>NC_139463.1:81452500-91452500 GCF_057233095.1 Heloderma suspectum | reverse complement strand
GCAGTCAAATGCCTGTTCCCAGAAGTCCTTGAGAAAACCATCTTCTTTTGCTAAGAAATGTTTTCTAGCTTTAAGAAAAGTTTTGAATCCCGCTACTTCATTTGAGTGAACAGCAAAGGACAGAGCACCATGCATATCTTGAATATCCCAACTCCTTTGATAAAAGAATGATGCAAGCCCCATCTGGGCTATCATGATCCACACTTTACCTTTAGGCTGCATCGACACCATTTCCATTTTGGGCAAATGTAGCAACAACCTCAAATGTAAAATATAGCTTTCATAGACTATAACTGCATTGGCATTGCTCTTCATACAGACATGATATATTTCACTCAGCCAGTTCAGATCATCAACAAGGTTACTGAGATAAAAGGCCTTGATTCTTTCTAAGAAGGCAACACAGATGTCATGGAGAGGAAACATCGAAATCATCATCCGCAGAAACCTTTCCCCATCATTTTCTTTAACAAGGATCCCAACCCAAGTCCACCTGAAGTACAGAAGTAGCTGAATAATCCCCTTGTATTGGTAAACTTCATTTGGGACCATTTGGTAGAAGGACAGGGTTTCACTTTGATCATTCATCTCGGGAGGAGAGCCATATGTTAACTGTAGAAATGGAAATGGCATGGGAGGTTGGGGAAGAGAAATAAACATTTGAAAAATGTGCTGCATGTGTGCTGATACGTTGTACAAACTGTAATGGTTGCTTACAAAAAGGGATGGACATATCACCCTGCATCTGCCCCGCTCACCACTCACCAGAGTGCTGTCACTTACCCTTCCCTGTTTGACTTCCTGGATGAGCTGCCAGCTGGTCCGCAGGGACCAGCAAGTGGTGCACAGCTGCCTGACCCCTCAGTGAGCCACCATTTTGCATAAATGTCATGGCTCCTTGTTCTACATAAAAAGACTTTTATGACAATCATGGCCCCAAAGCTCCCATTTACACAAGATTATAGGCATGAACGGCGTATTCGCACCGGTAATGTCATGTAGATCACCTTTTATGGCCACAATCTATACAACATTCACTTCCTGGAAATGACCAAGCCATGATTGTTGCACAAAATGGTGGCTTGGGGAAGGAGCGGGTTTGTTGCTGGACGCGTGCAGACCATGTGGTGCTTGTGGATGGGTCCAGGGAGTGCTGTGTGGTCCATGAATGTGGGTCCATGGGCCGAGTGGGAGGGAGTCTATTGAACTCCACCCCCTGTTTAAGGCACCCACAACTTCCCTACCATTAACCCATGGAAACTGTCTTGCTGTCAGTAATCTAAATTCTGAAATGACACTTACTGCTTCAGGATTTGCATATATATAGAACTTCATATAGGAAATCCCTGCAAAGGTTTTAACAAATTGACTTCTTTATATATACTTCACTGACAAATGTAAATTAAATATAAATATATCTCAAACATACAATTATTTGTCTTCATATCATAAAGTTCTGAAAAGACAAGTGAACTATGAATGACTTACTTAAAGTTCCATGCCAGACTGACCCATCCTACCTGTGGAACTTTGTAGAGGCCCAAGATATCTGCCATGTCAAGGGAGGTTTGAGAGTAAAGAGCTCCGATGACTGAGATCAGGTTGTTCTGAATGCCACACTTGTAGTTCGGGAGAAAAGTGGAGAAAAGTTCCATTGTGGCATGATATGTCCAACTTGCACCATATCTATCATAAATGCTGAAGCCCAGTGTGATGTTAGGTAAGATCTGGGGGGTTTCATTGATCTCCTTCACAGCATATACTAAAGCCAAGACATGCTGGTAGTTGTTCACCATTATACTACCAAAAAAAAAAAAAATCATCTGTTGTATTACAGACAAATTCTACACAGAGCAAAATAATTGACAAAGAGTTCTTTCCCACCAACAGCATCTGGTTTAGAAGACAACCCTTGTTACAACCTAGGCATGCCATCTGATTAAATAAATGTTTGACTTTTTAAAGATATACATAAAATATACATATGGTGAGCAGGAGGTGAGATGTAATTTGACAGCTAAAAGCCAGGGCTGCAGACTTCAGCTGGTTTCATTGGGCAGTGTTTGTGTGTATGGAAGGGTTAGTTTGGTTATAATTAATTAAGGACATACACAGTTATTTGTTTAAGGGTGCAATCCTATATACACTTACCTGGGAGTATTGTTTGTTTGTTTATTAGTTGTCCATAGCACAAAGGCCTTTGTAAATACAAGTTACCATGCAGCTATATTATAGTAAAAGATCTCCTTGGCAATTCACAGCAGATGTCATTTAAAAAGTTATGGCAGATATTTTGAGCTGCTACTGCAAATGATGTGACCTTCATTGTAATACGTTTGTTATAGTCTGCCATTAGATCTCAGAGGATTTCCACAGGAGATCTGCCAGCTCTCCTTTTCAGGAGGTCCCCCCCAAAGTGGGTACTAGGTTACTTATACAAGGGGCAATGAAGAAGATAATGTACTATATCCTCAACTTCTCCAGAGCCAGAAATGCAGGTCCACTGAGCCAAAGGAATCCCAATGTACTTCCCATTTAAATTGTTTCAGCCATATCGGGGTCAGACTAAGTAGTCTCATGCTTCATGTTCTTGCTGAGCTCTTTCTCCCTTGAATATATTGTTGTAAGCTGACGAGACACAGGAATTTCTTATCTTGTCAGCAAGGCTAAGGTTAAGTCAAATTGCATATCATGTTCCTGTACTTTGCTTATTGCATACCATGTTCTCTGCTGTTCTCTTCTGTTCTCTGCTTATCATCGCTACCCTATAACCCATTTCTTGTATTATAAACAATGGTGCTAGGAGAAGAAATGTTGAGGACTGCAACCCCACACGAGAGGGAGAGGAGGAGCTGTTTCCTATGTGTCACAATATCTATAAAAACAATGTGCTGATATAAATCGGGGCTTCTGGCTCTTTGGAAATGATTCCACCTTAAGCCCGCGAGTTAAATAAACTCTTTTTCCTTCACTCCGTGGTCTCTCTGACTCTGGGTTCTGCAACAAAATAAGCAGTCAGCATGGTTTACAAATGAAGGGGTTTAAAAGCCTTTCTGAGAGCCACAAAAGTTAAATCCTGGAAATACTGTTGCAAATATTGTCCTCTTTTGAAAAAACTGATCCATGGTGAGAATGCCTGGCATTGGCTAGCTAGAATAATTTCATGGCAATCTGCTTTGAAAATTCTGTCTGCTTATCCAAGGTAGTTAGGGAATTGTGGGAGTCCTCAAAATAGGCCTGAGATAGCACTAGCCAATACTGAGCCCAACCACCCTTGCTCGTTTTTTTGAAGGAAGCGTTGTTCTGCCAAATTCACATCAGTGGAGTTGAGTAGCTTTTTGCCATAAAGTATGAGAGTTTTGTCTATTCTTGCTTTGATAGAAATAATAATTCCAGCTTCCAATCATAGCAGAGAAGAAGGGACCCCTGGTGAGAGTGCAAGCAGCAATCTCAAAAATTTACCTCCTAAAATTTATCTAAAAGGGAGGAAAATTGCACCCCCAAATATTTGAAGCTGGAACATTGCTCAATTGTATGCTCATCAAGGCACCATTTATGAACTCATGTCCTTTTAGAAAAAAATCCAAAACCAAAAAGCGTAACCTTGGTTTTGGAATAATTTATTACCAACTTCTCCTGTCTGCAGACCAAACTAAGTTTCTTGAAAACTCTCCTTAGACCTAGGGATGGCGGAGAATTTCTCCCCGAAACTTCGGGGGGCCGAGTGCCAACGTGTTCGGCCCCCCGAACAAGTTTCGGGGAGAAATTCTCCGCACCCCCCCCACCCCCCTCACCCCCCCCGGGACGGGACTTACCTTTGGCGAATGTCCCTCCCGGCGGCGGGTTCGGCCGGCGGTTCGGCGGGTGTTCGTCCGGGGCGGGAGCGGCAGCTGGTCTTTCGACCGGCTGCCACCGCCGCCATTCCAATAAAAGAAAAAAAAAAACTTCCCCGTGATAGGCTACGTGACGATTAACGTAGCCTATCATGGCTAGATTTGCAAAGTGAGCCGTGATAGGCTACGTGAATCGTCACGTAGCCTATCACGGGTGACTTAAAAAAAAAAAAGCGCGTACGGATAATGGTAGCCCCCATAGGGAGCCGCCATTCCCGTTCCTTATTTGGTTGCTGTAGTCTACGTAAAGATTTACGTAGACTAGGGGTGAACGAAAGTCACTTACCTTTTCTCGCAGCTTTTTCGCGGTGGGGGGGAGCGCTTCGCTGCTCCCCCCGCGAAGTTCAGGCCGGGGGGGGAGGCTTCCCGCCTCACCCGGCCGAAATTCAGGCCGGGGGGGGGAGGCTTCCCGCCTCGCCCGGACGAAATTCAGGCCGGGGAGGAGGCTTCCCGCCTCGCCCGGCCGCGAACACGAAAGTAAAAAAAAAAAAAAAAAAGTCCCCTGATAGGCTACGTGACGATTCACGTAGCCTATCACGGCTAGATCTGGAAAGTCAGCCGTGATAGGCTACATGAATCGTCACGTAGCCTATCATGGGTGACTTAAAAAAAAAAAAGTGCGTACGCGAATGGCGGCCCCCATAGGGAGCCGCCATTCGCGTTCCTTATTTAGTTGCTGTAGTCTACGTCAATGTTTACGTAGACTACGGCGAAAATAAGGGCAACGCAAATAGCGTTGCCCTTATTTTCGCCGTAGTCTATGTAAACATTGACGTAGACTACAGCGACCAAATAAGGAACGCGAATGGCGGCTCCCTATGGGGGCCGCCATTATCCGTACACACTTTTTTTTTTTAAGTCACCCGTGATAGGCTACGTGACGATTCACGTAGCCTATCACGGCTGACTTTGCAAATCTTGCCGTGATAGGCTACGTGAATCGTCACATAGCCTATCAGGGGACGTTTTTTTTTTTTCTTTCATTGCAATGGCGGGGGCGGCAGCCGGTCAAAAGACCGGCTGCTGCTCCCGCCCCGCTCGAACACCGGACGAACCGCCAGCCAGACCCGCCGCCGGGAGGGACATTCAGGGAAGGTAAGTCCCGTCCCGGGGGGGGGCGGGGGGGCGGAGGATTTCTCCCCGAAACTTGTTCGGGGGGCCGAACATGTTGGCACTCGGCCCCCCGAAGTTTCGGGGAGAAATTCTCCGCCATCCCTAACGTAGACTACGGCAAAAATAAGGGCAACGCTATAAAGAGCCAGTGTAGTGTAGTGGCGAGAGTGTTGGACCAGGAGCCGGGAGATCCGGGTTCGAGTCCCCACTTGGCCATGGAAGCTCACTGGGTGACTTTGGGCCAGTCACAGACTCTCAGCCCAACCTACCTCACAGGGTTGTTGTTGTGAGGATAAAATGGAGGAGGATTGTGTAAGCCGCCTTGGGTTCCTTGCAAGAGGAATAAAGGTGGGATATAAATGCAATAATAAATAATAATAAATAAAAATATCACGGGGGCGTTTTTTTTTTTTTTAACTTTTTAGTTCACGGCCGGGCGAGGTGAGGCGCCTCCTCCCCAGCCTGAATTTCGGCTGGGCGAGGCAGAAAGCCTCCCCCCCAGCCTGAACTTCGTGGGGGGAGCAGCGAAGCGCCTCCCCCCCACCGCAAAAAGCTTCGAGGACAGGTAAGTGACTTTTGTCCACCCCTACTTAGACCTACTAGAGTGGTTGAGAGAAGGACCATATCATCTGCATAAAGTAATATTTGTACCTTTTGGGATCCCAAAGATAGAGGAAAGTGATCTAAGGAACTTAAATCTGACACAAACTATTCACATAAATATTCGCCTCCCCCCCACTGCGGATGACCCTCAACGGAGCCAGGTAGGGGCTTCGTACATCCCTAGAATATACCCCCACCTCAAATTAAGTTGTAATATGTCCAAATATTATTCCTATCTTAAATATATACCTGCCCAATATCAGAAAAATAGCCATCAGGATCTTTGTGCTAGGCAATTTCATAGCCAATAATTTCTCTATTTCATCGCAGAACTGGATAAAAATTGCAGGGATAGTTGTTCCTTCTGAGAGAATCACCATGCCAAATTTCAGAATGATAGCTGCAGGGGTTTTACTACAAGAGGACTAAAGGGTCTCCAAAAGAGCATGCACTTATACCATCTTTGTTGTGGATCACTGTCCAGAAAATGGCAGACAGCCAAGAAACCTGCAAAGTTTCAGAAGGATAGGTGTAGTGGTTCCTGTGGAAGGAGTGTTCTCAAATACTCCTTGTGATTTGTTCACCTTTTCCTGCTCCACGAGTTTTTTTTTGGGGGGTGGTAATTGGAAATGGCACACATCATAGAGGTATCTTGAGGAAATAAATTTACAAAGTTTCAGAAGGATCGATGCAGGAGATACAGAATTATGATTCTTAAAAACCATTTTAAAGCTTTTTCGGTAGAGAAGCTCGGTGTCATTAGAAGAATGGCCATCTCATGCTCCCATCCATGCTCTGCCCCATCTCATGTATATTGGCCAGATGGTTAATGCACCTAACTGTATCATTTTGTCTATCTAGCCTTGTGAGGAGAGACTTCACAACATTCACTACGAGGTGACTTTATGTTCGGTAGTTGAAGGTTCAGCAAGGAAGGTGGGGAGAACCCCACTGGTCTAAAGATGCAGGAAAGCTGAGCATGTCATTGAAGTGGTAAAATGCTGAGCATGCCCAGCAGAAGAAAAGAACAATCTGGGTTGAGGCTTAAAGAGCAGCCTTTGCAGTGGAACTGAGTAATGTAGATTATGCTCACCAGCGTTGATGGCCCTTTTCAAGGATGAAACCAACCTATCAGAAAGTTCTTCTACTTATTTTTCCTCTACAAAAGCAACCCAGCCTCTGTTCAAGCAAAGACTCATCTCTTTACAATATGAAAATGTGCCCATGAAGCTTCAGGATTTGTCCTAAACTGTACATCTGTAATACACAATTTTACTGTTTGAGTAGTAGACAACAGGGGCCAGGAAGATATGCCAGCATATTGTTTGAGCCATAAGGCTTGCTTGGATTGTTTTAAGCACAAGACATACTAAGATATCCCTCAGCTACAAAGCTTACCAGGAAATTGAACCATGAGGCACAACTGGATTGAGTTGGAGCCACAAGGCATACTTTGATTGTTTGAGGTTATATAAGTTGTTTCAGTCAGAAGCAATTACAAAATGAGATGAGCTACAAGGCATGCCAGGATTCTGTTGGAGCCCCAAGGCTGACTTGGATTGTTTAACCCACAAGGCATTTTACAGGGGTGCAGAACTTCCAACATGTGGGCCTGAGCTGGCAGGCAGGACACCCCAGTCCAGCCCAAGCATCCTCTTGCGGTTCCGCCAGGGCTCTAAGCCCTGTCCCTTGGAAGAATTCCCTCAGCAGGCATCCCCACTGTTGTCTCCAGTCTGAAACTGGAGATAGCAGTGGGGATGAGAGGCAGCAGGACTTACCCATGTGTGGAAGAGCAGCCCCTCCCCCAGCATGGGTGAGTCCCGCTGCTCCTCATACCTGCTGCTATCTCCAATCTGAGACAGCAGTGAGCTTGGGAGGCAATGGGCAGTGGACCTCACCTACAGCAGTGAGAGCACCCAGGAAAGTGACCACTCTTCCCCGTATCAGAGGGTCCCAATGCCCAGTCCACCCCACATCTCTGCTGCTTTCTCTGATCTCAGTGGAGATAGCAGTGGGGATGTAGGGTGGCCCAGACTTTCTCATGCTGGGAGGAAGCACAGTCCCATGCCTTCTTCCAGCACAAAAAAAAAGGGGGAAAAGGAAAAGGATAAAGGATAAAGGAGGTCATATCAAGGGGTGGGGCCATCCCCCTGCTGACATCCAGCCCACAGGGTGTGGGGTGTGGGCAATCTGCCCCCCACCTCAAAACAATTCTTCACCCCAGGTGAAGTTGAAAAGTGTTGGAGCCACAAGTCTTACTGGGATTTCTTGAGCCTCAAGGCATATTAGGACATTGTTTGTGCCAGAAGGCATAATCAGGTTTTGTTAGAACCACAAGGATGACTGGGATTATTTGAGCCACAATGCCTACTAGGATCTTATTTGAGCCATATTGCATGCTTGTTTTGTTTGAAGGACGGGTTGATGCACATGAAAACCTTGTCAGTGGCATAAAGCAGTAAGAAAGCCAAGTTCATCAGTGAGATGCTTCACCCCAGCTTTGAGGCTGCTGCCTGGCTGCCCTAAACGGTACCACTGTAAATGGGGGGGGGGGAATGTTGGTTCAGCAGGAACCAAGGAGCAGCATTGTCACCCACCCCATGAAGGAGACCCAGGTGAAGAAGATGCATGCATCACCCACATTAATAAATTAAAACATTATCTAAGTTCTAATAATTAATAAACCTATTTGTGTGATCCAGTTTACTGAATGAAAACTGGAATGAAAGTAAAGAGGCAGCAAAATAATGGTGACAATCCAAGGAGAAAAACACTATTTAAAACTGGAAAAGTAGAATGAAGTAAGGTACGGTGCACTGACTAACAAAACAAGAGACACTGATAGAAATAAGGGGATGATATAACACAGAGACATACACACAAAGACATAGAGAGAGAGACACTATAAACCTGCATGAGAACAAAATTCAAGTTATGTATTATTATTTCCCCTAATGATGGGAGACAAAAATAGAGTTACTACCTAATTCTATTATATATACACAGCCAACATGATGCAGAACAACTGAGAATGTTTTGCAGGAAAAAGCCTGGGAGAAAGAATCAATGTAGAAAGAATGAAATCATGAACCAACAAATATTGAAGGCAAGACAACCCTCCCCACCCCAACACACCAAAGAAACACATCTGCTCACTTCCTACACCCATGGAGATACACTGTAGAACTGAGAGAAATGGAAAATGTCAATGATTTTACTGAAACACTCCGAAGAGCTCAATCCTCCCCTACTCCCAAAGCACAGTGATTGGAGCCCCTGGTAAAATATGTGCTAGAATTAAAACATGTCCAATCCAAGTATAGGACCTCTGTGCTGGCAGAGTTTCTTACCCTTGTACTAAGGAACTGTTATCTGAATTTCTTCCTCAATATAAAGCATTGGCTCCCTTCAGGAGCACATGTAAATGGACTGAGATTAAATAAACACAATCTCATTTATCCTCTACCTAGTAATGTGAAACTAATTGTGGCAACTGATCCAGATGCTATACTTTTTTACATTTTAGTTGGGAATCACTGAAAGTAATTCTATATGTAGAAGTGGTCTACTCAGGGAGCAATCTTATGGCTGCTAGACAGTGGCTAGACAGCCATAGGATATGCTGTTTTCCAGGAACAGATCTCGGATCCCATGCTCTGAGGTCAGTCCCCAGAAAATCAACCTGCCCCCAAGTCCATGCTGCCTCAGAGGCAGCATGGAGAAGCCCCATACTGTGTGCTTGGAACAGAAGCATGGAGTGGCTGAAAAGGAGTTGGGCTGGGGGTGTTCTGGGGTGAGGAGAGTGGATGTGCCTGTATGGCACATCTTATGTGTCCAAGTGGGAGAGGAGGATTCTGTACGACACATCCTCCTCACATCTCAGCCTTCCCATGGCTAGACAGCCAAAAATGGCTGTCTAGCAGAAAAAACAGGGCAGGAGAGGCACAGAGGGAATGATCCCCCCCCCTCCATGCTTCTCCTCCCTTGCATTGGATAGGTGGTCACCTCCATGTTTGGAGGCAGCTGCCTGTCTAGCTAGGATTGTGCTCTTAAGAGTTTTTTCTGGTCTGACATACGTTATGGAAAGAAAAAAATAATAATTTCTTACAGGGGTTCACCAAGCTGTGAATGATGGGGGTCTTCTTGGAAGCTATCTGGGTCTTTAGGTGGGAAAGCAAGAGAAGTAATGCCACCAATTATGAGGTCACCTGGTTGAAAGTACCTGTGAAGAATAGGGAGAGGATCAGTGACAGTGCATTTTGCTATTTGAGTCTTGCATGTCGCGAGAGGCAGCATCAGCAGTAAAGGCACTAATACCACCATTCTAAGTCTAATTCTCAGTTCAGACCATATGCCTGGTTTCTGCTGCATGATTCTGAGGAGCCTTGATGGATATACTAGCCTGATCTGAATGGCCATTCAGTCATCCCTCTCAGTGCACATTCTGCTCTGCAGCCTGGAAGATCAATCTGAAAATAGCAGAAAACTCTCTGATAGAAACGTCTCTAGCCTCTGGCTCCAGATCTGAAGAGTACAGCATATATTTGCACTATGCATCCCCTCTCAGTCCTTAGCTTTGCTAGTGAGAACTGGGTCTCCAGATGGGCTTCAACAACAAGAAGAACTGATGACAGTCATTTTGATAATTATAGGGGGCGAGAAAACCTCAATATTCAAATGTTGTTTTCAGTGGCATGCCAAGCTGGAATGAGCCACTGTGAAAGAAGTGAATCCAACAATGAGAAAAGGATTCAGAGGTGAAGGGAAGGGAGAACAGGGAAATGCTGTTATCTGGCAAACATTATTTGCATAGATATATAGATCAGCATTGAGCTGACTTGGTGAAAAGAAAATCCGATGTTTTAAAGAACAATATTGTTTAGGAACCTCGAATGTAAGGTCAATGAATCAAGGTAAGCTGGAGGTGGTCAAACATGAGATGGCAGGATTGAACATCGACATCTTGGGAATCAGAGAACTAAAATGGGCTGACATGGGCAAATTTTATTCAGGTGACCATGATATCTACTACTGTGGGCAAGAATGCCTTAGAAGAAATGCAGTAGCACTCATAGTCAGTAAAAGGGTGGGAAAAGCAGTACTGGGGTACAATCTCAAAAATGATAGAATGATCTCAGTACGAATCCAAGGCAAACTGTTCAACATCACAGTAATTCAAGTCTATGCCCCAACCACTGAGGCTGAAGAAGCTGAGGTTGATCAGTTCTATCAAGACCTACAACTAGGGATGTACGAAAGTCACTTACCTGGTCCCGCATCTTGCTTTGCGGTGGGGGGGAGGCACTTCAGTTCTCCCCCCAAAGTTCAGGCTGGGGGGGGGGGAGGCACCCCGCCTCACCGTCCGCGAAAGAAAAAAGTGAATTAAAAAACAACAACACACACACGTGATAGGCTACGTAACGATGTACGTAGCCTATCATGGCTAGATTTCCAAAGTCAGCTGTGATAGGCTACGTGAATAGTTATGTAGCCTATCATGGTTGTGTGTTTGTTTGTTTTTTACATTCACTTTGTAATGGTGGCGGTGGCAGCCGGTCGGAAGACCGGCCGCCGCCCCTGCCCCCGCCAAAACGCCGCTGAACCGCCGCCGGGACCGGCCACCGAGAGGGTGGCGGGGGGGTGGTGGAGAATTTCACCGCCAATTTTGGGGGGCCAAATGCGTTGGCATTAGGCCTCCCCGAGATTCGTGTAGAAATTCTCTGCTATCCCTACCTACAACACCTTCTAGAACTAACACCAAAAAAAGATGTACTCTTCATCATAGGGGATTGGAATGCTAAAGTAGGAAGTCAAGAAATCACCGGGATAACAGGCAAGCATGGCCTTGGTGTACAAAATGAAGCAGGACAAAGGCTAATAGAGTTTTGCCAAGAGAACACGCTAATCATAGCAAATACTATTTTCCAACAGCACAAGAGGTGACTCTACACATGGACATCACCTGATGGTCAATATCAAAATCAGATTGATTATGTCCTTTGCAGCCAAAGATGGAGAAGCTCTATACAGTCAGTCAAAACAAGACCTGGAGCTGACTGTGGCTCAGATCATGAGCTTCTTGTTGCAAACTTTTGGCTTAAATTGAAAAACATAGGGAAAACCACTAAACCATTCAGGTATGACTTAAATCATATCCCTTATGAATATACCGTGGAGGTGAGGAATAGATTTAAGGCTTTAGACCTGATAGACAGAGTGCCTTAGGAACTATGGACGGAGGTCCGTAACATTGTTCAGGAGGCAGCAATTGAATCCATCCCAAAGAAAAAGAAATGCAAGGAAGCAAAGTGGCTGTCTGATGAGGCTTTACAAGTAGCTGAGGAAAGAAGGGAAACGGAAAGCAAGGGAGGAGGGGAAGATATATTCAGTTGAATGCAGAGTTCCAGAGAATAGCAAGGAGAGACAAGAAGGCCTTCTTAAATGAACAATGCAAAGAAATCGAGGAAACAACAGAATGGGAAAGACTAGAGATCCCTTCAAGAAAATCCGAGATCTCAAGGGAACTATTTGTGCAAAGATGGGCATGATAAAGGACAAAGAAGGCAGGGACCTAACAGAAGCTGATGAGATTAAGAGAGGTGGAAAGAATACACAGAAGAACTATACAGGAAAGATCTGAATGTCCCTGATAGCCATGATAGTGCGGTCCCTGAACTTGAGCCGGACATCCTAGAGAGTGTAGTCAAGTGGACCTTAGGAAGCATTACTAACAACAAAGCTAGTGGAGATGACAGTCTTCCAGCTGAGCTATTTAAAATCCTAAAAGATGATGCTGTTCAAGTGCTGCACTCAATATGCCAACAAATTTGGAACACTCCACAGTGGCCACAAGATTGGAAAACGTCAGTTTATATTCCAATTCCAAAGAAGGGCAATGCTTGTTGAGGGTGAAAATGAAGAGTGCAAAAGCTGGTTTGAAACTCAACATTAAAAAAACTAAGATTATGGCATCTGACCTCATCACTTCCTGGCATATGGAAGGGGAAGAAATGGAAGGAGTGACAGATTTTATTTTCTTGGGCTGGAAGATCACCACAGATGGTGACTGTAGCCATGAAATTAAAAGACGCTTGCTCCTTGGGAGGAAAGCTATGGCCAACCTAGACAGCATAATAAGAATCAGAGACATCACCTTGCCAACAAAGGTCTGTCTAATCAAAGCTATGGTTTTCCCAGTAGTAATGTATGGCTGTGAGAGCTGGACTATAAGGAAGGCTGAGCGCCAAAGAAGTGATGCTTTCGAATTGTGGTGCTGGAGAAGACGAGTCTTACGAGTCCCTGGACTGCAAGGAGGTCAAATCAGTCACTCCAAAAGGAAATCAACCCTGAGTGCTCATTGGAAGGACAGATACTGAAGCTGTAGCTCAAATATTTGGGCCACCTAGTGCAAAGAGAAGACTCCCTGGAAAAGACCCTGATGCTGGGAAACATTGAAGGCAAAAGGAGAAGGGGACGGCAGAGGATGAGATGGCTAGATAGCATCATCGATGCAATGAATATGGACTTGAGAACACTCCGGGAGAGAGTGGAGGACAGGAAGGCCTGGTGTGTCCATGGGGTCATGAAGAGTCAGACAAGACTGAACGACTGAACAACAACTATTGAGCAGACTGTTCTCATGGGAAAATTTCACCTCAAAATTGGGCAGGGATGCCATTTCAGGGGGAACATTCCCTGGAGCACAAACATTCCACTGGAAGCAGTTTGGGGTGTGTGTGTGTGAAAAATGTATTTTTTTTCTTTTTTTAAAAAAGCTCCAAGAATGGTGAAGCTCTTCTTACTACTAATCACTAGCTAACAGTCTCCAAATTCTCCCTCCAGAATGCCACAAATACGCTGTCTCTCCAGGATATTCTTGGGGAGCTGAGGGAATGGAGGCCACCACACACACACACTCACACACACACACACACAGTGACTTAGCCTAGCCACAGGATGCCTTATGCCAATGGCAAGGCCTGCAAATTTATCACAGGTTGGTTTTTTTTTCCCCACCATCCCCTGAACAGTTGCCAATATTTACCCTTCCCCTTTGCCCTTTGCCACTCGCAAATGGGTGAGTGAACTGGGCATTTTAGGGAGGCAGAGGGAATTTCATTCAAGCCTGATATAGACCTTGCATGTGAAGCATACATTTCCTACCCACAATCAAATTACAGTGAAGACGGAAAGTCAGCCTTGTTTGTGGTTTGAACATTTATGGATCAGCTTGTACAATGCAAGAGCCCTGGGCTGTATACATGGTACTGAAAGAAGGTACAGCGGATGCTGGGAGATTCGTGATTGATTCCAGACCCAGCCCATGACATTTTGTTGCCTAAGGCCAAGGCCAAGATGGCACCCATCCCACTCCACATCCAGAGGCTGGCCAGGCTATCAGTTGCCAATGGGTCAATGCCCTCCACCACATTTAAGGGCAGTAGCTGACTTTCGGGTTGTCAGGGCAGGCTGGGTGGCTCAATACCTCCTTGCTCTCTCCCAGCATCTGACCCGGTTCACTCTCTCTACCTAATACTAGGGATAGACTTGTTTGATTTTAATTTGTGAGCGGAGATGGGCCAAAGAAGATGCAGACAACAAGCTTGGGTTGAACATTGGGCCACATTTATTGAAATACCTGCAAAGGGGTAACTAGGACGGGCATCTAACTGTGTCAGCGGCTAGCTGGCACTTCATGGGCGAAAACACATCCAGCCTGAGGGGTGGCGGTGATCTCTCCATCCCTCCGGACTGCTCCTTCTGGGGGAGGTAGACCTTCCAGTGTCACCCCTGACCCGGTGCCGCACAACACCTGGGTGAGTGAGTAGGGTTGGTCTCCCAGGCAACCCTTATCCCCCCGCCGAGCCGCACAACCCATTTGGGGGGCCTCAGGCATCACCAGTCACCATAAGGTGCCTCTGCATGCACACCATCCCTACTCCCTTTCCTGTTTTGCCCGTCCTAGCCTCCAAGTGGAGTGTGACCTATGATATAGACCGTATTCCCCTACAGGACACACCCAACCCGCATAACAGTGTGATGTAGGCAAAAAAGACCCACAATCCTAGGCCAATCAAACTGTGAACCAAAACATTCCTACATGGCTCCCGAAGGGGGAACCGGCAAGAAACCCACACTGCTTAGGGGAGGGTGGGAGGGAGCTGCATCTAGCCAGAGAGCTGAGATAGGGAGGGGGGCCGGGTTTAAGGCAGCTCAGCCTGCCCCTCCCTGCCTGGTGGTGAGACTGGGGTGCACCAATCAGAGGCCCTATGTCTTGTCACCCCACCCGCCCGCAATGCCCCCCCCTTTCAGCCAGACAAGCTGGATCTGGGTTAGGGCATATCTCCATCCTGTCCTGTCCCCACATGCACCATGGAAGCTGTGTATCTTCTTGTGCATGTTTACCATGTATGTGATATAGAAAAGGGACTTGATTGGTCTCATCTGTCTGCTACAGATCTTTTACAATTTAATAGCTGAATGATGCTTTCCAGAAATGATTCAACAGCTCTGATTCAATCGAGAAACAAATGTTTGAGTAACAAATTAACAAATCCATCAGCAGCGACAGGAGAGAGGAAAGGAGACATTTCTCTCTGTCCTTCCCCCATCTCCTCTCCTCTCTTATATGGAATCTTGCCCCTGGTTTCCTATCAATACCACCATCTTTACACAAAATAGACAAGTATTTTTCAAAATTTCAACATCACGCTGAAATGATGTTTCATTTCGTCACTGAAACTGTTATTTTCTATGTGTATGTGCTGATGTCCTCCATGTGCATTTAATTTCATGTATTATATTCCTATACCACCCCACAGCAGAAGCTCTCCGGGCAGTTCACAAAAATTAAAAACAATTAAAATGCATTATATAAAATATAAAACCATTAACATAATAACATAGCACAAAGAACACAAATGACAACAACATAGATCTAAAACAAGAACAATCATCCAAAGACAATCAAGAGATTCATTCTACACTGCCAAATGCCTGAGAGAAGCGGGCAGTTTTAACCTGGCACCAAAAATGTGACAATGTTGGTGCCGGGCAGGCCTCATCAGAGATATTATTCCATAAATGGGGAACCACCCCCGAGAAGGCCCTCTCACTTGTTGCCTCCCTCCGAGCCTTCCTTGGAGGAGGTTCCCAGAGGAGGGCCTTAGATGCAGAGCATAGTGTGCAGGTCAGTTCATGCCGGGAGAGGTGTTCTGTCAGGTCCTGAGCCATGTAGGTCTCTAAAGGTCAAAAGCGGGACTTTGAATTGGGCTCGGAAGCATATAGGCAGCATTATCAGTCTTATATGTTCAGACCTTCTGGTCCCTGTTATCAGTCTGGCTGCCACATTTTGCACCAGCTGCAGCTTCTGAACAATCTTCAAAGGCAGCCCCACATAGAGTGCATTGCAGTAAACTATCTTAGGGGTTACCAGGGCATAGACAACTGAAGCCAGGTTAACCTTGTCCAGATATCCTTGTCAAGTAGCTGGCCCAACAACTGAAGAAGGCATTCCATGCCACAGAGGCTACTTGAGCCTCAAGTGACAAAGATGGCTCCAGGAGGACCCCCCAAGCTATGACCCTGCTCCTTCAGGGGGAGTGCAACCCCATCCAGAACAGGTTGAGCACCCTCCATCTGGTCAGGAGAACCACCCACTAACAGCATCTCAGTCTTGAGAAAAACAAGTCTAGAGTATGCCCTGCTACATGTGTTGGGCTGATGACAAGTTGAACAGTCCCATGGTTGTCATGGAGACCAGGAAATCCTGAGCCACCCCTGACAAGGTGCCCTCAGCATGAATGTTGAGCTGTCCAACAACCATGAGTCTTGGGGGTCTCAACAATGCACCCAAGTCCACCTCTGTCAGCTCAGCTAGGGACTCTGTTGAGCAGCAGCATGGTCAGTTCACCAACAGGATCTCCAATCTGTTCATTGGCCCAACACAAGGTGCAAACAGTCCAGACTAGTAATCACATGGACAGGGAGCCTGCAGAGGAAGATGGAACTCTTATAGACCACAGCAACCGCCCTTCCCCAGCCCTTGAGCCTACTCTGGTGGGCGGGGTCGTATGTTATGACGTATCATTTGTTATGTCATATCATTTCCTTCAGGAGTATCTTCAGGAATATCTCTGTTTCCTCTCCTTGGTCTATGTCCAGTAGGTTTCTGCATCTGAATTTGTATAAAGCACGGCTACACAACAATTTTGAATCTACAGGCACATTTTACATTTTGAAATGTGCCCGTGGGCACTGCCAAACATTGCTGTCGGGGTTGGTGCATCTTTCTCTTCCTCCTCCTCCCACTCCTCAATATTTTCTTGCATCTCTCCCCCCCACTACCCCCTTCTACCCCCCTGCAACTCCTGCTGTGTTCAGTTTATCTTTCGATCTGGTGGACCATGGTGGAGGAAAGGAAAAGCCAGTGGTGACAGTGTGGCAGTAGCAGGGGGCAGGAAGGAAGGAAAGGCCACAGTAGTGTACATGGTGGTGCCAGGACGGAGGACAGGTGAGGTCTTAGGTGGATAAAATACTGCAGCTGCATGAGGGGGAGGGGGAGGAAGGGTCTGGGGCAGCAGCAGTGGGGGTGGGGAGGAAAGGCCATGGTGGTAGCTGTGTCAGGAGGGAAGGGTCTATCTATCCAGAGCTGTGGTGTGCACATGGCAGATCAATGCACTGTGCTTTTACAAATGGGAATTTGTTGTTGTTGTTGTTCAGTCGTTCAGTCGTGTCCGACTCTTCGTGACCCCATGGACCATAGCACGCCAGGCCTTCCTGTCCTGCGCTCTCTCCCGGAGCGTGCTCAAGTTCATATTCATTGCATCCGTGATGCTATCTAGCCATCTCATCCTCTGCCGTCCCCTTCTCCTTTTGCCTTCAGTCTTTCCCAGCATCAGGGTCTTTTCCAGGGAGTTTTCTCTTCGCATTAGGTGGCCAAAATATTGGAGCTTCAGCTTCATTATCTGTCCTTCCAATGAGCACTCAGGGTTGATTTCCTTTAGGATGGACTGATTTGGCCTCCTTGCAGTCCAGGGGACTCGTAAGAGTCTTCTCCAGCACCACAATTCGAAAGCATCAATTCTTCGGCGCTCAGCCTTCCTTATAGTCCAGCTCTCACAGCCATAAATGGGAAAATTTGCTCAAAGTCAAACTCATGTTCAAAGCATGGGAAGCCTGTAATGCAACATGGTTAGCCCATGTTTCATATATTTTTGTTCATGGAATCTAAGATCTGGTTTGGAATTTCTGGCTGTATACCCCTGGTAAACTCGGTTCGGTTGGAAAGCTCAAGAAATGGAGCATTCTCGGTCATCGGCTCACACAGATGAAGAACACCCTTGTGACTGACATTTGTGTGATCCCTTCAGTACGGGCCTTTAAGAGGGCCTTGGATACGTTTATTTTTATTGCTGCCTTTCCTTGAGGGAATTGATGGCTGTGTGATTCTATGCAGTTTTCATAAACATCTGCTACTGTAGATAGAAAGCTGGACAGTCAGAAAGATATGTGACATTCCTTTTTCAATTAACACAATATAATTTGTCCTAAAAAAAATCATGGCCTATTAATTCTCACGTGCACTGATTGAACTGTGCCTATATGATTTAATATTAATGTTGCATATTACGGGTTTATCAACTGGAGATTTCATACAATGCTCTATGATGCACATTCTGCTAATAATGAAGTGGCCCTGTGTCATTTCCTTTGAAACTGCATTTGGTACTTCGAACTAAAATTGCTCATCCCAGCACTAATTTGGGAAAGTTCAGAAGGAAAACACATACTGAGTTTCCCAGATTCAATTTGCAATGTCTCCAGTGAAAAGGATACAGAAGTATATTACAGGTCAGACCCCTGTCTGAGACCTTGGACTGTGCCAATAGGATAGGACAGAACTGTACTAGATGGACAGTGGTAACACAGATAACATATTTTCAAATGTTGTAAACCAGAATTTTCTGAGAATTTCCTTCAGTACAACTACACCCAAAGAACCCCAAACCTGAACTTTAATCAGAAAAAGTGTTTAAGATATTGAAAATGTGAACAAGATGTTAAAATGAGAAATGATGAAAAGGGGATTATTCATTCATTCATTTATTGAAAAATAATAGGCAAATTTTATGAAGGCAATCCTCAACCTTACCCCAAATTTGTTTATTCAGTGATTTTCCCCCTCATTAACTCTTCTCTGGTGTTTAACTGCGGTCTTAGGACAATGAGGTAACATTTTGGGGAAAATATGCAACCAAGCAAACCAGCAGTAGAAGCTAAGATGGAAAAAATCTCCACAGCTACCATGTCTTTCCCCTTGGAGCTGAGGTAGGTGGGAACAAAGGATAACCAAACACTGCAAAAGACCAACATGCTGAACGTGATAAACTTGGCTTCGTTGAAGCTATCAGGCAACTTCCTGGCAAAGAAAGCCACAGTGAAACTGACAATGGCCAGAAAGCCCATATAGCCCAGGACACAGTAAAACATATTGGCAGACCCTTCATTACATCCCAGTACAATTTCTCCAACCACTGAATGCATGTTGGCATCTGGGAATGGGGGAGAGATGGCCAGCCATACAATGCAAAGACATGCTTGAATAAAGGAGCAGGAAAGAACAATGGAGTTGGCCAGTCTTTTCCCCACCCATTTCCTGACCTTGGAGCCTGGCCTTGTGGCCATGAAAGCCAGAACCACAGTGACGGTTTTTGCCAGCACACAAGACACAGCCACTGAGAAGATGATGCCAAAACTAATTTGTTGGAGAAGGCATATTATCTTTCCTGGTGGAACGATGAAGAGAAATGTGCAAAGGAAACATAGCAGGAGGGAGATGAGAAGAGTGTAGGTGAGGTCCCGGTTGTTGGCTTTGACAATGGGAGTGTTGTGGTGTTTCAAAAATGTTCCTAGCACCAGAACTGTGAAGAAAGAAAAGGAAAGAGCCAAAACAGCTAAACTGATCCCCAACGGTTCTTCATAGGACAGGAAGGTTGCTATTTTGGAAACACATGAATCCTGGTCTTTGTTTGGATATTGATCTTCTGGACATTGATCACAGTCATCCATATCTGAAAATGAAAAGAGTTATTTTCAGTTTCCCAAGCTTGTTTTTATTTTTCTTCTCATACAGATTGCCCAATACTGAACACTTGAATGATTTTAGGGGATTATGAAGGCAGTACAATCCGAATGGGTTTCGAATCTCAACTTTAAGTCCTGTTGTCTATAGGGATGGTGTGGGTGCCTTTTTCAGTCTGGGAGTCCAGCGGACAGCCTGCACCCCTCAAACCTTTCTCACCAATCCCCTGCCACTACCTGACGCCCCCCCTGCACTTACCGAGCCACCAACGCTTACGTGGGCTCCATCCCCCTGTGCACAATCACCATG
This sequence comes from Heloderma suspectum, assembly GCF_057233095.1. Lineage (NCBI taxonomy): Eukaryota > Metazoa > Chordata > Lepidosauria > Squamata > Helodermatidae > Heloderma > Heloderma suspectum. The sequence goes on along the minus strand of NC_139463.1, from coordinate 91,432,499 downwards.
TTGCAAAAAAAAAAATGGCAATCGCAAAAATGCACACATAGACTTATATGTAAAATGGTGCCATGAATCCCCCACATATGCAAAATTACAGGCATAAATAGACCATGTATGCAACACGGCAACATGTCAATCGCCAGGCAGTAGGACGGGGCCTGGGTAACTGTGGGAAGCTTGGTGAGTGGGTGTGGGGCTCAAGCACAGGTCTGGAAGTGTGTGAGTGGCAGCAGGGGCTGGGTGGGTTGCCTGGAGAACCCAGACCGGGGGGGGGGGGGATCCATATCTGAAATAGATAGGGATTGTCTACTATTATTATTTTTTATTTTATTGTTTTTATTGTTTTTGTTACTTCTAGATAGTAGTCCTGATTTGTGTGTGTGTATACACACACACACACACACACGTACATGCGTGTGTGTGTGTGTGTGTGTGTGTGTCTATGCATACAACTGGATTTCTGCATCCCTACTGGGATTCTGCATCCCTTGCTTCCCAGAAGAACATCAAGCCAAGGGGGAGACCAACCCAGCTAACAGTATTTTGAGGGCTGCAGGCTTCCTGCCTTAGACTCACACAGAGTTTGTTAACTTAAATGGAGAAAAGAAGGAAATGGCATTCTAGGTTCCTCAGATGTTTATATGCTCAGGATATTCTGTCACGATGTCACTAATGCCTGTTTATTATTTAAGGAGTTATTGTTGAAATAATTGTTTACAAGTTATTTGATAACTTTTATCCCTGTCCCATGTTTCCAAAATACAGTTTCACCCTGACCCATCTGCCTAGATCTTGATATTAATAGATGGCAGTTTTAGACAGACTGTACTTGTGTAATCTCGAGTTTTGTTCATCTAAGTCTGTGGACAGATGCTATTCATCACCACTGAAAAATCTAAAGTGCTACAGATAGGGTCATTCTTTGGGGTGGGGTGGGGGCAAAATCTGGATCCTGCATACAAACCCTGTAGTCTGTCTTCCACTTGGATGGCTACACAGATCTAGCATGCATCTTCCTCAGGTTCATAAGGTAATTCTGCACATTACAGCTCTTACCATTCTGGCTTGACATTTTTCCTTTGGGACATGGGAGGCAATCATAACAGCAAATCTGCTTCCCTTCCTGCTTTTGCCTGAAGTAACCAGGGTGGCAGCTTTCCGTACAGACAGACAGAGGCAATGCCTAGTTCATAAACAGAAAATAAATAGACTATGAGCATTGAGAACATATGTATGGAAAATTGTAGAAATGGTGGATAAACAGTTAAGAAAATTGGCTGCTGACACTGCAAATCATGAAGTAATGCAGCTCTCCAGCAAATAATTCTACATTTATAATGAAACTTGACATATACGTCTCTGCTCAGAAATAAGCCCTATTTATTTATTACATTGATATCCCACCTTCCTTTCCTCTTGCAAGGAACCCAGGGATGCTTACATTGTCCTCCTCCTCTCCATTTTATCCTCACCACACACCCAGTGAGGCAGATTAGTCCGAAAGACAGTGACTAGTCCAGTCACCAGTGGGCTTCATGACCAAGTCAAGACTAGAACCTGGTCCCCAGAGTCCCAGTTGAACAATCTAACCGATACACCATAGTGGCTCTCAATCAGATATACTCTGGGGTAAATTCATTTGCAAACTCCAAGAATCAGTGCCATTGAACACTGTGGGCTTTCTTTGAAATATATATATATATATCAGACTGTACTGTGACTAACAATAATGTACCTTTATATTTCCATAGGATTTTTTGGATTCACATCAACATCCTGCTGGATGCTGAGGGGCATATTGTATAATGGCTCAGCTATCCCTGCTTTGTGAGATTTTAAATTGCTATCTTGCTTTCCCACTTGCTTGCATCAGAGTCAGTTAGAGTCTTGGTGGTCAGACTGGTAACTTAATGCAGGCTGCGGCAGAAAAAAAGGATATAGGTTTCCCAGCTGTTTATATTTTCAGGCTATACTGTCAGGATGTTGCTAACATTGGTTCATTGATCAATTCTTCAATAATTATTTACAACTTATTTGATAACCTTTCTCCCTCTCCTATGTCTCCCTTCCAATGTTATATATAATACCAAAAATATGGAATTCAGCATGTCAAAGTGCTTAGCACTTTCAATGGAATCTCACTTTGGACATCAAACCAGAAATTCATTTGAAATTGGAATGATCCCCCAATTACCTGCAGTCAGAATCCTACCTGATTAAAGCCGCCATGCCATGTGATGGCATTATCATTAATGGTCAACATCTTGTCTGCAAACACCTGGGGATCCAGCTTTCCAACTTTCACTTGATGAAAGGATTGGTTTGGGAATGTGACCCAGTTTGTGATATCAAACTCAGCTACCAATTTCCCATGCTGGTCAAAAGAAATTTCATCCCCAGCACTGTTGTTAAACACTACTCTTTTCAGAAAGGGGTGGAGCTGGGTATCAAAGGAAAACACAAAGGTTTGCAAATAGATACCATGGATAATGTATTTAACCATCTTAACCTGAGTGAGACCATGTAGCCCAGTACCTCTTACATAAATGGCAGCAACTCCTGAAGGTCTTATGTGTTGGTCTCTCCCACACCTGCTAATGTTTAGTTTAATGAAATGAATGGATGTACATGCCATCCTTCATCAAAATTTGATTCCAGGATGGTCCACAATGCTACAATGAATAAAAAAATACTTCCCCAATATAAACATAAAACACAGAGTTTAAAATAGCAAAGAACAAAAAGATCAGGTATACCAACTGAACATTACATTAAGCACACAGTGTGCAGCTGACTCATCTCTTTCTTTTTACTCTAATGTACGTGTGCATGACCCAAATTTGGATTGGGACCACAGTGCAGCCAGAGGGGAGGATTAGGCATCCCTGGTTACTGTTCGCTCCCCCCCCCCATTTAAGAGTTAAAGAAACGGGTTAAAATGGGGGTCATGATGGGATGGGATGGAATTGTTTTAAATCATTGTTCCCCATATTGAATTAAGTGTGAATGAATGGACAGGATGGACACTAATATTGCAGTTGTGACAGTATGTCTTGTGCCCACCTTTTCATGCAACAAATCCTGGCTAGGTAACACAAAACACCAGAAACAATGAGAACTTCAGTTGGTAGCAAATCAGGTTTCATGGATGAGCTTCTTCGCTCTCACAGCTATGGATGTCATGGTTGTCGAACTGGGGCTCAAAGCCTGGCAAGAAATCGCCAGCTTGACTCACTGAACACCAGTCCGCAAATCCCTTTGCTTGCCCGGCTCATCACGCGCTGAGCTGGGCAAGGGCGCGGCGGCCCACTTCCTCAATGAGCCACCGTTTTGTGCAGAAATGGCAGCTCATCCTTGTTCTAAACATCCATCTGCAACAATGGCAGCCGTAAAGGGGTCAATTGTGCAAGGTACAGGTGTAAATGGACCATTTACGCCTGTAATTTTGTGTAAATGACTGCTTTACGGCTGCCATTTGTGATGGATGTTTATGAACAAGGACGAATTGCAATTTTTCTGCAAAACGGCTGTTTGGTGAGAAAGCGGGCAGCCGTGCACTGCTCACCAGATGCTTGCAGGCTACCCAGCTCAGCATGTGGTGCAGTTAACAGGGGCAGTGAGCCAGTGGGGGCCAGCAAGTGGTATCTGACCTGAACACCAGTGCATTTCCCCTCCCCAACTCACTGCAAACGCTTAATGGATGCAGCTTTCCCGAAATCATATAGCTGAAGGCAAATAGGTAGAGGCTCAATGTTTAATTCAAAGATCTATCTAAAGTTAATAACTATAACTGTACATCTTGGTGTCCCCATTGCAATCTCTATGGCTCAGAATACAGGGCAAAGGGCTTGAATGATTCCTGGTGTAAACCAACCCAGGCAACCTAAGACAATGGTTCTAGAATGAAACCTAGGTTAATCCACACATGCAGATAATTAGTCCAAACTTGAGACCTTGGTTGGTATCTCCATGCTACATGGGTCAAGGCCTATTAAATCCAAGAGTCATCACATAAGTTCAAGAGTATGTCCAAAGTAACACTACACACACACACACACAGCCACAGAGAGAGAGAGAGAGAGAGAGAGAGAGAGAGAGAGAGGTACAACCATAGTTTCCGCTTTGACATCTCCATGCTACGTGGGTCAAGGCACAGAAAAATCCAAGAGTCAAGATCAATCCAAGGCAGCAGGCACTCTGGGCTATCGAAGATAAATAATCCACCATGAAGAAAAATTCAGGGTCTTTGAAAACTATACAAATCCCTTCCATGGCAGGTTCTTAATGCTTCACAGATCAAACAGACTATTCAGATGAAACAGACTAAACTCCTGGTGAGAAGTATTTATCACAGCCCAGATGGAGGGAAGTCACAAACATGAAGGGTTACAGGCAATATACTATGGACAATGAACTGTGGAATTTAAAGTTGATATCCCTAGAAAAGGGCCCTAGCCTGGGCATCAGCATAAAAACAAGGGTGGGGCTGCAATAACACATCTCCTAATGATCTACGTGACAGGGGAACTTAGCCCACAAATGAAGCCTACTCCAAACTGTAGAGCCCACTGGGCCCCAACAAGGAACTACATTGCCCATGGAATTGCACAAGATTTCCATTCAGAGAGTGTACCTTCCTTGAACGTCTCAGACCCCCAAAACAGTTTGTTTTTTTTTTTAAAAAGCAGACATACATTTAACAACAACAACAACAACAACAACAACACAATTTTGGTGAGCTGCTGTTTCATTCCTCATATCTTGAAATGAAGTGTGTTCCTCTCCAAGTTCTAGAGCCTTTTTCTCATGTTTACTGTTTCATCCCCCACTGAAAGTAATGTTATTAGGGAGATCCAGATTATGATGGGAGTTTAGGAAGAGAGTTACTTACCACTTAAATGTGTAATTGTTAGGAGTCTTTTATATGCATTGCCTTACCTAATTCCTTAAAAAAGAAGGACTTCTTACTTAGTGGCCAAGAGTTTTTTCTCAGTGGCCAATGAAATGAACTAATCATATATTCATATATATATATATATATATATATATATATATATGTATGTATGTGTATATATATATATATATATATATATATATAAAATTCAAAGTCAGGGGTTAGTTGGTCATCCCTTTTTGACTGCCTTCCCACAGACCACATCTGACATCTCATGAAAAAGACTTCTTTGGAATGTTCTTGACATGCAGCTTCCATGAATAACAACAGTTTTCATTATAATTCAAAGTTGGGAGTTAATATCCATAAAGCTTTTTTATTTATTTGAGAACTGTTTATTTGAGAACATTATTATTTTCTATAATAATGTACTTTCAGTTTTATTTTTAATATCAATAAATGTCAAGTACAAATTAAACAAACATAATTACTTGCAAATTGGAGCAAAATGAAATATGAACATCAAAAATTCTCTGTACACCTTTATAAACACAGGTGCAGTCTAAAGTACAATGATATATTAGTAGCATACAACCTGTAAAGAAGGGATTAACAGAAACGTACACTTAAAAGCAGCCCAGTCAAGGTTTAGTCATGGCTCAGAAAGGAAGTCTCTAGCTGTTAAAGTAAACAAAATAACATTCATATAGTCCATACAGTACTAACATGCCTAGAGGTCAAACGCTTACTGGTAACAGTAACCAGCAGGCAATCCACAAGTCTCAGCATGCCTCATGCCACCATGCTCATTCTACCCCTCCTGCCCCAAGAGAAGAAGCTTTGCACCTGCACCAGGATGCTGCCATGCCTGCCTCCAAAAGCCTACATAGGGATGGTGCAGGCAACCGATTCAGCCCAGGAATCTGGCAGACCGCTTCTGAACACGCCCCTGAGCCCCGCTTGCCGAGGCCCTGCCCCTACTTGCCCCCTGCCTGCACTCAGTGAATGGCCTGCACACACCCCATTGCCCTCATCGAGGTTTGCGGTTGCCATTTTTGGAGAAAGAAAATGGAGATTGCAAAAATGAACAAAGTTGTGAACGCATGAAAATGCGCATTTTTGCCAATGTGTATATTTGTGTATGTGCAAAAATGTGCATTTTCTGAAAAACGCACATTTTGGCACACACACAGTAATGTGTAGGGATGGGCGGATTCCCTACCTACTGTTCCGGGGAGGAATCCACCCTGGGGTTCGGAGGCGATCTGTCCCTTCCCTCAGAATCCTCTCCAGCTGGCTCCACCCCGCACCGATTCCACGAAGCCAACTGGCGGGTCCACAGAGTCGTGTGCAACATTGTCACTGATCATTGTCTGATTGTATACCCTAATGGTGAGCAGTGCTACAAGGTCTCCTACATGGAGAGTCATGGCGACCCTTTGGTCACCCTTTGTTGCTCTTTCATGATGAGGCTGGATAGGGCCCTGGCATGCTGCATGTTGCAGCCAGGCAAACCAAGTTGGCAATGGTCAAACCTCACCTATCTTCTGCCATGGGCAAGTGTACATTGCCATGAATCATGTGTGCTCATTGGCAAACCTCAAGACTCAAGCCATCAGTGGATGAAAACATGGAGGTTACAGTGGCCACCCTGGAGTTTGCACCAAGAACATTGTATTTAAGGATGTTTTGTAAAGATAAAAGATGTAACACTTTGAATGTTTCATTAAATGCAGTTAGGGTAGTTAAACCTTTCACTAGAATTTATTTTTCTCTTTGAACTGTGCAATGGATGGGGGGAGTGCAACCCTGCTGGTTCCTTTGGTCCTCTCCGCAGCTTTTGATACCATCAACCATGGTGTCCTTCTGGATCATTTATCTGGATTGGGCTTGGGAGGCACAGTTTCAAAGTGGTTCTGGTCCCTTCTGGGGGAGTGCTCTCAGAAGGTGGTGATGGGGGTCTTCTGTTCTACCCCATGGCTGTTAGGCTGTGGGGTGCCACAAGGATCTATCTTGTCAGCCATGCTTTTTAACTTCTACATGAAACTGGTGGAGGAAGTCATCAGGATATCTGGGTTGAAATGTCATCAATATGAGCCTGATACTCAGCTCTACCTCTCATTTTCATCTGCACACCCCAGGGAAGCTGTGGAACCTTTGGACCAGTGTCTGGAGGCTGTTTTGGGATGGATGAGGGTGAACAAGCTGAAGCTTAATTCAGACAAGATGGAGGTAGTGCGGATTAGGAAACCAACTACTTCAGATGGAAGTTCACAACTGGTCTTAGTGGAGGTTGCAGTCCCCCTGAATTATTATTATTATTATTATTATTATTATTATTATTATTATTATTAAATTTATTAATCGCCCATCTGGCTGGTCACCCAGCCACTCTGGGCAATGTACAACATACAATAAAAACAGTTTAAAACAATAAAATTCTACAATAAAAACATTTTCTAAAACACCCTAACCCACCCCAAATGCCTGCCTGAACAACAGTGTTTTTAATGCACGACGGAAGCTCATTAAAGAGGGGGCATGATGGAGTTCCCTAGGGAGGGAGTTCCACAGAGTGGGGGCCACCACAGAAAAGGCCCTCTCCCTCGTCCCCACCAGTCTAGCTGTCCTGGCTGATGGGACAGAGAGAAGGCCATCCGAGGCTGATCTTGTTAAGCGGCCTGTCTGGTGCTGCTGGAGGCGCTCCTTAAGATAGGCTGGGCCGGAACCATATAGGGTTTTAAAGGTCAAAACCAACACCTTGAATTTGGCCCGGAAAACAACTGGTAACCAGTGCAACTCCTTCAGCACTGGAGTGATGTGATCTCGCCGGCGGCTGCCTTTAATCAGGTGAGCCGCCGCGTTCTGTACCAGCTGCAGTTTCCAAACCGTCTTGAAGTGTAACCCCACGTAGAGCACATTACAGTAGTCTAAACAAGAGGAGACCAGGGCATGTACTACCGATGGGAGCAGATGGTCGGGAAGGAAGGGGCGCAGCCGCCGTATCAGATGGAGTTGATACAGCGCTGTCCGGCTCACAGCTGACACCTGAGCCTCCATGGACAGCTGGGAGTCCAAAATGACCCCCAGGCTGCAGACCTGGTGTTTCAAGGGTAGCCGTACCCCATTCAACACCAGGTCAACATCCCCCAGCCTCCTCTTATCTCCCACCAAAAGTACCTCGGTCTTGTCAGGGTTCAGATTCAGCCTATTCCTCCCCATCCAGCCACTCACCATCTCCAGACATTTGGACAGGGATTCTATGGCCAACCTTGGTGAAGATTTAAACGAGAGGTAGAGCTGCGTGTCATCCACATATTGATGACACTGCACCCCAAACCTCCTGATGATAGCCCCCAGCGGCTTCACATAGATGTTAAATAGCATCAGGGAGAGGATGGAACCCTGTGGCACCCCACAAGTAAGTGGCCATGGGTCCGAAACCTCCTCTCCCAGTGCTACCCTCTGGTACCTGCCAGAAGGAAGGACCGGAACCACCGCAATACGGTGTCCCCAATGCCCAACCCCTCCAGGTGGTCCAGGAGGATACCGTAGTCAACGGTATCGAAAGCTGCTGAGAGGTCGAGGAGAACAAGGAAGGAGCATTCACCCCTATCCAGAGCCCTCCTCATATCATCTACCAAGGCGACCAAGGCCGTTTCTGTCCCATGCCCAGGCCTGAAGCCTGACTGAAATGGGTCTAGATAATCACTTTCTTCCAAGTGTGCCTTCAACTGCACCGCCACCACCCGCTCAATCACCTTGCCCAAAAATGGCAGATTTGAGACTGGGCGAAAGTTGTTCAAAACTTGAGGATCCAAGGAGGGCTTCTTTAAGAGCAGTCTTATCACTGCCTCCTTGAGGGCTGATGGCATCACTCCCTCCTCAAGGGAGGCATTCACCACCGCCTTGATCCCCTCACCCAGTCTCTCTCTGCAGCTCATAATGAGCCAAGATGGGCAAGGATCAAGTAAGCAGGTGGTCGGCCGTACCGATGAAAGCACCTTGTCCACTTCATCAGGAGGAAGAAGCTTGAACCGATCCCACAAAACCGGTTTGCCACAGGCCGCCTCTTCCTCACTAACTGTATCCACAGCGTGCAGAGTAACACACCTAATCTGATCAATTTTATGTGCAAAGTGCCTTGCCAAGGCCTCACAGGAGGCCTTAGAATGCTCCAGTGGTTCCGGAGCCACAGGACCGACCAGGCTCCGGACCACTTGGAACAGCCTCCTGGGACAGCACTCTGCAGATGCGATGGAGGCAGCATAATATTCCTTTTTTGCTGCCTTCACCACCACGTGATAGGCTGAAGATATAGCTCTAGCCCATGTCTGATCGTCTTTGGAGCGAGACTTCCGCCACCGGCGCTCTAGCCGTCTCACCTCCTGTTTCAGAGCTCGTAACCGTGGATTGAACCATGGTGCAGTCCGAGCCCTGTTCAGGGGGAGAGGGCGTTTCAGAGCCACCTGATCTAATGCCCCAGTGATTGCGGCATTCCAGCCGCCCACCAGGGTCTCGACCGAGTGGCCGTTGGCATGCCCCAGAGAATCCCCAACCGCATTCAGGAATCCATTTGGATCCATAAGATGCCTGGAGCGGACCATTTTAATGAGTCCTCCACCCCTGCGGAGGGGTTGTGGAACCGAGAAGTCCAACATCACCAGATAGTGATCTGACCATGACAAGGGGGTGGTGGATATACCCCCGACTTCCAGATCACTCCCCACTTCTCTAGAAACAAACACAAAGTCTAGTGCATGACCGGCTACATGGGTGGGCCCAGTTAGAATATGGTGCAGCTCCCAGGAGGCCATGGTCTCCATGAAGTCCCGAGGTGCTCCTGTGAGGATGGCCTCCGAATGTACGTTGAAGTCCCCCAACACCATTAAGTTAGGGGACTGTACACGCACATCAGAGACCACCTCAAGCACCTCGGCCAGGGAGTCAGTCGTGCAGCGGGGTGGACGGTACATGAGCAGAATCCCCAGACTGCCCTTCGGGCCCAACCTCCAGTACATGCACTCAGCACCCTTGGTCTCCCGGAGAGGCAGTCTGGTGAAGACCAAGTGCATAGTCTGAGAGTCCTCCTGGACTCTGAGCTAACCAGGGAAGCCCAGGTGGCTGCAGTGTCCATGAGTGCATTTTTTTTTTACCAACTTAGGCTGGTACCCCAGCTGCAGCCCTATCTCGAGGGGACAGCCTTGCCTCAGTTATCCACATACTAGTGATGTCCAGGCTGGACTACAGCAATGTGCTGAACATGGGGCTGTCTTTGGAGATGGTTCAGAAACTTCAGCTGGTGCAGAATGCGTCTGCCCCAGTATTGGTGGGAGTGAAGTGATATGATCACATAATGCTTATACTGAGCCAGGCTTTTAAGAAGGCATTGAAAACATATTATTTTACCATGGCCTTCTCTTGATATGCTTGTTGTTCTTGCTGTGTTTGCTCTTGTTGTTGGCTTTATTGACAGCTTTTATTGTTGCTTTTATTGCTATTTTATTGCCCTTCTGTTTTTTCACTTTTAATATTTTAACTGTTTCTGTGTATTTCATTGCGGTGAGCCACCTTGGGAGGGCTTCTGTTCTGCCCTGAAAGGCAACTAAGACTTTTTAAAAAACAAACAAGCAAACAAACAAACAAATAAATTTGCAGGTAACCAACTTGTCCTGCAATATTATTGAGAACAACTCTTCTCTAAATGCACTACTTACATATGTCTTATAATTTGACTAAGTTTGCATACAGTTATGATGTAATTACATGTCTTTCCCAGGTCTTTTTTTTTTCATTCTGCACTAAGGGGAAATATTAACCAGCTGTACTGTATTTTTGTAGCCCTATATTAATGAAAAGCATACACCTTTACACAGGAAAGGAGGAGAAGCCCCCACAATACATTGCACATAGGAAATTGCCTAACACTAAGTTAGACCAGTGGTTCATCTAGACCAGTAATGTCAACATTGACTGGCAGCACCTCTCCAGGGTTTCAGGCAGGAATTATTCCAGTGCCACCTGGAGATGCCAAGTTCCAGACCTAGGACCTAGCAAAGCATGTGCATTACTACTGAGCAATGGCCCCTCCTCTTCATGGCCTATCCCATCAGGGCATGTGATGTGGCCACCTTGCTGAAACTAAGCAGGTCTTGTCAGGGTCAGGATGGGAGACCACATTGGAACCCCATGAATGTAATAAATACTAAAAATACAACAACAACAACAACAACAACAACAACAGCAACAATGCTTTTAGAGATGTGAAAAACCAAGAAATGAAGACATCTATTCCTTACCCTTACCTGTCAAGTTGGGTTGTACACACACACACATGCACACACACAAATATTAATAGAAGTTTAGATGTAATTTTGATAGAAACTCTCATTCAGAAGAAATGGATGTGATGAAAGTGAAAAATGATCTACTTCAGGAACAGTTGTATTTGAACATAAATGGGGCTGTTCACACATCACGCTCATGGTGGGTGGCAAGTTACTCTGAGTAGGTGGCTATGCAAACAACCTACTGTGCCCCCATCAGACAATCAGGCAAACAAGCTACACAGAATAGTTTATTTCACTCCCCTCACCCCTGCTGCTCCTCCTCCTGCCCAGCTGGGCAGGTATCCCAGCTTGCTTTGCAGTGGGAATAGAGATCACTTGAGGGGGGAGCAGAGAGGCAGCAGCATTTTTGGCTGCTCTTGCTAAGCAGCTCTGTAGGCAATCTCTGTAACCCACACTGGCACGACAGACAACCCACCAACCCACTATAGGTAAAATAACACTTACTGCAGAGTGTGGGTTCTGAAGGTGGCATAATTGGGGCAATTAACCCATCATGGGTGGGAAAAATCACACACACACACAACACACTAGCCCATCATGGGCAGCTCAGGCCGCTTACCCACCATGGCTTTGTGTTACGTCTAAACCCAGCCAATATGTGGATTCTGGATTCAAATTGTGTTATTGGTATGGATGCCCACCAGCCATTCCCCAAGCCTCCAGAATTCCTTTGCTGGTCATCTCACTTGAAATGACAATTTCAAGACGCTGGCATTGTTCCTTGAGTGGTCAGGCAATTGGAGTAGGAACCATGTCTTGGTGATGGATCATGTGCTTTGCATGGCAAAAGTCCCAGGTCACCTCTCCAAACAAAATAGTTCTCAGATAGCAGGGAAAGTCCTCTCTCTACCTCCTTCCCAGACAGCCACTGCCAAACTAGATAGCCCTCGGCTAAATGGAGCAATGGCCTGGACTTAAATGATTTAGCTTAGCATATTGAAATCACCAAAGTGCAAAACAGAAACGTTATTGGGTTGTTGTTTTCAACTCTGTGCAGGCTGCTGTTAATTTGCTTTCCATTTTTGTACAAAGGCCTAGTTTCTTCTCAGATTAACTTTTATTTACTGGATTTTAGAACAATCAGTCAGGGTTCTATGGGTAAGGATGGACGAAAGTCCCTTACCTGGTCCCGCAGCTTCCTTCGTGCTGGGGGGAGGTGCTTCAGTTCTCCCCCTGAAGTACTTGGTGGGGGGGAGGCGCCCTGCCCCTCCCGGCTGAAATTCAGGCCGGGGGGGAGGCGCCCCATTCCTCACTGCCAAAATTCAGGATGGGGGGGAGCGCCCCGTCTCCCCGGCCGTGAAATAAAAAAAGTAAATTTAAAAAAAAAACACGTGATAGGCTACATAACGATTTACGTAGCCTATCACGGCTAGATTTTCAAAGTCAGCCATGATAGGCTACGTAAATCTTTACGTAGCCTATCACGGGTGACTTTGGGGGGGAAAAAAGCGCGTATGCAAATGGCGGCACCCATGGGCGCCGCCATTTGCATTCCTTGTTTGGGCAGGGGTAGTCTACGTAAAGATTTACGTAGACAACGGCGAAAATAAAGGCCACGCAAATATCGTTGCCCTTATTTTCGCTGTAGTCTACGTAAATCTTTATGTAGACTACCCCTGCCCAAATAAGGAATGCAAATGGCGGCACCCATGGGCGCTGCCATTTGCCTACGTGCTTTTTTTTTTCAAAGTCACCCGTGTTAGGTTACGTAAAGATTTACGTAGCCTATCATGGCTGACTTTGAAAATCTAGCCATGATAGGCTACGTAAATCGTTACGTAGCCTATCACGTGTGTGGTTTGTTTGTTTTTTACTTTGTAATGTTGGTGGCGGCAGCCGGTTGGAAGACAGGCCGCCGCCCCCGCCCCCACCGAAATGCCGCTGAAATGCCGCCAAAATGCTGCCAGGACCCGCCGCTGAGAGGGACATTCGAAGGAGGTAAGCCCCATCCCGGGGGGGGGGCGGGGGGCGGAGAATTTCACCACCAATTTCAGGGGGCCGAATGCGTTGGCATTAGGAGTGACCGAAAGTCACTTACCTGGCCTCGCAGCTTGCTTCGCGGTGGGGGGGAGGCGCTTCGCTGCTCCCCCCGAAGTTCAGGCCGGGGGGGGAGGCTTCCCGCCTCGCCCGGCCGAAATTCAGGCCGGGGGGGAGGCTTCCCGCCTCGCCCAGCAAACATTCAGGCCAGGGAGGAGGCGCCTCACCTCGCCCGGCCGCGAAATAAAAAGTAACAAAACAAACAAAATGCCCCCGTGATAGGCTACGTGACGATTTACGTAGCCTATCACGGCTGACTTTGCAAATCTAGCCATGATAGGCTACGTTAATCGTCATGTAGCCTATCACGGGGGTGGTTTTTTTTTTTTTTACTTTACTTGGAATGGCGGCGGCGGCAGCCGATCGAAAGACCGGCTGCCGCCCCCGCCCCTGTTAAAGCCCTGCCGAACCGCTGCTGTGACCCGCCACTGGGAGCGACATTCGGGAAAGGTAAGTCCCATCCCGGGGGGGGGACGGGGGGCAGAGAATTTCTCCCTGAAACTACTTCGGGGGGTCGAATACATTGGCACTCGGCCCCCCGAAGTTTCGGCGAGAAATTCTCCCCCATCCCTAGTTGGCATTCGGCCTCCCGGAGATTCGTGGAGAAATTCTCCACCATCCCTAGGAATGACAGATGTGCAATGGACACCAGAAAGAGCTGAGATGGAAATGCTCTCCTAGTCCTACCCTTATGTCATCAGGTTGTCATATGCACTTCCTTATTCTTGCATCCCAGAATTCAGATACAGAAAGAATTCAGGGAATAGTTGCTCCATGACATTTCATAAACATTAATATATTTGTAGATGGTGGAGACAGGGAGAAGTATGAGAAAGTGAGGTCCTGAAATGTTGGTAAAGAATATATATATATATATATATATATATATATATATATATATATACACACACACACACACACACACACACATATATATACACACACACACATGGACCCATAACTCAACTTAGCATTTATATAGTCAATCTAGTTAAATAGTCCCATATTTGCCTGCTGAGGGCTTTACCTGCCATGGCTGTTGATCTTGGAGATTCGGTCTCCATTCAGTCATCGTTGCTCTGTGTTTGTGTTGGCCTGACTGAATGGCATGTAAAGCATGTGCTACTGCATAAACTGCATTATATATATTGTAGCTATGGCCTGTCATGCTCATTTCAAAGGAAATCCCAGGAAGACTCTCCAGCTTCTCCTCCCCCGTACAGGTGCCATCAGCTTTCTCATTATCAAATGGATTTGGAAATACGCAGTCAAATGCCTGTTCCCAGAAGTCCTTGAGAAAACCATCTTCTTTTGCTAAGAAATGTTTTCTAGCTTTAAGAAAAGTTCTGAATCCCAGTACTTCACTTGAGTGGATGGCAAAGGACAGAGCACCATGCATATCTTGAATATCCCAACTCCTTTGATAAAAGAATGATGCAAGCCCCATCTGGGCTATCATGATCCACACTTTACCTTTAGGCTGCATCAACACCATTTCCATTTTGGGCAAATGTAGCAACAACCTCAAATGTAAAATATAGCTTTCATAGACTACCACTGCATTGGCATTGCTCTTCATACAGACATGATATATTTCAGTCAGCCAGTTCAGATCATCAACAAGGCTGCTGAGATAAACAGTCTTGATTCTTTCTAAGAAGGCAACACAGATGTCATGGAGAGGAAACATCGAAATCATCATCCGCAGAAACCTTTCCCCATCGCTTTCTTTAACAAGGATCCCAACCCAAGTCCACCTGAAGTACAGAAGTAGCTGAATAATCCCCTTGTATTGGTAAACTTCATTTGGGACCATTTGGTAGAAGGACAGGGTTTCACTTTGATCATCCATCTCGGGAGGAGAGCCGTATGTTAACTGTAGAAATGGAAATGGCATGGGAGGTTGGGAAAGAGAAATAAAGAAACATTTGCAAAATGTACTGCATGTGTGCTGATATGTTGTATAAATTGTAATGGTTGCTTGCAAAAAGGGATGGACATATCACCCTGCACCTGCCCCGCTCACCGCTCACCGGAGTGCTGTCACTTACCCTCCCCTATTTGGCTTCCTGGACAAGCTGCTGGTTCGTAGGGACCAGCAAGTGGTGCACAGCTGCCTGACCCCTCAGTGAGCCACCATTTTGCATAAATGTCATGGCTCTTTGTTCTTCATAAAAAGTCTTTTATGCCAATTATTGCCCCAAAGCTCCCATTTACACAAGATTATAGGCATGAACAGTGTATTCGCACCTGTAATGTCATGTAGAACACCTTTTCTGGCCACAATCTATACAACATTCACTTTCTGGAAATGACCAAGCCATGATTGTTGCACAAAATGGTGGCTTGGGGAAGGAGCGGGTTTGTTGCTAGACGCGTGCAGACCATGTGGTGCTTGCGGATGGGTCCACGGAGTGCTGTGTGGTCCATGAATGGGGGTCGAGGGCTGAGTGGGAGGAAGTCCATCAGATTCCACCCCCTGTTTAAGGCACCCACAACATCCCTACCATTAACCCATGGAAACTGTCTTGCTGTCAGTAATCTAAATTCTGAAATGACACTTACTGCTTCAGGATTTGCATATATATAGAACTTCATATAGGAAATCCCTGCAAAGGTTTTAACAAACTGACTGCTTTATATATACGTCACTGACAAATGTAAATTAAATATAAATATATCCCAACCATATGATTCTGTATCTCCCTATCATAAAGATCTGAAAAGACAAGTAAACCATGAATGACTTAATTAAAGTTCCATGCCACACTGACCCATCCTACCTGTGGAACTTTGTAGAGGCCCAAGATATCTGCCATGTCAAGGGAGGTTTGAGAGTAAAGAGCTCCGATGACTGAGATCAGGTTGTTCTGAATGCCACACTTGTAGTTTGGGAGAAAAGTGGAGAAAAGTTCCATTGTGGCATGATATGTCCAACTTGCACCATATCTATCATAAATGCTGAAGCCCAGTGTGATATTAGGTAAGATCTGGGGGGTTTCATTGATCTCCTTCACAGCATATATTAAAGCCAAGACATGCTGGTAGTTGTTCACCATTATACTACCAAAAAAACAAACAAAAATCATTTGTTGTATTACAAACAAATTCTACACAGAGCAAAATAATTGCCAAAGAGTTGTTTCCCACCAACAGCATCTGGTTTAGAAGACAACCCTTGTTACAACCTAGACATGCCATCTGATTAAATAAATGTTTGACTTTTTAAAGATATACATAAGAGGATATGGTGAGCAGGATGTGTGATGTAATTTGACAGCTAAAAGCCAGGGCTGCAGACTTCAGCTGGTTTCGTTGGGCAGTGTTTGTGTGTATGGAAGGGTTAGTTTGGTTATAATTAATAAAGGACATACACAATTATTTGTTTAAGTTTTCAATCCTATATACACCTACCTGGGAGTATGGTTTGTTTTTTTATTAGTTGTCCATAGCACAAAGGCCTTTATAAATACAAGCTACCATGCAACTATATTATAGTAAAAGATTTCCTTGGCAATTCACAGCAAATGTCATTTAAAAGTTATGGCAGATATTTTGAGCTGCTACTGAAAAAGATGTGACCCTCATTGTAATAAATTTGTTATAGTCTGCCATTAGTTCTCAGATGATTTCCACAGGAGATCTGCCAGCTCTACTTTTCAGGAGGTCCCCCCCAAAAGTGGGTACTAGGTTCCTTATACAAGGGGCAATGAAGAAGATAATGTACTATATCCTCAACTTTCCCAGAGCCATTAATGCAGGTCCACTCAGCCAAAGGAATCCCATTGTACTTCCCATCCAAATAAGCAGTCAGCATGGTTTACAAATGAAGGGGTTTAAAAGCCTTTCTGAGAGCCACAAAAGTTAAATCCTGGAAATACTTTTGCAAATATTGTCCTCTCTTGAAAAAACTGAACCATGGTGAGAAGGACTGGCGTTGACTAGCCAGAATAATTTCATGGCAATCTGCTTTGAAAATTCTGTCTGCTTATCCAAGGTAGTTAGGGAATTGTGGGAGTCCTCAAAATAGGCCTGAGATAGCACTAGCCAATAGTGAGCCCAACCACCCTTGCTCGTTCTTTCAAGGAAGCGTTGTTCTGCCAAATTCACATCAGTGGAGTTGAGTAGCTTTTTGCCATAAAGTGTGAGAGTTTTGTCTATTCTTGCTTTGATAGAAATAATTCCAGCTTCCAATCTTAGCAGAGACGAAGGGACCCCTGGTGGGAGTGCCAGCAGCAATCTCAAAAATTTACCTCCTAAAATTTATCTAAAAGGGAGGATTTTATTGTACACCAAAACATTGAAGCTGGAACATTGCTCAATTGTATGCTTATCAAGGCACCATTTATGAAATCATGTCCTTTTAGAAAAAAATAAGCATAACCTTGGTTTTGGAATAATTTAGTACCAACTTCTCCTGTCTGTAGACCAAACTAAGTTTGTTGCAAACTCTCCTTAGAATTACTAGAGTTGTTGAGAGAAGGACCAAATCATCTGCATAAAGTAATATTTGTACCTTTTGGGATCCCAAAGATAGAGGAAAGTGATCCAAGGAACTTAAAACTGACACAAACTATTCCCATAAAAATGAACAAAAAGGGAAGCAGTATGCAGCCCTGTCTGACACCTCTTCTGGTGTTGACTTTTCCAAAAAGCACTCAGACCAATATGAACTTTGAGATCTGTATACGAGAGTGGATTTTCTGCACCAAAACCAGCTGCCGCTTATCAGGGTTTGTATGTCACCATTATTCCCATAAATGCTTTTGTCTATTAGATCAAATGCAGAAGAAAAATCCACAAAGACGGTGACTGTAGCCATGAAATTAAAAGATGCTTGCTCCTTGGGAGGAAAGCTATGGCAAACCTAGACAGCATAGTAAGAAGCAAAGACATCACCTTGCCGACAAAGGTCCGTATAATCCAAGCTATGGTTTTCCCAGTAGTAATGTATGGCTGTGAGAGCTGGACTATAAGGAAGGCTGAGCGCTGAAGAATTGATGCTTTCAAACTGTGGTGCTGGAGAAGACTCTTACGAGTCCCCTGGACTTCAAGGAGCTCAAATCAGTCACTCCTAAAGGAAATCAACACTGATCGCTCATTGGAAGGACAGATACTGAAACTGAAGCTCAAATATTTGAGCCACCTAAAGCGAAGAGAAAAATCACTGGAAAATACCCTTATGCTGGGAAAGATTGAAGACAAAAGGAGAAGGGGACAGCAGAGGATGAGATGGCTAGATAGCATCACCGATGAAATGAATATGAACTTGAGCATGCTCCGGGAGAGAGCGCAGGACAGGAAGGCCTGGCGTGCTATGGTCCATGGGGTCACAAAGAGTCAGACACGACTGAATGACTGAACAACAACAACAAGCTACCATCTAGTTCTACTGAAACAAAAACACTGCCAACAGACCAATGCAGTGGCCCCTTTTGTGACAACTGATAGTGGCTTTAGAAAATGCCCTATAACCCTGCCATTGTAGATAGGAAGCATCCTCCACCCAAGTTTCTTGCAAAAGAATATCTGAAACTGTTGCAGATATGTATAGGGATGTACGAATCCCTTACCTGGCTCCACAGTGCGGGATCTGCAGTGGGGGTGAGGTGCTCCGTCCATCCCATTGGAATCCTCCCTATCCAGCTCTGCTCCATGGCAGCTTCACAGAGCCACTGGCCAGGGCCGTCCACAGATGGAGTTCCGGCCACGGATGGGCTGCTGTGGGCACAAATGGCAGCCGCCTTAGTGGCCGCCATTTGCTTCCTGCGAAGCTGCTGTTATAGGCTACGTAAGTATTTATGTAGCCTATCATGGCAAGCAAAAAAAACAGTGTACGGAAATGGCGGCGGTTATGGTGGCTGCCATTTGCTTTCCCTAATTTTAGCTGTTTTAGCCTACGTAAATATTTACATAGGCTATTATGGCTAAAAAAAGGGGAACGCAAATAGCGTAGTGGGTGTAAGCTATTACAACGAAAAAAAGGAATGCAAATAACACCCACTACGCTATCTGCATTCCCCTTTTTTTCGCTGTAATAGCCTACATAAATATTTATGTAGGCTAAAACGATGAAAAATAGGGAATGCAAATGGCAGCCGCCGTAGCCGCCGCCATTTGCGTACGCTGTTTTTTTTTTTTTGGCTTGCTGTGATAGGCTACGTAAATACTTACGTAGCCTATCACAGCAGCCTCGCAGGATGCAAATGGCGGCCGCTGCAGCCGGTCGAAAGACCAGCCCCCGGTGCCGCCACCGGAGCCACTGCTGGAGCTCCAGGTAAGTTTAGTTCTGGGGCTATTCCGTGAGGTGGCAGGGGGTGGGAAGCCATTCCGCTACGGGTTTCAGGGGACCAAATGCACTTACGTAGTATTTTTAATATTTATGTATGCTAAAACTAGGGATGTATGAAAGTTCCGCCACGGATCTCGGGGAGGCCGAATGCCAGCGCATTCAGCCCCCCGAAATCGGTGGCGGAACGCCCCCCCCCCGGACGGGACTTACCTTAGGTGGATCTTCCTAGTGGTGGCGACTCCAGCGGCGGTTCTGTGGCGGCGGCTGCGGTGGCCGGTCTTCCGACCGGCTGCCACCGCCACCATTTCCAGGTAAAACAAACAAACAAACAAACAAACAAATGTGATAGGTTAGGTAAAGATTTACATAGCCTATCACGGCTACATTTTTAAAAAACATCATCATAGGCTATGTAAATGTTTACGTAGCCTATCACAGCTGATTAAAAAACAAAAGAAAACAAAATGTGCATATGCAAATGGCGGCGCCCATGGGTGCCGCCATTTGCGTACACGCGTTTTGTTTTTTTTTAATCAGCTGTGATAGGCTACGTAAACATTTACGTAGCCTATCACGGCTGACTGCAGGGACGCAAACGGCGGCTGCTCCAGCCACTGCCATTTGCGTCCCTGCTACCAGTGGCTGGATGTCCGGCTGCTGGCGGAGCCTGCCGGCAGCTCCACAGAATCCCTGCGGAGCGGAGCTGGCCGGCCAGGATTCCTGGGGGGAGGGACAGAGTGCCTCCCCCCCTGGCCAGGATTCTGGAGGGAGGGACGGAACGCCTCCCCCCAGCATGAGCATAATCCGCGGAAAGGTAAGTACCTTTCGTACATCCCTAGCTAAAATGACGAAAAATAGGGAATGTAAATGGCGGCCGCCATAGCCGCCGCCATTTGTGTATCCTGTTTTTTGGGGCGGCTTGCTGTGATAGGCTACGTAAATACTTATGTAGCCTATCACAGCAGCCTTGCAGGATGCAAATGGCAGCCGCCGCAGCCGGTCGAAAGAGCCAGAGCCCCAGGTAAGTTTCGTTCCAGGGCTATTCCACGAGGTGGCGGGGGGTGGGAGGCCGTTCCGCCTTGGGTTTTGGGGGCCAAATGGACTGGCATTAGTTTTAGCCTATGTAAATATTTACGTAGGTTATTACGGCGAAAAAAAGGGGAACGCAAATAGCATAGTGGGCGCTATTTGCGTTCCTTTTATTCTCCGTAATAGCTTATGTAAATATTTACGTAGGTTAAATGAATGCCAGTGCATTCAGCCTCACTGAAATTCGTGGCAGAATTCTCCGCCATCCCTAGATACATAGTTAGGGATGTACGGAAGTCCCCTTACCTGGCTCCACCAGGTTCCTCTGGGGGGGGGGAGGCAGTCTCCTGGCAGGCTGGCTCCTCTCCGCGGGGATTCCATGGAGCCGCCGGCCGGCTCCGCCAGCAGCCGGACATCTGGCTGCTGGCTAGCAGGGACACAAATTGTGGTGGCCGTAGCCGCCGCCATTTGCGTCCCTGTAGTCAGCTGTGATAGGCTATGTAAAGACTTACATTTCCTATCATGTCTGGCTTAAAAAAAATAAAAAGAACGTGTGTACCATAGCCGCCGCCATTTGCGTTCCTTATTTTTGGCCGTCTTCGTCTATGTAAATATTTACGTAGACTAAGACGGCAAAAATAAGGAATGCAAATGCCGGCAGCCATAGCCGCTGCCAGTTGCGTATGCATTTTTTTTTAAAAAAAAACCATACGTGATAGGTTACGTAAGTCTTTACATAGCCTATCATGTCTTGGGAAAAAAACAAAAAACAAAGCGACAAGACTGCAAATGGCGGCTGCGGCAGCCGGTCAGAAGACCAGCTGCCGCCACCACCGCTGCCACTGAAGCCGCCGCCGGAGCCGTCTCCCCCCGGAAGATCCGCCCCAGGTAAGTCTCGTCCTGGGGGGGATCTGGGGGGGTCGAGGGGGGTGGCAGACCCTTCCGCTACAGATTTCGGGGGGCCGTAATCTGCCTCACCGAGATCCGTGGCAGAATTCTCTGCCATCCCTATACGTTACGAACTCTTTGTCCACTATCTGGCTATGCCATCCAGAAATATTCCAAGACAGAATCTTTACATCTTGGAATGGTTTTCAACCTGTCTGCCACTTTGTCAGCAGTTTAAAGAGACTGGGGGGGGGGAATTGAGAGGTAGAGCAAATGTCCAGAGGAGGAGTTACCCCTGTGTGGAAGTGTGCTCATGTTGAAGTAAGAATAACCCTTTCATCTCTCATTAGTGAGGAATTATATTTCTCACTAATTTATATAATGCTACTTGCTGCCTATTTGAGCTCCTAGAGTTACCCACCCCAATTTGGGTGCATTTTTGTGGTAATCTCCAGAAGATAATGTATTTTATTCTCCCTCAGAAGTTACTTGGGGTGTGGGGTCTTCCTCCTGTAGCCTAACCAGGACGGGTTTAGGGATATTCCTGAAGTATCTGGTGACCAGTATCCCCTTCCTCTCTGGCACTGGTCTGCTCTTTAGGACGTAATTAACAGTGCAAATGTCTGCAAATGAGGCCAAAATTCTGGAGCTTGAGAGGTATTCTCCTTCTATTATTTCAGGGCAAATAAAGTCGTTAAGACCAGAATGCCTCAGTGCCTGCAAAAATCCTTCCACCTTATTTTATGATTTAAGTAATCCTTGGGCAGAACGAAATCTAAGAAGACTAGATGGCTTCTCATAAAAATCAGAAAAGACTGTTCTCTATCATACAGTGTTGTCTTTGACGTGCAATTGATCAGTCTTGTTTCAAAACTGGGCTGATTTATCTGCATACTGGATTCCTGAGTAATTTTGGACTGTGGACTGGGGGAGTTCATTTGTATTCTCTCCCTTTTGAGTCATTTGACCTGTTTCACTGGCTTGTCCTTCATTCCAGCATCCTGACTTTTCTCTGATACCATTCTCTGATACTGATACTTAAAATTTAACACTTTTGCCTTCTTGCAAACATTTGCTCTGTACAATGACAATTTGCAAGCCCCTGCTCCCAGTCTTTTATTAAACATGCATTTAGTTTTTCTCAGAATCTTCCTACTGGGCAACCTATTACCAGGATTTTGACTACACTATAGAGCCCTGACTGAGTTGTGTTTGGAGTTAATAACACCTGTCTTAGCTGCTTTAGGATCCAACCAGCCTCCTCGACAAGGGCACTCAGATGAGACAGCACTGGGGCAATCTCCTGCAAACAGGAGGATAATTTGTCCAACAAGAGCTCTGAAATGGAGCTTTCCTCCTTTGTAGTTCCTCTACAGTTGGTAGTTCCTTGTTCCCCACAGGAAAACCCTGACCAAGCAATTCAACAAACACCTCTAAGTAAGACTTAAAGCCTGTCACCATCAACCTAACATCCCAGATTTCCTGGAAAAGTTTAGTAATCACTTTGGAGGTCAGGAGACAGTGTTTACAGGGGGTCTCCAAATCACTGTCATGCAGGAGACTTGGCAAACAAAAGGAAAGTGCCCTCTTGTTGTTGTTATTCAGTCGTTAAGTTGTGTCCGACTCTTTGTGACCCCATGGACCATAGCACACCAGGCCTTCCTGTCCTCCGCTCTCTCCCGGAGCGTGCTCAAGTTCATATTCATTGCATCGGTGATGCTATCTAGCCATCTCATCCTCTGCTGTCCCCTTCTCCTTTTGCCTTCAGTCTTTCCCAGCATCAGGGCCTTTTCCAGAGAGTTTTCTCTTCGCATTAGGTGGCCCAAATATTTGAGCTTCAGCTTCAGTATCTGTCCTTCCAATGAGCAGTCAGGGTTGATTTCCTTCAGGATCGACTGATTTGACCTCCTTGCAGTCCAGGGGACTCGTAAGAGTCTTCTCCAGCACCACAGTTCGAAAGCATCAATTCTTCAGCGCTCAGCCTTCCTTATAGTCCAGCTCTCACAGCCATATGTTGCTACTGGGAAAACCATAGCTTTGATTATACAGACTTTGTCAGCAAGGTGATGTCTTTGCTTCTTACTATGCTGTCTAGGTTTGTCATAGCTTTCCTCCCCAGGAGCAAGTGTCTTTTAATTTCATGGCTACAGTCACCATCTGCGGTGATCTTGGAGCCCAAGAAAACAAAATCTGTCACTACTTCCATTTCTTCCCCTTCAATATGCCAGGAAGTGATGGGGCCAGATGCCATGATCTTCGTTTTTTTAATATTGAGTTTCAAACCCGCTTTTGCACTCTCCACTTTCACCCTCAACAAGAGGCTCTTGAGATCCTCTTTGCTTTCTGCCATTAGGGTGGTATCGTCTGCATATCGGAGGTTGTTGATAATTCTCCCGGCAATCTTCATTCCAACCTGTAATTCATCCAACCTGGCTTTTCTTGTGATGTACTCACTCTGCATATAAGTTAAATAAGCAGGGCGACAATATACAGCCTTGTCATACTCCTTTCCCAATTTGGAACCAATTGGTTGTTCCATGTCCGGTTCTTACTGTTGCTTCTTGACCCTTGTACAGATTTCTCAGGAGACAGGTAAGGTGGTCTGGTACTCCCATCCCTTTAAGAATTTGCCACAGTTTGTTGTGATCCACATAATCAAAGGCTTTAGTGTAGTTAATGAAGCAGAAACAGAAGTTTTTTCTGGAATTCTCTTGCTTTCTCCATGATGCAGCGAATGTTGGCGATTTGATCTCTAGTTCCTCTGCCTCTTCAGAACCCAGCTTGTACTTCCGGTAGGTCTCGATTCACATACTGCTGAAGCCTAGCTTGTAGGATTTTGAGCATCACCTTGCTGGCATGTGAAATGAGCGCAATTGTGTGGTAGTTTGAACACTCTTTGGCATTGCCCTTCTTTGGGATTGGAATGTAAACTGAACTTTTCTGGTCTTGTGGCCACTGTGGAGTGTTCCAGATTTGTTGGCATATTGAGTGCAGCACTTTAACAGCATCATCTTTGAGGATCCTAAATAGCTCAGCTGGAATACTGTCATCTCCGCCAGCTTTGTTGTCAGTAATGCTTCCTAAGGCTCACTTGACTTCACTCTCGAGGATGTCCGGCTCAAGTTCAGTGGCCGCGCTATCATGGCTATCAGGGACATTCAGATCTTTCCTGTATAGTTCTTCTGTGTATTCTTTCCACCTCTTCTTAATCTCATCGGCTTCTGTTAAGTGCCTTCTTATCCTGCTCCAAATGAGGGATTGAGACATCAACTGAATCATCTAAGTCCACTTTAATGGGGCAGTCAGCCAAGAGCAGGCTCTCATCAAGCGGCTCACCCACAGCTTTTGCCATAGGATTGCCAATGTCTTCTGAAATTTTATCAAATATTGGCATTGGTTCTTTTTTTAAAAAGTGGGTCCTGCTGGCTGCTGCACAAGTCTGTGTGCAGCTGGCGTAATAGAGTGGGTTATAATATCATCAATACAACGTTGCTTAAGTTTAGAGGAAGTTCCAGATGCATAATTATCCACCCTTAACTTGTGCTGCCTCTGTTCAAGCAGAGACTCATCTTTTTACAACATGAAAATATGCCCATGAAGCTTCAGGATTTGTCCTAAACTATACATCTGTAATACAAAATTTTACTGTTGGGTAGTAGACTGTAAGCGCCAGGAAGATATACCAGCATATTGTTTGAGCCATAAGGCTTACTTGGATTGTTTTAGCCACAAGACATACTAAGATATTCTTGAGCTACAAAGCTTATATGGATTGTTTGAACCACAAGGCACAACTGGATTGAGTTGGAGCCACAAGGCACACTTTGATTGTTTAAGGTTATATGGGTTGCTTCAGTCAGAAGCAATTACAAAACGAGATGAGCTACAAGGCATGCCAGGATTCTGTTGGAGCCCCAAGGCTGACTTGGATTGTTTAACCCACAAGGCATTTCACAGGGGTGCAGAACCTCCAACATGTGGGCCTGAGCTGGCAGGCAGGACACCCCAGTCCAGCCCAAGGATCCTCTTGCGGTTCCTCCAGGGCTCTAAGCCCTGTCCCCTGGAGGAATTCCCTCAGCAGGCATCCCCACTGTTGTCTCCAGTCTGAGACTGGAGATAGCAGTGGGGATGAGAGGCAGCAGGACTTACCCATGTGTGGAAGAGCAGCCCCTCCCCCAGCATGGGTGAGTCCCGCTGCTCCTCATACCTGCTGCTATCTCCAATCTGAGACAGCAGTGGGCTTGGGAGGCAATGGGCAGTGGACCTCACCTACAGCAGTGAGAGCACCCAGGAAAGTGGCCACTCTTCCCCATATCAGAGGGTCCCAATGCCCAGTCCACCCCACATCTCTGCTGCTTTCTCTGATCTCAGAGTGGAGAAAGCGGTGGGGATGTAGGGTGGCCTGGACTTTCTCATGCTGGGAGGAAGCACAGTCCCATGCCTTCTTCCAGCACAAAGAAGAGTGGGAAAAGGAAAAGGACAAAGGAGGTCATATCAAGAGGTGGGGCCATCCCCCTGCTGACATCCAGCCCACAGAGTGTGGGGTGTTGACAATCTGCCCCCCACCTCAAAACAATTCTTCACCTTCGGTGTAGTAGAAAAGTGTTGGAGACACAAGGCTTACTGGGATTTCTTGAGCCTCAAGGCATTATTGGGGCATTGTTTGTGCCAGAAGGCATTATGCGATTTTGTTAGAACCACAAGGATGACTGGGATTATTTGAGCCACAATGCCTACTAGGATCTTGTTTGAGCCATATTGCATGCTTGTTTTGTTTGAAGGATGGGTTGATAGACATGAAAACCTTGTCAGTGTCATAACCCAGTAGGAAAGCCAAGTACATCAGTGAGATGCTTCATCCCAGCTTTGAGGTTGCTGCCTGCCTGCCCTAAACAGTACCACTGTAAATGGGGGTGGGATATGGGTTCAGCAGGCACCAAGGAGTAGCAGTGTCACCCACCCAATGAAGGAGACCCAGGTGAAGATACATGCATCAACCACATCGTACAACCACATGTGTTAGTCACCACTAACACATCCAGTTAATTAATTTTTCAATATAATGAAAGATAATAATGTAGAGGGAAGCACATAAAAAAGAGTGAGCAAGAATTGGATTCCAATCACATCTCCTAATGGGGACTGGCATGTGGGATTGAACTGCCTGCCTCCCATAACTAGTCCACAAAGAAAGAAAGCAGTAACTCATACAGAACACAAACTGGGGATATACTGGTGGTGGGGTTGTGCTGTGCATGCATGTGCACAACCACAAGACTCAAGGAAGGAAGCTGAGATGTACAGTTGTTGATCAGGGAATAATAACCTGAATTTCATTAAATTAGAATTAGAAAGGAAATAATTTTATGAGAAAAGGTGGGAGTGTGATGATGATGTTGAACAACAACAACAACAACAAATGTACTGAATGAAACCAGGAATGAAAGGAGAGTGGAACCCAAATACATTCAGAATTTTTTTTAAAAAATCAAAATTCATTTTTTTTAAATGAAAATTTTATAACATCACGAAAATACAAAACCTATAAGGAATACATTTCTTCTGAAATAAACTCAGACATATAATTTCATATTAATGAAACAAGAGGGAATGGTTGAACATTATCTTGAAATGTATCATTACAGAATGCAACAAATGTTACCCATTTCCAGCAACCTTCTTTTTCAATTCAATAAATATAAAACCTTTAGGTTTAACATGTTGTGTTAAGAGCTTGTTCACTCAAGCTCCAAAATGCTGGGAAATTATGGCTGTAAAGGGCCACACTCTTAGGAGAGGCAATATGGTTGTGGCATCATTTCCTATGCTGTGGTTAGTTCCAGCTTCACCACTACCTTGGAGCTGGATGGCTGGCAGTGGCAGAGTGGTGGACCCAAGTCCCAGATTTGTGTGTTCACTGGAATATCTGTTCACTGTTCATTTGTCTGTTCATTGTTCACTGGAGTCTATGCTACAGAAGCTATGATTCCATGATATAAGTACCCAACTTGCAAACAATACCATCCACATAGAAAGATAGACTTGGAAGGGACCTTGCAGTTTACCTAGTCCAACACCATTTGGAACACCTTCCCCTTTATCCCATTGAATCTGCAGTACTATACCCACCTACCAAGGAGTAAGCCACATTAAATTCAATGGGTGTTGCTTCTGAGTGGACAAAGATAGGATTGCACTATAAGTGAGAGAATGAACAGGCAAGGATGAACTACTAATACTACTAGTAGTAGCAGTAGTAGTAGTGCCTTTGAGCATGTGTTGAATGGAATTGTCCCCTAAATGAGTCATCAGAACACTTTGTGGAGTAGGCATTGCAATTGTTCAGAATGCTTTATATGCATTTCCTGCCTTACCTACTTAGTTCAATACATGGCAAGACTTACTAAACTGAGAATGGCACAGACTAACGCGCTGCACAATTATGAAGAGTAACTCTGTCCTAACCTCAGTCTCCACATATGGCTTCCATTTGGCTACGTTTGCAAATAATTATACTGTGCCTTTTAGTAACCTATGAAATCCACAGTTTAGTAACCTATGAAATCCAGAATCCTTCCCGTTTCATAAACTCAAAAAACACTTAAAAGTAAGGCTGTCTCTCTGTCTGTCTGTCTGTCTCTGTCAGTTCTTTTCTCCTCCTGCACTATCCGAAAATATTAACCTACTGTGCTGGATTTTTGTTGCAGGATTACAAAAGAAACCAAAGGCTTGTATGGTAAGGGCCAGCCCTACCATTAGGCAGAGTGAGGCAGTTGCCTCAGGCAGCAGTTAGTGGGAGACAGCAGCAAGGTGTTCAAGGAGAGAATGGTGTGCCTTGCAGTATACTCTGCGCCTCCTGAGTTAGCTGCCTTCAAGTTCAGTGGAGAACATTGTCCCATCACTAGTTTTGAAGACAGATTTGTCTGACAGTCCTGACAGCTTTTGTACATGGAATGGGATGGGGGGCACCATCTTGTCCTTTGCCTCAGGTAGCAAAATGTCTTGGGCTGGGCCAAGTTATGGGAGATGCACTGGGGGTGTAAGGGGGAATGCTTTACCTGTGGCTTATCCTGCATGAGCAGGGGATTGAACTAGATGACCTTCAAAGACCCTATCATTCTGTGTGGATGGTGATGGTTGTTAGTTGGGCACTAGTGACATGGGTTGGTAGCTTCAGTTGTATGGCAGCTTCTGTTGCATAGACTCCATATGTCTATTCCAGCAATAGACATATCTGGGACTTAGGTCCGCTACTCTGCCACTGACAGCCATCTAGCCCCAAGGTAATGGTGAAGCTGTAACTAACTACAGCATAGGATACCATACCATATGCAAATTATCTAAGTAATGCATTTGTCAAAGGCATGGCGCTTAACAGTCATAATTTTCTAGCATCTTGGAGCTTGGGTGAACATGGAAAGCCCTTAAAACAACATGCTAACATGGATGTCTTTTTGTTGATTAAATAATATATAATGTAATGCAAATGCACTGAATGAAAACAGGAACCAAAGGACAGTGGCACCCAAATACAGTAGGAATCAAAAATATATGTTTTTGAATTCATAACAGAGGGTACATCCTGTTTGACCGAACCACTTGTCTAGCTTAAGACAAACAAAGCAGAGGGAATTTCTGAGGGAGTTAAAAAAAAAAGTGAATGATTAATAAATGAAAACATTATCTAAGTTCTATTAATTAATAAACCTATTTGTGTGATCCAGTTTACTGAATGAAAACTGGAATGAAAGAAAAGAGACAGCAAAATGATACGGAAAATCCAAGAAGAAAAACACTATTTAAAACTGGAAAAGCAGAACTAAGTAAGGTGTGGTGTACTGACTAACAAAACAAGAGGCACGGATAGAAATACGGGGATGATATAAGGATGAATATGATGTTCTAAAGGTCAACATACCATAGGAACCTGGAATGTAAGATCTATGAGCCAGGGCAAATGGGATGTGGTTATTGGGGAGATGTCAAGATTAAATGTAGACATTTTGGGTGTAAGTTAACTGAAATGAACTGGAATGGGCCACTTCACATCAAATGAACATCAGATCTACTACTGTGGACAAGAGGACCACAGAAGAAATGGAGTAGCCTTCATAATTAATAATAAAGTGGCTAAAGCAGTGCTTGGATACAATCCAAACAATGACAGAATGATCTCAATTCGAATTAAGGGTAAGCCATTTAACATCACAGTGATCCAAATATATGCCCCAAGCACAGATGCTGAAGAAGCGGAAGTAGATCAGTTCTATGAGGATCTGCAGCACCTACTGGATAGTATGCCAAACAAAGATGTTATTTTCATTACAGGAGACTGGAATGCTAAGGTGGGTAGTCAAACGACACCTGGAATTACAGGCAAGCATGGTCTGGGAGAACAAAATGAAGCAGGACATAGGCTGATAGAATTTTGAGCAGACAACTCACTGTGCATGACAAACACTCTCTTCCAACAACCTAAGAGATGACTTTATACATGGACTTCACCAGACGGTCGACACTGAAATCAGATTGACTACATCCTTTGTAGCCAAAGGTGGTGGACATCTATGCAGTTGGTAAAAACAAGACCTGGAGCTGATTGTAGTTCAGATCATGAACTTCTTATTGCACAATTTAGAATCAGACTAAAGAGAATAGGGAAGACCCACACAGCAGTTAGATATGAGCTCACTAATACTCCTCGTGAATATGCAGTGGAGGTGAAGAATAGATTTAAGAGACTAGATTTAGTAGATAGGATCCCGGAAGAACTATGGACAAAAGTTCGCAACATTGTTCAGGATGTGGCAACAAAAAACATCCCAAAGAAAAAGAAAACCAAGAAGGCAAGATGGCTGTCTGCTGAGACACTGGAAGCAGCCCAAGAAAGAAGGAAAGAAAAGGCAACAGTGATCGGGGAAAACATGCCCAATTAAATGCAAAATTCCAGAAGTTAGCCAGAAGAGATAAGGAATTATTTTTAAACAAGCAATGTGCAGAAGCGGAAGAAGATAATAGAAAAAGGAAGGACAAGAGACCTCTTCCAGAAAATTAGAAACATCGGACATAAATTCCAGGCAAAGATGGGTATGATAAAAAACCAAGACGTCAAGGACCTAACAGAAGCAGAAGAGATCAAGAAAAGGTGGCAAGAATATATGGAAGATCTGTATAGGAAGGATAATAATATCAGGGATAGATTTGATGGTGTGGTCAGTGAGCTAGGGCCAGTGAGTAGGGATGGACGAAAGGGACTTACCTTGTCCCGCAGCTTGCTTCGCGGTGGGGGGGAGGCGCTTCGCTTCTCCCCCCAAAGTTCAGGCGAGGGGGGGGAGGCGCCCTGCCTCGCCTGGCCGAAATTCAGCCTGGGGGGGAGGCACCCCATCCCTCGCCACCGAAATTCAGGCCGGGAAGGAGCTCCTCATCTACCCGGCCGCGAAAAAAAAGTAAAGTAAAAAAAAGAAAACCACACCCGTGATAGGCTACGTAACGATTTACGTAGCCTATCACGGCTAGATTTCCAAAGTCAGCCATGATAGGCTAAGTAAATCGTCACGTAGCCTATCACAGGTGACTTTGAGAAAAAAAAAGTGCGTATGCAAATGGCAGCGCCCATGGGGAGCCGCCATTTGTGTTCCTTAGTTTGGCACGTCTAGTCTACGTAAAGAATTACGAAGACTACGGCAAAAATAAGGGAACGCTATTTGCGTTGCCCTTATTTTCGCCGTAGTCTATGCAAATCTTTACGTAGAGTAGACATGCCAAACTAAGGAACGCAAATGGTGGCTCCCCATGGGTGCTGCCATTTGCGTACGCACTTTTTTTTTTTCCAAAGTCACCCGTGATAGGCTACATGACGATTTATGTAGACTATCATGGCTGACTTTGGGAATCTAGCTGTGATAGGCTATGTAAATCGTTACGTAGCCTATCATGGGTGTGTGTGTGTGTGTTTTTACTTTACTTTTTTATTTTGCAATGGCGGTGGTGGCAGCCGGTCAGAAGACCGGCCACCGCCACCGCCCCCGCCGAAACGCTGCCGAAACACCGCCTGGACCTGCTGCCGAGAGGGACATTCGCACGAGGTAAGTCCCATCCCCGGGGGGGGGGCAGGGGGCCGGCGGAGAATTTGTCCACCAATTTCGGGGGGCCAAATGTGTTGGCATTCAGCCTCCCGGAGATTCATGGAGAAATTCTCCGCCATCCCTACCAGTGAGTGAGGTTGAATGGGCCTTAAGAGGCATTGCTAATAACAAGGCAGCAGGAGATGACAGTATCCCAGCTGAACTGCTTAAAATCTTGCAAGATGATGCTGTCAAGGTGATGCATGCCATATGCCAGCAAATTTGGAAAACACAAGAATGGCCAACAGACTGGAAAAAATCAGCTTATACCAAAAAAGGGAAGCACCAAAGAATGTTCAAACTATCAAACAGTGGCACTTATTTCACATGCCAGTAAGGTAATCCTCAAGATCTTGCAATGTAGATGCCAGCAACTGATGGAAGGAGAATTGCCGGATGTACAAACTGGGTTTCAAAAAGGCAGAGGAACTAGAGACCAAATTGCCAATATCCGCTGGATAATGGGGAAAGCCAGGGAGTTTCAGAAAAACATCTATTTCTGTTTTATTGACTATGCTAAAGCCTATGACTGTGTGGATCATAACAAACTGTGGCAAGTTCTTGGTGGTATGGGGATACTAAGTCACCTTGTCTGCCTCCTGAGGAATCTGTATAACGACCAAGCAGCAATGGTAAGAACAGACCATGGAACAATGGACTGGTTTAAGATTGGGAAAGGAGTACGGCAGGGTTGTATACTCTCACCCTACCTATTCAACCTGTATGCAGAACACATCATGCGACATGCTGGGCTTGATGAAGCCAAGGCTGGAGTTAAAATCACAGGAAGAAACATTAACAATCTCCAATATGGAGATGATACCACTTTGATGGCTGAAAGCAAGGAGGAGCTAAGGAACCTTATGACGAAGGTGAAAGAAGAAAGTGCAAAAGCTAGGTTGCAGGTAAACCTCAAAAAACCAAGATTGTGGCAACCAGCTTGTTTGACAACTGGCAAATAGAGGGAGAAAACATGGAGGCAGTGACAGACTTTGTCTTTCTAGGCGCAAAGATTACTACAGATGCTGACTGCAGCCAGGAAATCAGAAGACATTTACTTCTTGGGAGGACAGCAATGACAAATCTTGATAAAATAGTTAAGAGCAGAGACATCACACTGACAACAAAGGTCCACATAGTTAAAGCAATGGTATTCCCCGTAGTAACCTCTGGCTGTGAGAGCTGGACCATAAGGAAGGCTGAGCAAAGAAAGATCGATGCTTTTGAACTGTTGTGCTGGAGGAAAATTCTGAGAGTGCCTTGGACTGCAAGAAGATCAAAACAGTCCATACTCCAGGAAAGAAAGCCAGAAGGATATCCTTTCATATCCTTGAAGGAAGGATATGAAAGGCAAAACTGAAGTAATTTGGCCACATCATGAGAAGACAGGACACCCTGGAGAAGATGCTGATGCTAGGGAAAGTGGAAGGCCAAAGGAAGAGGAGCCGACCAAGGGCAAGATGGATGGATGATATTCTGGATGTGATGGACTCGACCTTGGGGGAGCTGGGGGTGGTGACGGCTGACAGGAAGCTCTGGCGTGGGCTGGTCCATGAAGTCACGAAGAGTCAGAAGTGACTGAATGAATAAACAACAACAATAACTCAGTACACACAAAGACACACAGAGAGAGGCACTTTAAAAACTGCATGAGAACAAAATTCAAGTTATGTATGGTTATTTCCCCTAAAGATGGGAGACAAAAATGGATTTGCTACCTAATTCTATTATATATACACAGCCAACATGATGCAGAACAAGTTGAACAACTGACAATGTTTTGCAGGAAAAAGCCTGAGAGAAAGACAGAATCAAAGTAGAAAGAATGAAATCATGAACCAAGAAATATTCAAGGCAAGACACCCCTCCCCACCCCAACACACCAAAGAAACACATCTGCTCACTTCCTACTCCCACAGAGATACACTGTAGAAATGAGAGAAATGGAAAATGTCAATGATTTTACTGAAACACTCCAAAGAACTGAATCCTTCCCCCTCTCCCAAAGCACAGTGATTGGAGCCCCTGGAAAAAAATGTGCTAGAATTAAAACATGTCCAATCCAAGTATAGGACCTCTGGGCTGGCAGAGTTTCTTCCCTTGTACTAATGAACTGTTTCTTCCTCAATATAAAGCATTGGCTCCCTTCAGGAGCACATGTAAATGGACTGAGATGATTAAATAAACACAATCTCATTTATCCTCTACCTAGGAATGTGAAACTAATTGAGGCAATTGATCCAGATGCCACACTTCTTTACATTTTAGTTGGGAATCACTGTAAGTAATTCTATATGTAGAAGTGGTCTACTTAGGGAGCAATCCTATGGCTGCTAGACAGTGGCTAGACAGCCATAGGATATGCTGTTTTCCAGGAACTGATCTCGGAGCCCATACTCCGAGGTCAGTCCCTGGAAAATCAACCTCCCCCCACGTCTGTGCTGCCTCAGAGGCAGCATGGAGAAGCCCCATACTCTGTGCTTGGAACAGAAGCATGGAGTGGCTGAAAAGGAGTTGGGCTGGGGGTGTTCTGGGGTGAGGAGAGTGGATCTGCCTGTACGACACATCCTATGTGTCCAAGTGGGAGAGGAGGATGCTGTATGACACATCCTCCTCACATCTCGGCCCTCCCATGGCTAGATGGCCAAAAATGGCTGTCTAGCAGAAAAAGCAGGGCAGGACAGGCATGGAGGGAATGATCCCCCCCATGCTTCTCCTCCCTTGCTTTGGATAGGTGGTCACCTCCAAGTTTGGAGGCGGCCGCCTGTCTAGCTAGGATTGTGCTATTAAGAGTTTTTTCTGGTCTGACATACGTTATGGAAAGAAAAAAATAATAATTTCTTACAGGGGTTCACCAAGCTGTGAATGATGGGGGTCTTCGTGGAAGCTATCTGGGTCTTTAAGTAGGAAGGCAAGAGAAGTAATGCCACCAATTATGAGGTCCCCTGGTTGAAAGTACCTGTGAAGAATAGGGAGAGGATCAGTGACAGTGCATTTCACTATTTGAGTCTTGCATGTCGCGAGAGGCAGCATCAGCAGTAAAGGCACTAATACCACCATTCTAAGTCTAATTCTCAGTTCAGACCATATGCCTGGTTTCTGCGGTATGATTCTGAGGAGCCTTGATGATTATACTAGCCTGATCTAAATGGCCATTAATTCTTCCTTCTCTGTGCACATTCTGCTCTGCAGCCTGGAAGATCTATGTGAAAATAGCAGAGATCACTCTGATAGAAACATACGTCCCTAGCCTCTGGCTCCAGATCTGAAGAGTACAGGATATATTTGCACTATCCATCCCCTCTCAGTCCTTAGCTTTGCTAGTGAGAACTGGGTCTCCAGATGGGCTTCAACAACAAGAAGAACTGATGACAGTCATTTTGATAATTATAGGGGGCGAGAAAACCTCAATATTCAAATGTTGATTTCAGTGGCATGCCAAGCTGGAATGAGCCACTGTGAAAGAAATGAATCCAGCAATGAGAAAAGGATTCAGAAGTGAAGGGAAAGGAGAATGGGGAAATGCCGTTATCTGGCAAACATTATTTGCATAGATATATAAATCAGTATTGAGCTGACTGTTCTCACAGGAAAATTGCACCTCAACATTGGGCAGGGATGCATGCCATTTCAGGGGGAACGTTCACTGCAGCGCAGACATTCCATTGGAAGCAGTCTGGTGTGTGTGTGTGTGTGTGTGTGTGTGTGAAATTTATTTTTTTTATTTTTTTAAAAAAGCTCCAAGAATGGTGAAGCTCTTCTCAGTACTAATCACTTGCTGACAGTCTCCAAATTCTCCTTCCAGAATACAACAAATATGCTGTCTCTCCAGGATATTCTTGGGGAGCTGAGGGAATGGAGGCCACCACACACACACACACACACACACACAGTGACTTAGCCTAGCCACAGGATGCCCTATGCCAATGGCAAGGCCTGCAAATTTATTACAGGTTGTTGTTTTTTCCCCCACCATCCCCTGGATTATGTTCATGGTTGGGGGGGAGGTTGAGTCTCTCCCTTCCTACTATATTGACACCCCCAGAAAAAGTAGCCATAGCTTTGCTCCAGGAGAATTCCTCAGCATGCCCTGTCCATAATTCGGAGTGGGGAGGGGAGGGTTTCGGAAGTAGAATGGGTACTGTTCCAGTTCCAGAACCATTACCAGCCCAGGTCAGATTTCTGACCCCTGCCAAATCCTCCAGGTAAATCACCCAAGGAGAGCAGCAATGCAAGGATCATCTCCACATATTGTTTACAGCAGGGACGGGGAATTTCAGGCCTCGCTGGTCCTCCCCATTTGATCTCTGAGTTAGGGATGGGGGAGAATTTCTCCCCGAAACTTCAGGGGGCCGAGTGCCAACACATTCGCCCCCCTGAAATCGGCGGTGAAATTCTCCACCCCCCCCGCCATCCCCCCCCGGGATGGGACTTACCTTTGCCGAATGTCCCTCCCGGCGGCGGGTCCCAGCGGCGGTTCGGCGGGTCTTCGTCCGGGGCAGGGGTAGCAGCCGGTCTTTCGGCTGGCTGCCGCCGCCGCCATTAAAAGGAAAAAAAACAAAACAATGCTCCTGTGATAGGCTACGTAACAATTAACGTAGCCTATCACGGCTAGATTTGCAAAGTCAGCCATGATAGGGTACGTAAATCGTCAAGTAGCCTATCACGGGTGACTTTGAAAAAAAAAAAGCACGTACGCAAATGGCGGCGCCCATGGGTGCCACCATTTGCGTTCCATATTTGGTCCCGGTAGTTTACGTAAAGATTAATGTAGACTACGGCGAAAATAAGGGAATGCTATTTGCGTTGCCCTTATTTTCACTGTAGTCTACATTAATCTTTACGTAGACTAGCTGGGCCCAAATAAGGAACGCAAATGGCGGCGCCATGGGCGCCGCCATTTGCATACGCGCTTTCTTTTTTTTTCAAAGTCACCCGTGATAGGCTACATAACGATTAACATAGCCTGTCATGGCTGACTTTGGAAATCTAGCCATGTTAGGCTACGTTAATCGTTACGTAGCCTATCGCGTTTTTTTTTTTTACTTTATTTTGTAATGGTGGCAGCAGCAGCCGGTCGGACGACCAGCTGCTGCCCCCACCCCCGACGAAACGCCTCCGAAACGCCTCCGAAACGCCGCCGGGACCCGCCGCCAGGAGGGACATTTGCAGGAGGTAAGTCCCATCCCGGGGGGGGGGCGAGAATTTCACCACCAATTTCAGGGTCCCAACGTATTCGGCCTCCCCGAGATTCGGGGAGAAATTCACGGCCATCCCTAGTGACATTTGTGGTAGGGGGAGGCGCTCTGTCCCTCCCCCAAAAATTCTCTCCAGCCGGCTCTGCTCTGCTCCTATCACGGCAAAAAGAAAAAGAAACAGCGGATGAAAATGGCAGTGGCTACGCCATTTGCGTTCGCTTTATTTTTCACCATAATAGTGAAAATTATTTATTTTTCACCATAAATATTTACGTAGGCTAAAACGGCAAAAATAAGGGAACGCAAATGGCGG
The DNA here is from genome assembly GCF_057233095.1 of Heloderma suspectum. Lineage (NCBI taxonomy): Eukaryota > Metazoa > Chordata > Lepidosauria > Squamata > Helodermatidae > Heloderma > Heloderma suspectum. Next base: position 91,395,380 of record NC_139463.1, on the reverse strand, counting down.
CCACCATAGCCGCCGCCATTTATGTTCCCTTAGTTAAGCCGTGATAGGCTATGTAAGTATTTACATAGCTTATCACGGCTATATGGAAGAAGCGAATGGTGGCCACAGACATGGCAGCCATTCTCAATTCAGCATGGTTGGCAGCAGGTAGGTGCTCCATTCTGGACGCAGTTTGCGGGGCGGTGGGGTGGGTGTGTGGGCTTTGTTCTGCCATGGATTTCGGGGGGGGGCGAATGCACTGTCATTTGGCCTCACCAAGATCCGTGGCGGTATTCTCTGACATCCCTAGTTCTTCTTGGGCAGAAAACTAAAGGCTAAAGCTCAGGCTACAGCTGAGAAAAAGCTGAGTTTAGTGAGTGAGGCCAAAAGCAACAAAAAAGCTTCCTTCAGATACATGCTTGGTAAAAGGAGGGATGTCAGAGATTTTGGCCATGGATCTCAGTGAGGCCGAATGCCAGTGCATTCAGTCCCCTGAAATCTGTGGTGGAACGAAGACCCCCATCCCGAGAAAGGCACGCGAAACGGAGCACTTACCCACAAAAGGCACGCGAAACGGAGCCATTTGCATTGCTGCAGAGGTCGTGAGAGGCTACGTAAGTATTTACGTAGCCTATCACGAGAAAAAGGGAAAGTGAATGGCGGCCGCCATAGCCGCCATTTGCGTTCGTTGTTGTGGGGTTTTTTGCCGTTTTACGCTATGTAAATATTTACGTAGCTTATCATGGCAAAATACATCGACGCAAATGGCGGCGGCTACAGCGGCCGCCATTTGCGTCCCTGTGCAGGCTGCCCAGTGGCCGGATGTCCGGCTGCTAGGGATGTACGAAAGTCACTTACATTTTCACCAGTGTGATTCGCGGTGGGGGGGAGGCGCTCCGTCCCCCCCCTGAAATTCTGGCCAGGGGGGGAGGTGCTCCATCCCTCCGCCCCCCCGAATCCTGGCTGGCCAGATCCGCAAATGGCAGCGGCTGTAGCTGTGATAAGCTACGTAAATGTTTACGTAGCCTATCACGGCTGATTTAAAAGAAAAAAAAAACGCGTGTACACAAATGACGGCACCCATGGGTGCCGCCAATTGAGTTCCTTATTTTGACACGTCTTAGTCTACGTAAACATTTACGTAGACTAAGATGGCGAAAATAAGGGGAACGCAAACAGCGTAGACGTGGTTTACGTACGCGCGGTTTTTCTTTTTTCTTTTAAATCAGCCGTGATAGGCTATGTAAACATTTATGTAGCCTATCCCAGTATTTTTTAAAAATTGAGCCATGATAGGCTACATAAATCTTTACATAGCCTATCACATTTTGTTTTGTTTTTTACTGGAAATGGCGGCGGCAGCAGCCAGTCAGAAGACCGGCCTCCACAGCCGCCGCCACCGAACCGCCGCCGAACTGCTGCCGGAATCGCTGCCGCCAAGAATATTTGCCCAAGGTAAGTCCCATCCTGGGGGGGGCACGGGGGGGCAGACTGTTCCGCCACCAATTTCGGGGGGCCGAATGCGCTGGCATTCGGCCTCCCCGAGATTGATGGCAAAATTCTTTGACATCCCTACCGGCTGCAGGAGGCCCCAGCCAGCGGCTCCACAGAATCGCCACGGAGCAGAGCCGGCTGGGGAGAATTTCCAAGGGAGGGACAGAGTGCCACCCCCCACCGCAAATGTCAGCCTTTGAAAAGGTAAGTGACTTTCGTACATCCCTAGGTAAAAGACATAGGAAAGAAATGGTGGTTCAGCTATTAAATATGGATGACAAAATGACAACAGATGACAAAGAAAAGGCAGAAGTGCTCAATTCCTACCTTCTCTCAGTCTTCTTCCAAAACAGAGTCTGTGACCCAGCTAGCAAAGGCAAAGTACAGGCTGAAGGGGCAGGCTTGCAGCTTGAGATTGATAGGCATATGATCAAGGAACACCCACTTACTTTGAATGAGTTCAAATCTCCAGGGCCAGATGAACTGCATCCTTGAGTAATAAAGGAACTGGCAAGAGAGCTCTCAGAACCACTGTGTATTATCTTTGAGAAAGCATGGAGGACGGGTGAAGTGCCAGATGACTGGAGGAGGGCTAATGTTGTCCCTCTCTTCAAAAAGGGTAAAAAGGAGGACCCTGGGAACTACAGACCAGTCAGTCTGACATCAATTGCTGGGAAAATTCTGGAGCAGATTCTAAAGCAATCCATCTGCTAAAGCACCTTGAAAACAATGCAGTGATTACTTGAAGCCAACATGGATTTGTCAAGAACAAATCCTGCCAGATGAATCTGATCTCATGATTTGATCAAGTAACCTCCCTTGTGGACTATGGGAACGCTGTAGGCATAATATACCTTGACTTCAGCAAAGCTTTCGACAAAGTGCCCCATGATATCCTGTTGAGCAAACTAGCTCAAAGTGGGCTAGATGAAACAATGATCCAGTGAGTCCACAGTTGGCTAAAGAATTGGACTCAAAGAGTGCTTAGCAATGGGATCTTCTCAAACTGGGGAGAGCTAAAGAGCAGGGTGCTGCAGGGCTCAGTCCTGGACCCAGCGCTCTTCAACATTTTTATAAATGACTTGGAGGAAGAGGCGCAGGAAATGCTGATGAAATCTGGAGATGACACAAAATTGGGCAGGATAGCTAAGACCTTGGAAGATAGAAACAAAATTCAAAGTGATCTTGATAGACTGGAGCCCTGAGCAGGAAACAGAATGAAATTTAATAGGGATAAATGCCAAGTTCTGCACCTAGGAAAAAGAAACCAAATGCATAGTTATGAGATGGGTGATACTTGGCTCAGTAACACTTCAAGCGAGAAGCATCTTGGAACTGTTGTAGATCACACACTGAATACGTGCCAACAATGTGATGTGGCTGCAAAAATGGCCAATGCTCTTTTGGGCTGCATTCATAGAAGCATAGCTTCCAAATCACATGAAGTACTCATTCCCGTCTACTGAGCACTGGTTAGGCCTCATCTGGAGTACTGGAGTTCTGCAGTTCTGGGCACCGCACTTGAAGAAGGATGCAAACAAGCTGGAGAGGGTTCAGAGGAGGGCAACAAGGATGATCAGGGGACTGGAAACAGAGCCCTATGAAGAGAGACTGAAAGAACTGACTGAGGGGAGATATGATCATGCCCTTCAACTCCATGAAAGGATGTCACAGAGAGGAAGGTCAGCATCTCTTCTCGATCATCCCAGAGTGCAGGACATGGAAGAATGGGCTCAACTGACAAGAAGCCAGATTACGGCTGAACATCAGAAAAAACTTCCTGACTGTGAGAGAAATATGACAATGGAACTGATTCGCTAGGGAGGTAGTGGGCTCTCCCATACTGGAGGCATTCCAGATGAGGCTGGACAGCCGTCTTTCAGGGATGCTCTGATGACCATGAAAAGCTCCACTGGGAGGCATATGGAAGACTGAATGGAGGCAGCAAAATGTTGTTTCTTTGCCACCCTCATTGCCCCTGAGTATACCTTACCATAGGCACATATCGGGGTTTGATTGAACCCACTAGGAGTTCTTCTCCATCTGTACTGAAGGCATCACCTATTTTGTTTCATCAGTCTCATTAGCCTCTGGGGGTGGACCATCTTAATAGGTCCCCCACCCTTGCAGAGGGGAAAAGCTGCTGTAAGTCTAAACCTCAGGAAGTAATGATCTGACCATGACAGAGGGACTGAAGCAAAGTTCCCCACTTGCAGATCACCATCTCCCTGTCCAGTTGAGAAAAACAAGTGTAGAGTATGCCCTGCTACATGCGTTGGGCCGATGACAAGTTGGGACAGTCCCATGGTTGTCATGGAGACCAGGAAATCCTGAGCCGCCACTGACAAGGTGCCCTCAGCATGAATGTTGAGTTGTCCAACAACCAACAGTCTGGGGGGTGTCAACAACGCACCCAAGACCACCTCTGTCAGCTCAGCTAGGGACTCTGTTGAGCAGCAGCATGGTCAGTATACCAACAGGATCCCCGATCTGTCCATTGTCCCAACACAAGGTGCAAACAGTCCAGACTAGTAATCACATGGACAGGGAGCCTGCAGAAGAAGATGGAACTCCTATAGACCACAGCAACCACCCTTCCCCGGCCCTTGAGCCTACCCTGGTGCTGAACCAGGTACCCCGGTGGGCGGGGTCGTATGTTATGATGTATTATTTGTTATGTCATATCATTTCCTTCAGAAGTATCTTCAGGAGTATCTCTCTTTTCTTCTCCTTGGTCTATGTCCAGTAAGTTTCTGCATCTGAATTTGTATAAAGCACGGCTACACAACATTTTTGAATCTGCAGGCACATTTTACATTTTGAAATGTGCCCGTGGGCACTGCCAAATACTGCTGTCGGGGTTGGTGCATCTTCCTCTTCCTCCTCCCCCCACCCCTAACTATTTTCTTGCATCTCCCCCCTCACTACCCCCTTCTACTCCCCTGCAACTCCTGCTGTGCTCAGTTTATCTTTCAATCTGGTGGACCGTGGTAAAGGAAAGGAAAAGCCAGTGGTGGCAGCGTGGTAGTAGCAGGGGGCAGAAAGGAAGGAAAGGCCACAGCAGTGTGCATGGTGGTGCCAGGAGGGAGGACAGGTGAGGTCTTAGGTGGATAAAATGCTGGAGCTGCATGAGGGGGAGGGGGAGGAAGGGTCTGGGGCAGCAGCAGTGGACGTGGGGAGGAAAGGCCATGGTAGTAGCTGTGTCAGGAGGGAAGGGAAGGATCTGGGGAAAAGGCAGCCATGGGGGCAGGAGGAAGGAAAGGCCGTGATGGTGGAGGCTGTGCCAGCGCAGGGGGAAAGGAGTTTACCAGGAAGATGGAAAAGCTAGAGTGACAAGTAAAGGTTTGAAGTGGTGGTGGGATGGAGGAGAGACTGAAGTGGTGACTGTGTGGGAGGAAAGAAAGGCTGTGGTGCTACAGTCTAGGGTCTAGTTAGGGTCTGGGGTCCAGCTGGCTCTGGCAGGTGCACTTGGGGGGTCTTGGAGGGCACTGGTGTGCCTGCAGCTGCTGTGTTGCTGACTCCTGGTCTAACACTTTAGTCTGGGTTTTGCCCTTCCAGTCATGTAGGGATTGTTGGGGGTGGACAAATCTGTCAGTTTCGATTTCTCTCAGAAAGTAGTACCTAGTGGTGGGTGAAGAACCTTGTGTTATTGCCGCACATTCTCATTCACACAGACACTGAATTTGTGTGCATACATTTGTAATAGCCAGTGGGGGTGTAAAGGGGCTTCTATCCAGAGGTGTGGTGTGCACATGGCAGATTAATGCAGTGCTTTTACAAATGGGAATTAATTACTCCTAAAATGGGAAAATTTGCTCAAAGACAAAATCATGAACAAAGCATGGGAAGCCTGTAATGCAACATGGTAAACCCATGTTGTATCTATTTCTGTTAATGGAAACTAAGATCTGTTTTGGAATTTCTGGGCATATACCCCTGGTAAACTCAGTTCGGTTGGAAAGCTCAAGAAATGAAGCATTCTTGGTCATGGGCTCACAGATGAAGAGCACCCTTATGATTGACATTTGTGTGGCCCCTTCAGTACAGGCCTTTAAGAGGGCCTCGGATACCTTTATTTTTACTGCTGCCTTTCCTTGAGGGAATTGATGGCTGTGTGATTCAATGTAGTTTTCATAAACATCTGCTACTGGAGATAGAAAGCTGGACAGTCAGAAAGATATGTGACATTCCTTTTTCAATTAACACAACATAATTTGTCCTAAAAAAATATCATGGCCTATTAATTCTCAGGTGCACTGATTGAACTGTGCCCATATTAATTAATATTAATGTTGCATTTTACTGGTTGATCAACTGGAGGTTTCATACAATGCTCTGTGATGCACATTCGGCTAATAATGAAGTGGTCCTGTGTCTTTTCCTTTGAAACTGTATTTGGTACTTTGAACTAAAATTGCTCATCCCAGCACTAATTTGGGAAAGTTCAGAAGGAAAACACATACTGAGTTTCCCAGATTCAATTTGCAATGTCTCCAGTGAAAAGGATACAGAAGTATATTACAGGTCAGACCCCTGTCTGAGACCTTGGACTGTGCCAATAGGATAGGACAGAACTGTACTAGATGGACAGTGGTAACACAGATAACGTATTTTCAAATATTGTAAGCCAGACTTTTCTGAGAATTTCCTTCAGTACAACATCACCCAAAGAACCCCAAACCTGAACTTTAATCACAAAAAGTGTTTAAGATATTGAAAATGTGAACGAGATGTTGAAATGAGAAATGATGAAAAGGGGATTATTCATTTATTCATTTATTGAAAAATAATAGGCAAATTTTATGAAGGCAGTCCTCAACCTTACCCCAAATTTGTTTATTCAGTGGTTTTCCCCCTCATTAACTCTTCCCTGGTGTTTAACTGCGGTCTTAGGACAATGAGGTAACATTTTGGGGAAAATATGCAACCAAGCAATCCAGCAGTAGAAGCTAAGATGGAAAAGATCTCCACAGCTACCATGTCTTTCCCCTTGGAGCTGAGGTAGGTGGGAACAAAGGATAACCAAACACTGCAAAAGACCAACATGCTGAACGTGATAAACTTGGCTTCGTTGAAGCTATCAGGCAACTTCCTGGCAAAGAAAGCCACAGTGAAACTGACAATGGCCAGAAAGCCCATATAGCCCAGGACACAGTAAAACATATTGGCAGACCCTTCATTACATCCCAGTACAATTTCTCCAACCACTGAATGCATGTTGGCATCTGGGAATGGGGGAGAGATGGCCAGCCATACAATGCAAAGACATGCTTGAATAAGGGAGCAGGAAAGAACAATGGAGTTGGCCAGTCTTTTCCCCACCCATTTTCTGACCTTGGAGCCTGGCCTTGTGGCCATGAAAGCCAGAACCACAGTGACGGTTTTTGCCAGCACACAAGACACAGCCACTGAGAAGATGATGCCAAAACTAATTTGTTGGAGAAGGCATATTATCTTTCCAGGTGGAACGATGAAGAGAAATGTGCAAAGGAAACATAGCAGGAGGGAGATGAGAAGAGTGTAGGTGAGGTCCCGGTTGTTGGCTTTGACAATGGGAGTGTTGCGGTGTTTCAAAAATGTTCCTAGCACCAGAACTGTGAAGAAAGAAAAGGAAAGAGCCAAAACAGTTAAACTGATCCCCAACGGTTCTTCATAGGACAGGAAGGTTGCTATTTTGGAAACACATGAATCCTGGTCTTTGTTTGGATATTGATCTTCTGGACATTGATCACAGTCATCCATATCTGTAAATGAAAAGAGTTATTTTCAGTTTCTCAATCATATTTTTATTTTTCTTCTCATACAGATTGCCCAATACTGAACACTTGAATGATTTCAGGGGATCATGAAGGCAGTACAATGCTAATGGGTTTTGAATCTCAGCTTTAAGTCCTGTTGTCTATAGGGATGGTGTGGGTGCCTGTTTCGGTCTGGGAGTCCAGCGGACAGCCTGCACCCCTCAGACCTTTCTCACCAAGCCCCTGCCACTCCCTGATGGCACCCCTGCACTTGCCGAGCCAACCACGCTTACGTGGGCTCCATCCCCCTGTGCACAATCACCATGTTGCAAAAAAAACGGCAATCGCAAAAATGCACACATAGACTTATATGTAAAATGGTGCCATGAATCCCCCACATATGCAAAATTACAGGCATAAATAGGCCATTTATGCAACATGGCAACATATCAATTACCAGGCAGTAGGATGGAGCCGGGGTAACTGTGGGAAGCTTGGTGAGTGGGTGTGGGGCTCAAGCACAGGTGTGAGAGGCAGCAGGGGCTGGGTGGGTTCCTGGAGAACACAGACTGGGAGGGGGGGCATCCGTATCTGAAATAGATATGGATTGTGTACTATGGTACTATTGATTCATTTTTTTATTGCTTTTATTGCTTTTGTTACTGCTAGTTAGGAACCCTGATTTGTGTGTGTGTATACACACACACGTATATGCCTGTGTCTCTCAGTGTGTGTGTGTCTATGTATACCACTGGATGTGTGCATCCCCACTGGGAGTCTGCATCCCTTGTTTCACAGAAGAACATCAAGCCAAGGGGGAGACCAACCCAGCTAGCAGTATTTTGAGGGCTACAAAGGGATGTACGAAACTCACTTACCTGTTCGCAGATTATGTTGATGGTGGAGGGGGCGTTCCGTCCCTTCCCCCAGAATCCTTGCCGGGGGGGGAGGCACTCCATTCCTCCCCCCTGGAATCCTCCATGGCTGGCTGTGCTCCGCGGCAGCTCCGCAGAGCAGGTGGCCAGGCCTGGCCAAGGCAGAGCCGTCCGCAGGCGAAAATCAAGGGGAACACAAATAGTGTAGCGGGTGCTATTTGCGTCCCTTTTTGATTCCCCGTGATAGCCTATGTAAATATTTACGTAGATTAAGAGGAAAAAAATAAGGAACACAAATGGCGGCGACCATAGCCGCCGCCATTTGCGTACGCTGATTTGTTTGTTTTTTAACCCACCCAGCCATGGTAGGCTACGTAAAGGTTTACATAGCCTATCACATCATGTTTTTTTTTTAAACCTAGTCATGGTAGGCTACGTAAATCTTTGCGTAGCCTATCATGTCTTTCTTTTTCTTTTTGTTCCTTTTTTTTTACAAGAGTAGAAATGGCGGCGGTGGCAGCTGGTTGGAAGACCGGCCACTGCTGCTGCCGCCGCCACTGCTGCTGGACCAGCCGCCGCCCGGAAGATCCGCCCCAGGTGAGTTTCGTCCCGGGGGGATCCGAGGGGGGGTGGGGGGGCAGGCCGTTCCGCCACGGAGTTCGGGGGGGTGAATGAACTGGCATTCGGCCTCACCGTGATCCGTGGCGGAATTCTCTGCCATCCCTAGGGCTGCAGGCTTACAACACCTGCCTTAGACTCACATAGAGTTTGTTAACTTAAATCAATGGAGAATTGAAGGAAATGGCATTATAGGTTTCTCAGATGTTTATATTCTCAGGATAGTCTGTCAGGGTGTCACTAATGCCTGTTTATTATTTAAGGTGTTATTGTTGAAATTATTTTTAAAGTTATTTGATAACTTTTATCACTGTCCTATGTTTCCAAAATACAGTTTGACCCTGACCCATCTGCCTAGATCTTGATACTAACAGATGGCAGTTTTAGACAGACTGTACTCGTATAATCTCGAGTTTTGTTCATCTACGTCTGTGGACAGATGCTATTCATCACCACTGAAATACCTAAAGTGCTACAGATAGGGTCATTCTTTGGGGCGAGGGGTAGCAAAATCTGGCTCCTGCATACAAACCCTGTAGTCTATCTTCCACTTGGATGGAAGATTCCACAGATCTAGCATGCATCTTCCTCAGGTTCATAAGGTAATTCTGCACATTACAGCTCTTACCATTCTGGCTTGACATTTTTCCTTTGGGCCATGGGAGGCAATCGTAACAGCAAATCTGCTTCCCTTCCTGCTTTTGCCTGAAGTAACCAGGGTGGCAGCTTTCTGTACAGACAGACACAGGCAATGCCTAGTTCGAAAAAAGAAAGACTATGAGCATTGAGAACATATGTATGGAAAATTGTAGGAACTGTGGATCAAAAGTTAAGAAAATTGTAGGGATGGCAGAGAATTCTGTCCCGGATCTCAGGTTGCCCCAAAATCTATGGCCGAAGGGCCTCCCAACCCCCCGCCCACCCACAGATCCCCCCGGGATTAGACTTACCTGGGGCGGATCTTCCGGGCTGTCGCCGCCGCCGCCATTTGCAAGGGTTTTTTTTTTTTTTTTACACCGACGTGATAGGCTACATAAGTTTTTACGTAGCCTAAAGTGTCTGACTAAAAAAAAAGGGGTACACAAATGGTGGCGGCTATGGCCGCCGCCATTTGCGTACGCCTTTTTTTTTTTAACCCAGACGTTTTAGACTAAGTAAAAACGTACGTATCCTAAAACGACTGGGTAAAAAAAAAGCAAATGCAAATGGCGGCCTCTACAGCCTCCGCCATTTGCGTTCCTTATTTTGGGCCGTCTTAGTCTATGTAAATAATTACGTGGACTAAGACGGCTAAAATAAGGGGAACGCAAATACCGTCCGCTAGGCTATTTGTGTTCCCCTTATTTTCGCCGTCTTATTCTATGTAAATATTTACGTAGATTAAGACATCAAAAACAAGGAACACAAATGGCGGCGGCCATAGCCGCCGCCATTTGCATATGCTTCCCCCCCCCCCAGAGCCCTCCGCGGCCGGAAATCCGGCTGCAGACGGCTCTGGCCTGGCTGGGCCTGGCCGGCTGCTCTGCGGAGCCGCCGCGGAGCACAGCCAGCCAAGGAGGATTCCGGGGGGGAGGAACGGAGCGCCTCCCCCCCACCATTAACATAATCCGTGAACAGGTAAGTGATTTTCGTCCATCCCTAGAAAATTGGCAGCTGACACTGCAAATCATGAAGTAACACAGCTCTCCAGCAAATAATTCTACATTTATAATGAAACCTGTCATATGCATGTCTGCTCAGAAATAAGCCCTATTTATTTATTACATTGATATCCCACCTTCCTTTCCTCTTGCAAGGAACCCAGGGATGCTTACATGGTCCTCCTCCTCTCCATCTCCTCACCACAACCCTATGAGGCAGATTAGGCTGAAAGGCAGTGACTGGCCCAAAGTCACCAGTGGGCTTCATGACCAAGTCAAGACTAGAACCTGGTCTGCAGAGTCCCAGTTGAACACTCTAAGCACTATACCACACTGGCTCCCAATCAGATATACTCTGAAGAAAATTCATTTGCAAACCCCAAGAATCAGTCCCATTGAACACTGTGGGCTTTCTTTGAGTAGATATATCTCAGACTGTACTGTGAGTAACTATAACGTATCTTTAAACTCTATTTATTTCCATAGGATTTTTTGGATTCACATCAATATCTTGTTGGATGCTGAGGGGCATATTGTATAATGGCTCAGCTATCCCTGCTTTGTGAGATTTTAAATTGCTATCTTGCTTTCCCACTTGCTTGCATCAGAGTCAGTTAGAGTCTAGGTGGTCAGACTGGTAACTTAATGCAGGCTGAGGCAGAAAAAATTGATATAGGCTACACTGTCAGGGCGTTGCTAACATTGGTTCATTGATCAATTCTTCAATAATTATTTACAACTTATTTGATAACCTTCCTCCCTCTCCTATGTCTCCATTCCAAGGTTATATATAATACCAAAAATATGGAATTCCGCATGTCAAAGTGCTTAGCACTTTCAGTGGAAACTCACTTTGGACATCAAACCAGAAATTCATTTGAAATTGGAATGATCCCCCAATTACCTGCAGTCACAATCCTACCTGATGAAAGCCACCATGCCATGTGATGGCATTATCATTAATGGTCAACATCTTGTCTGCAAACACCTGGGGATCCAGCTTTCCAACTTTCACTTGATGAAAAATTGGTTTGGGAATGTGACCCAGTTTGTGATATCAAACTCAGTTACCAATTTCCCATACTGGTCAAAAGAAATCTCATCCCCAGCACTGTTGTTAAATTGTACTCTTTTCAGAAAGGGGTGGAGCTGGGATTCAAAGGAAAACACAAAGGGTTTGCAAATAGATACCATGGATAATGTATGAATTGAAACCATCTTAACCTGAGTGAGACCATGTAGCCCAGTACCTCTTACATACATGGCAGCAACTCCTGAAGGTCTTATGTGTTGGTCGCTCCCACCCCTGCTAACGTTTAGTTTAATGAAATGAATGGATGTACATGCCATCCTTCATCAAAATTTGATTCCAGGATGGTCCACAATGATACAATGAATAAAAAATACTTCCCCAATATAAACATAAAACACAGAGTTTAAAATAACAAAGAACAAAAAGATCAGATATACCAACTGCACATTACATTAAGCACACAGTGTGCAGCTGACTCATCTCTTTCTTTTTATTCTAATGTATGTGTGCATGGGCCAAATTTGGATTGGGACCACAGTGCAGCCAGAGGGGAGGATAACGCATCCCCGGTTACTGTTCGCTCCCCCCCATTTAAGAGTTAAATAAACCGAGTTAAAATGGGGGTCATGATGGGATGGTCTTTGAAGTGTTTTAAATCATTGTTCCCCACATTGAATTAAGTGTGAATGAATGGACAGGACGGACACTAATGCTGCTGTTGTGACAGTATGTCTTCTTGTGCCCATCTTTTCACGCAACAAATCCTGGCTAGCTAACACAAAACACCAGAAACAATGAGAACTTCTGTTGGTGGCAAATCAGGTTTCATAGATGAACTCTTCACTCTCATAGCTATGACTCACTGAACACCAGTCTGCAAATCCCTTTGCTTGCCTGGCTCATCACGCGGTGAGCTGGACAAGGGCGCTGCTGCCCACTTCCTCAATGAGCCACTGTTTTGTGGAGAAATGGCAGCTCATCCTTGTTCTAAACATTCATCTGCAACAATGGCAGCCATAAAGGGGTCAATTGTGCAAGGTACAGGTGTAAATGGACCATTTACGCCAGTAATTTTGGGTAAATGACCTCTTTACGACTGCCATTTGTGATGGATGTTTACGAACAAGGACGAACTGCCATTTTTCTGCAAAACGGCTGCTCGGTGAGGAAGTGGGCAGCTGTGCACTGCTCACCAGACGCTTGCAGGATACCCAGTTCAGCATGTGGTGCGGTTAACGGGGGCGGTGGGCCAGTGGGGGCCGGCAAGCGGTATCCGACCCGAACACCAGTGAGTTTGCCCACCCCAACTCACAGCAAACGCTTAATGGATGCAGCTCTCCAGAAATCATATAGCTGAAGGCAAATAGGTAGAGGCTCAATGTTTAATTCAAAGATCTATCTGAAGTTAATAACTATAACTGTACATCTAGGTGTCCCCATTGCAATCTCTATGACTCAGAATACAGGGCAAAGGGCTTGAATGATTCCTGGTGTAAACCAACCCAGGCAACCTAAGACAATGGTTGTAGAATGAAACCTAGGTTAATCCACACATGCAGATATTTAGTCCAATCTTGAGACCTTGGTTGTTACCTCTGTGCTACATGGGTCAAGGCCTATTAAATCCAAGAGTCATAACGTAAGTTCAAGAGTAAGTCCAAAATAACACCACACACACACACACACAAACACACACACACAGAGAGAGAGAGAGAGATGTCTACAACCATAGTTTCCACTTTGGTATCTCCATGGGTAAAGGCACAAAAAATCCAAGTGTCACGATCAATCCAAGGCAGCAGGCACTCTGGGCTATCGATGATAAATAATCCACCATGAACAAACATTCAGGATCTTTGAAAACTATAGAAATCCCTTCCATGGCAGGTTCGAATTTCTTAAAGCTTCACAGATCAAACAGACTATTCAAATGAAACAGTCTAAAGTCCTGGTGAGAAGTATTTATCACAGCTCAGATGGAGGGAAGTCACAAATATGAAGGGTTACAGGCAATATAATATGGACAATAAACTGTGGAATTTAAAGATAATATCCCTAGAAAAGGGCCCTAGCCTGGGCATCAGCTTAAAAGCAAGGGTGTGGCTGCAATACCACATCTCCTAATGATCTAAGTGACAGGGGAACTTAGCCCACAAATGAAGCCTACACCAAACTGTAGAGCCCATTGGGCCCCAACAAGGAACTACATTGCACATGGAATTGCACATGATTTCCAGTCAGAGAGTGTACCTTCCTTGAACGTCTCAGACCCCCAAAACAGTTTAAAAAACAAAAGCAGGCATGCATTTAACAACAACAACAACACAATTTTGTTGAGCTGCTGTTTCATTCCTCATACCTTGAAATGGAGTGTACTGTGTTCCTCCCCCAGTTCTAGAGCCCTTTCCTCATGTTTACTGTTTCATCCCCCACTGAAAGTAATGTTATTAGGGAGGTCCAGATTACAATGGGAGTTTAGGAAGAGAGATACTTACCACTTAAATGTGTAATTGTTAGGGGTCTTTTATATGCATTGCCTTACCTAATTCCTTAAAAAAGAAGGACTTCTTACTTAGTGTCCAAGATCTTTTTCTCAGTAGCCAATGAAATAAACTAATTGCATATATATAATTCAAAGTTGGGGGCTAATTGGTCATCCCTTTTTGACTGCCCTCCCACTGACCACATCTCATGAAAAAGACTTCTTTGGAATGTTCTTGACAGGCAGATTCCATGAATGAGCACAGTTTCCATTATAATTCAAAGTCGGGGGTTGGTCATCCCTTTTTGACTGCCTTCCTGCTGACCATCTCATGAAAAAGACATCTTTGGAAAGTTCTTGATGTGCAGATTCCATGAATAACAACAGTTTTCATTATAATTCAAAGTTGGGAGTTAATGTCCATAAAGCTTTTTTATTATTATTTAAGAACTAGGCTATTTTCTATAACAATGTACTTTAGGTTTTATTTTTAATATCAATAAATGTCAAGTACAAATTAAACAAGCATAATTACTTCCAAATTGGAGCAAAATTAAATATGAACATCAAAAAAGTCTCTGTGTACAGGTGCAGTCTAAAGTACAATGATATGTTAGTAGCATACAACCTGTAAGGAAGGGATTAACAGAAACATACACTTAAAAGCAGCCCAGTCAAGGTTTAGTTATTGCTCAGAAAGGAAGTCTCTAGCTGTTCAAGTAAACAAAATAACATTCATATAGTCCATACAACATGCCTAGAGGTCAAACGCTTACTGGTAACAGTAACTAGCAGGCAAACCACAAGTCTAAGCATGCCTCATGCCACCACGCTAATTCTACCTAGGGATGTACGAAAGTTCCACCACCCACCACCCGCCACCCCTAGACGGGACTTACCTTAGGCGGATCATCCTGGTGGTGGCGGCGGCTCTGGCGGCGCTTCGGTGGCGGCGACGGCAGCAGCCGGTCTTCTGACCGGCTGCCGCCGCCATCATTTCCAGGTAAAAAAAAACAAAAAACATGATAGACCACGTAAAGATTTACGTAGCCTATCACGGGTAGAGTTTAAAAAACACCATGATAGGCTACGTAAATGTTTACATAGCCTATCACGGCTGATTAAAAAAAAAAGCGCATACTCAAATGTAGGGATGTAAGGAAGTCAATTACCTGGTCCCGCAGCTTGCTTTGCGGTGAGGGGAAGGGGGTTCGGTCCTCCCCTCGAAGTTCAGGCCAGGGGGGGAGGCACCCCACCTTGCCCGGGCAAAATTCAGGCCGGGGGGTGAGGCGCCCCGCCTTGCCTGGCCGAAATCCAGGCCGGGGAGAAGCGCCCCGTCTCCCCGGCCGCAAAATACAGAAGTAAATGTAAAACACACACACACACACACACACACGATAGGCTATGTAATGATTTACGTAGCCTATCACGGCTAGATTTCCAAAGTCAGCCATGATAGGCTACGTAAATCTTTACGTAGCCTATCACGGTTGACTTTGAAAAAAAAAAAAGCGCATACCTTATTTGGGCCCAGGTAGTCTACATAAAGATTTACGTAGACTACGGCGAAAATAAGGGCAACGCAAATAGTGTTTTTTTTCCAAAGTCACCCGTGATAGGCTATGTAACGATTTACGTAGCCTATCATGGCTGACTTTGGAAATCTAGCCATGATAGGCTACATAAATCATTACGTAGCCTATCACATGTGTTGGTTGTTTTTTTTTTACATTTACTTTGTAATGGTGGTAGCAGCAGCCGGTCGGAAGACTGGCTGCCGCCCCCACCTCCGCCGAACCGCTGCCAAACTGCCGCCGGGACCCACCGCTGAGAGGGACATTCAAGAGAGGTAAGTCCCATCCCGGGGGGGGGGGCAGAGGGGCGGTGAATTTCACTGCCAATTTCGGGGGGCCGAATACTTTGGATTCGGCCTCCCTGAGATTCGTTGGGCAATTCTCCGCCATCCCTACTCAAATGGCGGTGCCCATGGGTGCCGCCATTTGCATACGCACGGTTTTTTTTTCTTTTAAATCAGCCGTGATAGGCTATGCAAACATTTACGTAGCCTATCATGGCTGACTGCAGGGACGCAAATGGCGGCTACGGCCGCCGCCATTTGTGTCCCTGCTAGCCAGCGGCCAGATGTCCAGCTGCTGGCGGAGCCAGCCGGCGGCTCCACAGAATCCCTGCGGAGTGGAGCTGGCCGGCTAGGATTCCGGGGGGAGGGACGGAACGCCTCCCCCCCAGCATCAGCATAATCTGCCGAAAGGTAATTACCTTCCATACATCCCTAATTCTACCCCTCCTGCCCCAAGAGAAGAGCCTTTGCACCTGCACCTGGATGCTGCCATACCTACCTCCAAAAGCCTGCATAAAGGGATGGTGCAGGCACCCGAATCAGTCCAGGAATCCAGCGGACTGCTCCTACCCATACCCCTGGGCCTGGCTCACCGAGCCCCTGCCCCTACTTGCCCCCTTCCTGAGCTCGGCAAATGGCCTGCACACACCCCAGTGCCTTCATCGAGGTTGGCGGTTGCTATTTTTGGAGAAAGAAAATGGTGATTGCAAAAATGAACAAATTTGCAAACACATGAAAATGTGCATTTTTGCGAATGTGCACATTTGTGTATGTGCAAAAATGCACATTTTCTGAAAAACACACATTTTGGCACACACACTAATGTGTAGGGATGGGTGGATTCCCTACCTACTGCTCCGGTGGGGGGGGAATCCACCCTGGGGGGAAGGTGATCTGTCCCTCCCCCCCCCGAATCCTCTTCAGCTGACTCCACTCCGCAGCGCACCGATTCCATGGAACTGGCTGGCGGTTCCGCAGAGTCACCGTGGATAGGATCCAGACAAGGAGGAATTCCGGAGGGAGGCGGAGGGAAGTGCTCTGTTCTGCCATGGACTCAGGACTCATTGGGGTCCATGGCAGAATTATCCGCCATCCCTACTAATATGTGCCTTTGCAAAAATGTACATTTCATGCATGAGAATATGTGCATTTGCAAAAATGTGCATTTTCGTGCATACAAAAACATGCATTTTGGAGGTTGCCACACTACTTTATTTTTAAATGGTGACTGCGGAGCTCAACGAGGCTGCTGGGGTAAGTGCGGGCTGCTCGCCAAGCACGGGATGGGCTTGAACGTGGTCCAGGGACCAGTGAGTGAGGACAGGGGCCAGGCAGGTTTACAGAGAACCCGAACTGGGATGAAAACATCCCTACCTGCATATGAAAGCTTTTGATGACAGCGAAGCTTGGGCAGAACTTGCATCAGCCAGTATGTCAAACTAGCCCAGGCATAGGAGGCAGAATGTGTCTGTTGGAATGTATCCTGCAACCAATATTGACAGGTTTAATATTGGCAACCAGGTCAAGGTTTGCAAACACTGTGATGCCTCACTTTTAAATGGCACATTGTCACTTCTTTGCTGCCAGGGCAGGCAGGTTTCACTACCACTACTACTGCTCATGGTTCCAGACTTCATCTGCAACATTGTCACTGATCATTGTCTGATTGTGTACCCTAATGGTGGGCAGTGCAACAAGATCTCCTACATGGAGAGTCATGGCAGCCCTTTGGTTTACCCTTTGTTGCTCTTTCATGATGAGGCTGGGTAGGGCCCTGGCATGGTGCATGTGGCAGCCAGGCAAACCAAGTTGGCAACTGTCTTCTGCCATGGACAAGCCTACATTGCCATGAATCATGTGTGCTCATTGGCAAATGACAAGATTCAAGCCATCAGTGGATGAAAACATGGGCATTACAGTGGCCACCCTGGAATTTGCACCAAGAACATTGAGTTTAAGGACGTTTTGTAAAGATAAAAGATGTAACATTTTGAATGTTTCAATAAACGCAGTTAGTTTAGTTAAACCTTTCACTAGAATTGATTTTTCTCTGCAAACTGTGGAATGGATGGGGGGAGTGCAACCCTGTTGGTTCTTTTGAACCTCTCAGAATGCATCTGCCCCAGTATTGGTGGGAGAGAAGTGATCTGATCACATAATGCCTATACTGAGCCAGGCTTTTAAGAAAGCATTGAAAACATATTATTTTACCATGGCCTTCTCTTGATATGCTTGTTGTTCTGGCTGTGTTTGCTCTTGTTGTTGGCTTGTCAGCTTTTATTGTTGCTTTTATTGCTATTTTATTGTCTTTATGTTTTTCACTTTTAATATTTTAACTGTTTCTATGTATTTTATTGCTGTGAGCCACCTTGGGAGGGCTTCTGAAAGGCAGAGAAGAATTTTTTTAAAACAAACGAGCAAACAAGCAAATAAATAAATTTGCAGGTAACCAACTTGTACTACAGTATTATTGAGAACAACTCTTCTCTAAATGCACTACTTACATGTGTCTTAAAATTTGACTAAGCTTGCATACAGTTATGATGTAATTACATGTCTTTCCCAGGTTTTTTTTTTCATTCTGCACTAAGGGGAAATATTAACCAGCTGTACTGTATTTTTGTAGCCCTATATTAATGGAAAGCATACACTTCTACACAGCAAAGGAGGGGAAGCCCCCCAAAATACATTGCACATAGGAAGTTGCCTAACACTAGGGATGGCGGAGAATTCTGCCACAGATTCAGTGAGTTTGAATGTACTGGCATTTGGCACCCTGAAATCCGTACTGAAATGGCCTGCCAAACCGCTGCCCCCCCGCGGAATCCCCCTGGGACGAGGCTTACCTGGGGCGGATGTTCCGGATCCAGCGTTGGCTTCGGCGGCGGCGGCTGGTCTTTCAACCGGCTGCCGTGGCCGCTATTTGCATTCTGGTCTTTGCCGTGATATGCTACATAAGTATTTATGTAGCCTATCACGGCAAGCCAAGAAAAAAAACAAAAAACGGCGTACGCAAATGGTGGCAGCTATGGCGGCCACCATTTGCGTTCCCTATTTTTTGCCATTTTATCCTACGTAAATATTTACGTAGGCTTTTACTGCAAAAAAAGAAAGAAACGCAAATAGCGCCCACTACGCTAGTTGGGGTTCCTGTTTTTTTCGCCGTAATTGTCTACGTAAATATTTACATAGGATAAAATGGTGAAAAATAGGGAACGCAAATGGCGGCCGCTGTAGCCGCTGCCATTTCCGTATGCCATTTTTTTTGGGGGGGCATGCCTTGATAGGCTACATAAATACTTACTTAGCCTATCACGGCAGCATGGAAGGACGCAAATGGCGGCTGCTACGGCAGCCGCCATTTGGGTCCACAGCATCCTGTCCGTGGCCGGAACTCTGGCTGCGGATCGCTGTGGCCGGCTGCTCCATGGAGCCATCGTGGAGCAGAGCTGGCCAGGCAGGATTCCAGTAGGGAGGACTGGATCGCTTCCCCCCCCATCAAGGATTCCAGGGGGAGGGACGGAGTGCCTCCCCCCCTCAGCGGATGCCCCAACCAGAACCAGGTAAGGGATTCGTACATACCTACCTAACACTAAGTTAGACCAGTGGTCCATCTATACCAGTGACTGACAGCAGCTCTCCAGGGTTTCAGGCAGGAAATATTCTAGTGCCACCTGGAGATGCTGGGGATTAAACCTAGGACCTATGTAAAGCATATGCTCTACAGAGAATGCGCCACGGATCTCGGTGAGGCCAAATGCCAGTGCCTTCCAACTGGCCGCCGCCGCCATTTCCAGTGTGGGGGAAGAAAAAAAAAAGACATGATAGGCTACGTAAAGATTTACATAGCCTATCATGGGTGGCCACCTTGCTGAAACTAAGCAAGTCTGATCAGTGTCAGGATGGGAGACCACTTTGGAAATCCATGTATGTAATAAATACTAAAAATACAACAACAACAATGCTTTTAGACATGTGAAAAACCAAGAAATGAAGACACCTATTCCTTACCCTTACATGTCAAGTTGAGTTTTATACACACACACACAAATATTAATAAAAGCTTAGATGCAATTTTGATAGAAACTCTCATTGAGAAGAAATGGATGTGATGAAAGTGAATAACGATCTACTTCAGGAACAGTTGTATTTGAACATATGGGGAATGACAGATGTGCAATGGACACCAGAAAGAGCTGAGATGGAAACGGTCTCCTACCCTTATGTCATCAGGTTATCATATGCACTTTCTTCTTCCTGCATCCCAGAATTCAGATACAGAAAGAATTCAGGGAATAGTTGCTCCATGACATTTCATAAATATTAATATATATGTAGATGGTGGAGACAAGGAGAAGTATGAGAAAGTGAGGTCCTGAAATGTTTGGAAAGAATATATATATATATATATATATATATACACACACACACACACACACACACACACACACACATGGACCCATAACTCAACTTAGCATTTATATAGTCAATCTAGTTAAATAATCCCATATTTGCCTGCTGAGGGCTTTACCTGGATGGCTGTTGATTCTGAAGTTTCGGTCTCCATCCATTCACCGTTGCTCTGTGTTTGTGTTGGCCTGACTGAATGGCATGTAAAGCATGTGCTACTGCATAAACTGCATTGTAAATGTTGTAGCTATGGCCTGTCATGCTCATTTCAAAGGAAATCCCAGGAAGACTCTCCAGCTTCTCCTCCCCTGTACAGGTGCCATCTGCTTTCTCATTATCAAATGGACTTGGAAATATGCAGTCAAATACCTGTTCCCAGAAGTCCTTGAGAAAACCATCTTCTTTTGCTAAGAAATGTTTTCTAGCTTTAAGAAAAGTTTTGAATCCCGGTACTTCATTTGAGTGAACGGCAAAGGACAGAGCACCGTGCATATCTTGAATATCCCAACTCCTTTGATAAAAGAATGATGCAAGCCCCATCTGGGCTATCATGATCCACACTTTACCTTTAGGCTGCATCGACACCATTTCCATTTTGGGCAAATGTAGCAACAACCTGAACTGTAAAATGTAGCTTTCATAGACTACCACTGCATTGGGATTGCTCTTCATACAGACATGATATATTTCAGTCAGCCAGTTCAGATCGTCAACAAGGTTGCTGAGATAAAAGGACTTTATTCTTTCTAAGAAGGCAACACAGATGTCATGGAGAGGAAAGATCGAAATCATCATCCGCAGAAACCTTTCCCCATCGCTTTCTTTAACAAGGATCCCAACCCAAGTCCACCTGAAATACAAAAGTAGCTGAATAATCCCCTTGTATTGGTAAACTTCATTTGGGACCATTTGGTAGAAGGACAGGGTTTCACTTTGATCATCCATCTCGGGAGGAGAGCCGTATGTTAACTGTAGAAATGGAAATGGCATGGGAGGTTGGGGAAGAGAAATAAAGAAACATTTGCAAAACGTGCTGCATGTGTGCTGATACATTGTATAAATTGTAATGGTTGCTTAGAAAAAGGGATGGACAAACCACCCCGCATCTGCCCCGCTCACCATTCACCGGAGCGCTGTCACTTACCCTCCCCTCTTTGGCTTCCTGGACGAGCTGCTGGATGGTCTGCAGGGACCAGCGAGTGGTGCACAGCTGCCTGACCCCCAGTGAGCCACCATTTTGCATAAAAGTCATGGCTCCTTGTTCTACATAAAAGGCCTTTTATGCCGATCATGGCCCCAAAGCTCCCATTTACACAAGATTATATGTATGAATGGAGTATTCGTACCTGTAATGTCATGTAGAACACCTTTTATGGTCACAGTCTATGCAACATTCACTTCCTGGAAATGACCAAGCCACGATTGTTGCACAAAATGGTGGCTTGGGGAAGGAGCGGGTTTGTTGCTGGATGCGTGCAGACCATGTGGTGCTTGCGGATGGGTCCAGGGAGCGATGTGCGGTCCATGAATGGGGGTCCAGGGGCCAAGTGGGAGGGAGTCCATCAGACTCCACCCCCTGTTTAAGGCACCCACACCATCCCTACCATTAACCCATGGAAACTGCTTGCTGTCAGTAATCTAAATTCTGAAATGACACTTACTGCTTCAGGATTTGCATATATATAGAACTTCATATAGGAAATCCCTGCAAAGGTTTTAACAAATTGACTTCTTTATATATACTTCACTGACAAATGTAAATTAAATATAAATATATCTCAAACATACAATTATTTGTCTTCATATCATAAAGTTCTGAAAAGACAAGTGAACTATGAATGACTTACTTAAAGTTCCATGCCAGACTGACCCATCCTACCTGTGGAACTTTGTAGAGGCCCAAGATATCTGCCATGTCAAGGGAGGTTTGAGAGTAAAGAGCTCCGATGACTGAGATCAGGTTGTTCTGAATGCCACACTTGTAGTTCGGGAGAAAAGTGGAGAAAAGTTCCATTGTGGCATGATATGTCCACCTTGCACCATATTTATCATAAATGCTGAAGCCCAGTGTGATGTTAGGTAAGATCTGGGGGGGTTCATTGATCTCCTTCATGGCATATACTAAAGCCAAGACATGCTGGTAGTTGTTCACCATTATACTACAAAAAAATAAAAATAAAAATCATCTGTTGTATTACTGACACATGCTAAGCAGAGCAAAATAACTGACAAAGAGTTCTTTCCCACCAACAGTATCTGGTTAGACTTAGAATAAATGTTAGTCTTTTTAAAGAGATACCTAAGAGGAAACAGCGAGCAGAATATGCAATGTGATTTGACAGCTAAAAGCCAGGGCTGCAGACTGGTTTAGTTGGGCAGTGTTTGGGTGTATGGAAGGGTTAGTTTGGTTATAATTAATAAAGAACATACACAGTTATTTGTTTAAGGGTGCAATCCTATATACACTTACCTGGGAGTATGGTTTGTTTGTTTATTAGTTGTCAATAGCACAAATGCCTTTATAAATACAAGTTACCATGCAGCTATATTATAGTAAATGATCTCCTTGGCAATTCAAAGCAGATGTCATTTAAAAAGTTATGGAAGATATTTTGAGCTGCTACTGCAAAAGGTGTGACCCTCATTGTAATAAATTTGTTATAGTCTGCCATTAGATCTCAAATGATTTCCACAGGTGACCTGCCAGGTCTGCTTTTCAGGAGGTCCCCCCAAAAGTGTGTCCTATGTTCCTTATACAGAGGGCAATGAAGAAGATACTGTACTATATCCTCAACTTCCCCAGAGCCAGAATGCAGGTTGTTGTTGTTGTTCAGTTGTTCAGTCGTGTCCGACTCTTTGTGACCCCATGGACCATAGCACGCCAGGCCTTCCTGTCCTGCGCTCTCTCCCGGAGCGTGCTCAAGTTCATATTCATTGCATCCGTGATGCTATCTAGCCATCTCATCCTCTGCCGTCCCCTTCTCCTTTTGCCTTCAGTCTTTCCCAGCATCAGGGTCTTTTCCAGGGAGTTTTCTCTTCACATTAGGTGGCCAAAATATTGGAGCTTCAGCTTCATTATCTGTCCTTCCAATGAGCACTCAGGGTTGATTTCCTTTAGGATGGACTGATTTGACCTCCTTGCAGTCCAGGGGACTCGTAGGAGTCTTCTCCAGCACCACAGTTCGAAAGCATCAATTCTTCGGCGCTCAGCCTTCCTTATAGTCCAGCTCTCACAGCCATACATTACTACTGGGAAAACCATAGCTTTGATTAGACGGACCTTTGTCGGCAAGGTGATGTCTCTGCTTCTTACTATGCTGTCTAGGTTGGCCATAGCTTTCCTCCCCAGGAGCAAGCGTCTTTTAATTTCATGGCTACAGTCACCGTCTGCGGTGATCTTGGAGCCCAAGAAAGTAAAATCTGTCACTGCTTCCATTTCTTCCCCTTCTATATGCCAGGAAGTGATAGGGCCAGATGCCATGATCTTAGTTTTTTTAATGTTGAGTTTCAAACCAGCTTTTGCACTCTCCTCTTTCACCCTCAACAAGAGGCTCTTGAGATCCTCTTTGCTTTCAGCCATTAGGGTGGTATCGTCTGCATATCGGAGGTTGTTGATAATTCTCCCAGCAATCTTAATTCCGACCTGTGATTCATCCAACCCGGCATTTCTCATGATGTACTCTGCATATAAGTTAAATAAGCAGGGTGACAATATGCAGCCTTGTCGTACTCCTTTCCCAATTTTGAACCAATCGGTTGTTCCATGTCTGGTTCTTACTGTTGCTTCTTGACCCTCGTACAGGTTTCTCAGGAGACAGGTAAGGTGGTCTGGTACCCCCATCACTTTAAGAATTTGCCACAGTTTGTTGTGATCCACACAATCAAAGGCTTTAGCGTAGTCAATGAAGCAGAAATAGACGTTTTTCTGGAATTCTCTTGCTTTCTCCATGATGCAGCGAATGTTGGCGATTTGATCTCTAGTTCCTCTGCCTCTTCGAAACCCAGGTTGTACTTCTGATAGTTCTCGGTTCGCATACTGCTGAAGCCTAGCTTGTAGGATTTTGAGCATCACCTTGCTGGCATGTGAAATGAGCGCAATTGTGCGGTAGTTTGAACACTCTTTGGCGTTGCCCTTCTTTGCAATTGGAATGTAAACTGAGCTTTTCCAGTCTTGTGGCCACTGTTGAGTGTTCCAGATTTGTTGGCATATTGAATGCAGCACTTTAACAGCATCATCTTTTAGGATTTTAAATAGCTCGGCTGGAATACTGTCATCTCCGCTAGCTTTGTTGTTACTAATGCTTCCTAAGGCCCACTTGACTTCACTCTCTAGGCTCAAGTTCAGTGACCTCACTGTCATGGCTATCAGGGACATTCAGATCTTTCCTGTATAGTTCTTCTGTGTATTCTTGCCACCTCTTCTTAATCTCATCTGCTTCTGTTAGGTCCCTGCCTTCTTTGTCCTTTATCATGCCCGTCTTTGCACAAAACGTTCCCTTGAGATCTCCAATTTTCTTGAAGAGATCTCTAGTCTTTCCCATTCTGTTGTTTTCCTCGATTTCTTTGCATTGTTCATTTAAGAAGGCCTTCTTGTCTCTCCTTGCTATTCTCTGGAACTCTGCATTCAGTTGGGTATATCTTCCCCTTTCTCCCTTGCTTTTCGCTTCCCTTCTTTCGTGAGCTACTTGTAAAGCCTCATCAGACAGCCACTTGGCTTTCTTGCATTTCTTTTTCTTTGGGATGGATTTCGTTGCTGCCTCCTGAACAATGTTACGGACCTCTGTCCATAGTTCCTCAGGCACTCTGTCTATCAGGTCTAATCCCTGAAACCTATTCCTCACCTCCACTGTATATTCATAAGGGATACGATTTAGGTCATACCTGAATGGTTTAGTGGTTTTCCCGATGTTCTTCAATTTAAGCTGGAATTTTGCAAGAAGCAGCTCATGACCTGAGCCACAGTCAGCTCCAGGTCTTGTTTTTACTGACTGTATGGAGCTTCTCCATCTTTGGCTGCAAAGGACATAATCAATCTGATTTTGATATTGACCATCTGGTGATGTCCATGTGTAGAGTCGCCTCTTGTGCTGTTGGAAAAGAGTGTTTGCTATGATCAGCATGTTCTCTTGGCAAAACTCTATTAGCTTTTGTCCTGCTTCATTTTGTACACCAAGGCCATGCCTGCCTGTTATCCCGGTGATTTCTTGACTTCCTACTTTAGCATTCCAATCCCCTATGATGAAAAGGACATCTTTTTTTGGTGTTAGTTCTAGAAGGTGTTGTAGGTCTTCATAGAACCGATCAACCTCAGCTTCTTTGGCCTCAGTGGTTGGGGCATAGACTTGAATTACTGTGATGTTGAATGGTTTGCCTTGGATTCATACTGAGATCATTCTATCATTTTTAAGATTGTACCCCAGTACTGCTTTCCCCACCCTTTTGTTGACTATGAGTGCTACTCCATTTCTTCTAAGGGATTCTTGCCCACAATAGTAGATATGATAGTTGCCTGAATTAAATTCGCCCATGCCTGTCCATTTTAGTTCGCTGATTCCCAAGATGTCGATGTTCAATCTTGCCATCTCATGTTTGACCACCTCCAGCTTACCTTGATTCATTGATCTGACATTCCAGGTTCTTAAACAATATTGTTCTTTACAGCATCGGATTTTCTTTTCACCATTGAAGAAATGGTTAAAAAAAAATCATGAAATGGCAGAGGCGTGGCTAAATGGAAAATCGTGTGAGATTTCTGCTCCACCACCATGAACTGGAAGCTACAAACATGTTTTGCTAATTGGTTATGTTTAGTCTGGAAGATTCAGGCTAGGCCAGAGATAATTGCTCATATATATTTCCATTCTTTTTGTTTATCTTCTCTCATTTTTTCTTTTCTCTTTCTCTCTTTTCTTTAAATCCTTTCTTTATAAAATGGATATGATATACTCTACTTAAATCTACTGTCTGAGGGTGTATAGAAATGTGCACACTCATTTATATATCTAGTAAAAAACACATTAGTGATTGTTGTAAGGTTGATTTTAAGATTTATTATCATATAATATTATAAAATTTATTAGTGATTTGTTAGTATTATTATTAATCCTTTTAAATCTCCTTTCTTTTTTATTTTTATTACTATCATTATTGGTTAGTAAGAGTTTTGGCTGGTTAAATTGTTAAGCTTTAATATTATATGTTAGCTGAAGGGCAACATATGGTTACTGGAAATGAATTGTAGGCCTGCTTCCTTGCGATAGGACTGATGATATGATATTGAAATGTAAGGTTGATTATTTATACTGTATTGAATTGTACCCCTTCATGGATCACTGCCTTGTTGTGGTGAAGGGGCTTGCGTAACTCAGGGAAGACATAAACTATGCTGTGCAAGGCCACCCAGGATGGACTGGTCATGGCAGAGAGTTCTGACAAAATGTGGTCCACTGGAGAAGGAAATGGAAACCCACTCCAGTATTCTTGCCAAGAAAACCCCATGGAATGTATCACAAGGCTAAAAGATATGATGGTGGAAGATGAGCTCCTCAGGTCAGAAGATGTCCAATATACTACTGGGGAAGAGCAGAGGGTATTTCCAAGTAGCGCCAGAAAGAATGAAGCGGCTGGGCCAAAGCCGAAAGGACACTCAGCTGTGGATGTGTCTGGTGGTGAAAAGAAAATCCGATGCTGTAAAGAACAATATTGTTTAGGAACCTGGAATGTAAGACCAATGAATCAAGGTAAGCTGGAGGTGATCAAACATGAGATGGCAAGATTGAACATCGACATCTTGGGAATCAGCGAACTAAAATGGACAAGCATGGGTGAGTTTAATTCAGATGACCATTATATCTACTACTGTGGGCAAGAATCCCTTAGAAGAAATGGAGTAGCACTCATAGTCAACAAAAGGGTGGGAAAAGCTGTACTGGGGTACAATCTCAAAAACAATAGAATGATCTCAGTATGAATCCAAGGC
Source organism: Heloderma suspectum (assembly GCF_057233095.1). Classification (NCBI taxonomy): domain Eukaryota; kingdom Metazoa; phylum Chordata; class Lepidosauria; order Squamata; family Helodermatidae; genus Heloderma; species Heloderma suspectum. The sequence goes on along the minus strand of NC_139463.1, from coordinate 91,368,274 downwards.
AAACCATTCAACATCACAGTAATTCAAGTCTATGCCCCAACCACTGAGGCCAAAGAAGCTGAGGTTGATTGGTTCTATGAAGACTTAAAACACCTTCTAGAACTAACACACAAAAAAAGATGTGCTCTTCATCATAGGGGATTGGAATGCTAAAGTAGGAAGTCAAGAAATCACCAGGATAAGAGGCAAGCATGGGCTTGGTGTACAAAATGAAGCAGGACAAAGGCTAATAGAGTTTTGCCAAGAGAACACGCTGATCATAGCAAACACTCTTTTCCAACAGCACAAGAGGCGACTCTACATATGGACATCGCCAGATGGTTAATATTGAAATCAGATTGATTATGTACTTTGCAGCCAAAGATGGAGAAGCTCTATGCAGTCAGTAAAAACAAGACCTGGAGCTGACTGTGGCTCAGATCATGAGCCCCCTATTGCAAAATTTCAGCTTAAATTGAAGAACGTAGGGAAAACCACTAAACCATTCAGGTATGACCTAAATCATATCCCCTATGAATATACAGTGGAGGTGAGGAATAGATTTAAGGGATTAGACCTGATAAACAGAGTGCCTGAGGAACTATGGACGGTGATCCGTAACATTGTTCAGGAGGCAGCAATTAAATCCATCCCAAAGAAAAAGAAATGCAAGAAAGCAAAGTGGCTGTCTGATGAGGCTTTATAAGCAGCTGAGGAAAGAAGGGAAGTGAAAAGCAAGGGAGAAAGGGAAAGATATATCCAACTGAATGCAGAGTTCCAGAGAATAGCAAGGAGAGACAAGAAGGCCTTCTTAAATGAACAATGCAAAGAAATTGAGGAAAAGAATAGAATGGGAAAGACTAGAGATCTTTTCAAGAAAATTGGAGATCTCAAGGGAATGTTTTGTGCAAAGACAGGCATAATAAATTGCAAAGAAGGCAAGGACCTAACAGAAGCAGATGAGATTAAGAAGAGGTGGCAAGAATACACAGAAGAACTATACAGGAAAGATCTGAATGTCCCTGAGAGCCATGATAGTGCGGTCACTGAACTTGAGCCTGGAGAGTGAAGTCAAGTGGGCCTTAGGAAGCATTACTAACAACAAAGCTAGCGGGGATGACAGTCTTCCAGCTGAGCTATTTAAAATCCTAAAAGATGATGCTGTTAAAGTGCTGCACTCAATATGCCAACAAATTTGGAACACCCAACAGTAGCCACAAGACTGGAAAAGGTCAGTTTACATTCCAATTCCAAAGAAGGGCAATGCCAAAGAGTGTTCAAACTACTGTACAATTGCTCTCATTTCACATACCAGCAAGGTGATGCTCAAAATCCTACAAGCTAGGCTTCACCAGTATGTGAACTGAGAACTACCGGAAGTACAAGCTGGATTTCGAAGAGGCAGAGGAACTAGAGATCAAATCATGGAGAATGCAAGAGAATTCCAGAAAAACATCTACTTCATTGACTAAGCTAAAGCCTTTGATTGTGTGGATCACAACAAACTGTGGCAAATTTTTAAAGAGATGGGAGTACCAGACCACCTTACCTGTCTCCTGAGAAACCTGTACGAGGGTCCAGAAGCACCAGTAAGAACCAGACATGGAACAACCGATTGGTTCCAAATTGGGAAAGGAGTACGACAAGGCTGCATATTGTCATCCTGCTTATTTAACTTATATGCAGAGTACATCATGAGAAACGCCGGGTTGGCTGGATCACAGGTCGGAATTAAGATTGCCGGGAGAATTATCAACAACCTCCGATATGCAGACAATACCACCCTAATGGCAGAAAGCAAAGAGGATCTAACGAGCCTCTTGTTGGGGGTGAAAGAGGAGAGTGCAAAAGCTGGTTTGAAACTCAACATTAAAAAAACTAAGATCATGGCATCTGGCCCCATCACTTCCTGGCATATAGAAGGGGAAGAAATGGAAGCAGTAACAGATTTTACTTTCTTGGGCACCAAGATCACCACAGATGGTGACTGTAGCCATGAAATTAAGAGACACTTGCTCCTTGGGAGGGAAGCTATAGCAAACCTAGACAGCGTAGTAAGAAGCAGAGACATCACCTTACTGACAAATGTTCGTGTAATCAAAGCTATAGTTTTCCCAGTAGCAACCTATGGCTGTGAGAGCTGGACTATAAGGAAGGCCGAGTGCTGAAGAATTCATGCCTTCGAACTGTGGTGCTGGAGAAGACTCTTACGAGTCCCCTGGACTGCAAGGAGGTCAAATCAGTCCATCCTAAAGGAAATCAACCCCGAGTGCTCATTTGAAGGACAGATACTGAAGCTGAAGCTCAAATATTTTGGCCACTTAATGCGAAGAGAAAACTCTCTGGAAAAGACCCTGACGCTGGGAAAGACTGAAGGGAAAAGGAGAAGGGGTCAGCAGAGGATGAGATGGCTAGATAGCATCACCGATGCAATGAATATGAACTTGAGCACACTCCGGGAGAGAGCGGAGGACAGGAAGGCCTGGTGTGCTACAGTCCATGGGGTCACGAAGAGTCGGACACGACTAAACAACTGAACAACAACAACAGCATCCTGACTTTTCTCTGATACCATTCTCTGATACTGATATTTAAAATTTAACACTTTTGCCTTCTTGCAAACATTTGCTCTGTACACTGACAATTTGCAAGCCCCTTCTCCCAATCTTTTATTAAACATGCATTTAGTTTTCCTCAGAATCTTCCTATTGGGCAACCTATTACCAGGATTTTGACTACTCTTTAGAGCCCTGACTGAGTTGTGTTTGGAGTTATTAACACCTATCTTAGCTGCTTTAGGATCCAACCAGCCTCCTTGACAAGGGCACTCAGATGAGGCAGCACTGGGGCAATCTCCTGCAAACAGGAGGAGAATTTCTCCAACAAGAGCTCTGGAATGGAGCTTTCCTCCTCTGTAGTTCCTCTACAGTTGGTAGTTCCTTGTTCCCCACAGGAAAACCCTGACCAAGAAATTCAACAAACACCTCTAAGTAAGACTTAAAGCCTGTCACCATCAACCTAATGTCCCAGATTTCCTGGAAAAGTTTAGTAATCACTTTGGAGGTCAGGAGACAGTGTTCAGAGGGTGTTTCCAAATCACTGTCATGCAGGAGACTTGGCAAACTAAAGGAAAGTGCTCTCTTATCCTGCTCCAAATGAGGGATTGATTGAGGCATCAACTGAAGCATCCAATTCCACTTTAATGGGGCAGTCAGCCAAGAGCAGGCTCTCATCAAGTGGCTCACCCAAAGCTTTTGCCATAGGATCGTCAATGTCTTCTGAAATTTTATCAAATACTGGCATGGGTTCTTTTTTTAAAAAAAAGTGGGTTCTGCTGGCTGCTGCACAAGTCTGTGTGCAGCTGGCGTAATAGAGTGGGTTATAATATCATCAATACAACGTTGCTTAAGTTTAGAGGAAGTTCCAGATGCATAATTATCCACCCTTAATTTGTGCTGCCTCTGTTCAAGCAGAGACTCATCTCTTTACAACATGAAAATGTGCCCATGAAGCTTCAGGATTTGTCCTAAACTGTACATCTGTAATACAAAATTGTACTGTTTGTGTAGTAGACTGTAAGAGCCAGGAAAATATACCAGCATATTGTTTGAGCCGTAAGGCTTACGTGGATTGTCTGAACCACAAGGCACAATCGGCCACAATTGTTTTAGCCACAAGACACACTAAGATATTCTTGAGCTACAAAGCTTACGTGGATTGTTTGAACCACAAGGCACAATTGGATTGAGTTGGAGCCACAAGGCATACTTTGATTGTTTGAGGTTATATGAGTTGCTTCAGTCAGAAGCAATTACAAAACGAGATGAGCTACAAGGCATGCCAGGATTTTGTTGGAGCCCCAAGGCTGACTTGGATTGTTTAACCAACAAGGCATTTTACAGGGGTGCAGAACCTCCAACATGTGGGCCTGAGCTGGCAGGCAGGACAGCCCAGTCCAGCCCAAGGATCCTCTTGTGGTTCCGCCAGGGCTCTAAGCCCTGTCCCCAGGAAGAATTCCCTCAGCAGGCATCCCCACTGTTGTCACCAGTCTGAGCTGGAGATAGCAGTGGGGATGAGAGGCAGCAGGACTTACCCATGTGTGGAAGAGCAGCCTCTCCCCCAGCATGGGTGAGTCCCGCTGCTCCTCATACCTGCTGCTATCTCCAATCTGAGACAGCAGTGGGCTTGGGAGGCAATGGGCAGTGGACCTCACCTACAGCAGTGAGAGCACCCGGGAAAGTGGCCACTCTTCCCCGTATCAGAGGGTCCCAATGCCCAGGCCACCCCACATCTCTGCTGCTTTCTCTGATCTCAGTGGAGATAGCAGTGGGGATGTAGGGTGGCCCAGACTTTCTCATGCTGGGAGGAAGCACAGTCCCATGCCTTCTTCCAGCACAGAGAAGAGTGGGAAAAGGAAAAGGATAAAGGAGGTCATATCAAGGGGTGGGGCCATCCCCCTGCTGACATCCAGTCCACAGAGTGTGGGGTGTGGGCAATCTGCCCCCCACCTCAAACCAATTCTTCACCCTAGGGATGGAGGAGAATTCCACCATGGACCCCAATGATTCTGGATTCTAAAGAACCCAGCCTACTGGAGTCCATGGCGGAACGGACCACTCACCTCCGCCACCCTGCGAAGTTCATGCCAGGCGGATCCTGCCCGCTGTCAGCTGGGTCCGGGTCCATCCGCTACCATCCTCTGCCATCCACTGCTGGTCTGTGGATGCAAATGGCGTCTGTCGTAGCAGACATCATTTGTATCCCTGCTCTTTGCCATGATAGGCTACATAAAGATATAATCGGCCAGCGGCTCCACGGACTCACCACAGAGTGAAGCCAGCCGGGGAGGATTCCGGGGGGAGGAACGGATCACCTCCCCCCCACGGACCCCTCAGTGGACCCAGGTGAGTGCAGTTTGTACACCTCTACTTCACCCCAGGTGTAGTAGAAAAGTGTTGGAGCCACAAGGCTTACTGGGATTTCTTGAGCCTCAAGGCATATTAGGACATTGTTTGTGCCAGAAGGCATAATACGATTTTGTCAGAAACACAAGGATGACTGGGATTATTTGAGCCACAGTACCCACTAGGATATTGTTTGAGCCATATTGCATGCCCGTTTTGTTTGAAGGATGGGTTGATGGACATGAAAACCTTGACAGTGGCATAAACCAGAAGGAAAGCCAAGTACATCAGTGAGATGCTTCACCACAGCTTTGAGGCTGCTGCCTGCCAGTCCTAAACAGTAGCACTGTAAATGGGGGGGGGGATGTGGGTTCAGCAGGAACCAAGGAGCAGCAGTGTCACCCACCCAATGAAGGAGACCCAGGTGAAGATGCATGCATCACCCACATCGTACATGGCAGAGCACCACTAACACATCTAGTTAATTATATAATGAAAGATAATAATGTGGGGGAAAACACATAAAAAATAGTGAACAAGAATTGGATTCCAATCACATATCCTAATGGGACTGGCATGTGGGATTGAACTGCCTGCCTCCCATAACTAGTCCACGAAGAAAGCAGTAACTCATACAGAACACAAACTGGGAATATACTAGTGGTGGAGTGTGCTGTGCATGCATGTGCACAACCACAACACTCAAAGAAGGAAGCTTAGATGTACTGTTGTTGATCAGGGAATAATAACCTGAATTTCATTAAATTAGAATTAGAAAGGAAATAATTTTATGAGAAAAGGTGGGAGTGCGATGATAATGTTGAACAACAACAACAACAAATGTACTGAATGAAACCAGGAATGAAAGGAGAGAGGAACCCAAATACATGCAGAATTGTTTTAAAAAAATCAAAATTCATAATTTTTTAAAAAAGAAAATTTTATAACTTCACAAAAATACAAAACCTATAAGGAATACATTTCTTCTTAAATAAACTCAGACATATAATTTCATAATAATGAAACAAGAGGGAATGGGTGAGCATTATCTTGAAATGTATCATTGCAGAATGCAACCAATGTTACCCATTTCCAGCAACCTTCTTTTTCAATTCAATAAATATAAAACCTTTAGGTTTAACATGTTGTGTTAAGGGCTTCTTCACTCAAGCTCCAAAATGCTGGGAAATTATGGCTGTAAAGGGCCACACTCTTAGGAGAGGCAATATGGTTATGGCATCATTTCCTATGCTGTGGTTAGTTCCAGCTTCACTACTACCTTGGAGCTGGATGGATGGCAGTGACAGAGTGGTGGACCTAAGTCCCAGATTTGTCTGTTCACTGGAATAGACACATGGAGTCTATGCAACTGAAGCTACGATTCCATGATATAAGTACCCAACTTGCCACCAATACCATCCACACAGAAAGGTAGATTTGGAAGCGACCTTGCTGTTTACCCAGTCCAACCCCATTTGGAACATCTTCATTTTTATCCCATTGAATCTGCAGTACTATACCCACTTACCAAGGAGTAAGCCACATTAAATTCAATGGGTGTTGCTTCTGAGTGGACAAAGATAGGATTGCACTATAAGTGAGAGAACGGACAGGCAAAGACTACATCATACATGGGGTAGTGTGATGTTGCCCAGGTCTTTAGTGCCTTTGAGCATGTTCAGAATGGAGTTGCCTCCTAAATGAGTCATCAGAACATTGGGATGAGGTACCAATTAGGGATGTCGGAGAATTTCTCTACAAATCTCCAGGAGGCCGAATGCCAATGCATTCGGCCCCCCGAAATTGGTGGGGAAATTCTCCGCCACCCCCCCACCCCCCCGGGATGGGACTTACCTCGTGCGAATGTCCCTCATGGCAGTGGGTCCCGGCGGCGGGGCGGCGGTGGCCAGTCTTCCAACCGGCTGCCACCGCCGCCATTTCAAAGTAAAAAAAAACAAAAACGTGATAGGCTACGTAAAGCGTTGTCCTTATTTTCGTATAGCGTTGCCCTTATTTTCGCCGTAGTCTACGTAAATCTTTACGTAGACTACCCTTGCCCAAATAAGGAACGCAAATGATGGCGCCCATGGGCGCCGCCATTTGCGTACGTGCTTTTTTTTTTTCAAAGTCAGCCGTGATAGGCTACGTAAAGATTTACGTAGCCTATCGTGGCTGACTTTGAAAATCTAGCCGTGATAGGCTACATAAATCTTTACGTAGCCTATCACGTTGTGTTTTTTTTTTACTTTACTTTTTTATTTCGTGGCTGGAGAGGCGGGGCGCTCCCCACCAGCCAGAATTTCAGTGGGGAGGGATGGGGCACCTCCCCCCCAGCCAGAATTTCGGCAGGGAGAAACGGAGCACCTCCCCCCCCCAAAAAAATAGCTGCGGGACCAGGTAAGGGACTTTCGTCCATCCCTAGGTACCATTTTTGGCCCAGGTAGCAAAATGTCTTGGGCTGGGCCGGTTTATGGGAGATGCACTGGGGGTGTAAGGGGGAATGCTTTACCTGTGGCTTATCTGCCTGAGCAGGGGATTGTACTAGATGATCTTCAAAGACCCTATCATTCTGTGTGGATGGTGTTGGTTGTCAGTTGGGCACTAGTCAATGGCACTAGTGACATGGGATGGTAGCTTCAGATGTATGGCATCTTCCGTCGCATAGACTTGATATGTCTATTCCAGCAATAGACATATCTGGGACTTAGGTCCACCACTCTGCCACTGACAGCCATCCAGCGCCAAGGTAATGGTGAAGCTGTAACTAACTACAGCATAGGATACCATACATATGCATACTACCTAAGTAATGCATTTGTCAAAGGCATGGCCCTTAACAGCCATAATTTTCTGGCATCTTAGAGCTTGGTTGAACGTGGAAAGCCCTTAACACAACATGCTAACACGGATGTCTTTTTGCTGTTTGAATAATATATAATATATATAATGTAATGCAAATGTACTGAATGAAAACAGGAACCAAAGGACAGTGGCACCCAAATACAGTAGGAATCAAATATATATGTTTTTGAATTCATAACAAGGAAAATCCTGTTTGACCGAACCACTTGTCTAGTTTAAGACAAACAACACAGAGGGAATTTCAGTTAAAAAAAATGAATGATTAATGAATAAATACATTATCGAAGTTCTAATAATTAATAAACCTATTTGTGTGATCCAGTTTACTGAATGGAAACTGGAATGAAAGAAAAGAGGCAGCAAAATGATGCGGACAATCCAAGAAGAAAAACACTATTTAAGAGTGGAAAAGTAGAACTAAGTAAGCTATGGTGCACGGATAGAAATATGGGGATGATATAACACAGAGACATACACACAAAGACACAGAGAGAGAGACACTATAAAAACTGCACGAGAACAAAATTCAAGTTGTGTATTATTCTTTCCCCTAATGATGGGAGACAAAAATGGATTTACTACCTACGTAATTCTATTATATATACACAGCCAACATGATGCAGAACAACTGAGAATGTTTTGCAGGAAAAAGTCTGAGAGAAAGATAGAATCAAAGTAGAATGAAGGAAATCATGAAACAATAAATATTGAAGGCAAGACACCCCTCCCCACCCCAGCACACCAAAGAAACACATCTGCTCACTTCCTACACCCACAGAGATACACTGTAGAACTGAGAGAAATGGAAAATGTCAATGATTTTACTGAAACACTCCAAAGAACTCGATCCTCCCCCCACTCCCAAAGCACAGTGATTGGAGCCCCTGGTAAAATATGTGCTAGAATTAAAACATGTCCAATCCAAGTATAGGTTCTCTGTGCTGGCAGAGTTTCTTCCCTTGTACTAATGAACTGTTATCTGAATTTCTTTCTCAATGTAAAGCATTGGCTCCCTTCATGAGCACATGCAAATGGACTGAGATTAAATAAGCACAATCTCATTTATACTCTACCTAGGAATGTGAAACTAATTGTGGCAACTGATCCAGATGCTATACTCATTTACATTTTAGTTGGGAATCACTGTAAGTAATTCTATAAGTAGAATTGGTCTACTTAGGGAGCAATCCTACGGCCTCTAGACAGTGGCGAGGTGTTCATAGGATATGCTGTTTTCCGGGAACTGACCTTGGAGCCCATGCTGCGAAGCTGGTTCCTGGAAAATTGACCTCCCCCAATGTCCGTGCTGCCTCAGAGGTGGCATGGAGAAGCCCTGTCCTCCATTCTTGGAAGATGAGCACAGAGTGGCTGAAAATGGGTAGGGCTGGGGGAGTTCCAGGGCGGGGAGAGTGGATCTGCCTGTACGACACATCCTATGTAGCCAAGTGGTAGAGGAGGGCTAGATCTACACTTACTGCCTTTTTTTGCTTCCAATGAGGTTTCACCACCCGCCTTTCACACTACGCAGTACCTGCCTTGAATTGGAACTGGAATTTCCCATTTCCGTGCTCCCACTTTCAATACCCTAATATCCCGGTATTTCCCCTTAATGTGCTCTGATTTTCCTCCTACTATATCCATTCGTAACTTGAGCACGCTCCGGGAGAGAGCGCAGGACAGGAAGGCCTGGCGTGCTATGGTCCATGGGGTCATGAAGAGTCGGACACGACTGAACGACTGAACAACAAATATCCAGTCGTACTCTCCTCCCCCACCTGTCCATCTACAGTGGTGTGTGTATTTCCCTCCTGTCCAATCACAGCTCTTAATGGCCCCATGTCTTCTTCCAACTACTGATCGCATAGCTTCCTCAGCAGCCCCCATTTCCTCAGCAACAAGCAAAGGGCTGGATGTGCATGGGCTAATCTGATCTCGGAAGCTAAGTGGTGTCGGCCCTGGTCAGTAGTTGGATGGGTGACCACCTGGGAATCAGGCTTCCTGCACTGAGCAGGGGGTTATTCTATCCCTTCAAATAAGATTAAGTTTTACCCTCTCCTATCCCCCGCTCCGGATGTGTGTTTTTTAAATTGAGGCGTTATCCTCACAGAAACGGGGCTTCTCCGCAATGTTTTTTTTTCTAATTCAGGCATGATCTTCGAAGAGTAGAAGTTGTGAAGCTTCACAGCTTTGACTCTTCAAAGATCATGCCTGAATTAGGAAAAAAACATGGCGGAGAAGCCCCGATTCTGCACGGACAATGCTTTAATTAAAAAAAAAAAAACATTTGGAGCGGGGGATAGGAGGGGGTAAAACTTAGTCTCATTTGAAGGGATAGAACAATCCACTGCTCATTGCAGGAAGCTTGATTCCCAGGCGGTCACCCATCCAACTATTGACCGGGGCCCACCCCGCTTAGCATCCAAGATCAGACAAGTGGGCGCAGGAAAACATCAGGAAAATAGCACAGCGCTCGAATGTGAACCGAGCTTGTGCATTTGATGAAGCACTGCAATGGGGAAAATGGGTGAGTATGAATAATCAGGTTTTAATGTGAGAGCGTTTAACCCAATGGGACACCAAATTAATTGCGATGGCGGGCGCAATGTAGGTTGGTCCCAGGCTGCTGTACAACACATCCTCTGCACATCTCGGCCCTTCCATGGCTAGACAGCCAAAAACAGCTGTCTAGCAGAAAAAGCAGGGCAGGAGAGGCACGGAGGGAACAATCCCCCCCACCCATGCTTCTCCTCCCTTGCTTTGGATAGCTGGTTGCCTCCAAGTTCGGAGGCAGCTGCCTGTCTAGCTAGGATTGCTCTCTTAAGCATTTGTTCTGGTCTGACATACATTACGGAAAGAAATAATAATAATTTCTCACAAGGGTTCACCAAGCTGTGAATGATGGGGGTCTTCGTGGAAGCTATCTGGGTCTTTAGGTAGGAAGACAAGAGAAGTAATGCCACCAATTATGAGGTCACCTGGTTGAAAGTACCTGTGAAGAATAGGGAGAGGATCAGTGACAGTGCATTTCGCTATTTGAGTCTTGCATGCCGTGAGAGGCAGCATCAGCAGTAAAGGCACTAATACCACCATTCTAAGTCTAATTCTCAATTCAGACCATATGCCTGGTTTCTGCAGCATGATTTTGAGGAGTCTTGATGGATATACTAGCCTGATCTGAATGGCCATTCAGTCCTCCCTCTCTATGCACATTCTGCTCCAGCCTGGAAGATCAATCTGAAAATATCAGAGATCGCTCTGATAGACACTTGCGTCCTGAATCTCTGGCTCCAGATCTGAAGAGTACAGGATATATTTGCACTATCCATTCCCTCTCGGTCCTTAGCTTTGCTAGTGGGAACTGGGTCTCCAGATGGTCTTCAACAACAGAAGAACTGATGACACTCATTTTGATAATTATAGGGGGAGAGAAAAAAACCCTCAATATTCAAATGTTGATTTCAGTGGCATGCCAAGCTGGAATGAGCCACTGTGAAAGAAATGAATCCAACAATGAGAAAAGGATTCAGAGGTGAAGGGAAAGGAGAATGGGGAAATGCCATTATCTGGCAAACATTATTTGCATAGATATATAGATCAGCGTTGAGCTGACTGTTCTCACAGGAAAATTTCACCTCAAAATTGGGCAAGGATGCATGCCATTTCATGGGGAACATTCACTGGAGCGCAGACATTCCATTGGAAGCAGTCTGGTGTGTGTGTGAAAAATCAAATGTATTTTTCTTCTTATTCTTTAAAAGCTCCAAGAATGGTGAAGCTCTTCTCAGCACTAGTCACTAGCTGACAGTCTCCAAATTCTCCTTCCAGAATGCCACAAATATGCTGTCTCTCCAGGATATTCTTGGGGAGCTGAGGGAATGGAGGCCACCACACACACACACACACACACACACACACACACACACACACACAGTGACTTAGCCTAGCCACAGGATGCCCTATGCCAATGGTAAGGCCTGCAAATTTATCAGTTTTCTCCCACCCCCATCCCCTGAACAATTGCCAATATTAACCCTTCCCCTTTGCCCTTTGCCACCCGCAAATGGGTGAGTGAACTGGGCATTTTAGGGAGGCAGAGGGAATTTCATTCAACTTTGATATAGACCTTTCTTGTGAAGCATACGTTTCCTACCCGCAATCAAATTACAGTGAAGTGGGAAAGTCAGCCTTGTTTGTGGTTCAGACATTTATATATCAGCTTGTACAATACAAGAGCACAGGGCTGTATACACAGTACTGAAAGAAGGTACAACAGATCCTGGGAAATTCGTGATTGATTCCAGACCCAGCCCAAGACATTTTGTTGCCTAAGGCCAAGGCCAAGATGGCACGCGTCCCACTCCATATCCAGAAGCTGGCCATGCTGTCAGTTGCTGACGGGTCAATGCCCTCCACCACATTTAAGGGCAGTAGCTGGCTTTTGGGTTGTCAGGGCAGGCTGGGTGGCTCACTACCTCCTTGCTCTCTGCCAGCATCTGACCCGATTCACTCTCCCTACCTAATACTAGGGATAGACTTGCTTGATTTTAATATCTCCATCCTGTCCTGTCCCCACATTGCACCATGGAAGCTGTGTATCTTCTGGTGCATGTGTACCATGTATGTGACATAGAAAAGGGAATTGATTGGCCTCATCTGTCTGCTACAGATCTTTTACAATTTAATAGCTGAATGATGCTTTCCAGAAATTATTCAACAGCTCTGATTCAATCGAGAAACAAATGTTTGAGTAACAAATTAACAAATCCATCAGCAGCGACAGGAGAGAGGAAAGGAGACATTTCTCTCTCTCCTTCCCCCATCTCCTATCCTCTCTTATATGGAACTTGCCCCTGGATTCCTATCAATACAACCATTTTTAGATGAAATAGATAAGTATTTTTCAAAATTTCAACATCACGCTGAGTACTATGTATGGAAGCCAGTGGTGTGTGCTGAGTTCCTCCATGTGCATTTAATTTCATGTATTACAGTGGTTCCAGTCCTTCCTTTCTGGCAGGTACCAGAGAGGGTAGCACTGGGAGAGGAGGTTTCAGACCCATGGCCTCTCACTTGTGGCGTGGTGTGGCACAGGGTTCCATCCTCTCCCCGATGCAATTTAATATCTATGTGAAGCTGCTGGGTGCTATCATCAGGAGGTTTGGGGTGCCATGTCATCAATATGCGGATGACACACAACTCCACCTCTCATTCAAATCTTCACCAAGGTTGGCCAAAGAATCCCTGTCCAAATCTCCGGAGATGGCGAGTGGCTGGATGGGGAGGAATAAGCTGAAGCTGAACCCTGACAAGACTGATGTACTTTTGGTGGGAGACAAGAGGAGGATGGGGGATGTGACCTGGTGTTGAATGGGGTATGGCTACCCTTGAAAGACCAGGTCTGCAGCCTGGGGGTCATTTTAGGCTCCCAGCTGTCCATGGAGGCTCAGGTGTCAGCTGCGAGCCTACAGTGCTGTTCCAACTCCATCTGATATGGCAGCTGCACCCCTACTTTCCTGACCATCTGCTTCCATTAGTAGTACATGCCCTGCTCTCTTCTCATCTAGACTACTGTAATGCACTCTACATGGGGTTACCCTTGAAGATGGTTCAGAAGCTGCAGCTGGTACAGAACGCAGTGGCTCGCCTGATTAAAGGCAGCCGCTGGCGTGATCACATCACTCTGGAGCTGAAGGAGTTGCACTGGTTACCAGTTGTTTTCTGGGCCAAATTCAAGGTGTCGGTTTTGACCTTTAAAACCATATATGGTTCCGGCCCAGCCGATCTCAAGGAGCACCTCCAGCAACACCAGACAGGCTGCTTAAGAAGATCAGTCTTGGATGGCCTTCTCTCTGTCCCATTAGCCAGGACAGCTAGACTGGTGAGGAGAGGACAAGGAAGAGGGACTTCTCTGTGGTGGCCCCCACTCTGTGGAACTCCCTTCCTAGGGAACTCCACCATGCCACCTCTTTAATGAGCTTCTGCCATGCATTAAAAACATGGTTGTTCAAGCAGGCATTTGGGGTGGATTAGGGTATTTTTAGAAATATAATGTTTTTAATGTAGAATTTTATTGTTTTAAACTGTTTTTTATTATTGTACATCACCCAGGGTGGCTGGGTGACCAGCCAGATGAGCAAATAAATAAATAAATAAATAAAGTGACAAAGATGGCTCCAGGAGGACCCCCAAGCTATAACTCTGCTCCTTCAGGGGGAGTGCAACCCCATCCAGAACAGATTGAGCACCCTCCATCTGGTCAGGAGAACCACCCACTAACAGCATCTCAGTCTTGTCTGGACTGAGTTTCAGTTTATTAGCCCTCATCTGTTCCATTCTTGCACCTAGGCACTGAACTAGCACATCCACAGCCTCACCTGAAGACGACGGAAAGGAGAAATAGAACTGCATGTCATCAGCATACTGATGACAATGTACTCCAAAACTCCGGATGACCACACTCAACCATTTCATGTAGATGTTGAATAACATGGGGGACAAAACTGACCCCTGTGGAACCCCATACTGGAGAATCCATGGGGCCAAGCAATATCCCCCAAGTACCACCTTCTGGAGCCAACCATCCAAGTAGAAGCAAAACCACTGCAGTGCAGTGCCTCCGACTCCCAACTCAGACAATGGTCCCAGAAGGATACAATGTTTGATGGTATCAAAAGCCACTGAGAGATCAAGGAGAATCAACAAGATCACACTCCTCCTGTCTCTCTCCCGACATAGGTCATCATACAGGGCAACCGAGGTCATTTCCATGTCAAAACCTGGCCTGATCCCTGACTGAAATGAATCTAGATAATCAGTCTCATCCAAGAGTGTCTGGAGCTGGTTGGCAACCACTCACTCAAGAACCTTGCCCAGGAAAGGAACATTTGCCCCTGGCCTAACATTATTAAGATTTTCTGGGTCCAGGAAGAGTTTTTTTAGGAGTGGTCATACCACCGCCTCTTTGAGATGGCCTGGGACCACTCCTTCTCAGAAGGAGGCATTTATCTCTTCCTTGGCCCAGCCAGCTGTTCCTTCCCTACCAGTTTTTATAAGCCGAGAGGGGCAAGGATCTAAGACAGAAGTGGTTGCACAAACCAGCCCAAGCTCCTTATTAACATCCAACTGAAACTCATCCAAGAAAACTGGACAAGGCTGTGCTCCAGACACCTCACCAGATTCACCTGCTGTAAGCCTAGAGGCTAAGTCCTGGTGGATGCAATAGATTTTATCTTGGAAGTAGCTAGCAAATGTATTACAGAGGGCCTCAGATGGGTCTCCAGTCTCCTTAGGGCCAGCATGTAATAGGCTATGGATGACCCTAAAAAGCTCCACTGGGCAGCATATGGAAGATTGAATGGAGGCAGCAAAATGTTGTTTCTTTGCCACCCTCATTGCCTGTGAGTATACCTTACCATAGGAAAATACCAGGGTTTGATTGCACCCACTAGGAGTTGTTCTTCATCGCATTCCACAGATCAACCAGGGTTTTGACAGAAGAGCCAGCCATATCAGCCAGAAAGCTCACCAAAGCCTGCTGGAAACCATCTGGATCCATTAGCCTCTGGGCACAGACCATCTTAATAGGTCCCCCACCTTTGCAAAGGGGAAAAGCTGCCTTTAGGGATGTTGGAGAATTCCACCATGGACTCCAGTGAGGCCAGATTCTTTAGAATTGCCCCCCCCGAGTCTGTGGTGAAACAGACTACCCCCTGCCACCCCCCAAAATCCCCCCCAAAATGGACCTACTTAACTGGTGGCAGTGGCAGATGTGGCAGATGCGGCGGCAGGTCTGGGTCATCTTCTGGCCACTGCCAGGCTGCTGCAGCTGCAAATGGCAGTTGTCGTAGTGGCCACCATATGCATCCATGCCTTAGGCCACGATAGGCTACGTAAATACTTACGTAGCCTATCATGGCAAAGAGCAGGGGCACAAATGGTGCCCATTATGCCATTTGTGCCACTGCTCTTTGCTGTGATAGGCTACGTAAATACATGTAGCCTATCATGTCCTAAGGCATGGCCGCAAATGGTGGCCGCTACGACGGCTGCCATTTGTGGCCGCAGCAGCCCGGCAGAAGCCAGAAGTCTGGCTGTGGCCAGCCCTGGCCAGCGGCCCTGCAGCTTTGCTGCAGAGTGGAGCCAGCTGGGGAGGATTCAGGGGGGGAGGGATGGATCGCCTCCCCCCCCCCCAGCAGATGCCCTGGACCAGAACTGAGTAAGTGATCTGCTCACCCCTAGCGGCCATAAGTCTAAACCTCAGCAAGCAATGACCTGGCCATAACAGAGGGGATGAAGCAAAGTCCCCCACTTTCAGTTGACCATCTCCCTGTCCAGTTGAGAAAACCAAGTCTAGAGTATACCTTGCTACATGTGTTGGGCTGATGACAGTACCATGTTTGTCATGGAGACCATGAAATCTTGAGCCACCCCTGACAAGATGCCCTCAGCATGAATGTTGAGATGTCCAAGAGCCAACAGTCTGGGGGTCTCAACAATGCACCCTAGACCATCTCTGCCAGCTCAGCTAGGGAGTCTGTTGAGCAGCAAGGTAGGCAGTTAGGGATGTCAGAGAATTCCACCACGGATCTCAGTGAGGCCGAATGCCAGTGCATTCAGCCTTCAGAAATCCGTGGTGGAACAAAGCCCTGCTGCCCCCCCACCCCGCAAAATGGGCCTGGAATGGAGCACCTACCTGCTGCTGTCTGTGCTGACTTGTGAATGGCGGCCTTGTCTGCAGCCGCCATTCGCTTCTTCCATATAGCCGTGATAGGCTACGTAAATACTTTTTACGTATTTATGTAGAGGCTACGCGCCGTAGCCGCTGCCATTTGCGTTCCCTTAGTTAAGCCGTAATACGCTACTTAAATACTTACGTAGCCTATCATGGGTAACACAGGGACATCATTTGTGTCCCTGTGAAGCCGTGATACGCTACGTAAGTATCGAAGTAGCCTATCACGGCTTAACTAAGAGAACGCAAATGGCGGCAGCTACGACGGCCGCCATTTGGGCTCCCTTTTTTTTTGCCATTTTAGCCTACATAAATATTTATGTAGGCTATTACGGAAAAAAAAAAAAAGGAATGCAAATGGCGGCTGCCATAGGCACCACCATTTGTGTCCCCCCCCCTTTTTTTTGCCGTAATAGCCTACGTACATATTTACGTAGGCTAAAATGGCAAAAAAAAAAAAAAGGAACACAAATGGTGGCCGCCGAAGCTGCCACCATTTGCGTTTGCTGTTTTGGGGTTTTTTTTTTGTCATTATAGACTACGTAAATATTTACGTAGCCTATCACGGCAAAATACAGGGACACAAATAGAGGCGTCTACGGCAGCTGCCATTTACGTCCCTGCAGGATGCCCAGCGGCCGGATGTCCGGCTGCGGGCAGCCCTGGCCGGCGGCTCTGTGGAATTTCCATGGAGCGGAGCCAGCCAGAAAGAATTTTGGGGGGGAGACGGAGCGCCTCCCCCCAACTGCGAAGGTCACCCTTCAAAAAGGTAAGTGACTTTCGTACATCTCTATAGGCAGTACACCAATAGAATCCCTGATCTGTCCCATTGGCCCAACACAAGGTGCAAACACACCAATCCAGTAATCACATAGTCAGGGAGCCTGCAGAGGAAGATAGAACTCCTATAGACCACAGCAACCCCCCTTCCCTGGCCCTTGAGCCTACCCTGGTGCTGAACCAGGTACCCCGGTGGGCAGGGAAGGATATCAGTTATGACGTGTTATTTGTTATGACATATCATTTCCTTCAGGAGTACTTTCAGGAGTATCTCTGTTTCCTCTCCTTGGTCTATGTCCAATAATTCAACTAGTTTCTGCATCTGGATATGTATGAAGCATGGTTACACAACATTTTTGAATCTGCAGGCATATTTTACATTTGGACATGTGCCCATGAGGACTGCCAAAAATTGCTGTCGAGGTTCGTGCATCTTCCTCCCCACACACACTGATCACTCTTTTCTTGCATCTCTCCCCCCCCCAGTACCCCCTTCTACTCCCCTGCAACTCCTGCTGTGCTCAGTTTATCTTTCGATCTGGTGGACCATGGTGGAGGAAAGGAAAAGCCAGTGGTGGCAGTGTGGCAGTAACAGGGGGAAGGAAGGAAGGAAAGGCCACAGCAGTGTGCATGGTGGTGCCAGAAGGGAGGACAGGTGAGGTCTTAGGTGGATAAAATGCTGCAGCTGCATGAGGGCGGTGGGAGGAAGGGTCTAGGGCAGCAGCAGTGGGGGTGGGGAGGAAAGGCCATGGTGGTAACTGTGTCAGGAGGGAAAGGAAGGGTCTGGGGGAAAGGCAGCCATGGGGACAGGGGGGAGGAAAGGCCATGATGGTGGAGGCTGTGCCAGGGCAGGGGGAAAGGAGTGGACCAGGAGGATGGAAAAGCCAGAGTGGGAAGGAAAGGTTTGGAGTGGTGGTGGGATGGAGGAGAGATTGCAGTGGCGACTGTGTGGGAGGAAAGAAAGGCTGTGGTGCTACAGCCTGGGGTCTAGTTAGGGTCTGGGGTCCAGCTGGCTCTGGCAGGTGCATTTGGGGGTCTTGGAGGGCACCAGTGTGCCTGCAGCTGCTGTGTTGCTGACTCCTGGTCTAACACTCTAGTCTGGTTCTTGTCCTTCCAGTCATGTAGGGATTGGAAGGTGTGCCTCTCCAGAGGTGTGGTGTGCACATGGCAGATTAAGGAACTGTGCTTTTACAAATCGGAATTAATTATTCCTAAAATGGGAAAATTTGCTCAAAGTCAAACTCATGTTCAAAGTATGGGAAGCCCTTAATGCAACATGGTAAACCCATGTTTATATATTTTTGTTAATGGAATCTAAGATCTCTTTTGGAATTTCTGGCCATGGACCCCTTGGTAAACTTGGTTACATTCTGGGGGGAGGGACGGAGCACCTCCCCCCCACCATGAATCACATCCGCGAAAAGGTAAGTGACTTTCGTACATCCCTAAGATTGGAAATCTAAAGAAATGGAGCATTCTCGGTCATGGGCTCACAGATGAAGAGCACCCTTGTGTAGGGGTGTACGAAACATACTTACCCATCCGCTGAAGGGGTCCACAGGGGGGGAGCTTGGTCCCTCCTCCCGGAATCCTCCCTGGCTGGCTCCGCTCTGTGGCAAGTCTGCAGATCTGCCAGCCAGGCCCGTCCGTGGCCAGACTTCCGGCCAGTGCCACGCAAATGGCATCCGGCATAGCGGATGCCATTTGCATCCCTGCCCTTGGCTGTGATAGGCTACATAAATATTTATGGAGCCTATCACGGCCAAGGGCAGGGACACAAATGATGTAGTGGATGCCATTTGTGTCCCTGCCCTTGGCCGTGATAGGCTACATAAATATTTATGTAGCCTATCACGACCAAGGGCAGGGACGCAAATGGCGTAGTGGATGCTATTCACATCTGCAGCCCGGATGTGGAAGAAAGACAATGGACCCGGACCAGCTGCCACCAGGTAGGGTCCATCCTGTCCGGCCTTCCCAGGGTGGTGAGCGGGAGCAGTCCATTCCACTGCAGACTCCGGGGGCTGGATTCTAAAAAATCTGGCCTCAATGGAGTCCGTGGAGGATTTCTCTGCCATCCCTACCCTTGTGATTGACATTTGTGTGGCCCCTTCAGTACAGGCCTTTAAGAGGGCCATGGATACTTTTTTTTTATTGCTGCCTTTCCTTGAGGGAATTGATGGCTGTGTGATTCAATGCAGTTTTCATAAACATCTGCTACTGTAGATAGAAAGCTGGACAGTCAGAAAGATATGTTACATCCCTTTTTCAATTAACACAATATAATTTGTCCTAAAATAATATCATGGCCTATTAATTCTCTGGTGCACTGATTGAACTGTGCCCATATTAATTAATATTAATGTTGCATATTACTGGTTAATCAACTGGAGGTTTCATATAATGCTCTATGATGCATGTTCTCTTAATAATGAAGTGGTCCTGTGTCTTTTCCTTTGAAACTGTATTTGGTACTTCAACCTAAAATTGCTCTTCCCAGCACTAATTTGGGAAAGTTCAGAAGGAAAAAAAAAATATTGAGTTCCCCAGATTCAATTCACAATGACTCCATTGAAAAGGATACAGAAGTATATTACAGATCAGAACCCTGGACTGTGCCAATAGGATTGGACAGAACTGTATTAGATGGACAGTGGTAACACAGATAACATATTTTCAAATATTGTAAGCCAGACTTTTCTGAGAATTTCCTTCAGTACAACTACACCCAAAGAACCCCAAACATGAACTTTAATCACAAAAAGTGTTTAAGGTATTGAAAATGGGAAAGAGATGATGAAATGGATAAACAATGAAAAGGGGATTATTCATTTATTTATTTTTTGTTTAATTGAAATAAATAATAGGCATATTCTATGAAGGCAACCCTCAACCTTACCCCAAATTTGTTTATTCAGTGGTTTTCCCCCTCATTAACTCTTCCCTCATGTTTAACTGCGGTCTTAGGACAATGAGGTAACATTTCGGGAAAAATATGCAACCAAGCAATCCAGCAGTAGAAGCTAAGATGGAAAAGATCTCCACAGCTACCATGTCTTTCCCCTTGGAGCTGAGGTAGGTGGGAACAAAGGATAACCAAACACTGCAAAAGACCAACATGCTGAACGTGATAAACTTGGCTTCGTTGAAGCTATCAGGCAACTTCCTGGCAAAGAAAGCCACAGTGAAACTGACAATGGCCAGAAAGCCCATATAGCCCAGAACACAGTAAAACATACTTGAAGACCCCTCGCTACAGCCCAGTACAATTTCTTCAACCACTGAATGCATGTCAGCATCTGGGAATGGGGGAGAGATTGCCAGCCATACAATGCAAAAACATGCTTGAATAAGTGAGCAGGAAAGAACAATGGAGTTGGCCAGCCCTTTCCCCACCAAATTCCTGACCTTGGATCCTGGCTTTGTAGCCATGAAAGCAAGGACCACAGTGATGGTTTTTGCTAGCACACAAGATACAGCCACTGAGAAGATGATGCCAAAACTAATTTGTCGGAGAAGACATATTATCTCCCCAGGTGGAACAATGAAGAGAAATGTGCAGAGGAAGCATAGAAGGAGGGAGATGAGGAGAGTGTAGGTAAGGTTCCGGTTGTTGGCTTTAACAATGGGAGTGCTGTGGTGTTTCAAAAATGTTCCAAGCACCAAAACTGTGAAGAAAGAAAAAGAAAGTGCCAAAATAGCTAAACTGATCCCCAAAGGTTCTTCGTAGGACAAAAAAGTTGCTATCTTGTAAACACATGAATCCTGGTCTTTGTTTGGATATTGATCTTCCGGACATTCAAAACAGTCATCCAAATCTGAAAACAAAAAGTCTATCCTCAGTTTTTCAAACTTATTGTTATGCTTCTCATACAAATTGCCCATACTGAATGATATCAGGCACAAATGATTATGAATATTTCCAGTTTTGTCTATTCTAGTGCTACTGAATTATTTTCATTTTATTTTCTATTGTTTGAAAGGGCCATAGTATCCCAAATCTCAAACCAAACTGGGCTTATTCAAATAGATTTGAGAGGTGTCCAAACAGAAAAGATGCTGCACCAAAATGTACGTAATCTGAATCTGAACACCTGTGAACATCCAGATTCATTGGGTCACGGAGAGACAGATAGGCACAATTTTTATGAAAGTGGAATCCATCATGGAGGTGTCCCTATGCAAACAACCTGCAAAATTTTGGGAGGATAAGTCCAGGGCCCAGGGAATTACTATGAATGAAACATGGGTTAAGACTTTTTTGTTTTCTGAACAAATAAAGTAGGAGTAGGACAGGGATGAAAGATGGATGTGGAGCAAACAGTGAGCCTTCTTTGCTGCCTTCACTGCAAAGCAATGGTCATGATTATGCACTCTGTGTTCAGTCATGCACATGAAGGGTGTTGTGCTACTTCTTCAGATACCATATCACCTGTATCACAGTCCAAAGCTCCCTGATAAACCAGGGAGCCGTCTGAACTCTTCGGTTCAGTAGGGGGTATTCGGTAGGGATGTCGGAGAATTTCTCCACGAATCTCCAGGAGGCCGAATGCCAACACATTTGGCCCCCCAAAATTGTTGGTGAAATTCTCCAATTCTTCGAATGTCCCTCTCGGCGGCGGGTCCCAGCGGTGTTTCGGTGGCGTTTTGGCAGGGGAGGGGCCGGCGGCCGGTCTTCCAACCAGCTGCCACCGCCGCCATTACAAAGTAAAGTAAAAAAACAAAAACAAACACGTGATAGGCTACGTAATGCTATTTGCATTGCCCTTATTTTTGCCGTAGTCTACGTAAATCTTTACGTAGACTACCCCTGCCCAAACAAGGAATGCAAATGGCAGCGCCCATGGGCGCCGCCATTTGTGTACGCACTTTTTTTTTTCAAAGTCACCCATGATAGACTACATCAAGATTTACATAGCCTATCACGGCTGACTTTGAAAATCTAGCCGTGATAGGCTATGTAAATCGTTACATAGCCTATCATGTGTTTTTTTTAATTTATTTTTTTATTTCGCAGCCGGGGAGACGGGGCGCTCCCCCCCGGCCTGAATTTCGGCGGCAATGGATGGGGTACCTCCCCCCTGGCCTGAATTTCAGCCGGGAGGGGCGGGGCACCTCCCCCCCACCAAGAACTTTGGGGGGAGAACCAAAGTGCCTCCCCTCCACCGCGAAGCAAGCTGCAGGACCAGGTAAGGGACTTTCGTCCATCCTTAGTATTCGGAAGCAATGGTGTTGATCATCCATAGTGCCTTGCCATTCAACAGTGTGTCAAGGGCCTCAGTACCATCGCTGGCAATATGTTGATTAGTTTTTCAATAGGTATTTACAAGTTCTTTGATAACTTTCCCCCCTATCACATTTCTCTGAATTAAAAGTTGACTCCAGCCTATCTGCTTGGAACTTTGTAATAATAAATGACATTTTTAGCTCAGCTGTACTAGTTTAACCATGTGTTTTCTCCATGCAATAATGTGGAAGGATACCATTAGTCAGCATTGAAAAAGGAAAATACCATGGTTGGAAGTCACTAATGTGGGGGGGGGGGAGAAGCTGCCTTCCCCGCACGAAACTATAAAGTCTAGCATCCATTTTCATATGTAAATGGATCTGTCTTTTCTTTCCTTAGGATCATATGAAAACCAATTACAATGCTTACCATTCTGGTTTGACATTTTCCCTTTTGGACACAGGAGGCAATCATAACAGCAGATTTGCTTTTCTTCCTGCTTTTGCCTGAAATGACCAAGCTGGCAACTTTCAGTGCACACAGAAAGGGGCAATGCCTAGTCCATAAATCAAAAAAAGAAAAAGTAGAGTATTACCCTTCAAAATATACCTTTGGAAAGTCATATGACTGGTGGATCAACAGTCAAGTAAACAAGCATTTGGGATAGAAAATGATCCCCCCCCCTAGTCTCTTAAGGGTTTTTGAAATTCAGTCATCTGCTCTCCAGCAGTTTTACCAGAATTTTTTGCTATGTGATGATGGAATGAAAAAATCACATTCAGTAACTTGACTCTTATACACTTAGGGATGTCAGAGAATTTCGCCACGAATCTTGGGGAGGCTGAATGCCAGCGCATTTGGCCCCCTGAAATCAGTGGTGGAACAGTCTGCCCCCCCGCCCCCCCTGGGATGGGACTTACCTTGGGCGGATCTTCTTGGCGGCGGCGGCGGCTCCGGAGTCGGTTTGGCGGCAGTTCAGCAGCGGCAGCTGAGGCGGCCGGTCTTCCAGCCTTACGGACCCGATAGGTCTTACGTAAACATTTACATAGCCTATCACGGCTGATGGCAGGGACGCAAACGGCGGTGGCTACAGCTGCCGCCATTTGCATACCTGCTAGCCAGCGGCTGGATGTCCGTCCGCTGGCGGAGCCGGCCGGCAGCTCTGCAGAATCCCTGCGGAGCGGAGCTGGCTGGCCAGAATTTCAGGGGGGAGGGACAGAGCGCCTCCCCCCCCAGCCAGAATTTTGGGGGGAGGGACAGAGCGCCTCCCCCCCACCTCGAATCAATTTTGCTAAAAGGTAAGTGACTTTCGTACATCCCTATATACACTAGGGATGGGAGAGAATTTCTCCCTGAAATTGGTGGGGAAATTCTCCGCCGGCCCCCGCCCCCCCGGGATGGGACTTACCGTAGCCGAATGTCCCTTTCGGTGGTGGGTCCCAGTGGTGGTTCGGCGGCGGTTCGTGGGGGGCAGGGGCAGCGGCCAGTCTCCCGACCGCCTGCCGCTGCCGCCATTACAAAAAAAAAAGTAAAGGGGAAAAAAAAAAACACCCCCGTGACAGGCTACGTAACGATTAACATAGCCTATCATGGCTAGATTTCCAAAGTCAGCCATGATAGGCTATGTAAATCGTCACGTAGCCTATCACGGGTGACTTTGAAAAAAAAAAGCGCGTACGCAAATGGCGGCGGCCCATGGGTGCCGCCATTTGCGTTCCTTATTTTGACACGTCTAGTCTACGTAAAGATTTACATAGACTACGGAGAAAATAAGGGCAACGCAAATAGTGTTGACGCTTTTTTTTTTCCAAAATCACCCGTGATAGGCAACGTGATGATTTACGTAGCCTATCATGGCTGACTTTGGAAATCTAGCCGTGATAGGCTACGTTAATCGTTACGTAGCCTATCACGGGTGTTTGTGTGTTTGGGTTTTTTTTACTTTTTTTCGTGGCTGGGCAGACGGGGCGCTTCTACCCGGCCTGAATTTCACTGGCGAGGGATGGGGCACCTCCCCCCCAGCCTGAATTTCAGCCAGGCGAGGTGGGGTGCCTCCCCCCCTCACCTGAACTTCGGGGGGAGAACTGAAGTGCCTCCCCCCCACTGCGAAGCAACCTTCGAGAACAGGTAAGGGACTTTCGTCCATCCCTAATATACACTATGCATTTTTTGCTGAGGGCCTTATTGTTTGTGTGTGTGTGTGTGTGTGTGTGTATATATATATATATATAGTGTGTGTGTGTGTGTGAGTGTCAAGATGTTGGAGGGTCCATTGGAAGAGGCACATCAAAGCCCCCTTGTTCACTTTCTTCATAGATCACATGACAAATGACCCTTGCAAAAACATATATTCATTACTCGAAAGGTCAAGTTACATCACTGATAGCCAACTCAAAATAAAGTATAAACCCAGAAGCTAGGGCAATTCTTCAGGAAAGTTCCTTGTAACACAGTCTCTTTAAGGTTGTGAGTGTTTGCTTGCACTCAGGTAAGCTCTTCTGCTCTCTTTTTCTTCCACCTTTGTCAGAGAGATTAGCCCTAGGGTCAGGAGCTCTTTTTCCTGGACTTCTCCTTGGGGTTGTTCCTCAAGTCTTTAACAATACTCCATCACTTCCACTGAGGACCCAGATATTCATATTCCAGGATTGTGACAGGAGGTGCTTGTGTCTTTTCCCAATAGCTTATTATATCTGGAGATGAACAAGTTCTTCTGCTAAGCATCCTTTCACCTGTACCACTGGGCTCTGTGTCTTCCTGCTACGTTTCTCCACCCCTTTCTCTCTCCTCTTTCCAGCCCCTCCTGACTCTTATTTCTTTCCCAAGGCACCACCAGCTGAAGGAATTAGGCTACGGGTTGAGATGCCTCTTTCACCTGTGCTAGTCCCCTCCCTCTGCTTGCCTGTTGGTCTTGGCTTCCACATGGTTCCACCTTCTCTCACTCCTCCAGCTCCCTGGCATCACCTCCTTCTTCAGTCTCCATTTGTCTCTGTCTCTCCACTCTCTGTCTTCTTTTCTCCATCTTTTCTCCATCCTTCTGCTGTTGCCCAAATGCTGCTTCATTAAGTAGTGTCTCCAGTTACAGTACCACCCACCAGAACTCTGGCCAGTTCAGCTACTCTCAGGATGCACCATGAAGAAACAACAACTGTTTTGCTTAGTTTTCCCCATTTGATGTCAACTCCAGACAGTCTGTCTGCACTTCCTCTCACTGCCTGGGTTAACAGGGGAGTGGAATTAGTGGTGAGACAGCTGCAGCAAGGTCTCTGGGATAGGGCACACCTCTGTGATCCATTAAAAATTGGGACAGTTGGGTCTAAAATTGCAGCCCCTATGTCCACAACATCAGGCAAAATGTTTGGAGTTCTGTATTTCTTCAGCCATCCCACACTTTTTGTTATCACCTAACCTGATGAAGAGTTCTGAAGAGATCAAACACCTGAATCCAATTTTGGTGGATTCTAAAAAACATATTGCACTACCATGGATTTTCAGTTTGTTATAATACATTATTCCTCAATGTTTTGTATTGTCTAGTAAGAAATACACGTGTGTGTTTTTCAGAACTAACAAACAATATACTTATACTTGTCCTTTTATAATACTATATTTTGGTTATGTCATTTTTTTAAAGAATTATAATCATGTTTGTAGCTTTTCAGCTTCACTGGTTTATTCATGTGGGTTTATGGAAAATAAAAAATTAGCACAGTTCACTAGCAAAGACTTTTACACTTGTAATGAAATCTATATCCTATACATGTCTACTCAGAAGTAACTCCTTTTGCATTCAATGGGATATAGTCCCAGGAAAATATGTAAAGGATGTATGAGGATTTCATTTCAGTTTGCAAATCACTTGAACTTGCTCTGCAAATTCAAATTTGAGGAGTATACCTATTCATTCAAAATGGGAATAATCCCCAAATTACCTGCAGTCAGAACCCACCTGGTTAAAGCCACTGTGCCATGTGATGACATCATCATGAATGGTGAACATCTTCTCTGCAAGAACTCGGGGATCTAGCTTTCCAACTTTCACTCGAAGAAATGATTGGTTTGGGAATGTGACCCAGTTTATAATATCAAATTCAGTTACCAATTTTCCATTCTGGTCAAAAGAAACCTCATCCCCAGCACTGTTGTTAAATAAGGCTTTTTTCAGAAAGTGGTGGAGCTGGATATCAAAGGAACATGCAGAAGTTTGCAGGAGGATATCAGGGAGAATATAAGATAAGACACTATCTTAGATTGGGTGAGAATATTTAGCTCCATACATTTTTTTACACACACAACAGACGGTTCCTAAGATGTCATGTAGTGGTTTTTCTCAGACCTGCTAACACTTAATTTAATTTAATTAATTTAGGATGCAACTATGCACATATTTAGACAGGAAAAGGCTTACAGCTCCCAGCATTCCTCAACAAGCATGGCTGGCTGGGGAATGCTGGGAGTTGTAGACTTCTTTCTGCATAGGTTTGTGCCTTTAGAGTCTGGGGCTCTATAGGATGTTGCAGATTGCCTTCTCTGCACTGGTAGACAGAGCTACAAGTAGGGATGGCAGAGAATTCCGCCACGGATTTCAGTGAAGCTGAATGCACTGGCATTTGGCCCCCTGAAACCTGTGGCGGATTAGCCTCCCACCCCCCGCCACCCCGCCGAATCCCCCCGGGACGAAGCTTACCTGGGGCGGATGTTCCAGTGGCAGCAGATCCGGCGGCGGCAGCTGGTCTCTTGGCCGGCTGCTGCATCTGCAAATGGCAGCCACTGTAGCAGCTGCCATTTGCGTCCTGCCAGGCTGCTGTGATAGGCTACATAAGTATTTACGTAGCCTATCACAGCAAAGAGCAGGGACGCAAACGGCGGCCACTATGCCATTTGCGTAGCTGCCTTTACTGTGATAGGCTACGTAAATACTTACGTAGCCTATCACGGAAAGAGCAGCGGCGCAAATGGCGTAGTGGCCGCTGTTTGCATCCCTGCTCTTTGCAACGATAGGCTACATAACTACTTACATAGCCTATCACGGCAGCCTGGCAGGACACAAATGGTGGCCGCAGCATCTGGCTGTGGCCAGAACTCCAGCTGCGGACAGCCCTGGCCGGTGGCTCTGCAGAGCCACTGTGGGGCAGAGCCAGCCAGGGAGGATTCCGGGGGGAGGGACAGAGTGCCTCCCCCCCTCCGCGTGGCCTCCCCCCACCTCTAGCCTCTCTTCACAGGTTGTCTCAGAATCTGAGAGTGACCACTGAAAAGACCCAGTCTAACATCCCTACCAAATGTGCCTACGATGGTGGTGAGATCAAGAGAAGGGGCTTCCTTGCTGATCTCAAAACCTGAATAGTCTCATATGGTAAAATGTGGTCTTTCAAATCATCTGTTCCCAGGTCATACAGGGCATTATAAGTAAAAACTAAGACTCGTATCAGGCTTTATAGGTCATAACCAAGTGTGCCTTTAAACAGACAAGTCAGAAACAAACAATATTAAGCTTTTTCACAAACTCAAAGAATGATCATCATCTCCAAAATGGGAAAAGGACCCTGCAGACACAGCCATAAGGGAATTCTAAAGATGTGCAAAACCCAGAATTAAGGCACCTTTTGATAAACTTTACATCTCTCAGAAGTCATAACCGTGAACTCCACTCTGAAATTGATTTGCATTTTGTAAGTAAAGCTTTGAAAGAACCTCTAATTAAAGAGAAAGCAAAAGACACAAGGAAAGGGCAACTTGCATATATGGGCAATGAGAGATGGCCAATGGTCACTATCAAGAGCTATGACAGAAATACTCTCCTACCCTTATATCATCTGGTCCTTATATGCACTTTCTCATTCCTAAACCAGAAGAAGTGATACAGAAAAAAAAATGCAGGGAATTATTGCTCCATGGCATTTTAAAAACATTCATATGTGACATTTTTATCTGGTGGAGAAAGGAAGAATGCTGAGAAAGTGAGTTCATTAAGTGTTAGTCAAGAAAGAAAATATACACATATTGAGACTATATTTGAACTGAAGGATAAGGCGCTGTCCCAAACTTGCCTGCTGCTCAAGGCATTACCTGCCATGGCTGTTGATCCTGAAGATTCAGTCTCTCTCCCCAATTCCCTTTTGCTCTGCATGTGAGCTGTTGAGATTGCATGTCATGTAAAGCATGTGCTATAGCATGGACAGCATTATATATATTGTAGCTGTGGCCAGTCATGCTCATTTCAAAAAAAGCACCAGGAACACTCTCTAGCTTCTCCTCCCCAGTACAGGTGTCATCAGTTTTCTCACTAACAAGTTGATTTGGAAATATGCAGTCAAATGCCTGTTCCCAGAAGTCCTTGAGAAAACCATCTTCTTTTGCTAAGAAATGTTTTCTAGTTTGAAGAAAAGTTTTGAATCCTGGTACTTCATTTGAGTGAATTGCAAAGGACAGAGCACCATGAATGACTTGAATATCCCAATTCCTTTGATAAAAGAATGATGCAGGTTCCATTCGAGCTGTCATGATCCACACTTTACTTTTAAGTTGTATAGACATCATTTCCATTTGGGGCAGATATAGCAACCATCGCAAATACAAAATACTGTTTTCATATACTATCACTGCATTGGCATTGCTCTTCATACAGACATCATATGTTCCCACCAGCCAATTTAGGTCATCAACAAGGCTACTGAGATAAAATGTCTTAATTTTTTCTAAGAAGGCAACACAGATGCCATGGAGAGGAAACGTTGAAATCATCATTCGCACAACTCTTTCTCCAATATTTTCTTTAACAAGGATACCAACCCATGTCCACCTGAAGTGCAAAAGTAGCTGAATAATTCCACTGTATTGGTAGACTTCATTTGGAACCATCTCGTAGAAAAGAAGACTTTCACTCTGATCACTTGTCTCTGGAGGAGAGCCATATGTTACCTAGAGAAAGGTGATGGGAGGTTGGGGAAGAGAAAGAAATAAAGAAACATTTGCTAAATGACCTGCATGTGTGCTGATACACTTTGCAAATTGTAATGGTTGTTCTCAAATACATATGCACAAAGATTTTTTTTATGTGAATGCACTGAAAAGTTAAACCTTAAAGGATATATTAAATTAAATTCATTGAAACATTTAGTTTTGTACATTTAGTTAAGTTGCATTAACACTGATATATTTGCAAATTGTGGCATCCTAAATAGGATTTTTTCTAGGGATGTATGAAAGTCACTTACCTTTTCACGGATTGTGTTTGCTGTAGGGGGGGAGGCGCTCCATCCCCCCCCCCAGAATCCTCGACTGGGGGAAGGCAATTTGGTCCTCCCCCCCAGAATCCTGCCCAGCCAGCTCCGCTCCACAGCTGGCCAGGCCCGTCCGCAGCTGGAGTTCTGTCTGCAGACGGGCTGTTGCAGATGCAAATGGAGGCCGCCATAGTGGCCGCCATTTGCATCCAGCCAGGCAGCCGTGATAGGCTACATAAGTATTTACATAGCCTATCACGGCTGGGCAAAACAAAAAACAGAAAGAAGAGCATACACAAATGGAAGCGGCTACGGCGGCCGCCATTTCTGTTCCCTATTTTTTACCATTTTAGCTTATGTAAATATTTACGTAGGCTATTACGGCTAAAAAAAGGGGAATGCAAATAGCATAGTGGGCACTATTTGTGTTCCTTTTTCCCCCTGCCGTAATAGCTTACATAAATATTTAAGTAGGCTAAAACGGCGGGGAAAAAGCAACGCAAAAAGCACCCACTACGCTATTTGCATTCCCCCTTTTTTTTTGCCGTAATATCCTACGTAAATATTTACATAGACTAAAACAGTGAAAAATAGGGAACGTAAATGGTGGCCACCATAGCCGCCGCCATTTGCGTACACCCTTTTGTTTTGTTTTTTGCTTGGCTTGCCATCATAGGCTACGTAAATACTTACGTAGCCTATCACGGCAAAGACCTGGATGCAAATGGCAGCCATGGCAACCAGTCGAAAGACCAGCCGCTGCTGCCGCTGGAGCTGCCGCCGGAGCTGCTGCCATCCAGAACATCCACCCAAGGTAAGCCTCACCCTGGGGGGGATCCACGGGGGGGTGGGAGGCAGGCCATTCCGCCACAGATTTCAGGGGGCCAAATGCCAGTGCATTTGACCTCACTGAAATCTGTGGCAGAATTCTAATTTTAAAATTCTAACCCTATTTTTTTCCCAGTTTAGAACCCTTCCCCCATTTTAAACTGGGTGCACACCTCTCTCATCTCAAAGGAAGTTATCCCAGCCATTTCTATCCATTCTCCCTTGCTTAACTTTGAGAAAATGGAGAGATAACCTGCCTCAAGAAGGGTTGACTAGAGATATGTTGTGCCTTCCCTGCTTCTCTTTAATGGGACATAATGTCCCTGTGCATGCCCAGCTTAAGCATATCCTATTTTAGAGAAGTAAGAGATTTGTACTTTTCTTTTAGACCAGATTCAATATGATAGACATGGTTCTGGGTTGAAACTGAAGTGAATTGAATTTCAGTAGGGGTGTATGAAATACCCCATTATGGTTTGGGAGTCCGCAGGGTGGGGGGAGGTGATCCATTCCTCCCTGGGAATCCTCTCCAGCTGGCTCTGCTCCACGGAGTGATAGGCTTTTCAGTGATAGGCTATGTAAATATTTAAGTAGCCTATCACGGCAAAGAGCAGGGATGCAAATGGCATAGCTGACGCCATTTGCGTCCCTGCTCTTTTCATGATAGGTTACATAAATATTTACATAGCCTATCACAGAAAAGAGCAGGGACACAAATGGCGTCTGCTACACCAGACGCCATTTGCATCCGCAGTCTGGGGCAGTGGATGGATGGCAGCAAATGGACCCGGACCAGCCAGCAATAGGTAGGGTCCATCTGGGGAGAATTTAAGGGGATGTTGGGGCGGAGTAATCTGTTCCTCCATGGACTCCCGGGGGGCTGGATTCTAAAGAATCCAGCCTCATTGGAGTCTGTGATGGATTTCTCCACCATCCTTAAATTTCAGTGAATTTCAATTCACTGAAGAATTTATTCTCACACTATTTATATTTTTAAAATATCTTACAGATATACTCTGTTAAGGTAGTAAACAGAGTTTATATACTCCATGGACAAATATACATTAAATATAAATATATTTTAAATATATACTTCTACATCTTCTTATCATAAATATCTGCAAAGTCAAAGGAAGTGTGAATATGTTATTTAAAAAAAACAAGTCATATCCACACATCTTACTTGTGGAACTTTGTACATGCCCAAGATATCTGCCATGTCAAGGGAGGTTTCAGAGTAAAGTGCCCCGACGGCTGAGATGAGATTGTTCTGAATGCCACACTTGTAGTTGGGGATAAATCTCTTCAGAGCAGTGAAAAGTTCCATTGTGGCATGATAGTTCCATCTTCCACCATAGCTGTCATAGATGATGAATCCCAAGGTGACATTTGGTAATATTTGGTTGCTTTCATTGATCTCCTTCACAGCAAATATCAAGGCCAAGATATGTTCATAGTTCTTAGTCAGGACACTGCAATGAGAATGATATGTTGTATCATACAACATTTGGCATCTGGCAAAATCTGGCAAAATCATTGCAACTAAGTTGTGCTCCATTAAATGCATCTGGATTATAAATAACTCACTGTACCAGTAGGGAAGTTGTATGAAGAAAAAACTGAACAGACTATGACAAAGGTAAAATTAAGATTTTAATAAAAAGATCACACTGCCTTCTATGCAAATATATTTAAATATGTCTTAGAAATGTTCTGGCAAGAAAACTGCATGCTTAGAATTCCAATTTCTATTTTATTTTGGAAAAAAGTGCTTGATCTTTGAATGAATACTGTCATTCCTATACCTAAATGAAGTCAGTCAATTTCTGGAGTTAGCAGACTTTAGAAAATAATCCACTGATGTCATGCCAAATATAGGACCTCTCCCTTAACTTCACACTAATGAACAGTCATTTTAAGTCCTTCCTCAAAGAAGAGACTGCGTAGACCTGAAGTTCCTACTGGCTGCCTTCAGAAGTGCAAGAAAATCGAATCGGATTACATAAACATGATCTCATTTGCACTGGGAAATGCTGTAGCTTATTCTGATGTGTAAACCTGGCCTACTTGAAAATATGTTCTTGTCTGACATACATTATGCCAAGAAAAGAAAAAAAATACTTACAGGGGTTCTCTGATCAGTGAATAATGGGGGTTTCCACTGAAACTATCTGGGTCTCTAGGCATGAAGACAAGAGAAGTTAAGCCACCAATGATCAGGTCACCTGGTTGAAAGTATCTGTGAAGAATAGGGAGAGGATCACCAACAGTGCACTTTTTAATTTGAGTACTGCATGTCATGAGAGGCTGCATCAGCAGGACAAGCACTAATACCATCATTATTGATTTAAATTTTCAGTTGTCACCTTTGCCTAGTTGCTGTATGATTCTTAAGAGTCTTGAAGGATATACTAGCCTGTTTGTTGTTGTTGTTGTTCAGTCGTTCAGTCATGTCCGACTCTTCATGACCCCATGGACCACAGCACGCTAGGCCTTCCTGTCCTGCACTCTCTCCTGGATTGTGCTCAAGTCTATACTCGCCTGCTTAGAAAGGGCATTTACTCCTCACTCTATTCTTTCTACTCTGAAGCCTGGAATAAAAAACCTAAAGTATCAGAGATCACTCTGACAGAGCCTTCCCTTTCTCTAATAACTAGCTCTAGATTTGAGAACTATAAGGTATATTTGTACTATCCATCACATCTTGCCTTTGCTTGTGGTAACTGAGTCTCCAGATGAACTTTAACCAGAAGCAGAATTAATCACAGTCATTCTGATAATTATAGGAGGAGAGGAAATCCCAGTGTTCAAATTTTGATTTCTTTGTGGCATTGTAAAATAATAATTAAAAAATCCACATAGGCTAGTCTTTCTAATGTATTCATGGAACAGCAAGACACATGCCAATGTGGATAAAAGGAAAGTGAGAGAAATGCATTCAATGATGAGAAAAAGGAACAAAGGGGAACAAAAAACAGCCAGGGATATGTTGCTGTATGTGCAAACAAGTTGGTTAACCACAAACAAAGTTCACAGAGAAAAATCAAATCTAATGAAAGATTCAACTTAACCAACTATGTATATTGGAACATTCGAAGTGTTGCAGCTTTTATCTTTAGAAAATGTCCTTACATAAAATGTTCTTGCTGTAAACTCCAGGGTAGCCACTGTAATGTCCTTCTTCTGGTCTGCTGACAAATTGAATCTTGAGGTTTGCCAGTGAGTGCACTTTATTTAATTAATTAATTAATTAATTGCCCATCTGGCCGGTCACCCAGCCACTCTGGGCGATGTACAACAATAAAAACAGTTTACACAATAAAATTCAACATTAAAAACATCGCATTTCTAAAAGTACCCTAGCCCACCCCAAATGCCTGCCTGAACAACCATGTTTTTAATGCATGGTGGAAGCTCATTAAAGAGAGGGCATGGCCGAGTTCCCTAGGGAGGGAGTTCCACAGAGTGGGGGCCACCACAGAGAAAGACCTCTCCCTCGTCCTCACCAGTCTAGCTGTCCTGGCTGATGGGACAGAGAGAAGGCCATCCAAGGCTGATCTTGGTGAGTGGCCTATCTGGTGTTGCTGGAGGTGATCCTTGAGATAGGCTGGGCCAGAGCCATATAGGGTTTTAAAGGACAAAACCAACACCTTGAATTTGGCCTGGAAAACAAGTGGTAGCCAGTGCAGCTCCTTCAGCACTGGAGTGATGTGATCTCGCTGGCGGCTGCCTGTAATCAGGCGAGCCGCCGCATTCTGTACCAGCTGCAGCTTCCAAACCATCTTCAAGGGTAACCCCACGTAGAGCGCATTACAGTAGCCTAAACAAGAGGAGACCAGGGCATGTACTACTGATGGGAGCAGCTGACACCTGAGCCTCCACTGACAGCTGGGAGTCTAAGATGACCCCCAAGCTGCGGACCTGGTCTTTCAAGGGTAACCGTACCCCATTCAACACCAGGTCAACATCCCCCAACCCCCTCTTGTCTCCCATGAAAAGTACCTCGGTCTTGTCAGGGTTCAGCTTCAGCTTATTCCTCCCCATCCAGCCACTCACCATCTCCAGACATTTGGACAGGGATTCTATGGCCAACCTTGGTGAAGATTTGAATGAGAGGTAGAGCTGCATGTCATCCGCATACTGATGACACCACACCCCAAACCTCCTGATGATAGCCCCCAGCGGCTTCATATAGATGTTAAATAGCATTGGTGAGAAGATGAAACTCTGTGGCACCCCACAAGTGAGCGGCCACGGGTCCAAAACCTCCTCTCCCAGTGCTACCCTCTGGTACCTGCCAGAGAGGAAGGACCGGAACCACCACAATACGGTGTCTCCAACGCCCAACCCCTCCAGGCGGTCCAGGGGGTTACCGTGGTAAACAGTATCAAAAGCCGCTGAGAGGTCGAGAAGAACAAAGAAGAAGCATTCGCCCCTATCCAGAGCCCTCCTCATATCATCCACCAAGGTGACCGAGGCCGTTTCTGTCCCATGCCCAGGCCTGAAGCCCGACTGAAATGGATCTAGATAATTGGCTTCTTCCAAGTGTGCCTTCAACTGCATTGCCACCACCTGCTCAATCTCTTTGCCCAAAAAAGGTAGATTCAAGACTGGGCAAAAGTTGTTCAGAACTTGGGGATCCATGGAGGGCTTTTTTAAAAGCAGTCTTATCACTGCCTCCTTGAGGGCTGATGGCATCACTCCCTCCTCAATATTTACGTAGGCTAAAAGAGTGAAAAATAGGGAATGCAAATGGCGGCCGCTGTAGCCACCGCCATTTGCGTATGTCGGGGGGGTTGGTTTTTTTGGGGGGTGCCGTGATAGGCTACATAAATACTTATGAGTATTATAACAAGGTTATATACTCTATACAAAGTGAAAAGAAGAAAAAAAGACCAAAGGACAAAAAAAAAAAATCCTTACACATACCAGGACCCTATCCAGCCTTACCATGAAAGTGAAGCAAAGGGTAAACCAAAGGGTTGCCACCACTCTCCAAGTAGATCATGTAGCACTGTCCACCATGAGGGTATATTATCAGATGACAAGCAACTGAAGGAAAGTCATCCAAGCTAACAAACACACCAGCAATTTCAGAAACACAGGTAATGTTACAGCATCCAGAGTGAGCCATAGTGTTCATCGTTTAGCTGTCATGATGTAAGCACAAAGATATTTCCATTGGTGTACATGCAACAGCAAGTGCAGCTAGGGATGGCAGAGAATTCCGCCACGGATCTCAGTGAGGTCGAATGCCAGTGCATTCGGCCCCCCGAAATCTGTGGCAGAATGGCCTGCCACCCCCCGCCCCCCTGCAGATCCCCCCCTGGGACGAGACTTACCTGGGGTGGATCTTTTGGGTGGCGGCGGCTCCGGTGGCGGCTGCAGCGGCTGGTCTTCCGACCGGCTGCCGTCACCGCCATTTGCAGTCTTATCAGAGGTGTTTTTTTTTTTACAAGATGTGATAGGCTACGTAAAGACTTACGTAGCCTATCACGTCTGGCTTAAAAAAAAAAAAACACGTACGCAAATGGTGGAGGCTATGGCCGCCGCCATTTGCGTTCCTTATTTTTGGCCGTTTTAGTCTACATAAATATTTACGTAGACTAAGACGGCGAAAATAAGGGGAACGCAAATAGCGTAGTGGAAGCTATTTGCATTCCCCCTTATTTTCGCCGTCTTAGTCTACATAAATATTTACGTAGACTAAGACGGCCAAAAATAAGGAACACAAATGGCGGTGGCTGTAGCCGCCGCCATTTGCGTATGCACTTTTTGTTTTAAGCCAGACGTGATAGGCTACGTAAGTCTTTACATAGCCTATCACAGCTGACTACAGGGACGCAAACTGCGGTGGCTATGGCCGCCGCCATTTGCATCCCTGCTAGCCAGCGGCCGGATGTCCGGCTGCTGGCGGAGCCGGCTGGCGGCTCCACAGAATCCCCACGGAGCAGAGCTGGCTGGCCAGGATTCCGGGGGGGAGGCAATCCATGCCTCCCCCCCCAGGGAGGATTCGAAGGGGAGGGACGGAGCACCTCCCCCCCCCAGCGGAACCCGGCGGAACCAGGTAAGGGGAGTTTCGTACATCCCTAAGTGCAGCAGCATTTTTGTGCTCAAGGGTTTCACTGACATGCTGGTACTCCTTAGGGTATGGGTTAACATTAAGTAGCAGGTTAGTGAGAGACTCCAGCAAGCTGCAGTCCAGTGTGCTGTTCTCTGCTCATTCAATGAGACCTGTAGTGGCTTCACTTGTGTCAAGAATGTACAGCTGGCTGTAGCTTGGAGCTCATATGACTGCAAAGTGCCCATCTTATGGTAAACTGAGCCTTGCACCTTGAACACAAATGGACTTGTACCTTGGAGCTGTGCCATCTTGAAGGGTGCATAGAAGGAAGCAAAAGCCCAGACCACTCTTGTGCTTGTGAACGTCCTTCCGGAATTGCTTGCCAAGGGTGGAGCCATCAGTGACAATGTTGTGGATGAAGTCCAGAGCCATGAGTGGTGGTAGTGAAACCTTTCTGTCCTGACAGCAAAGAGTTGCCAGTTCACCACTTAAAAGCAAGGTGTCCAAGTGTTCACAAACCTTGACATGGTTGCCGATATCACCAACCTGGGCTGGTTTGAGATACTGACTGAAGTAGGGATGGCAGAGAATTCCACCCTGGAATCTGTGGCGGAACAGCCTCCTGCCCCCCCCCCTGTGAAATCCCCCTGGGACGGAACTTACCTGTGGTGGAAGTGGCGGATTCGGCAGTGGCACCTGGTCTCCTGGCCAGCCACGGCCGGGCTGCTGCGGCCGCCTTTGGCATCCTTGCAGCTGTGATAGGCTACATAAGTATACTAAATACTTACATAGCCTATCACGGCAGGAGGGAAAAAAACCAGCGTACACAAATGGCGGTAGCCGCCGCCATTTGCGTATGCTGGGGTTTCCCCCCCCCCCGACATGATAGGCTACATAAATACTTACGTAGCCTATCACAGCCTCCGCAGGGATGCAAATGGCATCCCTGCATTAGCCGTGATAGGCTATGTAAGTATTTACATAGCCTATCACGGCTATGAAGAGGAGGAAGCGAATGGCAGCCACAGGACGGCCACCATTCGCAAATCAGTGTGGACGGGAGCAGGTAAGTGCTCTGTTTCATGCGCCTTTTGTGGGTTGGGGGCAGCAGGGACTTCGTCCCATGCACCTTTCATGGGTTGGGGGGTGGGGGCTTCGTTCCGCCATGGATTTCAGGGGGCCGAATGCACTGGCATTCAGCCTCATTGAGATCCGTCGCGGAATTCTCTGACATCTCTAGGCATTAGAAAGAAATAAAACAATGATAGAAATGTTATAAGTCAAGCAAAGGTATTATGAGTTTACAGGAGAACACTCAAAATTGTTGGTGAACAAAGTCCAGAAAAAGAGAATGAGGAGCAGAATTTTAGCTTTGAATACAAAAGAAAGAATTAAAACATATGATCAAAAGGAAATAGGAAAATCGTTACAAAATTATTATAAAGATCTTTATGAAGTGAAACTGATAGAAATAAAGCAGATTTAGGGAATATCAAGACAAAACAGAAATACCCCCACTAAAAGAAGAACAGAAACAGTTATTAGAAGATGAGATAGGAGAAGAGGAGATTAAAGAAAAAAAGTATTATAAAATTATTAAAAAATAATAAATCACCAAGCCAAGATGGGTTTACGGGTGAATTTTAGAGAGCATTTGTGGATGTGCTGGTGCCAAAACTGAAGAAATTGTATCGGGAAATACAAGAGGGTGCCTAACTCCCAAAAACATGGACACAAGCTGTAATAACACTGATACCCACATTAAAAAAAGATACATGTAACCTGGTCTCCTACAAACCAATAGCTCTACTGAATGTGGATTATAAGATATTTGCTAAAATATGGGCAAAACACCTGATAGAAGTTATTAATGACTGTATAGGTTCAGATCAATATGTTTTTTTAAAAAAAAAGTTTTATTGTAGATTCAATTAGGAAAGTATTTAATATGATTAATATTTGTAAGACAAGAAAGATCCCAGTTGTCATGACATTTGATCTTTACAAGGCATTCAGTATGGTTAATCCAGAATTTATATTAAGTCTGCTAAATAAGTATAATTTGGGGAATAAGTTTAAACATATAATAGAGATGATATATGTACAAACAACACCAAAAGTAAGGTACAGTGGATTAGAGACAGAAGAAATAAGGCTCGATTCAGGAATGTGGTAGGGGTGCCCCCTTTCACCACTTTTGCTTGCAATGGTAATTGAGTTTCTGGCTGATAGAATCAGGGGAAATAAAGATATTAAAGGGATATCCATAGGCAAGAGAGAATTTAAATTAAACCTATATGCAGATGACATTTTATTTGCATTAGGAAATTCAGAAAAGGGAAGCTAATTAACATAATTTCCACAGGTGGCAGGACTAAAAGTAAATGCAAAGAAATCTGATTTGATGTGCCTGAATAAAGGATCATGGGAACAAATAGAAATTTTAAAAATGACAGGTATTCCCTTAGTAAGAAAAGCGTTCAGATATTTAGGAGTTGAAGTCCCTAAAAGACAGAAGAATGTGTTGTGCTGAAACCAAATTATAGGAAGCTATGGAAGGAAATAAAGAATGATATAGCCAGATGGGAAAAGATAAATTTAACACTTTCTGATCAGATTATGACTATAAAAATGATAGTACTGCCAATATTTACTTAACTTTTTAATGTGCTTCCACAAGAAATTCCATTTAAAAGGTTTAAAACATGGCAAACCAACATAGAAACATGTATTTATAAGACTAAAAGGTTACAAACAGCAAAGGTGTCCAGATACAGATGTATACAAGAAGGAGGATGGGGTATGCCGCCCTTAAAAATGTATTATGATGCACACCAATTCAGACATATGTTAACAATAATGAAGGAAGGGGGGTGAGGGTAAATTGGATAGAAATAGAAAGGGAATTGATGCGATTAAAGGAAGAGGAATTACAAAATATGTTTTATATTAAAAAGTATATAAAACAACAAATAAGAAGTAACGGAAGTACAATAAAAAGGATTATTAAAAGTATGGAACTTCAGGAAAGAGAAACTAATGCCAGGGGTTTCTCCATTAATACCAATTTGGGCGCATCCAGAGTTTGATATAAAAGGGAAAGCAGAGGGAAAAATAAGTTGAAAGAAATAAGAGTAAGCCAAACGAGAAATTTCTATGAACAGCAGAATCCTATAACACAAGAAATATGGAATAATTGTGTACAACATATGGGAATGTCATGGTTAGTATGGATGAAAATCAGTAACTCTATAGGAATAAGAAGGGTAACAAGGCACAGTACAAGAGATTTAACAGAATGGGGAAAATGTAGATAATTATCAGTTAGGAGAAAAAGGTATAACAACCCAAATATATAAAATTTTGATAAAAAAGGAGATGGGGGCAGGCAATGTAACAATAAAGTAAATATGGGAAAGGGATATTGATGAGACAGACGAAGATGACTGGAAGCAAATTTTAGATGGATTTCCTTTTCAAGCAATATTCACCAAAATAAAAGAAGGTGGATTACATAAGTGGTATTTGACACCAGTGAAGTTAGCAGAAGTGAATAAGAATCTATCGCCTTTGTGTCGGAGAGGATGAGGAATTAATGGTACACAAATACATATGTGGTAGGGATGTAGGTGGGTTAGAAAATTCTGGGACAAGGTATTTCAAGAAATGGAAAGATTTACTGATCAAGAGATTTGTAAAACATCAGAATT
Organism: Heloderma suspectum; assembly: GCF_057233095.1. Lineage (NCBI taxonomy): Eukaryota > Metazoa > Chordata > Lepidosauria > Squamata > Helodermatidae > Heloderma > Heloderma suspectum. The sequence continues at coordinate 91,327,972 of NC_139463.1, read as the reverse complement.
AGCTTTATTATATATGTTTGTAAAAGAAAATAGAGAGATTAGAGGGGAAAAAACCCATTCATTGGTTTCTTGTTGATAGCTGCAAGGCAATTATTTGTAAGTAATTGGAAGACAGCCTGGATGCTAACATTATCTATGAAGAAAAAGAAAATCTGGGACATAGCAATAAATCAAAAGTTTACAGAGAAACTAAGAGTCCACAGAGGAATAAAGAAAAGAGACACTTTCAAGAAGGATTGGCACAAATATGTAGAATTTGTATGAAAAAAAGAGTAAAATGGAACAACCTTGGTGGAAGCCTACAGAGATCTATGGGACCCATGAAAAGAAGAAGACAATACAGGAATGAAACAGGATGAATTAATATATTATCCCGGAACAGAAACAGAAAATAAAGGGAGAAGAAGAATCCTGAAACTGTTTGAGTTGGGGGAGGGACTGGGCACGGATTTTGAATTAATATTAAGGGGGGGTGTGTGTTTGTAATTTCTTGGGGGGGAGAAACGTTATAGTACATTGTTATCAATGATAGCCTTATGCTTAAAAACAACACATTAATGGACATATACAAACTCACTACTTTGAATTATAGTGAAAACCATTATTATTCAGGGAATCTACAGGTCAAGAGTTTTCCACTGAAGTGTGTTTCATAGAATCATAGAATAGTAGGGTTGGAAGGGGCTTACCAGACCATCAAGTCCAACCCCCTGCTCAATGCAGGAGTCAAGTCAGAGCATCCCTGACAGATGGCTGTCCAGCTTCATCTGAATGCCTCCAGTGTGGGAGAGCCCACTACCACCCTTGGTAATTGGTTCCATTGTCATATTGCTCTGACAGTCAGGAAGTTTTTCCTGATGTTCAGCCATAATCTGGTTTCCAGTCACCTGAGCCCATTCTTCCATGTCCTGCACTCTGGGATGATTGAGAACAGATCCTGATCCTGGCCTTCCTCTCTGTGACAACTTTTTAACTACTTGAAGAGTGCTATCATATCTCCCCTCAGTCTTCTCTTCTCAAGGTTAAACGTGACCAGTTCTTTCAGTCTCTCTTCAATAGGGATGTCAGAGAATTTCTCCACAAATCTTGGGGAGGCCGAATGCCAGCGCATTCGGCCCCCCGAAATCGGTGGCAAAACGGTCTGCCCCCCCAACCCACCCCGGGATGGGACTTACCTTGGGCAAATCTTCCTGGTGGCGGCAGCTCTGGCGGAGGTGCGGCGGCAGTGCGGCGGCGGCGGCTGCGGTAAGTGAATTCCCTGTAGGATTCAGTTTAAAGCCCTCCTGATAAAGTTCTTCATGCTGTGGACAAACACATTCTTCCCAGCCTTTGTGAGGTGCAACCCATCCCTTGCCAACAGTCCATCTTCCAGGAAATATAGCCCGTGGTCCCAGACTCCAAATCTCGCTCATTGGCACCACCTTAGTAGCCAGTCATTCACCCGGAATATTTTTCTTTCCTTTTCTATCCCTTTTCTAACTACTGGAAGGATGGAAAGGAAAATTATCTGGTTCTCAAAGTTCTCAAATCAAAGTTCTCGAGTTTCCTTCCCAAAGCTTCAAAGTCTGACATGGTTTCTTCACAGCTCCACTTGGCATTATCATTTGTTCCAACATGGATGAGAAGAAAGCGATTTGTTGTTCAGTCGTTCAGTCGTGTCCGACTCTTCGTGACCCCATAGACCATAGCATGCCAGGCCTTCCTGTCCTGCGCTATCTCCTGGACTGGCTCAAGTTCATATTCATTGCATCGGTGATGCTGTCTAGCCACCTCATCCTCTGTCGTCCCCTTCTCCTTTTGCCTTCAGTCTTTCCCAGCACCAGGGTCTTTTCCAGAGAGTTTTCTCTTCGCATTAGGTGGCCAAAATATTTGAGCTTCAGCTTCAGGATCTGTCCTTCCAATGAGCACTCAGGGTTGATTTCCTTTAGGATGGACTGATTTGACCTCCTTGCAGTCCAGGGGACTCATAAGAGTCTTCTCCAGCACCACAGTTTGAAAGCATAAATTCCTCAGCGCTCAGCCTTCCTTATAGTCCAGCTCTCACAGCCACACATTACTACTGGAAAAACCTAGGGATGGCGGAGAATTTCTCCCCGAAACTTCGGGGGGCCGAGCGCCAACGTGTTCGGCCCCCCGAACAAGTTTCGGGGAGAAATCCTCCGCCCCCCCTGCCCCCCCCGGGACAGGACTTACCTTCCCTGAATGTCCCGCCCGGCGGCGGGTCCGGCTGGCGGTTCGTCCGGTGTTTGAGCGGGGCGGGAGCCGCAGCCGGTCTTTTGACCGGCTGCCGCCCCCGCCATTGCAATGAAAGAAAAAGAAAAAAAAAAAAATCCCCTGATAGGCTACGTGATGATTCACGTAGCCTATCACGGCAAGATTTGCAAAGTCAGCCGTAATAGGCTACGTGAATCGTCACGTAGCCTATCATGGGTGACTTTGAAAAAAAAAAAGTGTGTACGGATAATGGCGGCCCCCATAGGGAGCCGCCATTCCCCTTCCTTATTTGGTCGCTGTAGTCTACGTCAATGCTTACATAGACTACGGCGAAAATAAGGGCAACGCTATTTGCGTTGCCCTTATTTTCGCCGTAGTCTACGTAAACATTGACGTAGACTACAGCAACTAAATAAGGAACGCGAATGGCGGCTCCCTATGGGGGCCGCCATTCGCGTACGCGCTTTTTTTTTTTTAAGTCACCCTTGATAGGCTACGTGACGATTCACGTAGCCTATTACGGCTGACTTTCCAGATCTAGCCGTGATAGGCTACGTGAATCGTCACGTAGCCTATCAGGGGCGGTTTTTTGTTTTTTTTTTACTTTCGTGTTCGCAGCCGGGCGAGGCGGGAAGCCTCCTCCCCGGCCTGAATTTCAGCCGGGCGAGGCGGGAAGCCTCCCCCCCCCGGCCTGAACTTTGCGGGGGGAGCAGCGAAGCGCTCCCCCCCACCGCGAAAAAGCTGCGAGAAAAGGTAAGTGACATTCGTTCACCCCTAGGAAAACCATAGCTTTGATTAGACGGACCTTTGTCGGCAAGGTGATGTCCGTGCTTCTTACTATGCTGTCTAGCTTTGCCATAGCTTTCCTCCCAAGGAGCAAGTGTCTTTTAATTTCATGGCTACAGTCACCGTCTGCGGTGATCTTGGAGCCCAAGAAAGTAAAATCTGTCACTGCTTCCATTTCTTCCCTTTCTATATGCCAGGAAGTGATGGGGCCAGATTCCATGATGTTAGTTTTTTTAATGTTAAGTTTCAAACCAGCTTTTGCACTCTCCTCTTTCACCCTCAACAAGAGGCTCTTGAGATCCTGTTCTCTTTCTGCCATTAGTGTGGTATCATCTGCGTATCTGAGGTTGTTGATAATTCTCCCCGCAATCTTAATTCCGATCTGTGATTCATCCAACCCGGTGTTTCTCATGATGTACTCTGCATATAAGTTAAATAAGCAGGGTGTCAATATACAGCCTTGTCGTACTCCTTTCCCAATTTGGAACCAATCGGTTGTTCCATGTCTGGTTCTTACTGTTGCTTCTTGACCCTCGTACAGGTTTCTCAGGAGACAGGTAAGGTGGTCTGGTACTCCCATCACTTTAAGAATTTGCCACAGTTTGTTGTGATCCACACAATCAAAGGCTTTAGCATAGTCAATGAAGCAGAAATAGATGTTTTTCTGGAATTCTCTTGCTTTCTCCATGATGCAGCGAACATTGGCGATTTGATCTCTAGTTCCTCTGCCTCTTCGAAAGCCCGCTTGTACTTTCGATAGTTCTCGGTTCGCATACTGCTGAAGCCTAGCTTGTATGATTTTGAGCTTCACCTTGCTGGCATGTGAAATGAGCGCAATTGTGCGGTAGTTTGAACACTCTTTGGCGTTGCCCTTCTTTGGAATTGGAAGGTAAACTGTCCTTTTCCAGTCTTGTGGCCACTGTTGAGTGTTCCACATTTGTTGGCATATTGAGTGCAGCACTTTAACAGCATCATCTTTTAGGATTTTAAATAGCTCAGCTGGAATACTGTCATCTCCGCTAGCTTTGTTGTTACTAATGCTTCCTAAAGCCCACTTGACTTCACTGTTGAGGATGTCCGGCTCAAGTTCAGTGACCACACTATCATGGCTATCAGGGACATTCAGATCTTTCCTGTATAGTTCTTCTGTGTACTCTTGCCACCTCTTCTTAATCTCACCTGCTTCTGTTAGGTCCCTGCCTTCTTTGTCCTTTATCATGCCCATCTTTGCCCAAAACGTTCCCTTGAGATCTCTGATTGTCTTGACAAGATCTCTAGTCTTTCCCATTCTATTGTTTTCCTCGATTTCTTTGCATTGTTCATTTAAGAAGGCCTTCTTGTCTCTCCTTGCTATTCTCTGGAACTCTGCATTCATTTGGATATCTCTTCCCCTTTCTCCCTTGTTTTTTGCTTCTCTTCTTTCGTCAGCTACTTGTAAACCCTCATCAGACAGCCACTTGGCTTTCTTGCATTTCTTTTTCTTTGGGATGGATTTTGTTGCTGCCTCCTGAACAATGTTACAGACCTCCGTCCATAGTTCCTCAGGCACTCTGTCTATCAGGTCTAATCCCTGAAATCTATTCCTCACCTCCACTCTATATTCATAAGGGATATGATTTAGGTCATACCTGAATGGTTTAGTGGTTTTCCCTATGTTCTTCAATTTAAGCTGAAATTTTGCAACAAGATGCTCATAATCTGAGCCACAGTCAGCTAAAGGTCTTGTTTTGACTGACTGTATAGAGCTTCTCCATCATTGACTGCAAAGGACATAATCAATCTGATTTCGATATTGACCATCTGGTGATGTCCATGTGTAGAGTCGTCTCTTGTGCTGTTGGAAAAGAGTGTTTGCTATGATCAGCGTGTTCTCTTGGCAAAACTCTATTAGCTTTTGTCCTGCTTTATTTTGTACACCCAGGCCATGCCTGCCTGTTATCCTGGTGATTTCTTGATTTCCTACTTTAGCATTCCAATCCCCTATGATGAAGAGGACATCTTTTTTTGGTGTTAGTTCTAGAAGGTGTTGTAGGTCTTCATAGAACCGAACAACCTCAGCTTCTTCAGCATCAGTGGTTGGAGCATAGACTTGAATTACTGTGATGCTGAATGGTTTTCCTTGGATTCGTACTGAGATCATTCTATCGTTTTTAAGATTGTACCCTAGTACTGCTTTTCCCACCCTTTTGTTGACTATGAGTGCTACTCCATTTCTTCTAAGGGATTCTTGCCCACAGTAGTAGATACGATGGTCACCTGAATTAAATTCGCCCATGCCTGTCCATTTTAGTTCGCTGATTCCCAAGATGTTGATGTTCAATCTTGCCATCTCATGTTTGACCACCTCCAGCTTTCCTTGATTCATTGATCTGACATTCCAGGTTCCTAAACAATATTGTTCTTTACAGCATCGGATTTTCTTTTCACCACCAGACACATCCACAGCTGAGTGTCCTTTTGGCTTTGGCCCAGCCGCTTCATTCTTTCTGGCGCTACTTAGAAATACCCTCTGCTCTTTGCCAGTAGTATATTGGACACCTTCTGACCTGAGGGTCTTTTTCATTTTCAGGTCATCTCTATTTATTTATTTATTTATTTATTTATTTATTTATTTATTACATTTATATCCCACCTTTTTTTCCTCTTGCAAGGAACCCAAGGTGGTTTACATCCTCCTCCTCCTCTCCATTTTAGCCTCACAACAACAACCCTGTGAGGTAGGTTGGGCTGAGAGTCAGTGACTGGCCCAAAGTCACCCAGTGAGCTTCCATGGCTGAGTGGGGACTAGAACCCAGATCCCCTGGCTCCCAGTCCAACACTCTAGCCACTACACCACACTGGCTCTTACATTTGTGCAGCCACATTGGCTTCTTCCATTGTTTCCACCTTTTTTTCTTGTTGGAATTGTTCATAATTGTGCCTTTAGAATTTCCTTTTTAAAAAACTCTCATCTGTCTTGGACTGCTTTTCTCATTAGAGTCACTCGCCATGGGACCTTACTTATCATTGTTCTGAGTTTATTGAAACTGGCTTTCCTAAAATCTAGGGATGGGGGAGAATTTCTCCCCGAAACTTCGGGGGGCTGAGTGCCAACATGTTCGGCCCCCCGAAGTAGTTTCGGGGAGAAATTCTCTGCACCCCCCCCGCACCCCCCACCCGGGACGGGACTTACCTTTCCCAAATGTCCCGCCCGGCGGCGGGTCCTGGCGGCAGTTTGTCAGGTCTTCAACAGGGGCAGAGGCGGCAGCTGGTCTTTCGACCAGCTGCCGCCATTCCAATAAAAGTAAAACAAAAACAAAAACGCCCCTGTGATAGGCTACGTGACGATTAACGTAGCCTATCACGGCTAGATCTGCAAAGTCAGCCGTGACAGGCTACATTAATCATCACGTAGCCTATCACGGGTGACTTAAAAAAAAAAAAAAAAGCACGTACGGCTAATGGCGGGCCCCATAGGGATCCGCCATTCACATTCCTTATTTGGTCGCTGTAGTCTACGTAAAGATTACGTAGACTACGGCGAAAATAAGGGCAACGCTATTTGCGTTGCCCTTATTTTCGCCGTAGTCTACGTAAAGATTTACGTAGCCTACAGCGACCAAATAACGAACGAGAATGGCGGCTGCCTATGGGGGCCGCCATTTGCGTATGCGCTATTTTTTTTTTTAAGTCACCCGTGATAGGCTACGTGACGATTAACGTAGCCTATCACGGCTGACTTTGCAGATCTAGCCGTGATAGGCTACGTTAATCGTCACGTAGCCTATCACGGGGGCGGTTTTTTTTTAAAAAAAACTTTTTATTTCGCGGCCGGGCGAGGCGAGGCGCCTCCTCCCCAGCCTGAATTTCGGCCGGGTGAGGCGGGAAGCCTCCCCCCCGGCCTGAATTTCGGCTGGGCGAGGCGGGAAGCCTCCCCCCTGGCATGAACTTCGGGGGGAGCAGTGAAGCGCCTCCCCCCCCCACTGCGAAGCAAGCTGCGAGACCAGGTAAGTGGCTTTCGTGCACTCCTACTAAAATCCAGGGTACACATCTGGCTACACTCAGCTTTTGCTTCCTTATTTTATTTGTGGCATTTACATACTGCTGACTATAATATAATCATGAGAATGGGTCAATGGGAAGGCAATCAAAAAGGGATGACCATCTACCTCCCGACTGTGTGTGTGTGTGTGTGTATGTGTGTGTGTGTGTGTGTGTGTGTATATATATATATATATATATATATATAATATTATTGGTATAGATATATACAAACAGATATGTGTATACCTGAGTGTTGAGCCACAATTTTCAACTCAAAATGAGCTTAGATTCTGTTCAGTCAGGAAGATTCATTTGCATTGGGGCTTTCTCTTTGTACCTGTCTCTTCTGTTTGAGTGAGTTTAAAAACAAACCAGAAAAAAGTGCTTTCTTTTAAAGCACCAGACAGGGTGAAGTTCTTGTCAGCACTCAATAGCATGCAGCTTCCAATTTCTCTGCCCAGAATTCCTCAGAAATAGACCCAGTCCCCATGTAAAGCACAATCTCAGGTTATTTAACTCCAGAATTTCAGGGCATGAGCAGGAGCGGGTGAGCATGTTGCTTCCATCACACTCCTCAGTTCTGCTTTCAATTAACAACCTACAATTTCCTCATTCATAGATTGTTAGCACAATGTCCAGTCAGGACACTCCAGGTTGTTTAGGGATTAAACAACCCAAAATTAACCCAACAACAAAGTGTAGGTTAATTCTGTGTTATTTGAACCCTAAACAACCTGGAGTGTCTGGGTTCACATGTCAGAATAACAACCTATGAATGGAGCAATTGTAGGTTGTTAAATCCAAAGTGGAAGTATGGAGCATGCTGGAGGCAGTGTGCAGATTTCCCCCCATTATCTGGGAAATAAATCCAGTATTAATCCCTCCCTTTTACCACCTGCAAAAAGGAGAGTGAATTGGGTAATGGGGATGGGGAACAAGGGAGATTTTCATTCAACCATCATATAGACCTTGCTTATGGAACTTACATTTCCCACCCACAAATTGAAATGTAGAGGAAATGCCAGTCTCTTTTGTGGTGTGGAAATCAGCTTGTGCATTACAATAAAGTGTACTGACCTGTATTCAGGTACTGTAAGGAGGTACATCAGAAGCTGGGGAATCCATGCTTGATCTCAAAACCAGTCTAACACATGTTTCCTGCCTAAGTTGAAGGCCAAGATGGCGAACAACCCACTCCATGTACAGAAGCTGACCACACCAACAGTTGCAATTTAACTTCAACACTGCCACTGGAAATGGCATCCACCAGTTTGAGGATGGTAGCTGATTGGTGCTATCAGGGCAGCTGGATGACACACTAACTCCTTACCCCCTCCCAGCATATGTTGCAGTGATTCTACCTAATGTTAGGGATGGCCTTGAATCTGGTATCACCGCCTTGTCCCACCATGTACCGTACATAGATTTTGCATAACCTCTGGTATCTGTGAACCACAAATGCTTCATAGACCTAATCTGACTAGCCTAATATGTCAGCTATAGGTCTGCCAGCAAATCTGTCCATTACAGATCTTTTGCATTTTAATAGTTGAATGATGCTTTTAAGAAAACTCTGGCTTTGAGGCCAAAGCAGAACTCTAACTAATTGGGCCAAATGATCTCAGCTGGGTTTTTGTAGGAACATCTTGCTCCTCCCTCCACCCAAAAACCTGGGAAGAACTGTTTTCAGCCAGTTTATGATTGGCTAATAGAGATCACTTAAGGTTTGCTAAGGGATTGGGGCATAAAACTAGGGGTGGGACTACAGCTGCCCTTGCTTTTTATTTGGCCTTCAATAGTCTTCATCTGTATGAGTTATTGACTTTCTGAGGTCCTGCTTTATGAAAGACCCATGTCTCTGGTATGTATAGACAGGCTTAGTCAGTTTTGCTGTTTTACCCTATAAGTATAGTTACCAAATATTACTTTGGTTCTCTCATATGTTTTTTGTTTCCCTTTGTGAATAAATTTACCACCTATCTTAGTTGGCTTGTGTGTTTTATTCCAGGTGGCTGTCAGGGTGGACACTGAGGCCATAGAATCCCAGAGTAGTTCTGATTCTGAGGAAGAGCAGTCGCTCCTTGGAGAGGAGCGCGCTCCTCTTTCCCAGGGCCAACAGCTGACGGAGATTCCTCCCACCAGCATTCCTAGCTTAGATAGCAGTCCTGGGAGTGACAGAGTGCGGGAAGCAAACTTGATGGACGCGAGACGCCGACGCAGAGAGCAGCGCCAAATGGAGGGCTTGGAAAGGAGGCGTAGTGCCCTATTGGCACGCAAACAACGGCTGAGCCCAGAGGATCCAAGGGAAAAAGGAAGGGACTCTCCCTAGTCCTTAAGTTCAGGGGTCTGCCAGTAATCCCCTTTCAAACGGGGACCAACTGTTCCAACGTAGGGCATAGGTACTCTGCTGCTCATATCTAGTTGCTAACAGTAGAGTTGTTAAGTTGTAAAAGAGGAATAAAGCTTTGAAAATAATCCATTTGTCTGTGGAAACTTGGCTACTGGATTAGACTGAGAGAGGCCCCCAAGGAGCCCTTGACAGTTGGCTTGTCACTAATTCCAAAATCCTCCTCTAGGTTACTGCTACTGTTTGAAGTTTTAGAACTACAGCTTTTTAATAAAAGGAGTTGGCTTAGGCCCTTATTATTGGACCCCTTAGGGGGTCCTGAAATGTCTGAGAGTCCCCTGGCTCAGGCTGAGTTGGATGTAAGCAGTGGTGGCAGTCTATCTTGCTAGACTGGTATTGAATTTGAGCACCTTTTTGGCCCTGCCTATACTGCTGCGAGTTACAGTAACTCCCTTTCTCCATTCATAATATGCTTATGGTATGGTACCTGAAGGCACTCTTGCAGGATACTGATTATCTAGACATATTCCAGTCTGGGTTTTGATCTGGTTAAGGGACTGAATCAGCCTTGATCACCCTGACCTTATCGAGAGAGGGACAGGGGGAGGGGAGTGCAAGCCTGTTAATTCTGCTTGACTTCTCATTGGCTTTTGATAACATCGACCATGGTATCATCCTGGATTGACTCTGTGGGATGGATATCAGAGGCAATGTGTTCCAGTGGTTCCAGTCCTACCCATGGGTAGGGATGGCAGAGAATTCCACCACGGATTCCAGTGAGGCCGGATTCTTTAGAATCTGTGGCGGAACGGCCTCCTGCCCCCCGTCCCCCCGTGGAATCCACCAGGGACAGCACTTACCTGGGGCAGATGCAGCAGATTCAGCGGCAGCAGCGGCGGCTCCGGCGGCAGCGGCTCTGGCGGCTGGTCTCCTGGCCAGCCGCGGCTGGGCTGCTGCTGCCTCCATTGCCATCCTTGCAGCCATGATAGCCTACGTAAGAATTTATGTAGCCTATCATGGCTACCCACCCCCCAAAAAACCCAGCATACGCTAATGGCGGTGGCTACGGCAGCTGCCATTTGCGTTCCCTATTTTTTGCCGATTTATCTAACATAAATATTTATGTAAGATAAAATGGCAAAACAGGGGAACGCAAATAGCGTAGTGGGCGGTATTTGTGTTCCTTTATTTTTCGCCGTTCTAGCTTACATAAATATTTACGTAAGATAAATTGGCGAAAAATAGAGAACGTAAATTCTTACGTAGCCTATCACGGCTGCCTGGCTGGATGCAAATGGTGGCCACTACGGCAACCGCCATTTGCGTCCGCAGCAGCCCGTCCATGGCCGGAAATCCGCAGAGCGGAGCCAGCTGTTGAGGATTCCGGGGGGGAGGACCAGATCACCTCCCCCCCATCCCCCCCACCATGAAAGATTCCACAAAAAGGTGAGTTTCATACATCCCTACCTAGTAGGGATGTACGAAAGTCACTTACCTGTTCACAGATTATGCTGATGCTGGGGGGGAGGCGTTCCGTCCCTCTCCCCCGGAATCCTGGCCGGCCGGCTCCGCTCTGCAGGGATTCTGCGGAGCCGCTGGCTGGCTCCGCCAGCGGCCTGACATCCCGTCGCTGGCTAGCAGGGATGCAAATGGCGGCGGCCATAGCCGCCGCCGTTTGTGTCCCTACAGTCAGCCATGATAGGCTACGTAAATGTTTACGTAGCCTATCATGGCTGATTTTTTTAAAAAATGCGCGTACGCAAATGGCAGCGCCCATGGGGTAGGGATGGTGGAGAATTTCTCCCCGAATCTTTGGGAGGCCAAGCGCTGAGGCATTCAGCCCCCTGAAAGTGTTGGGGAAATTTTCCGCCGGCCCCCCGCCCTCCCCGGGATGGGACTTACCTTCAGCGAATGTCCCTCTCAGCGGTGGGTCCCGGCGGCAGTTTGGCAACGTTTCGTGGGGGGCGGGGGTGGCACCCGGTCTCCCGAGCGGCTGCGGCCGCCGCCATTACAAAATAAAAAAGTAAGTAAAAAACAAACACCCGTGATAGGCTACGTGACGATTTACGTAGCCTATCACGGCTAGATTTCCAAAGTCAGCCATGATAGGCTACATAAATCGTCACGTAGCCTATCACGGGTGACTTTGGAAAAAAAAATGCGTACGCAAATGGCGACGGCCCATGGGTACCGCCATTTGCGTTCCTTAGTTTGTCACGTCTAGTCTACGTAAAGATTTACGTAGACTACAGCGAAAATAAGGGCAACGCAAATAGCGTTCCCTTATTTTCACCATATTGGTATAGATATATACAAACAGATATGTGTATACCTGAGTGTTGAGCCACAATTTTCAACTCAAAATGAGCTTAGATTCTGTTCAGTCAGGAAGATTCATTTGCATTGGGGCTTTCTCTTTGTACCTGTCTCTTCTGTTTGAGTGAGTTTAAAAACAAACCAGAAAAAAGTGCTTTCTTTTAAAGCACCAGACAGGGTGAAGTTCTTGTCAGCACTCAATAGCATGCAGCTTCCAATTTCTCTGCCCAGAATTCCTCAGAAATAGACCCAGTCCCCATGTAAAGCACAATCTCAGGTTATTTAACTCCAGAATTTCAGGGCATGAGCAGGAGCGGGTGAGCATGTTGCTTCCATCACACTCCTCAGTTCTGCTTTCAATTAACAACCTACAATTTCCTCATTCATAGATTGTTAGCACAATGTCCAGTCAGGACACTCCAGGTTGTTTAGGGATTAAACAACCCAAAATTAACCCAACAACAAAGTGTAGGTTAATTCTGTGTTATTTGAACCCTAAACAACCTGGAGTGTCTGGGTTCACATGTCAGAATAACAACCTATGAATGGAGCAATTGTAGGTTGTTAAATCCAAAGTGGAAGTATGGAGCATGCTGGAGGCAGTGTGCAGATTTCCCCCCATTATCTGGGAAATAAATCCAGTATTAATCCCTCCCTTTTACCACCTGCAAAAAGGAGAGTGAATTGGGTAATGGGGATGGGGAACAAGGGAGATTTTCATTCAACCATCATATAGACCTTGCTTATGGAACTTACATTTCCCACCCACAAATTGAAATGTAGAGGAAATGCCAGTCTCCAGGTGTGTGTTGTTTTTTTACTTTACTTTTTGTTTTCGCAGCCGGGGAGCTGGGGCGCTTCTCCCCGGCCTGAATTTCGGTGGCGAGGGATGGGGCACCTCCCTCCTGGCCTGAATTTTGGCTTGGCGAGGCGGGGCGCCTCCCACCCCTTGCCTGAACTTCGGGGGGAGAAGCGAAGCACCTCCCCCCCACCGCAAAGCAAGCTGCAGGACCAGGTAAGTCCCTTTCGTCCATCCCTAATCTATATGAAGCTGCTGGAAGTGTTCATTAGGGGATTTGGAGCCAAGTGCCATCAGTATGCTGATGACAGACAGCTCTACCTCCCTGTGATATCTGAATCAGGAGAGGCTGTGTAAGTCCCAGACTGGTGTCTGAACTCAGCAATGGGCTGGATGAGGACCAGTAAACTGAAGCTGAATCCTGGCAAGATGAAAGCGCTGTGGGTGAGTGGTTCCCAAGTCTGGGAAATAGGCTCATTGACATTTCTGGATGGGGTTGCACTCCCTCTGAAAGATCAGGTCTGCAGTTTGGGGGTTCTCCTAGATCCATCACTGTCGCTGGAGGCCCTATTTGACCATGGCAGCTTGGAGTGTATTTTACCAGCTTCGGCTGGTTCACCAGCTATGGCCAATCTTGGACAGGGATAGCTTGGCCACAGTGGTACAGGTATTAATAACCTCAAGACTGGATTACTGCAATGCTCTCTATGTTGGGCTACCCTTGATGCTGGTCCAGCTGCTGGAGCTAGTGAAGAATGCAGAAGCTCAGCTGTTGTTAGGAGCTGCCCCTTTTCAGCATGTAACTCCTTTCCTGAGGGAACTGCACTGGCTACTTATTTGCTACCAGGCCATGTTTAAGGTATTAGTTCTAGTGTGCAAAGCCCTAAACAACTTGGGACCAGGATACCCGAGAAAGTGCCTTCTTCTTCACCAACCTGCCTAGTCACCAAGGTCATCAGAGGACTTGCTGCTGGTGGTTCCATATGGACCTATGACCCAGTTAGAGTCTACCAGGAAAAGATCCTTCAGCATGGTGGCCCTCTTCCGGTGGAATTCCCTGCCTTTGGAGGTCAGGCAGGCGCCAATGTTGTGTTGTTTCCGGCACCTCCTGAAGACATTGTCATTTCAAGAGGACTTTCCTGAGTCACCAGCTGCAGTTTATTAAGTTCAGAATCTGTTCGTTTAAAATGTTTTAATTGTTTAATTATGGGGTTTTATTATTTTATCTTGTTGTTCACTGTTCCAAAATCTTTGATGTGGTGTGGTATATACAGTAAATAATGTACATACATACATACATACATACTGGTATTCTATGATGTGGCTAGTTAGAGCTTCACCACTACCCTGGAGCAGGAAGGCTGTCAGGGGCAGAGCGGTGGGCCTAAGCCCCAGATTTGTCTAGTCACTGAAATAGACACATGGAGTCTATGGAACTTAAGCTACTATTCCATGTTACAAGTATACAACTGACAACCAATACCATCCACATATGCCATCACTCTGCCACTCACACTCTTCCACTCAAATATAGTGGTGAAGTAGGATATATCCACACTGGTGCTTCCAAATGTAACCTCACTTTCCCTAGCAGAACCCCTATGGTGTGGTAGAAACCATGGGACCTGAGTTCATATATATATTGTTGGATGAAGGAGAAAGAGGCTGACCTCACACCAGTGTGCCATGCCTTTAGCCCACCAAGAACTCTGTTCCTTGAAAGCAAGTGGCTAAAACCTAGGGATGTCATGAGTGACCAGCTGGGTCTGGGAAGCTGGTGGACAGCTCCATGCCTGGATCCATGCCCCCCTTTACCAGACCATGGGGTACTGGTGGATCTGGTTGCTGATGGCCCCAGAGCTTGGCAAGTGGTTGGGAGCAACCCGGAGTTGTCATCAACACATGTGCTCAACCGCTCTAGCCATCTCCTCCTTGCAAGGATGGCTAGATGGCAAGAGTGGTTGGGGCACATGCAGCACCAAGGACTCATCCTGCCCCCTCTGGCTGCCAAGCCCTTAACAGGATGAGGCTTTGATTCCACGTGCAACCCATCTGCTCTAGTCATCTCCTCCTTGGGTGCACGTGGTGCTGAGGACCCCAACAGTCAAGCCCTTGTGTGCATAAAGCCCTTGTGCATACAAGGACTTGACTGCCAGAGTCCTAGTCATACAGAGGAGGGGTGGCTCGCATGGCTCAGTGGTCAGGGGTGGGGCAAGCAGGGAGGCTTGCCGAGTTGGTCTGGGCCACATGAGTGGGGGTGGCAGCTTGGCGAGCTCCTGCACTACCCAAATGAAGGTGAGTCCATTCATCCCTAGTAAAAACAGTGAGCAATGTAGGGCTGGTTGGAATCCATGGGCAGAATCCAATGCTGCCCATCTGCTAGTAGAGTTGGCCACCAATTCTGGTACGTGCACTGCCAGCCCCACTAATACTGGCCTGAAAGTGGCTCCTACCACTTGCAGAACAACAGTTTAGTGCTTCCAGAGGCAATGAGTGGTAATATTCATTCCTGGAATAGGGATGGGAGGATTACTTACCCTGTTCTGGGTGGGGGCATCCACTGGGGGGGGGGAGGCAATCCGCCCCTCCTCTCGGAATCCTCCCTGGCCGGCTCCACTCTGCGGCTAGTCCGCAGAGCTGCTGGTGGGGCCTGCCCGCAGCCAGACTTCCATCCGCTGCTGGGCTGCAGCCACAAATGGCATCCGGCATAGCGGGCGCCATTTGCGTCCCTGCGTTAGCCATGATAGGCTACGTATATATTTACATAGCCTATGATGGCAAAGAGTAGCGATGCAAATGGCATAGCGGATGCCATTTGCATCCCTGCTCTTTGCCATCATAGGCTACATAAATACTTATGTAGCCTATCACAGCTAAAGTAGGGAGGCAAATGGCGGCCGCAGACCAGGGCAGCCATTTGCAGCTGCAGACCGAGGCAGCGGATGGACTGGACCAGCCAACGTCGGGTCGGGTCCGTCCTGGGAAAATTTCACGGGGTGGCGGGGGGGAGTGCTCCATTCTGCCACGGACTCCGGGGGGCTGGATTCTTTGGAGTCTGTGGCGGAATTCTCTAACATCCCTATCCTGGAACGGGGAAGTTTGCTGGAGCTCCCTTATGTGAGCCCCACCAACTAGCCCCCTTCCAGAAATGAACATTTCCACTCCTTTTGGCTTGCCTGTGGAAGTCCTAAATCACTGTTCTGCAAGCAGTAGGGGCCGCTTGCCGACCAGAATTGGCAAGGCTGGTGGCCACATGCACAAGGGCAGCCTTTGATTCTGCTCCGTAATTCTACCAAAAAATTCATGAGATTAGGTAAGTCATTCATTTAGAATAATTTTAGAAAATGTATCAGACCTATTTTTGTTTTGATGAATGCATTCTAGGTGTTTCAAAAAACAGGGCCTGAAAGAATGCATGACTAACAAAGAAATGTGTCATGCTGCTTTGGTTGTCCAGGCAACTCTCTCCTTTTGTGATCTTTGTTCATTGCAGAACTTCTCTTTGCACAACACAGACATGCTATTTTGCAAAATGAAGAATGAAATTGGCCACAGTGATCCAGAATCACCATGTTTACTTGGCAGGAAGTCCAACTGGTGTCAATGGGATTTATGTATAAGAGATCAGAGTTTGATGTCTGCCACTCCTTCCATAAGAAAGGAATTCCAGTATTGCTAAATAACACTTCATTCATATTTTCCAGCTCCATTTACAGCCATAACTGCAGTAACCCTTTTCTTCCAGCATACTTCCTTTCTTCATTTCCCTACCAGATCCTATCAAGGACAAACTTCTCTGACCGCAAATGAATAATTCACACGATACAATACAAGGGTTGTGTCACAGATCTTGCATTAGTAGAACAGTAGAATTAAAAAAAAAAAAATGTGAAAGGAAAAGAGTTCCATAATTCATATTTGGTCTAATAAAGATATTGCCCAAGTGAGGCTTTTTGAATTCTTCTTATGGCCTACACAGCTACCTTTGATTTTGGTAAATAATAATAATAATAATAATAATAATAATAATAATAATAAGGAGCCTTGTGGCACCTTAAACACATTTATTATGGCATGAACTTTCAGTTGCAGTCCAGTTCATCAGAAAAATCTTTCAGTATTAAAAGTATTGCTGAAACATACCTCACAACCTGCTGGCAAAGTTATCCTCAGTTTCATTGTGAAGCTAGAATGCTGCCAGCACTTTACTATTTTCAGGGAGAATCTATGATGCAGAAAACATCTAGTGTATTTTATGTGCAATATTTATTCCTTTAGTTGTGGAATGGGACCTCGCAAGGTCAGACTACATGTTACTACATGGATTGGGACCCTACCATGGGGGGGCATTATGGGGAGTTTAATCCATACCCCCTAGTTGTGGTCCCAGCCTGGATCAGGCCCCACACACTAGCATTGTGCATTGCCAAAAGCATCTAGCTGTGTATGTTTAAGCACATGGGAAATGGTTAAAACCATCTACAAACAACTCTAGGGTCCTCTGACATATTAGGTCCCCAAACACTTAGCTGTGAGTAAAAAAAGAAAGAGGGAGGGTCTACATCTTTAATGTAACATGTATTTTGATCTTTAGGGAATGAGGGGGGGCACTGGAATGCACAAGTTTGGAAAGCAGAAGGATCAGGCCACACACCACCTTTCTGAAATTACAAATGCATGTGATGTGTAAAGGAAACATGGGGAATGGGGCGCATTTGCTAAGTTTCTGAAAAAGGCTGACCTGATTCACATGGTCACTGTGCCTTATTTGAGAGATACACAAGTTGGAGAAGCTTTGAAGTGGAAACCAGAGAACCTCACCAAGCTACAGTTTTCCTGATTCACACACATCCCTAACTGACACTTATTTTCCTTATGATGGTTAGGAGAATCTAGGCTTCTTCGGTCACTCTTTGTGCATGTAAGTGAAATGGGAATGAGTATGCTATTTCTGCTCCATCACCATTCTTGTTTTCCTTTACATGTGGTGTCCAACTGTCTGTTGAGAAGGCCTCCTCTATCTCTGGAAGCTTTCTATGTGATTTCAGATGGACCATGGTCTGACTTAGGGTAACTTATCTTCAAAGATCATGAGCTAGAATTTTTAAGGATTTGCTTACCACAGCTATCTGCACTCCCCCCCCCATGTAACTCAAATATCATGAAGTGTGTGTGTTTTGTTTTGTTTTTTAATACTGAACATTTCAAAGAGAAGATGCATTCGTTCATGAATGAAGAATCAATGAAAAGGGGATAAGGCAATCCTCAACCTTACTACAGAGTTCATTTATTCATTTTTTTTCTCATTAACTTTTCCCTGGTGTTTAACTCAGGCCTTAGGACAATGAGGTAAAATTTTGGGGAAAATATGCAACCCAGCAATCCAACACTAGAAGCTAAAATGGAGAAGATCTCCACAGCTACCATGTCTTCCCCCTTGGAGCTCAGGTGGGTGGGAACAAAGGAGAGCCAAACACTGCAAAAGACCAACATGCTGAAAGTGATGAGCTTGGCCTCATTGAAGCTATCAGGCAACTTCCTGGCAAAGAAAGCCACAGTGAAACTGACAATGGCCAGAAAGCCCATATAGCCCAGAACACAGTAAAACATACTTGAAGACCCCTCGCTACAGCCCAGAACAATTTCTTCAACCAATGAGTGCATGTCAGCATCTGGGAATGGGGGAGAGGTTGCCAGCCATATAATACAAATACATGCTTGAATAAGAGAGCAGGAAAGAACAATGGAGTTGGCCAGTCTTTTCCCCACCCATTTCCTGATCTTGGATCCCGGCTTTCTGGCCATGAAAGCCTGAACCACAGTGATAATTTTTGCCAGCACACAAGACACAGCCACTGAGAAGATGATGCCAAAGCTAATTTGTTGGAGGAGGAAACATGTTGTCTTCCAGGTGGAACAATGAAGAGCAATGTGCAAAGGAAGCATAGCAGGAGGGAGATGAGGAGAGTGTAGGTGAGGTCCTGGTTGTTGGCTTTGACAATGGGAGTGTTGTGGTGTTTCAAAAATGTCCAAAGCACTAAAACTGTGAGGAAAGAAAAGGCAAATGCCAAAATAGCTAAACTGATCCCCAAAGGTTCTTCACAGGACAAGAAAGTTGCTGTCTTGGAAACACATAAATCCTGGTCTTTGTTTGGATATTGCTCTTCTGGACATTCAAAACAGTCATTAGGGTTGGCGGAGAATTTCTCCCCGAAACATCAGGGGGCCGAGCGCCAACGTGTTCGGCCCCCCGAACATGTTTCGGGGAGAAATTCTCCGCACCCCCCCGCCCCCCGCAACCCCCCCCGGGACGGGACTTACCTTTGGCGAATGTCCCTCCCGGCGGCGGGTCCGGCCGGTGGTTCGGTGGGTCTTCGTCAAGGGCGGGGGCGGCAGCCGATCTTTCGACCGGCTGCCGCCGCCGCCATTCCAATAAAAGAAAAAAAAATGCCCCCGTGATAGGCTACGTGACGATTAACGTAGCCTATCACGGCTAGATCTGCAAAGTCAGCCATGATAGGCTACATAAATCCTCACGTAGCCTATCACAGGTGACTTAAAAAAAAAAAAAAGCACGTACGGATAATGGCGGCCCCCATAGGGAGCCGCCATTCGCGTTCCTTATTTGGTCGCTGTAGTCTACGTAAATCTTTACGTACACTACAGCAAAAATAAGGGCAACGCTATCTGCATTGCCCTTATTTTCGCCATAGTCTACGTAAAGATTTACGTAGACTACAGCGACCAAATAAGGAACGCGAATGGCGGCTCCCTATGGGGGCCGCCATTTGCGTATGCGTTTTTTTTTTAAGTCACCCGTGATAGGCTACGTGACGATTTACGTAGCCTATCACGGCTGACTTTGCAGATCTAGCTGTGATAGGCTATGTTAATCGTCACGTAGCCTATCACGGGGGCGTTTTTTTTTTTAACTTTTTAGTTCACAGCCGGGCGAGGCGAGGCGCCTCCTCCCTGGCCTGAATTTCAGCCGGGCAAGGCGGGAAGCCTCTCCCCCGGCCTGAATTTTGGCCGGGCGAGGTGGGAAGCCTCCCCCCCTGGCCTGAATTTCGGCCGGGCGAGGCGGGAAGCCTCCCCCCCGGCTTGAACTTCGCGGGGGGAGCAGCGAAGCGCCTCCCCCCCACCACGAAAAGCTTCGAGGACAGGTAAGGGACTTTCATGCACCCCTAACAGTCATCCATATCTGAATTGAAAAAAAAATTATTGTCCATTTTCTCAATCATCCTGTTAATGTTTTTCCTAATGTTTGATACTCAAAGATAGGAGGGTATTGATTATGATGATGATGGCTATTTACATGTAGGGTTTTTTTCCCCTATTATGATGCTATTGAATCATTCTTATTTTATTTTATTGTATGGTTTATTTATTTTTCTAAATAGGGATGGACCATTGGCCTAAAAATTACAGAGAGCCCAGAGGTGTCCCTAATAAGAAACCTGCAATATTACAGAGGTATGTTTGCGGGGTTCATGATAAAGTGTTCTCAAAAAAGAAAAAAAATGGCAGGGGGAGTGAATTGCTTCCCATTACATACTCTGTCTGGCACTTCGGGGGCGGGGGTCAGTTTGTTTGAGAATGGCAGATATTATACACATGTCCTCAGAAAACAATCCTGAAAAGTTTCAGAAGGATGAAGAAGCTAAGGAGATATGATGCTTGAAACCCATTTAAGGCTTTTTCATAGTGAAGTGTGATGGGATTTGGAAAAAAAAAATCTATCTCATGGTCCTATCTTTGCCCTTTGCCATCCCACAAAGCACAGTGATGGAATACAATGGTGAAAAATGGAGTTGCCAAGAAGAAAAAATATGTTGGGGAGAGAGATCCAGTTTCCCTTCCATAACTTCCCATCCACTGACCCCCCTTTTTTTTTTAGAATAACACACATCATAGAGGTGTCCCCAGAAAGGAAATATGAAAAGTTTCAAAAGGATAGGTGAAGGGGCTATGGAGGTATGATTATTCAAAACCAATTTAAGGATAGTTCATATTGGAGTGTGGTGACATTGGAAGAATTCCATCTCACAGTCCTATCCTTGCCCTCCCCCAAAGCACAGTGATTGAAGACAATGGAAGATAAAATGTGCCCTAAGCTTATGAGGTGGATAGGGATGTCAGAAAATTTCGCCACGAATCTTGGGAAGGCTGAATGCCAGCGCATTTGGCCCCCAGAGATCAGTGGCGAAACGGTCTGCCCCCCCGGGATGGGACTTACCTTTGGCTAATCTCCGTGGTGGCGGTGGCGGCAGCGGTGGTTCGGCAGCAGTTCGGCAGCGGTGGTGGCGGCCGGTCTTCTGACCGGCTGCCGCAGCCGCCATTTCCAGTAAAAAACAAACAAACAAACAAAAACGTGATAGGCTACGTAAAGATTTACGTAGCCTATCACGGCTAGATTTTTAAAAAATACTGTGATAGGCTACGTAAATGTTTACGTAGCCTATCACGGCTGAGGAAAAACAAACAAACGCGCGTACGCAAATGGTGGCGCCCATGGGCGCCGCCATTTGTGTTCCTTATTTTGGCACGTCTAGTCTAGGTAAAAATTTACGTAGACTACGGCAAAAATAAGGGGAACGCAAATAGTGTAGACCCTACGCTATTTGCATTCCCCTTATTTTCTCCGTAGTCTACGTAAATGTTTACGTAGACTAGATGTGCCAAAATAAGGAATGCAAATGGCGGCGCCCATGGGCCCCGCCATTTGCATACGCGCAGGTTTTTTGTTTTTTTGTACTCAGCCGTGATAGGCTATGTAAACATTTACGTAGCCTATCATGGCTGACTGCAGGGATGCAAACGGCAGTGGCTACGGCCGCCACCATTTGCGTTCCCGGCCGGCCAGGATTCGCAGCGGGAGGGACTGGGCACCTCCCCCTCGGCCAGAATTTCAGGGGGGAGGGACGGGGCACCTCCCTCCTGGCCAGAATTTCGGGGGGGGGGGACCGAGCGCCTCCCTGCCAGGGCAGAATTTTGGGGGCAGGGACGGAGCACCTCCCCCCCACCGCGAATCAAATTTCGTTACAGGTAAGTGACTTCCATACATCCCTAGAGGTGGACCAATCTGTCACTCAGCTACACTCCCTCGCTCCCTATCTCCCTGCAGTATTTAGAGAAACAAAACAAAATGCTGCTTTTTGGAGACATAAAGTCTGTGGGCAAATATTGTATCTGAAATTACAGTCACTTATGAATCTTTATTCTGGAGTAGCATCAGATCTGTTGGCTTAGGAGTGAAGCCTGCTTTGCCTTGGGACCCAACAGTACTTGATGTAAGTGGCTGGACTCTGCTCATGCTTCAAAATATATGTTAATCCAATGCACAACTATATTACGCACTCAAACCTCGGGGCCTAGATGTGGAAATATTTAAATTTTGTTTTCTCCTGTATTCAAATTTTAATCTAAGATATGGAGAACATCACAAAAATTTTAGTAAATTCTTACAAACGTGAATAGAATTTAAATTCTCTACTAACCCTACTATAATTTTCAGCATTTCATTTCCCTCTGGCCTCACTGTTTACAATCTCCACTCTCAGGCTAGGGTGTCAATTTGGCACAGTCCCCCTGCATCTTCCTTAGAGTAGCTGCTAGATATGGATTTAAAATAATGTATCTTTTGGCCCTTAGAATGCACTATAGCAGGTGTGGGCAAGTTGTCACAAACCAGATCATGCTTGATTCCTACTCCTATCAGCCCTAGCCATCAGCAGCAGCAATATTGTAGTCCAACAATAACTGGAGTGCCAAAGGTTCCCCATACCTGCACGAGAGTTAGAGTAAATAAAGAAAGACAGTTCACTTAAAGCAGGGTGAGGAAGGAAAGAAGGAAAAACAATAGGACTTTCACCTATCTAGAGTCTCATGATATATCTTCAGCATTCTTCTAATGTCTGTTTATTGACCAGTTGTTCAAAACATATTTACAACTTCTTTAATAACCTTTCTCCCCTTCCTATATCTATGAAGTAAAACTGGACCCTGACCCCTCTGCTTGTGTCTTGACACTAATAGATGTTGTTGTTCAGTCCTTAAGTCGTGTCCGACTCGTCGTGACCCCATGGACCATAGCACGCCAGGCCTTCCTGTCCTCCACTCTCTCCCGGAGTGTGCTCAAGTTCATATTCATTGCATCGGTAATGCTATCTAGCCATCTCATCCTCTGCCATCCCCTTCTCCTTTTGCCTTCAATCTTTCCCATCATCAGGGTCTTTTCCAGAGAGTTTTCTCTTTGCATTAGGTGGCCAAAATATTTGAGATCCAGCTTCAGGATCTGTCCTTCCAATGAGCACTCAGGGTTGATTTCCTTTAGGATTGACTGAGTTGACCTTCTCGAAGTCCAGGGGACTCGACTTCTCCAGTTCGAAAGCATCAATTCTTCGGCGCTCAGCCTTCCTTATAGTCCAGCTCTCACAGCCATACATTACTACTGGGAAAACCATAGCTTTGATTATGCGGACCTTTGTCAGGATGTCTCTGCTTCTTATGCTGTCTAGGTTTGCCATAGCTTTCCCCCCAAGGAGCAAGCGTCTTTTAATTTCGTGGCTACAGTCACCGTCTGTGGTGATCTTGGAGCCCAAGAAAATAAAATCTGTCACTGCTTCCATTTCTTCCCCTTCTATATGCGAGGAAGTGATGGGGCCAGATGCCATGATCTTAGCTTTTTTAATGTTGAGTTTCAAACCAGCTTTAGCACTCTCCACTTTCACCCTCAACAAGAGGCTCTTGAGATCCTCTTCACTTTCTGCCATTAGAGTGCTATAGTCTCCAAATCTGAGGCTGTTGATAATTCTCCCGGAAATCTTAATTCCAAGCTGTGATTCATCCAACCCGGCGTTTCTCATGATGTACCCTGCATATATGTTAAATAAGCAGGGTGAAAATATACAGTCTTGTTGTACGCCTTTCCATTTCCAGTTCTTACTGTTGCTTCTTGACCCTTGTACAGGTTTCTCAGGAGACAGGTAAGGTGGTCTGGTACTCCCATCTGTTTAAGAATTTGCCACAGTTTGTTGTGATCCACACAATCAAGGCTTTAGGGTAGTCAGTGAAGCAGAAATAGATGTTTTTCTGGAATTCTGGAATTCTCTTGCTTTCTCCATGATCCAGCGAATGTTGGTGATGTGATCGCTAGTTCCTCTGCCTCTTCAAAATCCAGCTTGTACTTCTGGAAGTTCTCGGTTCACATACTGCTGAAACCTAGCTTGTAGGATTTTGAGCTTAACCTTGCTGGCATGTGAAATGAGCGCAATTGTACGGTAGTTTGAACACTCCTTGGCATTGCCCTTCTTTGGGATTGGAATGTAAACTGACTTTTTCCAGTCTTGTGTAGGGATATCAGAGAATTCTGCCACGGACCTTGGTGAGGCCGAAGACCAGTGCATTTGGCCCCCCAAACTCCATGGCAGAACGGCCTGCCACCCCCATGCCTCCACGTGGATCCCCCCCAGGATGAGACTTACCTGGGGCGGATCTTCTGGGTGGTGGTGGCTGTGGCTGAGGCAGCGGCAGCGGCAGCTAGTCCTCCAACCGGCTGCCACTGCCGCCATTTCCAATCTTGTTAAAAAAAAAAATGATAGGCTACGTAAAGATTTAAACTGACCTTTTCCAGCCTTGTGGCCACTGTTGAGTGTTCCACATTTGTTGGCATATTGAGTGCAGCACTTTAACAGCATCATCTTTTAGGATTTTAAATATCTCAGCTGGAAGACTGTCATCTCCGCTAGCTTTGTTGTTACTAATGCTTCCTAAGGCCCACTTGACTTCACTCTCGAGGATGTCCGGCTCAAGTTCAGTGACCACACTATCATGGCTATCAGGGACATTCAGATCTTTCCTGTATAGTTCTTCTGTGTATTCTTTCCACCTCTTCTTAATCACCTCTTAAGATTCTTAATCTTAAAGTCTTTGCACAAAACGTTCCCTTGAGATCTCCAATTTTCTTGAAGAGATCTCTAGTCTTTCCCATTCTGTTGTTTTCCTCGATTTCTTTGCATTGTTCATTTAAGAAGGCCTTCTTGTCTCTCCTTGCTATTCTCTGGAACTCTGCATTCAGTTGGATATATTTTCCCCTTTCTCCCTTGCTTTTCACTTCCCTTCTTTCCTCAGCTACTTGTAAAGCCTCATCAGACAGCCACTTGGCTTTCTTGCATTTCTTTTTCTTTGGGATGGATTGAGTTGCTGCCTCCCGAACAATGTTACGGACCTCCGTCCATAGTTCCTCAGGCACTCTGTCTATCAGGTCTAATCCCTGAAATCTATTCCTCAGCTCCACTGTATATTCATCAGGGATATGAGTTAGGTCATACCTGAATGGTTTAGTGGTTTTCCCTACGTTCTTCAATTTCAGCTGAAATTTTGCAAGAAGCAGCTCATGATCTGAGCCACAGTCAGCTCCAGGTCTTGTTTTGACTGACTGTATAGAGCTTCTCCATCTTTGACTGCAAAGGACATAATCAATCTGATTTTGATATTGACCATCTAGTGACGTCCATGTGTAGAGTCGCCTCTTGTGCTGTTGGAAAAGAGTGTTTGCTATGATCAGCATGTTCTCTTGGCAAAACTCTATTAGCCTTTGTCCTGCTTCATTTCATACACCAAGGCCATGCTTGCCTGTTATCCTGGTGATTTCTTGACTTCCTACTTTAGCATTCCAATCCCCTATGATGAAGAGGACATCTTTTTTTGGTGTTAGTTCTAGAAGGTGTTGTAGGTCTTCATAGAACTGATCAACCTCAGCTTCTTCGGCCTCAGTGGTTGGGGCATAGACTTGAAATACTGTGCTGTTGAATGGTTTTCCTTGGATTCGTACTGAGATCATTCTATCGTTTTTAAGATTGTACCACAGTACCACTTTTCCCACCCTTTTGTTGACTATGAGTGCTACTCCATTTCTTCTAAGGGATTCTTGCCCACAGTAGTAGATATGATGGTCACCTGTATTAAATTCACCCATGCTTGTCCATTTTAGTTCGCTGATTCCCAAGATGTCGATGTTCAATCTTGCCATCTCATGTTTGACCACCTCCAGCTTACCTTGATTCATTGATCTGACATTCCTGGTTCCTAAACAATATTGTTCTTTACAGCATCAGACTTTCTTTTCACCACCAGACACATCCACAGCTGAGTGTCCTTTTGGCTTTGGCCCAGCCGCTTCACTCTTTCTGGAGCTACTTGGAAATTCCCTCTGCTCTTCCCCAGTAGTATATTGTACACCTTCCGACCTGAGGGGCTCCTCTTCCGGCGTCATATCTTTTAGCCTTGTGATATGCTCCATGGGGTTTTCTTGGCAAGAATACTGGAGTGGGTTGCCATTTCCTTCTCCAGTGGACCACATTTTGTCAGAACTCTCTGCCATGACCTGTCCATCTTGGATGGCCCTGCATGGCATAGCTTATGGCTTCACTGAGTTACGCAAGCCCCTTCGCCACAACAAGGCAGTGAACCATGAAGGGGATGGAAGGGATAGTTTGGAGATTTTTGACCAAGTTTATCAGCACAATGTACCCACCCAATGATAAAATTTACCAGTAACACCACCAATGAAAACCCAAAATCACCTTTCCTGGATGTCCTCTTAACCATAGAAAACCATCAAATTGTCACACACTTATATTGTAAACCTAAAGATTCCCACCTGTACCTTAATTTCCAGTCATGTTATCTGAACCATCTAAAGAAGAACATGATATATAGTATGTCTGTTAGGATAAAACACATTTGTAATAACAACAACAACAACAAAACCCTTTTGAAATAGATGTAACGAACTTAAAGAACATCTCCAGCGATGTGGATACCCTAGTCACATCATTGACTACAATGTCAGTCAAGTATCAGTAATATCCAGGGATACCTTTCTTTGTGATGCAAAGGCTAACTCTTCAAAAGAAAATCACATTCCATTTGTTGTGGAGTACCATCCTGCTGCCCCTAATTACCACAAGATAATTAAAGATAGTTACCCTATTATATCCTATTGTGCTCATTTTATTTTATGCTCATTTTATATTGTGCCAGTGTAGTGTAGTAGTGAAAGTGAGGGACTGGGAACCAGGAGGTCCGGGTTCTAGTCCCCACTTGGTCATGGAAGCTCACTGGATGACTTTGGGCCAGTCACAGACTCTCAGCCCAACCTACCTCACAGGGTTGCTGTTGTGAGGATGAAATGGAGAGGAGGAAGAGGATGTAAGCTGCCTTGGGTTCCTTGCAAGAGGAAAAAAGGTGGGATATAAATGCAATCAATCAATAAATAAATTTAATGGAAGCTGTTAATTCTCCACCATGCATCACATTCAGAAAACCACCCAATCTGCATAAATCGTTAGTTAAGGCTGCACTTAAACAAGATACTTACAACCCTGGATCACACAGTTGTAAATCATGGTGTTGCATTACCTGCAGTTACCTCCAAGAAACCACTTATCTCAGGAGCACAGTTACTAACAAAAGTTATTGCATTAGGAACAAGATTTCATAACTACAAATCTACAATTCTTACCAAAACACTAGAGCAACCTGTTGCAAGACATTTCAACTCACCTTCACATAGTCTCTCGGATTTGCTGTTGCTTCCAATAGAACAAACAAAAGACAATAAAATGCTTGAAAAAAGGGAAAATTTCTGGCTCTACAGACCAAAATCTTTTAGTCCCAATGGCCTTAATCTGGAGAACAATTCATTATACCACTCCTCCTCCTTCTCCTCCTCCTCTTAAGGAACTTTCATCTCCAGGCATGCCAGACTGCCACTCCTGATCTCCATTTAACAACACAGCTACTGATTAGGGTGGAAGCTGAAATGTTTAGGGTCAAATGATGGGGTCTAATGGACCCCAAATGATGGGGTCTAACCCCATCAGCTCCAGAGGCTTTTCTCTGGTGTCTGCTAAGTCCCTTTCTATCCACTTGTTTAAGATATTTGTTAGTTTCACACCCAAACTCCATCAGAGATTTGCTTGACTTGCAAGGTCTTAAAGTGTTTCCTGAAGTGAAATGTTAAAAATTGAAATGAAATCTTTTGTACACAGGTTCTTTCAACACCTCATATGTAACAACCTCACCTTCTGGCACACTATTGGAAACCTTTGCCACCTGCCCTTTTATTAAACTGGGTATATGTTTCATATACCTCTTTTCCTGAAGTCCCCATTTCTATGCAATTTTTTCAAACGTGGATAGAAACACATCCCTCCCTTGCTCTGTAGACTTGCTCTGTATATAGTCCAAACTATATGAAATATTGTAAGAACTTCTGTTCCTTTACACTTCCTGAGATGCAGAAAAAGATGGTGCTCCCACACCTATTCCACAGACAGAAGCTGCCTGGACTGCCACTAGAATTTTACTTCAATACACATAACGGGATAGCCCTTCCATGACATCTGAGGTCAGCATGGCAATTTTGGGGAAGGCTATGTGGCACACAACACTGCCCTCCAACAAAGGGAATGTCCAGGGGTGTCGAGAGGAACAGCCAGATGTTTCCCACTGCTGCTCCCCAAGCATCTGCCACCTGAAACGATTGCCCCTCACTCTGCCTAATGGTTAGGGACAGACCTGCACCCTTTGCCAGATCATGAAAAGAGTAAGGGATCTATTTGTGTGATTAGTCACTGGGGATTGGATCTCTCATAATTCTACCACATTGTTTCTTGAGATGTCTTGGGAAATCCCATAGCAATCTTACCGCCAGGTAAATTAGTAATAGTTTGAATTTCGTTTCAGGCCAGGTTGGGTAAAAATTAAAAGAAAAAAAAAGTTCTCCATCTTTGGTAGAAAGAGAACTTGTGATTAAAAAAAAAAAATCAAATGCCAGAAAACTGAAATTTACAGATTCATCCATTCAGGCCAAGAGTTTTGAGCATTTGCTCTGAAAAGACTAGGATTGGATACCCATGTATTCAGCAATGTTAGTGCTGAGTTAGAATGCCACCTCTCTTTTTTCTGACATGCTCTTCATCTTTAATAGCTATCAGGGTGATGAACCATAACTGCTTACTCAGGACGCTACCTGCCATGGCTGTTGATCCTTAGGATTCACTCTCCCTCCATTCACATTGGCTCCATTTTTGGGATGGTCTGACTGAATGGCATGTAAAGCATGTGCTATAGCATGGACGGCATTATATATATTGTAGCTGTGTCCAGTCATGATCATTTCAAAAAATGTGCCAGGAATACTTTCCAGTTTCTCCTCCTCAGTACAGGTATCATCAGCTTTCTCGCTAACAAATGGATTTGGAAACAGACAACCAAATACCTGTTCCCAGAAGTCCCTGAGGAAACCATCTTCCTTTGTTTAAAAAATGGTTTCTAGTATGAAGAAAATGTTTGAATCCTGGTACTTCATTTGAGTGAATTGTGAAGGATAGAGCACCATGGATCACTTGCATATCCCAACTCCTTTGATAAACATACAATGTGAGCTCTGTCTCAGCTGTCATGATCCACACTTTACCTTTCGGCTCAATAGAAACAGTTTCCATTTTGGGCAGGTATAGCAACAACCTCAGATACAAGCTATTGCTTTCATAAACTAACACTGCATTTGGCATTGCTCTTCATGGCAACATCATATGTTCCTAAAAGCACATTCAGGTCATCAAAAAGGCTACTGGGATAAAACGTCTTGATTCTTTCTAAGAAGGCAACACCGATGCCATGGAGGGGAAACATTGAAAAGATCATCTGCCCAAATCTTCGTCCATCATCTTCTTTAACAAGGACACCAACCCACGTCCACCTGAAGTGCAAAAGTAGCTGAATGATCCCCTTGTATTGGTAGGCTTCATTTGGGACCATCTGGTAGAAGGGAAGGGTTTCAGTTTGATCAGTCATTTCTGGAGGAGAGCTGTATGCTAACTGCAGAAATGGAAATGGGATGGAGGTTGAGGAAAAGAAAGAAAGAAAGAAAGAAATGTTTATAAAATGAAATGCATGTGTGCTGTTGTTCTTTTCATATTTTGTTATTTTCAAATAATTATATATTGTGGATATATGTGTGCAAGGAGCAGTGTATGAGAATAAATTCAACATTTCTACATTTAAGCATATATTACAGTTTTCAGTTAATTTCAGAATTTAGTTTTCTACCTTTTGAGATCTAGAATTAACAGTGATGGTAATTTCGGGGAGTGCTTTAGGATGTTATTCTCTTTTGGAAGCACTTCCCCAGATGAAATTGGGTTCATACCTCACTTAATTTGAGAACAATTATCTCAAAGGCAGTTTTCCCAGCCCCTGCCTCTGACAGCCAAACTTGTCAATTCTCCCTTGCTTAATTCTGAGAAAAGGGGGAGATAATAACCAACCCCAGGGCAGGCTGATTAGTTATAATAGGTGCCCTTCCTCTTTCATCTTAATGGGAAATAATGTCAATGTGCATTCCCAGAATTATCATTTTCTCATTTAGGGAAGCATAGGATTTGTAATTTATTTTGCAGACTGATTCAATTTATTGTAAATGGTTCAATGTATGTTAAATCTTGAAACATACCCTTTGAATTCATTGAATAATTTAGTCTTACACCTTTTGCATGCATGAACATGTTGCTACAGTGAATCCTTTCCTCTTTGATGTCAAGTGTAAGGCTTATATAACAGACATATATATGCTTTCATTGTATATCCCTATTAAAGGGCCAACATTAAGTTGGCCTTTATTCTTTTAATGATATCCTGGGGGGCGGAAATTATTATCTAGAAACAAGAATGAGTGTTTATATAAACAAAACCTTCCTCACTGTCAGGGAATACTCCTGTTCTACTAATACATTTAAGGCAAACTGGAAACACCATTAACACGTTTTGTCTCCTATCACTAACCTAAATTCTGAAATATCATGCTGCATCAGGTTTTGCATCTATAGTAGAGAAGTACAAAATACTTACCTCCAGGTTCTGGGGGGCATCTGCATCCCTCCCCCCAGAATCCTCCCTGGCCGGCTCCGCTCTGCAGCGAGTCCGCAGAGCCGCTGGCCAGGCCTGTCCGCAGCTGGACTTCCATCCGCTGCCGGGCTGTGACCACAAATGACATCTGGCATAGGGGATGCCATTTGCATCCCTGCTTTAGACATAGCAGATGCCATTTGCATCCCTGCTCTTTGCTGTGATATGCTACATAAATAATTACGTAGCTTATCACATCTAAAGCAGGGACGCAAATGACAACCACTATGCTGGATGCCATTTGCGATCACAGACCAGAGCAATGGATGGTGGCAGACAGATCGGACCAGCCAGCGGCAGGGTCCGTCCAGGGGGAATTTTGGGGGGTGGCAGGGAGGTAGTCTGTTCCATCACGGACTCCAGGGGGCCGGATTCTAAAGATTTCTCCGTCATCCCTAATCTATAGAACGTTTTACAGGAAAGCTCTGCAAAAGCTTTCATAAACTCACTTTGCTGAATATACTTCATGGACAAACGTAAATATCTTTCAAATACATGCATATATGTCTTTATATCATACCTTTAGAAAGGACTATGAAAATGTGAATATCTTTTTAAAGTCTGATTCCACATCCGTAAATAATACCTTTTTGCATGCTGAGATTGATTGTCTTCTTTTTTAGGGGAGATTGGGATTAATTATTATCAGGAGGATTGGGGTGCGGTGTCATCAATATGTGGATGACACGCAGCTCTACCTCTCATTCAAATCTTCACCAAGGTTGGCCATAGAATCCCTGTCCAAATGTCTGGAGACGGTGAGTGGCTGGATGGGGAGGAATAAGCTGAAGCTGAACCCTGACAAGACTGAGGTACTTTTGGTGGGAGACAAGAGGGGGTTGGGGGATGTTGACCTGGTGTTGAATGAAGTACAGCTACCCTTGAAAGACCAGGTCCGCAGCCTGGGGGTCATTTTGGACTTCCAGCTGTCCATGGAGGCTCAGGTGTCAGCTTTGACCTGGACAGTGCTGTATCAACTCCATCTGATATGGCGGCTGTGCCCCTACCTTCCTGACCATCTGCTCCCATCGGTAGTACATGCCCTGGTCTCCTCTCATTTAGACTACTGTAATGCGCTATACATGGGGTTACCATTGAAGATGGTTCGGAAGCTGCAGCTGGTACGGAATGCAGTGGATCACATCATTCCGGGGCTGAAGGAGTTGCACTGGTTCCCAGTGGTTTTCTGGGCAAAATTCAAGGTGTTGGTTTTGACCTTTAAAAACCTATATGGTTCCAGCCCATCCTATCTTAAGGAGCACCTCCAGCATCACCAGACAGGCTGCTTAACAAGATCAGCCTTGGATGGACTTCTCTCTGTCCCATCAGTCAGGATAGCTAGACTGGTGAGGACGAGGGAGAGGGCCTTCTCTGTCGTGGTCCCCACTCTGTGCAACTCCCTCCTAGGTAACTCCCCCATGCCCCCTCTTTAATGAGCTTCTGCCATGCATTAAAAACATGGTTGTTCAGGCAGGCATTTGGGGTGGGTTAGGGTATTTTTAGAAATATGTTTTTACTGTAGAATTTTATTGTTTTAAACTGTTTTATTACACATTCTTTACATCACCCAGAGTGGCTTGGTGACCAGCCAGATGGGCGATTAATAAAGTTAATAAATAAATAAAATAAAACTAATTTCCTTTTAATCCTGATACAACATAATATAAATTGTTCTAGGTTAAAACTTTAAACATGTCCTTTGAGTTCATTGAAGGAGTTGTCCTTGCACCATGTGCATGTATAAAACTTCTTATAGGAAAACCCTGCAAAGGCTTTAATAAACAGATTCCTTATATACTTCATCGGCAAATGTAAATTAAATGTCTACAAATCTCAATCATACACTTCATATCATTAATAAAGGAAAATACATTGGAAATGTGAATTTCATATTAAAAATTTCATATTCCATGCCACACCTACACATCCTACCTGTGGAACTTTGTAGATGCTCAAGATATCTGCAACGTCAAGGTAGGTTTGAGAGTAAAGTGCCCTGATGACTGAGATCAGGTTGTTCTAGGGATGGGGGAGAATTTCTCCCCGAAACTTCGGGGGGCCGAGTGCCAATGCATTCGGTCCTCCGAAGGTTCGGGGAGAAATTCTCTGCCCCCCCCGGGATGGGACTTACCTTTTACGAATGTCGCTCCCGGCGGCGGGTCCTGGCGGCGGTTTGGCAGGTCTTCGTCAGGGGCGGGGGCGGCAGCCGGTCTTTCGACCGGCTGCCACCGCCGCCATTACAAGAAAAGTAAAAAAAAAAAAAAACAGCCCTGTGATAGGCTACGTAACGATTAACGTAGCCTATCACGGCTAGATTTGCAAAGTCAGCCGTGATAGGCTACGTTAATCGTCACGTAGCGTATCATGGGTGACTTAAAAAAAAAAAAGCGCGTACGCTAATGGTGGCCCCCATAGGGAGCCACCATTCGCGTTTCTTATTTGGTCCCTGTAGTCTACGTAAAGATCTACGTAGACTACGGCGAAAATAAGGGCAACGCAAACAGCATCCGGCTGCTGGCGGAGCCAGCCGGCGGGTCCGCAGAATCGCTGCAGAGCACAACCGGCCGGCTGGCCAGGATTCCGTGGGGGGGGAGGCACGTAGTGCCTGCCCCCCGGCGAGGATTCCGGGGGGAGGGACGGAACGCCTCCCCCCCAACCGTCAGCATAATCCCCGAAAGGTAAGTGATTTTTGTACATCCCTACTCAAATGATTTTCCTGCTATAATATGTTGCTACTATGACCCCAAAAATGTTTTTGAGTAATCATT
This sequence comes from Heloderma suspectum, assembly GCF_057233095.1. Taxonomy (NCBI): domain Eukaryota; kingdom Metazoa; phylum Chordata; class Lepidosauria; order Squamata; family Helodermatidae; genus Heloderma; species Heloderma suspectum. The sequence continues at coordinate 91,294,746 of NC_139463.1, read as the reverse complement.
TTTTTAATAAAAAATGAAAAAAATACTTTTCATTTTTTGAAAAGTATAACAGCTACTATTTTAAGATAGGAAGGAAGTGTGGTCATCTTACAATTTAGTCATCAGAACCTTTGAGGTACTGTTTGAAGAAGGGACATCTTTGATATTGTCTGTGTGTGCGTGTGTGTTTTAATCCATTCTTAGAATAACATAGCTAAACCATTATGGCAGTGCTAAAAGCATTCGCTATGCTCTATGTGCCAGTCTTCATGGTGCAACAGACAAGTTGTACTTTTTGCTGCAATAGACTAATATGGCTACGCCTTTTGGAATAGCTACAATGAAATAACTGAAACAAATACAGATGCATTCCTTTTATTGTCAGCACCATTAATTATGACTGAACTTCCCCCTCCCTACTAAACCAGTTGAAGTCTGCAGCCTTAATTTTATTCATTAAAATGCATTCGATACCTTGCTGTCTAATTCTTCATAGGGATCTTTCATTTCCAGGGAAAATGAAGATGTTTGGCTAAGAATTTTAAACCAAATTAATCAAATAAGCAATTGAGAAAATCTCTGTCAGTGTATTGACTAAAGTGACAACCCTAACATGTTTTTTAATGACATGATGCAGTGAGTTCTGTTCTAGACCAGAAGCACTTGATGGAGCACAACTTAGGGCACAATCCTAACTAGATAGGCAGCCGCCTCCGACCTCGGAGGCGACTGTCTATCCAAAGCAAGGCAGGAGAGGCACGAGGGGATCATTCCCTCTGTGCCTCTCCTGCCTTGCTATTTTTCGCTAGTGGCAGGGGGGGCGACCGGGAGAGGAAGCTGCTGTACAACACGTTGGATGTGTCATATGCACAGCTCCGCTTTCCCAACCCCTGAACACCCCCAGCCCATTTTCAGTTGCTCAATGCTCCTCTTGAGAGCGCAGAGGATGGCGCTACTCCCTGGTGCCTCAGAGGCAGCGTGGACAAGAAGGGCAGTCAGTTTTCCAGGAATCGACCTGGGAGCATAGGTTCTGAGGTCGGTTCCCAGAAATAAGCATATCCTATGGCCCTCTAGACAGTGTCTAGCGGCCATTGGATTGCTCTCTCCATTGCAATGATTTTGCCAGATGCCAAATTTCCTTTGATACAGCATAGAATTCTCATTGCAGTGTTCTGACTAAGAACTACCAACATATCTCAGCCTTGATATTTGCTGTGACGGAGATCAATGAAAACCACCAGATATTACCAAATGTCACCTTGAGATCCATCATCTATGACAGCTATGGTGGACAATGGACCTATCATGCCACAATGGAACTTTTCGCAACTCAGAAGACATTAATCCCCAACTACAAGTGTGACATTCTAGGGATTAGACATCCGACCGCTGGCTAGCAGGGATGCAAATGGTGGCGGCCGTAGCCGCCGCCGTTTGCGTCCCTGCAGTCAGCCGTGATAGGCTATGTAAAAGTTTACATAGCCTATCACAGCTGATTAAAAAAACAACAACGCGCGTACACAAATGGCGGCACGGCAAAAATAAGGGGAACACAGATAGCGTAGCGTCTACGCTATTTGCGTTCCCCTTATTTTCGCCATCTTAGTCTACATAAATGTTTACGTAGACTAAGACGTGCCAAAATAAGGAATGCAAATGGTGGCGCCCATGGGCGCCGCCATTTGCGTACGCGCGTTTTTTGTTGTTGTTGTTGTTTTTAATCAGCCGTGATAGGCTACGTAAACATTTACGTAGCCTATCACGGTGTTTTTTTTAAAAAATCTAGCCGTGATAGGCTATGGAAATCTTTACGTAGCCTATCACTTTTTTTTGTTCTTTGTTCTTTTTAACCTGGAAATGGCGGTGGCGGCAGCCGGTCAGAAGACTGGCCGCCGCAGCCACCGCCGCCGAACCGCCGCCGGAGCCGCCACCGCCAGGAAGATCCACCCCAGGTAAGTCCCGTCCAGGGGGGGTGGCAGGCCATTCCGCCACCAATTTCGGGGGGCCGAATGCGCTGGCATTTGGCCTTCCCAAGATCCGTGGTGGAACTTCCATACATCCCTACATTTGAGGAGAAAACTGAACAAGGTAAGAGAAAGGCTAAATGAGGATTTTAATAAGAGGATCACATTGAAACTACGCAAATAATGTTTAATACATCCTAGATGTATTCCTGCAAGAAAACTGCATGTATAGAACTCCATTTTATGTATTATAGTTGGGAAAGTTGCATGATATTTGAATGAACACTGCCATTCCTATGGCTAAATTCAATCAGTCATTTTCTGGAGATAAGAGAACTTAGAAATTAATGCTCTGACTGTAAACCTAGCATAAGACCTGTGGGCTGGCTGAATCCTTTACCATTACTCTAATGAAAGGATGTTTGAATGTTTTCCTCAATATAAAGGATTATAGACCAAGAATTCCCTCTATTATTGTTCAGAAGTACGAGGAAATGAAATGGCATTACAGAAACATGATCTCATTTGCACTCTGTGTTGGAATCAGTTTATCTAATTCCGATGTGTAGAACTGGCCTACTTAAGAATATGTTCTGGATCAAGATACATAATGGAAAGAAAAAATAATAATTTCTTACAGTGGTTCACCAAACAGTGAATGATGCAGGGTTTCATGGAAGCTATCTGGGTCTGTAGGCATCAAGGCAAGAGAAGTTAGGCCACCGATGATGGGGTCACCTCATTGAAAGTATCTGTCAAGAATAGGGAGGGGATCACCGGCAGTGCATTTTTGAAGTTGAATCTTGCATGCCATGAGAGGCAGCATCAGCAATGAAAGCACTAATTCCAGCATTGTTGATCTAAATTTCCAGTTAGAACAATTTGCTGGCTTTCTGTATGATTCTTAAGGGTCTCCAAGGATGCACTAGCCTAAGCTGAATGGCCACTCCTCACTCTCCTCCCATTCTGCTCTGAAGTCTGGAATATAAATCCTGAAGTATCAGAGGTACTGTAAAGAGGCTTCCCTGTCCCATGTCTCTGGCTTCAGGTCTAAATAGTACAGGGCATATTTGTACTATCCATCACTTCTCAGTCCTTGCTAGTGGGAACTGGTCTCCAGATGGGCTTCAACAAGAAGCAGAATAAATCACAGTCATTTTAATAATTATAGTGGGAGAGAAAATCTCAGAGTTCAAATTTTAATTTCACTGGGACCTTATGAAAAGTACATTTCTCACCTCTTCTAGTCATTTGTAATTAGTGCTGTGCCAAAGATTTCAATTAATCCATTTTCAGGATGGGGGAGGGAGTTTTGTAAAAGAGGATGGGAGAAGTGAGAATTGTGGAGAATTATCTCCTTGGGGAGGGGGACAGGGTTCCACATACCTTTTTAATTGTAGGCAATTCTTGAGGGGTCTTCTTTCAATTTTTTTTTAATAAAAAACAAAAAGACACTAAAACACCCCCTGAAGTTTAGGGATGTCAGAGAATTCTGCCATGGATCTCGGTGAGGCCGAATGCCAGTGCATTCTGCCCCCAAACTCCGTGGCGGAATGGCCTGCCCCCCCACCCCCACCCCCGTGGATCCCCCCTGGGACGAGACTTATCTGGGGCGGATGTTCCGGACGGCAGCAGCTCCAGCAGCGGCTTCGGCGGTGGCGGCTGGTCTTCTGATCAGCTGCCACTGCCATTTGCAGTCTGTCCCCCCCCCCCCCACATTCATGATAGGCTATGTAAAGACTTACGTAGCTTATCACGTCTGGGTTAAAAAAAAAAATGCGTACACAAATGGTGGCAGCTACGGCTGCTGCCATTTGCGTTCCTTATTTTTGGCTGTCTTAGTCTATGTAAATATTGAGGCCTCAATTGTGCAAAATTTCAAATGAATCCAGTTTAACTTGTCACAGGTTCAACAAGTTTAAAAAGTGATGAAAATTTACACATATCCACCTTTATCTCCAATGTATGCCATGGCATATCACTACTTCTCTCAAATTTTGTTGCGGGGGAAACAGCGAGGTGCAGTATTCAGACTTGTTGAGGAGGATTGCCTTTTATTAGTTTGGTGAAGTTCTGAGCAGCAGTCCACATGTCATTACATTTTATTTATTTATTTATTTATTTATTTATTTATTTATTTTTGCATGTGGAACACACTGTACATGCACACTCTGTTTATGCTCCTTATGACAGTCATGATAACCTTGTTAATTTCAAAAAATATTTTCTGACTCATAAAGGCCCATGAAAGCTCTGCTGGTAAAGTTATGTTGTACGTCCTCATTTTCATACTGAGGCTAGAACATTGCCAGCACTCTAACACTTTCAGAGGGGTTGTACATTGCAGGGGAAAGCTCCTGCATTCTATGTGCAATGTGCATTCCTTCAGTTATGGAATGTGACCTCACAAGGTCAGACTACATCTTACTACACATATTGGGACCCTACCATTGGTGGTGGGAGGGAGATGTTAATCCTTCCCTTCCGCTCACCCTACTGTGGTCCCAAATTAGATCAAGTGCCCCATAACTAGACATCTTATGGCTATCCCCTCTTCTGGTTCTTCCCCCAACCAGATGGTTCCCGGCAGCCTTACTAGATTGCCTTCAGGTCTGCTGCTGCTGCTGCTGAATGCCACGGTGGTCCAGAATAAAATTTCCCTCATCCATGTTTTCATTGTGGATGAGGAGGATGACGTAGGGATGTTAGAGAATTCCGCCATGGATCCCAGGGGGGCTGAATTCCAGTGAATTTGGCCCCCTGGAATCCATGGCAGAAAGGAGCAACCCGCCCCACCACCCGCGAAAGCCCCCCGGAACAGAGCCTACATGGCGGCGGCTTCGGCTCCGGCGGTGGCTCCAGCGGCAGCGGCGGCAGCTCCAGCCACTGCCGGGCTGCTGTGGATGCAAATGGCATCCTGAGTAGGGGACACCATTTGCATCCCTATGGTAGCCCGTGATAGGCTACGCAAATATTTACGTAGCCTATCACGGCTAAAGCGGGGACGCAAATGGCGTCCCCTACACCATTTGCGTTTCCGTTTTCTCCATGCTAGGCTATGTAAATATTTACGTAGCCTATCACGGGCTACCATAGGGGTGCAAATGGCATCCTTTACTCAGGACGCCATTTGCGTCCACAGCAGCCCAGCAGCAGCTGGAGGCCCTGCTGCGGGTTGACTTGTCCAGCGGCTCTGCAGCTGGTGTATTGCCCACCCTGCTGCAGATCAGACTTCCTTCCTGAACTGATGGAGGTGGTCTCAGACTTGGTGTTGAGGACCCCTAGGATGATGGTCTTGGGGGATCTCAACATCCATGCCGAAGCTGAACATCCATGTATCCAGGGCAGCTCAGGACTCCACGGGCACTGTGACAACCATGGGGCTGTCCCAACATGTCATTGGCCCAACACATGTAAAAGGAAACACACTTGATCTGGTTTTCTCAACTGGGCAGAAGGATGGTGATCTGAAAGTGGGGGAATTAACATCTGTCCCCTTGTCATGGTTAGATCACTTCCTGCTGTGGTTTAGACTCTTGACAGCCTTTCCCCTCTGTAAGGGTGGGGGACTTATTAAAATGGTCCACCCCTGGAGGCTAATGGATTCTGATGGATTCCAGAGTGCTCTGGGGGATTTTCCTGTTGGTATGGCTCGTGCTCCTGTTGAAGCCCAGGTCACCCTGTGGAATGCAGAGATGACTTGGGTGGTTGACACAATTGTGCCCAAGCACCCTCTCTCCCTGAGCAGAGCCCAGCCAGCTCCTTGGTATACACCCAAGCCGAGGGTAATGAAGCAAGAGGGGAGATGGCTAGAACTCAGCTGGATGGAACCTTTTGCTGAGTCTGACTGAACACAAGTTCGAGTTCATTATTGAGCCTACCCTGTGCCGGTGAGGGTGGCAAAGAGACAGTTCTTTTCTACCAACATTGCATCTTCCCAGTGTCATCCAGCAGAGCTCTTCTGAGTGGTTTGCAGCCTGTTACATTCTGGGCTGGGGAGAGAGACTTTGGAACCCTCGGTAGCACACTGTGATGAGTTTGCATGGCACTTTGAAGACAAGATCGCTCAGATTCATCATGAATTGGACACCATGATTAATGCAGTTCCATTGGTAGAGGCGTTCAGAGCACTGTCTGGTCCACTTTTATTGGATAAGTTTCAGTTATTGGAGCCTGAGGATGAGGACAAGGTGCTTGGTCAAGTCTGGTCAACCACTTGTGTGCTTGACCCTTGCCCTTCGTGGCTTATTACATCAAACAAGGAGAGGATGTCTGGCTGGGTCCAGGAGATTGTAAACTCCTCCTTGAGAGAGGGAGTGGTGCCAGCCTCTTTAAAAGAGGTGGTAATCAGGCCACTCCTGAAAAAGCCTAACCTGGACCCGGAGGATGTTAACAATTATTGGCTGATGGCCAACATCCCCTTCCTGGGAAAGATGCTTGAATGGGTGGTTGAAGGACAACTCGAGGCACTCTTGAATGAAACGGATTATCTAGATCCATTTCAATCAGGCTTCAGGCCTGGTTTTGGAATAGAAACTGCTTTGGTTGCCTTGTGGGATGACCTCTGCTGAGAGAGGGACAGGGGGAGTGCAACCTTGTTGATTCTCCTGGATCTCTCAGTGGCTTTTGATACTATCGACCATAATATCCTTCTGGATAGGTTGTCTGGGTGTGGGAGTTGGAGGCACTGCACTACAGTGGTTCCGCTCCTACTTGGATGGCCGATTCCAGAAGGTGGTGCTGGGGGATTATTGCTCTGTGCCATGGCAATTGTGCCATGGAGTTCCACAGGGCTCTATTTTATCCCCCATGCTGTTCAGCATCTACATGAAACCACTGGGGGAGGCTATCCGGAAGTGTGGGCTGAGGTGTCATCTATTTGTGGATGACACCCAGCTCTACCTTTCTTTCTCATGAAACCCAGGTGAGGCAGTGGCTGTTCTGAATCAGTGCCTGGGCATGGTAATGGACTGGATGAGGGCCAATAAACTGAAACTCAATCCAGACAAGTGGGTGGTTTGTCTGCCTGGCTAGGTGATGTTCAACATGTTCTGGGGGAGGTTGCACTGCCCCTAAAGGATCAGGTTCGTAGTTTGAGGGTTCCCTTGGACCCAGAACTGTCACCTGAGGCACAGGTGAACTCAGTGATATGGAGCACTTTTTATCACCTTAGGCTGGTATACCAGCTATGCCCTTATCTGGACAGAGATAGCCTAGCAACAGTTATCCATGCTCTGATAACTACTCGTCTGGATTCCTGCAATGCGTTATATGTGGGACTGCCTTTGAAAACAGTCTGGAATCTTCAGCTGGTCCAAAATAGGGCAGCAAGACTGTTAACAGGGACTGGCCAATGAGCTCATACTATGCCAGTACTTTTCCAGCTGCACTGGCTGCCAGTCCATTTCCGGGCCCGATTCAGAGTGCTGGCATTAACATTCAAAGCCCTTAACAGCTTTGGGCCAGGTTATCTGAAGGATCACCTCCTCCCATATGTGCCTGCCTGGACCCTAAGATCATCCTCAGTGGTCCTTCTCCATGAGCCCCTGCCAAAGGAAGTGAGGAGGGTGGCTACCAGGAAAAGGGCCTTTTCAGCTGTGGCACCCCAGCTGTGGAATGAGCTCCCTAGAGAGGTTTGCCTGACACCTATGTTTTATTCCTTCTGGGGCCAGGTGAAGAACTTTTTTATTTTCCCCAGGCATTTTAGCATTTTCACTTCCTAGTCTTTTAGCTTTGGTGTTTTAAATCTGTATTTTAAAACACTCTGCATTGCTGCCAGGTTTTATTCTGGATTTATTCTGGTTGGATTGTTATATTGTGGTTTTAATGTTTTAATATTTTATATTGTTTTACTGTGTGCTTTTTGGTTTTAATTTTTGTGAACCGCCCAGACAGCTTCAGTTATTGGGCAGTACAGAAATAAATAAATAAATAAATAAATACCTCCGATTTACATTGCCGAAAAGAAATCAAATTCTAATATAAATCACAGCTGTAGGGCAAATCATTCAAGCAACCTACCAGCTACCCTAGGGTTCTGATCCATATGAGGTTCAATGAATATAAATTTGAGTAAAAAGCAAAACAAAACTGTAACTACATCTTTAAAGTAATTGGGAAGTTGGGGAAGTAGAAAGACCAGGGCTTTACACCATTTTTCTGAATGCAAAAATGCTGGCTGTCATCCCTGTTCTTACTTTCCATTTGGTAATTGAAGGAAACATGGGGGCTGGGGGTCATGTGCTGTCTTTCTCAAGGCAGAAATCCAGTGTAAGAGCACCAGACAAAGGGATTCCTTTCAAAGCTTTATTCCTCTTTTACAACTTAACAACTCTACCGTTTGCAACTAGATCTGAGCAGCACAGTACCTATGCCCTAAGTTGGAACAGTTGGTCCCCGTTTGAAAGGGAATTACTGGCATACCCCTGAACTTAAGGACTAGGGAGAGTCCCTCCTGTTTGCCCTTGGATTCTCTGGGTGCAGCCGTTGTTTGCGCGCCAACCTGGCACTACGCCTCCTCTCCGCGCCCTCCATCTGGCGCCGCTCTCTGCGTCTGTGTCGCACATCCGCCAAGTCTGCTATCTGTGCTTGGTCACTCCCTGGACTGCTAACTAAACTAACAATGCTGTTGAGAGGAATCTCTGTCAGCTGTTGGTCCTGGGAAAGAGGAGCGCACTCCTCTCCCAGGAGCGACTGCTCTTCCTCAGAAGCAGAACTACTCTGGGATTCTATGGGCCGTTACTGTTACTTTCTGTGTGGAAGGAAAATGAGATGCAAGGGTTGTGTTTCACATTAGTGGTATTCACACATCGGACTGAACATGCATTCATACTCTATGCATGTTCCTTATGACTGTGTGATAATTTTGCCATATTGAATAATACTCCTGGCATGTAACCTCTATCCTCAAGTGGTGGGAGTGGGAATGATTTCACTAGCTCTGCTTCAGCTTCATCATTCTTGTTGGGGCCTATATGTGGAGGTCAACTGCCTGCTGAGGAGATCCTCCTGTATTAACAAAGTGCTTCCTTTGATGTTAGATGGACCAGTGGTATCACTCATGTTAATTTATCTTCACAGATCTTGAGTTTGTGGTTTTTTTTAGAATTTCTTTCCCTACAACTGTCCCTAAAAGAACCCCAAAAACTAACTTCAATAACATCCAGATTTTAAATATTGAAAATTTGAAAAAGAGGCAGAAATGGAGAATCAATGAAAAGGGGATTAAAAAAAAGTTATTGATTATTCCATTAAGGCAATCCTCAATAAAATGTGTTCTTTCAGAATTTGTTTTAATTTCTCATTAGCTTATCCCTGGTGTTTAAATCAGGTCTTAAGACAATCAGGTAACATTTTGGGAAAAATATACAACCCAGCAATCCAGCACTAGAAGCTAAGATAGAGAAGACCTCCACAGCTACCATGTCTTTCCTCTTGGAGCTCAGGTGGGCGGGAACAAAGGAGAGCCAAACACTGCAAAAGACCAACATGCTGAAGGTGATAAACTTGGCCTCATTGAAACTGTTCGGCAACTTCCTGGCAAAGAAAGCCACAGTGAAACTGATAATGGCCAGAAAACCCATGTAGCCCAGGACACAGTAAAACATACTTGAAGACCCCTCGTTACAACCCAGTACAATTTCTTCAACCACTGAGTGCATGTCAGCATCTGGGAATGGGGGAGAGATTCCCAGCCATACAATGCAAAGACATGCTTGAATAAGGGAGCAGGAAAGAACAATGGAGTTGGCCAGGCCTTTCCCCACCCATTTCCTGATCTTGGATCCCGGCTTTGTGGCCATAAAAGCCAGAACCACAGTGACGGTTTTTGCCAGCACACAAGATACAGCCACTGAGAAGATGATGCCAAAGCTAATTTGTCGGAGGAGACATATTATCTTCCCAGGTGGAATTATGAAGAGCAGGGCACAAAGGAAGCATAGGAGGAGGGAGATGAGGAGAGTGTAGGTGAGGTCCCGGTTGTTGGCTTTGACAAGGGGAGTGTTGTGGTGTTTCAAAAATGTCCCGAGTACCAAAACTGTGAAGAAAGAAAAGAAAAGTGCCAAAATAGCTAAACAAATCCCCAAAGGTTCTTCACAGGACAGGAAAGTTGCTATCTTGGAAACACATGAATCCTGGTCTTTGTTTGGATATTGATCTTCTGGACATTCAAAACAGTCATCTGTATCTGAAAATGAAAATATTTATTCTCACTTTTCAGAAATATGTTGTTATTAGTCTTCTGATGCACATTATTTGATACTCAAATGATTGTGCCAATGATAGCTACTTATTGTCAGTTTTGTCTATTATTATGCTATTGAATTATTTTAATCTTATTGTTTTAAAGTTTATTATTATTATTTATAGTTAGCAAGCCAGAAAGCTCTTTAGAAAAGGTGGTATATATTAGGTATGTGCTTTAGTGTCAGACAAATCCAGAACCTAATCAGGATGATTCAGATAGGTTTGGTAGGTGTCCGAATCAAAGCAAGGCTTCTCTGAAGCAGACCAAATCTAAATCTGAATGTTTGTGAAAATTCAGGATTCAGAGGGACACAGAAATAGAGGCAGCCTGCTCCCAAAACTGATACATTTTTCACCAATCTCTCCCTGTATGGAAAAGAGTAAGGTGGGATGAAACAGGAAAGAAATGAGGGGTTGTATTTTTGTCACTGGCAACTCTACCTTCACATTGGATGATTTTATATATCCCACCTCATTGGTAGTTATCTCTTTCTCAGGAGAAGGAACATTAAAATCATTTTGTTGAAGTTTCTGGGACTTGGGAGAGTGTAGTATTGAGTACTTGCTTGGAAAACATAGACTGTTTCTCCACATCTATGATCTACTCCTTTTCTATTGCACTTTCTGTGCCTTTGTTTCAAGTTGAGTACAAAACAAAAAAGTCTCAGACTGGTTTTCATTCTTCATAACTCCCTGGCCTCTGCGCTTATCCTCCTGAAAATGGGCACAAATAGGATGCATGCACACCAGCCCCACCACCAACTTTCCTGCCCTTGCATTCTAAGTCCCTTTGATAATTAGGGTTCCCAATAGGGATGGACGAAAGTCCCTTACCTGTCGTCAAGGACGTTCGCGGTGGGGGGGAGGTGCTTCACTGCTCCCCCCGCGAAGTTCAGGCCACGGGGAGAGGCTTCCCGCCTCGCCCTGGCCGAAATTCAGGCCGGGGAGGAGACTTCCCGCCTTGCCCGGCTGCGAACGCGCAAGTTTTTTTTTTTTAAAAAAAAACGCCCCCTGATAGGCTACGTGACGATTCACGTAGCCTATCACAGCTAGATCTGCAAAGTCAGCCGTGATAGGCTACGTCAATCATCACGTAGCCTATCACGGGTGACTTAAAAAAAAAAAAAGCGCGTACGCTAATGGCGGCCCCCATAGGGAGCCGCCATTCCCGTTCCTTATTTAGTCGCTGTAGTCTACGTAAATGTTTACGTAGACTACAGCTAAAATAAGGGCAAAGCTATTTGCATTGCCCTTATTTTCGCCGTAGTCTACGTAAACATTTACGTAGACTACAGCCACCAAATAAGGAACGGGAATGGCGGCTCCCTATGGGGGCCGCCATTATCCATACGCGCTTTTTTTTTTTTAAAGTCACCCGTGATAGGCTACGTGACGATTGACGTAGCCTATCACGGCTGACTTTGCAGATCTAGCCATGATAGGCTACGTCAATCGTCACGTAGCCTATCAGGGGGCATTTTTTTTTTCTTTGACTGCAATGGCGGCAGCAGCAGCCGGTCGAAAGACCGGCTGCTGCTCCCGCCCTGCTCGAACACCCGCCGAACCGCCGGCCAGACCCGCCACCGGGAGGGACATTCAGTGAAGGTAAGTCCCGTCCCGGGGGGGGTGCAGGGGGCGGGGGGGTTCGGAGGATTTCTCCCCGAAACTTGTTCGGGGGGCCGAACACGTTGGCGCTCGGCCCCCTGAAGTTTCGGGGAGAAATTCTCTGCCATCCCTGGTTCCCAATTCACATTGATAATTCAGCTCACATTCAAGTGAACAGAAACAGAATCCTTGTTCATACAACCTCTCTTTGTATGTTCACAGAGTGACCCATTTGTTTTCATAGATTGCTATTTTGTAGTAAGAATTGCAGGCAAGGGGCTCCCAATCTGGACTGGGACCTCAATGGGGAAAATGGTTAATACACCTATCGACCTTGATAAGATCCCAAACCATATTGGGACCCCTGCAGTCATTCTAGAGTGGGAAAGTGTTTGCTGGAGACTTTAAAAATAAATACAGATAAGTCTGCTCATGTTGCCTTTTAAAAAATATTTCTCCCTACTTAATTTTATTAAAACCGTTTAGATTATTTGACTGAAATTATAATATATTGAGATAGATAGATAGATAGATAGATAGATGATAGATGATAGATAGATAGATAGATAGATAGATAGATAGCCACGTTTATTATTTTATAGAAAGGAAAGATTGAAATCCCAGAAATCAAATCAGCAAAGAGTCTTCTGACACCTTAAAGACTAAGGGCACAATCCTATGACCACTAGTCAGTGGCTAGATGGCCATAGGATAGGTTGGTTCCCTGACAACCAACCTCCACCCCCTCCTGTGCTGCCTCATAGGCAGCACGGATCAGCCCCGCACTCCATGTTAGTAGAAGGAGCACAGAGCAGCAAAAATGGGGTGTTCCTGGGGGCGGGGTGGGGAGAGCAGACATGCCATTCTGATGCTTCCTATGCGTCATCCAGCATCCCCCCCGCACTCCAACTTCCTGTAGCTAGACACCTGAAATTGGCTGTCTAGCCATGAATGCAGGGCAGCTGAAGCACAGAGGGGAAGATCCCCTCCGCGCTGCTCCTGCCCTGCATTGGATAGGCTGTTGCCTCCAAGTTCGGAGGCGGCTGCCTATCCCCATAGGATTGCGCCCTAAGACATTTTTATGGGAGAAGCTTTTGTAGACTGCATTCCCTTCATCAGATTCATGACCGAGTGATTTTCATGCCTCAGGCAGAAAAACCCTCAGGCAATTTCCCCCCCTCATTATTATTGTTATATTATTATTGTTATCGTTATCATCAATCCCACAACAGAACAAAAGATGCATGACCTCTCACCCCTCAAAAGCAAAGGTGTCACCATCCCACTTATAAACAAAGGTATGCAGTTACCTAGTCATCCTCCTTCCAAGTAGCAAATTGCCCAACTTCCTAGAGAAATAGTTGTCCCACTCTCCTTTCACCACCTAAATTTAAAGCAGCCTTGCTCCCTCTTCCCAAATCAGTACAAGCAATACATACTCCGTATCAAAAGGAAGGGGGAATTCAGTACAACTGACAAGATATCCGCTGCCACTACGTATGGGACCTTTATGGAATTGAATTGCCCTCTACTGCTCTAAGCCTTGGTGCCTAGACTAAGGAAGGAAGAACTATCAGGAAACTTGAAGCCACATGCCACTTTCTCTCTTAACTTGTGTGTGTGTGTGTGTGTGTGTGCGTGTGTGTGTGCGTGTAAGCAAGCTCTTCCAACACAAACATAGCAAGTGTGCTTTCTTCTAGCCCAATGAAATGGAGAAGGTATATCCATATTAATAATAGTGACCATTCACAAAACAGTTGTTGATATTGGAAATACTGTTGGACTGGGTATGTCAATTAACATGGGTAGTCTAACAAAAAAAGAAAAGAAAAAAAGATTCCCAATTTCATCTGAAGCTATAAAATTGAACATCTGATGAATTGTAACTTAGCTCTCTCTTGTTCAAATATCCCTTTTAGGTTTCTTTGCAGAAAAATGGCCACTTTAAGGACAGTGACACATGGTGTTGGATCCACGACCTGCCTTCCATTTGATAAGGGGTGCAGAACCTCTTTCATCCCAAAGGCCAAATTCATTTTCAGAGAGGCTCTTAGGGGGCACATTCCAGTGGTGGGTAGGGCCAAAGTCAAAGGGGGGGGGGTCAAAATTGCCACAACTACCACCATATTTTATCTTAAAGCTGTTACTGTCAGTAACTAGGCCTTAGGAGAGGTATTTTGACCTTTTAAAATTTGGGGAGTGTTGCACAAAAGGTGAGAAAAACCACGAAACAATCATTGGTCAAGGGAAAGGTGGCAGATTTGTACCTGGGAAAGGTGGCAGATTTGTTCCCCGGACCTGACATTCTGAACCCCTGCATTAGAGGAAGGAAACTTCCACAAGAGGAAGGGCCCCACTCATGAAAGGTCTCTCTGCCTGATTTGGGCAGATCCCCACACACAATTCAGTCAGGCCTCTAGACTCTTTGACCCAGTTTGAATAATCAAAATCCATGGCTCATTGCAGGGTTATTTGAGGGTTGCTTCCCCTCCAGCCATGTTGCTCAGGTTCAGACAAGCTGTGCTTGGGTGGGTAATTAGGGAAATGGCAGATGGCATGCACTGGGAATTAAAACAAGCCACTGTGGCCTATTTGATTGTGTGAATTGGCCTATTGTGTAGGATTTCCAGGTGAGTGGAGGGGATGTCATGGGAAGTATGGGGCGGGAAAGTTCCACAGGACTCTGTTCGTTTTCATTAGAGGACTAACATAGTTACCCTTTGGAAATTGTCATAATAGAAATGAAATAAATAAGGGTTATCTAAGACTGTGGCAAGTTCTTATGTCCATCACCCATAGTCCTGATTAAAACAAACATTTTTTCTCCTCCCACAGAAGGCCATTGCTCCAATTGCAATTAGCATGTCCCAGTTTTAGATTATTGGTGAGAAGTTGTTTGCAATGGGCATGTTAGAATCTGTTCTAGCAGGGGTGGGTTACATGGGGCTCCCCAGAGGTTCTTGGACTTCTGCTTCCATCAGACCCAGCCATCACCTTGAATGATACTGTACTGTAGTAGTCCAACAATAGCTGGAGTGTCACAGATTCTCCACCCATGCATAACAGTCAGTGAGTGTATATCAGGAAAGATTATTAACTTTAAGCAGGGTGAGAAAGGAAAGAAGGAAATGAAATTGTAATTACTTGCAAGTTCTTTGATAACTTTTCTCCCTCTCCCATGTCACTGAAGTAAATGTTGACCCTGACCCATCTCCCTGGTTCTTGTTACTAATAAATTACTCTTTTAGTCCAACTGTACTAGTGTAAATTTGAGTTTTATCCATATAAGTGTATGGTAGGATGGCACATACTACCGGCTCTACCGCTGAAAAAACAGTGTTGCAGTTGGGGTTACACTTAAGTGGTGGTGGTGGTCTCTGCATCCTACACACAAAACTCCCACTCAGATAACTTTGCACATTACAATTCTTACCATTCTGGCTTGATGTTTTCCCCTGGGGACATGAGAGGCAATCATAACAGCAAATCTGTTCCCCTTCCTGCTTTTGCCTGAAATAACCAGGGCGACAGCTTTCAGTACACACAGACAGGGGCAATGCCTAGTCCAAACATGGTGGAAAAGTAGAATATTACCATTCAGAATATGAATTTGGAAATTTTTATGACTGCTCAATCAACAATTAAAGAAATGAGCAGGAAACACTGAATAAAGATATTGTCAATGTTCTAAAGTTTGTTGAAATGCAATGAGTTGCCATTGCTCTACAGCAGTTTTATTAGAGTTTTTTTCTTTTCCTTTTGTTTCATGATGGAAGGGAAAAAATCCCATTCAGTAACTTTACCCTTACATTCTATTTATACATTATCTGGGGAGGGGTGGTTTGCTGAAAATACCATCTTTGTTCCCACTCTGCTCCCATTAACTTTTGTATACATTGTTCCAGGAATTTCAAAAGCATTGTTATGGGACACACCGGAAGTGATTATTGAGTGGTTTTGTATAAGTGAGGCATACATATTTTAAAGAGAGAGAGAGAGAGAGAGAGCAAGCAAGCATTGAAGCCATTAACAGAGTCAAAAGGGTACAACTTGAACATAAACACAAAGGCACCAGGAAAATGCTAATACATTAATGGTAAGTCATTGAAGTTTCAGGTGGCAAAAGCCACTAAAATCCAGACCTCCACAGCTTATGTAAATAGAAAGTATTATCGATCTGGTAAAACAAATTAGAAGTGATTAGCAGGAGCCCTGGAAAAGGAACAGGTAATAATTTTATTCTGGCTATGGAAAACAGGGAAGGAAAACTGCTGTACCAGTCATGAGACATCAGCATAGTCTTTGCCAGGTTTTTGAAGGTGTTATATTCAATTTACAATCCAGAACCTTGAAGGCACAGATGTCTGTTTGCATGGCACCACTCAAAAAGGAACACTGTATGATGTTGAACCAACTATTAATGGAGCCAGATACAGAGGTTATTTAAAAAAAAAAAAAAAGCGGGAGGGGGGAGGAAAAGTACCAGGACTTGCTGGTTTCATTGGAGACTTTTATAAAACATTTGGGGATACCTTAATCCCCTATCTAAAATAATTATTCAACAAAATTCTTCAGGGAAGGGGCATACTTGCAACCTGAAAAGAACTGGACTAGTAGTTAGCTAGGTTAAGCTAGAGAAGGACTGCCTCACTATGAGATTGTGCAAACTAAACCTGCAAACTTCATGGCCACAATATTTGGCAACGTTTTTGACTTCTATATTTATTGCTCCATGCCATGCTTTTTGAACCACAGAGCCTAATGACAATTCTGCAGAGCCCCAAGGTTTGCCCACTTTTGTGGCATTTTGGTTGGTTCTAGTAAATGTATTGATAACTGTGGATTTTGGATTTGGTTAGTATCTTATTCTTTCATGTTTTGCATTGATTCTTTTTTAATAAAATGCAACAACTTCTATATTTCTTATTATATCATCTTTCTCAAAATTACAACCATGTTTGTTGCTCTTCCAGGGATTCTTTTCAGCTTCTCCACTTTTTTTTATGTGGTGTCATGGCAAATAATGAATAAACACAGTTCTCCAGTGAAGATGTTACACTTGTAATTAAATCATAACCTATTCATACCTACTCAGAAGTAAACCCTACTGAGTTCAATGAGATGGAAACACACACATGTATAGTGCACTCTTAAATATTTAAAACCTGTCTCTTTATTTCCATGGGATTTTCTGATTCACCTCAAAGTGCTATTGAATACTGAAGGACGTTTTATATAATAGCTCATATATCCCTGCTTTTGTGAAATTTTGAATTGTTATCCTGCTTTCCCAATTGCTGATTTGCACTCCTTTCAATGTTACATGTAAATACCAAGAATACAAAATTTAGTATGTTAAATGTCTTAGCACTACCAATGGAAATTCTCTTTGGACGTCATACGGTACCAGAAATTCAGTCAAAATGGGAATAATCCCCAAATTGCCTGCAGTCAGAACCTACTTGGTTAAAGCCACTGTGCCATGTGATGACATTATCATTAATGGTGAACATCTCCTGTGTAAGAGCCTGGGGGGGATGCAGCTTTCCCACTTTCACTCGATAAAAGGATTGGTTTGGGAATGTGACCCAGTTTATAATATCAAATCCAGTTACCAATTTTCCATTCAGGTCAAAAGAAACTTCATCCCCAGCACTGTTGTTAAATGAGACTCCTCTCAGAAAGTGGTGGAGCTGGATATTAAAAATAATAATAAAAAAATGAGGGTTTGCAAAAAGATATTAATGGGTATTACAGGAAACTTACCTCTTACACACATGGCAGAAACTCCCTAATGTCTCATGCGGTGCCCTGCTTCCCAGCCCTGCTCCCCTTTAATTTAATTTAAAATTGCAACACCAATAAGGACATAAATCACAGAGATGAAACACCAGATAGACTACACTTAAAATTCCTGACTGAAGAAGGATGTTTTGTTGGAAGACATGGGTAGTATCCAGTAGGGGCTGTGCATGCATGGCCAGCCCCACCAGCCCGGTCTGTGTGTGGCCCAATATCATGCATGGCCATGATAACCTATAGTGTTTCTGGGGGCAAGCACCAATATGAACAAAAATGCTGGTTTCTGGAAGGGGCAGGTCTCACCTTTTCCAGAAACAAGTGTTTTTGCTTGCGTTGGGGCTTGCCCCTGCAAGCATTATATTGTGGCCATGTGTGGACTGCAGCCTGGTGGGGCTGACCACACATGCATGGTCCCTACTGGATACTACCCTATAAGATAATTCAATAAGCAAATACTCTATGACTTATGAAAAACAAAAACAAAAAATGAGGCTACTGAGTTTTCAGACAAGCTCCCAAAGCAGGGAAATTGTGAGCTAAAGCCCACAAGCCTTAATGTCACATCCTCCCTAATGAGGCAGAAATTCTCATTGTCCCAAAGCAGATAAACTACATAGACAGGATGAGGAATATGGTATGCGGATGTGACTGTGGGGTTGTGGAACGTTTACTATGAAAAACTTAGGGGCACGTACTTATTTCTCTATTTTTAAGAGCAGCCTTCAGCAAACTGAATGACCCAGACCCACTCCAAACACCCCCTAACATCACATGAACTCTCAGGTAAGAACACACAAACTTATCAATACAAGCACACCTGGCCCATTCCCCCAGACATATTTGAGAGGAAAAGCTTCCAAACAGGATTTCAGCACTGGCACTATCGCTCACAAGGAGATACTGAGGAATCTAATGCATTTCATGCTTAGGGTGCAAAAAGCTGTATTGTTCCTTATGAGGGAGATGCAGTGTATCAGAGGTTCTTAGAAGTAATTTTGTGATGATGTCCTGCATGTCAGCTGCAAAAAGTGAATGAACTTCATAAGCATGTACTGAAAAATGGAGAGAGATGCTCAAAAAAGAATGCTCAAGCACGTCCCATAAAGGAATGGAACATTGCAGACAGAGTCTTAAGTGAATTATTTTATCTAGAGAGGTGCACAACCCAGAAATCGAGGCACATTTGCTTACCTTAGGGATGGAAAAGAATTTCATTTCATTACACATTAGAACTTGCCCCATTTGCAACCCCCAAATGCAAAGGCAAGCACATGGGGAGGGGGTTGTATGTTCTTGATCATGTTCGCAAAATGCCTTCATTAGAAAAATGCACACTTAAAAATGCACATTTTGAAAAATAAAATAAAATGCATGTTCATTCTTTATTTATTAAATCCAACAAAATACATCACCTTTACCCATACTTTACTCAGTGGGTTCAAAATGTGCACCTAAATGCACACTTTTCCCATTTGAACAACCTCACCCCCCCCCCGCTCCTACACACACATGCACACAATCAGGGACAGAATTCAGAGAACCTCAATTAGCTCAAGCCTCACTGATTCTCCCAATCTCTTGCTTTCTTCTGATTTCCTCAGATGTTTCACCTGTGCCTCCACCCCTTGAAGAATATGCTTTGTAATTTGAAAGTAAAGTTTTTTTTTATGGAAACTCTTATTCATAAGAAAGCAAAAACATGAAGAAAGTCCAAAGAAATAGTAGCACATCTGGGAAATGGGAGATGTGAACTCAGAACCAAGAAGTGCTAAACACAGAAACCATATGCAATATGTCCTCATATGCACTTCCACACTCCATGCCATTTCATAAACATTAATGGATGACATTTCAGTAAAATGTGGTTAAGAGAACTTAAACACATATTGGGACCATATCAGAATTGAAAGATATGGTGCTGTCCCAAATTGGCCTGCTCAGGACATTACCTGCCATGGCTGTCGATCCTGAAGATTCACTCTCCTGCTATTCACCATTGCTTTGTGTTCCGGTTGGCCTGACCGAATGGCATGTAAAGCATGTGCTATAGCATGGGCGGCATTATATATATTGTAGCTGTGGCCAGTCATGCTCATTTCAAAAAAAGCACCAGGAACACTCTCCAGCTTCTCCTCCCCAGTACAGGTGCCATCAGCTTTCTCACTAACAAATGGATTTGGAAATACACAGCCAAATGCCTGTTCCCAGAAGTCCTTGATGAAGCCATCATCTTTTGCTAAAAAATGTTTTCTAGCTTGAAGATATTTTTTGAATCCTGGTACTTCATTTGAGTGAACTGCAAAGGACAGAGCACCATGGATTGCTTGAATATCCCAACTCCTTTGATAAAGGTATGATGCAATGTCCATCTCTGCTGTCATGATCCACACTTTACCTTTAGGATCAGTAGACACGATTTCCATTTTGGGCAGGTATAGCAACAACCTCAAGTATAAGCTATTGTTTTCATAAACTAACACCGCATTGGCATTGCTCTTCATGGAAACATGATATGTTCCCATAAGCACACTCAGGTCATCAAAAAGACTACCCAGATAAAATGTTTTGATCCTTTCTAAGAAGGCAACACAGATACCATGGAGAAGGAACATTGGAAACATCACCCGCACAAATGTTCCTCCATCGTCTTCTTTAACAAGGATACCAACCCAAATCCACCTAAAGTGTAAAAGTAGCTGAACAATCCCTCTGTACTGGAAGGCTTCATTTGGGACCATCTGGTAGATGGGAAGGCTTTCACTTTTATCATTCATCTCTGGAGGAGAGCCATATGTTAACTACAGAAATGGAAATTGGATTGGGGAAGAGAAATAAATAAAGAAAATGTGTGTGCTGATATCTTTGAAAATTGTATTGAATGACATTTTTAAAAAACAAATGTTTATCATGTTGTGTTAAGGGTTTTCCATATTGTATTCTACACTGAGTGTCACAATGCCAGTAAATTGCTGTTTAGGGCAATGTGCTTAGTTTCAGCTTCATCAGTACCTTTCCTCTTGATGGCTATCAGTGGCAAAGTGGTTGACCTAAGTCCCAGATCTGTCTGTTTGTAGCTGGTTACATGAACAGAACTGTTGTAAGGTTATTTAAGGGTTGTTTAACCCTGCAACCATCCATGCTGTCCAGTTTCAGATGACCGGATAAGCTGTGGCAGGGTGCTGATTATGCAAACCATGCCCAACATGCACTGGCATGCACCACAGCTCACAACAAACCACTGTGGTTTGTTTAAGCCATGGTGGCTTATTTTGATAATGCAAACCAGTTCATAGGGTCTATGCAACTGGAACCATCAGGCAACTGAAGCTGCCATTCCAATGCCTGGACCTTTAAGGATGGTAGACATCAACCATATTCAGCTTCAAGAAATCAGTGCTATATGGAAAATAATATTTTAAACCTCAGAATTGATTATGAGGAGACTGTGAGTAGGGATGTCAGAGAATTTCACCACGAATCTCAGGGAGACCGAATGCCAGAGCATTCGGCCCCCCGAAATCGGTGGCGGAATGGCCCACACCCCCTGCACCCCCCCCAGGACGGGACTTACCTTGGGCAAATCTTCCTGGCGGCGGCGGCTCCGGCGGCGGCGTGGTGGTGGTGCAGCGGCGGCAGCGGCGGCCGGTCTTCCGACCGGCTGCCGCCGCCATTTCCAGTAAAAAAAAAGAAGTGATAGGCTACGTAAATGTTTACGTAGCCTATCACGGCTGATTTAAAAGAAAAAGAAAAAACGCGCGTACGCAAATAGCGATGCTACGCTATTTGCATTCCCCTTATTTTCGATGTCTTAGTCTACATAAATGTTTACGTAGACTAAGATGTGTCAAAGTAAGGAATGCAAATGGGGGCGCCCATGGGCACCGCCATTTGCGTATGTGCATTTTTTTTCTTTTAAATTAGCCGTGATAGGCTACGTAAACATTTACGTAGACTATCACGGCTGACTGCAGGGACGCAAACGGCGGTGGCTACGGCCGCTGCCATTTGCGGACCCGGCCGGCCAGGATTCGGGGAGGAGGGACGGAGAGCCTCCCCCCCGGCCAGAATTTCGGGGGGAGGGACGGAGCGCCTCCCCCCCACCTCGAATCAAATTTTGTTAAAAAGTAAGTGACTTTCGTACATCCCTACCTGTGAGGAGAGAAAAGGGTGGGGGGAGGCAGGACAGAAAATACAAGTCCTGAGGGTCCGAATAAAGACCAGGAAAGAGTAGCAGCACCATTCTGCCCTTCCCCCAGTTACCAGACAGCAGAGGCTACATAATCAACATTCAATAACTGAGGCCTACAGTTATTTCTGACTCTGGCAATACACAGCTAGGGAGCTTTTTAAAGAAATAAGCTGGTTTTTTGGACTATATAGCTATTGTACCCCCTTCCCTCTATTTTATTGTGTTGAGACATACTTTGAATTATTTACTCATTTCAATGTTTGTGTTGCATCCTCCCCTCTTTTCCCTTTCCTGTTCAACAAATCCTGTTTCTTGTTTTATACGTTGATTGCTGGTTTTTCCATGCCTGCTTTCAAGGAACAGGGGTTCTGTTGGACTGGAAGTGTGGCACACTAGTTTGGGGCCAGCATTTTTCCCCACAACTGTATGTATGAACTCAGGTCCCAGCAGTGCTTCCACATGTGGCCCCACTTTCCTGACCAACTACTCTGTAGGGTGGAAGAAACTATGGGCCCCTAGTTCATACATACAGGAGTGGAAGGAGGAGAAAGAAGCTGATCGTAGACTAGCATGCCATGACTCCAGTCCACCAGGACCCAGAGACCATAGGGCAACTTACAAAACAAGAAACAGAATTTATTGAAAGGGGGGGGGGGAGGTTCAAATCAATTATTCTACCAAAAATCATAAATTAAAAATGTAAAAGGGAAAGTGTTCCATAATTCATATTTTGTCCAATAATGGTATTGTTCAAGTATGGATTTTGTCATTTTTCCTATGGCCTGCACAGCTACCTTTACTTTTAGTAAAAAAAAATAATAAGAACTACTTTAATGAGTAAAAATATATATATATTATGGCATAAAACCTTCAATCTTGGTCCACCTCATCAGAAGATGTTTTTAGCGTTAAAAGTATTACTGAACCACTCCATATACTAGCTCATTACAATGGCTAGATCTATACTAGTGCTTTTTATTGGTACTAGGGTTGGCGGAGAATTTCTCCCCGAAACTTCGGGGGGCCGAGCGCCAACGTGTTCGGCCCCCCAAACAAGTTTCAGGGAGAAATTCTCCA
Organism: Heloderma suspectum; assembly: GCF_057233095.1. Taxonomy (NCBI): domain Eukaryota; kingdom Metazoa; phylum Chordata; class Lepidosauria; order Squamata; family Helodermatidae; genus Heloderma; species Heloderma suspectum. Next base: position 91,271,883 of record NC_139463.1, on the reverse strand, counting down.
CCCCCCCACTCCCCGCACCCCCCCCGGGACGGGACTTACCTTTGGCGAATGTCCCTCCCGGCGGCGGGTCCGGCCAGCGGTTCGGCGGGTGTTCGTCCGGGGCGGGAGCGGCAGCCGGTCTTTCGACCGGCTGCCGCCGCCGCCATTCCAATAAAAGAAAAAAAAATGCCCCCTTGATAGGCTACGTGACAATTAACGTAGCCTATCACGGCTAGATTTGCAAAGTCAGCCGTGATAGGCTACGTTAATCGTCACGTAGCCTATCACGGGTGACTTTAAAAAAAAAAAAAGCGCACGGATAATGGTGGCCCCCATAGGGAGCCACCATTCGCGTTCCTTATTTGGTCGCTGTAGTCTACATAAATCTTTACGTAGACTACGGTGAAAATAAGGGCAACGCAAATAGCGTTGCCCTTATTTTCGCTGTAGTCTACGTAAAGATTTACGTAGACTACAGCGACCAAATAAGGAACGCGAATGGCGGCTCCCTATGGGGGCCGCCATTTGCGTACATGCTTATTTTTTTTAAAAGTCACCCATGATAGGCTACGCGATGATTAACATAGCCTATCATGGCTGACTTTGCAGATCTAGCCGTGATAGGCTACGTTAATCGTCATGTAGCCTATCACGGGGGCATTGTTTTTTTTTAAAAAAAAACTTTTTAGTTCGCGGCCGGGCAAGGCGAGGCGCCTCCTCCCCAGCCTGAATTTCGGCCGGGCAAGGCGGGAAGCCTCCCCCCCCGGCCTGAACTTCACGGGGGGAGCAGCGAAGTGCCTCCCCCCCACCGCGAAAAGCTTCGAGGACAGGTAAGTGACTTTCGTCCATCCCAAATTGGTACTGAATAGTGCACTAATAACTGTTGGGGCACATTATGCATTCTGTATTCTGCTTTTCTGGCCAGTGTGTGTGTGTGTGTGTGAGAGAGAGACAGAGAGAGACAGAGAGAGACAGAGAGACAGAGAGAGAGAGAGGAGAGAGGGGTGGCAGATCTCTTCTTGTAATCAAAGTTATTCTGCCTCTGATCACTGAGGCTGTCTCTGGTGATCTTGCAGGGAAGAAATTCTACTGCTTCTGAGAATGGAGTCACTCTCTGATAAGATCTCTAATAAAGAAATTCCTTTTAACATTACTTCATATTATATAAGCTATGACTTTATGCAATAAACTCAGTGGATTGACTGACTTATCAATAGTCCAGAATGGGTGCGTGGCTGGTAGGAAAACTCTCTTTCAGTTGAATGCTGCTCTGATTTGTCTCCCCCCACCCCAAATAAATTCTGCCTTGCACTCCAAAACACAGTAGAATTAGACAGTTTATTTCAGCCATGTGAGAAACAGAAGTCAATATCAGCTAGTTTGTGGGGAGGGTGCCAAATAAGCATCCAAATGAATGAATGATTTAAATCAAGTCAATAAACAATAAGATATGTGAGTCTAATGTTGATATGTTGATAGGTCATTTCTTAAAATAAAACCTGTCTTTAGCTGTGCAGTCCAGGACTCAGAAGTAATTGTAGGGCTCAGTTACAGACAGTCACTGATTGGCAACTGAGGGAAGGGTAGGGATGTCAGAGAATTTCAGCACGAATCTCGGGGAGGCCGAATGCCAGCACATTCGGCCCCCCGAAATCAGTGGCAGAATGTTCTGCCACCCCCCCGCCACCCCCGGGACGGGACTTACCTTCGGCGAATCTTCCTGGCGGCGGCTGCTCCGCCGGCGGTTCGCCAGCAGTTCGGTGGTGGTGGCTGCGGAGGCCAGTCTTCCAACCGGCTGCCACCACCGCCATTTCCAGTAAAAAAAAAAAAAAACGTGATAGGCTACGTAAAGATTTACGTAGCCTGTCACAGCTAGATTTTTAAAAAACACCATGATAGGCTACGTAAATGTTTACGTAGCCTATCATGGCTGATTTAAAAGAAAAAAAAAACATGCACGTACGCAGATGGTGGCGCCCATGGGCACCGCCATTTGCGTTCCTTATTTTGGCACGTCTGAGTCTATGTAAACATTTACTTAGACTAAGATGGCAAAAATAAGGGGATTACAAATAGCGTAGCATCTACGCTATTTGCGTTCCCCTTATTTTTGCCGTCTTAGTCTACGTAAATGTTTACGTAGACTAAGACGTGCCAAAATAAGGAACGCAAATGGCGGTGCCCATGGGTGCCGCCATGTGCGTACGCACATTTTTTTTCATTTAAATCAGCCGTGATAGGCTACGTAAACATTTACGTAGCCTATCACAGCTGACTGCAGGGACGCAAACGGCGGTGGCTACGGCCGCTGCCATTTGCGGAGCCGGCCGGCCAGGATTCGGGGGGGGGATGTAGCACCTCCCCCCTGGCCAGAATTTTGGGGGGGAGGGATGGAGCGCCTCCCTCCCTGGCTAGAATTTTGGGGGGAGGGACGGAGCGCCTCCCTCCCACCGCAAATGTCACCCTTCGAAAAGGTAAGTGACTTTCGTACATCCCTAGGGAAGGGTAGAAAATTCTTTAAAAGCTCTGTGTCCTTCTATCTCCTTACAATCCACTCAGAAAGAATCCCCCTACAGTGGGTCATCAGGCGTGAAAAGCATTAATGTGCTGCCATTCCAACCTAGCTGCACTCACACCCTGTTGTATTCCCCCTCCCAATCTGCAAATAAGACCTTATAGAATCATAGAATAGTAGGGTTGGAAGGGGCCTATAAGACAATGGTGTCACCCAGGACCTATTAGGAGATGTAAATGTTGTTGAACAAACTGGAAACAGTTATCACAGTGCTATCAGATTTAATATATATTTAAGTGGAAAATTGCCCAGGAAGTCCAACACACAACCATTTGACTTCAAAAGAGGAACTTCTCTAAAATGAGGGAACTGGTGAAACAGAATCTAAAAGGGGGAGTCAAAAGGATTAAATCCCTTCAAAATGCTTGGGGATTACTCAATACCACAATAACAGAACCCAGCAAAAATGTATACCACGGGTTAGGAAAGTTAGCACAAAGTCCAAGAAGTTGCTGGAATGGTTAATGACCAGTGTTAAGGTAGCTATTAGAGAAAAGAGAGCTTCCTTCAGAAAATGGAAGTCTTGCCCAAGTAAGGAAAGGGAGCACAAGCTTGCACAAAGATGATGCAAACAGACAATAAAAGATGCGAAAAAGCATTTTGAAGAGCATATCACTAACAATGTCAAGGCTAATAATACAGAAATCTTTAAATACATCAGAAGCAGAAAACCAGCTAGGGAGGCAGTTGGACCATTGGATGACAATGGAGTTAAAGGAGTACTAAAGGAGGACAAGGAGATTGCAGAGAAGCTGAATGAATTCTTTTCATCCTTGTTCCTGCAGAAGAGATAGGACAGATACCTGTAGCTGATGTTTTCAGGAAGGGAGTCTGAAGAACTGAGGCAAATAGTGGTGATAAAAGATGAAGTTCTCAACCTTATGGATAAAATTGAAAGGAAATAAATCACCAGCCCAGATGGTATCCATCCTAGAGTTCTCAAAGAACTCAAATATGAAATTGCTGATCTTCTAACCAAAATATGCAACATGTCCCTAAGGTCAGCCTCTATATCAGAGGACTGAAAGATGGCCAACGTAACACCATTTTTCAAAAAGAGTTCCAGGGGGATCTGGGAAATTACAGGCCTGTTAGCTTAACGTCTGTTCTGGGTAAATTGTTTAAAGGCATTTTTAAAGAGAAAATTAGTAACTATATAGAAGGACAAGCCATGCTGAAACAGAATCAGCATGAATTCTGCAAAGATAATTCCTGCCTCACTAACCTTTTAGAGTTCTTTGAGAGTGTCAATAAACATGTAGACAGGAGTGATCCAGTAGACATTGTTTACTTGGACTTCCAAAAGGCTTTTGACAAAGTCCCTCATCAAAGACTCCTGAACAAACTTAGCAGTCATGGAATAAGAGGACAGGTCCTGTTATGAATCAATAACTGGTTAAAGAACAGAAAGCAGAGAGTAGGAATAAGTGGTATTTTTTATTTTTTCCCAATGGAGGGAAGTAAATAGTGGGGTCCCACTGGGTTCTGTATTAGGACCAATGTTTTTCAACCTGTTCATAAATTATCTGAAGTTATCACTGAGCAGTGAAGTGGCCAAGTTTGCAGATGACACCAAATTGTTTAGGGTGGTTAAAACAAAAAGGGCTTGTGAAGAGCTCCAAAAGGATCTCTCCAAACTAGGAGAATGGGCATCTAAATGGCAAATGCAGTTCAATGTAAGCAAGTTTAAAGTGATGCATGTTGGGGCAAAAAATCCCAACTTCAAGTAAAGCCTAATGGGATCTGAGCTAGCAGTGACTGACCAAGAAAGAGATTTTGGGGTTGTGGTGGACAGCTCAATGAAGATATCAACCCTGTGTGCAGCGCTCTAAAAAAAAGGGAACTCAATGTTAGGCATAATTAGAAAAAGGAATTGAGAATAAAACTGCCAATATCATACTGCCTCTATACAAATCTATGCCTGACCACACTTGGAATACTGTGTACAATTCTGGTCACTACACTTAAATAAAGATATTGTAGAGCTGGAAAGGTGCAGAAAAGGGCAACTAAAATGATCAATGGGCTTGAGTATCTCCTCTATGAGAGAAGGTTACATCAGCTGGGATTGTTTAGCTTGGAAAAAAGGAGGGTAAGGGGAGAGACATTAGATGTCTACAAAATTATGCATGGTGTGGAGAATGTGGAAAGGGAGACATTTTTCTCCCTCTCTCAAAATACTAGAACCCAGAGAATCCTATGAAGCTGATTGGTGAGAGATTCAGGACAGATAAAAGGAAGGACTTGTTCACACAGCACATGGATAAACTATGGAATTCGCTACCACAGGAAGTACTACCAGTTGGGATGACTTTAAAAGTGGGTTAGAAAAATTCCTGGAGGAAAAGGCTATCATTGGCTCCTAGTCTTGATGGCTCTGTGCTACCTCCAGTACCAGAGGCAGTGAACCTATGTACATCAGTTGCTGGGGAACATGGGTGGGAGGGTGCTGTTATGCTCATGCCCTGCTTGAGGGTCCCCAGTTGACAGCTGGTTGGCCACTGTGTGGACATAATGCTGGACTAGATGGACCCTTGGTCTGATCCAGCATGGCTCTTCTTATGTTCTTATGTTCCTTTAGAACCAAGAAATCAAGTATAACATGGTCCCTTTCCCCCAGAATTCCTGTAACAGCTACTTTATCCACTATGTCATCTCTGTTGGTGAGGAACAAGTCAAGGATAGCCAATCCTCTAATTCCTTCCTCCACTTTCTGTAGGAGGAAGTTATCAGCAATACAAGTCAGGAATTTCCTGGAGGGGCCATGTTTTGCAGAATTTGTCTCCCAACAGATATCAGGGAAATTGAAGTCCCCCATTACTACTACATCATGCTTCCTTGAAACATTGGCTATTTGCTTTTCATACGTTTCATCCTCAACTTCTCCTTGATTGGGTGGCTGGTAGTAGACTCTGACCACCAGGTTCTTTTTATTCTTTGCTCCATTTATTTTAGCCCAGATGCTCTTGATAGGACTACCAAGCCCAACCTTCTGTATTTATGTGCAGAGATATGTATTTTTTTAACATATAGTGCAACTCCACCTCCCTTTCTGTTCCCCCTGTTCTTTTGAATAAGTTATATCCTTCAATTGCTGTATTCCAGTCATGGGAGTCATCCCACCACGTCTCAGTTACACCTATCAAGTCATAACGTCCCTCCCACATTAAGAGTTCAAGTTTGCTCTGTTTGTTTCCCATACTCTGGGCATTAGTATATAGACATCGAAGACCATGTGCTTTATAGTGTGGATTTTTTTCCTACATGTTTTTGAAGACTATTATTGGGCACTATTAGAGCTGTTCTCTCCGTTGTGGTGCATAAGCCTTCATGGGGTGAAATATCACACTTTTTTTTTCAAAACCTACGAAGACCTTATAGTTCTCCTGGATCACAGCACATACTACAATTTATCCCTTATTTAAGATAACAGAACATTTGCCAAAAGATGCTGTATTAATGAGGAAGTGTTATTAGAAAATAAATTCCAGATAAATCTAATGAGGTGTGGTGGGGGGAGAGATATCTGTCAAACTGTTGGATGTCACTTGTCAAAATTTTACTTTTTTTAGAAACAAACAATTCCTTATCTGTTCTACCTCAAAATTGGCACAGAACATCCTCAACCAGAGTTCTCCTACATTGCCAAGATTTCATATGTTTGCTCAGCCATTTTCTCAGTATAAACCAGCACAGTTACTTTCCCAATTTCTGGTTATACTGACAGGATGTGACTCACCATACTCACCTTCAACATAGGGCTAGCTCTCTGGCTCTGTACAACATTGAATATATGTGCTTAGGGGGAATTTTCTCTCCCCAGGACATAGAGGAAACTGCTCTTTCACTGGGAAATCCCACCTATGGGGTCATTTATTGGCAGGGAATGCTTGTATTTCACAGCCTAAAGAGCACTCTGCCACTGCAGCATAACTCTCTGCCAAGCTGGCCCTTTTCCACTGCCACCAATTCACTTAGAATACTTTAAAACTTCCTAGTAGCCTGGTATAAGAGGCTTGGGTATTAGATGAGCACCAACACTAGAGACAAGATGATTTAACAAATTAATTTGTTAAAGGGACATTTTACAAATAAGGGAATACTAATATATACTTTGGGGGTTTCCAAAGCCTACTTAGTAACAATTTTTTTGGACTGAAGATGACACTTAATAACATCTTAATAACTTCTTTTAGTTCAGGCCAAATTCCCTAAACCTTCACCCCAGCCAAATACACTCACAACCATGTCCAGCTCTTGGGTACTATCTTCATCTGACTCTCAAAGCTCCTCCTTTGGTATTTGTGGCTGCTTGGACAGTCTATCTGGGTTTTTACTGCTTGCTTGTGTAACCTTCTTCCGGCAAGATCTTAGGGCAGCCTCCTGGCATCACACAGCCTCCTGCTCCCTATGCCTGAACTTCACCAGCCACATGTGGTTATCACACAGAGAAAGAATAGCTTAATATCCAGGCCTTAGCTACTCACTTTCCCCTCAGCTTTCTCCTAGTCCTTCTATAACACCACCCACCAACTAACAGACCTGCTCCATTCTTGTCTACCAATGAACTAACTCAGTCATCAACAGTCAACTCCTTAACTGTCATTTCCTAACTGCTCTTTTCCACATGGCTGGAATCCTCAGCCAATCAGAATTTAATCTACCTAATCATGGCTCCATTTACAATATTTAAAGTGATTGTCTCTCTTTCCCCTTCAGAATGTCACTAAGCAACTACAGCACAGGCCTTTGACAGTAACAAAACAAGGTCTCAGACCTACTCAGATACATTACAGCTTCACAGAGGCCAACAACAGTTATATACCTGATATTACTTCAGAGAGCTCAATGTGCATTTTTATGAGAATAAATTGAAGAGTTCAACATTAAAGCAAATATTTCAGAATTTAGGCCTTTGTTTTTAATTTTAAGCTTTTGTAATGTTGCATTAATTATGATGATAAATTTGCAGTCTAAGGAGTCCAAAATGAGAAATTACTCTGTTGTGGAAACCTTGGCCCATTTTAAATTCACAAGGTGGTTCTCCCAGCCCCTGCCTAAAGATAGTATAAATTGTTCCTTCTACCTCACTTAACTTAGACAAAAGCAGTGGGTAACCAATCTCAGGAAAGGGATGACTTGAGATAGGATGTGCCTTCTGTGCTTCTCCATAATAGAATATAATGCCACTGCATGGGCATATCCTACCTGTGGAACTTTGTATATGCCCAAGATATCTGATACATCAAGGGAGGTTGCAGAATTAAGTGCCCCAATGACTGACATCAAGTTGTTCTGAAATCCACACTTGTAGTTGGGAATAAATCTGTTCTGAGTGGTGAAAAGTTCCATTGTGGCATGATAGGTCCATCTAGTACCATAAGTATCATAGATATTGAAGCCCAGTGTGACGTTGGGTAAGATCTGGTGGTTTTCATTGTTCTCCTTCACAGCAAATATCAAGGCCAAAATATGCTGGTAGTTCTTAGTCAGGACACTGCAATGAGAATAGCATGCTGTATCAAAGGAAATTCTGCATCTACCAAAACCATTGCCGCTGGGTTTTGCTCCATCACTCACTGCACTATATATTTTAAATATATTTAGGATTGTCATTTGAATAAATACACTAACAGAATTTTATTCAATCAGTTAATGATAGCCTTAGATAGTGTGAACAGACCCAGATATCTTTTTCAGTGGAGGAATTGCTTGTGTGTGTGTGTGTTTGCTATTAAAAAAAGGCCTTTTTTTAAAGATGCATCGAAGAAAATAGTGAGGATTGTACAAGTTGCAGTTTCATGGCTAGAAACCAGGGCAGCAAGCTGTAACTTGTTTAGCTGATTGATGTCTGTGTATATAAGGACAGGTCAGTAGGGATGTACAAATCCCCTACCTGGTTCCAGCCCAGGGTTTCGGTGGTAGTGGGGAGGCGATCCATCCCTCCCCCCAGAATCCTCCCCAGCCAGCTCCACTCTGTGGCAAGGCTGCAGAGCCACTGGCCGGGGCTGGCCGCAGCCAGACTTCCAGCCGTTGCCAGGCTGCTGTGGCCATAAACAGCGGCCGTCGTAGCAGCCGCCATTTGCATGCCTGCATTAGGCCGTGATAGGCTATGTAAGTATTTACGTAGCCTATCACAGCAAAAGGCAGGGATGCAAATGGTGGCGGCCATTTGCACCCCTGCCCTTTGCCATGATAGGCTATGTAAATACTTACATTGCCTATCATGGCCTAATGCAGGCATGCAAATGGCGGCCGCTACTACGGCCACCATTTTTGGCCGCAGCAGCCCAGCACCGGCCAGAGGATGAGCCGGAGCCGCTGCTACACCCGCCACTGCATCCGCTGCCGCATCCACTGCCAGGTAGGTCCATTCCGGGGGGGATTTCAGGGGGTGGCGGGGGAGCCATTCCACCATTCTAAAGAATCCAGCCTCACTGGAGTCTGTGGCGGAATTCTCCAACATCCCTACAGGTCAGTTCAGGTTTACTTAATGAGGTGGAAAATAAAAGTCCTACATCTTCATTTCTTTAGGCTTTCTCAGTTTAGCTATTGCCAGAGGGGTGGGCATGTTAATCTGTTGCAGCATAAACGGACACAAGTAACAGCGTATTATAGCTATGCCATAATGGTTTAGCTACGTATCCTATGCTAAGAAGGGAGTGGGAAAGCCAATATATGAAATATGCCCTTTCCTTCAAACAATAGCTCAAATCTTTTTCTGGCTAAATGTTAAGATGCTCACACTTCCTTCCTATTTCAAAAATAAGAGATGCAATAAAGTAACCACTTTGGAAACCTAGTAGCAAAATGTTTTTGGCAGAGAATTTTTTGAAAAGAAAACAGAACCCTATATGACAAAGGCAAAATAAGGATTTTAATATGATTACAATGAATGCAATGCAAATCATTTCCAGGGTGCCCTCTGGGTATTCCTGCAAGAAAGATGTATGTATAGGATTCCAGTTTCTTTTGCATTGTGGAAAAAGTTGCATGTCTTTTGATTGAACGCTGCCATTCCTATGGATTAATTCAGTCAGTCATTTTCTGGAGATAGTTGGCTTTAGCAATTAATGCTCTGAGTCCAACCCAAGTATAGGTCATATGTGCTGGCAGAATCCCAGACCATTATAGAAATTAATTGTTATTTTAATCCTTCAGTATAAGGGTTGCATAGAAAAGTAGTTCCATGTAGTTCCCTTCAGAAGCACAAGCAAATGTAATGGGATTAGATAAGCATGATGTCATTTACACTGAAATTAGTAATGACAGGAGGTAATTCTGATGTGTATTTAAGAATATATTCTGGGTTGACATATATAATGGAAATATATGGAAATATATACTTTCTTACAGTGGTTCACCAAGCAGTGAATGATGGGGGGTTTCATGGAAGTTATCTGGGTCTCTAGGCATAACGACAAAAGAAGTTATGCCACCAATGATGAAGTCACCTGGTTGAAAGTATCTGTGAAGAATAGGGAGAGGATCACCAACAGTGCATTTTTTAAGTTGAGTCTTGCATGCCATGAGAGGCAGCACAAGCAATAAAAGCACTAATACCATCATTATTGTTCTAAATTCTCAGTCACAAACATCAGCCTAGTTTCTGTATGATGCTTAAGTTTCATGAAGGATATAAGAGCCTGAGTTGAATGGCCATTCACTCCTCCCTCTCCTCACATTCTGTTCTGAAGCCTTGCACCTGAATCTCAAAGCATGTGAGGTCACTCTGAGACAGCCTTCCCTGCGCTGAGATTCTAGCTCCAGATCTGAAGAGTACAGGGCATACTTGTACTATCCATCCCTTCTCAGTCCTTAGCTTTGCTAATGGGAACTGGGTCTCCAGATGGGCTTCAACAAGAAGCAGAATTAATCACAGTCATTTTGATAATTATAAGGGGCGAAAATCACAATCCTCACATTCTGATTTCTCTATGGCATCATGAAAAAAATAATAATTCTCACCTCTGCTAGTCTCTTCTAACTTTTTTTTATGGAACAGCAAGAGACATGTCAATTCGGATTGAGGCAAAGTGAGAGTATTGCACTCAATGGTGAAAATAGGGAAGGTTTAGGATGAGTGGTGATCTCAAAGGTCTCAAGGGAAAAATTCAATTCAAAATGCATCTAGGTGCTGTTTCAGGGGGAACGTTGATGTTGTGGACGTTTTCCATTCATACCCGTCTATTGTGTGTGAGTGATATTGTTTAAAGGTTGAAGTTCTTCTCAGCAGTCACTAAGTGGAAGCCCCCATTTTCTCATCCTAGGCTGGATCTACACTTACCACCTTTTTTCGCTTCCAATGAGGTTTCACCGCCTGCCTTTCACACTATGCAGTACCCGCCTCGAATTGGAACCAGAATTTCCCACTTCCGTGATCCTGCTTTCAATACCCTGGTATCCCAGTATTTCCCCTTAATGTGCTCTGATTTTCTGCCTTTGTTACCATATCCGGTCATAGTCCCCTCCCCCGCCTGTCCATATATGACAGTGTTTGCATTTCCCTCCTGTCCAATCACAGCTCTTGACAGCCCCATGTCTTCTTCCAGCTACTGCTCACATAGCTTCCTCAGCAGCCCCTGTTTCCTCAGAAAACAAACAAAGGGCTGGATGTGCGCTTGCTTGTCTGATCTCAGAAGCTAAGTGGGGTCAGCCCCGGTCACCAGTTGGATGGGCGACCGCCTTGGAATCAGGCTTCCTGCACTGAGCAGGGGGTTATTCTATCCCTTCAAATGAGATTAAGTTTTACCCCATCCTATCCCCTGCTCCAGATGTGTGTGTCTTTTAAATTAAGGTGTTATCCTCGCAGAATCGGGGCTTCTCCTCAATGTTTTTTTTTTCTAATTCAGGCATGATGTTTGAAGGATATATGTATGTATGTATATGTATTTGTATATGTATATGTATATATGTACACATATTACTGCAGATGCTGACTGCAGCCAGGAAATCAGAAGTAGGAGTGTACGAAACCCCCTTACCTTTGGTCTGTGGGAATCCTCAGGGGGGGAAGGTGATCTGTTCCTCCCCCCTGGAATCCTTGCTGGCCCCGGCTGGCTCCACTCAGCAGTGAGTCCACGGAGCTGCCAGATGGCTCTGGCCACTGGGACGCAAATGGCATCCTCATAGCAGATGCCATTTGCATCCCTGTTCTTTCCAGTAATAGGCTACGTAAATCTTTATGTAGCTTATTACTGGAAAGAACAGGGACGCAAATGGCATCCACTACGCTGGATGCTATTTGCATTGGAGCAGCGGATGGTGGCAGTGGATGGACCCCACCGGCCGGCAGCAGTAGGTTCCGTCCTGGGGGGATTTTGGGGGGTGGCGGGGGGGTAGTCCATTCCACCATGGGCTCCAGGGGGGCGGATTCTAAAGAATCCGGCCTTATTGGAGTCCATAGTGGATTTCTCCACCATCCCTAATCAGAAGACTTTTACTTCTTGGGAGGATAGCAATGACAAATCTTGATAAAATAGTTAAGAGCAGAGACATCACACTGACAACAAAGGTCAGCAGAGTTAAAGCAATGGTATTCCCTGTAGTAACCTATGGCTGTGAGTAGGGATGTCAGAGAATTCCGCCATGGATCACGGTGAGGCCGAATGCCAGTGCATTCAGCCCCCGAACTCCGTGGCAGAATGTCCTTCCCCCCGCCCCCCCCACGGTTCTCCCCCGGGACGAGACTCACCTGGGGCGGATCTTCCGGGTGGTGGTGGCTCCGGCGGTGGCTTCAGCAGCGGCAGCGGCTTCAGCAGCGGCAGCGGCGGTGGCCGGTCTTTCGACTGGCTGCCGCCGCCGCCATTTCCACTCTGGTAAAAAAAAAAAGAAAAGAAAGAAAAAGAAAGACGTGATAGGCTATGTAAAGATTTGCATAGCCTATCATGACTAGGTTTAAAAAAAACACACGAGGTGATAGGCTACGTAAATCTTTATGTAGCCTATCATGGCTGGGTGGGTTAAAAAAAAAAAAAAAAAACCACATACGCAAATGGTGGTGGCTATGGCCGCCGCCATTTGTGTTCCTTATTTTTGCCCTCTTAATCTACGTAAATATTTACGTAGACTATGATGGCGAAAATCAAGGGGAATGCAAATAGCGTAGCGGGTACTATTTGCCTCCCTTTTTGATTCCCCATTTTAGCCTACGTAAATATTAAATAGGCTAAAACAGTGAATCAAAAAGGGACGCAAATAGTGCCCGCTATGCTATTTGCGTTCCCTTTGATTTTCGCCATCATGTTCTACATAAATATTTACATAGATTAAGAGGGCAAAAATAAGGAATGCAAATGGCGGCGGCCATAGCCGCTGCCATTTGTGTACACGTTTTTTGGGGTATTTTTACCCAGAGCCCTCCGCGGCTGGAAATCTGGCTGAGGATGGCTCTGGCCTGGCTGGGCCTGGCCGGCTGCTCCACAGGGCTGCCGCAGAGCACAGCCAGCCTCGGAGGATTCTGGGGGGAGGGACAGAGCGCCCCCCCACCATCAACATAATCCGCGAACAGGTAAGTGACTTTCGTACATCCCTAGCTGTGAGAGCTGGACCATAAGAAAGGTTGAGTGAAGGAAGATAGATGCTTTTGAACTGTGGTGTTGAAGGAAAATTCTAAGAGTTCCTTGGACTGCAAGATCAAACCAGTCCATACTCCGGGAAATAAAGCCAGGCTGCTCACTTGAGGGAATGATATTAAAGGCAAAACTGAAGTACTTTGGCCACATAATGAGAAGACAGGATATCCTGGAAAAGATGCTGATGCTAGGGAAAGTGGAAGGCAAAAGAAAGAGGGGCCGACCAAGGGCAGGATGGATGGATGATATTCTGGAGTTGACGGACTCGACCTTGGGGGAGTTGGGGGTGGCGACGGCCGACATGAAGCTCTGGCATGGGCTGGTCCATGAGGTCACGAAGAGTCGAAAGCGATGGAGTGAATACACAACAACATGTACACATACACACACTTCTGTTAAGGCAATCCTAAATCCTACTACAAAGTTTGCTTATTCATGGTTTTTTTTTTCTCATTAGCTCTTCCCTGGTGTTTAACTCCGGTCTTAAGACAATCAGGTAACATTTTGGGAAAAATATACAACCCAGCAATCCAGCACTAGAAGCTAAGATGGAGAAGATCTCCACAGCTACCATGTCTTTCCCCTTGGAGCTCAGGTAGGTGGGAACAAAGGAGAGCCAAACACTGCAAAAGACCAACATGCTGAAGGTGATAAACTTGGCCTCATTGAAACTGTCCGGCAACTTCCTGGCAAAGAAAGCCACAGTGAAACTGATAATGGCCAGAAAACCCATATAGCCCAAGACACAGTAAAACATACTTGAAGACCCCTCATTACAGCCCAGTACAATTTCTTCAACCAATGAGTGCATGTCAGCATCTGGAAATGGGGGAGAGATTCCCAGCCATACAATACAAATACATGCCTGGAGAAAGGAACAGCAAACAACAATGGAGTTCGACAGGCCTTTCCCCACCCATTTTCTGACCTTGGAGCCCGGCTTTGTGGCCATGAAAGCCAGAACCACTGTGATAGTTTTTGCCAGCACACAAGACACAGCCACTGAGAAGATGATGCCAAAGCTAATTTGTCGGAGGAGACATATTATCTCCCCAGGTGGAATGATGAAGAGCAATGTGCAAAGAAAACATAGGAGGAGGGAGATGAGGAGAGTGTAGGTGAGGTCCCGGTTGTTGGCTTTGACAAGGGGAGTATTGTGGTGTTTCAAAAATGTCCCAAGCACCACCATTGTAAAGAAAGAAAAGGAAAGTGCCAAAATAGCTAAGGTGATCCCCAAAGGTTCTTCATAGGACAAGAAGGTTGTTTTCTTGGAAACACAAGAATCCTGGTCTTTGTTTGGATACTGGTCTTCTGGACATTCAAAACAGTCATCCATATCTGAAATTGAAACAGATTTATTGTCCATTTTCTCAGTCATTCTGTTAATGTTTTTCTCACACAAATTGACTGATACAATAACAAATATTGATTGCATTAGCACAATAGCCATGGCAAACAGAATGCGCTGGCATTCAGCCTCCCCGAGATCCATGGCAGAACTTTCGTACATCCCTATTATTTTCGCCATCTTAGTCTACGTAAATATTTACGTAGACTAAGATGGCCAAAAATAAGGAACGCAAATGGCGGCAGCCGTAGCCGCCACCATTTGCGTATGCGTTTTTTTTTAAAAACCCAGACGTGATAAGCTACATAAGTCTTTACGTAGCATATTACGAATGGGGGGGGGACAGGCTGCAAATGGCGGTGGCGGCGGAAGCCGGTTGGAAGTTCAGCCACTGCCGCTGCTGCCGAAGCCGCCACTGGAGTCGCTGCCGCTGCTGAAGCCACCGCTGGAGCTGCTGCCATCCGGAACATCCGCCCCAGGTAAGTCTCATCCCGGGAGGGATCCGCAGGGGGGGTGGGGGGTGGTAGGCCATTGCTCCATGGAGTTCAGGGGGCCAAATGCACTGGCATTTGGCCTCACCGGAATCCATGGCGGAATTCTCTGACATCCCTAGATCTTGGGCACCAAAGTACCACATGGGCCAGATCTTCAGTGAACCTACAATCACAGGAACAGGCCCTTAATTTATATGGACCTTCCCTCTAATACTGCTAATGGTAAAATATTCAACCAAGCATTAGTGAAAGCCTTCATGATAGGGCATTATGAACCACTTACTTGGTTTCTTCCAGGGACATCTGCAGTGGGGGTGAGGTGCTCCGTCCCTCCCTTCGAAATCCTCCCTGGCTAGCTTCACTCCGTGGTGACTCTGCGGAGCCACCAGCCATGGCTGCCCGCAGCCGGACATCCGGCTACTGCTGGGCTGTGCAGGGATGCAAATGGCAGCTGCCGTAGCCGCTGGCATTTCCGTCCCTGTCTTTTGCCCTGATTGGCTATGTATATATTTACATAGCCTATCACGCCAAAAGACAGGGATGCAAATGGCGTAGTGGCTGCCATTTGCGTTTCTGCCTATTGCCGTGATAGGTTATGTATATTACATAGCCTATCACGGCCACCCCAGGGATGCAAATGGCATCCCTACGTTAGCTGTGATAGGCTACATAAATACATAGCCTATCACAGCCATTTGTGGGAAGGCAAATGGCAGCTGCAGACATGGCAGCCATTCACAGAGCACCGGACGGCCGCAAACAAGTAGGCTCCATTCCTGGCCCATTTCGGGGGTGGCAGGGGGGGTTGCTTTGTTCCGCCACGGATGCTGGGGGGCCGAATGCACTGGAATTTGGTCTCCCTGGAATCCATGGTGGAATTCTCCAACATCCCTACTTCCAGAGTTCAAAACTCATTAAATCTGTACAATAAGTTGGGAGTTTCAGGGGCAGTGAGGAAGTGAGGAAAGGTGCATATAAATGGGTGCTGATTTTAAAATACAGCCCATTATCTACTTGAACATTCACACTGAATATTCTTTGCTAGGGATGTCAGAGAATTTTGCCACGAATCTAGGGGAGGCTGAATGCCAGTGCATTCGGTCCCCCGAAATCGGTGATGGAACTGTCTGCCACCCCCCACCCCTGGGATGGGACTTACACTGGGCGGATCTTCCTGGCAGCAGTGGCTCCAGCAGCAGTTCGGCGGCAGTTCGGCGGTGGTTCGGCAGCGGTTCAGCGGTAGGGATGGCGGAGAATTTCTCCCCGAAACTTCGGGGGGCTGAGTGCCAACGTGTTTGGCCCCCCAAACAAGTTTCGGGGAGAAATCCTCCGAACCCCCCCACCCCCCACCCCCCCCGGGACGGGACTTACCTTTGCGGAATGTCCCTCCCGGCGGCGGGTCCGGCCGGCGGTTCGGTGGGTGTTAGAGCGGGGCGGGAGCGGCAGCCAGTCTTTGACTGGCTGCCGCTGCCACCATTGCAATAAAAGAAAAAAAATGCCCCCTGATAGGCTACGTGATTAATGTAGCCTATCACGGCTAGATTTGCAAAGTCAGCCGTGATAGGCTACGTCAATCGTCACATAGCCTATCACGAGTGACTTAAAAAAAAAAAAAAGCACGTACGGATAATGGCGGCCCCCATAGGGAGCCGCCATTCCCGTTCCTTATTTGGTCGCTGTAGTCTACATAAAGATTTACGTGGACTACGGTGAAAATAAGGGCAACGCTATTTGCCTGGGGGGGAGGCGCTCCGTTCCTCCCCCCCGAATCCTCTGCAGCCGGCTGTAGTCTGGGGCAGCTCCGCAGAGCAGCCAAGCAGTCCCAGCCAGGCCAGAACCATCTGCAACTGGGTTTCCGGCCACGGAGGGCTCTGGGTAAAACAAAAAACAAAAAACTGCGTGTGCAAATTGTGGCGGCTAAGGCCGCCGCCATTTGTGTTCCTAATTTTTGCCCTCTTAATCTATGTTTCACATAGACTATGATGGTGAAAATAAAGGGGAATGAAAATAGCCTAGTGGGCGCTATTTGTGTCCCTTTTTGATTCCCCGTTTTAGCCTACGTAAATCTTTATGTAGGTTTTTCATTAAGCAAATTCTCTTTACACTATGCACCAAACTGATTTAATAATCTCCTAAAATCTGTTTGGGAGTGGGATATAGGTGTGGTATCATCTGCATACAACTATATTGAGATGAATTTGTCACCTGCTCTTAAAGGAAAAAAAAAATAATTGTGATCGTGATACATATTCAACTATATCAGTCAAATGCAGATTGAAAAGTAATGGGGCCAAGATACATCCCTTTAGTGGTTTTGACTGTGTTGGACAATTGCCCGTGGGTACCTAATCTACCTTCATGGACGTATCGGTATACAAGCCATGAATTTGCTCAAGCAGTTGGCTACTGACATGAAATTTAATTAATGTCTTGCACAAAAGGTGCCTTGGGATGGAATCAAAAGCTGCTTTAAGAGCCATAAAAGAACATGTAATTGCCTAGATGCCCTAGTCACATGTTTGTTGATAAGGTGTTGCAACAACAACAACAAAATCAGTGGTCCATCATCCCCTATGATGAAGAGGACATCTTTTTTGGTGTTAGTTCTAGAAGGTGTTGTAGGTCTTCATAGAACCGATCAACCTCAGCTTCTTCGGCCTCTGTGGTTGGGGCATAGACTTGAATTACTGTGATGCTGAACGGTTTGCCTTGGATTCATAATAAGTTCATTCTATCGTTTTTGAGATTGTGCCCCAGTACTGCTTTTCCCACCCTTTTGTTGACTATGAATGCTACTCCATTTCTTCTAAGGGATTCTTGCCCACAATAGTAGATATGATGGTCACCTGAATTAAATTCGCCCATGCCTGTCCGTTTTAGTTCACTGATTCCCAAGATGTCGATGTTCAATCTTGCCATCTCATGTCTGACCACATCCAGCTTACCTTGATTCATTGATCTGACATTCCAGGTACCTAAACAATATTGTTCTTTACAGCATCGGATTTTCTTTTCACCACCAGACACATCCACAGCTGAGTGTCCTTTCGGCTTTGGCCCAGCCGCTTCACTCTTTCTGGCACTACTTGGAAATACCCTCTGCTCTTCCCCAGTAGTATATTGGACACCTTCCGACCTGAGGGGCTCATCTTCTGGCGTCATCTCTTTTAGCCTTGTGATACATTCCATGGGTTTTTTTTTTCAAGAATACTGGAGTGGGTTGCCATTTCCTTCTCCAGTGGACCACATTTTGTCAGAACTGTCTGCCATGACCTGTCCGTCTTGGGTGGCCCTGCACGGCATAGCTTATAGCTTCACTGAGTTACGCAAGCCCCTTTGCCACAACTAGGCAGTAATCCATGAAGGGGTTAGCCATGATAGGCTACCTAAATACATACGTAGCCTATCATGGCTAAAGACACGGACGCAAATGGCAGCAGCTACGGTGGCTGCCATTTGCGTTCCTTCCTATTGCCATGATAGGCTATGTACATATTTCCGCAGGGACACAAATGGAGGCTGCTACTCCATTTGTGCTCCTGTCTTTTGCCGTGATAGGCTATGTAAATATATACGTAGCCTATCACAGCTATAGACACAGATGCAAATTGCAGCAGCTATGGCGGCCGCCATTTGCGTTCCTTCCTATTTCTGTGATAGGCTACATATATAATTTCATAGTGTATCACGGCCTCTGCAGGGACGCAAATGGTGTCCCTGCGTTAGCCGTGATAGGCTATGTAAATACTTACGTAGCCTATCACGGCCTTTCGAAAGAGACGCGGCTGCCATTCGAGGAGCACCAAAACGGCCGACAAAGGTAGGCTCTGTTCCAGGCTCATTTTGCAGAGTGGTGGGGTGGGTGGCTTCGTTTCACGATGGATTCTTGGGGGCCGAATGCGCTGGCATTTGGCCTCCCTGGAATACGTGGCAGAATTCTCCAACATCCCTACTACCCTTCATGAACAGCAGTACTTTTCTGCACATCCAATAGTATTTACATTAGCCAATTCTGTGTCTTGTGAAATACAACAAATGAGTACCTAAGAGTTAGGGTATGTGCAAAAGTAAGTGAACCCCCAGTTGCATCAGTTCAGTTAAAAATAGTAATTAGAATTAGGTGTTTAAGTGGTGAGGTTGTACTTCAGGGGTGAGTTTGGGAGGACCCACCCTGTAAAAGGATCAGAAACTTTCTGAGTTTGGTTTTCACCATATGGTTGTGAGGAAACACTGCATGCCACTATCAAAACACATCTCTGAGAAGCTCAAAAAAGTGGTTGTTACTGCTCATCAATCTAGAAAGGTTTACAAAACCATACCTAAGGATTTGTGGATTTGTAACAATCCACTGTCAGAGAGACAGTCTAGAAATGGAGAAGGTTCAGGACCACAGTCACTCTACCCAGGAGTGGTCATCATACCAAAATCTTTCCAAGAACAAACCTGTGCATTATCCAGGAAGTCGAAAAGAACCCCCATTATTTTCCCCTTACCTCACTGTTTACAATCTCCACTCTCATGCTAGGGTCTCAGTCTAGATCATCCATCCTCCCCACCTGCACCTACCTTAGAGTAGCTGCAAGATATGGATTTAAAGTACTGTCTCTTTGGGCCTTTGGAATCCATTATAGCAGGAGCGGGCAAGATGTCACACCCCAGATGCTTGACTCCTCCTCTTATTAGCCTCAACCATCATCACCAATGACGTTGTAGTGCAACAATGATTGAAGTCCTACATGTTCCCCACCCCTGCATTAGAGTCAGTTAGAGTAAGTAAGCAAAGGGAGCTCACTTAAAGCAGGGTGAGGAATAAAAGAAAGAAATGAAATTATAAGCTTCTCACCTTTTTTAAGTATGATGATATACTGTCAGCATATTATTAATATCTGGTTTTTGATAAGTGTTCAATACTTAGTCACAACTTCTTTGAGTTTTCTCTCTCTCCCATATCTGTGAAGGAAAACTGGGTCTCCTTGAGTCTCGGCACTAATAAATGGCATTTTCCATACAGGTACATGGATGGATGCCATTCATCAGAATTGAAATGTCTTAAATGCTGCAGTTGGGGACACTCTTGGCTGTGTGTGTGTGTGCGTGCAAATTTGCCTCCTGCACACACAACTGTATAATAGTCTGGCTTCCACTCCATGGATTTGTCATGCATGTTCCTAAGCATCATAAGATAACCCTGCACATCACAACTCTTACCGTTCTGCTTTGACATTTTTCCTTTGGGACATGGGAGGCAATCATAACAGCAAATCTGCTTCCCTTCCTGCTTTCGCCTGAAATAACCAGGGAGGCAGCTTTCAGTACACAAAGACAGGGGCAATGCCTAGATCAGAAACAGAAAAAAATAAGAATATTAACAATGAGATCTGATGTTTGGAAAATTGTATGATTGGTGGAGGAACAGTTAGGGGAATGGGCAGTAGGTGCTGAACAATGGTATCCTCAAAGTTCTACAGTATGTTGAAATCCAATGGGCTACTGCTGCTCTCTGGCAGTTTTTGCTTCTTTTTTGCTATGTGATGGAGGGAAAAGATGACATTCAGTAACTTCATCTTACACCCACTTCACACAATTTCTCAGGAATGATTGGATGCTGAAAAAACAAACCAACCATAATTGCTACTGCTGAACTTCAGTTCATGTCTACCAGGGCCAGAGTCAAAGGGCAGAGTGGTTGAGCACTTGTCAATGACACATACACCATCAGGGGCCCTCTTACATTGGCCACCTTGACGATGCTCCTCCTCTTCACCAATTCATCCTGCTCACTCACCAGCCCCATCCTCTGGTCCAGAGAACAGTTCTGATGAGAAGGAGCAACAGGAGATGCCACTGTCTGCATTCACATTGGCTTAGTGCCTGGCAAACAAGCAGGTGGAAGAAGGTCGCAAAAGAGGAGCAGCAGGAGCAAGTGTCTTGCTTAGAAGGTTGACTGGGGCCGAAGTGTCTTGCCCGGGGGCCCTCCAAAGCTAGAGCTAGCACTGCTGTCTACATTCCTTGCCAAGCTAAATACAACTCCTTGTACATTTCTGTATTTGTGGGCACGTCATATTTCGCAGAATTCATGCCTCGATGGTTGCTTTTCCTGACTTGCATTTTAACTTTTCCACCTCAATTACATGTTGTCATGTCATATCATGATTTGACACAGCTCTCCAAGTCTCCTTATGCTGCAATGCTATACACAACTACCTCGGAATATTCCTAATTGAACACTGTGGGTCTTAACTGTGAGTAGACATGTATCGGATTTGACATCATACCAGAAATGCATTCAAAATTGGAACATGTTACCTCCAGTCAGAACCTACCTGGTTAAAGCTGCGGTGCCATGTGATGGCATCATCATGAATGGTGATCTTCTCTGCAGCAATCTGGGGATGCAGCTTTCCCACTTTCACTCTATGAAAGGATTGGTTTGGGAATGTGACCCAGTTTATAATATCAAATCCAGTCACCAATATTCCATTCTGGTCAAAGGAAACCTCATCCCCAGCACTGTTGTTAAATGAGACTATTTTGAGAAAGTGGTAGAGCTGGATATCAAAGGAAAACACAAGGGTTTGCAAAAAGATACAGTGGGTGATGTAGGAAACTATGTTACACTGAGTGGGGCCTTTGTGCTCATTATATCATACACACATGCATGACAGAAGCTCCCAAATATGGCATGGGGTGGTCTTTCCCAGCCATGCTAGTCTGCAACGTAGTTTAATTCATGTCATCCTTGATGTCATCCTTGATCAGAAATTGATTTAACAGTGGTCCACAATGATACAACAAATACCAAGAATACATAAAGCACAGAGGTAGAAACATCAGATCAAAACTCACAGGTTTACCCCATTCCTAAAATGCCTGACTAAATTAGGGGTGGACGAAAGTCCCTTACCTTTCGCCGAAGCTTTTTCGCGGTGGGGGGGAGCGCTTCGCTGCTGCCCCCGCGAAGTTCAGGCCAGGGGGGGGGAGGCTTCCCGCCTCGCCCGGCCGAAATTCAGGCCGGGAAGGAGGCTTCCCGCCTCGCCCGGCCGCGAACTCGAAAGTAAAAAAAAAAAAAAAACCACGTCCCCTGATAGGCTACGTGACGATTCACGTAGCCTATCACGGCTAGATCTGGAAAGTCAGCCGTGATAGGCTACGTGAATCGTCACGTAGCCTATCACGCGTGACTTTAAAAAAAAAAAAAGCGCGTACGCGAATGGCGGCCCCCATAGGGAGCCGCCATTCGCGTTCCTTATTTAGTTGCTGTAGTCTACGTCAATGTTTACGTAGACTACGGCGAAAATAAGGGCAACGCAAATAGCGCAAATAGTAGGTTTATTTTCGCAAATAGCGTTGCCCTTATTTTCGCCGTAGTCTACGTGAACATTGACGTAGACTACAGCAACTAAATAAGGAACGCGAATGGCGGCTCCCTATGGGGGCCGCCATTCGCGTACGCGCTTTTTTTTTTAGTCACCCGTGATAGGCTACGTGACGATTCACGTAGCCTATCACGGCTGACTTTGCAAATCTTGCCGTGATAGGCTACGTGAATCGTCACGTAGCCTATCAGGGGACGTGTTTTTTTTTTTTCTTTCATTGCAATGGCGGGGGCGGCAGCCGGTCGCAAGACCGGCTGCCACTCCCGCCCCGCTCGAACACCGGACGAACCGCCAGCCGGACCCGCCGCCGGGAGGGACATTCAGGGAAGGTAAGTCCCGTCCCGGGGGGGGCGGGGGGCGGAGGATTTCTCCCTGAAACTTGTTCGGGGGGCCGAACACGTTGGCGCTCGGCCCCCCGAAGTTTCGGGGAGAAATTCTCCGCCATCCCTAGACTAAATAAAGAGGTTTGCTCATCACCTACGAGTGAATTCTGCTGGCAAAATATGGGGATAGCTGTCCATTTCTCCCAGTTTCTCATTTTTCTGGGCTTGCATTAGTTGATCATTGAGACCATTTCCAGTCTTAGTTCTGCTCACCTCAGACATTGAACAGGTTCTTTTTTCCATTTGCATAAAAACTGCATGCATCTTTATGCATTTCACTGAATAAATGTATTGTTGTCTGCAATTTTGCCACACAAATTTCTTTGCAGTTAGGTTTCCTAATGTAATCATCTTTTAATGGTGGTATCACAAATATATGCATTTGGGGGTCATTTTTTGATTGTTGAACTCCATTGCAAAATTCCGAGAAGTATGAGTTTGGATGGATATATTTTTTTGCGGTTCAAGGTTCCTGACCACTAAGGAAACCTCTTTCCCTCTCCGTTGTTCTGTAGACTTACTGGCTACTGCCCAAACTTTTGAAAATAGTAGGTTTAAATGCCCATGTATTCAGCCATGTTGGCACTGAGTTAGAATGAGACCTCTTTTTTCTGACACTCTCCTCATCTTTAATAGCTATTGGGGTGCTGTACCTTAGGGCTGCTGTACCTGCCATGGCTGTTGATCCTGAGGACTCGCTCTCCCTCTATTCACATTTGCTCTGTGTTTGGATTTGCCTGACTGAATGACCTGTAAAGCATGGGCTACAACATAGACTGCATTATACATATTGTAACTGTGGCCAGTCATGCTCATTTCAAAAAAAGCACCAGGAAGACTCTCCAGCTTCTCGTTTCCAGTGCAGATGTCATAACCTGTCTCGCTAACAGAAGGATTAGGAAATTGACAGCTAAATGCCTGTTCCCAGAAGTCCTTGATGAAACCATCTTTTGTTAAAAAATGGTTTCTAGTTCGAAGAAAACTTTTGAATCCTGGTACTTCATTTGAGTGAACAGAGAAGGACAGCGCACCATGGATGACTTGTACATCCCAATTTCTTTGATAAAAATATGATGCAAGCTCCATCTCAGCTGTCATGATCCACACTTTACCTTTTGGCTCAATAGAAACAGTTTCCATGTTGGGCAGGCATAGCAACATCCTCAAATACAAGCTGTTGCTTTCATAGACTAACACTGCATTGGCATTGCTGTTCATGGCAACATGATATGTTCCCAGAAGCACATTCAGGTCTTCAAAAAGGCTACTAGAATAAAATGTCTTGATTCTTTCTAAGAAGGCAAAACAGATGCCATGGAGGGGAAACATTGAAAAGATAATCCGCCCAAATCTTTCTCCAACGTTTTCTTTAACAAGGATACCAACCCACATCCACCTGAAGTGCAAAAGTAGCTGAATGATCCCCTTGTATTGGTAGGCTTCATTTGGGACCATCTGGTAGAAGGGAAGGATTTCAGTTTGATCAGTTATTTCTGGAGGAGAGCCATATGTTAACTGCAGAAATGGAAATGGGATGGAGGTTGGGGAAAAGAAAGAAACACCTGTAAAATGAAATGCATGTACGCTGATATTCTTTGTAGATTTTGTTGTTCTCAAATCCTTATATACAGTGAATATATGTGAACAAGGAACAGTTTATGAGAACAAACAGAAGAATTCCAGATTTAGGGAGCAATCCTATAGCCGCTAGTCAGCAGCTAGATGGCCATAGGATATGTAGTTTTCTGGGAACCGACCTCGAAGCTCATACTCTGAGGGCAGTTCCTGGAGAACCGGCCTTGCCCCCCTTCCACGCTGCCTCACAGGCAGCATGGAATGGCCCATGCTCCATGCTCAGAAGAGTAGGGCAGAGTGGGCAAAATGGGGCATTCTGCAGTGCATTCTGGGGCAGGAAAGGAGGAAATGCCAGTTTGACACATCCTATGTGTCATCCGGCAGCCTCCTCCCCCTCTCCGCCTTCCTGCAGGTAAGCAGCCACAATCGGCTATCTAGCCGAACATGCAGGTCTGCAGAAGTTCAGGGGGAACGATCCCCTCTGGACTTCTCCTACCCTGTATTGAATTGGCAGTCACCTCCAAGTTCGAGGGTGGCCGCATATCCCCATAGGATTGTGCCCTTAATCAATTATGTTTTTACTTCATGTAAGAAATTAGTACATCTGTACATTTTGATATCTTGCATTAATGGTGATGGTAAATATGCATTCAGAGGAGTGCTTAATACGATGTTCTCCCATTCTGGAGACATTATGCCTCTAATATTGCACTGATTAAGCTTTCCAGGGACCCAAACTGCACATATTTAAATAGGCACATTTTCAAAATGCCCTGTTCTGCGCAGAAAAAAGGTGGGGAAATGGCGGGTGCTCACCAGATGGGATTGTGGTGAGTCCAGGAGGGCGTGAGCAGGCATGAGCGCATGGCTGGGGGGAGGTAAGCAGGGGTGCACTTGGAGAACCCAAGCTGGGATGCTTGCACATCCCTAGTTTTTGGGAGGCACTTGAAAGATGCCACATCTTTCATATTGTAGGGTGCTGACATTATTTTCTAGAAACAAGGATGAGCTGCATGTGAAGAACCCAAAATTATTTGCTGTCAGGGAATCCTCCTATTCCGGTACACTTACAGCAAGCTACAAACAGCACTAACACTTTACATCTCCTATCACAAATCTAGATTCGGAAATGCCATGCTGCATCAGGCATTGTATGTATAGAACTCCTTGCACGAGATCTCTGGAAAGGCTTTAAAACACTCACTTTGTTTTATATAATGCATGGTCAAATGCAAAGAAAATGTAAAAATATCTCAAAGACAGACGTCTGTGTCTTGTCTTTATATCACAACTTTCAGAAAATACTCTGAAAATGTAAATATTTTATTAAAGTCCCATGGCAAATCCACATATAATGCCCCTTTCAATGCCCAGATTTATTATTTTCTCTTTTATGGAGGGATGGGATTTGTAATTTCCTTTTAATCATGAGACAATGTAATGTACATTCTTCTAGGTTAGAACTTTAAAACATATATTTTCAGATAATTGCAAAGAAGTCATTCTTACACAGTTTGCCTGTATAGAACATCTTTTAGGAATACTCTGCAAAAGTGTTAATGAACAGACTTTGTTTAATATACTTCATAGATGTCACATTATCAAAATACAATGGAAGTTTGAATATATTCTTTAAGTCCTATGCCTCACCCACACATTCTATCTGTGGAACTTTGTAGGTACTCCAGATATCCACCATGTGAAGGGAGGTTGGAAAGTGACATCGAGTTCTGAATGCCAGAGGTGTCACTGGGGATAAATCTTTCCAGAGAGGTGACTTTACTGTGGTGACTTTATATTAGGGATGTACAAAAGTCACTTACCTTTTCGCAGCTTGGCTTCGCGGTGGGGGGGAGGCGCTTCGCTTTTCCCCCTGAAGTTCAGGTGAAGGGGGGGAGGCTTCCTGCCTCGCCCAACCGAAATTCAGGCCGGGGGGGAGGCTTCCCGCCTCGCTCGGCCGAAATTCAGGCCGGTGAGAAGCACCCCGTCTCCCCGGCCGTGAAAAAAAAAGTAAAAAAAAAAAAGGACCCCGTGATAGGCTACGTGACGATTTACATAGCCTATAATGGCTGACTTTGGAAATCTAGCCATGATAGGCTACTTAAATCGTTACGTAGCCTATCATGGGTGTGTGGGGTTTTTTTTACTTTAGTTTTTTTTTTTTTTCAATGGCGGTGGTGGCAGCCGGTCGGGAGACTGGCCGCCGCCCCCGCCTGCGCTGAAACGCCGCCGAAACGCCGCCGGGGCCCGCCGCTGGGATGAACATTCGCCAAAGGTAAGTCCCGGGGGGGCAGGGGGGCGGCGGAGAATTTCACTGCCTATTTTGGGGGGCTGAATGCGTTGGCGCTCGGCCCCCCTAAGATTCGGGGAGAAATTCTCCGCCACATGGACCTAGCTGGGATGATAAATTGGCCACAACTTTATTGACTTCCACTCGAATAGGCATGGTGGTGACATAGGACATGGAGGCTCCTTACAGCCAGCCTGCCTGTTGCCTGATTCCCTCTTCCTGGCCAACATGCCAGGAGAACTGTGGTGGATGGCAGGGCCAAAGGCTCACCATGTCACAGAACATTAATATGAACCCTTTTCCACCACCCCAGACATGGCCAGCTTGCGGCCTCCATGCTGGGTTGGTCTTGATGCCATGTCCCCGAGGTCCCTTACGACCTGGATCCAGCCCAATGCTATCCCTGGCTTTCTCTTTCCCCTTGTGTTCTTCTGCCCCGCGGTGAAGTGCCCAACTGGGGAGGATGGGGTTGCAAGACCCCACTGACCAATAGTCCTTGGCTGTTGTTGGGGTTCCCTCCTTCATGAGGAGGGCTCACCTGATGGTCCTCCACTGGCTCTTCCTGGGTCTCTTGGCCTAGACCTTGCCTCTTCTGGGCATTTTTTCCTTGCTCAGTTCTCCAGCTGAGGCATGGGACTCTGTTGCCCCATGTAGTGAAGTGGGTTCTTCTGCCTATGTGGGCTTATTGTTGGACCAGCTGGAGAAGATTTCATAGAAGAGGAGGTATTTTGTTATTTATTTATTCTCACAACAACCCTGTGAGGTAGATTAGGCTGAGTGTCAGTGACTCAGGTGGCTGTGCTCCCTTTCTTCCACACACCTAGTTCTGTGGCTGCCTTCTCAAACTAATAAGGACATATGAAGAGCCATGCTGGATCAGACCAAGGGTCCATCTAGTCCAGCATTCTGTTCACACAGGGTCCAGCCAGCTGCCCATGGAAAAACCACCATCAGGGCATATATGCAACAGCACCTGCCCGCCCATATTTCCCAGTAGCTTACATAGGCATACTGTCTCTGATCCAGTAGTAGGGGGGCACGAAAGTCACTTACCTGGTCTCACAGCTTTTCACAGTGGGGGGGAGGCGCTTCGCTGCTCCCCCCGTGAAGTTCAGGCTGGGGGGGGAGGCTTCCCGCCTCACCCGGCTGAAATTCAGGCCGGGGGGGGAGGCTTCCTGCCTCGCCCGGCCGAAATTCAGGCCAGGGAGGAGGCGCCTCACCTCGCCTGGCCGCGAACCAAAAAGTTAAAAAAAAAACGCCCCCGTGATAGGCTACGTGACGATTAATCTAGTCCAGCATTCTGTTCACACAGGTCCAGCCAGCTGCCCATGGAAAAACCACCATCAGGGCATGTGTGCAACAGCACCTGCCCGCCCATATTTCCCAATAGCTTACCTAGGCATACTGTCTCTTATCCGGTAGGTGCCATATAGCCTTCAGGACTAGTAGCCATGGACAGCCTTCTCCTCCAGGATTTTTAAAGGCATCCAAACTGGTGGCCATCACCTCACCTCATGGTAGTGAGTTCCATGGTTTAACGATGCACTTTGTGAAGCAGTACTTCCTTTTATCTGCCTTGAATTGCCCACCAATCAGATTCATGTGATGACCCCAGGTTGTAGTATTTTGATAGAGGGGGAAAATGTATTGGGGGTGGGGGGTTGGCCTGAGACTTACTGCATGAAGGCAGATGCTGAGCCCTGTTGCCTTTATTCTTATCCCCACCCCCCACATCTTTGGCTTTGTAATGCCCTTGTGTTTTTTTGCATCATATTCCCCAGATGTGGAACTTTGTGCCTGGCTTGTGACCTAGGATAGGTATCCTGCAGGCTAATCCTCCCACACATAATTCCCTGCATTGTAGGCTATAGGAGCCTTCTGGTTGCCAAGCATGTGCTTTGAGCCACAGCCCCTCCAGGAAGTGTTCATAGGAGTGGTTGGGGTGGGGGGGGATAAGAGTGCTGCAATACCCATTTCCATGGGCCCATTAGTTGCTGCTGTCCCTCTACAGTGTGCAACAATGTCTTTCATTCCTGGCTGCCAACAACGGTTAAGCCAGTCACTCCATCACTTGGGTGAGCAGGCCATTCCCTGGGAAGGTGCTGGCATTGCCCTTGAGCTGCTGCCTCTCACCAGTCTTTCTTCATTGCTGGCCTGAGTGCTTGCACAGATCACAATTTCCTGGTAAATGGGGAACTCGACATCTTAGAAGAAAACTATGCAAAGGCTTGAATAAACATATAAACTGACAAATGCACATTAAATGTCCATCTATCTCAAATGGAGATGTCTGTGTCTTCATATCAACATAAATGAAAAGACAATGCAGGTGTGAATATCACATATCACCCCACGCTACATTCACACATCCTACCTGTGGCACTTTGTAGATGCTCAAGATATCTACCATGTCAAGGGATGTTTGAGAGTAAAGTGCCCCGATGACTGACATCAGGTTGTTCTCAATGCCACACTTGTAGTTGGGGATAAATCTCTTCTGAGTTGTGAAAAGTTCCATTGTGGCATGATAGGTCCATCTTCCACCATAGCTGTCATAGATGATGGATCCCAAGGTGATGTTTCGTAATATATGGTGGTTTTCATTGATCTCCTTCACAGCAAATATCAAGGCCAAGATATGTTGGTAGTACTTAGTCAGAACACTGCAATGAGAAGTCTATGCTGTATCAAAGGAAATTCTGCATATGGAAAAAACATTGCAACTAGGTAGTGCTCCATCAAAAGCATCTGTTCTACAAGTTGAGTCAGTACAGAGACAGAGCTTTACTCATTTTTTTTTTTATTATTAACGTTGGGTTTAAGCACCTTAGGCCAGAAATAATTTTCAGTAGAAGAATTGCCTGCATAATGCAGAAGAATTCTGCATTAGGTGAGTTTTTGTTTGCTATGAAAAAAATGCATTTTTTTTTCTTTCGTTTTTCCTTTAAGAAAAATGATTCATAAGAGGAATTAGTGACCAAGGTATAATAGGATGCATTTAATGAATCAACTGAGGGCTGCAGACCTCAGCTGCTTTAGATGGTCAATATGTGTATGTGTAGAGAGGGTAAGTTCAGTCTTAATTAATGGAGCTGCAAAGAAAAGACATGCATCTTTATTTGTTTAGGTTATTCCAATTTAGCTATTCCCAGAGGGGTAGCCACATTAGTGTATTGCAGCAAAAACTGCTAACTGTGTGTTGCACCATAAAGACTGACACATAGAACATAGCAAATGCTTTTAGCAATACCATAGTGGTTTAGCTATGTTATTCTAAGAAGGGATTCACACACACACACACACACACACACTAAAGATGTCCTTTCCTTCAAAAACAAGATTTCCAAGTTTTGCTGACTAAATTAAAAGATGTCAACAATTCCTTCCTATCTTAAAATAGCAGCTGTTATGCATGTTTAATAATATGCTCTTTAATCAGTTGTGAATCCTAGTAGCACCTTATCATGGCAGGAAAATCATTTGTGGACAAACCAGGGTATGACAAAGACAAAATTAGGATCTTCATAAGAAGATCACATTGAATACTGTGCAGATAATGTTTTAATACATCCTAGAAGTGTTCCCACAAGAAACCTGCATCTGTAGAATTCCCTTATATGTCATATAGGTGGGAAAGGTGTTGATGTTTAACTGAACACTGCCATTCTTGAGGCTAAATTCAATGAGTCATTTTCTGGAGATAGGAGACCTTAAGAATTAATGCTCTGTCCCCATTCGTAGTATGAGATGCCTGGGCTGGCTGAATCCTCTACTGTTACTTTAACAAATAGAGGTTTTAATTAGGGAAGCCGGAAAATTCCTCCGTGGACTCGAATGAGGCTGGATTCCAAATAATCTGACCTCTGTGGTCTGTGGTGGAGTGGTCGCACTTACCCCCTGGTCTGGAGGAGTTCCCGTGGTTCTCCAGCTCCCTATTTGACGTGATAGGTTAATGGTGGCTGCCATTAGCCTATCATGCAAAACATGCTGGCATAAATAGTGTATTGTACACCATTTATGGCCCTAAAGCACTGACTAGGACCTAAATACAGCCATAAACAGCTGCAATTTAGGGCGAAGTCACTGCTTTACTGACAATATGCCATTTACAGTCCAGTACACCATTTACAGCTGTATGTTTTGCTGTGATATGCTAATGGCAGCTGCCATTACCATACTGCATCATATATGGAGCCAGAGAGCTGCTCTGCCAACTCCAGCGGATATGGCTGGGCTCCGGAGGATTCATCTGGGGCCTGGAATGGCCCAAATTACCCAACTAAGGACCACCCCCAGAGAATGGGGGGTTCTTACATGCTTAGTTTTAATTATTTCATCGATATAAAGGATAATTGACAAGCAGTTCCATCTAGTATCCTTCAGAAGGACCGGGGAATGGAATGGGATTACGTAACTATGACCTCATTTACATTTTCTGTTGGAATCAATGTATCTAATTCTGATGTGCAGAATTCGCCTACTTAAGAATATATTCTGGATCAACATACGTTATGGAAAGAAAAAAAATCCTTACAGCGGTTCACCAAACAGTGAATGATGGGGGGTTTCATGGAAGCTATCTGGATCTCTAGGCATCAAGGCAAGAGACGTTATGCCACCAATGATGAGGTCACCTGGTTGAAAGTGTCTGTGAAGAATAGGGAGGGGATCACTGACAGTGCATTTTTTAAGTTGAGTCTTGCCTGCCATGAGAGGCAGCATCAGCAATGAAAGCACTAATACCATCATTATTGATCTACATTCTCAGTTACAAACATCAGCCTAGTTTCTGTGTGATTCTTAAAAGTATCCAAGGATACAGTAGCCTGAGTTGAATGGCCATTCACTCCTCCTTCTCCTCACATTCTGCTCTGAAGCCTTGCACCTGAATCCCAAAGCATCTGAGGTCACTCTGAGAGAGCCTTCCCTGCTCCTAGATTCTAGCTCCAGATTTGAAGAGTACAGGGCATACTAGTAATATCCAACCCCTCTCAGTCCTTAGCATAGCCTGCTAGTGGGAACTGGGTCTCCAGATGGGCTTCAACAAGAAGCAGAATTAATCACAGTCATTTTGATAATTATAAGGGGGAGAAAATCACAATGCTCACATTGTGAAAAAAAATGAGAAAAAAAAATCTCACCTCTGCTTGGTCTCAAGGGAAAAACTCAATTCAAAATTAGACTGGGTGCTGTTTCAGGGGGAATGTTGGTGTTATGGGCATTTTCCATCCATACCAGTCTACTGTGTGTGAGTGATTTTTTTTTAAGGGTGAAGCTCTTCTCAGCAGTCACTAGGTGGGAGCCTCCATTTTCTCATCCTAGAATAAGCTGGGGAACCTGTAGCTCCAGAAAATTCTGTGGGGAAATTGGCAGACACACACACATACAGTGTCAGCCCTAGCCACTGGATATCATATGCCAAAGCTAAGCCTTGCAAAGTTAGCACATATTTTCCACATCACTTGAAAACTGACAGTAGTAAACACTCCCTTTGATGGCCTGCAAATAGGGAAGGAAATGGTCTTCTGAACGGCTGCCGCCGCCGCCATTTCCAGTCTGTTTCCCCCCCCCTTAGATGTGATAGGCTGCGTAAAGACTTACGTAGCCTATCACATCTGGGTTAAAAAAAAAAGCGTATGCAAATGGCGGCAGCTATGGCCACCGCCATTTGCGTTCCTTATTTTTGGCCGTCTTAGTCTATGTAAATATTTACGTAGACTAAGACAATGAAAATAAGGGGGAACGCAAATAGCGTAGCGGGCGCTATTTGAGTTCCCCTTTATTTTCTCTGTCTTAGTCTACGTAAATATTTACGTAGACTAAGATGGCCGAAAATAAGGAACGCAAATGGTGGCAGCCGTAGCCGCTGCCATTTGCGTATGCGTTTTTTTTTTAACCCAGATGTGATAAGCTACGTAAGTCTTTATGTAGCCTATCATGACTGAATACAGGGACACAAATGGCGGCGGCTACAGCTGCCGCCATTTGCATCCCTGCTAGCCAGCGGCCGGATGTCTGGTTGCTGGCGGAGCCGGCCAGCGGCTCTGCAGAATCCCCGCAGAGCTGAGCCGGCTGGCCAGGATTCCGGGGGGAGGGACGGAGCGCCTCCCCCCCCAGTGGAACCCAGCAGAGCCAGGTAAGTGGGGTTTCGTACCCCCCTAATCTCAATCCTGTTGTTTCAGATAACTACCACCCTGTATCAAATTTGCCATTCTTGGGCAAGGTGCTGGAGTATGTGGTGACCTCACAACTCCAAGTAGTGTTGGATGATAATGATTATTAAGATCCATTCTAATCAGGTTGCAGACCTGGTTTTGGGACCAAAACATCCTTGGTTACCCTGGTTGATGACTCACACTGGGGAAAAGATGAGGGCAGTGCAACCCTGTTGGTTCTTCTGGACCTCTAAGCAGCTTTCAGTGCCATTAGCTATGGTATTTTTCTCGATCATGTAGATGGATTGAGCTTGGGTGACATGGTTTCAAAATGGTTCTGGTCCTTCCTGGAGGAATGGTCATGAAAGGTGGTGTTAGGGGACTTCTGTTTGACCCCAAGGCTATTAGCCTGTGAGGTGCAGCAAGGTTGTATCCTGTCCCCCATGCTTTGTAATATCTACATGAAACTGCTGGCAGAAGGTTTGGGCTGAGCTATCCTCAGTATGTGGATGATACTGAGCTCTACCTTATGTTTCCATCTACACATCTCAGGGATGTTATCAAACTTGTGAACCAGTGTCTGGAGGCTGTTTTGAGGTGGATTAGTAAATAAGCGGATACTTCATCCTGAAAAGATGGAAGTACTGTTGGTGGGGAAACCAACTACTCTGGATGCAGGTTAACAAATGGTCTTAGATGGGGTTGCACTCCCCCTGAAAGACCACGTGTGTAGTCTGGGGGTTCTCCTGGATTCTCTGCTAACTGGGGAAGCCCAGGTGCTTGCAGTGTCCAGGAGTATGTTTTATCAGATTAGGCTGGTATGCCAGCCACACCCCGCTCTAGAGAGGATGGACCTTGCCCCAGTTATCCATGCATGAGTGACGTGAAGGCTGGACTACTATAATGTGCTCTACCTGGGGCTGTCTTTGAAGACAGTTCCAAGACTTCAGCTGGTGCAGAATGTGGTGTGGGTGAGGTGATACGATCATATAAAGCCTATGCTGCACCAACTGCACTAGTTGCTGGTGTGTTTCTGTACCCAATTTAAAGTGACATTATTGACTTCAAGGCTTTAAATGAATTGGGTTCAAATTACTTGAAGTAGCACCTTCGCTCATATCAGCCTCTGGAATATGTTGCCATTGCAGGTCCACCGCAATATCAGGCCTCAGCATTCCAGGCATTTAGGAAGGCTCTGCAAGCATGCCATTTCATTCTGGCCTTCCCCTGATATATTTGCTATTTTGTTTTGTTTTTGTATGTGATTATATAAGTATATATTTATTTTTTTATATAAAATTGGAACAAAACAGAACCAAAAAGGTTTAAGAAGTGTGAGAATGTGAATTTCGTGGGATTTGCACTTTTTGTGGGAATTTGTGCATTTTTGCTTATGCAAAATTGGTGTCTGGAAAGGGGCCATTTACACAATGTTGCGGGCATAAATCATCCATTTACAACTCTAATGTTCTGTAAATGCCCCCCTTACGACCGCCGTTTACACAACATTACATTTCTGAAAGAAAAACAAAACAAAAACAAGCCTCCGTTTTTATGCAAAATGGAAGCTCACTAAGGGGATGGGGGGCCCCACAGCCCTCACCAGGCTCTTGCCAGGCCATCCAGAGGCTCATGCAGCATGGTGAGTGGGGGCAGGCAGTGGCAGCAGTTCGGTGAGCACCCGGTGAGCATGGATGGAGGTGACTCCATCCATCCCTAAATGGATGTGGCATATCTGGCATAGAATCTGTGGTAGAATCTAAGCATTTTGAAGCCTGTGAGGAAATTCACACCCAACAAAATGTGTACATATAAAAATGTACACAAACACATTTTAATCAATGGGAGGAAAATGCATAAGTTTCAAAACTGTGCACAAACATATACAATCATTTTCACATTCAAAGAAAAAAAATCAGATCTATGCTCACAATCTGATAGTTACATGAGTTGGAAAAGCTTTAAAGTGGAAACTGGAGAACCTCAACAAACTAGAGTTTTGCTGATTCAGACATCCCTAATTGCCACTCTGTGCATGCTCATTATGATGGTAATGACAATCCACCCATATTCAATCACTCTTCTCACATACAAGATCTAGGTGCAAGGAGGTGAAATGGGAATGAGAATTCTAGTTCTGCTCCCCTCGCTCATCATTCTTGTTTTCCTGTACATATGATGTCCAGCTGCCTGCTGAAGAGAGCCTCCTCTACCTGTGGAAGCTCTCCATAGGATTTTAGATGGACCATGGTTTGGCTGGCAGTAACCTCTTTTCATAGTTCATAAGCTAGGATTATTTTAAGGATTTCCTTCTCCAAAATTGTCCCCAAAGAACCACCAAATGTAAACCAAATGGCACCAGTATGTTTTTTAGTATTTCTTTTTTTTAAAAAAATTAGGGATGTACGAATCCCTTACCTGGCTCTGCAGTAGGGGATCCATGGGGGGGGGAGGCACTCCGCCCCTCCCCCCGGAATCCTCCCTGGCCGGCTCCACTCTGCAGAGGCTTCGCAGAGATGCCGACCAGGTCCATCCACAGCCAGAGTGTCAGGGTGGACACTGAGCCACAAATACGCAAATAGCGTTGCCCTTATTTTCGCCATAGTCTACGTAATCTTTACGTAGACTTCAGTGACCAAATAAGGAACGCGAATGGCGGCTCCCTATGGGGGCCGCCATTATCCGTACGCGCTTTTTTTTTTTTTTAAGTCACCCTTGATAGGCTACGTGACGATTTACGTAGCCTATCACGGCTGACTTTGCAAATCTAGCCGTGATAGGCTATGTTAATCGTCACATAGCCTATCACGGGGGCGTGGTGTTTTTTTTAGTTTTATTGGAATGGCAGTGGCGGCAGCCGGTCAAAAGATCGGCTGCCGCCCCTGACGAAGACCCGACGAACCGCCGCTGGGACCCGCCGCTGGGAGGGACATTCGGGAAAGGTAAGTCCCGTCCCGGGGCGGGTGCGGGGGACGGGTGTGTGTGGAGAATTTCTCCCTGAAACTTGTTCAGGGGGCCAAACACGTTGGCTCTCGGCCCCCTGAAGTTTCGGGGAGAAATTCTCCGCCAACCCTACTCATTCTCTACTTCAGATCTCGGGCACCAAAGAATCATATGGGCCAGATCTTCCGTGGACCTACATTCACAGGAACAGACCCTTACTTTATATAGAATCCCCTTGGATCTTCCCTCTAATAGTGCTAATGGTGTAATATTGAGCCAAGCTTAGTGAAAGCCTTCCTGAGTTCAAAACTCATTAAATCTGTGAAAGAAGTTGGAAGTTTCAGGGGCAGTGAGGAAAGTGAGGAAAGGTGCATATAAATGGGCACTGATTTTAAAATACAGTGCATTATCTACTTGAACATTCACATTGAATACTCTTTGCCTCACTGAAGTCTTGGAAGCAAGGAAACCAAGCCTCCTCAAATATCGTTCTGAGAATCCCAAGTTGGCTGCAACACTGAATACAAAGCTTCATCATGAGTTAGACTTCATTTCCCCATATACCAATGGTAAAAAAACCCTGTTGATTTACAAAAAAGAAGTTTCAACCAATAATTGATGTTTGCTTTGTAAACCAGCACCTTTATGGGGAAAAACGCCAACTCTGATCTAATAAGAACTGGGGCTATTCAAGTTAGGGTTACCAACAAGAGCTGAGCAAACTTATTTTGGACCATTTTGAGGGGATAAACATTTCCCATTGCCCAAATTGGTGCTCCATAAAGCAACTGAGAGAGGATTTGCTTTTTTGAAATTTCCGAAATTGAAGGAGCCACACAACCCCATCTAGATCTCTAAAATGTAAGAATGTCAAAAATAGCTTTTTCCAGCTTTTTCTTGGCATAATCAATATGAGCTATCCAGGAATCTGACTGATGAAATACAACTCCTAGGTTTTGAAACAAGACACCTGTTCCAATAACTTACCATCCAATGTCCAATTATGAACCCGAGTTCTACTGAAGAACATGATCTTAGTTTTATCATAATTGAAATTAAGCAAATTCTCTTACAATATGCACCAAACTAATTTAATAATCTCCTAATACCAATTTGGGAGTGGGATAAAGGTATTGTATCATCTACATACAACTATATTCAGATGAATTTGTCACCTACTCTTAAAGGAAAAAACAAACAAACTGTAATCCTGATACATATTCAACTATATCATTCCAATACAGATTGAAAAGTAATGGGGCCAAGATACATCCCTTTAGTGGTTTTGACTGAGATGGACAATTGCCCGTGGGTACCTAATCTAACCTTCAAGGAGGTATCGGTATACAAGCCACGAATTGCTCAAGCAGTTGGCTATTGATAAGCAATTTAATTGATTTCTTCCACAAAAGATGCCTCAGGATGGAATCAAAAGCTGCTTTAAGAGCCATAAAAGCAACATGTAATTGCCTAGATGCTCTAGTCACATGTTTGTTGATAAAGTGTTGCAACAAAAAAACAGTGGTCCATGGTTGAATGTCCAGCCCTAAACCCTATTTGTTCTGGTGCCAGCAGTTCATTACCATCCACCCAAGACTCCAGCTTCAAAAGGAGATGTCTTGTGTAAAGTTTCCCTATTACATCCAGCAAACAGATTGGCCTGTAGTTAGGTGGATCAGTGTGCACTCCCTAACGATGGTGCCCACCAATCCTGAAAAGCTTTAAGCATGTCAGGGGTAATAAAATTCTCACCTGATGCCTTACTATTAATAACCTAATTGCAGAAATTAAAGATGTTATTTCACTTGAGGTAACAGGTGGCCAGACATTGGGTAAATTTAAAGATATTAATGCAGATGAATTTCCTGTGACTTCCATCTGAATTGAATAATTAAATAAATCAAAAAGTTAACTTCCCAATGATCTTTAGCTATATAAGAATGCAATTCATGTCGTCCTCTGCCCTCCGAAGGTGCAACTAACTACCAAAACTTCACCGTGTCATTCTGTGTCTCAAAGCCAGCTCTTGCCAAGATTCTTTTATCAAAATGAGCTTTTTCTTCCAGAGAAGTTGTTTATACTCATTGTGAAGTTCAAGAAAGGATTTCAGCAAACAGTTAGATTTATATTGCTTATATACCTAACTCTACACCGCATTCACCTTTTCATATCCAGACACTCTTTTATCACACCAGTGATATGAAGTGTATCAGACCATTTCAGTTGAATGTAATTTCAACTGTGGCTATTGGAAAAGATCCCCTTCTTTCATAATTCTCTAAAGTCTCCAATGCCCGAATATTGTCCAGTCATTCAGACATGACTGAACAACTGATCAACAACAACAAACAGGTGGCCAGACATGGAATAAAATGAATGCAGAATGCAGATGAATCTGCTGTCTCTTCCTTCTGAATTGGATCATTAAATAAATCAAAAAAGTGTACTTCCCAATGATCTTTAGCTATATAAGAATGCAATTCATGTCGTCTTCTGCCCTCCGAAGCTGCGACTAACCACCAAAACCTCACTGTGTCAGCCAGCTGTTGCCAAGATTCCTTTATCGAAATGAGCTTTTTCTTCCAGAGAAGTCGTTTATACTCAATGCAAAGCTTGAAAAAGGATTTCAGCAAACAGATTTAAATTGCTTATATAACCTAACTGCAAACTGCAGGCACTTTTTCATATCCAGACATTCTTTTTCAAACCAGTTGTTTTTGGATTGACCCTTTCATTTTCTACTCTCACATTCTTGACAAAAAAGGCCTCAAGGTTGTAACTAGATCATTATATAATGCCAAGGCAGCAGGAGTATCTTGCACAACCAAGATCTTCTCTCTGATTCCCAAAATTAATTCACTATTTAACCCATGATGTAATTCTTGCTGAAGTGTATGAGACCATTTCAGTTGAATGCCAGCTGTAATTTTGACAGTGGCTATTGGAAAAGATCCCCTTCTTTCACAATTCTCTAAAGTCTCCAATGCCCGAATATGAAATATAAGTGGTTGGTGTTCACTCTCTGGGAGTGACCATACTGTAAACTACAAAAACTCCTCTACAAGAGCAGGTGATACAGCTCTATGATCGACCACTCTGGCTCCCCTCTGACTATAAGAAGTAAATTCCCCTTCTTTATCTCCATCAGTATTACCATTTAATATCACTAAATCAAAGTTGACAATTAGTTGGCAAAAGGCTGACCCAGGTTTAATAACACGAGAATCGGTGGAATTCCTATTTCTATTATAAAGATCATCAGCAATGTCATTCCTAACCCTTCCAATATGGGCATTAAAATCACCAAGTAGTACTATCATATATGCCCTAGGGTATTTAATCCCAAATTCATAAAGATGAGTTGCCAGATCAGACCAGCATTGCTCATAAAAGAAGGGTGAAGAACAGTGAGGAATATCAACAGTAACCACCAAAACTGAATATTCTTTCAAAGTAAGAAGACAAGTCATTGGTAAAGATCTTAAAGCTGGTAAATTCAATACAGTACACACCACTGAAGTACATATCAAACATGCCAACCCCCCACGGGGTTGGGCCTTAGTATTAGAGGGAGTAGCATTGAGCGCATAGGAGAGATATGCATTCAACATCAAATCTGATATTAACTAGGTCTCCTGGATGAAAATTATGTCGAAAGTAGGGATGGCGGAGAATTTCTCCCTGAAACTTCGGGGGGCCGAGCGCCAACGTGTTCGGCCCCCCGAACAAGTTTCGGGGAGAAATCCTCCGCACCCCCCCCACCCCCCGCACCCCCCCCCTGGGACGGCACTTACCTTTTGCGAATGTCCCTCCCGGTGGTTGGTCCGGCCGGCGGTTCGGCGGGTTTTCGAGCGAGGCGGGAGCGGCAGCCGGTCTTTCGACCGGATGCCGCCGCTGCCATTGTAATGAAAGAAAAAAAAAATTCCCCTGATAGGCTACGTGACGATTCACGTAGCCTATCACGGCTAGATCTGCAAAGCTATTTGCGTTGCCCTTATTTTCGCCATAGTCTACGTAAACATTTACGTAGACTACAGCCACCAAATAAGGAACGCGAATGGCGGCTCCCTATGGGGGCCGCCATTCGCGTACGCGCTTTTTTTTTTTTTTTTAAAGTCACCCGTGATAGGCTACGTGACTATTCACGTAGCCTATCACGGCTGACTTTGCAGATCTAGCCGTGATAGGCTACGTGAATCGTCACGTCGCCTATCAGAGGAAGTTTTTTTTTTTTTTACTTTCGCGTTCGCGGCCGGGCGAGGTGAGGCGCCTCCCCCCCGGCCTGAATTTCGGCCGGGCGAGGCGGGAAGCCTCCCCCCCCAGCCTGAACTTCACGGGGGGAGCAGCTAAGGGCTCCCCCCCACCACGAACGGCCTTCGACGACAGGTAAGTGACTTTCGTCCACCCCTAGTCGAAAGATCTAATAAGCTGTAAAAACATAACATCCTGTTAACCACTCTGTCACATTCCATGAGAAACATTTAAAATGCTGCTTACTCTAGATCTCTAAATGTCAGTCTGCATCCATGGCCAGGATAATATCCTGTGAAGCAGCATAATATATTACCTCATTACATCTTATCTTACCCTGGTTATGAACACCATTTACTGGTACAGAAATATCGAAATGACCCCCAAAGGAGGTCTCATGGGACAATGTAGATTTTTCTGACCGCTCTGTTACAACAACCTGTGCAGGATGATGAATCTCCACTGGAATTTCTACTCTGATTTCTCTGCAATTAATTTAACAGGTATTAAAAGAACAATATTGGCCTGGGGATTATCTGGTTCAGAACAAAAAGGCTTATTGAAAGGCTCAGCTACTCGAGATGAGCCCAAATGAGGTGATATAAAAGGGGTAATCAGATCAATCATATCTGATGAGGGGTCCAAAATTCCCCCCCTATCTATTCCACCCTCATTCAGATCAGACAAACCTAATCTATGAACATTGATAACCTCTGCCTCAGAGCACGTCTCTTCCATACTCTCAATATCCACAATTATCAGAGACCGCGTCTGCTTCTGCTTCTTCTTAGCAGATCCCTTACTTTTCAAAGTCCCTTCATTAAAATTAACTTTATGGCTAGCTTGTTTGCCAGCTGTTTTAAACCTTTCGCACTCAGCAGTGGGTTATTACACCATTCCTAAAGACGTGTGTGACCCAAACATGGTGTCTTATCTGTAAGTCCTTGCACTTCAATATGTTGTTGTTGTTCAGTCGTTAAGTCGTGTCCGACTCTGTGTGACCTCATGGACCATAGCATGCCACGCCTTCCTGTCCTCCACTCTCTCCTGGAGTGTGCTCAAATTCATATTCATTGCATCAGTGATGCTATCTAGCCATCTCATCCTCTGCCATCCCCTTCTCCTTTTGCCTTCAACCTTTCCCAGCATCAGGGTCTTTTCCAGGGAGTTTTCTCTTCACATTAGGTGGCCAAAATATTTGAGCTTCAGCTTCAGTATCTGTCCTTCCAATGAGCAGTCAGGTTTGATTTCCTTTAGGATGGACTGATGTGACCTCCTTGCAGTCCAGGGGACTCATAAGAGTCTTCTCCAGCACCACAGTTCGAAAGCATCAATTCTACGGCACTGAGCCATCCTTATAGTCCAGCTCTCACAGCCTTACATTGCTAATGGGAAAAACATAGCTTTGATTATACGAACCTTTGTCAGCAAGGTGAAGTCTCTGCTTCTTACTATGCTGTCTAGGTTTGCCATAGCTTTCCTCCAAAGGAGCAAGCGTCTTTTAATTTCATGGCTACAGTCACCGTCTGCGGTGATCTTGGAGCCCAAGAAAGCAAAATCTGTCACTGCTTCCATTTCTTCCCCTTCTATATGCCAGGATGTGATGAGGACAGATGCCATGATCTTAGTTTTTTTTAATGTTGAGTTTCAAACCAGCTTTTGCACTCTCCACTTTCACACTCAAAAACAGGCTCTTTAGATCCTCTACGCTTTCTGCCATTAGGGTGGTATCATCTGTGTATCTGAGGTTGTGGATAATTCTCCCGGCAATCTTAATTCCGACCTGTGATTCATCCAACCCGGCATTTCTCATGATGTACTCTGCACATAAATTAAATAGGCAGGGTGACAATATGCAGCCTTGTCGTACTCCTTTCCCAATTTTGACCCAATCGGTTGTTCCATGTCTGGTTCTTACTGTTGCTTCTTGTCCCTTGTACAGGTTTCTCAGGAGACAGGTAAGGTAGTCTGGTACTCCCATCTCTTTAAGAATTTGTCACAGTTTGTTGTGATCCACACAATCCAAGGATTTGGCATAGTCAATGAAGCAGAAATAGACGTTTTTCTGGAATTCTCTTGCTTTCTCCATGATCCAGCGAATGTTGGCGATTTGATCTCTAGTTCCTCTGTCTCTTCGAAACCCAGCTTGTACTTCTGGAAGTTCTCGGTTCACATACTGCTAAAGCCTAGCTTGTAGGATTTTGGGCATCATATTGCTGGCATGTGGAATGAGCGCAATTTTACGGTATTTTGAACACTC
Organism: Heloderma suspectum; assembly: GCF_057233095.1. Taxonomy (NCBI): domain Eukaryota; kingdom Metazoa; phylum Chordata; class Lepidosauria; order Squamata; family Helodermatidae; genus Heloderma; species Heloderma suspectum. The sequence continues at coordinate 91,229,680 of NC_139463.1, read as the reverse complement.
TTTGTCATTGCCCTTCTTTGGAATTGGAACGTAAACTGACCTTTGCCAGTTTTGTGGCCACTGTTGAGTGTTCCAAATTTGTTGGCATATTGAGTGCAGCACTTTAACAGCATCATCTTTTAGGATCTTAAATAGCTGAGCTGGAATACTGTCATCTCCGCTAGCTTTGTTGTTAGTAATGCTTCCTAAGGCCCACTTGACTTCACACTCTAGGATGTCCGGCTCATGTTCAGTGACTGCACTATCATGGCTATCAGGGACATTCAGATCTTTCCTGTATACAGAATCTTCTGTGTATTTCCACCTCTTCTGAATCTCATCTGCTTCTGTTAGGTCCCTGCCTTCTTTGTCCTTTATCATGCCCGTCTTTGCACAAAACATTCCCTTGAGATCTCCGATTTTCTTGAAAAGATCTCTAGTCTTTCCCATTCTATTGTTTTCCTCCATTTCTTTGCATTGTTCATTTAAGAAGGCCTTCTTGTCCCTCCTTGCTATTCTCTGGAAATCTGCATTCAGTTGGATATATCTTCCCTTGCTTTTTCCTTCCCTTCTTTCCTCAGCTACTTGTAAAGCCTCATCAGACAGCCACTTGGCTTTCTTGCATTTCTTTTTCTTTGGGATGGATTGAGTTGCTGCTAGGGGTGGACGAAAGTCACTTATCTGTCGTCGAAGGCCGTTCGCGGTGGGGGGGAGGCGCTTCGCTGGTCCCCCCGTGAAGTTCAGGCCGGGGGGGGGAGGCTTCCCGCCTCGCCTGGCCGCGAACGCGAAAGTAAAAAAAAAAAAAACGCCCCCTGATAGGCTACGTGACGATTCACGTAGCCTATCACGGCTAGATCTGCAAAGTCAGCCATGATAGGCTACGTCAATCATCACATAGCCTATCACGGGTGTCTTTAAAAAAAAAAAAGCGCGTACGCGAATGGCGGCCCCCATAGGGAGCCGCCATTCGCGTTCCTTATTTAGTCGCTGTAGTCTACATAAACATTTACGTAGACTACAGCGACCAAATAAGGAACGGGAATGGCGGCTCCCTATGGGGGCCGCCACTATCCGTACACTTTTTTTTTTTTTTAAGTCACCCGTGATAGGCTACATGACGATTGACGTAGCCTATCACGGCTGACTTTGCAAATCTAGCCGTGATAGGCTACGTGAATCGTCACGTAGCCTATCAGGGGGCGTTTTTTTTTTTTCTTTCATTGCAATGGCAGCACTTTTTCATATCCAGACATTCTGGATATCCCGCCTCGCTCGAACACCCGCCGAACCGCCGGCCGGACCAGCCACCGGGAGGGACATTCGGTGAAGGTAAGTCCCGTCCCGGGGGGGTGCGGAGTGCGGGGTGTGTGTGGAGGATTTCTCCCCAAAACTTGTTCAGGGGGCTGAACACGTTGGCGCTCGGCCCCCCGAAGTTTCGGGGAGAAATTCACCGCCATCCCTAGTTGCTGCCTCCTGAACAATGTTACGGACCTTCGTCCATAGATCCTCAGGCACTCTGTCTATCTGGTCTAATCCTTAAATCTATTCCTCACCTCCACTGTATATTCATAAGGGATATGAGTTAGGTCATACTTGAATGGTTTAGTGGTTTTCCCAACGTTCTTCAATTTCAGCCAAAATTTTGCATGAAGCAGCTCATGATCTGAGCCACAGTCAGCTCCAGGTCTTTTTTTTTACTGACTGTATGGAGGTTCTCCATCTTTGGCTGCAAAGTACATAATCAATCTGATTTCGATATTGACCATCAGGTGATGTCCATGTGTAGAGTCGCCTCTTGTGCTGTTGGAAAAGAGTGTTTGCTATGATCAGCGTGTTCTCTTGGCAAAACTCTATTAGCCTTTGTCCTGCTTCATATTGTACACCAAGGCCATGCTTGCCTGTTATCCCAGCGATTTCTTGACTTCCTACTTTAGCATTCCAATCCCCTATGATGAAGAGGACATCTTTTTTGGTGTTAGTTTTAGAAGGTGTTGTAGGTCTTCATAGAACTGATCAACCTCAGCTTCTTCGGCCTCAGTGGTTGGTGCATAGACTTGAGCTACTGTGATGTTGAATGGTTTGCCTTGGATACATACTGATATCATTTAATTGTTTTTGAAATTGTACCCCAGTACTGCTTTTCCCACCCTTTTGTTGACTATGAGTGCTACTCCGTGTCTTCTAAGGGATTCTTGCCCACAGTAGTAGATATAATGGTCACCTGAATTAAATTCGCCCATGCCTGTCCATTTGAGTTCGCTGATTCCCAAGATGTCGATGTTCAATCTTGCCATTTCATGTTTGACCACCTCCAGCTTTCCTTGATTCATTGATCTTACATTCCAGGTTCCTAAACAATATTGTTCTTTACAGCATCAGACTTTCTTTTCACCACCAGACACATCCACAGCTCAGTGACCTTTCAGCTTTGGCCCAGCTACTTTACTCTTTCTGACGCTACTTGGAAATTTCCTCTGCTCTTCTCCAGTAGTATATTGGAAACCTCCCGACCTGAGAGGCTCATCTTCCGGCATCATATCTTTTAGCCTTGTGTCGTTCCAAGGGGTTTTCTTGGCAACAATACTGGAGTGGGTTGCCATTTCTTCTCCAGTGGACCACATTCTGTCAGAACTCTCCACCATGACCTGTCCATCTTGGGTGGCCCTGTACGGCATAGCTTATGGCTTCACTGAGTTATGCAAGCCCCTTCGCCACAGCAAGGCAGTGATCCATGAAGGGAGGACTTCAACATAATTATAGGGATGTATGAAAATTCCGCCACGGATCTTAGGGAGGCCGAATGCCAGTGCATTTGGCCCCCTGAAATCGGTGGCAGAACAGCCTGCCCCCCCTGCCTCCCCCAGGACGAGACTTACCTTGGGCGTACCTTCCTGGTGGCAGCAGCTGCGGGGGCCAGTCTTCTGACCGGCTGCTGCTGCCGCCATTTCCAGTTTAAAAATCACACATGATAGTCTACGTAAAGATTTACGTAGCCTATCACAGCTAGGTTTTTTTAAAAAACATGATAGGCCATTTGCGTCCCTGCTAGCCAGCAGCCAGATGTCCGGCTGCTGGCAGAGCCGGCCGGCAGCTCTGCAGAATCCCTGCGGAGCACAGCCGGCCGGCCAGGATTCCGGGGGGGGGGGGAATGGAGCCCCTCCCCCCCCGGTGTGGTTTCCGGGGGGAGGGACGGAACGCCTTCCCCCCAACCATAAACATAATCCACGAAAGGTAAGTGCCTTTCGTACATCCCTACGTAATTATAGGTAATTCCCCTGAGATGAAAGTTATAAGACATCTCTCATTCCTGCTGGAAGCACTTCAACACTGATAATATCACTCAACCTAACAGGACCTCCTGCCAGTCCTTCCAAGTTGCCCTATCTTCGGATTTTGACCTCCATTGAGGCTTGCTTCCATTAGGTAATGGTGATGCTAATAGGGATGTACGAAAGTGACTTACCTTTAACGAAATTTGATGCGAGGTGGGGGGGAGGCGCTCCGTCCCTCCCCCCAAAATTCTGGCCAGGGGGAAGGCGCTCCATCCCTCCCCCCTGAAATTCTGGTGGAGGGGAGGCACTCCGTCTCTCCCTCCCGAATCCTGTCCGGCCGGGTGCGCAAATGGAGGCGGCCGTAGCTGCCACTGTTTGCGTCCCTGTAGTCAGCCATGATAGGCTATGTAAATGTTTATGTATCCTATCATGGCTGATTTAAAAGAAAAAAAAAAAAATTTACGTAGCCTATCGCGGTATTTTTTTAAAATCTAGCCATGATAGGCTACGTAAATCTTTACGTAGCCTATGACTTTTTTTTTTTTTACTGGAAATGGTGGCGGTGGCAGCCGGTCGGAAGACCGGCCGCCGCAGCCACCGCCTCCGCACCGCCGCCAAACCGCCTCCAGAGCCGCTGCCGCCAGGAGGATTCGCCCAAGGTAAGTCCCGTCCCGGGGGGGCGGGGGGCAGACCGTTTCGCCACCAATTTCGCCACCAATTTAAATCAGCCGTGATAGGCTACGTAAAAATTTACGTAGCCTATCACTGTGTTTTTTAAAAATCTAGCTGTGATAGGCTACGTAAATCTTTACGCAGCCTATCACTTTTTTTTTTTGTTTGTTTTTTTAACTGGAAATGGCGGCCGCTGCCAAACTGCCACCGCCGAACCACCACCGAACCGCTGCCGCAGCCGCCGCCGCCAGGAAGATCTGCCCAAGTCCCGTCCCGGGGGGGCAGGGGGGCAGACTGTTCCGCCACCGATTTCGGGGGGCCGAATGTGCTGGCATTCGGCCTCCCCGAGATTCGTGGCGAAATTCTCTGATATCCCTAGATGCTAAAAAGGCCAGAGAATTCCTAAAGGGACTCATACCTTTCCTGTAGTGATTAACCTGCACCTTGGGGAGAGCATTATTTCTGGCTGGACTATGGCCTTGTGTTGAATCACCAAGGCAACCACTTGGTCATTCTGCCTCCTTCTAATGGCTTAATTTATTCTCCAAAAGAGTTGTAAGTGCTTCCTGTACAGCAGTCAGTTTTGTCTTGATCTCGATAGTAGCTGCATTAATATCAGAAGCACTCAACCCCCCCTCCCCTAGTTTACTGGTTAACACACACTGTGCACCTACAAAATCCAAATCAAATGTAGTAGCCCCATGGCCACCTAAATGTGACTCTATCCAGGTTGGTGGGGTGTGTGTGTTGGGTATCCCCATTACTGTGAGAATCCTCTAAAGTTGGCAATCCACTTTCAACCAGCAAATCAGCTGTATTTTGGTAACTAAGGGGTGTGTAAAAATTAGTAGTTGGAAATTCAGCCGAAATATCTACTTGATCTAAAGTTTGGCGTTGCACCTAAAAACTATCCAATTTAAGAGGAGGAGAGTTGCCATTAGATACTTTACTGCCAAGCCTAGCTCTTTTTTCCCCCTTTTTTATTTTTATCTTAGAGGCCATAATAACTACCTTATAAAGGCAATTATTCCAACAATATAGAGTACCAAACCCCTCACAATCCTCCACTCTTCCATGTTGCTGTTCGAAGGTGGGTCACTACAGCCAAAACAGTCACAGTAGGAATAACAGCCCACCAAACAATTCACAAGGCCCAAAAGGAGAACAAAACTTTTTATATATATAAAAAGTCCCATTGTAAATATCAAGAATAAATGATTGATAGCAGTCACAAATGTCTTCGGCTTATCTTCCCATAGCATTCGAAGCTCCAGCTAGTTATCTTCATGGTAGTGTAAGCAAAACTCTTCTGTGTCAGCTTGTAAGACACAGGTCCTTAGGCAGAGCAGATGGAGAGTCACCAATTAGTTGTTATAGTCCCCCATTATTGCAAGATTAAGTAGACCAACAGGTATGAAAACTCAGCTCCCAATGTTATTCTTTGCTGTATATTTGACCGGTCAAAACTTCCACAGGGAAACAAACTGAAGACTGACAAAACCACCTGGAACAAACAGCCTCGACACTGTAGATAACAACAATGGCGCCAGCATCCTCCATTCCTCCTCCGACACTTACTCAAGAATAGTTAATTGTACTGGCAGCATTTCAAGCTCACAGTAAAACTCTCCGAAGGCTATGGATGTGAGCCAGTGGTCTCATTAACCATGGCTAATTACACTTGCCAGAAAAGGGATAAAGCGGTTTTGAAAATACAAAAGGACATAGTACATCCTTTAGATATCTGCTTAGGATGCCATCTTGATCCTTTTGTGAGCTCCACTGACCTGCTCCATCAATTGATACTCAAAGGTCTGAGGGGATTATGTTGATGAAGGCTATTGACATTTAGCTTTTTTATTCTTTTCTTTTGTCTTTTTCTTAATTGGATGGATCATTGTTCTGAATGTTACAGAGAACCTAGTGATGTCCCCAATAAGAAACGAATTCTGTGTCTTGTGAAATACAACAAATGAGTACCTAAGAGTTAGGGTATGTGCAAAAGTAAGTGAACCCCCAGTTGCATCAGTTCAGTTAAAAATAGTAATTAGAATTAGGTGTTTAAGTGGTGAGGTTGTATTTCAGGGGTGAGTTTGGGAGGACCCACCCTGTAAAAGTATCAGAAACTTTCTGAGTTTGGTTTTCATCATATGGTTGTGTGGAAACACCTCATGCCACTATCAGAACACATCCCTGAGGACCTCAGAAAAACAGTTATAGCTGCTCATCAATCTAGAAAGGTTTAGAGAACCATATCTAAGGATTTGTGGCTCCACCAATCCACTGTCAGAGAGACCGTCTAGAAATGGAGAATTTTCAGGACCACAGTCACTCTACCCAGGAGTGGTCATCCTACCAAAATCTCTCCAAGAACAAACCTGTGCATCATCCAGGAAGTCAAAAAGAACCCCCGAGTAACATCCAAAAATCTGCAGGCCACTCTTGCCTTGGTTAATGTGAGTGTTCATGACTTAAGGATCAGAAAAAAGACTGAACAAGAATGATAGCCTGCAGGAAACCATGGCTCTCTAAGAAGAGCATTGCTGCCCATCTGAAGTTCACTAAGTTCACATACATGACCCCCAAGACTTTTGAAACAATATTCTCTGGACAGATGAATCCAAGGTAGAACATTTTGACCTGTATGAGAAATATTATTTAGAGAAATAATAAATATTATTATTTAGGGAAAAATAAACACTGAGTTTGAAAAGAAGAACCTCATCCCAACCGACAAGCATGGTGGTGGGAATGTGACGGTCTGGGCCTGCTTTGCTGCTTCAGGACCTGGACGGCTTGCCATCATTGACAAAACGATGAATTCTGCAATGTATCAGACGTTTATAGAGAAGAATGTCAGGCTATCCATCTGTGAGCTGAAAGTGAACCCAAAGTTGTTCATGCCAGAAGACAATGATCTTGTTATTAGCCTCCAAACCTGCACCTGCACCTCCAAACCTGCACCTACCTTACAGGAGATGCTAGATATGGATATAAAGTAATGTCTCTTTGGGCCTTTGGAATCCATTATAGCAGGTGTGGGCAAGATGACACACCCCAGATGCTTGACTCCTCCTCTTATTAGCCCCAGCCATCATCACCAATGATGTTGTAGTGCAACAATGATTGAAGTCCTACACATTCCCCACCCCTGCATTAGAGTCAGTTGGAGTAAATAAGCAAAGGGAGTTCACTTAAAGCAGGGTGAGGAATAAAAGAAATGAAATTGTAAGCTTCTCACCTTTTTTGAGTATGATGATATACTGTCAGCATATTATTAATATCTGGTTTTTGATTGATTGTTCAATACTTAGTCACAACTTCTTTGAGTTTTCTCTCTCTCCCATATCTGTGAAGGAAAACTGGGTCTCCTTGAGTCTCAGCACTAATAAATGGCATTGTCCATACTGGTACATGGATGGATGCCATTCATCAGAATTGAAATGTCTTAAATGCTCAGTTGGGGACACTCTTGGCTGTGTGTGTGCAAATTTGCCTCCTGCATGCATAACTGTATAATAGTCTACCTTCCACTCGGTGGATTTGTCATGCATGTTCCTAAGCATCATAAGATAACCCTGCACATCACAACTCTTACCGTTCTGGCTTGACATTTTTCCTTTGGGACATGGGAGGCAATCATAACAGCAAATCTGCTTCCCTTCCTGCTTTTGCCTGAAATAACCAGGGAGGCAGCTTTCAGTACACAAAGACAGGGGCAATGCCTAGATCAGAAACAGAAAAAATAAGAATATTAACAATGAGAACTGATGTTTGGAAAATTGTATGATTGGTGGAGGAACAGTTAGGGGAATGGGCAGTAGGTGCTGAACAATGGTATCCTCAAAGTTCTACAGTATGTTGAAATCCAATGGGCTACTGCTGCTCTCTGGCAGATTTTGCTTCTTTTTTGCTATGTGATGGAGGGAAAAGATGACATTCAGTAACTTCATCTTACACCCACTTCACACAATTTCTTGGGAATGATTGGATGCTGAAAAAACAAACCAACCATATTTGCTACTGCTGAACTTCAGTTCATGTCTACCAGGGCCAGAGTCAAAAGGCAGAGTGGCTGAGCACTTGCCAATGACACACACTCCATCAGGGGCCCACTTACATTAGTCACATTGAATGTGCTCCTCCTCTTCACCAGTTCAACCTGCTCACTCACTACCACCATCCTCTGGTCCAGTCAGAGAACAGTTCTGTTGAGAAGGATCAACAGGAGATGCCACTGTCTGCATTCACATGTGTGCCTGGCAAACAAGCAGGTGGAAGAAAGGTCGCAAAAGAGGAGCAGCAGGAGCAAGTGTCTTGCTTAGAAGGTTGACTGGGGCCGAAGTGTCTTGTCCAGGGGCCCTCCAAAGCTAGAGCTAGCACTGCTGTCTACATTCCTTGCCAAGCTAAATACAACTCCTTGTACATTTTTGTATTTGTGGGCACGTCATATTTCACAGAACCCATACCTTGATGGTTGCTTTTCCTGGGTTGCACTTTAACTTTTCCACCTCAATTACATGTTGTCATGTCATATCATGATTTGACATAGCTCTCCAGGTCTCCTTATGCTGCAATGCTAGACACGACTACCTCGGAATATTCCTAATTGAACACTGTGGGTCTTAACTGTGAGTAGACATGTATCGGATTTGACATCATACCAGAAATGCATTCAAAACTGGAACATGTTACCTCCAGTCAGAACCTACCTGGTTAAAGCTGCGGTGCCATGTGATGGCATCATCATGAATGGTGATCTTCTCTGCAGCAACCTGGGGATGCAGCTTTCCCACTTTCACTCTATGAAAGGATTGGTTTGGGAATGTGACCCAGTTTATAATATCAAATCCAGTCACCAATATTCCATTCTGGTCAAAGGAAACCTCATCCCCTGCTCTGTTGTTAAATGAGACTATTTTGAGAAAGTGGTAGAGCTGGATATCAAAGGAAAACACAAGGGTTTGCAAAAAGATATAGTGGGTGATGTAGGAAACTCTCTTACACTGAACGGGGCCATTGTGCTCAGTATATCTTACACACATGACAGAAGCAACCAAAATATAGCATGTGGTAGTCTTTCCCAGCCATGCTAAACTTTAACGTAGATTAATTCATGTATTTATGTCATCCTTCATCAGAAATTGATCTAACAGTGGTCCACAACGATTCAACAAATACCAAGAATGCATAAAGCACAGAGGTAGAAACATCAGATCAAAACTCACAGGTTTACCCCAAACCTAAAATGCCTGACTGAATAAAAAGGTCAGCACCTACTGAGCACCTCAGTAGCTCAGCACCTACGAGCGAATTCTGCTGGCAAAATATGGGGAAATCTGTCAATTTCTCCCAGTTTCTCAGTTTTCTGGGCTTGCATTAGTTGATCATTGAGATCATTTCCAGTCTTAGTTCTGCTCACCTCAGACACTGAACAAGTTTATTTTTCCATTTGCATAAAAACTGCATGCATCTTTATGCATTTCACTGAATAAATGTATTGTTGTCTGCAATTTTGCCACACAAATTTCTTTGCAGGTATGTTTCCTAATATAATCATCTTTTAATGGTGGTATCACAAATATATGCATTTGGGGGGCCATTTTTTGATTGTCGAATTCCATTGCGAAATTCCGAGAAGTGTGAGTTTGGATGGCTGTATATTTTTTGCAGTTCAAGGTTCCTGACCACTAAGGAAATCTCTTTCCCCCTCCATTGACCTGTAGACTTACTGGCAACTGCATAAACTTTCGACCTTTTGGTTTGAGCAACCACAAGCAGAAATTAATGCCAAGACATCCAAGCTATAAGCAGTATTATAAAACAGTTCTGTTTCTCTGCACTGCCTGACATGTAGAACAAGATGAGGCATATACCCCCATTGAAATTGTCAATTGAATTTTACTTCAATGCCAGTTTAGGGATGTACGAAAGCCACTTACCTTTTAACAAAATTGATTCACGGTGGGGGGGAGGCGCTCCGTCCCTCCCCCCAAAATTCTGGCCTGGGGGGAAGCGCTCCGTCCCTCCCCCCCTGAAATTGTGGCTGGGGGGCAGGCGCTCCGTTCCTCCCCCCCCGAAGCCTGGCTGGCTGGGTCCACAAATGGCGGCGGCCATAGCCGCCGCCGTTTGCATCCCTGCAGTCAGCCATGATAGGCTATGTAAATGTTTAAAAGAAAAAAGCCTGATTTAAAAGAAAAAAAAAACGCACGTATGCAAATGGCGGTGCCCATGGGTGCATGGAGGCTCCCTACAACCAGCCTGCCTGTTGCCTGATTCCTTCTTCCTGGCCCACATGCCAGGAGAACTGTGGTGGATGGCAGGGCCAAAGGCTCACCATGTCACAGAACATTAATATGAACCATTTTCCACCACCCCAGACATGGCCAGCGTGCGGCCTCCATACTGGGTTGATCTTGATGCCATGTCCCCGAGGTCCCTTATGACCTGGATCCAGCCCAATGCTATCCCTGGCTTTCTCTTTCCCCTTGTGTTCTTCTGCCCTGCGGTGAAGTGCCCAACTGGGGAGGATGGGGTTGCAAGACCCCACTGACCAATAGTCCTTGGCTGTTGTTGGGGTTCCCTCCTTCATGAGGAAGGCTCACCTGATGGTCCTCCACTGGCTCTTCCTGGGTCTCTTGGCCTAGACCTTGCCTCTTCTGGGCATTTTTTCCTTGCTCAGTTCTCCAGCTGAGGCATGGGACTCTGTTGCCCCATGTAGTGAAGTGGGTTCTTCTGCCTATGTGGGCTTATTCTTGGACCAGCTGGAAAAGATTTCATAGAAGAGGAGGTATTTTGTTATTTATTTATTCTCACAACAACCCTGTGAGGTAGATTAGGCTGAGTGTCAGTGACTCAGGTGGCTGTGCTCCCTTTCTTCCACACACCTAGTTCTGTAGCTGCCTTCTCAAACTAATAAGGACATATAGTCCAGCATTCTGTTCACACAGGGTCCAGCCAGCTGCCCATGGAAAAACCACCATCAGGGCATATGTGCAACAGCACCTGCCCGCCCATATTTCCCAGTAGCTTACATAGGCATACTGTCTCTGATCCAGTAGTAGGGGTGCACGAAAGTCACTTACCTGGTCTCACAGATTTTTGCGGGGGGGGGGAGGCGCTTCGCTGCTCCCCCCGCGAAGTTCAGGCCAGGGGGGAGGCTTCCCGCCTCGCCCGGCCGAAATTCAGGGGGGGAGGAGGCGCCTCGCCTCGCCCGGCCAAAAACCAAAAAGTTAAAAAAAAAACGCCCCCGTGATAGGCTACGTGACGATTAACGTAGCCCATCACGGCTAGATCTGCAAAGTCAGCCATGATAGGCTACGTAAATCATCACCTAGCCTATCACGGGTGACTTAAAAAAAAAAAAAGCGCGTACGTAAATGGTGGTCCCCATAGGGAGCCGCCATTCGCGTTCCTTATTTGGTTGCTGTAGTCTACGTAAATCTTTACGTAGACTACGGCGAAAATAAGGGCAACGCAAATAGCGTTGCCCTTATTTTCGCCATTATCCGTACGCGCTTTTTTTTTTTTTTAAAGTCACCCGTGATAGGCTACGTGACGATTTACGTAGCCTATCACGGCTGACTTTGCAAATCTAACCGTGATAGGCTACGTTAATCGTCACATAGCCTATCACGGGGGCATTTTTTTTTCTTTTCTTGGAGTGGCGGTGGCGGCAGCCGGTCGAAAGAAGGTCGAAAAGAAACCGCCGGTCGAAAGAAACCACCCCGGACGAAGACCCGACGAACCACCGGCCGGACCCGCCGCTGGGAGGGACATTCGCCAAAGGTACGTCCCGTCCCGGGGGGAGTGTGGGGGGCAGGGGTGTGTGGAGAATTTATCCCCGAAACTTGTTCGCGGGGCCGAACACGTTTGCACTTGGCCCCCCGAAGTTTCGGGGAGAAATTCTCCGCCAACCCTATCCAGTAGGTGCCATATAGCCATCAGGACTAGTAGCCATGGACAGCCTTCTCCTCCAGGATTTTTAAAGGCGTCCAAACTGGTGGCCATCACCTCACCTCATGGTAGTGAGTTCCATGGTTTAACGATGCACTAGGGATGTCAGAGAATTCCGCCACGAAATCGGTGGCGGAACGGTCTGCCCCCCTGCCCCCCCTAGGATGGGACTTACCTTGGGTGGATCTTCCTGGTGGCGGCGGCTGCGGTGGCAGTTTGGCGGCGGTGCAGCAGCGGCGGCTGTGGCAGCCAGTCTTCCGACCGGCTGCCGCCACCGCCTTTTCCAATTACAAAAACAAAATCAAAAACAGTGATAGGCTATGTAAATGTTTACATAGCCTATCACAGCTGATTTAAAAGAAAAAAAACGAGCGTATGCAAATGGTGGTGCCCATGGGCGCCGCCATTTGTGTTCCTTATTTTGGCACGTCTTAGTCTACGTCAAGATTTACGTAGACTAAGACGGCGAAAATAAGGGGAACGCAAATAGCGTAGACGCTAAGCTATTTGCGTTCCCCTTATTTTTGCTGTCTTAGTCTAAGTAAATGTTTATGTAGACTAAGACGTGCCAAAATAAGGAATGCAAATGGCGGCGCCGATGGGCACCGCCATTTGCGTACGCGCGTTTTTTTGGGTTTTTTTTAAATCAGCCTTGATAGGCTACGTAAACATTTACATAGCCTATCACGGCTGACTGCAGGAATGCAAACGGCGGCGGCTATGTCCGCCGCCATTTGCGTCCCTGCTAGCCAGTGGCCGGAGGCTCCGCAGAATCCCTGCAGAGCGGAGCCAGCCGGCCAGAAGTTCAGGGGGAGGGATGGAGCACCTCCCCCCCACCATGAATGTCACCCTTCGAAAAGGTAAGTGACTTTCGTACATCCCTACGATGCACTGTGTGAGGCAGTACTTCCTTGTATCTGTCTTGAATCGCCCACCAATCAGATTCATGTGATGACCCCAGGTTGTAGTGTCTGAGAGAGGGGGAAAATGTATTGGGGGTGGGGGGCTGGCCTGAGACTTACTGCATGAAGGCAGATGCTGAGCCCTGTTGCCTTTATTCTTATCCCCACCCCCCCACATCTTTGGCTTTGTAATGCCCTTGTGTTTTTTTGCATCATATTCCCCAGATGTGGATCTTTGTGTCTGGCTTGTCACCTAGGATAGGTATCCTGCAGGCTAATCCTCCTACACATAATTTCCTGCATTGTAGGCTATAGGAGCCTTCCAGCTGCCAAGCATGTGCTTTGAGCCACAGCCCCTCCAGGAAGTGTTCATAGGAGTGGTTGTGGTGGGGCGGGGGGATAAGAGTGCTGCAATACCCATTTCCATGGGCCCGTTAGTTGCTGCTGTCTCTACAGTGTGCAACAACAATGTCTTTCATTTCTGGCTGCCAACAAGAGTAGCCACTAGATCGCGAAGCAGTGGTTTGAAGCACATTGGGGAGAGAGGGCCTAGGCCTCAGGGCAAGTGGTGGCTGCATCCACACAGGCTGCCTGCACGTGGCGAGGAAACCTGGCACCCCCCTACTCAGCCTTTTGGGCAGCACTGAACAGCTTGCTTAGCAGGGGCTCACGCCTTGCGAAGGGAGGCGGGCCTTGCTGACAGCCTTTCAAGTGCTGGAGTAGCATGTGTTGGGAGCTTCACGGCCACCCATAGGCTGAGTTGCACCTCAGAGCTGGGGGGGGGGGGTGTTGGAGAGGATTTGCCTGCACTGAACACAGGAAGGCAGAGCCAGCCCCGTCTCTTGCCGGGATTAAAGTGGTGAGAACTCATGCCTTTTGCTACCATTGCTTGCACTCTCTGCCTGTGCTGTGCTTCCTTTAAAATGGCAGCTGCCACGTGTCCTTTCCATCTCAAATGATGGCTGCTGCATGCCTTATCGAGTGTGTGTGTGTGTGTGTGTGTGTGTAGCGGTGTTTCCACCCATCCTCCCTCAGCCAGACTTATCTAGCCAAAGGGGGAGGCAGGGAGCATGTTGCTTCCTGGGCAGGAGTGGACAGTGAGCCATGATCTTTTGCTGCCCTGGATACACCTTCATGCAGCCCCTTCCTTCCTGCTGCCTTCTCTTCCGCAGCCTCTGGATTTCCTTCCCCACCCCCTGGACCACCTCCTCCCACTGCTAGACCCCAAAGCTCCCTTCAAAACCAGTGGGTCTTCACTGGCACCCAAAGCCCTTACTGTGCCGCCTTCTCCTCTCCCTGTTTGGCAGCGCACCTCTTCCTTGGCTGGCTCCTCAAACAGGATGGCGTGCATTTTGTCTTGGTGGCAGTGGCAGCAGAAGTGGGAGCACTGCTGTTCCTTGCCTGGTTACTGCAGCTCTTACAAGTGCCACATTCTCTCTCCCATGGATTAGTCTGGAGGAAGTCAATGACTGAAATGCTGCAGCTGCATCAGAGGTCTGCTTTTGGGGGCCTTGGGCTGAAGCTGAGATAGGACCAAGGAGAGAGTGTTCGCTGCAGTTGGTCAATCCTTTTGGCCCCTCCCTCATTAAGCCCATCACTCCATCGGTTGGGTCAGCAGCCCTCTCCCTGGGAAGGTGCTGGCATTGCACCTGAGCAGCTGCCTCTTTCTTTGTTGCCGGCCTGAGTGCTCGTGCAGATCACAATTTCCTGGTAAATGGGGAACTCGGCATCTTAGAAGAAAACTATGCAAAGGCTTTAATAAATCGATAAATGGAAAAATGCAAATTAAATGTCTATCTAAATTTACGGAGTGAGCTCCCGTCTTTAGTCCCAGCTTCTGCCAACCTAGCAGTTCAAAAGCAAGAAATTGCAAGTAGATAAATAGGTACCGCTTCGGCGGGAAAGGTAGCAGTGTTTCATGCACCTTGGTGTTCAGTCATGCCAGCCACATGACCACGGAAGCGTCTTCGGACAGCGCTGGCTCTTCGGCAAGGAAATGGAGATGAGCACCACGCCCTAGAGTCAGACATGACTGGTTGGGGACACCTTTATCTCAAATGGAGATGTCTGTGTCTTCATATCAACATAAATGAAATGGAGGTGTGAATATCACCTATCACCCCATGCTACACTCACACATCTTACCTGTGGAACTTTGTAGATGCTCAAGATATCTACCATGTCAAGGGAAGTTTGAGAGTAAAGTCCCCCGATGACTGACATCAGGTTGTTCTCAATGCCACACTTGTAGTTGGGGATAAATCTCTTTTGAGTTGTGAAAAGTTCCATTGTGGCATGATAGGTCCATCTTCCACCATAGCTGTCATAGATGATGGAACCCAAGGTGACGTTTGGTAATATCTGGTGGTTTTCATTGATCTCCTTCACAGCAAATATCAAGGCCAAGATATGTTGGTAGTACTTAGTCAGAACACTGCAATGAGAAGTCTATGCTGTATCAAAGGAAATTCTGCAGATGGAAAAATCATTGCAACTAGGTTGTGCTCCATCAAAAGCATTTGGTCTACAACTTGAGTCAGTACAGAGACAGAGCTTTCCTCAATTCATTTTTTAAAAATTAATGTTAGGTTTAAGCACCTTGGGGCAGATATCATTTTCAGTAGAAGAATTCTCTGCATTTTGTAGGTGAGTTTTTGTTTGCTATGAAATAAATGCATTCTTTTATTTTCTTTTTTTCTTTAAGAAAAATGATTCATAAGAGCAATTAGTGAGCAAGGTGTAGGATGCATTTAATGAATCAACTGAGGGCTGCAGACCTCAACTGCTTTAGATGGTCAATATGTGTATATGTAGAGAGGGTAAGTTCAGTCTTAATTAATGGAGCTGCAAAGAAAAGACATGCATCTTTATTTGTTTAAGTTATTTCAATTTAGCTATTCCCAGAGGGGTAGCCACATTAGTGTATTGCAGCAAAAACTGCTAACTGTGTGTTGCACCATAAAGACTGACACATAGAACATAGCAAATGCTTTTAGCAATACCATAGTGCTTTAGCTATGCTATTCTAAGAAGAGATTCACACACATGCACGCACACAATCACACACATTAAAGATGTCCTTTCCTTCAAAAACAAGATTTCCAAGTTTTTGCTGACTAAATTAAAAGATGTCAACAATTCCTTCCTATCTTAAAATAGCAGCTGTTACGAGCTATTTAAAATCCTAAAAGATGATGCTGTTAAAGTGCTGCATTCAATATGCCAACAAATCTGGAACACTCAACAGTGGCCACAAGACTGGAAAAGGTCAGTTTACATTCCAATTCCAAAGAAGGGCAACGCCAAAGAGTGTTCAAACTACCGCACAATTGCGCTCATTTCACATGCCAGCAAGGTTATGCTCAAAATCCTACAAGCTAGGCTTCAGCAGTATGCGAACTGAGAACTACCGGAAGTACAAGCTGGGTTTCGAAGAGGCAGAGGAACTAGAGATCAAATCGCCAACATTCGCTGCATCATGGAGAAAGCAAGAGAATTCCAGAAAAACGTCTATTTCTGCTTTATTGACTACGCTAAAGCCTTTGATTGTGTGGATCACAACAAACTATGGCAAATTCTTAAAGTGATGGGAGTACCAGACCACCTTACCTGTCTCCTGAGAAACCTGTACGAGGGACAAGAAACAACAGTAAGAACCAGACGTGGAACAACCGATTGGTTCCAAATTGGGAAAGGAGTACGACAAGGCTGCATATTGTCACCCTGCTTATTTAATTTATATGCAGAGTACATCATGAGAAATGCCGGGTTGGATGAATCAGAGGTCGGAATTAAGATTGCTGGGAGAATTATCAACAACCTCCGATATGCAGACGATACCACCCTAATGGCAGAAAGCGAAGAGGATCTCAAGAGCCTCTTGTTGAGGGTGAAAGAGGAGAGTGCAAAAGCTGGTTTGAAACTCAACATTCAAAAACTAAGATCATGGCATCTGGCCCCATCACTTCCTGGCATATAGAAGGGGAAGAAATGGAAGCAGTGACAGATTTTACTTTCTTGGGTTCCAAGATCACCGCAGACGGTGACTGTAGCCATGAAATTAAAAGACGCTTGCTCCTGGGGAGGAAAGCTATGGCAAACCTAGACAGCATAGTAAGAAGCAGAGACATCACCTTGCCGACAAAGGTCCGTCTAATCAAAGCTATGGTTTTCCCAGTAGTAATGTATGGCTGTGAGAGCTGGACTATAAGGAAGGCTGAGCGCCAAAGAATTGATGCTTTCGAACTGTGGTGCTGGAGAAGACTCTTATGAGTCCCCTGGACTGCAAGGAGGTCAAATCAGTCCATCCTAAAGGAAATCAACCCTGAGTGCTCATTGGAAGGACAGATAATGAAGCTGAAGCTCCAATATTTTGGCCACCTAATGCGAAGAGAAAACTCCCTGGAAAAGACCCTGATGCTGGGAAAGACTGAAGGCAAAAGGAGAAGGGGACGGCAGAGGATGAGATGGCTGGATAGCATCACGGATGCAATGAATATGAACTTGAGCACGCTCCGGGAGAGAGCGCAGGACAGGAAGGCCTGGCGTGCTATGGTCCATGGGGTCACGAAGAGTCGGACACGACTGAACGACTGAACAACAACAACATTTTATTAAATTACTAATAACTATACTAAAAATTACTAATAACAATGATCTCATTTACATTTTTTGTTGGAATCAATGTATCTAATTCCGATGTGCAAAATTTGCCTATTTAAGAATATATTCTGGATCAACATATATTATGGAAAGAAAAAAAATCCTTACAGCGGTTCACCAAACAGTGAATGATGGGGGGTTTCATGGAAGCTATCTGGATCTCTAGGCATCAAGGCAAGAGACGTTACGCCACCAATGATGAGGTCACCTGGTTGAAAGTGTCTGTGAAGAATAGGGAGGGGATCACCGACAGTGCATTTTTTAAGTTGAGTCTTGCCTGCATGAGAGGCAGCATCAGCAATGAAAGCACTAATACCATCATTATTGATCTACATTCTCAGTTACAAACATCAGCCTAGTTTCTGTATGATTCTTAAAAGTATCCAAGGATACAGTAGCCTGAGTTGAATGGCCATTCACTCCTCCCTCTCCTCACATTCTGCTCTGAAGCCTTGCACCTGAATCCTAAAGCATGTGAGGTCACTCTGAGAGCCTTCCCTGCTCCTAGATTGTAGCTCCAGATTTGAAGAGTGTAGGGCAAATTTGTATTATCCATCCCCTCTCAGTCCTTAGCTTTGCTAGTGGGAAGTGGGTCTCCAGAAGGGTTTAAACAAGAAGCAGAATTAATCACAGTCATTTTGATAATTATAAGGGGGAGAAAATCACAATGCTCGCATTGTGATTTCTCTCTAGCATCGTGGGGAAAAAAAATTCTCACCTCTGCTAGTCTCCTCAAACTTTTTTTTATGGAACAGCAAGACACATGTCAATTGGGACTTCGGCAAAGTGAGAGTAATGCACTCAATGGTGAAAATAGGGAAGGTTTAGGAGAGGAAGGGAAAGGAGAGCGGGGAAATGTTGTTATATGTGCAAATATGTATAGATATATAGATGAGTGTTGACCTCAAAGGTCTCAAGGGAAAAATTCAAATCAAAATGAGGCTGGGTTCTATTTCAGGGGGAATGTTGATGTTGTGGGCATTTTCCATTTATACCAGTCTATTGCGTATGAATGATATTTTAAAAAAGGTTTTCTTTGAAAGCTCCAGGAAGAGTGAAGTTCTTCTCAGTGGTCACTAGGTGGGAGCCTCTATTTTCTTATCCGGGGTGTGTGTGTGTGTGTGTGTGTGTGTGTGTGTGTTCCACCAGTGATTTACTCTGAGCCAGCTGCGTTTGGAAGTCGTTAGAGATACATTACCCCTTCATGGATGACTGTGGTGAAGGGGCTTGAGTAACTCAGTGAAGCCATAAGCTATGACGTGCAGGGCCACCCAAGACAGACAAGTCATGGTGGAGAGTTCTGACAAAATGTGGTCCACTGGAGAAGGAAATGGCAACCCACTCCAGTATTCTTGCCAAGAAAACCCCATAGAACGTAACACAAGGCTAAAAGAGATGACGCCGGAAGATGAGCGTCTCAGGTCGGAAGGTGTCCAATATACCATTGGGGAAGAGCAGAGAGAATTTCCAAGTAGTGCCAGAAAGAGTGAAGCGGCTGGGCCAAAACCAAAAGGACACTCAGCTGTGGATGTGTCTGGTGGTGAAAAGAAAATCCGATGCTGTCAAGAACAATATTGTTTAGGAACCTGGAATGTCAGATCAATGAATCAAGGTAAGCTGGAGGTGGTCAAACATGAGATGGCAAGATTGAACATCAATATCTTGGGAATCAGTGAACTACAATGGACAGGCATTGCCAAATTTAATTCAGGTGACCATTATATCTACTACTGTGGGCAAGAATTAGGGATGTATGAAAGTCACTTAACTTTCCGCAGATTATGTTGATGGTGGTGGGGGAGGCGTTCCATCCCTCCCCCTGGAATCCTCGACGGGGGGGAGGCGATCCATTCCTCCCCCCCGGAATCCTCCATGGCCAGCTGTGCTCCACAGCAGCTCTGCTTTCCGGCTTTCCACTTTCCGGATTTCCGGCCGCAGAGGGCTCTGGGAAAAAAACAACAACCGTGTACGCAAATGGCAGTGGCTACGGCTGCCGCCATTTGCGTTCCTTATTTTTGGCCATCTTAATCTACGTAAATATTTACGTATACTATGATGGCAAAAATAAAGGGGAATGCAAATAGCGTAGCGGGCGCTATTTGCGTCCCTTTTGATTCACCGTTTTAGCCTACATAAATATTTTTTTGTTTTTTTGTTTTTTTTTTTAACCCAGCCATGATAGGCTACGTAAATCTTTATGTAGCCTATCACGTCTTTTTTGTTTGTTTGTTTTTTACAAGACAAATTGCAGCGGCAGCAGCTGGTCAGAAGACCAGCCGCTGCAGCCGCCGCCTCTGAAGCCGTCGCCACAGCCGCAGCCACCCGGAAGATCTGCCCCAGGTAAGTCTCAACCTGGGGGGGATCCACGGGGGTGCAGGGGGATGGCAGGGTGTTCCGCCACAGATTCTTGAGGGCCAAATGCACTGGCATTCGGGCTCACAGAGATCCATGGCAGAATTCTCTGACATCCCTGGCAAGAATCCCTTAGAAGAAATGGAGTAGGATTCATAGTCAATAAAAGGGTGGGAAAAGCAGTACTGAGGTAAAATCTCAAAAATGATAGAATGATCTCAGGACGAATCCAAGGCAAACCATTCCACATCACAGTAATTCAAGTCTATGCCCCAACCACTGAGGCCGAAGAAGCTGAGGTTGATCATTTCTATGAAAACCTACAACACCCTCTAGAACTAACATCAAACAAAGATGTCCATTTCATCATAGGGGATTGGAATGCTTAAGGAGGCAGTCAAGAAATCACCAGGATAACAGGCAAGCATGGCCTTGGTGTACAAAATGAGGCAGGTCAAAGGCCAATAGACTTTTGCCAAGAGAACACGCTGATCATAGCAAACACTCTTTTCCAACAGCACAAGAGGTGACTCTACACATGGACATCACCAGATGGTCAGAATCGAAATCAGATTGATTATGTCCTTTGCAGCCAAAGATGGAGAAGCTCCATACAGTCAGTAAAAACAAGACCTGGAGCTGACTTTGGCTCAGATCATGAGCTGCTTCTTGCAAAATTTTGGCTGAAATTGAAGAACGTAGGGAAAACCACTAAACCATTCAGGTATGACTTCAATCATATCCCTTATGAATATAGAGTGGAGGTGAGGAATAGATTTCAGGGATTAGACCTGATAGACAGAGTGCCTGAGGAACTATGGACGGTGATCCGTAACATTGTTCAGGAGGCAGCAACGAAATCCATCCCAAAGAAAAAGAAATGCAAGAAAGCAAAGTGGCTGTGTGATGAGGCTTTACAAGTAGCTGAGGAAAGAAGGGAAGTGAACAGCAAGGGAGAAAGGGGAAGATATATGCAACTGAATGCAGAGTTAGAGAGAATAGCAAGGAGAGACAAGAAGGCCTTCTTAAATGAACAATGCAAAGAAATCGAGGAAAACAACAGAATGGTGAAGGCTAGAGATCTCTTCAAGAAAATCGGAGATCTCAAGGGAATGTTTTGTGCAAAGACGGGCATGATAAAGGACAAAGAAGGCAGGGACCTAACAGAAGCAGATGAGATTAAGAAGAGGTGGAAAGAATACACAGAAGAACTATACAGAAAAGATCTGAATGTCCCTGATAGCCATGATAGTGCAGTCACTGAACTTGAGCCGGACATCCTAGAGAGTAAAGTCAAGTGGGCCTTAGGAAACATTACTAACAACAAAGCTAGTGGAGATGACAGTATTCCAGCTGAGCTATTTAAAATCCTAAAAGTTGATGCTGTTAAAGTGCTGCACTCAATATGCCAACAAATTTGGAACACTCAACAATGGCCACAAGACTGGAAAAGATCAGTTTACATTCCAATTCCAAAGAAGGGCAACGCCAAAGAGTGTTCAAACTACCGCACAATTGCGTTGATTTCACATGCCAGCAAGGTTATGCTCAAAATCCTACAAGCTAGGCTTCAGCAGTATGTGAACCGAGAACTACCGGAAGTACAGACTGGGTTTCGAGAGGAACTAGAGATCAAATCGCCAACATTCGCTGGATCATGGAGAAAGAAAGAGAATTCCAGAAAAACATCTATTTCTGCTTCATTGCTTACAAACTGTGGCAAAGTCTTAAAGAGATGGGAGTACCAGACCACCTTACCTGTCTCCTGAGAAACCTCTACGAGGCTCTAGAATAGGGATGTACGAAAGTCACTTACCTGGTCTCGCAGCTTGCTTGGCGGTGGGGGGGAGGCACTTCACTTCTCCCCCCGAAGTTCAGGCTGGGGGGGGGGAAGGCTTCCTGCCTCGCCCGGCCGAAATTCAGGCCGGGTAGAAGCGCCCCGTCTCTCCGGCTGCGAACTTCAAAAGAAAAATAAAAAGCCCCGTGATAGGCTACGTAACGATTTACGTAGCCTATCACGGCTAGATCTGCAAAGTCAGCCGTGATAGGCTACGTTAATTGTCACGTAGCCTATCACGGGTGACTTAAAAAAAAAAAAAAAAGCACGTACGCAAATGGCGGCCCCCATAGGGAGCCGCCATTCGGGTTCCTTATTTGGTCCCTGTAGTCTACGTAAAGATTTACGTAGACTACAGCGAAAATAAGGGCAATGCCATATGCGTTGGCACTCGGCCCCCCAAAGTTTCGGGGAGAAATTCTCTCCCATCGCTATGCCAGCCTTCAGATCTACCCAACACACTACGATCCAGTGGCTTAGCAGATGGAACATACCGTGGGAGTCCCCCCCCCCCGCCTCACCCTGTTCCACCAAGGTTTGGTCAGTCTTCCTCTGCAGGTCCAGGTGCAGCACGCTGGAGGGAATGACTTGGGCTGTAAGCCAGGCAAGGACCCGATCAAACGGGCCTTGATTAAGGTGCAGGTGGTCCGGCATACCTGACAGGAAGTAGCCATTAGGGATGGGGGAGAATTTCTCCCCGAAACTTTGGGGGGCTGAGTGCCAACGCATTCGGTCCTCCGAAAGTTCGGGGAGAAATTCTCCGCCACCCCCCCGCCACCCCCCGCCCCCCACCCAGGATGGGACTTACCTTTCACGAATGTCACTCCCGGCGCTGGGTCCCGGCGGTGGTTCAGCAGGTCTTAGTCAGGGCGGGGGCGGCAGCCGGTCTTTCGACCGGCTGCCGCCGCCACCATTACAAAATAAAGTAAAAAAAACTAGGGTTGGCGGAGAATTTCTCCCCGAAACTTCGGGGGGCCGAGCGCCAACGTGTTCGGCCCCCCGAACAAGTTTGGGGGAGAAATTCTCCACACACCCCCACCCCCCGCACCCCCCCCAGGACGGGACTTACCTTTGGCGAATGTCCCTCCCGGCGGCGGGTCTGGCCGGCGGTTTGGCGGGTCTTCGTCCAGGGCCGGAGCAGCAGCTGGTCTTTCGACCGGCTGCTGCTGCCGCCATTCCAAGAAAAGAAAAAAAAAACGCCCCCGTGATAGGCTACGTGACGATTAACGTAGCCTATCATGGCTAGATTTGCAAAGTCAGCCATGATAGGCTACGTAAATCGTCACGTAGCCTATCACGGGTGACTTAAAAAAAAAAAAGCGCGTACGGATAATGGTGGCCCCCATAGGGAGCCGCCATTCGCGTTCCTTATTTGGTCGCTGTAGTCTACGTAAATCTTTACGTAGACTACGGCGAAAATAAGGGCAATGCTATTTGCGAGAGGGACATTCGAGGGAGGTAAGTCCCATCCTGGCGGGGGAGGGTGGGGGGGCGGAGAATTTCACCAACTATTTTGGGGGGCCGAATGCGTTGGTGTTTGGCCTCCCTGAGATTCGTGGAGAAATTCACAGCCATCCCTAGTGAGAGTTGGACTATAAGGAAGGCTGAGCACCGAAGAACTGATGCTTTCCAACAGTGGTGCTGGAGAAGGCTCTTACGAGTCCCCTGGACTGCAAGGAGGTCAAATCTGTCACTCCTAAAGGAAATCAACTGTGACTGCTCATTGGAAGGACAGATACTGAAGCTGAAGCTCAAATATTTTGGCCACCTAATGTGAAGAGAAAAGTCACTTGAAAAGACCCTGATGCTGGAAAAGATGGAAGGCAAAAGGAGAAGGGGATGTCAGAGGATGAGATGGCTAGATGGCATCACCGATGCAATGCATTTGAACTTGAGCACACTCCAGGAGAGAGCGGAGGATAGGAAGGCCTGGCGTGCTATGGTCCATGGGGTCCTGAAGAGTCGGACACGACTTAATGACTAACGAACAAAGGGATACATGACGTTGTCGCCACCCGTCATCTACCCCAGAACTTATCGGGGAAAAAACAGATTTCCTGAGACTGTTTAAAGTCCATTTTTTCCCCGTAAGTTGGGTTCTCCCCAGTGTAGTTTTTGTTACAAAGTAGTGGCTGCTTTATCGACGGGAATGCATGTGCAGATGTGTGACGAGGGAGCAGGGTGTCTTGCTATGTAAATATTTTGCTACGTAAAATACTTGCAAGGAGGGCAGAGATGAATTTGGTGGGGGGGGGTTGAGCGAGCAGGCATACGCAAATGGCTGCGGCTATGGCGGCAGCCATTTGTGTTTCCTATTTTTCACTGTTTTAGTCTACGTAAATATTTATGTAGCAAATATTCACGTAGCAAGACACCCTGCTCCCTCCTGTTTGTCACACATCTCCACATGCATCCCAGTCGATAAAGCAGCCGCGGAAAGGTCTTTCTAGCCACTTGCCAAAAGTTGGAAGCCTGCCTCCCCTCAGGAAACTCCTGGTGGTGCCCATCTCCCTCCCCCTTTTTCCTCCCTCCCGCCCCGCAGGGTGACCCACCCACCCCCTCCCAAAGTTAGAGGCACACTTACAGTTCCAGATTTCGTCTCTTGCCTACACGGCAGAGTTCAGGTGCATTGCAGCCTCTCCCGCACCTGGGCGGGCACGCAGGCTGGCTGCTGCCTCGGCCCCTTTCCCTAGCCCTGGGCTCCCCTAGGCAGGCACGCAGTGGCTCTCTCTGGGCACTCTCATGTGGGCCAACTCTCCACATCGCGCTCTCTCTCCCCCGCGAGGACCTTCGCCCAGCCATGGCTGGGCTGGCTCCGCAACCACTGTGCAAGAGCCAGGAGTGCTCAGCAGCGAACATACATGCCTGCCGCCCGCACACTCCTCTCTCTCCCTCCCTCCCCCCCTCTGTCACACACACACACACGCTGCAGAGGGAGAGAGAGAGGCTCTAAAATGAAATTTATTATTGATACAACGAGAGAGAGAGAGAGAGAGAGAGAGAGAGAGAGAGAGAGAAAGAGAAAGATTTTTAAGACAATTTCAAGTTATTGTTTCTCTCTGGGAAAGAAAGAAAAAGAAAAAAACAGCGAGCGAGGGCTTCCTTCCCTCCCTCCTCCCACTTCCCCCCCCGTCCAATCCCAGAACATAATGAAATGCTTTTGTGTGGCACTGAAGAATACCAAACAAGTATTCTAATAAACAACCACTTTTCCCCCCTCGTTCCATCTCGGTGGTGAATACAACTGAGCTGTTGGTTTGAGAGCAGCTGGGACGCTGCTTGGAAGAGGGAGGTGGAGCTCTGACCTTCTCTCTCCGTCTCTCTCCCCCTGCCTGCCCCTGGCAGAAATGCACTTTCTCCTCAGACCTGATTGGTCCCCTTCCTCTCTCTGGCTGTCCCACTTTCTGTGCTTGCACCTCTGTCCTCCTAGGCTCCTGCCATCGGGTTCAGAAACCCATCTACCTGTGTTGCAGGTAGACAGACCTCCTTGGTTATTCTTATTTTATGCTGTTTAGGATCGCAGCTTAGGTTCTCTTCAGACATCCCCTCTTCCCCACCCAGCATTGTCCTGGCCTGGGAGGAGCGGATCACCTCGCATTCCCTAGCGCAACCTTGTGCGTAAAAGGCGACTACGCGGCTAGAGGAAAGGAGGTGTTCTGCTCACTTTTCCTGCCTCTGTTTTTTTGTTTTGTTTTTCTCCTGCTCATACTGGTCTACAGGAGACTTCATTCACCTTTCTTCCCTTTCTTTCATTCATTCGTTTTATTATAAAGGAGGGAGGCTGTCATCCGGTGCCCTCCTAACTTTTCACTCTTTTCTGGAAGCCTCACTGATGCCTTTGGCACCGTTTGTAATAAGGTCATTGTGTGTGTGTCTATACACACAGAGAGATTCATTGTTGCTGTTCAGTCATTCAGTCATGTCCGACTCTTAATGACCCCATGGACCATAGCACGCCAGGCCTTCCTGTCCTGCACTCTCTCCCGGAGCATGCTCAAGTTCATATTCATTGCATCGGTGATGCTATCTAGCCATCTCATCCTCTGCCGTCCCCTTCTCCTTTTGCCTTCAGTCTTTCCCAGCATCAGAGTCCTTTCCAGAGAGTTTTCTCTTCGCATTAGGTGGCCAAAATATTGGAGCTTCAGCTTCAGTATCTGTCCTTCCAATGAGCACTCAGGGTTGATTTCCTTTAGGATGGACTGATTTGACCTCCTTGCAGTCCAGGGGACTCGTAAGAGTCTTCTCCAGCACCACAGTTCGAAAGCATCAATTCTTCAGCGCTAGTCCAGCTCTCACAGCCATACATTACTACTGGGAAAACCATAGCTTTGATTAGACGGACCTTTGTCGGCAAGGTGATGTCTCTGCTTCTTACTATGCTGTCTAGGTTGGCCATAGCTTTCCTCCCCAGGAGCAAGCGTCTTTTAATTTCATGGCTACAGTCACCGTCTGCGGTGATCTTGGAGCCCAAGAAAGTAAAATCTGTCACTGCTTCCATTTCTTCCCCTTCTATATGCCAGGAAGTGATAGGGCCAGATGCCATGATCTTAGTTTTTTTAATGTTGAGTTTCAAACCAGCTTTTGCACTCTCCTCTTTCACCCTCAACAAGAGGCTCTTGAGATCCTCTTTGCTTTCTGCCATTAGGGTGGTATCGTCTGCATATTGGAGGTTGTTGATAATTCTCCCGGCAATCTTAATTCCGACGTGTGATTCATCCAACCCGGCGTTTCTCATGATGTACTCTGCATATAAGTTAAATAAGCAGGGTGACAATATGCAGCCTTGTCGTACTCCTTTCCCAATTTGGAACCAATCGGTTGTTCCATGTCTGGTTCTTACTGTTGCTTCTTGACCTTCGTACAGGTTTCTCAGGAGACAGGTAAGGTGGTCTGGTACTCCCATCTCTTTAAGAATTTGCCACAGTTTGTTGTGATCCACACAATCAAAGGCTTTAGCGTAGTCAATGAAGCAGAAATAGATGTTTTTCTGGAACTCTCTTGCTTTCTCCATGAGCCAGTAAAAGTTGGCGATTTGATCTCTAGTTCCTCTGCCTCTTCAAAACCCAGCTTGTACTTCTGGTAGTTCTCGGTTCGCATACTGCTGAAGCCTAGCTTGTAGGATTTTGAGCATAACCTTGCTGGCATGTGAAATCAGCGCAATTGTGCGGTAGTTTGAACACTCTTTGGTGTTGCCCTTCTTTGGAATTGGAATGTAAACTGGTCTTTTCCAGTCTTGCAGCCACTGTTGAGTGTTCCAAATTTGGTGGCATATTGAGTGCAGCACTTTCACAGCATCATCTTTTAGGATTTTAAACAGCTCAGCTGGAATACTATCATCTCCTCTAGCTTTGTTGTTACTAATGCTTCCTAAGGCCCACTTGGCTTCACTCTCTAGGATGTCCGGCTCAAGTTCAGGGACCACACTTTCATGGCTATCAAGGACATTCAGATCTTTCCTGTACAGTTCTTCTGTGTATTCTTTCCACCTCTTCTTAATCTCATCTGCTTCTGTTAGGTCCCTGCCTTCTTTGTCCTTTATCATGCCCGTCTTTGCACAAAATGTTCCCTTGAGATCTCCGATTTTCTTGAAGAGATCTCTAGTCTTTCCCATTCTATTGTTTTCCTCGATTTCTTTGCATTGTTCATTTAAGAAGGCCTTCTTGTCTCTCCTTGCTATTCTCTGGAACTCTGCATTCAGTTGGATATATCTTCCCCTTTCTCCTTGCTTTTCGCTTCCCTTCTTTTCTCAGCTACTTGTAAAGCCTCGTCAGACAACCACTTGGCTTTCTTGCATTTCTTTTTCTTTGGGATGGATTGAGTTGCTGCCTCCTGAACAATATTATGGACCTCCGTCCATAGTTCCTCAGGCACTCTGTCTATCAGGTCTAATCCCTGAAATCTATTCCTCACCTCCACTCTATATTCATAAGGGATATGATTGAGGTCATACCTGAATGGTTTAGTGGTTTTCCCTACGTTCTTCAATTTCAGCCAAAATTTTGCAAGAAGCAGCTCATGATCTGAGCCACAGTCAGCTCCAGGTCTTGTTTTTACTGTCTGTATAGAGCTTCTCCATCTTTGGCTGCAGAGGACATAATCAATCTGATTTCGATATTGACCGTCTGGTGATGTCCATGTGTAGAGTAGCCTCTTGTGCTGTTGGAAAAGAGAGTTTGCTATGATCAGCTTGTTGTTTTGGCAAAACTCTATTAGCTTTTGTCCTGCTTCATTTTTAGGGGTGGACGAAAGTCCCTTACCTTTCGCCGAAGCTTGTTCGCAGTGACGAACAATCTTTACGTAGACTACAGCGACCAAATAAGAAACGGGAATGGCGGCTCCCTATGGGGGCCGCCATTATCCGTACGCACTTTTTTTTTTTAAACTCACCCGTGATAGGCTACGTGACGATTTCCGTAGCCTATCACGGCTGACTTTGCAAATCTAGCTGTGATAGGCTACGTTAATCATTACATAGCCTATCACGGGGGCATTTTTTTTTTCTTTTCTTGGAATGGTGGCGGCGGCAGCCGGTCGAAAGACCAGCTGCCACTCCTGCCCCGGACGAAGACCCACCGAACCACCGGCCGGACCCGCCGCTGGGAGGGACATTCACCAAAGGTAAGTCCCGTCCCGGGGTGTGTGCGGGGGGCGGGGGTGTGTGGAGAATTTCTCCCTGAAACTTGTTCGGGGGGCCGAACACGTTGGCGCTCGGCCCCCCGAAGTTTCGGGGAGAAATTCTCCGCCAACCCTAGTTTTTTTTTACTTTATTTTGTAATGGTGGCGGTGGCAGCTGGTTGAAAGACCGGCTGCCGCCCCCGCCCCCGATTAAGACTTGCTGAACCGCCGCCAGGACCCGGCGCCGGGAGCGACATTCGTGAAAGGTAAGTCCCATCAGGGGTGGGGGGCGGGGGGTGGCGGGGGGGCAGCGGAGAATTTCTCCCCGAACTTTTGGAGGACCGAATGTGTTGGCACTCGGCCCCCCGAAGTTTCGGGGAGAAATTCTCCGCCATCCCTATGAATCATTTTGTACACTAAGGCCATGCCTGCCTGTTATCCAGGTGATTTCTTGACTTCCTACTTTAGCATTCCAATCCCCTATGATGAAAAGGACATCTTTGTTTGATGTTAGTTCTAGAAGGTGTTGTAGGTCTTCATAGAACCGATCAACCTCAGCTTCTTCGGCATCAGTGGTTGGGGCATAGACTTGAATTACTGTGATGTTGAATGGTTTGCCTTGGATTCGTACTGAGATCATTCTATCATTTTTAAGATTGTACCCCAGTACTGCTTTTTCCACCCTTTTGTTGACTATGAGTGCTACTCCATTTCTTCTAAGGGATTCTTGCCCACAGTAGTAGATATGATGGTCACCTGAATTAAATTCGCCCATGCCTGTCCATTTTAGTTTGCTAATTCCCAAGATGTCGATGTTCCGTCTTGCCATCTCATGTTTGACCACCTCCAGCTTTCCTTGATTCATTGATCTGACATTCCAGGTTCCTAAACAATATTGTTCTTGACAGCATCGGATTTTCTTTTCACCACCAGACACATCCACAGCTGAGTGTCCTTTCGGCTTTGGCCCAGCCGCTTCACTCTTTCTGGAGCTACTTGGAAATTCCCTCTGCTCTTCCCCAGTAGTATAATGGACACCTTCTGACCTGAGGGGCTCATCTTCTGGCGTCATCTCTTTTAGCCTTGTAATACGTTCCATGGGGTTTTCTTGGCAAGAATACTGGAGTGGGTTGCCATTTCCTTCTCCAGTGGACCACATTTTGTCAGAACTGTCTGCCATGACCTGTCCGTCTTGGGTGGCCCTGCACGGCATAGCTTATGGCTTCACTGAGTTATGCAAGCCCCTTCGCCACAACAAGGCAGTGATGCATGAAGGGGATCCATGAAGGAGATTGATCCATGAAGGGGATCCATGAAGGAGAGATTCATACACACATACAAAATCTGGGGACTCCCTCTCGAAGGCAGGTTCATAAAATGGACACCTATAGAACTACAGGTAAAGATAAGAGCACCCGCTTTTGCTTTTCTACTCTGGGTCACGTAATAGCTTATGTAAATATTTACATAGGCTATTACAGAGGAAAAAGAGAACACAAATAGCACCCACTACACTATTTGCGTTCCCCTTTTTTTTGCTGTAATACCTTATGTAAATATTTGCATAAGCTAAAACTGCGAAAAAAGGTAATGCAAATGGCAGCCGCTGTAGCTGCTGCCATTTGCGTATCTTTTTTTTTTTTAAACCCACCCCCAAACATGATAGGCTACATAAATCTTTACGTAGCCTATCATGTCTTTTTTTTTTTTCAGAAGCCTGGAAATGGCGGCGGCGGCAGCCGGTCAGAAGACCTGCTGCTGCCGCCACCAGAGCCGCCGCTGGAGCCGCCGCCACCCAGAAGATCCACCCCAGGTAAGTCTCATCCCGGGGGGATCTGCGGGGGGGCGGGGGGGCAGGCCATTCCACCACAGATTTCAGGGGGCCGAAATCCGTGGCGGAATTTTCTGACATCCCTACCTGCAGATTACAATGAGGGCTGGTTTGTATCTTTGTATTTACTGCTCTTTCCCACAACAAACCCATTACTGTCTCCTCAGAAGTAACTCCTATTGTGGTCAATGAGTTCTTGTGGGTTAAAATATGGGCTGGTTTCTGTCTTTGTGTTCCCTCCCTTTTCCCAGCTCAAGCATATGTATGTCTACTCGGAAGTAACTCCCATTGTGTTCAATGAGTAGAGATGTGTGAACCCACCCCTGCCTGGGTTCTCCGGGCAACCGTCTAACTGCTGCCCCTACTTGCCAGTCCCCAGAATGCACTTGAGCCCTGCCATGCTCGGCAAGTAGCCTGCATTCACCTAGGGATGGCGGAGAATTGCTCCCCGAAACTTCGGGGGGCCGAGCGCCAACGTGTTCGGCCCCCCGAACAAGTTTCAGGGAGAAATTCTCCGCCCCCCCCCGCCCCCACACCTCCCCCGGGACGGGACTTACCTTTGCCGAATGTCCCTCCCAGGGGCGGGTCCGGCCGGCAGTTCGGCGGGTGTTCGTGCGGGGCGGGATTGGCAGCTGGTCTTTCGACCGGCTGCTGCCGCCGCCATTCCAATAAAAGAAAAAAAAAACAACACGCCCCTGTGATAGGCTACGTGACGATTAACGTAGCCTATCACGGCTAGATTTGCAAAGTCAGCCATGATAGGCTACGTAAATCGACACGTAGCCTATCACGGGTGACTTAAAAAAAAAAAAAAAGCACATACTGGTAATGGCGGACCCCATAGGGAGCTGCCATTCCCGTTCCTTATTTGGTCACTGTAGTCTACGTAAAGATTTACGTAGACTACAGCGACCAAATAAGGAATGCGAATGGCGGCTCCCTATTTGGGCCGCCATTAGCGTATGCGCTTTTTTTTTTTAAGTCACCTGTGATAGGCTACGTGATGATTAACGTAGCCTATCACGGCTGACTTTGCAGATCTAGCTGTGATAGGCTACGTTAATCGTCATGTAGCCTATCATGGGGGCTTTTTTTTTTTTTAACTTTGGAGTTCGTGGCCGGGCGAGGTGGGAAGCCTCCTCCCTGGCCTGAATTTCAGCCGGGCGAGGCGGGAAGCCTCCCCCCCGGCCTGAATTTCAGCCGGGCGAGGCAGGAAGCCTCCCCCCTCTGGCCTGAACTTTGCGGGGGGAGCAGCGAAGCGCCTCCCCCCACCGCAAACAAGCTTCGACGACAGGTAAGTGACTTTCATCCACCCCTACATTCACCCCAGTGGCCTCACTGAGCACTACGGTTGCCATTTCTTGAGCAATAAAATGGCAAGAGGCTGTGGATTTAATTAACAACTCTTGGCAAAAAATGGAGGTGAAGGTTAACGAGCTGCAAGATCAAGTGGCAGCACAGCAGACTGTCTTGCAAGCTTTTCATAATACTTTTTCTGCAATAATCTCGCAATTGGAGGCTTTCACATGCAGAGAAAATGTGCGTATTATTGGTATCAAAGGTTTATCTACTGATATAAATTTGTTTACTTTTGTAGATAAGCTGCTGCATGAGATACTTCCTTTGTCATCTGATTATGTGCTTGATATTGAGCATACATTCCGTGTGCCAAATGCTAAAGGGACTGACTAAATTTAGGGATATCAGAGAATTTCTCCAAGAATATCGGGGAGGTCGAATGCCAGCGCATTCGGTCCCCCGAAATTGGTGGAGAAACAGTCTGCCCCCCCTGCCCCCCCCCGGGACGGGACTTACCTTGTGCGAATGTCCCTGACGGCGGCGGCTCTGGCGGCGGTTCTGCGGCGGTTTGGAGGCAGCAGCGGTGGCCGGTCTTCCAACCGGCTGCCGCCGCCGCCATTTCCAAGTTAAAAAAAACACTCAACATGATAGGCCATGTAAAGATTTATGTAGCCTATCACAGCTAGATTTTAAAAAAATACCGTGATAGGCTATGTAAATGTTTACATAGCCTATCCCGGCTGAGTGGGAAAAAAAACAAAACCGCACATACACAAATGGCGGCACCCATGGGCACCGCCATTTGCGTACATGCAGTTTTTTTTTCTTTTTCCACTCAGCCTTGATAGGCTACGTAAACATTTACGTAGCCTATCACGGCTGACTGCAGGGACGCAAATGGCGGCGGCTATGGCCGCTGCCATTTGCATCCTGGCAGGACAGGATTCCTGGCCAGAGGGATGGGGCACTTCCCCCCTGGCCAGAATTTTTTGGGGGAGTGATGCGGCGCCTCCCCCCCTGGCCAGAATTTCTGGCCACCGCGAATCAACTTTCGGGTTAAGGTAAGTGACTTTCATACATCCCACTGACTATACAATTATAGTTCAATTTGCAACAGTCTCCACAAAAAATCATATCCTGCATTTAGCCAGACAGGAGGGAAATCTTTTCTGGGGATCAAAAGAAGATAGAGTTATGTTATTTCCAGATTACACCAAAGAAGTTGTTGATAAAAGAAGGCTATTTACCAAGGCGAGAAATCTGGTGAAACACATGAATCTACAATATCATTTAAAATATCCTGCTACGTTTTGAATTTTCTCTGAATTATGAAATATTATGATACTAGACTTAGTAAATATTTTTCTCTGGTTGTTCTTAAGCTTTATCATTATATAGTAGCTAAAAGTCATGATATGGCCAATGGAAATGAATTCTAAGCTTGCTTCTTTGTTATAAGCCTGAAGACTAGGCATGGCAGAGAATTCTGCCATGGATCTCAGTGAGGCTGAATGCCAGTGCATTCGGCCCCCCGAAATCCATGGCAGAATGAAGTCCCACCCCCCGCAAAATGGGCCTGGAATGGACCCTACCTTGGTCAGCCGTTCCAGTGCTCCTTGAATGGCGGCCACATCTGTAGCCGCCATTCGTGTCTTTCGAATGGCCGTGATAGGCTACGTAAATACTTAAGTAGCCTATCACGGCTAACACAGGGATGCCATTTGTGTCCCTGTGGAGGCTGTGATAGGCTATGTAAATATCACAGCTAAAAAAGGGAATGCAAATGGCGGCCACCATAGCCACTGCCATTTGCATTCCTTTTTTTTTCCATGATAGGCTACATAAATATTTACGTAGCCTATCACGGCTAAAGCGGGAACACAAATGGCATAGTTGATGCCATTGGTGTCCCTGCTTTAGCCATAATAGGCTACGTATATATTTACGTAGCCTATCACCGGCCGGCGTACGGCCGCAAATGGCATCCCCTACACAGGACGCCATTTGTGTCTGCAGCAGCCCGGCAGCGGCTGGAGGCCCCACTGCGGGTTGGTCCGGCTGGCGGCTCCACAGCCTGGCCACAGAGTGGACCCAACCAGGCAGGATTCCGGGGGGGAGGAACGGATCGCCTCCCCCCCGTCAAGGATTCCATGGGGAGAAACGGATCACCTCCCCCCACCTGCGGAACCCGGCAGAACCAGGTAAGCGGGATTTCATACACCCCTACTGAAGACATAATATTGACATTGATTATTTATGCTGTATTGACCTGTAAGATTGGTATAATATTTAAGTAGAGTGATATTTGTAATTTATGTGTAATGTAGTTTAAATTTAAGTTTGTTATGTAAACTTCTGTTTATATTTTGCTTTGTTTTCCTCTCTTTTTGCATTTCTTCTTCTTCTGTTTTGTTTCCTTCCCCTTTGCTCTTCTCTCTCCTTTTTATATTATCTCCTTTCTTCCTCTCTTTCCCCCCCCTATTCCTCCCCCCCCTTATTTCATTATTGAGGGGTCCTGTAGAACTGTAATGTTGGAAACTGTAGAAGATGATTATGTTGTTGGTGTTCTTTGGTTCATTTATATAGATAAAAGTAGAATAAAAAGTATTAGGAAAAAAGAGAGAAATAAAATGGCAACCACAAAATGCGCATATTTGCAAAATTGAGCATTTTCACACATAAGCAAATATGTGTATTTTTGCAATTGCCATTTTATTTCCCAAAAAATGGCAACCACGAAGCTCGAGGAGGCCACCGGGGTGAGTGTGGGCTGTTCACCAAGCATGGGTAGGGGGCAAGCAGTGGCAGAGGCTCAGCGAGCAGGGCTTGGGGGCTTGGGCAGGGGCAGTTCCACCGGATTCCTGGACTGAATCGGGCACCCGCACCATCCCTATCAATGAGGCTTGCTCCTGAAATGCTTGTGCATCTGGGCTTTCACAGGAAAGGAGAAGGGTAGGGGGGAAGCATGTCTTATTGATTGAGCAACCCCTGCCAGTCAGATGATGTTATGTTCTGTGAAATGATTTTTACTGGTCCAAAGAATCTACTCTTAGAACCCTGCTCACAGCAAAGCCGATGCCTTTAAAAAAATCCAGTCCTCCTCCATTAGCTGCTCCTTCCATTGTTGTGGAAACACGGCCCTAGAATAAGCCAGATAAAGTGCAGTTCCAGAAAATTCTGTGGGAAAATTGCTACACACACACACACACACACACACACACATACACACACACACCTAGCCACCAGATACCATATGCCAATGCTAAGCCTTGCAAATTTAGCACATATTTTCCACATCACTTGAAAACTGCCAGTAGTAAACACTCCCTTTTATCACCAGCAAATTGGACAGTAAATTAGGTGGCGAGGGGGGGGGGAGTGTTAAACCTGACACATCCCTAAATACAAGAGCGAATTGGGTATTTTTGGAGGGAGGGGATTATTTTCAAATCCTCTTACATACCTTGCTTATGAAACTAGCATTACGTACCCACAATCAAATTGCAATTCAGAGGGAAAGTGAATCTCTGTTGTGCTTTGAATATTTGAAAATCAGTTTGTATGTTACACTAAAAGAGAACTGGCCTGTAGACAGGTAGTGTAAGTACGTCAGAAGCTGGGGAATCCATGCTTGACCTCAGAGCCAGGCCAACACCTATTTCCTGCCAAAGGAGAAGGACAAGATGGTGACCAAACCACTCCATGTACAGAAGCCAAAAACACTGACAGTTGCAATTTAGCTTCAACACTCTGAATGGGAAAATCTCCTCCTCCAGCTTGAGGATGTTAGCTGATATTGGTAGTGTCACGGCAGCTGGATGACACACTGACTGTTTCTTGAAGCAGTCATCTTATTCTACCTATTTTCATTTATTATTTATTTAAAATATTTCTTGGCCTCTTTTCAGTGCAGCAGCCCTCCCAAGGTGGCTTACAACAATTAAATACATAAAACTAGTTAAAAAAAATATTAAAAGTGGTAAAAACATAAAAACAATAAAAGCCAACAATAAAACCAACAACAATGTTAACAGCAGTAATGGCAACAAAAGCAGCCATATCAATAGAAGGCCAAGGTAAAATAATATGCTTTCAAGGCCTTTTTAAAAGTCTGCAATGATGAAGTATGGCAGACCTCCAATGGCAGCTTGTTCCAAAGGTGTGGGGCCGCTGCAGAGAAGGCCCTCTCATGTGTGGTCACCCACCTGACTGCTTTCAGGGGTGGGCAAATGAGAAGGGCCTCTCTTTCTGATCTTAAAGTTCAGGCAGGCTGATATGGGTATAGGCAGTCCTTCAAGTAACTTGGTCCCAAACCATTTAAGGTTTTAAAGGTCATAACCAGCACTTTGAATTGGGCTTGGAAATGCACCGGTAACCAGTGCAGCTGGTGCACTATAGGTGTTATATGATTGAATCGCCCCCACCAATACTAAGGCAGGCGCATTCTGCACAAGCTGGAGTTTCTGAATGAGACCAAGTTTGACCTAATGAGACCAAGTTTGGTGGTCTGCCCCCAGAGGCTGATGAATCAGGATAAATTTCTGAGGACTCTTGGGGATTTTCTTGCCAGCTGAAATGGCAGCCCTGCCAAGGTTCTGGTCACCTCTGGGAACAAGGAGATAATACAAGGTATTGCTTCAATCAGTCCAAACATCCTCAGCCTAGTCATAGAACTGTGTCATCTCCTTGGTATTCTGAGGAGCTGAGGATGATGAAACGGTTGTGTCCAAGATTAGAGTGCAAATGGTGGAAGATTCATAACAAACATGATTGAACATAGGCAAGAATCCATTTGCAATCTTATCCTGTGGTGGTGATGGCGGCACAGACATCTTACTTCTCCACCACAATAGAATCAGCTCAGGGTCACCCAGTGGAGCTCTTCTGGGTCCTCAGGGGCCTCTTCGATATAGGCTTTAAAACACAGCAACTCGAATCCTCAAAGGTCCACTGTGAACAGTTTTCTACACATTTTGCAGATAGAGTTGCTCCAATTTGTGCCATCTTCAATGCCATTGTTTTGACAGAGTCTGAGATGGATATGGCTAATACACCATCTAGTCATGTTATGGATACCTTTTGGTTTGTGCAACCTGAGTATCTGGACAAATAACCTGGAGGTCTGATGCCTTCTACTTACTCTTTAGATCTTTGTCCATCCTGGTTTGTGAAATCTGCAGAGTTGGCTAAGTAACTGGATCTCTGAGGTCCCTTGAGGGATGGTGAGGTTCCCACAGCTTTGAATGAGGCAGTGGTGATATTCTTGTTGAAGAAATCAAATCTTGATCCTATTGTTTTGGGATAACTACCACCCTCTATCAAATTTGCCATTCTTGGGCAAGATGCTGGAGTATGTGGTGGCCTCACAACTCTAAGCAGTGTTGGATGATAATGATTATTAAGATCCATTCTAATCAGGTTTCAGATCTGATGTTGGGACCACAACAGCCTTGGGTACCCTGGTTTATGACTCATGCCCGGGAATAGATGGGGGCAGTGCAAGACTGTTGGTTCTTCTGGGCCTCTTAGCAGCTTTCAGTACAATTGGCCATGGTATTCTTCTGGATCATTTATATGCATTGAGCTTGGGGGATACAGTTTTAGAGTGGTTCTGGTCCTTCCTGGAGGAATGGTCTCAAATGGTGGTGCTGAGGGCTTTTGTTCAACCCCATGGCCATTAGCCTGTGGGGTGGCACAAAGTTCCATCATATCCCCCATGCTTTTTAATATCTACATGAAACCACTGGAGGAAGTCACCAAGAGGTTTGGACTGAGCTATCCTCAGTATGTGGATGATACTGAGCTCTACCTTATGTTTCCATCTCCACATCTCAGGGATGCTGTCAAACTTGTGAACCAGTGTCTGGAGGCTGTTTTGAGGTGGATGAATAAATAAGCCGATACTTAATTCTGACAAGGTGGAAGTATTGTGGGTTGGGAAACCAACTACTCTGGATGGAGGTTTACAAATGGTCTTAGGTGGGGTTGCACTCCCCCTAAAAGACCAAGTGTGTGGTCTGGGAGTTCTCCTGGATTCTCTGCTAACTGGGGAAGCCCAGGTGTCTGCAGTGTCCAGGAGGGTGTTGTTTTTTTCAGTTTAGCCTGGTATTCCAGCTGTGGCCCTCTCTGGAAAATGGATTTTGCCTCAGTTATCCATGCGCTAGTGACATCCAGGCTGGACTACTATAATGTGCTCTACCTGGGGCTGCACATTCCAAGACCTCAGTTCCAAGGCCAAGACTTTAGCTGGTTCCAAGACTTCAGCTGGTGCACAATGTGGTCGCTTGAGTCTTCATGTGGGTGAGGTGATACAATCATATAAAGCCTATGCTGCACCAGCTGCATAAGTTACCGGTGTGTATGTGAGCCCAATTTAAAGTGATGGTATTGACTTTAAAGTAGGGATGTACGAAAGTCACTTACCGTTTCGCGGAATCTTTTGCAAAACGGGGGGAGGCACTCCGTCCCTCCCCCCGGAATCCTCAACGGCCGGCTCCACTCCTTGGGGATTCCGTGGAGCTGCCGGCCAGCTCCACCAGCAGCCGGACATCCGGCCGCTGGCTAGCAGGGACGCAAATGGCGGCCGCTGTAGCCGCCGCCGTTTGTGTCCTTGTATTCAGCCATGATAGGTTACGTAAAGACTTACATAACCTATCACGTCTGGGTTTAAAAAAAAAACATGAACACAAATGGCGGTGGCTATGGCCGCCACCATTTGCATTCCTTATTTTTGGCCGTCTTAGTCTACGTAAATATTTCCGTAGACTAAGACAGCCAAAAATAAGGAACGCAAATGGCGGCGGCCGTAGCCACCACCATTTTCATACGCATTTTTTTAAAAAAAAAAACCAGACATGATAGGCTATGTAAGTCTTTACGTAGCCTATCACATTTATGTAAAAAAAAAAGAAAAAAAGATGAGACTGCAAATGGTGGTGGCAGCAGCCGCTTGGAAGACCAGCTGCCGCCGCAGCCGCTGAAGCCACCACTGGAGCCGCCGCAATCCAAAACATCCACCCCAGGTAAGTCTCGTCCCGGGGCAGATCTGCTGGGGGGCGGGGGGGGGGCAGGCCATTCCTCCATGGATTTTGGGGGGCCGAATGCACTGGCATTCGGCCTCACTGAGATGCGTGGCAGAATTCTCTGACATCCCTACTTTAAAGCTTTAAATGAATTGGGACCAAATTACTTGAAGTACCACCTTCACATATGTCAGCCTGCCCACACTTTAAGATCAGGAAAAGTGTCCTTTCCCATTTCTCCACCTATAAGAGCAGTTAGCTGGACATCCATACAAGAGAAGGCATTTTCAGCAATGGCCACACACCTCTGGAATAAGTTGATATTAGGGGTACGCCAGACCTTTTTAGAAGCCCCTGAAA
Source organism: Heloderma suspectum (assembly GCF_057233095.1). Classification (NCBI taxonomy): domain Eukaryota; kingdom Metazoa; phylum Chordata; class Lepidosauria; order Squamata; family Helodermatidae; genus Heloderma; species Heloderma suspectum. The sequence continues at coordinate 91,190,921 of NC_139463.1, read as the reverse complement.
ACATACTATTTTATTCTGGTCTTCCCCAGATATGTTTGCTGTTTTGTTTTGTTTTTTATTATATAATTATATAATCATTTTTATTGTAAAAGTTGAACAAAACAAAAAAATGAGGGGGGAGCATGGAAATGTGAATTTGGGGGGATTTGGACATTTTGTGGGTATTTGTACACTGTTGCACATAGGAATGTGTGCAAATTTGGAAACATAATTGGTGGCTGTAAAGACATGATTTTCATAATGTTACAGGCATAAATGCGCCATTTACACCTCTAATGTTCTGTAAATGACCCCCTTATGGCTGCCATTTATACAACATTACGTTTCTGAACAAACCAGACCCTCCATTTTATGCAAAATGGCAGCTTGCTTAGGGGATGGACAGCCTTGCAGCGCTCACCAGGTGCTCGCCGGGCTGTCCAGAGTCTCATGCAGCATGGCGAGTGGGAGCGGGAAGTGGCAGCAGTTCAGCAAGCACCTGGTGAACATTAATGGAGTTGAGTCATTTCATCTCTACATGGATGTGGCAGATCTGCTATAGGATCTGTGGCAGATATGCATTTCAAAGTTTGTGAGGCAATTCATACTGCAAAATATTTTTTAGGGATGTCAGAGAATTCCGCCATGGATCTCAGTGAGGCTGAATGCCAGTGCATTCGGGCCCCCGAAATCCATGGCGGAGCGAAGCCCCCACACCTCACACCCCGCAAAAGGTGTGCAAAACGGGACACCTACCTGCTGCTGTTCACGCAGACTTGTGAATGGTGGCAGCAGCCGCCATTCCCTTCATCACTATAGCCGTGATAGGCTATGTAAATACTTATGTGGCCTATCACAGCTAATGCAGGGACGCCATTTGCATCCCTGTGGAAGCCATGATAGGCTGCTTAAGTATTTACATAGCCTATCACGGCAGCCTGGAAGGATGCAAATGGCGGCCGCTATGGCAGCCGTCATTTGCGTCCTCAGCAGCCCGTCCACGGCTGGAAGTCCGGCTGCGGACAACCCTGGCTGGCTGCTCCGCGGAGCTGGCGCAGAGCAGAGCCGGCTGGGCAGGATTCCAGGGGGAAGGACCCCATCAAGGATTCCAGAGGGAGGGACAGAGTGCCTCCCCCCCCACTGCAAATCAATTCCATGAAAAGGTAAGTGACTTTCGTACATCCCTACAAAACACCCAATGCTCACAATCTGATAGGTACACGAGTTGGAAAAGGTTTAAAGTGGAAACTGGAGAACCTCAACAAACTAGAGTTTTGCTGATTCACACATCCCTAATTGGCAATCTATGCAAGCTCATTATGATGGTAAAGAGAATCCAGCCATATTCAGCCAGTCTTCTCGCACACAGGTTCTATGTGCAAGTAGGTGAAACGGGAATGAGAATGCTAGTTTCGCTCCCCTCACTCATCATTCTTGTTTCCCTTTACATGTGGTGTACGACTGTCTGCTGAGGAGAGCCTCCTCTATCTGTGGAAGCTTTCCATATGATTTTAGATGGACCATGTTCAGACTGATGGTAACATATTTTCTTAGATCGTAAGCTAGGTTTTTTTAAGGGTTCGCTTCTCCACAGTTGTACCCAAAGAACCCACAAATATAACTCAAATGGCACCAATATATATTTTTTTCTTTTTTATAAATAATGAAAATTTTAAGTAGGGGATGCATTCATTGATGAATGGAGAGCCAATGAAACAGGAATACACACAACAACAATAACAACAACAGCAACAATTCTATTAAGGCAATCCTAAATCATACTGCAAAGTTTGTTTATTACTGTGGGGTTTTTTTTCTCATTAGCTCTTCCCTGGTGTTTAACTCCGGTCTTAAGACAATCAGGTAACATTTTGGGAAAAATATACAACCCAGCAATCCAGCACTGGAGGCTAAGATCGAGAAGACCTCCACAGCTACCATGTATTTCCCCTTGGTGCTCAGGTAGGTGGGAACAAAGGAGAGCCAAACACTGCAAAAGACCAACATGCTGAAGGTGATGAACCTGGCCTCATTGAAATGGTCCGGCAACTTCCTGGCAAAGAAAGCCACAGTGAAACTGATAATGGCCAGAAAACCCATGTAGCCCAGGACACAGTAAAACATACTTGAAGACCCCTCGTTACAACCCAGTACAATTTCTTCAACCAATGAGTGCATGTCAGCATCTGGGAATGGGGGAGAAATTGCCAGCCATACAATACAAATACATACCTGGATAAAAGAACATGAAAGAACAATGGAGTTGGCCAGTCCTTTCCCCACCCATTTCCTGATCTTGGATCCCAGCTTTGTGGCCATGAAAGCCAGAACCACGGTGACGGTTTTTGCTAGCACACAAGACACAGCCACTGAGAAGATGATGCCAAAGCTAATTTGTCGAAGGAGACATGTTATCTCCCCAGGTGAAATGATGAAGAGCAATGTGCAAAGGAAGCATAGCAGGAGAGAGATGAGGAGAGTGTACGTGAGGTCCTGGTTATTGGCTTTGACAAGGGGAGTGTTGTGGTGTTTCAAAAATGTCCCAAGCACCAAAATTGTGAAGAAGGAAAAGGAAAGTGCCAAAATAGCTAAGGTGATCCCCAAAGGTTCTTCATAGGACAAGAAGGTTGTTGTCTTGGAAACACATGAATCCTGGTCTTTGTTTGGATATTGATCTTCTGGACATTCAAAACAGTCATCCATATCTGAAATTGGAAAGACTTACTGTCCACTTTCTCAATCATTCTGTTAATGTTTTCCTCGCTCAAATTGTCTGATACTCAAAGGTATGAGGGGATTATGGAATCTGGCCTCAGGAACCCACAGTGGATCAGGACCACTTACCTCTGCTCCAGGAGGACTGGAGGCGGAACAGCACTCGGCTGCTTCTTGCAGCGCTTCCTCCCTATCCCTGCTGATTGCCATGTCTTTTTTGAAAAAAAGTAAAGGCGATTGGGAGGATGTGCCCATAGACTTATACGGAAATAAGGTCATGAATCTTGTGTATAAGTCTATGTGTCCATAGGCTTATACGCAAGATTCACAGCTCTATTTTGCATATAAGTCTATGGGCACATGCGATCAGAGGATGTGCCCATAGACTTATACACAAAATAGAACCATGAATCTTGCGTATAAGCCTATGTGTCCATAGATTTATGCGCAAGATTCATGACTCTATTTGCCTATAAGTCTATGAGCATATCCTCCCAATTGCCATTTTTAAAAAAAAAAAAAATTAAAGGCATGGCAATTGGCAGGGACAGGGAGGAGGCGAATGGCTTTGGCTGGCAGGGGAGAAGGTAAGTACCCCCCAAGCCAGTTCCCCCCCGCTGCCCTGAAATCCTAGTGGAGCGGAAGTGCTCTGGAGGATTCCGGGGGTGGGAGGAACAGATCGCCTCCCCCCCATGGATCCCCCACTGGAACAGACAGTGGGGAATCGGTATACCCCTAGAGGAATTCCCAGAAGAGAAACCTGAATAGTTTCACAGGATGAAGGGGCTAGGAAAGTATGATGCTTGAAAACTAATTTAGGGCTTCTTCATAGTGAAGTGTAGTATCACTGAAAGAATTCCATCTTGCGATCCTATCCTTGTCCTCCCCCAAAGCACAATGATTGAAGACAATGGTAAAGTATGCACTATGATTATGAGGTGGACCAATCTGTCATGCAACAACACTCCCTCGCTCCCATATCCCCCTGAAGCATTTAGAGAGAGACACACACACACAAATGGTGATATTCTGAAACAAAGTCTGTGGGCAGAAACAGTGGTGAGAAAGAGTTTGTGAACCCTAATGATAATTATGGAAATTCCGTAGTTTTACATGATGGCCTTTGTCAATCCAAACCGGTCCTTTTTCTAAACATCGCATAGGGTTTATACTAACTAATTCCGTCACTTGTGAAATAAAATGATGTAGAAATTATGTTTGTGCATTGACCCCTTGATCTGACTTGGAGGCCACTTTGGGGCTTCCGAGGCGGGCCCAGTTAGGCTTGGGCTCATTCAGGGATCCCCTGACTCACTTTGGCCTATGCAACCAAAGCAGGATTCAGACATCTGAATCCTGCTCAGCCCTCCCCAATATGCCGCCCAGCCCCCAGCTTCTTACCTGGGCCCTTCTTCTGTGGGGGAGGGGTACTGCTGCAGCCAGGGCAGCCACTGCCAGGGGAGCCATTGCTGGTGGAGCTGCTGCTGCTGCCTGTGCCACTGGGGGAGCTGCTGCCAGCACTGCCAGGGGGAGCCACTAGGGGAGCTGTTGCCATAGCCAGTGCCTCTTGGTGAGCCACTGTTCCAGCCAGCTCTTAGCCCTTTGGGTGTGAGCTAGCAGCTATCTTGGTGTTCCAGGGAACAGGTGAACCATTTTTAAAATGGCTTCTCCCCTCCGGAATGACAAGATGGCTCCCACCACACATCCCTAGGACCCAGGTAAGCAACTGGGGTCTGAGGGGAATCAGTGGCATCAGCATGGCCGCTGGGCCTCCAGATCATGCTGAAGCACTTCACAATGACCTGCTTCACTTCAGGCTGCTTCAGGCTCCCTCCACCACACTTTGGTGGTGGCCCGAAGCATCCTGCTTCGACTCGGAGCTCGGGTTTCGGGCTGAAGCAGTGCACAGCCCTAGTATACATTAGGCAAAAAATGAGTACTTAAAAGTTAGGGTATGTGCAAAAGTAAGTGAACCTCTCACTGCATCAGCTCAATGAAAAAGAATAATTAGAATCAGGTGTTTATGTAATTAGGTAGAACTTCAGGCACTCTGGGAGAGAGCGGAGGACAGGAAGGCCTGGTGTGCTATGGTCCATGGGGTCACGAAGAGTCAGACATGACTTAACGACTGAACAACAACAACAACAACAACAACAACAACAACAACAACAAGTTCAGGCATGAGTTTGAGAGGACCCACCCCATAAAAGGATCAGAAACATTGTGATTTTGGTTTTCACCATATGGTTATATGGAAATATGTCATGCCATGACCCAAAGACTTCTCGGAGGACCTCAGAAAAGCGGTTATTGCTGCTCATCAATCTAGAAAGGTTTACAAAACCATATCTAAGGATTTGGGGCTCCACCAATCCACTGTTAGAGAGACAAATGGAGATGGTTGAAGACCACAGTCACTCTACCCAGGGGCAGTCATCCTACCAAAATCTCTCCAAGAACAAACTGGTGTGTCATTCAGGAACTCAAAAAGAATCCCAGAGTAACATCCAAGAATGCGGGCCACTCTCACCTTGGTTGATGTCAGTGTTCATGATTCAAGGATCAGAAAAAGACTGAACAAGCATGGTGTTCATGGGAAGATAGCCAGGAGGAAACCACTGCCCTCTAAAAATAACATTGCTGCCCATCTGAAGTTCACTAAAGATCACATAGATGATACCCAAGACTTCTGGATCAATATTCTCTGGACAGGTGAATCAAAGGTAGAACATTTTGACTTTTATGAAAAACATTATGTTTAGCGAAAAACAAACAGTGAATTCAAAAAGAAGACCCTCATCCCAACCAACAAGCATGGTGGTGGGAATGTGATGGTATGGGCCTGCTTTGCTTCCTAAGGACCTGGACGGCTTGCCATCATTGACACAACCATGAATTCTGCAGCTTATCAGAAGATTCTAGAGGAGAATGTCAGGCCATCCATCTGTGAGCTGAAGGTGAACCAAAAGTGACCCATGCAACAAGACAATGATCCTAAACATACAAGCAGATCTACAAAAGAATGGCTGCAGAAAGAGCAATTCTGTTTTAGAATGGCTTTGTCAAAGTCCAGATCTAAACCACATCAAAATGCTGTGGCAGGACCTGAAGCAAGCTGTTCATGCGAGAAAGCCCTCATATCTACCTGAGTTGTTCTGTAAGGAGGAAGGGGCCAAATTTCCTCAACATTAGGAATGTACGAAACCCCGCTTACCTGGCTCAGCCTAGGGATGTATGAAAATCACTTACCGTTCGGGGATTATGTTGATGGTGGGGGGGGAGGCGGGAGCTCCGTTCCTCCCCCCCCCCCTGGAATCCTGGCTGGCCGGCTGTGCTCCACAGCGATTCTGCAGAGCCGCCGGCTGGCTCTGCCAGCAGCCGGACATCCGGCCGCTGGCTAGCAGGGACGCAAATGGCAGCGGCCGTAGCCGCCACTGTTTGCATCCCTGCAGTCAGCCGTGATAGGCTATGGAAATGTTTACGTAGCCTATCACGGCTGATTTAAAAACAAAAACAACAACGCACGTACGCAAATGGTGGTGGCCGTAGCTGCCGCCATTTGCGTTCCTTATTTTGGCACGTCTTAGTCTACGTAAACATTTATGTAAACTAAGATGGTGAAAATAAGGGGAACACAAATAGCGTAGCGTCTGCGTTATTTGTGTTCCCCTTATTTTCGCCATCTTAGTCTACTTAAATGTTTACGTAGACTAAGACGTGCCAAAATAAGGAACGCAAAAGGCGGCAGCCATGGCTGCCGCCATTTGCGTACATGCGTTTTGTTTTTTGTTTTTTTAAGTCAGCCGTGATACGCTATGTAAACATTTACGTAGCCTATCACGGTGTTTTTTTAAAAATCTAGCCATGATAGGATACGTAAATCTTTATGTAGCCTGTCACTTTTTTTGGTTTTGGTTTTTTTTAACCTGGAAATGGCTGCGGCGGCAGCCGGTCGGAAGACCGGCCCCTGCAGCCGCCACTGCCGAACCGCCGCCGGATCCTCTGCCGGAGCTGCTGCCGCCAGGAATATCTGCCCTAGGTAAGTCCCATCCTGGGGGGGTGGGGGGGCGGGCCGTTCCACCATCGATTTCAGGGGGCCGAATGCGCTGGCATTCAGCCTCCCCGTAATCTGTGGCGGAACTTTCTTACATCCCTAGCTCAGCCGGGTTCCACTGGGGGGGGAGGCGCTCCATCCCTCCCCCCAAAATCTTGGCCAGCCGGCTCTGCTCCACGGGGATTCCGCAGAGCCGCTGGCCGGTTCTTCCAGCAGCCGGACATCTGGCCGCTGGCTAGCAGGGACGCAAATGGCAGCGGCTGTAGCCACCACTATTTGCATCCCTGAATTCAGCTGTGATAGGCTATGTAAAGACTTACATAGCCTATCACGTCTGGGTTAAAAAAAAAATGCGTATGCAAATGGCAGCAGCTACGGCCGCCGCCATTTGCATTCCTTATTTTTGGCCATCATAGTCTACGTAAATATTTACGTAGACTAAGACGAAGACAAGAAAGAGGAATAGCGTAGCGGACACTATTTGCATTCCCCTTTATTTTCACCGTCTTACTCTACGTAAATATTTATGTAGACTAAGACTACGGAAATAAGGGGGAACGCAAATAGCGTCCACTACGCTATTTGCATTCCCCCTTATTTTTGCCATCTTAGTCTACGTAAATATTTACGTAGAGTAAGCCGGACAAAAATAAGCAACGCGAATGGTGGCGGCCGTAGCCGCCAACATTTGCGTACGCGTTTTTTTTTTAAAACCCAGATGTGATAGGCTACATAAGTCTTTACGTAGCCTATCACAAATGGGGGGGGGGAAACAGACTGCAAATGGCGGCGGCGGCAGCAGCTGGTTGGAAGATCAGCCGCCGCTGCTGCCGCCAAAGCCACTGCTGGAGCCGCCGCAGTCCGGAACATCCACCTCAGATAAGTCTCGTCTCGCGGGGGGGGGAATCCGTGGGGGGGCGGGGGGGCAGGCCATTCCGCCACGGAGTTCGGGAGGCCAAATGCACTGGCATTCGGCCTCACCGAGATCCGTGCCGGAATTCTCTGACATCCCTACTCAAAATCAATGTGGGAGACTGACCAACAGTTACAAGAAATGCTCAAGGGGTTGCCACCAGGTACTGAATCTAACAGTTCACATACTTTTACACACATGGATATTGAATGTTGAACCAGTTGTGGATAAATGTTCAAAAAGCATCATATTTGTGTGTCATTTGTTTACTCAGGTTATCTTTTTTGATTTTTTCTTTTTGCTAGGATTATGGGGTTAGATTAAGATCTAATCCCATTTTAAGTTGGAAATATGTTTTGGTCCTAATGGGTTCACAATCTTTTTCTCCCCACTGTGTCATACTTGAAATACTGGTCACTAATGAAGGCTAATTCTGGAGTGGCTTAGTTCTGTTGGCTTTGGAAGGAAACCTGTTTTGCCTAGGCATGGCGGAGAATTCCACCACGGATCTTGGTGAGGCTGAATGCCAGCACATTCGCCCCCCCGAAATCCATGGTGAAATGAAGCCCCCTGCCCCTCCACCCCGCAAAATGGGCCTAGAATGGAGCCTACCTTGGTCAGCCATTCCGGTGCTCCTCTAATGGTGGCCGCATCTGCAGCCGCCATTCACGTCTTTTGAATGGCTGTGATAGGCTATGTAAATACTTAGGTAGCCTATCACAGCTAACGCAGGGATGCCATTTGTGTCCCTGCGGAGGCTGTGATAGGCTACGTAAATATTTACGTAGCCTATCACAGCTAAAGCAGGAATGCAAATGGCATAGGGGATGCCATTTGCGTCCCTGCTTTAGCCATGATAAGCTACGTAAATATTTACGTAGCCTATCACGGGCCGGCGTAGGGACGCAAATGGCGTCCCCTACACAAGATGCCATTTGCATCTGCACCAGCCCGGCAGTGGCTGGAGGCCCCACTATGGGTTGGCCCAGCTGGCGGCTCTGTGGTCTGGCCGCAGAGCGGAGCTAGCTGGGCAGGATTCCAGGGGGGAGGAACTGATTGCCTCCCCCCACCTGCCTAACCCGGTGGAGCCAGGTAAGCGGGGTTTCGTACACTCCTAGTTTTGCCTTGGGGCCTACCAGTACTGGACCTGGGTGGCCTGATTCTGCTGAAGTCTCAGACTTTATCTTTATCAGACTTTATCAGACAACTCCTACCTTTCTGGCTTGATATTTTTCCTTTGGGACATGGGAGGCAATCATAACAGCAAATCTGCTTCCCTTCCTGCTTTTGCCTGAAATAACCATGGTGGCAGCTTTCGGTACACAAAGACAGGGGTAATGCCTAGTTCATAAATAGAAAGGGAAAAGGTGGAATGTAATAATTGAGATCAGGCATTCAGAAAATTGTATGATTGGTGGATAAACAGTTAAGTAAATGTGTAGCAGACACTGAGTAATATTATCCTCAACGTTCTAAACAGTTTCGAAATGCAGTGGGCTGCTGGGCTCTCCAACAGATTTTCTGGAGAGTGAAGGTTGCAGAAAAAACATTGTTGCTACTGCTGTATTCCAATTAATGTCTACCAGGGCAAGAGTCAAAGGTCAGAGTGGTTAAGCATCTGCCAATGACCCACACACCATCCCACTTACAAGAGCCATCCTGAAGATGTTCCTCCTCTTCACCATTGCAACCTGCTCATACACCAGCCTCTTCTGCTGCTCCAGACAATGGTTGTGGTGAGAAGGAGCAACAGCAGATGTCACTGAATACACATTGTCCTGGTCCTGTTTTGCCTTATGAAGCATCTGAGCCTTACTGTATTGCTAGAGGAATCCTACTGTGAAGTGACTCACACCTTTATTCTGTGAGTTGACCCATGCCTAGGGATGTCAGAGAATTCTGCCACGGATCTTGGTGAGGCCGAATGCCAGTGCATTCGCCCCCCCCCAAATCCATGGCGGAATGGCCCCCCACCCCCCACGCATCCCCCTGGGACAAGACTTACCTGGTGCGGATGTTCTGGGTGGCGGCGGCTCCAGCAGCGGCTTCAGCGGCGGCAGCGGCTGGTAATCTGACTGGCTGCCGCCGCCGCCATTTGCAGTCTCGTCTTTTTTTTTTTTTTTTACATAGATGTGATAGGCTACGTAAAGACTTATGTAGCCTATCACGTCTGGGTTTTAAAAAAAAAAAAGCATACGCAAATGGCGATGGCTACAGCCACTGCCATTTGTATTCCTTATTTTTCGCCATCTTAGTCTACATCAATATTGACGTAGACTAAGACGGCAAACAATAAGGAACGCAAATGGCGGCAGTCGTAGCCGCCGCCATTTGCGTACGCGTTGTTTTGTTTTGTTTTGTTTTACCCAGAGCCCTCCGCAGCCGGAAATCCGGCTGCTGATGGCCCTGGCCTGGGCCTGGCCGGCTGCTCCGTGGAGCCGCTGTGGAGCACAGCCGGCCGTCAAGCACAATTGCTGTGGAGCACAGCCGGCCGTCAAGGATTCCGGGGGGGAAGGACCAGATCGCCTCCCTCCCGTCAAGGATTCTGGGGGGAGGGACGGAACGCGTCCCCCCCACCATGAACAGAATCCGCGAAAAGGTAAGTGACTTTTGTACATCCCTACGCATGCCTTTACTGCGTGAGTTGATGGTGAGAGATGGGTGTCTCCTTTAATGTAGCCAGGCTGAGAGTGGTACTACAGCTAATAATGGTGTATGGTACATGTAGCTGTATTTCCCAGCAACATTATGATTGATGCTGCTGCCAGTAATGGTGAGAAATGTCAAAGCAGTTTTTTGGGGTGGGATGGGGAACAGTTTCAAAGATTATTAAGAGGCACCAAGAAAAAGTGCACCTTGGTAGTGTGGGTTTGGGGAACGTAATGATTTTGAGCAGAAATTGGTTGTTACATTTATTAAATGGAAGCACTTTTGTAAAGCAGTGCTTTCTCCCTTCTCAAAGGTGCTCACAGAGACTTACATAGAATATGAAGTTTGGACAGTTTAGCTCACAAACCTAAACCCACAATCTTTTCTGGGCTAAACTGATATTGGGAAGATGCTATTTGAAACAAACAAGTAGTATGCTGGAAGAGGGTGTTTTAGCCTCTCACTTATTACATATTTTAAACTATACCGTCATACCACCAAAACTGGTTTATCATTACCAAGCATCTCAAGATCCAAAGCAACCACAGGTAGGTCCTGCAGTAGATGTGCTGGTGGGAATCTCAGTGTGGTAAACAATGAATATTTTCCTTTCAGACATCAAACCCATTCTATCACAACCAAGCATCTCATATTAGAAAGCAACCCCAAAACTCTTGCAGTATGCCTGCTGGTGGTAGGGATGGCAGAAAATTCCACCACGGATTTTAGTGAGGCTGAATGCACTGGCATTCGGCCCCCCGAAACCCGTGTCGGAATGGCCTCCCACCCCCCACCACCCCGGGGAATCCCCCTGGGACAAAGCTTACCTGGGGTGGATGCTCCGGTGGTCACGGCTCCAGTGGCTCTGGCGGCGGCTGGTCTCTCGGCTGGCTGCTGCGGCCACCATTTGCATCCTGCCAGGCTGCCATGATAGGCTATGTAAATATTTACATAGCCTATCACGGCAAAAATAAAGGGAACGCCAATGGCGGCTGCCATAGCCGCCACCATTTGCATTCCCTTTTTTTTTTTTCTGTGATAGGCTATGTAAATATATATGTAGCCTATCACAGCAAAATACAGGGACGTGAACAGCGGCGGCTGCAGTGGCCACCATTTGCGCCCCTGTGCAGGCTGCCTAGCGGCCCCGGCTGGTGGTTCTGCAGAGTTGCTATGGAGCGGAGCTGGCCAGGGAGAATTTTGGGGGGAGGGACAGAGTGCCTCCCCCCCACTGCGAATGTCAGCCTTCGAAAAGGTAAGTGACTTCTGTACATCCTTAGCTCGTGGAAATATCAGTGTGGTGTTGAATGATGTTTCGTTTTTTCATTCATGATGGTGCAATTCAAAATCCAGAATAAAAAACTTGAATTCTCATTTAATTCAGTCTTACCTTGTAGTGACACACTCACACAAATAATATAAGGATGGTGGGTGCAAGAACAGGACTCCCTCTCACTGTTCAACCCATCCTGCAAGCTACTGATATAAACAACAAACAAGCATGGGTCATCTCACAGTAGGATTCCTCTAACAAGGGTTAGATACTTCATAAGGCAATACAGACAATGTGGAGCATCTTTGCTGGATTTGGGACTGAAAGACCCAGGAGAAGGATGGGTGCATGGAGCATAAGTTGTAAGCAAGCACAATTTGTGACACTGCACAATATCATAACTAGGAATGTCAGAGAATTGCGCCACGGATCTCAGTGAGGCCAAATGCCAGTGCATTTGGCCCCCCAAAATCCGTGGCGGAACGAAGCCCCCCACCCCCCCACCCTGCAAAAGGCGCGTGAAACGGAGCACTTACCTGGTGCTGTTCATGCTGTTTTGCGAATGGTGGCCATGTCTACAGCCACCATTCGCTTCACCATTTAAGCTGGGATAGGCTGCATAAATATTTACGTAGCCTATCACGGCAAAAAAATAAGGGCGCAAATGGCGTAGCAGCCGCCATTTACGCCCTTGTCTTTCACCATGATAGGCTACGTAAATATTTATGTAGTCTATCATGGCCAAAAACAGGAATGCAAATGACAGCCGCCATAGCCACCGCCATTTGCATCCACAGGCTCCACACAGTGCCTGCGAATGCACCCTGCTGGCAGCTCCGTGGACTTGCCGTGGAGCGGAGCCGGCTAGGTTAGGATTTCGGGGGGAGGTGTGGAGTGCCTCCCACCCATCGCGAATCACACCTGCAAAAAGGTAAGTGACTTCCGTACATCCCTAATCATAACTGATCACGGGGCACTCAGATAAGGCATCAGCCTTTGCTTCCAGTTTCCCAGCTTTGTGGAATTTTGTGGACCAACGTAAGATAAACTTAGCTTCTGGTCTTTTAAACTGGCAGGTTTTTTGATGATGGAATACTGCTTATGAATGGTCCCCTAGATTCAGGCCATATAGACTAAGAGTTCAGAGAAGTTTTCCCTTTTGTCAAACACATCGATCCAAAAGCATATATATTCAGTAGGGATGTACGAAATTGCCCTTACTTGTCTCCACCGGGTTCCGCTGGGGGGGGGAGGCACTCTGTCCCTCCCGCCGGAATCCTCGTCGGCCATTCCGCGGAGCTGCCGGCCAGCTCCGCCAGCAGCCGGACATCCGGCCGCTGGCTAGCAGGGACGCAAATGGCAGCGGCTGTAGCTGCCGCCATTTGCGTCCCTGTAGTCAGCCATGATGGGCTACGTAAATCTTTACATAGCCTATCACGTCTGACTTAAAAAAAAAAAAAAAAACACTCGTTGAAAGGATTGGTTTGGGAATGTGACCCAGTTTGTATTTGTAGGTACGTCATATTTTGCAGAATTCATACCTCGATGGTTGCTTTTCCTGGGTTGCACTTTAACTTTTCCACCTTAATCACGTGTTTTCATGTCAAATCATGATTTGACATAGCTCTCCAGGGCTCCATATGCTGCAATGCTATACACATCTACCTCAGAATATTCCTAATTGAACATTGTGGGTCTTAATTGTGAGTAGACATGTATCGGATTTGACATCATACCAGAAATGCATTCAAAATTGGAATATATTACCTCCAGTCAGAACCTACCTGGTTAAAACTGCTGTGCCATGTGATGGCATCATCATGAATGGTGATCTTCTCTGCAATAACCTGGGGATGCAGTTTTCCCACGTTCAATCTATGAAAGGATTGGTTTGGGAATGTGACCCAGTTTATAATATCAAATCCAGTCACCAATATTCCATTCTGGTCAAATGAAACCTCATCCCCAGCACTGTTGTTAAATGAAACTCTTTTGAGAAAGTGGTGGAACTGGATATCAAAAGAAAACATAAGGGGTTGTAAAAAGACATTGTGGGTAATGTCAGGATCTACCTTACACTGAGGAAGAACATTATGCTCAGTATATCTAACACACATGACAGAAGCTACAAAATATGGCATGTGGTGGTCATTCCCAGCCACGTGAATCTTGGATTTAGTTTAAATCATGTATTTATATGCCGTCTTTCTTCAGAAATAGATTCCACAATGATATAACTGTTTAAAAAAATCGGTATAGCACAGTGATAAAAACATCAGAAAAAAAGTCACAGATATAACCCAAACATAAATTACCTGAATTAATAAAAAAAAAATTGTCCAGTACCCAAAAGATAATATTGCTGGCTAGGTATGGCCAAATCTGCCCATTTCTCTCAGTTTCTAATTCTTCCAGGCTTGCATTCAGTTCGTCTTGACCTTTGAGAATGTTCTCAATCTCAAGTTCTGTTCATCTCAAGCACTGATAATTTTTATTTTTATCATTTCATAAATAAATGCATGCATGCTCAGTGCGTTTCACCCAATCAATGTATTTCTATATGTAATGTTGCCAAATACGTACATTTTTTGCAAGTAAGCTTCCTAATGTAATTATATTTTAAAATTATTTTCACAAATATATGGATATTGGGGTTCATTTTCTGATTGTAGGACTCCACTGTAAAAGTTGGAGAAGTGTGAATTTTGAATGATAACTGAGTTTTAGTTCATGTTGTATTTATTAGCATTTATTAGCATTTATTTATTTATTGCTTCCAAAGCGCAATGTTAGCTAAGATTGCATTAGAAGGTGAACCAGATGAATGTCTCCCACATCCCTATTGCTGGCACCAATCAAACCCTCTTAGGAGAGGCATTTCATAAGTGGGGATCCACAGCTGAAAAAGTCCTCTCCCCAGTTGACATTTGACAATCCATCTCATCTCTGAAGGAGGAAGGGGCACTCAGGGAAAGGCATCTGCAGATAATCTTACAGTTCAGCCAGGTTTATATAGGAGTAGGAACGCCTTCAGATACCCATGTCCCAAGCTGGATAGGACTATGGAAGTAAGTGGCAGGACTTCAGATGGGCCTAACAAACAAATAAGCAGAAGAGGTATTGTCTCTTTTTCCCACTCTGGTAGGCCTTCTAGAATTTCCCTTATTGTTCCTGGCCTTGAACATTCTTTGTGCTGCATCTCTCTCTGTACCCAAGGGGTTTCAGGGTGGGCTCCTCTACACATTGCTTTTTCAAGCATTCTAAAGGAAGTCAGCTTCTCTTTTTTTTTGTCTCTTTTGGCTATGAGGCACCACACATATTTTCTGCATCTGGTCTTAGCCTATGGTTCATTTGTTTTTTCTACAATGAGAAGTGTAAACTGCATTTTGGGTTCAACCACCCCCACATGGTATAAACCTGTCCAGATTCTCAAGTCAATGAATAAACAGGCCACAGGGACCTCAAAGGGAAGGCTTCCTAAATCTTGAATCTCCATATAGCTTCCTGGAATAATGGCATCAGGGGACTAAACGTATAACTGAGACTTCCACCCCTGCATCCAATATTCCCAGAATAGTTTTATCCTTGACACGTATATATCTCTTAACCTTGCTGTTGCCCTCTTTTCTGTTAGTTATCGCAACCCCGACAAGCATATGTTTACTTTACACTTGCACATTCTTTGGCTTTCCCTTTTTGCTCAGTGGCTGGTGCTGTGGTTTTGAGAGATGCCTCTGGGTGAATCTAACATTCAGATGGCTGGGTCATCCACAGTGATAGCAAACATTGTCTTTATAGATAGAAGGGTCATGTGAGAGAATTTGAATACTCTTTATCTAAAGAGTTCCATTACTTTTTTTAGTGGAAACTTCCCCCTCCCTCCCGATCAGCTCCAGGGCCTTTTCACTGATGTCTGCTTTGGCCCTATCCACTGCTTTAAGAGATCTGTTAGTTTCAACCCAGACATGATCAGAAATGTGCTTTACTGAGGCAGCAAGGGCTCAAAGTGTTTCAGGAAATGTTTAGGATTTAACTGTAACATCTCCTTCTCATTCTCCAGCTGCACCCATTTCTGCAAAAACATATGCATGTTGAAGAATAGTATATCTCTCTCAGATCAGACATTTGGTCCCCAGTGAGCTAAGGAAGGCTCCTAACTGTAGCTAAACCATGTTTCCCCTCCCTTGCTCTGTAGACTTAGTGACGACTAGGGCTGTGCACTGCTTTGGCCCAAGGCCCAAACCCCGAGTTGAGGCGGGCTGCTTCAGGTCACTTTGAGCCCCTTCTGAGGTGAAGTGGAGGGGGGCATGAAGCGGCCTGGAGGGGGGGGCCCTCCAAAGCACTAGGTGCACTTCGGAGCTTCGGCATCCCCGGCCCAGCCACGCCAGCACCTCCAGGCCCTTACCTGAGCAGCTGCTGCCACCTCTGCCACCACCTCCCCCACCGCCACCTCCACTGCCATCATCATCATCATCACAGCTGCCGCCTTCTCCTCCTCTCCTGCCTCCACTGCTGCTGCTGCCTTCTCCGCTGCCATCTCCACCACTGTCATTGCTGCCGCCAGCTCCTGAGGACTGGATGCATGCCGACTTTTATTGCAGGGAGTTGCCATTTTTAAATGGAACCATTTCAAATGGTGGCAGAGGAAGCAGCAGCAAGGTAAGGAGCTGGGGGGTTGAACGGGGGTATGTGGGGGGACGCGAAGCAGGGTGCGGCATCCGAAACCCACTCTGGGTTCAGGGCCGACTCTGGTTGGGGGGGGCACCGAATCAGCGTGAGCTGAATCATGCCCTCCTCTGAAGACATGAAGCAGCTTCCGAGACAGATTGGGGGGTCCCTCCACAGCCCTACTGACCACTGCCTGCACTTTTGCTTTTATTAACCACAAGCAGAAATCAACCCCATGACATCCAAACCACACAATATTGTCAGATAGTTCTGTTCCTTTGCATTGCCCAAGATACAGAACAAGAGGATGTCCCACCTCCATTCGAACTGCCAGTTGAAATCTGCTTCAGTACTTGCAATGGGATATTATCCTCCACCACATCTGAAGTCAGCAGGCCAGGTTATGGGAACAAGAAGGCTATGTCACACAGAAAACTGTCCTCCAGAATAGGGAATGCCCAGGAGTGTCAAGAGCCAAGGTGCTTCCACCACTGCTCCCTCTGCCACCTGAGCTCATTGCCTCCCTCTGCCTAATGATAGGAACTGACATGCACCCTTTGCCAGATCCCGAAAACAACAAGGGATCCATTTTTTTGTTTTTTGCCATTGGGAAGTGAATAAATCTGACTTCTGCCACAGTGTTTCTTGAGATGTCTTGGGAGATCCCATGACAACCCTTTGCAAAGGAAGCATCTTAAACTGTTGGGTGAAAACTAGGGATGTATGAAAGTCACTTACCTTTTCGAAGGGTGACATTCGCAGTGGGGGGAAGGCGCTCTGTCCCTCCCCCCAAAATTCTTCCCAGCTGGCTCCACTCTGCAGCGACTCCGCGGAGCCGCCGGCCGGGGCCGCCTGCAGCCAGACATCTGGCCACTGGGCAGCCTGCACAGGGACACAAATGGCGGCCGCCGTAGCTAGGGATGTCAGAGAATTCCGCCACAGATCTCGGGGAGGCCAAATGCCAGCACATTCGGCCCCCTGAAATAGGTGGCGGAATGGTCTGCCCCCCCGCCCCCCTGGGACAGGACTTACCTTGGGCGGATCTTCCTGGCGGCGGTGGCGGCTCTGGTGGCAGCTCCGGTGGCGGCTCCGGCAGCGGTTCGGCGGCAGCGGCTGCTGCAGCTGGTCTTCCGACCAGCTGCCACAGCTGCCATTTCCAGTACAAAAACAAACAAACAAAAAAAGTGATAGGCTACGTAAAGATTTATGTAGCCTATCATGGCTAGATTTTTAAACAACACCGTGATAGGCTACGTAAATATTTACGTAGCCTATCACGGCTGATTTAAAAGGAAAAAACCGCACGTACGCAAATGGCGGCGCCCATGGGTGCTGCAATTTGGGTTCCTTATTTTGGCACGTCTTAGTCTATGTAAACATTTACGTAGACTAAGATGGAGAAAATAAGGGGAACGCAAATAGCGTAGCATCTACACTATTTGCGTTCCCCTTATTTTCGCCGTCTTAGTCTACGTAAATCTTGACGTAGACTAAGACGTGCCAAAATAAGGAACGCAAATGGCGGGGCCCATGGGCGCCGCCATTTGCGTATGTGCATTTTTTTTCTTTTAAATCAGCTGTGATAGGCTACGTAAATATTTACGTAGCCTATCATGGCTGACTGCTTGGACGCAAACGGCGGCGGCTACGGCTCCCGCCATTTGCGTCCCTGCTAGCCAGTGGCCAGATGTCCGGCCGCTGGTGGAGCCGGCCAGTGGCTCCGCAGAATCCCTGCAGAGCGGAGCCGGCCAGCCAGGATTCCAGGGGGGGGGAGGAATGGAGCGCCTCCCCCCCGGCCAGAATTTTGGGGGGAGGGACGGAGAGCCTCCCCCCCACTGTGAATGTCACCCTTCAAAAAGGTAAGTGACTTTCGTACATCCCTAGCCGTAGCCGCCGCCATTTGTGTCCTTGTATTTTGCCATGATAGGCTACATATATATATATATATATATACGTATATATTTACATAGCCTATCATGGCAAAAAAAAAAAAAAGAATGCAAATGGCAGCAGCTATGGCGGCCACCATTTGTATTCCTTTTTTTTTTTTTTTTGCCGTGATAGGCTACGTAAATATTTACATAGCCTATTACGGCAAAAGACAGGGGCGCAAATGGCGGCCACTACGCCATGGTGGCCATTGTTCCACCATGGATTTCGGGGGGCCAAATGTACTGGCATTCGGCCTCACCGAGATCTGTGGCGGAATTCTCTGACATCCCTACTGAAAGTCATCATTGCAACCTCTCATGGCTCTCTCCTTCAGACATATTAGATGTTAGTTGTAAAACATAGGGATGGGTGAGGATGTTATTTCAGGCCAGTTTCGGTAAAATTTTACAAACATTCACAAAGTTCACCATCTTGGGCACAAAGAGAAATTGTGCATACAGAAAGAAAGAAAAAATCATGTGGGAGAAACTGAAACTGATAGATTTTTCCATCCTGGCCCAGAGTTTTGAGTGCTTACTCTTCAAAGACTAGCATTGGAGATCCATGCATTCAGGAATATTAGTGTGAATTAGAATGCCACCTGTTTTTTTATGACAGGCTCCTCATCTTTAATAGCTATCAGGCTGCTCTGGCATAGTTGTCTACTCAGGACATTACCTGCCATGGCTGTTGATCCTGAAGATTCAGTCTCCCTTCCTTCACCATTGCTCTGTGTTTTGGTTGGCCTGACCAAATGGCATGCAAAGCATGTGCTACTGCATAGACAGCATTATAAATGTTGTAGCTGTAGCCAGTCATGCTCATTTCAAAAAAAGCCCCAGGAAGACTCTCCAGCTTCTCCCCCCCAGTGCAGGTGTCATCAGCTTTTTCACTAATAAATGCATTTGGATATACACAGTCAAATGCCTGTTCCCAGAAGTCCTTGATGAAACCATCTTCTTTTGTTGAAAAATGGTTTCTAGTTTGAAGAAAAGTTTTGAAGCCTGGTACTTCATTTGAGTGAACTGAGAAGGACAGAGCACCATGGATGACTTGTATATCCCAATTTCTTTGATAAAAATATGATGCAAGCTCCATCTCAGCTGTCATGATCCACACTTTACCTTTTGGCTCAATAGAAACAGTTTCTATGTTGGGCAGGTGTAGCAACAACCTCAAAAACAAGCTGTTGTTTTCATAGACTAACACTGCATTGGCATTGCTCTTCATGGCAACATGATATGTTCCTATCAGCCATATCAAGTCTTCAAAAACACTACTGAGATAAAATGGCTTGATTTTTTCTAAGAAGGCAACACAGATGCCACAGAGAGAAAACATTGGAAATATCATCCGCACAAATTTTCCTCTATCATTTTCTTTAACAAGGATACCAACCCACGTCCACCTGAAGTGCAAAAGTAGCTGAATGATCCCCTTGTATTGGTAGGCTTCATTTGGGACCATCCGGTAGAAGGGAAGGGTTTCCGTTTGATCAGTCATTTCTGGAGGAGAGCCATATGTTAACTGCAGAAATGGAGATGGGATGGGATGTTGGGGAAAATAAATAAATAAATCATAGAATCATAGAATAGTAGGGTTGGAAGGGGCCTACAAGGCCATCGAGTCCAACCCCCTGCTCAATGCAGGAATCCAAATAAATGTTTGTAAAATGCCATTCCTGTCTACTGATGTTTTTTGCAGATGTGTTGTTCTCAAATACTTACATATACTGAATATATTTGTTCAAGGAGCAGTTTATGGGAATCAATTGAAGATTTCCACAAGTAAGTATTTAGTTTTGTACATTTTGTTATATTGCATTAACAGTGATGGTAAGTATGCATGATGGAAGTGCAGAATAAGATATTCTCCCTTTTTGGAAGCCCTTCTCCAGTTGAAATAGGGGTCATACCTCTCTGAATTTGAGGCCAATTGTCCCAAAGGCAGTTCTCCCAGCCACTGCCTATAGCCAGCCAACCTATCCATTCTCCCTTTCTTCCTTTCTTAATTCTGAGAAAAGGGGAAGACAACCAAGCTCAGGGAGGGCAGACTAGATATATGTGGTGCTTTTTCTCCTTCACCTTAATGGGCATAATGTCCATGCGCATTCCCAGAATTATGATCTTCTCATTTCAGGGAGCATGAGATTTGCAATTTATTTTACATACCGATTCTATATATTGTAAATGGCTCTATGTTAAATCTTAAAACATATCATTTCAGTTTATTGAACAGTTTCATCTTCCACCATGTGTATACATGAACATGTTCTTGTTGTGAATTTTTTCCTTTTTGTTGTCAAATGTAAAAAATATAAAACAGATGTATGTTTTCCCTGTATGTGAATTTTAAAGCCCCAACATTATTAACTTGTCCTGTATTCTGGTAACAGAATTTCAGAAACAAAAATGAATTGCTTGCAAAGAGTTTTTAAACAAATACAAACTTTCACAGTATCAGGGAATTTTCTCTTCTGGTTCATTTAGGGCAATCTCTAATTACCAAGCTTTGCAATGGCTTCATGATGTTGTTTTATTTACTGCATGAATAAATGTAAACTAAATGTAAACATATCTCAGATATACACATCTGTGTCTCTCTATCACAAATATCTAAAAGGCAACAAAAATGTGAATATTTTCTTTTAAGTCCCATGCCTCACCCACACATCCTACCTGTGGAACTTTGTAGATGCCCAATATATCTGCCATGTCGAGGGATGTTTGAGAGTAAAGTGCCCCAATGACTGACATCAAGTTGTTCTGAATGCCACACGTGTAGTTGGGGATAAATCTCTTCAGAGTGGTGAAAAGTTCCATTGTGGCATGATAGTTCCATCTTCCACCATAGCTGTCATATATGATGGAGCCCAAGGTGACATTTGGTAATAACTGGTTGCTTTCCTTGATCTCCTTCACAGCAAATATCAAGGCCAAGATGTGTTGGTAGTTCTTAGTGAGGAAGCTGCAACAATAGTAATATGCTGTATCATATGGCATTCTGCTTCTGTTAAAATCATTACAACGAAGTTGTGCCCCATCAAATACATCTGGTTTATAACACAACTCAGAGTGTCATGGAATTTAAATTTATTTTAGGGTTGTCACTTGAGTCAATATATTGACACAGTTTTACTCAATGTTTTAATGGATTAATGTTGGACTGAAATACCATGTACAGACACAGAAGTCATTTTCAGTGGTCACTAAGAATTGGTCACTTTTCTTAGGTGTGTTTGTTATGATTTCTTTTCTTTTCTTTTGTAAATTCATACAAGGAAATAGTAATCCAGGTACAGGATGCAATTTAAGGAGCAAAAACTAGGGCTACAGACCTCAAATGGTTTACTTGATCAATGACTGCATGTGTAGGGAGGGATTAGTTCAATCTTATTTAATGGGGCTGAAAATAAGGGGCATACATTTTTAATGGTTTAAGTGATTTCATTTTTGCTATTTCCAGGAGAGTAGCCATCTTATTCTGTTTCTGTTGCAGAAAAAACTACAAAAGTATCTGTGGCACAATAAAGACTGATACATGTAAGCTTTTAGCTATGCCACAATGGTTTATCTAGGTTATTCAAATAAGAGATTTAGGGTGCAATCCGATGCATGTTTAGGACAAAACATGTTGTAGGACAAAAGTCCTACAACCCCCAGCATGCCCTAGCCATCTATTCTGGCTGGGGAATGCTGGGAGTTGTAGGACTTCTGTCTCTAAACATGCACAGCACACTTTTTTCTTTCTTTTTTAACCCAATACACTGAAAGCTTTGCTTCAAACCATAATTCAAAGGTTTTGAAGACTAAATTGTAAGATGTCCACATTTCCTTTCTATCTTAAAACAGAAGTTGTATTTTGATTTTATTAATATGCTCTTTAATTAGTTTCGACTCCTAGTAGGAACATATTATGGCATGGAAAGTGTTTGAGGAGAAAACTGTCGGTATGACAAAGGCAAAATGGGGATTTTAATAAGGCCACATTGAATACTGTGCAAATAATATTTAATACATCATAGAAGTATTCCTCAAGGAAATATTTTGTGTATAATACCCTTAGTTGGTTTCCCAACCCACAGTACCTCCATTTTGTCTGGATTAAGTAACAGCATGCTTCAGCAAAGCTTTCGACAAAGTTCCCCATGATATCCTGATGAGCAAACTAGCTCAAAGTGGGCTAGATGAAAGAACCATCAGGTGGATCTACAGTTGGCTACAGAATAGGACTCAAAGTGTGCTTATCAATGGGACCTTCTCAAACTGGGGAAAGGTAATGAGCGGAGTACCACAGGCTCAGTCCTGGGCCCAGTGCTCTTCAACATTTGTATTAATGACTTGGAGGAGGAGGTGCAGGGAATGATTATCAAATTTGCAGATGACACAAAATTGGTCAGGACAGCTAATACCTTGGAAGACAGAAACAAAATTCAAAATGATCTTGATAGACTGGAGTGCTGGGGAGAAAACAACAGAATGAAATATAATAGGGATAAATGCCAAGTTCTGCAGCTAGGAAAAAGAAACCAAAGGCACAGTTACAAGATGAGGGATATGTGGCTCAACAACACTACAAGCTAGAAGGATCCTGGAATTGTTGTCGATCACAAGCTGAAGATGGGCCAACAATGTGATATGGCTGCAAAAAAGGCAAATGCTCTTTTGGGTTGCATTAATAGAAGCATAGCTTCCAAATCCCAGGAAGTACTAGTTCCTCTCTACTCAGCACTGGTTAGTCCTCATCTGGAGTACTGTGTCCACTTCTGGGCACCACATTTTAAGAAGGATACAGACAAGCTGGAGAGGGTTCAGAGAAGGGCAACAAAGATTATCAGGGGACTGGAAACAAAGCCCTATGAAGAGAGACTGAAAGAACTGGGCATGTTTAGCCTTGAGAAGACAAGACTGAGGGGAGATAGGAGAGTGCTCTTCAAGAACTTGAAAGGTTGTCACAGAGAGGAAGAACAGGATCTCTTCTCATTCATCCCAGAATGCAGGACACAGAATAATGGGCTCAAGTTACAGGAAGCCAGATTCCAGCTGAACATCAGGAGAAACATCCTGACTGTTAGAACAATACGACAATGGAACCAGTTACCTAGGGAGGTAGTGGGCTCTCCCACACTGGAGGCATTCAAGATGAGTCTGTAGTCTGGACAGCCATCTGTTGGGGATGCTCTGACTTGGATTCCTGCATTGAGCAGGGGGTTGGACTCAATGGACTTGTAGGCCCTTTCCAACCCTACTATTCTATGATTCTATGAATTTGCTTCAGAAGCACAAGGAAACAGAATGGTATTAGGTAAACATAAACTATTTTACACCATAGCTGGAAATTGCTGTAACTAATTCTGATTTGTAGAACTGGCCTGTTTAAGAATATGTTCTGGATCAACATACATTATGAAAAGAAACAACAACATTCTTACAGGGTTTCACCAATCAGTGAGTGATATGGGTCTCCATGAAAGCTGTCTGGGTCTCTAGGCATGAAGACAAGAGATGTTATGCCACCAATGATGAAGTCACCTGGTTGAATGTATTTGTGAAGAATAGGGAGGGGATCACCAACAGTGCATTTTTTAAGCTGAGTCTTGCATGCCATGAGAGGCAGCATTAGCAATGAAAACCTGAATACCAACATTATTGATCTAAATTCTCAGTGACAAACATCAGCCCAGCTTCTGTATGACTCTTAAGATTCTCCAAGGATACACTAGTCTGAGCTGAATGGCCATTCGGTCCTCACTCTCCTGACATTCTGCTCTGAAGCCTTGAACATGAATCCTAAAGTAACAGAGGTCACTCTCGTAGAGCCTTCCCTACCCCTAGACTATAGCTCCAGATCTGAAGAGTACAGGGCATACTTGTACTATCCATCCCCTCTCAGTCCTTAGCTTTGCTAGTGGGAACTGGGTCTCCAGATGGGCTTCAACAAGAAGCAGAATTAATCACAGTCATTTTGATAATTATAAGGAGGGAGAAATTCATGATGCTCACATTTGATTTCTCTGTGAGATTTGAAAAACACATTCCTCACCTCAACTAGTGTCTTCTAACTTGTATATGGAAGAGCAAGAGATATCTCCTTTTAGACTGAGGCAAAGTGAGAGTAATGAACCCAGTGATGAGAAAAGGTAAGGTTTAGGAGATGAAGGGAAAGGAAAAGAACAGAGAAATGTTGGTATTAGTGCAAATATTATTTGTATAGATATAGACAAGTGTTGATCTAAAAGTTCTCAAGGGAAAATTTCAAGTCAACATGGGGCTGGCTGCTGCTTCAAGTGGAAGGTTCATGCTGGTGTGGGCTTTCCATTCATACCAGTCTGTTGTGAGCACGTGATTTAAAAATATTAAAAATTATATTCTCTTTTAAACCTCCAGGCATGGTGAAGTTCTTCTCAGGAATCGCTATGTGACAGCTTCCATTTCTTGATCCCAGAATAATGCAGATAAAGGGCAGCCCATGTTATTCTATGGGTAAATTGGCAGCCAACACACACACACACACACACACACACACACACGGTGACAGTCCCTAGCAACTGGGTACCACATGCCAATGGCAAGCCTGTAAATTTGTCACACTTTTTTTCCACATGACATGAAAACTGCTAATATTAACCTTTCCCTTTATCACCTGTTAATTAGGGATGGTGGAGAATTCTATCATGAACTCCAGTGAGGCTGGATTCTAAAGAATCTGGCCCCCCAGAGTCCGTGGGAGAACAGACTGCTCCCCACCACCACCCCGCGAATCCCCGTGGACTGGATCCTACCTGCTTCTGGCGGGCCCGGATCCAGAGGCTGCTCCCTGCTCCTCCTGTGCAGCCGCGAATGGCATCCCCTATGGAGGATGCCATTTGTGTCGCTGCTTTAGCCATGATAGGCTATGTAAATATTCACGTAGCCTATCATGACCTGGCAGGGACGCAAATGACGTCCCTGTTTTTGACAGAATCTGAGATGGGTAGGGCTAGTACAGCATCTAGTCATGTTATGAATACCTTTTAGCTTGTGCAACCTGAGTATTTGAACAAATAACTTGGCAGTCTGAGGCCTTCTACTTGCCCTTTAGATCCTTGTCCATCCAGGCATGTGAAATTTACCAGAGCTTGTGTGGGTACCGGGAACTCTGAGGTGACTAAAATTTCCTTGGGCAATAGTGAGGCTCCTTCAGCTTTGAAAGAACCCATGGTGAGGCTCTTGTTGAAGAAACCAAATTTTAATCCTATGGCCCTGTATCAAATTTGTCCTCACAGCTTCAAGCAATGTTGGATGATAATGATTATTAAGATCCATTCCAATCAGGTTTCAGACCCAGTTTCAGGACAGAAAAAGTCTTGATCACTCTGGTTGATGACATATCCTGGGACTATGGGAGCAGTGCAACCCTGTTGTTTCTCCGGGATGGCTCAGCAACTTTTGATATCATTGGCCATCATATTTTTCTGGTTTGTTTATCTGGATTGAGCTTGGGAGGCATGGTTTTAAAGTGGTTCTGGAGGAGCATTCTCAAAAGGTGGTGCTGGGGGACTTTTGTTCCACCCCATGGTCGCTAGCCTGTGGGGTGCTGCAAAGTTCCATCCTGCCCCCAATCCCTCATACTTTTTAACATATACATGAAACTGCTGGGGGAAGTCATCAGCAGCTTTGGGCTGAACTATCATCAGTATGTGGATGATACTGAGGTCTACCTTTTGTTTCTATTACACATCCCAGGGGGGCGGGGGGGTGAACTCATGAAATCAGTCTGGAGGCTGATTTGAGGTGAATGAGGGTAAACAGAATCATAGAATAGTAGGGTTTGAAGGGGCCTATAAGACCGTCACGTCCAACCCCCTGCTCAATGCAGGAATCTAAGTTAAAGCATCCCTGACAGATGGCTGTCCAGCCTCATCTTGAATGCCTCCCACTCCTCTCTAGGTAATTGGTTCCATTGTCGCATTGCTCTAACAATCAGGATGTTTTTCCTGATGTTCAGCCAGAATCTGGCTTCCTGTAACTTGAGCTCATTATTCCATGTCCTGCACTCTGGGACGATTGAGAAGAGATCCTGTCCTTCCTCTCTGTGACAACCTTTCAAGTACTTGAAGAGCGCTATCATATCTGCCCTCAGTCTTCTCTTCTCAAGGCTAAACAGGCCCAGTTCATTCAGTCTCTCCTCACAGGGCTTTGTTTCCAGTCCCCTGGCCCTGATAATCTTCGTTGCCCTCCTCCAAACCCTCTCCAGTTTGTCTGCACCTTTCTTAAGGTGTGGTGCCCAGAAGTGGACCCAGTACTCCAGATGAGGCCTAATCAGTGCTGAGTAGAGGGATACAAGTAGTTCATTTAATTTGGAAGCTATACTTCTATTAAGGCAGCCCAAAAGAGCATTTGCCTTTTTTGCAGCCACATCACATTGCTGGCTCATAGTCAGCTTGTGATCAACTACAATTCCAAGATCCTTCTAGCTTGTAGTGTTGTTGAGCCACGTATCCCCCATCTTGTAACTGTGCATTTGGTTTCTTTTTCCTAGGTGCAGAACTTGGCATTTATCCCTATTAAATTTCATTCCTTTTTTTTTTCTGCCCAGCATTCTAGCCTATCAAGATCACTTTGAATTTTGTTTCTGTCTTCCAAGGTATTAGCTATCCTGCCCAATTTTGTGTCATCTGCAAATCTGATAATCATTCCCTGCACCTTCTCATCCAAGTCATTAATACAAATGTTGAAGAGCACTGGGCCCAGGACTTAGCCCTGCGGTGCCCTGCTCATTACCTCTCCCCAGTTTGAGATGATCCCTTTGATAAGCACTCTTTGATTCTGATTCTGTAGCCAACTGTGGTTCCACCTGATGGTTGTTTCATCTAGCCCACTTTGAGCTAGTTTGCTAATCAGGTTATCATGGAGCACTTTGTCGAAAGCTTTGCTGAAGCATGCCAATACTTAATCCAGACAAGATGGAGGTATTGTGTGTTGGGAAATGAACTATTCTGGATGGAGGTTTAAACTAGTCTTAGATGGGGTTGCCCTCCCCCTGAACAACCAATTGCATAGTCTGGGAGTTCTCCTGGACTCTGTGTTACCTGGGGAAGCCCAGATGGCTGCAGTGACCAGGAGTCAATTTTATCAGATTAGGCTGATATACCAACTGTGGCCCTATTTTAGGGATGTCAGAGAATTCTGCCCGGATTTGAAATGGGCTCGAATTCTGACAAATCCGGTCTGCGGAATCCTCCTTGGAACAGGGCGTCCGGGTCGACCTGGACCAGAGCTCACGTGGACCCAATATTTTTTTCTCCACCAAAGGGTGGATTTTTCGAAAATAGTTACGAAAATAAAAACATAAATGGGAAATGGAGGAAGAAAGACCACGAGTGCCTTTACAGTTTTTACAAGGCATTTTCCAGAGGCTTTCTTTCACTGGGGCTGAGTCATCCACGGAAATCCTCCAACTTTTCTGTTTATTTTCTGTAGAGGTCAGGTAAGGTGAGGTCAGGTGAGGTGAGGTCAGGTCTGGTGAGGTCAGATGAGATCAGGTGAGGTCAGGACAGCTCCAGTGAGGTCAGCTGAGGTGAGGTCAGGACAGATCCGGTGAGGTCAGGTCAGGTGACCAGAAGTTAAGCGGGGAATCCCCGTGAAGGGCTTTACTCTTACAGAGACTGAGGGTACGCAGAAAAGATTTTTCAGCAGGAATTATGAAAGTATTTACGTAAGTTCCGGAGCTGGAAAAAAATGGAGGGGGGGGAATCCAGGGCAGGAGGATGGTGGAATGGGGCAGCCCTCGGCTCTGTGGCATCCTTGTGGAGCAGTGCAGCTCCGTGAGGATTCTGGGGAGGGAGGAATGGATTGCCTCCCCGCCCGCGTGGATTCCCCACCAGAACGGATGGTGGGGAATCCGTACACCCCTACCCTATCTAGAAAGGATGGATCTTGCCTTACTTATCCATGCACTAGTGACATCCAGGCTGGACTACTATAATGTGTTCTACATGGGGCTGCCTTTGTAGAAGGTTCAGAAACTTCAGCTGGTGCTGAATGTGGCCCCTTAAGTGTTGGTGAAGGTGGGGCAATACTTTCATATAATGCCTATGCTGTGCCAGGTCCACTGGTTACTGGTGTGTATCTGAGACCAATTTAGAGTGATGGTATTGACCTTTAAAGCTTTAATCAGGACCAAATTACTTGAAGGAACACTTTCACTCATATCAGCCTCCCCACATTTTAAGAACAGCAAGAGTGTCCCTACCCATTTGCCTACCTATGAGAGCAGTTATCTGGGGGTCCACACAAGAGAGGGCCTTTTTTGCAATGATCCCACATCTCCAGAATCTGTTCTCATTAGGGGTCTGTCAGGCCCCATCATTTCAGGCTTTTAAGAAGGCCCTGAAACATACTATTTTACTCTGGCCTTCCCCTGGAATCTTTGCTGTTGATGCTGTTTTTATTTCTGTTTTTATTGTTTTTAAATACCACACTGGTGTTTATTTTTTGTTTTATTGTTCTATACTCCTTGGGAGGGCTCCTGTCCTGAAAGGTGACCAAGAAATATTTTAAAATAGATAAATAAATAAATAAATAAATAAATGAAGAAATAAATAGAAGTAGGGTGGGCCTTGAATATGTTATCGCTGCCCTATCCCACCATGTGTCATAGATTTTGCACATGATCTGGCATATCTGGACCTATGGACCTATATCTATGCTTCATAGAAAATGGACAATTGGCCTGATTTGTCAGCTACAGATCTTTTGCATTGTAATAGTTGCATGATTCTTTCAAGGAACTATTGGAAAACTCTGCTTCTAATTCAATGATGAAACAATCATCTGAATATCTAACATCAGCAACAGAAATGGGAGAGAGAAAAGGAGGGAGGTCCTTCTCTTTCTCTGCCCTCCCTTCCTCTCCCTTCTCTTTTCTTAGAACCTCTCCTCAGATCTAAGACATTCTCCCTGGCTTGAAATCAATAAAACTTTATTTAGACAAATGTATTAGTATAAAGTTAGGACCGCGGTGGCTTAGTGGTTAAGACGCTGAACTGCAGACTGGAAGGTCGGCAGGTCAGCAGTTCGAGGCCTGAGTGCTGCGTGACGGAGTGAGCTCCCGTCTTTAGTCCCAGCTCCTGCCAACCTAGCAGTTCGAAAGCAAGAAATTGCAAGTAGATAAATAGGTACCGCCTCGGCGGGAAAGGTAACAGCGTTCCGTGCACCTCGGTGTTCAGTCATGCCGGCCACATGACCACGGAAGCGTCTTCGGACAGCGCTGGCTCTTCGGCTTAGAAACGGGGATGAGCACCGCACCCTAGAGTCGGACACGACTGGTTGGGGACACCTTTACCTTTACCTTTTTATTAGTATAAATCAAACCTTCAGCATAACGCAGGATACTATTATCAAAGCTAGTGGTGTGCACTGACCTCCACACTATGCTTTAGACTACACACCATTTTCTTCAGGAGTATATTTCTGATTCCTTTCCCTGGTCTAGGTAGAGCCATGACTGGTTCTGCATGTGGGGCAAGTGAATGTGCAAGAGCTTTTCCTTTCTTAAACTGACGGCTTTTGATAACAAAATTTATTTGTTTCCATGGTAACATGGACTAGACAACAATCATGATTAAGTAGTACTGAGTGGTGGGTGAAGAAACCTGTGTATTGTTGCTGAACATTCTTGTTGCACATGTAACTAGCGAGGCTCAAAGGGAGCCTTTGTCTGGAGGGGTGGTGTGTGCACACCAGATTAACATACAAATGGAGAATAGCTACTTCTAATTTGGGAAAATTAGCTCAAAGACAAACTCTTGAGTGAAGTCCAAAGCTAAAGGGAAGCCCTTTAGACAACGTGTTAAATCAAAAGGTTTTTTTGGTAATGGAATCTAAGACAAATAAACTTGGTGAGGTTGGAAAGCAAAAGAGAAAGGGCCTTCACAGCAGTGGCCTCATAGATATGGAAGTCCCTTTTGGCAGATATTTGCTTGGTCCCTTCCATATGCATGCATGCATTACCACAGGTTTCTGTAACAATTTCAAGTGAATATTTTTATTGCTGTCTTTTCTTGAGAGAATTGATGGCTATGTGATCCAAAGCTAGGTATGGCGGAGAATTCCACCACGGACTCCAATCAGGCCAGATTCTTTAGAATCTGCCTCCCTCTGAGTCCGTGGTGGAACGTACCAAACCCCATCTGCCTCCCCGCGAAGTTCACCTGGACAGACCCCACCTGCTGCCGGCCGGGTCCGGGTCTGCCCGCTGAGTCCACAGCCATCTGCTACCGGTCTGCGGACACAAATGGCATCCAGAGTAGGGATGTCAGAGAATTCCGCCACGGATTGCGGTGAGGCCAAATGACAATGCATTCAGCCATCTGAAATCTGTGGCAGAATGAAGCCCCCTGCACTCCCACCCCGTGAAATGGGTCTGGAACGGAGCACTGCTGCCGTCCGCGCTGCATTGCGAATTGTGGCCGCGTTTGGGGCCGCCATTCACTTCTTCCATATAGCTGTGATAAGCTACATAAATACTTATGTAGCCTATCACGGCTAATGCAGCGACACCATTTGCACCCCTGCAGAAGCCGTGATAGGCTGCGTAAGTATTTACATAGCCTATCACAGCAAAAAAAAGGGAACACAAATGGCGGCGGCTATGGCAGCGGCCATTTGCGTTCCCTTTTTTTTGCCGTGATAGCCTACGTAAATATTTACGTAGGCTATTACAGCAAAAGAAGAAGAAGAAGAAGAATGCAAATGGCGTAGTGGCCACCATTTGCGTTCACCCCCCTTTTTTTTTTTTGCCATGATAGGCTACCTAAATATTTACGTCACCTATCATGGCAAAAAAAAAGAGAACGCAAATAGCCGCCACCATAGCCGCCGCCATCTGCATTCGCTGTTTTTGTTTTTATTTTGCCATGATAGGCTATGTAAATATTTACGTAGACTATCACGGCAAAATACAGGTATGCAAATGGTGGTGGCTACGACAGCCACCATTTGCATCCCTGCAGGCTGCCCATCGGCCGGATGTCCGGTTGCGGGTGGCCCCAGCCGGCAGCTCTGTGGAATCTCCATGGAGTGGAGCCAGCTGGAGAGAATTTCAGGGTGAGGGACGGAGCACCTCCCCCCCACTGCGAATGTCAACCTTCAAAAAGGTAAGTGACTTTCGTACATCCCTAATCCAGAGTAGCGGACACCATTTGCGTCCCTGCTGTTTTTGTGATAGGCTACATAAATATTTACGTAGCCTATCATGGCAAAGAGCAGGGATGCAAATAGCGTCCGCTATGTAGGGTTGGCGGAGAATTTCTCCACAAAACTTTGGGAGGCCGAGTGCCGACGCATTTGGCCCCCCCAAAGTGTTGGGGAAATTCTCTGCCAGCCCCCCGCCCCCCGCCAGGATGGGACTTACCTTCGGCGAATGTCCCTCTCGGCAGCAGGTCCCGACGGCGGTTTGGCGGCAGTTCATCGGGGGCAGGGGCGGCGGCCGGTCTCCCGACCGGCTGCCGCCGCTGCCATTGCAAAAGAAAAAAGTGAAGTAAAAAAAAACAAAAAACACCCATGATAGGCTACATAACGATTTACGTAGCCTATCACGGTTAGATTTCCAAAGTCAGCCGAGATAGGCTACGTAAATCGTCATGTAGCCTATCACGGGTGACTTTGAAAAAAAAAAAAGTGCATACGCAAATGGCGGTGCCCATGGGGTGCCGCCATTTGCGTTCCTTAGTGTGGCATGTCTAGTCTACGTAAATCTTTACATAGACTACGGTGAAAATAAGGGAACGCTATTTGCGTTGCCCTTATTTTCGCCGTAGTCTACGTAAATCTTTACGTAGACTAGACGTGCCAAAATAAGTAACGCAAATGGCGGTCCCCATGGGAGCCACCATTTGCGTACATGCTTTTTTTTTTTCAAAGTCACCCGTGATAGGCTACGTGATGATTTACATAGCCTATCACAGCTGACTTTGGAAATCTAGCCGTGATAGGCTACGTAAATCGTTACGTAGCCTATCACGGGTGTGTGTGTGTGTTTTTACTTTTTTTTTCACGGCCGGGTAGACGGGGTGCTCCTACCCGGCCCAAATTTCGCTGGCGAGGGATGGGCGCCTCCCCCCTGGCCTGAATTTTGGCTGGGCGAGGCGGGGCACCTCCCCCCCCTCGCCTGAACTATGGGGAGAGAAGCGAATCGCCTCCCTCCCACCGCGATGCAAGCTGTGGGACCAGGTAAGTCCCTTTCGTCCATCCCTACCGCTACGCCATTTACGTCCCTCCTCTTTGCCATGATATGCTACATAAAGATTTATGTAGCCTATCACAAAAAGAGCAGGGAAGCAAATGGCATCCGCTACGCCGGATGCCATTTGCATCTGCAGACCTGCAGCAGGCAGAAGTCTGGCTGTGGACGGACCCAGCCAGCGGCTCCGTGGACTCGCCACAGAGCGGAGCTGACCAGGGAGGATTCCAGGGGGAGGAACAGATCGCCTCCCCCTCCCACGGACCCCCAAGCGGACTGGTGAGTGGGGTTCGTACACCCCTATCCAAAACACTTTTCTCATTCATCTACTTGAGACAGACAGACAGACAGACAGATGATGCTGTTAGAGAACCTAAAATTCTATTTCTTCTAAAATAGCACAGGTTGAGGTAGTACCTTGAAACTTGGCATCCATGATCAATCTCATGAGGTCTAAAATTGTACAGATTTTCAAAGAGATCCAATTAAAATTACCACAGGTAGGGATGGGTGAACTCCCCTGTGTCCTCCTCACAAGCCATTCACTGGTGACCTGCTGCTTGCCTAACCCTGCTGGGTGTGCAGGGCAAGCTGCCAGATGGTCTGCAGGCACCTGGCAAGAGCTCGTGGTTTCCCGCTTTTTCATGAGCTGCCATTTTGTCCAAAATCACAGGTAAGCTGTTTACAGAAATTGTGATTTTGCGCAAACTGGGGGCCATCAATACTGCAATTTGCACAAAATTGCAGGTGTAAATGGTCTAATTAGCTCTGAGTCAGGCAAGCTCAGGGATCTGCAAGCTGGCATCCAGAGGGCCAAGCTGGCAAAAACTCACCAAACTCCAACCCCAAACCAGATTCCTCTGACATCCCTAATCCCAGGTAGGTAGCAGCGAGTGAGCAATGCTGGAGATCCCCAGGATTCTGTGAACTTCATTTTACTGGTTGTCTCATGCCTGATTCGCATTCATATTTGTGATCACTGCTCGGTCTATGCAAATGGGAGATTTGCGCAAATAGAGCAGTGATCAGACAGATTTTTGCAAGTTTCCCCAAATTTGTGCAAATTTCCTAATTTGCACAACTTTCCTCAGTGGACAAAAGCGGGCCTGATTCATTCTATGGAGGAAATTTGTGCAAATTAGGACATTTACCCAAATCAACTGGGAATCAGAAACAAAACAAATGTTCAACATTTCACAAATATTTTCAGCAGACATGTGCTCACACTTGTGTTGAGAGCTTTGAAAGGGGCATGTTTGCATGTGCTGTGAGTAGGAATGCTGGAGAAATCTGAGATAGACTAAAATGAGTTCACATCTCTAAGAATCTGACCAGCAGAATCTGCTGCAGAATGGCCTCTTCAGGCAACATGGAGTCTGTGAACTTTTGGATCTTCTTTTTTCCTTTCCTGAAATTTACACAGATTTA
Source organism: Heloderma suspectum (assembly GCF_057233095.1). Taxonomy (NCBI): domain Eukaryota; kingdom Metazoa; phylum Chordata; class Lepidosauria; order Squamata; family Helodermatidae; genus Heloderma; species Heloderma suspectum. The sequence continues at coordinate 91,157,087 of NC_139463.1, read as the reverse complement.
TACGTGGGAAAATACACATGTTTCTGCTGAGACTGGTGAATATATGTGGAAAATGTTGAAGGGAATGGGGGACAGTACACTAAATTTTACGTACCAACATGAATTATGTAAATTGTTGCAAACCTTCTAACAGAATTACCTGTGTATTTTTCAACATAATGAAAAAAATCAAATCCATCTGTGAACAGATGCCGAAACAAATGCCACTGTGCAATCTACGAAATGCACACAGGACAGATTTCATAAAATCTGGACATCCCTAGTTGTGAGCACAAACAAAATTCTCGTACATCCCTAGCAACAGCACATTCAAACAGCAACATGTTTGAATGTGCTGAAAATAAACACATTAACCCTTTTTAGCAATGTCTATTCCTTTAATTATGGAACGTATTCTCACAATGTCAAAATACACATTACTACACCAAATGGGACCCTGGCATAAGGTGGTAAATGGACCTCAACCATTTACTTTCTGGCTGTGGTCCCAATCTGGATCAGGTGCCCCACGCCTCCAATTTACATTACCAAGTAGTCATCCGTTTGTACTATCAGTTGCCGCTGTAGGGCAAGAGCATTATACCTCCTACCAACTACTGATCCTGATCCATATTGGGTCCTATGAACTTAAATTTGAGTCAGAAAACCAAGCTACATATTTAATGTAATTAAGTGGGTGCTGGAATGCACAGGTAGGAGAAGCAGATGGACGAGGGCCTGATACAGAAATGCAGGCTGCAATCCCTGTTGTTCCCTTTTGTATGGCACTTAATGAAGTATGGGAATTGGGAACTATATGCTTTCTTTCTGACATGCAAGTTAGGGATGGGAGATCCAGGGATGCTTGAGCTCACTGAAATTCTCTGCACTTTACTTCAAAACTCAGTTTGTCTAGCTTCCAGTCTAGTCTGGAACCTTTTTTTTTTTTTTTCAGTTCATTTGAATGGGAAAAGTCTGCATTTTTCAAAAATGTGCATTTTAAAAATGTGTGCATTTTTTTAAAAAAAACTTGCTCATTTTTCAAAAGCTGTGCAATTTGAAAGTTGTGCATTTTTACATCCACACTTAAAGTTGTGCATTGTCCATCATTGTGGAATTTTTCCATAGTTGTGCATTTTCCCAAAGTTGGCCATTTTGAAAGTCCTGCACTTTTTCAAAAGTTGTGTGGGGTTGCAAATGGGACATTTCTGAGTGATTTGCAAACTGAAATAGAATCCTCATAATCCCTATTGTAAGCTCTATTGCAAGGGGTGGGAGTGGGGAAGAGTTCACTAGCCCTCCCCCCTCTTGCCATTCTTGTTGTTCTCTATATGGAGGCTGTCTGTCTGCTGAGAAGACCATCCCTCTTCATGGAAACATCCCTACAATTTTAGATAGACCAGTGTTGTCACTCATGTTTAACTCATCTTCATAGATCTTAAGCCAATCTTTTTCTGAAAATGTTCTTCTCCAACTCCCCCCAAAGAACCTCAAATAGTCAAATGTAACTTCAATAGAAAACAGCTTTTTAAATATTGAAAATTTGAAAGTGATGCTGAAATGAAAAATCAATGAAATCGATTTTTTAAGAAAAAGTTAATGTATTTATTTGTTTATTACATTTCTATATGACCCAATAGCCAAAGCTCTATGGTTGGTTCACAACAATTAAAACCATAAAATACAGCATCATAAAACATTATACAAAATATTTTAAAATTTAAAACTACAGTATAAAACCAAAGGGGGGAGGGAAACAGCAGTGGTATACAGATTAAAAATAAATAAATAACAGATTTAAAAACAACAAAAACTGAACTGCCTGAGAGAATAAGAAGGTCTTCATCTAGCACTGAAAAGATCACAACATAGGCACCAGGTGAGCTTCTCTTAAGAGGGCATTCCACAGCTGGGTTGCCACCACTAAAAATGCCCTCTCTTTGCCACTTTTGGAGGGGGCAGATTAATAGAATCATAGAATCACAGAATAGGAGGGTTGGAAGGGGCCTATAAGACCATCGAGTCCAACTCCCTGCTCAGTGCAGGAATCCAAGTCAAAGCATCCCTGAAAAGTGGCTGTCCAATAGGGATGGTGGAGAATTTCTCCCCAAAACTTCGGGGGGCCGAGCGCCAACGTGTTCGGCCCCCCGAACAAGTTTTGGGGAGAAATCCTCCGGACCCCCCCACCCCCCGCACGCCCCCCGGGACGGGACTTACGAATGTCCCTCCCGGTGGCTGGTCCAGCCGGCGGTTCGGCAGGTGTTCGAGCGAGGCGGGAGCGGCAGCCGGTCTTTCGACCAGCTGCCGCCGCCGCCATTGCCATGAAAGAAAAAAAAAACAAAAAACGCCCCCTGATAGGCTACGTGACGATTCACGTAGCCTATCACGGCTAGATTTGCAAAGTCAGCCGTGATAGGCTACGTGAATCGTCACGTAGCCTATCACGGGTGACTTTAAAAAAAAAAGAGCGTACGGATAATGGCGGCCCCCATAGGGAGCTGCCATTCCCATTCCTTATTTGGTCGCTGTAGTCTACGTAAATCTTTACGTAGACTACGGCGAAAATAAGGGCAACGCTATTTGCATTGCCCTTATTTTCGCCGTAGTCTACGTAAAGATTTACGTAGACTACAGCGACTAAATAAGGAACAGGAATGGCGGCTCCCTAGGGGGCCGCCATTCGCATACGTGCTTTTTTTTTTAAAAAAAAAGTCACCCGTGATAGGCTACGTGACGATTCACGTAGCCTATCATAGCTGACTTTGGAGATCTAGCCGTGATAGGCTACGTGAATCGTCACGTAGCCTATCAGGGGGCGTGTTTTTTGTTTTTTTTTTACTTTCGTGTTCGCGGCCGGGCGAGGCAAGCGCCTCCTCCCCAGCCTGAATTTCGGCCGGGCGAGGCAGGAAGCCTCCCCCCCGGCCTGAATTTCGGCCAGGCGAGGCGGGAAGCCTCCCCCCCCGGCCTGAACTTCGCGGGGGGAGCAGCGAAGCGCCTCCCCCCCACCGCGAACGGCCTTCGATGACAGGTAAGTGACTTTCGTCCACCCCTACTGTCTAGCTTCATCTGGAATGCTTCCAATGCTTCCACAACCTCCCTAGGTAACTGGTTCCATTGTCGTATTGCTCTAACAGTCAGGCAGTTTCTCCTGATGATGTTCAGCCAGAATCTGGCTTCCTGTAACTTGAGCCCATTATTCCGTGTCCTGCATTCTGGGATGAGCGAGAAGAGATCCTGGCCTTCCTCTCTGTGACAACCTTTGAAGGACTTGAAGACTGCTGTTATATCTCCCATCAGTCTTCTCTTCTCAAGGATAAACATGCCCAGTTCTTTCAGTCTCTCCTCATAGGGCTTTGCTTCCAGTCCCCTGATCATCTTTGTTGCCCTCCTCTGAACCCTCTCCAGTTTGTCTGTGACCTTCTTAAAGTGTGGTGCCCATAACTGCACACAGTACTCCAGATGAGGCCTAACCAGTGCTGGGTAGAGGGGAACTAGTACTTCCCTGGATTTGGAAGCTATGCTTCTATTAATGCAGCCCAAAAGAGCATTTGTCTTTTTTGCAGCCATATCATATCGTTGGCTCATATTCAGCTTGTGATTGACAACAATTCCAAGATGCGTCTCCTTTGTAGTATTGTTGAGCCAAGTATCCCACATCTTGTAACTGTGCATTTGGTTTCTTTTTCCTAGGTGCAGAACTTGCCATTTATCCCTATTAAATATCTTTCTGCTGTTTTTTGCCCAGTGCTCCAGCCTATCAAGATCACTTTGAATTGTGTTTGTCTTCGAGGGTATTAGGTATCCCGCCAAATTTTGTGTCATCTGAAAATTTGGTAAGCGTTCCCTGCACCTCCTCATCCAAGTCATTAATACAAATATTGAACAGCAACGAGCCCAGGACTGAACCCTGTGGTACCCCACTCGTTACCTCTTCCCACTTTGAGAAGATCCCATTGCTAAGCACCCTTTGAGTCCAATTCTGTAGCCAACTGTGGATCCACCTGATAGTTGTTTCATCTAGCCCACTTTGAGATAGTTTGGTAATCAGAATATCATGGGGTACTTTATCAAAAGCTCTCCTGAAGTCCAGGTATATTATGTCCACAACAAAGTCCACAAGAGAGGCTACCCGATCAAAAATCTGAGATCAGATTCATCTGGCAGGATTTGTTCTTGACAAATCCATGTTGGCTTCAAGTAATTACTGCATTGTTTTCAAGGTGCTTACTGACTGATTGCTTTATTATTATTATTATTATTATTATTATTATTATTATTATTATATTGCATTGACAACCAGTCATTTGCAAAACAATGAACCAGTCCATAAAGCTAAAACATATTTAATTAAAGTACAGCCACTGGTTACATCCAGAAATATGAGAAGCCAATCTGGGTCACATACTCTCTCATTGTACCTGACCAAGAGCCAGCCACATGGATCATCTCATCAAAAGTGGCCTGAAGCAATGGTGAAGTTAGCTGAATAATCAATCTGAGCCAGAGATGAGCTGCGCTGCATTCGTTACCAGGCCCGAGATGGGTAAGACCCCCGTTCCAGTTCTTATTATGGTCCTTGGTGTGCTTCTTGCTACATTTAGAGCTCTTGTTAAAAACTAGGGGTCGGCGGATCACTTACCTGGCTCCATTCCCAGGATCCACGGTTGGGGGGAGGCGATCCCTCCCTCTCCCCGGAATCCTCCCCGTCTGGCTCCTTTCCACGGTGAGTCCATGGAGCCACAGGCCGGGGCCGCCCACAGCCGGACCTCCATCCTCTGCTGGGCCACGGCCGCAAATGGCAGCTGCTGTAGCGGCCGCCATTCGCATCACTGCATTAGCCATGATAGGCTATGTATTAGGAATGGACGGAAGGGACTTACCTTGTCCCGCAGCTTGCTTCGCGGTGGGGGGGAGGCGCTTCGGTTCTCCCCCCAAAGTTCAGGCGAGGGGGGGAGGCGCCCCGCCTCACCTGGTCGAAATTCAGGCCAGGTAGCAGCGCCCCGTCTACCCGGACGCAAAATAAAAAGTAAACACACACACACACACCCGTGATAGGCTACGTAAAGATTTACGTAGCCTATCACGGCTAGATTTCCAAAGTCAGCTGTGAAAGGCTATGTAAATTGTCACATAGCCTATCACGGGTGACTTTGAAAAAAAAAAAGCGCGTACGCAAATGGCGGCGCCCATGGGGCGCCGTCATTTGCGTTCTTTATTTTGGCACATCTAGTCTACGTAAAGATTTACGTAGACTACGGCGAAAATAAGGGCACGCTATTTGCGTTGCCCTTATTTTCGCCGTAGTCTACGTAAATCTTTACATAGACTAGACGTGCCAAAACAAGGAACGCAAATGGTGGCGCCCCATGGGCGCCTCCATTTGCGTACGCGCTTTTTTTTTCCAAAGTCACCCATGATAGGCTACGTGACGATTTACGTAGCCTATCGCGGCTGACTTTGGAAATCTAGCCATGATAGGCTACGTAAATCATCACGTAGCCTATCACGGGGTCTTTTTTTTTTTTACTTTTTGTTTCACGGCCGGGGAGACGGGGCGCTTCTCCCCGGCCTGAATTTCGGCCGGGCGAGGCAGGGTGCCTCCCCCCCTCGCCTGAACTTCAGGGGGAGAACCGAAGCGCCTCCCTCCCACCGCGAAGCAAGCTGCGGGACCAGGTAAGTCCCTTCCATGCATTCCTAGACTAAACTTGATAATAAACAAAAAAAGATAGTTGGCTAATCAGAATATCATGGGGCACTTTGTCAAAAGCTCTCCTGAAGTCCAGGTATATTATGTCCACAACACAGTCCACAAGAGAGGCTACCCGATCAAAAATCTGAGATCAGATTCATCTGGCAGGATTTGTTCTTGACAAATCCATGCTGGCTTCAAGTAATCACTGCATTGTTTTCAAGGTGCTTACTGACTGATTGCTTTATTATTATTATTATTATTATTATTATTATTATTAATTATTTTATTGCATTGACAACCAGTCATTTGCAAAACAATGAACCAGTCCATACAGCTAAAACATATTTAATTAAAGTACAGCCACTGGTTACATCCAGAAATTCAACAACCCTTAATATTTAATATTTAAAACCTATGACCAAACAATTTTGGCTTGTCTTACATTGAACTAAACAAAATTTGTGGGTTTGAATTCAAAGCCTGTTGTCTCACTTTCAGAGCAGAATTAATATATTTTACTATCATAAAAGCAACATAATAGTCCAATCCATTTAATAACATAAACACCTTATCCATTGATGTTTCCAACCTCTTTTTCTTTAGGAGTGGAAAAATATATTTGAATCTCAAGTTACCATATTAAGCACACTCTATCAGAAAGTGAATTCCATCTTCTATTGTCTTGCAACCGAATGGTAGTGATATACAAAAGGCACTTACCTGGTCCCGCAGCTTGCTTCGCGGTGGGGGGGAGGCACTTCGGTTCTCCCCCCGAAGTTCAGGCTGGGGGGGGGAGGCGCCCCGCCTCGCCCAGCCGAAATTCAGGCCGGGGGGGGGGGAGGCGCCCGGCCTCGCCCAGCCGAAATTCAGGCCGGGGAGAAGCGCCCCATCTCCCCGGCCGCGAAATAAAAAGTGAATGGAAGAAAAAAACAAAACAACAACACCCGTGATAGGCTACGTAATTATTAACGTAGCCTATCATGGCTAGATTTCCAAAATCAGACTATGTGACTTTGAAAAAAAAAAAAAAAGTGCGTACGCAAATGGCGGCACCCATGGGCGCTGCCATTTGTGTTCCTTATTTGGGCCCAGGTAGTCTACGTAAAGATTTACGTAGACTATTGCGAAAATAAGGGCAACGCAAATAGCCCTTATAAGCGTTGCCCTTATTTTTGCCGTAGTCTACGTAAATCTTTACATAGACTTCCGGGGCCCAAATAAGGAACACAAATGGCGGTGCCCATGGGCGCCACCATTTGCGTACCAGCTTTTTTTTTTTCAAAGTCACCCGTGATAGGCTACATAATGATTAACGTAGCCTATCATGGCTGACTTTGGAAATCTAGCCGTGATAGGCTACGTTAATCGTTATGTAGCCTATCACGGGTGTTTTTTTTTGTCTACTTTATTTTGTAATGGCGGCGGCAGCAGCCAGTCGGAAGACCAGCCGCCGCCCCCGCCCCCGCCAAACCGCCGCCGAACCGCTGCCGGGACCCGCCGCCGAGAGGGACATTCGCATGAGGTAAGTCCCATTCCAGGGGGGACGGGGGGTGGGGGGGTGGAGAATTTCACCAACAATTTCAGGGGGCAGAATGCGTTGGCATTCGGCCTCCCCGAGATTCGTGGAGAAATTCACGGCCATCCCTACCGAATGGACATAGCCGACATGGCCTGGGTACATTATGAAATCTTCCCTCTACCTCCTTCAAGGGAATACTATTCAGTCGGCATTTTGTCATAAGAACCCGTAATGACTAGGGACTTGGGTGTGCCAGATATTGTGCCACCTGGTTGAATGTAGCTGGCAACCCAGCATATAATTCATTTGACCTGCAAATAGCCACCTTGGCTGTGTCCATTTGCCACGATATATCTGCCATCCTCTGCTTTATGAGCGACTTGGCCACATCAGAACCCTTTGATAAAAGGAATTCATATGAGAAGCCAATCTGGGTCACATACTCTCTCATTGTACCTGACCAAGAGCCAGCCACATGGATCATCTCATCAAAAGTGGCCTGAAGCAATGGTGAAGTTAGCTGAATAATCAATCTGAGCCAGAGATGAGCCGCGCTGCATTCGTTACCAGGCCCGAGATGGGTAAGACCCCCGTTCCAGTTCTTATTATGGTCCTTGGGGTGCTTCTTGCTACATTTAGAGCTCTTGTTAAAAACTAGGGGTCGGCGGATCACTTACCTGGCTCCATTCCCAGGATCCACGTTTGGGGGGAGGTGATCCCTCCCTCCCCCGGAATCCTGCCTGGCTGGCTCCTCTCCACAGTGAGTTCATGGAGCCACAGGCAGGAGCTGCCCACAGTCAGACCTCCATCCACTGCTGGGCCACGGCCGCAAATGGCGGCTGCTGTAGGGGCCGCCATTTGCATCGCTGCATTAGCCGTGATAGGCTACGTATATATTTACATAGCCTATCACAAAAAAAGCTGCTCTTTGCCATGATAGGCTACGTAAGTATTTACGTAGCCTATCACTGCCAGTGGAGCAAGGGAAATGGTGGCCGCAGATCGGGGCTGCCATTCTCACCCGCGTACGGCTGACAAAAGGTAGGTTCCGTCCCGGGGAGTTTTCGCAGGGTTGCAGGGGGGATTGTTTCATTCCGCCATGGACTCCGGGGGGGGGGAGGGGGATTCTAAAGTATCCAGCCTCACTGGAGTCTGTGGCGGAATTTTCTCCATCCCTATTAAAAATCCATGTTGAACTGATTCCAGCTCAGTCAGATCTGAATTTGCCCATCGCACAGCCCCATAAATCATTTGTGGCAATAGTTTACAATGATAAAGCTCCCAAAGTGGTGAAATTAAGTTCCCTCCCTCCCAGCTGAAAACCTTAGGGTTGCCCCACTTGTAATCTTAACTTTTTCTGCTGTGCCTTTTATATGTTTATCCCATTTGTCAGCTTTTGAAAAAAATGATTCCAAGATATTTATATTTAGTTACTGACTCTAGGTTATGGCCATCCAGCGACCAGCGATGGATCTTTCTAGATCTACCAAATTCCATAACCTTTGTTTTCTTATAGTTCACAGTCAACATTTCTTGCTGGCAAAACTTGGAAAGAGCAACCAGCAACTGTCTCATCCCTATCAAGGTGTAAGACAGGATGATCGCATCATCTGCATATAATAATACAGAAACTGGACGGTGCCCCAGAGATGGTGGAAAGAACTATGGACCAGACAGGACATTTACCATGTCATTCATATATATATTAAATAACAATGGGGCCAGCAGGCATCCCTGTCTTACCCCCCTATTGACAGGGATAACTTTGGATAATATTCTGCTGGTTTCCAGTCTGACTCGCATGATGGAATTTGCATATTCTCTCTCCCAACAGGGGGTCAATCTGAAGATCTCTGAGTTTCTGCCATAGTTGCACTATTGAGACTGAATCGAATGCAGCTTTCAGATCCACAAATGTTGCAAATAGCTCTTTGTACGGTGGAGAAGTATATTTCCCAATCAGATGGTGAAGGAGAAAAAAGTGAGGTATAGTAGAGCGTTCCCTCCAAAAGCCTGCTTGTTCCTCAGCCGGGATTCCAGACTCTTCTAACCAGGGCTCTAATTTCTGTAAAAAGGTATTTATTATAGAGCTTGCCAATCACGTCCAGGAGACTACTTGGTCTATAATTTCTCGGGTCTGATCTAGAACCACCCTTATGGATTGGAATGACAATTGCCATAGCCCGCTCCTTTGGGAATACTCCTGACACATCAATAGTTGTAAACAACAATGCAAGAAATGGATCTACGTAATTTATGTAGTCTACGTAAAGATTTATGTAGACTACAGCGACCAAATAAGGAACGCAAATGGCGGCTCCCTATGGGGGCCGCCATTTGCGTGCGTGCTTTTTTTTTTTTTTTAAAGTCACCCGTGATAGGCTACGTGATGATTAACGTAGCCTATCATGGCTGACTTTGCAGATCTAGCCGTGATAGGCTACGTTAATCGTCACGTAGCCTATCACGGGGGCGTTTTTTTTTTTAACTTTTTATTTTGCGGCCAGGCAAGGCGAGGCGCCTCCTCCCCGGCCTGAATTTCGGCCGGGCGAGGCGGGAAGCCTCCCCCCCGGCCTGAACTTCGGGGGGAGCAGTGAAGCACCTCCCCCCCACCGCGAACAAGCTGCGAGACCAGGTAAGTGGCTTTCATGCACTCCTAGATTCCCTTAGCCCCCACTTCACTTCAATGCCCAAACATACACAGACAAGAGGCTTCAGTCTACAGCTTTTAATCCATTACTTCATAGGGTCATACAGATGCAAATTTTCAGAGACTCTCCATCTACAAAGGAATACCTTCAGGGGATTCAAATGGAATTTACAAGAGTTGCCCACTGTTTGAAGAGGGAGGAGGTCTCGCTAGCCTAACTTAGGGTGGGGGAGGAGGTCCCTCTCTTGTCATGAAGACTCTAAGAGCAGCTTTTCATGCAAGGCCAATTGGGTAGAGCATCTAAGTTCTACCTCTGCTTTCTCTCTCTTTGCTCTGCGCCTGTGCCTGGCATCTATTAGGTTATCATCCTGATTGCTGCTTCTCACGGGGGGGGGCGGGGTGAGGAGGGACCCTCAAGCTCAGCCATCTGGACATTTGTAACCTGAGAAGCAAGCCTACTCATATCTGGACTAGCCTGCGAAAACACCTCCCCCATGTCTGATGGTTCTCCTTCAGAATCTGAACGGCTATTCCACTCTCTGCACTCAGAAACACCCCTGACAGTAACAGGCATTACTAGGTCCTGGGATGCAGGTTTTCCTCTGCTTGGGGTTTGTTCCTGTTCCTTTAAGCTTGTAAATAGTTCCACATGATTTGAGATTAGCTCAAGCCTAGATTTCATTTCTGGAATTAATGCAGTTTCTACTTCAAGTTGCTTGAGAGCCTTGAAGACTGCCTCCAGTGTACAGGACACCAACATGCAAAGCTCTGCAACTTGCTTAATATCAAATATTTCCTTTTGCTGGGGTGTGAGCTGAGAGGGGGGGACAGCTTAGGTTGCTCCATAACCAGCTCCATGACAATGTGGACTATCAGGAGGGTTCTCCTGGGTAAGTTATAGCAATTTTCTAATGGGGTGGAGGATAATAAATTCAGATTTCTATGTGTCAGCCAATTTTAGACTGTTTGGCTTTTGGAATTAAAGAGGGGGATGAAGGGAGCCTTGTTCTTTTTTTACTTGGCACCTTCATATAAGGTGGTCTGCCTTTACCTTACTCCCTTACCCCCTCCCAAAATCGTGACTTGTAAAAACACCAGTGCTATATAAACCAAGAATTGAATGTATAAACATTACTATTGATTAGAGTATTTTGTACAGTACAATACGAAGATCTAAACAGTTTGCACTTAGCCCTAATCCTGACTGCAGAGGCTCCCCCAGAGGCCCTTTCAGTTTCTCCTCAGATAGAATTTGCAGCTTAAATAGTTATCATAGACACTTGTTTAAGACACTTTAAGACTCTTAAAGTAAAACATCACTTGTAGAGTTCCTTTAAAACAGAAATGGCAATAGGCCAATGTTGAACTCTCAGTAGGGATGTAGGAATCCCTTACCTGGCTCCATTCCGGGGCATCCGCGGTGGGGGGGAGGTGCTCTGTCCCTCCCCCTGGAATCCTCCTCCGGCCATGGCCAGGCTGCTGCAGCCTGCTCTTTGCTGTGATAGGCTATGTAAGTATTTATGTAGGCTATCACGGCAAAAGGCAGCCATGCAAATGGTGGCCACAGCAGCCTGGATCAACCCGAAAAACCCTGAGATTCATGGCGAAATTTTCTGACATCCCTACCAGCCACCCAATCAAGGAGAAGACAAGGATGAAACTCTTGAAAAGCAAATTGCCAATGTTTTAAGGAAGCATGATGTAGTAGTAATGGGGGACTTCAATTTCCCCGATATTTGTTGGGAGACAAATGCTGCAAAACATGGCCCCTCCAAGAAATTCCTGACTTGTGTGGCAGATAACTTCCCCCTACAGAAAATAGAGGAAGGAACTAGAGGATCGGCTATCCTTGACTTGATCCTAAACAACAGAGATGACTTAGTGGATAAAGTAGCAGTTACGGGAACTCTGGGGGAAAGTGACCATGTTATACTTGAGTTCTTGGTTCTAAGGGAACCAAAAGCCAAGTGTAGCCAAATGCGTACCCTGGATTTTAAGAAAGCTGATTTTAATAAACTCAGAACAATTATAAGTAAGGTCCCATGGTGAGCAACTCTAATGAGAAAAAGAGTCCAAGATGGGTGGGAGTTTTTAAAATAGGAAATTCTCAAGGCACACTTACAAAAAATTCCAACAAAAAGAAAAGGTGGAAGTCAACAGAAGAAGCAAATGTGGCTTCACAAAAAGCTTAGAGATGACCTGAAAACAAAAAAAGCACACATATAGGAAGTGAAGGAAGACCAAGTGACAAAGGAAGAGTAAAGGAAGGTACCACTAGGGATGTACGAAAGTCACTTACCTTTTCGAAGGGTGACATTCATGGTGGGAGGTAGGCGCTCCATCCCTCCCTCCGAAGTTCTGGCCGGGGGGGACGTGCTCCGTCCCTCCCCCCCGAATCCTGGCCGGGGGGGGAGGCGCTCTGTCCCTCCCCCCCGAAATGTTTACGTAGACTAAGACGTGTCAAAATAAGGAACACAAATGGCGGCGCCCATGGGCGCCGCCATTTGCGTATGCACATTTCCTTCTTTTAAATCAGCCGTGATAGGCTACGTAAACATTTATGTAGCCTATCACGGTGTTTTTTAAAAATCTAGCCGTGATAGGCTACGTAAATCTTTACGTAGCTTATCACGTTTTTGTTTTTTTAAAAACTGTAAATGGTTTTTCGGGTTGATTCGTGGGTTCACTGAAATCGGTGGTGGAATGGTCTTCCACGCCCCCCCCCCCCCAGGATGGGACTTATCTTCGGTGAATCTTCCTGGCGGCGGCGGCAGCTCCGGCGGCGGTTTGGCAGCGCCTGGACCCAAAGATCTTGAGTTTCCTTCTCAAAACTTCAAAGTCTGATGTGATTTCTTCATAGCTCCACTTGGTGTTATCATTTGTTCCCACATGGATGAGAAGAAAGGGATACCTGTCAGTGGGTGTTATGAGTGTAGGCAACCCTTCAGTCTCTAATCCATCCTCCTGGGAGACAACATAACTGGCGAGTCCATGGGTCTTCACAACATACTTGGGTTTTGATCTCACAGAGCATGTAGTCTCCCACTACTACTACCCTTCTCTTCTTGTTGTTGTTAGGGATGTACGAAACCACTTACCTGTTTTGTAAGTGGCATCCATGGTGGGGAGGCGCTCTGTCCCTCCCCTCGAAATCCTCCCCGGTCGGATCCTCTCTGCGACGACTATGCGGAGCCGCCGGCAGGGTGCATCCACAGCCAGGGATCAGGCTGCGGCAGGTCTGTGGCCACAAATGGCAGCTGGCATAGGGGCTGCCATTTGCGTCCCTTTGCTGAGCCATGATAGGCTACATAAATAATTACATAGCCTATCATGGCAAAAGCAGGGACGCAAACAGCGGCTGCTACGCCATTTGCATCCCTGTCTTTTGCCGTGATAGGCTACGTATTAGCCTATCATGGCTAATACGTAGCCATCATTAGCCTATCATGGCTAATGCAGGGATGCCATTTGCATCCCTGCGGAGGCCGTGATAGGCTACGTAAATACTTATGTAGCCTATCATGGCCATTCGTGGAGCACTGGATGGCCGACACCAGGTAGGCTCTGTTCCGGGCCCATTTCGTGGGGTGGCAGGGGGTGTTGCTTCATTCCGTCATGGATTCCGCCATGGATTCCGGGGGGGGGCGAATTCACTGGAATTCGGCCTCCCTGGAATCCGTGGTGGAATTCCCCAACATCCCTAGTTGTTGTAAGCCTTGGTTTCATTGCCTCTGTTTGACTGACCTTAAGCTTCTTGCTCGCTCTCATGCAGGTTCCCCTGTAATTCTTCCTCTGCAGGCTGCCCTCCAGTCTGATGCTCAAGTACCTGGAAATGGTTCCATAGTTCCACTGGTGTAGAGTGGCTTCTAGTTCTTCTGCTCCTAACTGTCACCCTTTTCCAAGGAGTATCCTTTACTTCATTTTTCCTGACCTCAGCAGTTTCTTCGTCTGCCTCAGCTTGCTGTTGCTTTTCCAGCTTCTGTTCTTCACTTTGCTGCTGTAGTTCCACCATTCTGTCTAGGGATTGACAAAAGTCCCTTACCTGTCCTCGAAGCTTGCTTTGCGGTTGGGGGGATGCACTTCACTTCTCCCCCCTAACTTCATGCTAGGGGGGGGAGGCGCCCCGCCTCGCCCGGCCGAAATTCAGGCCGGGTGGGAGGCGCCCCATCCCTCGCCGGTGAAATTCAGGCCGGGTAGAAGCGCCCCGTCTACCTGGCCACGAAAAACAAAACAAAAAACCACCCCCGTGATAGGCTACGTAACGATTCACATAGCCTATCACGGCTAGATTTCCAAAGTCAGCCGTGATAGGCTATGTCAATCATCACGTAGCCTATCACGGGTGACTTTGGGGAAAAAAAAAGCGTGTACGCAAATGGCGGCCCCCATAGGGAGCCACCATTTGCGTTCCTTATTTGGTCCCTGTAGTCTACGTAAAGATTTACGTAGACTACGGCGAAAATGAGGGCAACGCAAATAGCGTTCCCTTATTTTCGCCGTAGTCTACGTAAATCTTTACGTAGACTACAGGGACCAAATAAGGAACGCAAATGGCGGCTCCCTATGGGGGCCGCCATTTGCGTACGTGCTTTTTTTTTTTTCAAAGTCACCCGTGATAGGCTACGTGATGATTAACGTAGCCTATCACGGCTGACTTTGGAGATCTAGCCGTGATAGGCTACGTTAATCGTTACGTAGCCTATCACGGGGTTTTGTTTTGTTTTTTACTGCACTTGTAATGGCGGCGGCAGCAGCCGGTTGAAAGACCAGCTGCCGCCCCCCCGACGAAGACCCGATGAACCGCCGCCGGGGGGGACTTTCGTGAAAGGTAAGTCCCATCCCGGGGGGGGGGGCGGCGGAGAATTTCACTGCCTATTTTGGGGGGCCGAATGCATTGGCACTCGGCCCCCTGAAGTTTCGGGGAGAAATTCTCCCCCATCCCTAGTTCTGTCCAAAAACTCTTTGTGATCACTTTTTCCCTGGAGGGTCAACACTCACCGCTCCAGTCCTCTTATTTTTTTTTCTTCCAACGGTGTGATCAACTTGCACTTGTTGCATGTATAGGCCATGTTGATCTCAGGCAGGAAAGCAAACATTGCATAGACCTTGCTAGTCACCACCACTGGAGAGTCTTTTCCTTCCATAGGCTCAATTCCCTTTTTGTTTCTTGATTTCTGATTGTACTGGAATAGCCTGTGCTTTGTTCTCTATTCACTGGGGGTTAAAAACAGAGTCCCACTGCTATGGAAGTGTGTGTTTCATGAAAAAGAAATTTTTAAAAATGTTTTTTTTTTTTAAATTCCATTATGGCAATCCTCAAAACTACACCAAAGGTTTTATATTCATTTTTTTTTCCTCATTAACTCTTCCTTGGTGTTTAACTCAGGTTTTAGGAGAATGAGGTAACATTTGGGGGAAAATATGCAACCCAGCAATCCAGCACTAGAAGCTAAGATGGAAAAGATCTCCACAGCTGTCATATATTTCCCCTTGGAGCTCAGGTAGGTGGGAACAAAGGATAACCAAACACTGCAAAAGACCAACATACTGAATGTGATGAACCTGGCCTCATTGAAACTGTCAGGCAACTTCCTGGCAAAGAAAGCCACAGTAAAACTGATAAGGGCCAGAAAGCCCATATAGCCCAGTATTCCATAAAACATATTTTCAGACCCCTTGTTACATCCCAGTACAATTTCTTCAACCACCGAGTGCATGTCAGCATCTGGGAATGGGGGAGAGATTCCCAGCCATATAATGCAAAGACATGCTTGAATAAGGGAGCAGCAAAGAACAATGGAGTTGGCCAGCCCTTTCCCCACCCATTTCCTGATCTTGGATCCTGGCTTTGTGGCCATGAAAGCCAGAACCACAGTGATGGTTTTTGCCAGCACGCAAGACACAGCCACTGAGAAGATGATGCCAAAGCTAATTTGTTGGAGTAGACATATTATCTTCCCAGGTGGAACAATGAAGAGCAATGTGCAAAGGAAGCATAGCAGGAGGGAGATGAGGAGAGTGTAGGTGAGGTCCCGGTTGTTGGCTTTGACTATGGGAGTGTTGTGGTGTTTCAAAAATGTCCCGAGCACCAAAACTGTGAAGAAAGAAAAGGAAAGTGCCAGACTAGCTAAACACATCCCCAAAGGTTCTTCATAGGACAAGCAGGTTACTATCTTGGAAACACATAAATCCTTGTCTTTGTTTGGATACTGATCTTCTGGACATTCAAAACAGTCATCCATATCTGAAAATAAAAAGTTTTTTTTCTTTTAATCCAACATTCTGTTAATGCTTTTTCACATAAATTGTCTGATACTGAGTGATATGAGGGAATTACGATGATGATGTCTATTCATTTTTATTTTTGTCTATTATGATGCTATTGAATCATTTTTATTTTATTGTTTTCTCTTTTTTATGGGTTTACAGTACTCTGAATCCCAAATCTAATTGGGGTGATTCAGATTGATTCGACATGTATCCAAATCAAATGACGGTACTCCAAAGTGGGCTGAATCCAAGTCTGAACACTTGTGGATATTCAGAATTTGGAGGGAAAGAGAGACACTGATAATGGCAATTTCTTTGAAACTGGCATATGTCATACAGATGTTCCTAGCCAAGAAACATGCCAAATTTCAGAAGGATAAGTACAGGTTCCGTGGAGTTATGATGAATGGAAATAGTTTAAGTCTTGTTGCTTTCTGCTGAAATGGAACCATGGTAACAGAAAGTGAATAGGACTGGGGTGGATGATGGATGTGGAACATACAATGGTAGAAGCATATGGACTTGAACATCCAGCATTTTCCAAGAAAGGACCCAATGCTACAACATCTCAAGCCCCACAGAATACGTCAGAACCTGTTAACTAGAGGTGTGCACTAACCCACAGCTTTGACACAGGTCCTCATTTGGCCCCTCTTAAAGCAGCCCAATTCAGTTCAGACCAACTTGGAATCAGTTGGTTTGAATCAGTCTAAAACCTGAATTGGGGTTTGGAAATAGAATGTTTTGTTTTTTTCCATTTACTATCATGGAAATCAGAATTGTTTATAACTTATTTATCTCAGTCAGAATTTGATGATAGTTGCAGGGATGGAAGTCCTTTGGGAGAGTGTCAGTTAAATAGTGCTGTGCATTCTTATTTATTGAAAAGGAAATGCCAATTACTTTTTGTATTATCATTTCATCACAGAACTGGATGCAAAATTTGAGGGATCATTGTTTCTTCTGAGGAGATCAAGCCTGCCAAATGTTAGTATCATAGCCAAGAGATTTGTGTGTGTGTCTGTGTTCAAAAGCAGACCTGACCTTTGATGGACTTTTAAAGAGGGCACCCTAATCTCCCTTCGTTGCTTGATGACCATTGTTCTGAAAATTACAGGAAGCCTAGGGGTGGCCCCAAGTAAGAAACATTAAATTTTCAGAGGTATAGTTAAAGATGTTCATATGGAAGGGAAGTTCACTTTTATTTGGGAGGGGAGATGCTTTACTTCTCTTTTCCTGACTCCTCCCATGGTTTTTTGAGGGTCACTTTGTTTGAGAATGGCACACATCTAGGGATGTACGAAAGTCACTTACCTTTTCAAAGGGTGACATTCGTGGTGTGGCAGAGGCGCTCCATCCTTCCCCCCGAAATTCTCTCCGGCATGCTCCGCTCCACAGAGATTCCTCGGAGCTGCTGGCCGGGGCCAACTGCAGCCAGACATCTGGCCACTGGGCAGCCTGCAGGGACACAAATGGCAGCTGCCGTAGCCACCATTTGCGTCTCTGTATTTTGCTGTGATAGGCTACGTAAATATTTACGTAGCCTATCACAGCAAAAAACAAACAAACAAACAGCGAACGCAAATGGCGGCAGCTACGGCGGCTGCCATTTGCGTTCCCTTTTTTTGGCCGTTTTAGCCTACGTTAATATTTACGTAGGCTATTGTGGAAAAAAAATAAAGGAACACAAGTGGCGGCCACTATGCCATTTCCATTTCCTTTTTTTTATGTTTTAGCCTACGTAAATATTTACATAGACTATTACGGCAAAAAAAAGGGGGGGAACGCAAATGGCATAGTGGCCGCCATTTGCGTTTCTTTCTCTCTCTTTTTGCTGTAATAGCCTACATAAATATTTACGTAGGCTAAAATGGCAAAAAAAAAAGGGAACACAAATGGCGGCTGCCATAGCCTCCGCCATTTGCGTTCACTGTTCGTTTGTTTTTTTGCCATGATAGGCTACATAATTATTTTTGTAGCCTATCACAGCTATAATGAGGAAGCAAATTCGCAAAGCAGTGCGAACGGCAGCAAGTAAGTGCCCCGTTTCGCGCACATTTCGTTGGGGGGGCAGGGGCTTCGTTCCGCCCCAGATTTTGGGGGGCTGAATGCACTGGCATTCAGCCACACCGAGATCCATGGTGGAATCCTCTGACATCCCTACACACATTATAGAGTTGTCCTCAGGAAAGAAACCTGAAAATTTTCAGAAGGATAGTGGAGGCATCATTGTGAAGTGTGGTGGCATTGGAAGAATGCCACATGGTCCCATCCTTGGCCTCCCCCAAAGCACAGAGATTGGAGCCCATGGCCAAATGTGCCCTAGATGGACTTGTCAGTCACTCAACTACAGTCCCTCCCAATCCCACTGAAACAGTTAGGGAAACAATTCCAAAAGATGCTATTTTGGAGACATAAAATCTGCAGGAATGTATTGTATCTGAATTTGCCTTGGGACCCAATAAAACTGGACTGAAGGGGACAATTCTTCTTCAGCTTTCCAATGCACATTTCTACTAAGCACTCAAATCTGGATGGGAAAATCTGTCAGTTTCTGTTTCTCCCACTTTTTTTTTAAATCTTGTTTGTTTTGTCCCCAAAACTGAGAAGATTTCAAAATTTTAGTAAATTATTATCAAAAGTGAACTGAAACAAAATACTCACCTATCCCTACTCTTACTTTCCGCATTTTATTTCCCTCTGACCTCATTGGTTAAAATCTCCACTCTCATCCTAGGGTCTCAAACTGGATCAGCCCTCCTGCACCTACCCTAGAGTAGCTTCTAGAAAGAGATGGGTGAATGAGCAATGTTTTAGATCACCAGGATTTTCCAAACATTGTCTCATCACTTGTCTCATGCTAGATTCCGATTTGCATTCCCGATCTCTGCTCACTCTGCACGAATGACAAAATTATGCAAATCGAACAGCAGTTGAAGGGGAGATTTGCAAAAATTTTACAAAATTTGTGCAATTTTCCCCAAAGTTTCCTAATTTGCACAACTTTCCTCCATAGGCTAAGGTAGGGCTGATTCAATCTACTGAAGAAATTTGCTCAAATTGAACTGGGAATTTGGAAAGAGACAAAAGTGAGCACATGTTCGACAATTTGTAGGGATGGGCAGATTACTTCCCCTGTTCCGGGTGGGGGCGTCTGCTGGGGGGGAAGGTGATCCGTCCCTCCCCACGGAATCCTCCCCAGTCAGCTCCGCTCTGCGGCAAGTCCGCAGAGCCACCAGCAGGGCCCGCCCACAGCTGGACTTCCGTCCACTGCCGGGCTGCGGCCACAAATGGCATCCAGCGTAGTGGGCGCCATTTGTGTCCCTGCTCTTTGCCATGATAGGCTATGTAAATACTTACGTAGCCTATCATGGCTAATGCAGGGAGGCAAATGGCGGCCGCAGACCGGGGCAGTGGACGGACTGGACAGACTGACTCCAGGTAGGGTCCATCCCAGGAAAATTTCGCAGGGTGGCATTGGAGTCCATGGCGGAATTCTCTAACATCCCTAACAATTCGTGAGTGTTTTCTGTGGACATGTGCTCACACTCATTTTCATGTCTGGTGCCTCGAATGGGGCATGCTTGCATGTTTTGTGAACAAAAACAAATTTCTCATACATCCCGACATCTAGATAAAGATTTAAATTATTGTCTGTTTTTTGTCCCCCTATCAGTGGGAAACATGTGACACTCCAGAGGAGGAGGAGGCGGAGGGGGAGAATTTACATTTCTATACTGCCCCATAGCTGAAGCTCTCTGGGTGCTTTACAAACATTAAAACATTAAAATACAATATACAAAATTTAAATACCATTTATATAAAAGCATACGGACAGTATGTACAAACAACATATAACTAAAAACAACTTTGAATGAAAAACATTTTTTTTAAAATTCAACCATAAAACACCGCTTAAAACAACACCGCTTAAAACAACACCGCTTAAAAACAGTATACAAAAGTCAGCAAAAGGAACAGGAGTTCTAAAAAGGGAAGGCCTGCCAGAATAATAAAGCCCCTAATGCCTGCTTAAAAACCTTCAACGAGGTCAGCAGGCGCATTTCAACCAGCAGGTCATTCCACAACTGACTGGTGGCAAAGGAAAAGGTCCTCTTGTGTGTAGCTGCCAATCTCACATTAGGCAGCCACAGCAGATAGCCCTCAGAGGACCTTAAGTGGTAGACTGGGACATAGGGGAGAAGGCGCTCCCTAAGGTTCCTTGGACCTAGACCATGTAAGGCTTTAAAGGTAAGAACCAGTACTTCATATTTTGCTCAGAAACAAATTGGCAGCCAGTGTAAAGATTTTTAAACTGATGCTTGACTCCTACTCCCAGCAGGCCCTGACACCATGGCCAATTAATGGAGTTTTAGTCCAACAATACCTGGATTGGCACAGGGTCCCCACTTGTGCATTGGATTCATTTAGTATATATGAAGAAAGATTGTAAAATTAAAGCAAGGTGAAGGAGAATAGAAAACACCTCTTCTCAGCTGTTCAGTGTAACTGTCAGGGCATTACTAACATTTGTTATTTGATCAATTATTCAGTAATTATTTACATGTTATTTGATAATGTTTCTCCTTCTCAAATATCTCTGCAATAATATCTGAGCTCGACGAATCTGGGTCTTCAAACTGATCAATGGCATTCTCCGTATAAGTAGGTGTATGGATGCCATTCATCACCATGGAAAAAAAGTAAAGTGCTTCAGTTAGGGAACCACTTTTTTTGAAGGGGGTGCAATTTCTGTGTCTTTCACACAAATCTGTATAGTTGTCTAGCTACACTCTATGTGTACATGGATCTGTCATGTATGTTGCTCAGGATCATAAGATAACCCTGCACTTTACCACTCTTACCATTCTGGCTGGACATTTTCCCTTTGGGACATGGGAGGCAATCATAACAGCAGATCTGCTTCCCTTCCTGCTTTTGCCGGAAATAACCAGGGGGGCAGCTTTCAGTACACAAAGACAGGGGCAATGCCTGTTCCAAAAATGGGGGGTGGAGAATAGAATATTACCATGCAGAACAGATTTTTGGGAATCATATGATTAGTGCATCAACATTTAAGCAAATGGACAGCTGAAACAGAATAATGTTATCAAGTTGCTAAAGGGTGTGTGACATCCAATGGGCTGCTGGTGCTCTCCAGCAAGTGACACTGGCTATGTATTTTTTGCTGTGTAAAGGAGTGAAAAAATAGCATTCAGTAATTTGAGCCTTACACCCTATTTACACATTTTCTAAAGAGGGGCAGGTTGCTAAAGGCACTACCATTGTTCCCACTCCACTCCAGTTAATTTGTACATTTCTTACCAAATTATCCAAATGGTGATCATTCAATATTTATGTATTTGTGCAACTTCTTATTTCCCTAAATTACTATTACAATTGTTTCTCTTCCTGGAATGCAGTTTAGCTTCTACAGCTATTTATGTGGTGCCATGCCAAATTATGAACTAACAGAGTTCTCCCACAAAAGATGTTTGCACTTCCAGTATGAAACCAATATTATGTGCTGCAGTCTGTTATGCACTTATCAGGGAGTACATCTCAGTGAACAGTGTGGAGCTTACTTTTGAGTAGACATGTACAGGACTGCACAGTTACTAATAATGACAGGTCTGTGAAACCTGTCTCTTTTATTTCCATGGGATTTGCTGATTCATATCAATATGCTGTTGGATATCAAAGGATATTTTGTATAATGGCTCAGATATCTCTGGTGTTGTGAAATTTTGAATTTTGATCCTGTTTTCCCAATTAAATATATATAAACACACACACACACAATGTACACAAATACATAGAGGTAGGTGTAAATTGGCACGACAGCAAAGCTACAAAGAAAGAGAATCTGGATCCACTATGGATGCAGTCAGTCTTAAGTTAAAATATATAAGAAAGATAGACTAACAACAGATTAATTTAAAATATATATTTAGAGCCAAATGTTTCCTCTTCCACCCTCATCAGTAGCTGTGATGTTAAGATACCAGGAGTGGCAGTTTGGAATGCCCAGGAGATAAATATTCCTGAGAGAGAGAGACAGAGAAAAAAAAAGTTATGACAGGTATAATGCTTATGAACTGTCCTCCAGATTAAGGCTATTTGGACCAAGAGTTATGAGTCTGTGTAAATCCAGAAGTTTTCCCTTTTGTCAAGCATGTCAGTGTCCTGTGTTTGTTCAATGGGAAGCAATTGTAAATAAGAGAGACTATGTTCAGGTGAGTTAAAATGTCTTGCAACAGGCTGCTCTGTTTTTTTGGTAAGAACTATAGATTTGTGGTTATGGAATCTTGTTCTTTGGTCCACTGTAGTCTTCCCTGTATATTGCATACAACATCCTTTTTTTCTTTTTCTTTTCATAGACCACATTAGTTGAAGTGCATGCTACTGACTGTCTAATACAATAAGTCTTATTAGTAAATGTGTTCCTAAAACAAGCAGTTTCTTGGAGGTAAGTGCAGATAATGCAATGTGCTGATTTAAGTGCAACTTTAACTAACAATTTATGCAAACTGAGTGGTTTTCTGAATGCAATGCATGGTGGAGAATTAATTGTTTCCATTGAACAAGCACAATAGGATATAATAGGGTAACTATCTTTCATCATCTGGGGGTAATTAGGAAGAGCAAGATGGTAGTCCACAACAAATAGAATTCAATTTTCTTCCATAGCCTTAGCCTTTGCTTCTGGAACTACAGACTCAGAATCCTTCAGCCAAATGGCCTTAATTTGGAAGACAATGCATAAGCATTATATCAGTCATACTTCTATTTTTTTCTCTCTCTCTTTCAGAATTTTCATCTCCTGGGCATTCCAAACAGCCACTCCCGGTATCTTAATATTAATATATTTAAATTACTCTGTTGTTAGCCTATCTTTCTTATACATAGACGCATGCACACAGACAGATATATTTGCATACATATACAAATACACACACCACACAAAGAATACAAAATTCAGTATGTTACAAAGCTTAACATTTCAATGGAGATGCAGTTTTGACATCATACCAGAAGTTTATTCAAAATGGGAACATATTACCTGCAGTCAGAAGGTACCTGGTTAAAACTGCTGTGCCACGTGATGGCGTCATCATGAATGGTGAACAGCTTGTCTGCATTAACATGGGGATCCAGCTTTCCAACTTTCACTCGATGAAAGGATTGGTTTAGAAATGTGACCCAGTTTATAATATCAAATCCAGTTACCAATATTCCATTGTGGTCAAAATAAATCTCATCCCCAGCACTGTTGTTAAATAATACTCTTTTCAGAAAGTGGTGGAGCTGAATGTCAAATGAAAGCACAAGGGTTTGCAAGGAGATGTAATGGATAATGTGTGAAACCACTTACAACAATAAGTGGGACTATTTAGCTCATTACTTTTTACACCTGTGTCAGAAACTCTCATGTGATGGTCTTTCCCAGCCCTGCTAACCTTTAATTTAATTTAATCTAATCTAATTTAATCTAATTCATTTATTTTATATGCCATCCTTTATCATAAATTGATTCCACAGTGGTTCATAATGATACAATGATACAACAAATAAAAAAAATCAAGCTGCAATAAAACCATAAAGCATAGAGATTTAAAAACAAAACAAAACCCACAGATATAAACTTACAGATACAATATACTTAAAATGCCTGTCTGAATAAAAATGTTTTGTTTTGCACCTCAAAGATAATACTGCTGGCTAGGTATGAGCAAGTCTGTCAACTTCAGCTTCTCTCAGTTTCTCATTTTTTCCAGTTTTTAGTTTGGTTTGTCTCAAAATCAAAAGATTTTCCCAGTCTTATGTTTGGTTTATCTCAAGCTTTGAGAATTTTTATTTGAAGTTTGCATGAAAATGTGCACTGCAGTTTTGTGTGCATTTTACATACAAAATGCATTTTTGTATGCAATTTTGCCTAATATGAATATGCATTTTGAATGCTATTCTCGTAAGAGCACACATTTTTGTGTGTATTTTTGATTGGAGGACTTACCTGAAAAAAAAATCTGAGAATTGAGATAAGTGTGATTTTTGTAGGATAACTGTTTCAGTTTGTGTATTGGTTCAAAAGCGTGAAATTAGGGAAGTTTGCATGAAAAAGTGAACTGAATGAATTTCTCCCAGATCCCTGCTTCTTGTATCAAGCAAACCTTCCTAGGAGAAGCACTTCATAACTGGGGAGTCACATCTAAAAAAGCCCTCTCCCCAGTTGACATCCACCTCATCTCTGAAGGACAAGGAGACACTCAGAGAAGGACATCAGCAGATGATCTTACAGCACAGTCAGGTTTATATGGAAGATGACACTCCTTCAGATATCATGGTCCCATGCTGTGTGAGACTATGAAGGTAAGTGCCAACCCTTTGTATCAGATTAAGAAACAAATAGGCAGACAGAGCAGATCTATTAAACTGGCAAGATACATTATTATTATTATTACTATTACTATTATTATTTACATTTCTATACCGCCCAATAACAGGAGCTCCCTGGGCGGTTTACAAAGATTAAAAAAAAATAAAAATACAATATACAGAGATTTAAAACCATTTACATAAAAAACACATGAACAGACAAGATACACAAAAGAAACATATATCTAAAACAACTTCAAACAAACAATCTCAAAAACAAACAACCATAACCATAAGACATTCCAGGATCAATCAAACACTTATCATATACTGCCCATTACCTGGGAGAAGAGAAAGGTTTTAACCTGGCGCTGAAAAGATAACAATGTTGGCACCTGGTGGCCCTTGTCAGGGAGATCATTCCATAATTTGGGGGCCACCACTGAAAAGGCCCTCTTCCTTGTTGCCACCTTCCAAGCTTCCCTCAGAGTAGGCAGCCAGAGGAGGGCCTTAGATGTTGAGTGTAGTGTAAGGTTAGGTTCATGTTGGGAGAGGTGCTCCATCAGGTATTGTGGTCCCAAGCCATGTAGGGCTTTATAGGTTAAAACCAGCACCTTGAATTGGGCTCAGAAACATACAGGCAGCCAGTGCAAGAGGGCCAGAGTCAGTCTTATATGTTCGGACCTTCTGATCCCTTTTATTAATCTGGCCACCACATTTTGCACGAGCTGCAGTTTCTTAACCATCTTTAAAGGTAGCCCCACATAGAGTGCATTGCAATAATCTAACTTGGAGATTACCAGAGCATAGACAATTGAAGCCAGGTTATCCCTGTCCAGATAGGGATGTAGCTGGGCCACCATCTGAAGCTGGTAGAAGGCACTCCGTGCCACTGAGGCCACCTGAGACAAAGATGGCTCAAGGAGAATCCCCAAGCTACAAACCTGCTCCTTCAGGGGGAGTGCAACCCCATCCAAAACAGGTTGAGCACCTTCCATTCGGTCAGAAGAACCACCCACCCTTATGTAAGCATTTGAATCTGAGAGTTTCTGCAAGGTAGGCACATTGTCTGCCACTGGCCTATAGACCACCCCATGGTTTTAGCTATCAAGATATACAAACATAAGAACTGAAGGATGACTAAAGCTGTGCGCAAATGGCCTCTCAAAATTCTCCAGCCTATTTGTGGGCAGAGAAATTGGGGTGACAATTTCACTGAATTTCTCCTAGGGAAGGAGAACATCTCCAACAGTTTCTCACAGATAGGGCTCACTATTGGCAGGGGTTGTAGCACATCTTCTTTTGTTTTCCCTAAGGGTTGTTTTTTTTTGGGGGGGGATGGGTTATTGCACTCCTCCTGCAAGTGGCAACAGCATCAACTGTGTTGAGGCTTCCACTTTTTTGAGGCAGAATTTTGAATTTCTTTTGGTGGTGTTTTTGAGCTTACTTAATCACTGTGAGGTGGCCAAGGGTGCTGTGTGTGTTTCCTCTATCTCACTATTACACATCTTTCCATTGCTCTGCAGCTTCTCAGGCCACCTGCACTTTCTGAACTGAAAAAGCCCCATGGAAGAATTGCCTCATGATGTCTTCTGTAATGGGCACCATTTGCATCCCTGCTCTTTGCCGAGATAGGTTACGTCAATACTTACATAGCCTATCATGGCTAATGCAGGGAGGCAAATGGCAGCTAACGCAGGGAGGCAAATGAAATTTTAAATTCAACAATAAAAGTGTGGGAAGCCAAGGAGGCTACAGGCCTCCACAGAGATTATTGTACAATGACAGACAGGACACTCATGCACAGTCCTCAGCCACCTCGTGAGTAAGGTAAGCACAAGAACCCCAAACCCAACCCATGAGAATTTCTCTGGAATTTTTCTTCCTTTGAATTTCTTTTTGAAAGCAATTTCTTTTCTATCAAATCAAATGAGAATGGTTAAAAAAAAAATGTGAGAGAAATTTTTGGCACGGCAATAGGAATGACTGTAGCTCAGTGGTTGAGCTTGAGCACATGCTTTCAATTCTACATTTAATCTCACACTTATACCCCATTGTTTCTTGAGATGTCTTGAGAGATCCCTTGGAAAGCTTAGCCCCAGAAAGCATCTTGAATGATCAGGTGAAAACACACTAACTTATCATGACAACTAGGGCTGTGGCATCGCTTCGGTGCCAAATCCGTATCCTGAAGCAAATCAGGGTGCTTCAGGGGAGCCTCGGTGCAATCTGAAGCAAATCGGACAAACATCGCGGCTCTCCGAAGCAAAGAGGGTTACTGACAAAGCACTTCGGTCCACCTCAGAGATCTGGAGCTATTGATGCCTTCTGAAGTGTACACAGCTTGTCTCCAAAATGTATCAACTTGAGAAAGTTCAGGGAGCAGGGGAGGAGGAGGAGGAGGAGGAAGAAGAAGAGGAGGGAGGGAGCTTTGGCAAATGGCAACTCTAGTTGCCAAATTATTATTGTTATTAGATGTTATTGTTATTATTATTGCTATTATTATTATTATTATTATTATTATTATTACTATTGGCTGGACATAACCCAGCAGTCTCCAATCAGTGACGGTGGTGGTGGAGGGGGTATACTGGATATATTGGAGAAAAAAGCCTGCGTTTGTTCATTGTATGAGAGAGAGATCTGGTGGTGTTACTGGAGAGAGCCCTGGAGAGAGCTCTGAATATATTTTGCTAGATGTGTGTGTGTGTGTGTGTGTGTGTGTGTTGGACTCTTTCCCACTCTTTCTTTGTAGCTTTCCAGCTAGAACCTTTTAAAAAACACACCAAAAATATATATTTTAAAAGTACTTTCCTTTCCTTGTTCTTGGATCCCCCCTCCCAATTCCTGTATTACTTCTCTTCCCATTGTTGAACTCTATATCTTCCCCGTAAAATAAAATAAAATATAAACCCCTTTCTTTGCTTGTAGGTAGTTCTGCATTTGCTTTTCTTTTGCTCTTCTGTGTCTCCCTGTGTGTATATTTGTGTTGTAGTCAACGCACCTCTACATTTCAAAATACAGTGGGCAAAGCACTACATCTATTATTAAAAATAATATCCAATGTGTGGCAAAGCAAGCAAGCCCAATATGAGGCATCTTCAGGGTCTTGAATCCATTGCAAATTTCTCCAACATCCCTACTGTTACACTCAAACAGAGTACTTGAGAGAGAGAGTGAGAAGGAAGTTATATGGATTTAGAAAAGATGGAGCTAGGCACATTGAGTTGACCAGACTTTAGAAATCCAGCAAATTTGTATCACAGGGCAGCTGCATGAATCAACCATCTCTTAAGTCCAAGATGGCAAATTGGCAGTTCACAGCTTGGATGTCAGCTTTATCCGGCCCCGGATTACCAAATGTAGTAGTACTAGGGATGTCAGAGAATTTTGCCACAAATCTCAGGGAGGCCGAATGCCAGCGCATTCGGCCCCCCGAAGTCGGTGGCGAAATGGTCTGCCCCCCCACCCCCACCCCCCAGGATGGGACTTACCTTGGGCGAATCTCCCTGGCAGTGGCAGCTGCGGCGGCCGGTCTTCTGACCGGCTGCCGCCGCCACCATTTCCAAGTTAAAAAAAAAAACACGTGATAGGCTACGTAAAGATTTACGTAGCCTATCACGGCTAGATTTTAAAAAAATACCGTGATAGGCTACGTAAATCTTTACGTAGCCTATCACGGCTGAGTTAAAAAAACAAACAAACGTGCGTACACAAATGGCGGCACCCATGGGCACTGCCATTTGCGTTCCTTATTTTGGCACGTCTAGTCTACGTAAACATTTACGTAGACTATGGCAAAAATAAGGGGAACGCAAATAGCGTAGATGCTATGCTATTTGCGTTCCCCTTATTTTCGCCATAGTCTATGTAAATGTTTACGTAGACTAGACGTGCCAAAATAAGGAATGCAAATGGCAGCGCCCATGGGCGCCGCCATTTGCATACGCGTGGGTTTTTTTGTTTTTTGTTTCACTCAGCCATGATAGGCTACGTAAACATTTACGTAGCCTATCACAGCTGACTGCAGGGACGTAAACGGCAGCAGCTATGGCCGCCGCCATTTGCAGTCCTGGCAGGACAAGATTCGCGGCGGGAGGGACGGGGCGCCTCCCCCCCATCCAGAATTTTTTTTGGGGGGACGGGGCACCTCCCCCCTGGCCAGAATTTCGGCGGGGAGGGATGGAGCACCTCCCCCCCCCACCGTGAATCAACTTTCGTAAAAGGTAAGGGACTTTCGTACATCCCTAGTAGGGGAGAAGGGTTATTTGCACTTCAGAGAAACCTACAGCAGAGATTAGGGATAGTGATCACGTCCTAATCGCCCCTTAAATACCTAACTTCTCTGATTATCCCTTTATGACCTTTGGTTTGAATTTTTGAGAACACATTTTATCTGCACCTAGCACAAAAACTATTGGACCAAACTGTCTGAAATTTGGCACATGGAATCCCCTCCATGGGGGCTGAGAGATCTCCAAATTCTATGCACTTCTGTGGAAACAGTGAAAGTTATAGTTCTTTGCTTTAAGAGCTTTAGTTGAAAAAAATAAAAAAAAAATAATTCCACCCAGCACAATAACTGCTGTGCCAAACTGCCTGACATTTAGCAGTTAGAATCAACTCTATGGGGGCTGCCATGTCCTCAAATTTCTTGTATTTATCATGAAAATTGAAAATGTTATGGCCATTTCTATTTCCCATTGCAAGTCAATGGGAAAGCATCATATCAGAATGATTCAGATAGCCAAATGCCTCTTTGGATCCGAATCCAGAGCAAAGTGGATGGGGTCAGAACCAGTCCAAAGCGAAGTGGGGCTGCTTCAGAAGGTCTGATGAGGTATCCAGAGTGGGAGGTCTGTGCACAGCCCTAATGGCAACCACTCATGTTTCACTCCCCCAAACCTATTAGCTGTTACCTGTAAAGACTAAGGATGGGTGACAACTTTGTTTTGTTCTGGATAAGAATGTATGAAAATTCACGAAAAGAACTTGAGATTAAAACACAATCAAATGTGGGAGAAACTGAACCTGACAGATTTGTCCATCTAGGCCCAGAAGTTTGAGACCTTGCTCTGAAAACACTCAGATTGAATACTGAGGTGTTCAACAACATTAGTGTTTAGTTAGACTTCCCACCTCTTTTTTTCTGACAGCCTCCTCATCTTTAATAGCTATAGGGGTGCTATCTCATAATTGCCTGTTCAGGACATTACCTGCCATGGCTGTTGATCCTGAAGATTAAATCTCCCTCTGTTCACTATTGTTCTGTGTTTGAGTTGGCCTGACCAAATGTCATGTAAAGCATGTGCTACTGCATAGACTGCATTATATATATTGTAGCTGTGGCCAGTCATGCTCATTTCAAAAAAAGCACCAGGAACACTCTCCAGCTTCTCCTTCCCAGTGCAGGACTCATCAGCTCTCTCGCTAACAAATGGATTTGGAAATGCACAGCCTAGTGCCTGTTCCCAGAAGTCCTTGATGAAACCATCTTCTTTTGTTAAAAAATAGTTTCTACTTTGAAGAAATTTTTTGAATCCTGGCACTTCATTTGAGTAAACTGTGAAGGACAGAGCACCATGGATGACTTGTATATCCCAGCTCCTTTGATAAAGGAATGATGCTGGTTCCATTTCAGCTGTCATGATCCACACTTTACCCTTAGGTTCCATAGATACCATTTCCATTTTGGGCAGATATAACAACCATCGCAAATGCAAAATATTGCTTTCATAGACTACCACTGCATTGGCGTTGCTCTTCATGACAACATGATACGTTCTTATCAGCTCATTAATGTCATCAAAAAGGCTACTGAGATAAAACGTCTTGATTTTTTCTAAGAAGGCGACACAGATGCCATAGAGGGGAAACATTGAAAACATCATCCGCCCAAATCTTTCTCCAACATTTTCTTTAACAAGGATACCAACCCATGCCCACCTGAAGTGCAAAAGTAGCTGAATGATCCCCCTGTATTGGTAGGCTTCATTTGGGACCATCTGGTAGAAGGGAAGGATTTCAGTTTGATCAATCATTTCTGGAGGAGAGCCATATGTCAACTGCATAAATGGAAATGGGATGGAGGTTGAAGTAGAAAGATGGATGGATGGATGGATGGATGGATGAATGGATGCATGGATGGATGGACGGATGGACAAACAATCATTTGCAATATGAAATGCGTGTGTGCTGATAGGCTTTGTAATTTTTTTTGGTTGTTCATATATATATATACACACACACACACACACACACACACACATGGACCACAATATTAGAATATGGTGAATAGTTCAAATTTAAATGATATATTATCTTTCAGTTGAATTAACAATTTAGTTTAGTATATTGTAGGGATGTACGAAAGTCACTTAGCTTTGACGAAATTTGCTTCGTGGTGGGGGGGGGAGGCGCTCCGTCCCTCCCCCCAAAATTCTGGCCAGGGGGGAGATGTCCCATCCCTCTCCCCTGAAATTCTGGCTGAGGGGAGGCGCCCCGTCCCTCCCGCCATGAATCCCGAAAACAAAATCGAATCCTGAAAAAAAAACGTGCGTACGCAAATGGCAGCGCCCATGAGCGCCGCCATTTCCATTCCTTATTTTGGCACATGCAGTCTACGTAAACATTTACGTAGACTACAGTGAAAATAAGGGGAATGCAAATAGACGCTACGCTATTTGCGTTCCCCTTATTTTCACCGTAGTCTACGTAAATGTTTACGTAGACTGCACGTGCCAAAATAAGGAACGCAAATGCGTACGCGGGGTTTTGTTTTGTTTTTTCACTCAGCCTTGATAGGCTACGTAAACATTTACGTAGCCTATCATGGTATTTTTTGAAAATCTAGCCATGATAGGCTACGTAAATCTTTACATAGTCTATCACATTTTTTGTGTTTTTTTTTACTGGAAATGGCAGCGGCAGCAGCCAGTCAGAAGACCGGCCGCCGCAGCCGCCGCCACCAAACCACCGCCAAACTGCTGCCGGAGCCGCCGCCGCCAGAGAGATTTGCCAAAGGTAAGTCCCATCCCTGGGGGTGGCGGGGGGGTGGCAGACAGTTTCGCCACCGATTTCAGGGGGCCAAATGTGCTGGCATTCGGCCTTCCTGAGATTCGTGGTGAAATTCTCTGACATCCCTAGTATATTTTAATAGGTTGCATTTTTATGTTGCATTAATGTTGACAAAATTCTCTAACTTTAGAAACCTTATCCCATGTTAAATTGGGACCATACCTCTCCAAATTCAAAGCCATCCCAAAGACAGTTCTCCCAACCCCTGTAATCAAATATGATGCCATTGTGCATGCACAGATTTATTGATTCCTCATTTACTGGAGTTTGGAGTTTGTAATTTTGTTTCCATCCTGATTCAATATACTGGAAATAGTTCTACGTTCAAATTTAAAACACAACTTTTCAATTTATTGAAAAATTTAGCCTTGCACTATTTGTGTGCCTGAACATCTTTCTGTGGTGGTGAATCCTTTCCTTTCTGATGTCAAGTCTAAAAATGATAAAACAGACATATACATGCTTTCCTTGTATATACATGTTAAAGCCCCAACATTAATAACTTGGCCTTCATTCTGGTAACAAAATTCCAGAGGTTTGAGATAAGCCCTTGCCTAGAAACAACAAGGAGTTGATGGCAAAGAGTTTTTACACAAATACAAACTTCCACACTACAAAAGAATTGTCCCTTTTGGTCACCTTTAGTGCAAGCTCTAAATACCATTAACTCTTTGCAATTGCCTTCCTATCACTAATTTACATTCTAAAACATCACTGACACTGCTTCCAGGTTTCCATGTATATATGTCTTACAGGAAAGCACTGCAAAGGCTTTAATAAATTGACTGTGTTTTATATACTTCATGGACAAATGTAAATTAAATGTAATATCTATCACAGACATGCACATCTGTATCCTTATATCAGAAATATTTCAAAAGACAATGAAAGTGTGAATATTTTCTTTAAGTCCCATGCCTCACCCACACATCCTACCTGTGGAACTTTGTAGATGCCCAAGATATCTGCAATGTCAAGGGATGTTTGGGAGTAAAGTGCCCCAATGACTGACATCAAGTTGTTCTGAATGCCACACTTGTAGTTGGGGATAAAACCCTTCAGAGTGGTGAAAAGTTCCATTGTGGCATGATAGGTCCATCTTCCACCATAGCTGTCATAGATGATGGAGCCCAAGGTGATATTTGATAATATCTGGTTGCCTTCATTGATCTCCTTCACAGCAAATATCAAGGCCAAGATGTGTTGGTAGTTCTTTGTTAGGACACTGCAATAAGAATTATATGCTATATCAAAGGAAATTCTCCATATAGCAAAATCATTGCAACTAAATTGGGCTCCATCAAAAGCATCTGGATTGTAACACAACTCACTGCATCATGTCAGTTAAATTTATTTTAGGGTTGTCATTTGATTCAATGTACTGACAAAGTTTCATTAATGGTGGATTTAACTATTGTGTACAGACACGTAACTCATTTTCAGTGAAAGAATTGCTCACTTTCTTAGGTTTGTTTATGTTTGCTATAAAAAAAGCATTTTAAAAAATAGATCCATATGAGGAAATAGTGAGCAAGGTACAGGATGCAATTTAATTAGTAAAACCTAGTTCTGCAGACCTCAATTGGTTTAGCTGGCCAACAATGACTGTTTCTGAAGGGAGAGATTTGTTCTGTCCTAATTTATGGGCCAGGAAATAAGGAGCATAGAAGTTTATTTATTTAGGGATGCGCGTTTTTAGCTATTCCCAGAGGAGTTGCCACGTTCATCTGTTGTACCAAAAACTACAGTGTCTGCTACACCACAAAGACTGACATATGGTTTAGCTATGATATTCTAACAAGATATTTAAAATACCAATAAATTAAAGGTCACATTGAATACTTTTCTGTCTTATTGTGAGAAAATGTTTGATATTTAATTGAACATTGCCACTCCTATGCCTAGTTGAATCAGTCATTGTCTGGAGATAGCCAACCTAATAAATTAATGCACTGATCCCAAGTCAAGTGTAGGACCTTTGGCCTGGCAGAATCTCCTACTGTTACATTAATGAATGGTTATCTTAGTTCCTTCCTCAATATAAGGAATATATAGACCAGCAGTTCCCTCCGGGTCTCGTGAAAAGCAGAAGGAAATGGAATGGGATTAAGTAAACATAACCTCATTTCCACTGTAGCTGGGAATCACTGTTGCTAATTTTGATGTGTAGAACTAGCCTACTTAAGAATATGTTCTAGGTCAACATACATTATGATTGGAAAAAAATATAATTTCTTACAGGGGTTCACCAATGAGTGAATGATATGGGTCTTCTTGGAAGCTATCTGGTTCTCTAGTCATGAAGACAAGGGATGTTATGCCACCGATGAGGAAGTCACCTGCTTGAAAGTATCTGTGAAGAATAGGAAGAGGATCACCAACAGTACATTTCTTAATTTGAGTCATGCATGCCAAGAGAGGCTGCATCAGCAGCACAAGCACTACAATCACCATTTTAAATGTAAATTCGCAGTTACAACCATTTGTCTGGGTTCCATGTGATTCTTAAGAGTCTCCAAGGATAGGCTAGCCTGAGTTGAATGGCCATTCAGTCCTCACTGTACTCACACTATGATCTGAAGCCTGGAATTGAAACCTGAAGCATCAGAAATCACTCTGATAGAACCTTCCCTAACCCAATTTCTAGCTATGGTGGATTTGAAGAGAATAGGGCATATTCATACTATCCACAGTTCTCAGTCCTTAGCTTTTCTAGAGGGAATTGGGTCTCCAGATGGGCTTTAAGAAGCAGCAGAATTAATCACAGTTATTTTGGTAATTATATGGGGAAAGGAAATCTTTATATTCAAATTTTGATTTCTCTGTGGCATTGTGAAAAATACATTTCTCTCCTCTACTTGTCTTTTCTAACCTTTTTATGGAACAACATCAATTTGGACTGAGGCAAAGTGAGAGTAATGCACTCAATGATGAGAAAAGGGAAGGTTTAGGAGATGAAGGGAAAGGAAAAGAACAGATAAATGTTGGTATTAGTGCAAATATTATATGTATATATATAGACAAGTGTTGATCTAAAAGTGCTCAGGGGAAAATTTCAACTCAAAATGGGCTGGCTGCTGTTTCACGTGGAAGGTTCATGCTGGTGTGGGCTTTCCATTCATACCAGTCTGTTGTGTGTGCATGATTTAAAAAAAATTAAAAGTTTTCTTTTAAAGCTCCAGGCAAGGTAACATTCTTCTCAGCAATCAAGAGATTGGAACCTCCATTTTCTCATCCCAGAATGCCCTAGATATAGTACAGTTGCATGTTATTCAAGGGGGGACCAACCTCTCCCCCCTTGAATAACATGCCCCACACACAAACAAAGGGTGACTGCCCCTAGCCATGGCTAGGCATGGCGCAGGTGCCTGAGTGTAGGGATGTATGAATTGTGTACCTTCCGTGCCGCTTGACTTCCGTAGTTTGCGGCCAGTGCTCCGTACCATCGTTCGCAAGTCCCCGGAATTCTCCTCTTCTTTTTACGCTCAGAAAATTACGAAGATAAATCCATACCGACAGCCATAATTCTGCATAACTTCCATAAGAAAGGCTATTTTTCGTAGATATTTACGTATTTTTCCCCCTGCCCTGAGACATGCAGTAATTACTTTCAGGCAAACCTTCTCTTTGTTTGAATAAAAAGCACACTCTGCACATGCTCAGGGAATGGGCAAAATGAGGAATAAATATACCAGGGAATATGAAGAACTATATTCTTCTATTGTGTGTGTGTGTGTGTGTGTGTGTGTGTGTGTGTGTGTAATCTCCCTCCATCCAGCTGTTCCCTGGAAACCCCCCCCCCTTCACCCAAGGGTCTTCTGAGATAACTAACAGGAGGTTTGCTAATGAGCTGGATGTGGAAATACAAAGCTGAGCTGGGGGCAAGTGGGGAGCTGACATGTGTAGGAGTAAGTTGCATTGAACTCAATAAGACTTACTTCTGAGTAGACATGCACAGAGTTGGTTCTCCTCTCTGCTCAGCTTTGTATTTCCACATCCAGTTCATTATCAGACCTCCCGTTAGTTATCTCAGAAGACTCCTAGAGGGACGCCGCTTTCGCTGGCATTTTCATGGCAGACTAGAGAGGGGTGCTTTGCCATTGCCTTCCCCAGTCATGACTACCTTTCCCCCAGCAAGCTGGGTACTCATTTTACCGACCTCAGAAGGGTGGAAGGCTGAGTCGACCTGAGCTGGCTAACTGGGACCCAGCTTCCGCTGGGATCGAACTCAGGTCATGGGGAGAGGTTCAGTTGCAGTACTGCCACCTACCACTCTGCACCACACGAGGCTCTTAGAGCCCTCTAGACAACATGTTAAAAAATGAATTTTGTTAATGGAATCTAAGAATAGGTTTGTAGTTCTTGCTTGTGTACTGTCATACCTTCACTAGAGGAATTCTTCTCAAAGGAAGAACTAGAGCCTCCAAAAACCAAGGGCACACTAGATCAGTTGCTGCCGCTAGATCAGGAGGAGCCTGGGTTTTCGGGGTCCAGCAGACTACTGCAGGTACTCCTCTGTCAGAGGGGACTCTGTATCTGGAGCAGATGCTGAGCAACCCCCTCACCTCCAGGAGCATCTTCACCTCAAGCAACAAGCTAGTAGCCCACCTGTAAGAAAGAGTGCTCACATACAAAGATGGTCTCCTCTGGAGAAAGTGACTCCTCTTGAGTAGGGTTCTGTCCAGAGAGCTCTAATGGACAGCAGCTGAGCCTGGGTGGGGCTCAGCAACCTTTGTGGTTAAAAACCTTTAGTCAGGGCTTGCTAACTGCTGGAAATAAAAAGCTTCATTGGAAAGTGTTCTGTAAACCTGTGTAAATATAGTGCATGCATACATACATACTGAAGGGGGCAAGCAGAAAGCAGGCAGAAAGGACTTCTGTATCTATGCGACCACAGTTGAGAAGGCTCTGTCGCTTTTGCTTTCCAACCTCAGCAAGTTTACCGGCTGGTTTGTGTCCTGCATTGGCTGTAGCAATCTCAGTGATAGGGCTGATCATAAGGCAAAGTAATAAATCAGGCCAATGTTCCAGCAGACAGATTTCAGGCAAGGGTGTGTTTAGGCAAGGAAGGAGTGGTTGAAAAGGCAGCAGTCAAGCACAGATAGGCAGTCAGATGCATACACAATCCAGTGGCAAAGCCAAGCAGGAGTCCAAGGTCTGGAGCACAAAAGCTCAAACACAAACACAGAAGAAGTTGGTGAGACATTGTTTCCAGCAGCTAGGAAAGCATAATGTCATTTAAATATATTTTAGCATTGTCACTTTGAGATTTATTCAATTTATTGATTAATGTTGGGTTTAAATAGCGTATACAGCCACAGAAGTCATTTTCAGTGGTAGAATTGCTCACTTTTCTTAGGCTTGTTATGATTTCTTTTTTAAAAAAATAAATTCATACAAGTAAATAGTCATCCAGGTACAGGATGTGATTTAAGGAGTAAAAGCAAGGGCTGCAGACCTCAGCTGGTTTAGTTGGTCAACTAGTGAATGTGTAGGATGGGGTTAGTTGTGTCTTAATCAATGGGGCTGAAAATAAGGGGCATATACCTTTAATTGTTTAAGTGCTTTCATAACCCAGGGGAGTAACCATGTTAGTTTGCTGCAGCAAAAACTATGAAATGTCTGTTGCACAATAAAAACTGACACATGTAAGCTTTTAGCTATGCCATAATAGTTTTGCTATGTTTTTTTAACAAGAGATTTTTTTAAAAAAATCCACCCTGTTGAAGTTGTTCTTTCCTTCAAATATTTTCAAAGGTTTTGATGACTAAATTGTAAGATGTCCACACTTCCTTTCTATCTTAAAAAAGTAGTTGTGTTTTGATTTTAATAATATGCTGTTTAATTAGTTTGGACTCCTAATAGCAATGTATTATGGCAGGAAAATTGAGGAGAAAACTGAACGGTATGACAAAGGCAAAATAAGGATTTTAATAAGGTCACATTGAAAACTATGGAAATAATTTTTAATACATCACAGAAGTATTCTTCAAGAAAAGATTATAGATATAATACCATTTTCTGTCTTGTTGTGGAGAAAAGTGCCTGATATTTGATAAGATATTGCCATTTTTATGAATGAGTAAAATTAGTCATTTTTTGGAGACAGATGAACTTATGAATTAATGCTCTGATCTCAAGTCAAGTATAGGACTTCTGGGTTTGCAGAATCCCCTCTTACACTAATGAATGGTTATTTTAATTCCTTCCTCAGTATAAGGGACATATAGACCATCAATCCCCTCTGGTTTGTTTGAGAAGCACAAGGAAATGGAATGGGATTAGGTAAACATCAACTCTTTTACAGTGTAGCTGGAAATAGCTGTAGCTAATTCTGATGTGTTGACCTGGCATACTTAAGTGTATCTTCTGGATCACCATACCTTACGGAAACAAAAAGAAAACAAATTCTTACAGGGGTTCACCAATCTGTGAATGATATGGCTCTTCATGGAAGCTATCTGGGTCTCTAGGCATGAAGACAAGAGAAGTTATGCCATCGACAATGAAGTCACCTGCTTTAACATATCTGTGAAGAATAGGGAGGGGATCACTGACAGTGCATTTTTTAATTTGAGTCTTGCATGCCATGAGAGGCAGCATCAGCAGTACAAGCACTAATACCTCCATTTAAAATGTAAATTCACAGTTACAATCATTTGCCTGGGTTCCATGTGATTCTTAACAGTCTCCAAGAATAGGCTAGCCTGAGCCAAATGGCTGTTCAGTCCTCACTCTACTCACATTATGAACTGAAGCCTGGAATTGAAAACTTGAAGAGAAATCACTCTGATAGAACCTTTCCTAATCCCAATTTCTAGCTATGGATTTGAAGAGAAAAGGGCATACCATACTATCCATCAGCTCTCAGGCCTTAGCTTTTCTGGAGAGAATTCGGTCTCCAGATGGGTTTTAAGAAGAAGCAGAATTAATGACAGTCATTTTGATAATTACAGGAGGAAAGGAAATCTCTATGTTCATATTTTGTTTTCTCTGTGGCATTGTGAAAAATAAATTTCTCTCCTCTACTTGTCTTTTCTAACTTTTTCATGGAACAGCAAGAGACGTGTCAGTTTGGACTGAGGCAGAGTTAGAGAAACGTACCCAATGATTAGAAAGAGAAGGTTTAGGAGATGAAGGGGGAAGAGAAGAACAGGGCAATCTGTTATTAATGCAAATATTGGGCATTATCTAATGTTAGTCCTATGTAGAGTAGAACCATTGAAATGAATGAGCTGAAATTCATTTCAATGGTTCTGCTCTACATAGGACTAACATTGGATGCCACCTATTATTTGTACATGTATATAGGTTAGTGTTGATTTAAAAGTTCTCAAGGAAAATTTCAGGTCAAAATTTGGCTGGGTGCTTTTTCACAGGAAAGGTTCATTCTGGTTGGGGCTTTCCATTTGTACTGGTCTATTGGTTCTGAGTGAGAGTGAGTTTAAAAAGAAATGTTTTCTTTAAAGCTCCAGGCAGGGAGAAGCTCTTCTCAGCGGTCATTAGTTTTTCTGTCCAGAATTCCCCAGATATAGTGTAGTTCCAAGTTATTCTGTGGGGGAAATGGCAGCTGCCACACACACACGCATGTGCGTGCACACACACACACACACACACACACGGTAATGGCCCCTATCCACTTGCAGCCCTATGAATGTCAAGCCACACAAATGTATCATAGCATTTCCCCCCATCACCTGAAATATTGCAAATAGGACAGTGTATTGGGTATTTGGGGGAGGGAGGGAGATTTTGTTAAATCATCGTATAGACCTTGCTTATGAAACTTATATTCCCTACCCACAATCAAATTAAAATCCAGAGGGCAAGTCAGGGCTTCTCTACATGAGGCCTTTATCCTGCAATCAAGATGGGTTGCTCACAGGTATTTGCAGGTCCTTTACATGACACCTTCACCCTCCAGCACCTCTCCTGTGCTTTGTTACCCTTTCCACAGCTTTATTTTGCAACAGGGATAATAAGCTATTTTTTCTTTTCTTTTTTAAAGACAATTTGAATCTATTTGAATCTAAGTGTGTAATGATGGAGTTGCACTATAACAGCGGCACTCTCTAGTGACTGTATAATGAAACCTATAGAACTTGCAGATAAAGGCAATCCCTGGGGGGGGGGAGAGAAGAAGAAGTGTGTGTGAAGGCACCTATCTTAACCCTGCAGAAGCCCCAGTAAAGTTATGGGGTTAAAAAAAAACCTGTTGTGGAGAAGCGCTCAATCTCCATTCTGGTTTAAATATTTGCAAATAATCTTGTACATTACATTACAACAAAGTGCACTGGCATGTATACAGGCACTGTAATGAGGTACAGCAGAAGCCGGGGGATCCATTCTTGTCTGTGGAGGCAGCCCAACACATATTTCCTGCCTAAGGCAAAGGCCAACAACTCCGTTTGCCGAAACAGACCACACTCACAGTTGCAATTTAAGATCAAGACTGCCAGTGGGAAAATGTCCTCCACAAGTTTGAGGATAGTAGCTAATGTTGGCAGTGTCAGGGCAGCTGTGTGACACACTAACTCCTTGCCCCCTCCCAGCTTCTCTTGCCAGAAACAGTTGTCTTGTTCTACCTAATGGTAGGGATGGTCTTGACTCTGGTATCTCCACACTGTCCCAACATGTGCCATAGACTTTGTGCATCCTCTGGCATATGCATACCCTATATGTACATCCAATTGTGATGTATGTGGCAGGTATAGGGAAAGGGTTAGGGTTAAGCCACTTAACAACCACTGTAGGGTCCAGATTCATTCTGACTTAGGTCTCATGATCATCACAGCTCACCATGGTTTATTGAAGTCAGAATGAGCTTCAGTGTCCATGGCTGCCAATTTGCCTCTTCAAGCCCTGGCCATGGCTTATCACGTCATTCTGAACACTAGAAGCATGGCTTGTTCCAGAGGAAATCAATCCTCCAATAACTCATGCTCTGTTGTGCAGTTATTGAATGGTTGTTTACCCTTCCAAGAAACCATGCCACCCTGGTTCAGATGACATAGTGAACCATAGCAACACTTCACCAGGGATTGAATTCAAAATGGCTGCAGGCATGCACTGTAACCCACCATGGCTTAAATAAGCTATGTTGGGCAGTGGCTATCATGCAAACCAGCCCATTAGGTCTCACTACGATTTTAGATGGACCAATGGCCTGACTGATGGGCAACTTATCTTCATTTATCATACATACAGAATTGTTCTGAAAATTTTGGTCTCCACAGCTGCCATCAAAGGTACCTAAAATGCAACTCCAATGGCATCCAGTTCTTTAAATACTGAAAATGTGAAAGTGATCCTGAAATGGAGAATCAGTGCAAAGGGGGTTTTTTATGTTAATGACAATTCCATTAAGGATATCCTGATTTTTTTGTTTATTCAATGTTTTTTCCCCCTCATAAGCTCTTCCCTGGTATTTAATTCAGGTCTTAGTACAATGAGGTAACATTTTGGGAAAAATATGCAACCCAACAATCCAACACTAGAAGCTAAGATGGAGAAGACCTCCACAGCTATCATGTATTTCCCCTTGGTGCTCAGGTAGGTGGGAACAAAGGATAACCAAACACTGCAAAAGACCAACATGCTGAATGTGATGAACCTGGCCTCATTGAAACTGTCAGGCAACTTCCTGGCAAAGAAAGCCACAGTGAAACTGATAAGGGCCAGAAAGCCCATGTAGACCAGGACCCAGTAAAACATGTTGGCAGACCCCTCATTACAGCCCAGTATAATTTCTTCAACCACCGCGTGCATGTCAGCATCTGGGAATGGGGGAGAAATTGCCAGCCATACAATGCAAAGACATGCTTGAATAAGGGAGCAGCAAAGAACAATGGAGTTGGCCAGCCCTTTCCCCACCCATTTCCTGATCTTGGATCCCGGCTTTGTGGCCATGAAAGCCAGAACCACTGTGATGGTTTTTGCCAGCACGCAAGACACAGCCACTGAGAAGATGATGCCAAAGCTAATTTGTCGGAGGAGACATATTATCTTCCCAGGTGAAATGATGAAGAGAAATGTACAAAGGAAGCATAGGAGGAGGGAGATGAGGAGAGTGTAGGTGAGGTCCCGGTTGTTGGCTTTGACAATGGGAGTGTTGTGGTGTTTCAAAAATGTCCCAAGCACCAAAAGTGTGAAGAAAGAAAAGGAAAGTGACAAAAAAGCTAAACTGATCCCCAAAGGTTCTTCATAGGACAAGAAGGTTGCTGTCTTGGAAATGCATGCATCCTGCTCTTTGTTTGCATATTGGTCTTCTGGACATTCAGAACAGTCATCCATGTCTGAAAATGAAAATATGTTTTTCAGTTTTTCTCAAATATTTTGTTATTATTCTTTTAACACACATTGTTCATTACTCAGGGATATGAAAGGATTATGACAATGATTACTTTTTATTTTCATGTGTGTGTTATGATAGTATTGAATCATTTTATTATTTTATTGTGGTTTGGGGGGGTTGTTTTTATCGCTTATAGGTAGCAAACAAATCTAACTGTAAGCAGCTTGTGCGTAGTATATGTTAGGGGTGTGTTTTGGTTTTGGACAAATCTCGAACCTCATCAGGATGATTCAGACAGATTTGGGAGTGTCTGTGTTGCAGTGAGTCTCCTGTGAAGTGGACTGAATCCAAAACTGAACACTTGTGAAGATTTGAGATTCAGAAGGGAACAAAAACAGAAACAGAGGTAGTGAGTCTCCCAAAACTGATACATTTCTCCCTAAGCTCTCTCTCTATGGAAAAGAGCAGAACAGGAGGAGCGGGGAGAGAGAGGAGATGTATTTTTGTGACTGGCAGCTCTAGTTTCTAATCACATTGAATCATTTTATCAGGACTCTATTATCCCAGTGCATTGAGGATGGGATGTTGAAGTAATATATCACATCTCTTTGCTAATTCTGTCGCTCAGGAGCAGGAATGTTAAAAGAGTTGTGTCGATGTCTATGGGAACTGGGAGTGTGTAGCATTGAGTACTTGCTTGGAAAATGTTGGAAGCTCAAGTTCTTCTGTCCTGCGACTGGATGCTTCACAATAATCATCTGCCCCTGCCCCTTCTTACTTTCCAACAGGAGGTTGGAAGATGGTTTTAGTCAAGTGGGTGTTAACTGCATACTTTTTAAAAAGTTAACAGCCTCCTATAGACAAGCTCTTTGTGGAACTGTTTTAGATTATTTGATTGAAATTATATTATACCTGTCTTTTAATTATTGTTAGCCACTTTGATTATTTTATAGACAGGAAAGATAGAAATCCTGGAAATAAAATCAATGGATAGCCTTCTGGCACCTTAAAGATTAATTGCACAATCCTATCCAGATAGTTGGCAGCCTCTGAAATAGGAGGCTGCCAAGTATCCAGTGCAGGGCAGCTGGATCACAGAGGTGATCCTTGCCTCTGTGTTCCAGCTGCCATGCATTTTTTTGCTAGATGGTAAATTTCAGCTGTTTAGCCACGGCTTCAGGAAGGTGGAGGGAAGGAGGCCATGCACCTCATAGGAAGCTGCATAAAGTGCCTTCAGTGGTCTCCTCCATACCCTGGGACTGCCCTGTTTTCCCTGTCTCTGCACTCAGTTTCCAAGCACCAAGATGTAGCTGGTGCAGAGAGAACTACGCCAGCTATGAGGGGGCAGGGGAGGGGAGCATGTTTTCTGGGAACCACATTCGGAGCCCTGGCTCCAACCTCAGTTCCCAGAAACTGAAAAATCTCATGGCCTTCTAGAGAGTGTCTAGTAGGGATGTATGAATCCCTTACTTGTTCCAGTCGGGGCATCCGCTGGGGGGGGAGGTGCTCCATCCCTCCCCCCAGAATCCTCGATGGGGGGGAGGCAATCCTGTCCTCCCCCCCCGGAATCCTGCCCGGCCAGCTCTGCTCAGCGGCGGCTCCGCAGAGCAGTCAGCCAGGGCCATCCGCAGCCGGACTTCCGGCCACGGATAGGCTGCTGCAGAAGCAAATGGCGGCCGCCGTAGTGGCCACCATTTGCATCCTTCCAGCCTGCCCTGATAGGCTATGTAAGAATCTACGTAGCCTATCACGGCATGCCCCCCCAAAAAATGGCGTACGCAAATGGTGGTGGCTACGGCAGCTGCCATTTGCGTTCCCTATTTTTCGGCATTCTAGCCTATGTAAATATTTACATAGGCAATT
Source organism: Heloderma suspectum (assembly GCF_057233095.1). NCBI lineage: Eukaryota > Metazoa > Chordata > Lepidosauria > Squamata > Helodermatidae > Heloderma > Heloderma suspectum. The sequence goes on along the minus strand of NC_139463.1, from coordinate 91,113,367 downwards.
ACAGTGAAAAAAAGGGAACCGGAAATAGCGTAGTGGGCGCTATTTGCGGTTCCCTTTTTTTCGCCGTAATTGCCTAAGTAAATATTTGCATAGGCTAGAACGGCGAAAAATAGGGAATGCAAATGGTGGCCGCCGTAGCCGCCGCCATTTGCATATGCTGGTGCATTTTTTTGGGGGGGGGTCAGCCGTGATAGGCTACATAAATTCTTACGTAGCCTATCACAGCTGCAAGGATGGCAATGGCGGTCGCAGCAGCCTGGCCGCGCCAGCCAGGAGATCAGCCACCGCCGCCGAATCCACCGTATCCGTCCCAGGTAAGTTCCATCCTGGGGGATTCTGCGGGGGGGGGGGGAAGGAGGCCATTCTGCCACGGAATCCATGGCGGAATTCTTTGCCATCCCTAGTGTCTAGTGGCCATAGGATTGATCCCTAAGTCATTTATGAGGGAATGAGATTTTTGTGTACCACAGTCCCTTCATCAGATGCATGATGTGTTACCCTGAGTTACATGACAACTCAGGATACATCCATATATACATTTGGGGTTGTATTACCAGTGAGGATGGAGGAAATGGATTGCAGAAGATATAATCTCATTAATAGCAGTGGCCATTCGCAAAATGTTGTTGGTAATGGAAATATTGTGGGATTGGGTAAGCCAATTAACATGTATAGCATGATTTAATTGAGAGAGAGAGAGAGAGAGAGAGAGAGAGAGAGAATTTCCCAATTCAAGCTGAAGGAGAAAAAACTGAATGCCTGATTAATTGTAACTTAGCACTTTCTTGTTCTAATATCAGTTTTAAGTTTCTTCGCAGACAAATGACCACTTTAAGGAGAATCGTACATGAACTTTGATCCAGGACATGCCTTCCATTAGATCAGGGCTGTATTTTATTTTGGATAAGCTCTCAGGGCCCACATTCCTGTGGTGGGCACAGCCAAAGGCCAAGGGAGCTGGATAAAAGCAGAAGTGGTGAAGTCAAAATTACCACAAATACCTGCATATTTCACTTTAAAGCTCTTATTGCCCATAAGTTAGTTTTAGGAGAGGCATTTCAACCTCTTAGAATGGGGGGAAAGCTACACAATAGCTAGGAAACCACCAAACAATGAGTGGTCAAGGGAAAAGGGTAGGGCCTGTTGAAGAGGATGGATTTGGCCCCCAAGTCTGAGGTTCTGCACTGCTGCATTGGAGGAAGGGTGGTACTCATTCAAGAATTGTCTGTCAGATTTTGGGGGGTTTTCACTACACAACAGCTCACTTCATTCAGCCAGGTCTCCTGACCCCATGCATAGGATTTTCAGGGTGGTGGAAGGGCTGCCATGGAAAGTAGGAGGCAGGGAAGTCCACTTACATCAGCAAATTGGTCAAGTATACCTCTGGATCCAATCCACAGTGACCTGAGGCCATGTTCTTAGTGTGTGTGTGGATGCACACACACCTACACACATTTTAGATGTCAAATTTGCATTAACTGGTGTTAATAATGTGATTGTCACACACACACGCACACAATGCATCTGATGAAGTAGATAGTACTCTATGAAATCTTACACACTCATAAATGTGTCACTCTTTAAGCTTCCACAAGACTCTGTTGTTGTTTTTCACCAACAGACTAACATAGGTACCCCTCTGGAAATTGTTACAGTACAAATGAAGTAAATAAGTGTGTCCTAGACTACTGTAAGTTTTTGAGTCTGTCACCCAAAGTCCTGATTGAAACAAACATTTATTTTCTCCCATAGAAGGCTGTTGCTCCCATTGCAACTGTAATGTCCTAGCTCTTTTAGAAAGTCGGTGATGAGTTGTTTGCAACGTACATGTGTTAGAATCAATTATAGCAGGGCTGTGGGGGTAGGCGACATGTGGCTCTCCAGATGTTCTTGGACTGTTACTCCCATCAGCCCCAGCCACTATCACCATAATATTGCAAGTCCAACAATACCTGCAGTGCCAGAGGTTCTCCCTCCATGCAATACAGTTGGGGACAGAATATAAGGAAAGAATGTTAATTTAAAGCAGGGTGAGGAAGAAAAGACAGAAATGAAATTATAGGCTTCTCAGCTCTTTAGAGTCTCTGGATATACTGCCAGGATGTTACCAATATCTGTTTTTTTTATCAGTTCTTCAATAATTATATACAAGTTCTTTAATAACATTTCTCCCTCTCCTGCCTGAAGTAAATTTTGACCCTAACCCATCTCCCTAGTTCTTGATATGAATAAATTACACTTTTATTCCATCTCTACTAGTGTAACCTTGAGTTTTGACAATAAAAATACTTGGTAGAATGTCATTCACCACCATCGAAAAAAATAAAGTGCTGCAGTTGGGGGCATTCTGTGGTGGTGGTGATGGTGGTGGCTGGATCTCCATCCTACACACAACAACCTTGCACATTACAGTTCTTACCATTCTTGTTTGCCATTTTCCCTTTGGGGCATGAGAGGCAATCATAACAACAAATCTGCTTGTCTTCCTGCTTTTGTCGGAAATAACCAGGGGGGCATCTTTCAGTACACACAGACAGGGGCAATGCCTAGTTAAAAATGGGGGAAAATTAGAATATTACCACTCAGAACATGTTTGGAAATTCATATGATTGCTGGATCAACAGTTAAGGAAATAGGCAGAAGGTCATGAATAAAAGTATCCTCAAGGTTCAAAAGGTTTATTCGAAATCCAGTGGGCTGCAGGTGTTCTTCATCAATTTTACTGGCATTTTTTTGCTTTGTGATAGAGTGGAAAAAATAGCATTCAGTAACTTTAGACTTACACCCCATGGGAGATTTTCTCTCCAGCACTGCCACCACCTATGGGGAAATTTTCCTTCACTGGGTAGTTCCACCTATGGGGTTTCTTATTTTCAACAGATGCTTATATTTCAGGGCCTTGTAAACTCTCAGTGAATATAACCCACAGTTCCACAAGCTGACCCTTTTCCACCACCTCCAATTCTGTTAGAATACTTTAAAACCTCCTGGTAGCCTGATATAATAGGCTTAGGGCTGGGTGTGAAATGGGGACCAATACTAGAGACATCATGAATTATTAAACAAGCTAATTTATTAAAGGACTATTTTGTACATAAGGGAAAAAAATTACTTTTTTTCTCATTCAAAACACTGCTTACTGACAATTCTTAAGGACTCAGGAGACACTTTACACAGTGGAAGAGTCTGCTGAAAGCAGGGGAAAGTGCAGGATAGCTTCAGTTTGGGCTCGGGTTAGGCTCAGGCTTTAGGCCTTAAAGAGCAGTTCACTAAATAAAGCAAGGTTATTTTATTTATTTATTTATTTCATTTCTATACCACCCAATAGCCGAAGCTCTCTGGGCGGTTCACAAAAATTAAAACCAAAGGTTAAGGGGTCAGCATATCATTTAAATTTTTAAGAACACAGAGAAAATGGATCCAGACCTTGCAAGCCACAGCCTTCTCAAATCACCTACTCTCTGTCTGCTGTCCCCTCCAATGACCCATTGAATAGAGGATCTCCCCTCAATAGGTAACCCATTCACTATTGTTAATAGCCCTCCATCCTAAATAGGAATCATCATTCCCTGGGAGACCAACTGACCTACATCCCCAGCCACTGAAAGCCAGTGAGTTCACACACAGCCTCCCTTGCTTTTCAAACGAGGCTCAGATTCACTGCAGCAACAGTTGGGCCTATCTATATAAAGAGGCAAGCTCTCAAGGGAGCCAGCTGTCTGAGTGTGAGGAGCCCCAGTGATGAAACATCTCAGGCCCAGTGATGAAGAGTCAGCAAACAAGTGAGTTAAGCAACTGTGTGAGTTTAGCAACAGAGCGAGGAAGCCAGGGCAGTTGACTCTTTCCTCCCTATTCCGTACTCACAGTAAGTAACTGTAAATAAATAGCTATAAATAATTTCTCCACCTTCTCATAGTAAACAACTAAGTTTTCCAGGGAAAACACACCCAAATAATAATAAAAAAACAGTTACGAAGGTAGAAAGCCAGCAGAGGGGTGGGGGCTATCCATTGTATTGCACTGAGTGCCACATGTATGACTATCTACCCGCTGGATGGAAGTTGTGGGTGTGTGCTCAGGGTAATGAACTCCTGGCTGTCAGAGAACAAGTTCATTCCATTGAGGCCAAGGTTGCTGACCTGGAGGAGCTAAGAGAGGCAGAGAGGTTGTTGGATGAGACCTCCAGGGACCTATTAGCTATGTCCCACTCCCAGGGTGACAGCTCCTCTGCTGTCATGGAGAATGCAGGTGTCAGGGTAGGAGGGCATCATTCTGAGGAAGAGGGAAATGATCCTTTAGGAGGGACCCATTCCTCAGAAGATGGGGGAGGGAATCCTCTCACACTGAGGACGTGCCTCCAGTGGGAGGGGGACTTGTGGTAGTGGGAAATTCGATCATTAGACACATAGACAACTGGGTTTGTGATGGGTGTGTAGACCACATGGTGAACTGCCTGCATGGTGTGAAGGTTGTGGATATCACACACCATCTAGATAGTCTAGCAGTTAGTGCTGGGGTGGAGTCAGTCGTCATGGTACGTGTTGGTACCAACAATGTGGGGAAGTGTAGTCGTGAGGTCCTGGAAGCCAAATTAGGTTGCTAGGTAAGAGGCTGAAATCCAGGACCACAAAGGTGGCTTTCTCTGAAATGCTACCTGTTCCACATGCAGGGCCAGCTAGACAGGAGAAACTGAGGAGTCTCAATGCATGGATGAGACAGTGGTGCAGGGAGGAGGGGTTCAGATTTGTTAGGCACTGGGGAACATTTTGGGACAACTGGGCCTGTACAAGAGGAATGGACTCCACTTGAACCAAAATGGAACCAGACTGATGGCACTAAACAAAAAAAAGGTGGCAGAGCAGCTTTTAAACTAAGTCCCGGGCTGGGAGAAAGCCAACCGGAGCTGGGAAGCATCCTTGTCAAGTTAAAGCATCCCAAAGGGATGAAGATGAAAACGTTTTTGATTGCCCAAATGTAGAATGGGAAGAAATAGGCCAGGAGAACATAATAGCCAGTCAAAGGGACCAGCAACCCAAAGCAACAGATGCATACGCCAGAGGCATCTGGGAAGGGACACTGTGTATAGGTGTTTTTTATGCAAATGATAGAAGACTCCAAGCCAAAATGGGAGAGTTGGAGTGCTTGATTTTAGAGGAAAACCTGGATATAGTGGGCATCACAGAAACCTGACAGAGAGGAGAGAACCAGTGGGATACAGTCATCTCTGGATATAACCTCTATCGGAAGGACAGGAAAGGATGTACTGGAGGAGGTGTTGCCCTGTACATCAAGGAGAGCTAATTTAGTGCTAGAAACATGCTATAGTCCCCCAGATCAGAATGCTCAGATTGATCTTGAGATGGAAAAAGAAATCAGGGAGCCCTCCAAACAAGGAAGTGTTATAATAATGGGCAACTTCAAATGCCCCCACATTGATTGGCTAAACACATTTTTCAGCCACAACAAAGAGGTTAAATTTCTCGATGCCCTAAACAATTGTGCCATAGAACCATTGGTCATGGAACCACCCAGAGGGGATGTGACCTTGGGTTTAATCCTAAGTGGTGTTGCCCAGGACCTAGTACGAGACATTGGAAATGGTGATTAGAGTGCGATCAGATTTAATATATATTTCAGTGGAAAATTGCCCAGGAAGTCCAACACAGTCACATTTGACTTCAAAAGAGGAAACTTCTCTAAAATGAGGGAACTGATGAAAAGGAAGTTAAAAGGGGGAGTCAAGAGGATCAAATCCCTTCAAAATGCTTGGAGATTACTCAAAACCACAATAACAGAAGCCCACCAAAAATACCACAGGTTAGGAAAAGTAGCACAAAGTCCATGAAGTTGCCAGCATGGTTAACGACCAGTGTTAAGGTAGCTCTTAAAGAAAAGAGAGTGTCCTTCAGAAAATGGAAGTCTTGCCCAAGTGAGGAAAACAAAAGGGAGAACAAGCTTGCACACAGGCAATGCAAGCAGACAATAAAATATGTGAAAAAGCATTTTGAAGAGCATATCGCTAACAATATCAAGGCCAACAATAAAGAATTCTTTAAATATATCAGAAGGAGAAATCTAGCTAGGGAGGCAGTTGGATCACTGGATGACAATGGAGTTAAAGGAGTACTGAAGGAGGACAAAGGGATTGCAGAAAAGCTTAATTAATTCTTTTCAACCTTGTTCACTGCAGAAGAGATAGGACAGATACTTGTGCCTGAACTGATGTTTTCAGGAAGGGAGTCTGAGGAACTGAGGGAAATAATGGTGATGAAAGAATTAGGGATGGCGGAGAATTTCTCCCCGAAACTTCGGGGGGCCGAGCGCCAACGTGTTCGGCCCCCCAAACAAGTTTTGAGGAGAAATTCTCCGCCCCCCCGCCCCCCCCCGCGACGGGACTTACCTTTGCCGAATGTCCCTCCTGGCGGCGGGTCCGGCCGGCAGTTCGGCGGGTGTTCATGCGGGGCGGGAGTGGCAGCCGGTCTTTCAACCGGCTGCCGCCGCCGCCATTGCAATAAAAGAAAAAAAAAACGCCCCCGTGATAGGCTACATGACGATTAACGTAGCCTATCATGGCTAGATCTGCAAAGTCAGCCGTGATAGGCTATGTAAATCATCACGTAGCCTATCACGGGTGACTTAAAAAAAAAAAAGTGCGTACGGATAATGGCGGCCCCCATAGGGAGCCACCATTCCCATTCCTTATTTGGTTGCTGTAGTCTACATAAATCTTTACGTAGACTACGGCGAAAATAAGGGCAACGCTGCGTTGCCCTTATTTTCGCCGTAGTCTACGTAAAGATTTACGTAGACTACAGCGACCAAGTAAGGTACACGAATGGCGGCTCCCTATGGGGGCCGCCATTTGCGTACGCGGTTTTTTTTTTTTTAAGTCACCCGTGATAGGCTACGTGACGATTAATGTAGCCTATCATGGCTGACTTTGCAAATCTAGCCGTGATAGGCTACGTTAATCGTCACGTAGCCTATCACGGGGGCGTTTTTTTTTTAATAAAACTTTGGAGTTCGCGGCCGGGCGAGGCGGGAAGCCTCCTCCCCGGCCTGAATTTCGGCCGGGCGAGGCGGGAAGCCTCCCCCCGGCCTGAATTTCGTCCGGGTGAGGCGGGAAGCCTCCCCCCCCGGCCTGAACTTCGCGGGGGGAGCAGCGAAGCGCCTCCCCCCCACCACAAACAAGCTTCGAGGACAGGTAAGTGACTTTTCTCCACCCCTATGAAAGATGAAGTTCTTTACCTTATTGATAAATTGAAAGCAAATAAATCACCAGGCCCAGATGGTATCCATCCTAGAGTTCTCAAAGAACTCAGATATGAAATTGCTGATCTTCTAACCAAAATATGCAGCATGTTCCTAAGATCAGCCTCTATACCAGATGATTAGAAGATGGCCAATGTAACACCAATTTTCAAAAAGGGATTCAGGGGGGATCTGGGAAATTACAGGCCAGTTAGCTTTATGTCTGTTCTGGGTAAATTGGTTGGAGGCATTATTAAAGAGAAAATTAATAAGCATATAGAAGGAAAAGCCCTGCTGAAAAAGAATCAGCATGGCTTCCACAAAGGTAATTCCTGTCTCACTAACATTTTAAAGTTATTTGAGAGTGTCAATAAACATGTAGACTGGGGTGATTCAGTAGACACTGTTTACTTGGACTTCCAAAAGGCTTTTGACAAAGTCCCTCACCAAAGACTCCTGAGCAAACTTAGCAGTCATGGAATAAGAGGACAGGTCGTCTTCTGGCTCAGTAACTGGTTAAAGAACAGAAAGCAGAGGGGAGAAATAAGTGGTAAATTCTCCCAATGGAGGGAAGTAAATAGTGGGGTCCCGCAGGGATCTGTATTAGGACCAGTGCTTTTCAACCTGTTCATAAATTATCTTGAATTACCAGTGAGCAGTGGAGTGGCCAAGTTTGCAGATGACAGCAAATTATTTAGGGTGGTTAAAACAAAAAGGGCTTATGAGGAGCTCCCAAGGGATCTCTCCAAACTGGGAGAATGGGCATTTAAATCACAAATGTGGTTCAATGTAAGCAAGTTTAAAGTGATGCACGTTGGGGCAAAAATCCCAACTTAAAGTATAGCCTGATGAGCTAGCAGTGACCGACCAGGAAAGAGATCTTGGGTAGGGATGTACGAAAGCCACTTACCTTTTCGAAGGGGGTGATTCACGGTGGGGGGAAGGCGCTCCATCCCTCCCCCCAAAATTCTGGCTGGGGGGGAGGCACTCCGTCCCTCCCCCCCCAAATCCTGGCCGGCCAGGTCTGCAAATGGCGGCAGCTGTAGCCGCCGCCGTTTGCGTCCCTGCAGTCAGCCGTGATAGGCTACGTAAATGTTTACATAGCCTATCAGGGCTGATTTAAAAGAAAAAAAACGCGCGTATGGAAATGGCGGCGCCCATGTGCGCCAATATTTGCGTTCCTTATTTTAACATGTCTTAGTCTACGTAAACATTTACGTAGTCTAAGATGGCGAAAATAAGGGGAACGCAAATAGCGTAGCGTCTACGCTATTTGCTTTCCCCTTATTTTCGCTGTCTTAGTCTACGTAAATGTTTACATAGACTAAGACATGTCAAAATAAGGAACGCAAATATTGGCGCCCATGGGCACCGCTATTTCCGTACGAGCATTTTTTTTCTTTTAAATCTATGTAAGATTTAAATTTTAAATTTTAAATCTTACAAATCTATGGTGTGACAATTCTGGGAATACTGTGTACATTTCTGGTCACTACACCTAAATAAAGATACTGTAGAGCTGGAAAAAGTGCAGAAAAGGGCAACTAAAATGATCAATGGGCTGGAGCGTCTCCCCAGGAGAGAAGGTTACATCAGCTAGTATAGTTTAGCTTGGAAAAAAAGGAGGGTAAGGGGAGAAATGATAGAGGTCTACAAAATTATGCATGGTGTGGAGAATGTGGATAGAGAGACATTTTTCTCCCTCTCTCAAAATACTAGAACCCAGGGTCATCCTATGAAGCTGATTAGTGGGAGATTCAGGACAGATAAATGGAAGTACTTCTTCACACAGCACATACGTAGTTAAACTATGGAATTCACTACCACAGGACCACTTTGAATGGCTTTAAAAGGGGGTTGGACAAATTCCTGGAGGAAAATGCTATCAATGGCTTCTAGTTTTGATGGCTCTGTGCTACCACCAATACCAGAGGCATGTGCTACCTCCAATACCAGTTGCTGGGAACATGGGTGAGAGGGTGCTCTTTTGCTCCTGCTCTGCTTGGGGGTTCCTGGTTGACAGCTGTTTGCCCACTCTGTGAACTTAAAGCTGGACTAGATGGACCCTTGGTCCGATCCAGCTAGGGTTGTACGAAAGTGACTTACCTTTCGCGGATTATGTTGATGTTGGGGGGGGGGGAGGCGTTCCGTCCCTTACCCCGGAATCCTGGATGGCGGGGGAGGCGATCTGTTCCTCCCCCCCCCCGGAATCCTCGATGGCTGGCTGTGTTCCGCGGAGCAGCCGGCCAGGCCCAGCCCGGCCCAGAGCCATCTGCAGCCAGATTTCCAGCTGCGGAGGGCTCTGGGGGGGGGGGAACCGCGTACGCAAATGGCGGCGGCTATGGCTGCCGCCATTTGCGTTCCTTATTTTTGGCCGTCTGAATCTACATAAATATTTATGTAGACTATTATGGCGAAAATAAAGGGGAACGCAAATAGCGTAGTGGGCACTATTTGCGTCCCTTTTTGATTCACCATTTTAGCCTACGTAAATCTTTACATAGGCTAAAACGGTGAATCAAAAATGGACGCGAATAGCGCCCACTACGCTATTTGCGTTCCCCTTTATTTTCGCCATAATAGTCTACATAAATATTTACGTACACTAAGACTGCCAAAACTAAGGAACGCAAATGGGGGCAGCCGTAGCCGCCGTAAGGATGGACGAAAGTCCCTTACCTGGTCCCGCAGCTTGCTTCGCGGTGGAGGAGAGGTGCTTTGGTTCTCCTGCCGAAGTTCAGGCCAAGGGGGGAGGTGCCCCGCCCTGCCCGGCCAAAATTCAGCCGGGGGAGAGGTGCCCCATCCCTTGCCGCCAAAATTCAGGCCGGGAAGGAGCGCCCCATCTCCCCGGCCGCGAAATAAAAAAAGTAAATTAAAAAACACACACACACACACGTGATAGGCTACGTAACGATTTATGTAGCCTATCACGGCCAGATTTCCAAAGTTAACCGTGATAAGCTACGTAAATCGTTATGTAGCCTATCACGGGTGACTTTGAAAAAAAAAAAGCACGTACGCAAATGGTGGCGCCCATGGGCGCCACCATTTGCATTCCTTGTTTGCGCAGGGGTAGTCTACGTAAAGATTTACATAGACTACGGCGAAAATAAGGGCAACGCAAATTGCGTTGCCCTTATTTTTGCCGTAGTCTACGTCAATCTTTACGTAGACTACCCTGGCCCAAATAAGGATCGCAAATGGCGGCGCCCATGGGTATTTGCGTATGCATTTGCGTATGCGTTTTTTTTCTTTTCTTCAAAGTCACCCGTGATAGGCTACGTAACGATTTACGTAGCCTATCACGGCTGACTTTGGAAATCTAGCCGTGATAGGCTACGTAAATCATTACGTAGCCTATCACGTGTTTTTTTTTTTTAATTTACTTTGTAATGGTGGTGGCGGCACCCGGTCGGAAGACTGGCCACCACCCCCGCCCCCGCCAAAACGCCGCCGAAACGCCGCCAGGACCCGCCGCCGAGAGGGACATTCGAAGGAGGTAAGTCCCATCCCGGTGGGGGGGCGGGGGGCAGAGAATTTCACCAATCATGGCCTCCCGGAGATTCGTGGAGAAATTCTCCACCATCCCTAAGCCGCCACCATTTGCGTATGCGTTTTTTTTTTTTTTAAACCCACCCAGCCATGATAGGCTATGTAAAGATTTACATAGCCTATCAGATCGTGTGTGTGTTTTTTTAAACCCATCCATGATAGGCTACGTAAATCTTTACATAGCCTATCACATCTTTTTTTTTCTTTTTTTTAACAAGACTGGAAATGGCGGTGGCGGCAGCTGGTCGGAAGTCCAGCCGCCGCAGCCACCGCCGCTGCCACCACCGGAGCCGCCGCCACCCGGAAGATCTGCCCCAGGTAAGTCATGTCCCAGGGGGGATCCCCGGGGGGGATCCGTGGGAGGGCGGGGGGGCAGGCCGTTCCACCACAGAGTTCAGGAGGCCGAATGCACTGGCATTCAGCCTCACCGAGATCCATGGCGGAATTCTCTGACATCCCTAGATCCAGCAGGGCTCTTCTTATGTTCTTATGAAGCCTCTTTTCTTTGTTGAGCAGCCCCTGCCAGTCAGATGATGTTCACTCAAACCCCCCACCCCAGCAGGAAGTATGTTCTGTGAAGTGATTTATACTGCTCCAGTGCACCCATTTGTGGAGCCCTGCCCAGACCAAAGCCAATTCCAAGAAAAACCCAGGTAAGCCACTATTCCCTTCCCCTTGCATGGTCATGGAAACAGGCCCTGGTTTTAGTGCTTTTAGTCCTTTATTTTGATGCTGGCTTCAATTTTATTTTATGATGTTGTAATTGTTTTAATCTTTGATGGTGGTTTTCCCTTGGTTTCAATCTGCACTGTTTTTATTTTATGTTTTGTTTTAATGTGTCTAATGTTTTGTACAGTGTCTAGATAATTTCAGTTATCAGGAGTTCACAAAGTACAGAAAATAATTTTGAGTGCAATCTTATGTATGTTTAGAGAAAGAAAAGTTCATGGCTGGCTGCATAATGCTGGGAGTTGTAGGACTTTTTTCTACCTAAACATGCATAAGATTGTTCTCTATCTATATCTATATAAATTTCTGAGAATTACCATCATGTCTGTTGCTCTTTCCATGTTTCCTTTCAGCTTCTCATCTTTATTCACATGGTGCCATGGTAAATCGTAGAATCATAGGGTTGGAAGGGGCCTACAAGACCATCGAGTCCAACCCCTTCTAAGTGCAGGAAGCTTGATTCCCAGGTGGTCTTCCATCCAAGGACTAACCAGGGCTGACCCTGCTTAGCTTCTGAGAACAGAGGAGATCAGGCATATCCAGAATAGTCATGTGGTATGATCACAGCTTTCCAGCAAAGACTTGTAGTACACTTGTAACTAAACACTTGTATCGTATACATGACTGCTAAGAAGTAAACCCTATTAAGTTCAATGGAATATACTTGCAGATAAATATGTACAATACTGCAGCTTTAAACTGCAATCCTACATATACTTAACTGATGAAAAGTTCCAGTGAACACTGTGGGGCTTACTTTTGAGTAGACAGGCATATGATCACACTGTTACTAACAATAACATCTGTCCCCTTATTTCCATGGGATTTTCTGATTCACCTAAAAGTGCTAATGAATACTGAAGGTCATGTTGCAAAATGGCTCAGATAGCTCTGCTTTTGTGAAATTTTGAATTGTTATCTTGTGTTCCCAGTTGCTTGCTTGAAGTGCCTTACAGTTTTATACATAAATCCCAAAAATACAAAATTGAGTATGTTAAAGGGCTTAGCTCCATCGATGGAAATTCACTTTGGACATCATACAAGGAATACATTCCAAATTGGAACATATTACCTACAGTCAGAACCTACCTGGTTAAAATGTGTGTGCCAGATGATGGCATCATCATGAATGGTGAACACCTTTTCTGCAAGAGCCCGGGGATCCAGAGTTCCAACTTTCACTCGATGGAAGGTTTGGTTTGGGAATGTGACCCAGTTTATAATATCAATTCCAGCTACCAATTCCCCATTTTGGTCAAAAGAAACCAACTCCCCAGCACTGTTATTAAATAAGACTCTTTTCAGAAAGTAGTGGAGCTGGATATCAAAGGAAAACACATGGGTTTGCAAGATGATATCAAGGATAATATAGGAAACTAGCTTACATTGAGCGAGACCTTTTAGATCCGTACCTCTTTCACACATGGCAGGAGACCACAGGTAGTGGTCTTTCCTGGCCCTGCTACCTTTAATTGCAGTTGTTATTTATATTCCATCATTCATAGAAAAATTGATTCATTCATTCACTCAAACCAAAAATGGGAAGAAAGTAAATTGGGATCTACTGATATATCTCTGGTGATTTGTGGTAGATAAGCAAAGGTTCTGATTCCCAATAATTTAAAACTAACAAGTGAAACAGAATGTGTGTTTTTAAAAGCCCTCTGCCATGGTTGGCCTTATGTTAATTTTTTTTTTTTTAATCTCAGTATTTCTCAGCTATAAAATTGAAGTATTAATTAGTTGCATTTGACCAGGACTTTGTGCAGGTCTACTGGACACTTTGAGAGTATTGTGACAGAGACCCTGATCTATAATAACTCAAATGTAGATTTGTGTATACAGTGTATGTCTCATGGGGTTCAGAAGGTAATTGATTCCACTGCCCCCCTGCTATTTTGCACCTGGCTCTGTTTTAGAGGTTGTTGGGGTTTTAGTAAAAATACAAAGTAGATCCCACAAGGCTGGATTCTGCCCACCCCTGATTTACCTGGACCTATATTAATATCTGAAGGAGAGGCCCTTCTTTAGGGCAGCTTTTGGGTGCAATTCAAGGTATTGATTTTAGCCTTTAAAGTCCTAAATGGCTTAGGACTTAGGAGCTGGCTGTCTAAGGGTCACATGCTGGTGTCATGTTTTGAAACTGTCCAGGTACAGCAATCTTCAAGAGAGGCCCTTTTGAATGCACCATTACTTGCAGAGGTCTGTTTGTCAGGTATCTATGAAAGGCCTTTCTGCTGTATTGCCCTAAAAGTATGGAGTGCACTCTCAAAAGAAGTACGGGTGGGCCACAGCCTTTAAGGGGTTATTCATACTGGGTGATGTGACCTGTAATGGCTGCTGTAATGCAACCTTTCAGGGACGGCACAAACCATTTTGCTGCCTGAGTCGAAGGACAAGATGGTGCCCATTCCCTCATATCACATAGAGAAGCAGACGGCACTTCTGGCTGAATTCTCTTCCAATACTGGTGATGAGATAGTGTCCTCCCACCACCACTTTTTCTGAGAGGTTCCCCATCTTTAATAGTTATGACTCCTGTCCTATATTTGCCTGCTTAAGACATTACCTGCCATGGCTGTTGATCCTGAAGTTTCACTGTCATTCTGTTCACCATTGCTCTGTGTTTCAGTTGGTGTAATCGAATGGCATGTAAAGCATGTGCTACTGCATGGACAGCATTATATATATTGTAGCTGTGGCCAGTCATGCTCATTTCAAAAAAAGCCCCAGGAAGACTCTCCAGCTTCTCCTCCCCAGTGCAGCTGCCATCAGCTTCCTTGCTAACAAATGGATTTGGAAATACACAGCTAAATGCCTGTTCCCAGAAGTCCTTGATGAAACCATCTTCTTTTGTTAAAAAATGGTTTCTAGTTTGAAGAAATCTTCTGAATCCTGGTACTTTGTTTGAGTGAACTGCAAAGGACAGAGCACCATGGATGACTTGTATATCCCAACTCCTTTGATAAAAGAATGATGCTGGTTCCATCTGGGCTATAATGATCCACACTTTACCTCTAGGCTCCATAGACACCATTTCCATTTTGGGCAGATATAGCAGCAACCTCAAAAACAGCATATTGTTTTCATAGACTACCACTGTGTTGGCATTGCTCTTCATGGAGACATGATATGTTTCCATCAGCCAATTCAGGTCATCAAAAATGCTATTGAGATAGAATGGCTTGATTCTTTCTAAGAAGGCAACACAGATGCCATGGAAAGGAAATGTTGAAAAGATCATCCTCACAAATCTTCCTCCATCATTTTCCTTCAGAAGGATACCAACCCATGTCCATCTGAAGTGCAAAAGAAGCTGAATAATTCCCCTGTATTTGTAGGCTTCATTTGGGACCATCTGGTAGTAGGGAAGGGTTTCATTTTGATCATTCATTTCTGGAGGAGAGCCATATGTTAACTTTTAGAAATGAAATTGGGTGGGATGTTGGGGATGGGAATGAAAGAAAGAAAGAAAGAAAGAGGTTTTTTTAATGAAACTTATGAGTGCTGATGCTTCTTGTAAATTGCAATGGGTGTGTGTGTGTGTGTGTACATTTTATGAAAATACATTGAAGAGTTCAACATTAAAGCCTATATTTAAGAACTTAGTATTTGTCTTTTGTAATGTTGCATTAATGGTGATGATAAATTTGCTGTTTGAGGAGACCTAAATGGGAAATTCTCCCATTTGAGAAGCCTTGTTCTATTTTCAATTAGGACCCTACCTGTCTGAATTTGAGGCCATCTCAATAGACAGTTCTCCCAGCCCCTATCTATAGGCAGCCAAACCTGTCCATGCTCCATTACTTAATTTTGACAAAGGGGACAGGATAACCAATCTCAGTATGGGCTAACTAGAGGTAGGGGGGTGCTTTCTGGCTTGTATTTAATGGTAAATATTGCCCCTTGTTAAAGCCCAGACCACACAAACACATCCTACCTGTGGAATTTTGTAGATGCCCAGGATATCCACCATGTCAAGGGAGGTTTCATAATAAAGCCCTCCAATGACTGACATCAGGTTATTCTGAAAGCCACAGGTGTAGTTGGGGATAAATGTGTTCTGAGTAGCGAAAAGTTCCATTGTGGCGTGGTAGTTCCATCTTCCACCATAGCTGTCATAGATATTGAAACCCACAGTAACGTTGGGTAAGATCTGATGGTTTTCACTGATCTCCTCCACAGCAAATATCAAGGCTAAGATATGCTGGTAGTTCTTAGGCAGGATACTGCAATGAGAAGGCAAAATCATTGCCACTAACTTGTCCTCCATCACTCAGTGCATCATGTCATTTCAATATGCATTAGGGTTGTAACTTGGGTCTATACATTGACAGGGATTTCCTCATATTATTAGTTGATTAAGATTGGCTTAAATATTACGGATATAACCAGGATACATTTTCTGTGCAATAACTGCTGGCTTCTCTTAGTTGTGTTGCAAAGAGTCCATTGCATCGTAAGGACTGACACATGTAGGATAGCGTAGTCTTTTCAATTAGCCATAGAGACATTATTCTACGAAGATATTTGAAAATATTTAAAGGTTGTGCCTTGAGGCAATACATGGACAGGGTTTTACTCAATTGATTGATGTTTGGTTAAAATGTTGAGGGAAGTGCCAGGATTTGTTTTCAGTGGAAGAATTGCATTCATTTCTTTCTTTTTGTAAAGATGTATAAAAAGTAATAGCTAGCCAGGTACTGAATGCAATTTAATCGCTAAAAACCAGATCTGCAGACTTTGATTGGCTTAGTTGATCAAGGTCTCTGTTCATATGGAGGGGCCATAAAATAAAATAAAGGTCATACATCTTTCATTGTTTAAGTTATTTCATCTTGGCTATTCCCAGAGCGGTGGCCATGCTAGTCTGTTGCAGAAAAAGAGTACACAGAGTCTGTTCCTCCATAAGGACTGACACATGTAGAAGAATAGAAGTAGCTTTTATCTAAGCTATAATGTTTTAGCTATGTTATGCCAACGGATTTTTTTTTTTAAGCCAATATGTTTAAGATGCCTATTCCTTCAAACAATAATTCAAAGCTTTTGCTGACTTAAGTGTACGATGTTCACATTCCCTTCCTATCTTACAAATAGCAGCTGCGTGCTGCTTTTAATAATATGCTCTTCAATCAGTTGCAATTCTTAGCAGCAACATATTATGGCAGGAAAATTATTTGAGCAGAAAACTGAAAAGGGTAGAACAAAGGCAAATTGAGGATTTTCATAAGAAGATTACACTAAATGCTATGCAGATAGTTTTCAATAAATCCATAGAAGTATTCCAGCAACATAAGTGAATGTATGGGATTCTTTGTTCTGTTTCATTGTGAGAAAAGTTGTTTGTTCTTTAACTGAATATTGCAATACCTATGTCTAAATTTAGTTATTTATTTTCTTAGGAGGTAGGAGATCTTAGGAATTAATGCCCTGATCTCAATCCATGTATATTATTTCTGTGCTTGAAAACACCCCTGTATTTACACAAATTGCATGGCAGTTTGAATTCCTTCCTCAATATAATGAAATATAGATGAGCAGATCCATCTGGTTCCCTTTAGAAGCACAAGGAAATGTAGATGGATGAGGTAAGCATGATCTGATTTACCCTCCAACTGGGAATCGCTGTAGCTAATTCTGATATGTAGAACTGGCCTACCTAAAAATATGTTCTGGATCAACATACATTATGGAAATAATAATAATAACAATAATAATAATAATAACAATACATTCTTACAGGGGTTCAAGTGGTGAATGGCAGGGGTCTTCATGGAAGCCATCTGGTTCTCTAGGCATCAAGGCAAGAGAAGTTATGCCTCCAATGATGACATTTCCTGGTTGAAAGTATCTGTGAAGAATAGGGAGGGGATCACCAACAGTGCATTTTTTAATCTGAGTCTTGCATGCCATGAGAGGCAGCATCAGCAATAAAAGCACTGATACAATCATTATTGATCTGAATTCTCAGTAATAATCATTTGCCTGGTTTCTGTATGATTCTTAGAAGTCTCCCAAGAAAGAATAGCCTGAGTTGAATGGCTATTAAATCCTCATTTTCATCACATCCTGCACTAAAGCCTGGCATAAAAACCCTAAAGTATCAGAAACTACTCTGATAGAGACTTAACTGGCCCCAATCTGTGGCTTCAGTTTTGAACCGTACAAGGCATATTTGTACTATTAACCAGTCCTTAGCTTTGCTAGTGGGAACTGGGTCTTTAGATGGGCTTTAACAAGCAGAAATGATCACAGTGATTTTGATAATTACAGGGGGAAAGAAAATCTCAGTGTTCAAAGTCTGATTTCTCTGTGACATTGTGAAAAATATATTTCTCATCCCTACTAGCCTTTTCCAACCTATTAATAGAATGGCAAAAGAAATGACCCACAGTGTAATGAGCCAAATGAGGAAATGTATCCAATGATGAGGAAAGGAAAGTTCAAGTAAGTGAAGGGAAAGGAGAGCAGGAAAATGTTATTTATGCAGACATGATTGGTTTAGATACATAGCGAAGTGTTTATTTATTCATTAATTCATGAATTTATTAATTTAACTGATATCCTGCCTTTTTTGCCTAAAATGGTGCTCAAAACAGCTAACAGCAATACAGATTAGAAACAGAATCTTAATGAAAGCATACATTAATGAAAGCATACCTACAAACAAAAATAAATTAAAAAACCTAATAAGAGACATTCATCCCAGACACGGAATAATGGGCTCAAGTTAGAGGAAGCCAAATTCCAGCTGAACATCAGGAAAAACGTCCTGACTGTTAGAGCAATATGACAATGGAACCAATTACCTAGGGGGGTAGTGGGCTCTCCCACACTGGAGGCATTGAAGATGAGGCTGGACAGCCATCTGTCAGGGATGCTCTGACTTGGATTCTTACATTGAGCAGGGGGTTGGACTTGATGGCCTTTTAGGCCCCTTCCAACCCTACTATTCTATGATTCTATGAAATGGCATTGGAGAAATTAAGACACCTTTCAGCAATGCACTAGCTTACATGTCAAAGGCTGGCCTAAGTAAAAACATCTTTGCCTGACAACAGAAAGGAGTCCAACCTAGCCTCCCTCAGCAGACAGTTCTAGAGCCTGGGAATGGACACTGAGAAGGCCCACTGTTATATCCCCACCAAACCAATCTTTGTTGGAAGCAGGACCAAGAAAGGGCAATCACTTGAAGATGTTAAGACCTGGGCAGATTTGTATGGGAGAATGTGGTCTTTCAGGTAGCCTGATCACAAGCCATGTAAAATCTCTTAGGTCATTAGCAGCACTTTGAACTGTGCCTGGAAACAGATCGGTCACTGGTGAAGTTGTAACACTGGATTCATGTCTTCCCTGTGACTGCCCCCAGTCCAAACTCTAGTCACAGCACTCTGGACTGGCTGAAATTTGCAAATAGTTTTCAAAAATGGCCCCACATAGTGCATGTTACAGTAGTTCTAACAGGATGTAACTAGAAGATGTGATAATGGCCAGGTCAAACATCTCTAGGAATGGGCACTATTGGTGCATTAACCTCAGCTGTGCAAATATGCTCCTTGACCCACCAAAATCTGGACATCTAAGTTCATTTTGAATCCATGAGTATACCCAAACTGTGTTTGAGAGTCTTTGTTTGGGTTGGGGGAGAGACCATACTGTACAGGTTGAGTCCCTATTCCCTGATCCACATTTCAGCTGACCAGGAGAACCTTTGCCTTGTTTGGATTAAGCTTCAATTTAATCATCATCATTCAGTCTATTACTGACATCATGGACATCGGTTAAGAGACTTCTCAATAACGGACATGCTACAAAAATTCTTTTAATTTTTATCTCCCAAAGAATTCCAGCACTGATAATGGCAACAAAAGATCAGCTAGCCCAGAAAGGGGTGTTCCCTCATTGGCACTTTGAAGACACAACAGTAAGATCCCTGCTGGTATCTAAAAAGGAGGACATGTGGAGCAAATCTTTCTCTCCTTCAACCAGACCCACTTTCAACTCAGGTGGCTGTGATGATCTAATTCAGTGGGATGAATCAATCACAGTGCCCACTGGAGACATAATAGTATTGGAGGAAAATTTTAAGTGCCCTATTCAAACAATATCAGATTGGAGTAAACCAGATCCCAAGAGCTCAGCTTCAGATCATCTGGATTGGACCGAGCCAGCAGAGGAAGATCTGATAACCACCTTCCATAAACTTCCTGATAAGGAACAATGTAAAATCATGAACAAGTTAGAAGAATTACAGATAAAGCTAAGTCAAATACAGATGTTTAATCAACAAAATACAGGGGCATCAGTTGTAAATCAACTTTCTCATTCTAAAGTGATTTCACCTAAAATTTAGAGTTAAAAGAAAAGGAAGAACTGAAATAGATAAACCCATGGAAGTAGAGCTGCCCAAAGCAAGCATCCCTATGCAAACAACAGAAAGGAAGGGTGTATTTGAGACAATTGGGGAGAAAGAGAATGTAGACCCCTCTGAGAGAAATTATAATTTATCTCAGGTCAATACCTACCAGCGAGGGGTGGATGTTTTATACATATTTAGAAACACATGAACTGGTGGTCCGAACTTGCAACAAATATCTGATGTAGACAGGGATAGGCATATGGGACCAGCCCAGGTGCCTATTGGTAGTGGAGGTTTTTAGACACTGCAGGTCTCTTAAATAAGATAGACTAATAGCAAAACAGCCTGCATTTTTATTGCATATTCTGTCTTGGAATATGGCAGGCTGGACAAATAAGTTTATTGACCCTGAATTTACCCCCTATATGCAGTCATTTGACCTTCTATGTTTACTAGAAACTGGGCTCATAGATGTTAATGATATTCACCTGCAAGGTTTTAAAATAGCTGCCCTTCCACCTCTAAAAACAAGTAAGCATGGGCATTGAAATGGAGGTTTGGCTCCTTTCTATATATACACAATTGGATATAAAAGACTTAAAACTAACAAATAATGGATATATTCAGGCAGTACTACTAGTGAATGCTTCAAGAGTCAGCCCTGTCATCCATTTGAATCTGTATATGCCTCCTAAACCTATAAATCAGCATGCCAAATATGTCTGGTGAGATCTGGAACAAGTGCTACAATGCATTGAGGAAGAATTTCCCAGAAACAAATGAGTAAAGTTACTGCCTTAGATAATGTTAATATCCCAGATAGACACTCACAGGACAAGTCCATCAATAAAAATGGGCAAATATTCTATTCTATTCCATGAAAACACCAGCTAAAATGTTTATATGGAGAGCCTTGGATAGGGCAAATGGCCACTACACTTAATTAACCCAGAATGGGGGCAGCATTAGGGATGTCGGAGAATTTCTCCGTGAATCTCCGGGAGACCGAATGCCAACGCATTTGGCCCCCCGAAATTGGTGGAGAAACAGTCCGCCCCCCCTGCCCCCCCGAATGGGACTTACCTTTGTCGAATGTCCATGGTGATGGCAGCTCCCAGCGGCGGTTCGGCGGCGGCGGCGGCCGGTCTTCCAACCGGCTGCCGCCATTTCCAAGCTTTGTAAAAAAACAACAACAAACGTGATAGGCTACGTAAAGATTTACGTAGCCTATCATGGCTAGATTTTCAAAAAACACCATGATAGGCTACGTAAATCCTTATGTAGCCTCTCACGGCTGACTTTGGGGAAAAAAAAAAAAGTGTGTACATTTGCGTTCCTTATTTGGGCACGTGTAGTCTACATAGACAATTACATAGACTACAGTGAAAATAAGGGCAACGCAAATAGCGTTGCGCTTATTTTTTGCCGTAGTCTACGTAAATGTCTACGTAGACTACACATGCCCAAATAAGGAATGCAAATGGCGGCGCCCATGGGCGCCGCCATTTGCGTACACGCTTTCCCCCCCCCAAAGTCAGCCGTGATAGGCTACGTAAGGATTTACGTAGCCTATCACGGCTGACTGCAGGGACGCAAACGGCGGTGGCTACAGCCGCCACCATTTGCGTCCCAGCAGACGACGAGGTTTCGCGGCCGGAGGGACGGGGCACCTCCCCCCCGGCCAGAATTTTGGTGGGAACAGATGGGGCGCCTCCCCCCCACCAAGAATTTCGGGGGGAGGAATGGAGCGCCTCCCCCCCACCACGAAGCAAGCTGTGGGACCAGGTAAGGGACTTTCGTCCATCCCTAGTAGGGACGGCAGAGAATTCCGACACGGATTTCAGTGATGCCGAATACACTGGCATTCAGCCCCCCGAAACCCATGATGGAACAGCCTCCCACCCCCTGCCACCCCACGGATTCCGACCCAGGACGAAGCTTACCTGGGGCGGATGGTCCGGCGGCGGAGGCTCTGGCGGCTGCTCCAGCAGTGGCGGCTTGTCTTTTGACTGGCTGCTGTGGCCACCATTTGCATCTACAGTTTGCCGTGATAGGTTACGTAAGTATTTATGTAGCCTATCACGGCAAGCAAAAAAACACACAAAAAAGCGTACGCAAATGGCGGCGGCTATGGCAGCTGCCATTTGCATTCCCTATTTTTTGATGTTTTATCCTACGTAAATATTTACATAGGCTATTATGGTGAAAAAAAAAAGGAACGCAAATAGCGTAGTGGGCACCATTTGCGTTCCCTTTTTCCCCGCCGTTTTAGCCTATGCAAATATTTACCTAAGCTATTACAGCGAAAAAAAGGAACACAAATAGCACCCACTTCACTATTTGCATTCCCTTTTTTAAAAAAAAAATGGATTATCTTCCCAGAGCTTAACCACCACAAAAAGCTGTGCTGAAACTCCTATTTAATAGGAGAAAACAGAGCTGACATGTTCCATTGTAATATATGGTTTAAAAAATATAAACAACACCTGAAGGATGGTTTAAGAATATCAACAATATTTGAGAATATTTGAGGACCTGCCAGATTTGTTTGAAGAGAAACATGGCTACACCCAGGAGAAGAAAAGGGGTTGCATCGCCTCCCACTCCTTCCATACCACCTTTGTCAAAAGTTCCGAGAAGAGAACAGAAAATATAGGACAATTATTTACTTTGATCAAAACTTTATCTTTGCAATTTGTGGAGCAAGCCAAGGGGCTGGATTTAATCCAAAATTCCATCACCGCCCTGCAAGGAGCTGTGGATCTAATTAACGGTTCCTGGCAAAAAATGGACATGAAAGTTAATGAGCTACAAGATAGGCTCACAACGAATGAAATTATGATACAAGCTCTTTTCAAAAATATCTCTGCCAGAATTTCTCAACTGGAAGCTTTCATGCGTAGATCCAATGTACATATTATTGGGATTAAAAACCTGCCTATTGATGTAAATTTGCCTACCTTTGTGGATGAGCTTTTGCATGAGATACTCCCTGTGCCATCTGATTATTTACTTGATATTGAGCAGGCATTTTGTGTGCCCAGTGCTAAAGGGACTGACCATATGATTATAGTTCAATTTGCAAGAGTCTCCACAAAGAATTATATCCTATGTTTGGCAAGAGAGGGTGGAAGTCTTTTTTGGAAACAAGATAAAGTTACATTATTTCCAGATTACATCAAAGAGGTGGCAAATAAAAGAAAGCAATTCATCAAGGCGAAGGATATGGCAAAACAAATGAACATACAATATTATTTAAAATATACTGCTACATTTTGCATTGTTTCTGAAGGTCACCTGAAGAAGTTCTTAAACCATGAAATGGTGGAGGCATGGCTGAACATAAAAATGCGTGAGATTTCTGTTCCAGCCCCATGAACTGCAATTTTTAAATAAGCTTTGTTAACTGTTTGTGTTTAGATGTTTATGTTCAGTCTACATGATTCAGGCTAGGCCAGAAGATATCTGATTATACGTATATTCATTTACTTTCTTTATTTTTTTTCTCTTTTTTATTTTTCTTTAAATTCTCTTTTTCCAAAATAGATACGATATGTTGTATTTAAATATATTGTTTGAGGGTGTATTGAACACACTCATTTATATATAGTATCCAGTATAAAATATATCACTGATTGTTGTAAGGTTGCTTTCAGATTATTATATAATATTATAATTTCATCTTTTCTGTTCTTTTAATCACTATTACTATTATTATTATTATTATTATCATTACTATAAGATAACTCAGTAAGATTTTTGGTTGGTTGAATTGTTAAGCTTTATTATTACTATTATATTTTCACTTAAAAGCAATATATGGTTACTGGGAATGAATTGTAGGCCTGCTTTCTTGATATAAGACTGATGATATGATATTGAAATGTAAGGTTGATTATTAAATTGTAATATTGCTAGTGATATATAGGTATAGTTTTTAAAATAGAATGGCATCTGAAGCCCGTGGGTATTGGAGTTTAAATTTAACCCTTTGAAAGAGGAGAGGGAAGAGGGGAGAGGGAAGAGGAAGATTGCTTTTTTTCTTTTTCTTTCTTTTCCTTTTCTTTCTTTTTACTTTCTTTTTCTTTTTGTTGTTGTTGTGTCCTCATAAGAATATTGCATTGTTGGGAAACTGTAGTTATCGATCAGGTTGTTGGTATTGTTTATTTCATTTATAAAGACAAAAGAAATAAAAAGTATTTTCCACAAAAAAAAACACAAAAAACTAAGGCCCTCTGTGGTAAAATCTGGACATCAGAAGATGGAACCCCTCGCACAATCCTGGTTTGATGCAGAGTGTAGAAGTAGCAAACAGTCCCTGGTAAAAGCAGCTAGATCTTTAAGGACAAATAAGTCTTATGATCAAATTAGGAGGTTTTTAATACAGTGGCATGCATATAAAGATCTCTTCAAAGGGAAAAAAGAAAGTCATGCTAATGAATTTTGGAAAGATCTTGGGCAAGCCATGATTAGTGAGAAAGAAAAACATTTCTGGTATCTTGTAGCACGTGGTCTTAAACAAATTAAACCAGTGGTGGAGAGCCAAATCCCAATGGCAAAAAGGATTTTGTATTTTGGAAATATATATAAAGGTAACCCCCAAGAAGGTCAAGTAAGAAGGTATGAAACAATAGATAAGTCAGCTCTAGAGGTGCTAACTGTGTGCCCCCCTGTTAGTGAAGCAGAAGTAAAAAGTCTCATTGGAAAACTTACTTTAGGTAAAGCCCCAGGATGGGATATGCTGCCACCTGAAATCTTTTGTATGGATCCAGAGTGGTGAGTGCCAATTCTGGCAAAACTATTACATCTGTTAATACAACTGGAATATTGCCAGCTTGCTGGATGTATAGTATCGTAGTTCTCATTTATAAGAAAGGTGATCATGAAGAAAGCATGACGAACTTTATCAGTAGGGTTCTAAACTGAATCCTATGGGGAAGAGAGACATAAAGTTGGGGGTAACAATGGACGAAGGCTCACACACTGCAATGGAGAGCTATATAATAATGTATCTAATAGTGCCCAATCATAGTCTTCACAAACATGTAGGAAGAAAGCCAGACTATGAAGCGCATGGTCTTTGATGTTTATATACTAATACCCGGAGTATGGGAAACAAACAGAACAAACGTTAACTCTTAATACAGGAGGGACATTATGACTTGATAGGTGTAACTGAGACTTGGTGGGATGACTCTCATGACTGGAATACAGCAATTGAAGGATATAATTTGTTCAAAAAGAACAGGAGGAACAGAAAGGGAGGTGGAGTTGCACTATAAGTGAAAAATACATTTGTGAGCGGAGATGGGTTAAAGAAGACGCAGACAACAAGCTTGGGTTGAAAACTGGGCCACATTTATTGAAATAGCTGCAAAGGGGTAACTAGGACGGGCATCTAACTGTGTCAGCGGCTAGCTGGCACTTCTTGGGCGAAAACATACCCAGTCTGAGGGGTGGCGGTGATCTCGCCATCCCTCCAGACTGCCCCTTCTGGGGGAGGTAGAGCTTCCGGTCTCACCCCCAACCCGGTGCCGCGAAACACCTGGGTGAGTGAGTAGGGTTGGTCTCCCAGGCAACCCTTATCCCCCCGCTGAGCAGCACAACCCATTCGGAGGGCCCTCAGGCATCACCTGTCACCATAAGGTGCCTCTGCATGCACACCATCCCTACTTTCCTGTTTTGCCCGTCCTAGCCGCCACAGGAGTCACAAGCCTAGAGCTTGTGAAACTCCCCCCACCTGCACAGAAGAACTTCCCGCAGGCCCCTTTGCAGATCAGACAGACATATGTTATTCACTAAATGAGACAGGTGGACACCATCCTACCTGTAACACTCCCTCCATGTCCACAGAATTCCCTGGCGGGTGGTGCATCCATCACCTCATTCACCTGGCAATAAGCCATTTCTCTGTGCACTTTCCAACGTGCCCTGCCACTGGCAACATCATTCCATTCCTTCCCATTGATCCATGGGAGCAGTGAGGGCTGCAATAGGCTACTTCCGGTCAGGTATGCCGGACCACCTGTATCTCAACCAAGGCCTGTTCCATCAGGTCCTCGCCTGGCTTACAGCCAAAGTCATTCCCTCCAATGTGCAGCACCTGGACCTGCGGAGGACGACTGACAAACTTGGTGGGGCAGAGTGAGGAGAGGACTCCCACCGTATGCCACGTCTATGGAGCCACTGGATCTTAATGTGACAGGGTGACAGAAGCTGAATTCTGAAGAAGACATACAAGCTCTTCATGCAGCTCCAGACATCGAAACGTGCCCATGTAAGAGCACCCGTACCAGCGTACAATGAGTCTGCTGGTCTAAGGAAGAAGCACATTAAGGGAAACTATGCAATTGCCCTTAAGTCAACAGCAAACCATTGAAGTGATAAAAACGGAGGCCCCTCCTCAGACCCGTGGCATGCCATAAAACCCATAAGGTGCCACCAGAGCATAATCCATTGACTTGCGTTTGGCTGTGGGCCAATGCCGTGCCCTTGCCATGCCGATCAATTTGATCACCAAATATGTAAATGGATTACTTTGGGCCAGACCTGTACCTTGCAGCAAATCAAGGCCCTCTGGGACAAGTCGGCCTTGTGAGCCCAGATCAACCCTGCATTCTGTTAGGGCTGCTACTTGGAACAGGGAAACGTCTTATTGGAAAGCTCAAATGGAGGGCCATTACCCCCGGAGCCCAAAAGGGGTATCCGGAGAGAGAGGGTGGTTAATTTACTAATGCAGGCAAACATCTGTGCCCAACACTATCTTGCATGCTGAAACCTAAATTCTGACATGGAGTCAGTGAAACCCACCTTTGTGGGCTGGAAGGCTAAATGGCCAGCTTGCGACTTATGGTCCCAAATAGTCTGTTGTTCCTTATGGAGGCATGAGATTGTGGCCAATGATCTATAGATAAGGGCCATGAATCCTATCGCTGAGGTTTTGCCTAATGCGCGGCAGACACACCCTGCTCTGTCGCAGACGG
This sequence comes from Heloderma suspectum, assembly GCF_057233095.1. Lineage (NCBI taxonomy): Eukaryota > Metazoa > Chordata > Lepidosauria > Squamata > Helodermatidae > Heloderma > Heloderma suspectum. The sequence continues at coordinate 91,086,493 of NC_139463.1, read as the reverse complement.
CTCCTGTACGGAGAGCCATGGAATGCAGGCTGGCATGCCTGGCTTCAGTATCCCGATCTCCCATAGTACTGCAAGGATGGGATCTGGGAATGGAGCACCCACAGAGCTAAGTCCCGGAAGATGTTGACCTAATTTCATGACAAGGCATCGACAATTGGGTTTGCCTAACCCAGCACATGGTGGACCCAGAACCAGATGTTGTAATACTGACTCTGGAGCGCGAACACACTGACACATGACATGACCCTCCAATTTCGGGAGGACGGAGAATGAATAACGTGGTCATGTTGTCATAGCGAAGGGGGGGGGGTTACTGACTTGGCTATAAGGTTATCCCCCAATGTGCTTGGCGGGGGCGGCAGCCTCCATTCTACAGGCCTTTACCCACTGCACGATTGGACCTGTCCTAAGAATCTGAAACCCCTTGGTGTAGGGGCAGAACCATGTGAGTCTGCAGTCCGGCTTTGAGGAGAGGCTCACACTTCTGAAAGGAGGTGCCATTAAAGCCCTACTAAGTTGAAGCCATGTCTGATGTATAACTAATTGGAGCTGTGCCTAATGGACCTGAAAATTGTCCTGAGGGAGGTGAGAATAACACCTAAGGGTACCGGATTGGCTTCACCGAATGTTGCTGTGGGAGACATGCCCTCAGCCTTTGTGAGCTAAGGGGCACCGAAGTAACAGAAAAGGGGAAGCAATACTTGCATTAGGTCAGAACAATGACCACCATCTTTGGACTCCATGTAGCACATGCCCATCAGGGACCCGTGGCCGGGATCCCAGACAAAGACAGCTGCCTCATCGAAGAGGTGTAACACACTGAGCAGAGATGATCAGGGATCTCGTGATAATTGACTGGCCCTCAGGAAAGAGAGGTTACGAATCAGGATAAACTCCCTAGAGGATTTCCTGGGCACCATTTCGAGAAGGGAGATCCCTAGAATAGCTAACAGGGTGTGGAAAAAAGAGGGGGGGCTAAAACCCCTCTGCCAGTACTGCATTGTTAACCTCTCCTGAACCTGTCGAAGCCTAGCGAGGAGAAATGTTGCTTACGAGGTAGGGATGGTCTATGTTGACCTAAAGAAAAAATGCTAGGGGGCCCCAGAACCTAGCATAAACCGTGTTCCAAGTTAAGACGTGTTCCCCCAGTTGGGTAGTGTCTTAAAGCTGGAGTATCAGCGCCAACCTTACTAGGCATTGGCCATCCAGAGCTTCCTACTGCCTCGGCTTTTCCAAGGGGCCCTCCCCTCCCCGAGCATTGGACAAGAGGTGCAAGAGTGCTGACTGCGACAAGGGAGCATTCACGATGAAAACTGCAGGTGTCCTGGGAGCATGTGCCCATTGGGGCTTTACTCCCAGCACAGATAGCAGTGCTGAAGCAGCGGACCTGCCATAGGCTGAGGGCCAGTGCGGGAGACCACCTGGTGAATGTGGCCACTGCCAGATCTGTTGCCGACCCCAGCTGGGAAGGAGTCAAAATTGGAGTGAAAGGTCCTGGTCAAACAGGTCCTTATGCAGAGAAGGGCAATGGCGGCCCTCCTGCGAGAGGCCTCAACAAGCCATTCACACATCTCCTCGGGCGAAAGACATTACAAGAAGGAGTAGCCCTGGTGACAATACAACTTGCCAGATTAGCGTAAGGATCTGATATGCCCCTTACATGGATGTCCAAAACGGGCGGGGGCAGGTGAGGGATCCTACTTAATCCAGGAAAAAACCCCATAAGATGATGCATTAAGCGGCTGGGGTTACTGGGGTGTGACTGATGGAGCTGCAGGCGGCCCGAGCGTCATATAGGGAGATGACATTGGGAGGGACAGCCACCCCCAGGTAGGTAAGCTAAGGCAGCAACCCCACAGCCCTAAGGGTCACCCGTCTGAATAACTGGGGTGAGGTGCAGTCATCTCACCCATATCCAGGGCAGCCGTGTCTGGGTCCCCGGGAGCAAGGGAGGCGATACCACTTGCATTGCTCCTGATGGAGATGCCTCATGAGGGCGGACCGCCTTCAGGTGTGCTGTGTCACCTGGGCAAAACCCGAAGGAGGATGATGTTGCTTGGATCACTGCTGACGGAGATGCTGCAGGAAGGTGGACTGCCTACAGTGGTGGGGTGCTGCCATGGTGAACCTGCGAAGGCGAGATGGAGGCCTCAATGGCGTCCGGGTGCCCTGAACCCAGAGACGAGCTGTACCAATCGTGGGCACACTCTGATCCCCAGCTAGAAAAAACCGAGGTTGTTGCTTGTGCGCCCAGGGAAGATGAGGCAGCAGAAGGGAGGTGTTCCGCTGAAGGCGGTGAGCCTTCTGGAAGAGCCGATGAAGAGGAGGTGGATGCCTCAATAGCATCCAGGTGATCTGAAATAGAAAGGAGCAACGAGTATTGGGTCTGCTGTCATGTTCGCTTGTGCTGGACCACTGAGGATTTTTTGTGCCTGGCCAGGGGAGGAGGAGGGATCCCCGAGGAATGCTCAGCAGCTTCCAAACGAGAAAAAATTGATGCCAGTACCAGGTCTGCGTCCACATCAGAGTCAGAATCGGGCCTTGGCAGCGGAGTTTGGGGAGGGGGGGGAGGGGCCCTCCCATTCCCTTTCTTACCACCCTGGCCCTTCTTAGGAGGCATGATGCAGGAGGTGAATTAAGCAAGCTATCTGTCAGGGTGGACACTGAACCCATAGAATCCCAGAGTAGTTCTAATGCTGAGGAAGAGCAGTCGCTCCTGGGAGAGGAGCACGCTCCTCTTTCCCAGGACCAACAGCTGATGGAGTTTCCTCCCCTCCACATTCCTAGTTTTAGTTAGCAGTCAAGGGAGTGACCGAGCACAGATAGCAGACTTAGTGAAGGCGCGCACGCAACGGCTGTGCCCCGAGGATCCAAGGGAAAAGGGGAGGGATTCTCCCTAGTCCTTATATTCAGGGGCCTGCCAGTAATTGCTTTTCAAACGGGGACCAACTGTTCAACTTAGGGCATAGGGATGCTGCTGCTCAGATCTAGTTGATACCTGTAGAGTTGTTAAATTGCAAAGGAAGAATAAATCTTTGAAAAGAATACCTTTGTCTATGTCTGGACTTGGCTAGGGTTGGCGGAGAATTTCTCCCTGAAACTTTGGGGGGCCGAGCGCCAACGTGTTCGGCCCCCCGAACAAGTTCCGGGGAGAAATCCTCTGAACCCCCCCACACACCCCGCATCCCCCCCGGGACAGGACTTACCTTCACCGAATGTCCCTCCCGGTGGCTGGTCCGGCCGGCAGTTCGGCGGGTGTTCGAGCGAGGCGGGAGCGGCAGCCGGTCTTTCGACCAGCTGCCGCCACCGCCATTGCAATGAAAGAAAAAAAAAATGCCCCCTGATAGGCTACGTGACAATTCACGTAGCCTATCATAGCTAGATTTGCAAAGTCAGCCGTGATAGGCTACGTGAATCGTCACGTAGCCTATCACGGGTGACTTAAAAAAAAAAAAAAAAGTGTGTACGGATAATGGCGGCCCCCATAGGGAGCCGCCATTCCCCTTCCTTATTTGGTCGCTGTAGTCTACATAAACATGTACGTAGACTACAGCGACTAAATAAGGAACGCGAATGGCGGCTCCCTATGGGGGCCGCCATTAGTGTACGCGCTTTTTTTTTTTTTTTTAAGTCACCCGTGATAGGCTACGTGACGATTCACATAGCCTATCACGGCTGACTTTGCAGATCTTGCCGTGATAGGCTACGTGAATCGTCACGTAGCCTATCAGGGGGAGTTTTTTTTTTTTTTTAACTTTCGCGTTCGCGGCCGTGCGAGGCGGGAAGCCTCCTCCCTGGCCTGAATTTCAGCCGGGGCGAGGTGGGAAGCCTCCCCCCCGGCCTGAATTTCGGCCGGGGTGAGGCAGGAAGCCTCCCCCCCCGGCCTGAACTTCGCGGGGGGACCAGCGAAGCGCCTCCCTCCCATCGCGAACGTCCTTCGACCACAGGTAAGTGACTGTCGTCCACCCTAAGACTTGGCTACTGGATTAGACTGAGAGAGCCCTCTAAGGAGCTCTTGACACCATCAAAGAGTTAATAAAGCCGTTGGGCACCCCAGACAATAGGCAGCCACCCCACAGTCTTAAGATCTGTGGGTATGACTTCCAGACCGAGACAGAGAGGCCTGGGGATGAAGATGGGAGCGCTGCACTACCGTTTAGATAGAAAATCAGATTTTCAAGAGGCGCAGCCAAGGGCCAAAGGTGATGGAGCTGCGTTTGAGCGTGGGCGCCCACAGCCAAGGGCACCCTGTCACGGGAGGCGCCAAACAGGCAGTCGCCACGGTTACGCAATTTTATTAATTAAATATTTAATAATCGTAATTTAATGAATTTTTATTTTTATTATTAATATTAATATTATTATTTATTTAATTAAAGCTTTCTTTTCATACAAACATAGGAAGCTGCCTTATACTGAGTCAGACCCTGGGTCCATCTAGCACAGAATTGTTGACACTGACTGGCAGCAGCAGATCTCCAAAGTTTCAGGCAGGATTCTTTCGTAGCCCTACCTGGAGATGCTGGGGATTAAACCTGGGGCCTTCCGCATGCCAAGCATGTGCTCTACCACTGAGTCGCAGCTCTTCCTATTTTTTTTAATTTTATTATTATTTTTTATTTTATTTATTTATTTATTTATTGGGTGGGAGGGGGAGACGTCCCAAGCCCATGGGAGGCGACCAATCGGGCTGTGATATACACGCCCTGACTCGGCTCAGCAGCCAGGCGCCCCTCCAACAGGCAGGCTCGGCTGACCAGTGGGGGGGGGCAGTCAGACCATCTCTTGGAGCGCTGCCCCTGGCAAACACCGGCGCCGTGCTCACCCGCCCACCGACACCCCCCGCCGGGAGCAACACCTCAGGGAGGCCGGGAAGGCGATGAGGAAGAGGCCGGCAAGGCCGGCAGCCGGGTAGACAGGCCAGCAGGCAGGCCGTGAGCCGGCCCGGCGGCCGGCAGGCCCATCAGGCAAGTGGGCGGGCGTGCGGCAGGGTGAGCAAGTGAGCTAGCGGGCGGGCTGGTGGGTTGAGTGAGCGCACGCACGGGCGTGCGTGTGGGCAGGGCGAGCGAGCGGGCGGGCAGGCGATCGAGCGGGCGGGCGGATTGAGCGAGCGCGTGGGCGAGCGGGCGAGCGGGCAGGAGAGTGAGTACACAAGGAGACCGAGCGGACGGGCGGGCGAGAGGAAAGGCGCTGGCGAAGGAGGGAGGGAGGCGGACAATATCACCAAGCGAAGATTTTGGCGCGCAGAACCACGCTGGGTCCAGGCGGCTGGAACGAGGACAAAGCCGTTCTCCAGCAGGCCAAAGTCCCTCGTCGTGACCGAGGAGAAAGGAGGGGGCGGGCGCACTGCAGCCTCAAGAGCCGGGGCCCTCAGCGTGCGCGACGACACCGGTCTCCAGCAGGCCGGTGTCCTTCGTCGTTTCTGGCGGAGCTGCAGTTCTCTCTAGCTGCGTTGAGCCAGAGAGCTGAGTTTGAGAGGGGGCTGAGTTTAAGGCAACTCAGCCTGCCCCTCCTTGCATGGTGGTGCCACTGGGGTGCACCAATCAAAGGCCCCTGTGTCATGTCACCCCACCCGCCCGCAAACCCCCCCCTTTTAGCCAGACAAGCTGGCGCCAGGTGAGGGCATCTCTCTGCACAGAAATACAGAAGGATGGGCTTGGTAGTCCCATCAAGACCATCTGGGTTAAAATAAATGGAGCAAAGAATAAAAGGAACATGGTGGTCAGAGTCTACTACCAGCCATGCAATCAAAGAGAAGACAAGGATGAAATGTTTGAAAAGCAAATAGCCAATGTTTCAAGGAAGCATGATGTAGTAGTAATGTGGGACTTCAATTTCCCCGATATTTATTGGGAGACAAATGCTGCAAAACATGGCCCCTCCAAGAAATTCTTGACTTGCGTTGCAGTTTACTTCCTCCTACAAAAAGTAGAGGAAGGAACTAGAAGATCTGCTATCCTTGACTTGATCCTAACCAACAGAGATGACATAGTGGATAGAGTAGCTGTTACAGGAACTCTGGGGGAAAGTGACCATGTTACACTTGAGTTCTTGGTTCTAAAGGAAAGAATAGCTGAGTATAGCCAACCGTGTACCTGGATTTTAGGAAAGCTGATTTTAATAAACTCAGAACAATGATACTTTGTCCCATGGCAACTTATCAAAAGTCCCATGGCAAGCGACTCTCATGAGAAAAAGAGTCCAAGATGGATGAGAGTTAGTTTTTTTAAAAGAAATTCTAAAGGCACAATTACGAACAATTCCAACAAGAAGAAAAGATGGAAGACAACAGAAAAAGCCAATGTGGTTTCACAAAAAGCTTAGAGATGACCTGAAAACAAAAAAAGCACACATATAGGAAGTGGAGGAAGGCCAAGCAAAGGAAGAGTACAGGCAGGTAGCACAGGCAGAATTGCAGGGATGAAGTCAGGAAGGCTAAAGCTGAGAATGAGCTGAGGTTAGTGAGGGATGCTAAAGCAACAATAAGGCTTTCTTCAGATACATGCGTAGTAAAAGTCAGAGGAAAGGTATGGTGAAGGGGCAGCCTTGCAGCTTGAGACTGATAGGCATATGGCCAAGGAACACCTAATTACTTTGAATGAGTTCAAATCTCCAGGACTAGATGAACTGCATCCTAGAGTAATAAAGGAACTGGCAGAAGAGCTCTCAGAACTACTCTCTATTATCTTTGAGAAATCATGGAGGATGGGCGAAGTTCCAGATGACTGGAGGGGGGCTAATGTTGTTCCTATCTTCAAAAAGGCTAAAAAGGAGGAAGCTGGGAACTTCAGTCCAGTCAGTCTGACATCAATCTCTGAGAAAATTCTGGAGCAGATTATAAAGCAATCCATCTGTAAGCACCTTGAAAACAATGCAGTGATTACTCGAAGCCAACATGGATTTGTCAAGAATAAATGCTGCCAGATGAATTTGAACTCATTTTTTGATCAGGTAACCTCCCTTGTAGTCTGTGGGAATGCTGCAGACATAATATGCCTCAATTTCAGCAAAGCTTTCAACAAAGTGCCCCATATATCCTGATGAGAAAACTAGCTTAAAGTGGGCTAGATGAAATAATTGTCAGGAGGATCCACAGTTGGCTACAGAATCGGATGCAAAGAGTGCTTATCAATGGGATCTTCTCAAACTGGGGAGAGGTAATGAACAGGGTGCCACAGGTCTCAATCCTGGGCCCAGCGCTCTGCAACATTTTTATTAATGACTTGGAGGAGGAAACAAAACATCCCAGTTCTGCTTTACACAGATGATATGGCCCTCATTTCTTTGACTCAAACAGGCATGAGAAGATTGCTTATGAAATTTGGAACTTACTCTAAGCAAGAAGGCCTATTATTTAATTATATTAAGACTAAAGTGGTTGTGTTTTGCCAAGAGGTATGAGCAGCATAAATGGGCTCTAGATGGACACAGGATAGAACAGTGTCACTCATTTAAATATTTGGGCTTCATTTTTCTGAAAATAGCCTATGGCATACCCACCTTGAGGCCATTACATCTTCAGCCGCCTGCTCATTGGGGCCCATAAAGAAACTTGATCATACTGAGGGCCAGCGCTTAGTAGAACCAACACCAAAAGTTTGCATCACCAAGATGGTAACCCACCTTCTATGTGGAGAGCAATTTGGGGCAGTCATTGCAGAGATGAACCCAATGTAATCCAAAATAAGTTCTTGTGTCTGCTTTTGGCAGTAGCTCATAGCACACCTGATGCAATATTAAGGAGTGAAGTAGGTCTTCCCTCTGTAAAAGTGTGCATACACAAATCTGTCATATTGTATTGGAAAAAGCTGATGCCGGATTATTATTTAGCAAAACTGTGCTTTTTTGATCTACAGAATAGGGAAGGTTGGGTAGAATCATGCTGATGTTTGAGCTGTTTCATCTCCCCAGTAATGATGATGCGAGATGCATCTGTTTGTAAGATCTGGGATATAATATTTGCTGAAGATGCTAGGAGAGATTCTGAATATATAAAGAATTGTAAATCTGCTATTTGGTATGCCAGAATCAAGCTACACTGTAAAAGGGCCACCTATCTGTGGGAATTAACCTTCTTCCCTGTAAGGCAAGCTTTTACTCACCTTAGATTTCAGCTGATGCCCACTGAATACCTGGCCGGCAGATTTTCTTAGAAGCCAGGAAAATATTGCTTCTGTGTAGGTGGATTAGGCCAAATTGAAGATGAACTGCATTATATTTTATACTGTCTTCTATATAATTCACCTAGGGTTAAGTTCATTCTCCCTTTTCAGACCTCTCTAGAAGACCTATCTGATGATCATAAGATCAGATGGCTGCTGGCAGACATAGACAAATTTGTCAGTTACAAAGTAGCTCTGTTAGCGCTAGCTGAAACAAAGTTAAAGAGTGGCCTTTCTGAATCACATCAGTGACAAAAGCTAAGGGGTGTTTCGTTTTTCAAACATACATATGCTAAAAACCTTTTATTTGTATTTCCAAGGCCCTATTTGTGTTTTTGGATTTGTTGTTCAGTGTTTTATAAATATGTTTTCTTATGTTCATATTGTAATGGCCATTGGCTACAAACAATACAATTTGAATAATTAAAAATAATTGAAAAGATTGAAAAAATATTGACATCAGGCACTGATTTACAATTAGAAGAGCTTCCTTAGATTTAGATTGAAAGGAGTGATAGAGTTGGGTGACATCAACCTACTGGTCAAAACAAGGGGAGGGAAGCCCTTAATTAAATTCTCTAACCAAATCAATGGTACCACAAAATATGTGATATGATCAAATATAATGCCACTAATAATTGTAAGATTTACAATTTAATTATAAAGTTCACTCTGAAGTATGATAACAACAAGTGTACATATACATCACTCTGTCTCTGAATAATAATGCTTTACAATAACAGAAACAGTCATACATAGGAAATGAGTAAATACAATTGCCTTTCAACAGGACATATCAACATACTGGTGTCACCAAACCTCCAAACTCCAGACAATCTCTCCCAGTGGTATCATGTATATTTTAAATTGCATAGTAGATAAGATGGACCATGCTTTCTGACCTGGTTCACACCATCACCAGAGCACACTGTGGTTTCTTTAAGGTATGATGAACTGTGGCACCTGCAGGCAGCAGGTTGCCTATTCAAGCCCTGGCCATGGCTTATTGTGTCCCCTGAACCTGGACAGTGCTGGTTGTTGGAATGGGAAATAACCTTCCAGTGACCCATAGCCTGTTGTAGGGTTTTTCTAGGGTTGTTCCTCCCTCCAGCAAGCCATGTCACCTGAGTTCAGATGACATGGCAAACTATGGCAACCCCCTGCCTCAGGACTGAATACTAAAAATGGCTGCCGGCATGTGCCACAACCCACTTTGGCATTTTTTTTTTTTTAAGCCACACGGAGCTGCACTGATCACACAAACCAGCCTACTAGGTCTCCATGTGATTTTAGATGGACCAGTGTTCTGATGCATGGTAACTTATCTTCATATATCATAAGCTACATTTTTTTTCTGAGAATTTCCTTCTCCATAACTGCTGTCAAAGCAACCCAAAATTCAAATTCAATAGCATCCAGTTCTTTAAATATTGAAAATATGAAAGTCATGCTAAACTGGAGAACCAGGAAAGGGAGTTTTGTTTTGTCTTTTAAATATATTGATGACAATTCCATTAAGGAAATCCTCAATCACATTTCTTTATTCAATGTTATTTGTTTCTCATTAGCTCTTCCTTGGTGTTTAACTCAGGTCTTAGGACAATGAGATAACATTTGGGGAAAAATATGCAACCCAGTAATCCAGCACTAGAAGCTAAGATGGAGAAGATCTCCACAGCTACCGTGTATTTCCCCTTGGAGCTCAGGTAGGTGGGAACAAAGGATACCCAAACACTGCAAAAGACCAATATGCTGAAAGTGATAAACTTGGCCTCATTGAAACTGTCAGGCAACTTCCTGGCAAAGAAAGCCACAGTGAAACTGATAATGGCCAGGAAGCCCATATAGCCCAAGACACAGTAAAACATATAGGCAGACCCTTCGTTACATCCCAGTACAATTTCTTCAACCACTGAGTGCGTATCGGCATCTGGGAATGGGGGAGAGATGGCCAGCCATACAGTGCAAAGACATGCTTGAATAAGGGAGCAGCAAAGAACAACAGCGTTAGCCAGTCCTTTCCCCACACATTTCCTGACCTTGGATCCTGGCTTTGTGGCCATGAAAGCCAGAACCACGGTGACAGTTTTTGCCAGCACACAAGACACAGCCACTGAGAAGATGATGCCAAAACTAATTTGTCGGAGGAAACATATGATCTCCCCAGGTGGAATGATGAAGAGAAATGTGCAAAGGAAGCATAGCAGGAGGGAGATGAGGAGAGTGTAGGTGAGGTCCCGGTTGTTGGCTTTGACAATGGGAGTGTTGTGGTGTTTCAAAAATGTCCCGAGCACCAAAGCTGTTAAGAAAGAAAAGGAAAGCGCCAAAATAGCTAAGGTGATCCCCAAAGGTTCTTCATAGGATAAGAAGGTTGCTGTCTTTGAAATACATGAATCCTGGTCTTTGTTTGGATATTGATCTTCTGGGCAGTCACAGCAGTCATCCAGGTCTGAAAATAAACAAAAACAACAACAACTTACTTTGCTTAAAGATTCTGTTATTGTTCTTATCACACACATTGTTTGATACTCAATAACATAGTTCATCTATCACGATGATGGGTTTTTATTTTCAGTTTTGTCTATTGAATCATTCTTACTGTTTTGTTGTTTTTATTTCTTAAAGTTAGCAACCCAGAAAGTTATGTTGATAGGATGGGCTATATGTTTGGTGTGTGTTTCAGTTTCGGAGAAATCGAGAACTGAATCAGGATGATTCAGACAGATTTTGGATGTGTCTAGATTGAAATGAGTTTCCTCTGATGCAGAGTAAATCCAAACCTGAATGCTTGTGAAGATCCTGGACTCAGAGGGACAAAAAGGTATAGACATTGTGCCTCCCAAAATTGATATATTTCTTCCCATGCTCTCCCTGTATGGAAAAGAGCAGGATGGGGTGAGGGGGAAGTAGAGGAGGGGTTGTATTTTTGTGGCTGGCAGCTCTAGCTTCAAATTACTTGAAAGGGTTTTAACAGGACCCTACAGTCCCAGTGCTTTGAGGGAGGCATGTTAAAGTGCTGGTTTGATAGTTCCCTATCCTGGGAGCAGGAATGTTAAAAGGGTTTTGTTTGTTGGAGTCTGTGAGACAGGGAGTGGGGGCTGTAGTATTGGGTACTTTTGCTTGGAAAATGTTGGATGTTCAAGTCCTTCTGACTCTGCCACTGGATGCTCCAAGTCTATCATTGACCCCTGTCCCATTGCACTTTCTGTGACTTTGGTTCAAGTTGATTAGAAAATAAAAAGTCATAAACTCTTTTTCTTTCATTGTAACTCCCTGGTCCCTGTACTTACCTTTCTGAATTTTGTTTATGAACATGGTATGGGAATGTACATAAGAAACATGGAGCCATGCACACCAGCCCCACCACCAACTTTCCCTCCCCAACATACTTACTCCCTTTCATAAATTAGGGTTCCCATTCACAGGAATGCTTCAGCTCACATGAAAGTGAAGCTGAACAGAAGCCCCCTTTGTACCACCCCTATCAACACAGGAAGGTTGGGGACGTAGGACCAAAACACACATTCATGTTTTGTTTTACTCTGCAGTAAGCCCAGGGGGCCCAATCTGGATTGTGGGCCCCAAAGCTGCAATTTGTATGTCCAAACAGTAATGTATTAGTTTTAATGGATCATATTTGGCTGTATAAATTGTATGTGTGGGGGCCTTGATCTGGATTAGGACCTCAAAGGGGAAAGTAGTTAACCCCCCTCCCCACCATGGTAAGGTCCCAATCCATAGCTGCCTGGGTCCAGACCTGCTTATTTTCTGGCTGGTGATGAAAATGGTTTTATCAAGTGGGTGTTTGCTGGATATTGTAACAACAACAACAACAACAATTTGTCTGTTCATGCTTCCTTTACAAAAAAAAAAAAAAACCTTTGTGGAAAAAGAAAATCTGGGACATAACAATAAATGAAAAGTTGACACAAGAGCTAAGAGAGCAAAGAGGAATAAAGAAAAGAGACAGCTTCAAGAAGGACTGGCAAAAATATATAAACTTTATGAAAAAAAGAGTTGAATAGAACAACCTTGGTAGAAGCTGATAGAAATGTTTGCGACTCATGAAAAGAAGATAATAAAGGAATGAAACAGGATGAATTAATATGTTACCCTGGAATAGAAATAGAAAATAAAGGAGAGGGAAGAAGAATCCCAAAACTGTTTGAACTGGGGGAGGGATTGGGAAGCAATTTTGAATCAATATTGATGTATTTTTATAATTTATTTTTTGGGGAAAAAAAGGTGTTAATAATGTAACTGTCACACATGCATGCACACATGTGTGCAGACATATACAATAACACTTTGTGCATCTGACGGAATAGACAACAGTCCATGGAATAGTAAGTTGTAATAAATCTGTTAGTCTTTTAAGGTTCCATCAACAGACTAACAAACTAACCCTTTTGGAAAATGTTCCAAAAGAAATAAAGGAAAACAGTGCATCTAAGACTGGGGCCAGTTTTTGTGTCCGGCACCCATAGTCCTGATTGAAACAAACATTTTCTTTCCACATAAAGCCATTGCTCCCACTGCAATTGTCATGTAGAGTGTTGATGAGGATTTGTTTGCAGTGGTCAGGCATTAGAATCTATTACAGCAGGGATGGGGGACCTGTGGTTCTCCAGATGTTGGAGTCCTATTGCCATCAGCCCCAGCCATCCTCATCAATGTTATTGTAGTCCAACAATATAAATAGAAGTTTTAGCCTAACTTTACTAATGCAACACTGAGCTTTGTCCATATACGTAAATACAGTATATGCTAGGATGCTATTATTCACCCTTGAAAAAAGGAAAGAGCTGCACTGGGGAAGACTCTTTTGGAGAGGGGGATCTTGTTGTTGTTGTTATTCAGTCATTCAGTCATGTCCGATTCTTCATGACCCCATGGACCATAACACGCCAGGCCTTCTTGTCCTGCGCTCTCTCTCGGAGTGTGCTCAAGTCCATATTCATTGCCTCGGTGATGCTATCTAGCCATCTCATCCTCTGCCGTGTCCTTCTCCTTTTGCCTTCAATCTTTCCCAGCATCAGGGTCTTTTCCAGGGAGTTTTCTCTTCGCATTAGGTGGCCAAAATATTTGAGCTTCAGCTTCAGGATCTGTCTTTCCAATGAGCACTCAGGGTTGATTTCCTTTAGGAGTGACTGATCTGACCTCCTTGCAGTCCAGGGGACTCGTAAGAGTCTTCTCCAGCACCACAGTTCGAAAGCACTGATTCTTCGGCGCTCAGCCTTCCTCATAGTCCAGCTCTCACAGCCATACGTTGCTACTGGGAAAACCATAGCTTTGAATATATGAACCTTTGTTGGTAAGGTGATGTCTCTGCTTCTTACTATGCTGTCTAGGTTTGCCATAGGTTTCCTCCCAAGGAGCAAGCGTCTTTTAATTTCATGCCTACAGTCACCGTCTGCACCATCTTGGAGCCCAAGAAAATGAAATCTGTAACTGCTTCCATTTCTTCCCCTTCTATATGCCAGGAAGTGATGGGGCCAGATGCCATGATCTTCGTTTTTTTAATGTTGAGTTTCAAACCAATTTTTGCACTCTCCACTTACACCCTCAACAAGAGGCTTTTTAGATCCTCTTCACTTTCTGCCATTAGGGTGGTATCGTCTGCGTATCTGAGGTTGTTGATAATTCTCCCTGCAATCTTAATTCCAACCTGTGATTCATCCAACCCAGCATTTCTCATGATGTACTCTGCATGTAAATTAAATAAGCAGGCGACAATATACAGTATAGTAGTCTAGCTTCTGCTCAGATAACCCTGAACATTACAACTCTTACCGTTCTGGCTTGACATCTTCCCTTTTGGACATGGGAGGCAATCATAACAGCAAATCTGTTTCTCTTCCTGGTTTTGCCTAAAATAACCAGGGTGGCAGCTTTCAGTACACACAGAAAGGGGCGATGCCTAGTCCATAAATGGGAAAAAATAGAATATTCAGCACATGTTTTGAAAACCATATGATTGGTGAATCAACAGTTAGAGAGATAGGCAGAGGACATTGAATAATAGTATCCTCAAGGATCGAAAGGGGCTTTTGAAATCTAATGGGCTGCTGGTGCTGTCAGCAGTTTTAACTGGCATCTTTTGCTATGGGATGGAATGCATTCAGGAACTTGGCTCATACACCCTTGGGAGGGTGGGTTGCTGAAGACACCACCATTGCTCTGACTCAATTCCAGTTAATGCCTGCAGACAGTGTTCCAAGAACTCCAAAAGCACTATGATGGGACACACTAAAAGTGATTGTTAGGTGGTTTTGTATAAGTGAGGCATAGGTAGGATGGAAAGGAACACTTACCTTCCATTCTGTTCTGTTTCCTCTGGGAGGGGAGGCACTCCGTCCCTCCCCCTGGAATCCTGCCTGGCTGGCTCCGCTCCGCGGCCAAGCCGCAGAGCCGCTGGCCGGCTCCGGCCGCCCACAACCGGACATCCAGCCGCTCTGCAGCCCTGCAGGGACGCAAATGGCAGCTGTCATAGCCCCCGCCATTTGTGTCCCTATATTTATCCATGATAGGCTACGTAAATATTTATGTAGCCTATCATGGCAGGGGGAAAAAAACCCAGTGTATGCAAATGGTGGTAGCTGCCATTTGCGTATGCTGGGTTTTTCCCCCCCTGCCGTGATAGGCTACATAAATACTTGTGTAGCCTATCACAGCCTCCACAGGGACACAAATGGCATCCCTGCGTTAGCCATGATAGAACACGTAAGTGGGTTGGGGGTGGCAGGGACTTTATCCAGCGTGCCTTTTGTGGGTTGGGGGGGCGGGGGCTTCATTCCACGATGGATTTCGGGGGGCCGAATGCACTAGCTTTCGGCTTCACGAGATCCGTCGCGGAATTCTTTGACATTCCTAGGCATAGGTGTTTTGAGACAGAGAGGGAGATAGAATCTGTGAAGCTACTAACAGAAGATATAAAGGGGCAGAAGTTGAACAGAAATGCAAGAGAGCAGCAGGAAAATATGCAACATGTTAATGGTTAAACAAAACCCATAGGTTAAGTTGAAGAAGGACTGTCTCAGTATGGGATTGTAGTACCCTGCCACACTTGTCAGTCAGGATTGTTGTTGTTCAGTCGTGTCCGACTCTTCGTGACCCCATGGACCATAGCACGCCAGGCTGTTCTGTCCTCTGCTATCACCCGGAGGGTGCTCAAGTTCATATTCATTGCATCGGTGATACTATCTAGCCATCTCATCCTCTGCTGTCCCCTTCTCCTTTTGCCTTCAATCTTTCCCAGCATCAGGGTCTTTTCCAGGGAGTTTTCTCTTCGCATTAGGTGGCCAAAATATTTGAGCTTCAGCTTCAGGATCTGTCCTTCCAATGAGCACTCAGGGTTGATTTCCTTTAGGAGTGACTGATTTGACCTCCTTGCAGTCCAGGGGAGTCGTAAGAGTCTTCTCCAGCACCACAGTTCGAAAGCATCAATTCTTCGGTGCTCAGCCTTCCTTATAGTCCAGCTCTCACAGCCATATGCTGCTACTGGGAAAACCGTAGCTTTGATTTTACAAACCTTTGTTGGCAAGGTGAAAAGTCTTTGCTTCTTACTATGAAGTCTCTGCTTCTTACTATGCTGTCTATGTTTGCCATAGCTTTCCTCCCAAGGAGCAAGCGTCTTTTTATTTCATGGCTATAGTCACCGCCTGCGGTGATCTTGGAGCCCAAGAAAGTAAAATCTGTCACTGCTTCCATTCCTTCCCCTTCTATATGCCAGGAAGTGATGGGGCCAGATGCCATGATCTTCATTTTTTTATTGTTGAGTTTCAAACCAGCTTTTGCACTCTCCACTTTCACCTCAACAAGAGGCTCTTGAGATCCTCTTCACTTTCTGCCATTAGGGTGGTATCGTCTTCGTATCTGAGGTTGTTGATAATTCTCCTGGCAATCTTAATTCCAACTTGTGACTCATCCAACCCGGAATTTCTCATGATGTAATCTGCATATAAGTTAAATAAGCAGGGCGACAATATGGAGCCTTGTCGTACTCCTTTCCCAATTTGGAACCAATCAGTTGTTCCATGTCTGGTTCTTCCTGTTGCTTCTTGGCCCTCGTACAGGTTTCTCAGGAGACAGGTAAGGTGGTCTGGCCCTCCCATCTCTTTAAGAATTTGCCACAGTTTGTTGTGATCCACACAATCAAAGGCTTTAGCATAGTCAGTGAAGCAGTAATACATTTTTTCTGGGATTCTCTTGCTTTCTCCATGATCCAGCGAATGTTGGCGATTTGATCTCTAGTTCCTCTGCCTCTTCGAAACCCAGCTTGTACTTCCGGTAGTTCTCGGTTCACATATAGGGATGGGGGAGAATTTCTCCCCGAAACTTCGGGGGGGGCGAGTGCCAATGCATTTGGCCCCCCAAAATCGGCAGTGAAATTCTCCGCCCCCCCGCCCCCCCGGGATGGGACTTACCTCCTCCGAATGTCCCTCCCGGCGGCGGGTCCCGGCGGTGGGTCCCGGCGGCGGTTCAGCGGGCTTTCGTCTGGGGGCGGGGGCGGCAGCTGGTCTTTTGACCGGCTGCCGCCACCGCCATTACAGCTGAATTTTTTTTAAAAATACCCCGTGATAGGCTACGTAACGATTAACGTAGCCTATCATGGCTAGATCTGCAAAGTCAGCCGTGATAGGCTATGTAAATCGTCACGTAGCCTATCACGGGTGACTTTGAAAAAAAAAAAAAAAAGCACGTACGCAAATGGCGGCGGCCCATGGGCACCGCCATTAGCATTCCTTATTTGGCACGTCTAGTCCACGTAAAGATTTACGTAGACTGCGGCGAAAATAAGGGCAACTCTGCATGTTGACTAGACGTGTCAAACTAAGGAACGCTAATGGCGGCGCCCATGGGCCGCCGCCATTTGCGTACGCGCTTTTTTTTTTTCAAAGTTACCCGTGATAGGCTACGTGACGATTTACGTAGCCTATCACAGCTGACTTTGAAAATCTAGCCGTGATAGGCTGCATAAATCATTACGTAGCCTATCACGGGGCTTTTTTTTTTTTTTCTTTTGAAGTTCACGGCCGGGGAGACGGGGCGCTTCTCCCCGGCCTGAATTTCAGCCAGGCAACGTGGGGCGCCTCCCCCCGGCCTGAATTTCGGCCAGGCAAGGCGGGGCGCCTCCCCCCCGGCCTGAATTTTGGGGGGAGAAGCAAAGCGCCTCCCCCCCACCGCAAAGCAAGCTGCGAGACCAGGTAAGTGACTTTCGTACATCCCTAGGGATGTACGAAAGTCACTTACCATTTTGCGGATCTGCTTCGCGGGCGGGGAGGTGCTCCGTCCCTCCCCCCAGAATCCTCGATGGGGGGGAGGGACTCCGTCCCTCCCCTCAGAGTCCTTCCCGCCCGGCTCTGCTCTGCAGGGATTCTGCGGAGCCGCCGTCCAGCTCCGCCTACAGCCAGACATCCAGCCTCTGGGCAGCAGGGACGCAAATTGTGGCTGCCACAGCCGCCGCTGTTTGCGTCCTGTATTTAACTGTGATAGGCTACATAAATTTTTAGGTAGCCTATCATGGCAAAGTAAAAAAAAAAAGTGTACGCAAATGGCGGTGGCTACGGCGGCCGCCATTTGCCTTCCTTATTGTTCGCGGTTTTAGTCTACGTAAATATTTACATAGACTATTACAGCGAAAAAAAAGGGGAACGCAAATAGCGTAGTGGGCGCTATTTGCGTTCCTGTTTTATTCTCCATTTTAACCTACGTAAATGTTTACGTAGGCTAAAAGGGTAAATAAAAAAGGGACGCAAATAGCTCCCACTATGCTATTTGTGTTCCCCTTTTTTTTCGCCATAATAGTCTACGTAAATATTTATGTAGACAAAAATGGCAAAAAATAAGGAACGCAAATGGTGGCCTCCGTAGCCGCCACCATTTGTGTACGCCGGTTTTATTTTTGTTTTTTAACCCAGATGTGATAGACTATGCAAGTCTTTACAAAGCCCATCACGTCTGGGTAAAAAAAAAAAAAAAAAAACAAGACTGCAAATGGCGGCCTTGGCAGCCGGTCGGAAGAAGGCACCACTGGAAGCCGAAGAAGCTGAAGCCGACACTGGAGCCGCCGCCGTCCGGAACATCTGCCCCAGTTAAGACGCTATTTGCGTTGCCCTTATTTTCGCAGTAGTCTACGTAAATCTTTACGTAGACTACCCGGGCCCAAAGAAGGAATGCAAATGGCGGCGCCCATTTGCGTACGCACTTTTTTTTTTCCAAAGTCACCTGTGATAGGATACATAATGATTTACGTAGTCACGGCTGACTTTGGAAATCTAGCCGTGATAGGCTACATAAATCATTACGTAGCCTATCACGTGTGTGTGTATGTGTGTGTTTTTACATTTACTTTTTTATTTCACGGCCGGGGAGACGGGGTGCTTCTCCCCGGCCTGAATTTTGGCGGCGAGGGATGGGGCGCCTCCCCCCCTGCCTGAACTTCGGGGGGCGAACCAAAGCGCCTCCCCCCCACCGCAAAGCAAGCTGCGGGACCAGGTAAGGGACTTTCGTCCATATGAAGCTACTTTCTCTAGGTGGCCCATCCATCCAGTTAAGTGGCATTCAACCTATTCTGGAAGTGGTTGTACTTTCCTAGAAAGAGCAGGTTCATGGCTTGGGGATGCTCTATCAGTGTCACTAGATTAGGGATGGATGAAAGTCCCTTACCTGATCCCGAAGCTTGCTTCACAGTGGGGGGGAGGAGCTCCGTCCCTCCCCCCAAAATTCTGGCCAGAGGGGGAGGCGCCCCGTCCCTCCCCATCGAAATTCTGGCCGGGGGGGAGGCACCCCGTCCCTCTGGCCGTGAAACCTCCTCTCCTGCCGGGACGCAAATGGCGGCTGCTGTAGCCGGCGCCGTTTGCGTCCCTGCAGTCAGCCGTGATAGGCTATGTAAATGTTTATGTAGCCTATCACGGCTGACTTTGGGAAAAAAAAAAAGCGCGTACGGCTAGATGCCCAGGCAACCTTGGTGGCTAGAGTGTTTTTTATCAGCTTAGTCTTATGACAACTACAACCCTACCTGGGCAGAACTAGACTGGCAACAGTAGTTCACACACTCCCTTGTTTCTACTGCATGTTTTTAATGTTCTGCACACTTCCTGAGAACTTCAGCTACTGGGTGGTTTAAAAGTAAATGACACAAATATAATTACAATCTTGTCTGTTGTTCTACTCATGATTCCTTTCAGCTTCTCTACTTTATTCACATGGTGTGATGGTTTATCATGAATTATCGCAGCTCTCCAGTAAAGACTTGTACATTTGTAACAAAACTTATATCCTATGCATGGCTACTCAGAAACAAATCCTACTAAGATCAATGGGATATACTTCCTGGCATATATATATATGATTGTGGTCTTAACCTGTAATACTATATATACTTGACTGAGGAAAAGTCCCACTAAACACCATGGGGCTTACATTTGAGTAGTGATGTAGAAGATTGCACTGTTAGTAACAACAAGAGGTGTTTAAAATCTGTTCCTTTAT
This sequence comes from Heloderma suspectum, assembly GCF_057233095.1. Lineage (NCBI taxonomy): Eukaryota > Metazoa > Chordata > Lepidosauria > Squamata > Helodermatidae > Heloderma > Heloderma suspectum. The sequence goes on along the minus strand of NC_139463.1, from coordinate 91,066,838 downwards.
ATCCATGGGATTTTATGATTCACCTAAAACTGAAAATAAAGACAAAAGTTCATGTTGTATAATGGCCAAGATATCTCTGCTTTTGTGACATTTTGAATTGTTATCTGGCTTTCCCAAATGCTTGCTTGAAGTTCCTTACAATGTTATACATAAACACCAAGAATACATAATTGAGTATGTTGAAGAGCTTAGCTCTATCAATGGAAATTCACTTTGGACATCATACAAGAAATTTGTTCAAAGTTGGAACATATTACATGCTGTCAGAACCTACCTGGTTAAAATGTCTGTGCCAAGTGATGGCATCATCATGAATAGTGAACATCTTGTCTGCAAGAGCCCGGGGATCCAGCTTTCCAACTTTCACTCGATGATAGGATTGGTTCAGGAATGTGACCCAGTTTATAATATCAATTCCAGCTACTAATTCACCATTTTGGTCAAAAGAAACCAACTCCCCAGCACTGTTATTAAATAAGACTCTTTTCAGAAAGTGGTGGAGCTGGATATCAAAGGAAAACACATGGGTTTGCAAGAAGATACCAGGGATAATATAGGAAACTAGCTTACACTGAGTGAGACCATTTGGCTCAGTACCTCTTTCACACATGGCAGGAGAGCTAGGGATGTACGAATCCCCTTACCTGGGCTCTGTAGGGGGGTCCGCAGGGGGGAGAGGTGATCCGTTCCTCCCCGCTGGAGTCTTCACTGGCTGGCTCCGCTCTGCGTTGAGTCCACGGAGCCGCTGGCCGGCTCCATGCTGCAAACAATACGGCTGCCATTGCCATGCTGTATCGCTGTGGATGAGAAACAGGAACTGGTCCGGATGCAAATGGCGTCCGCTACACCATTTGCTTCCCTGTTTCTTCTTGCAATAGGTTTCACAGCTGTATTTACGTAGCTATTCACGTAGCCTATCACATGAAAAAATGTCCCTGTTTTTTCACATGATAGGCTATGTAAATAGCTATGTAAATACAGACACGTAACCTATCACAAGAAGAAACAGGGACACAAATGGCATGGTGGATGCCATTTGTGTCCAGATAGGGATGGCGGAGAATTCCGCCACGGATTTCAGTGAGGCCAAATGCACTGGCATTTGGCCCCCTGAAACCCATGGCAAAATGGCCTCCCACCCCCTGCCACCCCACAGAATCCCCCTGGAACGAAACTTACCTGGGGCGGCGGCTCCGGCAGCGGCGGCTGGTCTTTCGGCCGGCTGCTGCAGCTGGAAATGGCGGCCGCTGTAGCGGCCACCATTTGTGTCCTGCCAGGCTGCCGTGATAGGCTACGTAAGTATTTACATAGCCTATCACGGCATCCTAGCAGGACACAAATGGCGGCCGCTACGGCGGCTACCATTTGAGTTCGCAGCAGCCCAGCCATGGCCGGAACTCCAGCTGCAGATGGCCCTAGCTGGCAGATCCGTGGAGCTGCAGCGGAGCAGAGCCAGCCAGGAAGGATTTTGGGGGGAGGGATGGAGCACCTCCCCCCCACCGCGAATCACACCTGTGAAAAGCTAAGTGACTTTCATACATCCCTACGTCCCGATCACTTCCTGTTTCTCATCCGAAGTGATATGGACAGCAATGGAGGCCATATTGCTTGTGGAATGGAGCTGCCGGTGAGAAGAATTCAGCTCTGAGCCGATCCGGCAGGAGGCGGAGGTGAGTGAGAATGTTCCTCCACGGACTCTGGTCTTTCCCAGCCCTGCTAACCTTTAATTTCATTAGTTATTGATATGCCATCATTATATGCCATTTACTTCTGTAAACCACCCAAAGAGCTTCAGCTACAAGGCAGTAAAGGAATGTAATAAATCATCATCATCATCCATTGAAAATTCATTCATTTGTTCATTCATTCATTCAAACATGGGATGGGCACAGGGGCATTGCTAGCTTCTTAAAAGATCTGGGGCACAGGCCCATAACACAAATTTGCATATATATATATATATATATACACATACACACACACACACATACATACACATACACACACACACACACACACACACACATATGTGACCAATTCTAAGTGCACCTCTAATCTATATATATCTATAGACAGAGGGAGGGAGACAGACAGACAGACGTGTGTGTGTGTGTGTGTGTGTGTGTGGTGTGTGCATGTGGTGTGCTTGCATGGATGGATGTGTGTGTATAGCTTACATAAATACATACAAACATACATACACACATAAGAAGTGTGCACTGACCCCACACCCCACTTCAACTCAGACTCCAATTCAGCATTTTGGAAAACATCCCACTTCTTTTCGGGCCAATTTGTAGTTGGTCCACTTCAGCTCAGCGCCAAACCTGAGTCAAGGCTTGGAAAAATGAATCTTTATGCTTCTTGTTGACTACCATGGGAAATTAGAAAAACAAACAAACTTGTAACTTTTTTTTCCCTTTTGATCAGAAGTGGATAATAATTTCAGGCATAGTAGCCCCCTAGAACAATAGGCGCAGCAGTTCATGCAGAAGGGGAGTTCTCCAGTTTGGGGGAGGGAATTATTTGCTTTCCCTTCCCTTCACCCCCTGGCCCCAATAGTTTTGGGGTAAGTTTGTATGAAAATGCACAGGTCATTAGATGTGTAGCCCAGGCAAGAAACCTGCACAATTCCTGAAGGATATACATGCAAACAGATTAAGAATTACTAGAATTTATTTACATTTCACCAATGTTAGCAGCAGGGGAACATGGGTGGGAAGGTGCTATTGCACTCATGTCCTGTTTGTGGGTTTCCCGTGGGCATCTGGTTGGCCACTGTGTGAACAGAATGCTAGACTAGATGGACCTTGGTCTGATACAGCATGGCTCTTCTTATGTTCTTAAATATAGAGTTCCTCTGAGCATATGCAGAATGCTTTTCTTTCACGACTGAGTACTTACATTCTCCCCCTACCAATTCTGTTCCCTTCCATGCAACCATCCCTCCTCATCCTACCATCCTCCAGTAACTCTTCATAAAAAAAGATGTCTTCTTTTGTGCAATTCTCCCCTACCTCCTCCTTGTTGTGCACAACCTCTCACTGTATGTTCCTCCCCATAATTTCATTTGTGCCAAGACTTCACTGGGATTAAGCCAAAAGGTCTGTTTTCAAAAGTAGGGCTAAGTTATGGAAAAACTCTGAGCATGTACTAAGTGCCCTTCCTTAACCGCTGACGCTAGAATTCATGCAAAATGAAAACACACACGACAAAACATGCATAGGACTGAGCTGAAAGGGTAGTCAATTCATTAGACTGGAATTGGGTAGGGGTGGACGAAAGTCACTTACCTGTCGTCGAAGGCTGTTCGCGGTGGGGGGGGAGGCGCTTCGCTGCTCCCCCCGCGAAGTTCAGGCCAGGGGGGGAGGCTTCCCGCCTCGCCCGGCCGAAATTCAGGCCGGAGGGGAGGCTTCCCGCCTCGCCCGGCCGAAATTCAGGCCGGGGAGGAGGCGCCTCGCCTCGCCCGGCCGCGAACGCGAAAGTAAAAAAAAAAAAACGCCCCCTGATAGGCTACGTGACAATTCACGTAGCCTATCACAGCTAGATCTGCAAAGTCAGCCGTGATAGGCTACGTCAATCGTCACGTAGCCTATCACGGGTGACTTTAAAAGAACAAAAAAAGCGTGTACGCAAATGGCGGCCCCCATAGGGAGCCGCCATTCGCGTTCCTTATTTAGTCGCTGTAGTCTACATAAATGTTTACGTAGACTACGGCGAAAATAAGGGCAACACAAATAGCGTTGCCCTTATTTTCGCCGTAGTCTACGTAAACATTTACGTAGATTACAGCGACCAAATAAGGAACGGGAATGGCGGCTCCCTATGCGGGCCGCCATTATCCGTACACTCTTTTTTTGTTTTTTTTTAAAGTCACCCGTGATAGGCTACGTGACGATTCACGTAGCCTATCACGGCTGACTTTGCAAATCTAGCTGTGATAGGCTACGTGAATTGTCACGTAGCCTATCAGGGGGCGTTTTTTTTTTTCCTTTCATTGCAATGGCGGCGGCGGCAGCCGGTTGAAAGACCAGCTGCCGCTCCCGCCTCGCTCGAACACCCGCCGAACCGCTGGCCGGACCAGCCGTCGGGAGGGACATTCGGTGAAGGTAAGTCCCGTCCCGGGGGGGGTGCGGGGTGCGGGGGGGTGCGGAGGATTTCTCCCCGAAACTTGTTCGGGGGGCCGAACACGTTGGCACTCGGCCCCCCGAAGTTTCAGGGAGAAATTCTCCGCCATCCCTAGAATTGGGTAGGTGCTGTATTAAGCCTGCAGTACCATGCTCACAAATCAGGACTTCTGAGAAAACATGCAGAACATCATGGTGCAAACTTCTCTGCAAAAGTAACTTGTGCTGGAATCCTATGCATGCTTTCCTGAGGGTAAGCCTCATTAAACATAATGGGGCTTTCTGTTCATAGGAACATGGGAAGCTGCCTTATACTGAATCAGACCCTGGGTCCATCTAGCCCACTATTGTTGACACTGACTGGCAGCAGTGGCTTTCCAGGGTTTCGGTCCAGATTCTTTCCTAGCCCTACCTGGAGATGCTGGGGACTGAACCTGGGACCTCCTGCATACCAAGGATGTGCTCTACCACTGAGCTACAGCCCTTCCTAGTAGGGATGGTGGAGAATTTCTCCATGAATCTCTGGGAGGCCGAATGCCAACGCATTTGGCCCCCCAAAACTGGTGGTGAAATTCTCCACCCCCCGCCCCCCCCGGGATGGGACTTACCACCTTCGAATGTCCCTCTCGGTGGCGGGTCCCGGCGGTGTTTCGGCAGCATTTCGGCGGGGGCAGCGGCCGGTCTTCTGACCGGCTGCCGCCGCCACCATTACAAAGTAAAGTAAAAAAAAAACCCACACATGATAGGCTACATAACGATTTACGTAGCCTATCATGGCTAGATTTTCAAAGTCAGCCGTGATAGGCTACGTAAATCGTTAAGTAGCCTATCATGGGTGACTTTGGGGGGGAAGCACATACGCAAATGGCGGTGCCCATGGGCGCCGCCATTTGCGTTCCTTATTTGGGCAGGGGTAGTCTACGTAAAGATTTATGTAGACTACAGCGAAAATAAGGGAAACGCTATTTGTGTTGCCCTTATTTTCACCATAGTCTACGTAAATCTTTACGTAGAATACCCCTGCCCAAACAAGGACTGCAAATGGTGGCGACCATGGGCACCGCCATTTGCATACGCGCTTTTTTTTTTTTTCCAAAGTCACCCGTGATAGGCTACGTAAAGATTTACGTAGCCTATCATGGCTAACTTTGAAAATCTAGCCATGATAGGCTACGTAAATCGTTACGTAGCCTATCACGTGTTTTTTTTTTTAATTACCTTTTTTTATTTCGCGGCCGGGGAGACGGGGCGCTCCCATCCGGCCTGAATTTTGGCGGCGAGGGATGGGGCGCCTTCCCCCTGGCCTGAATTTTTGCCGGGAGGGGTGGGGCACCTCCCCCCCGCCAAGAACTTTGGGGGGAGAACTGAAGCGCCTCCCTCCCACTGCGAAGCAAGCTGCGGGACCAGGTAAGGGACTTTCATCCATCCTTACTTCCTAGTGCTGGATAATGGAAAATGACAAACAAAATAGCCCCAGATTTGTTTCTCTGCAATCACGCGAACCCATTTTTCTCAAAGACTTGAGTGAGAAGGAGAAAAAATAACCCTCTTCTCTGTTTGTATAAGGCCGAATACAGTTCAGAACTTCTCTTGCCCACCGAAGTAAATTCTCTTTAAGAATTCCCCAAGATATGCTCTGTGTGGAATAAAGAAGAGAAAGAAGGAACAGGATAGAAGAAGGAAGAAGAAAAGAATGGTGATTGGAAATGAGTGGGTCGGAGGGTAGAGTGAATTCCCTAAGCCAAGTGGCTCCTTTCAGAGAGGTAGGACTTACTTTAGAGGAATTTAGGCAGCTGTGGAGGTGTTGTAAGGATTGCACATTCTGAAATTGACTTTATGAAGTGAGGTGAGGTGGCTGAGGTTTTTTTCAAGCTTTTTTTAAAAACAACAACAACTGCAGAATCTATTTAAAAGCCCCAGCAGTTTCTCACTCATGACACCACATAGTCCTAACCCTGCTTTTGGAATATTTTGAGTCCTACAGCTATTTAGGAGAAATTACAGTGGTGGGGGGGGGGAGAAAGAAATTTGTGGAGGCTGATTTGATCTTTTGCTGTACTGAAGCTACTAAACTTCTGTAGAATGCAAACGTTCCAGATCGGGGCAGTAAAATCAGATGCAGTGTGAAAAAACCAGTATTTCACATGGAGCTCTTTCTTCCCTTCCTGCTCCCTCTTCAAAATTTCATTGCAAGCAACCTCCCAACAGTGGGCATGTAAGAGCAGAAAAGTAGGAGGAGAGAAAAACAACAACAACAACAACAACGAGCAGACTGTGGAAGGAAAGATGGTGGCCTCCACTCTAGTTTAAAAGGATGGTGCATTCACACTGGAGGCCCTATTGGAAATGATTCCTAGGGCCTCCTAATAACAGCAAGGCTACTGAGCTCAGAGGGAAGAAGCAGGCTTCTATTAAGTAGGGCTGTTCTCTGCTTCAGATCTGGATCTGAATTCCAAACCAAAGCAGAGTGATTTGGACCAAATCAGTCCGGATCTGAAGTGGGTCACATCATTCAGAATTGATTCAGAGAACTTTGGATGATTCTAAAGCCCAGACAGCCTGTCTGGGAAATGTAACAATTTTTTTAAGATTAGGAGGGGGAGAGGAGGATTTGGGAAGTGGAAACTGAGCCTTGGCAAGTGACAACTAGCTGCCAATAGGACTGAAATTTTAACCCAGCAGTCTCCAGTCACAGTGGGATGATTGAGAGTGGGGTGCGATCACTGCTCTATAAGGCAAGGCTTCAATCTTGGGCTATTTAATTTAGAATAAAGGCAAATAAGCGGGAGATTTATACACCTACTGCAATAATGTGAGGGCTTGCTGCTGCACTCCTGGGGATTTTCTCAATTGGGGGGGGCTACTTCCACTGGGGAAACAAGAGGGAATTGCACCTGCTTGAACATCACTGCCAGGTCACAGAGGCATGCCCGAGATTTAATATAGGGGGGGCATGGCACACTGTGGCCAAACCACCAGGGAGCTGCTTTTGGGGAAAACTCAGAGTAAAAAGTGTTTCCGAAAATGTGGCTTTTCAAGAGGGAAGTGGCTGGTTGTAGGGATGTATGAAAGTCACTTACCTTTTCGACAGGGTGATTCGCGGTGGGGGGGAGGAGCTCCGCACCTCCCTCCGAAATCCTGATCTGGCTGGCTCCGCTCTGTGAAGATTCTGTGGAGCCGCCGGCCAGGGCCGCCTGCAGCCGGACATCCGGCCGCTGGGGAGCCTTCCGGAAAAACAAACAAACTGCATACACAAATGGTGGCGGTTACGGCGGCCACCATTTGCATTCCCTTTTTTTCGCTGTTTTAGCCTATGTAAATATTTACGTAAGCTATTACGGCGAAAAAAAGGAGAACGCAAATAGCATAGTGGGTGCCATTTGCGTTCCTTTTTGTTTGCCGTTTACATAAGCTATTACGGTGGGAAAAAAAGGAACACAAATAGCGCCCACTACGCTATTTGCGTTCCTCTTTTTTTGCCGTAATAGCTTACGTAAATATTTACGTAGGTTAAAACAGTGAAAAAAAGGGAATGCAAATGGCAGCCACTGTAGCCTCCGCCATTTGCATATGCGGGGTTTTTTTTGCTTGCCGTGATAGGCTACATAAGTATTTATGTAGCCTATCATGGCAAAGGCAGCTACGCCAATGTCATGGTGGCCGCCATTTGAGTTTGCAGCAGCCAGCCGAGAGACCAGCTGCTGCTGCCGCCGCCGCTGCCAGAACTGCCACCACCGGAACATCCGCCCCAGGTAAGCTTTCGTCCCTGGGGGGATTCTGCGAGCGGGGCGGGGGGTGGGAGACCATTCTGCCATGGGTTTCGGGGGGCCGAATGCCAGTGCATTCGGCCTCACTGAAATCCGTGGTGGAATTCTCCGCCATCCCTATGCCTGGTTGGCAGAAGATTGGTGAAGACGTCATCTGTCATGAAGGAACTCAACCTGCTCTAACTTTGCACTAAATCACTCATGAAGACAGGCCCCTGGATGGTCATATCTGTCACTTTCAGTTTCTCCCACATTCAATGTTTTAGCATGCAATCCTATGGGGATAGTTGGCTGCCTCTGAACTCGGAGGTGGCCGACCATCCAATGCAGGGCAGACAGAGCACGAAGGGTGTCCTCTCCTCCATGCTCCAGCTATGTTGCATTTGCAGCTAGACAGCCAATTTCAGCTATCTAGTTGGGGATGCTGGAGCAGGAGGGGGGCAGGGAGGCCAAACAGCTCATAGGAAGTGTCATAACGACACTTCCCCACCCCACCCCTGGGAATGCCCCCGTTTCACCTGATCTGTGCTGCCCTTACTAGTGCGGAGGCAAGGATGAACCATGCTGCCTATGAGGTGGTAGGGAGGGGGCAGGGAGGGGGGTTTCTGGAAGCCAGCTTGGAGCCCTGGCTCTGAGCTTGGTTCCCAGAAACTGACAAATCCTATGGCTGCCTAGACACTGTCTAGCGGCTGAGGGATTGAGCCCTTAATATCTGAAGTTCTTTTTGTCCCAAATATAGGGATGGTGGAGAATTTCTCCACGAATCTTCGGGAGGCTGAGCGCCGAGGCATTCAGCCCCCCAAAAGTGATGGGGAAATTCTCCGCCAGCCCCCCGCCCCCCCCAGGATGAGACTTACCGTGGCTGAATGTCCCTCTCGGCGGCGGGTCCCGGTGGCGTTTCAGAGGCGTTTCGGCGGGGGCGGCGGCCGGTCTCCCGACTGGCTGTTGCTGCCGCCATTACAAAATAAAAAAGTAAAAAACAAAACAAAACACACACCAGTGATAGGCAATGTGACGATTTACATAGCCTATCATGGCTAGATTTCCAAAGTCAGCTGTGATAGGCTACGTAAATCGTCACATAGCCTATCACGGGTGACTTTGGAAAAAAAAAAAGCGCGTACGCAAATGGCGGCGGCCCATGGGCGCCGCCATTTGCGTTCCTTATTTTGGCACGTCTAGTCTACGGAAAGATTTATGTAGACTACGGCGAAAATAAGGGCAACGCAAAGAGTGTTACCTTATTTTCGCCATAGTCTACGTAAATCTTTACGTAGACTAGACGTGCCAAAATAAGGAACGCAACTGGCGGCGCCCATGGGCCACCGCCATTTGCTTTAGGGATGGGGAAGAATTTCTCCCCGAAACTTCGGGGGGCCGAGTGCCAACGCATTCGGTCCTCTGAAGGTTGTTCAGGGAGAAATTCTCCACCCCCCCGCCCCCCCGGGATGGGACTTACCTTTCCCGAATGTCCCTCCCGGCGGCGGGTCCCGGCGGTGGTTCAGCAGGTCTTCGTCTGGGGCGGGGGCGGCAGCCGGTCTTTCGACCGGGTGCTGCCGCCGCCATTACAAGAAAAGTAAAAAAAAAAAAAAAAATGCCCCTGTGATAGGCTACGTAACGATTAACGTAGCCTATCACGGCTAGATTTTCAAAGTCAGCCGTGATAGGCTACGTTAATTGTCACGTAGCCTATCACGGGTGACTTTGGAAAAAAAAAAAAAAGCGCAAACAGCTAATGGCGGCCCCCATAAGGAGCCACCATTCGCGTTCCTTATTTGGTCCCTTTAGTCTACGTAAAGATTTACGTAGACTACAGTGAAAATAAGGGCAACACAAATAGGGTTGCCCTTATTTTCGCCGTAGTCCACGTAAATCTTTACTTAGACTACAGGGACCAAATAAGGAATGCGAATGGCGGCTCCCTATGGGGGCCGCCATTTGCGTACGTGCTTTTTTTTTTCTTTTTCAAAGTCACCCGTGATAGGCTACGTGACAATTAATGTAGCCTATCATGGCTGACTTTGCAGATCTAGCCGTGATAGGCTACATAAATCATTACGTAGCCTATCACAGGGGCTTTTTTTTTTAACTTTTCTTTTGAAGTTCGTGGCCAGGGAGACGGGGCGCTTCTCCCCGGCCTGAATTTTGGCCAGGTGAGGTGGGAAGCCTCCCCCCCCGGCCTGAACTTCAGGGGGAGCAGCGAAGCGCCTCCCCCCCACCGCGAAGCAAGCTGCGAGACCAGGTAAGTGACTTTCGTACATCCCTAATTTGCGTACGTGCTTTTTTTTTTTTTCCAAAGTCACCCGTGATAGGCTACGTGACGATTTACGTAGCCTATCACAGCTGACTTTGGAAATCTAGCCGTGATAGGCTACGTTAATCATTACGTAGCCTATCACGTTTTTTTTTTCACTTTTTCTTTTGCGGCCGGGTGAGGAGGGGTGCCTCCCCCCCCTCGCCTGAACTTCGGGGGGAGAAGCGAAGCTCCTCCCCCCCACTGCAAATCACCCCTGCGAAAAGGTAAGTGACTTTCGTACATTCCTACATAGTCAATCTTGAAAAACTGAGTACATCCATATCAGAACTGAACTGAAACAAAATGCTCATCCATCCCTATTTCAAGTAGGGCTGGGAAAGTCATCAGTCCGACAACTGTAGAGAGCCAATGCCAGTCAGTGTAGATAATATGACGGAGCAATGAACTCGCTCTATGTAAAGCAGGTCCCAGTGTTCCCATGTCAAATCCTGTTCAGCATGCCTGTATTTCTCCTTAACAGGATGCTCCTTTAAAGACAGCAAATTCCCAAGGACATAATAGATACACTCCCAACCAAATAGTGAAGACACCTGTTAAGTGTCCCTGTATGTGTGTAGAAGTCTTTCAATGTTCCTCCAATGCAATAGCTGCTGCAACCCAGCCTTTGCCACACAGTGGGATCTCCATCTGAGGGTTTTGTAACTGGGAATGAGATATCTTGTATTTCTGCCACAACGTCATTTGAGATGTCTTGAGAGATCCCGTGACAGAAAGCAGCTTGAGCTGTCAGGTGAAAATACACTAACTCATCACTGCAACCTCTCCTGGTGCACTCCCCGATACCTATTTGAGTGCAATCATCTCCAAAGGCCATTTCAACACTGGCACTATAATTTGCACAAACATCCTGCGGGATCCAATCAATTTCAAACTTGAAGTGGGAAAAAACCTGTCCTTTTCTTTACAAGTGACACACAGGCTATAGCAGATGTTCTTAGAAGGAATTTTGTGCTGCCCTTCTGTGTGTTAGTTGTAAAACGCACTGAGCTGCACAAGTGGGTAGAGAGGAAAAGAGGGACATGCTCAGAAATGATGCTGAACCGTGGTTGCCCATAAGGGATTCAGATATTGCAGACAGAGCCTTAAGGGAATCTTCTAATATAGAAATGTGTAACAGACAGAAACTGAGACACCATTTGCTTAACTTTGAATTCCTCAGACATTTCATCTTTGGAAGACTCCACCCACCCACTCACCCTCCCCTACCCCAGTCTAATTCCATTTGTATTTTAAAAGTAACATTTTGATGGAAACTCTCATTCAGAAGAAAGCAAAAACATGCAGAATGCAAATAACTAACAAGAATACTTGCACATGTGGGCATTGAGAGGTTTGCAATGGGCACCAGAAAGAGCTGAAGCCGAAATGTTATCCTACCCTCACACAAACTGGACCTCCCAGGCATGTTTCTATTCCTAAGTCACAAGAAGAGGTACAAAAATGAATGCAGGGAAATTGATTATGGAATCCATGGCATTTTGTAAACATTACAATTCAGCAGCTAGGTATCAGGATCAAAGGGATGTACGGACTGTGAAAAATCCACTCCATCTGTGTTTCATGGATTGTCAGGCACCTTTTGTTCCGTTGTTTGCTCACAGATGGATTCATTGTTTGTTTGTTTTTTGTCATGAGGAAAAAATATGCAAATGGTTAGGTATGAAGTTTCATAACCATTTATATAATTTACCTTAGTATGTAACATTTAGCATATTGTCCCGCATTCCATTCAACTTTTCCTCAGCAGAAACCTGCATATTTCCCTATGAATAAATATGTGTAAATTTTGGGAAATTTTCAAAAAAAGATCCAAAAGTCCATGGACTCTGCATGGTCGGGGGGGGGGGGTCACTCTGTAGCAGATTCCACAGGCTGGATTCTTAGAAATCCAAGCTCATTTTAGTCCATCTCTGTTGTTAACATCCAGTGAACAGAGGACAAAGCACAGGCTATTCCAGTACAATCAATTTTAATTTTTAAAGTTGTAAATGGCTTAATGGTCTAAGCGACCACTTGTCTCACTGTGAACCTGTCCAGCTATAGAGATCTGCAGGAGAGGCACTTTTTGAAGGCACCATTACTTACAGAGGTCTGTTTGTCAGGCATGCATGGAAGAGCTTTCTTCAGTATTGCTCTAAAAGTATGGAATCCACTCTCACAAGAACTACAATTGGCCCACACTATTTTAGGGGTCGTCCATACTGGATGATGTGGCCTGCAATGGCTGCTGTAATGCAACCTTTCAGGGATGGCACAAGATGTTTTGCTGCCCAAGTCAATGGACAAGATGGTTCTCTGTCCCTCATTCCAGATAGAGAAGCTGGCTGGACTGCCATTTGAACTGTAAAATACAGTTAATGGGATAGCATTCTCCACCACACCTCTTCATAGTTATATGAGCACTGTCCTATATCTGCCTGCTCAGGACATTACCTGCCATGGCTCTTGATCCTGAAGATTCTGTCTCCCTCGATTCACCATTGCTCTCTGTTTGAGTTGGCCAGACTGAATGGCATGTAAAGCATGTGCTACTGTATAGATTGCATTATATATATTGTAGCTGTGGCCAGTCATGCTCATTTCAAAAAAAGCACCAGGAACACTCTCCAGCTTCTCCTGGAGAGTGCAGGTGCCATCAGCTTTCTCACTAACAAGTGGATTTGGAAATACACAGTTAAATGTCTGTTCCCAGAAGTCCTTGATGAAACCATCTTCTTTTGTTAAAAAATGGTTTCTAGTCTGAAGAAATCTTTTGAATCCTGGTACTACATTTGAGTGAACTGCAAAGGACAGAGCACCATGGATGACTTGTATATCCCAACTCCTTTGATAAAAGAATGATGCTGGTTCCATCTGGGCTATCATGATCCACACTTTACCTTTAGGCTCCATAGACACCATTTCCATTTTGGGCAGATGTAGCAACAACCTCAAATGCAAAATATTGCTTTCATAGACAAGCACTGCATTGGCATTGCTCTTCATGGCAATGTGATATGTTCCTATCAGCCAGTTTAGGTCATCAAAAAGGCTACTGAGATAAAATGGCTTGATTCTTTCTAAAAAGGCAACACAGATGTCATGGAGAGGAAATGTTGAAAAGATCATCCTCACAAATCTTCCTCCATCATTTTCCTTCAGAAGTATACCAACCCATGTCCACCTGAAGTGCAAAAGTAGCTGAATAATCCCCTTGTATTGGTCAGCTTCATTTGGGACCATCTGGTAGAAGGGAAGGGTTTCATTTTGAACATTCATCTCTGGAGGAGAGCCATATGTTAACTTTTAAAAATGCAATTGGGTGGGAGGTTCGGAAGAGAAAGAAAGAAAGATTTTAAAAATTAAACATATTAGTGCTGATACTCCTTGTAAATTGCAGTGGTTGTTCATGTGTGAGTGTGTATGTATGCATGGTACACAAGGCACATTTTATGAAAATATGTTGAGAAGTTTGACATCAAAGCTATATTTAAGAATGTAAGGCTTCTTCACACAGAGCTTTTATCCTGCTATTGAGATTGCTCACCCATGGACGTTTGCAGGTCCTTTTCATGACATTGTTACCCTCCAGGGCACATCCAGAGGTATTTCCTGGTTATTCCATCATAAATAAATCCGGAAGTAATGAAACATTTTTAAAACTCAGAATGTAGTAGGGATGGCAGAGAATTCTGCCACCGACTCCAGTGAGGCCAAATTCCAGTGAATTCGGGCCCCCAGGGTCCGTGGTGGAAAGGAGCAATCCCCCCCACCAACCCGCGAAGTCTTGGCAGACCAGCTCCTACCTGCCTCCGGTGAGTCTGGATCCGGCCGCTGCTGTCTGCCGTCCGGTCTGCTGCTGCGGATGGTGTCCTGCGTAGCGGACACCATTTGCATCCCTGCTTTAGCCGTGATAGGCTATGTAAATATTTACATAGCCTATCATTGCAAAGAGCAGGGATGCATATGGCGTCCACTATGCCATTTGCATCGCTACTCTTTTCGTGATAGGCTATGTAAGTATTTACGTATGTATTTACGTAGCCTATCACAAAAAGAGTAGCAATGCAAATGGCTATGCCTGCTCTTTGCCATGATAGGCTATATAAGTATTTACGTAGCCTATCATGGCAAAGCAGGGACGCAAATGGTGCCCCATACGTGGGATGCCATTTGTGTCCGCAGCCCGGCAGCGGATGGAAGTCCAGCTGCAGGCAGCCCTGGCCGGCGGCTCCGCGGACTCTCCACGGAGCGGAGCCAGCTGGGGAGGATTCCAGGGGGGAGGATCGCCTCCCCCCCATCAAGGATTCTGGGGGGAGGAACAGATTGCCTACCCCGTGGCAGACCCCCCAAGGATGCAGGTAAGTGGGGTTTCGTACACCCCTAGAATGTAGTGTGATTAAAACAGCCCCTAGATGGTGCTGTTTCATTGAGTTCTATGGAACTTTGAAAATCGAAAGCTTCCCCCCTCAGAAGTCATGTGGTCACTGTCTGGGAGGCTAGATAAATGCAGGAAGGATCCAGAACAGGAGGACGGTGGGGGCTTTCTTTACTGTAAATGCAGCCTTAGTATTTCCCTTTTGTAATGTTGAATTAATGGTGATGATAAATTTACTGTTTGAGGATCCTAAATGGGAAATTCTCCCATATGAGAAGCCATGTTCTATTTTTCAGTTAGGACCCTACCTCTCTGAATTTGAGGCCATCTCAACAGACAGTTCTCCCAGCCCCTATTTTTGGCAGCCAAACCTGTCCATGCTCCCTAACTTAACTTTGAGAAAGGGGAGGGGATAACCAATCTCAGCATGGTCTTACCAGATATAGGCGGCTGCTTTCTGGCTTCCATTTCCTGGGAAATATTGCCCCTTGTTAAAGCCCCAGACCACATGAAAACATCCTACCTGTGGAACTTTGTAGATGCCCAGGATATCCACCATGTCAAGGGAGGTTTCATAGTAAAGCCCTCCAATGACTGACATCAGGTTATACTGAACACCACAGGTGTAGTTGGGGATAAATCTGTTCTGAGTAGCGAAAAGTTCCATTGTGGCATGATAGTTCCATCTTCCACCATAGCTGTCATAGATGTTGAAACCCACAGTAATGTTGGGTAAGATCTGGTGGTTTTCATTGATCTCCTTCACAGCAAATATCAAGGCCAAGATATGCTGGTAGTTCTTAGGCAGGACACTGCATTGAAAATGAAAAATCATTGCCACTAAGTTGTCCCCCATCACTCCATGCATCGTGTCATTTAAATGTATTTAGCATTGTCATTTTGGTTAATACATTACAGACTTTTAATCGATTGATGAATTGATTGATGTTGGGTTTAATTGTTTTGGGCAGATCTAGAATTTATTTTTTAAGGGGGCCGCGGTGGCTTAGTGGTTAAGACGCTGAACTGCAGACTGGAAGGTCGGCAGGTCAGCAGTTCAAGACCCGAGTGCTGCGTGATGGAGTGAGCTCCCGTCTTCAGTCCCAGCTTCTGCCAACCTAGCAGTTCAAAAGGAAGAAATTGCAAGTAGATAAATAGGTACCGCCTCGGCGGGAAAGGTAACAGCGTTCTGTGCTGTCCGAAGACGCTTCCATGGTCATGTGGCCGGCATGACTGAACACCGGTTCAGTCATGCCGGCCACATGACCACGGAAGCGTCTTCGGACAGCGCTGGCTCTTTGGCTTAGAAACGGGGATGAGCACCACACCCTAGAGTCGGACAGGACTGGTTGGGGACACCTTTACCTTTACCTTTAGAATTTATTTTGAGCAGAATTGCTTGCTGTTCTTAGTTGTGTTGCAGCAAAAACTGCAGAGAGTCTGTCGCATCATGAAGACTGGCACATGTAGTATAGCACAAGCTTTTAGCTACGCCATAATGGTTTAGCTATGTTAGTCAAACAAGGGATTTAAATGCATTTTAAGGTTATCACTTGAGTCAGAGGGCTCCCAATTGAGAGCCCTCAGCATATTCTATGCCCTGCTGCAAAGAGCCAGGCAGGGCCAGAGGAGAACAGAGGTGATTTTACCACTGTCAGGATTCCCTTTTTGCCCAGCTGAGAACTCCAAAAGCCAAATCAACACTCAGACAAGAGGCTGCATTTCCAAGGCTTTAATTCAATTTACCCCAATGACGCATACAGATGCAAATTTCTAGAGACTCACAGACTACAAAAGAAACAGCCTTCAGGGAGTTCAAAGGGAAACTACGAAGGTTGATCTCCATTTGGGAAAAAGGCAGCAAGCTCTCCTAACTTAAGGGCTGGGAGGGGAAGATCTCCCCCTCTCTTATGACACCCCTAGGCTCAGCTGTTGACGCCAAGCCAATCGGGCAGAGCACCAAAGTTCAGCCCCTACAATTTCCTGCTTGTGCCTGCGTCCGTGTCTTGCATCTCAGAGTTCAGGTTGTTCTTACCTTGCCTCCCCCTGTTCTGTATCACTCCCAGGGAAGTGTGAAGGGGGGGCTCTCCATGCAGCTGTGCCTCTGAACCCTGGGAAAGTTCCTCCCCCATATGTTGCAGCTCTTCCTCAGAATCCGAGCTGCTCTGACACTCTATATGCTCAGAGGCAACCCTGACAACCACCATTTCTCAATTTAAAATACAAAAAGTAGTTATATGGGTCTCTATGCCGCTCTAGCTGACTTGCCTTTCTGTGGCGGGGAGGAAACAGGAGAGGCCATAGGATACTGTGTATCCCACCCTCTCCTCTCCTTTCCCTGCACACCAGCACATCCTGTCTTCTCCTGTCTGACTTTTCTTATGAGATTGCAATTATGACCTCTTAAGAGATGTTTTGTGCAGCAGCTGGGAGGGGGTGGGGAAGGGAACACCCATGATTGTATCTCCTTCCCCATGCTTGCAGCTCTGTCTACAGGCACACAGAAAGGTTTCTGCAGAATCTTATGGAACCCCAGATGCTGTTTTAATGGCTAAAACCTACGTCTTCAGTCTTTGACTGGCTTATGGCACAATCCTATGCATGTTTAGACAGGGAAAAAAATGTCCTACAAATATCAGCATTCCCCAGCCAGCATTCTTAGGATTGTGCCCTTATTTGATCAAGGTCTATGTGTATAGGAAGGGGCCAATTCGGTATTGGTTAATAAGGTTGAAGATTAATGGTGTATGGATTTCATTATTTCAGTTATTTCAGTTTAACTATTCCAAGAAGGGTGTCCATGCTAGTCTGTTAAACACAAAGGAATAAAAATGGAAAGAGTCTGTTGCACCATAAAGACTGACACAGATAGTATGGTAGTAGCTTTTAGCTACACCATCATGGCTTTGTAATGCTAAGAGGGAATTTACTTTTAAAACACCAAATATTTTCAAGATACCCATTCCTTCATTCAGTAATTAAAAGCTTTTGCTAACTAAGTTGCAAGATGTTCACATTCCCTTCCTATCTGAAAAAATGACAGCTGCAATGCAGTTTGAACAATGTATTCCTTAATCAGTTGGGATCTCTAGGGTAGTATCCAACTGCCTGCTGGCCCTGGTCCACACATGGCCCCAACCGCTTCTGGATGTGATGTAGCACTTCCTGGGACAACCCCAGAAACTAGCAGTAATGCATGTTTCTGGATGGGGCAGGCCCCAATTGGATACTGTCCACAGGGGCAACATTATGGCAGGGAAATTGTTTAAGCAGAAAACTGAACAGGATGTGACAATGGTGAATTGAGGATCTTCATAAGAAAATCACATTGAGTACATCCTAGAAGTATTCCTGAAAGAAAACAGCATGTGTTTCATTGAGCATTCCCATTTCTGTTTCAATGTGGGAAAAGGTACTTGTTGTTGCTGTTGTTATTCAGCGCTGTCATCCCTATGTTTAAATTTCATTATTCATTTTTTGGAGGTAACATATATTAGGAATCAATACTGTATATCCCAGAACAGGTAAAAGAAGGATCCCCTGCACTTACATTTATTACACAGTTGCATTTTTTAAAAAATCCTCAGTATAAAGGATCATAGACCAGTAGTTCCTTCAGAAGCAGAAGTAAATGGAATGAAATTATGTAAGCATGATCTCATTTACACTCCAGCTGGAAATCACCAGTTCTGGGCAGATGTATCGGAGATATCAAGGGAACGTTTTGTGCAAAGGCGGGCATGATAAAGGAAAAAGAAGGCAGGGACATAACAGAAGCAGAGGAGATTAAGAAGAGGTAGACAGAATACACAGAAGAACTATACAGGAAAGATCTGAATGTCCCTGATAGCCATGATAGTGCCGTCACTGAACTTGAGCTGGACATCCTAGAGAGTGAAGTCAAGTGGGCCTTAGGAAGCATAACAACAAAGCTAGCAGAGATGACAGTATTCCAGCTGAGCTATTTAAAATCCTAAAAGATGATGCTGTTAAACTGCTGCACTCAATATGCCAACAAATTTGGAACACTCAACAGTGGCCACAAGACTAGAAAAGGTCAGTTTACATTCCAGTCCCAAAGAAGGGCAATGCCAAAGAGTGTTCAAGCTACTGTACAATTGTGCTCATTTCACGTGCCAGCAAGGTGATGCTCAAAATCCTACAAGCTAGGTTTCAGCAGTATGTGAACCGAGAACTACTGGAAGTACAAGCTGGGTTTCGAAGAGGCAGAGGAAATAGAGATCAAATTGCCAACATTTGCTGGATCATGGAGAAAGCAAGAGAATTCCAGAAAAACGTCTATTTCTGCTTCATTGACTCTGCTAAACCTTGATTGTGTGGATCACAACAAACTGTGGCAAATACTTAAAGAGATGGGAGTACCAGACCACCTTACCTGTCTCCTGAGAAACCTGTACGAGGGTCAAGAAGCAACAGGAAGAACCAGACATGGAACAACTGCTTGGTTCCAAATTGGGAAAGGAGTATGACAAGGCTGCAAATTGTCACCCTGCTTATTTAACTTATATGCAGAGTACATCATGAGAAACACCAGGTTGGATGAATCACAGGTCAGAATTAAGATTGCTGGGAGAATTATCAACAACCTCAGATATGCAGACGATACCACCCTAATGGCAGAAAGTGAAGAGGATCTAAAAAGCCTCTTGTTGAGGGTGTAAGTGGAGAGTGCAAAAGCTGGTTTGAAACTCAACATTAAAAAAAACGAAGCTCATGGCATCTGGCCCCATCACTTCCTGGCATATAGAAGGGGAAGAAATGGAAGCAGTGA
Source organism: Heloderma suspectum (assembly GCF_057233095.1). Classification (NCBI taxonomy): domain Eukaryota; kingdom Metazoa; phylum Chordata; class Lepidosauria; order Squamata; family Helodermatidae; genus Heloderma; species Heloderma suspectum. The sequence goes on along the minus strand of NC_139463.1, from coordinate 91,047,478 downwards.
CAGATTTTATTTTCTTGGGCTCCAAGATCACCGCAGATGGTGACTGTAGCCATGAAACTGAAAGACGCTTGTTCCTTGGGAGGAAAGCTATGGCAAACCTAGACAGCATAGTAAGAAGCAGAGACATCACCTTTGCGACAAAGGTCCGTATAATCAAAGCTATGGTTTTCCCAGTGGTAATGTATGGCTGTGAGAACTGGACTATAAGGAAGGCTGAGCGCCGAAGAATTGATGCTTTTGAACTGTGGTGCTGGAAAAGACTCTTACGAGTCCCCTGGACTGCAAGGAGGTCAAATCATTCAATCCTAAAGGAAATCAACCCTGAGTGCTCATTGGAAGGACAGATACTGAAGCTGAAGCTCAAATATTTTGACCACCTAATGCGAAGAGAAAACTCCCTGGAAAAGACCCCGATGCTGGGAAAGACTGAAGGCAAAAGGAGAAGGGGATGGCAGAGGATGAGATGGCTAGATAGCATCACCGATGCAATGAATATGAAACTGAGCACACTCCGGGAGAGAGCGGAGGACAGGAAGGCCTGGCGTGCTATGGTCCATGGGGTCATGAAGAGTCGGACATGACTTAACGACTGAACAACAACAACATGGAAAGAAAAGTCTCTAGCAAAGGAGATCACTCAAGCAAAGGAAATAGCTCCAGCAAAGGAGATTGTTACCTTGTCATTAGTGCTGGAGCTTGAGCACCTCAATGACACCATGAGCTAAACCATGAAGGGATACCCAAGATGGGAAGGTCATGGCAGAGAGGTCAGACTAAATATGATCCCTGGGGAAGGTAACGGCAACCCACCCCATTATTCTTGCTATGAAAACTAAATGGATCAGTACAACCAGAGATATGTTGGTATACCATCGGAAGATGGGACTCCCAGGTTGGAAGATGGTCAAAATGCTACTGGGGAGGGACAGAGGATAAGTTCAACTAGCCGCAGATGTGATGATTCAGCTAGCTCAAAGCCAAAAGGATGGCTAGCGGCCGACGGTGCTGATGGTGAATGACGAATCTGATGTTCTAAAGATCAACACACCATAGGAACCTGGAATGTAAGATCTATGAGCCAGGGCAAATTGGATGTGGTTATTGAGGAGATGTGAAGATTAAATATAGACATTGTGGGTGTCAGTGAAGTGAAATGGACTGGAATGGGCCACTTCACATCAGATGACCACCAGATCTACTATTGTGGACAAGAGGACCACAGAAGACATGGAGTAGCCTTCATAATTAATAATCAACTGGCTAAAGCAGTGCTTGGATACAATCCAAAAAATGATAGAATGATCTCAATTCGAATTCAGGATAAGCCATTTAACATCACAGTGATCCAAATATACGCCCCAACCACAGATGCTGAAGAAGCAGAAGTAGATCAGTTCTATGAGGATCTGCAGCATCTACTGGATAATAGTCCAAAAAGAGATGTTATTGCCATTACAGGAGACTGGAATGCTAAGGTGGGTAGTCAAACGACACCCGGAATTACAGGCAAGCATGGTCTGGGAGAACAAAATGAAGTGGGACATAGGCTGATAGAATTTTGTCAAGACAACTCACTGTGCATAACAAACTCTCTTCCAACAACCTAAGAGACGACTTTATACATGGACTTCACCAGATGGTTGACATCGAAATCAGATTGACTACATCCTTTGTAGCCAAAGGTGGCGGACATCTATACAGTCAGTAAAAACAAGACCTGGAGCTGACTGTAGTTCAGATCACAAACTTCTTATTGTATTATTTAGAATCAGACTAAAGAGAATAGGGAAGACCCACAGAGCAGTTAGATATGAGCTCACTAATATTCCTCATGAATATGCAGTGAAAGTGGAGAATAGATTTAAGAGACTAGATTTAGTAGATAGGGTCCCAGAAGAACTATGGACAGAAGTTTGCAACATTGTTCAGGAGGCGGCAACAAAAAACGTCCCAAAGAAAAAGAAAACCAAGAAGGCAAGATGGCTTTCTGCTGAGACACTGGAAGTAGCTCAAGAAAGAAGGAAAGCAAAAGGCAACCGTGAAAGGGGGAGAGATGCCCAATTAAATGCAAAATTCCAGAGGTTAGCCAGAAGAGATAAGGAATTATTTTTAAACAAGCAATGCACAGAAGTGGAAGAAGATAATAGAATAGGAAGGACAAGAGACCTCTTCCAGAAAATTAGAAACATTGGAGGTACATTCCAGGCAAAAATGGGTATGATCAAAAACAAAGATGGCAAGGACCTCACAGAAGCAGAAGAGATCAAGAAAAGGTGGCAAGAATATACAGAAGATCTGTATAGGAAGGGTAATAATATCAGGGATAGATCTGGCAGTGTGGTCAGTGAGCTAGAGCCAGACATCCTGAAGAGTGAGGTTGAATGGGCCTTAAGAAGCATTGCTAATAACAAGGCAGCAGGAGATGACAGTATCCCAGCTGAACTGTTTAAAATCTTGCAAGATGATGCTGTCAAGGTGATGCATGCCATATACCAGCAAATTTGGAAAACACAAGAATGGCCACCTGTTTGGAAAAAATCAACTTATATCCCCATACCAAAAGAGAGAAACACTAAAGAATGTTCAAACTATCGAACAGTGGCACTTCTTTCACATGCCAGTAAGGTAATGCTCAAGATCTTGAAAGGTAGACTCCAGCAATTCATGGAACGAGAATTGCCAGATATACAAGCTGGGTTTAGAAAAGGCAAAGGAACTAGAGACCAAATTGCCAATATCCGCTGGATAATGAAGAAAGCCAGGGAGTTTCAGAAAAACATCTATTTCTGTTTTATTGACTATTCTAAAGCCTTTGACTCTGTGGGTCATAACAAATTGTGGCAAGTTCTTGGTGGTCTGGGGATACCAAGTCATCTTGTCTGCCTCCTGAGGAATCTGTATAATTACCAAGTAGCAGCGGTAAGAACAGACCACGGAACAACGGACTGGTTTAAGGTTGGGAAAGGAGTACAGCAGGGTTGTATACTCTCACCCTACCTATTCAACCTGTACGCAGAACACATCATGCAATGTGCTGGGCTTGATGAAGCCAAGGCTGGAGTTAAAATCGCTGGAAGAAACATTAACTATCTCCGATATGCAGATGATACCACTTTGATGGCTGAAAGTGAGGAGGAGCTGAGGAACGTTATGACAAAGGTGAAAGAAGAAAGTGCAAAAGCTGGGTTGCAGTTAAACCTCAAAAAAAACCAAGATTATGGCAGCCAGCTTGGTTGATAACTGGCAAATAGAGTGAGAAAACATGGAGGCAGTGACCGACTTTGTATTTCTAGGAACAAAGATTACTGCAGACGCTGACTGCAGCCAGGAAATCAGAAGACATTTACTTCTTGGGAGGAGAGCAGTGACAAATCTTGATAAAATAGTTAAGAGCAGAGACATCACACTGACAACAAAGGTCTGCATAGTTATAGCAATGGTATTCCCCGTAGTAACCTATGGCTGCGAGAGCTGGACCATAAGGAAGGCTGAGCGAAGGAAGATAGATGCTTTTGAACTGTGGTGTTGCAGGAAAATTCTGAGAGTGCCTTGGACTGCAAGAAGATCAAACCAGTCCATACTTTAGGAAAGGAAGCCAGACTGCTCACTTGAGGGAATGATATTAAAGGCAAAACTGAAGTACTTTGGTCACATCATGAGAAGACAGGATACCCTGGAGAAGATGCTGATGCTAGGGAAAGTGGAAGGCCAAAGGAAGAGGGGCCAACCAAGGGCAAGATGGATGGATGATATTCTGGAGGTGACAGACTTGACCTTAGGGGAGCTGGGGGTGGCGACGGCCAACAGGAAGCTCTGGAGTGGGCTAGTCCATGAAGTTACAAAGACTCTGAAGTGACTAAACAAACAACAACAATGGAAAGAAAAGACATAGATAATTTCTTACAGTGGTTCTCCAGTCATTGAATGATGGGGGTCCTCATAAAAGCTGTCTGGTTCTCTAGGCATAAATGCAAGAGAAGTTATGGCTCCAATGATGAGGTCACCTGGTTGGAAGTATCTGTGAAGAATAGGGAGAGGATCACCAACAGTGCATTTTAATAGTTGAGGTTTGCATGCAATGGGAGGCAGCATCAGCAGTACAAGCATTAATACCACCATTCTGAACGTAAATTCATAGTTAAAGCTGTTTGCCTGCTTCCAAGAACGAGTGTTTCCAGTCATTGTGGGGCTTCCTTTAGGAAGTGCTAAATCTCCCTTGCATAACCAATGGGTTCCACTTGCTTAACAAAATTGGCAGGACCCACCGCTTGTGAAAGGGAATTGCTGGGGCAGAAGGAAATTGGTGGGGGTGTAAGCACCCTGTTGGATTCTGCCCAAAGTATCAGAGATCACTCTGGTAGAGGCTTCCCTGTCCCTTGTCTCTGGCTTCAGTTTTGAACGGTACAGGGCATGTTTGTACTATTCATCAGTTCTCAGTCCTTAGCTTTGCTAGTGGGAAATGGGTCTCAACTCTCCAGATGGGTTTTAATAAGCAGAATTAATTGCAGCCATTTTGATAATTACAGAGGGGAAGAAATCTTAATGTTCAAAGTCTGATTTCTCTGCGGCATTGTGAAAAAATATATTTCTCATCACTACTAGTCTTTTCCAACCTATTAACAGAATGGCAAGAGAGATGCCAATGACCCACAGTGTATGAGCTAAATGAGGAAATGCATCCAATGAAAATAGGGACATACGAAAGTCCCTTACCTGACCCCGAAAGTTGATTCGTGGTGGGGGGGAGGCGCTCCATCCCTCCCCCCAAAATTCTGGTGGGGGGAGGCGCCCCGTCCCTCCCCCAAAAAAATTCTGGCCTGGGGGAGGTACCCCATCCCTCCCGCCACGAATCCTGTCCTGCCGGGACGCAAATGGCGGCGGCCATAGCCGCAGCCGTTTGCGTCCCTGCAGTCAGCCGTGAAAGGCTACAGAAATGTTTACATAGCCTATCTGCTCGTGTACCATCCACCCCGCTGCACGACTGACTCCTTGGCCGAGGTGCTTGAGGTGGTCTCTGATGTGCATGTACAGTCTCCTAACTTATTGGTGTTGGGGGACTTCAACGTACATTCAGAGGCCATCCTCACAGGAGCACCTCAGGACTTCATGGAGACCATGGCCTCCTGGGAGCTGCACCATATTCTAACTGGGCCCACCCATGTAGCCGGTCATGCACTAGACCTTGTGTTTGCTTCTGGAGAAGCGGGGAGTGATCTGGAAGTCGCGGGTATATCCACCACCCCCTTGTCATGGTCAGATCACTATTTGGTGACGTTGGACTTCTTGGTTCCACAACCCCTCCACAGGGGTGGAGGACCCATTAAAATGGTCTGCCCCAGTTGTCTTATGGATCCAAATGGATTCCTGAACGCGCTTGGGGATTCTCTGGGGCATGCAAACGGCCACTCGGTCGAGACCCTGGTGGGTGGCTGGAATGCCGCAATCACTGGGGCATTAGATCAGGTGGCTCCGAAATGCCCTCTCCCCCTGAACAGGGCTCGGACTGCTCCATGTTCAATCCGTGGTTACGAGCTCTGAAACAGGAGGTGAGACGGCTAGAGCGCCAGTGGCGGAAGACTCGCTCCAAAGACGATCAGACATGGGCTAGAGCTATATCTTCAGCCTATCACGTGGTGGTGAAGGCAGCAAAAAAGGAATATTATGCTGCCTCCATCGCGTCTGCAGAGTGCTGTCCCAGGAGGCTGTTCCAAGTGGTCCGGAGCCTGGTCGGTCCTGTGGCTCCGGAACCACTGGAGCATTCTAAGGCCTCCTGTGAGGCCTTGGCAAGGCACTTTGTAGGTAAAATTGATCAGATTAGGTGTGTTACTCTGCACACTGTGGATACAGTTAGTGAGCAAGAGGCGGCCTGTGGCAAACCAGTTTTGTGGGATCGGTTCCAGCTTCTTCCTCCTGATGAAGTGGACAAGGTGCTTTCATCTGTACGGCTGACCACCTGCTTACTTGATCCTTGCCCATTTTGGCTCATTATGGGCTGCAGAGAGAGACTGGGTGAGGGGATCAAGGCGGTGGTGAACGCCTCCCTTGAGGAGGGAGTGATGCCATCAGCCCTCAAGGAGGCAGTGATAAGACCGCTCTTAAAGAAGCCCTCCTTGGATCCTCAAGTTCTGAACAACTTTCGCCCAGTCTCAAATCTGCCATTTTTGGGCAAGGTGATTGAGCAGGTGGTGGCGGTGCAGTTGAAGGCACACTTGGAAGAAACTGATTATCTAGACCCATTTCAGTCGGGCTTCAGGCTTGGGCATGGGACAGAAACGGCCTTGGTCGCCTTGGTAGATGATATGAGGAGGGCTCTGGATAGGGGTGAATGCTCCTTCCTTGTTCTCCTTGACCTCTCAGGGGCTTTTGATACCGTTGACCATGGTATCCTCCTGGCCGCCTGGAGGGGTTGGGCATTGGGGACACCGTATTGCGGTGGTTCCGGTCCTTCCTCTCCGGCAGGTACCAGAGGGTAGCACTGGGAGAGGAGGTTTCGGACCCATGGCCACTTACTTGTGGGGTGCCACAGGGTTCCATCCTCTCCCCGATGCTATTTAACAACTATGTGAAGCCGCTGGGGGCTATCATCAGGAGGTTTGGGGTGCAGTGTCATCAATATGCGGATGACACGCAGCTCTACCTCTCATTCAAATCTTCACCAAGGTTGGCCGTAGAATCCCTGTCCAAATGTCTGGAGATGGTGAGTGGCTGGATGGGGAGGAATAAGCTGAAGCTGAACCCTGACAAGACCGAGGTACTTTTGGTGGGAGACAAGAGGAGGCTGGGGGATGTTGACCTGGTGTTGAATGGGGTATGGCTACCCTTGAATGATCAGGTCCGCAGCCTGGGGGTCATTTTGGACTCCCAGCTGTCCATGGAGGCTCAGGTGTCATCTGTGAGCCGGACAGCGCTGTATCAACTCCATCTGATACGGCGGCTGCGCCCCTTCCTTCCCGACCATCTGCTCCCAGTGGTAGTACATGCCCTGGTCTCCTCTCGTTTAGACTACTGTAATGCGCGCTACGTGGGGTTACCCTTGAAGACGGTTCGGAAACTGCAGCTGGTACAGAACGCGGCGGCTCGCCTGATTAAAGGCAGCCGCCGGCGAGATCACATCACTCCAGTGCTGAAGGAGTTGCACTGGTTACCAGTTGTTTTCCGGGCCAAATCCAAGGTGTTGGTTTTGACCTTTAAAACCCTATATGGTTCCGGCCCAGCCTATCTTAAGGAGTGCCTCCAGCAGCACCAGACAGGCCGCTTAACAAGATCAGCCTCAGATGGCCTTCTGTCTGTCCCATCAGCCAGGACAGCTAGACTGGTGGGGGCGAAGGAAAGGGCCTTTTCTGTGGTGGCCCCCACTCTGTGGAACTCCCTCCCTAGGGAACTCCATCATGCCCCCTCTTTAATGAGCTTCCATCATGCATTAAAAATGTGGTTGTTCAGGCAGGCATTTGGGGTGGGTTAGGGTATTTTAGGAAATGTTTTTATTGTAGAATTTTATTGTTTTAAACTGTTTTATTGTGTGTTGTACATCGCCCAGAGTGGCTGGGTGACCAGCCAGATGGACAATTAATAAATTTAATAATAAATAAATATAAATAAATCAGGGCTGAGTGAAAACAAAAACAAAACCGTGGATATGCAAATGGCGGCGCCCATGGGCACCGCCATTTGAGTTCCTTATTTTGGCACGTGTAGTCTACGTAAACATTTACGTAGACTATGGAGAAAATAAGGGGAACGCTATTTGCGGTCCCCTTATTTTTGCTGTAGTCTACGTAAATGTTTACGTAGACTACACGTGCCAAAATAAGGAATGCAAATGGCGGCGCCTATGGGCGCCGCCATTTGCGTATGCGCGGTTGTTGTTTTTTTCCACTTAGCCGTGATAGGATACGTAAACGTTTACATAGACTATCACGGTGTTTTTTAAAAAATCTAGCCGTGATAGGCTACGTAAATCTTTACGTAGCCTATCACGTTTTTTTTTTTTTTTAACTTGGAAATGGTGGCAGTGGCGGCAGCCAGTCGGAAGACTGACCGCCGCCGCTGCACCGCTGCCGCACCGCCGCCGCCACCACTGCCGCCTCTGCCAGGGACATTCGCACAAGGTAAGTCCCATCCCGGGGGGCGTTGTGGGGGCAGACCGTTTCTCCACCAATTTCGGGGGCCGAATGCGCTGGCATTCGGCCTCCCCGAGATTCGTGGAGAAATTCTCTGATATCCCTAAATGAAAAGGAAAGTTTCAGTAGGTGAAGGGAAAGGAGAACAGGGAAATGTTGTTCTACAGGCAGATACAATTTGCAGAGATATGTACACTTTGCTTGTTTGTCTGTTTAGTTATTCATTTATTAATAATTATTTAACTGATATCCCGCCTTTCTGCCTAAAAATGGTGCTCAAGGCAGCTAACAATGAAATACAGATTACAAACAGAATTTTAAGAAAACAATTTAAAAATGAAGATAAATAACACACAATAAGACAAATAAACAGCACCCAACCAGTTAAAACTCCTTTCAGCGATAGACCACCTTACGTGCAAAATACCTGCCTGAATATGAATATATATATATACACACACACACACACACACACACACCCTTCATGGATCACTGCCTTGTTGTGGTGAAGGGGCTTGCGTAACTCAGTGAAGCCATAAGCTATGCCGTGCAGGGTCACCCAAGACGGACAGGTCATGGTGGAGAGTTCTGACAAAATGTGGTCCACTGGAGAAGGAAATGGCAACCCACTCCAGTATTCTTGCCAAGAAAACCCTATGGAACGTATCACAAGGCTAAAAGATATGATGCCGGAAGATGAGCCCCTCAGGTCGGAAGGTGTCCAATATACTACTGGGGAAGAGCAGAGGGAATTTCCAAGTAGTGCCAGAAAAAGTGAAGCGGCTGGGCCAAAGCTGAAAGGACACTTAGCTGTGGATGTGTCTGGTGGTGAAAAAAAAGTCCGATGCTGTCAAGAACAATATTGTTTAGGAACCTGGAATGTAAGATCCATGAATCAAGGGAAGCTGGAGGTGGTCAAACATGAGATGGCAAGATTGAACATCGACATCTTGGGAATCAGCTAATTGAAATGGACAGGCATGGGTGGGATGTACGAAAGTCACTTACCTTTTCGAAGGGTGACATTCGCGGTGGGGGGGAGGTGCTCCATCCCTCCCCCCGAAATTCTGGCCATGGGGAAGCGCTCCGTCACTCCACCCCAAATCCTGGCCAGCCAGCTCCACTCCACAGGGATTCTGCAGAGCTGCCGACCGGCTCCGCCAGCGGCCAGACATCCAGACGCTGGCTAGCAGGGACGCAAATGGCGGCGGCCGTAGCTGCCACCATTTGCATCCCTGCAGTCAGCCGTGATAGGCTATGTAAATGTTTGCGTAGCCTATCATGGCTGATTTTAAAAGAACAACAACGCGCGTATGCAAATGGCGGCGTCCATGGGCACCGCCATTTGCATTCCTTATTTTGGCACGTCCTAGTCTACGTAAACATTTACGTAGACTAAGATGGCAAAAATAAGGGGAACGCAAATAAAATGCTACGCTATTTGCGTTCCCCTTATTTTCTCCGTCTTAGTCTACGTAAATGTTTATTTAGACTAAGACGTGCCAAAATAAGGAACGCAAATGGCGGCGCCCATGGGCCATTTGTGTACGCGCGTTTTTTTTTTTTTTAATCTAGCCATGATAGGCTACGTAAATCTTTACATAGCCTATCACATTTTGTTTTTGTTTGTTTTTTTAACTGGAAATGGCAGTGGCGGCAGCCGGTTGGAAGACCGGCCACCGCAGCTGCCGCCGCCGAACCACCACCGAACCACCACCGGAGCCACCGCCAGAGCCGCCGCCGCCACCAAGAAGATCCGCCCAAGGTAAGTCCCGTCCCTGGGGGCGGGGCGGAGGGGCAGACCGTTCCGCCACTGATTTCGGGGGGCGAATGCGCTGGCATTCGACCTCCCCAAGATCTGTGGTGGAATTCTCTGACATCCCTAGGCATGGGTGAATTTAATTCAGGAGACCATTATATATACTACTATGGGAAAGAATCCCTTAGAATCCAAGGCAAACCATTCAGTCCATAGCCACCGCCATTTGCGTACGCCATTTTTTTAATTATTATTGGCTTGCCGTGATAGGCTACGTAAAGACTTACGTAGCCTATCACGGAAAAGACCAGAATGCAAATGGCGGCCATGTCATCCGGTCGAAAGACCAGCCATCACCAAAGCCAGCACTGGAGCCACCGCCATCCGGAACATCCGCCCCAGGTAAGTCTCATCCCAGGGGGACTCCACAGGTGGGGGGGGGTGCGGCAGGCTGTTCCGCCATGTATTTCGCGGGTCTGAATGTGAGTGCATTCAGCTTCACTGAAATCCATGGCGGAATTTTCCACCATCCCTAGGTGGAGCTCTTTTCAACAGTCACTGACAGCCTCCATCTTCTCTGTATAGAATACCAGAGATATGGTGTAGTTCCAGATTATTCTGGGTGGGGAAATGGCTGCCAACACACACACTCTGTGACTGCCCCTAGACACTGGCTTTCCTATGCCCCCCCCAAAAAAAATTATCACAGATTTTTGCCATCACCTGAAAAATTGCCAGTATTAATCCTCCCACCCCATTTGCCACTTTGAAATGGGACAGTGAACTGTGTATTCAGGGGGAGGGAAGGGGGAGCAGAATTTTTGTTCAACTCTAATATATTCCTCAGTTATGAAATGTAAATTTCCTACCCAGAATTGGATTACAATGGAGTGGGTAAGTCAGTCTCTTTTGTGGTCTGAATATTGGCAAATCAGTTCTTATGTCACAAGAGCACAGGCCTGTATACAGATACTGTAAGGCAGTATAGCAGAGGCTAGAAAATCCATGCTTGATTCCAGAGCCAGATGAAGACAAGATGGTTCTCCTCCCACTCCATGTACAGAAGCCAACAACCACACTGACAGTTGCATTTTAATTTCAATGATCCCAACATGACAATGTCCACCACATTTGAGGTTCATAGCTGATGTAGGCAGTGTCAGAGAAGCCTGGGTGACATACTCATTCTTGTCCTTCAACACCTTGCTGTAATTCCCCACATAATAGTAGGGCTGGCTTTGCTGGATTCTGATGTCTCCATCTGGCCCCACCATGTGCAATAGAAGCTGTGTAGCATCTGGCACATTAGTACCCTGTATGCTGCATGGAACCGGGACTTCATTGGCCTAATTTGTCAATTACAGTCAGGGCCAGAAATATTGGAACAAGGATAACTGTTTTGGTAGTTGGCCTCTGTACACCACCACATTGAAGTTGAAAGGAAACACACCCAGATGGGAGTGAAGTCAGGACTTTCAACTGTAATTCAAGGGGTTTGACAAAAGTGGGGCACTAACCATTCAGGAATGGCAGCCAGTGGCATACACATGCCCTCATTGTTGGTGGCTCATAAGTAATGGAATGAATGGCTGACAAGCAGCTGCATGGCCAGGTATGGCCTGTTTCCTGGGTACCCCATGACCAATCAAGCAGATAAAAGGCCCGGAGGTGGTTCTGAGAGTTACATTTGCATTTGGTAGCTGTTCATTGGAACTCCCAACATGAGGTCCAAAGAGGTGTCCATGTGAGTGAAGGAGGCCATCATTAGGCTGAGGAAACAACATAAACCAATCAGAGAGATAGCAAAAACAGTGGGAGTGGCCAAGACAACAGTTTGGAACATCCTGAAAAAGAAGGAATTAACTGGCAAACTCTGCAACAGCAAAAGGCCTGGAAGACCATGGAAGGCAACTAAAGTGTCTTCCTGGTGGTTTTCAGTACCAGCAACCATGGTATCCTTCTGAGACATCTCTCTAGGATGGGACTTGAGGGCACTGTCCTATGGTGCTTCAGTCACTTTTGGAGGGGTGATTTCAGAAGGTGGTTACTGGGGGATTCCTGTTTGATACCATGGCCATTGGTCTGCGGTGTCCTTCAGAGTTCCATCTTATCCTCCATGCTATTTAACACCCCCCTGGTCCAGGTTCTCTGGGTGCCTTCCAAGCCCCTACCACCGCTTGCATGACCCCAGACCCATGCCTGCCCCCCCCCCCACTTGCCGAGCAGCCCGTACTCACCCTGGACTCATCTGGTGATCACTGTGGCTGCCATTTTGCCAAAAACAACAACAACAAAACGGCAGGCATAGATATGTGCACATTTTCTCTTACACCAAATGTCACTGTGAATGGCCAGTATACACAAGGTTACAGCTGTAAATGGTCCATTTACACCTGTAACCTTGCATATATCGGCCATTCACAGCACCATTTTGTGGAAGAGCAAATGTGTGCATATCTGCACCCGCCGTTTTTGTGTGTTTTTTGCAAGATTGCAGCCACAGAGATTGCCAGACAGGCCTGGGGTAGTGCAGGTAGCTCGAGGGGGGGGGGGGTCATCCACCAGACTCCTGGATCCAATTGGGCACCTGCACCACCCCTAGATGAAACTACTGGGACAGGTTGTCCAGCATTTGAGGGTTTGATGCCAACAGTATGCTAATGATACCAATTCTATCTCGTCTTTAGTTTCTATCTAAATCCAAGGAAGCTGTTCTAGTTCTAAATGGATATCTGATGTCAGTAACAGACTGGATGAGGGTGAACAAACTGAAGCTTAATCCAGACAAGAAAGAGGTGCCACTTGAAAGGCAGATCAAGGAATAGGGACTCAATCCCTGGCTGGATGGGTGACCAGCCAGATCGGTGATTAATAAATAAAATAAATAAATAAATACCCTCCACCAAAGATGCACCGTTCAGGTGAATTCATGGATTTAAACTGAACCTAGATGCCTAAGTTTTACTGTGGCAAGGAGTGTGTTCACACAGCAGAGGATAAAGCCCCAAGAGCACCATTCCTAGAGATGTCTGATCTGGCCGTGGTCACACACGTGCTTTATTTACATCTTGTTAGGACTACTGTAATATGCTCTATGTGAGATTGTCTTTAACTGTTCAGCTGGTCCAGAATGCTGCAACCACATTGCTGACCAGGTGAGGGTAGCAAAGAGACACTTCTTTTCCACCAGCTTTGCATCTTCTCAGTGACGTCCAGTGGAGATTTTCCGAGTGGTTCTTAGGGTTGGCGGAGAATTTCTCCCCGAAGCTTCGGGGGGCCGAGCGCCAACGTGTTTGCCCCCCTGAACAAGTTTCGGGGAGAAATCCTCCGAACCCCCCCACCCCCCGCACCCCCCCCGGGACGGGACTTACCTTCGCCGAATGTCCCTCCCGGCGGCGGGTCTGGCCGGCGGTTCGGCGGGTGTTCGAGCGGGGCGGGAGCGGCAGACGGTCTTTCGACCGGCTGCCACCGCTGCCATTGCAATAAAAGAAAAAAGAAAAAAAACGCCCCCTGATAGGCTACGTGACGATTCACGTAGTCTATCACGGCTAGATTTGCAAAGTCAGCCGTGATAGGCTACATCAATCATCACGTAGCCTATCATGGGTGACTTTAAAAAAAAAAAAGTGTGTACGGATAATGGCGGCCCCCATAGGGAGCCGCCATTCCTGTTCCTTATTTGGATGCTGTAGTCTACGTAAAGATTTACGTAGACTACGGCGAAAATAAGGGCAACGCTATTTGCGTTGCCCTTATTTTCACCGTAGTCTACGTAAACATTTACGTAGACTACAGCGACTAAATAAGGAACGCGAATGGCGGCTCCCTATGGGGGCCGCCATTAGCGTACGCACTTTTTTTTTTTTTTAAAGTCACCCGTGATCTAGCTGTGATAGGCTACGTGAATCGTCACGTAGCCTATCAGGGGGCGTTTTTTTTTTTTTTTAACTTTCGCGTTCGCGCCCGGGCGAGGCGGGAAGCCTCCCCCCTGGCCTGAATTTCAGCCAGGCCGAGGCGGGAAGCCCCCCCCCAGCCTGAACTTCGCGGGGGGACCAGCGAAGCGCCTCCCCCCCACCGCGAACGTCCTTCAAGGACAGGTAAGGGACTTTCGTCCACCCCTAGTGGTTCTCAGCCTGTTACATTCTGTGCCAGGGAGAAAGACGGGGGAACCGTCGGTGGCATGCTGTTATAAGTTTGCAAGGCATATTGAAGATAAAGTCGCTCAGATTCGTCATGAATTGGATACTACGATTAATGCAGTTCCATTGGTAGAGGCATTCAGAGCACCGTCTGGTCCAGTTTTATTGGATGAGTTTCAGTTACTGAGGCCTAGGGGTGAACGAAAGTCACTTACCTTTTCTCGCAGCTTTTTCGCGGTGGGGGGGAGCGCTTCGCTGCTCCCCCCGCGAAGTTCAGGCCAGGGGGGGGAGGCTTCTCGCCTCGCCCGGCCGAAATTCAGGCCGGGGGGGGAGGCTTCCCGCCTCGCCCGGCCGAAATTCAGGCCGGGGAGGAGGCTTCCCGCCTCGCCCGGCCGCGAACACGAAAGTAAAAAAAAAAAGTCCCCTGATAGGCTACGTGACGATTCACGTAGCCTATCACGGCTAGATCTGGAAAGTCAGCCGTGATAGGCTACGTGAATCGTCACGTAGCCTATCACGGGTGACTTTGAAAAAAAAAAAGCGCGTACGCGAATGGCGGCCCCCAAAGGGAGCCGCCATTCGTGTTCCTTATTTAGTTGCTGTAGTCTACGTCAATGTTTACGTAGACTACGGCGAAAATAAGGGCAACGCAAATAGCGTTGCCCTTATTTTCGCCGTAGTCTATGTAAACATTGACGTAGACTACAGCGACCAAATAAGGAACGCGAATGGCGGCTCCCTATGGGGGCCGCCATTATCCGTACACACTTTTTTTTTTTTTTTTAAGTCACCCGTGATAGGCTACGTGACGATTCACGTAGCCTATCACGGCTGACTTTCCAGATCTAGCCGTGATAGGCTACGTGAATCGTCACGTAGCCTATCAGGGGACTTTTTTTTTTTTTTCTTTCATTGCAATGGCGGGGGCGGCAGCCGGTCGAAAGACCGGCTGCCGCTCCCGCCCCACTCGAACACCGGACGAACCGCCAGCCGGACCCGCCGCCGGGAGGGACATTCAGGGAAGGTAAGTCCCGTCCCAGGGGGGGCGGGGGGTGGGGGGGCGGAGGATTTCTCCCCGAAACTTGTTCGGGGGGCCGAACACGTTGGAGCTCGGCCCCCCGAAGTTTCGGGGAGAAATTCTCCGCCATCCCTACTGAGGCCTGAGGATGTAGACTAGGGATGTACAAAAGTCACTTACTGTTTCGCGGATCTGCTTCGCGGTGGGAGGAGAGGCGCTCCGTCCCTCCCCCCGGAATTCTTGACAGGGGAGGAGGTGCTCCGTCCCTCCCCCCGGAATCCTGCCCAGCCGGCTCTGCTCTGCAGGGATTCTGCGGAGCCTCCGGCCAGCTCCACCGTCAGCCGGACATCCACCCGCTGGGCAGCAGGGACGCAAATGGCGGCGGCCATAGCCACCGCCGTTTGCGTCCCTGTATTTAACCGTGATAGGCTACGTAAATATTTACATAGCCCATCACAGCAAAGTAAAAAAAAACGCGTACACAAATTGCGGCGGCTATGGCGGCCGCCACTTGCGTTCGCTATTTTTTGCCGTTCTAGCCTACGTAAATATTTACTTAGGCTAGAATGGCTAAAAATAGCGAACGCAAATGGCGTCCGCCGTAGCTGCTGCCATTTGTGTACGCTGCGCCCAGCCGTGGCCGGCCAGGAGACCAGCTTCCCCCACCCCCGCTGCCCCCGCTGCCCCCGCCACCCCCGCCGCTGCACCTGCCACCCAGCTGGATGACACCCAGCTCTACCTCTCTTTCTCATCGAAACCAGGTGAGGCCGTGGCTGTTCTGAATCAGTGCCTCGGCATGGTAATTGCCTGGATGAGGGCTAATAAACTGAAACTCAATCCAGACAAGACGGAGGTACTGTTAGTGGGTGGTTCGTCTGCCCAGCTAGTTGATATTCAACCCGGTCCAAAATAGGGCAGCAAGACTGTTAACAGGGACTGGCCTGCGAGCTCATATTATGCCAGTACTTCTTCAGCTGCGCTGGCTGCCAGTCCATTTCTGGGCCCGATTCAAAGTGCTGGTATTATCATTTAAAGCCCTTAATGGCTTGGGGCCATGTTATCTGAAGGATCGCCTCCTCCCATATGTGCCTGCCTGGACCTTAAGATCATCCTCAGCGGCCCTTCTCCATGAGCCCCTGCCAAAGGAAGTGAGGCAGGTGGTACTAGGAGGAGGGCTTTTTCTGCTGTGGCACCCCGGCTCTGGAATGAGCTCCCTAGTGAGGTCCGCCTGGCACCTTCATTGTATTCCTTTTGGAACCAGGTGAAGACCTTTTTTATTTTCCCAGGCATGTTAGCATTTTAGCTTTCTAGACTTTTAGCTTTGCTGTTTAAAATCTGTATTTTAAACTCCTGCACTGCTGCTAGGTTTTATTGTGGTTGTATTGTTATATTGTGGTTTTAATGTTCTATATATTTTAAATTGTTTTATTGTATGCTGTTTGGTTTTAATTTTTGTGAACTGCCCAGAGAGCTTCGGCTATTGGGTGGTATAGAAATGAAATGAATGAATAAATGAATAAATGAATGAATAAATAAATAAATAAATGTGGATGACCGCAGAACTCTGCTCATGGTGAACAGGAACCCTTTCACAACATCTAGCCAGGTCAAGAATGCTCTTGAGGAGGTAGGAATGTCATTGTCAACATCTACAGTCAAGACAGCTTTATGAATGTAAATACAGAGGCTTCACAACAAGTTGGAAACCACTGGTAATGCTCAAGAACAGACAGGCCAGATTAGCCTTTGCCAGCAAACACCTAAAAGCCTGCCCAGTTCTGGAATAAGATTCTTTGGACTGATGAAACCCAGATTAACTTGTACCAGAATGATGGGAAGAGGAAAGTATGGAGAAGGAAAGGAACAGCTCATGATCCAAAGCATACCACATCATCTGTCAAACATGGTGGAGGCAGTGTTATGGCATGGGCATGTATGGCTGCCAATGGAACTGGGTCACTGGTGCTTATTGATGACCTGACTGCTGATAAAAGCAGCAGGATGAATTCTGAAGTGTACAGCACTATACTTTCTGCTGAGTTTCAGCCGAATGCTGCCAAACTGATAGGACACCACTTCATATTACAGACGGATAATGACCCAAAACATACAGCAAAAGCTACCCAAGAGTTTCTCAAGGCAAAGAAGTGGGATGTTCTTCAATGGCCAAGTCAGTCACCTGAGCTCAACCCAATAGAGCATGCCTTTCACTTCCTGAAGACAAGACTGAAGGCAGAAAGACCCACAAACAAGCAGCAGCTGAAGGCAGTAAAGGCATGGGAAAGCATCTCGAGGGAGGAAACTCAGCATTTGGTCATGTTCATGGGTTCCAGACTTCAGGCAGTCATTGACTGCAAAGGATTTTCATCCAGGTATTAAAGGTGATCCTTAAGTTTGAAATGATGTTGGTTTGTTCCATTACTTACGAGCCACCAACTATGGGGGGGCGGGTATGCCACTGGCTGTCCTTCCTGAATGGTTAGTTCCCCACTTTTGTCAAGCCCCTTGAATTACAGCTGAAAGTCCTGACTTCGCTCCCATCTGGGTGTATTTCCTTTCAACTTCAGTGTGGTGGTGTACAGAGGCCAACTGCCAAAACAATTATCCTTGTTCCAATATTTCTGGCCCTGACTGTACATGACTTCTAACAGTTTAATATGTTCATGTTAATATGATCATGATTTCAAGGTTTTTCTTTTACAAGGAGTTATATTTTTTAGAAGTGCTGGAAATATCAGTGAGGGCCAAAATGTGAGAATGAGAAGTTTGGGCTATAAAACACTTGTCATATGATACATCGTGTGCTGGGTACCTTTTCTGGAAACATGCTTAAAGGAAACCAGATGAGAGTCTGTAGTGGAAGGTAGCAAACTCACAGGCCTAGGCATCATGCTTCTATACAGTATTGTTGTTGTTGTTGTTGTTGTTATTATTATTATTATTAAATTTATTAATCGCCCATCTGGCTGGTCACCCAGCCACTCTGGGTGATGGAGAATTCTGCCTCTGATGCAGTGATGAAACAGTTATTTTCACTCCCCTCCCCTCCCACAAGCAGTCATTAGAAGACGGATGAAAAGATATTGCACTCAAAACTTGTGGGAAGGGGTGGGAATTTTCTTTTTTTCTGGAATATATTTTTATTTATTTTATCTTTATAAACACTACCAGAAGTACCAACAACCTATTCAGTACTTCAATTCTCATCCATACAATATTTTAGTTAGAACACCATAATAACAGAAAGAGAAGAAAGGAAAAAGGAAAAAAAGAAAAATAAACTCCAACATCTCCCAACCTCCAATGGTATTCTATTCTAAAAAACTATATCTATTATACAATCTTACATTTTAGTAAAACGATCTTTTATATCAATGCAACAGTTCTACACTTCATTCCCCAAAGCCTGAATATTAATAATACTAATAATAATAAAAAGGAGATAGTATAGTATTGTATAATGATAAAACTTAAGATAAATTTTCAACAGTCAATAATATTTTTATACTAGATATTTTGTCTATTTTAAAATATAAAATAGAAGATACATAAACAGAAAGACAGAAAAATAAAAATAAAAAAGAATACATAAAGGTAAACAAATATATATAAAGTCATTTCTTCTGAGTTAGCCTAGATCATGAAAACTACACACAAGCAGTTAACAGTACTTGTTTAGAAATTCCATTTCATGGAATTGTGACAGCGTTCTCATGCATTTTAACATTCAACCAAGCCTCCACCATTTCATGATTCGTAAACTTCTTCATCTGGTCTTCAGACACAATACAAAGTGTAGCAAGATATTTTAAGTAATATTGTAAGTTCATTTGTTTTGCCAGATTCTTTGCTTTGATAAATTGTCTTCTTTTATTCGCCGCTTCTTTGATGTAATTTGGGAACAGCATAATTTTATCCTGTTTCCAGGAAAGACTTCCAGCTTGTTTTGCCAAATTCAGGATATAACACTTTGTGGAGACTTTTGCAAATTGAACTACAATTGTATAATCATTCCCTTTAGGATTTGGCACGCGAAATGCCTGCTCAATATCAAGAGAATAATCAGAGGATATAAAAAATATCTCATGCAAAAGTTTATCCACAAAAGTAGACAATTTCACATCATTAGACAAGCTTTTAATCCCCACTATATGTACGTTGGCTCTCTTCATATACGCCTCCAATTGAGAGATTCTGTCAGATATATTTTTACAAATAACTTGTGTCATAGTTTCATTTCTTGCGATTCAGTGTTCAAGCTTATAAATTTTGGACTCCATTTTTTTCTGTGATGCATTAATTAAATCCACAGCTCTCTGCATATCAGTGATGGAATTTTGAATTAAGTCCAGCCTTTGAACTAGTCCCAAAAATTGCAAAGATAGGGTTTTCATCATTGTAAATAATTCTGCTAAATCTTCTGTTTTCAGCACCTTTGACACAGGAGTTGTGGGATATGTTGAAGCAAGCCCTTTTTGCCTCCTCAGTTCAGCCATAGTTTTCTCCAATAAATCTTACAGATCCCCAGATGATCTCAAATATTGTTCAGAGTTCTTAAATCGTCTCTCATAGGTAGGGATGGCGGAGAATTTCTCCCCGAAACTTCGGGGGCCCGAGCGCCAATGTGTTCGGCCCCCCGAACAAGTTTCGGGGAGAAATTCTCTGCACCCCCCCACCCCCCGCACCGCCCCCCAGGATGGGACTTACCTTTGGCGAATGTCCCTCCCGGCGGCGGGTCCAGCCGGCGGTTCGTCGGGTCTTCGTCAGGGGCGGGGGCGGCAGCCGATCTTTCAACCGGCTGCCCGCCACCGCGATTGCAATAAAAGAAAAAAAAAACGCCCCCGTGATAGGCTACGTGACGATTAACGTAGCCTATCATGGCTAGATTTGCAAAGTCAGCCATGATAGGCTATGTAAATCGCCACGTAGCCTATCATGGGTGACTTAAAAAAAAAAAAAAAAGCACGTACGCTAATGGTGGCCCCCATAGGGAGCCGCCATTCGCGTTCCTTATTTGGTCGCTGTAGTCTACGTAAATGTTTACGTAGACTACGGCAAAAATAAGGGCAATGCTATTTGCATATTTATTTTTAAAAAATAATATTTGCATATTTATTTTTAAAAAATAAAAAGAAAAGCAAGAAAGAATAAAAGATGAAAGAGAGTAAACCAATATATATAAAATCATTTATCTTCTGAATTAGCCTGGATCATGTAGACTAAACACAAACAGTTAACAAAGCTTCTTTAAAGATTCCAGTTCATGGGGTTGTAACAGAATTCTCATGCAGTTTTACATTCAGCCATGCCTCCACCATTTCATGATTTAGAAACTTCTTCATCTGATCTTCAGGAACAATGCAAAATGTAGCAGGATATTTTAAATAATATTGTAAGTTCATATTTTGCCATATTCTTTGCTTTGATAAATTGCCTTCTTTTATTCTCCACCTCTTTGATGTAGTCTGGAAATAACATAACTTTATCTTGTTTCCAGGAAAGCTTCCAGCCTCCCTTTCCAAACGCAGGATATAATTCTTTGTGGAGGCTTTTGCAAATTGAGCTATGATCATGTAATCAGTCGCTTTAGCATTTGGCACACGAAATGCCTGCTCAATATCAAATAAATAATCAGATGGGATAGGAAGTATCTCATGCAAAAGTTTATCCACAAAACTAGGCAATTTTACATCATTAGGCAAATTTTTAATCCCAATAATACATACATTGGATCTTTCCGTGAAGACCTCCAGTTGAGAAATTCTATCAGAGATATTTTTAAAACAAATTTGTGCCATAGTTTCATTTTCTGCTACTTGGTCTTCCATCTTGTTAATTTTCATCTCCATTTTTTGCCGTGACGCATTAATTAAATCTACAGCTCCTTGCAGGGTGGTAGGGATGTCAGTGAATTTCATCACGAATCTTGGGGAGGCTGAATGCCAGCGCATTCGGCCCCCCAAAATCGGTGGCAAAACAGTCTGCCACCCCCCCACCCCCACCCCCGGGACGGTACTTACCTTTGGCTAATCTTCCTGGCGGCGGCGGTGGCTCCGGTGGCTGGTCTTCTGACCAGCTGCCGCTGCCGCCATTTCCAAGTTTAAAAAAAAAAACAAACAAAAAAAGTGATAGGCTACGTAAAGATTTACATAGCCTATCATGGCTAAATTTTAAAAAACACCGTGATAGGCTACATAAAGATTTACGTAGCCTATCATAGCTAAATTTTAAAAAACACCGTGATAGGCTACGTAAATGTTTATGTAGCCTATCATGGCTGAGTAAAAAAAAAACCAAAAAAGCGCGTACACAAATGGCGGTGCCCATGGGCGCCGCCATTTGTGTTCCTTATTTTGGCATGTCTTAGTCTACGTAAACATTTACATAGACTATGGCAAAAATAAGGGGAACTCAAATAGCGTAGACGCTATGCTATTTGCGTTCCCCTTATTTTCGCCGTAGTCTACGTAAATGTTTACGTAGACTAAGACATGCCAAAATAAGGAATGCAACTAGCGGTGCCCATGGGCACCACCATTTGCGTACGCACGTGTTTCTGGGTTTTTTTTTACTCAGCCGTGATAGGCTACATAAACATTTGCATAGCCTATCACAGCTGACTGCAGGGACGCAAACGGCATCTTTTTTGCGTCCCTGGTAGACAGCGGCCGGATGTCCGGCCGCTGGCGGAGCCAGCTGGTGGCTCCACAGAATACCTGCAGAGCGGAGCCGGCCGGCCAGGATTCAGGGGGTGGAGGGATGGAGCGCTTCCCCCCCTGGCCAGAATTTTGGGGGGAGGGACGGAGCGCCTCCCCCCCAGCATCAGCATAATCTGCGAAAAGGTAAGTGACTTTCCTACATCCTTAGTGGTGATGGAAGTTAGGATTAAATCTAACCTTTTGACTTGCTCTGTAAATTGCAAAGATAAAGCCTTTACCAGTGTAAATAATCCCCTATATCTTCTGTTCTCGACACTTTTGACACAGAGGATGCGGGGGGGAGTCGATGCCAGCTCCTTTCTTCTCCTCGGCACAGACATGTTTCTCTCAAACAGATCTTACAGGTCCTCAGGTGTTCTCAGATATTGTTAATATTTCTTAAATCATCCCTCAGAAGTTGTTGATATTTCTTAAAGCATATCTTGTTATGGGACACGTCAGCCCTGTTTTCTCCTATAAAATAGGAGTCTCAGTACACCTTTTTGCGTTGGTAAAGCTCTGGGGAGATAATCCTGGAATCCAGCCCCCCACACACTATCTTGTGGGGTTTACTTTTCTCCAAGATGTTATCCAGACCTGCTGCCTTGCCCCCCCCTTCAATTCCAGTGGGGGAGATTAAAAGGTTTTTCAACCTTTTAAACAGCTGTTTGAGAAAGCTCCCATGGAGCACCCATGGGAAGCTGCCAGAGTGACATCAGTCCCAGCCAGAAGTCTCCAATACATTAGTGATTGTTGTAAGGTTGATTTTAAGCTTTATTATTATATAGGGATGTCATAGAAATCTGCTGCGGATTCAAATGAGGAATCCACAGGGGATCGGGACCACTTACCTCTGCTCCAGGAGGACTGGAGGTGGAAAGGTACTCAGCTGCTTCTTCCAGCCAGAGCCGTTTGCCTCCTCCCTGTCCCTGCCAATCGTCTTTAAAAAAAAATGTCTTTTCTTTAAAAAAAAGGGCAATCAGGAGGATATGCCCATAGTCTTATATGCAAATAGAGTCATGAATCTTGCATATAAGTCTATGCGTCCATAGGCTTATACACAAGATTTACTGCTCTATTTTGTGTATAAGTCTATGGGCACATGCGATCAGCAGGATGTGCCCATAGACTTATATGCAAAATAGAGCGGTGAATCTTTCATATAAGCCTATGGACACATAGACTTATACACAAGATTCATGACTCTATTTGCATATAAGTCTATGGGCACATTCTCCCGATTGCGTTTTTTTAAAAAACTTTTTTTTAAAGGCAATTGGCAGGGACAGGGAGGAGGTGAACGGCTCGGGCTGGCAGGAGGGAAGGTAATCGCTCCCAAGCCAGTCCCCCCTCCAGAATCCGAGTGGAGCGGAGCCGCTCTGGAGGATTCCGGGGGGAAGGAATGGATTCCCCCCCCACACGAATTCCCCACCGGAACAGACGGTGGGGAATCCGTACACCCGTATTATAATATAACAATATAAAATTTATTAGTGATTTGTTATTATTATTTATCCTTTCTAATTTCCTTCCTTTTTATTATTATTACTATCATTATGAGACTTTGGTTAGTAATATTTTTGGCTGGTTAAATTGTTAAACTCTACTATTATATGTTAACTGAAGGGCAATATATGGTTACTGGAAATGAATGGTAGGCCTGCTTCCTTGCTATAAGACTGATGATATGATATTGAAATGTAAGGTTGATTATCTATGCTGTACTGAATTGTAATGTTGCCAATGTTATAGTTATAACTTTTAAGTAGAATGGTATTTGAAGTTTGTGTGTAATGGTGTTTAAATTTAATCCTTTTAAATAACTTTTCAATATTTTTATTTTCTTGCTTGCTTTCTTCTTCCTTCTCCTTCTATTTTCTTTATTCTTTTTTCTTCTTCTTCTATTTTTCGTTATGTGTCCTCCTAAGAATACTGTATTGTTGGGAAACTGTAGATACTGATCAGGTTGTTGGTACTGTTTATTTCATTTATAAAGATAAAAATAGAATAAAAGGTATTTAAAAAAATAAAAAATAAAAAGTGATGCATGCAGCAAGCCAGCTGAAGCTGACTAAAATAAGCGCTCCTAATTTCCACTGACTCTGAAGTATCCAAAGGATAAAGGAGAAACACCAACCAAGAAACCTGTATCTTTGTTTTTTATGTTAGTGTCATTCTTTTTTAAACTTTTCAGGGTCCATATATCATGTTCTATCATGTTGTTGCATTTTATAGTTTTAAGTCTTGTTTTGTGAAGCACCCAGAGAGCTTTAGCTATTTATTACAGAAATGTAATAAATAAACAAACAAATCATAAATGGAATAGTAATTCCAGCCACAGCAAGTTATTCACCTATTTGGGTCAATTGATTCCCAACCAAGAAATACTTCCATTGTATCTAGATTAAATTTTAGAATCACCTAGATTCTGGTCCCCAAAATTGGTTCACTGTTTCCACCAGATCCACAGGATGACAACATGAGATAGACCAGAGTATCATCAGCATATTGATGACTCTTAAACCCAAATCTCCAGATAATCTAACACAATACAATAGTTTGATCATGTAGATCAGAGGTGAGCAACTTTGGGCAGTCCAGAGGACAATTTCATACCCTGGACTCCCACTGCTACCCCCAGAATAAAATGGGGGGAAACAAGCTCAAATTATCCATTTCAAATTCCATTTGCTACTAAATTTTTGGCCATCATACTATGACCCCCTCCCTTTCCTATTTTTTTAAAAAAGCTGATGGTGGCAGGGGGGCAACATAGAGTGGGAGGCCACACTGAGAGTAGTGGGGGGCTGCATGTTGCCTCTGTGTTACCCTCCTAGCAGCATAACATCCCTTATGTAGATGCTGAAATGCATAGGAGAAAATATGGACCATTGTAGCTCCCTATAGGCCACTAACCATGGGGCCAAGCAGCAGTCCTCTAGCACCATCTTCTGGGTCCTGTCTCCTAGGAAAGACTGGAGCCACTTAAGGACATCCCCTGAGCTTCATCACTGAAAATTAGGGCAAAAGTTATGATGATGAGTGATATCCAAAACTACTGAGAGATCCTGGAGAATCAACTGTGTCACCCTGCTCCTGTCCATCTCCCAACATAGACCACCTAATCAGTAACCAAGATAGCTGTCCCAACAATGAGAAAAAAATCTAGACTGAAAAGAATCTAGGTAGGGATGGCAGAGAATTCCTCCACGGACCCCAGTGAGGCCAGATTCAAAAGAATCCGGCCTCGAGAGTCCATGGAGGAACGGAGTACTTACCTCTGCATCCCATCAAAGTCCTCGCTGGCCAGATTCTGCCTGCCAGCAGCTCCAGAGCACCAGCCATATCACTGGCTGATGCTGACTCCACTCTGGACACAAATGGCATCCAGTAGGCCATTTGCAGCTGTAAAGTTCTTAGATTAAGCTGAATGCAGCCATATCGCGTGAAAACCCACAGATGCAAATGGCATCGCAGATAGGGATGTACAAATCACTTACCTGGTTCCGGTCGGGGCATCCGCTGGGGGGGGGAGGTGCTCCGTCCCTCCCCCCGGAATCCTTGAAGGGGGGGAGGCGATCCGGTCCTCCCCCCCAGAATCCTGCCCAGCCGGCTCTGCTCCGCGGCGGCTCTGCTCTGCGGAGCAGCCAGCCAGGGCCGTCCACAGCCAGACTTCCAGCCACGGACGTGCTGCTGTGGACGCAGATGGCAGCCACAGTAGCGGCCGCCATTTGTGTCCTTCCAGGCTGCCGTGATAGGCTACATAAGTATTTACGTAGCTTATCACGGCATGCCCCCCCCAAAAAAACGGTGTACGCAAATGGCAGCAGCTATGGCGGCCACCATTTGTGTTCCCTATTTTTTGTCGTTCTAGCCTACGTAAATATTTACGTAGGAAATTACGGCAAAAAAAAGGGAACCACAAATAGCGTAGTGGGCGCTATTTGCGTTTCTTTCTTTTTTCGCTGTAAAAGCCTATGTAAATATTTACATAGGATAGAACGGCAGGAAAAAAAAAGAATGCAAATAGCACCCACTACGCTATTTGTGGTTCCCTTTATTTTTCGCTGTAATTACCTACGTAAATCTTTACGTAGGCTAGAATGGCGAAAAATAGGGAATGCAAATGGCGGCCGCCGTAGCCACCGCCATTTGTGTACGCTGTTTTTTGTGGGGGGGTTGGCTGTGATAGGCTACGTAAATACTTATGTAGCCTATCACAGCTTGAAGGACAGCAAAGGCGGCCGCAGCAGCCCGGCCATGGCCGGCCAGGAGACCAGCCCCCGCCACTGGAGCTGCTGCCACCGCCGCCACATCTGCCACATCCGCCTCAGGTAAGTTCCATCCCAGGGGATTCTGAGGGGGGGATGGGGGGCAGGAGGCCATTCTGCCACGGATTCTGGGGGCTGGATTCTAAAGAATCCAGCCTCACTGGAATCCATGGCGGAATTCTCTGCCATCCCTAATCGCAGATGCCATTTGCGGCTGTAAAGCCCTTAGTTTAAGCTAAATACAGCCATTTATGGCTGCGTTTAGCTTAATCTAAGACCTTTATGGCCTCAAATGGCATACTGGATGCCATTTGCATCCGGAGTGGAGTAAGCATCAGCCAGCGATATGGCAATGGCGGCCGTATTGCTAGCGCTCCGGAGCCAGCCGGCAGCTCCATGGAATCACCGCAGAGCGGAGCCAGCCAGCTAGGATTCCGGGGGGAGGGACGGATCGCTTCCCCCCCACGGACCCCCTCCCCGGAATGGCAGGTAACTGTTCCGTATATCCCTAAATCTAGGAAATCAATTCCATCCAAGAAAACATGGAGCTGAACTGCCATGAGATGTTCACACACCCAAGAAGGGGATATTGAATTAAAGAAGGGATTAAGTATCTTGTGAATAATACTTTCTTTTAAATTAACCAACTCTTAAATTTATATTGAACTAAGGTCCTTTGGATTATTCAAACATCATATACCATGTTGAAACATTGGCTGAGTTCACATGTAACAACAATTCCTAGGTTGTTTAACCCAGAAACTTTCAGGACTGAGTGGCAGCAAGCGTGTTTCCTTCAATGCACTCTTTGTTTCCACTTTAATCAACAACCTAGGAACACCCTGTTCCAGGGCTGTTTGTGTGACCTGGAACTCAGAACTCTGTGTGTTTAGAGGTTAAACTACCCAGAGTTAACCGAACCATCACCCATGGTTTGTTGTAGGTGTAACTCTAGGTTGTTCAGCCTCTAAACAAGCCAGAGTTCCATCTTTGATCATCACATTAACAACTCAGGAACAGGGCATCCCTGGGGTGTTGATTGAAATCAGAAGTGACAAGTGCACAAGAGGCAGCACATTCACTCAGTGCTGCTCAGCCATGACAATTCCTGGGTGAAACAAGCCAGGAATTGTCATTATGTGCAAATTGGGTTAATGACTTACACTTATCCTACTGTAAGTGTGTATGATGTTAGGGTTCTTGCAATGACTCTGCAAGACTCGTAATCAGTCAGAGATATAGCAGACTACTATTTTTATACGTTATGTGCTTTTATGGGGAAGTTCCCTGGGGTGGACATGGAAGAGAACGGGAAATCCCTACTTGCACCAATTCATGTGACAAGGCCCTATGGAGCCTTATGAAGAGGGTGTATGAGACAGAGGCTGAGAGAGAGGGGGTAGGGAGCCTGTGATAAGAATGCATATTGCTACATCCCTCTGAACCTCATTACATTTTCAATGCTTCCTTTTTACTAGCTGGTCCCTGTTGTTCAACTCGGGCTGCAACACAATAACATAACATTTTGGGAAAAATATGCAACCCAGTAATCCAGCACTAGAAGCCAAGATGGAGAAGATCTCTACAGCTACCATATATTTCCCTCTGGAGCTCAGGTAGGTGGGAACAAAGGACACCCAAACACTGCAAAAGACCAACATGCTGAAAGTGATAAGTTTGGCTTCATTAAAACTATCAGGTAACTTCCTGGCAAGAAAAGCCACACTGAAGCTGACAGCAGCCAGGAAGCCCATGTAGGCCAGGACACAATAAAACATAGTGACAGACCCCTCATTACATTCCAGTATAAGCTCTTCAGTCACTGAGTGCATGTCTGCATCTGGGAATGGAGGAGAGGTTGACAGCCACATAGTACAAATGCCTGCTTGGATAAGGGAGCAGCAAAGAACAACAGAACGGGCCAATTTTTTCCCCACCCATCTCCTCATCCTGGATCCTGGTCTCGTGGCCATGAAAGCCAAGACTACCATGATTGTTTTTGCCAGTACACAAGACACAGCAACTGAGAAGACTGTGCCAAAAGTAATTTGTCGGAGGAGACACATCACCTTCTCAGGTTGGCCAATGAATAGCAAAGCACAGAGGAAGCAGAGCAGGAGGGAGATGAGGAGAGTGTAGGTGAGGCTCCGGTTGTTGGCTTTGACGATGGCAGTGTTGTGGTGCTTCAAAAATATTGCTAGCACCAACAGTGTGAATGAAGAAAAAGAAAGGGCTGAAATAGCTAAACTGATCCCCAATGGTTCTTCATAGGACAAGAAACTTACTATCTTGGGAATGCAGGAATCCTGGTTCTTGTTTGGATATTGATCTTCTGGGCATTTAGAACAGTCATCGCTGTCTGAAAATGAAAAGACATAGTCTCAATTTTCCCAAACAGTCTACATTTGTTGTTTTTGAAGTATGTGGGGTTTTTTTAATTGAAGTATAAAACCATAACACTTTAGAAACAACTATTCAGTGATCACTCACACTGTCCCATATCTAATGATATGCATGGAATAGCATTGTTGGTGGCAGGACAGATTACTATTGATTATAGATTATCAGCAAAAAACACACACACACAGACCCCAGCATGTGGTCAAGTTATTCTTCATCTTGAACTGATTTGTAAACTCCATTGTCTTCTATGGAGCTAACCATAACAACCATATGGAACCATATGGAACCATATGGAACAACCATAACAACACATTTGGTTCTCTTAGAAATGTGTGTGCGTGTATACTCTCAGTAATGCTTACACATATCCTGTAAGGCTCATCATTATTATTATCCACCACATGTGGAAAGGGGCTGTCGTGTGTGTGTGGGGGGGTATTCACAGATATTCAGTTACCTAAAATTGCCAAGGACTCCAAGCCTCTTGTTTTCCTTCTAATGCTACAGCACTTCTCCATTATTTATTTGGTCCTTGTTTTTATCCCACCGAGAACTTCCATCAGAACTTTAAAGTGGCTTACCCAGAACACTAAAGCCCTATTTAAAAGTAACAACTGTAACCAAATTCAAAAAGCAACCTCTTTCCCCACATTCTTGCATGTTCTAGAAAAGGAATATATGATGTGCTGTGCAGATAGTGGTAAATTTATTTCCATTGGCTCTGTGGGGAAATGTAAATAGTCTACATTGTGAACCAGAGTTGATTTTGAGTTCACCATAGAGTTAAGAGTATCTGAGACCAAGGGGGGTAGGGGAAGGTTTTGTTCCCCATCACATTTGGTCCCATTTGCAGCCCACAGCAATTTTTCCTGTTCACTTCCCAGTCAGTTGTTCTCATGGTATAACTTCACTATTGCACCATGCAAGTGAATGATCTCCCCATCACTCATCTGGAAAAAGAGTAATGTACTGCACTGGGGAGATTCTTGTTGGGGAACAATGGACAAAATATGACTCCTGCACGTAAGCCTAGAACTTCTGTATATGGACTTAATATGCATGTTTCTTACTATGCATGTTCCTTATGAAAATCAGAAAACCCTGCATATGTTTTACCATTCTCATGTGAAAACTCCCCTCTTGGACATGGGATGCAATCAAAACAGCAAGATGCACTCTCCTCCTGCTTTCTCCTGAAACAACCAGGGTTGCAGCTGTTAGTACACACAGAGAGTGGCAATGCCTAGTCCACAAATTGAAAACAAAATAAAGTAGAATATTACAATTCAGGAATTATGCTTCAAAATCTCTTTTCATTGATAAATGTACAGTCAGTACAGAATAACACTATCCTCAAATTACTAGGGAAGATGGCATTCCATAAGCTTCTTGTGTTCTTCTATTTGGGGTAATAGTAAGATAATACAATAATAGCCTCTTGTACCAACAGAAAAATATTCATCCTAGAAATTACAGTACTCATCATAATGCAACTTAGTATGATCTTTTCATCACAATGACAATTTAATGCACACTCACATTCGGCTTGTCATGAACTATGAATTCCCACTGTAGTTATGTATTTATTTATCTAGGCAGAAATTTCTCATGCAGTATGTATTCCTTTAACTGCTGCTTTCCAAGATCGGGATATCTCTCCGATTATATTTCATTCTATTTATTTCTGCCCATTTTTTTCACATACTTTGGAATTCTTAGCTTCTTTTTCTAACTGTTTGTCATCCGTTCCAGTTTTAAACATAAACACATATACCAATGATTGGGCATATGTAAAGGCTAGGATCCGCCCAATGACATTTATTGACCCTGATGCTGGGAAAGATTGAAGGCAAAAGGAGAAGGGGACGGCAGAGGATGAGATGGCTAGATAGCATCACCGATGCAATGAATATGAACTTGAGCACGCTCTGGGAGAGAGCGCAGGACAGGAAGGCCTGGCGTGCTATGGTCCATGGGGTCACGAAGAGTCGGACACGACTGAACAACTGAACAACAACTATCAGGAATCCATTCAAAACTGGACTACTTCCCAAATTACCTGCAGTCAGACTGTACCTGATTAAAACTGCTGTGCCATGAGATGGCATCATCATGGATAGTGAGCATTTTGTCAGGGAGAGCCTGGGGGTCCAGCCTTCCAACTTTCTTTCTCTGAAAGGATTGGTTTGGGAAAGTGATCCAGTTAATAAGATCAAATTCGGCTACCAATTCTCCCTTCTGGCCAAAGCAAACTTTGTCTCCAGCAGTGTTGTTAAATGAGACTCTTTTCAGAAACTGATGAAGCTGGATTAAAAGAAGAAGAGGAGGAAAATAAATACAGGTCTATAAGATACAGGAATCTGCCTCTTTCTAAGCCCGACACATTACTTAGCTAGTCTACTTCCAGACAAGCTTACAACCCCATTTCCTGTCTTCACACTAAATATGCAAAGATCTCTAAGTGAGCCAGGTTCATGCAGATGTTGGGGACAGAGCTTGTGTATATGCCCACATGCCCTTGCGGGTTTAGTTGTACTCATGCTGCTGGCAAACACCTGCATACGCTTTTATGACTACAACAACAACCCAGCCTTTTTGTTCTCAACCTGTTGCTTTGCTTAAT
This sequence comes from Heloderma suspectum, assembly GCF_057233095.1. NCBI lineage: Eukaryota > Metazoa > Chordata > Lepidosauria > Squamata > Helodermatidae > Heloderma > Heloderma suspectum. The sequence goes on along the minus strand of NC_139463.1, from coordinate 91,016,447 downwards.
GTTCACCCTAATAAAGAGTTCTGGACAACTCAAATGTTTGCTCACTATTTTGTAATTTTTTTTATATATATATATATATATATATATATATAAAACAGTGTAGGTCTTTTTTTCTTTTTTGCATAGCTAGATCCTTATAAAATTTGATGTGACTGATAGCATTTATATTGTTTGTAGATAATGTTTCACTTAAATTATGTCAGTAAAATAAATACATATTTGTTTAGAAGGCTAATTGGATGTTGTAGTCAGGATGTCTGTATGGCCAGAGTCAAAAGATGATATGGAAGAGGAGGGTTTGTAGTCATTGAAATTTGGCTCTGCTAGGTGGTGTACAGTAGATAGTTTCAGGTTTCAATGTCCGTATGACCACTGGGAAGAAGAAAGTAGCAGACAATTGTAGATCCTCCAGTTTTGAAAACATAAAATCCAGTTATAGGAAATACTCACTTAAAGTTGTATATGTGGCATTTCTAGCACTCGGCAAGGTGCTTGAGCACTTGGTTGCAGGACAACTCCAGGCACTCTTGAATGAAATGGATTATCTAGATCCATTTCAGTCGGGCTTCAGGCCTGGTTTTACAACAGAAACTGCCTTGGTCACCCTGTGGGATGATGTTTGCTGGGAGAAGGACAGGGGGAGTGCAACCCTGTTGATTCTCCTGGACCTCTCAGTGGCTTTCAATAGCATTGACCATGGTATCCTTCTGGATAGGTTGTCTGGGTTGGGAGTTGCAGGCACTGCGTTGCAGTGGTTCTAATCCTACTTGGAAGGCTGAATCCAGAAGGTGGTGCTGGTGGATTATTGCTCTGTGCCTTGGCAATTATGCCATGGGGTTCCACAGGACTCTATTTTATCCCCTATACTGTTCAATGTCTACATGAAACAGCTGGTGGAGATTATCCGGAGGTGTGTGCTGAGGTGCTCTACTGCTCTTTTTCATCAAACCCAGGTGAGGCAGTGGCTGTTCTGAATCAGGGCCTGGGCATGGTAATGACCTGGATGAGGGCCAATAAACTGAAACTCAATCCAGTCAAGACAGAGGTGGGTGGGTAGTCTGTCCATCTGGCTGTTCAACCTGTTCAACCTGTACTGGAGGGGGTTGCACTCCCCATAAAGGGTCAGGCTCTTGGACCCAGAACTGTCACTTAAGGCACAGGTAAATGCAGTAGCACAGAGCACTTTTTATCAGCTTAGGCTGATAGGCCAACTATGCCCTTATCTGAACAGAGATAGCCTAGCTAATTTATCCATGCTCTGATAACCTCTCATCTGGATTATTGCAAGGTGTTTGGCTCAGATCAATGTGAGGCTCAGATCATGTGGGGCTGCCATTGAACTTTGAAGTCCACAAACTTCAGCTATTCCAAAATAGGGCAGTAAGATTGTTAGCATGGACTGGCCAACAAGATCACATTATGCCAGTACTTTTCCAGCTGCACTGGCTGCCAGTCCATTTCTGGGCCTGATTCAAATTGCTGATATTAACATTAAAAGCACTAAATGGCTTGGGGCCATGTTATCTGAAGGATCACCTCTTCCCATATGTGCCTGCCAGAACCCTAAGATCATCCTCAGGGTCCTTCTCCTGGAGTCCCCACCATGGGAAGTGAGGTGGGTGACTAGCAGGAAGAGGGCCTTTTCTGTTGTGGCACCATGGCTCTGGAATGAGCTCCCTACGGAGGTTTACCTATGTTGTGCCCCTTCCTTTCATCAGCTTCTTAATCTTTTGGCTCCAGTGTTTTAAATCTGTATTTTAAATCTCTGCATTGCTGCTAGGTTTTATTCTGGTTTCACTGTTAATTTGTGGTTTTAAGCTTTCATATTTTGTATGAATTTATGGTGCACTTTGTGGTTTTAGTTTTTGTGAACTGCCCAGAGAGCTCCAGCTATTGGTCAGTATAGAAATACATACATACATACATAGTTTGCTCACTTATATCTGTCTGCTCAGGCCATTACCTGCCATGACTGTTGATACAGAAGATTACAACTTGCTCCATTCACCATTCTTCTCTGTCTGAGTTGGCAGGATTGCATGGCATGCAAAGCATGTGCCACAGCATAGACACTATTGTAGATGCTGTAGCTGTGGCCAGTCATGCTCACTTCAAAAACACCTGTAGGAAGACTCTCCAGCTTCTCTTCCCCAGTGCACATGCTATCTGTTTCCTTGCTAATGGATGAGTTTGGAAGGTCACATTCAAATGCATGTGTCCAAAGGTCCCTGATAAACCCATCTTCTTTTGTCAGGAAATGGTTTCTGGTTTGAAGAAACTGTTGGAATCCTAATACTTCATTTGAATGAATTGTGAAGGACAGAGCACCATGGATGGTTTGCATATTCCAGCTCCTTTGAAACTGCAATGCCATCAGCTCCATCTGGGCTGTCATGATCCACACTTTACCTTTAGGCTCTATTACATCCAGTCCCGCTTCTGGTAGATATAGCAACATTCTCAAATATAGTATATGATCTTCATAGATGATCAATGCATTGGCACTGTTATTAAGGAATTCATATATGTTCAACAAAGATTTCAATACATCAAAAAGACCAAAGACATGAATTGTCTTGATTCTTTCTATGAAGGCAACACAGATGTCATATAGGGGAAACTGTGCAAGTAACATCCGCACAAAACTTACTCCATTCTCATTATCTTTGGCAATGACACCAACCCAAGTCCACCTGAAATGCAAAAGTAGCTGAAGTATCCCCTTACTTTGGTCAGCTTCATTTGGGACCATTTGGAAGAAGGGAAATGTCTCTGCATTATCATTCATAACTGGAGCAGAACCATAGATCAACTGTACAAAGAAAAGTTGGATGGGTTGGGGCAGGGGGATGGAAGAAAAAAAAAAAGATTTTCAAATGAAAGTATGTGTGCATACTGCTGGGTCCCCCCCACCCACACACCTCAAAAATAGATTGTTCCAAAGTACTAACTGAGTTTAAAATGTTGATGTGGATCTTCAAGGGGGGAAAAAACTTTACCAGGAGTATTTATGGATTACATATTGAAGAGTTCAACATTAAAAAACAAAACACATTTTCAATTAATTGGTGAGTTTAGTTTTGCACCAGATGTTATTTTGTATTAGTGATGGGAGCAAACTTGCAATTTGGGGAGTTCTAAATAAGACCTTGCCCAGTTTGAAAATTCTCATCCCAAATGTAATTATATGTCAGCAACATTTGTCTATATTTCACACATGAAGAAATCAGATATCCCACTTTCCTTTCTCGGCATGGTTTTCATTGGTACGAAATAAGACCAGTGTAACTAGCTTAGTCTTTGCATCTGTGCTACTGTACTTGGCTATGAAAATAAATATAATTAGTTTTACTCTAAATCCTCCAGAAAATAACAGTCTTGGAACAGCAATAGTAGTATACACCTCCTTGTAATCGTATACATGTGTTGTTAGACATCTGACTACTGTGGATCTTACTTCCAGGTAAGGAGGCATAGGATTGCAGTTTAAGGCTTACCTGGGAGTAAGACCCATTGAACTCATATTTAAGAGTAGACAAATATAAGATGTATACGATTGTGCTGTAACAGAGTGATTGCTTTATACGTTGTATGCCTTGTACATGCCCCTTTTTTCCTCACAGCACCAAGTCAGATCACCAAGTCAGATCACATAATTTTATTAATAACTTTTAAAAGACAAATAATGTATTAATAAGTTATTAAATTATTTATAAAATTCCCATGCTGCACCCATCATACCTGTGGGATTTTGTAGAGTCCCAAGATGTTTGCCATATGGAGGGAGGTTTCAGGGTAAAGCGCCCCAATGACTGAGATTAGGTTGGTCTGAATGCCACACTTGTAGTTGGGGATAAAACTGTCCTGTATGGAGAAGAGTTTCATTGTGGCATGATAAGTCCAACTTGCACCATATCTGTCATAGATGTTGAAGCCCAGTGTGACATTTGGTAAAATCTGATTGTTTTCATTGACCTCCTTCACAGCATATACTAAGGCCAAGACATGCTGGTAGTTCTTCATCATTACACTATAATAAAAATGATATGCTGTATTACAGAGACATTCTGTACCTAGCAAAATTATTGATTTTTTTTTCAACCAAGAGCACCTGTTTCAAAAGCCAAATCTGATTGCACCATCATATATGGTCGCTAGCTGATTAAAAATTTTTTTAGACAATTATGGTGCAATCCTATGTATGTTTAGATAGAAAAAAAGTCCTGCAATTCCTAGCATGCTCCAGCCAGCCAAGCTGGCTAGGGAATTCTGGGAGTTGTAGGACTTTTTTCGGTCTAAACATGCAAAGGATTGCACCCTTAATTTGTTTTTTTTTTTGTTTTTGTATGCATTTCCACATTAACAATTCTAGTTTTGTAGTGATTTTTTACATTTTATTTTTAGGAATATTGATTTGGAATGTTAAAAAGAAGAAAAGTATGTGTTCTACATTTGTGGAGTATTAGAATAGTAAGGCTCTCTGTGAAGGATGAGTTTTTTTAAAAAAAATAATCAAAGAAATAGTGCCTTTGTACATGGTAGGGATGGACAAAAGTCACTTACCTGATCCCGAAGCTTGCTTCGCGGTGGGGGGGAGGTGCTCCGTTTCTCCCCCTGAAATTCTGGTCGGGGGGGGAGGCGCCCCGTCCCTCCCCGCCAAAATTCTGGCTGGGGGGGAGCTCCCTGTCTCTCCGGCCACAAATCCTGTTGTCCTGCTGGGACGCAAATGGTGGCAGCCGTAGCCGCTGCCGTTTGCGACCCTGGCCTGCAGTCAGCCGTGATAGGCTACGTAAATGTTTACGTAGCCTATCACAGCTGACTTTGAAAAAAAAAAAAGCGCGAAAACGGGTAGTCTACGGCGAAAATAAGGGCAACGCTATTTGCGTTCCTTATTTTGGCACGGGTAGTCTATGTAAATATTTACGTATTTTCATCAGCAGCAGCCCTTCTCCGTGAGCCCCTGCCAAAGGAAGTGAGGCAGGTGGCTACTAGGAGGAGGGCTTTTTCTGTTGTGGCACCCCGGCTCTGGAATGAGCTCCCTAGTGAGGTTCACCTGGCGCCTACATTGTACTCCTTTCGGCGCCAGGTGAAGACCTTTTTATTTTCCCAGGCATTTTAGCTTTCTAAATTTTTTATCTTTGCTGTTTTAAATCTGTATTTTAAACTCCTGTACTGCTGCTAGGTTTTATTGTGGTTGTATTGTTATATTGTGGTTTTAATGTTCTATATATTTTAAATTGTTTTATTGTGTGTTGTTTGGTTTTAATTTTTGTGAACCGCCCAGAGAGCTTCGGCTATTGGGCGGTATAGAAATAAATAAATAAATAAATAAATAAATAAATAAATAAATAAAATAAAATAAGGAATGCAAATGGCGGCACCCATGGGCGCTGCCATTTGCGTACGCGCTTTTTTTTTTCAAAGTCAGCCATGATAGGCTAAGTAAATCTTTACGTAGCCTAACAAGTTTGTTGTTTGTTTGTTTGTTTGTTTTTTACTTGGAAATGGCGGCAGCAGCAGCCGGTCAGAAGACCAGCCTCCGCCACCGCCAAACCGCCGCCGAACCGCCTCCGGGAGCCGCCTCCGCAAGGGACATTCGCCAAAGGTAAGTCCCATCCCGGGGGGGGGGGGCGGGGGGGCAGACAGTTTCTCCACCAATTTCGGGGGGCCGAATGCGTTGACATTTGGCCTCCCGGAGATTCGTGGAGAAATTCTCTGACATCCCTAGTACATGGAGTTTTATAACTCCCCTCCCCCAATAAAGAATATCAAAAATGTCCAGGTTGTTATTCCTTCACAGCAACTAGATTTGCCATTGCTGCAATAGCATTTCTCTCTACCTGAGTATAGCACTATAGATGTAATGAAGTCTGCTAATGCTGCCAGCGGAAGGAAGCAGCAGCCTGGAACCTGACAGCTGTTCTCTGCACTTTTGCTGCAATCTTATGCACTTGTCTGGGAGTAAACTCTTGATCTCAATGGGACTTACCTCTGCATGAACTTGCATAAGATTAGGCTGTAAGAGTGGAAGGTTGAGACCAATGCAGAAGTACGCTAGAATGTAGAAGCTTCCTGAGTTACAATGACACGCCATCCACAAATAAATAACACAAGTACTCTGCTACTCATAAACATACATTCTTTCCCCAAGAGTCACACTCGCAACATTCACCCCACAACCAAGTGCCATGATAATTGTTGTTGAGTGCTCTACAGCCAGTGGAGAAGGAGGAGGTACCTGGATCTTTGCTCTGATCCGTCTTTGATATCCTGGCTTGTACCAAACAGTTTCCTAAGTTCAGACAAACTGGGGAAGTGTGGTTTAGAACAAACTTGCAACATAACTTTAAATTTGTTCTCCTTGCTCACAAGGAGGGGAGAGCATGCAAGAACAAGGCTCTTCCCAGCTCATGCTCCTAACAACCAAACATCAAGTTAGGTTTCCAGTCTCCAGAGCGCATAGAACTAACACTAGATCTAAGGGACTTGTCTTGGACTAATTTCTTGATATCAGTGTGACCAGTTTTTGCAAAAACTTGCATAGGATTGGGGTCTAAGTGTGGAAGGTAGAGAACAGTGCAAAAGTCAGGTAGAATATTGCAGCTTCCCATGTTAGAACTTTTCAGTGGCACAGACAGAGAAGGTGACACCACCCTCACCCCCGATACAGAATATAAGAACTCGGCTACTCATAAAAAATACATCCTGTTCCCAAGAGTCGGAATCCTCACCACACAACCAAAAGCCATGAGAATTGCTGTTGAATGCCCAAGAAATGACATAGAGTGATTTGGTAGACTTATGTCAAATGAGAAAGTAGGGATGTCAGAGAATTTCGCCATGAATCTCGGGGAGACCGAATGCCATCGCATTCGGCCTCCTGAAATCAGTGGCGAAATGGTCTGCCCTCCCGCCCCCCCGGGACGGGACTTACCTTGTGCGAATGTCCTTGGCGGTGGTGGCAGCTCCGGTGGCAGTGCGGCGGTGGTGCGGCGGCAGCAGCTGTGGCAGCCGGTCTTCTGACCAGCTGCCGCTGCTGCCATTTCCAGTTAAAAAAAAAACAAAAAACGTGATAGGCTACGTAAACATTTACGTAGCCTATCACGGCTAGATTTTTTTAAAAATACCATGATAGGCTACGTAAATGTTTACGTAGCCAATCACGGCTGAGTAAAAAACCAACAACAATAACCGCGCATATGCAAATGGCAGCGCCCTTATTTTCACCGTAGTCTACGTAAATGTTTATGTAGACTACACGTGCCAAAATAAGAAACACAAATGGCGGCGCCCATGGGCACCACCATTTGCGTATGCACGGGGGGGGGTTTCACTCAGCCGTGATAGGCTATGTAAACATTTACGTAGCCTATCACGGCTGACTGCAGGGATGCAAATGGCAGCGGCTATGGCCGCCGCCATTTGCAGTCCCGGCAGGACAGGATTCATGGCGGGAGGGACGGGGTGCCTTCCCCCCGGCCAGAATTTCGGGTGGGAGGGATGGGGCGCCTCCCCCCCGGCCAGAATTTCAGGGGGAGGGATGGAGCACCTCCCCCCCACCACGAATCAAATTTCATCAAAGGTAAGGGACTTTCGTACATCCCTATGAGAAAGAGACTGAAGAGGCTTCTTTGATGAGGGTGAGATGTTTATTTCAATATCCATCCACTTGAATAGTACAGCAGGCATTAATATATTGAGGTGTTGTTGCTGTTTTCCAGATAAACGTGGAAGCCCCTCATGAAATAATAAAGTGGGGCTACTCTGGAAGTCAGGCTACTCTGAGTAAAGGGAGGCTACTCTGAAAGGCCCTGAGGGGCTAATGTATATGAGTTTGGGGGAGCCTAAGAGGCACTTTTATAGCCAGTGAAGTAGAAGAAGGTAGCTGGATCTTTGATCTGATCCATGTTTGATATCCTGGCTTGTACAAGCCACACTTTCCTGAATCCAGACAAAATGCAAAGTGGTTTAGAACAAACTTGGAACAGAACTTTAGATTTGTTCTCCTTGCTCACAAAGAGGAGAGGAGAGCATGCAAGCACAAAGCTCATCCCAGGTCATTCTCCTAACAACCAACCATCATGTTAGGTCTCTGATCTCCAGAGCACATAGACCAACTAACATTAGATCTCAGGGACAGGGAACAGTGTCTACGAGGCATTTCTCATTCATGGATAATTAATATACATACATTCCATATACATAAATAAAAACCAGGCAACCAGAAATGTAAGGACAAACAAAGGGAACCAGAAGCTGCTGAAGGACAGCAATAAATCCTCCAATCTTTCATAACAGATAAGGGCTTCTGACTGTGCAGGTTGACATTCCAAGTTTGTACCACACATAGTAACATTATCATTATGCACATCCCAGTTCCTTAGCTGTGGGGCTTAAAGGGTTCCAGCACTCACTCTGGGTTTGGTTTCCTTCAAATAAGTGACAGTTGTTACAGTTCCATTGTGATAAGAATTTAATATTCACAAAGTTCTCCATATTTGAGGCTGAGACTGAAAGAAGTCAAATGTGGGTGAAACTGAAACTGACAGATTCATCCATTCAGGCCCAGGACTTTGGGTTGTTGGCTCTTAAAAGCTTGGGTTTGAATCCCTGTGTATTATTCAAGCATGTTAGTGCTCAAGCAGGCTCGCCATCTGTCCCCCCCCCCCACACACACACACAGGTTCATCTTTAACAGCTGTATGGCAGGCAGGGATATCATGGTCCTCTCCATACTAGGAATAGCTGTGTCTATTAAATTTGGTTTTTGCAGATGGATGACAATTTCATTTCATTTTCTTTTGGATCAGAACTCACCAAAATTTGCGAAGATCTTCCTATCCAAGAGAGAAAGAACTTGAGGTCGGAATTTGAATGCGGGAGAAAGCATTCTCCCTATGGCGGAAGTTTCACAGCTGCAGGCCAGACCAACAGACAACGCTCCTGCATCAAAGGAGGGGGAGGCATCTACTTCAGAAGCCCAAAGCAGTCCTCAGTGCTGCCCTTTCCTCAGATTGACTCAGCTGCAACTACCCAGATGCTTTATCTTCACAGACTGAATTATCACACCTCATAAGGGAGGGTGCTGGAGAAGACTCTTATGAGTCCCCTGGACTGCAAGGAGGTCAAATCAGTCAATCCTAAAGGAAATCAACCCTGAGTGCTCATTGGAAGTAGGGATGTACGAAAGGCACTTACCTTTCACGGATTATGTTGATGGTGGGGGGGGAAGGCACCCTGTCCCTCCACCCGGAATCCTGGACAGGGGGAAGGTGCTCCGTTCCTCCTCCCCTCCCAGAATCCTGGCCGGCCGGCTGTACTCCGCAGGGATTCTGCAGAGCCGCCAGCCGGCTCCGCCAGCAGCCGGACATCCGGCCGCTGGCTAGCAGGGATGCAAATGGTGGCGGCCATAGCCGCCGCCGTTTGCGTCCCTGCAGTGAGCCATGATAGGCTACATAAATGTTTATGTAGCCTACCATGGCTGACTTAAAAAACAACAACAACACACGTACGCAAATGGCGGCAACCACGGCCGCCGCCATTTGCGTACGTGCATTGTTGTTGTTGTTTTTATGTCAGCCATGATAGGCTACATAAACATTTACGTAGCCTATCACAGTTTTTTTTTTAAACCTAGCCATGATGGGCTACGTAAATGTTTATGTAGCCTATCACGTCTTTCTTTTTAAAAAAACAAACAAACTGGTAATGGCAGCGGTGGCAGCCGGTCGGAAGACTGGCCGCCGCAGCCGCCGCTGCTGAATCGCTGCCGCTGCTGCCGCCGCCGGAGCCACCGCCGCCAGAAAGATCCGCCCCAGGTAAGTCTCATCCCGGAGGGGGCGGGAGGGCAGACCGTTCCACCACCGATTTTGGGGGGCTGAATGCGCTGGCATCCCTAATTCTCTGACATCCCTAATTGGAAGGACAGATACTGAAACTGAAGCTCAAATATTTTGGCCCCCTAATGCGAAGAGAAAACTCTCTGGAAAAGACCCTGATGTTGGGAAAGACTGAAGGCAAAAGGAGAAGGGGACGGCAGAGGATGAGATGGCTAGATAGCATCACCAATGCAATGAATATGAACTTGAGCACACTCCGGGAGAGAGCGCAGGACAGGAAGGCCTGGCGTGCTATGGTCCATGGGGTCACGAAGAGTTGGACACAACTGAACGACTGAACAACAGCAACAACAACAACAACAACAACAACAACAGGTAGGGGAAGAGGAACCCTATTCAGGTATGAGCTTACCATTAAGACCCATTGGTTTAAGACAATGGGAATCTGCCAGGCTAAACTTGTCTAACATGTTTTGACCTCTTTGAGCAATAACCAGTCACACCGCACTTGGTAATTCTGAACCTTTTACAATCAGAGCCATTAGGCTGTGAAGTATTTCTTGAGAGGTCATCTTGTCTAACCTGCAAAACCCATAAGAATATGCCTTAGTACCTGGAAACTGCTGTACTGGGCTACCTGACAATATGATCTGGAAAGATAGTATGGAGACAGGGGGTAGGGGGGAAGAAGAAGAACCATTCCTTACAGGGGCTCACCAGTTTCATTATGAAGTTGATCTGTGAAGTTCTTTAAAACAACAGGAAAGAAGACAAGAGATGTAATGCCACCGATGATGAGGTCACCTTGTTGGAAATATCTGTGAATAATATGCTGGGGATTTCTGATGCTGCATTTAACTGCATGAGTATTGCATACCACGTGAGGCAGTAGCATCAGAAGCACAAGCACTAATACCATCATTCTAAAGGCAAATGTTCCCTGAAGACACTTATTTCCTTGTTTTCACATTATCGTTAAAGTTTCCACGAGCACATCAGCTACTCTGCAGGCTGGGATATAACTGTAAAGTATCAGACTAAGAGAACTTGCTTGCCCCCAGTATCAAGTGCCAGATCTAAATAGTACAGGGGATATTTATGCTATTCATTCTTTGTTTTGCTGGTGGGGCCACTTGGCCTCCACAAGGGGTTTAACTAGGAACAGAACTGATCACTGTCAGTTTAGTAATTGTGAGTTGGGGGGAGGGAAAAATCTCCTGTTCACATTAAGATTTCTCTGTGGCATTGCTGAAGAAAACATGTTTGTTACTCCCCCCCATGCGCACGCATGCACACACACACACACACACACACACGTTCTATTTAACTCACCTGTGGAAAAACAGCAGATAAGTGGACATGAAAAGAACCACAGCAAGAAAAGCCCACCAGAAAATGAGGAGGCCAATTCTGAGAGAGGAGGGGAGGAGAATTAGGAATTATTTAGCTATGGTTAACATTTGACTTGAATATATATGGAGAGAGAGCGAGAGTGTCATTGTTCAGGAAATGCCTAGCTGTAAGGAATTTATATGCAGATGAGAAATCTACTTCTACTGAAGGCTGAATATTTGCAAATAACATCTTATGCATGCAAAGCAAACAACAAAAGCAAAATGGATTTTGAGGGATGGAGGGAATGGATGTCGAGGGATGGAAGAGATATTATAATGCTCTGCCCCAGAGAAATAAATCCAAATGGTTTTCTGTGACTTCTGAAGTCTATTATGTCAAAAACCTGGTTAACCTCTGCAATGGGGAAATTCACTGGGCAGTTGAAACGATTGCCCCAAGCATCCCTAGTATTAGCAGACTGAAACTGGATTTTTGGTGAACTGAGGAGCCATGAGAAAGGAAGACACAGGGGTGATGATGACTAGAACAACAACAGATGTGGAAGACTCATAATGAATCAGGCTGGACATAGGGCAGAGCTCATATGAGAGGCTACTCTGTGGCAGTGATGTTGGCAAATATTTTTTTTTTTTCCCCATGACAATTGTGTCCATTCAGAGTTGTCCAGGGAAGCTGTTTTGATTAATCATGGGGCAATTACAGCTTGGCCCTCAACAGGGATAGGATGACAGCCCTGTGACCAGTTTACAAGCCCTTTTATGGATAAAGTTACTTAAACTATAGGCTTAGACCTATAGTTAAGGCAAAGCCAGTTAATGTACATCTGGAGCAAAAGGGTTAGACATGATCCTTGGAGGGGTGAGGACTATCACATGTGTACTCAAGCCTTTCCCTTCTTGGCTAATAAAAGAAACCAGCAGTGGATTGACTGAGTGGGTTGTAGGAGTTGTCAATGCCTCCTTGTGGGAAGGGTTAGTCCCAGCAAATGTAAGGGGGCTACAGAGATAATTTTATTGAAAAATACCTCCCTGAATCCCACTGTACTGGATAATTTCCGGCCAGCCTCAAACACAGTTTGAGACATCTTAGTTAAGATGCTTGAGCATGTGGTGGTCTCTTTACGGTCTTGTGGATGATATTGATTATCTATATCCATTTTAATCCAGAGTTAACTTGAGTTATGGTTATGGAATTGAAATGGTGTGGTGAATCACCTGTATTAGGATATATACAGGGGGTATGCATCTGTATTTGTTCTCCTGGACCTCTCAGTAGCTTTTGATACCATTGACCATGATGTATTTCTAGATTATGTGGCCAGGATGAGGCTTGGGGATACTATTTTATAATAGTTCTGGTCTTTCCTAGAGGTTCAGATCCATAAGTTCTGCTGGGAGACACCTGTTTGACTCCTTAGCCAAACAGGAGTTTATGTTTGGCCTATGCCAGGGGAGTAGAACCTTTTTTCAGGTCAAAGGCTGAATATTATTTCAGAGAAGCTCTCAAGTGCACATTCCAGTGGTGGTGGGGCAGAAGGAAAAAGGTGGTGGGGTAAAAGGCAAAATGGGTAGGTCCAATTCCAAAAATATCAAAAATACAAGCACATTTTACCTTAAATCTCTTACTGCCAGTAACTAAGTTTTAGCAGAGTCATTGCAACTATTTAGAATGGGGGAAAAAAACCTGCACAAACCCAGAAAACCACCAAACAATTGGTGGTGGGGAGAAGGAGTGGGGCCATGGGAACTCTGGAGGTTATCTGAGAAATCTTGGAGGACTGGATTGGGAATCCAGTGGACTGGATTTGGCCCCCATGCCTGCAGTTCTGCACCATTGATCTACACAGTACTTCAGGGCTCTATTTTGAATTTCATTGCCCCAGACTAGCCACACCCTCTTCTGTGAGTGGAATAGGAAACAGGCCAAATAGTGCGGTCCCGCTGCTTTTTGCTTCTTCCCATCTTGTGGCTTTTTCCTCTGCCACCAGGTGGAGGTCTTTAATTGTATAGCTGCCTCCACCACATTAGCCTTGAAACTCTCTAAATTTTAGGTATCTACTTTAAATAGTGTGGGTTAGGTATCAGAGAGGAAAAGAGACCCACAAAATGTCAAATAAAAAGTTTACATATTACTGAAGAAAAGTATCCATAGGAAAATGTTTTTGTTTTTTTTGTTAAATCTGATACATAAAAAAAACCATATGAGCAAAAGGGTAATAAAATAACCAGAGTTAAATTCCTCCAGCTAACCTGACTAGAAGGGGGGGGGGAGGAAAGGTTCCTCCCATGCAAGCACCGAGTCATTGCTGACTCCTAGAGGGACGCCGCTTTCGCTGACGTTTTCATGGCAGACCAGAGAGGAGTAGTTTGCCATTGCCTTCCCCAGTCATGACTACCTTTCCCTCAGCAAGCTGGGTTTTTACCGACCTCAGAAGGATGGAAGGCTGAGTTGACCTGAGCCAGCTACCTGGGACCCAGCTTCTGCTGGGATCGAACTCAGGTCGTGGGGAGAGTTTTTGGTTGCAATACTGCCTCCTACCACTCTGCGCCACAGGAGGCTCTAACCTGACTAGATTGTCCCTAATTTATTCATGTCCCTTGATACAAGTATTATTTTATTGTCTTTGGTCTAACTTTCTCAATCAGGTATCTAATTTCAGCTGCTCTGACTCTTTAAGTCCTCTAAGACTTTGGCCTTCTTCTCATTCTTGTCTCTCCCTGACTTCTGCCTCCCTCTGTCTGGCTCTTATCTTCTACAAAAAATCACTTGTTCTTTCCCACTTGAACAAACCAGGAGGCTAGCTTTAAAAAAAAAAAAAAATCCTTTCCATTCAGTTTCTATTTCCTGACATAAAACTTGTTGCCCTCTTGTTGAACTTTATAAAATCTTGCCTCCTTCGCTGCTTTTTTGTCTGTTGCTGGACTTTTTAATATCCTACATCAGGTACTAAGTTTCCTGGCCTCTACATCCTAACCTAATTTTTAAACTATTAACTTTTTGGTTGAAAATGAATAACACACACACACACACACACAGAAATGACCCCATTTTACATTTCATACACTTCTGGTAAATATTTACATTAAACTGCTGGGAGAGTTTTGACAGGAAATACGAAGTGTGCTTTCAAGTAGGGGTGGACTAAAGTCGCTTACCTGTCGTCAAAGGACGTTCGCGGTGGGGGGGAGGCGCTTCGCTGGTCCCCCCGCAAAGTTCCGGCCGGGGGGGAGGCTTCCCGCCTCGGCCCGGCCGAAATTCAGGCCGGGGAGGAGGCTTCCCGCCTCGCCCGGCCGCGAATGCGAAAGTTTTTTTTTTTTTTAAAAAGGCCCCTGATAGGCTACATGTAGGGGTGAACGAAAGTCACTTACCTTTTCTCGCAGCTTTTTCGTGGTGGGGGGGAGCGCTTCGCTGCTCCCCCCGCGAAGTTCAGGCCGGGGGGGGAGGCTTCCCGCCTCGCCCGGCCGAAATTCAGGCCAGGGGGGGAGGCTTCCCGCCTCACCCGGCCGAAATTCAGGCCGGGGAGGAGGCTTCCCGCCTCGCCCGGCCGCGAACACGAAAGTAAAAAAAAAAAAAAAAAAGTCCCCTGATAGGCTACGTGACGATTCACGTAGCCTATCACGGCTAGATCTGGAAAGTCAGCCGTGATAGGCTACGTGAATCATCACATAGCCTATCACGGGTGACTTAAAAAAAAAAAGCGCGTACGCGAATGGCGGCCCCCATAGGGAGCCGCCATTCGCGTTCCTTATTTAGTTGCTGTAGTCTACGTCAATGTTTACGTAGACTACGGCGAAAATAAGGGCAACGCAAATAGCGTTGCCCTTATTTTCGCCGTAGTCTATGTAAACATTGACGTAGACTACAGCGACCAAATAAGGAAGGGGAATGGCGGCTCCCTATGGGGGCCGCCATTATCCGTACACACTTTTTTCTTTTTTTTTTAAAGTCACCCATGATAGACTACGTGACGATTCACGTAGCCTATCACAGCTGACTTTGCAAATCTTGCCGTGATAGGCTACGTGAATCGTCACGTAGCCTATCAGGGGATGTTTTTTTTTTTCTTTCATTGCAATGGCGGGGGCGGCAGCCGGTCGAAAGACCGGCTGCCACTCCCGCCCCGCTCGAACACCGGACGAACCGCCAGCCGGACCCGCCGCCGGGAGGGACATTCAGGGAAGGTAAGTCCCGTCCCGGGGGGGGGGGCGGGGGGGCGGAGGATTTCTCCCCGAAACTTGTTCGCGGGGCTGAACACGTTGGCGCTCGGCCCCCCGAAGTTTCGGGGAGAAATTCTCCGCCATCCCTAGCTACATGACGATTCACGTAGCCTATCACGGCTAGATCTGCAAAGTCAGCCGTGATAGGCTACGTCAATCGTCACGTAGCCTATCACGGGTGACTTAAAAAAAAAAAAAAGGCGCGTACGGATAATGGCGGCCCCCATAGGGAGCCGCCATTCCCGTTCCTTATTTGGTCACTGTAGTCTACGTAAATGTTTACGTAGACTATGGCAAAAATAAGGGCAACGCTATTTGCGTTGCCCTTATTTTCGCCGTAGTCTACGTAAACATTTATGTAGACTACAGCGACTAAATAAGGAACGCGAATGGAGGCTCCCTATGGGGGCCGCCATTAGCGTACGCAATTTTTTTTTTTTTAAGTCACCCGTGATAGGCTACGTGACGATTGACGTAGCCTATCACGGCTGACTTTGCAGATCTAGCCATGATAGGCTACGTGAATCGTCACGTAGCCTATCAGGGGGCATTTTTTTTTTCTTTCATTGCAATGGCGGCGGCGGCAGCCAGTCAAAAGACCGGCTGCCGCTCCCGCCCTGCTCGAACACCCGCCGAACCGTCGGCCAGACCCGCCACCGGGAGGGACATTCGGTGAAGGTAAGTCCTGTCCCGGGGGGGGTGCGGGGGCGGGGGGGGGTTCAGAGGATTTCTCCCCAAAACTTGTTCGGGGGGCCGAACACGTTGGCGCTCGGCCCCCCGAAGTTTCGGGGAGAAATTCTCTGCCATCCCTACTTTCAAGAAGCATATGGATGACACTCAGGTCTATCTCATTCCACTCTACGTCTACTGAGATGAAGTGTTGTCTGAGTTCTGTAATGGATTGCATAAGGACAAACAAATCAACACTTAATTTAGGCAAGACAAATGTGCTTCTGGTGTTACAGGAGGTCAGACATGCTGGCTCTATGGTCAATTGTACTTGTTCCTGCAATTTGTCATTAGCATTACCCTTGACATCTTTGCACAAGGATCCATTTTGTTCTGGAAGCAGCAGGATGGAAAGCTGTTAGGAACAATTACTAGGACCTGAAAGGTCACTGAAGGTCAGACCAATTGTGTATGTGCTCCCTCCATTGATTAGATTAAGGGATGGTGTCTGTGTGTAATGATGGAAATATGCAAATGCCTGCCTGATTGCCAAATCACTAACATGAGGATACCTTTAAATTGCCCAGCTGGAAGTATTGCCCAATCCTGAAACATTCCCACCATGTGGACAGGTTTAAACATCATGTGGGCAACTAGCATAATATATTTTGTTTAAAATATTCTACAGTGCTTGCCACCAGACTGAGGTCAAACAAGTGGCCAGAAAACTTCCTGAGTTTTCTTTTCTTTCCCTACAGCCAAACTATTGTTCTGCTTCCTGGCTTCAGAGCCACTGAGTCTTCTGTACCCTTGGTTTTGATCCTTATCATTGAAGTTTGGGACAAGTTTTCTTTCTTTTTGGTTGGGCATCCCTTGTTTCCAGGGCCAGGGTCCCCATGCTTTCCTATTGAGCCACCTTGATCTCACAATGGTCTAGAGCATGGGTGGACTACCTCGGGGGCTCTAGGGGCCAATTAACCCTCCAAGAACTCTCTGGGGTTCCCACTACCCCCCCACACACACACACTTTCTCCCTCACCCACTTGGATCATGATTTCTGGGAGGAGGGTGAAGTTAAAGCCTCTTCCTCCTCCCAGCTATCATGATCTATCACTGGGATGGGCAGGAGGAGTTTAATCTTGTCCCACCCATCACAGCAACTTGGAACACAAGCAGAATCTGCTGGGAAACAGGCACTAAGGGAGTGGTATCCCCACATGCCCATTTCCCAACAGAAACAGCCAATTCTGCAACTTTTTTTTTTTTTTTTTTACTAAACTCTAGATTTGTCCATGATTTCACCAAAAGAAAGTGAAATAACAATTACGGCTGTGCACCGCTTTGGCTCCTGATCCGAATTCTGAGCCGAAATGGGCTGATTTGAACCGCTTCGGTCCAGATACAGAGCAGGTCAGGATTGGCCTGAAGCAGTCCAAAGTGGGCCATTCAGGCCTGTAATGTTGCATACATGATGGCCTTATGGCCACCATTTGTGTAAGATTTTATTTCCGGAAAAGATGAGTCACCATTTTAAAGGAAAATGGCAACTGCCTTGAAGAGGTGACAGCTGTGAACTTTCCCATGGGTCCAGGTAAGGAGCAGGGGGCTCACACAGCTGAGTGGGGAGGGCAGAGCTCCTGTGGCTGGGCAGGGGGCTCGCACAGCTGGGAGGTGTGGGGTTTGTGTGGCTGGGGGCAGGGCGATTCAGATGTCCGAAGCAGGTTGGACAGGGTCTGAATTGGGCCGAGGCAAGTTGGGGCTGATTTGGAAGCTCTGAATCAGCCTCTGAAGTGGGTTGGTGTGGTGGTGGTGTGTGTGTCCCTGTACAGCCCTAAATAACATTATTTATTCTGAAATATAACCACCCAATTGTAATCAGTACTTTGTTTAATATAACTTTCCCCCATTATGGTTTTATCATGTAATCTATGCAAGCAACTCTTAGAAAAAAACTGTCTTGACAGTAGACAATTCAAGGCTGCCATTGCAACTTCAAAAATTTTCTACTCAGAGAATGACCAATTCAGCATAGACTTCACTGTAAGGCTGTCAACCACCCCCAGCTAATCTGGCCAACAGAGGCCTAATTTGTGTGTTACAGATCTTTACAGAGTTTAATAATTCACTAACAATTTCAGAACCATGTATTTTCTCACATTATAGTTGAAGGCATTACAGTTTGCAAAAGATATGGCCAAAAGTGAAATTCATACCAAAGTTGGAAAGTCCTGCTCTGACAAAACAACTGCAATAATTTAAGGGGAAATTAATTGTGAGATTAACCATTATCAAGGGCAATTTGTACACACTTAAGTACTGTTTCATGCATTCCTTGGAGAAATATGGTTGCTCTCATGCCAATCCCAGTAATATCCTCATGTAGGTCAGTGACTTCCACCATGAACACATCTACTTTTCCTACTATACTATACAGCCTCATAATTTTGGAAGCATTTTTGTTTTCTTTTGAAGCTTACACCATTCTTTCTAAAACCACTATAAAGCAAATAATTAATCAATCTAGCAAACATGCTGTTCTTTCTTCTGAAATTTTGCTAGATTGCCACAGAGTGCCATCAAAGGAGTAGTTATACTCCTTATAATTTTCAGTTACATCCTCAGTAATTTTCCTTCTCATCAAGTTTCCCTAAGGATTTCCAGCCAGGAGATGACATATGGCAATACAATAACCAAAGCAAGAGTTAGCTTTTTAAAAAAAGCCACATTCATTCCATGTTGATTATTTATTCTATTTGCTATATATATCCAACATTTCTATTAAAATAATGGTCAAAGAAGCTTTCAATTAAAATATAACAAGAATAATAAAACAATGCATTATTAAATGAAAGCAGAAACCAGAAGACATAAGGGCTTTCACTTTAATTTTTCACGCATTAGAGCAGAATGTGTTGTGGTAGCAGATGGTGAAAATTATTGTAACAGCAGAGCCAGCTGCTATTAGGTTGGTTGGTACAGTTAGAACAATGCTAACAATATGCCTCAAGGCAGAAAATGTGGGGTCTTTGTCTCAAGAGGAAATACCGTATTCAAAAGACATTCACACTGTTGCTGGCATTGCTAAAAATGCCTCAGAATGAATTTCAGGTGTAAACTGCTAATTCTACTATGAACATTTCCTTCTGTATTCTTCATGAATATGATATCATGATAGGTGGGACCACCACTCAGACCATCCATCATCTTTTTGTTTTATTGTATTTTATTTTAATTATATATAGGGATGTCAGAGAATTCTGCCACGGATCTCAATGAGGCTGAATGCCAGTGCATTCAGCCCCCCGAAATCCTTGGCGGAACGAAGCCCCCACCCCCCAAACCCATGAAAGGCACACGAAACGGAGCACTTACCTGCTGCCATCCACGCTGACTTGCGCAGGGCAGCTGCCATTCGCTTCTTTATCATAGCCGTGATAGGCTACGTAAATACTTATGTAGCCTATCACGGCTAACGCAGGGATGCCTTTTACGTCCCTGCGGAGGCTGTGATAGGCTATGTAAGTATTTACGTAGCCAATCACGGCAAGCCCCCCCCCCCCCAAATCCAGCATAGGCAAATGGCGGCGGCTACAGCGGCCGCCATTTGCATTCCCTATTTTTAGCCTTTTTAGCCTACATAAATATTTCCGTAGGCTATTACGGAGAAAAACAAGGGGAACGCAAATAGCGTAGTGGGCACCATTTGCATTCCTCCCCCCCCCCCCCCCGTTTTAGCCTATGTAAATATTTACGTAGGCTATTACGGCGAAAACAAGGGGAATGCAAATAGCGTAGTGGGCGCTATTTGCGTTCCGGGTTTTTTGCCGTAATAGCCTACATAAATATTTACGTAGGCTAAAATGTGGGGGGGAGGAATGCAAATGGTGCCCACTACGCTATTTGCGTTCCTCTTGTTTTTCGCCGTAATAGCCTACGTAAATATTTACATAGGCTAAAATGGCTAAAAATAGGGAACGCAAATGGCAGTCGCCATAGCTGCCACCATTTGCGTATGCTGTTTTTTTTGGGGGGGGCTTGCCGTGATAGGCTACGTAAATACTTATGTAGCCTACCATGGCAGCTTTGCAGGACGCAAATGGCGGCCGCTACAGCAGCCGCCATTTGCGTCCTCAGCAGCCCATCTGTGGCCGGAACTCTGGCTGCAGATGGCCCTGGCTGGCGGCTCCACAGAGCCGCTGTGGAATGGAGCTGGCCCAGGGAGGATTCTGGGTGGAGGGACGAAGCGCATGCCCCCCACCGTGAATCCAAGCTCCACAAAGGTAAGTGACTTTTGTACATCCCTAATTATATACTGTACTCACAATTGTGATCTGGGAGCATTTACTTACATTTGACTAATCATGTCACTTTTAATTAATGCAGTATGATTAATTTGGTAATTTTTAATATATTTGAAAACAACAAAAACCTCAGTATAGTTTGCCTTTGGAGATGGTCTCTAGGGAGTGACCACAGCAGAGTAGTAGAGCCTTGTATGCAGAAGTTTCCAGATGCAATCACTTGAATTCACAACAATGTGGATCTGGTAGCAAATGAAAGGAAATACCTGTGTCTGAGACCTTAGAGAGCTGCTGCCAGTCAGATTAGACAAGTATGGGCTAGATCAGGGGGGTGGGCAACACACAGTCTGTGGGCCACATATGTCCTCTGCCACAGCCCCTACATCCCCCAAATTCATTTTAAAAAATGGCATCCATCATGGCTACAGAATGCCACTATTGACTACAAGCTAATTTTGACTCCTTGGGAGCTCTGTAGCCACTATGGATGGACGCTCGTGCACACCTGTGCACGCACACACACAGAGAGAGTTTTGGCACCCATAGGGGGCATGGAGAAGTCCAGGGGGCAAAAATGGCCCATGGACCTCTCAAAGTTGCCCACCCTTGGGCTAGATAAACAATTAGCCAGATGTGGTCTATGGTAGTTTCCTATGATATTGAAAGATGTGTGAGATTAACATTAGGAATGGATGAATCTTTCAGTTGTGCTTTCTCTCGCATTCTGTCTTGTTTATGAAGAAATTTTGAAATATTAGTTAAGTTTTTATAAAACAATGAACTGAACAAAATTCTCATCCATCTGATCTGGTCATATTCAATAGGTACAGCTATTCCTAGCAGGAGAGGGCCATACTGTACCTGCCTGTCATATACCTATTAAAGATGAGGATCCTGTCTAGGGATGTAAGAGAAATCTGTTGAGGGTGTGTGTGAGAGTTTTCCTAGACTCCCTCTGCACTCCAGGCTTCATTTCAGTTCCTACAGCAGAGCCTGACTCGATCTGCAACAAGTTGGGCCAATTTGCGGATTTTCCAGGAATGTTGTGCATTTTGGGGAGGGGGAAAAGTTCTACAATTTGCACAAATTTCTTAGTAATTTGTGCAAATTATAGCCTTCTTTTGGTAGAGGACTTTTGTCCCCACCTTTATTAAAGTCAAAGGAGCAATATTGCTCCATTAACTAATACTGGTGGAGGAAAGGGTCTCCTGCCAAAAAGAAGGAGCAAGATGTCTCACCACCAAGGACGCTGCTGTCCTAAGGGTCCTTGATGGGGGCTTTCCCTCTTCTCAAGACATTTTTCAGCAGGGCACCCCTTTCCCCACCTCTGTTGAAGTCAACAGAGCAATATCACTCCATTGACTATCTATTAAAGTTAATAGGAAAAAAAGGCCTTGCAGGACAGAGGGTGACTTGGCTAGGGCTGTCGGAGAATTTCTCCACGAATCTCCAGGAGGCCGAATGCCAAGGCATTTGGCCCCCCGAAATTGGTGGAGAAACGGTCCACCCCCCCTGCCACCCCCCGGGATGGGACTTACCTTTGTCGAATGTCACTGGTGGTGGCAGCTCCCGGTGGTGGTTTGGCGGCGGCAGCGGCGGCGGCCAATTTTCCGACCGGCTGCCACCGCCGCCATTTCCAAGTAAAACAACAACAACAAACATGATAGATTTACGTAGCCTATCATGGCTAGATTTTCAAAAAAACACCTTGATAGGCTACGTAAATGTTTACGTAGCCTATCACGGCTGACTTTGGGGGGGGGAAAGCACGTACGCAAATGGTGGCGCCCATGGGTGCCACCATTTGCATTCCTTATTTGGGCACGTGTAGTCACGTAAACATTTACGTAGACTACAGCAAAAATAAGGGCAATGCTATTTACGTAGGATTTATGTAGGATTTACCTAGCCTATCAAGGCTGACTGCAGGAATTTACGTATAAAAATAAGGGCAACGTATATTGGACTGCAGGGATTTATGTATAAAATAAGGGCAATGCTATTTACGTAGGATTTACATAGGGTTTACGTAGCCTATCACGGCTGACTGCAGGGATGCAAATGGCAGCGGCTACAGCCGCCGCCATTTGCGTCCCGGCAGGAGACGAGATTCGCGGCTGGAGGGATGGGGCGCCTCCCCCCCAGCCAGAATTTTGGCGGGGAGGGACGGAGTGCCTCCCCCATACCGCGAAGCAAGCTGCAGGACTAGGTAAGGGACTTTCGTCCATCCCTAGACTTGGCAGAAGCCAGTGTGCCTTCAAGTACCATGTTGCCAACCCCTGTAGTAGAGAGAGAATATATATATATATATATATATATATATATATATATTCTCTATATAGTTGTAAATGGACTATTGAGGCCTACATTAATCTGAGGTTGGATCTAGGATCTGCCTTCTGCAAGAGGAATGGCTCTGCTTGTAGAAGGTCCCTGAGCACAGATTTTGGGGAACCTCCCCCCCCCCACACACACACACACCACAGCTCAGCCCATTCAGCAAATTGTAGTTCTAACTGCCAGTCACTAAGCCTTAGTGGAGGCATTTCAACCATTTAGAACAGGATAAAAACTGCACAAGAGCTGGGAAACCGCAAAACAATTGGTGGTTGGAGGAAGGGGGGTGGAGTCAGGGGATGGGAGTCTGGTTCTCTGGGAAACCCCATACGGCCAGATCAGGACCCCAGGTGAGGCAGATTTGCTCCCCTCCAGCCTGAAGTTCTGCACCCCTGTTTTACAGGTTACAGTCCAAGCCCTAATACCAGCAAGAGGAGCGCTCTTCAGCAACCCAGAGGGAGAAGACCTCTATTGTGCTGAGGACTTCCATAACACTTTGTGCTCTTTTTGTTCTTATGGGGTTCATCCCCTTTATTTGTGTCTATTGTAGGGATGGCAGAGAATTCCACCACGGATCATGGTGAGGCCAAATGCCAGTGCATTCGGCCCCCCGAACTCCATGGTGGAATGGCCTGCCACCCCCCACCCCCCTGCGGATCCCCCCCAGGACAAGACTCACCTGGGGCGGATCTTCCGGGCGACAGCGGCTCCAGCGGCGGCTCCGGCGGCTCGTCTTCTGACCGGCTGCCAACACTGCCATTTCAACTCTGGTAAAAAAAAGAAAGAAAAAGAAAGAAAGAAAGAAAGAAAGAAAGAAAGACGTGATAGGCTACGTAAAGATTTATGTAGCCTATCATGACTAGGTATTAAAAAAAAACATGACGTTATAACCTATGTAAATCTTTACGTAGCCTATCATGGCTGGGTGGGTTAAAAAACAACAACAACCATGTACACAAATGGCGGTAGCTATGGCCACTGCCATTTGCGTTCCTGATTTTTGCCCTCTTAATCTACAAATTGAAGTACAGCTTTCTCTGTTTGAATAACAGTTCCTGAGGTTAAATCAAAACTTGCTTTGGGAAATGTGTCAAGTTCCAAAAGGATGTTGATTAACTTGGGTGGGTTGATGAGAATAATTTGCCTGCCACACATGCCACACCGTTTCCTGACCATCACCTTGATATGTGCATAGATTCATCATGTATGTTCCTTGTGAGCGTGAGATAACTCTGTACACTACATATCTTAACATTCTTGCTTGAAATCTTCCCTTCTGGACATGGGATGTAATCATAATGGCAAAACTGCTCCCCCTCCCATTTCCTCCTGTAAGAACCATGGTGGCAGCTTTTTGTACATACAGAAAGGGTCAAGGCCTGGTCCAGAAATGGGGGGAGAAATGTAGAGCATTAACAGTTGGAAAACATGTTTTGGAATGTTTGGGAATTTGGATATGTTTGGTCAACCCATTGTTGAGTAAATGGGCTGCAGTCATAGAAGTATGGTGTTCTGGAAGTTCTAAAGGGCACAGGGCATCCCACAAGCTGCTGGTGTTCTATATGTGATGTGGATCCTTACTGGATTTCTTTGCCTATGTGATAAAAGAGTGAGATCACTATGTTAGTAACTTGAGCATTTCACCGCTTTTGGAACCTTTCATTTTCCTCCAGAAACTGAAGCTGGAAGATTACCAAAACATCTCTAATTAAATAAGGGCTGTTCTGCATGACACAAGGGTGGTTAATAAGCCACAGCGGCCTGTTAAGCAACCTGTGTGGGCTGGTCCAATTAACATAATTACCCTCACCAGGCACAGCTTCTTTTGTCATCTGAACCGGATGAGGGTGGCTTGTTGAGGTGGTTACCAAACCACCCAGAGAACCCATTGCCCCAACAAGCCATCCTCACCAAATTTGGGTGACACTAGAAGCCATACCCATACTGTAACTTCTGTGCCCCGCCCCCTGCTCATCTTTTTCATATCATCATCTAGGCAGAAAATGTCCTTGTTTGAGGTCAGAACCCTGTGTTTGGTTAGGATCCAGATCAAGGGCATTGCTAGGTTCTTAAAAGATCTGGGGTACAGGCCCATAACACAAATTTGCACACGCACACACACACACACACACACACACACCTAAGCACACCTCTAATGTATATAAATGTGTGTGTGCACACATGCACATGCGTGCACACATGTGGTGTGCTTGCATGTATATATAGATTACATACATACATAAGAAGTGTGCCCTGACCCCGCACCCCACTTCAGCTCAGACTTTGATTCAGCATTTTGGAAAACGTCCCGCTTCTGCTCTGGACCACTTCAGCTGAGCACCAAACCTGAATCAAAATGAGTCTTTATGCTTCCTGTTGACTACCATGGGAAATTAGAAAAAAAAAAGTAACTTTTTTTCTCTTGGCCAGAATTGGATGATAATTATAATTTCAGGCATAGTAGCCCCCTAAAAGGGGATTACACCTGCCCAATGTCAGAAAAATATGCACAAGGTTTATATTTTGATTTTCTTTTAAAGGGAACTGCTAATAACATTTTTATTACTTGGAAGAATTGAATAAACATTTCAGGATTCATTTCCCCATCAGAGGAGGTAATGTCTGCCAAATTTCAGAATGATAGCCACAAGGGTTTTTGTGCAAGGGTGGCCTTAACATTTTGAGGTTTCCAAAAAGGACATACTTTTCCCTCTATTTTCCTTGTGGACCATTGTTCTGAAAATTACAGACAGTCTAGAGTTGTCCCTAAGTAAGAAACCAGCAAAGTTTCAGAAGGATAGGTGCAGCAGTTCATGTGGAAGGGGAGTTCTCCAATTTGAGGGAGGGAGTGATTTGCTTTCCCTTCCCTTCCCCCCTTCCCCAATAGTTTTGGGGTAAGTTTGGATGAAAATGCACAGGTCATTAGAGGTGTCCCCCAAGCTAGAAACCTGCAAAGTTCCTGAAGGATATTCATGCATGCAAATGTAGAATTACTGGAATTTATTTACAATTCACCAATGTTAGCAGCAGGGGAACATGGTGTGAAGGTGCTATTGCACTCATGTACTGCTTGTGGGTTTCCCATGGGCATCTGGTTGGCCACTGTGTGAATAGAATGCTGGACTAGAAGGACCTTGGTCTGATGCAGCATGGCTCTTCTTATGTTCTTAAATATAGAGTTCCTCTGAGCATATGCAGAATGCTTTTCTTTCACCACTGAGTGCTTCCATTCTCCCCCTACCAGTTCTACATTCTCCATGCAACCATCCTTCCTCATCCTACCATCCTCCAGCAACTCTTCATAAAAACAGATGTCTTGTTTTGTGCAATTCTATGTTTTCCTTGTTATGCACAAGCTCTCATTGTATCTTCCTCCCCATAACTTCATTTGTGCCAAAACTTCACCAGGATTCAGCCAATGAGTCTGTTTTCAAAACTAGGGCTAAGTTATGGAGAAACTCTGATCATGTACTAAGTGCCTTTCCCTCACCAATGAAGCTAGAGTTCATAAACATGCACAAACGCGCGCGCACACACACACACACACGACAAAACATGCATTGGACTGAGCTGAAAGGGTAGTCAATTATTCATTAGACAGAACTGGGTAGGCACTGTATTAAGCCTGCAGTACCACAACTCACAGCTCACAACTCAGGACCTATTTCCAAGTAAACATGCAGAACATCAGGGTGCAAACCTCCCTGCAAAAGTAACTTGTACTGGAATCGTATGAACACTTCCCTGAAGGTAAGCCTCGTTAAACATAATGAGACTTCTGAGTAGGCGTACATAGGCTTGTATAAATGAGTGGTATTTATCTCTCCCCCCCTTAAAAAACAAATCCCAAACTCCTATTTTTATTAAAGCTTTCTGTTCATAGGAGCATAGGAAGCTGCCTTATACTGAGTCAGACCCTGGGTCCATCTAGTGCAGAATTGTTGAAACTGACTGGCAGCAGTGGCTTTCCAGGTTTTCAGACCACTTTCTTTCCTAGCCCTACCTGGAGATGCTGGGGATTGAACCTGGGACCTCCTGTTAGGGATGTCGGAGAATTTCTCCACGAATCTCCAGGAGGCCAAATGCCAATGCATTCAGCCCCCTGAAATTGTTGGGGAAATTCTCCGCCAACCCCCGCCACCCCCCAGGATGGGACTCTGTGGAATGTCCCTCTCACAGGCAGGTCCCGGTGGCATTTCAGCGGCGTTTCGGTGGCAGCGGGGGCGGTGGCCGGTCTTCCGACCGGCTGCCGCCGCCGCCATTTCCCTGTAAAGTAAAAACAAACAAACAAACATGATAGGCTACGTAACAATTTCCGTAGCCTATCACAGCTAGATTTTCAAAGTTAGCTGTGATAGGCTACATAAAGATTTACGTAGCCTATCACGGCTGACTTTGAAAATCTAGCTGTGATAGGCTACGTAAATCGTTATGTAGCCTATCACATTTTTTTTTCAATTTACTTTTTTATTTCACGGCCGGGGAGACAGGGCGCTCCCCCCCGGCCTGAATTTCGGCCAGGAGGGGGGGCGCCTCCCCCCCTGGCCTGAATTTCGGCCGGGAGGGGTGGGGCGCCTCCCCCCTCCAAGAATTTCGGGGGGAGAAACAGAGCGCCTCCCCCCCACACCGAAAACAGCTGTGGGACCAGGTAAGGGACTTTCATCCATCCTTACCAAGGATGTGCTCTACCACTGAGCTACAGCCCTTTCTAGTGCTGGATAATGGAAAATGACAAACAAAAGAGCCCCAGATTTGTTTCTCTGCAACCACGCGAACCCACTTTTCTGAAAGACCTGAGTGAGAGGGAGAAAAAACAACCCTCTTGTCTGTTTGTATAAGGCCGAATACAGTTCAGAACTTCTCTTGCCCACCAAAGTAAATTCTCTTTAAGAATTCCCCAAGATATGCTCTGTGTGGAATACAGAAGAGAAAGAAGGAGCAGGATAGAGGAAGGAAGAAGAAAAGAATGGTGATTGGAAATGAGTGGGTCGGGGGGTAGAGTGAATTCCCTAAGCCAAGTGGCTCCTTTCAGAGAGGTAGGACTTACTTTAGAGGAATTTAGGGGGCTGTGGAGGGTTTGTAAGGACTGCACGTACTGAAATTGACTTTATGAGGTGAGGTGGCTGAGTGCCTTTTCTAGCTTTTTTTAAACTGTAGAACCTATTTAAAGCCTCAGCAGTTCCTTGGTCATGACTCCACAGAGTCCTCACCTTTCTTTTGGAATAATTTGAGTCCTACAGCTATTTAGGAGAAATTAAAATGGAGGGGTGAAAGAAGTTTGTGGAGGCTGATTGGATCCTTTTTTATACTGAAGCTACTAAACTTCTGCAGAAGCCAAAGTGACACCCCCGATTCAGGTTAGGTTAGTCACACTTTGGTCTCATTGAAATCAAAACTTGATTTTATCTTGACTAAAGTATTATGAACCTATTCTGCATCCACCCCTTTGTTGTTATATTTCATCCTAACCCTATTTATTCCTGCCGTTTTGACAGGTCTGTTAGCATTTGAAATGAATAACATGAGCCTAATCTTAAGGATGTCAGAGAATTCTGCCATGGATCTCAGTAAGGCCAAATGCCAGTGCATTCACCCCCCCGAAATCTGTGGCGGAACGCAGCCCCCCACCCCCCCACCCCACGAAAGGCGCGTGAAACGGAGCACTTACCTGCTGCCGTCCGTGCTGACTTGCGAATGGCAGCCACATCTACGGCCACCATTTGCTTCCTCATTATAGCTGTGATAGGCTATGTAAATACTTACGTAGCCTATCACGGCAGCCTGGCAGGATGCAAATGCCATTTGCATCCGCAGCAGCCAGCCGAGAGACCAGCTGCCGCCGCCGCCACCGGAGCCACGCAGCCGGAACATCCGCCCCAGGTAAGCTTTGTCCCAGGGGGGATTCCGTGGGGTGGGGGGGATTCCACAGGGTGGGGGGCTGAGAAGCCTTTCCGCCACAGGTTTCGAGGGGCCGAATGCTCTGGCACTCGGCCTCACTGAAATCCGTGGCGGAATTCTCCGCCATGCCTCTGTACAACACATAGGATTTGTCACAGAATCATCAAACACTAGTAGATTCTATGTCATAAAGGCAGATCCTCTCTCCCTGCCCCGGAATGCCCCCAGCCCCACCCCTTTTCAGCCACTCTGTGCTCCTGTTCTAAACGTGGAGGACGGGGTTTCTCTGCACTGCCTCTAAGGCAGCGCAGACATGGGGGGAGGTCAGTTTTCCAGGAACTGACCTTGGAGCATGGGATGTCGGGGATGCTCTGACTTGGATTCCTGCATTGAGCAGGGGGTTGGGCTTGATGGTCTTGTAGGCCCCTTCCAACCCAACTATTCCATGATTCAATGATTCCTGGAAAACAGCATATCCTGTGGCAGTCTAGCCATTGTCTAGCAGCCATAGGATCACTCCCTCCATCTCATTTTGTGGAACTAGGATCATTGGTATGCCTCTATGAGCATGGACTGGCACATGGCTGCAGATCTAGCATTTGGATACATTCAAGTCTACTTGAATCTGGTTCACTACTTTCAGGAAAGTGTTCTTCGCTTCCATGCAGCTGAAGATGTCAAGCAGGAGTAGGATGCAGTTTGGCCACATCATGAGAATGTGCCTCTGGTGGATGCTGAAAGGACATCCCTGCTTTTACATGTTAGGCTGCACAAATACACAAATATTTGTGTAGCCTATCACATTAATGACAACCACAGACGCAAATGGCGTCCAGGACACCATTTGCGGCCATAAAGGCTTTAGTTTAAGGCAAATGCATTTTTTTATTATTATTAAATTTATTAATCGCCCATCTGGCTGGTCACCCAGCCACTCTGGGCGATGTACAACATACCATAAAACAATTTAAAACAATAAAATTCTACCATAATTTTTTTTTAAAAAAATACCCTAACCCACCCCAAATGCCTGCCTGAACAACCACATTTTTAATGCACGACCGAAGCTCATTAAAGAGGGGGCATGACGGAGTTCCCTAGGAACTCCATCCATTTATGGCTGCATTTACCTTAAACTAAGACCTTTATGGCTGCAAATGGCATCCCAGATGCCATTTGCATCCGGAGACTCACCTTACCTACCCCAGCGATATGGCCATGGCAGCCATATTGCTGGGGCTTTGGAGCTGGTTGCAGGGAGGATCCACTGGTGAGGACTTTGCCCTTCAGCAGAAGATAGGGGATCCGATCCTCCATGGACTTCGGGGGGCCAGATTCAATAGAATCCGGCCTCATTGGGGTCCGTGGTAGGGATGGATGAAAGGGACTTACCTTGTCCTGCAGCTTGCTTCGCGGTGGGGGGGAGGTGCTTCGGTCCTCCCCCCGAAGTTCAGGCAAGGGGGGGAGGCACCCCGCCTCACCCAGACAAAATTCAGTCCGGGGGGGGAGGCGCCCCATCCCTCGCTGGCGGAATTCAGGCCAGGGAGGAGCGGCCCGTTTCCCCGGCCGCGAAAAAAAAGTAAAAAAAAAACCACACACACACACACACACCCATGATAGGCTACGTAACGATTTGCGTAGCCTATCACGGCTAGATTTCCAAAGTCAGCCCTGATAGGCTACGTAAATCGTCACGTAGGCTATCAGAGGTGACTTTGGGGGGAAAAAAGCGCGTACGCAAATGGGGGCGCCCCATGGGAGCCACCATTTGCATTCCTTATTTTGGCATGTCTAGTCTACGTAAAGATTTACGTACACTACGGCGAAAATAAGGGCAACGCAAATAGGGTTCCCTTATTTTCGCCGTAGTCTACGTAAATCTTTACGTAGACTACCCCTGTCCAAATAAGGAACGGAAATGGCGGCGCCCATGGGGCGCCACCATTTGCGTACAGGCTTTTTTTCCCCCTAAAGTCACCCGTGATAGGCTACGTGATGATTTACGTGGCCTATCATGGCTGACTTTGGAAATCTAGTCATCATAGGCTATGTAAATCGTCACATAGCCTATCACGGGTGTTTTTTTTTTACTGTACTTTTTATTTTGTAATGGCGGCAGTAGGGATGGCGGAGAATTTCTCCCCGAAACTTCGGGGGGCCGAGCGCCAACGTGTTTGGCCCCCCGAACAAGTTTCGGGGAGAAATCCTCCGCACCCCCCCCGCCCCCCCCCGGGATGGGACTTACCTTCCCTGAATGTCCCTCCCGGCAGCGGGTCCGGCTGGCGGTTTGTCCGGTGTTCGAGCGGGGCAGGAGCGGCAGCCGGTCTTTCGACCGGCTGCTGCCGCCGCCATTGCAATCAAAGAAAAAAACAAAAAAACATCCCCTGATAGGCTACGTGACGATTCACGTAGCCTATCATGGCTAGATTTGCAAAGTCAGCCATGATAGGCTACATGAATCGTCACGTAGCCTATCACGGGTGACTTAAAAAAAAATAAAATAAAAGTGTGTACGGATAATGGCGGCCCCCATAGGGAGCCACCATTCCCATTCCTTATTCGGTCGCTGTTGTCTACGTAAATGTTTACGTAGACTACGGCGAAAATAAGGGCAACGCTATTTGCGTTGCCCTTATTTTCACCGTAGTCTACGTAAACATTTACGTAGACTACAGCAACTAAATAAGGAACGCGAATGGCGGCTCCCTATGGGGGCCGCCATTCGCGTACGTGCTTTTTTTTTTTAAAGTCACCCGTGATAGGCTACGTGATGATTGACGTAGCCTATCATGGCTGACTTTCCAGATCTAGCCACGATAGGCTACGTGAATCGTCATGTAGCCTATCAGGGGACTTTTTTTTTTTTTTTTACTTTCGTGTTCGCGGCCGGGCGAGGCGGGAAGCCTCCTCCCCGGCCTGAATTTCGGCTGGGCGAGGCGGGAAGCCTCCCCCCCGGCCTGAATTTCGGCTGGGCGAGGCGGGAAG
This sequence comes from Heloderma suspectum, assembly GCF_057233095.1. Lineage (NCBI taxonomy): Eukaryota > Metazoa > Chordata > Lepidosauria > Squamata > Helodermatidae > Heloderma > Heloderma suspectum. Next base: position 90,984,845 of record NC_139463.1, on the reverse strand, counting down.
CCTCCCCCCCAGCCTGAACTTCGCGGGGGGAGCAGCGAAGCGCTCCCCCCCACCGCGAACAAGCTGCGAGAAAAGGTAAGTGACTTTCGTCCACCCCTAGGCGGCAGCAGCAGCCGGTCAGGAGACCGGCCGCAGCCCCCGCCCCCACCGAAATGCCGCCGAAACGCCGCCGGGACCCGCCGCCGAGAGGGACATTTGCCGAAGGTAAGTCCCATCCCGGGGGGGGGGGGGCTGGGAGCCGGCAGATAATTTACCCAACACTTTCAGGGGGATGAATGCGTCAGCACTCGGCCTCCCAAAGATTCGTGGAGAAATTCTCCACCATCCCTAGTCCGTGGAGGATTTCTCCAACATCCCTACATCCAGCATTGTCTGGTTCTTGGTATGTCATCTCCAGGGGGCAACACTTTCTTTCAGTGGGATTCAAGGAACCAGGTAGGTTTGTCTTTACAGCCCTACGGTGGTGTGGGTGGTCAACAGCACCTGATGGGATCCTTTCCCATGATGCCCAAGGGAAGGCTTCTTCTGATAGACTTTGATGTGGACTCAATCTCTAGGCTACAGGTTGTGACACTGTACCATAGGAATGTCTGGATGCACCTTTTTAACCTGTGAAGTTAAAGCCTTCACACACTTCATTAACGCTTGGCAATAGTTCAACACAGTCTCATCACTTAAGTGAAAGTTAGTAAGATGTTCTTTAATAGGTGCTGAAGATTAGGGATGTACGAAATTGCCCTTACCTGGCTCCACCGGGTTCCACTGGGGGGGGAGGCACTCCGTCCCTCCCCCCGGAATCCTTGCGGGAATTCTGCGGAGCCACCGGCTGGCTCCGCCAGCAGCTGGACATCCGGCCCCTGGCTAGCAGGGACACAAATGGCAGAGGCTGAAGCTGCCGCTGTTTGCGTCCCTGCAGTCAGCCGTGATAGGCTACGTAAATCTTTACGTAGCCTATCACGTCTGACTTTAAAAGAACAAAACAAAATGAGCGTACACAAATGGCGGCAGCTACAGCTGCTGCCATTTGCGTTCGTTATTTGGGGCTGTCTTAGTCTACGTAAATATTTATGTAGACTAAGACGGCCCAAAATAAGGAACGCAAATGGCGGTGGCCGTAGCCGCCGCCATTTGCGTATGCGCGTTGTTGTTGTTGTTGTTGTTGTTTTTAAGTCAGACGTGATAGGCTACGTAAAGATTTACGTAGCCTATCATGTTGTTGTTGTTGTTGTTGTTGTTTTTAAACCTAGCCATGATAGGCTATGTAAATCTTTACGTAGCCTATCACGTCTTTTTTTTTTTCCAACACTGCAAATGGCGGCAGCCAGTTGGAAGATCAGCCGCCGCTGCCCGGAAGATCCGCACCAGGTAAGTCTCGTCCGGGGGGGGATCCGCGGGGGGGTGGGGGGTGGCAGGCCATTCCGCCACGGAGTTCAGGGGGCTGAATGCACTGGCATTTGGCCTCACCGAGATCCGTGGCGGAATTCTCTGCCATCCCTACTGAAGATGGGAGTCCCAGGGTCTTCCTGTCAGGATCTCATGGAGACTGAGTCCAGTTTGTCACTGCAAAATGGCACATGTGCTCAGCAGGGCCAAGTTAGAGCATCACAGATACTAGAGCAGGTTCACTACCAGCTGTTCCAGTGGGGAATCCACCCTTGGGGGGAGGCAGTCTGTCCCTCCCTCCGGAATCCTCGCCAGCCGGCTCTGCTCTGTGGTGATTCTGCGGAGCCACTGGCTGGCTCCGGAGCACCAGCGATATGGCCGCCACTGCTGTACCGTATCACTGGCCGAGGCTGACTCGGGACGCAAATGGCATCCACTAGGCCATTTGTGGCCGTAAAGCTCTTAGATTAAGCTAAATGCAGCTGTGAATGGCTAGCCTATCACATTAAAAACCACAGACACAAACGACGTAGCAAATGCCATTTGCAGCAGTAAAGCCCTTAGTTTAAGCTAAAGGCAGCCATTTACAGCTACATTTAGCTTGATCTAAGAGCTTTATGGCCACAAATGGTGTAGTGGATGCCATTTGAGTCCAAGGTCATCCTCAGTCAGGGATATGGCACAGCAATGGCAGCCTTATCACTGGTGCTCCAGAGCTGCAGGCGGGGAGGATCCAGCCAGGGAGGATTCCGCAGGGAGGCGGAGGTAAGTGATCCTTTCTGCCATGGACTCCAGAGACTAGATCCTTTTGAATACAGCCTCATTGGGGTCCGTGGCAGAATTCTCTGACATCCCTAATCACACCATTTAAGTCCATTTTTAGCACAGATTTTGGCTAATTTGGTCTTTAAGACTCCATTCCACCTTTTTTTCCCCACCAGCTCTGCTGGCTGAGGATGGTAGGGGCACTGGAAATGCTGTTGAATTTGCAAAGCTTTGTTCATACAACTACGAATACATATTTAAAAGAACAACATTACTTCATCTGCATGAAATCTATTTGTATGTTAAAAGAAAGCTTACATCTCTCTTAACTTTTTTCAGGGCTGGGTATCTGAGCAGATGGTGCACTTTCTTTCTCTCAGACAGAACATATAACATGCTAATTCACTCAGGATTTTATAGAGCAAGTCTCACTAAGTTAGAAAACTGTCAGAAACTACACGCACTGCTGGCCCCCCTTCACCAATAGGGATGTATGAAAGTCCCTTACCTGAACCCAAAGCTTGATTCGCGGTGGGGGGGAGGTGCCCCATCCCTCCCCCCTGAAATTCTGGCTGGGGGGGAGGCGCCCCATCCCTCCGGCCACGAATCCTGCTGTCCTGCCGGGACGCAAATGGCGGTGGCCGTAGCCTCCGCCGTTTGCGTCCCTGCAGTCAGCTGTGATAGGCTATGTAAATGTTTACGTAGCCTAGCACGGCTGAGGGGAAAAAAAAAACTGCACGTACGCAAATGGTGGCGCCCATGGGCACCACCATTTGCGTTCCTTAATTTGGCATGTGTAGTCTACGTAAACATTTACGTAGACTACGGCGAAAATAAGGGGAACGCTATTTGCATTCCCCTTACTTTCGCCGTAGTCTACGTAAATGATTATGTAGACTACACGTGCCAAAATAAGGAATGCAAATGGTGGAGCCCATAGGCGCCGCCATTTGCATACACGCGGTTGTTGTTGTTTTTTTCACTCAGCCGTGTTAGGCTACGTAAATATTTATGTCATAAACATTTACGTAGCCTATCATGGTGTTTTTAAAAATCTAGCCATGATAGGCTACGTAAATCTTTACGTAGCCTATCATGTTTTTTTGTTTGTTTGGTTTTTTTAACTTGGAAATGGCGGCGGCAGCCAGTCAGAAGACCGGCCGCCGCAGCCACCACCGCCGGACCGCCACGAAACCGCCACCAGAGCCGCCGCCGCCAGGGACATTCGCACAAGGTAAGTCCCGTCCTGGGGGGGATGGGGGGTGCAGACCGTTTCTCCACCAATTTTGGGGGGCCGAATGCGCTGGCATTCGGCCTCCCTGAGATTCGAGGAGAAATTCTCTGACATCCCTATCAAGGCTTTTCTCTTTGGGCAGCAAAATAAGTTTTCTCACAGTATAGAAAGAAGCATTCCTTATCAGTCAGAAGGTATACAATGTGAAGAGTGAGTACAGTGCATTATTTTAGCTTCTGTGAGTAGGGAAAAATGTGGCTTTCACTCTATGTGAATACAGCTATGAGAACCAACTCTAAAATCATGAAAATTGCTAACTTTCTAGCAAATCAGCATACTTGTGCTATTGATTACTGCATTATTACTGCATATAATTCTGGGCAAATTCACACCTGACTGCTTGCCAGTCTTCTAAAACTAAATCTAATACACTCTCTCCTTGAATTTTCACAGATTCTATATGCAGCTGTTTATTAAACAATTAAAACAAATCATATTTTTGTTAAGCTTATTTATTGTTAAGCATATTTAAGCTTGCTAGGCTCCAAACAAAGCAAAAAGACAAAGCAAGAAAATAACAATAACTAACACAACAATGGGACAATGCACAACACATAGGATTTCAAATCCACTGTTACCTCAGTATACAAATATATCTCACCACTGACTTTCAGTAAAAGTTAACACATACTTAGACCACTTTAAAATCTCATTCTCATTAGGGATGGCGGAGAATTTCTCCCTGAAACTTCGGGGGGCCGAGCGCCAACATGTTCGGCCCCCCGAACAAATTTCGGGGAGAAATTCTCCGCACCTCCGCCCCCCGCACCCCCCCGGGACGGGACTTACCTTGGACGAATGTCCCTCCCGGCGGCGGGTCCGGCGGTTCGGCGGGTGTTAGTCCAGGGTGGGAGCGGCAGTCAGTCTTTCGACCAGCTGCCGCCCCCGCCATTCCAATAAAATAAAAAAAAATGCCCCCGTGATAGGCTACATGACGATTAACGTAGCCTATCATGGCTGACTTTGCAGATCTAGCTGTGATAGGCTACGTTAATCGTCACGTAGCCTATCATGGGGGCGTTTTTAAAAAAAAAATAAAAAATTGGAGTTCGCAGCCGGGCGAGGCGAGGCGCCCCTCCCTGGCCTGAATTTCAGCCGGGCGAGGCGGGAAGCCTCCCCCCCGACCTGAATTTCGGCCGGGCGAGGCGGGAAGCCTCCCCCCCGGCCTGAACTTCGTGGGGGGAGCAGCGAAGCACCTCTCCCCCCACCGCGAACAAGCTTCGAGGACAGGTAAGTGACTTTCGTCCACCCCTAATTCACATCTAGGGGTGGCAGAGAATTTCTCCACAAATCTCCGGGAGGCCGAATGCCAACGCATTCTGCCCCCTGAAATTCTTGGGGAAAATCTCCGCCCCCTGCTCCCCCCGTGATGGTACTTACCTCTGTCGAATGTCCCTCTCAGCAGCGGGTCCTGGCGGCGTTTCAGTGGTGTTTCGGCGGTGGCTGGGGCGGCGGCCGGTCTTCCGACCGGCTGCCGCCGCCACCATTTCCCCGTAAAGTAAAACAAAACAAAACAAAATGTGATAGGCTACGTAGCGATTTACATAGCATATCACGGCTAAATTTTCAAAGTCAGCCATGATAGGCTACGTAAATCTTTACGTAGCCTATCACGGCTGACTTTGGGGGGAAAAAAGCGCGTATGCAAATGGCGGCGCCCATGGGCGACGCCATTTGCGTACATGCTTTTTTTTTTTCAAAGTCAGCCATGATAGGCTACATAAAGATTTACGTAGCCTATCATGGCTGACTTTCAAAATCTAGCAGTGATAGGCTACGTAAATCGTTACGTAGCCTATCACATTTTTTTCCCCCAATTTACTTTTTTATTTCGCAGCTGGGGAGACGGGGCGCTCCCCCCCAGCCTAAATTTTGGTGGCGAGGGATGGGGCGCTTCCCCCCCGGCCTGAATTTCGGCCGGGAGGGGTGGGGCGCCTCCCCCCTGCCATGAATTTTGGGGGGAGAAATGGAGCACCTCCCCCCCACACCAAAAACAGCTGTGGGACCAGGTAAGGGACTTTCGTCCATCCTTACTAGGGATGGCAGAGAATTCCACCATGGAACTCGGTGAGGCTGAATGCCAGTGCATTCGGCCCCCGAACTCCATGGCGGAAAGGCCTGCCACCCCCCGCCACCCTGTGGATCCCCCCCCCGGGACGAGACTTACCTGGGGTGGATCTTCCGGGTGGCAGCGGCTGCGGCGGTGGATGGTCTTCCGGCCAGCTGCCGCCGCCGCCATTTGCAGTCTTGTTAAAAAAAGAAAAAGACGTGATAGGCTACGTAAATCTTTATGTAGCCTATCATGGCTGGGTAGTTTTTTTTAAAAAAAAAAAAACACGTATGCAAATGGCCGCGGCTACGGCCATTTTAGCCTACGTAAATATTTACATAGGCTAAAATGGTGAATCAAAAAGGGACACAAATAGTGCCCGCTAGGCTATTTGCGTTCCCCTTTATTTTCACCGTCATAGTCTACGTAAATATTTATGTAGATTCAGACAGTCAAAAATAAGGAATGCAAATGGCAGCAGCCATAGCCGCTGCCATTTTGCATATATGTTTTGTTTTTGTTTTTTCCCCAGAGCCCTCTGCGGCCGGAAATCCAGCTGCGGATGGCTCTGGGCTGGGCTGGGCCTGGCTGGCTGCTCTGCAGAGCTGCCGCGGAGCACATCCGGCCATCGAGGATTCCAGGGGGGAGGAACGGATCGCCTCCCCCCCGTCGAGGGTTCTGGGGGGAGGGACAGAACGCCTCCCCCCCATCAACATAATCCGCGAAAGGTAAGTCACTTTCCTACATCCCTAGTTGTACCTTCAGGTAGCAAAGAAGCAGGATTTAGAGTATAGCGTACTATGACTGCTAGAGAGAAGCAACATTTCATACCTGGAGAGGCATGATTGAGATAGGTGTGGTCTTTGTTTTATGTAGAAATGCTGCTACTGAGTGAGGTACACAAAGACTTAAAGGAGAACTTAACACTATCTTTTCAGGGACTTGAACAAGGTGGGCAGCAGCTGAAGAATCAAGGAAAGTACTGTAATATGTTACTGGTCAGTTTTTATTTCCATGCTTTCAGGCAAGCACACTAAGAGCAATATATATATATATATATATATATATATATATATATATATATATTCATAACAGGAGAGAGTGAACGGAATAATTGGGAAGCCCAAGTTTTTTTAGAACAGTGTTTGTTTAGGAGCAGTGGAAGCAGATTCAGCTTCGGAAGAATAGGAAAGTGGCTCAGGAAGATCTGAATATATTCTGTCAGGGAGCAAAGATAGTATGACTAAGTTTACACAAAAGGTCTCTGGTCAATAGAAAGAAAAAGTTACAAACCTCTCAGCTGTCTTAGAAATTTTGAGAAGGAAAGGGAGGAGGGGGGAGCTGCTCGGAGGTGTGAAGTGTTTCCATCAGCTGGCCAGGCTGGTGGAGACACTAATTTTTCTAATGCTCAACTTGGCTACAGAAAAGTGGCAGCCATGCTGGAACATTTTCTTCCAAAAACATCTTTAGATAATCCATGTAATCTGCTGTTGTCTCGCTTTTGTTTTGCTTAATTGATAATCTTTTTTTTTTTAGCCTAATCTGTTTTCTGCAGCTTCTGATGTGCACTTGATCTAAAGTATTAAGGTCAGCTGGTTCTTGATTTGGCCAATTTGCTTGTTCTTTTAATCTAGTGCACACTTCTTGGGGCAAAATAATTCTCATGAGTTGGTTCATGCTAGCACAATTAGGATTTTAACAAGTGATCGCTGCTTGCAATTCTTCTCTAAACGTCTTTGACTTTTCTCTGATGTTTCAAAATTTGGCCTAGTCTTTCAGTTTTTCTTGGGAGTCCTTAAGATTCCACTCCCCAGGACATAGGTGATGGAGGGGAGGGGCACCTCAACATACCAATCAAAGAATGCATTCTCATGGACCCTGTGCCATCTTGGACCTCAAGATTCCAAGGCTCCCTTTAAATGCACACTTTTGTCCAAATCAAAGGTCCCAACCAAAGGAAATTGTTTGGATGGGTCAAGTTCAATTTCCATTTCTCCAAAACTTGCGTGTCTTAGGTCCATAATTCCTGTAGATGTACATTGAAGGTGTCCTTTTTTGGACTGTGGAATTTATTTGGAAGAATCCCACCCCATCCTCAGTTCATACAGGAGCACACAGGAAAATAATCAGGAGGTCTCCACAGGTTGCGAGAAATGAAAGGCCCTGCCAAATTCCAAGGTACAGAGACTGACTCCCACTGAATTAGAGGCACCATCAGTCAAGGGAGTTCATACCATGGCAGGGAGTGAAGGAAAGGTCGGGTCACTCACTTCAATTTCTGTTCATTCAGGAATGATTTATTCAGGAGGTCCGTGCCTTGTCAGCCGGTTCATACCATGGAGAGAAAAAGGAAAACTCACTCACACAAGGTTCCAGAGACTATAATTGGCCCTGCTCCTTTTTTACCTCAATTCATACCAGGCAATTCTTGTTTTATTGTTTTCCTCAATTCAAACAAGGCAACTCCCATTCACCTGATGCTATATCCCATAGACCACTGTACCCCCCCCAAAACCCTAAACAAAACAAACACTTACTAAGTGCTTAAATTACTGACTGTCTCTTTAAAGGCAGTATCCCATCAGCCAAGGTAGAATTGTCCCATGGGCAGCCTCACACTGAGCCCCAGACTTAGAGATTTCAAAAGGTCTCTTACTTAGCGCTTGCTTCTGGGATGTTCAGTGAACGGCGGCCCAAATTGGTTCAATTCTCCTCAGCATTTGGGATCCAAGTCATGGCACCAAATTGTTAAGGAAATATCCAAGGCAGGTTAGGCTGAACAGTCAGGAATTTATTAAAGCACATAATGGCCATGGGAGAGACAGATGAAACTGTGTCTCCCCCAAATAAAAGGAACAGGATCCATTTATACAGACTGAAAGTTGGAGAACAAAGAAAACACACTACACATGTTCAGAAACCAATTAGTACTCAGTAACAGTCTTATCAGCACAGCGGCCTTCTTATCTTTAGGGATGAGTAACTTTAGTGGATAGGAATTTCTTGCATATGAGCAAGTTACAATTACCTTCTCATGGTCAGACACACACACACACACACACACACACACTGCCATCAGGCACCTCGCCTGAACTAAACTACTTACAATGCCTAGTCAGGCCTACTTTCACACTGGGATCTGTTAATCTAGAATGGGAAGAACTCTGGTACTGCCACACTCCTGTTTTTCTCCATCTCAAGGGGTATAACATAGCACACCCATTTTTGCAAGTAATGAGTATCTTGACCTATGTATTGGGGGACAGGGAACAGTTTCAGTCTTGTGGCTTCAGTGACATTTCTTTGGATCTTACACTGTCTGCCTGTTGTCTGCTCTCTCACAACCAACCAAAAATGAATATTATGTAAAGGACAGTCATCTCTGTTGAGAAGATTAAATTGACAAGTATACAAATGACAAGTACAGCAAGAAACACTGCTATAGTTGGCATCAAACTGATGAAAAAGAACATGTCTGGTGTTTTGTCCTCCAAAAGAAACTGATCCTGCAAACTCCCCACCCCCACCCCTTTTCACAGTGAAGTGGGAGATGCAAGACAAAAATAGCATTTCAAGTAATTCTATGGCATTAAATCTAACAAGAAGAAATAGTGATCTCTAATGGGACGGCAGAGGATGAGATGGCTAGATAGCATCACCGATGCAATGAATATGTGAACTTGAGCACACTCCGGGAGAGAGCAGAGGACAGGAAGGCCTGGCGTGCTATGGTCCATGGGGTCACCAAGAGTCGGACATGACTTAAAGACTGAACAACAACAATGGAATATTGGGAGTCAGCCTTGTGAAATCTTAAGTGGATTTGATCAAGCATAATTACACTACACTGAAAATACAAGAGGTTAAGTACTTGTCCAGATGTAAACACCAGAATTGTCCAGAGTTTCCTTCTCCGTGGATTCCTATTCATCATGGGATCAAGCATGTGACAAAATGTTATGGAGTCTGGTTCTGGCATCAGTAAGGTGATGGTGACATTGAACAGAGGCAGGAGCCACAAACAGGCTGGAGGAATGATACCTGAATGGAGAGGTAGAATGGGATGTGGAAAGGCTGAGCAAATACCAGCCACAAGGAAGTGTGCATAGTTACTCAATGAGGCAAGTTGCTCATGTAGACCAGCTTTGAAAGGAGGGCTTTATAGGACCTGTTGAATCTCCTTGAGGGTCAGCTGAACATCTTGAGGTTGTATAGGGTCATTTGACAGTACTCAGACCAGCACTGGACGCTAGAGGGTGACCTAGCATTATAAAACCAGCTCTAAGCTAGCTGATCAAAGGCTGGACTCTTGAGCGTGGAGTCAAGATGCCCTCATGGAGCCTGACTTTTTTCTTTTCTTTTCTCACAAATCCCCCAATATTAATGATAATTTATTCCAGTGTTTGAACATTTCATAATTTCATTTGAAATTCCAGTAATGAACATTTCACAAACTCCCTGCTAGCCCAAGACATTGTATTGCTTGAAGTGGAGTAAAATAACACTCTAAACTACTGAAAGAGAAACTGAAAGGGGGAAAGCTTATGAATATCACTGGCAGTTTTATTCAAGCATGCTTCAATTCAAAATATTAGTTCTAAATTGTCATTCTATGCAGAGGTAGTTGGCAGTTGATGGATGAGAGATGGGAGGTGGGAAGGGGATTCCATTGCACACTCACAAATCTTTCTGAATTGCATTACATTTTTAATGTTTTCTCCTTACGAGCTCTTCCTTATTGTTTAGTTCGGGCTTCAAAATAATGATGAAACATTTCGGGAAAAAGATGGAACCCAGCAATCCAGCACTGGAGGTAAAGATAGAAAAGATCTCCACAGCTACTGTGTATTTTCCCTTGGTGCTCAGGTAGGTTGGGACAAAGGAAAGCCAAACACTGCAAAAGACCAACATGCTGAAGGTGATGAACTTGGCTTCATTGAAACTGTTGGGTAACTTCCTAGCAAGGAAAGCCACAAGGAAGCTGACAATGGCCAGGAAGCCCATATAGCCCAGGACACAATAAAACATAGTAACAGATCCCTCATTACATTTGAGTATACTTTCTTCAGTCACTGAGTGCAGGTCAGCATTTGGGAATGGCGGAGAGGTTGCCAGCCACACGGTGCAAATACCTGCTTGGATAAAGGAGCAGCAAAGGACAATGGAGCTGGTCAGTCTTTTCCGCAACCATTTTCTGATGTTGCTTCCTGGCTTGATGGCCATGAAAGCCAGAACTACTGTGACAGTTTTTGCTAACACACAAGACACAGCCACTGTGAAGACCATACCAAAACTAATTTGTTGGAGGAAACACATCACTTTTTGGGGTGGGCCAATGAAAAGCAATGCACAAAGGAAACAGAGCAGGAGAGAAATGAGGAGAGTGTAGGTGAGGTTCTGGTTGTTTGCTTTGACGATGGGGGTATCATGGTGCTTCAAAAATATTCCAAGCACCAAAGCTGTGAACAGAGAAAAGGAAAGTACCAAGACAGTTAAGATGATCCCCAAAGGCTCTTCATAAGACAAGAAAGTTACTATCTTGAGATTGCATGAGGCTCGGTCCTTGTTTGGGTATTGATCAGCTGGGCATTCAAGGCAGTCATCCATGTCTGAAAACAGAAGTATTCATTTTCATTTTTTTCTAACTTTTTATATGTTTGTTTTTCCCCATGCAGGGATTATAGCAGAAATGGTGCCAGGAGAGGTGACCACTGATGCATGCATTTATTACCTTTCTATGCCTTCCAAAAGACAAAGCTCTCTGGGTGTTTTATAAAAATCAATACTCTAAAAATACAATACAACAATGTAATATAAAAACATTAACATATATGCATAGAAAAATAATTTTAAACAGACAACAATAAAAATCCCAGGACCTATTAAAAACACTTATTATATGCTATCAAATGCCTGGAAATAGAGGAATGTAACCTCCTGCTGGAGTACAGCTATTGCCTTTACAAAGGAAGTTATGAATGAAATAAAGAATAGCTAGGGATGTCAGAGAATTCCACCATGGATCTCGGTGAGGCCGATTGCCAGTGCATTTGGCCCCCCGAAATCCGTGGCAGAATGAAGCCCCCACCCCCACCACCCCATGAAAGGCACGCAAAATGGAGCACTTACCTGCTGCCATCCGCGCTGACTTGTGAATGGCAGCCGCACTGCGGCCACCATTTGCTTCCTCATCATAGCTGTGATAGGCTACGTAAATAATTACGTAGCCTATCACGGCTAACGCAGGGACGCCATTTGCATCCCTGTGGAGGCTGTGATAGGCTACGTAAGTATTTACATAGACTATCATGGCAAGCTAAAAAAAAAAAAAAAACAGCATACACAAATGGCAGCAGCTATGGCGGCCGCCATTTGCGTTCCCTTTTTTTCATTGTTATAGCCTACGTAAATATTTATGTAAGCTATTACAGCAAAAAAAAAGGGGGAATGCAAATAGCGTAGTGGGCACTATTTGCGTTCCATTTTTTTTCGCCGTAATAGTTTACATAAATATTTACATAGGCTAAAACAGTGCAAAAAAAAGGAACACAAGTAGCGCCCACTACGCTATTTGTGTTCCCCTTTTTTTCACCGTAATAGCTTACGTAAATATTTATGTAGGCTAAAACAGTGAAAAAAAGGGAACAAAAATGGTGGGAAATGGCTCTGCGGAACCTCCACGGAGCAGAGCCAGCCAGATTAGGATTTCGGAGCGCCTTCCCCCCACCGTGAATCACCCCGTTGAAAAGGTAAGTGACTTTTGTACATCCCTAAGAATAGCTACAGCTGTTACACTCCAGAGAAATAGGTCTAGTCTAGTTATGTGCTTGAATGCACCAACCTTGATTTTTAGATTTTGTTGTTGTTAATTAGAATAAGGACCTTCTCATGCTGTATCACAAAGTCTCATGCTGTATCACAAATTAATTACACTTCTATGCCACCCAGTAGCTGAAGCTCTTAAAAACTCAGTTAAGATCTATGGCATCTTGACTGTTAACCACAATAACAAGTTTGTAATAATGATAAACATTCCAGATACACATTGGCTAACAAATAGCCCCTGGAAAGTTGTTCACTATTGTTTCCCTTCTAATGTGGAAATGGGCTGCCATTTCTAAGGGAGAGGGATCCTTTCTGGACAACACATTCCCAGGCTGTTTTCTGTATCTAGATTCATAGTAATATATATATTATAAAAAGGATGAGAATTAGTAATCTTTCTTATTTTGTTGATGTAGGGCACCCACCTATCAATATTATATTGGACATCTTATTGAAGCTTAAAGAAAACAAGAAACAAACACACAAATATTTGAAGAAGTTAATAAAAATTACCAATCCTTGAACCTGTTTCACCCTATGTATAGCTGAACATTGTTACTTTGAAGCTTTTGAACTTCAGAGAAATCTTTAATGGGTGTGCAATCCTGAGTCTGTCTACTCAGAAATAAAATAAACCCCATTTAAAAGCCCATATGTCTGAGTAAACATGCATAGAATTTCAGTTAGTCATCTTTCCAAAATGTGGCTTCAATGTGAGACAAAGTTGACATCGGAGTGTCTGGGTTTTATTCCCTAACTCCTGTAGTCCAAATTGCAGGCCACCTTTTTTTCTTCCTATGTAAGGCTCATTGCTATTACATGCCTGGCAGTACTGCACATGTAGTTTTCTCCATACAATGGCTTCCATATCTCTCTCATGGGAATAAATAATATATGTGCTGTACCTATAGATATCAGTTTTGGAAGGAGGCTATCAAAGCCTACCCCCTGTACTTCTCTGTTGCCAGTGCTTAGGGATGTCAGAGAATTCCGCCATGGATCTCAGTGAGGCCAAATGCCAGTGCATCTGGCCTCCCGAAATCCGTGGTGGAACAAAGCCCCCCACCCCCCATCCCACAAAATGGGCCTGGAACAGGGCACCTACCTGCTGCCGTCTGCACTGTATTGCAAATGGTGGCCACATCTACGGCCACCATTCGCTTCTTCCATATAGCCATGATAGGCTATGTAAATACTTATGTAGCCTATCATGGCTAACACAGCAATGCCATTTGCGTCCCTGCAGAAGCCGTGATAGGCTACGTATTTATGTAGCCTATCATGGCAAAACTAAAGGAATGCAAATGGCAGCTACGGTGGCCGCCATTTGCATTCCCTTTTTTTTTTTGCTGTGATAGCTTACATAAATATTTACATAGGCTATTACGGCAAAAAAAAAAAAAAAAGGAACACAAATGGCGTAGTGGCTGCCATTTGCGTTCCCTTTTTTTTTTGCCGTAATAGGCTAAGTAAATATTTATGTAGCCTATCATGGCAAAATACAGGGATGCAAATGGTGGCTACGGCAGCTGCCATTTGCATCCCTGCAGGCTGCCCAGCGGCCGGATGTCTGGCTGTGGGCGGCACTGGCTGGTGGCTCTGCGGAATATCTCCGTGGCTGGAGAGAATTTCAGGGGAAGGGACGGAGCGCCTTCCCCCCACCGCGAATGTCACCCTTCAAAAAGGTAAGTGACTTTCCTACATCCCTACCAGTGCTCCCCTCGGATCTACACATGGATCAGCTGTGCATGTTTCACAGGAACATAACATAGTCCTTTCTCCTGATCATGTCTATAGCCATGATGAAGCAAATGTTGAATACATTTAGCATGATGTTAAATGTATTCAACAGTGCAATGCTACACATATCTACTCAGATGCAAGCTGTATTATGTTCCATGTGACTTTCTCCCAAGTAAGTATGTCATGGTCTGCAGTGCCTACGGCCACATCCAGATATATCCTTTCAGTGACATGTTTTAAGCTGAAGTGTGAGTGTATCCATTTGAATAGCTTCTCCTGGGGTTACATCACAATTGCTTTGGAAATTTTTAGGGATGTCAGAGAATTCCGCCACAGATCTTGGTGAGGCCGAATGCCAGTGCATTCGGCCCCCCGAAAGCCGTGGCATAATGAAGCCCCGTTGCCCCCCCACCACGGGGGTGGCAGAACAAAGCCCCATTGCCACCACGTGTCCATGGCCGCCATTCACTTCTTCATTATAGCCGTGATAGGCTACGTAAATACTTACATAGCCTATCACGGCTAACACAGGGACGCCATTTGCGTCCCTGCGGAAGCCGTGATAGGCTGCGTAAGTATTTACATAGGCTATCACGGAAAAAAATAAAGTATTTTTTAGGTATTTACGTAGCCTATCATGGAAAAAAAAGGGAATGCAAATGGCGGCGGCTACAGTGGCCACCATTTGTGTTCCTTGTTTTTTGGCCGTGATAGCCTATGTAAATACATAGAATGTGAAGAGAAAACTCACTGGAAAAGACCCTGAAGGCAAAAGGAGAAGGGGACGGCAGAGGATGAGATGGCTAGATAGCATCACTGATGCAATGAATATGAACTTCAGCATGCTCCGGGAGAGAGCGGAGGACAGGAAGGTCTGGCGTGCTATGGTCCATGGGGTCACCAAGAGTCGGACATGACTTAACGACTGAACAAACAAGCCTACATAAATATTTACATAGGCTATTACGGCAAAAGAGAGGGGCGCAAATGGCATAGTGGCCACCATTTGCGCCCATCTCTTTTGCCGTAATAGGCTACGTAAATATTTCCGTAGCTTATCATGGCCAAAAAATAAAGGGAACGCAAATGGCGGCTGCTGTAGCCGCTGCCATTTGCGTTCGCTGTTTGTTTGGTTGGTTTTTTGCCATGATAGGCTATGTAAATATTTACGTAGCCTATCATGACAAAATACAGGGACGCAAATGGCGGCGGCTATGGCTGCCACCATTTGCTTCCCTGCCGGCTTCCCAGTGGCCGGATGTCCGGCTGCGGATGCCCCTGGCCGGCGGCTCCGCGGAATTGCCATGGAGTGGAGCCGGCCAAAGAGAATTTCGGAGGGAGGGACAGAGCCCCTCCCCCTCACTGCGAATGTCGCCCTTTGAAAAGGTAAGTGACTTTCGTACATCCCCAGAAAATTTACCAAATACCAAGAGAGTGTGGATTAACTCGTTTGGGTTTGGGAGTGTAATCGACTTGCTGTGTATGCTGCTCTAACCACCATGATGCATATTTGGATTTATCCTGTATGTTTCTGGGGATCATAAGATAATTCCATATGCTACATTTCTTACCATTCTGGTTGGAAATCTTCCCTTCTGGACACGGGATGCATGCGTAACAGCAAAAAGGCTTCCCATCCTGCTTTCTCCTGTAATGACCAGGGTGGCAACTGTCAGTGCATACAGAAAGAGGCAATACCTAGTCCATAAATAAACAAATGAAGTCGAGTATTACCAATTAGAAAGTATGTTTCAGAATGTTTGGGAAGTTGTATCTGGTCAATCAATGGTTAGGTAAATTGGCTGTTGGCACAGACCAGTGGTATCATCCTGAAAGTGCTCAATAACAGATGGCACCAAATAGGCTGCTACTGCTGTCCTACACATGACATGGCTTATTATTGCACTGAGATAATGATGTTTAATGACCTCAGTCTTCTGCCCTGTTTTCACATAACTCCAGAATCTTAACTTGGAAGTTTACCACAACATCCCTAATTACATAATATATATAGTCATGCAACCTAGCATGGTATATTTTATTCTTTGAAATGGCACAATGATGCTCACACATATCCAAGATTACAAACTCTGAGCCTCCACTCACATTTTTCATGTTGTTATCATCTAGGCCCAAATTTCCCAAGTCACAATTTAAATTTGCTGGAATCAAATAACATGACTTATTTAACTGCTATTTGTTTCAACTGGACTAACTAAACTGAACTCTAGCATATCCTATGCAATGGCTAGTTCCAGCTTCACCACTGCCTTGGAGTTAAATTGTTGTCAGTGGCAGCATGGTGGACCCAAGTCCCAGATATGTCTGTTCATTGGAATAGATGCATGGAGTTTATGCTGTTATCATTAGGGCAGAAATTTGTCTGAAATCAGGACCTTGAGGTGGATCCAGATTAAATGAGCCAAAATTTAGTCACATTGAGCAAGGGAGCAAAAATGAAGAAAATGTTGGATTTCCCATTTTTGCAAATCTAAAATCCAGCTGTTTTCAGAAGTGTTTTCCATCCTTGGGCAAAGTATGCGGGCTCTTTTCGCCAGCCATGGGAGCAGCTGCAGATCTTACCAGTAATCACCACATGACCTGCAGAACCTAATTTTATATATCTGTATAAACCTTCTCCACTCTGTCTTGGGATTCTGGTGATGCAGGCACTGACTTCATCATCTATTAGAGAATTTTCCCCTCCCCTATCCCCCCAGTGAAAAATTGTTTTTTCATAACAATTTGTATGATGAACAGATCTGGAGCTCTCAAAAGCTTGCACATTTTTGTGTTCTTTTGGTTGGCCTATGAAAGGTTTTGGAAGTTTGCTTGCGGTCAACATGCAGTCAAGCAATCTTTGCTTTTTAATAAATGGATGTAACTTTTAATTTAAGTTTGTTCCTCTCTTCATCCCATAGAATAAACCCAGCTGAACACGCACACATAAACAAAAACACACACTGGTCACATTCAGACATCATGATAACCCATGATGGGTTAATAAGCTATGCACAGTAGCTTATTTAAAAAAACCAAAGAACAGTCCACGATCACCTACCACACAAACAGGCTAATCAGCTACTGTGAGTAGTTTATTAATCTATTGTGTGTAATTTGACTCATTCCCCCCACCCCCTGTCCTGCTGCAATCCTCCTGCCTTAGCAGTGGTGCTGTTTCACCTCTAAAGTGCTGGACGTTTGCAGTTGGGAGGCATCTGATCCAACATCTGAAACCTACGTGTCTACTCACTAAGGAGCAAAAATCCCAAGTGCACCAAAAAGGGGGTATAAAAAGAGGCTATAAAACCTTGAGGGTTCTCAGGATTGGTAGGGATGTACCAAAGTCACTTACCTTTTACGAAATTTGATTTGCGGTGGGGGGAGGCGCTCCATCCCTCCCCCCGAAATTCTGGCTGGGGGGGAGGCGTCCCATCCATTCCCCCTGAAATTCTGGCCGTGGGGGAGGCGCCCTGTCCCTCTCCCCCGAAATTCTGGCCGGGATGGAGGCGCCCCGTCCCTCCCGCTGCAAATCCTGGCCGGCCAGGTCTGCAAATGGTTTGCATCCCTGCAGTCAGCTGTGATAGGCTACGTAAATGTTTACGTAGCCCATCACGGCTGAGTTAAAAAAAAAAAACCATGTGTACACAAATGGCGGTGCCCATGGGCACCACCATTTGTGTTCCTTATTTTGGCATGTCTAGTCTACATAAACATTTACGTAGACTACGGCGAAAATAAGGGGAACGCAAATAGCGTTGCCCTTATTTTCACTGTAGTCTATGTAAATGTTTACGTAGAGTAGACGTGCCAAAATAAGGAACACAAATGGTGGCGCCCATGGGTGCCACCATTTGCGTACATGTGGTTTTTGTTTTTTTTAAAACTCAGCTGTGATAGGCTATGTAAACATTTACGTAGCCTATCACGGTATTTTTTAAAAATCTAGCCATAATAGGCTACGTAAATCTTTACGTAGCCTATCACTTTTTTTTGTTTTTTGTTTTTTAAACTTGGAAATGGCGGCGGTGGCAGCCGGTCAGAAGACCGGCTGCCGCTGCTGCCACCGAACTGCTGCCGAACCACCGCCGGAGCTGCCGCCACCAGGGAGATTCGCCCAAGGTAAGTCCCGTCCCGGGGGGGCGGGGGGGGCAGACCGTTTTGCCACCGATTTCGGGGGAACGAATGTGCTGGCATTCGGCCTCCCCGAGATCCGTGGCAAAATTCTCTGACATCCCTAGGATTGGGACCAAATGTCATACACAGCCTCCCCTAATCAGGTGGCACCCGATGCACCATCAAAACCCAGCATGCTTACTGTGAAAAGAGCAAAAATCCTGGGTGCACAAAATAGACATCGCTATCTTAGTTTCTTTAACTTGTTCCCAATAGGGAAATGGCTCATCTCCCCTCCCCCCGACACTGTGGGCTTTGTCATTTTAATTGACTCCTAACACCAGTATAGCATTATACTGCTATATCACTTTTTCACAAAAGCAGAAATGTGCATTTCCCACTTTGCTGCTGCTGGCTTAGTTTCAACTTGTTCCAATAAGGAAATTGCACATCCCCCCCACCCGACACTGTGGGCTTGGTCGCTTTAAAGAGCTAAAGCTGACAAGGGGCAGAGTGGTGGCGGTTTTGACCTCTCTTGCTGTACAAGTCCACAGAACACTGAAATAATAACCCTGGTGACTGCCAGATGACACAATAACCCACAATAGTTTAAACAAAACCTACTGCAGCCTGTGGGTTATCTGCATGGGTTATTTTGGCCAAATAAGCCACTGTGCATTAAACAATCTCCAACAGATGACACGATAACCCATGATGGGTTAAATAAGCCATCATGGCTTATTTAACCCATTGTGGGTTATTGTGACATCTGAGCCCAGTCACTGAGAATCAATCATCAAACATCTTACAGCAAGCAAGCAACAAAATTCATTTTATATACCTCAGGAATTCATTCAGAGTGGGAACACTTCCCAAATGACTTGCAATCTACCCCTACCTCATTAAAACTGCTGTGCCATGTGATGGCATCCTCATGAATGCTGAAGAACACTTTTGCCTGTGGATCTTCCCTTCCAACTTTCACTCTATGGAAGGTTTGATTTGGAAAAGTGACCCAGTTTATAATATCAAATCCAGCAACCAATTCCCCACACCAGTGAAAAGAAACTTCATCTCCAGCACTGTTGTTAAATGAGACACTTTTCAGAAAATGATGGAGCTAGATTACAAAGAAAATCAAAGCAAAACAAAACACAAGATGTCTATAGTTAGTTAGTGATGCTACCGAAACAAATAATTTACAACATCAATCCAACAATATTGTTGTGACTCAAACTAAGTTTTGTAATGACTTGAGTTGACTCATATTTTCAGTGCCTACACATCCTGCATGGTTGGCATGACTAAGCAGACAAACTCTACCATTTTTGTGCTGGCTCAGTTCTTTGCTTCTGTGATCTTTTCATTTTTGAAGGAAATGAACTACTCCCATTTGCAAATTGAATTGCAACAGACTCCCCTCCTCCTTCTACTTGTTCTGTGGGTGCTTCTGAAACTGCTGCCTCCATCTCTGGATTCATGTTTATCTACTATTGCAAATGAAGCACATGTGGCAACAGCTAATCAGAGAAGGATGCATCATGATGCATGATGTTGTGACAGTGGGTGGAAAAGAACACCATATTACATGAGCCATATTGCAAAGATGCATTTTATTAAACCACATGCACAAACATACTTCAAAATCCCTTAATAACAGATAACTTTCATCTGAATTTATAGCATTGAATTTGTAACTTGACAAGCAAATTATGGATTCTAATGGGATCATTTCACCTATCAGTATACATAATACAGCCGTACACTGATTAAGACATTGGTTTATGATCTCATCCAAGTGAGCCTCATGTGATGTGGCACAGAGTGCTAGGTGGCAGTACTGCAACCGAAACTCTCCCCACGACCTGAGTTCAATCCCAGCGGAAACCGGGTTTCGGGTAGCCAGCTCAGGTTGACTCAGCCCTCCATCCTTCCGAGGTCGGTAAAATGAGTACCCAGCTTGCTGGGGGAAAGGTAGTCATGAATGGGGAAGGCACTGGCAAACCACCCCGCTATAGTCTGCCATGAAAACGCTAGTGCAAGCGGCGTCCCTCTAGGGGTCAGTAATGACCTGGTGCTTGCACAGGAGGAACCTTTCCTTCCTTATCTCATCCAGCTCAGTACTACTGTGTATACCCACTCAAAGGAGGTCTCAAATTACTTATGACTGTCACTCTGCATATCAGCAATGCTGTCTACCACTTCACTACACACTATTGTATCATCTTGGATTTTAGATAAAAAGGATTAATTAAATGTTCTATTTATAACTGCTGTGCATGTTTACATTTGTTTTTGCTAGAGTGCTACTGGCTGGAGCATCAGAGAGGTACAAATAACCCAACAGTATCCACTATGTCACAGAAGGAATAGGCTTGTGCAAACACAGAGCTTCTCTACACCAGCAATTTATTGCATGCTTGTGATTGGCCATTCACAGAGGTTTGTGGGTCCATTACACAATGTTTTTAGCATCCAGGGCCCCTCCCAACCTTTTTCAGGTTTATCCTGTTGTAAAAAACACTGGACTAAATCAGTTGTATGTGTTTTTTTAATGCCCAGAATCAGTAGCATGTAATGCCGCCATAGTGCTATATTTCAGGCACAAGATGGAGTTGTCTAAAAGAAAACATAGGAAAAGTGCTGAAACATCAGCTTTCAATTCAAACAATATGGTTGCCCATGTCTGCCTGTGTAATGGAGCTCATCCTAATCCCTTAAAGAATCCAGAAGCAGAAAGCAGTGGGATTTTCCATTCATGTGGAGAAGTCCATGGACTTAAGAGGACCCAGATCTTGTCTCTTCTCTTTTCTCCCTGTCTTTGTTATCTCTCCTATAATATATATTATGTTTTCGCCCCTAGGGAAGTTTGAACACCTCCCCCAAGATATTAATTAATGGAACACTCTTTGCTTTCCACAACATTCCAAAGATGTATCTTCCAAGGAAGAACCTCCATTTGCTTTGAATTTTGTAAATAAAATCTGATTGGCAACCCTTTTTGTTAAGAGGATGTGGTTAACTACCTGCTTGAGGAACAGGAGCACATGCAGCTATGAACACTGAGGAATCTGCAATGGACAAACCCAGGAAGAAATGGATTACAATCTGGATAGGTCCTATGACCTCTGTTTAGGTTGTGAGAAACCATCTTTCCTGCCAAGGAAAGGCCCCCTTTTCTCCTCCTTTGGTGAAGGGAGGTAGGTGTGTGTGTGCCTTCTGACAGTCTGAAATTCAGGAAGACAGCCCCTATAAAATTCTGGGCAGATTGGCCTGTCACCTGTTCTCTTCCGAGAGGGGGAAGGTGCATGGCTTGCTCAGATACATGGCCCCCAGGATGGTTGCTGTTGCTTCTAGGGAACCAGAGCAGCTACAGCTTTGAGCTGAGGGGCATGTACAGTATAAGCTTTTCTTTGCTTTTATTGTCTGCATCCATTTTCCATCAATAAACTATATCATTCTTTCACACAGGTGGTCTCGGGTCATATAAGTACCTCCAAGTCTGTGTAGTGTGAGTCCTGGCTAGATCAGGCTCCAGATTTAAGTCAGGCTGCTCTGTGTGTGTGTGTGTGTGTGTGTGTATCTATATCTATATCTATATATTTATAAAAGGTGAAAAAAGGTAAAGGTGTCCCCAACCAGTCGTGTCCGACTCTAGGGTGCGGTGCTCATCCCCGTTTCTAAGCCGAAGACCCAGCATTGTCCAAAGACGCTTCCGTGGTCATGTGGCTGGAATGACTGAACACTGAGGTGCACAGAACGCTGTTACCTTTCCCGCCGAGGCAGTACCTATTTATCTACTTGCAATTGCTTGCTTTCGAACTGCTAGGTTGGCAGAAGCTGGGACTGAAGACGGGAGCTCACTCCGTCACACAGCACTCGGGTCTCGAACTGCTGACCTGTCGACCTTCCAGTCTGCAGTTCAGCGTCTTAACCACTAAGCCACCACGGCCCCAATCTATCTCTATCTCTCTCTATCTCTCTATCTCTCTATCTACACACACACACACTGTATTTAAGAGTGTCTCCATGGGTTTCATAAAGATATGTTTTCCTTATCATAGAAATAAGAGGGGTATGTACAGGGGATATGATGAATGCTATACCACTTCATGGCAAACAGATGACAGGAAGGAACACTACAACATTTTTCAACCATGCATACGCTGCCTGTAATATATATTTTAAATTGCAAAGAAAAAGCAGTAGAGAATACACAATGGAATATATTCATATAGAATTCTTAGCTACTGGAGGAAAAAAAGAAATAGTTCATGAAAAAGGGGATGAAGGGACACTTTGTACACATAGGAGGGCATGTCATTGCACTGACAGAAATGTTGTTTCCCATATTTGCATGCGTAGGTTATTACCTGCCATGGCTTTTGATCCTGACGATTCAGTCTCCCTCCATTCATCATTGTTCTTTGTTCAGGCTGATATGATTTCATGGCATGTAAAGCATGTGCCACAGCATAGACAGCATTGTAGATGTTGTAGCTGTGGCCAATCATGCTCATTTCAAAGAAGGCACCAGGAAGGTCCTCCAGCTTCTCCTTCCCAGTGCAGGTTTTATCAGCTTCCTTGCTAGCATGTGGATTTGGAAATTCACAGTTGAATGACTGCTCCCAGAAGTCCCTAATAAAACCATCTTCTTTTGACAAGAAGTGATTTCTGGTTTGAAGAAACTTTTGGAATCCTAATACATCATTTGAGTGAATGGTGAAGGAAAGGGCACCATGGATGGTTTGTATGTCCCAGTTCCTTTCATAAGGCATTGCTGTGAGTTCCATCTGGGCTGTCATAATCCACACTTTACCTTCAGGAGCCATTGTCACCACTTCTAATTCAGGTAGGTATAGCAACCATCTTAATGACAGAATAGTATTTTCATAGACAATGACTACATTGGCATTGCTTTTTACTGAAACATGATGTATAGCCAGCATCTCATTCAATATAAGATCAAAGTCACGGATAGAAAATAGCATGATCCTTTCCGAGAAGGCAACACAAATGTCTCTCAGGGGAAACTCTGCAAGCATGTTCTGCACAAACCTTTCACCATTGTCATCATCTTTAGCAATGATCCCAACCCACGTCCACCTGAAATGTAAAAGTAGCTCGAGAATCCCCTTATACTGATAGGTGTCATTTGGGACCATCTGGTAGAAGGAAAGGCTTTCACTTTTATGATTCATCACTGGAGCAGAGCCATATACAAACTATAGAAAGAAAAAATGGATGGGCATTTGGGGAAAAGAGAGGGAAGAGGGCATTTTCAAAATGAAATATTTATGCACTGGTGATCTTCATTGTTCAGAGGATGCCTATAACCTAAGGACCAAACTATACTTTTCACTAATGATATAGTGCATAGCTGAGGCTTGTCTTATTTTTTAACTCTCATGTAACCATATTCACTCCTGACTGATTCAGACTGAGATCACCACACTCTGGGAGGGGAGGGCTAAACTTTCCCCCATGCCATTTTCCCCCAAATCGCCACCAGTTATTTTTAAAACTTCCCTCTGTAGCCAGTGGACACTTTTTTCCTTCTCCCGCCCCCCTCGCCCGCCATAAATTTACGGGGATTTAGGAAAACATAATGGGTGGGGGAGGTATAACCCTCCCCTCCTGGAGCATGGTGGTCCTGATCTGAATTGGGTCCACACACACACGAGCATTAAGAGAGAGAGAGAGAGAGAGAGAGAGAGAGAGCCTCTGCTACATGATCAGCACAATGTGTAGTTTGTCCCTGAGTGTAAAATCTGTAAGTGTGTCTTTATGCAGAAATACGTACATTGAAAGCTTCTGTATTGAAATGTATACTTCCATTCCATTCAGTACGTGTAACCCATGCCTCACTCACACACTCTACCTGTGGAACCTTGTAGTTGGTCAAAATGTTTGCCATGTGGAGGGAGGTTTCAGAGTAAAGACTCCCGATGACTGATATAAGGTTGCTGTGGATGCCACACCTGTAGCTGGGGATAACTCTGGTCTGTGTGGAGAAAAGTTCCATTGTAGCTTGATAGGTCCACCTTGGACCATAGCTGTCATAGATGTGGAAGCCCAAGGTTTCATTTGGTAAGATGTGGTGGTTTTGGTTGATCTCTTCCACAGCAAATATCAGTGCCAAGATATGCTGGTAGTTCTTAGTATGGACACTACAATAAGAATTGCATGATGTATCACAGGAGCATTCCGCAGTTATAGTCATTGTCAATGAGTTACACTTCCCCAAGAACTTCTGCTTCAGCAGACAACACTCACTACACCATGCCATTTAAATATGTATTTGGGTTATCACTGTACCAAAAATGTGCTTTATGTTTCTTTTTGGACTTCCAGTAAGCTTGTTGCCAGCCTATGTTCTCCCAACTTCCATACTGTCTCTTTCTGCCCAGATGGTAACAGCTATCAATCCAAGACAAGAATGTTGAATAGGCCTAGCCTTCCTTCTCCATCAATGTGGAAAGGAGAGTGTTTTAACCCCTTTAGTGCTCAGGACTATGGAAATCATGGACATGCTAAGTGAATTTACCCTGTCGTTTAATGAAATCAAGGCAGCAGGCTGCCAATAATTAATTGGGAATGACTAAAACCCTATATGGATTTGAGTCCATCTACCTAACATCAAAACATCAATCAAGTCCCTTTTCAGAAGACAGTTGTAGTAGCATCTCCTACTGTTTTTGTTCATACAGAGCCCACCTTTATAAATAGATAAACTTTGTATGTGTTTTTGTTCGTTCATTTCTTTTAATACTACAACTGCTTTGGGACCCAGACTCTTGGATTAAATGTGCTTTGGGGAGGTAGCTTTTGGGTGATTGATCTAGTTGGCATATATGCTAGCCCTAGCACTCTCTCTCTCTCTCTCTCTCTCTCCCTCTTTCTCAGCTCCCTTTCAGATACCTATCTTGCATCTTATGGGATCTCATGTATTTCTGTTCATTGGAATTCTTTTCCAGCTTTGATTCTAATCTACGCCAGTATAGAACTTTGGGGCTTGTAAAGCTATTTTCTTCAGTTCACCATGAAGACAGAGAGGTACAGAAACAACAGATTGATTTTATATTAGTTTTCTTGATTTAGCCTGAAATCACTTATCTGGGAGTAAATCCCATTGAACTCAGTGAAGTAGATATGCATAGGACTGCACTGTTAATTTCCGTGTGTGTGTGTCTGTGTGTGTGTTCAGTTTTTATTTATGGAGCTGATGGTTAGGGTCAGACACCTTACACTCTTTAGGCTATTTTGGTTTGGCCATGGTACTCTAAAATGGAATAGAATATATTGCCGAATGGTAAAATAGCCACACTTCCTTCATGTATCAGAACAGGCAGCTATACTGATTAATATGCACATTTATTTTAAAATATGCAATTCATCAGTAAATCAGATAAAATAATTCAGCTAAGGGTACAACCCTAGCAGATTGCTGCCCATTAGAAGGCAGCCTCTGATCTCAGAGGTTTACAAAAGCCCATTGTCCTACTGGACTTCTGCCAGCAGGGCATGAGGAGAAATGGAGGTGATTTTCTCCTCTCTGCCCTCCCTCCCCCTGCCTCTAAATGTCCTCCGGATCATGAAGTCCTCCTTGCGAAGTCACAGCAGTTACTATGACCTTGGGAGATGGAATCCGGAATATCTATCTATCTATCTATCATCTATCTATCTATCATCTATCTATCTATCATCTCTCTCTCTCTCTCTCCCTCATCTCTGGGTCGTTCTCCAGGGAACATAGGATTATGCCGTAACAATTCTTTAATCTCAGAGGACTGAATGTCTTTTCTGCCATTATATATTTTAAATACTTTTTAACTTTTATTTTAAGGTTTCTTGGTTTGTTTGTTCTCTTTTGAATGTGGCCCTGGATATATTTGTACTGAAGGGTGGGTGTAGTTGCTGGGGAACATGGATGGGAGGGTGCTGTTGCACTCATGTCCTGCTTGTGGGTTTCCCATGAGCAGCTGGGTGGCCACTGTGTGAACAGAATGCTGGACTTAGCTTGATCCAGCATGGCTCTTCTTGTATTCTTCTGAGTACACAATTATTAAACAAACAAACAAACAAGCAAACAAACAGGGTTATATCCCATGTAATGCTAATTTTAAAAGTTCGAGAGCATTGTTTCACTAGTACAAGAATGGGGAACCTTTTCCAGCCCGAGGGTCAAATTCAATTTTAGAGAAGCTTTGGGGGCTGCATTCCAGTGATAGGTGGGGGCCAAAGGGGCAGGGCCAAAATGACAAAAATAAGAATAACAGCATATTTTAGCTTAAACCCATTACTGCTTGTAACATAGCCTTAGGAGAGACATTTCAGCCCTTTAGAACTGGGGGAAAACATGCAAAAGCTGCAAGCCTATGAAATAATTGATGGTTGAGCAAAAGCAGATGGGTCCAGGGAACTGAGAAACCCCAGAGGGGCAGATTGTGACCCCAGAATGAGTGGATTGTGACCCCTGACCAGATGTTCCTCACTCCTGCATTAGCAGTTGTATAAATACAAGCAGAACAACTAGCACAAATAAAATTGTAATGAGTTGTGAAAGTGAATGTGCTATAACTTGCACAAACACTTGTTCCACCAGAATCAAAGTCTTGGATTTGAAACTTGTGCAAGGATGGAAACAGGGTTTTTGTAAGCAGTAGAACCTCCTTGGATCTCATGATTCTGCTTATTGATACTACTATCAAGAAAAATCAAGAGTTATAAGTATGTATAGAAAAGGAACAAGGACACCTGAGTAATAAGGGGCATGCCTTTTCCATTGACTCCAAGTTGGCTAGTTTGGATATTTTCAGGATGATTTAAAGTATATACATTAAAAAGTGTCTACAGGGCAAAGAAGATTACACCAACAATAGAGCGTATTCCTGGTTATAAAGAGACCAAAGGGTTAGATTCAATTGTTCAGTCAATGATTCTATGCAGGATTCTGCAGATTGGGTCACCTCATTCAACACAAAGAATAATTGTTAATCTGGTACTAAAAGGGTTAAATGACATTGTTAACAAAGAGTGAAGATGCTAATTTTAATTGGAATGGTTGGATGACCTGGGTGAGGGTTTTGGGGAGACCTACAAGAAGAGCCCTTAAAAGACCCCAGACTCATATTTAAGAATCAGTTTTATATTCCAGACTCTTGGTCCCTTGGGAGAGAAGACCTTGAAGTTTGATTCTATGCTGATTGATGTAATTTCACTAAGTGAGAACCTAACTAAGATTTTGCAGGACTGTCTTCGAAGAAAGGGAAAAATCAATGCAGCTACCTTTACAAGCGGCTTCACAGAGCTTGTTAAAGGCCACAATATGCTGGCAGAGTGTATAAGTGAGATGAACAGAAGAAATGAACATGCTCAGATGCCTACTAAGAGGAGGAAAACTACTGTTTTGACATCTCGCGGTGTACACCTGCTGATAAGAGAATGTCCTTACTTGACACTAGTTGGGCAGGGGAAGCTGTAGCCCTGAGCACGAGTGACAACTAGGAGGAGGTGTTTGGGCGGATATGACCAAAAATGGCCAAAGATGATGATGAGTTCAAAGAAGATGTACCAGGGAGAAATGCAGCAATCAAGAGAACATGCCCAGATGGCAGACTTTGGGCCACATTTTGGGACATTTCAAAGTAACCCATTTGTAATGGTGCCAGGTATGTTCCCCAAACACATGAAATTATGGGAGATAGATGAGACACCTTACTTCTGATTGGTGAGCAAGTGGTCTAACCACATGCACCCCATTTTGACTGGAAGATGGTTGTCTTCCAATCTTGTGGCCTTGTGGCCCCCATCTTTGACCAGAGCAAATGTCAAAACTTGTTCCTGTTGATGCTGTTCTTGCGGCTGCTGCTACTTCACTTTCTGCCTCACCACCAGATCCAAGGATCTGGGTAACTATGGACCTCTTTAGACTCTTAGACTTTGGATCTGAGAATATTTTATGAAAGGTAGAACTTAAGAGTATTTTCTGAAAGTAGAACTTTGAATTATTTCTGAGTTTGAGACTGAGAGTTATTTCAGAGCTTGAGACTTGAGAGTTATTTCTGAAGATGGGATTTGTAATTATTTCCAAGTCTTTGGTTTTTCCTTTCACTCTAACGTCTACCTCTATTCTTCACATCCTTGGAGGAACTTAGTAATGCTTAGCGTAGATGTAATATATTCAAGTAAGGTGCAGGAGGATGTAACAGAAGAGTTAACATTCAGGTATTAGTTAAGTTTAGTTTGTTTTAGTTTAGCTTTGAACTGCAAGTAGTAAACAGGACAAAGCTAGAAGGAGGAGTCATAACAATGTTAGAAGCTCAAGCCATTATCCTATTAGCCAGATTAATAATATCAGCTTTGGCAATTGCAATTATTTTGATTAATCTTCTATTTTTGTTGCATTTTCTTTCCCTGTAATTGTAGAGAAAGTTTCTAATGTTCATATAACCACCATGCCACTTTCTTTATATTTTTTGTATTTTTCTGAAATAAAGCCATAATAGATTTCAATTTACAATTTTGTCTGTAGTGATGTTTGTCTCTTGGGATTAGATTGGTTACCCACCAGGGTGCTTCGGACCCATTAGGTGCAGGTTCTGAAGTTAAACAGGACCAAATGTACAATAATGAATCTTTATGACTACACTTGTTGTTGTTGTTCAGTCGTGTCTGACTCTTTGTGACCCCATGGACCATAGCACGCCAGGCCTTCCTGTCCTGCGCTCTCTCCCGGAGCGTGCTCAAGTTCATATTCATTGCATCGGTGATGCTATCTAGCCATCTCATCCTCTGCTGACCCCTTCTCCTTTTCCCTTCAGTCTTTCCCAGCATCAGGGTCTTTTCCAGAGAGTTTTCACTTCGCATTAGGTGGCCAAAATATTTGAGCTTCAGCTTCAGTATCTGTCCTTCCAATGAGCACTCAGGGTTGATTTCCTTGAGGATTGACTGATTTGACTTCCTTGCAGTCCAAGGGACTCATAAGAGTTTTCTCCAGCACCACAGTTTAAAAGCAACAATTCTTCGTCGCTCAGCCTTCCTTATAGTCCAGCTCTCACAGCCATACATTACTACTGGGAAAACCATAGCTTTGATTAGACGGACCTTTGTCGGCAAGGTGTTGTCTCTGCTTCTTACTATGCTGTCTAGGTTTGCCAAAGCTTTCCTCCCAAGGAGCAAGCGTCCTTTAATTTCATGACTACAGTCACCGTGTGTGGTGATCTTGGAGCCCAAGAAAATAAAATCTGTCACAGCTTCCATTTCTTCTCCTTCTATATGCCAGGAAGTGATGGGGCCAGATGCCATGATCTTAGTTTTTTTAATGTTGAGTTTCAAACCAGCTTTTGCACTCTCCTCTTTCACCCTCAACAGGAGGCTCTTTAGATACTCTTTGCTTTCTGCCATTAGGATGGTATCGTCTGAGTATCTGAGGTTGTTGATAATTCTCCCAGCAATCTTAATTCCGACCTGTGATTCATCCAACCCAGCGTTTATCATGATGTACTCTGCATATCAGTTAAATAAGCAGGGCAACAATATATAGCCTTGTCGTGCTCCTTTCCCAATTTTGAACCACTCGGTTGTTCCATGTCTGGTTCTTACTGTTGCTTCTTGACCCTCGTACAGGTTTCTCAGGAGACAGGTAAGGTGGTCTGGTACTCCCATCGCTTTAAGAATTTGCCAGAGTTTGTTGTGATCCACACAATCCAAGGCTTTAGTGTAGTCAATGAAGCAGAAATACATGTTTTTCTGGAACTCTCTTGCTTTCTCCATGAGCCAGTAAAAGTTGGCGATTTGATCTCTCATTCCTCTGCCTCTTCAAAACCCAGCTTGTACTTCCGGTAGTTCTCAGTTCACATGCTGCTGAAGCCTAGTTTGTAGGATTTTGAGCATAACCTTGCTGGCATGTGAAATGAGAGCAATTGTACAGTAGTTTGAACACTCTTTGGCGTTGCCCTTCTTTGGAATTGGAATGTAAACTGACCTTTTCCAGTCTTGTGGCCATGTTCCAAATGTGTTGGCATATTGAGTGCAGCACTTTAACAGCATGATCTTTTAGGATTTTAAACAGCTCAGCTGGAAGACTGTCATCTCTGCTAGCTTTGTTGTTATTAATGCTTCCTAAGTCCCACTTAGGAATGGTTATCATGGCTATCAGGGACATTCAGACCTTTCCTGTATAGTTCTTCTGTGTATTCTTTCCACCTCTTCTTAATCTTGACTGCTTCTGTTAGGTCCCTGCCTTCTTTGTCCTTTATCATGCCCGTCTTTGCACAAAACGTTCCCTTGAGATCTCCGATTTTCTTGAAGAGATTTCTCGTCTTTCCCATTCTGTTGTTTTCCTCGATTTCTTTGCATTGTTCATTTAAGAAGGCCTTCTTGTCTCTCCTTGCTATTCTCTGGAACTCTGCATTCAGTTGGCTATATCTTCCCCTTTCTCCTGTGCTTTTCGCTTCCCTTCTTTCCTCAGCTACTTGTAAAGCCTCCTCAGACAGCCACTTGGCTTTCTTGCATTTTGTTTTCTTTGGGATGGATTGAGTTGCTGCCTCCTGAACAATGTTACTGACCTCTGTCCATAGTTCCTCAGGCACTCTGTCTATCAGGTCTAATCCCTTAAATCTGTTCCTCACCTCCACTGTATATTTATAAGGGAGATGATTTCGGTCATACCTGAATGGTTTCGTGGTTTTCCCTACGTTCTTCAATTTAAGCCATAATTTTGCAATAAGAAGCTCATGATCTGAGCTACAGTCAGCTCCAGGTCTTGTTTTTACTGACTGTATAGAGCTTCTCCGTCTTTGGCTGCAAAAGTACATAATCAATCTGATTTCGATATTGACCATCATGTGTAGAATCGCCTCTTGTGCTGTTGGAAAAGAGTGTTTGCTATGATCAGCATGTTCTCTTGGCAAAACTCTATTAGCCTTTGTCCTGCTTCATTTTGTACAACAAGGCCATGCTTGCCTGTTATCCCGGGGTTTCTTGACTTCCTATTTTAGCATTCTAATCCCCTATGATGAAAAGGACATCTTTTTTTGGTGTTAGTTCTAGAAGGTGTTGTAGGTCTTCATAGAACCGATCAACCTCAGCTTCTTCAGCTTCTTCAGCCTCAGTGGTTGGGGCATAGACTTGAATTACTGTGATGTTGAATGGTTTCCCTTGGATTCATACTGAGATCATTCTATCATTTTTGAGATGATACCCCGTATTGCTTTTCCCACCCTTTTGTTGTCTATGAGTGCTACTCCATTTCTTCTAAGGGATTCTTGCCCACAGTAGTAGATATAATGGTCACCTGAATTAAATTCGCCCATGCTTGTCCATTTTAGTTCACTGATTCCCAAGATGTCATTGTTCATTCTTGCCATCTCATGTTTGACCACCTCCAGCTTGCCTTGATTCATTGATCTTACATTCCAGGTTTCTAAACAATATTGTTCTTTACAGAATCGGATTTTCTTTTCACCACCAGACACATCCCCAGCTGAGTGTCCTTTTGGCTTTGGCCCAGCCGCTTCACTCTTTTTTGGTGCTACTTGGAAATTCCCTCTGGTCTTTTCCCCCAGTAGTATATTGGACACCTTCTGAACTGAGGGTCTCATCTTCCGGCGTCATCTCTTTTAGCGTTGTGATACATTCCATGGGGTTTTCTTGGCAAGAATACTGGAGTGGATTGCCATTTCCTTCTCCAGTGGACCACATTTTGTCAGAACTCTCCACCATGACCTGTTCATCTTGGGTGGCCCTGCATGGCATAGCTTATGGCTTCACTGAGTTATGGAAGCCAAGAAACATCCCTCAAAACATTTAATCCTTAGGATGCCTTCCCTTGTTCTGTTGTCAAACATGTTTCCTGTTCCTTGAACACTGCAGTTCCTACACCCATACCCAGTAAACTATTTTCAGAAATCAGTTGTTAACATTCTGGTTCTACCCCAAGGAAGTGTTGTCTGTGCAAGCAGCCAGCCCATTACTTTGGCAGTTGTGTATCCATTTTGGCAGTCGAGAATATAAAGCCCAGCAGTTCCCCCAGATCCCATTCAGAAAAGCAATAAAGAAAGTGCATCAGGATAGGTACAGAGATGTACACTCTAACTTCGACGGTGGGTAGGGGGTAATGCATGCATCGCTGACCTAGCTAAGAGTATAATCTGTCAGAAATAAGCATTATGAACACATATAAAAACCTAACGTCTTACATGAGGTCACCAATCAACGGCTGATGGGGATTGTCGCTGAAGGTATTTAGTTCAGCAGGCATGAAGATTAGAGAAGTAATGCCACCGATAATCAGGTCACCTGGCTGAAAATACTTGTGATGAATAGGGAGGGGATCACTGATGGTGCATTTTGCAGTATGACTCTTACATGTCATATGAGGCAGCAGAAGCATCTTGACTAATACCAACATCCTAAATGATAGTATTTTCTCATAACACACATTTCCTTGGTTTGAGATTATCCTTGCAGTCTGCTCCATCCTGCTGTTGACTCTACTCATATATTGCTCAGAACCTGGTGGTTAAATCCTATCATATCAGAAATCAAACTGATGGAACCTTGTCTGTACATGGAAGTCCCTAGCCTTAAATCATAATGGTACACAGAATATGTAGCATGTCTTTGCAGTTTTTCTAGTTATAAAGGGCCTTCTAATTCTAAAGAGACTTCAAAAATGGCAGAATTAATCACAGTCATTTTGATAACTATGAGTGGTGGGGGAGTTTTCAAGCTATCATTTATGAAGCGAAGATGTTGGTGATCTTCAAACTCAAATCTACTCTGGAACCTTCACTCAGTGTAAAAGATGCCCATGCCTAATGGGACTTGTTGCATGTTTACTAAGGCAGCACTATTGTCCAGATGAATTATTCTACAAGACAAGACAGCAAATAAAACCTGAAATATACACAATTGGATTCAAGATCTCATGACCTTAGCAACCCATGAAAATGTACATGGTATCAAATTAGTAAAAGAAAATAATTGCCAAGTAATATGGGGATTTTTTTTATTATATGCAGATGTGATCCACCACAAAATGAATGCAGACTCACAAAAAGATGTGCGTTCTACTAGACCTTCCTTCTTTTTCCTTTTTCTACTTTCTATGTAACTATTTCTTTATACAATTTTATTTAATAACTTTACTTGTATACATGAAGCATTTACTCTTTAAATTAAGGACAATATGATAAACTGAGGATGAAATATAAAGGGGAGAGAGTGGGGACAGGGGATGGGAAGTGTTTACTGTTTGTATTATATTGAAAAATGGAAAAAAAAACCACACCCAATAAACTGTTAACAAGAAAAATGGGCTAAAAATCAAATTAAAAATACTACTACTAAAAAGTTATGTTTCAGCTAGGGCATTGCACTTACTAGACCTTTCCCATGACCTCACACAACAAATGGTTTCCCAAAAGATGTACAAATACAGAAATTAGTTCATCAAATTTAATCACAGCAAAGAAAACAAATGATACCTGGAAAACTACTAGAGATCACTCATCAAATTTTGAGCACCTATACATACGCCATTTCTTGCCCTATCTACCTCAAAATTGTCACAGACTATCCTCAGACAAAACTCTCCTGCACTGCCATATAGGAGTGACAAACCTCTTGCAGCCCTAGGGGCCAAATTCAATTTTGGAAAAGCTCTTGAGGACCACATTCCAATGGTGTGTGGAAGGATACAGGTAAAAAGGGATAGTTCAAAGGGGTGGGGTCAGAAATACAAAAAAACTGAAAACAAACCCAAGTATATCAAACCAGCTTAAACATATCACTGCACAAAAGCTGACAAACTACCAAATGATCTGTGGTTGGGGGGGGAAGGGATGGGGATGATTAGCATATGTGGTGTGATACAACAACAACAACAACAACAACATGTTTCCTTATTCAAACCACAGGAAATCAAGCCATTTGCACTCGCTGTTTTTGTTTTTGCCATGATAGGCTACGTAAATACTTACGTAAATGCCGTCCCTGCACTAGCCATGATAGGCTACGTAATTATTTACGTAGCCTATCACGGCTATAATGAGGAAGCGAATGGCGGCCACAGATGGGGCTGCCATTTGCAAGTCAGTGCAGACGGCAGCAGGTAAGTTCTCCGTTTCTCGCGCCTTTCGTGGGGGGGGCAGTGGGCTTCATTCTGCCATGGATTTCAGGGGGCACTGGCATTCGGCCTCACCGAGATCCATGGCGGAATTCTCTGACATCCCTATTCTGAACATTGCCATTCCTGATGTCAGATTTTTCTCCATTTATTCTTTTGTGTAGAGACTGACCTGTTTGTCCTATGTAGATATGCAGTAGGGCACTGATGGCAAATGATGGCATATATCACATTGGAAGATGAGAAGGAATATGAATCCCTAAAGTTATGGATGACATTATTAGGCTCTGTAATAATGTTGTGAGAGTAGATAGGGGGACAGAATTGGCATCTGGGTCTGCCATACTGCCTGGTTCCTATGTCTCTGGCTTATGTTCACATGTAATGAGAAGCCACCATGAGTGAATTTCCCAGAGGCAGTGGCCACAATTTTTAATATTTGGAGCATAGTGGGGGCATGCTGTAATTTCTCATTATGCATGAAACCAGCAAGAGTGGGTTGTTGGAGTGGTTGACAAGCCACCCAGAACCCAAAAACAGCCCATGAATCCTGAGTGACTTGTCAATCATCTCCCATATTTTTTGTTCACCTGAACTCAAGTCAAATAATTAGTTGATGTCCTTCCTGAGTGAAGGATATCCTTCCTGAGTGAGGTCTTGATATATTTTAAAAGAGAGAGAGGAAGTTCCCATGCCAGCCTCTTCCATTAGTCAAGCCATGGCCACTCTCCATGCCCCAGGCACCGCTCCCCGATTTAGTGACTGACATATCTTCCTCTAAATCTTCTGTGTTGATGTTGAGGCCTTGTGGGGTGTCCTGGAGCAGTGAGACATATTAGGGCTGATGGGTTACAGTGGGGAAGTCCTAACGCGATTAAATTTTTTTCTGAGGAAGTGGGAAAACTTCCTCAAATGGTGTCCACAACTTGGCCACATGGCCATGTCAACTCTGCGTAGCAAGCCCATTCATTGCTCCCTGTCACCATACAGCTCAGCTGCTGGAGCTAGCTGGCTTGCTTCTTCTCCACATCCTCCTCTAACCATCTTTGGTCTTTCTGGGCTGAGAAGACAATGCCCTCAGTCCATGGTGGGCTAGGGATGTCAGAGAATTCCGCCATGGACATCAGTGAGGCCAGATTCTTTAGAATCCAGCCCCCCAGAATCCATGGCGGAACGACCCCCCCCACGGAATCACCCCAGGACGGAGCTTACCTGGTGGCAGATGTGGTGGTGGTGGTGGCAGATCCGGCGGCTGATGCAGCGGCGGCGGCTCCGGCTGGTCTCCCGGCTGCTGCTGGGCTGCTGAGGCCACAAATGGCAGGTGTCGTAGCGGCCACCATTTGCATCCCTGCTCTATGCTGTGATAGGCTATGTAAATACTTATGTAGCTTATCATAGCTGATAAGGAAGCAAATGGAGGCCGCTACGACAGCCGCCATTTGCGGCTATAGCAGCCCAGCCGCGGCCAGAACTCCGGCTGTGGCCAGCCCCGGCCGGCAACTCCACAAAGCCACCTCAGAGCAGAGCAGGCCAGAGAGGATTCCGGGGGGAGGGACGGAGCACCTCCCTCCCACCACGGATGCCCCAGAGTGGAGCCAGGTAAGACTTTCGTACATCCTTATGGTGGGCTCACCAGTTCTTTATTGCTCCATGAAAATTCTTGCATTTCATTAGTTCATTAGTAATAATGAATGGATACCAATTGCAAATATAATATTATACAAGCTTAGCAGTTTCAGAGTTGTGTTTTCCAGGTGATTATCCCTAGCAAGAATGTGAGATCGTATTATATGCCCCATATATATATATATATATATATATATATATATATATATATATTCCGTGTGAAATGAAACTAATATGCAGTGACAATGAATGTGAAGGTGCCTCAACAACTTCACTAAAGGAGAGTTGAACTCTATTAAAACAGATGAGTGGTTGTCAGCATATCATGCAAGTTCTTTGGGTTGTTAAAATGTATTAGTGTGTGTCAATAGTTTTCACTACCTTTCTGTGTGTCATCTTAAATTTAAATAATGTAAGGGAATCGTATGCTATTGTCTTTCAATGTTAACAAGAATTCCAATAAAAAAAGTCTACATAATATAATATTTAAATCCCATTCAGCATGTTTTAAAAATGTTTCCTAAAATATTCAGGTCAAATGTGTGTAGAGTACTAGGATGAAAACATTAAGATGCGGCATGTAATTTTAGCTTTGTTGCTTACAAAATACAACTGAAATAAACATGTTAGCTGAGATCACATTCTTGGGCATGAGAAAATGTTTGGATTCAAGCTGAAAAATTTCTGACGCAAATTAGTCTACACACATTAGCCTAATTTGCCTAGGAAAATTCAATTCACAGTTTCCAACCCCCCCCCCCACAATCATTGGGGCTCATCCCTCAAATGCTTAATGAATGGACTAGAAGGAAAAAGTTCTTCCTTTTGTCAGAGCAGATCAAATTCCCCCTCCTCACAGTTGCTTCTCGATTGGCTGGAGTGGGAGTGGAGAGACCAGCCCATGCTACTCAAAGATGCCACTTGCTGCAATGGCCGCGCATGTTTCACCCAAGTGTGGGCTCAAAGAGGAACTTCTGGTGCAAGTGGAATACCAGGTTTTCAGTTCATCTTAGTCTATAAGGTTTTATCTGCTACTTGTGTCATTGTTCCTTATGCATTATTGCATCAATTTTATGTTGCACACACCCAATGAAATTCAACAGAATTAAGGGTGATATATACAGTAAGTGTTTTAATAAATCAGCCATTTAACTGTGCTTCCTTGAATGTGTAATCTGTGAACAGCCATAGTTGCAAAGCTGAAAATTCCTCTTTATCCGGGTTAGCATAGGTTATCCATTCAACCAGAAGCAGTTGTTAAATTTAAGCCAGATTGCCCACAATATTCACAATGATAAAACTTCTAATGACAGAAAACAATGAAATTCTTCCAGGCAAATACACTGGAAAACATGATGACATGTTTAATATAAAATTGAAATCACTACCACCACCATCATCCCCATAGCCCAGGATTTTCCAATATATACACCACTGTTCAATATGAACATACAGAGAAACATTATGTATCACAAACTTTATGTACAAGGATAAAATACTGTGATAAATCAAGATTGGCTATGACTGCCAACAACAACATGAACAGGGACCTCATAAGTACTTAAGAAACACTGTAGAAGTGGGAACAAATAATCAATTTGGTGGATGAAATGTAAACCTCAGGCATTATGCCTGAATTGGATACATGAAGACAGTAAAGCAGGAAAGGGCCATGCATACTGGTTCTTCCTCCAATAAGAACATAAGAAGAGCCATGCTGGATCAGATCAAGGGTCCATCTAGTCCAGCACTGTTCACACAGTGGCCCACCAGCTGTTGACTGGGAAACCACAAGCTGGACACAAGTGCATCAGCACCCTCCCACCCATGTTCCCCAGCAACTGGTGCACACATGTTTACTGCCTGTGATACTGGAAGTAGAGTATAGCCATCAGAACTGGTAGCCATTGTTAGTCTTCTCCTCCGGGCATTTGTCTAACCTTCTTTTAAAGCCTACCCAATTGGTAATCCTCACTACATCTTGTGGTACCAAATTCCATAGTTTAATAATGTGCTGTGTGAAGAACTACTGTTTTTAATCTGTCCTGAATCTCCCATCATAGGATGACCCAGGTTCTAGTATTATGAGAGAGGAAGAAAAATGTCTCCCTATCCACATTTTCCAAACCATGCATAATTTTGTACACCTCTATCATGTCTCCCTTACTCACCCTTTTTCCAAGCTAAACAATCCCAAATATTGTAACCTTCCCTCATAGGGAAGTTGCTCCAGCCCCTTCAGCATTTTAGTTGCCCTCCTCTGCACTTTTTCTAGCTCCAAGATATATATATATATGTGTGTGTGTGTGTGTGTGTGTGTGTGTGTTTGTGTGTGGTGACCAGAACTGCACACAGTATTCTAAGTGTGGTTGCACCATAGATTTGTATAAACAAAGTATGATATTGGCAGTTTTATTCTCAAATCCCAGCCTACTAGGGAGTTTGCCTTTTTTTACAGCTGTTCACCAAAATCCGAGATCTCATTCTTGGTTGGTCACTGCTATCTCAGATCCCATCAGGTTATACTTGAAGATGGGATTTTTTGCCCCAACGTCCATGTCACTTTACAGTTGCCTGCACAGAACCACATTTGCCAGTTGGATGCCCATTCTTCCACTTTGGAGAGATCCTTTCGGAGCTCCTCACAATCCCTTTTGGTATTGACCACTCTAAATAATTTGGTGCCATTGACAAACCTGGCCACTTCACTGCTCCCTCCTAATTCCAGATCATTTATGAATAAATTGAAAAGCATTGGTCCTAATATAAATCCTGGAGCGGCATGGCCATTTTTAAAGGTTTTTTCTTTCTTTAAAACAGCTTTGCTTTAAACAAATAGTTTATCGCTCAGGCCCACCTAAGACAGCCTTCTTTTGGGAAGCCCCTAGGAAGAGGAAGTGTTTTGGCTGAAAGTAAATGGAGACGGAGGATTTCAATTTAAAAAAGAACACCCACAAACAAGGCGGTGAGCACAATTCATTTTTTTAAAAAAACGTATGTATTTATTATCGGAATATACGACACTGCCTTTTTATTTACGAAAATTTCGCGACTCTGTGCAGATGACGAAAAAAATGCCGCATGACTGCTGGCTCCGCAGGACCTTGTGGTGCCGTTCCACAAAGGATTCCGTGGCATGGACTGAAGGGAATTCGATCCCATTTCAGTCTGTGGTGGTATTCCCTGACATCCCTAGCCAGGAGCTCATGACACCAAGCATACACCCACCAAGCACAGACCCAATTATGGGACTCTCATAATGATGTGCAACCACAGATGGTGAATCTGCCACATGCTGCCTCACAGCTGATTAGAACTTTGGGGGGGGCATGGGGGGCACAACTGCCAAGTTGAATAGAGACAGAGAAAAGGAACAGACGTTTTTCCACCTCACCCTGCCGGGCCTGTGACTTCCCTCAGGTTGACCTGGGCAGGGGGCCTCCAATGCCATGGTCACCCCCTTTGCCCCAGTAGCAGGCGCTTTATTTCAAAGCTCGTAGGCCTCATAGAGATCACCCCTTCTTTGCTGCTTATGGTGCCTTCTACTTTCTGCACCCGTATGGCCCTTCCCATTTCTTGTCTTCCCCCTTTTCTCCTTACTCATCTGCACCTCCCACCTATTCCACTTCCCCCGTCTATGCCATCCACCTCCTCCCCTTACTCATCTGTGCTGCAGAGCTGTAGCCAGGGTTGGGCTCAGGGGGGCTGCCCCCCCTACATTTTCTCTGCTCCCATAAATTTCTTTACATACTAATAATTTAAACACAGTTTACAACTTTGTCTTCAGAAGTTCTGCAGCACAGATGAACTGCCCCACCCTACTTTTTTTGGTGCACCCAAAAAACTTTTAGACTGGCTATGGGTCTGCTATCCCCCCACCCCTTCAACACATCTGCAACCCCCACCCCTTCCCCTGTCTGTACCCCCCACACACACCCTCCTTCCCCTGCCTCATCAGCACACACCCCATCTAAGTACAGTGGTGAGAAAAAGTTTGTGAACCCTAATGATAAGTACGGAAATTCTATAGTTTTATCATTATAGCCTTCATGAATCAAAACCAGTCCTTTCCTAAATGTCCAATAGGGTTTCTATTAACCAGTTCCATGTCTTGTGAAATAAAACAATGTAAAAATTAGGCAAAATGAGTACTTAAGCTTCTGGGGATGTGCACACGTAAGTGAATCACTGGTTGAATCAGCTCAATTAAAGGGGACAATTAGAATCAGGTATTTAAGTATTTAGGCAGATGTTCAGGGGTGAGTTTGGGATGCCCCACCCTAGAAAAGGATCAGAAACTGTGTGAGTGTGGTCTTCACCATATAGTTGTGTGGAAACGCATCATGCCTTGATCAAAAGACATCTCTGAGAACCTCAGAAAATCAGTTATTGCTGCTCAACAGTCTCAAAAGGGTTACAAAACAATTTCTAAGAATTTGGGGCTCCACCAATCCACTGTCAGACAGATAGACTAGAAATGGAGAAGATTCAAGACCACAGTCACTCTATGCAGGAGCAGTCATCCTACCAAAATCTCTCCAAGAACTAATGGTACATCACCCAGGAAGTAAAAAAGAACCCTAGAGTAACATCCAAGGATCTGCAGGCCACTCTCGCCTTGGCTAATCTGAGTGTTCATGACTCAGTGATCAGAAAAAGATTGAACAAGAATGGTGTTCATGGAAGGATAGCTAGGAGAAGGGATGTTGCAGGGAGACTCTGACCCACTAGGCCCCCTGGACCACCATTTGAGGACCGCAGGGCACTCACCAGCCTAGTCATGCCTCTAATGTTGTGTAGATCATCCCTTTATGGCCACAATGTGTGCAACATTGCTGTTCCAGAAAGACCTGAGCTACCATTTCTCTCAAAACTGGCAGCTCAGGGAAGGCGCAGGCAACCCCACTGTGCTTGCCAGTCACTTGTGGGGGCTTGTGCAGTGTGGCAAGCTGGTGTGGGTGGCAGCAGCAACTTGGAATGGGTGGCAGCTTGGTGAGTGACTGACAACCCTGGATGGAGGTGAGTCTGTCCATCCCTAGCCAGGAGGAAACCACTGCTCTCTGGAAAGAACATTGCTGTCTGTCTGACATTTGCTAAAGATCACATAGATGATCCTCAAGACTTCTTCAGCAATATTCTCTGGACAGAATAGTCAAAGGTAGAACTTTTAGGCCTTAATGAAAAAAACATTTGAACAGAAGAACCTCATCCCAACTGTCAAGCATGGTGGTGGAAATGTGATGGTTTGGGCCTGTCTTGCTGCCTCAGGACCTGAACGGCTTGCCATCATGGACACAGCCACGACTTCTGCAGTGTATCAGAAGATTCTAGAGGAGAACGTCAGGCCATCTGTCTGTGAGCTGAAGCTGAACCCAAAGTGGGTCATGCAACAAGACCATGATCCTAAACATACAAGCAGATCTACCAAAGAATGGCTGTGGAAGAATAAATTCCATGTTTTAGAAATGGTTCAGTCAAAGTCTGGACCTAAATCCCATTGAAATGTTGTGCCAAGACCTGAAGTGAGCTGTTCATGCAAGGAAG
This sequence comes from Heloderma suspectum, assembly GCF_057233095.1. Classification (NCBI taxonomy): domain Eukaryota; kingdom Metazoa; phylum Chordata; class Lepidosauria; order Squamata; family Helodermatidae; genus Heloderma; species Heloderma suspectum. Next base: position 90,943,367 of record NC_139463.1, on the reverse strand, counting down.
CCCTCCAGTGTCACTGAGTTGAAGCAGTTCTGGAAGTAGGATTGGACCAAAATTCTTCAAAACCGATGTGAGAGACTGACCAACACAGTTACAGGAAATGCTTACTTGAAGTTGTTGATGCTCAAAGGGGTTCCACGAGGTACTGAATCTAAAGGTTCACATATGTTTTCACACATGGATATTGAATGCTGAATCAGTTGTGGATAAATGTTGAAAAGGCATCATGTTTGTGTGTCATTTGTTTACTCATGTTATCTATTGTTCTTCATCTAGGATCATGGGGCTAGACTAAGATCTAATAACATTTTAGGTTGGAAATATGTGACAATCTGAAGGGGTTCATGAATGTTTTCTTGCCACTGTAGTTCTGCTTAGGATTGCAGCTTTGCAGCGCTGTCCTATGCATCTTTATTTAGAAATATGTCCCACCTATCTATCTATGCATTAGGTTAAGAATCCTGTCATTTCCTCCTTGCTCCTTGTTAGCAATCCTGTAATCTCTTTAATTCAATTAATGTACTTTTAATAGAACACTGCCTCTTCTCCTCTAAATGGTACTCACAGGGATGTACATAGGATATGAAGTTGGACAATTGGCCTCACAAACATGAACCCACACACCTTTTCAGATAAGAGGTGATGTTGGGAGGATGCAGTTTGAAGAAAACAGGTAGTGTACTTCTGTAAGACCGTACTTAACCCTTCTACTTATCACTTCTTTTTAACTACAACTTCATACCACCAAAACTGTTTTATCCTCACCTGGCAACCCAAGATCCAGAGCAAACACAGATAGGTCTTATGGTGTGAGTGCTGGTGGAAATCTAATGTGATAGAAAATGTTGTTGTTGTTTTTCCTTTCGGGCTCCCAAACTGTTCTACTGCAACAAAGCATCTCATATTCTAAAGCAATCAGAAATATCTTGCAGCATACCTGCCTGGAGGAAATCTCAGAATTGTGCCAATTTTTGTTGTTGTTGTCTCATTTATCATGATGCGATTCGAAATCTAGAATAAAAAAATGAATATAATAAACCCCTGAATAATTCAGTCTTACTTCATAGTCACACACACACACACAAATCTAAAAAAATGTAAGAGTGGTGAGGGGTGCTAGAAGAAGGCTCCATCTTACTGTTCAACTCAGCAAGTAAAGGCATGGGTCAATTCCTAGAATAAAGGCATTAATCAACCATAGCAGGATTCTTCCAGCAGTACAATAAGTCTCAGATGCTTCATAGAACAATAAAGGACCAGGACAACATGAGGCATCTTTGGTGGTCCTGTTCACTCTGTCCTCCCCATTTGGATTTGGGGGAGGTATTGCATAGCAGTGTGACACTGCACAATACCATCACTGATCATGAGACATGTCAGATGAGTTATCAGCCTTAGCTTCCAATTTTCTGAGTTTTTTGAGTTTGGACTCCCATGAGACATATTTTAAACTGCCAGGTTTTTAACATTATCATGGGAAAAAAAGATAGCAAACCTCATTTTGACAGTTACAGAATCTATAGAAAATGACTACAGTTCAGCTCTGACCCATGTTGCCTGGATCAGAAAATGGGTGATAATATTTATGTGCTATTGATGGAGGGGGCGATATTGGAAGCTAAAGCAGATGCCTTAACTGACATGCCCTGTGATCAGTGATGATGATGTGCAATGTCACAGATTGTGCTTGATTACAACTTACCCTCCATACACCCACACTTTGCCTTGGTTTTTCAGGCCCAAATCCAGACAGGAAGTATGAGGCACTTGGGACCAGCAAAGATGTCCCACATTGTCTTGCTCCTGTATTGCCTTATGAAGCATCTGAGACTTATTGTATAGCTGGAGGAATCATCCTATGAGTTGACTAATGCCCTTATTCTGTGAGTATTTTGTTGTTGTTGTTGTTGTTGTTTTGTTTTGTTTTTAGTTTGACCAGTATAAGAACATAAGAAGAGCCATGCTGAAGCAGACCAAGGGTCCATCTAGTCCAGCATTCTGTTCACACAATGGACAACCAGCTGTCCACAGGAAACACAAGCAGGACATGAGTGCAACAGCAATATAAGAAAGCCTTAACTGTGGTATTTTAAACCACTGAGTTCTTTGATAATTGAATTACATTTTTCTTCTTATTAACTGTTCTCTGTTGTTCAGCTGAGGCGTCAACAAAATCAAGAAGCATTTGGGGAACAAAAATGCAACTCAGCAACCCAGTGCTAGAGGTTATGATTGAGAATATCTCCACAGCCACCATGTATTTTCCCTTGGTGCTCAGGTAAGCTGGAATAAAGGATAACCAAACACTACAAAACACCAACATACTGAACATGATTAACTTGGCTTCATTAAAACTATCTGGTAACTTCCTGGCAAGGAAAGCCACAGTGAAGCTGACAATGGCCAGAAATCCCATGTTGCTCAAGACATAGTAAAACATAAGCAAGGAGCCTTCATTACATTCTAGAACTATCTCTTCAGCCATTGAGTGCATGTCAACATCTGGGAATGGGGGAGAGGTTGACAACCATACTATACAAATGCCTGCTTGGATAAGGGAGCAGCAAAGAACAACAGACCTGGCCAGTCTTTTCCCCACCCCTTTCCTCATGCTGCTTCCTGGCTTAGTGGCCATGAAAGCCACAACCACTGTGATGGTTTTTGCCAACATGCAAGATATGGCCACTGAGAATATCAGTCCGAAGCCCATTTGTCACTTGTTCAGGCTGTCCAATAAACAGCAAAAAACACACACAGGAAGCAGAGCAGGAGGGAGATGAGAAGTGTGTAGGTGAGGTCCCGGTTGTTGGCTTTGACAATGGGAGTGTTGTGGTGCTTCATGAAGGTTCCAAGCACCAAAGCTGTGATTACAGCAAAAATAATAGCAGACAGAGCTAAACTCATTCCCAAAGGCTCTTTGTAAGATAGGAAAGTGCTAACTTTGGGAAGGCATGAATTCTGGTCTTTGTTTGGATATTCGTCTTCTAGGCATTTAAAACAATCATCCATGTCTGAAAAGGAAGAGATGCACTTTCAGTTTTTCAAACATAATATAGCAGTGCCTTTCTGGATTATTGATAGAACATTATCTTTCCAAATTTTCAAACTTATCTAGCAATCAGTTTGTCTTCAGTCCTTTCTCCCCCAGACATTGCTCTGACCCAGCAAGATATTTCTTATACTTCAGAATGTATTTGTTTAAGAACTCAGCTTTACTTTGGAGGAGTGATTTTTAAAAGCATTTTTCTCAGCCACTTAGAACTTCAGAAGTAAACATCAGTACCTTGTTTTGTTTTGTCTTGTTTTATTTTCATTTTCTATAAGACCCACTGTTTTGTTTTGTTTTGCATTATTCTGGAACACCCACTGGGCACTGAGTTGCATCCAGACTTAGTCACACTTAGAATACACCCTTTGTAGTCACTGGAACTTAATTTAGTCATGAGTAAATTCAGATTAATTCATTGCATTAAGTTTACTCTAAGCATCACTAAGTCTGCATCCAACCCATTGTGGACACCTGTTTTTTTTTTTGGGGGGGGGGGTTAAGAAGAAAGGAATTGACAATGCACTTAAAAGTGTGTTTACATGAATTTGTATTCCAAAGTAACTCCCATATCTCTATAATGATGTGCAAACCCATTTTTGAATGTTAAAAAAATGGTTAAATATAGGTCTGTTGTGATCCTTTCCAAAACTGCCCATTGTGATCCTTTCCAAAACTGTCTCAGGAAGGCTCTCAAGATTTTCTTCTCCAGTGCATTTGATTTCCCTTTTCCTCATATTCACATCGGAATCTTGAAATGTACAGCTGAATGCGTGTTCCCAAAAATCCCTGATAAAACTATCTCCATTTGTGCTGGAAGGGTTTCTGCTCTGAAAAAAATGTTGGAATCCTGGAAGCTCATATGAGCTAACTGTGAAGGACAGGGCACCATGAATGATTTGTATATCCCAAGTCCTTTGATAATTTAATGATGCAAGATCCATCTGGGCTGTCATAATCCATACCTTACTTTTAGGCTGTATCCTCATTAATCCCTGTTCTAATAGAAATTGTGACCATCTCCAGTATATCATAGACCGAGTTTCTCCATAGAAGACCAGTGTATTGGCTTTGCTCTCCATCACAGTGCTAAAGAAGTCCACCATCTTTAGCAGCTGAGAATAATACTCATCGAGGAAAAGAAAACTGATTCTTTCAATGAAAGCAAAACAGATGCCATTCAGGGCAAACCCTGAAAGTGTTCTCTGCACAAACCTGTCTCCATTGTCATCACTTACAGCCAGGATCCCAACCCATATCCATCTGAAATGCAGAAGTAAACTCGAGAATACTCGCATACTGCAGAACTTCATTTGGGACCATCCGACAGACGGAAAGAGATTTGGATTCAGTGTTTATCACTGCAGTAGAGACAGAGGTGAACTGCATAAAGATGAAATGAGTGGAGTACAGGAAAAGGAGAAAGTTTCAAAATAGATTTGGAAGGTGTGCATGTACATAACGCATTTCACTTTTAAGGAATTTTTCCCTTGGCAGCCACTGAGGTTAAATCCACATCTCTCCTTCCTTCCTCTGCATGGTGCTCAAGTAGGTGGCCACTGATCAGATCCAGACACTTTGGATAAAAAGGTCAACCTGTGTACTGGCCTGTGCTGGGAAGGCGATAGGAGGAGTGTAGTCGTGTTTATTCTCCTGAACCTCTTAGTGGTTTCGATACCATTAGCCATGATATCCTTCTGGAGAGAATGTTGTGCTGTTTTCAGCGCCTCCTGAAGACATTGCTATTTCAAGAGACCTTCCCTGAGTGACCAGCTGTGGTTCATTAAGTCTAGAATCTGTACTTTACAAATGTTTTAACTGTTTTAATTATGGGGTTTTATTCTTTTATCTTGTTCACCACTCTGAAATCTTTGATGTGGAGCAGTGTATAAATATTGTGCATGCACACACACAGAGATAGATAATTATTATTATCTGAGCTGGGTGTAGGGGCTACAGCTTTACAGTGATACAGTGATTTACTTGGATGGCATTTCCAGAAGGGGAATTTCTGCTTGGGCTCATGGCATTTATGTTTTGTGATACCACAGAGCTCCATCCTATCCTCCATGCTGTTTGGCACCTCCAGTGAGATGACTATCTGGAGATTTACAAGTCCAGTGCTATCTGTATCAGTATTAGTGTGTATCAAACTGAGATACCGTAGGTAGGGATGTCAGAGAATTCTTCCACGGATCTCAGTGAGGTCGAATGCCAATGCATTCCCCCCCCCCCGGAATCCATGGCGGAACGAAGCCCCCCACCCCCCCACCCCGCGAAAGGCGCGCGAAACAGAGCACTTACCTGGTGCCGTTCGCACTGCTTTGTGAATGGCGGCCATGTCTGCGCCATTCACTTCCCCATTTTTGCTGTGATAGGCTACGTAAATACTTACATACCTATCATGGCAAAAATGGAGAAGCGAATGGCGGCTGCTATGCCATTTTCACCCCTTTTTTTTGCCGTGATAGGCTATGTAAATATTTACATAGCCTATCACAACTAAAAAACAGGAACACAAATGGCAGCTGCCGTAGCTGCCACCATTTGCGTCCACAGGCTCTGCATGCCTGTGAATGCACCCAGCCGGCGGCTCGGTGGAGTTGCTGCAGAGCCAGCCGTGTTAGGATTTTGGAGGGAGGTGCGGAGAGCCTCCCCCCCTCATGAATCACCCTCTTCAAAAAGGTAAGTGACTTTCGCACATCCCTAACCGTAGGGACTTTCTCCTTTCATACAAGTCTCTTCACTCCTTACCATCTGGAGTAGAGGCCCTATTCTGTATCCCAACAGTGGTGGGGATGAGATTGGTTGGGACTGGGCAAGGGGTTTTCTTGGTGGCCACAGATACATTATGGAATATCTACCCAGTGAGGTTCTTTTGGGTCCCTCCTTTCCATCAGTTGGTGAAAATATTTATGTTCTGGCACATTTTTGCCCTGCTTAGGGGTTTTGTATATGCTGTGCCTATTTTTATACATTCCTGGCCCCACCTGCATGGCACTGCTTTCACCCTTCACTCTGTCACAACTGTGCAGCATTTCAGCTTTGAATGAGCTTCTGCTGGGATACACTCGCCATTTACTGTGCGCTTCCCTAACAGACGTGCCCTCTTTTTTTGCAATTATACTTTACTGCGCAGCTGGGCAGACCCATGAGCATGGGTGTGCGACACTTTAGTGGCTGTTTTGTATATTAGGTGTTCTCTTGTGTCTTTCCATCCCTTGTTAGGTAAAAAGTGGTTGTTCTGTACTCCTTCATTTCCACGCCATCTGTTTGTCAGTTCCACAGCCTGAGACTCTCGCAATGGTTCACTCTCATAGGCATGAGCGGCACATACCTCCAATCACCCCGAAATGGTAGCTGGAGCAAAGTTGGTCCTCCCCCAAGACCCTCCAGCCCTTGGGCACTGAGTCCAAAAGCAACCATTGCAAAGATGCAAAGCTGCAAAAATGTGCAAAAGTGTGATTAAATAAATGAAAATGCCTCTCTGTGCCTCTGTAACTGTGCAGCTGTGAAGGGACAGGGGGAGTAAAGGGGTGTCACTGAGTGATGCAAGCACTATGCATGCCTACAACATGCCCACTGCAAAATGCAATGTTGGTTTGGGAAGTGACAGATGGCTTGCCATCGTGGGGAAACTTGTAGCAAACGAAAAACATCACAGCAAAATGCGTCCTTGGAAATCCACATTTTCCAGGAGAAAACCATGGATGGCTGCAAAGTGGGGACTGTGTCATCTGTCCTGAGGGACCTTGACTTGCAGCCACCCTGGAGTAAAAGGCTCATGTAGATGGGCCCCTGTTATCTACACTATATTGTTGCTTTATGGTGGATTGTGGCATTTTGATTGTTGTAAGCCACTGGCTGGGTTCGCACGACGCAACAACCCATCGTGGGTGGCAAGCCCCAATGGGTTATCATGTTGTGTGAACCTAGATCAATTCCTGCAGGGTGGCTTGTTCTCGGGTTGTTTTACCCATGATGTGTTGGTGCGACGTCTGAACCTAGCACTGCCAACCCTACATGGGTAGAGGGTATTGGTCAGGGATGCTGAGCACATCTCCCCACCTATAAAGTGCTCAACATTACACCTTTAGCAAGGGGATACCCAGGATTAAAGGGTTGCCCTGACCGTTGTGGGTGCCCTCCTTGTATTCCACCCCACCCAGAGTCAGCAGCAACTGTTTTTCATAGAAAAGTGCATGCCACCTCCTTTTTCACTCCCAACTACAGCTGTCAAATCACATGTGGTTACTGCATTAGGGAACAAAAAATGGGGTGGTGTGTTGATCACCCTGAAAAACCCTGAAAAAATGGGGTGGTGTGTTGATCACCCTGTTGGTAGGAACTTGGGCATTTGAAGAAGGGCACCTCCATGGTTCAGGACAACTCTTTGAACCCTGTGGATAACCTTCCTAAGAGCTGATTTTCATCCTATTTCCTCACCTATCAACTGTCAAAAGCTGTAAAACCAGCCTATACTCAGTCTAGGGATGGGCAGATTACTTACCCTGTTCCAGGTGGGGATTCCGCTGGGAGGGAAGGTGATCCGTCCCTCCCCCTGGAATCCTCCCCAGCTGGCTCTGCTCTGCAGCGAGTCTGCAGAGCCGCCGCCCCGCCCCGCCCACAGCCAGACTTCTGTCCGCTGCTGGGCTGCGGCCGCAAATGGCATCCAGCGTAGCGGTCGCCATTTGCATCCCTGCGTTAGCTGTGATAGGCTACGTAAATACTTTGAATGAGTTCAAATCTCCAGGGCCAGATGAACTGCACTCCAGAGTAATAAAGGAACTGGCAGAAGAACTCTCAGCACCGCTGTCTATTCTCTTTGAGAAATCATGGAGGATGGGTGAAGTGCCAGATGACTGGAGGAGGGCTAATGTTGTCCCTCTCTTCAAAAAGGGTAAAAAGGAGGGACCTGGGAACTACAGACCAGTCAGTCTGACATCAATCCCAGGGAAAATTCTGGAGCAGATGATAAAGGAATCCATCTGTAAGCATCTTGAAAACAATGCAGTGATTACTCGAAACCAACATGGGTTTGTCAAGAACAAATCCTGCCAGATGAATCTGTTCTCATGTTTTGATCAAGTAACCTCCCTTGTGGACTGTGGGAATGCTGCAGACATAATATACCTCAACTTCAGCAAAGCTTTCAACAAAGTGCCCCATGATATCCTGATGAGCAAACTAGCTCAAAGTGGGCTAGATGAAACAACGATCCAGTGGATCTATCTACAGTTGGATACAGAATCAGACTCAAAGTGTGCTTATCAGTGGGATCTTCTCAAACTGGGGAGAGGTAACGAGCAGGGCTCAGCCCTGGGCCCTGTGATCTTCAACATTTTTATTAATGACTTGGAGGAGGAGGTGCAGGGGATGCTGATCAAATTTGCAAATGACACAAAATTGTGTGGAATAGTTAATACTTTGGAAGACAGAAACAAAATTCAAAGTGATCTTCACAGACTAGAGCGCTGAGCAGAAAACAACAGAATGACATTTAATAGGGATAAATGCCAAGTTCTGCACCTAAGAAAAAGAAACCAAAGGCACAGTTACAAGATGGGGGATATGTGGCTCAATAACTCTACAACTGAGAAGGATCTTGGACTTGTTGTCGATCACAAGCTGAATATGAGCCAACAATGTAATGTGGCTGCCAAAAAGACAAATGCTCTTTTGGGCTGTATGAATAGAAGCATAGCTTCCAAATCCCGGGAAATACTAGTTCCCCTCTACTCAGCACTGGTTAGTCCTCATCTGGAGTACTGTGTCCAGTTCTGGGCACCACTCTTTAATAAGGATGCAGACAAGCTGGAGAGGGTTCAGAGGAGGGCAACAAAGATGATCTGTGGACTAGAAACAAAGCCCTGTGAAGAGAGACTGAAAGAACTGGTCCTGTTTAGCCTTGAGAAGAGAAGACTGAGGGGAGATAGGATAGCACTCTTCAAGTACTTGAAAGGTTGTCACAGGGTGGAAGGCCAGGAGCTCTTCTCGATCATCCCAGAATGCAGGATACGGAAGAATGGGCTCAAGTTACAGGAAGCCAGATTCTGGCTGAACAGCAGGAAAAACTTCCTGACTGTTAGAACAATACAGCAATGGAACCAATTCCCTAGGGAGGTAGTGGGCTCTCCCACACTGGAGGCATTCAAGATGAGGCTGGACAGCCATCTGTCAGGGATGCTCTGACTTGGATTCCTGCATTGAGCAGGGGGTTGGACTCGATGGTCTTGTAGGCCCCTTCCAACCCTACTATTCTATGATAGCTTATTCTGCAGTGTGAGTTGTCGTGTCATGTGAACTCACTCATTGGAAGTTATATGAATGCACTATGAGGGCAGAATAAATGTTCAAATAAATAAATAAATAAATAAATAAATAAATGTATTTATTTTCCAGATTTTCTGTCTGATTCTTTACCTGGACTACCAGAGAATGTTATGTTTTGTTATCAGGGACACAAGTCAGATAGTTAGATTCAGATCACAGTGGCTTTGTGCTCATAACTCAGGTTCTCTAGTCAACATATTACAGGAGTTACATAGGATTAAGAAGTTGCAGTATATTTGTAAAACTGAAATAACTGTTTAAGTGAACATCATTTTAAACACTGTAGAGTTGCTTCTTAAAGCAGGGTATCTTCATGTTTCTGCATCTACAGCCACGAATACCCCATGACAAATTATGAATGAACTCCAAGATAATTATTTTCTCACTTATCTCAAACACATCTTTTTGCCTCTACCACAAAGAGACTTTAACAAATATGTGTGTACCCTACCTGTGGAGTCTTGTAGGTGTTCAAGATGGTTGCAATAGGTAGTGACATATCAATATCAAGTCTGTCAATGATGGCTACCAGATTGTTCTGGATGTCACACTTGTAGTTAGGGATAAATCTTTTCTGTGTGGAGAGGAGTTCCATTTTAGCTTGACAGGTCCACTTTGCATCAAAGTAGCTGTCATAGAAGTTGAAGCCCAGTGTGAGATTTGGTAAGATCTGGTGGTTCTCATTTATCTCCTTTACCACAAACACCAACGCCAGAGTATGCTGGTAGTTTTTGGTCAGAACACTACAAAGGGAATGATATGCCAAGTTGTCACATACCAATTTTGATCTCTTTCTCTCTGTCTTTCTCTAAACAAGATCTTTTTCTTTAAGCTTCTAGCATTCTCAATGCTTAGTGTTGAAAGCCTACGATGTTATTGTAACCTTATAACTTGTGTAGATGACTAGAAAAAGGATTTTATTGTATTAGAAAGATGAATACCCATTTGTAACCTTTTAGTCTTGTTTCTAAATGGTAATCCAGAATCCCTTGAATGTAACCAAAGATACTTGGTGAACATGCAGTGATCCCTGAAAAAGTTGTCTGAGAACTTTTGCAATGTTAAACAAGCATCCTATTGAAATTCTTTCCTCTCTTTGTCATAGAGGGTCATTTTCAACCAGATCGACTCATTTCCCCACTCCCCACCCCCCACACTTTCCACTAGCTGAGCTGGTAGAAAGGGGCTGTCAAAATCCCGCATGGCTAATAGAACAAGTGCGAAAACGGGGGAATGTACTTTTCAAAGAAAATGGAGTCCTGCCAACTCAGGTGGCGGGGGGAATAGAAGGGGGCACCCCCATTGGTAGGGACAAGGCTTTAAATGGGGGGGCACTCAGCTAACCAGAGGATCTTGACTTGAGCACTTTCCCCACCTGCCAAAGTGCTAAGATCAAACGATTAGCCAAGGACCACCCCGACCCCTGCAGATCTCCTGGGTGCCACCCCATTTCCTTACACCAGAGGGAGTAACTGCTTCTATTTTGACAGCTCTCAAAACAGAAGTGGTTATGTAGGGATGTACGAAAGGTACTTACCTTTTGCGAATTATGTTTATGGTTGGGGGGGAGGCGTTCCGTCCCTCACCTCGGAATCCTCGCCAGGGGGGGGAGGCACTCCATGCCTTCCCCCCCGGAATCCTGGCCGGCTGGCTGTGCTCCGCAGCAATTCTGCGGAGCCGCCAGCCGGCTCCACCAGCAGCCCGACATCCGGCCACTAGCTAGCAGGGACGCAAATGGTGGCAGCCATAGCCGCCGCCGTTTGCGTCCCTGCAGTCAGCCGTGACAGGCTACGTAAATGTTTACGTAGCCTATCATGGCTGACTTAAAAAAACACACACACATGTACGCAAATGGCGGCGGCCACGGCCGCCACCATTTGCATTCCTTATTTTGGCACGTCTTAGTCTACGTAAACATTTACGTAGAGTAAGATGGCGAAAATAAGGGGAACGCAAATAGCGTAGCGTCTACACTATTTGCGTTCCCCTTATTTTCACCATCTTAGTCTACGTAAATGTTTACGTAGACTAAGACATGTCAAAATAAGGAACACAAATGGCGACGAGGATCCATCCCCCTATCGAGGATTCTGGGGGGAGGGACGGAGTGCCTCCCCACCCACTGTGAAAGATTCTGCGAAAAGGTACGTGAGTTTCATACATCCCTAGCTGGATTCCAAGGACTTACGGATCACTTTTTTTTTTCTTTGCAAAGGGATTTGCACTAGTGTGCATTTGCACTAATGTGCACTTGTGCAAGTGCACATTTGTGCAAGTGCAAACATGAATGAAATTCAAGTACATCTCTAAAAAAAATCTGATTCCATCAGTGAGAGGATGATGGAATGAAAAAAGCCTGACATCCGTGGAACACAGATGGAACAGATTTAACAAAATCCATACATTCCTACTCCCAACTCTTGCTTTTCCTTCTCAAGAGTGTAAGGGATCCCAGTTTACCTAATCCCCTCTTTCTAAATGCTCACCCTGGTAAGCCCTTCCCACAGCAAGCGGAAGAGTCAGTGCATTTCAACTGCCTAGTTTAAGCTGCATAGCCAGCTTCCACAAGAACACACCTAATCTTCCCACAGTCCAGTTTTTTTTTTTGTTGCAGCGTTTTGTTGCAACATGTAACAGTTATAGTATATGTAATTATATGTAATTATATGCAATTACTCTACCACATTTGCTTTCCACAAAGTAATATCTGAATATTTTGATTAGTGCTCTGATAATAAATATCCCCCATTGTTTGAAGAAGCTTGTGTGCGTGTGTATTATTTTGAGTTCCCCTCTTTGCCTAAGACACACTATTGCCAATGTCAAAAAGCTCAATTTACTAAATATGTGCCTTGCAGAATGTGCACAAGTTTGTATATGCATTGTGCAAGTTTGTAGGCTGTATCTAAGAGGAGCACATTTGGTAACAAGTAGAAAATGGGAAAGACACAGAAGCATGTTATTTTTATGCTTCTACCCTTTTAACTGATATTCCATGTAGAGAACCAAGTTAACATGTGAGAATATTGATTGAAGTTCTGCTCATGGCAAACTTTGCCATAAGCAGAATTTGCAATTGGCTTCATATTTAGAACCTTCATTGGGTGGCCATTACCAAGTGTGAATTTCCCACATTCTGCATGGATCCACACAGTGATCTGGTTATCTGTATCCCCTGCAAAATAAGAAGGCTTCTACCAGTCTTATGTTTCCAATGATATCAGAAGCAAAACTACCATTTATCATGTACAAAAATTTAGGTCATCTTCGCAAATCATGGAAAAATGCTCTGTTCGCAACCCCAAGCAAAAATGTGTTCTCGGGAAAATTTCACAACTCTCTGAGCTTGTATTCACATTAAAATGTGCATTTCCCCCCTCAATCTGCATTTTCACACTTTAGCTTATGGGAGAAATGTGCACAGTTTGGGTGAACACTTTTAAAAATGTGGATTTTCCCAATCAAAAATGCACATTTATCAAATTGGGGCAGGGGGACATGCTCATGTTTGGAACAAATTCAGAAATCTTAACTTGTACAAGTGTGCATTACCCCTCATCTAGATTTTCATACTTTTGCTTGTGGGGAGAAAGTGCTCATTTGGGGAGGAAAATGTGGATTTCCTTATCAAAAGTACACATTTCCCCACTTGTCAGGGGGAGAGACATGTGTTTTAGAATGTGAAACTTTCTATGTGATGGGGAAAGCCATGCAAGGATCATATCTCACACTGTGGATATATTCATATGTTACACTGAATGTTCTTTTACACTCTGTGTATGCTCACTAAGATGCGAGAATCTATCCTTCCTTATTCATTCATTCTTATTGAAGCTATATACATGAGGAAGAAAACAGGGATGAGTTTGCTAGCTACACCTCCTCCCGACATTCCTATTGCTTTCTCCGTGTGAAGGGTAACTGTCTGAGAGGACAGTCTCCTCTATCCATGGAAGTACTCCCTGAGACTTTTGCATCCTTCTTCTTGAAATGAAATCATGATGAGCATCAGTTAAGTATGCATAATCCCATTTATCATTTAGATAAACTTGCAAGAAAGCAGAATCAAATACTTTGGGGAGAGGGAAGGATCGCCCTCAGTGAAATAGTACATTTCCTTTTCAGAAACAAGTGAAATGCAATGAAAAAACAACAACCCTGCCAGTTTAAGACCAGAGTTCAGGCTATCTCATGTTGGTTCAAGCTCCATAAAGCCAGGAAATCTTCTCTCTCTGTCTCTGTCTCTGTCTCTGTCTCTGTCTCTGTCTCTGTCTCTGTCTCTGTCTCTGTCTGTCTGTCTGTCTGTCTGTCTCTCTCTGTCTCTGTCTCTGTCTCTCTGTCTCTGTCTCTCTGTCTCTGTCTCTGTCTCTGTCTCTCTCTGTCTCTCTCTCTCTCTCTCTATATATATATATATATATATATATAATCCAAAGTAGGGAGTTAGTTGGTCATCCCTTTTTGACTGCCTTCCTGTTGACTGATTCTCATGAAACACACTTCATTGGAAAGCTCTTGACATACAGATTCCACAAACAACAGGCGTTTTCACTATAATTCAAGGTTGGGAGGGAGTTTATTTATGTCCATAAGGATTTTTTTTTTTTAAAGAATTAGGCTGTCTTCTATAAAATGTACTATAAAGTTTTATTTTTAATATCAAAAAGGTCGAGTATAATTTGACAAACGTAATTAATTGCAAATTGGAGCAAAATGAAATATGGAAAGAAAAAAGGTCTCTGTACACCTTTATAAACACAGATGCTGGTCAAAGTACAATGATATGTCAGTATCATACAGCCTTTAAACAAATCATGAAGGGATTAAGAGACACCTACAGGTAAAAGTGACCTAGTCAAAGTTTACTTATTACTCAGAAAGAACGTCTCTAGTTTTAAATTCAACAAACCAACATTTATACATTCCACACACTACTAACATGCCTAGATGTCAAACGCTTGCTGGTAACAGTAACCAGCAGGCAAACCATGAGTCTAAGCATGCCTCATTCTGCTGCAGTAATTCTACCCCTCCAGCCCCTAGAGAAGAAGCTTTGTGCCCTGCCTGGATGCTGCCATGCCCACCTTAGCAAGCCTGCATATACAGGTGACCCTTCGGCCTTTTGACTACAGCGAAGCTCTGGTTGGCCTTGCATGGGTCAGTATCTCAAACCAGCCCAGGCGTAGGAGGCAGACTGTGCCTGTCAGCATGCATCCTGCAACCAATATCACCAGGCTGGAAATCAGCAACCATGTCCAGGTTTGAAACACTTTGCTGCCTTGCTTTTCCATGGCGAATTGTCAACTCTTTGCTGCCATGGCAGAACATTTTCACTACCCCCGCTCACAGTTCCAGATTTCATCCGCAACACTGTCATCAATCTCTATGCTCTTGACAAGCGATTCCTGAAGGGCATTCAGAAGTACAACAGTGCCCTAGGCTTTGCTTCCTTCTATTCACCACTCAAGTTTACAACTGCCTTCTTTCCATTTGCCAAAGCAAGAAGCATGTGCCTGTCACCTGGCCTGGCCTGGCCTGAATGCATGCTTCTGAAGGGTGGCTCTGTACAGTTCACAGTCGAGTCAAGCTTCCATTCAAACTGGATGAAATTTCAGTCTCATTGATCAAGCCTGACAGAGCTCTTGGACCTCTTCTTAGATCTACTGGCATTGTCATCTGGGATGAAGTGTCAGTAGCTACCTGCTTTGCTACTGATCGTGTAGACAGGCTGCTGATGGAGCTCATGAGTAATGATACTCCATTCGGTGGCAAGACTATTGTGTTTGGCAGTGACTTTAGGTGGAACTTGCCCATTGTCTCACATGGTGCCTGGGCAGCCATCAATGGCTAGTTGGTCAAGAAATCTAATGCCTGGAACAGTGTCACCAGATTCCAGCTTACTCACAACATGCACAGAGTGAATCTGAATTTGCTGCCTACTGTCTAACTGTTGGTAGTGGTGCCCAGGAAGAGTTCCCAGCTGTTGGAGAAGACATGATCAAGATCCAAGACTCATGCATTGTTAATGAGGGCATTGTCACCGCTGTCTCTGGGACTGACTTTAGCCATATATGCTAATGCAGGCTGTGATCCAGGAATGAGCACTGTGACTACATTAACCATATGGTATTGGACAAAATGGAAGGTGAGGGAAGGACCTACTTGAGCACAGACGAAGTCACTGGTGGTGATTAGGGATGTCAGAGAATTCTGCGACGGATCTCGGTGAGGCCGAATGCCCCGAAATCCGTCGCGGAACAAAGCCCCCACCCCATGAAAGGCATGTGGGACAAAGTCCCCACTGCCCCCACCCCATGAAAGGTGCATGAAACAGAGTACTTACCTGCTACAAATGGCTACGATAGCCGCTATTTGCGTCCCTGCAGGGCTGCCCAGTGGCTGGATGTCTGTCTGCGGGTGGCCGGAGCTGGCTGGTGGCTCTGCAGCTTGGCCGCGGAGCGAAGCCGGCCGGGCAGGATTCCGGGTGGAGGGATGGAGCGCCTCCCCCCCACTGCAGATGCCCCTGCGCAGAGCCAGGTAGGTGTTTCGTACATCCCTAGTGGTGATGCCAGGCATGATTTGTAATACCCTTCAGAGGCCCTAAACACGCTCAACCCAAGTGGTTTGACAGCAAGAAAGGTGACTCTGAAAAAAGGGTACTGTGGTTATCCTGCTAAGGAAACTGTACATGACACAGGGTCTTATCAATGGCACAAGGTTCATCGTGCTTGCCATGCACAACAACGGTCTCCACCAGGAAGCCCTCACTGGACAGACTAATGGCAAGCAGATCTTCCTGCCAAGGATCAGCCTTGCACCTTCCAACACATCCCTCCCATTTCAATTCAAGTGTCACCAGTTCCCCATTCATCTGGCCTTTGCCATTAGCATCAACAAGAACCAGGGACAGACTGTGGACCAAGTTGGCATCTATCTGCTAATACCTGTCTTCTGCCATGGACAACTCTACACTAGGGATGTAAGAACACATCCCACTTTGTGTTCTCCGGGTGCCCCTGAGCTTTTCCCCTGCTCGCTGGCCCTCTGGGCTGCAGTCGAGTGCCCCCTCCATGCTCGATGAGCAGCCCGCAACTTACCCTGGCCTGTTCATCTCTGTGCCAATCGCCATGTTTTAATGCTATGTGCCCACATAGACTTACATGCAAAAAGCGCTGTGAATCGCCCATAGACTCTAGTTCACAGACCTCTTTTGTGTATAGCTCTATGGACAAGTGCTTTTTTTTAAGACATGACGATTGGCACAGAGACGAATAGGCCCAGGTAAGCTGCGGGTAGCTCATTGAGCACAGAGGGGGGTGCTCAACCACAGCCCAGAGGGCCAGCAAGCAGGGGGGAGTTCAGCAGGCACAGTTTGGCAGGTGCGGGCACCAGCGGTCCATCACATTTGCGGACCAAAATGGGCACCCGCAACATCCCTACTCTACACTGCCATGAGTCGTGTGAACTCATTGGAACAACCTCAAGATTCAAGCTGTTGATGGACCAAAACAAGGGTGTTACAGTGGTCACCTTGGAGTTTGCAGCAAGAAGATTGTAATTATGGAATTTTTGTAAAGATAAAAGATGTAACACTTTGAATATCTCAATAAACACAGTTTCTAAGTTAAAACTTTCGTTAGATTTTATTTTTCAACCCAACTGGTTGGAAGCTAAGGCTAATGCCCGAACTGATGTGTCTTGTGATCAGTGAAGATGTTCTGCAGTCTGAGAAACTGTGCTTGCTTACCCTCTATGCACTGGCACATTTCGTTGGTGAGCAAATGGGATCTCTTGTCCTGCTCATGTATTGCCTTATGAAGCTTCTAATCTTACTTCTAGTAGAGAGCTTGTTCTCACTGTTTCAACCATCTTGCCAGCTCCTTCTGTAAGCCACAAACAGGTGTGGGTCAACTCACAGGAGAATCCCTCTAGCAAAACTGCAAGCCTCAATAGTATTCATTCATAATTAGGGATGTTGTGAGTGTCAGTTTGGGGGCTCGAGCTCGGC
Organism: Heloderma suspectum; assembly: GCF_057233095.1. NCBI lineage: Eukaryota > Metazoa > Chordata > Lepidosauria > Squamata > Helodermatidae > Heloderma > Heloderma suspectum. The sequence goes on along the minus strand of NC_139463.1, from coordinate 90,925,986 downwards.
GGGTTTCTGCCAGTTCGGACCCCTGGATGCTGGTCTGTGACTTCCTGCTTTTGCCCGAATCAGCATGTGTCGAGTCAGGCAAGCACAGCGGCCCCTGCTCCTTGCCCAAGTGGCGACGGCAGGAGGCGCAGTTGCTGTGTGTGGTGGTGGCAGCAAGAGAGCCCTCTCCCGTCGCTGCTACCACCCAGAGCAACCACACCCCTCTCTGCCAGTGCACAGCAGAGAGGGGCACAGTTGCTCGGGGCAACGGGAGAAGGAAGCACTACTTCCCTCTCCCATCACTGCGCTGCCACTGCCAAGAGCAACCGCACCCCTCTCTGCCAGTGCTCAGCAGAGAGGGGCACAGTTGCTCTGGGCAGCAGCGGAGATGGCTGGATGGGAAGCAAGAGGGAAGCAGTGTCTCCCTGTCGCTTCCCTTCAGATCTTGGTGAGGCCGAATGCCAGTGCATTTGGCTAGGGATGTATGAAAGTCTCTTACCTTTTTGAAGGGTGACATTTGCAGTGGGGGGGAGGCGCTCCGTCCCTCCCCCCAAAATTCTCTCCGGCCGGCTCCTCTCCACGGAGATTCCACCAGCCAGGGCCACCTGCAGCAGGACATCCGGCCGCTGGGCAGCCTGCAGGGATGCAAATGGCGGCAGCCGTAGCCGCCGCCATTTGCGTCCCTGTATTTTGCCATGATAGGCTACGTAAATATTTACGTAGCCTATCACGGCAAAAAACACACACAAAAACAGTGGACGCAAATGGCGGCGGCTACGGCGGCCACCATTTGCGTTCCCTTTTTTTGCCGTTTTAGACTATGTAAATATTTACATAGGCTATTACAGCGAAAAAGAGGGAACGCAAATGGCGGCCTCTACGCCATTTGCGTTCCCTTTTTTCCCCCTCTGTAATAGCCTACGTAAATATTTATGTAGGCTAAAATGGCAAAAAAAAAAAAGGTAACGCAAATGGTGGCCACCGTAGCCACCACCATTTGCGGTAGCTGTTTTTTGTGGGGGTTTTTTGCTGTGATAGGCTACGTAAATACTTACGTAGCCTAACACAGCCTCTGCAGGGACGCAAATGGCATCCCTGCATTAGCCCCTACGTAAATATTTACGTAGCCTATCATGGCAAAAAAAAGGGATGCAAATGGCGGCACCTACAGCGCCTTCTGCCATGGACAACTCTACACTAGGGATGTAAGAACACATCCCACTTTGTGTTCTCCGGGTGCCCCTGAGCTTTCCCCCTGCTCGCTGGCCCTCCGGGTAGGGATGTCAGAGAATTTCACCACGAATCTCGGGGAGGCCGAATGCCAGCGCATTCGGCCCCCTGAAATCAGTGGCGAAACGGTCTGCCCCCCCGCCCCCCCAGGACGGGTCTTACCTTGGGCGAATCTCCCTGGTGGCCGTGGCTCCGGCAGCGGTCCCTGCGCAGCCCAGCAGCGGCCGGATGTTGCTGTGGGCTTCCCCAGCCGGCAGCTCAGCAGAGTTGCCGCAAAGCGGAGCCGGCCGTCAAGGATTTCGGGGAGAGGGACGGAGTGCCTCCCCTCCCACCGCGGATGTACGAAACGAAACAGGTAAGTCATTTCATACATCCCTACATGAGTTGCTCTGTCTAATTGGGAAAGTGATATAATGCCCGTGCCTGGTGGGAAGATGCAACCTCCTTGGGAGGGTGGGATAGGGTGACCTGAGACTGATTTTGGATTGGGTGCTCCAAATCTTCCTGGAGTTGCTAGGGCTAGACAATAAAAGGGGAGTGAAGGAAAGGGCAGGTTCTGGCCCTGACGGTACTAGGGTGTGCTGCTGGTCGATGGCTATCCTGAGAGGCCCATACTTTGGTATGTATAGGATAGACTAGCTAGCTTTATTGTTTTACTCTTGGGAGTGTGTGCCGTGAGGTTTGGCATTGTTGGTTTCATTTAGAGTTTTGTACTTGTTTGACTTTGCTTGTAATTTCCTGTGCAACCTACCACCTCTCCCCTATACCTTTCCCTTTGCCCTTTCCCTTTTTAATACACTTTTATCCAACCTTCAGTTGGTGTGGTCTATCTGAATAACTTCAGTGCTAAATACAGTGCCTTTTGGCCTGGGTGAGAGCCAAGGGGTTACCTTGGGGAAATTTGTGGCTGAGTTTGGCCTATCCTACCTTGCAGGGTTGTTGGGGTGAAACCAACAAAACTTCATAATATTATTTAGTGCTTATTTTCTCTTGTCTCTGAACTGAATGCAATGTTAAGATGAAATGGACCATAGACCAAGTAAACCAGCAGCCACTCCTGTGATCATGGATGCCCTACTGGCATACTTGTGTATCTGTGTACACTGTACACAATGAATTTGTGTACTCTGTACAACATCATATAGGGGAATTAAATGATGTCATCATAGGTGTTCCTGAAATAAGAACAGGAGTAGTCTATGAAGAGGTCAGGTGCAGCCTAGCTATCTTCTTTCTCTGTGATTCCATGCCAGGACCTTGCTCATCATGTACTTTTTCAACACACTTAGGAACACAGAAAAGTTATGTCCAATCTGGACAGCATGTTTTTTGGTCACTACTAAATGTGCTAGAAATAATGTTACTTGGGATCAGTGCCTTGGGAAAGGCTAATTACACATGCTACAATTTTCACCAAGGACCCTGTAGATGCCCTGATTGATATATCTTGTAATTATTCTCTTGAACAAGCTCTCATGTGGATTACCAGAAGCTGGAACATAACAACACTTGAAGCTAGGGCAGATACGTTTAAAGAATCCTGATCGATGTTCAGAACTGGAGCTAAATAGGGAAGGCTCCATCACTCCAATTCTCAATCATCTCCCTACTTTTGTAGGAAGTGGGGATAATGGTAAGAGCATCAAAGATTGCATCAGAAGGGCCCACTGACTTCCAAGACAGGTTGTATAAATCAGAACAATACTACTGATATGGCTATAGGAGGAAAACCTGGAATGTGCCTGGGACCTGGGACCAACCGTAATCAGGATGGTGCTGTTGGAATTGATGCTGTTGTTGCTGCAGATATCTCATAGTGAGCTCTGGGACCATACTGCTAAATGTGCCATCCGCAACCCTGTCTATACTCCTCATACATATTCTAAGACAGGTGACCTCATGATTGGTGGGACTTCCTCTCAAGTGATTGTATTTTTGGATCAATTTTCCTTCTTGGAATATCCAACTTCTCATACTGACTTTCCCATGTAAGAATTTATACTTTTTTCTGTAACATGCATTTACCCTAGACGTGTATTCTAATCGTAGTCTTTTACACTCCAATTCTTTGCATGCCAACTCGGAAGTAAGTCCCATTGAGTTCAGTGAGACTTATTTCCAGATAAGTGTGCATAGACTTCCAGCTGTAGTTGATTAACAATTACGATGGAACTCTCAAATGCATTTTACATTAACTAACACATAATCCCTTATTTTTCTCACCTGCTTTCCTTTTAATTTCCAGTTTAATTTCCAGTTTTTCCAACTCGCCACTTTTCTTTGTGACTTTAATCATTCCTGTTCATTTCATTCCAGGCATTCTTTTCTTATTCTTTTCATGCACCTATGTTTTTAAAACTTTTTTTCCTAGTATTATCATGACATTGACTTTCAATAATTTTAAGTTACAGTATTATCAACTACTGCATTATACCAAGATATTGTCCTTTATGATATTATTACTCTTGTTTAGTTTCAAACACTGATTTTTTCATGATGTAAGATTCCAGAATATACACTGTTTAGCTCTATATTCTGTGAGTCCATGTCTGCCCAAACTTCATCGTAATACATATCCTTCTTTTCAATCATTAATATAGTCTCTGGTGAAAGATTAAGTCTCAAGATTAATCTCCTGATTAAAGGTGAGAATGGTTAGCATTTCTACTTGCTAAAGTTGTTGGCAATAGCTGTCATTGCTGGGACATATTTCCCATTGTTACAGCAGTTCCTCACCGAGTGTCACTAGCGAAAGCAATTTTGTGCATGAACATTTTGTTAACAGACACTATTTCTATAGTCAATATACTGCTCCATCTGGGAACTGTTCTCCAATTTTCATTCAAGCCACTAGAAGCCAAACCTTGGTGCCCTAAAAATTAGGCTGAAAACATGCCTTTACAGGCCGAAGAGTAACCCAGAAAGGACTTTTTTTAAAAGCACCTTTTAATTAGTGACCTACATTAAAATAATCCAAGATGATGCATGAACAACAATATTCTTGATAAAGGAATCCTTTGAAATAGTCACATCTTTTCCAGAAAAAAGCTGGAACATTACCAATTTTCATCAGTCTTATTGATTGGGCATATCATCATTCCTTGGTGAACTTGAATAGCACATGTCAGTTTATTCAGAACTGTAAAATCCCACAAATGCATATACCATATAACACCTCCCCCAAATAGTGCCCCTTCACGCAGTGCTAGCAGGGAGAGAAATCCCCACTGTTACCTTCAATCATGGATCCAAGTAAATGGAATGGATTCCACCTTACTATGCCACTCATCCTCTGAACTGGGAGGGAAAATGGTGTGCTACCTGCTTCACCCACCCTGCATTCTCCCAAAGGGGAAGGCGGCCCAGGGCAGATGAAGCAGTCCTGACTATGTTGTGGGGTGGAGGAGTCCTCCTCTACCCAGTGCCTCGGTCAAGGTGGGCTCAGGGTGTGTTTCAGCTGGGAACCAAAAGATATCATGGGCATGCACACCCCCCATGATGCCATGCAGCACACAGAGAGCCCAGGGCGACGATGATGGCAGTGGAGGCCACCTCCACCACTGCCTCCCCCCAACCGCCCTCTCCTCCTGAGCCCTGGACACACGTTGGCTCTTTTTTTGGCAAGGGGCAGCATTTTTAAAATGGCAACTCCCTGGAACAAGAGCTGGGCTGGGGCACATCCAGGCCTCAGGAGCTGGTGGCGGTGGGTGGCGGTGGGTGGCGGTGGTGGAGGCAAAGGCAGCAACAGTGGTGGTGGAGGAGGGGGAGGCCACGGCAGCAGAGGCAACAGCCCAGGTAAGGAGCTGGGGGTTTGTGCGGGGGTGTCGGGGGGACCTGAAGCGAGATTCAGATGGCCGAATCCTGCTTCGGGTTCTCAGCCGAGTTGGGTCGGGGCCCTCCCGAATCAGCCCGAGCCAAATTGGGCTCGCGTCTGAAGCCACAAGGCTGCTTCTGAGTTGGATCGGAGGGGCTGCACAGCCCTAGCCATAGCGACAGTTCACACTTTCGTCTTGCCATTTCATCTCATTATTTATATAGTTTTCCCTTTGCAGCATCTGCTTAGAGTTTGTAAAATGTTTAAACAGCCTTCATTGCCTTAGTTTTGCTTTGTTTAAATTCAAATATGTCTGACAGTATTTTGGAGGAAGACTGTGCAGTTTCTGTTATGGTAGAACATGATAATGTAAGTGATCTCTTTTTTTTACGTATGTGCTGTCTCATGTGGTTCTGAGAATTTGTACACCTTTTAGCATTCTATCAAAACTCACGTGCATCAATTTAGAAAATATTGAAGGGGCAGGACAGCAAAGAATTTCAATAAGTCTGGCACTTCTGTGTGATGCGTCATTTAACTTCTGTTGCAGGGTTGTGACAAAGAATTATCAACATGTCCTGGCTTTGGCATTTGCTGTATATGAGGTAAATGAAAATCCCCACATCTTGCCCAATATTTCCTTGGGATTCCACATTTCTGAGAGCTACTTTAGTTCAAAAAGAATCTATCACATTGGTATGGAATTTTTCTCCACACACCATAGAGTTATCCCCAACTATAAGTGTGGCATTCAGAATAATCTGATAGCAGTCATAGGTGGACTGGGTTCTGAAACCTCCTGCCATTTCGCCACCATTTTGGATATCTACAAGGTGCCACAGGTAAATTGCATTCATGGATTCTGGAGTTTTCAGAACTGTAACATAGTATTTTCCTTTCACTTGCCTTTTCTGGGAATGCCATTCCAGGTTTTTATGACTTCAACAACATTGATATTACCTAGTGATGCAGGATAACTTATCCCACTGATTGAAATGGGTGTACTATTAATATGACTAACCCATACGCTACATGCCCATATCTTCTTCTCCTTCTCCTTCTCCTTCTCCTTCTTCTTCTTCTTCTTCTTCTTCTTCTTCTTCTTCTTCTTCTTCCAAATGTAGAGCAATTCCTCCTCTTTCTTCTATAATAATTGTTACTATTTAATATATGCCCCTCATGTCTGTATAAAATAAACCCAATTGACATTACTGATACATAGTTTAGAAAAAGACAGAACAGGGTGATATAAACTCTAAGGGGGCATAGACAGGAATTCACAGCAATTTAGCTTGATTAAAAAAAAATAAGTTCTGTAACAAAAGCCATTGGAAACCAATGAACGTCCAAGAAAATTGTTGTTTTACCAGTCTTAAACTCTTATCTAATGATGAGTTAGGTATAAAAGAGCTCGATTGCACATGCACATTCTGATCTCCTCTGCAAAGCCATTGATGAACTCAGCTGAAACTAAAGATGCACATGTTCAAGAATAACAATCAAAACAAGACCTTCTTGATAATCAAACTTAATGTAAGAATCTGAAGTGATAGCAAATAGGTCACTTTCAAGCTAATTCCTTTTTGGTAATTTAAAATGAGCATTTTGCTTCCAGTTAAGAACTTGTTAATATCAAAAAAGGTTGTTCACTAATTAGCAAGGTTAATAAGGTGGAAATGTCCCTCATAAGCTGACAACTCCAATTTTGAAAATGTGATAAGTGGACGTTCATCATCCCATTGAAAACTGTGTATACTAGGGTTGGGGGTAGGCCTTTTTCCATTCTGAAATTCCTTTGTTAGTTGTCATAATCTAAGTATCCAAATAATTCTACCCAACAACAACAACCATCACTTGAAACTTGGTTAAAAAAAACAATAACCACACACACATACAAAACTAGACATTGAATAGGTTGCGCAATCCTATACTCAAATTATTATGGGGGTGGGGAGTTAAGCTACCACTGACCTGGTTTGCACAAGACAACTGACCATGGGTTGTCATCCTTGTTTGTTTCAGAGTGGCTTGTAGTGCTGTCCGAACCTGGCAGGATGGCTCAAGCATGGGTTCTTGACAAGCCACCTTGAGAACCTATGGCTTGTTGAAGGGTTGTTCAGGGTGGTTTGTGTTCAGGATGCTTTGTCGTGATGTGCGTTGGTTCTGCGTGACTTGTTTGAAAGGGCTACAGAGATGCTTGGCAAAAGTGGCCAAAAACCCAACTGCTCCTTACAGAGCCTTCCACTCCTCCTCCTCCAGCTTGGCCCTTCATTTGACAGTGACCAGCTTTATCCCCTTGTGAGTTGAGTGAGCGCAGCTATGTATGAATTCATGATTGACTTACCTCTGGGTAAGCATGCGTGGCCCCAATTCAGGACCATGGTGATTTGGGAGGCATGGATTTACGCTTACTCCTCCTCTCCTGTTCCCTTAGTGGGGTGGGGATTTTGGCATGAAAACAGAAGAGGGAAAGCTTAAATCCTCCCTCCCAAATCACCATGGTCCCAGATTGGAGCTGCACATGCTTACCCAGAGGTAAGTCACTCATACATGCCTAGCTGTGCCAAGAAGAGGAATGTTGGTCATCCCCAGCTGCGGGGAGCAGCCAGGGATTTATTTTAAAGTGTTAAAGATAGAAAATGAATAAAACCTTCAGCCATCTCCCCCTAAAAAGTATGGTAGCCCCTCACATACACACACACACACACACACACACACACACTGAAGATATGGCATATATGTGCCAATGCAGGCGCTTCACAAGGCCAGAAAAGTGGTGGAGGAAAATCTCATCACAGCAGGATGAGTTGTGCCTGGGATATCTGCTAGGACTAGGAGCAGGTAGGGATGGCGGAGAATTTCTCCATGAATCTTCGGGAGGCTGAGCACCGAGGCATTCGGCCCCCCGAAAGTGTTGGGGAAATTCTCCGCCGGCCCCCCGCCCCCCCCCCGGGATGGGACTTACCTTCAGCAAATGTCCCTCTCGGCAGCGGGTCCCGGCGGCAGTTCGGCAGCGATTCGTCGGTGGCGGGGGCGGCGGCCAGTCTCCCGACAGGCTGCCACCGCCGTCATTACAAAATAAAAAAGTAAAAACACACACACACCTGTGATAGGCTACGTGATGATTTACGTAGCCTATCACGGCTAGATTTCCAAAGTCACCCGTGATAGGCTACGTAAATTGTCACGTAGCCTATCACGGGTGACTTTGAAAAAAAAAAACGCGTACGCAAATGGCGGCGGCCCATGGGTGCCGCCATTTGTGTTCCTTATTTTGGCACGTCTAGTCTACGTAAAGATTTACGTAGACTATGGTGAAAACAAGGGCAACGCAAATAGCGTTCCCTTATTTTCGCCGTAGTCTACATAAATCTTTACGTAGACTAGACGTGCCAAAATAAGGTATGGAAATCGCGGCACCCATGGGCCGCCGCCATTTGCATACATGCTTTTTTTTTTTTTTCCAAAGTCACCCGTGATAGGCTACGTGACGATTAACGTACCCTATCACAGCTGACTTTGGAAATCTAGCCGTGATAGGCTACGTCAATCGTTATGTAGCCTATCACAGGGTTTTTTGTTTTTTGCTTTACTTTTTCTTTCGCGGCCGGGGAGACGGGGCGCTTCTTCCCAGCCTGAATTTCGGCCAGGCAAGGCGGGACACCTCCCCCCCCTTGCCTGAACTTTGGGGGGAGAAGCAAAGCGCCTCCCCGCCACCGCGAAAAAAGCTGCGGCACAAGGTAAGTCCCTTTCGTACATCCCTAGGAGCAGTAGGGGTGGACGAAAGTCACTTACCTGTCCTCGAAGATTTCCCGCGGTGGGGGGGAGGCGCTTCGTTGCTCCCCCCGCGAAGTTTAGGCCGGGGGGGGAGGCTTCCCGCCTCACCTGGAAAAAATTCAGGCTGGGGGGGAGGCTTCCCGCCTCACCCGGCCGAAATTCAGGCCGGGGAGGAGGCGCCTCGCCTCACCCGGCCGCGAACTAAACAGTTAAAAAAAAAAATGCCCCCGTGATAGGCTACGTGACGATTAACGTAGCCTATCACGGCTAGATCTGCAAAGTCAGCCATGATAGGCTACGTAAATCATCACGTAGCCTATCACGGGTGACTTAAAAAAAAAAAAAAAGCGCGTACGCAAATGGCGGCCCCCATAGGGAGCCGCCATTCGCGTTCCTTATTTGGTCGCTGTAGTCTACGTAAATGTTTACACTGTAGTCTACGTAATGGGGGCTGCCATTATCCGTACGCGCTTTTTTTTTTTTTTTAAAGTCACCCGTGATAGGCTAAGTGACGATTTACGTAGCCTATCACGGCTGACTATGCAAATCTAGCCGTGATAGGCTACATTAATCGTCACGTAGCCTATCACGGGGGCGTTATTGTTTTTTTTTCTTTTATTCCAATCGCGGCGGCGGCAGCCGGTCGAAAGATCGGCTGCCGTCCCCGCCCCTGACGAAGACCCGCCGAACCGCCGGCCGGACCCGCCGCCGGGAGGGACATTCAGCAAAGGTAAGTCCCATCCCGGATAATTTGTCTGTATATGTTCAGGTCCCCCCACTTCTGCTAGGAGAGATGCAGTAGCATTATGCACCAGCCAAATATTCTGAGATATCTTCAGTAGCAGCCCCACATAGAACTTTTTACAGCAGTCAAACCAGGAGTTTATGAATGCATAAACCAGTGTTCCAAGATTTCGTTAGGATAACTGTCCTAGTTATATGAAGCATAAATTCTAGTAGAATATTCAGTTTGATAGGAAGAAAGAGAATTTAAAACGAAATGTACAGTATCTATACAATAACTAGATATGTACTGTACCTGTAGGTTTCAGGTTCAATACTAAAATACCTGCCTGTCTTTTTCCCCCCTTTTAGTTCAGCTATAGTGATGTTGACCCCATGCTGAAGGATCAATCTCATTTCCTTCCTTTTTATCAGATGGTTCCAAATAAAATCCATCAATACAAGGGGATTGTTCAGCTGCTTCTGCATTTCAGATGGATGTGGGTGGGTCTAATGACCAGAGACGATGACAGTGGAGAACTTTTTGTGAAGAACATACCACGAATACTTTATCAGAATGGCATCTGTCCTGCTTTCACAGAGAAAATGCCCGGAATTACCTTTTTTGATTTCTTAACTGTTCAAGCAAGCCTTAACAGAACATTTGGAGAAGTTATGGAAAGTAATGCCAATGTTATCATTGCCCATGGAGATACCACCACTATGCTGCTTTTGAGAATGTTGCTACATCAAGGAGAAATTGACTATGAGAAAACATTTTATAAAGTTTGGATTTTGGCAGCCCAGTTGGATTTTGTAACACTGACCATGCATAGGGACTGGGGTATAGAAAACTTTAATGGTGCCTTAGCCTTCACAACCCACACACATGAGGTGCCAAGATTCCACAATTTCCTTCAGAACTTAAGACCTCATTTGGTCAAGGGAGATGGCTTCATCCAAACATTCTGGGAGCAAGCATTTGACTGTTCACTTGCAAATTCCAGTTTTAATGAGGATGATGCAAAAATCTGCACTGAGGAAGAGAAGCTGGAGAGCCTTCCTAAGCCTTTCTTTGAAATGGGTATGACTGGCGATAGCTACAGCATCTACAATGCTGTCTATGCTTTGGCAAATGCTGTACATGCCATGTGCTCCTCCAGATCCAGAGTAATGGTAGGCAGAGGAAGACCTGAGAATAAGAATATACAGCCATGGCAGGTAATGGCTCTTAATGGATTCTGCTCAATTGACAGAAATAAGAGCACAAGATCCTAATGTATATAGAACATGTCCCTCGCATTCAAAATCCGAGTAGCACATTGAACCTTCCAAATCACCCCTCGTTACCGTAACATTTCATTGTGTAGATTCAATTTGGAATGGGTACTTGGTAAACCATTCCAATTCCTCTCAATAAAACTTAAGCAGTTAGCAGGCTTGCCTATAATTGGAATCTAAATGGTCAAAGTATACTGTTCAACATTTTCTCTCCCTACTTCTATATGTAAAACTGAAAAGGTGGTTGTTGTTATTGCTGTTGTTGTTTTCTTCATTATGTTATTCTGAAATAACTTAATTTACAGGTCAGATATTTTTTCAACAGCAAAGCAGTCTCAGCCCATCAAGGACAGCTCTTTTCAAATTCACCTAACAGTGCCACTGTGAAACTATTTCTTTATTTATTCCTTCCTTCCTTCCTTCCTTCCTTCTGCCTAGCTCCATCCTTTTCTGAAGAACTTCTCATTTAACAACAGTGCTGGAGAAACAGTCCTTTTGAATGAGAATGGGGAATTTACCATGGGGTTTGACATTACCAATGTGATTACTTTCCCCAATAACTCCTTTGTCAGAGTGAAAGTTGGAAGGATGAATCCTTGGGCTCTTCCAGGCAAAGAATTCAGCATTGATGACACTGCCATTATATGGCCAAGAAGATTTAACCAGGTAAGATAATTGGGGAAAATACATTCAATGTGTGTAGGGATGTGAGAACTCATCCACGTCTGGGTTCTCCAGATGCTCACCCAGCCCCTTCCCCTGCTTGCCAGTCCCCAGACCGCACTTGAGCTCTTCCATGCTCAACAAGAAGCCCACACTCACCCCAGGAGTCTCATCAAGCTCCGTGGTCGTCATTTTTTTTAATGAAAAGGCGATTGTGAAAATGCACATGTCTTTGTATGCGTGGCAATGCACATTTTGTGAATGTGCATATTCCCATGTGTGAAATGTGCATTTTTGCGAAGGTGTATATTTGTGCATGTGCAAAATGTGCATTATGTGTGCACAAAGATGCACATTTTTGTGATTGCCATTTTATTTCTCAAAAAATGGCAACCGCAAAGCTCGATGAGGCCGCCAGGGTGAGTGCAGGCCATTCGCCGAGCGCGGGCAAGGGGCTCGGTGAGTGGGGCTCTGCGAGCAGGGATTGAGGGTGTGGGCAGGGGCAGTTCCACCAGATTCCTGGACTGAATCGGGCACCCTCTCCATCCCTAATTGTGTGTTCCTTTATATTATGACTCTACAGTTTTTTCACCAGTGTATTAATCTCGGCCCATTTACAGTACAATCCTATGCAGGTTTACTTAGAAGTAATTCTCATTGTGGTCAATGGAGCTCACTCATAGATGCCTCTACACTGATTTGTAGTCTCAAACATTTCATTGCAAGCAGTCTAGAAACTGAATATGAGTCTATTTAGACATTGTGGGCATGCATCAGTCTGGATTCAATGCTGATGTGTATACACCATCAAAAACTTCAATGAACTTAAGATGGAAAGCAAAGCTGGTTTTATTCTGGTTGTATTGTTTACTATGGTTTTAATGTTTTATATGTTTTGTATTGTTTTATTGTGTGCTCTTTGGTTTTAATTTTTGTGAACCACCCAGAGAGCTCCGGCTATTGGGCAGTATAGAAATAAATAAATAAATAAATATAAACAAAGCAATGGAGCACAAGATCCTCTAATGTCCAATAGTTTTTGCTGAAGATCACAACATTCCTTTATAGCAGGGGTCACCAAGCTTTTTGGACTCATGGGCCCATTTGGGAATTTAAGACCATGCTTTAGGCACCACCACAAAATGCATAATCACAACTTTGGCATCTGCCTGTCTCATCTATGGATCTTAGGCTGTGTCTTATTCAGCAAAAACTTTTGTTTTGTGTCTATTGGACACCACAATGTCTCTTTAATAAGGGTTTGTCTACTTCAGCTAATTGCTGGTGGTGCAATACAGCCATTGCATCTTTGAAACATACATTTTGGCAATGCCAAGTAGTTGCCCTTTTTGGGAGGAGGTTATTGCACACAGATGCATTTTGTACTGGAACAGTCTTTAACATTCACGGACGTACACGCTCTTTCAAATTATTTACCTGCTTCATGGAAATTAACAAAAGGTCAGTGTAAATGGATTCTCTACACCTTTTTGACAGCTAAAAAATGATATTACAACATTGGAAGGATAAACATTCACCTCCTATAATGCAATGGATTGAGGACCTTATAATACTTTCATGAGTTGCATATAGACACCACCTTCAAATGAAAACTTATTTGGATATCTGTTAGGGATGTACGAAATTACCCTTACCTGGCTCCGCCAGGCTCTGCTGGGGAGGGGGAGGCCCTCCATCCCTCCCCCCGGAATCCTGGCCGGCCGGATTCCGCCACCGCCATTTGCCTACGCGCGTGTTTGTTTGTTTTTAAAGTCAGACATGATAGGCTATGTAAAGATTTATGTAGCCTATCACGTCATTTTTTTTAAAAAAAAAAACTAGCCATGATAGGCTAAGTAAATCTTTACGTAGACTATCACGTCTTCCCCCCCCCCAACACTGGAAATGGTGGGGGCAGCAGCCGGTTGGAAGTCCAGCCGCCACAGCCGCCGCCGCCACCGCCGCTGCCGCCGGAGCTGCCGCCGCCTGGAAGATCTGCCCCAGGTAAGTCTCGTCCTGGGGGGGATCCATGGGGGGGCGGGGGGGGGCAGGCCATTCCACCACAGAGTTCAGGGGGCCAAATGCATTGGTATTCGGCCTCACCGAGATCCGTGGCGGAATTCTCTGACATCCCTAATATCTGTCCACTTTTTGTTGTAACCTGTGGATACTTGCTAGAAAGTTTTATGCTTTCCATTCATATCCATGCATGACTATTTAAAAAATTGAAAAAATAAAACAAATCAAACAAATCAAAAAATTAAAAAATTGGATGCCCCCAGGGCCATTTATAGGCACCATTGGAGGTGCCTGTAGGCATCATGGCACCCGTGGCTGCCATGCTGGGGACCCCTGCTTTATAGACTTGCTTTACAGAGAGAGATTAAAAAAATACAGACACATTATCTGAATTCTTCAGAGAGAGTGCTCAAATCTAGGCCTTTTTTTCAGGGACGTATAGCACACATTGAATATTATGGGACCACTGTGTGTTGTTGTTGTTCAGTCATTAAGTCATGTCCGACTCTTCGTGACCCCATGAACCATAGCGCGCCAGGCCTTCCTGTCCTCTGCTCTCTCCCGGATTGTGCTCAAATTCATATCCATTGCATCGGTGATGCTATCTAGACATCTCATCCTCTGCCGTCCCCTTCTCCTTTTGCCTTCAATCTTTCTCAGCATCAGGGTCTTTTCCAGGGAGTTTTCTCTTCGCATTAGGTGGCCAAAATATTTGAGCTTCAGCTTCACTATCTGTCCTTCCAATGAGCACTCAGGGTTGATTTCCTTTAGGATGGACTGATTTGACCTCCTTGCAGTCCAGGGGACTCGTAAGAGTCTTCTCCAGCACCACAGTTTGAAAGCAACAATTCTTCGTCGCTCAGCCTTCCTTATAGTCCAGCTCTCACAGCCATACATTACTACTGGGAAAACCATAGCTTTGATTAGACAGACCTTTGTTGGCAAGGTGATGTCTCTGCTTCTTACTATGCTGTCTAGGTTTGCCATAGCTTTCCTCCCAAGGAGCAAGCGTCTTTTAATTTCATGGCTACAGTCACCATCTGCAGTGATCTTGGGACCAATGTAGTGACCCTATATTAAGAGTTAATTAGCTGAATCACATTCTGCAACTATAACCAGAAATCAGAGGACAGGCAATTTTATGGCTTATACTCAGAAAACAGCTCAACAAACTAATATGAAACTTCTTTAATCTTTTCATCCAAGGATTGTATCCAAGGATTGTGCTTCAATCCTCTCTCACAGTAGTCTATGGGTTGTGCTTATCCTGCTTATCCTCATCTTGAAAGTATTGACAGCCTGTTGAATACAAAGACATTGCTGTAAGAATACAGATATTGTCATGCTGTGGCAATAGACATTTAGTTTCAATGAAACCAAAGATCATTAACATCTATTTCCCCATGGTTGAGTCTTGATATTCTTTGAAAAGGTGGTGCCTGTTTCTCTCTGTAATGACAACTGCCATCCTGGTGATCAGAAGAAAAAGAAGGAAGGGAAGCCATTTTGCTGCTATGATTGTGCTCCATGTGCATCAGGGAAGGTTTCTCATCAGACAGGTAGAGTACACAGTGCCCTGAATAATCAAACATACTGAACATTAGAGTATGTACAATCAAGATTAAGGTGAGAATGGTTAGAAGTTCCTACTTGCTAAAGTTGTTGGCAATAGCTGTCATTGCTGGGGCATATTCCCCATTGTTACAGCAGTTCCTCACCGAGTGGCACTAGTGAAAGCAATCTTGTGTGTGAACAGTTTGTTTACAATAGTAATAACAGACACTATTTCTATAGTCAATATGCTGCTCCATCTAGGAACTGTTCTCCAATTTTCATTCAAGCCACTAGAAGCCAACCTTGGTGCCCTAAAAATTAGGCTGAAAACATGCCTTGACAAGGCCTAACGGTAACCTATTAAGGACTTTTTTTTAAGCACCTTTTAATTAGTGACCTACATTAAAATAATCCAAGATGATGCATGAACAACACTATTCTTAAAAAAGGAATCATTTGAAATAGTCACATCTTTTCAAGAAAAAAAGTTGAAACATTACCAAACTTCTTCAGACTCTGAGCATATCATTCCTTGGTGAACTTGAATAGCACTGGTCAATTTATTCAGAACTGTAAAATCCCACAGCTTCCACCTCCCCCAAATACTGCCCCTTCAGTGCTAGCAGGGAGAAGAATCCCCACTGTTACCTTCAGTCATGGATCCAAGTAAATGGAATGGATTCCACCTTACTATGCCACTCATCCTCTGAACTGGGAGGGAAAATGGTGTGCTACCTGCTTCACCCACCCTGCATTCTCCCAAAGGGGAAGGCAGCCCAGGGCAGATGAAGCAGTCCTGACTATGTTGTGGGGTGGAGGAGTCCTCCTCTACCCAGTGCCTCGGTCAGGGTGGGCTCAGGGTGTGTTTCAGCTGGGAACCAAAAGGTATCATGGGCATGCACACACCCCATGATGCCAGGCAGCACACAGAGAGCCAGTTGAGGGCATCATCCTGCCCCCACCCCATTCTAGTCCCCCACCCATGCTTTTAACTTATTCTTTGTAATATATCCTGGGGTGAGAGAATCCTTACACCTCTTCTTAATTTGACATCAGAGGGTAAGCCTTTTTATACTTGATCTAAGTTTGTCCGCAATACCTCAATAACTGTTCCTACCCCCCCCCCAATATCCCAGTGAATTAGTAACTGCTGCCACCTTCTGAATTAATAGAGCAGTAGAAATTCTCACCACCTTGGGGGAGCAGGAGGAGAGTTGACTGGAGTACTGAATCACCATTTTGCCAGCTCTCAATCTCTGCCAACTGAATTCCCTAGAGCAGAGGTGTTGAACCTTAGACCTACGGGCCATATCCAGCCCACCTCAGGTTCCAATCCAGCCCTCTAGGGTTTCTCAGATGGTCACGCACACACCCCCGCTTGCTCCTGACCATCTATTATTTGGTGGCTTCCTGGCTTTTGCAGAATTCCCCTCCCCATTCTGAAAAGTTGAAATGTCACTCCTAAACTAAGATGTGCTGGAATTTGTTTACCCCACCATTGAAATGTGACCCCTGAGACCTTCTCAAGAAATGAATTCAGCCTTTGGGCTGAAAAAGGTTCAACACCTCTGCTCTAGAGTATAAACATGCTTGTGAAATAACTTCACTGATAAGCCCAAGGCAATGATCTGGTTTGAGAGTCTGAGGTTTTCTACATGATGCTCCACTGTATCTACTTCCAGTTTCATTGCAGACTTGAGATCCGAGAATTACATGAAGAGCATTTCCTCTAGGCGGCATGGGGGTATAGTGCAATAGTGCAATTATATAAGAGCAAAAGGTGTTCTCTTTATCTTCCTTTAAATAACACCACATATTGCCTGCTCGAAAACAAACAAACACTTGCCAAAAGTGCTGTTTAAAAACAGAAGTGAAACTGGAGGGTCACAAAAACATCTAAAGAGTCCATAAACAACCATGAGTAGGGAATGACAAGCACACAATGAATGCTTTCTGTAGGAAAGGTCACAATGGGTTGGACAGAGACATCCACCTATGGAATGTGGTGGGTAAAGGTGACTTCCATACCCCGTTTTCCTAGCAGCCCCCTGAAAAAAGATCCCCCGAGGGTCAGGGATGATACTGAATGGAATGGGACACCTTACAGAGGGCTGTGGGGGCAAGGTGTGGTAGCAGAAAATTGGGTTCAGGTACCTTGATATGTCATTTTAATTGTTTCTTTCTATGCTGCCTTTCACCCAGAAATGCCCCAAGCTGGTTTACAAATGTTAATGCAAATACAAAATTGAAATATTAAAATAAAAATACAACTTACTAATTAAAAGCCGCAATATTTCAATAACATGTTTAATACTAAAACCCAAACATGTTCCTCCTCGTGCCTAAAACAAACAAACAAACAAACAAAACAATCCCTCAGCATGCCAGAAGGGAGCTGGAAACTTCTTATGAAGTTTCTCAGACACGGGATTGGGGCAGATCAGATCGAAAAGCTCACCTTTGATATTAACAACAGTCTCTCCTTCCCAGCAGTCTGTGGCTGTAGTTGGATCATCCAACTCAACTGTTTTGACTCAACTCAGATCAGAACTCACCAAATTACTTTAACCAAATAATCACCTTTATTAATGTGGCCACATAGAATATAAAAATTGCTGTCTGTTGAAACCACACTGTAGGCTATAGAGTTGTTAGGGCTAGCTGTGGTCTTTCCCATGAACTAACTAACTTCCAGTAACTTGCAGATAAGCCAAGGCTGCTATTTCCAACAATGTGGAGTTATTCTTGTCCCAGACCATTTAAGACCTTAAAGATCAAACCTAGAGGAGGAGTAACTGTGGGTGGGTCACTTCTCTTTGGGAAAGGGCAGAATTGGTGACCAACTGATGCTACAGACTGTTCACCAGTCCAAGGCACTGAAGCGAAGCAGCAGAATCCAGCTAGAGAGATTAGGTCCAACCCTATTCATTTATGCTTCAGTTTGTTCATTTCGCTCAGCCCATAGCTGATCTCAGACACAGTAATGCTCTATTCTTTGTTTATCCTATGACTGAGAGAACTCAAGCACTCCAAAACATCTTCCAAAGGTACTTGGGTATAGCAGTGATAGTGATCCTTGAGTTAACATTAATTCTTAAACCAAAGCCTACTCACAATGAAATGCCATTGTTTGAGAATCACAGGCCTATGCCCCCACCCATGTAATTGTTTGTAGAAATAGGGGACATGTCTGCAACTGCAAACTGCAGCATTTGAATCAGCCATGAAAATGCATACCTTTTTTCCTCAGACATGGATTTCTGCACCACCTGCAAAGATGGCCACTATCCAAACAAGGAACAAAATCAGTGCATTTCCAAGAGAGTAACGTTCTTGACTTATAAGGAACCTTTGGGAATGAGTTCAGCAATTGCAGCACTTTTATTTTGTTTGGTCACTGCTTTGGTGTTAGGAACATTTATGAAGCACCACAACACTCCCATTGTCAGAGCCAACAACCGGGATCTCACCTACACTCTCCTCATCTCTCTCCAGCTCTGCTTTCTTTGTGTATTTCTATTCATTGGCCATCCTCAGAAGGTGACATGCTTCCTTCGACAAAGTGCTTTCAGCATCATCTTCTCAGTGGCTGTTTCCTGTGTGCTGGCAAAAACCATCACAGTGGTTCTGGCTTTCATGGCCACTAGGCCAGGAAGCAGTATGAGGAAATGGGTGGGGAAAAGACTGACTAACCCCATCATCTTTCTCTGCCCCCATATTCAAGCAGGCATTTGTGCTGTGTGGTTTGCTACCTCACCCCCTTTCCCAGATGCAGACATGACCTCAGTGGCTGAAGAAATTGTACTAGAATGTAATGAGGGATCTGTAACTATGTTTTACTGTGTTCTTGGCTACATGGGCTTCCTGGCCTTCGTGAGCTTCACTGTGGCTTTCTTTGCCAGGAAACTTCCAGACAGTTTCAATGAAGCCAAGTTCATCACTTTCAGCATGCTGGTGTTTTGCACTGTCTGGTTGTCCTTTGTTCCAACATACCAGAGCACCAAGGGAAAATACATGGTAGGTGTGGAGATCTTTTCCATCTTAGCCTCCAGCGCTGGGCTTTTGGGTTGCATCTTCTTCCCCAAATGCTACATTATTATTCTGAGGCCAGAAATGAATAAAAGAGAGAACCTAATAAAGAGAAAAACATAAAAAATGCAGTTCTTCTTTCCCAATGTTCAGCAGTGTGATAACTCTGTAACACTAAACCTGGACTCATGTTCCATAGTAGCCTTCCATCATGGCTTTGTTTCACATTCTTTTATAAGGGGCAAGCCTTGTGAGTTGGGGAGAAGGGAACTTCCCCCCAAAGTTTCTATTCCTTGGCAGAATTGGATGAAAATTGCAGGGATTATTTACCCTTTCAGTGTGGCTCATGCCTGCCAGTGATAGTCAAAGTGGGTTGGTTCAAGAGAAGTCTGGATATTCTGAGGGGGATGCTCTTATCCTTCTAAGTTCCTTGCTCTGAAACTTACAGGCAATCTAGAGATGTTCCTAAGTTTCAGAAGGATAGGTGCCACAGATAGTGTGGAAGGGGGGATTGATTTGTTGCCTGTTCCCTCTCCCCTGTGCTGTTTTTTAGGGGAGTGTCAATTTGTATGGCAATGTCACACATCCTAGAGGTATTCACAAGATATAATCCTGCCAAATTTCAGAAGAATAAGTGTTGGGGCTAAGGAAATGTGACACTTGAAATCCATTTTAAGGCTTTTTCATAGTGAAGCCTGGTGATGGCATTGGAAGAATGGTTGACCTCTTGGTCCCATCCTTCCTCTTCCCCATCTCAGCTATATTTGCCAACTGCCACACCCTCCCTACTGCACATAGCAATGCCAAACTTGCAAGGGCAGAATTCACAAGTTTCACTCCTGGGTTGGACACATAAATCCACAAAGTACTTTGATCATTTACTGTGTTTGAGCCAGGAGCCATGCAAAAGGCAACACACTTTGAAGGTTGACTACTTTACTCAAGCCTGGAGCCAGCCAGCCAAAGGCAAGGTGTGGTAGCATAGCACACCAATGCGAAGAACCCACAGCTCTACTATGCCTACTCCCTAGGTGGTGGTCAGTTGAGAGGCTGCAGTAAAAGACATAAGCTGGTGGATACAGGAAGCTATGCAGAACTAAGGATATGCAGATCAACAAAACCCAACTTGCAGAAGTTCTTTGAATTCCATCTCAAAGCTTGTTCTGACTCAAGCCCGTATCAGGCTGCGAGCTTTTTTTTTTCTTCCTTTTGCATGAAATTCCGTGCATATTTTCCTGAAATGTATGCATCAATTGTATGCAGTTTTGAAATGTACTCATTTTGAGATGTACTCATTTTTGAAATATATGTATTTTTGAAATGTACACATTTTGAAATGTATGCATTTTGAAATAGGGATGGACGAGCCCATCTCTGTCCGGGATTGACGAGCCCATCTCTGTCCGGGATCAGGGAGCTTGATGAACTGCCCCCCCTCCCCGCAGCTCATGCAGCCCGGGCCTGCTCGGCAAGCTCCCTTGCTCGCCTTGCCTGCCTGCGAGCTGTGCGAGCCGCCCCTCTTTCTTGCACTGGCTATTAAGGGCCGGCGCAGGGAAGGTAGGCCTCAGTGCAGCCACTCCCAGCCTCTCACCCCCTGGCCTTCTTTAGAGGAGGCCAGGATGAGAGTGCTGGGGTGCCACCATTGCCCCTCTTCCATGTGGCAGCTGTCAAGGGGAAGCATGGGAAAAAGGGTCTGGGTGGCCAGCCCCTAGCCTCTCACCCTGGCCTCCAGGAGATGGGGGGTGTGGGAGAAGAGGATAAGTGCCTCCTTCTTCCCTCCGCCCCCACCTGCTACAGCAGCTGCAGCAAGGGACAAGCTGCTGGTCGTTTTCTGTAAGACCAGGAAAACTTATGGAAAATGACCAGCCTGTCCGGCACCACTGCTGCTGTAGCAAGGATGGGGACAGGAGGAGAGGCGCTGCCTTCTTCCCCAGTCCTTGCTGAGGGAGCGGGCACCCGAGCTCTTGCCCGACTCAGCACGCCACGAGTCGGGCAAGAGCTCAGGTCTGCGAGCTGGTGTCCGGGGGGCCAAACCGAACCGGCAACTTCTTGCGGGGCTTCGAGCCCCAACTGGATGCTCATGACATCCCTATTTTGAAATGTGCTTATTTTGAGAGATACGTATTTGTGAAATGTACACATTTTTAAATGTATGCATTTTTAAAATGTACTCATATTGAAATATGCACATTTTTGAAATGTGTCTATGCTGTCGACTACCCCCTTTGTTGTTGTTGTTGTTGTTGTTTCACGAATCTGCAAGCTCAGAAATGTATGGACTCCAACCACAGATTGTGTCCAAGTCTGTGTTCGATTGGGAAGGTGCAAATTGGGTAAATTCCTGTTAAAAAACAAGCTGAAACAAATTTCTCATGCATCTCTCTGCAGACCTAAGTGCCACACTTGTCCGGTGGGCACAGACTCCCCCATGGTGCCTAGAAGGCTGCGCTTGGGTGGCAAAATGAGCTATCTGCTCAGGCTAGTAGGGTGTCTGCAGCAAAAGAGCAACTCGATAGTCAGATGGCCGACCCAGGCAGGCAGGCAGTGTTGGTGGTGACTGGCAGGTGGGCTGGCTGGCAGCGTGAGGAGGAGGCAGATGGTGGAGGATGTGGGGATGCATAGAGGCAGGCAGGCAGTGCCAGGGCACCTGTAAATAAGAGGCTCAAAGAACCATTGGCAGGCAGGTACAGTATCCCTGAAGCAAGTGTGGGTACCATGCTAAGTGGCCCAAGGTAGGCTAGGAGTTCCAGGAAGCACCACACCAACAGAACAGCTAGGTGGGCAGCGACAGCAGACAGAGGAGGCAGGCAAGTCAAGTCAGCTGGTAGGGGAAGCTGGCAGAAGCAGGAGGCGGTGCCAGACACAAGTATGCCCAGGTGGTCGGACAGTCATGAAGTGCAACGCAAGGCAGCCTGTGCTCACGAACCTTGATGATGCAGTGCAGAAAAATGAATGAATATACTAGAAGACCCCATGGCCTTTTATGTGGAACTGAGAAGAGCAATGCCGCAGCCTGTGCTCACAGGGGAAATGGCTGCCCTTTGGATGTACATGGTTTTGGGAGAAAGGCCCTGGTTCCGGAGAGCTGCTGAGATTAAAGGACAATCAATGGGGGCCAGATGCCTGGTGGGTTTTGAGGTGCCCACAAATCATCTGGGAAAGGGCTCCTGCTTGATTCCTGCTTCTAGTGTCCCAGACTTGAAATCTCTCCTGCTAGAAGTGAGAGAGGGCTTCTGCAATATTATTATCTACTCCTGGAACATGTTGTGCTGAAAAGCCCTGTGATGGCTGACAACATGTCAATACCAACATGCCAAATTTCCTGACTAGCTGCCTGCATGACTCTGTTTGAATGGTGATGTCACATGTGATGCCTGTGGCCTGCTGCCAGTGAGGTGGCCATCTTTTGTAGGATGCTCCAGACTTCCTGATTCATCAGATTGGATTTTTAAATCCGATCCTGCTAGAAGCTGATCCTGCAAAATGACACACAACTGTGTTTGGTTAAGAAGGTTAGCCATGCCCTCAACTCTTCTTCCATGCCCTTTGTGATTTCGAAATGAAGATGTGGGGGTGGGATGCCGGCTATGGACTTTGCTAGATGAGCATGGAAGTTACAATGGCAACAGGAACCCCTGCATTTCTGCAAGGTGCATTTTTTGATGCTGCAGCAATAGCTTGATCTTGTGCCAAAGTGGAGGCAGCTGAACTGGTGGCAAGCATGAAGCACCAGTCCTTCAATCAGCTATATGCCTAAGAAGACCAGGCTTCCATTTTGTCTTAAGCCAGCCACCTTACCAGCCTTGCTTTCCTTCTCTATCTTAGCTAGGGATGTCAGAGAAATCTGCTGCAGATTCAGATGAGGCCGGATTCTTTGGAATCTGGCCTCCGGAATCCACAGCGGATCAGGACCACTTACCTCCACTCCAGGAGGACTGGAGGCAGAATGGCACTTGGCTGCTTCTTGCCAGCCAGAGCCATTCACCTCCTACCTGTCCCTGCCGATTGCCATGTCTTTTCTTTAAAAAAAAAAATAAAAAATGGTGATTTGCACGATATGCCCATAGACTTATATGCAAAATAGAGCCGTGAATCTTGCATATATGCCTATGGACACATAGACTTAGATGCAAGATTCATGACTCTACTTGCACCTAAATCTATGCTATAGGCACATCCTTCAAATCACCATTTTTTATTTTTTATTTTTTTAAGAAAAGACTTGGCAATTGGCAGGGACAGGGAGGAGGTATCATAGAATCATAGAATAGTAGGGTTGGAAGGGGCCTACAAGGCCATCGAGTCCAACCCCCTGATCAATGCTGGAATCCAAGTCAGAGCATCCCTGACAAATGGCTGTCCAGCCTCATCTTGAAGGCCTCCAGTGTGGGAGAGCCCACCACCTCCCCAGGTAATCGGTTCCATTGTCGTATTGCTCTTACTGTCAGGAAGTTTTTCCTGATGTTCAGCTGGAATCTGGCTTCCTGTAACTTGAGCCCATTATTCCGTTATCTGCACTCTGGGATGATCAAGAAGAGATCCTGGCTTTCTTCTCTGTGACAACCTTTCAAGTACTTGAAGAGTGCTATCATATCTCCCCTCAGTCTTCTCTTCTCAAGGCTAAACATGCCCAGTTCTTTCAGTCTCTCTTCATAGGGCTTTGTTTCCAGTCCCCTGATCATCTTTGTTGCCCTCCTCTGAACCCTCTCCAGTTTGTCTGCATCCTTCTTAAAGTGTGGTGCCCAGAACTGGACACAGTACTCCAGATGAGGCCTAACCAGTGCTGAGTAGAGGGGAACTAGTACTTCCCGGGATTTGGAAGCGATGCTTCTATGAATGCAGCCCAACATAGCATTTGCCTTTTTTGCAGCCACATCACATTGTTGGCTCATCTCCAGCTTGTGATCGACAACAATGCCAAGATCCTTCTTGCTTGTAGTGTGGTTGAGCCACGTATCCCCCATCTTGTAACTGTGCATTTGGTTTCTTTTTCCTAGGTGCAGAACTTGGCATTTATCCCTATGAAATGTCATTCTGTTGTTTTCTGCCCAGTGCTCCAGTCTATCCAGATCACTTTGAATTTTGTTTGTCTTCCAAAGTATTAGTTATCCCACCCAATTTTGTGTCATCTGCAAATTTAATCAGCATTCCCTGCACCTCCTCCTCCAAGTCATTAATAAAAATGTTAGAGCACTGGGCCCAGGACTGAGCCCTGAGGTACCCCACTCGTTACCTCTCCCCAGTTTGAGAAGGTCCCATTGATAAGCACTCTTTGAGTCCGATTCTGTAGCCAACTGTGGATCCACATGATCGTTGTTTCATCTAGCCCACTTCGAGCTAGTTTGCTCATCAGGATATCATGGGGCACTTTGTCGAAAGCTTTGCTGAAGTCGAGGTATATGATGTCTACAGCATTCCCACGGTCTACAAGGGAGGTGACTTGATCAAAAAATGAGATCAGATTTGTCTGGCAGGACTTGTTTTTGACAAATCCATGTTGGCTTCAAGTAATCACAGCATTGTTGTCAAGGTGCTTCCAGATGGATTCCTTTATCATCTGCTCCAGAATTTTCCCTGGGATTGATGTCAGACTGACTGGTCTGTAGTTCCCAGGTTCTTCCTTTTTACCCTTTTTGAAGATAGGGACAACGTTATCCCTCCTCCAGTCATCTGGCACTTCCCCCGTCCTCCATGATTACTCAAAGAGAATAGACAGCGGTTCTGAGAGTTCTTCTGCCAGTTCCTTTATGACTCTAGGATGCAGTTCATCTGGCCCTGGAGATCTGAACTCATTCAAAGTAATTAGGTGTTCCTTGACCATATGCCTATCAATCTCAAGCTGCAATCCTGCCCCTTCAGCCTGTACTTCGCCTTTGCCAGGGGGGTCATAGACCCTCTTTTGGGAGAAGACTGAGCCAAAGTAGGAATTGAGCACCTCTGCCTTTTCTTTGTCATCTGTTATCATTTTGCCATCCTTATTTAATAGCTGAACCACCTTTTCTTTCCTCTGCCTTTTACTATGCACGTAGCTGAAGAAAGCCTTTTTGTTGTTTTTAACATCCCTCGCTAACCTCAGCTCATTCTCAGCTTTAGCCTTCCTGACCCATCCTTGCAATTCTGTGCTATCTGCCTGTACTCTTCCTTTGTTACTTGGCCTTCTTTCCACTTCCTATATGTGTCCTTTTTTGTTTTCAGGTCATCCCTAAGCTTTTTGTGAAGCCACATTGGCTTCTTCTGTTGTCTTCCACCTTTTCTTCTTGTTGGAATTGCTTGTGATTGTGCCTTGAGAATTTCCTTTTTTAAAAGCTCCCACCCATCTTGGACTCCTTTTCTCGTTAGCATTGCTTGCCATGGGACCTTACTGATCATTGTTCTGAGTTCATTAAAATCAGCTTTCCTAAAATCCAGGGTACGCGTTTGACTACACTCAGCTTTTGCTTCCCTTAGAACCAAGAACTCAAGTACAACATGGTCGCTTTCCCCCAGAGTTCCTGTAACTGCTACTTTATCCACTAAGTCATCTCTGTTGGTTAGGATCAAGTCAAGGATAGCCGATCCTATAGTTCCTTCCTCTACTTTCTGTAGGAGGAAGTTATCCACCACACAAGTCAGGAATTTCCTGGAGGGGGCATGTTTTGCAGAATTTGTCTCCCAACGAATATCGGGGAAATTGAAGTCCCCCATTACTACTACATCATGCTTCCTTAAAACACTGGCTATTTGCTTTTCAAAAGTTTCATCCTTGTCTTCTCCTTGATTGGGTGGCCGGTAGTAGACTTCGACCACCAGGTTCCTTTTATTATTTGCTCCATTTGTTTCAACCCAGATGCTCTCGATGGGGCTACCAAGCTCCTCCTCCAGTATTTCTGTGCAGAGATATGTATTTTTCACATACAGTGCCACCCCACCTCCCTTGCTGTTCCTCCTGTTCTTTTTGAACAAGTTATATCCTTCCATTGCTGTATTCCAGTCATGAGAGTCATCCCACCAAGTCTCAGTTATACCTATCAGGTCATAATTTCCCTCTTGTATTAAGCGTTCCAGTTCGTTCTGTTTGTTTCCCATACTCTGGGCATTAGTATATAGACATCGAAGACCATGTGCTTCATAGTCTGGCTTTCTTCCTACATGTGTCTGAAGACTATTATTGGGCGCTATCAGAGCTGTTCTCTCCGTTGCAGTGCATGCACCTATGTCCATTGTTACCCCCAACATTACATCTCCCTTCCCCGTAGGATTCAGTTTAAAGCCCTCCTGATGAAGTTCTTCATGCTGTGGCCAAACACATTCTTCCCATCCTTTGTGAGGTGCAACCCGTCCCTAGCCAACAGCCCATCTTCCAGGAAGTATAGCTCGTGGTCCCAGAATCCAAATCTCTCTCATCGGCACCACCTTTGTAGCCAGTCATTCACCTGGAGTATTTTCCGTTCCCTTTCTATCCCTCTTCTAATTGCTGGAAGGATGGATGAGAAAACTATCTGGGCCCCAAAGTTCTTGAGTTTCCTTCCCAAAGCTTCAATGTCTGACGTGATCTCTTCGTAGCCCCGCTTGGCGGTATCATTTGTTCCCACATGGATGAGGTGAACGGCTCTGGCTGGCAGGAGGGAAGGTAAGTGGCCCCCAAGCCAGTCCCCCCCCCCGGAATCCTCGTGGAGCACAGCTGCTCTGGAGGATTCCATGTGGGAGGAATGGATTGCCCCCCCCCCAGATTCCCCACCGGAACAGATGGTGGGGAATACGTACACCCCTAATCTTAGCAGCCAACACCTCAGATATCTCCCTAACCAACTTCAGGTTTGGTGCATCCATAGCTATGCATTCTTTGGGGAATGGGATGCGGGACTCTAGTGTGAAGCCCTCCCATCATTAGCATGCCACTGACTTATAGGGATGGCGGAGAATTCTGCCACGGGCTCCAATGAGGCCCCCTGGAGTCCGTGGTGGAACAGACCAACCCCTATCCGCCACCCCGCAAACTTCTCCCAGACAGACCCTACCTCCTGCCAGCCAGATCCGGGTCCGTCCATTGAGTCCACAGCTGTCCGCTGCCAGTCTGCGGAAGCAAATGGCATCCAGCATAGCTACGCCATTTGCATCCCTGCTTTTTGCCGTGATAGGCTACGTAAAGATTTATGTTTCTTCTCTGCTCTCTCGTCCGTGATGCTGGATGCCATTTGGGTCTGCAGACCGGCAGCGGGTGGAAGTCCAGCTGCGGATGGACCCGGCCGGTGGCTCCGCGGACTTGCCATGGAGCGGAGTCATCCAGGGAGGATTCCAGGGGGAGGAAAGTTTCACCTCCCCCCCCCGCGAGTGGGGTTCGTACACCCCTACTGACTTATCTGGATACCAGTGCAAGAGAGGGTGAAGGGCATTTTGGCCAAATTGGGGTGTGAGCCTTGCATGCGACTGTAGTTCCCTATCATCATCATCATCATCATCATCATCATTTTAAGTGACCATAGTTGGTTTGGGGGTGGGTGTTGAGGCAGGTGCAATCCCTTATTCCGTAGTGGCCACTGGATTCTTGGAGCCCCCTAAAAGACACCCCTACCGAGACTGCAGGCATGAAGCCCAACGGTGGGACCCCAAACCTCTCCCACCATCATGGGAGAATGCTCATGGACATTTTCCCTTGATTGAATTCTCAGCATACTCTACACAGAGCATCCCACCTAGGCTGGGGCTTGATTGATCAGAAGGACTCTGGCATGTGCTTTACATGGGGGTGGGGCCCTATGATTAATAGCTGTGATCAGCGAGCTAGCTGAAGAATGATTTATCTACTTCATTCCTCCTCCCTGTGGCCCTTTACTATTTTGGTTTCACCTTTTCCTCATGCATAGAGGTGACTGGCTCTCCATCTGAGCTGCCCCTTCCATTGCCCATGCTACCCCTGGGTTTCCCTCCCCACTTTGAGTTCTGTCACCCTGCAATGTAGTACCCACCCAGGGAAGCTGGAGATGTGAGCCCCCACTGCCCAATAGTCCTTGAGTGGTGTCAATGAGGAGGGCTCACCTGAGGTTGCTCCACTGTCTTACCCCCTTCTATGTTTCTTTGCTGCTCTCTTGGCTTTATGGCTCTTCCCAGTCCCTTTGATCTGGGCCCTGCCCACGCTGAGCATTTCTTACTTACTCAGTTCTCCAGGTGATGTACAAGATTCTGCTGCCCTGTGCCATGCAGTGGGTTGTACTGCCTACACGCAAGCTGATCACCAGAGCAGTTGGAGAAGATGTCATGGGGGGAGGGGGTATTTTATTACATTTTATTCTCACAATTACCCTGTTAGGTAGGTTAGAGTGAGTGTCAGCAACTGCCCCAAAGCGAGCTCCATGGCTGAGTGGGGATCAGATCCTGGATCTCCTGAGTCCCAGTCCCATGCTCTAACCCTTACCCCTCATTGGCTACGCCCCCCATCTGCTCTATGTGTTCATTAAGGCAGGTCAGCACCTGAGTCAGACCTTGCCTCAGCACATTGCAGTCCTGTTCCAGTGCCTCCCAGTTATTACAGCTCCCACTTGCTCAGTGTTTTATCCCTCATGAGACAAAGTATTATGAGATGCGGCCTTCTGCTAGATCTGGCCCCTCTTTCAAGGATATCCGAGTAGGCCCTCAGACCTGCTGCATGGAAAGCCAGTGCTATATCTATTCACATGGCCCCACCCTTCCACCTGCAGCCTACTGTGTACAGAGCCCTGTGTACAGGGTCTGGTTTCCCTGGCACTTGTATCTCTATAGCTCACACATGCAGCTTTTCACATAAGAACATGAGAAGAGCCATGGTGGTTCAGACCAAGGTCCATCCAGTCCAGTATTCTACTTACACACTGGCCAATCAGTTGCCTACAGGACAGGTCACCATTGATAGCTTTTTCCTCCAGGAGTTTGTCCAATCTCCCATTAAAGCCATCCAAACTGGTGGCCATCAAAACATCTTGTGGTAGCGAGTTCCACAGTTTAACTATGCACTGTGTGCAGAAGAACTGCCTTTTATCTGCTCTGAATTTCCCACCAATCAGCTTCATGGAACAACCCTATTGGGTTCTAGTATTATGGGACAGGGGGAAGAATGCCTCCCTATCCACTTTCCCATGATCTGTGGTGGGCTCACCAGTGCTTTATTTATTTATTTTTCCATGGAAATAATTTCATTAGTTCAGTAGTAACAATGAACAGTTGCCACTTGCAAATACCATATTATACAAACTTGGCAGTTTCAGAGTTGTTTTTCAGGTGATTTTCCATAGCAAGTATATCACCAGATAATATATATATGCCAGTAAATTACATATATGTCTTAGTGTACAATGGAACTAGTGACAGCAAAAGAGAAGGTGCCTCAACAACATCAGTGAAGGAGAGTTGAACTCTCATTGAAACACATGAATAGCTGCAGCATATCATGCACAGTTTTGCGGGGTTGCTAAAATGTTTTAACGTGTCAATAGTTTTCAGTAGCTTTGTAGGTGCCTCCTTAAATTTAAATAACATAAGGGAATTTTGTTGTTGTTCAGTCGTTCAGTCATGTCCGACTCTTCGTGACCCCATGGACCATAGCACGCCAGGCCTTCCTGTCCTGCGCTCTCTCCCGGAGCGTGCTCAAGTTCATATTCATCATATAAGGGAATTACATATATGCTATTGTCTTTCAAGTTTTACAAGTATCCCAATACAAAATTGTACATAATATAATATTTAAAACACATTCTGTGTGCTGTAAAAATGTTTCCTCAAATATTTTAGGTGAAATATGTAATAGTACCCAGATAAAAATAGTTAAGATGAAGCACTTGATTCTAGTTCTGTTGTTTACTGACTACAAGTGAAATAAATGTATTAAATTAGATCACATTCTTGGGTGTCAGAAAATGTTAGGATGCAAGCTGAAAAATGTCTGATGCAAATTGGCCTATGCAAGGTCAGCCTAATTTCCCTAGGAGATTTCAGTTCATATTTTCCAGAAAACCCACATCACTACTGATTCACTAGGGCTCACCCATCAAATGCTTAATGAATGGACTAGAAGGAAGAAGTTATCCCTCTAGTCTGACCAGGTCGAATTCCCCCTCCCCGCAGCGGCTTCTTGATTGGCTGGAGCAGGAGTGGAGAGACCAGCCCATGCTACTCAAACATGCCACCTACTGAAAGATGCCACAAAGCCTCCCTCCCTTCTCACGGGAACCCCACTTTAAGGAATTCTGGTCCACTCATCGTGGTGCAGAAGCTGTGATCCTGGCGATGCAGAAGGTAGGAGGCCTTGTGCAAGGGCTCCCCCCCCCCATCGCTTGCAGCAGATCACCAGACTGCCTGGGTGGGTAGTAGGCAGGGGAGGGAGAGAGGCCTTGAGCAAGGCCTCCCACCTCCTCCGGCCACCCGCTCTCCTAGGTAGTCCCGTTGTCACTTCCATGCTGCTCTTGGAGGCACAAAAATGCCAATCATGGTGACAGAAAGGGACGGAGGCCATGCACAAGGCCTCCCTACCTTCTCTGTCACCCAGCACACATGACTGGGCTACCTGGGAGGTGGGGAAGGGAAGGAGGCCTTACCTTTTCTCTACCCCCCCATCCCTTCCCCTCTCTGCAACCATGCACCCCTTCCCTTTGCTTGTCCGCACCCCAACCCTTCCCCCTACTAATTTGTGCCCCACCCCTTCCCATTACTCATCTGTGCCTCCTACCTGTTCCCCTTCCCCCATTTGTGCCATCCACCCCTTCCCCCATCTGTGTCTCCATGCCTTCCCCAGTCTGTCCCCCACCTGTCCCCCATGTCTCATCTGCACCCCACCCCTTCCCCTGCCTCATCTGTTCCCCCACCTTAAGTAGCTGTGCTTAATAGCGCAGCCTTGCAGTTCAATCATATGCATCTTTATTCAGAACCCACCTATCTATCTAGGCATTAGGTCAGCAGTCTTGTAAACTCCTCGCTCTCCTCTGGATCCATTTTTTTTAAGTATTTCTGATAAATTTCTCTGCTTGGCTTTTTCAATCAATATAGATATTCAATGAATGGAAAATTTGTGACAAGCCATAAGACTGAGGTAAAATCATTTACTGCATCCGTAACATGTTTCATCGGGAATGTAGCCTCCTGTACTGCTTAGTGGTTATAGCACATAACTAGAACTGCAGGAATTGTGGGGGAAGGCCCAGAACTCTGTGTCAAAACACATGCTTCGAATGTATAAGGTTCGAGAGTCAACCCTGAGCATTGTCAGTTAAAGGATCTCCAATAGCAGGTCTGATATGCCTGCCTCAGACCTTGGAAAATAGTCAGAATAAGTTAGTCAGAATAAACAATACATCACAACAATGGTCTGTCTCAATAGGAGGCAGCATCTTATACCAAAATAAAAGATAGGTATTCCAGGGTTTCTATGTAATCAGTGCAGAATGCCAGTTAAGAAGACTGAATATCCCTTGTCAGCTCCGTCAGGCATGTGGATCACCAATAAGCTCAAATTTAAACAAGCTTTGTGAATTTGAAAGCTCATCTGTAAAATTCATCGTTCACCACCAGCACCATCGGCTTTGAGCTAGCTGCGTCATATTTCTAATATAACATATTTCCCCTCCGTTTTCTGCCCTGCCTTTAAATTTGAATAATTTGTACAATTGTAACCTCCACCCCATCTTTCTCATGGTGTGTGTGCTAATTGGATCAACCTTTGAACTAATTTGGGTTGAGCCCCAGCATTTCACTGCACCCTTCCCTGGCCAGCTAGTGGAAAGGACTATGGCTAGGGCTCCTTTCCACCCCTTTGTCTCCTCTGTATTTCTGTCTTCTATTGACCACTTCTTCCAGAAGAGATGGTCAACATAACTACTAAGTGTTCATGATTATGTAAGAAAGGTGGTTCCTGGCGGCGGCGGCTCCGGAGGTGGTTCGGTGGTGGTGGCAGCGGCCGATCTTCCGACTGGCTGCTGCCACCGCCATTTCCAGTAAAAAAACAACAACAACAAAAAAAGTGATAGGCTACGTAAAGATTTAGATTTTTAAAAAATACCGTGATAGGTACGTAAATGTTTACGTAGCCTATCACGGCTGAGTAAAACAAAAACAAAAACGCGCGTACGCAAAATGGCGGCGCCCATGGGCGCCGCCATTTGAGTTCCTTCTTTTGGCACATCTAGTCTACGTAAACATTTACGTAGACCACGGCGAAAATAAGGGGAACGCAAATAGCGTAGATCGTAGATTTAACATCACAGTGGGAACGCAAATAGCGTAGCGTAGATTTAACATCACAGTGATCCAAATATACAACCACAGATGCTGAAGAAGCAGAAGTAGATCAGTTCTATGAGGATCTGCAGCACCTACTGGATAGTACGCCAAACAAAGATGTTATGTTCATTACAGGAGACTAGAATGCTAAGGTGGGTAGTCAGACGACACCTGGAATTACAGGCAAGCATGGTCTGGGAGAAGAAAATGAAGCAGGACATAGGCTATAATTCTTGGCTGATAGAATTTTGCCAAGACAACTCACTGGGCATAACAAACACTCTCTTCCAACAACCTAAGAGACAACTTTATACATGGACTTCACCAGACGGTCGACACCAAAATCAGATTGACTACATCCTTTGTAGCCAAAGGTGGCGGACATATATGCAGTCGGTAAAAACAAGACCTGGAGCTGATTGTAGTTCAGATCACAAACTTCTTATTGCACAATTTAGAATCAGACTAAAGAGAATAGGGAAGACCCACAGATCAGTGAGATATGAGCTCACTAATATTCCTCATGAATATGCAGTGAAAGTGGAGAATAGATTTAAGGGACTAGATTTAGTAGATAGGTTCCCGAAAGAACTATGAAGTTCGTAACATTATTCAGCAGGTGGCAACAAAAAACATCCCAGAGAAAAAGAAAACCAAGAAGGCAAGATGGCTGTCTGCTGAGACACTGGAAGTAGCCCAAGAAAGAAGGAAAGCAAAAGGCAACAGTGATCGGGGGAGATATGCCCAATTAAATGCAAAATTCCAGAGGTTAGCCAGAAGAGATAAGGAATTATTTTTAAACAAGCAATGCGCGGAAGCAGAAGAAGATAATAGAATAGGAAAGACAAGAGACCTCTTCCAGAACATTAGAAACATCGGAGGTAAATTCCAGGCAAATATGAGTATGATCAAAAACAAAGATGGCAAGGACCTAACAGAAGCAGAAGAGATCAAGAAAAGCTGGCAAGAATATATGGAAGATCTGTATAGGAAGGATAACAACATCGGGGATAGATTTGAC
The DNA here is from genome assembly GCF_057233095.1 of Heloderma suspectum. Taxonomy (NCBI): domain Eukaryota; kingdom Metazoa; phylum Chordata; class Lepidosauria; order Squamata; family Helodermatidae; genus Heloderma; species Heloderma suspectum. The sequence continues at coordinate 90,892,675 of NC_139463.1, read as the reverse complement.
AGTGTGGTCAGTGTGCTAGAGCCAGACATCCTGAAGAGTGAGGTTCAGTGGGCCTTAAGAAGCATTGCTAATAACAAGGCAGCAGGAGATGATGGTATCCCAGCTGAACTGTTTAAAATCTTGCAAGATGATGCTGTCAAGGTGATGCATGCCATATGCCAGCAAATTTGGAAACCACAAGAATGGCCAACAGATAGGAAAAGATCAACTTATATCTCCATACCAAAAAGGGGAAGCACCAAAGAATGTTCAAACTATCAAACAGTGGCACTTTTTTCACATGCCAGTAAGGTAATGCTCAAGATCTTGCAAGGTAGACTCCAGCAATTCATGGAACAAGAATTGCCAGATGTACAAGCTGCATTTTGAAAAGGCAGAGGAACTAGAGACCAAATTGCCAATATCCGCTGGAGAATGGAGAAAGCCAGGGAGTTTCAGAAAAACATCTATTTCTATTTTATTGACTATTCTAAAGCCTTTGACTGTGTGGATCATAACAAATTGTGGCAAGTGCTTGGTGGTATGGGATACCAAGTCATCTTGTCTGCTTCCTGAGGAATCTGTATAACAACCAAGTAGCAACGGTAAGAACAGATCATAGAACAATGGACTGGTTTAAGATTGGGAAAGGAATACGGCAGGGTTGTATACTCTCACCCTACCTATTCAACCTGTATGCAGAATGCATCATGTGACGGGCTGGGCTTGATAAAGCCAAGGCTGGAGTTAAAATCACTGGAAGAAACATTAACAATCTCTGATATGCAGATGATACCACTTGGATGGCTGAAAGCGAGGAGGAGCTGAGGAACCTCATGACGAAGGTGAAAGAAGAAAGTGCAAAAGCTGGGTTGCAGTTAAACCTCAAAAAAACCAAGATTATGGCAACCAGCTTGATTGATAACTGAAAACAGAGGGAGAAAACGTGGAGGCAGTGACAGACTTTGTCTTTCTAGGTGCAAAGATTACTGCTGATGCTGACTGCAGCCAGGAAATCAGAAGGCGTTTACTACTTGGGAGGACAGCAATGACAAATCTTGATAAAATAGTTAAGAGCAGAGACATCACCCTGACAACAAAGGTCTGCATAGTTAAAGCAATGGTATTCCCCATAGTAACCTATGGCTGCGAGAGCTGGACCATAAGGAAGGCTGAGCGAAGGATAGGGATGGCGGAGAATTTCTCCCCGAAACTTTGGGGGGCCGAGCGCCAATGTGTTCGGCCCCCCGAACAAGTTTCGGGGAGAAATCCTCCGCACACCCCCCCGCACCCCGCACACCCCCCCCCCGGGACGGGACTTACCTTCCCTGAATGTCCCTCCCCGCGAATACGAATACTTTCGTATTCGCGGCCGGGCGAGGCGGGAAGCCTCCTCCCTGGCCTGAATTTCGGCCGGGCGAGGCGGGAAGCCTCCCCCCCCAGCCTGAATTTCGGCCGGGCGAGGCGGGAAGCCTCCCCCCCCGGCCTGAACTTCGCGGGGGGAGCAGCGAAGCGCTCCCCCCCACCGCGAACAAGCTGCGAGAAAAGGTACGTGACTTTTGTCCACCCCTAGCGAAGGAAGAGAGATGCTTTTGAACTGTGGTGCTGGAGGAAAATTCTGAGAGTGCCTTGGGCTGCAAGAAGATCAAAACAGTCCATACTCCAGGAAATAAGCCAGACTGCTCACTTGAGGGAATGATATTAAAGGCAAAACTGAAGTCCTTTGGCCACATCATGAGAAGACACGATACCCTGGAGAAGATGCTGATGCTAGGGAAAGTGGAAGGCAAAAGGAAGAGGGGCCGACCAAGGGCAAGATGGATGGATGATACTCTGGAGGTGACGGACTCGACCTTGGGTGAGCTGGGGGTGGCGACGGCTGACAGGAAGCTCTGGCGTGGGCTGGTCCATGAAGTCACAAAGAGTCAGAAGCGACTGACCGAATAAACAACAACATATAAATAGATTAAAAACAAACAAACAGTGGGTTCTCAATGTTCCCTTCCTCAGTCTGTAAGGATAAAAATGGGGTTATTTTGTATGAGGATTCACCCAGAACCTTCTCATCATTTGCCATGGAACAAAACAGCTAGCCTGTACATGTATCATGCAAGCATGAGAACCTCTCTTTAGGACTAAGTGTTCATTATTTAGAAAGTAGATTTTTCATCTATTTTATTCTGCTTAGAAGCTACTTCATCCCGTATATTTAATCTTAATACACCATTCAAACTGGAGCCTGGAGATAGGCTGTATACTTTCACGTCTCAAGGATCTTTTCTCCATATACAAGACCTCCCATTTATTCATGCTACATGCATAGGGTCATGGGTATACATGCATTGCCCTTACTCAGCAGTGAGTACAGGTTGTTGCTGCCTCTAAAGTAGAAAGCAGCCATTTCTAGGGCCCCCCTCACCCCAGATCCAAAGTCAATTGAGGGATGGTGGCGATAAGTAAATAAGTTAAGGAAGAAATATTGCAGCCTGTCCTGCCCCACAAGGCGGGTGCTTTTCTGCACACTGCCAACATGTTCAATCGATCTGACCTAGATCTGACTTTTGAGGGTTTCCCTGACTGGGTGGGCACCAAGTTGCATTAGTCATCTTATTCCACTCTGAGGAAGCCCGACACCTGAGTTTATAGTAGGGACACATGCCGCTCCAGTCCTGGAGTGGCATGGTCATTTTAAAAGGCTTTTTCTTTCTTTAGAACAGCGTTGCTTTAAACAAAGAGTTTATCGCTCAGGCACACCTAAGACAGCCTTCTTTTGGGAAGCCCCTAGGAAGAGGAAGTGTTTTGGCTTTAAGTAAACGAAGACGGAGGATTTCAATTTTTTAAAAAAGTAAATATTTACGAAAAATAGCGATTCTTACAGAAGTTATGCAGACTCACAGAGATGGATGGGCACCAGAATTATGGTTGTTGGTATGGATTTATCTTTGTAATTTTCGGAGCGGAAAAAACGTAGGGATGACAGAGAATTCTGCCACGGATCTCAGGGAGGCCAAATGCCAGTGATTTGGGGGGGGGCAGTGGCAACGGCCTGCCCCCCCACTCCCCCCGTGGATCCCCCCAGGACGAGACTTACCTGGGGCGGATCTTCCGGGTGTCGGTGGCTGCGGCGGCTGGTCTTCCAGCTGGCTGCTGCCACCGCCATTTGCAGATTTTTTGGTTTTTTTTTCACACCCACGTGATAGGCTACGTAAGTTTTTATGTAGCCTAAAATGTCTGGGTAAAAAAAAAAAGGCGTACGCAAATGGTGGAGGCTATGGCCACTGCCATTTGCGTTCCTTATTTTGGGCTGTCTTAGTCTACGTAAATATTTACATAGATAAAGACATCAAAAATAAGGAATGCAAATGGCGGCGGCCGTAGCCACCGCCATTTGCGTACACGGGTTGTTGTTGTTTTTCCCCAGAGCCCTCCGTGGTTGGAAATCCGACTGCAGACGGCTCTGGCCTGGCTGGGCCTGGCCGGCTGCTCCGTAGAGCCACCGCGGAGCACAGCCGGCCAAGGAGGGTTCCGGGGGGGCAGGAATGGAGCGCCTCCCCCCCATCCAGGATTCCAGGGGGAGGAACGGAATGCCTCCCCCCCACCATAAACATAATCCGCAAACAGGTAAGTGATTTTTGTACATCCCTAAAAAAAAAGAGGAGAATTCCGGGCGCTTGTGAATGGTGGAACAGAACACTGGCCGCGAACTACAGAAGTCAAGTGGCACGGAAGGTACACAATTCGTACATCCCTAATTGCGGATGGGTGGGAGGTGGGGGAAGTGAGTCCTGTGGCCAGGAAAAAGAAGAAGAAATCCTAAGTGGGGAGGAGGAGGAAGAGGAGGAAGCAGAGGAGGAGGAGGAGGAGTGGGGCAGATAATCCATGGAGTGAGTAAGGAAGAATCCACAGAGGGGCTGGGGAGAAGAGATGCTACCAAAAAATGGCAAATGCACCCCCAGGCTGGGGTGAAAATGACAAATACACCCTCAGGCCTGAAAAGGTTGTCTACTCCTCTGTATCTTCTCATCATCTGTCAGGTAAGAAAATGCATGACAGGTGCATATGGCATTCAGTTGTTGGAACCTAGCTTCAGGACGGTCTATATGCAGAATATATAGTGGACACCTGTTTTGTCTATTTTGTTCTACTGTCTGTCTTCCTCCTTTCCTTATCCTTCATCTTAATAAACTTTTTGAATGGAAATCATTGGTTAGAATTTGTCATTTGACATCCCAGGCACCCTTCCCCCACATGCAAGACCACATTTTCATGCTGCATGAGCAGGTTGCCATTCTCAGTGGTGAATGGGGAAGGGTAGCAGATTATTTCCCCCCTGCCTGGCAGAAACTCGCAGATCTTGGAGTTCTTCTCATTCAAGACGTGTGAACTGAGGTGTGGTGACAGCAAGAAGTAAATAAGCAATGCAAGGAATGTTGCAGCCTGCCCTGCCCTGCAGGACTGGTGGACACTTCGCTTTACAGCACCAGAGTGTTTGTTGACACAATCTGACATTGATCTGAGCTTTGGGGAGTTCCAAAGTGAGCACCAAGCAGCATCAGGCACCTCAGTCAGTTTGGACGAGTTCCCTCATTTACAGAAAGGTGCCTCAGAATATTTCTAAACATTGGACATGTTTCCTCAACTTGTCATAAAGTATCCTCAACTTACCGTACTGTAAAATGCAGAGATTTATATTGCACAGATCTTCCCTGTGAGGTGGACCTGCCCTCGGGAAACTCAAAGGTGTATCGCGCCTACTTTCGCATGCACCTGAACAAACGTGTACCTGGGCAAGTGACTACACCTAGTTAGGGAGGGTGGAGAAATCCACCATGGACTCCAAAGAAATCCGCCACCCCCCTGAAATCCCCCCAGGACGGAACATACCTGCCGCCGGCCGGTGGGGCCCATCCGTTGCCATCCGCTGCTCCACTGCAAATGGCGTCCAGTGTAGCGGACGCCATTTGCGTATCTGCTTTAGCTTTGATAGGCTACATAAATATTTACATAGCCTATCACAGCAAAGAGCAGGGACACAAATTTACATAGCCTATTACTGCCAATTTACATAGCCTATTACTGCAAAGAACAGGGATGCAAATGGCATTCGCTACGCTTGACACCATTTGCCTCCAGTGGCCAGAAGTCCACCAGTGGCCAGAGCCAGCTGGCAGCTCCACAGACTCGCTGCAGAGTGGAGCTGGCTGGCGAGTATTCTGGGGGGGGAGGGACGGATCGCCTCCCCCCCCCCGTGGACCCCCCGCGGACTCCAGGTAAGGCTTTTTTGTACAGCCCTACACCTAGGGATGTACGAATCCCTTACCTTACCTTCCGCAGGGGGTCCGCCAGGGGGGAGGCAATCTGTTCCTCACCCCTGGAATCCTCTCCGGCTGGCTCTGCTCCATATTGACTCTGCAGAACCACCAGCTGGCTCCAAAGGCCCAGCAATACAGCTGCAGTTGCAGTATCGCTGGCTGAACTAATGTACTGCAGACGCAAATGGCATCCAACGTAGCGGATGCCATTTGCATCCCTGCTGTTTGACGTGATAGGCTACATAAATCTTTACGTAGCCTATCGCACAACAGAACAGAGATGCAAATATGCCATTTGCATCCCTGTTTTTTCACACAATACGCTATGTAGAGGTTTACGTAGCCTATCACGTCAAAGAGCAGGGACGCGAATGGTGTAGCGGACGCCATTTGAGTCCACAGTCCATCAGTCCAGCCAATGATATGGCAATGGCGGCTGTATTGCTGGGGCTTCGGAGCTGGTGGCAGGCAGGATCCAGCTGGTGAGGGACTTCACAGGGAGGCGGAGGTAGGAGATCTGATCCTCCACGGACTATGGGGGGCTGGATTCAATAGAATCCAGCCTCATTGGGGTCCATGGAGGATTTCTCCGACATCCCTAACTACATCCCAAAAGTTTAGCAAGGAATCAGCCACACACTCAGTGAATCAGCACCCTTCCCTGTGATAATGAATGCACTACTTCCAGTGGTGGTAATGAGCGACATGAATACTACCTCATCAGGAGGAGATTTTGTGGAAAACTATCCCTTTTCTGCCTTTTTGTGGATTTGTGTACAACAGCATTAAACAGGTGATCTTAGTGGTCTAGGAAGAGATGTAGACTAGTTACTTCCATCCCAAACAAATCTCCTTTCTCTATAACTTCATCCCATGGCCTTGTTCTTCAAGCATCCTTGCAACATACTAGGCAACATAGAATAGTTTTGGTTATCTGGTCAATACGTTTTCTTCCACCAGAAGTATTTCATAATACTTCTAAGGGCCCAATTCCTGGAGGAGGGGCTAATTATATGTCTTGAAACTCTCAATTGATATATCCTGCAATTTTCATTAAGGCTGCTATGGATGCTACTAATGATATATGTAATATTTATTCTTATGACGCAGCTCCCATGTAGATTTCCAGAAGCTACAACATAATAAGACACTAAACGAGTTGTTTTTGAAACCCTGTTAGACATTCGGAACTAGAGCTAAGGAGGCAGAGCTCCATCACTGCAGTACCTGATCATTTTTCCTCTCTGTTTGTGTGGAGGGTAAAAGCTTCAAATATTGCAAGAGCTGTCAGGCACTTTTCATGACAGTTCATTATAATCTGTTAATATGGTTGTAGGTGGAAAATATGGACTTTGCATCTACAGGAAATCTCCCACAATCGCAATGGTGTTGTTGGAAGTGGTGCTGCTTTTGCTTTTGATATATCACACCATGTTCCGGGAACATTTTGCTAAATGTGCCTTCTACAACAAAATCTATATTCCCGTTCCCCATAAGTACTATAAAAGAGGTGACTTCATGATTGGTGGGACTGCCTCTCAGATCATAATATTTTTGGATCAGTTTTCCTTCACTGAATATCCTACACCTGTTTTTGACTTCCCCGTGTAAGGATCTACTATTTCCCCATTATATGTATTTATGACGTTCAACTGACTAAAGACTTTTACACTCCAATTCTTTGCATGTCTACTAAGAAATAAGCCTAACTGACTTCTAATGATATTCTAACATGCATTTTAAATGTTCTGTCTTCTACATTATAAATGTCCCTCATTCTGCATTATCGCTCCATTTTATTCCCTTCTTTTTACCACATAGTTTCACTTTTGTTTGCTTTTTTCTGTTTCCCAGTTTGGCCACCAACCACATTTCTTCTTAACTTTTATAATCCCTCTCCATTTAACTTTTGGCCTTCATCTCTTCCTGTTTTCATGCACATTTGTGTTTTGTTTTGTTTTAACCTTGTTTCAGGTATCATGGAATTTACTCTCAATATTTCTGAACACCGTCCTTTGTGATGCTATTTATGCTCTTGAGCTTTTTACTCTCATAAGATGGTTTTGTGGGTTAAGACTCCAGTTTGTACCTCCTTTATCACTGTTTCCCCTTGGCTGTACTCATCTATGTGATCACTGGTAAAAGGTATCAGTTCATTTTATACTGCCTTCATGTCATTTCATTTCATTATCCATCCTCTTCCTCGGACTGGATGAGTATTCAATAACTACTATATGAAATGACATAGATCCTATTAAAACAGTACAAAGGGGTATTGTTAAGGATGACTGTGCAGTTGGTATTATGATAGAACTTGATTCAAGTATAACCAAAGTCACTGGATTGTATATATGCAGTATAGACCAATTCTCTTGATATATATTCATCAAACATTATCAGTCAGGCTCTGGAAGTTAGCACACAACACTCCAGTTCTAACAGCAGATACCCACCCCCACCCCACCCCACCCCACCCCACTCCACCATTGGTTTAATGCAGATTATTGAGTTCTCTATATAAAGAACTCAAATGAATATAAAGCTCTGATGTCCCAAAGAAAGTACAGTGCAGAAAGGAAAGTCTGGAAATTGCTGGTTAATATTGTTTCACTTATGTACAGTAGTAGAGGTTTTTGGCAGATGGTGACTGGTACCTTTTTCTGAACAACAGATTCATCACAATGCTGCATTCTGGCAAATGTCTAGGAAGATAATTTTCAGGCAAATTTGAACAAGCCAACTAATTTTGTCAGCATTATTAAAGGTGTATGAGAGTGGCTCTTTAGTTAACGTGAGTTGCAAAAAAGAAAAATTATTAAAAAAAAAAAAACACCTTTCACCATTGGAAGCCTCAAAATTCTATTGCCAATAAAAAGCATGCACCTTGAAATAAAATAATGATTACCATTAATTAAGTGTTTTTAATAATGCTGTGCTGAAAATTTCTCCCACATTTTTTCCCAATCATTCTCATTTAATTTGATAGAAGAGAAATTGCTTTCAAAAATAAATTCAGTGGTGAAATTCTCATGGGATGGGTTTGGGTTTCTTGGGTGTACCTTGCTTATGAAGTTGCCAAGGAGTGTGCACAAGTGTACTGTCTTTCATTTTACAACCATCTCTCCAGCAGCCTGTAGCCTCTTTGGCTTCCTGGATGTCTGTTAAAGCCCAGGGGAAGACATCATGAGGTAACTCTTCCCAAATGTTTTTTTTTTTTTTTTCAGCTCAGGAAGTGCAGGCAGCTTGAGAGGCTGCATAGTAATGGAGAGATGTATAATAGAAAGATCACACACACACACACACACACACACACACACAGCCCTTGGCCATCTCACAGTGATTAGGTAAGCTCAAAAACACCACCAATAGAGATCAAGATTGAGACTAGCAAATGGACCTGGCTTTGCACTGGTTGGGAAGGGTCCTTAGTTTGATGCAACAAAGCCTTACACACTTGTCAGAGCTGGATACAGTGAAGCCTTCAAGCAAAGTTGCACAGCTGCCAGAGTTGGACACATTATGGCTGCCTAGGCCCCTAGGCACAGTTCCTGCCATGGTGACCCCCACCCCCCCCATAGCCCTTTGAGGAAGGGGTCTCTTTGTTCTTCATCTTCTGAAGACTGTCCTGAGCTTCTCCCTCCTTCAGCCATGACTCCCTTCTTCCCCACTCTTCCTTCTCCCACCACATCAACTGCCAACATTGTTCTTCCATTACCTGGGCAACTCGCTCCCTTCCCTCAGCCCCTGTTGTATGTATGTGATATTATAGGTTGAATATCTGATGGTGGTGGGCCAAAAAATCACTACACCTAAAACCATAATCAGATAGAGGTGTGATAAATGCTTAAAGTTTCATAACAATAGGATGTATGGTTTTCGAGTCCATCGAGAACGTCTCGACAAACACTTCCATTTAGATATAGATATAGATACAGAGATATGTAGATATAGAGATGACACCATAAGAATTAGGCAGAAAAGGCCCTACCCCACATCTGGCTTGCCTGGCTGGGGGGGCGGCATTGTGGGTGGCAGGGGAGAGGAGAGACATGGGCAACTGCCATGGGTGGTTTCTGGTGGTGCCACTGGGTGCGGAAGGGGCCTGAGAGGCATTTTTAGCTCTCTGGACCCCTCCTAAACACCTCTTTGAAGTGCGGCTGCAGAGAGGGTAGCGTGTGCTCCTGCAGCCGAGGAAGGGGCGTCATTGGCCTGTTTGCTGACTGCGACGGAGCGGCCTGGGCTTTGGCGCCAGTGAGTGGCTCTTCCCTCCTGGGCCAATTGTCAGCCAGCCCTGGATCATGCTTTAGTGGCTCCAAACACCATTTGTTGGTTGGGGGCGGCAGCTGGTAGAAGAGTGGCTGTTGCTCTCACTGCCCATCCTTGGGCCTGAGCATGGGAAGGGAGCATGGGAAGGGAGCGAGGTCGCTGCAGTGACCTTTGCGACCCTCCCTGCATTACTGGCTGCTCATTGCTTCTGATGGTGGCTGGAGGGAGGTGAGGTCTGGTCAGGGCACAGTCAACTGGGCTGGGTGGCCCAAGGTTTCATGTGTGGGCCTCTAGGGCCTTTCCTGGTGGGGGCAGGGTCCACATGTAGGGGTTACTGGTGCAAGCACTGGGATACGTGGGCTGCCTTGTCATGTGCTGCCTGATCAGTGTGAAGCTCTAGAGCGAAGCAGATGCTGCGGGGCATAGTGGGCCCAAGGTCTGATGGGTGGGCCACTAGGGCCTCTCCCTTTTGTTCTGGGACTACTAGGAGGTATGTGTGGGGGTGACAGGGTGGTCTGTCTGTCCTGGACCTTCCAGCTTCCTTGAAAGATCCAGGACAGCCTCCAAGGGCATGGTCTGATGGCACATGAGGCTGCTGTCTTGCTGAAGCTTAGCAGGGCTGGGTCTGGGCAGTGTTTGGAGGGGAGACCACCTGAGAATCCCATATATTCATAATTAAAAGCCCTTTTGTCTGTGTTTGACAGCTGCTTCTTAATTTTCCCTGGCAGTGCTATCTAATTTTGGTGTAAGGCTTGCTAGCTCATAGGCAGGCGGCTGTTTTTTGGTCACCCCCCCCATACCCAAAGAGTAGTAGTTAGGGGGCATTAGTCATGTGATACCCTCCCATCTCTTGTCTCTATACAGGGCTCTGGTCTCTATCTGGAGGCTAGGTGCTGGCCATCAGTTTTCCCAGCCCTTGCCATTTTCTGAAAGGATGCCTCCCCCCCCAAAAAAAAGGGAAGGGTAAGAAAGTGTAGGGGAATGCACCACTTCTTCCCGCCAAGAGGCCATGTAGGAGGCATGATTCCTCCTCAGAGGATGAGTAGGGACCTGGCCTATCTTTAATCCTGGCAAGGCTGGAGGCAGTGGAGAAAGACAGGGCCTTATACTTGCCCCCTTACCAGTCCTGCAGGAGGTGGGGGGTTCCTGGCCCAGCAAAACAGGAGACAGGCCCAGCATAATTTGTGGCTCTCTGTTACAGTGCGTCTGGATGCAACTGAAGTTTCTTCTAGTACAGTTTCAGCCACGGCACCTGCAGGACCAACTCTCCCCCTTACACCAACCATCTCCCGGGTGTCTGCAGTGGCCAAACCGTATCTTTGAGGCCAACTGCCACTAGGCTCCAGATGCCACCACCACAGTAACTCAGGATCGTGGTGAGATGGGCCATGTGCTTGCATTACTTGGGGCTAATGCCGCCTGCACTCCACTTTTGGCACCTTTACCTTATGGTGGATGACCCATAAATCGAAGCTGATGAATATGCAATTCCCACTGGTGGTACTACCACCTATGTGATAACATCTACTGCTGGGGAGAAATTACTGAGGGGTGAGCCTGTAGATGTATTTCCCTCCCCTCTCCGTTCCCTAAACAGGAATTAAGGATACCAGCAAACCTGAGGATTTAGGAACTAGGGATGTCAGAGAATTCCACCACGGACTCCAGTGAGGCCAGACTCTTTAGAATCCGGCCCCCCGGAATCCATGATGGAACAGCATCCCCCCCCTGCCCCCCCACGGAATCCCCCCGGGACGAAGCTTATCTGGCGGTGGATGCAGTGGTGGCGGCAGCTCCAGTGGTGGATGTGGCGGCTCCAGCTGGTCTCCCGGCCGCTGCCGGGCTGCTGCGGCAGCATTTGTGTCCTTGCAATCAGCCATGATAGCCATTTGCGTGGCTGCTCTTTGCTGTGATAGGCTACGTAAATACTCACGTAGCCTATCATGGCTGACTGCAAGGATGCAAATGGTGGCTGCTACGATGGCCGCCATTTGCGGCCGCAACAGCCCGGCCGTGGCTGGAACTCCAGCTGTGGCTGGCCCCGGCTGGTGGCTCCATAGAGCCGCTGCGGAGCGGATCCAGCTGGGGAGGATTCCGGGGGGAGGGATGGAGCACCTCCCCCCCACCGCGGATGCCCCGGTGCGGAATCAGGTAAGACTTTCGTACATCCCTAATAGGAACAGGACAGGATGAGATGGAAAAAGGTATCCAGCATGGGCAAATTGGTGCCTGGTTTCCTCATTTATACAGGTGTTTTCCAACAGGAATTTCTCTAATGAGGGTAGATTGACCTTTGAGCCCTTCATTCCTTGGGACGTCAAGGACCAAGAATGCTGGCTGCCAAGCCAAGTTACTGAGATCGGTCTGACAATGGCCACATCTGGCCACACAACAACCCACCTCAGCTGGGGATATTGTTCTCGAGGTTTCTGTGCCCAGACCAACACATTCTCCCATGAAGGCTCAACCTGTTGTAGATCGCATGCTTGCTCCAGCTGCCCCCAAAATGCAAGGGTTGGCAGGGCCTTAGTCGGGATGAACAGGAGGGCAGGAAGGCTGGTTTGGGGCAGTAGCCCCTTTCATAAGGGGCCCAGCCCAGTTAGAATCAAGCCTCTCATGCAACTCTTGCAACAGTCCCGCGACAGAAGGTGGCACCATGCTTAGAAAGAGCATTTTCAGAGGGGTTCTGGATACTGTTTCTGGGCCAGCATAAGGCCCACTTTTCTCAGAATCAGAACTCTGTCCGCTGCATGGAACATTGGGTTATATCAAATGTTTATAAGGAGGGGCAGCAGGAAGGATTTTAGGCCCGTTTGCTGCTCTGCCTGTTCTTAATCTGAGAGTCTCCTCCTGAGTGATAGTGCCTAAAAGGTATCTGGGGAAATACCTGACCTTCCCAAAAGGTGGATCCATGAGCAATGACATTCCAGAGCAGTTGTATTCTGTGAGCTATGCCTCTTTAGACTTAGCAGCCACAATGGTAAGAGCTTGTGGACATGGAGCGTAGATTGAAAGTACAACGTAAAGTTTGGTTTCCGCATCTTACCCATCAATCCCACAGATTTTGACCTTTTATGGCTCTCCTTCCAGGGCCAACTTACATTGATAGATCCCTGCCCATGGGGTGCTATATTTACAGAGCCTTGTTCGAGAGGCTAGCACTTTCTTGGAATGGACTGTGAGAGACTGGACAACCTTGTAGAATATGGTCCATTATTTGGATGGTCTTTTTGAGCACAGACCTAATATATATGCACACACACATGCACATATTATGTTCAGTCATGCATGACTGAATGTCTCTATCCCTCTCAGCATTCTATCCAAAGTTATGTACCTTTAATAATGTATTAAGTTTTATGCACTGACCTAAAAGATTTTGAAGGAGCAGGACTGCTAGTAAACTACTTAATCCATTGTTGCATTCCCCTGTGACACACGATATAACTTTTGTTGCAGAGTAGTGACAAAGAATTACCAGCACGTCCTGGCTTTGGTATTTGCTGTACATGAGATTAATGAAAATCCCCAGATCTTGCCCAATATCTCCTTGGGATTCCACATCTCTGAGAGCTACTTCAATCCAAGGATATTTTATCAGATCGCAATGGATTTCTTCTCTGCACCGCATAGATTCATGCCCAACTATCAGTGTGGCATTCAGAAGAATGTGATAGCAGTCATTGGGGGACTGGGGTCTGAAACCTCCCGCCATTTGGCTGCCATTTTGGACCTCTACAAGTTGCCACAGGTAGATTTTGACAACAGGGCATGGCATTTTCAGAACTGTTACCAGTATTTGCCCTTTCTTTTCTTTTCTTTTCCTTGTTGGAAGTGTGTGGGTGCAACTCAGCTAGCTCCAAAATAAAAGAAAAAGGCTGATGTGTCTGCAAAGAGAAGAGAGAGAGAGAGAGGAACTCCAAGCTTCCTAGACTGCCTTCTAATCTGTGCTGACTTTCCTTCTGATTCTAGTCTGATACGGTTAGGGTTGCTGACCTCACTTCCTTCTTCATCATGTTTTTACCGCTCAGAGAGGAGACATCCTTTTGGGTGTCCCTCCATCTTGAGTTGGAGACGCTCCTATACAACTACAACATGTATTTCCTGCAGTACATGCAAGCTTTCTTATTCCTTTGACCCAGTCTCCAGTGTGATTTATCCAGAGTAAAGTGTGCTCCTTCAGCTAGGATTCCACACAGCTCTTGTCAGGTTCTTGCTGTTCTGACAACATTCCTTGAGTGTGTGTGTGTGTGTGTGTGTGTGTGTGGTAGTGGTGGGTTATTCAGAGAAAAATAGCTACTGACACTTATACCTTGACCTTACCCTGTATTGAAATAAGAAATCCAAACTCAGGGGAGAAATGCTTGCAGATTATCTTCATTATTTTATATAGATTTATCCAAATGAATGGGTAATATCTAGGTCTGTCAGGACTGACTCGCATACATCCACAGCAGCATGGTTGAAACATGTTTCTGAAGGAGGTATCTTCCTTGCTTTATACAGGCATTGTATCTCAATTGTAGAGCATATGTTTGCATGCAAAAGGCCCATTAGAAAAAAATAAAAAAATAAAAAATAAACCAATGTTTTTTAAAGGTGATAAGAAGCTCCAAAAGGTAATTTATAACACATTCCTTCTTTCCTTGTGAGGTAGAATATGAAGTAGAATATAATAAGAGGCATTGCATTCGTAAATTATCCACAACTACCACCACATCCTTTTGATCTACTTCATTCTCTCTATAAGTGTGGTTTATGCTTACACCATTCTCCTTGCAAGGGAGAACAGTCCAGGAAACACTGTTGTTATATTACTTATGAAAATGTATCTGGCAACTAGGGATGGTGGAGAATTTCTCCCCGAATCTTTGGGAGGCCGAGCGCCAACGCATTCGGCCCCCCAAAGTTGGTTGGGAAATTCTCCGCCGGCCCCCCCCCCCCCCGGGACGGGACTTACCTTCGGCGAATGTCCCTCTGGGCGGCGGGTCCCGGCGGCGGTTCAGAGGCAGTTCATTGTGGGCGGGGGCGCCAGCCAGTCTCCCGACCGGCTGCCGCCGCCGCCATTGCAAAAAAAAAAACTAAAGTAAAAAAAACCAAAAAACACCCATGATAGGCTACATAACGATTTACGTAGCCTATCACGGCTAGATTTCCAAAGTCAGCCGTGATAGGCTATGTAAATCGTCACATAGCCTATCACGGGTGACTTTGGAAAAAAAAAAAGTGCGTACGCAAATGGCGGCGGCCCATGGGCGTCGCCATTTACGTTCCTTTTTTTGGCACGTCTAGTCTATGTAAAGATTTACATAGACTATGGCGAAAATAAGGGCACACTATTTGCGTTGCCCTTATTTTCGCCGTAGTCTATGTAAATCTTTAGATAGACTAGACGTGCCAAAATAAGGAACGCAAATGGCGGCGCCCATGGGCCACCGCCATTTGCGTACGCGCTTTTTTTATTTTTTTCTAAAGTCACCGGTGATAGGCTACATGACGATTTACGTAGCCTATTACAGCTGACTTTGGAAATCTAGCCATGATAGGCTATGTAAATCGTCACGTAGCCTATCACGGGGTCTTTTTTTTTTTTTTTTACTTTTTGTTTCGCGGCCGGGGAGACGGGGCGCTTCTTCCCGGCCTGAATTTCAGCCGGGCGAGGCGGGAAGCCTCCCCCCCCAGCCTGAATTTCGGCCGGGCGAGGCAGGAAGCCTCCCCCCGCTCGCCTGAACTTCGGGGGGGAAAGCGAAGCACCTCCCCCCCACCGCGAAGCCAAGCTGCGAAAAGGTAAGTGACTTTCGTACATCCCTACTGGCAACCCAAATTTCTCCCTGTCTTTGTGGCTGAGGAAACCACAGAAGCAATGGATTCAAATATATGAGGGGGGGATACCTTCAGCAAGCCCCCTGGTCTGTCCCAGGCAAGAGTTTACTTCATGCCTCCCTAAAAGCTTGGAGGATGGGCAGGTGGTGTTTGGTTTATTTTCCTTTTTAGTCTGACGTTGGTTTCACCTTTTCCCCTTTTAGTTCAGCTATGGTGATTTTGCCCCCATGTTGAATGGACAATCCCGTTCCCTTTCTTTATACCGGATGGTTCCAAATGAAATCCATCAGTACAAGGGGATTGTCCAGCTACTTCTGCATTTCAGATGGAAATGGGTGGGTCTAATGACCATGGATGATGAGAGTGGAGAAATTTTTGTGAAGAATCTCCTACCAATACTTAATCAGAAAGCTATTTGCCCTGCTTTTACAGCGAAAATTCCCATACTAGCCTTCTTTG
This sequence comes from Heloderma suspectum, assembly GCF_057233095.1. NCBI lineage: Eukaryota > Metazoa > Chordata > Lepidosauria > Squamata > Helodermatidae > Heloderma > Heloderma suspectum. The sequence goes on along the minus strand of NC_139463.1, from coordinate 90,876,836 downwards.
ATGACTGAATAAATGTGCCAGAAAAATGGAACAAAGCATTTGTGGATGTTATAGAAAGGAAAGCCAATGTTATTGTTATCCATGGAGAAACCAAAACCATGTTATGTTTGAGAATGTTGTTACATGAAGAAGAAAATGAATTTGAGAAAGCATTTGGTAAAGTGTGGATTATGGCAGCCCAGTTGGATTTTGCTGCAGTGGCCATTCACAAAGATTGGGATATAGAAACCTTCCATGGTGCCATAGCCTTCATGGCCCAATCACATGAAGTGCCAGGATTCCAACATTTTCTTCAGAATGTGAATCCTCATCTGGACAAGGCAGATGGCTTCATCCAAACATTCTGGGAGCAAGCATTTGGCTGTTCACTTGCAAATTCCACTTTTAATGTGGATGATATAAAAATCTGTACTGGAGAAGAGAGGCTGGAAAGCCTTCCTGGTCCTTTCTTTGAAATGAGCATGACTGGCCACATCTACAGCATCTACAATGCTGTACATATTTTAGCAAATTCTCTACATGCCATGTACTCATCCAGATCCATGTCCGAAGTAGTGGCAGCCAGAGAGAGAAAAGAACATAAGGATATGCAGCCATGGCAGGTAATAGATCTTGTAAGATTGTGTTCAATTGCCATTAACAGTATGAGACCACAATATCATAGTGGTCTCATAACTATACGATACGTTATGCATCAACATTCTGAGCAACACATTGACATTTATCCCTTCCATTTAAGCCCTCCATGTCACAGAATTTCATTGTATACATTGAATTTTGCATAGGTACGTCCAGTGCCCTCAGAGGGGGAACAAGAGAGGTGGGTTGCTTTCAATATTGGAGAAAAAAGGAAGTGGGAAGTTTGGCCCACTTGATTCAATTATGTTCATCTGAAATGAACTGGGATGGCATTTCACCCTATCCCCTCCTCTCTTCAAGCAATGGGTATATTATAAAGTAATGATATATCATTTCATTTCAATTTTAAATGTTCACATCCAGATGCATGTCCAAAGTAAAGGCAGCAAGAGACACATTAGAGCATAATAATATACATCCATGGCAGGTAATGGCTCTTAAAAGATTCTTATCCATTGCAATGGACAGTATGAGATCACAGAGTCTTAGTGACTCTAGAGCAGGTGTGCACAACTTTTGCCCCCAAGCCTTAATGTACAGCTCCCCAAATTCCTAATGTACAGCTTCCCAAATCCCCAAATCCTCTGCTAAAAACACACTGCTGATCAGTATCACAGCTTTTATGTGGCTAATACGGTGTCAAAGCATAAATGTTGGTCAGTGGGAAAGCCTAAATTGTGGCTATATGGACAACTATCAGTCATTTTAGAAATCATTGACCATTTTGATGAATTTCTGAATTTGTTTTGCTTTCAGATTTCACTCATTTCAGACATATTGTCCAATGTTGGCCTTTTTGTTGAATTTCAGCCATGTTGTCAACTTGGGAGCACTAGGATGAATCCCCCTGATAACCGCAAAACAGCTGGCATTGCTGCTTCCACACCATTACTAGTGGCCTGAAAACAACAATGCACCGCATTGCAAAGAGGCTGGAGGAAGCAAAAGTTCCATGACCTCCTCATGATCCCACAGCAGCTGACATTGTTGCAAAAGCAGCAGTGTTGACTGGGGTCACTACACTGGGAGTGTAGGAAGCATTAGACTCCCCCTCCTTCAATGATCTGACAAACAGCAACCTCTTCCCCCACTTCTGGCTCTGACAGCCTCTCGCTACCCCATGCATGCGTGTGCATGCGTGTGTGTGTGTGTGTTTTTATGTTCGTGCGTGTGTCAGTATGTAGATGTACCCCCCAGGCCTGTGGACAATGGCCAGTGTGGACCTTGGGACAAAAATGTTCTGCCATGCATCCAGAACCCCAATAATGCATTAACATACATCTATTCCACATAAGCTGTCAATGCCACAGAATGTCAGTGTGCAGCTTGAATTTTATACGGGTGCATGAGAAGCCAGTTAAATTTCCTTTACATTAGGTTTTGCATTCAGTACTCTTGGCACTAGGGATGGCGGAGAATTCCGCCATGGATTTCAGTGAGGCCAAATGCACTGGCATTTGGCCCCCCAAAATCCGTGGCAGAACGGCCTGCCCCCCCGCCCCCCACAGATCCCCCCCGGGACGAGACTTACCTGGGGCAGATGTTCCGTATGGCGGTGGCTCCGGCGGCGGCTTCAGCTGCGGCGGTGGCGGTGGCTGGTCTTCTGACCGGCTGCTGCCGCCGCCATTTACAGTCTGGTCTTTGGTTTTTTGGTTTTTTTCCCCAGACATGATAAAGACTTACGTAGCCTATCACATCTGGGTAAAAAAAAAAAAATGCATATGCAAATGGCGGCGGCTATGGCCGCCGCCATTTGCGTTCCTTATTTTTCGCCGTTTTAGTCTACGTAAATATTTACGTAGACTATTACGTCGAAAATAAAGGGGAACGCAAATAGCATAGTGGGTGCTATTTGCGTACCTTTTTGATTCGCTGTTTTAGCCTACGTAAATATTTACATAGGCTAAAACGGCAAATCAAAAAGGAACGCAAATAGTGCCCACTATGCTATTTGCGTTCCCCTTTATTTTCACCGTAATAGTCTACGTAAATATTTATGTAGACTAAAATGGTGAAAAATAAGGACCGCAAATGGCGGCCACTGTAGCCGCCGCCATTTGCGTACGCATTTTTTTTTAAAAAAAAACACAGATGTGATAGGCTATGTAAATATTTACGTAGCCTATCACGGTTGAATACAGGGATGCAAACAGCGGCGGCTATGGTAGCCGCCATTTGTGTCCCTGCTACCCAGAGGCCAAATGTCTGGCTGCTGGCGGTGCCGGCCGGCGGCTCTGCGGAATCCCCGCGGAGTGGAGCCGGCCAGGCAGGACACTGGGTGGAGGGATGGAGCACCTCCCCCCCCACCACAAAGCAGATCCACGAAACGGTAAACTTTCATACATCCCTACTTGGCACTAATGGGAATCCAAAAGGTCAACAGTGTATTGTGTTAGATTTTCCCTCCCTACTTCGATAGATAGAACCCAAAGAGAGATTAAAAACATGTTCATTAAAAAAACATTCTTTTAAAGGGTGCATCTGTTCTAGGGCAAAACAATCTCACTCCATCACCTTTTTCAAATCCATCCAAATCTCTCAGCATGGGATTCTTTCTTCATTACTTTGTTTTTCATGTCTCTGTTCGTCATCTATCTATCTATCTATCTATCTATCTATCTATCTATCTATCTATCTATCACATTTATATCCCACACTATATCATTAAGATCTCAGGGCAGCATATAGATAAAATCAATGTAAACAGTATAAAACAATAAATATTTTAAATAGCTAAAAACATACTAACATTAGACAAGCTAATACCAATTAAAACCTAAAACAATAAAATAGTTAAAACAGTGTTGTACTTTAGGGAATGCATTTAGCCCTCAAAAGTAAAGTAAAATGCCATGTTTTTACTTGGTGCCAAAATGAAACCAATCTCTGCACCCATCAGGCCTCCAAGGAGAGGGCATTCCACAACTGGGGTGCAACAGTAGAGAAGGCCTTCTCCCACATCCCATCATAGCATATGTCTCTATGCAGAGGAGGACCTCTCCAACAGATCTCAGTACTAGGGCAGGCATATATAGGGAGAAGTGCTCCCTCAAATATCAAGGTCCCAAGCCACTTAGGGTTTTAAATGTTATCACCAAAACCTTGAATTCCAGCCAGAAGCATATTGTTGTTAATTTTTGTGAACTGCCCAGAGAGCTTCGGCTATTGGGCGGTATAGAAATGAAATGAATGAATGAATGAATAAATGAATAAATAAATAAATAAATAAATATTGGCAGCCAGTGCAATTCCTTTAAAACTGGTGTAATGTGATTTTTATGAGATGTTCCGATCAGCAGTCTAGATGCTGCATTTTGCACTAGCTGCAACTTCGAAGCCATCTTCAAGGGCAGCCCCATGTAAAGTGCATTGCAGTAGTCTAATTAGGAAGTTACCAGCACATGCACTAATGTGGCTAGGTTATCCCTGTTCAGGAAAGGCCATAGCTGGCAGAGGAGCCGAAGCTGGCCCCAAGTACTCCAGGCCACGGAGTCCACCTGGGCCTCCAGTAACAGGAATGGATCCGGGAGTACTCCCAAGCTATGCACCTGGTCCTTCAGGGGGAGTGCAACCCCATCCAGGATAGGTCGCTTACCCACCTCCTGGACCTGGGAACCACCAATCCACAGAGCTTCTGTCTTGTCAGGATTTAGCTTCACTTTATTGGCCCTCATCCAGACCTTTACAGCCTCCAGGCACTGGTCCAGCACCTTCACTGCCTCAGCTGATTCTGACAACAAGCAGGACTTGAGCATCATCAGCGTACTGGTGACACCTCACCCCAAAACTCCTAATGACCTCATCCAGTGGCTTCATATAGATGTTGAGCAGCATGGGGGATAGAATAGAACCCCGTGGCACCCCATAGCTTTATAGCCATGGAGTAGAACAGGAATGCCCCAGTACCACTCTCTGGAATCAGCCCTACAGGTAGGAGCAGAATCACTGTAACACAGTGCCCCCAACTCCCATCCCACAGAGCCGATCCAGTAAGACACCATGATCAATGGTGTCAAAAGCCACTGAGAAATTCAGAAAGATCAACAGGGTAGCGCTCCCCCTATCTTTCACCTGGAGTAGGTCATCAATCAGAGCAACCAAGGCTGTTTCAGTGCCATACCCTGGCCTGAAACCAGACTGAAATGTATACGTGTTTTTCAAAACATGCTATTTCTTTTGTCCTTCTGCCTAGCTCCATCATATTCTGAGGAACATCTCATTTAACAACAGTGCTGGAGAAACAGTGCTTTTGAATGAGAATGGGGAATTTACAACAGGGTTTGATATTACAAATGTTATTACTTTCCCCAATAACTCCTTTGTCAGAGTGAAAGTTGGGAGGATGAATCCCTGGGCTCTTTCAGACAAAGTTTTCAGCATTGATGAGGATGCCATTATGTGGCCCAGAAGCTTTAACCAGGTGAGACAGTCTTTAGCTTCCATAAGGTAATTGTACGGTGGGAGAAATAAGCATCTCTTAGATCCTTTTTTTGCAATGCTATTACAGTCTTCATGTCAGTATATTGATCTCGGTACATTTAGAGCACAACCTTATATATATGTTGATTTGGCATCTACACCCCAGATAATTATTGGAACTGCGGATTACCTTTTGTAAAGAGATGATAGATAGATAGATAGATAGATAGATAGATAGATAGATAGATAGATAGATAGATGATAGATGGATGGGTGGGTGGGTGGATGTGGGAAGCATTCAGATCACCTCATATATGCATTTCCTGACCCTGCCACCAACTGAATGTGCCCCCCCCCCAATAATGCTCCTCTCCAGACTTAGGCAAGTGTTTTGCACTCCCCTCCACACACTAAATATATATGCCTGATGCTATAAAATATCCTCTACTGTTCAGCAATTCTTGATGAAAATGTTAACAGAGAGGGGGACATACACACAGACGAGATTCTTACATTCTTCAAGAAGAGCTAGAATAATGTATGTATATGACTTATTAAGCATCAACATATATGGGCTTTGAGGGGTGGGGGCTCGCTTGTCTGTATCATTATATGAAGCATTTAAGAGGCTATAACTGGTTCATCTGTGTGGTAAATATATATGACAAAATTATTGTCTGAAACCAACCATCATCACCTCAATTCCACTGCTGAATATACCAACATTTGTTAGTTTCTGGGGCTTCCCTGATGTTGTAGGCCATACTCACATCCGGAGAAACTACCAAGTCTGAAGTCTAGTCTGCCACAAAGTTCATGTCAGACACAGGTAGGAAAATGGTGATGAGGTTTGATGGGGTTGCCATTAGGTTGATTAGGTTGCCATTATGTGGCCCAAGAGCTTTGACCAGGTGAGACAGTGTTTTGCCTCCATAAGATAACTGTGCCATACCCCCCCCCCCCATAGTACCTGCCACAGGCTTTCATGGCACAGTAAAACCTTAATAAACTTTGAACTGCTGCTTAGAATTTCACCAAATCAATGAAAGGCACACACTCTTGACTCTTCACAGAGAAGAAGGCCAGGATCTCTTCTTGATCATCCCAGAGTGCAGGACACGGAATAATGGGCTCAAGTTACAGGAAGCCAGATTCCGGCTGAACATCAGGAAAAACTTCCTGACTGTAAGAGCAATACGACAACGGAACCGATTACCTGGGGAGGTGGTGGGCTCTCCCACACTGGAGGCCTTCAAGACGAGGCTGGACAGCCATTTGTCAGGGATGCTCTGACTTGGATTCCTGCATTGAGCAGGGGGTTGGACTCGATGACCTTGTAGGCCCCTTCCAACCCTACTATTCTATGATTCTATGATTCTATGATTCTATGATTCTATGATTCTATGATTCTATGATTCTAAGTCAGAATAATGTACATCTGTAGCTGGAATCCTGCAGGACCCTGAATCAAAAGACTATCATTCTTCCAAGGATATTGTACTGCTACAAGATACATGGGTCCAGGGAAATTTGCTGTTTAATGGTTTTCAATCATATTCTATTGGAGCAGTCCCTGTGGAGGGACACGGAAGATGTAAAGGAGATTTAGGAATCGCAATTGCTACGTCTTTGTGCATAAGCACAAGGATGCTGCCATCCTATAAACATGCAATGGCTGTCCTTGCTCATTTTGAGCGATGGGATCTGTTGATAATAAATGTTTATCTTCCCCCTCAAAAGAAGAAATTACAGACTGGGGAAATTTGGGCAAAATTTGAAACATACGTAGCAGATCTGCTCCAATCCTATCCCAATACATACGCAGTTTTGGGACGGGACTTTAACGCCAGGATGGGTCCAAGTGATCACGCCCTATATTCCCAGCAAAAAGCTTATCCCCCTACACCTAGTATAAATGTCCTTCCATTTACTCAACAATCTAAAGATACAAAATCTAACTATTCTGGGCTCTTACTACTAGGGGTGCACGAAACCCACTTACCTGGTCTTGCAGCTTTTTGTGATGGGGGGGAGGCGCTTCGCTGCTCTCCCCCCGAAGTTCAGGCCAGGGGGGGGAGGCTTCCCGCCTCGCCTGGCCGAAATTCAGGCCGGGGAGGAGGCGCCTCGCTTCGCCCGGCCGCAAAATTAAAAGTTAAAAAAAAAAAACACCCCCGTGATAGGCTACGTGACGATTAACGTAGCCTATCATGGCTAGATCTGCAAAGTCAGCTGTGATAGGCTACGTAAATCATCACGTAGCCTATCACAGGTGACTTTAAAAAAAAAAAGCGCATACGCAAATGGCGGCCCCCATAGGGAGCCGCCATTCGCGTTCATTATTTGGTCGCTGTAGTCTACGTAAATCTTTACGTAGACTACAGCGACCAAATAAAGAATGGGAATGGCGGCTCCCTATAGGGGCCGCCATTAGCCATACGTGCTTTTTTTTTTTTTAAAGTCACCCGTGATAGGCTACGTGACGATTTACGTAGCCTATCATGGCTGACTTTGCAAATCTAGCCATGATAGGCTACGTTAATCGTCACGTAGCCTATCACGGGGGTGTGTTTTTTTTTTAGTTTTATTGGAATGGTGGCGGTGGCAGCCGGTCGAAAGATCGGCTGCCGCCCCCGCCCCTGACGAAGACCCGACGAACCGTCGCCGGGAGGGACATTCGGGAAAGGTAAGTCCCGTCCCGGGGGGGGGGTGCGGGGTGCGGGGGGGTGCAGAGAATTTCTCCCCGAAACTTGTTCGAGGGGCCGAACACATTGGCGCTCGGCCCCCCGAAGTTTCGGGGAGAAATTCTCCGCCAACCCTACTTACTACATCAATTGACTACAAGGCACAACTTGCATGCTCTTAATGGTGCATTCGGGAAAGACCATCCAGCAGAATTTACCTATCTGGTGGGAACCAGAATGAGTCAAATAGACTATCTTACTGTATCAACAAACTTGATTCCCTTTTGGAAGGACATGGAGGTCGTCCCAAAACTTCACAGTGATCATCTCCCGGTCTCATTGACTTGGAAAGCCCCGCACCCCTATCTATGAAGTGCCAATCGCTATATGCCTATGATACTCCCTGAGGGAGAAGCTTACTGTTGTGTCAAATGGACCCCAAGGATGGACATGGAATTACGGGCCATACTTGCATCAGACAACATGCAGAACATTAGGACATCTCTAATACTAAGCCGTGGTGGCTTAGTGGTTAAGACACTGAACTGCAGACCGGAAGGTCGGCAGGACAGCAGTTCGAGACCCAAGTGCCGCGTGATGGAGTGAGCTCCTGTCTTCAGTCCTAGCTCCTGCCAACCTAGCGGTTCGAAAGCAAGAAATTGCAAGTAGATAAATAGGTACCGCTCTGGCGGGAAAGGTAACAGCGTTCCGTGCACCTTGGTGTTCAGTCATGCCGGCCACATGACCACAGAAGCATCTTCGGACAGCGCTGGCTCTTCGGCTTAGAAAAGGGGATGAGCACCGCACCCTAGAGTCAGACATGACTGGCTGGGGACACCTTTACCTTTTTACCTTTAATACTTAACACACAAATAATGAGCCCAGTCGAATTATATTGGGAGTTAGCCTGAGAATTGAAACAAGCCTTCATTCGGAGAGCAAGGGTGCCTCAACAATGGCACCATCCACCCTTGAAGCCCTGGTTTGATAGGGAATGTGTTCAAGCAAAAAAAGCCTTACAGAAGGCCTATCAAAAGTATAAATTTAGTTCTAATCTGAAGGTGGCTCAAGAACTTCTTGAACAGAAAAAAATCCTACAAACAGCTACTGACACAAAAGAAAAAAAAAGGCTTGGAAGGAGAACTCTGTGAAACTGATTCAAGCAGCCAAATCTAAGGACCCGACCATGTTCTGGCAGTTGATAAAGATCTTGCCAATTTGTGGACCAACATTGCCAGACTGTTATATTCATCCAAAGGCTTGGGAGAAGCATTTCCATCAATTATACAAGGATTCTGATGCTGCCCATGTGGCCTGGAATATTGAGCTTGAAGATGCTCCGCCTTGGCCCCCGGTCTTGGCTTCAGAAATTTATGATCTAGCTGCCCAGATGAAAACAGGCAAAGCACCGGGCAAAGATCTAATCCCTCCAGAGATGGTAAAAAATAACTTAGAATGGTGGGCCCCAGCTCTAGCGTCGCTATTCTCCCACATTGACATGACTGGGCAGAAGATTGTATTAAATCTTAAATATTATCCCTAAATACAGGGACGCAAATGGCGGCGGCTATGGCTGCCGCCATTTGCATCCCTGCAGGCTGCCCAGTGCCTGGATGTTTGGCTGCGGGTGGCCGGAGCCGGCCAGCGGCTCCACGGCTTGGCCGCGGAGCGGAGCCGGCTGGGCAGGATTCCGGGGGGGAGGGACGGAGCGCCTCCCCTCCCATCGAGGATTCCGGGGGGAGGGACAGAGCGCCTCCCCCCCCAGTGGAAACAGAATGGAACAGAAGGTAAGTGTTCTGTCCATCCCTATGCAATAGGTGTTCGAAGAAGGATGCTGAGGGAGCTCGGACTTACCTAGCTGGATGAAAGACAAAGTCTGGAGAGTAATGCCATTCTCCCAATATGGCTGATATGCATTACATTAGTACTACACTGTGTTGAAGTGTCTATTAATTTGATTGGGGATATATGGCAGATAATTTTAATGTAGTTCCTTTTTTGAGCTGGTCTTTGACTGTAATAAAGTTTTATTCTATTCTACATCTGTAGTTTTCTCCAAACTCTGAAACAAATATATATGTCAAGCCACAGCATGGAGTAAAAAGTAACAAATGTGTCAATTGTTAGCACTAGTTAACTTGCTGTATCTTTGTCAATGTCTCACCTTAGCCCCACTCTCCCTTAGTGCCACCCCCACATCCCTGCCTCTTTTTCACTTTGCATAAAAAGGGGATGTGTTGATGTGTGGCACATCAAAGTATGATGTGTCAGCTAAATCCCATTGAAATGGATTGTGTTGCTATTTATAGCCATGCTAGAGACAAATAAGGACATGCAGAGGCTTATTCCCATGTAAGCGACATGCAAAGACAGCCTGCAATGTCTCCCATGACCACCAGGGGCACTGTAGGCAAGTTCCATGCATCACCACAAGGGGGAGCCCTGTTGCTTAGGCCTGTGACACAAAATGGCAGATGGTGCACAAAATGGCTGCCATGCTTCAGACTTCCGAATCCAACTCAGTGCACAGGCCTATTTATAGAGTACAAGAGAACAATCAGACCACCAGGTAGATTGTCCACAAAAGAACAGGGAAATAAACTTGTTCTTGCATTATTTTTTTATGTAATGTATTTCAATAATATGTGTGACTTATTAAGAAGAAGTAGTCATAGAGGTTGGACTATGTAGTCTGCCGATGAAACAAAGTGAGACTGTACCAAGTGAGACAAGATGGGAGTCAGCCTGTTTTGCTGACAGTTGTGTGTGTGTGTAGAAGTTCTCAAACAGGTGAACTAGCATGAAAGGATGGTTCTCTAAAGGTTAGTGGCACTTTATTTGCTAGTAAGGTCAGCTGTCTACTAGGCTATGGGATCTGCTGATAGCACTCAAGCCAGTAAAACAGCCTAGTGGGTGCTGGTGGATAGGAGGTATGGAATTGCAGGTAGATACTGGAGTTCCTGGTTTGAAAACCTCATTGGCACCTTTAAAAATACCCCCTGGAATTCTGATTGTTATTGCTAAAGTTAACCAGTTGCATTATGGAGTGCTTTTTTGTAAAATACTGATTTAAGAACATTAAGGACTGGTATTGGCTGAGTAGTAGGTTCCCCTTCTCTTCCTTCTACATCCTATATGTTAACATGAATAATAGTATAAAAATCACAAATCCTGGGATGGGATCTTCTTGCCCAGTAGCACGCAAGGCTGTGTCCCAATCCTTTATCACCATACCTATGGATTGCCATTTTCTTATGTGTTCTGATGACATAGGAACACTTTGCTAGTATGGAAAACATTAATATCCAGAAGGCATCAATATTCTTTTGAATCTAAAGACATTCCTGTGAAAGTAATGATTCTGTCATGATGCTGTCATGCATGTTGAGTTTCACATGATGCCAGACATTAAAACTCAGTTCCCCCTTGATCTGGGATGAGGGGGACCCCAGGATCTGTGGGGTTTTGTCTGGGAGTGGTCAACTATCAACTAACCCTGTACATTCACCACTGAGCAAGGGAAACCTGTTATCCCCTTATCTTCCCATGGTCAATGTGTATAGTGTGAATGAGCAGTCCTGCACATAGGTGAACAATTCTTGGGATGTCAAAGTACACAGTGAAAACCAAGCTTCCAATTCAAAAGGATTATTAAGGTTAATCAGAAAGGAGAAGGAAGAAAACAGAAGTAAGAAAGTAGCTAATAACAGAAATTGATATGAAAATGGAAATATTGTCATACTGTGGCAGTAGCACATTTAGTTTCACTTGAAGCCAGATGTTCTTAAAATATATTTTCTCAGTGCTAATTAGGGATGTCAGAAAATCCATCTAGGGGGTGAAGTTTGCCAAGCTTTCAGGCCAGCTCACGGATTTTTCCTTCCCTCCCCCAAGTGATTTACGCAAGTTGTGGCTACAATTTCTGCAAATTGCAGCCATAAATATTCCTAATTTGCACAAATTATGGCCAAAATTTGAATGACTTATGCAAATTGTAGCTGCAACTTGCGTAAATGACATTTTTACGGGAGGAAAAAACTGAAAGTTCCCAGATTTCGGGAACACACACTCAGCTTGGCTTGCAAATGCATGCCAAGCTGGAGAACTCGGGGAAATCTGCCGAGGCAAAAAAGGCCGTATTTTCTGCGATAGCCATCCCTAGTGCTAATTCTTCATATGGCAGCCATGTTTGACTAAAGAGCAAGGTGGAAATGTTTAAAAACAAATACATATTTCTTGAATAGGTGGTGCCTCTTTCTCTCTGTAATGACATCTGCCATCCTGGTTATCGGAAGAAAAAGAAGGAAGGGAAGCCATTTTGCTGCTATGATTGTGTTCAGTGTCCAAATGGGAAGATTTCTCAACAGACAGGTAGAACTATATAGTGGGTGGACCAATCAGCATGCTGAATATTACACTATATCTAGTCAAGAGTAAGATGATGATGGTAAAAAGTTCCTATTTACTAAAGTGGTTGGCAATAGCTCTCATTGCTGTGCCATGTTTCCCATATTCACAGTCATTCTTTCATCTGCTATCCTTCCTGGAAGCCTTCCTGTGCATGAACAATTAGCTTTATATAGAATGTATGAATACTTTGTCACATAGTCTGCCTTCTGGGTCAACCCAAGCAAGGGTGAAGTACTTCCTCATGCAGTGAATGATTGCGCTGCAAAACCATTTGCACTGTCCTGAGTGCAATGATCTATGTCTTGAGGGAAAATAATAGATTTTTTTAACCAGGGGGGCTCCCACTTCACCTCTTTCACAGCCGTACAGTCCCTGTGCAGCTTCAGTATCACTGGGTAACCTACCAGATACGAAAGTGAGGCAATAACTCTGCTTCATATTGGCACTGATGTCAGGTGACAGGTTTGCATTATCCTTGAGACTGTGGTTGCAACACATGCAAACACCAAACTGAGTTGCCTACTTCTGCTTCTCAGAGTCAAGGCCCTCTCTTACCCCTAAACACAGCTGTTTGTAGAAATAAGAGCTGTGTCTGCAACTGCAGAAAAGCTGCATTGGATTCAGCTCTGAAATGCACCTTTTTTCCCCCTCAGACATGGATTCCTGCATTGCATGTCAAGAAGACTGTTATCCAAATGTGGAACAAAATCAGTGTGTTCCTAAGGATGTAATCTTTTTGTCTTACGAGGAACCTTTGGGGATGAGCTTAGGCATTTCCACACTTTTATTTTCTTTGTGCACATCTCTGGTGCTAGGAATCTTTATAAAGCACCACAACACTCCTATTATCAAAGCCAACAACCGGAACCTCACCTATACTCTCCTGATCTCCCTGCAGCTCTGCTTCCTTTGTGCTTTGTTGTTCATTGGCCGACCTGAAAAGGGGGGTTGTCTCTTCCGTCAAATTGCATTTGGCCTGATCTTCTCACTGGCTGTGTCTTGTGTGCTAGCAAAAACCACTACTGTGGTTCTGGCTTTCATGGCCACCAAGCCAGGAAGTAGCATGAGGAAATGGGTGGGGAAAAAAGTGGCCAACTCTATTGTTCTTCTCTGCTCACTTATTCAAGCAGGCATCTGTACTGTGTGGTTGGCTACTTCTCCCCCTTTCCCAGACATTGACATGAACACAGTAGCTGAAGAAATTGTACTGAAATGTAATGAGGGCTCTGTGACTATGTTTTACTGTGTCCTTGGCTATATGGGCTTCCTGGCTTCTGTGAGCTTCACTGTGGCTTTCCAGGCCAGGAAGTTACCTGACAATTTTAATGAAACCAAGTGCATCACTTTCAGCATGCTGGTGTTTTGTAGTGTCTGGTTGTCCTTTGTTCCAACCTACCTGAGCAGCAAGGGGAGATACATGGTAGCTGTGGAGATCTTTTCTATCTTAGCCTCCAGTGCTGGGCTTCTGGGTTGCATCTTCTTCCCTAAATGCTACATCATTGTGCTAAGGCCTGAGCTGAACAAAAGAGACCAGCTATTAAAGAGAAACAAATAAATACATGTTATTCTTCAATCCACCGATGCAATGAATATGAACTTGAGCACGCTCCAGGAGAGAGCGGAGGACAGGAAGGCCTGGCGTGCTATGGTCCATGGGGTCATGAAGAGTCGGACATGACTTAATGACTGAACAACAACAACAAATTCTTCAAACAAATTATTTCCAAAATTTACTGGTGTCTTTGGACACTTTGCAACCCTAACCAAGTTGAAGAATAGCATTGCAAAATGTCTGGTGCTCACACATTCTATAATGTGGCATAAGGGAGAAAGAAGATCCCTGTGGAGATGCTTGAGAAATGAAAACTGCTCTCCATGTGTGTGTGAGTGTGTGTGTGAACCTGAACAAGACACTCCTTTCTGTAGTTTCCCTCTTGTCCCAGTTTGTGTATCACACATTGGAATCTCCCCCAAGCCCACTGCAGTGTTTCCTCCTGACAATCATTAGTGATGAGAAACAACTATCAGTCCCACTTCTTAAGTTTGCCTTCCGAGGTTTCTGGAAGGTTTGAATTGGTCATTTTCACAAATTGCTCCTTGCTTATATGCAGATGACATGATCCCTAAGTATATTCCAAAGACCCATCCAAAAGACCATATTCACACCCGATTATTGGATTCTCAGCCCCTCCACCTGAGTCGACAAGGATTTTTTTAAAAGTATTAATGCTGTTTGGAACTTGCCAGGCAGCATTAATACAAAATATTTTTAAAAGTTAAAAAAAAGAAAACTTTAGAAAATGTGTTCTTAAAAGTGTGGAATGAATCAAACTTAAGATGTTTTAAAAATAAGAGGTTTGAGATGAACCAGAATTGACAGATTCATCAATCCCCATTCAGCATTCCTTACCTTCTCATCATCAGTTAAGAAAGAAAATGGGCAACTGGTGCATCAGTTGTTGGAACCTCACTTTAGGACTGTCTATGTGTAAAATATTTAGATAGCCATTTATGTTGCTGTTTGTGTGTGTGTTTTCTACTATCAACCACTTTCTCCCTTCTCTCCATAATCTTCACCTTAATAAAATGTTTACATTAAACTATTTGGTTTGACTCTGTAATTTGACATCCTAAGCATCCTTCCCCCATGTTTGTTCATACTGGATGCATTAGCCATTGGGAGTTAATGGAGGACAGCTCACCATCACCCAGAGGTGGTTTGGGAGGAATAGTTGCTCATTGCCTGCTTCCTAGCAGGAATGTGTAGATCTTGGGGTTCCTTTTAACTCAGATCAAGGAGGAACTGAGGAATGATGACTGACAGCCATAAGTAGTTAAGCAAGGAAATAAATGATATAGTTTTTCTTTCTTTGCAGGGCTAGTGGTGTTTTGCTTTGAATCACTTCAGTGTTCATACAATCTGATACTGATCTGAGCTTATGAAAAGTTCCAAACTGAGCACCAAGGTACCGAAAGCCACTGAGAGGTCCAGAAGAATCAACATGGTTGCACTTCCCCTGTCCCTTTCCTGGCAGATGTCATCCCACAGGGTGACCAAGGCAGTTTCCATTCCAAAAACCAGGCCTGAAGCCCGATTGAAATGGATCTAGATAATCCGTTTAATTCAAGAGTGCATGCAACTAGGGATGTAAGAAAGTCACTTACCTTTCTGTGGATTATGTTCATGGTGTGGGGGGGAGGCGTTCCGTCCCTCCCCCCAGAATCCTCGATGGCGGGGGAGGCGATCCGGTCCTCCCCCCCGGAATCACACCTTCCTCCTCTCCAGGGAGGAGACAACAGCTCTGCCGGCGAAATAAGGAGTCCACCACTTCCTAGAGAGCATGAACTGAGACGTTATGAGAGCTCCTGATCACCAATCTCTTCTCTCTCGAAGCCTGGACCTTATGCCATGGGATTTTATGGCACTGATTAATAGAGTCCAGCACAATCACCAAGGGACATTAACATGGATGGTGGGCCTTTGGTAATCTGATCAGGAAGGATATTCCCAGTTCCTTGTAGGGATGTCGGAGAATTTCTCCATGAATCTCCGGGAGGCCGAATGCCAACGCATTCAGCCCCCCGAAATTGGTGGAGAAACGGTCTGCCATCCCCCCGCCACCCCCCCGGAATGGGACTTACCTTTGTCTAATGTCCCTGGGGCTGGCGGCTCCCGGCGGCGGTTCGGCGGCAGCGGCTGGTCTTCCGCCAGCTGCCGCCGCCGCCATTTCCAAGGTGAAAAAAAAAAAAAGTGATAGGCTACATAAAGATTTACGTAGCCTATCAAGGCCAGATTTTCAAAAAACACCGTGATAGGCTACGTAAATCCTTACGTAGCCTATCATGGCTGACTTGGGGGGGGGGAAAGAAGTGCATACTCAAATGGCAGTGCCCATGGGCGCCGCCATTTGCATTCCTTATTTGGGCAAGTGTAGTCTACGTAAAATATTTACGTAGACTACGGCGAAAATAAGGGCAACGCAAATAACGTTTTTTCCAAAGTCAGCCATGAATTTTTTTTTCCAAAGTCAGCCGTGATAGGCTACGTGATGATTTACGTAGCCTATCACAGCTGACTTTGCAGATCTAGCCACGATAGGCTACGTTAATCGTCACGTAGCCTATCACGGGGGCGTTTTTTTTTTTTAACTTTTTATTTCGCGGCCAGGCAAGGCGAGGCACCTCCTCCCCGGCCTGAATTTCGGCCGGGCGAGGCGGGAAGCCTCCCCCCGGCCTGAATTTCAGCCAGGCGAGGCAGGAAGCCTCCCCCCCCCCCGGCCTGAACTTTGGGGGGAGAGCAGCGAAGCGCCTCCCCCCCACCGCTAAAAGCTGCAAGACCAGGTAAGTGACTTTCGTGCACCCCTAGCTGGAGAAAGCTTTGATCGCATCCAAGTGTGCTGCAACAGAAAGTAATAAGCTATACTGGGTCTGTCTCCAAGTTTGTTTGGGCCAGGAGCCCCCCACCGCATTCAGAATGAACAAAGGGGCAGGCACAATCCCTATGTCTTTCTTCACCGCCTCCAGTCTAGCCAAGACTAAGTTAAGTCCAGCTGGACCTTGTCTTCTGAGGAAGAATCATGCCTCCTCCAAGGCATTTTGGCAAGTGGGCAGGGTGCTTTGCCCTTCCCCTTCTTGCGGGGCATCCTATATAAATGACGGGTGACTTGGCCCATAGGACAACCCACCCATCAAAAAGTTAACAGAATACACAAACAAAGGGGTGTGTGTGTGTCTCAGTTCAGGCCTCGCCACCTGATTCTCTTTCAAATCAGAGCAGAAAATGGATATATGGGATTCTCAGGAGGCCACCCCTCTAAGCTCTGACCAGACCAGACTCTGCTTAGCTTGAGCAAAGCAGAAGCCTCATGTTCCTTAAAACCATGCCCTCGGAGCAGACGTTAAAGCCTCTGCCTAGCAAAATGAATAGAGGGACTGCCCAGGAGGTGTGCCAGCAAAAGAACCCCCAACCCCACAGGACTACCAGTCTCCCCATGCAGGGGTTGGCAGCAGCTCTCCAAGGTTTGAGGCAGGATTCCCTCCTCGTCCTACGCGGGGAAGCTGCGGATTGAATCTGGGACCTTCTGTATACAAAGCAGGAGCTCTTTGAGGTGTTCAAAGGCCCCTGTCTCCAAACTTGATCAACCATGCCTCTGCAAAACTCAGCTCAGGCCAAGACTCACCCTCTCTGCTCCTTCAAGGAAGAGGAGGAGCAACCAAGAACACTGAAGGAGCCAAAAACGGCTCCCACCCAGCACGCACACACCAGCCCCAGCTGGAGGGCGGGCAGCTGCGGCAAGACCCGGGCTGAGAAGTGGCCGGCCAGGTGGGAGGCGCTTGCCAACAGGAATGCCATCGCTGCTCAAGCAGACATCACACTGAAAAGCAGCCGCCCAGTAGGTCGTAGCTTGCCGGCCTTTCCGCTCAAAAGGGCGGCACACAGGCTGATGCCTTCTCTGTGCCAGATGCAGGAGCAGCTCCCCATCACCGATGTGCTCCTCGTGGTCTAAAAAGACGCTGCCTCTCTCTTGGCTACAGGAGCGTGTGCCATGCTCCTCACAGCCGCACTGGAAAAAGGTGTTGAGGAGGGGCACCAGAGAGCTAAGAGTGCCTCTAGGTCCCCTCCCACCCCTGGTGGTGCCACCGGCGTCTGCCAATGGTGGCTACACACGCCTCCTCACCCCACTCCTGCTTGCAATGCCCCCCCCCCCACAGTCAGGCAAGCCAGACACAGGGTAGGGCATTTTTCTTTACATTAATTTGCAAAGCCATACAGTGCTCATTTCATCCCAAGTCTAGTTTTCAATGGTAGCACTATATCACCTGTGAAAAGGAGAGTGTACATTTTGTGTGTAGATTATTTGGGAAAATAAGAGCCATTGGCTCAAGAGCCTCTTGCAAATTGGCAAGATAAAGATTAAATCATGTTGGATCAAGGAGACACTTGTCTAACCACACTTGTGGAAATGATACTTATTTATTTATTTATTTATTATTAAATTTATTAATCGCCCATCTGGCTGGTCACCCAGCCACTCTGGGCGATGTACAACATACAATAAAAACAGTTTAAAACAATAGAATTCTACAATAAAAACATTTTCTAAAATACCCTAACCCACCCCAAATGCCTGCCTGAACAACAACGTTTTTAATGCACGATGGAAGCTCGTTAAAGAGGGGGCATGACGGAGTTCCCTAGGGAGGGAGTTCCACAGAGTGGGGGCCACCACAGAAAAGGCCCTCTCCCTCATCCCCACCAGTCTAGCTGTCCTGGCTGATGGGACAGAGAGAAGGCCATCCAAGGCTGATCTTGTTAAGCGGCCTGTCTGGTGCTGCTGGAGGTGCTCCTTAAGATAGGCTGGGCCGGAACCATATAGGGTTTTAAAGGCCAAAACCAACACCTTGAATTTGGCCCGGAAAACAACTGGTAACCAGTGCAACTCCTTCAGCACTGGAGTGATGTGATCTCGTCGGCGGCTGCCTTTAATCAGGCGAACCGCTGCGTTCTGTACCAGCTGCAGTTTCCAAACTGTCTTCAAGGGTAACCCCACGTAGAGCGCATTACAGTAGTCTAAACGAGAGGAGACCAGGGCATGCACTACCGATGGGAGCAGATGGTTGGGAAGGAAGGGGCGCAGCCACCGTATCAGATGGAGTTGATACAGCGCTGTCCGGCTCACAGATGACACCTGAGCCTCCATGGACAGCTGGGAGTCCAAAATGACCCCCAGGCTGCGGACCTGGTCTATCAAGGGTAGCCGTACCCCATTCAACACCAGGTCAACATCCCCCAGCCTCCTCTTGTCTCCCACCAAACATACCTCGGTCTTGTCAGGGTTCAGCTTCAGCTTATTCCTCCCCATCCAGCCACTCACCATCTCCAGACATTTGGACAGGGATTCTACGGCCAACCTTGGTGAAGATTTAAATGAGAGGTAGAGCTGCGTGTCATCCGCATATTGATGACACTGCACCCCAAACCTCCTGATGATAGCCCCCAGCGGCTTCACATAGATGTTAAATAGCATCGGGGAGAGGATGGAACCCTGTGGCACCCCACAAGTAAGTGGCCACGGGTCCAAAATCTCTTCTCCCAGTGCTACCCTCTGGTACCTGCCAGAGAGGAAGGACCGGAACCACCGCAATACGGTGTCCCCAATGCCCAACCCCTCCAGGCAGTCCAGGAGGATACCGTGGTCAACGGTATCGAAAGCCGCTGAGAGGTCGAGGAGAACAAGGAAGGAGCGTTCAGCCCTATCCAGAGCCCTCCTCATATCAACTACCAAGGCGACCAAGGCCATTTCTGTCCCATGCCCAGGCCTGAAGCCCGACTGAAATGGGTCTAGATAATCAGTTTCTTCCAAGTGTGCCTTCAACTGCACCACCACCACCCGCTCAATCACCTTGCCCAAAAATGGCAGATTTGAGACTGGGCGAAAGTTGTTCAAAACTTGAGGATCCAAGGAGGGCTTCTTTAAGAGCGGTCTTATCACTGCCTCCTTGAGGGCTGATGGCACCACTCCCTCCTCAAGGGAGGCATTCACCACTGCCTTGATCCCCTCACCCAGTCTCTCTCTGCAGCTCATAATGAGCCAAGATGGGCAAGGATCAAGTAAGCAGGTGGTCGGCCTTACAGATGAAAGCACCTTGTCCACTTCATCAGGAGGAAGAAGCTGGAACCGATCCCACAAAACCGGTTTGCCACAGGCCGCCTCTTGCTCACTAACTGTATCCACAGCGTGCAGAGTAACACACCTAATCTGATCAATTTTATCTGCAAAGTGCCTTGCCAAGGCCTCACAGGAGGCCTTAGAATGCTCCAGTGGTTCCAGAGCCACAGAAATACTTGAAATATGGTTCTCCCTACCACAACTCAAATGTGAAGTGCGAACCAGGGCCCAATTTTAAAATATTCAATTGCCCAATTGAGAACAAAAAGAATACAAACTTGCACAAAGGAAATGGAAGCAGATAATAAAAGATGCAAAAAAAGGAGGCATTTTGAGAAGCATAATACTAACAACATCAAGGCCAACAATAAAGAATTTTTCAAATATACCTGAAACAAGAAACTATCTGGGGAGGAAGTTAAGTTATTGGATGACAACACACTTAAAGGAGTACTAAAGGGGGCAGGGGATAAGAAGACTGCAGAGAAGCTAAATGCATTAGTTTAATCTGTTTTCATGGAAGAAGATGCAGGACAGATACCTGTAATTGAACTGACGTTTTCAGGAAGAGAGTCTGAAGAACTGAGGTAAATAGCGATGACAAAAGATGATGTTCTTGATCTTATTGACAAATTCAAATCACTTGCCCCTGGGGGTATCCATCCTACAATTCTTAAGGAGCTCAAATGTGAAATTGCTGATCTTCTAAAGGACCCATGGAGTTGTGGAGTTTCAGAGTTTGTTAACCACACCAACAATTCACCCTCTCCAGGTTCGGATGATATGGCAAGCTATGAGTGGGGCTTGGGTTACAGAATGGGGGCTGCAGGTACCTTCAAACCACAATGGCTTATTTAAGCCACTGTTGGTGATTTTGATTATGCAAACCAGATCAGAGAGAGAGAGAGAGAGAGAGAGAGAGAGGAGTCTGTACTGCACGTATGCATTGCTGTTTTTCTGTCATTCTTTTATGAAGATCTGTTTATTAATACCAACTCCACAGTCAGCCAATAAAACACACTTCTGTCCCATTTTAATAAAATTAATGTATTTTTATAAGTATACATGCACTCCAAGGAACAGGATGGATGATCAGTT
Organism: Heloderma suspectum; assembly: GCF_057233095.1. NCBI lineage: Eukaryota > Metazoa > Chordata > Lepidosauria > Squamata > Helodermatidae > Heloderma > Heloderma suspectum. The sequence goes on along the minus strand of NC_139463.1, from coordinate 90,855,919 downwards.
GCTGAATGTCTTGGATCTCTCAGCAGCTTTTGATACCATTGATCATGTTATCTTACTGGATCAGCTCTGTGAGGTGGGAACTGAGGGCACTGTGTTACAGTGGTTCCACTCCTACCTGCAGGGCTGATTCCAGAGAATGGTATTGGGGGATTCCTACCCCATGGCTATTAAGCTGTGGGGTGCCACAGGGTTCTATTTATCCCCCATGCTGTTCAACATCTATATGAAGCCTTTGGGTGAGGTCATTAGGAGTTTGGGGGTTGGGTGTCACCACTATGCTGATAATGCTCAGCTCTACTTCTCCTTGTCGTCAGAATCAGCTGAGGCAGTGAAGGTGCTGGACCAGTGTCTGGAGGCTGCAATGGGCTGGATGAGGGCCAATAAGTTGAAGCTAAATCAAATCCTGACAAGATGGAAGCTCTGTGGATTGGTGGTTCCTGAGTCCAGGAGTTGGGTAAGCAACCTGTCCTGGACAGGGTTGCACTCCCCCTGAAGGAGCAGGTGCATAGCTTGGGAGTACTCCCAGGTCCATCCCTGTCACTGGTGCCCCAGGTAGAGTCCGTGGCTTGGAGTACTTGGGGCCAGCTTCGGCTGATCCACCAGCTCTGGCCTTTCCTGGACAGGGATAACCTAGCCACAGTAGTACATGTGCTGGTAACTTCCCAATTAGACTACTGCAATGGACTTTACGTGGGGCTGCCCTTGAAGATGACTCAGAAGTTGCAGCTAGTGCAAAATGCAGCAGCTAGACTGCTGACTGGAACATTTTATAAAAATCATATAACACCAGTTTTAGCGGGATTGCACTGGCTGCCAATATGCTTCCAGTTGGAATTCAAGGTTTTGGTGATGACATTTGAAGTCCTAAATAAATTATATTTGAGAGAGTGCCTCTCCCTATATATGCCTGCCCGAGGACTGAGATCTGTTGGTGGGGCCCTCCTCTGCATCCCACCAGTGTGAGACATACACTATGGTGGGACATGGGGGAAGGCCTTCTCTGCTGTAGCACCCTGGTTGTGGAATGCCCTCCCCTTGGAGGCCCAATTGGCACAGACATTGGTTTCATTTTAAAATGTGGCTTTTCACCAATGCCTTTGAGGGCTAAATGCTTTTCCTAAAGTAGCACACTGTTTGAACTGTTTTATTTTTTAGGCTTTAATTGGTATTAGCTTGTTTAATGTTTAATATGTTTTAGCTGTTTAAATTATTTATTGTTTTATACTGTTTAAATTGATTTTATCTGTACACCGCCCTGAAATCTTAATAATATACGGTGGAAAGTTAGAAGGATGAATCCTTGGGCTCCTCCAGGGAAAGATTTCAGCATTGTTGATGATACCATTATGTGGCACAGAAGCTTTAACCAGGTAGGATAGTGCTACAGTCTTTAGGTTCAATAAGATAAGTACGGGAAAGGGGGAGGAGAAAATTCCCTTGTAGCTTCCTTTATAAAATGTTTCCAGGGTGAAATGCTACCCGTATCCTTATCCTGGTAAACTTACAGCACAACCCTGTGTTTGTTTATTTGAAATTACTCCCACTCTGATTAACTGTGATTACTTTTAGGAAATTGTGCACATAGGATTGCAATCTGCTTAGAAACATTGGCTTGGATACTTAATTAAGGCTGCAGTGGTATACACACCTACCTATGAGGAAGTCATATTGAGCTCAATGGGACTTCCTTCAGAGTAGATGTGCATAGGATTGCACTGTGAGTGAAATTAAAGAAGTTCACAAAAAGAAAGTTTCTGATCTCCTTCCCTCTCCTGTAGCTACCTATGACCCTCTCCCCAAAGTGTCTCCAGAACAATGTAGGAAGGGGCACAGGGGTGATGAGGGGATAGGAAAAATGTCCTTCCCTGAACTTTGTTAATATATAATTCTACATATGTCTACTCAGAAGTAATCCCCATTGTGTTCAATGGGGCTTACTCTCAGCTAAGTAGGTATAGGTTTGCAGCCAAGGTTAACTTATTTTTGGATCTAATCCCAATTTTGAGTGATTCCCCTGCCTCAGCATCCTCCAGTTCCCATCCCACATTGTCATTAATTTCATTATAGATGGCCTTGAAATTCATCTTTCCAAAGTACGTAATCTGCCTCTTTGTTCCATACAGGGAAGCACTCTATAGGACTCCATAAAGGCCTTAATCAATATAAATTGATTAGCAATGGGGAAGAAATTAGTTCAGTTCACATTTTATTCAGATTTACAAAATTTGCACTACTCAGACCCATGCATGAACCAGAATGCAGTTGATCTTTAATGGTAAAGCTGTGAATATTAATCAGAGAGGGCTTTTCCCTTAGATTCTATCCAAGGCTGAGGGTTCTGCATTTTCTTTTTTTTTCCTATGGGCCACTATAGCCACTGTACTGATCCCATGTGCTCCTTCTTTCTCAATAAAGAAAAAAAGAAGAAGATGAGGCCTAAAAATATGTGTTCTTCAATTATTCTGCTGCACGTGATACAGCAGACAGCACCATTCTGTAGGGAGATGATTTGAACTCAGTAATTATCTTGAATTACTAGGATGAATTCTTCATCATGATACTCCCATATGAATTTTCTGAGACCATATTTGTAATCAATAAAAAAAGCCTACATAAAATATCTCTTTGCTATTGAAAACAAATTCAGGGACTGGGGACATTCTTTTATTCTACTTTAACAGATTAACTAGTGCCATTAAAGGAAGATGATTATAACTGGCGACTAGGATGCTCAATGATTTTGTTCGCTCCAAATTTTAAGCAAATGAACGTCATTTGCTCTTCCTAAACTAATAAGCAATTATCCTTCGGACCATGTACTTCCCTGATTTCTGTGATGCATTTCTTGGTTCAAAATATGCATACAAACATGCATATTTTAGGGGGAAATGCTTACAAAATGTGTTGTTTAGGAAAAATGTGCTCAATTCAAAAGTGGGTTTTTTTTTCCTGTGGGTTCCTTTTTTAAAATTTGAAGACTGATGCTGAAACAGCATGGAACAGACTTATGACTGAGCATCTGCAAAATTGACACAGACTGGTAATAGACCCATCTATCCATCTGCTGGTGACTGACTGAATACGGAGTTAGAAAATGAACATACTGCATTAAGCTGATATATGCCATGGAAGGGATATTTCTGCTGCAGTTATTTGGGTGGCTGCTGCAGCTGTCTCAGATTAAGTGTAAGGCACACGCTGCATTGTGCATGATGAAGGATCTCTTCCAGATCCCATACAAGTATTGTAAAACAGGTGACATAATAATTGGAGAGATTACTACACAATTTGACAGCCTATTAGAAACAGCGTCCTTCAACAAGCACCCCAAATTTCTAGATGAATTCACGTAAGGAAAAAAAAAATGTTTTGCATAATATGAATTAGACCAGATTATAACTAGTACACACAGATCATTTGACTGCATGAAGATAGATGAGACTTAATCTAGCAATTCTTCTGTATAGCACAGCACTGTCTATTTTGATTGGTAGTGGCACACCGTGGTCTTTGCAACATAATATTCCCTAGAAGTCTTAGCTGAGATTCTTTTAATTGCAGATGCCAGCATTCAGAAATGCAATGTTTAGTATCCAAACCATGTGCTTTATGCAGAATTGTGCCCAGCCCAATGAATACTGTTCAGAAAACAGCCTGCAAGCATTTTTTTAAATGCATTTATGCGTGTCTTATTGATTTATCTCAGGTTTATATATGAAGTCCTAACAAAAGATGTGTAGCGTTGATGATGTGCACAGTGGTTTAGTTTTATAACCTTTATCTATAGCTGTCTATATGTATTAGTATAATGCATAATGTAACTCTTCCTTTAGTGCAAGGACAAAAAACTATCAGCATGTCCTTTCATTGGTGTTTGCTGTGAATCAGATCAATGAGAATCCCAAGGTCTTGCCAAATGTCAGCCTGGGGTTCCACATCTATGACAATTTCTTAAGTACAAGGATGACTCATCAGAATACCTTGAAGCTTCTATCCACCCAAAATAGGATTGCCCCCAATTACAACTGTGACAGGCAAAATAATCTGATAGCTGTCATCGGGGGACTTGACTCTGAAACCTCTCTTCACATGGCTACTGTCTTAGGCATCTATAAGATTCCACAGGTATAATGAGTATGTGGGCCATAAAATTTTCCAGTGTTGGCATATTTCTCTTTCAGTGATATTCTCAGGACTTTCTTACTCCTTTGCCCTCTTTTGTAAAAGAGATTGAATGGGGACTGGACTGGACTAGGAAACATTGCCTTGGATTCAAGAATGGAAGGTAGAAGGCAGGAAAAAATGGGAGAGGTCTTCCTCGGTTTTAATTTGAAAATCCAGGCTGAGGAAAACCATTTTTCCCCTTGAAGCTTCACATTTGCAAATACACATAATCTCAAATATGTTTCATTATTTTAATGTTGTCCTCCTGCTCATACAAGGTGTGGGGATATTTTGAGCCATCATGTTTGTTGCATCTCTGATCAGGATTGTTCATATCAAACCTTTAGCCCATAGAAGGAAGACTGAAATTTAGTATGAAACGTGCTCAAATTATGTATTGTCCTGATGGAAATGTTCACTCAGGCTGCAATCTTGTGCACACATAGCTAGGAGAAAGCCCCATGTAACATAGCAGAGTCACTGTGGAGTAAATACGCAGAGAGTTGTATTGTAAGGCTGTAATCCTACACACAATTACTAGAGAATAGGGGTCATTGAACCCAATGGGACTTACTTCCCAGTAAACATGCTGCATGTATGAGTAGCACTATGATGAATAAGATAGACCATGAAGGCACTGTTCTCCAGCCCACTGGTAGCAGGCACAAGAGACAGAGCCTTTTCATTGGTGGTTCAACCCTGTGGAACCCCCTGCTTTGGAAATCAATTTGCCCCCCTTTTAATCTGTTTTTAAAGGGTTTTTTAAGACCTGACTGTTTACATCTTCTTGCACTGATTCATTTTGACCCAGACATTTAAAACTGATGTTTTAAAAACTGTTCCTGTTTTGATTCTGTCATTGTTGGTCTTTGGTTGTATCATTTAGTAATTATTTATTTTGAATTTGTATTGTTTTAATGATTATGTTTATATGATTTTATTGTGTATTTGTTACCACATAAACCTCTTTGAGAGGACTGGTATAGTCCTTAAAGACAGTATATAAATATTTTAATTACAATGATAAACCGAACAATAAGCCAGTAAGAAGCTGGCATCAAGGAACAAAGATGTAAAAAAAAATATATTATTTTTTGCTTAGATTGCCTACTCTGTATTAGCTCCAGCACTCAATGTTAAAAACCAGCTCCCTTCCTTCTATCGGATGATCCCCAATGAAGAAAATCAGTACACAGGGATGGTCCAGTTGCTGCTACATTTCCAGTGGATGTGGATTGGGATCATTGCATCAGACGATGATAAAGGAGAACATTTTGTGCAGACTTTGTTACCAATGCTAACCCATAATGGAATTTGTGTGGCTGTCATTGAAAAAGCAATAACTATTTCTGACTTTTTAGAGGAATTCCAGTCATTAGAACCTATCCTTGCCATGGCTGTATCACTAATCAACTCCACTGTAAATGTATTTGTTGTAAACGCAGAACCTCAAACCATGACATGCTTGAAATGGCTGATATATGCTTATGGAAGAATAGAAGACTTTATTCAGACATCTATAGGCAAGGTGTGGCTTATGACAGCCCACTGGGATTTCTCATCGGAGACATTCCACAGGGATTTTGATATACATGTCTTCCATGGCACCCTGTCTCTGGGAATTCACTCAAATGAAGTGTTGGGGTTTAGAGAATTCCTGCAGCTCCTACATCCTAACTTGCCAAAAGGAGATGGGTTTATCAGGATCTTCTGGGAACAGGCATTCAATTGCTTATTTTCTGACTCAAATAAAGACAGTGGGGATGCTAATACTTGTACTGGCCAAGAGAAGCTGGAGGACCTCCCTGGGATTCTCTTTGAAATGAGCATGACTGGCCAAAGCTACAGCATCTACAATGCGGTTCATGCCATAGCACATGCTTTACAGAAGATGTTGTCATCTACACTGAAACACAACATGATGTTCTCATCTACAACTAAACTCAAAACAATGGTGGATAGAAGTAGACTGGATCCCTCAAATCTGCAATATTGGCAGGTAATGTTTCAAACCTGAACAATTCCATCATCATGGCTAGCCTAATATTTGATAGCTCTTGATTCAAGAAGGACACCAGGAGTTCACAACATTCCCCTTTCTTAAAACCTTGCATCTCTCATAACTTCAGATAGATGCTTTTCCTCCCCCACTAGCTGAATGCATTACAGAAGTCCAATAAGCTATGGTTCATGAGGCCAATGTAGATATATTGTGTGCATGGGGAAAGGGGAATCATGGTGGCACTGTCCCTAATCATATGTACAGAGCTTATGCATGCATAAAGTGAGGTTGAGACTTGCCACCATAGTCCAACTGTTCCCACCAACACACATCCAGTCTATGCAGATCCATCACTTGATTAAGCCTAAAGTGTTCATTTCCCATGATTTCATCTTCCTATAGTCTAGTTGGGGAAGTTGACAGGTGGGAAATTGACAGACCCCCTACAGGAATGTTGGCAGGCCAAAGACATGTGGGAGAAACATTTGTCACCATTCTGGGATGTGGCACACTTCTGGCATGAGTAGGATCTGCATTCCTGTTGCTTCTTATACGAGCTTTGTATTCTGTAGGTATCAGAGCAGCAGGGAAAAGAGAGAGAGATGATGAAGTAATGTAAGAAGGAATATCAACTGCAAACTATGAAGTTTCTGCTTCACATCATGTCACCTCAGCAATCATATCAGCAGCATCATTTTATTTATTCATTCATTTACAATATTTATATGCTGCTCCACATCTAAACAGATTCTAGACTGGTGTACGATAAAATATAAAATGAATAGAACACAATATTAACATTAAAAAAACCAGAATACCAATAAAAACAATAAAAACGGAGGTTGTTCAATTGAGGAAGGCTTGTTGAATCTAAGATGTTTTCAGGGGTGCTGAAAACAATACAGTGTTGGTGCCTACCTGATTTTCAGAGGCAGAGTGTTCCACAGAATGGGAGCCACCATGTTGAAGGCTCTGGTGGACTCCAACCAGGCCATAGGTCCATGTGGAACCACCAGGAGCATCCCATCTGATGACCTCAATGACTGGGCAGGTAGATAAGGGAGAAGGCACTCTCTCATCATCATTAGCACCAGCAATGTGCAAGCAAGGCAATTTACGGAGTATCAGAAGACAGACCTTGGTCCTCATGAGATTACAATATAAAATCTGGCATAGTGGAAACATTAGAGGAAGGGGAAGTAAATGGAGGCAGGGGCAAATAGTGTTTAAGCAAATAGTGTTTAAGTATTCATTTATAGTTAGCTCCATGCTTACAATGCAGTAACTATGGGATTGTACCTGGAGATGCTTGAGGAATTCAGTCATGTGAATTTCTATAAGTGAATGATCCATTCCTCTTAGACTAATGTGCACATCAGGATTTAGCTATCCACCAGAATTTGCAGTTCTCGTTATGTTGTGACACAGTTCTCACCACTTTAAATGTATCAACATATTATTTTAAAATACAGTACATATGTTGAGATAAAATATGTACATAAAGAATATTTTGAGAGAAGATAAAACACTTAAACATTTCTTCTTCATCATCATTATTACAGATCTCAGATTAAGGTGGAAATGGAATGGAATATAATTAGTGATAGGTGAACTTGCCCCAAGTAAGTTCATTATTTACTCTGAAAATAACGAACTTACCCATGTAGGCTCAGATAAGAGCTCTCCTAAAAATGAACTCTCATTCCATATAAATGAGCTTTTGCACACATGATATATCAAAATGTCTCCTGGGAGCTATAGTTTGGAATTGTGGAGTGCTTTCTTGGAGTCAGAGCTGCAGTGGTGGTGCTAACAGCATGGGAAGCTACAAAGGAAACAGTAGGGTGACTGAATATTGGGGTTGGGGGGAGAAGCACTCCATTCGTTGGAGTGTTCTCTAGTGCACACTCCAATAGATCTATATTAATGTTCAGCATTGTTATTTCTTCAAATATTTATTTTATTTCTCCAAATACATGTGATGGTTCTTCTTGAAGGATATTTTTAAAAGACAAGCAATGAATATCCTTAATGGATTTTATATATATGTATTCTATGGGTTAAATCTCCCCTTGGCAGAAAGGGATTACTTAACATGACAAGGATTGAAATGTCAGGTAAATAAAACAAATGTGCACATATTAATTGTTAGAAAACCAATTATCAAAGTCATTGTGTTAGACCGAGAGATGGAAAATATTCAACTATTGTATTCTGCCATGTAAACTAAAATGACAGCTTCTGATTAATCATTGGAAACAAAATGTAGTCAACCTATTCTTCACAGAAATAATACTTTGAGAATTGTCCATGGCCTGACCACTGATATAGTAATGTTTATTCTATGGCTTTAACTCTAGTGAAAGAAAATCAAATTCTTCAAGTGGAACATGTAAATATTAAAATGATGGATAAAAAAAGTTTATCTTTTTCTGTTCTTATTATAAAAATAATAGAAATATGCAAATACAATCTTGCCACTTTTCATCAGTTTGTAACATCCCTGTGTTTTTCTGTTGTTGTTTTTCTTTTCCAAATCTAGCTTCACCCTTTCTTGAGGACCATTTCATTTAACAGCACTGCTGGGGACTTGGTGTCTTTTGATGAGAATCATGAATTAGCAGCTGGATTTGATATAGTAAACTGGGTTACTTTCCCAAACAAATCCTTCTTAAGAGTGATAGTTGGAAGGATGGATTCACAAGTTTTACTGGGGCAAAGATTCTCCATTAATGAAGAGGCCATCATATGGCACAGCTCATTTAATCAGGTGTGGGATACAAATATGGATTCTATGGTGCAAAGCTAAATGGGATAGTGTTTGAACCCCTCCAATCTGGCTGAATTAGTTGTATTCAGTAGCACTCAGATGGCTTTTCCTATTCTAAGTGACATTTTGTCCACACCCTTCATCTTCTTGTAATAGCTTAACACTATCCAACAAAACAGAGAGTAAAGAGTTTTGTGTTGTGAGAAGCTAACAATGCTACAATGTTATGTTATTATGACCATAAATTAATCATTGTGTAGAATTGGGGATGTACGAAACACTTACCTGGTTTCATCCAGGGAAATCCATGGTCAGGGGGAGGCGCTCCGTCCCTCCCCCCCAAATTTTCCCCAGCCAGCTCCGCTCCGCGGTGACTCCACGGAGCTGCCGGCTGGGGCTGCCCGCAGCCGGACATCCGGCTGCTGGGCTGCACAGGGAAAGGGAAAGACAGGGAAAGACAGGCAGGGAAAGACAGGGCCGTAGTGCCCCTTTTTGCCATTTGTGCCCCTGTCTTTTGCCATGATAGGCTACGTAAATATTTATGTAGCCTATCACAGCAAAAAAACAGGAACGCAAATGGCGACGGCTACAGTGGCCGCCATTTGCGTTCCCTTTTTTTTTTTTTGCTGTTATAGGCTACGTAAATATAATGCAAATGGCATCCCTGCGTTAGCCGTGATAGGCAATAAGAAGAAGCGAATGGTGGCCACAGACACAGCTGCCATTCACAAAGCACCCCATTTTGCGTGCCTTTCATGGGGTGGTGGGGTGGGGTGCTTCGTTCCGCCATGGATTTCGGGGGGCTGAATGCACTGGCATTCGGCCTCACTGAGATCCGTGGTGGAATTCTCCAACATCCCTATGTAGAATAACATATTTTAAGGCTCCAGTGCATTCTTCAGTGTAAGGCATGCTACTGAATGGAATGTACTTGTGAGTAAGCATGATCAAAGCCAAGCTGCAGAAATGCATAAACTCATCCATACATGGTTAATCTATACATTGTATACATGGTTAAGTAATCCAGAATAGCCACTACCTTATTTACTTCACTTACACATCTCATCCCCATAATCAGGAACTGCCATCACCTCTTTTTGTACTCAGATCTTAGATAGTTTAAAATGAGTGGGATCTATTATTCTACCCATGATCTCACCCATGATTTCCTTTACAAAAAGAAATAAAAAGAAAGGGGTAAGAAAAGAAAAGAAGAGGTAACAGGAGCTGTGTGTGAACTAATTTGTGGTCATGGTGTAGTGGGCAGGGAGAGAAGAAAGAAGAAAATGTTAATTCTTCTCCGGTACCATGGCCTAGATTTAATCCAAATCTCATTCTTCACCACCAGGTGACTGGCTTTTGAAAATCTTCAGGACATCCTGATTATGGTGGTTCCATATCACATTTAGTTTAACTATCAGAAACATATTCATTCTTGTAAATAATGGCTATGCATACACTAGACAAAAGGTGTATTGACATTGGCAGTGTTCATACACCTGCCAAGGATTAAGATTTTACTTTCACACAAACCTACATTGAAAGATAGGGAAAATAATAAATACATTTAGCCACTCTTCAAACACCCTCACTTTAAAGGAGCATTGCACTTGGAAATCCCTGTATTTCCAAGCTTGTGATGCAAAATACACACAAACATTCTCAAGTTAATGGGTGCATATGTTCAAACAGGTCTGTGTTTAAAAATCCAATCAAACATATGCACATTAATGTGTATATTTAAAATAACGTGCACAAATCTTGTGTGTGTGTGTGTGTATCAGTCACATACTCATGTGAAAAGGGAATGGAATGAACTTGACCTAAAAAACCCCAAAGATCTTGGCAAGGCTGAGATTGGCAGATCTGTCTCTCTAGTAAGGATGGCAGAGAATTCCGCCACGGATCTTGGGGAGGCCGAATGCCAGTGCATTCGGCCCCCCGAAATCTGTGGCAGAATGGCCTGCCACCCCCTCGCCACCCCCCACAGATCCCCCCAGGATGAGACTTACCTGGGGCGGATCTTCCTGGCGGCGGCAGCTCCGGCCACGGCTTTGGTGGTGGCGGCGGCGGCGGTGGCTGGTCTTCTGACCAGCTGCCACCGCCGCCATTTGCAGGTTGTTGGTTTTTTTTACACCCATGCGATAGGCTACGTAAGTTTTTACGTAGCCTAAAACGTCTGGGTAAAAAAAAAAAAAGGTGTACACAAATGGCGGCAGCTACAGCCGCCGCCATTTGCGTTCCTTATTTTGGGCCGTCTTAGTCTACGTAAATAATTATGTAGACTAAGATGGTGAAAATAAGGGGAACGCAAATAGCGTCCACTACGCTATTTGCGTTCCCCTTGTTTTCACCGTCTTAGTCTACGTAAATATTTACGTAGATTAAGACGTCAAAAATAAGGAATGCAAATGGCAGTGGCCGTAGCCGCCACCATTTGCATACATGTTCGTTTGTTTGTTTTTACCCAGAGCCCTCCGCGGCCGGAAATCCAGCTGTGGATGGCTCTGGCCTGGCTGGGCCTGGCCAGCGGCTCCATGGAGCCGCTGCGGAGTACAGCCGGCCAAGGAGGATTCCGGGGGGGGGATGAACGGAGTGCCTCCCCCCCCGTCCAGGATTCCGGCGGGAGGGACGGAACGCCTCCCCCCCACCATAAACATAATCCGCAAACAGGTAAGTGATTTTCGTACATCTCTACTCTCTAGCCAAAGCAAATAACATGGAGATTCACAGCCACTCCCCTTACATATGGTTAAAAAAAGTCAGAAGATTATAACAAGGCATTTCTTTTGGAACTGATTCTTTCTTCATTCTTTTGCAGTTTGAGACCTGATTAATGTCTTTAGGAGTTCTCATCCCAACCATTCAGTGAGAAAACGTATTCCACTGATTAAAAACAACTTTGCTCTTAGCACTTTGGAATACTCTGTTTTCAAAGAATAAATGCCTCTAATTTCTTCCTTTTTTATGGATAGGTGCTGCCCATTGCTCTGTGCAATGACAACTGTCATCCAGGTTACAGGAAAGAAAAGAAAGAAGGGGAGCCATTCTGTTGCTATAATTGTGTTCCATGTCCAGATGGGAAGATTTCAGATCGGAGGGGTAAGTGGCATAATGTATGAATTATACATTCCATAATATTTTTCTTTGGTTTTGCTATATCACCAGTATACATCTCAAAAACACACCACGGAAGATAACAATGCAGTTATCACACATATTCATACAATGTTACACTTATACAGCAGATAAATATTCTTTATACAAAAATTACATATTTTGAATTCTTCCCAGAGAAGAAAACATTCATCAAGTTATACTGGTAAATGTCCAAAACAAGACTCATGACACAATCACTCCCAGCAGTTACTGGTAAATCTTAAGGTCAAATAAGTACTTAGTTTCTCCCACATCCATTACAAGTAAAGGACAACTATTTTTAGGCATGTTGGTAAATGACCCAGAGAAGCCCCTTGACTCAAAGTTTCCTATTTTATCCTGTTAAACCTCAAGAACCACTAATTGTCTTCATTAAATGACCCATTTCCAAATATATGCTCAAATGTAACTATCTATGTTTATCAAAATTCTAAAATCATCAGAGATGCAAGAAGGGCCAGAGGTGTGGAGCATATGCAAAAGTTCCTTCATCTTCAGTCCCTAACTTGATAGCTATGTTGGAATTTCATCAGCCATGGAGGTGGGCTGAAAGGGAATGTAGCTGTCAAGCATCACAGAGCTTGTTTCAGCAGATCAGGCAGTGGTTCTCATGTTCCCGGCACCACTGAGACTTCCTACGCATCACTATGTAGGACCAGCAGCCCAGGTTCCTCTGGAGTTGAGTGAGGACAGATGACAGCTCCTGTGCCATTGGATGTTATAACAATCCAAGTTCTGCTCTGTTCTGTCAGTTTGGAATACTTAGATTCTGATTGAGGCCACATGGGTTCAATACCATGGGATTCACTGTCTTCAGCAATCCTGCTCCGTGAAATGCTGCTGCCTCTCCTTTGTTTGCCTTCAGCTGTCAATGTCTAACCAAGGTCCATGCCCAGCCTTGAGCCTAAAGTCTGAAAAAAGCACATAAAAAGACCAAGGCAGTGGGATCTATTGAAAAGATACAGCAGATTTTGACCATGGGAGGGTGAGCCCTCATTTTTAAGCCTGTGTATGTTCCTCTGATTGAGAACTTGGCTGGGGGGAACCAAATGTTGTAGTTTCATGAGAAATAAATGATGCCACAAGGGAAAGTCAGGCTACATCACATTTAGAAGGAGATACAGTCAAGGCCAGAAATACTGGAACAAGGATAACTGTTTTGGCAGTTGGCCTCTGTACACCACCACATTGAAGTTGAAAGGAAACACACCCAGATGGGAACCAAGTCAGGACTTTCAGCTGTATTTCAAGGGGTGTGACAAAAGTGGGGCACTAACCATTCAGGAAGTACATCCGGTGGCAGACACACACTCCCATCGTTGGTGGCTCATAAATAATGGAACGAATGGCTGACAAGCAGCTGCATGGCCAGGTGTGGCCTGTTTCCTGGGTACCCCATGACCAATCAAGCAGATAAAAAGCCTGGAGGTGGTTCTGAGTGTTACATTTGCACTTATACAGCTGTTCACTGGAACTCTCAACATGAGGTCCAAAGAGGTGTCATGTCCATGTGAGTGAAGGAGGCCATCATTAGGCTGTGGAAACAAAATAAACCCATCAGAGAGATAGCGAAAACAGTGGGAGTGGCCAGTACAACAGTTTGGAACATCCTGAAAAGGAGTTAACTGGCAAGCTCAGCAACAGCAAAAGGCCTGGAAGACCATGGAAGTCAACTAAAGTGGATAACTGCAGAATTCTGCTCATGGTGAAGAGGAACGCTTTCACAACATCTAGCCAGGTCAAGAACGCTCTTGCAGAGGTAGGCATGTCATTGTCAATATCTACAGTCAAGAGACAGCTTTATGAATGTAAATACAGAGGCTTTACAACAACGTGCAAACCACTGGTAATGCTCAAGAACAGAAAGGCCAGATTAGCCATTGCCAGCAAACACCTAAAAAAGTCTGCCCAGTTCTGGAATAAGGACTGATGAAACCAAGAATAACTTGTACCAGAATGATGGGAAGAGAAAAGTATGGAGAAGGAAAGGAACAGCTCATGATCCAAAGCATACCACATCATCTGCCAAATATGGTGGAGGCAGTGTTATGGCATGGGCATGTATGGCTGCCAGTGGCACTGGGTCACTGGTGTTTATTGATGACCTGACTGGTGATAAAAGCAGCAGGACGAATTCTGAAGTGTATAGGGCTATACTTTCTGCTCAGATTCAGCCGAATGCTGCCAAACTGATAGGACGCCACTTCATACTGCAGATGGATAATGACCCCAAACATACAGCAAAACCTACCCAAGAGTTTTTCAAGGCAAAGAAGTGGGATGTTCTTCAATGGCCAAGTCAGTCACCTGATTTCAACCCACTTTTCACTTACTGAAGACAAGACTGAAGGCAGAAAGACCCACAAACAAGCAGCAGCTGAAGGCAGCTGCAGTAAAGTCCTGGCAAAGCATCTCGAGGGAGGAAACTCAGCATTTGGTCATGTCCATGGGTTTCAGACTTCAGGCAGTCATTGACCGCAAAAGATTTTCATCCCGGTATTAAAGGCGATCCTTAAGTTTGAAATGATGTTGATTTGTTCCATTACTTATGAGCCACCTATGATGGGTGTGTGTGTATGCCTGTACTTCCTGAATGGTTAGTGCCCCACTTTTGTCAAACCCCTTGAATTACAGCTGAAAGTCCTGACTTTGCTCCCATCTGGGTGTGTTTCCTTTCAACTTCAATGTGGTGGTGTACAGAGGCCAACTGTCAAAACAGTTATCCTTGTTCCAATATTTCTGGCCCTGACTGTATACTGATTGGTTCATTGACGCCTTCCCAACTGTACCCATATGGGAAATCTCTCTCTCTCTCTCTATATATATATATATATATATCCTGTTTCTGTCCATTTTACTTTTCTATGATAATTATCTTCCCACTATCCAATAGCTCAGTTTTATACAGCAATGTTTCTGAGAAACTTATTTACTAGCACAACTGCAGACCATAGAGATGGATACTTTCACTTCCTTGATTACATGATGATGTATGTAAGAAACAAAATGATGGTGTGGATGGTAAAACAGCAGAGAGGGAAATTCATTATCCTTAATGGTCCATTATTTTTCACTTGCCTTTGTTGTTGTGGTCGTTGTTGTTTCTTCCTCTTGTCCAATGGCCCGGATCTGTGTGTCTGAAATAGAGACACATGTCAAAGACATGTAGTTTATGAGTAGAATGCCAGACTTTGCAGATGGATCTGTTCATTACATTAAAATATATAACAAAAGAAAGATGATGCCATACTTGGATTGTTTTTGACCCTGTTCTATTTTTCAGACATGAATGACTGTTTCCAGTGCCCAGAAGATCAATTTCCAAACAGCAACAGAGATCAATGTCTTGCCAAAGTCATAATCTTCCTCTCTTTCACTGAGCCTTTGGGGATCACCTTAGCTTTTGCAGCTCTGTCTCTTGCACTAGTCACACTTTTGGTGCTAGGGGTTTTCATCAAGAACCTCAACACTCCCATCGTCAAAGCCAATAATCAGGACCTCACCTACTGTCTGCTCATTTCCTTATTGCTCTGCTTCCTCTGCTCCTTCTTATTCATTGGCCGACCTCACAGAGTAACCTGCTGTTTGCGACAAATTGCTTTTGGCATCATCTTCTCAGTGGCTGTATCTTGCATATTGGCAAAAACCATCACAGTAGTTCTGGCTTTCATGGCCACCAAGCCAGGGTCCAGGATGAGGAAATGGCTCGGCAAAAGACTAGCAAACTCTATTCTTCTTAGTTGTTCCTTTATTCAAGCCATTATTTGTGCTATTTGGCTATGTGCTGCTCCTCCATTCCCACATTTTGACATGCATTCTCTGCCTGAAGAAATCATTCTGGAATGTAAGGAAGGGTCAGACATTATGTTTTATTGTGTTTTGGGCTATCTGGGATTTCTGGCCGTTGTCAGCTTCACGGTGGCTTTCCTAGCCAGGAAGTTGCCAGATAGTTTCAATGAAGCCAAGTTTATTACTTTCAGCATGTTGGTGTTTTGCAGTGTTTGGTTGTCCTTCATTCCATCTTACCTGAGCACCAAGGGGAAATACATGATTGCTGTTGAGGTCTTCTCCATCTTGGCCTCTAGTGTTGGGTTATTAGGTTGTATCTTTGTTCCTAAATGCTACATAATTATTCTAAGGCCTGGATTGAACAGCAAGGACCAACTCATAAGAAAAATTATTTAAGTGTTTGTTTAAAAAGGTAAAGGTAAAGGTGTCCCCAACTAGTCGTGTCCGACTCTAGGGTGCGGTGCTCATCCCCGTTTCTAAGCCGAAGAGCCAGCGCTGTCCGAAGACGCTTCCGTGGTCATGTGGCCAGCATGACTGAACACCGAGGTGCACGGAACGCTGTTACCTTTCCCGCTGAGGCAGTGCCTATTTATCTACTTGCAATTTCTTGCTTTAGAACTGCTAGGTTGGCAGGAGCTGGGACTGAAGACGGGAGCTCACTCCGTCAAGCGGCACTTGGGTCTCGAACTGCTGACCTGCCGACCTTCCAGTCTGCAGTTCAGCATCTTAACCACTGAGCCACCGCGGCCCTAAGTGGTTGTTTACTATTGTATTATTTAATTGGTTGTTTATTTTTTAAATTATTTCTAAATTGTAGTCTTCATCTAGAACCAAACCAAAGAAACATATGTACAGAACCTTCTGTCTTTCCCAATCTGTTCTTCTTAGCTCAATCAACAATATATTTTCCTTCTACTTTATTGAGACTGCCTCAATTAGGGATGTACGGACCGTGTAAAATCCGCTCTGTCTGTATTTTGTAGATTGTCAGGCACCTTTCGTTCCATCTTCCGCCCACAGACAGATGTGAATATTTTTTTTGTCATGCAGAAAAATACAGAAATAATTACGTAAATATTTACAGAAGTATTTACAGAAGTATTTACATAATTTAACTCAGTACGTAACATTTACTATATTGTCCCCCCATTCCATTCAACGCTTCCTTAGCAGAAACTTATGTATTGTTCTACGGATTTATATGTGTAAACTTCAGGAAAGTAAAAACATCATCTGAAAGTCCACAGACTCCTCATGGCCTGAGGGGGTCGCTCTGCAGTGGATTCCACAGGTTGGATTATTAGAAATCCGAGCTCATTTTAATCCATCTTGAATTTCTCAATAGTAAACCTTATTCTTCAATTGCCTTATGGATGGCAGGATGGGAAAGTGACCTTGGAAGTAACTGTGTAATGTTGTGATGATGGCTGAGCCTTTTAGGTTCTTTGAATGTTCTAATCAGGCCATAAAGGTTCAGCGTTAACAAAATGGTTTGTTTTATCAGCCAAGGGAATCAACTGGATTAGATTCACCCCATATGTATGAGTTAGCAGTCTCAGGAAAGGGAAGCTTTTTTAAAAAAAAAATCCAGCATGTCGTTGCCGCTTAATATATCAATAGGTAAATGCAATAAATTATAACTTTTATCTAATATAACCCAAAGCAAAATACACATACACACACACACACACACACACACACACATGATAGTTCTGGCTTATCAATATTGTAAATTGTGGATGCATTTGAGTATATTATTTGCTTTAACTTTCTATAAATGTTTACAGATGTTAGAAGTATTTTAACCATTAATTATGTTTTGCAGTTATATTTCAATTACAGTGCCTGAGAGGGGAAAAATCCTTTCTGAAACATGTTGAGCATATTTTTTAAAAGGGTTTTATTCAGGCACCTGATAATACCTTCTCTTCTGTTTTGGAACACATAAGACACTTGATGTTCCCTTGAGCATTTTATGTAGAACCATTGTGAAATGAACTGTAGTAATGTTGCGGATCTTTGTGAATCTTTAGTAACCCAACAGAGTTGAGGGGAAATTGTCAGTTGAGAGATACGCAGAAAGTCATAAATTACAGACCAACCTGGAGAGTGGTTCACGCCTCTCCAGGATGGAATCTGGCATACGTACAGGAAATAGATTCAAGTAGGGATGTCAGAGAATTCCGTGACGGATCTTGGTGATTTCCCCCGAAATCCATTGCGGAATGGCCTGCCACCCCTCCGCCCCCCCCGGACCCCCCCCCCCTGGATGAGACTTACCTGGGGCGGATGTTCCGGACGGTAGGGGCTCCAATGGCGGCTTCGGCAGTGGTAGCAGCAGCGGCTGGTCTTCTGACCGGCTGCCACCACCGCCATTTGCAGTCTGGTCTTTTTCTTTTTTTTCCCCCCATAGACGTGATAGGCTACGTAAAGACTTACATAGCCTATCACATCTGGGTTAAAAAAAAACACACAATGCATATGCAAATGGCGGCGGCTATGGCTGCCGCCATTTGCATTCCTTATTTTTCGCCATCTTAGTCTATGTCAATATTTACGTAGACTACGATGAAGAAAAGAATGGGGAACACAAATAGTGCCTACTATGCTATTTGTGTTCCCCTTTCTTTTCTTCGTCTTAGTCTACGTAAATATTGACGTAGACTAAGACGGCGAAAAATAAGGAGCGCAAATGGTGGCAGCCATAGCCGCCATTTGTGTACGTGTTTGTTTTTTACCCAGAGCCCTCCGCAGCTGGAAATCTGGTCGCGGATGGCCCTGGCCTGGGCCTGGCTGGCTGCTCAGCAGAGCCGCCGCAGAGCACAGCTGGCCACCGAGGATTCCGGGGGGGAGGACCAGATTGCCTCCCCCCTGTCGAGGATTCCGGGGGGAGGGATGGAACACCTTCCCCCCCACCATGAGCAGAATCAGTGAAAAGGTAAGTGACTTTTATACATCCCTAGATTCAAGGGTATTGTGACCAATACACATGTGAGTTGTACAGACTCGAGTTTTAATTGCTTCTAATGTTTCTTAAGAGTCATGCAGAATATTGCTGTATTTGTATAACCATTTAAGACCAAAATTTCCAGATGAACCATTGTCAAGCTCTCCTTGATGTGGGTAGGCTGACACAATACATAGATTCTATAATTGGAAGATGTTCTTCAATTCATTGACAGGCTTTTGGTTTGGCAGAGGTATATGCTCATGAAAAGGGGGTTATGTTCTCCATTCCCACTCCACCTTACAGCACCCCACATTTCACCTTTAATTCTCTTTCAGAGGTGCAGGTTCTGGCTGGGGAACAGGGCATGGCAGGGTCAAGGGGGAATACACAAAAATCACCTCACTTCTTCCATTAGTGGTGTCATCCACTAGGTGAAGAATCCTTCAATAAATGGAGACACTCTTCCCTTCTGATGCTCTCCTGTTGATGTGGGTAGGCTGAAAGCACCAAAATGTGTTAGGGGTTGCATCCAGTGTTGCTCTTCTTCAAATGAAAGGGCAACTTCTATTCACAGAAGGGTAACTTTGGGATAAAACCTAGAGGCTCCATTTACAATAAAATCCTAAATCCTTTCAGAAGCACACTATATTGTTCATTTAATTTCACTGGTATTCCTCGGTTCATAAAAACCACACCATTAAGAGATTCTTCAAAAAACAAAGAGCTTAAACAACAACACCAACAATAACTTGGGTGTTCCTCTGACTATTCATTTGGAGAAGAAGTGGGCTTAGCTAGCAACAAAGCAGTGGTTTCTGTGAGGGCTGTGCACCACTTTGGTCCAAAGCCTGAATAATGAGGGGAAGCGGGCTGATTAAGAGGTGCCTTAGTGTGGTATGAGGCAGATCAGAACAGCACCAAGGTGCCCTGAAGCGAAATGGGTTACCTACAAGGCACATCGGTCTGCCTCGTATATTCAGAGCTCTTCTGATGTGTTATGAACAGCCCAGACAGCCTGTCTCCAAAATGTGTCAATGTGTGAAAGATCCGGAAGGGGAGGAGGAAGAGGGAGGGGGAAAAGCCAGAGGAGAAGGAGGAGGATGAATGGCCAAATTAGGGCTGAACTTAACCTACCAGTGTCCAATCAGTGACAGTGGTGAAGGGGGTGGGGGCACTACATATATTTTGGTGAAAGCCTGCATTTGTTCATTGCCCGAGAATGAGAGTGAGGGGATTGGCTGAGTTAGAGCTGCGTTTGTCTGTTAAGTTTGATTAGACCTGTGGACCGTGTGTGTGTGTGTGTGTGTGTGTGTGTGTGTGTGCAGCTTCTTCTTATACTTTCCTACTTTTTTCTTTTTATTTCCTTCTTTCATTTTTTTAGATTATTAATTGAAAAACAAACATTTACTGTATTAGTTAGTGTCTTCTTGGCTTGTTCTTTTACTCCCCCCCCCCATTATTGTTCAATGTGAGAATGAGAGCTAGTTGGTTCATTGGGTTCCTGAGAGCACTGTGTGTGTGTTTTTAAGCTTCGTTAGACCAGGTGGGCTAGGCACTGTCCTCTTTCAAGAATAATATGCCCTTGTGGGCCAGGCATTGTCCTATTTCAAGAAAAAGACATGCCCTTGTGGGCTAGGCACTGTCCTCTTTCAAGAATAATATGGCCTTGTGGGCCAGGCATTGTCCTGTTTCAAGAAAAAGACATGCCCTTGTGGGCTAGGCACTGTCCTCTTTCAAGAATAATATGCCCTTGTGGGCTAGGCATTGTCCTGTTTCAAGAAAAAGACATGCCCTTGTGGGCCAGGCACTGTCCTCTTTCAAGAATAATATGCACTGGTGGGCTAGGCATTGTTCTGCTTCAAGAATAAGATATGCCCTGGTGGGCAAATACATTGATAAAGAAATAAGTATTCCCAAGAAAAAGGTATGATCTTTTTAACTGCAGCAACTATAAAATACACTATGGGAGCAGATCCTTTATATATAAAAACATAGGTATCCCCAAGATCAACGAGGTCACCCGCCCACCCTCCCATGTCTTGGTGGAATAGCTGGGCTTGGAGGCATTGATAACTGTTTCCCAAGATCCCACAGCATGGCTGCTTGCACTAGACTTGCCCTCCCATGGATGTTCCTTAAAGGATTTGCAGTGTATTAAGTCCTACAGGGCCTTATGAGCACTGTATTTTAATCTCCTCTATTCTCCTCCCACATAGTCATTACTGGGTGTATAGTCGGGGATTGTTTGCCCTCACTACCTTCCTGGCACCAGACTTGCCCTCCCATGGATGTTCATTTAAGGGAAGTGTACTCATTCATTCCAATAACCATGCCTTGAAAGAGTCTTGTACTGTCTTCCATCACTACCTGACCTCCCAAGGTCAGGAGTGGGTATTCCATTCAGTCACAGACAGCCTGACTTAGTGGAGCAGTTGGTCTTCCTCAATGTTAACCTGCCCTTGCTGGGCTTCTCCACCCTCAAGCCCTCAGGCAACTTAGCAGCACACTCACTCACCCAGCTGTTTCTTTTTATTTTGGCTGGCTAGTTTTTGTCTTTTTTTGAGTCAGGCAAAGCATTACATTTGTATTACTACTACCACTATTACTTTATTTAAGCCTCTGCCTGCCCACCTCCCTGCCATGCCCAAAGGAACCATAACTGATTTAATGAGCCTTTCCCAGTTTCACTGTAATGTCCATGTGTATGCATGGTTTAATCTTTACGACAAGTCTTGCAGGATCAACCAGGTTGTCTCCTGCCCTGTGCCCTGTCCCCTATGTCTGAGGCCTGGGTGGAATAGCTAGGCTTTGTGGCTTTGACGCCATGGACCTATTGCTTATGTGCACCCCACTGCACTCACGGGTGTCTGTCTCCCCACTAGCCATGTGCCAGCGCCTTTGCCTCTGTCCATCAAGACAACCGTTGTTGTTCTTGTCCAATCAATGTGCCCTCCTGGCATGGGTGGATTTCTGTTTCCAGGAAGATGGACATTACATGAGAGGTGTCTGATGTCCTCAGCACAAGAGTGGTGCACGTTCTCCAGTTTCAAGTCCCGATGAGAAAGACAGGGCATAGTGTTCCACACTTCCCCCTACCCTTTTGCATGTGTAGGGAGTTTTCTTTCTGTATCTTCTTTTCATTTGCTCTTGCTGTTTGCCCCATGGCAGTCAAGCCCCAGTCACCCCTCATGGTCTTCCCCTATTACAAAATATGCCCTCTGGCTGGCTTGGCTTTGGTTTGTCTCTGCCACCACTGTTCCATATGCCCTGGTAGGCAAGGCAATGTTGATTTGTTATTACTTTTCCCTTTCTTTCTTCCTTTATCAGGAAAAGAATTATAAACATAACAAGCTCTTTTTGAAGCAACTTCAACATACGCTGTTGGAGCTGGCATTACCGTGGCTGTGTGCACCACACTTATCCTTCAATAGCTCATTGCTGAAGGACTTAAAGTGTACTCATTCAATCTAGAGTGACAAAAGCATGAGAATAATTATACAATGCCCTGGTGGGAAAGGCACTGTTGATCCGTTTCCAGCCCCAGGCCGCTCTTCCCTAACATGACCTTGTAGGCAAGGCATTGTTGATTCGTTTGTGACCCCAGGCCACTCTTCCATATAGAATATGAGGTCAGCCCCCGTTGCCATGTATTATCTCTAGAGCTACCACAGGCCCCACTTTGCAGAGTTGCTGTGTCTTCCTGCCTCTGTGAGAAGACCAGCGAGAGCCTGAGGTCATCAAAACCTACAGCAGAGATCACCAACTGCATATATAAGTATAAATTGGATAATGATGTGCGCTTGCTACACTCTCAGTTCCTTCAGTCCACTTGCATCTTTTTTTAATTAAAAAAACAAAAAATGGTCTGAATTTTGGCAGGTGTGGTGTGGCTAATAATAATAATATAAAATATTCATTTTGTGTGTGCTAGTGGGGAAAAAGCATATTACTACAAAAACAAACTACTCTGCCAGCCTGCCTGCCAGGTAATGTGTGTATTCCACCAAGAGAGCCTGCGCTTGTCATTCGTCTGAATAGGAAGGAAGTAAAGCAAAAAGCAAGGGAGAAAGGGGAAGATATATCCAACTGAATGCAGATTTCCAGAGAATAGCAAGGAGAGACAAGAAGGCCTTCTTAAATGAACAATGCAAAGAAATCAAGGAAAACAATAGAATGGGAAAGACTAGAGATCTTTTTTTCAAGAAAATCATAGATATCAAGGGAATGTGTTGTGCAAAGACGGGCATGATAAAGGACAAAGAAGGCAGGGACCTAACAGAAGCAGATGCCGTTAAGAACAGGTGGAAAGAATACACAGAAGAACTGTACAGGAAAGATCTGAATGTCCCTGATAGCCATGATAGTGTGATCACTGAACTTGAGCTGGACATCTTAGAAAGTGAAGTCAAGTGGGCCTTAGGAAGCATTAGTAACAACAAAACTAGCAAAGATGACAGTATTCCAGCTCAGCTATTAAAAATGCTAACAGATGATGCTGTTAAAGTGCTGCACTCCATATGCCAACAAATGTGGAAAACTCCACAGTGGCCACACGCCTGGAAAAGGTCAGTTTAGATTCCAATTCCAAAGAAGGACAATGCCAAAGAGTGTTCAAGCTACCATACAATTGCGCTCATTTCACATGCCAGCAAGGTTATGCTCAAAATCCTAAAAGTAGGGGTGTACGAATCCCTTACCTGGCTCCATGCAGGAGCATCTGCGGTGGGGGGGGGAGGTGCTCCATCCATCCCCCAGGAAACCTCGATGGGGGGGAGGCGCTCTGTCCCTCCCCCCAGAATCCTGTCTGGCCGGCTCCGTTCCATGGCCGAGCCGCCGGCCGACTCCGCCCGCCCGCAGCCAGACATCCGGCCGCTGAGCAGCCCTGCAGGAACGCAAATGGCAGCTGTTGTAGCCGCCATTTGCATCCCTGTCTTGAGCTGTGATAGGCTACATAAATATTTACATAGCTTATCACGGCAGAGGGAAAAACTGCAGTGTACGCAAATGGCGGTAGCCACCACAATTTGTGTACGCTGGGTTCCCCCCCTCTGCCTTGATAGGCTACGTAAATACTTATGTAGCCTGTCACGGCCTCCGCAGGGATGCAAATGGTGTCCCTGCATTAGCTGTGATAGGCTACTTAAGTGTTTACGTAGCCTCTCATGGCTATTGAGAGGAGGAAGTGAATGGAGGCCGCAGGACGGCCGCCATTCGCAAAGCAGCACGGATGGGAGCAGGTAAGTGCTCCGTTTCGCATGCCTTTTGTGGGGTGGGGGCAATAGGGACTTAGTCCCGTGCGCCTTTTGTGGGTTGAGGGGGCAGGGGCTTCGTTCTGCGATGGATTTTGGGGGGTCTGTGATCTGTCGCGGAATTCTCTGACATCCTTACCTACAAGTAGGCTTCAGCAGTATGTGAACTGAGAACTACTGGAAGTACAAGCTGGGTTTTGAAGGGGCAGAGGAATTAGAGATCAAATTGCCAATGTTCACTGGATCATGGAGAAAGCAAGAGAATTCCAGAAAAACATCTATTTCTGCTTCATTGACTACGCTAAAGCCTTTGATTGTGTGGATCACAACAAACTCTGGCAAATTCTTTAAAAGATGGGAGTACCAGACCACCTTACCTGTCTCCTGAGAAACCTGTACAAGGGTCAAGAAGCAACAGTAAGAATCGGACATGGAAAAACCGATTGGTTCAAAATTGGGAAAGGAATACAACAAGGCTGTATACTGTTGCCCTGCTTATTTATCTTATATGCAGAGTATATCATGAGAAATGCTGGGTTGGATGAATCACAGGTCAGAATTAAGATTGCCGGGAGAATTATCAACAATTTCAGATACTCAGATGGTAGCACCTTAATGGCAGAAAGCCAAGAGGATCTAAAGAGCCTCTTGTTCAGGGTGAAAGTGGAGAGTGCAAAAGCTGGTTTGAAACTCAACATTAAAAAAGCTAAGATCATGGCATCTGGCCCCATCACTTCCTGGCATATAGAAGGGGAAGAAATGGAAGCAGTGACAGATTTTATTTTCTTGGGCTCCAAGATCACCACAGACGGTGACTGTAGCCATGAAATTAAAAGACGCTTGCTCCTTGGGAGGAAAGCTATGGCAAACCTAGACAGCATAGAAGCAGAGACATCACCTTGCCAACAAAGGTCTGTATAATCAAAGCTATGGTTTTCCCAGTAGCAACGTATGGCTGTGAGAGCTGGAATATAAGGAAGGCTGAGTGCCGAAGAATTGATGCTTTCAAACTGTGGTGCTGGAGAAGACTCTTATGAGTCCCCTGGACTGCAAGGAGGTCAAATCAGTCCATCCTAAAGGAAATCAACCCTGAGTGCTCATTGGAAGGACAGATACTGAAGCTGAAGCTCCAATATTTTGGCCACCTAATACGAAGAGAAAACTCTCTGGAAAAGACCCTGATGCTGGGAAAGATCGAAGGTAAAAGGAGAAGGGGATGGCAGAGGATGAGATGGCTAGATAGCATCACCGATGCAATGAATATGAACTTGAGCACACTCCGGGAGAGAGCGGAGAACAGGAAGGCCTGGCGTGCTATGGTCTATGGGGTCACAAAGAGTCAGACATGACTGAACGACTGAACAACAACAACAACAACTGGGGAAAGGGGTTGTTTGCACTTCAAAGAAACCTACAGCAGAGATTAAGGATAGTGACCTCCTCGACTTCAGCACACATATCGTATTATCCCTTCTGAGTTTGGTTTGAGTTTCTGAGAACAGCACATTTCACCTGTGACTAGCACAAAAACTACAGGGCCATACTATCTGAAATTTAAGAGCTGTGATCCCCTCCAGGGGAGCTGAGAGTTCCTCCAATGTCATGCACTTCTGTGTAAGCAGTGAAAATTTACAGCTCTTTGTTTTGAGACTTTTTGTGGAATAAATCAAAATTCATCTGAACCTAGCACAAAACCTACTGTGCCAAATTGCCTGGAATTTGGCAGATTGACACCCCTTCTGGGGGTCTGATAGTTTCCTGAATTTCATAAATGTATCATCAAAACTGAAGTAACTGTGGATGTTTTTGTTTTCTCATGCAAGTCAATGGGAAAATGTCAAAAATGAGTGATCTGGATGTCCGATTCTCACTTCAGATTCATATCTGAGTTGAAGTGAGTGGAGTCTGAATCAGCCCAAAGCAAAGTAGGGTCATTTTGGAAGCTCCAAATCAGCATCCAAAATGAAGCTGAGAATCCACTGGAGAAATCCGCTGTGGATTCAAATGAGGCTTTTTTTTTTTCCTTTACTTTTCCAAACTTTATGCATATATATTTATTTGCAGGAAAATACACAAGTTTCTGCTGAGACTGGTAAATATACACTGGGAAAAGTTGAATGGAATGGGGAACATTATGCTAAATGTTACGTACTAAGGTAAATTATGTAAATTGTTGTGAAACCTCTTACGGAATTGTTGGTGTATTTTTCCGCACAACAACAAAATCAAATCAAATCTGAGCCTGACAGTACACAAAACACAGAGTCGATCTTATGCAATCTGTACATCCCAACTTTTCACAAATATAGTAGGGATGTCAGAGAATTCCGCCACGGATCTCAGTGAGGCCAAATGCCAGTGCATTCGGCCCCCCGAAATCCATGGTGGAACGAAGCCCCTGCCCCCCACCCCATGAAAGGCGTGAAAAACGGAGCACTTACCTGCTGCCATCTGCGCTGACTTGCGAATGGCACCCGCCCTGCGGCCGCCATTCACTTCTTCATCATAGCCATGATAGGCTACGTAAATACTTATGTAGCCTATCACAGCTAACACAGGGATGCCTTTACCGTTTTTTTCACTGTAATAGCCTATGCAAATATTTACGTAGGCTAAAACAGGGCGGGGGAAGGAACGCAAATGGCGCCCACTATGCTATTTGCGTTCCCCTTGTTTTTCACCATAATAGCCTACGTAAATATTTACGTAGGCTAAAATGGCTAAAAATAGGGAACGCTGTTGCGTACGCTGTTTTTTTTTCCTTTGGCTTGCCATGATAGACTATGTAAATACTTACATAGCCTATCACGGCAGCTTCGCAGGACATAAATAGCAGCCACTATGGCAGCCTCTATTTGCATTCACAGCAGCCTGTCCGCAGCCGGAACTCCAGCTGCAGACGGCCCTGGCCGGTGGCTCTGTGGAGCCGCTGCGGAGTGGAGCCGGCCCAGGGAGGATTCCAGGGGGAGGGACGGAGCACCTCCCCCCCACTGCGAATCCAAACTCCGCAAAGGTAAGTGACTTTCGTACATCCCTATAATATGGTCATTTTTGGTGAACTTTTCCCTCAAGATGAGTTGTATTGGAAAGATCCCCCAAATGCAAATTTCCATATGCAAATTACTAAAAGGCTATGGAGATGCAAACTGGGAGAATTAATGAAGTGAATTCCTCACTCATCCTTATGCAGAAGTATCATTGTTTGCAAAATGAAATAAATTATAATTTTAAAAGCCAAAAAACTGCTCAGCAGGGACTACGTTTATTGCTTTCCACATTAATGATATACAGCTCTTAGGGATGTCCATCACTGGGAAATCCATTCCATTCAAGGACTGCAAGCCCAATGGCTCTCAGCAGTGAGAGTAAGTAGGGATAAACTGAATCAGATGGGTTTCTTTTTAATGCATTTTGTTTTTCCTAGGTTCCGTCATTTGCCCAACTATTTGTAATTTGTGCAAATTGTGATTTGTGCTCATTGTAATTTGTACGAATTATAATTTGTGCAAATCATAATTTGAGCAATTTGGGGATAGGGTGACAGGTCAGGAAAAGGAGACCAGATCACCCACTTAGCGACGGGATCCTCGGGGTTTCAAGTGCGGAACTGGCACTTATGGGTCTCTAGTTCAGACATCTCTGAGTATCAAGCAAGTGCTTTTTAACACAGATCTAGCCTCCAGCCCCTTTTGAGAGCCCTGAAATGGGAGCTGCATAAGCTGGAGTGGGGGGAGGCTAGATCTGTTAAAATCACTTGCTTCAGCTTATGCAGCTCCCATTTCAGGGCTCTCAAAAGGGGCTGGAGGCTAGATCTGTGTTAAAAAGCACTTGCTTGATACTCAGAGATGTCTGAACTAGAATCAGTGGACCCATAAGTGCCAGTTCCGCACTTGAAACCCCGAGGATCCCGTCGCTAAGTGGGTGATCTGGTCTCCTTTTCCTGACCTGTCACCCTATCCCCAAATTGCTCAAATTATGACTTGCTTCAGACTTGGGTAAGTGTGGACTGGAAGGACTGTGGGACCCACAAATGTCAGTTCAGCACTTCAAACTCTGATGAGGATGAATTTGCTAAGTGGGCAAACTGGTCCCCTTTTCCTAACCAGTCACTAGGGATGTACAAAAATCACTTACCTTTAGGGGATTATGCTGATGGGGGAGGGGAAGTGTTCCGTCCCTCCACCTGGAATCCTCGCCGGGAGGGGAGGCCATCCGTTCCTCCCCGTCCCCGGAATCCTGGCTGGCCGGCTGTGCTCCGCAGCGATTCTGCAGAGCCGCCGGCCGGCTCTGCCAGCAGCCGGACATCCGGCCGCTGGCTAGCAGGGATGCAAATGGCGGCGGCTGTAGCCAGCGCCGTTTGCGTCCCTGCAGTCAGCCGTGATAGGCTACGTAAATGTTTACGTAGCCTATCATGGCTGATTTAAAAAACACACAAAAAAAGTGCATATGCAAATGGCGGCAGCCATGGCCGCCATTTGCATTTGCATTCCTTATTTTGGCACATCTTAGTCTACGTAAACATTTACGTAGACTAAGATGGTGAAAATAAGGGGAACACAAATAGCGTAGTGTCTACTAATAGCGTAGCACAAATAGCATAGTGTCTACTAAGGGGAACACAAATAGCGTAGCATAGACTAAGACATGCCAAAATAAGGAACGCAAATGGCGGTGGCCATGGCCGCCACCATTTGCATACATGTGTTTTTGTTTTTTTTAAGTCAGCCGTGATAGACCACGTAAACATTTACGTAGCCTATCATGGTGTTTTTTAAAAATCTAGCTGTGATAGGCTACCTAAATCTTTACGTAGCCTATCATTTTTTTTGTTTATGTTTTTTTTTAACCTGGAAATGGCGGTGGCGGCAGCCGTTCGGAAGACCGGCTGCCGCCACCACCGCTGCCGAACCGCCACCAGAGCTGCCACCGGAGCCGCCGCCGCCAGGAAGATCCGTCCAAGGTAAGTCCCGTCCTTGGGGGGGTGGCAGGCCATTCCGCCATTCTGGCATTCGGCCTCCCTGAGATCCGTGGCGGAACTTTCATACATCCGTACCAGTCACACACCCCCCCCATTGCTCAAGTTATAATTTGCACAACTTAGAATTTGCACAAATCACAATTTGTGCAGATTACAATTTTCACAAAAGATGGAAGGGGGAAATGTGCAAATTGCCACCGTTAAAACAACTACAATGGAATCTGCATATTGGCTCAACATGCTACTGAATGAGTCAGTGCCAGGAGAAGAGAACAAAATCATCAGGACTGAGCTGGAAAATATCCATTGACCTTCAGCAAACAAACAGTATCCTCTGACTAGGGATGTCAGAGAAATCCACTGCAGAGTCAAATGAGGCCAGATTCCAAGCAATCCGCAGTGGATCGGGACCACTTACCTCCGCTCCAGGATGACTGGAGGCAGAACGGCACTCAGCTGCTTCTTGCCAGCCAGAGCCGTTCACCTCCTCCCTGTCCCTGCTGAATGCTATGTCTTAAAAAAAAAAAAAAAGGCGATCCGGAGGATGTGCCCATAGACTTATATGCAAATAGAGTCATGAATCTTGCACATAAGTGTATGCATCCATAGGCTTATACACAAGATTCACCGCTCCATTTTGCGTATAAGTCTATGAGCACATGCGATCAGCAGGATGTGCCCATAGACTTATATGCAAAATTAGGGATGTACGAAAGTCACTTACCTTTTTACAGCTTTGATCCATGGTGGGGGGAGGTGCTCCGTACCTCCCCCTGGAATCTTCTCTGGCTAGCTCCGCTCTGCGGCGGCTCTGTGGAGCCGCCGGCCAGGGCCATCCGCAGCCAGAGTTCCAGAAAGGGTTGGCGGAGAATTTCTCCATGAATCTTCAGGAGGCCGACTGCCGACGCATTCGGCCCCCCGAAAGTGTTGGGGAAATTCTCCACCAGCCCCCCGCCCCCCCCAGGATGGGACTTACCTTCGGCGAATGTCCCTCTCGGCGGCGGGTCCTGGCGGCGTTTCGGCCGCATTTCGGCAGGGGCGGGGGCGGCAGCCGGTCTCCCGACCGGCTGCCGCCGCCGCCATTGCAAAAAAAAAAAAAAAGTAAAGTAAAAAAACAACAACACACACCCGTGATAGGCTACGTAACGATTTACGTAGCCTATCACGGCTAGATTCCCAAAGTCAGCTGTCATAGGCTACATAAATCGTCACGTAGCCTATCAGGGGTGACTTTGAAAAAAAAAAAGAGCGTATGCAAATGGCGGTGCCCATGGGGACCGCCATTTGCGTTCCTTAGTTTGGCACGTCTAGTCTATGTAAACATTTACATGGACTACGGCAAAAATAAGGGCATGCTATTTGCGTTGCCCTTATTTTCGCCGTAGTCTATGTAAATCTACTTACGTAGACTACGCCGAAGGTAAGCTGGCCAAGAGACTAGCTGCCGCCGCCACCAGAGCTGCCGCCGTCGGAACATCCGCCCCAGGTAAGCTTTGTCCTGGGGTGATTCCACAGGGTGGTGGGGGGTGGGAGGCCGTTCGAATGCCATGCATTTGGCCTCAATGCAATCCGTGGCAGACTTCTCTAACATCCCTTCGCAAAATACAGCTGGGAATCTAGCATATAAGCCTATGGACACATAGACTTATACTCAAGATTCATGACTCTATTTGCATATAAGTCTATGGGCACATCCTCCCGATCGCCATTTTTTTTAATTTATTTTTTAAAGACCTGGCAACTGGCAGGGACATGGATGAGGTGAATGGCTCTGGCTGGCAGGAGGGAAGGTAAGCACCCCTCAAGCCAGTTCCCCCCGCCTGGAATCCAAGCGGAGCGGAACCGCTCTGGAGGATTCCGGGGAGAGGAACTGATCATCTCCCTTGCCCCCACGGATTCCCCACCAGAACAGACAGTGGGGAATCTGTACACCCCTAACTCTGATATCCCTAACAGCTATAAAAACAACCCTAATGCTATACAGTTTTCAACCAAGCACAAAAAGCAGGAAAGTTGTGAGCTCGGGTTCACGAGCCTTATGTTTTCATACTCTCAAAGCAGATAAACCATATGGACAGGATGGAGAATATGATATGCAGAAGTGACTGTGAGGCTGTGGAAAACTGATGACAAGCAACAGCAGCTCCTAGAAGCTGCCAAGCTATAGGGCTGCTTGCTATGAACAACCATGGGAATATCCATTTAAGCAGAGACTGCTAGGACTTGATGGTGATGCTGCATTTCCCACAAGTGTAAGCAATCAGCACAGGTGGGATGGATTAAGGTCTGCAAGGCCCTGCTTGTTGTTGTTCAGTCGTGTCTGACTCTTCGTCGCCCCATGGACCATAGAACACCAGGCCTTCCTGTCCTGAGCTCTCTCCCGGCGTGTGCTCAAGTCCATATTCATTGCATCAGTGATGCTATCTAGCCATCTCATTCTCTGCCGTCCCCTTCTCCTTTTGTCTTCAATCTTTCCCAGCACCAGGGTCTTTTCCAGTGACTTTTCTCTTCGCATTAGGTGGCCAAAATTTTTGAGCTTCAGCTTCAGTATCTGTCCTTCCAATGAGCACTCAGGGTTGATTTCCTTTAGGATGGACTGATTTGACCTCCTTGCAGTCCAGGGGATTCATAAGAGTCTTCTCCAGCACCACAGTTTGAAAGCATCAATGCTTCGGCACTCACCTTCCTTATAGTCCATCTCCCACAGCCATACATTGCTACTGGGAAAACAATAGCTTTGATTATACGAACCTATAAAAGACAGCTGGAGAAACAGGAATGGAGGTTGCCAGTAGGGATATACGAAATGTACTTACCTTTCCGCGGATTATGTTTATGGGGGGGAGGCGTTCCGTCCCTCCCCCCGGAATCCTCGACAGGGGGGAGGTGCTCCGTTTCTCCCCCCCGGAATCCTCGATGGCCGGCTGTGCTCCGCGGCAGCTCCGCGGAGCAGCCGGCCAGGCCCAGGCCAGAGCCATCCGCTGCTGGATTTCTGGCCGCGGAGGGCTCTGGGTAAAAAAAACCACGTATGCAAATGGCGGTAGCTGCAGCCGCTGCCATTTGCATTCCTTATTTTTGGCTGTCTTAGTCTACATAAATATTTACGTAGACTATTACGGCAAAAATAAAGGGGAACGCAAATAACGCCCGCTACGCTATTTGCATTCCCCTTTATTTTCGCCGTAATAGTCTACATAAATATTTACGTAGACTAAGACGGCCAAAAATAAGGAATGCAAATGGCGCCGGCCATAGCCGCCGCCATTTGCGTATGCGTTTTGTGTTGTTTAACCCAGCCGTGATAGGCTACATAAATCTTTACGTAGCCTATCACGACTGTGTAAAAAAAAAAACAACAACAACCTCCAGACTGCAAATGGTGGCGGCGGCAGCCGGTCGGAAGACCAGCAGCCGCTGCCGCCCGGAACATCCGCCCCAGGTAAATCTTGTCACTGGGGGGATCTGAGGGGTGGCAGGACATTCCGCCACAGATTTCGAGGGCCGAATGCACTGGCATTCAGCCTCACCGAGATCTGTGGTGGAATTCTCTGACATCCCTAGTTGCCAGTGGATGTCTGGTGTGAGAGTCTACTTCTAAAAGATGCTGACTTCACTGCTGCCTCCCCCCTTGTTGTCTCTGGGATTCCAGACCACTGAAGCCGGAGTGGTGCTGTGACTAGAACCTGGAAAGAGACCAAGTCCACCATGGGAAAGAAGGTATCATGCCTTTGCCTGTGACACACACCATAATTTGGGACCAGTTGAATGAATTACTGGTGTTCTTATATGCAATGGATAAAACCCAGTGGGTCTATTTTGTAATATTTATGTTGGCCAATAAAGCCTTAGGACAGCTGCCTGCCTTGATCTGCCTTATGTTGGGTAAAATAAACCAAATCACTTTGGCAATACAGTACCCCCAGGAGCAGATTTCAGGAGGGTGTGGGTGGCTACAGAAGACAAGAGAGGAGGATAAATTCTCATTGTATGAACACAGGTCTGCTCAATGCTGGATTCCACCCCAGATATTCCTGGATGGCACATCTGTCAATGGCTTTTTTCATTCTGGTTTCTGCCCAGTCTATGGAGTTGAATCAGCATTAGTAGATCAGGTAGATTTTTTTTTCTCAGGAGAATGAAAAAGGAGGGCTTTCCTCCCAGCTTCTCTGTCAGGGTATAAGGGTTCTGCAATTTTCTCACTATCAGCCATCATCAGCCTGTGTTTTTCTTCTCCCTCATTAAGTAAAAACAAATAAAAGGAGAGAGAGAGAGAGATGAACCCTAACTACTATTCTACTACATATGGTAAAACACGGTTCGCCATACTCTAGGGAGATGACTTTGAACTCAGTCATTATCAAAAATTACTAGGGTGAATGCCTCATTGTGCCAAACCCATATGGAATTTCTTGGCCACTTTCACAATCAATAACAGAGTTTGAAAATGTATACATAATAGCCCCGTGGTGTTCAAAGTAGGAATAATGGACTGCGAGCAAGCACAGCTACATCAGTCTGATGTTTGTTTCACATTATTGGAGGAATCTTTTGATGCTGAAGGAACACTATTATAGCTGGTGACTAAGCTTACTCAAAGATTCATTTCACTCTGTGTTTTTAGCTGAGTCAACCTACTTTGTACTTCCTGGAGGAATATGTGGATTGAAATGTGGTTATCCTTTGGATTGTACACTTCTTTGACTTTTGCAGTGCAGTTCTTGGCTTAAAAGCATATGCAAGCATAGATAGTATATAGAGAGAAATGAATACAAAGATGTGTGCTTGGGGGAGATGGATACAAATACCTTTCTGTTTTAGGAAAAATGCATAGAAAAAATAAAAGGCATAGTGCATAGTGGGGGGGGCGTTCAATTTAAAACCTTTTTTTGTGTTGATATTTTGTTTTTGTTTTTAATTTGCAGAGTGAATGATGCAGAAACAGGAAGGACAGTACCTATGACTGAACATATGCAAACCTGACACAGGCCAGGAATAGACTAATCCATCCATCCTGATTCATTGGTGACTGTGAGTTAGATAGAGACTGGACATGTTGTGCTAAAGCGACATACATCATGGGAGGGTTATTTCTGCTACAATTATTTTTCTGCGGTCTGCCACAAACTAAGTCCAAGCCACAAACTGCAGTGTGCACCATGACTGATCTCTTCCAGATCCCATACGAGTATGGTAAAACAGGTGACATAACCATTGGAGAGATGACTACACAATTTGACTTCTTATTTGAAACCCTGTCCTTCCTTGAACACCCCCAAACCAATGTTGTAAATGAACTCATGTAAGGCAAAAAATGTGTTTTCCATATACACACTAGAACAGGTTATAACCACTGCATCTACTTCAAATGAATTCATGAAGCTGGACTTTACTTCATCTACTGGTTTTTCTGTTTATCCCAGCAGTAGCTATTTTGACTGGCAGAAGCTGTCCATCGTTTCCTCAAGTAAAGAATTTCCCAGCAGTCTGAAATCTTTTTAACTGGATATGCCAGTCTTTCAAAGTAGGATAGTTAGGAACCAAACCATGTGCTTTATGAATAACGATGCCTATCCAAATAAATATAGTACAGAAAACAGACTGCAAGCAGTTTTTTTGAAAGTGTATTTAGGCTTGTCTTCTGTTTTATCTTATATTTATATAGGATGAAACATACATTTAAACTTGAAAATATGTGTACTTTTGATGATGCACACAATGGTATAGTATTATATCCTTTATTTACAGCCATCTATTAGAGGTGTGCACTGATCACAAGATTCAACTCTGACTCCAATTCAGCACGTTGGTAAATGGTTCAGTTTTGCTCAGACTGAGTCAGAGGCCTTCCCCTTCAGGTTGGGTACTGAACCTGATTTGAGATTCAGAAATCTGATGGGGTTTGCCTCCCATTACCTATCAGAGATATCAGAATATGCCTCTTACTGTTGGTCAAAGATGGATGAGATACAGACACCTAACATCCTTTTGGGGCGGGGGCAATTATGCCTACCAGGGGAAAAAAAAAAGTATGTGTGTACCAAATGCATAGGGACTGCTTTTTTTATGATGTGGCAGAACTGAGTGAAAGTTGTTGCTCCTTCTGAAAGGGGAAAGCTTACGAAGTTTCAGGTGAATACATGCAGGGAGTTTTTAGTGCAAGAGCAACCTTTATATTTTGTGGGTATCCAAAGGTGTATGTGCATATCCAGCTATGTTCCTTGTGGATCATATTTTCTGTAGAAGTCAAGATAGAGATGGCTCTGAGTAAAAATAAAAATTCAAAGATTTAAAATGATAAGTGCAGTGGTTTTTGTAGAAGGGGAGTCCACATAAGATGACTTATTGGTGTCCCTTTCCCTTCAAGTGTATGTGTGTGTTTAAGAGAGGAAATTTGATGAAAATAGCACACATCATACATGTCTGTCCAGGCAAGATTCCTGGAAAGGGTCCCATGGGTAGGTGCATGAGGCTATGGAGTTATGTTAACTGAAAAGCAGTTTAAGGCTTTTTTCATACTGAAACCTGGTGGTATTAGAAGAATAGCCATCTGGCAATCCCATCCATGCCCTCCCCCAATGCACAGTAATTGGAGAACCCTATGTTTGGAAGGTCGACCTATAAGTCACTCAACCCCTCCACCATCAATGTTTACAGTGAGAAAATAAAAGATGCTGTATATGGAGACACACAGTCTGCCTTTCAAAGCCAAATTGTGAATGAAGCATCATGCAGGGTCCAGCTGCAGTTCTGATCACTTCAGAGGGAAGTCTAGTTTACTATGGGAGAAGCAGCAGGAATGGTCCACTATATAATGGTCCAGCCTATAGCGCTTTGCCCAAATTTGATGCACATCCCTACCGTCTGTACATAACAGTATAATAAGACTACTTCTTTATACTGTAATTCTTCCTTCAGTGCAATGACAAAAAACTACCAGCATGCCCTTTCACTGGTATTTGCTGTGAATCAGATCAATAACAACCCTGAGATCTTGCTAAATGTCAGCCTGGGGTTCCACATCTATGACAATTACTTGAGTGCAAGGATGACTCATCAGAACACCTTGAAGCTGCTATCCACTGAAAATAGGATTGTCCCCAATTACAACTGTGACAGGCAAAATAATCTGATAGCTGTCATCGGGGGACATGATGCTGAAATCTCTCTTCATATGGCTACTATCTTTGGCATCTACAAGATTCCACAGGTACAATGAGCATGTGGGTTGTGAATCTGTACAATGCTGCAATATTTCTCTTCCACTGATATTCTCAGGCCTTCCTTACTCCTTTATCCTCTTTTGGAAAAGAGACTGGATAGGGATGGCAAAGAAGTGATCTTTGCAATTGTTGAGATTTTTGGAACACAATATTGAAGCTTGTCTCCTCGCCTTTCTCATGCTTGATTTTGCTCCATTTTCATTCTGCTCAAAGGGGCGAATAGAGCATTTCAAATGGGAAAATGCAGTTTTTCAAAAGGCTGCACCATCCCACAGGGTAAAGTATGAAAATGGACTTTTGGGGGAGAATGTGCATTTTTAAAGTGCACATTCTTTAAGTGTTCATTTTTCAAATGCAAGTTTATGAAATCGTGAGACATCCCCCCCCCACCTGCCCCTCAAAGACTGTTGCTCATGTTCATGTTTGCAAATGGGACATGTGCTCATGATTTTTGAACATAAAACAAAATTCTTATATATGCCTAAGACTGGATGGGAAATGGACTGGAATAGGGAACACGTCCTTAGGTTCAAACGTCAAAGGTAGTAGGCAGTATATAAAAAAAGAAATATATAACGAATTAAAGGGAAGAGGTCTTGCTCAGTTGTCAGCAATTGAAAAATCCAGACAGAGGAAAACATCCCTCCCCCCTCCCCCGCCACAATGCCTCACTCCTTCGAGGGAGGCTTCACATTCAGAAATAGACATATTCCCCTCTTTTGAAGGCACCCTGTTTAGTCAAAGTGCTGGAATATTTCAGACCAGCTGGTTTGTTGCATATTTGTCCCATATCTGTCCCTGATCGAGATGGTTCATTCATAACAAACCTTTAGCCCATAGCAGGAAGAAAATTTGCTGACAATTTGCAGAGCTTTGAGGTGATTGTTTTGATATTTTTCTTCAACTCTTACAGAGGAGAAAGCCCCTTTTAACATGGAGGACTCACTTTTGAGTAAAGATGCAGAGATTTGCAATGCAAGGCTGTAATCCTAAACCTAAACACAATTACAATTTGTTTGTGCTTAGATTGCCTACAGTATATTAGCTCCAGCAATAAATGTTAAAAAACAGCTCCCTTCCTTCTACCGGATGATCCCCAATGAAGAATATCAGTACACAGGGATTGTCCAATTGCTGCTTCATTTCCAGTGGATTTGGATCGGGATCATTGCATCAGCTGATGATAAAGGAGAACAGTTTCTGCAGACACTGTTACCGATGCTTATCCAACATGGAATCTGTGCAGCTGTCATTGAAAAAACAGTAACCCTATCTGACGTTTTAGAGAACTCAGAAATATTAGAAAACCTTGGTGCCATTTCAATAACCAAATCCAGTATCAAAGTATTTGTTGTAAATGCAGACCCTCGAACAATTGCATGCTTGAAATGGCTGATATATATTTATGCAAGATTAGAAGGCATTATGCAGACATCTGTGGGCAAGGTGTGGCTTATGACAGCCCACTGGGACTTCTCAACAGAGACACTTCATAGGGATTTTGATATACATGTCTTCCATGGCACCCTGTCTTTGGCAATTCACTCAAACGAAGTGCTGGGGTTTAGAGAATTCCTGCAGCTCCTACATCCTAACTTGCCAAAAGGAGACGGGTTTCTCAGGATCTTCTGGGAACAGGCTTTCAATTGCTTATTTTCTGATTCAAATGAAGACACTGAGGACTCGAATACTTGTACCAGCCAAGAGAAGCTGGAGAGCCTCCCTGGGACTCTGTTTGAAATGACCATGACTGGCCAGAGCTACAGCATCTACAGCGCAGCCCATGCCATAGCACATGCTTTACAGAAGATGTTCTCATCTACAATCAAACACAACTTGATTGTGGGTAGAGGTAGCCTGGATCCCCCAAATCTGCACCACTGGCAGGTAATGTTTCACATCTGGACTATTCTCTGATCATAGTTAGTTTAATGTATAATAGGTGGTGATTCAAGGAGGACACCAAGAGATCCACATTTTCTCCCTGTATTTCCCTTCCTGAAAACCTTGCATTTCTTCCATACTCCAATAGATGCCTTTTCCTCTTCCACTAGCTGAAGGTACCACAAATGTCTACAAGGCCCTGGCCTGGTTTACAAACCAGATATGGTTAGAATGTGCTGAGGAATCATGATGGCAGTGTTCCCAGCCACAATACATGCTTATTCAGCATGCATAAATCGTGGCTTGGTCTTGCCACTACGACTCAAGTCTCCCACCAGTACATACTTGGTGTACTCAGACTGGTCATTGAACAAGTCTATGTTGTTCATTCCTCATGCTTTCCTCTTCCTGCACACTCTTTCTGCAAATTAGTTAAAATAATATTTAACTACTATTATTTATAATAATAATAATAATATTTAAAGTGCATTTCATTAGAAAGGAAAGGATTGAAAAATGCATGTGTTCTGTAACATGAAATAAAAACGCATGTATTATGAGAGAAGTGCACGAAAATGTGCAAATATTCATTCAAGCAAATTCTCTAAGTTCCAAACTTAAGATTGCGGGCAGGGGGAAGGAGAAACTGAGAGAAACCAAAATTGACCACTTGAGCCATCAGTACCAGAGACATGTGGAAGAAACATTTGTCACCCTTCAGCGTTGAGGGGCAATTTTGGCATTTCCTCCAATCTGAGCTTAGTGTTCTGAAGTTATCAAAGCAGTATGGGAAGGAGACAACTTACAGTGGCACCAACATTATTATTCTTATTACTGTTGTCATCGTCATCATCATCATCATCATCAATGTGCAAGCAAGCCAATTCATGGAGTACAGAAAGAACCATCCTGGCCCTTCTACACCAAAGCCACTTTGTTAGACTCAGAGTTGGAAGATTTGATTCATTTATCTTGCACAATCAAGTGATAGCTATTGATCAATTATTGGGAAAAATATAGTTAAAGATCCTTTGCATAAATCATATTTTGAGATCTGTCCATTGTCTGACCGCTGGGGTAGCCATTTGCAATCTAAGACTTTAACTCAAGAAAGAAAACCAAACTCTTCAATGGAATGGAGCTCCTCAATATTAAAATGAAGGATGAACCCCACCCAACCCTTCTCCTTTTCTGTTCTTATTATAAAAATACATATGTACAAATTCACTTTTCATCGCTTAGTAAAACCTGGGTGGTGGTGGTGGTTGTTTCCAATCTAGCTTCACCCTTTCTTGAGGAGCATCTCATTTAACAATAGTGCTGGGGACTTGGTGTCTTTTGATGAGAATGGTGAATTAGCAGCTGGATTTGATATCATCAACTGGGTTACTTTCCCAAACAAATCCTTCCTAAGAGTGAATGTCGGAAGGATGGATTCACAGGCTTTGCTGGGCCAAAGGTTCACCATTAACGAGGAGGCTATCACATGGCACAGTTCATTTAATCAGGTGGGATACATATATACATTGAAGGTGCAAAGCTAAAAGGGAAAGTGTTCCAGTGCCTCTAATCCTGCTGAATGAATTCCATTCAATAGAACTCAGGTCTTTCCCTATCCCCAAAGAGGTAAATTTTGCCCACACCCTTCATTGTCTTATTATAGCTTGACACCATCCAATGTATACACAGAGTGGAAACTTTGATTTTGTGAGAACCTAACCATGCTCCATTATTTCCTTATTATGACCACATAATTTAGTGGTGTGTAAAATTAAATGTTTTAAGGCTCCAGGTGTATACACACTTTGGTGTAAGACACATTACACAATGGAATTGAATTATGAGTAAACATGATCAAGGTCAGGCTGCCAAAGCTATACATCTGACCCGTATGAAACTTCTTAAATACAATGCCTTTAAACACCATGTTATACATGATTAATCCAGAATAGCCTCTACATTCCTTACCTCAATTACAGATGATGACATCTATATAATAAGGATTAACTGCCATCTCTTGGTTCAGTACTGAGAATTATTAGTTTTTTAAATCCATGATTAGGACCTCCCCCTCACTAGAAATAACAACAAGCAGAACAACAACACTCAACTTAAAACAGCTGTTTGTGAACTGAATTGGGGTCATGGTGCAGGGAGACATGAAAGGGTTAACTCCTATTCAGTCCATGGACCTGATTCAATCAAAATTCCCCCCCCCCCCAGCAACTGTGTTTTGAACAACTTCAATACATCCTGATT
The DNA here is from genome assembly GCF_057233095.1 of Heloderma suspectum. NCBI lineage: Eukaryota > Metazoa > Chordata > Lepidosauria > Squamata > Helodermatidae > Heloderma > Heloderma suspectum. The sequence goes on along the minus strand of NC_139463.1, from coordinate 90,815,495 downwards.
ATGGCACTTCTGCATCACATTTAGTTTGACTATTGGGAACGTACTCATCCTTGTAAACCATGACTATGCTTACCATATTACAAGGTTTCTTGAATATAGCAACATTCATATTCATAGTCACCAAGGATTAACATGTCAGTTTTATAGATAGGTGAGACAGTTTTTCATCGGAGGGTTCTTGTTTAAGTGTTTTTGGAGCGGGGTTGTATTTGCCCAATTTACACCTCCCAGAACTGAACACAGAACCAAATCCAATTTGCAGTCAGAAATCTGTACATTTCTATCCATGTCATGCATTCCACAAAACACACACAAAAAAAATGGGACATTTCTAAACTGTGTACAAACAGACTTTAGTCAATGCATACAAACACCCTTATTTTAAAAGATTTTTAAAAGGATTTCAGAATGAATTTCAGATCTAACTCATACTCCCATTACAGTCTCCATTTGTTTATTTATTTCTGGGAGGGAAGCATGTCCCCACATCTTAGACCTCAGATTGAATCCACCATTCTTCACTTCTCCATTTTTTTTTTCTTCCAGGAAGAGGCTTCCTGTCTGTCTGTCTGTCTGTCTGTCAAAAGCATGTATCTGTGTATCAAACCCATTTTGATAACACCATTTTAAAAGAAAATAATCAGGGTGCCTTTCAACAAACAAACAAAAATAAAATGATTAGCCTCCCTCTGTGAGAGGTTCCACAGCAGTATGTCCTGAATCTACTTCCAGTCAATTTCATTGGGTGATAGTGACTGGGTTCACACAATCAGAGGAGGAAAAGAAGCCATAGTGGCTTCTTTTCTCTGCCTTGCTCATGCTGGTCGCACACTACCTCATTTCCATAATTACCATCACTGGGTGCAGGTTGCAGTCTCATTTGAACCCAGTAAGGCTTTCAAACCACCCCACAACCCATGGCTTATTCTAGGGTTCCAGGGTGGTTTGGAAGCCACCCCCGGGGCCAACCCTCGCTAGGTTTGGACAACATGGAAACCTGTGTCCAGGGAGGGAAACTATGGAAATGAGACATGCGTGGGCAGGGGAAAGAAGCCACCACGGCTTCTTTTACTTCCCTGATCATGTAAAGCTGCCCTCTGAGTTCTAAAATTAATGGAGAGGGGAAAAACTTTGTCCAGTTTCTCCACACCATATCGCATTTGTTACACCTATATCATATATGCAAAATGGCAGCTCAGTGAGGGATCCACATGGACTGGAGGCTGGTGGGGCTCCAGCAAGCAGCGCATGACCTGGACAACAGTGAGTTCACCCACCCCTAATCCAGACTCGATGTAAAAAAAAAATGTGTCACCATGGACAGATTTCTGTCTATGTGCTCTTGGATGAGAACAATTATCTCAATCAATTGTAGTTGGGTTTCAGGCCATGTTTTGGCATGGAAAAAGCCTTGGTCACCTTTTATGATGACTATTTTAGGAGAAAGACGGGGGGAGTATGACCCTGCTGATTCTCCTTCATCTCTCCTTCAGTAGCTTTCAATACCATTGGCTGTGGTATCCTTCTGGAGCAGCTTTCTGAGTTAAGTGTGGGGGTACTGCATTGCAGTGGCTTCACTCCTATTTGGATGGCTAGCTCCAGAAGATGGGCTATTGCCTGGGCCTTGGGTTTTTCCAGTATGTGGTTCCAGTCAATGGTATTGTCCCCTATGATATTTAACATTTATTTAAAGTGGGCTAAGACAATCTTGGCAATGGCTGTCCCCAGATCCCTTAATCAGCAGTTCTTCTTAGCAGGACTCAATATTATCTGTATTAAACTTCAGGCTGTTCAACTTGATCCAATTCAGAATTGAAACAGAATGGAAAAAATATAGGCCCGGACCCATTGCAGCTTGTGTCTTCAAGAATTATGCACTACATATGGTGATACCTTTCATTTAAATCTTTGGATGTAGTTGCTTGGGCTCTTTGCATGAATGAACCACACCTAGAAATGCATTACAAATTTTCTCAGTCAATTTTGTTTCAGTCTGCAAACCACTAAAAATGTGCTCTTTGTAACCCTGAATGAGAACGAGAGTGCATGCTCTCCAAAAATGTCCGCAAATTCCCATATGTAAGTTTGCTTTCACAAAACGTGTACTTAACCCCCCCCCCCAGATCTTCATGCTTTAGTAAATGGAGGAAGAGTCCACTGGTTAAAAAAAAAATCCATTTTTTCCTGTTAGAGATGTGTACTTTCCCCATTTGAATGAACCCCCCAAAACCAGTTTGCAAAAAAGAACAGGAGCAAGCTGAATTACGCTGTGAAGTTCAGCTTTTTGTTGGCATGGTCGACCATTCTCTCATCCCTACAGCTAGGTTATCAATCAATGCTTCCAGTTAGAAAACTTATTTGCCTCATGAAAAGAATATTGTTGTTAGCTGCCTGGAATTGTCTCTTTACAAGGAACAAAAGCCTCAGAGGGAGCAATTCTATGGCCACTAGACACTGTCCAGAGGGCCATAGGATTTTTCGGTGTCTGGGAACCAAGGTCTGAGCTGGGGCTCCAAATGCAGCTTCCAGAAACCATGCTTCCATGCCCCCTCCCCTTCCGCTCCTAGCTGGTGCCGTTCTTCCCATACCGCCTACGTCTCCATGCTCAGAAATGGAGCATGGAAATCAGGGAAAAGGGGATTGTCCCAGGAGCAGGGAAAGGAGTAGACCACAGAAGCTGCATTACATGGCTTCCTATGCCCCATGCTGCCTCCTTCCCTCCCACTCCCCAAAGCTGTGGCTAGACAGCCAAAATCGGCTGTCAAGCTAATAATGCAGGGTGACTGGAGCACGGAGGCAAGGATTGCCTCTGTGCTATGTAGGGATGGTGGAGAAATCAGGCACGGATTCCCATGAGTCCGGATTCTTTAGAATCCAGCCCCCTGGAGTCCGTGGCAGAACAGACTACTCCCCCCCGCCACCCCACAAACTTTGGTCAGGACGGACCCTAGCTGTCGCCAGCCGGGTCTGGGTCCATCCTCTTCAGTCCGCAGCCCTCCGCTGCCGGGCTGCCGACGCAAATGCAAATTTGCACAAAAAGATGCAAATTTGTGTCCCTGCTCTGTTCATGATAGGCTACATAAATATTTATGTAGCCTATCAAGAACAGAGCAGGGACGCAAATAGTGTCTGCTACGCTGGACGCCATTTGCGTCTGTATCCCAGCAACAGATGGAAATCCGGCTGTGGACGGGCCTGGCCGGCGGCTCTGTGGACTTGCTGCAGAGTGGAGCTGGCCAGGGAGGATTCTGGAGGGAGGGACAGATCACCTTCCCCCCACTGCAGACACCCTGAACTGGAACGGTAAGTGGGGTTCGTACACCCCTACTGCTATGGCTGCCCTGCACTGGACCCTCGGCAGCCTCCACTTTGGAGGCTGCTGACTTTCTCAATAGGGTTTCTCTCTAATTTTCTCCTTGTTTATGGATAGGTGCTGCCCATTGCTCTGTGTAATGACAATTGTCATCCAGGTTACAGGAGAGAAAAGAAAGAAGGGGAGCCATTTTGTTGCTATGATTGTGTTCCATGTCCAGATGGGAAGTTTTCAGATCAGAAGGGTAGGTGGCATAATGTGCAGAGTTATGTATTATACATTCTGTAATAGGTCTGTGCATGGACCCACTGCTTTGCTTCAGTGCCACTTTGGACCTAATTCACTTCACCTCAGATTTGGATCTGAAGCAAGATTTGGATATCCGAATCATTTGGATGTGACATTTTCCCATTGACTTGCATTGGAAAACAGAAACGGACATAACTTTTTCAGTTTTTATTATAAATACATGACATTTGGGGACCTGTCAGCCCTCATGAAGGATAGAACAGAAGCTCAATGTCAGACAGTTTGGTCCAGTAGGTTTTGTGGTAGATGCAGGTAAAATTTGACTTCTTCAACAAAAACCCTCAAATCAAAGAGCTATAACTTTTCACTGAACAGAAGTGCATGACATTTGGAGTCTCTCAGCCCTCATGAAGGAGATGGCATATCCCAAATTTCAGACAGTTTGACCAGGTAGGTTTTGTGATAGGCACAGATAAATTGTGCTGTTCTCAGAAACTCAAACCAAAAGTCAGAAGGGATAATCAGAGAAGTTACGTGTTGATGTGGTGATTAGGAGATGGTCACTATCCCTAATCTCTGCTGTAGGTTTCTTTGAAATACAAATAATCCCTCTCCCCTTTCCTATTCAGCTTCACAGTGGATGACCTCAGGTTCTCTTTGGCTGAATGGAAATACAATTACCTGGGAAAACAGTCTGGCAGGCAGGCTGTGCTGTTTTCCATGCAAACTCTCAAAGAAAAGAGCTATAACTTTTCACTGATTGCCCAGAAGTTCATGAAATCTGGGCAACGAGCAGCCCCAATGCCAGGACCCTAAAGATGCCTCATATTGGGCTTGCTTTGCCACACAGTGTAGTATTATTCAAATAACAGATGTTATGTGTTTGTAGTGCTTTGCCCAATGCATTTGAAATGTGGACATGTGTAGTGCTTTGCTTGACCACAAAACAAGCGCATGTGCACAGACACAAGCAGAGACACACAAGAGCAAAAGTAAAGCAGATACAGAACTACGTACAACCCCCCCCCCCCACACACACACACACACACACCAGCCCTTTTGATTTTGATTTGGTTTTTGGTCTTTTTTAGGGAAAAGATATAGAGTTCAAAAATGGGAAGGGAAGGAATACAGGAATTGAGAAGGGGGGGTGAGAGCCAAGAACAAGGAAAAGAAAGTCGTGTGTGTGTGTGTGTGTGTTTATATGGATCTAGTGAGAAACCTACAAAGAAATAGTTGAACTGAGAATGGCAGGGGGAGGGGAGGAGCCAAGGAATCTAGAAAAGAAAGACAGGGAATAGTTGACGTGAAAAAGGCTGGGTGGGAAAGAATAAGAACAAAGCTGCAGTAGAACACACAAACACACACACACACCACAGATCTAGCCAACTAACCAACCAGTTCTTTCTAACAGCTCTCTCCAATAACCACCGTCTAACAGTTCTGTCTCTTACAATGAAACGAACACAGGCTTTCTCCAATATATACAGTATCCCCCCTCCCCCTCCTCCAATACTCTTACTGATTGGAGCCCGCTGGGTTAAGTTCAGACACCATTTGACAACTAGAGTTGCCATTCGGCAAAGCTCACTCCCTCATCTTCATCCCCTCCCCCTCCCCTCCCTGATCTTTCACAAGTTGATACAGTTTAGAGACAGGCTGTCTAGGTTTCAGAAGGGATCAGAATAGCTCCCAATCTCTGAGGTGGACCAAGGTCCTTTGGCAATGACCCGCCTTCCTTTTGAGCACCTTGGTACTGTTCTGATCCACTTCGGATTTCACTGAAGCACCCGTGAAACACTCTGATTCGCTTTGGTATTTGGATTCAGCATCAAAGCAATACAGAGACCTTTTTTTTATTTTTGGTTTACTATATCACCAGGCAGTTCACCTCTCCAAAACACACCAGGGATGATGATAACAATCGAATTATCACACATATTCATACAATGTTACACTTATTTGCCATTTGCCAAAGCTTACTCCCTCCTCCTCTTCCAATTCCCCTCCCTGATCTTTCACAAATTGATACATTTTAGAGACAGGTGCTCTGGGCTTCAGAAGGCATCAGAATAGCTCCGAATCCCTGAGGCAGACTGAGCCGCTTCAGTGGTGACCCGCCTCACTTCGGAGTGTTTTGGTGCTGTTCTGATCTGCTTCGGATCTCACCAAAGCACCCACAAAACACCCTGATTCGCTTTGTTATTTGGAATCGGCACCGAAGCAATGCACAGCCCTATTCTATAATTCATTTTTCTTTTGTTTTGCTGTATCACCTGTTCACATTTCCAGAACACACTAGGGAAGATACCAATGCAGTTATCATCCTTATTAATACAATGTTACACTTATACAGTAGATAAATATCCTTTATACAAAAATTTAATATTGTTTTTCTTCCCAGAGAAGAGAGAACATGTATCGAGTTATAGTGGTAAATGGCCAAAACAAGACTTATGACACAATCATTCCCAACACTTACTGGTGCTGTAAATCTCAAGGTCAAAGAAGTGCTTGTCTTCACTATGTCCATTACAGGGAAGGACAATTTTTTTTAGGCATGTTGGTAGATGTGCAAGGAAAGCCCTCTGACTCAAATTGTCCTATATTATCCTCATAAATCTCAGGAAACACTATGTGTCATCAAGAAACGACCCAGTTTCTAGGGATGTTGAAGAATTCTGCCATGGACTTCAGTGAGGCCGGATTCTAAAGAATCTGGGCCCCCGGAATCCGTGGTGGAACGGCCTCGCCCCCCCACCATTCCCCCCTGGAATGGACCTACCTGACGGCAGCACCAGCAGCGGCTCCAGGTCATCATCTGGGCTGCTGTGGCCGCAAATGGCAGCCGTTGTGGCAGCTGCCATCTGTGTCCCTGTCTTTTGCCGTGTTAGGGTACGTAAATATTTACATAGCCTATCACGGCTAAAGCAGGGACACAAATGGCGGCCACTACACAGGGTACCATTTGCATCCGCAACAGCACGGCCGCAGATGGGGGCCCTGCTGCGGATCAGCTCAGCTGGCGGCTCCTGCTGCGGATCGGCCCAGCTGGCGGCTCCATGGACTGGCCGCGGAGCTGAGCCAGCTAGGCAGGATTCCAGGGAGGAGGACCGGATCCCCCCCCCACAGAACCCAGTGAAGCCAGGTGAGGTAAGTGGGGTTTCGTACACCCCTACTAGTTTCAAATGTAAGCATAGGGCCCTAGGTGTGGAGCACATGCTTTGCATGCCAAAGGTCCCAGCTTCAGTCCTTAACTGAAGCCAGTTATTTGTCAGGTATGATGGGATTTCTTCAACCAGGGAGGAGGGCTGAGAAGGTAATCCAGCTGCCAAGCTTTGCATGAAAAAGGTCTGAGCTTCTCTCCCTGACTCCACGTGGCCAGTATACTGGGCTCTCTTCATCCTAGGAGGAGGGCTGAGAAGTGAAGGGAGCTGTCAAGCACCACAGGGTCAGTCCTGCAGATCAGGCTCCCATGTTCCCTGCACCACTCAGTCTTGTGCAGACAAAGCAAAGGCAGCTCTCACTTGGGCAGCAGCACAGAAGCGCAGGGTGATGCCCAAGGGCAGCTCCTGTGCCACTGGCATTATAACAGCCCATGTTCTGCTGCCTTCTGTCGGTTTGGGATATATTGAAGCCAGAAGGGCTCATTACCACCTTAGTTACTGTCTTCAGCTTTCCTGCTTCCTGAAACACCACTGCCTCTCCCCTGCTTGTCCACAACCTTCCATATCTGAGCCAGGTGCATGCCCACCCTTGGGTCTCAGTGCCTGACAAAGGCACATGATAAGACCAAGAGGGTGGCTCCTATCGAAAAGATACTGGAGCTTTTGACCCTGGGATCAAAAGGGAGGGTGAACCCTGGTTTTAAGCCTATGCATGTTCCTCTGATTGGGACTTGGCCAGGGGATGGGGAAATGGTTCCATCAGAAATCAATGATACCACGAAGAAAAGTCAGGCTACATAACATTTAGAAGGAGAGTTACTGATTGGCTGATTGATGCCTTCCCCAGTGTACTCGTATCTGGAAAACTATCTGTCCTGTTTCTGTTTATTTCACTTCTCTGAGATAATTGTCTTCCCACTAGGCAGTGGCTCAGTTTTATACAGCAGCATTTCTTAGACATTTATTTACTTGCACAAGAGCAGACCGTACATATGGATCCTCTCACATCCTTGATTACAGAATGCTGTGTGTAAGAAACAAAATGATTGTGTGGATGATAAAATAGCAGGGAGGGATACACACTATCCTCAGTAATCCATTACTTTTCACTAACTTATGTGTATTTTTCCTCCTTTCTCTGGTCCAGTGGCCCCAGTATGTGTGTTTGAAGTAGAGACACAGATCAAAGGCATTGTAGTTTCTAAGCAGACTTTGGAAATGGCTCAATTCACTCAATTGAATTATATAAAAGAAAGATGATTATACTGTATTGAAATCTGTTTGATTTTTCAGACATGAATGACTGTTTCCAGTGCCCAGAAGATCAATTTCCAAGCAAGAGCAGAGATCAATGTCTTGCCAAGGTCATAATTTTTCTCTCCTTCATAGAGCCTTTGGGGATTACTTTAGTTTTTGCAACTCTATCTTTTGCAGTAGTCACGCTTTTGGTGCTAGGGATTTTCATCAAGAACCTCAACACTCCCATCGTCAGAGCCAATAATCGAGACCTCACCTACTGTCTGCTCATTTCCTTATTGCTCTGCTTCCTCTGCTCCTTCTTATTCATTGGCCGACCTCACAGAGTAACCTGCTGTTTACGACAAATTGCTTTTGGCATCGTGTTCTCAGTGGCTGTATCTTGCATATTGGCAAAAACCATCACAGTGGTTCTGGCTTTCATGGCTACCAAGCCAGGATCCAGGATGAGGAAATGGGTGGGTAAAAGACTAGCAAACTCTGTTCTTCTTAGTTGCTCCTTTATTCAAGCTATTATTTGTGCTATTTGCCTATGTGTTACTCCTCCATTCCCACATTTTGATCTGCATTCTCTGCCTGAAGAAATCATTCTGGAATGCAAGGAAGGGTCAGACACGATGTTTTATTGTGTTTTGGGCTACCTGGGATTTCTGGCCATTGTCAGCTTCACGGTGGCTTTCCTAGGCAGGAAATTGCCAGATAGTTTCAATGAAGCCAAGTTTATCACGTTCAGCATGTTGGTGTTTTGCAGTGTTTGGTTGTCCTTCATTCCATCTTACTTGAGCACCACAGGAAAATATATGGTTGCTGTTGAGATCTTCTCCATTTTGGCCTCTGGTGCTGGCTTATTAGGTTGTATCTTTTTTCCTAAATGCTACATAATTATCCTGAGGCCTGGATTGAACAGCAAGGACCAACTCATAAGAAAAATTATTTAAGTGGTTGTTTACTTTTATATTATTGAAGTGGTGGTTTTGTTTTTAAATTATTCTTCAGTTGTTGTCTTCATCTGGAAAGAATCCCAAGGAACATATTTACAGAACCTTCCATCTTTCCCAGTCTGTTCTTTCAGTACAGTCAATGATATCATTGCCCTTGTCTTTATTGAGCCTGACAATAGTTAACTTTATTCTTCTGTTCTCTTATGGATGGCAGGGTGGGAAAGTGGCCCTGGAAGTAGGGATGTACGAAATGTACTTACCTTTCCGCAGATTATGTTTATGGTGGGGGGGGGGAGTTCCGTCCCTCCCCCCGGAATCCTCGATGGCTGGCTGTGCTCCGCAGCGGCTCTGCAGAGCAGCCGGCCAGGCCCAGGCCAGAGCTGTCCTCAGCCAGATTTCTGGCTGTGGAGGGTTCTGCGTAAAAAAACAAACAAACCCGTGTATGCAAATGGCGGCAGCTATGGCCGCCGCCATTTGCGTTCCTTATTTTTGGCCATCTTAGTCTATGTAAATATTTACATAGACTATAATGGTGAAAATAAAGGGGAATGCAAATAGCGTAGCGGGCGCTATTTGAGTCCCTTTTTGATTCGCCGTTTTAGCCTACATAAATCTTTATGTAGGCTAAAACAGCGAATCAAAAAGGACGCAAATAGCGCCCGCTACGCTATTTGCATTCCCCTTATTTTCGGTGTCTTAGTCTATGTAAATATTTACGTAGACTAAGACAACAAAAATAAAGAACACAAATGGTGGCGGCCATAGCCGCCGCCATTTGCGTACGCGGTTGTTGTTGTTTTTCCCAGCCATGATAGGCTACATAAATCTTTACATAGTCTATCACATCTTGGAAAAAAAAAAAAAAAGTCTGCAAATGGCGGCGGCGGCAGCCAGTCGGAAGAACAGCCGCCTCCGCCGGAGCTGCCGCTGGAGCCACCGCTGCCTGGAAGATCCGTCCCAGGTAAGTCTCGTCCCAGGAGGGATCCGCTGGGGGGGTGGGGGGTAGGCCATTCCACCACAGATTTCGGGGGGCCGAATGCACTGGCATTCGGCCTCACCGAGATCCATGGAGGAATTCTCTGCCATCCCTACCTGGAAGTAACTTTCTCTGTAATGTTGTGGTGATGGCTGAGTCTTTTAGGTTCTTTGAATGTGCTAATAAGGCCATAATGGTTTAGTGTAAAATGTTGCTGAGCCAATTCTCCAATTTCTGAGCCAATTGTGGTGTGGGGGCAAAACAAAAACTCTAGTGAGTCTGGGAGAGTTGAGCATTTCAGATAATTTCTTCTTGAGTAGCAGGATAGGGTATCCTCATACCTTTTTTAAAATGTATGCAATCCTGGGGGGTGTTTTCTGTCTATTTGTTTTTGTTTTTTAAAAAAACATCCCTGCATTTGCAGGAGCCCAGGACTCTTCTCCAGCTGGGACCGCTTCCTGAATGCCTATTGGAGAGGGCAAGGCCACAGGGTCTCCTGGGAGTTCAGAGAGAACTTCCCAGCTGGCAGCACTTATGCCTTTAAAAAAGCATATGTGGATATCCTGTCCCCTTCTCCAAGGAGAAAATCCTCTGAAATTCTCCCCCTCCCTGTGAAAGAGGCAGAACAAAACAATCCCTCTTTTGCTGGGAGAGAAAAAAGTTCCACAAAAATATGGGTCAGGACTCATCACAGCACTGATGTTAACAGAATGGTTTATTTTTTCAGCAAAGGATGTCTGTTGGATTCGATTGGCCCCATATGTTTGTGTCAGCAGTCTTGGGAAAGAGACACCTGTTTTATGATTTCAATATCCGATAGGGTTGGCGGAGAATTTCTCCACGAATCTTCGAGAGCCCGAATGCCGATGCATTTGGCCCCCCGAAAGTGTTGGGGAAATTCTCCGCCAGCCCCCCGCCCCCCCCGGGATGGGACTTACCTTCGGCGAATGTCCCTCTCGGCGGCGGGTCCCGGTGGCGTTTCGACGGCGTTTTGGTATGGGGGGCGGCCGGTCTCCCGACCGGCTGCCGCCGCCGCCATTGCAAAAAAAAAAAAAGTAAAAAAACAACAACACACACCCGTGATAGGCTACGTAACGATTTACGTAGCCTATCACGGCTAGATTTCCAAAGTCAGCCGTGATAGGCTATGTAAATCGTCATGTAGCCTATCACGGCTGACTTTGGAAAAAGAAAAAGCGCATACGCAAATGGCGGCGCCCATGGGGCGCCGCCATTTGCGTTCCTTATTTTGGCACGTCTAGTCTACGTAAAGATTTACGTAGACTACAGCGAAAATAAGTGCACGCTATTTGTGTTACCCTTATTTTCGCCGTAGTCTATGTAAATCTTTACGTAGACTAGACGTGCCAAAATAAGGAACGCAAATGGCGGTCCCCATGGGAGCCGCCATTTGCGTACACGCTTTTTTTTTCCCCAAAGTCACCCGTGATAGGCTATGTGACAATCTACATAGCCTATCATGGCTAACTTTGGAAATCGAGCCATGATAGGCTACGTAAATCGTTACGTAGCCCATCATGGGGGGGGGGTTTACTTTTTTTTCGTGGCCGGGTAGACGGGGCGCTCCTACCCGGTCTGAATTTCGGTGGCGAGGGATGGGGCGCCTCCCCCCTGGCCTGAATTTCAGCCGGGCGAGGTGGGGCACCACCCCCCCTCGCCTGAACTTTGGGGGGAGAAGCGAAGCGCCTCCCCCCCACCGCGAAGCAAGCTGTGGGATGAGGTAAGTCCCTTTTGTCCATCCCTAATATCCGATTTCCTATTAATGTATCAATAGGCAAATGCAATAAATTACAACTTTTTTCTAATATAACTCAAAGCGAAACAAAACAAACAAAGAAAAACCTTTAATGCTTATGGCTTATAAATGATGTATGTTGGGGATGCATTTGGGTATGTTTGTTTACAGATTTTAGGAATGTTTTGCAATTCATTTCAATTACAGGCCCTGAGGAAGGGAAGTCGTTTCTGAAATGTGTTGGGCATAATTAATTCTCCTTCTCCTTCTTCTTTGGTACCTTAGAATATCTTCTCTTCTGTTTTTGGACACACAGGCGCCTTCCCTTTTTGCTGTTTCCTTGGGCCTTAAATGCACAGAATGGTCAGAATGAGCACTCCCACATTTACTCCCAATTAACTCCTGTTAAATCTTTCAAAACATACAAACTCCATCTGTTATACATGCTCTCCCCCAGCCAAATATTTGTCATCCTGGCCAATTCTATAATATTTCCCCTCATGACATTATTACATTGACTATGCCTGCTATTCATCTACATGCCATGTAAGAAGTCTGCTTGCTTGAACTCCTGGTGCAATAATGGTCAAACTCTGTACTGGTTTAATTTGTCTTTTCCCTTGATTTTCCTAGGCTCTTACATTTGTAAGTCACCCTCCCCTTTTCTAGATAAAAGGTCTCTCACAACTGGGCTAGATATTACTAGGGGCAAGGCGGGGGAGGTTCCAGAATATCACTCTCTTCGGAACTCCCACCAGAGCCATCCTCACTCTATTGTCTCACTGTATCCAAAACTACTGTGTTAGTCACAGGGTCTGACAATGACTCAGAGTCTAACTCTGAGGGTACAAAAGCACTTGCTGCTGCATTCAACACCATACGTTCTGACTCATTTACTTCCAGTTCATCAGACAATCCTACAGAATCTTCCTCCACTCCTGAAAGAGGGGACTGGAACTCTACCCGCTTCCTTAACCTTGGCTGGTTTGATTCAGCATGTTCTACATCTAGGGATGTGTTAAAGTCACTTACCTTTTCGAAGGGGTGATTCGCGGTGGGGGGAGGCGCTCCGCACCTCCCCCCGAAATCCTAACCTGGCTGGCTCCGCTCTGTGGCAACTCCGCTGAGCCGCCAGCCGGGTGTATTTGCAGGCATGCAGAGCCTGCGGACGCAAATGGTGGCAGCTACGGAGGCTACCATTTGCATTCCTGTTTTTTTTGCCATAATAGGCTACGTAAATATTTATGTATTTATTCACAGCAAATAAATAAATATTTATTCACAGCAAAAAAACAGGGGCGCAAATGGCGTAGTGGCTGCCATTTGTGCCCCTATCTTTCACCATGATAGGCTACGTAAATACTTACGTAGCCTATCACAGCAAAAAACCGGGCACAAATGGCGGCTACGGCGGTCGCCATTTGCATTCCCTTTTTTTGCCGTGATAGGCTACGTAAATATTTATGTAGCCTATCACAGCCTCCTCAGGGATGCAAATGACATCCCTGTGTTAGCCATGATAGGCTATGTAAGTATTTACATAGCCTATCACGGCAAAAATGGGGAAGTGAATGGCAACCGCAGACACGGCCGCCATTCGCAAAGCAGCGCTAACGGCACCAGGTTAGTGCTCCATTTTGCGCACCTTTCGCAGGGTGGTGGGGCGGGGGGGCTTCATTTGGCCATGGATTTCGGGGGGCCACATCCACTGGCATTCGGCCTCACTGAGATCCGTGGCGGAATCCTCTGACATCCCTATCTACATCATCCCCTTCAGTATCTGAACCAACGCTAGAGTCCATACATACCCGGTAGTTCTAGATTTTTGAATTCCCGATATCTTCAGCACCTCTCTCAAAAGTTTACCATCCAAGTCTGTAGCCTGATCTGAATGTATCCTAGCTGGCAACCCAAGTACTGAGAAAAAGTTTCCCATAGCACTCATGCAACAGTGCTCACCTTCTGATTTTTCATAGGGTATGCTTGAGCATATTGTGTAAATGGACAGTAATTACTAATATATTCCCCGTCTTTTTTCATCCATCTCCAAGGACAAGAAATCAATACATACTACCTCCAAAGGCCTGCTAATAGAAATAGCCTCTAAATATGCAGCTGTAGTAGGTAATGTCCTTCACTGGACACAGCAGGCAGAAGTCTCATGTTTTTTCTGAATATGCTTTCCTACATATGACCAGTAAAACTGACATCAGATTAACTACAACCACCTTTCAACTACCCCTCCCCTGAATTATAGGGCTGCATGATAAGGCCTCTAACCCCCTCCTGAACCTCCCTCTGCTCCTCCCCTTTATCCCATTTTCACTTAGGACATGCAAAAGGGGGCGGGGTCACATAACCACATAAAAGTACTCCTTTGCACCCACATTCTCTTGTTTCAGTGATAGCTCCCATTTCACAGAGAATCAGGTGAACGGGAACAGAGAATCCACACAGCCATAACAACAATGATAATTATAATAATTAAAAGAAGATGTGATACTCCCAGAGCCACATAGAAAAGCAGCCTTTGGAACATAGAAACAAGTTCTGAAAGCCTTGCTAGATCCATGCTTTTCTTCTAAAAGCATCCAAACATGCATCACAAAGCATCCATCAGAGAAGGCCTACTCAGAAGCAGCACAGTACAAAATTCCGGATTATGCATATCTTACTGGTAAGAAGTAAGGACTGGACTGCTCAGGAGAAAGTACAGGCATCCCTTTTTATGTAATGATGGTAAGGATGATTATATCCCTTGGAAGCCAGCAGGAATGTAGCCTATCTCAGCTCAATAGAGGGACACAAATGGCGGCGGCTACGACAGCTGCCATTTACGTCCCTGCAGGGCTGCCCAGCAGCCAGATGTCCAGCTGTGGGCGGCCGGAGCAGGCTGGCGGCTCCGCGGCTTGGCCGCAGAGCGGAGACGGCCAGGCAGGATTCCAGGAGGAGGGACAGAGCACCTCCCCCCTGTCGAGGATTTCAGGGGGAGGGATGGAGCGCCTCCCCCCCACCGCAGATGCCCCTGCGTGGAGCCAAGTAAGGGATTCGTACATCCCTAGGGATACTAGGAGTTGTAGAACTTATTTCTCCCTAGACATGCCTAGGATTGCATCCTATCCCCCCCCCTCCTGCTGCCAATCCTTCCCAATTAGTTTTTCCTTAGATCTGATGGTTTGTTTGTTTTTTACTTTGTAAGCCTGCAGGCAGGAATTCTATTCACTAGGGCTGTGCACCGCCTCATTAAAGTAAAGGTAAAGGTGTCCCCAACCAGTCGTGTCCGACTCTAGGGTGTGGTGCTCCTCTTCGTTTCTAAGCTGAAGAGCCAGCGCTGTCCGACTACGCTTCCATGGTCATGTGGCAGGCGTGACTGAACACCAAGGTGCACAGAACGCTGGTACCTTTCCCACCAAAGCGGCACCTGTTTATCTACTTGCAATTTCTTGCTTTCAAAGTGCTAGGTTGGCAGGAGCTGGGACTGAAGAGGGGAGCTCACTCCGTCACGCGGCACTCAGGGCTCGAAGTGCTGTCCTGCCGACCTTCCAGTCTGCAGTTCAGCGTCTTAACCACTAAGCCACCGCGAAGCCCAATAACTAGGCAAAGTGGGCTTATTTGGAGCAAAATCCATGTGATACAAGGTGGATCAGAGCAGGACTGAGGTGCCCCGGGGTGAAGTGCGCCCCCAAATACACAAGGCGCGTCCTCCGCCTTGTATATTCAGAGCTCTACTGAATGCCCAAGCAGACCAGACAGGCTGTCTCCAAAATGTATCAACTTCTGAAAGCTCACGCAGAGAGGCATGAGGAGGAGGAGGGAGGGGGAAGGCGAAGGGGTGCGGTAAGGCGGGGGGAGGTGGGAAGGCAAGTGCAGGAGCAGGAGGGAGTGTGCTTTGGCAAATAGGAACTCTTAACCAGAACCGACACCAGCAGTCTCCCATCGGAGAGAGTGGTGGAAGAAGTGGGTATATATACTTCGGTGAAAGGCTCTGTTCAGTTATTGCAGTAGCTGTGTCTTTGGGAGAGGCCTGGTTTGGGTAGATGATTGTGTGTGTGTGTGCGCGCAGGTGCATGCGCACACATTCCTAGGAGTTGTTCTTCAGTTTACTCGATTTTCATCACCATTACACTTCCCTCAAAATTTAAATGCAAAGGAAACAGCTTGGTTGTAGTGGGATCCTTCCCTCAGTCACTCCTTGCTCGTCTGTCCTGTTCGGGACGATGTCTTTTGCAGTACCTCTTCCAGCTGCCCTCTAATATTTCTTCCTACCTCCAATTTGTTTGTTATTTATATTTTTAGGGATGGCGGAGAATTTCTCCCTGACTCTTCGGGGGGCCGAGCGCCAACGCATTCGGCCCCCCGAAATCGGCGGTGAAATTCTCCGCCCCCCCATCCCCCTGGGACGGGACTTACCTTTGGCGAATGTTCCTCCCAGCGGCGGGTCCCGGCGGCGTTTCGGCGACGTTTCGTCGTGGGTGGGGGCGGCAGCCGGTGTCCTGACCGGCTGCTGCCGCTGCCGCCATTGCAAAAAAAAAACTAAAGTAAAAAAAAAAAAACCGTGATAGGCTACGTGACGATTTACGTAGCCTATCACGGCTAGATTTCCAAAGTCAGCCGTGATAGGCTACGTAATTCGTCACGTAGCCTATCACGGGTGACTTTGAAAAAAAAAAGCGCGTACGCAAATGGCGGCGGCCCATGGGCACCGCCATTTGCGTTCCTTATTTTGGCACGTCTAGTCTACGTAAAGATTTACGTAGACTACGGCAAAAATAAGGGCAACGCAAAAAGCGTGCCCTTATTTTCGCCGTAGTCTACCTAAATCTTTACGTAGACTAGACGTGCCAAAATAAGGAACGCAAATGGCGGCGCCCATGGGCCACCGCCATTTGCGTACGCACTTTTTTTTTTTCAAAGTCACCCGTGATAGGCTACGTGATGAATTACGTAGCCTATCACGGCTGACTTTGGAAATCTAGCCGTGATAGGCTACGTAAATCGTCACGTAGCCTATCACGGGGTCTTTTTTTTTTTTTTTACTTTTTGTTTCGCAGCCGGGGAGACGGGGCGCTTCTCCCCGGCCTGAATTTCGGCCTGGCGAGGCAGAAAGCCTCCCCCCCCGGCCTGAATTTCGGCCGGGCGAGGTGGGAAGCCTCCCCCCCTTCGCCTGAACTTTGGGGGGAAAAGCGAAGAGCCTCCCCCCCACTGCGAAGCCAAGCTGCGAAAAGGTAAGTGACTTTCGTACATCCCTAATTTGATTAGATTCAACTTTCCTTTCCATATTTTTTCAAACCAACTTAGCTTTTCCTTGCTTGTTGCTGCCACGTTCTCCATCCTCTGCCATTCCTGTGTTTGTTTATGTTGCTTGTGGACTTCGAAAAAGGCTGAATTTATTGTTTTAAGGTCGACCCTCACATCTGCTTTCTCCATTCTATTTCCTTGTCGTTTTCATCAGTGAGCTCTGTCTCTTTAAGATTTTTAAAAACCCAGTCTTATTTTGATTCTTAAAAGCAAACATTCACTTCTGGGCATGCCCCCCCCCCTTTAAGTCATATTCAGACATTTAGTTTCTTTCTTTCTTTCTATATTCTTAAAAAAAGGCATAGCAGCCTATGTTTGTAGCATTTGTTTCCCTGAGCCCCCTGTGCTGAAGTGAACCATCTGTGTCTTCTTTGTATTGATCCTCCCAAAACAGAAATTAAAGAAAGTTGTTTAAAAAAAATAAAAAATTGTTTGATTTGGCTCTTCTTGTCTGAGCTATCATCCTGTAGGTCTTGAAGGTACCCTGCCTTCTATAAAAGAACATGAAATATCAAACAATAAATTAAAGACACCTGTCATTTGCTTAGGTATTTCTGCTTTTGTTTAGTTCTTGTGTGTCTGTGTCTGTGTGTACGTGCATACTAAATCGTTGTTCCACCAACACTACACTATATGTCCAAATTTCAAGACAGTGTGGAAAAAGCACGAGATGCATATTATTTATATAAATTACCTTCATATTCCAGTAACGCTCCACTGGGTGGCAAAACAATCCAGCGCAATATGAGGCACCTTCGGGGTGTAAGCCGGGGCGGAGGTGGGTGAGGTGCTGCTGTCACTAGCAGCACCGTTAGGCCAACTGTCTGTCCCTAGTCCAGTTAGTGCGTCCTGGTGTGGTAGGGCAGCAGAGGGCAGAGGCCAGT
This sequence comes from Heloderma suspectum, assembly GCF_057233095.1. Classification (NCBI taxonomy): domain Eukaryota; kingdom Metazoa; phylum Chordata; class Lepidosauria; order Squamata; family Helodermatidae; genus Heloderma; species Heloderma suspectum. The sequence continues at coordinate 90,797,654 of NC_139463.1, read as the reverse complement.
TGCAGTGCTTGGTGGTCACTGTTCGAGGAGGCTGGTGTGGCAGGTGCAGCGGCTGCACTCTTGCACCAAGGCGGAGCAGCATCTCCTTCTGTGGTGGAAGAGGGGAGCCCGCTGATGGACATTACGTCAGAGGTGTCTGATGTCCTCAGCATGGTGGAGGGTGAAGAGGAGGAGATCCTCCAGGGTGTGTTGGAGGAGGAGCAGCAGGCAGAGGCTCCAGCATCCATCCTCTCTTCCATTGTTCCCCCCACTCATGTGGTGCCCCCCCCAAGTCAAGGCAGGCAGTCATGGTGTCTTCCTCCCTGGAAACGTCAGGGCAGCATCGTGTGGGACAACTTTGAGTTGGGAGTGGATCCCAGCACTGCTGTCTGCCACCACTTCAGGGCATCTCTGAGCAGGGGGAAACAGCCAGGGCACTACAGCACCAGCAGCCTGCTCCTGCGCTTCAGGGGGCAGCACCAATCGATCTTGCTCAGGGAAGACGCCCACACGTCCCAGCAGGCCGGCAGCGGGGGCAAGCAGAAGGCTGGTGTTGCTGCCAGAACTCCTGCAAGCAATTTGTCTCTCACCCCCAAGAGGCTTAAGCAGGCCTCCATGGAGGATATGGGGTGGGGGAAGAATGGGTCCAACAGGTGGAGGTTTCCAGCATTCAAAAACCAGTGGCCCTTCTGTGCTAGGCACCGACCGCTTTCAAAAGCCAGTGGCCCTTCTGGGATAGGCACTGACCGTGTTCATTCAAGATAAATTCAAAAAACTAAAACTAAAATTAATTTAGTGTGTGTTAGAAATAAACAAAAGCAGATAAAAAGATAATGTCTTCCAGCCTGCCTGCCGGGTAATGTGTGTATTTAGCCACAGAGAGGCTGGGCTGGTGATTCTTCTGAATAAAGGTTGTTTTGCACTTCAAAGAAACCTGCAGCAGAGATTAAGGATAATGACCTAGAGGTCTGTTTCCCACCTCCCAGCTGAACAGAGCAGAGCAAGTTGCTCCAGCTGGTCCAGGGACTACAGAAGCAAGCAAGCTCCCAGAGAGTGAGCGACCAGAGTGAGCAGACAGGGGGAGCAAACAGGAGTTGGCCAGGGGAGTTCTGCAGGGGAGGTCAAGGGGGAGGCCCCTAACATTTTTTTCTTTTTTAACTAACTTTTTTTTTCATTTATTTGTCTTGTAACACACACTTCCACACCAGTGGGACTCTGCTTTTAACCTCTACTGAGTAGAGGAACAGGCACAGGCTAATCTAGAACAACCACAAAACTAGACACAAAAATGGAAAAGAGGCTATGGAAGGACAAGACTCTCCAGTGGTGGTGACCTGCAAGGTGTGTGCAATGTTTGTTTTCTTGCCTGAGAACAACATGGCCTACACTTGCAACAAGTGCAAGTTGATCACGCTGCTGGAAGAAAATGTGGACTGGAGCAGTGACTGTCAACCCTCCAGAGAATAAGAGAACACGAAGAGTTCTTGGACAGAATGGGGGAACTACAGCAGCAAAGGGAAGACCAGAAGCTTGAAGAGCAACAGCAAGATGAGGCAGAAGTGGGAAATGCTGAGGTGAAGAAAAATGGAGTAGAGGATACTCCTTGGAAAAGGGTGACAGGAGAAGAAGAACTAGATGCCACTCTGCACCAGTGGAAGCAGTGGAGCTGTGGAACCAATTCCAGGTACTTGCGGATGAGACTGGAGGACAGCCTGCAGAGGAAGAATCACAGGGGAACCTGCATGAGAGTGAGCAAGAGGCTGAAGGTCAGTCAAACAGAGGCGATGAAACCCAGGCCTGTAACAAGAAGAGGAGAAGAGTGGTACTAGTGGGAGACTCCTTGCTGCGTGGGATCGAGACCCAAGTATGTCTCAAAGACCCGTGGACTCGCCAGGTATGTTTTCTACTGGGAGGATGGATTAGAGACGTGACTGAAAGGTTGCCTGCACTCATAAAGCCCACTGACAAGTATCCCTTTCTTCTCATCCATGTGGGAACAAATGATACTGCCAAGAGGAGCTACGAAGAAATGACATCAGACTTTGAAGCTTTGGGAAGGAAACTCAAGAACTTTGGGGTCCAGATAGTTTTCTCATCCATACTTCCAGTAGTTAGAAGAGGGATAGAAAGGGAACAAAAAATACTCCAGGTGAATGACTGGCTACGAAGGTGGTGATGATGAGAGAGATTTGGATTCTGGGACCACGGGCTATACTTCCTGGAAGATGGGCTGTTGGCAAGGGATGCGTTGCACCTCACAAAGGATGGGAAGAATGTGTTTGGCCACAGCATGAAGAATTTCATCAGGAAGGCTTTAAACTGAATCCTATGGGGAAGGGAGATGTAAAGTTGGGGGTAACAATCAATGAAGGCTCATGCACTGCAATGGAGAGAACAGCTCTAATAGCACCCAATAATAGTCTTCAGACACATGTAGGAAGAAAGCCAGACTATGGTCTTCAATGTCTATACACTAATGCCCAGAGTATGGGAAACAAACAGAACTAACTTGAACCTTAAGACAAGAGGGAAATTATGACTTGATAGATATATCTGAGACTTGGTGGGATGACTCTCATGATTGGAATACAGCAATTGAAGGATATAACTTGTTCAAAAAGAATAGGAGGAACAGAAAGGGAGGTGGGGTTGCACTGTATGTGAAAAATACATATCTCTGCACAGAAATACAGGAGGAGGAGCTTGGTAGCCCCATTGAGAGCATCTGGATCAAAATAAATGGAGCAAAGAATAAAAGGAACCTGATGGTCGGAGTCTACTACCGGCCACCCAATCAAGGAGAAGACAAGGATGAAACTTTTGAAAAGCAAATAGCCAGTGTTTTAAGGAAGCATGATGTAGTAGTAATGGGGGACTTCAATTTCCCCGATATTTGTTGGGAGACAAATTCTGCAAAACATGGCCCCTCCAGGAAATTCCTGACTTGTGTGGCAGATAACTTCCTCCTACACAAAGTAGAGGAAGGAACTAGAGGACTGACTATCCTTGACTTGATCCTAACCAACAGAGATGACTTAGTGGATAAAGTAGCAGTTACAGGAACTCTGGGGGAAAGCGACCATGTTGTACTTGAGTTCTTGGTTCTAAGGGAAGCAAAAGCTGAGTGTAGTCAAATGCGTACCCTGGATTTTAGGAAAGCTGATTTTAATAAACTCAGAACAATGATCAGTAAGGTCCCATGGCAAGCGACGCTAACGAGAAAAGGAGTCCAAGATGGGTGGGAGCTTTTAAAAAAGGAAATTCTCAAGGCACAATTACAAACAATTCCAACAAGAAGAAACTATTGTTCTTCTTTAACAGCTGAACAACCATTTCTTTCCTCTGCCTTTTACTATGCAGGTAGCTGAAGAAAGCCTTTTTGTTGCTTTTAGCATCCCTTGCTAACCTCAGCTCATTCTCAGCTTTAGCCTTCCTGACACCATCCCTGCAATTCTGTGCTACCTGCCTGTACTCTTCCTCTGTTGCTTGGCCTTCTTTCCACTTCCTATATGTGTGCTTTTTTGTTTTCAGGTCATCTCTAAGCTTTTTGTGAAGCCGCATTGGCTTCTTCTGTTGTGGGCTGGGAGGGCCCAGGTGTCATGCACGTCAGTGGAAACAGAAGTTATAGCTCTTTTCTTTGGGAGTTTTTGTGGAAAAAAATCAAATTTCACCAGTGCCTTGCACTCAAGCCAGTGGGCCAAAGTACCTGGACTTTTGTGGGTGGGATGCCCTCAAGGGAGTCTGGGAGGGGTCCAGGTTTCACATGTGTACATGGAAACAGGGAGGAGTTACAGCTCTTTATTTTGGAAGTTTTCCTGGAAAAACTCAAATTTCCCCTGCACCTAGCACACAAACCACTGGGCCAAACTATATGAAATTTTGCAGGTCACCTCCTCTCCAGGGGGATGGAGAGATCCCCAAATTCCATGTCTGTATCCTAAAAACTAAAAAAAGTTATGGCCGTTTGTGTTTTCCCATGCAAGTCAAAGGGGAAATGCCAAAAACGGGCAATCCAGATATCCAAATCTCGCTTCAGATGCGAGTCAAAGTGGAGAGGGTCTGAATGAGTCCGAGACAGATGGGCTCACTTCAGAAGATCTGAAGCAGCATCCAAAGTGGATCGGGGGGTCCATGCACAGCCCTAGACTTCACGTAGTGTTTATCTGGGTTCTATGTACATGTGATTTGTTGGGTTGTAAACTTGACTTGTCCAAAGCCTTTATAGCATGGTTGATTTAATTATTTTCCTTTTGTACTATGTTCTTGTATGTACCATGCAATGTGTAATGAGTAGGGATGTACGAAAGTCACTTACCTTTTCGCAGGGGTGATTCGCGGTGGGGGGGAGGGGCTTCGCTCTTCCCCCCGAAGTTCAGGCGAGGGGGGGGGAGGCATCCCGCCTCGCCTGGCCGACATTCATATGGAAATCATGGCTTGGCTTTTGTCATGACAGAAACAGTGGAGGGACAAATGGAGGTGAATACATAGCTACTCAATCAGGGCTTGAATTGCAGATATAATTTATTTTGTATGAAATTTCAAATGAAATGAAATAGCACCATTTTTTTTTTCATTTTCCTGAAGAGAAATCACATCCATGCTCTTGGATAAGCATGGACAGATGGGTCAATTCCACCTTCGCTTAGTTTTACATTTTATTTTTTAAAACAAAAAACCCTCCTGTTCATTCTCTTTCTGCATGGATCCCCTTGGGTGGAGCTATACTGTGATGTGATAAGGGTAGCAAATTTATTTATCATGACCCCGTTCCTGCGCATGTGGTAAGTTTCACCACTTTTCATTAGGCCTGAATGGGGCTCTAGTGTACAGTATTTCCCTGAATATTAATTATTAGAACTATCATTGGAAGATCTGCACAGAGAGACTGGGGATTCCTGAAGTAGAGATAGGTCTATTCTCTTATTCATTGGGCTCCATAGCCTTGTGCGTCTTGTAAAATTATCACTGTATCTATAATAGCAAGGTATAATTCCTAGAGATGGTGGAGAATTCTGCCATGGACTCCAGTGAAGCCAGATTCTTTAGAATCCAGCCCCCCGGAGTCTGTGGTGGAACAGACCATTCCCCTCCTCCACCCTGCAAAATTCTCCCCGGATGGACCCTATCTGCCACCGGCCAGTCTGGCCGCTGCTCCAGTCTGCGGCTGCAAATGGCGTCCGGCGTAGCGGACGCCATTTGCGTCCCATCTTTAGCCACGATAGGCTATGTAAATATTTACGTAGCCTATCATGGCTAAAGCAGGGATGCAAATGGCATCTGCTATGTCAGACACCATTTGCAGCCGCAGACTGGCAGTGGATGGAAGTCCAGCTGCGGACAGGCCCAGCCGGAGACTCTGCAGACTCGCCATGGAGTGGAGCTGGCCAGAGAGGATTCCAGAGGGAAGGACGGATAGCCTCTTCCCTCCCCCCCCCCGCAGTAAGTGGAATTTGTACACCCCTAATAATTCCGGAAGTTCCAGGTCTGCTTCTCAAAGTATCCATAATGAAACGGGAGCAACTTTTTTGTCCTAAACAATTCCAGGGGTGGAATCCAGCAAGCTCATCCAAGTGATGGAGTAAACTACTGTCAGTGGAACAAGTAGGAAGGCAATTCCTATCCCACTTGCATGCACACACACACACCCGGCAGCCTCAAAATCTGCTCTGGGTGGTTGGGTACCTTTATTGGGAACCTACCGGAAGATGAATTGTACCTCGAGGAGTTAGGTGTGACTTGTCACAGCTGCCCTTCATGCCTTTACTCCCGAGGAAAAAGCTTGGACACAGCAGCTCCTTCAATCTGCCAAGCTATAGGGCTGCTTGCTATGAACAACCATGGGAATATCCCTTTAAGCAGAGACTGCTAGGACTGGATAGTGATGCTGCATTTCCCACAAGTGTAGGCAATCAGCATAGGTGGGATGGATTAAGGCATGCAAGGCCCTGCTAATGGACTATAAAAGACAGCTGGAGAAACAGGAAAGGAGGTTGCTGGTGGATGGCTGGTGTGGGAGTTTGCTACCAAAAACTGCTGCTTCCCTTCTTCTTGTCTCTGGGATTGCAGACCACTGAAGCTGGAGAGGTGCTGTGACTACAACCTGGAAAGAGACCAAGTCCACCAAGGGAAAGATGGTATCATGCCTTTGCCTGGGGGGATACACCATAATTTGGGACCAGTTGAATGAATTACTGGTGTTCATATATGCAATGGATAAAACCCAGGGGTCTATTTTGTAATATTTATGTTGGCCAATAAAGCCTTAGGATAGCTGCCTGCCTTGATCTGCTTTAGGTTGGGTAAAATAAAGAACCAAATCACTTTGGCAATACACAGTACCCCCAGGAGCAGATTTCAGGAGGATGTGGGTAGCTACCTACAGAAGAAAAGAGAGGAGGATAAATTCTCATTGTATGAGCACAGGTCTGCTAAGTGCTGGTTTCCACCCCAGATATTCCTGGATGGCACATTTATCAATGGCTTTTTTCATTCTGGTTTCTGCCCAGTCTATGGAGTTGAATCAGCATTAGTAGGTCAGGTGGATTTTTTTTTTCTCTGAAGAATGAAAAAGGAGGACTTTCCTCCCAGCTTCTCTCTCAGGGTTGAAGGGTTCTGCAATGTTCTCATTATTGGCTATTCTAAGCCTGTGTTTTTCTTCTCCCTCATTAAATAAAAAAGAGAGAGAGATGAACCTTAACTACTATTCTACTGCATATGGTAAACAACAGTGTGCCATACTCTAGGGAGATGACTTTGAACTCAGTCATTATCAAAAATTACTAGGATGAATGCTTCATTGTGCCAATGTCCCATATGGATTTTCTTTGGCCACTTTCACGGTTAATAACAGAGGTTGATATACATAATAGCCCTGTGGTGTTCAAAGTAGGAATAATGGACTGCAAGCAAGCACAGCTACATCAGTCTGATCTTTCACATTATCGGAGGATTCTGTTGATGCTGAAGGAACACTATTATAGCTGGTGACTAAGCTTACTCAAAGATTCAGTTCACTCTGTGTTTTTAGCTGAGTCAACCTACTTTGCACTTCCTGGAGGAATATGTGGATTGAAATGTGGTTATCCTTTGGATTGTATACTTCTTTGACTTTTGCAGTGCAGTTCTTGGCTTAAAAGCATATGCAAACATAGATAGTATAGAGAGGGAAATGAATACAAAGATGTGTACTTTAAGGGAGATGGATGCAAATACCTTTCTGTTTTAGGAAAAAGGCATACAAAAAATAAAAGGCATAGTGCATAGTGGGGGGGTGTTCAATTTAAAACCTTCTTTTGTGTTGATATTTTGTTTTTGTTTTTAATTTGCAGAGTGAATGATGCAGAAACAGAAAGGACAGTACCTATGACTGAACACACGCAAACCTGACACAGGCCAGGAATAGACTAATCCATCCATCCTGATTGGTGACTGAGTTAGAGACTGGACATGTTGTGCTAAAGTGACATACATCATGGGAGGGTTATTTCTGCTACAATTATTTTTCTGCGGTCTGCCACAAACTAAGTCCAAGCCACAAACTGCAGTGTGCACCATGACTGATCTCTTCCAGATCCCATACGAGTATGGTAAAACAGGTGACATAACCATTGGAGAGATGACTACACAATTTGACTTCTTATTTGAAACCCTGTCCTTCCTTGAACACCCCCAAACCAATGTTGTAAATGAACTCATGTAAGGCAAAAAATGTGTTTTCCATATACACACTAGAACAGGTTATAACCACTGCATCTACTTCAAATGAATTCATGAAGCTGGACTTTACTTCATCTACTGGTTTTTCTGTTTATCCCAGCAGTAGCTATTTTGACTGGCAGAAGCTGTCCATCGTTTCCTCAAGTAAAGAATTTCCCAGCAGTCTGAAATCTTTTTAACTGGATATGCCAGTCTTTCAAAGTAGGATAGTTAGGAACCAAACCATGTGCTTTATGAATAAGGATGCCCATCCGAATAAATATAGTTCAGAAAACAGACTGCAAGCAGTTTTTTTGAAAGTGTATTTAGGCTTGTCTTCTGTTTTATCTTATATTTATATAGGATGAAACATACATTTAAACTTGAAAATATGTGTACTTTTGATGATGCACACAGTGGTATAGTTTTATATCCTTTATTTACAGCTATCTATTAGAGGTGTGCACTGATCACAAGATTCAACTCTGACTCCAATTCAGCACGTTGGTAAATGGTTCAGTTTTGCTCAGACTGAGTCAGAGGCCTTCCCCTTCAGGTTGGGTACTGAACCTGATTTGAGATTCAGAAATCTGATGGGGTTTGCCTCCCATTACCTATCAGAGATATCAGAATATGCCTCTTACTGTTGGTCAAAGATGGATGAGATACAGACACCTAACATCCTTTTGGGGCGGGGGCAATTATGCCTACCAGGGGAAAAAAAAAAGTATGTGTGTACCAAATGCATAGGGACTGCTTTTTTTATGATGTGGCAGAACTGAGTGAAAGTTGTTGCTCCTTCTGAAAGGGGAAAGCTTACGAAGTTTCAGGTGAATACATGCAGGGAGTTTATAGTGCACGAGCAGCCTTTATATTTTGTGGGTATCCAAAGGTGTATGTGCATATCCAGCTATGTTCCTTGTGGATCATATTTTCTGTAGAAGTCAAGATAGAGATGGCTCTGAGTAAAAATAAAAAATTCAAAGATTTAAAATGATAAGTGCAGTGGTTTTTGTAGAAGGGGAGTCCACATAAGATGACTTATTGGTGTTCCTTTCCCTCCACGTGTATGTGTGTGTTTAAGAGGGGAAATTTGTATGAAAATAGCACACATCATACATGTCTGTCCAGGCAAGATTCCTGGAAAGGGTCCCATGGGTAGGTGCATGAGGCTATGGAGTTATGTTAACTGAAAAGCAGTTTAAGGCTTTTTTTCATACTGAAACCTGGTGGTATTAGAAGAATAGCCATCTGGCAATCCCATCCATGCCCTCCCCCAATGCACAGTAATTGGAGAACCCTATGTTTGGAAGGTCGCCCTATACGTCACTCAACCCCTCCACCATCAGTGTTTACAGTGAGAAAATAAAAGATGCTGTATATGGAGACACACAGTCTGCCTTTCAAAGCCAAATTGTGAATGAAGCATCATGCAGGGTCCAGCTGCAGTTCTGATCACTTCAGAGGGAAGTCTAGTTTACTATGGGAGAAGCAGCAGGAATGGTCCACACTAGCCTATAGCGCTTTGCCCAAATTTGATGCACATCCCTACCGTCTGTACATAACAGTATAATAAGACTACTTCTTTATACTGTAATTCTTCCTTCAGTGCAATGACAAAAAACTACCAGCATGCCCTTTCACTGGTATTTGCTGTGAATCAGATCAATAACAACCCTGAGATCTTGCCAAATGTCAGCCTGGGGTTCCGCATCTATGACAATTACTTGAGTGCAAGGATGACGCATCAGAACACCTTGAAGATGCTATCCACTGAAAATAGGATTGTCCCCAATTACAACTGTGTCAGGCAAAATAATCTGTTAGCTGTCATCGGGGGACATGACGCTGAAACCTCTCTTCATATGGCTACTATCTTTGGCATCTACAAGATTCCACAGGTACAGTGAGCATGTGGGTTGTGAATCTGTACAATGCGGCAATATTTCTCTTCCACTGATATTCTCAGGCCTTCCTTACTCCTTTATCCCCTTTTGGAAAAGAGACTGGATAGGGATGGCAAAGAAGTGATCTTTGCAATTGTTGAGATTTTTTGAACACAATATTGAAGCTTGTCTCCTCGCCTTTCTCATGCTTGATTTTGCTCCATTTTCATTTTGCTCAAAGGGGCGAATAGAGCATTTCAAATGGGAAAATGCAGTTTTTCAAAAGGCTGCACAGGGTAAAGTATGAAAATGGACTTTTGGGGGAGAATGTGCATTTTTAAAGTGCACATTCTTTAAGTGTTCATTTTTCAAATGCAAGTTTATGAAATCATGAGACATCCCCCCCCACCTGCCCCTCAAAGACTGTTGCTCATGTTCGTGTTTGCAAATGGGACATGTGCTCATGATTTTTGAACATAAAACAAAATTCTTATATATGCCTAAGACTGGATGGGAAATGGACTGGAATAGGGAACACGTCCTTAGGTTCAAACGTCAAAGGTAGTAGGCAGGATATAAAAAAAAGAAATATATAACGAATTAAAGGGAAGAGGTCTTGCTCAGTTGTCAGCAGTTGAAAAATCCAGACAGAGGAAAACATCCCTCCCCCCTCCCCCGCCACAATGCCTCACTCCTTCGAGGGAGGCTTCACATTCAGAAATAGACATATTCCCCTCTTTTGAAGGCACCCTGTTTAGTCAAAGTGCTGGAATATTTCAGACCAGCTGGTTTGTTGCATATCTGTCCCATATCTGTCCCTGATCGAGATGGTTCATTCATAACAAACCTTTAGCCCATAGCAGGAAGAAAATTTGCTGACAATTTGCAGAGCTTTGAGGTGATTGTTTTGATATTTTTCTTCAACTCTTACAGAGGAGAAAGCCCCTTTTAACATGGAGGACTCACTTTTGAGTAAAGATGCAGAGATTTGCAATGCAAGGCTGTAATCCTAAACCTAAACACAATTACAATTTGTTTGTGCTTAGATTGCCTACAGTATATTAGCTCCAGCAATAAATGTTAAAAAACAGCTCCCTTCCTTCTACCGGATGATCCCCAATGAAGAATATCAGTACACAGGGATTGTCCAATTGCTGCTTCATTTCCAGTGGATTTGGATCGGGATCATTGCATCAGCTGATGATAAAGGAGAACAGTTTCTGCAGACACTGTTACCGATGCTTATCCAACATGGAATCTGTGCAGCTGTCATTGAAAAAACAGTAACCCTATCTGACGTTTTAGAGAACTCAGAAATATTAGAAAACCTTGGTGCCATTTCAATAACCAAATCCAGTATCAAAGTATTTGTTGTAAATGCAGACCCACAAACAATTGCATGCTTGAAATGGCTGATATATATTTATGCAAGATTAAAAGGCATTATGCAGACATCTGTGGGCAAGGTGTGGCTTATGACAGCCCACTGGGACTTCTCAACAGAGACACTTCATAGGGATTTTGATATACATGTCTTCCATGGCACCCTGTCTTTGGCAATTCACTCAAACGAAGTGCTGGGGTTTAGAGAATTCCTGCAGCTCCTACATCCTAACTTGCCAAAAGGAGACGGGTTTCTCAGGATCTTCTGGGAACAGGCTTTCAATTGCTTATTTTCTGATTCAAATGAAGACACTGAGGACTCGAATACTTGTACCAGCCAAGAGAAGCTGGAGAGCCTCCCTGGGACTCTGTTTGAAATGACCATGACTGGCCAGAGCTACAGCATCTACAGCGCAGCCCATGCCATAGCACATGCTTTACAGAAGATGTTCTCATCTACAATCAAACACAACTTGATTGTGGGTAGAGGTAGCCTGGATCCCCCAAATCTGCACCATTGGCAGGTAATGTTTCACATCTGGACTATTCTCTGATCATAGTTAGTTTAATGTATAATAGGTGGTGATTCAAGGAGGACACCAAGAGATCCACATTTTCTCCCTGTATTTCCCTTCCTGAAAACCTTGCATTTCTTCCATACTCCAATAGATGCCTTTTCCTCTTCCACTAGCTGAAGGTACCACGAATGTCTACAAGGCCCTGGCCTGGTTTACAAACCAGATCTGGATGTGCTGAGGAATCATGATGGCAGTGTTCCCAGCCACAATACATGCTTATTCAGCATGCATAAATCATGGCTTGGTCTTGCCACCATGACTCAAGTCTGCCACGAGTACACACTTGGTGTACCCAGACTGGTCATGGAACAAGTCTATGTTGTTCATTCCTTGTGCTTTCCTTTGCCTGCACACTCGTTGGATATATTAGTATGGGGAAATTGGCAAAGTTATGTAAGTTTGCATTAAAATATGAAAAAAGCAAATATAAAAGAAATGTATCCCCCATTGTTAGTATTTGGCCTTCCAAAATTCCTGGAGAGGCTCTTTGGTCCGTCCATGTGTTGGAAGGTCAAATACAGCTGATGGAGAAGAAATTTTGGTTTCTAGTTCAATGAAATTTTCCAAATTTTGCACTTTCAAACCAATACACTAATTGAAACTCAGTTTGTACTTTTCCAAATTTTGCAATGCAGTTCTCTCTTCTTCCTTTTAAGTGTGTAACAGGAGTTCACACCAAATTGTGCACATTCGTTAAAATAATATTTAAAATGCATTTTATTAGAAAGGAAAGGATTGAAAGAATGCATATGTTCTGTAACATGAAATATAAATGCATGTATTATGAGAGAAGTGAACAGAAATGTGCAAATATTCATTCAAGCAAATTCTCGAAGTTCCAAACTTAAGATTGTGGGCAGGGGGAATGAGAAACTGAGAGAAACCAAAATTGACAGCTTGAGCCATTAGTACCAAAGACATGTGGGAGAAACATTTGTCACCCTTCAGCACTGAGGGGCAATTTTGGCATGAAGATCTGCATCTCGGTTTTCTCCAATCTGAGCTAAGTGTTCTGAAGTTATCAGAGCACTATGGGAAGGAGACAACTTAAAGTGGCACCAACATTATTATTGTTATTACTATCATCTAGGGATGTACAAATGTCACTTACCTTTTCGAAGGGTGACATTCGCGGTGGGGGGGAGGCGCTCCATCCCTCCCCCCAAAATTCTGGCTGGGGGGGAGGCACTCTGTCCCTACCCCCCAAAATTCTGGCCAGGGGGGAGGCGCTCCGTCCTTCCCCCCCTGAATCCTGGCCAGCGGGCTCCACAAATGGCGGCGGCCGTTGCCGCTGCCATTTGCGTCCCTGCAGTCAGCTGTGATAGGCTACGTAAATGTTTACGTAGCCTATCACGGCTGATTTAAAAGAAAAAGAAAAAACTGTGTGTATGAATTTGCATATGCGCTTTTTTTTCTCCTTTTAAATCAGCCGTGAAAGACTACGTAAACATTTACGTAGCCTATCACGGTGTTTTTTAAAAATCTAGCCATGATAAGCTACATAAATCTTTATGTAGCCTATCACGTTTTTTTTTTACTGGAAATGGCGGCGGTGGCAGCTGGTCAGAAGACCAGCTGCAGGATCCTCCGCCGCTGCCAGGAAGATTTGCCCAAGGTAACTCCCATCCGGGGGGGGGGGGGGCAGACCATTCTGCCACCGATTTCGGGGGGCCGAATGCGCTGGCATTCGGCCTCCCCAAGATTCATGGTGAAATTCTCTGACATCCCTACTATCATCATCATCACAATCATCATCAATGTGCAAGCAAGCCAATTCATGGAGTACAGAAAGAACCATCCTGGCCCTTCTACACCAAAGCCACTTTGTTAGACTCAGAGTTGGAAGATTTGATTCATTTATTTTGCACAATCAAGTGATAGCTATTGATCAGTTATTGGGAAAAATATAGTTAAAGATCCTTTGCATAAATCATATTTTGAGATCTGTCCATTGTCTGACCGCTGGGGTAGCCATTTGCAATCTAAGACTTTAACTCAAGAAAGAAAACCAAACTCTTCAATGGAATGGAGCTCCTCAATATTAAAATGAAGGATGAACCCCACCCAACCCTTCTCCTTTTCTGTTCTTATTATAAAAATACATATGTACAAATTCACTTTTCATCGCTTAGTAAAACCTGGGTGGTGGTGGTGGTTGTTTCCAATCTAGCTTCACCCTTTCTTGAGGAGCATCTCATTTAACAATAGTGCTGGGGACTTGGTGTCTTTTGATGAGAATGGTGAATTAGCAGCTGGATTTGATATCATCAACTGGGTTACTTTCCCAAACAAATCCTTCCTAAGAGTGAATGTCGGAAGGATGGATTCACAGGCTTTGCTGGGCCAAAGGTTCACCATTAACGAGGAGGCTATCACATGGCACAGTTCATTTAATCAGGTGGGATACATATATACATTGAAGGTGCAAAGCTAAAAGGGAAAGTGTTCCAGTGCCTCTAATCCTGCTGAATGAATCCCATTCAACAGAACTCAGGTCTTTCCCTATCCCCAAAGAGGTAAATTTTGCCCACACCCTTCATTGTCTTATTATAGCTTGACACCATCCAATGTATACACAGAGTGGAAACTTTGATTTTGTGAGAACCTAACCATGCTCCATTATTTCCTTATTATGACCATATAATTTAGTGATGTGTAAAATTAAATGTTTTAAGGCTCCAGGTGTATACACACTTTGGTGTAAGACACATTACACAATGTAATTGAATTGTGAGTAAACATGACCAAGGTCAGGCTGCCAAAGCTATACATCTGACCCATATGGCACTTTTTAAACACAGCGTCTTTAAACACAAAGTTATACATGATTAATCCAGAATAGCAATTGACTCTCTCAAGTACTTGAAGAGCACTATCCTATCACCCCTCAGTCTTCTCTTTTCAAGGCTAAACATGCGCAGTTCTTTCAGTCTCTCTTCACAGGGCTTTGTTTCCAGTCCCCCGATCACCTTTGTTGCCCTCCTCTGAACCCTCTCGAGCTTGTCTTCATCCTTCTTAAAGTGTGGTGCCCAGAACTGTACACAGTACTCCAAATGAGGCCTAACCAGTACTTCCCAGGTTTGATCAGCATTCCCTGCACCTGCTCATCTAAATCATTAATAAAAACAGTTGAAGAGCACTGGGCCCAGGACTGAGCTCTGCGGTACCCTGCTCGTTACCTCTCCCCAGTTTGAGAAGTTCCATTGATAAGCATACATGCCCATTCACATAACATTAGCCTTTATGACAAACGCCGAGCCACCATTTTTATGCAAAATGGCAGCTTAGTGAGGGATCTACAGGGCCAGTTGGGATCTACAGGGCCACAAGCAGTGTGCAACTTGGACTGCCATTAGTTTGCCCATCCCTAATCCAGACTTGATGTAATAAAGGTGTGCCAGCGTGGACAAATATACTTTCCCTCCATAGGCTTTTGGATTAGAACAATTATCTAGATCCATTTCAGTCGGTGTTCAGGCCAGGTTTTTGCATGGAAGTAGCCTTGGTCACTAGGGATGTATGAAACACCTACCTGGCTCTGCGCAGGGGCAAACGCGGTGGGGGGGAGGCGCTCCGTCCCTCCCCCCGGAATCCTTGACGGGGGGGGGAAGCGCTCTCTCTTTCCTCCTGGAATCCAGCCAAGCTCCGGAGCCACCGGCCAGCTCCAGCCGCCCACAGCCGGTCATCCGGCCACTGGGCAGCCCTGCAGGGATGCAAATGGCGGCTGTCATAGCTGCCACCATTTGCGTCCCTGTAGTGAGCTGTGATAGGCTATGTAAATATTTACGTAGCCTATCACGGCAGGGGGAAAAATTCCAGTGTACGGAAATGGCGGTAGCCGCCGCCATTTCCATATGCTAGGGTTCCACCCCCCCACCGTGATAGGCTACGTAAATACTTACGTAGCCTATCACGACGGGGGGGGGAAACCAGCATATGCAAATGGCGGTAGCTGCCGCCATTTGCGTACACTGGGGTTCCCCCCCCTCGCCATGATAGGCTACATAAATACTTACATAGCCTATCATGGCCTCCACAGGGACACAAATGGCATCCCTGCATTAGCTGTGATAGGCTACATAAGTATTTACGTAGCCTATCACGGCTGAAGAGGAGGAAGCGAATGGTGGCCGCAGGACAGGAGCAGATAAGCGCTCGGTTTCACGCACCTTTCACAGGGTGGGGGCAGCAGGGACTTCATCCCACGCGCCTTTCATGGGGGGGCGGGGGCTTTGTTCTGTGACGGATTTTGGGGGCCCCGAATGCACTGGCATTCAGCCTCACCTAGATCCGTCGTCGAATTCTCTGATATCCCTATTGGTCACTCTGATGCACTATGTTGGGAGAAAGACAGGGGGAGGGGGGAGTGTGACCTCCTTGATTCCCCTTCATCTCTCAGTGGCTTTCAATACCATTGGCCATTGTATCCTTCTGGAACAACTTTCTGAGTTTGGAGTGGGGGTACCGCATTGTAGTGGCTTCACACCTACTTGGATGGCTAGCTCCAGACAATGGGGTGGAGATATTGTTTGGGCCTTTGGATTCTCTAGAATGGAGTTCTGCAGTCAATGATATTGTCCCCTAGGCTATTTAACATTCATTTAAATTGGGCTAAGATAATCTTGGGTGGCCTGTGGGGGGCAGGGAGGTGATCTGGTCCACCCCCTGGAATCCTCCCCAGCCAGCTCGGCTCTACGGCAAGTTCACAGAGCCACCAGCCAGGGCCGGCCGATGCCTGACTTCCAGCCACAGCTGGTCTACGGATGCAAATGGCATCTGGCATACATACATGGCGGACGCCATTTGCATCCTTCCCTTTTGCCATGATAGGCTACGTAAATCTTTACGTAGCCTATCACGGCAAAAGGGAGGCATGCTGATGGCTTACCAGATGCCATTTTGCATCTGCACAGGGGAAGCGGATGGACTCGGCTGGACCTGGAGGTGCCAGCTAGGATTCAACCAGGTCACACTTTGCGGGGTGGTGGGGTGGTCCATTCCGCTATGGACTCCGGGGGGAGGTGGATTCTAAGAATCCGGCCTCATTGGAGTCCATGGAGGAATTCTCCACCATCCCTAGTGGAATTGTCTCTTTACAAGGAATAAAAGCCTTGGTGGGAGAAATCCTGTGGCCACTAGACACTGTCCAGAGGGCGATAGGATTTTTTGGTGCCTGGGAACCAAGGTCGGAGCTGGGGCTCCAAATGCGGCTTCCTGAAACCATGCTTCCATGTCCCCTCCCACTCCTAACTGGTGCGGTTCTCCCCATACCGCCTATATCTCCATGCTCAGAAATGGAGCATGGAAATGGGGAAAAGGGATTGTCCCAGTGGCAGGGAGAGGAGTAGACCACAGAAGCTGCATTACACGGCTTCCTATGCCCCATGCCACCTCCTTCCCTCCCACTCCCCGAAGCTGTGGCTAGACAGCAAAAATCAGATGTCAAACCAATAATGCAGGGTGGCCACAACACGGAGGTGAGGACTGCCTCTGTGTTTTGGCCACCCTGCACTGGACTCTCGGCAGCTTCAGGCTTTGGAGGCTGCTGACTTTCTCAGTAGGGTTGCTCTCTAATTTCCTCCTTGTTTATGGATAGGTGCTGCCCATTGCTCTGTGTAATGACAATTGTCATCCAGGTTACAGGAGAGACAAGAAAGAAGGGGAGCCATTTTGTTGCTATGATTGTGTTCCATGTCCAGATGGGAAGATTTCAGATCAGAAGGGTAGGTGGCATAATGTGCTTAGTTATGTATTATACATTCTATAATAGGGCTATGCATGAACCCTTGCTTTGCTTCAGTGCCACTTCGGACCTAATCCACTTCACTTCGGATTCGGATCTGAAGCAAAATTTGGATATCCAGATCATTCAGGTGTGACAGTTTCCCATTGACTTGCATTGGAAAATAGAGACAGCCATAACTTTTTCAGTTTTCATGATAAATACATGAAATCTGGGGACCTGTCAGCCCCCATGGAGTGTATTCTACCTGCCAGATATCGGACAGTTTGGCCTAGTAGTCTTTGTGCTAGGTGCAGGTAAATTTTGATTGTTTAAACAAAACTTCTCGAAGCGAAGAGCTTTAACTATTCACTAGTTTTAAAGAAGTGCATGAAATATGGACAGCAAGCAGCCCCAATATGGGTCATTCAAGCTGCCAAACATCAGAAAGTTTGTCAATGTAGGTTTTGCGCTAGGTGCAGGTAAATCTGATTTTTTCAACATAAACTAAAATCAAGAGCTACAGCTTT
Source organism: Heloderma suspectum (assembly GCF_057233095.1). NCBI lineage: Eukaryota > Metazoa > Chordata > Lepidosauria > Squamata > Helodermatidae > Heloderma > Heloderma suspectum. The sequence goes on along the minus strand of NC_139463.1, from coordinate 90,779,881 downwards.
TCACTGTTTCCACAAAAGTGAATGAAATTTGGACACCTGTTAGCCCCCATGGAGTTGATCCAACCTGCCAAATTTCAGACAGTTTGGCTATGTAGTCTTTGCACTAGGTGCAGAGAAAATGTGCTGTTCTCTGATAATCCCTTCTGACTTTTGGTTTGAGTTTCTGAGAAGTTAGGTGTTCAAGTGGTGATTAGGATGAGATCACTATCCCTAATCTCTGTTGTAGGTTTCTTTGAATTGCAAATAATCCCTCCCCCATTTCCTATTCAGCTTCACAGTGGATGACCTCAGGCTGTCTTTGGCTGAATGGAATACAATTACCTGGGAAAACAGTCTGGCAGGCAGGCTGTGCTCTGTTTTCCACGCAAACTCTCCAAGAAAAGAGCTGTAACATTTATCTTGTTGCCCAGAAATGCATGAAATCTGGGCAGTGGGCAGCCCCAATGCCAGTACCCTGAAAATGCCTCATATTGGGCTTGCTTTATCAAACAGTATTTGTTGCTGTTCAGTTGTTCAGTCGTGTCCGACTCTTCGTGACCCCATGGACCATAGCACACCAGGCCTTCCTGTCCTCCACTCACTCCCGGAGTGTGCTCAAGTTCATATTCATTGCATCAGTGACTCTATCTAGCCATCTCATCCTCTGCCATCCCCTTCTCCTTTTGCCTTCAACCCTTCCCAGCATCAGGGTCTTTTCCAGGGAGTTTTCTCTTTGCATTTGGTGGCCAAAATATTTGAGCTTCAGCTTCAGTATCTGTCCTTCCAATGAGCACTCAGGGTTGATTTCCTTTAGGATGGACGGATTTGACCTCCTTGCAGTCCAGGGGACTCATAAGAGTCTTCTCCAGCACCACAGTTCAAAAGCATAAATTCTTTGGGGCTCAGCCTTCCTTAGAGTCCAGCTCTCACAGCCATATGTTACTACTGGGAAAACCATAGCTTTGATTAAGCGGACCTCTGTTGGCAAGGTGATGTTTCTGCTTCTTACTATGCTGTCTAGGTTTGCCATAGCTTCCCTCCCAAAGAGCAAGCGTCTTTTAATTTCATGGCTACAGTCACCGTCTGCGGTGATATTAGAGCCCAAGAAAATAAAATCTGTCACTGTTTCCATTTCTTCCCCTTTTATATGCCAGGAAGTGATGGGGCCATATGCCATGATCTTCGTTTTTTTAATGTTGAGTTTCAAACCAGCTTTTGCACTCTCCACTTTCACCCTCAGCAAGAGGCTCTTTAGATCCTCTTCGCTTTCTGCCATTAGGGTGGTATCATCTACATATCTGAGACTGTTGGTAATTCTCTCAGCAATCTTAATTCCGACCTCTGTAGGGATGTCAGAGAATTTTGCCATGAATCTCGGGGAGGCCGAATGCCAGTGCATTCGGCCCCCCAAAATCGGTGGTGAAACGGTCTGCCCCCCCCCGCCGCCCCACCCCGGGACGGGACTTACCTTGGGCGAATCTCCCTGGCGGCGGTGGCTCCAGCGGCGGTTCGGCAGAGGTTCAGCAGTGGCGGCTTGTGCGGACGATCTTCTGACCAGCTGCCACCACCGCCATTTCCAAGTTTAAAAACAACAACAGCAACAACAGCAACAACAACAGCGTGATAGGCTACGTGAAGATTTACGTAGCCTGTCACGGCTGAGTTAAAAAAAAAAACACGAGTACGCAAATGTGTTCCTTATTTTGGCACATCTAGTCTACGTAAAAATTTATGTAGACTACAGCAAAAATAAGGGGAACACAAATAGCATAGCATCTATGCTATTTGCTTTCCCCTTATTTTCGCTGTAGTCTACATAAATGTTTACATAGACTTGTTGTTGTTCAGTCGTTCAGTCGTGTCCGACTCTTCGTGACCCCATGGACCATAGCACGCCAGGCCTTCCTGTCCTGCGCTCTCTCCCGGAGCGTGCTCAAGTTCATATTCATTGCATCCGTGATGCTATCTAGCCATCTCATCCTCTGCCGTCCCCTTCTCCTTTTGCCTTCAGTCTTTCCCAGCATCAGGGTCTTTTCCAGGGAGTTTTCTCTTCGCATTAGGTGGCCAAAATATTGGAGCTTCAGCTTCAGTATCTGTCCTTCCAATGAGCACTCAGGGTTGATTTCCTTTAGGATGGACTGATTTGACCTCCTTGCAGTCCAGGGGACTCGAAGGAGTCTTCTCCAGCACCACAGTTCGAAAGCATCAATTCTTCGGCGCTCAGCCTTCCTTATAGTCCAGCTCTCACAGCCATACATTACTACTGGGAAAACCATAGCTTTGATTAGATGGACCTTTGTCGGCAAGGTGATGTCTCTGCTTCTTACTATGCTGTCTAGGTTGGCCATAGCTTTCCTCCCAAGGAGCAAGCGTCTTTTAATTTCATGGCTACAGTCACCGTCTGCGGTGATCTTGGAGCCCAAGAAAATAAAATCTGTCACTGTTTCCATTTCTTCCCCTTTTATATGCCAGGAAGTGATGGGGCCATATGCCATGATCTTCGTTTTTTTAATGTTGAGTTTCAAACCAGCTTTTGCACTCTCCACTTTCACCCTCAGCAAGAGGCTCTTTAGATCCTCTTCGCTTTCTGCCATTAGGGTGGTATCATCTACATATCTGAGACTGTTGGTAATTCTCTCAGCAATCTTAATTCCGACCTCTGTAGGGATGTCAGAGAATTTTGCCATGAATCTCGGGGAGGCCGAATGCCAGTGCATTCGGCCCCCCAAAATCGGTGGTGAAACGGTCTGCCCCCCCCCGCCCCACCCCGGGACGGGACTTACCTTGGGCGAATCTCCCTGGCGGCGGTGGCTCCAGCGGCGGTTCGGCAGAGGTTCAGCGGTGGCGGCTTGTGCGGACGATCTTCTGACCAGCTGCCACCACCGCCATTTCCAAGTTTAAAAACAACAACAGCAACAACAGCAACAACAACAACGTGATAGGCTACGTGAAGATTTACGTAGCCTGTCACGGCTGAGTTAAAAAAAAAAAAAAAAAACCACGAGTACGCAAATGTGTTCCTTATTTTGGCACATCTAGTCTACGTAAAAATTTATGTAGACTACAGCAAAAATAAGGGGAACACAAATAGCATAGCATCTATGCTATTTGCTTTCCCCTTATTTTCGCTGTAGTCTACATAAATGTTTACATAGACTTGTTGTTGTTCAGTCGTTCAGTCGTGTCCGACTCTTCGTGACCCCATGGACCATAGCACGCCAGGCCTTCCTGTCCTGCGCTCTCTCCCGGAGCGTGCTCAAGTTCATATTCATTGCATCCGTGATGCTATCTAGCCATCTCATCCTCTGCCGTCCCCTTCTCCTTTTGCCTTCAGTCTTTCCCAGCATCAGGGTCTTTTCCAGGGAGTTTTCTCTTCGCATTAGGTGGCCAAAATATTGGAGCTTCAGCTTCAGTATCTGTCCTTCCAATGAGCACTCAGGGTTGATTTCCTTTAGGATGGACTGATTTGACCTCCTTGCAGTCCAGGGGACTCGAAGGAGTCTTCTCCAGCACCACAGTTCGAAAGCATCAATTCTTCGGCGCTCAGCCTTCCTTATAGTCCAGCTCTCACAGCCATACATTACTACTGGGAAAACCATAGCTTTGATTAGATGGACCTTTGTCGGCAAGGTGATGTCTCTGCTTCTTACTATGCTGTCTAGGTTGGCCATAGCTTTCCTCCCAAGGAGCAAGCGTCTTTTAATTTCATGGCTACAGTCACCGTCTGCGGTGATCTTGGAGCCCAAGAAAGTAAAATCTGTCACTGCTTCCATTTCTTCCCCTTCTATATGCCAGGAAGTGATAGGGCCAGATGACATGATCTTCGTTTTTTTAATGTTGAGTTTCAAACCAGCTTTTGCACTCTCCTCTTTCACCCTCAACAAGAGGCTCTTGAGATCCTCTTCGCTTTCTGCCATTAGGGTGGTATCATCTGCATATCGGAGGTTGCTGATAATTCTCCCGGCAATCTTAATTCCGACCTGTGATTCATCCAACCCGGCATTTCTCATGATGTACTCTGCATATAAGTTAAATAAGCAGGGCGACAATATGCAGCCTTGTCGTACTCCTTTCCCAATTTTGAACCAATCGGTTGTTCCATGTCTGGTTCTGACTGTTGCTTCTTGACCCTCGTACAGGTTTCTCAGGAGACAGGTAAGGTGGTCTGGTACTCCCATCACTTTCAGAATTTGCCACAGTTTGTTGTGATCCACACAATCAAAGGCTTTAGCGTAGGCAATGAAGCAGAAATAGACGATTTTCTGGAATTCTCTTACTTTCTCCATGATGCAGCGAATGTTGGCAATTTGATCTCTAGTTCCTCTGCCTCTTCTAAACCCAGCTTGTACTTCCGGTAGTTCTCGGTTCGCATACTGCTGAAGCCTAGCTTGTAGGATTTTGAGCATCACCTTGCTGGCATGTGAAATGAGCGCAATTGTGCGGTAGTTTGAACACTCTTTGGCGTTGCCCTTTTTTGGAATTGGAATGTAAACTGACCTTTTCCAGTCTTGTGGCCACTGTTGAGTGTTCCAGATTTGTTGGCATATTGAATGCAGCACTTTAACAGCATCATCTTTTAGGATTTTAAATAGCTCGGCTGGAATACTGTCATCTCCGCTAGCTTTGTTGTTACTAATGCTTCCTAAGGCCCACTTGACTTCACTCTCTAGGATGTCCGGCTCAAGTTCAGTGACCGCACTATCATGGCTATCAGGGACATTCAGATCTTTCCTGTATAGTTCTTCTGTGTATTCTTGCCACCTCTTCTTCATCTCATCTGCTTCTGTTAGGTCCCTGCCTTCTTGGTCCTTGATCATGCCCGTCTTTGCACAAAACGTTCCCTTGAGATCTCCAAATTTCTTGAAGAGATCTCTAGTCTTTCCCATTCTGTTGTTTTCCTCGATTTCTTTGCATTGTTCATTTCAGAAGGCCTTCTTGTCTCTCCTTGCTATTCTCTGGAACTCTGCATTCAGTTGGATATATCTTCCCCTTTCTCCCTTGCTTTTCACTTCCCTTCCTTCCTCAGCTACTTGTAAAACCTCATCAGTTAACCACTTTGCTTTCTTGCATTTCTTTTTCTTTTGGATGGATTTAGTTTCTGTCTCCTGAACAATGTTACAGAGCTCCGTCCATAGTTCCTCAGGCACTCTATCATGTCTAATCCTGAAATCTATTCCTCACCTCCACTGAATATTCATTAGGGATATGATTTAGGTCATACCTGAATGGTTTAGTGGTTTTCCCTATGTTCTTCAATTTAAGCTGAAATTTTGCAACCAGAAGCTCATGATCTGAGACACAGTCAGCTCCAGGTCTTGCTTTTACTGACTGTATGGAGCTTCTCCATCTTTGGCTGCAAAGGACGTAATCAATCTGATTTCGATGTTGACCATCTGGTGATGTCCATGTGTAGAGTCGCCTCTTGTGCTGTTAGAAAAGAGTGTTTGCTATGATCAGCGTGTTCTCTTGACAAAACTCTATTAGCCTTTGTCCTGCTTCATTTTGTACACCAAGGCCATGCTTGCCTGTTATCCCGGTGATTTCTTGACTTCCTACTTTAGCATTCTAATCCCCTATGATGAAAAGGACATCTTTTTTTGGTGTTAGTTCTAGAAGGTGTTGTAGGTCTTCATTGAACCGATCAACCTCACCTTCATCGGCCTCAGTGGTTGGGACATAGACTTGAATTACTGTGATGCTGAATGGTTTGCCTTGGATTCGTACTGAGATAATTCTGTCATTTTTGAGGTTGTACCCCAGTACTGCTTTTCCCACCCTTTTATTGACTATGAGTGTTACTCCATTTCTTCTAAGGGGTTCTTGCCCACAGTAGTAGATACAATGGTCAGCTGAATTAAATTTGCCCTTGCCTGTCCATTTGAGTTCGCTGATTCCCAAGATGTCGATGTTCAATCTTGCCATCTCATGTTTGACCACCTCCAGCTTACCTTGATTCATTGGTCTTACATTCCAGGTTCCTAAACAATATAGTTCTTTGCAGCATTGGACTTTCCTTTCACCACCAGACACATCCACAGCTGAGTGTCCTTTCAGCTTTGGCCCAGCCACTTCACTCTTTCTGGCTCTACTTGGCAATTCCCTCTGCTCTTCCCCAGTAGTATATTGGACACCTTCCGACCTGAGGGGCTCATCTTCCGGAGTCATATCTTTTAGCCTTGTAATACGTTCCATGGGGTTTTCTTGGCAAGAACACTGGAGTGGGTTGCCATTTCCTTCTCCAGTGGACCACATTTTGTCAGAACTCTTTGCCATGACCTGTCCGTCTTGGGTGGCCCTGCATGGCATATCTTATGGCTTCACTGAGTTACGCAAGCCCCTTCGCCATAACAAGGCAGTGATCCATGAAGTTGGTCATACAGTATGGTATTCTTTAAATAATAAATGTTCTCTGTGTGTGTAGTGCTTTGCCCACTGTATTTTGAAATGTGGATATGTGTAGTGCTTTGCTTGACCACAACACAAGCACACACAGAGAGACACAAAAGAGGAAAAGAAAAGCAAATACAGAAATACGTATAAGTAAAGAAAAGGCTTTTGAAAAAAGATTTTTTTTATTTTAGGGAAAAGATATAGAGTTCAAAAGGGGGATGGAAGGAATTCAGGAATTGAGAAAGTCGGGGTGACAGACAAAAACAAGGAAAGCACACGCGTACACACACACACGCGCACACACAGATAGATAGATAGATAGATAGATAGATAGATAGATAGATAGATAGATAGAAAGATAGATGGAAAACTGTGGTTAAAAAGTTGAATTGAGAATGGTGGGGGGGCAAGGAAAGAAGGAAACTAAACTACTGAAGTACTGTTTTGGTTTGGTTTTTCATATAGAATATCTAGAAAATAAAGAATGGTAATAGTAGACTTGAAAAGGGCTGGGTGGGAAAGTATAATAAGAATAAAGGTGCAGGACAGAACACACACACACCACAGATCTAGCCAACGAACTAACCAATTCTTTCTAACAGCTCTCTCCAGTAACCACCACCTAACAGATCTCTTTCTTGCTATGAAACAAACTCAGGCTTTCTACAATATATACAGTATACCCCCTCCACCTCCAACACTGTCACTGATTGGAGACAGCTAGGTTAAGTTCAGCCCTAATTTGGCAACTAGAGTTGCCATTCGGCAAAGCTCACTCCCTCATCCTCATCCTCCCCACCTCCCTGATCTTTCACAAGTTGATACATTTTAGAGACAGGCTGTCTAGGCTTCAGAAGGGATCAGAATAGCTCTGAATTTCTGAGGTGGACTGAAGTGCTTTGGCAATGACCCGCCTTCCTTTTGAGCACCTTGGTACTGTTCTGATCACTTCGGATCTCACTGAGGCACCTGCGAAGCACCCCAATTCGCTTCGGTATTTGGATTCGGCATCAAAGCAATGCAGAGACCTTTTTTATTTTTGGTTTGCTATATCACCAGGCATTTCACATCTCAAAAACACACCAGGGAAAATAACAATTGAAGCATCACACATATTCATACAATGTTACACTTATACAACAGATAAATGTCCTTTTACAAAAATTAAATACTGTCTTCCTTCTAAGAGAAGGAAACATTTATCACGTTATACTGGTAAATGTTGAAAACAACACTCATGACACAATCACTCCCAACACTTACTGGTACTGTAGATCTCAAGGTCAAAGAAGTGCTTGTCTTCCCTGTGTCCATTACAGGGAAGGACAACTCTTGTTAAGTATGTTGGTAGATGTCCAAGAAAAGCCCTCTGGCTCAAATGTTCCTATTATATCTTGGTAAATCTCAAGAACCACTATGTGTCTTCATTAAGTGACCCAGTTTCAAATGTAAGCATAGGGCCCTAGGTGTGGAGCACATGCTTTGCATGCCAAAGGTCCCAGCTTCAATCCTTAACTGAAACCAGTTATTTGTCAGGTATGATGGGATTTCTTCAACCAGGGAGGAGGGCTGAGAAGGTAATCTAGCTCCCAAGCACCACAGGACTCGGTCCTGCAGATGAGCCAGTGGCTCCCACGTTACTTGCACCACTGAGGCTTCCTGCTCAGCTGAACCATAGGCATCTCTATCTTGGACCAGCAGCCCAGGTTCCTCTGGAGTTGGGAGACAACAGAGGCAGCTTCTCTTCCATTGGATGACACAGGAACTGCCATCCTAGTAAAATCTCAGGAACCAACAAGTGCCTTTACTAAATCACCCAGCTTCAAAGTTACCTTCTAATGTAACTATCAATATCAGAAATGCAAAAAGGATCTGAACTGTGAGGAGATGGGGGAAGGGCAAAAGGTCAGTGGCAGAGCATATGCTTTGCATGAAGAAGGTCTGAGCTTCCGTCCCTGACTGCAGCAGCCCACGTGGCCAGTATACTGGGATCTCTTCATCCTAGGAGGAGGGCTGACAAGTGAAGGTAGCTGTCAAGCACCACGGAGTCAGTCCTGCAGATCAGGCTCCCATGTTCCCTGCACCACTCAGTCTTGCGCCCCACCTCGCCCGGCGAAAATTCAGGCTGGTGGGGAGGCGCCCCATCTCTCGCTGGTGAAATTCAGGCCGGGTAGAAGCGCCCTGTCTACCCGGCCGTGAAAAAAAAGTAAAAAACAAAACAAAAACACACACACCCGTGATAGGCTACGTAACGATTTACGTAGCCTATCACGGCTAGATTTCCAAAGTCAGCCGTGATAGGCTATGTAAATCATCACGTAGCCTATCATGGGTGACTTTGAAAAAAAAAAAAAAGCGAGTACGCAAATGGCGGCTCCCATGGGGACTGCCATTTGCGTTCCTTATTTTGACACGTCTAGTCTACATAAAGATTTACGTAGACTACGGCGAAAATAAGGGCAACGCAAATAGAATTCCCTTATTTTCGCCGTAGTAAATGTTTACGTAGACTAGACGTGCCAAAATAAGGAACGGAAATGGCCACGCCCATGGGCCGCCGCCATTTGCGTACGCGCTTTTTTTTTTTTTTCAAAGTCACCTGTGATAGGCTATGTGACAATTTACGTAGCCTATCACAGCTGACTTTGGAAATCTAGCTGTGATAGTCTACGTAAATCGTTACGTAGCCTATCACAGGTGTGTTTTTTTTTTCCTTTACTTTTTTTTTTTGCAATGGCGGCGGCAGCAGCCGGTCAGGAGACCAGCCGCTGCCCCCGCTGAACCGCTGCCGAACTGCTGCCAGGACCCGCTGCCGAGAGGGACATTCGGCCACGGTAAGTCCCATCCCGGGGGGGGGGGCTGGTGGAGAATTTCCCCACCAATTTCGGGGGGCCGAATGCGTTGGCATTTGGCCTCCCAAAGATTCGGGGAGAAATTCTCCGCCATCCCTACATAGGGATGTACGGACTGTGTAAAATCCTCTCAGTCTGTGTTTCACAGATTGTCAGGTGCCTTTTTTTCCATCGTCTGCTCACAGATGGATGCAAATGGATTTTTTTTTTCAGCATGTGGAAAAATATGTAAATGATTAATTACATAAGTATTTATGTAATTTACCTTAGTACGTAACATTTAACATATTGTCCCTCATTCCATTCAACTTTTCCTCAGCAGAAACCTATGTATTGTCCTGTGAATTTAGATGCATAAATTTTGGGAAAGTAAGAACATCAGAAGAGCCATGCTGGATCAGACCAAGGGTCCATCTAGTCCAGCATTCTGTTCACACAGTGGCCAACCAGCTGATGACCAGGGACCCACAAGCAGAGCATGTGTGAAAGCAAAAAACTCATCTGAAAGTCCTCGGACGCCAGGCACCCTGAGGGGGTAACTCCACAGAGGATTCTGCTTGTCAAATTCTAAGAAATCCAAGCTCATTTTAGTCTGTTTCGAATGTATGTATGTATGTTGTATGTAGGGATGTTGGAGAATTCCGCCATGGACTCCAATGAGGCTGGATTCTTTAGAATCCGGCCCCCCAGAGTCCATGGCAGAATGGACTACTCCCCCTGCCACCCCCTGAAATCCCCCCCAGAACAGACCTACCTACCTACCTGGCAGCAGCAGATGCGGTGGTGGTGGCTCCAGGTCATCATCCGGCCTCTGCCGGGCTGCTGCAGCCGCAAATGGCAGCTGTTGTAGTAGCTGCCATTTGCATCAGCAGCGCGGCAGCAGCGGCTAGAAGTCCAGGTACGGCCGGCCCTGGCCAGCTGTGCTCCACAGCTTTGCTGCAGAGCTGGCCAGGGAGGATTCTGTGGGGGAGGGACGGATCACCTCCCCCCCCAGTAGATGCCCCAGACCAGAACCGGGTAAGTGATCCGCTCACCCCTAGGTATGTAAGAGATAAAATGATGGTGTGGATGAAAAAATAGCAGGCAGTGACATTCACTATCCTCAGTAATCCACTATTTTTCACTAACTTATATTTATTTCTCCTCCTTTCTCTTGTCCAGTGGCCCCAGTATGTGTGTTTGAAGTAGAGACACAGATCAAAAGCATTGCAATTTATGAGCAGAATGGCAGATTTTGGAAATGGCTCAGTTCACTCAACTGAATTATTTAAAAGAAAGATGATTATACTGTATTGCAATCTGTTTGATTTTTCAGACATGAATGACTGTTTCCAGTGTGCAGAAGATCAATTTCCAAGCAAGAGCAGAGATCAATGTCTTGCCAAGGTCATAATTTTTCTCTCCTTCATAGAGCCTTTGGGGATTACTTTAGTTTTTGCAACTCTATCTTTTGCAGTAGTCACGCTTTTGGTGCTAGGGATTTTCATCAAGAACCTCAACACTCCCATCGTCAGAGCCAATAATCGAGACCTCACCTACTGTCTGCTCATTTCCTTATTGCTCTGCTTCCTCTGCTCCTTCTTATTCATTGGCCGACCTCACAGAGTAACCTGCTGTTTACGACAAATTGCTTTTGGCATCGTGTTCTCAGTGGCTGTATCTTGCATATTGGCAAAAACCATCACAGTGGTTCTGGCTTTCATGGCTACCAAGCCAGGATCCAGGATGAGGAAATGGGTGGGTAAAAGACTAGCAAACTCTGTTCTTCTTAGTTGCTCCTTTATTCAAGCTACTATTTGTGCTATGTGGCTATGTGTTACTCCTCCATTCCCACATTTTGATCTGCATTCTCTGCCTGAAGAAATCATTCTGGAATGCAAGGAAGGGTCAGACACGATGTTTTATTGTGTTTTGGGCTACCTGGGATTTCTGGCCATTGTCAGCTTCACGGTGGCTTTCCTGGGCAGGAAGTTGCCAGATAGTTTCAATGAAGCCAAGTTTATCACTTTCAGCATGTTGGTGTTTTGCAGTGTTTGGTTGTCCTTCATTCCATCTTACCTGAGCACCACAGGAAAATATATGGTTGCTGTTGAGATCTTCTCCATTTTGGCCTCTGGTGCTGGCTTATTAGGTTGTATCTTTTTTCCTAAGTGCTACATAATTATCCTGAGGCCTGGATTGAACAGCAAGCACCAACTAATAAGAAAACGTATTTAAGTGGTTGTTTACTTTTATATTCTTTAAGAGATTGTTTGTTTTTAAATTATTCTTCAATTGTTGTCTTCATCTGGAAATAATCCAAAGAAATATATTTACAGAACCTTCTGTCTTTAACAGCCTGTTCTTCCAGTACAGTCAATGATATTGTTTCCTTCAACTTTATTGAGGCTGACACAATAGTTAACCTTATTCTTCAGTTCTCTTATGGATGGCAGGATGGGAAAGTGGCCTTGGAGTAACTTTCTCTGTAATGTTGTGGTGATGGCTGAGTCTTTTAGCTTCTTTGAATGTGCTAATAAGGCCATAATGGTTCAGAGTTAACTGGTGCTTTGCTGAGTCTTCCATTTTCAGCATTTCTTGATGGTTGGGTGGGGGCAAAACAAAAATTCTGGCAGAAGAGTCTGGGAGAGGTGAGAATTTTGGATAATTTCTTCTTGAGGAGGGAGATAGGGTCTCCACATACTTTGTCTGTGTGTGTGTGTGTGTGTGTGTGTGTGTGTGTAGACGATCCTGGGGGGGTCTTCTGTCTATTTTTTTTAAGCACCCCTATAGGAGCCCAGAAGTCGGACTCTTCTCCAGCTGGGTGTTCTTCCTGAATGCCTATTGGAGACAGCAAGTCCACAGTCCCCTCGGATTTCAGAAAGAACTGTCCAGCTGGAATCGCCTACACTTCAAAAGGTATGTGGAAAGCCTGTCTCCATCCACAAGGAGAAAATGCCCTGGAATTCTCCCTCCCTGCAAAAGAGGCAGGAAAAATAATGCCTCTTTTGCAGGGAGAGAAGAAGTTCCAAAAAATACAGGACAGTATTCAGCACCACACTAGTGTCAACAGAACAGTTTGTGGTTTTATTTTTTTCAGCCAAGGATGTCTGCTAGAATATATTCGCCCTATATGTGTGTTTGTCAGCAGTCACAGGAAAGAGACACCTGTTTTATGATTTCACTATCTGAGTGCCTATTAATAATAATAATATGTAAAAATAATAAATTACAACTTTTATCTACTATAACCCAAAGCAAAAAACAAAACAAAGAACCTTCAGTGCTTATGGCTGATAAATGATATAAATTGGGGAAGCATTTAAGTATGGCATATTTTTACAGATTTTAGGAGTGTTTTGCTATTACATTTCAACTGCAGCCCCTGAGGAAGGCAAGTCCTTCCTGAATTGTGTTGGAATTTTTTAAAAAAAAACATTTTAGGCACCTGAGAATAACTTCTCTTCACAGTGCCTTCGCTTCTTGCTGTTTCCTTCAGCCTTTTATGTAAAAATCTTTGGAAATGAATGGCAGTCACTTTGTGGAGCATTGGGAATCTTTAGTCACCCACCGGAGTTGAGGGTGAAGAGTCAATTGTGAGATACTCAGAATGTCATTAATGATAGACCAAGCTGGAGAGTGGTTCATGCCTCTCCAATATGGTATAATGTATAAATAAATAGATTCAAGACCCTTGTAACCAATACTCCTGTGATGTTTACAGAGTTGTGTTTGAATTACTTATCATGTTTCCTAAGAGACATACAGAATATTGATTTATATGTATAAACATTTTGGACTAAAATGCCCAAATTAACTTTTGTGGATCTCCCCTTAATGTGGGAATGCTTACATAATACCTAGATTCAATAAATGGAATGAGTTCTTCCATTCATTGAAAGGCTTTTATTGGACTGGAGTTATCTGCAATTGAAAGGGGTGGGGTAATTTTCTCCAGTCCTACTGGACTTTATAATCCCTACCAACCACCTTTACTTCTGATCCAGAGGTCCTGGTTCAGGGGCACAGGAGGGTGAAGGGTGAATCTTCAAAAATCACCTCTTTTTTCCATTAGTGGAGACGTCCACTAGATGAAAAATCCTTCAATATCTGGAGCCTCTTTTCCCTTCTGATGTGGTCCTATTGATGATGGTAGCCTGAAAGCAGCACAATATATTAGGGATTGCATCCAGTGTTGCCTTTCTGCAAACGGAAGGACACATTTCATCTCAAAGGGTTACTTTTGGGTACAATCTAGAGGCTCCATTTGCAACAAAATCCTAAATCCTTTCAAAAATATGCCCTTTATTTAATTGGTTTTCCTAAGTTTGTATAAGATCACACAATTAAGAGCATGTCAACAACCAAAGAGGTTAGATGATGGGGAGGGGGAGGGGGAGGGGGAGGGGGAGGGGGAGAAGACGATGAAGTCGACGATGAATTTGACAACAAAGTCGACGACACTGTATTGGAGACATCGTATTGTGGTGGTTCCGGTCCTTCCTCTCCGGCAGGTGCTAGAGGGTAGCACTGGGAGATGAGGTTTTGGACCCATGGCTGCTCAATTGTGGGGTACCACAGGGTTCCATCCTCTCCCAGTGGATGCTATTTAATATCTATTCAAGGTGTTGGTTATGACCTTTAAGACCCTATATGGTTCTGGCCCAGCCTATCTTAAGGAGCACCTCCAGCAACACCAGACAGGCTGCTCAACAAGATCAGCCTTGGATGGCCTTCTATCTGTCCCATCAGCCAGGACAGCTAGACATTAATTAATTGATTAATTAAATTTATTAATCACCCATCTGGCCGGTCACCCAGCCACTCTGGGCGATGTACAACAATAAAAAACAGTTTACACAATAAAATTCAACATTAAAAACATCAAATTTCTAAAACTACCTGCCTGAACAACCACATTTTTAATGCATGGTGGAAGCTTATTAAAGAGGGGGCATGGCAGAGTTCCCTAGGGAGGGAGTTCCACAGAGTGGGGGCCACCACAGAGAAGGCCCTCTCCCTCGTCCTCACCAGCCTAGCTGTCCTGGCTGATGAGACAGAGAGAAGGCCATCCGAGGCTGATCTTGTTGAGCAGCCTGTCTGGTGTTGCTGGAGGTACTCCTTAAGATAGGCTGGGCTGGAGCCATATAGGGTTTTGAAGGTCAAAACCAACACCTTGAATTTGGACCAGAAAACAAGTGGTATCCAGTGCAGGTCCTTCAGCGCTGGAGTGATGTGATCTTGCTGGCGGCTGCCTTTAATCAGGCAAGCCACCACATTCTGTACCAGCTGCAGCTTACAAACCGTCTTCAAGGGTAACCCCATGTAGAGTGCATTATAGTAGTCTAAACGAGAGGAGACGAGGGCATCTACTACCAATGGGAGCAGATAGTCGAGAAGGTAGGGACGCAGCCGCCGTATCAGATGGAGTTGGTACAGTGCTGTCCAGCTCACAGCTGACACCTGACCCTCCATGGACAGCTGGGAGTCTAACATGACCTCCAAGCTGCAGACCTAGTCTTTCAAGGGTAACTGTACCCCATTCAACACCAGGTCAACATCCCCCAGCCTCCTCTTGTCTCCCACCAAAAGTACCTTGTTCTTGTCAGGGTTCAGCTTCAGCTTATTCCGCCCCATCCAGCCACTCACTGTCTCCAGACATTTGGACAGGGATTCTACGGCCAACCTTGGTGAAGATTTGAACGAGAGGTAGAGCTGCCTGTCATCTGCATACTGATGACACCGCACCCCAAACCTCCTGATGATAGCCCCCAGCGGCTTCACATAGATGTTAAATAGCATTGGGGAGAGGATGGAACCCTGTGGCAACCCACAAGTGAGCGACCACGGGTCTGAAACCTCCTCTCCTAGTGCTACCCTCTGGTACCTGCTGGAGAGGAAGGACCGGAACCACCATAATATGGTGTCTCCAATGCCCAACCCCTCCAGGCGGTCCAGGAGGATACCTTGGTCAACAGTATCAAAAGCCACTGAGAGGACGAGAAGAACAAGGAAGGAGCATTCGCCCCTATCCAGAACCCTCCTCATATCATCCACCAAGGAGACCAAGGCCGTTTCTGTCCCATGCCCAGGCCTGAAGCCCAACTGAAATGGATCTAGATAATCGGCTTCATCCAAGTGTGCCTTCAACTGCATTGCCACCACCCACTCAATCACCTTGCCCAAAAAAGGCAGATTCGATACTGAGCGAAAGTTGTTCAGAACTTGGGGATCCAAGGAGGGCTTTTTAAAAAGCGGTCTTATCACTGCCTCCTTGAGGGCTGATGGCATCACTCCCTCCTCAAGGGAGGCATTCACCACCGCCTTGATCCCCTCACCCAGCCTTTCTCCAGCTCATAATGAGCCAAGATGAGCAAGGGTCAAGTGAGCAGGTGATCGGCCTTACAGATGAAAGCACCTTGTCCACTTCATCAGAAGGAAGAAGCTGGAACCAGTCCCACAAAACCAGTGTGCCACAGACTGCCTCCTGCTCACAAACTGTATCCACAGCACATGGAATAACACCCCTAATCTGATCAATTTTATCTGCAAAGTACCTTGCCAAGGCCTCACAGGAGGCCTTAGAATTCTCCAGCAGTTCTGGAGCAACTGGACCAACCAGGCTTGTGGGGATGAGGGAGAGGTCCTTTTCTGTGGCAGGCTGGCAGCCCCCACTATTTGGAACTCCCTCCCTAGGGAACTCCACCATGCCCCCTCTTTAATGAGCTTCCACCGTGCATTAAAAATGTGGTTGTTCAGGCAGGCATTTGTGGTGGGCTAGGGTATTTTAGAAAGTGTTTTTACTGTAGAATGTTATTGTTTTAAACTGTTTTATTATATAACTTCTAAATCGCCCAGAGTGGCTGGGTGACCAGCCAGATGGGCGATTAACAAATTTAATAAATAAATAAATAAATAAGAGGAGGAGGAGGAAGAAATTAATGGGTAAATGCACTTTGGTATTCCTGTGCCTATTTGTTTGGAAAAGAAGCATGGAAGCAGTGGTTTCTTCATACTTGGGTTGGAGGACTACATAGTTGGGTTGGATACATGGAAGTAGGGATGGATGCATGTGTCAAACTTGGTCTGAACAAGATTCTTGTAGGGATGTACGAATTGTGTACCTTCCGTGCCACTTGACTTCTGCAGTCTACAGCCCGTGCTCCGTACCGTTGTTCACAATCCCCCGGAATTCTCCTCTTTTTTTCCTGCTCCGAAAATTACGAAGATAAATCCGTACCGACAGCCGTAATTCCGGTGCCCACCCAACTCCGTGAGTCTGCATAACGTCCGTAACAAGGGCTATTTTTTGTAGATATTTACGTATTTTTTCCCCTGCCCTGAGACGTGCAGTAATTACTTTCATCCAAAACACTTCCTCCTCCTAGGGGCTTCCCAAAAGAAGGCTGCCCTAGGTGTCCCTGAGCGATGCACTCTTTGTTTAAAGCAACGCTGTTTGAAAGAAAGAAAGAAAGAAAGAAAAAACCTTTAAAAATGACCATGCCGGTCCGGAGCCCTGCACAAGTATTATTCTCCCTGCTAAGCTTTATATTTCCACATCCAGTGTTGTTGTTGATGTTGAGATGCTAAAATGGAGAGGAGAACCAACTCTGTGCATGTCTACTTAGACGTAAGTTTTATTGAGTTCAATGCGACTTACTCCTACACATGTCAGCACCCCACTTGCCCCCAGCTCAGCTTTGTATTTCCACATCCAGCTCATTAGCAAAACTCCTGTTAGTTATCTCACTGGGTGACTTTGGGCTAGACTCTAACCACTACACTATACATCTGTTATGAAACTCATGAAGAAAAAGAGACAATATAATGGAAAGTTCTTTCTGAAGCAGTCACACTTCACTTGTACAAATGCAGCATGAAGGGAAAGATCAGCAACCTTCTCTTTGTTTGAATAAAAAGCACATGATGCACATGCTCAGGGAATGGACAAAATGAGGAATAAACATACCAGGGAATATGAAGAACTATATTCTTCTATGGTGTGTGTGTGTGTGTGTGTGTGTGTGTGTCCGTGTAATCTCCCTACATCCAGCTGTTCCCTGGAACCCCCCCCCCCTTCACCTAAGGGTCTTCTGAGATAACTAACAGGAGGTTTGATAATGAATTAGATGTGGAATACAAAACTGAGCTGGGGGCAAGTGGGGTTCTGACATGAGTAGGAGTAAGTTGCATTGAACTCAGTAAGACTTACTTCTGAGTAGACATGCACAGAGTTGGCTCTCCTCTCTGCTCAGCTCTGTATTTCCACATCCAGCTCATTATCAAAATTCCTGTTAGTTATCTCAGAAGACCCTTTGGGGGGGGTGTTCAGGGAACAGCTGGATGGAGGGAGATTCCACACACACACACACACACACACACACGCGAAGAATATAGTTCTTCATGTTCCCTGATAGGTTTATTCCTCATTTTGTCCATTCCCTGAGCATGTGCAGCGTGTGCTTTTTATTCAAACAAAGAGAAGGTTGCTGATCTTTCCCTTCATGCTGTATTTGTACAAGTGTGACTGCTTCAGAAAGAACTTTCCATTATACTGTCTCTTTTTCTTCAAGAGTTTCATATAACAGAAGTATTATGTAGTGGTTAGAGTCCAGCCCAAAGTCACCCAGTGAGAGAACTAACAAGACGTTTGCTAATGAGGTGGATGTGGAAATACAAAGTTGTGCTGGGGGCAAGTGGGGTGCTGACATGTGTAGGAGTAAGTCGCATTGAACACAGCAAGACTTACTTCTGAGTAGACATGCACAGAGTTGGTTCTCCTCTCCATTTTAGCCTCATAGTGTCACCAACAAGGCTGGATGTGGAAATATAAAGCTTAGCAGGGAGAATAATACCTCGTGCAGGGCTCCAGACCGGCATGGTCATTTTAAAAGGTTTTTTCTTTCTATAAAACAGCATTGCTTTAAACAAGTTTATTACTCAGGCAAACCTAAGACAGCCTTCTTTTGGGAAGCCCCTAGGAAGAGGAAGTGTTTTGGCCTGAAGTAAACGGAGACGGAGGATTTCAATTGAAAAAGAACACCCACAAACAAGGCGGTGAGCACAATTCATTAAAAAAAACAAACAAAAAACCTTACATATTTATTATCGGAATATACTACCTTACGTTTTTATTTACTAAAATTTTGCAACTCTGTGCGGATGACAAAAAAAAAGCCGCATGACTGCTGGCTCCGCAGGACCTCATGGTGCCGTTCTGCAGAGGATTCCGTGGCACAGACTGAAGGGAATTCGATCCCATTTCAGTAGGGATGTCAGAGAATTTCTCCACGAATCTTGGGGAGGCCGAATGCCAGTGCACTCGGCCCCCCGAAATTGGTGGAGAAACGGTCTGCCCCCCCTGGGACGGGACTTACCTTGTTCAAATGTCCCTGGTGGCGGCGGCTCCGATGGCGGTTTGGCGGCGGTTCAGTGGCAGCGGCTGCAGCGGCCGGTCTTCCGACTGGCTGCCGCCACCGCCATTTCCAAGTAAAAAAAAAACAAACAAAAACAAACAAACATGATAGGCTATGTAAAGATTTACATAGCCTATCATGGCTAGATTTTTAAAAAACACCGTGATAGGCTACGTAAATGTTTACGTAGCCTATCACGGCTGACTTTGAAAAAAAATGCACGTATGCAAATGGCGGCGCCCATGGGCGCCGCTATTTACTTTCCTTATTTTGGCACGTGTAGTCTACGTAAACATTTACGTAGACTACGGCGAAAATAAGGGGAATGCAAATAGCGCAAATAGCATTTGCCCATGGGCACCGCCATTTGTGTACGTGCTTTTTTTTCCCCCAAAGTCAGCCGTGATAGGCTACATAAACATTTACATAGCCTATCACGGCTGACTCCAGGGACGCAAACGGTGGCGGCTCCCGGCAGGAGAGGAGGTTTCACGGCCGGAGGGACAAGGGGCCTCCCCCCCGGCCAGAATTTGGGGGGGGCAGAGTGCCTCTCCCCCACTGCGAAGCAAGCTTCGGGATCAGGTAAGGGACTTTCATCCATCCCTACATTTCAGTCCATGGTGGAATTCTCTGACATCCCTAGATTCTTGGGATTTAATGACAAGCTCATTCCATCCCACTCCCCCACAATGTGTGTTGCTACTTTCTAAAATCCATACGGAAATGAATCCTTTTTGTTTGTGTGTGTGCATATTTCCTAATGTATACATTTTTGTACACATTTTTCCAGGCAGTCTTACACACATCTTTTTCTCCCTCAAATGTATGCATTTTCAAGTGCACTTTACATTAATATAATCATTTTTTGTGCATATTTTCCCTGACATGAGATACACTGGAAAGCTCACAAAAATGCAAATTTACATATGCAACTTACTAAAAGGCTCTGGAGATCCAAATTGGGTACAATAGCAAAGTGAATTTCTTACTTATCCCTAAACAGTTGTATAAATGTTTGCAAATTAAAATAAACTTTATTCTTTAAAGCCACAAAATGCACAGCAAGGACTAAGTTTACTGCTTTCTACATTAAACAACCTTATTGTTACTAGGGGTGTACGAACCCCACTCACCTTCATCTGTTAGGAGGTCTGTGGGAAGGGGGAGGTAGGGATGTCAGAGAATTCTGCCATGGATCTCAGTGAGGCTGAATGCCAGTGCATTCGGCCCCCCAAAATCCGTGGCAGAACTAAGTCCCCCGCCCCACCACCCTGTGAAAGGCGCGCAAAACGGATCACTTACTTGGTGCCGTTCGCGCTGCTTTGCAAATGGATGCCGCGTCTGTGGCCGCCATTCGTTTCCCCATTTAGGCCATGATAGGCTACGTAAATATTTACGTAGCCTATAGGGTTGGCGGAGAATTTCTCCCCAAAACTTCGGGGGGCCGAGCACCAACGTGTTCGGCCCCCCGAGCAAGTTTCGGGGAGAAATCCTCCGAACCCCCCGCCCCCTGCACCCCCCCCTGGGACGGGACTTACCTTCGCCGAATGTCCCTCCCGGCGGCGGATTCGGCGGGTGTTCGAGCGGGGCGGGAGCGGCAGCCGGTCTTTCGACTGGCTGCCACCGCCGCCATTGCAATAAAAGAAAAGAAAAAACACCCCCTGATAGGCTACGTGACGATTGACATAGCCTATCACGGCTGACTTTGCAGATCTAGCCGTGATAGGCTACGTGAATCGTCACGTAGCCTATCAGGGGGCTTTTTTTTTTTTTTTTTAACTTTCGCGTTCGCGGCTGGGCGAGGCGGGAAGCCTCCTCCCCGGCCTGAATTTCGGCCAGGCCGAGGCAGGAAGCCTCCCCCCCGGCCTGAATTTTGGCCGGGCCGAGGCGGGAAGCCTCCCCCCCCCCGGCTGGAACTTCACGGGGGGAGCAGCGAAGCGCCTCCCCCCCCCCACGAACGTCCTTCGAGGACAGGTAAGTGACTTTCGTCCACCCCTAGTAGCCTATCACAGCCAAAAACATGAACGTAAATGGTGGCCGCAGTAGCCACCGCCATTTGCATCCGCAGGCTGCACACGCCTACGAATGCACCCAGCTGGCAGCTCCGCGGAGTTGCTGCAGAGTGGAGCAGGCCAGGTTAGGATTTCAGGGGGAGATGTGGAGTGCCTCCCCCTCACTGTGAATCACCCCTGTGAAAGGGTAAGTGACTTTTGTACATCCCTAGGGGGAGGCGATCCGGTCCTCCCCCCGGAATCCTCCCTGTCCAGCTCCGCTCTGTGGCAAGTCCGCAGAGCTGCCAGCCAGGGCCAGCTACTGCCGGACTTCCAGCCGTAGCTGGTCTACAGATGCAAATGGCATCCGGCATAGCGGACGCCATTTGCGTCCCTCCCTTTGGCTGTTATCGGCTACATAAATCTTTAGGCTATGCTGGACGCCATTTTGCATCCGCACAGGGCAGCTGACAGACCCAGACGGACCTGGACCCAGCGGTGCCAGCTAGGATCTAGCCAGATTGGACTTCGCAGGGTGGCAGGGTGGGGTGGTCCGTCCCACCACGAACTCCGGGGGGGGGGCGGATTCTAAGAATCCAGCCTCATTGGAGTCCGTGGTGGAATTCTCTGCCATCCCTAATTGTTACACTTTCCAACCAAGCACTAAAATGCAGGGAAATTCTGAGTGAAGGTTCGCAAGCCTTAACATGACACCCTTCCTAAGGAGGCAGAAATTTTCATTCTCCCAAACCAGATTAACCATGTGGACAGGATAGAGAGAATATGATATGCAGTGCTGACTGTGAGGCTGTGGATCACTGATGATGAACAACTTAGCACCACTGACTTCTCACCTTTTCTCAGCAGCTTTCCACAATCTGGTGCACTCCTGGTGTGTTGGACTACAATTCCTAGCATAGCCAGCCAGCATGGCCATTGGCATCCTCCTTAGCAAAAACAGGATGGCTTTCTCTTACATCACAGAACTTAGCTCCTCTTTCTGAAAGCTATTGCCACAGTAATATCTTAAGGTGTCATTGAAGGAACAGAACTGCTCTCTCTCTCTCTCTCTCTGGATGGTATGGGGTTAATTAATTTCTCAGTGTTTGTTTGCTGGTCTGTGTAAAGTTTAAAGGTTAAAAGTGCCAAAGGCCAAGCAATGGCAAATGGCTTGGTTCCAGAGTCTTCAAAATTAGAGGAGGTAAAGTCCTGAGCAGGAGGTTCAACGGAAGGTCAGAAAAGATAAGGAGGGCAATGTGGAGCCCTCCTGGTCTGTCGGAGTTACAAGATAATGTATTTATAGCACAGAAGCCAGAACCCAAGAATTTTAAAGAGAGGCTGGAAACAAGGAAGAAAGACAAATCAATTAGCTAAAGTAGGAAGTCAAGGATCTAGATAAAACAGGGACACTGTCTAGTTAGTATAGCGGGATGCCTTTAACCCTGGTTATTTTATTACCCTATTGCTATTATGGTTCTGTTTTTATGTGAGTAAGGTTTCTATGCATTCAAATGTTAAAACCTTTTTCAATATTAGCAAAATGTTTTTCAGTAAACTTCTAAATTGGGCTCTTGAAAACTTTGTAGACTCTTTTCTGATGTGGATTCCTGCATTCTGACTTGGATTCCTGCATTGAGCAGGGGGTTGGACTCGATGGCCTTGTAGGCCCCTTCCAACCCTATGATTATATGATTCTTATTGGGTTAGTGACCCCATGCCTGAAAGCCACACCCATACTTCATAAAAGGCATATAAAGCAGACGCAGAGGATTTTAAGGAGGAGGCAACGAGGGCAAAAAAAGATTTCAAATGAAATTAAATGGCCCCATTTAAAAAAAAAAAAAACAAAACATTTCCCCATTCATCCTGAACAGAAATCAGATCCATGCTCTTGCACAGGGATGGACAGAACGGTCAATTTCAGTTTCTCTTAGTTTTACATTTTTCAAAAAATCTTCTGATCATATTGTCCTCTTTCTGAATGCATGGCCCTGGGCAGAGCTACATTTTGATGTGACAAGGGTGGCATGTTTATTTGGCATGGCCCCATTCCTGCTCATGAGATGAGTTTCACCAATTTTATTATGCCTGAATGGAGCGCTAGTGTACAGTATTTTCCTGAATATTAATTAATACACCTATCATGGGAAATACTACACAGAGACACTTGGGATTACTGAAGTAGCTATGGATCTCTTCTCTCAGTTACTGGGCAACATAGCCTTGTGGTTCTTGTAAACTGATGACTGTATCTGTAATAGCAAGGTATAGCTCTGGACCCCCTCATGGATCACTGCCTTGTTGTGGCAAAGGGGCTTGCATAAATCAGTGAAGCCATAAACTATGCTGTGCAGGGTCACCCAAGACGGAGAGGTCATGGCGGAGAGTTCTGACAAAATGTGGTTAACTGGAGAAGGAAATGGCAACCCACTGCAGTATTCTTGCCAAGAAAACCCCATGGAACATATCACAAGGCTAAAAGAGATGACACCGGAAGATGAGCCCCTCAGGTCGGAAGGTGTCCAATATACTACTGGGGAAGAGCAGAGGGAATTTCCAAGTAATGCCAGAAAGAATGAAGCGGCTGGGCCAAAACCGAAGGGACACTCAGCTGTGGATGTGTCTGGTGGTGAAAAGAAAGTCCGATGCTGTAAAGAACAATATCGTTTAGGAATCTGGAATGTAAGATCAATGAATCAAGGTAAGCTGGAGGTGGTCAAACATGAGATGGCAAGATTGAACATCGACATCTTGGGAATCAGCGAACTCAAATGGACAGGCAAGGGCAAATTTAATTCAGTTGACCATTGTATCTACTACTGTGGGCAAGAACCCCTTAGAAGAAATGGAGTAACACTCATAGTCAATAAAAGGGTGGGAAAAGCAGTACTGGGGTACAACCTCAAAAATGACAGAATTATCTCAGTACGAATCCAAGGCAAACCATTCAGCATCACAGTAATTCAAGTCTATGTCCCAACCACTGAGGCTGATGAAGGTGAGGTTGATCGGTTCTATGAAGACCTACAACACCTTCTAGAACTAACACCAAAAAAAGATGTCCTTTTCATCATAGGGGATTAGAATGCTAAAGTAGGAAGTCAAGAAATCACCGGGATAACAGGCAAGCATGGCCTTGGTGTACAAAATGAAGCAGGACAAAGGCTAATAGAGTTTTGTCAAGAGAACACGCTGATCATAGCAAATACTCTTTTCTAACAGCACAACAGGCGACTCTACACATGGACATCACCAGATGGTCAATATCGAAATCAGATTGATTATGTCCTTTGCAGCCAAAGATGGAGAAGCTCTATAAAGTCAGTGAAAGCAAGACCTGGAGCTGACTGTGTCTCAGATCATGAGCTTCATGTTGCAAAATTTCAGCTTAAATTGAAGAACATAGGGAAAACCACTAAACCATTCAGGTATGACCTAAATCATATCCCTAATGAATATTCAGTGGAGGTGAGGAATAGATTTCAGGATTAGACATGATAGAGTGCCTGAGGAACTATGGACGGAGGTCTATAACATTGTTCAGGAGACAGCAACTAAATCCATCCAAAAGAAAAAGAAATGCAAGAAAGGAAAGTGGTTATCTGATGAGGTTTTACAAGTAGCTGAGGAAGGAAGGGAAGTGAAAAGCAAAGGAGAAAGGGGAAGATATATCCAACTGAATGCAGAGTTCCAGAGAATAGCAAGGAGAGACAAGAAGGCCTTCTGAAATGAACTATGCAAAGAAATCGAGGAAAACAATAGAATGGGAAAGACTAGAGATCTTTTCAAGAAAACCGGAGATCTCAAGGGAACGTTTTGTGCAAAGACGGGCATGATAAAGGACGAAGAAGGCAGGGACCTAACAGAAGCAGAGGAGATTAAGAAGAGGTGGCAAGAATACACAGAAGAACTATACAGGAAAGATCTGAATGTCCCTGATAGCCATGATAGTGGGGTCCCTGAACTTGAGCTGGACATCCTAGAGAGTGAAGTCAAGTGGGCCTTAGGAAGCATTGCTAACAACTAGGGATGTACAAAAGTTCTGCCATGGATCTCGGGGAGGCCGAATGCCAGTGCATTCAGCCTCCCAAAATCAGTGGGGGAATGGCCCCCCGCCCCCCCCGGGGGGGGCTTTCCTTAGGTGGATATTCCTGGTGGCTGCAGCAGCCGGTCTTTCATCTGGCTGCCGCTGCCGCCATTTCCAGGTAAAAAAAAACTAAAAAACTAAAAAAGTGATAGGCTACATAAAGATTTATGTAGCCTATCATGGCTGATTTAAAAAAGAAACAAATGTGCGTATGCAAATGGCGGCGCCTATTTGCATTCCTTATTTTGGCACGTCTTAGTCTACGTAAACATTTACATAGATTAAGACGGCGAAAATAAGAGGAACGCAAATAGCGTAGCGTCTATGCTATTTGCGTTCCCCTTATTCTCGCCGTGTTACTCTACGTAAATGTTTACGTAGACTAAGACGTACTAAAATAAGGAATGCAAATGGTGGTGCCCATGGGCTCCGCCGTTTGCGTACGCGTGTGTGTGTTTTTTAATCAGCTGTGATAGGCTACATAAACATTTACGTAGCCTATCATGGCTGACTGCAGGGACACAAACGGCGGCGGCTATGGCCGCCGCCATTTGCGTCCCTGCTAGCCAGTGGCCGGTTGTCCGGCTGCTGGCGGAGCCGGCCGGCGGCTCCGCAGAATCCCTACGGAGGGGAGCCTGCCGGCCAGGATTCTGGGGGGGAAGTACGGAATGCCTCCCTCCCAGCATCAGCATAATCCGCGGAAAGGTAAGTACCTTTTGTACATCCCTACTAACAACAAAACTAGCATTACTAAGCATTACAAAGGAAGCATTACTAACAACAAAGCTAGCGGAGATGACAGTATTCCAGCTAAGCTAATTAAAATCCTGAAAGATGATGCTGTTAAAGTGCTGCACTCAATATGCCAACAAATTTGGAACACTCAACAGTGGCCACAACACTGGAAAAGGTCAGTTTACATTCCCATTCCAAAGAAGGGCAGTGGCAAAGAGTGTTCAAACTACTGTACAATTGCGCTCATTTCAAATGCCAGCAAGGTGATGCTCAAAATCCTACAAGCTAGGCTTCAGCAGTATGTGAACCGAGAAGTACTGGAAGTACAAGCTGGGTTCCAAAGAGGCAGAGGAATTAGAGATCAAATCGCCAACATTTGCTGCATCATGGAGAAAGCAAGAGAATTCCAGAGAAACATCTATTTCTGCTTCATTGACTATGCTAAAGCCTTTGATTGTGTGGATCACAACAAAATGTGGCAATTTCTGAAAGAGATGGGAGTACCAGACCACCTTACCTGTCTCCTGAGAAACCTGTACGAGGGTCAAGAAGCAACAGTAAGAACCAGACATGGAACAACCGATTGGTTCAAAATTGGGAAAGGAGTACGACAAGGCTGCATATTGTCGCCCTGCTTATTTAACTTATATGCAGAGTACATCATGAGAAATGCCGGGTGGATGAATCAGAGGTCGGAATTAAGATTGCTGGGAGAATTATCAACAACCTCAGATATGCAGACGATACCACCCTAATGGCAGAAAGTGAAGAGTATCTAAAGAGCCTGTTTTTGAGGGTGAAAGTGGAGAGTGCAAAAGCTGGTTTGAAACTCAACATTAAAAAAACAAAGATCATGGCATCTGGCCCCATCACTTCCTGGCATATGGAAGGGGAAGAAATGGAAGCAGTGACAGATTTTACTTTCTTGGGCTCCAAGATCACTGCAGACGGTGACTGTAGCCATGAAATTAAAAGTCACTTGCTCCTTGGGAGGAAAGCTATGGCAAACCTAGACAGCATAGTAAGAAGCAGAGACATCACCTTGCCGACAAAGGTCTGCATAATCAAAGCTATGGTTTTCCCAGTAGCAACATATGGCTGTGAGAGCTGGAATCTAAGGAAGGCTGAGCGCCAAAGAATTGTTGCTTTCAAACTGTGGTGCTCGAGAAGACTCTTACGAGTCCCCTGGACTGCAAGGAGGTCAAATCAGTCCATCCTAAAGGAAATCAACCCTGACTGCTCATTGGAAGGGAGGATACTGAAGCTCAAATATTTTGGCCACCAAATGCGAAGGGAAAAGTCACCGGAAAAGACCCTGATGCTGGGAAAGATTGAAGGCAAAAGGAGAAGGGGACGGCAGAGGATGAGATGGCTAGATAGCATCACCGATGCAATGAATATGAACTTGAGCACACTCCGGGAGAGAGCGGAGGACAGGAAGGCCTGGCGTGCTATGGTCCATGGGGTCACGAAGAGTCGGACATGACTTAACGACTGAACAACTTAGCTCTGGAAGTTCCAGGTCTGCTTCTCAAAATTAGCCTTAATGAAATGGGTACAACCGTTTTGTCCTAAAAAATTCCAGGAGTGGAATCCAGCTAGCTCATCCCACTGATAGAGTGGCTTCTGTCTGTGGAACAAGGAGGAAGGCAATTCTTATCCCACCTGCAGCCCCCCTGCACCCTCAAAATCTGCTCTGGATTAGGTGGATTAGTAGGTCAGGTGGATTGTTTTTCCCGGAGAATGAAAAAAGAGGGTTTTCTCCCAGCTTCTATCTCAGGGTTGACGTGTTCTGCAATATTCTCTCTATTGGCCATTGTAAGCCTGAGCACTTCTTCTCCCTCATTAAGTTAAAAAAAAAAAAAGGAAAGGAAGAAAGGAAGGAAGAAAGGAAGAAGAAGAGCAGCCCTAACAACTATTCTACTTCACATGGTAAAACACAGTGCACCATTCTCTGAGAGGACTGCAAACTCAGTGATTATCAAAAATTACGACAATGAATGCTTCATTGTGCCAATTCCTATGGATTTTCTTGGCCACTTTGGACTGCGCACTTTTCTGACTTTTGCAATGCAGTTCTTGGCTTTAAAATATGTAGAAAAACATACACACTGTAGAGAGGGAAATGTATACAAAAATGTGTACTTTAGGGGAGATGGATACAAATAATGTCTCTTGTAGGAAAAATGCATAGGAAAAGGAATATGTATACAAAATTGCATACGGTTTTTTTTTTGGGGGGGGACATTCAATTGAAAAGCTGTGTGTGTGTGTGTGTGTGTGTGTGTGTGATTGTGTGTTTTAATTTGCAGAGTGAGTGAAGCAGAACCAGGATGGGCGATACTTATGACTGAACATATGCAAACCTGACACAGACCAGGAATAGACTAATCTGTCCATCTGTATTTGTGACTGATAGCTAGTTAGACAGAGACTGGACATGTTGTGCTAAATTGACGTATGTCATGGGAGTGATATTTATGCTGCAGTTATATTTCTAAGGTCTGCCACAACTGCCACATACTAAGTGCAAGTCACAAACTGCAATGTGCACCATAACTGCTCTCTTCCATATCCCATATGAGTATAGTAAAATAGGTGACATAACCATTAGAGAGATGACTACACAATTTGACTTCTTATTTTAAACAATGTCCTTCCTTGAACCCCCCCAAACCAATGGTGTAAATTAATTAACTCATGTAAGGCAATAAATCTGTTCTCCATAATATGCACTAGACCAGATTATAACCACTGCACCTACTTCATAGGAATTCATGATGCTGGACTATACTTCATCTAAAGCGTTTTCTGTTGATCTCAGGAATATCTATTTTTCTGGCAGAAGTTCTCCATAAACTCCTCAAGCAAGAAATTTCCCAGCAATCTGAGATCCTTTTAAATTAATTGGATATGCCAGTCATTCAAAGTAGGATGGTTAGTAACCAAACCATGTGCTTTATGAATAATGGTGCCCACCCAAATAAATATAGTTCGGAAAACAGACTGCAAACAATTTTTTTGAAAGTCTATTTAGGCTTATCTTTTGTTTTATGTCATATTTATATAGGACAATACATAAATGTGAGCTTTAAAATGTGTACTTTTGATGATGCACACAGTGGTATAGTTCTATATCCTTTAGAGCAGAGGAGAGGAAAGCCTGGCGTGCTATGGTCCATGGGGTCACGAAGAGTCGGACACGACATAACGACTGAACAATTAGAGGTGTGCACTGATCACAAGATTCAACTCTGACTCCAATTCAGCACATTGGTAAATGTTTCAGTTCTGCTCAGACTGATTCAGAGTCCTTCCCCTTCAGGTTGGGTACTGAACCTGATTTGACATTCAGAAATCTGAGGGAGTTTGCCTCCCATTACCTATGATGGGATATCAAAACATGTATCTAAACTGTTGGTCACAGGTGGATGAGATATGAAGACCTATTATTCTTTTAGGGGTCAGGATTATACCTGCCAGAAAAATAAGTGTAGTGTTTGTGTGTATTTGTTGTAAATGCAGACTCTCAAACAATTACTTGCTTGAAATGGCTGACATATATTTATGAAAGATTAGATGGCATTATACAGACATTATACAGAAAGCCAGCGTGGTGTAGTGGCTAGAGTGTTGGTCTGGGAGCTGGGAGATCCAGGTTCTAGTCCCCACCCAGCCATGGAAGCTTACTGGGTGACTTTGGGCCAGTCACAGACTCTCAGCCCAACCTACCTCACAGGGTTATTGTTGTGAGGATAAAATGGAGAGGAGGAAGAGGAGAATGTAAGCTACCTTGGGTACCTTGCAAGAGGAAAAAAGGCGGGATATAAATGCAATAAATAAATAAATAAATGTGAAAGTGTGCCTTATCACAGCCCACTGGGATTTCTCAACAGAGACATTTCACAAGGATTTTGATATACATGTCTCCCATGGTGCCCTATCTTTGGCAATTCACTCAAATGAAGTGTTGGAGTTTATAGAATTCCCACATCTCCTACATCCTAACTTGCCAAAAGGAGATGGGTTTATCGGGATCTTCTGGGAACACGCGTTCAATTGCTTATTTTCTGATTCAAATGACAGGGAGAGCACTGATACAAGAGAAGCTGGCGAGCCTCTCTGGGACTCTGTTTGAAATGACCATGACTGGCCAAAGCTACAGCATCTACAGCGTGGCCCATGCCATAGCCCATGCTTTACAGAAGATGTTCTCATCTACAATCCAACACAGCTTGATTGTAGGTAGAGGTAACCTGGATCCACCAAATCTGCAACAGTGGCAGGTAATGGTTCACATCTGGACTATTCTCTTATCATGGTTAGCTTAATTTATAAGTGATTTTGATTCCAGGAGGACACCAAGAGATCCACATTCTCTCCTTGTATTTCCCTTCCTGAAAAACCTGCATCTCTCCCATGCTCAGATAGATGCCTTGACTCCCTGCCAGCTGAAGATACTACAAATATCTGCAAAACCCTGGCCTGGTTTACAAGACAGATACAGATAGATTGTGTTTAGGGATCATGATGGCAGTGTCCCCAACCACATTTACAGAGCTGATGTGCTTATGCAACATGCATAAAATGTGGCTGGGTCTTGCCACTGTGACTCACCCCTCCCACCAGTGCACATTCAGTCTACTCAGGTTGGTTACTGAATAAGTCTAAAATGTTTGTTCCTCATGCTTTCCTCTTCTTACAGACTAGTTGGAGAAATTGGTATGGGAAATATTTAAGTTTGCTTTAAAATATGAAAAAAAATTCTCCCCCATCATTAGTATTTGGCCTTTGAAAATTCCTGGAGAAGCTCTTTGGCTTCTTCAAGTGTTGGAAGGCCAATGATGATGGAGAAGAAATTTGTTCAGTTTTCTATTTTAATGCAAATGTACCAAATTTGCACTTCCAAACCAATACATGCATTAAAACTGAGTTTGCACTTTTACAAATTTTGCGATGGAGTTTTCAGATTGAAAGTGTGTGTGGTAGAGGACTGTGCACACCAGAATGTTCATGCAAAATGTGCATCTTAGTGAAAATAATATTTTAAAGATTCTTTGGATGCAGTTGCTTGGGCTCTATGTTAATTTTGTTTCAGTTTGTAAACCACTAAAAATGGTCCTGTCATCCAGGTTACAGCAGAAAAAAAGAAAGAAGAGGAGCCATTTTGTTACTATGACTGTGTTCGATGTCCCTATGGGAAGATTTCAGATCAGGAGGGTAGGTGGCATAATGTGCAGAGTTATAAATTGTACATTCTATACTATTTTTCTTTGGTTTTGCTGTATCAGCAGTTCACATCTCCAAAACACAACAGGGAACATAATAATGCAGCTATCATACATAATCCTAAAAAGGTACACACATATAGCAAATACATGTAGGTTATAAACCATTTAATATTGTCTTAATTGCCAACATTTCCCAGAGGGAGGGGGGACACTTACCAAGTTATGCTGGTAAATGTCCAAAACAAGACTTATGACACAATCACTCCCAACGCTTACTGGTAAATCTCAAGGTCAAAGAAGTGGCTATCTCCCCAGCACACACCCCCTCGTCCAATACAGGAAAGGACAACTTTTTTTAGGCCTGTTGGTAGATGTCCAAGGAAAGCCCTCTAACTCAAATGTTTTTATTTTATCCTGGTAAATCTCAAGAACCACTAAGTGTCCTCATTAAATGACCCAGCTTCAAAAGTATCTTCTAATGTAACCATCATAATTTATCAGAAAAGCTAAAATGATCTGAACTGTGAGGAGATGGGGGAAGGGCAAAAGCTCAGGGGCAGAGTGTATGCTGTGCATGAAAAAGGTCCAAGCTTCGGTCCCTGACCACAGCTGGCCACATCATGGCCAGTATACCGGGATCTCTTCATCTTAGGAGGAGGGCTGAGAAGTGAAGGTAGATGTCAAGCACCACATGGTCAGTCCTGCTGATGAGGCGGTGGCACCCATGTTCACTGCACCACTCAGTCTTCCTGCGCAGACAAAGCATAGGAAGCTCTGACTCAGCAGCACAGAAGTGTAAGTTCCTCTGGAGTTGGATGACCCCCAAGGGCAGCTCATTTGATGTGCCACCGGAATTATAACAAGCCAAGTTCTGCTCCTTTCTGTAAATACAGAGACATATCAAAGACATGTTCATGAGCAGAATGCTGGACATTGGAGATAGATACATTCACTACATTAAAATATATAACAGAAGAAAGATGATGACATACTTGGATTCCTTTAGAATCTGTTCTGTTCTGGTTTTCAGACATGAACGACTGTTTCCAGTGCCCAGAAGATCAATATCCAAGGAAGAACAGAGATCAATGTCTTTCCAAGGTCATAATTTTCCTCTGCTTCATAGAGCCTTTGGGGATTACTTTAGTTTTTGTAGACACTTGCTCCTTGGGAGGAAAACTATGGCAAACCTAGACAGCATAGTAAGAAGCAGAGACATCACCTTGCCAACAAAGGTTCGTATAATCAAAGCTATGGTTTCCCCAGTAGAAATGGCTGTGAGAGCTGGACTATTAGGAAGGCAGAGCGCCAAAGAATTCATGCTTTTGAACTGAGGTGCTGGAGAAGACTCTTACGAGTCCCCTGGACTGCAAGGTGGTCAAATCAGTCCATACTAAAGGAAATCAACCCCGAGTGCTCATTGGAAGGACAGATACTGAAGCTGAAGCTCAAATATTTTGGCCACCTAATGTGAAGAGAAAACTCTGTGGAAAAGACCCTGATGCTGGGAAAGATCGAAGGCAAAAGGAGAAGGGGGTGGCAGAGGATGAGATGGCTAGATAGCATCACCGATGAAATGAATATGAACTTGAGCTAGGGATGGACGAAACGGACTTACCTTGTCCCACAGCTTTCTTCGCGGTGGGGGGGAGGCGCTTCAGTTCTCCCCCCGAAGTTCAGGCGAGGGGGGGAGGTGCCCCACCTCGCCCTGCCAAAATTCAGGCCGGGGGGGGAGGCGCCCCATCCCTTGCCGGTGAAATTCAGGCTGGTGAGGAGCGCCCCGTCTCCCCGGCCACGAAAAAAAAAGTAAAACACACACACACACACACACGTGATAGGCTATGTAACAATTTGCATAGCCTACCACGGCTAGATTTCCAAAGTCAGCCATGTCAGGCTATGTAAAATGTCACATAGCCTAGCACGGGTGACTTTGGGGGGGGGGAAGCGCCTACTCAAATGGCGGCGCCCCATGGGTGCCGCCATTTGCGTTCCTTATTTTGGCACAAAGAGTTTACGTAAAGATTTACGTAGACTACGGCGAAAATAAGGGAACACTATTAATAAGGGAACACTCATGGGGCGCCGCCATTTGCGTGCGTGCTTTTTTCCCCCCCAAAGTCACCCGTGATAGGCTACATGACGATTTACGTAGCCTATCACAGCTGACTTTGAAAATCTAGCCATGATAGGCTACGTAAATCATCATGTAGCCTATCACGGGTGTTTTTTTTTTTAATGTACTTTTTTATTTTGTAACGGCGGCGGCGGCAGCCGGTCGGGAGACCAGGCGCCGCCCCCACCCCCGCCGAAATGCCGCCGGGACCCGCCGCCAAGAGGGACATTCGCTGAAGGTAAGTCCCATCCGGGGGGTTCGGGGGGCCGGCGGAGAATTTCCCCAACACTTTCAGGGGGCTGAATGTGTCGGCACTTGGCCTCCCGAAGATTAGTGGAGAAATTCTCCGCCATCCCTAATAGGGATGGACGAAAGTCCCTTATCTGGTCCCGCAACTTGCTTTGCAGTGGGGGGGAGGCGCTTCGGTTCTCCCGCCAAAATTCTTGGTGGGGGGAGGTGACCCGCCCCTTCCAGCCAAAATTCTGGCCGGGGGGGAGCACCCCATCTCCCCGGCCACGAAATAAAAAAGTAATGGGGGAAAAAAAAAACCACGTGATAGCCTACGTAACAATTTACGTAGCCTATCATGGCTAGATTTTCAAAGTCAGCTGTGATAGGCTACATAAATCGTTATGTAGCCTTAGGGTTGGCGGAGAATTTCTCCCCAAAACTTCGGGGGGCCGAACGCCAATGTGTTCGGCCCCCTGAAGATGTTTCGGGGAGAAATTCTCCGCACCCCCCTGCACCCCCCCGGGACGGGACTTACCTTTCGCGAATGTCCCTCCCGGCAGCGGGTCCTGGCGGCGGTTCATCAGGTCTTCGTCAGGGGCGGGGGCGGCAGCCGATCTTTTGACCGGCTGCTGCCGCCGCCATTCCAATAGAACTAAAAAAAAAAAAAAAACGCCCCCGTGATAGGCTACGTGACGATTAACGTAGCCTATCATGGCTAGATTTGCAAAGTCAGCTGTGATAGGCTACGTAAATCGTCACATAGCCTATCACGGGTGACTTTAAAAAAAAAAAAGTGCGTACGGCTAATGGCGGCCCCCATAGGAAGCCGCCATTCCCGTTCCTTATTTGGTCGCTGTAGTCTACGTAAAGATTACGTAGAGTACAGCGAAAATAAGGGCAACACTATTTGCGTTGCCCTTATTTTCCCCGTAGTCTACGTAAAGATTTACGTAGACTACAGCGACCAAATAAGGAACGCGAATGGCGGCTCCCTATCGGGGCCGCCATTTGCGTACGCGCTTTTTTTTTTTTTAAGTCACCCGTGATAGGCTACGTGATGATTTACGTAGCCTATCACGGCTGACTTTGCAGATCTAGCCATGATAGGCTACGTTAATCATCATGTAGCCTATCACGGGTGCGTTTTTTTTTTACTTTTTATTTCGCGGCCAGGCGAGGCGCCTCCTCCCCGGCCTGAATTTCGGCCAGGCAAGGCGGGAAGCCTCGCCCCCCAGCCTGAACTTCGGGGGGAGAGCAGTGAAGCGCCTCCCCCCCACCGCTAAAATCTGCGAGACCAGGTAAGTGGCTTTCGTGCACTCCTACGTAGCCTATCACGGGTGACTTTGAAAAAAAAAAAAGCACGTACGCAAATGGCGGCGCCCATAGGTGCCAACATTTGTCTTCCTTATTTAGGCATGGGTAGTCTAAATAAATATTTACATAGACTATGGAAAAAATAAGGGCAATACTATTTGCGTTGCCCTTATTTTCGCCGTAGTCTACGTAAATATTTACAATCACAACGTAATTGTAAATATTACGTTGTGATTGATTACGTATTTCCTCCGTAGGGGGAAATCCCTCTGTAGCTTTCGCCATACTCTCGCCATTGTGGATTGCCTTGGCCAGAACTTTCCCACTATTTTCGTAATTATTTAAGTATTTTTTTCGTTGCTGCCAGAAATGTTTCCCACCTTCTGTGTGCTCCCCCACTGTCTTGTTTAATCGGACAGGGACAGGGACTGTGATTTTATTAATTTCTGTGTATTTGTGCTTGATGATCCTCACATTTACTGGTCTTGTTAACCTAACTGCCTCACAATAAAAAAAAAAATAGGGCTGCAGCTCCGCTTCCGCAAAATCTGTCATCAACTTCCTGCTAACTTTCTGAATGTCATCTGCATTTGCGCTTGCATCTGCGTGGGGATTTGTAGGTGGAGTTCTGTTGTGTGGTGGTGGTGGTATGTTAGTGGTGGTGCTTAGTGGATTTCCTGTTGTTTGTTCACTGTTGTGGTTTTGTCTGGTCTGTGTGTGTGTGTGTGTGTGTGTGTTGTTGTGCATTGTGGTGTTTTTGTCCGGTTTAGTCTGTGTGTGTGTAGTTAAGTGCTGGTGGTGCATGGCTTTCTTGGTGTGTGTGTGTGTTTGTGTGCAGTAGTGGTGTGGCTGCTCTAAAATGGCTGCACCAGTGCATGGCAAGAGGTCGGACCATGAGGAGACCAAGGCCCTCCTCATCAACATTAAGAGCAGTGAGGCGGTGGCAGTGTTGTTTGGCAGCTCCTCCTGCCACAATTAATTTTATTGGACCCAGATAAAGAGGAGGATGGAGCGAGCGGGCCACCATAGCACAGTTGGACAATTGAGGTCAAAATGGAATGCACTAAAGCAGTCCTTCGTCAGAGAGGGGATTGCTGCTGCAGAGAGGAGGGCACCGCTGTCCAACCCCCCCGCCTACTACTGGCGCATCCACAGAGTGTGGGTCAAAGCAGTCCGGGCCCCATTTTTGCAGAGGTATATGCCTGGTAAGTTATAGTTATCCCATCCCATCATCAAGCTCAACTAAATATGAAGACAAGGATGTGTACCGAAAATGAAGCTATCTCTTTGTGGTCTCATGCGGAAACAAACAAATCCTGACATTCAGCCTGCAATCCTATGTTTGCTGAAATTGGACAGAAAAAGGTCCCATCATCTTCCGGCCACTTTGGCTGGTTGAAGAAGGGATGCTGGGAACTGCATTGCTTTTTCCTGTACAACCACATGCATAGGATTATGCGGGCCTGGCTACAACTCATATTACACACTGACACACTGTCCATTTCCCATTGCACCCCACCCACCTCACCAATGTCTTTCTACCAAGACATTGGCACTGAAGTCAACTCATGAGCAAGTGTTGATCTGAGAGCTTGGAGATCTGGGTATAGTCCACTCAGCCATAGAAGCTCGCTGGGTGACTTTGGCCCAGTCAGAAAGCCCCAGCCTACCTCAGTGTTGTTGTTGACAGCGTTAAATGGAGAGGAAGAGGCTAATGTGAGCCACCTTGGGTTCCTTGCGCTAGGAAAAAAGGTGGCATTTATGCAATGCATCAATAGAATAAACAGATACCATGGCATTGCAAATGTAGAAATGGGGTGACTAGAAGTGCAGTCCTGTGCATGTTTACAGAAGTCCAACAGTTCCCATCACACCAAAACTGTCAGTACTGTATAATCTGCCTCCCTAATTATCCCCTCATCATTAGACCTTGTGGTGGGAGGACAGAATCAGTGGTTCTTATGGTAGTGGGGATGGTGATAGACAGATCAATCAGTGACTGTGGTTTTGTTCACTCACCACACATATAAATGCATTCATTCTGTTACTGTGACATCCCACAGCTGCACATCATGCCTTGCTGGCAGAGGAGGCCCTGAAGGCCTTGGAGAGGGAGAGGACAGAGGAGGAGGAGGAAGAGGAAGAGGAGGAAGAGCCAGCAGCAAGAGGAGCAGCATCTGTGGAGGAAGGCCTCCCTTCTTCCACAGATGAAGCCCCTCCTCTTGTGATCCTGATGCGTCTGATAAGAGACATCCAGAGTCTCAGCAGGACCTGTAAGTAGTACTACAGAATGGCACCTGACCTGAGCTAACAAGCCTGCCTGCAAGATGCATATTACCACTGTGCTTTATTCTTCAATTCTACACACAGGTGATGACCTTCAAAGAAGGGTGGAGACCATCGAGCGGGAACTGCATCCTCCTACTACGAGCTGAGGCCTGCAGCCAGCTAGTGCCCAGCCCAATGTTGCAATTGTTTCTTTGTTTTGTTTTGATCTGTTCTGTTTGTATATAACATTCTTTCTAAAAAAAAGGTAACAATTCCTTGGTTCAAGTCCACAGATATAATTTTTTAAATCTAGATCATTGTACACAATGATCTTTGTGTTTGCTTACTGTTAACCGCAACAAGAATGCCTTCCCAGAATCCCAGCCAAACAAGCGCAGCTGCTTAAGCTTCCCTCATAGGGAGATGGTCAGTCAGCATCCATGATGAATGCATTCAAGACGAGGCTGGACAGCCATCTGCCAGCAGGGATGCTCTGACTTGGATACCTGCATTGAGCAGGGGGTTGGACTTGATGGCTTTGTAGGCCCCTTCCAGCCCTATGATTCTGTGACTCTATGATTCTATGAAGTATGCTTTGTTTTACATGGAGGTGCATATCACATACATGTAAACTGGACGCATACCAGAGGGATCTTTTCACATAGAACGCTCAGTGCTTAGGAAAACCCAAAAGCTGAGGGAGTCCAGAGAAAGACCACAACAAGGTCTTTGAAAGCAATTCCTTGATTTATGAAAGAATTTTAAATGAATTAAAAGCACACATCAAGAGATTTAGAACTATACATACATTTGGGGAATCAGAATCATACTAACATTCAGAGGGGTAAAGATACACATATACAGTCGATAGCGAAGTTCACTGGGATGCATTGAGAACTCTGTGTGTGTGTGTGTAGTAGGGATGTACGCTGTTGCATAGTCCGCCACACACAGTCGGGCAGCACAACTGGACTCTGCCTGTGAGGTATTATAAAGCTCCGCCACATATCGCCAGTGCTTTGGGCTCTGCCCAGGCCAGACAGGGACTGCTTGTTTGGACAAAGTTCTGAGGGACACCTCAGTGTGATCACTCACAAATTGTATCATTCTGCCTCATTGTCCCTCAGAACTTTGGCTCACATTAGCAGCAGTGTCATCATCCCAGGGGTCTTCCTCATCACTTGATGACTGCTCCACTCTGCTGACAGCTGGTGGGGGGGGAGGTGATCCTCGGGAATCCATCCCCTGTTGGAGCGTATGAAAGCGAGGGTGGAGACATGTTGTGGTGTGAGTCTGCTTCGGCGGGTGGTGACAATGTTGCCAGTGGTGGAGAAAAGCCTTTCAGAGGCCACACTTGAGGGAGGGCAAGATATATGCCAAATGTCGACTTTGGTCAGATTTGGCCAAACACCACATTTTGTATCCCAGTATAGGAGAGGATCACTTTCTGGGCTGCTCTGTGTTCCCGAGAAACTCTCTCTGGAATAAGCTTCCAGTTCATGGATAGACACATCATAGGCTGATCCTTTCCTGGCTGCTTTGGCACATTCCCCCTGCCTGTTCCCACTTACACCGAGCTCCACTGCCATTGAGGAGGACAAGTTGAATTTTCGACAAGATGCCCCTGTGTCTGACTCTGTTTGTTGTGTTGGTGGTGCAGCTGCTGTGGCGTCATCATCGCCCCTCCTGCTGGTGATGGTGCTACTGCTGCAGATATTATCTTCAGGGGAGGTAGTAGTCCTACTAGCGTCACTCTTCCCCAGCTCCTTCTCATCCAGCACATTTCTCTGCTGCGGCAGCACTCCATGACTTTCTCAGTCCAATATATTTTTACAATTTGGAAGTCAGGGTTCTGGTTTGGCAGCACCGCCCTTGTTGTGCTATCCCTGAACCATGGTTCAAGGAATGCAGCAGCAACGTATTTCATGTCCCCCCTCATTGAAGTGATGTGTTTGTTGGTGCCCAGCTCCTGCAGAAGGAATTCAGCAAGCCTAACTGCAGGATTGGGGACTTGACTGCCTACAGCACTAGTGCACTCACAAGGCTCAGCATGGCGTTTTCTCAGCACCCGGTCTATGATCTTCAGCACAGGTAGTACTTGGCCCAGTGTGGCATAGTCTGCACTCAGTACCATTGTGCATTCATCGAAAATGTTTAAAATGTCCACCAGGTCCTGCATCCAGAGCCACTGATGTGGTGTGAGAAAAAATTTGGAGTGGTGTTGTTTCTCAGTGATGTAGTCGTTCATAGCTGATATCTGCTCACAGAGTCTCTGAAGCATATGCAATGTGCTGTTCCAGCGTGTGGACACATCCAAAATGAATTTGTGTTTTGGAAGGCCACGGCTATGTTGGATGGCGCCGATTGCCTCCATTGCTGAGCAGGACTGCCTGAAGTGGGTGCAAATGGATTGGGCCACCTTAAGTAGCTTGCCTATTTTAGGAGAGGCATTGCTCAATCCAGAATGCACCACAAGGTTCAAACAGTGAGCAACGCACTGAACGTGGTTTAGCTGTGCTATGCGGGCTGCTTTTAGGTAGTTGGAGGCATTGTCTGTTGCTACACAGCCCACTGTTAGATTTAAGGGGGCCAACCAGGACTGAACAATACCACTGATGCTGCTGCTGATGTTTTCCACTGTGTGTGTCCCTGAGAGCATTGTGAGGGACAATGTCGCTGTTCTACGACTCAGTCAGCTGCTCGCACTGATGGATACCCAGTGCGCAGTGACACACAGATAAGACTTTGTTTGGTTACTTGTCCATGCGTCACTCGTTAAATGTACATTTCCTCCAACTGCACATTTCAAATCCTGTTGGAGTACCCGTCTGATTGCAGAAGCCAGGGCTGGAATGGCTATGTCACTAATGTAGTGACGAGAGGAGACAGCCCACCAAGGGCACATTCTCTTAATGAAGTGCAAAAAGTCTTCATCTTCCACCAGGGAGAAGGGAAGCATACATGTTGCAATGACCACTGTCAGGTCCTGGATCAATCTTCGTGCCTGGATGCTGTCAGAGGGGAATTTCTGTGTCAGCGTGAGGCATTTCTCCAGTGATGCCTGCCTCTTAGCGAAGCTGCCTTCTGTGCCCTTCTCACCCAGACCACTTTGCGTGAGGTCTTTGGAAGATGAGGCAAAGAAGGCGGTACTGTTCTTTTTGGATAGTTGTGGCTTCCCGTTGCTATCTTTGGGCACAAGAAGCGCATGATGCACCTCCATGTGTCACCTCATGGCAGACGTGCCCACTCGTCCACAGCCCCTTTCTTTTCGTAGCCACACACGGCTTCTACAAATATCACAAATCACGACATAGCGGTCGTTCTCTGCATATTTGAAGAAGCGCCACACATAGGAGCTCACCCTGCCACCACCATTTCTTCTCTGGGGAATGGGGGTATCGGTTCCAGATGAGGTGGCATCGGGAGCTGCACGTTTCCGCTCATCTGTGGATGGTGTTGTTGTTGGTGTTGTTGATGGCGCTGACCAGTGCTTAGCAGGGGACATTTGTTCCTGAGGTTTGGGATTGCTCCCACAGAACCCAGAAGGCTGGAAGTGGAGAACAGAGTCAGACCCAGTCTCAGCAGGGTCATCATTGATATAGAAGAGCTCCTCATCATCTTTGCTGTCCAGATCACTGATGACACTAAGTCCTCTGGCCTTTTTTTCAAAATCACATGAGCTGCAGCCCACGAGGTGCCTATCAGCAGGCAGCTATGGACCTGGTTCACCTGCTGTCCCACTTCCGCTGTCTGATGCAGGGAGGACGGTTGTGGGTATCTCTGTAAAGATTCAAAATAGATAGAAACAGAGTTTCATGACAAATGTGACTTTTACACATGAGTAATAGCCAAGAGAATAAAACTGTGTAGTTGTAGAAATCTATGAAACATAGCTTGGAATTGCAATCAATCAACATGACACAAGGTGCAGGTGTAAGCTACTCCTGCACTAGCTAGCACTGCGAAAAAACATTAGGTGCAAAAAAAATGTACTGTACAGACTTGGAAACTCAACGAGAGTTATCTAAATGTGTCCTCACTGGTGAAAGTTTGAAAAGCATGGGGGAGGAGATATCTGGCTCCCTTGCAAGGTCCACTCCTTTGCATCAGCTCTATTATACCATTGTGTGGGACTCATCACCTACAGGGCTGGCCCAAAGCGTTTTGCTTCCTGAGGGAAAGGGTGAAATGGCACCCCTCCATCCTACATAGGGCGATAGCTGAATCTTACTTGAACAGTGACAATGGGAGAGCCTCTTCCACCACACCAGGGGACAACAAGCTGGCTGAGGAGCTACAAGGCAGTCTGAGGAGCACCCACAGTTCTGTGCCACAACACCTCGCTGCTACCTAATGATAGGGCTGGTCCTGCTAGGGATGGGGAAGAATTTCTCCCCGAAACTTCGGGGGGCCGAGTGCCAACGCATTCGGCCCCCTGAAATCGGCGGTGAAATTCTCCACCACTCCCCTGCCCCCCCTGGGATGGGACTTACCTCCTCCAAATGTCCCTCCTGGCAGCGGGTCCTGGTGGTGGTTCGGCGGGCTTTCGTCCGGGGGCGGGGGTGGCAGCCGGTCTTTCGACCGGCTATGATGAATGGCTTTGGAAACAAAGCAAGCAAAAAACACTGAAGTGTTTTCCCACTGAAAAGGTGTATCGTTTGAGAAAGTATTGCAGTTCTTTTAAAGACTTGGGGTTTTCTTTAGTACTGGAGTACCATGTAACATTTAAATAATATGAAATATGTTCACAGCAATGAATATGAATGAATGTAAAACAGTCGTGTATGTTTTGTTGTGTTGAAGAAGAAGATCCCTTCCCCAAATGGTCCCCTCCAAAGGTTTTGGACTTCAACTCCCATCAGGCCCAGCCAGCATGGCCAATGGTCAATAATGCTGGGAGTTGTAGCCCAAAACATCTGGAAGGCTGAAGGTTGCAGAAGGCTAATGTAGGGACTATTCAAATATTCGAAGGTATTTATTTGTATCCAGATATTTACAAGCACCTGTGATGACAGAGTCTTACCAGATTCATCCTTTGGAATGAGGTAGATATCTTGACTTTCATTCCGCCGCTGTAGAGTCTCCTTGGGAACATTTTCATCTGCTTTGGGTTTGGAGTCACTGCCCTTCCGCTCACCATCCAAGAACTTTCTTCCTTTTCCTCTGGAGTTGTGGCCGGCTGTGCCTGTGCCACTTTCTGTAGCGGTAATTGGCGGTGTGTGCTGCTTACGGGTGCGGGGTGGACTGGTGCTGGGGCTGCTGTTGCTGCTGGTCACACCTTGGGCTTCCTCCTCTTCCATCTCATTCTTAAAATACCGCTGAAATGCAACCTCAGCAGTGTATGTTCTCGCCGGGCATCCACGCCTCTTTTGAAAGCTGGATTGACCACAGGTTCCTCTTTTCTCCATGTTCATGTCTCTGGGCAGAAGGAGACATAAATGCATGTGGCAAAGCTGAAATCATGTGAACAGCCTACAATCGCAGATATAGTGCAGTGTAGAAGTAGTTCCCCACCAATCCAGCCATTCAATGCTAACTAAATAGGGGCATATTGTACAGCAGATTAGGTTGAAATGCCCAGGATGGAGGACGTGGTCTATCCATGTGGCCTGAAAAACACAGCCGTACAGTACACACAGGATGCTGGAGGATGGAGTCCTTCCCGTGCCCGGCAGAATAACAATGGCCGCTCATGCCTTCCCCCCCACCCAGTTCCCCCCCTCCCCCCACCCCAGAAATACATAGGCAGGCACATGGATTAATCCTGGAAAGCCCAGGAGGATGGGGGATGGAATCCTTGCCTTGCATACTAGCAATGGCTGCTGCCTGGAGCATTCCTTCCCCCCCGCCCAGGCCAGTTCTCCCCGCCCCAACCCACTCATAAATACATAGGCAGAAACATGGATTAATCCTGGAAAGCCCAGGAGGATGGGGGATGGAATCCTTGCCTTGCAGACTAGCAATGGCTGCTGCCTGGAGCATGCCTTCCCCCCCACCCAGGCCAGTTCCCCCCCCACCCCAGAAATACATAGGCAGAAAC
Source organism: Heloderma suspectum (assembly GCF_057233095.1). NCBI lineage: Eukaryota > Metazoa > Chordata > Lepidosauria > Squamata > Helodermatidae > Heloderma > Heloderma suspectum. The sequence continues at coordinate 90,737,252 of NC_139463.1, read as the reverse complement.
ATGGATTAATCCTGGAAAGCCCAGGAGGATGGGGGATGGAATCCTTGCCTTGCAGAATAGCAATGGCTGCTGCCTGGAGCATGCCTTCCCCCCCACCCAGGCCAGTTCCCCCCCTCCCCTGCCCCAGAAATACATAGGCAGGCACATGAATTAATCCTGGAAAGCCCAAGAGGATGGGGGATGGAATCCTTGCCTTGCAGACTAACAATGGCTGCTGGAGCATGCCTTCCCCCCCACCCAGGCCAGTTCCCCCCTCCCCCACCCCAGAAATACATAGGCAGGTACCTGGATTAATCCTGGAAAGCCCGGGAGGATGGGGGATGGAATCCTTGCCTTGCAGACTAACAGTGGCTGCTGCCTGGAGCATGCCTTCCCCCCCACCCAGGCCAGTTCTCCTCTCCCCCTGCCCCAACCCACTCAGTAATACATAGGCAGGCACATAGATTAATCCTGGAAAGCCCAGGAGGATGGGGGATGGAGTCCTTGCCTTCCCACCCAGTTCCCCCTGCTCCTCCATTTCACCCCAAAATCACAAAGCATAGGGGCACTTTCAGGTAAAGTAAACATACCTTCACTGTAATAAAGGTTGAACTGCAGTGCCGTAGAATGGGGGGATGCAGAGAAACACACTCCTTGCAGCAGCTGGGATGGACACTCTGTCTGCAGCAGAGGCACCTCTGTTCTAGTCTGGACCCTGGAGTCTGGCCTGGAGCAACTGAGGCTGCTGGACATACACGACCACTGTCCTATGTGAACTGAAGGCGGGAATCCGTGGGATAAATGGTCGATGATGAGTTCCCTCCCCTCAATGACATTATCTTCCTGGTGGGGTGGGAGGTGTGGCCTGGAGGGATCTCGCTCACTTGACCTCATCTGACCTGAACCTGACCTCACACAGACAATAAAACAAAAGATGAGGCTACGTGCAGGTCGTGACTCAGCCTCAGGCAGGCTATGTGCACTTCGTGACTCCGTCCCTCCCAGCGAAAAAAAGCTGTGTCGTAGCAGGAAACTGCATGTTTATTAAATAGTTTCATAAAATCCCTTTCACCATCTTTCATCCAAATTTGCAAAGTTTCCTTCGTAAATACCTTCGTAAAATTTTTGGCAGCGAAAAAAAAAAGTATCGCGTGAGCTCCGGTTCGCGTAGACCGGGGCACCCCGTCCTGGGGGAGGGTTCGGCGGGCCGAATGCGTTTGAATTCGGGCCCATTTGACTTTCGAGCAGATTTGTCTGACATCCCTACAAGTAGATACCTGAGACAGAGAGAGTTTGATGGCTGGTTTGGTGGAGGCAGACAAAGAAATAAAGATTGCCACCTCATGGCAGTGGAAGCAGGAAGGCAAAAGCAAAAAAAGAATAGAGGCACACTATTTTGCCTGTTTGCCCTTGCACTCATGGAAAAGGGCACTGCCAATCCTTTACATGTTAGGAAATAATTCTAATATTGTGCTCAAGCAAGTAGATACAAAATTGTGACAGAAACCACATTCCAGTACATGCTCCAGGTAGGGTTGGCGGAGAATTTCTCCCCGAAACTTCGGGGGGCCGAGCGCCAATGTGTTCGGCCCCCCGAAGAAGTTTCGGGGAGAAATTCTCTGCCCCCCCTGCCCCCCGCACCCCTCCCGGGACGGGACTTACCTTTCCCGAATGTCCCTCCCGGCGGCGGCTCCCGGCGGCGGTTCGTCGGGTCTTCATCAGGGCGGGGGCGGCAGCCGATCTTTTGACCGGCTGCCGCCGCCGCCATTCCAATAAAACTAAAAAAAAAAACACCCCCGTGATAGGCTATGTGATGATTAACGTAGCCTATCATGGCTAGATTTGCAAAGTCAGCTGTGATAGGCTATGTAAATCATCACGTAGCCTATCACGGGTGACTTTAAAATAAAAGAGGACAGGTAAGTGACTTTCGTCCATCCCTAATGGCAATGTTGGAGAGAAAATCCCCCATACTTATCCTTTACTACCAGTTGGATCCAGACCAAGTTAATCCCACTGAAACCAATATGAAAGTTTTCATGACTAACTGCATCTGTAATATGAAGTTGCAGTGGCAGTTCCAGGCATGTTTCTCAAATTAGCCTTTGTGTTATAGGAACAACCTTTTTTTCCCCTGGACATTTCCAGAGTTGGAATCCAGTTAGCTCATCCCACTGACAGAATGGCTTCTGTCAGTAGAACAAGAAGAGAGGCCATCCCCATTGCGTCTGCAGTCCCCCTGCAGCCCCACATCTGCTCTGGAGGGTTGGGGACCAACTGGAGCAGATTTCAGGTGGGTGTTGGTGGTTGCAAGGGGTGGGGGGGAGAGAAATTTCATTGTGGAAGCAGATGACCATTGATCATTGAATTCCACCACAGGTATTCCTGTAGGACACATAGGTCCTTGACATTTGTCATTCTGACTTCTGACCAGCCTATGGGATAAGGTGACCATGTGTCCTCTTTTTCAGAGGACACCCCTTGCTGTACTGTCTAGTCCAAGTATTATGAAAAGATAAAGAACCATTATGAAGGAGAGCTGGGCCTTGAACCTGCCCATCAGCAGCACCTGGACAGTAGACTGAGCAAACCACACAGCAAACCTGACTGCAGTCATCCACAGTATTGTGAGATGTACTGTACCTATATTCAAATTATTATAAACCTAATTTCTGAATTAGTGTCTATACATATAAATTGGCAAGTGCAAACTTTATGTACATTGTCCTCTTTTGTCTTTTTCTAAATTTTATTTTACTGATACATGCCCTTTTTTTTGATATTCACAAGTGACCACCTACCTATGAGGTTAGGTCAGCATTAGTAACTCAGGTGGATGATTTCTGCCTGCAGCTTAACATAAGAGGACTTTCTTCTCAGCTTCTGTGTCAGGGCTGAAGGGTTCTGCCATGTTCTCACTATATGCTATAATATTCCCATGTGCTCCTTCTCTCTCATGAAGGACAAAAGAGGAGGCCTAACAAATACTTGTTCATCAACTATTCTGATGCACACATAACACAGTGCACCATTCTCTAGGGAGATGACTTTGAACTCAATAATTATCTCAGATTAGTAGGATGGACTACTAATAGTAGGACTAATTCATTGCATTAATCCCACATGGATTTTCTGAGGCCACATTTACAATCAATAACAAAGTTTGAAACTTTATATAAAATATCCCTGTGCTGTTGAAAACAAATGAAGGGACTGTTGGTGTTCTGATCTTCCACTTGAGCAGAAGAACCTGTGTGCCATTGAAGGAAGGCTATTATAACTGATGAGTAGGGATGCTCATGGATTTTGTTTGCTCCACATTTTTAAGCAAGTGAACCTAATTTGCACTTCCTGAACTAATACACTGATAGGAATGTGATTATCCTATTAACGTCTCTGAATTTTGTGATGAGGTTCTAAGCTCCCAAATGCATATAAACATGCACATTTTAGGGAGAAACTGCTTATACAAATGTGTATTTTAGGGGAAATGGGTATACAAATTGTAAGGTTTGTGAAAACATGCATACAAAAAATGTATATTTTTTGGAAAATGTTAAATTTATAAGTTATCTTTTCTCTTTCCTTTTAAGTGCAACATGATGCAGAAACAGGATAGAACAGACTTATGCCTGGACAAGCACATAACTGGGACTGACAGGAAACAGACTGATCTCTCCATGCATACTGGTGACTTGAGGTAGACAGAAACTGGACACACTGTATTAAACTGATGTATGCCATGGAAAAGATATTTTGGTTTGAGTTATCCTTTTGCTGGCTCCTGCAGCTGTCTCAGACCAAGTGCAAGCAATATACTGAAACTTGTACCATGAATGATCTCTTCCAGATTCCATACAACTATTGTAAAACGGGTGATATAACCATTGGACAGATGACTACACAATTTGACTTCCTATTTGAAACTGCATCCTTCAGTGAACACCCCCAGACAAAATTTGCAAATGAACTCATGTAAGGAAATACTTTGTTGTTCATAACATGCACTAGACCAGGTCATAACCACTACAATAGGTCATATGAATACATGAAGCTGGATTATACATGATCTAACTATAATTCCACCTAGCACAGTACTGTCTATTTTGACTGGCAGTGGCTCTGCATGGTCTCTGCATGATACGTATTTCATGAGATTTTATCTGAGATCCTATTCACTGCAGATACCAGTCTGTTTGTTATCCAAGCCATGTGCTTTACCTTAAATCCCCCCCCATCAATACAGTTCATTAAACAACCTAAAAGTTGTTGAGGTTTTTGTTTTGTTTTGTTGGAAATGTGTTTATGTTTCTCTGTTGTTTACTGGAAATACAGTTAGGGTTGTTTGTTGTTTCGTATTTATATGTGAAGATACATGCATTTTAACCTAAAAATGGCCCATATACCTCAAAATGCATGTAACTTTGATGATATGCTCAGTTGTACTGTATGGTTTTATGTCCTTTACTTATAGCTGCCTACACATATCAATATATCAGTATAAGACTACTTATCTCAGTCATAATGCAATTCTTCCTTTAGTGCAATGACAAAAAACTACCAGCATGTCCTTTCATTGGTATTTGCTGTGAAGCAGATCAATGAGAACTCCAAGATCTTACCAAATGTCAGCCTGGGGTTCCAAATCTATGACAATTACTTAAGTGCAAGGATGACTCATCAGAACACTTTGAAGCTGCTATCCACCCAAACTGAGATTGTCCCCAATTACACCTGTGGCAGTCAAAATCCTCTCATATCTGTCATCGGGGGATTTGACTCTGAAATCTCTCTTCACATTGCTACTATCTTAGGCATCTACAAGATTCCACAGGTACGATTAGTATCTATCTATCATGGAATTTTTCCAGTGCTGTCACATGTATATTCAAATGATATTTTCAGGACTTTCTTCCACCTTTGTCTACTTATCGAAGAGAGAGAGAGGGAGAGAGGGAGACAGAGAGAAAAAGTTTGCATTACATGTTGTGGCTCATTGTGGGTTATTTAATACATAACAAACTGTGGTGCCTGCAGACAGCTAGTTACATTTGCAACCCCTACTTGGGGGTTGTTGTGTTGTGTGAGCGTTGGGTTGTAAAACCCTAAAACAGACATGGGTTATGCAATGTGAGGGTGGTTTAACCCTCACATAACCCACGCTCACTGGGCTTGTACAACACGACAACCACCGAGTGTGGGTTGCATATTCAAAATGGTGGCAGAATGTGCCCCTCACGCCCCACAGCCTCACCATATATTTAATAACCCATGGTGGGTGTTTGTATTATGCAAAGAGCCCATGAGAAAGACATAATGAATGGGAAATCACTAGAAATCATTGCCTTGGGTTCAAGCATGGAAGCATCTTGGGGAGGGGGGGTGAAAATAAAACATGATGCATTTAAGAATTTTACCACGAAAAAAAGAAACTGAGAAATCCCACACACAAAGACAGGACAACAACAACAACAACTGAGCTGGATCGAGATTTACATGCGTGCAACTGGACACTGCCTTGTTGTGGCGAAGGGGCTTGCGTAACTTAGTGAAGCCATAAGCTATGCCGTGCAGGGCCACCCAAGATGGACAGGTCATGGCAGAGAGTTCTGACAAAATGTGGTCCACTGGAGAAGGAAATGGCAACCCACTCCAGTATTCTTGCCAAGAAAACCCCATGGAATGTATCACAAGGCTAAAAAATATGACGCCGGAAGATGAGCCCCTCAGGTTGGAAGGTGTCCAATATACTACTGGGGAAGAGCAGAGGGTATTTCCAAGTAGCGCCAGAAAGAGTGAAGTGGCTGGGCCAAAGCCGAAAGGACACTCAGCTGTGGATGTGTCTGGTGGTGAAAATAAAATCCAATGCTGTAAAGAACAATATTGTTTAGGAACCTGGAATGTCAGATCAATGAATCAAGGTAAGTTGGAGGTGGTCAAACATGAGATGGCAAGATTGAACTTCGACATCTTGGGAATCAGCAAACTAAAATGGACAAGCATGGGCGAATTTAATTCAGGTGACCATCATATCTAATATTGTGGGCAAGAATCCCTTAGAAGAAATGGAGTAACACTCATAGTCAACAAAAGGGTGGGAAAAGCAGTACTGGGGTACAATCTTAAAAACGATAGAATGATCTCAGTACAAATCCAAGGAAACCATTCAACATCACAGTAATTCCAGTCTATGCCCCAACCACTGATGCCGAAGAAGCTGAGGTTGATCGATTCTATGAAGACCTACAACACCTTCTAGAACTAACACCAAAAAAAGATGTCCTCTTCATCATAGGGGATTGGAATGCTAAAGTAGGAAGTCAAGAAATCACCGGGATAACAGGCAAGCATGGCCTTGGTGTACAAAATGAAGCAGGACAAAGGCTAATAGAGTTTTGTCAAGAGAACACGCTGATCATAGCAAACACTCTTTTCCAACAGCACAAGAGACGACTCTACACATGGACATCACCAGATGGTCAATATCGAAATCAGATGGATTATGTCCTTTGCAGCCAAAGAAGGAGAACCTCTATACAGTCAGTAAAAGCAAGACCTGGAGCTGACTGTGGCTCAGATCATGAGCTGCTTCTTGCAAAATTTCGGCTGAAATTGAAGAACGTCGGGAAAACCACTAAACCATTCAGGTATGACATATCCCTTATGAATACACAGTGGAGGTGAGGTATAGATTTCAGGGATTAGACCTGATAGACAGAGTGCCTGAGGAACTATGGACAGAGGTCCATAACATTGTTCAGGAGGCAGCAACTCAATCCATCCCAAAGAAAAAGAAATGCAAGAAAGCAAAGTGGCTGTCTGAGGAGGAGGCTTTACAAGTAGCTGAGGAAAGAAGGGAAGTGAAAAGCAAGGGAGAAAGGGGAAGATATAACCAACTGAATGCAGAGTTCCAGAGAATAGCAAGGAGAGACAAGAAGGCCTTCTTAAATGAACAATGCAAAGAAATCAAGGAAAACAACAGAATGGAAAAGACTAGAGATCTCTTCAAGAAAATCGGAGATCTCAAGGGAACGTTTTGTGCAAAGACTGGCATTATAAAGGACAAAGAAGTAGGAATGGCGGAGAATTTCTCCCCGAAACTTCGGGGGGCCGAGTGCCAACGTGTTTGGCCCCCCGAACAAGTTTCGGGGAGAAATTCTCCGAACCCCCCCGCCCCCCGCATGCCCCCCGGGACGGGACTTATCTTCGCCGAATGTCCCTCCCGGCGGCGGGTCCGGCTGGCGGTTCAGAGGGTGTTTGAGCGGGGCGGGAGCGGCAGCCGGTCTTTTGACCAGCTGCCGCCGCCGCCGCCATTCCAATGAAAGAAAAAAAAACCACGCCCCCTGATAGGCTACATGACAAATCACGTAGGCTATCACGGCTAGATTTGCAAACTCAGCCATGATAGGCTACGTCAATGTGAATCGTCACGTAGCCTATCACGGGTGACTTTAAAAAAAAAAAAAAGCGCGTACGGATAATGGCAGCCCCCATAGGGAGCCGCCATTCCCTTTCCTTATTTGGTCGCTGTAGTCTATGTAAAGATTTACGTAGACTACAGCTAAAATAAGGGCAACGCTATTTGCATTGCTCTTATTTTCGCCGTAGTCTACGTAAACATTTACGTAGACTACAGCGACTAAATAAGGAACGCGAATGGCGGCTCCCTATGGGGCCGAAATTAGCGTACGCGTTTTTTTTTTTTTAAAGTCACCCGTGATAGGCTACGTGACGATTGACGTAGCCTATCACGGCTGACTTTGCAGATCTAGCCGTGATAGGCTACGTGAATCGTCACGTAGCCTATCAGGGGGCGTTTTGTTTGTTTGTTTTTAACTTTCACGTTCGCGGCCGGGCGAGGCGGGAAGCCTCCTCCCCGGCCTGAATTTCAGCTGGGGCTAGGCGGAACGCCTCCCCCCCGGCCTGAATTTTGGCTGGGACGAGGCGGGAAGTCTCCTCCCCGGCCTGAACTTCACGGGGGGAGCAGCGAAGCACCTCTCCCCCACCGCGAAAGTCCTTCGACGACAGGTAAGGGACTTTCATCCACCCCTACAAAGAAGGCAGGAACCTAACAGAAGCAGATGAGATTAAGAAGAGGTGGCAAGAATACACAGAAGAACTATACAGGAAAGATCTGAATGTCCCTGATAGCCATGATAGTGCAGTCATTGAACTTGAGCCGGACATCCTAGAGAGTGAAGTCAAGTGGGCCTTAGGAAACATTAGTATCAACAAAGCTAGCGGAGATGACAGTATTCCAGCTGAGCTGTTTAAAATCCTAAAAGATGATGCTGTTAAAGTGCTGCACTCAATATGCCAACAAATTTGGAACACTCAACAATGGCTGCAAGACTGGAAAAGGTCAGTTTACATTCCAATTCCAAAGAAGGGCAATGCCAAAGAGTGTTAAAACTACCGCACAATTGCTCTCATTTCACATGCCAGCAAGGTGATGCTCAAAATCCTACAAGCTAGGCTTCAGCAGTATGCGAACCGAGAACTACCAGAAGTACAAGCTGGGTTTCGAAGAGGCAGAGGAACTAGAGATCAAATCGCCAACATTCGCTGTGTCATGGAGAAAGCAAGAGAATTCCAGAAAAAAGTCTATTTCTGCTTCATTGACTATGCTAAAGCCTTTGATTGTGTAGATCACAACAAACTCTGGCAAATTCTGAAAGAGATGGGAGTACCAGACCACCTTACCTGTCTCCTGAGAAACCTGTATGAGGGTCAAGAAGCAACAGTAAGAACCAGACATGGATCAACCGATTGGCTCAAAATTGGGAAAGGAGTACGAGAAGGCTGCATATTGTCGCCCTGCTTATTTAACTTATATGCAGAGTACATCATGAGAAATGCCGGGTTGGATGAATCACAGGTCGGAATTAAGATTGCTGGGAGAATTATCAACAACCTCCGATACGCAGACGATACCACCCTAATGGCAGAAAGCGAAGAGGATCTCAAGAGCCTCTTGTTGAGGGTGAAAGAGGAGAGTGCAAAAGCTGGTTTGAAACTCAACATTAAAAAAACGAAGATCATGGCATGTGGCCCCATCACTTCCTGGCATAGAGAAGGGGAAGAAATGGAAGCAGTGACAGATTTTACTTTCTTGGGCTCCAAGATCACCTCAGACAGTGACTGTAGCCATGAAATTAAAAGTCACTTGCTCCTTGGGAGGAAAGCTATGGCCAACCTAGACAGCATAGTAAGAAGCAGAGACATCACCTTGCCGACAAAGGTCCGTCTAATCAAAGCTATGGTTTTCCCAGTAGTAATGTATGGCTGTGAGAGCTGGACTATAAGGAAGGCTGAGCGCCGAAGAATTGATGCTTTCGAACTGTGGTGCTGGAGAAGACTCTTATGAGTCCCCTGGACTGCAAGGCGGTCAAATCAGTCCATACTAAAGGAAATCAACCCTGAGTGCTCATTGGAAGGACAGATACTGAAGCTGAAGCTGAAATATTTTGGCCAGCTAATGCGAAGAGAAAACTCTCTGGAAAAGACCCTGATGCTGGGAAAGACTGAAGGCAAAAGGAGAAGGGGACGGCAGAGGATGAGATGGCTAGATAGCATCACCGATGCAATGAATATGAACTTGAGCACACTCTGGGAGAGAGCGGAGGACAGGAAGGCCTGGTGTGCTATGGTTCATTGGGTCACGAAGAGTCGGACACGACTGAACGACTGAACAACAACAACAACTGGACTTGCAGATGTGGACTTCCCTGCCACTGCCTCCTCATGATAGCTTCTCCAGCACCTCTGAAATTGTTACACAGAAATTTCAGGAACCATGTTGAATGGGGTGAGCTGTGGTGCAGCGGGGGATGGAGAGTCCCTGAAATTTGGGCAAAGTTACCTTATGTGAGCATAGCCCTTCCATCCACAGAAGGAAGATTCTGGTATGAAATATTCTAGATGTTTCATACCCCATGTATGAAAATCTGACAGTATGAAATGCGTAGAAATAATTTACTGTTTTACTAATTTCCTGATGGAAATGTTCACTCAGTGTACAATTTTATGCATGCTTACCTAGGAGAAAGCTGCTTTTAACATAGGGAGAAATCTGAATAAAAGTGCACAGAATTGCACAGTCAGGCTTTAATCCTGAACACAATTACTAGAGAGTAAGTTTCATTGAGCATGGTGGGTCTTATTTTCCAGTATATTGACACCAGATTGCACTGAATGGGTAAGAATGTGATTGCTAAGCCAATGAAGGCCTCAATGAACTAAAGGGTGACATTTTCATCCTGAGAGAACTAATGCTCTGAACACAAGAATGTCTCCCAACAAGCCTTCCAAATCCCCCCCCCTGTACAAATGCATACGAATCCTTTTATTTCAGTATTTACAACTGTATTTCATCACAGCAACTGTGTGAAATAAAGCATAATCAATTAGAATAAGTGCCGCCTTCACAGTTAAAAACAATCAATATCTTGTGTTGTTGTTGTTAGATCACCTATTGTGTATTAGCAATTAATTTAGCATCAGCAATGAATGCTGGACACCACCTCCATTCATTCTACCAGATGGTTCCCAGTGAAACATTGCAGTACAGAGGGATTGTCCAGCTCCTTCTACATTTCCAGTGGATATGGGTTGGGATCATTGCAGCAGATGATGACAAAGGAGAACAGTTTCTGCAGACATTGTTACCAATGCTTTTCCAACATGGAATCTGCACAGCTGTCACCGGAAAAACAACAAGCCTCTCTAATGTTTTGGAGAACATGCAGTCATTAGAACCCCTGCTTGCCATGACTGTATCACTAATCAACTCCAGTGTAAATGTATTTGTTGTAAATGGAGACCTGCTAACCATGTCTTGTTTGAAGTGGCTGATATATGCTCATGGAAGATTAGAAGACACTATACAGACATCTGTAGGGAAGGTGTGGCTTATGACAGCCCACTGGGATTTCTCATCAGAGACATTCCACAGGGATTTTGATATACATGTCTTCCATGGTGCCCTGTCATTGACAGTTCACTCAAATGAAGTGCTGGGGTTTAGAGAATTCTTGCAGCACCTCCTTCCTCATTTACCAAAAGGAGATGGGTTTATCAGGATCTTCTGGGAACAGGCATTCAATTGCTTGTTTTCTGATTCAATTGAAGACAAGGTGAGCACTAGCATTTGTACTGGCCAAGAGAAACTGGAGAGCCTCCCTGGGACCCTGTTTGAAATGACCATGACTGGCCAAAGCTACAGCATCTACAATGCAGTTCATGCCATAGCACATGCTTTGCATAAGTTATTCTCATCTACAACTAAACTCAGAGCAACAGTGGATAGAAGTAGCCTGGATCCCACAAACCTGCACCATTGGCAGGTAATGTTTCACATCTGGACTATTCTCTTGTCATAGTGAGTTTAATGTATGATAGATTTTGATTCAAGGAGGACACCAAGAGATCCAGATTTCCACACAAAATTCCCTTTAAAAGTCAATCAAACAAAGAATAAACAAACAAAACACTGGGCAACAGTTCTAGATTTTGTTCTATATTTATATGCAAACTGTCTTGACATGTTAAAAGGGTTACTTGAAGGACAAAGCTGCAAGAAAGATTAAAATGGTTTTAGTAAGACACTTTTGGATGCATTAACATGGTTATCAGCTAAAGAAACATGGCAACATACAGAGGGAATTATATTTCTTGGATTACAGAGAACTTGGGATAAATTTAGGGAAATTTGGTGTCTATCTCTATCACCTATAGCTTCAGTTGAGTATTTACAAAATTAGACATTGTAATTGAATCAGTGAGAGATGCAAAAGAGCAATTCAATGAGTTAACATGGTTTGAGTATACATTGATAAATAAACAAAAGTATAATCTCAAATATATCATTTGTTGTTATGATACATATCAAAAAGACAACACAGCAAATGTGAAAAAAAAATGGGAATCTATTTTACAATCAGTGACTCCGAGGGAAGAATGGAGCTACAGAGGAAATTAAATAAGTACACAAGGTTGTAGCCAAAGGGTTTTATCCAATGTTAGTCTAACTTCTCCCTTACATTGCTCTAAGCAGAGTTAATATTGGATACAACACACTTTGGTGTCCTCTTATATGGTTGCCTCCAGACAGAATAGGATTGCCTCCAAACATAGGGCTCCTAGTGCTACCAGTCAAAAGACATTGTGCAACTATTCAACCTATTCCTCCTTAACAGATATTCCATGGTAAGAAAAATGAAGGCTAGATCAGTGGGGAAAAAATTGGATGGTTACAAATGGAAAACAACAAAATCTGGACCTCCCATAACATTCTGTAAATGATGAAGGGTGCTTGCACAATTAAAGCCTTACCTCAAAGAACCCTTGTTTTAAAATGTTCCCTCAGTGGTACCAAACACCAGCAATTCTATTTAAAAGAAAAAAAGTTGTGCTGAGATGGCTGTGATTCAGGAGGACATCCTTCAACACCTTAAATTGTGGCTAGTCAGTGCACAATTTCTGGATTCAGGGCTGTGTCAGATTCACACTCATTAACTAGCAGGGGGAGGGTAGAGTACCCTCCTACCCTAATGATGTTTGCACTGCTCCAGCTGTTAGAGTTTTCCTTTGTTTTTACATTAATTAACATTAAGAACTTAAGAACATAAGAAAAGCCATCCTGGAGAAGACCAAAGGTCCATCTAGTCCAGCATTCTGTTCACACAATGGCCAACCAGCTGTTGACCAGGAAACCACTAGCAGGGCACGAGTGCAACAGCACCCTCCCACCCATGTTCCCCAGTAACTGGTGTACATAGGCTCACTGCCTGTGGTTCTGGAGGTAGCACATAGCCATCAAGCCTAGTAGCCATTGATAGCCTTCTTCAGTAATTTGTATAACCCCCTTTTAAAGCCATCCAAGTTGATGGTAATCACTACATCTTATGGTAGCAAATTCCATAGTTTAACTATGTGCTGTATGAAGAAGTACTTCCTTTTATCTGTCCACATTGTGGCTCTGGTTTTCACAACATCAGACCTCTAGTCTCTTTGTAATCACATTCAGAAACAGCAATAAAATAGAAAAACATGCACCAAAGCCATTCTGTTAGGTTCAGAGAAGGACAATATTGAACTAAGTCATTCTTCGAAATAAAGACATCGTTACTGATTAGTTATGGAGACAAAATATGGTAAAAATATTGTTCCCAGAAGTAATGTTTTGTCTACTGTCCATTGTCTGGAGTAGCCACATTGATTTTTTCTCTAGATTAAGATAATGAAATATGAGGGATGGGTGAGAAGTTTGCTCTGTTGAGGGTTTTATTAACAAATGGATTTACCCATTCTGCAACACCCAGAACTGAACACAATTTGCAGTGGAAAATCCATAGATTTCTGGGTTTGTGATGCATTCTGGGGAAGAAAGAATATTTTTGGCAGCAAGCGCACTTTGAAAACTGTGCAAATACACTGCATACATTTCTAAAATGTGCACAAACACACTTTGGTACAGGGTTCACCAGACCTCCTTGGGATTCTTGTGTTGGCGGAAGGGGAGAATGAGGTGAGCATGTTAACAGTGGAGGGAAAGAAATTTCAGGGAAGAGGAGGTGAGCACAGTGGGGTGGAAGGGGATCCCAAGTGTGTTATGTGGGGGTGGAGGGTGGAAATCCCAGGCAAGGGTTGGGGAAGGTGTTCCCAACCCATAGCAATTTGAGATGGTGCCTGTAGACATTTTATCAACAAGTCAGATGTGTCCATCAGCCCAGAAGGCTTGCCTATGCCAGTGTGGTGTAGTGGCAAGAGTGTTGGACTAGGAGCTGGGAGATCCGGGTTCTAGTCCCCACTCGGCCATGGAAGCTCACTGGGTGACTTTGGGCCAGTCACAGACTCTCAGCCCAACCCACCTCACAGGGTTGTTGTTGTGAGGATAAAATGGAGAGGAGGTGGATAATGTAAGCTGCCTTGGGTTCCTTGCAAGAGGAAAAAAGGGAGGGTATAAATGCAATAAATAAATAAATAAATAAATAAATAAATATGCCTGCTTTAGTTAATGGGACATGCATACAAAAAATTGAAAAATGCACAGACACATATGTATGGATTTCTCTGAGGGAAAAATCTTTGCACAGAATAAGAATGGAATGAGACTGGCAGTGGAAAACCTACAACCTCAGTGAGAATAAGATCCACAGATTCAGTCATCCCTTCCAAAAACTTTAAGTGCCTAATGCTTATAAAGATTACAGTGAAGGATTTAAAAAATAGAACACACCATCTCACTAATGTTTTCCTCCCTCAAACTAGCTACACCCTTTCCTGAGGAGCATCTCATTTAACAACAGTGCTGGGGACTTAGTGTTTTTTGATGAGAATCATGAATTAGCAGCTGGATTTGACATTATAAACTGGGTTACTTTCCCAAACAAATCCTTCTTAAGAATAAAAGTTGGAAGGATGGATCCACAGGCTTTACTGGGCCAAAGATTCACCATTAATGAGGAGGCCATCACATGGCACAGCTCGTTTAATCAGGTGGGATACAAATATGGATTCTAAGGTTCTAAGCTGAATTGTAAAGTCTTCTAATCCCTCAAGTCCTAAAATACATTTGATTCCATAGTTTAGAGCCAACACAACATATTTTCTTACTCTAAGTGAGGCCCACCTTCTTCTTCTTATCATACTCTAACACCATCTAACTAAACACAGCGCAAAGACTTCCATATTGTGAACATTTAGCAATGTTCTATTCCTGTATTATTATGATCACAACATTAAGAAGTGTGCTGAATAACAGAGTTTAGGGCTCCAGTCCTATGCAGACAAAAGTAAGACACACTGCTGAACTCAGTGAAATTTACTTGTGAGTAAAAACGAGCAGGATCAAGCTGCAGAAGTTCAGAAATCAGGCTCTTGTGACAGCCTTGACACATGTTGTTACTAGATCTCCAGAAAGAAAAATAGGTGAAAGGAGAGTCACAATTTCTTTTAATTATTAATGAGAGATTGTAAACTGTGTGAGTCTAACAAGGTGAAGCCTGACCCAGTTACAAAGCCCAGGGACAGCCCAATACACCTTCAGTGTTGAGGGGTACCCTCCTGAGTCCCATGACTTGAAGTGATGCCCCATTCAGGCCACCTTGGGATTCCTTCCCTGTCCCCAAATCCCATAATCCTAAGTGCTGGGTCCCAGGAATCCTCTTTTCAGCTTAAAGGCACCTCTGCGTACTCAGCATGCTGACCCCTTGGTCCCCTACCCATAATGCTCACCTGTTTTGTCCAGTTTTCCCCATTTAAAATGGCACCCCCACAACAGTCAGTTACCACCATGTAGCACAGTATGGAGTAGGCAAAATTACCCAGCATCTCCTGCCACTCTAGGTGCTAGCTATTGGTGTGTCAACTGAGACTTTTTCTTCCTTTTTAAAACCCCCATTCAGGTGGAAACGGGGAATGTTTTCAAACAAATGGCTTTGTAGGAAAGGTTTAATCCTCTCCTCATGGTACACAGTAATCCTGATCTGAATCGGGGCAGCATACTCTAGGGTAAAAAAATAAAATAAAAATAAGGTGTAGCTAATTAATTAATTGATAATTAAGGTAACACCTAGCTTGGCACAGAATGAGACTGAATTATACTCCAATCTAGAACCTGCCCATTTCATTGCAGCACAAAGACTGTTGCACTGCACTTAGGGAAATATTTTATTTGAATCTTTGGAAGCTGGTGTAGTATAGTGACCAAGAGACTGAACTACAAATCATTGCCCTGGTTAAAACCAACTTTGGTGTGTTGTCTAATCTGATTACTAGTTTTAAAAGTCACTCATTTCCTCCTCATTATGGATAGGTGTTGCCCATTGCCCTGTGTAATGACAAATGCCATCCAGGTTACAGAAGAAAAAAGATAGAGGGGAAGCCATTTTGTTGCTACAGTTGTGTTCCATGTCCAGATGGGAAGATCTCAGACCAAACAGGTAGGAGACGTTATGTGTAGTGTTATTAATTATACTTCGCATAATATCTTCCCTTGGTATTGCTATACCACCAGTTATGCACATGAAACAACAAATCATGACTTTTAATTTTATCTTCATTGCCAACGTTTCCCAAAAATAAAACATTTACCCATCAATACTGAGCCTGAGCACCTGACAGAAGCAACTGGAAAGATTCAAGTGGTCTCTATTAAAAAATAAAGCCAATTTGGAACATGGGCTCAAAGTGAGGGTGAGCTTGTATATCTTCCTCTGACTGAGAACTTGACTGGAGGGACCAAATGATTTTATCAGCAAGCAATCAAGGCCACCAGAAAAACACAGGCTACAATAAGATTAGAAAGAGAGATGCTGATTGGTTGATTGATGGCCTTCCCATTGTACCCACATTGGGGTGATGGGGGAGAGGTAATCTATTCTTCATATTTCACTGCTCTATATTTTCTTCCCACCATCCTGTGGCTCAATTCTATGGACTGGAGCCAGACATAAGTTAGTCCTACTTTTATTCCATTAAAGTCAATGGGATTTAGATTAGTCATAATATAAGTCCCATTGTTTACAACAAGACTAAAGCATAACTGACTTACTCTGGATCCAACCCATTATGTTTCGAAGTGTGCAATCACTATCCTTAATGTTCCACCATTTTACAGTTATTTATTTTATTTTCATTCTGTTAACAAATGGACAGGATTTGTTCATTTGCAAAAGAGCAACCTGTAGTTTATGAACAACACAGTGATATCATTGGAATTATACAAAACCTGTTCTCTTTTTTCAGACATGAATGGCTGTTTCCAGTGCCAAGAAGATCAATTTCCACACAAGAACAGAGATCAATGTCTTGACAAAGACATGAACTTCCTCTCTTTCGTGGAAACTTTAGGGATGACATTAGTTTGTTTGGCTCTATCTTTTTCTCTGATTACAATGTTAGTGCTAGGAATTTTTATTAAGAACCACAACACTCCCATTGTCAAAGCCAACAACTGGTACCTCACCTATTCTCTACTCAGCTCCCTATTGTGCTGCTTCCTCTGCTCCTTGCTCTTCATTGGCCAGCCTCAAACACTGACGTGCTATCTAAGGCAAACTTCTTTTGGCATCATCTTCTCAGTGGCTGTTTCTTGCGTATTGGCAAAAACCATTACCGTGGTTCTGGCTTTCATGGCCACCAAGCCAGGATCCAGGATGAGGAAGTGGGTGGGGAAAAGACTGGCCAGTTCTATTGTTTTTGGTTGTTCCCTTATCCAAGCCATTATTTGTGCTATTTGGCTATGTGCTGCTCCTCCATTCCCAAATTTTGACATGCATTCTCTGGCTGAAGAAATCATACTGGAATGCAATCAAGGCTCAGACACGATGTTTTATTGTGTTTTGGGCTACCTGGGATTTCTGGCCATTGTCAGCTTCATGGTGGCTTTCCTAGCCAGGAAGTTGCCAGATACTTTCAATGAAGCCAAGTTCATCACTTTCAGCATGTTGGTGTTTTGCAGTGTTTGGTTGTCCTTTATTCCATCTTACCTGAGCACCAAAGGAAAATATATGGTTGCTGTAGAGATCTTCTCCATTGTGGGCTCTAGTATTGGCTTACTAGGTTGTATTTTTTTCCCTAAATGCTACATAATTATCCTAAGGCCTGGATTAAACAGCAAGGACAACCTAATAAGGACAAATATTTAAGTGGATGTTTACTTCTAATTTTCCTTAAATTGTTCATCTGGAATGAGACCAAAGAAGCATATTGACATACCTCTCTGTCTTTCCCAGTCTAATCTTCTCAGCACAGCCTATCATACCCTTTCCATCTAGATGATGATGATGATGATTTCTATACCACCCAATAGTCAAAGCTCTCTGGGTTAATCAAAGATTTTTTAAAAATAAAAATACAGTATACAGAGATTAAGAACCATTTACATAAAAAACATGAATAGACAATATACACAAAAGAAACATATATCTAAAACAACTTCAAACAAACAATCTCAAAACCAAACAACCATAACCGTTAAGACATTCCAGGATCGATTAAAACAGCCAAGGAACAGGTAACATTTCAGAGAAAGCCACCTTGGTTATCCTGGATTTCAACTTCCTACATAGCAACCTAAATTTTGCTTCCAGGTAGTATGAATGGAAAGGATGTATGAATCCCTTACCTTGCTCCCCTGAGGGGCATCCACAATGTGGGGGAGGTGCTCCGTCCCTCCCCCCAGAATCTTCCCCCAGCCAGCTCCGCTCCACAGGAACTCTGTGTCAGGGTGGACACTGAGCCCATAGAATCTCAGAGTAGTTCTGATTCTGAGGAAGAGGAGCCGCTCCTGGGAGAGGAGCGTGCTCCTCTTTCCCAGGGCCAACAGCTGATGGAGATTCCTCCCACCAGCAAGCCTAGCTTAGATAGCAGTCCTGGGAGTGACAGAGCGCGGGAAGCAGACTTGATGGACGCGTGACGCCGACGCAGAGAGTGGTGCCAAATGGAGGGCGCAGAAAGGAGGCATATTGCCCGGTTGGCACGCAAACAACGGCTGCGCCCAGAGGATCCAAGGGAAAAGGGGAGGGACTCTCCCTAGTCCTCAAGTTCAGGGGTCTGCCAGTAATTCCCTTTCAAACGGGGAACAACTGTTCCAACATAGGGCATAGGTACTCTGCTGCTCATATCTAGTTGCTAACAGTAGAGTTGTTAAGTTGTAAAAGAGGAATAAAGCTTTGAAAAGAATCCATTTGTCTGTGTCTGGACTTAGCTACTGGATTAGACTGAGAGAGGCCTCCAAGGAGCCCTTGACACTCTGCGGAGCTGTCGGCCGGGGCTGCCCACAGCCAAACTTCTGTCCACTGCTGGGCTGTGCCGGCCACAAATGGCAGCTGCCATTTGCATCCTTGTGGAGGCCGTGATAGACTATGTAAGTATCTATGTAGCCTATCATGGCAAAAGGCAGGAATGCAAATGGCGGCCGCTATGCCATTTGCGTCCCTGCCTTTTGCTGTGATAGGCTATGTAGATACTGACGTAGCTTATCACGGCCTCCACACGGCCTCCACAAGGAAGGTAAGCTCTGTCCTGGGGGGATTCTGTTTGGGGGGGAATTGCCCTGTTCCACCATGGGCTCTGGGGAGCCATATCCTAAAGAATCTGGCCTCACTGGAGTCCGTGGCGGAATTCTCCTTCATCTCTACTTCCAGGACCTCATGACTACATTTCCCCACATCATTAGTACCAACATGGACCACGACCACTGACTTCACCCTGGCAGTGTCTACTAGGCTATCTAGATGGTGTGTGATATCCGCAAACTTTGCAACAGGAAGACAATTCACCATGTGGTCTACATGCCCATCACAAACTCAGCTATGTGTCTAATGATTGCATTTCCCACTACCACAACCCCCCCACCGACCCTGGAGGTACATCCTCAGTGTGAGGATATTTGCTCTTCTTCTGAGGAATGAGTCCCTTTAAAGGATCATTTCTGTCTTCCTCAGAATGATGCCCTCCTTCCCCAAGACCTGCATTGCCTGCAATCGCAGGGGAGCTGTCACCCATGGAGTGGGACACCATTATTTGGTCCCTGAAGGTCTCATCCACCAACCTCTCTGCCTCTCCTAGCTTCTCCAGGTCAGCAACTTTGACATCAAGGGAACAAACTTGTTCCCTGGGAGCCAGGAGCTCATGGCACTGAGCACACAACCACAACTTCTGTCTAGCAGGAAGATAGTCTTGCATGTGGCACTCAGTTCAATGCATTCAATAAGAGAGAAGTATCACCATGAGTTTAAATCTCACCAGAAAATGACAATTGGGACCCCCACCCCCAATTTTCAGACTACTCACCTCACAGCTCAGAACAAAGACCAAATCAAAGTTATTCCCCACTTCATGTGTTGGGCCAATGACACACTGAGACAGTGTGGTTGTCATGGAGGTCGTAAAGTAGAGATGTCAGAGAATTCCATGACGGATCTTGGTGAGGCTGAATGCCAGTGCATTTGGCCCCCCGAAATCCATCACAGAACAAAGCCCCTGCCCCCCCAACCCACGAAAGGCACGCGAAACGGAGCACTTACCTGCTCCCGTCCACGCTGCTTTGCGAATGGTGGCCGTCCTGCGGCCGCCATTCGCTTCCTCCTCTTCAGCCGTGATAGGCTATGTAAATACTTATGTAGCCTATCACAGCTCAATACAGGGATGCAAATGGCGGTGGCTACAACAGCTGCCATTTGCGTCCCTGCAGGGCTACCCAGTGGCTGGATGTCTGCCTGGGGCGGCCAGAGCCGGACGGCGGCTCCGCGGCTTGGCCGTGGAGCGGAGCCGGCCGGGCAGTATTCCGGGGGGAGGGATGGAGCGCCTCCCCCTCCGTTGAGGATTCCGGGGGGAGGGACGGAGCACCTCCCCCCCACCTGCAGAACCCGGTGGAGCCAGGTAAGTGGGGCTTCATACACCCCTATATAAAGTCCCAGGTTGGAGCCTGAGAGACAGCCTCAGCAATGGGAATTAAAGTCACCCAGAACCACTTTCCTGGGTTCCTCTAACACCACACTTGAGATTACTTCTGTCAGCTTGGTCAGGGAGGCCACCTGGCAACAGGATTGGTGGTATGCTAGAAGGTTTTTAAGGAAGTTTTTGTTTTGTTTTTTACAATAAAACCTACATCCTTTTTAAAGCACCTCTTTATCTCATTGCTATTCCTAAGATCATACCAGACCACACTACAAACCATAAGATCAATAAAATAAAGAGTTTAATAAATCCCTCCAATATTGGATTGAGGTTTTCCTGGGCCTATCAGTTTGGAAGTGAAGTTGGCTGAACAAATACAAAGCATTGGTTTCTGCATACTTTGGTTGGAGGACTCCCTTGACATGCAGGAGTATAGTACTCTGGAAATTAAAAGGGGAAGGAAACCAAAAACTGAGCAGCAAGGACCAGGTTTATCACTTGCAGCTTTTCATTTTTTTAAAATTGTGTTTGGCTATCCTTTTTTTTCCCAATCTACCAGAGCAGCAAATGGGAGGACAGGGCAATCAAGGTGATATTTTCATTTCTGCCTCCAGTGGTGGATTGCATCTTTCCCATGAAATGTTACATTATTGTGTCAAACCAAGCCAAACTGAGAAGGAACTAAGAATGACAATCATTCAAGTCTTCAACAGGGCTTGCAGAAAGCTCATATAAAACATGCCTGTGTTGATCAAGCTAGAATAAGTAGATGTGGACAGGGATGCAGCAATGAGGGTGACTATTTGAAATAATGGAGTTAACAAAGTTCTCCATATTAGGGATGGAAAGAATCTGAGCTTCAAAAAACAACTGAATCTGGATGAAACCAACTGAAAGATTTGTCATCCAGGCCCCAGGCTTTGAGTGCTTTGCATTTAAAAGTCTGGGTTTGAATCCCTGTGTATTCAACCATATTTTGGTGCTTAATTAGGGTTTCCACCTCTCTCTTTTTTTCCAACAAGCTCCTCAGCTTCAACAGTCACATGTCAAGCAGGTACATCATGATCCTCTTCATTCTGGGAATAGGTGTACCTATTGAATTTGATTGTTGTAGCTGGATGAGACTTCTGTTTCAGTTCATTTTTGTTAAGAATTAATAAAAACTTGGAACATTCTTCATATTACAGAGAGAAAGAACTTGAGATTTTAACAATCTGAATGTGGGACAATGCAAAATGGCCAGGTTTGCCATCCTAGGGATGTCAAAGAAATCCACAACTAATTCAAATGAGTTTGGAATTCTATGAATCCAGCCTGTGGATTCTGCATTGGATTGGCTTTTTCTGAGTTGCACAGATTCCGCAGATTTGTGGGCTGTTCCCCCCATACACACACACACTTTGGGGGTGATTTGTGCAAATTCACACTTTTGCTAATGCACAAATGCACTATTGCACATTAGTAAATCGAATAAGCACTAGTGTGAATTGGCACAAGTAGAAATTCTGATTTAAAAAATCTGATTCTGTCAATAAACAGACTATGGAATGAAAGAGGCCTGATAATCCCAGGTCATAGTCTGAAGGTACATGAGGCAGCCACCTTGCTGAAGCTAAGCAGGTCTGGGTCTGGTCAGTGCTTGGAGGGGAAACCACTGGGGAACTGCATGTAGCCACTTTAAGTTCCACAATGGGAGAAAAATTGGGTATAAATGTAATGAATGAATAAATAAATAAATAAATCCATGAAACACAGACAGAACAGATTTAACAGAATCTGTACGTCCCTGGCCCATCCCTGTCTCCCCCACCCTCCCCAACACTCCCTCCTTCTTCAAGAAAAAAAAAGAGGCTATGTTGGGGAAAGGAGAGGGTAAGCCAGGCACTGGAGATTGGTATACTGGGTCTTAATCCAGACATCATTTGCTATAGGATCATGGAGCTTGACAACAAACCCTGTTACACTTACACTTGGAGTGTTTATTTTGAATCTGTGGGAGAAGGGTCAGTCCAAATGGAGCAGGCCCTGAAGTGCTCTTGGCCTGATCCTGTTCCCCTCAAGGACAGAACAAGTAATAGCAAGGCCCCTGATCCAAATTGGGACCACCGGAGGGAGGGGAGTGCTAACCCCATCCCCAAATTCCCTATGATAGGGTCCCAGGGAGGATCTGCCCCCCTGCTCCTATATTTGAGTAAATAACAAGAACAACACAGAGATGTAGCTGTTAATGAAATCTTTAAAGTAAAATGTAGTTTGACCACCAGGATTTAATGCATACAGGTGATTTGTGGGCCAGGTAAGTGAATTCATATGCATCCTTAAAGCTGATATCAGTCCGATATTTCCCTTTAATAGAAGGAAATTTACCAAGGCCTATAAACACTAAAGAAAATTTCAGCAACAGGCAAACCTTCAGCAGATTCTGATAAATACTATCCAATGACCACTGTGAGTTTGCCCCAGCTATCCCAAATATGTTCACTTCTCCATTCCCTCTGTCTCAGGGTATAAAGGTCAGACCAAATGTTACCTTTAATATGTAGCATGCAACTATGACTGGTTTTAATTTGTTTTGTTTTTTCTATTCAAATGTAAGTATGGGGGCCAGATCCAGATTGGGCCCATATTGTGGTGGGTGGGTGGGATTAACCCTGTGCCCCCTCTGTGTACCCAATCCAGATCACACACAGCCCATGCCTGCAATTGGCATAAGAAAAAAGTTACTTCAGTGGGGACTTTTCTTCCTTCCTGTGTCAATTGCAGGTGTGGGGTGCCCAATTCAACACAGGGGGAAATTCAGGAACACAGCAGGGGAAAACGACCAAAGCCCCCTAACCTGGTGCTATGGTCCCAATCTAGATCAGGTCCTTTGTGCTTATTTTTGAGGAAGAAAAGAATCAGCTGCAGCTGCTTGCTACATATTTAAATAACATGTCGTTTGGCTCTAAGTATTCTGCTCTGTCTCACTTGAGCTCATACTGATTCCATGTGACCCTCATCTCCTTGTAACTGAGGAATAAAGAAGAGCTGTAAGATGAGATCTAGCAAGCAAGTGTTCTTCAGTTGTCCTGCATATGGTGTCGCACACTTCACAATAATCTGCTGAGATGACTTTGAACCTTGCAATTATCTCAAATTACTAGGATTTATACTCCATATTGCACATGGGTTTTCTGAGGCCACATGGGTTTTCTGAGGCCAGTAACTCAATCAATAATGAAGTACATACAAATCCTTGTGCAGATGAATGCTGAAATAAGGGTCTGTCAACAACAGGCAGCGCTGCAACATCATGGTCTTTCTCTTCATCAGAAGACTCAAATACCATTGAAGGGAAGGTCTTGTTAACCAATGTCATGGTGGTTGATAATGAGCTACAGAAACTGGACATCTGTTCTTCAGATTGGTGCTTGTCATGAAAGGAGCTTTCCTGAGATTGATGCTGCTCCTGTGGCTGCTACAGCTACTTCAAACTGAATGCAAGACACACACTGCGATATGCACCATGACTGATCTCTTCCAGATCCCATACATGTATTGTCAGACAGGTGACATAACCATCGGAGAGATTGCTACACAATTTGACTGCCTATTTGATAAAATATCCTTCACTCAACACCCAAAAACCAAGTTTGTAAATGAACTTATGTAAGGATTCTTTCCCATAATGTGAACTAGGCCAGGTCATTTTTAGTTTGGATCCAGATTTGTTGTTGTTGTTCAGTCATTAAGTCATGTTCGACTCTTCGTGACCCCATGGACCATAGCACGACAGGCCTTCCTGTCCTCCGCTCTCTCCCGGAGTGTGCTCAGTTTCATAGTCATTGCATCGGTGATGCTATCTAGCCATCTCATCCTCTGCCGTCCCCTTCTCCTTTTGCCTTCAATCTTTCCCAGCATCAGGGTCTTTTCCAGTGACTTTTCTCTTTGCATTAGGTGGCCAAAATATTTGAGCTTCAGCTTCAGTATCTGTCCTTCCAATGAGCAGTCAGGGTTGATTTCCTTTAGGATGGACTGATTTGACCTCCTTGCAGTCCAGGGGGCTCATAAGAGTCTTCTCCAGCACCACAGTTAGAAAGCATCAGTGCTTCAGCGCTCAGCCTTCCTTATAGTCCAGCTCTCACAGCCATACGTTACTACTGGGAAAACCATAGCTTTGATTATACGAACCTTTGTCGACAAGGTGATGTCTCTGCTCCTTACTATGCTGTCTAGGTTGGCCATAGTTTCCTCCCAAGAAGCAAGTGTCTTTTAATTTCATGGCTACAGTCACCGTCTGATCTTGGAGCCCAAGAAAGTAAAATCTGTCACTGCTTCCATTTCTTCCCCTTCTATATGCCAGGAAGTGATGGGGCCAGATGCCATGACCTTCATTGTTTTAATGTTGAGTTTCAAACCAGCTTTTGCACTCTCCTCTTTCACCCTCAACAAGAGGCTCTTGAGATCCTCTTCACTTTCTGCCATTAGGGTGGTATCATCTGCATATCGGAGGTTGTTGATAATTCTCCCAGCAGTCTTAATTCTGACCTGTGATTCATCCAACCTGGCATTTCTCATGATGTACTCTGCATATAAATTGAATAAGCAGGGTGACAATATGCAGCCTTGTCGTACTCCTTTCCCAATTTTGAGCCAATCGGTTGTTCCATGTCTGGTTCTTACTGTTGCTTCTTGACCCTCATACAGGTTTCTCAGGAGACAGATAAGGTGGTCTGGTACTCCCATTTCTTTCAGAATTTGCCACAGTTTGTTGTGATCCACACAATCAAAGGCTTTAGCGTAGTCAATGAAGCAGAAATAGATGTTTTTCTGGAATTCTCTTGCTTTCTCCATGATCCAGCGAATGTTGGCAATTTGATCTCTAGTTCCTCTGCCTCTTCGAAACCCAGCTTGTACTTCCGGTAGTTCTTGGTTCGCAAACTGCTGAAGCCTAGCTTGTGGGATTTTGAGCATAACCTTGCTGGCATGTGAAATGAGTGCAATTGTACGGTAGTTTGAACACTCTTTGGCATTGCCCTTCTCTGGAATTGGAATGTAAACTGATTTTCCAGGCTTGTGGCCACTGTTGAGTGTTCCAAATTTGTTGGCATATTGAGTGCAGCACTTTAACAGCATCATCTTTTAGGATTTTAAATAGCTCAGCTGGAATACTTCATCTCTGCTAGCTTTGTTGTTAGTAATGCTTCCTAAGGCCCACTAAGGCCCACTCTCTAGGATGTCCGGCTCAAGTTCAGTGACCACACTATCATGGCTATTAGGGACATTCAGATCTTTCCTGTATAGTTCTTCTGTGTATTCTTTCCACCTCTTCTTAATCTCATCTGCTTCTGTTAGGTCCCTGCCTTCTTTGTCCTTTATCATGCCCGTCTTTGCACAAAACGTTCCCTTGAGATCTCCAATTTTCTTGAAAAGGTCTCTAGTCTTTCCCATTCAATTGTTTTCCTCGATTACTTTGCATTGTTCATTTAAGAAGGCCTTCTTGTCTCTCCTTGCTATTCTCTGGAACTCTGCATTCAGTTGGGTATATCTTCCCCTTTCTCCCTTGCTTTTCGCTTCCCTTCTTTCCTCAGCTACTTGTAAAGCCTCATCAGACAGCCATTTGGCTTTCTTGCATTTCTTTTTCTTTGGGATGGATTGAGTTGCTGCCTCCTGAACAATGTTAGGGACCTCCGTCCATAGTTCCTCAGGCACTCTGTCTATCAGGTCTAATCCCTTAAATATATTCCTCACCTCCACTGTGTATTCATCAGGGATATGTTTTAGGTCATACCTGAATGGTTTAGTGATTTTCCCTACATTCTTCAATTTAAGCTGAAATTTTGCAACAAGAAGCTCCTGATCTGAGCCACAGTTAGCTCCCGGTCTTGTTTTTTCGTGACTGTATGGAGCTTCTCCATCTTTGGCTGCAAAGTACATAATCAAACTGATTTCGATATTGACCATCTGGTGATGTCCATGTGTAGAGTCGTCTCTTGTGCTGTTGGAAACGTGTTTTTGCTATGATCAGCATGTTCTCTTGGCAAAACTCTATTAGCCTTTGTCCTGCTTCATTTTGTACACCAAGGCCATGCTTGCCTGTTATCCCTGAGATTTCTTGACTTCCAGCTTTAGCATTCTAATCCCCTATGATGAAGAGGACATCTTTTTTTTTTGGTGTTAGTTCTAGAAGGTGTTGTAGGTCTTCATAGAACCCATCAACCTCTGCTTCTTCGGCCTCAGTGGTTGGGGCATAGACTTGAATTACCGTGATGTTGAATGGTTTGCCTTGGATTCGTACTGAGATCATTCTATTGTTTTTGAGGTTGTACCCCAGTACTGCTTTTCCCACCCTTTTGTTGACTATGAGTGCTACTCCATTTCTTCTAAGGGATTCTTGCCCACAGTAGTAGATATAATGGTCACCTGAATTAAATTCGCCCATGCCTGTCCATTTGCGTTCGCTGATTCCCAAGATGTCGATGTTCAATCTTGCCATCTCATGTTTAACCACTTCCAGCTTACCTTGATTCATTGATCTGACATTCCAGGTTCCTAAACAATATTGCTCTTTACAGCATCGGATTTTCTTTTCACCACCAGACACATCCACAGCTGAGTGTCCTTTCAGCTTTGGCCCAGCCGCTTCACTCTTTCTGGCGCTACTTGGAAATTCCCTCTGTTCTTCCGCAGTAGTATATTGGACACCTTCCGACCTGAGGAGCTCATCTTCTGGCATCGTATCTTTTAGCCTTGTGATACGTTCCATGGGGTTTTCT
Organism: Heloderma suspectum; assembly: GCF_057233095.1. NCBI lineage: Eukaryota > Metazoa > Chordata > Lepidosauria > Squamata > Helodermatidae > Heloderma > Heloderma suspectum. The sequence continues at coordinate 90,710,112 of NC_139463.1, read as the reverse complement.
TGGCAAGAATACTGGAGTGGGTTTCCATTTCCTTCTCCAGTGGACCACATTTTGTCAGAACTCTCTGCCATGACCTGTCTGTCTTGGGTGGCCTTGCACAGCACAGCTTATGGCTTCACTGAGTTACACAAGCCCCTTCGCCACAACAAGGCAGTGATCCATGAAGGGGGATCCAGATTTAGGCATGTGCAACTGTGCTGGAGGAAGTAAACTCCCCCCTCCTCACAGCAGCCCCTCCAACCCACTAAATGCTACACAGCGGGTCCAGTGACCCTCCTGAATTGGGTGAGCTGTGGTGCCTTGTGGAGGAAAGGGAGATCCTTAAAAACTGGGCAGAGGCATCTTCTATGAGCAAACCTCTTTTGTCAATGGAATGCAGATCCTGGATCTAACCCTGTGACTAGAGATAGAGTGTATGAATAGATGACAGTGGGTTATAATTAGATGATGGACTATCTGACCTAGTACTTACTGTAACTGGGAGTGGCTTTCTAATTTCCCGTGGTATCAGACGTGCTCTTTCCCAGTCCAGTTATCTGAGATCCTTCTAAATGGACATGACAAACATTGAAACTGAGGCCTTCTGCATTCAGGCCACATGCTCTCCCACAGCCTATCTGAAATCAATGGCATCTTCAGACAACAACCTGCATGTTAAATATTTTTAAATGGCCATTTAGCTTCATTCGCCTCATTCAAATTGCACAAATGCTTTTCCACATGATGCTCTTGTTATTTCCCCCCTATTTTGCTTTTGTCTTCTTTTGCCAATTCTGTATTCCATTCTGTATTTCACCCATTTCTTTGTCACATACCGCCTCTCCATGTCTTCTACAACTTCCTTTCTATTTCATCCTCATTTTGCCTTTATGTGGTCTTACATCTACTCTGGGATTTATGTTTGATTCCACTTGACAGTGGAGCTCATTTTTTTCTGTGGTTCGTAGTCTGCAGTCGTATACCTACATATCTCAGGACCTCAGGCTCAACATATGTGTAGCTGTGATGATGTGTGCAGTGACATATTGTCAAACTGATCTCGTATTGATACCTGCCTCATAGAGCAGTGCAGTAAGACTATGTATTAAACTTAATGCAACCTTTTCTTTAGAGCAACACCAAAAAATTACCAGCATGTCCTGTCCTTGGTATATGCTGTGAAAGAGATTAATGATAACCCCAAGATCCTACCAAATATCAGCTTGGGATTCCACATCTTTGACAGTTACTTAAGTTCAAGAATGACTCATCAAAACACTCTGAAACTTCTATCTGTCTGGGAGAGGATCGTTCCAAACTTCAAGTGTGACGAGCAAAACAACCTGATAGCTGTCATTGGGGGTCTTGACTCTGAAATCTCTCTTCAAATGGCTACTCTGTTAGGTATCTACAAGATCCCACAGGTAGAACAGATCATAGTCATGCAACGTATTCTACTGTAATTTAAAAGCTGGGTGCTCATAATAAAGGACAGTCCAGGGGGCAGGGGTGTGGGGGAGGGAGAAAAACAATTTGGAATCTGTTCAGTAGTGGAAGACAGTTGAATTCTGAAGCTAGTAGCTTCCTTCATGCATAGCCCTGAATTTCAGCAGTCTGGGGCTGTAGCACAACAGCTCTGTATTATTATTAACTATAGCAGTACTAGGTGAGCAGGAAGCTGTTCATTGAGACTCTAACCTGAGTGATAATGGTGCAGGATGAAGGATAGACGTTCCATCCTCCCTATAGTTTATGGGAGAGTTTGGGGGTGGAAATTGGGATTGAACTATTTATGCCTCACAGTGGGCATCTCAAATCTTTCATTGTCTCCCCTGCACCAACTCCAGGGTGTTTTAAGCTGTAGGATCACTGGTAATGCTCTTTTCACTTCAAAGAAGTCAGGGCCCTTACAACCATACAGAATCTCTGGGTGGAGGGGATTCGAGTCAAGGGATAGGCTCCTCCCATTCCACAGTGCCCAACTCTAGTCTTGTTAGGTCACTTGCTCAGGCCAATTTCCCTCAAAATACCTTGTTCTCACTGGTCTATTTTGGGGTCCTTTCTTTTCTTTTCTTTAAAACCTGCATACTAATATTTTTCTTCATATCTTCAGAGTCCCCCTAATATGTAGAAACCACTACCTTGGCTCTGTTTGCAGTGCTTCATGGCCTTGAGACCACCAAATTCACTGTTAGACATAGTAATTAAGATATTAATCTTGCACATATATCCTCAGAACTTTCATGACCATTTACTTCCTCCTTCTCCTGGTCCTCCTCTTCCTCCTGCTCTTCTGTGCGGGGAAGTGACAGGAGAGAGAGAGCGAGAGAGCCCTTGCTTATTTTTGAAGAACATATCAAGGCAAAGAAAAACAGTTTTTTTAAAAACAATCTTTCCTAATATGCATGTGGGCCTGAGTGTTTTGTGTGTTATCATTCCTCAGGGCAGCAACACACAAGCCATTTTGCTGCCTGAAGCAGAGCCCAAATGGCACACTTGAAGAAGTCTTGCTGCATGATTCAGACACCAATTGCTGTGTTCATCTCTCTCTCTCTCTCTCTCTCTCTCCCCCCCCCCCTTCATGGTAACACCCAGAGAAGGTAATTTCAGCCTGCTGTGTGGCAAGGCCTGCTCTGGCTACAAACATGGACATAATCTTAAAAATGTCTCAGTTTTTAGATGGTATCCTCCATAAGGAAGATACAGGATTATTTCAATCCAAAGGGTTTGCTGCATATATATGTCTCTGATAAGGATGTTTCATACCATACCTTTAACCAAAAGCAGCAATGAAATCCTAGGAAAAAAAATAAAGATTTGTTAATGGGAGATGGGGGAGTTGTGATTTCTTTCTCCCAAGCCAAGAGATTCTAGAACAGATCAAGTGGTTCTTTTATAGCTTTAGTGGTTCTGCTTACTAGAATGCTCAACAATGAGGACCTGAAGAAAGCAGATAAAGGGGACATATGAAGCTGTTCTTCACAAGCCAAAGACATATGAATAGAATAACAGAATTAATTGAATAATAAGGAATTTATTGCAGAAAAGCAGAAATACACATCACATACACCCCCAACCCACACAAATGTGTAGAACAAAGGAATGTGTTGTCTAACATTTAATTAACATTAGAAGAATTGATAAATTCGCAAGAGACTGAAGTAAGGTTTACCCAACAGCGCAGTGACAACAAAACCAACAAAGAGCTTAAAATGAATGAAGAACAAGTTTGAAGCCTTCTGTCATGTAAGCTAGAGAAAATGCCCCAAACACAAGCATAATTTTCTATAAGTTCTTTCAAATTCCTTCCATGTTAGAAAACTTCTAAGTGTTCTTTTTCTTCAGCATTTACAACTGGGTTTCATCTCAGCAGTTACTCAGGAATGAATCTTGGCCATTTAAGATAAACTTTCCCCATTGTTTTAAAAACAAATTGATTTATATTTCCTTAGATAGCCTACTGTGTATTAGCACCAGCGGTGAATGTTAAACACAACCTTCCTTCCTTCTACCGGATGGTTCCTAGTGAAGAATTTCAATACTCAGGGATTGTCCAGCTCCTTCTACATTTCCAGTGGACATGGATTGGAATAATTGCAGCCGACGATGATAAAGGAGAACAGTTTGAGAAGAAATTGTTACCCATGCTTTTCCGACATGGAATATGTACAGCCATCATTGTAAGAACACCCTCCCTATCTGACATTTTAGAGACCTTCCAGTCGTTAGAACCCATACTGGACATGACCGTTTCAATAACATATTCCAATATCAGTGTATTTGTTGTAAATGCTGATCCTCAGACTACAACATGTTTGAAATGGTTGATATATTATGGAATATTCCAAGGCATCGCAGAGACATCTATCAGTAAGGTGTGGATCATGACAGCCCACTGGGATTTCTCATCACAAAAAGTGCAGAGGGATTTTGATATACATGTCTTCCACGGTATGCTGTCTTTTGCAATTCATTCAAATGAACTGCTGGGTTTTCCAAAATTCCTTCAGAGCCTACATCTTAACTCGCCCAAAGGAGATGGGTTTATCAGGATCTTCTGGGAAGAGGCATTTGGCTGTTCTTTTTCTGATTCTAATGAGGAGAAGGATAGCTGTACTGGGCAAGAAAAGCTGGAGACCCTCCCCGGGACTCTTTTTGAAATGAGCATGACTGGCCAAAGTTATAGTGTCTATAATGCAGTCTATGCTATAGCACATGCTTTACATAAGATGTTCTCCTTTATATCCATACCCATATTGATGCTGGAGAGAGGTAGACTGCATCCTCAAAATGTGAAACCTTGGCAGGTAATATTTCAGATCTGAATGACCCAACTATCATAGTGTATGATAGCCCAGCTTCACCACCTCATTTCCTGGCTGCCAAGCTGCACTGGTGCTATTATTACTGGACCACTGGACAGTAAGAGCTGCAGTTCCCAGTGTGCAGGAGGGCCACCAAGTGCCCTGGCTTAGTTAGTCCCTGGCACTGCCACCACCTTGGATGGCCACCACGACTCTAACCAAAACCACCACTTCAAACTGTGGTTTGGATTTTAAAGCACTAGGAAAAGAGGAATCCCAAATGGCGGTTCTAAATGATAGTTGTAATGAAAGGCCAGATCAGCTAGCAGCAGCCTTAGCAGGGCAGCAATCATTTTAATAACAGTGCTGCAAGGGAGTGATTGTATAATCTATATTCTTCCTACTTCCTTTCAGTGCTATTTTCAAATGAGAAGAGAGCTACTTGCCAAGGGCTGCTGCTGTGGATGGATTTCTCCTCAAACTGCAGGTTCAGCAGGTTTTTGATTGGTTTAAGTGCAGTCCTGGCCACTTCCTTTCCTCCTACCGCTGCTAGGCTGCCCTCAGGTTGTAGATTCTCTCCCTTTATACCTCCATATGAAACCAGAGTTGGACAAATTGAAATGAGGCTTGAAAACTTATTTACTTGAGTCAGAGCCATTGCTGTAGGTGTATGGAGTGAGGAGCAATCAGTTTGTAATTGGGTTTCAAGTTGATTGGTTGTTTTAATTGATTGGTTGTAAATAGTAAGAATGTTGATTAGTAGTTTATTTAATGGGTAAATATTGACTTTGTTTCTATTATTGTGTTGTATGTGTTTGGGTTAATTGGAACGCGCTCTGGTATAGAGTGCAATATAAATTTGTATTATTATTATCATTATTAAAGATGAAAGGTTACTACACCAGCTGCACTGGTTACCAGTGTGTTTCCAAGCACAATTTAAAGTGCTGGTTTTGACCTTTCAAACCAAAACATGGTTTGGGACCATGTTACTTTAAGGACCACCTTCACCCATATCAGTCTGCCCACACTCCTTTATATCCATACTAGGGATGTACGGATCATAGAATCATAGAATAGTAGGGTTGGAAGGGGCATACAAGGCCATCGAGTCCAACCCCCTGCTCAATACAGGAATCCAAGTCAGAGCATCCCTGACAGATGGCTGTCCAGCCTCATCTTGAATGCCTTCAGTGTGGGAGAGCCCACCACCTCCCTAGGTCATGGGTCCCATTGTTGTATTGCTCTAACAGTCAGGAAGTTTTTCCTGATGTTCAGCCGGAATCTGGCTTCCTGTAACTTGAGCCCATGATTCCGTGTCCTGCACTCTGGGATGATCAAGAAGAGATCCTGGCCTCCCTCTCTGTGACAACCTTTCAAGTACATGAAGAGCGCTATCATATCTCCCCTCAGTCTTCTAAACATGCCCAGTTCTTTCAGCCTCTCTTCACAGGGCTTTGTTTCCATTTCCTTGATCATCTTTGTTGCCCTCCTCTGAACCCTCTCCAGTTTGTCTGCATCCTTCTTCAAATGTGGTGCCCAGAACTGGACACAGTACTCCAGATGAGGCCTAACCAGTGCTGAGTAGAGGGGAACTAGTAATTCATGGGATTTGGAAGCTATGCTTCTATTAATGCAGCCCAAAAGAGCATTTGCCTTTTTTGCAGCCACATCACATTGTTGGCTCATATTCAGTTTGTGATCTATAATAATTCCAGGATCCTTCTCGCTTGTAGTGTTGTTGAGTCACATATACCCCATCTTGTAACTGTGTATTTGGTTTCTTTTTCCTAGGTGCAGAACTTGGCATTTATGCCTATTAAATGTCATTCTGTTGTTTTCTGCCCAGCATACCAGTCTATCAAGATCACTTTGAATTTTGTTTCTGTCTTCCAAAGTATTAGCTATTCCACACAATTTTGTGTCATCTGCAAATCTGATCAGCATTCCCTGCACCACCTCCTCCAAGTCATTAATAAAAATGTTGAAGAGCACTGGGGGCCCAGGCCTGAGCCCTGTGGTACCTCTCCCCAGTTTGAGAAGATCCCATTGATAAGCACTCTTTGTATCTGATTCTGTAGACAACTGTGGATCCACCAGACTGTTGTTTCATCTAGCCAACTTTGAGCTAGTTTGTTCATCAGGATATCATGGGGCACCTTGTCAAAAGCTTTGCTGAAGTTGAGGCATATGATGTCCACAGCATTCCCACAGTCCACAAGGGAGGTTACTTGATCAAAAAAATGAGATCAGATTCATCTGGCAGGATTTGTTCTTGACAAATCCATGTTGGCTTCGAGTAATCACTGCATTGTTTTCAAGGTGCTTAGAGAATAGACAGTTGTCCATTCTGGTGTGGAATCCATCTGGGGGAAGGAATCCGTTCCTCCCCCCCCCCAAGCCTCCAGAGCAGCTCCGCTCTGCGAGGATTCTGCAGAGCCACCCAGCTTGAGGGATGCTTACCTGGCCTATTCGCCTCCGCGCCAATTGCCATTTTTCTTTTAAAAAATGGTGATCGGCAGGATGTGCCCATAGACTTATATGCAAGATTCATGGCTCTATTTTGCGTATACGTCTATGGGCACATCCTGCTGATCACCATTTTTTAAAAGAAAAATGGTGATCGGAGCAGAGGCAAATATGTCTGGTTAAAGCCTCAAGCAGAGTGCCATTCCAGACAGAAGCCTCCTGGGGCGGAGCTAAGTGGAGCCATCCCACCGTGGATTCCAGAGGCCCGAATTTGAATCTGTGGCAGATTTCTCTGACATCCCTAATCCATACCCATATTGAATCAGAAAGAGAGGCCCTTCTCATTTGCCCACCTGTAAGAGCAGTTAGGTGGTTGACCATATGTAGGAGGGCCTTCTCTGCAGTGGCCACACACCTTTCGAACAAAGTGCAATTGGAGGCCCACCATGTTCCATTATTGCAGACTTTTAAGAAGGCTTTGAAACATATTATTTTACTGTGGCCATATGATATGACTGCAGTTGTTGCAATTGCTGCTGCAAGTTTTATTGTTGGCTTTTATTGTTGTTTTTTCTTGCTATTTTATTCTGTTTATGTTTTTATCACTTTTGATATTGTAACTGTTTTTATGCATTTTATTTCTGTAAGCTGCCTTGGGAGGACATATCTCCCGAAAGGCGGGTAGGAAATGTTTTAAATAAATAAATAAATAAATAAATATTTTATTTGCTCTGACAACCTGGACGTTTTGCAGAAAGCGGCTGTCCAGCTACTGCTTTCAGTGAGAAAGGAAATAGGAATGGAAGGAAGGAAGAAGACTTCTCTGTATGATTCTTTATTCCTGTTTAGGGATGTATGAATCCCTTACCTGGTTCTGGTCGGGGCATCTGCTGGGGGGGGGAGGCGATCCGTTCCTCCCCCCGGAATCCTCAATGGGGGGGAGGCAATCCATTCCTCCCCCCCCCCAGAATCCTGCCTGGCCTGCACTGCTCCGCAGCCATGCTGCGGAGCCACCAGCCTGGCCGATCCGCAGCAGGTACTCCAGCCGCTGCCAGGCTGGTGCAGATGCAAATGGTGTCCTGCGCAGGGGTCGCCATTTGTGCACTTACGGTAGCCCGTGATAGGCTACGTAAATATTTATGTAGCCTATCATGGCAAAGAAAAAGATTTGCGTCCCTGCTCTTTGCTGTGATAGGCTACGTAAATACTTACATAGCCTATCACAGCTGCCTGCAAGCACACAAAAGGCGGCCACTATGACAGCTGCCATTTGCGGCCACAGCAGACTGGCAGCGGCCGGCTGAGAGACCAACCGGAGCTGCCACTGCCTGAGCCTCTGCCACCGCCGCATCTGCCCCAGGTAAGCACCATCCCGGGGGGATTCTGCAGGGTGGCGGGGGGCGGGAGGCCATTCCACCATGGATTCCGGGGGGCCAGATTCTAAAGAATCCGGCCTCACTGGAGTCCGTGGTGGAATTCTCTGACATCCCTACTCCTGTTGGAGTTTTGCAGGAAGTCGCAGCAAAGAAAAAACTAGGGCTGTGCACCTCCTCGGTACGAAGCCCAAATAACGAGGCAAAGAGGGCTGATTCAGAGGTGCCTCATCATGATATGAAATGGATCAAAACAGCACCATGGTGCCCTGAAGTGAAGCAGCTCCTCCACAAAGCACCTCGTCTGCCATGTATATTTGAAGCTTTCCTTATGACTTCCGAGCATAGGCTGTCTCGAAAATGTATCCACTTCTGAAAGATCACATGGAGGGGCAGGAGGAAGAGGAGAAGGGAGGGTGGAAGGTGCCAAATGTTTCCATTTGAGAGAGATCCAGTCACCGGGGGAGGCAAGGCAACGGGAAAGGAGAGGGAGGAAGAGGAGAGGAAGGTGTGTGCTTTGCTGTGAGTCAGCCTCCATTTGCTCATTGTGGGAGAGGTGGTGTTACTGGAGAGGAGATGACTGTTTGAACATTATAAGGCTAGAGCAGTGGTCTCCAAAGTGGGGTGCATGCACCCCAGGGGGGCACAAGATGATCCATTGGGATGCGCAAGCCACCTGATAATTGAGCACCTCCCTCTGCCCTGACAAGCTGCCATTATGTGCAATGATGGTGGTGGTGGCAGCAGTGGCAGCTGCAGCAGGATACGATGGGAGCTGAAAGGGAAACTCCATGGCATTTCTCTCTCCGCTCCAGTCCTAGCTGCTGAGAGCAACTGCCCCAGTCTCTGCCAGGCATGGCAGAGGAAGCCTTAACCCTCCCACTCTCCTTTGGCAGAACAAGGCCAAGAAGAAAGTGCTTGCTATGGGGAATGGGTAAAATGAGGATCCATAAAATCAAAAGGGATCCTCATGATTTTATATGATTTTTAAAGTGGAGACCCATCTAATCACAGAGCACATCTGCCTCCGTGGACTGAACCAGAGTAATAGAGGATCCACCACTCGTGGGCACAGCCACAGTGCAAAAACTTGGACCCTTGGCAGGAATCATCTTGATTTCATATAATCTTTGCAGAGCAAATCCCCCATACCACCAACATATCACAGAGCGCATCTGCTTCCATGGACTGAACCAGAAAAATCATGGATCTGCCACTCGTGGGCATAGCCACAGCACAAAAACAGGGAAAACTGGCTCCTCCCGATTCCACAGAACAAGACGACTCCCGGTGTGCATCCAGAGGGCCAAGGAGCTGGCAGCGGCAGCGGCAGTGGCGGCAGCCTGCCCTCATTGGCAGGAGTCGGCCTCCAACTGGGCAGAGGGAGGAAGGGAGAGAGTGCAGTTGGAGGGTCACTCCTTCCTCCACTGCCTCACTCAAGCCTTCATGGGCTCCTCACAAGCAAGTAACCCATGAAGGCTTGAGCAGAGGCATGAGCTGTCCTCTGACTGGGCACCCTGCCCTCCTTCCAAGGAAGAGAGAAAGCACAGTTGGAGGGCGACTCCTGCTCTCGTGCCTGTCGACAGTTGGTGGGCTACAATGGGCAGCCTTTTCCCTGGCAGCACCAGCAGTGGCTTCCCCAGCAGCACCAGCAGCATGGCAGCGGCAGCTCCCCTGGTGGCAGCACGCCCCCCGCCCCGGAACAAAGGCTCAGGTAAGGAGCTGCGGGCTGGATGGCATGTTGGGGGGGGGGAGCAAAGTGGGAGTCGGATGTCCGAATCCTACTTCAGCTTCATAGGCCAAGGCAGGTTCCTCTTCTCCCCCCCCCACCGAAACAGCCTGATCTGAATTGAGCCTGCCTTGGAAGCCCTAAAGCAGTTTCGGAGTCAGATTGAGGGGTTCATGCACAGCCCTAGAAAAACCGCTTTTTCTTCCTTCAGTTTCCTACAAGTAGGGCTTTTAAGCTAGGATTAAGCTGGGTTCCTTCTGTTGCAAATAAACAGGAACAAAGCTAGTATGCAAGGGATTCAACCTCTTTTCCTTTTCACTGAGTGGGGTAGGGATGGCGGAGAATTCCGCCACAGATTTCAGTGAGGCCGAATGCATTCGAAAAAACTGGCATTCGGCCCCCTGAAATCCGTGGTGGAACGGCCTGCTCCCCCCGTGCGGATTCCCCCCGGGACGAGGCTTACCTGGGGCGGATGTTCCAGATGGCGGCAGCTCCAGTGGCGACGGCAGCGGTGGCTGGTCTTTCGACCAGCTGCCGCAGCCATCATTTGCATCCAGGTCTTTGCCGTGATAGGCTATGTAAGTATTTACGTAGCCTATCTTGGCAAGCCAAGCAAAAAAACACAAAACAACAGCGTACGCAAATGGCAGTGGCTACAGCGGCTGCCATTTGCGTTCCCTATTTTTCACCATTTTAGTCTATGTAAATATTTACATAGGCTATTACAGTGAAAAAAAGGGGAATGCAAATAGTGTAGTGGGCGCTATTAATGTTCCTTTTTGTTTTGCCGTTTTAGCCTACATAAATATTTACGTAAGCTCTTATGGCGAAGAAAAGGAACGCAAATAGCACCCACTACGCTATTTGCACTCCCCCTTTTTTTTTTGTCGTAATAGCCTATGTAAATATTTACATAGGCTAAAATGGCAAAAAATAGGGAACGCAAATGGCAGCCGCCGTAGCCGCCACCATTTGCATACACTGTTATTTTTTTTTTGCCCAGCCATGATAGGCTACGTAAATACTTACGTAGCCTATCACGGCTGCCTGGCTGGATGCAAATGGCGGCCACTACGGCAGCCGCCATTTGTGTCCACAGCAGCCCGTCCCCGGCCAGAACTCCGGCTGCAGACAGGCCTGGCTGGCTGCGGAGCGGAACCGGCTGGGCAGGATTCTGGGGGGGAGGACCAGATCACCTCCCCCCCATTGACAATTCTGGGGGGAGGGATGGAGCGCCTCCCTCCCCACTGCGAACACAATCTGCGAAAAGGTAAGTGACTTTCGTACATCCCTAGAATGGGGGAAGGTGAGTAGAGTGAGGGCAGTGGAGGAAGGTGAGTATAGTAGCTCAGTTTGGCAACACGTGCGTGAAGCTCAGCAAACAAGGAGGAGGGATCTGGGGTTCATAGTGGTTTATCCTTTTCCTACATTAAGACTGGGTGCGGAAGGAGGTGGGAAGATTGCCATGTGTGTATGTTAGGGATGGGGGGGGATTTGTTTAATGCTCATTTTTACATGAAGTGATCTAATTCTCACTTTCTGAACTAATACGTGAACCAGAATGCAAGTAGCCTTCAATATTCACACTGCTGTGTATGTTATAGTGCAGTTCTCTGATCAAAAAATGCATACAGTAGGAAAAATAGTGTACAAAGAGGCATACATTAGGGAACATTTCATGGAACATAATATGTGCATTAGGAAAAAATGCATCCTGAGCTACTCCTGACAGGGCAGCCTCAGTATATATGTTGCAGTCCCCTAGCACAACAAACTGGAGGGACCCCAGCACCACCACCAAGACCCCAGCTAGCTCAGGAAGGGAGGCTGCTGGTCAGCAGGGCAGGCATTATGCCAGAAGAATCCCTGTTCTCTCCTGAGCACCTACATTCAGAGAAACACTCTAAAAACTGGAAGACTGTGGGATGGGGCATCTCATCAGTGGGACAGAATCACAACAGATGATTGCAACTCCATCTCCCTGCACCCCCACTCCAACTCTTACTGGCTGCAGCACAGAGAACCCAGGTGAGCAAATCTGGGAGAGATTCACTCACATACACCTCACCCAGTGAGAAGCTTTGCTACACGAGGCATTTATTGTGCACTTGTCATTCCTTACTCATGGTTGTTTATGGGTTCTTTAGATAACATTGTGACCCTCCAGTTTCAGTTCTGTTCTTAAAGAGCACTCTTGTGGGAGGGTTTTCAGTTCTGTCCTTAAAGAGCACTTTTTGTAGCAGGGGAACTGGTGTATTATTTGTGAAAGCAAAAGAGTTTTTTTTTTCCTATTTGTGTAATTTGTAATTATTCTGCTATAGCACAGTGCCACCTAGAGGTTATGTAGCAGAAAAGCTCTTTGTGTAAAGAAAGAAAAAGCTCTTTGTATAGAGCTTTCAGCAATTTTGTGACGAAACCAAAAGTAGATACTGCAGATTAACAGCCTCATGTAGAAAAGCGCCAGGTCTGTCTGGTACAAGCTAGGTCAGCACACGCATCCAGATTCAGTCTCAAGTGGCTATTGTGCTCCCATTCACTGATGTGGCATTCAACAGCAGTACCTTAAACCAAAGAGGACTGTCACCAAGGCCATTCAGTCTCTCTAAAATGGGAGGCAGTTTAGAAGCATCTGCCATATCTCCCTCTACAATTACAATGGGTGCTTCCTGTTTCACTCCACCTTCCATCCTCTTTTTTAAACACATCTCTCCCATTAATAATAACTGAGTATTGCAACTATTGTCTAAGATTTGGAGAGGCAACCATTCAGCACATATAGAGAGCAATCCTTTGTTCCCTAGACAGTGCGTGGGGAAGATCGGATTTTTCAGTTTCCCAGCTATGAGCTCATAGACAGCACTGTGAGCTCGTAGCTGGGAAACCATGCTCCCTGCCCCCTTGTAGCTGGAGAAAAGAGAACCGCACCGTTACTGCCTCCATGCCCTAACATGGAGCATGGAAGGGTGAAAATGGAGCATTCCTGGGGGCGGGGATGGGAGGAGACCACAAAAGCTATTTTAGTTAGCTTCCTATGTGGTCTCCGCACACCTCCAAAGCTGCACTTAGATGTGAGAAAACATGTGTCTAAGGCAAAGTGCAGGGTGGCTGCAGCATGGAGGGAATCCTCTCCTCTGTGCTACTTCCATGTTGCACTGGATAGGTGGTCGCCTCCGACTTCAGGGGAAGTCAGAGAGGAGTTCATTTACCTCTGTAGGATTATGCCCTTATTTAGCAAGCTAAGTGGTGGCTATCAATTAGCTTTTAAACACAGACATAATCTACATATCCTTCTTAGCATATTAATTTGTTGATGAGCCTCATTCCCTTATGACTTAAGTAGCCTAGTTCTTTAGTTTAGGTATAACCACATAATCCTAAGTGGTCTGGATGTTTTGACCTACAATTTCCACCAGCCCTGGATAGCATGGCCAATGGTCAAGGAATGATGGAAGCTGTAGGCGAAATAAAACGTATGGTGGGACCAGGTTGGGGATAGGGTTGGATGAATCTGTCAAACCCAAGGTTCTTCAGTGTCTTATCTCAATGTTAGTTCCTTCCTGTTTTGGCATGAGTTTGCAATATATATTATTTAAGAAGTCCACATGAAAATGTGTACATATTTTATGTGCATTTCTCAAAATGTATGCATATTTGTAGACACTTCTCAAAATATATGCACGTTTGTATGTACTTCTCCAAATATGCACATTTTTGCAAGCAATTTAAGTTACAGTCTGGACTTTGTATAATCTGTCTATAGTTCAGTATTTTGTGGCATTTAGCTGCCTGTCTACCACTTATAGCAGATTAAATACTTCTAAAGGAAGTCTACACCTAGAATTGTTTTGTGGGTTGCAATCCAGGTTTTGTATTAACAAGAACTAGCACAGGAAATCTTTTTTGATCCATTTTTTTTTATTAGAGATATACTTATACCATCACATAAGTATATAACTTGCATATAATGACATAACAATATTTCTGTTGTTAAACAGAGCTTTGCTAAATATCTTTAAAACCTTAAAAAGAAATATAATTTCTAATCCATTCCTTGTGCTTAGACTTCTAAATACTTTAAAAAGGAGAGGCCTCATTGTAAGTACCAAGTTCCCCATTCAATACTGAATTGACTGTTGTTCAGCTGACAGGTACACAGGACTGGTGAGCTTCTAATAATAATCTCCTGCATTCTAAAATAAGCATGTATTTATACATTTTTTGTGTAAAAATTACTTCATAATTAATATTATCTACTGCCCCATAAATTAGGGCTTACAATCTAAATTATCTCATTGTTATTTTATCTTCAAAATTTAGAACATGCCTAAAAGGTTTACATGTACACCTTTCAGGATAGATAAGATCAATTTTGAATTATACCTTTGAGAAGATAACTCCTTACTCAAAATTTGCCAATTAAACTTGAGTCTGTACATTTTTCTAGACATCTATATATCAAGCTTTTTGATGTGCATACCATACACAATATTTTTTGCCCATTACTTGATAAGCGAAAACTTTCAGTACACTCTTGACTGGAATAATTCAGTCTCACACCTGTTCATTAGTCAAATAACGCTTTGGTCCAAGATAGGACTTTAAATCAGCATTTTCTCTTTGGATACTGTCCAGGTCATCCTGACAATTAGTTCTATGCCAGTTACCCCAGAATTCATTATGAACCTGCTTCTGAACCTGTATGTTCCTTTTAATACAAATTAATACAATACTTCTTATTTACATTTTCAAATACTTAATTATTCATAATTAATACTTATCATTTTCATTTCATAATAACACATCTTATATTGTTTTAAGAGAGGTGGGTTAGCATTTTTCAATAGTTTTCCCAGCATGTCCAATAAAACAAAGTCAGTTTTTCCCTAAAATCCAGGACATGTTTTTGTGTATACTTTTCTATATGCAATATATGCATTTGTGTGTGTCTGTGTGTGTTTTCCTGGCTGTGACAACTGAAGTAAAAAACTATATCTGTAACCTAGACATACATTTGTAATATTCCTGTCTATATTTTATATTTTACATTTCATATTTATTATGCTCTGTTTTTATTGTAATGCTATGTAAATGTGCCATACGATAAATTAAAAAAACTCTAATAAATGCATTTTTGTGAACTGCATCACAAAATTCTGAAGTTATTAATATTGCTGTATGAATGTGTTCTGGGTTGTGTGTAGATCTGGGAAGTGAGAATTTCTTATCCATCTGTAGTTGGGGAAAGTTTTTCTAGGGCCTGGTGTTTACAAACATTCAAGTGAGTGAGCGAGCGAGCGAGTATGTGTGTGTGTGTGTGTGTGAATCTACTGCTACCTCTTTACAACATTTTTAAAATGTGCTTTTACCTTTTTTTATTCTAGCTTCACTCATTTCTGAGGAGGATCTCATTTAACAACAGTGCTGGGGACTTGGTGTCTTTTGATGAGAATGGTGAATTAGCAGCTGGATTTGATATCATCAACTGGGTTACTTTCCCAAACAAATCCTTCTTAAGAATGAAAGTAGGAAGGATGGATCCACAGGCTTTACTGGACCAAGAGCTCACCATTAAAAAGGAGGCCATCACATGGCACAGCATATTTAATCAGGTGGGAACCAAATATAGGCATTAGAGAGAGAGAGAAAATTCAATGGGAAGTGTTCCAGTACTGAACTTTGATAATCCCTCCCGCTGTGCAAGGTGATTAAAAGATCAAATTATAACATGGATGTATTATTTTGGAAATCATTTTCTTCTCTTTGAAATTACTCCTTTAAAACCCAATTTGAAGCCCTGATCACTTTTCCAGGAGCATTGTCCATTTACCCATGTGTTAAATTTTTCAAAATGAACTAGGTTCCTACTCATCCCTTCCATGCACATAGTGATTCCTTTACATGGCCTCTCCCCAAAGAACCAACCTTATCCTTACTCATAAATTTTGAATAGGGGATGAACTAGCACATTGAACAGAATTAGGATTACATCCACTGTCCCTACCACCATTATCCATGTATTGATCTGTTCAGAGAGAGCCTACATTTACACAGGCTCTCTTTCTGTGGTCTGGTATAGTGTAAAGTATAAGCTGAAGGTGCTTTCATCTGTAAGGCCGACCACCTGCTTACTTGATCCTTGCCCATCTTGGCGCATTATGAGCTGCAGAGAGAGGCTGGGTGAGGGGATCAGGGTGGTGGCAAATGACTCCCTTGAGGAGGGAGTGATGCCATCAGCTCTCAAGGAGGCAGTGATAAGACCACTTTTTAAAAAGCCCTCCTTGGATTCCCAAGTTTTTAACAACTTTCGCCCAATGTCGAATCTGCCATTTTGGGGCAAGGTGATTGAGCGAGTGGTGGTGATGCAGTTGAAGGCACACTTGGCAAATTCAAGGAGTTGGTTTTGACCTTTAAAACCCTATATGGTTCCAGCCCAGCCTATCTCAAGGAGCGCCTCCAGCAACACCAGACAGGCCACTTAACAAGATCAGCCTCGGATGGCCTTCTCTCTGTCCCATCAGACAGGACAGCTAGGCTAGTGAGGACAAGGGAGAGGGCCTTCTCTGTGGTGGCCCCCACTCTGTGGAACTCCCTCCCTAGGGAACTCCACCATGCCCCCTCTTTAATGAGTTTCTGCCATGCATTAAAAATGTGGTTGTTCAGGCAGGCATTTGGGGTGGGTTAGGGTATTTTTAGAAATATGATGCCTTAAAGTAGAATTTTATTGTTTTAAAATTGTATTGCTGTACATCGCACAGAGTGGCCAGGTGACCGGCCAGATAGGCAATTAAGAAATTCAATAAGTAAGTAAGTAAGTAAGTAAGTAAATAAGGCAGACCTGAACAATGCATGAGAGTTTGGGGCAGGGACAATGAATATGATCATTATTCCCCTCTCTGCATGTTGATTGTATCTATTTATTATCACTAATACCATGTCATCAGCATGGTTATTATGATTACATTGTAGAAGAGACATACATTTTACTTTTGTTTTTGATGAATAGATGTTCCCCCTAGCTGTGTGTAATGACAATTGCCATCCAGGTTACAGAAGAAAAAAGAAGGAGGGGAAGCCATTTTGTTGCTACGATTGTGTTCCATGTTCAGATAGAAAGATTTCAGACCAGAAAGGTAGGAGATATACCTGTTATGATGTTCACTGTTATGAAATTATTTAATGTGCAGTGTCCCCCCTGATCTAACCATGACATTCTGCTCACAATCTATGTGGTGGAAGATTAGATATAGGTGTCCTCATCCACTAGTACAATGACCCATATAATAAATGCATACTTATGAGTGAAATATGTATTTTGTTCCACTTTAATGCCTGAGTAAATTAACCCAAAGTATGACATTTATTTGGATTAATGAATATAGAATAAAAGAGCGTGAATGATGTTATTTATGTGGGTTGATGTTACTCATTGTGAACAGAGAACCAAAGTGTAGTAGCTACTAATTTGGATAAATTATATTTACTGGGTCTGGTTACCTATTGTTCTGCTTTTTTCATCTCCCAAGTAATTGGATGGAGGCACTCTGACCAACCTCAGGCAAAATAAGTCACACTGGAGTGTGCTTATTTAAACTCATGTGTGAAACTGCTTTCCATTCTCTGAATATTTTGAAAGAAAAGAAAAAGAGACCTCCCCTTGACCATGGTAACAACCATGGCTAAATAGAGAATGCTAATCAACAAAAAAAATCACCTATATACCTTAAACCAGCAGTAAAACATTCCCTGTGTCAAGCTTGGATTGACACAGGGAATTTTTCACACTCTCACATTTCTTACATTTACAAGACTCACTACTATATTTCAAGGATTTAAAACTGAAATACAGGTTGCTAAATTACCAACAATGATTCTGCAATCACCTAAAAGCTTTATGAGTTTAGTTTCTTGTTTAGTAGAAGTAACAGCCATCCATGTTCTTTCACAGCCAAGTAAAATAATAAGCCAGGATATACAATCACATCAAACTCCTTGTGAGCTGGCCCTGTGAGCTGGGGAGGTTCGGAGGGTGCAGCTTGGAGATAGGGATGTCAGAGAATTCTGCGACGGATCTCAGTGAGGCCAAATGCCAGTGCATTTGGCCCCCCGAAATCCATCGCGGAACGGCCTGCCACCCCCCACCCCCTGCGGATCCCCCCCGGGATGAGAATTACCTGGGGCGGATGTTTTGGACAGCGGCAGCTCCAGTGGCGGCTTCAGCGGTGGTGGCGGCGGCGGCGGCTGGTCTTCCGAACAGCTGCCGCCGCTGCCGCAGCTGCCGCCATTTGCAGTCCGTGTTTTTTTCTTTCTTTTTTTCCCCATAGACATGATAGGCTACATAAAGACTTATGTAGCCTATCACGTCTGGGTTAAAAACAAACAAACGCGTACTCAAATGGCGGCTACGGCCGCTGCCATTTGTGTTCCTTATTTTTCGCCATCTTAGTCTATGTCAATATTTACGTAGACTAAGATGAAGAAAAGGGGAACGCAAATAGCGCCCAGTACGCTATTTGCATTCCCCTTTCTTTTCTTCGTCTTAGTCTACATAAATATTTACGTAGAGTAAGACGGCAAAAAGTAAGGAATGCAAATGACAGCGGCCATAGCTGCCGCCATTTGCGTACGTGATTTTTTTTTTTTTTTACCCAGAGCCCTCCGCAGCCAGAAATCTGGCTGCGGACAGCCCTGGCCTGGGCCTAGCTGGCTGCTCCACGGAGCCGCTGCAGAGTACAGCCAGCCATCGAGGATTCTGGGGGGGAGGACCGGATTGCCTCCCCCCCATCGAGGATTCTGGGGGAAGGACAGAACACCTCCCCCCCCACCATGAACAGAATCCATGAAAAGGTAAGTGACTTTCGTACATCCCTACTAGGAGAGCACAGCTGCCAGCAGTCCAGCAAATTTGTGGACCAAATCAGGTGCCCGCGACATCCCTAGTCATTCTAGTTTTTCAAAATTCCCAAATCCATACTGAATATTGGCTATGGTGAAATGTGGCATCTATCAAATCCCAGAGAGTCACTCTGGGTCAGCATTGACAATACTGAGCATGGTGGACCAATAGCCCATCTTGGTCAATCAAGATGTATCAAGTCTTCCTTCCTCCATTCTTTATTCACATTGGTATGCTAATACCCACATCCCAGATCTCTTGGTCTCATCCTCACCCCTTCAAACAATATTTTAATGTGTTTCTCAGCCCACTTTGTGTAATTTAAAATATTGTGCACATTTTTGTGTGCATTTTCCTCATGAATATGGGCTTTTAATGTGAGTCCCCCACCCCCAGGGGAGAACTTAAGCGATTTTCCTAATGTAATGCATTTTCACGCTTTAAAAAAACATGGAGAACTCCATTGCAAAATTTGGAGAAGTTCAGATTTCAAAAGATGATTGAATTTCAGTTCACATAGTGGTTCAAATGTGCAAACGTGCAAAATTAGGTAAATCAAGATTGAAATGGAAACTGAACAAATTTCTCATCCATTTCTAGGCATGCCCTCTTGCAACTACAAGAACCAGGTAGGTATAATGAAAGGTGTTCAGCCAGAAAGAAGGACTGAGAAGGCAATAAGCTGCACCACACTACTTAGCCCTGAAAATCAGGCAAAGATTCATCCTGGCCTAGGGAGTCACCTGACATCAGAAGCCCAATCGAGTGCTTAAACCTTCCCAGATTGTTATCTGTCTTCCCTCAGTTTGGAATATCTTGGTGATTGAGGCCACTGAGTCCTCCCTAAATACCACCAGACTACTAATCTTCCAGTGGTTCCACATGGACCTATGGTCTCATTGAAGTCTACTTGGAGAAGACCACTCGGTGTGGTGGCCCCTTTTCTTTGGAACTCTCTGCCCCTGGAGGTCAGGCAGGCACCAACAATGTATTGCTTCTGGCATTCCCGAAGACAGTTCTGTTCCAGGAAGCATTCCTTAAATGGCTAGCCATGGTTTATATTGGCATTCTGTTTTTAATAATTTTAATATGGTCTTTTAATCTTTTATCTTTTTACTATTGTACCTTTTATGTTCATCACTCTGTAATCTGTTTTAGGTGGGGAGTGGTATACAACTGTTGTAAATAAATAAAAATAATAATCTTCATACTACCCATTCCTGTCTAACTTCAGCCTGCCATACCTCAAACTGCTTAATGCCAGTCAGTCCATTGTATTTTCCTGACCTTGGCTTGGAACACTTGGGAATAGCAACTATAAGGCAGATGCCAGAGATCTATCATGGGGTGATGTGCAGGAGGATGAGTCACTGTTCTTGCCTTGTGTGAAGCTATTCTGGGGATGTACTTATTTACTTGAGATCAGTGACACTTCTGGGAGAACTACCATTTGGTTGAATAGTGCCTCCCCAAATGGAACACGCTGTACATGATAATTCCCTTTCTACTGTCGTTGACTCAGTATTGTTTAGAGTGGAGCCAGTGTAGGCTGGTGGCTCCAATGTCAGTGGGGCAGTGAATCTGCTTCTGGTTTCAATCAGAAACAGCCAGAACTCTAAAGGATATATCCAAGGTGCAAACCACCTTGGATAGCACCTCTAAAGTTCTGACTGGTTCTGACTGAAACCTGGAGCAGATTCGCCACTTCACTGACATCAAATCCACCAGCTTCCACTGAGTGGAGCAATATTTCAAAGAAAGATGGTTTGTGAGCTAGGGGTGAACGAAAGTCACTTACCTTTTCTCGCAGCTTGTTCGCGGTGGGGGGGAGCGCTTCGCTGCTCCCCCCGCGAACTTCAGGCCGGGGGGGGGAGGCTTCCCGCCTCGCCCGGCCGAAATTCAGGCCGGGGGGGGAGGCTTCCCGCCTCGCCCGGCCGAAATTCAGGCCGGGGAGGAGGCTTCCCGCCTCGCCCGGCCGCGAACACGAAAGTAAAAAAAAAAAAAAAAAGAACGTCCCCTGATAGGCTACGTGACGATTCACGTAGCCTATCATGACTAGATCTGGAAAGTCAGCCGTGATAGGCTACGTGAATCGTCACGTAGCCTATCACAGGTGACTTTAAAAAAAAAAAAAAAGCGCGTACGCGAATGGCGGCCCCCATATGGAGCCGCCATTCGCGTTCCTTATTTAGTTGCTGTAGTCTACGTCAATGTTTACGTAGACTACGGTGAAAATAAGGGCAACGCAAATAGCGTTGCCCTTATTTTCGCCGTAGTCTATGTAAACATTGACGTAGACTACAGCGACCAAATAAGGAAGGGGAATGGCGGCTCCCTATGGGGGCCGCCATTATCCGTACACACTTTTTTTTTTTTTTAAAGTCACCCGTGATAGGCTGCGTGACGATTCACGTAGCCTATCACGGCTGACTTTGCAAATCTTGCCGTGATAGGCTACGTGAATCGTCACGTAGCCTATCAGGGGACTTTTTTTTTTTTCTTTCATTGCAATGGCGGGGGCGGCAGCCGGTCGAAAGACCGGCTGCCGCTCCCGCCCCGCTCGAACACTGGACGAACCGCCAGCCGGACCCGCCGCCGGGAGGGACATTCAGGGAAGGTAAGTCCCGTCCCGGGGGGGGCGGGGGGCGGGGGGGGCAGAGGATTTCTCCCCGAAACTTGTTCGGGGGGCCGAACACATTGGCGCTCGGCTCCCCAAAGTTTCGGGGAGAAATTCTCCGCCATCCCTATTGTGAGCAGAATAAAAGTAAAGCATTCATTTTCTTCATTGATTGCAGGATATGTCAAAAGAAAAAAAAGTGGCTTGAATTATATTTGTTTTATTTTTTTCAGACATGGATGATTGCTTCAAGTGTTCAGAAGATATGTTTCCCAACAAAAACCATGAACAATGCCTTCCCAAGTTCCTAAACTTCCTCACCTACACAGAACCATTGGGAATCACTATAGTTTTCTTGTCTTTGTCTTTTTCCCTGATCACACTTTTGGTGCTAGGGGTTTTCATCAAGAACCGGAACACTCCCATTGTCAAAGCCAATAATCGGGACCTCACTTACTGTCTGCTCATCTCCCTATTGCTCTGCTTCCTCTGTGCCTTGCTATTCATTGGCCAGCCTCAGTCAGTGACCTGCTATTTACGTCAAACAGCTTTTGGTATCATCTTCTCAGAGGCTGTTTCTTGTGTATTGGCAAAAACCATCACTGTGGTTCTGGCTTTCATGGCTACCAAGCCAGGGTCCAGGATGAGAAAATGGGTGGGAAAACGATTGACAAATTCTATTATTTTGGGTTGCTCCCTTATTCAAGGCAGCATTTGTGCTGCATGGCTCTGTAGTGCCCCTCCATTCCTAGACTTTGATATGCACTCTCTGGCTGAAGAAATCATAGTGGAATGCAATGAAGGTTCAGA
This sequence comes from Heloderma suspectum, assembly GCF_057233095.1. Lineage (NCBI taxonomy): Eukaryota > Metazoa > Chordata > Lepidosauria > Squamata > Helodermatidae > Heloderma > Heloderma suspectum. The sequence goes on along the minus strand of NC_139463.1, from coordinate 90,687,938 downwards.
CATAATGTTTTATTGTGTGTTGGGGTATCTGGGATTTCTTGCCATCATCAGTTTCACTGTGGCTTTTCTAGCCAGAAAATTACCTGACAGTTTCAATGAAGCCAAATTAATCACTTTCAGCATGCTGGTATTTTGCAGTGTATGGCTGTCCTTTGTTCCCTCTTACCTGAGCACCAGAGGAAAATACATGGTGGCTGTGGAGATCTTCTCTATCTTATCCTCCAGTGCTGGGGTGCTGTGTTGTATTTTTGGTCCTAAATGTTATGTGATAATCCTGAAACCTGGGTTGAATAACAGGGATCAGTTAATAAGGAGGAATTAGTCATACTCTTTGCTTCCCCATAAAAGAAGTAAGAAGGTGGGTCACCTTGGGTAAAAGGGTCACAATATTAATGAAAAAGATTTGCAATGAACAAACAACTAGTTCTAAGCGCAGACCACATAGAACTATTGCTACAGGCTACTGGAAAGAACAAGCAACCACCTACGTAGTTGGCAAATCCATCCTGGGTCAAGGCTTGGGATCCAATGTGGACTGGATCACTGCCTTCAATCTCTTTTCCATCTTGACTGCTCCACCCCAGACCAGCCCTGCTTGACTGCTTTCACCAGGTCAAAGCTTGACAGAGTTCTGGGATGGCCCCTTCACAGATTCCCTTGAGCCAGACCTTAATGTGATGTAGTCTGGCCAAGCCACCCATCATCCTCAAGTGCCTCAGTGTGCTCACCAGGGTAAAGAACCTACGCTCTTTTGGTGCCTACACTACCCAACACAAGAGGTAGCCACTCTAAGCTTCACTTACCTAATTACACCTGCTGAACATTAACTCATGCAGGGTTCGCTGCTGAACCTTCAGAAACAAATCCAGAATATGAGAAATGCACACTGTCATCCCTATAAAGGGATGATATGCTGTGCCCAATATCTGGGTTCAGAATATAGCCACCCCTGAAGGCAAGAGCCAATTTGTACATTCCTGTTCACCCCACTTAGGACTATCATCATGTCAGGAGTATAGGGGCCTATCAGGCTTGTATCTGAGCCCATAGAGTCCCAAAGGAACTCTGATTCTGAGAAGGAGGGACAACTTGTGAGGGAGAAACTCTCTCAGACTCCAGAGGCACAGCTGGAAGGGAACCCCCCCCCTTCTCACATCCCTGGGAGTGACAGTGAACCAGGTGTGGAAAGGGAGGGACAATCTAAACTTTTAGACATGAGGCGCAAATACAGGCACAAGTGAGAGATCACAGGGGCCAAGCTTTGGTGCTAAGCCTGATTGGCTTGACATCAACAGTTGTGTCCAGAAGCATTACGGGAGAGGGGGAGAACTTCCCCTCCCACCCCTTAAGTTCAGAGAATTGCCACGTTTTTTCCCAAATGGAGATCAGCTCATGTCCTAACCCTTAGAAACCCCTAGATGGCTGTTCCTTTGTAGTTTCTCTGAGTCTCAAGCAACTAGCATCTGTTTGCCTCATTAAGATAAATGGAATTAAAGCCTTGGAAAGCAGTCCTTTTGTCTGAGTGTTGATTTTGGCTATTGGAGTTAGGGATGTACGAAAGTCACTTACCTTTTAACGAAATTGATTCGCGGGGGGGGAGGCGCTCCGTCCCTCCCCCCGAAATTCTGGCCTGGGGGGGGAGGCCCTCCGTCCCTCCCCCCCGAATCCTGGCCAGCCGGGTCCGCAAATGGCGGTGGCTGTAACTGCCGCCGTTTGTGTCCCTGCAGTCAGCCGTAATAGGCTACGTAAATGTTTACGTAGCCTATCATGGCTGATTTAAAAGAAAAAACAACGCACGTATGCAAATGGCGGCGCCCATGGGCGCTGCCATTTGCGTTCCATATTTTGACATGTCTTAGTTTACATAACATTTACGTAGACTAAGATGGCGAAAATAAGGGGAATGCAAATAGCATAGATGCTACACTATTTGCGTTCCCCTTATTTTCGCCGTAGTCTACATGAATGTTTACGTAGACTAAGACGTGGAAAATAAGGAACGCAAATGGCGGCGTCCATGGGCACCGCCATTTGCGTATGTGCGTTGTTGTTGTTGTTTTTTACTCAGCCATGATAGGCTATGTAAACATTTACATAGTCTATCATGGTGTTTTTAAAATTTAGCCATGATAGGCTACATAAATCTTTACGTAGCCTATCACGTTTTTTGTGTTTGTTCTTTTTTAAAACTTGGAATTGGCGGCGGCGGCAGCCGGTCGGAAGACTGGCCGCCACAGCCACCGCCACCAAGGCACTGCCGCAGCTGCCGCTGCCACAGCGCCGCTGCCAGGAAGATTCGCTGAAGGTAAGTCCCGTTCTGGGGGGGGCGGGGGGCAGACCGTTTCGCCACCGATTTTGGGGGGCCGAATGCGCTGGCATTCAGCCACCTCGAGATTCGTGGCGAAATTCTCTGACATCTCTAATTGGAGTATTCAGTAGGCAACAGGGGAACCTTGACGAGGCCCATGCTTGGATGACTTCTAAATTGTTCATGATCTGATGACAAATGTAGAGAATTCTAGATCATTCTCACCTAAAATTATTTGGCAAGGAAACAGCTTTGGTTGCCCTGTGTGATGACCTATATTGGGAGAGAGACAGAGTGTGTCTCTGTTGATTCTTCTTGATCTCTCAGCAGCTTTTGATACCATCAGCCCTAGTGTCCTTTTGGGGAGACTGCCTGAGCTGGGAGTGTGGGGTACTGCATTTAGGGATGTCAGAGAATTCTGCCATGGACTCCAGTGAGGCTGGATTCTTTAGAATCTGGCCCCCCGGAATCTGTGGCAGAACGGCCTCCCCCCCACACTGTGGAATCCCCCCGGGATGGAGCTTACCTGGCGGTGGAGGTGGTGGCGGAGGTGGTGGCTCCAGCGGCGGCAGCGGTGGCTGGTCTCCTGGACGGCTGCTGCCAGGCTGCTGCAGTTGCAAATGGCAGCCGTCGTAGCGTCCTTGCAGTCAGCCATGATAGGCTACATAAGTATTTACGTAACCTATCATGGCAAAGACCAGGAATGCAAATGGCAGCCACTACACCATTTGCGCCCTTGCTCTTTGCCGTGATAGGCTACGTAAGTATTTACGTAGCCTATCATGGTAAAGGCAGCCACACAAATGGCGTAGTGGCTCCCATTTACATCCCTGCTTTTTGCCATAACTCTGGCCGTGGCCGACCCCAGCCAGCAGCTCCATGGAGCCTCCATGGAGCGGAGCTGGTCTGGGGAGGATTCTGGGGGGAAGGACGGAGCGCCTCCCCTTCACTGCCAATGCCCCAGAACAGATGGGTGAGTAGGATTTGTACATCCCTGACTGCATTGCAGTGGTGCCACTGCTACTTGAATAACTGACTCCAGAAGGTGGTGCTTTGGGAATATTGCCTGGCCCCATGGATTCTCCAGTGTGTGGTTCCTCAGGGATTGGTTTTATCTCCCATAATATTTAACATCTACATGAAACCATTGAGTGGGGTCAACCTGAGTATTAGAGTGTGTTGCCATCGGTATGCTGTTAACACACAGCTCTATTTCTCCTATTCATCTTTATACAGTGAGGCTGTGGATATGCTAAATCAGTGCTTGGCTGCAATAGTGGACTGGATGAGGGCTAATACACTGAAGCTTGATCCAGACAAAACTGAGATGCTGTTAGAGGGTGGTTCTTCAGACTGCATGATAGTATTCCTCCATTTATGGTTGCAGTTGCACTCCCCCTGTAACAGCGGGTTCATAGCTTGGAGCCATCCTGGAGCCATCTTTGTCACTTGAAGCTCAAGTGGCTTCAGTGGCACAGAGTGCCTTCTACCAGCTTTGGCTGGTAGCCCAGCTACACCCCTATCAGGAAGGAATAACCTGGCTTCAGTAGTTTATGCTCTAGTAACTCCCAAGTGAGATTTCTGCAATGTGGTCTATGTGGGGCTGGCCCTAAAGACTGTTCAAATGCTGCTGCTGTACAAAATTCAGCAGCCAGATTAATAACAGGAACCAAAAGGCCTGAGCATATAACACCAATTCTAGCCCACTTGCATTGGCTGCCTGTATGTTTCCTAGCCTGATTCCAGTTGCTGGTTTTAGCCTGTAAAACTTCAAACAGCTTGGGACTGCAGTACCTGATAGAACTAGGGATGGCGGAGAATTCCACCATGGATTTCAGTGAGGCTGAATGTACTGGCATTCGGCCCCCCAAAATCCGTGGTGGAACGGCCTGCCCCCCCGCCCCCCCGCGGATTCCCCCCAGGACAAGGCTTACCTGGGGCAGATGTTCCAGACGGCGGTGGCTCCGGCGGCAGCTCCGGCGGCAGCGGCAGCAGCTGGTCTTTCGACTGGCTGCCTCAGCCTCCATTGTCGTCCTGGTCTTTGCCATGATAGGCTACGTAAGTATTTACGTAGCCTATCACGGCAAGCCAATTAAAAAAAAATGGCATGCGCAAATGGTGGCGGCTACGGTGGCCGCCATTTGCATTCCCTATTTTTCGCCGTTCTAGCCTACGTAAATATTTACATAGGCTAGAATGGCAAAAAATAAAGGAACACAAATAGCGTCCACTACGCTATTTGTGTTCCCCTCTTTTTCGCCATAATAACCTACGTATATACTTACGTAGCCTATCACGGCTAATGCAGGGATGCAAATGGCAGCTGCTATGGCAGCCGCCATTTGCGTCTGCATCAGCCCGTCCATGGCCGGAAATCCATTTGTGGACGGGCCTGGCCAGCTGCGGAGCGGAGCCGGACAGGCAGGATACCGGGGGGGAGGACTGGATCGCCTCCCCTCCCATTGAGAATTCTGGGAGGAGGGATGGAGCGCCTCCCCCCCCCATGAATCAATCCGCGAAAAGGTGAGTTTCGTACATCCCTAGCATAGAACACCTCTTCTGACATGAGCCTACCTGGATGCTACAATCAACATCTGAGGCCTTCCTCTGAGTGACTCCAGCAAGGGAGGGTCAGAAACAAGGACCAACTGCCTTACCTGGAGCTTAGGCTACTCTGCTAACTATCCCAGTGCAGTTCCTTGCTTAGTCGCTGGTGATTAGCATCTGAAAGAGTCATTAATTTGTAAATGGAATAAAGCCTTGGAAAGAATCCTTTTCACCTGTGTCTTGAGTTGGCTATTGGAGGGTACTGTAAGAGGCAGGTAGGGCTCTCCTGACAGCTTGGTCCCCATTTGAAGGAGAAGGGTGGGAAGACTCTGAATTTATGGGCTATGGAGAGGTCCTCCCTCTTACCCTTGGGTCCTCGGGACGTGACCGTTGTTTTAGTGCCAAGCAAGCAGAGCACCTCCTCTCGGCGCTCTCCATCTGGCGCAGCTCCCTGCATCTGTGCCAGGCGTCCAGCAAGACCCCTTCCCCCACTGTCTAACTGCCAGCGTCACTATCCCTCTCAGGAATGCAGGCAGGAGGAATCTCTCCCTCCCGCTGTGCCTGTGAGTGATGAGCGAGCTCCTCCCCCACGGGTTGTTGCTCTTCCTCAGAATCAGAACTGCTCTGGGGCTCTATGGGCTCAGTTTCCACCCTGACAATCTTACTACAATTTTAGACATCTTCACATCTACAAAATTGCACAGGTACAATGATTATTTTGTCTATGATGGTTTTCAGCTCTGATAGAATACATCAACTTTAGTATCAACTAAATCCACACCAAATTAATCCCATTGAAACCAATATGAAAGTTTTCATGACTAAATGAAAGTCAGTGGGAACTAAATGCAACTAACTTAATCTTGATCCAACAATATGGATTTGATCAAGACTTTGTCCTGTTTAGAAGTGACTGAAATCAATAAGATATTCATTAAAATCAATATAAACAGTGGAGTTCATGACTTAAAAGTCAATTGATTTTGATTGGTCTTCCTTATGCATGAATAAATCTAGACCCAACCAAACTTTCCCTTATTGTCCTTTAAAAAAAAAGAAGAGTGAATATGACAGAGATTCTTGATATAAAGGTATAGGCCTTTGCTGTTCTTCCAGAAAATATCAGAGCTGAAGAAAATAGTGATACATTTCCACTGTTCCACTAACCACTGCTCCAAATATCTTAAGTCTAGACCTTCTGTCTACATCACTTGCTTTTCATGTGTATTGGTCAATTTCTGCCATTGTGTTCCTGGTATGTTTCTTCAGTTAGCCAAGTGTCCAGTGGTTGCAAAATGGCCATTAACATTACTGGAAGATACCGCCCCTCCCCAGGAGGCATTTGTTGTTTCTTCAATCTGTTGGTTTGGAAAGCTGTCCTGTCTACTAGTCATTGTGGCTTCTTGTTCTTTTACTCATATCTTTACTCTACTTCTGTGCCCAGTTGAGCCATCTTTAAAACTCACTGATAGGGTATTTTCCAACCCCTCATGTTCATTTTTCCAGTGTGCTAAGTTTAAATTAACATTCAAACTATATCCCATATCCTATATCCTATATCAAACTATAGCAGAACCTTCTGGTAGGGCATTTTTATTAGCTGCATTTTTCTAGTATATGATATACTCCAGTCAGTGTACCTGCTTATCCCTTCAATTGTGTTCCCTTTCCTTTCCTTTTCTTTTTGCTTAGATTGCCAATTGTGTGTTTGCTCCAATGATGCATATTAAAACCCATCTCCCTTCCTTCTAGAGCCTCGTGTGGTGCCGAGTGGTAGGTGGCAGTATTGCAACCGAAACTCTTCCCACGACCTGAGTTCGATCTCAGCGGAAGCTGGGTCTTGGGTAGCTGGCTCAGGTCGACTCAGCCTTCCATCCTTCCGAGGTCAGTAAAATGAGTACCCAGCTTGCTGGGGGAAAGGTAGTCATCACTGGCGAAGGCAATGGCAAACCACCCCGCTATAGTCTGCCATGAAAATGTCAGCATAAGCGATGTCCCTCTAGGGGTCAGGAATGACCCAGAGCTTGCACAGGAGGAACCTTTCCTTTCCTTTCCCTTCCTTCTACCGGATGGTCCCTAATGAAGCATATCAGTATGAAGGGATTATCCAGCTACTCCTGCATTTCCAGTGGATGTGGGTTGGGATCATTGCAGCAGGTGATGACAATAGAGAAAGGTTTATGCAGACCTTGATGGAAATGTTTTCCCAACATAGAATTTGTACAGCACTGAATGAAAAAATCCCAGCCCTGTTTCAAACTATGGTGATACTGCAATCTTTTGAACACATGAAAGCCAAGGCCATTTCACTCATCAACTTCAACGTCAATGTGTATGTTGTAAATACAGAGCCTCACACCACAGGAGGTTTGACATTGTTGATATATTTCTATGCAGTAGCAGAAGATGTAGGGATGTCAGAGAATTCCACGACGGATCTTGGTGAGGCCGAATGCCAGTGCATTTGGCCCCCCAAAATCCATCGCAGAACAGCCTGCCACCCCCCGCCCCCCGCGGATCCCCCCCGGGATGAGGGTTACCTGGGGCAGATGTTCCGGACAGCGGCAGCGGCGGCTGGTCTTCCGACTGGCTGCCGCCGCCGCCATTTGCAGTCTGGTCTTTTTCTTTCCTATCATAGACGTGATAGGCTACGTAAAGACTTATGTAGCCTATCACGTCTGGGTTTAAAAAAAAAAAATCCGTACACAACCAGCGGCTATGGCCGCCGCCATTTGTGTTCCTTATATTTCGCCGTCTTAGTCTACGTCAATATTGACGTAGACTAAGATGAAGAAAAGAAAGGGGAACGCAAATAGTGTCCACTATGCTATTTGCGTTCCCCTTTCTTTTCTTTGTCTTAGTCTACGTCAATATTGACGTAGACTAAGACGGCGAAAAATAAGGAACTCCACCATTTGCATACGCATTTTGTTTGTTTTTCCCAGAGCCCTCCGTGGCTGGAAATCCGGCTGCTGATGGCCCTGGCCTGGGCCTGGCCGGCTGCTCCGCGGAGCTGCCGCAGAGCACAGCTGGCCATCAAGGATTCCGGGGGGGGGGGAGGCCTGGATCGCCTCCCCCCCATCAAGGATTCTGGGGGGATGGATGGAACACCTCCCCCCCCACCATGAACAGAATCCGCGAAAAGGTAAGTGACTTTCGTACATCCCTAAGAAGGTGCTGATGCTAGGGAAAGTGGAAGGCAAAAGGAAGAGGGACTGACCAAGGGCAAGATGGATGGATGATATTCTGGAGGTGATGGACTCGACCTTGGGTGAGCTGGGGGTGGCGACAGCTGACAGGAAGCTCTGGCGTGGGCTGGTCCATGAAGTCATGAAGGTATTTTTGAGCTTACATAATCACTGCAAGGTGCCCGAGAACACAGTTTGTGTTTTCTCTTTCTTTTACATGTCTTTCCATTGCTCCCAGGCCACCTGCACTTTCTGAACTTGAAAAGCCCCATGGGAGGAATTGCCTCATGATGTCTTCCTCATGATGGTTTTAACTGAAGTGTGGGAAGCCAAGGAGGCTACAGGCTGCCACAGAGATTATTGTACAATGACAGAAAGGACACTCAAGCACACTCCTCATCCACCTCGTAAGTAAGGTAAGCACAGAAACCCCAAAACCATCCCATGAGAATTGCTCTGATATTTCTCCTCTGAATTTCTTTTTGAAAGCAATTTATTTTCTATCAAAATGAATAAGAATAGTCAGAAAAAAAGAGGGAGAAATTTTCGACACAGCACTAAATTTGTTTGTTTTAAAAGCAATGAAATCAGTTGAATGAGAAGAACATTCCACATATACAGATTCCCATTGTGGTTCAATAAACCCAACTGGAAAAATATTTCCCAGTTATTTCTGATATTTGATTATTGATATTTGAATTATTTTTTGACTGAATGCCTGTAATAACGAAGGTACGCATGACTTTGAAGATATAGGTAGTAGCAGCTACATCTTTTGTTTTGTTTTGGTGTTTTTTACTCTAAAGTAAAAGACCTCTTTTTTACTTTAGAGTACCTCAGGCAGACCACCAGTCCCTGCAGGACCAGGCCCCCAGGTACTGAGCCAGCTCTGCTGCTTCCATCTCCCCCTTACTGGAGGGGCTACATAAGCTGGCTGGCTGAGGTGGACTGGGAGAGCCAGGGCCTGCAGGAGAAGCTGCCACCACAGGGACAGGTGTGCCTGCTGCTGGGCGTGCTGCCGCTGCCACCATCACCACCACGGACACCTGCCTGGCAGCATTTTAAAGGGGATTTTTAATTGTTTTTTTTCCAATTTTGGGGGGATTCTGTTGTGTTTTAGGGGTGGGTAGCCTGCCTGATAGGCAGGAGTGTGGGGGCATGTGTCCACCTGATGGAGGCAGTGGGGGGCCAGAACATGCCAAGGCTGGGTGGCAGGTGCTGGTGGAGTGCTAGGGGCAGGCCATGCCAGGTAAGGGGAACAAGGGAGAGATGTGTAGTATCTGTCCCCTGCTCTGGGTCTGTCCAGAGCCAAAGGATGGCTGGGGGAGGTGTGACTCCATTCCTTGGCCTTCAGTTGCTGCTCTGCAATGGCAGGTCTGTTACCCAGAAAACCTCCCTCATCCATGACATGATCCTGGATGAGGGTGCAGACTTGGCATGTATTACGGAGACCTGGCTGGCCGAGGCCGCTGCTCCAACTCCTGCGGCCATGTGTCCAGTTGGATTTTCATATGCACAGCAGCCGAGGGCTGGGGATCGGGGAGGGGGAGTGGCTCTTATCTACAGAGAGTCCTTTGTTCTCACCAGATCCCCTCTCTGGGAGACCACGTTTGCTGAGTGCATGTACTGGAGGTTGGGCCCAAGGGGCAGTCTGGGGATTCTGCTCGTCTACCATCCATCCTGCTGCACAACTGACTCCCTGGCTGAGGTGCTTGAGGTGGTCTCTGATGTGCGTGTGCAGTCCCCTAACTTATTGTTGTTGGGAGACTTCAATGTACATTTGGAGGCCATCCTCACAGGGGCACCTTGGGACTTTATGGAGACCATGGCATCCTGGGAGCTGCACGCTATTCTAACTGTGCCCACCCATGTAGATGGTCATGTGCAAGACCTTGTGTTTGTTTCTGGAGAAGTGGGGAGTGATCTGGAAGTTGGGGGTATATCCACCACCCCCTTGTCATGGTCAGATGACTATCTGGTGATGTTGGACTTCTCGGCTCCACAACCCCTCCATAGGGGTGGAGGACCCATTAAAATAGTCCGCCCCAGGTGTCTTATGGATCTGAATGGATTCCTGAATGCTCTTGCGGATTCTCTGGAGCACGCAAACGGCCACTCGGTCAAGACCCTGGTGGGTGGGTGGAATGCCGCAATCACTGGGGCATTAGATCAGGTGACCCCGAAACGCCCTCTCCCCCTTAACTTGGACTGCACCATGGTTCAATCCGCAGTTACGAGCTCTGAAACAGGAGGTGAGACAGCTAGAGCGCTGGTGGCAGAAGTCTCGCTCCAAAGACGATCAGACAAGGGCTAGAGCTGTATTTTCAGCCTATCACGTTGCAATGAAGGCAGCAAAAAAGGAATATTATGCTGCCTCTATCGTGTCTGCAGAGTGCTGTCCCATGAGGATGTTCCAAGTGGTCTGGAGCCTGATCGGTCCAGTGGCTCCGGAACCGCTGGAGCAATCTAAGGCCTCCTGTGAGGAGTTGGCAAGGCACTTTGCAGATAAAATTGATTGGATTAGGAATGTTATTCCATGTGTTATGGATACAGTTAGTGAGCAAGAGCGGTCTGTGGCAAACTGGTTTTGTGGGATCCGTTCCAGCTTCTTCCTTCTGATGAAGTGGACAAGGTGCTTTCATTTGTAAAGCCGACCACCTGCTTACTTGATCCTTGCCCATCCTGGCTCAGTATGGGCTGCAGAGAGAGACTGGGTGAGGAGATCAGGGCAGTGGTGAATGCCTCCCTTGAGGAGGGAGTGATGCCATCAGCCCTCAAGGAGACAGTGATAAGACCACTCTTAAAGAAGCCCTCCTTGGATCCCCAAGTTCTGAACAACTTTCACCCAGTCTCGATTCTGCAATTTTGGGGCAAGGTGATTGAGCGGGTGGTGACGATGCAGACTTAGGGATGTCAGAGAATTTCTCCACGAATCTTGGGGAGGCCGAATGCCAGCACATTCGGCCCCTCAAAATTGGTGGAGAAACGGTCTGCCCCCTCGCCCCCCCCAGGACGGGACTTACCTTGCTCGAATGTCCCTGGCAGCGGCAGCTCCGGCAGCGGTTCGGCGGCGACAGTGGCCGGTCTTCCGACCGGCTGCCACCACCGCCATTTCCAAGTAAAAACAAACAAACAAACAAATGTTTGTTTTTTCAAAGTCAGCTGTGACTTTGGAAAAAAAAAAAAAAGCGCGTACGCAAATGGCGGCCTCCATAGTGAGCCGCCATTCGCGTTCCTTATTTGGTCCCTGTAGTCTACGTAAAGATTTACGTAGACTACAGCGAAAATAAGGGCAACGCTACAGGGACCAAATAAGGAACGCGAATGGCGGCTCCCTATGGGGGCCGCCATTAGCCGTACGCGCTTTTTTTTTTTTTTAAGTCACCCGTGATAGGCTACGTGACGATTAACGTAGACTATCACGGCTGACTTTGCAAATCTAGCCGTGATAGGCTACGTTAATCGTTACATAGCCTATCACAGGGGCGTTTTTGTTTTTGTTTTACTTTGCTTGTAATGGCGGTGGCGGCGGCAGCCGGTCGAAAGACCGGCTGCCACCCCCGTCCCTGACGAAGGCCTGCCGAACCACCGCTGGGACCCGCCGCCGGGAGGGACATTCGTGAAAGGTAAGTCCCATCCCAGGGGGGGCGGGGGGCAGGGGGGCGGAGAATTTCTCCCCGAACAACCTTCGGAGGACCGAATGCGTTGGCACTCAGCCCCCCGAAGTTTCGGGGAGAAATTCTCCCCCATCCCTAGACTGTACACGTGCTGAAGGAATCCCTTTCATTAGCACTGAGTCATTTCCCTTGGACAGTGCTGTAAAAGAGATTCAGCGGTGTCCTCTGCCTTCCACTAAAAACAAACACAGCTTCTTATGAACTAACATAAACTGTTTGCCTTAATATAAAACACAACTCCGCCTAGTTTCTCTAACTGTAATCAGCCATCTATACAATAGCAACCAACATGAACATATTTGTTTTCCTTTGTTTTAATTGTATAACCTTTCCATATACAAGGACACAAAAATAATACATCTGATTTAAATCTAATAAATGGCAGAGGGTTGGACATTTTCCATATTTTCCTTTCCTTTACAAACAAAAATGCATTGGCTCTTTATTTAAGGTTTATTTAAGGTTCTGTTTAAGGTTCTTTGTAATAACACATTATATTTGCTCTCTTTTCCATAATCTGTGGAAGAAATGTTGACATATATTTTTGTGAATGTCCCTGATTTGTTTATGAAATATTATCATGCCATATTTTATAAAAATCTGGTGTTTTGAATTCACCATTAGCTAGTTTGAGTTGGTACGTCTTTCCCCCCCACCCCATCCAGGGCTGTGTCTCAGAGCTTCATATGCCAAGACTTCAATGTTAGAAGTTCTGCAGTTTTCCCACTAACAAGAGGTTTTTCTTCCTACACTGTTTCTGGGATGCAGATACCCCTTCCAAAAATACTAAGCCTTCACTTACCACAGTACTCTTGCATGTACCACACAAAGAATTACTTGTGAACTACCAGGCAAATACATCAGTGCATTACATAGGACATTGTCCTGTTTGAAGCCACTCCTTCATCCACCAATTTCAAAGTTTCCCAGGAGGCCTACTCTTTTGCCCAAATTTAATTCCCCAATTATCAGGCCAGAAAGGTAGGAAGCATATGCCCTATTCAGTCATTCCCTCTCCTACCCCATGATTATCAACATGGATGGGGGAGGGGGCATAGGGGATGGCCTATACCTCTCTGGTAACGCATATGCTTTGCATGCAGAAAATCCCCATTTCAAAGCTTGGCATCTCCAGGTGGGGAAGGAAGAGCTCCTCCCTGAAAACCTGGACAGCCACTCCCCATTGTTGTTGACAACACTGGGCTTCATGGACCAATGATCTGACTCAGCATAAGGCAGCTTGCTATGTACCTATGGGAAAGCAGGAATGAGCCCAATGCCACAATGTTCTCCTGCACATCTCCATTGGGGATGGGTGGATTCCCTACCTTCCCGTCCATGGGGAAATCCGCCTGGGGGGAAGTGATCCATTCCTTCCCCCTGGAATCCTCCAGAGTGGCTCTCCTCCACGGTGATTCCACAGAGCTGCAGACTGGCTCCAGATGGCTGGCAATCCGGTAATGTGGCCACCATTAGGGGTGCACGAAAGCCACTTACCTGGTCTCGCAGCTTCCTTTGCGGTGGGGCGGAGGCGCTTCGCTGCTCCCCCCGAAGTTCAGGCCAGGGGGGGAGGCTTCCCTCCTTGTCCGGCCAAAATTCAGGCCGGGGGGGGGAGGCTTCCCACCTCGTCTGGCCGAAATTCAGGCCGGGGAGGAGGCGCCTCGCCTCGCCCGGCTGCGAAATAAAAAGTAAAACTAAAACAAAAACGCCCCCGTGATAGGCTACGTGACGATTAACGTAGCCTATCACAGCTAGATCTGCAAAGTCAGCCGTGATAGGCTACGTTAATCATCACGTAGCCTATCCCGGGGGCGTTTTTGTTTTTTTACTTTTATTGGAATGGCGGCGGCGGCAGCCGGTCGAAAGACTGGCTGCCGCCTCTGCCCCTGTCGAAGACCTGCCGAACCGCCGCCGGGACCCGCCACCGGGAGGGACATTCGGGAAAGGTAAGTCCCATCCCGGGGGGGGTGCGGGGGGTGGGGTGTGTGGAGAATTTCTCCCCAAAACTACTTCAGGGGGCCGAATACGTTGGCACTCGGGCCCCCGAAGTTTCAGGGAGAAATTCTCCCCCATCCCTAGCCACCATTACCATATCGCTCTGAGGAATACAATCGCAAATTGAGTAGTGGATGCCACTTGTGGCTGTAAAGCCCTTAGTTTAACCTAATTGCAGCCGTTAACCGCTTCAACCCCTCTTCCCATGATAGATACATGGGAAATGATTCTGTTCCTTTTTTTCAGACATGGATGACTGCTTAAAATGCCCAGATGATCAGTATGCCAACAAGAATGGAGACCAGTGCATTCCCAAGATACTAAATTTCCTCTCTTCCACCGAACCTTTGGGGATCACCTTGGCTTTCTTGGTCTCGCCTTCTGCTCTCCAGGAGACTGGGTGGGGAGTCCGTCGGAGTATACTCCTTCTTGAGACTCCCGCACCATCCTTACTCTCAACATTCATATAGCTTGCATAAAGTCTTCCTTACGTCTATTCAATAAAAAAAATGATTTAAAAAAACCCTCCAGTTGAATATGATAGTAAACTCACTGACAATTTTCACAGATTATCCAAACATGGTGCGAACTGAAAATTAGGCAAGGTATATGTTTTGGTTCATACCTAGAATAAATCCATTAAAATGTATGTGTCAGCCTCATTGATTTGAATGGGCCTATTTTAAATATGACTAAATATGGGTCCAACCCTATATAAGCAGAAGCGACTATATATAGTTTTGGCTATTAGGCTCACTCAGTGATAGACATTAGGCTCCATACATATATGGGGGGATAGTGGAAATGTGTCCATGCAGAACTTCAGCAGATGCAGCAGGTTCCTCAATCACTTAATATGTAGTGACCTAATGAACTTCTTCCAAACACATCTGTGGAAAGCAACACGTGTATTGAATATTCAGTCAGCAATCCTATGGATGCAACACATTCCCTCTTCACCTGCTTTGGACGAGCTTCCGCCCAACACATGCCATAAACACATGCCAACTCCTAAAGTATGTTTGTTTGTTTGTTTGTTATACAATGCCTCCTATGGCTCTACAGCATATTTTATCAGGTTGTGAGTAGAAGCAGAAATAAAGAAGTGAGACACAGTCACGTGGGTTGTACTAACAGCCACATTTAAATCATAACATGATCTAGGAAGATGTCTGGGAAGCTGTCATTTGACAAGATGTAGCCTGGTAGTTATTTAGGTGAGCCAGACCTAGGCTGTGAAGGGGTTGAGCCTGGTTGCACCCCTCCCCAGAGCCACACCTTTGCAGGTGAGTAGGGAGCCCTTCACATATCACCCCCACCAGGCCCCACAGGGCACCACAACTATGACTAGTGAGACAGGTCAGTGCCAAAGGAGATCTGTACACTTACCATGGGGCCCACAGCCCTGACAGTCAAGTCTTGGGAATCTCCAGTTATCATAAAGCTCCCTCAGGGTGCTCACTGAACTTGGACCTTACCAAATGTTCCTCTTCATTCCTGTGCAATTGTGACTGAATGACCTATTTGGTAGACCTATTCAGTCATTTGAAAAGGCGTTAAAATCAACATGCAAGGGAAGGGAGTGTTTCAGCCCCTCTCCTCTCCCTTGTTGGGTTTGTCATCCTCGACTCATGGGCTCTCCATGCAGTTGAGAACCCTGCAAACTCAGGGTTCTCAGTCACATGGAAAACGCCCATGGATAGGGGAGAAGATGCTCTTCAGACATTTTCCTTCCATGCGGTGAAGGTGACAAACTTAATGAAGGGGTGGAGAGGGGCTGGAGCATTTCCTCCCCTTCCATCTTGATTTTAAGTGCTTTTTGAATGACTGAATAGGGCTAAGAACTTCACCCATTCTAACATACCCTATCCGTTTACATCGGTGTGAAGTAGGTAGGGATGTCAGAGAATTCTGCCACAGATCTCGGTGAGGCTGAATGCCAGTGCATTCAGCCCTCTGAAATCCATGGTGGAACAAAGCTCCCCTGCCCCCCCACCCTACGAAAGGCGCATAAAACGGGACACCTACCTGCTGCCATTCGTGCTGCTTTGCGAATGATGGCCATGTCCACAGCCGCCATTCACTTCATCACTATAGCTGTGATGGACTATGTAAATACTTACGTAGCCCTTCACGGCTAACGCAGGGACGCCATGTGCATCCCTGCGGAAGCCATGATAGGCTGTGTATTTACGTAGCCTATCATGGCAAAAAAAGGGAATGCAAAGGGTGGCAGCTACGGCGGCCACCATTTGCATTCCCTTTTTTGGGGGCTGTGATAGCCTATGTAAATATTTATGTAGGCTATTATGGCAAAAGAGAGGGGTGCAAATGGCATAGTGGCTGCCATTTACTCCCATCTCTTTTGCTGTAATAGGCTGCGAAAATATTTATGTAGCCTATCACGGCCAAAAAAAAAAGGGAACACAAATGGCGGCCGCCGTAGCCACCGCCATTTGCGTTCGCTGTTTTGTTTTGTTTTTTGCCGTGAAAGGCTACGTAAATATTTATGTAGCCTATCATGGCAAAATACAGGGATGCAAATAGCGGTGGCTACAGCTGCCGCCATTTGCATCCCTGCAGGCTGCCCAGATGTCAGATGTCCGGCTGCGGGTGGCCCTGGCCGGTGACTCCATGGAATTGCCACGGAGTGGAGCTGGCTGGAGAGAATTTCTGGGGGAGTGATGGAGTGCCCCCCCCACCACCGTGAATGTCACCCTTCGAAAAGGTAAGTGACTTCCGTACATCCCTAGAAGTAGGTGTACAAACCTGTCACCTAAGTTCAATCTGGTGGCCAATGAAAAATTCCTACATTGCCCCAAAGCCACTGTTAAGCCTGCACTGATATCGAGGAAGCATGGGTGGGAGCCTTGGAGGCTGGTAGCTCCAGTTTTCACTATGCTGTGAATCCATTCCGGATTTGAGTCAGAACCAGCCAGATCTCTAAAGGGGCTATTAAAGGTGCTGAACCTATTTAGAATGAGTTCTGATTCAGTCGGACTGAAACCCAGAATGGATTGACAGCCCCACTGAAATTAGAGACACCAGCCTCCACTGGATGGGAGCCAGCTGAGGTAAACAGTCCAAGGCCTGGGTTTAGCACCATAAATATAGCACTGATAAAGCCTTTGTCACCTCACTCTCCCAGGCACATCAATCGGCAAGTGTCAGCATAGAGACATATCTGTACTCCCATTTCCTTATGCCGCACCCAGAACCACATCTCTGCCTGAACCTTCACCCAGGTGGTGAAACATCCCTGGGCAAGATAAACAGCACAATATATTCCATTAACTGTTTTCTTATTATTTATCTGATTTCAATCCACTTGCTAGCCAGAAGATTCCACTTCCAGAAGATGAAGTGTAAACGTATAATTATATATATATTTGCAACATATTTTTTAATTTTAAAATATCAACGAAAGAAAACATTGGCTACATAGATATGAATATATCAATTTCAATGCATACTTATTTTATACATATCTATCTGTATCTATATCCATATTTACTTATCTATCTATCTATCTATACATACATACATACATACATACATATGAAAACACAGGTTTCTAAGAACTACACATAGATTTTAACAAAAGCAGACCAAATATCCAAATAAGTATCTATTTGCTTGTGGTGTCTATACACCACCCATTCAAATTTTGAAAACACTGTAAAGTCTTCGATCCATTGCATTATAGGATATCAGTGTTTATCCTTCAAATGTTGTCATGTAAGTCTTTTAGCTGTCAGAAGGGCATGGAGAATGCATTTTGACTGACCATGCATTAACTTCAAGGAAGCTGTAGATAATATAAAACAGCATGTACAACAGTAAATATTAAGGATGGTTCCAGTACTTTTATCTATATAATGAGCTCCTCCCCCAAAAGGGCAACTACTGGGCATTCCTAATCTACTGATCTCTTGTCAAAACATAATATGCTTTGGCTGGCTTGAGGCAGGGACCTGCTATTTCCACAAACTGCTTTTGGAATCATCTTCTCAGTTGCTGCTTTCCCTGTACTGGCAAATTCAATCCCTGTTGTTCTTGCTAGCAACACCAGCACTTTGCAGTTCATGGATAGCATCCTACTTTGTACATTTCAAAATAGTTATGGGCCAAACTCAAATCACTCTAAACTCCAGGTTCTGCTCCAAACAAGCTTGCCCAGGACCTGTAGTCCTCCTCGTTGCAGCCACCCATTCCTTCCTGTGGAAACATTCCTGGTGAGGGCAGGACAATTAGTTCCATCTACATGTTCAGCTTCAGCAAACAGGTAGTGACATCTTTGCAGCTGGTAGTCTTGTATTTGAAGGGCTGCTAGAGGACTGTTCTATATTTGATGGCACCCTGTATTTGAAGGGCTATTCCTGTCCAATTTCTTTATTTTATTACTTATTCATTTAATTTCATTTAATAGCCAAAGCTCTTTGGGCAGTTCACAGGAATTAAAATCACAAAACGTGGGATAAAACAATATAAAATATGGAAGCTTAAAACCACCAAATAACAATACAGCCAGAAGAAAACCTAGCAGCAATGCAGAGATTTAAAATGCAGGTTTAAAACACCAGAGCTAAAAGACTAGGAAGCTAAAATGCTAAAATACTGAGAGAATGAAGAAGTCTTCACCTGGCACTGAAAGGAGTACAATGCAGGCACCAGGCAAACATCTCTAGGGCGCTCATTCCACAGCTGGGATGCCACAGCAGAAAGGGTCTCTTCCATATCCTGGTGTAAATACACAGAACCATACCAACTGTTGCACATGACCTCTTGGCACCTGGGCAGCAGACTGAACAAGCAGACTCAACCTTGCAGGGTACCCCTTCATTTTCTCCAGGTGGGTCAAGGGGCTCAGCAAAATTCTCTTTTCACATTCCCATCCCCCAACAGAGCGAGGGATTGCTTGAGCCCCTGTATTTAGCAACCCCCCTTCCAGGATCCAGTCTTAATGCTTTGGTAGTGTTTCTGAGAGGCTAGGCCACGTTGCGAGAAAAAAGTGTCTCCCTGGCCTTGCTCAGAAAGTTCAAATGTACACTTCCCAACTGAATTAAAAGAAAGATGCTTTTATTATCAAAAGACATTTTAAAGAGACAGATAGGAAGAGAGGATATACAAAACAGAAAAGGGACACCTCAGCCTTAAATCTATCTGAACCTGCTCAAACTATGAGTTCGTCTCATGCCTACAGAGGCATCCCATACCAGGCAGACCCCCCTCTCCCATCCACCACCTTCCCTCCCAGGCAGAAAAGTATTTGGGCTCCACACCAACCTGGGACTTAACAGGGAAAATTCCCATTACATCCAGGAGCAGACATGCTGAGCCCCTAAGCTATGTCAAGCTTAAAAAGCCTCATAACAGCACAAAGAAGAAGAAAAAAAAAACATTATTCTAACAATAATGACAATGGAAATAGAAATGATCAAACATTACTTTTACACATTGACTTGGAAGACGTATCCTGCAAGGCTGTGAGGCTCAGGCATGAGAACAGGAGCCCACCAAAGCAATGCCACAAGGCTCAAGGGATGATGAAGTGAATGGAAATCCCTTGGTATTGTAAAATGCTGACTAGGCAGGTCCAGGAGCAGGGAGACAAATACTCTGGGGTTGAACTCAAGAGGGCAGAGCACACTGAAAAGATTTGAGGTGTGAGGAAAATATTCAAAAATCTTCCCAGAGATTCTTGGTTACACCCAGACATTTTCCTTTCTGTCAAGCATGTCAGTGTCACTGACTATGGTGTCAGTGGATCGAGAGACTCAGAACTCTTATTCCATATGGTCTTACGCTAGAGAAGAATTCTTATACTTTACACCACTCACACCTCTGTATTTTTCTTCTTTGGGATTTTCATCTCCCAGCCTTCCAAACTGCTGCTCTTTACATCCATTCAACATTGCAGGTAGTGATGAGAGCAGAAGCCAAAATGTGTAGCACTAAATTTGCCTTCACATTACTCTGTTGTTAGTCTATTGCATAAATTATGATACATAAATTAACTTTATGCTATTTAGAATTGTGGTAGGGGACTGCAGGTGGCAGGACTGCACCAGTCAAACCTTTTGCCATTTCACTTTATCAAGAGAATTGGAAACCACTGAAGACCAAGTCTTGCTCCAAGATGACCGGAATGTCTATGTTGCCAGGAACCTTCCTGTGGTTGCAGCTAGGGGTGCACGAAAGCCACTTACCTGGTCTTGCAGCTTTTCGCGGTGGGGGGGGCGGCGCTTCGCTGCTCTCCCCCCGAAGTTCAGGCGGGGGGGAGGCTTCCCGCCTCGCCCGACCGAAATTCAGGCCGGGGAGGAGGCTCCTCGCCTCGCCTGGCCGCGAACTAAAAAGTTAAAAAAAAAACGCCCCCGTGATAGGCTACGTGACGATTAACGTAACCTATCATGGCTAGATTTGCAAAGTCAGCCGTGATAGGCTGCGTAAATTGTCACGTAGCCTATCATGGGGGTGTTGGGTTTTTTTTTAGTTTTATTGGAATGGCGGCGGCGGCAGCCGGTTGAAAGATCGGCTGCCGCCCCCGCCCCTGACGAAGACCCGACGAACCGCCGCCGGGACCCGCCGCCAGGAGGGACATTCGGGAAAGGTAAGTCCCGTCCCGGGTGGGGCGGGGGGTGGGGGGGTGGAGAATTTCTCCCCGAAACCTGTTCGGGGGGACGAACACGTTGGCGCTCGGCCCCCCGAAGTTTCGGGGAGAAAGTCTCCGCCAACCCTAGTTGCAGCTGTCTCCAAATGAAGGAAAGGCAGATGTTGTTATGTGCGCCACAAGTGATCCCTTCCAGCTCTTGTGCAACTATTATCAGACAGGGGAGCTCAGCATTGGAGCAACAGCTTCTCTCTTTGGCTGTGAATTTGATGAAATGCAAATGCCTTTACCTGAACAAAGTTTGTAGATGAACTTGT
Source organism: Heloderma suspectum (assembly GCF_057233095.1). NCBI lineage: Eukaryota > Metazoa > Chordata > Lepidosauria > Squamata > Helodermatidae > Heloderma > Heloderma suspectum. Next base: position 90,667,296 of record NC_139463.1, on the reverse strand, counting down.
GAAAGGGTGTCCCCCGCTCCTTAATGTGCATGAGGCTGGGTCATATAGGCTTTGACTATTTCATACAAATACTGATACATTTGGAAAACAGTCTTTATTATTTATTTGTTTATTATTAAATTTATTAATTGCCCATCTGGCTGGTCACCCAGCCACTACGGGCGATGTACAACATATAATAAAACAGTTTAAAACACCGGGGAAGAGGCGTGCTTGCCGCCGCTGGGCCTGCTGCTGCTGCCGCCACTGGGCCTGCTGCTGCCGCCGCTGCCACCACCACCAGGCCTTCCTTGTGGACTTCTGCCTGGCAGACCGCCAGTCCCTGCAGGACCAGGCCCCCAGGTACCGAGCCAGCTGTGCTGCTCCACCTGCCCCTCCCTGGAGGGGCTACATAAGCTGGCTGGCTGAGGTGGCCTGGGAGAGCCAGGGCCTGCAGGAGAATCCACCACCACCACCACCAGGGAAGAGGCGTGCTTGCTGCTGCTGGGCCTGCTGCCGCCGCCGCCGCCGCTGCCACCGCCACTAGGCCTTCCCTGTGGACTCCTGCCTGGCATTTTTAAGGGGATTTTAATTGTTTTGTTTGTTTGTTTTATTTTGTTGGGGGGGATTTTGTTGTGTTTTTAGGGGTGGGTAGCCTGCCTGATAGGCGGGAGCGAGGGGGCATGTGTCCACCTGATGGAGGCAGTGGGGGGAGTGTTGGGGGCCAGAACATACTGAGGCTGGGTGGCAGGCGCTGGCGGAGCGCTAGGGGCAGGCCATGCCAGGTAAGGGGAACAAGGGAGAGATGTGTAGTATCTGTCCCCTGCTCCGGGCCTGCCCAGAGCCAAAGGATGGCTGGGGGAGGCGTGACCCGATCTTCTGGCCTTCGTTTGCTGCTCTGCAATGGCAGGTCTGTTACCCAGAAAACCTCCCTCATCCATGTCATGATCCTGGATGAGGGTGCAGACCTGGCATGTATTACGGAGACCTGGCTGGCCGAGGCTGCTGCTCCAACCCTTGCAGCCATGTGTCCAGCCGGATTTTCGTATGCACAGCAGCCAAGGGCTGGGGATCGGGGAGGGGGAGTGGCTGTTATCTACCGAGAGTCCTTGGTCTTCACCAGACCCCCTCTCCGGGAGGCCAAGGTTGCTGAGTGCATGTACTGGAGGTTGGGCCCGAAGGGCAGTCTGGGGATTCTGCTCGTGTACCGTCCACCCCGCTGCACGACTGACTCCCTGGCCGAGGTGCTGGAGGTGGTCTCTGATGTGCGTGTACAGTCCCCTAACTTATTGGTGTTGGGGGATTTCAACGTACATTCGGAGGCCATCCTCACAGGAGCACCTCGGGACTTCATGGAGACCATGGCCTCCTGGGAGCTGCACCATATTCTAACTGGGCCCACCCATGTAGCCGGTCATGCACTAGACCTTGTGTTTGTTTCTGGAGAAGCGGGGAGTGATCTGGAAGTTGGGGGTATATCCACCACCCCCTTGTCATGGTCAGATAACTATCTGGTGATGTTGGACTTCTCGGTTCCACAACCCCTCCGCAGGGGTGGAGGACCCATTAAAATGGTCCGCCCCAGGCGTCTTATGGATCCAAATGGATTCCTGAACGCGCTTGGGGATTCTCTGGGGCATGCCAACGGCCACTCGGTCGAGACCCTGGTGGGTGGCTGGAATGCCGCAATCACCGGGGCATTAGATCGGGTGGCTCCGAAACGCCCTCTCCCCCTGAACAGGGCTCAGACTGCACCATGGTTCAATCCATGGTTACGAGCTCTGAAACAGGAGGTGAGACGGCTAGGGCGCCGGTGGCGGAAGTCTCGCTCCAAAGACGATCAGACACAGGCTAGAGCTATATCTTCAGCCTATCATGTGGCGGTGAAGGCAGCAAAAAAGGAATATTATGCTGCCTCCATCGCGTCTGCAGAGTGCTGCCCCAGGAGGCTGTTCCAAGTGGTCCAGAGCCTGGTCGGTCCTGTGGCTCCGGAACCACTGGAGCATTCTAAGGCCTCCTGTGAGGCTTTGGCAAGGCACTTTGCAGAAAAAATTGATCAGATTAGGTGGGTTACTCTGCACACTGTGGATACAGTTAGTGAGCAAGAGGCGGCCTGTGGCAAACCGGTTTTGTGGGATCGGTTCCAGCTTCTTCCTCCTGATGAAGTGGACAAGGTGCTTTCATCTGTAAGGCCGACCACCTGCTTACTTGATCCTTGCCCATCTTGGCTCATTATGAGCTGCAGAGAGAGACTGGGTGAAGGGATCAGGGCGGTGGTGAACGCCTCACTTGAGGAGGGAGTGATGCCAACAGCCCTCAAGGAGGCAGTTATAAGACCACTCTTAAAGAAGCCCTCCTTGGATCCTCAAGTTCTGAACAACTTTCCCCCAGTCTCAAATCTGCCATTTTTGGGCAAGGTGATTGAGCGGGTGGTGGCGGTGTATTTGAAGGCACACTTGGAAGAAACTGATTATCTAGACCCATTTCAGTCAGGCTTCAGGCCTGGGCATGGGACAGAAACGGCCTTGGTCGCCTTGGTGGATGATATGAGGAGGGCTCTGGATAGGGGTGAATGCTCCTTCCTTGTTCTCCTCGACCTCTCAGCAGCTTTTGATACCGTTGACCATGGTATCCTCCCGGACCACCTGGAGGGGATGGGCATTGGAGACACTGTATTGCGGTGGTTCCGGTCCTTCCTCTCCGGCAGGTACCAGAGGGTAGCACTGGGAAAGGAGGTTTCGGACCCGTGGCCACTTACTTGTGGGTTGCCACAGGGTTCCATCCTCTCCCCGATGCTATTTAACATATACGTGAAGCCACTGGGGGCTATCATCAGGAGGTTTGGGGTGCAGTGTCATCAATATGCGGATGACACGCAGCTCTAACTCTCATTCAAATCTTCACCAAGGTTGGCCGTAGAATCCCTGTCCAAATGTCTGGAGACGGTGAGTGGCTGGATGGGGAGGAATAAGCTGAAGCTGAACCCTGACAAGACCGAGGTACTTTTGGTGGGAGACAAGAGGAGGCTGGGGGATGTTGACCTGGTGTTGAATGGGGTACGGCTACCCTTGAGAGACCAGGTCCGCAGCCTGGGGGTCATTTTGGACTCCCAGCTGTCCATGGAGGCTCAGGTGTCAGCTGTGAGCCGGATAGCGCTGTATCAACTCCATCTGATACGGCGGCTGCGCCCCTTCCTTCCCGACCATCTGCTCCCATCAGTAGTACATGCCCTGGTCTCCTCTTGTTTAGACTACTGTAATGCGCTCTACGTGGGGTTACCCTTGAAGACGGTTCGGAAGCTGCAGCTGGTACAGAACGCGGCGGCTCACCTGATTAAAAGCAGCCGCCGGCGAGATCACATCACTCCATTGCTGAAGGAGTTGCACTGGTTACCAGTTGTTTTCCGGGCCAAATTCAAGGTGTTGGTTTTGACCTTTAAACCCCTATATGGTTCCAGCCCAGCCTATCTTAAGGAGCGCCTCCAGCAACACCAGACAGGCCGCTTAACAAGATCAGCCTGAGATGGCCTTCTCTCTGTCCCATCAGCCAGGACAGCTAGACTGGTGGGGACGAGGGAGAGGGCCTTCTCTGTGGTGGCCCCCACTCTGTGGAACTCTCTCCCTAGGGAACTCCATCATGCACCCTATTTAATGAGCTTCCATCGTGCATTAAAAACGTGGTTGTTCAGGCAGGCATTTGGGGTGGGTTAGGGTATTTTTTTAAAAAAAATTATGGTAAAATTTTATTGTTTAAAATTGTTTTATGGGGGTTGTACATCGCCCAGAGTGGCTGAGTGACCAGTCAGATGGGCAATTAATAAATTTAATAATAAATAAATAAATTTAAAACAATAAAATTCTACAAGAAAAACGCTTTCTAAAATACCCTAACCCACCCCAAATGCCTGCCTGAACAACCACGTTTTTAATGCACGGCGGAAGCTCATTAAAGAGGGGGCATGATGGAGTTCCCTAGGGAGGGAGTTCCACAGAGTGGGGGCCACTACAGAAAAGGCCCTCTCCCTCATCCTCACCAGCCTAGCTGTCCTGGCTGATGGGACAGAGAGAACGCCATCCGAAGCTGATCTTGTTAAGCGGCCTGTCTGGTGTTGCTGGAGGCGCTCCTTAAGATAGGCTGGGCTGGAACCATATAGGGTTTTAAAGGTCAAAACCAACACCTTCAATTTGGCCTAGAAAACAACTGGTAACCAGTGCAACTCCTTCAGCACTGGAGTGATGTGATCTCACCGGCAGCTGCCTTTAATCAGGTGAGCTGCAGCGTTCTGTACCAGCTGCAGCTTCCGAACGGTCTTCAAGGGTAACCCCATGTAGAGCGCATTATAGTAGTCTAAATGATAGGAAACCAGGGTAGGGGTGGACGAAAGTCACTTACCTGTCGTCGAAGGCCGTTCGCGGTGGGGGAGAGGTGCTTCGCTGGTCCCCCCGCGAAGTTCAGGCCGGGGGGGGAGGCTTCCCACCTCACCTGGCCGAAATTCAGACCGGGGGGGAGGCTTCCCGCCTCGCCCGGCTGAAATTCGGGCCGGGGAGGAGGTGCCTCGCCTCGCCCGGCCGCGAACGCGAACGCGAAAGTAAAACAAAAAACAAAAAAACGCCCCCTGATAGGCTACGCGACGATTCACGTAGCCTATCACGGCTAGATCTGCAAAGTCATTTTGCAGGCCTCCATTATCCATACGCGCTTTTTTTTTTTTTTAAAGTCACCCGTGATAGGCTACGTGACGATTCACGTAGCCTATCACGGCTGACTTTGCAGATCTAGCCGTGATAGGCTACATGAATCGTCATGTAGCCTATCAGGGGGCGTTTTTTTGTTTTTTCCCTTTCATTGCAATGGCGGCGGCGGCAGCCGGTCAAAAGACCGGCTGCCGCTCCCGCCTCACTCTAACACCCGCCGAACCGCCGGCCAGACCAGCAACCGGGAGGGACATTCGGTGAAGGTAAGTCCCATCCCGGGGGGCGTGCGGGGGGTGGGGGGGTGCGGAGGATTTCTCCCCGAAACTTGTTCGGGGGGCCGAACACGTTGGTGCTCGGCCCCCCGAAGTTTCGGGGAGAAATTCTCCGCCATCCCTAGACCAGGGCATGTACTACCGATGGGAGCAGATGGTCAGGAAGGAAGGGGTGCAGCCGCCATATCAGATGGATTTGATACAGCGCTGTCCAGGTCACAGTTGACACCTGAGCCTCCATGGACAGCTGGGAGTCCAAAATGGCCCCCAGGCTGCGGACCTGGTCTTTCAAGGGTAGTCGTACCCCATTCAACACCAGGTCAACGTCTCCCAGCCTCCTCTTGTCTCCCACCAAAAGTACCTTGTTCTCGTCAGGGTTCATCTTCAGCTTATTCCTCCCCATCCAGCCACTCACTGTCTCCAGACATTTGGACAGGGGTTCTACGGCCAACCTTGGTGAAAATTTGAATGAGAGGTAGAGCTGCATGTCATCCGCATATTGATGACACCGCACCCCAAACCCCTGATAATAGCCCCCAGCGGCTTCACATAGATGTTAAATAGCATCTGGGAGAGGATGGAACCCTGTGGCACCCCACATGTGAGTGGCCATGGGTCCAAAACCTCCTCTCCCAGTGCTACCACCTGGTACCTGCTGGAGAGGAAGGACCGGAACCACCGCAATACGGTGTCTCCAATGCCCAACCCCTCCAGGCAGTCCAGGAGGATACTGTGGTCAACGGTATCAAAAGCCGCTGAGAGGTTGAGAACAAGGGAGGAGCATTCACCCCTATCCAGAGCCCTCCTCATATCATCTACCAAGGCGGCCAAGTCCATTCCTGTCCCATGCCCAAGCCTGAAGCCCGACTAAAATGGGTCTAGATAATCAGTTTCTTCGAAGTGTGCCTTCAACTGCATCGCCACCACACACTCAATCACCTTGACCCAAAATGGCAGATTTGAGACTGCATATTACTTGTTTCATGCACAAATTTATGCTTCTTAGCAAGCTTCCTACATACTGTACATATTTTACTTTCTTAGGGATGGCGGAGAATTTCTTCCCAAAACTTCAGGGGGCCGAGTGCCAACGCATTCGGTCCTCCAAAGGTTGTTCGGGGAGAAATTCTCCGCCCCCCCGCCCCCCGCCACCCCCGGGATTGGACTTACCTTTCACGAATGTCCCTCCCGGCGGCGGGTCCCGGTGGTGGTTCGGCAGGTCTTCGTCTGGGGCGGGGGCGTTGCCCTTATTTTCGCCGTAGTCTACATAAATCTTTACGTAGACTACAGGGACCAAATAAGGAATTTGAATGGCGGCTCCCTATGGGGGCCACCATTTGCGTACATGCTTTTTTTTTTTTCAAAGTCACCCATGATAGGCTACGTGACGATTAACGTAGCCTATCACGGCTGACTTTGCAGATCTAGCCGTGATAGGCTACGTTAATCGTTACGTAGCCTATCACAGGGGCGTTTTTTTTTTTTCTTTGAAGTTTTCGGCCGGGGACACGGGGCGCTTCTCCCCGGCCTGAATTTCGGCCGGGCGAGGCGGGAAGCCTCTCCCCCCGGCCTGAACTTCGGGGAGAGCAGCGAAGTGCCTCCCCCCCACCGCTAAGCAAGCTGCGAGACCAGGTAAGTGACTTTCGTACACTCCTATGTTTGGATGCAAATAACATCAGAACTTTTTCTCACATGCAGCTCAGCCACTGCCATTTTCTTGTCTTTTACTCTAACCATCACAGGTCCTGATATGTATATACTTTGGGTGACATGGGTCACTTTAGAGATGGACAAATCCTGCAGTTTTAGTTAATCGCCATTTCTCATTTATCTGATCTTAAGTTTGGTTTGTCTGATGCTCTGAGACATAAAAAAAAAAAAAGCATAACAATTCATGAGCCTTTTTGTGCATGGGCATCTTCACACAGAGCTTTTATCCTGCTATCGAGATTGCTCACTCACAGAAGGTTGCGGGTCCTTCTCATGAAGTCGTTAACCTCCAGGGCACATCCAGAGGTATTTCCTGGTTATTCCACTCCCAGAAGATCTGGAAGTAATGAACTATTTATTTTAAGTCGGATTGTTACGTGATAAAAAGACCCACTAGATGGCGGTATTTCATTGAGTTCTACGAAACCTTGAAAATTAAAAGCTCCCCTTCTTGGGAATCATATGGCTGCTGTCAGGGAACCCATGGGAAATGTGGAAAGGCTCCAGAAAGGGCTGACTGCAGGGTTTGTCTGGAGTGTAAAGGCAGGAGGGATGTCAGAGAATTCTGCCACAAACTGAAATGGGATCGTAATTCCTTTCAGTCTGTGCCATGGAATCCTCTGTGGAACGGCACCACGAGGTCCTGCGGAGCCAGCAGTCATGCGGCTTTTTTTTGGTCATCCGCACAGAGTCATGAAATTTTCGTAAATAAAAACGCAAGGTAGTATATTCCAATAATAAATACGTAATTTTTTTAAAAAAAAAATGAATTGTGCTCACCGCCTTACTTGTGGGTGTCCTTTTTCAATTGAAATCCTCCATCTCCATTTACTTTCAGCCAAAACACTTCCTCCTGCCCGGGGCTTCCCAAAACAAGGCTGCCCTAGGTGTGCCTAAGCGATGCACTCTTGGTTTAAAGCAACACTGTTTGAAAGAAAGAAAAAAACTTTTAAAATGACCATGCTGTCTGGAGCCCTGCACGAGTATTATTCCCCCTGCTAGGCTTTCTATTTCCACATCCAGCCTTGTTGGTGACATTGTGAGGCTAAAATGGAGAGGAGAACCAACTCTGTGCATGTCTACTCAGAAGTAAGTCTTACTGAGTTCAATGTGACTTACTCCTACACATCTCAGCACCCCACTTGCCCCCAACTCAGCTTTGTATTTCCACATCCAGCTCAATAGCAAACCTCCTGTTAGTTATCTTACTGTGTGACTTTGGGCTGGACTCTAACCACTGCATCATACTTCTGTTATGAAACTCATGAAGAAAAAGAGACAGTATAATGGAAAGTTCTTTCTGAAGCAGTCATACTTCACTTGTACAAATGCAGCATGAAGGGAAAGATCAGCAACCTTCTCTTTGTTTGAATAAAAAGCACACTCTGCACATGCTCAGGGAATGGACAAAATGAGGAATAAACATACCAGGGAATATGAAGAACTATATTCTTCTAGTGTGTGTGTGTGTGTGTGGAATCTCCCTCCATCCAGCTTCTTCCCTGGAACCCCCCCCCCCTTTCACCCAAGGGTGAATAATGAGCTGGATGTGGAAATACAAAGCTGAGCTGGGGGCAAGTGGGGTGCTGACATGTGTAGGAGTAAGTTGCATTGAACTCAGTAAGACTTACTTCTGAGTAGACATGCACAGAGTTGGTTCTCCTCTCTGCTCAGCTCTGTATTTCCACATCCAGTTCATTATCAGACCTCCTGTTAGTTATCTCAGAAGACCCTTTGGGGGGGGGGTGTTCAGGGAACAGCTGGATGGAGGGAGATTCCCCCCCCCACACACACACATAATGGAAGAATATACTTCTTCATATTTATCACGGGATCATTTATCACGGGATCAGGTAAGGGACTTTCGCCCATCCCTACATTTAGTCCAGTGGGGAACATTCCTATCCTGGGCAAAGTCCTTGAGCAGGTGGTTGCCAACCAGCTCCAGATTCCCTACTATGGGACTGATTATCTGCATCCACTTCAGTCGGGATTTAGACGGGGTTTTGGCCTGGAAACAGCCATGGTCACTCTGCATGATGACCTATGTTGGGAGAGAGAAAGAGGGCGTGTGACCCTGTTGATTCTCCTTGTTCTTTCTGTGGCTTTCAGCACCATCAACTATGGAATCCTCCCACGGGAGACTAACGTGGGAGGGTGGGGTGCTGCACTGCAGTAGAGCCACTCCTACTTGGGCGGCTAACCCAGAAGGTGGTGCTCCGGGAAAAACTGTATGGGAATTACTCACAGACTACAGCTATGGCTTGTGGGACCTGCTCCCCCAAACATAAATACATACTGAATGAGCATCAGCTGGAACATGCTTCTACCAACTTTGGTTGGTGGCCCAGCTGTGCCACTATCTGGACAGCAATAGTAGTCTATGCCATGGTAACCTCCAAGTTAGATTACTACAGTGTGCTCCATCTGGGGTTTCCCTTGAACATTGTTCAGGAGGTTGTGCAAAATGCAGAAGCCAGATGAATAACAAGGACCAAATCTGAGGAACATATAGCACCAATTACGGACAACTTGCAATGGCTGCCTGCATGTTTCCAAGCCTGATCTGGGAGAAGGCCTTGACAGTGGTGGACCCCTGATTCATGAGTGCTGTCCCCACTGAGGTCTGCCTGGCACCAACATAGTCATTGTTCCTCCATCAGGGTAAGACTGTCCTCTCCCTCCAAGCATTGGATGGCATATGATGGGGCATATATGTCAGTTTTCTTTATCCGGTCCGGTATATGACTGTAACTGTTTCACATTGTATTGGGTATTGTTGTTTTTACATCTTAAGGATGATATCTTATATTCTTTCTTATTGGTATTTGTAGCATCTAATTTCCCAGAACTGCCCAGAGAGCAATGCCTATTGGGCAGGATAGAAATAAATCAATAAATAAACTTCCAGAGTAGTTCAGAGTCTGGTGTCGAGGACATGGGCAAAACAAATTCTGCTGGAGCTGATCTTTTCAGATTCATGTTTTAATGGTCTCATTAAAAGTGTGTTCCCCATTTTCCAGATAGCCTGATTCCAAGATGTCAGCCCTAATTCAAAATGAAAACTAACAATATTTCTTCCCCACTTCTCCACCATCTCTTCCTATGATACCAGGACAGGGTTAAACAAAAATGGTGAAGTTTCACCTGATTGGAGATTATTTAATATAATATTAGTAACGTTGTAGCTTTGTTGACTCCAAGAAGATGTGTCTTGAATCTACACTCATGTGCTTGTACTTAATGACAACAATCCTATTTCTCATGACACTTGTCAAAAACAGTTGATCAATATTGGGGCCAACAAAATTGCATCAGTGACTGATAAAATTCCATTCTTTCTAGGTAAGAAACAACTGAAAATGGAACATTTCATTACTTCCCCACACACTGTGCATACATGGGTTTCCAACCAAATGTATCATTGTCTGTGGTGTTGTCCTTTCTAGTATACAATGCCTCAGTGTTGAATGTAGCGGGAACAATTAAAAGAAAAGTACTCCATAGACACTGCAAGAAATATTGGGGAATGGATGAATTCACTCCATTGGTGCCAGGTTGACAACAACTATGGAGAAAAAAGGATGACACAGAGGAGAGATTGACATTGTATTTTATGGTTTTAAGTCATGCTTTTTGAACTGCTCAGAAGTGCCCTCACCCCACACCCAGCTTGCTTGGCTGTGGGGGAAGGCTGTTGAGGGTGGCGGGGGAAGGACAGGACAAGGGCAAAGGCAATTGGCCTTCACCCCTGGAGTCACCAAGGGGGGGGTCAAGCTGGCCACTATTTCGGCCGCGCTGCCCCGCCTCCTCCTCATTCCAGCTATTCCAGCTGGAATTTTCGCGCCCTTTTCAAGTGGCAGTGCATCGGCGTCCTCCGTCCGTCCTCGATCTCTAGCAGCAGCGCGGCAGTGGTGGCAACCCCAGGGATGAGGCGGGGCATGGTGGCGCGGCAGCGGCGTGGCGGTGGCGCTGCGGTGGCACGGCGGTGGCGCGGCGGCATGGTGGCGTGGCTGCGGCAGTGGCGCCAACCCCTGGATGAGGCGGCAGCTTTGCAGCACAGCTGTGGCGCAGCGGCTCGGCAGCGCTGGCATTCCTGGGGCGAGGCAGCCACTGAGCTGTGTGGTTTGCTCCCCTTCCCCCACACAAGCAAAAGGCTTTTCGCCCTTCCCTCCCCTCTTTCTTCGGTGGTCCCTGCTTGGGTTTTCGTGGCATTTCTGCCCCTCAGCTGATTTCAGGAGGGGAAAGTCTCCTGTTTTCCCCCATTTCGCCCTCCATAACACCTTCACAGTTTGTGTGTGTGTGTGTGTGTGTGTGTGTGAGGGGTCTCCATTTAGCTTCCCAGCGCTTCCAGGTAGCCGTTATTAAGGGCAGGGAAGGGAAAGTGTTCTGGTGCCTGGGCTTACCTCCTCCTTTTCACCTCCATAGGCCGTTTATCCGCGGCTGCCTACAGCGGGTTATCAGTGGCTTCTTTCCTTTTGTCCCAGGAATACAGGGATTTTCCCGGGCTTTTTTAGCACTCTTCTGCCCCCTAGTGGCCTGTTGTGCCTTGAACCCCCTTTGCTTCATAAGAAGGAGAGGGGAAGGGAGGAGTCAATAAATTTAAATAAATAAATAAATAAATTTTAAAAGGGAGCAGTTGCTTGAGGGGAGCTTGTGTAAGGCACAAGGCTTCGCCTGGAAAGTATAGGGTGCGATTTAATATAAATAAGAATAACAATAATTAAAGACAAAGGAAGGGAAGTAGGGTAAGTGCATTTCATTCAGGGTTCCATCCTAAAGCCGGTTGGCAGATCTCCCAACACACAGTGATGCCACCCAAGAAGGGTTTGGGGGGGGGAAAGGCAAGGGCAAAGCCGCTTGCCCCCCAGCTAAAGCCCCCTGCCCCCCAGCTAAGCGCCACTTCCGTAGGGCCGACTCTTCCTCATCCGACGATGAGGATCAAGACTTGGCCCTACTTCTGGCCAGACTGGAGGCTGCTGAGCGGGACTTAGGGATCCCTGCATTCATCACCCCTGCCAGGCGGGCTCCCCGGACTTCAAGGGTTACTAGAGGGCAAGCTCGCAAGGATCTATTAATATCTATTTCAGAGAGGCTGGCAGCAATCGAGGCTTCCAAGGAGGTCGTCACCGTCGCTGGGCAAACAGCATCTGCACCGACTCCAGCGCTCACATGCTCACATTCGGAGCAGCCCCCTCCGGTGCAAGGGTCACCGGCACCCGTCTCACTGGCTCCTGCAGTTTTGGACCACAGCCAGATCCCTGACATGGCAAACAACCTTGGCTCAGGTGAGGTTCCGGTACCTGGGGGGTCCGTGCCACCGACTGGCCGTTACCAGTTCCCGCCATACGGGTGGTTCCCCTTTTCGGCAGGGATGAGTTCACCTTTTCACACCCCAGTAGGGGGCATCCCAGGGTTCCCTCATACAGGTGTACCACCCCACTGCTTTGGCCCAGGTTACACACTCCTGGCACTAAGCCATGCCACACCGGGCGGGGCCGCCATTACGACAGGCATCCCTGCATGTACCCAAACACATGGGGCCCCTGTCCCTGCTCCAAACCTCGCAGGTGGGGTTGACAGGGGGGGAGCACCTGCAGCCCATCCGACTACTGAGCCTCCTTTGGCCGGTGACAGAATGGCTCCTCAGCATGCCCCATCCGCCATGGCTGCCTGCGCAGCCATGTGGCAAGGCCCCTTAGGCGAGAGCTCTGAGGAGCTTGGGGCAGGCAGCAATGACCCCTATGCCCAGGTAGAGATAAGGGCAATTCTGACCGGGAGAACATACACTCCCCTGGGATATCACCTATTGCCAGCAACAAAAGAGAAAATACTCCAGGGAGAATTCATTGACATCTTCTCCCTGTTATTCTGTGAGTCTGAAACAAAGGAAGGGGAGAAATCTGGTGATAGGGATCAGGAGAGGGTAAGAAGGTGTCACGCACTTGGGCAAATTGGCTGCCCAGCTTCTTAATATATATGGGTGTCATTCAGCAAAAGCACCCAGAGAGTGGTTGGGTCCTCACTAAGTATTTGGATATTATATATAGGGCCTACACCAAATACAAGGGTGGAGCCTGGCTGGCCTATGACGAATCCTTCCATATGCGGGTGGCATTTGACCCCACATTGTGCTGGGATGCCAAAGATCAGGATCTTTGGCTGCAGCTTATGACCCCTGCCAGGCCAGGTTTTGGTGAGCAATCTGATAGTGGGCATATATTAGCTAAGCCAACGCCTGCCTCAGCCCCTAAGGCTGGGGCAGGACAGCTGGTTCAACACCATGCTCTCTGTTGGGAGTTTGGTTCCAAGGTGTCTGCTTTAAAAACCCATGCAGATTTCACCACGCATGCTCCATTTGCGGGGGACAACACGCCTTCATTGGCTGCCCAAAGGCCAAAGGTCAGCGGGGCCCAAATCGGGAATGGCAGGGTGGTAGGAAACCCGGGGGCAGCACACAACCTCCACCAAAAGGGGCCCAGTCCAATTAAGTTGCAGCCCCTATGGCACCTTTTGAAGTGCTACCCGCTTCTGGAGGACACCAGCTACTTGGAAGAGGGATTTTCCCTGGGTTTTAGGATTCCATTTCAGGGCCAACACCAGGCCCAAATTTGCCGGAATCAGAAATCTATTGCAGGTTTCGAACACCTAGTCTTGGATAAGACCAATAAGGAAGTGGTCGTGGGGCGGGTCATTGGTCCATTCGATTCCTCTCCTTTCCCCAACCTCAGGGTCTCCCCTTTGGGCACTGTGCCTAAAAAGGCTGCAAGTGAATCCCGGTTGATCCACAACTTGTCCTTCCCCAGGAGGGAGTCCGTGAACGATGCCATTCCTGAGCACCTGTGCTCTGTTCACTACACGCTGTTTGACATGGCAGTATCTATGGTGAAGGCACTGGGCCCTGGCGCCCTCATGGGAAAATGCAACATTAAATCCTCATTCCACCTCTTCCAATTTTCCCCGATGATTTCGACCTGTTAGGATTCAGTTTTTCTGGTCAGTTCTATGTCAACAGGGCCCTACCCATGGGATGTTCCGTGTCCTGTGCTATGTTCGAGAAGTTCAGTTCCTTTTTGGAATGGGCTCTGATTGATAAAACCGGGTCCCATAGCATCGTGCACTACCTTGACGATTTCCTATTTGCTGGCACTCCCCAGTGTGCATGGCTAATGCAGGAATTTTCCGCCCTCGCAAATGATCTGGGTGTAACTTTGGCAGGGGGAAAAAACTGAGGGCCCTTCCCCCACTATTAAATTTTTGGGCATTGAACTGGACTCCGTGAATCAGTTGTGTAGGCTCCCAGCTGACAAATTACAGGCCCTAAAGGACAGGATACAGCATATGCTTCATTCTAAGAAAGTCACACTGTTGGCATTGCAGGAAGTTGTTGGCATCTTAATTTCGCCTGTTGGGTAGTTGCCTCCAGCAGGGCCTTCCTTAAAAGCCTTTGTAACGCCATGCAGGGCCTGTGCTTGCCGCACCATTGCATTTGGGTATCATCAGCCATGAAAGATGATCTTTTTGTGTGGCTGCATTTCCTTAACACATTCAATGGCGTTTTCTTCTGGAGGAAGGAGTTGCTATTGGAAGCAGAACTTCAGATACATTCTGACTCATCTGGGGCCCTAGGCTTTGGGGTTGTGTTTCACAATCGATGGTGCCATGCACGTTGGCTGGCTGAGTGGTTAGCCCTAGGCGTCGGAAGAGACCTTACCTTCTTGGAGCTCTTTCCGATATATGTTGCTGCACACCTGTGGGCAGCCCAGCTTGCTAATTCTGTCATGCATGTCTGGTGCGACAACCAAGCCACTGTCCAGGTCATTAATTCTTTATCATCACGCACCAGTAGGCTCATGGCCTTGCTTCGGGCTTTCACTCTTCAGTGCCTGCGTTTTAATATTTTATTCCGTGCACAACACATTCCTGGAATGGATAATGCCTTGGCTGACGCCTTGTCACAAAACCAGGTGCAACGTTTCCAAGAACTGGCCCCTTGGGCGCGGGCTATTCCAGACACCATGCCAGCCGCTCTGTGGGAAATTGGCTGGAAGAGGCAGAACAGGCCATCCTGCAGTCCTTATGCCCAGCACAAGAGCGGCTTACGCCAGGTCAGGTAGGGAGTTCTTTTCATTCCAGGAGGCTGCACATCTTCCACAGTGCTGGCCAACACTGGACGATCACCTATTGCAGTTTTACGTGGATGCCCACAGATGGGGTCTAGCAGCCCGGACCATCGGGGGTAGGCTTGCTGCACTTGCCTTCTGGTCTAAAATGAAGGGTGTAGCAGATAACACCATGGACTTCTGGGTCCGGCGGATGCTTCAGGGCTGGTCCAGGGGATCCCTGGTGCCTCCTGACCCTAGACGCCCTCTGTTGCCAGACATATTGCTGGGCTTGCGGGATCTGTGGCCTTCCTTGTGAAAATCCCCTCAAGAAGCCTCGTTGTTTCATGCTGCAGCTCTTACAGCATTCTTTGGGGCATTCCGGATATCGGAGTTGGTGGTGTCCGCTAAGGGCGACCTGTCGGGACGAGCCTTGCAGTTTAATGACTTACAGTTTTCTCAGCAGGGGTCCCTTGTTCAGCTTAGAAGGTCCAAGACTGACCAGGGGGGAAGGGGTGTCAGCGTGTCCCTGTTTCTAGCCCCCGTGCCGGACCTCTGCCCAGTCGCAGCATTGAGGGACTTTCTGAAGGTTCGGGGAAACCTGCCCGGCCCCCTTTTTTGCCATACAGACTCTTCTCCTTTAACCAAATATCAATTTTGGGCAGTCACACAGCGAGCATTAAAGGTGCTGGGTTTGGGTGCTCTTCGTTTTGGCACACATTCCTTCCGGTTTGGGGCCGCCTCCACCACTGCATCTCTGGGGTTCACATCAGACAAGGTGCAGTTGGTCAGTAGGTGGCTCTCCAAGGCGTATTGGGCATACGTGAGGCCACTGCCGGGCCCTTAGCGTGTGTGGACATTTCTGTTCATTACTTTTCTTGTTCTTCTGGATCGCTGGAGTGCGAGTGATACAATGAAGGTGCTCATCTGAGGGCACAGTATGGTTTTTTGGGCTGGTCAGAGGGCCTCCTCCAGCTGTGGATCCCAGCTAGGGCTCAGCCGCTATGCCACCATTCAGTGGTTGGGCAGACGTGGGATACGTTGGGATCGCCTCCTGCCCACGTTATTCCAGCAAGGGCTGGTGAAGGTTCCCCCACAGATTCTAGTGTTGCACTTAGGGGGGAACGATTTAGGCCTGCTGAAAGGCAAGGCCCTGATTCTTCAAGCTTGGAAGGACTTGCGGCTGATTCGGCGTCGCTGGCCGGGAATCACCATTATCTGGTCCAACCTGTTGCCTAGAGTGGCCTGGGGGGATGGCTTGTATCCTCGTGCCATGGATAAGGCCCGTAAAAAGGTCAACAGAGAGATCGGGAACTTCCTGATCAAACAGGGTGACTGGACCATCATCCACCCCGACATTTCCCCTGCTCGGGGGATACTCTACAGGGCGGTCGGTGTTCATCTCACTGAACTAGGCAATGATATCTTTTGGGCCGATCTGCGAAGGGGCATTTGGGAGTATTTACTGCGCAGGTGGGGGGAGAGCGAATAAGCAGAGGCTTGTCACCCTCCTGTGGCAGCTCCGGGCGGGCTCTCCGCTGGGGGAGTGGACAGGTGAGCATTCGTAGGCACCGTTTCAGGTGACTGGTAAGGCCCGAGACTTCCGGCTCAGGGTTTTGTGGCCCCAGTTGGGAGATACGGCTTACCTTTGAGGCCAACCCTCCTCACCCACTCGGGTTCTGTGGCTCAAGGGGGGGTGACAGGAGAAGGTCTCACAGCCCAGAACTGGGTATGTCTGGTTGGTGGGCAAGGGTGGACGCCTCGCCACAGACAACGAATGCCTCACTCTACACCTGTCATGTTGGTCTTGTTTGCGGTGTGCCCGCCGGTGCTTTCTTCGCAGATTGTAATCTATCAACAAATGTGGCCCTGTTTATCCCAAATTGACTGGTGTCGTCTCATCATTTCTCCCCCTGTCCACTCGCAAGTGCCCTCATCCCATGCCCGGCTTGCCTGGCCATGGGGGGGGTGTTGCGGGTGGTGGGGGAAGGACAGGACAAGGGCGAAGGCCATTGGCCTTCACCCCTGGCGTCACCAAGGGGTGGGTCAAGCTGGCCGCTATTTAGGCTGCGCTGCCCCGCTGCCCCTTCATTCCGGCTATTCCAGCTCCCTCCCGCCCTTACTGCAGTGCGGGTTTTACTGGTTGCCCTATTTGGGGGGCGTAGTAGGAATTTTGGCTCCTAGCCGCATTGGTCAAGCTCTGGGGTTTTTTGCCTACTTCGCACTGCAGTTCCAATATTGAGCTCCATAGGTTAAGCTAGCACCCAACGGTATGAACTTCTGGTCACATAGCTGCACCGGCGGCTCTGGGCAGGCTCTCCGCTGGGGGAGTGGACAGGTGAGCATTCGTAGGCACCGTTTCAGGGGACTGGTAAGGCCCGAGGCTTCCAGCTCATGGTTTTGTGGCCCCACTTGGGAGATACTGGTTTTTTGTTCTTTTAATCATGCCTTTACTCTACTTCCTTTGTGCCCAGTTGGGCCATCTTTAAAAGTCATTGAGAGGATATTTGCCAACCCCTCATTTTCATTCTTCCAGTGTGCTAACTCTACACTGCTGGAAACTTCAAACTCTTTACTACATAACTTGCTGCTAGTAAACGTTTGATTCTTCTTGCTGCTTTTCAGTTTATCCCCTAGCTCAACCCTAACATTAGCAGAACTTTTTTTTTTTAGACCTTAAACATTACAGTATTAGCTGCATTTTCCCAGTAAATGATATATTCCAATCAGTGTACCTGCTTATTCCTTCAGTTATGTCTCCTTTCCTTTTATTGTTTTCTTTCTGCTTAGATTGCGAATTGTGTGTTTGCTCCAATGATGCATATTAAAAGTCATCTCCCTTCCTTCTACCGGATGGTCCCCAATGAAGAATATCAGTATGAAGGGATTATCCAGCTGCTCCTGCACTTCCAGTGGACATGGGTCGGGATTGTTGCGGCAGATGATGACAATGGAGAAAGGTTTATACAGACCTTGATGGCAATGTTTTCCCAGCATAGAATTTGTACGGCACTGAATGAAAAAATCCCAGCCTTATTTCAAACTGAGGAGACATTGCTATATGTTGAACCTGTGAAAGCCAAGGCCACTGCACTCGTCAACTTTAATGTCAATGTGTATGTAGTAAATACAGAGCCTCAGACTACAGCAGGTTTGACATTGTTGATATATTTTTATGCACTAGCAGAAGATACAAGTGAGACTTCTGTAGCTAAAGTATGGATTATGACAACCCAGTGGGATTTCTCAACAGAGACAACACACAAGGGTTTTGATATACTCTTCCATGGTGCCTTGTCTTTTGCAATTCACTCAAAAGAAGTACCAGGGTTTCCAACATTTCTTGAAGGTGTACACCCTGATTCACCAAAAGGGGATGATTTTCTCAGGATTTTCTGGAAAAGTGCATTCAGCTGCTTATATTCCGATTCTAGTGAGGACATGGGGGGTAATGAGAAATGCACTGGTCAAGAGAATTTGAGGAGCCTTCCTGCAACATTTTTTGAAACAAGCATGACTGGCCAAAGCTACAGTATCTACAATGCGGTCCAAGCCATAGCACATGTTTTGCATAAGATGTTCTCATCCAAGACCAAATTTGGAGCAATGGTTAAGAAAATGAGACTGATGCCTCCAAATCTGCAACCCTGGCAGGTGTTATTTTACTTGCAAATTATCTCTCTTTAATATTCTGGCCTAATGTATGATTAAAATTGATTCAGGGCATACATGTACACCTCCCCACCAAATCTGCATACAACATTCCTTTTTCCTTAATGATTTGTATATCTTCTATGTTCAGATGCTGTATCTTTCCAACCAAGGGAAGGCATCACTGAACCCCTGAAATCAAAGTACCCTCTTCCTACACAGTCCTCTTCATACAGATCCCTTAGAGGTGTGTTGCCTTTAAATATTGCTTCAGCATTTTTTGGTCCCCTGAAGGATGACTGGCTGATGCCACTTTTTACCATATCAGTACCTACCCCCTGAAAATAGGACATTTAGTTGAAATGAGATGAATCTTTACTGTCTGTAGCCCAATTCAATCATTCTTTTCTCCCCAACCCTGCAATCAGTATTGTGTGAGGGAAACATGTTCCATTATGTCCTTGTGGCCTTTCCCCCAAACCTTCATCCACTGCAGCACAGAGCATGTTCTAGTTATGTCTTCTCTGTTGCATGAATGAGAAGCCTTATCTTCCAGGCTTCTAAACCACATGGGTATCATAAATCCCAAGTTCAGATACTCCACCATCCAAAGTGTGGAGAGCCTTGGGGCTGCTGATGGGGACAAGCTGGAGCAGGAAGGCCCATGCTTTCATCCTAGGGATGTATGAAATTAACTCACCATTTCATCCAGGGTCATTCGTGGGAGGGGGGAGGTGCTCCTTTCCTCCCCCTGAAATTTTGCCTGACCAGCTCCACTCCATGGAAACTCCGCAGAGCCACCAGCTGGGGCTGCCCGCAGCCAGACATCCAGCCGCTGGGCTGGGCAGGGACGCAAATGGCAGCCGCTGTAGCCACCGCCATTTGCGCCCCTGTCTTTTGCCGTGATAGACTAAATATATATTTACGTAGCCTATCACGGCCTCCACAGGGATGCAAATGGCATCCCTGTGTTAGCCATGATAGGCTACATAATTACTTACGTAGCCTATCATGGCCATTCGAAAGGAGGCGAATGGTGCCCGCAGAAGCAACCTCCATTCAAGAAGCACCGGAATGGCCGACTAAGGTAGGCTCCGTTCCGGGCTGATTTCACGGGCTGGTGGGGTGGGTGGCTTTGTTCTGCCATGGATTCTGGGTGGCTGAATGCGCTGGCATTTGGCCTCTCTGGAATCCATGGCAAAATTCTCCAACATCCCTATTTCATCCTCACATGGAGGGGTGGAGAGAATGAGACCTTACTCTTTCTCATCACCCTTCCTGGAAAACGAAGGCCACTTTGCAGAATTTCCTCTGGATACTTACCATAGGTTTTTGTGTGCTTTTAAAAATTATTTCAACCTGCATTTTCTGACCAACAATGCCCTGAAACACTATGTCCAAGGCATTGTGGAGGACGAAACATTGTGGCCAGCCTGCTCCTACAGTTGCTGCTACCTCCAATTGTAGGGGTTATGGCAGCACGAACAACAGCTACACCCTGAAGAAAGAAGCCGTGCTACTGCATATTGAGGTTCACATTTTCCAATACTAGCCTTGTTCTGTCCCACTTCTACAACTCACTATTTTATTTCCACGCAGATGTTCATATGCATTTTCTTTCACCTTTTTTATTCAAAATGTTTCAATTGTGCAATCTTTTTTGAGCACTTCTCGTTCTTTTTGTGAAATGCATCATACATTCTGAAATGTAAAGATTTCCAGTTGCAAATTATGTTCATGTTGACACCCAGTTCCAGGAGGTCCAAACTGGGTAATAATCTTAGATTAATCTGTGAACGCAAACAATTTCTCACCCATTTCTGAGCTTAATCATTGGCACCCTGTGCCAAATCTTCCTTAGCCATTCATTACCATTTGGAGATTGTGTTGTTTCTAGTATGTAGCAATCAGAGGATTTAGTATAAGTACAGCAATTCACAGATAACTTCATTTTTTTTTAAAGAAATATATATTTCCTTTATCATTGCCTTACAAAAGTATCGAATGGGTCCAAAGTAATCTCTGTCCTAGTAATGTCTCAAAGTACTTTCATTGTCATTTTTTTTTTCTTGAGGAAGCACATTCCATCATGTGGAGGCAACAAAGGTGAATATCCTTTCATACATTCCTGAAAAACGGGTGGTTGTGAGTAAAGGCACTGTCAAAACGGATCACCATGTTCATTGATACAGTAATTTGTTGGTATTGTCTTATACAAGCAATAGTATCCGTTGAATTGTTCTTGAAGTAGCACCTTCCATAATGAGAGATAAACCCTGCCATGCATGCCTGACAAATGGGCCTCTGCAGGTGTAGGCTCCCTCGAAAGTGCCCCTGCATTTCCATTGATACATTATCTTTTTTTTAAGGCAATATCATCACTTGAATAATATGAGCATTACACACCTATAGTTTCCCACTGACATTCAATACTTGCAACTAGAAGAATGCTTCCCAGTTAATTCTGATGTTAGATCATTGGTATTTAATGTATCGTTTGATAAAATGTCTTTACAGGTAAAAAAAAAAAACACTTGACTTTGAAGTTGTAGGTAGAGACTTCATCTGTTTCTTTGGTGTGTGTTTTTTTTAATCTAAAGTAAGTTCAGGGGCCACGGTATGGATTGGGACCCTAGTTTGGGTGTAGGAGGGCTTTAACACTTTGTCTCCCACAGTGGCCCTAATCCAGATCAGTCCCCGTAAGCCTTTAAATTTAACTGACAGAAACTGATCAATTGATGGCAGTAAAAATCTGTGTTTGCCTGTTTCATTTCAGCTTCACCCTTTGCTGAGGAGCATCCCATTTAACAACACTGTCGGGGACTTGGTGTCTCTTGATGAGAATGGTGAATTAGCAGATGGATTTGATATCATAAACTGGGTTACTTTTCCAAACCAGTCTTTTTTGCGAGTGAAAGTAGGAAAGATGGATCCGAAGGCTTTTCTGGGCAGAGCATTCAGCATGAATGATGAGGCCATCACATGGAACAAGAGGTTTAATCAGGTAGGATCTGCAAACTTGCCAAAGGAATCCCATTCATTAGCTATGTGTCAGTTCCCTTGGACAGTGTTGTAAAAAAAGTTCATCAGTGTTCTCTGCCCTCCACTAAACACAATCACAGCTCCTTATGAATTAACTAAAACTGCTTATCTTAGTATAAAACACAACTATGCCTAGAATCTCTAAACATGATCTGCCACATTAACAATAGCAACCAACAAAAACAAGATTTTCCCTCCCCCCATTTCTTTCATTTTAACAGAGCAAAGGGCTGGATGTGCCTGATCTTGTCTGTTCTCGGAAGCTAAGCAGGGTCAGCCCTGGTTAGTACTTGGATGGCAGACCACCTGGGAATCAAGCTCCCTGCATTGAGCAGGGGGTTGGACTCGATGGTCTTGTAGGCCCCTTCCAACCCTATGATTCTATGATAAAATCAACCCATGTTAGCTGTCCCTTCACTTCTAGTTTTCCATAGACAGATACCAACAAATAATGCATCAGATTTAAATCTAATATTGACACAGTGTAGGAAATTTAACATATTTTTCCTTTACGTAATGAACAAAAAATATAGGTGGAATCCATTCGCAAGTTTGGAGGTTTAGTCATGATTCTTCATAATAATAAATAATTAGTTCCTTTTCCATTATCTGAGGAAAAACTTGGTTAAATACTACTAGCCTATCACGGGTGACTTTGGAAAAAAAAAACGTGTACACTAATGGCGGCCCCCATAGGGAGCCGCCATTCGCGTTCCTTATTTGGTCCCTGTAGTCTATGTAACTCTTTACGTAGACTATGGCGAAAATAAGGGCAACGCTATTTGCGTTGTCCTTATTTTCGCCGTAGTCTACATAAAGATTTACGTAGACTACAGGGACCAAATAAGGAACGCGAATGGCAGCTCCCTATGGGGGCCGCCATTTGCGTACGTGCTTTTTTTTTTTAAAAAAAGTCACCTGTGATAGGCTACGTGACGATTAACGTAGCCTATCATGGCTGACTTTGCAGATCTAGCCATGATAGGCTACGCAAATCGTTACGTAGCCTATCATGGGGGCATGTTTTTTTTTAATTTTTTATTTCGCGGCCGGGGAGACGGGGCGCTTCTCCCCGGCCTGAATTTCGACTGGGCGAGGCGAGGCGCCTCCCTCCCGGCCTGAATTTCAGGGGGAGAAGCTAAGCGCCTCCCCCCCACTGCAAAGCAAGCTGTGAGACCAGGTAAATGACTTTCGTACATCCCTATTTTTATCCAATCAGGCCATCCACACACAAAACAAATAGAATTCTCACATCAACCCAAAAGGGAGACCGAAGTACAAATTATTAATAAAATAACTAACAAGAGCAAGTTAAAAACATTTTAAAATCCTAAAACAATATCTGCCAGAATGTTATTACCATGTTTACGGATTTAGTTTTTTTATAACCGTCAATGACTTTCGCCTCTCCAGGGCTCGACTGACAAACTTAGCAGTCCTATATGATGTATAATGATCTATTCCAGCTAATAATAATTGAGTTATGCTTGCACCAGAAGTATCCTCAAGCACAGCTAATAGGGGCTCAAGGTATTGCTTCCTCAAATCGATATACAATGGGCATTCTGCTAGAAAGTGTACCATGTCGTCTACCTTGGGGCAACTAGCTGAGCAATCTGCACTCATGCCATGATGGGTCCTATAACGTGCCTTCACCTCCAACAATTGGAGTGAGTTCAGTCTACACCTTGTCATGAGCCATCTCAATTCATGTGAGGTGATGGAAATCAAATACGGGGGAGCCTTCCCCGGAGAGGTCATGATGCTTTTATAGATCTTGTTAGAGTGACTTTCAGCAGCAACAGCCATTGTTGTTTGAATATCAACATCCTGTAACCTCTTTGAAATCTCATCCCCAGCTCTATCATAGCCCCTCGCAAGCAAATATGATTGTGAAAAGCCCAACTCAGAGATAGATGTGGTTATCTTGTCTGCCCATGAGCCCCTTCCCATAGCTTCATATGCTAATAAGACCAAGGGGGAGGCCAGTCGGAACACTATCTTTAACCAGAAGAAAGTGGCAGCTTTTTGGACAAGCATTCCCACTGAGTGACAAGCTGTTTCTAGTCAGACAATGGCCTTAGAAGTGGATCTGGGAACCCCGAGTATTCTGGATAGAAATTTATGCTGCACTGACTCCAATGAAGCAGTGTTAGCATGGGTCCAGGCAGGTGCCCCATATAATATTTGGGGAAGTAATTTGCCCTTGTATAGCTCTATTAAAGGGGCCACCATCTTACCACCTGGTCCAGCAGCAAAACGAAGAATGGCATTACTAGTTACATTAGTTGTCAGGGCTATTGCATTCAAGTGCTCCGACCAAGATCCTGAACTTTGAAATGTCACCCCTAGGTATTTATATTTGTTGACCTGATCAAGCAGGTGGTTATCCAGCTGCCATCAGTATTTTTTCCTCGTTTTGCCAAAGACTAAGATTTTAGTTTTTTCGTAGTTGATCTGAAGGGCTTCTCTCACACAATATGAGCTTCTTAAAAGCCTACGCATCCCCACCTGGGTGTATGACAGGAGAACAGCGTCATCTGCATATAATAACACTGAAATATTCTTGTCTTTTAAAAGAGGTGAGAAGAAGTCTGGATTAGATAAGTAGAGAACCATATCATTAAGATAGATTGAATAAAAGAGGTGCAAGCAAACATCCCTGGCACACTCCTTTGTTAACAATAATGGGGTCTGAAGGATCACCTGAAGACTCTCTCACACACAAGATAGAATTCTCATACAGCCCCTGTATTCCCCTGAGCAATTTATGATCCACATTTAAAAGTGTAAGCTTCTGCCAAAGGCGGGGTCTAGATATAGAGTCAAAGGCTGCTCGAAGTCTACAAATGCAGCAAAAAGTGAGTGATAAGGGGGAGATGTATATTTCCCAGCCAAATATTTTAGTAGAAGACAATGGTATACTGTATATCTGCCACATCGGAAGCCTGCTTGTTCTTCAACTAGGAGATTCTCCCTGAGCACCCAATTTTCCAGCTTATCTAAAAGATGTCTTGCATACAACTTACTTATAACATCCAGTA
Source organism: Heloderma suspectum (assembly GCF_057233095.1). Lineage (NCBI taxonomy): Eukaryota > Metazoa > Chordata > Lepidosauria > Squamata > Helodermatidae > Heloderma > Heloderma suspectum. Next base: position 90,642,802 of record NC_139463.1, on the reverse strand, counting down.
GACTTATAGGGCAATAATTCTTAGGGTCTAACCGATTGCCCTTTTTATAAATAGGCATTACAATAGCTACTGCCCAATCTTGGGGAAGTTTCCCAGTTCTATCAATAAGTGTAAATAAGGTTGCTAACATTGGGATCCACCAATGAGGATAATCAATCAAGAAATCTGGTGAAATGCCACTCCTTCCGGGGGCCTTTCCATGCTTCAACTTCCATATCAGCATAGCTATTTCCTCACAGGTGACTGGGGGCCAACTAGGTGATTCTGGGTCTTCCTCTTGCAATAGGGGAAGACAGGCCATCTCATCATAAAAGAGGGAATGGAAGTGTCATAATAACAGAGTCAATGGATGGAGTCCCAGAGTATCTTAAGTCTGAAGTAAGGTGCCAAAATCTAGGTCTATCATTTCTTTCGAGGGCTGATGCTAGTTCCACCCATTGCAACCTAGCATGCTCTTGCTTTTTTTCTTTAATGGTATTTTTATATAATTTATGCAGTGCCAAATAGGACTGTGGTAAAGGGACTATACCTCTGTCCCTTAGGAATTTATGTTTTCTTTTAATTTCCTGCTTAAGTTTTCTACAGTCCATGTCAAACCATGGATTGCCCTCTTTTGGCCTCTGATTCTTTATTTTATTTTATTTATTTATTTATTTATTTATTTCATTTCTGATTCTTTGACTGGCCTTTCCAAAATAAGAGGGGTTCGACTGCTGCTATAATCTGGGCATAACATTCTAGTACTACTTCCATCTCTTTGGAAGAGGACAGGGTATTCAGCAAGAGTTGTACATTCTCAGAATGCCATAAGCGTTCCAAAGCATTTAAATTCACATTTGCCCATTTACGATGGTATGTTGCAACCCTCGTGCTTGGGACTGGGAGCCTATTTTCTTGATTTGCCTGGGCATTTTTAAGACATCCTAACTGGACAATCAGTGGTTGGTGATCACTACATGGATATGAATCTACTCTAAAGAGCGTAATCAGCCCAAACACAGCTGGAGGAACTGCAATATAATCAATTACACTAGCCCCAAGATCGTTGATAAAGGTAAATTCCCCTGTCAAATCCTCGGACAGAGAGCCATTCAGAATGAGAAGTCCAGATTGAAAGATCATTTGAATAAACAGCTTCCCTTGGGTGTTAATTGTGTGATCCTTTGAATGTCTATCCTTTATCAGTGGGAAGTCATCCAGGGAAAAATAGGAGACTGGCTCTATTGCATTCCAGTTTGGGCCAATCCGGGCATTAAAATCACCAACTAATATCAAATGAGCTCCAGATAGTTGGGTCTGCAGGCCAAGTATGTAATCTGTAAGGCTTTCCCAAACATTTTTGCTGTGATGAGTTGATTTCCAAGGAGGAATATATACATTTACCATGATATATGATGCTGAATTAATTTTGAAAAATATAGCCAAAGCCCAGGACTGCAAATTACTGATGAGATAGCTTTCACCTTTCAATGAAGTTGATATACAACAGGCTAATCTCCCCCATGGGCATCCCATGCCTCTGGGGATGCTTGCAGGGACTTCATAGGTTTTGTAATCACTCAGAAGAATTTCCCCCGTGCACCATGTTTCCTGTAGGAATATGCTATCAAAAGATCTAAGGTACCTTCTGAATGAACCATCTGCCCTTTTATTAGACCATCCAGAGATGTTCCAGGGGACACACTTAAGTGAACTCCCCAAAGCCTTATTTTGTCAGGAGCAATAATCTAATGTAATTTGATCTATTGAGGGGTCAAGCTGCGTGGCACCATTTAAGCGGAAAGTGGAGTTCTGGATCATGTGTTTCCTTTGAGAATTATTTGCTATTGGGACTACTGTGGTGTTGATTTCAGCCACCACTGTTTTCTGTTTTTTTTGTGGTATCAACTGAAAGTTGTCAATATAAGAATTAATTGCAGTATTGGTTAAGAGAATTTCAGTGTCTAACAAAACATCATTTTTGAGTAAGGGACTAGAGGAACATAAAGACCTAACATTTGTTATCTGAAGGCCCTGATCAGCAGCCTCTATATCAATGGTCCCAACATCTGTCTCCTGAGTTGTAAAATCAATGAGCATTTCAGTGTTAGACTGCTCTTGAACATTATGTAGTCGACTTGCTTCTGGGGCATACTGATCTATGTGTTTCCTTCTGGATTTCTGCTTAAATAGTGGTGTTAATGAAGAAGTTTTAAAGAACCTTCTAGCCCTTACTCCATATTTACCCAGTTGGAGCCTCGCAGCAAAGATTTCTTTAACCGACATTGGTGAGTTGAAAGTTATTATACATCTCTGTAAATACAGAGAGCCTGGAAGTGTGTGTACAGGTCTAATATTTCTTATATGAATTCTTAAGTTCAACAATGCATTAAGATTATACACAACTCGGTTTTTCCCCCACCAACTAGGCAGAACACCATCTGATAATGGTGATATTTCAAAGGCCACTTGGTCTGGGACTAAAATTAAGTTCCCCTTAAAGTCCCAATTCTTCAGTTCTACAAGTTCTCCACAGTCTGCAAGGTTCAAGAAATTCGAATGTTGGGATACAGTTGAAGGAACCAAAGCCTGTATAGGTTCTAAAACTGGAAGTGTCATGTCTTTCTGATTTACTTCTGGATTCACATCTTGTTTTGTTCTGGTATCCTGATCCTTGAGAAGTTGTATAATCTCATCAAGTTGCTTTGTATATCCAGTGATAGGAGTTAGTTTATCATTTATAGCTCCAATTGTCCCAAAAATATTAATTAGAGTTTTAAAAATTAACAAGCACTGTTCTGCCATGGTATCAATAATTGCCATGTTCACATCTTCAGGCTTCAGCCCGGTAGTTGCCTGTTTCTCCTCATTTCTCCATTCCTGGGAGTCCTCAATTTTTCCTTCCTGGGATTCATCATTTTCCCCCAAAGGGGTGGTCAGGATTGAATATCGATTAGTAGTAAGGATTGGGAGTCCTCCAGGGGTATCAGAGCCACCAAACATGAAGCTATCAATTTTAGATTGTTTTGAAACAGGGAAAGTTGGAGACTCTAGTTGGTCTCTCTGTCTCTTTTTCTTACTACACATTGCAAACAGAGGGTAGAAAAATCAGGTAGCACCACTCCGCAAGCTCCTCCACTGGATAAATGCTTACAGAAGTCAGCAAAATTGGCAAAACAATGAGGCAGGCATTCACATATGCTTCTATGGCTTGTGTGTGTATGTAAGGACTTTATCAGAAGAATTCAAAACATAGTCCAAACACTGAGAGCTCTCGCATTGCCTCCTCACAGCTGGTAAAAACTTGAACAGATTAAACCTTAGGGCAGCCAAAACATTACAGTTGCCTGGCATGCACTACAATAATAGAGGTTTAAACTGGCAAATTAAAACTTAAAACACATTGTGACAATTTAAAACAATTAAAATTTAAAACAAACAAACCGAGGAGCCATGAAATCTGCCACTGCTCGTGCTGACCGGAAACAGAACCCCCAGGAACAAACATCCCCTGCCAAGCGCTGGTCATCGCCATCAACAATGCCAAGAACAACACCATCCACAGATGAGCAGAAACGTGCAGCTCCCGATGCCACCTCATCTGGAACTGATTCCCCCATTCCCCAAAGAAGAAATGGTGGTGGCAGGGTGAGTTCCTATGTGTGGTGCTTCTTCAAATATGCAGAGAACAACCACTATGTCTTGCTTTGCGATATTTGTAGAAGCTGTGTGCGGCTAGGAAAAGAAGGGGACTGTGGATGAGTGGGCATGTCTGCCATGAGGCAACACATGGAGGTGCATCATGCACTTCTTGTGCCCAAAGATAGCAATGGCAAGTCCCTGCCACAATCATTCAAACAGAACATTACCACCTTCTTTGCCTCATCTTCCAAAGACCTCACGCAAAGTGGTCTGGGTGAGAAGGGCACAGAAGGCAACTTAGCTAAGAGGCAGATGTCAATGGAGAAATGCCTTACGCTGACACAGAAATTCCCCTCTGACAGTGTCCAGGCATGAAGGCTGAATCACGACCTGACAGAGCTCATTGCTCAATGTATGCTTCCCTTCTCCCTGGTGGAAGACAAGGTCTTCCTACGCTTCATGAAGAGATTGTGCCCTCGGTGGGATGACCCCTCTCATCACTACATTAGTGGTGTTGCCACTCCAGCCCTGGCTTCTGAAATCAGAAGGGTACTCCAACAGGATTTGAAATGTGCAGTTGGAGGAAGTGTACATTTAATGAGTGACACATGGACAAGTAATCAAACAAAGTCTTATCTGTGTGTCACCGCACAATGGGTATCTGTCAGTGCGAGCAGCCGACTGACTTGGAGAACAGCGACATTGGCCCTCACAATGCTCTCAGGGACACACACAGCAAAAAACATTGCCAGTAGCATCAGTGGTGTTGTTCAGTCCTGGTTGGCCCCCTTAAATCTAACAGTGGGCTGTGTAGCAACAGACAATGCCTCTAACTACCTAAAAGCAGCCCGCATTGCATGGCTAAACCACGTTCAGTGCATTGTACACTGTTTGAACCTTGTGGTGCATTCTGGATTGAGCAACACATCTCCTAAAATAAGCAAGCTACTTAAGGTGGCCCAATCCATTTGCACCCACTTCAGGCAGTCCTGCTCAGCAATGGAGGCAATCGGCACCATGCAATGTAGCTGTGGCCTTCCGGAACACAAATGCATTTTGGATGTGTGCACACGCTGGAACAGAACATTGCATATGCTACAGAGACTCTGTGAGCAGAGAGCTGCTATAAATGACTACATTATCGAGAAACAACACCCTTCCAAATTCCTTGTCACACCACAGCAGTGGGTCTTGATGCAAGACCTGGTTGACATATTAAAAGTATTTGATGAATGCACAACACTACTGAGTACAGACTATGCTACACTGGGCCAAGTTCTACCTGTGCTGAAGATTATAGAGGGGGCACTGAGGAAATGCTGTGCTGGGCTTTGTGAGCACACCAGTGCTGTAGGCAGTCAAGTCCCCAATCCTGCAGTTAGGCTTGCTGAATTCCTTCTACAGGAGATTGGTGACAACAAAAACATCACTTTGATGAGGGGAGACATGAAAGACATTGCTGCATCATTCCTTGAACCACGGTTCTGGGATAGCGCAACGAGGGAGGTGCTGCAAAACCAGAACCCTGACTTCCAAAGTCTAAAAAGCTATTTGACAGAGAAAGTCATGGAGTGCTGCCAGAGAGATGTTCTGGCTGAGAAGGAGCTGGGGAAGAGTGAGGCTAGTAGTGTTAAAGGCTCCTTGGAGGGCTCTCTCAGTCTAATCCAGCAGCTGAGTCCAGACACAGACAAAGGGATTCCTTTCAAAGCTTTATTCTTCTTTTACAACTTAACAACTATACCAATTGCAACTAGATCTGAGCAGCACAGTACCTATGCCCTAAGCTGGAACAGTTGGTCCCCATTTGAAAGGGAATTACTGGCAGACCCCTGAACTTAAGGACTAGGGAAAGTCCCTCCCCTTTTCCCTTGGAGCCTCTGGGCGCAGCTGTTGTTTGCGCGCCAACCTGGCACTTCGCCTCCTTTCCGCGCCCTTCATCTGGCGCCGCTCTCTGCATCTGCGTCACGCATCCACCAAGTCTGCCATCTGTGCTTGGTCACTCCCTGGACTGCTAACTAAACTAGGAATGCTGGTGGGAGGAATCTCTGTCAGCTGTTGGTCCTGGGAAAGAGGAGCGCGCTCCTCTCCCAGGAGCGACTGCTCTTCCTCAGAATCAGAACTACTCTGGGATTCTATGGGCTCAGTGTCCACCCTGACAAGTAGTACTACTACCTCTCCTGAACATAATATCTGCAGCAGTAGCACCATCACCATCAGGAGGGGTGATGATGACACAACAGCAGCTGCACTAACAACACGACATACAGATACAGGGGCATCTTGTGGAAAGTTCTACGTGTACACCTCAATGGAAGTGGAGCTCAGTGTAAGCGGGCAGGGGAAATGTGCCAAAGCAGTAGGGATGTACGAAAGTCAATTACCGTTTCGTGGATCTGCTTTGCGATGGGGAGGAGGCACTCCGCACCTCCCCCAAGAGTCCTGCCTGTCCGGCTCCGCTCCACGGGGATTCCCCAGAGCCGCCGGTCGGCTCTGGCCACAGCTGGGTGTCCAGCCACTGGGCAGAAGGGATGCAAATGGCAGCTGCCATAGCTGCTGCTGTTTGCGTCCCTGTATTTAACTGTGATAGGCGGCTAAGGTGGCTGCCATTTGCATTCATTATTTTTCGCCGTTTTAGTCTATGTAAATATTTACATAGACTATTACGGAGAGAAAAAAAAGGGGAACGCTAATAGAGTAGTGGGCGCTATTTGTGTTCATTTTCTATTTGCCATTTTAGCCTACATAAATATTTTTTACGTAGACTAAAAACATAAATATGTACATTTTAGCCTACGTTAATATTTACGTAGGCTGGAACGATGAATAAAAAAGGAATGCAAATAGCGCCCACTATGCTATTTGCATTCCCTTTTTTTCTTTTTTGCCTTAACAGTCTATGTAAATATCTACATAGACTAAAATGGCAAAAAATACAGAACACAAATGGTGGCGGCGGTAGCCACCGCCATTTGCGTATGCATTTTTTTCTTTACTTTACCGTGATCTTTGATCTTCAGCAAAGGAGATCATTACCTTGTCATGGTGCTGGACCTTGAGCACCTCAATGACATCATGAGCTAAACCGTGAAGGGAGACCCAAGACGGGAAGGTCATGGCAGAGAGGTCAGACTAAATACGATCCCTGGGGAAGGAAACGGCAACCCACCCCAGTATTCTTGCCATGAACACTAAATGGATGAGTACAACCAGAGATATGTCGGTATACCATCGGAAGATGGGACTCCCAGGTCGGAAGATGGTCAAAATGCTACTGGGGAGGAACAGAGGATAAGTTCAACTAGCCCCAGATGTGATGACGCAGCTAGCTCAAAGCCGAAAGGATGGCTAGCAGCCGATGGTGCTGGTAGTGAACAACAAATCCGATGTTCTAAAGATCAACACACCATAGGAACCTGGCCTGTAAGATCTATGAGCCAGGGCAAATTGGGTGTGGTTATTGGGGAGATGTCAAGATTAAATATAGACATTTTGGGTGTCAGTGAATTGAAATGAACTGGAATGGGCCACTTCACATCAAATGACCACCAGATCTACTACTGTGGACAAGAGCATCACAGAAGAAATGGAGTAGCCTTCATAATTAATAATAAAGTGACGAAAGCAGTGCTTGGATACAATCCAAAAAATGACAGAATGATCTCAATTCGAATTCAGGGTAAGCCATTCAACATCACAGTGATCCAAATATACACCCCAACCACAGATGCTGAAGAAGCAGAAGTAGATCAGTTCTATGAGGATTTGCAGCATCTACTGGATAGTACGCCAAAGAAAAATATGTTATTTTCATTACAGGGGACTGGAATGCTAAGGTGGATAGTCAAACGACACCTGGAATTACAGGCAACCATGGTCTGGGAGAACAAAATGAAGCAGCACATAGGCTGATAGAATTTTGCCAAGACAACTCACTGTGCGTAACAAACACTCTCTTCCAACAACCTAAGAGACGACTTTATACATGGACTTCACCAGACGGTCGACTCTGAGGTCGGATTGACTACATCCTTTGTAGCCAAAGGTGGCGGACATCTATGCAGTTGGTAAAAACAAGATCTGGAGCTGATTGTAGTTCAGATCACGAACTTCTTATTGCACAATTTAGAATCAGACTAAAGAGAATAGGGAAGACCCACAGATCAGTTAGATATGAGCTCACGAATATTCCTCATGAATATGCAGTGGAAGTGAAGAATAGATTTAAGGGACTAGCTTTAGTAGATAGGATCCCGGAAGAACTATGGACAGAAGTTCGCAACATTGTTCAGGAGGCGGAAACAAAAAATGTCCCAAAGAAAAAGAAAACCAAGAAGGCAAGATGGCTGTCTGCTGAGACACTGGAAGCAGCCCAAGAAAGAAGGAAAGCAAAAGGCAACAGTGATGGGGGAGATATGCCCAATTAAATGCAAAATTCCAGAGGTTAGCCAGAAGAGATAAGGAATTATTTTTAAACAAGCAATGCGCAGAAGTGGAAAAAGATAATAAAATAGGAAGGACAAGTGACCTCTTCCAGAAAATTAGGAACATCGGAGGTAAATTCCAGGCAAAAATGGGTATGATCAAAAAGAAAGATGGCAAGGACCTAACAGAAGCAGAAGAGATCAAGAAAAGGTGGCAAGAATAAACAGAAGATCTGTGTAGGAAGGATAACAACATCGGGGATAGATTTGATGGTGTGGTCAGTGAGCTAGAGCCAGACATCTTGAAGAGTGAGGTTGAATGGGCCTTAAGAAGCATTGCTAATAACAAGGCAGCAGGAGAAGACGGTATCCCAGCTGAACTGTTTAAAATCTTGCAAGATGATGCTGTCAAGGTGATGAATACCATGTGCCAGCAAATCTGGAAACCACAAGAATGGCCAACAGATTGGAAAAGATCAACTTATATCCCCATACCAAAAAAGGGAAGCACCGAAGAATGTTCAAACTATCGAACATTGGCACTTATTTCACATGCCAGTAAGGTAATGCTCAAGATCTTGCAAGGTAGACTCCAGCAATTCATGGAACGAGAATTGCCAGATGTACAAGCTGGGTTTCGAAAAGGCAGAGAACTAGAGACCAAATTGCCAATATCTGCTGGATAATGGAGAAAGCCAGGGAGTTTCAGAAAAAACATCTATTTTTGTTTTATTGAACAGAAATATGGAACAACAGACTGGTTTAAGATTGGGAAAGGAGTACGGCAGGGTTGTATACTCTCACCCTACCTATTCAACCTGTATGCAGAACACATCATGCGACTTGCTTGGCTTGATGAAGTCAAGGCTGGAGTTAAAATCGCTGGAAGAAACATGAACAATCTCAGATATGCAGATGATACCACTTTGATGGCTGAAAGCGAGGAGGAGCTGAGGAACCTCATGACAAACAATGGTTGCATCCCGAGGACCCCAGGGAAAGAGGGAGGATCTCTCCCTAGACCATAAGTTCAGGGTCTGCATGTGACTCTCCTTCAAACGGGGACCAACTGCCTTACCTGGAGCTTAGGCTACTCTGCTATCTTTCCCCAGTGCTGTTCCTTGCATTGTCGCTAGTGATTAGTATTCTGAACGAGTCATAAAGTAATAAAGGAATAACGTCTCAGAAAGAATTCCTCGATGTCTGTGTCCTGAGTTGGCTATTGGTGGGGACTGCAAGAGGCAACTAAGGCACTCCTGACACCTATCTGCTTACTTCATGCAGAATGGGTGAACAAACCTGTCACCTAAGTCCAATCTGGTGGCCATCGAAAAATTCCTGCACTGCTGCAAAGCCAGTGCTAAGCCTGCACTGATATCGAGGATGTGTGGGTGGGAGGACTGGAGGCTGGTAGCTCTCATTTCGGTGAGGCTGTGAATCCATTCCGGGTTTGAGTCAGAACCAGCCAGAACTCATCCCTGCCTGATCCTCCACCCAAGTGGTGGAACATCCCTGGGCAAGATAAATAGCACACTATTTTCCATGAATTATTTTATTATTATTTCTCTGATTTCAGTCCACTTGCTAGCCAGAAGATTCCACTTCTAAAAGACAAAGTGTAAATGTGTGTGTGTGTTTCACTTTTTAAAAATAATTTTTCAACTTATTGTTTATTTTCAAATTTCAACAAAAGGAAGAAAGAAAAAACTGGTTACATGGATATGAATATATCATTTTCAATACATACATATTTTGTACATACCTGTCTATATCCATATCCATATCCATATCCATCCATCCATCCATCCATCTATCTATCTATCTATCTATCTATCTATCTATCTATACATACATATGAAAACACAGGTTTCTAAGAACTATGCAAAAATTTTAATGACAGCAGACAAAATATCCAAATAAGTGTCTATTGGCATGTGTCGTCTATACACCACCCATTGTAATCTCGAAAACAATGTAAGGTCTTCAGTCCATTGCTTTATAGGATGTGTGTCTGTTTTCATCTAAGTCTTTTAGCTGTCAGACAGGCATGGAGAATACAATTTGACTGACTGGGCATTAACTTCCAGGAAGCAGATAGATAATATAGAAGAGCATGTATATCAGTAAATAATAAGGATCGTTCCAATATGTTTATCCGTATAATGTCCTCCTCCCCATAAGGGGCAACTACTGTACATTCCCAATCTATTGATCTCTTGTCATAATAATAAGTCTCATCCTGGAAGGGATCCGTGGGGTTTCAGGGGGGTGGCAGGCCGTTCCTCCACAGAGATCAGGGGGCTGAATGCACTGGCATTCAGCCTCACTGAGATCTGTGGCAGAATTCTCTGACATCCCTAGTTCCTTATTTTTTGCCATCTTAGTCAACATAAATATTTACGTTTATGAAAATAAAGGGGAATGCAAATAGCGCCCGCTACGCTATTTGCGTTCCAATTTATTTTGGCCCTAGTAGTCTACGTAAATATTTACATAGACTAAGACAGCCAAAAATAAAGAATGAAAATGGTGGCGGCCGTAGCATGAAAGAATCATGGCATGAAAGAAGAAGCGAATGGAGAAGAAGAATCATGGCATGAAAGAAGAAGTGAATGGCGGCCGCAGTGCGGCCGCCATTTGCAAGTTGGTGCCGACGGGAGCAGGTAAGTGCTCCGTTTCGTGCTATTTTTGTGGGGTGGGGGCTTCATGCTGCCCAACTTTCGTGGGTTGGGGGAGGCAGGGGCTTTGTTCCATGATGGATTTTGGGGGATCCGTCACGGAATTCTCTGACATCCCTACTAAGGTGTAGCCTGATGTTGGGAGGTCACATTCCATAACTAAAGGAACAGGCAGTCAGCACAGAATGCTATTGATTTTCTTTGCAATACCCTTTGAAAACATTGAAGTACTTGCAGCATTCTAGCTTCAGAAGAACACTGGGCATGCAAGACATGGCTTCACCAGCATTTAGGGATCTCAGAGGATTCCGCCACGGATCTCAGTGAGGCCGACTGCCAGTGCATTTGGCCCCCCGAAATCTGTGGCGGAACAGCCTGCCACCCCCCCACCCCACGGATCCCTCCCAGGATGAGACTTCCCTGGGGCAGATGTTCTGGGCTGTGGCAGCTCCAGCAGCAGCTTCGGTGGCGGTGGCTGCAGCGGCTGGTCTTCCGACCGGCTGCCGCTGCTGCCATTTGCAGTCTTGTCATTTTTTTTTTTTAACAGAGACGTGATAGGCTACATAAATCTTTATCACTGCTGGGTTAAAAAAAAAACCCGCGTACGCAAATGGCGGCAGCTATGGCTGCCGCCATTTGCATTCCTTCTTTTTCGCCGTCTTAGTCTACGTAAATATTTACGTAGACTATTATGGCGAAAATAAAGGGGAACGTAAATAGCATAGCGGGAGCTATTTTCATCCCTTTTTGATTCGCTGTAATAGTCTGTGTAAATATTTACGTAGACTAAGATGGTGAAAAATAAGGAACGCAAATGGCGGCAGCCACAGCCACCGCCATTTGTGTATGCCGTTGTGTTTTTTTTTAACCGGGATGTGATAGGCTACATAAGTCTTTACGTAGCCTATCATGTCTTTGTAAAAAATAATAAAAAACCCAAACGTCCAGACTGCAAATGGCAGCGTCAGCAGATGGTCGGAAGACCAGCCGCTGAAGCCGCTGCTGCCGAAGCTGCCAACCGGAACATCCGCCCCAGGTAAGTCTCATCCCAAGGGGGATCCGTGGGGTGGCGGGGGGGTGGCAGGCTGTTCCGCCACAGATTTCAGGGGCCGAATGCACTGGCATTCGGCCTTACCGAGATCCGTGGCGGAATTTTCTGGCATCCCTAGACAGCTTGTCTGGCTGAAAGGGGGGGGGCCTTGCGGGTGGGTGGGGTGAGATGACGTAAGGGCCTCTTATTGGTGTACCCCAGTGGCACCACCATGCAAGGAGGGGCAGGCTGAGTTACCTTAAACTCAGCCCCCCTCCCAATCTCAGCTCTCTGGCTCAACGCAGCTCCCTCTCACCCTCCCCTAGGCAGTGTGGGTTTCTTGCCGGTTGCCCCTTTGGGAATCATGTAGGAATTTTTGGCTCACAGTTTGATTGGCTTATTACTGTGAGTCTTTTTGCCTACATCACACTATTATTCAGGTTGAGTGTGTCCTGTAAGGGAATACAGTCTATATCATCGGTCACATTCCACTTGGCGGCTAAGACGGGCAAAACCTGAAAGAGATTAGGGATGGTGTGCATGCAAGGGCACCTTATGGTGACAGTTGATGCCTGAGGCCCCCCAAATGTGTTGTGTGGCTCAGCGGGGGGATAAGGGTTGCCTGGGAGACCAACCCCTCCTCACTCACCCAGGTATTTTGCAGCACCGGGTTGGGGGTGACACCGGAAGGTCAACCTCCCCCAGAAGGGGCAGTCCGGAGGGATGGCGTGATCACCGCCACCCCTCAGGCTGGGTGTGTTTTCACCCAAGAAGTGCCAGCTAGCCGCTGACACAGTTAGATGCCTGTCCTAGTTACCCCTTTGCAGCTATTTCAATAAATGTGGTCCAATTTTCAACCCAAGCTTGTTGTCTGCGTCTTCTTTAACCCATCTCCGCTCGCAGTTAAAATACAGTTTAAAAACACCAGAGCTAAAAGACTAGGAAGCTAATATGCTAAAATACTGGGAGAATGAAGAAGTCTTCACCTGGCGCTGAAAGGAGTACAACGTAGGCACCAGGCAAACGTCTCTAGGGCACTCATTCCACAGCTGGGGTGCCACAGCAGAAAGGGTCTCTTCCATATCCTGGTGTAAATACACAGAACCATACCAACTGTTGCACATGACCTCTTGGCACCTGGGCAGCAGACTGAACAAGCAGACACAGCCTTGCAGGGTACCCCTTCATTTCCTACAGGTGGGTCAAGGGGCTCAGCAAAATTCTCTTTTCACATTCCCATCCCCCAACAGACCCAGGGATTGCTTGAGCCCCCGTGTTCAGCATCCCCCTTCTAGGATCCAGTCCTAATGCTTTGGTAGTGTTTCTGAGAGGCTAGGCCATGTTGTGAGAAAAAGTGTCTCCCTGGACTTGCTTGGAAAGCTCAGACTCACACTTCCCAACTAAATTAGAAGAAAAATGCTTTTATTATCAATAGAGATTTTGAAGAGACCGATAGGAAGAGAGGATATATGAAACAGAAAAGGGACACCTCAGCCTTAAATCCTTCTGAACCTGCTCAAACGATGAGTTCGTCTCATACCTACATGAGGCATCCCTTACCAGGCAGACCCCCCTCCCCCATCCACCACCTTCCCTCCCAGGCAGAAAAGGATTTGGGCTCCACACCAATCTGGAACTTAAGAGGGAAAATTCCCATTACATCCAGGCCCAGACATGCTGACTTCCTAAGCTATGTCAAACTTAAAAAGCCTCATAACTGTACAAAGAAGAAGAAGAGGAAGAAGGAGAAGGAGAAGGAGAACGAGAAGGAGAAGGAGGAGAAGATGACGATGACATTCTAACAGTAATGACAATGGAAATAGAGATGATAAAACTTTACTTTTACACATTAGTTTGGCAGACATATCCTGCAAGGCTGTGAGGCTCTGGAACAGGAGCCCACCAAATGAATGCCACAAGGCTGAAGGGATGATGAGGTGAATGGAAATCCCTTGGTATTGTAAAACACTGACTATGAAGGTCCAGGAGCAGGGAGACAAATACTCTGGGGCTGAAGCCAAGAGAGCACACTGAAAAGATCTGAGGTGTGAGGAAAATGTTCCAAAATCTTCCCAGAGATTCTTGGTTATATCCAGAAGTTCTCCTTTCTTTCAAGCATGTCAGTGTCACTGACTATGGTGTCAGTGGATCGACAGACTCAGAACTCTTATTCCATATGGTCTTACGCTGGAGGAGAATTCATAAACTTTATACCACTCACACCTCCGTATTTCTTCTTCGGGATTTTCATCTCCCAGCCTTCCAAACTGCTGCTCTTTATATCCATTCAACATTGCAGGTAGTGATGATGGCAGAAGCCGAAGTGCATAGCATTAAATTTGACTTCAAATTACTCTGTTGTTAGTCTGTTACATATATTATTATATATAAATAAACTTTATGCTATTTAGAATTGTGGTAGGGGACTGCAGGTGGCAGGACTGCACCAGTCAAACCTTTTGTCATTTCACTTTATCAAGAGAATTGGAAACCACTGAAGACCAAGTCTTGCTCCAAGATGACTGGAATGTCTATGTTGCTGGGAACCTTCCTGTGGTTGCAGCTGTCTCCAAATGAAGGAAAGGCCAACGTTGTTATGTGCACCATGAGTGATCCCTTCCAGCTCTTGTGCAACTCTTATCAGACGGGAGCTCAGCATTGGAGCACAGGCTTCTCTCTTTGGCTGTGAATTTGATGAAATGCCACTACGTCAACAGCCCAAAACAAAGCTCGTAGATGAACTTGTGAAAGGGTGTCCCTCGCTCCTTAATGTGCATGAGGCCGGGTCATATAGGCTTTGACTGTTTCATACAAATACTGTTGGAAAACAGTCTTCATATTTCTTGTTTCATGCACAAATGTATGCATATTAGCAAGCTTTTTACATATTGTATATGCATTACTTTCCGTACAGTGTGCTTGGCAGTTTGCTCATTTCTCTTTCTTCATTCACTTTTCGATATTATATTGCACCACTTCCTCAGTCACATCATGCTATTTCATCCCTTTCTCTTTTGTCTTTAGTCTTCTGCTCTCTGTCTTTTCATGCACTTCTATCTTTCTATTTTTGAATGCAAATAACATCAGAACTGTTTCTCACATTCAACTCAGAAACTGCCATTTTCTTGTCTTTTACTCTAACCATCACAGGTCCTGATATGTATATACTTTGGATGACATGAGTCACTTTAGAGATGGACAAATCCTTCAGTTTTAGTCAATCTCCACTTCTCATTTCTCTATTCTTATGTCTGGTCTGTCTGGAGCAATGAGATGTTAAAAAAAAGCATAAAAATTCATAAGCCTTTTTGTGGACAGGCTCCTTCACACAGAGCTTTTATCCTGCTATTGAGATTGCTCACTCACAAAAGTTTGTGGGTCCTTCTCACAATGTCGTTAACCTCCAGGGCACATCAAAAGGTACAGTGTTTCCAGGCTATTTCACTCCCAAAAGATCTGGAACTAATGAGCTATTTATTTGAAGTCGGATTGTAACTTGATTAAAACATCCACTAGATGGCAAAGTTTTATTGAGTTCTATGGAACCTCCAGCTAGGAGTGTACGAAAGTCACTTACCTGGTCTCGCAGGTTGCTTCACGGTGGGGGGAGGCGCTTCGCTGCTCCCCCCAAAGTTCAGGCCAGGGGGGAGGCTTCCCGCCTCGCCCGGCCGAAATTCAGGGCGGGGGGGAGGCTTCCCACCTCACCCGGCCGAAATTCAGGCCGGGGAGAAGCGCCCCGTCTCCCCAGCCATGAACTTGAAAAGAAAAAAAAAATACGCCCCTGTGATAGACTACGTAACGATTAACGTAGCCTATCACGGCTAGATCTGCAAAGACAGCCGTGATAGGCTACGGTAATCGTCACGTAGCCTATCACGGGTGACTTTTCTCCCCGAACAACCTTCGGAGGACCGAATGCCTTGGCACTTGGCCCCCCGAAGTTTCGGGGAGAAATTCTCCCCCATCCCTACCTCCAGCTAGGGATATACGAGAGTGAC
Organism: Heloderma suspectum; assembly: GCF_057233095.1. Lineage (NCBI taxonomy): Eukaryota > Metazoa > Chordata > Lepidosauria > Squamata > Helodermatidae > Heloderma > Heloderma suspectum. The sequence continues at coordinate 90,627,054 of NC_139463.1, read as the reverse complement.
TTACCTTTCTGCTGATTATGTTGATGGTGGGGGGGAGGGGTTCCGTCCCTCCTCCCGGAATCCTGGCCATGGGATGGTGCTCCATTCCTCCCACCTCGGAATCCTGGCCAGCCGGCTATGCTCCGCAGCGATTCTGCGGAGTTGCTGGCCGGCTCTGCCAGCAGCCGGACATCCGGCCGCTGGCTAGCAGGGATGCAAATGGCGGCAGCTGTAGCCTCTGCCATTTCTGTCCCTGCAGTCAGCCGTGATAGGCTATGTAAATATTTACGTAGCCTATCACGGCTGTTTTTTTGTTTGTTTTTTTAATGCGCATACGCAAATGAGGCAGCCATGGCTCGTTCTTTATTTTGGCACGTCTTAATCTACGTAAACATTTACGTAGACTAAGACAGCGAAAATAAGAGGAACGCAAATAGTGCCCACTACGCTATTTGCATTCCCCTTATTTTCGCTGTCTTAGTCTACGTAAATGTTTACGTAGACTAAGACGTGCCAAAATAAGGAATGCAAATGGCGGTGGCCATGGCCGCCGCCATTTGCATATGTGCGTTGTTGTTGTTTTTTCAGTCAGCCGTGATAGGCTACGTAAACATTTACGTAGCCTATCATGGTGTTTTTTTAAAATCTAGCCGTGATAGGCTACGTAAATCTTTACGTACCTATCATGTTTTTTCATTTTTTGGGTTTTTTTACCGGAAATGGCGGCGGCAGCCAGTTGAAAGACCAGCCGCCGCCGCCGAACTGCCGCCAAACCACCGCCGAACCGCCACTGAACCGCCGCCGAACTGCCACCGGAGCCACCGCCGGAGCCCCTGCCGCTGCCATGAAGATAAAACCAAGGTAAGACTCGTCCTGGGGGGGGGCAGAGGGGGCGGGCCGTTCCGCCACCGACTTCGGGGGGCCAAATGCATTGGCATTCAGCCTCCCCGAGATCCGTGGCAGAACATTCGTACATCCCTACCTCCAGCAAAGGAGATCGTTATCTTTTCATGGTGCTGGCACTTGAGCACCTTAATGACGTCATGAGCTAAACCGTGAAGGGACACCCAAGATGGGAAGGTCATGGCAAAGATGTCAGAATAAATACAATCCCTGGGAAATGAAATGGCAACCCACCCCAGTATTCTTGCCATGAAAACTAAATGGATCAGTACAACCAGAGATATGTCGGTATACCATCGGAAGATGGGACTCCCAGGTTGGAAGATGGTCAAAATGCTACTGGGGAGGAACAGAGGATAACTTCAACTAGCCCCAGATGTGAGGATGCAGCTAGCTCAAAGCTGAAAGGACGGCTAGCAGCCGATGGTGCTGGTGGTGAACGACGAATCCGATGGTCTAAAGATCAATACACCATAGGAACCTGGAATGTAAGATCCATGAGCCAGGGCAAATTGGATGTGGTTATTGGGGAGATGTCAAGATTAAATATAGACATTTTGGGTGTCAGTGAACTGAAATGGACTGGAATGGGCCACTTCACATCAAATGAACACCAGATCTACTACTGTAGACAAGAGGACCACAGAAGAAATGGAGTAGCCTTCATAATTAATAATAAAGTGGCTAAAGCAGTGCTTGGATTAGGGATGTACGAAAATCACTTACCTGTTCACAGATTATGTTTATGGGGGGGGGGTTCCGTCCATCCCCTCGGAATCCTGGACAGGGGGGAGGCTCTCCGTTCCTTCCCCCCAGAATCCTCCACGGCCAGCTCTGCTCTGCAGCAGCTCCACAGAGCAGCCAGCCAGGTCTAGCCAGCCCAGAGCCATCCACAGCTGGATTTCTGGCCATGGAGGGCTCTGGGGGAAAAAAACCCCGAAAACCGCATACGCAAATGGCAGCGGTTATGGCCACCACCATTTGCGTTCCTTATTTTTGACATCTTAATCTACGTAAATATTTACATAGACTAAGACAGCGAAAATAAGGGGAACGCAAATAGCGTAGTGGACGCTATTTGTGTTCCCCTTATTTTCGCCATCTTAGTCTACGTAATTATTTACGTAGACTAAGACGGCCAAAAGTAAGGAACGCAAATGGAGACGGCTTTTTTTTTTTTTTTTACCCAGACGTTTTAGGCTACGTAAAAACTTACGTAGCCTATCACATGTGTGTAAAAAACAAAAAACAAAAAACTGCAAATGGCGGCGGTGGCAGCTGGTCGGAAGACCAGCCACCACAGCTGCCGCTGCTGCAGCCGCCGCCGGAGCCACCACTGCCCGGAAGATCCGCCCAAGGTAAGTCTCATCCCAGGGGGATCCATGGGGGGGCAGGGGGGCAGGCCGTTCCGCCACAGATTTCAGGGGTCCTAATGCACTGGCATTTGGCCTCCCCGAGATCTGTGGCAGAATTCTTTGCCATCCCTAGCTTGGATACAATCCAACCAATGGCACAGTGATCTCAATTCGAATTCAGGGTAAGCCATTTAACATCACAGTGATCCAAATATATGCCCCAACCACACATGCTGAAGAAGCAGAAGTAGATCAGTTCTATGAGGATCTGCAGCATCTACTGGATAGTATGCCAAACAAAGATGTTATTTTCATTACAGGAGACTGGAATGCTAAGGTGGGTAGTCAAATGACACCTGGAATTACAGGCAAGCATGGTCTGGGAGAACAAAATGAAGCAGGATATAGGCTGATAGAATTTTTCCAAGACAACTCACTGTGCGTAACAAACACTCTCTTCCAACAACCTAAGAGACGACTTTATACATGGACTTCACCAGACGGTCGACTCTGAGGTCAGATTGACTACATCCTTTGTAGCCAAAGGTGGCGGACATCTATGCAGGTGGTAAAAACAAGACCTGGAGCTGATTGTAGTTCAGATCATGAACTTCTTATTGCACAATTTAGAATCAGACTAAAGAGAATAGGGAAGACCCACAGATCAGTTACATATGAGCTCATGAATATTCCTCATGAATATGCAGTGGAAGTGAAGAATAGATTTTAAGGACAAGATTTAGTAGATAGGGTCCTGGAAGAACTATGGACAGAAGTTCGCAACATTGTTCAGGAGGCAACAACAAAAAACGTCCCAAAGAAAAAGAAAACCAAGAAGGCAAGATGGCTGCCTGCTGAGACACTGGAAGCAGCGCAAGAAAGAAGGAAAGCAAAAGGCAACCGTGAAAGGGGGAGAGATGCCCAATTAAATGCAAAATTCCAGAGGTTAGCCAGAAGAGATAAGGAATTATTTTTAAACAAGCAATCCATGGAAGTGGAAGAAGATAATAGAATAGGAAGGACAAGACACCTCTTCCAGAAATTTAGGAACATCGGAGGTAAATTCCAGGCAAAAATGGGTATGATCAAAAAGAAAGATGGCAAGGACCTAACAGAAGCAGAAGAGATCATGAAAAGGTGACAAGAATATACGGAAGATCTGTATAGGAAGGATAACAACATCGGGGATAGATTTGACAGTGTGGTCAGTGTGCTAGAGCCAGACATCCTGAAGAGTAAGGTTGAATGGGCCTTAAGAAGCATTGCTAATAACAAGGCAGCAGGAGATGACGGTATCCCAACTGAACTGTTTAAAATCTTGCAAGATGATGCTGTCAAGGTGATGCATATACCAGCAAATTTGGAAAACACAAAAATGGCCAACAGATTGGAAAAGATCAACTTATATCCCCATACCAAAAAAGGGAAGCACCAAAGAATGTTTAAACTATCGAACAGTGGCACTTCTTTCACATGCCAGTAAGGTAATGCTCAAGATCTTGCAAGGTAGACTCCAGCAATTAATGGAACGAGAATTGCCAGATGTACAAGCTGGGTTTCGGAAAGGCAGAGGAATTAGAGACCAAATTGCCAATATCTGCTGGATAATGGAGAAAGCCAGGGAGTTTCAGAAAAACATCTGTTTCTGTTTTATTGACTATTCTAAAGCCTTTGACTGTGTGGATCATCACAAATTGTGGCAAGTTCTTGGTGGGATGGGGATACCAAGTCATCTTGTCTGCCTCCTGAGGAATCTGTATAATGACCAAGTAGCAACAGTAAGAACAGACCACGGAACAACGGACTGGTTTAAGATTGGGAAAGGAGTACAGCAGGGTTGTATACTCTCACCCTACCTATTCAACCTGTACACAGAACACATCATGCGATGTGCTGGGCTTGATGAATCCAAGGCTGGAGTTAACATCACTGGAAGAAACATTAACAAATTCTGATATGCAGATGATACCACTTTGATGGCTGAAAGTGAGGAGGAGCTGAGGAACCTTATGACGAAGGTGAAAGAAGAAAGTGCAAAAGCTGGGTTGCAGTTAAACCTCAAAAAAGCCAAGATTATGGCAACCAGTTTGATTGATAACTGGCAAATAGAGGGAGAAAACGTGGAGGCAGTGACAGACTTTGTCTTTCTAGGTGCAAAGATTACTGCAGATGCTGACTGCAGCCAGGAAATCAGAAGACGTTTACTTCTTGGGAGGACAGCAATGACAGATCTTGATAAAATAGTGAAGAGCAGAGACATCACACTGACAACAAAGGTCTGCATAGTTAAAACAATGGTATTCTCCGTAGTAACCTATGGCTGTGAGAGCTGGGCCATAAGGAAGGCTGAGCAAAGGAAGATAGATGCTTTTGAACTGTGGTGCTGGGGGAAAATTCTGAGAGTGCCTTGGACTGCAAGAAGATCAAACCAGTCCATACTCCAGGAAAGAAAGCCAGACTGCTCACTTGAGGGAAGGATATGAAAGGCAAAACTGAAGTCCTTTGGCCACATCATGAGAAGACAGGATACCCTGGAGAAGATGCTGATGCTAGGGAAAGTGGAGGCAAAAGGATGAGAGGCCGACCAAGGGCAAGGTGGATGGATGATATTCTGGAGGTGACGGACTCAACCTTCGGGAAGCTGGGGGTGGCTATGGCCCACAGGAAGTAGACCTTCCCCTGTCACCTCCAACCCAGTGCTGCACAACACCTGGGTGAGTGAGGAGGGTTGGTCTCCCAGGCAACCCTTATCCCTCTGCCGATCTGCACAACCCGTTCGTGGGACCTCAGTCATCACCTGTCACCATAAGGTGCCTCTGCATGCACACCATCCCTAATCTCTTTCTGCTTTTGCCCATCCTAGCCGCAGGAGTCACAAGCCTATTGCTTGTGAAAATCCCCCCACCTGGGCAGAAGAACTTCCCGCAGGCCCCTTTGCAGATCAAATGGAAATATGTTATACCCTACAGTAGACAGGTGGACACCATCCTGCCTGTAATGCTCCCTCCTTGTCCACAGCTAAGCCAGCTCTCTGTCCACCTCTGACGTGCTCTGCCAATGGCAGTGTCATTCTGAGCCTTCTAATCAATCCATGGGAACAGTGAGGGCCGCAATATGGCTACTTCCGACTAGGGATGGTGGAGAATTCCACCATGGATTTCAGTGAGGCCGAATACACTGGCATTCGGCCCCCCAAAATCCATGGCAGAACAGCACCCCCGTGGATTCCCCCCAGGACGAAGTTTACCTGGGGCGGATGTTCCAGACAGTGGCGGCTCTGGCGGCGGCTCCAGCGGCGGCTCCAGCGGCAGCGGAGGCTGGTCTTGTGGGTGGGATAGAAATAAATCATGGCCAGTGGGTGGGATAGAAATAAATCAATAAACTAACTTCCAGACTAGAGTAGTTCAGGGTCTGGTATCGAGGACATGGGCAAAACAAATTCCGCTCGAGGTGATCTTTTCAGATTCATGTTTTAATGGTTCCATTTAAAGTGTGTTCCCCATTTTCCTGATAGCCTGATTCCAAGATGTCAGCCTTAATTCAAAATGGAAACTAACAATATTCCTTCCCCACTTCTCCACCATCTTTTCCTGTGATACCAGGACAGGGTTTGGGAATTAAACAAAAATGGTTAAAGTTTCAGCTGATTGGAGATTATTTAATATAATATGAGTAACGTTGTAGCTTTGCTGGCACCACAAATATGTGTCTTGAATCTACACTCTTGTGCTTGTACTTAATGACAGCAATCCTATTTCTCATGACACCAGTCAAAAACAATTGATCAATATTGGGGCCAACAAAATTGCATCAGTGAGTGATAAAATTCCATTCTTTCTAGGTAAGAAACAATTGAAAATGGAACATTTCATTAGTTCCCCACACACTGTGAAAACATGGGGCACCAACCAAATGTATCATTGTCCGTGGTGTTGTCCTTTCTAGTATAAAATGCCTCAGTGTTGTATGCAGAGGGAATAATTAAAAGAAAAGTATTCCATAGGCACTGCAAGAAATATTGGGGAATGGATGAATTCACTCCATTGGTGCCAGGTTGACAACAACTATGAAGAAAAAAGGATGACACAGATGAGAGATTGACCATGTATGTTATAGTTTTAAGTCATGTTTTGTGAACTGCTCAGAATGCTTTAGCTATTGGGTGATATAAAAATGTAATATAAAAATAAATAAATAAATAAATCCCTCTTCATACTGAGATTGTGCTCATTAGCTGTGAGGTGTGTTAAGTCCAGACAATAGCTCATAGGTTCACATACTAAGTGTTCAATTTATCTTACCTCTAATCTCTCTCTCTCTCTCTCTCTCTCTCTCTCTTTCTCTCTCTCTCTCTGTGTGGTCCCCTGTGCTTTCCTAAGTAATAGGGGGTTTTGAAAAACATGTTTTCTTTCGCTCATCTGTTGCAAATGAATCCTCACTCAGCATAATATTCATGGGAGTTGATTCTGAACCCTGTAATTTACTCAGATTACTAGGACTGATCTTGATTGACTTCAGACATGGATTAGTGAAGTCAAAAGCACAGTCAGTGACACAGCCTGAATACTGGCATAAAACATCCATATGCTCTTCAGAGCTGGGAAAAGGTGTGTGGATGATGTACATGACGTTACCTCTCTGTTCTTCATCCCTTTCTTTTTATCAAAAGAATCTTGAGCCATTGGAGGAACAGTGTCAATAAGCAGACTGCTGGAAGATAATAGACTGGAAGTGGGATTTGTGTGCCAAGATGCACTTGGAGAAAGTAGAGTTATTTCCTTTGCTTCTGCTTATGCTTTGGTTGAGGCTATCTCCAGCTGCGTGTAAGCCACACATATGTACCATCACTGAGCCCTTTGATTTTCCGTTTAAGTATCATCAGACAGGAGACATAACCATTGGAGCAATTACTTCTCAGTTTGGCTTCATATCTGAAGAAATATCTTTCAGGGAAAATCCCAAAATGAGGTTTCTAGATGAATTTATGTAAGTTTTTCCTCTTCTACGATAGGCACTAGGATAGCTGATATCTGATTTGACTACATCATCCAAGCACTGGCATGTTCAGGTGACTGTCCATATATTACTAGTTCTGAAGCTAAATTTTGGTTTCATAGCAAACATCCTTCAAAACCCATATATGTATTTCTGTCAGCACCTTGGCATGTTGCTTTCTTCCATCACTTTTCCATTCCAAATAACTTTTTTTAAAAAAATCCTTCACCAATTTATTTCAGTTTTGTTTTCATTTTCCCATTTTGCACTTTCTGGCCTTCTGTGTTTGGTTCCACATAAAACCAGTTTCCCCCCACATGGATGTCAGCACTGCCATTGTACTTCCTGTACTCTATCAGTAAATGAGTATGTCTATCCCACAATGACAGTCAATCCCACCCCCCCACCCCCACCCCAAGAATGCCTCTGGAAACAATGTTACCTCTCAATATAAAAACTTCCCAAGGGTGTATTGTATCTGCTATGTACCAAAAGACAGCAAGCACTTGCTTGAAGTTCTGAGAAAACTGCTTTCTTAATATTTTGTAAGGGAAAGAAGAAAAACCTTGGCCACGTCTTCTTTAAATGTAAGACCCCGCTGACAAAGTCACTGAATCAGGAAAAAAACACACAGAAAACCTGAGAAGTATGCCAATTTGCTGATGAGCTGTAAATGGGTGTGCTACTTAAATACTGTGTGTATTTTTGCCTCTCTTTTTCTATGGCTTTGGAGAATGCAAATCTCTAATACCTATAAGAGCTATGGTGATGTATTCAGTGACATGGTCTCACAGAGGTACTTCCTGAAGAGTTGGAAGTACCTCTTTGATATAATGTGTTTTGTTGTTGTTGTTGTTGTTGTTGTTGTTCTTTAGTGCAACTCCAAAAAACTACCAGCATGTCCTGTCCTTGGTATTTGCTGTGAAGGAGATCAATGACAACCACAAGATCTTACCAAACATCAGTCTGGGCTTCCACATCTATGACAGTTATACAAACGCAATATTGACCCATCAGAACAACCTGAAACTTCTGTCCATGAGGCAAAGAAATGTCCCCAACTTCAACTGTGAGAAGCAAATGAATCTGATCGCTGTTATTGGAGGACTTGATTCTGAAATCTCACTTCATCTTGCTACAATTTTAGACATCTACAAAATTGCACAAGTACAAAAATTATTTTGTCCATGACGGTTTTCATCTGTGATATAATATATCCTTTCTACTGTCTGTTAGATCCAGACCAAGTTAATCCCACTGAAACCAACATGACAGTCGTCATGACTAACTTTAATTTGATTGAATTCAATGCGAACCACAGAAAGCCAACTTAATCTGGATCCCCCCCTATGGATTTGGTCAAGACTTAGTCATGTTTAGAATCAACTGAAAGGAAGGAAATATTAATTAAAATCAAGATGACTGTGGAAGTCGTACTTTAAAAGTCCAGTTGATTTTGATCAATCTACTTTCTACATGAATAAGTCTAGATCGAACCAGACTTTCCCTTTTTATCCATTTTTTTGTAATGAGTAAATACAGGAGAGAGGTTCTTGAGATAAAAGAAACAGGCCTTGAACATTCTTTCAGAAAAGACCTGAGCTGAGGAAAACAGTCTTATGTTTCCTTCACAGTATACATGTGGGGCAGCTGGCCGGTGGGCTTTTATTCCTGGTTGCAGCAATCCATATGAAATAATCACTATGATGTGTCAGAGCAGTGCTGTGCTCAGAGACAATACAGGTGTGTATCTCATCTATTTCTTATCCATCCAACTAGATAGCTGCATATCTCTTTCTGATCAGGATGTTTAGCCTAAAGCAAGAATGGAGTACCCAAAGTTAAACCACTGACATTTTAAAGAATGTCACCTGTTACCTTTGAAAAAAACTAGCAAGAGCATGTAAGAAAAAATGGGGAAACAATACACCATAAATAAATTTTTATTTTGGTATTTCCCACTGCACTTTCATCTCAACATAAATTTAGGATAAATCACTATATTTTAGTACATCATTCTGCAGTTCGTTGCTACAGACTTTAAATTAAGATTTCCAACTTTAGCAGGGAAATATCTTTTTTATTAAAAAAAGATTTATTAAAAATCTTTTTTTTTGGGGGGGGGGGAAATCCCTCAGAGACCAATCCATACAAACCATCCTCAATTGTTAAAATTATTAAAAAATGTAACATAAGCATTGAGAACTTGTAAGCTCTAACTCATGAGCGTTCCAACTGGAGGTCAGCCTACATTAAAGGCGCGATGGACTTTGAAGAAGCACGAGTGCAGGGAGAAAGGGAGAAACAAGCTCAGCGGAAGGCACGTCAAGCAAACCATCACCGTGACCGCCTCCCACCTGGAAACCTCTGTCCTCACTGTGAGAGGCTGTGTAGATCCAGAATCGGCCTTTACAGCCACCTGCAGACCCACTGCTAGAGAGTAATGTGTTGATTGAAGTATCTTCTATGAATCTGTCTAATCCCTTTAAAGAGTTATCTATATAGACTCCATCTTTGGAAGACAATCTTACTTGGTCACAAGTGATCGCCATGTTGAGATCAACATCTTCCTTTATTGGGAAGGGGAAAAAATCTGCACACTCAGTCATTCACTTAACAGAAAGCAGAACTGAAGTTTACAATTTTCCTTAGAAGCATTAGCTAGTGAAACCCATTCAGAAGCCTCCCTGCAGCTATTTTTGAAACAGGGATGACTGGCCAAACCGCAGCATCTACGCTGCCTCCCAAGCCATAGTACACGTTCTCCCAAATATTCCCATCCAGACCTGAAATGCCTCCTATAAGTCTGGATTGGATGCAGGATCCCCAAAGAAGGGTGCAGCTCTGCTTATGTTCTTAGATTTTGCTATTCCCTATTCTTCATGCCCACTTTGATAATTTTACGAAGTTGTGCATTCTTATTAATGGTTGGGATCTCCAAAACCACTTCCTTCAAACATCTTAAGTGTAACCCTTCTATCTACTTCACTGGCATGTTTCTTGTGTTAGCCAAGTTCCCAGCTTTTGAAAAATTTCCATTGGTCTTACTGGAAAATACCCTCTGCAGTTAGCATTTGTTGTTTCTTCAATCTGTGGGTTTAGAAAGCCCTCCTGTCTACTAGCTGTTGTGGCTTTTTTTGTTCTTTTAATCATACCTTTATTCTACTTCCTCTATGTTCAGTTGTTGAGCTCTGTTTAAAATGTGTTGGGAGGATATTTTCCAACCCCTCATGGTCATTCTTCCAGTGTGCCAACTCTAAACTGCCGGACACTTCAAAATATTTCCTAAATACCTTGCTACCGGTAAATGACTAATTCTTCTTGCTGGTGTTAAGTTCATCCCCTAGCTTAACCCTTAACATTAGCAGGGGAAGGCTTTAAACATTTGCATTTTTATTAGCTGCATTTTCCCAGTATATGATAGACTCCAATCACTGTATCTGTTTATCCCTTCAATTGTGTTTCTGTAGCAGCCATATCGGGGGTCAGGCTAAGTAGCCTCATGCAGCCTCATGCTTCATGTTCTTGCTGAGCTCTTGCTCTCTGAAATATATGTTTGTAAGATGACGAGACACAGGAATTTCTTATCTTGTCAACAAAGGCTAAGGTCATAGAATTGTATATCTTGTTCTCTTCTGTTCTCTGCTTATCATGGCTACCCTATAACCCATTTCTTGTATTATAAACAATGGTGCTAGGAGAAGAAATGTTGAGGACTGCAACCCCACATGGGAGGGAGAGGAGGAGCCGTTTCCTATGTGTCACAATATCTATAAAAACAATGTGCTGATGTAAATCAGGGCTTCTGGCTCTTTGGAAATGATTCCAGCCTTAAGCCCGCGCGTTAAATAAAGAAACTCTTTTTCCTTCACTCCGTGGTCTCTCTGACTCTGAGTTCTGCAACATTTCCTTTCCTTTTTTTTTTGCTTAGATTGCCAATTGTGTGTTTGCTCCAATGATGCATACTAAAGAGTATCTCCCCTCCTTCTACCGGATGGTCCCCAATGAAGCATATCAGTATGAAGGGATTATCCAGCTACTCCTGCATTTCCAGTGGACATGGGTTGGGATCATTGCAGCGGATGATGACAATGGAGAAAGGTTTATACAGACCTTTATGGCAAAGTTTTCCCAACATGGAATTTGTACAGCACTGAATGAAAAAATCCCAGCCTTATTTCAAACTGAGGAGACATTGCAATATGTTGAACCTGTGAAAGCCAAGGCCACTGCACTCGTCAACTTCAACGTCAATGTGTATGTAGTAAATACAGAGCCTCAGACTACAGCAGGTTTGACACTGTTGATATATTGTTATGCACTGGCAGAAGATGTTGCTGAGACTTCTGTAGCTAAAGTATGGATTATGACAGCCCAGTGGGATTTTTCATTGGAGACCACACACAAGGGTTTTGATATCCAACTCTTCCATGGTGCCTTGTCTTTTGCAGTTCACTCAAAAGAAGTACCAGGGTTTCCAACATTTCTTGAAAGCTTACACCCTAATTCACCAAAAGGGGATGATTTTCTCAGGATCTTCTGGGAAAGTGCATTCAGCTGCTTATATTCCGATTCTAGTGAGGACATGGGGGGTAATGAGAAATGCACTGGTCAAGAGGACTTGAGGAGCCTCCCTGCAACTTTTTTTGAAACAAGCATGACTGGCCAAAGCTACAGTATCTACAATGCGGTCCAAGCCATAGCTCATGTTGTGCATAAGATGTTCTCACCCAAGACCAAATTTGGAGCAATGGTTAAAAAAATGAGACTAGTGCCTCCAAATCTGCAACCTTGGCAGGTGTTATTATACTTGCAAATTACCTCTCTTTTCTATTCTAGTCTAATGTGTGATAAAATGTGATTCAGAGCATAAATGACCCCCCCATCTGCATACAACATTCATTTTTCCTTAATGATTTGTTTCTCTTCTATGTTCAAGTGCTGTATCTTTACAACCAAGAGAGGGAACTAATCAAGTCCTCACATCAAACTACTCTCTTCCTACACAGCCCTCTTCATACAGACCCCTTAGAGGTGTGTTGCCTTCAAACATCACATCAGCATTTTGGGTCCCTTGAAATACGCAGGAGGACTGGCTGTTGCAGCAATTTTCCATTTCAATATCTATCCCCTGAAAAGTAGGGCATTTAGTGGAAATGAGAGGAATCTTTACCCTATTCAATCACTCTTCTCTCCCCAACCCTGCAATCACCATTGTGTGAGGGGAGCATGTTCCTTCATGTCCCTGTAGCCTGTTCCACAGCCATCCATAGATTGAAGGCTGAACCTTTGCAGAATGGAGCATTGACTAGTTATATAGGCTGCCTTGCATGAAGGAGAAGCCTCAGCCTCCAGGCTTCTAAACCACATGGGTATCATAAATCCCACGTTCAGATGCTCTACCCTCCAACATGTGGAGAGCCTTGTGGCTGCTGATCAAGACAAGCTGCAGCAGGGAGGCCAATGCTTTCATCCTCACACAATGTGAAGCATGGAGGGGTGGAGAGAATGAGAACTTGCTCTTTCCCATCACCCTGCCTAGAAAATGAAGGGCACTTTGCAGAATTTCCTCTGGATACTTATCATAGGTTTTTGTGTGTTTTTAAAAATTATTTCAGGCTGCATTTTCTGACCAACAATGCCCTGAAACACTATGTCCAGGGCATTGTGGAGGACGCAACATTGTGGCCAGCCTGCTCCTACAATTGCTGCAACCTCCAATTGTAGGAGTTATGGCAGCACAAACAACAGCTACACCCTGAAGAAAGAAGCCGTGCTGCTACTGCAAATTGAGGTTCACATTTTCCAACACTAGCCTTGTTCTGTCCCACTTCCACAACTCACTATTTTATTTCCAGGAAGATTCATACGTATTTCCTTTCGCCTTTGTTATTCTAAATGTGGACATTTTTAACAACTTTTTTAATTGTGCAATCTTTTTTGAGCACTTCTCATTGTTTTTGTGAAATGGCTCATACATTCTGAAAGCACAGGTTTCCAGTTGCAAATTACATTCATGCTGACACCCAGTTCCTGGAGGTAACAACTGGGTAATCTTAGATTAATCTGTGAACTCAAACAATTTCTCACCCATTTCTGAGCTTAATCATAGGCACCCTGTGCCAAATCTTCCTTAGCCATTCATTACCATTTGGAGATTGTGTTGTTTCTAGTATGTAGCATTCAGAGGATTTCGTATAAGCACAGCAATTCAAAGATAATTTCATAATTTTTTCTAAGAAATATATATTTCCTTTATCATTGCCTTACAAAAGTATCGAATGGGTCCAAAGTAATCTCTGTCCTCTGTCTCAAAGTACTTTCATTGTCATTTTTTTTTTCTTGAGGAAGCACATTCCATCATGTGGAGGCAACAAAGGTGAATGCCCTTTCATACATTCCTGAAAAATGGGTGGTTGTGAGTAAAGGCACTGTCAAAACGGATTACCATGTTCATTGATACAGTAATTTGTTGGTATTGTCTTATACAAGCAATCGTATCCGTTGAATTGTTCTTGAAGTAGCACCTTCCATAATGAGAGATAAACCCTGCCATGCATGCCTGACAAATGGGCCTCTGCAGGTGTAGGCTCCCTTGAAAGCACCCCTGCATTTCCATTGATAAATTATCTTTTTTTTTTTTTAAGGCAACATCATCACTTGAATAATATGAGCATTACACACATATAGTTTCCCTCTGGCTTTCAGTAATTGCAACTAGAAAAATGCAGCCCAGTTAATTCTGAAGTTAGATCATTGGTATTTAAAGTATTGTTTGATCACATGTCTCTATGGGTCAAAAAACACACCCTTGAGTTTGAAGTTGTAGGTAGAGGCTTCATCTGTTTATTTATTTATTTTTATTTTTTTAATGCTACAGGAAGTTCAGGGCCACAGTATGGATTGGGACTCTAATGTGGGTATAGGAGGGCTTTAACACTTTGTCTCCCACAGTGGCCCCAATCCAGATCAGTCCCCATAAGCCTGTAAATTTAACTGACAGAAACTGATCAATTGATGGATGTAAAAATCTGTGTTTGCCTGTTTCACTTCAGCTTCACCCTTTGCTGAAGAGCATCCCATTTAACAACACTGTCGGGGACTTGGTGTCTCTTGATGAGAATGGTGAATTAGCAGATGGATTTGATATCATAAACTGGGTTACTTTTCCAAACCAGTCTTTTTTGCGAGTGAAAGTAGGAAAGATGGATCCGAAGGCTTTTCTGGGCAGAGTATTAAGCATAAATGATGAGGCCATCACATGGCACAACAGGTTCAATCAGGTAGGATCTGCAAACTTGCCGAAGGAATCCCATTCATGAGCCATGTGTCAGTTCCTTTGGACAGTGCTGTAAAAAAAGGTTCATCAGTGTTCTCTGCCCTCCACTAAACACAATCACAGCTCCTTATGAATTAAGTATAGGGATGGCAGAGAATTCTGCCACAGATTCCAGTGAGGCCGGATTCTTTTGAATCCGCCCCCCCGGAATCCGTGGCGGAACAGCCTCCTGTCCCCCTGCCCCCCCCGCAGAACCCACCCGGGATGGCACTTACCTGGGGCAGATGTGGCGGATTCGGCGGGGGCAGTTCCGGTGGCAGCGGCTGGTCTCCTGGCCGGCCGCAGCCGGACTGCTGCCACTCCCATTGCCATCCTTGCAGCCATGATAGGCTATGTAAGAATTTACGTAGCCTATCACGGCTACCCACCCCCAAAAAAACCCACCATATGCAAATGGCGGCGGCTACGGCCACCGCCATTTGCTTTCCCTATTTTTCGCCGATTTATCTTACGTCAATATTTTTGTAACATAAAACGGCAAAAAAAGGGGAAGGCAAATAGCATAGTGGAATGCAAATAGCACCCACTATGCTATTTGCATTCCTCTTTTTTTCACCGTTTTATCTTACATAAATATTTATGTAAGATAAATCGGCGAAAAATAGGGAACGAAAATGGCGGCCGCCATAGCCGCCGCCATTTGCGTACGCTGGTTTTTTTGGGGGGGAGGCGTTAGCTGTATTAGGCTAGGTAAAGTCTTGCGTAGGCTATCATGGCTGCCTGGCTGGATGCAAATGGCAGCCTCTACGGTGGCCGCCATTTGTGTCCGCAGCAGCCCGTCCGCGGCCGGAAATCCAGCTGCGGACGGCCCAGAGCCAGTTGTCGAGGATTCCAGGGGGGAGGACCAGATCGCCTCCCCCCTCGTCGAGGATTCCAGGGGGAGGGATGGAGTGCCTCCCCCCCACACTGTGAAAGATTCCACGAAAAGTTAAGTGAGTTTCGTACATCCCTAATTAAGTAAAACTGCTTATCTTAGAATAAAACACAACTGCACCAAGAATCTCGAAGCATAATCTGCCAACTTAACAATAACAACCAACAAAAACATTTTTCCCTGTTTCATTTTAACAGTGTTAGTTTGCCATAGACAAAGACTAACAAGTAATGCATCAGATATAAATCTAATATTGACAGAGTGTAGGAAATTTAATATATTCTTCCTTTGCGTAATGGACAAAAAATATATG
The DNA here is from genome assembly GCF_057233095.1 of Heloderma suspectum. Classification (NCBI taxonomy): domain Eukaryota; kingdom Metazoa; phylum Chordata; class Lepidosauria; order Squamata; family Helodermatidae; genus Heloderma; species Heloderma suspectum. Next base: position 90,611,296 of record NC_139463.1, on the reverse strand, counting down.
TGTAAACAATTGGCAGGTTGGAGGTTTAGTCTTGATTCTTCATAATAATAAATTATTAGTTCCTTTTCCATTATCTGAGGAAAAGCTTGGTCAAACACTGCTAGGTATGTCTTTGATTTGTATATGAAATAAAATCATGCCATATTTTCTAAAAATCAGATATTTTGCCTTTGCCATAGGTAGTTCCAGTTGGCATGTACGGTTGTCAGAGAATTCCGCCATGGTTCTCAGGGAGGACGAATGCCAGTGCATTTGGCCTCCTGAAATTGGTGGCGGAATGGCCTGCCACCCCCCCGCCCCCCTGGGACGAGACTTACCTGGGGTGGAACTTCCAGGCGGCGGCAGCTCCGGTGGTGGCTCTCGTGGCGGTGCGGTGGCGGAGGCGGCCGGTCTTCCGACCGACTGCCGCCGCCGCCATTTCCAGTTAAAAAAAAAAAAAAAGACGTGATAGGCTATGTAAAGATTTACGTAGCCTATCATGGCTAGATTTTTTTTAAAAAAAACCATGATAGGCTACGTAAATGTTTACGTAGCCTATCATGTCTGACTTAAAAAAAAAAAAAAACCGCGCGTACGCAAATGGCGGTGGTGACGGCCGCCGCCATTTGCGTTCCTTATTTTGGCACGTCTTAGTCAACGTCAAGATTTACGTAGACTAAGATGGCGAAAATAAGGGGAACACAAATAGCATAGCAGATGCTATGCTATTTGCGTTCCCCTTATTTTCGCCGTCTTAGTCTACGCAAATCTTGACATTGACTAAGACGTGCCAAAATAAGGAACGCAAATGGCGGCGGCTGTGGCCGCCGCCATTTGCGTACGTGCGTTGTTGTTGTTTTTTTAAGTCAGATGTGATAGGCTACATAAACAATTACGTAGCCTATCATGGCTGACTGCAGGGACGCAAACGGTGGCGGCTACAGCCGCCGCCATTTGCGTCCCTGCTAGCCAGCAGCTGGATGTCTGGCTGCTGGTGGAGCTGGCCGGCAGCTCCGCAGAATCCCTGCGGAGTGGAGCCGGCCGGTCAGGATTCCAGGGGGGACGCGCGGACTGCCTCCCCCCCCCCAGCGAGGATTCCGGCAGGAGGGACAGAACGTCTCCCCCCCACCATCAACATAATCCGTGAACAGGTAAGTGACTTTCGTACATCCCTATTGGCATGTCAATTTTTCTGCCTAGTGAATTTGCAAGGGCTCTGTATACTAAGACTTCCATGTTAGACCATCCCATTTTTCAACTGAACAAGGCATTTTTCTTCCCCCATTGTCTCTGGATGGCGGATGATTTCCCCCAAATATACTAAGCCTTCACTCCTCACAGTACTCTTGCACATACCACAGATAGGATTACTGGGGAAATATCAGATAAATACACACATGTATTTAGGGATGTATGAATCCCTTACCTGGCTCTGTGCTGGGGCATCCGTGGTGGGGGGGAGGCACTCCGTCCCTCCCCCCGTTATCCTCCGATGCTGAGCTGCTGCGGCCGTAAATGGCAGCTGTCGTAGTAGGTGCCATTTGAGTCCTTGCAAGCAGTCATGATAGGCTATGTAAGTATTTACGTAGCCTATCACAGTAAAGGCAGCCACACAAATGGCGGCCGCTACTCCATTTGCGTGGTTGCCTTTACCATGATAGGCTATGTAAATACTTCCGTAGCCTATCATGGCAAAGAGCAGGGGCGCAAATGGAGTAGCGGAGGCCATTTGTGTCCATGCTCTTTGCCATGATATGCTGTGTAAATACTTACGTAGCCTATCACAGCTGCAAGAATGCAAATGGCAGCCGCAGCAGCCGGACACCAGCCGGAGCCGCCGCCAGAGCAGCTGCCAGAGCCGCCACCACTGCATCCACCCCAGGTAAATTCCATCCTGGGGGGATTCTGCAGTGGGGGGGAGGCCATTCCACCACGAATCTGGAATCTGTGGCAGAATTCTCTGACATCCCAACATGTATTACTTCAGAAATTAATGTTTCCCATTTGAAGTTGCTCCTTCATTCACCTGTTCCAAGGTATTCAGGAGCACTGGACTTTTGCCAAAAGATTAATTTTCCCGTGACCCAGGTAACAACTTCTTCCATTTGGTCATTCCACCTCACCAACCCTCATTAAAGGGAATCTTGGTGTTTCTTGCATAGAATACCATTCAATTCTTTCTTTCTTTTTTGGTTAAGATTGAGGGAGTATATACCTTCAGTTCTTTTCATGGATAGGTGCTGCCCATTGCCCTGTGTAATGACAAATGCCGACCAGGTTACAGCAGAAAAAAGAAGGAGGGGGAGCCATTTTGTTGCTATGATTGCACTCCATGTCCAGATGGGAAGATATCAGCCCAGAAAGGTAGGCAGAATAAGCTCTATTCAGTCATTCTCTTCTCCCACCCCACAATTACCAACTTTCAGGGGGGAGGGGCCATGAGGGTGGACCCATAGCTCTCTGGTAAAGCACATGCTTTGCATGCAGAAAATCCCCAGTTCAAATCTTGGCATCTCCAGGTAGGGAAGGAAGAGCTCCTCCCTGAAAATTTGGTGTCAGGGTAGAAACTGAGCCGATAGAACCCCAGAGCAGTTCTGATTCTGAGGAGGAACAGCAATCTGTGGGAGAGGAGTGCACTCATCTCTCACAGGCACAGCAGCTGGCAGAGATTCCTCCTGCCAGCATTCCTAAGATAGATAGTGACCCTGGCAGCGAGAGAGTGCTGGAGGGGGGCTTGCTGGCTGCTCAACACCGACGCCGAGAGCGATGATAGTTGGAAGGCATAGAAAGGAGGCGTAGTGCTCCTTTGGCACGCAAGCAACAGTTGTGTCCTGAGGACCCAAGAGAAAGAGAGAGGATCTCTTCCTAGCCCATAAGTACAGGGTCTTCCTGTGATTCTCCGTCAAAAGGGGACCAACTGCCTAACCTGGAGCATAGGCTACTCTGCTATCTTTTCCCCAGTGCTGTTCCTTGCTTAGTCACTGGTGATTAGCATCTGAAAGAGTCCTTAAGTTGTAAAAGGATAAAGCCTTGAAAAGAATCCTTTTGTCTGTGTCTTGAGTTAGCTATTGGAGTAGACTGAAAGAGGAAGCTAGGGCATTCTTGACACCTGGAGAGCCACTACCGATTATTGTCAATAATGCTTGGCTTCATGGACCAATGATGTGACTCAGCATAAGGCAGCTTGATATGTATCTATGGAAAGCAGGGATGGGCCCAATGCCGCAATGGCCTCCTCTATGTCACCATCCCCTTCCTTGAACCCCTCCTCCCATGATAGATAGATGGGAAGTGATTCTGTTCTGTTTTTCAGACATGGACGACTGCTTAAAATGCCCAGATGATCAGTATGCCAACAAGAACCGAGACCAGTGCATTCCCAAGATACTAATCTTCCTCTCTTTCACTGAACCTTTGGGGATCACCTTGGCTTTCTTGGTCTTGCTGCCTTCTCTTATTACAGCGTTGGTGCTTGGGGTCTTCATCAAGAACCGTAATACTCCCATTGTCAAAGCTAACAATCGGGGCCTCACTTACTCTCTGCTCATTTCTCTACTTCTCTGCTTCCTCTGCTCCTTGCTATTCATTGGCCAGCCTCGGAAAGTCACCTGCTATTTACGTCAAACTTCTTTTGGCATCATCTTCTCGGCGGCTGTTTCTTGTGTGTTGGCAAAAACAGTCACTGTGGTTCTTGCATTCATGGCCACCAAGCCTGGGTCCAAGATGAGGAAATGGGTGGGGAAAAAATTGGCCAACTCTATTCTTCTCGGATGCTCCTTTGTTCAAGCCAGTATTTGTGCTATATGGCTCTCTACTGCTCCTCCATTCCCAGACTTTGACATGCACTCTCTGGCTGGAGAAATCATACTGGAATGCAATGAAGGTTCTGTCACAATGTTTTATTGGGTTCTGGGGTATCTGGGACTCTTGGCTCTTGTCAGCTTTACTCTGGCTTTTCTAGCCAGAAAATTACCTGACAGTTTCAATGAAGCCAAATTCATCACTTTCAGCATGTTGCTGTTCTGCAGTGTTTGGGTGTCTTTTGTTCCAGCTTACCTGAGCACAAAAGGAAAATATATGGTGGCTGTGGAGATCTTCTCTATCTTGACCTCCAGTGCTGGTTTGCTGGGCTGTATCTTTTTTCCCAAATGCTATATAATTATCCTGAAGCCTTCCTTGAACAGCAAGGAGAAGCTAAAGAAGCGAAATTAGTAACAATGTACTGAGTTTTGGTGATTTCCCTTTATTAAATGGTAATGGTTATTTGAAAGGAAACTGATGAAAACATATTGACTGATTCACTCAGTCTTCTCCAGGCCTCTGGACTGGAAACCAAAATCACTGCAAACCAAAATCATTGCTTCAAAATTTGTTCTAGATATGGAGAGGTATATAAATATTTTAAATAACAAATGATGAGAATACTGTAATGTGGAATGTTAGTCTAGGAGTGGGGAACTTTTTTTAGCCCAAAGGGCAGATTCCATTTTGGGCAAGCTGTGGCATTGCATCGCAGTGGTGACCAAAGCCCAAGGTAAAAGCCTTTTTCAGTGCTAAGCAGGGGAGAGCATTACCTCCGAACAGCTGCTGAATGGAAATAAGATCCCGCCCACCCCATTCTCTGGCCTAGCAGAGGGAGCTTGGTCAGGGAAAGAAGCTGCTGTACCTGATGTGTATGCCCCATGGGTTTGTTAAGGTAAGTCCCATTCTGGACTTACCTGTCCCTGATTTAGAGGCTTTTCTGTGGGTGACCATGGGCTGGATCCAAGCGTTATCATAATTTCTCATTGAAAACAATGGCACAGGTCATTTCTAATGTAAGTCCCATTAATGTTTGTGGATCTACTCAAAACATGATTAAATCTGGATCCAATCCAGTGTCAGGCTGAGTGAATAAACTGGGTCTCTCTGGTTCCCTTTTGATAATCTAACCACAATAACACCATGGTTGTATTAGGGATGGCGGAGGATTCCGCCACAGATTTCAGTGAGGCTGAATGCACTGGAATTCAGCCCCCCAAAATCTGTGGCGGAATGGCCTACCCCCCCCTGTGGATTCCCCCCAGGACAAGGCTTACCTGGGGCAGATGTTCTGGATGGTGGCAGGTCCAGTGGTGGCAGTGGCGGCAGCAGCCACAGCTGGTCTTTCGACCGGCTGCTGCGGCCGCCATTGTCGTCCTGGTCTTTGCCATAATAGGCTATGTAAGTATTTACGTAGCCTATCACGGCAAGCCAATAATAATTAAAAAAAACAGCTTACGCAAATGGCAGCGGCTACAGTGGCTGCCATTTGTGTTCCCTATTTTTCACTGATTTATCTTACGTAAATATTTACATAAGATAAGATGGCAAAAAAAGGGGAACCCAAATAGTGTAGTGGGTGCTATTTGCGTTCCTTTATTTTTTGCCATTCTAGCCTACGTAAATATTTACGTAGGCTAGAATGGCGAAAAATAAAGGAATGCAAATAGCACCACTATGCTATTTGCTTTCCCCTTTTTTTCGCCGCTTTATCTTACATAAATATTTACGTAAGATAAATCTGTGAAAAATAGGGAACGCAAACATTACGTAAAAGACAGTCCACATTTCTCCTAATACATCAATTTGTATTCATTTCTGCCTAATATACATTTTTGCAAGCAATGCTCCTAGTCAGGTGCATTTTGAATGTTATTTTCTCTAATGATTTAACACATTTTTTAATTGGAAAACTCCATTACAAATATGATCAGACAGAGGTTATGTTTTCATAGTGTTTCAAAAGTGCAAAATGAGGAAAGTTCACAATAACATGCCCACTCAACAAATTGCTCTGCCAACCCTATTCAGTTTTAATTCACATAAAAGTTGTTTTATTAGTTATCATCTTTCAGACTCTGCTTTGACCATGTCATTTAAAAACAAAACAAGAACAAAAAACTACTTGCTTCTAACAAATATCCAGTATGGTGACCTTTGCCCTTTCTAATAATAAATTATGTTTGATTCTTTCTTTCTTTCTTTCTTTTTCTTTGCCTCTGTCTCTCTCTCTCTCTCACACACACACACACGCACACTTTTTTAATATTGCATTTTTATTATCTACATAAACCACCATAGGAATGCCGGTTGGCACTGAATGCTGTGAGGTATACATTTTAGGAATGAAATAGAAATAAAATATATGGGATGGGGTTCATACCCTCTATCTTTGTATCTCCTTTTAGATTTTTGATGACAGTCCAAAGTTCATCAGTGTAACAGCAGAGTGGCCATCATTTTGCAAAACATAATAACCTCTCACAGTTTCTAGGAGCCCCTTTAAGAGGAAGGGGAGATGGAAAACAGAATTCACTAACTGGAGAGGTTCAACTGTTGCTGGTGTCTCATAGGCCCTGTTCCCATGACAATGGAAAAAGAAGGGAGGAGTGGCTAACCCACATTTTTGTAGGAGCCACTTTTGGCCTGGGCAGGGCTCTACGAGGGTGTACATCACACTATTCTAAATGGCTTCACAAAATATACTTCTGGGTGGGTGTGTTGGGGGAGGGAGTAAATCTCATCTGAGTGGCAGGGGCTGCTCAACCAATAAGAGACCCCCCCCTTCCAGGCTCTTCAAGGAAGGTGTGAAGTAGTTGCTTCCCCTTGTGCACATTTGTAAGGCAAGCCACCCAATGAGCCCCAAGCCATATTAAACACAATGGGTGTTACTTCTGAGTAGAGACAATATGCTTATGTTGGGAAAGGGGGGGGGAGAACACAGGGATAGGAAACCAGCCCCCTTTCTAACCAAACTGATACTGCACAGGGTCTCTATGCCAAAGCTGTGAATTAGTTATTTCCTAAGGCAATAAAGCAAACAACTGAGAATCAGAGCCTCAAGATCTCGCTTAGCCACACTTAGGGAACTGTGTTTTAAACTGTGCCATTTCCATTGAGGGGGATTTCTGTAAGTACTGATGTGGGAAGTCAGAGGGCAAACCTCATTCAGCACAATGGGGGATACTTCTGAGGAGACACCAATACATTTGTTGAAAGAAAGAGAAGTAAACACAAAGAGGGAAACCAGCCCCCATTTTAACCCACAGGCTCTGTGTTCAGAGGAGAAATGTCATTGACCACAATGGGAGTTACTTCTGAATAGATACTAATTGGTTTGTGCAGGGACGGGAAACACACAGGAAATACCCCTTGACTGGGGTCATGGTGAAAGGTACTCCCCTGGGCAGGGCTAGCATACCCAAGGTCAATGTGTGGGTTGGGGCACACAGCAACTATACTGGGGAGAACCCAAATTAAGGAAAAGAATTGGACTTTAAGCATTCTCAGGAATTCCTATTTTTCCCTGATAAGCTCCAGGGTGGCTGCTGGATGGCCACGACATCATGTATCCCTAATGACTTCCACATGCAGCCATTTCAAAGTAAATAGCTCATGGAAATAGTCTCCTGGTCTGTGTCCCATCCCTGATGTTTCTTCCAGGCTCTGTTTTTATAAGAGGACGCAATCAGAATTGTTAACCTCAGAACTCTCCATCCAGTGAGTGAGATCTGGCTGCAGATTGGAACTGAAGGGAGTAGGTGGCCACACGCTTGCCACAGGACCAAATAAAGGAAGAGTAGAGAAAACAAGTTTGCTGCCTTTTTCTACTTTGCCACGACCCACTGTTTTAGGCATCCGTGGCGATTGGGGACCTGGATATATACACACACATCTGTGTGTGGGCATGTGTGTGTGTGTGTGTGTGTGTGCGTGTGTGTGTGTGAGTGTGTGTGTGTGTGTGTGTGCAAATCCAATTTATCTTGTGGAGTTTTCATGAAAAATGATAAGAAAAATATATTGGACATAAAGCCTATGGATGTGGCCAAAGTTACTACATTTGAAGCTATGATGTATACAATGTCATGCACTCAAAGATATACTTTTTGAAAGGCTGAATCACTTTCTTAAATGTATGGATTCCTTTATTCTAATCCCAAAGAGCTACCAGCATGTCCTTTCTGTGGCATTTGCTGTGAAGGAAATCAATGACAACCACAAACTCTTACCAGCTTGGAGTTTCACATCTATGAGAGTTAGACACATGCAAGGATGATTTGTCAGAACAACTTGAAATTTCAATCCACCTGGGAATGTCTTGTCCCCAAATTTAACTGTGACCCCCCCAAAAAAGAATCATTTATTTATATTTATTTATTATTAAATTTATTAATCACCCATCTGGCTGGTCACCCAGCCACTCTGGACGATGTACAATGTACAATAAAACAGGTTAAAACAATAAAATTCTACAGTAAAAACATTTTCTAAAATACCCTAACCCACCCCAAATGCCTGCCTGAACAACCACGTTTTTAATGCACAACGGAAGCTCATTAAAGAGGGGGCATGACGGAGTTCCCTAGGGAGGGAGATCCACAGAGTGGGGGCCACCACAGAAAAGGCCCTCTCCCTCGTCCCCACCAGTCTAGCTGTCCTGGCTGATGGGACACAGAGAAGGCCATCAGAGGCTGATCTTGTTGAGCGGCCTGTATGTAGGGATGGCAGAGAATTTCTCCCCGAAACTTCAGGGGGCCGAGCGCCAATGTGTTCGGCCCCCCGAACAAGTTTCGGGGAGTAATCCTCTGCACCCCCCCACCCCCCGCACCCCCCCAGGACAGGACTTACCTTCGCCGAATGTCCCTCCCGGCGGCGGGTCCGGCCGGCGGTTCGGCAGGTGTTCGAGTGGGCGGGAGCGGCAGCCGGTCTTTTGACCAGCTGCCGCCGCCGCCATTCCAATGAAAGAAAAAAAAAACAAATGCCCCCGTGATAGGCTACGTGATGATTAACGTAGCCTATCACAGCTAGATTTGCAAAGTCAGCCATGATAGGCTACATTAATCGTCACATAGCCTATCACGGGGGCGTTTTGTTTGTTTTTTTAACTTTCGAGTTCGCGGACGGGCGAGGAGGGAAGCCTCCTCCCCGGCCTGAATTTCAGCCGGGGCGAGGCGGGAAGCCTCCCTCCGGCCTGAATTTCAGCTGGGGCGTGGCAGGAAGCCTCTCCCCCCCAGCCTGAACTTCACGGGGGGAGCAGCGAAGCGCCTCCCCCCCACCATGAACAACCTTTGACGAAAGGTAAGTGACTTTCGTCCACCCCTACCTGTATGATGTTGCTGGAGGTGTTCCTTAAGATAGGCTGGGCCTGAACCATATAGGGTTTTAAAGGTCAAAACCAACACCTTGAATTTCGCCCGGAAAACAACTGGTAACCAGTGCAACTCCTTCAGCGCTGGAGTGATGTTATCTCACCAGCAGCTGCCTTTAATCAGGCGAGCCGCCGCGTTCTGTACCAGCTGCAGCTTCCCAACGGTCTTCAAAGGTAACCCCATGTAGTGCGCATTACAGTAGTCTAAACGAGAGGAGACCAGGGCATGTACAACCGATGGGAACAGATGGTCGGGAAGGAAGGGGCACAGCTGCCATATCAAATGGAGTTGATAGCTGATACCTGAGCCTCCATGGATAGCTGGGAGTCCAAAATGACCCCCAGGCTGTGGACCTGGTCTTTCAAGGGTAGCCGTACCCCATTCAACACCAGGTCAACATCCCCCAGCCTCCTCTTGTCTCCCACCAAAAGTACCTCGGTCTTGTCAGGGTTCAGCTTCAGCTTATTCCTCCCCATCCAGCCACTCACCGTCTCCAGACATTTGGACAGGGATTCGACGGCCAACCTTGGTGAAGATTTGAACGAGAGGTAGAGCTGCATGTCATCCGCATATTGGTGACACCGCACCCCAAACCTCCTGATGATAGCCCCCAGCAGCTTCACATAGATGTTAAATAGCATCAGGGAAAGGATGGAACACTGAGGCAACCCACAAGTGAGTGGCCATGGGTCCGAAACCTCCTCGCCCAGTGCTACTCTCTGGTACCTGCCAGAGAGGAAGGACCAGAACCAACAAAATATGGTGTCTCCAATGCCCAACCCCTCCAGGTGGTACCAGGAGGATACCGTGGTCAATGGTATCAAAAGCCACTGAGAGGTCGAGGAGAACAAGGAAGGAGCATTCACCCCTATCCAGAACCCTCCTCATATCATCCACCAAGGCGATCAAGGCCGTTTCTGTCCCATGCCCAAGCCCGAAGCCCAACTGAAATGGGTCTAGATAATCAGTTTCTTCCAAGTGTGCCTTCAACTGCACCTAGGGATGTCAGAGAATTCTGCCATGGATCACGGCGAGGCCGAATGCCACTGCATTCGCCCCCCCTGAACTCCGTGGCGGAACAGCCTACCACCCCCCGCCCCTCCGCAGATCCCCCCAGGACGAGACTCACCTTGGGTGGATCTTCCGGGTGGTGGCGGCTCCGGCTGCGGCTCTGGTGGTGGCGGCGGTGGCAGCAGCAGCAGTGGCAATGGCAGCCGGTCTTCTGACTGGCTGCCACCGCCACCATTTCCACTCTGGTAAAAAAAGAAAGAAAGAAAGAAAGAAAGAAAGAGAAAGAAAGAAAGAAAGAAAGAAAGAAAGACGTGATAGGCTACGTAAAGGTTTATGTAGCCTATCATGACTAGGTTTTAAAAAAAAAACACGACGTGATAGGCTACGTAAACCATGCCTGGGTGGGTTAAAAAAACAAAAAATCCGCTGCCATTTGCATTCCTTATTTTTGCCCTCTTAATCAATGTAAATATTTATGTAGACTATGATGGCGAAAATCAAGGGGAACGCAAATAGCGTAGCGGGTGCTATTTGCGTCCCTTTTTGATTCCCCGATTTAGCCTATGTAAAGATTTAATTAGGCTAAAAGGGGGAATCAACAAGGGACACAAATAGCACCCGCTACGCTATTTGTGTTCCCCTTGATTTTCGCCATCATAGTCTACGTAAATATTTACGTAGATTAAGAGGGCAAAAATAAGGAATGCAAATGGCGGCGGCTGTAGCCGCCACCATTTGCGTACGTGGGTTTTATTTTGTTTTTTACCCAGAGCCCTCCATGGCCGGAAATCTGGCTGCGGATGGCTCTCGCCTGGCCAGGCCTGGCTGGCTGCTCCGCGGAGCACAGCCATCCTCGGAGGATTCCAAGGGGGAGGAACAGAGCGCCTCCCCCCCGGTGAGGATTCCGGGGGGAGGGACGGAGTGCCCCACACCACCATCAACATAATCCGCGAACAGGTAAGTGACTTTCGTATGTCCCTAACTGCATCACCACCACCCGTTCAATCACCTTGCCCAAAAATGGCAAATTTGAGACTGGGCAAAAGTTGTTCAGAACTTGAGGATCCAAGGAGGGCTTCTCTAAGAGTGGTCTTATCACTGCCTCCTTGAGGGCTGATGGCATCACTCCCTCCTCAAGGGAGGCATTCACCACCGCCTTGATCCCCTCACCCAGTCTCTCTCTGCAGCCCATAATGAGCCAATATAGGCAAGGATCAAGTAAGCAGGTGGTCAGCCTTACAGATGAAAGCACCTTGTCCGCTTCATCAGGAGGAAGAAGCTGGAACCGATCCCACAAAACCGGTTTGCCACAGGCCGCCTCTTGCTCACTAACTGTATCCATAACGCACAGAATAACACTCCTAATCCAATCAATTTTATCTGCAAAGTGCCTTGCCAAGGCCTCACAGGAAGCCTTAGAATGCTCCAGTGGTTCAGGAGCCACAGGACTGACCAGGCTCCGGACCACTTGGAACAGCCTCCTGGGACAGCACTCTGCAGATGCGATAGAGGCAGCATAATATTCCTTTTTTGCTGCCTTCACCGCCATGTGATAGGCCGAAGATACAGCTCTAGCCCGTGTCTGATCGTCTTTGGAGCGAGACTTCCGCCACCGGCACTCTAGCCATCTCACCTCCTGTTTCAGAGCTCGTAACCATGGATTGAACCATGGTGCAGTCTGAGCCCTGTTCAGGGGGAGAGGGCGTTTCAGAGCAACCTGATCTAATGCCCTAGTGATTGTGGCATTCCAGCCACCCGCCAGGGTCTCGACTGAGTGGCCGTTGGCATGCCCCAGAGAATCCCCAAGCATATTCAGGAATCCATTTGGATCCATAAGACACCTGGGGCGGACCATTTTAATGGGTCCTCCACCCCTGCGGAGGGGTTGTGGAACCGAGAAGTCCAACATCACCAGATAGTGATCTGACCATGACAAGGGGGTGGTGGATATACCCCCGACTTCCAGATCACTCCCCGCTTCTCCAGAAACAACCACAAGGTCTAGTGCATGACCGGCTACATGAGTGGGCCCAGTTAGAATATGGTGCAGCTCCCAGGAAGCCATGGTTTCCATCAGATAATCAGATAACTAGACAAGACGGAGGTACTGTTAGTGGGTCGTCTGCCTGGCTAGGTGATATTCAACCTGTTCCAGAGGGGGTTGCACTCCCCCTAAAGGATCACGTTCGTAGTTTGGGGGTGCTCTTGGATCCAGAACTGTCACCTGAGGCACAGGTGAACTCAGTGGCATGGAGCACTTTTATCAGCTTAGGCTTGTATACCAACTACGCCCTTATCTGGACAGAGATAGCCTAGCAACAGTTATCCATGCTCTGATAACTTCTTGTCTGGACTACTGCAATGCGTTATATGTGGGGCTGCCTTTGAAAACGGTCCGGAAACTTCAGCTGGTCCAAAATAGGGCAGCAAGATTGTTAACAGGGACTGGCCTGCGAGCTCATATTACGCCAGTACTTCTTCAGCTGCACTGGCTGCCAGTCCATTTCTGGGCCCGATTCAAAGTGCTGGTATTAATATTTAAAGCCCTTAACGGCTTGGGGCCAGGTTATCTGAAGGATTGCCTCCTCCCATATGTGCCTGCCCAGACCCTAAGATCATCCTCAGCAGCCCTTCTCCGTGAGCCCCTGCCAAAGAAAGTGAGGCGGGTGGCTACTAGGAGGAGGGCTTTTTCTGCTGTGGCACCCTGGCTCTGGAATGAGCTCCCTAGTGAGGTTTGCCTGGCACCTACATTGTATTCATTTTGGCACCAGGTGCAGACCTTTTTATTTTCCCAGGCATTTTAGCATTTTAGCTTTCTAGACTTTTACCTTTGCTGTTTAAAATATGTATTTTAAACTCCTGCACTGCTGCTAGGTTTTATTGTGGTTGTATTGTTACATTGTGCTTTTAATGTTCTATATATTTTACATTGTTTTATTGTGTGCTGTTTGGTTTTAATTTTTGTGAACCACCCAGAGAGCTTCGGCTATTGGGCGGTATAGAAATGAAATAAATAAATAAACTTTAATCGGAGGACTTCATGCTGAAATCACTGTACAAATGGCTGCTATATTGGCCATCTACAAGTTTCCACAGGTAGCCTGAGTCTCTGGGACACAGTGTGTGTTTGTTTTCATGTTTTTTGTTTGTGTGTGTGTTTGTTTTAAATTTGTGATCATATGATGGGTTGCTTGAAGTAGATCCCTCTGAATTTAAAGGTGACTATTCAAATATCAGCTTGCATAAGCTATGCAATTTTTTTTTTGCCCCCCAGTTGCATGTGGGGCAAAAAATATTTATTTATTTATTAAATTTATTAATCGCCCATCTGACTGGTCACCCAGCCACTCTGAAAATAAAATATGATAAAATATGATAAAATGAATTTATCATAGGAGGTTAAGTAGTATCCTTATGGTGAGGTCCTCCTGGAGATCAAGGTCTACCAACTTTTAGGCAAGTGGGGAATAACTTTCCTATCTGGGCCAAGTCCTAGAATAGGTGGTTGCCAAGCAATTCCAGATTCTCTGCTATGGGACTGATTATCTGATTATCCATTTCATTCGGGGTTTAGGAGGGGTTTGGGCCTGGAAACAGCCATGGTCATTCTGCATGATAACCTATGTTGGGAGACAGAAAGAGGGCATGTGACCCTGTTGATTCTCCTTGTTCTTTCTGTGGCTTTCAGTACCATCAACTATGGAATCCTCCCACGGGAGACTAACGTGGGAGGGTGGGGTGCTGCACTGCAGTAGAGCCACTCCTACTGGGATGGCTAACTCCAGAAGGTGGTGCTCTGGGAACAACTATATGGGAATTACTCAAAGACTACAGTTATGGTTTGTGGTACCTGCTCCTCCAAACATAAATGCATACTGAATGAGCATCAGCTAGAACATGATTCTACCAACTTTGGTTGGTGTCCCAGCTATGCACCTATCTGGACAGTGATAGTAGTCTATGCCATGGTAACCTTCCAAGTTAGATTACTACAGTGTGCTCCATCTGGGGTTTCCCTTGAACATTGTTCTGAAGGTTGCGCTAAATGTAGAAGCCAGATGAATAAGAAGGACCAAATCTGCGAAGCATATAATGGCTGCCTGCATGTTTCCAAACCTGATTTGGGAGAAGGCCTTGACAGAGGTGGACCCCTGATTCTTGAGTACTATCCCCACCGAGGTCTGCCTGGCACCAACATAGTCATCGTTCCTCCCTCAGGGTAAGACTGTCCCCTACCTCCAAGCATTGGGTGGCATATGATGGGGCATTTATGTCAGTTTTCTTTATCCAGTCCAGTATTTGACTGTAACTGTTTTACATTGTATTGATGTTTGGTGTTTTTTTTACATCTTAAGGATGATATCTAATATTCTTTCTTATTGGTATTTGTAGCATCTAATTTCCCAGAACTGCCCAGAGAGCAATGACTATTGGGCGGGATAGAAATAAATCAATAAATAAACTTCCAGAGTAGTTCAGGGTCTGGTGTCGAGGACATGGGCAAAACAAATTCTGCTGGAGCTGATCTTTTCAGATTCATGTTTTAATAGTCACATTGAAAGTGTGTTCCCCATTTTCCAGATAGCTTGATTCCAAGATGTCAGCCCTAATTCAAAATGGAAACTAACAATATTCCTTCCCCACTTCTCCACCATCTCTTCCTATGATACCAGGACAGGGTTTGGTAGTAAAACAATAATTGTTAAGTTTCAACTGTTTGGAGATTATTTAACATAATATTAGTAATGTTGTAGCTTTGTTGACTCCAAGAACATGTGTCTTGAATCTACACTCATGTGCTTGTACTTAATGACAACAATCCTATTTCTCATGACACCTGTCAAAAACAATTGATCAGTATTGGGGCCAACAAAATTGCATTAGTGACTAATAAAATTCCATTCTTTCTAGGTAAAAAACAACTGAAAATGGAACATTTCATTAGTTCCCCACACAATGTGCAAACATGGGGTACCAACCAAATGTATCATTGTCCGTGGTGTTGTCCTTTCTAGTATAAAATGCCTCAGTGTTGTATGTAGAGGGAAGGTACAATTAAAAGAAAAGTACTCCATAGGCACTGCAAGAAATATTGGGGAATGGATGAATTCACTCCATTGGTGCCAGGTTGACAACAACTATGAAGAAAAAAGGATGACACAGATGAGAGACTGACTTTGTATTTTATGGTTTTAAGTCATGTTTTGTGAACTGCTCAGAATGCTTTGGCTATTGGGTGATATACAAATGTAATGAATGTAATAAATGTAATAAATAAATAAATAAATCCCTCTTCATACTGAGATTGTGCTCATTCTCCTTGAGGTGTGATAAGTCCAGACAATAGCCAATTGTTATGCATACTAACTGCTCAATTCACTTAACCTCTAATCTCTCTCTCTCTTTCTCTCTCTCTCTGTGGTACTTTTCTAAGTAGTAGGGGGTTCTGAAAAACATGTTTTCTTCTGCTCATCTGTTGCAAATGAATCCTCACTCAGCATAATATTCATGGGAGTTGATTCTGAACCCTGTAATTTACTCAGATTACTAGGACTGATCTTGATTGACTTCAGACATGGATTAGTGAAGTCAAAAGCACAGTCAGTGACACAGCCTGAATACTGGCATAAAACATCCATATGCTCTTCAGAGCTGGGAAAAGGTGTGTGGATGATGTACATGACGTTACCTCTCTGTTCTTCATCCCTTTCTTTTTATCAAAAGAATCTTGAGCCATTGGAGGAACAGTGTCAATAAGCAGACTGCTGGAAGATAATAGACTGGAAGTGGGATTTGTGTGCCAAGATGCACTTGGAGAAAGTAGAGTTATTTCCTTTGCTTCTGCTTATGCTTTGGTTGAGGCTATCTCCAGCTGCGTGTAAGCCACACATATGTACCATCACTGAGCCCTTTGATTTTCCGTTTAAGTATCATCAGACAGGAGACATAACCATTGGAGCAATTACTTCTCAGTTTGGCTTCATATCTGAAGAAATATCTTTCAGGGAAAATCCCAAAATGAGGTTTCTAGATGAATTTATGTAAGTTTTTCCTCTTCTACGATAGGCACTAGGATAGCTGATATCTGATTTGACTACATCATCCAAGCACTGGCTTGTTCAGAAAACTGTCCATATATTACTAGTTCTAAAGCTGAATTTTGGTTTCATAGCAAACATCCTTCAAAAGCCGTATAAGTATTTCTGTCAGCACCTTGGCATGTTGCTCTCTTCCAACTGGTAATGTTAGAGAATTCCGTCATGGATCCCAGGGTGGCCGAATTCCAGTAAATTTGGACCCTTGGAATCCATGGTGGAATGGAGCAACCCACCCCACCACCCGGCAAAAGCTCCGCGAAATGGAGCCTACCTGGCTGTGGCTCTGGCGGTGGCAGCAGAGGCTCTGGCAGCTCCAGTGGCAGCAGTGGCTCTGGCAGCAGTGGCAGCTCCGGCAGCTCCAGCTGCTGCCGGTCTGTGGTTGCAAATAGCATTTGCATCCCTGGTAAGCCTTGATAGGCTACATAAGTATCTACGTAGCCTATCATGGCTGGCTCAGAACAGGGACGCAAATGGCGTAGCTGCCATTTGCATCCGTGTCGTTAGCCATGATAGGCTACAGATGTATTTACATAGCCTATCACGGATAAAGACAGGGGTGCAAATGACAGCAGCTATGGCAGCTGCCATTTGCGTCCCTGTGCAGCCCAGCGGCCGGATGTCTGGCTGCGGGAGGCCCCAGCCGGCGGCTCCACAGAGAGGCCCCCCAGAGCGGAGCCGGCCAGGGATGATTCCGGGGAGAGGGACGGAGTGCCTCCCCCCTACTGCGGATTGCCCAGTGCGGAGCCAGGTAAGAGTTTCGTACATCCCTACTTCCAACACTTTTCCATTTCAAATCACCATTTTTTAATGTCCTTCACCAATTTCTTTCAGTTTTGTTTTCATTCTACAATAATGCATTTTCTGGCCTTCAGTACAGTATTTGACTCCACATAAAACCAGAGTTTCCCCCCACATGGATTTCACAATTGCCATTTTACTTCCTGTACTCTATCAGTAAATGAGTATGTCTATCCCACAATGACAGTCACTCCCCCCACACACACACCACAAGAATCCCTCTGTAAACAAAGCTACCTCTCAACATAAAACCCTTCCCAGGCGTGTATTGTTGCTGATATGTACCAAAACACGGCAAACATCTGCTTGATGTTCTGAGAAAACTGCTTTCTTAATATTTTTTTAAGGAAAGAAGAAAAACCTTGGCCACGTCTTCTTTGAATGTAAGACCCCTCTGATAAAGTCACTGAATCAGGAAAAAAAAATACAGAAAACCTGAGAAGTATACCAATTTGCTGATGAGCTATAAAAGTGTGTGCTACTTAAATATTGTGTGTATTTATGCCTCTCTTTTTCTATGGCTTTGAAGAATACAAATCTCTAATACCTATAAGAGCTATGGTGATGTATACAGTGACATGGTCTCAGAAAGGTACTTCCTGAAGAGTTGGATCTCTCTCATATATAATGTGTGTGTGTGTGTGCGTGTTGCTGTTGTTTTTCCTTTAGTGCAATTCCAAAAAACTATCAGCATGTCCTGTCCTTGGTATTTGCTGTGAAGGAGATCAATGACAACCACAAAATCTTGCCAAACATCAGTCTGGGCTTCCACATCTATGACAGTTACACAAATGCAATACTGACCCATCAGAACAACCTGAAACTTCTGTCCATGAGGGAAAAAAGTGTTCCCAACTTCAGTTGTGAGAAGCAAAAGGATCTGATTGCTGTTATTGGAGGACTTGACTCTGAAATTTCACTTCATCTTGCTACAATTTTAGACATCTACAAAATCGCACAAGTACAACAATTATTTTGTCCGTGGCAGTTTTCAGCTCTGATAGAGTATATCCTTTTCAGTATCAGTTAGATCCAGACCAAGTTAATCCCATTGAAATCAACATGACAGTCTTCATGACTAACTTTAATTTGATTGATCTAACTAAAATCAATCAGACTGTGGAGGTTGTAATTTAAAAATCCAGTTGATTTTGATCAATCTACGGTATACATGAATAAGTCTAGAACGAACCAGACTTTCCCTTTTTATCTATTTTTAAAAAATATATGGAGTGATTATGAGAGAGAGTTTCTTGAGATAAAAGGAAGAGGCCTTGTGTGTTCTTCCAGAAAATACCTGAGATGAGGAAAACAGCATTACATTTCCTTTATAGTGTGCATGTGTTGCAGCTGGCCTGAGGCATTCCTTTTTTCCCTCGTCACAGCAGTCAAAATGAAATAATCTCTAAAATGTTTCACAGCAGTGCCTTGCTCAGAGACAATGCCGGTGTGTATCTCATATATTTCTTACCCACTAGATAGTTGCATATCTGTTACTGAACAGGATGTTTAGCCTAAAGCAAGAATGGAGTACCGAAAGAGAAACCACCAATATTTCAAAGGCAGTTGTAATTTCTTCCTCTGAAAGTAACTGAAACTAATGATAGTGTGAAATCATGGAAAAAACAATACACATAAATATATTTTTGTTTTCATATTTTCCAATGCATTTTCATCTCAAGAGATATTTAGGATAAATCTAGGGATGTACGAAAGGGACTTACCTGGTCCCGCAGCTTGCTTCGTGGTGGGGGGAGGCGCTTCGGTTCTTCCCCCAAAGTTCAGGCCGGGGGGGAGGCACCCCACCTCGCCCAGCTGAAATTCAGGCCGGGGGGAGGTGCCACGCCTCGCCTGGCCGAAATTCAGCCCGGGGAGAAGCGCCCCGTCTCCCCGGCCGCAAAATACAAAAGTAAAAAAAACACAAAAAAACCCCACACCCATGATAGGCTACGTAACAATTAACGTAGCCTATCACGGCTAGATTTCCAAAGTCAGACATGATAGGCTACGTAAATCGTTACGTAGCCTATCACGGGTGACTTTGAAAAAAAAAAGCCCGTACACAAATGGCGGCGCCCATGGGCGCCGCCATTTGCGTTCCTTATTTGGTCCTGGTAGTCGACGTAAAGATTTACGTAGACTACGGCGAAAATAAGGGCAACGCTATTTGTGTTGCCCTTATTTTCTCCGTAGTCTACGTAAATCTTTACGTAAACTATTGGGACCAAATAAGGAACGCAAATGGCGGCGCCCATGGGTGCCGCCATTTGAGTACGCACTTTTTTTTTCCAAAGTCACCCGTGATAGGCTACGTAACAATTTACGTAGCCTATCATGGCTGACTTTGGAAATCTAGCCGTGATAGGCTACGTTAATAATTACATAGCCTATCACGGGTGTGTTTTTTTTATTACTTTATTATTTAATGGCGGCAGCGGCGGCAGCTGGTCGGAAGACTGGCCACCGCCCCCGCCCCTGACGAAATGCCCCCGAATTCCCGCCGGGACCCGCCGCCAAGAGGGACATTCGAGGGAGGTAAGTCCCATCCCGGGATGGGGGGGAGGCGGAGAATTTCACCAACAATTTTGAGGGGCCGAATGCATTGGCATTCGGCCTCCCCGAGATTCGTGGAGAAATTCTCCACCATCCCTAGATAAATCACTACATTTTCGTAGAACATTCTATGATTTGTTGCTTAGGACTTTAAATTAGGGTCTCCAATTTAGTGAGGACATACTCTATTTCGAAATTAAGATCTCTCAGAGACTGATCCCTACAAACCCTGCTCAACCATTATGAATTGCATTCGGAATTTGAGATCTGCCCTTGGATTAAAATAATAGAGCACCATATATCAAGCTTAGTTTAGCTCAAAATCTTTGTTTATTGTAAGAAAAAAAATCACACACTCACTCATTCACATAACAGAAAGCAGAAGTGAAGTTTACAATTTTGCTTCAAGCATTAGCTAGTGAACCCCACTCAGAAGCCTCCCTGCAACTGTTTTTGAAACGGGGATGCGAGGCCAAAGCTACAGCATCTACACTGCCTTCCAAGCCATAGCACATGTTTTCCCAAATGTTCGTATCCAGACCTGATATGCCTCCTAGAAGTTTGGATTGTATTCAGGACCCCAAAAGAAGGGTGCACTGCAATTTATGTTCAAAGATTTTGCTATTCCCTATTCTTCATGCCAAATTTGGAAATTTTATGAAGTTGAGCATTCTCACTAGTGGTTGGGATCTCCAAAACCACTGCCCCCAAACATCTTAAGCCTAGCAGTTCCATCTACGTTGGCATGTTTCTTGTGTTAGCCAAGTTCCCAGTGTTTGCAAAATTACCATTGGTCTCACTGGAAAATAGGCCCCTCAGGTAGCGTTTGTTGTTTCTTCAATCTGTGGGTTTGGAAAGCCCTCCTGACCACTAGCTGGTGTGGCTTTTTGTTCTTTTAATCATGCCTTTACTCTACTTCCTTTGTGCCCAGTTGAGCCATCTTTAAAAGTCATTGAGAGGATATTTGCCAACCCCTCATTTTCATTCTTCCAGTGTGCTAACTCTAAACTGCTGGAAACTTCAAACTCTTTACTACATAACTTGCTGCTAGTAAACATTTGATTCTTCTTGCTGCTTTTCAGTTTATCCCCTAGCTCAACCCTAACATTAGCAGAACCTTTTTTGTTAGGCCTTGAAATATTTGCATTAATTGCATTTAATTAGCTGCATTTTCCCCAGAAATGATATACTCCCATCAGTGTACCTGCTTATCCCTTCAATTGTATCTCCTTTCCTTTTATTGTTTTCTTTCTGCTTAGATTGCGAATTGTGTGTTTGCTCCAATGATGCATATTAAAAGCCATCTCCCTTCCTTCTACCGGATGGTCCCTAATGAAGCATATCAGTATGAAGGGATTATCCAGCTGCTCCTGCATTTCCATTGGACATGGGTCGGGATTGTTGCGGCAGATGATGACAATGGAGAAAGGTTTATACAGACCTTGATGGCAATGTTTTCCCAACATAGAATTTGTACAGCACTGAATGAAAAAATCCCAGCCCTGTTTCAAACTATGGAGTTATTACAATCTTATGAATACATGAAAGTCAAGGCTATTTCACTCGTCAACTTCAACGTCAATGTGTATGTAGTAAATACAGAGCCTCAGACTACAGCAGGTTTGACATTGTTGATATATTTTTATGCACTAGCAGAAGATACAAGTGAGACTTCTGTAGCTAAAGTATGGATTATGACAGCCCAGTGGGATTTCTCAACAGAGACAACACACAAGGGTTTTGATATCCAACTCTTCCATGGTGCCTTGTCTTTTGCAGTTCACTCAAAAGAAGTACCAGGGTTTCCAACATTTCTTCAAAGTTTACATCCTGATTCACTAAAAGGGGATGATTTTCTCAGGATCTTCTGGGAAAGTGCATTCAGCTGCTTATATTCTGATTCTAGTGAGGACATGGAGGGTAATGAGAAATGCACTGGTCAAGAGGACTTGAGGAGCCTCCCTGCAACTTTTTTTGAAACAAGCATGACTGGCCAAAGCTACAGTATCTACAATGCAGTCCAAGCCATAGCACATGTTTTACCTAAGATGTTCTCATCCAAGACCAAGTTTGGAGCAATGGTTAAGAAAACGAGACTGATGCCTCCAAATCTGCAACCTTGGCAGGTGTTATTTTACTTGCAAATTACCTCTCTTTGGTATTCTGGCCTAATGTATGATAAAAATTGATTCAGGGCATACATGAACACCTCCCCACCAAATCTGCATACAACATTCCTTAGTTTTTATATATCTTCTATGTTCAGATACTATATCTTTCCAACCAGCTGAAGGCACCTCTAAATCAAATCAAATCTCAAATCAAAGTATCCTCTTCCTACACAGTCCTCTTCATACAGACCCCTTAGAGGTGTGTTGCCGATGCCATCAAATATTGCTTCAGCATTTTTTTTGTCCCCTGCAGGATGGATGGCTGATGCCACTATTTCCCATATCAGTACCTACACCCTGAAAATTTAGTTGAAATGTGATGAATCTTTACCGACTTTAGCCCAATTCAATCATTCTCCTCTCCCCAACCCTACCATCAGTATTGTGTGAGGGGAACATGTTCCGTTATGTCCTTGTGGCCTCTCCCCCATACATTCATCCATTGCAACACAGAGCATGTTCTAGTTATGTCTGCTCTGTTGCATGAATGAGAAGCCTTATCTTCCAGGCTTCTAAACCACATGGGTTTCATAAATCCCAAGTTCAGATACTCCACCATCCAATGTGTGGAGAGCCTTGGGGCTGCTGATGGGGACAAGCTGGAGCAGGGAAGGCCAATGCTTTCATCCTCACATAATGTGAATTGCATGGAGGGGTGGAGAGAATGAGAACTTTCTCTTTCTCACCACCCTTCCTAGAAAATGAAGGCCATTTTGCAGAATTTCCTCTGGATACTTACCATAGTTTGTTTGTTTGTTTGTTTGTTTGTTTAAATCAACCTTCATTTTCTGCCCAGCAATGCCCTGAAATACTATGCCCAAGGCATTGTGGAAGATGCAAAATGATGGCCAGGCTGCTGGTACTTCCAACTGTAGAGGCTGTGGCGACACAAAAAACAACTACAGCCTTAAGAAAGAAGCTGTGCTACTGCATATTGAGCTCTGCATTTTCCAATGCTAGCCTTGCTCTGTCTCACTTCTGCAAATGACTATTTGATTTCCACACAGAAATCCATATGTATTTCTCATCTCATTTTTTTAAGTGCACGTTTTAACATCTTCTTTCATATGTGCTATCTGTTTTTGAACACTTCTCTTTCTTTTGGGGAAATGCATCATAACTTCTGAAATGTACAGATTTCCAGTGGCAAATTATGTTCATGTCCATGCTCAATTCCAGGAGGTGACAACTGGGAAATCTTACATTACACTGTGAACTCAAATAAATTTTCAACCATTCCTAAGCTTAACCATTGGCACCCTGTGCCAAATCTTCCTTAGCCTTTCTTTAACATTTGGAGATTGTGTTGTCTCCAATTATTTTTGTGTGTGTGTTTTTAAGAAATATATATTTTATTTATCCCTGCCTAACAAAGCTACCAATGGGTCCAAAGTAATCCCTGCCCCTAACAGTATCTCAAAGTACTTTCATTACCATTTTTCTTGAGGGAACACATCCCATCATTTTGAGACAACAAAGCAGAATGCCCGTTTACTCATGCCCAGCAAATGTGCCTCTGTGGGCAATGGCACCCTCAAAAGGGATCTCCATTTTCACTGATACCGTATTTTGTTGTTGTTATGGCTTTATAAAAGCAAAAGTATTAGCTGAATTGTTCTTGCAGTAGCACATACTATAATTTAGGGAGAAAACCCTGTCATGCATGCCTGACAAATTGGCCTCTGCGAGGAATGGTGCCCTCGAAAGGGCCTCTGCACTTCCATTAAGCCATTATTTTTTGAAAAAGCAGTATTATCACTGGAATAATTTGAGCATTACACACATATAGATTCCCTCTGGCATGCAATAATTACAACTAGAAAAATGCTTCCCAATTAATTTTGATGTTAGATCAGTGGTATTTAAATTATTATTTGATCAAATATATCTGAGGGCCAAGGAATGCTCAACTTTTTTTCGTACTCTGAAGTAAGTTCAGGGGCCACAATATGGATTAGGAACCTAGTGCGGGGGTAGGGGGCTTAACCTTTTAAGGTTGCCCCAATCCAGATCAACCCCCCTGAGCCTATAATTTTAATTGACATCAACTGATGAATTGACAGGAGTAAAAATCTGTGTTTGCCTGTTTCATTGCAGCTTCACCCTTTCCTGAGGAGCATCTCATTTAACAACACTGTTGGAGATCTGGTGTCTCTTGATGAGAATGGTGAATTATCAGATGGATTTGATATTATAAACTGGGTTACTTTTCCAAACCAATCTTTTTTGAAAGTGAAAGTAGGAAAGATGGATCTGAAGGCTTTTCTGGGCAGAGCATTCAGCATTAATGATGAGGCCATCACATGGCACAACAGGTTCAATCAGGTAGGATCTGCAAACATGCTGAAGGAAACCCATTCAGTAGCACCACGTCAGTTCCCTTGGGCACCGCCGTAAAAGAGATTCATCAGTGTTCTCTGCCCTCCACTAAACACAACCACTGCTTCTTATGAATTAATGTAAACTCTATCTTAGTATAAAACATAACCAGGCCTAGAACCTCTAAGTACAATCTGCTAACTTAACAAAAGCAACCAACAA
The DNA here is from genome assembly GCF_057233095.1 of Heloderma suspectum. Lineage (NCBI taxonomy): Eukaryota > Metazoa > Chordata > Lepidosauria > Squamata > Helodermatidae > Heloderma > Heloderma suspectum. The sequence goes on along the minus strand of NC_139463.1, from coordinate 90,586,975 downwards.
AAATAAGATTTTTTTTCTGTTTCTTTCATTTTAACAATATTATTTTTCCATATACAAAGATGAACAAATAATTCATTAGACTTAAATCTGGTAACTGATAGAGGGTAAAAAAAATAATATATTTTTCCTTTACTTTACAGACAAAAACATAGGTGGAATCCCTTGGCGGTTTTGAGCTTTATCCATCATTCTTCATAATAATAAACAATTAGTTTCTTTTCCATACTTTGAGGAAAAGCCTTGTCAAATATTGCTACGGATGTCTTTAATTTGTAAATGCAATAAAATCATGCCATATTTTCTAAACATCTTAGGGATGTACGAAAGTCACTTACCTTTTACGAAATTTGATTCGCAGTGGGAGGGAGGCACTCCGTCCCTCCCCCTGAAATTCTGGCTGGGGGGGAGGCGCCCCATCCCTCCCGCCATGAATCCTGGCCGTCCGGGTCTGCAAATGGCGGCGGCTGTAGCCACCGCCGTTTGCGTCCCTGCAGTCAGCCGTGATAGGCTACGTAAATGTTTATGTAGCCTATCACGGCTGAGTTGAAAAAAAAAAAACACCACGCGTACGCAAATGGCGGCGCCCATGGGCGCCGCCATTTGCGTTCCTTATTTTGGCATGTCTAGTCTACGTAAACATTTACGTAGACTACTGCAAAAATAAGGGGAACACAAATAGCATAGACGCTACGCTATTTGCGTTCCCCTTATTTTCGCCGTAGTCTACGTAAATGTTTACGTAGACTAGACATGCCAAAATAAGGAACGCGAATGGCGGCGCCCATGGGCACGGCCATTTGCGTACACGCGGTTTGTTTGTTTTTTTCACTCAGCCATTATAGGCTACGTAAACATTTACGTAGCCTATCACGGTATTTTTTAAAAATCTAGCCGTGATAGGCTACGTAAATCTTTACGTAGCCTATTACGTTTTTTGGGGTTTTTTTTTAATTGGAAATGGCGGCGGCGGCAGCTGGTCAGAAGACCGGCTGCCGCAGCCGCCGCTGCCGAACTGCCGCCAAACTGCCGCCAGAGCCACTGCTGCCAGGAGGATTCACCCAAGGTAATTCCGTCCCGGGGGGGTGGGGGGGCAGACTGTTTTGCCACCAATTTCGGGGGGCCGAATGCACTGGCATTCGGCCTCCCCGAGATTCGTGGCAAAATTCTCTGACATCCCAACATCTGGTACTTTGCCTTTGCCTTAGGTAGTTTCAGTTGGTAGGTCATTTTTTTCTGCCTTGCCTACTTAAAACAGCTCCATGTACCAAGCCTTCCATATTAGAATTTCTGCTGTTTTCCACCTAACAAGATCTTTTCTTCACACATTGTCTCTGGGTGGCAGATGGCCTCTCCAAATGTACTAAGCCTTCACTCATAACAGTTCTCTTGGACATACCACACAAAAGATTATTGGAGAAATATCAGCTAAATACAGACATGTATTACTTCAGAAATTAACTTTTGCTGTTTGAAGCTGCTCCTTCATTCTCCAGTTCCAAGGTATTCAGGAGCACTGGACTTTTGTCCAAAGATTAATTTCTCTGTGACCCAGGTAACAATTTCTTCCATTTGGTCGTTCCACCTCAACAACCCTCCTAAAAAGGAATCTTGGTGTTTGTTGCATAGAGCACCATGTATTTATTTTGGGGGTTAAGACTGAGGGAGTATATACCTTCAATGCTTTTCATGGATAGGTGCTGCCCATTGCCCTGTGTAATGACAAATGCCAACCAGGTTACAGCAGAACAATGAAGGAGGGGGAGCCATTTTGTTGCTATGATTGCACTCCATGTCCAGATGGGAAGATATCAGGCCAGAAAGGTAGGCAGCATAAGCTCTATTCAGTCATTCTCTTCTCCCACCCCATAATTACCAACATGCAAGGAGAGGGGGCATGGGGGATGGCCCATGAAATAGGGATGGATAGCTCTCTGGTAAAGCACATGCTTTGCATGCAGAAAATCCCCAGTTCAAAGCTTGGCATCTCCAGGTAGAGAAGGAAACGTCCTCCCTGAAAACCTGGAGAGCCACTAACCATTATTGTTGACAGTGCTGGGATTCACGGACCAATGATGTGACTCAGCATAAGGCAGCTTGATATGTACCTATGGGAAAGCAGGGATGAGCCCAATGCCATAATGCCCTCCTCTATGTCTCCATTCCCTTCCTTCAACCCCTTCTCCCATGATAGATAGATGGGAAATGAATGATTCTGTGCTGTTTTTCAGACATGGACGACTGCTTAAAATGCCCAGATGAGTGGTATGCCAACAAGAACCGAGATCAGTGCATTCCCAAGATACTAGTCTTCCTCTCTCTCACTGAAGCTTTAGGGATCACCTTGACTTTTTTGGTCTTGCTTCCATCTCTTATTACAGTGTTGGTGCTTGGGGTCTTCATCAAGAACCGTAATACTCCCATTGTCAAAGCTAACAATCGGGGCCTCACTTACTCTCTGCTCATTTCTCTACTTCTCTGCTTCCTCTGCTCCTTGCTATTCATTGGCCAGCCTCAGAAAGTCACCTGCTATTTACGTCAAACTTCTTTTGGCATCATCTTTGCAGTGGCTGTTTCTTGTGTATTGGCAAAAACAATCACTGTGGTTCTTGCATTCACAGCCACCAAGCCTGGGTCCAAGATGAGGAAATGGGTGGGGAAAAAGTTGGCCAACTCCATTCTTCTTGGATGCTCCTGTGTTCAAGCCAGTATTTGTGCTATATGGCTCTCTACTGCTCCTCCATTCCCAGACTTTGACATGCACTCTCTGGCTGGAGAAATCATATTGGAATGCAATGAAGGTTCTGTCACAATGTTTTATTGGGTTCTGGGGTATCTGGGACTCTTGGCTCTTGTCAGCTTTACTCTGGCTTTTCTAGCCAGAAAATTACCTGACAGTTTCAATGAAGCCAAATTCATCACTTTCAGCATGTTGCTGTTCTGCAGTGTTTGGGTGTCTTTTGTTCCAGCTTACCTGAGCACAAAAGGAAAATATATGGTGGCTGTGGAGATCTTCTCTATCTTGACCTCCAGTGCTGGTTTGCTGGGCTGTATCTTTTTCCCCAAATGCTATATAATTATCCTGAGGCCTTGGTTGAACAGCAAGGACAAGCTAATCAAGTGAAATTAGTAAGAATGTACTGATTTTTGGTGATATCTTTTTTATTAAATAGTAATGGTTATTTGGAAGGAAACCTAAGAAAGCTTATTTACTGATTCACTCAGAATTCCTCCAGTCCAGGCCTCAGTTAGCATTCAATGAAATATTTCCTCTAAATATCTATCTATCTATCTATCTATCTATCTATCTATCTATCATCTATCTATCTATCTATCTATCTATCTATCTATCTTGGTATATTGAGTCTTGTGGAATAGTATGATTTTTCATTTCTATCTCATGATGAAAGAAGCACATAAATGACATAACATAGTTTAACATGGAAGACTAGAGCAGGACTGGGGACCCCTTTTTTAGCCCAAAGGGCATATTCCATTTTGGAGATGGTCTGGAAGTTGCATTCCAGTAGTGGGCAAAGCCAGAGGCAAAAGCCTTTTTCAGTGCTAAGCAGGAGAGAGCATTTATCTCTGATGAGCTGCTAAATGTAGAGAAGAGCTTTGCCTTCTATTCTCTGGCCAAGCAGAGGGAGCTTGCCCAGAGGAAGAAGCTGTTGGGCCATATGTGTAAGCCCCATGGGTTTGATAAGGTAAGTCCCATGCTGAAGTTTCCCTGTCCCTCATTTAGATGCTTTTCTGTTAGTGAGTATGGGTTGGATCTAGATTTATTATGGTTCCTCATTGAAAGCAATGGGGCTAGTCATGACTAATGTAATTCCCATTATTCCTTGTCGATCTACCCTAAACATGACAAAGTCTGGATTCAATCCTATGTTGGGCTGGATGGGGAAACTGGGTCTCCTTCGCTCCCTTTTGATAATCACATATCAACGAACAGATTGGTTGTATAAGTCTATTTCACTTTAAGTTACCCATCCACCCCTTCTTTAAGTACCATCTGAATCAAACTAAGTAGTGGATAAAGGGTGGATTTTCCCCAAGTTCTTTGAAGGGTGATAGTAATAACTAAAGTAAACATCCTCAATTTGTATAAAAGGGGGGAAGCTTCTTTATTTTAAGGTATGTATAATTAAATTGTCATTATTCTCAACATTCATATAGCTTCCATAAACTCTTCCATAAGTCTGTTCTCTAATAATATATATTTTTTAAAATCCTTCTGTTTAATATGACATATGTCATGTTGGGATGTCAGAGAATTCCGCCACGGATCTCAGGGAGGCTGAATGCCAGCGCATTCGGCCCCCCGAAATCGGTGGTGGAACGGCCTGCCCCCCGCCCCCCCCAGGACAAGACTTACCTGGGGCAGATCTTCCTGGTGGCAGCGGCTCCTGTGGCAGCTCCGGCGGCGGTTTGGCGGCGGTTTGGCAGCGGCGGTGGCGGCGGCTGGTCTTCCGACTGGCTGCCGCCGCCACCATTTCCAGTTAAAAAAAAAAACGTGATAGTGCTACATAAAGATTTATGTAGCCTATCATGGCTAGGTTTTTTTTAAAAAATGTGATAGGCTACGTAAATGTTTACGTAGTCTATCACGGCTGACTTAAAAAACAACAACAACGCGCGTGTGCAAATGGCGGCGGCCACGGCCGCCACCATTTGTGTTCCTTATTTTGGCACATCTTAGTCTACATCAAGATTTACATAGACTAAGACGGCAAAAATAAGGGGAACGCAAATTTTTGTACGTGCGTTGTTGTTGGTTTTTCTAAGTCAGCTGTGATAGGCTACATAAACATTAACGTAGCCTATCATGGCTGACTGCAGGGATGCAAACGGCGGTGGCTATGGCCGCCGCCATTTGCATCCCTGCTTGCCAGTGGCCGGATGTCTGGCTGCTGGCAGAGCCGGCCGGTGGCTCCGCAGAATCCCTGCGGAGCACAGCCGGCCAGCCAGGATTCCGGGGAGAGGGCCAGAGCACCTCCCCCCCCACCATCAACATAATCCGCAAAAGGTAAGTGACTTTCGTACATCCCTAACGTCATGTAGAGTTTCCATTAAGGATCCAAAAAAGTGTGGAAATTGTAAATTAAGGCAAATAATATGTTTTGGATCATACCTAGCTGAGCCATTAAAAATCTATGTATCAGTCACCCCCTTGGATTTCAATGGGTCTACTGTAAGTATGACCAAATATGCATCCAACCCTAGATAAGAAGATGAAACTGTATATAGTCTTGGCTATTATTATGCTTGGTTAATGAGAACATTAGGCTCCATGGACTTATATTTCACTTTGGTCTTTGAGATGGGGTATGAGGAAATGTGTCCATGCAGAATTTTAACAGGTGCAGAAGCTTCCCCAATCACTTATTTCATACAACCCTAATGATAGCAACAAATGTGAATGTCCAGTCATAAATTCTACAGGTGCAGCAGCCTCACTGCAGCCACCTATTCTTTCCAGTTGAAACATACCTGGCAGTGTTAGGATTAATTAGAATTGTGTTCCATGTGCATGCTCAGCAAACACATAGGCAGGTGGGTGACATCTTTGCACCTGGCAGTCCTCTATTTCAAAGGCTACTAGAGGACCATTCTCTGTTTAAAAGTGTGCTCTATTTGAACAGCTATCCTGTCCAGTTCTGGTGTAAAAATACAGAACCATAAGAACTGCTGTCCATAACCACTTGGCACCTGGACAGCAGACTGAAAAACCTGTTCAGGTATGTCTCGCCTGGTCACAGAATTTCACATTGCAGTAGGGATGTCAGAGAATTTCTCCACGAAACTCCAGGAGGCCAAATGCCAACACATTCGGCCCCCTGAAATTGGTGGAGAAACGGTCCGCCACCCCCCCGCCACTCACGGGATGGGACTTACCTTGAGTGAATGTCCCTGGTGGCGGCGGCTCCCGGCGGCGGTGCGGTGGCGGTGCAGCGGCTGCGGCAGCGGCCGGTCTTCCGACCGGCTGCCACCGCCACCATTTCCAAGTAAAAAAACAAACAAACAACAAACGTGATAGGCTACGTGAAGATTTACTAAGCCTATCACAGCTAGATTTCCCAAAAACACCGTGATAGGCTACATAAATGTTTACGTAGCCTATCATGGCTGACTTTGAAAAAAAAAGCATGTATGCAAATGGCGGCGCCCATAGGCGCTGTCATTTGCCTTCCTTATTTTGGCATGGGTAGTCTACGTAATTATGTACGTAGACTACGGCAAAAATAAGGGCAAAACTATTTGCATTGCCCTTATTTTCACCGTAGTCTACGTAAATATTTATGTAGACTACCCGTGCCAAAATAAGGAACACAAATGGCGGCGCCCATGGGCGCCGCCATTTGCGTACGCACTTTTTTTTCCCCCCAAAGTCAGCCATGATAGGCTATGTGAACATTTACATAGCCTATCACGGCTGACTGCAGGCCAGGGACGGAAATGGCGGCGGCTATGGCTGCCGCCATTTGCATCCCGGCAGGAGAAGAGGTTTCGCGGCCAGAGAGATGGGGCGCTCCCCCCTGGCCAGAATTTCGGTGGGGAGGGATGGGGCGCCTCCCCCCGGCCAGAATTTCAGTGGGGAGGGACGGGGCGCCTCCCCCCCACGCAGAGTTTCAGGGGGAGGGACGGAGCGCCTCCCTGCCACCACGAAGCAAGCTTCGGGATCAGGTAAGTGACTTTCGTCCATCCCTACATTGCGGTGAGGTTTACAGCATTTCTATTTAGATTGTACCAATTATTTATAAATGTGCATCAGTACATAACAATTGACATTCCACTATACTCTTTTGTTCTTCTTGGTCCTCTTTTGACCTCTTTTGTCCTTCTTTTGGGTGATGTGTTTCTTCTTTGTTGCAAAATGGCTGCGACGGGCTGGGGATATGGCTATTTAAGGGGAAGTTTCACCTCCCCTCCTTCAATAATTGGTCAGTCCACCACCTACCCTCCTGCCCATGGTACAGTTAGGGATGAACGAAAGTCACTTACCGTTTTGCAGATCGGCTTCACGGTGGGGGGGAGGCGCTCCATTCCTCCCCCTCGGAATCCTCGACTGGCCAGCTGTGCTCCGCTGTGGCTCCGCGGAGCAGTCGGCCAGGCCCAGGCCAGAGCCATCCGCAGCCAGATTTCTGGCCGCGGAGGGCTCTGGGTAAAAACAAAAACAAAAAACCTCGTATGCAAGTGGCGGCGGCTACGGCTGCCGCCGGTTGCATTCCTTATTTTTGCCCTCTTAATCTACATAAATATTTACGTACACTATGATGGCGAAAATCAAGGGGAACAGAAATAGCATAGTGGGCGCTATTTGCGTCCCTTTTTGATTTCCCATTTTAGCCTATGTAAATATTTACGTAGGCTAAAACGGGGAATCAAAAAGGGACACAAATAGCGCCTGCTACACTATTTGCATTCCCCTTGATTTTTAAGTAGCCTAAAACTATTGCGTTCCCCTTGATTTTTAAGTAGCCTAAAATTTGCGTTCTCCTAGTTTTTAAGTAGCCTAAAACGTCTGGGTAAAAAAAAGTAAGTGATTTTCATACATCCCTACTCTAAAGAAGTCCCTTCCTCTGGCATCTGGCTTGCCTCGCTTTGGGGAGGATTTTGTGGGTGCGGGGGGGAAGAGGAGACGATTGGAATGCTACTAGCACTCCAGGGTGGCACCACCGGAGAGGCAAGGACTTCCCAGCCATTTTAGGCTGAGGGGGCCTCTCCCTTCTGCCTTTTCGATATGCGGCTGCAGAGAGGGTTGGACACATATTCCTGCAGCCAGCAATGAGGTGGCCAAGTGAAGGGAGCTGAGAGGCTTTGTCTCCCCTCCCCCCTCTCTGGTGTTGGGCAGCTCACCTCCTTCAGCATCTGCAGCTGGTGTCGCTGCTTCTAGGGGCTGTGCGGGGCCTGGTTGGAGTGGCAGCAGCCATGTTGGGTGGTATTTTGGTGGCGGCATTCCCCACTCTTAGGACAACGCAGCCTTTCTCGCATGTATGCGTGGCTCCTCGCAGTGCAAAGTGGGTAGTTTTTCTGATTTTTCTGGGCCTGTGGGCCTGAGGGTTTTTAGGTGCACTGCTAGGGCCTCACCTCCCCCATCTCCTCATATTTAATTGTTTCTCAGCATTCCAGGGCATCCCAGGTCTTTATGTTGAGTGGAGGTTGGCATGGGAACAATAACTGAGCTTGACCACCCCATGGGTGGGATTTGGGGCTCTCTGGAGGACATTCTCTGAGCTGCCTATGGGCATCTCAGCCCCCGCCCCCGTTTCCTACAATGTTGTGGTAGCTGGTGTGCATTGGGAAAATTTGTAGTCCTTGGGCTATTTTCTATCTTCCTTCACTAGGATGCCACCTAAGAAGGGAATTGGTGGGAAGAAAGGGAAGGGGAAGGCCCCCCACCCCTCCTGCCAAATGGCAGTTTCATAGGGTGGATTTAGCCTCATCTGAGGACAATAGCCCTATTATGGCTATGCTTCTTTAGGTTGGAGATGGTTGAGAAGGATAGGGGGGGTTTCTGCACCAGTCGTTCATCTTCAACAGAGCGTGAGGATTCTGGGTCATGGCTAACTAGGAAGCAGGCTCAGAAGAAACTCTTGCTTTGGAATTTCAGCCAGGTTGGATGCTCTGGAGGCATCCCCCAGTTCCAGTCTTGTGCATATAGCAGTGTCAATGGATGTTTCCTCATCCAGGGACCCTGTACAAGAGCCGACATCAGTTCCAGCTGCAGTTCTGCTCTCCAGTGAGTCTGCCTCCACATCTGGGGGCTCAGTGGCACTTGGCCCAGGCCAGATTCCAGATTCTTCTGTGGTAACTGCAGAGGGCCCAGGTGAGTGTGTGTTGCCTGGGCCATCTGCCCCTTGGCAGAGATGGAGCCCACTCATGCCTTGGGGGTGGCTTCCCTGGATGTCTGTAATGTGTTGGCCTTTGCCTCAAAAGGGGGATGTCCCTACTGCCTGGGCCATTGGGGCTGTTCTACCTCTTACAGGGGGCATCTCGAGTGTTCCCAGCACAGCTGTATCCACAGCAACACCAATTGTGCCCCCTCCCCCGGTCTCACTTTGCATACTGAGCAGGTCCCTGGACAGGCTAACCCCGTTGCTACCACTATTACCAGGGAGTCCAATACTACATCTGGGGGTGAAGCTGTTCAACTCCCACCACCTTCAGTAGTTACAGCTCCTATTATGACCCCTTCTGAGCCTGCTACTCAGCAGGTATTGTCTGCCACAGAGGCTTGCACGGCGGTGTGGCACAGCCCTGGAGTCAGTGACCCTGTGGCTCTGGCTGGGTCGCACATAACTAACAACAATCCTTATGCGAGGACTAGTTATGATGTGATTCCAACAGGGAGTACATCTACCCCCCTTGGGTATCACTCATTTCTGGCAACCAAGGGGAATATATTGAAGGGTGAATTTGTGGGTGTATTCTCCTTGTTATCAGGGGCATACGAACCCCAATCACCGTTCCGGTTCGGGATGTCTGCAGGTGGGAGGAGGCAATCCGTCCCTCCCCCTGGAATCCTCCCTGGCTGGCTCTGCTCCGTGGCAAATCCATGGAGACACCACTTCTGTCCGCTGCCGGTGTGCGGCTGCAAATGGCGTCCGGCATAGCATAAAAAAGTATTTACGTAGCCTATCATGGCTAAAGCAGGGACGCAAATGGTGTCTGCTATGCTGTATGCCATTTGCGGCCACAGACCGGGGCAGTGGAAGGCAGTGGACAGACCCGGACCAGCCAGCAGCAGGTAGGGTCCATCCGGGGAGAATTTCACGGGGGGTGTGTGTGTGTGGGGGGGGGGATTATTGCTCTGTGCCATGGCAATTATGCCATGGGATTCCACAGGGTTCTATTTTATCTCCCATGCTGTTTAACATCTACATAAAACCGCTGGGGGAGGTTATCTGGAGGTGTGGGCTGAGGTGCCATCAATATGCGGATGACACCCAGCTCTACCTCTATTTCTCATCAAACCCAGGTGAGGCAGTGGCTGTTCTGAATCAGTGCCTGGGCATGGTAATGGACTGGATGAGGACCAATAAACTAAAACTCAATCCAGACAAGATGGAGTTACTGTTAGTGGGTGGTAGGGTTGGCGGAGAATTTCTCCCCGAAACTTCGGGGGGCCGAGCGCCAACGTGTTCGGCCCCCCGAAGAAGTTTAGGGGAGAAATTCTCCGCACCCCCCCACCCCCTGCACCCCCCCCGGGACAGGACTTACCTTTCCCGAATGTCCCTCCTGGTGGCGGGTCCCGGAGGCAGTTCGTTGGGTCTTCGTCAGGGGCAGGGGCGGCAGCCGATCTTTCAACCGGCTGCCACCGCCGCCATTCCAATAAAAAAAAAAACGCCCCCGTGATAGGCTACGTGACGATTAACATAGCCTATCATGGCTAGATTTGCAAAGTCAGCTGTGATAGGCTACGTAAATCATCATGTAGCCTATCATGGGTGACTTTTTAAAAAAAAAAAAGTGCGTACGGCTAATGGCGGCCCCCATAGGGAGCCGCCATTCCCGTTCCTTATTTGGTCACTGTAGTCTACGTAAAGATTACGTAGACTACGGCAAAAATAAGGGCAACACTATTTGCTATGTAAAGACTTTGGCCGGGGAAATCTGAATTCGGCCCTGAATTTCGGCTGGGGCGAGGCGGGAAGCCTCCCCCCCGGCCTGAACTTCGCGCGGGGAGCAGCGAAGCGAACAAGCTTCGATGAAAGGTAAGTGCCTTTCATCCACCCCTACTAGTCGTGCAAACCATTGGAAATGAATTAAGAAAAGTTTTGGACAAAGTGGTTCAAATGGTCAATTACATTAAAACTAGACCTCTTCAATCAAGATTATTTGCTCATATTTATGAAGACATGGGAGAAAGGTTTAAAAAGCTTCTACTACACGCAGAAGTTAATTGGCTCTCAAGAGGTTGAGTGCTTTGTCATGTATATGAATTGAGGGAAATGATGCTTAAACTTTTTGAGGAAAATCAGCAAAAAGAATTCTGCAATCTAATTCAAAGCAAACCTTGGTGCACAAAATTGACATATCTTGCTGACGTATTTGAACATTTTAATAAAATAAACACCAGTATGCAAGGAAAAGGAGAAAATATCTTAACAGTGGTAGATAAAATTTGTGCTATGAGAGACAAAATAACAATTTGGAAAAGGAAAGTGAAAGAAGGAAATGTTGAAACTTTTTCCAAAACTGCTGAGTGCTAGCTAAAATGTGATATCAGCTCGCTAATTGTTGACCATTTAACATTGCTCGGAGAGAATTACTTCCCAAATGTTGAAATCCAAGACTATGATTGGATCAGAAATCCATTTCTTTCAACTGCAACGAGGAACTTTTCACTTATTGAAGAAGAATTAACTGACATAAAAAACAATCGAAATCTGTTAATGCTGCATGAACAGGGTGACTTAGACAGCTTTTGGATTCGCATTTCAAAAATGCATCCAAACATAGCTAAAAAAAGAGTTAAAAATTCTTCTGCAGTTTTCTACTACATACATTTGTGAAGTATCCTTTTCAACGATGGCAAACTTAAAGGCACTGAAATGTGGAAGGTTAAAAATGCTTGGTGACGAAATGCGAGTGTCTTTATCTAATATTCCACCAAATATTGAAAAGCTGTGGTCATCCCATCAACCTCATACATCCCATTAAAATGGTAAGTAGGTATTAGTGTTATTCAACTTTTTAAAATTCTTGCACATATTTATGCACTGTTACTCATAAATGACAACAATGTATGTTATTATCTTACAAACCATATATTGTTAAAAATATAAATGAAAGGTTTTCATGAGATATGTTCTATCCCCATACATTTCATTATTACAATTATTTCATTACATACAATTATGTATGTGTCCGTAACTCTTATAACAGGTTAGTTTAACCTCTGGTTTGATAGTAAAACTGAATTACCGTGTCACGAAATGATGCATGTCTAAAAAGTGTGTCACCAACACGAAAAGTTTGGAAAGCTCTGCCCTAAAGGATCACGTTCATAGTTTGGGGGTGCTCTTGGATCCAGGACTGTCACTTGAGGCACAGGTGAACTCCATGGCACGGAGCACCTATTATCAGCTTAGGCTGATAATAGCCAACTACGCCCTTATCTGGACAGAGATAGCCTAGCTACAGTTATCCATGCTCTGATAACTTCTCGCCTGGATTACTGCAGTGCGTTATTCGTGGGGCTGCCCTTGAAAACGGTCTGGAAACTTCAGCTGGTCCAAAATAGGGCAGCAAGACTGTTAACAGGGACTGGCCTGTGAGCTCATATTTTGCAGTACTTTTCCAGCTGCACTGGCTGCCAGTCCATTTCCGGGCCCGATTCAAAATGCTGGTATTAACATTCAAAGCCCTAAACGGCTTGGGGCCAGGTTATCTGAAGAATCGCCTCCTCCCATATGTGCCTGCCCGGACCTTAAGATCATCCTCAGCAGCCCTCCTCCATGAGCCCCTGCCAAAGGAAGTGAGGCGGGTGGCTACTAGGAAGAAGGCCTTTTCTGCTGTGGCACCCTAGCCATGGAATGAACTCCCTAGTGAGGTTCGCCTAGCATCTACATTGTATTCCTTCCAGCACCAGGTTAAGACCTTTTTTTCCTCAGGCATTTTAGCATTTTAGCTTTCTAGACTTTTAGCTTTGCTGTTTCAAATCTGTATTTCCAATCTTTGCATTGCTGCTAAGTTTTAGGCTGGTTTTATTCTGGTTGTATTGCTATATTGTGGTTTTAATATTTTAATATTTTATATTGTTTTACTGTGTGCTTGTTGGCTTTAATTTTTGTGAACCATCCAGAGTGCTTGGCTATTGGGCAGTACAGAAATAAATAAATAAATAAATAAATAAATAACGTTTTTAGCTTCCTGATTGGACTGTTATAGCCTTTGTCTTGTCCTCTATTCACTGGAGGTTAACAATAGAGTCTCATTGGTATGGAAGTGTGTGTTACAAGAAAAATAAATTTTAAAAAGTTAGGGACCTCCCCCTTGACCTCCCCTTCCAACCTCCCCTGCCAAATTCTTGTTTGCTCTCCCTCTTCGCTTGCTCTGATTGCTCACTCTGTGGGAACTTGCTTGCTTGTATAGCCCCTAGATCAGCTGGAGCAGCTTCCTCTGTTCTGCTCAGCTAGGAGACAGGAAACAGACTGAAACTCCCCACCCACACAGCTGCTGAGAGTAATCAGGCCACACCCCTTCAATTCACTTGGAGTTCTCAGGAGCACATGGTGAGTGCATGGCAACTCAGAATGGAAAGTCCCTGGGCTTACTCCAGCCCACTCACTGTTTTGCCTTTGTCTCCTCTGTCACTGAAACTCCCAGGCCAAACTCCTGTTTGCTCTCCCTGTTCACTCTCTCTGATAGCTCAGACATATGCCCTAACCCCGGTGCCAACTTGTCTGGCTGAAAGGGGGGGCATTGCGGGCGGATGGGGTGAGAGGACATGGCTGTCAGTCATTGGTGCATCCCCTGTGGCACCACCATGCAAGGAGGGGCTGGCAGAGTTGCCTTAAGCTCTGCCCCCCTCCCATCCTCAGCTCTCCCGCTCATGTGTCTCCCTCCCACCCTCCCTTAAGCAGTGTGGGTTTCTTACTGGTTGCCCTTTTGGGAGCCATGTAGGAATTTTTGACTCACAGTTCAATTGGCCTGTTACTGTGAGTCTTTTTGCCTACATCACACTGTTACTGGGGCTAGGGTGCATCTGGCAGGCGAATATGGTCCTATCTCTCACAGGTCACTTTTCAGTTGGTGGCTAGGACAGGCAAAAGCAGAAAGAGATTAGGGATGGTGTGCATGCAGAGGCACCTTATGGTGACAGGTGACGCCTGAGGCCCCCCAAATGGGTTGTGCAGCTCGGTGAGGGGATAAGGGTTGCCTTGGAGACCAACCCTCCTCACTCACCCAGGTGTTGTGCGGCAGCGGGAGGGGGTGACAGGGGAAGGTCTACCTCCCCCACAAGGGGCAGTCCGGAGGGATGGCGAGATCACCACCACCCCTCAGGCTGGGTGTGTTCTTAACCAAGAAGCGCCAGCTAGTCGCTGACACAGTCAGGTGCCCATCCTAGGTACCCCTTTGCAGATATTATCAATAAATGTGGCCCAATTTTCAACCCACACTTTGTTGTCTGTGTCTTCTTTAACCCATCTCCGCTCGCAACTGAATCCTGCTCCCCCCTCCCAACATGCCAAGGAGAAGACTGTCTGAATGTTTTGTGGCTTAAGCAGTGGTCTCCAAAGTGGGTTGCCCTCACCCCGGGGGGGGGGGTGCCAGACGATCCATTGGGGTGCACAAGCCACCTGATGGTAAGGAGCTGGGGGCTGGCAGCCTTTTTTTTTTTGGCCGGGGGGAAGCTGGAGTCAGATGTCTGAATCCTGCTTCAGCTTCATACGCTGAGGGGCCCTCTGAATAAGCACGAGCCAAATCGGACCCATCTCGGAAGCCCCAAAGCAGCTTCCAAGTTGGATCAGGGATCCATGCACAGCCCATATCTATCTATCGTCTATATAATGCTCACACAGAAACCACTTTGTGCTTGATGGATGGATGTCAGAAGTAACATGAGTTATGGGTTGGATCCATAGTAAATCCCATTAAAATGAATGGGACTTAGGCCAACTTACTTAAGTCTCATTTATTTAAATGGGTCTACTCTAATTATGTATCTAATCCTAATTTTCAAACTTTTTTTTAAAAAGTTTCCATTTTGTATAAATAAGTTTTGTTACACACACATCCCAAATATGGTATTTCCCTCTTGGCTGCAATCACAGAGGCTTATTATTCTGCTTCATTTTTTAAAAAGAAATGTCAGAGACCATCTGGAACCTACATGTCCCTTGTGTTCAACTAAATAATGGTGAGATCATATATATATATATATATATATATATATATATATATATATAAAATCTTCTGTTTCAAATGATGTCTCAAACATGTGTGCGTGTGTTAGTGAGTCATATAGAACACTGTAATTACCTTAAATTATTAGGAATCATCCTCCATTTTCCAAACAACACATAACATCAAAACCATGATCAACAGCAATCTGAAAATGCACATAAATTATCTTTATCCCACTCAGAATTGCAGTAGGGGACTCTAACCTTTCGTCACCATCTTTATCAAAAGAATTGTATGCCACTGAAGATCAAGATTTGCCCCAAGATGGCTGGAATGGTTACTTTGCTGATACTCTTTCTGTGGTTTCAGCTGTCTCCAAATGAAGGAAAGGCAGACATTGTTATGTGTGCCATGAGTGAACCCTTTGTGCTCTCACACAACTATTATCAGACCGGGGACCTCAGCATTGGAACAATGGCTTCTCTGTTTGGCTGTATATTTGATGAAATATCTTTCAGTGAACACCCCAAAACAAAGTTTCTAGATGAAATTGTGTAAGGACAACCCCTCCCTCTCCTTAATGTTCATGAGGCCAGGTTATATTGACTTTGACTATGTCATCCAAGCATTAATAAGTTTGGAAAACAGTCTTCAGATTACCTGTTTAATGAACAAATTTAGGCTTAGTAGCAAGCTTATTATATTGTACATGCATTAGGTTTCATACAATGTGCTAGGCTTTTTGCTCATTTCTCTTTCTTCGCCCACTTTTCCATACTATATCCACCACTTCTTCCATCATGTTATTTCACCACTTTCTCTTTTATCTTCAATCTTCTGCGCTCTTCAAACTTCTGCCCATTCGTGCACTTCTGTCTTTCAGAGTTTGGCTGCAAATAACATCTGAGCTTTTTTTCCCCACATGCAGGTCAGCTACTGTCATTTTCTTGACTTTCTATCCCTCACAGATCCTGATATGTACTTTGGATGACATTGGTCAGTTTTAGAAATGCACGAATCCTTCAGTTTTGGTTTATCACCGTTTCTTATTTCTACTGTCTTAATTTTGAATTTTCTGATTTTTTTTAAATGTTGGCATGAAAATTCCTAAGCACATTTCTAATACATGCATTTTTGCCTAATATGTCATTGTTGCGAAATAAATAAATAAATCTTAATCTAATGCATTTTAATGTTATTTATCCTATTTTTATACACATTTCTGGACTCGAAACTCCATTCCAAAATCTGCAGACTGAGTTTAGGTTTGCATAGTGGTTCAAAAGTGCAAAATGAGAGAAGTTCACAATTAAATGCAACTGAAATAATTTCTCTGCCATTTCTCTGTCATTTTTTTTAAAATCTTGCTTTTGACAAAGATCCTGTACAAAGGTTACTTTTACCTTTTCTAATAATAAATGATTTTTGTTTCTTTTATTCTTTTTCTCTCTTTTTCTTTGCATCTCTCCCTCTCCCTCTCCCTTTCTTACTTTGTTTGTTTGTTTTGGTTGGTTGGTTGGTTGGTAATATTGTATTTTTATTCCCTACATAAGCCTCCCTGGTAATTCCAGTTGGCACTAATTGTTGTGAGAAATAAATTTT
Organism: Heloderma suspectum; assembly: GCF_057233095.1. Taxonomy (NCBI): domain Eukaryota; kingdom Metazoa; phylum Chordata; class Lepidosauria; order Squamata; family Helodermatidae; genus Heloderma; species Heloderma suspectum. The sequence goes on along the minus strand of NC_139463.1, from coordinate 90,570,520 downwards.
AGAAATGAATTAGAAATAAAATATTTGGGATGAGGTTCATTTCTTCTATCATTGTGTTTGCATTTTGCAAAACATAATAACCTTTCACAGTTTCTAAGAGCCACTTTAAGAGGAAGGGAAGATGGAAAACAGAATTCACTAACTGGAAAGGTCTGCTGTTGCTGGTGTCCTGGCTTGTATTCCATCCCTGACATTCCTACCAGGCTCTGTTTTTTGAGAGGTACCGATCAGAATTGTTAACATGAGGGCTCTCATCCAGTGAATAGGATCTGGTTGCTGGTAGAAGCTGAAGGGAGTAGGTGGCCATATCCTTACCACAGAAGCAGATAAAGGAGGAGAAATATATTTACTGCCCTTTCCAATTTGCCAAAATGCATTATTTTAGGATACACACACACACACACACACACACACGTAAAGGTGTGTGAATACAATTATAAGTTTATCTTGTGGAGTTTTCATGAAAAATGATAGTAAAATATATATTTGGATACATTTATTTATTTATTTATTTATATTCATTTATCTACTTATTACATTTGTATACTCCACACACACACACACACACACACACGTTTGTATGTATGTAAGTCTTTATGGATGCAATTATAAATTTATTATGTGGAGGTGGCTGGGGGAAAAAAAATGATAAGAAAAATATATAAATCGTATGGACATGGCCAAAAGCTGTGTAAGATTGGACTAGTTTAATGAGATGTCAATGTTCTCATCACTTATTTTTGTATAGTTTATAAATATGTAAAATTCAGTTAATAAATTTGAAGCTATGATGTATGCATTGTCATACTCTCAAAGATAGATTTCTTGAAAGGTTGAATCACTTTCTTACATTTATGTCTCCTTTCAGCATAATACCAAAGAGCTACCAGCATGTCCTTTCCGTGGCATTTGCTGTGAAGGAGATCAATGAGAACCCCAAACTCTTACCAAATATCAGCCTGGGCTTCCACATCTATGACAGTTATGTAAATGCAAGAATGATTCATCAGAACACCCTGAAACTTCTGTCCACCTGGGAAAAGCTGGTGCCCAATTTTATATGTGACAAACAAATGAATCGGATAACTGTAATCGGAGGACTTGATGCTGAAATCACGCTTCAAATGGCTACTCTATTGGGCATCTACAAGATTCCACAGGTAGCCTGAGCCTTTGGGACATAATTATGTCATTGTTGTTGTTGTTTTAACTTTGCATGTTTTCTCACAAAAATATCAGAAGTCATAGAATCATAGAATAGTAGGGTTGGAAGGGGCCTAAAAAACCATCAAGTCCAACCCTTACTCAATGCAGGAATCCAGGTCAGAGCATCCCCGACAGATGGCTATCCAGTCTCATCTTGAATGCCTCCAGTGTGGGAGAGCCCACCACCTCCCTAGGTAATTGGTTCCATTGTTGTATTGCTCTAACAGTCAGGAGGTTTTTCCTGATGTTCAGCTGGAATCTGGCTTCCTGTAACTTGAGCCCATTATTCTGTGTCCTTCACTCTGGGATGATCGAGAAGAGATCCTGGCCTTCCTCTCTGTGACAACCTTTCAAGTACTTGAAGAGCGCTATCATATCTCCCCTCAGTCTTCTCTTCTCAAGGCTAAACATGCCCAGTTCTTTTGGTCTCTCTTCATAGGGCTTTGTTTGCAGTCCCCTCATAATCTTTGTTGCCCTCCTCCGAACCCTCTCCAGCGTGTCTGCATCCTTCTTAAAGTGTGGTGCCCAGAACTGGACACAGTGCTCCAGAGGAGACCTAACCAGTGCTGAGTAGAAGGAGACTAGTACTTCCCAGGATTTGGATGCTTCTAAAGCAGCCCAAAATAGCATTTGCCTGTTTTGCGGCCACATCACATTGTTGGCTCATATTCAGCTTGTGATCTACAACAATGCCAAGATGCTTCCCGCTTGTAGTGTTGTTGAGCCACATATCCCCCATCTTGCAACTGTGCATTTGGTTTCTTTTTCCTAGGTGCAGAACTTGGCATTTACCCCTATTAAATGTCATTCTGTTGTTTTCTGCCCAGCACTCCAGTCTATCAAGGTTACTTTGAATTTTGTTTCTGTCTTCCAAAGTATTAGCTATCCCGCCCAATTTGGTGTCATCTGCAAATTTGATCAGCATTCCCTGCACCTCCTCCTCCAAGTCATTCATCAAAATGTTGAAGAGCACTGGGCCCAGGACTGAGCCCCGTAGTACCCTGCTCATTACCTCTCCCCAGTTTGAGAAGATCCCATTGAGAAACACTTTTTGAGTCCGATTCTGTAGCCAACTGTGGATCCACTGGATTGTTGTTTCATCTAGCCCACTTGGAGGTAGTTTGCTCATCAGGATATCATGGGGCACTTTGTTGAAAGCTTTGCTGAACTTGAGGTATATTATGTCTACAGCATTCCACAAGGGAGGTGACCTGATAAAAAAGTGAGATCAGATTCGTCTGGCAGGATTTGTTCTTGACAAATCTATGTTGACTTTGAGTCATCATGGCATTGTTTTCAAGGTGCTTCCAGATGGATTGCTTTATCATCTGCTCCAGAATTTTCCCAGGGATTGATGTCAGACTGACTGCTCTGTAGTTCCCAGGTTCCTCCTTTTTTCTCATTTTTGAAGATAGGAACAACATTAGCCATCCTCCAGTCATCTGGCACGTCACCCATCCTCCATGATTTCTCAAAGAGAATAGACAGTGGTGCTGAGAGTTCTTCTGCCAGTTCCTTTGTTATTCTAGGATGCAGTTCATCTGGCCCTGGAGATTTGAACTCATTCAAAGTAATTAGGTTTTCCTTGACCATATGCCTATCGATCTCAAGCTGCAATCCTGCCCATTCAGCCTGTACTTTGCCTTTGCCAGGAGGCTCATAGACCCTCTTTTGGGAGAAGACTGAGCCAAAGGCAGAATTGAACACTTCTGCCTTTTCCTTGTCATCTATTATCATTTTGCCATCCTTATTTAATAGCTGAACCACCATTTCTTTCCACTCTCTTTTACTATGCACGTAGCTGAAGAAAGCCTTTTTATTGCTTTTAGCATCCCTTGCTAACCTCAGCTCTTTCTCAGCTTTAGCCTCTTCCCATATGTGTCCTTTTTTGTTTTCAGGTCATCTCTAAGCTTTTTGTGAAGCCACGTTGACTTCTTCTGTTGTCTTCCACCTTTTCTTCTTGTTGGAATTGTTTGTACTTGTGCCTAGGGATGGCGGAGAATTTCTCCCCGAATCTTCGGGGGGCTGAGCGCCAACGCATTCAGCCCCCCGAAATCGGCGGTGAAATTCTCCGCCACCCCCCCACCCCCCCGGGATGGGACTTACCTTTGGCGAATGTCCCTCCCGGCGGCGGGTCCCGGCGGCGGTTCGGCGGCGGTTCGTCGCGGGCGGGGGCGGCGGCCAGTCTCCCGACTGGCTGCTGCCACCGCCATTGCAAAAAAAAACCACACTAAAGTAAAAAAGAAAAAAAAAACCGTGATAGGCTACGTAACGATTTATGTAGCCTATCACGGCTAGATTTCCAAAGCCAGCCGTGATAGGCTACGTAAATCATCACGTAGCCTATCACGGGTGACTTTGAAAAAAAAAAAGCGTGTACGAAAATGGCGGCGGCCATTTTTTTTTCAGAGTCACCCGTGATAGGGTACTTGATGATTTACGTAGCCTATCATGGCTGACTTTGGAAATCTAGCCGTGATAGGCTACGTAAATCGTTACATAGCCTATCACGGGGTCTTTTTTTTTTTTTTTTACTTTTTGTTTCGCGGCTGGGGAGACGGGGCGCTTCTCCCCAGCCTGAATTTCGGACAGGCGAGGTGGGAAGCCTCCCCCCAGGCCTGAATTTTGGCTGGGCGAGGCGGGAAGCCTCCCCCCCTTCACCTGGACTTCGGGGGGAAAAGCGAAGCGCCTCCCCCCCCACCGTGAAGCCAAGCTGCAAAAAGGTAAGTGACTTTCATACATCCCTACTTGTGCCTTGAGAATTTCCTTTTTTAAAAGCTCACACCCATCTTGCACTCCTTTTTTCATTAGAGTCACTTGCCATGGGACCTTACTGATCATTGTTCTGAGTTTATTAAAATCAGCTTTCCTAAAATCCAGGGTACGTGTTTGACTGCACTTGGCTTTTGCTTCTCTTAGAACCAAGAACTCAAGTATAACATGGTCGCTTTCCCCCAGAGTTCCTGTAACTGCTCCTTTATCCACTATGTCATCTCTGTTGGTTAGGATCAAGTCAAGGATAGCCAATCCTCTAGTTCCTTCCTCTACTCTCTGTAAGAGGAAGTTATCCACCACACAAGTCAGGAATTTGCTGGAGGGACCATGTTTTGCAGCATTCATCTCCCAACAAATATCTGGGAAATTGAAGTCCCCCATTACTACTACATCATGCTTCCTTGAAACATTGGCTATTTGCTTTTCAAAAGTTTCATCCTCGCCTTCTCCTTGATTGGGTGGCCAGTAGTAGACTTCAAAGTTGTGATAGTCATGATGTCAACATCTTTATTTAAATTGTATAAAGCTTCAGAGTTCTGAGCAGTAAGCATTGCTGCCATGGCTGACAGACATATTCCATATTGGGCTCCTTCACAGAGAGCTTTTATCCTGTGATTGAGATTGCTCCTTCACAGACGTTTGCAGGCTCTTTACATAATGCCATGATCATCCAAGGCATCTCCTGCACTAAATACCCTTTGTTCCATGTTTAAATAGATCACAGAGAAAGAGCTTTCAAATTACCCACGTTGTGTTTCCTCCATGAAAAGTTTCCTCCGTGAAAAGCGTCAATGTGGCAAGAAGAGGAGCGAGATCAATGAAGGATAATGGAAGACTCAAATATGGGGAGAAGGGGGGGAGGAAGCGCATGTAAAAGGAGTCAGTGGTGATCCTGCATTTAAAATGGAAGCAGAAAGCCCTGTTTTAAATGCAGGAGTTTAGGCTGCTGCAGAAATGCCCATTAAGTCCTCACCATTGGACACTTGGGCTCTTGGAAAAGGAGGTGCCTTCACAAGAGTTCTAGCCAATCTCTCCTGGAGGGGGACTAACACTGTCTGGAATCCAGCTCACCCTTGGAAAAGTATATACAGATTTTGTTTAATCTGTTCCATCTGCTGTTTGCAGATTGTCAGGCATTTTCCACTCCATCATTCACTCATTCTGATTCCCTCCCCTTCAGAAAAGTACACAGAAAAAGCTGCCACAATTTATAGAAATTTTACTAGCATGTAACATTTTGCCTATTTTCCTTAGCTCAACATATAGTATAGCTGACTGGGGCATGTTGGGAGTTGTAGGACTTTTTCTCTCTAAACATGCATACGTTTGCACCTTTAGTCCATCTTAAGTCCTCACCACTGGACACTTGGATTCTTGGAAAAATGAGATTCTTTCACAAGAGTTCTAGCTGATCTCTCCTGGAGACAGACAAACCGTGAAATCCCTGGATAGGGATATACAGATTTTATTTAATCCGTTCTGTCTGTGTTTTGCTCATTCTGATTCCCCCCCCCCTTTGAAGAAGTACAGAAAGAAGGCCACCACAACTGACATAACTTTTACTTGCATGTAACATTGTGCATGTTTCCTTAGCTCAGCATACAGTCAATGAGCAGAGCACACACACACACAAGATTGCTACACAGCAGAGGCCTGTAATGAGATCAGAGTTGCAAAAGTGTTGTTGATGTTGCTTTTAAATGGTGTATATACGTATATTCACATATTTGCCAGAAACTTCCCAATTTTTGTATGACCAAATTTGTGTACAATTCCAGAAGGAAAAAGGGGGGAAATGGTAAGCAAATTAATGGAAACACATGGTTTAGAAAAAGCTGGTCTGCTGCAGAATCCATGGGTCAGATCCACAGAAATCCAACACTCTTTGAATCTTTTGTGGATTTCTCTGACATCCCTGCCCTTGGATGAACCCAGAGAGAAAGGGCTTCTGTAGTCTATGGGATACTGCAGAACTGTCGCTCCTTTGCAACCCATTTTTCATGCAGAGTAAGCCTAGTCTGACCTCTTAGGTCTGTGCCTTGCTCTAGGTGATAGTCTACCACAAGTCTCATGTTAAAAGTCCATTTTTTTCTTAGACAAAGGTGTTTCAGTTTGGCTAGTTAAACAGTTCAATTTATTTGTATGCTTATATTTGAATTGTCATTCCTTACCACACTATTTTCCCCAAACTAATGACTATACATTTTAAATTATTGTTTGTGCTTATGACATTTTCCATTGCTTGAAGAACCTTGTGTGTGTGTGCGCGCGCGCGTGTGTGCGCGAGTGCGCATGCGTGCGCTGTTTTGGGTTCCCGCTTTGCCAAAGACCCACTATTGATTATTTATTTACTTACTTACTTACTTCCCGATAGCCAAAGCTCTCTGCAAGAGTCACAAAAATTTCCTACGTTTAAAGGACGAAATGTTTTTCATAATTTGTACATTCATCCAGGAGGAGCACATTCAGTAAGAGAATTCTTTTTAAAGGTTGACATGAAATAGCAAAAATTATCTACTATTCTCGCAAGAAGTTGTAGAAAGAAAGGGTAAAAAAAAAAAAAAAGATTGACAGTTTGATTCCCTAAAAACCACTGTGCTAATACAATCACATCTGCCATTACATTCTTCCCCATACCTCACCTGTGAAAGCAAGGAAAAAGTATTTAGATCAGTATTTTACACTGTAAGTCATTGCAGCAAGTACTTGGGATGAAGAATAAGAATTTATCGTACCAGTCGATTCTTCAATATGATTTTATGTATGCATGTATTTGTTTGTCTAGTTACTTATTTTTCCTTAGATTGCCTACTGTGTATTTGCACCAGTGAAGCACGTTAAAGCCCAACTCCCTTTTTTCTATCGGATGGTCCCCAGTGAAGAGTATCAGTATGCAGGGATTGTCCAGCTACTCCTGCATTTCCAGTGGACATGGGTCGGGATCGTTGCAGCGGATGATGACAATGGAGAAAGGTTCATGCAGACCTTGATGCCAAAGCTTTCTCAGGATGGAATCTGTACAGCTGTGAGTGAAAAATTGCCAGGGTTATCTAAAGCTATGGAGGCACTGCAATCATTTGAAGAGATGAAAGTGAAGCTCGTGTCCCTCATGAACCCTGAAGTCAAAGTATATGTTGTAAATGCAGAACCTCAGACAACAACTGCATTGATGTTGCTGATATTTTGCTATGTAGTATTAAAAGATATTTCACAGAAATCAATTGATAAAGTGTGGATTATGACAGCCCAGTGGGATTTTTCCATAGAGACAATGCACAAGGCTTTTGATATACAAATCTTCAATGGAATCTTGTCTTTTGCAATTCACTCAAAGGAAGTGTTGGGGTTTCCGAAATTCCTTCAGAACCTACAGCCTAATTCACCGAAAGGGGACAGTTTTCTTAGGATCTTCTGGGAAAAGACGTTCAGCTGCTTATTTTCTGATTCTGCTGATGAGGACAAAGAGAACAATGATAAATGCACTGGCCAAGAGAACTTGGAGAGCCTCCCTGGAGCTCTTTTTGAAATGACCATGACTGGCCAAAGCTACACCATCTACAATGCAGTACAAGCCATAGCACATGCTTTACGTAAGATGTTCTCATTCAGGCCCAAGCTTGGAGCCATAGTAGACAGAGCTCCCCTGTATCCTCTAAATCTGCAACCTTGGCAGGTAATGTTTCACTTGGAGCATTTCTACATGAGGCTTTTATCCCATACCTTTACCAAGTCTTCTGCTTCCGGATTCGTTGCAGGCTTAAGATTGGCTCATTTACACGTGTGTTTTTTCAGGGTTTTTTTTTTCTTTCTTTGCCTTTCTGCATGTTTCATTATAAAACCACTAGATGGTGTTGTGGTATAGTGGAATTGACAATTTACCTGGGGGCTTTTTAACACATTTTCTGAAGCCATTCAGAAAATATTGCACTTTCCTCAATCTGGAAACAACAACAACCCTGTGATATTGGTTCCAAAGCATGAGAGAGGCCCTGGAAGATGACGATGTCATGTAAAGGACCCACAAACTACTGTGAGTGAGAAATAACAAGTGCACAATAAAAGCCTAGGGTAGAGAGGTCCTTCGAAATCAGCTCTTTTCTGTTCTAGTCCAATGTATGAGCACACTTTTTTTTTTCATGGAATACATTAACAGACCCAAAGCTGCACACACACAAAATCCCACTTTCCTTAAAAACTTGCACATATCCTTTATTTAGATACCTTCTTTTTACTGAAGGCACCACTGAAGTCCACAAATCAATATATTCCCAACTAGTCTTCTTCCTATTGACATCTCTGGGATGTTGGCATCAAAGTTCTTGCATTGTGTTGCCTTCAAATATTTCTTCAAGGCTTTTGGCAGCCTGCAATATGTAGGAAGACTGCTTGGTGGAGCAATTTCCCATACCAGTGTCTCCCTTATAGAAAGTGGGATCACACACACACACCCCATGGGCATTCTATGAATCCTTAGCCCTCTTCAATCATTCTCCCCACTTCCACATAACTACCATCATCGGAGGAGATTGGTTGGGATCAGCCCATCAGCAATGCTCCTACTTCACATCCCTGTTGCCTGTTCCACAACCCGCCATGCACTGTGGTCTGAACTTCCCATCCCAGTGTCTCTCCTCCAGATACCATAACAATTGTGCAGTAGAAAAGAGATGCATCCCTGTTGGCCCACGAAGGTCTTGAGGCCAGCCTCTCTGAGGGTTGTATGAAAAATTTGCTTCTAGTCACAAAATATGTGAGCGTGCCATGTTCGGAACCCTGAACGCAAGCAGGAGAACATGTTCTCCAAAAATGTTTGCATATATATAAATGCGTCTGAAATGTGTGATCACACTTGAAAATTGCACATAAAGAAGAAGAAGAAAAAAGTTCGCAAATTGTGCAACTTTTGAAATGTGCAATTTCATGCTTTAGTGTAGGGGAAAATTTGCATACCTTTGGAAATTTGCACAACTTTGGACTTTTTGCCCACCTTTCCAGTTCCATTGTGTTTGTTTTGTGCAATTTCCCATGTGCGCAACACAAACAGTGATCATAAATGAACATGGGAAACAAAGTGAGATGAGCATCAACTAGGTGCTCAGAGAATCTGGGCTATCATAGTCACCACTTGTTTTCCCATCTGTAGTCTCTCTCTCTCTCTCTCTCTTTCTCTCTCCCTCCTTCTCACTCTCTCAGACCCAATATGCTTCTTAGCCCTCTGTCTATCAAGCATCAGTCACATAGGATTGTGCTCTCTGACACTAAATAGAGTACATGAGAGGAGGGAGAAGGTGATCCTTAAGGTTCTCACATCCCACCCCATGTGACGGTGAACCGGCAGCACCTTGGTTTAAACACGGAAACAAATTGGTCACAATGCAGATGGAACAACATATGACTTATTCTCTCCATCTGGCTAGTCCCTTCTGGGTGGACATATCACTCTATTTCTGGTCCATGTCAGTTTTGCATGTATTCATTAATACATCTGTTCCATTTTTTTCTGCATTAATCTGTAGGATTTTCTTTTAAAAATACCTATTAAAATACTTTATCTTCAAGTATACATTTTAAATGAATCTTATTCTGAGCTATGCATCACTAAATTTGGAGAAGGGCAAAATCAAAAGGATAATTCACACAGTAGCCTAGGAGATGTGAATCAGGTCTGCTAGCACCCAAATTCACAAAGAGTGGATTTCTCAAGCATCCTTACAGTCCCAGACGATGGAGTAGCATAGCAATCAGGGTCACTATGATGAGAGAGAGGAGTACAGCCCCAACTTCTCTATTCTTCCTTCCTTTTACCTGGCCACAGAAACTCTCATGGCCATATTTCCTCCCATGAACTCCAGATTTTGAAGACTTGTCCTTAGTCTAACCATTGGAGTAGGGGTATTTCTCCTATGGCTTTAACTTTAGAAAAGGAAACCACACCTCGCACGGTACTGATGCTTGTCAATATTAAAATGAAGGATTACAACAGAAATCCCAGTGATTGCCCCTTTTAATCGTTTTGTGAAACATGTCTTCATCTCTTGCCTTCCAGCTTCACCCTTTCCTGAGGAGCACCTCATTTAACAACACTGTTGGGGACTTTGTGTCTTTTGATGAGAATGGTGAATTAGCAGCTGGATTTGACATTATAAACTGGGTTACTTTCCCAAACCAAACTTTCTCAAGAGTCAAGGTAGGAAGGATGGATCCAAAGGCTTTATCGGGCAGAGTGTTCAGCGTCAATGATGAGGTCATCACATGGCACAACATGTTTAATCAGGTGGAGTATGTCTAAACATTCTTAAGATGCAAAGCTAAATTAGGAAGTGTTTCCAAACTGAGTACGGCTGGCAAAGTTCACCTTCCCAACTGCATTATATCCTTCTTTCCAACAAAGATTGGGAGAAAAAAAATAGTGACATCTGTAGGATGATGGAGAAAGTAATTGGACTTGGGGGTTGTATCTGATAAACTCAAAGTAATACAGGGTGGTTCAAGGGCTTTAATGTTTTTCTTGATCTTCTTTTTAACTTCCTTACAGGTACAAGTCTCTTGGAGTGACTAGAAAGTGTGGTGTTGTTTAGATGCTGGGCACATGGGGGCAGAAGCAGACAGATATTTCTGTACAGCACTTGGAAACAACACTATGAACAATAGAGCATTATTTCCGGGGAGGTTTCCAGTCACATTTTGTCATCCGTAGCCAACCTTCCTAGACAGTCAGAGAAGTTTATATGTTTATGGAATTTTGTAAAAGAAGAAGAGGAGAACTGTTAAAAAATCTCTCAGACAACCTTGTATTATTGTACATTGTGCATTTACTAAGAAGCCCCCACTGAATATCTACCCACCACTATCCGGATGTCACCCACCTCCTCTGAATCATCAGAAATGATTTTGCCACCCCCATCTGCTTGAACTAGAAACCACTGGATATTCCCCTGGCAGAATACCTGGAACCAAAACAGACATTATTTTAAATCTCTCTCTTTCTTTCTTTTTTCCAGCTAAAGTAGGAGTCACCAATCAGGATAGGGACCCTCACATGAGGCTTAAGTTCCATATCGGACTCCCTGTGCCTACTATAGAGTAAACATGAAAAAAAAACGTAGCTACTAGAAACATATTTAAAGTTATTCCTGTTTTGACCCTCAGATGAGCTGTAGAATTCACTGTCTAACCAGACTCATAGATTCTCATTCAGTAGCATTTATTCAGTTCTCTAGCACTGGATTATTGATGAAATTAAAGGTGGTGGACTGATACTGGCTTTCCCAACAAAATAAGGAAACAGGATTTGTTTTTTAAAAAAGAGTGCAAAAAAAAAAAAGTAGAGGTGGAGTTTTTCAGGAAATGTCTCCTGCTACTCCAAAAGCTGCAGCAATCTCTGATTGAGAGACATCACTTTTAAAAAAACAAAGTGCAGAACAAGGGGGAACCTTCACTCACCTCATAATTCTAATCTAGGAAAGGTAAAGGTTCCTCCTGTGCAAGCACCGGGTCATTACTGACCCCTCGAGAGATGCCTGCTTACACTGGCGTTTTCATGGCAAACTATAGTAGGGAGGTTTGCCATTGCTTTCCCCAGTCGTGGGTACCTTTCCCCCAGCAAGCTGGGTACTCATTTTACCGACCTCGGAAGGATGAAAGGCTGAGTCGACCTGAGCTGGCTACCTAGGACCCAGCTTCCACTGGGAACGAAGTCAGGTCGTGGGGAGATGTAATGTCAGCACCCCACCAGCTTCATGGGGTTTTTTGCTGTTGTTGTTATCACGACCCATGACACTCTCTCTCTCTCTCTCTCTCTCTCTCTCTCTCTCACACACACACACACACACACACACACAGAGAAGATGGGTAAAAAGTTCAACCCAGCACTAAATATCAGGGAAGCCTGGGTATTTTTCTATCCCCTTTGAAACTATTCCTTTAAACCACATTTGATTTGACCAATTTTTCACTTTTTCAGGAGCACCATTCTTTAAATTTACAAAATCACCGAGTTGTGATTTCTACTATTCAGTTATATCTAGAGCTGGGCCCAATATCCACCCCTCTGTGTGGCTATTGGTCTGCTGTGCAAGGGGGAGGCAATTTTTAGAAATATTTGGGGGGGATATTTTTATTTCCATTGGGGTTGGGGTTGTACCATTTTACGATAAGATGGCAGAGGGCTTTCTTTATTTCTTTCTCTAACTACAAAAGCTTTACTGTCACTCCAATGCAATAAGCAGCCTGATGGTGTTGCATTTGAAGCCCCCAATGAAAATGTGCTGCACCCAATGAAAAGTTATGATAAAATTAATGAAATCAATGGGCAGATTAAGATTAAATTAAAAGTTTTTGGCCCCATCCAAAAACAAACAAACAAAAAACACAGACATTATTGACATTAGATGGACCCACTGAAATCAATGGAACAAGTAAGTCATGAATAACTTAAGTCCCATTCATTTCAGTGGGTCTACTCCAAGTATGACTAGGGCTACAATCCTATCTGCACTTACCTGGGAGTAAGATCTATTTAACTCAATGGGACCTACTTCTGAGTAGACAAAGATAGGATTGTGCTGTAAGTCTGGATCCAACCTCTTCTATTTTTGAAGCAGGGATCTCTCCAAACTGGGAGGATGGACATCAAAATGGCTAATGTGGTTCAATGAAACAAATGCAAAGTGATTCATGTTGGGGCTACAAATCCTAAAGTCAAGTATAAGCTGATGGGATCTGAGCTAGGGGTGACTGACCAAGAAAGAGATCTTGGGCTTGTGGTGGACAGCTCAATGAAGATGTCAACTCAGGGTGTGGCTGCTCTGAAAAAGGTGAATTCCATGTTAGGTATAATTCAGAAAGGAACTGAGAATAAAAACTGCTAATATCATACTGCCCTCATACAAATTTATGGTACGACCACACTTGGAATACTGTGGACAGTTCTGGTCACCATACCTAATGATGATGGTGATAATGATGGTCATGGTGACGGTCATGGTGATGATGATGATAAATGTAGAGTTGGAAACAGTTCAGAACAGGGCAACAAAAATCATCAAGAAGATGGAGCAACTCCCCTATGAGGGAAGGTTACAACAGCTGGGATTGTTTAGCTTGGGGAAAAGGAAAGTAAGGGGAAACATGATAGAGGTATACAAAATTTTGCATGTTGTGAAGAAAGTGGATAGAGAAATATTTTTCTCCCTTTCTCATAATACTAGAACCTGGGGTCATCTCATGAAGCTGACTGGTGGGAGATTCAGGACAGATTAAAAAAAATACTTCTTCACACAGCACATAGTTAAACTAAAGAATTCACTACCACAAGATGTAGTGATGGCCACCAATTTGGATGGTTTTAAAAGGGGGTTAGACAAATTCATGGAGAAAAAAGGTTATCAATTGCTCATAGTCCTGATAGCTATATGCTACCTCCAGTATCGGGGACAGGATGCCTATGTACACCAGTTGCTGGGGAACATGGGTGGGAGAATGCTGTTGCACTCATTTCCTCTTTGTGGGTTTCCCATGTGCAGATGGTTGGCCACTGTGTGAACAGAGCGCTGGAGTAGGTCAACCCTTCTGATCCAGCATGGCTCTTTCTTATGTTTGTGTGTGTGTATGTTTAGTGTTCTTAAGACTTTCTACCTTAAGAAAGTCTACCATACCTCACCCCCTCAAACCAGTAAAAAATTATTGGACTATTACTTTAGACCAGCACTAGTGATTACTCTCAACCTTTCCAATTGCATGAGAAGGAATTCTGATGTTATCTACATAAAGTATCTGTTTTGCTGAGGTTGAGTTGCTATATATATTTTTTCTCTTTTTTATGGATAGGTACTGCCTATTGCACATTGTAATGACAAATGCCATCTAGGTTACAGCAAAAAGAAGAAGGAAGGGAAACAGTTTTGTTGTTACGATTGTGCTCCATGTCCTATTGGGAAGATTTCAGACCAGAAGGGTAGGAGACATAATGTGCAGAGCTGAACTGCGCCTTTCCTTGTTTTTGCTTTACCACCAGTCTACCTTTCCAGGCAAGGGATTGTACAGCAATGTAAACCACAAATGAAGCATACAAATAGAGGTGGGAAAATCCAGGGCCAGCGTCAAGGATAGCCACTGCTAAGAGCCTCCTGGAGTTGCTGCTCCTCTTCACCACTTCAACCTGCTTGTTCATCTGCCTGTCACTCTGGTGCAGACAATAGTGATGGTGACACCATCAGCAGTTGCCACCACCTACTTGTTCATCATCTCTCTGCCTGTCAAGCAAGCAAGTGGTAGCAATGAGGAGGAGGAGACTCCAGCACTGGGCCAGTCAGTTTTGCTTTCTCCCACTGCAGATTTGGTTGAAATTTCACAAACTGAAATAAAATTCTCAAACATTGGCACCAGCTAAATTCAATAGGTATAGCTATTCCCAGCACAGAAAGGACTATGCTGTACCTTCCTGCAATCTAGCTATTAAAGTTGAGGAGCTTGTCAGAAAAAAAAGAGAGGTGGCAACACTAATTCAACACTAACATGGTTGAATACACCGGGATTAAAACCCAGACTTCCAAGACAAAAGCACTCGAGGCCAGTGGAGGCTGGTGGTTCTGTTCTGAAGGATGGACAAATCTGTCACTTTCGGTTTCCCCCAGATTGATTTGTTTTAAAGCTCAAGTTCATTAAGCTGCCCTAAGTTCTTTTTTTTTCATAGAAAGGTGGGGTACAAATAAAATAAACTATGAAATCCATTTGTAAAGCCTGAATATGCACACGTGTGCAAATGTTGGTAAATCCTTATAAAAACTGAACTGAAGCAACATCCTCACCCATCCATAGGCCCACACATATGTGTAGCTGGAATGATGTGTACAGTGACATATTATCCAACAGATCTCCTAAGGATATCTGTCTTACAGCTGTGTAATAAGATCAGATTTAAACTTTGCAGATGCTTTTTAAAACTGAAGTGAAATTCTCACTCATCACAAGTGAGGCCAGCATTACAATGACTGGGGGGGGGGGGACCTAGTGTAGACTGGCCCAGCGCCGTCCATAACTGCAGTATGCAGGCACTGCTTGATTCCTTTTTTATATGTGTATGTTTTATCTTACTCTGATAGTGAGCATGGTTGTTGTTGTTGTTGTTGTTGTTGCTGGCAAACTGAACAATTTAATTAGGAATCAGTGACATTGCTGGGCAAAATGAGACTATGGCAAATTTAGAAGCATAGCCATTCATTGACTGATTGATGAGTTGATTGATGCCCCCAAACATGTACCCTCATTGAAAATACTCCACTCTTTGATTTATCTATGATAGTTTGCTTCTGTTTTATGTGTTGAAATTGGAATGCCATTTCTGAGACATTTATTTATTTATTTATTTCTATACTGCCCAATAGCCAAAGCTCTCTGGGCGGTTCACAAAAATTAAAACCAAAGAGCGCACAATAAAACAATACAAAATATATAAAACATTAAAACCACAGTAAACAATACAACCAGAATAAAACCAGAATAAAACCTAGCAGCAGTGCAAGGATTTAAAATACAGATTTAAAACAGCAAAGCTAAAGTCTAAAGAGCTAAAATACTAAATGTCTGGGAAAATAAGGTCTTCACCTGGCGCCGGAGAGAATACAATGTAGGTGCCAGGCAAACCTCACCAGGGAGCTCATTCCACAGCCAGGGTGCCACAGCAGAAAAAGCCCTCCTCCTAGTAGCCACATGCCTCACTTCCTTTAGCAGGGGCTCACGGAGAAGGATGATCTTAAGGTCCAGGCAGGCACATATGGGAGGAGGCAATCCTTCAGATAACCTGGCCCCAAGCCATTAAGGGCTTTGAATGTAAATACCAGCACTTTGAATCAGGCCTGGAAATGGACTGGCAGCTAGAGATATGTAGTTTATTGGCACAATATCAAATCAGTGATATGGATCCATTCACTTGTTTGGACACAAGATACATGTAAAAAAATGATTTCATGATATATGGATGGAAAATGCACCAATTCTGTTTTTTTTCTCTTTTTTTCCAGATATGGATTATTGTTTCCAATGTCAAGAAGATGAATTTCCAAATGAGAAACGAGATGATTGCCTTCCCAAGGATCTAAACTTTCTCTCATTCAAAGAACCTTTGGGAATTGCTTTTGTTATTTTGGTATTGTCTTCTTCTCTAACCACAGCTTTGGTGCTAGGAATATTCATTAAGAACCAGAACACTCCCATTGTGAAAGCCAACAATCGGGATCTCACCTACTCTCTTCTCATTTCCCTATTGCTTTGCTTCATCTGTGCTTTGCTATTCATTGACCAGCCTCACCCGTTGACTTGCTATTTTCGACAAACAACATTTGGCATCATCTTCTCAGTGGCAGTTTCTTGCATATTGGCAAAAACCACCACTGTGGTTCTGGCTTTCATGGCCACCAAGCCAGGATCCAAGATGAGGAAATGGGTGGGGAAAAGATTGGCAAATTCTATTATTTTTGCTTGTTCCCTTACTCAAGCCAGTATTTGTGCTGCATGGCTATGTACTGCTCCTCCATTCCCAGATTCTAACATGCACTCTCTGGCTGAAGAAATCATACTGGAATGCAACGAAGGCTCAGACACAATGTTTTATTGTGTTTTGGGCTACCTAGGATTTCTGGCCATTGTCAGCTTCACAGTGGCTTTCCTAGCCAGGAAGTTGCCAGATAGTTTCAATGAAGCCAAGTTCATCACTTTCAGCATGTTGGTCTTTTGCAGTGTTTGGTTATCCTTTGTTCCCTCTTACCTAAGCACCAAAGGAAAATACATGGTGGCTGTGGAGATCTTCTCCATCTTGGCCTCAAGTGCTGGATTACTGGGTTGCATCTTTTTCCCCAAATGCTACATAATTATACTAAGGCCTGGGTTGAACAGCAAGGACATGCTTAAAAGGAAATAAAAGTAAGGCTCAACTGCTTTAATCATATGCATAGTTACCTGAGAGTAAGCCCCACTGAATACACCAGCACTTGCTTCTGGGTACCCCTGGCACTTCCTAAAACATAAAGTACCAGGAGCCATAGGCTGAGTCTCTGAGTCTGGGACATAACCTAGTAAGCTCTAATGAATTCTCCTTGATCACCTCTCAGAGTCCTCTTTTGGGACAGAATGGAATAGGGCTATTAAACATCCTCCTCTGCAGTCAGAAGATAATATGAAGTAGTACCTGGACTAGCGAGGAAAGGAAAACCAGTCATGGTCATGGAGCCTGAGATTCTTTTTTCTTTATTATTTATTAAAGGTATTTATAAATCACCTTTGTGCTGACCAGGGCCCTCAAATTGATGTGCAATCTAAAATAATGTTGCACTAAAATCTTGCCAGATTAAAAAAAACCTTTAAAACAGGCAAAAACAATATTGAAGTCCATCAAAGGTGTGGTGGAACCATACAGTTTTTACTGCCTTTCTAAAGATTAGTAGGGATAGACCCAATTGGATTTCCACTGGGAAAGGGTTCCACAGTCAGGGTGCTGCTACAGAAAAGGCCCTGTTTGATGTACCTACCAACCTAGCCTCACTTAGTGGTGGGACATACAGCAGGGCATCTGATAAAGATGTAGCTCTTTGACTTGTTAACAAAACAGTGCATTGTGCTTGCTGTACCATAGGAGCCAAGTTCTCCAGTTCACACTACAGTCATCTTGGATGCTGAGATGAAAAATAAAGGTTTGGTAGGAACATTCATGGCCTCAGCATAGGCCTGACACTAGATACAGCTGGGAACATGGAAGTCCGGCATTTATTGCAATGGAACCTGGCCCAAAAAAGCATGAACTTAACCCTGGGAAGAGGAAATATTGATTCTTTATTTTTATTTTTAAAAGCGAGATTTCCACATACCCATTACTTCTAATTTTGATTAGAATATTAACCACTTAGCTTGATAGAGTAACATGGGGCTGTACACAGGGAGTGAAAAGATGTATAGACCAGACCAAGCAAAGCCTCACCCAGCCCTGTCCGGGGCCTGGTAGTTTCATCTCTTCTTTCCCTTCCCCCCATGCTTGCTTTATTTTTCCCTTCACAGCCACTTTCTATGCAGGGCCAGGTAGGGTCCTTATGAATACAGAGAGATTGCTGCTAGCTCTGGCGTTCACATTGGTTGACAACAGACTAGTCTGTACATGATGGGGCATCAGCATCTGCTGTTTTGAACAGATCAATTAGGGAAAATATTGTTTATTTAAAATTGATTTTAGCTGTTCACATGGTTTTAATTTTTTGTGTTGAAAAATTGCAGACTGTTTTTATCATGTGGTATTTTTGTATGTTGATGTATTGTTTATGAATTGTCATAAATGGCCCAGAGAGCTCTGGCCATGAGGCGGTATAGAAATGAAATAAATAAATAATAAATACTATAGTAATATCTGACTAACAGGGAGGTCAAACAGGAGTTGGACGGGGGAGTACAGCAGGGGAGGTCAAGGGGGAGGCTCCTAACATTTCTTTTAAAAAGGAATAAAAGGAAGGTGGTGGTCGGAGTCTACTACCAGCCACCCAATCAAGGAGAAGACAAGGATGAAACTTTGAAAAGAAAATTGCCAGTGTTTCAAGGAAGCATGATGTAGTAGTAATGGGGAACTTCAATTTCCTCGATATTTGTTGGGAGACAAATTCTGCAAAACGTGGCCCCTCCAAGAGATTTCTGACTTGTGTTGCTGATAATTTCCTTCTACAGAAATTAGAGGAAGGAACTTGAGGATCGGCTATCTTTGGCTTGATCCTAACCAACAGAGATGACTTAGTGGATAAAGTAGCAGTTACAGGAAAAATCCGTACCGACAACCGTAATTCCGGTGCCCAGCCATCTCCGTGAGTCTGCATAACTTCTGTAAGAATAGCTATTTTTTGTAGATATTCACATATTTTTTCCCCTGCCCTGATACTGCAGTAATTACTTTCAGCCAAAACACTTCCTCCTCCTAGGGGCTTCCCAAAACAAAGCTGTACTAGGTGTGCCTGAGCGATGCACTCTTTATTTAAAGCAATGGTGTTTGAAAGAAAGAATGAAAGAAAGAAAGAACCTTTTAAAATGACCATGCCGGTCTGGAGCCCTGCACAAGGTATTATTCTCCCTGCTACGCTTTATATTTCCACATCCAGCATTGCTGTTGATGTTGTGAGGCTAAAATGGAGAGGAGAACCAACTCTGTGCATGTCTATTCAGAAGTAAGTCTTACTGAGTTCAATGCAACTTACTCCTACACATGTCAGCACCCCACTTGCCCCCAGCTCAGCTTTGTATTTCCACATTCAGCTCATGATCAAACCTCCTGCTAGTTATCTCACTGGGTGAATTTGGGCTGGCTTCTAACCACTACACCACACTTCTGTTATGAAACTCATGAAAAAGAGATAGTATAATGGAAAGTTCTTTCTGAAGCAGTCACAGTTGTACAAATGCAGCATGAAGGGAAAGATTAGCAAGCTTCTCTTTGTTTGAATAAAAAGCACACTCTGCACATGCTCAGGGAATGGACAAAATGGGGAATAAACATACCAGGGAATATGAAGAACTGTATTCTTCCATTATGTGTCTATGTGTGGGGGAGATTCTCTCTCAATCCAGCTGTTTCCCTGGAAAAAAAACAAACCCATTCACCCAAGAGTCTTCTGAGATAACTCACAGGAGGTTTGATCATGAGCTGGAAGTGGAGTGTGTGTGTGTGTGTGTGTGTGTATGTATGTATGTGTGTGTGTGTGTATATATATATCTCACACGTATATGTGTATATTATATATATACAGTCAGGGCCAGAAATATCGGAACAAGGATAACTGTTTTGGCGGTTGGCCTCCATACACCACCACATTGAAGTTGAAAGGAAACACCCAGATGGGAACGAAGTCAGGACTTTCAGCTGTAATGCAAGGGGTTTGACAAAAGTGGGGCACTAACCATTCAGGAAGTACAGCCAGTGGCATACACACACACCCATTGTTGGTGGCTCATAAGTAATGGAACGAATGGCTGACAAGCAGTTGCCTGGCCAGGTGTGGCCTGTTTCCTGGGTACCCTATGACCAGTCAAGGAGATGAAAGGCCTGGAGGGGGTTCTGAGTGTTACATTTGCATCTGGTAGCTGTTCACTGGAACTCCCAACTAGAGGTCCAAAGAGGTGTCCATGCAAGTGAAGGAGGTCATCATTAGGCTGAGGAAACAAAACAAACCCATCAGAGATATAGCAAAAACATTGGGAGTGGCCAACACAACAGTCTGGAACATCCTGAAAAAGAAGGAATTAACTGGTAGGGATGTACGAAAGTTCCACCATGGATCTCGGGGAGGCTGAATGCCAGCGCATTCGGCCCCCCGAAATTGGTGGCGGAATGGCCCCCACCCCCCTGCCCCACCTGGGACGGGACTTACCTTAGGCGGATCTTCCTGGCGGCGGTGGCTCCAGGGGCAGTTCGGCGGCAGTGGCAGCTGCCGGTCTTCCGACTGGCTGCCGCCGCCGCCATTTCCAGGTAAACAAAAACAAAAAACAAAAAAAGTGATAGGCTATGTAAAGATTTACGTAGCCTATCACGGCTAGATTTTAAAAGAACACCGTGATAGGCTATGTAAATGTTTACATAGCCTATCACGGCTGATTAAAAAAAAAACACACGCGTACGCAAATGGCGGCGCCCATGGGCACCGCCATTTGCGTTCCTTATTTTGGCATGTCTTAGTCTACGTAAACAGTTACGTAGACTAAGACGCTGAAAATAAGGGGAACGCAAATAGCATAGGTACGCTATTTGTGTTCCCCTTATTTTCGTCGTCTTAGTCTACGTAAATGTTTACGTAGACTAAGACGTGCCAAAATAAGGAACGCAAATGGCGGCGCCCATGGGTGCCGCCATTTACATAAGTGTGTTGTTGTTGTTTTTTTAATCAGCTGTGATAGGCTACGTAAACATTTAAGTAGCCTATCATGGCTGACTGTAGGGATGCAAATGGCGGCGGCAACGGCCGCCGCCATTTGCGTCCCTGTTAGCCAGTGGCCGGATGTCCGGCTGCTGGCGGAACCGGCCGGCGGCTCTGCAGAACCCCTGCGGAGCGGAACTGGCCGGCCAGGGTTCCGAAGGGGAGGAATGGAGCGCCTCCTCCCCTGGCCAGGATTCCGGGGGGAGGGACGGAACGCCTCCCTCCCAGCATCAGCATAATCCATGGAAAGGTAAGTACCTTTCATACATCCCTATTAACTGGCAAGCTCAGCAACAGCAAAAGGCCTGGCAGACCACAAAAGACAACTAAAGTGGATGACCGCAGAATTCTGCTCATGGTCAAGAGGAACCCTTTCACAACATCTAGCCAGGTCAAGAATGCTCTTGAGGAGGTAGGCATGTCATTGTCAATATCTACAGTCAAGAGACAGCTTTATGAATGTAAATACAGAGGCTTCACAACAAGGTGCAAACCACTGGTAATGCTCAAGAACCGAAAGGCCAGATTAGCCTTTGCCAGCAAACACCTAAAAAAGCCTGTCCAGTTCTGGAATAGGATTCTTTGGACTGATGAAACCAAGATTAACTTGTACCAGAATGAAGGGGAAGAGAAAAGTATGGAGAAGGAAAGGAACAGCTCATGATCTAAAGCATACTACATCATCTGTCAAACATGGTGGAGGCAGTGTTATGGCCTGGCCATGTATGGCTGCCAATGGAACTGGGTCACTGGTGATTACTGATGATCTGACTGCTGATAAAAGCAGCAGGATGAATTCTGAAGTGTATAGGGCTATACTTTCTGCTCAGATTCAGCCGAATGCTGCCAAACTGATAGGACGCCGCTTCATCTTGCAGATGGATAATGACCCAAAACATACAGCAAAAGCTACCCAAGAGTTTCTCAAGGCAAAGAAGTGGGATGTTCTTCAATGGCCAAGTCAGTCACAGAGAGCCAGTATGGTGTCGTGGCAAGAGTGTTGGACTGGGAGCTGGGAGATCTGGGTTCTAGTCCCCACTCGGCCATGGAAGCTCACTGGGTGACTTTGGGCCAGTCACACACTCTCATCCCAACCTACCTCACAGGGTTGTTGTGAGGATAAAATGGAGAGGAGGAGGATAATGTAAGCCTCCTCGGTTTCCTTGCAAGAGGAAAAAAGGCAGGAAATAAATGCAATAATAAATAATAAATAAAAAATCTCAACCCAATAGAGCATGCTTTTCACTTACTGAAGACAAGACTGAAGGCAGAAAGACCCACAAACAAGCAGCAGCTGAAGGCAGCTGCAGCAAAGGCCTGACAAAGCATCTCAAGGGAGGAAACTCAGCATTTGGCCATGTCCATGGGTTCCTGACTTCAGGCAGTCATTGACTGCAAAGGATTTTCATTCAGGTATTAAAGGCGATCCTTAAGTAGGGATGTACGAAGTGACTTACCTTTCACAGATTATGTTGATGGTGGGGGGGAGGTGTTCCGTCCCTCCCCCCGGAATCCTGGCCGGGGGGGGAGGTGCTCCATTCCTCCCCCCGGAATTCTCGAACAGCCGGCTGTGCTCAGTGGCAGCTCCGCGGAGCAGCCAGTCAGCCCCGGCCCGGCCACGCCAGAGCCGTCCGCAGCTGGATTTCCGGCCACGGAGGGCTCTGGGTAAAAAAAAAACAACAACAACCACCACGTATGCAAATGGAGGCTACAGCCGCCGCCATTTGTGTTCCTTCTTTTTGGCTGTCTTAATCTACATAAATATTTACGTAGACTATGACGGCAAAAATCAAGGGGAACGCAAATAGCGTAGCGGGCGCTATTTGCGTCCCCTTTTCATTCACCGTTTTAGCCTACATAAATCTTTATGTAGGCTAAAATGGCAAATCAAAAGGGGACGCAAATAGCGCCGGTATGCTATTTGCGTTCCCCTTGATTTTCGCCATCATAGTCTACGTAAATATTTACATAGATTAAGACAGTAAAAAGAAGGAACGCAAATGGCGGCGGCCGTAGCTGCCGCCATTTGCATATGGGTTTTCTTTTTTAACCCACCCCCAACCATGATAGGCTGCGTAAAGATTTACATAGCCTATCATGTCTTTTTTTTCCTTCTTTTTTAAACCTAGCCATGATAGGCTACGTAAATCTTTATGTAGCCTATCACATCTTCTTTCCCCCCCACCACAAGCCTGGAAATGATGGCAGCGGTGGTGGCGGCCGGTCAGAAGACCGTCTGCCGAAGCTGCTGCAGAAGCCACCACCAGAGCCGCCGCCGGAGTCGCCGCTGGAGTCGCCACTGCCCAGAAGATCTGCCCCAGGTAAGTCTTGTCCCGGGGGGATCCGCGGGTGGGCGAGGGGGTGGCAGGCCGTTCCGCCACAGATTTCGGGGGGCTGAATGCACTGGCATTCAGCCTCACCGAGATCCGTGGCGGAATTCTCTGACATCCCTATCCTTAAGTTTGAAATGATGTTGGTTTGTTCCATTACTTATGAGCCACCAACGATGGGTGTGTGTGTATGCCACTGGCAGTCCTTCCTGAATGGTTAGTGCCCCACTTTTGTCAGACCCCTTGAATTACAGCTGAAAGTCCTGACTTCACTCCCATCTGGGTGTGTTTCCTTTCAACTTCAATGTGGTGGTGTACAGAGGCCAACTGCCAAAAGAGTTATCCTTGTTCTGATATTTCTGGCCCTGACTGTACAAGTCTTCAGTGGAGTCTTGTCTTTTGCAATTCACTCAAAGGAAGTGTTGGGGTTTCCAAAATTCCTTCAGAATCTATGGCCTAATTCACTGAAAGGAGACAGTTTTCTTAGGATCTTCTGGGGGGAAGTGTTCATTTGCATATTTTCTGATTCTGCTAATGAGTATGAAGTAGGGGTGTACGAAACCCCGCTGACCTGGCTCCACCAGGTTCTGCAGGTGGGGGGAGGCAATCCATTCCTCCCCCCAGAATCCTCGATGGGAGGGAGGCAATCTGTTCCTCCCCCCCAGAATCCTGCCTGTCTGGCTCCGCTCTGCAGCAAGGCCATGGAGCCGCCGGCTGGGCCAACCCACAGCGAGGCCTCTAGCCGCTGCCGGGCTGGTGCGGACGCAAATGGCATCCTGTGTAGGGGACGCCATTTGCATCCCTACGCCAGCCCGTGATAGGCTACGTACATATTTACGTAGCCTATCATGGCAAAAAAAAAAAAAGGGAACGCAAATGGTGGCAGCTATGGTGGCCGCCATTTGCATTCTGTTTTTTTCCCGCCGTGATAGGCTACATAAATATTTACGTAGCCTATTACGGGAAAACAGAGGGGCGCAAATGGCAGCCACTACACCATTTGCCCCCCTCTGTTTTGCTGTGATAGGCTACATAAATATTTACGTAGCCTGTCACGGCGGGAAAAAAAGGGAACGCAAATGGTGGCCGCCGTAGACACCACCATTTGCGTTCCCTTAGTTTTGCCATGATAGGCTACGTAAATAGTTACTTAGCTATCACAGCTTCTGCAGGGACACAAATGGCATCCCTTCATTAGCTGTGATAGGCTCTGTAAGTATTTACATAGCCTATCACGGCTATGTGGAAGAAGTGAATGGCGACCACAGACGTGGCCGCCTTTCGCAATGCAGAGCGGATGGCAGCAAGTAGGTGCTCTGTTCCAGGCCATTTCATGGGGCGGGGGGGCTTCGTACCACCACGGATTTCAGGGGGCTGAATGTGCTGGCATTTGGCCTCACCGAGATCCATGACGGAATTCTCCGCCATGCCTAGTATGAAGAGAACAATGATAAATGGACTGGTAAGTGAAGTTGGAGAGCCCCTCTGGAGCTCTCTCTGAAATGTGCATGACTGGCCAAAGTATAGCATCTACAATGCAGTGCAAACCATAGCACATGCTTTACATAAGATGTTCTCACTCAGGCCCAAGCTTGGAGCCATAGTGGACAGAGCTCCCCTGTATCCTCCAAATCTGCAACATTAGCAGGTAATGTTTCACATGGAAATCAGCCTAATGTATGAGCACACTTTTTTTTAGGGAGTACATTAACAGACCCAAATCTGGACACACAATCCCCCTTTCCTTAAAAATTTGCACCTCTCCTTTTTTCATATGCCTTCTCTTTCCTGAAGGCACCACTGAAGTCCACAAATCAATGTATTCCCAATGAGTCATCTTCCTTTTGACCACTTAGGGAAGTTGTCATTGAAGTTCCTGCATCGTGTTGCCTTCAAAGTATCTCTTCAGTACTTTTGGTAGTGTGAAATATGGAGGAGAACTGGCTGATACAGCCATTTCCCATACTAGTGTCTCTCTTCTAGAAAGTGGGGACCCCACCCCCAGTGGCATGAGATGAATCCTTAGACATCTTCAATCATTCTCCCCACCTCCATTTAATTACCATCGTGGGAGGGAGAGAGTGGGGATCAGCCCATCAGCTCTGCCACTTTTTCATGTCCCTGGACTCCCTGTTGCCTATTCCACAAACCTCCATGCACTGGGGGCTGAATTTCAGCAGGGATATTGGTGAGTGACTCCATGCAGTGTGGTCTGAGAGATGTAGCTACTTTCCATTACAGTGTCTCTCTCCTCCAGATATAACAATTTCACTGTAGAAAACAGATGCATCCCTGTTCACCCATGAAGGTCTTGAGGCCAGCCTCTCTTAGGGATGTATGAAAATGTTGTTTCGGTTTGAAAAATATGTGACCATGATGTGTTCACAACCCTGAACACAAGCAGGAGAACATGTTCTCCAAAAATGTTCACTAATTCTCAATCATGTGCTCATATTTGAGAATTACACTAAAAAAAACCGTTTACAATGATGCAACTTTAGAGTTGTGCCATTTCATGCTTTAGCGTATGGGGGAACTTTGCATAACTTTGGACTTCTTTTGCACAACTTTCCAGTTCTATCATGTTTTTTGTTTGTTTTTTGCACAGTTTCCCATTCACACAACACAAACAGTGATCACAAATGGAGGTGAGAAGAGCATCAACTCAGTGCTTGGAGAATCTGGGCAATCACGATCAGCTCTCATTTGCCCATCCCTAGTCTCTCTCAGTTCCAATATGCTTCTTAGCCTTCTCTCTATCAATCATGGATCACAAAGGATTGTGCTCTCAGACACTGAACAAAGTACATGAGAGGAGAAAGTGATTCTTAAGGTACTCATGTCTCACCCCATGTGGTGATTTAAGAATAAGAACCAGCACCTTGATTTAAACATGGAAACAAATTGGTCACAATGCAGACTGAACATCATAGGTTTTATGTGCTCCATCTGCCTAGTCCCTTCTGGGTGGACATATCACTCTATTTCTGGTCCATGTCAGTTTTGCATGTATTCATTTATACATCTCGTCCACCTTTTTTTTCTGCAGTAATCTCTAGGGATGTCAGAGAATTCCGTGACGGATCTCGGTGAGGCCGAATGCATTCAGCCCCCCGAAATCTTTTGCTGGACGAAGCTCCCGCCCCCCCAACCCAGGAAAGGCGTGCGGGATGAGGTACCCGCTGCCCCCACCCCACAAAAGGCGTGCAAAACGGAGCACTTACCTGCTCCTGTCTGCGCTGCTTTGTGAATGGCGGCCGTCCTGCGGCCGCCATCACTTCCTCTTCTTCATAGCCATGATAGGCTATGTAAATACTTACGTAGCCTATCACGGCTAATGCAGGGCCGCCATTTGCATCCCTGCTAGGGTTGGCAGAGAATTTCTCCATGAAGCTCGGGGAGGCCGAATGCCAACGCATTCGGACCCCTGAAATTGGCGGTGAAATTCTCCACCACCACCCCGCTGCCCCCCCGGGATGGGACTTACCTCCTTCGAATGTCCCTCTCGGCGGCGGGTCCCAGCGTTAGTATTTACGGTAAATACCGTCAGTATTTACCGGAAGACCAGCCACCGCAGCCGCCGCTGCACCGCCGCTGCACTGCCGCTGGAGCCACCGCCGGAGCGGCCACTGCCAGGAAGATCCGCCTAAGGTAAGTCCCATCCCGGGGGGGGGGCGTTCCACCACCGATTTTGGGAGGCTGAATGCCCTGGTATTCAGCCTCCCCAAGATCCGTGGCGGAACTTTCGTACATCCCTACTAAAATCCCACATTAAAATGGGGCTTTCTGATGCTATTTTAAAGCAGAATCACAATAGAATCCCTTTACACACACTCCTCTCCCCCTCCCTTTCCCCCTCATCTGAGTCTTCCATATGTTTTTTCTGGTCCAGCTCCTCTTATTGCAGGTTTTCCTCTTTTCATGGAGATAACTCAAGTGGAACTCAAGTACTGTAATTTGATAGCTCCTTATCTCCAATATTTTAAAAAATGGAATAAAGGCCATTTAGTGCAGGAGACACCCTGGACGTTGATGACATTATCTAAAGGACCAGAAACGTCCATGAGTAACCAATCTCAATAGCAAAAGCTCCATGTGGAGAAGTCCCTGGTCACAGAAGTGCTCATGGCCATATTTTCCCCCATGAATTATCTTTAGTCGGACCACTGGAGTAGAGATATTTATCTTATGGCATTTCCTATAATAGGATCTGATGAACAGGGGATAGGATGGGAAAGGAAAAGTTTCAGTGTTGGAATGTTGCCAGTACTCCAGTGTTTTCAGAGGAATATTACAGAGGGCTTCTATTTAAAATGTATATTCCTTTAATTATGGAATGTAACCTCATAAAGTGAGACTACACATTGCTACAAGTATTAGAACCCTAGTATAGGTGGTGGGTGGGTAGGGAGACTTTAACCCTTTGTCCCCTGTTGTGGTTCCAATCTGGATCCACCACCGCCCCATGCCGCCAATTTATATTGCGAAAATGGCATCCAGTTTTAAGGTAAATTTCAGGCATAGGGCAAAGGATCAACATCTCCTATCCATCACTTGATGATCCTGATCCATATTAGCTTACGCATGAGCTTACTTTTGATCAAAGAAGAAAAAAAGACATTGCTATATATTTAAAGTAACATGCAATTAGATTTTCAGGGAATTGTGTGTGTGTGTGTGTGTGTGTGTAATACATAGGTCAGAAAAGAAGAAGGACCAGGGCCTCACAACACCTTCCTGAAAGCAGAAATTCAGCACAAGGGCCCCAATCCCTGATCTTCTTTCTGCATGGTAGATTAAAGGGCATATCAGATTAGGGCCCATGTGTTGACTTCTTGAGGGCAGAAATACAGTGTGAAAGCCTCAATCCCTTCTGTTTGTTTCTATGTGGATGGAAAAGGATGTGCAAGGATCATGACTCACATTAGGGATATATTTACACATTAAAGTGAACATGCATTCACATCTATGGACACTCATTAAGATGGTTGTGAGAATCTAGCCCTATTCAGTCATTCTCACATGTAAGCTCTACAAGTGAGGAGAGGGAATGGGTATGGATTGGAACTCTAGTATGGGTGTGGATAGGGAGACTTTAACCCTTTCCCCTCACTGTGGTCCCTGTTTGCTTCATGCCCTCATAACTCCAATTTACACTGCTAAAAAGGCTTCTAGCTGAAAAGAAACTTCCAGGCAAAGGGCTACAGTCCTTTACCCTCACTTTACAGTCCTGCTCCATATTAGGTCCTCTGTGCTTACTTTTGAGTAAAAATGAAAATAAAAGATACATCTTTAAAATAACATGTGGTTTGATCCTAAGAAAGAAAAATGGGGTGGTGGTGGAGATAGGGATGTACAAAAGTCACTTACCTTTTCGCAGCTTGCCTTCACGGTGGGGGGGAGGCGCTTCGCTTTTCCCCCCGAAGTTCAGGTGAAGGGGGGGAGGCTTCCCGCCTCGCCCGGCCAAAATTCAGGCTGGGGGGAGGCTTCCCACCTCGCCCGGCCGAAATTCAGGCCGGGGAGAAGCGCCCCATCTCCCTGACCGCGAAACAAAAAGTTAAAAAAAAAAAGACCCCGTGATAGGCTACGTGACGATTTAGGTAGCCTATCATGGCTAGATTTCCAAAGTCAGCCATGATAGGCTACATAAATCATCACGTAGTCTATCATGGGTGACTTTGAAAAAAAAAAAAGCGCGTACGCAAATGGCGGTGGCCCATGGGCGCCGCCATTTGCATTCCTTATTTTGGCACGTCTACTCTATGTAAAGATTTACGTAGACTACGGTGAAAATAAGGGCAACGCAAATAGCATGCCCTTATTTTCGCCGTAGTCTACGTAAATCTTTACATAGATTAGACGTGCCAAAATAAGGAACGCAAATGGCAGTGCCCATGGGCCGCCGCCATTTGCATACGAGCTTTTTTTTTCCGAAGTCACCCGTGATAGGCTACGTGACGATTTACATAGCCTATCACAGCTGACTTTGGAAATCTAGCCGGGATAGGCTACGTAAATTGTTACGTAGCCTATGCACAGGTGTTGTTTGTTTTTTTTACTTTAGTTTTTTTTTTTTGCAATGGTGGCGGTGGCAGCCGGTTGGGAGACCGGCCGCCGCCCCCGCCCGTGACGAACCGCTGCCGAACCGCCGCTGGGACCCGCTGCCGGGAGGGACATTCACCAAAGGTAAGTCCCATCCCGGGGGGGGCGGGGGCGGAGAATTTCACCGCCAATTTCGGGGGGCCGACTGCGTTGGCGCTCGGCCCCCCAAAGACTCGGGGAGAAATTCTCTGCCATCCCTAGGTGGAGATGGAATGCACAGATGAGGGAGCAGAAGGATCAACTCACAAGAGGATTCCTCTAGCAAAACATTAAACCTGAGATGCTTCATAAGGCAATATAGATCACAGGCATTCCATCTTCCCCATCTGGATTTAGTCCTGAAAGACCAAGGAAAAGTGCATGGAGGGTAAGTTGTATGTAAGCACAGTTTGTGACATTGCACAACATCATCACCAATCATGGAGCACATCAGGTATCACACTTAGCTTCCAATTCCCTGGGTTTTCAGAGTTTGGACAATCATGAAATAGCCTTAACTCTGGTCTTAAACTGGAAGGTTTTGTGATCAATATTGTATATGCACCGTGACTAGACCTTCCATATTTCTCGAACTCCAGAGAACACCCCCTTTCAATAAACACATCAAACACATAGAGTTTTTAAAACTAATTCCTTTTTATTAGCTGGTCCTTTGTGTTCATCCCTGGCCGCAGGATAATTATGTAGCATTTGGGGAAAAAGATGCAACCCAGTAAACCAACACTGGAGGCCAAGATGGAGAAAATCTCCACTGCCATCATGTATTTTCCTTTGGTGCTCAGGTAAGATGGAACAAACGAGAGCCAAACACTGCAAAAGACCAACATGCTGAAAGTGATGAACTTGGCTTCATTGAAAGTGTCAGGTAACTTCCTGGCTAGGAAAGCCACACTGAAGCTGACAATGGCCAGTAATCCCAGGTAGCCCAAAACACAATAAAACATAGTGTCTGACCCTTCATTGCATTCCAATATGATCTCTTCATCCAGAGAGTGCATGTCAATATCTGGGAATGGAGGAGCAGTGGAGAGCCATATACCACAAATACTGGCTTGAATAAGGGAACAAGCAAAAATAATAGTATTTGCCAATCTTTTCCCCAACCATCTCCTCATCTTGGATCCTGGCTTGGTAGCCATGAAAGCCAGAACCACTGTGATGGTTTTTGCCAATATGCAAGAAACAGCCACTGAAAAGATTACACCAAAAGCAGCTTGACGTAAACAGCAGGTCACTGTATGAGGCCGTCCAATGAATAGCAAGGCACAGAGGAAGCAGAGTAACAGAGAGATGAGCAGAGAGTAGGTGATGTCCCGATTATTGGCTTTGGCGATGGGAGTGTTCTGATTCTTGATGAATATTCCTACCACCAAAGCTGTGAGCAGAGAAAAAGACAGAGCCAAGAAAGTTAAAACCATCCCCAAAGGTTCTGTGAATGAGAGGAAATTTGTACCCTTGGGAAGGCATTGATTTTTTTTCCTATTTGGATATTGATTTCCTGGGCATTTTGAACATTCAACCACATCTGAAAAATAAAACAGTCACAGATAATATGTCAAACTCTGTACTATGACCTCATTTTTCTTTTGATATTTTCCACCCTTTTCCCAAAGAAGTGCATCCATCCATCTCCACTGTTTGGTGCTCTGCCCATAGAATAATTGTCTTTGAAACATAATGTGAGGGCATTTCTACACCAGCCTATAATCCTGCATTTAAAACAGGGCTTTCTGCTTCTGTTTTAAATGCAGGATCACCACTGACTCTCTTTACATGTGCTTCCTTCCCCCCCCCCGCTTTCCCCCATATCTCAGTCTTCCATTATCTTTCATAGATCTCGCTCCTTTTGTTTCAGCTTTAACTCTTTTCACGGAGGAAACTGAAGTGGAATACAATAGGGTAATTTGATAGCTCATTATCTGCGATCTATTTAAAAATGGAACAAAGGGCATTTTGTTCAGGGGGGTCATGGCAGGGTCACGGCAACATGTAAAGAGCCCTCAAACTTCTGTGAAGGAGCAATCTCAATCACAGGATAAAAGCTCCATGTGATGAAGCCCTGAATGTAAGCACACAGATCTGTGCCATTGGCAGTGGGAAGAGGACATTGTCAAGAATGTAAAAGCAATGAAACATCAAGGGTAGTGTTCTTGTTTTCTATGCTGAAACAATATGGGTTAGACAATATATGGACAACCCATGGAGGCCTCCTGTGCAGTGTGTCACAGATGCCCATGCTGTGCCCCCCCCCGATTTCTCCCCCATGTGCCTCTGCTACTGCTACCATAGTTGTGTTAGGGGAAAAGGACATACAGGGATTTCTCTTCTCCTCTAACTCAGAACAGTCAAGCTCCTGACAGCCCGCCAAGCAGCTGTTTTTCAGGCTGTTGGGAGCACAATTTAAATGGGGAAGTTTGTACACAGGAAGGGTCATCTCCATCAGTATCTATCTTTAAAACATGCATACTTGGAGGGCAGGTGAGAAAGCTTAGCCTTATGACATATTTCCCAGCTGCTAACTGGGTTGAGGGAGCCCACTGTGTTTCTTCACTTGTGGAAGTGCCCGTCTCATGAACTGCATTCCATCCAGCCATTGACCTTGAAACTGCTGTTTATGTGTGCACTGAGTTGGGCTTAAATTTGGCTTTTAGAAGAGCCAATGGATTAGTTTATTAACGCTTGGAGATGTGTTTAGGAGGAGGAAGTAATTGGAGATGAGGTAATGGGGGTGCTACTATTGAAGTAATTATGGACAGGGGAAGATATGGCAATAGGCCAGCTAAAGAGATGTAAGAGTAGCCATTTAGTGTCTATTGTGACATCTGTAGCAATAGACACTATTTTCTACCAACTGGTTGGAGACTGTTGTCCTATCAGCATGCACTTAGGTCTGCTGGTGCTGTTAATTAATGCCAGATCAGTTCACAATAAGATCTCTTATCATCCATGACCTGATTATGGGTAAGAAAGCCAACCAGATGTGCATTACTGAAACCTGATTGGGAGAGGTTAATATATCCCAGCTGTGACCACCCAGTTATTTTGTACAGCAACAGCATAAACTTGAAGATCAAGGAGCTGAGTTGCTATAAGCTATAGGAGTTCCATCTCCCTCTCTAGACTTCCTGTCTGGGTGAGTCCAAATCTGGAATGTCTGTACCTGGTGCTGGGCTCTTCAGACAGATTAGGGATTTTGTTGGTGTACTGCCCATCCTGCTGTCCAATGGTCTCCATGCCTGAGTTAATAGAAGTGGTCTCAGACTTGGTTTTGAGGACATCCAGGCTGTTGGTCCTGGATGACTTCAACTTCCACACCGAGGCTATGATTTCTGGGGTGGCTCATGACTTCATGGCTGCTATGACAACAATGAGGCTATCCCAACATGATGTCATTGGCCCAATGCATGCAGCTGAACATATTTTTGATTTAATCTTCACTACTGGGCAGGAGGATGGTGATCTGGAAATGGGGGACCTAACCCTGGACCCATTGCCATGGTCAAATCATGCTCTATTGAGGTTTAGACTTCTAGATCCATTCCCCCTCTGCAAAGGTGGGGACTTATTAGAACTGTGCTCCTGTTGAATGATGGAATCTGATGGATTCCTGAGGCCTCTAGGTGATTTTCCTGATGATATGGCTGGCGCTCCTGTTGAAGCCTTAGTCTCCCGGTGGGATATGGAGGTGACCTGGGCAGTTCATTTGGTCACTCCTGAGCACCTCCTTCTTTCTGGCCAAGCCTGCTTGACACCATAGTATTCTGTGGAGCTGAGGGCTATGTAGAGAAGGGAAAGGCAGATTGAACTCAGATGGTGGAAGTCTTATGCGTAATCTGACTGAATACAGGTTAGAGCCCATTATTAAGCCTACTCTGTGGCAGTGATGGCACCACCATCTTTGCATCCTTGCAGTGTTGCTCTGCAGAGCTTTTCCAGGTAGTTCATGGCCTTACATGCTGATCAGAAAAAAATCTAATTGAACCCTTGTCTGCTTGTTGTGATCATTTTACAGTACACATTGAAGATAAAGTCATTCAGATCTGCCATGACTTGGACTCCATAGGCAATGCAAACCAGATGATGGAGCTGTCCAGTGTATCATCTTATCCACTTTTGTGGGATTAATCTCCATAAATTAATGTGATGTGGGCAGAGTGCTTGGATTTTTTCCATCTGACCAACTGTGCTCTTGACCTCTACCCTTTCTTAGCCAATTACAGCCAGTAGATCTGGCTGGAGGACCTGGATCCAGGAAGTGATCAATGTTTCTTTGAGAGATGGCCAACTACAGATTTTTTTTTTTTCAAAAGACAGTGCTTTGGCCTCTCTTGAAGAGGCTGGGGACCTTAACAATTTTAAATCAGTGTCCAATCTTCTCTTTTGGGAAAGGTAATTAAGTGGGTTCAGGTACTTCTGCATGGTAATGATAATTTGCATCCATCCATTTGCATCCGTTGGGTTTTAGGCTTGGTTTGGGGGTAGAGACTGCTTTTGTTGCCCTGTAAGATTACTTTTGCCAGGGGAAAGATGCAGGAGTGCATCCCTGTTGGTTCTCCTAGATGTCTCAGTGGGTTTTGATACCATTGGCAATGGTATCCTTCTGGGGAGGCTGCCTGATTGGGGAGATGGAGGCATTGTTTTACAGTGGTTCGGTTCTTACTTGGATGGGTGGTTCCAGAAGATGGTGATCGCGGACTATAGTTCTGCCCTGTGGGGACTCAGTTGCAGTGTCCCTCAGGGCCTTTTTGTCCCCCATGCTCTTTAACATCTCCATGAAAACATGGGAAGAGGTTATCTAGAGTGATGGGGTGAAATGTCGTCAATATGTGGATGGCACCCAACTCTACCTATTGTTGTTGTTGTTCAGTCGTTCAGTCGTGTCCGACTCTTCGTGACCCCATGGACCATAGCACGCCAGGCCTTCCTGTCCTGCGCTCTCTCCCGGAGTGTGCTCAAGTTCATATTCATTGCATCCGTGATGCTATCTAGCCATCTCATCCTCTGCCGTCCCCTTCTCCTTTGGCCTTCAGTCTTTCCCAGCATCAGGGTCTTTTCCAGGGAGTTTTCTCTTCGCATTAGGTGGCCAAAATATTGGAGCTTCAGCTTCATTATCTGTCCTTCCAATGAGCAGTCAGGGTTGATTTCCTTTAGGATGGACTGATTTGACCTCCTTGCAGTCCAGGGGACTCGTAAGAGTCTTCTCCAGCACCACAGTTCGAAAGCATCAATTCTTCGGCGCTCAGCCTTCCTTATAGTCCAACTCTCACAGCCATACATTACTACTGGGAAAACCATAGCTTTGATTAGACGGACCTTTGTCGGCAAGGTGATGTCTCTGCTTCTTACTATGCTGTCTAGGTTTGCCATAGCTTTCCTCCCAAGGAGCAAGTGTCTTTTAATTTCATGGCTACAGTCACCGTCTGCGGTGATCGTGGAGCCCAAGAAAGTAAAATCTGTCACTGCTTCCATTTCTTCCCCTTCTATATGCCAGGAAGTGATAGGGCCAGATGACATGATCTTAGTTTTTTTAATGTTGAGTTTCAAACCAGCTTTTGCACTCTCCTCTTTCACCCTCAACAAGAGGCTCTTGAGATCCTCTTTGCTTTCTGCCATTAGGGTGGTATCGTCTGCATATCGGAGGTTGTTGATAATTCTCCCGGCAATCTTAATTCCGACCTGTGATTCATCCAACCCGGCATTTCTCATGATGTACTCTGCATATAAGTTAAATAAGCAGGGTGACAATATGCAGCCTTGTCATACTCCTTTCCCAATTTTGAACCAATCGGTTGTTCCATGTCTGGTTCTTACTGTTGCTTCTTGACCCTCGTACAGGTTTCTCAGGAGACAGGTAAGGTGGTCTGGTACTCCCATCACTTTAAGAATTTGCCACAGTTTGTTGTGATCCACACAATCAAAGGCTTTAGCGTAGTCAATGAAGCAGAAATAGACATTTTTCTGGAATTCTCTTGCTTTCTCCATGATGCAGCGAATGTTGGCGATTTGATCTCTAGTTTCTCTGCCTCTTCGAAACCCAGCTTGTACTTCCGGTAGTTCTCGGTTTGCATACTGCTGAAGCCTAGCTTGTAGGATTTTGAGCATCACCTTGCTGGCATGTGAAATGAGAGCAATTGTGCGGTAGTTTGAACACTCTTTGGCGTTGTCCTTCTTTGGAATTGGAATGTAAACTAACCTTTTCCAGTCTTGTGGCCACTGTTGAGTGTTCCAGATTTGTTGGCATATTGAATGCAGCACTTTAACAGCATCATCTTTTAGGATTTTAAATAGCTCGGCTGGAATACTGTCATCTCCGCTAGCTTTGTTGTTACTAATGCTTCCTAAGGCCCACTTGACTTCACTCTCGAGGATGTCCGGTTCAAGTTCAGTGACTGCACTATCATGGCTATCAGGGACATTCAGATCTTTCCTGTATAGTTCTTCTGTGTATTCTTGCCACCTCTTCTTAATCTCATCTGCTTCTGTTAGGTCCCTGCCTTCTTTGTCCTTTATCATGCCCGTCTTTGCACAAAACGTTCCCTTGAGATCTCCAAATTTCTTGAAGAGATCTCTAGTCTTTCCCATTCTGTTGTTTTCCTCGATTTCTTTGCATTGTTCATTTAAGAAGGCCTTCTTGTCTCTCCTTGCTATTCTCTGGAACTCTGCATTCAGTTGGGTATATCTTCCCCTTTTTCCCTTGCTTTTCGCTTCCCTTCTTTCCTCAGCTACTTGTAAAGCCTCATCAGACAGCCACTTGGCTTTCTTGCATTTCTTTTTCTTTGGGACGGATTTCGTTGCTGCCTCCTGAACAATGTTACGGACCTCCATCCATAGTTCCTCAGGCACTCTGTCTATCAGGTCTAATCCCTGAAATCTATTCCTCACCTCCACTGTATATTCATAAGGGAGATGATTTCGGTCATACCTGAATGGGTTAGTGGTTTTCCCTATGTTCTTCAATTTAAGCTGAAACTTTGCAACAAGACGCTCATGATCTGAGCCACAGTTAGCTCCAGGTCTTGTTTTTACTGACTGTATAGAGCTTCTCCATCTCTGGCTGCAAAGGACATAATCAATCTGATTTCGATATTGACCATCTGGTGATGTCCATGTGTAGAGTTGCCTCTTGTGCTGTTGGAAAAGAGTGTTTGCTATGATCAGCGTGTTCTCTTGGCAAAACTCTATTAGCCTTTGTCTTGCTTCATTTTGTACACCAAGGCCATGCTTGCCTGTTATCCCAGTGATTTATTGACTTCCTACTTTGGCATTCCAATCCCCTATGATGAAGAGGACATCTTTTTTGGTGTTTGTTCTAGAAGGTGTTGTCGGTCTTCATAGAACCGATCAACCTCAGCTTCTTCAGCTTCTTCAGCCTTAGTGGTTGGGGCATAGACTTGAATTACTGTGATGTTGAATGATTTGCCTTGGATTCATACTGAGATCATTCTATCATTTTTGAGATTGTACTAGGGATGGCGGAGAATTTCTCCCCGAAACTTCAGGGGGCCGAGCGCCAACGTGTTCAGCCCCCCGAACAAGTTTTAGGGAGAAATCCTTCGCCCCCCCGCACCCCGCACCCCTCCCGGGATGGGACTTACCTTCGCCGAATGTCCCTCCCGGCGGCGGGTCCGGCCGGCGGTTCGGCGGGTGTTCGAGTGGGGCGGGAGCGGCAGCCGGTCTTTCGACTGGCTGCCACCGCCGCCATTCCAAGAAAAGAAAAAAAAAAACCGCCCCGTGATAGGCTACGTGACGATTAACGTAGCCTATCATGGCTAGATCTGCAAAGTCAGCCGTGATAGGCTACGTTAATCATCACGTAGCCTATCACGGGTGACTTTAAAAAAAAAGCGCGTATGGCTAATGGCGGCCCCCATAGGGAGCCACCATTCCCATTTCTTATTTGGTCGCTGTAGTCTACGTAAAGATTTACATAGACTACGGCGAAAATAAGGGCAATACTATTTGCCTTGCCCTTATTTTCGCCGTAGTCTACATAAACATTTACGTAGACTACAGCGACTAAATAAGGAACGCGAATGGCGGCTCCCTATGGGCGCCGCCATTAGCATACGCGCTTTTTTTTTAAAGTCACCCGTGATAGGCTACGTGATGATTAACGTAGCCTATCACGGCTGACTTTGCAGATCTAGCCGTGATAGGCTACATTAGTCGTCACGTAGCCTATCACGGGGGCGTTTTTTTTTTTAAAAAAAAAACAACAGAGTTCGCGGCCGGGCGAGGCGGGAAGCCTCTTCCCTGGCCTGAATTTCGGCCGGCGAGGCGGGAAGCATCCCCCCTGGCCTGAATTTCGGCCGGGGCGAGGCGGGAAGCCTCCCCCCCAGCCTGAACTTCGTGGGGGGAGCCGCGAAGCGTCTCCCCCCCACCGCGAACAAGCTTCGACGAAAGGTAAGTGCCTTTCATCCACCCCTACATTGTACCCCAATACTGCTTTTCCCACCATTTTGTTGACTATGTGTGCTACTCCATTTCTTCTAAGGGATTCTTGCCTACAGTAGTAGATGTGATGGTCACCTGAATTAAATTCTCCCATGCCTGTCCATTTTAGTTTGCTGATTCCCAAGATGTCGATCTTCAATCTTGCCATCTCATGTTTGACCACCTCCAGCTTACCTTGATTCATTGATCTGACATTCCCGGTTCCTAAACAATATTGTTCTTTACTGCATCGGACTTTCTTTTCACCACCAGACACATCCACAGCTGAGTGTCCTTTTGGCTTTGGCCCAGCCACTATACTCTTTCTGGTGCTACTTGGAAATTCCCTCTGCTCTTCCCCAGTAGTATATTGGACACCTTCTGACCTGAGGGGCTCATCTTCCGGCGTCATATCTTTTAGCCTTGTGATATGTTCCATGAGGTTTTCTTGGCAAGAATACTGGAGTGGGTTGCTATTTCCTTCTCCAGTGTACCACATTTTGTCAGAACTCTCCACCATGACCTGTCCATCTTGGGTGGCCCTGCACGGCATAGCTTATGGCTTTACTGAGTTACGCAAGCCCTTTTGCCACAACAAGGCAGTGATCCATGAAGGGGTTGAAAACAGTAGTCATTAATAATAATATGGTATCTCTAGATCCGCTCTATTAATATTAGACTTTGGTTGGGAAATAAAGTAACAGTCCATATGTAGTCTGAAGAGAACCACTTCAGTTGTCACAGGGTGGAGCCTCCTTTTCAATGCTTTCTGTTGAAGTATTGTTACCATGAGTTCAGTATTGTTATTTTGAGGTCAGAGGGGGCTGAAATCTTTTCTCCCATTTCATGTCAGACTTGTGCCCTTTTATACTTATCTAGGCAGCAGGAGATCAAACCTGATTAATTACAATGTCCTCCAGAATTTCCATTTCTAATTGATGAGAATCTGCACACACTGTCTCAAGCACCATAAACCAAACATTGCTTTCTAGGCTACTATTCCACACTGGCATTTTAGAATCATACCCTATTTCACAATCCTCATTACAACTAAGAACACTTTGCTTGCAGGATGGATACCGTAGTGTGCTAGGCAAGGTATTGACTAGGAAACAAAAAGTGATTGTGTGAATGTGTTTATTTTTGTTTACTTCCAGGTAAATGACACCATTTAAGAATAAATTGAATAATAAAATTATGAAACTCTACCAGTGGGATCCTATACATATCTGCTCAGAAGTTATCCTGCCTAAGATTGATTTGACTTATTGCCAGGTAAATGTGTATCAGATCTCAACCTTGGAGGCTTACTAATTTCTCCGAATTAGCTGGTCCTTGCTGTTCATCTCAGGTCTCAGAATAATTATATAGCATTTGGGGGAAAAGATACAACCCAGTAGTCCAGCACTAGAGGCCAAGATGGAGAAGATCTCTACAGCAACCATGTATTTTCCCTTCGTGCTCAGATAAGCTGGAACAAAGGAAATCCAAATGCTGCAAAACACCAACATGCTGAAAGTGATGAACTTGGCTTCATTAAAAGTGTTGGGCAATTTTCTGGCAAAGAAAGCCACAATGAAGCTGACAGTGGCCAGAAATCCCAGATACCCCAGGACACAAAAAAACATTGCAACTGACCCTTCATTGCATTCCACTATGATTTCTTCAGCCAGAGAGTGCATGTCAAAATCTGGGAAAGGAGGAGCAGTACAGAGCCATACAGCACAAATACTGGCTTGAACTAGGGAGCAACCAAGAAGGATAGAGCTGGCCAGTCTTTTGCCCACCCAATTCCTCATCCTGGATCCTGGCTTGGTGGCCATGAAAGCCAGAACCACGGTGATGGTTTTTGCCAGGACGCATGAAACAGCCACAGAGAAGATGATGCCAAAAGCAGTTTGTCGTAAATGGCAAGTCACTCTTTGAGGCAAGCCAATGAACAGCAAAGAGCAGAGAAAGCAGAGCAACAGGGAGATGAGCAGAGAGTACGTGACGTCCTGATTGTTGGCTTTGACAATGGGAGTGTTATTGTGCTGGATGAATATTCCTAGTACTGAAGCTGTGATCAGAGAAAAAGACAGAGGCAAAACAGCTAAAGCCATCCCTAAAGGTTCTGAGAAAGAGAGGAAGTTCAGCACTTTGGGAAGGCATTGATCTTGGTTCTTATTTGGATACTGACCTCTTTGGCATTTGAAACACTCAACCATGTCTGAAAAATGAAACAGATGATGTGTCAATCCTTCAATTATGCCATAAGTTGTCTTTATATATTTATCACTGTTTGGTCCATCTCTAAGTCTTGTGTAACACCCCTGAACTACTTTTATTTGAAACTAGCAAATGGACCCGGCTTTGCATGCATTGGGAAGAGCCTTTAGTTTGATACAGCAAGGCTTTACAGATCGGTCAGAGTTGGAGACATTGTGCCTGTCCCATCTGAGTGGAGTCACACCCAGTGGAACCCCTAGGCATGTATTTATATTGCTTTTCAGCCAATTTCAGTTTTTGTTTACGAATTGCTATTAATTTTATAATGCTTTTTATATGATTAAAATTTGCTCACTGCAGCACTGAATTGTCATGTCAAGTTTGGTTGAAATCGATCAAATGGTATTGAAGCTATCAATATTTAAACATTTTGATTGGCCACCACTTTGTTTCAAGATAGCGCACACAATTTTGTTTTGTACAAATCTGCTCACTGCAGTCCTGAATGATGTTGCAACGTGTTTTTTTGGAACAGATCACATGGTATTAAAGCAGAAAATTTGTAAAAAAACTTTGATTGGATGACATTTTGTTTCAAGATATAGCCAACACAATTTTCGCTATGCCTAAAATCATCTCAGATAGAGGTAGAACTAATCGTAAAAGTTTCATAACAATCAGATTTCCAGTTTTTGAGTCCATTGTGAACATACAAACACTTCTGTTTGCTCTGCCCTCCTTGTATACAAAAACATGATTCACCATCAAAAAGTGGATATCTCCTAGGGGTGTACGAAACCCCACTTGCCTGGTCTACATAAAGATTTACATAGACTACAGCGACCAAATAAGGAACGCGAATGTCGGCTCCCTATGGGGGCTGCCATTAGCGTACGCGCTTTTTTTTTTTTTTTAAGTCACACGTGATAAGCTACGTGACGATTAACGTAGCCTATCACGGCTGACTTTGCAGATCTAGCCGTGATAGGCTATGTTAATCATCACGTAGCCTATCATGGGGGCGTTTTTGTTTGTTTTTTTTAAACTTTGGAGTTCATGGCCAGGCGAGGCGGGAAGCCTCCTTCCCGGCCTGAATTTCGGCCGGGCGAGGCAGGAAGCCTCCGCCCCCAGCCTGAACTTTGCGGGGGGAGCAGCGAAGCGCCTCCCCCCCACCGCGAACAAGCTTCGACGACAGGTAAGTGACTTTCGTCCACCCCTAATCCTGGGGGGATTCTGCGGGGTGGTGGGGGGGGAGGCCATTCCACCACGGACTTCGGGGAGCTGGATTCTAAAGAATCAGGCCTCACTGGAGTTGGTGGAGGAATTCTCTGCCATCCCTAATATCTCCCCACAATTGCCATGGTGAGGATGAACAAGCAAATGTCTGGACAAGCACATGTAACACAGAAAACATGCATGCAAGCATACACAGCTCGTGGCAAGTTTGCCAGCAGTCAATGCCTGTACAGTATCCTTCTTTTCAACAGAGCAGGACAGTATCCTTCTTTTCAACAGAGCAGCTAGAGGCAACTTTGGGAGATCCAGTGTCCATTTTCATCCCCGGTTGCACCCCCTGACACTGGGGCCAGTCTCCACTTTTTTTTAATGATAATAAAAAGGCACTAGGAACACTGCAGAGAGCCAAATGGGTCAAACCTAGCTTGTTATCAAGAAAAAAAATGGACTCTTTCAACCCTCCTTAGCATAGCTGCTATAGAGCCTCCAAAGAGTCAAATAGAGCTTGCAAACAATCTAATTTGACCTTTTCAGCTCTCTGTAGTGCTCCAAACATCCCTTTTCCACTAAAAAATCATGTTGTGCAGTTGTGGGGGCAGTGGTGGTGGTGAAGCCCCATGCTACCTATGGGTGCCATGGAGCCCAACCTTGTAGTACAGGATGGATCTGCTACACAGAGTTTAATATGTCTGCCAAGATGACACAGGATTTTGGAAGCAAGGAACAAAAGGAGGTGCAAGAGGTGTGAGCAATGTTCTTACAACTGGACAATGTTGGCCTTCATCTGCAAGGAATCAGTTTGGACAGTTCTGAAAGAAACTTGAAGGCCCTTGTGATTTATATATGTGAGTGAATATATGAGGTTTATTTTGGACATTTACTAGAATGCATTGGTAGATGTTTAATTTACCATCAGGAATGTATGGCAATGAAGATAGAATCTGGTCATTCAGAAAACACATGTGTTCATAATTGCATGGTTATAACACATTAGAGATCTGGCACATTATTTGGTTGGCTTCATCCCCATTGCTTTCCAGTTCCTTACTGGTACTAAAGAGAAAAAAAAACAGATAAAAGGTGCAATCCTATCTGTATAGTCAACAGCCTCCGAAATTGGAGTCTGCCAACCATCCTATACAGGGTGGAACACAGAGGGGAGCCTCTCCTCCATGCTCCTGCCACCCTGCATTTTTGCCTAGATGGGTGATCTTGCACATCTAGGCATGTCTTCAGGGAAGGGGAGGGGAGGGGAGGGGCCTGGAGACCTTATAAGATGCTGTGTAACACAGCTTCCACAGACTCCTCCCCTCCACCCCAGGAATGTTTCTGAGCATGGAGAAGTAGTTGGCGCAGAGAGAACCTTGCCGGCTACAAGGGGGAGGGGAGGTGGTGGGGAGTGTGGTTTCTGGGAACCAAGGATGGAGCCCTAGCTCTGACCTCAGTTCCCAGAAACTGAAAAATCCTATGGACCTCTAGATAGTATCTAGTGGCCATAGGATTGCTCCCTCCAATATTATACAGTTTTGTAAGACTGAACATTATTCCTCTTACCCTTCTGGTCAGAGAACTTCCCATCTGAACATGGAGCACAACCAAACCCCAATACCATTTTTCATGGTGGAATGTCCCATGGGCCTTAACTACAGATATCATGACTTTGGCAGCTATATAATACAGTTTGCTAACACTGAACTTTATGTCTCCTACCCTTCTTGTCTGAGATTTTCCCATCTGCACATGGAGCACAATCATAGCAACAAAATGGCTCCCCTTCCTTCTTTTTCCTCCTGTAACCTGGATGGCATTTGCCATTACATAGTGCAGTGGGCAGCACCTGTCCATAAAGAGGAAAAGCTGCATGTGTCTTCTGAGTTAGCAACATATTGTAGAAAGCTGCACTAATACATTTTAGGAAGCAGTCAATCATCTCTGTCTTAGAGCTTCATTTTTGCCCTCCCACCCAATAGAAAGCCACCAACTGCCAGTGAGAGAGTGCACAGAAGACAGAGAAGGGCATGAATACATCATGTTATTATGTAGGCAAACCCCATATTGTCTGTTTCCCTCTCATCAATCTTTTGTCAATATATCCTAATTCATTTGGTTAATCAGTCCTGTGCTGTGGCTTCATGTACAATGGGGTGGGGAACATCATTGGCTGGCTTCGGCTAAAGGGTGTTGTAGTCCAACAACATCTGGAGGGCTACATATTCCCACATCTAGTTTAGAAGATATCAACCAAAATCCATCCATGTGGTCTGTTAGAAAATTGCTCAACATATGTAGCACTTAAGTTCCTACTCTTGGGGGCTATA
This sequence comes from Heloderma suspectum, assembly GCF_057233095.1. Taxonomy (NCBI): domain Eukaryota; kingdom Metazoa; phylum Chordata; class Lepidosauria; order Squamata; family Helodermatidae; genus Heloderma; species Heloderma suspectum. The sequence continues at coordinate 90,526,978 of NC_139463.1, read as the reverse complement.
ACTACACAGAAATAAGCAACATCTTGTGAGATTTTGGAATTCCAGCATTGGACCCATGAACAGAGCTTCTCAAGAAGTGGAGGGCTTCAGATGTCTTTTCTGAAAAGAGGTTTTAAGTAAGGCAGAAGAATTCCCAAAATGCTGTTTCAGTATAATTTTCTGACACTGTATAACCCCATGTAAAGGAAATGACAGAATCTCAGTGGTACCAGGACAAGATCAATGAAGCAAGCAGCAGAAATATGCAGTTAGGGTCAAATTTGGTGGAAATAATGAAAAGATTTCCAAGCTGCTTGTATTTCTGAGGGAATCCTACCATGAAAGAAGATGAAATAGGCTGTGTTAGGCAGAGACACAATACTTTTGGTGGCACATTTTAATCCTATGTTGTTGCTGTTGTTGTTGTTGTTGTTGTTGTTTTAAGGCAGAAAATTTATGCACTAAAATACCAGCCTTATGCCAGAAGGTTTCTGCATGCTTCATAATGATGTGTTGTCATTATCCAAATATTCAAATTACATATGGCATTGTTTACCAAAAGAAATATAGCAAAATAATAATAATAATAATAATAATAATAATAATAATACCAAAAAAATGACCCCTATCATTGTAGGGATCATTTAGGTTAGTGGCTTCTTCTGGATCAAGTCCTCTATGAAAATATCATCCAAGTGATTATACACACACACACACACACACACACACACACACACACAAATATATATTTATGTATGCATGTATGTATGTGTATGTATGTATGTATGTGTATGTATGTGTGTGTGTGTGTGTGTGTGTATATATATATATATATATATATATATATATATGTATATATATAAATATTTCTGTCCCCATTCCAGCAATAATCCCTGGATGATGGTATATTCGCTCAAAAATAAATTGTATTGTACCGGCCGCAGTCCTAAACAGACTTCCCTTGTAGTTTGTCCCATTGAGCTCAATGGAGCTTCCTTCTGAGTTCAGAATTTCACTGCATATTGCATTAGGTCCCATTGAAATCAACGTGACAAGCTAATCATGATGAACTTAAGTTGCACTTAGAATCCATTGAAATCAAATTCTCTTGAAAATCAATCATTTTCTGAAAAATATTGAAAAGTTTGAGCGGCGAATGTGTTCATTGGTAAACCAGCCTGAAGTTTCATCAAAATTAAGGTGTTTAAAGAGTCCTGTAAATGCATGGATCTTTTTCACCATTTAGGTGCAGGTTAGTGTAGAATGGCTATTGCAGTCCTTGGTGACTCTGAGCATGGACACAACAGAGTCTTGTATCACCTTGTAGCACTCTAGACTGCCCTAGGTTTGTGGTCCTTGTATCCATAGTTTACAAGGCTGGATGTGTTTTAAGCTGTTCAGCGCTTAATTATTGTGAGGTGAAAGAGGTACTTGAGTCCCCTTAACAACTGTGAGTACAGAACGAGTCACTGAAAGATGTTCCAACACAGAAGCTCAATAGCAGTGCCTAGGCTTGCATGCAATCTCTGTCTTTAGGCTGAACAATACTTATACTTATGCTCTTAGGCAGATGTTTCCAGCTTTGAGCAACATTAATGGGCTACACAGTCCTGCAAAAAACCAGCTAGGAGATTTCCTTTCAGTTGCATTCAGGGCACATGCAAGGAATTTTGTCATCAAAAAATAGTCTGATAGGATAAAACAGCTGTATATTTTCATATGCAGGGATAGTAGTAATTCCAAATTAATTAATAATGTTTAAGATGATCTGCTCTTCTGCATTAAAGGTGTTAGAACAAATGTGTTCTAGTGTTGTTGTCCTCACCACTCAGTCCATTGCCTCTTACTCCTAAATACACATGGGACTTAAGCCTTAAGCTACACACAGCTTATTTCAAAACAGAACTCTTCACTCAGTGTTTAGTTGGATAGTGCTACTACTATTACACTGGTTGCCATACAACAAGATGGCTCTGGGAAGTCAAAATTTTACCTCATTTGTTGTTTCTGGTGAGAAAGAAAACCCTTAAGCTCATTGGGAACATGTGAGTGCTACTGGAAGGAAATGTTCTAGCAAGGTGGGTGGGTTTATCAAGGCTCCATACTAGAACACTTTCCCATTTAGCTTTGCATAGTATGATCTATAATACAGTCCCACCTGATTAAATGACCTGTGCCATGAAATGGCCTCCTTGTTAAGGGTGAATTTTTGACCTGGTAAAATGCTGCCTACTTCCACTTTCAAGAAGCTCTGGTTTGGGAAAGTAACCCAGTTGATAATATCAAATCCAGCTGCTAATTCACCATTCTCATCAAAGGACACCAAGTCCCCAGCAGTGTTGTTAAATGAGATGCTTCTCAGGGAAGAGTGAAGCTAGATTGCAAAGAGAAACAATTATTTTACAGAATTGTGAAAATACCCCAGTGTTCAATTTTTTAAAAAAAAAAATCACATAAACCACAATGCTATGCTACACATATTTGTTTGGAAGAAAGACACAGTGTGTTTAATGGGTCTTATTACCTCATAATCATGGTTAGGATTGCAGCCATACTGTAATATTTAGAAATGCTTCTCCTTTGATTTAATTTGCCTTTAGTACATTTACTAAAATGACACTTTACCAATGTATATATACAGTACTGTGCAAAAGGCCACCATTAGATTTGTTGTTTAAGCAATGGTATAATGACCATATATAATTATTTCTCAGTCTCTTCATTCGAATACAACCAGAAAATACAGGACATTTATATGCAGTATTCAACAATAGAAAAAAAATCAGAAAAACTGCTTCCATAGACTAAAGTGGCAAGTATTTAGTGTGATCTCCCCTTACACTAGAGTAACAGCAGGCACCTGGCCAGGAATGGTCTCCGTGGAAGGGTAGCAGCCAAGAAACCACTTTTGCAGAAGGGGAACAGGTTGAAAAGGCTAAGATATGCTAAAGCTCACAAAGATTGGAATGAGAATCAGTGGAAAAGAGTATTATGGAGTAATGAATCCAACTTTGAAATTTTGGGGTCCAATCATCGACAGTATGTGAGAAGAAGAGTTGGAGAGAGATGGACAAATGAGTGCTTGCAGCCTTCAGTGAAACATGGTGGAGGGTCTGTCCTGTTTTGGGGCTGCATTTCTGCCAGTGGTGTTGGCAATCTTGTCAGTATTGGTGGGATCATGAATGCTGAAAAGTACAGACAAGTTTTAATTCATCATGCCATTCCTTCTGGAAAGTGCCTGATTGGGAATGGTTTCATTTTTCAGCATGATAATGATCCCAAGCACATTGATAGTGCAGTGAAATCATATTTAGTGAGGAAAACAGCTGATTAAACACTGACAGTCATAGACTGGCCTCCACAGAGTCCAGACCTGAATATTATAGATGCAGTATGGGATCACCAGGACAGAGAAAGAAATAGAAGACAACCTACATCTAAAGAAGAACTCTGGGAAGTGCTGAAAGAAGTATAATATACCAGTAGATTACAACAGAAAACTTCAGAACAGTCTCCCCAAAAAAGTTCAAGATGTGCTTAGAGCCAAGGGAGGTCACACTAAATGCTGACTTTTGCCTGTACATATTTCCTGTATTTTCTGCTTGTATCTTAATACAGAGATTAAAAATAATTATGGATGGTCATTAAAACTTTGCTAAAACAACAAAGCTGGTGGTGGCCTAAGACTTTTGCACCGTCCTGTATGTATGTATGTATATACGTGTGTGTGTGTGTGTGTGTGTGTGTGTGTGTGTGTATATATATATATTTCTGCCAGTTCTCTACTGGAATTAAAGGTAAAAAAAGGTAAAGGTGTCCCCAACCAGTCATGTCCGACTCTAGGGTGCGGTGCTCATCCCTGTTTCTAAGCCGAAGAGCCAGCGCTGTCGGAAGATGCTTCCGTGGTCATGTGGCCGGCATGACTGAACACCGAGGTGCACGGAACTCTGTTACCTTTCCCGCCGAGGCAGTACCTATTTATCTACTTGCAATTTCTTGCTTTCGAACTGCTAGGTTGGCAGGAACTACTGGAATTAGGCCCCTTCAATTTCAGAGAAGCACTAGGGGCTGCATTCCAGTGGTGGGTAGGCCAAAGGCAAAGGGGTAGTTCCACACAGAGTGTTGCACACATAGGTAACTTATTCTATCTTCCCAACTGATCCCTAAGTAGAGGAATATGTAGAACACTTTTACAATTGGATTCCTATGGGGAATTGTCCTCAGCCAGTAATGAAGAGAACACACCTGAACAAGGGGAAATGTATGTATTTGTTGTTCAGTCGTTCAGTCGTGTCCAACTCTTCGTGACCCCATGGACCATAACACGCCAGGCCTTCCTGTCCTGCGCTCTCTCCCAGAGCATGCTCAAGTTCATATTCATGTATATATGTATGTATGTATTTTAAAAGAAAGGATTATAGAATATTGTGTGCAAATTTGGAACTGATAGTACACTTCATGAAGCCAGTGCCAACAAATATTGAATCAGCAATCACAGGAGAAATGCTTTGTGCAACGTTACCTGCCAGGGTTGAAGGTCTTCAAATCTACATTTCTACACTAATGCTCTGAGCTTGGGCTTGGATGAGGGCAACAGATGCAAACCATGTCCTATGGCCTGGATGGCATTGTAGATGCTGTAGCTTTGGTCCGACATGGTCATTTCAAAAATAGACCTGGGGAGGCTTTCTACTAGCTTATCTTGCTCACTGCATGTACGTTTGTTCCTGAGGCTCTGATTAGAATTCGTAAATGAGCATCTGAATGCCTCTTCCCAGAAGATCCTGAATCTTGATCCTTGCAACCATATTGTAATATTTAAAACACCTGCCCCTTGACTTAATTTACTTTTAGTGCATTTACTAAAATGACACTTTTACCCAAAATTTTATTTTATTTTATTTTATATATCTATATCTATCTATCTATCTATCTATCTATCTATCTATCTATCTATCTATCTATCTGCCAGTTCAAGTTCATTACTGTGAAGTGAAAGCAGGGCAAAAGGTCTTGAACATTTTTCCTACTTGGAATGACTCTTAGCTTGGCTGGACCAGCCCAAAGTGGGCAGCTTCTGCAAACAGGAGGAGGGTGGCTAGAGGAGGTCAGGAGGATGAGTTGAGAAATGAAGCTAGTTCCCAAATTTTCATGCCATGTATTCAGGTGTCTCTGCCTATTTATTCAGACGTAAGTCACACTGCCTGAAGCTGCTTTCACATGGTCTTTTGGAACTGCTGTTCCTCAGATCATCAGAATTAACCTACCAGAATTAAGCCAAATTTGATTTCAGAGAACACTAGGGGGTCATTCCAGTGGTGGATGAGCCAAAGGCAAAGGGTCAGTTCCGAGTGTGTGTGTGTGTGTGTGTGTGTATGGCATTTTAAAAAAATCTCTTACTGCCAATAACTAATCCTTAGAAGAGGGTTTTTACCTTTTTCAAAAATGCAATAGACTTCCCAGCATTCCCCAGCCATATATGGCCTCTAAAGACCATTAATTCCAGTATCTTGAATATAGCTGGCTGCAGCTGTGAGTCCTCCTATGTGTCATTGGATTTCAAATGCTGCTGGAAAGGCCGTCAAGTTTTACACATATAGGGAGTTATTCTACCTTCCCCTCCTGTCCCAAGGAAGAGGAATTATATGGAAAGTTTTAACATTTGGATTTCTATTGGGCAGTGCCCTCATTCAGTAATGAAGAGAATACATCCGAACAAGGGCAAATTCGTGCTTTTAAAAGAAAAGAGTGTAGAACATGGTGTGTAAATTTGAAACTGATTGTACACCTTGTGAAGCCAGTGCCAACATATATTAACTCAGCCGTCGCAGGAGAGATGCTTTGTGCAACATTACCTGCCAGGGTTGCAGGTCTAGTCTACATTTGTCCCCTGTTGCTCTGAGCTTAGGCTTGGATGAGAACAACTGATGCAAAGCATGTGCTATGGCCTGGACTGCATTGTAGATGCTGTAGCTTTGGCCAGTCATGGTCATTTCAAACAGAGTCCCGGGGAGGCTTTCTAGCTTCTCTTGCCCGCTGCATTTATCTTTGTTTCTGATCCTCTCATTAGAATTTGTAAATGAGCAGCTGAATGCCTCTTCCCAGAAAATCCTGAAAAAATCACTACTTTTTCCTGAGCTAGGATGTTGTGTCTGAAGGAATTTTGGAAACTCCTGCACTTCATTTGAGTGAATCGCAAATGACAAAATACCATGCAAGTGTTGTATATCTAAATCCTTTTGGAGCATTTCTAATGAGAAATCCCACTGGGCTGTCATAATCCAGACTTTAGCAGAAGAAGCCTCTCTAATACCTTCAAATGTTGAAAGAAAATATATGATCCAATTCAACCATGTTGTGGTCTGAGACTCGGCATTTACAACAAATACTTTAATTTTGGAATTTGTTAGGGAAAAAGCGTTGGCTTTGATAAGATCTATTGACTTCTTTAGATCTGTAACTTGAGATAGGGTCGGTGTTTTTTCAATGAGCGCAGTACAAATTTCATTTTGGGAAAGCATTGGCATCAAGCTTTCCACAAACCTTTCTCCATTATCATTGTCTGAGGCAATGATCCCGACCCACGTCCATTGCAAATGCTGAAGTAGCTGGATGATCCCTTTGTACTGATATGTTTCATTGGGGACCATCCGGTAGAAAGAAGGGAGCTGGGTTCTAACATTCAGCACTGGTGCTAATACACAGTAGGCAATCTAAGGGGAAAAAATGCATTTCTTTCAGAACAAGGAGCAGATCTTATGATTCATCGCAAATATCTGCTCAGATGGGAAAACTTGAGAATATATATATATATATATATATACATATATACATATATATGTATACACACACACACACACACACACACAAACACACATATGTGTATTTGTGTGTGTATGTGTATGCATGTATGTTTGTTATATTTACATAACACTTATAATAAAATCTCTAAGTGGTTCACATATAAATATTAAAAATTGCATTTAAATACACTATTAAGAACAATTTTAGCTGCAGTAAATATACAAACCACATTTAAAATATACTATTAAAAACCATTCCAACTACAGCTAAATCTAGTATTAAGTGATAGTTTATAGAAGAAAAATGAAAGAATTGCTTGTCTTGCAGCATGTAACCCCCTACACTTTTCCTCATTCATAACAACCCCTTTGTTAGGATATGCGTTTTGGGGAGGTGGTTCATAGCACTACTCTAAAGAAGCCTTATTGGGTTTTGGCTAGGAAAGTAGATAATGCTAGGGAAGTAGACCACCAGCACCCCCAGGCTACAAGGAGGCAAAGAAGACACCTGCCCAGGTAGACTGTAAGTGAGCTTTACCACCCAGCTTCCTGGCTTCTACCTGTAGCTGCTCCACTGAGACTTTCTGGGGCCAGAAAACAACTGCCTCTCTGCAGGACCAGACTTCTGGCCTTGCAGTCTCTGCAAGACAGCTTCTGCCACTTTGGAAAACAATGCATCAGCTTCCTGTGGCAGGTGCATAAAAGGCAGGGAACCTGGGGATGGGGATGGGGATGGCTCCAAAGGGGTGGCACCAAAGGGGGCTGCCCCTTTGGTGAAGCCACTTCAGGGGTGATCAAGGGCAAGGGGCATCCGGTCTGTTGGAGAGAAGGGGGGGATTGCCTGTAGACCTTCCTTCTTGGGTATACATAGCATTATTATACCTATAACTACTCCCTGTTGTCAGAAAATATGTGTTTTAAAAAGATACAAAGGGGTGGTGGGGACAGCGCCCATTGAAATAGCAGAGGGCAGAGGGAGATGCAGTGATGGGGGTCACCTGTGTCACTATGAGGCTGGGGGATGCAAAAGAGTGTTTGTTGTTTCGAAGCTGTCTCCCAGAGCCTGGGAATCCCTGGGGACAGTCCTGCTGGGGTACAGCTGCTGAATGCCATGTCAGAGATTAGGAAAACCACTGCCATTCAGGACTTGGCCCTGGAAGAGTGTGCTGACTTGGCCTGGATCACAGAGACCTGGCTGGATGAGACTGGAGTAGTAAATCTCTTGCGGGTGGCTTTGCCCACCTGAGTTCTCCATGTAGCAAGCAAGATCGGCGGGGGGGGGGGCAGGAAGGTGGATTTGCAGTCGTCTATCCTGATTCTCTCCACCTGTCCAGGTGCCCCATCCTGCAGTCTTCCAGTTTTGAGTGTGTGCATCTGAAGATAGGTGTTTGGGAAAGAATAGTGATTCTGCTCAATTTGCACAGCTGAGGGTAGTTCATCAACTGAGCCCATTCCTAGAGATGTTTGATCTGGCAATGGTCACACAAGCCTTAGTTACATCTCATTTGTTCTACTATAACATGTTCTACATGGGGCTGCCTTTGAAAAATGTTCAAAAATTTCAGCTGGTCCAGAATGCTGTGGCCAGACTGTTGACTGAGGCCAGTTACAGGGAGGACATGACTCCTTTATTACAGCAGCTTCACTGGCTACTGATCTGTTTCAGGGCACAAGACATAGGTTTTGTTATGACCGACAACAAAGCCCTGTATCGCTTTGGATGGTTACCTGTAAGACTGCCTTCTTATGAGACTGCCCAGACCATACACTTTTCTGAAGAGGCCCTGAAGGGACTGCCATAATCAGAGGTGTGTTTGGTGGTGATGTGGGAGAGGGACTTTTTGGTGACTGCTCCCTTACTACAGAATTCTCTCTCAAGGGAGGTTAGGTTCGTTCCCTCTCTGCTATCCCTCCAATGGCAGGCAAAGACCACTTTATTCAAAGAGGCCTTTGGCCTGTAAATAAGTCTGTAGGTTGGGTGCTGTTTGTATTCCATATTTCCTGTGTTTTTGATTGTATTTTAGTGTGTTTCACTGTTTTAGTCTATTTTAAATTGTTTTGTAAGCCACCTAGAGTGCCATGTTTTGGTAGAATCAAATAAAGAAATAAAGAAAATAATTATCTACCAATTTCATAGCAAGAGTCAGAAATTCAGAAACCGTTTCTTTTCTTCTGGCCTGTAGATTCATTTTACCTGTGGAATCTTGTAGACACCTAAGATGGTAGCCATATGAAGGGAAATTTCAGAGTCAAGTCCTCCAATGACAGCCATAATATTCTTTGTCTTGTCACATTTGAAGTTGGGAACAATCCTTTCCCAAGAGGACAAAAGTTGCAGAATGTTCTGATGAGTCATCCTTGCATTTGTATAACTGTCATAGATGTGCAACCCCAGGCTCACATTTGGTAGGATATTGAAGTTCTTATTCATCTCCTTTACAGCAAATTCCAAGGACATGACATGCTGGTAGATTTTTGGTGTTTGCCTAAAGGAAGGCAAACATATACATCTGTTATGTATAAAACAGATATGCAACTCTTCCTAAAGGATGTGTTCGAGACTATGCCATAGCTACACAGATTTAGAAGACTTAAATCTATGTGCTTTCAGTTCAACAGAAAACAGTTTAAAAAAAAAAAAATAGAAAGACCTGCAATCTTTCCAAGCTTTTGAGCACATGAATATTCTTCCTGTGAAAGCTATTGAATATTGAATGTTTGGCAGTGTTGGAAAAATACTGAATGATTGGCAAAAGGTTTCCTCAAGTTTTGTCTGAGATAAAAAGAAACCTGGAGTTGCCATAACAACTCTAAATAAAAGAATCCATAAAAGTGGCTTAGCTTTTCCTTTGATTAAAAGGTATTATAAAACTGCCACTTTGGCACATCTGAAATTCTGGTTTAACCCAGAGAGATCTATAATTTTAGAACAACATAATTTATCTACAAATTTAAGAAATGTTCTCTGGCATGTAACAAAAGATGATAAAAGAATAATAAAACTAAAGCCCTGCACTTTGTACATATATTAAATGTGGAAGAAGCACAAACAAAAACTAAGTCTGTGACTGTTGCCTTTAACAGCACCGTTTTATGATGAGGAAATTAGAGAAGACACATTTCTTGGAGAGAGAGCCTTGTGGATATGACATGGATATTTGCAAATCAATGATTAATTCAGAGATGGTGTCTTCAAGTCATATCAGGGTATTTGTGCCAAAACACATTATAATTGTCCACAATTTTTTCAATATCTCCAACTTAGGAATATCGTACAAACTTTAATTACTAAACATGGTCCAATAAGAGAGGTTACAGTGGTAGAAAAATTAATTTTAGAAAATCATCCTAAACATGCATTAAGTTGGCTCTACAAAATGATTATGAATATGGATACATCTGTTAATGCTTTTCAAGCAAGATGGAATACAGAGATCAGCTGTAATATTCCATTTGCTATTTGGAAATGGCTATGGAGAAATGTCACATGTTATATGACTAGTATTAACCTTAAGGAAAGCTTCTACAAATTATTACTCAGATGGTATTTAATCCCAGCATACCTTCATTGTATTTATGGAACTGTAAATAATCTTTGCTGGAGATGTAACAGCTAGAATGCAGAGTTTTTCATATTTTTTGGTCCTGCCCTAAAATTCAGAGGTTCTGGCAAGGAATAATAGGACAACTTGATTTGATCATAGGTTATGGACTACCGCAACACCCACTAGTACTACTGTTTGGATACGTGAACATTCTGAGTCAATGATACGGAAATGGTTCAATATTTACTATCTGCAGCTTGGTTAACAGTATCCTGTAATTGGAAAAAAGCATGAGCCCTGACCTTGGATAAATGGCTCACAGTTATTTGATTTCTTTGTTGAAAAATGGACCTTCTTTGTTATGTACTGGTCTAATAAAGTGCAAGAAAATGTCAATCCACATTCTCTATTAGGGGTATTATGAGTTTGTATAGATTGAACCTCATACCTCACAAGTAGGGTTAGACGAAATAGATGATGAAGAAGAAGACAAAGAAGCAGCTTCTAGGGAATAAAAGTATAATAAAAGTCTCCTGCCAGTTCTGAAATACAATGTATGGGGAAGATCCAGCCAAAGTTAAGCACATGTCAGTTCTGCTAATTACAATTTCTGGATTATCTCTCACATTAAAATCAAAAGTTCTAAAGATTACTTCACTTTGGCTGGATCTTGTGCATCTTGAAAAATATATGCAAGCAGCAATCATTACAGATAAGGAGAGAGAGATATACATGATATTTTTTTTAAAACAAACAAACAAAACAAACTTTTATGTGATTTAAAGTTGAGCTACAAAATCAAAGGTATACAGTACTAGCATCACAATGGAGCAAAGTATCTGAAGTGGATACACTAAAGGTTGGGGAATAACACAGAAGACCAATCATTTTCTTATCCTCGTGTTGTTATGTTGATGAGATCTGAGCTAGTGGTAACTGACCAACAAAGAGGTCTTGGGATTCTGGTTGTTGTTGTTCAACCGTTAAGTCGTGTCCGACTCTTCGTGACCCCATGGACCATAGCATGCCAGGCCCTCCTGTCCTCCGCTCTCTCCCGGAGTGTGCTCAAGTTCATATTCATTGCATTGGTGATGCTATCTAGCCATCTCATCCTCTGCCATCCCCTTCTCCTTTTGCCTTCAATCTTTCCCAGCATCAGGGTCTTTTCCAGTGAGTTTTCTCTTCGCATTAGGTTGCCAAAATATTTGAGCTTCAGCTTCAGTATCTGTCCTTCTGGTAGACAGCTCAAATAAAGCTGCTGCAAGAGAGGCAAATTCTGTGTTAGGCATAATTAGGAATGGAATTGAAAATAAAACTGCCCAACATCATTCTGCCTGTCTACAAATTTATGGTGCAGCCACTCTTAGAATACTGTGTACACTTTTGTCCACTGCACCTAAATAAAGGAGATTGTAGGGTTAGACAAAATGCAGAAAAAGTGCAGAAAAGGGCAACTAAAATTATCAAGGAGCTGGAGCGACTCCCATAAGAAGAAAAGTTACAATAGCTGGGATTGTTTAGTTTAGGGGAAAAAAAGGCAAGTACAAGGAGGCCTGATAGAGGTGTACAAAATGATGATTGGTGTGAAGAAAGGGAATAGGGAGACATTTTTCTCCCTCTGTCACAATAACAGGTTCATCACATGAAGCTGGTAGGTGGGAGATTCAGGATAGATAAAAAGGAAGCACTTCTTCACACAGTGCATAGTTAAACTATGGAATTTGCTCCCACAAGACATAGTGATGGCCACCAACATGGATGGCTTCACAAGCACACTGGACAAATTCATGGAGAATAAAGCTATCAATACAAACTTGAGCACACTCCGAGAGAGAGCAGAGGACAGGAAGGCCTGGCGTGCTGTGGTCCATGGGGTCACGAAGAGTTGGACATGACTTAATGACTGAACAACAACAAAGCTGTCAATGGCTACTATAGTCCTGATGGCTATGTGCTACCTCCAGTACCAGAGGCAGCATACCTACATACGCCAGCTGGTGGGGAACTTGGGAAGTAGGGTGCTGTTGCACATATGCTCTGCTCGTGGGTTTCCCATGGGCAGCTCGTTGGACACCCTGTGTGAAAGCTGGACTAGATGGGCCCTTGGTCTGATCCAGCATGGTTCTTCTTAAGTGCATGAAGGGACAGTCAGGTGAAGGTTGATGATAAAAATAGGAAGGAGGTGGTGAAGGATCTGGAGTAATGAAGAACTCTTTTGGTTGGAATCAGATATATAAAATCTATATGCCTGCTCTTAAGCCTAAATGTAGCTTCAAAAGAAGTAATATGAAGACTGTTTTCTGAATATGCAGGTGTTTGTCTGATATATTTGTAGCAATTATGTCTAGCCTCCCACATACTATAAAGGTGGTGGTGGGGAAAAACTGGTATCCATACCTAATACGATCCTTCCTCATTGTTATTGGGAGTTTATTGAAATATATTTTATGAAATACATAGCCAAACTGAGTTGCAATTACTCCAATGATTAGGTCTCCTGACTGATAATATTTGTATGGGAGCTGGAAAGGATCAGTCATTGTACACAGAAGAGAGTGTGCCTTGCACTCAGTTGGAGTTATCTGAAGCCACAGAAAGAGAAGCAGTAAAAGAAATGGCTCTGCCATCTGTGGGCAAATCTTGATTCAGAATATTCAGTCTCTTCCCATCATCTAGCATCAGCTTGGATGTTACACCCTTTCTTCGGTAGATCAAGGTTCTTTAGATAATAAAGGGAAAGTACCAAAGACAAGAGATATATATCCCTGCTTGTTCACAGCATCACTCCAGTTTTGAATAACATACACATATCTTATATAAACTTTCTGCATATGTTATTGATTGTAACCCCCAGAATATCCATTTGGGCTTTGGTGAGATGAGGATGGATCATAGTAAGCTGAAGTAATTAAATGGATCAACAGCATATCCCCGGAGTATTGTGTTTAGCAAGACAGCAGTTGCATGAGAAGAGCAGAAGAAAATCTGTTTGTCAAAAGTCATGGCATTTTACAGCACAAACGTATGCATGCTTACTTGGGAAGATGTCTTATAAGCTGGGTTGCATGATCATTGACAGGGTTCACACAGTCCGCTGACCCACAATCAGTGATTGAGTGTGGGTTATTGTTGAACTGTGAGTTGTTGTTGTACCATGGGTTATCGTGTTGTCTGAATGCTATGGGTTTTCTGCAGAGTGGTTTGTTAACCATGGAGTGTGGCTTCTTTCTCTCGAACAGATTAAGTAACCCACCATGGTTTTCTGCATGTGCAGGGCCTTTGCTGGGAGAGGGACAAGAGCAGTGCAACCCTATTGATTGTCTTGGACCTCTCAAAGGCTTTCACTACCATTGACCATGGTATTCTTCTGGGTAGGTTGTCTCAGCTGGGAGTTGGAGGCACTTCACTGCAATGGTTCTGCTCCTACTTGGATGGCTGATTCCAGAAGGTGGTTCTGAGGGATTGTTGTTCTGTGCCTTGGCAACTATGCCATGGGGTTCTACTGGGCTCTATTTTATCCTCCATGCTCTTTAATGTTACATGAAACCGCTCATTTGGAGGTGTGGGCTGAGGTGTCATCAATATGCAGATAACACCCAGCTCCACCTCTCTTTTTCCTCAAATCTGAGAGAGTGGCTGTTCTGAATCAGTGCCTGGGCACAGTAATGGACTGGATGAGGGCCAGTAAGCTGAAACTCAATCTGTTGCAGAACCCAGAGTCAGAGAGACCACGGAGTGAAGGAAAAAGAGATTCTTTATTTAACGCGCGGGCTTAAGGCTGGAATCATTTCCAAAGAGCCAGAAGCCCCGATTTACATTAGCACATTGGTTTTATAGACATTGTGACATATATGAAACGGCTCCTCCTCCCCCTCCCGCATGGGGTTGCAATCCTCAACATTCTTCTCTTAGCACTATTGTTTATAATACAAGAACTGGGTTATAGGGTAGCCATGATAAGGAGAGAACAGAAGAGAACAGCAGAGAACAAGATATACAATTGTATGACCTTTGACAAGATAAGGAATTCCTGTGTCTTGTCAGCTTACAACAATATATTCAAGGGAGAAAGAGCTCAGCAAGAACATGAAGCATGAGACTGCATGAGGCTACTTAGTCTGACCCCTGATATGGCTGCTACATTCCCCCCTTAAATGCATAATTTCATTACAATTATAGCATTTCTGATAACCATACAAAGCTTTTTGTGACATACATATTACTTAGCTTCTTGTTGGGCTATTAGAGCGTAGAGGGCAGCAGTTTTACTAGCTGAGACATAAACCAGATTGGTTAAACAGCGCATAAGACAAGGAACGCAGAGACTTAACAGTATCTTTATGAACAACACTGGTAGAATTAGGATGAACAACGCTTTTAAGCTAGCTAAGATCTGGAAGCCAAGGGGTTAACTAATTTAGCTAATTGTTTTGTCTTATTGTTTTGTAAGCTACTATATTGTGCAGCTTGTTGATCTGTTCATCTACAGCATTGCCATTATCAGTTAAGTTAAAACAACAGAGCTTTTGGTGTGTCTCACAACTTAAATGATGAAGAAGGAAGAGGTAATCTATACCAGCTTTATTTTCTAGAACTGCACCTCTTAGATTACGCAACTCTTTATTTAACAATGACAATGCTTGTGAGGTGGCATTTATGCTTTTGGCTAAGCTGCAAGCTAACCGGTTGATTTCCAGACCATCAGCCAAGGCTAAACCTGGAACCTTAACCAGTGACATTGCTAAGGCCAATTTTTCTGAGTCAAAATATAACTGCACGTGACTATTACAATTTTTAGTTAGTTGGAGTGCTCGAGGCTGCCGTTGACGGATTTTCTCAGGCTACAGGGGAAGAATTGGCACCAGTTTAATTGGCGGCTGAGGCAACATGGGTGGTTATCAGACAAGTTGGCAGGAATGAATGACCAAGTGCGGGAATTACATGTCTAAAACCATCCATGAGGCAAAAGTATGTGGGCATCATTAAAAGATATGTTTTGAATTTTATTACAGTGGAAGGGGGCCAGGGATAGCTTTGTATTTTCTGGAAAATTTTTTGACAATTAAGCATTTGTGCACACGTAGCATTTGTTTCAGCAATGATGGGGGTGCGTAGAGTGAACTCTGTAGGGGGTAGGATCTTTGCAACCACGCCCCAATTAGCATTTTGGGAATAAGTTAAACTTACACCATAAACTCTTAACATGGTATCTTTTTGAATGTTTCCAGGATGTCTACAGACAGGTATTAGGCAAGAGCTAATAAGCCTGTTTGCAGGTATACCTTTTGGCAAACAAAAATGTTTTACTCTCGTGATGTTAGCCAGGTGAAGCCAGTAATTATCAGCAAATCACTGGGACAAACTTTCTCTTTCAGCGGCTGGCCCCCCTTTTTGCACCTTATTAAGGAAACACAATGCAACACTACTAACACTACAACACACATGTTTGATCTTCTTTGGGATCTGACCGTACGCTGGGCAGCTATTCACCTGGCAAGCTGCAGTAGGGTCTAGTCCCCTTCTTCAATTCTCCAGTTGCAGGTCTGACCGTACGCAGGGGGACAGTTTCCCGGTGTGTCCACAGTAAGGTCTAGCCTGAGTCTTCTTACTGCTTTTTCAGAATGATTTTTAAAGGATTTTCAGGATTTCTGTTTACAGTCTACTCTCCCCCTCTCGCTCTCTTGACTCGTGTTCAATGTATCCAGGGTTTAACTCCAGCTGCTTTCATAGCTGTGGGGGTGGAAAGTATGACAGTTTTCAGTCCTCTCCATCTGGGAGTCAAAGGGTTATTTTTCCCTCTTTAACTCATACTTTAACTCTTGGTTGGAAAGGATGAACTTCTGTGATGGGAATGGCTTATTTTTTAAGACAAAGCGACGCTGGGCTTGAAGACCTTTGCTCAGTGTTTGGACTTCTTGTTTAAGGCTAACGTTTGATTGCTTTTGATGCTGCTCCAGTGTCAATTATGAAGTCAATGTCACTGCCCCTCACAAGCTGTCTCCCTCTTCGCCCATTCTGGCCCCTTTGGTTTTCTCCTTTGTGTATTTGATTTATTTTATTTGGGCATTCATGCCACTAATGTCCATCTTGTCCACACTGGGCACACTGGTTCTTTTTTTAAGAATCTTTTGCCTCTGCCGGGTCTTCTTCTTTTTTTTCGTTTACGTCTTCTTGGGCCTCTGGGTCGAGGGGGGTGTACTGGCGATAGACATTTGAAAGACGTTCCAAGTACGCTCTGGGGCCTCGGTGGCACCTTGCAGCACTTTAGACACTTTGGTCATATTAACTGACTTCTTCATACCTGCTTTCATGGCTTTTAACAGCAGGGTTTGATACTGGGTGAGGCGCTCTAGCCGCACTTGTGTTTTGGGATTCCAGCGAGGGGGGGATTTACTTACAAGGAGACTTTATTGGGTAACTTACAGGCGTACTTAATGGTTGGATCAGACAGCTTCTCTGAACCACGAGCTATTGGGCTAAATGGGTTTTTATACCATACATGTTACCCATGAGGCAGCACAACACTAGCAAGCATTTTTAGCATAGGCTAGAAGTGTTTGGTTCTCAGGCACAGCTTCCTGTAAACAACTTCGCTTTTCAAAGTGCTTGATAACACTTTTATTTATTAGTATGGGAAGACAAATTTTTTTTTCTTTCTTTTTCTTTCTTTTTCTTTGCTGATCTGCCTGTATTGCAGATCATGTTTCAAACTTTTTATATAAAACTTTCTGCTCCATGCACCAGCCTTGTCTCTTTATTTGTCTTTTTCAAGTTAAACTTACTTAAACTTTTCTGCCTTACACTAGTCCCACTGACACACATTTGGGATAGGCTCTTCTTCTCCTTCTAGTTACATTTTCTTTATCTTAAAGAACTATTACATTATTGTGGCTACTTTACCCCAGGTAATAAGCTCCAGGCACAATCAGCTGCTTTTAATTTACCATGGGGGCAACTATGGCCACGCTTCTTTTTTATAAATGTTTTTTCTTTGCCTCTTGCCTTTTCTTTCTTTTTTTTTTCTCTTCTCTATCTGTCTTCTACTTTCTCTATTCCTTCTTTTCTACTTGCTTTTGTCTTTTCTCTTCGTCATCCATTGGGAACCACACTTAGTATCATTTGGAGTTGCAACTAACACTAATCTGTAAATATCACATATATTTTATGATATTTAAGAAATCATAAAATATACACAACAAACTTTTTCTG
Source organism: Heloderma suspectum (assembly GCF_057233095.1). Lineage (NCBI taxonomy): Eukaryota > Metazoa > Chordata > Lepidosauria > Squamata > Helodermatidae > Heloderma > Heloderma suspectum. Next base: position 90,509,442 of record NC_139463.1, on the reverse strand, counting down.
CAATTTAACACAATGAATGGAAAACACTTTTTGCATGGTAAGGCATGATGGAGCAGATCCAGCAATCATACTGGTCTTCTGGCTGAAAGCTCAGGGCTCATTAAAGTCAAGGGACGGGCATACCCACACACGCAGAGTTCTAGGTCACCATTTTTGCATCGGCAACTCTATGCTGCATGAGTTCTGGCAGAAGGAAATCTAAAAGTCACAGATCAAACTCAGCCTGCTGTACACTGAGCTGACTACAAACACAGACACATGGTCCACAGCGATGAGAGTTCAAGTTTATCAAAAGCTTCACAGCACTGTCCATGGCAAGTCTTTGACAATTTAAAATTTTAGTTCATGTGCAGAGTGTCTCTAAAAAGCCCAGATGATGATGGAGGCAAACAGAGAAGGCTCTGGGCAATGAAGATGTGATGTTTCCAGCAAAGGCTCTCCACTTTTGCATCAGTTTAAAAAGGGAAAGTGTGGCCCTACACCCCTTCTGACAGACAAGGGCCTTTAACTTTTTAGCAAGGCTTCTGTTTAAACAGAGCGGCACAGCTCAGCTCTCTAGCCGTGACACTTTAACCTGGGCAACTCCTTTGTAAATTTTATTTTATTTCTGTCAGGTTCTCTCACAGACATTTTAAAAACTTACTTTTTTTTATTTATTCTAACCTGGTACACGAAAGCACTGAAACACTGAGTGCCGAAACTCAGGACGCTGGGGGGTGATGGGCATCGCTTTATACTTGCATTTTTCAGGCAGCCATTAATCTTCGGGGAGGCGGTGGGGTGATTTGCAGGACTTCAAAGGCAAGCTTCTCAGTTTGTTTGTATTTGTAAATCCCAAGCTCAAAACAGGACACGATGAGGTACAGGGCCACCAAATTCTTGCTTTGGCACGGGCAACAAATAACTCGGGTCAGCTTTCTTCGCTGGGGTCTCAAACAGGAAAACAGTCTTAATTTAAAGTTGTAACATCACTGACAGCGTCAGCCAGCCAGCTACACAGATCTCATTGTTTTTCAAGACAGTTGCTCCAATATCTTCTTTTCTTCTCAATCAGGTTGGGTATCCCAGCTTACACAGTTTATTGCAGCTTCCAGGAGCATGGCAGTAGCGTGATTTTGGCTTGGCCAGGAACATGCTGTCTGGTTTCTCGGTCTCTTTAGCACACACACTTAGGCAGTGTAACACTGGACACTCAAATCAGTGAGATTTCTTCATTGCAGGGAATCCCACGGCAAAAGCTCAATGGTTACGCTCTTCAGAAATCGTATAGCTGATGGTCAGTAGCTACAGGCTCTATGCAATTTTAACACAGTTCAAAGCTAAACACGGTTACCTTGACAGAGATCTTCAACGTGGTCTTTCCACTTTATTCTGCTTTGGGACAGTCTTATGGCACACTTTTTACTCGAAGAGGGGTCTAGCCTGTGCTCTGGGGGCTGATTCTTCACCTTTATTTTCTATTTTGCCTTCATCTTCTGGGTCTTCATTTTCAGTTTCCATTTCTTAGGGATTTCATCTCAATTAGGCGAGGTGATGATGTTGCACAACTCAGAACGTTGTGGGCAATTTTCCTGCCCCCCCTCTCTCGGCGCGCTAGGCTAACAGCTACTTCTTCGGCCTTACACTCTCACGCTCCCACGCTTTGTTAAAAGCCAGACTGTCCTGCAACATTTTTCTAATTAACAGCCTCAGATCTTGTTTTTTTTCCTCTCAGCTCGACCTTGAGCTTTTTGCTGTTTTCTCTCTCTATTCTGAATCTTTTAAAAAAAACCTTTTTCCTTCTTTGTTTGACATACATCTCAAGGGGGTGCAAGGTTTGCTTCCCCCACCACCCATAGCCTCCCTCCTAAATTGAAGACAGACACAATTAGGGAATGGGAATTGGTCAGTGAGTAAGGGGTCTCACTGGCCGACACAAGAGGATTTTTCACACCACGCACTTTGCTACTGGCCTGGGCACCCGGACGGTCAACGGTATGCGTCAGAAACCGCAGTAGCCACTCACACAATCATCAATCTCTCCACTACATCCATATGTCCCTGCCACCCACTTTTCCCACTTTTTACCAGAGCGGAAAACGGCTTCCCCAGCTTCCTCAGCTTCCTACTGAGTACTGGCATGCTAGGTACTGGCGCCCACTCGGGGGTGTGATCAGGCCCCCCTTCTACTCGCAAGGAGTAGGTTCTTTTGTATACGTATACCACCAACACTGACCTTCTTCATAAGGCGGGGCCCTCTTTTTTTCTGCCCAGTGGCCTTTCTCCCTAAAGGCGGGGCCCTCTTTTTCCCATATACTTGCCTTTCTCCTGAAGGCTTCCAATGTGGGTTTCAACTCAATTGCAGCTGCGATACAGGCAGGGCTCAAGTTCCTTCCTCCGCTTCCCAAGGTTCTCTTGCTGCTCACTACCGTTTGGGCGATCCCAGTGCAGGCTTTCTCCCATTCACTCGACAAAAAGGTCGGTGGCGCCAAGAAAGGGAGGCATGCGCCGAGCTCGTCCTCCTGGTGTGGCGATCAAGAGCAGGCAACTGCCACCTGTCTGGCTCAGAGCCTGCCACATCCGAGTCACGGCACCATTTATGTTGCAGAACCCAGAGTCAGAGAGACCACGGAGTGAAGGAAAAAGAGATTCTTTATTTAACGCACGGGCTTAAGGCTGGAATCATTTCCAAAGAGCCAGAAGCCCCGATTTACATTAGCACATTGGTTTTATAGACATTGTGACATATATGAAACGGCTCCTCCTCCCCCTCCCGCATGGGGTTGCAATCCTCAACATTCTTCTCTTAGCACTATTGTTTATAATACAAGAACTGGGTTATAGGGTAGCCATGATAAGGAGAGAACAGAAGAGAACAGCAGAGAACAAGATATACAATTGTATGACCTTTGACAAGATAAGGAATTCCTGTGTCTTGTCAGCTTACAACAATATATTCAAGGGAGAAAGAGCTCAGCAAGAACATGAAGCATGAGACTGCATGAGGCTACTTAGTCTGACCCCTGATATGGCTGCTACAAATCCAGACAAGACAGAGGTACTGTTAGTGGGTGGTTCATCTGTCCGGCTAGGTGATGTTCAACCTGTTCTGGAGGGGGTTGCACTCCCCGTAAAGGATCAGGCTCATAGTTTGGGGGTGCTCCTGGACCCAGAACTGTCACTTTTTTTAATCACCATAAGCTGATAAACCAACTATGCCCTTATCTGGACAGAGGTAGCCTAGCTACAGTTATCCATGCTCTGATAACTTCTCGTCTCGATTACTGCAAGCATTATATGTGGGGCTGCCTTTGAAAATGGTCTGGAAAGTGGAAACTTCATTTGGTCGAAAACAGGGCAGCAAGATTGTTAATGAGGACTGGCCAACAAGATTATATTATGCTGTCACTTTCACAGCTGCACTGTCTGCCAGTCCCTTTCTGGGCCCGTTCAAAGTGCTGGTATTCAAAGCCCTAAATGGGCTTGGCCCAGATTACCTGAAGGATCGCCTCCTCCCATATGTACCTGCCTGGACCCTAAGATCATCTTCAGGAGTCCTTCTCCAGGAGCCCCTGCCAAAAAAGAGGTAAGACAGGTGGCTACCAGGAAAAGGGCATTTTCTGCTGTGGCACCCTAATTGTGGAATGAAATCCCTAGAGAGGTTCATCTGGTAGCTACGTTGTACTCTTTCCAGTGCCCAGTGAAAACCTTTTTATTTCCCCAGGAATTTTTAGCATTTTAGCATTCCAAGTTTTTAGCTCTGCTGTCTTAAATCTCTGATTGCATTTTAAATACCTGCACTGCTGCTAGGTTTACTCTAGTTGCATTTTTATTCTGTAGTTTTAATCTATTATATTTTACATTGTATTTTCTGTCATATTTTTGTGATTTTAATTTTGTGAACCACCCAGAGAACTTCAACTATTGGGAGATATAAAATGAAATAATTAAGTATAAATAAATGGTTGCAGTGTGAGATTAGGTAGTTACTGAACTGGCTAAGTAGCAATCACTCTTCCTTATCCCACAGCAGATGTTGGAATGGTTTCCTCCATCCTACCACAACTACATGTGACAAACAGAAAATAAGATGCCAGAGATTTGATGAGCACTCTGAGGCATAGCTTGGACTGGAAGGGTGAGGGGGCCTCCCTAGACCAGCCTTTCAGTGCTTTTTGGCTTTCAGAGACAGACAAACCAAACCTTTTTGAGCACTTCCAACCCCCCTGCAAAAGCTAATGGGGTTGGGGGTGTTGCACAAAATGCTAGTTTCGCCCCCTGGAGGCTAGTCCAATTTGCCCCAAAGAGGAGAGTCAACTTCAGGCTGGGTCCAACTCGATTTTATTGTTTGCAAACAGTTCGACAAAGGAGCTCACGCTCAAAGCAGAGTCGACCCTGGGCAACCTCCGCGCTACAGTTTTATCACTTAGCTTGCATTCCTCAGCCAGCGAGGAATTTGATTCAGCCAATCAAAACCAACTTTTGATTGGTTGCCAGCGGTTTGCTTAGCAACCTTATCTTAGGGTTACTGTCTGCTCATTCCAGGCATGCGCAGCTCTTACAGTACTATGTGCTGCTTAAGACACATACAATGGCTTTTAGGTTACATTTTTACTACAATTCTCCCCTCAAAAGGCTTTTCTCATATTTATACTCTCTTTGGTCCCGCGGTGGACTATGCACTTAAAGGCGCAAACTATTATTGCTGTGGCATTGATGGTTTTCTCTAAACAGCAAGTGAGGCCTAGGATGCCTTTGTTCTAGCTACTAGAATGTTGACAACAAAAACACTTTTTTTTGAACTTTTGGAACTCAGTTTTGTTCCGTTCATCAGGAACCCTTGAAACGAGAGCACCCTCTTTCTGTAGAGCTACTTGAGTCCTTTCAGGGGTTCATTATTCCAACGGTGACCTTCAGGTGGGTCAGCTTCCGGTGTGACCCTCTCTGGTGCAGGTGATGCCTTTATTCAGTGTGATGAATCCACTTCTTTTCTTTGGCAACTTTCATAGCAATGGGAGTGGTAAGTAGGATCTGAAACAGACCCTTCTGCTTCTTGGTAGGTGGTTCATCTTTCTAGGACTGGATTAGTACCCAATCGCTGGGATTGAGATTATGCACTGGAGCATCTAAAGGCCAGGATTGGTGCGGTGTCGCAAACCTGTGAAAACAGAACAGACTGCAAAGCAGTAACATAGCCCTGAATCTTAAAACTTTTACTTTTAAATTCACATTTAAGCTATCAGCCATAGGTAATATCCGAGGTGGGCACTTATGGAATGTTTAAAAGGTGTCAATTTAATACTTCCCTTGGGGGTGCACCATACTCGAGTCAAGGTGATTGGCAAGGCCTGTGGCCTTTCAACTTAATCTTTAAACAAATTTTAATGAGCATTGTCTTTAAGGTGCGGTTCATCTTCTCAACTTGACTTGTAGATTGAGGTTTCCAAGGGGGGTGTAGCTTCTACTTAGTTTGTTATGCCTGGCCACTACTTGCGTCACTTGTCCAACAAAATGGGGCCCCCGATTTGATTCACTCTCTTTAGGTAACAAGAGCTTAGGGATTACTTTTTAACAGGATCTTGGCTACTGTCTGAGCGGTGCAGTCAATTGCTTTTATCATTATTAGCAGGTACCGATAGCCATGAGTCTGGGGCAACTCTGAAAAGTCAATTTGAAATCTCTGAAAAGGATAGTAAGCACATGGGAGACTTCTCATTTGAGCTGGAGGCTCAAACATCTTTGAATCATTTTTGAGGCACAAAGGGCAGTCAGCCACTGTTCTCAGGTCTTGGTCTAACCTGAAGGAGGTGCTATCTGCCTTGGGCGCACTCAAAATCGGGGTGTTAAAGGGGGATGATCCCTTTATTAACTAACCATAATTTTTGAACTTCTCAATGAGCGGCTTCAAGCCTGCACAGGTGGCTTTTTTCAGAGGATACTGCCTTACGCACACAGGGCTCTCCCTTTTTAAAGAAGATTTTAACTGGTGTTATGCATTTGGTCGGGCAGGGGTTCTGTCTGCCCAAACACATGGATCAACATTCTCTAAAATCTCAGTCCCTTTGGCCTCTGACACAATCTTGATTGCTTGAAGGGCCATTCGATAATTTGAGCCCTGCATTGCTGGCAGCTGTACTACAATCTGATTATCACTGAAGAAGATTTTAGCTTGCAGTTTTGTTAACAAGTCCCGCCCCAAGAGGGCAACCAGGTATGCAGATGAAACTACAAAGGCATGTTCCAGTATGTTATTTCCAGTCTTCGTGAGGAGGGGCTTACACATGGGCAATTTAGTTTGTTTTTTTTCCCTTTAATTTCTTTTATAGTTACATGCTTTCCACTTTCTCTTGGCAGGGGGCTTCACAGGGATCATAGAAAATGTGGCTCCAGTATCTACTAGGGCTTTACAGTCCTCGCCACCAACCCTTACTTTTACCTTGGGATTCTCCCGAGCGTTTGTTCGTAGGGTGGTGGCCCTTCAGCTAGACTCCCCCCCACTGGAGGACCCTGCCAGCATTTGGCAGCCTTCAGGGTGAGTCTCTTTTCTCTTTTCTTTCAGCTCTGGACAATCTTTCTTCCAATGTCTCTTCTCTCGGCAATACGCACATTTATTGAGCCCCGGTCGGCCCTTTCCTTTTCTGCCCCCCCCCTCTGGTCGCTTCTGTGCTCTCAAGCTGCTGTTTATATCTCCGCCCATGGTGGCTGCCAGCATTGCCTTTTCCTTTTTCCAGGAATGGCACTTTTTTATGTGCTCTCATGTGCACCATAGCTCTAAAAACTTCATGATCTGGGGTCTGATAAGGCTAAAGCAGGCGGTGATATTAAGGCTTGCTTCAATTTAAGAAAAGCCTTTTTTATTTTAATTGTCCACTTCTAGTGGGTAATATTTTTGTTAAAGCTTCATAAGGGGGCTTCACCCCTTTTTATGGCTACTATAGCCTCCCTCTTGTAACAGGCACACTTATCTTTTGGCTTGCCTGTTCTGCAAATCATGTTTCAAATTCTCTGCCATGCACCAGTTTTAACTCTTTGTTTTCTCTGCAAGTTAGGCTGTTTGCCATTGCTTCGACAGAGACTCGCTTGCTTAGATCTTCTTACTAATCTCAACGACACACATTTGGGATAAGCTTTCTTTCTTTTTTGAAGCCTTTTTGCCTGCTACTTTCTTCTGCCTTCTTTTATACCTTTTTCATATCATTAAAATCTAACACCATGACTGGAAAACATTTGTTTTGTATAGTAGGGCATGGTGGAGCAGATCTAACCATTATACTGCTCCTCTGACTGCATGGTCAGGGCCCATCAAAATCAAGGGAAGGGCGTTCTCATATGTGGAAAGAGTTCCAAGCCACCATTTTTGCATCGGCAACTCTACACTGCATTAGTTTTGGCAGAGTGTCAGGTTTGCCTCTGAGCAAATGGAACGTCAGAACAGTTCAGATTTTGAGAAAGAGCTGGAACACATGGGGCAGGAACTTTCTTAGGCTTCAGAAACACAGCTGGGCTTAGAAGTATCACGGGAGAGTGGGGGACTCTCTCTCTCTCACCTCTTAAGTTAAGAGAATTTGCTGCCCCCCTTTTTAAAGGGAAACTAACTTTCGTAGTTTCTCTTTGAACTTTTTGAAGGCTGTTTCCTTTGTAGTCTATGAATCTCTAGAAATTTGTATCTGTATGCTTCATTAGGGTAAATGAAATCAAAGCCTTGGAAATCATAGAATCATAGAATAGTAGGGTTGGAAGGGGCTTACAAGGCCATCGAGTCCAACCCCTTGCCCAGTGCAGGAATCTAAATCAGAGCATCCCTGACAGATGGCTGTCCAGCCTCGTCTTGAATGCCTCCAGGGTGGGAGAGCCCACCACCTCCCCAGGTAATTGGTTCCATTGTCGTATTGCTCTAACAGTTAGGACGTTTCTCCTGATGTTCAGCTGGAATCCAGCTTCCTGTCACTTGAGCCCATTATTCCGTGTCCTGCACTCTGGGATGATTGAGAAGAGATCCTGGCCTTCCTCTCTGGGACAACCTTTTAAGTACTTGAAGAGTGCTATCAGATCCCCTCTCAGTCTTCTCTTCTCAAGGCTAAATATACCCAGTTCTTTCAGTCAAATGCAGCTTTTTATCTGAGTGTTGAAATCACAAATCAAACTGTACACTGAGCTGATCACAAACAAACACACAATCTACAACAACGGGAGTTTAAAGCTATGACAAGCCTCACAGTACTTTTTATGGCAAGTATTTAACTGTCCAAAGTTCCAGTCCATGTGCAGAGTGCCTCTAACAAAGAAGGCTTTGGGCCATAAAGAAGGGATGTTCTTAACAAAAGCTCTGTGTCTCTTCATCAGTTCGAATGGGGAAGGTGTAACCTTACACCTCTTCTAGATTCCTCCACAGATAAGAACAGAGCAGTGCTGCTCAGCTTTCCAGCTGTGATGCTTTTCTTGTTTTTTTTGTAAATCTTACTCTTTTGTCAGGTCCTCACAGACACCTTCTAGCCTCTCTGCTTGCTAAGGCTAAACCAGCCACGGCGAAAGGGGGTTAGGCAAGTCCCCCTTGGCTCTGCTCTGAGCAGGCTGACAGAGATAAGCTTACACAGACCCTGATATTTTAAGAACTTGTTCTGTCTTTGTTTCTTGATTTTGCCACAGTCTTTAAGTCGTCAAACAAATCTCTTTCTTCAGAAGTTGCAACTTTTTAACTGCTTTTGCTTCTTCTAACAAACTTGGATACGGTGGCAGACAAACTGTCTCTGGAGGGCCCCCTCCCTCCCCCAACAACCTCTCCTCCCAACCTAACAGACCGAATCAGACCGGGGGGAGCTCAGGGCACCTTGGGCAGGGTCTCCCAGTCTTCAAGCTCCTTCCGTGGGGCTTGAATCAGGGAGAACAGGGGCTTTGGGCTTCACCTCAGAGCATACCATCATGACTTTACAATATTGAACTTTATATTCAACCTTTTCTCACCTTCAGTGGATTTTGGTTGGCACTCATCCAAATGCTGATAACCTCACCTTCCCTGAGGCAAATTTATCTCTTACTCCTTGATTCAGACACCACCCGGGGTCTCTTGCCCCTGTGGTCCTTTGCCAGTAACACATTTACACATTTACACTTCTGTAACTAAGGGGGATTCTTTCCGCACCAATTCAACCAACCATCAATATAGGCGAATTGATCCCATTGCCCATTATTCACCACATTTTTATATACAGCATTTACAAGATTTACACCAAAGGATCCTATGTCTGGCCCACTAATTCCAAATGCTGGCCATTCCAATTGACAGAGTGTAACCAGCTTGCCTTTCGACATCTTAGTACACGGAGTCTGACAAACCTCAGACGCTTGACTTTGCTAAAGTTCCTGAGCATGCATCCCAAGGGAGTGGCAGAGCTTTCTAAACGGGAGCTACCCGCCCCCATTGTGCCTACCTCTATTTGAAACCATACACGGAGCCTGACAAACCTCCGACACTTACACGGAGTCTGACAAACCTCAGACGCTCCGAAGGCAACTCAAACAGAAAGACAGAAGGGAAATCAAGTACTTACTCTGCCCAACACCCTAGTGCCGTCTCTTCAGACCCATTCAGCCTGGTTGACTCAATCAATGGAGTCCACGCCTTTAACCTCCTGGGTGTCCCGACCCCCGTTCTCTGGTGCTGTGGCAGACCTCAAAGGCGGTCCGGCGTGCCCCACAGGCACCTTTGCCGGTTCTATCGTTTGACCCCAGGGTGGTCCAAGGGACTCCTGACTGCTCTCCAGTTTGTTGCACAAAATGCTAGTTTCGCCCCCTGGAGGCTAGTCCAATTTGCCCCAAAGAGGAGAGTCAACTTCAGGCTGGGTCCAACTCGATTTTATTGTTTGCAAACAGTTCGACAAAGGAGCTCACGCTCAAAGCAGAGTCGACCCTGGGCAACCTCCGCGCTACAGTTTTATCACTTAGCTTGCATTCCTCAGCCAGCGTGTTACTTTTGATTGGTTGCCAGTGGTTTGCTTAGCAACCTTATCTTAGGGTTACTGTCTGCTCATTCCAGGCATGCACAGCTCTTACAGTACTATGTGCTGCTTAAGACACATACAATGGCTTTTAGGTTACATTTTTACTACAGGGGTATGGTGACTCAGGCCAGTCTCTCCCAATCCATGATATGAAGTATGCTTATAAGAGGGTGGGAAGAGTTCTTCTTACACTGATTCTGGCTCAGGTCCAAAGGGGAGTCATTCTGAACAGGTCACATGGCAGGTGCTGAATTTATGTCAGCCATGCCAGGCCTATGGGCTAGACTGTTTCTGGGGATGAGATGTTAAGAATTAAACAGATCAAAGCTATCTCCGTTCAAATCCTTTAAAAGTTATTAATAACATGGTGGCCATTATGCTGAAGATAGTATATTGTCATACCTCTTAGTTCTTTAGTTTATGAGCAAAAAGAGAGAGAAGGACAGGACAGGAAAGGAAAGGAAAGGAAAGGAAAGGAAAGGAAAGGAAAGGAAAGGAAAGGAAAAAGAAAACAATAGTCTTGTGGCAGAAAACAGATTTATTATGGTATCACATATGAGGATACAAGACCAGTTTCTCAGATTATGAGGGTGGACATCCATGAAATTCAAGAGCAATAGAGTGTCTTTAAATTTCTGCAAAGCCCAAAAGTACACAAGATAAGAAGAGAGTGACTCATTTGAACACAGTAGTCATTGGTAATAATATGTCTAGATATACTATATGAATATTTCACTTTGGTTGGTAAATAAAATAAGATCCCATATTTAGTCTGAAGAGAACCAATTCAGTTGTTTCGGGATGCAAGATGCTCTTCAATGCTTCATGTTGAATAATTCTTACTTACTTACTTACTTACTTACTTATTTGATTAATTAGCCACCCATCTGGCTGGCTACTGTAGGCAGCGTACAATACAAATAACAACATAAAATACAGCAAATTTACATAATCAACAGAACAAAACAACATTGCTCTAAAAAACCCTAACCCACCCCAGATTCCTGCCTGAAGAGCCAGGTTTTCAAAACCCAGCAGAAGCTCATCAAAGAGGGGCCATGGCAGAGGTCACTAGTGAGGAAATTCCACAGAGTGGGGGCCACCACAGAAAAGGCCCTCTCCCTAGTCATAGAACATAGAATCATAGAATAGTAGGGTTGGAAGGGGCCTACAAGACCACTGAGTCCAACCCCCTGGTTAATTCAGGAATCCATGTCAGAGCATCCCTGACAGGTGGCTGTCCAGCCTCATCTTGAATACCTCTAGTGTGGGAGAATCCACTAACTCCCGAGGTTCCATTGTCGTATTGCTCTAACAGTCAGGATGTTTTTCCTGGTGTTCAGCTGGAATTTGGCTTCCTGTCACTTCAGCCCATTCTTCTGTGTCCTGCACTCTGGCATGATCGAGAAGAGATCCTGGCCTTCCTCTCTGTGACAACCTTTCAAGGACTTGAAAAGCACTATCATATCTCCCCTCAGTCTTCTCTTCTCAAGGCTAAACATGCCCAGTTTTTTCAGTCTCCCTTCATAAGGCTTTGTTTCCAGTCCCCTGATCATCTTTCTTGCCCTCCTCTAAAGCCTGTCTAGCTTGTCTGGATCCTTCTTAAACTGCAGTGCCCAGAACTGGACACAGTACTTCAGATGAGGCCTAACAAGTGCTGAGTAGGAAGGAACTTGTACTTCCTGGGAATTTGAAGTTATGCTTCTATTAATGCAGCCCAAAATAGCATTTGCCTTTTTTGCAGCCACATCACATTGTTGGCTCATCTTCAGCTTGCGATCAACAACAATACCAAGACCCTTCTCACTTGTAGTGTTGTTGAGCCATGTATCCCCCATCTTGTAACTGTGCATTTGGTTTCTTTTTCCTAGGTGCAGAACTTGGCATTTATCCCTATTAAATGTCATTCTGTTGTTTTCTGCCCAGTGCTCCAGTCTATCAAGATCACTTTGAATTTTGTTTCTGTCTTCCAAAGTATTAACTAGCCCACCCAATTTTGTGTGATCTGCAAATCTGATCAGCATTCCCTGCACTTCCTCCTCCAAGTCATTCATCAAAGGGTTGAAGAGCATTGGGCCAAGGACTGAGCCCCGTGGTACCTCTCTCCAGATTGAGAAGATCCCATTGAGAAGCACTTTTTGAGTCTGATTCCATAGCCAAGTGTCGATCTACCTGATCATTGTTTCATCTACCCACTTTGAGCTAGTTTGCTCATCAGGATATCATGGGGCACTTTGCTGAAAGCTTTGCTGATGTCGAGGTATATTATGTCTACAGCATTCCCACAGTCCACAAGAGAGGTTACCTGATCAAAAAAGGAGATCAGATTCGTCTGGCAGGATTTGTTCTTGACAAATCCATGTTGTTATTGAGTAACCACTGCATTGTTTTCAAGGTGCTTACTGACTGAATGTTTTATCATCTGTTCCAGAATTTTCCCAGGGATTGATGTCAGACTGACTGCTCTGTAGTTCCCAGGTTCCTCCTTTTTACCCTTCTTGAAGATAGGGACAACATTAGCCCTCCTCCAGTCATCTGGCACTTCACCCATCCTCCATGATTTCTCAAAGATAATAGACAATGGTTCTGAGAGTTCTTCTGCCAGTTCCTTTATTACTCTAGGATGCATTTCATCTGGCCCTGGAGATTTGAACTCATTCAAAGTAATGAGGTGTTCCTTGACCATATGCCTATCAATCTCAAGCTGCAATCCTGCCCCTTCAGCCTGTACTTTGCCTTTGCCAGGGGGGTCATAGACCCTCTTTTGGGAGAAGCCTGAGCCAAAGTAGGAATTGAGCACCTCTTCCTTTTCTTTATCATCTGTTATCATTTTGCCATCCTTTTAATAGCTGAACCACCATTTCTTTCCTCTGTTTTTTTACTATGCACGTAGCTGAAGAAAGCTTTTTTGTTGCTTTTAGCATCCCTCATTAACCTCAGCTTGTTCTCAGCTTTAGCCTTCCTGATGCCATCCCTGCAGTTCTGTGCTACCTGCCTGTACTCTTCCTTTGTTGCTTGGCCTTCCTTCCACTTCCTATAGATGTCTTTTTTTGTTGTTTTCAGGTCATCTCTAAGCTTTTGTGAAGCCACATTGGCTTCTTCTGTTGTCTTCCACCCTTTTTCCTTGTTGGAATTGTTTGTAATTGTGCCCTGAGAAAAATTGTGCCCTGAGATTGTGCCCTGAGTTTTTTAAAAACTCCCACCAATCTTGGACTCCTTTTCTTATTAGAGTCACTTGCCATGGGACCTTACTGATCATTGTTCTGAGTTTATTAAAATCAGCTTTCCTAAAATCCAGGGACAGGTTTGGCTACACTTGGCTTTTGCTTCCAAGAACTCAAGTATAACATGGTCACTTTCCCCCAATGTTCCTGTAACTGCTACTTTACCCATTAAGTCATCTCTGTTGGTTAGGATCAAGTCAAGGATAGCTGATCCTAGGGATGTACGAAAGTTCCACCACGGATCTCAGGGAGGCCGAATGCCAGCGCATTCGGCCCCCCGAAATCGGTGGCAGAACAGCCCCCTGCCCCCCCGCCCCCCCCCCGGGATGGGACTTACCTGGGGTGGATGTTCCTGGTGGCAGCTGCGGCTCCGGGGGCAGCTCTGGCGGCAGTTCGGCGGCAGCGGCTGCGGCGGCCGGTCTTCCAACCGGCTGCCGCTGCCGCCATTTCCAAGTTAAAAAAACAACAAAACAAAACAAAAAAAGTGATAGCCTAAGTAAAGATTTACGTAGCCTATCATGGCTAAATTTTAAAAAACACCGTGATAGGCTACGTAAATGTTTACGTAGCCTATCATGGCTGATTAAAAAACAAACAAAAAAAACTCATGTATGCGAATGGCGGTGCCCGTGGGCGCCGCCATTTGCGTTCCTTATTTTGGCACGTCTTAGTCTACGTAAACATTTATGTAGACTATGGTGAAAATAAGGGGAACAACAAATAGCGTAGATGCTACACTATTTGCGTTCCCCTTATTTTCGCCATAGTCTACGTAAATGTTTACATAGACTAAGACGTGCCAAAATAAGGAATGCAAATGGTGGCGCCCATGGGCGCCGCCATTTGCGTGTGCGCGTTTTTTGTTGTTGTTGTTTTAATCAGCTGTGATAGGCTCTGTAAACATTTACATAGCCTATCATGGCTGACTGCAGGGACGCAAACGGCGGCGGCTACGGCCGCCGCCATTTACGTCCCTGGGAGCCAGCGGCCGGATGTCCGGCCACTGGCGGAGCTGGCCGGCGGCTCCGCAGAATCCCTGCAGAGGGGAGCCGGCCGGCCAGGATTCGGGGGGGGGGAGGGACGGAGCACCTCCCCCCTGGCCAGAATTTCGGGGGGAGGGACGGAGCGCCTCCCCCCCAGCATCAGCGTAATCCACGAACAGGTAAGTGACTTTCGTACATCCCTAGCCGATCCTGTAATTCCTACCTCTACTTTCTATAGGAGGAAGTTATCTGCCACATAGGTAGGGATGGCGGAGAATTTCTCCACGAATCTCGGGGAGGCCGAATGCGAATGCATTCGGCCCCCCGAAATTGGCGGGGAAATTCTCCACCCCCCCCGCCCCCCCCGGGATGGGACTTACCTCCTGCGAATGTCCCTCTCGGAGGCGGATCCCGGCGGCGGTTCGGCGGCGGTTCGGCGGCGGCGGGGGCGGCGACTGGTCTTCCGACTGGCTGCCGCCGCCATTACAAAATAAAGTAAAAAAAAAAAAACATGTGATAGGCTATGTAACGATTTACGTAGCCTATCACGGCTAGATTTCCAAAGTCAGCCATGATAGGCTACGTAAATCGTTACGTAGTCTATCACGGGTGACTTTGGGGGGAAAAGAAAAAGCCCATGCGGAAATGGCAGTGCCCATGGGTGCCACCATTTGCATTCCTTATTTGGGCACGGGTAGTCTACATAAAGATTTACGTAGACTATGGCGAAAATAAGGGCAACGCTATTTGCGTTGCCCTTATTTTCACCGTAGTCTACGTAAATCTTTACATAGACTACCCGGGCCCAAATAAGGAACGCAAATGGCAGCGCCCATGGGCGCCGCCATTTGCGTACGTGCTTTTTTTTTTTTTAAAGTCACCCGTGATAGGCTACGTAACCATTTACGTAGCCTATCATGGCTGACTTTGGAAATCTAGCTGTGATAGGCTACATAAATCGTTACGTAGCCTATCACGGGTGTGTGTGTGTGTGTTTCACTTTTGTATTTTGCAGCCGGGGAGATGGGGCGCTTCTCCCCGGACAAAATGTAAGGTGTGTATGTAAGGGTGCCTTCCAAGGGATTTCTCTAGAGGTGGATGCTTAGAGCCTAAGTTCCGCCCCTGGGGGACCGCAAGAGGCTTCCTGGGCTGAACTGCAGGTCAGATTAGGCCCGTGGGTCAGAGTTTCTGCACCCCTGATCTTAAAGCACTAAACACTATTATTAAAATGCCTGGGAAAATAAAATGGTCTTTACCTGGTGCTGAAAATGTCATAATGGCCAGTTAAGCCTTTCTGGGGTGGTCATTCCATGACTGAAAAGGGCCTGTCTTTGGTAGCTGCTCACCTCACCTACTTTGGTGGGGGCAGCTGGAGGAGCTACATAATATATAGTATATCATATTCAATGAGAACAACAGGATCTTTACCGAAACTATTGAGACATCTGGCACATTGCACTGCATGATTTGTGTGACTGACATGTGTGGGTAAAGTGTGTCCATTATTTGAGTGATGTTGATAATTCTTGCAATGGAGGTGTATGTGTGGAATGTTGCTATTATGGTGGGATGTATTGTTCCCTGATGTGAAGTAGCAGCATCTTGAAGGTTTCCTTCCTTACAGTGGGACTCTATGCCATTAGTGCATCACATTTTCAAAACTATTTCAAATGCCAGGAGATGTTTTTCATGCTAGCTTTCTTTTTAATACTCAGGTTGTGCTTTTACCTATTTGTGATATATAGATATAGATATAGGCGATATAGATATAGATAGATAGATGATAGATAGATAGATAGATAGGCACAAATATCTACATTTTTGACAGTTTGATAATTTACCTTAGCTCCAGGGAGCCCCTCAAAATTGCCTAACACTCCTGCCAGTCATCTCTACACTTGGGAACCCTTTCATCCATGTGTTCCAGGCATGTACAGACGGCAACACTTGATTGCATGCAAAGAATACCTGAGTCAGGCGCACACACACTTTTCGCATCAGCACACACCCGCAAAATGCCAGCTTTTTCAGTGCACACAAAGAATGAAGAAAAGTCATGGAGGATAATTCCACATGAAGGAATGAATATGAATTCTAACACTGCATAAAATGATGGGTGAGGTGGAAAGAGTTTCTTCTTCCTCTAAAGAATTTGGTACTTGGTAACTGATGTCCAAGTTAATCCAAAGTAGGATCCCAAGAAGTAGTGGCGGGCTCTCAAGCAGTGTCCAAATCACTTATGGACATGTGGAGAGAGACTGAGAATGAGAGAGAGAGAGAGAGAGAGAGAGAGAGAATGAGAACTTTTGTTAATCTTTTTGAAACTTTTTCCTTTCTTCAGAATTCCTGCGCTGTTCAGAAATCCAGACAAGAACCTCCAAGTGATCCTCAATATCTTACTTCAAATGAAACCTGTTAGGAACCACTGATAAAAGTGAGCAGATATGGCCACAAATGTATGGATGGCACAGCACTACCCATAAAGGTGGTATGGGAGTTACTGCCTTGAAAACCAGAGAAGGGTGTTGGTTTGCTTTTTTTATGGAGGGGGATTAACTCTGGGCTTCATCATATGGAGCTTTTTATCCTGCTATTGTGATTGGTCACTCACAGACCTTTGATCCTTTAGATGATGTGGTGAACCTCCAGGGCACATCCAGAGGTATGTCCTGGTTATTCCATCTCAAAAAGATCCGGAAATAATGAACTACTGTATGTATTTAAGTCGGAACGTTGCACTATTAAAACAGCCACTAGATAGCACTGTTTAATTGAGTTTTATGGAACCTTGAAAATTAAATGCTTCCCTCTCAGCAATCACATGGTCTTCATTGTAAACACAGAAAGGTTCCACAATGGGAGGACTGCAGGTTTTTTTTTCTTTAATGTAAAGGCAGCCTATGTTTGGGTTATACAGAATGCTGGCAAAGAAGGTGTAGGGATGTTTTGACTTAGATTCCTGCATTGAGCAGGGGGTTGGACTCGATGGTCTTGTAGGCCCCTTCCAACCCTGCTGTTCTATGATTCTATGGTTCTATGAACTTTGGATGGGAGCAGATGGTTAAGGAGGTAAGGGGGCAGCCACCCTATCAGTTGGAGTTGGTACAGCACCACCAGGCTCATGGCTGATGCCTGAGCTTCCATGGACAGCTGGCAGTCTAAAATAACCCCCAAACTGTGGACCTGGTCCTTCAGGGGCAGCCACACCCCATTCAACACCAGGCCAACACCGTACCAACCTCCCCTTGTTTCCCACCAAAAGTACTTCAGTTTTGTCAGGGTTCAGTTTCAGCTTAGTCCTTTCCATCTAGCCACTCACTATCTCCAGATTCTTGGATAGGGTTTCTACAGTCACCTTTGGTGAGGATTTAAGTGAGAGGTAGAGTTGCATGTCATCCGCATAGAGTTGCATGTCATCTGATGATAGCCCCCAGCGGCTTCACATAGATGTTAAATAACATTGGGGACAGGATAGAGCCACTGGGACCGCGGTGGCTTAGTGGTTAAGACGCTGAACTGCAGACTGGAAGGTCGGCAGGTCAGCAGTTCGAGACCCGAGTGCTGCGTGACGGAATGAGCTCCCGTCTTCAGTCCCAGCTCCTGCCAACTTAGCAGTTCGAAAGCAAGAAATTGCAAGTAGATAAATAGGTACCGCCTCGGCGGGAAAGGTAACAGCGTTCCGTGCACCTCGGTGTTCAGTCATGCCGGCCACATGACCACGGAAGCGTCTTCGGACAGCGCTGGCTCTTCGGCTTAGAAACAGGGATGAGCACCGCACCTTAGAGTCGGACACGACTGGTTGGGGACACCTTTACCTTTTACCTTTTTTACAGGATAGAACCCTGTGGCACCCCGCAAGTGAGCAGCCAAGGGTCTGAAGGCTCCTCCTCCAGAGCTACCCCCTGGTACCTGCCAGAGAAGAAGGAACAGAACCACCATAATATGGTGTCCTCTATGCCCAACCCTTCCAGGTGGTCCAGGAGGATGCCATGGTCAACGGTATCAAACCCCACTG
This sequence comes from Heloderma suspectum, assembly GCF_057233095.1. Lineage (NCBI taxonomy): Eukaryota > Metazoa > Chordata > Lepidosauria > Squamata > Helodermatidae > Heloderma > Heloderma suspectum. The sequence continues at coordinate 90,491,243 of NC_139463.1, read as the reverse complement.
AGAGATCGAGGAGAACAAGAAAGGAGCACTCACCCCTATCCAGAGCCCTCCCCATACCACCAAGGCAACCAAGGCCATTTCTGTCCCACCCAGGCTTGAAGCCCAACTGAAATGGATCCAGATAACCAGCTTCTTCCAAGTATGCCTGCAACTGCAACTCCACCACCTGCTCAATCACCTTGCCCCAAAACGGCAGATTCAAGATCAGGCAAAAGTTGTCCAAGTCTTGGGGATCCAAGGAGGGCTTCTTTAACAGTGGTCTTATCACTGCCTCCTTGAGGGCTGATGGCATGACTCCCTTCTCAATGGAGGCATTCACCATTGCCTTGATCCCCTCCCTGAGTCTCTCCTTGCAGCTCATAATGAGCCAAGATGGGCAAGGATCAAGTAAGCAGGTGGTTGGCCTTAAAGATGAAAGCACCTTGTCCACTTCCTCAGAAGGAAGAAGCTGGAACCAATCCCACATAACTGGCCTGCCACAGGCCAGCCCTCGTTCACTAACTGTATCCACAGTGCACGGAATAGTACTCCTGATCCGGTCAATTTTATCCACAAAGTGCTTTGCAAGCTCATCACAAGAGGCCTTAGAATGCTCTGTTGGTTCTGGAACAACTGGACTGACCAGGTTCCAGACCACTTGGAACAGCCTCCTGGGATGACACTCTGCGGAAGTGATAGAGGCAACATAAAAATCATTTTTGCTGCTCTTATCATGACATGGTAGGCTGAAGCTACAGCTCTAACCCATGTCCGATCATCTTTGGAGCGAGATTTCCACCACCAGCACTCTAGCTATTTCACCTCCTGCTTCAGAGCTCACAACCATGGGGTGAACCATGGTGCAGTCTGAGCTCTGTTCAGGGGGAGAGGGTGTCTTGGAGCCACCCGGTCTAATACCCTGATGATTGCAGCATTCCAGCTATCCACCAGGGTCTTGACCAAGTGGCTGTTTGTGTGCTCCATAGAATCCCCAAGCGCAGTCAGGAATCCATTTGGATCCATGAGACACCTGGGGTGGACCATCTTAATGGGTCCTCCACCCCTGCAGAGGGGTTGTGGAACCTAGAAGTCCAACTCCACCAGGTAGTGATCTGACCATGACAAAGGGGTGGTGGATATACCCCCGATTTTCAGAACACTCCCTACCTCTCAAGGAACAAACACAAGGTCTAACACATGACCGGCTACATCAGTGGGCCCCTTTGGAATAGGGTGGAGCTCCCAGGAAGACATGGTCTCCATGAAGTCCCAAGGCACCCCCACGAGGATGGCCTCCAACTGTACATTGAAGTCCCCCAACACCAACAAGTTAGGGGACTGCACACGCACATCAGACACCACCTCAAGCACCTCATGCAGCGGGGTGGGCAGTACATGAGCAGAATCCCCAGACTGCCCTTCGGGCCCAACCTCCAATACATGCAGTCAGCAAACCTGGTCTCCCAGAGAGGGAGTCTGGTGAGGACATACATGAAGTGATACTATGAGTTCAGTATTATTATTCTGAGGTCAGAGGAGATGAGGAGAATAGAGGAGAATCTATTTTTCCCATTTTATATCAGACTTGTGCCTTTTATTGTCTTGCATCCAAGATTTCCATTTTTGTTCTTATGTAGGCAGCAGGAGTGCAAACCTGATTAATTACCAATGTCCTCCATAGTTTCTGTTGCAAATTGATTTAAATCTGCACACATTGTCTCAAACACCATAAATGAAACATTGCTTTCTAGGCTACTATTCCACACCAGCATTTTAGAACTATACACTATTTCACAATCCTCATTACAATTAAGAATGTTTTGTTTAGAAGATAGTTACCATGGTGTGCTAGGCAAAGTATTGATTAGGAAACAAGAAATAATTATGTAAATTTGTTTCTTTTTGTTTACTTCCAGGTAAATGACACTGTTTAAGAATAATTTGAATAGTAAAATTGTGAAACTCTAGCAGTGCAATCCTATACACACCTGCTTAGAAGTTAGCCTGACTCACTTTGATTGGACTTATTGCCAGGTAAATGTGTATTAGATTTACACATTTGGAGTAAAAGTAAAAGTAACACTTGGAGGCTTACTAATTTCTCCTAATTAGTTGGTCCTTGCTGTTCATCTCAGGTCTCAGAATAATTATATAGCATTTGGGGGAAAAGATACAACCCAGTAGTCCAGCACTAGAGGCCAAGATGGAAAAGATCTCTACAGAAACCATGTATTTTCCCTTCGTGCTCAGATAAGCTGGAACAAAGGACAACCAAACACTGCAAAACACCAACATGCTGAAAGTGATGAACTTGGCTTCATTAAAAGTGCTGGGCAATTTTCTGGCAAAGAAAGCCGCAATGAAGCTGACAATGGCCAGAAATCCCAGATAACTCAGGACACAAAAAAACATTGCAACTGACCCTTCATTGCATTCCACTATGATTTCTTCAGCCAGAGAATGCATGTCAAAATCAGGGAAAGGAGGAGCAGTACAGAGCCATACAGCACAAATGCTAGCTTGAATTAGGGAGCAACCAAAAAGGACAGAGTTGGCCAGTCGTTTGCCCACCCAATTCCTCATCCTGGATCCTGGCTTGGTGGCCATGAAAGCCAGAACCACAGTGACGGTTTTTGCCAGGATGCACGAAACAGCCACAGAGAAGATGATGCCAAAAGCAGTTTGTCGTAAGTAGCAGCTCACTTTTTGAGGCAAGCCAATGAACAGCAAAGAGCAGAGGAAGCAGAGCAACAGGGAGTTGAGCAGAGAGTATGTGAGGTCCTGATTGTTGGCTTTGACGATAGGAGTGTTATTGTGCTGGATGAATATTCCTAGCACTGAAGCTGTGATCAGACAAAAAGACAGAGGCAATAAAGCTAAAGCTATCCCTAAAGGTTCTGAGAAAGAGAGGAAGTTTAGAACCTTGGGAAGGCATTGATCTTGGTTCTTATTTGGATACTGACCTTCTTGGCATTTGAAACAGTCATCCAAATCTGAAAGTCAAAACATGTTATTTGTCAATCCTTTAATTATGCCACCAATTTTCTATTACAATAATCAACTTTGGTTCATTACCACAGTTGGATGTTCGTGTCCTAAATGTCTTTTGTTTGAAACATTGGTATACTCTAAGTTCACAAATCTGTGATAGAAAGGCACACATTCTCTTGGACAACTGAAGTGGTGGCTGCCATAATTCATGATTCAGCTACAAATGGCCCACATCTCCCCAAAACTACCGTGGTTGGAGAGTGTGTGCACATGTCCGGATAAGTACGTATATGACTAACTATGTGTGCACAGATACACAGGCCCCTGCAAGTCTGCCAAACAGTCAATGTCTAGACAACTTCTGGTTTGTTTGTTTGTTTGTTTGTTTTCAGTAGAGGATGTATCTGCTAAGCAGAGTTTGATATGTTTGCAAAGATGATACAGGGTGTTGGAAGATGGGAGCAAAAGGAGGTGCTGAAGTTGTAGGTGTATTTCTCAATACGCACCTGTGTGATCATTAAGATCATTGGTAGAGGTCCTGCTGCTTGTGCCATGACCTGCAGACTGCCATCTCACAGCAACCAGGAAGTGGGCCTTCTCCATGGTGGTGCCTACCTTGTGGAATAATCTGCCTCCAGTATGCCAATTACAGACCAATTTCTTTACCAAGGTACCAATTAAAGAACCATTTTCTTTACTGAGGCTTTCCTTGAGTGAGTATGCTGCCCAGTCTGTTTGTTTGTTTGTAAGTCTGTTTGTAATTATATGCTGTAGTAGTTATACTGTTTTTATTAATGTTTTATATAAAAGTTTTAACAATTTTTATATATTTTAATTGTATTTTAATGCATATCATGATGTAGAGCCTTTCTACAAAAGGCATTTATTGTGCACTCATGATTCCTCACTCATGATAGTTTGTGGGTGATTTACACAATGACCTTATCCTCCAGTGCCTCTCCCATTTTTATTTTTATTTTTTTAATGAGGCAAGGCTGGCATTTCTGTGAATGGTGGCATGAAACCCTGGCATATTTGTGCATTTCCACTATACCACACTGACACCTACTGGTTTTCTAATGGAATATATAGAAAGGCAGAGAAAGAAACTCCCCAGAACAAACACGTGTAAAGGAGCTACACAAAGAATCTAGAAGGAGAAGCCTTCAAAAAGTGGAGGGTTAATAGCCAAGAAAAGCCCATATTTTAATATTTTTAGTCTTCTTGTAAACCACTTAGAGATATTTTTTCATTCCAATAAAAAGAAAAAAATTCCGCCATTCCAATAAAAGAAAAAAACAAAACAACGCCCCCTGATAGGCTACATGACGATTAACATAGCCTATCACGGCTAGATTTGCAAAGTCAGCCGTGATAGGCTACGTCAATCATCACGTAGCCTATCACGGGTGACTTTAAACAAACAAACAAACAAAAGCACGTACGGATAATGGCGGCCCCCATAGGGAGCCGCCATTCCTGTTCCTTATTTGGTCACTGTAGTCTACGTAAAGATTTACGTAGACTACGGCGAAAATAAGGGCAACGCTATTGGGGCAGCCCTGGCCGGCGGCTCCGTGGAATCTCTGCAGAGCAGAGCCAGCCAGATCGGGATTTTGGGGAGAGGTGTGAAGCGCCGCCCCCCCACCTCAAATCACCCTGTCAAAAAGGTAAGTGACTTTCGTACATCCCTAGTCATTATACAGATTCCTCAGGAGGCAGACAAGATGACTTGGTATCCCCATACCACCAAGAACTTGCCACATTTGTTATGATCCACACAGTCAAAGGCTTTAGAATAGTCAATAAAACAGAAACTGATGTTTTTCTGAAACTCCCTGGCTTTCTCCATTATCCAGTGGATATTGGCAATTTGGTCTCTAGTTCCTCTGCCTTTTCTAAACCTAGGTTATACATCTGGCAATTCTCATTCCATGAATTGCTGGAGTCTACCTTGGTGAATGGATTCATCGTTCACCACCAGCACTGTTGGCCGCTAGCCGTCCTTTCGGCTTTGAGCTAGCTGCGTCATCACCTCTGGGGCTAGTTGAAATTATCCTCTGTTCCTCCCCAGTAGCATTTTGACCATCTTCTGACCTGGGACTCCCATCTTCCGATGGTATACTGACATATCTCTGGTTGTACTGATCCATTTAGTTTTCATGGCAAGAATACTGGGATGGGTTGCCATTACTTTCCCCAGGGATCGTATTTAGTCTGTCCTCTCTGCCATGACCTTCCTGTCTTGGGTCTCCCTTCACGGCTTAGCTCATGGCGTCATTGAGGTGCTCAAGCTCCAGCACCACGACAAAGTAATGATCTCCTTTGCTGGAGAGAGATTCATATATATATATATATATATATATATATATATATATCACACCCATAACCTTTAAGTGATTTAAAGCTGATCTAGATAATCAAAAGGATACCATATATCTGAAACTGATAGAATAAATGATGGAAAATAAAAGTAGCTGAGCAGTGTGTGTGTGTGTGTGTGTGTGTGTGTGCGCGCGGGGGGCAGTTTTGACATTAGGAAAAGAAAAGAAAAAAACCCTCCTGGCCAAACGCAGAAGATTAGAAGCACATGAAAGGACAGTCAGGTGAAGGTTGGTGATGAAATAGGAAGGAGATGGTGAAAGATCAAGAACATTTTTTGTTAGCATCAAATATTTATTGTTAAATGCCTGGTCTTAAGCCTAAATGCATCTTCAAAAGAAGTAATATACAGAGTATTTTCTGAATATGTAGGTGTTTGTCTGATATGTTAGCAATAATTATGTCCTGCCTATTGCATATTTTGATGGGAAAAAATGCTGTCCTTACAAAATGTGGTCCATGAGTCTTGGGAATTTATTGAAAGCTACTTCATGAAGAATGCAGTCAAACTGAGTTGAAATTGCACCAATTATTAGGTCTTCTGTCTGGTAATACTTGTATGGGAGCTGGAAGGGATCTGTCATGGTACAAAGAAGAGAGTGCACCTTGAGCTCAGCTGGAGTCATCTGCAGCCATAGAAAGAGCAGCAGCAACAGAAAGAACCCTGTCATCCTTGGACAAATCTCAATTCAGAATGTTCAGTCCTTGCCCATCATCCACCATCAGCTTGGAAGCACCATCCTTTCTTTGGTGGATCAAGATTCCTTTGATAAACAGAAACTACCGAAGACAAGAGAAATATATCCCTGCCTCTTCCCAGCATCACCCCAGTTTTCAATAACATACAGATAAGTTATATAATCTTTCTGACTGTCTTCCTGATTGTAGCCCTAGAATATCCTTTTGGGGGTTGGTGAGATGGGGGACAAATCCTAACATGAAGAAATTACAGACTTCATGGCCATATCCCTGGAGCATTGTGTTGAACAAGACAACAGTTGCAGCAGAAGGGCAGAAGAAAACATGTTTGTCATAACTCACTGTAGCTTACAGCAGAAACCAATGCATGCTTACTTTGGAAGAGCTCCCATGTCCCATCATATTCAGTGGGGCTTACATCCAGATAAGTGTGCATAGGACTGCAATCTTAGTGGACATATAGGTTGGATCAATATGACCCCTGCCTTGTGGGAAAGGATCAGAGTACTATAATGTAGTCTTCATGGGTCTAGACTTATTTCTTCTTCAAAAGCTCCAGCTGATATTGGAGAAGCCTGCTTGCCTCTTTATGTAGGCATCTTGGAAATGAGTGCAGAGCTAGTATAACGTGATGGAGAAGATAGCAGTGTGTAAAACAGGAAGCCCACTAATCAAATCCTAAGATGAATAGTATGTTAGTCTGTGCAGCAGTTCTGCCTCTTCCCTGTGTATGACAGCTGTATCGCAGATGGGACGATAATTGGCCTCCCATGAATCTGTAATAAGAAGAGGTGAAAAGTTCATAGCAATAGCTAGGCCTCACTTGTATTTGCCTTATGACCAATGGGAGGATGCCAGCTTGTCTCTAAGGCTAGGAACCTGCCTTACTCTACCTGCTGCAAAGTAGTTTAGCTACTCATCCAGATAGGATTCTGCACATGAACCCAAAATTGGTGTGTATGGCTTGGGGCAGGGAGAATAAAAAAGTATACAACATACATTGTAAATGAAAACATTCTTCTTGGTTTTGTTTTTATATATATATATTCTTATCTTCAAAGTCTTACAATTACATATCACATCATGATGCTAAACACACATCATAAAATTGTTGCACATTTTAAGGAGGAGATTTTATTTTTATATTTACTTTTGTTGAGGTTTAATTTGGGAAACTGAAAACAGAGCAATAATCCTCCCTTACCTGGCATGCAAAATCATGGAAATGTACCACTGCAACAATAATGGGCTCTAATATTTTGTTGTGCTCCAGCAAGCCTATCTAGAAATCAGAAGCTTCATGTCTGTGTGAGAATTTGGCAGAGGGAAATTTTGTAAGCCCATCTAGGAATGTACATTGACCGTCCTACCCCAAGTAGTTACAATTGCTCTGAAGACAGGGGAGGGTAGTAAGAATTAGGTCAAAGTTATCTCATTGCAAATTCTTTGAAACATCTGGCCCTCCAGATGTTTTTGGACTCCAACTACCATCACTCCCAGGCAGCATGGCCAATGGTCAAGGATGATGGCAGCCATTGTCCAACAACATCTGGAGTGGCTCTGATTCAACTCCATGAAGGTTGCATTTCCTCTTTATCTTGGGGACTGTGGGCAAAATGGTTTAACATTATGAGGACAAGGCACAGAAAGCCTCAGTCTTGCACATTCCTCCATTCCCTTACCTGGCTGGCACAGAAGTGTGGAGCAGCTTGGAAGTTCCTGCTTCCATTTTAGGTTATCCACTGTTTAGCAGGATTTCTGATGTCTAAATTGTGGTTAATCGATAGTGAAAACATAGCTGCATAAACTAGGGTTTACATTCTGTTTCTTTCCACGAGCAGTAGTTAAGATTGACAACATTTGGTCCTGATTTGGATGTCATAACAAGCTGCAGTTAGTCTAAAATAGAAGTCAAAGCTTCAGAACAAGCTCCCTGCAGTTGCACCAGAAAAGGAGAAGGAAGGATTATTAGAGCATAAGGTTGACTACAATGTGTCCTCCTCATAATGAATGAGCTTTACATGTGAATGCAACCACAGTGTGACAATGCTATGCAGAATCCAAAAAATTCCCTTCAGAACAGGGTGACCCCAAAAAACAACAGTTATGGTAACATACAGTATAGTTCTATACAACAATATACCATCATGATATTTCCAGGAATGTAAATATAACGAATTTGATGGAAAAGAAAATACCATCCCTGATTAGGTCAGAACAGAATTAATTTTGCTTATGAATTACACTTTATACATTTCACAATAGATCCCCCCCCCCTACTTTAGAATACTTTTACTGAACGGTTCATACTATGAGCTCAGCAGCAGAGTGTCTTTCATAGCTTTAAATATTCTTCCACTGCGTTTGTATGCTTCCATGTGTAATGTCTCGCTGCATTTATGTCTATTCATCCTCTTGCTTAGAAACTGGTCATATTTGTACTATGTAAAGAGAAAGAAGTCATTTTTAGCAAGAATGGTGGCATAGATCACTTGGAAGATTAAGAGGTCAATGAGGCATGTCACATTATTGAATGCAGGTGAAATAAGAATGACAAGACCACACTTCTGTCAGATTAAAAAAAAAACTTTCTGTTCATAGCGGGAGTGGGCTTTGTCTGTGGAATTTCAGTTGATAGCTTCTCTCTGCAAATTTGGTGGGCCATCATTGACCTAAAGCATTTGCATGCAGGGCATTGCTAATCATGCTGAGATGGCTTATACAGGCTGTTGTAAGTGCTTGGCACAGAACAGAACATCTTAAGGGAAAAAATGTCATCAGTATTATTTACTTACTTACTTACTTCCTGCGTTTGTATACCGCTCCTCATCTAAAACAGATTCTGGAGTTGTGAACATAAAAGATAAAATGATACGAAGATGCAAAGAATTAAAACATCATATTAAAATTCTTCTTTTACAACACAGTACCACAAAAACTGTGGCTGGCCAGTTGGTGCCTGCCTGACCTCCAGGGGCAAGGAATTCCAAAGAAAGGGGGCCATCACGCTGGTGGTGCCCACTTTATCCAAAGTAACTGTTAAAAGGTTTTTAAAAGAACATTTTGAAGAACAAATATTGTCTCATTGCTCACTGGAACGCAAATGAGCTAAATTTGGCACTTTTGAGTCTCTGGAGCAATATGCTCCATCTTGTCATTCTTATTTTTCTTATTTCTTGTCATCTTTGAATCTTGTCATTCATATTTCATGGATCCCCTTCATGGATCACTGCCTTGTTGTGGCGAAGGGGCTTGCGTAACTCAGTGAAGCCATAAGCTATGCAGTGCAGGGCCACCCAAGATGGACAGGTCATGGCAGAGAGTTCTGACAAAATGTGGTCCACTGGAGAAGGAAATGGCAACCCACTCCAGTATTCTTGCTAAGAAAAGCCAATGGAACGTATCACAAGGCTAAAAGATATGATGCCAGAAGAGGAGCCCCTCAGGTCGAAAGGTGTCCAATATACTACTGGGGAAGAGCAGAGGGTATTGCCAAGTAGTGCCAGAAAGAGTGAAGCGGCTGGGCCAAAGCCGAAAGGACACTCAGCTGGGGATGTGTCTGGTGGTGAAAAGAAAGTCCAATGCTGTGAAGAACAATATTGTTTAGGAACCTGGAATGTCAGATCAATGAATCAAGGTAAGCTGGAGGTGGTCAAACATGAGATGGCAAGATTGAACATCGACATCTTGGGAAACAGCGAACTAAAATGGACAAGAATGGGCGAATTTAATTCAGGTGACCATTATATCTACTACTGTGGGCAAGAATCCCTTAGAAGAAATGGAGTAGCACACATAGTCAACAAAAGGGTGGGAAAAGCAGTACTGGGGCACAATCTTAAAAATGACAGAATGAACTGAGTACGAATCCAAGGCAAACCATTCAACATCACAGTAAGTCTATGCCCCAACCACTGGTGCCGAAGAAGTTGAGGTTGATGGGTTCTATGAAGACCTACAACACCTTCTAGAACTAACACCAAAAAAAGATGTCCTCTTCATCATAGGAGATTGGAATGCTAAAGTAGGAAGTAAAGAAATCACCGGGATAACAGGCAAGCATGGCCTTGGTGTACAAAATGAAGCAGGACAAAGGCTAATAGAGTTTTTGCCAAGAGAACACGCTGATCATAGCAAACACGCTTTTCCAACAGCACAAGAGGCAACTCTACGCATGGACATCACCAGATGGTCAATATCGAAATCAGATTGATTATGTCCTTTGCAGCCAAAGATGGAGAAGCTCTATACAGTCAGTCAAAACAAGACCTGGAGCTGACTGTGGCTCAGATCATGAGCTGCTTCTTGCAAAATTTCGGCTGAAATTGAAGAACGTAGGGAAAACCACTAAACCATTCAGGTATGACCTAAATCATATCCCGTCTGAATATACGGTGGAGGTGAGGAATAGATTTAAGGGATTAGACCTGATAGACAAAGTGCCTGAGGAACTATGGACGGAGGTCTGTAACATTGTTCAGGAGGCAGCAACTAAATCCATCCAAAGAAAAAGAAATGCAAAAAAGCAAAGTGGCTGTCTGATGAGGCTTTACAAGTAGCGGAGGAAAGAAGGGAAGTGAAAAGCAAGGGAGAAAGGGGAAGATCTATCCAACTGAATGCAGATTTCCAGAGAATAGCAAGGAGAGACAAGAAGGCCTTCTTAAATGAACAATGCAAAGAAAATGAGGAAAACAACAGAATGGGAAAAAGTAGAGATCTTTTCAAGAAAATCAGAGATCTCAAGGGAACGTTTTGTGCAAAGACAGGCATGATAAAGGACAAAGAAGGGAGGGACCTAAGAGAAGCAGAGGAGATTAAGAAGAGGTGGCAAGAATACACAGAAGAACTATACAGGAAAGATCTTAATGTCCCTGATAGCCATGATAGTGCGGTCACAGAACCTGAGCCGGACATCCTCGAGAGTGAAGTCAAGTGGGCCTTAGGAAGCATTACTAACAGCAAAGCTAGAGCAGATGACAGTATTCCAGCTGAGCTATTTAAAATCCTAAAAGATGATGCTGTTAAAGTGCTGCACTCAATATGCCAACAAATTTGGAACACTCAACAGTGGCCACAACACTGGAAAAGGTCAGTTTACATTCCAATTCCAAAGAAGGGCAATGCCAAAGAGTGTTCAAACTACTGTACAATTTGCTCATTTCACATGCCAGCAAGGTGATGCTCAAAATCCTACAAGCTAGGCTACAGCAGTATGTGAACCGAGAACTACTGGAAGTACAAGCTGGGTTTCGAAGTGGCAGAGGAACTAGGGATCAAATCGCCAACTTTCACTGGATCATGGAGAAAGCAAGAGAATTCCAGAACAACGTCTATTTCTGCTTCAATGACTATGCTAAAGCCTTTGATTGTGTGGATCACAACAAACTGTGGCAAATTCTTAAAGTGATGGGAGTACCAGACCACCTTACCTGTCTCCTGAGAAACCTGTACGAGGGTCAAGAAGCAACAGTAAGAACCAGTAGGGATGGCGGAGAATTTCTCCCCGAATCTCAGGGAGGCCGAATGCCAATGCATTCAGCCCCCTGAAATTGTTGGTGAAATTCTCCGCCACCCCCCTGCCACCCCCCCGGGATGGGACTTACCTCCTGAGAATGTCCCTCCCAGCAGCGGGTCCCGGCGGCGTTTCGGCGACGTTTCGGCGGGGGAGGGGGCGGCGGCCGGTCTTCTAACTGGCTGCCGCCGCCGCCGCCATTACAAAATAAAGTAAAAAAAAAAACACCCGTGATAGGCTACGTAACGATTTACGTAGCCTATCACGGATGACTTTGGAAATCTAGCCGTGATAGGCTGCGTAAATCGTTACGTAGCCTATCACGGGTGGTATTTTTTTTTTCACTTTGTATTTTGTGGCCGGGGAGACGGGGCGCTTCTCCCCGGCCTGAATTTCAGGGGGAGAACCGAAGCACCTCCCCCCCCACCGTAAAGCATGCTGCGGGACCAGGTAAGTGACTTTCGTACATCACTAAGAACCAGACATGGAACAACTGATTGATTCAAAGTTGGGAAAGGAGTATGACAAGGCTGCATATTGTCACCCTGCTTATTTCACTTATATGCACAGTACATCATGAGAAATGCAGGGTTGGATGAATCACAGGTCAGAATTAAGATTGCCAGGAGAATTATCAACAACCTCAGATACGCAGATGATACCTAATGGCAGAAAGCGAAGAGGATCTAAAGAGCCTCGTGTTGAGGATGAAAGAGGAGAGTGCAAAAGCTGGTTTGAAACTCAACATTAAAAAAACGAAGATCATGGCATCTGGCGCCATCACTTCCTGGCATATAGAAGGGGAAGAAATGGAAGCAGTGACAGATTTTTTTGGGGGGGGGCTCCAAGATCACCGCAGACGGTGACTGTAGCCATGAAATTAAAATACGCTTGCTCCTTGGGAGGAAAGCTATGGCAAACCTAGACAGCATAGTAAGAAGCAGAGACATCACCTTGCCGACAAAGGTCCATCTAATCAAAGCTATGGTTTTCCCAGTAGCAACGTATGGCTGTGAGAGCTGGACTATAAGGAAGGCTGAGCACTGAAGAATTGAATTGATGCTTTTGAATTGTGGTGCTGGAGAAGACTCTTATGAGTCCCCTGGACTGCAAGAAGGTCAGATCAGTCCATCCTAAAGGAAATCAACCCTGAGTGCTCCTTGGAAGGACAGATACTGAAGCTGAAGCTCAAATATTTTGGCCACCTAATGCGAAGAGAAAACTCTCTGGAAAAGTCCCTGATGCTGGGAAAGACTGAAGGCAAAAGGAGAAGGGGACGGCAGAGGATGAGATGGCTAGATAGCATCACTGATGCAATGCATATGGACCTGAGCATGCTCCAGGAGAGAGAGCAGGACAGGAAGGCCTGGCGTGCTATGGTCCATGGGGTCATGAAGAGTTGGACACGACTGAACGACTGAACAACAACAAGCAATATGCTGCCAAATTTTGCTGGAAAATCTCCATTTTTTTTTGGCTGCTGCACCACCAAAATGCATTAGAGCAGGGATGGCAGTGGTGTGGCAGGGATGCCAGAGAGGTGTACGCATCCCTCAGTCCACATTTTGCCCAGCCCTGACTTACACATACATACCATTGAGTCCAAGAATAGTTCCTCCCAAGTATTTATGTATGTATGCATGTATGTATTCATTCATTCATTCATTCATTTATAACATTCTATATAGGGATGTCAGAGAATTCCGCCACGGATCTCGGTGAGGCCGAATGCTAGTGCATTCAGCCACCCGAAATCTGTGGCGGAATGGCCTGCCAAGACTTACCAATGGCCAAGACTTACCTGGGGTGGATGTTCCAGGCCGCGGCAGCAGCGGCGGCGGCTGGTCTTCCGACCTGCTGCCACCGCCACCATTTGCATTCCTGTCAGTTAAAAAAAAAAATGTGTATGCAAATGGCGGTGGCTGCAGCTGCCATTTGCATTCCTTATTTTTCGCTGTCTTAGTCTACGTAAATATTTACGTAGACTATTATGGCGAAAATAAAGGGGAATGCAAATAGCGTAGCGGGCGCTATTTGCATCCCTTTTTGATTTGCTGTTTTAGCCTACATAAACATTTTACCCAGAGCCCTCTGTGGCAGGAAATCCAGCTGCGGACGGCTCTGGCCTGGGCCTGGCCGGCTGCTTCGCAGAGCCGCTGCGGAGCACAGCTGTCCGGGGAGGATTCTGGGGGGGAGGAACAGATTGCCTCCCCCCCCCCGTTGAGGATTTCGGTGGGAGGGACGGAACACCTCCTCCCCCATGAACATAATCCGCGGAAAAGTAAGTGACTTCCGTACATCCCTAATTCTATACCTCCCAATAGCCAAAGCTCTCTGAGTGGTTCCCAACAATTAAAACCATAAAATACAATACAGTAACATGAAATATAAAAAATTTAAAGTTTTCAACTACAGCAACTACACAAAGGTAGGTTATTTTTAAAACCTGTCTTTAGCTGTGCAGCTCAGGACTCAGAAATAACTGTAGGCCTCAGTTATTGACCTTCCATTTTAGAGCCTCTGTTCTGGTAGCTCAGGGAAGGGCAGAATGCTGCTCCTGCTGCCTCCTCGGGACCTGTCTTTTCTGACTCTCTCTGTCCCTCTTCACAGTTTTCTCAGAACCTCTTTTCCAAATCTCTCTCTCCTTTTCTCTCCTCAGACTCAGTTTTGGATTTTAAAATACTTTATTGTGGGTAATACTGAGTTCTTCAAGGTGAATATTATTAATGTCTACTATCTTTAAAGGTCCAGGTGTCTAGTAGTGTAGGCATAGCCTTTTCAAAATGTAATGATATTCAATAAACAGCCCACACACACACACACACACAAACACCCTTTCAGTTTAACATGTTATCTAATTCAAGCTCCAGAATGTTGGGAAATTATGGCTGCTAAGAGCCATGCTCTTAATAGATGCGTTAATTCATTGGACCGTATGCATATGGTAAGTTATCCTATGCTGTGGTTAATTCCAGCTTCACCACTACCTTGGAGCTGGATGACTGTCAGTGGCAGGATGGTGCACACATTTCAAAAAGTCACAAATTTGAAAAATGCACACTTTATCAAAATGAACACTTTAAAATAGGGATGGGGGAGAATTTCTCCCCAAAACTTTGGGGGGCCGAGTGCCAACGTGTTCGGCCCCTCGAAGTAGTTTCGGAGAGAAATTCTCTGCACACCCCTGCACCCCGCACCCCCCCCCTTGGACGGGACTTACCTTTCCCGAATGTCCCTCCCGGCGGCGGGTCCCAGCGGCGGTTCGTCAGGTCTTCGACAGGGGCAGAGGCGGCAGCCGGTCTTTCGACCAGCTGCCGCCGCCGCCATTCCAATAAAAGTAAAAAAAAAACAAAACGCCCCTGTGATAGGCTACGTGATGATTAACGTAGACTATCACGGCTAGATTTGCAAAGTCAGCCGTGATAGGCTATGTAAATCGTCACGTAGCCTATCACGGGTGACTTAAAAAAAAAAATGCGTACGGCTAATGGCGGCCCCCATAGGGAGCCGCCATTCACGTTCCTTATTTGGTCGCTGTAGTCTACGTAAAGATTACGTAGACTACGGCGAAAATAAGGGCAACGCTATTTGCGTTGCCCTTATTTTCGCCATAGTCTACATAAAGATTTACGTAGACTACAGCGACCAAATAAGGAACGCGAATGGCGGCTCCCTATGGGGGCCGCCATTTGCGTACATGCTTTTTTGTTTTGTTTTTTAAGTCACCTGTGATAGGCTACATGACGATTAACGTAGCCTATCATGGCTGACTTTGCAGATCTAGCCGTGATAGGCTACGTTAATCGTCACATAGCCTATCACGGGGGCTTTTTTTTTTTAAAAAAAAACTTTTTATTTCGCGGCCGGGCGAGAGGAGGCGCCTCCTCCCCGGCCTGAATTTTGGCTGGGCGAGGCGGGAAGCCTCCCCCCTGGCCTGAATTTCGGCCGGGCGAGGCGGGAAGCCTCCCCCCCCGGCCTGAACTTCGGGGGGAGCAGCGAAGCGCCTCCCCCCCCACCGCGAAGCAAGCTGCGAGACCAGGTAAGTGGCTTTCGTGCACTCCTACTTTAAAAAAACAAACAAGCAAGCATTTCCACACTTGGAAAAAGCATTCCATACTCAACAGACTTGAGGCTCACTGGTTATACCATCCCTACAACATATTGGGGATGTATAAAATTTTTGTTTTGATTAATTTTTTACCAGAAGTTGCCCCATTCATACACCCAAATGTGAGCACAGTTATTGTGCAAAGCTTGCATATTACCAAGCTTCATATCACATTTGCAAACTGCATTCAATTTAAAAGTGCACTTTCAAAATGTGCATTTTGAAAAAAGAAATATTGATTTTGACAAAATACACATTTTCATGGTTTAGTCAATGGCAGGACAGAATGCATTTGGCTATGCACGTCAAAAAAAAAAAAAAAAAGCACAGCCAAGTGCACACTGTTTCCATTTGAACATCATCAACAACAAAAAATGCTGACATATGCCCTCACGCGGCGCCAGCTTGTCTGGCTAAAAGGGGGGGCCATTGCGGGCGGGTGGGGTGACATGATGCAGGGGCCTTTGATTGGTGCACCCCAGTGGCACCACCATGCAAGGATGGGCAGGCTGAGTTGCCTTAAACTCAGCCCCCTTCTCCAACTCAGCTCTCCGGCTCAACACAGCTAGAGAGAACTACAGCTCCGCCAGAAACGACGAAGGACACCGGCCTGCTGGAGACTGGTGTTGTCGCGCACGCTGAGGGCCCCGGCTCTTGAGGCTGCAGTGTGCCCGCCCACTCCTTTCTCCTCGGTCACGACGAGGGACTTTGGCCTGCTGGAGAACGGCTTCGTGCCAAAAATCTTGCGTGCCAAAATCTTCGCTTGGTGATACTGTTCGCCTCCCTCCCTCCTTCACCGACTCCTTTCCTCTCGCCCGCCCGACCGCTCAGTCTCCTCATGTACTCGCTCTCCTGCCCGCTCGCCCACCCGCGCGCTCGCTCAACCCGCCCGCCAGTCTGCCAGCCCGCTCGATCGCCCGCCCGCCCGCTCAATCGCCCGCCCGCCCGCTCGCTTGCCCTGCCCGCCCGCCCGCTTGCCTGACCGGCCCGCTGGCCGCCAGGCCAGCTCACGGCCTGCCTGCCAGCCGGCCTGTCTACCCAGCCGCCGGCCTTGCCGGCCTCTTCCTCCTCGCCTTGCCGGCCTCCCTGAGGTGTTGCTCCTGGCGGGGGGAGTCGGCGGGCGGGTGAGCGCGGCGCTGGTGTTTGCCGGCGGCAGCGCTCCAAGCTGTGGTCTGACTGCCCCCCACACTGGTCAGCCGAGTCTGCCTGTTGGGAGGGGCGCCTGGCTGCTGAGCCGAGTTGGAGCGTGTATATCACAGACCGATTGGTCGCCTCCCATGGGCTTGGGACGTCTCCCCCCCACCCAATAAATAAATAAATAAATAAAATAGGAAGAGCTGTGGCTCAGTGTTAGAGCACATGCTTGGCATGCGGAAGGCCCCAGGTTTAATCCCCAGCGTCTCCAGGTAGGGCTACGAAAGAATCTTGCCTGAAACTTTGGAGATCTGCTGCTGCCAGTCAGTGTCAACAATTTTCCAGCTTCGGCTGGTTTGCCAGCTATGGCCTCCTCTGGATAGGGATAGCTTGGCCACAGTGGTGCAGGCATTAGTAACCTCAAGACTGGATTACTGAAATGTGCTCTATGTGGGGCTATCCTTGAGGCTGGTCTGGAAGCTGGAGCTAGTGCAGAATGCAGCAGCTCATCTGTTGTCGGGAGCTTCCCCTTTTCAGCATGTAACTCCTTTGCTTAGGGAACTGCACAGGCTGCCTATTCACTACCGGGCCACGTTTAAGGTATTACTCCTAGTGTACAAAGCCCTAAACAACTTGGGACCAGGATACCTGAGAGAGCGCCTTCTCTCTTACCAACCTGCCTGGTCACTGAGATCATCGGAGGACTTGCTCCTGGTGGTTCCCTGTGGACCTATGGCCAAAGAGCCTTCAGCGTTGTGGCCCCCTTCCTGTGGAATTCCCTGCCTTTGGAGGTCAGGCAGGCACCAACATTGTGTTGCTTTTGGCACCTCCTGAAGACATTGCTATTTAGAGAGGCTTTCTCAGAGTGACCACCATTTATTTATTATGTTCAGAATCTGTTCCTTTTAAAATGTTTTAACTGTTTTAATTATGGGGTTTTATTCTTTCATCTTATTGTTCACTGCTCCAAAATCTGTGATGTGGAACAGTATATAAATATTGAAAATAAACAAACATATTAAAATAATATTGGGAGTTGAGTGCAGAGCTAATGTATGGTAATGGAGCTGTTAACCAGGAAGACCACCCTTCAAGTAGGAGGAGGGCTTTTTTATTTAAGGTGGTGTGAATGGTTGGAAATAGCACCTGGCAGCTGTTAGGGCCCACCACTCTTTCAGAGCCCACCATTCACATCTACCCTGAGACTTTCTTTGAAAATTAGTTGACACTTTGAGCACTGTTAGCGGGCTGAGACTAGCTTCCATATTCATTACCCATAATGCTCCTAACCTTGTATGGGGCTTTGTGGGAAATGAAAGTAGAGGCTAGACAGTTTCTCAGTACTGCTGGTGGCTCTTCTCTGAGTGTTGTTGCCTGCTGCCTGCCATGAGGTACGAAAGGTAGGCCAATCTGTGCTCACTGACAGAGGAGGAGATGCAACAGTGAAGGAGCTGGCCCACCAGAAAGCACTTTGCCAAGAGCCCCTTCAAACCTGAAGGGATCTCTGTCTGGATAATCCATCTCCTTGTAGCACTTGGAAGTCAGACAACTGTTGCAGTGTGAGATTAGGTAGTCATTGAAATGGCTAAGTAGCATTCACTCTTCCTTGTCCCAAAGTGGATGTAGGAATGGTTTCCTCCATCCTACCCCAACTTTTTTCTAGGATGTGTGTTTGAAAGGGGTTGGGAAGGCCTCGCTTAGAGGGGAGGGGAAAGGGTCCTTCCCTAGACCAGTATTTCAGGGGTGGGAAGAGGTCTTCTTACACTGATCCTGAGCTCATATCCAAAGCTGACTCATTCTGAAGAGGGCACATGGCAGGTACTGAATTTACTTCAACCTTGCAAGCCCTATGGGCTGCACTGATTCTGGGTATGGGATGTTAAGAATTAAATAGATCAAAATTACCTCATTGCAAATCCTTTATAAGTTATTAATAACATTCTGGCCATTAGGACACAATATATTGTCTTACCTTTTAGTATTATTTTATGGGCAAAAAGAAAAAGTACAGGAAAGACATAGAAAATATTGTTATGGCTAACAAGAGATTTATTATTGTATAAAATTGTGGACTTGAGCCGACTTTGTCAGATAATGAGGAGGAACAGCCATGAAATGCAAGAGCTATATGTATATAACATGTTTATGCCAAGTCCAAATGTACACAAGATAAGAATAGAATGATTCATTTGAAAAGAGTAGTCGTAGGTCTAAATCTGCTCTATTAATATCACAACTTCATTAGGAAATAAAATAGACACTACACTCAATATAACTGAGAAATTGTTATTTAGAGGAAGGGTAGCATGGTGTGCTAGGTAGGGATGTCAGAGAATTCCACCACGGATCTTGGTGAGGCCGAATGCCAGTGCATTCGGCCCCCCGAAATCCGTGGCAGAACGAAGCCACCCACCCCCCCATCCCATGAAAGGCACGCGAAACGGAGCACTTACCTGCTGCCGTCCGCGCCGAGTTGCAAATGGCGGCCGTGTCTGCGGCCGCCATTCGCTTTCTCATTATAGCCGTGATAGGCTATGTAAACAATTACGTAGCCTATCATGGCTAACGCAGGGATGCCATTTGTGTTTTACGTTAAGTATTTACGTGATAGGCTATTTACATAGCCTATCACGGAAAAAAAAAACACAAAACAGTGGACGCAAATGGCGGCTATGGCGGCAGCCATTTGCGTTCCCTTTTTTTTTTTGCTGTTTTACCTATGCAAATATTTTTGAATTTTTTTTGCTGTAATAGACTACATAAATATTTAGGTAGGCTAAACCGGCAAAAAAAAAAAAGGAACGCAAATGGCGGTCACTACGCCATTTGCGTTCCCTTTTTTTCGCCATAATAGCCTAAGTAAATATTTACGTAGGCTAAAATGATGGGGAAAAAGGGAACGCAAATGGCTGTTTTGTTTTTTGCTGTGATAGGCTACGTAAATATTTACGTAGCCTATCACAACAAAATAAAGGGACGCAAATGGCGGCTACAGCAGCCAGCCTTTGCGTCCCTGCAGGCTGCCCAGTGGCTGGATGTCCGGCTGTGGGCGGCCCTGGCCAGCGGCTCCATGGAATGTCTGCGGAGCTGGCCAGAGAGAATTTCGGGGGGAGTGCCTCCCCCCCACCGCAAATGTCACCTTTCGAAAAGGTAAGTGACTTTCGTACATCCCTAGTGCTAGGCAAAATACTGACTAGGAAAGAGAGAGTGAACCTTTAAATTTGTTTCTTTGGGTTTTGTGCAAGGTAAATATCACTATTTATGAAGAAATTCAGTAGTAATATTATGAAACTCTAATAGTGCGATCCCATACATGTCTGCTCAGAAATGAGCCTCAATAAATTTAATTGGACTTACACCCTGGTAAATATATATATAAAATCTCAGACTAGAAGTCCTACACATTCCTTCTAATTAGTTGGTCCTTGCTGTTCATCTCAGGTCTCAGAATAATTATATAGCATTTGGGGATAAAGATACAACCCAGTAGTCCAGCACTAGAGGCCAAGATGGAGAAGATCTCTACAGCAACCATGTATTTTCCCTTCGTGCTCAGATAAGCTGGAACAAAGGACAACCAAACACTGCAAAACACCAACATGCTGAAAGTGATGAACTTGGCTTCATTAAACATGTTAGGCAATTTTCTGGCTAAGAATGCCACAATGAAGCTGACAATGGCCAGAAATCCCAGATACCCCAAGACAGAATAAAACATTGCAACAGACCCTTCATTGCATTCCACTATGATTTCTTCAGCCAGAGAGTGCATGTCAAAATCTGGGAAAGGAGGAGCAGTGCAGAGCCATATAGCACAAAGGCTAGCTTGAACTAGGGAGCAAGCAAGAATGACAGAGTTGGCCAGTCTTTTGCCCACCCAATTCCTCATCCTGGATCCTGGCTTGGTGGCCATGAAAGCCAGAACCACAGTGATGGTTTTTGCCAGGATGCATGAAACAGCCACAGAGAAGGTGATACCAAAAGCCGTTTGTCGTAAGTAGCAGCTCACTTTTTGAGGCAAGCCAATGAACAGCAAAGAGCAGAGGAAGCAGAGCAATAGGGAGATGAGCAGAGAGTACGTGAGGTCCTGATTGTTGGCTTTGACGATGGGAGTGTTATTGTGCTGGATGAAAATTCCTAGCACTGAAGCTGTGATCAGACAAAAAGACAGAGGCAATAAAGCTAAAGCCATTCCTAAAGGTTCTGAGAAAGAGAGGAAATTTAGAACTTTGGGAAGGCATTGATCTTGGTACTTATTTGGATACTGACCTTCTTGGCATTTGAAACAGTCATCCAAATCTGAAAAATAAAACATGTTATTTGTTAATTCTTCTGTTAATTTTCTCTTGATATTTATCACCTTTTGTCCAATGGTTCATCTCCACAGTTGGGTGTTTGGCTCCTAAACTACCTTTATTTAAAATGTTGTTATACTCTAAGTACTCTATGAAAACTGGGATAGAAGGGCACACACACTCTTTTGAAGTATTGGCTGCCTGCCATAAATCATCGTTCAGCTACAAACAGCGGACATCTCCCCACAAATTTCATGTTGGAAGGTACCTATAAGACTAAATATGTGTGCACAGATACACAGGTCCCTGCAATTCTGCCAAACTGTCAATGTCTGAACAGCTTCTCTTTTTTCAGTAGAGGTTGTATCTGCTAAGCAGATCTTGATACGTTTACAAAGACAATACAGGATTTTGGAAGATGGGAACAAAAGGAGACACAAAAGTTGTATCTCTATTCTTCAATACACACCTGTGTGATCATTAAGATCATTGGTAGAGGTTCTGCTGGTTGTGCCATGACCTGTAGACTGCCTTCTTGCAGCAACCAAGAAGTGGGCCTTCTCTGTGGTGGTGCCTACCTCGTGGAATGACCTCCCCTTGGTATCTGTTTTAGGTGACCCATTTCTTTACCAAAGCCTTCCCTGTGCTGCCCAATCTGTTTGTTTGAAAGTCTGTTTGTAATTATGTGTTGTAGTGGTTAGAATGTTTTAGTAATGTTTACACAAAAGTTTTAGCAATTACTAGGTATATTAATTGTATTTTAATGCATAACATGATGTAGAATATTTCTACATAAGGCATTTTTTGTGCACTTGAGATTCCTCACTAACAATCGTTTCTGCATGATTTACACTATGTCCTCATCTTCCAGTGCCTCTTCCTGCTGTGCATCTATTATAGCTTTTTTTTTCTTCTTTTAAATGAGGAACATCTGGTATTTCTATGAATGGTGGCATGAATCCTTTGTATATTTGCACAATTCCACTATACCATAGTGCCATCTAGTAGTTTTGTCATGGAACATATGAAAGGCAGAGAAAGAAAACCTCCAGAAAAAAGCAGGTGTAAAGGAGCCTATCTTAATTGCATAAAGAATCTGAAAGCAGAAGCCTCAGTAAAGTGGCAAGTTAAATCCTCATTTAGAAAAGCCCGTACGTTAATATTTTAAATCTTCTTCAAAACCACATAGTGGTATTTTTAAATTTGGTCAATGGTAAATAAATCTATTACATGATGGTGATAGCGATGGTCTAACAATTGGACAATGTCATCTTTTATCTGGAGGGAATCTAAAGAATGGTGAGATTTGGTCAGTCATAAAATAACTTGCAGGGCAGGACCTTGGTTTTTAACTTAATGTGAGAAGTGAATATGTCATTTGTTTTGGAGATTTACTAGCATATCTCAGTAAATGTTTACCATCAGGAAAGGATGGTAATGATTTTTGTTGTTTAATGATATTGTATGTTTATAATGTTATAAGGGAACTGGTGTATTAGTTTGTTGGCATCATCCACATCATTTTTGAATACTGAACTGGTGATAAAAGACACTGTAATATATTTTACAAGGTCTTTTTGAGCAATCCTACCCTTCTGGTCTGAAATCTTCCCTTCTGGACATGGAGCACAATCATAGCAACAAAATGGCTCCCCTTCCTTCTTTTTTCTGCTGTAACCTGGATGGCAGTTGTCATTACACTGTGAAATGGGCAGCACCTGTCCATAAAAAGGAAACATTGTATGGGTCTTCTAACTTATCAACAAATGGCAGGAAGTTTCAGGGATACAATATGGGACGCTGTCAATTCACTCTGTCTTAAAGTTCAATCCCCCCACCCCCAACAGGAATGGACAAACTGTCAGTGTGAGACTGCACAAAGGATAGAGAAAGGAATGAATGCATTGTGCAGTTATGCAGGTAAAACCCATATTATCTGTTTCCCTCCATTCAACCTTTTGTCAATAAACACTAATTCATTCATTTAGTCCATCTTGCAATGTGGTTTCATGTAGAAGAAGGTATGGAACATGTGGTCCTCCAGATGTTGTTGTGCTCCAATTCCCACCATTCTTGATTACAGCAGTGCTGGGTGGTATTCAGGGGAGTTGGAATCAAACAGCATCTGGATGACCACACATTCCCTAACCCTGGTGTAGAAGATCGCAGAAAAGCTCCATCAAAAAGGGGTCTGTACAGAATTACTCTACATATCTAATAGCAAAGTTCCTTCTCATGGGGGCTGTAACTAAATGGAAATAATCAGAATCTTATGGTCTTTCAGGGAGTGTGTGTGTTTGTTTTTTAGGGAGAACAATTTTCAAAATCCTTCCTTGGTGTATTTCCCTGATCTCCTTTAACCAGTTTTGAAGTACTGAGAACCCCAATGCTACCAGGTCAAGTTCAGCTAAGAAAGCAGCAGAGACATCAATAGGAGTAGGGGTGCACGAAAGTCACTTACCTGGTCTCGCAGCTTTTCGCGGTGGGGTGTCGCTGTAGTCTACGTAAATCTTTATGTAGACTACGGAGAAAATAAGGGCAACGCAAATAGTGGAACGGGAATGGCGGCTCCCTATGGAGGCCGCCATTATCCGTACGCGCTTTTTTTTTTTAAAGTCACCCGTGATAGGCTACGTGACGATTTACGTAGCCTATCACAGCTGACTTTGCAAATCTAGCCGTGATAGGCTACGTTAATCGTCATGTAGCCTATCATGGGGGTGTTTTTTTTTTCTTTTATTGGAATGGCGGCGGCAGCAGCCGGTCAAAAGATTGGCTGCCGCTCCCGCCCCGGACGAAGACCCGACGAACCGCCGGCCGGACCCGCCGCTGGGAGGGACATTTGGGAAAGGTAAGTCCCGTCCCGGGGGGGGTGTGGGGGGCGGGGGGGGCGGAGAATTTCTCCCCGAAACTTGTTTGGGGGGCCAAACAAGTTTCGGGGAGAAATTCTCCGCCAACCCTAAATAGGAGTGGCACATCTGGTGGGAACAGAATATTTACTAGCCTCTGTGAAAAAAGTCTAAGCTTCTGGCAATTCAGAGGAGCTCCTACCATGGCACGAGGTGTAATGGGCTGTCTAAAGCAGTGGCTCATTGTTCTCTGTGGCAGCTTTTAATCCTCTTTTTTTCTCTTCCCCCACCCCATTCTTTAAGGGAGAAAAAATCCTGCACTAGGATACTAACACGATATCATGCTTTGCCAGTGCAGCAGAGGAAGGCAGAGTGGTGGAATGTCTTATGCCAGAACATTCCTGCATGCTGCATAATGATGCACCATCATTATCCAAATATTCAAATGACACATGCTATTGTTTACTATCATTGTAGGGATCATTTAGGTTTTTGGCTTCTTTTGGATCAAATTCTCTAAGTAATTATCATTGAAGTCATCGAAGACATTATTTCTTCACCACCCCCAACCCCAACAATCCCTGGATTAAGAGATATTTGCACAAATACATATTGGTTTCAATCCAGACTAAGGCTGAAGTCTACCTGGAAGTATGTCCCATTGAGCAGAATGGGGCTTAGATAATTTAATGAATATTGTATTTAGGGTTCATTGAAATCAATGTGCTAATTAGCCAAGACTAAAGTTGCACTAACGTCCCTTTGAAACCAAATTCTTTTGAAAATAAATCTTTTTTTAATTTTCTTTTTTTCCTGAAACACATTGAAAAGTAAGCCAATCTGAAATAAAAAATTCCTTTAAAATGACAGTGTATAAAGAGTAGCTTAAATATATGGGTCTTTTTCACTGTTTAGGTACAGGTTGGTCTAGAATGGTCCTTGGTGATTCTGAGTGTGAACACAGCAGAGTCTTATAGCACTTTGTAGCACTCAAGACTGACCTAAGTTTGTTTTACTTGTAGCCACAGTTGAATGTGTTTTTAAGTAGTTCACTGCAAGATTATTAGGAGCTGAGGGACAGACTCCAGTGCCTTTAACAATTGTGAATACAGGATATCCAGTTGGAGCCATGGCATCCTGCAGTGACTTGTGGAACTCCACAGGTTGCTTATCTCAAACAGCTGTGAAAAGGTTGAGAAACCTTTTTATCTTCACCTGGAAATAAAAGGGGAAGCTTATAGTACCATCTGGATGAAATCTTGGAAGAACAGCTGCTTCTGCAGAGAAACAGAGGGTCTGAAATCTAAGATTAGATGCTGGAGTGTCATTTGTTTGAACACTGTTTGAAACTCCTAAGCAATTAGGAGACATAAGGAAAAACGGCTCCAAATAGTATTTCTGAATTTAAACTACCAGCAATTTCTGAGGACTTGTAATTAAATCTGCATAAGTGTTTTTGTTTGTTTCTTTGTTTGTTTCTGCAACTATACTTGCTTGTTGTGCTTTCGAAAGTGGAGGATGGCAGTACCAAAGGAAAAAAAGGAAGGCTTGAGAACTCCACCAACTCCCCCCCCCCCAAGTGCTCCCTCGGCAAAGATTTCTAGAAATGCCGGAGATGAAGAGGAGTTGCTTGCTTTGATAAAAACTATGTCTTCTCAGCTACCAGAGCAGTCAAAGAAACTTGAAACAATTCAGGACTCAATTATTGCCCTCCAGGGGGCTGTGGATGTAATTAATATCTCTTTTCAAAAGATGGAATTGAAGGTTAATGCTCTTGAAGATTGGGTTACTGCTCATGAAACAGCCATCAAAGCCTCTCATGATATTTTGTCTGCTCGAATTTCTGAACTGGAGGCCTGCACACATAGAGCGAATCTACGTAGCCTTGGTATTAAAGACATGGCTACTGATATAGGTTTGGCTGAATTTATGGATAAAGTTTTGCATGAGCTATTTGCAAAACCAAATTAACCTGCACTATCATATTAAATATCTTGCTACTAAGGTAGGGATGGATGAAAGTCCCTTACCTGTTCTCGAAGGTTGCTTCGTGGTGGGGGTTCAGTTCTCCCCCCAAAGTTCAGGCGAGGGTTGGGAGGCGCCCCACCTCGCCCAGCTGAAATTCAGGCTGGGGGGGAGGCGCCCCATCCCTCATTGGCGAAATTCAGGCCAGGTAGAAGCGCCCCGTCTACCCAGCTGCAAAAAAAAAAGTAAAAAAAAACCCCACACACACACACACCCGTGATAGGCTAGATAACGATTTACATAGCCTATCACAGCTAGATTTCCAAAGTCAGCCATGATAGGCTATGTAAATCATCACGTAGCCTATCATGGATGAATTTGAAAAAAAAAAAGTGCGTACGCAAATGGCGGCTCCCATGGGGACCGCCATTTGCGTTCCTTATTTTGACACGTCTAGGCAAAAATAAGACGAAAATAAGGGAACGCTATTTGCGTTGCCCTTATTTTCGCCGTAGTCTATGTAAATCTTTATGTAGACTAGACGTGCCAAAATAAGGAACGCAAATGGTGGCGCCCATGGGCCGCCCCCATTTGCGTACGTGCTTTTTTTTTTTCAAAGTCACCCGTGATAGGCTACATGACGATTTACGTAGCCTATCACGGGTGACTTTGGAAATCTAGCCGTGATAGGCTACGTAAATCATTACGTAGCCTATCACGGGTGTTTGGTTTTTTTTACTTTACTTTTTTTTTTGCAATAGCGGCGGCGGCAGCCGGTCGGGACATGGGCTGCCACCCCCCCAACAAAACGCCACCGAACCGCCGCTGGGACCCGCCGCCGAGAGGGACATTTGGCCATGGTAAGTCCCATCCTGTGGGGGGTGGGGGGACAGCGGAGAATTTCCCCACCAATTTCGGGGGGCCGAATGCATTGGCATTTGGCCTCCCGAAGATTCGGGGAGAAATTCTCCAACATCCGCGGATTCCCCCCAGGACGAGGCTTACCTGGGGTGGATGTTCCGGACAGCAGCGGCTCCGAAGACGGGTCCAGCGGCAGCTCCAGCAGCAGCAGCAGCAGCAGCTGGTCTTTCGACCAGCTGCAGCAGCTGCCATTTACATCCTGGTCTTTGCCATGATAGGCTACATAAGTATTTAAGTAGCCTATCATGGCAAGCCAATAAAAAAACAAAACAAAACTGGCATACACAAATGGCAGTGGCTACAGCAGCCGCCATTTGCATTCCTTATTTTTCGCCATTTTAGTTTACGTAAATATTTACATAGGCTGTTATGCTGAAAAAAAGGAACGCAAATAGTGCCCCCTACGCTACTTGCATTCCCCTTTTTTTCATCATAATAGCCTATGTAAATATTTACGTAGGCTAAAACGGCAGAAAAAAAATACTTACATAGCCTATCATGGCAGCCTGGCTGGACACAAATGGCAGCCGCTACGGCGGCCACCATTTGCATCCACACCAGCCAGTCCACTGCCGGAACTCCGGCAATGGATGGCCTTGGCCGGCTGCTTCTCGGAGCCGCCAAGGAGAGAAGCCGGCCAGGCAGGATTCCAGGGGGGAGGACCGGATCGCCTCCCCCCCCATCTAGGATTCCAGGGGGAGGGATGGAGCGCCCCCCCACTGCGAACACAATCTTTGAAAAGGTAAGTGACTTTCATACATCCCTACAGTACATCCCTACTGGCTACATTTTGTATTCTTTTTGAAGACCAGATGAAAAGATTTTTGGATCCTGATGCTGCAGAATCATTTTTAATTGGTATTAAAATTAAAACAAGGGAACCAACTCTCTCAGCCGCTGGAGTTGGAACTTAGCCATTTTTACTTCTTTTGAAGTGCTGTTTGGGCTATAGCTGATAAGATGTTGGGCAGTATGCCAGACAGAGATGGCAGAGAATTCTGCCATGCATTCCAGCAAGGCCGGATTCTAAAAAACGTGGCAGAACAGCCTCCTGCCCCCCTCCTCCCACGGAATCCCCCCGGGATAGCACTTAGCTGGGGCGGATGCGGCAGAGTCCGTGGCAGTGGTGGTGGATTCGGCAGCAGCGGCGGTGGCAGCTGCTCTGGCGGCTGGTTTCCTGGCCGGCCACGGCCGGGCTGCTGTTGCCACCATTGCCGTCCTTGCAGCCATGATACGCTACATAAGAACTTACGTAGCCTATCATGGCTAACTCCCCCCCCAAAAAAAAACCCCAGCGTACGTAAATGGCGGTGGCTACAGTGGCCGCCATTTGCGTTCCCTATTTTTCGCCGATTTATCTTATGTAAATATTTACGTAAGATAAAACGGTGAAAAAAAAGGGAACACAAATAGAGTAGTGGGGGCTCTTTGCAATCCTTTATTTTTCACCATTCTAGCCTACATAAATATTTACGTAGGCTAGAATGCCAAAAAATAAAGGATCGCAAATAGTGCCCACTACGCTATTTGCATCCCCCTTTTTTTTGCCGTTTTATATTATGTAAATATTTACGTAAGATAAATTGGTGAAAAATAGGGAACACAAATGGCGGCCACCATAGCTGCTGCCATTTACGTACGCTGGGGGGTTTTTGGGGAGGGGGTTAGCCATGATAGGCTACGTAAATTCTTACGTAGCCTATCACAGCTGCCTGGCTGGATGCAAATGGCAGCTGCTATGGTGGCTGCCATTTGCATCTGCAGCAGCCTGTCCGCGGCCGAAAATCCAGCTGCAGGCGGCCTTGGCCAGCTGCTTCATGGCCTGGCCGTGGAGCGGAGCCAGCCATCAAGGATTCTGGGGGGGAGGACCGGATCGCCTCCCCCCATTTCCTTCACCGCGAAAGATTCTACGAAAATGTGAGTTTCATACATCCGTAATGCCAAAGTAAATGTTTGCATATTTTTGTTTTCTTTCTCCTTTTTTTGTGTTATATTGTAATAAAATGCCTATTTGTATGTGTATGTGTGTGTTAGGGATGTACGAAAGTTCCGCCATGGATCTCGGGGAGGCCGAATGCCAGCGCATTCGGCCCCCCAGAATTGGTGGTGGAATGGCCCCCCGCCCCCCCGGGACGGGACTTACCTTAGGCAGATCTTCCTGGCGGCGGCGGCTCTGGCGGCGGCTCCGGCGGCGGTGTGGCGGCGGCGGCCGGTCTTCCGAGCGGCTGCCGCCGCCATTTCCAGGTAAAAAACAAACAAACAAAAAATGTGATAGGCTTCATAAAGATTTACGTAGCCTATCACAGCTAGATTAAAAAAAAACACCGTAATAGGCGACGTAGACGTTTACGTAGCCTATCACTGCTGATTAAAAAAACAACAACAACGCACGTACAAAAACAAAAAACGCATCTACACTATTTGCATTCCCCTTATTTTCGCCGTCTTAGTCTATGTAAATGTTTACGTACACTAAGACGTGCCAAAATAAGGAACACAAATGGCGGCGCCCATGGGCGCCGCCATTTACATATGCGCATTTGTTTGTTTTTAATCAGCCGTGGTAGGCTACATAAACATTTACGTAGCCCATCACGGCTGACTGCAGGGACGCAAATGGTGGCAGCTACGGCCACCGCCATTTGCGTCCCTGCTAGCCAGCGGCCAGATGTCCGGCTGCTGGCGGAGCTGGCCGGCGGCTCCGCAGAATCCCTGCGGAGTGAAGCCGGCTGGCCAGGATCCCAATGGGCAGGACGGAACGCCTCCCCCACCAGCATCAGCATAATCCGCGGAAATGTAGGTACCATTCGTACATCCCTAGTGTGTATACACATATAAATATATTTTTAGATATGATATTACTTAAAATATACAAATGATTTGCTTTTGTTTTTTATTTTTTATCTTTTTCTTAATCTTTTTTCTCCTATTATCATTAGGAGCTCATTATCAAACCTCCTGTTAGTTATCTCAGAAGATCCTTGGGTGAATGGGGGGGGGGTTCAGGGAACAGCTGGATGGAGGGAGATCTCACACACACACACGCACACACACACTAGAAGAATATAGTTCTTCATATTCCCTGGTATGTTTATTCCTCATTTTGCCCATTCCCTGAACATGTTCAGAGTGTGCTTTTTATTCAAAGAGAAGGTTGCTGATCTTTCCCTTCATGCTGCATTTGTACAAGCGAACTGTGACGGCTTCAGAAAGAACTTTCCATACTGTCTCTTTTTCTTCATGAGTTTCATAACAGAAGTATGGTGTCGTGGTGAGAGTCCAGCCCAAAGTCACCCAGCGAGATAACTAACAAGAGGTTTGATAATGAGCTGGATGTGGAAATACAAAGCTGAGCTGGTGGCAAGCGAGGTGCTGACATGTGTAGGAGTAAGTTGCATTGAACTCAATAAGGCCTACTTCTGAGTAGACATGCACAGATTTGGTTCTCCTCTCCATTTTAGCCTCACAACATCACCAACAAGGCTGGATATGGAAATAGAAAGCCTAGCACGGGGAGTAATACTCATGCAGGGCTCCAGATCAGCATGGTCATTTTAAAAAGGTTCTTTCTTTCTTTCTTTCTTTCTTTCTTTCTTTCTTTCTTTCTTTCTTTCAACAGCGTTGCTTTAAACCAAAAGTGCATTGCTCAGGCACACCTAGAGCAGCCTTGTTTTGCTAAGCCCCGAGGAGGAGGAAGTGTTTTGGCTGAAAATAATTACTGCACGTCTCATGGCAGGGGAAAAAATACATAAATATCTATTAAAAATAGCCTTTCTTATGGAAGTTATGCAGAATTACGGCTGTCGGTACAGATTTATCTTCGTAACTTTCAGAACGGAAAAAAAAGAGGAGAATTCCAGGGGCTTGCAAACGATGGTACAGAGCACTGGCTGCAAACTGCAGAAGTCAAGTGGCACAGAAGGTACACAATTCGTACATCCCTAAAATTTAATAATACTTGCAATCTTTGGAAGAATGCTGTATAGGTATAATCTCAATTGGATTTATATTTGGATATTTGGTTTGTTCTTACTGAAGTTTAATGTAATCCTTTTTTCCCCTTTTTCTTTTTTTCCCTTTTCCTTCTTTTGCTATCCTCCACTTTTTCTTTTCCCCAGAATACTGTAATGTTGGAAACTGAAGATTTTGATTATGTTGCTGGTAGTGTTTATTTCATTTATAAAATAAAAAATAGTTTTTTTAAAAAAAATAACAATGGTGAGTACAGAACCAGTTAATTACAGATATTCTTGACACAGAAAGTGTAACTTTGTTGAGAGAAAATTAGCGAACAAGCACACAACTGTAAGTGGGTCAGGTTCTGAGGATCTTAAAGTCAAGTCTTTACAGGCATCCAGTGTAATCCTGCTTCACATATGAGTTGCTTCTTCAGATAAATAATAACATCTGACTCAACTCACCATCTTTAGAGTAAGGATGGATGGAAGTCCCTTACCTGGTCCCGCAGCTTGCTTCGCGGTGGGGGGGAGGCGCTTCGGTTCTCCCCCCGAAGTTCAGGCTGGGGGGGGAGGCACCCTGCACCGCCCCACCGAAATTCAGGCCGGGGGGGAGGCACCCCATCCCTCGCCGCCGAAATTCAGGCCAGGGAGGAGCGCCCTGTCTCCCTGGCCGCGAAATAAAAAAGTAAATGTAAAAAAACCCAAACACACATGTGATAGGCTACGTAATGATTTACATAGCCTATCACGGCTAGATTTCCAAAGTCAGCCATGATAGGCTATGTGAATCGTTACGTAGCCTATCACGGGTGACTTTGAAAAAAAAAAGGCGCGTATGCAAATGGCGGCGCCCATGGGCACCGCCATTAGCGTTCCTTATTTGAGCCCGGGTAGTCTACGTAAAGATTTATGTAGACTACGGTGAAAATAAGGGCAACACAAATAGCATTGCCCTTATTTTCGCCGTAGTCTACGTAAATCTTTACGTAGACTGGGCCCAAATAAGGAACACAAATGGCGGCGCCCATGCGCGCCGCCATATCCGTACCCGCTTTTTTTTCTTTTCAAAGTCACCCGTGATAGGCTACGTAATGATTTACGTAGCCTATCACGGCTGACTTTGGAAATCTAGCTGTGATAGGCTACATAAATCGTTACGTAGCCTATCACGTGTGTGTGTTGTTGTTTCTTTACATTTACTTTGTAATGGCGGCGGTGGCAGCTGGTCAGAAGACCGGTCGCCACCCCCGCTGAACCGCCGCCGAACCGCCGCCGGGACCCGCCACCGAGAGGGACATGTGCATGAGGTAAGTCCCATCCTGGCGGGGGCGGAGAATTTCACCGCCAATTTCGAAGGGCTGAATGCATTGGCATTCAGCCTCCCCGAGATTCATGGAGAAATTCTCCGCCATCCCTACTTTAGAGGAGGAGAAACTTTCAGCCTGTGGTTTGAGCTCTGTGAAGCAATATGACATAAAATGCAAGCTATTCCCAGCAGATTAAGTGGCCTCATTCAAAAAACTATTTAGATTACAGCACTGCCACAGTGTTTTTTCTTGAGTCTAAGGACTCCTCAGAAAAAACTATAATAATAATTTGTATATACCTGTGATACAGATGCTTCTGTTATCTTCTCACATATGCACAACTGTATTCACATTGCCTTCATAAGTATAATCATATTGTTCTAACACCAATCCTATTTTAAATAGATTACTAACACCCACTACGTTATTGTATATTGTTACAACAGCACACCCGTATTACCTGACCCACTTACAGTTGCGTGTTTCTTCTCTAATTTCCTATCGGTTTCTACAACTGTGCTAGGGATGGCGGAGAATTTCTGAGAATTTCTCCATGAATCTCAGTGAGGCCGAATGCCAACGCATTCGGCCCCCCGAAAATGGTGGTGAAATTCTCCACCACCACCCCGCCCCCCACCGGAATGGGACTTACATCCTGCAAATGACCCTCTCAGCGGCAGGTCCCAGCGGCGTTTCGGAGGCGTTTCGGTGGGGGCGGGTGCAGCGGCCAGTCTTCCGACCGGCTGCCGCCGCCGCCATTACAAAATAAAGTAAAAAAACAAACAAACCCCGTGATAGGCTACGTAACAATTAACATGGCCTATCACGGCTAGATTTCCAAAGTCAGCCGTGATAGGGTACGTTAATCATCACGTAGCCTATCACGGGTGACTTTGGGGAAAAAAAAGGGTGTACGCAAATGGCGGCAGCCCATGGGCACCGCCATTTGTGCTCCGTATTTTGGCACATTTGCGTTGCCCTTATTTTCACCGTAGTCTACATAAATCTTTACGTAGACTAGACGTGCCAAAATAAGGAACGCAAATGGCGGCGCCCCATGGGCCGCCGCCATTTACGTACGCGCTTCCCCCCCCCAAAGTCACCCGTGATAGGCTACGTGACGATTAACGTAGCCTATCACGGCTGACTTTGGAAATCTAGCTGTGATAGGCTATGTTAATCGTTACGTAGCCTATCACGGGGTTTTGGTTTTTTTTTCACTTTTTGTTTCGCAGCCGGGGAGACGGGGTGCTTCTCCCCGGCCTGAATTTCAGCCGGGCGAGGCGGGGCACCTCCCCCCCGGCCTGAATTTCGGCCAGGCGAGGCAAGATGCCTCCCCCCCCCTCGCCTGAACTTCAGGGGAGAAGCGAAGCACCTCCCCCCCCCACCACGAAGCCAAGCTGCGAAAAGGTAAGTGACTTTCGTACATCCCTAACTGTGGCCCTTTTTTGTACTTAGTTTACTTTGTGGAGAGAGACATAGCTCAATAGCAGTATGTAGACTTGCATACATTCTCTGGCATTTCTGGAGAATACTTCTACTTGAATTTAGGCAGGTATTCCTTGTTATTCCCCCAGTAATGGGCTAGATAATCCCTCCAACCCAGCTAAGGAATTTCTATTCAGTTGTTCTCAGGGCACATGCAAGGTATTTTGTCACCAAAAATAGTCCAGTAGGATTATACAGCTCTATGCTTTCAAAGGTAAGGATTGTAGTAATTTTAAATTAATTAATGATGTTTAAAATTATGTGATCTTCTGCATTCAAGGTAGTAGAAGACATGTGTTTTAGTGTTGATATAACCCCCATTGAGTCCATTGCTCCTTATTCCTAGATGAACATGGATTTGAAGCCTTAAACTACACGTGACTTCATTCAAAACAAAATTCTTCTCTCGGTGTTTAATCAGACAGTGATGCTATTGCATTGCTTGCCAGTGTACAACAACAAGATAGCTCAGGTGAAGACAAAACCTCAACTCCTCTGTGACTTATTGTGACAAAGAAACCTTAAGCTTATTGTAAGTGCGACTTTAAAAAATATTCTAGTAGGGTGTGTGGGTTTATGAAGGAACACTTTCCCATTTAGCTTTGCATAATATGATCTATAATACAGTCCCACCTGATTAAATGCTCTGTGCCATGAGATGGCCTCCTCATTAAGGGTGAACTTTTGATCTGGTAAAATCCTGCCTACTTTTATTCTGAAGAAGGACTGGTTTGGGAAAGTAACCCAGTTTATGATATCAAATCCATCAGCAAGTTCACCGTATTCATCAAAAGACACCAAGTCGCCAACAGTGTTGTTAAATGAGATGCTCCTCAGGAAAGAGTGAAGCTACATTAAAGAAGAGAAACACTTATTTCAAAGAATGACTAAAATAGTCAACGGTGGGTTGTTGTTGTTTTAAAAAATCATATGGAATGCAATCGTATTCACGTTCCCTTGGACAAAAGACCCGGTATGTTCAATGGGGCTAATTCGCAAGGAAGCATGTTCAGGATTGCAACCATACTGTAAGATTTACAAGCATTGATCCCTTGATTATTTTAGGTTTCTTGCTCTAAAGGATCATACAGTGAGTGCGTCTCAATAAATTAATACTCAGAGAAGAATGCATTAACTGTTATTTCCATTAACCAGTCAATAGCCATTACTTTAAGTGCTGATATTCTAGTATGCAGAATTAACTTTGGTTGTTGTTTTTTCCCAGTCTATGATGGCCTGCTTTATTTTATGAATAAGGGGATTTATCTTTATCTTTATTAATTTTATTAGAATATGAGTACCCAAAATGACACTTTTAGCCATATTTTTATTTGCATGTATTTATCTGCCAGGACAAGTTGATTACTGCGAAGTGGAAGCATGGCAAAAGATCTTGGATATCCCCCTCCCCCCGAATCCCTACTAGCTCAGTTGCACAAGCCCAAAGTGGGCAGTTTCTGCAAACAGCAGGTGAGCTGCTAGGGAAGGTCAGGAGGATGAGTCAGGAAATGCAGCTACTTGCTGCCTTTTCCCTTCTGGTTTGTTTTTACTCCATTGACTCAGATGTTTCTGCCTGTTTATTCAGATGTAAGTCATGCTGACTAGAGCTGTTTTCACACCCTGCTTTCTGGAACTGCTACTCCCAGATCACCAGAATTAGCTAGGGATGTCAGAGAATTCCACCACGGATCTCAGGGAGGCCGAATGCCAACTCATTCAGCCCCCCGAAATTGGTGGTGGAATGGTCTGCCCCCCCGCCCCCCCCAGGACGAGACTTACCAGGGGCGGATCTTCCTGGCGGCGGCGGCTCCAGCGGTGGCTCCGGCGGTGGTTCGGCAGTGGCGGCTGTGGCGGCCGGTCTTCCGACCGGCTGCCACCGCCGCCATTTCCAGTTAAAAAAAAAAAAGTGATAGGCTACGTAAAGATTTACGTAGCCTTTCACGGCTAAGTTTTTTAAAAAAACATTTACATAGACTAAGATGGCGAAAATAGGGGGAACGCAAATAGCCTAGCGTCTGCTACACTATTTGCGTTCCCCTTATTTTCACCGTCTTAGTCTACATAAATCTTGATGTAGACTAAGACGTTACAAAATAAGGAACGCAAATGGCGGCGGCCGTGGCTGCCACCATTTGCGTATGCGCGTTGTTGTTGTTGCTGTTGTTGTTTTAAGTCAGCCATGATAGGCTATGTAAGCATTTGCATAGCCTATCATGGCTGACTGCAGGGACGCAAACGGCGATGGCTACGGCTGCCACCATTTGCGTCCCTGCTAGCCAGCGGCCGGATGTCCGGCTGCTGGCGGAGCTGGCCGGCAGCTCCGCAGAATCCCTGCAGAGCACAGCTGGCCGACCAGGATTCTGGGGAGGGGGGAGAAACAGAGTGCCTCCCCCCCATCCAGGATTCTGGGGGGAGGGACGGAGTGCCCTCCCACCATCAACATAATCTGCGAAAGATAAGTGCCTTTCGTACATCCCTAGAATTAGCCTTCCACACTTAGGCCAACATGAATCTGAGATAAGCAATGGAGTGTGCATTCCAGTGGTGGGTTGGGCCAAAGGCAAAAGGGGCCATAACAAAAATATTTAAAAAAAATAAAATGCCAGCATATTATAGTTTGAATCTCTTACTGCCAGTAACTAACCCGTAGAGGGGAGGTTAGCTTTTATAATGAGGAATTCTAAAAGAGTAATTCCGAATTTTAACATTTAACACTAGGGAAAATGTGAAAAGCAGGGAAACCAGAAAATGATCAGCAGTCAGGGGAATGGGGATTGGGTCAAGGGAAGAGGTGTAGTCCTCTGGGGAACCCTGGAGGGACAGATTGGGACTCCAGATGGGCCATATTTGGCCCATGGGCCTACGATTCAGCACCTCCATTACAAAGCATATCACGTAACCTTTATGCAGCACATTTCCTTTGGAATAATGCCTATTGGACACAGTGGGGCAGACTTCTGAACAAGAACACAGAAGGTCAGGGTACACATAAAGGGAGCAGTCCAGTAGCTGGAAAGTAGCTGTCTGAACATTTTGACATTCGGATTTCTATGGGGGGTGCCTTCAGCCAGTAATGAAGAGAACACATCTGAACAAAGGAAAATAGATTTCTTTTTTCAAGGAAACAATTGTAGAATCTTGTGTGCAAATTTGGACCTGACACTACACATTGTGAAGCCAGTACCAACAAACATTACATCAGCCATTGCAGGAGAGATGCTTTGTGCAACATTACCTGCCAGGGTTGAAGATCTTGAAATCGACATTTGTCCACTGTTGCTCTGAGCTTGGGCTTGGATGGGGACAACTGATGCAAAGCATGTGCTATGGCCTGGACTGCATTGTAGACACTGTAGCTTTGGCCAGTCATGCCCATTTCAAACAGAGGCCCAGGGAGGCTTTCTAGCTTCTCTTGCCCACTGCATTTATCACTGCCCCCGATGTTCTCACTAGAATCTGTAAATGAGCAGCTGAATACTTGTTCCCAGAAGATCCTGAAAAAATCACTGCCTTCCTCTGAGCTAGGATGGAGCATCTGAAGGAATTTTGGAAACTCTGGCACTTCACTTAAGTGAATCACAAAGGATAAAGTACCATAAAAGTGCTGTACATCAAAATTCTGTTGTACCATTTCTGTAGCGAAATCCCACTGGGCTGTCATAATCCACACTTTACCAAAAGAGGCCTCTGTACCATCTTCAAATATTGAATGGTAATACATGATCCATTTCAACCAGGCTGTGGTCTGAGGCTCAGCATTTACAACAAATACTTTAATTTTGGAATTGGTTAAGGAAATGGCCTTGGCTTGGATAGATTCTATTGACTGTACTATCTCTACAACTTGAGATAGTGCTGGTATTTTTCCACTGAGTGCAGTGCAAATTCCATGCTGGGAAAGCATTGACTTCATGGTCTCCACAAACCTTTCTCCATTGTCATCATCTGAGGCGATGATCCCAACCCATGTCCACTGAAAATGCTGAAGTAGCCGAACAATCCCTTTGAACTGATATTCTTCATTGGGCACCATCCGGTAGAAAGAAGGGAGTTGATTTCCAATATTCATTGCTGGAGCTAATATACAGTAGGCAATCTAAGAAAAAGAAATGCATTTCCTTCACAACAATGGGCAGATCTTATGATGAACAATGATTGATCTCAAATATCGGCTGCAATGGTAGAGCTTGCCAGAAACGTGTTATTAAATTATATTTTATGGACAACATTGAATAATTTACGAGGTGGTGTCTGCATTAGATGCATTGTCTCACAGCATGAAACTATGCTTTTCTTTATGCCTTGTTATGGTGTGCATTCGGGAACAACTCTCTGAGTGTGAGGAGCCCCAGCAACGACTCATGAGCACACATGAAAGTGAATATAGTCACCTATATTCACTCCTGCGAGGAGAATATCGGTGACATTTAATTATTTATTCATTACTTTTTTCTCAGGTAAGAATTTAAACTCATTTAAAACTCATAAATCATCAGCTGAAGCCAAAACAAGGGCTCAGAAAAAGGAGCTAAATCCCAGACCGGTTGATCTTTACAAACCTACAGTTTGGAGCTACATCTGGGGGGGGGGAGGGGGGCAGACGAAACTAGATTTCTTGCAGACCTCCTCTAATAGAGATTCCTGAGTGGTTGAACAGAACCTCAACCACAGACTTAGACTACACTCAAGTTTGGAAAGGGGCAGTAAAAATAAAACATTCTATATTGTCTTGTTGCATATGTTTAACTCTTTACAGGGTTGAATCCAGATTTGGGCATGTTAAACTGGACAGGTGGAAGTAGACACATTCCTGCCTCCTCCCCCTCCCCTTGGCTGCTCCTCTAGTCTCCTGAAAATGTTGGATGGATGGAGGGGGAGGGTCACTGGTGAATGGGGTAGGCTGTAGTGTAAATGGTTGAAGGACAGGGGTTCCCTCAAGACTGGACAAAGGCACCTTTCATGGGTGGAGGTCTACTCACAGACAGTGCCTCTGCCCGATTTTCGGGGAACCCACTCTTCCCCTGTGCACCACAATTCACTCCATTCAACAGGGTTCCCTGACCCTCTGTGTGGCATTTTCCAGGGGCTGGAGGGGCTGCCTCATGGTGGGCAGGGCGGGGACATCCACTTTGCTTTCACTAGCCCAGCTGTATGCACCTAGGTCTAGATCCAACCCTTGTAGCTGTTGGATAGGGGTGCACGAAACCCACTTACCTGGTCTCGCAGCTTTTCACGGTGGGGGGGAGGCACTTCGCTGCTCTCCCCCCAAAGTTCAGGCCGGGGGGTGAGGCTTCCCGCCTCGCCCGGCCAAAATTCAGGCCGGGGGGGAGGCTTCCTGCCTCGCCCGGCCGAAATTCAGGCCGGGGAGGAGGCGCCTCGCCTCGCCCGGCCACGAAATTAAAAGTTAAAAAAAAAAAAAACGCCCCGTGATAGGCTACGTGACGATTAATGAAGCCTATCACGGCTAGATCTGCAAAGTCAGCCATGATAGGCTACGTAAATCGTCACGTAGCCTATCACGGGTGACTTTAAAAAAAAAAAAAAGCACGTACGGCTAATGGCGGCCCCATAGGGAGCCACCATTCGCGTTCCTTATTTGGTCGCTGTAGTCTACGTAAATCTTTACATAGACTACAGCGACCAAATAAGGAACGGGAATGGCGGCTCCCTATGGGGGCCGCCATTATACATACACGCTTTTTTTTTTTAAGTCACCCGTGATAGGCTACGTGACTATTTACGTAGCCTATCACGGCTGACTTTGCAAATCTAGCCATCATAGGCTACGTTAATCGTCACGTAGCCTATCACGGGGGCGTTTTTTTTTTTTTTAGTTTTATTGGAATGGCGGCGGCAGCAGCCGGTTGAAAGATCGGCTGCCGCCCCCGCCCCTGACGAAGACCCGACGAACCACCGCCGGGTCCTGCCGCCGGGAGGGACATTCGGCAAAGGTAAGTCCCATCCTGGGGGGCATGCGGGGGGCAGGGGGTGTGGAGAATTTCTCCCCGAAACTTGTTCAGGGGGCCGAACACGTTGGCGCTCAGCCTCCCGAAGTTTCGGGGAGAAATTCTCCGCCAACCCTACTGTTGGAAATCCCTTTCTCTCCTCCTTTGGTTTAGCAACACTGGCTGGAGACTGTTTCCGTTGTTAACACTCCTGGGCTTCCTCACCACTTTGTCTTATTTCTTAGTGGTGAGAGTGTTGGACTGGGATCCAGGAGATCTGGGTTCTAGGCCCCACTCGGCCATGGAAGTTCACTGGGTGACTTTGGGCCAGTCACAGACTCTCAGCCCAACCTACATCACAGGGTTGTTGTTGTGAGGATAAAATGGAGAGGAGGAGGATAATGTAAGCCGCCTTGGGTTCCTTGCAAGAGGAAAAAAAGGTGAGGTGTAAATGTGGTAAAAATAAATAAATAAATAAAATAAACCCAAGTTTGGAAAGGGGCAGTAAAACATTGTTCTGTATTGAGAAGGGCTTCTGTGCAGGCCTAGCTAGTGTAACAGGCTGCAATTAACAAGAAGTGTACTCTAGCTTCAGTTCAGGCTCAGTGTAGGCTCAGATTTTATGTCTTATATGATAGCTCATAAACTAAAGTCCAGAAATAGACTCATCCTAAGTTTGACAGCGCAGCTTTTGATTTAGTTTTTTTCAAAACACACATGCACGCTCACACACACACAAAGGGACTCATCCCCTTGTAAACCACATCCCTTCCTAAATCAGATGACCACTGTCAGTCCCTCAACCCATTGCATTCCATGAGAAGCTCAAACCACACCCTTTCCTAAATCACCTACCATTATCTATTGTCCCCTCCAACAATCCATTGACTATCGTCCTCTCCTCTGAATAGAATATCTCCACTCCCAGGAGTCTCAACTGACCTCGATTTCCACTAACTACTACAGACCAACAGTTTAGCCACATCTTCAATTGCTTTTTAAATGAGAAGCTTTAATCTGATTGGCTGCAGCAGCAGTTGGGGCAAGCTACCTAGAACTATATAGGGAGGAAGTCTTGTGTGAGAGGCCAGGTCACCAAGTTGGGGAGCCCCAGTGATGAAGCATCTCAGCCCCAGTACCAAAGTGTCAACACACAAGTGAGTGAAGCACTCATGTAAGTTAGCAACAGGTTGAGGAGGCAAGGAAAGGAAACCCTTCCCTGCCTTCTCCTAGTAACTATAAATAAAGGTAAAGGTAAAGGTGTCCCCAACCAGTCGTGTCCGACTCTAGG
This sequence comes from Heloderma suspectum, assembly GCF_057233095.1. NCBI lineage: Eukaryota > Metazoa > Chordata > Lepidosauria > Squamata > Helodermatidae > Heloderma > Heloderma suspectum. The sequence goes on along the minus strand of NC_139463.1, from coordinate 90,450,418 downwards.
GTGCGGTGCTCATCCCCGTTTCTAAGCCGAAGAGCCAGCGCTGTCCGAAGACGCTTCCGTGGTCATGTGGCCGGCATGACTGAACACCGAGGTGCACGGAACGCTGTTACCTTTCCCGCCGAGGCGGTACCTATTTATCTACTTGCAATTTCTTGCTTTCGAACTGCTAGGCTGGCAGGAAACTATAAATACATAAGTTTAAATAAATACATACATACATATAAATAAGTATAAATAAATTTCCCATGTTCTACTAGTAAATTTCTTAGTTTTCCAGGTAAACAAACCTAACAACAAGAAGAAGAACAACAGTGTAACAGTTATGAGGGAGAAGGCCAGCAGGATTGTGGGGGCTATCCAGTGTATTGCACTGAGTGCCACATATATAACTATATGCCACCTCGACAGAAGTAGTGGTTTAATGAGCTCCTGGCTCTCAGGGAACAAGTTCATTTACTTGGAGCCAAGGTTACTGACCTGGGGAAGCTTAGATAGACAGAGATGTTGGTGGATAAGACCTTTGGGGACCTCACAGCAGTGTTCCAGTCCCTGGGTGCGAAAGTGGGAGAGCATCCAAAGCAGACTCATAAATAGAAGAGAAAGTGTTTGGATGCTGAAGAAAAGATTTTATTTGTAAAAAAAAAAAAAAAAGCAACAACCCAGGACAACAACAATTTATATTTCGAAGCCTACTTCAGGGGGCTGTAAAATAATCCAGGACAACACGTTACTAAAATAACATAAAAATTTTAGCAATGGCAAACATATAGAAGTTTTAGCATTGAAAAACTCATAGAATATAAAATATTTCACACTGCAGATAAGCCTGTGCATACTTACTTATAAAATTGTCCGCAGAAATTCTTACAAGAAATATCTCTTACTAGAATTCACTGATGACTTGGAAAAGTGTTCAGAAGGCTGTACTTTATATTTTATCTGATAGAGGAGGTTTTTTGCAGGTGTTCCCAAGATACATTGGTTATCTCAAGGCCTCTCATGTCTGGACAGGACTGAGTTAGAGAGGAAAGGGGATCTCTGGAAACTACATAGTTGCTATGGACAGGGATGGCTCGAGCATACTGTTGCGGCTCAAGGCCTGGAGAAAATTTGCCAGTTCAGTCCCCCGGATGCCAGTTCATGGACCTGAGCTCTTGCCTGCCTTGCAGAGTGCTGAGTCAGGCAAGAGCTCGGGCACCTGTTCCCTCAGCAAGCCAATCACCAAGTGGGGAAGAAGGCAGCATGTCTCCTCCTTTGCCCATCCTTGCTACAGCGGCAGTGGCGCGGGACAGGCTGGTTGTTTTCTGTAAGTTTTTCTGGCCTTACAGAAAATGACCAGCTTGTCCCTTGCTGCCACTGCTGTAGCAGGTGGGAGTGGAGGGAAGAAGGAGGCACCTATCCTCTTCTTCCCCCCGCCCTCTGCTGGAAGCCAGGGCGAGAGGCTGGGGGCTGGCCGCTGAGGCCCTCTTTCCCTGCACCAGCCCTTGACAGCTGGCACAAGGAAGAAAGGTGACGGTGGCACCCCAGTGCTCTCGCCCTGGCCTCCTCTAGAGAAGGCCAGGGCAAGAGGTTGGGGGCTGGCCGCTGAGGCCCCTTTCCCCCATGCCAGCCCTTGAAAGCCAGCACGAGGAAGCGGGGTGGTTCACACAGCTCGCAGGCAGGCAGGACGACCTGGGAAGCTTGCTGAGCAGGTACAGGCTGTGCAAGCTGAGGAGGGCAGTTCATTGAGCTCCCCCTGCCCTGGAGATGGACAGAGATGGGTTCATCCATCCCTAGCTAAGGAAGTGGTAGAACCTCCAATTCCTCATTTAGTCCAAAGTGTCTGTCGGGTGCACCAGCCATGCACTGGGGGTTGTTTGGAAAACAACCCCCAGTACGTGGCTAGTCATGGCTAGTCAGCCATCGTGACTTAGCATGTTGTGTGAACGTGCCTGGTGAATGAGCAAAGAGCATGCCATGACTGAGGCAATAACTATGCTACCTTGATTTATTTGAAGAGGAGAAAAGGAGGAAAGAGTATGTGTGAGACAGTATTATTTTTTGTTTTTTTTGTTTTTAAAATCTGGCTATCTATTGTTCTTTATCCAGGATTATGGGGTTATCTACTAACATTTCAGCTTGGAGATTTGTGACAATCCAAAGGGGTTCACAATTTATTATTTCTTTAATCATCACTGTATGCACTGGGTGAAAAAGTCCTTCCTTTTATGTGTTCTGAATCTTCCACCCATCAGCTTCATAGGATAACCCCGGGTTCTAGTATTATGAGAGAGGGAGAAAAATAGTTTCCTCTCCACTTTCTCCAAACCATGCCCCATGATCAGTCATGATGTTGCAATGTCACAAATCATGCCTGCTTACAACTTACCCTCAATGCATCCACTCTTTTCCTGGGTCTTTCTGTCCCCAAATCAGATTGCGAGGATGGAGTGCCTGGGACCAGCAAAGATGCTCCACATTGTACTGCTCCTGTATTGCCTTATGAAGCATCTGAGCCTTACTGTATGTGTGCTGAAACATCAGTGCCTTGCAGCATTTTCCCATCCCCTCAGCCAAGTCGATTGCTTTCCTAATTATGCCTTGGATTACATGGAATGCACCTTTTTTTTCCCCATAGCAGCTGCACACTGGGATGCCATTGTCATCAGACTGTCAACCATAAGTCCAAGATCTCCGTCTTGGTCCATCATGAGCATACAAGTAAAGTTGGGATTCCCCCCACCCCCCAATCTGCATCATTTTACACTTGCTTACATAGAACTTTATTTGCCAATTTGATGTCCATCTTTCCACTATGGAGTGATCCTTTTGGAGCGCTTTGCAATCCCTCTTTGTTTTAACTGCCCTAAATAATTTGGTGTAATCAGCAAACATGGCCACCTTGCAGCTTAGTCCTAGTTCCAGATCATTTATTATTATTACTATGATTATAATTACTACCACTACTGTTATTATTACATTTGTTATTATTACGTTTACGTCCTGCCCTTTTTCCTCTTGCAAGTAACCCGACTTGACCCTGTAACCCAACTTGACAGCTTCCATGGGCATCCTCCTCTTCCATTTCATCCTCACAACAACTGTGTGAGGTATCAGTGAACTCATGTGCTGCTGCGGCTGCTGCTTTTTCTCTACATGACAGTTATTCTCCTCCTCCGACACCCTCAACGCTCTGAGTACAGTGTTATGAAATCTCATAGAGATTCATTATACCATTCCACCCACTACAATAGAAGGGAAATAGGAAAACAAATATGGTTTTCATATATAGCCTCCAGCTTTTGGGCAAATGATGGGCAGAAATGGTTGCCATCACATGCTTTCAGTGCCAACACTGTGTGACTGAGTATTTATTTTATTTTTTGTTAACTGCCCTTTCTCCCTCACTCTTTAACCAAACTTCCTGACTTTTTCAGGCACCTTTTATTAAAGTTAGAATAACCCACCTCCTCCCTGATTTTCATTAAACATGGCAGAACCCCTTTTTCACTGATTGCCTTAACTTTTGGAGGCACAACTGCTAATTTGTGCCTTCAATAGATACACAATTAAATTTGATAGCACTGCGTCACTGTTCCCAGCAGATTGAACCACACTCACATCTTGACTTTACTAGGTGATTGGACAAATTCATGTAAGAGAAGGCTATCAGTGGCTGCTAGTCCTGATGGTTATATGCTACTGCCTCCAATATCTGAGTAAGTATAGCAATGTATACCACTTGCTGGGGAACAAGGGTTGCACGCATGTCTTACTTGTGGGCTTCTCACTGGCAGCTGGTTGGACACTGTGTGTAGAGAATGCTGGACTGCATGGACCTCTAATCTGATCCAGCATGGCACTTCTGTTCTTATGGAGCCACAGTGCTACTCTAATACCCACACACACACACACACACACACATGCGGGAAGTGGGTAATACCTGCAAATTTTATACCAAATATCAAAATTCAGGATCTGTTTCTTTTCTTCTGGCCTGTAGATTAATTTTACCTGTGGAATCTTGTAGATGCCTAAGATGTTAGCCATGTGAAGGGAGATTTCAGAGTCAAGTCCTCCAATGACAGCCATCATATCCTTTTTCTTGTCACATTTGAAGTTGGGGACAATCCTTTCCCAGGTGGACAGAAGTTGCAGAATGTTCTGATGAGTCATCCTTGCATTTGTATAACTGTCATAGATGTGGAATCCCAGGCTCACATTTGGTAGGATATTGGGGTTCTCATTGATTTGCTTCACAGCAAATTCCAAGGACAGGACATGCTGGAAGTTCTTTGGTGTTTGACTAATGGAATAATTAGATGATGTATATAAGACAGATATGGAACTCTTCCTAAAGCATGCATTTGAGAATATGCTATAGTGTGCTATGGTATGCTACATTAAAGGTACACAGACTTTCAAGACAGAAATAGATATATCTTCAATGCAATAGAAAACAACAATGCGAACAACTGATAAATAATCTAAGGTACTGCCATCTTTCCTAGCTTTTGAGCACAGGAATATAATTGATATCTAGGCTATTGTTCCTCCTAATTTTATTCAGTAGACCCTTCTATGGAAGAAATGTGTAATAAATGTCAGCTCTGAAACAAAATTCAAGGACAAGATTCAACCAAATTTAAATATACGCCAATCATGCTGATTGGAATTAGTTGAAGATCTCTCTCCTGTTGACATCATTCAGTCTAAAGATGACTTAACTTTGGCTGGATGTTGTGAAACTTGAAATATATATGGGAGGAAGCAGAAGACATTATGGTCAAAGTAGAGATTCAAAACCCCATAACCTTTACATGATTTAAAGCTGATCTAGATAATCAAAAGGATACCATATTCCAATGTTGTATCTGAAACTGATGGGAAATAAGTAGCTGAGAGCTAGATGGAGAGTTTTGACATCAGACACAATCCTTCTAGCCAAACACAGAAGGCTAGAAATGCCTGGAAGGACAGTCAGGTGCATGTTGATGATGAAATAAGAAGGAGGAGGTGAAGGATCTGGAGTAATCAAGAACATTTCTACTTGGCATAAAATATTTATTTATTTATACACCTGCTCATAACCCTAAATGAATCTTCAAAAGAAGTAATATGAAGAATGTTTTCTGAATATGTAGGTGTTTGTCTGATAGGTTTGTAGTAATTATGTACTGCCTATTGCATATATTGATGAGAAAATTGCTTTTCTTACGAAATGTGATCCATGATCATTGTTCTTGGGAATTTATTGAAAGATACTTCATGAAGTATGTAGCCAAACTGAGTTGCAATTCCTCCAATTATTAAGTCTTCTGTCTGATAATACTTGTATGGGAGCTGGAAGGGATAAGTCATGGTACACAGAAGAGAGTGCACCTTGCACTCAGTTGGAGTCATCTGCAACCATAGAAAGAGCAGCAGCAACAGAAATAATCCCATCATTTTTGGGCAAATCTCAATTCAGAATGTTCAGTCCTTGCCCATCATCCACCATCAGCTTGGAAGCACCACCTTTCTTCAGTGGATCAAGGTTCCTTTGATAAACAGAAACTTCCAAAGACAAGAGAAATATATCCCTGCCTCTTCCCAGCATCACCCCAGTTTTCAATAACATACAGATAAGTTATATAATCTTTCTGACTGTCTTCCTGATTGTAGCCCTAGAATATCCTTTTGGGGGTTGGTGAGATGGGGGACAAATCCTAACGTGAAGAAATTACAGAGTTCATGGCCATATCTCTGGAGCATTGTGTTGAGCAAGACAACAGTTGCAGCAGGAGAGCAGAAGAAAACATGTTTGTCATAACTCACTGTAGCTTACAGCAGAAACGGATGCATGCTTACTTTGAAAGAGGTCCCCCTGTATTCAATGCAGCTTACATCCAGATAAGTGTGCATAGGATTGCAATCTTAGTGGACATATAGGCTGGTTCAATATTGACCCTTTATAGGAAAGAATTGTAGTAGAATGTGTTCTTCATGGGTCTAGACTTGTTTCTTGTTCAAAAGCTGCAGGTGACATGGGAGAAGCCTGCTTGCCTCTTTATGTAGGCATCTTGGAAATGAGTGCAGAGCTAGTATAATATGATGGAGAAGACAGAGGTTTGCAAAACAGGAAGTCCACTACTCAAATCCTAAGATGGATAGTATGTTGCCCTGTGCAGCATTTCTACCTCTTCCTTCTGTATGACTGCTGTATCGCAGATTGTACAATAATTGTCCTCCCATGAATCTATAACAAGAGGTGAAAGGTGCACAGCTAGGCCACACTTGCATTTGCCTTATGGCCAGTGGGAGGATGCCAGCTAGTCTTTAAGGCTGGGTACCTGCCTTACTATACCTGCTGCAAAGTAGTTTAGCATCCTCTCATCCAGATAGGATTCTTCACATAAACCCAAATTAGTGTGTATGGGTTGGGGCAGGGAGATTGAGGAAATATACAACAGACGTTGTAAGTGGAAATAATCTTCTTGGTTTTGTTTTTAGTATAAAATATGTATCTTATTATTTTCAAATCTTATAATTACACATCCCATTATGTTGCTAATCACACATCATAAAATTGTTGCACCTCTTAAGGAGGAGATTATATTTTCCTATTTACTTTTGCTGTGGTTTAATTCAGGAAACTGAAAATGGAGCAATTATCCTCCCTCAGCTGGTTTGCAAAATCATGGAAATGTACCACTAGAACAAGGGAGGGTAGTAAGAATTAGGTCAAAGTTATTTCACTGCAGATTATTTGACACAGAGTGGGAAACCTCTGGCCCTCCAGATGTTTTTGGACTCCAATGACCATCACACCCAGGCAGCCTGGCCAATGGTCAGGGATGGTGGCAGCAGCCATTGTCCAACAACATCTGGAATGGCTCTGATTCAACCCCATGAAGGTTGTATTTCCTTTTTATCCTGGGTCTGTTGGAAAAATGGTTTAACATTATGAGGACAAGGCACAGAAAGCCCCAGTCTTGCACATTCCTCCATTCCCTTACCTGGCACAGAAGTGTGGAGGAGCTTGGAAGTTCCTGCTTCCATTTTAGGTTAACCACTGTTTAGCAGAATTTCTGATGTCTAAATTGTGGTTAATCGATAGTGAAAACAATCCAGCTGCATAACCTAGGGTTTACATTCTGTTTCTTTCCATGAGCAGTAGTTAAGATTGACAACATTTGGTCCTGATTTGGATGTCGTAACAAGCTGCAGTTAGTCTAGAATGGAATTCAAAGCTTCAGAACAAGCTCCCTGCAGTTGCACCAGAAGAGAACAGGAATATTAGAGCATAAGGTTGACTATAATGTCTGCTCTTCATAATGAATAAGCTTTATGTGTGAATGCAACCACAGTGTGACAATGCTATGCAGAATCCAAAAAATTCCCTTCAGAACAGAGTGACCAAAAATCACAGCATAATAGCATGCCGCTCTATACAACAACATGCCATCACAATATTAGCAGGAATGCAAATATAATTAATTTGATGGAAAAGAAAATACCATTCCTGATGCTGATTAGGTCTGAACAGAACAGAATCAATTTTGCTTATAAATTACAGTTATACATTTCACAGTAGAGCCTCCCCTACTTGTTACTTTTACTTGAAATTCTTTTGCTGAATGGTTCATACTATGAGCTCAGCATCAGAGTGCCTTTCGTAGCTTTAAATATTCTTCCACTGCGTTTGTATGCTTCCATTTTTAGGGTGTAATCCTATGCAGATAGGTGTCCACCTCCGAACTCGGAGGCAAACACCTATCCAATGCAGGGCAGGAGAAGCGTGAAGAGGATAGTTCCCTCCATGCTTCTTCTGCCCTGCATTTTTGGCCAGACAGGCAATATTGGCTGTCTAGCCAGAGGAAGGCTGAGTGCAAGAGGAAGCTGCCATACAGCACATAGGATATGTGGTACCGGCATTTCTGCCCTCCCTGCCCCAGAATACCCCCCAGAACACTCCATTTTTGCCACTCCATACTCCTCTTGTGAGCATGGAGCATGGGGCTGTTCCAAGCTGCAAGGGGGGGGGAGGTCGGTTCTCCAGGAAAACCGAGGTCAGTTCCCAGAAAACCAGTTGTCCTATGGCTGTTTAGCAGCCATAGGATTGTTCCCTTAATGTCTAACTATATTTATGTCTATTTATTCCCTTGCTTAGAAATTGGCCATATTTGTACTATGTAAAGAGAAATAAGGCATTTTTAGCCAGAATGATGGCGTAGATCACTTGGAAGATTAACAGGTTAATGAGGCATGTCACATTATCAAATGTAGGTGAAATAAGAATGACAAGAACACACTTTTTGTAGGCATGTCAGAGAATTCCGCCACAGATCTCGGTGAGGCTGAATGCCAATGCATTCGGCCCCCCAAACTCCGTGATGGAACGGCCTGCCCCCCCGCCCCCTCGCGGATCCCCCCCCGGGATGAGACTTACCTGGGGCGGATCTTCTGGGTGGTGGCGGCGGCGGCGGCTGGTCTTCCGACCGGCTGCCGCCGCCGCCATTGTTAATGGTAAAGCAGGATGCATTTGGGTGTGCGCTTTTTAAAAAATGCACAGCCAAATGCTCACTGTTCCCATTTGAACATCATCAACAACAACAAATACTGACATTACTATGGATCAATGTGGATTGAGTTTGAGGCAAAATTCAGAAAATCTTGACAACATTCTCCCATCTCTACAACATACTAGAATACTATGACCTGTTTTCTAAGGGGCTGATGTTGATAATTGTTGAGAGGTTTTAGGAAGTGGCTAAAACTGCCTCCATTTTGATTCATGTAGTGATATTGGTGGATAAATTGTGTGTTGCACAAGTGGAGATATGTATCACTGTCAAGAGCAACAGCCTGTTTCCCACCATGACACCAGGCCTGGGCATCACATCCCAGGCATCCACCTGGAATAGTGTGTCATCTGCCAGCTTCTTGGCCCTGTTGCTGAAGGCCATGCTCAGTCCCTGTTAATTGGGAAATAGATAACAGCTGGGTCTGGTGGGAAGATCCTACATTTTCTGGACGAAGGTAGTCCCTTTGGGGTCTGAGCTGGTGATTGGCTAAGGAAATCTGCCTTAAGTTGCTGGGGCTGGGCCTTAAAAGGAGGTCAGGGGAGAGGTGTGATCCCTTCATCATGGTGGTTTTGGACCTGCTGTCAGCTGGATGCTATCTGGGAGGCCCATACCAAGGTATGTGAAAGGATAGGCTAGTCAGTTTGGTTATTTTGCTTGGGGGTGTATGCTTTGCTTTTCCTTGCAAGTTGTCAGCATTGTAATCCTCTATAAAAATTATCACCTCTACTTCTCCTGTAAGGATGTACGAAAGTCACTTACCTTTTTGCGGATTGATTCATGCTAGGGGGGGAGGCACTCCGTCCCTCCCTCTGGAATCCTCGATGAGGGGGGAGGCGATCCGGTCCTCCCCCCGGAATCCTGCCTGGCCGGCTTCACTCCACGGCAGCTCCGCACAGCAGCTGGCCAGGGAGGTCGGCAGCCAGAGTTCCGGCCACGGACTGGCTGCTGCGGACACAAGTGGCGGCCACCATAGAGGCCGCCATTTGCGTCCAGCCAGGCTGCCGTGATAGGCTATGTAAGTATTTACATAGCCTATCATGGCAGGCAAAAAAAAAACAGTGTACGCAAATGGCGGTGGCTACGGTGGCCGCCATTTGCATTCCCTATTTTTCGCCATTTTAGCCTACGTAAATATTTATGTAGGCTATTACGGCAAAAAAAAGGGGAACACAAATAGCGTAGTGGGCGCTATTTGCATTCCTTTTTTCCCCGCCATTTTACCCTACGTAAATATTTACGTAGGCTAAAACGGCAAAAAATATGGAACGCAAATGACGGCCGCTGTAGCTGCCTCTATTTGCATACGCTGTTGTTGTTTTGCTTGCCATGATAGGCTACGTAAATACTTATGTAGCCTATCACGGCATAGAGCAGATGCAAATGGTGGCCGCGGCAGCCAGTTGAAAGACCAGCCACTGCTGCTGCCGGCAGAGCCACCGGCAGAGCTGCCGCCACCGGAACATCTGCCCCAGGTAAGCTTCGGCCCAGGGGGAATCCACGGGGGGGGCGGGGGGAGGCCGTTTCGCCATGGATTTCAAGGGACTGAATGCCAGTGCATTCGGCCTCACTGAAATCCGTGGCAGAATTCTCCGCCATCCCTATTCTGATGTTCCTCTATCCCTTTCCCTATAATAAACAGTTATCCAACTCCAAGTTGCTGTGATCCTTTCTGTTCAACCTCAGTGCTAAATTCAGTGCCTCTTGGCAGGATTTTGGTGACTGTGATAGGGATGGTGGAGAATTCCACCACGGATTTCACTGAGGTTGAATGCACTGGCATTCGGCCCCCCAAAATCCATGGCGGAAAGACCTGCCCCCCCTGCCCCCCACAGATTCCCCCTGGGACAAGGCTTACCTGGGGCGGATGTTCCGGGTGGCAGCAGCTCCAGCAGTGGGTCCGGTGGCAGTGGCAGCTGGTCTTTTGACCAGCTGCCGCGGCCACCATTGCCATCTGCCCTTTGCCATGGTAAACCAACCCCCCCCCCACGTATGCAAATGGCAGCGGCTATGGCAGCCACCATTTGCATTCCCTTTTTTCACAGTTTTAGCCTATGTAAATATTTACGTAAGCTATTACGGGGAAAAAAAGGGCAACGCAAATAGCGTAGTGGGCGCTATTTGCGTTCCTTTTTTTCTCGCCTTAATAGCTTACGTAAATATTTACTGCAAAAAAAAGGGAACGCAAATGACGGTGAAAAAAAGGGAACTGCGAAAAAAAGGGAACGCAAATGATGGCTGCAGTAGCTGCCTCCATTTGCATACGTGGGTTTTTGTTTTTTTCTTCCTGAAGGAAGGCTGCCCAGCAGCCGGATCTCCAGCTGCGGGCGGCCCCGGACAGTGGTTCCACGGAATCTCCTTGGAGCGGAGCCAGCCAGAGAAGAATTTTGGGGGGAGGTGCGGACCACTTTTCCCCCACCGCAAATCGCCTTGTCGAAAAGGTAAGTGACTTTCGTACATTCCTAGATTGTGAAGGAGTCCTGCAGCTTGCCCAAACATCCCTGTAAGCTAGGACAGGCCAAACCTGGCCTCAAGCCCCCAGAGATACTGTAAATGGCTGCATTTAGCTTAAACTAAGACCTTTACAGCTGCAAATGGCATACTGGATGCCATTTGTGTCCGCAGTCAATAGGACCCAGCCAGCGATACGGCAATGGTGGCCATATCGCTGGGACTTTGGAGCTGGCTAGCAGGGAGAATCCAGCCAGTGAGGATTCCTCCAGGAGGTGGAGGTAAGTCTTCCAATCCTCCACAGACTCTGGAGGCTGGATTCTTTTGAATCACGTCATTGCAGTCCATGGAGGATTTCTCTCCCATTCCTAATGTAAGCAATGCACAGGCATGAGTTAGCTCAGAGGAGGATTCATCTAGCAATACAGTAAGGCTCAGATGGTTTCTACACCAAGACTGGGATAGGACAACATCAGACATCTCTGCTGGTCCCAAGCACCCCATCCTCCCCATCTGAAAGACCAAGGGGAAGTGTGGGTGCATGGAGGGTGATTTGTAATGAAACGCTATTTGTAACACTGTAGAATATCTTTACTAATCATGGCACCTGTCAGTTAAGGCATTACCCTTAGCTTCTAATTTCCTGGCTTTGTGGAACTTCAGCCATCATTAACTACTCTTAACTCTGGTCTTAAACCAGCAGGTGTTTTTTTTTTTTTTAATAATCATTTAATTTCCCTCAGTTTAGTCAGTGTCTTTCCTTTAAGGGTCAATATTCCAGATATTCCAAGTTTCCCTGAGGTACCTAATAATGAGAGCAGTGTGCAAATGGCCTCTTGAAATTTTCCATCCAATTTGTGGGCAGAAAAATTGGGTGGAAAATTTCACCAAATTTCTCCAGGGAGTGGAAAAATTCTGCAATGGTTTCTCACAGGTAGGGTTCACCATTGGCAGGGGGTATACCTAGGGATGTACGAAATTCACTTACCTTTTCGTAGATTGATTCGCGGTGGGGGGGGAGGTGCTCCGTCCCTCCCCCTGGAATCATCGATGGGGGGGGAGGCACTTCAGTCCTCCCCCCCGGAATACAGCCTGGCTGGCTCCGCTCCGTGGCAGCTCCGCGGAGCAGCCGACCAGGGCTGTCTGCAGCCAGATTTCCGGCCGTGGACAGGCTGGTGCGGATGCAAATGGTGGCTGCCGTAGCAGCCGCCATTTGCATCCAGCCAGGCAGCCGTGATAGGCTACGTAAGTATTTACATAGCCTATCACGGCTAACCCCCTCCCCCCCAAAAAAAGCATACTCAAATGGCGGCAGCTATGGCGGCTGCCATTTGCGTTCCCTATTTTTCGCCGTTCTAGCCTACGTAAATATTTACGTAGGCTATTACGGTGAAAAATAAAGGAACGCAAATAGCGCCCACTACGGTATTTGTGTTCCCCGTTTTTTTCCCGCCATAATAGCCTACGTAAATATTTACATAGGCTAGAATGGCAAAAAATAGGGAACGCAAATGGGGGCCGCCATAGCCGCTGCCATTTGCGTACGCCTTTTTGTGTGTTTTTTTTATTGGCTTGCCGTGATAGGCTACGTAAGTATTTACGTAGCCTATCATGGCAAGCCAATAAAAAAAACACACAAAAAGGCGTACGCAAATGGCAGCGGCTATGGCGGCCCCCATTTGTGTTCCCTATTTTTTGCCATCACGGCAAAGACCAGGACAGCAATGGCGGCCGTGGGAGCCAGTCAAAAGACCAGCCGACGCTGCACCCGCCGCCGGAGCTGCCGCCATCCAGAACATCTGCCCCAGGTAAGCCTCATCCCAGGGGGAATCCGCGGGGTGGCGGGGGGTGGCAGGCCCTTCCGCCACAGATTTCGGGGGGCCAAATGCCAGTGCATTTGGCCTCCCTGAAATCCTTGGCGGAATTCTTCACCATCCCTAGTTGTAGCACAGCTTCTTTCTTTTTTCCTAAATGTTTTTGGTTGTTTGCACTGTCACTGCAAGTTGCAACAGCACCATCTGTGTTGATAAAGTACCCTCCATTTTGCATCCTCCACAATGTAAATGTGAAGAGAACAGTGTTCTGTTCAGTTCTGGGGAAGAGGTGGAGCTAGTGCTGTGCCAAAATTTCTTATTCAATTTCCTCTAAGTTTCCTTCCCCCAGAAAGAGGCCTCCATTTTTAGGGATGGACGAAAGTCCCTTACCTGTTCTTGAAGCTTGCTTCGCGGTGGGGGGGAGGCACTTAGGTTCTCCCCCCGAAGTTCAGGCGAGGGGGGGGAGGCGCCCTGCCCCGCCTCGCCCAGCTGAAATTCAGGCCGGGGGGGGGAGGCACCCCATCCCTCGCCAGTGAAATTCAGGCCGAGTAGAAGCGCCCCATCTACCCGGCCGCAAAAAAAAAAGTAAACACACACACACACACACCCGTGTTAGGCTACGTAATGATTAACGTAGCCTATCACAGCTAGATTTCCAAAGTTTTTCAAAGTCACCCGTGATAGGCTACATGACGATTTACATAGCCTATCACGGCTGACTTTGGAAATCTAGCCATGATAGGCTACATTAATATTTACGTAGCCTATCACGGGGGTGTGTTTTGTTTTTTTTACTTTACTTTTTTTTTTTGCAATGGCGGCGGTGACAGCCGGTTGGGAGACCAGCCGCCGCCCCCGCCCCCCACGAACCGCCGCCAAACCACCGCTGGGACCCACCTCCGAGAGGGACATTCGGCTATGGTAAGTCCCATCCCGGGGGGGCAGGGGCCGGCAGAGAATTTCCCCACCAATTTTGGGGGGCCGAATGCGTTGGCACTCGGCCCCCCAAAGTTTCAGGGAGGAATTCTCCCCCATCCCTGTCCATTTTTCTGCTCATTCTCAGGTGTTTTATAATTTATTTTGGATTTCTTTTGTTGGCATTTTTGAGGTTACCTAATTGCTATGAGGTGGCTGAGTGTGCTGTATGTGTTTTTCTTTCTTTTCTTTCTACACGACACGTCTCTCCATTGCCCTGCAGCCTGCACTTGCTAACCTGAAAAAGCCCTATTGCAGGAATTACCTCAGGATGTCTTCCCCTGGGCACATATAGGGCACTCACATACATTCCTTGGCCACCTCATAAGTAAGAGAAGCACAAGAATCCTGAACCCAATCCATGAGTATTTCTCTGAAAAAGTCTTCTCCTTTGAATCATTGTTGAAAACAATTTCTTTTCTATCTAATTGAATGGGAATGGAAGACAAACACATGGTGGAAAATGGCTAAAAGTTGGAGGATTTCAGTCAAAGATGATAATGATCACAACACCATTCATTTCTATGGAGCAAGAATATACCAGTAAATTAGTTCAATGGTTTTCCTCAATAATTTTATAGTAACTTCCATGTATCCTGTATAAATCCATACACACTTTTTTTTCTGGACATTTTATTCTAAGAAGGTGATCGTTATAAGTATACCTATTAGTTTATTTGTTTATTTATAGTATTGATATACCACCCAATGACTGATGTTCTCTGGATGGTTAACAATAAAATGTAGAATCATAAAGTAAAAGAGTTCTGAAGTATTTTTTAAAGCTCATACATTCTAATCCTTATCATTCACAGACATTAGAACAAATGTAGATTCTTGGGTTTGGGAACAATATTCAAAATGTTTATGTTTGCTATGAGATAATCACTGAATTTCTATTCATTTATTTGAAATCCCACCTGGAAATGTGATACCCTTGCTTAGTGAGAAAGCAGTAGAGGCTGGTGGCTCTGATGTCATTGGGGCTGTAAATCCACTCTGGGTTTCAATCAGAACGCTAAAGAAGCTATCCAAGGTGTTGAACCATATCCCCCAAAATGGGGTCAGCACCTTGGATAGCTACTTTAGAGTTCTGATTGAGCAGAGCAGATTCACAGCCCCACTGACATCAGAGCCACCAGCCTCCACTATGAGAAAGGCCAGATACACTGTGGTCATCTGTGACAATTACATTACTCAGGCTGGACTTATGGTCGTTGTGGTACAGTCAAATTATCTGTGGAATGGGTTGTGCAGTTCATTTGTGCTTCGCAGGTTGTGTTTGACTCTGTGCTGGGATAAGGTGGCAGCATGGAGGCACTCATTGCTTTGTGTGAACTGGTTCCTTCTGTGCTGTGCCTGAGAACGCCATTGGAGTGCAGTGCCAAGACTATTCTGTGGCAGCTACGTGCCATGGTTTATGGGGACTGTGTTTTTTTTTACTACATTATCTGTCATTTAAAATGGTGGGGTTTGCAACTAAATGTAAAAATAGACCAACTTAGGGATGGCCGAGAATTTCTCCCCGAAACTTTGGGAGGCCGAGTGCCAACGCATTCGGCCCCCCGAAATTGGTGGGGAAATTCTCCGCCGGCCCCCCGCTCCCCCCAGGATGGGACTTACCGTGGCCGAATGTCCCTCTCGGCGGCGGGTCCCGGCGGCGTTTCGGCGGCATTTTGTCGGGGGCGGCGGACGGTCTCCTGACCGGCTGCCGCCGCCACCATTGCAAAAAAAAAGTAAAGTAAAAAAAAAACGCCCCCGTGATAGGCTATGTAACAATTTGCATAGCCTATCACGGCTAGATTTCCAAAGTCAGCCGTGATAGGCTACGTAAATCGTCACGTAGCCTATCACGGGTGACTTTGGGGGAAAAAAAAGCGCGTACGCAAATGGCGGTGGCCCATGGGCGCCGCCATTTGCATTCCTTATTTTGGCACGTCTAGTCTACGTAAAGATTTACGTAGCCTACGGCAAAAATAAGGGAATGCTATTTGAGTTGCCCTTATTTTCGCCATAGTCTATGTAAACCTTTACGTAGACTACAGGGACCAAATAAGGAACGCGAATGGCGGCTCCCTATGGGGGCCGCCATTTGCGTACGCGCTTTTTTTTCCCAAAGTCACCCGTGATAGGCTACGTGACGATTTGCGTAGCCTATCATGGCTGACTTTGGAAATCTAGCCGTGATAGGCTACGTAAATCATTACGTAGCCTATCACGGGTGTGTGTGTGTGTGTTTACTTTATTTTTCACAGCCGGGTAGACGGGGCGCTTCTACCCGGCCTGAATTTCGCCGGCGAGGGATGGGGCGCCTCCCCCCTGGCCTGAATTTCGGCCGGGTGAGGAGGGGCGCCTCCCCCCCCTCGCATGAACTTCGGGGGGAGAAGCGAAGCGCCTCTCCCCCACCGCGAAGCAAGCTTCGAGGACAGGTAAGGGACTTTGGCCCATCCCTAGACCAACTTGTCCACGTCCAGTCTCTGTCAACTTCATATGTGTGGGGTTTGTTTTTTAACCACAAATCCATTCTGATCCATTTTCTAATCAATCTGCATTAAAACAACAACAGCGCACTATTTAAATACATATTCATACAGTATGTGTACTTTGATACATTTTAACTGCCCAGACTATTTCTCAACATTTGAAGAGGTGCAAAGATGGTGGATAGTTAATTTGCAATTTGAACATGAGTCTAGGAGGTGGAGATGAAGTCAATTCATACATGAACTTGAAAAGATCTGATTCCTTTAGCATCTTCTTGAAGTAATTGTAGATGGACCATATTTCTAATACTGAGCAATTTCTAGGGATGGGGGAGAATTTCTCCCCGAAACCTCGGGGGGCCGAGCGCCAATGCATTCGGTCCTCCGAAGATTGGGGAGAACTTCTCTGCCCCCCCGCCCCCCACCCCCGCCCGGGATGGGACTTACCTTTCACGAATGTCCCTCCCGGCGGTGGGTCCCGGCGGCGGTTCGGCAGGTCTTCGTCAGGGGCGGGGGTGGCTGCCGGTCTTTCGACCAGCTGCCGCCGCCATTACAAGCAAAGTAAAAAAAAAAAACACCCCCTGTGATAGGCTACGTAATGATTAACGTAGCCTATCATGGCTAGATTTGAAAAGTCAGCCGTGATAGGCTACATTAATCGTCACGTAGCCTATCACGGGTGACTTTAAAAAAAAAAAAAAGCACGTACAGCTAATGGCGGCCCCCATAGGGAGCCGCCATTCGCATTCCTTATTTGGTCCCTGTAGTCTACGTAAAGATTTACGTAGACTACGGTGAAAATAAGGACAATGCTATTTGCGTTGCCCTTATTTTCGCCGTAGTCTACGTAAATCTTTACGTAGACTACAGGGACCAAATAAGGAACGCAAATGGCGGCTCCCTATGGGGGCCGCCATTTGCGTACGTGCTTTTTTTTTTTTTTCAAAGTCACCCGTGATAGGCTACATGACGATTAACGTAGCCTATCATGGCTGACTTTGCAGATCTAGCCATGATAGGCTACATTAATCGTTACGTAGCCTATCACAGGGGCAGTTTTTTTTCTTTCTTTTGAACTTCGCGGCCGGGGAGACGGGGCGCTTCTTCCCAGCCTGAATTTCGGCCAGGCGAGGCAGGAAGCCTCCCCCCCGGCCTGAATTTCTGCCGGGTGAGAAAGGAAGCCTCCCCCCCCGGCCTGAACTTCGGGGGGAGCAGCGAAGTGCCTCCCCCCTACCGTGAAGCAAGCTGCGAGACCAGGTAAGTGACTTTCGTGCACCCCTAGCAATTTCCAAGACACAGTCTGGTACACGCTGTTTCCTTGTACCAGAGTGTGTATTGGAGACTGCTCAACTGAACACCATGATATTTGATTACCACTTTTTGTTTACAAGATATCCTCCATGAACATCTCAACTATTTCAACCTCATTACCCAAAGGACTGCTTTCAAGACAACATTTCCCTATGGCCATTCTTAAGAGGACTGTAGTATAAAGCATACTACTTCACAAACCTCAATAAACTAGAGAGGGAATGAAGCACTTGGTATAAAGAGAACAATAACTGGGGAATATAGAGGGGCATGTTGATATGTTTCTTGGATTTTCTTCAAATAAACACCAGAAGTTTAGAATAATAATAAAAATTCCAAATGAGTGTGTATTTACTGATTTCTCAGAATTATCTGAACTTTGCTGTTCATATCAGGCCTCAGGATAAAAATCAAACATTTAGGGACAAAAATGCAACCCAGTAATCCAGCACTAGAGGCCAATATGGAGAAGATCTCCACAGCCACCATATATTTTCCCTTGGTGCTCAGGTAAGCAGGAACAAAGGATAACCAAACACTGCAAAATACCGCCATGCTGAAAGTGATAAACTTGGCCTCATTGAAAGTATCTGGCAACTTTCTGGCTAGGAAAGCCACAATGAGGCTCATAATAGCTAAAAATCCCATGTAGCCCAGAACAATATAAAACATTGTGATTGACCCTTCATTGCACTCCACTATGATTTCTTCAGTGAGCGAGTGCATGTCAACATTTGGGAATGGAGGAGCAGTGCATAGCCATACAGCACAGATACTTGCTTGAACAAGGGAGCAGCCAAGAAGAATAGCATTAGCTAGTCTTTTTCCCACCCATTTCCTCATCCTGGATCCTGGCTTGGTGGCCATGAAAGCCAGAACCACAGTGATGGTTTTTGCCAATAAACAAGAAAGAGCCACAGAGAAGATGACACCAAAAGCCGTTTGTCGTACGTAGCAGGTCACTGTGTGAGGTTTGCCAATGAACAGCAAGGAGCAGAGGAAGCAGAGCAATAGCAAGATGAGCAGAGAGTAGCTGAGGTTCTGATTATTGGCTTTGACGATGGGAGTATTCTGATGCTTAATGAAAATTCCTAGCACTGAAGCTGTGATCAGAGAAAAGGAGAGAGCTAAGAAAAATAATGTGATGCCCAATGGTTCTAAGAAAGAGAGAAAATTTAGCATCTTGGGAATGCATTGATCTTGGTCCATGTTTGGAAATTTATCTTCTGGACATTTGAAGCAATCATCCATGTCTAAAAAAATAACACAAATTATTTGTCAATCCCTCAATCATGCCATCCTTTTATTCCCCATGCTGTGTCAAATAAAATATATCAACCCACCACCAACATTTGTTGTTCATTTCATAAGCTACACTTTTTTGAAAATTGCTCTACTAATTTGGATCATCAGATACTTGAAAGATAGTATCACATATAAAGAGAAACCATGGAAACATCACAGACATTGCTTTTGCTTTTGTTTGTTTATAGTGTGCAGTGCATCAGCCAAACAAACATCCCCCCACTTTCTATGCTTGCTGTAGTTTGACTTTTCTCCACAGTGTCACTAATTTCTTCTGAAGTAATTGGTTTCCCTAGCCATGATCACAATTGAAGTAATACAAGACAAAGAGGCTTAAAGCAGAGGCTCATCCTCCCTTTCTTCCCATGGTCCAAATCTGCTGTATTATTTTAGTAAAGAGCATCACCTTGATCCTCCGATGCAAGGGGAGCCAAGGCAAGGGGAGCCAAAGGTAGATATCTTACAATCTTAAGAGATATTTTAGTGTTTGTGTATTGTGTGTTTATGTTGTTGTTATGTTTTGTTTTTCTTTTAGAACTAAAATAAATTATTATTAAAAAGATCCTTCAATGCAATGGTTTTAGTGTCAGGGCCTTGTAAGTTATAGCCAGGATTTGATTAGAAGTAGCCTGGAAGGGCTTGGGCCTTTTCAGCCTCTGGATTGTCAGAATCAGTGTGAGCTTATCTCTGTCAGTGTTCCCAGAGCAGAGCCAGGGGGAGTCACCCAACTCCCCGTCCACCTGCTGGTCTGGCCTTGGCAGGCAGGGAGGCTGGAAGCTCTCCATGAGAGCCTGACAGAGGTGGGGTTTGCAGAAATGTTGCCTAGGTTGAAGCGTCACTGCTGGATGGCTGAGCAGTGATGCCCTATTTAGACAGGGGCCTTGCTGAAAGGCTAAAGGCCCTTGTCTGTCAAGGGATCTGGAGGGCGGGCCTTATAGTCACACCTTCCCTTTTAAGCTGGCACAAAGGCAAAGAGCCTTTGCTAGGAACATCTCGTCTTTATTGCCCAAAGCCTCTGTTTGGATCCATCATCGTCTGGGCTTTTGGAGGCACTGTGCACATGGACTGGAACTTTGGAACATTAAGGACTTGCTATCAAAAGTACTATGAGGTTTTTCATAGACTTGAACTCTTGTTTCTGTGGATTGTGTGTGTCCGTTTGTCATCAGCTCAGTGCATTGGCAGGCTGGGTTTGATCTACGACTTTTGGACTTTCCTCTGCCTGGACGCATACAGTGTGGAGCTACCAATGTGAAAGTGGTGGCATGGAACTCGGTTCGCCTCTCTGTTTACCCTTCCTTTGATCTTGATAGGCCTTGACCATGTAGCCTGGAGTTATCAACAAAAGATTCAAAGTTGGACAAACTCTCTGTGGGTGTCGTTTGTTTAGCCCCTTCAAGGAGTTATCCCTTGAATGCCTCATGCGTTAATTCCAGGAATCATTCCCTTTCCATGTCTGGGGTTGGAACCCATGAAAGGATTGCCTCGGTTAGGTACCCAGGAATGTTCAGAACCATGGACAATGGGGAAACCATGTTGGTGAGGATCTCAGTCATGGCAGTAGTGTTTAGCTTTGGACTGTTCTGGAATTATATAGAGCCTGTAGCTACTGACCATCAGCTATATGATTTCTGAAGAGTGTAACCATTAAGCTTTTGCCATGGGATTTCCTGCAGTAAATAAATCTCACTGATTTGGGTGTCAGATTCCATGAGCGTGTGTGCTGGGGGGATCAGGAAGCCTGGCAGCCAGTTGCTGTAGTTCAAGGATGGGCAGATACCTCAGAAAGATTGGCATGCAGGGGTGAAGCAGGCAACTGTCATTCAGGCAACAAGCAGGCTGAACATTTCATGTCATTGATGGGGAATCTTGTCTGTGAGTGTCCCAGCTAGAACTGACAGTAATTCCCTCCTCTGAGTAGCAGCTTATGTACACAAAAAAAGGTGCTAGTGCTTAGTCTGTAGGGCTGATTGGTATGTTCTTGACAATTGTATTGCTTTCTCAGCCCTCCCACATGCCTGGTGGCTGCAGGATGAGATGATGTGATGATCAAAGAAATAGTGGTCAAAGGACATCCATCAATGTGTGAAATATGTTTCGTTTGAGGAATACGGATGTAGGAGAAATTTGTCAGGTCTGAATTTTTGTATGAATTTTACCAAATTTGGACCTGTGGTACATACATTAAATGAAATGGAAAGAAGAAGAATAAACAGCACCCCAAAATTAAGACCACAAAAAAGAGCAAACACAGGTGCTGGACAATGAAAAATGTTTAATATAGCTTGACACAGTTTGGAGTCCAGGACCCCTATCTCAGGAGGTTGAAAGATTTAGAATTGCTGCCCACCATTTAAGAATAACATTTGCAAATGTTGTTCATAATTCTGGAGATAAAGGCCAGATCTACACCTTGTGTCATATCATTATGATCCCATCATGGTAACGCTACATCCCTCTTGGGCATTTATACCTCGTAAGATGCACAATGACATTTGTTGCGGTATATTGGATAATGTGGAATACAAAGCAGGAAATAGCACTACAAAGGCAGTATATTGAATGTGTAATATTCCCCAACAGTTATCAGTGCACTTCAATACTGCTATAAAGCAGTAGTGTAGATCTAGCCAAAGAAAACATTCTATCGCTCTTTTATACTGCTATATCTAAAGGAATTCCTAAATCTTTCAAGTTCCTCAGGAAGAAGTCCAGGATTCCAAAATATCAAACAATTTGCAATGTCCAGCACCTGCATTGCCTCTTTTTTGGGGGAAAGCCATAAGTGAACTGGAAAACACTTGCATACTAAAATCCAGAGTTCTCATTCTTTTGTAATCTAGTTACTCAGAACATGCACATAAAAATGCATACATTGAGCATAAGGGCACCCAAAATACATACTAGGGGAAATTGTGAATGAAAATGCAATAGAATAGGGATGATGCTTCTGAAAGGTGTGCACACTAGGGGAACTGCATGCAAAATGCTTATATTAGGAATTTGTACACATTTTCATGTAGACATTTTTGGAATGTGTTCAGGATGTGATGGTGCTTTGTTCATAAACTGCTGCGAACACAGGCCAAAACCCCTTGGAGATGGGGACATTAGAAATTTGGCAAACCCTTGATGCTGACAATAATTTTGTGGAAAAAGAAAATCTGGAACATAGCAATAAATAAAAAGTTGACACACACTTAACTCAAAAAGTTGAATTAAGAGTGCACAGAGGAAAAAAGAAAAGAGATACCTTCAAGAAGGATTGGCAAAAATATATAGATTTCGTGAAAAGAGATTTGAATAAAATAACCTTGGTAGAAGCTTATAGACATTTTTTTTTTTAAAAAAATGGCTATCAGCAGGATGTGCCCATAGACGTATATGCAAATAGAGCCATGAATCTTGAATATAAGTCTATGTGTCCATAGGCTTATATGCAAGATTCACGGCTCTATTTTGTGTATAAGTCTATGGGCGCATCCTGCCGATAGCCTTTAAAAAAAAAAAAAAAAAGTTGATTGGCACAGAGGAGAATGGCTCCAGCTGAGCCAACAGCTGAGTGCCATCCTGCACAGAATCCTCATGGAGCAGAGGTAAGTGGGGTCAATCTGCTGCAGATTCCGGGGGCCAGAATCCAAAGAATCCAGCCTCATTTGAATCCATGGTGGATTTCTTTAACATCCCTAATAGTGAGCACTCACAATGTCACCGGTGTCTATTCTTGAACCCAAACAGATGCAAGCAGAGTAAATTACCCAAGGTGCAATGCAAATACCATGAAATGCACATTCACCAATGATATTACCTGAAGACATCAAAGGAGCAATTAGTATTTTGGAATGGTGGGCTTGTCATCCATGTGAAAGAAGTCAAGAAGTCACCTGAACAAGTAGCCTTCCAGAAGAGGAGGGAGTATTAAATCTGTATCTTCCAGAATAGGTTTATAAATAGCAATAAGTACATTGCACTGACTCCAGTTTGTTAGAATGAATACATTAATTAATATATCCAGAGTAATTGTAGGGCAATTGTTCAAAGCTGCTGTGATTCAGTTCAGACAGCACACCCATCTCCACCAGCATAAAAACAGGCATCATGCCAGAACAAAGGAGCCCGGATGAGGTCACAATATGAGCACACATCCAGATGAAAAAGTACATGTAGTTCATGAGTGTGTGCATCAGGCTGCATCCACATGAAGATCTCTTGCTGGGTTGGGGAAGCTATGGTCAAGAAAATGTCTGGAAAACAAATTATCACCTCATAC
This sequence comes from Heloderma suspectum, assembly GCF_057233095.1. NCBI lineage: Eukaryota > Metazoa > Chordata > Lepidosauria > Squamata > Helodermatidae > Heloderma > Heloderma suspectum. The sequence goes on along the minus strand of NC_139463.1, from coordinate 90,427,266 downwards.
TTCTGAATACTTTCTGGTAAATGCTGACATTTACTCTTAAAGTAAGAGAGAAACTGTGATGTGGTTCTGATGGTACACACAGTGATATATACAAAAATAATTGTTTGGGATGTTTACCTAACTGGCTTAGAATTCTTTATTCATTTATTGCATTTATATCTCAACTTTTTTCCATCAGGGAACCCAAAGCCTATGCAGTGCCCCATCTAGGCACACTAACCAGACTGGAACCTGCTTAGCATCATGTGCCCTCAAACTATGCCTCAATAGAAAATGGAAACGAGGCTGATATTCTATCAGTTACTATAAGTGCTTGGTAGGAGACATCTGGTTGGAGCCATGGTGTCCGGCAGTGACTTGCAGAGTTCCACAGGTTGCTTATCTCAAACAGCTGGGAAAAGGTTGAGAAACCTTTTTAACTTCCCCTGGAATTAAAAGGGGAAGCTTACTGTACCATCTGGAAGAAATCTTGGAAGAACAGTGGCTTCTGTGAAGAAACAGAGGGGCTGGAATCTAAGAATAGATGCCTGAGTGTAATCTACTGAACGCTGTTTGAAACTTCTAACTAATTAGGAGACACAAGGACAAACAGCTCCAAATACTATTTCTGAATTTAAACTACCAGCAATATCTGAGGACTTGTAATTAAATCTGCGTGTTTGCTTTTTTGTTTCTGCAATTATACTTGCTTGTTGTGATTTGGAAAGTGGAGGATGGCAGTACCAAAGGAAAAAAGGAAAGGCGGGGGAACGCCATCTACTCTCCCAATTGCTCCTTCGGCAAAGGTTTTTAGAAATGCTGGAGATGAAGAGGAGTTGCTTGCTTTGATAAAAACTATGTCTTCTCAGCTAACAGAGCACACAAAGAAACTTGAAACAATTCAGGACTCAATTACTGCCCTTCAGAGGGCTGTGGATTTAATTAATATCTATTTTCAAAAGACGGAAGTGAAGGTTAATGATCTTGAAGATCGGGTTGAAATGGCTATGAAAGTGTCTCACAATGTTTTGTCTGCTCAAATCTCTCAATTGGAGGCCTTCACTTGGAGAACGAATCTACGTATCCTTGGTATTTAAGACGTGGCTACTGATATAGGTTTGGCTGAATTTATGGATAAACTTTTGCATGAGCTATTTGCCTTACCATCTGATTTTTTTACTTGATATTGAGCATGCATATCGTGTTAAATAAATAAAAAAAAATGTTTGCATTTTTTTTCTTTCTCCTCTTTTTTATGTTGTAATAAAGTGCATATTTTTGTGTGTATGTGTGTATACACATATAAATATATCTTTAGATACGATATTACTTAAAATACACAAATGATTTGTTCCTGTTTTTATCCTTTTCTTAAACGTCTCCCCCGCTTTTTATTACTATTAGTATTATTAATACCATTATGGGATTATTCTTATTACTATTCCTTGTTGGCTAAACCTTTAATGTTTATTAATATGCATTAATTGAATGGTTATTTATGGCCAATGGAAATGGATTGTTTGCTTCTATTTCTGTGCTATAAGGCTATTTGGGTATTTGGTTTGTTCTTATTGTAGTTTAATATAATTCTGTTTTTTTTTCTTTCTTTCTCTTCCTTCTTTTGCTATCCTCCTTTTTTTTCTTTTTTTTAGAATACTGTATTGTTGGAAACTGAAGATTCTGATTATATTGTTGGTAATGTTTATTTCATTTATAAAAATAAAATAAAAATAGATTCAAATAGAAGTGCTTGGTTGTTGTTGTTCAGTCATTCAGTCCTATCTGACTCTTGGTAGGCTTTGACATTTAAAATATAACTTGGTGAATGATATCTTCCCTGGAAAAGGTAGGGGTGTAACGAACCCCACTTACCTCCATCCGCTGGGGTCCACGGGAGGGTGGAGCCGATCTGGTCCAGTGCGTTGGGGTCCGTGGGGGGGGGCGATCCATCCCTCCTCCCCAGAATCCTTAACCGGCCAGCTCTGCTCTGTGGCAAGGCTGCAGAGCTGCAGGCTGCAGCAGGACTTCCGGCTGCAGCCAGGCTGTGGCCGCAAATGTCCTCGCAAATCCCCCCCAGAACGGACCTACCTGGCAGCGGTGGTGGCTCCAACAGCTGCTCCGGTGGCAGCTCTGGCAGAGGCTCCGGCGGTGGCTCCGGGTCATCTTCCAGCTGCTGCCGGGCTGCTGTAGCGGCCGCCATTTGCGTCCCTGCCAAGCCATGATAGGCTATGTAAGTATCTATGTAGCCTATCACAGAAAAAGACGGGGATGCAAGTGATGCAATGGCTGCCATTTGCATCTCTGCCTTTTGCCATGATAGGCTATGTAGATACTTACATAGCCTATCATGGCTTGGCAGGGACACAAATGGTGGCCGCTACAGCAGCCCAGCAGCAGCTGGAAGATGACCCAGAGCCACCGCCGGAGCCTCTGCCAGAGCTGATGCCGGAGCGGCTGTTGGAGCCACCGCCGCTGCCACGTAGGTCCGTTCCAGGGGGGATTTTGTGGGGTGGCGAGGGTAGGGATGGCTGAGAATTTCTCCCCGAAACTTCGGGGGCCAAGTGCCAATGCATTTGGCACCCCGAAATCGGTGGTGAAATTCTCCGCCCCCAACGCCCCCCGCGCAGGATGGGCCTAACTTTGGCGAATGTCCCTCCCAGCAGCAGGTCCCGGCGGCGGTTCATCGGCTTTTTGTCGGAGGCGGGGGCGGCAGCTGGTCTTCTGACTGGCTGCCGCCGCCGCCATTACAAAGTAAAGTTAAAAACAAACAAACCCCGTGATAGGCTACGTAACGATTAACGTAGCCTATCATGGCTAGATTTCCAAAGTCAGCCATGATAGGCTACGTAAATCATTACGTAGCCTATCATGGATGACTTTGAAAAAAAAATAAAAAAGTGCGTACGCAAATGGCGGCGCCCTATGGGCGCTGCCATTTACGTTCCTTATTTGGTCCCGGTAGTCTACGTAAAGATTTACGTAGACTACGGCGAAAATAAGGGCAACGCTATTTGCGTTGCCCTTATTTTTGTCGTAGTCTACGTAAATCTTTATGTAGACTACCGGGACCAAATAAGGAATGCAAATGGCGGTGCCCATAGGGCGCCGCCATTTGCGTACGTGCTTTTTTTTTTTCCAAAGTCACCCATGATAGGCTACGTAATGATTTACGTAGCCTATCATGGCTGACTTTGGAAATCTAGCCATGATAGGCTATGTTAATCGTTACGTAGCCTATCATGGGGTTTTTTGTTTTGTTTTCCCACTTTTTCTTTCACGGCCGGGGAGACGGGGTGCTTCTCCCCAGCCTGAATTTTGGCTGGGTGAGGTGGGGCACCTCCCCCCCCTCGGCTGTCAGGGTGGACCCTGAGCCCATAGAATCCCAGAGTAGTTCTGATTCGGAGGAAGAGCAGTCGCTCCTGGGAGAGGAGCGCGCCCCTTTTTCCCAGGGCCTGCAGCTGACAGAGATTCCTCCCACCAACATTCCTAGATTAGAAAGCAGTCCAGGGAGTGACCCAGCACAGATAGCAGACTGGGTGGATGCGCGGCACAGACGCAGAGAGCGGTGCCAAATGGAGGGAGCGGAAAGGAGGTGTAGCTCCCGGTTGGCACTCAAAGAATGGTTGCGCCCAGAGGATCCAAGGGAAAAGGGGAGGGATTCTCCCTAGTCCTTATATTCAGGGGTCTGCCAGTAATTGCCTTTCAAACAGGGACCAACTGTTCCAACTTAGGGCATAGGGATGCTGCTGCTCAGATCTAGTTGCTACCTGTAGAGTTGTTAAGTTGTAAAAGAAGAATAAAGCTTTGAAAAGAATCCCTTTGTCTGTGTCTGGACTTGGCTACTGGATTAGACTGAGATAGCCCTCCAAGGAGCCCTGAATTTCGTCCGGGCGAGGCGGGGCGCCTCCCCACCCCAGCCTGAATTTCAGGGGGAGAAGCAAAGCGCCTCCCCCCCACCGCGAAGCAAGCTGCAGGACAAGTTAAGTCCCTTTCGTACATCCCTAGGCGAGGGGGTAGTCTGTTCCGCCATGGACTCCAGGCATCCATGGAGTCCATGGCAGAATTTTCCAACATCCCTAGGAAAAGGTCAGAAAGAAGATATAACCTGGTTGTTTATTGAAGACATTTTCTTGGTGTGGTATGTATATAACGTGTTACGTCTCTGTGTCATGAATGGACTGTCACTGTTCTGTTTTGGAATACTCAACAGGAGCTAAAGGAAAACCAGTACAAACTATTTTACAGCATTTATTTCTCAACCCAACCTACCTCACAGGGTTGTTGTTGTGAGGATAAAATGAGAGGAGGAGAATGTAAGCCACCTTTGGTTCCTTGCAAGAGGAAAAAAAGGCAGGATATAAATGCAATACATACATACATACATACTCATTCCTAAAACTAAACGTAATATTGCCTACCCTTTTGGTCTGAAATCTTCCCCGCTGGACATGGAGTGCAATCATAGCAACAAAATGGCTCCCCCTCCTTCTTCTTTTTGCTGTAGCCTGGATGGCAGTTGTCATTACACTTGGCAAAAGGCAGCACCTATTGATAAAAAGGGGGAGAAAAATATATGGATCTTGAAGTGTAACAACAAAGTACTCTACTCAGCTAACATCAAAGTTCCTCTCGTAAATGGAGATAAGGATGTTAATTGTGTTAAAGAATGGTATACGATTATTTTATTTAGTAAAATAAACAAAATAAAATAAGAACGAATGAATGAGCGAATGGAAGGTATCAGATTTTGGGAATTTAATACCAAGCCAATGAACAGAAAAAGTGAAGAGGGCTTCACACTGAATTTGAAAGGAGTGGTTTCAAAAAGAACCAAACACTTTCCAAAGCAGTGCCTTGATGTAATCTTCTGATATTTGCTGGTTTTCTGCAAGGGAAGTGAAGCTCAGTGCCAGAATCCATGGCAACACAGTCACTGATCTTGATAAGCACGTTCCAGATTAAGATGGCTGCTCTTTGCAATGGGGTACTATTCTAGGTGGTCGATAGTGAGATTTATTCCCCTTAAAAAGAGCAAACACATGAGGTAATTAATTAAAAATCCGCATTTAGTAGGGGTGGACGAAAGTCACTTACCTTTTCTCGCAGCTTGTTTGCGATTGGGGGGAGGCGCTTCGCTGCTCCCCCCGCGAAGTTCAGGCCAGGGGGGGAGGCTTCCCGCCTTGCCCGGCCAAAATTCAGGCCGGGGGGGAGGCTTCCCGCCTCGCCCAGCTGAAATTCAGGCCAGGGAGGAGGCGCCTCGCCTCGCCCGGCCGCAAACGCGAAAGTAAAAAAAACACACAAAAAACGCCCCCTGATAGGCTACGTGACGATTCACGTAGCCTATCACGGCTAGATCTGCAAAGTCAGCAGTGATAGGCTACGTGAATCATCACGTAGCCCATCACGGGTGACTTTAAAAAAAAAAAGCGCGTACGCAAATGGCGGCCCCCATAGGGAGCCACCATTCGCGTTCCTTATTTGGTTGCTGTAGTCTACGTAAATCTTTACGTAGACTACGGCGAAAATAAGGGCAACGCAAATAGCCGTACGTGCTTTTTTTTTTAAAGTCACCCGTGATAGGCTACGTGACGATTCACGTAGCCTATTACGGCTGACTTTGCAAATCTAGCCGTGATAGGCTACGTGAATCGTCACGTAGCCTATCAGGGGGCATTTTTTTTTCCCTTTCATTGCAATGGCGGCGGCGGCAGCCGGTCGAAAGACCGGCTGCCGCTCCCGCCTCACTCGAACACCCGCCGAACCGCCGGCCGGACCAGCCACCGGGAGGGACATTCGGTAAAGGTAAGTCCCGTCCCGGGGGGGGGTGCGGGGTGCGGGGGGGTGCGGAGGATTTCTCCCCGAAACCTGTTCGGGGGGCCGAACACGGTGGCGCTCGGCCCCCTGAAGTTTCAGGGATAAATTCTCCGCCATCCCTAGCATTTAGGCATCTGCACCGCAGGAAGGCACGGAGGTAGAATTCCTTGTTAACAGCATAGTGTGTACATAACGAAACAGCCACATCCAAATATTCAAAGGAAAAGCACCCTTGTTTGTAATCATCCCAGCCTTCTTTTTGATATGGATTATCAGGGCTTCTATGAGAACATGTGCAATGTGAGTTAAATATAGTCAGCGCCAGAAATATTGGAACAAGGATAACTGTTTTGGCAGTTGGCCTCTGTACACCACCACATTGAAGTTGAAAGGAAACTAGGGATGGCGGAGAATTCCGCCACGGATTTCAGTGAGGCTGAATGCCCCCCGAAACCCTTTCCTTCTCCATACTTTTCTCTTCCCATCATTCTGGTACAAGTTAATCTTGGTTTCATCAGTCCAAAGAATCTTATTCCAGAACTGGGCAGGCTTTTCTTGGTGTTTGCTGGCAAAGGCTGATCTGGCCTTTTGGTTCTTGAGCGTAACCAGTGGTTTGCACTTTGTTGTGAAGCCTCTGTATTTACATTCATAAAGCTGTCTCTTGACTAGGGATGGGGGAGAATTTCTCCCCGAAACTTCGGGGGGCCGAGTGCCAACGCATTCGGTCCCCCGAAGGTTGGTCGGGGAGAAATTCTCTGCCCCCCTTCCCCCGCCCCCCCCGGATGGGACTTACCTTTCACGAATGTCCCTCCCGGCGGCGGGTCCCGGCGGCGGTTTGGCAGGTCTTCGTCAGGGGCGGGGGCGGCAGCTGGACTTTCGACCGGCTGCCGCCGCCGACATTACAAGAAAAGTAAAAAACAAAAATGCCCCTGTGATAGGCTATGTAACGATTAACGTAGCCTATCACGGCTAGATTTGCAAAGTCTACAGGGACCAAATAAGGAACATGAATGGCGGCTCCCTATGGGGGCCGCCATTTGCATACGCGCTTTTTTTTTTTTCAAAGTCATGCGTAATAGGCTACGTGATGATTAACGTAGCCTATCACGGCTAGATTTACAAAGTCAGCCGTGATAGGCTACGTTAATCGTCACATAGCCTATCACGGGTGACTTTAAAAAAAAAAAAAGCACGTATGGCTAATGGCGGCCCCCATAGGGAGCCGCCATTCGCGTTCCTTATTTGGTCCCTGTAGTCTACGTAAAGATTTACATAGACTACGGTGAAAATAAGGGCAACGCAAATAACGTTGCCCTTATTTTCGCCATAGTCTATGTAAATCTTTATGTAGACTAAAGAGACCAAATAAGGAATGCGAATGGCGGCTCCCTATGGGGGCCGCCATTTGTGTATGCGCTTTTTTTTTTTTTCAAAGTCACCCGTGATAGGCTACGTGACGATTAACGTAGCCTATCACGGCTGTCTTTGCAGATCTAGCCGTGATAGGCTACATTAATCGTTACGTAGCCTATCACAGGGGCGTTTTTTTTTTCTTTTGAAGTTCGCGGCCGGGGAGACGGGGAGCTTCTCCCCGGCCTGAATTTCGGCCGGGTGAAGCGGGAAACCTTCCCCCCAGCCTGAATTTCGGCCGGGCGAGGAGGGAAGCCTCCCCCCCGGCCTGAACTTCAGGGGGAGCAGCGAAGCGCCTCCCCCCACCGTGAAGCAAGTTGCGAGACCAGGTAAGTGACTTTCGTGCATCCCTACGCTTGACTGTAGGGATGGCGGAGAATTTCTCCCCGAATCTTCGGGGGGCCGAGCACCAACGTATTCGTCCCCCCGAAATTGGCGGTGAAATTCTTCGCCCCCCTTCCCCCCCAGGATGGAACTTACCGTAGCCAAATGTCCCTCCCAGCGGCGGGTCCCAGCAGTGGTTCGGCGGGCTTTCGGCGGGGGCGGGGACAGCAGCCGGTCTTTCGACCGGCTGCTGCTGCCGCCATGACAGCTGAAGTAAAAAAAAAAATAAAAATGATAGGCTACGTAACGATTAACGTAGCCTATCACGGATAGATCTCCAAAGTCAGCCGTGATAGGCTATGTTAATCGTTACGTAGCCTATCACGGGTGACTTTGAAAAAAAAAAAGCGTGTACGCAAATAGCATTGCCCTTATTTTCGACATAGTCTACATAAATCTTTACGTAGACTACAGGGACCAAATAAGGAACGCAAATGGTGGTGCCCCATGGGGGCCACCATTTGCGTATGCACTTTTTTTTTTTCAAAGTCACCCGTGATAGGCTACGTAATGATTAATGTAGCCTATCATGGCTGACTTTGCAAATGTAGCCGTGATATGCTGCGTAAATCGTTATGCAGCCTATCACAGTTTTTTTTTTTACTTTCGTAGTTCGCAGCCGGGGAGATGGGGCGCTTCTCCCCGGCCTGAATTTCGGCCAGGCGAGGCGAGGCAGGGCACCTCCCCCCCGGCCTGAATTTTGGCCGGGCAAGGCGGGGCGCCTCCCCCCCGGCCTAAACTTTGGGGGGAGAACTGAAGCACCTCTCCCCCACCGCGAAGCAAGCTGCGAGACCGGGTAAGTGACTTTTGTACATCCCTACTTGACTGTAGATGTTAACAATGACATGCCTACCTCTGCAAGAGTGGTCCTGACCTGGCTAAATGTTGTGAAAGGGTTCCTCTTCAACATGAACGGACCCAATTCAGATCAGTATCAGGGCACTTGGTGTGTGTGGGGTAAACTTTTTCTCCCCATTTCCCCCTACAGCCCCCTATCTCCTGGAGCATCATGGTCCTGATCTGAATAGGGACACTTGTTTTCTTCTTCTTTACATGATGGTAAAGAAATCCATCACATTTGGCTCTAATATGTGTGATGCTTAGTCTGGCAGAACTGATATTTGGATTTCACCTGATTAAACACCCTGTGCCATGTGATGGCCTTTTCATTCATGATGAACTCTTGCCCTGGTACAGCCTGTGGATCCATCCTTCCTACTTTCACTCTGAAGAAGGATTGGTTTGGGAATGTAACCCAGTTGATAATATCAAATCCAGCAGCTAGTTCACCATACTCATCAAAAGACACCAAGTCTCCAGCAGTGTTGTTAAATGGGATATTCCTCAGGAAAGGGTGAAGCTAGAATGAAAAGAGGCAAAGGCAGTTTTTAGAGCAGCCTTGCCCAACTTGTTGTCAATCAGTTGTTTGGACTACCACTTCCAGCATTCCTGACCACTAAAAGTACTGAGCCTGGTTGGATAAAGCTGTCTGTTTCACTTTCCCCCATTATATATATATACATCTAAAATATGGAGAACTTTGCAAATTTCAGTATTTTTTAATCAAAATTGAACTGAAACAGAATTCTCTCCCATCTGTAGTGTAGGGAAATTTTGGTTCTGCACAGGTTTAGGTGTCTTTAGGAATGCTGGAGAAATCTGTTGCAGACTCAAATGAGCCAAATTCCAAAGAATCCGACCTCTGGGGTCTGCAGCAGAGTGGCCACACTTGCCTCCAGGTCTGTAGGTGTTCCTGCAGGTGACAGGATTGATTCTGAGCATATGGAGATAGTTAGCAGTTCAGACTCAGAAGGGGAACAGCCAGAACTGGGGGAGGCATCTTCCTGAGCGAGTTCAGAGTTCAGAAGGCATGCTTCTTAGGATGCTAACACAGAGATGTCTGGGCCTGAAGCCCCACTCCTCCATGGGAACCCAGGAGGAGGAGGAGGAGGAGGAGGAGGAGGAGGAGAGTGTGGGGTGTGACCTGAGGGATGCTAGACTGCGGTGCAGAGTGAAGAGGGAAAAGGTAGAGGCGGAGCTCAGATGGTTGACCCGGTTGGCGATGCATGATGGTTGACGCAGGGGAGCATCACTGGAAGGGAGGGGCATCCCTCTCTAAGTTATTCTAGCCAGCAAGTTCTTGTTTCAAACTGCTGGCAACGTCGTAGCTCCCACTTGGATCCCCTGTTGCCATTTGTAAATGAAGCAGCTGTATTCCTTTGTAGCCTGAGAGTCTTCAAGGATTTGCATCTGTAATGAACCTGTTGATAGTGGATTAAAGGCATAAGACTGAGGCCTCTTCTTGTGTGTGTGCATGAGGAAGGATGGGGCCAAAGGAACATGACAGCGGGGCAGCTCTTCAGCTTCCTAAAAAATGCTATACTTCCTTATCGCAGGAAAGTTACAGGTGTAAATGGCATGTTGTATGCTATTTGAGGCCATAAAGCACTTACTTTTAACTAAATAAAGGTGTAAGCAGCTTCAATTTAGGTAACAGTAAGTCCTTTACAGCCGCAAAAGGCATAGAATATGCCATTTATGGATGTAATTTTCTCACGATTGGCTAATGGCAGCTGCCAGTAACGTATCACGTTTTTTAGAAAGCTGGAGGGCTGCTTCACCAACTCCAGCGGATGTGGCAAGGCCCCAGAGGACTCCATGGGGCTCCAAGTGGCCCATACTGCCCTGAAGTGGACACCCCCCCCAGACCAGACAGTGGGAGGTTCTTACATCCCTAGGTGTCTTAGGCCAGATCTATACCTCATGTCATACTGATCTCATCATGGTAACACTATATCCTCCTTGCGGATTTATAACTTGTAGTTCATGCAATGACATCCGCTGTGGTATTTTGGATAATATGGAATAAAAAGGTGGACGTAATGCTACAAAAGCAATAAATGGAGTGTGTAACAGTTATCAGTGCACTTCAATACCAGTAAAAAGCACTAGTGTAGATCTAGACTTGGTGTCTTTCCTGAACCGACTGTCATCCTACATTAGCCTAGCTGTGACAAAAGGACTGTTCTGGATGTGAAACATTACCTGCCAAGGTTTAAGATTTCGATGATACAGACTATCTCTGTCAACCATTGCTCTGACCTCTTGCATAGTTGTGCATATCTTATGTAAAGCATAGGCTATGGCATATACTGCATTGTAGATGCTGTAGCTTTGGCCAGTCATGCTCATTTCAAAAAGGGTTCCAGGGAGGTTCTCTAGCTTCTCTTGCCCAGTGCAAGGATCACTGCTGCCTTTTCCCACATTTGAATCAGAAAATGAGCAGTTGAATGCTTCTTCCCAGAATATTTTGAGAAAATTGTCTTCTTTTTGCAAGGTAGGATGCAAGATCTTCAGAAATGTTGTAAATCCCAGTATCTCATTGGAGTGAATTGCAAGAGACAAGGCACCATGGAAGATATCAATATTAAAGGTCCTGTGCAACGTCTCTGATGAGAAAGCCCATTGGGCTGTCAAAATCCACACTTTAGCTATAGATGTCTCTGCAACACCTTCTGCAAGCAAGTAAAAATATATCATCCATTGCAGACATGCCATAGTCTGAGCTTCTGCATTTAAAACCAGTACATTGATTTCAGTCATGGTGAGTGACATGGCCTTGGTCAGGATGGATTCAAATGAACTCAAATTCTCTATCACTTGAGATATAGGTGGTGCTTTTACATTGAGGGCTGTGCAGATTCCATTCCAGGAGAGCATGGGTGTCAAGGTCTGCACAAACGTGTCTCCATTATCATCATCTGATGCAATGATCCCGACCCATGTCCACTGGAAATGCAACAGCAGCTGGACAATCCCTTTGTACTGATGTATTACATTGGGGATCATCTGATAGAAAGAAGGGAGTTGTGTTTTAACATCCATGACTGGAGCTATTACACAACTGGAAATCTAAGGAAACATAAAACACATATCTCAATGAATAGAGATTAGGCTGAACTGTAATAATTTATCTCAAATATTTTTTTAAGATTAACTCCATGGGGAAATCCTGAAGTAAAGAATTTCTTTAATGTTTGCATATAGGACAGATGTGAAGGCATTTAAGGATATTAGGGACATTCAGTTTTGGGTCCATGGGCCACATACAGCCTCCTGGTCTTTTTTGCAGCCACCCCCACCTCCTGCTACCACCAAATTTGCCATGGTTGTGGCAAAAAAACCAACGTTTTTGCTGAAAAACAAGGCACTTACTCTCTGTGTGCCTTGTTTTCAAGCAAAATAATTGCTTTTTTTTTTTTTACCACCACAGCAACTTCAGAGTCTGTGGTAGCAGGGGTAAGGGTGCACCCCTTGGCAGGTACTGGAGGGCAATATGCCCCCCTGACGCCCAGAAGTTGCCCACCCCTGCCTTAGAGCATGAAAATCTCAATTTGATTCACTGGGGATTTTGTTCACAAGGAGCAACAGTGAATTCCTTATTTTGCCTGTTAGTGAAGTGCCAAATAATGTCACATTCCTTGGGCCAGTTGTATGAGAATGAACTACTGCATATGCCCTCCCCCACTGTGTCTTCGGTTTCTTTACCATAGGAAGAGGAAGCAGCAAAATAACAACTGATATAATGCAAGAACTGGCCTGCAGACTTCCTTCTACACTTGTAATTCTGGAAACAAATCAGTGGGTTTGTTTTTCTATGTTTCATTCCTGCTGTGGGTGAAAGGCTTGGTCTAAATCATCCTGGTCAGAAACATGTACACAGGAAGTCACCTGATTGAAAATGCTTGAGATTTGCTTCCTCATCATTCTTGAGAAGTGCATCATCAAGATTAAAGCACAGATGTCACTTACATGTTACTTACAGTTTCGGTTGCATTGTTGACCTCAGGATAAAATAAAATAGATCCCTGGTCCCATGTGCATGCAATGAAAATAATTTAAAAACTGCTTTCCTCATTCAGGATCTTTTCTTTAAAAAATGAGCAAGGTCTGTCCTTTTGCATCAGTTACACATCACTCTCACACCCTTTCTGAAAAGTTTTATGGCCCACACATCCCCTTTACCTGTGGAATCTTGTAGATACCTAAGATAGTAGCCATGTGAAGGGAGGTGTCAGAGTTAAGTCCTCCAAGGGCAGCGATCAGGTTCTTTTCATTGTCACAACTGAAGTTGGGGACAATCCTTTTCCAGGTGGACAGAAGCTTCAGGGTGTTCTGATGAGTCATCTTTGCATTTAAATAGCTGTCATAAATGTGAAAGCCCAGGCTGACGTTTGGTAGGATCTTGGGGTTCTCATTGATCTCCTTCACAGCAAATACCAAGGACAGAATATGCTGATAGTTCTTTGGCATTGCACTAAAGAAGAGGTATTGTGTGTCAGATAGCAAACCCTTCATGAAGTATCTGTCGGACAGCATGTCATTGTATGTATAATGAAAGCTGCAAATATTATTAGGACTGAAGTTTTCATAACTTCAAACCCATTAAGTAAAAGCAGATGAATCATTTAAACAATCACAAACTTTCCTAGCATTTGAGTACATGTATATGCTTCACGACCAGGTTACCTTTTCCCCAGCTTTCTTTAGCAGACTCCACAAAACAAATAATATATATTTGTTGTAACCAACTAACCCCTCCCTCCAACGGCATGGTTTCTATCAGCAGAACAGGGAGGCAGTGATTTCTCCCTCCCTCTGCAGTCCCACACACCCTGAAAATCTGCCAGGGGCTGGGGAAGCCTCTGCTGCAGATTTGCGGGTGACAGAGGGTTGCAAGAGGGAGGAGAGCTGGAGAAAGCTCCATTGTGCAAGCAGAAGTCCATTTATGTCACCCACTGTATCCTGCCAGTTTTAAATACAACCCATGATTCATTCAAATGGCATTCTGATTGATTTCAGTGTAGTGTTATGGAAAGGACTATATAACTTCCTCAGATTCCTCAACTGTGTACAATTGTATGTTCTATCTGGCCAACTTTTCCTCTCACTTCCTGCCTATCTGCAACAGCAGCAACTCACTGAAGAAAGAGCAAAATGAGTTAAATCAGTGGATTGGTGATGAAAAACATATTGCAGAGGTAATGGCATGTACATTTTCTTATGCCTAAAAGTGACACACACACACACACACACACACACAGAGAGAGAGAGAGAGAGAGAGAGAGAGATTTATGCATTCCATTGCACCAAGGATATGTTTGTAATGGAAATGACCTGGCACAGCACATGTTGTGGAGGATTAAAAATATCCTTACAGAAGTTCGCCTGCAAGCTTTGTACCAGGGCATTCACTGAAAGATATTTGATCAAATACACAGCCAAACTGAGAAGTAATCACTCCAATGTATAGGTCCCCCATCTGATAATACTCATATGGGATCTCAAGGAGATGGGTCATAATCATAGCACACTTGGCAATGTCTGCCTTTCCTTCAGTTGGAGGCAGCTGTAGCCACAGAAATAGCAGCAGGAACAGAAATATCCATACCATCTTGGGGCAAATCTTGGAGCAGTCTAGTTACATTCTTCTTTAAGTGGTTTCAGATTTGTTTACTAAATAGAAATTACCAGAATAGGATAGCCCTGATGGTTAAGATTCTCTCATTCCAACTCTAAAGAGGAACTTTTTAAAACAGTATTTTATATAGAGTTAAAAAAAAAACACCTGTTATTGATTGTTGTTGTGGTCTCAGCAAATCCATGTGGACTTTAGCAAGGTGGAGAATGACTCATAGTAATTGGAGATAATCACTGGGCTAAAAGTAATCTCTCCTGTGTATTGTCATGAGCAAGACACTATGTACACCAAAATAAAACATGTTGGTTGGCTGGACCTCACTCTAGGGTAGTGATGTTGCGAACATTCATTTCCTGCTTCATGTTCGACAACCTTCTTGCAGTTCAGCTCCCGAACTGGAGTTCGCGAACCCTCCCTCTTGCCTGACCCTGCTTGGCTGCAGTCGAGCAATCCCCCGAAATCTCGGGCACTATGGTGCGCCTGTTTGCACATTTCCCCCGGCTCTCGCCAAGCAGCTGCTCAGCAAACGGCTCCAGCAGCTATCCCTTCTTTTTTTTGCACATTTGCCCCGATGTGAGCAACTGGATATATGTGCACTTTCTGGATATATGTGCAGTTGCCAGGGTCCTTCTGATTTTGCACATTTATTTGATTCCATATATGCACATTTTCTGGGCAAAAAAAAATTGCGCAGCTACCAGGTCCCTTCTGTTTTTGAGCATTCAATGAACTGAGAAATGCTACAGCCACAGAGAGATCCAAGTGTTGGGGAGACATCAAGGAGGGGAATAGACAAAGATGAGAGCAAGCCCTGGCCTTCCTACCTGAATGATGGTCATTTCATTCAGATTGAAATAGGCCATTTCCCTCAATTTCTGCATAACAATTAGAAAGTACTATTCCTTAACACTTGCAAGTTGAGAGAGGCACCGAGCAAGAAGATGTGCTATTATGGGGCAAATCTCTCCTAAACTTGAAAATTTTACTCCAACATTTGAGAGAATATGTTCAAAAGCAGAAAATAGAGAAAGAAAAAGATATTTCCTTCATTCATAAATCAATATATGCGTGCATATCTTTGGGCAGGGCTTTTCAATAGGGAAATAAATTATTGTTTTACTGTGTGCTTTTTGGTTGTAATTTTCGTGAATGATGGCCCAGAGAGCTTTGGCTATTGGGCAGAATAGAAATGAAATATCTAAATACATACATACATACATACATACATACATACACACACACATAAATAATAAAAAGGGCAGTGTGGTCTTGGTTTCTTGGTTGTGGTTGCATTTTGTGTGTTTTTGTTTCGGCTTGACTGGGGTGACCACTGGGCTGTGAGAGAGCCAAAAAGACAGCCCAAGAAATATTCCCATGATGGTGATACCACCGTCACACTAGCGGGAATTATATACTATATATATCTGGAGAAATGGGAAGTTCCCTTTCCAGCTGCAGCAGGCATGGTGCTCGGCTTTGCAGCAGGAGCAGATCAGCATACCTACGTAATTCTTTCCTCCAGTGCCTCTTTCCCAGTCATGCAGACTGGAAATGCACACAAACCTCGTTTTCCGCAATTAAGCTTGCGGCAGTTCTGTCATTCGTGGTGAAATGTGCACAAACCTCATTTTCTGTACTTCTGCTTCTTGAATTTCTGCATGTCTGTCATAGTGTGGAAGCCATCAGAACCCCACCCACACCAACAACAACAAGGGTCCCGATGTCTCATAGGAAACAGCTGGAAGACTTTCATGAGTAGGAAGAATTGCTGGACATGGCTGGAGTTTCTTGGGGCCCACTGAATGTGCAGTGCATTATTAAAAAGCTCTCCTTTTTTTCTCATTTTCTTGTTATGATTTAATTGGAGCTGTACATATTGGAGTACTGTTTTGTGAGGAATTTAACCAGCAACACAGCCCAATATTGATAAGAGAAGACAGAAATGTGCCTGTTCACACAACAAGAGTTACTCCAACCCTCCTACCTATATGTTCTGAACAGTATTCTCCTCGCCAATAGGGATGGGGGAGAATTCCACCACGGACCCCAATGAGACCGGATTCCAAGAATCAAGCCCCATTGGGGCCCATGGTGGAATGGAGCACTCACCTCCACCTCCCCGCAGAATCTGTCCAGGCCAGCTCTGTCGCTGCCTTGATCCTGTGGAGCTGATGCCAGCTCCACATCTCTGACGAATGTCGATATGGCCGGCAGCCATTGCCGTGCCGTATCGCTGTAAGTCAGTCTCCGGATGCAAATGGCATAGTGGGCGCCATTTGCGGCCATAAAGCTGGTAGATTAGCCTAAATGCAGCCATTTACGGATTGTTGTTGTTGTTGTTCAGTCGTTCAGTCCTGTCTGACTCTTCGTGACCCCATGGACCATAACACGCCAGGCCTTCCTGTCCTGCGCTTTCTCCCGGAGCACGCTCAAGTTCATATTCATTGCATCAGTGATGCTATCTAGCCATCTCATCCTCTGCCGTCCTCTTCTCCTTTTGCCTTCAGTCTTTCCCAGCATCAGGGTCTTTTTATAGCTGCAAACGGCATCCACTATGCCATTTACATCCCTGTTTTTTGACATGATAGGCTACACAAATATTTGCGTAGCCTATCACATGAACAGGGATGCAAATAGTGTAGTGGAAATCCCTGTTCATGCGATAGGCTACGCATAGCCTATCACATAAAAACACAGAGAATGAGGTGGAGTGGAGCCAGCCAGGACAGATTCCAGGGGGGAGGAACGGACTCCTGCACCCCGGAACAGAAGATGGGTCTTTTGTACATCCCTACTCACCAATAACAAATAGTCAGATTGCTGCTGGAATGAGTATTTGGGTTCCATGGCATCTCACAAACATACAAAGCATTCCTGAAAGAAGGAAGAGTACAGGCGACCTATAGCAGTGGTCCAGTTCAAGTTGCATTATGCTGGGAAAATGTGTACTTCGCATCAGGGCCAGGACAGGACGTGGTTGCATCAATAACTATTGGGCAAGCGATCACACATAGAATGTACCTGATCCTGGACTGTTCAAGGTAAATAGGAGAAGGGGAAATGAGTGTTAGTTAAGGAATGGGAAGAAGTTTCCAGTGTTCCTACAAAACAGAGGCCACCACTGTTATGATAAGACGCTCCTGTATTTGGTTGGTAATACAATAGAGAGAGCTGAGAACGCTATCCTAATGCAGCTAGAAGCTTTGATCCCGGGTTGGGATTAGGGATGGCGGAGAATTTCTCCATGAATCTCCGGGAGGCCGAATGCCAACGCATTCGGCCCCCCCGAAATTGGTGGTGAAATTCTCCGCCCTCCCCCCGCCCCCCCCGGGATGGGACTTACCTCTGTCGAATATCCCTCTCGGCGTTGGGTCCCGGTGGTGTTTCGGCGGGCGTTTTGGCGGCGGCGGCCAGTCTTCTGACCGGCTGCCGCCGTCGCCATTTCCCCGTAAAGTATATATATATATTTAAAAAAAACACGTGATAGGCTACGTAACGATTTACGTAGCCTATCATGGATAGATTTTCAAAGTCAGCTGTGATAGGCTACGTAAATCTTTAAGTAGCCTATCACGGCTGACTTTGGAAAAAAAAAAGTGCGTACGCAAATGGCGGCACCCATGGGCACCGCCATTTTTGTTCCTTATTTGGGCACGGGTAGTCTATGTCAAGATTTACATAGACTACGTAGTCTATGTAAATGTTTATGTAGACTACCCGTGCCCAAATAAGGAACGCCAATGGCGGTGCCCATGGGCGCCGCCATTTGCGTACGAGCTTTTTTTTTTTCCAAAGTCAGCCATGATAGGCTACGTAAAGATTTATGTAGCCTATCACGGCTGACTTTGAAAATCCAGCCATGATAGGCTACTTAAATCTTTATGTAGCCTATCACGTTTTTTGGGTTTTTTTACACTTTATTTTTTTCTTTCGCGGCCGGGGAGACGGGGCGCTTCCCCCCGACCAGAACTTCGACGGGGAGGGATGGGGCTCCTCCCCCCCGGCCTGAATTTTGGTGGGGAGGGGCGGGGCGCCTCCCCACCCGCCAAGAATTTTTGGGGGGAGAACCGAAGCACCTCCCACCCACCCCAAAAAAAGCTGCGGGACGAGGTAAGGGACTTTCCTCCATCCCTAGTTGGGATGCTATGAGGCAGCATTTTACTCTTTGCATGGCATTCTCTCTCTCAACATACTCTAAGAGGCAGTGCATCCAACTAGCTGTATTTTTACAAGGGGTAATTCCTCTGCATTTGCATGAAGAATACACTACACAATGGAGAGTGTGCATGTGTGTGTGTGGGGGGGGGACTTGCTACTTGAACACCAATTTCCCTTGTATGGCTGGCTCTATGATGACATCCCAGTGCAGACAGGGAAGATTGCAGGCATGGGAAGAGAGCCAAGGACAAACCAAGGAGCATAGTGATACTAATACCATTTCCAACCTGGCTCTGATTGCACTGTGACTGGGATGACTGAAGTGACTTATGCCATACACCAGTCCCATGAAACCTGTGACAACCACATAAACAGAAATGCATTCAGGCAAAAGTCATGACAACACAGTGTCTCTTTACTTTGCAAGGTCAATTAAAATATATAGAACAGGAATATTTTAATTGTATACAACTGCTTCATTAAGACGACAAACAATATCATACCTATAACGCAGTCTGTACATATGCTAATTGCAGAATGGGGAAAACAAAAGGGACTGCAGTTGCGTAACACATGGACCTCACTCAAGGGCTGTTGTACAGTGCTTGGGAGAGGGAGGACTTGAATAGAAATTGCCCAGAGGCGGAGGCAGGGCTGAAATTGCACCCATGCAAGTTAAGCTGGTGGTTTTGTTATGGAAGATTTGGTTTTGCATATGGAAGACTGGACAACCTTGAGCACTGCTTCATCACCAGATCTCAACCCCCACCCATTATTACAGAAATCAATGAGCAAGGAAGGGTGATAAATCTTACACACACACACACACACAAAGTAGAACTGAGTGCAAGAGGAATCCAACATGGAGACTTCAACCAACAATGTTCAGATTCAGAATCGCATATTTATGCACAGAATGAAATCTAGGGATGTACGAAACCCCACTTACCTGGCTCCGCTGGGTTCTGCTGGGGGGGGGAGGCGCTCCGTCCCTCCCCACGGAATCCTGGCCGGCCGGCTCCGCTCCGCAGGGATTCCGCAGAGCCACCAGCTAGCTCTGCCAGCAGCTGGACATCCGGCCGCTGGCTAGCAGGGATGCAAATGGCGGCAGCCATAGCCGCCGCCATTTGCATCCCTGTATTCAGCCATGATAGGTTATGTAAAGACTTACGTAGCCTATCATGTCTGGGTTAAAAAACAAACAAACAACACGTACGCAAATGGCAGCAGTTACAGCCACCGCCATTTGAGTTCCTTATTTGTGGCCTTCTTAGTCTATGTAAATATTTATGTAGACTAAGACGGCGAAACTAAGGGGGAACGCAAATAGCGTAGTGGACGCTATTTGCATTCCCCTTTATTTTCACCATCTTAGTCTACGTAAATATTTACGTAGACTTAGTAGGGTTGGCGGAGAATTTCTCCACGAATCTTTGGGAGGCCGAGTGCCGACACATTCGGCCTCCTGAAAGTGTTGGGGAAATTCTCCGCTGCCCCCCCCCCCCGGGATGGGACATACCTTCGGTGAATGTCCCTCTCGGCAGCGGGCCCCGGCAGCGGTTCGGCGGCGTTTTGTCGGGGGCGGAGGCGGCGGCTGGTCTCCCGACCGGCGGTCGCCGCCGCCATTGCAAAAAAAAAAAGTAAAGTAAAAAAAAAAAAAAGACACCCGTGCTAGGCTACATAACGATTTACGTAGCCTATCATGGCTAGATTTCCAAAGTCAGCCGTGCTAGGCTACGTAAATTGTCACATAGCCTATCACGGGTGACTTTGGAAAAAAAAAGCGCGTATGCAAATGGCAGCTCCCATGGAGCACCGCCATTTGCGTTCCTTATTTTGGCACGTCTAGTCTACGTAAACATTTACGTAGACTACAGCGAAAATAAGGGAACGGTATTTGCGTTGCCCTTATTTTCACCATAGTCTATGTAAATCTTTACGTAGACTAGACGTGCTAAAATAAGGAACGCAAATGGCGGTCCCCATGGGAGCCGCCATTTGCGTACACGCTTTTTTTTTTTCAAAGTCACCCGTGATAGGCTATGTGACGATTTACATAGCCTATCATGGCTGACTTTGGAAATCTAGCCATGATAGGCTATGTAAATCGTTATGTAGCCTATCACAGCTGTGTGTGTGTGTGTGTGTGTGTGTGTGTGTGTTTTACTTTTTTTTTCGCGGCCGGGTAGACGGGGCGCTCCTACCCAGCCTGAATTTCGCCGGTGAGGGATGGGGCGCCTCCCCCCCGGCCTGAATTTTGGCCGGGCAAGGCGGGGCGCCTCCCCCCCTCACCTGAACTTCGGGGGGAGAACCGAAGAGCGTCCCCTCCACCACGAAGCAAGCTGCGGGACCAGCTAAGTCCCTTTTGTCCATCCCTAAACCTAAGACAGTGAAAATAAGGGGGAACGCAAATAGCGTCTGCTACACTATTTGCATTCCCCCTTAGTTTCGCCATCTTAGTCTACGTAAATATTGATGTAGACTAAGACAACAAAAAATAGGGAACGTGAATGGCAGCGGCCGTAGCCACCGCCATTTGCGTATGTTTTGTTTTGTTTGTTTTTTTTAATCCAGATGTGATAGGCTACGTAAGTCTTTATGTAGCCTATCACGAATGGGGCGGGGGAAGACTGCAAATAGCGGCAGCGGTGGTGGCGGCAGCTGGTCGGAAGACCAGCCACCGCTGCCTCCGCCGAAGCCGGAGGGAACATCCGCCCCAGGTAAGTCTAGCCCTGGGGGGATCCACAGGAGGCGGGGGGGGGTGGCAGGCCATTCTGCCACAGAGTTCGGGGGGCCAAATGCACTGGCATTTGGCCTCACCAAGATCCTTGGGAGAATTCTCTGACATCCCTAATGAAATCCCTGATTGATTGCTAACTACTAGAGTGATGTCTGATGTCACATTGTTCAGGAGACAATGGGGGAATTGAATTTTCAGAAGGGGTACAGTTTAACATTCTCAAGCAGAGGTATTGCTTGGTAGGTATAGAAAAGGAAAGGCACCTCTTCCATTCAGACACAGCAGCATGCACCTGAATCAGTCCCCCTCCCCCCTCCCCTTTCCTCAGCCAGGCATGTGAATGAATATCTGACTGACCGTAGTGGCTGACAGTCAATTATATCCCCAGGCTGTCAGCTAAAGAGAATGACTGAGGTACTCAGTCACCTGCCTCGGCCCATCTTTTATCATGGAAATGCATTCTTAAAACAAGGGAGAGGTCATTTTGCTTATTGCCCTCAGTTAACAGATGAACTGTATTGCTAATTTCTGAGCAAGTGGTTCTTCCCACATTCTACCTAATGAACCAAAAAAAGCCTCCTCCTAGCAGAAGCCAATGTGGCTTCACAAAAAGCTTAGAGATGACCTGAAAACAAAAACAACAACGACACATATAGGAAGTAGAAGGAAGGCCAAGCAACAAAGGAAAAGTACAGGCAGGCAGCACATAATTGCAGGGATAGCATCAGGAAAGCTAAAGCTGAGAACGAGTTGAGTTTAGTGAGGGATGCTAAAAACAACAAAAAGACTTTCTTCAGATACATGCATAGTAAAAGACAGAGAAAGAAATGGTGGTTCAACTATTAAATAAGGATGGCAAAATAACAGATGACAAGGAAAAAGCAGAAGTGCTCAGTTCCTACTTTGGCTCAGTCTTCTCCCAAAAGAGGATCTATGAACCCCCTGGCAAAGGCGAAGTGCAGGCTGAAGGGGCAGGATTGCAGCTTGAGATCGATAGGCATATGGTCAAGGAACACCTAATTACTTGGAATGAGTTCAAATCTCTAGGGCCAGATGAACTGCATCCTAGAGTAATAAAGGACCTGGCAGAAGAACTCTCAGAACTGCTGTCTATTATCTTGGAGAAATCCTGGAGGACGGGGGAATGCTGATCAAATTTGCAGATGACACAAAATTGGTTGGGATAGCTAATACTTTGGAAGACAGAGAGCAACAGAATGAAATTTAATAGGGATAAAAAGCCACATTATGTAGCCTGAAGCCTACACACACACACACACACACACACACACACACAGAGAGAGAAGGAAAAGTAGGGGTGGAGAGGAAGCTACAATTTGTAAGAGCCTCCTCCCAACAAACAAAAGCAATATATTTTCTTGTCTGAAGCCCTCTTCTGCAGACAGGAGCTAGTGGGCACTGCAACCCACACATCTTCTGCACCAGAAGTATTCTGTTGTCTTAGGAAAGGGCCAAAATTTCTGTGGTGGTTCTCAGTCTCTCAGCACTATTTTATCATTCCATGGATTCTATTTTTTGACAACAAAAGAAGGTCCAGGCACAGCCTGCCCTGCCCAAGGTGTGAATAAGCAACTACTAACTGAAATAATAACTCATACATACTGTAACTTGAGGGTATTAGTGGAGCAAACATTCAGAGGTAGGATTCCAAACTCCAAATTAAATTTAAAGTATTTACTACATGCATAATGGGGTGAGCACAGTTCTCCATTTCATTTCCTTCCATTTTTGAATTTGGTCAAAACTAGGGATGGGAGAGAAATCCTCCACGGACCCTAGTGAGGCCAGATTCAAAAGAATGTGGCCGCCCAGAGTCCGTGGAGGATCAGAAGACTTACTTCCGCCTCCAGGAGGAATCCTCACCAGACAAGCTGGATCCTCCCTGCCAGCCGGCTCTGGAGCACCAGCGATATGGCCACCATTGCCATATCACTGGCTGGGCGGATTGACTGTGGACGCAAATGGCATCCACTACACCATTTGCATCCCTGCTTTTTCACGCGATAGGCTACACAAATATTTGTGTAGCCTATCATGTGAAAAAGCACAGCTGCGTTTATGGCTGCATTTACCTTAAAATAAGACCTTTAATGGTGTAGTGGATGCCATTTGTGTCCCCAGTCAATCCACCCAGCAAGGCTGAGCCAGTGATATGGCAATCAATGGTGGACGTATCGCTGGCGCTCTGGAGCCAGCTGGCAGCTCTGCAGAATTGCTGTGGGGTGAAGCCAGCCAGCTAGGATTCCAGGGGGGAAGGGATGGATTGCCTCCCCCCCTGCAGACACGCCCCCCCAGACTGGAGGTAAGCCTTCTGCCCATCCCTAGATAAAATCTTGTTTTTTCTTGTCCAAAAATGCCTTCCAAATTCTTACCCATCTCCACTGGCCAGTCCTAGATTCTTCAGATAAAATAAGTAGCAAGCACAGTCAGACTACAGCTTTGGAATGAAATGGGTAGGAATGTCAGAGAATTCCGCCATGGATCTCGGGGAGGCTGAATGGCAGTGCATTCGGCCCCCCGAAATCAGTGGTGGAACGGCCTGCCCCCCCACCCCCCCGGGACGAGACTTACCAAGGGCAGATCTTCCGGGCGGCAGCAGCTCCGGCAGCGGCTCCAGCAGTGGTTCGACGGCGGTGGCAGCCATTTCCATTAAAAAAAAAAAAAAAAAGACATCATAGGCTACGTAAAGATTTACGTAGCCTATCACGGCTAGGTTTAAAAAAACAACAACCATGATAGGCTACATAAATGTTTACATAGCCTATCACGTCTGACTTTTTTTTAAAAAAACCCCGCGCATACGCAAATGGCGGCGGCTACGGCCGCCACCATTTGCATTCCTTATTTTGTCACGTCTTAGTCTATGTCATGATATACATAGACTAAGATGACTACGCTATTTGCGTTCCCCTTACTTTTGCCATCTTAGTCTACATAAATCTTGATGTAGACTAAGATGTGCCAAAATAAGGAATACAAATGGCGGCGGCCGTGGCCGCCGCCATTTGCGTACGCGCGTTGTTGTTGTTGTTTTAAGTCAGACGTGATAGGCTACGTAAACATTTACGTAGCCTATCATGGCTGACTGCAGGGACGCAAACAGCGGCAGCTACGGCTGCCGCCATTTGCGTCCCTGCTAGCCAGTGGCCGGATGTCCGGCTGCTGGCGGAGCCGGATGGCGGCTCCGCAGAATTCCTGCAGAGTGGAGCCGTCCAGCCAGGATTCTGGGGGGGAGGGATGGAATGCTTCCCCCCCACCATCAACATAATCCACGAACAGGTAAGTGACTCTCGTACATCCCTAGAAATGGGATAGAATGATAAGAAAACCAGAGAGAAGGAAAGGAACAGCATAACTCCCACATGGAAATGATGTGTGGTTGGCTTTCAAGAAATCATTAAAAAAGTAGGGATGGGGGAGAATTTCTCCCTGAAACTTCAGGGGGGTGAGTGCCAACGCATTCGGTCCTCTGAAGGTTGTTCGGGGAGAAATTCTGAGCCCCCCCACCCCCCCTGGGATGGGACTTACCTTTCACGAATTTCGCTCCTGGCGACAGGTCCCGGCGGCGGTTCGGCAGGTCTGCGGCAGGGGCGGGGGTGGCAGCCGGTCTTTCCACCGGCTGCCACCACCTCCATTACAAGAAAAGTAAAAAAAAAACAAAAACCCGCCCCTGTGATAGACTACGTAACGATTAACATAGCCTATCATGGCTAGATTTGCAAAGGCAGCTACGTGATAGGCTACGTTAATCATCATGTAGCCTATCACGGGTGACTTTGGGGAAAAAAAAAGTGTGTACGCTAATGGCGGCCCCCAATGGGAGCCGCCATTCGCGTTCCTTATTTGGTCCCTGTAGTCTACGTAAAGATTTACGTAGACTACGGTGAAAATAAGGGCAACGCATATAGCGTTGCCCTTATTTTCGCTGTAATCTACGTAAATCTTTACGTAGACTACAGGGACCAAATAAGGAACGCGAATGGCGGCTCCCTGTGGGGGCCGCCATTTGCGTATGCGCTTTTTTTTTTTTTAAGTCACCCGTGATAGGCTACGTGACAATTAACGTAGCCTATCATGGCTGACTTTGCAGATCTAGCCATGATAGGCTACGTAAATCGTTACCTAGCCTATCACGGGGCGTTTTGGGGTTTTTTTTACTTTTCTTTTGAAGTTCGCAGCCGGGGAGACGGGGCGCTTCTCCCCGGCCTGAATTTCGGCCGGGCGAGGCAGGAAGCCTCCCCCCTGGCCTGAAATACATCTGGGCGAGGCGGGAAGCCTCCCCCCACTGGCCTGAACTTCGGGGGGAGAAGCGAAGCACCTCCCCCCACCGCGAAGCAAGCTGCGAGACCAGGTAAGTGACTTTCATACATTCCTAAAAAAAGGTTTGCTGTGACTCTCTTTTACTATTGCTCCAACTTGCTCCATTATTTCTTTCCCTTGAATTTGAGAGCAAAACACAAAGGAGACATGTCAGGGTGCAGAATTGCACATATTAAGCCCATGCACTAATCTTTTTAGTTCCAAAAACTCCCATCTCTGCTAATCTGCGATAGCACTGAACTGACCCCTGCCCTCCCCAGCATATAATTGTGCATATTCTCAGACAACAAAAGACTCAAGTGCCCAGTGGCCCGGAGGCTCCTTATCAAACGTCAATGCATTAGCAAAACAAAGGAGAGGAGAGGTGCAGCAGGCAGCATCAATGAGCACTGACAGACTGAAAGAATGGGTCATAGAGATGACTCATCATGCTAATGGCTTACAGAGTTAAAAAATGGTCGCATTCATTCACTACATGGAATGATCATTGTTCAGTGGGAAACACGGGGGCCTGCCTCACACATCATCAGCTTCTTCTTTTTGCTGGGGGGATGGGGTGTCTGTCAGCAGCAGGGCAGGCAGGTCCTGGCAGGAAGGCAGGCAGGGAGGCAGAGAGGGAACAGACTTGGGAGACCAGGAGGCATAAATGGAGCACTTCAGGATCCATACACCCAGTAATAAAGTTAGCTGGTCCGTCCGGCCAATCGGGGAAAAAAAAATAGCACATCGCAGCAACAACTCAACACTGCTCATGTTCCCTCCTCCCCAAAGTCAATGCAATGGCGAATGGATAATTGACCAATACTGTATACAAATGTTGCCCAGAGTAGCTGAAAGTGCGCATATTTAAAAGTGTGCAAAGTTGAGGCTTTGTGCGTGCACTTCCCCTTTTGCACGTATGAATTGCCGAGTCAAAAAAAAAGATCGGCAAAGCTGCAACCAGTTCATGGGAGCACTCAACAGTGACCGCCCATCACTGAGTGCTTTGATGAATGGCAGGAGAGGTGAGCAGCAGGGAGTTCTCACATCCCTACTCGAGGGGTGCGTTTCCACACTGTAGGCTTCACTGCTTGTCCAACTTTGTTGTGATGTTTCCACAGTTGCATCTTTTCTTGCACGTGTTTCCATGTTCTAAAACACCTGAGTTATCATCGTTGTACCCTGGGGGTCTGCGCTGTTTCCAGGGAGCCATAATCACATTGTTCTCTTGATGGCTGGGCAGAGTCTTTTTGGAGTGGGTTGGGTCTGCTTAAAAAGGTAAAGGTGTCCCCAACCAGTCGTGTCCGACTCTAGGGTGCGGTGCTCATCCCCGTTTCTAAGCCGAAGGGCCAGCGCTGTCCGAAGATGCTTCTGTGGTCATGTGGCCGGCATGACTGAACACCGAGGTGCACGGAACGCTGTTACCTTTCCCGCCAAGGTGGTACCTATTTATCTACTTGCAATTTCTTGCTTTCGAACTGCTAGGTTGGCAGAAGCTGGGACTGAAGACGGGAGCTCACTCCGTCACGCAGCCCTCGGGTCTCGAACTGCTGACCTGCCGACCTTCCAGTCTGCAGTTCAGCATCTTAACCACTAAGCCACCACAGTCCCTGAATGGGTCTGCTTACCTCATCTGTTTTCCCTCCTCCTCCTCTTTCCAATTCCCCCCTGCCTCACCCCCTCTGCCCTGCTGAAGTTTTCTGCTCTGGCCAGTCTCCTCCTTGCCTTCCCAGCCCTTTGGTTTTGCTTTAGAGAAGGAGCGAAAAATCAAAGCGCTGTGTCTGGAGCATCCCTCCCTCTTTAAACCTTCCTTGTTGCCCCTGAAATGGGGATTTAAAGCACAATTGTGCATTAATGAAGTGGCAAAAAAGCAAAGTGCTGTGTCTGGAGCATCCCTCACCCCGTTAAACCTTATTTCTTGTCCCTAAAATGAGGATTTAAGCAGCAATTGTGCATTAACGAAGGGACGAAACAGCAAAGTATTGTGGCCAGTCTTGTTCTTGCCTTCCCAGCCCTTTTGTTTTGCTTTAGAGAAGGAACAAAACATCACAGTGCTGTGTCTGGCGCATCCTATACCCCCTTAAACTTTATTTCCTGACCCTAAAACGGGTGCTTATGTGTGCATCTTTTCATCTCTGCCTGACTGCTCCTTCCAGGATCATCTTCCCCTCTCCTTCACACAACTTCAGTGTTCCCACCTCCTCGGTCGTATTTCCAGGACACCAGAAGGAGAAGCTAATGGAGGAGTATGGAATTTTTCCATTAAAAAAAGAATAGAAATGTCCAAAATTTGTGCACATTTCCATTTATGCAAATAATAATAATAAAAAAAACCCGGAAAATGCAAGAACTGACTCAACCCGATGCAGACTGAGTCAGGCCAGCTCATGGGGAAATGAGTTGAAGTCCAAGGGATGGAGCTGATGAAAGCTCCGCAAGTTCTTTTGACATCCCTACTGCTGGGCTGTTGCTGCTGCTTGGCTTACCCCCGCCACTTGGCAGGGCTACACAAAAGGGTGCCAGGCCCACATGCATGGAGTTATTGGCTCTGTCAACTTAATTACCCTATCGGTGTGCCATGTGACATCAGTATGTCAGACTCAGGCAAAGTGTTAATACAATAGTGGTGCTGGTGACTCCATGGGAGTATGGGAATGGAATTCTTCTCAGTGATGCTGCAGCAGGTAAGGAGACAAGTAGGGATGGCCGAGAATTCCTCCATGGATTCCAGTGAGGCTGGATTCTGGAGAATCTGGCCCCCTGGAATCCGTGGCAGAATGGCCTCCTGCCCCCCCCCCCGTGGAATCCCCTGGGATGGCACTTACCTTCGGCAGATGTGGCGGATGTGGCGGCGGATGCGGCGGCGGATGCGGCGGCGATGGCTGGCCGGCCATGGCTGGGCTGCTGCAACCACCATTGCCGACCCTCCAGGCTGCCATTATAGGCTACATAAGAATTTACGTAGCCTATCATGGCTACCCCCCTGAAAAAAATGGCGTACACAAATGGCAGCGGCTATGGTGGCCGCCATTTGCGTTCCCTATTTTTCGCCGTTCTAGCCTACGTAAATATTTACGTAGGCTAGTACAGTGAAAAATAGGGAACGCAATGGCGGCCGCCATAGCCGCCATTTGCGTACGCCATTTTTTTGGGGGGGTAGCTGTGATAGGCTACGTAAATTCTTACATAGCCTATCACAGCAGCCTGGAAGTATGCAAATGGCAGCTGCTATGGCAGCCACCATTTGCATCCGCAGCAGCCCGTCCGTGGCCAGAAGTCCAGCTGCGGACGGACCTGGCTGGCTGCTCAGTGTAGCCGCCATGGAGCAGAGCCGGCCGGGCAGGATTCCGGGGGGCGGGAGGACTGGATCGCTACCCCCCAGTCGAGGATTCCAGGGGGAGGGACGGAGCACCTTCCCCCCCCAGCGGATGCCCCAACTGGAACAGGTAAGTGATTCGTACATCCCTAGAGACAAGCAGCCCACTCACTCTTCCAGTAAGCTGCCGGGGGGGTGGGGGCAGGCATGGAAAGAGGCTTAACTGGGGATGTGAGAACTCACCCCAGCTCGGCTTTCTCTGGGCACCCACTGAAGCAGCGCCCCTGCTTGCATGCCCCAAGACCCACACTTGGGTGGCCCACGAGTTCGGGGGGAGGGACGGAGCGCCAACCATTTTCCCACCTTTGATTTCTACATAAAAAAGGAAGTTAAAAGTTATTTAAGTATGCAATATTTGGGGACGGGGAAGCTTAATATGAACAATATTATGTGAATGATTAGGAGTGACGTGTTATATTGATGATATCCTGATATGGGGAAGGACACAACAAGAGCATGGTGAAAGAGTTATGCAGGTGTTAGAACAGTGTAGAGCAAGGGATCTGAAAGTGAATACAGAGAAATGCAAATTTTCTTTGACTGAAATGAGTTATTTGGGGCATATTTTAACTGCAGAAGGAATAAGACCTAATAGAACTAAAATGGAAGCAATAGTTGAAATGACAAGTCCTCAAAATACGGTAGAATTATAGAGATTCTTGGGCATGGTTAATTATTTGGCTAAATTCAACAGCCCCTCAATTCAATTGGAAGTCTCAGGAGCACCTGGTGATCTCACAGCCACTCAGAAGGAAAAGGACAGCCCCCTGGGCTTACTCCAGCCCACTTACCTCTTTGCTTTTGTCATCTTTGTCTCCTCTTCAACTGCGACACCCCTGGCCAACTCCTGTTTGCTCTCCCTGTTTGCTGGCTCTCTGGGATCTTGCTTGCTTCTATAGTCCCTAGACCAGCTGTAGAATCTTGCTCTGCTCTGCTCAGCTGGGAGGGAGGAAACAGACTGAAACTTCCTGCCCACACAGCTGCTGGGAATACTCAGGCCACACACCCTCAATTCATTTGGAGCTCTCAGGAGCATCTGGTGAGCTTTACAGCCATGCAGAAGGAAAAGAGCAGCATGTGTTATGGCATGGATTGCATTGTAGGTGCTGTAGCTTTGGCCAGTCATTCTCACTTCAAAGAGAGTTCCAAGGAGGCTCTTGAGTTTCTCTTGCCCCATGCAAGGAACACTGATCCCCATTCCCACATTGGAACCAGAAAGTGAGCAGCTGAAAGCCTCTTCCCAGAAGTCTCTGAGAAAACCATCTCCTGTTGGCAAATTAGGGTGTAGACTATGCAGGTATTTTTTAAATCGAGGCACCTCTTTTAAGTGAATTGCAAAGGACAAGGCACCATGGAAGACTTGTATATCAAAATACAAATACAAATTGCATTCTCTGTCTTGAGAAATCCCATTGTGCCATCATAATCCATAGTTTACCTATGGAAGTCTCTATAATATCTTCTACTATTGAATAGAAATACAAGATCCACATGAAACACTTGATTGTCTGAGGTTCTGCATTTAAAACCACTACTTTGACTTTTGAGTTGTGTAATAAAAAGTGTCTGAGCCAATGAATTCAAACTCAAAACTTAACATCTCTGTAGCATGAGATAAGGCTGGTGTTTTTTCACTGAAAGCAGTACAGATTCCTTTCTGGGAAAGCATTGGCATCAAGGTTTGCATAAACTTTATTCCAGTCCATTGTCATCATCCGAAGTGATGATCCCAACTAGGGATGGGGGAGAATTTCTCCCCGAAACTTCGGGGGGCCGAGTGCCAACGCATTTGGCCCCCCGAAATTGGCAGTGAAATTCTCCGCCACCCCCCCGCCACCCCCCTGGGATGGGACTAACCTTTCACGAATGTCCCTCCCGGCGGCGGGTCCCGGCAGCAGTTTGGCAGGTTTTTGTCAGGGGCGGGGGCGGCAGCCGGTCTTTCGACCGGCTGCCACCGCCGCCATTACAAGTGAAGTAAAAAAAGAAAAAAACCCATGATAGCCTACGTAACGATTAACATAGCCTATCACGGCTAGATCTCCAAAGTCAGCCATGATAGGCTACGTTAATCGTTACGTAGCCTATCACGGGTGACTTTGAAAAAAAAAAGCGCATACGCAAATGGCGGCGCCAATAGGGCGCCGCCATTTGCGTTCCTTATTTGGTCCCTGTAGTCTATGTAAAGATATACGTAGACTACAGCGAAAATAAAGGCAACACTATTTGCGTTGCCCTTATTTTTGCCATAGTCTACGTAAATCTTTACGTAGACTACAGGGACCAAATAAGGAACGCAAATGGAGGCACCCCATGGGGGCCGCCATTTGCGTACGCACTTTTTTTTTTTTTCAAAGTCACCCGTGATAGGCTACGTGATGATTTACATAGCCTATCACGGGTGACTTTGGAAATCTAGCCGTGATAGGCTGCGTAAATCGTTACATAGCCTATCACGGGGGTATATTTGTTTGTTTTTTACTTTTTTTTTCGCTGCCGGGTAGACGGGGCGCTTCTCCCCGGCCTGAATTTCGCTGGTGAGGGATGGGACGCCTCCCCCCCCGGCCTGAATTTCGGCCGGGCGAGGCGGGGCACCTCCCCCCCCTTGCATGAACTTCAGGGGGAGAAGCGAAGCGCCTCCCCCCCAGCGCGAAGCAAGCTTCGAGGACAGGTAAGGGACTTTCGCCCATCCCTAATCCCAACCCATGTCTACTGGAAATGTAGAAGAAGATAGACAATCCCTTGAGACTGATATAATTCATTGGGGACCATTCGCTCGAAGAAAGGCAGCTGGGATTCAACACTTGTCACTGGAGATAATATAGAATAGGCAACCTAAAAGGAAAAGAAAAGGAATAATAGGGATAATTTATGCTAAACTGTAACAATTCACCCCAAATATCTACTACTGAACTGAAACAAACGGGTTAAAAGCATCTGAATTGGTTTTACATTGGAGATATATGAAATTGTTTACTGGGAAATGCACTTGTTCTGGCAGCATGAGAGCTGAGTACATGAAATGCTTCATCCCTTTTTTCACTGATGCAACATCCTTGTTGTCTTTTTGGTCAAAATGTCTAGTCTGAATGAATTCCTTCTTGCTAGAATACTAGATGAATTTTAGTGAATTCCATAAAATATGTCAGAATTTCAAGCAATATTTCCTTTGGTAGGGATGTTGTGGGCACCCGACTGGGTCCGGGAGTCCGTTGCCCTCCCTGCCCATGACTCCTGGACTATGCCCACCGAGATGCTGTCCTAGCTCACCCCCACTCATGCCAGAGTGTGCTCTGCTCACCTTCTCCATGACTCACCGCAAGCCTCTAATATTGCACATATTAAGGCTTCCTGGCTCCCAAACTGCACATATTTAAATATGCAGTTTTTACTTCCTTTTTGCACACACAACGAAGGTGGGAAAATGGCAGACACTCACTGGACAGAATCATGGCAACTCACCAAGTTTGTGGGGGGCCTGAGCTCAGGTCCAGGCGAGCAGGGGCTGCGCTTCTATGCGTGCCCGGAGAACCCAAGATGGGATGGGTTCTCACATCCCTATCCTTTGGTTCTATTCTTGAGTGCTTGCGTACATGTGGAATTTTAACGGCGCGTGCATGCGGGCAGGGGAATATTACATTTTTCTGTGGTGAGTTCCTTTTCAAGTAAGGCCTGATTTATTGGGCCATGGGAAACAGTAGCATTTCCTTCATGCTAGTAAATATAGTGCCAATAACCATGGGAAGCAGAAATAGCCACTATAACACTAACAGAATAGTCCTATGGGTCTGGGGTGGTTGAATCTGTAGCTAAGGAACTGACCCCTCTGAAGTCCTGTTGGCTCACACTGACCAGGACAGAAGATGGTGGTGGGAGGGGGGGACCTTTTTCTTATTTCTCCCCTCTATGCAGAGGTATTTACTTCATTTCCCTCCTATTGATAACAGTGGAAGGGAAAATAACTACACCAGCTCCAGGGCTGGTGTAGTTCCTGGACCTTTGTTTGGATATGTTGGGGAAATGAGGGGCATAGGATCCTGTGGACCATAGGCTTGCCCAACAGCATGCTTCTCAAATGCCTTATTCCTGGCCTCCCTGCTGTTGAAGCAGGAATGGTAGAGTAGTTTGCTGTCAGAGAAGTCTCCACTCACACACCTCCCTCTCCATCCATGGAGAAGAAGGTCCACAGCATCCTATGGACACCCTCCAAGAGAACATAGGATTGTTCCATAAGCTGATGTAGAAATGGTGTCTTAGTCTTTCTTCTAGAATTGGTATCTTGGAGGGAAGTCATATTCACCTTGAGAAGTTCATATTTTCTTTCTTTGAATTCAGGTCATGGGGCATATCTGTTAAGGCATCATCATAAACTTCCTGTTTCCTGGCTTTCTGGAGCCTAAGCCAACATGAGATAGCTTTAACCCTGCTATTCAAGTGGCAGGTTTTCCATTCATTGAATTTCCTTGGTTTTTAAAAAGGAAATGTATGATTACAGAATTCTGAAAACACACACACATACTGTAAGTCGTTAACTGAGTCGATGTGTACAGATTGCTAGTTATGTCCCTGTATATTCAGAATGGCTTGGTTCTGAGTAAGCCTGCACAGAATTGCAGAAAAACCTCTGTCCTTTTCCTCCCTCTCTTCATCAATGATCTGTCAATCAGTGAGAGTGATTCCTCAGCCTTCAAATCTACCTCACTCTTATCTCAGTTGACAGTTCCCTGCTACACCTCCCACACTGTCAGAATGCTGATAGGAACACTGGAGTTAAAAACACTGGGGTATTGCCTTCATTCGTGCTTCAGACTGAAACTTAGCTTGCCTGATGTAACTTTGCCAGAAGGTGCTGCCATAAGGTTTCATGGGGAAGAAAAGCTTGATAACTTTTAACCTGCTGATCAGAATTTCACCAAAGCAGTGCAAGGCACACCTCCTCGATAAACCTGAATAAAGCTCAACAGTAGTTTTCCCTGGAATGTGAAAGAAATATAAGATGCCGAACTGCAGCATCAATGAAAAGTACAAATGTGTCAATTTTCAGCACGTTTTAACTTGCTGTATTTGTGGCATTTTCTGTCAGATTGGTTTGAAATTGTGTATGGCTGATTATGGTAGATTATGAATGCCATAATGACAGGTGTAATTTTTATAAGCAGTAGAATTGTGAAGCTTATAATGGTGGGACCTTTTTGTTGTTTTTTGACTCACCTTTACTAAAGGGGTACTCCCATGGCCATGTGTGAGTGTGCATGTGTGTATGACACTGTGAGTGTGAGTGTGTGTATGTGTGTATCACACTGTGGTCAGTTATAGATTTATTTATTTTGCCTGCTCACTTCCTTTCATAAAAAGCACAAAACCGATGGAAAGTCCAAATATACCAAAAAAGTATAATTATTATATCAGTATCAAAAAACATTGTGGCCCATATACCTGTGGAATCTTATAGACACCTAAGATACTAGCCACATGAAGCAAGATTTCAGAGACAAGTCCTCCTACAGCAGCTATCATATTTTTTTCTTGCCATATTTGAAGTTGGGGACAATCCTTTTTGTGGTAGACAGAAATTGTAGGGTGTTCTGAAAGGTCATCCTTGCATTTGTGTAGCTTTCATAGCTGTAGAACCCCAGGCTTCCATTTAGTAAGATCTCTGGGTTCCTGTTGATCTCCTTCACAGCAAATAGCAAGGAGAGGAGGACATGCTGGTAGTTCTTCAGTATTGCACTAATAAAAAGAGTTAAATTATGTGTCCAATATATAGTCAACCCCTCCCTTCTACTTTTTAAGCATGTAAGTAACTTCACGTCTAGGCTGTTTTTCTTCAAAGCTTTCCCCTCCACTGCCCAAGAAAGCCTCACAAGATTAAAACAAACATATAAACAAAAACAACTCAAAAAAATACTGAGAAAAGCACATAACTTGCTTTTGTGATGAAAACGATGGGTACATTCCATAAGCCAAAGTCACTCCAGTCAATTACAGTGGAAGCATTAAGAAGAACATTGTCCCTCCCTGCTAAAATTGATAGGCCTAATAAGTTTCAATTTATGTGGTTTATTCCCAGATAGTTGTAATATACATGAAGCCTGTTATCTGAGGGTGTGAAAATCTAGTTGCCCAATCATCACCGGTGCCTGAAAGAATGAGTGCTCACAGATTGCTAAAAACAGCAAATTTGTTCCTTGTGTACTGCACTTTGGGGAAATGGGTTGCCTCCTCTTCCTCATATTTCTTTTTTCTTTTTGAAATCTAAAAATAGCAGTTGCTCATTGGTGAAGGGTTCCCAGGTCAGAAACTCTTGACTGGCATCTCTCAAGTATTCACTGCCTAGAAGAAAGGTAGGTGTGAAGTACAGAGATGAATGTATTACCAACAACAGAATCTATCCTCTCACCATTGAACTGGGATTTCCACCTCACCTTTCTTCCAAGAAAATACATTTTGGACAATAAATAAATAAATAAATAAATAAATTCAACACTGCCCTTTTCCCTGGCAATTTCTGTACTATTATTTACAGCAAATCAGGAAATATAAAATACAGGGAAACCATGCTTCCCACTTGAAATGGATATTTACAAAAATTAAGGACATTATTTGCTTGAATGTATGCAGGTGCAGACCAAGAACAGAACCTTTATGTGATTTAAAATGGACCCATTTAATCCAAAGGCTACTAATATCAGGATACGTCTAGGGATGTACAAAAGTCACTTACCTTTCCGCGGATTATGTTCATGGTGGGGGGGAGGCGTTCCGTCCCTCCCCCCGGAATCCTCGACTGGGGGGACGCTATCCGTTCCTCTCCCCCAGAATCCTCGACAATCGGCTGTGCTCCGCAGCGGCTCCGCGGAGCAGCTGGCCAGGCCCAGGCCAGGGCCATCCGCAGCCGGATTTCTAGCCATGGAGGGCTCTGGGTAAAAAAAAAAAAAAGCGTACGCAAATGGCGGCGGCTTACGTAATAGTCTACGTAAATATTTACATAGGCTAAAATGGCAAATCAAAAAGGGACGCAAATAGCACCCACTACGCTATTTGCATTCCCCCTTTATTTTCGGCATAATAGTCTATGTAAATATTGACATAGACTAAGATGGCGAAAAATAAGGAATGCAAAAAACGCATAAAAATTTTAGTACGCGTTTTTTTTTTTTAACCGGGATGTGATAGGCTATGTAAGTCTTTACATAGCCTATCACGTCTCTGTAAAAAAAAAAAACCCAAAAAACACAACCCACACAGACTGCAAATGGCGGCGGCGGCAGTCGGTCGGAAGACCAGCCGCCGCAGCCACCGCAGCTGCCGCCGCAGCCGCTGCCGCCCAGAACATCTGCCCCAGGTAAGTCTCATCCTGGGGGGGGGATCCACGGGGGGGCAGGGGGGGCAGGCCGTTCCGCCACAGATTTTGGGGGGCCGAATACACTGGCGTTCAGCCTCACCGAGATCCATGGCGGAATTCTCTGACATCCCTAGATACTTCACCATCGGTGACTGACAGAGTGAATGAGCATAGATGAGATTCAATGGGAGAAGAGAGCTTTGTTGTAAGAGGGAACAATATGGAGATTATATGACAGGTCACTTAGAGGAAGGATGGAAATAAAGTAGGAAGGAAGTGGTGAAATGCATGGAATATTGTGATATGAAAGCCCAACAGGTAGAAAAATAAAGAATGGACAAGAGGAGGAGAAAAGCAAGAACGAGGAAAATCCCAAGGTCATGATGTAAAAGGCAAACATATGTATAGTTTTAAAGAGCCTAAAAAGAAAACAGTTATGTGCAGACTTTTTTCTAAACACATCATTGCTTGTATGACATACATGCATTGGATATATGAGCTGGATATGTTATTGAGGGGGACATTATTTCCTTACCGAAGTTCATTTACAAAGCTTGTTTTAGGATGGTCATGGAAAAATATTTTATGAAATACACAACCAAACTGAGAAGCAATTATTTCAATGATGAGGTCCCCCATCTGATAATACTGGTGTGGAAGCTGGAATCATGGTGCATATAACAGTGTGTTTCTTGGTTTCATCTGGAGTCAGCTGCAGCCATAGAAAGAAAACAATCTGCAACAGAAATAGCCCTACGATCTTGGGCCATACTGTGATGAAGGATGTTCAGTTTGTCTCTATCATCCACCATCAGCCGGGTCAAAAGATTTTTCTTTCAATGGCTCTAGATTCTTTTGATAAAGAAAAATTGCCAATGATCAGACTCACGTATTTGTGTGTGTTCAGAGTTCCTCACCCCAGCGTTGAATGACACATATGGATGTCAGAGAATTCCGCCATGGATCTTGGTGAGGCCGAATGCCAGTGCATTCGGCCCCCCAAAATCTGTGGCGAAGCGGCCTGCCCCCCCCTGTGGATCCCCCCCGGGAAGAGACTTACCTGGGGTGGATCTTCCGGGTGGCAGCGGCTCGTGCAGCAGCGGCGGCTCCGGCGGCGGCTCCGGCGGCGGCGGCTCTGGTGGCGGCTCCGGCGGCGGCTCCGGCGGCGGCTTCAGTGGTGGTGGCGGGCAGTCTTCTGACTGGCTGATGCCGCCACGATTTCCAGGCCTGTGAAAAAAAAAAAGTAGACATGATAGGCTACGTAAAGATTTACGTAGCCTATCATGGCTAGGTTTAAAGATGTGATAGGCTATGTAAATCTTTACGTAGCCTATCATGGTTGGGGGTGGGTTTAAAAAAAAAAAACGCGTACGCAAATGGCGGCGGCTACAGCCACCGCCATTTGCATTCCTTCTTTTTACCATCTTAATCTACGTAAATATTTACATAGATGATGATGGCAAAAATAAAGCAGAACGCAAATAGCTACGCTATTTGCGTTCCCCTTGATTTTCGCCGTCATAGTCTACGTAAATATTTACGTAGATTAAAACGGCCAAAAAGAAGAAACGCAAATGTTTTTAAAATGTTTTAAAACGTTTTTTACCCAGAGCCCTCCGCTGTTGGAAATCCAGCTGTGGACGGCTCTGGCCTGGCCTGGCCGGGCCTGGCCAGCTGCTCTGTGGAGCTGCTGCGGCGCACAGCCGGCCGTTCGAGGATTCCAGGGGGAGGAACGGAGCGCCTCCCTCCCCAGCCAGGATTCCGGGGGGAGGGATGGAACGCCTCCCCCCCACCATCAACATAATCCACGAAAGGTAAGTCACTTTCGTACATCCCTAACGACACAGTTTTTAAACTCTGTTGTTGATTATATCTGAGGCCTAAGAAAATCCACATGGGATTTGGCAAGATTGATGTTGAAACTGAGCAATTTCAGAAAATTGCAGGGTTCAAAGTAATCTCCTCAGTGCATTGTGCTGTGCAAGACATAACTAGCTGCAAGAGAACAATTAGTGATGGACACATTTGCTTTCACTCACATTTGTTGTTGTTGTTGTTGTTTTAACCTCAAATTCTTTTCATCTGAAATATGATAACATTTGCAAATGTTGCTAAATTCTGACTAATACCAAACTGAAGTGAAATTCTCACTCACCTGCACTTGTCAAATTCAGCCAGTACTGCTAATCCCAGCATTCCACATAGGGGTGCACGAAAGCCACTTACCTGGTCTCGCAGCTTGCTTCGTGGTGGGGGGGAGGCGCTTCGCTGCTCCCCGTGAAATTCAGGCCGGAGGGGGAGGCTTCCCTCCTCGCCCGGCTGAAATTCAGGCCTGGGAGGAGGCGCCTCGCCTCGCCCGGCCGCAAAATAAAAAGTTAAAAAAAAAGCCCCTGTGATAGGCTACGTGACGATTAACGTAGCCTATCACGGCTAGATCTGCAAAGTCAGCAGTGATAGGCTACGTTAATCGTCACGTAGCCTATCACGGGTGACTTAAAAAAAAAAAAAGCGCGTACACAAATGGCGGCCCCCATAGGGAGCCGCCATTTGTGTTCCTTATTTGGTCGCTGTAGTCTACGTAAATCTTTATGTAGACTACAGCGAAAATAAGGACAACATAAATAGCGTTGCCCTTATTTTCGCCGTAGTCTACGTAATCTTTACGTAGACTACAGCAACCAAATAAGGAACGTGAATGGCGGCTCCCTATGGGGGCTGCCATTCGCCGTACGCACTTTTTTTTTTAAAGTCACCCGTGATAGGCTACGTGACGATTTACGTAGCCTATCACGGCTGACTTTGCAAATCTAGCCGTGATAGGCTACCTTAATCGTCATGTAGCCTATCACGGGGGCGTTGTTTTTTTTTTACTTTTATTGGAATGGCGGCGGCGGCAGCTGGTCGAAAGACTGGCTGCTGCCTCTGCCCCTGTCGAAGACCTGCCGAACTGCCGCTGGGACCCGCCGCCGGGAGGGACATTTGGGAAAGGTAAGTCCTATCCCGGGGGGGGGTGGGGGCAGGGGGGGCGGAGAATTTCTCCCCGAAACTACTTCGGGGTGCCGAATACGTTGGCACTCGGCCCCCCGAAGTTTTGGGGAGAAATTCTCCCCCATCCCTAATTCCACATAGCTGTAGAAGATGAGGAGCCTGTCAGAATGAAATGGCTGCAACCCTAGTTAAGCACTAAGGGGGTAACCCTATGTATTCTATCGTGGGTCCTCGTAAGCCTCTGGACTCAGAGGCT
This sequence comes from Heloderma suspectum, assembly GCF_057233095.1. Taxonomy (NCBI): domain Eukaryota; kingdom Metazoa; phylum Chordata; class Lepidosauria; order Squamata; family Helodermatidae; genus Heloderma; species Heloderma suspectum. The sequence continues at coordinate 90,388,018 of NC_139463.1, read as the reverse complement.
TCTGAGTATCCCAAGCAGAGCGGGGGGCACATCCTGCCTCCTGCTCTGCATGTAAGCTAGACGGGAAGTTTGTGTCTAGTGGAGGCTTTGGGGAGAGGGAGGAAAGGAGACTGGGGTGGCCACAGGATTTGTTGTATGGCTGCATCCCACTTTGCTCCCCTCCCCACCCCGAGGAACGCCTCATTTTCTCTGTCTCCTCACTCCATTTTCCGAGCGTGAAAAGGTAGCCAGCACGTTTCTCTCCACACCAACTGCAAGGAGGAGTGGGAGGGGAGTACGATTTTGTGGCTCTGAGTTCAGAGCACTGCTTCTGACTTTAAAGAACTAAGCATACAAAGTCCTGGATATATGGATTCATCTTTGTCTGTTTCTCTCACATTCCTTTCTCTCTCTCTCTCTCTCTCTCTCTCTCTCTCTTTCTCTCTCTGCCTCTAATATGAAGAAATTTACAAATTCTGATACATCTTTATAAAAAGCCAACTTAAATGAATTCTCACCCATCCCTAAGAATAATACATATTTGTCACTGTGTCTTAGTGGGGCTGAAGAATTGATGCTTTTGAATTGTGGTGCTGGAGAAGACTCTTAAGAGTCCCCTGGACTGCAAGGAGGTCAAATCAGTCCATCCTAAAGGAAATCAACCCTGACTGTGCATTGGAACAACAGATACTGAAGCTGAAGCTCAAATATTCTGGCCACCTAATGCGAAGAGAAGACTCATTGGAAAAGACCCTGATGCTGGGAAAGATTGAAGGCAAAAGGAGAAGAGGATGGTAGAGGATGAGATGGTTAGATAGCATCACCGATGCAATGAACATGAACTTGAGCACATTCCGGGAGAGAGCAGAGGACAGGAAGGCCTGGTCTGCTATGGTCCATGGGGTCATGAAGAGTCGGACACGACTGAATGACTGAACGACAACAACAACTTAGTGGGGCACCATTTGCAGCAGAAGAGAGGGAGAAAATGTTTGTTGGACCCCAAGGGATTTAAGGTGAAATCCTGTTCATGTTTTGACAGAAAGAAGTCCTACAACTCCCAGCAAGGCTGGCTGGGGTATGCTGAAAGTTGTAGGACTTTTTTCTGTCTAAACCTGCATAGGATTATGCCCTTGCTGTGCAATCCTATACACACTTACCTTAGCATACATCCCATTTAACTCAATTGGGCTTACTTATGCGTAGGGATTGTCAAATCTCTCAATTTTGCCTTCTCCCACATTCATTAAAAAAAAAACACCTCACTTTTCCCAATCTTGAATATGAATAGATTTGAAAATTATGGAACTGAAAAAAATGAACTGAAACAAAATTTTCATCCCTCTGCACTGGCCAAATTCAATAGGTAGAGCTATTCTGAGCATGGAGAGAACCATGTTGTTCCTGCCTGCCACATAACTGTTAAAGATGAGGAGCCAGTCAGAGAAAAAAGGACAGAGTCAAATGCAGACTTTTATGATTTAAGCACTCAAAGCCCTGGGTGTGATGGACACAGGTTTAAATTTCAGTTTCTCCCACATTTGAATGTTTAAATCTCAGGTTCTTTTCAACTCAAATATCAAGAAGTGTGGGCATTTTTGTAAATTCTAATCAGAAAGGGACTAAAATTAAATTCTCATCCATCCATCCTCCTAAGCAAACATATATACAATTGTACTATTAGTGGATCCTGTGGAACATGCCATCTCAGTACGACTCGATGAGAGAACTGATAGCAACACGTTAAGCCCTTTTGAGGGATCTCACATATTTGGGATAGAACTGGCATTTCTTATTGATCTCCCTTTTCACCTCTACATTGAACCAAAAGATTAGAATCAATTGAGGTGTTCTGCATGGGGCTGGTCTTAGTGTTCAGAAGCTTCAGCTGTCATATAGCACTCTACCTTGGAGTTATACAGTATGAATTTCTGAGGAGATTTTACCTGTCACAGCAGTGGCAGTTATGTTAAGGCCCATCTGTACATTGAACATTTCACCCTGTTAAATGATGCTAAGGGTGTAATTCTGACAGAAAAAAGAATGTTTCATGAAGTCTGACCATACCTTACAGGTCAAAAAACACACAGAATGACAAACACACAGAATGACAAACATAAGAATGATTGTACTGTAGAATTTACCAAACCGTTACAAGTCAGTACAATCTCTGCTATCCATCATGAAATTCATTTCTCTTGATGTAGATTGCCTACTGTGCATTTGCTCCACTAATGAATGTTAAAACCCAGCTCCCTTCTTTCTACTGGATGATCCCCAGTGAAGTGTCTCAGTACACTGTGGGGTTGTCAAGCTTCTAGGGATGTCAGAGAATTTTGCCACGAATCTCGGGGAGGCCGAATGCCAGTGCATTCGGCCCGCCGAAATCGGTGGTGAAATGGTCTGCCCCCCCCCCAAGACGGGACTTACTTTGGGTGAATCTTCCTGGCGGCGGCTGCTCCAGCAGCGATTCGGCAGCGGTTTGGCGGCAGCAGTGGTGGCAGCTGGTCTTCCGACCGGCTGCCGCCGCTGCCATTTCCAGTAAAAAAAACAACAACTGATAGGCTACATAAAGATTTACATAGCCTATTACGGCTAGATTTTAAAAAAATACCGTGATAGGCTACATAAATGTTTACGTAGCCTATCACGGCTGATTTAAAAGAAAAAAAACCTGTGCGTATGCAAATGGCGGCGCCCATGGGCACCGCCATTGGTGTTCCTTATTTTGACACATCTTAGTCTACGTAAACATTTATGTAGACTAAGACAGTGAAAATAAGGGGAACTAAAATAGCGTAGACGCTACGCTATTTGCGTTCCCCTTATTTTTGCCGTAGTCTACGTAAATGTTTACATAGACTAAGACGTGTCAAAATAAGGAACACAAATGGCAGCGCCCATGGGTGCTGCCATTTGCATATGCACAGTTTTTTTTTCTTTTAAATCAGCCATGATAGGCTATGTAAACATTTACGTAGCCCATCACAGCTGACCAAAGGGAAGCAAACGGCGGCAGCTACGGCCGCCACCATTTGCGGACCCGGCTGGCCAGGATTCGGGGGGGGAGGGACAGAGTGCCTCCCCCCTGGCCAGAATTTGGGGGGGAGGGATGAGGCGCTTCCCCCCAGCCAGAATTTCAGGGGGAAGGGACGAGGAACCTCCCCCCAGCCAGAATTTTGGGGAGAGGGACGGAACGCCTCCCCCCCACCGCGAATCAATTTCGTAAGAAGGTAAGTGACTTTCGTACATCCCTACAAGCTTCTCCTGTATTTCCAGTGGACATGGGTTGGGATCATTGCACCAGATGATGATAAAGGAGAAAGGTTTGTGCAGATCCTGATCCCAATGCTCTTCCAGTGTGACATCTGTACAGCTGTTATTGAAAAAAAAAATCAAGCTTTAAATGTTCAGGAAAGTTTGAGAGGTACGGAGTCCAAATCCATTTCACTAATCAACTCTGAGGTCAAAGTCTTTGTTTTGAATGCAGACCCTCATACCATAACATGGTTGAAATGGTTGATATATGTATCTATGCAACATCAGAAGGCACTGACAGAATTGCCAGCAGGTAAAGTGTGGACTATGACAGCCCAATGGGATTTTGCTACACAGACATTTCACAGGGATTTTGATATACATGTTTTCCATGGTGCCTTGTCTTTTGCAATTCACCCAAATGAAGTTCTAGGGATTCCAAAATTCCTACAGCTCCTACACCCTAACTCACCCAAAGATTATTTTATCCGGGTTTTCTAGAAACAGGCATTCAACTGTTTATTTTCTGATTCAAATGAGGAGTAGGAAGGCTTTGATACTTGCACTAGAGAAGAGAAACTGGAGATCCTTCCTGGGATTCTTTTTTAAATGAGCATGGCTGGCCAAAGCTACAGCATCTACAAAGCAGTCCATGCCATAGCACATGCTTTCTGTGAGATTTATTTATTTATTCATTACATTTATATCCTGCCTTTTTCCTCAAGGAACCCAAGGTAGCATACATAATCCTCTTCCTCTCCATTTTATCCTCACAACAACAACCCTGTGAGGTAGGCTGGGCTGAAAGTCTGTGACTAGCCCAAAGTCACCCAGTGAGCTTCCATGGCCAACTGGGTACTAGAACCCGGATGTCCCGACTCCTAGTTCAACAGTCTGGCCACTGCAACACACTGGAGATGTATTCATCCAAGTCCAAAAACAGAGCAAAAGTGAACAGAGGTAGACAGGCTGCTCCAAATCTGCTACCCTGGCAGCTAACCTCAGGTACCCTGTAATGGGTAATCTAATGCAAAATGACATGTTTGACAGGGCATACACCCACAGACCTAAACTGGCACAGAACATTCCTCTTAAAACACATATCTGTTCCCTGCCTTCTTATGATGACACCATAGAAGTCCACAAGTTCTGGTGTTTGCCATACTTCCTCTTCCCATGAACCTTTTATATGTTGTTTTCTATTGACTTCTAAGACCCAAAGCACACATTACTTTAAAGACATAACAAGCATGTCCAACATGTTTTTTGTTTTCTTTTTCATTTTACTCTAGAGTAAGCACAGAGGGATAGGGTGCCTTTTTCCCTTTCCCGCATACAGCAGTCCCAATCTAGATTGGGGGGCCCATGCCTGCAATTTATAGTGCCATATAGGGATCCTTTAATTACTATGAAGTGAGTTCAGAAAAGAGCCAACAGGGTCATTGGGGTCTGGAAACAAAGTCCTGTGAGGAACAATTGACAGGGCTAAAGAAGGGAAGATTTAGGGGAGACACGATATTTGTCTTCAAATATCTGAAAGGCTGTTGTGCAGAAGATGGGGAACAGCTGCCCGCTGTTGCTCTGGAGAGCAGGACTAGAACCCAGAGGTGGAGATTACAGGGAAGCCAATTTCAGCTAAATATTAGGAGAAGCTTCTTGACAATAAGAAGTGACTGACAGTGGAATAGATAGCTTCAAGAGGTGGTTGGTGATCCTTCACAGGAAGTATTTAAGTAGAGGTTAGACAGTGATCTGTCAGATCCTGCACAAAGCAGGCGGTTCAACTAGATCTTCCAACTATATGATTCTACTTTTACATTACAGAAAATAAACCACCTTTTCTGTCATGGATAAAGTTTGCTTTTAGTCTATGCTTTTTGCTGTTCATCATACAGAGGCTCATGATTATTTTTAAATAATTTATTACTAGTATTTTTTGGTTTGCAGACTGAATATCTTGCAAGCTTATTATTCCATTTAGTTTTTGGTTTGGATCCAGACTTAATCATTCTTAGAGGAGAACCACTGAAACAATGGGTTGGAAGGAACTGCTTTCAATGGTTCTGCTCTAATCATGAATAAATCTGAATTCAGTCCATTGAAAACCTATTATGTTATGTTCTTTTTGTGGTTCTCATCACATTTCTACCAATGATCTTTGTCTTATTTCACAAATACTGTTTGCATTGCATGACCAAAAGGTTTCAGATGAAACATATAATGCTTAGCCTTACACAGCAATTCTATGGCTTCCGGCGCAGCGGATGGCACCCGGGGAATGGAAGGAGAGTGCAGATCTCTTCCTCCATAGCTGTAGAAAGAGCTACAACCACAGAGGAGGAGATCTGATTGTGGTTCTTCTCTTCCCCACCTCCCAGCTATCATGGAAGGCTTCTTTTATGAGGTCACAACTGTGGCCTGATAAGAGAATTTGGAAAGGGAGAAAAGGAGAGAGAGTGGGGGGTGGGGGTGGGGAGGGAAAGGAGGAGGAGGCGCTAGGATGTGCATGATGCTAAAGCCACTCTATTGACCATCCCACCCACCAAGAGGTAAGTCAGATAGACAAGCCAAGAGGAATTGTTCTCTCACCTGCCTGGCTCCTGATGGCAGGGCATAGGATAGGCAGAGGGCTCCCATCTCGGAGCTCTCTGTATATCCCACGCCAAACCCTCAGGACTGCATCCATAAGAGAGAAAATATGTTTTTAAATTATATTATTTTATTTAGTGTACTTTCATATCAGTTGAAAAGGCTGATCTTTATAAGTATTAAAGGATGGATAAAGGATTTATCATCTAAGGATGATAGAATTTCTATCATTTTGTAAAACTGATGTATGCGACTTTCCATCTAGCTTGACCTTTTCCCGAGAAGCATCTCATTTAACAACATTTAAATTGTTAATGCAATTGTTAACATTTAAACCCATTTACGGCAGCAGTCAATCCAGCCCACCAGCGATACGGCAATGGCGGCCGTATCGCTGGCACTTCGGATATAGTGTCCTTTGTTTCCTAGGGAGAAGAGCCATAAATTCTCATTTGTTTGTTTGTTTGTTTGTTTGTTTATAGGTGCTGCCCATCACACAGTGTAATGACCACTGCCATCCAGGCTACAGCAGAAAAAAGAGGGAAGGGGAACCATTTTGTTGCTATGATAGTAGTCCATGTCCAGATTGGTAGATTTTAGACTGGAAAAGTAGGAGACAGAATGATACACTCCATTACAACTTACAGTGAGTTTTCCATACCAGAACAGCTATAAAAACCACCAACAAAAATGCAATGAAAACAGCAGCAATTGCAATCGTATCAGGAGACAGTCAAGGGTAAAATAAAATGTTTTCAAGGCCTTCTGAAAAGCTTTCAATGCTGGCACATGGCAGACCTCCAATGGCAGCTTATTCCAGAGGTATGGGGCCACTGTAGAGAAGGCTCTGTCATATGTGGTCACCCACCTAACTGCTCTCACAGGTGGGCAAACGAGAAGGGTCTCTCTTGCTGATCTTGAAGCATGGGCAGCCTAATATGGGTGAGAGCCAGCATGGTGTAGTGGCTAGAGTGCTGGACTGGGAGTCGGGAGATCCGGGTTCTAGTCCCCACTCGGCCATGGAAGCTCACTGGGTGACTTTGGGCCAGTCACAGACTCTCAGCCCAACCAACCTCACAGGGTTGCTGTTGTGAGGATAAAATGGAGGAGGAGGAGGAGGATTATGTATGCCACCTTGAGTTCCTTGGAGGAAAAAAGGCGGGATATAAATGTAATAAATAAATAAATAAAGTCAGTCCTTCAAGTAATTTCCTCCAAAACCATTTAAGGCTTTAAAGGTCAAAACCACCACTTGAAATTGGGCTTGGAAACACATCGGTAACCAGTGGAGCTGGTTCAGTGAAGGTGTTATATGATTGGATTCCCTTGCCCCCAGCAGAACTTGGGCAGCCTCATTCTGCACCAGCTGAAGTTTCTGACACTTCTGTACTATTTTGCTGTCATGCTCCTCTTGAGACTCTATGCCATATGCACCCCACCATGTTATGGTGAGATCAGACAAACATGATTTATTTTGCTCTTCTGTTGCACAGAGTGCCCTGCGCTGTGCAATCCTCTTGGGAGAGGGCTTTGAGCCCTGCAATTACCTCAAAGTGCTCTTCATCATTTCATTGTATCAAACCCCATGGGGCTTTCTTGAGGTCACTCACACAGCTTAACACAGTCTGAAGGCTTCTATCCCGTTTAAATATTCCTGTGCTATTCTACACTAGGCTAAAAGATTGCGAGCCTGCAAGGCTACCCAAGTTTGTTCTTTGGCACTTTCCCTTTACTGAAAGAATCTGAAGCTACTGACGGAGGGAAGGTATAACCAGGCTGATAATGAGTGATAGATATGTGGATTTTTGTATCAAGATTTCCTGAGATGAACAGGATAAGTCTGGTCCTTTTGCTCATACTGTGGCTGCAACAGCCTTCAGCTGAGTGCAAGGGACGGAGTATGATTTGTACCATGACTGATCCCTTCCAGATCCCAAATGAGTATTATCAGACAGGGGACATAATAGCTGGAGCAATTACAACTCAGTATAGCTGTTTATTTGATGGAATATACTTCAGTGAAGACCCTCAAACCAAGCCTTTTTGTGAGCTTACGTAAGGATTTTTTAAAAATTGCTTCCATAAAATTCACTAAACTGTGTCATACCTGAGAAAAGAAGACTGTGCAAGCAAGGAATGTGCAGTAAGCATGTTAAAATGTGTATATCTATTTCCTTCTGCATTATGAGGGATCCAGACTTAGTCATACTCCTGGCGAACCCATTCCAGTCAACTGAACTTATGTTAGAGATTACTACCTTAAGTCCCATTAATTTCAGTAGGTGTGCTCTAAATACAACTAAGGGCATCTCTACACCAGCCTAAAGTACTGCATTTAAAATGGGGCTTTCTGCTTACATTTTAAATGCAGGATCCCTTTTTCACCCACTTTCTTTTCCCCCTCCCCTTCCCCCCTCCTTCTCCCCGTATCTGAGTCTTCCATTATCTTTCACTGATCTCGCTCATCTTCTTGCCACTTTCACTCAAGAGGGAACTCAAGCAGAACACAATCAGGTAATTTGATAGCTCATTCTCTGCGATCTATTTAAAAACAGAACAAAGGGCATTTAGTGAAGGAGAAGCCCTGGAGATTCACGGCATCATGAAAAGAGCATGCAAACGTCCGTGTCAGAGCAATCTCAATTGTAGGATAAAAGCTCTGTGTGAAGAAAGCCTAACCCTGGATCCAATCCAATGTCCTTCATAAAGCCTGCATTTTGTGTTCTTCCTAATTTTGTCCATTCTATATTTGTCAATCATGTATTTCACCATTTCTTTCCTGTTTCATCTGCAGCTGCACACTCTGCATCTTCTCATGGAGTTCTGACCTTCTGTTTAGTGGTTGCACATAACATCACAGCATCGCTCTCACATCCTTTGTTCTCAGCTGCTAGTCTTTAACTCCCTTTACTTTTTCTCTCAGTGCTAAAGGCCAGCCTCACATTTATATTGTTTGTGTTATATAGGTAATTTAAAATCACAAACAGGTTATTGACTAGTAATTATATATTACTTATAATCAGTCCATTTCACCCTAACATATCAGTGATGTTTACGAAGATCCATTCCATTACTATGATGGCCTTATATTGTATATGTCATCTAATGATCACAGGTAAGAGCAGTGTTGTGTGTGCGTGCGTGCGTGCGCGCACGCGTGCACACGTGTGTGTGTTCATATGTGAAATTATCCATGAAATGCCACAGATAATCCATCTTTAATACATTTTATGTTAGGTCCATAGATATACAAACTTCATGTTGTTCTCCTATCTGCAGAGCCAGTTATCCTGTGGAATTTCCTTCCCCAAATTACATACTTTTGATACCAAAAGTTTCAGTGGGGAGTAGGAAGTAATCCTATCCTTTATTCCGCCTTCAAACAATCAATTGGGCTTGCATGTGCTTCACTTCAGCTGGACCATATGTATGAATTCATTTAAAAAGCTAACCACATGTTTATTATCATGTGGGTGTCAGCTGAAAGAAGGGAGAAGACAGAAGTGGACCCCTGTTTTATACATTTGAAGATATGGCCCCTACTTGTCCAGTTACAATAGGTAATTTCAAACTGTATAGTCCAAGGATGTGGACAGGATCCTTGGAGAGATATGGCCTACCACTTGTGTGCCGGACCCTTCCAGGCTTATAAAAGCAGCCAGGGGAGCAGGAACTGTCTGAGTGGGTAAGGGTAGTAGTGCACACTAACAAATAGGACTCAACCTGTCCTAGAAGGGTTTACACTCAAAGTTTGGATTTACTTCTGGACTTGTCCAGAACCAGGATGTCCTGGTTTCAGTGGTGGCCAGGAGTGTGTTTGCACAGATGAGGCTAGTCTGCCAACTCCACCGATTCCTAGAGATGTCTGAACTGGAAGTAGTCACTCATGCCTTAGTTACTTCCCATTAGGACTACTGTAACATGCTCTATGTGGGTCTTCCTTTGAACAGTGTTCAGAAATGTCAGCTGGTCCAAAATGCTGAGGCCACACTGTTGACTGGGGCCCGTTACAGGAAGCATGTGACTCCCTTGGCTATCAGTCTGTTTCTGGGCACAATTCATGTTTATGACCTATAAGGCCCTATGTGGCTTGGGGCCAGGCTACCTGAAAGACCACGTTCCACCATATGAGCCTGTCCAGCTCTTAAGAACTTTAGGATAGGCCCTTCTTTTGATACTGCTGTCTTCAGAGGGATGTTTGTTGGCAACGCAAGAAAGGACCATCTTGGTGGCCACTCCAAGGCTAGGGATGTATGAAAGTCACTTACCATTTTGTAGATCTGCTTCACAGTGGGGGGAGAGGCACTCTGTCCCTTCCCCCAGAATCCTCGATGGGGGGGAGGCTCTCCTTCCCTCCCCCCAGAGTCCCGGCCGGCCGTCTCCACTCCCCGGGGATTCTGCGGAGCTGCCGGCCGTCTCCGCCCGCAGCCAGACATCCGGCCGCTGGGCAGCAGGGACGCAAATGGTGGCTGCCATAGCTGCCACCGTTTACATCCCTGTATTGAACCGTGATAGGCTACATAAAAAAAAAAAAATGCATACGCAAGTGGCGGCAGCTACAGCGGCCGCCATTTGCATTCCTTATTTTTCACCATTTTAGTCTACGTAAATATTTACATAGACTATTATGGCAAAAATAAAGGGGAACTCAAATAGTGTAGTGGGCGCTATTTGCGTTCCTTTTTGATTCACCGTAAAAGCCTATGTAAATATTTACATAGGCTAAAACGGCAAATCAAAAATCCTTTTTTGCCCTTTTGCTTGTAAACAGGTCTGTCAAGTCGGGTGCTGTTTTTGTTCTGCTATTGTTATGTTTTTATTGTGTTTCAATACTTTATTTTATTATGGATTTAATTACATTTTATTTATGATTTTAACCTGCCAAGTGACATTTTTCTTGGTAGAAAGGAGGAGTACAAATCAAGTAAATAAATAAATATCCTAAAGAAAATAAGGTTAGCTGTCAGGATGCATACAGTAGCATGCTTCCAAATGAATGGTTCATGAAGGGTAGAATAATTGTCTCCTCCATAACACAACTCTATCTTTAGTGCAAAGCTGAAGAACTACCAGCATGTCCTCTCCTTGGCATTTGCAGTGAAGGAGATCAATGAGAACCCCAAGATGTTACCAAATGTCACTCTGGGATTCCACATCTATGACAGTTACTTCAGTGCAAGGATGACATATCGAAACACCCTAAAACTTCTTTCCAATTGGAAAAGGATTGTTCCAAGTTACAATTGTGACAAGAAAAATAAATTGATAGCTCTCATTGGAGGATTAGACTCTTCAGTCTCCCTCCACATAGCTACTATCATAGGCATCTACAAAATTCCACAGGTAGAATGAATGTATGGTTCACATAGCTTTTCGATTTCAATATGTTTTTCTTTATATTATATTCTCAGTTCTTCCTCAGTCATCCTTCTTTTTAATTTTTTTTAAGCATGCGTGACCATGCAAGAAAGTTGTGTTTCTCACATCAAAATGACATACCTTCCTGGTTATTCAATGAAATGTGCGTGCTGATGAAAACGGTTGTGACCATTTCTTCAGAATGTGTGTGTGTTTGTCAGGATAGAATGGGACTTTGTGGGACTGCAGAATCTGAAAATGGACATCATATCAGAGATGTTGCAATTTTTTGAAGTTTCTGAGCTCTTAGAACAGGGTTGGGGAACCTCTTTCATCCTGAGGGCCAAATTCAACTTCAGAGAAGCACTTGGGGGCTGCATTCCAGTTGTGGGTTGGTCTGAAGGCAAATGGGGTGGGCTGAAGGCAAAAGGGGTTAGGCCAAAATGCAAAACAAAAACAAAACAGCTTACTTTAGCTTAATGTTCTTTTTGCCAGTAACTAAGCTTTAGGAGTGAGATTTCAACCTTTTAGAATGGAGAAAAAAACTGCACAAAAGCCAGGAAACCAGCAAATAATAGGTATCAGGGGAAAGGGGATGGTGCCAGGGCAGGGGAGTCTGGCTACCTGGGGAACACTGGAGCACTGGATTGGGACCACAGAATGGCCAGATTTGGCCCCTGGGCCTGAGGTTCCCACCTCTGTCTTAGAAGAAGAAGGGGTATGGCCTAGCGGTTTGCATCATATGAATCACTGATCAGGACGGTTTATTTATACTAAACCTTTACTCCAAAGAAACAATGAAACCACAGACCAGGGGGTTGGGGCAGATGCACATATAGACTTGTGTGTTACTAAATTTGTTCAATCTCCTCCCAAGTGGAATACTAAACTATTCTTTTGATTTAGGATTTATCATTGGGCTTCATGGCTGAAGGTATTTGAAATAAATTATTAGAAGTGAATACAATCTCTATTTCTCCTTTTGAAAATCCATGTCTTTTTCTACTTAGATTGCCTACTGTGTATTTGCTCCAGTGATAAGCATTAGAACACAGCTCCCTTCATTCTACCGGATGATTCCCAATGATGCATTTCAGTATTCAGGGATTGTCCAGCTTCTTTTGCATTTCCAATGGGTGTGGGTTGGGATCATTGCAACGGATGATGATGACGGAGAAAAGTTTGTGCAGACCTTGGCTCCAATGCTCTACAAATGTAACATCTGCACAGCCATTACTACAAAAATACCAGACATGTCTTACGCTTTAGACTTGTTGGAATTAACAAAACACATATCCCCCAAGACCATTTCACTTATCAACTCCAAAGTTAATATATTTGTTGTAAATGCAGACTCTACAACGATAACATGTTTGAAATGGTTGATATGTATTTATGAAATGTTGGAAGGCATTACAAAGACATCTATAGGTAAGGTGTGGGTTATGACCGCCCACTGGGACTTCTCATCAGAGACATTTCACAGGGAATTGGATATACAAGTCTTCCATGGCACCTTGTCTTTTGGAATTTACTCAAATGAAGTGCTGGGATTTACAGAATTCCTACAACTCCTACATCCTAACCCACAAAACAATGACACTTTTATCAGAGGTTTTTGGGAACAGGCATTCAACTGTTTATTTTCTGTTTCTAATGAGGAGAAGGATACAAGCTACAAATGCACTGGGCAAGAGAAACTGGATAGCCTCCCTGGGGTACTATTTGAAATGAGCATGACCAGCCAAAGCTACAGCATTTACAATGCAGTCCATGCGGTAGCACATGCTTTGCATAAGATGTGTGCATCCAGGCTAAAAACCAGAGCAATGGTGAACAGATGTATACTGGCTCCTCTAAATCTGCAACCTTGGCAGGTAATGTTTCACTTCCAAGACAGTTCTTATCAATTCCAGTCCAATGGATAATGGATGATGTGAAAGGTAGTAAGGGTCAGCGGCAGACATAATGGTGTTCTAGGTGAGGAGTACCTAGAACACCAACAACTTTGTTGTTGTTGTTGTTCAGTTGTTAAGCTGTGTCTGACTCTTCATGACCCCATGGACCATAGCACACCAGGCCTTTCTGTCCTGCGCTCTCTCCCGGAGTGTGCCCAAGTTCATATTCATTGCATCGGTGATGCTATCTAGCCATCTCATCCTCTGCTGTCCCCTTCTCCTTTTGCTTTGAATCTTTCCCAGCATCAGGGTCTTTTCCAGGGAGTTTTCTCTTTGCATTAGGTGGCCAGAATATTTGAGCTTCAGCTTCAGTATCTGTCCTTCCATTGAGCACCCAGGGTTGATTTCCTTTAGGATGGACTGATTTGACCTCCTTGCAGTCCAGGGGACTCATAAGAGTCTTCTCCAGCACCACAGTTCGAAAGCATCTTTGGCGCTCAGCCTTCCTTATAGTCCAGCTCTCACAGCCATACATCACTACTGGGAAAACCATAGCTTTGATTATATGAACCTTTGTTGGCAAGGTGATGTCTCTGCTTCTTACTATGCTGCCTAGGTGTGTGATAGCTTTCCTCCCAAGGAGCAAGCGCCTTTTAATTTCATGGCTGCAGTCACCATCTGCGGGGATCTTGGAGCCAAAGAAAGTAAAATCTGTCACTGCTTCCATTTCTTCCCCTTCTATATGCCAGGAAGTGATAGGGCCAGATGACATGATCTTCGTTTTTTTAATGTTGAGTTTCAAACCAGCTTTTGCACTCTCCACTTTCACCCTCAACAAGAGGCTATTTAGATCCTCTTCACTTTCTGCCATTAGGGTGGTATCGTCTGCATATCGGAGGTTGTTGATAATTCTCCTGGCAATCTTAATTCCGACCTATGATTCATCCAACCCAGCGTTTCTCATGATGTACTCTGCATATAAATTAAATAAGCAGGGCAACAATATGCAGCCTTGTCGTACTCCTTTCCCAATTTTGAACCAATTGGTTGTTCCATGTCCGGTTCTTACTGTTGCTTCTTGACCCTCATTCAGGTTTCTCAGGAGACAGGTAAGGTGGTCTGGTACTCCCATCTCTTTAAGAATTTGCCAGAGTTTGTTGTGATCCACACAATCAAAGGCTTTAGCATAGTCAGTGCAGAAATATATGTTTTTCTGGAATTCTCTTGCTTTCTCCATGATCCAGCGAATGTTGGTGATTTGATCTCTAGTTCCTCTGCCTCTTCGAAACCCAGCTTGTACTTCCAGTAGTTTTCGGTTCACATACTGCTGAAGCCTAGCTTGTAGGATTTTGAGCATCACCTTGCTGGCATATGAAATGAGTGCAATTGTGTGATAGTTTGAACACTCTTTGGCGTTGCCCTTGTTTGGAATTGGAATGTAAACTGACCTTTTCCAGTCTTGTGGCCACTGTTGAGTGTTCCAAATTTGTTGGCATATTGAGTGCAGCACTTTAACACCATCATATTTTAGGATTTTAAATAGCTCAGCTGGAATACTGTCATCTCCTCTAGCTTTGTTGTTAGTAATGCTTCCTAGGGCCCACTTAACTTCACTCTCTAGGATGTCCGGCTCAGTGACTGCACTATCATGGCTATCAGGGACATTCAGATCTTTCCTGTATAGTTCCTCTGTTATTCTTCCCACCTCTTCTTAATGTCATCTGCTTCTGTTAGGTCCCTGCCTTCTTTGTCCTTTACCATGCCCATCTTTGCACAAAACGTTCCCTTGAGATCTCCAATTTTCTTGAAAAGATCTCTAGTCTTTCCCATTCAGTTGTTTTCCTTGATTTCTTTGCATTGTTCTTTTAAGAAGGTCTTCTTGTCTCTCCTTGCTATTCTCTGGAACTCTGCATTCAGTTGGATAGATCTTCCCCTTTCTCCCTTGTTTTTCACTTCCCTTCTTTCCTCAGCTACTTGTAAAGCCTCATCAGACAGCCACTTGGCTTTCTTGCATTTCTTTTTCTTTGGGATGGATTGAGTTGCTGCCTCCTGAACAATGTTATGGACCTCCATCCATAGTTCCTCAGGCACTCTGTCTATCAGGTCTAATCCCTTGAATCTATTCCTCACCTCCACTGTATATTCATAAGGGATATGATTTAGGTCATACCTGAATGGTTTAGTGTTTTTTTCCCTACGTTCTTCAATTTAAGCCAAAATTTTGCAAGAAGCAGCTCATGATCTGAGCCAGATCTTGTTTTTACTGACTGTATAGAGTTTCTCCATCTTTGGCTGCAAAGGACATAATCAATCTGATTTCGATATTGACCATCTGGTGATGTCCATGTGTAGAGTCGCCTCTTGTGCTGTTGGAAAAGTGTGTTTGCTATGATCAGCGTGTTCTCTTGGCAAAACTCTATTAGCTTTTGTCCTGCTTCATTTTGTACACCAAGGCCATACTTGCCTGTTATCCTGGTGATTTCTTGACTTCCTACTTTAGCATTCCAATCCCCTATGATGAAGAGGACATCTTTTTTTGGTGTTAGTTCTAGAAGGTGTTGTAGGTCTTCATAGAACCGATCAACCTCAGCTTCTTTGGCCTCAGTGTTTGGGGCATAGACTTGAATTACTGTGACGTTGAATGGTTTGCCTTGGATTCGTACTGAGATCATTCTATCGTTTTTGAGATTGTACCCCAGTACTGCTTTTCCCACCCTTTTGTTGACTATGAGTGCTATTCCATTTCTTCTAAGGAATTCTTTCCCGCAATAGTAGGTATAATGGTCACCTGAATTAAATTTACCCATGCTTGTCCATTTTAGTTCGCTGATTCCCAAGATGTCGATGTTCAGTCTTGCCATCTCATGTTTGACCACTCCAGCTTACCTTGATTCATTGATCTTACATTCCAGGTTCCTAAACAATATTGTTCTTTACAGCATCAGACTTTCTTTTCACCACCTTTGGCACTGCCTTTATGTGTCTTTTTCCTCTAAGAAGTATGGCATGGGAAGGAACTTCATCCTTGTCTCCTGTCATATAAGCTTGGGATTTGGATTTAACTAGAGTTGCTTGAGAAAGTGACACACCACATCAGTGGCATCCACAATACTTAGATACTATGACCCTGGACTATGAACTGTGTTCTAGGAAGTCCGTACTTCTAGTTTTGCTCAAGCCATGAACTCTATAAATCAGGGTTGGGGAATGTGTGCCCTCCAGATGTTGTTGGAGTGCAACTTTCCATTATCCCTTCTTGGCTGTGCTGACTAGGGCTGATGGGAATTGCAGTACAACAAATTCTGGAGGACTACACATTCCCCAACCCCAAATAATTTTCTACTTGAAACATGACATTGAAAACAGCCTATTTACAATATACAAAGTTAAAATTCAAATTGTCTTTGAGAAAAAAATAATAATAAAATATTACATAAGAGCTCAAAAAGGGCACAATGTTGGATTATATTTCCACAGGTGATCATAGTATGGCTCACACAAGCTAACACATTTTGAAAATGGTTGTGATCATTAAGCTGTGCAAAAACAAATTTTTGGGAGAAATGTTGGACAGATATTAGGTATCTAATTCTATTTGATAAAGGTAAGGATAATAGTAATGGTAATAGTTTAGTAATATAGAGAGAGCCTCCATGTTGGTTGCTCCCAGGCTGTGGAACTCCCTGCCAAGAGAGGCTAGGTTGAGTCCCTTTCTGGTGTCCTTCTGCAAGCAGGCAAATATGTTTTTTATTGAAGCAGACCTTTGGCATTTAAGCAGATCTGTTAGTGTGGGTGCTGTTTTTATTCTGTTGTTATTGTTTTATTAAATTGTGTTTTATTATATTTGTTTTATTATATTTGTTTTACTCAGGTTTTCTTTATCTATGGTTTTAAGTTGTCTGAAATGTCATTTTTGGGGGTAGAAATTCAGAGTACAAACCAGACAAATACACATCTCAACAAATACCTCCTCCTCAATCATTTGTTTTCCAAAAGTTCTTATTTGCTGAATGTAGAGAGAAAGATTTTAGATGTGTTGAGAGACACTTAACCCAAGCAAGCATGGCAACAAGATTAAAGAAAGGGGCAGGGTTGCCATTTGTTATCATTTTGTAAAATCTGTCCCCCCCCCCCTTCTTCATTCCAGCTTCATCCTTTCCTGAGGAGCATTGCATTTAACAACAGTGCTGGAGACACAGTCTCATTTGATGAGAATGGTGAATTAGCCGCTGGATATAATATTTTAAACTGGATTACTTTCCCAAATCAATCATTCTTAAGTGTGAAAGTAGGGAAGATGGATCCACAGAGTAGAAAACTCATCATTCACAAGGATGCCATCACATGGCACAATTTGTTCAATCAGGTGAGATCCAATTTTAGCTAAATGGGAAATGTTCCAATATTGAAATTTGGCAATCCCAGCTCAGTCTTGCTGGGATTATTCCATTCTTTAGCACTCAGGTGGAAGCTCAGGGTAGTCTGTTACCATGAGTAAGGTGTGAAGTAAATCATATCTGACATCCCTGCTGAGTATCTTTTTATGTTCCTTACATGGAACATGCATCTCCATTTGTTCCTTTTTTATTGTTAAAAACAAACAAAACACTTTAAATATATCACATCCTATTTGGATGAAACCACTGCAAAATGGTATCCTCCCCTCTCAGCCTGATAAATCAATCCAGAAAGATGCCATGTTATTGAATACCACTGAGAAGTCCAGGAGAGTCAACAGGGACACACACCTGCACCTATCTACTGTGCAAATAATTCATCAGGCCATCTCACTTCCCAAGCCAGGTTGGAATCCAGACTGAAAATGATGCATATAGCCAGTAACATTCAAAATTGCTGGGATTTGGGCTGTCTCGACCCACTCAAGGCCAGTGTGTTGCCTGACTGGCCAATAGTTTAATTGACGTAAGCACTTATTTGGACTGGCCAATAAGTGCTTAAGTCATGAAGACGTAATGAACAACACAGGAAGGCTGAAGAATGAAATGCCTCATTCAAGATGTTTTTTGTGTTGCAATGGAATGTTTGAGTTAAATGGTACAAGATGGGCATTTCTAGATTTAAGTATATTTTAGTTGCTTTCTGTTTCATTGTTGTTGTTCTTACTTCTGTTGATGTCAGTGCTGCTAAATGTTGCTGTTGATGCTGCTGTTGATGCTGCTCTTGCTGTTGATGGGGTGGAGACTGGGCTTCTGAAAGCTTTCTTTTCGAAAACAAGAAGCAGCATGCAGAGGGGTAAGAAGCATTTGTTGTTGCTCTCCTGCTGCTGGGGGAAAAGCATCCCATGTCTGCAACCTCCTCTTGTCCCAGGCAAGTTTCTGCCTGGCAGTCTGTAACCCCTGATGAAGAGAGGGAAGAGCAGAAAGTGGTGAGGGGAACGATGGAGCAACCAGCCTAGTGGTTCTGGCATTGCAGCATTTGAGTTGCACTCACAACTCGAAAGTCGAAACACTCATGTATACACAAACAAATGAGCCACACAAGCACTTTCAATGCACTTTGAGCCTCTTTTTGATATATGTTTGTCTTGGCCATTAATAGGGAATTTCTAATTGCCACCCAATTGGAGTGCCTCTTTTGAGTTGGGATGGGTGAGAATTTCATTTCAGTTTGGTTTCACAAAGATATTTTCCATATTTGGGGCAAAAATGATTTGAGTTAAAATCATTTGCCAATGCATGATAATTCTGTTTTAGATCATTTTTTTAAACAAGGAACTATCAAAATTTGCAAAGTTATTCATATTTGGGAGAGAAAGAACTTGAGATGATAACCATCTGAATGCAGGAAAAGGTGACATTGACAAGATTTGCCCATCCCTATGCAGCAGTCACACATACATTTACAAATGAATTCCATAAGCACTTTTAAAACTTGTTTAACCTCTTCTTGATATATATTGTATTTATCTATAATTATAATTATAAAACACCCTTCATCCACAGGGGATTCCAGGGCAGTGTACACAACATATAAAAACAAAAACAAATCCAATATATAAAATCATCCATGTTCTCTAATATTCAGGTAGGACCCTAAGATGATATAAGAAACAACTTTGGTATTAGCCACATGCACTACTTTGTTGATAAGTCAGAATAGCCATATATGTTCTCCCCTTTCATAAATAGGTGCTACCACTTTCAGTCTGTAATGACAACTGCCATCCGGGTTACAGCAGAAGAAAGAAGGAGGGGAAACCTTTTTGTTGCTATGATTGTGAACCATGTCCAGACGGGGAGATTTCAGGCTGGAAGGGTAGGAAACATTATGTGCACACGTAATGATACACTCTATTATAACCTACAGTAAGTTTGCATTACCACCTATTCAATTCTCCAAAACAAAGGAGTGATGATTACAGTCATGGCACAGGTCATGAACATGAAATACACTTGCATGACTGCATTAAGTTCCATTGATTTCACTGGAATTGCTCTAATTCTAAGTTTCAATCCAGCTCTCTGAGTTGGAGAGTGACCAAGTTATTCAACAGTTTTGGGGAGCCTGAAAAAAAAAAAAATCCACAGAGAATTTCTCAGGGAAGTATTTTCTGAGAATTCTTGGCTTACCTCTGACTTAAGGACTCTCACTATACTATTTCAATCATGTTGTCAACATTAATGTTTTAAGAATGAAAAGCAAAATAATCCAATTACTCAATTTTGTATATTTAGAGTAGAGTAATATTTCACAGTAAACTATGGAAATTATGGCTTTCTGGAAATACTGACACAGAATATGTCCTTTTCTTCAGACATGGATAACTGTTTCCAGTGCCCAGAAGATCAATATCCAAACAAGAACCAAGATCATTGCCTTCCAAAGACACTACACTTCCTCTCTTTCACTGAACCTTTGGGAATTACTTTGGGTTTCTTGGCTCTGTCTTTATCTCTGATCACAGTTTTGGTATTTTGTGTCTTCACTAAGCATTGGAATACTGCCATTGTCAAAGCCAACAATCGGGACCTCACCTACTCTCTACTTATGTCCCTCCTGCTCTGCTTCCTCTCATCCTTGCTATTTATTGGCCAGCCTCGGAGAGTGACCTGCTTCCTACAACAAACTGCTTTTGGCATCATCTTCTCAGTGGCAGTTTCCTGCATACTAGCAAAAACAGTGACTGTGGCTCTGGCTTTCATAGCCACCAATCCTGGATCCAGGATGAGGAAATGGTTGGGGAAAAGACTAGCAAATTCTATCCTTCTTGGTTGCTCACTTATTCAAGTCAGTTTTTGTGCTGTATGGCTATGTACAGCTCCTCCATTCCCAGATTTTGACATGCATTCTCTAGCTAGAGAAATTGTAGTGGTATGCAAAGAAGGGTCAGTCACCATGTTTTATTGTGTCCTGGGCTACTTGGGATTTCTAGCTATTGTCAGCTTCACTGTAGCTTTCCTAGCCAAGAAGTTGCCAGATAGTTTCAATGAAGCCAAGTTCATCACTTTCAGCATGTTGGTGTTTTGTAGTGTTTGGTTGTCTTTTGTTCCCTCTTATCTGAGCACCAAGGGGAAGTACACGGTGGCTGTGGAAATTTTTTCTATCTTGGCCTCTAGTGCTGCATTACTTGTTTGTATCTTTTCCCCAAAATGTTACATAATTATGTTGAAGCCTGAGTTGAACAGAAAAGAGCAGCTAATTAAAAGAACTTTGTAAGTATCTACTAATTCAGATATTTTTTGCTTTATTATTCAAAAGTGATAATACTTTATGGAAGAAAATGAGATAAACATATTAAGGGAGTAATCCTATGTCTGGATACACTGACTGGGAACATAAGGTTTTTCAATTTCCTGGCTCCATGCTCAAAGACAGGGCTCCAAGCTCAGAGCAAGGAAACTTTACTTCCCTCCCTCATATAGCCAGCACAGAGAAAACTGCGCCAACTGCTTGAAACATGAAGCTTGGAGATGGGGAAAGA
This sequence comes from Heloderma suspectum, assembly GCF_057233095.1. Taxonomy (NCBI): domain Eukaryota; kingdom Metazoa; phylum Chordata; class Lepidosauria; order Squamata; family Helodermatidae; genus Heloderma; species Heloderma suspectum. Next base: position 90,366,994 of record NC_139463.1, on the reverse strand, counting down.
AGGCATTTCTGGGGGCAGATGGGGAAGAGTCCGGGGTGGCTGGCTTATACCTTTTCCTATCTCTGCCCCAGCTAGGGATGTTGGAGAATTCTGCCACTGACTCCAGTGAGGCTGGATTCTTTAGAATCCAGCCCCCCCGGAGTCCATGGCGGAACGGCCTCCCCTCCCGCCAACCCCCGAAATACCCCCAGAACAGACTTACCTGGCAGCGGATAAGATGACAGCGGCAGCAGATGCAGAGACGGATGTGGCAGTGGCTCGAGATCATCTTCCAGCTGCTGCCGGGCTGCTGCAGCTGCAAATGGCAGCCGTCATAGAGGCTGCCATTTGCGCCCCTGCTCTTTGTAGGGATGGCAAAGAATTTCTCCCCGAAACTTCGGGGGGCCAAGCGCCAACGTGTTCGGCCCCCCGAACAAGTTTCAGGGAGAAATTCTCCGCCTCCCCCGCCCCCCGCCCCCCCCCCGGAACGGGACTTACCTTTGCCGAATGTCCCTCCCGGCGGCGGGTCCGGCCGGCGGTTCGGTGGGTGTTCATCCGGGGCGGGAGCAGCAGCCGGCTGCCACCGCTGCTAGGGGTGGACGAAAGTGACTTACCTGTCCTCGAAGCTTGTTCGCGGTGGGGGGGAGGCGCTTCTCTGCTCCCCCTGTGAAGTTCAGGCCAGGGGGGGAGGCTTCCCGCCTCGCCCGGCCGAAATTCAGGCCGGGGCGGAGGCTTCCCGCCTCACCCAGCCAAAATACAGGCTGGGGAGGAGGCTTCCCGCCTTGCCCGGCCACGAACTCGGAAGTTAAAAACAAACAAACAACGCCCCCGTGATAGGCTACGTGACGATTAACGTAGCCTATCACGGCTAGATCTGCAAAGTCAGCCATGATAGGCTACGTCAATCGTCACGTAGCCTATCACGGGTGACTTTAGGAAAAAAAAAAAAAAGCTCGTACGCTAATGGCGTACCAAATAAGGAACAGGAATGGCAGCTCCCTATGGGGGCCGCCATTATCCGTACGCGCTTTTTTTTTTAAAGTCACCCATGATAGGCTACGTGACGATTGACGTAGCCTATCACGGCTGACTTTGCAAATCTAGCCGTGATAGGCTACGTTAATCATCACGTAGCCTATCAGGGGGCGTGTTTTTTTTTTCTTTTCTTGGAATGGCGGCGTCGGCAGCCGGTTGAAAGACCGGCTGCCGCTCCCGCCCCGCATGAACAGCTGCTGAACCTCCGGCCGGACCCGCCACCGGGAGGGACATTCGGCGAAGGTAAGTCCCATCCCGGGGGGGGGTGCGGGGTGTGGGGTTGTGTGGAGGATTTTTCCCCGAAACTTGTTCGGGGGGCCGAACACGTTGGCGCTCGGCCCCCCCAAGTTTCGGGGAGAAATTCTCCGCCATCCCTACGTACAGATAATGGCAGCCCCTATAGGGAGCTGCCATTCCCGTTCCTTATTTGGTCGCTGTAGTCTACGTAAACCTTTACGTAGACTATGGCGAAAATAAGGGCAATGCTATTTTTTTTTTTTTTAAGTCACCCGTGATAGGCTACGTGACGATTAATGTAGCCTATCACGGCTGACTTTGCAGATCTAGCCGTGGTAGGCTACGTTAATTGTCACATAGCCTATCACGGGGGCGTTGTTGTTGTTTTTTAAACTTTTGAGTTCGCGGCCGGGCAAGGCGGGAAGCCTCCTCCCCGGCCTGAATTTTGGCCGGGTGAGGCGGGAAGCCTCCCCCCCCAGCCTGAACTTCGCGGGGGGAGCAGCGAAGCGCCTCCCCCCCACCATGAAGCAAGCTGCGAGACCAGGTAAGTGACTTTCGTGCATCCCTACTCTTGACTGTAGGGATGGCGGAGAATTTCTCCCCGAATCTTCGGGGGGCCGAGCGCCAACGCATTTGGCCCCCCAAAATCGGCAGTGAAATTCTCCACCCCCGCCCCCCCGGATGGGACTTACCTTTGGCAAATGTCCCTCCCGGCGGCGGGTCCCAGCGGCAGTTCGTCAGCCTTTCGTCGGGGGCGGGGGCGGCAGCCGGTCGTCCGACCAGCTGCTGCCGCCGCCATTACAAAGTAAAGTGTAAAAAAAACCCCAAACCCCGTGATAGGCTACGTAATGATTAATGTAGCCTATCATGGCTAGATTTCCAAAGTCAGCCATGATAGGCTACGGAAATCGTTACGTAGCCTATCACGGGTGACTTTGGAAAAAAAAAAAAAAGCACGTACGCAAATGGCGTATTTTGTGAAAAAAATTCACAAAATTTTTGGGAAAATTTCCTAGAAAGCAGCCATTTATGTACTGCTGGTAGTGATGGTGGACAATTTTGTTGGGACATTCTACTAAAGTAGGAATTGTAACTTTGGTCTAGCTGGGAAACACTGTGTCACTCATGCTAGCTCTCATGCTACTATAACTATGAGATACCATTTAAAAATTCAACACCTCTTGAGTTCTAAGCCACAATACTGATAGTTACAAGGAACCTCAAGATGCAATCCAGTACATGGAAATATATTCAAATCTCTTATCAAGCATGCAACTGTGAACAATATACACTCACCTTGTAATGGGGCTTTCTCCTACATTTCAGAATGCAGTGTGCTGTCAACAGTTGCTTAGCCAATAGCTATAGAGAAAAGAATAATCACTCACTCTACCTGTTCTAATTTTCATTAAAAAGCACTTTAAAGTTAGCTGAAAACTGCAGTCTGGAGAGAGACTGAGAGTATTTCCTTCAGCACCAATAACTGCAGCTTTCCCTCACAAGGATTCATGTGCAGGAGCAGGAATTCTAGGACAGATGGTGTCTTCCCTTTATGCTACCCCAAGCCATTATGGTACTTCTTTGGGCCCAAACTGAAGTGCCCTAAGATTTGCTGTCTCCCTTCATCTTATCAACTTGGGTTTGAGCCAGCAAGTGAAACTAGCATCAATCCACCCACCGCTTTAATCTCCCCACAGTTCACAGGACAGATCTTCTGCTCTCTCTCTGTTTTTTGTTTCCCCAACAACCCATGGGATTTCCTCCCTATAATATGGGAGACAATCAAAACACCAGACTACACACTTTACATGGCCTCTCCTTTCATCTAATTCCAATAATTCCTTTCCATGGATGCTGTTCCTTCTGTTCACCACTCCACTCCCATCTCCCAGTGATGGGGTTGGGAGACAAAGAGTTCATCCTCCCACCCAATGAAGGCTGCAACCATTTCACCCTCAAAAGGCCTGCTATGTTAGGGCAAGATGTATGTGGGCTTGGTCAGCAGATTGGTCAGGAGTCCAGGAGAGACACAGCTCAGTAATGGTAGATGAAGGAACAGAGCTTTTTCTGTCATCTAAAATACTTGAACTTGCTCACCTTAAAGGTCTGACAGAATTTTGAGGCCTGATAAGTGATGGCAGAGCTATAAAAACAAAGGTAGAGATGAGAGAGAAATCTCAATAGAATACCTACAAAGTGTTTTACTAGCTGGGGAAAGAGAGCAGTGATGTCATCATTCTGTCTGGCGGGGGGCAGGAAGGATTTTCTATTTCTGCTGTTCCTGGGCAAACTTCAAATTACATTTTCTTGAAAACAGTAATAGCTGTAATAATTATTATTGCTTCTTTGTTACATTGCTTCTTTGTTTCTGGAAGGAACTCAACCTGCCCCTTTCAGAAACCAGCATTTTAGCTCACTTTGGGGCTTGCCTCCAAAAGCACTATGTTGGGCTATGCACAGACTGGGGCCGGTGGGGCTGGCCATGTCTGCATGGCTCATATTGGATACTACTCCAAGCTAGGGATGTCGGAGAATTTCTCCACGAATCTCTGGGAGGCCAAATGCCAATGCATTCGGCCCCCCGAAATTGGTGGAGAAACGGTCCGCCCCCCCTGCCCCCCCCAGGATGGGACTTACCTTTGTCGAATGTCCCTGGCGCTGGCGGCTCCCGGCGGTGGTTCGGCGGTGGCAGCTGGTCTTCCGACCAGCTGCCGCCGCCGCCATTTCCCTGTAAAACAACAACAACAACAAACGTGATAGGCTACGTAAAGATTTACGTAGCCTGTCATGGCTACATTTTCAAAAAACACCATGATAGGCTATGTAAATCCTTACGTAGCCTATCATGGCTGACTTTGGGGGGGGGAAGCGCGTACACAAATGGCAGCACTATTTGCGTTGCCCTTATTTTTGCCGTAGTCTACGTAAATGTTTACATAGACTACACGTGCCCAAATAAGGAACGCAAATGGCAGCGCCCATGGGTGCCACCATTTGCGTACGCGCTTTTTTTTCCCCAACGTCAGCCGTGATAGGCTACATAAGGATTTACATAGCCTATCATGGCTAACTGCAGGGATGCAAACGGCGGCGGCTATAGCCGCCGCCATTTGCATCCCAGCAGAAGACGAGATTCGCGGCCAGAGGGACGGGGCGCCTCCCCCCCCGGCCAGAATTTCAGCGGGGAGGGATGGGGGTGCCTCCCCCCGCCCAGAATTTCGGGGGAAGGGACGGAGCACCTCCCCCCCACCGCGAAGCAAGCTGCGGGATAAGGTAAGGGACTTTCGTCCATCCCTACTCCAAGCATCCTCTAATATTGGTGTCAAATTAGTTTGATGAAGCTGCATTCTGATGTACTCCCAGCAGAAAAAGGTTATAGGAAAACCCCACCACTTCATCCTGTGGCCTGGCATAAACAGTAAGGATTTGCTAAAAAGGAGGGGTAAGAGGAAAAATCCAAACCATGATAAGATCTTTGAAGCTCTTTTTATTTCAGTGTGAGTATTTAACACGTGTTTGGGTATCTCTTGAATCCAATGGTCTTCAGTGTGCTTTTCCAGGATAAATTGTGTCTGAAGTCCATGTCAGTATTGTATACTTTTCAAATACTTCAAGAAAAATCTAGAAGCAAGTCCCAGAAACATATTTCCAGGTTCCTTTTTTTCTTTTGTGGTCTATTCTTCTCTCCAAATGGTGCCTTTCATCTCAAGGCTGCTTACAACACAGAGAAAGCCTTTTCCACTGTTGTATTTCTTGAGAAGAAGTTTCTGAGGGTTGTAAAGCTTGCATGCATCACAATGAGAAGGTCATCACAAGCCAGCCAACCTAGATTTCTATATAATGGTCTCTGTGTTTGTTTGTTTGTTTGTTTGTTTGTTTGTTTTCTTAATCCCCCATCTGGCTGGTCACCCAGCCACTCTGGGTGATGTACAATGGTACAATTTAAAACAGAAAAATTATAAATTAAAACATTATTTAAAAATACCCTAACCCACCCCAAATGCCTGCCTGAATAACCAAGTTTTCAGTGCGTGGCGGAAGCTCATTAAAGAGGGTGCATGGCAGAATTCCCTAGGGAGGGATTTCCACAGAGTGGGGGCCACCACAGAGAAGGCCCTCTCCCTCATCCTCACCAGCCTAGCAGTCCTGGCTGATTGGACAGAGAGAAGTCCATCTGAGGCTGATCTTGTTAAGCGGCCTGTCTGGTGTTACTGGAGGCACTCCTTGAGATAAGGAGCTGGAAATGGGTAGGGTTTTAAAGGTCAAAACCAACACCTTGAATTTGGCCCGGAAAACAACTGGTAACCAGTGCAACTCCTTCAGCACCATAGTGATATGATCACGCCAGCGGCTGCCTTTAATCAGGCAAGCCACTCTGTTCTGCACCAGCTGCAGCTTCTGAGCCATCTTCAAGGGTAACCCCACATAGAGCGCATTACAGTAGTCTAGGTGAGCGAAGACCAGAGCATCTACTACCAATGAGAGCAGATGTTCGGGAAGGTAGGGGTGCAGCCGCTGTATCAGATGGAGTTGGTACAATGCTGTCCAGCTCACAGCTGACACCTGAGCCTCCATGGGCAGCTGGGAGTCTAAAATGACCCCCAGGCTGTGGACCTGGTCTTTCAAGGATAGCCAGCATTGTAGAGCAGCAAACAAAGGCCAGAAGATGGAGTCACTAGGGATGGGGGAGAATTCTGCCATGGACCCCAATGAGGCCAGATTTCAAGAATCTGGCCCCATTGGGGCCTGTGGTGGAATGGAGCACTCACTTCTGCCTCCCCCTAGAATCCGTGCGGGTCAGCTCCCTCTGTGCGTTGATCCTGCGGAGCTGGCCACTGGCTTCACTGGTGATACAGCAGACTGCCATGCCATGCCGTATCGCTAGGGTAGGGTAAGTGAGTCTCCGGACACAAATGGCATAGTGGGTGCTGTTGGTGGCTGTAAAGCTGGTAGATTAGCCTAAATGCAGCCATGGCATCCTCTACACCATTTGCGTCCCTGTTTTTCCCCAAATATTTGCGAAGCCTATCACATGAACAGGGATGCAAATGGTGTAGTGGGCATCAAAAATGAAAATAGCTGTAATGATAGCTTACATTGGACAGGAGATGGCACCTTAAGAAGAAGAAGAATGATCTCCTGAAAATAATTTGCATCGGATAGCCCACGGTTCTAGTATTATGAACTTTTTTCAAACCACTTTTTTGATACAATACACAAAGTTATAAACCTCGCTCATGCCACCCCCTTAGTCACAATTTCGTTCTAAATTAAATAGCCCAAAATATTATAAGCTTTTGCCATGGGGTAGATGCCCATCCCCCTAATTAGTTTGGTTACCCCCTTTTTTTCCTGCTAATTTTCCAGTTCTGTACATTGAAGTACAAGTTTTATATTGCCTTCCTACATTACACAAGCATCTTATATCTATTTTGCAGAAGTTATTCTCAAAGTTGGGGTTCATCTAGATATCTATGGACTTTAAGACAAGTACTATGTATTTCATGGGGAAATACTTGATATAAGGTTTATTCACCAAGGATCTACACAATGGTTCTTATTTTCCCAGGCCTGGTCTGTGAAATAGATTGCACCATAACATGTACAAAGGCCTCCTACCAGAAAAGAATAATGCTGGTGTTTTGAGGAGGAAACAAGAAACAAGCCTCTCACTTCCTTCATGAAGCTCTTTTCGGATTATGCTAACATAAACAATGTTGTTAATGGCTGACAGGGAAACCAAACCAGAATAAAGAGATTGAAGATGGTTCTTATTGTTCTAATGCTATGCATGCTACTTAATTTGCAATGAACTTCCAGCTTCATGGGAAGAAATAATGCAGTTTCTCACATTCAGTGAAGTCATGTTGAGACATGTGCTCCACATATGGCCTTGCCCCCCTCTGCTCTTTGGATAAGTGTTCCACTTGTAATGGTTTAATGCACAGTATAATGCAATTACGATAATCATTGACCTGTGTATTCATTAATATAACATTAATTAGTATTCATTAATATAACATTGAATACTAGCTGCAAAGAGTAAATTCTAGAGCAATATCTCTATTATTACATTTATACTCCATCTTTCAACATATTAACATAAGAGGACCTGTGCAGAATCAGACCTCAGGCTTATATAGACAGCATCATGTTTCCCAGAGTGACAACCCAGATACATTTGGGAAATATGCCAACAGGATATGAGGGCAGTATTTCTTTTCTGGTGTTGTCCCCCAGTGTTTGGTATTCAGAAGCATGGTGCTTGTGATCTCAGAGAGAGTAAATGACCTGCATGATTATGACTAGTGGCCATACTAATGCAGCTAACAAGAGCAAAAGCAATATGCAGATACAATAAAAAGAGTAAAACCAAATATTAGAAATGAATGAAGCCTTGTTAAAAACAAACAAAAAACTATGGATGAAAAACATGCGCAGATAAACGCAGAATCGATCAACAACCAATTACAAACCATCAATAGAAAATAGATCAGTTTAGCACAGGGTTGGGCAAGTTGTGACCCTCCAGATGTTTTGTCCTACATCTTCATCATCTATCACCTTTGGCTATAGAGTCTAGGGCCAATGGGGATTATAGGCTGAAACATTTGGGTGGCTACAAGTTGCCTCCTCCTCGTTTAGCGGGTCAAAAGCCTTTCTAAACAAATTTGTTACCACATGTTGAATGAAAGTCTAAGACAGAGGGGGCTAGACTGCCCTTCCTGGGAAAGGAATTCCAAAGCTTAGGTGCAACAGCTGAGAGGTCTCTTTCTAGTGTCCCATCAAAGAGCATCATTTGAATTTCTTAAAACCAATGTAGGGCTATATGGGATAAGGCAGTCCTTCAAATACTGTGATACTTAGCTGTTAAGAGCTGTAATGTTTAGGACTGAGATGTGCCATCAGCCAGTGAAGTTGCTTTAACAATGAAATAACATGCTCCAGGTAACTGGCCCTGGTCAATAACCTGGCCACACAGCTGGACCACCTGAAACTTCTGAACAATTTTCAAAGGCAGCCACACATTAATGGACCAGTTAACATTTTTGTAATAAAAGCATTTCAGTGTGATGGGATTCATGTGAAATGTTTGTGTGGGCAAATGAGAAACCTTTTTTTTTTCATTGCCACCCTCTGACTATTTTTTTCATTGCCAAATAATCCATTTCATCGTCTGAATTCTGCCATCAGTGAGAAAGTTTGGTCAAGATCTTCCTGTCCAGTCTAGTTCAATGCCACTTCTAACCCTTCTAGGACACTCCTTTCATGAGAAAAGTGGCTGCTTTGTCCTCAAAATATTCACATCTATGCCATGAAAAGTTGAGTTTTGTGACCTGAATAAATTAGGTAAACAAGGCAAATATAGACATGGCTGCCTGTTTTCACAATCTATTTTGTTCTGTGAGCAAATCTGTTGATTCATGTCTCAGCTAGACTATTGGAGAACAGGGGTGTTACCATATCTCAGGCATCTAATACAGCCACCAGATAGAGGTCATTTTAAATTATTCTGCAGGGCAGTGGCTGCAAGCTGGGACATCTATTTTCAAGGGTTCCCAGGAGAAAATGTCTGATCCATAGTCTGAGACAGTGCATGTGAATTAAGATTAATTTAAGGGTCCTCTATGTGGTGCAGGGATGGGCAAGATACAGTTCACAGGCCAAGTGCACCCCCCCATTTTTTGTGGCCTCCAATCATTGCCAGTACCATACTGCTGAATTTCCCAATCATTTGAAGGTGGAAGGGGCAGAGGTGTGGCCACTGGTGAGGTCTAGGGGGGCAATGTCATACCCTGCCCCCCCAAAGTTCCCCACCCCTGATGTAGTGCATAGGTAGGGCAATAAAACCCCGTAAGGTAAAATCTATCACACTAACTGGTGGTGCTATGCTCATATTTACAAACCTAGTAATAGTGATATGGGTAAAGTGTCATTTGTTCTAACAGATCTTGTTAGCAAGCCATGGCAAACTGCCATGTCTTCATCTTCACCCCCATGAGATAGGACAGGCTACACAATGTCCTTTGTCTATATTCCTGAGAGGTAGTACCACCACCACTCATGTGCATTTTTAATATCCATTACACAGCCCTTGTGAGAGGACATGCTTATGGCTTTTACATGCTGAGAAGTATCAGTGTCAGTGTCTCCTCTCTTTACAAACACTCTTTGCAAACAAGGTTAGCATGTTTCTATGAAGATGTACAGCACATGACATGGGTGAACCCAAACCTTAGACTAGTCAAAAGGATTGAATAAATTCCAGTTTCTTGTTCAATATGTTAATTGAATAACCAAGCAGAGAGATGTCGAGAAATCAGTTGCCCATGATTGGAGCTGCATCAGGGTTAGAGAAGTTTTCCCACACTGCCAGAACAAAGACAGAAAACACTGAAATATATTTGTGGAAATTCTGTATAGCATAGTTCTAAATGATTAAAGACCCTGTTTCACAGAAGATGGGAATACTCTTGCCAAATCTGAAACATTCCTAAGACAGTTTAATTATATTCATTTCAACATGGGAACTTTTACTCAACTTTAGGAATCAAAGTTGTCCAAGGTTGTAATTACATCTCCACCCACTTGACATGTCCAGTGAACTATGTATTTGAGCAGAATACAGAGACAAACCTACATATCATACTTTTCTCTCCTTATCAAATGCCCCTTCTTGTTTAGGTGAGGCCTCAGAATAATGATGTAACATTTGGGGAAAAAAATAGAAACCAATACACCAGCACTGGAGGTTAAGATAGAAAAGATCTCCACAGCTACCATATATTTTCCCTTGGAGCTCAGGTAGGTTGGAACAAAGGAGAACCAAACACTGCAAAAAATCAACATGCTGAAAGTGATAAATTTGGCTTCATTGAAAGTATCTGGCAGCTTCCTGGCTAGGAAAGCCACTGTGAAGCTGGCAATGGCCAAGAAGCCCATGTAACCCAAGACACAGTAAAATATGACAGCTGAGCCCTCATTACATTCCACTATGATTTTGCCATTCAGTGAGTGCATGTCCATATCTGGAAATGGAGGAGATGTACTTAGCCAAATTGTACAAATGCCTGCTTGGATAAAGGAGCCAGAAAGGACAATAGAACTTGTCAGTCTATTCCCCACCCATTTCCTCATTCTGGATCCTGGTTTGGTTGCCATGAATGCCAGAATCACAGTGATGGTTTTTGCCAACACAGAGGAAAGGGCCACAGAGAAGACGGTGCCAAAAACTGTTTGTCGGAGAAGGCAGGTAATATATTGAGGTTGTCCAATGAACAGCAAGGATGAAAGGAAGCAAAAAAGGAGGGAGATGAGGAGGATGTAGGTAAGGGTCTGGTTGCTGGCTTTGACTATAGGAGTGTTCTGGTGCTTCATAAACATTCCAAGCACTGAAGTTGTAATCACAGAGAAAGAAATAGCCAATATAGTAAAGATGATTCCTAAAGGTTCTTCATAAGAGAAGTAGCTCAGAACACGGGAAATGCATTGATTTTGGTACTTGTTGGGATCTTCTGGACATTTGATACAGGCATCCATATCTGAAACAAAGAATAAGTGCTGTTTAAATATTTCAGGACTTCAGGGAATGTGTCAGGGGAAAGGAATCACTTATCCTGAAAAATATATTATTGAAGTAGCACCTACTGCACTAATTCCACAAATGCTCAGTGAAACAGGGATTGAGCACTCTATTAAAGCTCTTCCAAGCCTTCTTCCAGTTCATGCCTAGACAAAACTAACAGTAACTTACAAATGTAATTGAAAGTGAAGCTAAGTATTGTATCACCCAAGTATTGTGTGATAGATAGATAGATAGACAGACAGACAGACAGACAGACAGACGATAGTCTATTGGACCTTGTCTCATTGCTTTTGTACGTCACTTGGTGAGAGCATAACATTAAAAACCATATAAACATTAAAAACAACAACAACAACAACAACAACAACTGAACCTTCCCATAACAAAAGAAGTCAAATTATTAAGCTGATAGTTTTTAGCTTGACACCAACTGCTAAAGTTAAAAAAAAGAGAGTGTAATCTTCCACAGAATAGTGTTAATGTTCAAGTAGGTTCTCAATATTTTTTCTTGCATAGGAAAGGAACTGAGTTTTGTTTTTGCTTTTTTTGCTTTTTTAAATAAAAATAGCATGCCACCCAGCATGCCACAATATAACACCCAAAGGGCTCCAAAAGTCAGATCTGGCCAAAATGAAACTTCCTTCAATTATTTCATATATTGGAGTACTTCAGCTTTGTAGAACTGTCTCTTTGACTCACCTGGTTAAAACTTCTGTGCCACACAATTTTATCATCATCAAGGGTCAACTCTTCCCCTGCAGGAGCCTGAGGTTCCAGTCTTCCAACTTTTACTCTCACAAAAGAGTTACTTGGGAATGTTACCAAGTTCATTACATCGAAACCAGCTACTAATTCTCCATTTTCATCAAAACTCATCGTATCTCCAGCACTGTTGTTGAACAAGATGCTCTTTAGAAAATGATGGAACTAGAATGAAAAAGAAAAAGAAACAAGGGTAAAACAAAGGTAGAACTGTAGGTCAGTGGCAGAGTCCATGCTTTCCATGCAGAAGGTCCCAGGTTCAATCCCTGACATCTCCAGGTAGGGCTGGAAATATTCCTGCTGGGATCCCTGGAGAGTTATTGCTGCCAGTCAGTGTTGACAATACTGGGCTAGATGGACCCATAGTCTGACTCAGTAGAAGACGGCTTCCGATGTTCTTCTGAAAGGTATTGAAATATCTACAATGAGCTTAACAAAGTACTAACACACCTAAAACCAGATTGTTATTAGGACTGGCCTTGTTATAAGACATGCTGAATGACTTGCCTCAGATGATGGATCAGGAGGGGTGGAGGAGTGCATACTCCCACCACCACAGGGCTCCTGCTGCCACCACTGTATCCCCAGCCAGCCAGTTGCCTGCCTGCCTGTCCACTTGCTATGGAGTGCTGCCACTTGTTGCTGGGGCATTTGCCTTCAGGGCTCTCTGGAGCACCCATCCCCCGACTCGCTCTGAGGAAGGGGTCCTTCCTCACAATAACATGACCCTGAAGACCACCTATGTGGCAGCTTTGCCATCAAAGTGGAAAACATTCTTTATAGTTACTTTAAAAGCAGGTACCACCTCACTCACAGTGACAGACTCCAATAAAGGGCCCCTTCCTTAGAGTTCAGCATTCATGGGTGAGATGACCTGTGCAGCCACTGCTAATGAAACATTCAAAAAGGTGGGAGTAGGAGAGGAGGATGAGGAATTGGGTCCTTTTGCTTCATGTAGTGTGATCTCTTGAGATGGCCTTGATTATTCATGTTTGAGATCGCATATGTACTGATATGATTTTGCAGATTTGTCTTCCTCCTCCTTTTGATTCTATATGGGTGGCAAAATACATTAAAAAAAACCCTTAACTATTGTATTCATTAGACTTTTTTACCCAAAAAGTAAAAAACTTTAACTCTCTCTGAGTTAAAGAGTGTGACATGGGCTCTGAGAGTTTTTCCTTAAAAGTAAGAGCTTCTATAAGATGCCCCCCCAACACCATTGGAGGAAAAATCTGACAATGACAATTCCCACTAATCCTGCTACCAAGGATGCTATGGAGCATTTTTCTGGAATTCCAGACTCCCTCTGAACTCAGTTTCCCTTGGAAACCACAAAGGATGTTGTATTTGAGGCAACCAGAACAACCATGATAGAATCATAGAATAGTAGGGTTGGAAGGGGCCTACAAGGCCATCGAGTCCAACCCCCTGCTCAATGCAGGAATCCAAGTCAGAGCATCCCTGACAGATGGCTGTCCAGCCTCGTCTTGAAGGCCTCCAGTGTGGGAGAGCCCACCTCCTCCCCAGGTAATTGGTTCCATTGTCATATTGCTCTAACAGTCAGGAAGTTTTTCCTGATGTTCAGCCGGAATCTGGCTTCCTGTCACTTGAGCCCATGATTCCATGTCCTGCGCTCTGGGATGATCAAGAAGAGATCCTGGCCTTCTTCTCTGTGACAACCTTTCAAGTACTTGAAGAGTGCTATCATATCTCCCCTCAGTCTTCTCTTCTCAAGGCTAAACATGCCCAGTTCTTTCAGTCTCTCTTCATAGGGCTTTGTTTCCAGTCCCCTGATCATCTTTGTTGCCCTCCTCTGAACCCTCTCCAGTTTGTCTGCATCCTTCTCAAAGTGTGGTGCCCAGAACTGGACACAGTACTCCAGATGAGGCCTAACCAGTGCTGAGTAGAGGGGAACTAGTACTTCCCGGGATTTGGAAGCTATGCTTCTATTAATGCAGCCCAAAATAGCATTTGCCTTTTTTTGCAGCCACATCACATTGTGTGATGTTGGTATTTCTTGGTATTTCCCTAACCAGACCCCCAGCACTCAGATGCAAAATAGCATTTGCCTTTTTTGCGGCCACATCACATTTGATGTTGTTACAACAAAATTGTATGTTATTCCCTGTAGTGTTATTCCACATATATACTGTCACTAATATAGGGAAGCACTCATGGAATATAAGGTAACTGGGCATCCCTGCCTCCACCCATTTGTGAGGTCATGACTCCACGTATTATCCCCTCTCAAACAGATCCCTAAACTCAGCAGTCTTCAGGTGTTAGTTTTTTTCCACCACAATAATTTGTCTCCGAAATGACATCCCCTTTTAGAGAAATAAAATTATTTCAAGTTCTGAAAGTAAGCCCCCATCACTCTTGTTACCTGCCTTCATGGTATGTAATGGAGGAGAGAGCGGAGACATTTCATGGCATTAGCGAACTGCCACAGAATAATCAGATGCTACTGCCAGACTTACAAAATTCAGGTGATCAATTAGCTCCTGCAGTTCCTTCAATGCCAAATTCTGGACCAAACTGGATTCTTTTATTAGGTCCACCAATGGAGCCAGGAGCCAAGAGAGATCCTTTTCCATACCTCTATTCAATCCCCAGAAGAGACAACCATGGTGCCAGCACATACAGTATGTCCTTTTCCTCAGATAGGAGGATCTCCAGGTCACTAGCCAGGATTGGATCAGCCTCTGCAATGATTGCACACTGCTCAATTCCTCTGAGTAGGGATGGACGAAAGTCCCTTACCTCATCCCACAGCTTTTTTCGGGGTGGGGGGGAGGCACTTCGTTTCTCCCCCCGAAAATTCTTGGCGGGTGGGGAGGTGCCCCATCCCTCGCCACCGAAATTCTGGCCGGGGGGGAGTGCCCCGTCTCCCCGGCTGTGAAATAAAAAAGTTATGGGGTAAAAAAAAAAAACGTGATAGGCTACATAACGATTCACGTAGCCTATCACGGCTAGATTTTCAAAGTCAGCCATGATAGGCTACGTAAATCGTTACATAGCCTATCACGGGTGACTTTGAAAAAAAAAAGCGCGTACGCAAATGGCGGCGCCCATGGGCACTGCCATTTGCGTTTCTTATTAGGGAACGGGTAGTCTATGTAAAGATTTACATAGACTACAGCGAAAATAAGGGCAACGCCTTATTTTTGCCGTAGTCTACGCAAATCTTTACGTAGACTACCCGTGCCCTAATAAGGAACGCAAATGGCGGCGCCCATGGGCGCCGCCATTTGCATACACGCTTTTTTTCCCCCCAAAGTCACCCGTGATAGGCTACATAACGATTTACGTAGCCTATCATGGCTGACTTTGAAAATCTAGCCATGATAGGCTACGTAAATCGTTATGTAGCCTATCACGGATTTTTATTTTTTTAATTTTACGGGGAAATGGTGGCGGTGGCAGCTGGTTGGAAGACCGGCGACCGCCCCTGCCCCCATTGAAACGCTGCCGAAACGCTGCCGGGACCCTCCGCCGAGAGGGACATTTGACAGAGGTAAGTCCTGTACCGGGGGGGGCGGAGGGGGACGGGGAATTTCTCCACCAATTTCAGGGAGCCAAATGCGTTGGCATTCGGCATCCCGGAGATTCGTGGAGAAATTCTCCGCCATCCCTACCTCTGAGCCTAATGAAAAGAAAGTTGTTGAGATAAGGGTGGCTCTGTTAACCCTGGCTTTCTCCAACAGATCCCATTCAAGAACTGTGATGAAAATGCTGCATAGGGAACTGAGAATCCCATGGAAAGCACTTTGTGTATGAACATGCCTCCAAGTAAGAAGTACAGTAGATTGAGTTCCTCCTGGTGAACTGGTTGGAAGCAAAATGTAGATTTGATGGTGCACTTTCCTATTAACAACCCCATTCTATAGTTTTATACTGCAGAGATAGTCGTATTGAAGGAGGTGTATTGGATTGAACCTCTAATAAAAGTTAGGTCAGGAATGAGTGCTGGGGGTCTGGTTAGGGAAATACCAAGAATGGTAGCCATAGTTGATAAAAAATGGGAATTGGATTAAAGAGGAATGTAGAACATTGTTATAATTGGCAGGAGGTCCTCACTGTTGTCTTTTTGACAGGGTGCATGGCAGTATAATCCCTTCATAGATCACTGCATTGTTGTGGCAAAGGGGCTTGCGTAACTCAGTGAAGCCATAAGCTATGCCGTGCAGGGCCACCCAAGACAGACAGGTCATGGCAGAGAGTTCTGACAAACTGTGGTCCACCGGAGAAGGAAATGGCAACCCACTCCAGTATTCTTGCCAAGAAAACCACATGGAACATATCACAAGGCTAAAAGAGATGACGCTGGAAGATGGGTGCCTCAGGTAGGAAGGTTTCCAGTATACTACTGGGGAAGAGCAGAGGGTATTTCCAAGTAGCTCCAGAAAGAGTGAAGCAGCTGGGCCAAAGCTGAAAGGACACTCAGCTGTGGTTGTGTCTGGTGGTGAAAAGAAAATCTGATGCTGTAAAGAACAATATTGTTGAGGAACCTGGAATTAGGGATGTACGAAAATTCCGCCATGGATCTCGGGGAGGCCGAATGCCAGCGCATTCGGCCCCCCGAAATTGGTGGCGGAATGGCCTGCCCCCCCCCGGGATGAGACTTACCTTGGGCTGATCTTCGTGGCGGCGGTGGCTCCGGCGACAGCTCCGGCGGCGGTTTGGAGGCAGCAGCGGCGGCCAGTCTTCTGATCAGCTGCCGCTGCTGCCATTTCCAGTTAAAAAAATAAAAAAACCGTGATAGGCTACGTAAATGTTTATGTAGCCTATCACGGCTGACTTAAAAAAAAACCCACAACAACGCGCATATGCAAATGGCAGCGGCAACGGCCGCCGCCATTTGCGTCCCTGCTAGCCAGCAGCCAGATCTCCGGCTGCTGGCGGAGCTGGTCAGCGGCTCTGCAGAATCCCTGCGGAGCGGAGCCAGCCAGCCAGGATTCCGGGGGGGGGGAGGAACGGAGCGCCTCCCCCCCAACCATAAACATAATCTATGAAAGGTAAGTGATTTCCGTACATCCCTACCTGGAATGTCAGATCAATGAATCAAGATAAGCTGGAGGTGGTCAAACATGAGATGGCAAGATTGAACATCGACATCTTGGGAATCAGCGAACTAAAATGGACAAGCATGGGTGAATTTAATTCAGGTGATAATCATATCTACTACTGTGGGCAAGAATCCCTTAGAAGAAAATGGAGTAGCACTCATAGTCAACAAAAGGGTGGGAAAAGCAGCACTGGGGTACAATCTTAAAAACGATAGAATGATCTCAGTACGAATCCAAGGCAAACCATTCAAGATCACAGTAATTCAAGTCTACGCCCCAACCACTGAGGCCGAAGAAGGTGAGGTGGATCGATTCTATGAAGACTACAACACCTTCTAGAACTAACACCAAAAAAAGATGTCGTCTTCATCATAGGGGATTGGAATGCTAAAGTAGGAAGTCAAGAAATCACCGGGATAACAGGCGAGCATGGCCTTGGTGTACAAAATGAAGCAGGACAAAGGCTAATAGAGTTTTGCCAAGAGAACACGCTGATCATAGCAAACACACTTTTCCAACAGCACAAGAGGTGACTCTACACATGGACATCACCAGATGGTCAATATGGAAATCAGATTGATTATGTCCTTTGCAGCCAAAAATGGAGAAGCTCTACACAGTCAGTAAAAACAAGACCTGGAGCTGACTGTGGCTCAGATCATGAGCTTCTTGTTGCAAAATTTCGGCTTAAATTGAAAAACGTAGGGAAAACCACTAAACCATTCAGGTATGACCTCAATCATATCCCTGATGAATATACAGTGGAGGTGAGGAATAGATTTCAGGGATTAGACCTGATAGACAGAGTGCCTGAGGAACTATGAACGGAGGTCCGTCACACTGTTCAGGAGGCAGCAACATAATCCATCCGAAAGAAAAAGAAATGCAAGAAAGCCAAGTGGCTGTCTGATGAGGCTTTACAAGTAGCAGAGGAAAGAAGGGAAGCAAAGAGCAAGGGAGAAAGGGGAAGATATACCCAACTGAACACAGAGTTCCAGAGAATAGCAAGGAGAGACAAGAAGGCCTTCTGAAATGAACAATACAAAGAAATCGAGGAAAACAACAGAATGGGAAAGACTAGAGGTCTCTTCAAGCAAATTGGAGATCTCAAGGGAACATTTTGTGCAAAGATGGGCATGATAAAGGACAAAGAAGGCAGGGATCTAACAGAAGCCGGACATTCTAGAGAGTGGAGTCAAGTGGGCCTTAGGAAGCATTACTAACAACAAAGCTAGAGGAGATGACAGTATTCCAGCTGAGCTATTTAAAATTCTAAAAGATGATGCTGTTCAAGTGCTGCACTCAATATACCAACACATTTGGAACACTCAACAGTGGCCACAAGACTGGAAAAGGTCAGTTTACATTCCCATTCCAAAGAAGGGCAATGCCGAAGAGTGTTCAAACTACCACACAATTGCATTCATTTCACATGCAAGCAAGGTTATGCTCAAAATCCTACAAGCTAGGCTTCAGCAGTATGCGAGCCAAGAACAACCAGAAGTACAAGCTGGGTTTTGAAAAGGCAGAGGAACTAGAGACCAAATTGCCAACTTTCGCTGTATCATGGAGAAAGCAAGATAATTCCAGAAACATGTCTATTTCTGCTTCATTGACTACACTAAAGCCTTTGATTGTGTGGATCACAACAAACTGTGGCAAATTCTTAAAGAGATGGGGTACCAGACCACCTTACCTGTCTCCTGAGAAACCTGTACGAGGGTCAAGAAGTAACAGTAAGAACCAGACATGGAACAACTGAGTGGTTCCAAATTGGGAAAGGAGTACGACAAGGCTGCATATTGTCACCCTGCTTATTTAACTTATATGCAGAGTACATCATGAGAACCGCCGGGTTGGATGAATCACAGGTCGGAATTAAGATTGCCAAAAGAATTATCAACAACCTCCGATACGCAGACGATACCACCCTAATGGCAGAAAGTGAAGAGGATCTAAAGAGCCTCTTGTTGAGGGTGAAGGAGGAGAGTACAAAAGCTGGTTTGAAACTCAACATTAAAAAAGCGAAGATCATGGCATCTGGCCCCATCACTTCCTGGCATATAGAAGGGGAAGAAATGGAAGCAGTGACAGATTTTATTTTCTTGGGCTCCAAGATCACCGCAGATGGTGACTGTAGCCATGAAATTAAAAGACGCTTGCTCCTTGGGAGGAAAGCTATGGCAAATCCAAACAGCATAGTCAGAAGCAGAGACATCACCTTGCCTACAAAGGTCCATCTAATCAAAGCTATGGTTTTCCCAGTAGTAACGTATGGCTGTGAGAGCTGGAATATAAGGAAGGCTGAGTGCCGAAGAATGGATGCTTTCGAACTGTGGTGCTGGAGAAGACTCTTACGAGTCCCCTGGACTGCAAGGAGGTCAAATCAGTCCATCCTAAAGGAAATCAACCCTGACTGCTCATTGGAAGGACAGATACTGAAGCTGAAGCTTAAATATTTTGGCCACCTAATGCGAAGAGAAAACTCTCTGGAAAAGACCCTGATGCTGGGAAAGACTGAAGGCAAAAGGAGAAGGGGACGGCAGAGGATGAGATTGCTAGATAGCATCACCGATGCAATGAATATGGACTTGAGCACGCTCCGGGAGAGAGCACAGGACAGGAAGGCCTGGCGTGCTATGGTCCGTGGGGTCACAAAGAGTCGGACACGACTGAATGACTGAACAACAACAATGGCAGTATAAATATTGCTCCAGAGTCTGGTTGGTCCTATATGTTTGACCACCTGACTGGGGGTGGTATGCTAAAGACAAGCTCCTTTTTGTTCTTTGTCAGTCTTTTCTTCACCCCCAAATGATGCCTATAATACACAGGCTGCCTATAACACAGAGATATTTAAGATTGCCATCACAAGCCTGCCAAACTAGACTTCCAAATGTGTTCAGAGAATAGTCTGCATATGTTGAAATTATTAGTTATTTTAAACATGGATTTGGGTGGGACACACACACACACAACACCTGCTCTTACTGTACAATGAAGTATTTCCCTTTGACGGTCCTGAATCTCCTGACAATTCATTTCATTGGATAACCCAGAGTACTGGTATTATGATGTTCTCTCCATCCAGTTTCTCAACACTATGCACAATGTTATAAACGTCTATCATACCCGCCCCGCTACATTTTTTCCTAAGCTAAAAAGCTCAGAACATCAGGTTTTTGTCATGGGGAAAGTGCTCCAGCCCCCTAATCATTTTTGATGCCCCCTTTTTTGGGCTGGCCTGGCCCTTTTCCAGCTCTACAGGATCTATTTTGAGATTTAGAACCAGATGTATGCACAGTATTGGAAGTGTACAGATGTATGCACAGTATTCACCACTGATTTCTATGACATCATATTACTGTCTATTGATTTCCAATGCCTTCTCTAATGAGCCCGGGTCCCTGACTTACCGGGGTCCCAGTTTGGCCATGGCATGGGCACTGCAGTGGGAGGAGGAAGTCCTAGTGTATCTTGGAGGCCATGTGTGGGACCTGAGTTGCAGCTGCGTTGTTTGGGCTCACATGAGTGGCCCAGGCAACAGCACTGGATGGATTTATGGGTTTGGGGCCTGTAAGTGTGGGCTGGAGTGGGGAGTCTTCCCTCCAGTCCACTCCACAGCTATTTTAGGGGGATGCAGCCTGGGCCTCCCCCCACAGTCTGCAGCTTTGGGCTTGCCCTACACACCCTCCCCTTAAGTAGGTTTGCTTATTGCTATGGATGGCAGTCAGCCACCAGTTGATGGGGCTGGGAAGGACTTTTACCTGTGGACCAATTGGACTGTTTCTCAGATTTTCTGCCTTCCTCATAGCAATATAATATGGTTGAAAATGTAATTACTATGTATCAGAGTCACAATGTTGGGGCACATGGCAGTGGGCTGGATCCAAGTCAAGGAGAGATGGGTTGCACACCTCACTCCCCAGTGGAATGGGGGGACCCTGGGGGGGCATGGGGCTTGGGCCTAATAAGCCTCCGCCTCAGGGCCACCCAGCACTTGGACTGGGATGTGAATGGCTATCCAGCACTCACTGAGATGTGAATTGGTCAGCAGATGGGCTGGCCAGTGAGGGAATCCAACCATGTCAACCTGTGTGCTGTAACCAATAAAGTTGTTGCCAGTTTATAACCCAATGCTGTCTCCGTGTGTTATTGGTTCTCCTTCCCAGGGCAGCCACCCAATAGGCACTTGGGACTAGGGATGCACAAAAATTCCGCCACGGATCTCAGAGAGGCTGAATGCCAGCGCATGCGGCCCCCCGAAATTGGTGGCGGAACGGCCTGCCCCCCTGACCCCCCGGGACGAGAATTACTTTGGGCGGATCTTCCTGGCAGCAGAGGCTCCGGCGGCAACCCCGGTGGTGGTTCGGCGGCGGCGGTGGTGGCGGCCGGTCTTCCGATAGGCTGCTGCCGCCGCCATTTCCAATTTGAAAATAAACAAAAAATGTGATAGGCTTAGGGATGTACGAAAGTCACTTACCTGAACCCGAACGTTGATTCGTGGTGGGAGGAAGGCACTCCATCCCTCCACCTGAAATTCTGGTTGGGGGGGAGGCGCCCCTTCCCTCCCCCCTGAAATTCTGGCCAGGGGGAGGCGCCCTGTCCCTCCCACTGTGAATCTTGTCCTGCCGGGACTGCAAATGGCGGCGGCTGTAGCCGCCGCCGTTTGCGTCCCTGCAGTCAGCCGTGATAGGCTACGTAAATCTTTACGTAGCCTATCACGGCTGAGTGGGGAAAAAAAACCACGTGTACACAAATGGTGGCGCCCATGGGCGCCGCCATTTGCATACGTGCGGGTTTTTTTTCCCCCCACTCAGCCGTGATAGGCTACGTAAATCTTTACGTAGCCTATCACAGTGTTTTTTAAAAATCTAGCCGTGATAGGCTACGTAAATCTTTACATAGCCTATCACTTTTGTTTGTTTGTTTGTTTGTTTTAACTTGGAAATGGTGGCGGCAGCAGCTGGTCAGAAGACTGGCCGCCACAGCCACTGCCGCCGAACCGCCGCCAAACCGCTGCCAGAGCCACTGCCACCAGGGATATTCGCCAAAGGTAAGTCCCATCCCGGGCGGGGAGGTGGGGGGATGTCAGATAATTTCTCCACCAATTTCGGGGGGCCGAATGCACTGGAATTCAGCCACCCCGAGATTCGTGGAGAAATTCCCTGACATCCCTAGATAGGCTACATAAAGATTTACGTAGCCTATCACGGCTAGGTTTTTTTAAAAAAAACATGATGGGCTACGTAAATGTTTACGTAGCCTATCATGTCTGACTTTAAAAACAAAAAAACCCAAAAATGCGCGTATGCAACTGGCGGTGGCCATGGCCGCTACGCTATTTGTGTTCCCCTTATTTTTGCCGTCTTAGTCTACGTAAATTTTTACTTAGACTAAGACGTGCTAAAATAAGGAACGCACATTTTAGTTGCGTACGCACATTTTTTTTTAAAGTCAGCTGTGATAGGCTACATAAACATTTACGTAGCCTATCATGGCTGACTGCAGGGATGCAAACGGCGGCGGCTACGGCCACCACAATTTGCATCCCTTCTAGCCAGCGTCCGGATGTCTGGCCGCTAGCAGAGCTGGCCGGCAGCTCCGCAGAATCTCTGCAGAGCACAGCCGGCCGGCCAGGATTCCGGGGGGGGGGAGGAACAGAGCACCTCCCCCCCTGGCGAGGATTCCAGGGGAAGGGATGGAACGCCTCCCCCCAACCATAAACATAATCCGCGAAAGGTAAGTGCCTTTCATACATCCCTCCTTGGGACACAATTCCTAGCATGGAATTCATATTTTTCACAACTGCTGCACAATGAGTCAATGCTGCTCTTGAGCTATTTACCACAACCATAAAATCTATTTTGTTGGGTGTGCTTCCCTCTAAGGGCTTCTTCACATGGAGCTTTTATCCTGCTATTGAGATTGGTTACTCATGGAAGTTTGTGGGTCCTTTAGATGACATCATCAACCTCCAGGGCATCTCCCACACTAAATGACCTTCATTCCATTTTTTTTAAAAGGTCGGAGATAATGAGCTATCAAATTACAGTGCTTGAGTTCCCTCATAAAAAAAGGAAAACCTGAAATAAGAGGAGCTAGACCACAGCACCATCTAGTATCTGTATAATGAAACACATGGAAGACTCAGATAAGGGGGGAAAGGAGGAGGAATACTGCCTCTGATACTGGAGGTAGGCTATAGCCATCAGGAGTAGTAGCCATTCATAGACATCCCCTCCAGGAATTTGTTAAACCCCCTTTTCAAGCCATCCAAATTGGTGGCCATCACTATTTGGGGTAGCAAATTCCATAGTTTGACTATGCACTGTGTAAAGAAGTACTTCCTCTTTATCTGTCCTGATTATAGGAATGTACGAAAGTCACTTACCTTTCCGCGGATTATGTTGATGGTGGGGGGGGAGGCATTCCGTCCCTCCCCCCGGAATCCTGGACGGGGGGGGAGGTGCTCTGTTCCTCCCCCCCAGAATCCTCCACGGCCGGCTGTGCTCTGCAGCAGCTCTGCAGAGCAGTCGGCCAGGCCCAGCCAGGCCAGAGCCGTCCGCAGCCGGATTTCCGGCCGCAGAGGGCTCTGGGGGGAAAAAAAACAACAACCACGTATGCAAATGGTGGTGGCTACAGCCACCACCACTGGCATTCCTTATTTTTGCCGTCTTAATCTACATAAATATTTACGTAGACTAAGACAGCGAAAATAAGGGGAACGCTAATAGCGTAGCGGACGCTATTTGCGTTCCCCTTATTTTCACCGTCTTAGTCTACATAAATGTTTACGTAGACTAAGACGTGCAAAAATAAAGAACGCAAATGGCGGCACCCATTGGCGCCGCCATTTGCGTACGTGCTTTTTTTAAAAAAAATCAGCCATGATAGGCTACGTAAACATTTACGTAGCCTATCACGGCTGACTGCAGGAACGCAAACGGTGGCAGCTACGGCCGCCGACATTTGCGTCCCTGCTAGCTAGCGGCCGGATGTCCGGCTGCTGGCGGAGCTAGCCGGCGGCTCCGCAGAATCCCTGCGGAGTGGAGCTGGCCGGCCAGGATTCCGGGGGGGAGGAACAGAGCTCCTCCCCCCCGGACAGGATTCCGGGGGGAGGGACGGAACGCCTCCCCCCCAGCATCAGCATAATCCGTGAAAAGGTAAGTGACTTTCGTACATCCCTAGGTGTATGTGGACTTTCAGGGGAAAGGAGAAAAAGGGGAGGGAGGGGGAAGCCTCTTCTATTGTTGAGCAGCCCTTGTCAGTCAGATCACTCACCCCCCCACCCCCAGAAATATGTTATGTGAAGTGATTTTTACTGGTGTGGAGCACTCCCTCGTGAAGCCCCGCATGGACCAAATCTCAGCAAAGCTTAATCCTTTTAAAAATTCTAGTACTCCTCCACTGACTTCTCCTTCCTTTGTCATGGGGATACGGCCCCAGATAAACACATTCAAGATGTTTCTTATTGTGCTAATTCCTTGCATGCTATTTAAATTGCAAACATCTAGGGTGCATTCAGCTTTATGAGAAGAAATAATGCAGTTTCACACATTCAGTGAAGTCATGTTTGGATATCTGCTCCACATTTTCCCTGCCCCACTGTGCTCTCTTGTCTCTGCCACACCATATTATTTCTATGGATGTAGAAATTCCAGCTTTGGTATTATCAGATTTTATGAGGGAAATAAAACAACAATGGATCAAAAACATAAGCAGAAAAGAGCAGAATCAATCAGCAGTCCATTAAGAACCATCAGAAGAAAATAGATTAGTTTAGAACAGATAAGGGAATCTGGTGGCCCTCCAGATGTTTTGTCATGTGTCTACCTCATCCATCACCTTTGGCTATACAGTCTAGGGCTGATGGGTATTATAGGACAAAACTAGGGATGGCGGAGAATCTCTCGACGAATCTCCGGGAGGCTGAATGCCAACGCATTCAGCCCCCCGAAATTGGTGGGGAAATTCTCCGCCGGCCCCCTGCCCCCCCCCAGGATGGGACTTACCTTGTCCGAATGTCCCTCTCGGCGGCGGGTCCCGGTGGTGGTTCGGCGGCGGTTTGGCGGGGGCAGGGGCGGCGGACGGTCTTCTGACCGGCTGCTGCCGCCGCCTTTGCAAAATAAAAAAGGAAAGTAAAAAACACACACACACCCCTGTGATAGGCTACATAATGATTTACGTAGCCTATCACGGCTAGATTTCCAAAGTCAGCCGTGATAGGCTACGTAAATCGTCACGTAGCCTATCACGGGTGACTTTGAAAAAAAAATAGCGCGTATGCAAATGGCGGCGCCCATGGAGCGCCGCCATTTGCATTTCTTAGTTTGGCACATCTAGTCTACATAAAGATTTATGTAGACTACGGCGAAAATAAGGGCAACGCAAATAGCGTTCCCTTATTTTCGCCATAGTCTACGTAAATCTTTACGTAGACTAGACGTGCCAAACTAAGAAATGCAAATGGAGGTGCTCCATGGGCGCCGCCATTTGCGTACGCGCTCTTTTTTTTTTCAAAGTCACCCGTGATAGGCTACGTGATGATTTACATAGCCTATCATGGCTGACTTTGGAAATCTAGCCATGATAGGCTACGTAAATCGTTACGTAGCCTATCACGGGTGTGTGTGTGTGTTTTTTACTTTACTTTTTTTTTTTTCACGGACAGGTAGACGGGGCGCTCCTCCCTGGCCTGAATTTCGATGGCGAGGGATGGGGCACCTGCCCCCCCCCGGCCTGAATTTCGGCTGGGTGAGGCGGGGCACCTCCCCCCCCCTCGCCTGAACTTCGCACCACGAAGCAAGCTGCGGGATGAGGTAAGTCCCTTTCGTCCATCCCTAGACAAAACATCTGGAGGGCCACAAGTTGCCTACTCCTGGTGTAGCAGCTCAAAGGCCCTGTCTAAACAAATTGGTTTCCATCTGTTGAATGAAAGGCTAAGACAGAGGGAGTTTGACTGGCCTGCCTGGGAAGAGAATTCCAAAGCCTAAGTGCAGCAGCTAGTTTCTTCCTTGTGTCCCACCAAAGGGCATTGTTTGAATATCTTAAAACAAAGGTAGGGCTGTATGGGATAAGGTGGCCCTTCAAATAGTATGATTCTTCTGAGAGCCATAAATATCAGAACCTGAAACATTCCAACAGCCAGTAAAGTTGCTTTAACAGTGGAGTGATATGTTCCAGTTAACTGGCCCTGGTCAACAACCCCCCCCCCCCCCACACACACACACACAGCTGGACCCACTGAAGTTTTTGAACAATCTTCAAAGATAGTTACATATTAATGGACAGATTAATAAGTGATTGTGTTAAAAGCATATCAGTGTGACAAGATTCGTGTGGAATGTTCGTATGGATCAAGGAGAAACTTTTTTGAAAAATTGTATTGACTAACTCAGTCTGAATATTTCTTTGTCTGAATTTTGCCACCAGTGTGATGTTTGCTTGTGGATATTATTAAACTAAAGTGTGTGAGACACAGCAGCTGTTTCCAAGGGACTGAAGAGTTGGTCTTTCTACTTGCAGCAGTGGGCTGCCTGATAATAAGCCACTTGACAAGGTTTATTTCAAAATTATTTAGAATGGTGAATGTCAGCTGTAATTGCACTTGCTGGATCTGTGACAATTAGACCTAATTGCAGGGTCTTGGCTTGGTTTGTGCTTTTGAGAGATGCTCCTTTGGGAGTTGGCACTTGCTGGAAATGTCAGTTCCGGTAAATATAGTTTTCAGCTAATGCTACTCAAAAACCAAACCAGAGCTTTGAGCTGTCGATGAATGAGGCATCAAAGCCTTGCAAATGAGGTCATTGTCTTTTCTGGTCCTTAGAGGCCACAACTATGATTATGGTGCCATATACATTGTGCTCCAATCATCCAATTCATGTGCCAAGAAGAGCTGAATGCTGTCCAGGAAATTATGAAAAGAAAAAAATACAGGGGAGATGCCCCACTGGGGGTTAGCACTAATGGCAAGAAGTCAGTGTTCAGATACAAACAGTTTGCAGCCAATGCCACTGATTAAGGGAGATGAGAACTTTTGGTTGCTGATTCAATTCAGATGAGAAAGTTTGGTTAAGACCTTCCAGTCCAGTCTAGTTCACTGTCACTTCTAACCCTGCTAGGCCACTCCATTTATGAGGAAAGTGGTGTCTATGTTCTTGAAACATTCACATTCTATGCAAAAAAGTTGAATTTTGTGACCTGAATAAATTAGGTAAACAAGGCAAATATAGACCTGACTGTGAATCCTCTGAATGGCAGATTTTACAAAAATAATCATGAAAATAAATCTGTAAATCGGAAATGGAGGAAGAAGAATGAAAATGGCTTTACCTTTTTTACGAGGCATTTTCCCTGTGACCCAAGGCTTTCTTTCGGTGGGGCTGAGTCGCAAATAGGGATGTACGAAACCCCACTTACCTGGCTCCGCCGGGTTCTGCTGAGGAGGGGAGGTGCTCCGTCCCTTCCCCCGGAATTCTGGCCGGCCAGCTCCGCTCCGTGGGGATTCTGCGGAGCCGCTGGCTGGCTCGGCCAGCAGCTGGACATCTGGCTGCTGGCTAGCAGGGATGCAAATGGCAGCGGCCATAGCTGCCAATGTTTGCGTCCCTGAATTAAGCCGTATTAGGCTGTGTAAAGACTTACGTAGCCTATCACGTCTGGGTTAAAAAAAAAATGCGTATGCAAAAGGTGGCGGCTATGGCAGCCACCATTTGCGTTCCTTATTTTTGGCCATCTTAGTCTACGAAAATATTTACGTAGACTAAGACAGCGAAACTAAGGGGGAACGCAAATAGCGTAGCAGACGCTATTTGCATTCCCCTTTATTTTCACCGTCTTAGTCTACGTAAATATTTACGTAGACTAAGACAACCAAAAATAGGGAACACAAATGGCAGCGGCCATAGCTGCTGCCATTTGCGTACACGTTGTTTTTTGTTTTGTTTTTTTTTAAACTAGACATGATAGGCTACATAAGTCTTTACGTAGCCTATCACGAATGGGGCGGAAGGCTGCAAATGGCGGCAGCGGCAGCGGCAGCCGGTCGGAAGACCAGCCACTGCCACTGCCACCGAAGCTGCCGCTGGAGCCACCACAGTCCGGAACATCCACCCCAGGTAAGTCTCATCCCAGGGGGGATCCGCGTGGGGCGGGAGGGTGGCAGGCCGTTCCGCCACAGAGTTCGGGGGGCCGAATGCACTGACATTCGGCCTCACCGAGATCCGTGGCGGAATTCTCTGACATCCCTAGTCGCAAAGTCCACGGAAATCCTCCATCTTTTCAATTTATTGTCTGTGGAAGTGAGGTCAGGTGAGGTGAGGTCAGGTCCAGTGAGGTCAGGTGAGGTGAGATTAGGGATGTCAGAGAATTCTGCCCCGGATTCCAGTGAGGCCAGATTCTAAAGAATCCCCCAGAATCCATCGTGGAATGGCCTCCTGCCCCCCGCCACCCTGCAGAATCCCCCCAGGATGGAACCTACCTGGGGCAGATGTGGCAGTGGTGGCTCTGGCGGCAGCTCCGGCTGGTCTTCCGGCTGGCTGCGGCAGGGCTGCTGCGGCTGCCATTTGCGTTCTTGCAGCCGTGCTGGCTACGTAAGTATTTATATAGCCTATCACGGTAAAGGCAGCCACGCAAATGGCATAGCGGCCTCCATTTGCATGGCTGCCTTTACTGTGATAGGCTACATAAATACTTGCGTAGCAGCTGCCATTTGTGTCCCTGCTCTTTGCCATGATAGGCTACATAATTACTTATGTAGCCTATCACGGCTGCTTGCAAGGATGCAAATGGCAGCCCGTGGAGGATTCCAGAGGGAGTGACAGAGCATCTCCCCCACACAGCAGATGCCCTGGCGTGGAGCCAGGTAAGGGATTCATGCATCCCTAGGTGAGATCAGGTAAGGTCAGGTCAGGTGAGGTCAGGTCAGGTGCAGTGAGGTCCAGTGAGGTCAGGTGACCGGAAGTTACATGGGGAATTCTCACGAAGGGCTTTACTCTTATGGAGAATGACAGCGGGTGTGCAAAAAGGATTTTTTGGCAGTACTCGGGGAGCTGAAAAAAATGGGGGAATC
Source organism: Heloderma suspectum (assembly GCF_057233095.1). NCBI lineage: Eukaryota > Metazoa > Chordata > Lepidosauria > Squamata > Helodermatidae > Heloderma > Heloderma suspectum. The sequence continues at coordinate 90,338,253 of NC_139463.1, read as the reverse complement.
AGGGGCATGCGGACGGCAGAACAGGGTGGCCCTCAGCTCTGCGGAATCCTCATGGAGCGGAGCCTCTCCACGAGGATTCCAGGGGGGAGGAATGGATTGCCTCCCCCCACACACAGATTTCTCACTGGAATGGGCAGTGGGGAATCCATACATCCCTACGCAAACCTAGGAAGAGTGATATGGGTAAAGTGTTGTTTGTTGTGACAGATCTTGTTAGCAAGCCATGACAAACCACCATGTCTTCATCTTCACCCCCATGAGATAGGACAGGCTACATAATGTCCTTTGTCTATATTCCTGAGAGGTAGTACCACCACCACCCATGTGTATGAGTGTATTAGTATGAATGCATAGCATACACTATTCTGGGAAAGCAATGGTACCATTGTCTGCAAAAACTAGGGGTGAACGAAAGTCACTTACCTTTTCTCGCAGCTTTTTCGCGGTGGGGGGGGAGTGCTTCGCTGCTCCCCCCGCGAAGTTCAGGCCGGGGGGGGAGGCTTCCCGCCTCGCCTGGCCGAAATTCAGGCCGGGGAGGAGGCTTCCCGCCTCGCCCGGCCGCGAACACGAAAGTAAAAAATAAAAGTCCCCTGATAGGCTACGTGACGATTTACGTAGCCTATCACGGCTAGATCTGGAAAGTCAGCCATGATAGGCTACGTGAATCGTCACGTAGGCTATCACGGGTGACTTTAAAAAAAAGGAAAAAAAAGCGCGTACGCAAATGGCGGCCCCCATAGGGAGCCGCCATTCGCGTTCCTTATTTAGTTGCTGTAGTCTACGTCAATCTTTACGTAGACTACGGCGAAAATAAGGGCAACGCAAATAGCGTTGCCCTTATTTTCGCCGTAGTCTACGTAAAGATTGACGTAGACTACAGCGACCAAATAAGGAATGGGAATGGCGGCTCCCTATGGGGGCCGCCATTCGCATACGCGCTTTTTTTTTTTTTTTAAAGTCACCCGTGATAGGCTACGTGACGATTCATGTAGCCTATCACGGCTGACTTTGCAAATCTAGCCGTGATAGGCTACGTGAATTGTCACGTAGCCTATCAGGGGACGGTTTTTTTTTTTTTTCTTTGATTGCAATGGCGGGGGCGGCAGCCGGTCGAAAGACTGGCTGCCGCTCCCGCCCCACTCGAACACCGGACGAACCGCCAGCCGGACCCGCCGCCGGGAGGGACATTCAGGGAAGGTAAGTCCCGTCCCGGGGGGGGTGCGGGGGGGGTGCGGAGGATTTCTCCCCAAAACTTGTTCGGGGGGCCGAACACGTTGGCGCTCGGCCCCCCGAAGTTTCGGGGAGAAATTCTCCGCCATCCCTAGCAAAAACCTGTTCCCATAGTCATCATCCACAGCCAAGAGCCCAATCCATGTCCATCCAAAATGCTGAAGTAACCAGACAACCCCTATGTATTGATGTGATTCATTTGGGACCATCTGGTACAAAAATGGGAATCATGTTTTGTCCCCATGTGCTGGGGAAAATGACCCAAAACTGAGCTGAAAAAAAAAAGTATAAGTGGTGTTCAAATGGATAAAAATGCATTAAAAGTTATGTGCCATGGAATTTCTAGAACCCCATGCAAATGGCCTACCTGTGGAATCTTGTAGATGGCAATGATATCAGCCATAATGGCAGAGGCTTCACTCACAAGTCCTCCAATGAGAGCAGTTTTGTTTTTTTTCTGGGCATCACACATAAAGTTGGGGACAAAGCTTTTCTGTGTGCAAAGTAGACTCAGGGTTGCCTTATTGGTCATCCTTGCAATGTAGTAGCCATTGAGAATGTGGAAACCCAGAGTGATGTTTGCTAATATTTTAGGAGTCTCGATGCTCTCCTTCACAGCAAATAACAGGGCCAGGATTAGGGATGTCAGAGAATTCCACCACAGATCTCAGTGAGGCAGAATGCCAGTGCATTCGGCCCCCCGAAATCCATGGCTGAATGACCTGCCACCCCCCCGCCCCCGCAGATCCCCCCTGGGACAAGACTTACCTGGGGCAGATGTTCCGGATGGCGGTGGCTCCAGCGGCGGCGGCGGCAGTGGCGGCTGGTCTTCCAACCGGCTGCCACCACCGCCATTTGCAGTCTGGTCGCTTCTGGTTTGTTTGTTTTTTTTACATAGATGTGATAGGCTACATAAAGACTTACGTAGCCTATCATGTCTGGGTTTTAAAAAAAAACATTTACGCAAATGGCGGTGGCTACTAGGGATGTCAGAGAATTCCGCCACGGATCTCAGGGAGGCCAAATGCCAGCGCATTTGGCCCTCTGAAATCAGTGGCGGAACGGTCTGCCCCCGCCCCCCCCCCCCCGGGATGAGACCTATCTGGGGTGGATCTTCCTGGTGGCAGCGGCTCTGGTGGCTGCAGCAGCTGGTCTTCCGACTGGCTGCCACTGCCGCCATTTCCAGTTAAAAAAAAAAAAGTAAAAAAAAGTGATAGTCTACGTAAAGATTTACGTAGCCTATCATGGCTAAGTTTTAAAAAAAAAACCATGACAGGCTACGTAAATGTTTACGTAGCCTATCACGGCTGACTTAAAACAAAAACAAAAAACGCGCGTACGCAAATGGAGGCGGCCATGGCCACTGCCATTTGCATTCCTTCTTTTGGCACGTCTTAGTCTACGTCAAGATTTACATAGACTAAGACGGCAAAAATAAGGGGAACGCAAATAGCGTAGCGTCTGCTATTTTACCTTGCATAGTTTTAGATGGTGTTTTTAGTGTTTTAGGGTAGGAGACAATGGGATCCTGCAGGAAGATTTACAAGCCAGGCCACCTGGAGGGAGGCAGAGATGTGGGCATACCAGAATCACAGAATCGTAGCATCATATTATCAAAGGTGCCAGGACGGAGGCCTTATCAGGGGCCCAAGGTTGAAAAATAACTTGGCCTGCCAAGAGGCCAGCACAGCTGGAGAGGTGTGGAAAAACCCAGCTCATCCTCCCTGAGTGAAGGGACGGGGGATGAAAGAGTGAAGGACTGGTTTTGGAATAGACCTGCAGCCATTCTTCTTCGTCCTTTGGTTTCCATCTGGTCCTGGTGGGAGGTGTTGGAGCGTTGGCATTAACTAATGATCTTACTCGGAGGTGTGAGTAGACTAGCGTTATGTAGTCTTTTATTGTTTTAGTCTATGCTGGGTTTCCAAACAGGGAGTTGATATTTGGGGAAATTATAAATTGTATTTTGTCTTGTCTCTCTTCTAATTCTCTTACCCCTTATTTGTAAATAAACACCTACCTCAGAATCACTGCTGCTATCTCTTTTCTGGGTCAGTGCTAAATTCAGTGGCTACCATCTCCTCCACTGGGAAGGGAGGGGGTTGGGGTGTACTCACAGGCCAAGCTGAGCTGGTTTGAGAGACAGGGGTCAGTGGATCAAAGGGGGTTAATTGAGACCAGAGATCCAGTCTTCTTTTACACAAGCTCCTACTTACCAAAGTAGGAAGAGTGAAATAGAGAACATCTTGTATGTTGTAACAATTCTTGTTAGCAAGACATGACAAACCAGCATGCTTACATCTCCAACCCCATCCAATAGGACTCCCTTTGTCTATATTCCTGAGACGTAACACCACCAGCACTCATGTTTATTTTTAATATCCATCAGGCAGCCTACACGTAAAAAAAAAAAAAAGCTTGCTTGCTTGTTTATTTATTTATTTATTGCATTTATAAACTGCCTAGTAGCCAAAGCTCTTTGGGAGTTCACAACAATTACAATGATAAAATACAACATAAGATGCACTATAAAAGTTTAAAAGCACAGTATAAGTAGTGTACTGAGAAGTAAAAGCCAAAATACAACTTAGCAGCAATACAAAATTTTAAAACACAGTAATGCATTTAAAACATTATCTGAAAGCCTAAAATGCCTGGAAAATAAAATCTTCACTGGTGCCAGGAAGAGTACGACATAGGTATGCTAACAGACCCTTCTCTGGGAAGCTCACTCAACAACCGGGGTGCCACAACATAAAAGGCCCTCTTCTTAGTAGCCACCCACTTCACTTCCTTTTGCAGAGGTTCCCAGAGAAGGACCACTGAAGTTGATCTTAGGGTCTGGACAGGTCTATGTAAGAGGAGACTATCCTTCAGGTAACCTGTCCCCAAGCTGTTTGGGGCTTTGGATATTAATACAAACACTTTGAATTGGGACCGAACATGGAAAAGTACTGGCATAATATGATTTACCCTGACCAGTCCCTGTTAACAATCCTTCTGTCATATTTTGGGCCAGCTGAAATTTCCAGACCATTTTCAAAGCGATTCCTGGCTTTTATAAGTGGAGAAGTATAGACCCCTGCTTCAGTACTTCTTTTACACTCTTTAAAAAACAGGTTAGCATGTTTCTATCAAGCATTAGAGGACATTAGTGAAGCCAATCCTCAGACAAGGCAAGAGAATTGATTCAACTACAGTTTCCCATTCAATATATAGTCATTAAAGAACCAAGCAGAGAGATGTTGAAAAAGTGAGTTGCCTATGACTGGAGCTGCAACAGGGTTAGAGAGGTTTTCCCATGTTCCTAGAAGAAAGACAGATCACGCTGAAATATATTTGTGGGAAAGTTCTACAGCATAGTTTATATTATTATTACACTGAAGAAGAGCATACTCTTGAAATTTAAACAAATTCTTAGTCAGTTTAATCATACTAGATTCAACCAGGGAACTTTAGGAATTAGAGTTGCCAAAGGTTGTAATTATGTCTTCACTCAGCTGACATGTCCAATGAACTATGTATTAGATCAGAATACAGAGACAACCCTACATCTTGTGCTTTTCTCTCCTTATCAAATGTCCCTTATTGTTTTGCTGAGGCCTCAGAATAATGATGTAACATTTGGGGGGGGAAAATAGAAACCAATAAACCAGCGCTGAAGGTTTAGATAGAAAAGATCTCCACAGCTACCATGTATTTTCCCTTGGAGCTCAGGTAGGTTGGAACAAAGGAGAACCAAACACTGCAAAAAATCAACATGCTGTGATAAATTTGGCTTCATTGAAAGTATCTGGCAGCTTCCTGGCTAGGAAAGCCACTGTGAAGCTGGCAATGGCCAGGAAGCCCATGTAACCCAAGACACAGTAAAATATGACAGCTGAGCCCTCATTACATTTCACTATGATTTTGCCATTCAGTGAGTGCATGTCCATATCTGGAATTGGAGGAGATGTACTTAGCCAAACTGTACAAATGCCCGCTTGGATAAAGGAGCCAGAAAGGACAATAGAACTTGTCAGTCTTTTCCCCACCCATTTCCTCATTCTGGATCCTGGTTTGGTTGCCATGAATGCCAGAATCACAGTGGTGGTTTTTGCCAACACAGAGGAAAGGGCCACAGAGAAGACAGTGCCAAAAACCGTTTGTTGGAGAAGGCAGGTAATCTTTTCAGGTTGTCCACTGAACAGCAAAGATGAGAGGAAACAAAAAAGGAAGGATATGAGGAGGATGTAGGTAAGGGTATGATTGCTGGCTTTGACTATGGGAGTGTCCTGGTGCTTCATAAACACTCCAAATACTGAAGTTGTAATCAAAGAGAAAGAAATAGCCAATATAATAAAGATGATTCCTAAAGGTTCTTTGTAAGAGAAGTAGCTCAGAACACAGGGAATGCACTGGTTTTGGCACTTGTTGGGATACTGATCTTCTGGACATTTGCTATAGGCATCCATATCTGAAAAAGAGAGAGAGAGAAAGTGCTGTTTAAATGTTTCAAGACTTCCACCAATCTGTTGGGGGCATGGAGTCACTCATCCTGAAAGAGGTATTATTGAAGGACCACCTACTGCAATAATTCCACACTCAGTGAAACAGGGATTGAGAACGTTATTAGAGTTCATCCAAGCCATCTTCAAGTTTCTGCCTGGACAAAACTAACTGCAACTAGCAAACATGATGGAAAATGAAGCTAACCCCAAAGCAAATACTTTGCCCTTAAGTGGTTCTGATAAAATGACTAATCTGTGGAGTTAGGGAAATACCCATGTCTGATATCCTTCATGATATAACATTTGCATTCCAGCTATTCAAATCAAAACCTCTTTTACAATTATACTGAGCTGGTGTAAAAGAGCAGGTGACACTGTCAATAAGCCAGAAAGAACATGATTCAGATCTCAGTGCAGGCATTAACTGTGATTTTTGGCATGCCATTATCTCTCTGTCTGCTCCCTCCATTTGAAATATGGGAAAATAATACAGACCTATATTAAACCTTAATTGTTAGGGTTGTTGGGATATTGTATAATGCACTTTGAACACCTAAAATGTGGGCGCTAGAGTAGCATTGGTGGAGTCACTGGAGAGCACCTTGTTCAGAGCCTTCAAACCTGGTGGTAGCTCTGGTAATTGTGTGTTTGTATGTGTGTGTGTGTGTGTGGCGGGGGGCATTTGCAATTTTGAGAACAGCAGCTGAAGCCAGGAAATGTAGGCTGGGCCATGATCTGTTGCTATCTTGTCTCTTCAGCTCTATTTGCCTGGAGCCACTTTAGGGATGGAAAGACAGGAGCCTGGGCCAATACTGACATCTGAGGGTTGCTCTTTCAAAATCGTACCATCCAAATAGGGTTTAATTTACAGTGATACTAATATTCCTGTGCTTAGGTATGCTGTTAATAAGCAGAAGAACAAAAGAATGGAGGGTGTTCCCATCCACGCACAGTCAGTTCACAAATTGCAGGAATAATTATATCTGAGTTATTTAACAAAACCTTTGGTGAGATGTATATGGAATATTTCTTTCTTCAGGTTGTTAGATCAGCACATTTAACCATGCCTTTATAACCAGGTTGTTCTTCAGCAGTTATTAAGTGATGGTTTTATTTCTGAATGCTATAAAATGCTTCACTTGCAGAACTCCATATATCAAACAGTAATAAAAAGTAGGCTAGACTGGATTTTCTTTCTGGCCAATTGGCTAACATACATAACATTATGTCTCCTACCCTTCCTGTCTGAGATCATCCCTTCTGGACAGGGAACACAATCATAGCAGCAAAATTTCTCTCTTTCCTTCTTTTTTTCTGCTATAGCCAGGAAAGCAATTGTCATTGCACACAGAAAGGGGCAGCACCTGTCCAGAAACATCAGAGGGAAATTAGCATTAAGGAAATGTGTACTGAGAAAGACTCATCAGTAAGGAGAGGCTGTTGACAAAGAACGATGACTTCACTGGGTTTAGTCTGTGCTCCTTGTGAGCGGAGATGGGTTAAAGAAGATGCAGACAATAAGCTTGGGTTGAAAATTGGGCCACATTTATTGAAATAGCTGCAAAGGGGTAACTAGGACGGGCATCTAACTGTGTCAGCGGCTAGCTGGCACTTCTTGGGCGAAAACATACCCAGCCTGAGGGGTGGCGGTGATCTCGCCATCCCTCCGGACTGCCCCTTCTGGGGGAGGTAGACCTTCCGGTGTCACCCCCAACCCCGTGCCGCGAAACACCTGGGTGAGTGAGTAGGGTTGGTTTCCCAGGCAACCCTTATCCCCTCGCCGAGCTGCACAACCCGTTCGGGGGGCCCTCAAGCGTCACCTGTCACCATAAGGTGCCTCTGCATGCACACCATCCCTACTTTCCTGTTTTGCCCATCCTAGCCGCCACAGGAGTCACAAGCCTAGAGCTTGTGAAACTCCCCCCACCTGCGCAGAAGAACTTCCCGCAGGCCCCTTTGCAGATCAGACAGACATATGTTATTCACTAAATGAGACAGGTGGACACCGTCCTACCTGTAACGCTCCCTCCATGTCCACAGAATTCCCTGGCGGGTGGTGCTTCCATCACCTCATTCACCTGGCAATAAGCCATTTCTCTGTGCACTTTCCAATGTGCCCCGCCACTGGCAACATCATTCCATTCCTTCCCATTGATCCATGGGAGCAGTGAGGGCTGCAATAGGCTACTTCCGGCCAGGTATGCCGGACCACCTGTATCTCAACCAAGGCCTGTTCCATCAGGTCCTCACCTGGCTTACAGCCAAAGTCATTCCCTCCAATGTGCAGCACCTGGACCTGAGGAGGAAGACTGACAAACTTGGTGGGACAGAGTGAGGAGGGGACTCCCACCGTATGCCACGTCTATGGAGCCACTGGATCTTAATGTGACAGGGTGACAGAAGGTGAATTCTGAAGAAGACATACAAGCTCTTCATGAAGATCCAAACATCAAAACTTGCCCATGTAAGAGCACCCGTACCAGCGTACAATGAGTCTGCTGGTCTCAGGAAGAAGCACATTAAGGGAAACTACACAATTGCCCTTAAGTCAACAGCAAACGGTTGAGGTGATAAAAACGGAGGCCCCTCCTCAGACCCGTGGCATGCCATAAAACCCATAAGGTGCCGCCAGAGCATAATCCGTTGACTTGCATTTGGCTGTGGGCCACTGCCGTGCCCTTGCCATGCCGATCAATTTGATCACCAAATATGTAAATGGATTACTTTGGGCCAGACCTGTACCTTGCAGCAAATCAAGGCCCTCCGGGACAAGTCGGCCTTGTGAGCCCAGACCAACCCTGCATTCCGTTAGGGCTGCTACGTGGAACAGGGAAACGTCTTATTGGAAAGCTCAAATGGAGGGCCATTACCCCCGGAGCCCGAAAGGGGTATCCGGAGAGAGAGGGTGGTTAATTTACTAATGCAGGCAAACATCTGTGCCCAACACTATCTTGCACGCCGAAACCTAAATTCTGACACAGAGTCAGTGAAACCCACCTTTGTGGGCTGGAAGGCTAAATGGCCAGCTTGCGACTTATGGTCCCAAATAGTCTGTTGTTCCTTACGGAGGCATGAAATTGTGGCCAATGATATATAGATAAGGGCCATGAATCCTATTGCTGAGGTTTTGCCTAATGCGCGGCACACACACCCTGCTCTGTCGCAGGCGGCTCCTGTACGGAGAGCCATGGAATGCAGGCTGGCATGCCTGGCTTCAGTATCCCGATCTCCCATAGTACTGCAAGGATAGGATCTGGGAATGGAGCACCCACGGGGCTAAGGCCCGGAAGATGTTGACCTAATTTCATGACAAGGCATCGACAATTGGGTTTGCCTAACCCAGCACATGGTGGACCCAGAACCAGATGTTGTAATACTGACTCTGGAGCGCGAACACACTGACACATGACATGACCCTCCAATTTCGGGAGGACGGAGAATGAATAACGTGGTCATGTTGTCATAGCGAAGGGGGGGGGTTACTGACTTGGCTATAAGGTTATCCCTCAATGTGCTTGGCAGGGGCGGCAGCCTCCACTCTACAGGCCTTTACCCACTGCACTATTGGACCTGCCCTAAGAATCTGAAAGCCCTTGGGGTAGGGGCGGAACCATGTGAGTCCGCAGTCCGGCTTTGAGGAGAGGCTTACGCTTCCGAAAGGAGGTGCCATTAAAGCCCTACTAAGTTGAAGCCGTGCCTGATGTGTAACTAATTGGAGCTGTGCCTAACGGACCTGAAAATTGTCCTGAGGGAGGTGAGAATAACACCTAAGGGTATCGGATTGGCTTCACCGAATGTTGCTGTGGGAGACAGGCCCTCAGCCTTTGTGAGCTAAGGGGCACCAAAGTAACAGAAAAGGGGAAGCAATACTTGTGTTAGGTCAGAACAATGACCACCATCTTTGGACTCCATGTAGCACATGCCCATCAGGGACCCGTGGCTGGGATGCCAGACAAAGACAGCTGTCTCATCGAAGAGGTGTGACACACTGAGCAGAGATGATCAGGGATCTCGTGATAATTGACTGGCCCTCAGGAAAGAGAGGTTACGAATCAGGATAAACTCCCTAGAGGATTTCCTGGGCACCATTTTGAGAAGGGAGATCCCTAGAATAGCTAACGGGGTGTGGAAAAAAAGGGGGGGGGGCTAAAACCCTTCTGCCAGTACTGCATTGTTAACCTCTCCTGAACCTGTCAACGCCTAGCGAGGAGAAATGTTGCTTACAAGGTAGGGATGGTCTATGTTGACCTAAAGAAAAAATACTAGGGGCCCTAGAACCTAGCATAAACCGTGTTCCAAGTTAAGACGCATTCCCCCAGTTGGGTAGTGTCTTAAAGCTGGAGTATCAGCGCCAACCTTACGAGGCACTGGCCATCCAGAGCTTCCTACTGCCTTGGCTTTTCCAAGGGGACCCTACCCTCCCCGAGCATTGGACAAGAGGTGCAAGAGTGCTGACTGCGACAAGGGAGCATTCACGATGAAAACTGCAGGTGTCCTGGGAGCATGTGCACACTGGGGCTTTACTCCCAGCAGAGATAGCAGTGCTGAAGCAGCAGACCCGCCATAGGCCGAGGGCCAGCGCGGGAGACCACCTGGTGAATGTGGCCACTGCCAGATCTGTTGCCGACCCCAGCTGGGAAGGAGTCAAAATTGGAGTGAAAGGTCCTGGTCAAACAGGTCCTTACGCAGAGAAGGGCAATGGCGGCCCTCCTGCGAGAGGCCTAAACAAGCCATTCACACATCTCCTCGGGCGAAAGACATTACAAGAAGGAGTAGCCCTGGTGACAATACAACTTGCCAGATTAGCGTAAGGATCTGATATGCCCCTTACATGGATGTCCAAAATGGGCGGGGGCAGGTGAGGGATCCTAATTAATCCAGGAAAAAACCCTGTGAGATGATGCATTAAGTGGCTGGGGTTACTGGGGTGTGACTGACGGAGCTGCAGGTGGCCCGAGCGTCATATAGGGAGATGACATTGGGAGGGACAGCCGCCCCCAGGTAGGTAAGCTAAGGCAGCAACCCCACAGCCCTAAGGGTCACCCGTCTGAACAACTGGGGTGAGGTGCAGTCATCTCACCCATATCCAGGGCAGCCGTGTCTGGGTCCCCGGGAGCAAGGGAGGCGGTACCACTTGCATTGCTCCTGATGGAGATGCCTCATGAGGGCGGACCGCCTTCAGGTGTGCTGTGTCGCCTGGGCAAAACCCCAAGGAGGAGGATGTTGTTTGGATCACTGCTGACGGAGATGCTGCAGGAAGGTGGACTGCCTACAGTGGTGGGGTGCTGCCATGGTGAACCTGCGAAGGCGAGATGGAGGCCTCAATGGCGTCCGGGTGCCCTGAACCCAGAGACGAGCTGTACCAATCATGGGCACACTCTGATCCCCAGCTGGAAAAAAAACTGAGGTTGTTGCTTGTGTGCCCAGAGAAGATGAGGCAGCAGAAGGGAAGAGCTCCGCTGAAGGCGGTGAGCCTTCTGGAAGAGCCAATGAAGAGGAGGTGGATGCCTCAATAGCACCCAGGCGATCTGAAATAGAAAGGAGCAACGAGCGTTGGGTCTGCTGTTGTGTTCGCTTGTGCTGGACCACTGAGGATTTTTTGTGCCTGGCCAGGGGAGGAGGAGGGATCCCCGAGGAACGCTCAGCAGCTTCCAAACGAGAAAAAATTGATGCCAGTACCGGGTCTGCGTCCACATCAGAGTCAGAATTGGGCCCTGGCAGCTGACATTTGGGGAGGGGGGGAGGGGCCCTCCCATTCCCTTTCTTACCACCCTGGCCCTTCTTAGGAGGCATGATGCAGGAGGTGAATTAAGCAAGCTATCTGTCAGGGTGGACACTGAGCCCATAGAATCCCAGAGTAGTTCTAATGCTGAGGAAGAGCAGTCGCTCCTGGGAGAGGAGCACGCTCCTCTTTCCCAGGACCAACAGCTGACGGAGTTTCCTCCCCCCCACATTCCTAGTTTTAGTTAGCAGTCAAGGGAGTGACCGAGCACAGATAGCAGACTTAGCGAAGGCGCACACTCAACGGCTGCGCCCCGAGGATCCAAGGGAAAAGGGGAGGGATTCTCCCTAGTCCTTATATTCAGTGGTCTGCCAGTAATTGCTTTTCAAACGGGGACCAACTGTTCCAACTTAGGGCATAGGGATGCTGCTGCTCAGATCTAGTTGATACCTGTAGAGTGGTTAAGTTGCAAAGGAAGAATAAATCTTTGAAAAGAATCCCTTTGTCTGTGTCTGGACTTGGCTACTGGATTAGACTGAGAGAGCCCTCTAAGGAGCTCTTGACACCATCAAAGAGTTAATAAAGCCACTGGGCACCCCAGACAATAGGCAGCCGCCCCACAGTCTTAAGATCTGTGGGTATGAGTTCCAGACCGAGACAGAGAGGCCTGGGGATGAAGATGGGAGCGCTGCACTACCGTTTAGATGGAAAATCAGATTTTCAAGAGGCGCAGCCAAGGGCCAAAGGTGATGGAGCTGCGTTTGAGCGTGGGCGCCCACAGCCGAGGGCACCCTGTCACGGGAGGTGCCAAACAGGCAGTGGCCGCTGTTACGCAATTTTATTAATTAAATATTTAATAATTGTAATTTAATGAATTTTTATTATTATTAATATTAATATTATTTATTTAATTAAAGCTTTCTTTTCATACAAACATAGGAAGCTGCCTTATACTGAGTCAGACCCTGGGCCCATCTAGCACAGAATTGTTGACACTGACTGGCAGCAGCAGATCTCCAAAGTTTCAGGCAGGATTCTTTCGTAGCCCTACCTGGAGACGCTGGGGATTAAACCTGGGGCCTTCCGCATGCCAAGCATGTGCTCTACCACTGAGCCGCAGCTCTTCCTATTTTTTTATTATTATTATTAATTAATTTATTTATTTATTTATTGGGTGGGAGGGGGAGACGTCCCAAGCCCATGGGAGGAGACCAATCGGGCCGTGATATACACGCCCCGACTCGGCTCAGCAGCCAGGCGCCCCTCCAACAGGCAGGCTCGGCTGACCAGTGGGGGGGGCAGTCAGACCGTCGCTTGGAGTGTGCCGCTGGCAAACACCGGCGCCGTGCTCACCCGCCCGCCAATGCCTCCCGCCGGGAGCAACACCTCAGGGAGGCTGGCAAGGCGAGGAGGAAGAGGCCAGCAAGGCTGGCAGCCAGGTAGACAGGCCGGCAGGCGGGCTGTGATCCGGCCCGGCGGGCCCGTCAGGCAAGCGGGCGGGCAGCGTGAGTGAGCACGCGGGCGGGCGGGCGAGCTGGCAGGAAAGCGAGTACACGAGGAGACCGAGCGGATGGGCGGGCGAGAGGAAAGGAGCCGACGATGGAGGGAGGGAGGCGAACAATATCACCAAGTGAAGATTTTGGCACGCAGAAGCACGCTGGGTCCAGGCGGCTGGAACGAGGACGAAGCCGTTCTCCAGCAGGCCAGAGTCCCTCGTCGTGACCGAGGAGAAAGGAGGGGCGCACTGCAGCCTCAAGAGCCGGGGCCCTCAGCGTGCGCAACGTCACCGGTCTCCAGCAGGCCGGTGTCCTTGGTCGTTTCTGGCGGAGCTGTAGCTCTCTCTAGCTGCGTTGAGCCAGAGAGCTGAGTTTGAGAAGGGGGCTGAGTTTAAGGCAACTCAGCCTGCCCCTCCTTGCATGGTGGTGCCACTGGGGTGCACCAATCAAAGGCCCCTGCGTCATGTCACCCCACTCACCCTCAATGCCCCCCCCTTTTAGCCAGACAAGCTGGCGCCGGGTGAGGGCATTTGTATGGAGAAGGCAGTTAGTACTTCTTAAACGCTATTGCAGACAAACAAACAAACACACACTGATGCTGAGATAAAATAGTGATTCACTGATCATGGATAGTGACCAGAACAAATGCTTGCTTACAAGTACTGCCTAGTAGTTTTAATTAGTCAGTGAGATGTCAAAGGTGATCCTGAGAAGCCCCCCACTTCTCATATCATATCATATATCATATCATCAATCTTATTTCAAACAAAGAGGTCTAAAATTCATTCCCCAAAGCCTAGTATTATTAGGAGTGTGTGTGTGTGTGTATGTGTGTGTGTGTGTGTGTGTGTGTGTGTATATATATATATATATATATATATATATATATATATTATATAAGAAGAAGAAGACCACTTTCATGGCAGAAATCATGCTCCCCAAGAAATAATTCTGTAAATAAAAGACCTACAGTTTACAAAGAAAGAAGGAAAGAAAGAAAGAAAGAAAGAAAGAAAGAGTTAAGACTACACAGTTTTAACCAAGCACCCAAAACCAGGAAGAAGGTGAGCTAAAGCTAAGGATTTCAAGATCCATTAACTGTCTCTTCATTTGGTTTAAGATAGTCTATATAAAGTTCTGCACCTGTTTTGGAGTTACTTTGTGGACCATATATGTTCCATCAAAATTCTAGAAAAGAGGATCCCCAACCTGGTGCCCTCCAATGCATGCCATATACATATCTAATGGCCATGCTGGCTGGTAAAGATGGGACCTACAGTCTAACACATCTGGAGAGAACCAGATTGAGGAAGACTGCTTGAGAGAGAGAGAGAGAGAGAGAGAGAGAGAGAGAAAGAAGTAGATACTCATAAATTGTTCATTATCAGTTTTCTACAACTCCACAGTCACCTCTGCATATCATAGTCCCCATACTGTCTGCGTTGTTTATTTGCTTTGGGAGAATGAGAATTTCACTTGCACTTTCTGCCTCCTTAGGGAGGATGTGGTGTTAAGCCTTGTGAGCCCTAGTGGCAATTTCCCTCTGTTTCAGTGCTTGGTTGAAAACTGTAGAGACTTAACTTCTCCTTTTCTTTTGTTTTCATTTGAACCTTATTTTGTTGTTGTTGTTGTTTATTGAATTTCATAGGTTTCTTTTTTAATATATTTTTATTTATTTTATATGAATGAAATAAACAGTACCAAAATTACCAACAACCTCATCAATGCTTCAATTTCCCCACAATACAATATTCTGATGAGGACACCACAATAACAAAAAGAGAAGAAAAAAGAAAAAGATAAAGGGAAAAGGGAGGAGGAAAGGAAGCAAAGAGAAAAGAATAAAATTCCTTCCCCCTCCCTCCCCTCTCCCTCTCCCTCCCCCCTAACAAATTGAGTTTAAGCTCCAATAACCCCCGGTCTCCAATGTTGTTCTATTTTAAAGACTATATCTATAACCTTAACCATTTTACAATTTAATAAACAACCTTACACTTCTATATCATATCATCAATCTTATATCAAAGAAAGAGGTCTAAAATTCATTCCCCAAAGCCTAGTATTATTAGGAGTGTGTGAGTGTGTGTGTGTGTGTGTGTGTGTGTATATTATATTATATTATATTATATTATATTATATTATATTATATAATAATAAGACTTAATAGAAACCTTCAACATTCAGTAATATATTTTATACTAGTTATATTATCTATTTTAAGATAAAAGCAAGAAAAAAATAGAAAAAAAATAGAAATTAAAGAAAGTAAGCAAATATATATATAATCATTTATCTTCTGAGTTAGCCTGGATCATATAGGCTAAATAGAAACCATTAACAAAGCTTGTTTAAAGATTCCAGTTCATGGGGTTGTAACAAAATTCTCACGCTTTTTTACATTCAGCCAAGCCTTCACCATTTCATAATTTTGAAACTTCTTCATCTGACCTTCAGACACAATACAAAGAGTAGCAGGATATTTTAGGTAGTATTGTAAATTCATTTGTTTTGCCAAGTTCTTTGCTTTGATAAATTGCCTTCTTTTATTCGCCACCTCTTTGGTGTAGTCTGGAAACAACATAACTTTATCTTGTTTCCAGGAAAGGCTTCAAGCCTCTCTAGCCAGTCACAGGATAACAGTCTTTGTGGAGACTTTTGTAAATTGAGCTATGATGGTGTAATCAGTCCCTTTAGCATTTGGCACATGAAATGCCTGCTCAATATCAAGTAAATAATCAGATGGGGTAGGGAGTATTTCATGCAAAAGTTTATCCACAAAAACAAGCAATTTTACATTGTTAGGCAAATTTTTAATCCCAAAAATACATACATTGGATCTCTTCATGAAGGCCTCCAGTTGAGAAATTCTGTCAGAGGTGTTTTTAAAATAAATTTGTGTCATGGTTTCGTTTCCAGCCACATGGTCTTCAAGCTCATTAATTTTCTATTCCATTTTTTGCCGTGATGCATTAATCAAATCTACAGCTCCTTGCAGGGTGGTGATGGAATTTTGGATTAAATCCAGTCTCTTGACTTGCTCCATAAATTGCGAAGATAAGGTCTTCATCAGCATAAATAATTCACCTATATCTTCTCTTCTTGACACTTTTGACACAGAGGGTTCGGGGGGAGTAGATGCGAGCTCCTTTTTTCTCCTCAGCACAGACATGTTTTTCTCAAACAGATCTTACAGGACCTCAGATGTTCTCAAATATTGTTAAAATCATCCCTCAAAGGTTATTGATATTTCTTAAAGCATATATTATATGGAACACGTCAGCCCTGTTTTTCTCCTATAAAATAGGAGTCTCAGTACAGCTTTTTATTTATTTATTTATTTATTGCATTTATACCCCGCCTTTCTCCCTCTCGCAAGGAACTCAAGGCAGCTTACATTATCCTCCTCCTCACCGTTGTATCCTCACAACAACAACCCTGTGAGGTAGGTTGGGCTGAGAGTCTGTGACTGGCCCAAAGTCACCCAGTGAGCTTCCATGGCCAAGTGGGGACTAGAACCCGGATCTCCCGGCTCCCAGTCCGTCACTCTCACCACTACACTACACTGGCTCTCAGTGTTGGTAAAGCTCTAGGGAGATAATCCTGGAATCCAGCCTCCCCCCCCCCCATCACGTGGGAGTTACCTTTCTCCAAGATGTTGCCCAGAGCTGATGCCTTGCCCCCCCTTTCCATTCCAGGGGGGAATGAAAAGGTTTTTCAACCTTTTAAAAAACTATTTGAGAAAGCGTCCACAGAGCCCCATGGGAAGCTATCACAGCAACATCGGTCCTGGCCGGAAGTCAAATTTCATAGGTTTCTTTAATGGAAAAATGGAATTGCAGATATCATTCAGCTGGCAATGAAGCAGCCCAGACCTTACCCCATATCAACTCTAAATATAAAATTAATGCCAAGGTTATGAGTTCAAATTAATTAATGGATCCCAGAAGATATGCCCCATCTCATAATAATATAACGAGACCAAAATCTTATATACATTTATTTGAGAGGATGCCCCATTGTATCCAGCGGGCCTTACTTTTGAGTGGACGCATATATGACTTTAGTGTAAATGAAAGGGAAGTCAATTATCATCAGTGGCACTTTAAAGTGCCATTGATAAGATTTAGTACCAGATCTACAACAGTAAAATAAAATATTAATTATAATTTAATAAAACAATTATTTTTTTTCCCTGATTTATCAATCCATTCTCCCTCCAAGTGTGAAGGTCTGCACCCATGCTTCCAATATCACTGCTATCCATACTTGCTAGCTTCATAGAATCATAGAATCATAGAATAGTAGGGTTGGAAGGGGCCTACAAGGCCATCGAGTCCAACCCCCTGCTCAATGCAGGAATCCAAGTCAGAGCATCCCTGACAAATGGCTGTCCAGCCTCGTCTTAAAGGCCTCCAGTGTGGGAGAGCCCACCACCTCCCCAGGTAATTGGTTCCATTGCCGTATTGCTCTGACACTCAGGAAGTTTTTCCTGATGTTCAGCCGGAATCTGGCTTCCTGTAACTTGAGCCCAATATTCTGTGTACTGCACTCTGGGATGATCAAGAAGAGATCCTGGCCTTCTTCTCTGTGACAACCTTTCAAGTACTTGAAGAGTGCTATCATATCTCCCCTCAGTCTTCTCTTCTCAAGGCTAAACATGCCCAGTTCTTTCAGTCTCTCTTCATAGGGCTTTGTTTCCAGTCCCCTGATCATCTTTGTTGCCCTCCTTTGAACCCTCTCCAGCTTGTCTGCATCCTTCTTCAAGTGTGGTGCCCAGAACTGGACACAGTACTCCAGATGAGGCCTAACCAGTGCTGAGTAGAGGGGAACTAGTACTTCCCGGGATTTGGAAGCGATGCTTCTATGAATGCAGCCCAAAATAGCATTTGCCTTTTTTGCAGCCACATCACATTGTTGGCTCATATTCAGCTTGTGATCGACGACAATTCCAAGATCCTTCTCGCTCGTAGTGTGGTTGAGCCACGTATCCCCCATCTTGTAACTGTGCATTTGGTTTCTTTTTCCTAGGTGCAGAACTTGGCATTTGTCCCTATTAAATGCCATTCTGTTGTTTTCTGCCCAGCACTCCAGTCTATCCAGATCACTTTGAATTTTGTTTCTGTCTTCCAAAGTATTAGCTATCCCTCCCAATTTTGTGTCATCTGCAAATTTGATCAGCATTCCCTGCACCTCCTCCTCCAAGTCATTAATAAAAACGTTGAAGAGCACTGGGCCCAGGACTGAGCCCTGCGGTACCCCACTCGTTACCTCCCCCCAGCTTGAGAAGGTCCCATTGATAAGCACTCTTTGAGTCCGATTCTGTAGCCAACTGTGGATCCACATGATCGTTGTTTCATCTAGCCCACTTCGAGCAAGTTTGCTCATCAGGATATCATGGGGCACTTTGTCGAAAGCTTTGCTGAAGTCAAGGTATATGATGTCTACAGCATTCCCACGGTCTACAAGGGAGGTGACTTGATCAAAAAATGAGATCAGATTTGTCTGGCAGGACTTGTTTTTGACAAATCCATGTTGGCTTCGAGTAATCACGGCATTGTTGTCAAGGTGCTTCCAGATGGATTGCTTTATGATCTGCTCCAGAATTTTCCCAGGGATTGATGTCAGACTGACTGGTCTGTAGTTCCCAGGTTCCTCCTTTTTACCCTTTTTGAAGATAGGGACAACGTTAGCCCTCCTCCAGTCATCTGGCACTTCCCCGGTCCTCCATGATTTCTCAAAGAGAATAGACAGCGGTTCTGAGAGTTCTTCTGCCAGTTCCTTTATTACTCTAGGATGCAGTTCATCTGGCCCTGGAGATTTGAACTCATTCAAAGTAATGAGGTGTTCCTTGACCATATGCCTGTCGATCTCAAGCTGCAATCCTGCCCCTTCAGCCTGTACTTCGCCTTTGCCAGGGGGGTCATAGACCCTCTTTTGGGAGAAGACTGAGCCAAAGTAGGAATTGAGCACCTCTGCCTTTTCTTTGTCCTCTGTTATCATTTTGCCATCCTTATTTAATAGCTGAACAACCATTTCTTTCCTCTGCCTTTTACTATGCACGTAGCTGAAGAAAGCCTTTTTGTTGTTTTTAGCATCCCTCGCTAACCTCACCTCGTTCTCCGCTTTAGCCTTCCTGACGCCATCCCTGCAATTCTGTGCTACCTGCCTGTACTCTTCCTTTGTTACTTGGCCTTCTTTCCACTTCCTATATGTGTCCTTTTTTGTTTTCAGGTCATCCCTAAAAAGAGCTTCCTTGAACCTCTTTTTCATTTAGGCTGCAATCCTATACCTACTTACCTGGGAGTGAGCCCTATTGAACTCAGTGAGATTTACTTCTGAGTAGACATATATAGGATTGCATGGCTAAATGAAAAAGAGGTTCAAAGAAGTTATGTGATGGATGTGAGTCCATCTCATTTGCCGGTTTCTCAGATGAATTCTAAAGCCCTGCCAACAAGACAACCAAACAGCTGTTTAGCAGGCAGACTGAATCTGCTGGGAAACCAGTGTAGTACCTATAATAGAAGTAGGATGACATTTTAGCAGAATTAAAGCTGGAATCTACACAGAAGATTTCAAAGAGGTTGATTTGGCTTACATGGGCAGATTTTCAAGACCAAGAAGTTTGGAAGAAAACTGGTTATTTTGTTCCATGACACTTCAGGACAGAAACAGAAATATCCTTGGTGTCTGTGAAGGAACAGAACTATCCTCCCCTTATGTATTTAGTTTGGTTTTAGGATACTATGGGGTAGGACTGCATCTGAATTTGGTTGGGAATCTACAGCTGGTACAAAATGTAACTGCCCAGATGATTTGGGCGGCGGACAGAATGTCTGAGTGCATCATACATTGGTTACCCATGGGTTTTCCAATCCCAATTCAAAGCCGAACAGCTTAAGACAACATTATCTGAAGAAACTTCTCCACCCACATAATCACTGAAGTCTTCCTCAGGGATCCATTTCCAGTGCCCATCATTAAGGCAGGTTATGTTGGCACACACTACAGACAGGACCTTCTCATGGTGGCCCCAACATTGTGGAACTCCCTTTCAATGACTTTCGCCAAGCCCCTTCAGCCCTCACATTTAGATGGGCCTTGAAGACTTTCCTTTCCATTGCTGTCTTGAATTAAGACTTTGAAGAACTAGGATGTCAAGAGCAGATTTTTTTCAAGTATTGTGTGGTAGATGGATAGATAGATAGATAGATAGATAGATAGATAGATAGATAGATAGATAGATAGATAGACAGTCTTTTGAACCTTGTCTCATTGGTTCTGTACATCACGTTGTGAGGGCATAACCCTAAAAAGTAGGGCTGTGCACAGACCCTCACATCACTCAGATCTGACTCAGATCCAAGTCTGACGCGAGATTCGGATATCCGAATCACTCGTTTTTGACATTCTCCCATTGACTTGCATCGGGAAACACAATTGGCCATAACATTTTCTGTTTTTAAGATAAATACATGACATTTGGGGACCTGCAGCCCCCATGGAGGGGATCTCACCTGCCAAATTTCAGACAGTTTAGCCCAGTAGTTTTTGTGCTAGGCACAGGTAAAATTTGATTTTTTTCAACAAAAACTCTCAAAGCAAAGGCCTATAACTTTGCTCTGTTTCCACAGAAGTACATGGAATTTGGGGACCTCTCTGCCCCCATGGAAGGGATCCCACCTGCTAAATTTCAGATGCTCAGTGTGCCACTCTTGATTGTTTCGGGACCAGGAGACGTCCAGGTCCTCATCGTCCTCGAGAAAGACATTCTCGAAGTGGTGTTGCTGGACAGAGGAATAGACAGCATGAGTGTAGCCTGTGTCCATCTGAAGACCAGAGTGATTTCAGCTCTGCAGCACAGCTGCTTATATGCTGCCTCAGGGTGGAGACAGGAAGGAAGTCTAGCCTACACCCCTCACTTTAGATTAACCACATAAACCCCACCCCTTTTGCATGCAAATGAGCTCTCTCTTAGCATTATTATGCCCTGGTATAAACACACACACACACACACACACACACACACACTGAATACATAAAATAATCAAATGAACCTGGTCATAGGAAAGGAAGTCAAAGTCTTGAGTTTATAGCTTGACATGTGTTTGTGAAGTTAAAAGTTGAATGTGATCTTCCCCGGAATAGTGGCAATGTTCTGGTGAAGAATACAAGTTAGATCTCAAGATTCTTGCATAGGGAAGAACTACTTAAAAGGGGGGGGGGGAGGTACCCAGCACAGTATAGTAGCTGAAGGACTTCAGAACTCAGATCTGGCCAAAATGAACCTTCCTTCAATTATTTCATATATTGGAGTACTGCAGTTTTGTAGAACTGCCTCTTTGTCTCACCTGATTAAAACTTCTGTACCACACAATTTGATTGCCATCAAGGGTCAACTCTTCCCCTGGAGGAGACTGAGGATCCAGTCTTCCAACTTTTACTCTCACAAAAGAGTTATTTGGGAATGTTACCAAGTTTGTGACATCAAAACCAGCTTCTAATTCTCTATTTTCATCAAAACTCACAATATCTCCAGCACTGTTGTTGAACAAGATGCTCCTTAGGAAATGATGGAACTGGGTTGAAAATGAAAAAAAAAGAGAAGAAGCACAAGGTGTGGAAATATCTACAAGGAGCTTAACAAAGTACTACTAACTCATCTAAAAGCACATGGTTCATAGGGCTGGCCATCCCATAAGGCATGCTGAGAGACGTGCCTCAGATTATGCATCTGGACAGGTGGTGCATGCCCCCCAGATGGCTCCTCCTGTGAACACTGTTATCAAAGCCAGCAAGTTGCATGCCTACCTGTCCCCTGGCTGTGGAGAGCTGCTATGTGCTGCTGGAGCACTAGCCACAGCATAGAAGTGGCCAGTGTGGCTCCTGTATGGCTCTCTGGATCACCCGCCCTGTGATTCACTTCCTCATAGTGAAGCACTGTGAATAAGACCACCTCTGTTGCACCTTTGCGACAACGTTGGAAAGCACTGTTTAAAGTTACTCCAAACAATATGTGCTACCTTACTCATCGTGCTTCAGTCTGAGGACAGCATTCATGGTTGAGATCACCTGTGCTGCCACTGCTAATGAAACTTACCAAAGGGTGAGCAGAGGAGGAGAGGAGAAGTAGGAATTGGGTCCTTCTGCTTCAGGTGTTGCAACATTTTGAGATGGTCCTGATTATTCCTGTTCCAGATTGCATATGTAGTGATTTGATTTTGCTAATTTGTCTTCCTCATTTTGATTCTAGATTGGTGGTGAAGTGTGTTAAAAAACAAACCAACAACCTGAAATAATGTATTAATTAGGCTATTTAACCAAACATATTCACAAAGCTGAGTGAATATTCTTTATATCTTGGAAAACTAGACATAATTCTGTCCAACTCTGGATGCTATGCTGCTCTGTTGAAAAACAGAGCTGGAACTTTGAGATGTAATTATCTGCCATGGCTGCACATTCCAAAAGTCCAGCCTCCCTCTTTCAACTAATACTTATCCAGCGGGATTTGAGACCACAGTTTTTCCCCACTACATACTTAGATGGCATAGTTTGCTCTAAGTCTAAATCATATGCGAGCCTGCATGTGTGTGTGTGTGTGTGTGTGTGTGTGTGCACGTAAGCATGTGTGTGTAATTATCAGCCATAGCTGCACATTTTAATATGTGAGTCTCCCTACTTCCAGCAACCTTCTATGTTTGGAGCTGGATATATAAGACATGCAAAGCATATGCCACAGCATAAGCATTGTAGACTAGTGTTGGACTGAAGTATTTGGTGAAGTGAGTTTGGGGGCCATGGGAGGGGAATAGCCCTCAAATTTAGATTAATGCTTGTGGGTGGTGAAGTCTCAAAGCATTCAAGTCTCTCTCTCTCTCTCTCTCTCTCTCTAATTATTGATGAGCTGGCTGAGGTCTCCCCCCCTTCCTCCTTTTCATTTTACAGGAAAAAAGGTGTCACCACTATTTCAAGTGTGAGCTATATTGCCTTCAGCACAGCAGTATTGTTCCCTTCTAATTTGGGCCAGAATGTCCCATACAAACTACAGTATATTATGATGTAGCATTATTCTAAGGAACATTGTTTCCTCTGTGTGTAGGGTCTATGTGTGTGTGTTCAGGGGGTGGGCGGGATGGCTGATTTCCTTGGTCAAAAATAGGCTTGAGCTGTTATCACCTGCCATGGCTTTACATTATGAAAGGCCAGCATCTCCCTGGCCATTAATCTTCTGCATTTGGAGCTGGATATGTATATGGCATGCAAAGTATGTGCCACAGCATAAACAGCATTGTAGACATTGTAACTGTGGCCAGTCATGTTCATTTCAAAGAAAGCATTAGGAAGAGTCTCCAGCTTTTCATCCCCTGTGCAGAATTTCTTGCTCTTCATATTCACACTGGGAATTTTTAATGGACAGCTGAATGCCTGCTCCCAGAAATCCTGAAAAAAATGATCTCCTACTGTCCAGTTAGGCTTTACAGTGTGAACAAATGTTTGGAATCCAAGTGGCTGGTTTGAGTGAACTGTGAAGGATATGGCACCATGGAAATTCTGCATATCCTACATCTTTTCAACAGACAGTGATTCAAAATCCCATTGGGATGTCACAATCCACAGTTTACCCAAGGCTGGCAATGAATGAATTGGTGCTGAGAAGAACATAAATCTCAAATCATGCCAAGATGGAGGTTCTCCATGTACAAAACATGCAGTGGCTTTTCTGTCCAGGAGAACTGGATATTTCTTTAATAGTCTTAAAATCAAGCCTGTATACTCATCCACATAGGTCCATTTCGGTAATCTAAGAATGAATGCATAACTAGGGATCTCAGAGAATTCTGCCACAGATCTCGGTGAGGCCGAATGCCA
Source organism: Heloderma suspectum (assembly GCF_057233095.1). Classification (NCBI taxonomy): domain Eukaryota; kingdom Metazoa; phylum Chordata; class Lepidosauria; order Squamata; family Helodermatidae; genus Heloderma; species Heloderma suspectum. Next base: position 90,314,446 of record NC_139463.1, on the reverse strand, counting down.
GTGCATTCGGCCCCCCAAAATCCATGGCAGAATGAAGCCCCCCACCCCACGAAAGGCACGTGAAACGGAGCACTTACCTGCTGCCGTCCGCACTGACTTGCGAATGGCAGCCGCGTCTGCGGCTGCCATTTGCTTCTTCATTATAGCTGTGATAGGCTACATACATAATTACAAATTATGTAGCCTATCACGGCTAACGCAGGGAGGCCATTTGCGTCCCTGTGGAGGCCGTGATAGGCTACGTTAGTATTTATGTTGGCTATTACGGTGGGAAAAAAGGGAATGCAAATGGCGGCCACTATGCCATTTGTGTTCCCCTTTTTTTGCCGTTTTACCCTACGTAAACATTTACGTAGGCTAAAACAGCAAAAAAAAAGGGAACGCAAATGGCGGCCACTACACCATTTGCATTCCCTTTTTTTTTTTTCACCATAATACCCTACGTAAATATTTACATAGGCTAGAACGGCAAAAAAAAAGGGAACGTAAATGGCGGCCGCCGTAGCCACTGCCATTTGCGTCTGCTGTTTTTTGTTTTTGTTTTGCTGTGATAGGCTATGTAAATATTTATGTAGCCTATCACGGCAAAATACAGGGATGCAAATGGCAGTGGCTACGGCAGCCACCATTTGCTTCCCTGCAGGCTGCCCAGCGGCCGGATGTCCGGCTGCAGGCGGCCCCGGCAGGCGGCTCTGCAGAATCTCTGCGGAGCAGAGCTGGCCAGAGACAATTTCGGGGGGAGGGACGGAACACCTCCCCCCACCGCCAATGTCACCCTTCGAAAAGGTAAGTGACTTTCGTACATCCCTATGCTTAACATATGCTATTCTGGGAAAGCAATGGTACCATTGTCTGCAAAAAACTGTCCCCGTAGTCATCATCCACAGCCAAGAGCCCAACCCATGCCCATCCAAAATGCTGAAGTAACCGGACAACCCCTGTGTACTGATGTGATTCATTTGGGACCATCTGGTACAAAAATGAGAATCATGTTTTGTCTCCATGTGCTGGGGAAAATGACCCGTAACTGAGCTGAAAGAAAATGTATAAGTGGTGTTCAGATCAATTAAAAGGGAACATTTATTTACATGCCATGGAATTTCTAGAACTCAATGCAAATGGCCTACCTGTGGAACCTTGCAGATGGCAATGATGTCAGCCATAATGGCAGAGGCTTCACTCACAAGTCCTCCAATGACAGCGGTTATTTTTTTCTGAGCATTACACCTGAAGTTCGGGACAAATCTATCATGTGTGGAAAGTAGACTCAGGGTAGCCTTATAGGTCATCCTTGCAACATAGCAGTTGTTGAGAATGTGGAAACCCAGAGTGATGTTTGGTAAGATTTTGGGATTCTCACTGATCTCTTTTACACCAAATGACAGGGCCAGGATGTGCTGGTACATCTTTGGCGTGGAACTGCAATGACAGTTGCCAGCTCAATGAAATAACAGAAAGTGCACTTTAACCCTTCATCATCATATCTCAGCAGGCTTTTAAGGCTGAGGCGCAGCTTAAATCCACACGGAATCTTAGAGTCAAGTTAATTCAGAGGATGCAGTAATTATCAGATTTTTGTAGGCCAAGTAGAAAAAAAAGGAAAGAAAGGAAAGAGGAAAGAAATATTCTAAACTCTAAATGCTCAAAATCATTGCTACTGTTGTGCTATCATTGATGCTTTCTACACTCACTGGAATAAATATGTTTCAATACAGAAACTACACAGGCAAAATCAGATTGGTCATTTGTATGAAATGTGCTACATTCAAACCTTTTTAAAAAGTAATCTCTAAACAGACAAAAAATGTACCATGGAACTCTCTTCCTATATCTTTTTATTCTTGTAATTTGACATTATACATGCTTATTGCTTTCCACCTAAAATCTCTGTATGGGGAACATGAATCAAACAATAAATATACAATAAAATGAAGCAAATTCAAGCAAGTGTGAAGTGGTTATATATCCTAGACTCAGAGCTATACAAACATAGTGGGGGAAACCCTTCCTTATCTCTATCTATCTATCTATCTATCTATCTATTTAATCTCTTAATCGCCCATCTGGCTGGTCACCCGGCCACTCTGAGCGATGTACAGCAATACAAATAGTTTTAAAACAATACAATTTTACACTAAAACATCATATTTCTAAATATACCCTAACACACCCCAAAAGCCTGCCTGAACAACCACATTTTTAATGCACGGCAGAAGCTCATTAAAGAGGGGGCATGGCAGAGTTCCCTAGGGAGGGAGTTCCACAGAGTGGGGGCCACCACAGAGAAGGCCCTCTCCCTTGTCCTCACCAGCCTAGCTGTCCTGGCTGATGGGACAGAGAGAAGGCCATCTGAGGCTGATCTTGTTAAGTGGCCTGTCTGGTATTGCTGGAGGCGCTCCTTGAGATAGGCAGGGCCAGAACCATATAGGGTTTTTAAAGGTCAAAACCAACACCTTGAATTTGGCCCAGAAAACAACTGGTAACCAGTGCAACTCCTTCAGCACCGGAGTGATGTGATCATGCTGGCGGCTGCCTTTAATCAGGCGAGCTGCCGAGTTCTGTACCGGCTGCAGCTTCCGAACCGTCTTCAAGGGTAACCCCACATAGAGCACATTACAGTAGTCTAGATGAGAGGAGACCGGGGCATCTACTACTGATGGGAGCAAATGGTCAGGAAGGTAGGGGCGCAGCTGCCGTATCAGATGGAGTTGGTACAGCGCTGTCCGACTCACAGCTGACACCTGAGCCTCCATGGACAGCTGGGAGTCTAAAATGACCCCCAGGCTGCAGAGCTGGTCTTTCAAGTGTAGCTATACCCCATTCAACACAAGGTCAACATCCCCCAACCTCCTCTGGGCTCCCACCAAAAGTACCTTGGTCTTGTCAGGGTTCAGCTTCAGCTTATTCCTCCCCATCCAGCCACTCACCGTCTCCAGACTTTTGGACAGGGATTCTACAACCAACCTTGGTGAAGATTTAAATGAGAGGTAGAGCTGCGTGTCATCTGCATATTGATGACACTGCACCCCAAACCTCCTGATGATAGCCCCCAGCAGCTTCACATAGATGTTAAATAGCATCAGGGAGAGGATGGAACCCTGTGGCACTCCACAAGTGAGCAGCCATGGGTCCAAAACCTCCTCTCCCAGTGCTACCCTCTGGTACCTGCCAGGGAGGAAGGACCGGAACCACCGTAATATGGTGACTTCAATGCCCAACCCCTCCCGGCAGTCCAGGAGGATACCATGGTCAACGGTATCAAAAGCCACCGAGAGGTGGAGAACAAGGAAGGGGCATTCGCCCCTATCCAAAGCCCTCCTCATATCATCCACCAAAGTGACCAAGGCCATTTCTGTCCCATGCCCAGGCCTGAAGCCTGATTGAAATGGATCTAGGTAATCTGCTAGATCAAGTAGGGACGGGGGAGAAATCCTCCACAGACCCCAGTGAGGCTGGATTCAAAAGAATTCTGCCTCTTGAGTCCGTGGAGGATCAGAAGACTTACCTCCACCTCCTGGAGGAATCCTCACCGGCCGGATCCTCCCCGCTGGCCAGCTCTTGAGCGTCAGCAATACGGCCGCCATTGCCATATCCCTGGATGGGCTAATTGACTGGATGCAAAGGGCTGCATTTGCGTCCCTGCTTTTTCACACGATAGGCTACACAAATATTTGCTGTCTTATCACTGCCTCCTTGAGAGCTGATGGCATCACTCCCTCCTCAAGGGAGGCGTTCGCCACCATCCTGATCCCCTCACCCAGCCTCTCTCTGCAGCTCATAATGAGCCAAGATGGGCAGGGATCAAGTAATCAGGCAGTCGGCCTTACAGATGAAAGCACCTTGTCCACTTCATCAGAAGGAAGAAGCTGGAACCAACCCTACAAAACCGGTTTGCCACAGGCCACCTCTTGCTCACTAACTGTGTCCACAGTGCATGGAATAATAATACCCTAATCTGATCAATTTTATCTGCAAAGTGCCTTGCCAAGGCCTCAGAGGAGGCCTTAGAATGCTCCAGCAGTTCTGGAGCAACTGGACTGACCAGGCTCCGGACCACTTGGAACAGCCTCCTGGGACAGCACTCTGCAGATGCGATAGAGGCAGCATAATATTCCTTTTTTCTTGCCTTCACCACCATGTGATAGGCTGAAGATACAGCTCTAGCCTGTGTCTGATTGTTCTTGGAGCGAGACTTATGCCACCGGTGCTCTAGCTGTCTCACCTCACCTCCTGTTTCAGAGCTCGTAACTGCAGATTGAACCATGGTGCAGTCTGAGCCCTGTTCAGGGGGAGAGCATGTTTCGGAGCGACCCAATCTAATGCCTCAGTGATTGCGGCATTCCACCCACCCACCAGGGTCTCGACCGAGTGGCTGTTTGCGTGCTCCAGAGAATCCCCAAGAGCATTCAGGAATCCATTCGGATCCATAAGACGCCTGGGGCGGACCATTTTAATGGGGTCCTCCACCCCTGTGGAAGGGTTGTGGAACTGAGAAGTCTAACATCACCAGATAGTGATCTTGCCTTGACAAGGGTGTGGTGGATATACCCCCGACTACCAGATCACTCTCCCGAAGTCACCCGTGATTGTCTACGTGGCGATTTACATAGCCTATCACGGCTGACTTTGGAAATCTAGCCGTGATAGGCTACGTAAATTGTTATGTAGCCTATCATGGTTTTTTTTTTCACTTTGTATTTCGCGGCCGGGGAGACGGGGCGCTTCTCCCCGGCCTGAATTTCGGCCGGGCAAGGTGGGGTGCCTCCCCCCCAGGCCTGAATTTCGGCCGGGCGAAGCTGGGCGCCTCCCCCCCGGCCTGAACTTCGGGGGGAGAACCAATCCATGGCGGAACGGCCTGCCACCCCCGTCACCCCGCAGATCCCCACGCCCCCCAATGGATCCCCCCCAGGATGAGACTTACCTGGGGCGGATGTTCCAGATGGCAGCGGCTTCAGCGGTGGCGGCGGCGGCAGCTGGTCTTTCGACTGGCTGCTGTGGCCGCCATTTCCAGTCTGGTCTTCTTCTTTTTTTACCCAGACGTGATAGGCTACGTAAAGGCTTACGTAGCCTATCACGTCTGGGTAACAAAAAAAAAAAATGGCATACGCAAATGGCAGCAGCTATGGCGGCCACCATTTGTGTTCTTTATTTTTTGCCGTTTTAGTCTACATAAATATTTACATAGACTATTATGTTGAAAAAATAGGGGAAGGCAAATAGCGTAGTCGGCGCTATTTGCGTTCCTTTTTTATTCACCATTTTAGCCTATGTAAATACTATGTAGGCTAGAACGGCAAAAAATAATGGAACTCAAATAGCACCCACTACGCTATTTGCCTTCCCCTTTTTTTCGCCATTTTATCTTACATAAATATTTATTTAAGATAAATTGGTGAAAAATAGGGAATGCAAATGGCGGCCACCATAGCCGCCTCCATTTGCGTAAGCTGTGGGTTTTTTTGGGGGGGTTAGCCCTGATAGGCTACGTAAATCCTTTCATAGCCTATCACATCTGCCTGGCTGGACGCAAATGGCAGTCGCTATGGCGGCCGCCATTTGCGTCTGCAGCAGCCCGTCCGCAGCCGGAAATCCGGCTGCAACGGCCCTGGCCAGCTGCTCCGCGGCCTGGCCACAGAGCAGACCTGGCCATCGAGGATTCTGGGGGGGAGGACTGGATCGCATCCCCCTCATCCCCCCCCCACCGTGAAAGATTCCACAAAAAGATAAGTGGGTTTTGTACATCCCTAGTGAAAGTGAATTAAGTGTTTAAAATCAACTGCCAGTATATTCCACCTAGGGAAGTACGAAAGTCACTTACCTTATGACGAAATTGATTCGCAGTGGGGGGGGAGGTGCCCCGTCCCTCCCCCAAAAAATTCTGGCCGTGGGGGGAGGCGCTCCGTCCCTCCCGCTCCAAATCCTGGCCGGCTGGGTGTGCAAATGGCAGCGGCCATAGCCGCCGCCGTTTGCATCCCTGCAGTCAGCCGTGATAGGGTACGTAAATGTTTACGTAGCCTATCATGGCTGATTTAAAAGAAAAAAAAATGCGTACGTAAATTTGTGTTCCTTATTTTGACATGTCTTAGTCTATGTAAACATTTACGTAGACTATGGCAAAAATAAGGGGAATGCAAATAGCGTAGTGTCTACGTTATTTGTGTTCGCCTTATTTTCGCCGTCTTCATCTACGTAAATGTTTACGTAGACTAAGACGTGTCAAAATAAGGAACGCAAATGGTGGCATCCATGGGCACCACCATTTGCATACGCGCAGGTTTTTTTCCCCTTTAAATCAGCCGTGATAGGCTATGTAAACATTTATGTAGCCTATCATGGTATTTTTTAAAAATCTAGCCGTGATAGGCTACGTAAATCTTTATGTAGCCTATCACATTTTTGGGTTTTGTTTTTTTTTTTTTACTGGAATTGGCGGTGGTGGCAGCCGGTCGGAAGACCGGCCACCGCAGCTGCCGCCGCCAAACCGCTGCCGAACCGGCCCCGGAGCTGCCGCCGCCAGGAGGATTCGCCCCAGGTAAGTCCCGTCCTGGGGGGGGCAGGGGGCAGACCGTTTCACCACCAATTTTGGGGGCCAAATGCGCTGGCATTCGGCCTCCCCGAGATTCGTGATGAAATTCTCTGACATCCCTAATTCCACCTAACAGCTGTTCAGTACAATTCTCATTTCAATAGGTCTTGTCAGGATATTTTGGAAGTGTATTATGCTCAACAGCATAATTCAAAAGGCAGGGCAAACAAAACAATTGACAACCCACAATGTGTTCTAGAATGCTTCTTTTCTCACTCTGGAAAGTAGGTCATATTATATAAGCAAACGCTTGTTTAATTATCTTTCCCAATTACCATGAACTTCAGATGTTAGAGAAAGAAAGAAAATTCCTTACATAGGTTCATCGATCAACATCTGTGTGGGCTGCTCTACAAAAGAGGGGCTGTTGTGAAAGAAGAAGACTCGAGAAGCAATTGCACCTATGATAACGTTACCTGGCTGATAAAATTCATGGGGTATAGGAAGCAGATCATTAGATATGGTGCAATTAATAGATGGTGTCTTGTGTACAATATCAAACAGTAAAACAAGCAGCAAAACTCTTAGCACCACCATCTTAATGCCAACCGTTTTAATGTCAGCAGTCTCCATCAGGATTTAGGTCATTATGCTTCTATCTGCAGCATTATCTGAATAGCAACAGTTTTGTTTCATCCTTACATGAATGGCTTGTGATGCTGTGGACACACTGATGTAAAACTTGTCATAAGGATATCTTTGCATCAGTGCCTCTGCCATACCAAAGTTTCCCTCCATTGCAATTTCACTGTCACTGTCTCTGAACAATTCATTCCCTTTGGATCACTTGCAAATCTGAAGTGCTCTGCTACATATTGTCCAAATTTTTACATTAGCCATATTATTTTCTCTCCTTTCCTATGAAAGACTGAGAGCTGCCTATCACTAGATCAGGTTTTGATCCATATGTTTATATAGCAGCATTCACATATGATTATTGTTGGTCTTGTAAGTATCCCTTTGAAATTCAATTTCATTCAGTAGCAGGAAGAAAGGAAACCAGTAATTTTGACAATGACAGGAGAGATAATCATGCCCCCCAGTGTCTCAGTATTTTCTATTGCATCTGACATGGGAAATAGCTTGAAATATATAATATAATTGCTATTTGCTGCTTTGGGCCATAGCACAAAGGAATTGGCACATGTCTGCATATGATGATGATGATAGAACTTTCAGTTTAGCAAGTTTTGTTAAGGGCATTCCATGTTCACTCCAGCAACAAAATTCTGGGAACTTACATCTGCTAGCGGCCATGCCCTTAGCAGACATATTATTTAGGCAATATGTATGTGGTATGGTATCCTCTGCTGTGGTTAGTTCCAGCTTCACTGTTAGTGGCAGAGTGGTAGACTTAAGTTCCACATTTTTCTTTTCACTGGAATAGACAAATGGGGCCTGTTCAGATGTCATGCTAAGCAATGATGGTTGGGGAATTTCCGCTAACCATGGTGGCTTAGCATGTTGCGGGGGGGAAGAAAACAACATTCCTTATGGTTATTAAGCCACCCTTGCTACTCCCCCTTGCAAAAGGTTTAAGGGGCTCTGGGGTGGCTTGCAGTGTCATCTGGCGGGCTCCCCATTGGCTAGAACAGGCTCCAGAGGACTTCCAGGCTGCAACCACAGAGTCCGCCAGCTACAGCTTCCGCTGGTGTGGGTGACTTTCTAGCCACCACGAACTTTCTAAGGTTGTGCAGTCATTTCAGATGCTGGACCAGGCGCCTGGAGCCTGTTTGGGCTGCAGGGGATGACAGGATGCTCAGTAACCATGCTGGGCAGATTGCCAGACAACTACAGAGGGGTGATGGTTAGCAGAACCACGTGACACCACATGGTTCCCAGTTGTGTGATGGGCACACACATTGTGGTTTTGCTACCCCCCCTCAAGTTACCCTAACCACCCTCCCCTGTACGTGTCTAAACAGGCCCATGGAGTCTATAACAACTGAAGCTATCATGCAACTCAAGCTACCATTCCATATTACAAGTACCCAACTGTCAACCAATACCATCTACATGGATGAAGGAGATTAATATTTCTGCTGTGATTGGGTTCCATGTCCAGAAAAGATGAGCTCTAGGGATGGTGGAGAATAATCCCCGAAACTTCGGGGGGCTGAGTGCCAACGTATTCGGCCCCCCGAAGTAGTTTTGGGGAGAAATTCTCCGCCCCCCCACCCCCCCGCCCCCCGCCCCCCCCGGGATGGGACTTACCTTTCCCTAATGTCGCTCCCGGCGGCGGGTCGCAGCAACGGTTCGGCAAGGCTTCGACAGGGGCAGGGGCGGCAGCCGGTCTTTCGACCGGCTGCCACCGCCGCCATTCCAAGAAAAGTAAAAAAAAAACACACCCCCGTGATAGGCTACATGATGATTAACGTAGCCTATCACGGCTAGATTTGCAAACTCAGCCGTGATAGGCTACGTAAATCGTCACGTAGCCTATCACGGGTGACTTAAAAAAAAAAAAGTGCGTACGGCTAATGGCGGCCCCCATAGGGAGCCGCCATTTGCGTTCCTTATTTGGTCGCTGTAGTCTACGTAAAGATTACATAGACTACGGCGAAAATAAGGGCAACGCTATTTGCGTTGCCCTTATTTTCACTGTAGTCTACGTAAAGATTTACGTAGACTACAGCGACCAAATAAGGAACGCAAATGGCGGCTCCCTATGGGGGCCACCATTTGCGTACACGCTTTTTTTTTTTTAAGTCACCCGTGATAGGCTACGTGACGATTAACATAGCCTCTCACGGCTGACTTTGCAGATCTAGCCGTGATAGGTTACGTAAATCGTCACGTAGCCTATCACGGGGGCGTTTTTTTTTTTACTTTTTATTTTGCGGCCGGGCGAGGCGAGGCGCCTCCTCCCCGGCCTGAATTTCGGCCGGGCAAGGCGGGAAGCCTCCCCCCCGGCCTGAATTTCAGCCAGGCGAGGAGGGAAGCCTCCCCCCCCGGCCTGAACTTCGGGGGGAGCAGCGAAGCACCTCCCCCCCACCGCGAAGCAAGCTGCGAGACCAGGTTAGTGACTTTCGTGCACCCCTAATGAGCTCTCAACAAGAGGATATGGGATTTAAGTTACCTGTGCCCTCTCTTGGGTTTCAGTATATGTATGTGTGTCTTTGCAAGAAAGGGTCCATTGGTCCAATTTCCTACCACTCCCCCATTTGACTCACAGCAATACCCAGTGTTGAGCTTCTGGAATCTTTCTGCAATACCCAGCTTTACTGCAAACACCATGAGGTCTGAAGCTCTTGGGGCAGTTTACAATACAAAGCTTAAAACCATAAAATGCAATAACATAGCAAAACATAATATAAACCCATACATTTAGAACAAAATAAAACCAAAGTAATAACCAAGATAAAGGCCAGCAGCAGTCCAAAAATCTAACAATGCACTAACATGATTTTTAAAACTGAAGGGTGGGGGCAGGGGGGAAACTTCACCTGGTGCAACCCCCCCCCCCATGTAGTTGCCAGGCAAACCTCTCTGGGAAGGTCATTTCACAACTGGAGTGCCACCACTGAGAAGGTCCTCTCCTTAGTAGACACTCGCTTCACCTTATTTGGCGGGGGAACCCTGACAAAGACCTCTCAGGATGATCTTAGGGTCCTGGCACATATATAATGACTGTCAACACCAACTGGCAACTAAAAGAGTTTCATTCACCCTTTTCTTTGCACCAGTCTCCTCCCCTCCACAGTTTCTGGTTGACAAAGGGTCTGTGTGTGTGTGTGTGTGTATGTGTGTGGTGGGAGGAGTTAAAAAGTTAAGACAATCCACTGCATTGACTGGTAAAAAGAGAAACGGTAACTACCCCGTCTTCAAACTGTCCACAAAAATTAATTTTGCAGCCCCTAGGAGAGGAAAAATCAAGACAAATGCACATGAACCAGCCCAACAACTATCAGTCTATCTTCTAGACCCCAGTTTAATAGGGCACCAGGAACAAGATCGTTTGGCAGGATTTTATTTTTATTTTTTAATTATTATTTTTACCACTCACAGTACACCTCTGAATGTGCCAAAGTGCAGTTTGGGAAAACAAAGACTGTGTCAGCAAACATGACCAAGCCTTGAGATCTCTGTAAGTTTCTCAGCTCTACTCAAGAAATTATCCACCTGAACCTGAAAAGTTATGAATACGGGGCCCAGTATTACATTGCTGAGAATGTGGTTAAGCAAGTGAAAGGGCATTCTTCACCCAGCCCTGTTTCCCGGTAGATTCAGTGCCTCCCCCACTCTCCCCGCACACACAAATATATGTTTGGTGGGCTAGTGGAGGGGGTAAATTCTTCTAGGGAACAGGTCTGTAAATGCTTTTTTCCAAGCAGATTCAGGCTCACCACCATGACTCTTCCAAACAGCTGTTTGGCATGCTGGTAGGGAGTAGAAGAGATTATGGAATGGTATTAACCATGCAATTCTTTATATGTCGTATGTCATATACTTATAAATATATACGTAGCCTATCACGGCTAAAGACATGGACGCAATGGAGGCGGCTACAGCAGCCGCCATTTGCATTCCTTCCTATTGCCACGATAGGCTATGTATATATTTACATAGCCTATCACGGCAAAAGACAGGGGTGCAATGGCAGCCGCTACGCCATTTGCGCCCCTGTTGTTTGCCGTGATAGGTTACGTAAATATATAAGTAGTCTATCATGGCTAAAGATACGGATGCAAATGGCGGCGGCTACACCATTTGCATCCCTGCCCTGAGCTGTGATAGGCTATGTAGATAGTTATGTAGCCTATCAGGGCTAGGGTTGGCGGAGAATTTCTTCCCGAAACTTCGGGGGGCCGAGTTCCAACATGTTCGGCCCCCCGAACAAGTTTCGGGGAGAAATTCTCCGCACCCCCCCGCCCCCCACACCCCACCCCGGGATGGGATTTACCTTTCCCGAATGTCCCTCCCGGCGACGGGTCCCGGCGGTGGTTCGTCGGGTCTTCGTCAGGGGTGGCAGCCGATCTTTCGACCGGCTGCCACTGCCGCCATTCCAATAAAACTAAAAAAAAAAAAACGCCCCCGTAATAGGCTACGTGACGATTAACGTAGCCTATCACGGCTAGATTTGCAAAGTCAGCAAATGATAGGCTACATAAATCGTCACGTAGCCTATCACGGGTGACTTAAAAAAAAAAAAAAGCGCGTATGGCTAATGGCGGCCCCCATAGGGAGCCGCCATTCGCGTTCCTTATTTAGTCGCTGTAGTCTACGTAAAGATTACGTAGACTACGGCGAAAATAAGGGCAACGCTATTTGTGTTGCCCTTATTTTCGCCGTAGTCTACGTAAAGATTTACGTAGACTACAGAGACCAAATAAGGAACGTGAATGGCGGCTCCCTATGGGGGCCGCCATTTGCGTACACGCTTTTTTTTTTTAAAGTCACCCGATATAGGCTACGTGACGATTTATGTAGCCTATCATGGCTGACTTTGCAGATCTAGCCATGATAGGCTATGTTAATCGTCACGTAGCCTATCACGGGGGCGTTTTTTTTTTTTTTTACTTTTTAGTTCACAGCCGGGCGAGGCGCCTCCTCCCCGGCCTGAATTTCGGCCGGGCGAGGCGGGAAGCCTCCCCCCCCGGCCTGAACTTCGGGGGGAGAGCAGCGAAGTGCCTCCCCCCCACCGCGAAAAGCTGCGAGACCGGGTAAGTGACTTTTGTGCACCCCTAATCAGGGCTTGCCAGGGATACAAATGGTGGCCAGCATAGTGGCCGCCATTTGCAGCCACAGCCTGGCAGCGGCTGGAGCTGCTGGAGCTGCCACCACCACCGGAGCTGCCGCCAGAGGTGCCGGAGCCGCTGGAGCTGCCGTTGCTGCTGCCAGAGCAGCTGCCGCTGGAGCCGCCGCCACTGCCGCCACCGCCACCGGAGCTGCTGCCACTGCCGGAGCCACAGCCAGGTTTCGCAGGGCTTTCGCAGGGTGGTGGGGTGGGTTGCTCCGTTCCGCCACGGATTCTGGGGGGCCGAATTCACTGGAATTCGGCATCCCTGGGATCCATGGCGGAATTCTCTAACATCCCTAAATTGCATGAAATTTCAGATAATACTCCAAAGCGCTTCTCATTCTGTTGTTGTGAAGATTCCCGCCCCCCATAACTAACAACCTAGATAAACCACAATTCAGTACACAAACACCATTAAAATGTTAAGTCTAAAATCACAACTGTATCTCAAAATATAATAAAACCATCAGCACAAGCTCCATGACAAACTTGAAATGTTTGCTAATATTTTCTCTTTCTGCCTTCCACTGAGACCACATTCCTCCATCCAACCACCACCCACCAGCCACAATTCCATCTAGGCAGGGATGGGGAATGTGTGGTCTTGCAGCCCCCCATTTTTTAAAAGATGTTATTCATGTTTTATAAGATGCTTTTTGAAACGAAATTAAACAAACCAACAGAAACAAAGAATTTAATAATTTTAAAAAATCACATTGGATTTAAAACCATTTTTAATTATTATTAATTTTATTTTATTTCCGTTTTTTAAAAAAATATACATATATGGATTTGTACAAAATGCATACAAATTTCTAGCAGTTCTAGCTGGGCTTCAGCAAAAATGGACCAAATATCCAAATTATTATGCATTTGAAGGTGGTGTCTATATGCCACCCTTTCAAATATTGAAAGCGTTATAAGGTCCTCGATCCATTGCATTATCAGAGGTGAGTGTTTATCCTTCCAATGTTGTAATATTAGTCTTTTAACTGTCAGAAGGGTGCAGAGAATCGATTTACATTGGCCATTTGTTAATTTTCATAAAGCAGGTAAATAATTTAAAAGAGCATGTATATCATGAATATTAAAGACTGTCCTAAAAAGGTAAAGGTGTCCCCAACCAGTCGTGTCCGACTCTAGGGTGCGGTGCTCATCCCCATTTCTAAGCCAAAGAGCCAGCGCTGTCCGAAGATGCTTCCGTGGTCATGTGGCCGGCATGACTGAACACCGAGGTGCGCGGACCCCTGTTACCTTTCCCGCCGAGGCGGTACCTATTTATCTACTTGCAATTTCTTTCTTTCAAACTGCTAGGTTGGCAGAAGCTGGGACTGAAGACAGGAGCTCACTCTATCACGCAGCACTTGGGTCTCGAACTGCTGACCTGCCGACCTCCCAGTCTGCAGTTCAGCATCTTAACCACTAAGCCACTGCAGCCCCATTAAAGACTGTCCTAGAACCATTTTTTTTCCCCCATGTAATAATCTCTCCGCAAAAAGAAACAACTACTGGACATTGCCGAAACATATGTTTAAAAGAAGCATTATTTGTATTGCACTTCCAGCATTTAGCTGAATTAGACAATCCCTTATTAAAGAGACTTTGCAGTGTCCAATAGATGCAAAACAAACAAATGAAAATTGTTGAATAAGACATACTCCAAGACCCATAGACATGAAGGTAGAAGCCAGAGCAGTGTCTTAGGTATTTTGTGGTTTCCAAATTCCCAAATGTGCCCACGGGTCCAAAAAGGTTGGCGATCCCTGACATAGGGCAACAGGTCCTCCATCCAATGAAATATTGTAACTGTTGCTATATCACAGATCCAAATAACAACATTATGATGTTTGCCTTTTCATTTTGTAATCTCATTTTCTAACCACCTCCTCAATTACTCTTAACATTGTAATTACTGAAGTTCATATTTTGAGTGTGATCTACACTAGCATCCTAAACCAGCCTTCTCTAACCTGGCACCCTCCAGACATGTTGCACTACAATTCCCAGCATGCCCCAGACATTCATGCTAGCTGGGGCATGGTGGAAGTTGTAGCCCAACACATCTGGAGAGTTCCAGGCTGGGGAAGGCTTTCCTAATCTATCTTTCCTAGAGAGATTTTCCACTAAAAAGCCTGTCAGTACATAAACGCAATTAAGAATATTTGTCCCACTGTGAGTTACTTTCAACTTTCCAACTTTTTTTCTTAATATTTCCCAGGAGAAAAAAAACAAACAAACCCTGAAAAGGTAATTTTCCTCAAGGCATATGGATTGGATCAAAAGATAAAGAAGGGAAATAAGTTTTGTGGCAGCAGTGGAGGTGATGTTCTACATATTGTTGTGGAAGAGCTATCTGAAGACTTCACAGCAACAAGGACTTAATGCAAGCATGCATCTTGAGATGTCGTGCAGGAACTTGTGCAAGAGTTGCACAACACCTTGTACGAGCAGAAGCAAATGGCTAAATTTTCTCATGCAAGAATCTTGCACTAGTTCAGGAAAAGCTCATCCACTCATAAAATAGGACTCCCACTGGCAGAAGGCACCACTGGATCAAGCCTGATAATGATAATGAGTAAAGCATCATAAAGATGATAGTATGGATAACTATCTAATAGTAATCAGCAACTATCAAAATGTGAAAATACAGTTATGAAATAGTGAAAGCAATTAAGCTGCAATTAGAGCATGTTTGCTTAACCTGGTGAAATCAGTATGACAGGATCCTAAGCTCACATGCATAGGATTAGGGGTTTAGAGAAATAATCAATTAAGGCTGAAATCCTATGCATGTTTACACAGAAAAAAAAGTCCGACAATTCCCAGGATGCCCCAGATAGCCATGCTGGCTGGGGCATGCTAGGGGTTGTAGGACTCTTTTCTGTTTAAACTAGGGATGTCAGATAATTCTGCCATGGATCTCAGGGAGGCCAAATGCCAGCGCATTCGGCCCCCAGAAATCAGTGGCGGAACGGTCTGCCCCCCCCCCAGGATGGGACTTACTTTGGGCGGATCTTCCTGGGAGCGGCGGCTCCGGCGGCGGCGGCCAGTCTTCTGACCGGCCACCACCACTGCCATTTCCAGTAAGAAACAAAAAACAAACAAAAAAACCTGATAGGCTACGTAAAGATTTACGTAGCCTATCACGGCAAAATTTTAAAAAAACACCGTGATAGGCTACGTGAATGTTTACGTAGCCTATCACGGCTGACTTAAACAAAACAAACAAAAAAAGCGCGTACGCAAAAAAAAAAATGCGTATGCGTTCCTTGTTTTGGCACGTCTTAGTCTACGTAAACATTTACGTAGACTAAGACAGCAAAAATAAGGGGAACGCAAATAGCATAGCGTCTATGCTATTTGAATTCCCCTTATTTTTGCCATCTTAGTCTACGTAAATGTTTACGTAGACTAAGATGTGCCAAAATAAAGAACGCAAATGGCGGCGCCCATGGGCGACACCATTTGCATATGCACGTTTGGTTTTTTTTAATCAGCTGTGATAGGCTATGTGAACATCTGCATAGCCTATCACGGCTGACTGCAGGGACGCAAACGGCGGCAGCTATGGCCGCCGCCATTTCCGTCCCTACTAGCCAGTGGCCGGATGTCCGGCCGCAGGCGGAGCCGGCCGGCGGCTCCGCAGAATCTCTGCAGAGCAGAGCTGGCTGGCCAGGATTCCGGGGGGGGGGGGAGGAATGGAGCGCCTCCCCCCCCGGCGAGGATTCCGGGTGGAGGGATGGAACGCCTCCCCCCCAACCATCAGCATAATCCCCAATAGGTAAGTGATTTTCATACATCCCTAGTGTAAACATACATAGGATTGGAGCCTAAGGCAACATTTCACAATCTGGTTTGCTCCAGTTGTGCTAGACGACAAATCCTAGCATTCCCAACCAGCATGGAACATGGTTTCATCCACTTTCTGGAGTTCCCTCCCCTGCAGCACAACTCAATCCATTCATCAGGGTCCCCAAGCCATAGCATAGAATATTCAGTGGGCTAGAGGGCCTGCAGGAGAGAGGAGGGGGCAGGAAGACCAGTTCCGCCAATCCAGTTCAGCACACCTAAATCTGGATTGAATCCTAAAACCGTAATCCTATACCTGCTTACTCGGACATATGTCTCATTGAATTCAATCAATGGAATATATTTATGAGGAAAGATGTATAGGATTGCACTGTCACCTGTGTACTGAAAGACTTCTTAATGAGGAATGATGCAATGTCTCCAGAGTCTATCTAATATTGCAGACAAGTGACCCATGAACTTGAACGTAGGACACCAGCTTAATATGGAGGCCTACAACTGGATGGCAGAGCACCTGATACTTTCTGCTGACCTCATAATGAAAAGACAAGGGTGTTGCTCAAGCACCTGATTGGCCTAAGATGTTGTTATTCAGTGGTCCAGTCAAGTCCGACTCTTCGTGACCCATGGACCATAGCACGACAGGCCTTCCTTTCCTGCACTCTCTCCCTGAGTGCGCTCAAGTCCATATTCATTGCATCGGTGATGCTATCTAGCCATCTCATCCTCTGCCGTCCCCTTCTCCTTTTGCCTTCAAACTTTCCCAGCATCAAGGTCTTTTCCAGGGAGTTTTCACTTCGCATTAGGTGGCCAAAATATTTGAGATTCAGCTTCAGTATCTGTCCTTCCAATGAGCACTCAGGGTTGATTTCCTTTAGGATGGACTGATTTGACCTCCTTGCAGTCCAGGGCACTCGTAAGAGTCTTCTCCAGCACCACAGTTTGAATGCATCAATTCTTCGGGGCTCAGCCTTCCTTATAGTCCAGCTCTCACAGCCATATGTTGCTACTGGGAAAACCATAGCTTTGATTATACGAATCTTTGTCGGCAAGGTGACATCTCTGCTTCTTACTATGCTGTCTAGGTGTGCCATAGCTTTCCTCCCAAGGAGCAAGCGTCTTTTAATTTCATGGCTACAGTCACCGTCTGCGGTGATCTTGGAGCCCAAGAAAATAAAATCTGTCATGGCTTCCATTTCTTCCCCTTCTATATGCCAGGAAGTGATGGGGCCAGATGCCATGCCCTTAGTTTTTTTAATGTTGAGTTTCAAACCAGCTTTGCACTCTCCACTTTCACACTCAACAAGAGGCTCTTTACATCCTCTTCACTTTCTGCCATTAGGGTGGTATCATCTGCGTACCTGAGGTTGTTGATAATTCTCCCGGCAATCTTAATTCCGACCTGTGATTCATCCAACCCGGTGTTTCTCATGATGTACTCTGCATATAAATTAAATAAGCAGGGTGACAATATACAGCCTTGTTGTACTTCTTTCTCAATTTTGAATCAATCAGTTGTTCCATGTCCAGTTCTTTCTGTTGCTTCTTGACCCTCGTACAGGTTTCTCAGGAGACAGGTAAGGTGGCCTGGTACTCCCATCACTTTAAGAATTTGCCACAGTTCATGGTGATCCACACAATCAAAGGCTTTAGCATAGTTAATGAAGCAGAAATAGACTTTTTCTGGAATTCTCTTGCTTTCTCCATGATGCAGCGAATGTTGGCGATTTGATCTCTAGTTCCTCTGCCTCTTCGAAACCCAGCTTGTACTTCCGGTAGTTCTTGGTTCACATACTGCTGAAGCCTAGCTTGTAGGATTTTGAACATCACTTTGCTGGTACGTGAAATGAGTGCAATTGTATGATAGTTTGAACACTCTTTGCCATTGTCCTTCTTTGGAATTGGAATGTAAACTGACTTTTTCCAGTCTTGTGGCCACTGTTGAGTGTTCCAAATTCGTTGGCATATTGAGTGCAGCACTTTAACAGCATCATCTTTTAGGATTTTAAATAGCTCAGCTGGAACACTGTCATCTCCTCTAGCTTTGTTGTTAGTAATACTTCCTAAGGCCCACTTGACTTCGCTTTCTAGGATGTCTGGCTCAAGTTCAGTGACTGCACTGTCATGGCTATCGGGGACATTCAGATCTTTCCTGTATAGTTCTTCTGTGTATTCTTTTCACCTCTTCTTAATCTCATCTGCTTCTGTTAGGTCCCTGCCTTCTTTGTCCTTTATCTTGCCCATCTTTGCACAAAACGTTCCCTTGATAGCTCGGATTTTCTTGAAAAGATCTCCAGTCTTTCCCATTCTATTGTTTTCTTCGATTTCTTTGCACTGTTCATTTAAGAAGGCCTTCTTTTCTCTCCTTGCTATTCTCAGGAACTCTGCTTTCAGGTGGGTATATCTTCCCCTTTCTCCCTTGCTTTTCACTTCCCTTCTTCCTCAGCTACTTGTAAAGCCTCATCAGACAGCCACTTTGCTTTCTTTGCATT
This sequence comes from Heloderma suspectum, assembly GCF_057233095.1. Lineage (NCBI taxonomy): Eukaryota > Metazoa > Chordata > Lepidosauria > Squamata > Helodermatidae > Heloderma > Heloderma suspectum. The sequence goes on along the minus strand of NC_139463.1, from coordinate 90,295,818 downwards.
TCTTTTTCTTTGGGATGTATTGAGTTGCTGCCTCCTGAACAATGTTACGGACCTCCGTCTATACTTCCTCAGGCACTCTGTCTATCAGGTCTAATCCCTGAAATCTATTCCTCACCTCCACTGAATATTCATAAGGGATATGTTTTAGGTCATACCTGAATGGTTTAGTGGTTTTCCCTACGTTCTTCAATTTAAGCTGAAATTTTGCAACAAGAAGCTCATGATCTGAGCCACAGTCAGCTCCAGGTCTTGTTTTTACTGACTGTATAGAGCTTCTCCATCTTTGGCTGCAAAGTACATAATTAATCTGATTTCGATATTGACCATCTGGTGATGTCCATGTGTAGAGTCGCCTCTTGTGCTGTTGGAAAAGAGGGTTTGCTATGATCAGCGTGTTCTCATGGCAAAACTCTGTTAGCCTTTGTCCTGCTTCCTTTTGTATACCAAGGCCATGCTTGCCTGTTATCCCGGTGATTTCTTGACTTCCTACTTTAGCATTCCAATCCCCTATGATGAAGAGGACTTCTTTTTTTGGTGTTACTTCTAGAAGGTGTTGTAGGTCTTCATAGAACCGATCAACCTCAGCTTCTTTGGCCTCAGTGGTTGGGGCATAGACTTGAATTACTGTGATGTTGAATGGTTTGCCTTGGATTTGTACTGAGATCATTCTATTGTTTTTGAGGTTGTACCCCAGTACTGCTTTTCCCACCCTTTTGTTGACTATGAGTGCTACTCCATTTCTTCGAAGGGATTCTTGCCCACAGTAGTAGATATGATTATCACCTGAATTAAATTCGTCCATGCTTGTCCATTTGAGTTTGCTGATTCCCATGATGTCAATGTTCAGTCTTGCCATCTCATGTATGACCACCTCCAGCTTACCTTGATTCATTGATCTGACATTCCAGGTTCCTAAACAATATTGTTCTTTGCAGCATCGGAATTTCTTTTCACCACCAGACACATTCACAGCTGAGTGTCCTTTCGGCTTTGGCCCAGCACTTCACTCTTTCTGGTGCTACTTGGAAATTCCCTCTGCTCTTCCCCAGTAGTATATTGGACACCTTCTGACCTGATGGGCTCATCTTCCGGCGTCATCTCTTTTAGCCTTGTGATACGTTCCATGGGGTTTTCTTGGCAAGAATACTGGAGTGGGTTGCCATTTCCTTCTCCAGTGGACCACATTTTGTCAGAACTCTCCGCCATGACCTGTGCGTCTTGGGTGGCCCTGCGCGGCATAGCTTATGGCTTCACTGAGTTACGCAAGCCCCTTCGCCACAACAAGGCAGTGATCCATGAAGGAGTGGCCTAAGATAGATGGTGTTTAACTGTTGACTTGGAGGATCACAAGTTGTGACATCCTCCTCTAGATGGTTCTTCGCTGATGTGCCCCTCCTAAAGAATAAAAGTTACTTTTAATGAGATCATAAAACATGTTTCCTTTAATTAAGCATTCTGCATCATACTATGCCTCCCAAAGTGCAGTACCTAAGGGAGGTGGTTGTGAAGCCTATCATTATCTCAAATCACTATGGTTCAGTCTCCTTTTCAAATCCATCATGGATTTTTAGAGATGTAAACAAGTTTGAAAGCATATAGAAGCTTTCTCCCTTTCATTAAGATCAGCAACTGTAGACTGTCCTGCAGGTTGCTCTTTGAAAGTTCCCCCCTTAGATTTACTGGCCAGGCATCAACTAATCGTACTCAGGAGCCATAGAAGGAAGAATATTGTAACCTAGCTGACACAAGATGATAACAAGTTAAAAGCAAATATGGAAATTTAGCACAGAGTGAAAGCCAGTATCTGCCTGGGGCTGATCATGTCATTTCTGTTGGTGATGACATTTCTCCTCCTTGAATTTCATTGCAAGGCCTATACCGCTATGTGCAACAGGAAAGACCCCTTCCAGATCCCACATGAGTATTATCAGAGCGGTCACTTCATCATTGGTGGGGTTGAATCTCAGTTTTTCCCATTTCCTGACATGGTAGACTTCTGTCAATATCCAAACCCATGGCTTTTTGAGTCACCAGTGTACGGATATATTTTTTTTTCTCTCTCTCTGTTTAAAAGGACTAGGCCTGTACAGAAAAGTTTTGTTGTTCAGTCTGCTACCTGTTAACTCAGATCCTATCCTACTAAGTTCAATAGGAGCAAGAGTTAATGCCCTTAAAAAAATATGAAATATGCTGTACTGGTTGTGTGTAAATTTATTTATTTATTTATTCATTCATTCATTCATTCATTCTTTCATTTCATTTCATTTCATTTCATTTCTGTACTGCCCAATTGCCAAAGCTCTCTGGGCGGTTGACAAAAATTAAAACCAAAATGTACACAGTAAAACGATACAAGAATATAAAAGCATTAAAACCACAATATAACAATACTAACATGATAAAAACAGATAAAACCTAGCAGCAATGCAGAGATTTAAAATAGAGATTTAAAACAGCAAAGCTAAAAGACTAGAAAGCTAAAATGCTAAAATGTCCGGGAGAATAAAAAGGTCTTCACCTGCTAGGGATACAATGTCGGTGTCAGGCAAACTTTACTAGGGAGCTCATTCCACAGTTGGCGGGGTGCCATAGCAGAAAAGGCCCTCTTCCTAGTATCCACCCGCCTCACTTCCTTTGGCAGGGGCTCATGGAGAAGGACCGCTGAGGATGATCTTAAGGTCCAGGCAGGCACATATGGGAGGAGGCGATCCTTCAGATAACCTGGCCCCAAGCCATTTAGGGCATTGAATGTTAATACCAGCACTGTGAATCGGGCCCGGAAATGGACTGGCAGCCGTGCTGCTGGAGAAGTACTGGCATAATATGAACTCGTTGGCACGTCCCTGTTAACAATTTTGTTGCCCTTTTTTAGACCAGCTGAAGTTTCTGGACCATTTTCAAAGGCAGCCCCACATATAACGCATTACAGTAATCCAGTCTAAGCAAAACTGCAAAGTTCATGTGATCTTTCTTTAATATCACATTCTATTTTCTTTCCCTTTCTATCATCTCTACTAATTTCTCTATCACATCACCTTTGTCTTTTTTTATTCCTTCCCTTGCATTTAATATTTATCTACTGTCATACAGCCAGACCAAATGACTGCATAGATATAACTTCTCATAGTAGCCTTTAATAAATATCCTAAGAAATTAGCTTTTGAATTACCAATGTAAGGACACCATTCAAAGTAAAGGATGCTCCTCCAGAATGCATATAGGCTTCATTGCAAATTGGGGCTTAAATACAATGACATGCCAGCAGACTTCCCTGTCCTCTCCTCTCCCCCCACCCTCGCAGTTCCCCAAACACATCCCAGATCTGTTCTGAAGTGTCCCCCAATCCTCTGGAGCAGAGTTCAGGACACATGGGAGTGTGGGGCTACAGGAGGGAAAGAAAATCCATTCTGCCAGCAGTTTTCATTCTGCTGACAGAAGGATAATGTTGGATCCAAACCTCTATAAAATGCATTTACTTCAATATAATATCCTTGATATTGTGTTAATTTTGTCTTCTTTGTTCTCCTGTTCTCTCTGCTATATTCCTCCAATTTTTCTATCACACCACTTTTGTTTTCAGTTTTTATCTCTTCATCTCTTCTTCATCTTCTCTTCAGACTGTCTTTTTTATTTCCTTTAAGTATAACCATTTGATAAAGAATGCAACTTTTCATTTCAGTGAAATGCCAATGAATAATCAACATGTCCTCTCCTTAGTATATGCTGTAAAAGAGATCAATAGGAACCCAAATCTCTTACCAAACATCACCCTTGGGTTCCTCATCTATAATAGCTACATCGATGCAAGGATGACTTATCTCAACACCTTGAAGCTTCTATCAAGCCAGGAAAGGATTACCCCTAACTATAACTGTGACACTCAGAAGAAAAATCTAATTGCTGCAATTGGAGAATCTGACTCTGAATACTCTCTCTTGATAGCCACCATTTTAATCATCCACAAGATTCCACAGGTATGAAGTCTATGCAGGGCATGCAAGTCCCACAATTTGAAATATTATGCTCCCTTCCCCTGTCTTTCAAGAAATTATTGGGGAGGCAAGGAACAAGAAAAAAAATGTGACGTATGTTAATGTGATTGTATACTCAACAATAATGCCCTGTTTATTGTTCATGAAAAAAAATAATTCTGGAACTTTCTACAGTCTGCTTTAGAGTGGTGAGGAAGTCTTCACAGTGTGATTTTATGGCAATAAGAACATGAGACAAGCCATGCTGGATCACACCAGAGGACTATCTAGAGCAGCATTCTGTTCATACAGTGGCCAACCAGATGTCTGTGGGAAGCCCATTATCAGGATATGAGTGGAATAGAACGCTCCAACTCATGTTCCCCAGCAACTGCTTTACAGATGCATACTGCATCTGATACTGGAGGTAACATTGTTAACAATGGCTATTGTGCCTATAGCCATTGATAGCCTTATCCTTCATGGCCATCCAAGTTTGTGGCCACTTGTGCTGGTAAATTATATAATTTTATTATGTGCTACATTTATAAGTACTTCCTACCTGTCCTGATAAATACTTCCTTTTATCTGTCCTCCCCATGGAAACTCTTCCAATCCTTGCCAAATCTACAAAGCAAGTTGGTTCCCACAATCGCAGCAAGGGAAATAAGTCACAGTGGCTTATTTCTCCCTCTACATGTGCGGGTTGCATGACAGCCAGATTTCCCTAATTATGGGTGTTGTCCAAACCAAGGCAGCATGGCTTGTAGATGGGGGACATCAACCTTGCCCCTTCGAAAAAGTCATGCTGGCCAGGTTTGGACAACATGGCTAGCCACACAAGTGAGGTAATTAGGGAAATCCTGCCAGCACACAGCTGGCATGGGTGGCTTTGTCTTTAGGGCTACATCACAGCTGCAGCAGCTGTGGCCCATTCCGGTGGATCACTTGCTCCAGTTTTGTGTCCATGCTCACAGGAGAGGCTTGTCCACTTGGACTATTGGTGGCAGGCTATCAGCACTGGCCTTCTGGTCTAAGATGAAGCATGTGGACGACAACACGGCTGACTTCAGGGTCAAGCGAGTTGTACAGGGTTGGTCCGGGGCATCCCCAGAACCCCCAGACTCTAGGCTCCCATTGTCACCAGATTTACTGCTGGGGCTGAGAGGGCAGTGGCCTTCTGTGTGTAACTCTCAACATAAGGCCTTATTATTCCATTCCCAGGCATTGATGGCATTTTGGGGGGCATTTTGTATCTCTGAACTCATGGTGGCGGCCAAGGACAATCAGTCTGAGTGGGCTGTACAATTCAGTGACATCCAATTCTCTTGGAAGGCGGCCCACATACAGCTGAGAAAATCCAAGACCAAACAAACTGGGAGGGAGGCGAGGGTGTCACTCTTCCCTGCCCCGGTGCAGGAGTTATGCCCAGTCATGGCTTTGGGGACTTTCCTTAATGTGTGTGGGAATTTGCTCGGCCCTTTGTTTTGTCATACCGACTCTTCCCCCTCCCCGCTGATCAAATCAATGGTCACAAGGCTGGTCTTGAAGGGTTTGGACCTGGGCTTTGGACCTGGGTATGTTCCGCTTCTGCACACATTTATTCCATGTCAGGGCAGCCTCTACAGCAGCCTCGATAGGCTTTGCAACGGACAAAGTCCAGATGGTGGGCAGATGGTACTCCAAGGCATATTGGGCCTATGTGAGGCCTCTGCCGGGGCTCTAATGGAATGAACTGTGGATGTTCACATGTGGCTCTTCTTCTTCTAGATCACCAGAGTGTGCGAGAGCCTGTGCGGGTGCTCACCTGTGAGCACAGCATCATATTCTGGGCTGGAAGGAGGGCCTCCTCGTCAAGCTGTGGATCACAGCTAGGGATGTACGAAAGTACTTACCTTTTAAAGAAATGTGATTTGAGGTGGGGGGGAGGCGCTCCATCCCTCCCCCCCCCAAATCCTGGCTGGCCAGGTCTGCAAATGGCGGCAGCTGTAGCCACCGCCGTTTGCGTCCCTACAGTCAGCCGTGATAGGCTACGTAAATGTTTACGTAGCCTATCATGGCTGAGTTAAAAAAACAACAACAACTGCACGTACGCAAATGGCAGCGCCCATGGGCGCCGCCATTTGCGTTCCTTATTTTGGCACGTCTAGTCTACGTAAACATTTACATAACATAGGTTACCGCAAAAATAAGGGGAACGCAAATAGTGTAGACGCTACGCTATTTGCATCCCCCTTATTTTCACCGTAGTCTACTTAAATGTTTACGTAGACTAGACGTGCCAAAATAAGGTACGCAAATGGCGGTGCCCATGGGCGCCGCCATTTGCGTACGCACGGGTTTTTTTGGTTTTTTTTTTACTCAGCCGTGCTAGGCTACGTAAATCTTTACGTAGCCTATCACGGTATTTTTTAAAAATCCAGCCGTGATAGGCTATGTAAATCTTTACGTAGCCTATCATGGTTTTTTTTTTTTTTAATTGGAAATGGTGGTGGCAGCAGCTGGTCGGAAGACCAGCCGCCGCAGCCGCTGCACCCGCCAAACCGCCGCCGAACCGCCGCTGGAGCCGCCGCCACAAGGAAGATTCGCCCAAGGTAAGTCCCATCTTGGGGGGGGGCGGGGGGGCAGACCATTTTGCCACCGATTTCGGGGGGCCGAATGCTCTGGCATTCAGCCTCCCCGAGATTCGTGGCGAAATTCTCTGACATCCCTAATCGCAGCTTAGTCTCAGCCGGTATGCCACCATTCAGTGGTTGGACAGACGCAGCATGTGTTGGGAACACCTCCTGCCCACGTTATTCCAGCAGGGGCTGGTGAGGGTCCCCCTGCAGGTTCTGGTTTTACACCTGGGGGGGAACGACTTGGGCTTGCTAAAGGGCAAGGCCCTGATTCTACAGGCTTTGGATGATGTACGATTGATACAGCTGTGCTGGCCGGGGATTGCCATCATTTGGTCCTGCCTGCTGCCAAGGTGGGTCTGGAGGGATGGTCTCGATTCCCGAGTGCTGGATAAGGCCCATAAGAAGGTGAACAGGGACATAAGGAATTTCCTAGCCAGGCAGGGCAGTGGGACTATTGTACACCCAGATATTTCTTATACTTGAAGGGAGCTCTACAGGGAAGATGGCGTTCATCTAACTGACTAGGGCAATGATTTCTTTTTGGCCAGTGTGTGAAAGGGCATCTTTGAGTTAATTTAGCACAGGTGGGGGGAGAATGACTAAGCAGAGGCTTGTCATCCTCTTGTGGCAGTTCTGGGATAGGCACATCCTATGGGATAGGGCTGGTGAGCATTCAGAGGCACTGCTTCAGGTGACTGGTAAGGCCTGAGGCTTCCGGCTCAGGGTTGTGTGGCCCGAGTTGGCAGATACGGCTTATCTTTGAGGCTGACTCTCCTCACCCACTTGGGTTCCATGGCCCAGGGGTGTGTGACATGGGAAGGCCCCCCAACCCCAAATTGGGGAGACCTGCGGGGTGGCAACCGATTGCGCCACCCCCCGAGAATCAAATGTCTCACCAGATACATACAAGGCCAGAATAGTCTGGTGTGTAGACGTGCCCGCCTTTGCTTCCTTTGCAGATTGTACCTTCTCAAATCCAAAAATAGTTGTGTCGTCTCATCATTCCCCCCCCTTCTTTTGGCCCGCAATCTTTCCATGCACAAAAGGCAGATCTTGGACCCATTCCAATGTGTATTGGCTTTGATAACTCAGAAATCCTAGATAAATGCCAAGGGTTGGATCCAAACTAAAGCTGCAATTCTATACATACTTATGATTATCTGGGTATAAGCCCTACTGACCTCTATGGAGCTTGCTTCTCAGTGAATATGTAGCACTGGCATGAATTGACAAGAACTAATTCTCTTTTGTTTCTCACATGGCGGAAATAGGCTGTCCTTCTACTTTGTTTCAAAATGCAAGGCAAAATTCTTTGTGGGGGTGGGGGGAATCAAATGACAGTAGCATTCAAATACAAATGGAGTTTTCCCAACAGTCAGCCAGACATTCTGGACTATTAACAAGTAATTAATAGCTTCTGGATTATCAACAAGTAATGTTAAGTATATTAACATAGAGGATGTTAATATACTTAAGCCATATTATGTTAAGGGGGATGAGAGACAAAGAAAAATAGATCTACCTATTAATAATGTAAAGACATAGCTAGGTGCCACTGATCTGCACCTTATGTTTTTTTTTCCCAATTGTTAAAAACAATTGCTAGATTACAATATTTCTGACAAATAGTAGGATTTAATATTATTTCTGTCTCTGTAGGGAAGGCTATGTCAGTCACAGCCACAAAGCTTCTCCCAAAGTATGCTTACTCACAAGTAAATCTCAAGTTAAAGAGATGAAAAATACTTTGCACATGTTTAGTGAAACTTCAAATGTTTATAGATTTAAACATTAAATTTAAATATATTTATTAAGGTGCTCCTCTGCCCCAATGTGCAACAAAGCATAATTGCCTGTACATGATCAAGCAGGAGATGGAATGATTTACAACACTTTGAATACTGGAAAGAAAGGAAAGTTTCCTCCTGTGCAAGCACCGGGTCATTACTGACCCCTAGAGGGACACCGCTTATGCTGGCGTTTTCATGGCAGACTATAGCGGGGTGGTTTGCCATTGCCTTCCCCAGTCATGACTACCTTTCCCCCAGCAAGCTGGGTACTCATTTTACCGACCTCAGAAGGATGGAAGGCTGAGTCGACTTGAGCCACCTACCCGAGACCCAGCTTCTGCTGGGATCGAACTCAGGTCATGGGGAGAGTTTCAGTTGAATACTGTCGCCTGCCACTCTGCATCACACTGACTCTTTCCAATTCACATTAAAAAGAAGAACACTCTGCTGATGGTCAAGATCCACAACACAGACCATGCTTACTTAGAAATAAATACCATTGAGTCCAATAGGACTTACTCCCAAGTAAATGTGATGATTCTGAATCACTACAACCATTTGTGTTTAATTTGACTAAGTTTTCAGTGACTTATTTTTCATTCAGCTGATTAATGGAATTGCTGGTTGGAGATAATGGTGATAGTCCATCTCTAGCCACATTGTATGAAACATAATGTAAAGCCATGTTAAAGAGGAATATCTTATTCAGGGAACTCACAGGAGAGAACCTCCATGTTCATAGGTGGTATAACTTTTCCTTTTATCATTATGCCTAATATGGAGTTTGCCTTTTTACAGCAGCCACACACTGGGTTGACATTTTCATCCAGCTGTCCACCACAACCCCAAGATCTCTTCCTTAGCTGGTCACACCTAGCTCAGATCCCATCCAGTTATATTTGAAGTTGTGATTTTTTGTCCCAATGTGCATCACTTTACACTTGCTTATGTTGTTGTTGTTGTTCAGTCATTCAGTCATGTCCGACTCTTCGTGACCCCATGGACCATAGCACGCCAGGCCTTCCTGTCCTGCACTCTCTCCCGGAGTGTGCTCAAGTTCATATACATTGCATCGGTGATGCTATCTAGCCATCTCATTCTCTGCTGTCCCCTTCTCCTTTTGCCTTCAGTCTTTCCCAGCATCAGGGTCTTTTCCAGAGAGTTTTCTCTTCGCATTAGGTGGCCAAAATATTTGAGCTTCAGCTTCAGTATCTGTCCTTCCAATGAGCACTCAGGGTTGATTTCCTTTAGGATGGACTGATTTGACCTCCTTGCAGTCCAGGGCACTCGTAAGAGTCTTCTCCAGCACCACAGTTTGAAAGCATCAATTCTTCGGCACTCAGCCTTCCTTATAGTCCAGCTCTCACAGCCATACGTTACTACTGGGAAAACCATAGCTTTGATTAGATGGACCTTTGTCAGCAAGGTGATGTCTCTGCTTCTTACTATGCTGTCTAGGTTGGCCATAGCTTTCCTCCCAAGGAGCAAGCGTCTTTTAATTTCATGGCTACAGTCACCGTCTGCAGTGATCTTGGAACCCAAGAAAGTAAAATCTGTCACTGCTTCCATTTCTTCCCCTTCTATATGCCAGGAAGTGATGGGGCCAGATGCCATGATCTTAGTTTTTTTTAATGTTGAGATTCAAACCAGCTTTTGCACTCTCCTCTTTCACCCTCAACAAGAGGCTCTTGAGATCCTCTTCGCTTTCTGCCATTAGAGTGGTATCATCTGCATATCGGAGGTTGTTGATAATTCTCCCAGCAATCTTAATTCCGACCTCTGATTCATCCAACCCGGCATTACTCATGATGTACTCTGCATATAAGTTAAATAAGCAGGGTGACAATATACAGCCTTTTCGTACTCCTTTCCCAATTTTGAACCACTTGGTGTTCCACGTCTGGTACTTACTGTTGCTTCTTGACCCTCGTACAGGTTTCTCAGGTGACAGGTAAGGTGGTCTGGTACTCCCATCACTTTAAGAATTTGCCACAGTTTGTTGTGATCCACACAATCAAAGGCTTTAGCGTAGTCAATGAAGCAGAAATAGACGTTTTTCTGGAATTCTCTTGCTTTCTCCATGATGCAGCGAATGTTGGCAATTTGATCTCTAGTTCCTCTGCCTCTTCTAAACCCAGCTTGTACTTCCGGTAGTTCTCGGTTCGCATACTGCTGAAGCCTAGCTTGTAGGATTTTGAGCATCACCTTGCTGGCATATGAAATGAGCGCAATTGTGCGGTAGTTTGAACACTCTTTGGCGTTGCCCTTCTTTGGAATTGGAATGTAAACTGACCTTTTCCAGTCTTGCGGCCATTGTTGAGTGTTCCAAATTTGTTGGCATATTGAATGCAGCACTTTAACAGCATCATCTTTTAGGATTTTAAATAGCTCGGCTGGAATACTGTCATCTCCGCTAGCTTTGTTGTTACTAATGCTTCCTAAGGCCCACTTGACTTCACTCTCTAGGATGTCCGGCTCAAGTTCAGTGACCGCACTATCATGGCTATCAGGGACATTCAGATCTTTCCTGTATAGTTCTTCTGTGTATTCTTGCCACCTCTTCTTAATCTCATCTGCTTCTGTTAGGTCCCTGCCTTCTTTGTCCTTTATCATGCCCATCTTTGCACAAAACGTTCCCTTGAGATCTCCGATTTTCTTGAAGAGATCTCTAGTCTTTCCCATTCTGTTGTTTTCCTCGATTTCTTTGCATTGTTCATTTAAGAAGGCCTTCTTGTCTCTCCTTGCTATTCTCTGGAACTCTGCATTCAGTTGGATATATCTTCCCCTTTCTCCCTTGCTTATAGTGAACCTCATTTGCCATTTGGATGCCCATTCTCCCAGTTTGGAGAGATCCTTTTGGAGCTCCTCACAATCCCTTTTTGTTTTATCCACCTTAAATAATTTGGTGTCATCGGCAAACTTGGTCACTTCACTGCTCACTCCTAATTCCAGATTATTTATGAACATGTTGAAAAGCATTGGTCCAAATACAGATCCCTATGGGACCCCACTATTTCCTTCCCTCCATTAGGAGAATTTACCATTTATTCCTATTCCCTGCTTTCTGTTCTTTAACAAGTTACTGATCCATAAGAGGACCTGTCCTCTTATTCCATGACTCCTCAGTTCTCTCAGGAGTCTTTGGTGAGGGACTTCATTAAAAGCCTTTTGGAAATCCAAGTAGAAAATGTCTACTGGATCACCCCTGTCTAAATGTCTATTGACATTCTCGAAGGCCTCTAAAAAGCTAGTGAGAAAGGACTTACCTTTGTGGAAGCCATGTTGATTCTTTTTCAGTAGGGCTTGTCCTTCTATATGCTTACTAATTTTATCTTTAATAATGCTTTCAACCAATTTACCCAGAACAGACATTAAGCTAACTGGCCTGTAATTTCCTGGATTCCCCCTGGATCCCTTAAAAAAAAAATAAAAATGGTGTTACATTGTCCATCTTCCAGTCCTCTGATTCAGAGGCTGATCTTAGGGTCATGTTGCATATTTTGGTTAGAAGATCAGCAATTTTATATTTGAGTTCTTTGAGAACTCTAGGAGGGATACTATCTGGGTCTGATGGTTTATTTGCTTTCAATTTATCAAGAAGGCTGAGAACGTCATCTCTTGTCACCGCTATTTCTGTCAGTTCCTCAGGATCCCTTCCTGAAAGTATCAGTTCAGGCACAGGTATCTGTCCTATATCTTCATTCACCTTCTCTGCAATCTCCTTGTCCTCCTTTAGTAGTCTTTTAGCTCCATTGCCATCCAATGGTCCAACTGCCCCCCTTGCTGGTTTTCTGCTTCTGATATCTTTAAATAATTCTTCATTGTTGGCCTTGATGTTGTTCACAATATGCTCTTCAAAATGCATTCTTGCATCTTTTCTTGTCCTTTGCATCATTTTTGTGCAAGCTTGTCCTCCCTTTTGTTTTCCTCACTTGGACAAGATTTCCATTTTCTGAAGGAAGCCCTCTTTTCTCTAATAGCTTGACACTGCTCATCAAACATGCCAGCGACCTCTTGGACTGTGGTATACATTTTATACTAAACTGTGGTATACATTTTAGCTGAGCTTCTTTTGTTGTGGTTTTGAGTAACTTACAAGCATTTTGAAGGGATTTAACCCTCTAGACCCCCCCTTTCAACTTCTTTTTCATCAGTTCCCTCATTGTAGATAAGTTTCTTCTTTTGAAGTCAAATGTGACTGTGTTGAACTTCCTGGGCAATTTTCCACTCAAATATATAGTAAATCTGATAGAACTGTGGTCATTGTTTCCCACTGGTTCAACAACATTTACATCTCATACTAGGTCCTGAGTGACACCACTTCGGATTAAATCCAGGCTCGCTTCCCCTCGTTGGTTGGTTCCATGACCAACTGTTCTATGGCATATTTATTTCGGGCATCAAGAAATTTAACCTCTTTGTCATGTCTGGAATATGCATTTATCTAGTCAATATGGGGGTAATTGAAGTCACCCATTATTACAACACTTCCTCATTTGGAGGCCGCCCTGATTTCATTTTCTATCTCAAGGTCACCATGAGCATTCTGGTCTGGGGGACAATAGCGCATTTCTAGCACTAAAGTAGTTTTGGAGCCAGTTATTGTCATCCACAGCACAAAATAAGTTCAGGAATTTGGATAGCTCCTTTAGAATTTTGGCTGGTTCTGACTGAAAGCCAGAATGGATTCATAGTCCCACCAAAATTGGAGCTAACATCCTCCACTGAAGCATATGCTCACAACATTTCAAGGAAAACATGGTCAGGAGGGGAGTGATACAGCCTGGGTGGCTGGCTGGTGGGCAAGGAGAAGATCTATGCTTCCATAGCAAGTTGTATGTACAAAACAAGAACTCAGAGCAATGGAGAACTTTAATCTGAGGTTGGATACAATAATTCGAAACCTGGCAAGCAAATTACAATTTATCGAGGGGTAAGTTCAGCAATCACTAGAACTGACCCATCTGATGTTGAAAAATCCATTTACATATGAATATTTCAGCTACAATGTGGATGTGGATCATTTATATGTAAAGTGCACCACGTTGAAAGTATTGCAATGTGGATAGATGGTATTCACAATCAGGTACACATTCAGATGTGCATTTTTATGGATATCCATGTTTACATACACAAGTCATGTTTCAATGTGTGATATACAAATTAACATCTGGTTGGGCAAGTTAAGCTCTATAGCTGAATTGAGGTAATAAACTATTACCCTGATATTAAAAATAAAATGCTTATTTTTTTCTAAGGTTGCCTATTGCTTTTTTGTGTCTGAGAAAAATGGTAAAACCAAGAACCCTTCCTTCTATCAAATGGTTCCCAGTGAAGAACATCAGTGCAATGGGATTGTCCAGTTACTCCTGCATTTTCAGTGGACATGGGTTGGAGTCATTGTAACAAATTCTGATAAAGGAGAGACTTTCTTACAGACCCTCTTACCGATGCTTTCCCAGAATGGCATCTGTACTGCCTTCTCAGAGAGAATACAACGCCTAACTGACTCTTTTCACTTTTTTCGTTTGATGGGACACCTTCAGAGGATATCCCTTTTCTTTAAAAATATCACAACAGATGTATTCATTATGTATGCAGACACTCAGACAATGTGGAGCTTCAAAAACATGTTACAATTGGCTGAGGTAACTATAGTTAAGGTGTGGATTATGACAGCTCACTGGGATTTTGCATCACATCCATTTCAAAGAGCGATGGAAATAGACATATTCCATGGTGCTTTATCCTTTGCAACTCATACTAACAAAGTGCTGGGATTCCAACATTTCCTTCACCTCTTAAGTGCTCATTGGCCAAAAGAAGATGGCATTTTCAAGTTCTTTTGGGACAAGGAAATCAATTGTTGGTTGCCACAGTTTAATGTGAAACAGGAAAACAAGGATAGTTGTAGTGGTGAAGGAACAATGGAGAATTTATTGATGCCTTCTTTAGAAATGAGCATGGCTGCCCAAAGCTACAGCATCTACAATGCTGTCTATGCTGTGGCCCATGCTGTACATGCCATGTACTCATCCAGAACCAGACCAAAGTCAATAAAGGATGGAGAAAAAATGGAGCTTCTGAATCTGCAGCCTTGGAAGGTAAAATGGAAATCCAAAGCAGTTTTATTTATTCATGAGTATTTATTTCTTTCCCTATTTTTGTCCTGCTTTTCAGCCAAAGGGACAAATAATAGGTGAAACAATAGAACTGTGGTAAGATTTTAGCAATGAAACAATTTCATATAAAACAACAGAATACAATAATGAATACATCAATTATATCCCACAAAAACAGTAGGAGGTGTATAGTTCATAAAACAAGCAGTGCTGAGTCAAAGGTCTGGTTAAACACAAAGTTATCAGTTGTGCTCCTACACAGTAAAACCTCTCAACTGAGGAGTTATACAGAGAAAATTTCCAAGTGACAGAGGCACAGAGCCAAAAGCCAAACAAAGCCAACATGTTCTAAATGTTTTACTTCTTTGTTTTACAATTTAGCTACACCATTTCCTGAGGGGAATCTCATTCAACAACAGTGCTGGGGACCTTGTGTCATTTGATGGGAATGGTGAATTAAGATCTGGTTATGATATCACAAATTTGGTTGCTTTCCCAAACAAGTCCTTCTTAAATATCAAAGTAGGAAAGATGGATCCACAGGCCTCAGCAGGAAAGGAGTTCATAATTAATGAAGACATCATCAGCTGGCACAAGATGTTTAATAAGGTGAGATCTGAATGTATTCCAGCACTGATTTCTCACTATCTCTATGACTCATTCATGGGAAGACCATATCTGAGTGGTATACCAGATTCTTTAGATGTGAAAGGTCCCAGGTTCAGCCCCTTTCATCTCCAGGTAGGGCTGGGAAAGCATCCCTGTCTGAAATGTCTAGAGGACAGTCAGTGTACACAAAATCAAACTAAATGGACCAATGGTCTGACACAATATAAGACAGCTTCCTATGTTGCCTAAGCACCTGTGTTCCCTACGTACACCTGTATCCCTGGACAACGTATTGATTTTACTCAGTGGGACACATGAGAAGAGTTCACAACTGGGGACCTTTCCAGGCCATCACCATCCCCTCTCATGAACTTCTGGAACATTGGCATGGAAACACTGGCAAGGCTGCATAATGGACTCCTCACATAGGACCAAGAAATTTGGACATTATAGTTGAGCGTTGGACTTGGAGGGAGTCTCACTGCAGCTGTTCCCATGGTCCAAAGGTAACCCTGAAAGTGGCCTTAATTACTAGTACTGATTATGAAAAAAAAATAAAACACACACACACACACAAGGGAAGCACCCCCCAAAAGCACAGAATATGAAAATCGAATGTGGTCTGAAAGGTGCCACTTGGAATGAAGAGCTCTTTAATTGAGGACATCTTAACAAGCCAAATTCTAGTCACAGGCTAAGCCATCTTCCAAAGATGGTGGCTTTCTCTCTTATGCCATCAGGTGGAAAATTATCATGGCAATGCACTTCATTGAAATTAATATTTTTCAAGTTTCAGTACAGAGAGAGAGAGAGAGAGAGATTGAGAGAGAGATCCTTATGGATTCAGAGGTTTTTAAAAATGTGATGCAAAAATACTGAACTTGGCTATAGCAGAATTGCCTTAACATTCATCCATAGGTATTAGGATTTAAGTGCTCCTTTCAGTCAGCGTCACTCAAATTCAAATCCAAACTTCACCTTCAAAGAAATTAAAATGCCAATTTGAATTTGTGTAACATTTTGTTTGAGATCTAATTTAGACTAGTGAATGAGTAGGAACGGCTCCAAGCTCACCTAGATGTGGATTTGGAGGGCCTGAGTGGTGGCAGCAGCAGTGGAGGAGCCGAATTTCCCACACATCCACCCCTAGATTATGGTGGTGTCTGTCTATGGATGAAGTTAACCACTATTTGACAGGGCTGCAATGGAATTCCACTTATAAGTGAAATTGGACCATTAGAGTATGGTTTTTACCTTCCCCATAGCTAGATTACTATTAGGTCATCACAACCAAGGAAAGGCAATTTGTTATCTCAATTTTGCAAATTCATTAATACATGTTCTTTCATTACTATTTCAAACCATCATTTTGGGGGAAAATGTTTGAGGCATTGGGCTGGGCTGGAATGATTTTAAAGGAAGTGGGATTGGGCTTCCCATGGGAGGATCTCCTTAAGGGGTCTTGACCCAACCTAGCTTGGGGACTGGGAAGCCAATCACAACCAAGGGTTCAGGAAGAGCTCACATGGACAGTGTACACCATGGTGGGCCCAAGACTCCTGCCTCTCTCCATCATGCCCTGGCAAGCAAGCTGGACTGGTTTTGGTCAGCAAATGGGCTGACCAAGACTATATCCAAGCCCTATATCCCTCTAAATCTATTCAATCTGTGATCAATACATATGGTATCCATTTTTATTTTTATATTTACCCACCTGAGGTCTGGATATCTTTTGCTCTCTCCCTGCCCTCTCATCCATACATCAACTCTGTGCTGCCTGTGTAAGACCATTTACTAAGCTTTATCATGTGTTTCTCAGCTGGCTCTTTATATATAGGTGCCACCATCTGCTGTATGTAATGACAACTGCCATCCAGGTTACAGCAGAAAAAAGGTGGAGGGGAAGCCATTTTGTTGCTATGATTGTATTCCATGTCCAGATGGGAAAATTTCAAATGGGAAGGGTAAGACCCAATGTGTCCAATCACTTATCTAAAACATATGTACATGATTTAATCTGTGCATACACATAGTAGTGGTAACATGGAGCTGTATTGTTGCTGTTTCTATTTATATCCCATGAGCTTTTCTATGTGAGACATTTACTGTGCGTAAACCTCGTATAGAAAAGCTCCATAGCAAAAGACATCTTTTACATCATATTAAAATAGATCATATTAAAATATATCATATTGTATTTGAAAAGTTATCAGTTAAAATAATTAAAATGGTTAAAACCAAAGCTAAAAGCACAACAATGAATTAGCAAACTAACTGGGCAGCAAAATCATTCAGGAAATGCTTGGGTAAAGAGATGGGTCTTCAAAAGATATCACAGTTGGTGCCTCCTGAATCCAGAGGGAGGACATTCCATAAGATGGCAACATCACAGAAAAGGCCTGCCTCTGGATTGCTACCAGATGGCAATCTGCAGGTTCCAGTACAATCAGGAAGGCTTCCTCCAATGATCTTAGCAATTACACAGGTCTATATCAGCAAAGGTGATCTACCAGATAACCTGTTCCCAAGTTATTCAGGGCTTTATAGGGCAACAGCAAGAATTTGGCTTAGTAGCTAATAGATAGCCAGTGTAGTTGCCTCAACACCAGTGAAATATGTGCATGGACTATGCCACTCAGCATCCTGGCTGCTGCATTCTGCACTAGCTGATGCTTCTGGACCAAGCACAAGGGTAGTCCCACATAAAGCACATTATAGTATTCTAAATGTGAAGTTACCAATGCATGGATGACAGTGGCCTGGCCATCCCTGTCTGGGGAAGGGTGTGAGTGATATACCAACTAAAGTTGGTAATTGCCACTCCTCGCCGCAGACATCACCTGGTTTTCTGAATGATGAATCTTGGAGTACATCCCAGACTACACACTTTTTGAACCACATGCCTGTATGTATGTGCAATGGAGGCCGACAGGACAGGGAAATCAATGGGAAGTAATTTCACATTAGGGAGAAACTGAGGGTTGAATCTGAGGGTGATTTGATGAGGCACTGAGTCATACCTGAACTACCTGATATAACTGTGTGGCACCATCCAAGCAGGAAAAAGCTAGAAGGGAAGCCATACTGTTGCTATGGTTGTGCTCCATGTCCAGACAATGTCCATTTCAGAACAAAAGAACAGGAGAAAATGTGTCTTGCCTCACCAAATGTTTTTTTTTTAAAAAAAAACACAAACATACCATGGGCACAATCTAGGCAGTACCATATGTATGTTGTTGGGCACATGCAGTTATAAAACTCTGGAAAGGAGGTTGACAGAGAAGGGGTGGGAGGAAATTCCACTATTTCGAGTAGTCTGAGCCTGAGAGGAAAGGTAGGAGCTGATAAGGCATTGGATTATAACCAAAAGAATTTGATATCAGACTTGTCTTATTACTTCTTCATTAAACTAACCTACTATAGGGATGATTAATCAATTGATGGATATAATTTATGTCTTCCTTTCTAAAATATAATAAAAAATATGAAGCACCTAACACTTTGAGAGAAACAACAATAATACAACAGTAAAAATCAATCATATCTATACACAATAAAGCTTGATTGGGTACTAGTTTATTTTTTTCTTTCGTATTCTTACTGTTCATTATGAACATGTTTAAATGCTTTATATGAAAATAGAAAACCATAACCATTATTGTCTCTATGTATGTATGTATGTAATTACATTTCTATACTGTCCATTAGGCAAAGCTCTCTATATGTCAAATATAAAATACAACTGTAGTTCTCTTTGGAACTGAATTTGGAAGTGCCAGTATCAAACACAACCTTTTCTGATAGTGACTATATAGATAAAGTGGCCCACCCCAACCAAAGAGATGCAACTGCCTTGTGCATCATTGACTTTAAAACAGCAACTTCCAGTTGGTAATCTGGAGAGAGATGTTCATTCCTCTCCCTTTTTTCACAATGTACTTGCAAAGAGATTAGCATGGCTCATGTTGTACCTAACTGATTTAATTGTGAGCAGTGACTTCTCTTTCACAGACATCTTCATTTCTGCACAACTTTTACACCACAACTGTGAAAAGTAGCAAGAACACCAGTCTAAAGCCATGATTGGCTTGATTGGAAGCAAGATTATGTATGGTAGAAGGACAGTTGTGTTGTGCAATGGCATCTACTCTACTCTATTTTTCAGACATGGAAGACTGCTTCAACTGCCAAGAAGATCAGTATCCAAACAAGGACCGAGATCAGTGCCTCCCAAAGAGTTTAAACTTCCTGTCTTATGATGGAATTTTGGGCATCTGTTTAGCTGCTTTGCCTTGTTCCTTAGCTCTGTTGACAGCTATAGTGCTTGGGATTTTCATTAAGAACCGGAACACCCCCATCGTCAAAGCAAATAACCGGGATCTCACATACATTCTCCTCATTTCTCTTCTGTTCTGCTTCCTCTCTGCCTTGCTTTTCATTGGCCAACCTGGGACAGTGATCTGCCCTCTAAGACAAATGGCTTTTGGTGTCATCATCTCAGTGGCTGTATCTTGTGTTCTGGCAAAAACCATTACTGTAGTTCTGGCTTTTATCGCCACTAAGCCAGGATCCAGGATGAGAAAATGGGTGGGCAAACCCTTATCAATCTCCATTGTTCTTTCTGGCTCCCTTATTCAAGCAGGTCTTTGCACTGCCTGGCTATCTACTGCTGCTCCATTTCCACATACAGACATGCAATCTCTGGCTGAGGAAACAGTGGTAGAATGTAATAAAGGATCTGTTGTCATGTTTTATTGTGTTTTGGGGTACATGGGATTAATGGCAATGGTCAGCTTCATTGTGGCTTTCTTTGCTAGAAGCTTGCCCAGCACTTTCAATGAAGCCAAATTTATCACTTTCAGCATGTTAATGTTTTGTAATGTCTGGGTGTCATTTGTTCCAACATACCTGAGTGCTAAGGGAAAATATATGGTGGCTGTGGAGATCTTCTCCATCTTGGCATCTAGTGCTGGATTACTCAGTTGTATATTCTTCCCAAAATGTTATATAATTCTCTTTAGGCCTGAGCTGAATAAGAAAGACCAAATAGCAAGGAGAAATCTGTAGAGATGACTTATAAAAACACCTTCTTTATAGATCAGACAAGTTTGGATTCAAGGCATCTAAAACAGTATTACCTTGTGTAAGGGAAAAACTGGAGGCTAAAATTTCAGGGTCCCTGGTATTGGGTACATAGGCACACCTACATTAAACAGCCTGAGTTTGGCCCTGATGTGGTAGGTGAGGTTTCTTTGGGGACTAAGACCAGAGTGTTCACATTCACCCAGATTTACTTAAATTCTGTAAATAAGGATTAAAACAATGACATATGTGAAATGCATTTATTAAAGAAAAATAAAGAAAAGTCTAACAAGCACACAAACCTTCCACACAGCAACAAAGCAAAAATAAGACATTCTCACAAAGCAGTACCTCACCATGAAGAATAAAGGGACTCCCTTCCACTCCAAACCCTGGCTTCAACTATGGCCTATAACATAGACCACAGTGTAGCAGGCTCGACCCAGAGTAAAGAAAGACAACTGAGATCTCTTCTGTGTATCCCATTATATACCCTTCCAAAGTTGGTTCCCTCCCCTCTAATACATATTCCAAAATCTTTACAACTATTGGTCAATGTCATCCTATATGTCCCATCTCATGACACATTTCCCAAATATTCTCTCCTAGTTCTTGTTTCCTGCAAAACAGGTCTAAGTTCTCCTTTTATGTGGTGAACAGTTCTTTTTTTTCTTCCCTTTATTTTCAAACAGGTGAATTGCAAATCACAACATGTTCTTATCTGTGACCCCTTACTTTTTACCCAGTTCTTTATAAGGAAGACATAGTGGATAGGGTTGGAAGGTTATCAAAACATCTCTTATCAGCATCAGCATCTGGCATGCTTTTATACAGTGGATTTTACTCCCCTACTTGTCCTGTTGCCCATTAGCTTTAGCCCCTCCCCATATTGTATTCAAATGTAAATTGCAAGGCCCAAGACAAATCCTTACAAGTCCACCCTCCCCTTGATACCCATAAAACCACATGATGAAAGAAATTTGGTTTTATGATGTACTGATCAATCTTATCTTATTTTACTAATATCATGTTCTACTACAGGTACACATGTGCATGGATTACCCTGCTCCCGAGACATCACAAATATGTGCAAGAGTTCATAGACAAAAATATCACCATGTTCTAAGTATTTCTGTCTGTGACCCAAAATATCTGTGTTCCCTGAAACTAATGGTGAACTTTTATATATAAAATGTTTCTGTCTATTTTGGCAATGATTGGTTTCTTAATGCTTCTGAATCTAAATGAAGGGATGTACGAAAGTCCCCTTACCTGGCTCCGCCGGGTTCCACTGGGGGGCGAGGTGCTCCGTCCCTCCCCCCGGAATCCTCGCCGGCCGGCTCTGCTCCGCAGGGATTCCGCCGGACATCCGGCCGCTGGCTAGCAGGGACGCAAATGGCAGCGGCCGTACCCACCACCTTTTGCGTCCCTATAGTCAGCCATGACTATAGCCACGTCTGGGTTAAAAAAAACAACAACAACGCACGTCCGCTACGCTATTTGCGTTCCCCTTATTTTCGCCGCCTTAGTCTACGTAAATATTTACGTAGACTAAGACGGCCAAAAATAAGGAACAAAAATGGCAGCGGCCGTAGCCACTGCCATTTGCGTACACGTGTTTTTTTTTTTAAGCCAGACGTAATAGGCTACATAAGTCTTTACGTAGCCTATCACATCTTGTCAAAAAAAAAAAAAAAAACCCCGACAAGACTGCAAATGGCGGTGGCGGCAGCCGGTCGGAACACCAGCTGCCGCAGCCGCTGCTGCCAAAGCCACCGCTGCCCGGAAGATCCGCTCCAGGTAAGTCTCGTCCCGGGGGGGATCCATGGGGGGGCAGGGGAGCAGGCCATTCTGCCACAGATTTTGGGGGGCTGAATCCACTGGCATTTGGCCTCACCAAGATTCGTGGTGGAATTCTCTGCCATCCCTATCTAAATGTGTAAGTAGTTTTGAGTGTTCTGTAATGTATGTTAACTTGTTCATGTCTATCTGCATGGTGTCAAATATACATTTCATTCCAATTCCCCTTAAAGTAGTCCCCAAGTCTCTTTTTTATTTGAGGTGTGACTTTACATTGATCAACCTCAAAACTTTATTCTTTTCTCATTTGTAATGCATCAGCTTCAAGGCAATAGGGATGTACGAATCCCACTTACCAGTCTGCTGCATGGGTCTGCTGGGGGGAGGGGAGGTGATCTGTCCCTCCCCCCAGAATCCTCCCCAGCCAGCTGTGCTCCACAACAAGGCCGGGGCTGGCCACAGCCAGACTTCCAGCTGCTGCCAGGCTGCTGCGGCCGCAAATGGCCTTTGTAGCAGCCCCCATTTGTGTCCTTGCATTAGGCTATGATAGACTGTGTAAGTATTTACATAGTCTATCATGGCCTAATGCAGGGATGCAAATGGCGGCTGCCACGACGGCCACAATTTGCGGCTGCAGCAGCCTGGCAGCAGCTGGAAGACAACCTGGAGCCACCGCCGCTGCATCCGCCACCGCATCCGCTGTCAGGTAGGTCTGTTCCAGGTGGGATTTCAGGGGGTGGCGGGGGGGTAGTCCATTCTGCCACGGACTCCAGGGGGCTGGATTCTAAAGAATCCAGACTCACTGGAGTCTGTGGCAGAATTCCCCAACATCCCTAAGAGGCAGATGTGAAAGCAAAAAGTCCCATCTTTCTGTCTTTTGCTTTGGCTCAGGAGGAAACTTCTTGTTAGGGTCCCATCTTTGAGTCAAACTCTCTGACCCTGCTCTCCATTTCTGGGCAAGAGCTAGGGATGTCAGAGAATTTCGCCACAAATCTCAGGGAGGCCGAATGCCAGTGCATTCGGCCCCCCAAAATCGGTGGTGGAACGATCTGCCACCCCCACCGGGATGGGACTTACCTTGGGCGGATCTTCCTGGCGGCGGCGGCTCCGGTGGCAGTTTGGCGGTGTTGCGGCGGCGGCAGCCGGTCTTCCGACCAGCTGCCGCCACCACCATTTCCAGTTAAAAAAAAACAAAAAACATGATAGGCTACGTAAAGATTTACGTAGCCTATCATGGCTAGATTTAAAAAAAAATTTGCACATATGCAAATGGCGGCGCCCATGGGCACCGCCATTTGCGTTCCTTATTTTGGCACATCTTAGTCTATGTAAACATTTACGTAGACTAAGACAGCGAAAATAAGGGGAACGCAAATAGCGTCACGTCTACGCTATTTGCATAACCCTTATTTCCGCCGTCTTAGTCTACATAAATGTTTACAAAGACTAAGACTTGCCAAAATTAAGAACGCAAATGGCGGCTCCCATGGGCGCCGCCAAATTTCATACGCACAGTTTTTTTTCTTTTAAATCAGCCGTGATAGGCTATGTAAATATTTACATAGCCTATCACGGCTGACTGCAGGGATGCAAGCGGCAGCGGCTATGGCCACTGCCATTTGCGGAGCCGGCCAGCCAGGATTTGGGGGGAGGGACGTAGTGCCTCACCCCCGGCCAGAATTTTGGGGGGAGGGACGGAGCACCTCCCCCCCACCACGAATGTCACCCTTCGAAAAGGTAAGTGACTTTCGTACATCCCTAGGCAGGACAGTCAGGAACTGTAGACTCTGCTGGTCTTTGGGATAGTATTATTCCATCTTCATTCACTGATGGCAAAAACAATAGAGTCAGCTGCAAACTTCTCAGGGCCCATCGGTTTCTGGTAGCCAAGCTAGTGTTTCTCTTTTCATTGCTGTCACTCAAGCTTTCTTGCTTTCATTCTTTTCTGGAAACACCCTACCACTTTCATCTTGGACAGTACAGGGTCTTCTTTTTTTTCAGGAGGACTAACAATTTATCTCTTCGAGTCTTTATTCAATCTTTCTGGTTAATTTTAAAAGAAAGATTGCCTTTTTTATCCTTTCTGCAGACTCGTTCTCATACAATGTTTGGAAATTCTGTTTTGTAGTCTCTCTTGGTCAAGATCTTCATGAAGAACTTGGTCAAGTCACAGCCAAATCCAGATGAAGGATGGTGTAACCTTCATAGATGGGCTCAGTGCATGTGACACTATCACCAGAGTAGGGATGTTAGAGAAATCCACCATGGATTCAAATGAGGCCTGATTCTTTGGAATCTGGCTTCTGGAATCTGTGGTGGATTGGCCCCACTTACCTCTGCTCCAGGAGGATTCCATGCGGAACAGCTCTGGTTGCTTGCTTCTGGACCCGTCCCATTCGCCTCCGCACCAATTGCCTTTTTTTTTTTTAAGGCAATCGGCAGGGTGTGCCCATAGTCTTATATGCAAAATAGAGCTGTGAATCTTGTGTATAACTCTATGGACACATAGACTTATATGGAAGATAAATGGCTCTAGTTGCGTATAAGTCTATGGGCACATCCTGCTGATTGCCATTTTTTTTTTTTAAAGGCAATTGGTGTGGAGAAGAATGGGGTGGAACCAACAGGTAAGCGGCCCTCAAGCTGGGTGGCTCCACGGAATCCTTGTGGAGCGGAGCTGCTCTGGAGGATTCGGGGGGGGATGGATCGCCTTCCCCCCATGTGGATTCCCCACCAGAACAGACAGTGGGGAATCCATACATCCCTACACCAGAGTCCATCACTCAACCAGTGGGGTGGTATGACCAAAAGCATACACCCTGGATGGCCACATAGACGGCTGAAACTAGGGATGTTGGAGAATTCCTCCATGGCCGTAGCGGAACGGAACAATCCCCCCCGCCACCCCGTGAAACCTCCCTGGGATGGAACCTACCTTTTGTCAGCTGTTCACGGGTGTGAATGGCGGCCCCAGTCTGCAGCCGCCATTTCCCTTGCTCCGTTAGCCGTGATAGGCTACCTAAGTATTTACGTAGCCTATCTCAGCAAAGAGCAGGGATGCAAATGGTGGCTGCTACGGCAGCCACCATTTGCGGCCGCAGCCCAGCAGAGGATGGAGGTCCGGCTGCAGGTGGCCCCAGCTGGTGGCTCTGTGGATTTGTCGCAGAGCGGAGCCAGCTGGGGAGGATTCCAGGGGGAGGGATGGATCGCCTCCCCCCCACAGCGGATCCCCGGAACGGAGCCAGGTAAATGATCCGCCCACCCCTAGCTGGAACGTTGAATGTCTCTAACATAATCTGTCTCATATTCTCTCTGCTAGCTTGTTGTAGAAGGTGTGGTGATAATACCGTGTTTGATGGGATACTTCAGGGTCAGGATATCTTTTTCACTCTATGTCTTATCACCAATGTAGCTGTCTTTCTGGTCAGTCATCATCCTCTGCTCTCTATAGGCTGGGTTCTCAATAGTTATTCTTACAGCAGCAGCAGCAACATTTCATGGAAGAGCAATGTGTAGTCACTAGTGTTTTCTAAAGTGAGGATGTATATTCATGTGCTAAACTAATTAAACTACCTTATCCCCCCATTATATATGTGCACTTTGCATTAATAGCTGTGTTAATACATGTGGTGTGTTAAAAGATTTTTGTCTGTGCACTTCTTGCTTACCTTAAAGGTATTATCATGTTGTTCAAGAGAAACATCAGGAATATGGCAACACACACAAACTCTATCGTCTGCTATTCATCTGGGCTTATCAAACTTCTCTGGATTTCTTCAGTTTCCCCAATCTCTAATCAAGATGAGCATTCAATCTGTTTGAAACAAAATAAACATATTAAATCACTAATAAGCGTCCTATCAGCCAAGTTTACAATATATGGCGAATCACTTTCTCACAGGTATCAACCCCCCTTCCTATCTCAGGTTCATTGAAATTTGCCAGAGTCTTCAGACCTGGAACAAACCCTTCTATAATTGTTGAATAAAGATTCTGCCTAGGGATGGCGGAGAATTCAGCCATGGACCCCAATGAGCCCTGGACTCAGTGGCGGAATGGAACTCTTACCTCTGCCTCCTTGCAGAATCCTCTTCATCTGGATCCTCCAGCTCCAGAGTGCCAGCGATACGGCCACCATGCCATATTGCTGGCTGAGGGGTATTGACTGTGGATGCAAATGGCATCCAGGACGCCATTTGCAGCCGTAAAGGTCTTAGTTTAAGGTAAATGCAGCCGTAAACGGCTGCATTTACCTTAAACTAAGACCTTTATGGCTGCAAATGGCATCCTGGATGCCATTTGCATCCACAGTCAATACCCCTCAACCAGCAATATAGGATGGCACTGTATCACTGGTGTTTCGGAGCTGGCCGGCGGCTCTGCGGAATCGCCGTGGAGTGGAGCCGGCCGAAGAGGATTCCAGGGGGAGGAATGGATCACCTCCCCCCCAAGGGCGGATTCCCGGCCAGACCAGCAGGTAGGGAATCTGCCCATCTCTAATTCTGCCATTGAAATCCTGATCTCATCTGTCTTCATCATAAGTCATAATTTTAGTTACAAGTAGAGCTGTTTTTGGGGGGGTTGTTTGTTTTTGCTCCTCTAAAATATATTCGTCTGGACTCTGATCTGAAAGTTGTTGAACCTGATGAAACTTCCCTGGGGTTAAAGGTCCTTCTACTAAATCTGCACATTTCTCAAAACATGTATCTGGGTTCTTTTCACTCATAGTGAGAGAATTCATATGGCAGAATTTATCAGGTCTTTATTGGCACATTGGCCATAGCCAGCACATTTAAGTCAGATTCTGACAAGGTGTGGCTCTGCCATGCTATTATAGCTCTAGCCAGCCATGAAAAAAAATTTTGCTCAGTTAATGGCCCTGTTTCAACAACACCTGTATTTCAGTGGTGGAAAGAGGTTTGCTCTGAATCACCTCTACTTGTTCTACCTCCAGTCCTCCCTGTCTATCTTTTTGCCTCTTTCTAGGGGCTGGGGCAGGATTTAAATCCACATTCTGTACAGGTGGACCTGCAGCCCCAGATCTGTTCCCTTTTATCTTTACTCTCTTTCCCTCCAGCAACTCCCTGTATCTTCTTTCAGTGGATCTTACTCCCCTACTTGCCCCATTGCCCATTAGCTTTAATCCCCCTCCCCATATTGTACTCAAATGTAAACTGCAAGGCCCAAGAAAAATCCTTACACTTCCATTTATTGGTCCAGAGTGACTTACAGAAGGAAACCAATACACTAAGTTTTGATAAAACAGAATAAAATCATACTTATGGGCTTTGTGTGATAGAACTGCTTCCTCTGCTCAGGGTGGGGGCCTGTGGTGGCTAGAAGTGGATTTCCCTCTTGGTGAGAGACAGGGGGAGAAGTGTATGTAACACTCCATGTGAGTGTCAGAGTATGTATGAACTAGCAGACGTAGCTGTGAATGGCTGGGAGATAGATAATTTTCTATGCTGCTGCAGGGTTGACAAGCCTGATGTCCTATATGTGACCAGTAGCTAGTTATACCACAAGTTCTGTGATTGTGTTGTATTGACTGTAGGTGATTGATTGGATGAATGGAGTATGTGAGTTTTGAATGGTTGGTAGTACATTTGAGTTCTGAGTGGGTGTTGAGAGTTTGTGGGAAGTTCTGGTGTGGCGAGGATGTGCTTAGAAAATAGAGGGATCTATGGAGATGGTGCCCCTATCCCAGTTATTTGGAGCAGAAGGAGATAGGCCAGGAGGAGAGGGTCAGGACATCAGAGGAGAATGGATCACAGTTTTTACACACTGTTCCCCACTACCACTGCCCCCCCCAGCTCTCATGTACCTGGTAGCTCATCCACTGAGCCCTCGGGACCGATGCTACTATTTAATGCCAGGTCAGTCTGCAATAAGACTTAGCTCATTCATTTGTGGATGAGAAGGCTGATCTGGAGTGTATTACTGAGACTTGGGTGGGTGAGTTGGGTGGGTCTGCCCACCTGGGTACTTGGTGCAGCACCAGCATAGGCTAGAGAGCCGGGGGGGGGGGGGGAGAGTCACCATGGTTTACAGAACTTCCATCTCCCTCACCAGGAAACCACTCCACCAAGGAGCAGACTTTGAGGGGTTGCACCTGATGGTTGGGCCACAGAGACAAATTAGGGATGCTGCTGGTGTATTTATTTATTTATTATTAAATTTATTAATCGCCCATCTGGCTGGTCACTCAGCCACTCTGGGCGATGTACAACATACAATAAAACAGTTTAAAACTATAAAATTCTACAATAAAAAGATTTTCTAAAATACCCTAACCCACCCCAAATGCCTGCCTGAACAACCACGTTTTTAATGCACGACAGAAGCTCATTAAAGAGGGGGCATGACGGAGTTTCCTAGGGAGGGAGTTCCACAGAGTGGGGGCCACCATAGAAAAGGCCCTCTCCCTCGTCCCCACCAGTCTAACTGTCCTGGCTGATGGGACAGAGAGAAGACCATCTGAAGCTGATCTTGTTAAGCGGCCTGTCTGGTGGTGCTGGAGGCACTCCTTAAGATAGGCTGGGCCGCAACCATATAGGGTTTTAAAGGTCAAAACCAACACCTTGAATTTGGCCCGGAAAACAACTGGTAACCAGTGCAACTCCTTCAGCACCGGAGTGATGTGATCTCGCCAGCGGCTGCCTTTAATCAAGCGAGCCACCGCGTTCTGTACCAGCTGCAGCTTCCGAACCGTCTTCAGGGGTAACCCCACGTAGAGCGCATTACAGTAGTCTAAACGAGAGGAGACCAGGGCATGTACTACCGATGGGAGCAGATGGTCGGGAAGGAAGGGGCGCAGCCGCCATATCAGATGGAGTTGATACAGCGCTGTCCGGCTCACAGCTGACACCTGAGCTTCCATGGACAGCTGGGAGTCCAAAATGACCCCCAGGCTGCGGAGCTGGTCTTTCAAGGGTAGCCGTACCCCATTCAGCACCAGGTCAACATCCCCTAGCCTCCTCTTGTCTCCCACCAAAAGTACCTCGGTCTTGTCAGGGATCAGCTTCAGCTTATTCCTCCCCATCCAGCCACTCACTGTCTCCAGACATTTGGACAGGGATTCTACGGCCAACCTTGGTGAAGATCTGAATGAGAGGTAGAGCTGTGTGTCATCCGCATATTGATGACAGTGCACCCCAAACCTCCTGAAGATAGCCCACAGCGGCTTCACGAAGATGTTAAATAGCATCGGAGAGAGGATGGAACCCTGTCGCACCCCACAAGTAAGTGGCCACGGGTCCGAAACCTCCTCTCCCAGTGCTACCCTCTGATACCTGCCAGAGAGGAAGGACCGGAACCATCGCAATATGGTGTCTCCAATGCCCAACCCCTCCACGTGGTCCAGGAGGATACCGTGGTCAATGGTATCAAAAGCCGATGAGAGGTCGAGGAGAACAAGGAAGGAGCATTCACCCCTATCCAGAGCCCTCCTCATATCATCTACCAAGGCGACCAAGGCCGTTTCTGTAGGGTTGGCGGAGAATTTCTCCCTGAAACTTCGGGGGGCCGAGCGCCAATGTGTTCGGCCCCCCGAGGAAGTTTCGGGGAGAAATTCTCTGCACCCCCCCGCCCCCCGCACCCCTCCCGGGATGGGACTTACCTTTCCCGAATGTCCCTCCCGGCGGCAGGTCTCGGTGGCGGTTCATCGGGCCTTCGTCAGGGGCGGGGGCAGCAGCCGATCTTTCGACCGGCTGCCGCCGCCGCCGCCATTCCAATAAAACTAAACAAAAAAAAAAACTCCCCCGTGATAGGCTACGTGATGATTAACGTAGCCTATCACGGCTAGATTTGCAAAGTCAGCCATGATAGGCTACGTAAATCGTCACGTAGCCTATCACGGCTGACTTTAAAAAAAAAAAAGCGCGTACGCGAATGGCGGCCCCCATAGGGAGCCGCCATTCACGTTCCTTATTTGGTCACTATAGTCTACGTAAAGATTACGTAGACTACAGAGACCAAATAAGGAACGCGAATGGCGGCTCCCTATGGGGGCCGCCATTTGCGTACGCGCTTTTTTTTTTTTTAAGTCAGCCGTGATAGGCTACGTGACGATTTACGTAGCCTATCATGGCTGACTTTGCAAATCTAGCCGTGATAGGCTACGTTAATCATCACGTAGCCTATCACGGGGGCATTTTTTTTTTTAACGTTTTATTTCGCGGCCGGGCGAGGCGAGGCGCCTCCTCCCCGGCCTGAATTTCGGCCAGGTGAGGCGGGAAGCCTCCCCCCCAGCCTGAATTTCAGCCGGGCAAGGCGGGAAGCCTCCCCCCCTGGCCTGAACTTCGGAGGGAGAGCAGCGAAGCGCTTCCCCCCCACCGCGAAGAGCTGCGAGACCAGGTAAATGGCTTCCGTGCACTCCTACGTTTCTGTCCCATGCCCAAGCCTGAAGCCTGACTGAAATGGGTCTAGATAATCAGTTTCTTCCAAGTGTGCCTTCAACTGCACCGCCACCACCAGCTCAATCACCTTGCCCAAAAATGGCAGATTTGAGACTGGGCGAAAGTTGTTCAAAACTTGAGGATTCAAGGAGGGCTTCTATAAGAGTGGTCTTATCACTGCCTCCTTGAGGGCTGATAGCATCACTCCCTCCTCAAGGGAGGCGTTCACCACCGCCCTGATCCCCTCACCCAGTCTCTCTCTGCAGCTCATAATGAGCCAAGATGGGCAAGGATCAAGTAAGCAGGTGGTCGGCCTTACAGATGAAAGCACCTTGTCCACTTCATCAGTAGGAAGAAGGTGGAACCGATCCCACAAAAACAGTTTGCCACAGGCCGCCTCTTGCTCACTAACTGTATCCACAGTGTGCAGAGTAACACACCTAATCTGATCAATTTTATCTGCAAAGTGCCTTGCCAAAGCCTCACAGGAGGCCTTAGAATGCTCCAGTGGTTCCGGAGCCACAGGACCGACCAGGCTCCGGACCACTTGGAACAGCCTCCTGGGACAGCACTCTGCAGACGCGATGGAGGCAGCATAATATTCCTTTTTTGCTGCCTTCACCGCTACGTGATAGGCTGAAGATACAGCTCTAGCCTGTGTCTGATCATCTTTGGAGTGAGACTTCTGCCACCGGCGCTCTAGCCGTCTCACCTCCTGTTTCAGAGCTCGTAACCGCAGATTGATCCATGGTGCAGTCCGAGCCCTGTTCAGGGGGAGAGGGAGTTTTGGAGTCACCTGATCTAATGCCCCAGTGATTGCGGCATTCCAGCCACCCACCAGGGTCTCGACCGAGTGGCCGTTGGCGTGCCCCAGCGAATCCCCAAGCGTGTTCAGGAATCCATTTGGATCCATAAGACGCCTGGGGCGGACCATTTTAATGGGTCCTCCACCCCTGTGGAGGGGTTGTGGAACCGAGAAGTCCAACATTACCAGATAGTGATCTGACCATGACAAGGGGGTGGTGGATATACCCCCGACTTCCAGATCACTCCCCACTTCTCCAGAAACAAACACAAGGTCTAGTGCATGACCGGCTACATGGGTGGGCCCAGTTAGAATATGGTGCAGCTCCCAGGAGGCCATGGTCTCCATGACGTCCCGAGGTGCTCCAGTGAGGATGGCCTCTGAATGTACGTTGAAGTCCCCCAACACCAATAAGTTAGGGGACTGTACACGCACATCAAAGACCACCTCAAGCACCTCAGCCAGGGAGTCAGTTGTGCATCCAGGTGGACGGTACACGAGCAGAATCCCCAGGCTGCTCTTCGGGCCCAACCTCCAGTACATGCACTCAGCAACCTTGCTCTCACGGAGAGGGGGTCTGGTGAAGACCAAGGACTCTCGGTAGATAACAGCCACTCCCCCTCCCCGATCCCCAGCCCTCGGCTGCTGTGCATACGAAAATCCAGTTGGACACATGGCTGCAAGGGTTGGAGCAGCAGCCTCAGCCAGCCAGGTCTCCGTAATACATGCCAGGTCTGCACCCTCATCCAGGATCATGTCATGGATGAGGGAGGTTTTCTGGGTAACAGACCTGGCATTGCAGAGCAGCAAGCGAAGGCCAGAAGATGGGGTCATGCCTCCCCCAACCATCCTTTGGCTCTGGACAGGCCCGGAGCAGGGGACAGATATTACACATCTCTCCCTTGTTCCCCTTACCTGGCATGGTCTGACCCTAGCGCTCTGCCAGTGCCTGCCGCCCAGCCTCGGTATGTTCTGGCCCCCAGCACTCCCCGCACTGCCTCCATCAGGTGGACACATGCCCCCTCGCTCCCGCCTATCAGGCAGGCTACCCACCCCTAAAAACAAAACAAAACAAACAAAAAAACAATTAAAAAATCCCCTTAAAAATAATGCCAGGCAGGAGTCCACAGGGAAGGCCTGGTGGCGGTGGTGGTAGTGGTGGTGGTGGTGGTGGTGGCGGCGGCAGTGGCGGCAGCAGCAGCAGCAGCAGCAGCAGCAGCAGGCCCAGCAGTAGCAGGCACGCCTCTTCCCCGGTGGTGGTGGTGGCCTCTCCTGCAGGCCCTGGCTCTCCCAGGCCACCTCAGCCAGCCAGCTTATGTAGCCCCTCCAGGGAGGGGCAGGTGGAGCAGCACAGCTGGCTCAGTACCTGGGGGCCTGGTCCTGCAGGGACTGGCGGTCTGCCAGGCAGAAGTCTACAGGGAAGGCCTGGTGGCGGCGGCAGTGGCAGCAGCAGGCCCAGCGGCAGCAGGCGGCCCAGCAGCAGCAGCAGGCGCGCCTCTTCCCCAGTGGCAGTCTGCCAGGCAGAAGTCTACAGGGAAGGCCTGGTGGTGGTGGTGGTGGTGGTGGTGGTGGTGGTGGCGGCGGCGGCGGCGGCGGCGGCGGCGGCGGCGGCGGCGGCGGCAGCAGCAGCAGCAGCAGCAGCAGCAGCAGCAGCAGGCATGCCTCTTCCCCGGTGGTGGTGTTGGCCTCTCCTGCACGCCCTGGCTCTCCCAGGCCACCTCAGCCAGCCAGCTTATGTAGCCCCTCCAGGGAGGGGCGGGTGGAGCAGCACAGCTGGCTCTGTACCTGGGGGCCTGGTCCTGCAGGGACTGGTGGTCTGCCAGGCAGAAGTCTACAGGGAAGGCCTGGTGGTGGTGGTGACAGCGGCGGCAGCAGCAGGCAGCCCAGCAGCAGCAGCAGGCATGCCTCTTCCCCGGTGGTGGTGGTGGTGGTGGTGGCCTCTCCTGCAGGTCCCTCCTCCTGCCCAGGAGGAGGGCACCCACCTCCCTACCCACCCACCCACCCACCCATCCTACCCACCCTCCTGCCCAGCATCCTCCCTAACTGAGCTAGTGGAGGTGGTCTCAAGAGTGGAGTTGGAGGAACCCAGGATAGTGGTTCTGAGTGACTTTAACTGTCATGCTGTGGCTGTCTCTGGAGCTCTGGCTCAGGACTTCAATGCCTCCATGTCAACCATGGAGCTGTCTCAGTTTGTCATCGGCCCAACACATGAAGCAGGTCATACTCTTGATTTGGTTTTGGCTCCAAGCTGTGAGATGAGTAATCTGAAAATTGGGGGTCCAAGTAACCCCATTGTCATGGTCAGACTATTTCTTGGTGAGATTTGAACTAACAGTATTACTTCCCTCTGATGAGGGTGGGGGACCCATTTGGATGGTCCATCTCAAGAGATTGATGGAATCCAATGGATTTCTGAAAGTTCTTGGGGATTTTCCAGTGGAGAAAGCTGGTGATTAGGGGTGTATGAACCCGACACATGTTCATCCACTGGGAGGACGCGGGGGGGGGAGGCGATCTGGTTCTCCCCCTGGAATCCTCCCCAGCTGCTGCTGGACTTCTGGCCACAGCTGGTCAATGGACGCAAATGGTGTCCAGCATAGCGGAAGCCATTTGCATGCCTCCCTTTTGCCGTGATAGGCTACGTTAAGATTTACATAGCCTATCATGGCAAAAGGGAAGGGCGCAAATGGTGTCCACTACACTGGATGCCATTCTGCATCTGCACAGGGGCAGTGGACGGACCCAGCTGGACCCAGACCCGGCGGTGCCAGGTAGGATCCAGCCGGGTCGGACTTCGCAGGGTGGCAGGGTGGGGTGGTCCATTCTGCCACAGACTCTGGGGGGGGGGATTTTAAGAATCTGGCCTTATTGGAGTCTGTGATGGAATTCTCCGCCATCCCTACTGGTGATCCAACTAAGGCTAGGGATGGCAAAGAATTCCTCCACGGATCTTGGTGAGGTCGAATGCCAGTGAATTCAGCCCCCTGAAATCTGTGGTGGAACAGCCTGCCACCCCCCCACCCCCCAGCGGATCCCCCCCGGGACGAGACTTACCTGGGGTGGATCTTCCGGGCGGAGGCGGCTCCGGCAGTGGCGGCAGCAGCAGCTCCGGCGGCGGCGGCTGGTCTTCCGACCGGCTACCACTGCCACCATTTGCAGTCTTGTCTTTTTTTTTTTTACAAGACGTGATAGGCAACGTAAAGGCTTACATAGCCTATCACATCTGGCTTAAAAAAAAAATGCGTACGCAAATGGCAGCGGCTACGGCCGCCACCATTTACGTTCCTTATTTTTGGCCATCTTAGTCTACATAAATATACATTTTATTGCTTTTTAGCCAATCAGGCCATCCACACACAAAACAAATAAAATTCTCACATCAACCCAAAAGGGAGACCGAAGTACAAATTATTAATAAAATAACTAACAAGAGCAAGTTAAAAACATTTTAAAATCCTAAAACAATATCTGCCAGAATGTTATTACCATGTTTACGGATTTAGTTTTTTCTTTATAACAGTCAATGACTTTCGCCTCTCCAGGGCTCAACTGACAAACTTAGCAATCCTATACGATGTATAATGATCTGTTCCAGCTAATAATAATCGAGTTACGCTTGCAACAGAAGTATCCTCAAGCACAGCTAATAGGGGCTCAAGGTATTGCTTCCTCAAATTGATATACAATGGGCATTCTGCTAGAAAGTATACCATGTCCTCTACCTTGGGGCAGTCAGCTGGGCAATCTGCACTCATGCCATGATGGGTCCTATAACGTGCCTTCACCTCCATCAATTGGAGTGAGTTCAGTCTACACCTAGTCATGAGCCATCTCAATTCATGTGAGGTGATGGAAATCAAATACGGGGGAGCCTTCCCCGGAGAGGTCATGATACTTTTATAGATCTTGTTAGAGTGACTTTCAGCAGCAACAGCCTTTGTTGTTTGAATATCAACATCCTGTAACCTCTTTGAAATCTTATCCCTAGCTCTATCATTGCCCCTCGCAAGCAAATATGATTGTGAAAAGCCCAACTCAGAGATAGATGTGGTTATCTTGTCTGCCCATGAAAATTACCCACAAGTACTTTGGCTAAAATGGTTCCTCTGCTTTTGGATCTGCCACCACCACTGCCACACAAGCCAGTAGGATTGGTCAGTTAGAGGACAATAAATAAATAAATAAATAAATAAATAAATAGCAAGCTAGCTAGCTAGCATCTTATTGAGGTGAATAGCATTGCTAACCCCTTCATGGAAGCAGTTACAGATTTTATTTTCTTGGGCTCCAAGATCACCACAGACAGTGACTGCAGTCTGCAGCCATGAAGTTAAAAGATGCTTGCTCCTTGGGAGGAAAGCTATGGCAAACCTAGACAGCATAGTAAGAAGCAGAGACATCACCTTGCCGACAAAGTTTCGTATAACCAAAGCTACGGTTTTCCCAGTAGTAACGTATGGCTGTGAGAGCTGGACTATAAGGAAGGCTGAGCGCCGAAGAATTGATGCTTTCGAACTGTGGTGCTGGAGAAGACTCCTACGAGTCCCCTAGACTGCAAGGAGGTCAAATCAGTCCATCCTAAAGGAAATCAACCCTGACTGCTCATTGGAAGGACAGATACTGAAGCTGAAGCTCAAATATTTTGGCCACCTAATGCGAAGAGAAAAGTCACTGGAAAAGACCCTGATGCTGGGAAGGATTGAAGGCAAAAGGAGAAGGGGACGGCAGAGGATGAGATGGTTAGATAGCATCACCCATGCAATGAATATGAACTTGAGCACACTCCAGGAGAGAGCGGAGGACAAAAAGGCCTGTCGTGCTATGCTCCATGGGGTCACGAAGAGTCAGACATGACTTAATGACTGAACAACAACAACAAAAGCATTGCTAAAGCAACACAAAGCCAGGAAATTGGAAGCTAATGCAGATGCCTTACCTTAACTGATGTGTCCCATGATCAGTTATGATGTTATGCAACACCACAAATTTTGCTTGCTTACAGCTTACCCTCCATGAACCTACGTACACTCTTCATGCACCCACACTTTTCCTTTGCCCCATGTTGCCCTGGTCCTGAATTGCTTTATGAAGCACCTAGCCTAACTACTACAAGAAGGCTCCCTCGCATTATTTAACCCATCCAACCAGCTACTGATTTGAGCATCAAACAGGAATGGGTTAACTCACAGAAGGATTCCTCTAGCAATGCAGTAAGGCTCAGCTGCTTCATAAGGAATGGCAATACATGACCAGGACAACGTGGGATGTCTTCTCTGATCCCAGAACTAGAGATGGGGGAGAATTTCTCCCCGAAACTTCGGGGGGCCGAGTGCCAATGTGTTCGGCCCCCCAAAGTAGTTTCGGGGAGAAATTCTCCACACACACCCCGCCCCCCGCACCCCCCCTGGGATGGGACTTACCTTTCCCGAATGTCCCTCCCGGAGGCGGGTCCCGGCGGCGGTTCGTCAGGTCTTCAACAGGGGCAGAGGCGGCAGCCAGTCTTTCGACCGGCTGCCGCTGCCGCCATTCCAATAAAAGTAAAAAAAAAAAAAAAACGCCCCCGTGATAGGCTATGTGATGATTAACGTAGCCTATCACGGCTAGATTTGCAAAGTCAGCCGTGATAGGCTACGTAAATCGTCACGAAGCCTATCACGGGTGACTTAAAAAAAAAAATGTGCGTATGGCTAATGGTGGCCCCCATAGGGAGCCGCCATTCACGTTCCTTATTTGGTCGCTGTAGTCTACATAAAGATTATGTAGACTATGGCGAAAATAAGGGCAACGCTATTTGCGTTGCCCTTATTTTCGCCGTAGTCTAAGTAAAGATTTACATAGACTACAGCGACCAAATAAGGAACGCAAATGGCGGCTCCCTATGGGGGCCACCATTTGCGTACACGCTTTTTTACACGCGTTGCGTACACGTGACGATTAACGTAGCCTATCACGGCTGACTTTGCAGATCTAGCCATGATAGGCTACGTTAATCGTCATGTAGCCTATCATGGGGGCTTTTTTTTTAAACTTTTTATTTCGCGGCCGGGCGAGGCGAGGCGCCTCCTCCCCGGCCTGAATTTCGGCCGGGCAAGGCAGGAAGCCTCCCCCCTGGCCTGAATTTCAGCTGGGCGAGGCAGGAAGTCTCCCCCCCTGGCTTGAACTTCGGGGGGAGCAGCGAAGCGCCTCCCCCCCACCGCAAACAAGCTGCGAGACCAGGGAAGTGGCTTTCGTGCACCCCTAACCAGAACTCCATCCTCCCCTTCTGCATTTGGGCTTTAAAGACCCTGGAAAAGTGTGGGTACAGCGAGGGTAAGTTCTAAGCAATCACAATTTGTGACATTGCACAGCACCATTATTTAGGGCACATCTGTTAAAGATCAGACTTAGCTTCCAGTTTGCAGGCTTTTGGGCATTTGAGCTAGCATGAGATAGCTTTAAATCTGGTCTTAAACCAGCAAGTTGTTTTTTATTTGTTTTTTAATCACTGAATATAAATCAACCCAGTTCACAAAAGTCTACCATACTTTAAAGCAAACTCCCTTGATAAAGGGTTTTCACTAGTAATTTAAACTAAGAATCGTATTAGAACTTTTTACTTTTTTATTTTAAATTGCAAAGGAGCACAATTTTGTGGTTCAATGCTGCAGATGATTCCCCCCCCCCATAAACAATAAAACTGTATGAAGACTACTAGCAGTTGGGTCCCACCCCCACCCCACCCCACCCCACCCCACCCCAGTTCTTATTACAACATAAGATATATGAGACATTTGAGAATTCTCAATAAAATTTAGCTTTTAAGAAGCATTCACAGATGTTGCTCAATACTGGTGATTTATTTGCAATTTGAACCTAGGGTGAGTTGAACCATCACTAAAACAAGGTGGGTTTTTCCTCAAATACCAGATAACTTACAATTTAGGATGTCAGATAATTTTGTTAGTTTCACATTTTTAAACCAACCAACCTGCTTCACACTTCGTGGACGTATGCACAGGTTGAAATAAATTTCTCCTTCTGATTCTGCACTTCTTTGAAAACGGCAGTAAAATATGTATGTTAGGGAAAGTTGTGGACAACAATGCTTTCATGAAAAGGAGGGTGAAATGAAATGATTCAACTAAATTAGTAAAATGACACTAGCTAGAAACTGAAATGAATGATATCTTTATACAGTCTGGTGAAAACAAATAACATACACAAGTAATTCATATTAATCTATAATATTTACCACTATATTGCTGTACATGAACAAGTGCACTTGATACATGTCCCTAAATTAAACTATAGGGAAACACTGGAAATCCCTGGGCTCTGTTGTGAGTCCCCGTTGTGACGGGGACACTTTTGTAATGTCATGCTTATGGGTTTCCCATGGGCAGCTGGTTGGCCCCTGTGTGAATAGAATGCTGGATTAGATGGCCCTTGGTCTGATCCAGCATGGCTCTTCTTATGTTCTTAATAACCCATAATTAACCCATAATTATGCAGATAATGCAGGTCTTGCAGATAATGGCAGGCCAGGATTCAACAAGCCATACTAATATGTCACATAACTTTGTGATGTTATTTAAGTTACAGCGGGAAAAAGCTGGATGGGCAGCCATTTTATTTCCATGGTTGTGGCCCAGATAGGAAAAATTCAGAACAAAAGAGTAGGAGACAATGTGTCTTGCCTCACCAGAGAGCTTTGGCTTTTGGGTGGTATAGAAATGTTAATAATAATAATAATAATAAATAGCTATTTAGTGCTTTTTGTACTTTATTCTGCTGATGGTCTCATTTGGTTTTATGTGCTGGAATGGTTTTATCTTTGCTGCTCATTTAATCTTTGTTATATTCTATGCTGGTTTTTATTCCTTGTTTCAGTGTTTGTATTTCATGTTTTTAATGTATTGTACACTGCCCAGAGAACTTCAGTTATTGGATGGTTTGAAACAAACTGACAGTTTAATGTGGATAATCTGGAGACCTATGCTCATTCTCTTCTGCTCTTCACTTGCAAAGAGATGGGTATGGATTACGCTGCATGAAAGTGATTTACCTGTGAGCAGTGAGTTCTCTTTCACAGACATTGAAAATCCCTTCCATTACCAACTGGAACTGGAACATAATTTGACTCTCCTGTGCAACTAGAGGGCAAATAGGAACATAAACCACCTCCCTCCCCATCTCCTGTGATCTAGGTAACACAATCAGCCCTTCACACATCTAATTAATTAAAGGGACATTTGAGATGTCACTGCATGCTGCTCATTACATGTAGCATGTAGTTTGTCCCTCAGTGGAGCTGAACGGAGTGCTTCCACCCATCCTTACCATCACCTGATCCACTCTGGCCTATTTGTGGAAGAATGATTCCTTAGCCAATGTGTACCATTTTCCGGCATTTACAGCTTTTGACCAGCACAAGAGGAACTTCCCTAAGGGTGGAACATCCCTAAGATTCCACCAAGACCTACTGCAGACTTGACTTTTCACTCATTGGGCTGGTTTGCACAATTGAACAGCCCACCGTGGCTTAAGCCATGGTGGGCTGCATGTGTGTGTAGGTGGCCATTTTGAATGTTCAAGCTGTGACTTGTCATGTTGTCTGAACATGGTGGGGGTGGGTTGTGTGAGGGTTAAAGAATCTTTACATAACCCATGGCCCCTTTTAGAATCAATGCCTCTCTAGAGTGGAAGATGAGTGTTTAATGATTCTACAACTGATATAAGAAAAAAAATAGAGAGAATGCATCTTTTAGAAAATATTTTCTCCCCAATCCTGCTTCAGAACATGAGTATGATGCTGGTGAGCAACATTTATCTTCATAGGTTGAAAATTCTGCAGACCACCAACTGATACCTTTCACCCCCTCTCCCCATTAGAATACTAGTCAGGGAGAAAGTAATAATTGGCAGGCTCTGTCAATAACATTTCAGTTACGAAACTGTTCTGCTTAACACAACCCAGCAAAAATCTTTAGGGAGCTAAACCCTGTCATTATCTCAGATCAACTATGGCATTTTCTTGTTCTATAAAAAGCCTACATGGATTTTTAGAAACTACCAGCAATATCCATAATGAAGTCTGAAATCTTATATAAACTACTTCTTGTTTTTAGATTATGATTGAACTGTAGGCAGCCAGGGCTCTGTTGGACAGATTTTCCTTCAGATTTACAAATCAGGTATCAAATAAGCCCCGTCAGGAGCTGCAGAAGGCAAGGTATTGTAACTTGGCTAACAACAGGTGATAATGAGTTAAGAGGAAACAGGGGCTTTGTACTGAGAGAAAATACATACTGGCCCTTAGGATGATTGTGGAGTTTCTGCTGCTGCTCCTGTTGCTTCAAGCTCACTGCATTGCACACACTGTGAAATGCAAAAAGAACGATCCCCTCCATATCCCACATGAATATTCTCAGAGAGGTGACCTCATCATTGGGGGGATTACATCACAGTTCACATCTTATTATAGAGAGATTATCTTCAGTCAACATCCCAACAAACGTCTTCCTAAAATACCTCTGTAAGGACCCTTGCTCCTTCCCTTCACAAAAATGACGTCTGAAAGCACAATCCTATACATGTCTATTCAGAAGTAAGCTCCATTGAATTCAATTGAGCTTACTCCCAGGTAAGTGGGTATAGGATTGCAGCCTTGGTTGCAGACATTGTATACCCTGGCTTCATGGGGGAAATGATGTTTTACTAATTCCCTTTTCTCTGTTCTCCAATTCTCGTTTCTGCATTCTCCCGATCTTGCTATCATCATATTTTTCTTAAGTTTTTAGTGTCTCCTGGATTTAATATTAATCTCATCTTTTGTCTCCACTGATGTAGTAGGACTATCTCAAATCTGTACACCTTCTCTTTCAGTTACAGGCCAATAGACAATCAGCATGTTGTTGCCTTGGTATATGCTGTAATGGAGATCAATAGGAACCCTAAGATCTTACCCAATGTCAGCCTGGGTTTCCACATCTATCACAGCTACTGGGATGCTAGGATGACTTCTCTGAATAGTCTGAAACTTTTATCTGCACAAGAAAAACTTGTTCCCAACTACAAATGTGGCATCCAGAAGAATCTAGTAACTGCCATTGGAGGAGCAGATACTGCAACATCTCTCTCAATGGCCAACATCTTAAGGATCTACAAGATACCACAGGTACAATATATATATAAGGTGTAATAATCTCACAGTTCTGAAATTCCATCCATACTCTTGCTATATTTCCAGAAATTCCTGCGGTGGGGAGATGTGATAGATATAATTGCTGTATAACAGGAAAGTCTTCCTTATCAATTATGGAAAATATCCAGGAAAATATCATTAGTGCTGTGCTGAATCCTGC
The DNA here is from genome assembly GCF_057233095.1 of Heloderma suspectum. NCBI lineage: Eukaryota > Metazoa > Chordata > Lepidosauria > Squamata > Helodermatidae > Heloderma > Heloderma suspectum. Next base: position 90,254,279 of record NC_139463.1, on the reverse strand, counting down.
CCCTATTTTCAGGAATTCTTTCTCTACATGCAAAAGAGAGGTTGTTCTTTCTGCCTCTTTCACAGGGAGGGGGAGAATTTTGGAGATTTTTCTCCCTGGGGAGGGGGACAGGGTTTCCATATAACTTTTTAAGTTTGGGAGGTGGTTGAAGGATCTTCTTTCTATTTTTTTTTTAAAACATCCCCAGTATGAGACTCTTTAGAAGGTGGTTTCTCCAGCCTGGCAGCACTTCTCAAACTCCCATGACACTATGTGACCTCTCCCTCTCCTATAGGCATTCAGGAAGAACTTCCAGGTTGCAGAAGCTTTTTTTGCAAAAAGCTTCTTTTCAAAGGACAATTGGGACTTTTGGAGCTTTAGAAAAATGTTTATCTTGTCTTCCCTGTGTTGCTGCAAGGAAGAGCAGAATCTTTCTAAGGCTTGAAAATCCCCAATTGCTCATGCTTTGCAATGAAGTTTCTGTTATCCTGGAGCTTTTCCTGGATGCCTGTTGGAGAGGTCAAGGTCATGTGGTCTCCTGGGAGTTCAGAAAGAGCTGCTGGGGTAGAGAAGTGTCCTGGGCTCCTTGCTGTGTGGGATCAAAACCCAAGTATGTTGTGAAGATGTATTATCAGAACAATGATAAGTAAGGTCCCATGGCAAGTGACTCTAATGAGAAAAGGAGTCCAAATGGGTGGGAGTTTTTAAAAAAGGAAATTCTGAAGGCACAATTATGAACAATTCCAACTAGAAAAAAAGGTGGAAGACAACAGAAGAAGCCAGTGTGGCTTCACAAAAAGCTTAGAGATGACCTGAAAACAAAAAAAAAGGACACATATAGCAATATGACAATGGAACCCATTACCTAGGGAGATACTGGGCTCTCCCACACTGGAGGCATTCAAGATGAGCTGGACAGCCATCTGTCAGGGATGCTTTGACTTAGATTCCTGCATTGAGCAGGGGGTTGGACTCGATGGTCTTATAGGCCCCTTCCAACCCTGCTATTCTATGATTTTATGATGCTAAGTGCAGGGGGTGTTCTTAAACAAATAAAAATAGAAAGTAGACCCCTCAGTCACTGCCTATACTTAAAAAAAAAGCTGAAATCCTGTCCTCCTCCTCAAAGAGGAAGTTATTCAGAATTCTCACTTCTCCAAGCATCTTTCACCAGAGTTTTAATTTCACCCCCACTCCCACCCACAAAAAAGGAAGAATCAAAACGTTCGGCACAGCACTAATTATTATAGGTCCTCAAGAGTGGTGATGGAATGTACATACAACAGGATTGTGTTCCTGAATATTTGTTCAGGGAGCCAAGTTGGAAATAGTAATGACATACATATCCAAGCCCTGAAAGGATTTTTTTTTAAAACCAACTACTCCACAGCTCTATCACATTTACCTTAATGTAAGGGGTGGGGGAGATGAATCACTGTAAGAGGTTTGGCAGGGTTCACTATGATCCAAGGAATCCCTTGTTAAAATCTCACCATATGCATAAATTCACTACATTTGGCATGCCAGTGACACTCAGAGTCAATCTCCTATGTACCACATGGGAATAATAATGCTGAACTACTTTACACAGTTGTAAGAAATACCCAAATGATATATATGAAATATATTGTCAGTTCAAAAATGTGCTTCATAAATGCTCAATGTTATTGTTACTAACTATTGTTGGTATGACTGGAAGAGAGGATGAGGACTGTCATTCTTCAGGACTAATATAACAACTGTGTTTCCCCATCATAGTTTCATATTCTTATGAAAAATCCAGGAGTATGTATTTGTGGATAAATGATATTTAGTGGGGGATAGATAGATCATCATAGAACTTCACATACATGTTAGAAATATGGGTAATCTGTTCTCTGGATGCAAACATTTATCTATTTTTAGGTTGCTTATTGTTCAGTTTCTTCACCAAAACATGATAGAAAAAGTATTTTTTCCTTTTACCGGATGGCTCCCAGTGAAATACATCAGTACAATGGGATTGTACACTTAATCCAGCATTTCCAATGGAGGTGGGTTGGGATCATTGCAGAGGATGACGATGAAGGGGAAAGATTCATACAACTACTAATACCAATGCTTTCTCAGAGTGGAATCTGTTCTGCAGTCACAGAAAAACAATCACCTCTGGAATTAACTTCCCAAGCTTCTCTTAGAAGCATTTTGGATAGGACCTTTTTTATATACAAGACGACAGCCAATGTCTATATTGTGAATCTAGGCATTCAAACCTTGGTGGGTTTGGCACAGTGGATAGAAATCGTAGAAAAGCTTGATTCATCTTCAGGTAAGGTATGGATCATTATGTCCCAGTGGGACTTTCAATCAAATGTATTGCAATGGAGTTTTGTACAATACAAATTCCATGGTGCTTTGTCCATTGCAATGCACTCCACTGAGGTGCCTGGATTTCAAAATTTCCTGCACTTCCTAAATGAACATTGGCCAAGCAATGAGATTTTCAAGCTTTTCTGGGAGGAGGCATCCATCTGCTTGTTGCCATATTTCAATAAGGGTCAAGGGAACAAGGAAAACTGTACTGGGGAAGAGAATCCGGAGAGAATTCCTGGACTATTTTCTGACTTTTCTGGACTAGAAATGACTATGAGCAACCAAGCCTACAGCATCTACATTGCTACCTATGCTATAGCACATGCTTTACATGCCATGCACTCATCCACTCTGAGATCCAGGTTAATAGCCGGTGGAGACAGACGGGAGATTCTGAATCAGGAACCTTGGAAGGTAATGCCTCAATTCAAAGCAGCTATATTTATTTAGGGGGGTTTGTTTTTGTTTTTGTTTTTGTTTGTTTTTCTTTCTTTTTCTTTTTGACTATTGGTCCTCAAAGAGGTTCCAATATAGTTAAAATGATACAATAATAAAATAATCAATGGAACAAATTAAAACAGTAGGTGATAGTAATAAATCCATATATATACATATGTGTGTGTATCCATTCAATAAAGCCTTTATGGTTTCAACCAGTGGTTACAACAAGCATACAAAAATACAGCTGAGTAAAATCAGATAAAATGTATGTTACATGTTTTTAATCAGTTTGCAAAGTCAAAAAAAATTACTCTATAGCTTTGGGTTGCAATGGCAAAGTTGGCTAGTGCCAGGAGAATTGTCTTATTATGACATGTAAACAACAACAACAACAACAACAACAAAAGTTCTGTCTGAGTCGGACCAGATGGACTTTATCTCAAAAAGTGTATCTAAATACTTGGAACAAATGCAGGAAAAGATAGAACAATAGAATAGATAATGAGGAAGGTCCTCCACTTTGACATTACGACAAGAGCAAAGTCTGGAGGCATAAGGCATTTTATTAAAACACCCTTCCAAAAGTGCCATTTTCATCTGCTGCATCCTTAGTCATGTTAGAGCTGATCTGAGATGAGGATTAGAACTAAGAAAAATACCTTTCACATTCAGAATTATTCTTGATCTTAGCAAACCAGGGTGCTATGTTGTTACTGGAAACTGCACAAAGGTCCAGTTGGATAGAAACACTACAAACCCCCTCCTTAAAAACTGCTTTACTGTGGGCTGTATTTAAGATAGTGAAATATTGGATAGAGAAGCCATAATAATGAATTTGGGAACTTAATCTCTGAAACCAGGATACTGTATTTGATGGATTAGCTGTCATTTGCTCTAAAAGAATCTGGGTGGGGATGAGGGAAAAATCTTGAGGCAATAATTCAAGGCCCTAATAGTAATATTAGTTTTAACTGGCACTGCACCTGTTTCCAAGTGTCAAAATGAGGCAAGAGTACTCCTTGATACACAAAGAATAGCCCTTAATGGTTTGTTTTGAAACAATTGCATATCGTATGGGATTTTTCAACCCCATAGCTCTCCTCCATATGCATACTGAGAGACTAGTTTTGATTTCAGCAAGGTTTGAATTCCATAGATTTGATAACCACCCCTTGAGTGCCAAAACTTTAGTAGTCCATTTAATTGCTGGTTTATCTTTAATTTCGGAGACTTAAAATGAGTGCCCCAGCCTCCTGAGGATGAAAAAAAGAAAACCCAAATAGTGATAGGAGGATACTTGCTCAATGGGGTGGGAATTTATTATCCACTTAGGTACTGGGGATCTATGTCCAAAGACCATAACCTCAGTTTCCCATAATTAATAGATAATAGATTGGGGTGGTGGGGTGGTGGTGTAAGATGGTCAGTAACAAATGATGGGGCCACAGGTGGGCACACTTCTTCCCCTTAGACAGTCAGATAAAAAGGCAGGCAGAGCTCATCTTCTCTCCCATTCCCTTGTGCCAGGGTACAGCTTTTTATAGTGTTACTTTCTTCTAATAACTGGATGCTAACTAAGGGGGGGGGGATGACAAACAAACCACAGTCCGACAAGCCTTGGCCTCACAAAGTAGCGAGTAGACACACTGCCCCTCCATTCTTAAGTCATGTATATACGCTTGCCCTCACTGGTACTGAATGGGCACCGAACAAACAATGTCCTTTAGTCATTGCCCATTGCTGCTGCCTTGGGCTTCTGCAGCTAAGTAGCCTCTTACTGGGCCACATCCCTTGGAGGTGCAGGTAGGAACAACTCTGCTTGCAGCAGGCAGACAGACAAGTGGACCAGGTAGGTGCTCGCCAGATGCAGCAGATGGTTGCCAGAGCGGCCCTCTCAGCACTGCCTTGGGCTTCTACAGCTAAGTAGTCTCTTGCTGGGCCACTGGGTTCCCTGACCCTCTGTGTAGCATTGTCAGTGGGCTGTAGGGACTGCCATGGGGAAGAAGGAGTGGAGAAGCCAAGTTTCACCAGCCCAGATACATGTGTCTAAATCTGGATCCATCCTTAAATATAAGCAGCAGAGGATAATTTATTTCATAAAACTAGATGGTACCATACAATTGTTGGACGAAACAGTGCATTGATAACTGCCTTCTTCCTGGTGCTCACTTGGGAAGGAGTTCCACATCTTAGAAGCCACAACTATAATGTTGTCATTTTGTGTCTGGACACTATGTTCAGAAACAACTTCCAGACAGGTAGCCTTCCTAGCCTATGTTTCCACTCAAACAGTTTAATCCCTAGTTACAGGTGTATAGGTCTGCAACTGAGTATTACTATTACACCCCATTCATCTGATGGAGTGGACTCTAGTCCATGAAAGTTTATACCATGAAAGTTTTTGCCACAAAATGTTTGTTCGTCTTTATGGTGCCACAAGACACTTTGTTGTTTATGTTCAGAAAGTGCTTAAAGAGCTAAATTATTGTTTATTTTATTTTTTAAAAACACCATTGCTCCCACTCTCTGATCTCAAACAGTGTGCATATATTGTTCTTTTTATCAACTTTGATATCTGGTGTACTCTGTTTTATTGCATTCAAATGTGGTGGTGGGTCCAGGAGATGATACATGCCACCTTGTGACGAGCCATGGTCCCAGCTAGCTTAAAGGAGGTGGTTGTTATTTATTTTATTCTAATATAAAGCCTCTCTGGGCCCATTAATTTTTTTTTTTTTTTTTGCTCAAACTATTGGTCGGTCACAATCATAACCTTTTTGGTCAAGGTACTTGTGATGCCCAAGCATTTTTTGTTTTTAAAAAATGATTTTGTAACTTTTTTGTTGGACCTAATAAAGGTATTATAATGTGAGAACATAAGAACGTAAGAGGAGCCATGCTGGATCAGACCAAGGGTCCATCTAGTCCAGCATCCTGTTCACACAGCGGCCAACCAACTGTTGATGAGAAACCCACAAGCAGGACATGAGTTCAAAAACACCCTCCTGCCCATGTTCCCCAACAACTGGCATAGTGCCTCCAGTACTGGAGGTACTGTAGAGCTATCAGGACTAGTAGCCACTGCTAGCCTTATTCTCCATGAATTTGTCCAAACTCCTTTTAAAACCATTCAAATTGGTGGCTATGACCTACATCTTATGGAAGTGAATTCCATAGTTTAACTATATGCTGGGTGAAGAAGTACTTCCTTTTATCTGTCCTGAATCTCCCACCAGTCAGCTTCATGGGATGAGCAAATCTCACAAGATCTAGACAATAAGAATGTAGATTCAGGGCAATCACTTTCCATTACTATCTTCAAGCATAATACACATTTTAGCCTGATTATTTGTGCTTGTCCTCACCATAATATCAATTCATATACTGCTTACCATATCTAAAAATATCTCCAATTGATGTACAAAAACAAAAATTAAAATGTATCGTAATAAATACAAACATCGATCAGTTAAAATGTTTAAAACCAAAACTAAAATCACAGTAAGTATGAAACAAATGAACTAGGCAGGAGAATAATTTAGGGATGTGGTACTAGGGTTGCACCTGGGCTGACCTCCTCACATAGATTTCTGGGCCCAAGTAAAATTTACCCTCCCTTCACTGTGCTTTGGCCCTGAGTGCTCAAGCAAATTGTAGTGGTCCAATTCCATAACTTGTGGATGATTCCAATTATCTAGAGGCATTTTGATCTGTTCCATTCTGGCTTTGTCAACAAGATCACAGACCTACGCTGGGAGAAGTACAGGGGAGTGTGACCTTGCTCATTGTTTTGGACCTTTCAGCAGCTTTCAGGACCACTGCCAGGATGGGAGGAGCAGCACAGGTGATCTTTGCTTCCCCTCCTCCCGCTCTGCATTTTTTGCTAGATGGGCTTTTTTCCTGTCTAGTTGGGGTGCTTCAGACAGGGAAGGAAAGAGGCTGAAGAGGCCCACCGACACCCCCCCTTCCCCAAGGTTGGGAACATCTTGATTTCCCAACCTTGGAGAGCAGCTGGAATTTCCACATTGACTGCAAGGGAGAGGGGGGTCAGAGCTCTGATTCCGCCCTTCAAGGTTGGACCACTGTCTGTGATCAAGGAATCCAAAATATCCTATGGGCCCCTCATACTGTCTAGGGTTCATAGGCTTGTTTCCTAATTCAGTCAAACAAGATCGAATCTGAAAGTATTCACACCAGGGAGGCCCCCTAACATTTCATCTGCCTTTAACTTCAGCATATGGTAATATATTATTTTTAGATAATAGGTCTTTGTGACAAAAACTGTTGTTTTCTTCCACATTCTAAAACTTGGTTTAGTATTTAATTCTAGGTATTTGTTCACCAAATTTAATGGAGAGATGTTTGGGCTTATAAAACTTTTATATTTATCTCATCCCTGTAACCAACTGTAAATTTAAAAATTCACCTTTCCTTTTGCTGATCTAGATCCATTAGTTATTCATAGCATTATATATAAAGGAGTTTTCTCAGATACTGATATAGAAGGATATGGGTCTTGTATCCCATCACTACCACACTTAATACAACTAGAAATCTATTATAGAGTTAAATTAGAGTGACACCCTCTTCTTCTTTCATCACGTAGAATTTTGGTTTTAAATCATGCTTTTTTGTGGTTCTATATACATTTTATAATAATCTGTTGTTATGTTTTCCATTTTCCTAATTATAATTTAGCTTCACCATTTCCTGAGGAGAATCTTGTTTAATGACAGTGCCGGGGAGGAGGTGTCTTTTGATGACAACGGTGAATTAAAGACTGGATTTGATATTGCCAATTGGGTTACACTCCCAAACAAATCTGTTACAGTGAAAGTAGGAATGGTGGACCCACTGGCTCCACCAGGAAGAAAGTTCAGTATTAATGAAAAGAATATCAGGTGGCACAAGTTTTGGGACCAGGTGGGAACCAACTGTAAGTTCAATAGTATAAAGCAAAACTGGAAAGGTGCCTGATATTCTGTTCTCTACCCTGTACAGTGAATTCCTTTGTAATGGTTCCTTTTAGAAAGTATAATTATACATTGAGCCATTAGACTAGAAAGCTTACTGCCAGCACTTTTAAGCACAGCTCATAATTCTAGGTGTTGCCCCATGTTGTCCTGGTCCTGTATTTTTCCAAATTTGACATTGTCAGCAGAACACTCCCACTGTCATGTTTATACCACATGAGATTATTTGCCAGGGACAATTTGTACAGATTGAAGGATGACCTAATGTTCATGCCATGGAAACCACTGCAGAGAGATTCACAGCAAATGAAATGTCAGAACCACTTTGCCCCATGTGAGGAGAACAAACACTGCTCCTTGGCATCTCTACATCCCTTTTCTCAAAAACATGGCCAGTACTTGCACAGGAAAGAGCTGCATTGTGGAGTCCTCCAAGAAAATATGAGACTTCTGACATTACGTTCACAGGGCAGAATCTAATGTGGTGCTTATGCCTCTGCCGATTCTCTTCCACATCTCCTATTGTGTTGCTCAAGCAGCTTCCACTGCTTGCACAATGGCAATTTAGTGCTTCCAGAGGCAACCCAAGATGGGTGGAAATGCTAATTTCTGGAACGAAGCTGGTCAGTGGAACCTGCATAAGGGAGCTCCACCAACCTGCCTCCTTCCAGAAACACATGTTTCCACTCATTTTGGGTTGTCCCCAGAAGCACTCAATCATTGTTGCATAAGCAGTGGGTCCCGCTTGTGGGACCCATAATTTGTGGAAGGGAATCAGCAGATGGAAGGGAGTCAATGGGGGCATAAGCACCCCCTTAAATTCTGCCCAATGTGTGGGACAAAGACACACTGCAGGAGCTCTCATGCTCCAAAGGTAATATCAGAACTTGCCTTAAGTGACTATTCTTATAAAAACGTAGGTCTATGAAATCATGCTATCTTTTAAAGAGCCTCTTATTTACTTTTTGACTTGGACTGAAATGAATTAGTGGTAGTGGGAAGAGAAAATTATTTTGCCAATATTCTAATATATTTCTGAATTCTAAATCACACTCTACTTCTCCTACCTCTTTGTTCTTTCTCCTCAATATTCCCACTGATACATACAGTTGGATTTATTGGATATGTTGAGTTTGGCAAGCCACTACTACCAATGCCTTAAAATTCAACAATGACGTTTATGATGTAGGGCAGGGGTAAGCAACAAGTGCCCTCTGACCATTGTGCCTCCCCTATATCATTGCTGCTGAATGGGGGCTTCTGGGAATGCTATTATGAATTAAATAACACAAGGAATGTGCTTTAAAATGGAAATGTGGCCTCAGCCGCAATTTGGTGGTGGTGATTTTAGAAGTGTGTGTGTGTGTGTGTGCACGTGTGTGTGCATGTGCGTGCATGCGTGCGTTCCCCAAAGTAGGTTCCAAGGGTTAGAAATTGGCCCCCAAACCCTCTGAAGTTGCCTATGTCTATTTAGATTTGTTGTTGTTTTACTCAACTGTTCCTTAAATCCCCATTTCAAAGGTGAAAATTGATCATGGCAAAAATGTAGGGATGGGGGAGAATTTCTCCCCGAAACTTAGGGGGGCCGAGTGCCAATGCATTCGGTCCTCCGAAGGTTTGGGGAGAAATTCTCCCCCCCACCCCCCCACCCCGGATGGGACTTACCTTTTACTAATGTTGCTCCCGGTGGCGGGTCCCGGCAGTGGTTCGGCAGGTCTTCATCAGGGGCGGGGGCAGCAGCTGGTCTTTTGACTGGCTGCCGCTGCCGCCATTACAAGAAAAGTAAAAAAAAAAAACGCCCCTATGATAGGCTACGTAACGATTAACGTAGCCTATCATGGCTAGATTTGCAAAGTCAGCCGTGATAGGCTACGTTAATCGTCACGTAGCCTATCACGGGTGACTTTGAAAAAAAAAAAGCGCGTACGCAAATGGCGGCCCCCATAGGGAGCCACCATTCGCGTTCCTTATTTGGTCCCTGTAGTCTACGTAAACATTTACATAGACTACGGCGAAAATAAGGGCAACGCAAATAGCTGGCCATTAGCGTACGCGCTTTTTTTTTTTTAAGTCACCCGTGATAGGCTACGTGACGATTAACATAGCCTATCACAGCTGACTTTGCAGATCTAGCCATGATAGGCTATGTTAATCATCATGTAGCCTATCACGGGGCTTTTTTTTAACTTTTATTTTGAAGTTCGCGGCCGGGGAGACGGGGCGCTTCTCCCCGGCCTGAATTTCGGCCGGGCGAGGTGGGAAGCCTCCCACCTGGCCTGAATTTTGGCCAGACGAGGCGGGAAGACACCCCCCTCACATGAATTTCGGGGGGAGAAGCGAAGCGCCTCCCCCCCACCACGAAAAAAGCTGCTGGACAAGGTAAGTCCCTTTCGTACATCCCTACAAAAATGTAAACAAATCCAAGTGGCACTGAATTTTGACTTGGAGTGAAATTTCATTCCAACCTTTATTTAAGTTGTACAACAATAAGATAATTTATGAGTCGTGTGCTGACTGTTCCTGCCCTTCTGTTTATGGATAGGTGCCGACGTCAGTATGTAACGACAACTGCCATCCAGGTTTCAGCAAAAAAATGCAGGAGGGGAAGCTATTTTGTTGCTATGACTGTGTTCCATGTCCAGATGGGAAGATTTCAGACCAGAAGGGTAGGAGATACCATTTTCTGTCTTCTCAAGTAATTGAAGCACATGTCAAGGGGATGATCCAATCTATGGTGTATCTTTTCTTTATTACTTGTAATATATATATATATATATATATATATATATATATACACACACACACACACACATACACACACACACACACACACACACATATATATATATATATATATATATATGAACATTTAAAAACACCCACAGCAAAGTACAACATTAAAATCATAACAATAAAAATACATGCTAGATATAAACAATAACAATCAATGAAAGTAATATACAAAGCTGGGTCACACTACATGGAAAGCCTGAGTGAACAGATACTTCTTAAGCAGATTCCTAAAATCCCGGACTAGTGGCAGTGCCTGTCTAATATTAACGGGGAGGGAGTTTCCCAGGGCAGGAGCTGCAACACTGAACACTGTTCTTAGTAGCTATCACGTGGACCTCAGGTGTATATGGCACCACCTAGAGTACCTCTCCTGAGAACCACAGTAACCAGGCATGGATATACAGGATAAAACTGTTTAGGTCTTTTAAAGGGATACACTGTTTATGGATATACAGGGGTCCAAGCGGTTTAGCTCTTTTTATACAAATAGCAAAACCTTGAACTTTCCCTGGTAGCATTTCTTCCAGCAATGGTGTTACATGGTGAAATGACAACCTGGATGTAAGTTGTCATTACTACATTGTATGGTGTTGTTGGAACTTCAAATGCATCTGGATGATATTGATTATATGGATCCATTTCAGTCGGCTTTCAAGTGGGATATGGGACTGAAGCTGCTTTGGTCACCTCAGTGAATAAACAATGCCAGGAACAGGATGAGTGGAGGGAGTGGAAACCATTTGTTTATTTGTTTATTTATTCATTCATTCATTCATTCATTCAATTTATGAATCGCCCTATAGCTAAAGTTTTGGGGGCAACATACATATTAAATGAAAATGCAATAAAACAATGATAACACATTTTTTAAAAGTAAGAAAAAAAGCTTTAGAAGCAGAAAACGTATATTAAATAATTTTGAAGGTAAATATTCTAGCATCTAAAAGATGGAATAATGTTTTTAAAGTGCAGCATTAAACATTATTTTAAATACAACACAACCAGCAGTTAAACTTCCTTTTAAAGGCCTGGGACTCTGGGACAATAAAAAGCTATCTGCCTGGTGCCCAAAAGTCAACACAGTAGGTGCCAGGTGGTGCCTCTCTAGGGATGGCATTCCACAATTCCAGGGCCACTTACAGAAAAAGTCTGCTGATGAATAGCCACCCACCAAATCCCAGTATGTGGTGGTCACTTGGAGTAGATTCTCTTGAGCTTGTTTTCCTGAACCTCTCAGTGACTTGCAATACTATCAACCATCCTTCTGGACCACCTGGTGTAGCTGGACCTTGGGGGTGCTGTTTTGCAGTGGCTTCAATTCTTTCTGTCAGCCTGCGTACAGAAGATGGTGCTGGAGGATTACTGTTTGCTTCCGTAGCCATAGGCCAATGAAGTCCCACAGGCTCCTATTTCAACCTCCATGTTATTATTTGATATTTACAGGAAACCACCATGTCATTTGGACCTTTGGAATAAGATCAGATGTCACTAATATGCTGATGACACTCACCTCTGTTGCTCTTTGTTACTTAATGCCAAGGAAGCAGTTGAAACCTCTGAATATTGCCTGGTTTCAGTAATGCGCTGGATGAGGGACAACAAGCTGAGCTTAACAGTTATACAGCAAATGTCTTGGTTACATGTTTAGACTCCTGCAATTCACTCCACATGTGGCTACCTCTGAAGATTGTCTGGAATTTTCAGTTGGTGCAAAATGCAGCAGCTCCTACCTGGTGCATGGTGTTGGGACCATGTTTCACCTGTCTTAAAAGATCTGTACTGCTGTCATTTGCTTTCCAAGCTCAATTCACACTGTTTGTTCTAATAGTTGAGGCTCTAAGCAGCTTAGTACCTGGCTATCTAAGAGTCCACCTGTCTCATTATGAACCTGACCAGTTATAAAATTTGCAGGTGAGGCTGTCTTGAGGACTCCATTATCCACAGAGGCCCATTTGTTGGGCATGCATGGATGGGCTTTCTCCTATGTTGCTTCCAAACTGTGGAATGCCCTTTCTCAAGATCTATAATTAATTGGCCCCCACTATCTTGGCTTTAAGAAAGGGTGTGACATCACACCTTTTTTATTATTTAGCCTTTTAAATTATGTAGTTGTTTTAATATTATAATATTTAATAGTTGTATTTATTTTTGGTTTTTATTGTGTTACAGTGTTATTATTTTAAATGGTTGTATACCGCCTTTGAAGTTCTACATAGAGTACATTGCAGTAGTCCAAACTTGAAGTTACTAATCCCTGGACTATTGTGGTCAAGTTATCCTGGTCCAGGAATCTTTGTAGCTGGTTCAGAGAAATAGAGTTGTATATCTTCAGTGTATTGATGACACTTCAGTCCTAATGACTTCTCTGAATGGCTTCATATAGATGTTTTTTAGGTTTGGGGACAAAATAGTTTCTTGTAGCACCCTATGGCGCAAATGCCAGGGGACCAGAAAGGTCTCCCCTGGTGCCACTCTCTGGAATCAACCTTGTAGGTAGGAATGAAACCACGTAAGCACAGTACAGTGCTCCTGATACCCATCCCACAGAGCCAGTCCAGGAGTACACCATGGTCAATGGATTCAAAAACTGCAGAGAGATCAAACAGAAGAAGAAAGGATGCTTTACCTTTATTCCTTTCTTGATAAAGGTCATCCATCAGGATAATCAAGGCTGATTCAGCTCAACATTCTGAAATACCTTCCTTAAAAAATGGAATGTTAGCACCTGGTTGATAACTAGGGATGGAGGAGAATTCCCCCATGGATTCCAGTGAGGCCGGACTCTTTAGAATCCGGCCCCCTGGAATCTGTGGTGGAATGGTCTCCTGCCCCCCTGCCCCCCACGGAACCCCCTGGGACGGCACTTACCTGGGGCAGATTCGGCGGCAGCAAGTTTGACAGTGGTGGCGGCAGCTGCTCCGGCAGTGGTGGCTGGTTTCCTGGCCAGCCATAGCAGGGCTGCTGCCACCGCCATTGCTGTCCTTGTAGCCAGCTGTGATAGGCTACATAAATTCTTACATAGCCTATCACGGCTAATGTCAAAAAACACACACCACGCAGTGTATGCAAATGGTGGAGGCTACGGCAGCCGCCATTTGCATGGCCTATTTTTTGCCGACTTATCTTACGTCAATATTTGCAAATAGCGTAGTGGACGCTATTTGCGTTCCTTTATTTTTTGCCATTTTATCTTACATCAATATTGACGTAAGATAAGTCAGTGAAAAATAGGCCATGCAAATGGCGGCCACTGTAGCCACCGCCATTTGCGTACGCTGCATGGTTGTTGTTGTTTTTACGTTAGTCATGATAGGATACATAAATTCTTATGTAGCCTATCATGGCTGGCTGCAAGGACGGCAATGGTGGCCGCTACGGCGGTCGCCATTTGCGTCTGCACCAGGCTGTCCGCGGCCGGAAATCCGGCTGCGGACGGCCCTGGACAGCTGAGCGAGGCCTAGCCGCAGAGCGGAGCCGGCCATTGAGGATTCTGGGGGGGAAGGGCTGGATCGCCTCCCCCCCATTGAGGATTCCGCATGGAGGGACAGAGCAAAGGTAAGTCAGTTTCATACATCCATATTGATAACTGTCACCAGTCACTGGATCTGGGGTGGGGTTTTTCAGGAGTGGTCACATTGCCACCTCTTTAAAGGCAGCGGGTATAATTTCCTCATGCAAAGATGAATTGCCCACACCCATACCCACTTAGCTAGATTTAACAGGCCAGGTAGGGCAGGGATCAAGAGGGCACATAGTCAGACTATAAGTGCACACACCTTTTTCCACATCATCAGACTGCACCAACTGAAATTCATCTCACAAATCAGGATAGAAGTGGCATTGAAACTTAAACAGGGCCTAATGTAACCATGGCATCAAGATCGCTTCAGAGCCAACTGGCATTAAAAGTGCTTAGAGCGGGTCTTCAAGGGGTCCAGTGGTGCTCATCTGGAGTCAGCAACCCATGGACAACTCAAGAAAACTCCACTGGGTGAGTTCAGGGTTCAGTTATGCAATGGAGAAAGTGAAGTAAGCTTTATATGCTGCCTGCACCACCTCATGGTAGGCACGATTATGTAGGGATGGCGGAGAATTCCACCACAGATTCCAGTGCATTCGGCCCCCAAAAATCTATGATGGAACGGCCTCCCACCACCCCGTGGAATCCCCCCAGAATGAAACTTACCTGGTGCTCTGGCGGCGGCGGCTCTGGTGGTGGCGGCTGTTCTGTGGCCACCATTTGCATCCTGCCAAGCTGCTGTGATAGGCTACGTAACTATTTACATAGCCTATCACGGAAAGAGCAGCGGCACGAACGGCATAGCGGCCACCGTTTGCGCCCCTGCTCTTTGCCATGATAGGCTATGTAAATACTTACGTAGCCTATAACGGCAGCCTGGCAGGATGCAAATGGCGGCAGCTACAGTGGCCGCCATTTGCGTCCACAGCAGCCGGTCGTGGCTGGAACTCCGGCTACGGACAGCCCTGGCCAGCAGGTCCGCGGAGTCACCGCGGAGCAGAACTGGCCCAGGAAGGATTCCTGGGGGAGGGACAGAGCATCCCCCACCACCACGAGTCCCAGCTGTGAAAAGGTAAGTGACTTTCGTACATCCCTGTGATTATTTGCCCCAACCAGTGCCCTAACCAGTTGGTTGTAGGGATGGACAAAAGTCCCTTACCTGATCCCCACGCTTGCTTCATGGTGGGGGGGAGGCGCTCCGTCCCTCCCCCACAAATTCTGGCCGTGGGGAGAGGCGCCCCGTCCCTCCCTGCCGAAATTCTGGCTGGGGGGAGGCGCCCCATCCCTCTGGCCGTGAAACCTCGTCTCCTGTCGGAACGCAAATGGTGGCGGCCATAGCCGTCGCCGTTTGCGTCCCTGCAGTCAGCCGTGATAGGCTACGTAAATGCTTATGTAGCCTATCACGGCTGACTTAAAAAAAAAAAAAGCACATACACAAATGGCGGCACCGATGGGTGCCACCATTTGCGTTCCTTATT
Source organism: Heloderma suspectum (assembly GCF_057233095.1). NCBI lineage: Eukaryota > Metazoa > Chordata > Lepidosauria > Squamata > Helodermatidae > Heloderma > Heloderma suspectum. The sequence goes on along the minus strand of NC_139463.1, from coordinate 90,238,743 downwards.
TTGGCATGTGTAGTCTATGTAAACATTTACGTAGACTACGGCGAAAATAAGGGCAACGCTATTTGCATTCCCCTTATTTCTGCCGTAGTCTATGTAAATGTTTACGTAGACTACACGTGCCAAAATAAGGAACGCAAATGGCAGTGCCCATGGGCGCCGCCATTTGCGTACGCGCTTTTTTTTCAAAGTCAGCCGTGATAGGCTACGTAAACATTTACGTAGCCTATCATGGTGTTTTTTTTAAATCTAGCCGTGATAGGCTACGTAAATCTTTACGTAGCCTATCACGTTTGTTTGTTTGTTTGTTTGTTTTACTTGGAAATGGCGGTGGCGGCAGCCAGTCGGAAGACCGGCCGCCGCCGCCCCGCCGCTGGAGCCACCGCCGCCGCCAGGGACATTCGAGTAAGGTAAGTCCCATCCCAGCGTGGGGGGGGGGCATACCGTTTCTCCACCAATTTCGGGATGCCGAATACGCTGGCATTCAGCCTCCCCGAGATTCATGGAGAAATTCTCTGACATCCCTAGTTGGTTGGCATCAGACTGCAACTTCTCCTATCTTCACTCTAGTCATTATCTAGCCTGTTCCACAAGTAGGGATGTCAGAGAATTCTGCAACAGATCTCTGTGATGCCGAATGACAGTGCATCCGGCCCCCCGAAATCTGTCGGGGAACAAAGCCCCTCTCCCCCCACGAAAGGCGTGCAGGACAAAGTCCCCGCCGCCCCCACCCCATGAAAGGCACACGAAACGGAGCGCTTACCTGCTCCCATCCATGCTGCTTTGCGAATGGTGGCCGTCCTGCGGCCGCCATTCACTTCCTCCTCCTCTGTGGTTACCGCCATTTGCATATGCTGGGGTTTTTCCCCCTGTCGTGATAGGCTACATAAATATTTACGTAGCTTATCATGGCTCACTACAGGGATGCAAATGGCGGCAGCTATGACAGCCATCATTTGCATCCCTGCAGGGCTGCCCCGCAGCCGGATGTCTGGCTGCGGGTGGCCGGAGCCGGCCGGCGGCTCCGCAGCTTGGCCGCAGAGCGGAGCCAGCTGGGCAGGATTCCGGGGGGAGGGACAGTGCGCCTCCCTCCCTGTCAAGTATTCCAGGGGGAGGGATGGAGCACCTCCCCCCCACCGCGGATGCCCCTGTGCGGAGCCAGGTAGGTGTTTTGTACATCCCTATCCACAAGTCCCCAGGATACCAGGGAGCAGAGCAGGTTTGACCATGTCAGAGGAGATACTTAAGAGTGAATGTGTCAATGGCCCTTCACATCTCACCATTCCATAATGAGACAAGGACCTTGACAGGATCATCAGCTCTATTCACTAGAAAATCCTTCAGAGCATTCAGGAATTCCTCAGGTTCCATAAGTCTCCAGGGGTGGACCATCCTAATAATTTCTCCATCTCCACAAAGTCGGGAGTATAATCTGCTCTGTGTGTCATGCTGATGACAACCTGAGACAGTCCCATGGTTGTAATGCAGGCCATGGATTCTCAAGCCAGTCCAGAGGCAGCCTTAGTATAGATTTTGAACTCAAAAAGGACCATAGCCTAGATTCCTTTAGCACCACACTTGAGACCACCTCAGCCAACTTGAGAAGGAAGGCCACTGGGCAGTACGATGGGCAATATACAAGCAATGTCCCCATTTGGTTTCTCTGGCCCAACACCAGATGCAGGTCTTCAAATCTAGGTCCAGGATGAAATGTTGTCTTGATGGATATCATAGACATGATCGACATTTGATGAAACTTGACAACCCCCACCACATCAACGTAGCCTCCCCTGGTTCTGCAGTGTGAGAACCCAGGCAAGCAGAGCTGAGTATCCTGTTTGCCAATCCAAGTCTTGATGATGCATGCCAGATAGGCTTACTCATTGTTGACTAAATCATGAATGAGCATGGTCTTATTCCAAACCAGCCTGGCATTAAGCAACATCACCATCAGCCTGATGGGCCAGTGGAAGAAGAACCATGTCCACAAGGATTGTGGAGGAACTGAAGAGATGAACAGGAAACAATTATCTGTATCCACATTTCCAATGATGTCCCATCCTTCCCCCTTCAGTATGCCTCCCCCTGCCCATAGTCATCAAAATAGGTGTGATATCTCCCTTCTCCTCTACAGCAACCTCAACAAAACACATCCTGTTGCTGGCATATGCACACACAATCCAGCCTCACACTCACGGTCCACTCTCACACAATTATGCTACACAACTCTTGCCACCAAAACGCTCACTCAGACTCAGTCTGTCAATCACTCAGCCAAATATTCACCAATACATATAAGGAATATATACAATATAAATAGTAGATAAAATTTCCGCACTAGAATGTATCAAGATTAATTAAATAACAATACTATGAATACAACTATCTTGTCCTGTTTAGAATGAGGGTGGGAAATCTGTGGCCTCACAGTTCTTATTGGACTCCAACTCCATCAGCCCATGCCAGCATGGTTAATAGTCAGGGAAGATAGAAGATGGATCCAGCAACATCTGGAGGGCCACTGGTTCCCAACCACTGGTTTAGAATATATATTAACAGTAATTTCAGAATTACTGATTGCAGTAAAACTGATTGAATTTCTTCTGATTGCAGAAGGTCTTTGGGAGAGAAAGAGTTGAGGAGTAGAGAGACATTAAATTTGCTTCTGTTGTGTTTTTCAGACATGGGTGATTGTTTTAAATGCCCAGAAGATCAATATCCAAGTAAGGACCGAGATCAATGCCTGCCAAAAGGTTTAAACTTCCTGGCTTATGATGAAATGTTGGGCATCAGTTTAACTAGTTTGGCTTGTACTTTTGCTATAATCACAGCTATGGTGCTTGGAATCTTTATTAGGCAAAGGAACACTCCCATTGTCAAAGCCAACAATCGAGATCTCAGTTACATCCTCCTTATCTCTCTTCTGCTCTGCTTCCTCACCTCATTGCTGTTCATTGGCCAACCTGGGACAGTGATCTGCCCTCTCCGACAAATGGCTTTTGGCATCATTTTCTCAGTGGCTGTTTCTTCAGTGCTTGCAAAAACCATCATGGTGGTTCTGGCATTCATGGCCACTAAGCCAGGATCCAGGATTAGGAACTGGGTAGGTAAAGGGTTAGCAAATACCATCATTTTTTCTGGCTCCATTATTCAAGCAGGTATTTGCACTGCCTGGCTATGCACTTCTCCACCACTCCCAAATATGGACATGCATTCTCTGACTGAAGAAATAGTTGTTGAGTGTAACAAAGGGTCAGTTGTTATGTTTTATTATGTTCTGGGATACTTAGGATTAATGGCAATGATCAGTTTCATTGTGGCTTTTTTTGCTAGGCGCTTGCCCAGCACTTTCAATGAAGCCAAGTTCATCACTTTCAGCATGTTAGTGTTTTGCAGTGTTTGGGTGTCATTTGTTCCAACTTACCTGAGCACCAAGGGAAGGTACATGGTGGCTGTGGAGATTTTCTCCATCTTGGCTTCCAGTGCTGGCTTACTAGGTTGTATCTTTTTCCCCAAATGCTATATAATTGTCTTGAGGCCTGAGCTGAATAAGAGGGACCAGCTAATAAGGAGAGAGAGAGAGGAATATAAAGGCAAGACAGCGCTTTTTCCCTGAACACATCCTGCCATGTTGATTCTAGCAGGGTTCTTTGGAAGCTAAAACTAACTAACTAAACAACTAACCTTTGGATATGAATTAGCACAGCTGATTATTTGTCTCCAGAAAAGAAGAAAAGACAGGACCTCCATGCTCTTTGTCTATTCTCTGTTCATTCAAAGTGATAGATTTATTCTTCCTTACTATATTGAGACTTGGTTAATAGTGTATTTATGCTGCACGTGTTATAATATTACAATGAACTGGAGAAAATGACATCGTGAGAAGCCCTTTAGAGGGCAATTGAATTTTGAGTGTAGAGGGAAACTTATGCAAAAGGCCAAAATAGGCTTGTCAGCACCTAGAATTTACTGTTTCCCCCTTGGCAACTCCGTTGTGTCACACATAGCTCCTAGAGAGGTGCAGTATGGCATAGCAAAAGGAGAGAGAGAGGAAAGGGGAGAGAAAAAATAAATAGCCAACAAAAATAGGTCTCCTAGGTATTCAGATGAGCAAGAAACATCAAAAATGATTTTCTAGAAGTGATAGAGTATCACTTAGAAATGTGGTACAGCTTGTATCCATTGGCATCCACACAGGTACTATGGGTTCTGCTGAGACAGAAGCATTTATGGAGTGTCATTAATCTACTGGTTATTGGTAGGTTCCATCTAGGTAGGTACCATCAATCTAGGTAGAGTGAGGGAAGGGTTTTGGCCTTCCATTCCCTGCCTGTGAGGCCTTGAGAAAATTTATGATTCAGTTCAGCTCAGTCCAAGATCCCCTAGCATCACATCCTCATTCTAGGTTGAAAGCTATGAGAACTAGTATTTCACAGAAAATATTTCCTGGAAAGCTCATGTAGAAGCAACTAAAGTAATGGCCTTAAGAACTATTGGAGCCATATTTAAATTTTACCATACTGTGGGTGGTAGTTTAGCTGAGCCAGCTCTGAAAAAATTCAGAGTAAGGTAATTGTGAAAATTTTATATGGGGCTGCAGTTTGTGGTTGGGATGACGCTCTAACAGACAAATTGGAGGCCCTTCAAAATAGATTTCTTAGAAATTTTTAAATTTTGCCTCCTGGCACTCCCTCTGCCTTGGTTCAGGCAGAGGTTGGTCTTCCCTCCATTAGAGCTTGTATTCACTGTGCCTTTATTAATTACTGGAGAACTTTAAAAGAATCTTCTCTCTGGGTTTTGCCTAAATTATGTTACGATCAGCTGTTAAATCATAAATTCTGGAGTTCAAGAAATTATAATTTACTACAATCCTATTTCACTTCACTTGATGCATTTTCTACTCTGAACTCAAAAGAGAGACTTTGTGAATGTACCTTTGGTCACAGTGTTTCCCTGGATAGACACACTATTAATAATTCAGAATTTCCAAAATGGTACAGGTTTTATAAATATGACCACCACAGAACCGCCTATTTGACAAAGCTTACCTTCCCAAAACTTAGGCAAGCTTTTATGGTTCTTCATTTTCAAACTATGCCAACAGCAATGATTGACAGCAGTTGGCAGATATTCTCAAATTCCTCTGGCTCAATGTTTATTTATTTGTGATGCTCCAGAATTTGAAGATCTACAACATTATTTGTTCTCCTGCCCTCTATACTCTGAACCAAAGTCTAAATTTCTAGGCTTTATTTTGTCTTATCTGTACTGTAACACTGTTCCAAAGAAGATTTTCTATCTTTTGTCTGATACAAATCCCATCGTGACTCACAAGGTCTCTCTCTTTGCTTTGGCAACATCAAAAATTCATGCAAAATTCATTTCTGACAATGCAGTTGACTGTGGGATGCCTTGTTTTAATGGTCATTTAGCTGTTTTAATTTTCAGATCATAATTATCCATTTAAATGTAGAGGTAGTATATTGTAAATGAATTTAAATGAATTTTAAATAATATATTGTGAATATATTTTAGTTTTAAGCATTTTAGATTTTGACCTCATGTTGTATCTGCCCTAATTAGGGGTGTATGGATTCCCCACCATCTATTCTGGTGGGGAATCTGTGTGTGGGGGGGAGGTGATCCATTCCTCCCGCCCAGAATCCTTCAGAGCAGTTCCACTCCACTAAGATTCTGGGGGGGGGGGTGGACTGGCTTGGGGCTGCTTACCTTTCCTCCTGCCAGCCAGAACCGTTGGCCTCCTCCCTGTCCCTGCCAATTGCCATGTCTTTAAAAAACATAATAATAAAAAAATGGCGATTGGGAGGAGGTGCCCATAGACTTATATGCAAATAGAGTCATGAATCTTGCATATAAGTTTATGTGTCTATAGGCTTATACGCAAGATTCACAGCTCTATTTTGCGTATAAGTCTATGGGCACATCCTGCTGATTGCATGTGCCCATAGACTTATATGCAAAGTAGAGCTGCAAATCTTGCATATAAGCCTATGGACACATAGACCTATATGCAAGATTCATGACTCTATTTGCGTATAAGTCTATGGGCACATCCTCCCAATCGTCTCTCTCTTTTTTTTTTTTAAGACATGGCGATCGGCAGGGGCAGGGAGGAGGTGAACGGCTCTGGCTGGCAAGAAGCAGCCGAGTGCTGTTCCACCTCCAGTCCTCCTGGAGCAGAGGAAAGTGGTCCCAGTCCACTGCAGATTCCTGAGGCCGGATTCCAAAGAATCCAGCCTCATTTGAATCTGCAGCTGATTTCTCTTGGGTGGGAAAAAGGTTTTCCCACCCAATCTTTCCCACACCCAAAGATTGTGATCAAACAAGGGGAGATGTTTTTTTGCTTACCTTATTCTGGAGGCTTTATTCTGTATCCCATGACAAATGTCTTGAGATTCCTCACCTCTATCATTGTCCAATCCTTCATATATGATGAGGTCAGAGCTTCTGAGATGTGCTACCTCTTCCTTCCCATCTAAAGATTCCCATCTAGATAGCTAGGTGCTTATATCTTCTTGTAGCATGCAGCTACATCTCCCTTTTTTCTGGACCATAGTGCACAAAGAAGAGAGGTTTATCCCTCACATCCGCAGATCTGATTGGGACATAAATCATGCCCCCCTCCATGCTGCTACAAGTCCAATAGGAACACAAACCTCCCATCCCCATGTATTGTGATCTGGATAACAATCCCCCTTTCTGCACCTCTAATTAATAAATAAAAATGGAGATGCTGCTACTCATTACATGTAAAATGAACAGTGGAGCTTAAGTGGGTTATTCCACTCATGATCACCATCACCTGACCCACTTTGGCTGCTTGGGGAAGAAAGCTTTCTTAGACGATTTTCCTGCATTTACTGATTTGTTCCATCAGAAGAGGGGCTTGGTTTCCATCTGGCATCCCTCAATTGCACCAAATTCTGATTCAGTGCTTCAGACTCTCCCAAATAACATTTTTTTCTTCTCCCGTGTATGGTTCATTGCATTTATATTTTATGGTTATTCCTCTGTAAAAAGTTGTAAACTTGTTTATGTTATATATCAAGAAATAAATGCATGTTACATGTCTAGAGTGGAAGATGAGAGTTTTATTCTTCCACATGCTGAAGAAAGCACAATTTGGTGAGAATTGTATATTAGAAAAAGTTTACTCCCCAAGGCTGCTTCAGAACATAATCCTTCCTACTGAGCATTTTTGTAACATTCTCCAGATCTACTATATATTTAATAAAGAAGGCAAAAGAGTATTATAGTGCTGCAACATTGACCTGGTTTGCATGACACAACAATCCACCTATGGGCAGTTTCCACAGGGTGGCTGATTTTTCACAAACAAGCCACCCTGAGAACCCATGGCTTGTTGTTGGGTTTTTCAGAGTGGCTCATTTTCAAGGTGGCTTGTCATGATGACATCTGAACTTGACAGGGCAACTTCATTGTGGGTTGTTGGGAAGGGCTAGCAAGCTGCCCTGAAAGAGTGGCAAAACCCCCTGCCACTCTTCATGATTTCACTAGTTCTGTCACCATCTTCCCTCATCTTTTGTTAATGCCCTCCACCCTGAGCTCCTAAAAATCAAGAAGAAATGACATGTACACTGTCCTGAACTTGCTCAGAACTGTTGTTGTTGTTGTTACTGTTGCTGTGTTGCTGTCTTGTGCAACTGGCAGACTCCAAAGTCCGCCACTATGAAATCTGCATAATTTCCCTATCAGCTTGACTACTCTACCATGAAATTTGCGTATTTTAGCTAACTGCCTCACTATTCTGCCATGCAATCTGCATAATTTCTCCTCCGCTTTAATGCTGTGCTTTGAAATTTGCATATGTTTACTAATCCATCTCACTGCTCTGTAACCCACATGTATATATGACAGCTCACAAAGGACACTGGTGGAGGGAAGTGACAAGCACAAAGTGGGGGGTGGGGGGAGCTGAAAGCGGTCGTCAGCTGCAGGAGAAGGATCTTTTGGGGCAGATGGGATTAGTTCAGGAGTAGATGAAGCACTGTTGTTGCTGTTTTAAAAGTGTTCACTAGCAAGAGAAGTAAAGGGATGAAATTGACAAGAACATTGACAAGAGGGGGATATCGGTATGCTTGTCTAAATAGGGGACAGGTGGACTTGCACTCTTCTGCACTTGTGCAAGCCTCTGGAAAAAAAATGTGAACACATTCCTGCATTCATAAGGGCTCAGAACATTAATTCCATTTGGCAATTTGTTGTGGGGGTTTCCCTCAGGAGCCAGCAACCCCAGCGGAACACTTGCAGAAAGGGTGCTGAGGTTGGGAACAAGGAAACAAGGAGTTCTGGCAGAAAAGCATCTGGGAGCCAGCAGAAAGACTGAGGGGGGCTGAGAAGGAAAACAAGCCATGTCAAGCTGCTGAGCACCCAATCCTCTGTCAGGTTAGCAAGTCAACAACCAACCCAGAGTGGCTTATATTTAGGGTCGCTTAGCGTGATGTGGGTGACAATCTTTGGGTGTAGGAAAGATATAGCTCACCCATTATATTGTGCTGATCAGAGAAAAGAGCATAAATGCATAAATACTCTCCTTCATGAATATCTTAAGTTGGATCAAAAATCACTGGTGAAATTAGGTGAACATTAAAATGTGCTCAAGAATATGTATCTATATGGATGTCACCTTACAGGACTGTAGCACACTTAACTTTATTGCACAACTGAATGTACATTTGAATCAAAAATACTTTCCATCCATAGTCTAAAACTAGTAGCAACATCTAAATATTTTTTTCAGACTTTGGCACATTAATGTTCATACAGAGTAGGCATATAATAAAATTGTGATCCATATTTATTCTCTTCCATTATCATTATTGTGTTTTTTTTTTTGCTGCTGGGGCTTGCTGGGGCTTTCTGAGAACATGTTTTCAGAGTGAGGTAAATTATAATCCTAACAAAATAATAAGGGCATATCTTCATTAGGGTGGGCCATAAAGAAATGTCAAAGAATTAGAATTCCCAAGCATTCTACAACATGCATGCTATGCTAAGCAAAGAATACAAAGCTGAGGGTGAAAAAAAGAAGAATATGGATAATAGGAGTGGTAATCACATCATGTTGTGCTTCTGTTGAACAGTGAGACCATTATTGAGGGAAAAACCCTCCCTAAATCCCACCATATTGGATATATTCCAGCCTATAAACTTGTCTTCAGGACACCATTTCTGGTGGTGCAGATCCTACCGAGATGGTCAGTTTCTGAAAGTGGCACACTGGGCTTTTCAGCACTGGCCTATGAAGTACTAGAGGTTTTTATTCTGTCCTGTCCCCCATGCTTTTTCATATCATATGTGGGTAGGGACTGCCAGGGGATTTGGAGTTCAGTGCCATTGGTATGCTAATGACACACAACTCTATCTCTCCTTGCCATCACATTCCAAGGAAGTTGTTGAATTCTTGTCTCAGTACTTTGAGGTCAGTAATGGACTGGATGAAGCTGAACAAACTGAAATTTAATCCATGCAAGACAGAGGTGGTCATAGTCTGTAAGACTGTACATGAAGGAATGGGAGTTCAACCCATCTTATTTAAGACAGTACTTCCCTTGAAAACCAGGCTTGCAGTTCAGGAGTAATTACTCACTTGGCCCCGAGCCTGCATGCACAGGTGCCAAGAGTGCATAGGGTCCTTTTCTTGAGATCCTGAATTTGGCCATGGGGACAAATGCCTCTGTTAATAATTGTTTGGACTATTCCAATGCACACCATGTGGAGCTGCTTTTAAAAGAGTTTAAAAGTGTTTGGAAACTGCAGCAGGTCTAAAAGTCAGTAAGCTGACTAGAAAAGATTACCAGTGGTATAGTGGATCCAGGTTTAAAAAAAAAATCAGGGACACTGATATCATCTGCTACCCACTCAGAATTCCCTTTTCCTCTGAACTCAGCTGCAATCCTCACAGTAAGCGAGGCGAGGAGAGAGAGAACTTTCCCAGGAACAATACATTGTTCCCTGTTAAAAACAATACAGTACATTGTTCCCTATTTTGGAGATAGGGTTCAGCAAACTGGATACATCCTTTAGAGTTCTGGCTTGTTCTGAGTAAAACTCAGAATGGATTCAAAGCCCCACCAAAATTAGAGTGACCAGCCTCCACTGATGTTGGCCTTCTTCAACTTGGTGTCCCCTGGATGTTTGGGAGGAAAACTCTAGGGATGTATGAAAATTCTGCCATGGATCTTGGGGAGGCCGAATGCCAGCGCATTCGGCCCCCAGAAACCGGTGGCAGAACGGCCGGCCACCCCCCCCCCCATGACGAGACCGGCTTCCGACCGGCTGCCACCACCGCCATTTCCAGTTTTAAAAAAAAAAAAAGTGATAGGCTACGTAAAGATTTCCATAGCCTATCATGGCTAGGTTTTTTAAAAAAAAACCATGATAGGCTGTGTAAATGTTTACGTAGCCTATCATGGCTGACTTAAACAAAAAACAAAAAACGCACGCACGCAAATGGCTGTGGCCATGGCCGCCGCCATTTGTGTTCCTTATTTTGGCACGTCTTAGTCTACGTAAACATTTACATAGACTAAGACAGTGAAAATAAGGGGAACGCAAATAGCGTAGCGTCTACGCTATTTGCATTCTCCTTATTTTCGCTGTCTTAGTATACGTAAATGTTTATGTAGACTAAGATGTGCCAAAATAAGGAACGCAAATGGCGGCGGCCGTGGGCGCCGTCATTTGCATACGCGCATTTTTGTTTTGTTTTTTAATCAGCCATGATAGGCTACGTAAACATTTACACAGCCTATCACGGCTGATTAAAAAAAAAATGCACGTACGCAAAAGCGCATTTGCGTCCCTGCTAGCCAGCGGCTGGATGTCTGCCTGCTGGTGGAGCCGGCTGGCAGCTCTGCAGAATCCCTGTGCAGCACAGCCGGCCAGCCAGGATTCTGGGGGGGGAGGAACGGAGCGCCTCCCCCCCGGCAAGGATTCCAGGGGGAGGGACGGAACACCTCCCCCCCAACCATAAACATAATCCGCGAAAGGTAAGTACTTTTCGTACATCCCTAGAAAACTCTCATCAACCCTACCAAGAATGGCCAATGGTCAGGGTTGATGGGAGTTTTAGGCCAAAATATCTGGAGGGCACCTGGTTGCTCCAGGCCATGTTATAGATTTGGTCCCAGTAGTCTTCGGTGCAACCAGAATTCTGACTAGAGAAATAGAGGGGTGCTGAAGCACCAGATGGGCCCCATGTGTTGCTGGTGAGCCACATTTATGTCATAGGTTGAAAGCTCTGGAGACACCCTGTTGATAGTTCTCAGACAGTCTCTTCACAATAGTTCTGCTCAGGAGAAAAGTATTAATTGGCATGATCTATCAATAACATTTCCATTACAGAACTGTAATGGAAATATGCCATAGAGAGTGAATTATAAACTCTGTAATTACCTCAAATTACTGTGTTGTATCATCATTCTACCATAACTCCACATCATTTTTGGAAGCTACCAGCAGTGACCATAACAAAGTCTGAAATCTTATATAAACTACTTTCTATCATTAATATTATGAAGGAATTGTAGACAGGCAGGGCTCTGTTAGACAGGTTCCTCGCCCATCTTTAGATTTACGGACTAGGTATCAAATCAGCCCAGTAAGGAGCTGCAGATGGCAGAGTTCTGAAACTTGGCTGACAACAGATGATAATGCTTTAAAAGGAAGCAGGGGCTTAGTACTGAGAGAAAATACATACTAGCCCTTTGAATGACTGTGGAGTTTCTGCTGCTGCTGTTTTTGTTACTGCTTCAGGTTCAATGCACTGTACGGAACGTTAACTGCAATATGAATGATCCCCTCCAGTTCCTACATGCATATTCTCAGACAGGTGACCTCATCATTGGGGGGATTTCTTCTCAGTATGCATCCTTAGATAAAGTGGTAGCCTTCAGCAAATATCCCAAGGATCATCATCCTGAATTGCCTCTGTAAGTACTCCCCACTGCCACACACAAATATAACAACGAATAGGGTAGATTATAACCTTGATCATTTGAGAACACAAGCAATTTCATAGTCAGAAAAGAATAATACATCAGAAGATTTTCTGATGTATGTATATTCAGGAGAGTATGCCATTTAATTTGATGGGACTTACATTTGAATAACTGAAGAGAGTTGCGGTCTTATCATTTAAATTTGGAATATGTTGTTGCAGGATGACGGTCATCTGGCAGCACAAACATATTCATGTCTACTCAGAAGTAAGCCCCATGGAATTTAATGGGTCTTACTCCCAGGAAAGTGGACATACAATTGCAGCCTAAATTGCAGACATTGTACACACCCTGAATCTGTCCATTTATGTGATGTCTTCTTATTATGCCCAACATTTGTCTCCTCTAATGAAGTAGGACCATCTCAATAATGATACAACTTCTGTTTCAGTTACATGCCCATAGACAATCAGCATGTTGTTGCCTTGGTATATGCTGTAATGGAGATCAATAGGAACCAAAAGATCTTACCCAATGTCAGCCTGGGTTTCCAAATCTATCACAGCTACTGGGATGCTAGGACAACATATCTGAATAGTATAAAACTTCTGTCCACCCAGGAAAAGCTTGTCCCCAACTACAAATGTGGCATCCAGAAGAATCTAATAGCTGTTATTGGAGGACCAGATTCTTCAACATCTCTCTCAATGGCCAACATCTTAAGGATCTACAAGACACCACAGGTACGATATGTGTATAAGGCATAATCCTCTCACAGTTCTGAAATAACATCCACACTCTTCCTATATTTCCAGAAATTGTTATGGTGGGGAGATGTGATAGATATGATTGATATAAAACTGGCATGTCTTGCTTATTATTCATGGAAAATCTCAAGGGAATATTACAGTTCCTCTACAATAGTGATGGAGTGTATGTGGATTAGGACAGTGTTCCTGAGTAATTTCCCAAAGAGCCAAAATGTCTGTGGTTCCCTATCTCTTATATTTCTTGTGATGCATGTTTTTCAATGTATGTTTAATATCATGTAATATTCATCAACTCAATAGATTAGCTACATGATCCTCTCTGATTGAGTGGGTGTGAGGAAATCCAAGGGAAAATGGAGAATGTGCCTACAGCTGTACACTTTTCTCAGTTTTCTTATATGCTAGAATTTCCCACTGAAAACTGGGTAATAGTACAGACAGTTATGCACTGACCCCAAAGTTGATTGAGATTCCATCTGCTTTTACTCAGTACTGAGGTCGAGTTAAGTTTGGAAACTGGAGGCTTTGTGCTTCCCATAGACTCTCATGGGACTTTCTTTTTTAAAAAAAAAAATATTATAATGCATGTTCTCGTGGTCAGAACTGGGTGATATTTGTAGCCCTATTGCCCCTTCTGCTTGCCAAAAGTCAGAAAAGAACATGCAGGGGCTTTTATGTTAGATGCATTTATACTTCAGTTGTTCTTTTTTAATGTAATTATTGGTGATTTTTTGAAAAATGACATAATTGGATGAAAACTGCAACAAATTTTGCTCTTCTATGGGGGATGAAGCCAAATAGCAGAACAATAGATGAAGCAGACACAGCATTTTAATGGTATCCAAAAGAGAACACACTTATCCTGCTAAGTTAGGACATGAGAAGTTGCTTTATACTGAGTCAGACCATTGGACCATCGAGCCCAGTATTGTCAATATTTACAGACAACAGCTCACTGAAGTCTCAGGAAGGAGTTTTCCCAGCACTGCCAGGAGATTGCAGAGAAGTAAACCTGAGGCCTTCTACATCCTTAGCATGTGCTCTACCACTGAGCTATGGCTCTTCCACTGAGTTACTGAGCTCTGTAATTTGCCCACTGATGAGGTCACTTCTTCCTTGTGGACCATTGTTCTGAAAATGACAGGGAGCCTAGAGGTATGCCAAAGTGGGAAACCTACATAGTTTCAGAATGATAGATGCAGCAGTTCATGTGGAAGTGGAGTTCTCCATTATTTTAGGAGAGACTGTGTCTCCCTCTCCCTTCCCTCACCCCCCCCCCTCGCTGTCTGGGCAATATTTATAAAAAGGGCATGCATCATAGAGGTTTCCCCATGAATTATACCTGTAAACTTTCAAAAGGCTAGGTGCAGGGCCTAGGTAGCTATGAGGACTGAAATACTATTTTTGGCTTTTTTTCCTAGTGAAGCTTGGGGGGGGGGCAATTTCAGAATCACACCCTTTCCATACCTCAAAGCTCAGTGATTGGTCCCCGTGGTAAAATGTGCCATAGATTTAGAATGCGGACCTGTCAGTCAGTGATAGGGATGTACAAAACCCCACTTACCTCCGTCCACTGGGGTCCGTGGGAGGGGGCAGGTGATCTGGTCCAGTGCCCTGGGGTCCGTCGGGGGGGAGGTGATCTAACCCTCCCCTCCCCCGGAATCCCCCGGCCAGCTCCGTTCCATGGTAAGGCGACAGAGCCATCAGCTAGGGCCAGGCGCAGCCGGACTTCTGGCTGCAGCCAGGCTGCAGCCGCAAATGGCGGCTGCTATGCCAGCCTCCATTTGCATCCCTGCCAAGCCCTGATAGCCTATCACGGATATAGTGATGAAGTGAATGGCGGCCGTGGACGTGGCCACCATTCGCAAGTCAGCGCGAACGGCAGCAGGTAGGTGTCCCGTTTCGCATGCCTTTCATGGGATGGGGAGGCAGGGCCATCGTTCCGCCATGGATTTCGGGGGGGTGAATGCACTGGCATTTGGCCTCCCCAATATCCATGGCAGAATTCTCTGCCATCCCTATTGATACCTCAGTTAATGTTTGGAATACCAGTACCACTGAGATTCAAACTGCTATCCACCCCATAGAAAAAAACTATGCAGAACAACCTTGAATTTTATTGTAAGGATTACCTAAATAATGTGTTTGAAGTACATTGTCTATTCAAATGTGCTTGATCAATGCCCAGTATTATTGTTCTCAACAAAGGTGTTGATATCACTGGTGGAAAGAATATGGAGCTTCACACAGGGAAGTGATCCAGCCATATTTCCCATTCTTCCCATAGAAAAGCCAGGAGTAAATATTTGTAGATGGAATATATGTACTGGGATAGAGTTAATTGAATAGACAGGTCATCATAGAACCTCATAGACATATTAGTTGGATGGACTGATCCTCCAGTGTAAACCTTTATTTCTTTTTAGGTTGCTTATTGCTCATTTTCTTCACCAAAACATGAAAGATACAACATCTTTTCCTTTTACCGCATGTCTCCCAGTGAAACCGATCAGTACAGAGGAATTGTCCACTTACTTCAGCATTTCCAATGGAAGTGGGTTGGGATCATTGCAAAGGATGACGATGAAGGAGAAGGATTTATACAAGCACTATTCCCACTGCTTTCTCATGGAGACCTCTGTATTGCAGCAACACAAAGACTAAGTACTGTGGATTTAACTACCAATATTTTTGCTTTGATTCGTAGCATACATGATAGAACTTTTTTTATGTACAAGAACCATGCCAATGTCTACATTTTGTATGTCAACACAGAAATCTTGGTGAGATTAGAATTCTTGTTAAATTTTGCAGAGAAAAAGTATAACTCTATGGGTAAAATATGGATTCTTACTTTCCATTGGGAACCACAGAGATTCCAAGGCCATGATTTAATTATGTTCAGTGGTGCTTTATTTTTTGTAAGTCACTCCAGTGAAGTTCCTGGATTCCAAAACTTCCTGCACGTTCTAAGTGAACATTGGCCAAGTAATTACCTTTCCAAGGCATTCTTAGAGAAAGCATCCATCTGTTTATTCCCACATTTAAATGAGGGTCAAGGGAACAAGGAAAACTGTACCGAAGAGGAGAAGTTGGAGAGCATTCCTGGACATTTTCAACAACTAAGCATGAGTAGCCAGGCTTATAGTATCTACACTGCTATCTATGCCATAGCACATGCTTTACATGCCATGTACTTATCCAGTCTGAGATCCACAAGAATGATGGACAGAGACATATGGGAGATCCTGAATCTGAAAACTTGGAAGGTATTTTTTCAATCCAAAGTGTGCTCACACACATCTGTGCATGCATACATACACACACACACACACACAAACTTTTAAAAAACAAAACAATCCCCCTCCCTTTTAAAAAAAAATATGAATGGTCCTGAAAGTGGCTGACAATAGCCAAAATCACAGAACTACAATAGCCTTAAACCCATACAATAATTAAAAAAAACCCAGTGAAATTAATTAAAACAGCAGATGATTGTATTACAATCCATTGATCAAAAATATCACCCTATGGGCTGGATCCAGGAGAAGTCTTCTTTGGATGGAAGGGCTCTGCTCATAGGAGATGCCTCTTGACTGATTTTTCTAACAACTCAACCCATTCATCAGGGTTCTCTGAGCATCAGTGTAGCTTTTTCAGAGGACTTAGGTGCTGCCATGAGGAACAGGGAGTGGAGAAGTCAAGTTTCACCAGCCCAGATGTATGTGGCCAAATCTAGATTCAGCCCTATATAAAAATGGCAGAGGATATTATTGTGAGGGATGTCATGAGCATGAGGTCACAGCACCCCAAACACCCTAGCCATCTCCTCCTCACGAGGAGGAGATGGCTAGAGAAATTGGGGAGTACGCAGCACCAAGGACTTGTCCTGCCCCCACCAGTTATCAAGCAAACCCTGAATAGCTGGCAGGGGCATGATGAGGCCTTGGTGTCACACAAGCCCCAACAACTCTAGCCATCTCCTCCTTGCAAGGAGGAGATGGCTAGAGCACTTGGGGAGTGCATGATACCAAGGACTTCCTCAGTCAAGCCCTTGTTTGCATAAAGACCTTGTGTGCATAAGGGTCTGACTACCAGAGTCCTTGGTGCACAGAGGAGGGGCGGCTTACACAGCTCACTGGACAGGTACGGGGCAAGCAGAGAAGCTCACCAAGTGGGTCTGGGGTGCACAAGCAGGGGCAGGGGCTCATCAAGCTCCCCCTTGCCCTGGATGAGGGTGAGTCCATCCCTAAATATAGTTCTTAAAACCAGAAGCTACCATACCATTGTTTGGTGTAAAAGCACGTTCTTAACTACCTTCTTCTAAGGGTCTATGGCACAAATATGAACAGTTTAACTTAGGACAGAATTCCATAACTTGGGAATTCCACAACCAGAAAGTTGTGACATTTCTCAAATTCAGAAATAATTTCTAGAGCAGTTATGCCCGTAGGGATGGAAGAAAGTCCCTTACCTGGTCCCGCAGCTTGCTTCGTGGTGGGGGGGAGGTGCCCGTCCCTCCAGCCGAAATTCTGGCTGGGGGGGAAGCGCCCCGTCCCTCCGGCCGCGAATCCCGTCTCCTGCCGGGACGCAAATGGCGGTGGCCATAGCCTCTGCCGTTTGCGTCCCTGCAGTCAGCTGTGATAGGCTACGTAAATGTTTACGTAGCCTATCACGGCTGACTTTGGAAAAAAAAAGCACGTACACAAATGGCGGCGCCCATGGGCGCCACCATTTGCGTTCCTTATTTGGGCATGTGTAATCTACATAAACATTTACATAGACTATGGCGAAAATAAGGGCAACGCTATCACGTTTGTTGTTGTTGTTGTTTTTTACTTGGAAATGGCGGCGGCGGCAGCCGGTTGGAAGACCGGCCGCCGCTGCCGCCGGGAGCCACCGCCGCCAGGGACATTCGACAAAGGTAAGTCCAATCCCGGGGGGGGCAGGGGGGTCGGACCGTTTCTCCACCACTGTCGCGGGGCCGAATGCGATGGCATTCGGCCTCCTGGAGATTCGTGGAGAAATTCTCCAACATCCCTAGTTTATGGCCTAGCCTGAATTGGAGCAAAAATAAATACCCTAAGTCTTTTTGTAATTTAAAGACTAATAATTGTATTATGAGTGACAGAAGCTTTTCTGAACTAAAGTCCAGTTCATCGGTGACAAGATGTAATCCTCATTTGCAGAAATATAGGACAACAAATGAGGATTATACCCATAGAGATATTTGATCTCTGTTTTAGGATTTACTTCTGTAAGTTAAGCCATGGCTTTGTGTTTTATCCTCCCATGTTTTATAAGCTCTATTGTGAGGTCTCTTGACTGGGCCAATACACTTACATTGATTACACCCATTCATCTGATGAAGTTGGATCTTTTCCATGAATGTTTGCCAGATGTAGGCAATCTGGTTCCCTCCAGATATTTTCAGCTACAAGTCCTAGTATTCCTGACTAATGGCCATTCTGTCTTGGGTCTATAAGAGTTGTAGAGCAAAACATCTGGAGGGCACCAAGTTTTCTACCACTGGCTAATGCAATAGTAA
Source organism: Heloderma suspectum (assembly GCF_057233095.1). Lineage (NCBI taxonomy): Eukaryota > Metazoa > Chordata > Lepidosauria > Squamata > Helodermatidae > Heloderma > Heloderma suspectum. The sequence goes on along the minus strand of NC_139463.1, from coordinate 90,220,444 downwards.
ATGAGTTAGTCTTCAATGTGCCAGAATGTGCTTCATTGGCCCAATTTATACAGAGCATGTGCTTCAACTAGCAGTGTCAGAGAAATCTGCAACAGAATCAAATGAGGTTGGGTTTCTATGAATCTGACCCATGGATTCCACAGAAGACCAGCTTTTCGCCATTGAAGTGGAGTCCATGGACTTGCAGATAATTTTTCCAACATGCCAGAAGTTTGCACAAATTTAGTAATAGAAAAATATGCTCCCCCCAACTCCCCCCCCCAACCCTGGCTGAAAATTCACGTTTCCCCCATAGGCTAAAACATGAAAATGCACATTTGGGGGCATTTGCACATTTTGGGGAATTTGTGCATTTTCTCGAGCAAAATCTGTGCAAGTGTGAATTTGCACAAATTTGAAAACTAAAAAAAATCTGATTCTGTTGATGAGCAGATGATGAAATGAAAGTCACCTGACTGTCCATGAAATGCAGACAGAACAGATTTCACACAATCCAAACATCCCTAGCTTCAATAGCTTAATTAATACTTCAAGCATCCAATGAAGGGGACTATATTCTATAAAAGCTTGTACCAGAATATATTCATTACTGTTAAGGGTGCCACAAGGCTCGTTAAACTAAAATCTGTGATCAAAACTATCAGATCTCAACCTAGGGATGTTTCAAGTGCTTGCCTGGGTCTGGCAGCCAGCAGAACCCTCTGCCCCCGCCCCCCTGGACCCTGCTGTTCAGCCGCCATTGTACACAACAGTAAAACAGTGCTCAGTGGGCACAGGTGAGTCCATCCATCCCTATCTCTACCAGACTTGCCCTCAAAGAAATTCAGTGTGAAGGTTTCAAATATCCCATTGAACACCATTTTATATAAGTTTTCCTTCTTTTAGCTTCACCATTTCCTGATGAGAATATCCTTTAATGACAGTGCTGGGGAACAGGTGTCTTTTGATGAGAGTGGTGAATTAAGAACTGGATTTGATATTATCAACTGGGTTACATTCCCAAACAAGTCATCCTTAAGTGTGAAAGTAGGAAGGATGGACCCACAGGCTTCACCAAATAGAGAGTTCACCATTAATGAAAAGAGCATCTCATGGCACAGTTTTTTTAAACAGGTGGGATTTCATTGCAAGTTGTATGTTGCAAAGTCAAATCAGAAAGTGTTATAGTATTGCTTGGCAATCTGCTCTACCCACATAATGTGAAGGCCTTTGCAATGCCTCCTTTGGCAAAGTGTAATTATATTGAGCCATCAGACTAGAAAACTGACTAAACGGTATACAACAGGGCCCTTCCACATGCAGCAAGCCCCACAGATTTCAGTCTGAATGCAGCCAGCCCCACTGATTCTGGTCCACAAGCATCCCCTACGACTTACTGAACATGATGTAGCACTTCTGGGGGCAAGCCCTGAAAGGAGCAAGACTTCCCATTTCAGGGCTTGCCTATGGACGTGCTACATCATGTTGCAGGGAGTGTAGGGGCCACTTGTGGACCGCAACCAGCAGAGCTAGTTGCTGGTTCCGGTCCACATGCAGGAGAACCCATTTGGATATTTCCCACTGTCAACTCTTCAAAGCCCAGCTCTCTCCATATATGTTGTATTTTTTTCCCCCAATTTGACATTGTCAGCAGAAATCATGATAGCTATTAAAGTGATTCTTATTTACCTTAGGAATAGAACTAACATGAATTGTGGGGGGAGGGAGAGCTTTTTTGCCTTTGTTCTAATGTATTTCAGAATTCTAAATCATTATCTAGTTCTCCTACCTTCCCTTCCCCCTGCCCCTTCAAATATCCCCACTGACACATACCGTTGGATTTAGTGGATTTAAAAATTAAGAGTTTGACCAACAGATACTACACATGCCTTAAAATTTAGCAATGTCATTAAAGATTTAGGGTGTTATTGCTATATTTTCCTCCATTATTCCTCACATTGGAGGGGCAAAAGTAAGGATGGACGAAAGTCCCTTACCTGGTCCCGCAGCTTGCTTCACGGTGGGGGGGAGGTGCTTCAGTTCTTCCCCCTAAGTTCAGGCCGTGAAATAAAAAAGTAAATGTAAACGCACACACACACACACACACGTGATAGGCTACATAACGATTTACGTAGACTATGGTGAAAATAAGGGCAACGCAAATAGTGTTGCCTTTATTTTCGCCGTAGTCTATGTAAATGTTTACGTAGACTAACTGGGCCCAAATAAGGAACGCAAATGACAGAGCCCATGGGTGCCACCATTTGCGTACGTGCTTTTTTTTTTTTTTTCCAAAGTCAGCCGTGATAGGCTACGTAACGATTTACGTAGCCTATCACGGCTGACATTGGAAACCTAGCCATGATAGGCTACGTAAATTTTTACGTAGCCTATCACGTGTGTGTGTTTAGGGATGGTGGAGAATTTCTCCACTAATCTCAGGGAGGCCGAATGCCAACGCATTTGGCCCCCGAAATTGGTGGTGAAATTCTCCGCCACCCCCCGCCACCCCCCTGGGATGGGACTTACCTCCCTTGAATGTCCCTCTGGGAGGTGGGTCCCAGCGGCGGTTCGGCGGAAGTTCAGCAGGGGCGGGGGCGGCGGCCCGTCTTCCGACCGGCTGCCACCGCCGCCATTACAAAATAAAGTAAAAACAAACAAACACGTGATAGGCTACGTAATGATTTACGTAGCCTATCACGGCTAGATTTCCAAAGTCAGCCATGATAGGCTACGTAAATCGTTACATAGCCTATCACAGGTGACTTTGAGAAAAAAAAAGTGCGGTGTATGCAAATGGCGGCGCCCATGGCGCCACCATTTGCGTTCCTTATTTGGTCCCAGGTAGTCTACATAAAGATTTACGTAGACTATGGCGAAAATAAGGGCAACGCTATTTGCGTACGCGCTTTTTTTTTTTTTTCAAAGTCACCTGCGATAGGCTACGTAACGATTTACATAGCCTATCATGGCTGACTTTGGAAATCTAGCTGTGATAGGCTACGTAAATCATTACGTAGCCTATCACTTTTTTTTTTTACTTTTGTATTTCGCGCCGGGGAGATGGGGCGCTTCTCCCCGGCCTGAATTTCGGCCTGGTGAGGCGGGGTGCCTCCCCCGCCGGCCTGAACTTCGGGGGGAGAACCGAAGCGCCTCCCCGCCACTGAGAAGCAAGCTGCGGGACCAGGTAAGTGCCTTCCGTACATCTCTATGTGTGTTGTTGTTTTTTTACATTGATTTACTTTGTAATGGCGGCGGCAGCAGCCGGTCGGAAGATGGGCCCCTGTCCCCGCCGAAACGCCGCCGAAACGCCGCCGGGACCCACTGCCAAGAGGGACATTCGCAGGAGGTAAGTCCCATCCCAGGGGGGGCGGGGGCGGAGAATTTCACCGCCAATTTTGGGGGTCCGAATGCGTTGGCATTTGGCCTCCCCAAGATTCGTGGAGAAATTCTCCACCATCCCTTGGCAAAAGTGAGAACTGATCATGGCCCAAATGCTAACAAATTCAAGTGCTGTTGAATTTTTTGCCTTGAATTAAATTTCATTCCAACACTAATTTCAGTTACACAACAAGAAACCCTAACTGATATTTCCCAGCTTTCTGTTTATGTGTAGGTTCCGACATCTGTGTGTAATGACAACTGCCATCCAGGTCAAAGCAAAAAAAAACAGGAGGGGAAGCCATTTTGTTGCTATGACTGTGTTCCATGTCCACAAGGGAAGATTTCAGACCAGAAGGGTAAGAGATATCATCTTTGTTCTTCTCACTCCAAGAGTGAGTGATGAATGGATCTGTTTCAGTTTCTCTAAGAATCACATTTTGTCAAGCAGAAGTTTGTTTCAGCCCATTTTCCCATCCCTTTTCAAATGTTTGTTTGTATGGCCATGCTAAATTGCATATGTATTTTTGTGCACATTTCCTATGATTATACAGATTTTTGCAATCTATTTTTCCTAATATATGGCTTTTTGTAAGCTATGTTCCCTAAGGTATGCATTTTTGTAGGCAAATCTTATTGGAGAACTGAATTGGAAAATTCAAGGAAGTGTAAAAACTGAAGGATGGTAGCATTCTGGTTCCCATAGTTACTCGGGAAGTGTAAATTAGGCCTGCTCATATGCACATTCAAAACAAACAGATTTATCTGCCAACCCTACCAAGAGCATTCATTTATTATTTATTTGTTAGTGATACTTATATACAACTTAACATAATAGAATCCCTAAGCAGTTCATGATCCTTACCAAAGTCATGCATGTCATTGGGTGTGTTGTTCTCAATGTATACATACTAGTGGCCACTGAGGGAGAGGACTGGTGGCAGATAATTTCAAACTTGTGAGCGTCCTATGCCACAGGGAGTGAGAAAGATTCTGTCCAGCAAAGGATCCTGCCAAACATGTCTTACTTGCAGACTATCTTTCATATGTTTTGAGTGAATTAGAACATGGCTGATATGACTGGGAAATTTCCTTTCATATATTTTGCTATTTTATCAGTATAAAGGTATTTCAAAAACTGTTTGTAGAATAAAAATGTTTAAATACCATGTGTAGTACAAATGAAATAGCAACAACAACAACAATAATAATAACAATAATAGTTCCTATTGCTAATAACAACCCCAGATTGTTCAAATACCGATCATATTCAAACATATAATAAAATGTTGGTCAATTGATTAAAATATTCCCACCAGAATGGAACAATACTGGATGTTATGTACATAAATTTATGCTAAAAGTGTGTGGTATAATGTATGTCAATAAATCAAGCTTTTTATGCCATTTTTTTCATAATAGCTAGAGGTTTCTTTTCTCTTTTTTAGCTGTTCAGAAAATAACTACATTCACAATCAGTTAAAGGAGAAAATGTTATTTCATTTCATTGGCTGCAGAAAAACCTTGAGTAGAGGAGAGAAGGGATGTCATAGAATTCCGCCACAAATTCCAGTGAGGCTGGATTCTTTAGAATCCGCCCCCCCGGAATCCGTGGCAGAATGGCCTCCTGCCCCCCACCCCCCTGCGGAATCCCCCCAGCACAGAACTTACCTGGGGCGGATACGGCGGCAGCTCCGACAGTGGCGGTGGCTCCAGCTGGTCTCCCGGCAGGCTGCGGCCAGGCTGCTGCGGCCGCCATTTGCATTCTTGAGGCTGTGATAGGCTATGTACATATTTACATAGCCTATCATGGCAAAGAGCAGGGATGCAAATGTCATCCGCTATGCCATTTGCGCCCCTGCTCTTTGCCGTGATAGGGTATGTAAGTATTTATGTAGCTTATCACGGTAAAGGCAGCCACGCAAATGGAGTAGCGAAGGCAGAGCAGAGCTGGCTGGGGAGGATTACGGGGGGAGGGACGGAGCGCCTCCCCCCCCATGGATGCCCTGTTACGGAGCCAGGTAAGGAATTTGTACATCCCTAGAAGAGAGGTTGTATTATGATTGAGTGCCATGGTCCCAGGTGTCATGTCTCTACAGCAATAATCCTCAGAGGAAGAGCTTGAACCTTCTGACCCAAGGCAACAGGTCAGAGGGCTACCCAAAACAGTCTGGGGCCTTCAGGGGTGAGGCCTTCAGTTTTATCAATTTGAGAGGAAGAGAGCTCAGCTTCTGAGGCAGAGAGAGATGCTGGGTCACCAGCTGACCCAAAGAATGCTGGTGCCTTAAGATTCATGGTAGTATGGTGGTCAGGCAAATGAGTGTTTGCTTACTGAAGAGGGCTTCTCATGAGTAAATGACTATTCATGATTAGGGCCCTCCTCACAAAGAAGACATCTTACACAAGGCTTTAACATGATGCATCTGAGCCCAGGGTGTGTCTGGTACCTCTGGTACTCAGCCTCACAAGAGCTGCTGAAAACAATAGTCTTTCATATTTCCTGTTCTTTCTCTTTTTTTGACTGGCCTGTGTGACTTAGGGGTGTATGGACCCCACCTACCTGGGTCTGCTTGGGGACCCGTGGGGGGGGAGACAATCTGGTCCTCCCTCCCAGAATCCTCCCTGGCCAGCTCCGCTCAGCAGCGAGTCTGTGGAGCTGCCGGCCGGGGCTGCAGGCTGCCGGACTTCCAGCTGCAGCTGGTCTACGTACGCAAATGACAGCCAGCATGGTGGGTGCCATTTGCATGCCTCCCTTAGCCGTGGTAGGCTACGTAAAGATTTGCATAGCCTATCATGGCAAAAAGGGAAGGACACAAATGGCACCCACTATGCCAGATGCCATTTTGCTAGGGATGTACGAAAGTCACTTACCTAGTCTCGCAGCTTGCTTCGCGGTGGGGGGGAGGCGCTTTGGTTCTCCACCCGAAGTTCAGGCTGGGGGGGGGAGGCGCCCCACCTCGCCCGGCCGAAATTCAGGCTGGGGAGAAGTGCCCCGTCTCCCCAGCCGCGAACTACAAAAGTAAAAGAAAAACAAAAAACTGTGATAGGCTACGTAACGATTTACGCAGCCTATCACGGCTAGATTTGCAAAGTCAGCCATGATAGGCTAAGTTAATCATTACGTAGCCTATCACGGGTGACTTTGGGGAAAAAAAAAAGCACGTACGCAAATGGCGGCCCCCATGGGGCACTGCCATTTGCGTTCCTTATTTGGTCCCTGTAGTCTACATAAAGATTTACGTAGACTACGGCGAAAATAAGGACAACACTATTTGCGTTGCCCTTATTTTCGCCGTAGTCTACGTAAATCTTTATGTAGACTACCGGGACCAAATAAAGAACGCAAATGGCGGCTCCCCATGGGGGCCGCCATTTGTGTACGCGCTTTTTTTTTTTCCAAAGTCACCCGTGATAGGCTACGTAACTATTAACGTAGCCTATCATGGCTGACTTTGGAGATCTAGCCGTGATAGGCTACGGTAATCGTTACGTAGTCTATCATGTTGTTTGTTTGTTTTTTTACTTCAGCTGTAATGGCAGTGGCGGCAGCTGGTCGAAAGACCGGCTGCCGCCCCCGCCCCCGCCGAAAGCCCGCCGAACCCCCCGGGACCCGCCGCCGGGAGGGACATTCGGCTACGGTAAGTCCCATCCCGGGGGCGTGGCGGAGAATTTCACCGCTGATTTCGGGGGGCCGAATGCATTGGCGCTCGGCCCCCCAAAGATTCAGGGAGAAATTCTCCTCCATCCCTACATTTTGCACTTGCACGGGGCAGCAGACGGACCCGGACGGATCCGGAGCTGGCGGTGCCAGCCTGCCAGGTAGGATCTGGCCAGGTCGGACTTCGCAGGTTGGCAGGGTGGGGTGGTCTGTTACGCCATGGACTCCAGGGGGGGAGTGTTTTCTAAGAATCCAGCCTCATTGGATTTCATGGCAGAATTCTCCGCCATCCCTAGTGTGACTGAACTTCTTTACTGCTGATTTTTGCACATGTTTTTGACTTTGCTTCTTGGACTACATTTGTAACTGGTTTTGTACCTGTGTCTTGACCTTGCATGTGCCTAATTCCTCTATCTTGGACTCTCCATGTGGCCTGGTCATATTGTGCCTTTCACCTTTTCCTTGTTCACTGGCTTGCCATTGGAGTTGCCCTTTTACTTGTCAAAATGCTGAACCTGAACCAACAGGAATAGGATGTTGAAGGATTTTGAAATTTCATAACTTTTGTTTTTCAGACATGGATGACTGTTTCAAATGCCCAGAAGATCAGTATCCAAACAAGAACCAAGACCGATGCCTTACGAGGCATTTAAATTTCCTATCTTCCGATGAAACCTTGGGCATCAGTTTAGCTGCTTCTGCTTGTTCCCTTGCATTGATCACAGCTACAGTGCTTGGAATCTTTATTAAGAACCAGAACAGTCCCATTGTCAAAGCCAACAACAGGTATCTCACTTACATCCTCCTCATTTCTCTTCTGCTCTGCTTCCTCTCCTCCTTGCTGTTCATCGGCCCACCTGGGAAAGTGATCTGTCCTTTACGACAAATGGCTTTTGGCATCATCTTCTCAGTGTCTGTTTCTTGTGTGTTGGCAAAAACCATCACGGTGGTTCTGGCTTTTTTGGCCACTAAGCCAGGATCCAGGATAAGGAAATGGGTGGGCAAACAATTATCAATCTCCATTGTTCTTTCTGGTTCCCTTATTCAAGCAGGGATTTGCACTGCCTGGCTATATACTGCTCCTCCATTTCCACATAGGGACATGCACTCTCTGGCTGAAGAAACTGTGGTAGAATGTAATAAAGGATCTGTTGTCATGTTTTATTGTGTTCTAGGGTACATGGGATTAATGGCAATGATCAGCTTCATTGTGGCTTTCTTTGCTAGAAGTTTGCCTAGCACTTTCAATGAAGCCAAATTTATCACTTTCAGCATGTTGGTGTTTTGCAGTGTTTGGGTGTCATTTCTTCCAACTTACCTGAGCACCAAAGGCAAATACATGGTGGCTGTGGAGATCTTCTCCATCTTGGCATCTAGTGCTGGATTACTGGTTTGTATCTTCTTCCCAAAATGCTATATAATTATACTTAGACCTGAGTTGAATAGCAAGGGGCAGATAATTAAGAGGAATACATCGAAATATGAGGGCAGATGAATATATTCTAATCTTCTTTCCCTTTTTACCTGGCAGGGTTAGGATATTATTATTATTATTATTATTATTATTATTATTATTATTTTGTGTGTGTGAACACATCACACCTAAGTCTTCCTACCAAATGCTATATGAATGTCTTGAGGCCTGAGCTGAATAAGAAGAACTAGATAGTAAGGAGAGATGTATAGGAACCTAAAGGCATTGTAACAGATGCAAGGCAGCTCTTTTTCTTTTTTTTTCCTCTGCAGACACCTTATACATTTGATTTGGGGGGAAATCACCCAACAGCCAACATTTGAAAAGGATTAGCACAGTGCATTATTTCTCTACAGAAAAGCAGGAAATGCTAGATCTCCATGCCCCTAGTCTTTTTCTCTCTTCATTGAAAGCAATTGCTCCTTACTCTATTGGTTAATAAGGTATTTTATGCTACACTTGTTATACTACAAACTTAACCTGGAGAAAATGACATTGTGAGAGAGTAGTTGATATGTGTGTGATTGGGGAAATCAGTTAAACAACACCTAAAATTTGAAATGGCAGTTTCGCTCTTGACAGCTTTGTTACGCACAGCTCCTGGAGAGGACCAAGGGTGGGTGGGGGGAGGAAAAACAATAGCCAACAAAAGTTTGTTTCTTAGAATCTCAGATGAGCAAGCAAGTTCAATCAAAATTATTTCCTAGTACTAACTGAATATTGCTTAGAGATGGAATGTAGTTTGTATCCCATAGCATCCATACAGAGCATTTATGGAATGGGTCAAAGGCACATTGGTTTCTGGTAGGTTGGATCAATCTGGATAGGGTGGGGGAACTGTTTTGGCCTCCCACTCCCTGCCTCTGAGGCCTTGGGGAAATACAAATTCAATTCAGCTCAGCCCCAGATGTCCTAGCTTCATATATCCTGATTCCAAGTTAAAAGCTGTCAGAGCTAGATTATATAAAATGAACCTCACCACCCTGACAGATTAGAAGCCATCAGATTGAAAACACATCTAATGAGTCCTCAGAGCTAGAGTAGTTCCTTCCCCACACCAAAATATTGTGATTGAACAAGAGTAGCTGTTTTCCCCTTTCTGGACTGGAGTACTCAGATCCACAAAGGGAAAGTGAGCAAAAACACCTCTCTAGATCTAACATGTTCAGGAGTGAGAGTAGGCTAGCACTGCCCAAAAGCTGCACTAGATCCCATTGACATCTGAAGCTCTCTGAAGAAGCAAGAAGGTATGGATGTGTTTCTATTTCCTTTTGAATGGATTGGAGCTCACTGCAGAAGATATTATTCTTATTATTCTTATTGTTATTATTATTATTATTATTATTATTATTGTTATTAAAATAAAGATGTGACTGCACACTACTCATTATGTGAAACATATAGCTTGTCCCTCACTGGAGCTTAACCAAGTTAGACTAACCATGTTCCCCATCACCTGACCCACTTTGCCTCTTGGTTGAACAAAGCTTTGTTAGCTGATTGGCTTTCTTTTCTGCATTTACTGCTTTAATCCATCAGAATAGGGACTCCACCTGAAATTTCTCAGCAAATTCTGATTCTGTGCCTCAGTGTCTCCTAAACAACCTTTTCCTCCTCTCTTGTGCACGGCTTATTAGATTTCGAACACATTGGATGTTCATCTGTAAAATGTAACCTTGTTGATGTTATGTGATACATTAAGAAATAAATGCATATTGCATGTATAGAATGCAAGATGAGTATTTTATTATTCCTAGGGATGCACGAAAGCCACTTACCTGGTCTCGCAGCATTTCGCGGTGGGGGGGATGCGCTTCGCTGCTCTCCCCCCGAAGTTCAGGCCGGGGGGGGAGGCTTCCCGCCTCGCCCGGCCGAAATTCAGGCCGGGGGGGAGGCTTCCCGCCTCACCCGGCCGAAATTCAGGCTGGGGAGGAGGCGCCTCGCCTCGCCCGGCCGTGAAATAAAAAGTTAAAAAAAAAAAAACGCCCCCATGATAGGCTACGTGACAATTAACGTAGCCTATCACGGCTAGATCTGCAAAGTCTACGTAATAGCGTTGCCCTTATTTTCGCCATAGTCTATGTAATCTTTACATAGACTACAGCGACCAAATAAGGAACGTGAATGGCGGCTCCCTATGGGGGCCGCCATTAGCCGTACGCGCTTTTTTTTTTTAAAGCCACCCGTGCTACGCTACGTGACGATTTACATAGCCTATCACAGCTGACTTTGCAAATCTAGCCGTGATAGGCTACGTTAATTGTCACGTAGCCTATCACGGGGGCATTTTTTTTTTTTTAGTTTTATTGGAATGGTGGCGGCGGCAGCCGGTTGAAAGATCGGCTGCCGCCCCCGCCCCTGATCGAAGACCCGATGAACTGCCGCCAGGACCCACTGCCAGGAGGGACATTCGGGAAAGGTAAGTCCCGTCCCGGGGGGGGCGGGGGGCAGGGGGGCGGAGAATTTCTCCCCAAAACTTCTTCGGGGGGCCGAACACGTTGGCGCTCGGCCCCCCGAAGTTTCGGGGAGAAATTCTCCACCAACCCTAAATATTCCACATGTTGAAGAAAGCACAATTTGGAGAGAAATGCCCTCAACCCGGTGCCAGCTTGTCTGGCTGAAAGGGGGGGCATTGCGGGTGGGTGGGGTGACAAGATGTAGGGGCCTCTGATTGGTGCACCCCAGTGGCACCACTATGCAAGTAGGGGTGAGCTGAGTTGCCTTAAACTCAGCCCCCCTCCCAATCTCAGTTCTCTGGTTCGACGCAGCTAGAGAGAACTACAGCTCCTCCGGGAAACAACGAGGGACACCCGTCTGCTGGAGACCATCTGCCTGCTCGAGACTTCGTCCCATTCCAGCCACCCTGTCTTGGTGTGCAATCAACGTGCCTAAATCACTGCCAAAAGGCTCGCTTCCGCCCGGCGCTCGCGGCGAGGGCGCGCGCTCAGGTGCACCTCCTTTGCGGCCGGCGCCTCCCCTGCCGGCGGGACCACTGCCGTTTGCGGCAGCACACGCTTGGACTCGGCCCCTGAGGCCGCCACATTTGCTGCCCTCCGAGGGCGCTGGTGCTGGTGGGCTGTCTGCCCGCCCCCTCCCTCGCTTCCTCCCTCGCCTCCCTTGCTTATCCAGCGCCGATGGCTTAGTGCACCTGCTGCGGCTCCAGGGCTGTAGGCACTCGCGGCGTGGTCGCTCGTGCCCGGCGCTGCCTCCTTCCTGGCCGCCCTCGTTCGCCTCTCAGGCACCCGTTCTCAGTGGGGGCGCTGGTGGTTACAGCAGCGGCGCGCCCACCCTTCGCCGCCGCCACCTCCTCCTCCTCCTCCTCTTCCTTCCTCCTCCAGCAGTTGTGGCTTGCTCACGCCGCTGCGAGACTGGAGTTGCCGGCACTCGCGGCGGGCGGGCTTCCTCGTGTGCCGGCGCGACCGCCGGCGTCCATTTCAGCAGTGCGTGCTCCTGTACAGCGCCTGTTGTTGCTGGCGTTTGCCGGCCCCGGAGGTCGCCGGCGCTTACAGCGGCGGTGCGCTTGCACCCTCCCACTTCTTGATCACTGGTGATGGCAGCACGCGCTCGGGCGCGGCGTCTGTTGTCCCAGGCGTTTGCCGGCCCTGGAGGCCGCCGACGCTTACAGCGATGGCGCACCTGCCCCCCCCTTCTTAATTGCCTGCGGGTGTGGCGGTGGCGTGCGCTCAGGCACGGCGCCTGTTGCCCCCGGCATTTGCTGCCCTGTGTGGGGGCGGTGGCGACACCCTCCTACCTCGGCCGGCATCGCAGCAGTAGGTCGCCTTGCTCGGTCGGCAGGCTGCTTGCTGGGTGGGCTGCTGCCTGTAGCATGGCAACCACTGGGCCTGCCCTCGTTTGTCGCTCCTGATCCTTCTCAGGTGGCTTACACCGCCTGTGTCAGGTTTCTTTGGCCTTTTTGGCCCACAGGTTTGATCTGGTTGGGGGAGGGCAATTGCGGGCTGTTCCCCCTTAACAAGCCTCATGAGGTAGGTGGTTGTATTGCACCCGAAACACTCCCCACGACCTGAGTTCAATCCCAGCAGAAGCCAGGTCTTGGGTAGCTGGCTTGGGTCAACTCTGGTCTGTGGCTAGATCAGTCAACCCAGCCTTCTGAGGTCGATAAATTGAGCACCCTGCTTACTGGGGGAAAAGTAGTCACGACTGGGGTGGGCAGTGGCGGATCACCCCGCTTTAGTCTGCCGAACATGCCTGTGCAGGCGGTGTCCCCCTAGGAGTCAATAATGTCCCAGTACTTGCACAAGAGGAACCTTTCCTTTCCGGAGGGGAGTCTGCCTGGCAGCCATGTGTTGCCACCTTGAGTTCCACAGTGGGAAGTGGAGAAGAAGGAGGAGGGAGGAAAAAAAAAACCCCACGGGATATAAACGCAATGAACAAATGCCTCGGGGAAAGGACATGGATCCTGGGAATAGGAGGGGCTTGGCCTTCTGAGGAACCCCAATGGGCTGGATCTAGCCCCAGACCTGAGGTTTTTTGCACCCCATGCTAGCCTTTTCCTCCCGTGTCTCTAAGGGCTGGATGCTCCCAATCTCTTCTGATCTGGGAAACTGACATGGTCAGCCCTGATTAGTACTTGGATGGGAGCCCACCTGGGAATCAGGCTTCCTGCATCAAGCTGGGGGTTGGACTCAATGGTCTTGTAAACCCCTTCCAACCCTATGATTTCATGAATTAACTTTCTCGTTCAAGCGGCTCCCTGAGTTGCTGTTTGGGATCCCCCTCTTTCTAACAACATCAGGCCCAAAGAGGGGATGGGGCAGTAGCACAGGTAGAAGCTCTGCGATGCCCCTACAAATTGGCCTCTACATAGGCACGATTCTGAGTCAAATCAATGTTGCGGGCCCAGTCTCAGCTTCCATTCTCATGCGTCTGGAAACAGCTGAACGTACTCCCACGATCACCTCCCCTTCCCCCGACTGTGTCCAGGTAAAGCCATGGCAGTCCACCCCAAACAGACATGACAACAGTCGCAATGTTCACTCTTGCTTTCCATTGCAGTGTACCTGGACGCCATTGAGGCCTCCACCTCGCCTTCGCATGCTCACCATGGCAGCACACCGCCGCTGTGGGTGGTCCACCCTCCTGCAGCATCTCCGTCAGCAGTGATCCAAGCAACATTATCCTCCTTGTGGTTTCGCCCAGGCGGCACTCCTCAGTTGGAGGCGGTCCACCCTCCTGGGGCATCTCCGTCAGTAGCACTGCAAGCGGCATCGTCTCCCTTGCTCCCGGGGACCAGGACGCAGCTGCCCCGGATATGGGTGAGATGACTGCACCTCGCCTCACTTGTCCAGACGGGCAACCTTCAGGGCTTTGGGGTTGCCGCCTTAGCTTACCTCCCTGGGGCGGCTGTCCCTCCCATTGTCATCTCCCTATATGACACCTGGGCCGCCTGCAGCTCCATCAGTCACACCCACATTAGCCCCAGCCGCTTAATTCAGCATCTTACAGGGTTCTGCTGGATTAATTCAGGATCCCGCACCCTGCCCACACCCGCTTGGGCATCCACGTAAGTGGCATATTAGATCCTACTCTAATCTGGTTACTTGCAATGCCACCGGGGCTACTCCTTCTCGTAATGGCTTTCACCTGAGGAGGTGTGTAGCTGGCTTATGTCGAGGTCTTCCGCAGGAGGGCTGCCATTGACCCTCCTCTTCGCAGGGACCTGATGGACCTGGACCTTTCGCTCCAATTTTGACTCCTTCCCGGCCGTGTTTCCGTGACAGATCTGGCAGTGGCCACATTCCCTAGGCTGTCTCCCGCACTTGCCCTCGGCCTATGGTGGGTCCGCTGCTTCAGCACCTTTGTCTGTGCTGGGAATACAACCCCAAAGGTACATACTTCCAGAACCTTACCTTTTCCATCATAAGTGCTCCCTTATAGCAGTCAGCACTCGTGCACCTCTTGTCCAATGCCTGGGGATGGTAGGGTCCCCCTTGAAAGGCCAAGGCAATAGGAAGCCCGGGGGCAGGCTACAGCTCCCTCCGGTGGGCCCATGCCTGGTTAGGTTGGTGCTGCTACTCTAGCTTTAAGACGCTACCCCAACAAGGGAAATGCGTTTTAACTTGGAACACGTTTTCATGCTAGGTTCTAGGACCTCTCCCCCTTTGTCTAGGTCAACATAGGCCATCCTTACCTCGTAAGCAACATTTCCCCTCTCCAGGCGTTGACAGGTTCATGAGAGGTTTAACAAGGCAGTACTGGCAGAAGGGTTATAGCCCCCCCTTTTTTTCCACACCCCGATAGCCAGTCTACAGATTTCCCTTCTCGGAATGGTACCCAGGAAATCCTCTAAGGTGTTTATCCGATTCCTAACCTCTCTTCCCTGAGGGCCAGTTTGTTAATCACGAGATCCCTGATCATCAGTGCTCAGTGCGATACACCTTGTCGATGCAGCAGTTGTCTTGGTTTGGGATCCCGGCCACGGGTCCCTGAGGAGCATATCCTACCAATCCGATACCCTTAGGCATTATTTTTGCCTCCCTCAGGACAACTTTCAGGTCCTCTGGGCACAGCTCCAAGCAGTTCTTCCTAGGGTTTCCCTTGGGGGCCATGCAAGATATCATAGGGAGTCTTCCTTTCACAGGTTGTGTAGCGGCCCCTGGCCGTGCCTTCTCGTGCTTGCTCAGTTTGGGTAGTGCAGGGACTGCGGCTGCCGCACCATCGACCCTGGGTCACTTCAGCTGTGCGCACGTATCCTTGGGCATGGCTTCAACTTAGTAGGGCTTTAATGGCACCTCCTTCCGGAGGCATGAGCCACTCCTTAAAGCCGGACTGCAGATTCACAGGGTTCCGCCGCTACCCTGGGGGGTTTCAGACTCATAGGGCAGGTCTGATTGTGCTGTGGATAGTTGCCTGTAGAGTGGAGGCTGCCGCCACCAAGCACATTTTGGATGACCTCATAGCCAAGTCAGAACCCCCCCCTTCGGTATGACAACATGGCCATGTTATTCATTCCCCATCCTCCTGAAATCAGGGGGTCATGCCATGCGTCAGGGTGTTTGCGCTCCAGTGTCGGTGTTACAACATCTGGTTCTGGGCCCGCCATGTGCTGGGTTAGGCAAACCCAATTGTCGATGCTTTGTCACGAAATCAGGTCAACAACTTCCGGGCCTTAGTCCCGCGGATGCTTCCATTCACAGATCCCATCCTTGCAGTACTGTGGGAGACTGGGAGACTGAAGCCAGGCATGCCATCCTGCATTCCATGGCACCCTGAATAGGAACTGCCTGTGTCAGAGCAGGTATGGTGTGCCGTGCATTAGGCAAAGCTTCAACGATAGGATTCATGGTCATTATCTATAGATCATTGGCCACAATTTTGCACCTCCTTAAGGAACAACAGACTATCTGGGGCCATAAATCGCAAGCTGGCCATTTAGCCTTCCGGCCCACAACGGTGGGATTCACTGACTCCATGTCAGATTTAGGGTTCAGCGTGCAATACAGGGTTGGGCACAGATGTTGTCTGCTTTAGTAGATTTTAGCCACCCTCTCTCCCTGGATACCCCCTTTTGGGCTCCAGTGGTAATGACCCTCCATTTGCGCTTTTCAGTAAGACATTTCCCTGTTCCACGCAGCAAACGTAATGGCCTTTTTCAAGCCCCCCTTAGGAATTCAGGGTTGGTCTGGGCTCCCAAGTCCGACTTGTCCCGGTGGGCCTTGATATACTTCAAGGTACAGGTCTGGCCCAATGTAACCCACTTACGCATTTGGTGATCAAACTGATCGATATGGCAAGGGCACGGCAGTGGCCCACAGCCAAACACAAGTCAATGGGTTATGCCCCGTCGGCACCTCATGGGTTTTATGGAATGCCGCGGGTTCTGAGGAGGGGCCTCTGTTTTATCACTTCAATGGCTTACTGTTGACATAAGGGCAATTTGGGCAGTTTCTACTTTAGCTCTACCCCGCTAAGCCTAGGCAATTCGCAGTTCAGAACCCACTGTTGTCACATTGAAGTGGTCTCCATGGTAGCCGCTGGAGGTTTCTCTCACAGGCACGTTATGGCAGTTTGAAAATGGGACTTCACAGCAATCCAGCCTGTGTTTGCGAGTTGTCTGATTCTTCCTGACATAATTTTTGCTTTGCTTGCCCTGAAGTGCTTAATCCTTAGACCAGCAGACTTGACGTATGCCAGAAAGGGTGCTCTTACGTGGGCACGTTATGATGTCTGGAGCTGCACGATGGGCTTGTATGTCATCTGCAGCTTCTGTCACCCCGACACATTAAGATCCAGTGGCTTCACAGACGAGGCATACGGTTGGAGTCCCCTCCTCACCCTGTTCCACCAAAGTTTGTCAGTCTTCCTTCACAGGTCCAGGTGTGGCACATTGAGAGGAACAACTTCGGCTGTAAGCCAGGCAAGGACCTGATTGAACAGGCCTTGGTTGAGATGCAGGTGGTCCGGCATACCTGGCCGGAAGTAGCCTATTGCAGACCTCATCGCTCCCATGGATCAATGGGAAGGCATGGTATGACGTTGCCAGTGGCGGGGCACGTTGGAAAGTGCACAGAGAAATGGCTTATGGCCTATGCGAATGAGGTGATGGATGCACCACCCGCCAGAAAATTCTGTGGACATGGAGGGAGCATTACAGGAAGGACGGTGTCCGCCTGTCTCATATAGTGAATAACATATTCCTGTCTGATCTGCAAAGGGGCCTGCAGGAAGTTCTTCTGCGCAGGTGGGGGGAGTTTCACAAGCTCTAGGCTTGTGACTCCTGTGGCGGCTAGGACGGGCAAAAACAGGAAAGTAGGGATGGTGTGCATGCAGAGGCACCTTATGGTGACAGGTGATGCCTGAGGCCCCCCGAACGGGTTGTGCGGCTCGGCGGGGGGATAAGGGTTGCCTGGGAGACCAACCCTACTCACTCACCCAGGTGTTGTGCGGCACCGGGTCAGGGGTGACACCGGAAGGTCTACCTCCCCCAGAAGGGGCAGTCCAGAGGGATGGCGAGATCACCGCCACCCCTCAGGCTGGGTGTGTTTTCGCCCTAGAAGTGCCAGCTAGCCGCTGACACAGTTAGATGCCCATCCTAGTTACCCCTTTGCAACTATTTCAATAAATGTGGCCCAATTTTCAACCCAAGCTTGTTGTCTGCATCTTCTTTAACCCATCTCCGCTCGCAATGTATCTTTTAGAAAATGTTTATTCTTCAAGGTTTCAGAACATGATCCTTCCTGCTGATCATTTCTGCAACGTTCTCCAAATGTACTCTATATTTAGAAAAGAAAGTCAATGTCTGTTATATTGCATGCAGCATTACAATGTTCTAATCAGAATAAGGGGATGCATAAATAGTCTCTTATTATGAATATCAAACATTGGATAACAATACATAAAACTTTTGGTGGACATTAAAATGCACTTAAAATATGTATCTATATGGATGTTATATTACAAGAGAGCATTCAAAGTCAAAAAAATGTTTTTCGATATATGTTGTCTCTGGTGGGCTATATGTTTATAGGTGTTTTTTATGTAAATGGTTCTGTACTTCATATAATGTATTTTTAATTATTTTTAATTTCTGTGAACCACCAACACAGCTTTGGCTAAGGGGCGGTATAGAGAATGAATGAATGTCATTGTAAAACTGAATGTACATTCAAATCTAAATTTGTATCCATCCAAATTCTATCACTACTTGCCACACATATTTTTTAAAGGATTAGATTGGCTCATTAATGTTCATACATCATAAAGCCACATTAACATTGTGATTCATATTTATTTCTCTTTCATTATCAGTGTTAATGCCTTTTTATTGCTGAGATAAATACTCCCTAAATACTGGATAAATTCCAGCCAGCCATTAACTGGTAGGGATTACCAGCCATTACCAGCCATTTGGTAGGGATGGCGGAGAATTCCGCCACAGATTTCACTGAGGCTGAATGCACTGGCATTTGGTCCCCCAAAACCGATGGTGGAATGGCATTCACCCCCCCGCCACCTCGCAGAATCCCCCCAGAATGAAACTTACCTGGGGCAGTGGTGGCGGCGGCGGCAGCTCCAGTGGCGGCGGCTGGTCTTTTGGCTGGCTGCTGCAGCTGCAAATGGCGACAGCCGTAGCAGCCACCATTTGTGTCCTGCCAGGCTGCCATGATAGGTTATGTAAGTATTGACGTAGCCTATCACGGCAATGAGCAGGGACGTCACAAACGGTGGCCGCTATGCCGTTTGCGCCGCTGCTCTTTCCGTGATAGGCTACGTAAGTATGTATGTAGCCTATCATGGCAAAGAGCAGGCACGCAAACAGCAGCGAGGAGGATTCGGCTCTGCGAAGGTCCTGCGGGAGGCGGAGGTGAGTTGGATCGTTCCTCCACAGACTCCGGAGGCCGAATTTGGCCTCCTTGGAGTCCGTGGTGGAATTCTCGGACATCCCTATGTTTGTCTAATGTCATCTGATATACATCCATTCAGTTGATTAGCTACATGAACCTCTGATTAAATAGATCTGAGGAAATCCAAGGCAAATGGATTCTAAAGGAAGCAAAAGCCGAATGTAGCCAAATGCGTACCTTGAAAAGCCAATTTTAATAAAGTCAGAACAATGATAAGTAAGGTCCCATGGCAAGCGACTCTAACGAAAAAAGGAATCCAAGACAGGTGGGAATTTTTAAAGAAGGAAATTCTAAAGGCACAATCACAAACAATTCCAACAAGAAAAAAGGTTGGAAACAAGAGAAGAAGCCATTGTGGCTTCACAAAAACCTTAACGATGACCTGAAAACAAAAAAAGACACATACAGGAAGTGGAAGGAAGGCCAAGTGACAAAGGAAGAGTACAGGAAAGTAGCACAGAATTGCAGGGATGGCGTCAGGAAGGCTAAAGCTGAGAATGAGTTGAGGTTAGTGAGGGATGCTAAAAACAACAAAAAGGCTTTCTTCCGCTACGTGCATAGTAAAAGGCAGAGGAAAGGATGGCAAAATGATAACAGATGACAAGGAAAAGGCAGAAGTGCTCAGTTCCTACTTTGGCTCAGTCTTTTTCCAAAAGAGGGTCTATGACACCCTTGGCAAAGGTGAAGTACAGGCTGAAGGGGCAGGATTGCAGCTTGAGATTGATAGGCATATGGTCAAGGAACACGTCATTACTTTGAATGAGTTCAAATCTCCAGGGCCAGATGAACTGCATCCTAGAGTAATAAAGGAACTGGCAGAAGAACTGTCAGAACCATTGTCTATTATCTTTGAGCAATCATGGAGGATGCGTGAAGTTCCAGATGATTGGAGGATGGCTAACGTTGTCCCTATCTTCCAAAAGGACAAAAAGGAGGAACCTGGGAACTACAGACGAGTCAGTCTGACATCAATCCCTGGGAAAATTCTGCAGCAGATGATAAAGCAATCCATCTGGAAGCACCTTGAAAACAATGCCGTGATTACTCGAAGCCAACATGGATTTGTCAAGAACAAATCCTGCCAGACAAATCTGATCTAATTTTTTATCAGGTAACCTCCCTTGTGGACTGTGGGAATGCTGTGGACATAACATACTTCGACTTCATTAAAGCTTTGGACAAAGTGCCCCATGAATGATATCCTGATGAGCAAACTAGCTCAAAGTGGGCTACATGAAACAACTCTCAGGTGGATCCACAGTTAGCTACAGGATCAGACTCAAAGAGTGCTTCTCAATGGGACCTTCTCAAACTGGGGAGAGGTAACGAGTGGGGTACCACAGGGCTCAGTCCTGGGCCCAGTGCTCTTCAACATTTGTATTAATGACTTGGATGAGGAGGTGCAGGGAATGCTGATCAAATTTGCGGATGACACAAAATTGGGTGGGATAGCTAATACCTTGGAAGACAGAAACAGAATTCAAAATGACCTTGATAGACTGGAGCGCTGGGCAGAAAACAACAAAATGACATTTAATAGGGATAAATAGCAAGTTCTGCACCTAGGAAAAATAAATGCACAGTTACAAGATGGGCAATACTTGGCTCAACAATACTACAAGCAAGAAGGATCTTGGAACTATTGTAGATTACAAGCTGAATATGAGCCAGCAATGTGATGCGGCTGGCAAAAAGGCCAATGCTCTTTTGAGCTGCATTAATAGAAGTACAGTTTCCAAATCACGTGAAGTACAAGTTCCCCTCTACTCAGCACTGGTTAGGCCTCATCTTGAGTACTGTGTCTAGTTCTGGGCACCACACTTTAAGAAGGATGCAGAAAAGCTGGAGAGGGTTCAGAGGAGGGCAACAAAGATGATCAGAGGACTGGAAACAAAGCCCTATGAAGAGAGACTGAAAGAACTGGGCATGTTTAGCCTTGAGAAGAGAAGACTGAGGGGAGATATGATAGCACTCTTCAGGTACTTGAAAGGTTGTCACAGAGAAGAAGGCCAGGATCTCTTCTCGATCATCCCAGAGTGCCAGACATGGAATAATGGGCTCAAGTGACAGGAAGCCAGATTCTGGCTGACCATCAGGAAAAACGTCCTGACCGTTAGAGCAATACAACTAGGGATGGATGGATTCCCTACCTTTCATTCCAGGGGGGCAGGGGTCCGCAGGGGGGCCAGTCGATCCATTCTTGCCCCCTGGAATCCTCTGGAGTGGCTCTGCATCCAGAGGATTCTGTGGAGCCCACTCCGTCTCCCTAGCACAGGCAATACAGTAATGGCAGCTACCATTACCATATTGCTGGGCAAAATACAGCCGCAAATGCCATATTGGAAGCCACTTGCAGCTGTAAAGTGCTGTTTTTTACCTAAATAGAGCTGTAAACGGCTGCAATTAGGTTAAACTTGGGGCTTTACATCACAAGTGGCATCCAATATGCCATTTGCATCTGTCTTTTTTCCACGATAAGCTAGTGTATCACTAGAAGTTTTGTGCTGGGTTTAATTTATTTCATTTCATTTATTACATTCCTATACCATGCAATAGTTGAAGCTCTCTGGGTGGTCAAGTGTATTTGCACTTTAATATTCTTTCAACTGCTGGTAACTTTTCTAATTCTTGGAAAAGCTGGATGAAAATTGCAGTGATAGTTGCCCCTCCTTTGGTAATGAAGTCAAATTTCAGATTGATCACTGTAGCTGACTTTGTATAAGAGCAATCTTGACATTGTGAGGGTATCCAAAAGCAGACATGATATGTTCCTTGTACACCATTGTTCTGAACATGAAAGACAGTCTAGACCTGTGCCTAAGTATGAAACCAGCATAGTTTCAGAAGAGTATGTGCAGAAGGTCATGAGAAAATAAAGTTCTCATTTTTTAAATGGGGTGATCTGATACCCTTCCTCTTCCACCACCCACTACCCTTGCAATTTGGGCAATTTCTATGAAAAAAGGACACACATCATAATATTTTCACAAGGCAAAATCCTGTGAATTTTCAGAGGATAGGTGCAGGGGCTGGCTAGTAATGAAGGATGAATGAAAAATCAGTTAAGGCTTTTTTTCAGAATTAAACTTTTGGGCATTGGAAGAAAGGTCATCTCAGGGTGTCATCCTTGTCTGGTGGATTTCAATTAAAAAAAAAGTAAATATTTAAGAAAAATAACGATTCTTTTGGACATTATGCAGACTCATGGAGACAGCTGGGCACCGGAATTACGGTTGTCGGTACAGGTTTATCTTCGAAATTTTCGGAGTGGAAAAAAAAGAGGAGAATTCCGGGGGCTTGTGAACTGCAGAACGGAGCACTAGCCGCAAACTGCAGAAGTCAAGCGGCACGGAAAGTACACAATTCGTACATCCCTATATTGTACCAGTGTTCTCACCTACTGTAAGCAGTTGTTCCTGCAAGTGCAACAGAGCCAGTTGAGGAGTAGAGGCCCCGTCACATACTGCTCATTGAATTCAATGTGGCTTACTCCTGGGTAAGTGGGTATAGCATTGCTGCCTTAATTGGCTAAAAGGAAAGATGCTTTAAAATGCTTTACCTCTGGAAAGAGGTTGGATTAGTTGACCTTCAAATTCCCTGTGGATGATATTGCTTGCCATTTGTAAAGTGGAATTGTAGCTTCAGTTGCATGACAGCTTCAGTTGCATAGACTCTGTGTGTCTATACCAGCAAACAAATATCTTGGACTTAAGTCCACCACTCTGCCACTGACGGCCATCCAGCTCCAAGGTAGTTGGTGAAGCTGGAATGAACCACAGCCGATGATTCCACAGCATAAGCATATTGCCTAAATAATACATCTGTTAAGTGTGTGGCCCTTAACAGCCATTATTTCCTGGCATTTTGTAGCTTGAGTGAACATGAAAAGCCCTTAACGCAACACGTTAAAGTGAAAGGTTTTTGTTCATTGAATTTCGTTACATTTTGAGAAGGCTAAGTGTACAATATTAGATGCCTGGACCATTTAGGATAGTAGACATCAATCATATTCACCTTCAAGAAGTCAGTACTATTTGGAAGACAGTACTGTAAGCACCCACATTGATTCTGAGAAGAAGGGGGGGGGAGCGGCAGAGATTAGGAAACAATGTTCTGAGAAAACTGTGAAGAGGGAAAAGACAGGGACAGAAAAGACAAGTCCTGAGAAGGCTGAGGGCATTTCTACATGAGGCATTTATTGCACGCTCATGATTGTCCACTCACAGAAGTTTGTGGTAGGGATGGTGGAGAAATCTGCCATGGACTCCAATGAGGTCGGATTCTTTAGAATCTGGCCCCCCAGAGTCCATTGCGGAACGGACGGAAATCCTCCCCGGACGGACCCTACCTGCTGCTGGCCAGCCTGGGGCTGACGGCTGCTGCCGTCTGTCTGCTGCCCTGGACTGTGGCCGCAGATGGCGTCCAGCGTAGGGGATGCCATTTGCGTCCCTGCTCTTTTCGGTGATAGGCTACATAAATATTTACTTGGAAGTCTGGCTGTGGATGGGCCTGAGTGGTGGCTCCATGGACTCACCGCAGAGCGTAGCTGGCCAAGCAGGATTCTGGGGGGAGGGACGGTCCGCAGATGCCCAGACCGGAACGGTAAGTGGGTTTCGTACACCCCCAATTTGCGGGTCCTTTACACAACATCATCAACCTCCAGGATGTCTCCCGCCCTGTCCCCCCTTTAACCCGCTTTCGAAAAGATTGGAGACAAGCTGCAATAAACCTTACCTTCCACTTTAGCATTATTTCACATTACATTCCATAAAATGTAGCCAGAGATAGACTATCACCATTGTCTCGCGCCAGAAATTGTATTAATCAATCAAACGGAAAAAAAAGTCACCAAAGACTTACAGTCCAATTTAATGTGAATGACTGCATTGATTCAGAATCACCACATTTACTTGGGAGTAAATCCTACTGGAGGCAATGGGATTTAATTCTGATTAAGCAGGCTCTGTGTTGTGGCTCTTGATCAGCATGCCGTTCATTTTTAAAAACAAAAATGTGAATGGAAAAGAGGCAGTGATCAATGTATTACTGAAATACTCCACCCCCTATCACATCACACACAGGGATTTATGCTTTGTTGCACATTGATACAGGGAGACAATTTAATGAATAAATATATATCTATAAAATACCTGCAATTTCAATAAGCATGTGCAAAATGTTTTTCATCCAATCAACTTTGGAGTTACTTATGAGTAAACATACTTAGGGAGCAAAATTGCGGCTGTGGCTTTGACTGACAACTTTCCCTACAGAGAAAGAGAAAAAGAGAGAGAGAGAGAGAGAGAGAGAGAGAGATTGAAACCCATTATGTGTCAGAAATATTGTTAGAAAGCTAGCATTTTTTAACTATGGGAAAAAGATATAAGGTGCAGTTATATATATATATATGGTAGATCTACTTTTCTTTTTCCCCCAGCCCCCCAAAGGTTCAAGAATATTAACATTCTCAAGGATATTAAGGACTTGTTAATAGTCCAGAATACCTGTCATCAACTCTATCACACAGAGCTTTGTAATCAATAAAATTCAGTGTGGAGGTTCCAAACATCCCATTTTGTATAGTTTTATAACACTTTTCTTTTTTTCTAGATTCACCATTTCCTGAGGAGAATATCATTTAATGACAGTGCTGGTGAACAGGTGTCTTTTTGATGAAAGAGGTGAATTAAGAACCGGATTTGATATTATCACCCGGGTTAAATTCCCGAACAAGTCCTCCTTAAGTGTGAAAGTAAGAAGGATGGATCTAGGGATGTCAGAGAATTTCGCCACGAATCTCAGGGAGGCCGAATGCCAGCGCATTCGGCCCCCCGAAATCGTAGGGATGGCGGAGAATTTCTCCCCGAAACTTTGGGGGGCCGAGCGCCAACGTGTTCGGCCCCCGAACAAGTTTCGGGGAGAAATTCTCCGCACCCCCCCCCGCCCCCCACACCCCCCCTGGGACGGGACTTACCTTTGCCGAATGTCCCTCCCGGAGGCAGGTCCGGCCGGCGGTTCGCGGGTGTTCGTGCGGGGCGGGAGAGGCAGCTGGTCTTTCGACTGGCTGCCGCCGCCGCCATTGCAATCAAAGAAAAAAAAAACGCCCCCGTGATAGGCTACATGACGATTAATGTAGCCTATCATGGCTAGATTTGCAAAGTCAGCCGTGATAGGCTACGTAAATCGTCACGTAGCCTATCACAGGTGACTTAAAAAAAAAAAAAAGCGTGTACGGATAATGGCGTAGTCTACGTAAAGATTTACATAGACTACAGCGACCAAATAAGGAACGCGAATGGCAGCTCCCTATGGGGGCCGCCATTAGTGTACGCGCTTTTTTTTTTTAAAGTCACCCGTGATAGGCTACGTGACGATTAACGTAGCCTATCACGGCTGACTTTGCAGATCTAGCCGTGATAGGCTACGTTAATCGTCACGTAGCCTATCACGGGGGCGTTTTGTTTTTTTTTTAACTTTGGAGTTCGCGGCCAGGTGAGGCGGGAAGCCTCCCCCCCGGCCTGAATTTTGGCTGGGCGAGGCGGGAAGCCTCCCCCCCCCGGCCTGAACTTCGTGGGGGGAGCAGCAAAGCGCCTCCCCCCCACCGCGAACAAGCTTCGACGACAGGTAAGTGACTTTCGTCCACCCCTATGAAATCAGTGGCGAAACGGTCTGCCCCCCCCGCCCCCCCCCCGGGATGGGACTTACCTTCAGCGAATCTTCCTGGCGCCAGCAGCTCCGGCGGCGGTTCGGCGGCAGCAGCCGGTCTTCTGACCGGCTGCCACTGCCACCATTTCCAGTTAAAAAAAAAACAAAACCGTGATAGGCTAAGTAAAGATTTACATAGCCTATCATGGCTAGATTTTAAAAAAATACCGTGATAGGTGACGTAAATGTTTACGTCTCCTATCACAGCTGATTTAAAAGAAGAAGAAAAAACCAGTGCGTACGCAAATGGCGGTGCCCATTGCATACACGTGTTTTTTTTTTTCTTTTAAATCAGCCGTGATAGGCTACGTAAACATTTATGTAGCCTATCATGGCTGGCTGCAGGGACGCAAGCGGCGGTGGCTATGGCAGCCGCCATTTGCGGACCCGGACGGCCAGGATTCGGGGGGGAGGGACGGAGCGCCTACCCCCCCTGCCAGAATTTCAGGGGGAGGGATGGAGCGCCTCCCCCCCACCTTGAATCAATTCCGTGAAACAGTAAGTGACTTTCGTACATCCCTTAGATGGATCTACTGGCCTCACTAGGCAGAGAGTTCACCATTAATGAGAACAGTATCACATGGCGCAAACGTTTTAAACAAGTGAGATTTCACTGTAAATTGAATGGTACAAAGCTAAACCAGGAAGTGTTACAGTAGTTCTTGACAATCGGTTCTATTCACATAGGGCGATTCCTTTGCAATGGCTCCTTTACCGAAGTACCATTATATCAGTTCAAGCACTCAAAAGCCAGGGAAATTAGTAGCTAAAGCTAGGGATGTCAGAGAATTCCACCATGGACTCCAGTGAGGCCGGATTCGTTAGAATCCTGCTCCCTGGAATCCGTGCTGGAACGGCCTCCCACCCCCTGCCACCCTGTGGAATCCCCCCGGGATGGAGCTTACCTGGGGCGGATGCGGTGGCGGTGGCGGCGGCGGCAGCTCCGGCTGGTCTGCCGGCTGGCCACGGCTGGGCTGCTGCGACCGCAAATGGTGGCCTTCGTAGCGGCCGCCATTTGCGTGCTTGCAGGCAGCCATGACAGGCTACGTAAGTATTTGCGTAGCCTATCACAGTAAAGGCAGCCACGCAAATGGTGTAGTGGCCACCATTTGCATGGCTGCCTATACCATGATAGGCTATGTAAATACTTACGTAGCCTATCACAGCAAAGAGCAGGGGCGCAAATGGTGTAGCGGCCGCCATTTGCATCCCTGCTTTAGCTGTGATAGGCTACGTAAATATTTACGTAGCCTATCATGGGCTACCATAGGGACACAAATGGCGTCCCCTATGCAGGATGCCATTTGCGTCCGCACCAGCCCGGCAGCAGCTGGAGGCTCTGCTGTGGATCAGCCTGGCCAGCGGCTCCGCAGCATGGCCGCGGAGCGGAGCCAGCCAGCCAGGATTCCAGGGGAGAGGACCGGATAGCCTCCCCTCCTTCAAGGATTCTGGGGGGAGGACAGGATCGCCTCCCCCCCGCCAGTGCATGCCCTGACCAGAACCAGGTAAGGGATTTGTACATCCCTAGCTAAAGCTGATGCCTTAAGAGGCGTGTCCTGTGAATTATTTTTTTTAGCTGCCTAAGAAATGTTCATCCTAATTTAGGAGGCAAGGATATTATAACTTTACTTATTCAGGAACTTTTTGGACTCCAAAAAGTCCAAAGACTTCATCCTTCACAGTATGACATACAAGCAATAATAATCCAGCACTTCTAACTGTACTGCACTTTCTGCTACACAGAGCTAAACACCAAGAGATATCGCGATGAACTTGGTACTTCCTGTGTTGTCTCTTCTGCTTCTCTTAATACCTGATGAACTTCTATGTGTCATTATCAGACAGTACTTGGGAACTAAATTAATGTGACTAGCAGGGGTAGCACCTCAGTGGACGACTCCATGTTGAACCTACATATGTTCATTTGATTGTATCTGAAGAGCCTCTCTATACTCAACTGTGTAAGTCTAACTGGAAATCCTATTGAACTAATTACAGCAGGAAACAAGAAACTCTGCTCCTGGGCAAAGGAATGCTGGTTGAAACAGGCCTTTCAGCACCTGCTACTTCTCCAGCTGTTTTGCTGTGTTTAATGCTAATGCCTGTCAGCAGATGGGGAACTAATTATCTCCCCAGTAATTATCAGCCTTAATTGTCCTGCTCACCAAACCTCATGGGATATAAACAGGTTTGCCATGAACTGATTATAAGAGTCTCCTCCAATTCTCAGAGCTGGGCAGGGGTAATGAAGGTTCTGTAATTCTAAGTCTAAATTTGTTTGGGTATGTCTGCATTATCTGAGTGTCTGGTGATTTTGATCAGAGAGAACATACTGAGACTTTGAGTACATCTGCTCAAGTGGTCTTCACCTAATCCCCACTATGTCTCCACTTTTGGATCTTTCTTGTAAAGAAAACATTCCATCCCTGGGTATTTAGGTACAGAAGAAGTGCAAACAGTTCCATGGGAATTTTGAGATGCATAAAATAAAAATAAATAAATTTAAAAAGATTATTGCAAATTAGAGGAGGAGGACACTCATGCAGGCATTCTTTGATACCAATTGAGCAATGAAGCAGTTGGGCCAGCTCTTAATCAAAGCTGGTTGTAACCAGGTTGATGCAAAGCAGTGCAATGCAGTTGAAAACAGTGGAATATGTGGCTGGAATGAAGGTTTTGTCCTCAAAATGGTGTTGCCATTGCTGTTGATGCTTGGTCTTCTGCCTCATGTCGTGAATAAGATCCACTCTGTTCCTCCTAGCATGAAGACATGTTCCATTAAATGCAGACTAAGTGATTCCTTTCTTATTTTACATGAACTTTCTCAGCCAGGCGATATTGTCATTGGAGAGATAGCTTCCATGTTCTTTCTGCTGCGTGTTTCCACTAAATTCAACCAACGACCCTCTCCATGGTTGAACAAGGAAGTTGTGTAAGAGGTTCTTTTTCTCCTCTATAGCATTCATTTGCTTACCCATTAAAATAAGATCAGGTATTGTAGCAATAAAATGCTTGAAGAGCTCATTTCTAGGGATATGTGAATGAACAAAACTCAAGATGGTTGAAGTTCTTCTATTTCCACTTCAAACCCCATTCTGATTCCATATTAGGTTGAAAGTTTTTTTTCCCCCACGCAAGAAATTGTGAGTATTTCAATGTGCATTTTTAAAAAAAAAATGTACACATTTTAGTGCATTTTTCAATTACACAGCTTTCCCCCATTGACTGAAGTGTGTGCATATGCATTTTTTAAAAATGCATGTATTTTTCTGGCACACTTTCCAATGTAAGCCTTTTTCAAATGCATTTCACTTTTGTTGTTCAACTGAGTACATTCTAACCACAAATTGTACTCAAGTCTACATTCGGTTTCAAGAGGTGCAGATGGGTTACATTCTGGTCAAAAACAAACTGAAATCAATTTCTTCCCCACACCTACTCATTACACCCTCTGTAATATGAACTAGGTCATATTTAAGTCCAATAATTTTATTTGGCATGCCTTCAGTATGAGGGGTGGGGTTTTTTTGATAGATGAAAATTAACTCCTGATATCGTTTATCAGTACTCCATTTCAGTGGCACTGACTTAGCATTTACTCAGCCCAACTATTTTATATATCTATCATTCCATATGATATGCTTTCTGATTTCCTTGTGTCTGCTATGTCTTACATCTGTCTCATCCCTTCATTGCCTTTCATATTTTCTCTCCATCTTTTCCTCCTCTCACAAACACAAATGATTCCATTCTGTTTTATTGTTTCCTTCCATCTTTAATATTCCGTAGATGCCACATTATGCTACTTTGTCTCCTGAAACTTATCTTGCCATTCTGGCTCTGTGCCAGATTATTCTCTGATATGTCTGATTATTCTCCTGGGAAAATGGCATATTGTAAAGGTTGTGCATAGTCTTGATATTTGCAATACACTCTCTGAATTAATCTGCTTCTCACTTTTCAAGAACCTTTGTATATCACTGATCTTAATTTCAAGAAACAATGAGTTATATTTTATTCCATTTGTGGCTAAGAATCTAGAACCAAATTGGGCTCTTTGGACAGATTTGGGAGATGTCCAAACCAAAGAGGGGCTCCACTGGACTGACTCTGGACACTCCTGAAGTTTTGGGATTCGTAGAGACACAGGCAGTGTGTCTCCAAAAACGTACATGTTTCTCGCCAGGTTTTCCATACACAGAAAAAACCAGGATTTTTGCATCACTTCACTGCCTTTTGTATATTATTTCCATCTCTCCCTCTTCTCAAAAACAGATTCTTCTGGGTTTGTGGCATGAAACATGTCTGTGCTTCTTTCATATCTGAAAGTTTGTGTATATTATCTACCACCCCTCCCGCATTATTATCTGTGTCAGGATAACAGTACCGACCTACATAACAGGATTGTTGTGAAATTTCCTCTGACAATATATACAGGACACCTCAAGCACTATAAACCACTGCATTAATGAAAAAAGGAGTTTCCAATGAAGCTTTTCTCATGACATCCTCCAGTCACTCTCACAGAATTTTACAGAGGAAACAGGTGTCATCCGCTTGTAATCCTCTTGTGTTGTCCTATCTTTTTTTTTTTTTACCAGATGGAAGAGTTGCACAATGACAATGCCTTCTAATTATTTACACAAGAACTCCCTCCATCTGGAAGCATCCTAATATAATTTATATGGTGGCAGAGTGACTGGATAACCATCTCCTTTGTTAGGCTGATTGCTGGCTAACTCAGAATGATTGTTCCATGTTTTCTCAAAGAAATTTATTGCTTAAGTGGTCATTGGGAATTTCTGTGTTAGGCTGAGAAATTCATCAGAACTTTGAGAAAGTTGACAACATTAAAGTAGGAGGGGAGATATAAGCTGTGTGTGTTTGAAGATGCAGCAGTTGTGAACTTTGAGAGGCAGACAGATGAAGAGAGAGCAAGTTGGGAATTGGTTGAAGGATGGAAGCCAATCTCTCTCTCTCTCTCTCTCTCTCTCTCTCTCTCTCTCTCTCTCAGCACCTGATATGGCATAGTATTGCAAATGTGCTGCCCTGTTCAGGTGCCTCTTTGCTTCTTCTTATGTTCCAACTCTATATTTGTAAATAAAGTAAATATAATAAGAACTTCACGAGTTTTGCTTTCTAATCCATATGCAACCAAAACTAGGTACCATTGTGCTGGTAACTTTTCAGCATTCAGGATAGTGAGAAACATGTAGCAGTTACATGTGCGAAGTATTTATTTAATGTCCAAAGTATTTCTCATATATATATATGTGTGTGTGTGTGTGTATATATATATATATATATATATACACACACGTGTGAAGGTATGTATGTATGTGTATATATATATATATATATATATATATATATATATATTCAAAACCCCTTACAACAACCATTTCTACACTTTTGTGTCAATGCATTGCAAAAGAAATACAGAAAATGCATACGAGCTAGAATTATTTCATGCAGTGTAGAATATTTTCCTTTACATAATCCAGGACAGCAGCTAATCTTTTATTTGACAGAACAAAGAGTGTAAGAAATAATATTTTTCCTATGGTACTTCTGTGTTTTTTTGCTTTTTTATTATACTTAAAAAAAAAAAAAACTTCTATTGCAGTATGGTGCCAAAGAACTACCAGGATATCCTAGCCTTGGTATTTGCTGTAAAGGAGATCAACAAAAATCCCAGAAACTTGCCAAATGTCACTCTGGGGCTTCACATCTATGACAGCTACCACAATAATGAGATGACTTACAAGATGACACTGAATCTGCTTTCTTCTCAGCGTAGGTTTGTTCCCAACTATAACTGCGATGTCCAGAACAATTTGATAGCTGTCATTGGGGGAATAAACTCTGGGACTTCTCACAACATGGCTACTGTTATAGGCATCTACAAAATTCCACAGGTAGATAATTTGGAGGCTAACACTGAAATGTTACACAAAATTCAGATCTTCTTTAGAGAGTAATTTGTGGCTGAATGGGAGTGGTGGGTGGTGACTGTGTGTGTGTGTGTGTGTGTGTTTGTGCACACACCCCAATGCACCACTATGGGATAAGCTTGTTGTCATTACATGTGTGAGTAGAAATGTTGGGGGTATTCCCCGAATGGCAATTGGGACCACTTTTTTTTTTTACCTACGTCATGCTGTTCAGCATGTAGAACATGTCTTATAAGCATGTCTTTGACTATAGTTTTAATTGATCTTCCATTCTTCCTTGCTCACGATTGGCAGGTAGCATAGGCAACAAAGTAAGATTGTCAATCCTGGTGAGAGCTGGAGGATAAAGACTTACACAACTGACATCTCATTGCACGCTGACTTGAGGAGGTTTTCAAAGAGCACAGCTCTTGGACTTTGAAGAGTTTATCCCATCAAATACTGGCTAGCGAGGTGTGGTGATGTAGCAACCTGGGTTCCCAGAGCTCAACTTTATGGTGGGCAGGCATTGAAAGGCACAGATCAGCAATATTTTTTGTTCTAGGACCTTGAGCAAGGATAGTATCACCCACAAAGAGGCAATGAGATGATCTCCAAATACTCTCCACAAGTTCTAGGATGTCTGCACATAACTAGGAATGTATGAAAAATGTAAACAGCATTCACCCCATTTACACCTCCAGGAACAAAACACAGATGCAAACACAATCTGTGTTTTAAGTCCGTACCTTTCCAATCTTGTGATGTGATGCCTGAAACAGCAACCCCAAAAAGAAAAGAAAAAAACATTCAAAAATGCAAGTCTTTAATAAATGCATATGAAATATCTGTACTTCCGAAAAATACACACAAACACATTTAAATCAATCCAACAAAAATCTGTACATCCCCCAAATGTGCAAATTTGATGCATACATTTGGGGAAAAAATGTGCATAAATATATATGTGAAAAGAAAAGACAAAAACACTCACAATCAGACATTGTCGTTAGTCAGGACAAATTCTGAGGAATTTGGGGAACCTCAGTGAGTTTGACTTTTGCTCTTTCACCCAAGATTAATGTAGGTTTGTTTATGCTCATTGAGGATACTTGTTCGTACTTAATAAGGCTGTAACTCTGGACCAAAGTAACTCTCTTGGGTGGGATTCAATGGTACCCTTGCGTGAGCAGCCAGGTCCACTGGTCCTGATGCATGAGTAGCCATCACTGCCAGCCCTGGCATGCACATGGCCCCTACTGCTGGCATCTGTGATGTAGTGCTTCCAGGGGCAAACCCCAAAGTGAGCTGAAACATGGTTGTACCCCTTCCAGAAACATGCATTTCTACTGGTTTGGGGGCCTGCCCCCAGAAGCCCTATATCATGGCCGCCAATCATAGGGGCTGTGCATGTACTGGGGACAGCAGGGCTGGCTGCACATGCTCTGGCACCAGTGAACCGGGCCACCCATTCAAGGGCACCACTGAAAACATACTCTTTGTGTCTTCATTCTGATGGGACTGGGGGCAATTATGGTTCTGCATAAAGCCAGCTTAGTTGGAATTCAACCCATTGATTCTTTTTGATAAAGATTAGTCTAGAACAACAATAACAAATCCTGCTATGCATGTGTTCCCTAAAATCAATGCTTATTTTGTAAAAGGAATCTTCACTGTAACAAACAGGTATCTGGACAAAAGGGTTGCATGTTAGCAAGTGAGGAATTGTATACACATGACGTCCACATTTCGTGCTTTACTCATATAACATAACTCTGTATTTTCTTTTAGTTTACCATTGGCCCCCTTGATTCAAGGATGATTGAGAAAACACTGTTCCCTTCCTTGTACCAGATGGTCCCAGATGACATCCATGAGTATACTGGGATGATCCGGTTACTTATGCATTTCAGATGGACATGGGTTGGGCTGTTTACTTTGGATTCCACCACTGGAGAAAGATTTCTGCAAATATTTGTGCCACTGCTTTTTCATCATCACATCTGTATTGCTTTTAAACTAAAAATACCCAAATGGAATTATGTTCATGGAATATTACAATTATCTCATTCAGAAGTGAATAAAATTTTATCTGTCATAGAAAGCAAAGCCAATGTCTTTCTTGTCTGTGCAGGTTCTCTAGCAATGGAAGCTTTGTACAGGTACCTTCATAATGTATTTTTGCATTCACCTATAGGTAAGGTATGGATTGTGACATCAAACTGGGGTTTCAAGGGAAACACCCAACAAGGGAACTGGCACATACAAATCTTTGATGGTGCCATATCCTTGTCAATTCACTCAAATGAACCACTGGGATTCAAGAACTTCCTTCAGAGTATACATCTTTCATGGGCAAAAGAAAATCAGTATATGCAGGATTTCTGGGAGAAAGCCTTCAATTGTTCATTTAAAAACTTCAATGAGGGTGAGGAGACCAAGAAAGGCTGCACTGGGGAGGAGAATCTGGAGAATCTTCCAGGAACTTTCTTTGAAATGAACATGATTGGCCACAGCTATGCTGTCTACAATGCTGTCTATACTGTGGCACATGCTCTACATGCTATGTATGAATCCAGATCCAAACACAGATTAAGGGTGGTTAAAGAGAAGCTGGCACCCTGGAATCTGCAATCATGGGAGGTAATTTCACTCAAAGCAGGGTTTTTTTTTCTGTTTTGTGTATGCTAGAATATGACAGCCTTCTAACTGTGTGCATATGTTCACATCTACACTTGCAGAAGGAATGGAAAAAAGAGGTAAGACAAAGGTGCCGGATAAAACTCAAGCCAGCCACATTTATTCATGTTTTAATCAGAAATCTACAGAGGGGGAAAATGATGGGGAGGCTAGGTTGTTCTCAACCCAGCAGGTCCAGCTCCTGAAAGCAATTAGGGTAAACCAAACTCTGCATTCAGAGAGGGTTTGGTAAGTGCTAAGTATCCCATCCTTAAGACCACACCCAGTAAGTGTGGAGGCCAGCCTTCCTGAGTCCCATCCCCCTTCCTGCTGCCACACAACTCCAGGTGGATGTGCCAGGTTAGCCTAAAAGGCCAGCCATTAACTTCCCCTTAGGTTGCACTGCATTGAGTAGCAAGTTTTGGGAATCGCCAGTCAGCCTAAAGGTGCCTCAGGTTGCTCACCAATTCCTATGCCTACTTGCTGGATCCTGCACATCCCTGGCAAATATGACCAATTTACCAGCCTAAAGCTAAAACTAAACTTATCCAAGCCCTAACCGTTTATGTCAATGCAATGTAGGCAAAATAGTTCACCAATGAGTCCAATTTGCTGGTGAACAAAAAATTAGGGATGTACGAAAATCACTTACCTTTCAGTGATTATGCTAATGGTTGGGGGGGAGGCATTCCATCCCTCCCCCCGGAATCCTTGCTAGGGGGGGGTGCTCCATTCCTCCCCCCCCCCAGAATCTTGGCCGGCCGGCTCCGCTCCGCAGGGATTCTGCGGAGCCGCTGGTTGGCTCCACCAGTGGCCAGACATCCGGCCACTGGCTAGCAGAGACACAAATGGCAGCAGCCGTAGCTGCCGCCGTTTGCGTCCCTGCAGTCAGCCGTGATAGGCTATGTAAATGTTTACGTAGCCTATCACGGCTGATTTAAAAGAAAAAAATGCACGTATGCAAATGGCAGCGCCCATGGGCACCTCCATTTGCGTTCCTTATTTTGGCACGTCTTAGTCTACGTAAACATTTACGTAGACTAAGACGGTGAAAATAAGGGGAACGCAAATAGCGTAGCATCTACGCTATTTGCATTCCCCTTATTTTTGCCGTCTTAGTCTATGTAAATGTTTACGTAGACTAAGACGTGCCAAAATAAGGAACGCAAATGGTGGCGCCCATGGGCACCGCCATTTGCATACGCACATTTTTTTTTTCTTTTAAATCAGCAGTGATAGGCCACTTAAACATTTGCGTAGCCTATCACGGTGTTTTTTAAAAATCTAGCTGTGATAGGCTACGTAAATCTTTACATAGCCTATCACTTTTTTTTTTTTTTAACTGGAAATGGCGGCGGCGGCAGCCGGTCGGAAGACCAGCCGCCGCAGCTGCCGCTGCCAAGCCGCCACTGGAGCCGCCGCCGGAGCTGCCGCCGCCAGGAAGATCCGCCCAAGGTGAGTCCCATCCCAGGGGGGGCGGTGGGGGCAGACTGTTCCACCACCAATTTCGGGGGGCCGAATGCGCTGGCATTTGGCTTGCCCAAGATCCGTGGAGGAATTCTCTGACATCCCTACAAAAAATGCATACTTGTCCCCCTGAAAGTGACTGACTAATTTCACACTGGAAGGAAAGAGGGCTACATCCAGGGAAGAGCTGACTTATAGAAGTCCCAGTTCCATCGTACCCCACAACGATGCAGCATGCGGACACACAGTATGCCAAAGGGCCTCACTCCTATTTGTCTAGCCACAAATGTGTTCCACAAAGGAATGTTCTTCTCCTGGTTTTGAAAAGCCTTCATTTAAACAAATGTTCCAGACACAGCTGTTTCTGTTATCCCTATACCTCACTTGTTGAAGTGGTGTTTCATGATTCATATGTTCCATGATTCATCTATTCATGCCTCTTCCTCTGATGGATCCCACCTATCAATGGGAGAGATTCTGTCTGGGTGCCTTCTGTTTCTGACCTCTCAGGGCCCAAACAATCATACTGAGCCTAAATGCCCCCTCCCCCATGCCCCCACACACTATTGCAGAACTATCTGCAGGCCTCAAAATATTTCCTAACCTTTTGCAGATGGAGGGTGAAAATCAATTAATTCGGAAGGTGGGGGCTACCAAGATAAGAGCAAGTAGCAGTTGTTCCTTGACTTTTTCTTATACTGAGAAGCTGCAGTCAGCCACCCAGTAGAACTTATATTCTCTACATAGTGGCAAAATGTTCCTGGGGCAATGTTTTGGGGAAAATATTATGGCTTCCCCCTGTACATGCATTAGCCAATTTTCTGTGAAACTGAATGGTACCAGGATGCTGACTGCAGGGCCATCATGGTTGGAAGCACTGAGAACATTTTTGTTGAAGAAGAAAAAAGGAAGTTGCCGATTTCTCCATTTTTGCTCACCCTCCAAAGAGGCATTCCTTTTTTCTCACCCTCTTTCAGCTCAGCCACTGCATTTTGGAAGAAAGGTTTCTGGTGATAAACATATACACACCCTTCCTAGATCAAGTTGGATCTGACCATACCTGAAACAGTATGAACCCAGAGGGGTTCAGATGCTTTTAACACTCATTCCTTTTCTCCCATTTCTCTCTCTCTCCAACTCTAGCTGCATCCCTTTCTAAGGAGTATCTCATTCAACAATAGTGCTGGAGAGACAATACATTTTGATGAAAATAAAGCATTAATTGCAGGATTTGATGTTACGAACTGGGTAATCTTCCCAAATCAATCTTTTCTTCAAGTAAAAGTTGGAAGGCTGGACCCAGGCAAAGACTTAGAAATTCAGTCTGAAAACATAGTTTGGCATAGAATGTTTAACCAGGTGAGATAAAAAGAATTGCAAATCATTCCACAGAACTTGAAATTGCCTTTTTCACCTGTGCAAGTCTTTTATTTTAATTAGTTGATTAAACTGTGTACTTTACCCCTGATTCTCTTCAAGAACAATTTAGGATATTGACATATCAGGGTTTTACTTTGAATTCTACTACTTGCTGAAAAAGACAGCACACACAGAAGTAATTATCACACAGCTAAGCTTTCATTGCCATTCAGGCATTCCATATTGTTTCATAGAAATTCACATACACACTCGGACACACACACACACACACACACACACCGGCTGTGGAACAACAGATGAGGTCCTCACCCCAATTTTTCATTGTTAGTGATGAAATGCTTAGAACTTCCTTCCCCATCAGCTCTAGCCCAAAAGCACCTAGCTGTAGAATAGGGCAAAACAAAAAATTCACTAGAAAAGCAAATATGCATATGAAAAGCCACTCCATTTAGAGTCCTATTATTTTTGTATGCCAACAAATGAAGTCACAAGTTTTTTACTGTCTTGATCTGCAATATTGATGTATATAGGTCCTACCCATTTCTACATGTAATGACAACTGCCATCCTGGTTACAGCAAGAAAAAGAGAGAAGGGGAGCCATTTTGCTGTTATGATTGTGTTCTGTGTCCAGAGGGGAAGATTTCCAGCCAAATGGGTAAGAGACACCATTCTCACAGTGTATCGGTCTTTTCAAGTATTTTACCATATCCAGTAAGACTGACGTGATTATGGTTTTCAGATAAATAAAAATCATATTCAGAATTTAGGTTAAACGTTCCAAGAACTCCACATCCATTATATTGGGAACCTTTATACAAACATGCCAACCACATGCCTTTCCAAATTACACCCAACCATATGCCACACATGCAAAAAAAGTAAGCCCCTATGTTTATCCCCCCCACACACACACCCACATGCAGTTTGTGATGTCTTGATGTCAGAAACTACTGCCAGAGCCAGGGACTACACAAACTGGGATAAAATCTATTGGTAATAGAGGCAGTGGTATTTCAATCACTTATTCTTTTCTTTTTTATTGCAAAAAAACCTCATGTGAGTGTCATGGCACTCCACATCCATGGAGACTGAGTTCCTGAATCTTCCTCCAAACTGCAGGTTTGGAGGAAGATTCAGACTTGGACGGGGCTGATTTGGGGGTGGGGTTTCTCAGTGGAATGACAGAATGGTGGGAGTTCATC
This sequence comes from Heloderma suspectum, assembly GCF_057233095.1. Taxonomy (NCBI): domain Eukaryota; kingdom Metazoa; phylum Chordata; class Lepidosauria; order Squamata; family Helodermatidae; genus Heloderma; species Heloderma suspectum. The sequence continues at coordinate 90,182,223 of NC_139463.1, read as the reverse complement.
CCTGTCTTTCCAATGGGGAACACACCAAAGGAGTCTGGCACTCCTTGCCAGCTGCAAAAATCATCCTTGGAAGAGGTGCCTAAAGTGCAGGAGCCTGAGAGTCTTTCTGTGGGAAATGAGCAGTGTGGAGACTCAGATGAGAAAGGGTTCAGGCCTGTCTCCTTTGCAACAAAGGAGTCTAGGAGAATAGAGAGACAGCCAATTAGGCGTAGATCATGATTACAATCAATATTTTCCTGCAGACAATAGGTGGACTCACAAGGAGTTCCAGGTGTACCACCTTTGTTAAAAAGCTGGTGCACAGAGGGTTGTGGATACAATGGCTGTATTAGTGGAAATCCTCCTTTGCTCAGACCATGCCTGAACCCTAAGCTTTTGGCTTCCCTCATGGGACACTGTCTCGGAATGTACTTCTGAACCCTGAATCCTTGAAGCCTAGAATCCCATGCCTTTGGGACTCTCTCTTGAATTAAACCACTGGACATTATGACCCTTTTGAGGGTTCCTGTTTGAATTGTTGTCTTGGAAAATAATGCTGGACTTACAATCATGTCCATGGCTCCTGATTATGTTATCTGATTTACTGGGACTGAAAGCTCTGTAAAGTTTCTGGGCTGCAGACTATTAATGATTGCTTGTGTTGCTGACTTACTGTGATAACAAGAGTTTGCTTGTTATTTTCACCTGTGCTAAGCTGTTGGTGATTTGAGGGAGCCATGCCTGACAATGAGACATTCCCCTCCAGGCCAAGTTTTTAACTGGCATTTCAGTTTCCTGGGTTGATCCATTGTGCAATCTCCGAACTTCTGAACACCTTGGCAAGAACAGCTCCCAAATCTGAAGTAATCCAATCTCTAAAGGGAAAGCAAATATTTCATAACAAACAGCAAACACAAAATGGCTTTCATTGCAAAGATTTTGAGACAGTTTACAAAAATAAAATCAAAAACAGTTAAAATATCAATAGGCTATAAAACAAGAAGTCTATGTAAAGGGGTTTTCCTGGTACCTAAAACGTAATAGTGCTGGTGACTGGTGCTCCTCCTTTGAGGGGGCCTTCCATAGCTGGCTGCCATGACCAAAAAAGGCATCTCTCTTGTTGATGTAAATCTCACCACTGATAGAAGTGGTGTTCGGTGAAGAGCATACCCCAATGACTTTTTTTTTCATGCTTAAAGCTTGATGTAGCATGAAGTGATTCTTCAAGATGTGCAGATGGTGGCTGCAACTGAATGATAATAGTTTCCTGTACCAATAGAGCATGTGCTCTCACCCTTTTCCTTTGAGGGAGAAAAGACAGGGAGGCACCTGATATTTTACTTCCAATGATCTGGTCATCACCTTGATACCTTCCTAGTTTTGTGGCAAGAGGAGGAAGTTTAAAGCTACTTTGTGAGAGAAAGGCATTTTTAGCAAACCTTCCAGATTGAGCCAGTCAGAACTTATACAGTGCCTCCTTAAAACACACACACACAAAAAAAACCCCTTGGAGCAAGGATGGTAGCTTAGGCATATGAGCAATATAGATTCTGAGACTATTAAACATTAGCTTTCTCTAATACTGATTGAAATGTCTTTTCTTAAAAAAATAAAAATAAAGACAAATAAAGAAATGGTTGCATTTCAGATTTTAAACATCTTAAGTCAGTTCTCATACCTTACACAAGAGATGGTCTCCTTCTTCATGCCAAGTCATGAGTCTGTCCATAAGGGGCCCACAGAGTTTCACTAGACAAGAAAGAGAACAAAATACAAAGTTGTCTCAGAACCCTTCTTTTTATGAGGGGAGTTTCACATAAAGTGAGAGGGAGAAGGTGTTTGTCCATGAAAAGGCCTCTGAACATAAGAAGAGCTGTCCCAATCAGACCAATGTCCGTTCTAGTCACAAAGCAGCCTGTTCCCACAGCAGCCAACCAGATGCCTATGGCTATTAAAGCTTGCAATTAGTTCTTGAATATTGGGAGAAAGTGGTGATGGGTAGAGTTAGAGTAGTGTGGGATTGAGGGCAGGGGGGAATGCAGTGCTGATGCGATTGCTTTGGGATAATAATAGGATGGGATCTTTGGGGTAGATGAGAGGAATTCTGAAGGGGACAAGGGAGTTCAGTAACACCTCCCTAGTGAGCTAAGGGGAGATTATAAAGAGTGACTTCCTGACTCACAGCACACACACTATCTCTAAAAAGCATCCTTTGTTTTATTTTATTTTATTTTATTTTTTAGATATGGATGCCTGCACTGAATGCTCAGAAGATCACTATTCAAATATGGACCAGAATCAATGCATTCCCAAGGTTATAAGCTACCTATCATATCAAGAACCTCTAGGAATCACTTTAGCTTCATCTGGTATAGCTTTTACTCTGATCACAGCTTCAGTGATAAGAACATTTATGAAGAACCATAACACCCCCATAGTGAAAGCCAACAACCGAAGCCTCAGTTATGTTCTTCTCATCTCTCTCCTTCTTTGCTTCCTCTGCTCCTTGCTTTTTATTGGACGGCCTGAAAGGGTAATCTGCCTTGTCCGGCAAACTGCCTTTGGCACCATCTTTTCTGTGGCCATTTCCAGTATGCTGGCAAAAACCATAACTGTAGTTGTGGCATTTATGGCTACCAAACCAGGATCAAGGATGAGGAAACTGGTGGGGTGTAGGCTGTCAAAGTCTATAATCTTTTCCTGCTGCTTTATTCAAGCAGGAATTTGTACTCTTTGTCTGAGTACCTCTCCTCCATTCCCAGATATGGACATGCACTCAGTGTATGGGAAAATCATAATGGAATGTAATGAGGGCTCCATGTTTTACTTTGTCTTGGGCTATATGGGCTTCCTTGCCACTGTCAGCTTCACTGTGGCATATCTTGCCAGGAAGTTACCTAACAGTTTCAATGAAACCAAATTTATCACCTTCAGTATGCTGGTCTTTTGCAGTGTGTGGCTTTCATTTGTCCCAGCCTACCTGAGCACAAAAGGAAAATACATGATGGCTGTGGAGATTTTCTCTATCATAACTTCTAGTGCTGGCTTACTGCTTTGCAACTTTTCCCCTAAATGCTATATCATTGTGTTCAAGCCTGACTTGAACAACAGAGAGCAACTAATATTGAGAAAAAGCTAAATCAATTCTATGGGGTTTCTTTCAAGGAATTCCATACCCACTGGAATGCTGTGGGTTTTCCTTACATGTAAACATCCATAGATTGCACTGCACTGTATTCTCTTCACAGTAATCAACCAAATGCAGCTATGCAGCATGAAATGCAATGGAATGTAGAATACAAAATTCTAACTTTTGATTTGAAAATTTATTAGTTTTCATTGATGTGTTTTCTGCAGGTGATCTGAGTCCAAGAAAGAGTCGAACCTATAGCCACAACGTCCATGCATGATTGAACATGTCAATTAGTGCACCTTATCTTTGTGTAAAATCCAATACAATGTAATAGGGCAGAGTGCCATAGAGAGTTATCCATAGTTCTGCAAAATTGTTCAGTGTGAGCATAGCCCCCACATATGGCAGCATTCAGATGGAAATGAAGTTGAACTCATATTTGTTTTGTTCTATATGTGGTTTCTGACATATTTTGTTGATTGCATTTTTATTGCTCCTCCTCTGATGACCTCAGTGGAAGTGTACATAATGTTCCTACATCATTTTCTTCTTTACAACAGGCCTACAAAGTAAGTTATGCTTAGGGATAAGGGATGGGGGAGAATTTCTCCCCGAAACTTCGGGGGGCCGAGTGCCAACGCATTCAGTCCTCTGAAGGTTCAGGGAGAAATTCTCCCCCACCCCCCTGCCACCCCCACCCCCCCGGGATGGGACTTACCTTTTACGAATGTCGCTCCCGGCGGTGGGTCCCGGCGGTGGTTCGGCAGGTCTTCGTCAGGGGTGGGGGCGGCAGCCGGTGTTTCAACCGGCTGCCACCGCCGCCATTACAAGAAAAGTTAAACAAAACAAAAAAACGCCCCTGTGATAGGCTACGTAACGATTAACGTAGCCTATCACGGCTAGATCTGCAAAGTCAGCCGTGATAGGCTACGTTAATTGTCACGTAGCCTATCACGGGTGACTTTAAAAAAAAAAAAAAAGCACATACGCAAATGGCGGCCCCCATAGGGAGCCGCCATTCACATTCCTTATTTGGTCCCTGTAGTCTACGTAAAGATTTACGTAGACTACAGGGACCAAATAAGGAACGCGAATGGCAGCTCCCTATGGGGGCCGCCATTTGCATACATGCTTTTTTTTTCTTTTCAAAGTCACCCGTGATAGGCTATATGACGATTAATGTAGCCTATCACAGCTGACTTTGCGGATCTAGCCGTGATAGGCTACGTAAATCGTTACGTAGCCTATCACGGGGCTGGTTTTTTTTTTTTTTTACTTTTCTTTTGAAGTTCGCGGCCGGGGAGACGGGGCGCTTCTCCCCGGCCTGAATTTCGGCCGGGCAAGGAGGGAAGCCTCCCCCCGCCTGAATTTTGGCCGGGCGAGGCGGGAAGACACCCCCCCTCGCATGAACTTCAGGGGGAGAAGCGAAGCGCCTCCCCCCCACCGTGAAAAAAGCTGCGGGACAAGGTAAGTCCCTTTCGTACATCCCTATTAGGGATGCTTCTGAATCTTCCTCATTGAAATGTAGGGATGTACGAAAGTCACTTACATTTTCGAAGGGTGACATTCGTGGTGTGGGGGGAGGCGCTCCATCCCTCCCCCCGAAATTATCTCTGGCCAGTTCCACTCCATGGAGATTCTGCGGAGCCACCAGCCAGGGCCGCCCGCAGCTGGACATCCAGCATCTGGGCAGCCTGTAGGGACACAAATGGTGGCTACCATAGCCACTTCCATTTGCATCCCTGTATTTTGCCGTGATAGGCCACTTGAATATTTATGTAGCCTATCATGGAAAAAAACACACACACAGTGGACGCAAATGGCGGCGGCCACGGCGGCTGCCATTTGCGTTCCCTTTTTTTGGCCGTTTTAGCCTACGTTAATATTTATGTAGGTTATCACGGCAACAACAAAAAAAGGGGGGACGCAAATGGTGTAGTGGCTGCCATTTGCATTCCTTTTTTTTTGTATTGCCATAATAGCCTACATAAATATTTATGTAGGCTAAAATGGCAAAAAAAAGGGAACGCAAATGGCGGCTGCCGTAGCCGCCGCCATTTGCGTTCCCTTAGTTAAGCCATGATAGGCTACGTAAATACTTACGTAGCCTATCACAGCTTTTGCAGGGACGCAAATGGCTTCCCTGCGTTAGCCATGATAGGCTACGTTTGTATATACATAGCCTATCACGGCTACATGGAAGAAGCGAATGGTGGCTGCAGACGTGGCCACCATTCGCAAGTCAGCGCAGACAGCAGCAGGTAGGTGCTCCGTTCTGGGCCCATTTCGCGGGGTGGGGGGGCTTGGTTCCGGCACAGATTTTTGGGGACCAGATGCACTGGCATTCGGCCTCACCGAGATCCATGGCGGAATTCTCTGACATCCCTATTGAAATGTTTCCTTGAATTTTGGAGCTTTGGATTTCATAAGCAGCATAAGGATGAGCAGTGTTGCTAGAGGAGACCTTGTTCTCACTGTTTAATAGGGATGTACGAAAGTGACTTACCTTTCCGCGGATTATGTTGATGTTGGGGGGGAGGCGTTCCGTCCCTCCCCCCAGAATCCTGGCCGGCCGGCTGTGCTCTGCAGCAATTCTGCGGAGCCGCCAGCTGGCTCCACCAGCAGCCGGACATCCGGCCACTGGCTAGCAGGGACGCAAATGGCAACGCCATAGCCGCCGCCATTTGCGTCCCTGCAGTCAGCCGTGATAGGCTACATAAATGTTTACGTAGCCTATCACGGCTGATTAAAAAAACCCACAAAAAACGCACGTACGCAAATGGCGGTGGCCATGGTCTTAGTCTACGTAAACATTTACGTAGATTAAGAAGGCGAAAATAAGGGGAATGCAAATAGCGTAGCGTCTACGCTATTTGCGTTCCCCTTATTTTTGCCGTCTTAGTCTATGTAAATGTTTACGTAGAATAAGATGTGCCAAAATAAGGAATGCAAATGGCGGCGGCCATGGCCGCCGCCATTTGCGTACGCACGTTGTTGTTTTTTTAAGCAGCCGTGATAGGCTTCGTAAAGATTTACGTAGCCTATCACAGTGTTTTTTAAAAATCTAGCCATGATAGGCTATGTAAATCTTTACGTAGCCTATCACGTTTTTTTTTTTTTAACCTGGAAATGGCGGCAGCGGCAGCCGGTCAGAAGACCGGCCGCCGCAGCTGCTGCTGCCACCGAACCGCCGCCGGAGCCACCGCCAGAGCCGGCACCGCCAGGAAGATCCGCCCAAGGTAGGTCCCGTCCCGGGGGGTGGCAGGCCGTTCTGCCACCGATTTGGGGGGCCGAATGCCCTGGCATTCGGCCTCCCCGAGATCCATGGCGGAACTTTCGTACATCCCTACTGTTTAACCCATAATGTCATCAACTGATATAAACAACATGGTTCAACTCACAGGAGGATTCCTCTAGAAATATAGTAAGGCTCAGATGCTTCATAACTCAATAGAAATGGGGAAGATGGAGTGCCTGGGACTGGCAAACATGCCCCACATCATTGTGGTCCTGTATGCAAGTTGTAAGCGAGCACAGTTTGTGACATTTTATGACATCATTGCTGATTACGGGGACATCAGTTAAGGCATCCTGGGGTTGTGTTCCTTGAGTCAACATGAAATAGCCTTAACTCTGGTGTTAAACCAGCAGCTTTTTAAAAAATATGAATGTGTATTTATTTTTTTAAAAATCAACTAACTATTAAGCAATAGACAATAAATCTTTATATTGTAACTATGGATGTGCAAATCAGTAAAACATGAGCTCATTGAGGGTTTCTGAAGTGTGAAGTTTGTTCTGAGTTCTGTCTGTATAAGACTGTGTGCTTTATTTGTGCAAATTTCCCCATATGTACACATCAGTTATAGGCATTTTGAGGTGTACTCATTTTTCTCACATTACTTAATTAGATGTTGTTTATGTGCATTTTTCTAAAGCATGTATTTTTGTGTGCATTTTTCAAATTCACAAATCTTTGAATTATTATTGTTGTTGTTGTTTATTTCATTTCTGTCTTGCCCCATAGCCAAAGCTCTCTGTGCAGTTTACAAAGATTAAAAACCATTATACATATGAAATGTTAAGCTGTTTACATAAAGACATATAAACAGACAGCACACACATAGAAAACATATATCTAAAAACAATTTCAAACCATCAATGTATTTCATTGTTGTTGTTTCACAAACTGCATTGCAAGCTTTGAAATGTGTGGACTTTGACTGCAGATTGTGTTCGGGTTTTAGTTTGGTTCCAGGCAGTGCAAACAGGGTAATTTTTTGTGAAATGCAACTGAAACAAATTGTTCATACATCCCTAATTATAATGTGTTTGGATTATTTCGTTCTGATTTATCTGAGGGACTGCCTATCTCATCAGAAACCTGCTCAGTTCCTAAGATCAGCAGGACAGGGCCTTTTTGAATACACCCCCACTAACAAAAGCCTGCTTGTTGAATACACAGGAAATGGCTTTCTCCTGTGTTGTTGTCAGACTTTGGAACACACTCCTGCTGGAGCTATGACTGATTCCAGTTCTCTCTGCATTCCAAAAGGGGGTCAAGACTCAAGACACATCTTTTTAATTTGTCTTTTTAAATTGTTGTTAGTGGACAGTATCCAACAATATCATCATGCTAACACAAATGAAGTTGTAATAGCATAAGGAACCTCTAGTGGAACACCACTTGCATTAGCCTGCACAATGGGTTTTCCAGAGAATCCTGTTACATAAGCAAATGCCACTGGTGTTGTGTTAGATGTCTCTTACACTGGTACAATGTAATTTGAGTTAGTACAATTTCATTTTTGGATACTCCCCATGGGTTTGCAGGGGTTTACTATGTTTTTATTTGTTTGTTATTTTTGTTTTGGGTTTTTTGTAAACTGTGTTTATCGGGGGGGGGGGGGAGGTCCAGAAAGACAATATAGAAATGTTTTAAATAAACATTTTTTTTAAATTTTATTCATTTTAAATAGATAGATAGATGGATGGATAGATAGATAGATAGATAGATAGATAGATAGATAGATAGATTTGTGGAGCTGCCTGTCAAGGGCTCCTTGGAGGCCTCTCTCAGTCTAATCCAGTAGCCAAGTCCAGACACAGACAAAGGGATTCTTTTCAAAGCTTTATTCCTCTTTTACAACTTAACAACTCTACTGTTAGCAACTAGATATGAGCAGCAGAGTACCTATGCCCTAAGTTGGAACAGTTAGTCCCCGTTTGAAAGGGAATCACTGGCAGACCCCTGTACTTAAGGGCTAGGGAGAGTCCCTCCCCTTTTCCCTTGGATCCTCTGGGCGCAGCCGTTGTTTGCGCACCAACCGGGCACTACGCCTCCTTTCCACGCCCTCCATTTGGCGCCGCTCTCTGCGTCGGTGTCACGCGTCCATCAAGTCTGCTTCCTGTGCTCTGTCACTCCCAGGACTGCTATCTAAGCTAGGAATGCTGGTGGGAGGAATCTCCGTCAGCTGTTGGCCCTGGGAAAGAGGAGCGCACTCCTCTCTCAGGAGCGACTCCTCTTCCTCAGAATCAGAACTACTCTGGGATTCTATGGGCTCAGTGTCCACCCTGACTCTGCCACTGAATACATTTTGGATAGTGCAGCTAGTCCAGAACACTGTAGCTAATTTGCTGAGAGGGACCAGGTAAAGAGATCATATTCCACTTGCATTGAAAGAGCTCCCCTGGATCCCACTTCCCAGTAAGCTTCTGAGCTCAATTCAAAGTGCCGGTCTTACCCTTTAAACCCCTATGCAGCTTAGGGCCCAAATACCTGTTGGACTGCTTTCTCCAGCATCAATCCACCCATCACTGAGAAAGTCATCTAAGCAGTAGTGTAGTGACAAATTCAGAAGTGCAGTGTCCTTTTGTGACAGTCTCAGCCATGCCCCCTCACAGCCACACCCCCTTCTAAGATTGTACAACCTTGTAAGATATACAGTCTTCAATTGGGATCCAAAAAACAGTGCAGCTGAGAGTAAGGCAGTGGTGTCTGAGAAAAATGCAGGGGTGTTAATCTTTTTCACCCACTCACTCACTCATTCACTCATTCACTCAAACAAAACATTTTAAGTTTTCAAAATATGATACTCTATGGAAGCTTCACCCTCTCAACTCAGCCCTCATCATGGACAGATCTCTTCTCATTTAAACAGCCCCCTTGCACACTCCCGTAGCACCCCAACATTACCCATTAGCCTCTCCTAAGCTCCTCCTTTGTATCTCTTCCATCTTGCAACAGAAACATCCACACACATCCACACACACACACACACACACCTTCTTTCTCCTCTCCCCCCAACTGATTTTTTTCTGTTTCCCTTCCCTCCACCAGGGTTGTTTGCCCAGGTACATGCCAACCTTGTACCAAAAAGTGTAGCTGACAGAGCAGGTTGCATTTGGCAATTCTGCTTACTGTAGAAATCAATGTTCAAGAATTAACAGTGCAATCCAATGGGTGTTTATTTGGAATTAAATGTACAGAGATCTTGGGAAGGCAGCTATAGGGATGGTGGAGAAATCCGCCATGGATTCCAGTGAATCCACCCCCACAGAGTCCATGGTGGAATGGACTGCTCCACTCCACCACCCCGCGAAGCCCAGTCAGGACAGACCATACCTGGTGCTGGCCAGTCTGGGTCCATTGTCTTCATTCTGCAGCCATCTGCTGCTGGGCTGCGGATGCAAATGGCATCCGACGTAGCGGACGCCATTTGCATCCCTGCCTTGGCTGTGATAGGCTATGTAAATATTTACATAGCCTATCACAGCTAAGGGCAGGGACGCAAATGGCATAGCAGACAGCATTTGTGACCCTGCTCTTTTCGTGATATGCTACGTAAATATTTACATAGCCTATCACAGCCAAGGGCAGGGATGCAAATGGTATCCGCTACATTGGACACCATTTGCATGGCAGCGGACGGAAGTCCAGCGGCAGACGGGCCCGGCCAGTGGCTCCACGGACTCACTGCAGAGCCATCTGGGGAGGATTCTGGGGTCAGGGATGAATCACATCCCCCCCCCCGTGGACCCCTTCAGCAGACTGGTAAGTGGGTTTTGTACACCCCTAGGCAGCTAAGGCTGCAGTCCTACGCACACTTACCTGGGAGAAAGCCCAGTTGGCAATTGAACATAGTGGGACTGACTTCTGAGTAAACATGCAAAGGATTGTGTGATAAATCCTAAAAACTGGCACAAACCAGCCACCTGCCCTGCCACATAAGTAAATAAGGGTGGCAGCCCCTCCCCCCCGCTGTTGCCGTGGCCAGCAGCAGCAGCTCTGAATGGGTGGCCAGTGTTGCAGCAGACAAGGGCAGTGTCGGGAGCACAGGCATGGAGCAGGGAAAGGGAGAGAAGCCGAGAGTTGAGGAGGAGAAGGGGAAGCAAGAGGAGGCTGCAGAGCTCCCTCAGGCTCCCTCTCTTGCTCGCTCCCTTTGTCTGGCCCGCTCTGCATAGTAGACAAGAGGCAGCCAAGAGGCAGCTGCCCACACTCCCTCTACTCCCTCCTCCTTCCCTAGAAGACTGTGACCGGGCTGAGGGCTGGCTTCAAAAAAAGTACCGGAGCGAAGACCTGCCACCACTACACCGCTGCATCTAAGGCCTTTCTACAGGTGTGCCACCATCTGAACTGTGGTGAGTGCTGACTAGGGATGTACGAAAGGTACTTCCCTTTCTGCGGATTATGCTGATGCTGGGGGGGAGGCGTTCCGTCCCTCCCCCCGGAATCCTGGCCGGGGGGGGAGGCGCTCCATTCCTCCCACCCGGAATCCTGGCCGGCCAGGATTCTGCGGAGCTGCCGGCCGACTTCACCAGCAGCTGGACATCCAGCCGCTGGCTAGCAGGGACAAAAATGGCGGCAGCCGTAGCTGCCGCTGTTTGCATCCCTGCAGTCAGCTGTGATAGGCTAAGTAAATGTTTATGTAGCCTATCACGGCTGATTAAAACAAACAAACAAACAAACAAATGTGTGTACACAAATGGCGGTGCCCATGGGCGCCACCATTTGTGTTCCTTATTTTGGCACGTCTTAGTCTATGTAAATATTTATGTAGACTAAGACAGCGAAAATAAGGGGAACGCAAATAGCATAGTGTCTACGCTATTTGCGTTCCCCTTATTTTCGCTGTCTTAGTCTATGTAAATGTTTACGTAGACTAAGACGTGCCAAAACAAGGAACGCAAATGGCGGCGCCCATGGGCGCCGCCATTTGTGTACAAACTTTTTTTTTTTAATCAGCCGTGATAGGCTACGTAAACATTTACGTAGCCCATCACGATGTTGTTTTAAAAACTAGCCGTGATAGGCTATGTAAATCTTTACGTAGCCTATCACGTTTTTTTTTTTTTTACCTGGAAATGGCGGCGGCGGCAGCCAGTCGGAAGACCCGCCGCCTCAGCTGCCGCTGCCGAACCGCCGCCACAGCTGCCGCCACCAGGGAGATCCGCCTAAGGTAAGTCCTGTCCCAGGGGGGCGGGGGGCCGTTCCGCCACCGATTTCGGGGGGCCAAATGCGCTGGCATTCGGCTTCCCTGAGATCCGTGGTGGAACTTTCGTACATCCCTAGTGCTGACTGAAGACACAACCCTTTCCTTATTGGTTCCTTACCTGTGGAATAATACCTTCCCCAGGGAACCCCACCTGGTGCCCTCATTACTACAATTTAAATACCAGGCAAGAGTGTTTCTGTTTTCCCAAGGTTTTAAGAACAACTAATATTAACATTCTTAACTAAGAGCAGTTTATTTCATCCTGTATTTGAATAGACTGTTGCTGTTTGTTTTTTGTGTTAGTTTGCATATTTCATTATTTTCTGTTAATTGTACCTTTATCGTTCTTTACTACCCCATTGGGCTGTTCTGGGAGCATACGTTGAAGGTGTGGGATATACATTTTGTAAATAAAGAAATGAACATGCTAAATAAATATATGGTATCTGTTGTCTGACAACACTTAATTAATAACTTCTGTTTTACAACAATATTGCCTTTTCTTAATTCTTAAATCATTGGTTAACATAGGGGTGTGAGCATACACATAAATCATACACATATTGTCTAATAGTAGGAACGGACCATACTGTTCCTCCACTCTCACCCCATATGTAGGGAACCAACCTAATCTGCACTTATTGGAAATTTATTTATTTATTTATTTATTTATTTATTTGAATGTGCTGCTTTCAGGAACCAACCAGCCAAGGCAATAGATGGAAAAAATAATAATCACAGAAAAAAATCATAAACAAAGTCATAGACTTAATATGCTGATTGGGATGCAGTTATCCTTCAGACTGCGCATTTCTTTGATTTTTGTGATTCAGTTCTCAGCTCACAAATGTGTACAAAAATGTGTATATTAGGGATGATTGCATACAAATATGTATTTTAGGGGCGGGGAATTGAATACGTACACTTTAAATGCAAAGTTTTGGACATTTAAAAAATAATAATCACAGAAAATAGGATAGAGCAGACCTATTGAATATACAGTGGAGGTGAGGAATAGATTTCAGGGATTAGACCTGATAGACAGAGTGCCTGAGGAACTATGGACGGAGGTCCGTAATATTGTTCAGGAGGCAGCAACGAAATCCATCCCAAAGAAAAAGAAATGCAAGAAAGCCAAGTGGCTGTTTGATGAGGCTTTACAAGTAGCTGAGGAAAGAAGGGAAGCGAAAAGCAAGGGAGAAAGGGGAAGATATACCGAACTGAATGCAGAGTTCCAGAGAATAGCAAGGAGAGACAAGAAGGCCTTCTTAAATGAACAATGCAAGGAAATCGAGGAAAACAACAGAATGGGAAAGACTAGAGATCTCTTCAAGAAAATTGGAGATCTCAAGGGAACGTTTTGTGCAAAGACAGGCATGATAAAGGACAAAGAAGGCAGGGACCTAACAGAAGCAGATGAGATTAAGAAGAGGTGGAAAGAATACACAGAAGAACTATACAGGAAAGATCTTAATGTCCTTGATAGCCATGATAGTGCGGTCACTGAACTTGAGCCGGACATCCTCGAGAGTGAAGTCAAGTGGGCCTTAGGAAGCATTAGTAACAACAAAGCTAGGGGAGATGACAGTATTCCAGCTGAGCTATTTAAAATCCTAAAAGATGATGCTGTTAAAGTGCTGTATTCAATATGCCAACAAATTTGGAACACTCAGCAATGGCCGCAAGACTGGAAAAGGTCAGTTTACATTCCAATTCCAAAGAACGGCAACGCCAAAGAGTGTTCAAACTACCGCACAATTGCGCTCATTTCACATGCCAGCAAGGTGATGCTCAAAATCCTACAAGCTAGGCTTCAGCAGTATGCGAACCGAGAACTACCAGAAGTACAAGCTGGGTTTCGAAGAGGCAGAGGAACTACAGATCAAATCGCCAACATTCGCTGCATCATGGAGAAAGCAAGAGAATTCCAGAAAAATGTCTATTTCTGCTTCATTGATTACGCTAAAGCCTTTGATTGTGTGGATCACAACAAACTGTGGCAAATTCTTAAAGTGATGGGAGTACCAGACCACCTTACCTGTCTCCTGAGAAACCTGTATGAGGGTCAAGAAGCAGCAGTAAGTACTGGACATGGAACAACCGAGTGGTTCAAAATTGGGAAAGGAGTATGACAAGGCTGCATATTGTCACCCTGCTTATTTAACTTATATGCAGAGTACATCATGAGAAATGCCAGGTTGGATGAATCAGAGGTCGGAATTAAGATTGCTGGGAGAATTATCAACAACCTCCGATATGCAGATGATACCACCCTGTTGCACAAAATGCTAGTTTCGCCCCCTGGAGGCTAGTCCAATTTGCCCCAAAGAGGAGAGTCAACTTCAGGCTGGGTCCAACTCGATTTTATTGTTTGCAAACAGTTCGACAAAGGAGCTCACGCTCAAAGCAGAGTCGACCCTGGGCAACCTCCGCGCTACAGTTTTATCACTTAGCTTGCATTCCTCAGCCAGCGTGTTACTTTTGATTGGTTGCCAGCGGTTTGCTTAGCAACCTTATCTTAGGGTTACTGTCTGCTCATTCCAGGCATGCGCAGCTCTTACAGTACTATGTGCTGCTTAAGACACATACAATGGCTTTTAGGTTACATTTTTACTACAATTCCCCCCTCAAAAGGCTTTTCTCAAATTTATACTCTCTTTGGTCCAGCGGTGGACTACGCACTTAAAGGCGCAAACTATTATTGCTGTGGCATTGACGGTTTTCTCTAAACAGCAAGTGAGGCCTGGGACGCCTTTGTTCTAGCTACTAGAATGCTGACAACAAAAACACTTTTTTTTTGAACTTTTGGAACTCAGTATTGTTCCGTTCATCAGGAACCCTTGAGACGAGAGCACCCTCTTTCTGTAGAGCTACTTGAGTCCTTTCAGGGGTTCATTATTCCAACGGTGACCTTCAGGTGGGTCAGCTTCCGGTGTGACCCTCTCTGGTGCAGGTGATGCCTTTATTCAGTGTGATGAATCCACTTCTTTTCTTTGGCGACTTTCATAGCAATGGGAGTGGTAAGTAGGATCTGAAACAGACCCTTCTGCTTCTTGGTAGGTGGTTCATCTTTCTAGGACTGGATTAGCACCCAATCGCTGGGATTGAGATTATGCACTGGAGCATCTAAAGGCCAGGATTGGTGCGGTGTCGCAAACCTGTGAAAACAAAACAGACTGCAAAGCAGTAACATAACCTTGAATCTTAAAACTTTTACTTTTAAATTCACATTTAAGCTATCAGCCATAGGTAATATTCGAGGTGGGCACTTATGGAACGTTTAAAAGGTGTCAATTTAATACTTCCCTTGGGGGCGCACCATACTCGAGTCAAGGTGATTGGCAAGGCCTGTGGCCTTTCAACTTAATCTTTCAACAAATTCTAATGAGCATTGTCTTTAAGGTGCGGTTCATCTTCTCAACTTGACTTGTAGATTGAGGTTTCCAAGGGGGGTGTAGCTTCTAGTTAGTTTGTTATGCCTGGGCCACTACTTGCGTCACTTGTCCAACAAAATGGGGCCCCTGATTTGATTCACTCTCTTTAGGTAACAAGAGCTTAGGGATTACTTTTTAACAGGATCTTGGCTACTGTCTGAGCGGTGCAGTCAATTGCTTTTATCATTACTAGCAGGTACTGATAGCCATGAGTCTGGGGCAACTCTGAAAAGTAAATTTGAAATCTCTGAAAAGGATAGTAAGCGCATGGGCGACTTCTCATTTGAGCTGGGGGCTCAAACATCTTTGAATCATTTTTGAGGCACAAAGGGCAATCAGCCACTGTTCTCAGGTCTTGGTCTAACCTGAAGGAGGTGCTATTTGCCTCGGGCGCACCTAAAATTGGGGTGTTAAAGGGGGACGATCCCTGTATTAGCTAACCATAATTTTTGAACTTTTCAATGAGCGGCTTCAAGCCTGCACAGGTGGCTTTTTTCAGAGGATACTGCCTCACGCACACAGGGCTCTCCCTTTTTAAAGAAGATTTTAACTGGTGTCATGCATTTGCTTGGGCAGGGGTTCTGTCTGCCCACACACATGGATCAACATTCTCTAAAATCTCAGTCTCTTTGGCCTCTGACACAATCTTGATTGCTTGAAAGGCCATTTGATAATTTGAGCCCTGCATTGCTGGCAGCTGTACTACAATCTGATTATCACTGAAGAAGATTTTAGCTTGCAGTTTTGTTAACAAGTCCCGCTCCATGAGGGCAACCAGGTATGCAGATGAAACTACAAAGGCATGTTCCAGTATGTTATTTCCAGTCTTCGTGAGGAGGGGCTTACACAGGGATCATAGAAAATGTGGCTCCAGTATCTACTAGGGCTTTACAGTCCTCGCCACCAACCCTTACTTTTACCTTGGGATTCTCCCGAGCATTTGTTCGTAGGGTGGTGGCCCTTCAGCTAGACTCCCCCCCACTGGAGGACCCTGCCAGCATTTGGCAGCCTTCAGGGTGAGTCTCTTTTCTTTTTTCTTTCAGCTCTGGACAATCTTTCTTTTAATGTCTCTTCTCTCGGCAATACGCACATTTATTGAGCCTCGGTTGGCCCTTTCCTTTTCTGCCCCCCCCCCTCTGGTCGCTTCTCTGCTCTCAAGCTGCTGTTTATATCTCCGCCCATGGTGGCTGCCAGCATTGCCTTTTCCTTTTTCCAGGAATGGCACTTTTTTATGTGCTCTCATGTGCACCATAGCTCTAAAAACTTCATGATCTGGGGTCTGATAAGGCTAAAGCAGGCGGTGATATTAAGGCTTGCTTCAATTTAAGAAAAGCCTTTTTTTATTTTAATTGTCCACTTCTAGTGGGTAATATTTTTGTTAAAGCTTCATACGGGGGCTTCACCCCTTTTTATGGCTACTATAGCCTCCCTCTTGTAACAGGCACACTTATCTTTTGGCTTGCCTGTTCTGCAAATCATGTTTTAAATTCTCTGTGCCATGCACCAGTTTTAACTCTTTGTTTTCTCTGCAAGTTAGGCTGTTTGCCATTGCTTCGACAGAGACTCGCTTGCTTAGATCTTACTAATTTCAACGACACAAATTTGGAATAAGCTTTCTTTCTTTTTTTTTAAGCCTTTTTGTCTGCTACTTTCTTCTGCCTTCTTTTATACCTTTTTCATATCATTAAAATCTAACACCATGACTGGAAAACATTTGTTTTGTATAGCAGGGCATGGTGGAGCAGATCTAACCATTATACTGCTCCTCTGACTGCATGGTCAGGGCCCATCAAAATTAAGGGAAGGGCGTTCTCATATGTGGAAAGAGTTCCAAGCCACCATTTTTGCATCGGCAACTCCACACTGCATGAGTTTTGGCAGAGTGTCAGGTTTGCCTCTGAGCAAATGGAACGTCAGAACAGTTCAGATTTTGAGAAAGAGCTGGAACACATGGGGCAGGAACTTTCTTAGGCTTCAGAAACACAGCTGGGCTTAGAAGTATCACGGGAGAGTGGGGGACTCTCTCTCTCTCACCTCTTAAGTTAAGAGAATTTGCTGCCCCCCTTTTTAAAGGGAAACTAACTTTCGTAGTTTCTCTTTGAACTTTTTGAAGGCTGTTTCCTTTGTAGTCTATGAATCTCTAGAAATTTGTGTCTGTATGCTTCATTAGGGTAAATGAAATCAAAGCCTTGGAAATCATAGAATCATAGAATAGTAGGGTTGGAAGGGGCTTACAAGGCCATCGAGTCCAACCCCTTGCTTACTGCAGGAATCCAAATCAGAGCATCCCTGACAGATGGCTGTCTAGCCTCGTCTTGAATGCCTCCAGGGTGGGAGAGCCCACCACCTCCCCAGGTAATTGGTTCCATTGTCGTATTGCTCTAACAGTTAGGACGTTTCTCCTGATGTTCAGCCGGAATCCAGCTTCCTGTCACTTGAGCCCATTATTCCGTGTCCTGCACTCTGGGATTATTGAGAAGAGATCCTGGCCTTCCTCTCTGGGACAACCTTTTAAGTACTTGAAGAGTGCTATCAGATCTCCTCTCAGTCTTCTCTTTTCAAGGCTAAATATACCCAGTTCTTTCAGTCAAATGCAGCTTTTTATCTGAGTGTTGAAATCACAAATCAAACTGTACACTGAGCTGATCACAAACAAACACACAATCTACAACAACGGGAGTTTAAGGCTATGACAAGCCTCACAGTACTTTTTACGGCAAGTCTTTAACTGGCCAAAGTTCCAGTCCATGTGCAGAGTGCCTCTAACAAAGAAGGCTTTGGGCCATAAAGAAGGGATGCGTTTTAACAAAAGCTCTGTGTCTCTTCATCAGTTCGAATGGGGAAGGTGTAACCTTACACCTCTTCTAGATTCCTCCACAGATAAGAACAGAGCAGTGCTGCTCAGCTTTCCAGCTGTGATGCTTTTTTTTTTTTTGCAAATCTCACTCTTTTGTCAGGTCGTCACAGACACCTTCCAGCCTCTCTGCTTGCTAAGGCTAAACCAGCCACAGGGCGAAGGGGGGTTAGGCAAGTCCCCCTTGGCTCTGCTCTGAGCAGGCTGACAGAGATAAGCTCACACAGACCCTGATATTTTAAGAACTTGCTCTGTCTTTGTTTCTTGATTTTGCCACAGTCTTTAAGTCGTCAAACAAATCTCTTTCTTCAGAAGTTGCAACTTTTTCAACTGCTTTTGTTTCTTCTAACAAACTTGGATACGGTGGCAGACAAACTGCCTCTGGAGGGCCCCCTCCCTCCCCCCAACAACCTCTCCTCCCAACCTAACAGGCCGAATCAGACCGGGGGGAGCTCAGGGCACCTTGGGCAGGGTCTCCCAGTCTTCAAGCTCCTTCCGTGGGGCTTGAATCGGGGGGAACAGGGGCTTTGGGCTTCACCTCGGAGCATACCATCATGACTTTACAATATTGAACTTTATATTCAACCTTTTCTCACCTTCAGTGGATTTTGGTTGGCACTCATCCAAATGCTGATAACCTCACCTTCCCTGAGGCAAATTTATCTCTTACTACTTGATTCAGACACCACCCGGGGTCTCTTGCCCCTGTGGTCCTTTGCCAGTAACACATTTACACATTTACACTTCTGTAACTAAGGGGGATTCTTTCCGCACCAATTCAACCACCCATCAATATAGGCGAATTGATCCCATTGCCCATTATTCACCACATTTTTATATACAGCATTTACAAGATTTACACCAAAGGATCCTATGTCTGGCCAACTAATTCCAAATGCTGGCCAGTCCAATTGACAGTGTAACCAGCTTGCCTTTCGACATCTTAGTACACGGAGTCTGACAAACCTCAGACGCTTGACTTTGCTAAAGTTCTTTAGCATGCATCCCAAGGGAGTGGCAGAGCTTTCTAAACGGGAGCTACCCGCCTCCATTGTGCCTACCTCTGTTTGAAACCATACACGGAGCCTGACAAACCTCCGACACTGACACGGAGTCTGACAAACCTCAGACGTTTACACAGAGTCTGACAAACCTCAGACGCTCCGAAGGCAACTCAAACAGAAAGACAGAAGGGAAATCAAGTACTTACTCTGCCCAACACCCTAGTGCCGTCTCTTCAGACCCATTCAGCCTGGTTGACTCAATCAATGGAGTCCATGCCTTTAACCTCCTGGGTGTCCCGACCCCCGTTCTCTGGTGCCGTGGCAGACCTCAAAGGCGGTCCGGCGCGCCCCACAGGCACCTTCGCCGGTTCTGTCGTTTGACCCCAGGGTGGTCCAAGGGACTCCTGCCAGCTCGCCAGTTTGTTGCACAAAATGCTAGTTTCGCCCCCTGGAGGCTAGTCCAATTTGCCCCAAAGAGGAGAGTCAACTTCAGGCTGGGTCCAACTCGATTTTATTGTTTGCAAACAGTTCGACAAAGGAGCTCACGCTCAAAGCAGAGTCGACCCTGGGCAACCTCCGCGCTACAGTTTTATCACTTAGCTTGCATTCCTCAGCCAGCGTGTTACTTTTGATTGGTTGCCAGCGGTTTGCTTAGCAACCTTATCTTAGGGTTACTGTCTGCTCATTCCAGGCATGCGCAGCTCTTACAGTACTATGTGCTGCTTAAGACACATACAATGGCTTTTAGGTTACATTTTTACTACAACCCTAATGGCAGAAAGTGAAGAGGATCTAAAGAGCCTCTTGTTGAGGGTGAAAGAGGAGAGTGCAAAAGCTGGTTTGAAACTCAACATTATAAAAACTAAGATCATGGCATCTGGCCCTATCACTTCCTGCCATATAGAAGGGGAAGAAATGGAAGCAGTGACAGATTTTACTTTCTTGGGCTCCAAGATCACCGCAGACGGTGACTGTAGCCATGAAATTAAAAGACGCTTGCTCCTTGGGAGGAAAGCTATGGCAAACCTAGACAGCATAGTAAGAAGCAGAGACATCACCTTGCCAACAAAGGTCCATCTAATCAAAGCTATGGTTTTCCCAGTAGTAATGTATGGCTGTGAGAGCTGGACTATAAGGAAGGCTGAGCGCCGAAGAATTGATGCTTTCGAACTGTGGTGCTGGAGAAGACTCTTACGAGTCCCCTGGACTGCAAGGAGGTCAAATCAGTCCATCCTAAAGGAAATCAACCCTGAGTGCTCATTGGAAGGACAGATACTGAAGCTGAAGCTCCAATATTTTGGCCACCTAATGCAAAGAGAAAACTCTCTGGAAAAGACCCTGATGCTGGGAAAGACTGAAGGCAAAAGGAGAAGGGGACGGCAGAGGATGAGATGGCTAGATAGCATCACCGATGCAATGAATATGAACCTGAGCACACTCCGGGAGAGTGCGCAGGACAGGAAGGCCTGGCGTGCTATGGTCCATGGGGTCATGAAGAGTCAGACACGACTGAATGACTGAACACCAACAAAATTGTTGAAAAGATGTGAAACTGACATAGACCAGAAATAAAGTGATCCATCTTTCCCTATCCATGTGTAATGCTAAGATTTTAAAAGGTTATGCCAAAAACCACTCAAACATTTTGTGCAGTTCTCTGTTCCCTGCATGCAAAAGAGGTTATCATTTTTTTTTTCTGCATCTTTCATGGTGCTGTGAGTGGGTGCATTTCTTTGATTTCTTTTCCCCCCTTTTTTTAGGGGAACAGGGTTTAACCACTTACTTTAATAAAATTAGGAGATGTTGGTGGGGTTTTACTTTAACTTAAAATAAACCATATGCATGCCACTCTCTGGCACTCAGAGGTCCCCCTTGCTCCCTGAAATGGTCATAGGGGGATGTTAAATCATGATATCCTTCCATAGACATTACAGGAAAGGAGACAGCTGGAGAAATCTGCCTCCAGAGCACCTGAGATTAGTGCACTTTTTTATTGGAGTTCAAAAGATCCATGGGCAGACTGGGAGGACTTCTGTGGAGTACTTGAGAATTAGGCCTTTTTAAAATTAAAAGGAAGACCTTTTGACCTAAAAAAACCCCAAAACCTTACTCTCCGGTGCTCTGCAGGCAACTTTGCCTGGCTTCCTGCACTTCCTAGAATATCCATCAGAGGATGTCATTTTGTAATATCCTCCCATGGGCATGCAGGAAGTACAGGAAGCTGAGCTGGGGGTGTCAGGAGAAGCTGCAGAGTGTCAGAAAGTTCACCCAAAAATCTCTTAACATTCAAAGCAAAAATATCCATGCCCCTCCACCATCTCATTACTTTAATAATTAAAATAAGTACACAAGCCCACTTCCCAGCCCCCAAATTGCTCAGAAATTTTTCCCCATTTCCTCTTTTTGCTGTGATTTATTTTCAACCCTGCACCTTGTGATTGCTGAAAATTAGGGCTGTGCACCACCTCGTTACAAAGTCCATGTAACGAGGCAAAGCTAGCTGTTTTGGATCAAAAGCCTCATGATACGAGGAGGTTCAGAGTAGGACCGAGGTGCCCCGGGGCAAAGTGTGTGCCTCCTGTGCCTCGTCTATTCGGAGCTCTACTGAATGCCTGAGCAGTCTAGACAGGTGGTCTCCAAATGTATCAACTTCTCAATGGTCATGTGGAGGGGCATGAGAAAGAGGAGGAGGAGGGAGGGAGTGAAGGGGAAGGCAAGTGGATGCAGGGAGGCAGGAAGGTGAGTACAGGAGGAGGAGGAAATGTGCTTTGGTGAATAGGAACTCTCATCCAGAACTAGGGATGTACAAAAGTCACTTGCCTTTCACGGATTATGTTGATGGTGGGGGGGGGGAGGCGTTCCGTCCCGCCCCCCGGAATCCTCGCTAGGGGGGGAGGCGCTCCATTCCACCCCCCCGGAATCCTCCGTGGCTGGCTGTGATTCACGGCAGCTCCGCGGAGCAGCCAGCCAGGCCCAGCCAGGCCAGAGCCATCCGCAGTCGGATTTCTGGCCACGGAGGGCTCTGGGTAAAAAAAACAAAACAAAACAAAAAAAAAACTGCGTACGCCAATGGCGGTGGCTACGGCCGCCGCCATTTGCGTTCCTTATTTTTGCCATCTTAATCTACGTAAATATTTACGTAGGCTATGACGGCAAAAATAAAGGGGAACACAAATAGCATAGTGGGTGCTATTTGCGTCCCTTTTTGATTCCCCGTTTTAGCCTACGTAAATAAGAGCCAGGGCCTGCAGGAGAAGCCACCACCACCACCAATGGGGAAGAGGCGTGCTTGCCGCCGCTGGGCCTGCTGCTGCCGCCGCTGGGCCTGCTGCTGCCGCCGCTGGGCCTGCTGCTGCCGCCGCTGCCACCACCACCAGGCCTTCCTTGTGGACTTCTGCCTGGCAGACCACCAGTCCCTGCAGGGCCAGGCCCCCAGGTACCGAGCCAGCTGTGCTGCTCCACCTGCCCCTCCCTGGAGGGGCTACATAAGCTGGCTGGCTGAGGTGGCCTGGGACAGCCAGGGCCTGCAGGAGAAGCCACCACCACCACCACCGGGGAAGAGGCGTGCTTGCCGCCGCTGGGCCTGCTGCCGCCCTCGCCGCTACCACCGCCACCAGGCCTTCCCTGTGGACTCCTGCCTGGCATTTTTAAGGGGATTTTAATTGTTTTGTTTGTTTGTTTTATTTTGTTGGGGGGGATTTTGTTGTGTTTTTAGGGGTGGGTAGCCTGCCTGATAGGCGGGAGCGAGGGGGCATGTGTCCACCTGATGGAGGCAGTGGGGGGAGTGTTGGGGGCCAGAACATACCAAGGCTGGGCGGCAGGCGCTGGCGGAGCGCGAGGGGCAGGCCATGCCAGGTAAGGGGAACAAGGGAGAGATGTGTAGTATCTGTCCCCTGCTCCAGGCCTGTCCAGAGCCAAAGGATGGCTGGGGGAGGCATGACCCCATCTTCTGGCCTTCGTTTGCTGCTCTGCAATGCCAGGTCTGTTACCCAGAAAACCTCCCTCATCCATGACATGATCCTGGATGAGGGTGCAGACCTGGCATGTATTACGGAGACCTGGCTGGCCGAGGCTGCTGCTCCAACCCTTGCAGCCATGTGTCCAGCTGGATTTTCGTATGCACAGCAGCCGAGGGCTGGGGATCGGGGAGGGGGAGTGGCTGTTATCTACCGAGAGTCCTTGGTCTTCACCAGACCCCCTCTCCGGGAGACCAAGTTTGTTGAGTGCATGTACTGGAGGTTGGGCCCAAAGGGCAGTCTGGGGATTCTGCTCGTGTACCGTCCACCCCGCTGCACGACTGACTCCCTGGCCGAGGTGCTTGAGATGGTCTCTGATGTGCGTGTACAGTCCCCTAACTTACTGGTGTTGGGGGACTTCAACGTACATTCGGAGGCCATCCTCACAGGAGCACCTCGGGACTTCATGGAGACCATGGCCTCCTGGGAGCTGCACCATATTCTAACTGGGCCCACCCATGTAGCCGGTCATGCACTAGACCTTGTGTTTGTTTCTGGAGAAGCGGGGAGTGATCTGGAAGTCGGGGGTATATCCACCACCCCCTTGTCATGGTCAGATCACTATCTGGTGATGTTGGACTTCTCGGTTCCACAACCCCTCCGCAGGGGTGGAGGACCCATTAAAATGGTCAGCCCCAGGCGTCTTATGGATCCAAATGGATTCCTGAACGCGCTTGGGGATTCTCTGGGGCATGCCAACGGCCACTCGGTCGAGACCCTGGTGGGTGGCTGGAATGCCGCAATCACTGGGGCATTAGATCGGGTGGCTCCGAAACGCCCTGTCCCCCTGAACAGGGCTCGGACTGCACCATGGTTCAATCCGCGGTTACGAGCTCTGAAACAGGAGGTGAGACGGCTAGAGCGCCGGTGGCGGAAGTCTCGATCCAAAGACGATCAGACACAGGCTAGAGCTATATCTTCAGCCTATCACGTGGCGGTGAAGGCAGCAAAAAAGGAATATTATGCTGCCTCCATCGCATCTGCAGAGTGCTGCCCCAGGAGGCTGTTCCAAGTGGTCCAGAGCCTGGTCGGTCCTGTGGCTCCGGAACCACTGCAGCATTCTAAGGCCTCCTGTGAGGCTTTGGCAAGGCACTTTGCAGATAAAATTGATCAGATTAGGTGTGTTACTTTGCACACTGTGGATACAGTTAGTGAGCAAGAGGCGGCCTGTGGCAAACCGGTTTTGTGGGATCGGTTCCAGCTTCTTCCTCCTGATGAAGTGGACAAGGTGCTTTCATCTGTAAGGCCGACCCCCTGCTTACTTGATCCTTGCCCATCTTGGCTCATTATGAGCTGCAGAGAGAGACTGGGTGAGGGGATCAGGGCGGTGGTGAACGCCTCCCTTGAGGAGGGAGTGATGCCATCAGCCCTCAAGGAGGCAGTGATAAGACCACTCTTAAAGAAGCCCTCCTTGGATCCTCAAGTTCTGAACAACTTTCGCCCAGTCTCAAATCTGCCATTTTTGGGCAAGGTGATTGAGCGGGTGGTGGCGGTGCAGTTGAAGGCACACTTGGAAGAAACTGATTATCTAGACCCATTTCAGTTGGGCTTCAGGCCTGGGCATGGGACAGAAACGGCCTTGGTCGCCTTGGTGGATGATATGAGGAGGGCTCTGGATAGGGGTGAATGCTCCTTCCTTGTTCTCCTCGACCTCTCAGCGGCTTTTGATACCGTTGACCACGGTATCCTCCTGGACCACCTGGAGGGGTTGGGCATTGGAAACACTGTATTGCGGTGGTTCCGGTCCTTCCTCTCCGGCAGGTACCAGAGGGTAGCACTGGGAGAGGAGGTTTCGGACCCGTGGCCACTTACTTGTGGGGTGCCACAGGGTTCCATCCTCTCCCCGATGCTATTTAACATCTATGTGAAGCCACTGGGGGCTATCATCAGGAGGTTTGGGGTGCAGTGTCATCAATATGCGGATGACACGCAGCTCTACCTCTCATTCAAATCTTCACCAAGGTTGGCCGTAGAATCCCTGTCCAAATGTCTGGAGACGGTGAGTGGCTGGATGGGGAGGAATAAGCTGAAGCTGAACCCTGACAAGACCGAGGTACTTTTGGTGGGAGACAAGAGGAGGCTGGGGGATGTTGACCTGGTGTTGAATGGGGTACGGCTACCCTTGAAAGACCAGGTCCGCAGCCTGGGGGTCATTTTGGACTCCCAGCTGTCCATGGAGGCTCAGGTGTCAGCTGTGAGCCGGACAGTGCTGTATCAACTCCATCTGATACGGCGGCTGCGCCCCTTCCTTCCCAACCATCTGCTCCCATCGGTAGTACATGCCCTGGTCTCCTCTTGTTTAGACTACTGTAATGCGCTCTACGTGGGGTTACCCTTGAAGACAGTTCGGAAACTGCAGCTGGTACAGAACGCGGCGGCTCGCCTGATTAAAGGCAGCCGCCGGCGAGATCACATCACTCCAGTGCTGAAGGAGTTGCACTGGTTACCAGTTGTTTTCCGGGCCAAATTCAAGGTGTTGGTTTTGACCTTTAAAACCCTATATGGTTCCGGCCCAGCCTATCTTAAGGAGCGCCTCCAGCAACACCAGACAAGCCGCTTAACAAGATCAGCCTCGGATAGGGGTGGACGAAAGTCACTTACCTTTTCTCGCAGCTTGTTCGCGGTGGGGGGCAGCGCTTCGCTGCTCCCCCCGTGAAGTTCAGGCCGGGGGGGGGGAGGCTTCCCGCCTCGCCCGGCCGAAATTCAGTCCGGGGGGAAGGCTTCCCGCCTCGCCCGGCCGAAATTCAGGCCGGGGAGGAGGCTTCCCGCCTCGCCCGGCCGCGAACACGAAAGTAAAAAAAAAAGTCCCCTGATAGGCTACGTGACGATTCACGTAGACTATCATGGCTAGATCTGGAAAGTCAGCCGTGATAGGCTACGTGAATCGTCACGTAGCCTATCACGGGTGACTTTAAAAAAAAAAAGCGCGTACGCGAATGGCGGCCCCCATAGGGAGCCGCCATTCGCGTTCCTTGTTTAGTTGCTGTAGTCTACGTAAATGTTTACGTAGACTACTGCTAAAATAAGGGCAACGCAAATAGCGTTGCCCTTATTTTCGCCGTAGTCTACGTAAACATTTACGTAGACTACAGCCACCAAATAAGGAATGGGAATGGCGGCTCCCTATGGGGGCCGCCATTATCCGTACACGCTTTTTTTTTTTAAAGTCACCTGGGATAGGCTACGTGACGATTCACGTAGCCTATCACGGCTGACTTTGCAAATCTAGCCGTGATAGGCTACGTGAATCGTCACGTAGCCTATCAGGGGACGGTTTTGTTTTTTTTTTCTTTCATTGCAATGGCGGGGGCGGCAGCCGGTCGAAAGACCGGCTGCCACTCCCGCCCCGCTCGAACACCGGACGAACCGCCAGCCGGACCCGCTGCCTGGAGGGACATTCAGGGAAGGTAAGTCCCGTCCCGGGGGAAGGGCGGGGGGCGGGGGGGGGTGCGGAGGATTTCTCACCGAAACTTGTTCGGGGCGCCGAACACGTTGGCGCTCGGCCCCCCGAAGTTTCGGGGAGAAATTCTCCGCCATCCCAAGCCTCGGATGGCCTTCTCTCTGTCCCATCAGCCAGGACAGCTAGACTGGTGGGGACGAGGGAGAGGGCCTTCTCTGTGGTGGCCCCCACTCTGTGGAACTCCCTCCCTAGGGCACTCCGTCATGCCCCCTCTTTAATGAGCTTCTGTCGTGCATTAAAAACGTGGTTGTTCAGGCAGGCATTTGGGGTGGGTTAGGGTATTTAAAAAAAAAATATGGTAAAATTTTATTGTTTTAAATTGTTTTATGGTGGGTTGTACATCGCCCAGTGTGGCTGGGTGACCAGTCAGATGGGCAATTAATAAATTTAATAAATAAATAAATAAATAAATAAATAAATAAATTTATGTAGGCTAAAATGTTGAATCAAAAAGGGATGCAAATAGTGCCCACAACGCTATTTGCATTCCCCTTTATTTTCGCCATCATAGTCTACGTAAATATTTACGTAGATTAAGATGGCAAAAATAAGGAATGCAAATGGCGTTCTTTTTTTTAACCCACCCAACCATGATAGGCTATGTAAAGATTTACGTAGCCTATCACGTCGTGTTTTTTTTTTTTAAACCTAGCCATGATAGGCTACGTAAATCTTTATGTAGCCTATCACGTCTTTTTTTTTTTTTACAAGCCTGGAAATGGTGGCAGCGGCAGCCGGTCGGAAGACAAGCTGCCTCCGCCGCCGCCTCCCAGAAGATCCCCCACAGGTAAGTCTCATACCGGGGGGGATCTGCGGGGGGGCAGGGGGTGGCAGGCTGTTCCGCCACAGAGTTCGGGGGGCCGAATGCACTGGCATTCGGCCTCACTGAGATCCGTGGCAGAATTCTCTGACATCCCTAGCCAGAACCGATGCTAGCAGTGTCCTATCAGAGAGAGTGTTGGAGAACGGGGTATACTTCAGTGAAAGGCTGCGTTCAGTCATTGCGCTAGCTGTGTCTTTGGAAGAGAGGACTGGTGTGGGTAGATGATAATTTGTGTGCATGTGAATTCCTAAGAGTTGTTTCTTTAGTTTCTTCCATTTTGATTGCCATTAGGCTTCCCTCAGAATTTAAATTAAAAGGAGACAGCTTGGTTGTACTGGGAGCATCCCCTTCTCTCGCTCCTCGGTCATCCATCTCCATTGAGACAGTGTCTTTTGCAGCACCTCTTCCAGCCACTTTCTCCTATATCTTTGTACCTCCAACTCTTTTTTTTTTTTGTATTTCATTAGATTCTATCTCTCCTTTCCATATTTTTCAAACTAACATAGCTTTTCCTTGAAAATTGCTGCCATGCTCCTCCTCCCCCACCATTCCTGTGTTGTTTGTTTATCTCAATTTTGGACTCCGGAAAAGGCTGCATCTGCTGTATAACGTCAAGCCTTACTTCTGCTTTCTCCATTCTATTTTCTTGTTGTTTTTGTCAGTCAACTGTGTCTCTGTTAGATTTTTACAAACCCACTCTTATTTAGAATTTTAAAAACAAACATTGACTTCTGGACATGTTCCTCCCCCCCACCTTTTAAGTCATATTCAAGCATTCAGATTTTTCTTTCTTTCTAAATCCTTAAAGAAAGACATATTATAGCAGCCTATGTGTGTAGCATTTGTCCCCCCAGCCCCATGCTGAAGTGAACTGTCTGTGTCTTCTCTGTGATGATCATCCCAAAATGAAAATCAAAGAAGTTTTTATTATTATTATTATTATTATTATTATTATTTGATTTGGCTGTTATCCAATCGCCTGCGCTATCTCCCTGTATTTCTTGAACTTATCCTGCCTTCTATAAAATAACATGAAATATAAAACAATAAAAGACACCCATCATTTGCTTAGGTATTTCTGCTTTTCTTTAGCTCTTGTGTGTGTCTGTGTCCATCTACGTGTGCTTGCTAGGTTGTAGTTCCACCAACACTATACATTCAAGTTTCAAGGCAGTGTTGAAAAAGCATGAGACACATAGTATCTATATTAATTACCTTCTTATTCCAATAACAGTCCACTGTGTGGCAAAGCAATTCAGTGCAATATGAGGCATCTTTGGGGTGTTGGCAGAGGCAGACGTGGAGAGAAGTTACAGCTCTTTGCTTTGGGAGTTTTCCTGGAACAACTCAAAATTCACCTGCGTCTAGCACACAAGCTGGTGGGCCAAACTGCCTGGGCTTTGGGGGATGCAATGCCCTGGAGGGGGGCTGGGAGAAGCCCAGGTTTCATACACATCCATGGAAACAGGGAGAAGTTGCAGCTATTGGCTTTAGGAATTTTCGTGGAAAAAAATCACATTTCACCAGCGCCTAGCACACAAGCCAGTGGGCAAAACTGCCTGGGCTTTTGGGGGTGCAATGCCCAGGAAGGGGGCTGGGAAAAGCCCGGGTGTCATGTGCATGTGTGGAAACAGGGAGAAGTTACGGCTCTTTGCTTTGAGAGTTTCTGTGGAAAACATCAGATTTCAACTCCACTTAACACAAAAAGTGCTGGGCTACACTGTCTGAAATTTTGCAGGTCACCTCTTCTCCAGGGGTACAGAGAGGTCCCCAAATTTCATACCTGTATCATAAAAACTAAAAATGTTATGACCATTTGTGTTTTCCCATACAAGTCAATGAGAAAACGCCCAAACCACGCCATCTAGATTTCCCTAATCTTGCTTTGGATTCGGATCCAAGTCAGATCAGAAGGGGTCCAAATCGGTCTGAGGCAGATTAGGGTTGCCTTGGATGATCCAAAGCAGCATCTGAAGCGGATTTTGGGGTCCGTGCACAGCCCTACTGAAAATCCAAACTAGCCAAATTTTCAGAATGGTCTTAGATTTATTTTTATTTTTTTAAGTCATGCAGAATCTCAGCTTGATGCGTTGGAGGCTCAGACCTGCTATATCTGTGTGCATCAGAATAACATCAGCCTGCTTTAGGGACCTGAGGCAGGAAGAATAGCACCACACCTAAAGGTACCAGCAAGAGCAAGTTCATGTCATGGCATAGTTTGACACCAGTTTTCAGACACAATTGTTCATATTATTTGGTATAACATAGGGTCTACTCTAGGGACGGTGGAGAATTTCTCCTCAAAACTTTGGGGGGCTGAGTGCCAACGTGTTCGGCCCCCCAAACAAGTTTCGGGGAGAAATTCTCCACACACACACCCCCCCGCACCCCCCCCCCGGGATGGGACTTACCTTTGCCGAATGTCGGCGGTTCGGCGGGTCTTCGTCCGGGGCAGGAGCGGCAGCCGGTCTTTCGACTGGCTGCCGCCGCCGCCATTGCAATAAAAGAAAAAAAAACGCCCCCGTGATAGGCTACGTGACGATTAACGTAGCCTATCACGGCTAGATTTGCAAAGTCAGCCGTGATAGGCTACGTAAATCGTCACGTAGCCTATCACGGGTGACTTTAAAAAAAAAAAGCGCGTACGGATAATGGCAGCCCCCATAGGGAGCCGCCATTCCCGTTCCTTATTTGGTCGCTGTAGTCTACGTAAATCTTTAAATAAGGGCTATTTGCGTTGCCCTTATTTTTGCCGTAGTCTACGTAAAGATTTACGTAGACTACAGCGACCAAATAAGGAACGCGAATGGTGGCTCCCTATGGGGGCCGCCATTTGCGTACGCGCTTTTTTTTTTTTAAGTCATTGGTCACATTCCACTTGGAGGCTAGGACGGGCAAAACAGGAAAGGGAGTAGGGTGGTGTGCATGCAAAGGCACCTTATGGTGACAGGTGACACCTGAGGCCCCCCGAACGGGTTGTGTGGCTCGGCGGTGGGATAAGGGTTGCCTGGTCGTCCAACCTTACTCACTCACCCAGGTGTTGTGCGGCACCGGGTTGGGGGTGACACCGGAAATCTACCTCCCCCAGAACTGGCAGTCCGGAGGGATGGCGAGATCACCGCCACCCCTCAGGCTGGGTGTGTTTTCGCCCAAGAAGTGCCAGCTAGCCACTGACACAGTTAGATGCCCGTCCTAGTTACCCCTTTGCAAGTATTTCAGTAAATGTGGCCCAATTTTCAACCCAAGCTTGTTGTCTGCATCTTCTTTGACCCATCTCCACTCACAAATGTATGTTGAGTGTTTAAGGGCGCAATCCTATGCAAGTTTTGACAGACAAAAGTCCTGCAGCTCCTATGCTGGCTGGGGAATGCTGAGAGTTGTAGGACTTTTGTCTGTCTAAACATGCATAGAATTGCGCCCTAAAGTAAATAAGCAAACAATACATGTGAGTAAAAAAAAACACCAATATTTCTTGATCTGCATCAGGATTAGGAAGCCAGAAGAAAGAGGTTAGACACACCTGTTGGGTGAGCTAGGGCCACAACTTTGTTTATCTCATTACAACCAGGTCTGCAGCAATTAAAATGAGACATCAGTTGGTTTGCATTTTTCTCTGTATCAGTGTTTTATGGGTGAGACAAACCCTGACCTACGTGCAAGCAATATATCCTCACTTATGGCCAGTTAGACACTTTCTGGTTCAGGGAGACAGCCTTTGGGGTTCTCCACATTTAGTGAATACTGCACAGCCTTAGTGGAGCTTTGACTTCTGGAGTCGTTGTGGATTTAATGATTGGCAAAATACATGCACTCCCCTCCCCCATTTTTGCAGGTTCCCTCCCATAAGTTCCATTGATTCCACCAGCAGATGGGACTGTTCTATCACAGGATTTAGGTTTATTACCTAGGGATGTCAGAGAATTCCGCCACGGATCTCGGTGAGGCCGAATGCCAGTGCATTCGGCCCCCCAAAATCTGTGGTGGAACAGCCTGCCACCCCCCCCGCGGATCCCCCTGGGACGAGACTTACCTGGGGCAGATGTTCCAGGCGGCGGCGCCTCCGGCGGTGGCTGCGGCGGCAGCGACTGCGGCAGCTGGTCTTCCGACCGGCTGCCACTGCCACCATTTGCAGTCTTGTCGGGGGGCTTTGGGTTTTTTTACAGAGACGTGATAGGCTACGTAAAGACTTACATAGCCTATCACATCCCGGGTAAAAAAAACAAAATGCGTATGCAAATGGTGGCGGCTACGGCCGCCGCCATTTGCGTTCCTTATTTTTGGCCGTCTTAGTCTACGTAAATATTTACATAGACTATGACGGCGAAAATAAAGGGGAATGCAAATAGCATAGTGAGCGCTGTTTGCGTCCCTTTTTGATTCACCGTTTTAGCCTACGTAAATATTTACATAGGTTAAAACGGCGAATCAAAAAGGGACGCAAATAGCACCTGCTACGCTATTTGCATTCCCCTTTATTTTCGCCATCATAGTCTATGTAAATATTTACGTAGACTAAGACGGCCATAAATAAGGAACGCAAATGGTGGCAGCCATAGCCGCCATTTGTGTAAGCATTTTATAATTTATTTTTTAACCCAGAGCCCTCCGCGGCCAGAAATCCGGCTGCAGATGGCCCTGGCCTGGGCCTGGCCAGCTGCTCTGTGGAGCTGCTCTGGAGCACAGCCGGCTGGGCAGGATTCCGGGGGGGGGGAGGACCGGATCGCCTCCCCCCCATCGAGGATTCTGGATCCGGATCGCCTACCCCCCCCATGAACATAATCCGTGGAAAGGTAAGTGACTTTCGTACATCCCTATATAGGGATGGGAGAGAAATCCTCCATGGACCCCAATGACTCAAAAGAATCCCCCCCCCCCGGAGTCCGTGGAGGATCAGAAGACTTACCTCTGCCGACAGGAGGAATTCTCATTGGCCGGATCCTCCCCACCTGCCGGCTCTGGAACACCAACAGTATTTTATTTATTTATTTATTTATTTATTTATTTCATTTCTATACTGCCCAATAGCTGAAGCTCTCTGGGCGGTTCACAAAAATTAAAACCAAACAACACACAATAAAACCATTTAAAATATATAGAACATTAAAACCACAATATAACAATACAACCACAATAAAACCTAGCAGCAAAGTAGGAGTTTAAAATACAGATTTAAAACAGCAAAGATAAAAATTTAAAAAGCTAAATGCTAAAATGCCTGGGAAAATAAAAAGGTCTTCACCTGACGGCGAAAGGAATACAATGTAGGCTCCAGGCGAACCTCACTAGGAAGCTCATTCCAGAGCCGGGGTGCCACAGCAGAAAAAGCCCTCCTCTTAGTAGCCACCCACCTCACTTCCTTTGGCAGGGGCTCACGGAGAAGGGCCGCTGATGATGACCTTAACCTTGACCTTAATATGGCCACCATTGCCATATCGCTCGCTGGGCGGATTGAGTGTGGACACAGATGGCGTCCACTATGACATTTGCAGCCTAAAAGGTCTTAGTTTAAGGTAAATGCAGCCATAAATGGCTGCATTTAGTTTAAACTAAGACCTTTATGGCTGCAAATGGCGTAGTGGACGCCATTTGCGTCCGTGCTTTTTCACGTGATAGGCTACACAAATATTTGCCTAGCCAATCACGTAAAAAACAGGGATGCAAATGGCATCCACTGCGTCATATGCATCCCTGCTTTTTGTCGTGATAGGCTACGGGTGTGCTGACCCCAGCGATTTCCCCAAATGAGGGAAACCTGAAAGTCCAGTATGCCATTTGCGTCCCTATTCACACGATAGTCTACGCAAATATTTGCATAGCCTATCATGGCCAAAAACAGGGACGCAAACGGCGTAGCGAATGTCATTTTTGGCCATAAAGCTGGTCGATTAACCTAAATGCAGCCATAAATGGCTGCATTTAGGCTAATTGACCAGCTTTATGGCTGCAAATGGCACCCACTACACCATTTGCATCTGGGGGACTGACTTAGACAGAGATACAGCACAGCAATGGCTGCCAGCCGTATCGAATTTCTCCAGCCCTGAGGAGCTGGTGGCTGGCTCCGCAGGTTTGATGCAGAGCCGGCTTGGATGGATCACCTCCCCCCCCATCAAGGATTCCGTGGGGAGGATCGGATTGCCCCCCCCAGCATACCCCTCACAGATGGCAGGTAAGGGGATTCGTACATCCCTAGAATTTAGACACTGATCCAGGACTTACACAGCCTCTTCTGATCTAGATGTCACAGGAAGACAGAGCTTCATGTCATCAGCATACAGATGGCATTTAGCTCCAAATCCCCTACTGACTGTTCCTAGCAGCTTCATATGGATGTTAAACAACATTGGGGACAAGATGGTTCCCCGTGGGACCCCGTAGCTCAATTGCCAAGGGGCCAAGGAATAGTCACCGAATGTTATGCTCTGAAATCAGCCCTGTAGGTAAGATCAGAACCACTGTAACACAGTGCCTCTGATACCCATCCCACAAGTCGATCCAGGAGGATACCATGGTCGATGGTATCAAAAGTCAATGAGAGATCGAGCAGAATTAACAGGGTTGCCCTCCCCCTGTCCCTTACTTGATAAAGGTCATCCATCAGGGCAACCAAGGCTGATTCATTCCATAGCCAGATCAAAACCCAGACTGGAATGGGTCTAAATAAACAGTATGCTCCAAAGATGCCTGCAGTTGCTCTGCCACAACTCTCTCAAGTACCGTCCATAGAAAAGGGGTATTTGTGGTAGTTGCTTAATACTGTTGGGTCCAGAGTGGGCTTCTTCAGGAGTGGCCACACTTCTGCGGCTGCCTCCTTAAGGACAGCAGGGACCACCCCTCCCTGCAGTGGAACATTTGTGGCCATAAAGCTCTTAGATTAAGCTAAAAGCAGCCATAAATGGCTGCATTTAGCTTAATCTAAGAGCTTTATGGCTGCAAATGGCATACGCTATGCCATTTGCTATAGGGGTGTATGAAACCCTGCTTACCTGGCTCCGCCGGGTTCTGGAGGTGGGGGGAGGTGATCCATTCCTCCCCCCGGAATCCTCAACAGGGGGGAGTGATCCATTCCTCCCCCCCAGAATCCTGCCTGGCTGGCTCCGCTCCACTCCGCGGCCAGGGCACAGAGCTGCTGGCTGGGCCAACCTGCAGCGGGGCCTCCAGCCACTGCTGGGCTGCTGTGGAGGCAAATGGCGTCCTGTGTAGGGGACGCCATTTGCGTCCCTACACTGGCCCGTGATAGGCTACATAAATATTTACGTAGCCTATCACGGTTAAAGCAGGGATGCAAATGGCGTCCCCTATGACAGATACAGCATCAGAACATCTGAGATATGCCAACAGAATTACTGAGTAGGGTGTTGGTGGCACATAGGAGGAACAGACTTATGCTATATCCTATACCTGTTCAATGCATGTAATCAACAATACAACTTTACGCCAGCTCCAGACCTGGCATATGTAATTTCCCTCCCATAAAATTAAAAGGGAAAGAAACATGTTTCATTTCAACATAGTTTGGAAATGTACATTGGAAGATTTGGGTTGAATTCCAACTTTGACTTACATGGAATGTATTACAAGACTTAACAAATCCAGCCATTCCAAATGTGCTGTACTATGTGCTTTGCAGTGCTGAGTGAATGGACATTGTTGTAGATGTGGTAATTTATATATTGTTACATCTTCACATCTTGATACCTTCTCAACTTGTATAAGTATTAATAAAAAGGAGTAGTCATTATCACTCATTATCTGAGAACTAAATGAATGTTCACAAAGGGAACAGTATCATAGCATTAGGCTCCTTCCTCAACTTGCTCAATAAAATGTGGGTATGGAGCCTCTCCATGCCCAGCTGTATGTATGGTGAGCTCTCTACAGCTGATTGGGAACAGGGATGGCCATCGTGGGGAAATCCAGCCCTTTTAAAGCTTGCTGGATTTCCCTGGAGCCCCTGGCTCAGCTTGCAATTGTGAGTCAACCTGCAGCCTTTCTCCTAGAATCTGGCAACTTTTCTTGGATTTTGTTTTCTTGAAGCAACATTTATGCAAATTTCAGGCACAATTTGCATCACTTGAGCAAATTTTGGCAGTAATTTCCATAATTTGCACAAATTGTGGCCATTATATGTGCAAAATCATGGGCACAATTTGCACAAATTACACAAATTACAGCTGTAAGTTGCAGAAATTAAGCACATTGCAGCTGGAATTTATGCAAGTAACACAAATTGCAGCCATGATTTGCATAAATGTCACTTTAGCCATGAGCTGGCCTGATTCGATCTGCATCAAGTTGGGAGAGGTTGTGGATAAGCAAGTCAAAGTTGCGGGGGGGGGGGGGAGCTTTAGCCCCCAGATGGATTCCTCCAACATCCCTAATTGGGGAACCTTTTGATTTACAGCAGGGAGCATTGTGAGCTTACTGTAACCCTGGGCAAAGAAAGCCTGAAGGTTTCAGGCTATTCACCACCTGGTGCTGCTTCTCCAGGTGTTTTGCCATCTTTGATGCCACAATAATGTCAGCAGACAGGGAGCTAATCCTCTCGCCTGTCATTATCAGCACATAATAGTCCTGCTCACCAAGCCTCATTGGATATCTTAAGGCCATGAGAAAAATAAACAATTATGTAAGGACATTATTATAAGTGCATCCTAAAATGCTCAGAGGTGCATACAAATCTCTTTCATTCATTTTAGGGTACTTTTCTGCTACTTGACTGCCTTCTGATTTCAACCAGAGGGAATATATTGTAGATTTGCAAATAACTTGAGCAATCTTCAGTTCAGCCTATTTCTTCTTCTAAATAAAACAATCCAAAAAAGGTCCAGGAAAGAAGCACAAATCTCCTTGGGAACATTAAAACATAGTAATTATTATTAATAATAATATTTTTTTTAAAAAAATGGTAGAACACAGGCAGGAGGATACTAATGCAAGCGTCCTTTTATAGTGATGGATCAATGTAGGAATGGGGTCAGCTCTCATTCAAAATAGGTTGTAAACTGGTTGATGCAGATAAATTCAGTGTAATTGAAGAAAAGAGTGGAATGTGTGTCTGGAAGGGATGTTTTGTCCTCAAGATGGTGGTTTTATTGGTGTTTCTGCTTGGTCTTCTGCCTCACATCATGAACAAGACACACCCAGTCCTTCCAAGCTTGGAGGCTACATGCACTAAAGGCAGAGTAAGTGACTCCTCCCTTATTTTGCATGAGTTCTCTCAGCCAGGAGACTTTGTCATTGGAGAGATTGCTTCCATGTTCTTTTTCCTGCGAATCAACAACAATTTCAGCAAACAGCCCTCTCCACAGTTGATCAAGGAAGTCATGTAAGGAGTTCTCTTTTTCTCCCATATAACATTCATATGCTAAACTGACAATCAACAGGAACAGATAATTAAGCTTCAAAATGGTTGAAAACTTGCTTTTTAATATGAAAAGTGATGTCCTGGCCACATTTAGGTGCTTTGATCATTCTATTTGCTTTGCCTTCTGCATTAGCTCTTTTTTAATTGTTGAGGATTAGCTGCCATTGTATCAGCATTTCATTCTGACATACCTTTGACTTGACTATATATCTATTATGCTTTCCTCAATTTCATAACTCACTTCTTCCTTTTGTTCTTCTATAGATCTCTATAGATTTGTTCTTGTCTCTGTTAGACATCTGTTCTCCTTATATACACCTACTCTTATGCCTGCTCAGTGCTCATTTCCTTGTGTCTGCTATATCAGTACATCTTTTTTACCACTTCAGTGACTTCCCTACTTTCTCTCCATCTTTTCCTGCTCTCACTAACACAAATGATTTCATTCTGTTCCATTATTTGGTTTCATTTTTGATATTTCATAGACACCATATTATGCTATTTCATCCCCTAATTTTACCTGGCTCTCTGTTGGAATAATCTCTTGATTATTTTCCTGGGTTTATGGCATATAAAATATTATTATTAAATAATCCAGGATTATTTTCCTGGGTTTATGGCATATCTTAAAAGGTGTGATTATTCTCAATATTTCAATATGTTCTCTGAATTCATCTCATTTCATCCTTACAAGTAGCTTATTTTTTATTACTGGAAACAATGAGCTATATTTGATTTCATTTGTGGTCAAGAATATGAGTTGTGAGCTTCTGACCTCACTGACTGCCCTTGGTCAAACCACTGCTTTTTCCACCACCACCACCATTATTATCCATAAGGGAATGATAGTGACCTACATAACAGGATTGTCATAAGTCTTCCTGTGGTATTATGTATGAGGTAACTTGAACACTGTTCAGCACTGTATAAAATGCTAAATATTATTTATATGCCATTACAGCTTCTGGCCTTCAGCTTGCTTTCTTGGGCAGATGGCTGGTTTATAGCTCAGATGACTCAAGAAAATGGAGAGTGTGTAATACTAACCCTTTCCATTACATGTTTGAAGGACTTCATGGATATTTTCCAAAACCCCGTACAACAGGGTTGGGCATCACATGTCCCATGGGCCACAAGCAGCCCCTGCCACCACCCTGCTGTGGCACCTGCCACCTCCCACTCCCCCCAAAGCCCCCTGAATTTTTTTTAAAGGGATACATATGAGCTATGGAGCACTGAAAGTGTCAAATTTATCTGGTTTGCAAGCTAATTTGACCCTTTTAGCATTCTGTTCCCAGCACTGGAACTCCCAAAGGGTAAAATTTAACTTGAAAACAAGCTAAAGTTGACCATTGGGGTCTCCATAGCCCTATGGAGGCCTTTTGAGGATGGATGGATGGATGGATGGATGGATAGATGATAGATAGATAGATAGATAGATAGATAGATAGATAGATAGATAGATAGATCAGGGGCTCCAGGGGGTGTTGCAGCCCATTAGAGGTCCAGGGAGTATGGCCCACATACCTTCTGAAGTTTTCCACCCCTGCCCTACAGCAACTATTTCCACGTATGGTTTGCAATGATATATAAATCTTGTTCTTAAAAGCATGGGATAGGCTTTACAGAAGAATTACAGAGAGCGCAGAGAAATATTTCATGTGGTAGAATATTGCTGGTATAGATAATTAAGAAATGCTGCCAATTTTTGATTGGATAGAAATAAGAATTCAGAGAAGAGTATTTCTCTATGGTGCTGCTGTGCTTTTTGCTGTTTTATTATGCAAAATGTAACTTACATTTCAGTATGGTGCCAAAGAATTACCAGGATATCCTGAGCTTGGTATTTGCTGTAAAGGAAATCAACCAAAATCCAAGAATCTTACCTAATGTCACTTTGGGCTTTCACATCTATGACAGCTATCACAATGCTCAAATGATTTACAAAAACACCCTGAGCCTGCTTTCTTCACATCACAAATTTGTTCCCAACTACAAGTGTGGCATCCAGAACAGTTTGATCACCATCATTGGGGGGATGTACTCTTATACCTCCTTCAACATGGCCACCATTTTAAGCACCTACAAGATTCCACAGGTAGATATTTTGGAAGGCAGCACTGAGATGTTACAAGTATTGTGACACACAAAATTCCATCCTCCTTCATGGCTAGTGGATCAGAGGAAAAGGTGGAATGGATAAATAGATACAATATGCCATGAAGAAGAATTGGATTTTCTCTTGTGGTTCCTGTAATGGGTGACCAAAATTCAATTATCTCCTTCGGGGATAAAGTAAAACTCTTCCAGCTAGGTGTGGAAGGGCATACATTAGTGATGTGTGAAGAAATAGCAGTTTGGAAATTTGGAAAAGTCAGACAGGAAGAGAGAGAAGATTGAGAATCAGCAGAATGGGGACATGTGGGATAAGCATGCTGGGACAGCCATTCAGGGGAGGGCTGAGGCATACCATTAGAAGGTGGTGGCATCCACTATTTCAGCCTCTAGTGACCAGTGCAACAAATAGCCCACCCATCCCAGTGCACTAACAGCATTATGGGATAAGCCTGTCACCCTTGTATTTGTGGATTGGCAGTTGGGGTTGAGCATGCAGGATGTGGCTTGTAATAATGGTGGCTGATTTTGTACAGAAGCATCCCTCAGGCCCTGGACAGTTTATTCCATCAAATGCTGACCAGTGGGGTCTAGGTTGCTGGACTCTATTGATGGGCAGGTGATGAAAAGCAAGATCTGTGACCCAATGCATTGAACTCAGGCAGTATTTCCGATAGAAGGCATGGGAGGATCTCATAATAGTATCCTCACTTTATAGGGTGCCTGCTGCATTTGACTGATGTAGGTTTGGTTATGCTCATTGCTGATCTCTGTTAGTAGTTAATGAAGTTGTAACTGTTAACCCAAGTAACTGTCTCGTGTCTTCATTCCAGTGGTGAAGGGTGATCTCACTAGGAACTAAGTGAAATGAAGTTAGTTTGAATCCAACCCATTGATTCATCTGGGCATATACTGCTATGCATGTCTTGCCTGAAACTTTCATTTTTACAAGCAGATATCTGGAAAAAAAAAAAAAAGGATTTGCATGTTAGCAAGTGCTTTACATACAGCATACACTCTTTCTGCATCATTCATAACTTACCTCTCCATTGTCTTTTAGTTCACCTATGGCTCCCTTGACTCAAGGATGAATGAGAAAACAGTATTCCCTTCTCTATACCAGATGGTCCCAGATGACGTAGAAGAGTATACTGGGATGGTGTGGCTACTCCTGCATTTCAGATGGACATGGGTTGGGATCATTGCTTGGGATTACATCACCGGGGAAAGATTTTTGCAAATGTTCGTAACACAGCTTTTCCAGAATCACATCTGTATTGCTTTTATAGAAAAAATAACAAGATGGAATTATGCTGGTGGAATGCCAGAAATATCTCATACTAAACTGGCTAAAATTACAGCTCTCATGGAAAGCAAAGCCAATGTGTTTATTATCTATGCTGGTACTCTACCAATGGTTACTTTGTACATGTATCTTCATATGGCACTTCTGCATTCACATGTAGGTAAGGTATGGATTGTGACAACACAATGGGGTTTCAAAGGAAGCACCAATCAAAGGGGATGGGATATTCAACCCATGCAGAGTGCTTTATCCTTGTCAGCTCACTCAAATGAACCACCAGGATTCAGGAGATTTCTTCAGGGTATCAACCCTTCATGGTCAGAAGACAATGGCTTTGTCAAGGACTTCTGGGAGAAGGCCTTCAACTGCTTATTGACAAATATGAATGAAGGTGGCAAGACTCAGAGAGGCTGCACTGGAAAGGAGAACCTGGAGAGCCTTCCAGGACCTTTATTTGAAATGAGCATGACTGGCAACAGCTACAGTGTCTATAACGCTGTCTGTGCTGTGGCCCATGCTCTACAGGCCATGGATGTATTCAGATCCAAGCAGAGATCATGGGTTGTTGGAGGGCAGCTGGAGCCCCATAATCTGCTCCCATGGGAGGTAATTAATTACACCCATAGAACAGTTTTATCTACTTCTGTAAGCTAGGATATGAGAGCCTTCTAAAATGTGTGCATACGATGACATCTCCAATTGTCCTGGTTTTGAAAAGCCTTGATTTAAACAGAAGTTCCAGGCACAGCTCTTACTTTTATCTCCGTACAGCACTAGTTGAAATTGTGTTACATGGTTCATTGTAGGTGATACCATTCTAGTCATGCCTCTTTCACTAATAAGTTATCCACTTATGGGTCCCACCTCTCAATGTGAGAGAGATTTGGCCTGGGCGGCGCCTTCTGTTGCTGATCTCGCACAATTCCAAATGGTAATGCTGACACTATATTTGCAGGCCAAAAAAAAGGAGGTGTTGTTGACCACTTCCTTGAGGATGAAAATTGATTAATTTGTGTGGACAGAGGGTTACCAAGATAACAGAAGTTGACAGCATCCCATTTTATTCTTAACAGAAGCTTTCTTATAGCTTTAAGTGGCAGGACAGCTGCACTCAGCAACCCAGTGGAGTTCATATTCCCCAATGGCCAATGGAAATGACACTACATCATGACATAGGGTTGTTCCCAAGGGGATTTTTAACACAATGGCCTAATGGACATGACAGTATTTGCAGGCAACATTTTTAATGGTTTTTTAAAAAAATGTTGCCACAAATACTGTCATGTCCATTAGGCCATTGTGTCTGATATTTATTCAAATCATGCTGGGCTGCTGACTGCAGCTCCCCTGATGCTTGAAGCAGTGGGCAAACTTTTGCTAAAGATGAAAAAGAGGAGAAAGTGGCTGCTACCTCCTATTATCTTTTAAGTCCTACCCTAAATATTAAAGGGGGTTGTTCACCCACAGGGAAAAAAAAAATCATTTTTCTGCACTTTTATTCCCCAAAGGTCATTGGAAATTTTTTTTGGGAAAAACACTGGCTCAGCCCTACTAAATGGATTTGAATTTGGTCATACCTTAAACAGCATAAGGGAGCAATCCTATTGAGATAGGATCTTCTCCTCCACTTTCTGGCTGCCCTGCATTCGCAGCTAGATGGCTGATTTCGGCTGTCTACCTGCGGAACTTCAGAGTGGGGTGGTGGTGGGGGGAGACTGGACAACACATAGGAAGTGTCATACCAGCACTTCCACACTCCACGCCCCTGGAAACACCCCCCTTCGCCCCATCCCACACTGCTCTCCTGAGCACGGAGCCCATGTACAATTCATGCTGCCTATGAGGTGGTGGGAGGGGGGCGGGAAGGCAGTTTTCAGGGAACCAATCTTGGAGTGTGGGCTCTGAGGTCAGTTCCCCAAAACTGAACAAGGCTATGGCTGTCTAGCAGCCTTAGCATTGTGCCTTAAAGCATTCTAAAGTAAATACTTGTTGTAACTCCCATTTGGAGCATTCTAACAACCTGTTAATGCCATTTTCATCTCTCTCTCTCTCTCTCTCTCTCTCTCTCTCTCTCTCTCTCTTTGAACAGCTCCATCCCTTTCTAAAGATAATCTCATTCAACAACAGTGCGGGAGAGATGATACATTTTGAAAATCAAGAATTAATTGCAGGCTTTGATGTTACAAATTGGGTAACTTTCTCAAATCAATCTTTTATTAGAGTCAAAGTTGGAAGTCTGGATCCTTGGGCTCCTCCAGGAAAAGAGTTAACAATTCAGGATGAATGCATAGTTTGGCACAGAACATTTAACCAGGTGAGATAGAAAGAAACAATTAGTTCCACATAACTGGGAAAAGGAGTATTCACCTATGTCTGATTTCTATTCACCTTACCTTTCATTTTCATTGATTTTGTACTTTAGCCTTGATTTTATTTAAGTATTTATTTAAAGGAACAATTAAAATTAGAATATGGACATATCAGGCTTATATTTTCAATACTTCACCCTTTGTTGTAACCCCAAGGTGTGTAGCATATATTACTTTCAGATTTCTGATCTTCACATTGAAATACTGGGAGCTGTATTTCGGGTGGGACAAAATAGTAATAAGATGCTGAAGCATTTCTTGCCCCTCTCCCATCACCACAACACACACACACACACACACACACACACACTTTTGGTTTTGTTATAAGTAACAATAAATAACAATGAAATTTAGGATATTGGAACAACAGGATTTTGTTTTGAATTCTTCAGCATTTTGTTTATTCTCAAGGCAAGTAACATTACTTAGATGTAGCATATGCTCTTCTGTTTGTGATTCCACTATTGAAATACTAAGTAGAAAAGGTTGATTTGTACTTGATATTATACAGAATTCTCTGAAGGCACTCCATCCAATCTAAAGGTCCTGGTTTTTACCACCAGGTCAATTGTTGGGAAGACATCACTTATGCAGGATTTAATTTGGATGAAGACACTGACCTGGCATGTATCATGGAGACCTGGTGAAGGAAGAGGGCAGAGGAATGTCTCTCAAATGGTTCTGTTCACCATGTTATTGCTTGGTACTACAGCTCAGGGGCTGGAAAGGTGAAGTGGTACCAATCTATAGGAATTCTGTCTCACTAACCAGTTCTCCATCCAGCAGTCTGCTAAATTTAAGTGCATGCTGCTGGAGTTGGGTGGAAGGGACAGTGTAGGAATTCTGTTGCTGTAGGGTCCACCCTGCTGCCCAACCATCTACTATCTTGAGCTAGCTGGGGTGATCTTGTGGCTGGGGCTGGTTCACCTCAGGCTTCTTGTTCTGTGGGATTTCAATCTTCACACTGAGGTTGTTGAGTCAAGAGTGGTTCAGGATTTCATGTCCACCATGTCAGCCATACACTTGTCTTGACCCAAATAGTGTCCAGCCCTATAAGGATGTGTGT
Organism: Heloderma suspectum; assembly: GCF_057233095.1. NCBI lineage: Eukaryota > Metazoa > Chordata > Lepidosauria > Squamata > Helodermatidae > Heloderma > Heloderma suspectum. The sequence continues at coordinate 90,138,802 of NC_139463.1, read as the reverse complement.
GTGTGTGTGGGGGGGACACCTATTATTTTTCCTGTACCTCTTGGCAACTTTTGATACCATTGGCCATGGTCTCCTTCTGATCCGCCTGCTGGTCCTGGATCTTGGGGGCACTTTTTGCAATGGTTCCAGTTTTTTTTCTGCCAGGGCATGTCCAGATGGTGGTTAATGTCCAACTCCATGGGTGTTGGCCTATGGTGTCCTTCGGGGTTCTATCTTGTTCCCTATATTATTTTATTTATTTATTTATTATTAATATCTACATGGATCTGCTTGGAGGAAGCATTTGGAGTTGGACATTGGTGTCACTCTGCTCTATTGTTCCTTCTCACCTAACACCAGTGAAGCAGCTGATACCCTTGAACATTGCCTGGGTTCAATAGTGGACTGAGCATGAAAAGCTGAGGTCAAGGATAAATTGAGACAAGATGGAGGTGTTGTTGGTCATTCGAAAGACTGAATCAGAGATTGGGATTCATCCTGTTCTGGAAGGGTTTGCACTACCTATGAAGGATCAGATCTGTAGCTTGGGAGTATGCCCTGTAAGTCATCAATCAATAACCAGGAGCAGTGAGGTTCTCTCTTACACACACACACACACTAGCACAACAGAGGATTTCCTACCTAAATACCCCATTTATGGTTATGAAATGCTTGGCATTCCCCTCCCCCATAAGCTCTACCCCAAAGAACCTAGCCAAGAACAAGACATCATTAGTATCAGGGCATAAGGAAAATTGCATTAGAAAAGCAAACATGCACATTAAAATCCATTCCATTTAAAGTGCCATTCTTCTTTATCCCACCGAATCAAACCACAAGTATTTTTAAAGCCAATATTTTCTCCATACACAATATTTCTATATAGGTGCGGCCCATTTCTGTGTGTAATAACAACTGCAATCCTGGTTTCAGCAAGAAAAAGAAGGAAGGGGAACCATTTTGCTGTTATGATTGTGCTCCATGTCCAGAGAGGAAGATTTCCAACAAGAAGGGTAAGAGACACAATTCTCACAGGATGTCAAGTTTATTGAGGATCATACTGTAGGAATTCCATTTATTCTGTGTTGATTATATGCAGCTGTGGACACCTTCAAACACAGGCCCTGTTTCAGATGAGCCTTACCATCCCATGCCCAGCAAGACTGAAGTGATGACAGTTTTCAAAGAGAGCAAAAAACATACTTATCATTTATATTACATCATGCATATGTTACAGAATGTGCTCCACATCCATTATATTTGCCATCTTTACATCAACACTGTAGCCACATTCACTTAAAAATTATAACCAACTATATGTTGATGAAACAATGTAAGTCACAATCCCCCTGCCCCTAGAAATATCTTCTTGAAGGAGAGAAGTAGAAGGATATGCCTGTTGTTTTCCTTCCATACACATCTTGTAGGTAGGCATGGGATAATTAGTGAGACAACCTCTGAGTTCCACCTCGAAGCTCAGTACACTTTATTCCCATTCTCAATTGTGAACTCCCCCCCATCCCCATTTGAATAGGAAAAATATGCATTTGGGTGCGCATTTTTTTAAGGCTGCACCAAAATGTGCACTCCCTGCACCATTGACTAAAGTGTGAAGAGTGCATTTTTCTAAAGTGCACATTGCAAATGACCATTGTAAGCTCAGGAATGTATGCTTGCATTCTCATTCAGGAGTGCAGATGGGACAAATTCTGGTCTTAAATGAATGGAAATGAAGTTCTCCTACATCCTCACTTATGGGAGGGTCTCTCCCAGGCTTTGCACCCATTATCATGTTGTTATTGTGTGTGTGTGTGTGTGTGTTCCCCCAGATGAGGGAAGTCTGGTATTTTTTTCTGAATGGCATTATAGAACCCTTGTGTAATTGCACAATTCTGCTATACCACAGCACCAACTTGTGGTTATATAATAGAACATATAGAAAGGCAGAGAAAGAAAAAGTCCAGAAAAAAAGACATGTAAAGTAGCTGATCTTAATCCTGCAAAGAACACAGAAGTAGAAGCCTTGGGTAGAGGTAGAGGTTAAAAACCTCATGTAGAAAAGCCCTATGTGATTGTATAGTTTTGGAATGATATTTGAGAGTTCTGGATAGAGAAGAGGGATCCTAAATAGGAATGGTTGCATAATTTGCTCTGTTGAGGGTTTTAAAAACTGATTTACCTGATTTCTATCTCCCAGAACTGAACGCAGACCCAAATGCAATTTGGATTTCTTTGCATTTCCATTTGTGGTGTGTTCCACAAATAAAATAAAGAACTCCATTAACATGTGCAAATTTGGAAAAAAAATGTACAAAAAGGTGCATATGTCTAAAATACATGCAAGTATGCTTTATTCAAGGGTTGCATACTAGCACTGTGCTGAAAATGACTTGCACATTTTTTTACCATTCTCATTTTATTTATTTATTTATTTATTTATTTATTTATTGCATTTATACCCCGCCTTTCTCCCTCTCGCAAGGAACTCAAGGCGGCTTACATTATCCTTCTCCTCACCGTTGTATCCTCACAACAACAACCCTGTGAGGTAGGTTGGGCTGAGAGTCTGTGACTGGCCCAAAGTCACCCAGTGAGCTTCCATGGCCAAGTGGGGACTAGAACCCGGATCTCCCGTCTCCCAGTCCGTCACTCTCACCACTACACTACACTGGCTCTCAATTTGATAGAAAGGAAATTGCTTTCAGAAGGGAATTCAGATGAGAAGAAGATTTTGGAGAAATTCTCATGGGTTGGTTTCAGGTAGGGGTGTCAGAGAATTTCTCACCGAAACTTTGGGGGACCGAGTGCCAACGTATTCGGCCCCCCAAAGTAGTTTTGGGGAGAAATTCTCCCCCCCGCCCCCTGCCCCCCCCCCAGGATGGGACTTACCTTTCCCGAATGTCACTCCCGGTGGCGGGTCGCAGCGGTGGGTCGGCAGGTCTTTGACAGGGAAGGGGGCGGCAGCCGGTCTTTCGACCGGCTGCCGCCGCCACCATTCCAAGAAAAGTAAAAAAAACAAATACGCCCCGTGATAGGCTACGTGACGATTAACGTAGCCTATCACGGCTAGATTTGCAAAGTCAGCCGTGATAGGCTACATAAATTGTCACGTAGCCTATCACGGGTGACTTAAAAAAAAAAGCGCGTACAGCTAATGGCGGCCCCCATAGGAACTCCATTGGCGTTCCTTATTTGGTCGCTGTAGTCTATGTAAAGATTACGTAGACTACGGCAAAAATAAGGGTAACGCTATTTGCGTTGCCCTTATTTTTGCCGTAGTCTACATAAAGATTTACGTAGACTACAGCGACCAAATAAGGAACGCGAATGGCGGCTCCCTATGGGGGCCGCCATTTGTGTACTTGCTTTTTTTTTTTTTAAGTCACCCGTGATAGGCTACGTGATGATTAACATAGCCTATCATGGCTGACTTTGCAGATCTAGCCGTGATAGGCTACGTAAATCGTTACGTAGCCTATCACGGGGCGTTGTTGTTGTTTTTTTTACTTTTCTGTTGAAGTTCGCGGCCGGGGAGACGGGGCGCTTCTCCCCGGCCTGAATTTCGGCCGGGGGCAAAGTGGGAAGCCTACCCCCCGGCCTGAATTTCAGCCGGGCGAGGCGGGAAGACACCCCCCGCTCGCATGAACTTCGGGGGGAGAAGGGAAGCGCCTCCCCCCACCGCGAAAAAAGCTGCGGGACAAGGTAAGTCCCTTTCGTACATCCCTAGTTTCAGGATTCTTGTGCTTACCTTACTAATGAGGTAGCCAAGAAATGTGCACAAGCATCCTGTATTATACTGTACAATCATCTCTCTAGCAGCCTGCAGCCTCTTTGGCTCCTTCACTTCCATTAAAGCCCAGGGGAAGATGTACTGAGGTAATTCCTCCCATAAGGCTTTTTTTCAGATCAGGAAGTACAGGCAGCCTGGGAAGCTGTACTTCATTGAAGAGATGTGTGATAGAAAGAAAAGAACCACACACACCACCCTCTGCCACCTCACAGTATTCAGGTAACCTAAAAAAACAGCATCAAATTAAATTCAAAATAAATTTTAAAATATCCTGAAATTGAGGCAGAAAAATGAAAGCCTCTTTCATGGGGGAAGAAAACCTTCAGGAAATTGGAGGACAGATTTTGGCACAGTACCTCTTCCCTAGAGCTGGACACAATATTGCCCCCCTCACACCTGCTACTGGGCTATTGGGGAATTAGCAGTATTATAAGCATATGCATTAAAGATGAGATGCATCCACATTCACCCCCCAGAAATTTAATATTTGGAAGGCCCCAGGGAAGGTGCTGAACCCTGAAGAATGACAACTAGAGCTGAGCCAAAAAGTTCTCATAAGACATTTCAAATTCTCTGAAACATTGTTTTCTTTTCTTACCCCAAGACCACTTCATAGATATTTTTCTTCAAATGTTCTTCACCATTTTTGTGTGTGGTGGCCACTTTCCCCTGTCAATGGAGAGCCCTACCTGTGAGAAAGTGTCGGAGAATTTCTGCCCCCACCCCACTTGCAGAAATCCAGTGAAATTGTCTCCCCAATTGCTCTACCCACAAATATGGTGGAGAATTTTGAGAGGCTATTTGCACTAGGGATGTACGAAAGTGACTTACCTTTCATGGATTATGTTGATGGTGGGGGGGAGGCATTCCGTCCCTCCACCCAGAATCCTGGATGGGGGGGAGGCGCTTTGTTCCTCCCCCCAGAATCCTTGAATGGCCAGCTGTGCTCCGCGGCAGCTCCGCGGAGCAGCCAGCTAGGCCCGGCCCGGCCAGGCCGGAGCCGTCCACAGCTGGATTTCCGGCCGCGGAGGGCTCTAGGTAAAAAAACAAAACAAAACCGCATACACAAATGGCGGCAGCTACGGCTGCCACCATTTGCGTTCATTCATTTGGCGGTCTTAATCTACATAAATATTTACATAGACTATGATGGCAAAAATCAAGGGGAACGCAAATAGCATAGCGGGCGCTATTTGTGTCCCTTTTTCATTCACCATTTTAGCCTACGTAAATCTTTACTTAGGCTAAAACGGTGAATCAAAAGGGGATGCAAATAGCATCCGCTACACTATTTGCGTTCCCCTTTATTTTCGCCATCATAGTCTACGTAAATATTTATGTAGATTAAAACAGTAAAAAGAAGGAACGCAAATGGCGGCAGCCATAGCCGCCGCCATTTGTGTATGTGGTTTGTTTGTTTTTTTAACCCACCCAACCATGATAGGTTATGTAAAGATTTACGAAGCCTATCATGTCTTCTTTTTTTTTTTAAACCTAGCCCTGATAGGCTAAGTAAATGATCTTTATGTAGGGATGTCGGAGAATTTCTCCACGAATCTCCAGGAGGCCAAATGCCAACGCATTTGGCCCTCTGAAATTGGTGGAGAAATGGTCCACCCCCCGCCCCCCCAGAATGGGACTTACCTTTGCTGAATGTCCCTGGCGCTGGCGGTTCCCGGCGGCGGTTCGGCGGTGGTTCAGCGGTGGTTTGGTGGCGGTTCGGCGGCGGTTCGGCAGCGGTTCGGCGGCGGTTCGGCGGCGGTTCGGCGGCGGTTCGGCGGCGGTTCGGCGGCGGCAGCCGGTCTTCTGACCGGCTGCCGTCGCCACCATTTCCAAGTAAAAAAAAAAGAAAAAACACAAGCAAACGTGATAGGCTACGTAAAGATTTATGTAGCCTATCACGGCTAGATTTTCAAAAAACACTGTGATAGGCTACATAAATCCTTACATAGCCTATCACGGCTGACTTTGGGGGGGGGAAACAAAGCGCGTACGCAAATGGTGGCGCCAATGGGTGCCGCCATTTGTGTTCCTTATTTGGGCATGTGTAGTCTACGTAAACATTTACGTAGACTACGGCGAAAATAAGGGCAACGCAAATAGCATTGCCCTTATTTTCCCTGTAGTCTACGTAAATGTTTATGTAGACTACACGTGCCCAAATAAGGAACGCAAATGGCGGAGCCCATGGGCGCCGCCATTTGCGTACGTGCTTTCCCCCCCCCCAAAGTCAGCCGTGATAGGCTACGTAAGGATTTACGTAGCCTATCATGGCTGACTGCAGGGACGCAAACGGCGGCGGCTATGGCCGCCGCCATTTGCGTCCCGGCTGGCCAGGAGGATTCTCGGCCGGAGGGACGGGGTGCCTCCCCCCCAGCCAGAATTTTGGTGGGGAGGAATGGAGCGCCTCCCCACCACCATGAAGCAAGCCGCGGGACCAGGTAAGTGACTTTCGTCCATCCCTATCTTTACGTAGCCTATCACGTCTTTTTTTTTTTTGTTACACAAGCCTGGAATGGAAATGGCAGTGGCAGCCGGTCAGAAGACCGGCCGCTGCTGCCGAAGCTGCCGCAAGAGCCACCGCCGGAGCCGCCACTGCCCGGAAGATCCGCTCCAGGTGAGTCTCGTCCTGGGGGGGATCTGCAGGGGGGGGCAGGCCGTTCCGCCACGGAGTTCAGGGGGCCAAATGCACTGGCATTCGGCCTCACCAAGATCCGTGGTGGAATTCTCTGACATCCCTAATTTGCACACAGCTGTAGTGCATACATACAAAAAGATGTATGTACATTTGAAAAATACAGACAAATTACATACCAATTTCAGTGCACTGGGGGGGGGCTGGATGAACCCAGGGTTGGATGACCTTGGTGGTAGAAAAATTAAATTTTTGAAGGGATTGAGCTTCACAGATGCACCCATTCCTAATTCTGAAGGAGTACAACAGATTTCAGTAACACTTGCAACAGCAGGCATGGTGGGGCACTTGTCAAGGGCCCATACCCCAGCAGGGGCCCACTGACACTAGCGTCCTGGACTTGCTCCTCCTCTTCAATATTGCAACCTGGTTGTTTATCTGTCTCTCACTTTGGCCTAGACAATGAGAAAGAGGAGGAGGACCAAGAGCAGCTAGTGGCAATGAGAGTGAGAAGGTAGATGCACTGAGGGAGGGGGCCCATTGAGGGTGTCTTGCCTAAGGATCCTCAAAATCCAGGATGCAGTAATGACTTGCCTATCGAGCCAAGGTCTGAGGAGAGATTTTAAAGACCGACTTTGTGTGTGACTCTGAGCTCCACAGACAAGCTCACACACTGTCTATAAAAAACATCCTTTATTTTCTAGATATGGATGACTGCATTGAATGTAGAGAAGATCAGTATCCAAACTTGAACCAGAACCAATGCATTCCCAAGATTATAACCTACCTCTCATATCAGGAACCTTGGGGGATTACCTTAGCTTCATCTGCTATTGCTTTAACTTTGATCACGGTTTTGGTGATAGGAACATTTATGAAGAACCATGACACTCCCATAGTGAAAGCTAACAATCAGAGCCTCACTTATCTTCTTCTCATGTCCCTCCTTCTTTGTTTCCTCTGCTCCCTCCTTTTTATCGGAAAGCCTAAAAAGGTGATGTGTTTTCTTCAGCAAACTGCTTTTGCCATCACCTTCTCTGTGGCCATTTCCAGTGTGCTGGCAAAAACCATCACTGTGGTTCTGGCATTTATGGCTACCAAACCAGCATCCAGGATGAGGAAATGGGTGGGAAAAATGCTAGCAAACTTTATCATCATTTTCTGCTCCTTTATTCAAGCAGGAATATGTACTCTTTGGCTGAGTACTTCTCCACCATACCCAGATACAGACATGCATTCACTGAATGGAAGGATCATAGTGGAATGTAATGATGGCTCAACTGCCATGTTTTATTGTGTCTTGGGCTACATGGGTATCCTGGCCATTGCCAGCTTCACTGTGGCATATCTTGCCAGGAAGTTACCTGACAATTTCAATGAAGCCAAATTTATCACCTTTAGCATGTTGGTTTTTTGCAGTGTTTGGTTATCCTTTGTCCCAACCTACTTGAGCACCAAAGGAAAATACATGGTGGCAGTGGAGATCTTCTCTATCTTAACCTCCAGTGCTGGCTTACTAGTTTGCATTTTTTCCCCTAAATGCTACATCATTGTGTTCAGGCCTGACTTGAACAACAGAAATATGCTAATACGGAGAAAGAAATGAAAGAGTTGTGAACCAGTTGTTTTATTTCATTTTATTTTTCTGAAGAAATAACAGTACTCTTACTTCACAATGGAACTAATATCATCCTAGTGAGAGATATAAAATGTAAAGCTCAATTTCTGAAATGATTAAACTGAATATAAATGTATTGCTGGTTGAAATATCTCTTGATTTAGAAAGATGAGCATCACTTAATTTAAGTACGTGGGGGTAAGGTGAACATACTTAAGATTAATATTTTGCCACAAGTAATTTATGTACTGCATTATATTCCTTTATGTATTCCCCAAATGTATTTTCAAAAACTTTATGCAGCATTTTGGAAGAGGAATGGAATAGGGAATGAAAATGCTTTGTATAGTCTAATCAGTGGAAAGTTGTCCTAGTTTCCATATATTATCTGGGAGCGGAGATGGGTTAAAGAAGACGCAGACAACAAGCTTGGGTTGAAAATTGGGCCACATTTATTAAATACTTGCAAAGGGGTAACTAGGACGGGCATCTAACTGTGTCAGCGGCTAGCTGGCACTTCTTGGGCGAAAACATACCCAGCCTGAGGGGTGGCGGTGATCTCGCCATCCCTCCGGACTGCCCCTTCTGGGGGAGGTAGACCTTCTGGTGTCACCCCCGACCCGGTGCCGCACAACACCTGGGTGAGTGAGTAGGGTTGGTCTCCCAGGCAACCCTTATCCCCCTGCCGAGCCGCACAACCCGTTCGGGGGGCCCTCAGGCGTCACCTGTCACCATAAGGTGCCTCTGCATGCACACCATCCCTACTTTCCTGTTTTTGCCTGTCCTAGCTGCCACAGGAGTCACAAGCCTAGAGCTTGTGAAAATCCCCCCACCTGCGCAGAAGAACTTCCCGCAGGCCCCTTTGCAGATCAGACAGACATATGTTATTCACTAAATGAGACAGGCGGACACCATCCCACCTGTAACGCTCCCTCCATGTCCACAGAATTCCCTGGTGGGTGGTGAATCCAACACCTCATTCACCTGGCCATAAGCCAATTCTCTGTGCACTTTCAGACGTGCCCTGCCACTGGCAACGTAATTCCATTCCTTCCCATTGATCCATGGGAGCAGTGAGGGCTGCAATAGTCTACTTCCAGCCAGGTATGCCGGACCACCTGCATCTCAACCAAGGCCTGTTCCATCAGGTCCTCGCCTGGCTTTCAGCCGAAGTCATTCCCTCCAATTTGCAGCACCTGGACCTGCAGAGGAAGACTGACAAAACTTTGGTGGGACAGAGTGAGGAGGGGACTCCCACCGTATGCCATATCTATGGAGCCACTGGATCGTAATGTGATGGGGTGATAGAAGCTGAAGTCTGAATACGACATACATGCCCTTCATGCAGCTCCAGACATCATAACTTGCCCATGTAAGAGCACCCGTACCGGCGTACGACGAGTCTGCTGGTCTAAGGAAGAAGCACATTAGAGCCAGCAAAGCAAAAATTGCATCAGGAAGAAGCGGACAACTCGTGAATGCAGGCCGAAATGCTGCGAAGCCCCATTTAAAATGTCGTAACATGCCTGAGAGAGAAATCTCCAGAGGCTGCCATGGAGACTGCTTTCATGTAACAACAGTGGGTTCTGAACTGCAAATTACCTAGGCCTAGCGGGGTAAAGCTAATGCAGAAACTGCCCAATTGCCCTTAAGTCAACAGTAAACCGTTGAATTGATAAAAAACAGAGGCCCCTCCTCAGACCCGTGGCATTCTATAAAACCCTTAAGGTGCCACCAGAGCATAATCTGTTGACTTGCATTTGGCCATGGCCACTGCCGTGCCCTTGCCATACCGATCAGTTTGATCGCAAATATGTACATGGGTTACATTGGGCCAGACCTGTACCTTGAAGCAAATCGAGGCCCTCCGGGACGAGTCGGCCTTGTGAGCCCAGACCAACCCTGCATTCTGTTAAGGCTGCTACGTGGAACAGGGAAAGTCTTATTGGAAAGCTCAAATGGAGGGCCATTACCCCCGGAGCCCGAAAGGGGTATCCGGAGAGAGAGGGTGATTAATTTACTAATGCAGGCAACATCTGTGCCCAATACTATCTTGCATGCCGAAACCTAAAGTCTGACATGGAGTCAGTGAAACGCACCTTTGTGGGCCGAAGGCTAAATGGCCAGCTTGCGACTTATGGTCCCAAATATTCTGTTGTTCCTTAAGGAGACATGAAATTGTGGCCAATGATCTATAGATAATGGCCATGAATCCTATCACTGAGGCTTTGCCTAATGTGCGGCACACCCTATCTGCTCTGTCGCAGGCGGCTTCTGTACAGAGAGCCATGGAATACAGGCTGGCATGCCTGGCTTCAGTATCCCGGTCTCCCATAGTACTGCAAGGATGGGATCAGGGAATGGAGCACCCATGGAGCTAAGGCCTGGAAGATGTTGACCTAATTGCATGACAAGGCATCGACAATTGGGTTTGCCTAACCCGGCTCATGGTGGAGCCAGAACCAGATGTTGTAACACTGACTCTGGGGCGTGAACACACTGACACATGACATGACCCTCAAATTTCAGGAGGACGGAGAATGAATAACGTGGTCATGTTGTCATACCGAAGGGGTGTGTGTGTTACTGACTTGGCTATAAGGTCATCCCACAATGTGCTTGGCGGGGGCAGCAGTCTCCACTCTACAGGCCACTATCCACAGCACGATCGGACCTGCCCTACGAATCTGAAACCCCATGGGGTAGCGGCGGAACCATGTGAGTCCGCAGTCCGGCTTTGAGGAGAGGCTCACACTTTGGAAGGAGGTGCCATTAAAGCCCTACTAAGTTGAAGCCATGCCAGATGTATAACTGCTTGGAGCTGTGCCTAAAAGACCTGAAAGTTGTCCTGAGGGAAGTGAGAATAACACCTAAGGGTATCGGATAGGCTTCACTGAATGTTGCCGTGGAAGACAGGCCATCAGCCTTTGTGAGCTAAGGGGCACCGAAGAAACAGTAAAGGGGAGCAATACTTGCAATAGGTCAGAACACTGACCACCGTCTTTGGACTCCATGTAGCACATGCCCCTCAGGGACCCGTGGACAGGATCCCAGACCAAGACAGCTGCCTCATGAAGAGGTGTGTCGCATTGAGCAGACATGATCAGGGATCTTGTGGTTAACTGACTGGCCCTTAGGGAAGAGAGGTTACGAATCAGGATAACTCCCTAGAGGATTTCCTGGGTACCATTTCGCGAAGGGAGATCCCTAGAGTAGCTAACAGGGTGTGGAGAAAAAAGGGGGGGGCTAAAACCCTTCTGCCAGTACTGCCTTGTTAACCGCTTAGAACCTAGCATAAACCGAGTTCCAAGTTAAGACGCGTTCCCCCAGTTGGGTTAGTGTCTTAAAGCCGGAGTAACTGCGCCAACCTAATTAGGCATGGGCCATCCAGAGCTTCCTACTGCCTCGGCTTTTCCAAGTGGGACCTCCCCATCCCCGGGCATTGGACAAGAGGTGCATGAATGCTGACTGCTACAAGGGAGCATTCACGACGGAAACTGCACGTGTCCTGGGAGTATGTGCCCTTGGGGCTTTATTCCCTTCACAGATAGCAGTGCTGAAGCAGCAGACCCACCATAGTCTGAGGGCCAGTGCACAAGACCACCTGGTGAATGTGGTCACTGCCAGATCTGTTGCCAATCCCGACCAGGAAGGAGTCAACAATTGGAGCGAAAGGTCCTGGTCCAACAGGTCCCTTCGCAGAGCAGGGCAATGGCGGCCCTCCTGCGAGAGGCCTCAACAAGCCATTCAGACACCTCCTCAGGTGAAAGACATTACGAGAAGGAGTAGCCCTGGTGACAATACAACTCACCAGATTAGCATAGGGATCTGATATGCCCCTTATGTGGATGCCTGAACAGGCGGGGGCAGGTGAGGGATCCTAAATTAATCCAGCAAAACCCAGTAAGATGCTGCATTAAGCGGCTGGGGTTACTGGGGTGTGACTGGCGGAACTACAAGCGGCCCGGGCGTCCTATAAGAAGATAGGACATCTTCTTATAGAAGAAGAAGGGAGGGACATTGGGAGGGACAGCCTCCCCAGGGAGGTAACCTAAGGCAGCAACACCACAGCCCTGAAGGTCACCTGACTGGACAACTGGGGTGAGGTGCAGTCATCTCACCCATATCCAGGGCAGCTGTGTCTGGGTCCCCGGGAGCAAGGGAGGCGATGCCACTTGTAGTGCTCCTGATGGAGATGCCCCATGAGGAGGATGTTGCTTGGATCGCTGCTGACGGAGATGCCACAGGAAGGTGGACTGCCTACAGTGGTGGAATGCTGCTATGGTGAACCTGCGAAGGCAAGATGGAGACCTCAATGGCGTATGGGCGCACTGAACCCAGAGACGAGCTGAAATAGAAATAAGTAGCGAGCGTTGGGTCTGCTGTCACGTTCACTTAGGCTGGACCAACAGGATCCCTGAAGAATGCTGAGCAAGAATTGCCACCCAAACCGGGTCCGTTATCATCAAACTTAGAATCGGGCCTTGGTAGCAGACTGTTGGGGATGGGAGGCAGGGCCCTACTCTTCCGGGGCCCAACCTTTCTCGATCTTTCAACCTTGGCCCTTCTTGGGGGGGGGGGGTATGATGTAGAAAGTGAGGTAAGCTTGGTATGACATTGGCAAGAAGAAGCAAGGGCCCGTGTGCCCAGACCAGTCCAACACATCAACCACCACCCCAAGAAGTAAATGCGGCAAGGGTCAAAGCACATAGCAGGAGGTTCCAGTGGGCTAGTCACAGGGCACCCCGGGCAACAGGTGACTGTGCCGCCATTACCGCCAGATGGGGGGGACACCCTCAGTGTCTGGCAGTGGCTAGAGAGGTGAGCTCAAAAACATAGACCCTCTCTCTGCCATTAACTTTATTAGCTTATAGGGCAGGGGTGGAGAATCTGTGGCTCACTCAATGGCTCTGCAGGGGTTCAGATAGAGTTTTTCTAGTCCTATCAGGAAATGCCGGGACTGGACCTGGGACCTTCTGCATGCCCAGCAGGGGCTCAGCCTTAAACGATGCCCCTGGAAAGGAGTCTAGAACCTGGGACTCTCAAGTCCCAGTCCAACACTCTAGCCACTACAACACAGTGGCTTTGAAGGGGGGGGGGCGCAGTTGCTGTCTGCTTTAATCCCGGCGCCAAAGAGGCGCAGCAAGGGCCTGCGGCCACGGGAGCTGCTCCTGAGTGCGGGCGCCCCCAGATGGTTATTTTGTTTTGTTTGTTTTGTGTATTTTCGAGTTTGTTTCTGTATTTTTGGGGGGGGGGATGCACGTGCCACCTCCGTAAGCTCCCCACGCTCGTGGGAGGCAGCAAGAGCTGGCACCCAGGCCCGTGCAACCGCCGGCGAGAACAAAAGCGTTTTTTTGTGTGTGTTTTTGGCTGAACGTTGGAAACTGCCTTGTACTTGGCCAGACCATTGCTCCCTCCAGCCGAAGAGTGCCACATTGCCCAGCAACAATGGCTCTCCAGGGATTTCCGGCAGGATTCTTTCCTAGCCCTGCCTGGAGGTGCCGGGGATCAAACCTGGGACCCCTGGTTTGTCAAGCAGGCACTCCGCCCCGGAGAGGGGGTGGGTGGGCACCTGGCTGCAGTTTTTATTTATTTATTTATTTATTTATTTTTGGAGCGCGGTCGCCCCAGCAGGGGAGCGCGCCACGAGGCGCAGCGCCCGGGCACGCGCCCGCACACCCACCTGCGCTCCCGGGGGGCGGCAAGTGTCAGCTGAGGGGGCGGCGCCCGCGCACACGCGTCCTCGCTGCGAGCCCCGGCAACCCCAGGGCCGCGGCGGTGTAGGCGCGCAGCAATCCGCCGGAGGAGGCGAGCGGGGGGGGCGGCCGCCCGGCCGCCGTGAGCGCGGGCGCCACAGCAGGGAACGCACTGAAGGTGGCGCACCCGGGCCCGCGACGTCACAGTCGCAGGCCTCTCCATCGGGTGAAAAGCTCCGGCAGAGGGGGCGGCACTCGCGCACACGTGCCCTCCGCCGCGAGCCCCAGCAACCCTGGGGCCGCAGCGGTGTAGGTGCGCAGCAATCCGCCGGAGGCGGCGAGTGGGGGGGTGGACTCCCGACCGCTGGGAGCACAGGCACCACAGCAGGGGAGCGTAGCGGAGGCGGCGCGCCCGGGCCCGCACCGTCCCAGCCAACGGCACCCCCGTCGGGTGGAAAGCGCTGGCCACGGGGGCGGTACGCACATAAACGTGCCCCCGCCGCGAGCGCCGGCAACCCCGGAGCCACGGCGGCGCAGGTACGCAGCAACCACCCGAACGGGAGACAATGAAGGGGGGCGGGCACTCGGAGGAGCCTCGGCCGGGCGGGGGCGTGCACAAGGAGCGGGCAACCGGAGCCTCCCTCGGGTGAGCGCCGCTGGCGCAGCCGCCTGCACTCCTGCCATCGCGACCAAGCGCCAGCTGTGAAGGCAGTGGCATCAGAGCACGTGCGCCTCCACTGCGGCTGCCGGCAAAGCCGGAGCCACAGCAGGCACGCTGAGCCCTCAGTACCAAGAAGGAGGAACCAAGGAGAAGGAGACGTTCAAGTGGCTGGAATGACGACGACGACGGCGGTTTCCAGCAGGCAGGTGTCCTTCATTGTTTTTTCTCGGCGGAGCTGTAGTTCTCTCAAGCTGCATCGATCCAGAGAGCTGAGATTGGGAAGGAGGCTGAGTTTAAGGCAATTCAGCCTGCCCATCCTTGCATGGTGGTGCCACTGGGGTGCACCAATCAGAGGCCCCTACGTCTTGTCACCCCACCTGCCCGCAATGCCCCCCCCCTTTTGGCCAGACAAGCTGGTGCTGGGGTGAGGGCATTTCTATAAAATTGAGGTTGATTCAACAAAAAAATGATGTTTTGTGTATGTTTGACACTACAGCAAGTTGTTAAGAAGAAGCTGGCTAGCTAGCACTGCTAATTGCTTGTGATGTAATGCAGACAATGCTTCATTGAGGCATGGGATGCGGGCACGTCCTGTGGTGGCTTCTTTCTGGTTTGAAATCATTGTTCATCCAAATTTTGTTCTTAAAAACTCTGTGATAAATTTGGATGTTCATGCACATATAAATTATATTCCTGTGATGTCAAGATTAACAAATGGGCAGCAATGTGGACTTCAGGAGCCCTTACAGAGGCTCATTCGTCAAGTCTGGCTCATACTTCAACACCTTCCACCTATCATTCAGTGGTCTGAAGATCTTACTGGTCTTATACAGTCATCATTTTCATCTGGATGCTTATTCAGATATATGGATTTTATATATTTGTAATAGAAGTGTTGATTTTTTTTTTAACTATTGGTGTTATGGATAGTTATTGTGAATAGATACCCTTTTTTGTCATGTTGTTTTTTCTATCTTTTTAATTGTTTTCTCCCTTTCTCTTTTTTTTGTTTTTGCAAGTAGAATTTTAAAACAAAAAAAACCAAGAACCATCTGAAGCTATGCCTCCAGACATGGAGTAAGTCTTACTGAGTTCAATGGGATTTATTCCCAGATGATAAAGACTGTTTTCATTGGGAATTCCTTCCAAGACATGTTCTGTAAGACAAAGCTGCATAATTTTTATTTTCATATTACTCAGCCAAATACATGTATAATATCTAAAATTCTTAAGAAAATATATAACAAAACAAAAGATTCCCCAAACATTATTGTTACGACTGATTATTCTTCAGCTATGTGTTTCTTTAGGAGATTGGTGTCAACCAAAGGGTCACAGACTCAATGAACTTATAGCAGACTTCCCATTCACACTGAATATTGCCATATTTGTTGCTCCCAAAGGAGAGAAATAAGAAAGGGTGCCATAGAGTGGGGCTCTCACATTCTGCTGCACAATGGGGTCATTCAAATGGGAACTGTAGGTGCAGACTGTTTGAAACTACTGTTTGTTTGTTTGTTTCCTATTACTTTATCATTTAAGGAATGATCCTTGAAATGCCTGCCAGAAGAATACGTCCAAGGACTTCCCTTATCTTTCACTATTTCAGGTTGTTAAACAACAGAATATTGTACAGTATAAAAGAACAAGGATGTCTAAAGCTTTCAGCAACAGTTTATGTTTCGTTATTGCATTGCATCATTGGTATACCTGTTTCAGTGTATTGTTGTTGTTGTTTTTGTTCAGTTGTTCAGTCGTGTCCGACTCTTCGTGACCCCATGGACCATAGCACGCCAGGCCTTCCTGTCCTGCGCTCTCTCCCGGAGCGTGCTCAAGTTCATATTCATTGCATCGGTGATGCTATCTATCCATCTCATCCTCTGCCGTCCCCTTCTCCTTTTGCCTTCAGTCTTTCCCAGCATCAGGGTCTTTTCCAGAGAGTTTTCTCTTCGCATTAGGTGGCCAAAATATTGGAGCTTCAGCTTCATTATCTGTCCTTCCAATGAGCAGTCAGGGTTGATTTCCTTTAGGATGGACTGATTTGACCTCCTTGCAGTCCAAGGCACTCGTAAGAGTCTTCTCCAGCACCACAGTTCGAAAGCATCAATTCTTCGGCGCTCAGCCTTCCTTATAGTCCAGCTCTCACAGCCATACATTACTACTGGGAAAACCATAGCTTTGATTAGACGGACCTTTGTTGGCAAGATGATGTCTCTGCTTCTTACTATGCTGTCTAGGTTTGCCATAGCTTTCCTCCCAAGGAGCAAGCGTCTTTTAATTTCATGGCTACAGTCACTGTCTGCGGTGATCTTGGAGCCCGGGAAAGTAAAATCTGTCACTGCTTCCATTTCTTCCCCTTCATTATGCCAGGAAGTGATAGGGCCAGATGCCATGATCTTAGTTTTTTTAATGTTGAGTTTCAAACCAGCTTTTGCACTCTCATCTTTCACCTTCAACAAGAGGCTCTTGAGATCCTCTTCACTTTCTGCCATTAGGGTGGTATCGTCTGCATATTGGAGGTTGTTGATAATTCTCCCAGCAATATTAATTCTGACCTCTGATTCATCCAACCCGGCATTTCTCATGATGTACTCTGCATATAAGTTAAATAAGCAGGGTGACAATATGCAGCCTTGTCGTACTCCTTTCCCAATTTTGAACCACTCGGTTGTTCCAAGTCCGGTTCTTATTGTTGCTTCTTGACCCTCATACAGGTTTCTCAGGAGACAGGTAAGGTGGTCTGGTACTCCCATCACTTTCAGAATTTGCCACAGTTTGTTGTGATCCACACAATCAAAGGCTTTAGCGTAGTCAATGAAGCAGAAATAGACATTTTTCTGGAATTCTCTTGCTTTCTCCATGACACAGCGAATGTTGGCGATTTGATCTCTAGTTCCTCTGCCTCTTCGAAACCCAGCTTGTACTTCCGGTAGTTCTCGGTTCGCATACTGCTGAAGCATAGCTTGTAGGATTTTGAGCATCACTTTGCTGGCATGTGAAATGAGCGCAATTGTGCGGTAGTTTGAACACTCTTTGGCGTTGCCCTTCTTTGGAATTGGAATGTAAACTGACCTTTTCCAGTCTTGCGGCCATTGCTGAGTGTTCCAGAATTGATGCTTTCAAACTGTGGTGCTGGAGAAGACTCTTATGAGTGCCCTGGACTGCAAGGAGGTCCAATCAGTCCATCCTAAAGGAAATCAACCCTGAGTGCTCATTGGAAGGACAGATACTGAAGCTGAAGCTCCAATATTTTGGCCACCTAATGCGAAGAGAAAACTCTCTGGAAAAGACCCTGATGCTGGGAAAGACTGAAGGCAAAAGGAGAAGGGGACGGCAGAGGATGAGATGGATAGATAGCATCACCGATGCAATGAATATGAACCTGAGAACACTCCGGGAGAGTGCTCAGGATAGGAAGGCCTGGCGTGCTATGGTCCATGGGGTCACGAAGAGTCAGACACGACTGAACGACTGAACAACAACAACCCACCCTGCTCTGGACAAAGGAGGGAGCACTACAAATCACCTCTAGAGAAGTAGGGAACTTCTTTATAATTATCAGCCAGAGTGGGGCAAGTGACATAAAATGTTCTTAATTGGGCCATCTTACTGATCTGAGCAGGTGAAAATAGCTTCTCATGACTATGATGACCTTCTGTTGCCTTTTCTGCCTTAGGGCTTTCCCCTCAACTCTGGCTGGACTGCAGCGGAGTCTGACCTCCTTTGTCTTGAGATGCACCACCATTTCTCTATTTGCAGAATTATGAATTTTAATTGCAGTGGGACTCACTCCAGAAAAGGGTTGTATAGAATATTGTTCTTAACCACAGTTAATTTTAATGACAATATAGTGAATACATTGTTGTTAAAAGTTGTGCCATATTTAAGCTTTCAAAATACTCTCGCAGCACAGCCTGTTTTTAAGATATTTCTTGCCTCAAACTAGACACCAAATCTGGAAGTTATTATATTGATTTGAAATTCCTGAATGTTCCTTTCACACTGACTATTGGAGTTACTACTGCTGTCATTCTGGCTCTAGTCCTCAGCAGCACATCACATTAACTTTGTACAGCTTAAAATAACAAAGAGAAAGAGACACAAATAGTCAGTAGTTTGCTGGAAGAATTCCAGTCTTAGTTTACACATCATCTGTTTGAGGAATCTGCCCCATCAGATTTGTTTACAAATTTCTCTAATCTTCATCACCCAAACATGGACATGGAATGGACACATTTTGGCCCAGTCTCACTTCCATGCATGAACTTGAGCACACTCCGGGAGAGAGCGGAGGACAGGAAGGCCTGGCGTGCTATGGTCCATGGGGTCATGAAGAGTCGGACACAACTTAATGACTGAACAACAACAACACTTCCATGCATGTATCAGGGTGTAGCTGGTCCTGTGACAATGGGTTCTCTAGATCTGATTGGAAACCCTATTGATATAACTACACCAGAGTGATAGGTGACTGTACTCTGACTCTGGGCAGAGAAACACTTGCTGTATGGTACCAGACCATTCAACGCCTGCTGTTTCTCCAGGTGTTTTGCTGTTTATCATGCCATAGAAATTTCAGTGGATGGGGCGTTAATTATCTTCCTTATAATTATGAGAACTTAATTTCTCTCAAAGCCCAAAGGAATATCTGGAGGCTACAAGAAAAAAACAACTATGTCACAACCTGATTATAAGAACGTTCTCTAATGCTTAGCTGTGATAATCTAGGGTATATCCTAAGATTTAGACTGGAAGAAACATATTGTGAGAGACTTGCCCAATCTGCACATTACCCCATCAGTTTCTCCAAAGATCTTCTGGATCTTCTTTTTAAAGAAAATAATCCAATCTTCGTGCACAGCTACATGCATTGGGACACTAAGGTGCTTGAAAAAGCAAATTAACTTAAGAGTTTTTAAATGGCAGGGGGACTGATGTGAGCATCCTATTATACAATTGGATCAACATTGCAATGGATTCAGCTCCCATTCAAAGCATGTTGTAACAAGGCTGGTGTGAAGAATTTAAATGCAACTGAAGGAAACAGTGGCATGTGCATCTGCAAAGAATATTTTCTCTTCAAAATGGTGTTATTTTTGATGCTTAGTCTTTTGCCTCCTATTGTGAACAAGACATATTCCATTCCTCACAGCCTGAAGACCTATTCTACTAAAGTCAGAGTAAGTGACTCCTACCCTATTTTGCATGAGTTTTCTCAGCCAGGAGACTTCATCATTGGAGAGATTGTTTCTCTGTTCTTACTTCGTCGTTTCAGTACTAATTTCAATCAATGGCCCTCCTCACAGTTGATCAAGGAAGTCATGTAAGGAACTCTCTTTTTCTCCATTGTACCTTCTATTTGCTTAGCCAGTAAAAAAAAAAAAAAAAAAAAATTGAGAACAGGTGATTGAGAAATTGCTTAAGGAACTCTTTACCTGTGCATTTTTGTTTTCAATATGAAAAATTACCTCCACACCACATTTAGATGCTTTTATTCATTTTATTCAGTGTGGCTTCTTCATGGGGTCTTTTTTAATAGATGAGAGTTAATTCCACTTTACCAGCACTTGATTCATTAGATGTGTAATTTATGCAGCTCAACATTTCTATATGGTATGCTTGTTCATTTCATTCTGCCTGCTCTGTCAGTACACCTTTTTCACCACCTTTTTCATCTATTGCCTTCTATATTTTCTCTCTATCTCCCACTCCTCTCACAAAGACAAGAACTTTCATTTTGTTTGAGTATTTCCTTAAATCTTAAATATCTTTCAAATAACATGTGGTGTTATTCTGTCCCCTGAAAAAGATCAGCATTCTGGCTCTGTACTGGATTATGTTCTGATATCTCTTATCATTCGCCAGTGCTTTTGATTTGGCATCAAACTTATCAGTGCTTATTTCATATCCTAAAGTTTGTGTATATTCTCAGTATTTTCAAAACATTATCTGAATCCATCATCTTCCCTCTTCTCAAGCAACATATCCTTGAGTTTAATTTCTGGAAACAATGAGCTATATTTGATTCCATTTCTGGTTAAGAATATAAGCTGTGTCCTTCTTGGCTCACTGGCTGGCCTTGGGCAAAGTATTATCCATATGGGGATAATAATACTGACCTAACAAGATATATTGTCACAGGAGTTCATGTAACAATATATATGAGACACGCCAACCCTGGAGCACTCTATTAGTGTTGGGGAAATGTGGACCTTCCAGATATTGTTTCAGTGCAACCATTGACAATAATGGCTAATTCTGATGGGAGCTGAAGTGCAACAATACGACTGCACTATAGAATGCTAATTATTATTTATATGGTGTTACAGCTGCTATACATCCTTCTCATTTGTTAGGCAAGTTGCTAGTTCATAGCTCAGGATGTCTGGATGCTTTTCCACAATGAGAGCTAATGGGTTGGAGATGATTTCTCTGTGTTTCTGACTGATATCCCCCACCCTACCCCATTCCGAGCTGGGAAAAACAGTGACACCCCTCCATGGGCTGACATAAGGGTAGGGATGTCAGAGAATTCCATGACGGATCTCAGTGAGGTCGAATGACAGTGCATTCGGCCCCCCGAAATCCGTCGCGGAACGAAGCCCCCACCGCCCCCAACCCACAAAAGGTGTGCGAAACGGAGCACTTACCTGCTCCCGTCCATGCTGCTTTGCGAATGGCGGCCATCCTGCAGCCACCATTTGCTTCCTCCTCTTCAGCCGTGATAGGCTACGTAAATACTTATTTACTTATTTACGCCATTTGCATCCCTACAGAGGCCGTGATAGGCTACATAAGTATTTACGTAGCCTATCACGGCAGGGGGAAAAAAACCCAGCGTACGCAAATGGCGGCAGCTACCGCCCTTAGCGTATGCTGGGTTTTTTTCCCCCTGCCGTGATAGGCTACGTAAATATTTATGTAGCCTATCATGGCAGGGGGGGAAAACCAAGCGTACGCTAAGGGCGGTGTCTACCACCATTTGCCCACGCTGGGTTTCCCCCCCCCCTGCCGGGATAGGCTACGTAAATATTTACGTAGCCTATCACGGCTAAATACAGGGACACAAATGGCGGCAGCTACGACAGCCGCCATTTGCATGTCTGCAAGGTTGCCCAGCGGCCGGATGTCCGGCTGCGGGTGGGCGGCCGGAGCCAGCCGGCGGCTCCGCAGCTTGGCCGAGGAGCAGAGCCAGCAGGGCAGGATTCCGGGGGGGAGGACCGGATTGCCTCCCCCCCGTTGAGGATTCCGGTGGGAGGAACGGAGCACCTCCCTCCCAGTGGAAACAGAATGGAATGGAAGGTAAGTGTTCTGTCCATCCCTACATAAGGGTGTGTGTTTATGTATGAAAAAAACAGCAGTTGTGCAATTTGAATAGTCACATATAGGAAGAGAGCAAGCTGAAATTTGGCTGAAGACCAGCGACACCCCCAGGATTAAAGATCTCTCTCTGAGCACCTCATGTGGTATTTTATTTATTATCTCTTGTATTTTATTTACAATATGTATATACCATTCCACATCAAACAAATTTGGAGCAGTGAACAGCACAGATAAAAGGATAAAACACCATATCAAAACAATTAAAACATTTTAAAAGAAACAAATTCTGAACTTAATAAACTGTAGCTGGTCATTCAAGGAAGGACTCTTGAAATAACAATGTCCTCAGGAGGCACCAAAAACAACACAACATTGGTGCCTGCGTGACCTCAAAAGGCAGGGAGTTCCACAGGAAGGGGGCCACCACATTGAAGGCTCTTTCGTGGTGGACTCCAGCCAGACCATGGATCCATGTGGAACCACCAGGGACATGCCCTCTGATGACCTCATTGACCTGGCATATTGGTAAAGAAGAAGGCACTGTCTCAGGTATCCTGGTCCCAAGCTGTTTAGAGCTTTGTACACTAGTACTAATATCTTAAACCTGGCCTGGTAGCGAGTAGGCAGCTAGTGCAGTTCCCTCAGCAAAGTAGTTGCATGCTGAGAAGGGGCAGCTCCTGACAACAGCTGAGCTGTTGCGTTCTGTACTAGCTCCAGCTTCTGGACCAGCCTCAAGGGCAGCCCCACGTACAGCACATTGCAGTAACCCAGTTTTGAGGTTACTAATGACTATACCACCATGACCAAACTATCCCTGACTAGGAGAGGCCATAGTTGGTGAACCAGCTGAAGCTGGCAAAAAGCATTCCAAGCTGCTGTGACTACTTGCACCTCCAGTGACCATGATGGATCTAGGAGTACCCCCAGACTACGAACCTGACCTTTCAGAGGGAGTGCAACCCATCCAGAACAGGCAATGGTATGGAATAGAAGATGTGTTGTCTTGTACAAGTCTTTCTTTGCCTCCTCTTATGTCCTAATTATTTGAACATAAAGCAAATATAATTACACCACATGTCACTAGTGCTCTCTAATCCATACGCAACCAAACATGGATAGTACTACACTAGGAACTTTTCATGTCTTGGGAAAGTATGTAACAGTATCCTTCTCCCTTAATGTTCAAAGGACATTCAAAGGAGTTCAAAGGAGTGTCCCCAGCTGTATATTTGCAAAATTTAACAAAAGCAGTACAAGTCTCCAGTGCTATTTTACTCACAGGCCACTAAACATGGGAACCGTTGTCCTAGGAAATTCTCACAGCATGGGAAAGCAAGCACTGTGTAACAATGCCCCTTTTCTTAAATTTCCAAAGAATCCCATATGTATTCTTCTAAAAACTCACAACAACTTTTTCCACATGATTTTGCAGTTCCTTGTCCTTGAAGACAGACCATTTTAGGAACAATTATAAAGGAAGCAGAGAGTTGGAAGTCCTCCATCCATTCTAGAATATTGCTAATATATACATATTTAAGAAAAGGAGTCAATTTAAAGTGGAGAAACACTATTTCTTTACAGTGCTTTTGTACGTTTTGTTGTTGTATTATGCAGTCTTGCCTTTTATTGCAGTGCAGTGCCAAAGAATTATCAGGATATCCTGGCCTTGGTATATGCTATACAAGAGATCAACAAAAATCCCACAATTTTACCTAATATTACTTTGGGATTCCATATCTATGATGCCTACCACAATAATCGGATGACTTACAAGACTTCACTAGATCTGATTTCTTCACAGCATAGATTTGGCCCCAACTACAAGTGTGACATCTGGAACAATTTGATAGCTGTCATTGGGGGAATGTACTCTGATATCTCCCTTAGCTTGGCCACTGTTATAAATCCCTACAAGATTCCACAGGTAAATATTTTGGAAGGTAGCCATGACATATTTCAACAATTATAACAAAATTTGATGGAGTGTTTTTTGGTTCAAAGGGAAAGGTGTGTGTGTGGGAGAGAGAGAGAGAGAGAGAGAGAGAGAGAGAGAGAGATTGCAAGCTGTACATCTGAGACACTGTTTTGCCACCTTACCTGCTGATTGGAGAAAAACTCAATAATACACATACTCAGAGGTTTCATCTGAGGGTATATCAGATGTGTTTTGGTTCTCTGAAAGTTTCACGACTAGGAAAGTTGCAATATGCTAAGCTTTAGATTTAGGGTCCTGATTTGGTTTGTGGCATCCACCACTCTGGGCAGGAAAAAAACATATGAGAACAAGAGCATGGATAGCCTATTTTAACAGAACTGAATACATTTTGGGCAGGTGAGGCTTTTCCATATTTTGTTGATATACCAATCTACATCAATTCAAAGTTTAAAAAATGCCTTACCCTGTTATATAATTTAATTAGTGTATGCTTAATGTTATTTTTTTTCTGAAACTATATGTCTATGCCAGCAAGTTATGGTCATGATGTGATTGATGATGGTGATATTCCTCCTTACTGCATATAACAAATGAATTGTAAATATGTTAAAATGGAGTTAATATTCAGTGGCATAATAGGAAGTGCTGCATTCCCTTAAGTGTAAGCTAGAATATAAGAATCCTTGTTAGAAGGAAATACACAGGAATGCTATGGTCCATTGCTTCTTTATTTTGATATGGCAGAGGCAGCCCCATCACCAGGCAAAGTGTGCCAGTTGACTTAGGAAGCACATACTGGCAGAAGTGACAACACCAGCCCCCCACCCCCACTGCCCCATTCCTTCTAAGCTGGTCCCCTCCTAGCTGGTGATCCTGTTTGTTCCTACACCCTGCAGATGTTATGCACAATGCATTGGAGGAGGCATGCAAAGGCAGCTGTAGGCAATTTATTTGACAGGGGATTCTGACTGCCTCACATATGTACAAGAGAAAACATTTGTTTGTTATGCTTTCCCCTCCTATGTTTTACTCTGTCCACTTTTTCAGCATGGGCTTCCTTCTTTCTTTTTCCACTGGTTCCAGTCCATTTATCTTTTCATTTTCAACTTCATATGTGACTGACTCTTCTGTCCCTAGCACAGTTTGTGTTTTAAAAATTCCAACTGAAACTCCAAGAAGAAGAAGAAGAAGAAGAAGAAGAAGAAGAAGAAGAAGAAGAAGAAGAAGAATCAATCTTGGAAACAAAACGGAAATGTCAGTTACAGGCAGGTAGAAAGCAAACATTCTATTTCAGCTGAAAGAGGCATGTACAATATTAAAGAAAGCAAACTAAAAGATGGGACTTGGACTCTACAGACTGTAATGACTAAGCCATTTGGATGATCTGTTCAAGCCAAATTCCAAGGTGTTATACTTAACAATTAATGTCAGCTCTAAGGTCTCACATGGAATTCTGTCCCTAAAGTTTCTCTTTTGCAAGTCAGCCGCTTTGAGTTCTGTTAACGAATGACCTGGAAAGTTGAAATGCTTCCCCACAGGTTTGTCGATGTTTCCGTCCATTCCTTCATCTGATGAAGTCGGTTTAGCCCCAAAAATCTCATGCCTTAGTAATAAAACACTGTTCTTTTTTAAGGTACCACAGACTCTTTTTGTTTCTAATGGGAACAGGAAGTTTGATCTACAGGGAAACATTTTTCTAGTATTTATCATCTCTATTGAAAGTGAGTAAACACAAGCAAGAGCACAAAAGTAGGAAGGGAAACAGCAGGCACACTATACAGACATATCTATGGGTTTCATCACCCAGCGCTTTTATCCTGCGATTGAGTTTGCTCCTTCATGGAAGTTTGCGGGCTCTTTACATGACGCCATGACCCTGCCGTGACCCTCCTGCACTAAATGCCCTTTGTTCCGTTTTTAAATAGATCTCAGATAATGAGCTATCAAATCACCCCATTGTGTTCCGCTTCAGTTTCCTCCATGAAAAGAGTAAAAGCCGCAAGAAGAGGAATGAGATCAATGAAAAATAATGGAAGACTCAGATATGGGGAGAAGGGTGGGGTGGAAGCACTTGTAAAGGGAGTCAGTTGTGATACTGCATTTAAAACGGAAGCGGAAAGCCACATTTTAAATGCAGGATTTTAGGCTGGTGTAGAAATGCCCTATGACCAGAATGGAGGCTTGGAATGTAACAGGTAAGTATGCAAGGCACAGTGCAGAGAAGAGTACCATAGGGCATTCTCCATGAAGTCAGGACTAATCAGATTAACAGGTTATTGTTATTTTTTTTTTTGTGATTTATGAGGTAACCCTTCTACACACACAATTGAGAGAGGAACTTGAGGAGGACGTGGATTGAAATGCTTCCATCCTATTGGATGAAACCATCAGTAATAAGACATCTGAAGTTTATTGGCTGAAAAGGAGCTTCCCAGTCTGGAGTGATGAGGATTGAATCCTCCCCCCCCCCACCCCCATTAGGACCTAGTGAGTCTTTGGTCAGGGAAAAGTATATGTTTCTAAGAAAGGCAACAATGTTAAGTTCTGCATATCCTCGATAACAACAACAACACCTCACCCACATTTTAAAGGGAAATAGAAGGTTGTGATACTTTAGTCAGTTCAGCTGTTTGTCATATATTAGGATATCAGTTTATACTGTAGAGAGGCATTACTGGAGAGTGGGGAGCAACAGCAATCCTTTAAAAACTGAAAACATATTTTCAGTCCAAGAAACATATTCAGAAATGTGGTCAATGGATTTGATCCAGACTGTTAATTACATTTAGGTCCCTTTGAAATCAATAGGAAAACTTAGTCTTGACTTAAGTAGCCCCTTAGTCTTTACTTAAGTAGCTACCTTAGTCTAAATCCAACCCTTTGTGTTGTACTGAGGAAGTTTCATCTAGATGTATCCTGATTCCTGATAGGCATGTCTTGCCTAAAATCTATTTTCGGCATGTAACATTTTAACAAAACATATATCTGGGCAAAAGCATTGTATGTTAACAAGTGGTTAAATGCCGACAAATGGCACACATTATGCAGACTTTTTCTGTGCAACCCATAACATACGTCTACATTTTCTTTTAGTTCACCTATGGATCCCTTGAGTCAAAGATGACTGAGAAAACTCTGTTCCCTTCCCTGTACCGGATGGTCCCAGATGACATCCATGAGTATACTGGGATTGTCCGGCTACTTGTGCATTTCAGATGGACTTGGGTTGGGCTCTTTACACTGGATTACATCACTGGAGAAAGATTTTTGAAAATATTAGTGCCACTGTTTTACCGGAACCACATCTGCATTGCTTTTATAGAAAAAATACCAAGGCGAAAGGATGCTGACAGAATTTCAGAATTGTTGCGTTCCAAATTATATCTTATTTCAGCTATCATGGAAAGTAAAGCCAATGTGTTTATTATCTACGGCGGTTCTCTACCAATGATTGCTTTGTACAGGTATCTTTATATAGCACTTTTGCAATCACCTATCGGTAAGGTATGGATTGTGACAACACACTGGGGTTTCAAAGGAAGCACCATTCAAAGAGTCTGGGATATACAACCCATCCAAGGTGCCTTATCCTTGTCAGTTCACTCAAATGAACCACTGGGATTCAGGAAATTTCTTCAGGGTGTAAACCCTTCATGGGCAAAAGACAATGGCTTTATTCAGGATTTCTGGGAGAAGGCCTTCAACTGCTCATTGAAAAATATGCATGACGGTGAGAAGACTCAGAAAGGCTGCACTGGGGAGGAGAACTTGGAAAGTCTTCCAGGACCTTTCTTTGAAATGAGCATGACTGGCCACAGCTATGCTGTCTACAATGCTGCCCATGCTGTGGGAAATGCTCTTCATGCCATGTATGAATCCAGATCCAAACACAGATCATGGGGAGCTGGAGGGGGGCTGGCACCACAGACTCTGCACTCATGGGAGGTAATTAAACCCTTAGAACAGTTTTCTCTTCTTGTGTAGGCTACAATACGAGAACCTTCCAGATGTATGTAAAACGTCTCATGTGCACTTTGTGGTGCTTTGGGAGAGCATTTATTGAAAGTAATGTTCCTTGCACAGCTCATCCATTCTTCACCATATGTCATTTGTTGAAGTTGTGTTACATGAATCACTAGGTGATGTTGCTTTGCTGGTTCATCTTTGGCTCCCTTCTTTTTTACATAGAGCTGTCTCCACCAGCTTGTTTTCTTTAAGGGGTGGTTATCACAGGCAAACATCTCCATACTACATTACCTGAAATGGCCTGTCACAATATTCTCCTGTTTGAGAGGTCATTCTATTCACAACCCTTTACTAATGATTCACTTGTGGGTTGTACCTCTCAAGGGGACAGCTTTAAGTCTCATTTTTTTTTTGTTACTGAGGTCTGGTAGTGCTAAGCCTTTTTTTGCAGGCCTACTTGCAGGCCACAAAAGGAAGGCATTTGGGGTCAATTTCCTCAGTGTATGATAAAATCAAAAGATTTATACATGTGGGTGGTCACAAAGTAAGAGAAGGTGGCAGCAGCCTCCCCCTATCTCCATCATTTACAGAAACTTTGTGCCACTTCAACCTGTCTAGGGGATGCAATCAACAATCCAGCAGGGTACATATTTCCCACATAAAGGCCCAATGAAAAGGGGGCTGGATCCAGGCTTAGTCATGATTAGAAAAGACCCACTGAAATTCTGTTGATGCAACCAAGTGCTACATCATGACGAAGTTTCCCCCGGAGAATTGCTATCGAAAACATGGCTGCCCTCACATTCTCTCAAGACCATTAGACCATTATGTGGGGAATATGAATGTTGCCATTGTGCAGCTTGAAGCTCCATCACTGCCTGAAAATATGAGAAAGCCTTTGTTAAGGAAGAAAAGGGGTAGGAACTCATTGCTACCTCCTATAACTTGGTAAGCTTCCTCTCGATCAAGAAATGAAATACCTGCCAAAAAAGTGATTCAATTTTCTCCCCTTTTTCTACCCATTTCCACCCAAATTTTGCTGATATAATCTCTGGCAGAAAAGAAAAAAAAAAAAGACTAGCTCTATTAAATGTGACTGGATCTGGCCATATCTAAAACAGCATTAACCCCTCTGAAATACATGTTTGTAGCTATGATACTGCCAGTTCTAACACCTCTTTGTTATTCCTTTCTATATATTTTTCTTTGGAATTTAGCTCCATCCCTTTCTAAGGAGTATCTCATTCAACAACAGTGTGGGAGAAACAATTCATTTTGATGAAAACAAAGTATTAATTGCAGGATTTGATGTTACAAACTGGGTAACTTTCCCAAATCAATCTTTTGTTCGAGTCAAAGTTGGAAATCTCGATCCTTGGGCTCCTGAAGGAGAAGAGTTAACAATTCAGGATGAAGGCATAATTTGGCACAGAATGTTTAATCAGGTGACACAGAGAAAGAACTGCAAATACTTAGTTCTACATACATCACTGGGACCTGGGTGAGCAGGCTGGATGGGGTTGATCTGACCCAGCTCTACTCACCTGTGAATGCAGTGCAGCATCAACCTAGATTAGAGGGGTGGAGGAGTTTCTGTGGTCCATAAGAATAGTATCTCACTCACCAGGAAACCCCTCTGGACCAGGGTAGGCTATGAGGGCCTATACCTGCTGATGGGTCAGCATAGGGATGGCAGAGAATTCCGCAACGGATCTCAGTGAGGCCGAATGCCAGTGCATTCGGCCCCCCGAACTCCGTGGCAGAACGGCCTGCCACCCCCATGCCCCCCCACGGATCCCCCCAGGACGAGACTCACCTGGGGTGGATCTTCTGGGCAGTGGTGGCTCTGGCGGTGGCTCCGGCGGCGGCAGCTGCAGCGGCTGGTCTTCTGACCAGCTGCTGCCGCCGCCGCCATTTGCAGTCTTGAAAAAAAAACAAAAAACGACATGATAGGTTACGTAAAGATTTATGTAACCTATCATGGCTGGGTTTAAAAAACAAACAAACCCGTGTACGCAAATGGCGGCGGCTACAGCCGCCGCCATTTGCGTTCCTTATTTTTGGCCGTCTTAGTCTATGTAAATATTTACATAGACTATGACGGCGAAAATACAGGGGAATGCAAATAGCATAGCAGGCGCTATTTGCGTCCCTTTTTGATTCGCCATTTTAGCCTACATAAATATTTACGTAGGCTAAAATGGCAAATCAAAAAGGGACGCAAATAGCGCCCGTTACGCTATTTGCATTCCCCTGTATTTTCGCCGTCATAGTCTATGTAAATATTTACATAGATTAAGACGGCCAAAATTAAGGAATGCAAATGGCAGCAGCCATAGCCGCCGCCATTTGCGTACACGGTTTTTGTGTTTTTTTTCCCCAGAGCCCTCTGCGGCCGGAAATCTGGCTGCGGACGGCTCTGGCCTGGCTGGGCCTGGCCGGCTGCTCCGCAGAGCTGCCGCGAAGCACAGCCAGGCCGGCTATGGAGGATTCCAGGGGGGAGGAATGGATCGCCTCCCCCCCATCGAGGATTCTGAGGGGAGGGATGGAACGCCTCCCCCCCCACCATCAACATAATCCATGGAAAGGTAAGTGACTTTTGTACATCCCTAGGTCAGCAAGACAGATTGGTGATGTGTTGGTGTATCACCAACCCTCCTACCTAACAACCTTCCTGGTTGAGGTGGTCTCAAGCGTCGTGTTGGAGAACCCAGGATGTTGTTGAACTCATGCCAAAGAGGCTTTGACTGAGATGGTTTGGGACTTCATGGCCTCTATGACAATCATGGGGCTGTCTCAATTTGTCATTGGGCCAATGCATAGGGCAGGATGTACAGAGTATTTGCCTCTGGATGTGAGGGGGGTGGTCTGGCTATTAGCGGGCATTGAAGTTGCTCCATTGTCATGGTAAGACCACTATCTGGTGAGTCTGGGCTTACAGCACCTGTCTCCCCGCGCTGGGGTGGGGAACCCATTAAGATGGTCTGACCTATTGCCTGATGGAATCCAATGGATTCCTGAATGTTTTGGGGATATTTCTAGTAGCCAGAATCAGCGATCTTGTTGAGGCTCTAGTCACACTATGGAATGGTGAGACATCACATTACAGGCTTTTGACATGATCACTCTGGAGCATCCTCGCTGGCACTGTAGAGCCTGGGGTGCTCGCTGGTTCTCTGGTGAGCTCCAGGTGATGAACCAGGCTGGGAGACACAGAGAAAGTGGTGCAAGATTAGTTGTGAAGCTGACTGCATCGCATCCTTCAGTAGCCATCCAGCAGATCTTTTCTGGGTTGTTTGGGGCTTGTTGTCATCTTCCCCTGCAATCCTATATTAGAGCTCCCAAGGGTCTGCTGTGATACTTTTGTGAGGCACTCCGAGGATAAAATTGCCCAGCTTCATGTCAGCTTGAATACTGTTTGTAGTACAGTATTACATGAGGTTCCAGGGCACCATCTGGTTCAGTTGTAAGGGATGTGTTTCGGTTTTTGAGGCCTGAGGATATAGATAAGATGCTTATAGCTATTTGCCCTACAACTAGGGATGGGCAGATTACCTACCCCATTCTGGTCCGGGGCATCCGCGGTGGAGGGGAGGCGCTCCATCCCTCCCCCTGGAATCCTCCCTGGCTGGCTCCGCTCTGTGGTGAGTCCACAGAGCCGCCGGCTGGGCCTGCCCGCCCACAGCCAGACTTCTGTCCACTGCCAGGCTGCAGCCGCAAATGGCGTCCGGTGTAGTGGGCGCCATTTGCGTCCCTGTGTTAGCCATGATAGGCTACATATATATTTGCATAGCCCATCATGGCAAAGAACAGGGACGTAAATGGCTCCCACTGCGCCATTTGCGTCCCTGCTCTTTTCGTGATAGGCTACATAAATATATATGTAGCCTATCACAGCTAACACGGGGATGCAATGGCATAGCAGCCATCATTTGTGTCCCTGTGTTAGCCATGATAGGCTATGTATATATTTATGTAGCCTAACGTGGCAAAGAGTAGCGACACAAATGGCATAGAGAGTGCCATTTGTGTCCCTGCTCTTTGCCATGATAGGCTATGTAAATACTTATGTAGCCTATGACAACTAAAGTAGGGAGGGAAATGGTGGCCGCAGACCAGGGCAGCCATTCGTGGCCGCAGACCGGGGCAGCGGACAGACTGGACTAGCCGATGCCAGGCAGGGTCCATCCCAGGAAAATTTTGCGGGGTGGCGGAGGGGGAGTGCTCCATTCCACCACGGACTCCGGGGGGCCAGATTCTTTAGAATCAGGCCTCATTGGAGTCTGTGGCAGAATTCTCTAACATCCCTACCTACAACCTATTCTCTTGACCCTTGCCCATCCTGGCATGTTTGAGCCAGCCGGGAGGGGTTGGTTGAGTGGATCCAGGTGAATGTGTCTCTGCATGATGGAGTGGAACTCACTGCCTTGAAGGAGCTGGTGGTATGTCCACTCCTGAAAAAGCCCTCCCTGAATCTCCAAGTTTATACCAAATATTGCCAGTCACTAATACCCCTTTTCTGGGCCAGGTGCTTGAGAAGGTGATGGTTGGACAATTGCAGATGTTCTTGGAGGATACAGATTATCTCAATCCATTTCAGTCTGGGTTCAGGCCTGGTTTGGGGACAGGATCAGCTTTGGACACCCTGATGGATGACCTCTTGGGAGTGTGCGACATAGGAAATCCAACTCTGCTGATCCTCTTTGATCTTTCAGTGCCTTTTAATACCATTGGTCATGGTATTCTTTTGGATTGCCTTTGTGAGTTGGGAATTGAAGACACTGTGCTACAGTGGTTCTGCTCCTACTTGCAGAAAGTAGCACTGGGAGATTGTGCCTTGGCTACCTGGAAATTATTCTGTGGAGTGCCATAGGGTACCATCTTGTCTCCTACTCAATTTAACATCTATATAAAGGTGCTGGGTGGGTCACTGAGAGTTTTGAGGCAAGATATCATTATGCTGATAACACCAATTTCTGAGACTGAATTCTGACAAGACAGAAACTCAATGGGTGGGTAATTTACACATATGGGAACTGGGGAGTTTCCTGTTCTAGATGGGGTTGCACTCCCCAAGAAAGAACAGGTACATAGTTTGGGCAAGCTCCTGGATTTATCATTGTCATTAGAGACTGAAGCAGCTTCTATAGCAAGGAGCGCCTATTGCCAACTCAGGTTGGTTGGTATGTCAGCTACCTAGGGATAGACAGACTCACCCAAGTCCACTTTGCATGCTACTTGCCAGACCATGCCCAGTGAGCTGCCAGGTGGTCTGCACATGCCCGGTGAGCAGCACATGGCCACCCAATCTCTCAGCGAGCCACCATTTTGCATAAAAATGGCAGCTTGTTCTTTTACATAAAGGGACTTTTATACAAATGGTGTTGGTAAAGTGGCCATTTACTCAAGATTACAGGCATAAACTGTGCATTCACACCTGTAATCATGCATAAATGGCTGCTTTGCAGGTGCCATTTGCATAAAAAGCCCTTTACGTAAAAGAATGAGCCACATTTTAATGCGAAAGGGTGGCTTGGCAGATCAGTGGAGACTGCCGTGCTTGCCTGACTCAGTGCACACCAAGTTGGGCAAGTGCAGTGGCCCAGGGACTGGAGTCCAGGATGCAGAGTGGGGGGGGAGTCCATTGGACTCCACCCCCCTCCTACGACATCCCTAGTCCATGCATTGGTAACCTCATATTTAGGTTACTGTAATGTGCTTTATGTTGGGTTACCCTTGTGCTTGGTCTGGAAGCTGCAGCTGGTGCAGGATGCTGAGTGGGGTGCTTGACTGTGCACATATTACACCAGTGTTAGAACAACTGCACTGACTGTTACCTATATCAACCCAAGTACAAGGTCTGGCTGTTAGCATATAAAGCCCTGAACATCCTGGGAGCAGGTTACCTTTCAGATCACCTTCCCCAGTAGAGACCTGTGCAAGCATGAAGATAATCTGAGGAGGTCTTGCTGATTGTACCACAATCTGCAGATTGCCACCTAGCAGCAACCAGGAAGTGGGCCTTCTCTGTGGTGTTGCCTAATCTATGGAATGATATCTCCCCTGATAGTCAAGAGGTGCCAACTGTATCATGCTTTAGGTACCAATTAAAGACTCATTTCTTCACCCAGGCCTTCCTTGGATGAATGTGCTGCCCAGTCTGTGTGTTTGTAACTGTAGTGTTGTTTTAATGGATTGTAATGTTTTTAATAATGTTTTATATCAATGTTTTAGCAATTCTTATTATTTTAATTGTATGTTAATGTATATTACAATGCATTTTGTGAATCACTTAGATATTTTATGAGATATTTCAGTGGTATATAAATCTAGATGATGATGATGATAGCTACTTGAAAATGGATTGTTCATATACATCTCATTCCTTTTTACCATACTGTACATTTCATTTTCATGTATTGATTAAATATTGTACTTTAGCATTTATTTTGTAATAAGGTTCCTCTTAAAGGCACAATTAAAATTGTGACATACCAGAGTTTTATTTTCAGTTCTTTCATTGTAACCCCAAGAGAAGTAACGTTATGGAGATGTAGCACATTCTAGTTTCATATTTCTGGTCCCACATTAAAACACTGGGTAACGATTTGAGAGTTGCATTTTTGGACAGGGCAAAATAGTTATAAGAAGATGAAACACTTTCTGCGACTAGGGATGTCAGAGAATTTCGCCACGAATCTTGGGGAGGCCGAATGCCAGCGCATTCGGCCCCCCAAAATCAGTGGTGAAACGGTCTGCCTCCCCCACCCCACCCCGGGACGGGACTTACCTTGGGCGAATCTCCCTGGCGGCGGTGGCTCCAGCGGCGGTTCGGCGGTGGT
Source organism: Heloderma suspectum (assembly GCF_057233095.1). NCBI lineage: Eukaryota > Metazoa > Chordata > Lepidosauria > Squamata > Helodermatidae > Heloderma > Heloderma suspectum. The sequence goes on along the minus strand of NC_139463.1, from coordinate 90,104,356 downwards.
TTGGCAGTGGCGGCCGGTCTTCCGACCAGCTGCCGCCGCCGCCATTTCCAAGTTTTGTTTTTAAAAAAAGTGATAGGTTACATAAAGATTTACGTAGCCTATCACGGCTAGATTTTTAAAAAAACCACTGTGATAGGCTATGTAAACATTTACGTAGCCTATCACGGCTGACTGCAGGGATGCAAACGGCGGTGGCTACGGCCACTGCCATTTGCAGTCCTGGCCGGCCAGGATTCGCGGCGGGAGGGACGGGGCACCTCCCCTCCAGCCAGAATTTTGGGGGGAAGGGATGGCACGCCTCCCCCCAGCCAGAATTTCGAGGGGAGGGATGGAGCGCCTCCCCCCCACCGCGAATCAAATTTCGTAAAAGGTAAGTGACTTTCGTACATCCCTATCTGTGACATCCTCACAACACAGACAATACAGTTTAGCCTTGATTTTGTAGTAACCCTCGCCTCTGCAGTGCTTCCCACTCTGCATTTCAGCTGGATGGGCTTCTTTGCCCATCTAGCTGGGGTGTCTCAGAGGGGGAGGGAAGGAGACTGAAGAGGCCTCAGGATACTGCATAAGCCAGCCTCGGAAGTCCTCTCCCCTCCTGGCCTACCAGAACATCCCCTTTACCCCCTCTCCAAGGTTGCTTTTGTGACCTCGAAGAGGCAGCTTGCATGGTTCTCTCCATGCCAGCCGCGAGGGGGTGGGGTGGGAGTTGAAGTGTGGATTTCTGGCTCTGAGGTTGGAATGCTGTCTCCGAACTCAGATCCAGGAATCTGAAGTATCCTATCCCACCCCCACCCCACCCCAGATACTGTCTAGGGACTATAGGATAGCTCCCCCCAAATGCTAAGTATAGAAGGATGAGTTGTTCTCTAGATTATACAGATCTTGGAATATGAAGGACTTCCTGTTCCTTCTGCATCTTCATGATGCCCAAATTCACTTTCTGTCTCCTATGGAGACACGTACATTCCTTCTACCTCCTGCATTCCTAGAAATAAATACAAACACACTGTTTGAAATGTTTGCTGAGGTTGGAAGTCTGCTGGTGGTGATAATTCCCTCTCCATGAACACTATACCCTGAAGAGTGACCCAGCCAACTGTGGTCTGTAGTGTATTATTATTATCTGTATTATTCTGTAGCTTTATTGTTATATTTTATTTGCGTTTTGATGGTACAATACTGTATGTTCATTGTTTTAAAACTTTGTGGAAATGGGTATATAAAACAGAACAATGAGAGAGAGAGAGAGAGAGAGAGAGAGATGGACAGACAAACAGACAGGAATAAGCTCCACTGAAAACAATTAATAGACACGTAGGATTACATTGTTGGAGTACCATTCCTCTTTATGCCACCAAATAAAACCATAACTCTTTAAACACTTACACACATTTTCTCAATCCCTGATGTTTCTATATAGGTTCTGCCCATTTCTCTGTGTAATGACAACTGCTATCCTGGCTACAGCAGGAAAAAGAAGGAAGGGGAGCCATTTTGCTGTTATGATTGTGCTCCATGTCCAGAAGGGAAAATTTCCAATGAAAAGGGTAGGTTGTTGTCAATTTGGTCATGCACATCATGTATCGCACCATAGTCAGCAAGTCAGAAGTAATTATTATTTTCAGAGAAATAATTGTCATACTTGGAATTTATTGTACATTTTTTGAATGTTCAAAATGCTTTACATCTGATAAATTGTTCATCTTGACACCAACGATATAAACACTTCCCATTCCAAATAATACCTGAGCATGCAATAAAGTTGCTAATTTTACTTCTATGTGCTGACCCTGATGTCTTAATATTGCAAATTCTGGCCAAGGCCTGGAGTTAAATAAAACCAGAGTCAAATCTATTGCTACTCAAGACAGTGGCAGTTCAATATCTTATTCCATATTTTACTGCCAAGCTCACTTGTGAGACATTGACTGTACGCTATTCTAATATCAATCAAAGGCAAGCTGAAGTACATTGATAGGTGAATCAGCTAGTACACAGCAAACTACTTACCCCAATATATTAGTCAGTACCCTTACTCTACAACAGCCAAGCTGGGTAGTCTTGTGCTACTATAGGCCCTGTTCCATGTAGGCAATGTTCTCAAATACTTCCATGTAATTACGAATTAATAATGTTTATACCATTTTACTTACAAAAGGCAACATGCAAGATTATACATGTTAATTGTCACCTAGGGATAGTATTAATAATAGTCCACCTTGGGAATGGCGCAGGCACCTGATCTGGTCCAGGAGTCCAGTGGATTCCCCCCTGCCCACTGCCCAAAGATGTGCTCACCTCACCCCCTGCCCCACTGAAGCTCCTTCCACATTTTCTGAGCAACCCACACTCACCCTGGGCCCATCCAGCAAGCTCTGGGATCACCATTTTGCAAAAACTAATGGCAATCACAAATATGTGCACATTTGATCCTGCATAAAATGGCACTGTGAATGGCTGATATACATAAGATTACAGGCACAAATGCCCATTTATGCCTGTAATCTTGCATATATTGGCCATTCACAGCACCATTTTACATAAGATAAAATATGTGCATTTTTACAATCACCATTTTGTTTGGCAAAATGGCAATTGCAGAGCTTGCTAGACAGGCCCAGGGTGAGTAAGGGTAGCTTGGTGAGCAGGGGGAGACGCAGCATGGGTCTGGAGGCACGCAAATGGGGGCAAAGGCTTGGCGGGCCCCTGGAGAACCCAGACAGGGGTGTGTATGCCTGTCCATCCCTGGTCCATCTATACATACAGGCTTTCTGTTATTTGCTCAGGTCCAGGGGTGTGCCAAGCTCTTTTGAGTGGGTTCAATTGATAATTTAAGGTTCATTTTCCTAAACTGATCTATTATAGCTTTTATGACTTTTTCAACTCTCTAAACTCTGAACAGTCCTGTCTCTAAAGGGAAGGCAACCATTCTTTAACTAAGAACAAACAACTAACAGCAAGCATAAAGTGGCTGAACAGTTTCATTCCATCACAGCTAACTTTTATCACAATGATTTCAAGCTGGATTACAAAAAATAAAATATATGTAAATCAAATAACCATAGACAATAAAACAAGCAACTGATAAAAGTGTGATTAATACTTAAAGATGTAAAGCTATTTCAGTTTTTTAAGCTGTTCAACATGGGGTGAATTAAAAAGATTTTGCCTGGCACCTAAAATATGGCAGGACTGGTGAAAAGTGCTCCTTCTTGAAGAGGGTTTCTATAGCTAGGGTGCCGCGACTGGGGGGGGGGAGCCATTTCTCTTGGGGATGTATGTCTCTCCTTTCACAGAGATGGTACATGGTAAAGGGCACAGTGGAATTTAATTAATTAATTAATTAATTAAATTTCTATACTGCCCAATAGCTGAAGCTGCTCTCTGGGCAGTTCACAACGATTGACACCACAAAATCCATCATAAAATACAATATAAAATTTAAAAGCTTAATGACGTTAATGACCTTAGCATGTGAGAACTACAGCTTCTCCACCACTTCTTTAACATGCGGGAAGGGAAATGTAGCAGGAGGTCCTCCTTCATGATAAGCAGATGATGTCTATGAATGAGCAATAATCACTTTCCTACTGAGCTGTGGACTGAGGGAAGAGTTTAAATGGGGGTTCCTAAATAATAACTCACACAGAGACTATAAAAAGCATGACCATATTTTCTGTTCCTAGATATGGATTCATGCATTGAATGTTTAGAAAATCGCTATTCCAACTTGGACCAGAACCAATGTATTCCCAAAGTTATAAGCTATCTCTCATATCAAGAACCTTTGGGGATTGCTTTAGCTTCATCTGCTATTGCTTTAACTCTGATCACAACTTTGATTCTTGGGACCTTTCTGAAGAACCAGGACACACCCATAGTTAAAGCCAACAACCACATCCTCACCTACATGGTCCTCATCTCTCTCCTTTTTTGCTTCCTCTGCTCCTTGCTTTTTATTGGAAAGCCTCAAAAGGTGATCTGCCTTCTCCGACAAACTGCCTTTGGCATCACCTTCTCTGTGGCCCTTTCTAGTCTATTGGCAAAAACCATCACTGTGGTTCTGGCATTTATGGCTACCAAACCAGGATCCAGGATGAGAAAATGGGTGGGGAAAAAACTGGCAAACTCTATCGTCTTTTCCTGCTCCTTAATTCAAGCAGGAATTTGCACTCTTTGGCTGAGTATTTCTCCACCATACCCTGATACAGACATGTACTCGCTGAATGGAAAAATCATACTGGAATGTAATGAGAACTCAGTTTCCATGTTTTACACTGTCTTGGGCTATATGGGCTTCCTTGCCCTTGTCTGCTTCACTCTGGCGTATCTTGCCAGGAAGTTACCTGACAGTTTCAATGAAGCCAAATTTATCACCTTCAGCATGTTGGCCTTTTGCAGTGTTTGGCTCTCCTTTGTCCCAACCTACCTGAGCACCAAAGGAAAGTACATGGTGGCAGTGGAGATCTTCTCTATCTTAACCTCCAGTGCTGGCTTACTAGTTTGCATTTTTTCCCCTAAATGCTACATCATTGTGTTCAGGCCTGACTTTAATATCAGGGAGCAACTAATATCGAGAAAAACTAAAGTATATGAGAATTAAACAGTTGAAAACCAGTCTCTCTGTTATTTAATTGTTTAAATAATTAGGTTGGATTGTATAAGAAGATAATACAATGGTCCTGCTTCACAACTGAACAAAGATTATCCTACCAAGAGCCATGAAATGGAAATATATGACTCTTGACAATGAAATAATTCCAATGAAATAAGTTGAAAGTTACATTTATTTTACTGGGATTTCCTACCAAGCCAATGTCCTCCAGATGAAGATGCATGTTTATTATCTTTATATTTTTCATCCAAATGCAGTTACATTGTCGGGGGGAAAAAGTTAGATATTTTGCCATATCCATGTTATGAAAATACTCTCAATGCACAGTCTGTTTTTATGTATGTGCATACTGTATGGAGCAATGACATACAAATAAAATGACTGATGATATTTTTCAAATGATATTTCTCAAACTAGTCAACTAATCTGAAGGTTCTGATCTTGGTCTTTATAGTTTTGATATAAAGTTTCTTTATGTTTCTTTAATGCTAATTTTTTTCAGTTACTAATACTATTATTCTGGTCCTGTTCCAGAAAGTAGTTCCTCAGCATCTCTATTAACCTTGTTAAACATTAAAAGAGTAATAAGAGGAGGCAGTAGGTTGCTGGCAGAACTCTTCTCTCTGCTCTGACAGAGTCTGCCAATATTTCTAGGGGAGGAGAATGTAATGCTCTAAGAAATTTGTTTCGGGAGTTGTTTTTGAGAGATGTATTAGTTTCTATGTTTCTTCAGATCTTTCTGTGACATCCTTGTTATAATTCCCCATTTCAAATAATTGTGATTAAATCATGAAATCAAACAGGAGTGAGACTATGGACTTCTCTGCACAAGCCTATTTATTTATTTATTTATTTATTTATTTATTTCATATCTATACCGCCCAATAGCCGAAGCTCTCTGGGCAGTTCAGAGAGCCTAATATCCTGCCTAATATCCCGCACCCTTACCGGACTACTACTTCTGGATTCTTTGCGGGATTAAGATTGGCTCCTTTACAGAGGCTGAAAGGGGCTGTCCCCCCCCCCAGGGGGGATCATTCTCAGCAAGTTCTATATGTTAAATTATACAGCTACTAGATGGTGCTGCAGCATAGCAGAATTGTGCATTTTCACAAGGCTTCTATGGTGGGATATAGCAGGACAGAGAGGAAATACGAGACTTTCCTTGCCATGAAAAAAAAAAGTGATGATGGTTACAAAGAGTGGGAGAGGCCCTGGAGGATGACAATGTTGTCTAAAGGAAAAGTACCATGAGTGAGCAATCATGAGTGCACAATAAAAGCCTGTGTAGAAATGCTCTAAAACTGCATCTCAAAAATAGAGGGTAGTCATCAGGAATTAATGATTGTGAGGGGAAAAGACACACACAGAAGCCTGCCTACTTCACTTGCACTTTATGATAGTGTACAACATTGTTATATCCTTCTCCAGTGGCTAATAGTTGAAGGAGAAAAATGAAAACATAATTATTACCTTGCATTTATTTCAAGTTTTCTCTCAGCAATTAAGACAATTCAGAATTTACATGCTGCTCTCTCTCTCTCTCTCTTTCTCACTCTTCCCCCTTCTCCTCTTCAAAAACAAAGTCAATCAAAGGAAAGAAAAAAGAAAGAAACATCCTCAAGGTTGTGATGGAACTCTCTCTCTCCTTCTTACATTCTGCTGCTGGGTATACAAATGAAATGAGGGGAAATACTGGCTTCAGTGCCACCACATGGGTTTTGTTCACTAAACATTCATTGGCCCAGAAGTTCACCTGGTGTCCTATATCCAGGGCACCGTCAGCTCCGCTCAAGAACCAAGCCCTGTGATGTTGCCTATTTGAACGGGTGCCAAGCCCTCCTCCACATGACAGAGCCAGTATTTGGCCAGCATTTATTTGAATGAGTTGGGGGAACATTCACCAGGACATCGTCCTGGAAAGAAGAGCCATTTTGTTCCCTGATGTCTTGTGGAGTTGAATGTTCTGCACATGTGCACTTAGCGCACACGCACAGTTTGTAAAATGAAGCATGGCCTTGTCAGAAGACAGAAACAGCCAACTAAGGACACACTGCAGCAGCCAATACAGTGGCACCATGCTAGAAAGGCAATGCAGACAGAGACAAATTAATATGAATAACATGGGGAACTGTGGGAGTTTCCAGGGCTGTACTTATGGTAAACCCATCCCTGAGTGCTAAGGAGACACTGTTATAGATCTGGTGCTTCCTGTATGATTGCTACTCCATCTGTTCATACCTGTTCCATCTGTTCATCTGTATCTCTCGATCTGATTGGGAAACCTGTTGAACTAATTACATGAGGAAATAGGGTGATCTCATCCTGACTATGGGCAAAAAAGGGCTGGTGTAACAGGGTATACACCAGCTGCTGCTTCTCCGGGGGATTTACATTTTTTCCCCCATGTCACAGCCATGTCAGCATATGGGGAGCTAATTCTCTACCCTATAATTATGAGTATATAGTTGTCCTGCTCACCAAGCCCCAAGGAAAATCTGAAACCCACTGAAAAATAAACAACTGTGTTAGAAAATGATTAGAAAAGCCATCTCTAATGCTCAGAGCTGGACCTGGGCAGGCAGAGAAGTGTCCTTCCAAGCTCTGACAGTTTAAGGGATTGCCTGCTGTACGTGACTGTCCTGTGATTTGACTACAGAGAAAATCCTGTGAGTAGTTTGAGCAATCTTCACCTGAGCTCATTGATTTCGCTACTTCTGCATCTTCCTCACTGAGAAAATAATCCAAGTTTGGCACATAGGCACAGGAAATGTGCAGAAATGGGTACACTGAAAGAGCAATAAATGAAATAATGACAAAAATGAATGAAGAAGGTTAAATAGGGCCAGGAGGACATTGATGCCAGCATTTCGTTATGCCGATTGATCAATGTAGCAATGGGGTCAACTCCCATGCAACACGGGTTATAACCAAGCTGATGTGAAGAAGTTAAACACAGCTGAAGGGAAAAGGCGAATGCATGACTGGAGGGAATATTTTGTCCTCAAAATGGGGTTATTGGTGTTGCTGCTTGGTCTTCTGCCTCATGTTGTGAACAAGACACATTCCATTCCTCCCAGCTTGAATATCTCTTCCATTACAGGCAGAAAAAGTGACACCTACCCTAATTTTCATGAGTTTTCTCAGGGAGACTTTGTCATTGGAGCGATTATTTCTCTGTTCCAGGTTCTCCACTTCAATACTAATTTCAACAAACAACCTTCTTCACAGTTGATCAAGAAAATCATGTAAGGAGTTCTCTTCTACACTGTAACTTTGCTTAGCCAGTAAAAAGAGTGAACCAATAATGAAGTTAGAGAATCTTTCATGTTTTCCTTATGAATCACCTCCCATATTTTGGTGCTCTGGTGGTACTTTATTAGCTCTGGCTACTTTTTTAAATAGATGAGTTAACTTCAGTTTTAGCAACACTTCATTGATTGGACATGGCATTTATGAGCCAAACAGTTTTATAGATCTCATTTTCTATATGTTTGTTCATTTCAACATGCCTGGTATAGCAATACATATACTGTATCTTTAACCCGTTTCCTTTCATGTTTTGCCTGTATCTCACCTTCCTCTCTTGATCACAAACACTTGCATTTTGTTTAATTATTTCCTTAAATATTTTACAAATACCATATGGTGCTATTCTGTCCCTTGGAAAATATTTTATTAGCATTCTGGCTCCCTACTGGATTACGCTGTAATATCTCAGATTATTCTCCCGTATTTTGGGCAGCAAACATGTCAGTGCCTGTTATATATCCTAACATTTTTGTATGTTCTCAGTATTTGAAATATATTCTCCAAATCCATCAGCTTCCCACAGGTAGATAGATATAGATATAGCTGTGTGTGTGTGTGCGCGCACGCATGTAATCTTTTCTTGGGGGGGGGGGGAATAATTAGTTATATTTTATTCCGTTTGTGGTTCAGAATATGAGTTGTGAGCTTCTTGCCTAACTAGCTGACCTTGGACAAACCATCACATTTTCCACCCCCACTTCCTGCTATTGAGCTTTTCTACATGAGACATTTGTTGTGTGCTCATAATTCCTTGTTCGCGGTTGTTTACAGGTTCTTTAGACAATTTTGTGACCCTTCACTTCTGTTTTCAAACAGCATTTTTGGTGAGTTTTTCTTAGAGCAGGGAAAATATGGTATTATTTAAAGAAAGCTAAAGAAAACACCCCCTTCATGGATCACTGCCTTGTTGTGGCGAAGGGGCTTGCGTAACTCAGTGAAGCCATAAGCTATGCCGTGCAGGGCCACCCAAGACGGACAGGTCATGGCAGAGAGTTCTGACAAAATGTGGTCCACTGGAGAAGGAAATGGCAACCCACTCCAGTATTCTTGCCAAGAAAACCCCATGGAACGTATCACAAGGCTAAAAGGGATGACACCGGAAGATGAGCCCCTCAGGTTGGAAGGTGTCCAGTATGCTACTGGGGAAGAGCAGAGGGTATTTCCAAGTAGTGCCAGAAAGAGTGAAGCAGCTGGGCCAAACCCGAAAGGACACTCAGCTGTGGATGTGTCTGGTGGTGAAAAGAAAATCCGATGCTGTAAAGAACAATATTGTTTAGGAACCTGGAATGTCAGATCAATGAATCAAGGTAAGCTGGAGGTGGTCAAACATGAGATGGCAAGATTGAACATCGACATCTTGGGAATCAGCGAACTAAAATGGACAGGCATGGGTGAATTTAATTCAGGTGACCATCATATCTACTATTGTGGGCAAGAATCCCTTAGAAGAAATGGAGTAGCACTCATAGTCAACAAAAGGGTGGGAAAAGCAGTACTGGGGTACAATCTTAAAAATGATAGAATGATCTCAGTACGAATCCAAGGCAAACCATTCAACATCACAGTAATTCAAGTCTATGCCCCAACCACTGAGGCCGAAGAAGCTGAGGTTGATCGGTTCTATGAAGACCTCCAACACCTTCTAGAACTAACACCAAAAAAAGATGTCCTCTTCATCATAGGGGATTGGAATGCTAAAGTAGGAAGTCAAGAAATCACCGGGATAACAGGCAGGCATGGCCTTGGTGTACAAAATGAAGCAGGACAAAAGCTAATAGAGTTTTGCCAAGAGAACATGCTGATCATAGCAAACACTCTTTTCCAACAGCACAAGAGGCGATTCTACACATGGACATCACCAGATGGTCAATATCAAAATCAGATTGATTATGTCCTTTGCAGCCAAAGATGGAGAAGCTCCATACAGTCAGTAAAAACAAGACCTGGAGCTGACTGTGGCTCAGATCATGAGCTGCTTCTTGCAAAATTTCGGCTGAAATTGAAGAACGTCGGGAAAACCACTAAACCGTTCAGGTATGACCTAAATCATATCCCTGATGAATATACAGTGGAGGTGAGGAATAGATTTCAGGGATTAGACCTGATAGACAGAGTGCCTGAGGAACTATGGACGGAGGTCCGTAACATTGTTCAGGAGGCAGCAACGAAATCCATCCCAAAGAAAAAGAAATGCAAGAAAGCAAAGTGGCTGTCTGATGAGGCTTTACAAGTAGCTCACGAAAGAAGGGAAGCAAAAAGCAAGGGAGAAAGGGGAAGATATACCCAACTGAATGCAGAGTTCCAGAGAATAGCAAGGAGAGACAAGAAGGCCTTCTGAAATGAACAATGCAAAGAAATCGAGGAAAACAACAGAATGGGAAAGACTAGAGATCTCTTCAAGAAAATTGGAGATCTTAAGGGAACGTTTTGTGCAAAGACGGGCATGATCAAGGACAAAGAAGGCAGGGACCTAACAGAAGCAGATGAGATTAAGAAGAGGTGGCAAGAATACACAGAAGAACTATACAGGAAAGATCTGAATGTCCCTGATAGCCATGATAGTGCGGTCACTGAACTTGAGACGGACATCCTAGAGAGTGAAGTCAAGTGGGCATTAGGAAGCATTAGTAACAACAAAGCTAGCGGAGATGACAGTATTCCAGCCGAGCTATTTAAAATCCTAAAAGATGATGCTGTTAAAGTGCTGCATTCAATATGCCAACAAATCTGGAACACTCAACAGTGGCCACAAGACTGGAAAAGGTCAGTTTACATTCCAATTCCAAAGAAGGGCAACGCCAAAGAGTGTTCAAACTACCGCACAATTGCGCTCATTTCACATGCCAGCATGGTGATGCTCAAAATCCTACAAGCTAGGCTTCAGCAGTATGTGAACCGAGAACTACCGGAAGTACAAGCTGGGTTTAGAAGAGGCAGAGGAACTAGAGATCAAATCGCCAACATTCGCTGCATCATGGAGAAAGCAAGAGAATTCCAGAAAAATGTCTATTTCTGCTTCATTGACTACGCTAAAGCCTTTGATTGTGTGGATCACAACAAACTGTGGCAAATTCTTAAAGTGATGGGAGTACCAGACCACCTTACCTGTCTCCTGAGAAACCTGTACGAGGGTCAAGAAGCAACAGTAAGAACCAGACATGGAACAACCGATTGGTTCAAAATTGGGAAAGGAGTACGAGAAGGCTGCATATTGTCACCCTGCTTATTTAACTTATATGCAGAGTACATCATGAGAAATGCCAGGTTGGATGAATCAGAGGTCGGAATTAAGATTGCTGGGAGAATTATCAACAACCTCCGATATGCAGACGATACCACCCTAATGGCAGAAAGCGAAGAGGATCTCAAGAGCCTCTTGTTGAGGGTGAAAGAGGAGAGTGCAAAAGCTGGTTTGAAACTCAACATTAAAAAAACTAAGATCATGTCATCTGGCCCCATCACTTCCTGGCATATAGAAGGGGAAGAAATGGAAGCAGTGACAGATTTTACTTTCTTGGGCTCCAAGATCACCGCAGACGGTGACTGTAGCCATGAAATTAAAAGACGCTTGCTCCTTGGGAGGAAAGCTATGGCCAACCTAGACAGCATAGTAAGAAGCAGAGACATCACCTTGCCGACAAAGGTCCTTCTAATCAAAGCTATGGTTTTCCCAGTAGTAATGTATGGCTGTGAGAGCTGGACTATAAGGAAGGCTGAGCGCCGAAGAATTGATGCTTTCGAACTGTGGTGCTGGAGAAGACTCTTACGAGTCCCCTGGACTGCAAGGAGGTCAAATCAGTCCATCCTAAAGGAAATCAACCCTGAGTGCTCATTGGAAGGACAGATACTGAAGATGAAGCTCCAATATTTTGGCCACCTAATGCGAAGAGAAAACTCCCTGGAAAAGACCCTGATGCTGGGAAAGACTGAAGGCAAAAGGAGAAGGGGACGGCAGAGGATGAGATGGCTAGATAGCATCACGGATGCAATGAATATGAACTTGAGCACGCTCCGGGAGAGAGCGCAGGACAGGAAGGCCTGGCGTGCTATGGTCCATGGGGTCACGAAGAGTCAGACACGACTGAACGACTGAACAACAACAACAACAAAGAAAACACTTTTTGCTCTTGTGTATTTGTGTGATTCCACTATAGCACAGTGCCTCCTAGAGGTTATGTAGTAGAAAAGGAGGGAGGGAAATGCTCCTCACGTAGTAACTGGATCTCAGTTCTGCAATGAAACTGAAAGTAGCTACAGAGGATTAACAGGCCTTGTGTAGAAAAATCTAATACCTATCTGGGGGCAATAATACTGATCTAACAGAATGCAAATGTTGCAAGGTTTCCTGTGTCAATATATATCAGGCACCTTAATGCTGAAGCACTATATAAGGGTTGGGGAAGTGTGGGCCCTCCAGGTGTTGTTGGATTGCAACTCCTATCATCCCTCACCATTGGCTATGCTGGCTAAAGCTGAAGAGGGTCGCATACCAACAACATCCAGAGGGGGACACATTCTCCAGCACTGCAATGTATAAATGCTAATTATTATTTATATGGCGTTGTAGTTGCTAGACAAGGATCTCATTTGTTAGGCAGGCTGCTGGTTCATAGCACAGGATGGTTGGATGCTTTTATTCATTGGGAGTATTGGTTTGATGATAACTGGACTTTTATCTGTGTTTTTTTACTGTAATACTCTCCAGAGCTTAGGCAAAGTAAAAGTCTCACCCCGCCACCAGCTGGGAGGCCAAGGTGATGGTAGGTATTATATACTGATATATATATATATATATATATATATATATATATCAGTATATAAGCTTTGTGTATGTGAACAAACAGCAATTTGTGTAATTTGGAGGGGTCTCACAGAGGAGGAGACAGCAAGTTGGGACTTGGCTGAAAGCTAGAAGCACATTCAAGATTCCTCTCTGGACACCTGATGCGGTATGGGCTAGCAAACATGTGCTACCTCATGTATTTGTATAGTTGTAACATTTAAGAAAAACAATACAAATGTCTGATGCTATTTTACCCACAGTCCACCAAACAAATGCTGCCCTTGGAACTTCTCACCATTTGGGAAAGCGAGTGTTTTCTTAACTGATCCCATGGGCTTCATCACACAGAGCTTTTATCCTAAAATTGAGATTTCTCCTTCACTGAAGTTTGCAGGCTCTTTACATGACACTATGACCCGCTGCACAAAAATGCCCTTTGTTCCATTTTTAAATAGATCGCAGATAATGAGCTATCAAATTACCCCATTGTGTTCGGCTTCAATTTCCTCCGTGAAAAGAGTAAACATGGCAAGAAGAGAAGTGAGATCAATGAAAGATAATGGAAGACTCAGCTATGGTGAGAAGAAGGGCAGGGGGAGGAAGCACATGTAAAGGGAGTCAGTGATCCTGCATTTAAAATGGAAGCAGAAAGCCCTATTTTAAATGCAGGATTTTAGGCTGGCTACATAAGCTGGCTGGCTGAGATGGCCTGGGAGAGCCAGGGCCTGCAGGAGAGGCCAACACCACCACCGGGGAAGAGGCATGCCTGCTGCTGCTGGGCCTGCTGCCGCCGCCGCTGCCGCCGCCGCTGCCGCCGCCGCTGCCGCCGCCGCCGCCACCACCACCACCACCACCAGGCCTTCCCTGTGGACTCCGGCCTGGCATTATTTTTAAGGGGATTTTTAATTGTTTGTTTGTTTGTTTTTCTGGGGGATTTTGTTGCATTTTTAGGGGTGGATAGCCTGCCTGATAGGCGGGAGCGAGGGGGCATGTGTCCACCTGATGGAGGCAGTGGGGGGAGTGTTGGGGGCCAGAACATACCAAGGCTGGGCGGCAGGCGCTGGCGGAGCACTAGGGGCAGGCCATGCCAGGTAAGGGGAACAAGGGAGAGATGTGTAATATCTGTCCCCTGCTCTGGGCCTGTCCAGAGCCAAAGGATGGCTGGGGGAGGCGTGACCCCATCTTCTGGCCTTCGTTTGCTGCTCTGCAATGCCAGGTCTGTTACCCAGAAAACCTCCCTCATCCATGACATGATTCTGGATGAAGGTGCAGACCTGGCATGTATTACGGAGACCTGGCTGGCCGAGGCTGCTGCTCCAACCCTTGCAGCCATGTGTCCAGCTGGATTTTCGTATGCACAGCAGCCGAGGGCTGGGGATCGGGGAGGGGGAGTGGCTGTTATCTATCGAGAGTCCTTGGTCTTCACCAGGCCCCCTCTCCGGGAGACCAAGGTTGTTGAGTGCATGTACTGGAGGTTGGGCCCGAAGGGCAGTCTGGGGATTCTGCTCGTGTACCGTCCACCCCGCTGCACGACTGACTCCCTGGCCGAGGTGCTTGAGGTGGTCTCTGATGTGCGTGTACAGTCCCCTAACTTATTGGTGTTGGGGGACTTCAACGTACATTCGAAGGCCATCCTCACAGGAGCACCTCGGGACGTCATGGAGACCATGGCCTCCTGGGAGCTGCACCATATTCTAACTGGGCCCACCCATGTAGCCGGTCATGCACTAGACCTTGTGTTTGTTTCTGGAGAAGCAGGGAGTGATCTGGAAGTCGGGGGTATATCCACCACCCCCTTGTCATGGTCAGATCACTATCTGGTGATGTTGGACTTCTCGGTTCCAGAAACCCTCCGCAGGGGTGGAGGACCCATTAAAATGGTCCGCCCCAGGTGTCTTATAGATCCAAATGGATTCCTGAACTCGCTTGGGGATTCTCTGGGGCACGCCAACGGCCACTCAGTTGAGACCCTGATGGGTGGCTGGAATGACGCAATCACTGGGGCATTAGATCGGGTGGCTCCGAAACGCCCTCTCCCCCTGAACAGGGCTCGGACTGCTCCATGGTTCAATCCGCGGTTACGAGCTCTGAAACAGGAGGTGAGATGGCTAGAGCGCCGGTTGCGGAAGTCTCGCTCCAAAGATGATCAGACACAGGCTAGAGCTGTATCTTCAGCCTATCACGTGGCGGTGAAGGCAGCAAAAAAGGAATATTATTCTGCCTCCATCGCGTCTGCAGAGTGCTGTCCCAGGAGGCTGTTCCAAATGGCCCGGAGCCTGGTCGGTCCTGTGACTCCGGAACCACTGGAGCATTCTAAGCCCTCCTGTGAGGCCTTGGCAAGGCACTTTGCAGATAAAATTGATCAGATTCGTTGTGTTACTCTTAGGGATGGCAGAGAATTTCTCCCCGAAACTTCGGGGGGCCGAGCACCAATGTGTTCGGCCCCCCGAAGAAGTTTCGGGCAGAAATTCTCCGCACCCCCCCGCCCCCCGCACCCCCCCAGGACAGGACACCCCCCCAGGAAGAGGGGCCGACCAAGGGCAAGATGGATGGATGGATGATATTCTGGAGGTGACGGACTCGACCTTGGGGGAGCTGGGGGTGGCAACGGCCAACAGGAAGCTCTGGCGTGGGCTGGTCCATGAAGTCACGAAGAGTCGGAAGCGACTGACGATATAAACAACAACAACACTTTACTGTATATACAACCCATTATTTTGTACTGCTAAATATATTTATCTAGACACATCCTGATATGCATGTTTTGCTAATATCATTTTTGTTATGTAAATGAAACCCTCATTTTAACACAAAAAGTTATATCAGCAGAAGCATTGATGGTTAGCAAGTGACTGAATGCACACTTTTTTTGTGCAACACATAACATACCTCTACATTTTATTTTGGTTCACCTATGTCTCCCTTGACTCAAGAATGAACAATAAAATCTATTGCTTTCCCTGTACCGCATGGTCCCAGATGACATCCATGTACACTGGCATTACCCAGCTACTTGAACATTTTAGGTGGACATGGGTTAGGCTCTTTACACTGGATTCCAGAACAGGAGACAGATTTTTGCACATATTAGTGCCACTGCTTCTCCAGAATCGCATCTGTATTGTTTTTATAGAAAAAATGCCAAGATGGAAGGATGCTGACAGAATGTCAGTATTATTGCATTCTAGATTGTATAGAATTTCAGCTGACATGGAAAGCATGGCCAACGTGTTTATTGTCTATGGTGGTTCTCAGCCAACGAATGTTTTCTACAGGTATCTTGATATGGCACTTCTGCAATCACCTATAGGTAAGGTATGGATTGTGACAACACACTGGGGTTTCAAGGGAAGTACCAATCAAAGGGGCTGGGATATCCAACCCTTCCAGGGTGCCTTATCCTTGTCCATTCACTCAAATGAACTACCAGGATTCAGAAAATTTCTTCAGAGTGTAACTCCTTCACAAGCAAAAGACCATAGCTTTATTCAGGATTTCTGAGAGAAGGCCTTCAACTGCTCATTGAAAAATATGCATGACGGTGAGGAGACTCAGAAAGGCTGCACTGGGAAGGAGAATCTGGAGAGCCTTCTGGGAATTTCCTTTGAAATGGGCATGACTGGCCACAGCTATGCTGTCTACAACGCTGCCCATGCTGTGGCACGTGCTTTTCATGCCATGTATGAATCCAGATCCAAACACAGATCATGGGGAGCTGGAGGGGAGCTGGCACCACGGACTCTGCACTCATGGGATGTAATGAAACCCCTCACACAGTTTTCTTGTATAGGCTACAATACCAGAGGCTCCCAAATGTATGTAAAACATCTAAAGTGAGCTTTATAGTGGTTTGGGAGAGTCTTTATTTAAAGTAATATTCCATGCACAACTCCTCCTTCATCATAGATCAGTTGTTGACGTTGTGTTATCTGAAACACCAGGTGATGTTCCTCTATGGCTTCAGTCTCGTCCATCACTTCCATCGTGATGGAGGGAAGTAAATAGTGGGGTCCCACAGGGTTTTGTATTGGGACCAATACTTTTCAACCTGTTCATAGGAGTGAACAGTGAAGTGGCCAAGTTTGCCGATGTCATCAAAATATTTAGGGTGGTTACAACAAAAAGGGTTTATTAAGAGCTCCAAAAGGATCTCTCCAAACTGGGAGAATGGACATCTATTGGCAAATGTGGTTAAGTGTAAGCATGTGTAAAGTGATGCATGGTGGGTCAAAAAATCCCAACTTCAAGTATAATCTGATGGGATCTGAGCTAGCATTGACCAACCAAGAAAGAGCTCTTGGTGTCATGGTGGACAGCTCAATGAAAATATCAACCCAGTGTGCAGTTGCTGTGAAAAAAAAAAAAAAGGCATACTCTCCATGTTAGGCATAACTAGAAAAGGAATTGAGAATAAAACTGCCAATATCATACTGCCCTTATACAAATCTATGGTGTGACTACACTTGGAATACCATGTACAGTTCTGGTCACCACACCAGAAAGGATATTGTAGACCTGGAAAAAGTACAGAAAAGGGTAACTAAAATTATGAAAGGGCTGGAGCATCTTCCTTACTAGGGAAGGTTACAACAGCTGGGATTGTTTAGTTGGGGGCGGGGGAGATGGTAAAGGGAGACATGATAGAGGTGTACATAATTATGCATGGTGTGGAGAATGTGGATAGGGAGGCTTTTTTCTCTCACAGAAATAATACTAGAACCCAGGGTCATCCTATGAAGCTGATTTGTGGGAGATTCAGGACAGAAAAAGAAGAAGTACTTCTTCACAGAGAGCAGAGTTAAACTGTGGAATTCACTACCACAAGATGTAGTGATGGCCACCAACTTGGATTGCTTTAACAGGGAGTTGGACAAATTCCTGGAGTTGAAGACCATCAATGGCTACTAGTCCTGATGACCATGTCCTATGTCCAGTATCAGAGGCCAATGCACACCAGTTGCTGGGGAACATGGAGGGAGCTGTTGCGCTTATGTCCTCCTTGTGGTTTCCTAGTCGACAGCTGGTTGGCCACTGTGTGAACAGAATGCTGGACTGGATAGACCCTTGGTCTCATCCAGCATGTCTCTTTTTATGTTCCTATGTCCCATCTGTTTTATGTAGAGCTGCCAGCAGCTGCTTGTTTTCCTTTAGGGGGTGGGGGTTCCAGACAAACATCCCCATATTACATTACCTAAAATGCCCTGCCACAATATTCTGCTGCTTGAGATTTCATTCTATTCACAACCCCTTTACTAAGTTATCCACTTCTGGGTTGCACCTCTCAAGGAGACAGCTTGAAAGCCTTTAGAAAGCCTTTATATAAACTAATGTTCCATGCACAGCTCATCCTTTCTTCAACATACATCATTAGTTGAAGTTGTGTTATGTGAATCTCCAGGTGATGCTGCTTTGCTTGTTCATCTTTGTCTCCCTTCTGTTTTATAAAACTTTGTAAGTAGCAACACGTTTACCCTAAGGGGTGGAGACTGCAGTCAACACCCCATACTAGCTTCCCCCTTGACAGATGCAACACACAAGTGCATAACTTATTACTGAAAGGACTGGGAATACAATGGCATCTCAAGTAGGTCACCTGTGCCAGGCTTTGTCACTCTCACCGAGCCGCTGCCACCTCCCGCCCCTGCTACAGTGCTGAGCGAGCTTTGTCATGGCCCGGCGAGCACCCGAAGAAGGCGCAGGGCTGCTTGTCCTCCTAGTGAGCCACCATTGTGCGTAACATTGGCAGCGTGGGTGCTTCTGGGTAGGCAATTCTGTTTAATTGGTGGCTGTAAAGGGCCCATTAGGGGTGTACGAAACCAACTCACCAGTCCGCCACTAGGGGGGTTCTGCGGCGGGGGGCGATCCGTCCCTCCCCCTGGAATCCTCCTTGTCTGGCTCCGCTCCGCGGCGAGTCTGCAGAGCCACTGGCCGGGTCCATCCGCAGCCGGACTTCCATCCACTGCCTGTCTGCAGACACAAATGGCGTCCCACGTAGTGGATGCCATTTGCGCCCCTTCTCTTTGCTGTGATAAGCTATGTAAAGATTTACGTAGCCTATCACGGCAAAGAGCAGGGATGCAAATGGCGTAGTGGATGCCATTTGAGTCCCTGCTCTTTGCCGTGATAGGCTACCTAAATATTTACGTAGCCTATCACGGCAAAGAGAAGGGACGTAAATGGTGTCTGCTACACTGGATGCCATTTTCTTCCACAGACAGGCAGTGGATGGCAGAGGACGGACCAGAGCCGGCCAGTGGCAGGTAGGATCCATTCTGGGGAAGCCACACTGTTCTCAAGCGAAAGAATTTTATGTAGGCCATTTTGGGAAATGTATTATATACCCTAAATAGCTTGCTATTGGATTTTTCAACTCGAGATGCCATTGTATTCCCAATCCTTTCACTAATAAGTTATACAATTATGTATGGGCTGGTCTTCTCAAGGGGCAGTTTTTGCCTGAGTGGCTTCTATAACTGACCTTTGAGATAGGGTGTACACCAGGGGCACAGAATTTCAGGCTTAGGGGCCAAATCCAGCCCACCTGGTGTCCCCGTCTGGTCCTCCAGAGTTTCCCAAATGGACATGCCCACTTTCCTGGCCCACCCCAACTGCTTTGCATTTTTTTTTCCCCACTCTAAAAGGATGAAAAGCCTCTCCTAAGACCTAGTTACTGGCAGTAAGCTATTTAAGGTAAAATATGCTGTAGTCTTTGGTATTTGAGCACAACCCTTTTGCCTTGGACCCCACCCGCCACTGGAATGTGGCCCCAGAGAGTTTCCCAAAAATTGAATTCCAAATGGAATTTGGACTGAACTAAGTTCAATGTTCTTGGCATATATTGTATTGCTAAACCTAACTCCCTTTTTGCAGGCTTGCATAATTCCACATAATACCAAAGTGGTGTTCCTGGGGGCATTATGAAGAACATGGCTGCCCTCACATACTGACGTGTCCATTAGGCCCTTGTGTGGGAGACATGAATGCTGCTAACCTGCAGATTGAAGCTTCACCACAAACTGAAGAAATAAGAAAGCATTTAAGGAAAAAAAAATGGGGGTAGAATTGCTAGTTTTTTGGTAACCTCTTCTTCCCATTCTGTTTTCTCCCCCTTTTTTATCCCAGCCCCACTCCTGACCTTCACAGGAAAGACTCAGGCCAATCTTCAGTTTTGCTCTGTTAAATGAAACTACATCTGCCCATACCACAAAAAGATATAAACTCCTCTGAAATACATGCTTGTTGTTTTCATTTTGTTGTTTCTTTCTATATTCTCCTCTTTGAATTTAGCTCCATTCATTTCTAAGGAGTACCTCATTCAACAACAGTGCTAGAGAGGCAAAATGTTTTGATGAAAACAAAGAATTAATTGCAGGGTTTGATGTTACAAACTGGGTAACTTTCCCAAATCAGTCTTTTGTTCAAGTCAGAGTTGGATGTCTGGATCCTTGAGCTCCTGAAGGAAAAGAGTTAACCATTCAGGATGAAAGTATAGTTTAGCATAGCAAGTTTAATCAGGTAAGATAGAGAAGGAACTGCAAACACTGTTCCACAAAACAGTCGAATGAATTGGTCACATATGTCTGATTTCTGTTTATGGTAACATACGTTTTATTTTTATTCATTGATTAATTTTTATATACTTTAGCCTAGATTTTGTAACAGGATTAGTCTTAAAAGAACTATTGAAATCAGTATATGGACCTATAAGGGTTTAATTTTCAATTCTTCATCATTCGTTGCAACCCCAAGACAAGTAATCTTACTTATTACTGATACAAGAGATATTATTTTCAGTTTTCTGGTCCTCCCATTAAAATAATGGGTGAGGATCTGAGAGTTGCATTTTACAATTTTTATAAACACATTTTATTATTTATTATTGTTTTTTCATGTGTTTAATTCATTAATATCCCACTTTTCTGCCAAAGAATGGCACACAAGGGGCTAAAAATAAAAGTGAATTAAAGCAAAATATTAGTTAACACATTGCATAAAAACAAATAAATTAAACAGAACTAAAACACAACACTAAAAAAAAGCAGCCACACCCATTCAGATACAGATAAACGTATATGCCAAAAGTCTGCCTGAATGAAAATATCTTTGCAAAATAGTTATTAGAAGTTGAAGCATTTCCTCTCCTATCCCTGCAACACACACAACATAGTTTAGTAATGGTTATGAACTAACTAGAATTAAAGTGACAATAACATATAAGATAATAGGACATCAGGATATTTTGAATTCAGGAATATGTAGGCTGCCATAGGGATGAACTCACCTCCATCCACGCTTGCAGGGTGCGTGCTGAACTGCCACCACAGCCTGCCCTTACTCGCTGCCACACTGCGTGAACTGCTGAACAGCCTGGTGAGCTTCTGGCGAGTGCACAGGGCAGCCCATCTCCTTAACGAGCTGCCATCTTGTGTAAAAATGGTGACTCGCGGTTTTCCATAAATGTAATGTTGAGTACATGGTAGCCATAAATGGGCCATTTACACAACATTACAGGTGTAATTGGACCACTTACGCCTGTAATATTGCATAAATGGTCCCTTTACGGCTGCCATTTATGTAGCATTACATTTCTGGAAAACCCCGAACCACCATTTTTATGCAAAATGGTGGCTCGCTAATGGGATGGGCAGCTGCCAGGGGCTTGTGGACTGTGTGGTGCTCGGCGAACGGGACTGGTAAGTGTGCGGCGGCTTGGCAAATGGGGCCGGAGGCCAAGCGGGGAAGAGTCCACTGGACTCCACCCCCCCCATCTTGAACTCATGTGCCATCTCTAGGCTGCCATGGCAAAGGTCAAGCAACTTGCCCCAGACAGAGTACAAGGCAGAGGTGGGGTCTGAAACACCAAACAACTCATTCAAAGCCACAGTTTTCAGCACCAACAAAAAAACCCCTATTTCACAGAGATCTCAGCTTTCGGTAAGAAATGTGTTAATTGTGATTTTTTAAGTGGGAGGAATAGGCACCCCCCAAAAGGCATCCACTAGAGCATTAGTCCCCATGAGCACAATGTTGGCAGTCCCTGGCTCAGATGTAGCATTTACTTTTAAAGTTATGGCTCCCACATTGAAATACAGAGTACAGAAGGGTGAGTTGTAGTTTAGATTAAGCAGAATACAGGTGATCTAGAAATATCTATTTATTTAATTAATTTCTAACACACACACCCCGTAAACAAACAAACAAAATGGCACTAAGGCAACTTACAGAACCAATTAAAATGGATCAGAATAATGCATTAAAATGGAATAAAAGCATAGCAATTACAAAAAAAGTATTATTCAAAACAGCACCCAACCCACCACACCCAGTTACAGTATAAAGGGCTTCTTACATAAAGCAGTGTTTGCCTGCTGCGGAAGGACATCAACGAGGGAGTGAACCTACCCTATTACGACTCAGCAGAAAGCTCTTCAAGGAAAACTTCCATCTGATTTGGGAGATGGGGTTGGTAGAAAAGATACAGAAGATGAAGCTGTATATATTAACTTTTGATTCATCAAAGTAACACAGTTAAAACATCTGAAATTCCTAAGATTTTTTTAAAAGGGATTTTGATGACCAATGGTAAGATCAGGTCCAAAATGAAATACTCTCTGCAAAAGCCAGCAAGCACACACTAGCTATCCCACTGTGCAAAATGATGGCCACTTGGACGGCCACTTGCTATGTGGAAATTCAATTGCAAGTGCGCACGCACACAAGTTTCTTAAATACATGCTCCACTTTTGTTGATGACAAAACAGTCCTTAGAATGGTCCTTCCCAGAAGCTCTGCCCTCAAAGCATAGACATTCATTAAGAAACAAACAAAGTAACAACTGCCCACAAAAAAATAACTACAATAACAACAACAAAACTCAATGGAAAAGCAAACAAACACATGGAAATTTAGGCCGCGATCTATACAAACGTATATGATAATAAACTCCACTGATAACAACACCTACTTCTGAATACAGATGTATAAGATTGTACCATTCATCTTTATGCCACTAAATGTAACTCTTAAAAAAAGTATTTTCTGAATTGCTGATGTTTCTACATAGGTTGTGCCCATTTCTTTGTGCAATGACAACTGCTATCCTGGTTATTTATTTATTTATTTATTAAATTTATTAATTGCCCATCTGACTGGTCACCCAGCCACTCTGGGCGATGTACAACCCACCATAAAACAATTTAAAACAATAAAATTTTACCATATTTTTTTTTTTAAATACCCTAACACACCCCAAATACCTGCCTGAACAACCACGTTTTTAATGCACGACGGAAGCTCATTAAAGAGGGGGCATGACGGACTTCCCTAGGGAGGGAGTTCCACAGAGTGGGGGCCACCACAGAGAAGGCCCTCTCCCTCGTCCCCACCAGTCTAGCTGTCCTGGCTGATGGGACAGAGAGAAGGCCATCCGAGGCTGATCTTGTTAAGCGGCCTGTCTGGTGTTGCTGGAGGCGCTCCTTAAGATAGGCTGGGCCAGAACCATATAGGGTTTTAAAGGTCAAAACCAACACCTTGAATTTGGCCCGGAAAACAACTGGTAACCAGTGCAACTCCTTCAGCACTGGAGTGATGTGATCTCGCCAGCGGCTGCCTTTAATCAGGCGAGCCGCTGCGTTCCGTACCAGCTGCAGTTTCCGAACCGTCTTCAAGGGTAACCCCACGTAGAGCGCATTACAGTAGTCTAAACGAGAGGAGACCAGAGCATGTACTACCAAAGGGAGCAGATGGTCGGGAAGGAAGGGGCGCAGCCGCCGTATCAGATGGAGTTGATACAGCGCTGTCCGGCTCACAGCTGACACCTGAGCCTCCATGGACAGCTGGGAGTCCAAAATGACCCCCAGGCTGCGGACCTGGTCTTTCAAGGGTAGCCGTACCCCATTCAACACCAGGTCAACATCCCCCAGCCTCCTCTTGTCTCCCACCAAAAGTACCTCGGTCTTGTCAGGGTTCAGCTTCAGCTTATTCCTCCCCATCCAGCCACTCACCGTCTCCAGACATTTGGACAGGGATTCTACGGCCAACCTTGGTGAAGATTTGAACGAGAGGTAGAGCTGCATGTCATCCGCATATTGGTGACACCGCACCCCAAACCTCCTGATGATAGCCCCCAGTGGCTTCACATAGATGTTAAATAGCATCGGGGAGAGGATGGAACCCTGTGGCACCCCACAAGTAAGTGGCCACGGGTCCGAAACCTCCTCTCCCAGTGCTACCCTCTGGTACCTGCAGGAGAGGAAGGACCGGAACCACCGCAATACAGTGTCTCCAATGCCCAACCCCTCCAGGCGGTCCAGGAGGATACCGTGGTCAACGGTATCAAAAGCCGCTGAGAGGTCGAGGAGAACAAGGAAGGAGCATTCACCCCTATCCAGAGCCCTCCTCATATCATCCACCAAGGCGACCAAGGCCGTTTCTGTCCCATGCCCAGGCCTGAAGCCCGACTGAAATGGGTCTAGATAATCAGTTTCTTCCAAGTGTGCCTTCAACTGCACCGCCACCACCCGCTCAATCACCTTGCCCAAAAATGGCAGATTTGAGACTGGGCGAAAGTTGTTCAGAACTTGAGGATCCAAGGAGGGCTTCTTTAAGAGCGGTCTTATCACTGCCTCCTTGAGGGCTGATGGCATCACTCCCTCCTCAAGGGAGGCGTTCACCACTGCCTTGATCCCCTCACCCAGTCTCTCTCTGCAGCTCATAATGAGCCAAGATGGGCAAGGATCAAGTAAGCAGGTGGTCGGCCTTACAGATGAAAGCACCTTGTCCACTTCATCAGGAGGAAGAAGCTGGAACTGATCCCACAAAACCGGTTTGCCACAGGCCGCCTCTTGCTCACTAACTGTATCCACAGTGTGCAGAGTAACACACCTAATCTGATCAATTTTATCTGCAAAATGCCTTGCCAAAGCCTCACAGGAGGCCTTAGAATGCTCCAGTGGTTCCGGAGCCACAGGACCGACCAGGCTCCGGACCACTTGGAACAGCCTCCTGGGGCAGCACTCTGCAGACGCGATGGAGGCAGCATAATATTCCTTTTTTGCTGCCTTCACCGCCACGTGATAGGCTGAAGATACAGCTCTAGCCAGTGTCTGATCATCTTTGGAGCGAGACTTCCGCCACCGGCGCTCTAGCCGTCTCACCTCCTGTTTCAGAGCTCGTAACCGCGGATTGAACCATGGTGCAGTCCGAGCCCTGTTCAGGGGGAGAGGGCGTTTCGGAGCCACCCGATCTAATGCCCCAGTAATTGCGGCATTCCAGCCACCCACCAGGGTCTCGACCGAGTGGCCGTTGGCATGCCCCAGAGAATCCCCAAGCGCGTTCAGGAATCCATTTGGATCCATAAGACGCCTGGGGCTGACCATTTTAATGGGTCCTCCACCCCTGCGGAGGGTTTCTGGAACCGAGAAGTCCAACATCACCAGATAGTGATCTGACCATGACAAGGGGGTGGTGGATATACCCCCGACTTCCAGATCACTCCCCGCTTCTCCAGAAACAAACACAAGGTCTAGTGCATGACCGGCTACATGGGTGGGCCCAGTTAGAATATGGTGCAGCTCCCAGGAGGCCATGGTCTCCATGAAGTCCCGAGGTGCTCCTGTGAGGATGGCCTCCGAATGTACGTTGAAGTCCCCCAACACCAGTAAGTTAGGGGACTGTACACGCACATCAGAGACCACCTCAAGCACCTCGGCCAGGGAGTCAGTCGTGCAGCGGGGTGGACGGTACACGAGCAGAATCCCCAGACTGCCCTTCGGGCCCAAACTCCAGTACATGCACTCAACAACCTTGGTCTCCCGGAGAGGGGGTCTGGTGAAGACCAAGGACTCTCTGTAGATAACAGCCACTCCCCCTCCCCGATCCCCAGCCCTCGGCTGCTGTGCATACGAAAATCCAGCTGGACACATGGCTGCAAGGGTTGGAGCAGCAGCCTCGGCCAGCCAGGTCTCCGTAATACATGCCAGGTCTGCACCCTCATCCAGGATTATGTCATGGATGAGGGAGGTTTTCTGGGTAACAGACCTGGCATTGCAGAGCAGCAAACGAAGGCCAGAAGATGGGGTCACGCCTCCCCCAGCCATCCTTTGGCTCTGGACAGGCCCAGAGCAGGGGACAGATATTACACATCTCTCCCTTGTTCCCCTTACCTGGCATGGCCTGCCCCTCGCGCTCCGCCAGCGCCTGCCGCCCAGCCTCGGTATGTTCTGGCCCCCAACACTCCCCCCACTGCCTCCATCAGGTGGACACATGCCCCCTCGCTCCCGCCTATCAGGCAGGCTACCCACCCCTAAAAACACAACAAAATCCCCCCCAACAAAATAAAACAAACAAACAAAACAATTAAAATCCCCTTAAAAATGCCAGGCAGGAGTCCACAGGGAAGGCCTGGTGGCGGTGGTAGCGGTGACGGCGGCAGCAGGCCCAGCGGCGGCAAGCACGCCTCTTTCCCGGTGGTGGTGGCTTCTCCTGCAGGCCCTGGCTCTCCCAGGCCACCTCAGCCAGCCAGCTTATGTAGCCCCTCCAGGGAGGGGCAGGTGGAGCAGCACAGCTGGCTCGGTACCTGGGGGCCTGGTCCTGCAGGGACTGGCACTCTGCCAGGCAGAAGTCCACAAGGAAGGCCTGGTGGTGGTGGCAGCGGCGGCGGCAGCAGGCCCAGCGGCGGCAAGCACGCCTCTTCCCTGGTGGTGGTGGTGGTGGCTTCTCCTGCAGGCCCTGGCTCTCCCAGGCCACCTCAGCCAGCCAGCTTATGTAGCCCCTCCAGGGAGGGGCAGGTGGAGCAGCACAGCTGGCTTGGTACCTGGGGGCCTGGTCCTGCAGGGCTGGCAGTCTGCCAGGCAGAAGTCCACAAGGAAGGCCTGGTGGTGGTGGCAGCGGCGGCGGCAGCAGGCCCAGCGGCGGCGGCAGCAGCAGGCCCAGCGGCGGCAAGCACACCTCTTCCCCGGTGGTGGTGGCTTCTCCTGCAGGCCCTGGCTCTCCCAGGCCACCTCAGCCAGCCAGCTTATGTAGCCCCTCCAGGGAGGGGCAGGTGGAGCAGCACAGCTGGCTTGGTACCTGGGGGCCTGGTCCTGCAGGGCTGGCAGTCTGCCAGGCAGAAGTCCACAAGGAAGGCCTGGTGGTGGTGGCAGCGGCGGCGGCAGCAGGCCCAGCGGCGGCGGCAGCAGGCCCAGCGGCGGCAAGCACACCTCTTCCCCGGTGGTGGTGGCTTCTCCTGCAGGCCCTGGCTCTCCCAGGCCACCTCAGCCAGCCAGCTTATGTAGCCCCTCCAGGGAGGGGCAGGTGGAGCAGCACAGCTGGCTTGGTACCTGGGGGCCTGGTCCTGCAGGGACTGGCGGTCTGCCAGGCAGAAGTCCACAAGGAAGGCCTGGTGGTGGTGGCAGCGGCGGCAGCAGCAGACCCAGCGGCGGCAGCAGCAGGCCCAGCGGTGGCAAGCACACCTCTTCTCCGGTGGTGGTGGTGGTGGTGGCTTCTCCTGCAGGCCCTGGTTACAGCAGGAAGAAGAAGGAAAGGGAACCATTTTGCTGTTATGATTGTGCCCCATGTCCAGAAGGGAAGATTTCCAATGAAAAGGGTAGGAGACCTTTCGTCCTGCACATCACGTGTCATACCATGTTCTAGTCCCCACTCGGCCATGGAAGCTCACTGGGTAACTTTGGGCCAGTCATATACTCTCAGCCCAACCTACCTCACAGGGTTGTTGTTGTGAGGATAAAATGGAGAGGAGGAGGATCATGTAAGCCGCCTTGGGCTCCTTGCAAGAGGAAAAAAGGTGGGATATAAATGCAATAAATAAATAAATAAATACCATAGCCAGCAAGCCTGAAGTGCTGATGATATTCAGAGAAATAATTATCATATTTAGCATTTATGTTGAAACTGCTTTGTATCTGTTAAATTGTTTACCTTGACACCAACACTATAAATACTTGCAATTCATATGCCAGACATGCAATCAAGTTGCTATTTTATCTTCTATGTGCATATCCTGACACCTTGATATCACATGTTTGACCCTGGATTTACACAAAACTAGGCTCAAATCTATTGCTGATCAAGATAGTGGCTGCTGTTGTTGCTGCTGCTGCTGCTGCTATTGTTAACATTTCTATAGCCAACACTCTCTTGGGTAGTTTGCAAAAATTAAAACCTAAAATACAACATGATAAAACAAAATATAAATTCAATTATTAAAACAAACAAAAATCTCTTCCAGTTTAAGTCAGACTGGGAGTCAGGAGATCCAGGTTCTAGTCCCCACTCGGCCATGGAAGCTCACTGGGTGACAGTCAAAGACTCTCAGCCCAACTGACCTCACGGGGTTGTTGTTGTGAGGATAAAATGGAGAGAAGGAGGATTATGAACACCACCTTAAGGAAGAAAAAAAGGTGGGATATAAATGTAATAAATTACACACTGGAGAGCCAGTGTGGTGTAGTGGCAAGAGTGTTGGACTAGGAGCTGGGAGTTCCGGGTTCTTCTAGTCCCCACTCAGCCATGGAAGCTCACTGGGTGACTTTGGGCCAGTCACACACTCTCAGCCCAACCTACCTCACAGGGTTGTTGTTGTGATGATAAAATGGAGAGGAGGAGGATAATGTAAGCCGCCTTGGGTTCCTTGCAAGAGGAAAAAAGGCGGGGTATAAATGAAATAAATAAATAAATAAATAAATAAGACCAGATTATAGTGATCTCTCATTGCCTGAAGCTCCACAAAGCCAGGAAATTGGAAGCTAAGGCAGATGTCTTAATTGATGTGCCCTGTGATCAGTGATGATGTTGTGCAATGCCACAAATTCTGCTTCCTTACAACCTACCCTCCATGCACCCACACTTTCTTTTGGTCTTTCAGGTAGGGATGTGCGAAAGTCACTTACCTTTTCGAAGGGGTGATTTGTGTGTGGGGGGGTGCTCTGCACTTCCCACTGAAATCTTAACCCGGCTGGCTCCACTCCATGGCAACTCCATGGAGCTGCCAGCCACGTGCATTTGCAGGCGTGCAGAGCCTATGGACGCAAATGGCGGCGGCTACGGTGGCCGCCATTTGCGTTCCTCTTTTTTTGCTGTGATAGGCTACGTAAGTATTTATGTAGACTACCATGGCAAAAAAACAGGGGCACAAATGGCGTAGCAGCTGCCATTTGTGCCCCTGTCTTTCACCATGATAGGCTATGCAAATATTTACGTAGCCTATCATGGCAAAAAAACAGGGGAGCAAACGGTGGCGACTATGGCAGCCACCATTTGCGTTCCCTTTTTTTGCCGTGATAGGCTACGTAAATATTTGCGTCCCTGCTTTAGCTGTGATAGGCTACTTAAATATATATGTGGCCTATCACGAGCAGGCGTAGGGACGCAAATGGCGGCCGCTATTAAGGATTCAAGATACTTAAAAAAAAACACCTGGGTTGAATTACAAAGAGTTTACTTGGCACATAAAACAGGGTCTTCCATACCTGGGAGTGGGTGCATGAATGAAAAAGCCATCTCTCTGTAGATGCAAGTCTCACCTTTGATAGACGTGGTATATGGTAAAGGGCACAGTCCAATGACTTTAACACAAGAGAGCCACTTGTTCTCCACCACAGCTTTAACATGGGGGAAAGGAGATATAGCAGGAGGTTCTCCTTCATAACATGCAGATGGAGGCAGCAAGGCACTGAGCTGTGGACTGAGGGAAGATTTTCAACAGAGGCCTGGTGGCTAATAGTTCACACAGTGACTATAAAAACAATCCCTTCTTTTTCTTGATATGAATGCCTGCATTGAATGTTCAGAAGATCACTATTTGAACCTGGACCAGAACGAATGCATTTCCAAGGTTTTAAGCTACCTCTTCTATGAAGAATCATTGGGAAATGGGGATTACTTTAACTCCGTCTGCTGTTGCTTTTTGTCTGATCACTGCTTTGGTGAAGTACCATAACACACCTATAGTCAAAGCCGACAGCCGAAGGCTCAGTTATATCTTCCTCATTTCCCTCCTTCTTTGCTTGCTCTGCTTCTTGCTTTTTATCAGAAATCCTAAAAAGGTGATCTGCTTTCTCCGGCAAATTGCTTTTGGCATCACTTTCTCCATGGCCCTTTCTAGTCTACTGGCAAAAACCATCACTGTAGTTCTGGCATTTTTGGCTACGAAACCAGGATCCAGGATGAGAAAATGGGTGGGGAAAAGGCTGGCAAACTTATCATATTTTCCTCCTCATTAATTCAAGCAGGAATATGCATTCTTTGACTGAGTATCTCTCCACCATACCCAGGTATGGACATGCACTCACTGAATGGGAAAATTCTAGTGGAATGTAATGAGGGTTAAGTTTCCATGTTTTCCACTGTCTTGGGCTATATGGGCTTCCTGGCCTTTGCCAGTTTCACTCTGGCGTATCTTGCCAGGAAGTTGCCTGACAGTTTTCAATGAAGCCAAATTTATCACCTTCAGCATGTTGGTCTTTTGCAGTGTTTGGCTATCCTTTCTTCCAACCTACCTGAGCACCAAAGGAAAATACATGGTGGCTGGGGAGATCTTCTCTATTTTAACCTTCAGTGCTTGCTTACTTGTTTGCATTTTTTTCTCCTAAATGCTACATCGTTGTGTTCAGGCCTGACTTGAACAAAACAGAGCAACTAACAATGCAGAAAAATGAGAGAGAGAGAGAGAGAGAGAGAATGAGAATTAAAGGCTCAAAAGTAGTCTTTCTTCTTCTTCTCTCTTGTTTAAATAATTAGCTTGAGTTGTCTGTGAAGAAAAAGCAATAGTTCTGTTTCCCAGCTGGACCAAGATTATCCTGCTGAAATTTATGCAGAACAATTCTATACCTTTTGACATGAGATAAGTTCTACTGAGTTGAATGTAATCTGAGATTTATTTTAGCTGGATTTCCTTCCAAGCCAAGGTCCATAAAATGAAGCTGCATGTTAATTGTCTTCACATTTGTCTAACAAACACAGTTAAATTGTTTGAAAATTCTAGGACAAAATAATGTAAAATAAAGTAAGACTTTTGAACTGATTATTCTTCAGCTATTGTTACTTGAAGTATTGTTACTGTAGGAATGACACAGTATTGTTACTGTGTCATTCAAGGGCAAAATGTTACAGATGCAATAAGCCTATCAGAGACTTTCCATTACAATTGACCATGGATACCGTAGGGTTATCTAATGGTTATCCAATGGGAAGAAATAAGGTAGGGAGCTGTAGACTGGCATTCTCTCATTCTGGTGCACAAATGGCAGTATTTAAATGGAAACATAGGAACGCTGTGTGGGAGGAGTACTTCATTCCATCTCTGTTGGACCAGCTATATCATTTTGGGATCAATTGATTTATTTTATTTAGTACATTTCTAATCCTCCCAACAACCAATGTTCTCTAGGTGCATTACAACTAGGGATGTACGAACTGTGTAAAATCTGCTTCGTGTGTGTTTTGTGGATTGTCCGGTGCCTTTTGTTCCATCATCCACGCACAGCGGGATGCAAATATTTTTTGTCGTCATGCAGAAAAACATGCAAATAATTACGTAAGTATTTACATAATTTACCTTAGTACATAACATTTAGCATATTGTCCCCCATTCCATTCAATGTTTCCTAAGCAGTGACTTGTGTATTTTCCTATAAACATATACGTAAATTTTGGGAAAGTGAAAAATCATCCAAAAGTCCATGGCCTCTCTGTGTGGCCTAAGGGAGTGCTCTGTAAAGAGGCTGATTTTATACAAATGGTCTCTGTAAAGCAACCATTTATGAGAGATTACAGGCATAAATGACCTGGACTGTGGTAAGTTTGCTCATCCCTAGCAAGCAAAAAACAAAGACTTAAAAATAATTCCAAGTTCTATCTTCAGAAATAAGATAAAGTCCTAAACTCAGAAAATATTCTAAGACCTAACTTCAGAAAGAAAAGGGTTAAAATTATGTACAAGCTCTAAAGTCTAATACTTGAAAGAGGTCCATAGTCACCCAAATCCTTGGGCCTTGGGGTCCAGAGGGGTGAGGCAGCGAGAGAAGTCAGAGAACAAAGTGAAGCAGAAGAAGAAAAGCATTCCCACTACCTGTGCTTTTATAACTTGTTCTGGTCAGAGGTGGGGACCCACTGAATGATGAGAAAAACACCTTGCAATCAAAAATGGAGTGCATAAGTGGTTAGACCACCCATTCACCAATCAAAAGTGAGGTGTCTATCAGTCTCACATTTTATGCCCATATGTTTTGGAAACATCTCAGGCATTATCACTAGTGGTTTAATTTGAAACTTTCTAGAATGTGGCTAAATGGTCTACTATCTGTGCATGTTATTTTGATGGACATGTTTCTCTACAGTACATCTTCCTTGAACTCATAGTCATCTTTGGTCATATTCCACCACAACACCCTCTCCCAATCATTGCTCATGCTCTGATGCTCATTGCTATGGCTTTCCCTGTCCAGCATCTGTTGAGTAAAGCCATTTTCTTATCTTCAGGTATACAGCAAAAGATGCCCAACAGTAGTTTTTGTCCTCTGGTGGGTGTCTGAGCATGGTTAGTCCCAGTGATGTTATGAGAGTCTGGGGGCAGGGGGAGTCTGATGGATTCCCCTTCACCCATCTTACCAGACGCACTCGCCCAACTGTAGGGTGCTCACGGACCTGCTTGGCGAGCACCCCATGGCTCAGGGAGCACCCAACAGTTGCCTGTCTTCCCTAGCGAACCACCATTGTGTGCAACATTAGTGGCTCAGGGACTTCCAGGTAGGTAATGCTGCATACTTGGCAGCCATAAAGGGCCCATTTATGCAACATTACAGGCATGAATAGAGTATTCATGCCTGTGATGTGTAAAAGGGGCCTTTATGGCAGCCAAGTAAGCAACATTATCTACCCAGAAGCACCCAAGCCACCATCATTGTGCACAGTGGTGACTTGCTAGGGAGGACAGGCAGCCCCATCACTTTGCCAGGTGTTGGCTGGGCCATGGTGAAGCTCACGTAGTGCCGCTAGCAGGGGCAGGTGGTGGTAGTAGCTTGGTGGGAAAAGGAAAGGTTCCTCCTGTGCATGCACCACCGGGTCATTGCTGACCCCTAGAGGGATGCCACTTACGCTGGTGTTTTCATAGCAGACTATAGCGGGGTGGTTTGCCATTGCCTTCCCCAGTCGTGACTACCTTTCCCCCAGCAAGCTGGGTACTCTTGGTGAGTGCCTGACAAAGCTGGGTGTGGGTGAGTCCATCCCTTCCAGTTCTGTTCTTTCACTTAGACCAGCTTCTCTGCCAGCACAATTCACCGTGACCTTGCTCTTGCTCTGCAGTGCAAACCCACATGCAAAGACAACTACATTTCCTCCCTCTTCTTCCAAAGCCAGTGCCATAAAGTCTTTGAGGTATATAATGCCATAACATCAATTAACATAGAATCAATATTTCAAGGTCTTCTTTCCCATGAGTCTGGAATATAAATATGGGGTCTGCTTAAATATGAGTCTGGAGTCTTTTAAGGAGTCTTCTTATAGGAATCCCCAAAGCCCTCATTCAAACCATTCCAAATCATCTTCAGTATGAAGTAGCCTCTGTTGTTAGCAACATTATTTAACCCTTTCAGCACCATATTAACAGCTGACTGTTGGAGAGGGAAATGATGGAAACCTAAGGTTGGGGAAGAAGGGATGGAATGTGTTATCCTAGAAAAGGGCATGCTTGTGTTACTGGAAGACTTAACTGAAGCATTGCATATTGCAGCAGTGTTTGATAGAGTCCACTTCAACAAGATTTAGAGGATTTCTACATGAGGCATTTATTGCATGCTTGTGATACTGATTGGTCATTCATCGACATTTGCAGGTCCTTTCCACGATGTCGTGAACTTCCAGGGTATCTTCTGCATTTTCTGACCTTTATCCTGCTTTTTAAAAGATTGGAGATAACCCAATAAGGAACATCAATCTAAAAGAGCAAAAGGTGTGGGGGTGGGGAAGCAGACATTGATGTTCCTTATCGAGATAACCCGATAAGGAACATCAATCTGATATATCAGCTGTATCTAATTGTTCAGTTCCACTATAACCACAGCATCATATAGTGGCGGTAAAATGAAACATATAGAGCTTGCCGAGAAAGGAATTCCCTGATTCAAAACACGTGTCCGCCCATGTAAAGGAGCTGATCTTAATTCCCCCAAAGAATCTGGAAATAGAAGCCTCGGTAAGGATGCAGGATTTGAGCCTCGTGTGGTGAAGCTCTTAAAAGGGGGGCAGGGGGGTGGGAAGCAGAAACCCATTTCACGCAAATATGAGAGTCACTTGCCAGATATGATGAATGCAATGCAAGGGAGAGTTCAGGTTGGATAGCTGCAGGACACTAACAGTGTTGTCGATGAGAGACCGCAGCTTTATTTAAAAAATCAATTTGGTCCCAGGCACCC
Source organism: Heloderma suspectum (assembly GCF_057233095.1). Lineage (NCBI taxonomy): Eukaryota > Metazoa > Chordata > Lepidosauria > Squamata > Helodermatidae > Heloderma > Heloderma suspectum. The sequence continues at coordinate 90,070,239 of NC_139463.1, read as the reverse complement.
AAAGATACTATTTTTTAACCACCTAATTTTTGTCACCAGCAAGCCATAAAGGCTTTTTAAAAACACATAGATCAATTGGGCTAAGCAAGAGAACACGGTCCAGAAATGTTGTTTAAACCAGATTGATCACTTTGGCCATTTTTCTGTGCTCCAAAGCCTGAAGACCACTGTTGGCATCCAATTGCCTCAGGTGTGGCTCTTCACCTCTCATTCATTCATTTATTTATTCATTCTCCTTCTCTCTCTCTCTGTCCTTCTCTCTCTCCAGCAACTGCTCAGTCTCAGAAGGGGCTCTCTGGCTTGTTTGCCTTATCAGTAGGCTAGTTGTTTGATCTGGGCTACCAAAGGAGGCTTGGGGTGGGGGGGGGGTGGAGAGTCAGGAGACTTGCCATTTATCAGCTGTACGTTGGCTGAGGGTGGAGAACACAGGAATAATTGGCCAATTCGATGCAATAGTGAAGGAACCAAAGAGGCAAAGAGCAATATGTTTGGCTAGATCATGCAATGGTGTGCTGAAGAGTTGCTGAAGGTGGAGGGGAAATTGAATGTGCTGGTGAGAGAGAGCAACATAGTCCTGCACTGGGAGATTTTTTTGCAGCACTGAGTTGAGCAGAGCACTCTCTCTGGGATGGGAAAAAGATCCATTCCCAATCCAAGGACCAAAAGAGCCTGTTGGAATTTGCCTGCCTGGTGACTAACCAATGAGGCCTTGCTTGGACAACATGGAGGGAGGTGGGGAACAGAGGCCTCCAGCTGACTGCTGTGTACGGTGTCATGCTTGACTGGGGGGGTGGGATAGAGAGCTCCCCCACCCCCAGCCCAGGAAAGGACTTTAAGTATCTTTGGTGGCAATTCCTGGAACTCAAGTGGCTCATGTTATGCCTGAAGAATAGTGAAGATCATTGACTTAGGCCAAGCAAGCAGGTCTGTAAAACGCTGCATGCAGAGTTTTCAGAATAAAGCCTGGCCATGCCAGAAGACAGAAGCAGCCAGCTGAGGAAGTAGCCATGCATGCAGCCATCACAGTGACACACCACTAGATAGATGATGGAGATGGAAAAGAATTCATCTGAATAGACTCATATGAGTCATTTGGGGAGCCATGGGGGTTTGCAGGGCCTTCTCTGCAGTAATAATAAAAGCATCCCCGAGTGCTAAGGAAACAGTTATAGATCTGGTGCTTCCTGTGTCACTGCTACTGTATCTCTTAAAACTTGTTCAACCTGTATTTGTCATAATCAGACATTATTTGATGACTACTTGAATGTGTATAGGGCAAGTAGCATCACAGGTAAAGGCTCCTCCCCCAAACTACAACCTTCTTTAGGATGCGAGTATAGAGCCACTGCATCTTCACCTCTATGTATCAAGGGCTCTCTATATCCGATAGGGAAATCTGTTGAACTAATTACAGCAGGGAACAGGGTTATCTTATTCTGGCTATGGGCAAAACATAAAAGGCTGGTGTACCAGGGTATTCACCAGCTGCTGCTTCTCCAGGTGATTTACTCTCTTTTTTTTTCCCTTCATGTCACAGCAGTCTCAGCAGATGGGGAGCTAATTCTCTATACTTATGAGTATATTATTTTCCTGCTCACAATGCCCCAAGGAATATTTGAAGGCCACTGAAAAATAAACAACTATGTTAGAAAATTATTATGAGAGCCAATTTTAATGCTCACAGCTGGACCTGGGCAGGCAGGGAACTGTACTTCTGAGCTCTGGTAGTTTAAGGGACTGCCAGTAGCTGACTCTCCTGTGATTCAACCAGAGGGAGCATAGTTTGAACAATCTTCCCTTCAGCTCATTTATTTCTCTACTTCTCCATCTTCCTTACAGATGAAGTAATCCAACCTCATTACATGCTGTAGGTACAGAAAAGGTGCAGAAACATGCATGGATACACTGAAATAGCAATAAATAAAATAGCCACAATTTTTTTTAAAAAATGAATTTAAGAATTTTAAAATAGGGCTAGGAAGACATTGATGTGGGCATCTTCCTATGGCAACTGAACAGTGTTCCAATGGGGTCACTTCCCTTTCAAAGCAGGTTGTAACCAAGCTGTTGTGAAGACGTTAAACACAGCTGAAGGAAAAACTGGAATGTGTGTCTGGAAGGAATGTTTTGTCCTCAAAATGGTGTTGTTATTGGTGTTACTGCTTGGTCTTCTGCCTCATGTTGTGAACAAGACACATTCCATTCCTCCCAGTTTGAAGACCTCTTCCATTACAGGCAGAGTAAGTGACTCCTACCCTATTTTGCATGAATTTTCTCAACCAGGAGCCCTTGTCATTGGAGAGATTGTTTCTCTATTCTTACTTTTCCGTTTCAATACTAATTTCAGCAAACGACCTTCTTCACAGTTGATCAAGGAAGTCATGTAAGGATTTCTTTTTCTCCACTGGAACTTTTATTTGCTTTGCCAATATAAAACGGGAACAGATAATTAAATAAGAAAATGCTTGAGGAGCTTTATACCTGTTTTTGTTTGTTTTTTAATATGAAAAATGACCTCCAGGCCACATTTAGGTGCTATGGTAATTTTATTAGCTATGGCTTCTTTTCTTAAATAGAAGAGTTAAGTCCAGTTTCCCCAGCACTTCATTCATGAGTTTAATGCAATGAAACAGTTTTCTAGATCTTGTCTTCTATATAGCATGCTTGTTTATTTCTTTGTAGCTACTATATCAATACATTGTTTTAATATTTATTCTCTGTCTCTCCCTCCTCTCCACATCCCTCATTGTTAGCTATGCTGACTAAGGCTGATGGGATTGGTAGTCCAACAATATCTGTAGGGTCACATGTTTCCCACCACTGCACTACATAAATGCTAATTATTATGTATATGGTGCTACAACTCCCAGGCAACTATGAACCATCTCATTTTTGTGGCAGGTTGCTGGTTCATAGCTCAGAGTGATTGGCTGCTTTTCTTCAGTGGGAGCTCATGGTTTGCAAATAACTGGAAAATTCCCTGGGTTTTGACTGAGATACCCTCCAGAGTTGGAGAAAAGTGACACCCCTCCAGTGGCAGTGGGAAGGGGTGGGACAGATGGGTCTGTGTGTATGTGGACAAATAGCTATTTGTAAAGTCAGACAGATGCCAAGAGAGCATGCTGAGATTTGGCTGATGGCAAGACTTCAGGTTACAAGTACTTTTTCTGGGCCCCTGATGTGGTATGGAGTAGACGATGTACTACCTTAAGAAGTGCTTCTTTGCCTCTTCTTATGCCCCAACCATAAATCTGTAAAATTTAACAAGATCAGTACACATCTCCAGTACTATTTTACACATACACCACCAAACATGAGAAGTACTGCCCTAGGAACCTATCACAGCTTGGGTAGCTGAGCAGTCTGTAACAATGGCCTTTTCTTAAACATTCAAAGGATTCCATATTTCATCTTTTTAAAACGTTTATAAGAAACTTTTCCACATTTTTGCAGATAGACACTCAATGTGCATTACAGGCAATGTGCATTACAGGAACAATTAGAGGAAAGAAGGAGAGAGCTGGAATAATTGTATCCAATCTAGAATATTGCTGCTGTACATAACTGGAAAAGGAGACATTTTTTAAATTACATATGACCAAGACTAAAGAAACAATATTTCCCTATAGAGCTTCAATGCTTTTTCTTGTTGTATTATGCAGAGTTCCCTTTTTTTTTTTTTTTTTTTTGCAGTGCAGTGCCAAAGAACTTTCAGGATATCCTGGCCTTTGTATTTGCTTTAAAGGAGATCAACAAAAATCCCACAATCTTGCCTAATGTGACCTTGGGATTCCATCTCTATGATACCTACCACAATAATCGGATGACTTACAAGACTTCACTGGATCTCCTTTCTTCACAACATACAGCTGGCCCCAACTACAAGTGTGACCTCCAGAACAATTTGATAGCCATCATTGGGGGAATGTACTCTGAGATCTCCCTCAGCTTGGCCACCATTATAAACACCTACAAGGTTCCACAGGTAGATATTTTGGAGGGTGGCAATGAGATATTACAACAACCATGTTACAAAATGTTATTGTTTTCTGGTTCAGAGGGAAAGGATGGATGGATGGATGGATGGATGGATACATATGTACGTACATAGAATAAAAACTCAGACAAACTTCAAGCTGTACATTTGAAACACTGGTTTACCACCTGATTTGATGTTTGGATGGAAAAGGAGTAATTAATCCCCATACTCAGAGGTTTCATCTCAGAGTATATTAAGGGCACTATCCTATGCATGTTTAGACATGAAAAAGGGCCTACAAATTGCAGCATGACCCAGCTAGCATGGCTGGCTAGAGAATGCTGGGGGTTGTAGGGTTTTTTTTTCTGTCTAAACATGCATAGGATTGCGCCCTAAATGTCTATTGTTGTTGTTTTTTCCTCCAGTTTTTATTCTAAGAAATGTGGCACTATGCTAAGTTTAAGATGTAGGCTCCTGATTTGGTCCTTGGCATTTGCCACCCCAGACAGGAAAAATAAGATGAGAACAAGAAGATGAATAACCGTTCTAACCAAACTGACAACCTTTTTGGCAGATGTGGCTTTTCCATATTGTGTTGATATACCAATCTACCATAATTTAAAGTAAAAATCAAAACCATGCACACATACACTATTATACAATTTTGATTAATTTGTGCATGCTTACTGTTAATTCTTCCAGTACTATATCTCTATGTTAGCGTCTTAACCACTAAGCCACCGTGGCCCCAATCTCTATGTTACCAAATTACAATCATGATCAGTGATAATTATCTTTATTTCATATAACAAATGAGGTGTCAATAAGTTAAAATGGAGCTAATGTTCAGTGGTATTATAGGAAGTGCTGTAATGCCTTAAGTGTAAGCTAGAAAACAAGAATCTTTGTTAGAAGGAAATACATAGGAATATTATGGTCCATTGATTCTTTATATTGATGTGGCAGAGGCAGCCCCTCCAATAGGCAGTTTACTGAGGCAGCACATACTGGGAGCAGTGACAACACCCTTGCCAAGCCCCACCACCACCACACTGCTCCATTCCCTCCCAGCTCGTACCCTCCAAGTTGCCTGGTTCACTACAAGCTGGTGATCCAGTTTATTTTTACATCCCACACATCGTTCACATAATGGAATGCCTATCCATTATGATGAATAGGAATAATGGAATGCCTATCCATCATACAAAGATGATCAGGGGACTGGAAACAAAGCCCTATGAAGAGAGACTGAAAGAACTGGGCATGTTTAGCCTTGAGAAGAGAAGACTGAGGGGAGATATGATAGCGCTCTTCAAGTACTTGAAAGGTTGTCACAGAGAGGAAGGCCAGGATCTCTTCTCCATCATCCCAGAGTGCAGGACATGGAATAATGGGCTCAAGTTACAGGAAGCCAGATTCCGGCTGAACATCAGGAAAAACTTCCTGACTGTTAAAGCAATGCGACAATGGAACCAATTACCTAGGGAGGTGGTGGGCTCTCCCACACTGGAGGCGTTCAAGACGAGGCTGGACAGCCATCTGTCAGGGATGCTCTGACTTGGATTCCTGCATTGAGCAGGGGGTTGGACTCAATGGCCTTGTAGGCCCCTTCCAACCCTACTATTCTATGATTCTATCAAGGAGGCTTTCAAAGACAGCAGTAGGCAGTTTCTTTGCCAAGGGATTCTAGTTGCCTTATATATGTACAAGAGAAAGGCTTTGTTCTGTATGCCCTTCCTCCTATGTTTTCCTCTATCCATTTTTTTCAGCATTTCTTTGTTTCTTTCCCTTTGCAATACTTCCTACTCGTTTACCTCTCAGTTTTCAAATTCATGACTGACAGGACTGGCTCTTCAGTTGCTAGCCCAGTTTGTATTGCTAAAATTTGAATTGAAACTCCAGTTGGAATAATTTCAGTCACAAATGAAATTCATAAATGCTGACATTATCTCTTACTGAGAAACATTCAGCTGGAAATATCACACTATATGCAGTCAGTAATTTATTGCTGGATATAATGGCCTGGATTCTAAGAAAAGTTGGCTTACTTCTTTCCTAGATTCATCTAACCCTTTTACTGGTAACAAATGAGACCATGAATGGCGTGGTTTGAAAGAACAAATTAAAAATGATACTTTATTTACATAGTATAAGTTGTTCCAATGCAGTTTGAGTTTTATGTGGTAAAAATTCTTTTTCAAGTTTTAATTAATTTCTTACCTCCTCTACCTTCTCTAATAATAATAATAATAATAATAATACATCAAAATAATAAATATGCCTCCCTCCACCTCCCAGGGGAATCTAACCACTCTCAAAGCTAGAGCCCAGTGCCCTAACTTTAGACCTCAGAAAGCCAATCTCAACCTCTAAAGAAAACCAAGTGCCCCCTTATTCCCCCACTCTCCCAACTGAAAAAGGAACAGTCAAGCAGGAGACGCCATTTAAAATCTGAACATTCTAACTCCCACCTACTTACCATAGCCTTTAGGAGAAAGGATATGTTAGAATGCATCAATCATGTAAACAAACTTTCAAACATACAATTAAACAACCAAACAAAATACCATTTCATTTATCAGTCAGTCAGCTTTCATACATGGAATGGGAACCATCTTGTTCTTCACTTCGGGCAGCAAAATTTCTTGGGCCAGCTCCGTTCCAACCCAAGAAATAAGAGTACAATCCTATGTGTATTGTATGTGTATAGGATTGCACTAGACACACTAGTCCACAAGTTCCGTGGACTTGCAGACCAGCCTTTTTTACTTTCCAATTTAGTCATGAAATAAAATATTCTTTTTTTAAGAAAACACCAGCCAGAAATGTGGATTTCTCCCACAGGCTAAAGCATGAAAATATGCATTGGCAGGAGGGTTGCACTGGGGGGGGGGTGCACATTTTTGCAAGGGCAAATCTGTGCAAGTGCAATTTTGTGCAAATTTGGGAAAATGGAAGAAATGGAATTCTGTCAATGAGCAGACAACAGAATGAAAAGTACCTGACAATCCACAAAATGCAGACAGAATGTTCAAAGAGAAAAAACATTTAACCAATTTGCTCCTCCTCTTCTTAGTGAGGTACGCCATTTTTTATCTCGGGGGGGGAGGGAAGATTTTCTGGCATTTACCATCTCTATTGAAAAGTGAGCAAACAAAAGCAAGAACATAAAGGCAGGAAGGGAAACAGCAGGCACTCTGTACTGTCACATCTATGGTCAGAATGGAGACTTGGAATGCAGGTAACAAATAAGCATGCATTGCACAGTGCAGACAAGCATACCACAGGGCATTCTCAATGCAATCAGGAATGAGCAGATTAACTGGTTATGATTATCTTCTGTTTGTAATTTATGAGGCACCCCCCCACACACACACACACACACAGGGTTAAGGAAGGAGCTTGAGGATAGGGATGGACAGACTCACCCATGCCCGGCTTTGTCAGGCACTCACCGAGCCACCGTATGCCCCCCATTCGCAGAGCTGCATGAGCTTCTGAGTGGCCCACTGAGTGCCTGTGGGGTCATCCACCCTTGTAGCAAGCTGCCATGTTGTGCAACACTGGTGGCTCGGGCTCTTCTGGGAAGGTAATTTTAATTTTATGCAATTGGCGGCTGTAAAGGGGCCATTTATGCAACACTGCAAGTGTGAATACAGGAGGTGATATGATCCAACCAGCCCATGACATGACTTGACCCACTGATTTTAATGGGAAACAAGTGAAACTGCCTTACTGTATATACAACCCATTGTTTTGTACTGAGAAATATTCATTTAGTCATACCCTGCTGTGCATGTTTTGCCTAAAACAATGTTTTATCATGTAAATGAAAACCTTATTTTAACAAAACAGGTATCTCAGGAAAAGCAATGATAGCAAATGATTTAATGCACACACATAAGGCATACAGTATTCTGTGAAATACAAAACATACCTTTCCATTGTCTTTTAGTTCACCTATGGCTCCCTTGACTCAAGTATGAAGGAGAAAACTCTATTCCCTTTCCTGTACCGAATGGTCCCAGATGACATCCATGAGTACAGTGGGATAGTCCAGTTACTTATGCATTTTGGATGGACATGGGTTGGGCTCTTCACACTGGATTACATCACTGGAGAAAGGTTTTTGCAAATATTAGTGCCACTGCTTTTCCAGAATGGCATCTGTATTGCTTTTATAGAAAAAATACTAAGATGGAAGTATGTTGATAGAATGTCAGAACTGTTGCATGCAAAATTGTATAAAATTTCAGCTCTCATTGAAAGCAAAGCCAATGTGTTTGTTGTCTATGCTGATCCTTTAGGAATGTATACTTTGTACAGGTATCTTTACATGGCACTCCTGAATTCACCTGTAAGTAAGGTATGGATTGTGACAACACAGTGGGATTTCAAAAGAAGCACCCATCAAAGGGGATGGGATATACAACTCTTCCAGGGTGCCTTATCCTTGTCAGTTCACTCAAATGAACCACCAGGATTCCGGCAATTTCTTCAGAGTGTAAACCCTTCATGGGCAGAAGAAAATGGCTTTATTTGGGACTTCTGGGAGAATGCCTTCAACTGCTCTTTGGAAAATATCACTGCTGTTAAGGAGACCAAAGAAAGCTGCACTGGGGAAGAGAATCTGGAGAGTCTTCCAGGACATTTCTTTGAAATGAGCATGACTGGTCACAGTTATGCTGTCTACAATGCTGCCCATGCTGTAGCACATGGTCTACATGCCATGTATGAATCCAGAACCAAACATAGACCATGGGTGGCTAGAGAGGAGCTGGCACCCCAGAATCTGCACTCATGGGAGGTAACCAATAGTTTTATTTCTTTTTTTCCTTCTGTACGCTAGAATACCAAGTCTTCCAAATTTAAGTAAAATATTTCATCTGCACATTGTAGTACTTATGAAAATTCTTAATGAACAGTTCTTCCTCTTCACTACATGTCATTTGTTGAAATTCTGTTACATGAATCATCAGTTGCAATGCTGTTTTATACACTTCACTTCCACTAATAAAAATCATCCACCGGTGGGTCCCACCTCCCAAGGGGATGACTTTCACCTAGGTGCTTCTCTTACTGAGCTTTCAGATAGAGCACAGATGGCAGTGCAAAGCTGGAAATGTCCCCTCCCTGCTTTTTGCAGGCCTACTTTCAAGCCACAAAAAGAAGGCACTAGGGGGCATGTTCTCAGTGTATAGGGAAATCAATTTATTTCTACAGGTTGGTGGTCACCAAAATAAGAGAAGGATGTTGTGGCTCCCCCCCCCCCCGCCGCCTCATTCTTAACAAAAGATGTATTTTCACTTCAAACTGTGGTGCAATTGTAATCAACAACCCAGCAGGGTTCCTATTTCCCACACAGTGGCCCAAAGAACACTGGGTTGGATCCAGAATTAGACATAGGGTAGACCCACTGAAATACTATTGATGCAACCCAGTGCTACATCATGACAAATTATTGTTCCCGGGGCCATTGTTGTGAAAAGCGTGGCTTCACCCACATACTGTCCTATCCATTAGACCAGGGGTGAAATCTCCAGCTGGTGGGCCTAACATGGCCCATGATGAACCCCAATATTGACCGTGCAGCATTGTGGAGTTCCTCCAGGGGGTGGGGTTTGGGCTGCAAGCCATGACCCCTGGAGGAATTTCCTCAGAGGGCATCCCCACTGCTAACTTCTATCTAAGCCACCATGTTACCTCTGTCCTCAGACTGGAGATAGCAGCAGGGATGCTGAGGATCCTGGGTGGCTGACTCACCCATGTTGGGGAGAGTAACCACTGAATTGGGGAGACTAGGACTAGATCTGGCCATGCCCCCAAACAACATGCTTCTAGCTCTCATTCTTGGGGTTCTAACACCTTTTTCGTTGTCCCTTCCCATATATTTCTATTTCAACTTAGCTCCATCCCTTTCTAAGAAGAATCTCATTCAACAACAGTGCTGGAGAGACAATACAGTTTGATGAAAATCAAGAATCAATTGCAGAATTTGATGTAACAAACTGGGTAACTTTCCCAAATCAGTCTTTTGATAGAGTGAAAATTGGAAGGCTGGATCCTCGGGCTCCGGAAGGAAAACAGTTAATAATTCAGGATGAACACATAGTTTGGCATGGAAAGTTTAACCAGGTGAGATAGAGAAAGAATTGCAAATACTTAATTCCACATAACTGGAAAATTGATTATTAACATATGTCTGATTTCTGTTTACCAGGCCTTACCTTTTAGTATTATTATTTATCCATTACATTTTATACTTTAGTATTGATATTGCAGTAAGATTCCTATTAAAGGGACAATTAAAATTAGGATATTGGCATATCTGTGTTTTATTTTTTATTCTTCATCAACTTATCATTAATTAATTAATTAACTTACATCCAGTGTTTCTGCCAAAGAATGGCACTCAAGGTGGATAACAATAAAACCAAATTAAAACAGAATTTTAATTGAAACATAGCATAATTACAAATAAATTAAGCACAAATGAACAAGCAGCACCAATCAATTAAAAAAAACCCTTCAGCCATAGACCAGCTTATATGGTTGTGAAGAAATTACTACAAATAACTTTAAATCTGCTTTTTATAATTGATGAAAAAGCCAGCAAACACACAAGTAGCTAACCCAGTGTGCAAAATGCCAGCCAGCCATACCATATTGCTACTCACATGTACACACAGAGACACAACAGAGCAGTTACTTAACTAAATACCCCATTAATGTTGATTAACTGCTTAGAACTGTACTCCCCAGAGGTTCTTCCCCCAAAACACCTAGATTCATTAAAAATAATAACAACAACAACAATAACAGCTCCCCCAACAAAAGATAACCAAAAAAATATCTCATAAGAAAAGCAAACACACACATGGAAATCCACTCCATTCAGGCTGGAATCTATACACGCTTACATGGGAATAAACTCCACTGAAAACAATGAGATGAACTTCTGAATAGACATGTTGGGGTATCATTCATTTTTGTTTCACAAAACAAAACTGTAACTCTTTTAAAAACTAACACATCTTTTCTCAATCCCTGATGTTTCTAACAAGGCGCTGCCCATTTCTGTGTGTAATGACAACTGCTATCCTGGTTACAGCAGAAAAAAGAAGGAAGGGGAGCCATTTTGCTGTTATGATTGTGCTCCATGTCCAGAAGGGAAGATTTCCAACAAAAAGGGTAGGAGACACAGTTGTTAATTTTGTCCTGCACCTCATGTTTTATACCATATCCAGCAAGACTGGTGATGATATCCAAAGAAATAATTATCATAGCAGCATTTCAGTTACGTTGTATAAATGTTAAAAGTGCTTCATGTATGTTAAACTGCTCACCTTGATACCAACACTATAAACACTTACCATTCCAAATGACACCTGAACATCTGCCAGGCATGTGATAAAGTCACTATTTTTATTTCTATCTGCAGATTTTGATGTTATCACAAATTCTGGCCAGAGCCTGGAGTTACACAAAACCAGGTCAAATCTATTGCTAATATTGCTATTGCTAACAATGGCAGTTCAATCTCTTATTCAATATTTTACTGCCAAACTCTCTTTTGAGATACTGACTATACTACACCATTCTGATTTCAATCAAAGGCAAGCTGAAGTGCATTGATAGCTTAATTACCTAATACCAAGCAAGCTAGCTACCGAAGTACATTAGTCAGTCCTCTTATGCTAATATCAACCACATTAAGTATCCCATACATTGGGTTCAATCCAGATTTAGAGAAGGCTAATGGAAATCAATGTGATTTATTTTAATCGCAGCTGAGTAGTTGTGAGCTAATGTAGTTCCTGTTCTATGTACATAATTGTTTCAGATGCATGGGTAAAATTAATACTGCCAGTGGGATGTCAAGATCTTCCATGTAACCATGAATTAATATTATTTATACTATTTTACTTACAAAGGTAGCATGCAAGCAATGCACTTTAACTGTCTCCTAGGAATAGGAATAGAACAAGGAATAGTCCACCTGAATGTACAGGAGTTCTGTTCTTTGCTCAGATCCAGGAGTGTGTCAAGCTCTTTTGTGTGGGTTCAAAGGATAACCCAAGGTTCAATTTGCTGGGCTGATTCATCATAACTATTATGACCTTTTCAACTAACTGACAAGGGCAGCCTCTAAACTCCAAACAATCCAATGTCTAAAGGTAAGATAACCATTATATAACTAAAAACAAACAACAAAGAGCACACACAAACTGGATGAACAGTTGCATTCTATCAGAACTACCTTTTATCACAATGATTTCAAGGTGGTTTACAAAAATTAAAATAAATGTAAATAAAATAACTATAGACAATAAAGCAAGGTGTTATTAATAGTTCAATAATTGCAACTATTTCAAATATTTAAGTATTTAAAAAAACTGGATTGAATTTAAATTATTTTGCCTGGCCCCTAAAACATGAAAGAACTGGAGACAGGTGCTCCTTCTTGGAGAGGGCCTTCTAGAGCTGGGGTGCCAGACTGAAAAAAAACCCATCTGCCTTGTGAATGTAAGTTTCACCTCTAATGGAGGTTGTATGTGGTGAAGGGTATAGTCCAAAGACTGTAACACAGGAGAGCCACAGGAAAGCCACTACATCTTTAACATGTGGGAAGGGTGATATCACTGGAAGTGCTCCTTCATGAATCATGATATGCAGGTGGTGACAGTGGATAAGTGATAATTACTTCTGTACTGAGCTGTGACAAAAGGAAGATCTTAAACAGGGACTTCCTGACTCACACAGCTCACACACTGACTATTAGGGATGGCGGAGAATTCCTCCACGGACCCCAGTGAGGCCGGATTCTAAAGCATCTGGCCCCCTGGAGTCCATGGCAGAACGGCACCACTCACCTCCTCCTCCCTGAGGACCCATCCACAGCCAGATCCTCCTCGCGGCGATCCTGCAGAGCCTCCGGCCAGCTCCGGAGCACCAGCAATACAGCCGCCATTGTCATATTGCTGGCTGAGGGGGACTGTCTCCGGATGCAAATGGCATCCAGTCTGCCATTTGTGGTTGTAAAGGTCTTAGATTACGGTAAATGCAGCCGTAAATGGCTGCATTTAGCTTAAACTAAGACCTTTACAGCCACAAATGGCATCTGCTACACCATTTGCATCCCTGTTTTTTTCATGCAATAGGCTACGCAAATATCTACGTAAAAATAAATACAAATGCGTAGCCTATCGCGTGAAAAAGCAGGGACGCAAATGGCATAGCAGATGACATTTGCATCCGGATCCCTTCCTGCAGTGAGTGCTCAGCGATATGGCATGGCAATGGTGGGCATATCGCTTGCTGTACAGAGCCAGCCGGCGAGGATTCCAGGGGGAGGAACAGATCGCCTCCCCCTCTGCAGACCCCGCCCCCCGGACTGGCAGGTAGGGGATTCGTACATCCCTACTGATTATAAAAAACAATCCCTTCTTTTCCTAGATATGGACACTTGCACTGAATGTTCAGAACATCAATATTCGAACTTGGACCAGAACCAATGTATTCCCAAGGTTATGAGCTACCTCTCGTATCAAGAACCTTTGGGAATCGCTTTAGCTTTGTCTGCTATTGCTTTGGCTCTGATCACAGCTTTCGTACTTGGGACATTTATGAAGAATAAGGACACTCCGATAGTTAAAGCCAACAACAAAAGCCTCACCTACATTCTTCTCATCTCCCTCCTTCTCTGCTTCCTCTGCTCCTTCTGTTTTATTGGAGAGCCTGAAAGGGTGATCTGCCTTCTGCGACAAACTGCTTTTGGCATTGCCTTCTCTGTGGCCCTTTCCAGTGTGTTGGCAAAAACCATCACTGTAGTTCTGGCATTTATGGCTACTAAACCAGGGTCCAGGATGAGAAAATGGGTGGGGAAAAGGCTGGCAAACTCTATCGTCCTTTTCTGCTCCTTAATTCAAGCAGGAATTTGTGCTCTTTGGCTGATTATCTCTCCACCATACCCAGATACAGACACACACTCACTGAATGGAAAAATCATACTGGATTGTAATGAGGGCTCCGCTTTCATGTTTTGCTGTGTTTGGGGCTATATGGGCTTTCTGGCCATTGTCAGCTTCACTGTGGCATTCCTTACCAGGAAGTTACCTGACAGTTTCAATGAAGCCAAATTTATCACCTTTAGCATGTTGGTCTTTTGCAGTGTTTGGCTATCCTTTGTCCCAACCTACCTGAGCACCAAAGGAAAATACATGGTGGCTGTGGAGATGTTTTCTATCTTAACCTCCAGTGCAAGCTTACTAGTTTGCATATTTTCCCCTAAATGCTACATCATTGTGTTCAGGCCTGACTTGAACAACAGAAACCAACTAATAAAGGGGAACAGACAAAACAACATGATAATTAAAGTGCTGACCCCTCCCCGCTCTTCTTAAATGTATACATAATTAGCCTGGGTTGTCTATGAAGGATACAGATATATGCCTCTTGACATGCAAATAATTCCAACTTAGCTGAATTGAATCTGAGATCAATTTTAGTGGGATTTTCTTCCAAGCCAAGGTCTATAAGTTGGAGCTGCATATTAATTATCTTCATATTTGTCATCTAAACACAGTTAAATTGTCTGAAGTCCCCAGAAAAAAAGTAAAATAAAGCAAGCTTTTTATGTCTGATTTTTCTTCAACTATTGTTATTTTAAGGGATTGGTATCAGTCAAGTACAAGGTGTTGCAGGCTAAACAAACCTATTGTTGCACAAAATGCTAGTGTCGCCCCCTGGAGGCTAGTCCAATTTGCCCCAAAGAGGAGAGTCAACTGCAGGCTGGGTCCAGCTCGATTTTATTGTTTGCAAACAGTTCGACAAAGGAGCTCATGCTCAAAAGTAGAGTCGACCCTGGGCAACCTCCGCGCTACAGTTTTATCACTTAGCTTGCATTCCTCAGCCAGCGTGTTACTTTTGATTGGTTGCCAGCGGTTTGCTTAGCAACCTTATCTTAGGGTTACTGTCTGCTCATTCCAGGCATGCGCAGCTCTTACAGTACTATGTGCTGCTTAAGACACATACAATGGCTTTTAGGTTACATTTTTACTACAATTCCCCCCTCAAAAGGCTTTTCTCAAATTTATACTCTCTTTGGTCCCGCGGTGGACTATGCACTTAAAGGCGCAATCTATTATTGCTGTGGCATTGATGGTTTTCTCTAAACAGCAAGTGAGGCTTAGGACGCCTTTGTTCTAGCTACTAGAATGTTGACAACAAAAACACTTTTTTTTGAACTTTTGGAACTCAGTTTTGTTCCGTTCATCAGGAACCCTTGAAACGAGAGCACCCTCTTTCTGTAGAGCTACTTGAGTCCTTTCAGGGGTTCATTATTCCAATGGTGACCTTCAGGTGGGTCAGCTTCCGGTGTGACCCTCTCTGGTGCAGGTGATGCCTTTATTCAGTGTGATGAATCCACTTCTTTTCTTTGGCGACTTTCATAGCAATGGGAGTGGTAAGTAGGATCTGAAACAGACCCTTCTGCTTCTTGGTAGGTGGTTCATCTTTCTAGGACTGGATTAGCACCCAATCGCTGGGATTGAGATTATGCACTGGAGCATCTAAAGGCCAGGATTGGTGCGGTGTCGCAAACCTGTGAAAACAAAACAGACTGCAAAGCAGTAACATAACCTTGAATCTTAAAACTTTTAAATTTACATTTAAGCTATCAGCCATAGGTAATATCCGAGGTGGGCACTTATGGAACATTTAAAAGGTGTCAATTTAATACTTCCCTTGGGGGCGCACCATACCCGAGTCAAGGTGATTGGCAAGGCCTGTGGCCTTTCAACTTAATCTTTAAACAAATTTTAATGAGCATTGTCTTTAAGGTGCGGTTCATCTTCTCAACTTGACTTGTAGATTGAGGTTTCCAAGGGGGGTGTAGCTTCTAGTTAGTTTGTTATGGCCACTACTTGCGTCACTTGTCCAACAAAATGGGGCCTCTGATTTGATTCACTCTCTTTAGGTAACAAGAGCTTAGGGATTACTTTTTAACAGGATCTTGGCTACTGTCTGAGCGGTGCAGTCAATTGCTTTTATCATTACTAGCAGGTACTGATAGCCATGAGTCTGGGGCAACTCTGAAAAGTCGATTTGAAATTTCTGAAAAGGATAGTAAGCGCATGGGCAACTTCTCATTTGAGCTGGGGGCTCAAACATCTTTGAATCATTTTTGAGGCACAAAGGGCAGTCAGCCACTGTTCTCAGGTCTTGGTCTAACCTGAAGGAGGTGCTATCTGCCTCGGGCACACTCAAAATCGGGGTGTTAAAGGGGGATGATCCCTTTATTAACTAACCATAATTTTTGAACTTCTCAATGAGCGGCTTCAAGCCTGCACAGGTGGCTTTTTTCAGAGGATACTGCCTTATGCACACAGGGCTCTCCCTTTTTAAAGAAGATTTTAATTTGTGTTATACATTTGGTCGGGCAGGGGTTTTGTCTGCCCACACACATGGATTAACATTCTCTAAAATCTCAGTCCCTTTGGCCTCTGACACAATCTTGATTGCTTGAAGGGCCATTTGATAATTTGAGCCCTGCATTGCTGGCAGCTGTACTACAATCTGATTATCACAGAAGAAGATTTTAGCTTGCAGTTTTGTTAACAAGTCCTGCCCCAAGAGGGCAACCAGGTATGCAGATGAAACTACAAAGGCATGTTCCAGTATGTTATTTCCAGTCTTCGTGAGGAGGGGCTTACACATGGGCAATTTAGTTTGTTTTTTTCCCTTTAATTTCTTTTATAGTTACATGCTTTCCACTTTCTCTTGCCGGGGGGCTTTACAGGGATCATAGAAAATGTGGCTCCAGTATCTACTAGGGCTTTACAGTCCTCGCCACCAACCCTTACTTTTACCTTGGGATTCTCCCGAGAGTTTTTTCGTAGGGTGGTGGCCCTTCAGCTAGACTCCCCCCCACTGGAGGACTCTGCCAGCATTTGGCCGCCTTCAGGGTGAGTCTCTTTTCTCTTTTCTTTCAGCTCTGGACAATCTTTCTTCCGATGTCTCTTCTCTCGGCAATACGCACATTTATTGAGCCCTGGTTGGCCCTTTTCTTTTTTGCCCCCCCCCCCCTCTGGTCGCTTCTGTGCTCTCAAGCTGCTGTTTATATCTCCGCCCATGGTGGCTGCCAGCATTGCCTTTTCCTTTTTCCAGGAATGGAACTTTTTTATGTGCTCTCATGTGCACCATAGCTCTAAAAACTTCATGATTTGGGGTCTGATAAGGCTAAAGCAGGCGGTGATATTAAGGCTTGCTTCAATTTAAGAAAAGCCTTTTTTATTTTAATTGTCCACTTCTAGTGGGTAATATTTTTGTTAAAGCTTCATACGGGGGCTTCACCCCTTTTTATGGCTACTATAGCCTCCCTCTTGTAACAGGCACACTTATCTTTTGGCTTGCTTGTTCTGCAAATCATGTTTCAAATTCTCTGTGCCATGCACCAGTTTTAACTCTTTGTTTTCTCTGCAAGTTAGGCTGTTTGCCATTGCTTCGACAGAGACTCGCTTGCTTAGATCTTCTTACTAATCTCAACGACACACATTTGGGATAAGCTTTCTTTTTTTTTAAGCCTTTTTGTCTGCTACTTTCTTCTGCCTTCTTTTATACCTTTTTTATATCATTAAAATCTAACACCATGACTGGAAAACATTTGTTTTGTATAGTAGGGCATGGTGGACCAGATCTAACCATTATACTGCTCCTCTGACTGCATGGTCAGGGCCCATTAAAATCAAGGGAAGGGCGTTCTCATATGTGGAAAGAGTTCCAAGCCACCATTTTTGCATCGGCAACTTCACACTGCATGAGTTTTGGCAGAGTGTCAGGTTTGCCTCTGAGCAAATGGAACGTCAGAACAGTTCAGATTTTGAGAAAGAGCTGGAACACATGGGGCAGGAACTTTCTTAGGCTTCAGAAACACAGCTGGGCTTAGAAGTATCACGGGAGAGTGGGGGACTCTTCCCCTCTCACCTCTTAAGTTAAGAGAATTTGCTGCCCCCCTTTTTAAAGGGAAACTAACTTTCATAGTTTCTCTTTGAACTTTTTGAAGGCTGTTTCCTTTGTAGTCTGTGAATCTCTAGCAATTTGTATCTGTATGCTTCATTAGGGTAAATGAAATCAAAGCCTTGGAAATCATAGAATCATAGAATAGTAGGGTTGGAAGGAGCCTACAAGGCCATCGAGTCCAACCCCCTGCTCACTGCAGGAATCCAAATCAGAGCATCCCTGACAGATGGCTGTCCAGCCTCGTCTCCAGTGTGGGAGAGCCCACCACCTCCCCAGGTAATGGGTTCCATTGTCGTATTGCTCTAACAGTTAGGACGTTTCTCCTGATGTTCAGCTGGAATCCAGCTTCCTGTCACTTGAGCCCATTATTCCGTGTCCTGCACTCTGGGATGATTGAGAAGAGATCCTGGCCTTCCTCTCTGCGACAACCTTTTAAGTACTTGAAGAGCGCTATCAGATCTCCTCTCAGTCTTCTCTTCTCAAGGCTAAATATACCCAGTTCTTTCAGTCAAATGCAGCTTTTTATCTGAGTGTTGAAATCACAAATTTAACTGTACACTGAGCTGATCACAAACAAACACACAATCTACAACAACGGGAGTTTAAGGCTATGACAAGCCTCACAGTACTTTTTATGGCAAGTCTTTAACTGTCCAAAGTTCCAGTCCATGTGCAGAGTGCCTCTAACAAAGAAGGCTTTGGGCCATAAAGAAGGGATGTTTTTAACAAAAGCTCTGTGTCTCTTCATCAGTTCGAATAGGGAAGGTGTAACCTTACACCTCTTCTAGATTCCTCCACAGATAAGAACAGAGCGGTGCTGCTCAGCTTTTCAGCTGTGATGCTTTTCTTGGTTTTTTTTTTTTGCAAATCTCACTCTTTTGTCAGGTCCTCACAGACACCTTCCAGCCTCTCTGCTTGCTAAGGCTAAACCAGCCACGGCGAAGGGGGGTTAGGCAAGTCCCCCTTGGCTCTGCTCTGAGCAGGCTGACAGAGATAAGCTTACACAGACCCTGATATTTTAAGAACTTGCTCTGTCTTTGTTTCTTGATTTTGCCACAGTCTTTAAGACGTCAAACAAATCTCTTTCTTCAGAAGTTGCAACGTTTTTCAACTGCTTTTGCTTCTTCTAACAAACTTGGATACGGTGGCAGACAAACTGTCTCTGGAGGGCCCCCTCCCTCCCCCAACAACCTCTCCTCCCAACCTAACAGACCGAATAAGACCAGGGGGAGCTCAGGGCACCTTGGGCAGGGTCTCCCAGTCTTCAAGCTCCTTCTGTGGGGCTTGAATCAGGGAGAACAGGGGCTTTGGCATACCATCATGACTTTACAATATTGAACTTTATATTCAACCTTTTCTCGCCTTCAGTGGATTTTGGTTGGCACTCATCCAAATGCTGATAACCTCACCTTCCCTGAGGCAAATTTATCTCTTACTACTTGATTCAGACACCACCCGGGGTCTCTTGCCCCTGTGGTCCTTTGCCAGTAACACATTTACACATTTACACTTCTGTAACTAAGGGGGATTCTTTCTGCACCAATTCAACCAACCATCAATATAGGTGAATTGATCCCATTGCCCATTATTCACCACATTTTTATATATACAGCATTTACAAGATTTACACCAAAGGATCCTATGTCTGGCCAACTAATTCCAAATGCTGGCCATTCCAATTGACAGAGTGTAACCAGCTTGCCTTTCGACATCTTAGTACACGGAGTCTGACAAACCTCAGACGCTTGACTTTGCTAAAGTTCTTTAGCATGCATCCCAAGGGAGTGGCAGAGCTTTCTAAACGGGAGCTACCCGCCCCCATTGTGCCTACCTCTATTTGAAACCATACATGGAGCCTGACAAACCTCCGACACTTACACGGAGTCTGACAAACCTCAGACGTTTACACAGAGTCTGACAAACCTCAGACGCTCCGAAGGCAACTCAAACAGAAAGACAGAAGGGAAATCAAGTACTTACTCTGCCCAACACCCTAGTGCCATCTCTTCAGACCCATTCAGCCTGGTTGACTCAATCAATGGAGTCCACGCCTTTAACCTCCTGGGTGTCCCGACCCCCGTTCTCTGGTGCCGTGGCAGACCTCAAAGGCGGTCCGGCGCGCCCCACAGGCACCTTTGCCGGTTCTGTCGTTTGACCCCAGGGTGGTCCAAGGGACTCCTGACTGCTCGCCAGTTTGTTGCACAAAATGCTAGTGTCGCCCCCTGGAGGCTAATCCAATTTGCCCCAAAGAGTTGAGTCAACTGCAGGCTGGGTCCAGCTCGATTTTATTGTTTGCAAACAGTTTGACAAAGGAACTCACGCTCAAAAGCAGAGTCGACCCTGGGCAACCTCCGCGCTACAGTTTTATCACTTAGCTTGCATTCCTCAGCCAGCATGTTACTTTTGATTGGTTGCCAGCGGTTTGCTTAGCAACCTTATCTTAGGGTTACTGTCTGCTCATTCCAGGCATGTGCAGCTCTTACAGTACTATGTGCTGCTTAAGACACATACAATGGCTTTTAGGTTACATTTTTACTACACTATCACGCACTTTCCAGTTCAACTGAACAAGACCAATTGAAGGTTGGGGTATCCAATGGGAAGGAAGAAGCCTTCTGCTTTGCCTCTCTCTGCTCCTTTTCCATGCCTCCTGCCACACCCTGTACAGTGATACTCAGACACAGAGCAGTCAGCCACTTCCCCAGCTAGCCCAACCACAATTTTAATAGGCCAGTGTGGCCTTACCCTGTCCATTCTTTCCACCCACCTCCAAATTGTTCTGATTGGCTGCCGCTGCTGGGCTGCTGCCTTTCCTCCTGTTGTTTTTATTACTTCCTGGGGAGGGGGAGTATTCTACCTACCCCAATACCAGAGGAATATGAAACCATCCATGTTTTATATTTGAAAAAAAGCAAAACCCTTTGGTTTCTTCAAAAATTCTGGGCAAAGAGTTCACTAATATACATTTTCAATGTCACTTTTGACAGAGGCAGGCTTTTCTTTTTTCTTTTTCTCTTTAAACTGCTTGTTCTCCCTCAGACGTTCAGCAACCTGCCTCAAATATGCAGAGTATACAAAACCCTCATGTCTTTCTGGCACCTGTAGATTTCAGAAAGATTGGTGAAACTGTTCCAATTTTATAAAGTTTAGAATGACCCACCCCCAATCACCTTTTAATACTGTAGTTTTTACTGATTTTTCTTAACAAATAAGGCACTAGTATGTCTCCTTTAATACACAGGAAGAGAGACATCTTAGTAGTTTGCTGACAGAACTCTTGTCTCTTCTCTCTCTTACAGAGACTGCCAGTATCCCAAGGGCAGAACCTAGTAAAGCTCCAGGAAATTAGTTTTGGGAGTTGCTTTTGAGAGAGTGATCAGCTTCTATTTCTTCAAATCTTCCCAGACCATCCTTTTCATTATGCACCATTTCAAATAATTGAAAGGAAATTGTGAAGTCTAGCAGGAGTGAGACTAAAACTGCATCTGAAAAACAGAGGGAAGTCATCAAGAATCAAAGGCATAGATTGCAACAGGTCTCCAATGTAAAACACACATAGAGGCCTGCTTACTTCACTTGTATTTTATGATAGTGAACAGCAAATGGTATAACTTTCTATATAGGGTAGTTAGTGAGGGAGAAAAATGGAAACTTGGCCAAATGTTTGCATTTTATTGGAAGGGTACATAAGAACAGTCACTCATCTTCAATCAGTTTTGTTTGAAATAAGTTTTGAGCTTTCACAGAAGCCAAGTTTGCATGATCACAGAGGGGAAATAAGCCACAATGATGTATTTCCCCTCCCTGTGTGTCTGACCATGTGCCAGGGTTGTATGCTGGTGGTAATAAGGAACCCAGAATGCTACAACAAGCTATGGCCCCTTTACAGCCACCATATATGCAACATTACTTCTACAGAGAAACCCGAGCTGCCATTTTTATGCAAAATGGCAGCTTGCTAAAGGGATGGGTGACCACCAGGTGCTCGTGGACCGCGCAAGCACCAGACCAACAGGTCTGGTAAGTGGTGGTGGCTCAGGGACCAGGGGGCCTAGTGGGGGGGAAGTCTGTTGGATTCAACCCCCTTCTTGGACTCCCACAACATCCCTATGCAGGGGGACTAACATTGCAGTGGCAGGCTCTTCCCCCATTCTTTAAAAAGTGTGTATAGAGCCACTGTATCTTCAAATATATTTATCGAGGTCCATCTAGATCTGACTGGGAAACCAACTGAACTAATTATAGCAGGGAGCAGTGTGATCATATTCAGACTATAGGCAAAGAAATGGGCAAGAAATGGATACCCTTCCCCTGTCCAGTTCCCAGGAAACATAATCCACCATAAGGTGACCAAAACAGTATCTGTCCCATAATCATTTGTATCCTATATGCAGTCACTGTCCCATAAGTTAAATTTCAGTGGAATTCCAAGTAATCAAGTCCAAGTAACGCTCCTAAGGTCAAGCTGTGAAATTTATTATCTTCATATTAGTCAGCCAAACACAGTTGAAAGGTCTGAAACTGCTAAATTACAATTTAATTTTATCACTGATCATTCTTCAATTGTGTGTTTAAGAGACCTGTGTCAGCCAAGGGGTCACAGATTAAATGAACCTATAGCACATTTTGCCTTCCAACTGAATTTTGAGATAGCCAATGAAATTAAATATAGTTGGGTGCCATAGAGATATTGGTGGGGGTGGTATTCCTCCATTCTGCATAATATTTCTGCTGCTTATATGATGCCATTCAAATGAAGCCTACCAAAATTACCCCCAAATAGCAACAGTTTTATTTCTGAATTATGGAAGGCTGTCCTAAAATGTGCTATGGGGCAAGAAACGCTGGACAAAACCCTTCACTGCATGTTACTTTTTATTCCATGGTGAGATCCCTGGGGGAAATAAACCTTTCTGCATCTGTTATGCTATGACTGGTGCCCCAACAATCATCACTCAGGGAAATAATCTTCTCTTCACTCATCAGCACCTCTCTGAATCATTGTTCTGCTAGCCAAGCCACAGGACTTAAGGAAAATCCAGCTATCAAAAGCAACCATCTTACAATTAGCTCCCATGAAGACACATCATCTTAATATCCTGGACCATTAACCACTAGTTCCCCTAATTACATGTGTGTGTGGCACCTTTGCTACTAATATTAAGTTATTTCTAGTTTTATCAGTCTTCCTGGCTCCATTAACATTTTTCCCTCCAAAATCCCAACCTTTCAACATAAGATATATCAAGGTGTGCTACTTATAAAGAACATAGTAATTTGCCATCTGATAGGGATGTCAGAGAATTCCACCACGGATCTCGGTGAGGCGAATGCCAGTGCGTTCGGCCCCCTGAAATCTGTGGTGGAACGGCCTGCCCCCCCTGCCCCCCTGTGGATCCCCCCTGGGACGAGACTTACCTGGGGTGGATCTTCCGGGCGGCGGTGGCAGCGGCGGCGGCGGCTGGTCTTCCGACCGGCTGCCGCCGCCGCCGTTTGTCTTGTAAAAACAACAACAACAACATGATAGGCTACGTAAAGATTTACGTAGCCTATCATGGCTGGGTTAAAAAAAACACACAACAATGACGTGATAGGCTGCATAAAGATTTACGTAGATTATCATGGCTAGGTTAAAAAAAAAACGCGTACGAAAATGGCGGCGGCTATGGCCGCCGCCATTTGCGTTCCTTATTTTTGGCTGTCCTAATCTACTTAAATATTTACGTAGACTATGATGGCGAAAATAAAGGGGAACGCAAATAGTGTAGCGGGCGCTATTTGCGTCCCTTTTTGATTCACCGTTTTAGCCTACATAAAGATTTACGTAGGCTAAAACGGTGAATCAAAAAGGGACGCAAATAGCGCCCGCTATGCTATTTGCGTTCCCCTTTATTTTCGCCATCATAGTTTATGTAAATATTTACATAGATTAAGATGGCCAAAAATAAGGAACGCAAATGGCAGTGGCCATAGCCGCTGCCATTTGTGTACGCGGGTTCTTGTTTTTTCCCCCAGAGCCCTCCGCGGCCGGAAATCCGGCTGCGGACGGCTCTGGGCTGGCCTGGGCCTGGCCGGCTGCTCCGCGGAGCTGCTGCAGAGCACAGCAGGCCATGGAGGATTCTGGGGGGGAGGAACGGATCACCTCCCCCCCGTCCAGGATTCTTGGGGGAGGGACGGAACGCCTCCCCCCCACCATCAACATAATCGGCGGAAAGGTAAGTGACTTTTGTACATCCCTAGATAGGGATAGCCTATTTGTATCCTGCTAGGCCTGGTTCTTACTCAGGTGGAAAGCCCCTGTTAGGATTTCAGAGTGTAGGTGCAGGTTCAGATGACCGAATACTTTTTAAAATCTCCAAATGTAAAACTAGATTTGAAACAGAGGCTTCCTAGTTCACCATTTATGCAATGGCAAGCCCCATACCACCAGAGCACACTTAAACAAAAACCACCTATATTTTGTTTTCCAGACATGGAGACCTGCATTAAATGCCCAGAAGATCAATATGCAAGCTTCCACCAAGATCAATGCATTGCCAAGATTATAAGCTACCTCTCGTATGAAGAACCTTTAGGGTTTAGTTTAGCTTTGTCTGCTGTTGCTTTTGCTATCATCACAGCTTTGGTGATAGGAGCATTTATAAAGCACCAGAACACTCCCACAGTCAAAGCCAACAACCAGAGTCTCACCTACATTCTCCTCATCTAAGTCTTTCTTTGTTTCCTTTGCTCTTTGCTGTTCATTGGACATCCCAAGGAAATGAGCTGCCTTCTCCGGAAAACAGCTTTTGATATCATCTTCTCAGTTGCTATTTCTTCTGTATTGGCAAAAAAACATGTCTGTAGTCCTAGCATTCATGGCTATCGAACCGGGGTGCAAGATGAGGAAATGAGTGGGGTTTTTCCCCGTTCCTTTATACAAGCAGGGATTTGTACCATTCCTCCTGTGTAAACACCAAGTCATTGCTGACCCCTAGACAGACGCCTGCTTGCACTGGCGTTTTCTTGGCAGACTGTAGTGGGGTGGTTTGCCATTGCCTTCCCCAGTCATGACAACCTTTACCCCAGCAAGCTGAGTACTCATTTAACCAACCTCAGAAGGATGGAAGGCTGAGTTGACGTGAGCCTGCTACCCGAGACCCAACTTCCGCTGGGATCGAACTCAGGTCATGGGGAGAGTTTCGGTTGCAGTACTGCTGCCTACCATTCTGCGCCACATGAGGCTCTTGTACAGTTTAGTTAAGTATTAATCCTCCATTCCCAGATATGGATGTGTACTCATCAAAATTGAATATAATAATCATGGAATGGAAAGAGGGCTCCACTTTCATGTTTTACTGTGTCTTGAGTTACATGGGCTTCCTGGCCCTTGTCAGTTTCACTGTAGCTTTCCTAGCCAGGAGGTTGCCAGATAGTTTCAATGAAGCCACTTTTATAACTTTCAGCATGTTGGTGCTTTGCAGTGGTTGGTTGTCCTTTGTTCCAACCTACCTGAACACCAAAGGGAAATACATAGTGGCCGTCGAGATCTTCTCCATTTTAACCTCCCGTGCTGGTTTACTCATTTGCATCTTTTTCCCTAAGTGCTAAATAATTGTGTTCCGGTCTGACCTGAACAATTGGGAACAAATAAAGATGAAAAAGCTCTAACCATTAAATAATCCGAGTATCAGTCTCTTTGTTTCTAAGACTGTATATTAATTCATCTAAGTTGTCTATAAAGAAAAAAGTGACTCTACTTCAGAACTGAACAAGGGTTATTCTATTGACAGATGTTTAATCTGTTTCTCTGACTCATTTATGTAAAAATAAGTCACACTGAGTCCAATTTGTACCACTAAATTCAGTGGGATTTCATTCTGATTAAACATCCATAAGATCAAGTTTCATATTTATTATCTTAGCCAACCAAAAACTGCTAATGTGCATGAAATTCCTAGGAATAATGATAAGAAGTCATGTAATTGTTTATTTGGATTGGTTTGGATCCAGACTTAGTTGACCTACTGGAATGAGTGGGACTTACATTAGTCTTTACTAATAATAATAGAATCATAGAATCATAGAGTAGTAGGGTTGGAAGGGGCCTATAAGACCACTGGGTCCAACCCCCTGCTCAATGCAGGAATCTAAGTTAAAGCATCCCTGACAGATGGCTGTCCAGCCTCGTCTTGAAGGCCTCCAGTGTGGGAGAGCCCACCACCTCCCTAGGTCATTGGTTCCATTGTCAGATTGCTCTAACAGTCAGGAAGTGTTTCCTGATGTTCAGCCAGAATCTGGCTTCCTGTAACTTGAGCCCATGATTCTGTGTCCTGCACTCTGGGATGATTGAGAAGAGATCCTGGCCTTCCTCCCTGTGACAACCTTTCAAGGACTTGAAGAGCGCTATCATATCTCCCCTCAGTCTTCTCTTCTCAAGGCTAAACATGCCCAGTTCTTTCAGTCTCTCCTTATAGGGCTTTGTTTCCAGTCCCCTAGGGATGTACGAAACACCTACCTGGCTCTGCGCTGGGCAATCCGCGGTGGGGGGGAGGTGCTCCGTCCCTCCCCCCAGAATCCTCGATGGGGGGGATGCACTCCATCCCTCCCCCTGGAATCCTGCCCGGCTGGCTCCGGCCGCCCGCAGCCAGACATCCGGCCGCTGGGCAGCCCTGCAAGGATGCAAATGGCAGCTGTCGTAGCTGCCACCATTTGCGTTCCTGTATTGAGCCATGATAGGCTACGTAAATATTTACGTAGCCTATCATGGCAGGGGGGAAAACCCCAGCCTACGCAAATGGCGGTAGCTGCCAGCATTTGCGTATGCTGGGTTCCCCCCCACACCGTGATAAACTACGTAATACTTACGTAGCCTATCACGGCCTCCACAGGGATGCAAATGGCGTCTCTGCATTAGCCAAGATAGTAAATACATGTAAGTAAATACTTATGTAGCCTATCGTGGCTTGAAGAGGAGGAAGCTAATTGTGGCCGCAGAACAGCCGCCATTCGCAAAGCAGCACAGACGGAAGTAGGTAAGTGCTCCATTTCATGCGCCTTTCATAGGGTGAGGGCGGCAGGGACTTCGTCCCGAGCGCCTTTCGTGGGTTGGGGTGGCGGGGGCTTCATTCCACGATGGATTTCGGGGGTTCAGCCTCACTGAGATCCATCGCGGAATTCTCTGACATCCCTACAGTCCCCTGATCATCTTCGTTGGCGTTGCCCTCCTGGTGCAACCAGTGCTGAGTAGAGGGGAACTAGTACTTCATGTGATTTGGAAGCTATACTTCTATTGATGCAGCCCAAAATAGCATTTGCCTTCTTTGCAGCCACATCACATTGTTGGCTCATATTCAGCTTGTGATCTACAACAATGCCAAGATCCTTCTCATTTGTAGTATTGTTGAGCCAAGCATTCCCCCATCTTGGAACTGTGCATCTAGTTTCTTTTTCCTAGGTGCAGAACTTGGCATTTATCCCTATTAAATGTCATTTTGTTGTTTTCTGCCCAGCACTCCAGCCTATCATGATCACTTTGAATTCTGTTTCTGTCTTCCAGGGTATTAACTATCCCGCCCAATTTTGTGTCATCTGCAGATTTGATCAGCATTCCCTGCACCTCCTCATCCAAGTCATTCATAAAAATGTTGAAGAGCACTGGGCCCAGGACTGAGCCCTGTGGTACTCCACTCATTACCTCTCCCCAGTTTGAGAAGGTCCCATTGAGAAGCACTCTTTGAGTCCAATCCTGTAGCCAACAGTGGAACCACCTGATAGTTGTTTCATCTAGCCCACTTTGGGCTAGTTTGCTCATCAGGATATCATGGGGCACTTTGTCGAAAGCTTTGCTGAAGTCGAGGTATATTATGTCAAGGGATGTATGAAAGTCACTTACCTTTTTGCAGATTCTGTTCATGGGAGGGAGCGTTCCATCCCTCCCCCCAGAATCCTTGACGGGGGGGAGGCGATCCAGTCCTCTCCCCCGGAATCTTCGACGGCCGGTTGTGCTCCACAGCGGCTCCGTGGAGCAGCAGGCCAGGCCCAGGCCAGGGCCGTCCGCAGCCAGATTTCTGGCCGCAGAGGGCTATGGGTGGGGAAAAAAAAATGTACGCAAATGGTGGCAGCTATGGCCACCACCATTTGCATTCCTTATTTTTCGCCGTCTTGGTCTACGTCAATATTAATGTAGTACTGGACTATGTACTGGAAATACTAAATAGTGTACTGGATGCTATTTGCGTTCCCCTTTCTTGTCTTCATCTTAGTCTATGTAAATAAGGAACGCAAATAAATAAGGTAAATAAGGGGTCTAAGGGGGAAAAAAAGAGAAAAAAAAACACAGACTGCAAATGGCGGCAGTGGCAGCCGGTCGGAAGACCAGCCACTGTCGCTGCCACCGCCGAAGCTGCTGCTGGAGCCACCACCGTCGTCCGAAACATCCGCCCCAGGTAAGTCTCGTCCTGGGGGGGATCCGTGGGGGGCAGGGGGGTGGCAGGCCGTTCCGTGATGGATTTTGGGGGGCTGAATGCACTGGCATTCGGCCTCACCGAGATCCATCGCGGAATTCTCTGACATCCCTAATTATGTCTACAGCATTCCCACAGTCCAGAAGGGAGGTTACCTGATCAAAAAATAAGATCAGATTTGTCTGGCAGGATTTGTTCCCGACAAATCCATGTTGGCTTTGAGTAATCACTGTGTTGTTTTTAAGGTGCTTACAAATTGATTGCTTTATCATCTGCTCCAGAATTTTCCCAGGGACTGATGTCAGACTGACTGGTCTGTAGTTTCTAGGGTCCTCCTTTTTGCCCTTTTTGAAGATAGGGACAACATTAGCCCTCCTCCAATCATCTGCCACTTCACCCATCCTCCATGATTTCTCAAAGATAATAGGCAGTGGTTCTGAGAGCTCTTCTGCCAGTTCCTTTATTTCTCTAGGATGCAGTTCATCTGGCCCTGGTAGGGGTGCACGAAAGTCACTTACCTGGTCTCGCAGCTTGCTTCGTGGTGGGGGGAGGCGCTTCGCTGCTCCCCCCGAAGTTCAGGCCGGGGGGGGAGGCTTCCCGCCTCGCCCGGCCGAAATTCAGGCCAGGGAGAAGCGACCCGTCTCCCCGGCCGCGAACTTCAAAAGAAAAAAAACAAACGCCCCTGTGATAGGCTACGTAACGATTAACGTAGCCTATCATGGCTAGATCTGCAAAGTCAGCCATGATAGGCTACATTAATCGTCATGTAGCCTATCACGGGTGACTTTGGGGGAAAAAAAAAGCGCATACGCAAATGGCGGCCCCCATAGTGAGCCGCCATTCGCATTCCTTATTTGGTCCCTGGCAAAAATAAGGGCAACGCTATTTGCATTGTCCTTATTTTCGCCGTTGTCTATGTAAATCTTTACGTAGACTACAGGGACCAAATAAGGAACGCGAATGGCGGCTCCCTATGGGGGACGCCATTAGCTGTACGTGCTTTTTTTTTTTTAAGTCACCCGTGATAGGCTACGTGACGATTAACGTAGCCTATCATGGCTGACTTTGCAAATCTAGCCATGATAGGCTACGTTAATCATTACGTAGCCTATCATAGGGGCGTTTTTGTTTTTTGTTTTACTTTTCTTGTAATGGCGGTGGCGGCAGCCGGTCGAAAGACCGGCTGCCGCCCCTACCCCTGACGAAGACCTACCGAACCGCCGCCGGGACCCGCCGCCGGGAGGGACATTCGTGAAAGGTAAGTTCCATCCCGGGGGGGGGCGGGGGGTGGAGAATTTCTCCCCGAACAACCTTCGGAGGACTGAATGCGTTGGTGCTCGGCCCCCCGAAGTTTCAGGGAGAAATTCTCCCCCATTCCTAGGCCCTGGATATTTGAACTCATTTAAAGTAATTAGGTGTTCCTTGACCACATCCCTATCACTCTCAAGCTGCAATCCTGGCCCTTCACCCTGTACTTCGCCTTTGCAGCCTGTACTTTGCCTTTGCAAAGTTAAGTCTCATTGATTTTAATAGGTTTAATCCAGAGCTAGTCATACTTAAAGCAGACCCACTGAAATCCAAACCTAAGTCCCATTGATTTCAAAGGCTTTTTAAGTATAATGAAATCTGGATCCAATCCAATGATTTTTAATTGACTTATTTCTTCATTAATGAATTTCTTTAAATGATCTAGAGCAGCCAAGGGAATGCAGTCTGAGTGAACCTATAGTGACATTGCATTCCTAGGTTGCTTCCAGATGAGGCTTTTATCATATAAGTCATGGAATTTTTTGGGGGGGTACAGGTGATGTTATTATCCACTCACAAACCTCCCATTTCCCCCCACCCATTTTCTTCCATCTTTTTTCTTACCTTATGCTAGATAAAAAGATGCCAGAAGTAGCTAGTGACTCAGATATGTAGGCAGGCCATGTGACCAATGAGTCAGCTTAAGTCGAGAGTATGCGTAGAAAGCTGATGGAAAAGTACTGAGCCATTATGGGTGGGTATAAAAAGGTTGGGAGCACCACGCCCTGGGTCCAGACTGCTCTGTACCCGTTTTGCAAAATGATTAAAACTTTGTTGGCTCCACTGTCGCCTGCCTGGCCTTTCATTTAACCAGAAGCAAGAACTTTTTCTAACAATTTGGTGCCGTGACTCGGATCGTGCCTTCTGGGATGTGTCCTCATGCATTGAGCCAAGGGGCCGCGGTGGGGAAGTGGCCACAGGCAGTTAACGTATACTGTCTTCCCCTCCCTGGCAGCGGGGAGACGCTCGGGGACCAACGCCATTGTAAGGGAGACCGAGAACACCCTTTTAAGGCACCGACAGTGGATTCATGAGGCAGCTGGACGCAGCTGCGGGTGAAGTGCTGAGACTTCAGGGTAAGTGACAACTTACATTCAGGGAATTCACGGGACAGTGGTGTGTGTGTGTCGAGATTTGTGTGAGATGCCTCAGGGCGAAGCAAGTGAGGAGCCCTGATCCGCATTTCCCTACCCCGGCAATGGGCTGGGTCAGAGGAGGGTGAAGCGTACGAATTGTATGGATGTACGACAGGTACTTACCTTTCGCGAATTATGTTTATGGTTGGGGGGGAGCATTCCATCCCTCCCCCCGGAATCCTCGCCGGGGGGGGAGGCGCTCCGTTCCTCGCCCCCCGGAATCCTGGCTGGCTGGCTGTGCTCCGCAGCAATTCTATGGAGCTGCCGGCCGGCCCCGCCAGCAGCTGGACATCTGGCCACTGGCTAGCAGGGATGCAAATGGCGGCGGCCATAGTTGCCGCAGTTTTTGTCCCTGCAGTCAGCCATGATAGGCTACATAAATGTTTACGTAGCCTATCACGGCTGACTTTCAAAAAAAAGAAAAGAAAAAGCGCGTATGCATTTTCTACGCTATTTGTGTTCCCCTTATTTTCACCATCTTAGCCTACGTAAATGTTTATGTAGGCTAAGACGTGCCCAAATAAGGAACGCAAATGGCGGCACCCATGGCCACCGCCATTTGCGTACGCACGTTTTATTTTTTCTGGAGCCACTGCTGCCAGGAAGATCCACCCAAGGTAAGTCTCTTCCCGGGGGGGGGGGCGGGCCATTCCGCCGCCGATTTTGGGGGACCGAATGCACTGGCATTCGGCCTCCCTGAGATCCGTGGTGCAATTTTCATACATCCCTAACGAATTGTTGGCTGAAACCAGTGCTAGGGATGGACGAAAGTCCCTTACCTGGTCCCGCAGCTTTTTTCAGGGGGGGGGAGGCACTCCGTTTCTCCCCCCGAAATTCTTGGTGGGTGGGGAGGCGCCCCACCCCTCTCCACTGAAATTCTGGCCGGGGGGGAGCCGCCCCATCCCTCCCTGCCGAAATTCTGGCCGGGGAGGAGCGCCCCGCCTCTCCGGCCGTGAAAGAAAAAAGTAAAGTAAAAAACCCCCCCCAAAACATGATAGGCTACGTAAAGATTTACGTAGCCTATCACAGCTAGATTTTCAAAGTCAGCCATGATAGGCTACGTAAATCTTTAGATTTATCACGGCTGACTTTGAAAAAAAAAAAAGCATGTACGCAAATGGTGGCGCCCATGAGCGCAGCCATTTGCATTCCTTATTTGGGCACGGGTAGTCTACGTAAAGATTTACGTAGACTATGGAGAAAATAAGGGCACTGCCGTTTGCGTACGCGCTTTTTTTTTTTTCGAAGTCAGCCGTGATAGGCTACGTAAAGATTTACGTAGCCTATCACGGCTGACTTTGAAAATCTAGCCATGATAGGCTACGTAAAACTTTACGTAGCCTATCACTTTTTTTTTTTTTACTTTACTTGGAAATGGCGGTGGCGGCAGCCGGTCGGAAGACCGGCTGCCGCCACTGAACTGCCGCCGAACCACTGCTGGGACCCGCCGCTGCGAGGGACATTCGCACGAGGTAAGTCCCATCCCGGGGGGGGAGCGGGGGGTGTCGGAGAATTTCCCCACCAATTTCGGGGGCCTGAATGCGTTGGCATTCGGCCTCCCAGAGATTTGTGGAGAAATTCTCCGACTATGACCCCCACCATTTGCGTTCCTTATTTTTGGCCGTCATAGTCTACGTAAATATTTACATAGACTAAGACGGCAAAAATAAGGGGAACGCAAATAGCGTAGCGGACACTATTTGCGTTCCCCCTTATTTTCGCCGTCTTAGTCTATGTAAATATTTACGTAGACTAAGACGGCCAAAGATAAGGAACGCAAATGGCAGCGGCCGTAGCCACCCCCATTTGCATACACGCGTTTGTTTGTTTTTCAAGCCAGACGTGATAGGCTACATAAGTCTTTACGTAGGCTATCACAGCTGACGACAGGGACACAAACGGTGGCAGTTATGGCCGCTGCTATTTGCGTCCCTGCTAGCCAGCGGCTGGATGTCCGGCTGCTGGCGGAGCCGGCCGGCGGCTCCACGGAATCCCCGCGGAGCAGAGCCAGCCGCCCTGGATTCCGGGGGAAGGGACGGAGCGCCTCCCCCCCCCAGCGGAACCCGGCGGAGCCAGGTAAGGGGAGTTTCGTATATCCCTAAGATATCCACTGTGTTTTTATTACACATATTTTACAAAATATGCCAGATGGATCAAATGAATTTTATCTTATTTTTCTTCTCTCTGACCAGAATCCCCAGATTACTGATAAGATGGCCAGGTTTTGTGCAGCGGCCAGCACGTGCTGTAAACTTTTGACACAACAGTAATATCCTATTTGGCTAATACTCTGGGGTAAAGGCCATTTGAGCCTTGTTGTTGTTTTTGTTGTTGTATATTTATGTACACTGTGTGTAATTATTGTATATTTCACATGCGCTGATCTGGGATTGTAATAAATTATCTAACTATCCATCTAAGTTAGCCTGCTGCCTTCATGTGCAGGGGAGGATGCTGTCTCACCATCAGTGTTGAAGACAGATTCATCTGCCAGTCCAGTCAACTTTTGTACATGTAATAGGAGGGGGTGCCATCTTGTTCTGCACCTCAGGCAGCAAAAGATATTGTGCTGGCCCTGCTTGTCCCATAGGAATAGTGGGAGAGATATTGAACTAGGGCATAGCCCTGGGCATGTTTGTGTGAGTATCAGTTTGTGTGTGTTTAGGATTGTGCTGTAGCCTGTGCATTGGTTGGAGTGAGTGTGTTTTGTGGTGTGAATTAAAAATCATAAATTGTCTTTTTAGAATTATGGAAGTGGAACTTACAGAACTGACAAAAAAGCTAAGCTCCCCTCCCCCCCCCGCCAACATAGCACACTAAACTAAGACAAAAGAAATAAAAAGTACAGTTAGGAGAACTGTTTTAGTACCACACTTATCATCAGCACTTGGGGAAATAATTTTCTCCCCTCTAATTATCAGCACCTCTCTGAATCATTGTTCTGCTAACCAAGCCCCAAGGGATATCTGTAGATCACAGAATAGTAAACAACCAAGTCAGAAAATGGTTATAAAAGCCCTTCCTAATGCCCAGAGCTGCCTGGACCAAAGCAACAGGGACAGGAAGGGCTCTGACACTCTGAGCTCTGACAGTGCTAGAATATTTTTGGACTACTTGATTATCATGTGATTTGGACGAGGGAGAAACACTTCCAGATAGTCCTTTAAAAGACAATAAATAAATCTCAGTGCATACATAAAGCCCTCCCCGCTCTCAAAAAGAAATGTTGTGGAAGTAATAATGCAAAATCTCCATATATCTATTGATCAATATATCAATAGGGGCAGTTCCAATTGAAAGCTGGCTTTAAACAAGGTAATTCTAGGAAGCTAAATTCTGTTGACCAGAACGGCAGAATTTTTCTCTAGAAAGAAGGTTTTGCTTCAAAATGGTGGTGTTTGGAATATTGCTGATTGAACTGCTGCCTCATATCATATGCAAAATACATTCCAGTCATCACAGCTTCAAGACTCGTTCCATTAACTGTGGAGTAAGTGACCCTTTCCCTACTTCACATGAATTTTCTCAGCCAGGAGACCTTATCATTGGACAGATTTCTTCTCAGGCATTCTTCCTGCGCTACAGTACTAATTTCAGCAAATGTCCCTCTCCACTGTTGATCAAGGACGTTATGTAAGGACTTCTCTTTATCTTGTCAGGGGCATATATTTGCTTAGAATGGCTAGGGGCAGAAAATTAAGAAAAAGGAAGCTTAATTATCTGTTTCTTTTAGCACTGGAAATGGGCATGCAAGGCACATTTAGGCAGTTCAGTCCATTTATTTGCAATACAGTGATTTTGAGAGGTTTGTTAACAACTGTGAAATCACTCCAGGTTCTTTCATTCCTTTCTAAAATCACTTAGCTATATTGCTTAACTGAAATATCCCCCCTCCCCCCGCATGCACACACCTAGCTCTTTTGTAGGCTGCAAGTTTGGGAGGGGCAATTTTGTAATGGGGAACATGCAGCTTATGAATTTAACTTTCCAGTGGCAGTAATCATGCTTTGAGTGGATGATGGGCACAATTTATTTTATCCACAGGACTCTAGAGTGAAGGCAAGAAACATTGTCCTCAACCTGGCTGATTCATGACAATGAAAAGTGAAACCCACACACAGAGGGTGTGCAACAGAGTTTCATAAAATGTTTCTGTCTCTCCATAGCCTAAACACTTCAGCCAAAACACCTCTACAAAGAGATTTCAGCTCAGCTCTACTAAGTTGTAAAATTAATACTTTCTCATCATTCTGAACAATATACTTGTTAGTTTCCTGCCATGCCAATACATTTTTGTTAGCTTCCTTGTTACCTCACATATTTTGGCTCCAACTCTGTCTTTTCATGAACCCGTGTGCTTTTCATATGTGATCTCAGCATTTGCGACACTTTATTTGAATATTTCTCCATGTGGAACTCTCTCATCTCACAATATCGTGTGACCTACAGTGGCTAGGTACTTTACAGAAAGCAACCTTCTATTTGAAAAGCTGTCACAGTACCCTATTTTAAGGTGTCCTGTTTGATGGACTGCCCAGTCCAAGTCTGGTTTGAAGTCAAGGAACCATAAGGAGGGATAGGCAAAGGCCTTGGATATGCCTATTGGCAACAAAGTTTCATGAAATGTTTCCATCTCCCCATAGCCTAAAAATTTAAGACAAAACACCTCTGCAAAGAGATTTCAGCTCAGCTCTATTTACATGTAAAATTAATGTAAGGAAGGATATGCCTATCAGCAACAGAGTATCAGCAGTCAACACCTTGACAACAGACTGGGCAGGCACACAGGTCACCTTTGTCTTCCTCACTGTGGTGAGATGCACTGTATTTCTTTTAAAATTATAGCTATTATTTCTTAATTTGCATTTGTACATGTAAATAAGCATATGCAAAGGTTATGCAAATCGGTGCCTCTTTTGTCCTATCCTTTTGGTGACACATCTCCTTTTTGGGGCAACAAATAAATGGCCATACTATGTGTTCCTGCTTCTTATAACAAGGAATGATGACTCCATACTTGCATCAGAGGCTCTTATAATGATCATATGCTGTCATTGGTCAAGACACTATAGTCACCCAACTTCAGATCCCATCTGTAATATGATATAAGAATACTGGCCAACCTTTCAGCGTTTTTGTAAGGAATACATGTATAAAAAATGGAAAGCACTGTATACATGCGGAATACTTAACATAGCACTTTTTTTCTAAATGTTGAAGCATTTGATCATAGGAAGCTGCATAGGCCTTGACCTTAAAGGCAGGTGAAACTGTGATAATGTGCCATGCAAATAGAACTCCAAGAGCAGCTATGAGGTATAATGTCTTCATGAAATACAGAATGCCACTGTTACGGATAATTCAGAAGAACAGCCAGTGTTAGTCAGGGCTCTTGCAAGCAATTATTGAGGGTATAAGGAAATATAAGTTTTGATGGTGCTTCAGTGCTTTCTGTTGTCTTGTTTCATAGTATGTAACTTTTATTGCAGTCAGCTGCCCAAGAACTACCAGCACGTCCTGGCTTTGCCATTTGCAATAAAGGAGAACAACGAAAATCACATGATCTTACCAAATATTACTTTGGGGTTCCAAATCTGTGACAATGACTGCAATATCCAGATGACTTGTAAGGCCACCCTGGACCTGCTTTCGACACAGCATAGATTTGTCCCCAACTACAACTGTGACATCCGAAATGATTTGATAGCTGTGGTTGGAGGAATGGATCCTGAGTTCTCCATCTACATGGCCACCATTCTAAATACCTACAAGATTCCACAGGTAGGCTTGTGCAGGAAACTAGAGGAGTCCCTGCTGTGAGTATGCAGTTAAGCATTCCTTAGTGTTGCGGTTCTCTGACACTGTATGATTGCGGGGCAGGGGAGATACTTTGTAAATAACAAGGTGAGGCTAAAAAGAAATCTATTTTCAGTGTTAAGGCATACTTAGACCATATTTCCACAACCAAAAGATGGTCAACTTGTGTCAGAACAGTACCACAGCAGTCTGAAGGTAGAGCTCAAAGGATGAAATGTTACTCTATTTTTTAAAAGCACCCTGCATAATGATATGCATGTCAGAGAGTTTTCTAGGGTAGCCTTCTCCCTTATGTACTAGTTTACTATATATAGGCACATTTTATTTTTGTGTGAGAATATCCCATCATCTAAGCCATCACCTGAAATGAAAGTGGTGTAATCTAGATACAAACTGACCACTTGCACCGTTGGTTTTGAGAAATAGGCCTCATTTATCTATGTAGCCTCTGGTTAAATCTAAGACCTCTAAAGCTTGCTGATTTTCTGTAGGATCTGAACTGCAGATTTTGCTGCATTGTTCCTATGGGTGGGAAATGGAAGTAACCCATTCCAGTACTTTAAACCAATCCACAATGTGTTTAATCTTAATATTTTTGAACTATATCTCTTTGCTATGAATTTACAATAAGCATCATTATTGGAGAACTAAAATAAGGCGTAAGTAGGGATGTACGGATTGTGTAAAATCTCTCCCATCTGTATTTCATGGATTGTCAGGTGCCTTTCATTCCATCAATCACTCATCAACAGAACTGGAATATTTTTTTAGCCTGTGGGGGAAATTAGCATTTTCTGCCATTTTTTAAAAAAGTCTGCATATTTTTTATTACTAAGTTTGTGCATAATTTGGTAAAGTTAGAAAAAGGGTCTGCAAGTCCACCTGACTGAGGAAAAGCCATGGGTCAGATTCATAAAATCAAAACTCATTTGATTTCATTTCATACTTCTCTGAAATCCCTAGGTGTCGGTAAGAAAATGCCATGCTAAAATTGCCAGGTTTCTCGCTAGTTCCCCTTTAACTTTAGCTCCCCTCTGTGTGAGCTAGAAAAAGGTACAGTAATATTAGAGGTACCAATTATGCTTGTTCAGCTTGATTTTATCTACTGGAATGCTCACCACAAACAAGAGATGGGCATCATGAAGCTCCAGTATCCTTCCCTGGCTTGATTTAAATTGTAGGTTAGCAACTGATTTCTAACACACATACATTACACACAACTTCTGATCAAGTCATGAAATGCCTCTTCATTTCCTTTCAGCTAACCTATGGATCATTTCCGACAGTGAAGGATGAAAACTCACTATTCCCGTCTTTGTATCGGATGGTTCCAAATGACATTTATCAATACAGAGGGATTGTCCAGTTACTTTTGCATTTCAAGTGGACATGGGTTGGGATCTTTGCTACGGAATATGTCACAGGAGAAAGGCTTTTGCAAGGCTTGGTGCCAAGGCTCTCAGAGAGTGGCATCTGTTTTGACTTTATAGCACAAATTCCAAAGACAACATATGTTGACGGAATGACAGGCTTGTTGTATAATGAACTGAAAGTATTTTCAGCTCACATGGAAAGTAGTGCCAATGTTTTCATTGCTGATGGTGCACTCCCATCCATGAATAAAATTATGTGGTATCTTCATATGGCATTCCTGGATTCTCAAACAGGTAAAGTGTGGATTGTGACAACACACTGGGATTTCACCTCAAGTACTATCTTAAAGAGTCATGACGTACAAGCTTTCCAGGGTATGCTGTCCTTCACAGTCCACTCAAATGAACCAGTACAGTTCAGGAAATTTCTTCAGGGTGTAAATCCTTCCTGGGCAAAAGAAGATGGCTTTATCCATGACTTCTGGGAGCAGGCCTTCAACTGTTCTTTGAAAAATTCCAGTATCAGTGAGGTGACCAAGAAAGTTTGCACTGAGGAGGAGAAACTGGAGAGCCTTCCTGGAACTTTTTTTGAAATGAGTATGAGTGGTCAGAGCTACAGTGTCTACAATGCTGTCCATGTTATTGCACATGCTTTGCATTCTATGCATGTATTCAGATCCAAATATAGATCACGAGTGGCTGGAGGTTGGCTGGAGCCTCTGAATTTGCTGCCATCTCAGGTAATGTCACCCAAAGGCACACTTCTTATACATGGATGGTTGTCTTCTTTTCTTTCTTTGGAAGACTTGTATATAAGCTATATTACTGGCTCTATCTCTACCTGTGTAGAACTTTTCAAATGTATGATTTCTCATACACCTTCTTTGCCACATATGTTACATGCATGGTATATAGCCATTCCTCGCTTTGCAATTTGCAATTGCTTTTTTTTAAAAGACGTGTGTGGTTTATTAGCTGATACCACTTCACTGGTTCTCACCATCCTCTTTGATACAAGGCCCTGATCAACATTGTGCTTCCTTGGAAAATCACATGAGGACAGAATTAGGGGGCAAGGGCCAATGCCTCAGTTCCTTGGTACCCAAAATGAACTGCAACCAATTTCTTTTTTTCAAAGGCGCTATTATACGCACTGTTTTTGCCTCTAGACTAACAGTTGAAGTGAGTGTCACATAATGCCTTCAGGGGTCAGATTTACCAGTGGGCCTGCCATTGCTAACACCTGAAGTAGAATCCATGGGGCTGATCCTGGCCTTGTCAAAACCCATCTAGTGCAAGTGTTTGTTCAATGTCATTGTGAGGATTCCAGTACTTTCTTGTCCCTTTCCATCTTTTTCTCTCTTGATTTAGCTCCATCCCTTTCTAAGGGACATTTCATTCAACAACAGTGCTGGAGAGAAAGTGCAGTTTAACGACAATCAGGAATTAATTGCAGGATTTGATATTACACACTGGGTGACTTTCTCAAATCAATCTTTTGTCCGAGTCACAGTTGGAAGGCTGGATCCTCAGGCTCTTCCAGGCAAAGAGTTAATCATTTGCAATGAATGTATCATGTGGCATAGAAGATTTAAGCAGGTGAGATAAATAGAGCTGCAAATGCTTAATTCTACTTTATTACAATGTAAATACTACATTATAATAATCAACTAATTAAAAATAATGTTTCACTTAAAGTAGGAAATTAAAAATAGGATATTGGGGTTTTATTTTGAACAAGTGGGCCCTGCAACAAAACGTTGAAATGTATCCTTCCTCCTAACAGGAATACTGTTTTTTAGAGTTCTAGACAGCCATTCCGTCCAAGCGGGGCATTACACTCTTCTCTCCTCCAGCTACCTGCTTAGGGTGAAAAATGAACCTTTTCAAATCTTAAGTTTTATATAGATTTACTTAGAGTAGACCCAATGAAATCAATGGGACTTTGGTAAGACATGCCTAATTTAAGTCCCATTGCTTTCAATGGGTCTACTCTAGGTATGATTAAATCTGGATCCAACCCCTTGAGATTCCCCTCCTTTGGCTACAGTCCTGTTATGAGCTCATTATTAGAGAGAATGATTCCTCAGCATTTTATTGTAATTGTATGGCAAGTAACATTACTGATGGGCAGTACATATACTTTAAAACATTCTGGTTCCAGTATTCCAATAGTGACTGGAGAGAGAAATGGCAGAGAGGTGCAGAGATAGAAAACTGAGGCGTGACCTGTCTCCACTCCAATCAGTTTCCAGTTTGTGGTGATGTTGGTACTCCTCCTCATTTAGCCCAATAATATCTTCATGCACCAAGCATGAGCACAGCAGCACTATCAAGCTACATCATTTTGGCTAACTAGCTATTGAAAGCACTAAAACCACCATCTTTACACAGGTTTATAAGTCTGAATCATATTCTGAAAGTCATCCCTAGTGACCACTATTCTGGAAGAACGCTGGGCAAGATCCCCTCAGCTCAGTTTGGAATGGGCTTAGCAATTATGAGCTCTCTCATAGGATTCTTTTCTCCCTTCCCGCCACCCTGATTAATCTCACAGCTTCGAATACCAATGTGTGTGTGCTCCCAGAGCTACATGAATTCCATTATCACTTTATCCTCCTTCACACGTTTCTCATGTGAAGAGGGCTCCCTGCACTGAAGGCATGGTGAAGCCACAGTGCTAGCCCTGCCCCCAATATGGCATGCATTCCGCAACATTTAGCATTGATATCTGCAAAGGAGAAGCCTATGTATGTAGAGATATTGGAGAAATTTGAGATGGACTAAAATGAGCTTGGAATTCTAAGAATCCAACCTGCAGAATCCACTGCGGAGCAACCCCTTCAGGCTACACAGAGTCCGTGGACTTTTGGATGATTTTTTTTTTACTTTCCCGAAATGTACGCATATAAATTCATAGGAAAATACGAATGTTCTACTGAGGAAACGATGAATGGAATGGGGTATTTAACAATACGCTAAACGTTACAAAGGTAAACCATGTAAATACTTACATAAATACCTACATAATTTTTGTGTATTTTTCCACACAACGAAAAAAATATATTTGCATCCATCTTTGGGCGGACAACAGAACAAAAGACACCTGACAATCTGCAAAACACAGAAGAAGTGGATTTTACACAGTCCGTACATCCCTATTACATAGACTTCTACATATTCAGACTTCCATGGGATCAGAAACCCTGACAATGCCATGTTCTGAGCACATGGAAGCCTATGCATGTAAACTTCTACACTTGTAGGCTTCCAATTTGCACATGTCAATGCACAACA
This sequence comes from Heloderma suspectum, assembly GCF_057233095.1. Classification (NCBI taxonomy): domain Eukaryota; kingdom Metazoa; phylum Chordata; class Lepidosauria; order Squamata; family Helodermatidae; genus Heloderma; species Heloderma suspectum. The sequence continues at coordinate 90,028,865 of NC_139463.1, read as the reverse complement.
CATGAAAATTGGGGGAAGAGGAAGGGAAGGAATGTGACATCAGGGGCAAGGGCAACAGTGGGGCTCTATTGCCTCTTCAACACAAATAACCCCCCTTCACATGAATAATATGTGGAGGTGGAGTGTTGCCTCAGAACTAGTTTGTTTTGTGCTGGACAGAGAGGACTGGCAATTGGTTGCCTTTTTTATCCCTGAGAGTACGTTTAGGGTCAAAAACAAAGGCTCCCCCCGAATACAAGCAAGGACCTGAATATCTGCTTCATTGTGCAAAGTGACAGGCAGCTTGCCAACTGAAAATGTACATTTACTGATACACATATGTGAATTGCCACAATACAGGACTTCCTTACATATGATAAGGGGAAACAAACTTATTCCAAAAAGAGCAACCAACACTTCTTAACCAGAACAAACAGATGGTGCCCTGTTCCATCTGTGGAAAGGAACCCAAGCAAAATACTTTTGCCCCTTCCTTCCAGTGCCTTTTCTGCTGCCAGTTAGGGATGAAAGAAAGTTCTGCCACAGATCTCGGGGAGGCCAAATGCCAGCGCATTTGCCCCCCCGAAATCAGTGGCGGAATGGCCCCCTCCCAGGACGGGGCTTACCTTGGGTGGATCTTCCTGGCGGCAGCGGCTCCGGCGGCGGCTCTGGTGGCGGTTTGGCGGCAGCGGCCGGTCTTCTGACCGGCAGCCGCCGCCGCCATTTCCAGGTTAAAAAAACAAAACAAAACAAAAAACCATGATAGGCTACATAAAGATTTACGAAGCCTATCACGGCTAGATTTTAAAAAAACACCGTGATAGGCTACGTAAATGTTTATGTAGCCTATCACGGCTGACTTAAAACAAAAAACAAAAAAACCGCGCATATGCAAATGCAGGCGGCTATGGCCGCCGCCATTTGTGTTCCTTATTTTGGCACTTCTTAGTCTACGTAAACATTTACGTAGACAAAGACGGCGAAAATAAGGGGAACGCAAATAGTGTAGATGCTACGCTATATGCGTTCCCCTTTTTTCGCCATTTTATTTTACGTAAATATTTATGTAAGATAAATCGGTGAAAAATAGGGAATGCAAATGGTGGCCTCTGTAGCCACCACCATTTGCGTTCGCTGCGTGTGTGGGTTTTTTTTGGGGGGTAGCCGTGATAGGCTACGTAAATTCTTATGTAGCCTATCATGGCTGCAAGGATGGCAATGGCGGCAGCAGCAGCCCTGCCACGGCCGGCCAGGAGACCAGCCACTAGAGCCACTGCCGCTGCCACCAGAACTGCCACGGCCGCCGAATCCGCTGCATCCACCCCAGGTAAGCACCGTCCTGGGGGGATTCCGTGGGTGGGGGGCACGAGGCCGTTCCGCCACGGATTTCGGGGGGCTGGATTCTAAAGAATCTGGCCTCACTGGAATCCGTGGCGGAATTCTCTGCCATCCCTATTAAAAATAAAAGAGACCATAGGAGCAATAAGTAGGGATGTACAAAAGTCACTTACCTTTTTGCAGATTCTGTTCATGGTGGGGGGGGAGGCGTACCATCCCTCCCCCCAGAATCCTCGATGCGGGGGAGGCGATCCGGTCCTCCCCCCCAGAATCCTCGACAACCGGCTGTGCTCCGCAGCGGCTCCGTGGAGCTGCCGGCCAGGCCCAGGCCAGGGCCGTCCGCAGCCAGATTTCCGGCTGTGGAGGTCTCTGGGTAAAAAAACAAACAAATGCGTACGCAAATGGTGGCAGCTATGGCCGCCGCCATTTGCATTCCTTATTTTTCGCTGTCTTAGTCTATGTAAATATTTATGTAGACTAAGATGAAGAAAAGAAAGGGGAATGCAAATAGAGTACTGGGCGCTATTTGCATTCCCCTTTCTTGTCTTCGTCTTAGTCTACGTAAATATTAATGTAGACGAAGATGGCCAAAAATAAAGAATGCAAATGGTGGCAGCCGTAGGCGCCGCCATTTGCGTACGTGTTTTTTTTTTTTTTTAACCCAGACGTGATAGGCTACGTAAGTCTTTATGTAGCCTATCACATCTATGGGGGAAAAAAAAAAAACACAGACTGCAAATGGCTGCGGCGGCAGTCGTTCGGAAGACCAGCCGCCGCTGCCGCAACCGCTGCTGCCGCTGCCGCCGCCGCTGCCACTGCCGCCGCCACCGCTGCCGCCGCCACCGCTGCCGCCGCCGCCGCTGCCGCCACTGTCCAAAACATCCGCCCCAGGTAAGTCTCATCCTGGGGGGGATCCGCGGGGGGCGGGGGGGTGGCAGGCCATTCCGCCAAGGATTTCGGAGGGCCGAATGCACTGGCATTCGGCCTCACCGAGATCCGTCACGTAATACTCTGACATCCCTAGCAATAAATCAATAAAATAACTAGGGATAAAAACTTTCAGCTGAACAAACTATTTTATCCAAGTTTCTTCCCAGCAATACCTTACTATCAGAGGCCGAGAATTTTCTTCCAGTTATCCAGATCCAGCAGCTCTTTCCTTCCTTTAGGACTCGACATTTTGTTCTCTGATTTTCTCAGTGTTCCTCTTCTCCCTATCTCAGTATCCACCCTTCTATCTCAGGCTTTTATATGCTCAACACTAGCCCATTCTTTACTGTCTCCAACCAATGAGGAGGGTAGTTTTCTGATCACCTTTGTCCTAAATTACTACCCTGAGTCCTTCTCCTAACCTCCTGTTGAATATTCCTTAGACTCTCATAGGGATGTACGAAACTCTTACCTGGCTCCACGCTGGGCAATCCATGGGGGGGGGAGGCACTCTGTCCCTCTCCCCAGAATCCTCCCTGGCCAGCTCCACTCACGGCGACTCTGCAGAGCCGCCAGCCGGGACCGCCCACAGCCAGACATCCAGGCGATGGGCTGCACAGGGATGCAAATGGCGGCCGCCGTAGCTGCCACCATTTGCGTCTGTGTCTTTGGCCATGATAGGCTATGTAAATATATACGTAGCCTATCAAAGCTAAAGACACGGACGCAAATGGCGGCGGCTACGGCGGCCACCATTTGCGTTCCTTTCTATTGCCGTGATAGACTATGTATATATTTCCGTAGCCTATCACGGCAAAAGACAGGGGCACAAATGGTGGCCGCTATGCCATTTGCACCCCTGTCTTTTACCGTGATAGGCTACGTAAATATATACGTAGGCTATCATGGTTAAAGACACAGTTGCAAACGGCGGTGGCTACACCATTTGCGTCCCTGCCCTGAGCTGTGATAGGCTACATAGATACTTATGTAGCCTATCACGGCTTGCCAGGGATGCAAATGGCAGCTGACATAGCAGCTGCCATTTTCAGCCGCAGCCCAGCAGTGGCTGGAGCCACCAGAGCTGCCACCGCTGCCAGAGCCGCCACCGCTGCTGGAGCCGCAGCCAGGTAGGCTCCATTTCGCGGGGCTTCCGCGGGATGGTAGGGTGGGTTGCTCCATTCTGCCATGGATTCGGGAGGGGGGGGCTTATTCACTGGAATTCAGCCTCTCTGGGATACATGGCAGAATTCTCTAATATCCCTAGACTCTCATTATTATTTTTTTCCGTGCAGACTTCACGATTCTAACCCCCACATTACCTTTTCTAACCATATATTGAATCTCCTTCCCAGTGCTTCCTTCCTCTTACTGTGCAGGCATTTACTCACCAACAGCCCTTGGCTTCTTGAGCATACATCCTAAGTCCAATAATTGTTAACTAAACTTCTGACCTTTGGCTGTCACTGACCAGCACAAATACAAAAAGGATTTAACCTCATAATATCCAAACCAAACTATCTACAAACATACAAGACAGTTCTGTTCCTTCACCCCAATGGGAAGGAAACCTGGAACTTTCCTCCCCACAATTTCTACTCCAAAGTACCTGGCCATAGAACAGAGGATCAGTATAATTAAAGTGGGTTTTTTTTAAGCAGTAGAAAAACAAGAACATTGAGAAAATTCCCCCCATTTAGAAAAGCCTTCTTCTTTACATCAGCACATGAAACCACAAACATCCAATCATATTTTTTTCCAATGCTAAACCTTCTCCACTGATTTTTCTCTATAGGTGCTGCCCATTTCTGTGTGTAATGACCACTGTCAGCCTGGCTACAGCAAGAAAAAGAAAGAAGGGAAACCGTTTTGCTGTTATGATTGTACTCCATGTTCAGAAGGAAAGATCTCTGAGCAGAAAGGTATGAGGCGTAGTCTTCAAAGATGCCAAGCATACCAGTTATCATTTCATAACCAGCCAACTGAAAAAAATGATAGTTGGCTGATATGGTGGGAGTGGAGAAACCCCACTATTCTTGCAATATGATGCTGTATAGGAGGCTGTTGTTACAAGATCCATTGTCCTTTCTGTCACATTTAGGGATGTTGGAGAAATCTGCCATGGACTCCAGTGAGGCCGGATTCTTTGGAATCCAGCCCCTGGAGTCCGTGGTGGAACGGCCTCCCCCCCTGCCACCCCTCGAAATCCCCCCCCCAGGACAGACCTACCTGGCAGCAGATGCAGCGGTGGCGGCAGCGGATGAAGCGGCAGCGGATGAAGCGGCAACGGATGCAGTGGTGGTGGCTCCAGCTTGTCTTCCGGCCACTGCCAGGCTGCTGCGGCCGCAAATGGCAGTCATCGTAGCGGCTGCCATTTGCATGCCTGCATTAGGCTGGGATAGGCTACGTAAATACTTACGTAGCCCATCACGGCAAAGCGCAGGAGTGCAAATGGCAGCCGCTATGCCATTTGCACCCCTGCTCTTTGCCATAATAGGCTACGTAAGTATTTAAGTAAGTAAGTAAGTAAGTATGTAAATACTTACGTAGCCTATCACACCTTGGCAGGGACACAAATGGCGCGTGACGTAGCGGCTGCCATTTGCGGCTGCAGCAGCCCGGCAGCAGCCAGAAGTCCAGCTGCGTCCGGCCCTTGCCGGCGGCTCCTTGGAGTCACCATGGAGCAGAGCCCGCTGGGTCAGATTCTGGGGGAGGGATGGAGCGCCTCCCCCCCACTGTGGAATAGTGACCTAGGGATGTACGAAAATCACTTACCTTTCGGGGATTATGCTGATGGTGCGGGGGGAGGCGTTCCGTCCCTCCCCCTGGAATCCTCACTGGGGTGGGAGGTTCTCCATTCCTCCCCCCCCCCCGGAATCCTGGCCAGCCGGCTGTGCTCCGCAGCAATTCTGCGGAGCCGAAAGCCAGCTCCGCCAGCAGACGGACATCCGGCCGCTGGCTAGCAGGGACGCAAATGGCAGTCAGGGACGCAAATCCCTGCAGTCAGCCGTGATAGGCTACGTAAATGTTTACATAGCCTACCATGGCTGATTAAATACAACAACAACGCGCGTACGCAAATGGCGGTGCCCATGGGCGCCACCATTTGCGTTCCTTATTTTGGCACGTCTTAGTCTATGTAAACGTTTACGTAGACTAAGATGGCGAAAATAAGGGGAACGCAAATAGCATAGCATCTACACTATTTGCGTTCCCCTTATTTTCGCCGTCTTAGTCAACATAAATATTTACATAGACTAAGACATGCCAAAATAAGCAACGCAAATTTGCGTACGCACTTTTTTTTGTTTTTGTTTTGATCAGCCGTGATAGGCTACGTAAACATTTACGTAGCCTATCATGGTGTTTTTTTAAAATTTAGCCGTGATAGGCTACGTAAATCTTTACGTAGCCTATCACATTTTTTTGTTTTTGTTTCTTTTTAAACTTGGAAATGGCGGTGGCGGCAGCCGGTCGGAAGACCGGCCGCCGCAGCCGCCACTGCCGAACTGCTGCTGGAGCTGCCGCCGCCGCCACCACCAGGAAGATCCGCCCCAGGAAAGTCTCATCCCGGGTGGGGGATGGGGGGGCAGACCGTTCCGCCACCAGTTTCAGGGGGCCGAATGCACTGGCATTCGGCCTCCCTGAGGTCCGTGGTGGAATTTTCTGACATCCCTATAGTGACCCTGCAATAGTTTGCAGTGAAGGAAGAAATTATCTTCCTAAGAAAGAATAGGAAGATGTGTAATGTTTTCTCGACCACTCTAAGAGTCAAAGAACATGTTAGCTAAAATTGTAGCTGAGAGTTAGCTGCTGCTTATTCTAGTTTAAATGTGTGTGGCCCCAATTTGGATTGGGACTACTGCACCCCAGGAGGGGATGATTAAACATTCCCAATATCTATTTCCCCAAATCCCTGCTGCCTCCAGGGAGTTAACAAAAGAAAAAAGTCTCCACTGGCATCAAGGTAAGGATTTCCCTCTTTTGTTAACCCCCTCACCCCCCTACACACACACCTGTAGCATGATTTGTTCTTTGGCTCTGAGCAGTGGGATGTTCCAAGGACACAATATGTATGCAGGCTTGGTTTCCTTTGGAAAGAGGTCACTGGAGGGTTTTGGCATTTTGTAATATTTGAGTTCATTTACACATATGTAGTTGAGCGTACCTGGAGGCACAGCCTAAACAATTTTACACACAGCCGGACTCACTGCCCAAGATCAGAGAGAGAGAGAGAGAGAGAGAGAGAGCCCTCTGACCCTGATGACATTAGTTTAGAGAGCTCCCCAAAACTCAGCTTGCACTATGACTCATTGTCTGTGTCCTACCTTCTGTTTCCCTCTTGAAAATGGACTCTGTCCATTGCTGCCTTTCACAGTTGGTGGCAGGGATGGTTTGCTTTGCCCCATTCAGAAGACCTAAGTGTCCTATTAACACATTTCTCATATGAACAACATAAGTGTGCTGACCTGACAGGCACAGCAGAGATGAACATACAGCCCTACTCCAAAAGTTGCATCACTCCATTCAGCCCCACTGTTGCATCTTCTGTATAAGTTCGGAAATAGGCAGCCTCTTGTAATTCTGGACACCCTTCATACAGTTAAGAACTATGATTATGCAGGGCTGGATTGGCTTGGGGGGGGGGAAACAACAATGCCATTTCAACCATTCAAACAAAGCTAACATATATTTTGTAGGGATGGACGAAAGTCACTTACCTGATCCCGAAGCTTGCTTTGCGGTGGGGGGGAGGCGCTCTGTCCCTCCCCCCAAAATTCTGGGTGGGGGGGAGGCGCCCCGTCCCTCCCCGCTGAAATTCTGGGTGGGGGGGAGGCACCCCATCCCTCCCCACCGAAATTCTGGCCAGCGGGGAGCGCCCCATCAATCCGGCCGCGAAACCACTTCTCCTGCTGGGACGTAAATGGCGGCGGCTGTAGCCGCCGCCGTTTGCGTCCCTGGCCTGCAGTCAGCCGTTATAGGCTACGTAAATGTTTACGTAGCCTATCATGCCTGACTTTGGGGGGGAAAAAGCGCGTACGCAAATGGCGGCGCCCTTATTTTCGCCGTAGTCTACATAAATATTTACGTAGACTACCCGGGACAAAATAAGGAACGCAAATGGCAGCGCCCATGGGTGCCGCCATTTGCGTACGTGCTTTTTTTTTCCCCCCAAAGTCAGCCGTGATAGGCTACGTAAACATTTACGTAGCCTATCACGGTGTTTTTTGAAAATCTAGCCGTGATAGGCTCCGTAAATCTTTACGTAGCCTATCACGTTTGTTTTTGTTTTTTTTTACTTGGAAATGGTGGCGGCGGCAGCCAGTCGGAAGACCGGCCGCCGCCGCTGAACTGCCAGGGACATTCGCTCAAGGTAAGTCCCATCCCGGGGGGTGCGGGGGGGGGGCGGACCGTTTCTCCACCAATTTCGGGGGGCCGAATGTGTTTGCATTCGGCCCTTGGAGATTCGTGGAGAAATTCTCTGACATCCCTAATATTTTGGCTGGCATTCAGAACTAGTATTAGTTCAGCTGAATGTAGGAGGCTTTGGACTGTTCCTTGGAGCTGACTAATAAAAGTAAGGGTTTGAAAAAATGGTCTTTCTGGCTTACAGATTATTCATTGGCAACTCCATAACACCAGTTCACTCTCATACAAAAAGCTTCCATGCTTTGTTTTCCAGACATGGACACCTGTGTCAAATGTCCAGAAGATCAATATGCAAGCTTCAACCAGGATCAGTGTATTTCCAAGGTTATAACCTATCTCTCATATGAAGAACCTTTGGGGATGAGTTTAGCTTCATCTGCTGTTGCTTTTGCTCTGATCACAGCTTTGGTGATAGGAACATTTATAAAACACCAAAACACTCCCATAGTCAAAGCCAACAACCGGAGTCTCACCTACAGTCTCCTCATCTCTCTCTTTCTTTGCTTCCTCTCCTCCTTGTTGTTCATTGGACATCCCCAAAAAACAAGCTGCCTTCTCCAGAAAACAGCTTTTGGCATCATCTTCTCAGTTGCTGTTTCTTCCATTTTGGCAAAAACCATTACAGTAGTCGTAGCATTCATGGCTACCAAACCAGGATCCAGGATGAGGAAATGGGTCAGAAAAAAGCTGGCAAACACCATTGTCTTTTCCTGTTCCTTTATACAAGCAGGGATTTGTACAGTTTGGTTAAATATTAATCCTCCATTCCCACATATGGATATGCATTCATCGAATTTGAATATCATAGTAGAATGTAATGACGGATCGACTACCATGTTTTACTGTACCTTGAGCTATATGGGCTTCCTGGCCCTTGTCAGTGTCATGGTAGCTTTCCGAGCAAGGAAATTGCCAGATAGTTTCAATGAAGCCACATTCATCACTTTCAGCATGTTGGTGTTCTGCAGCGTTTGGCTCTCCTTTGTTCCAGCCTACCTGAGCACCAAGGGGAAATACATAGCGGCCGTTGAGATCTTCTCCATCTTAGCCTCCAGTGCTGGCTTACTCATTTGCATCTTTTCCCCTAAGTACTACATAATTGTGTTCAGGCCTCACCTGAACAACTGGAAACAAATAAAGATTAAGAAGTCTTAACCATTAAATAATCTGAGTATTGGTTTCTTTGTTTCTAGGTTTTTAAATAATTCATCTAAGTTGTCTATGAAGAAAAAAGTGACCCTACTTCAGAACTGAACAAGGCAACAAGGATTATTCTATTGACAGATGTTTAATCTGCTCCTATGACTTGTCCAGACCATTTGCACCTGTAATGTTGCATAAATGGGCCTCTTTACAGTCGCCATGTATGCAAAATCAGCCTTTATGGAAAAGGCCGGGCTGCCATTTTGCACAGAATGGTGGCTCAGTGGAGGAATGGGACACTGCACACCATGTGCTGGGTGTCCGTGGACCACCCTGTGGCTTGCCGCACATGGCAAGTAGGGTCAGGCAGCCAGCAGGGGTCTGGTGAGTGGCACACGGCATGGATGGGAATGGGTTTTCCCATCGCTCGGCACAGCTAGCCTTAGGATCTCTATAGCCTACAGTGTGGTTTCCTGTGATTTGCTCTTCCCCTTCCTTTCCTCCTTTCTCTCTGAACTTCTCCACTGCTGGGAACACATGTGTTTGCTCTCTCTCTCTCTCTCTTGCCAGTGTTATAGAGCTTGTGGGGAAGAGGACCAGCTGTACCCTGAGCCTGTTTCTGTCCCTGCCAAACAGGTACTTAAGGCCGGGCTGCCACAAGCAGTGCCTCGGCATGTGCCTCAGCATTGTGCCAAGTGCAACGCTAAGTGCACACTTGGCGTCACACTTGGAGATGCATGGAGGAACATGTGAAGGCCCACCCACCACCTCTCCAGAGATACCAGCAACCAGAGTAACTAGCAGCAGATAGGAGCAGCAGAGGGCAGAGGATTTAAAGACCAGGAAGACAGGGGAAAACACAGATCTTAACTGCTCCTTCTTAGCTGCTGCTCTCTTTTATATTCTTTTATACTGTTTTATATTTTACATATTAACATTTTAAAATGTGCCTGGGAAGTCCATTGAACAACTCAGGGGGTCGGGGAGGTGCCACCATAACTGTGGTCACGGGAAGGGGGAGGGATGGTATTGGGGGATTAACAGGCCAGCTGAGGAGAAGAGGGGCTAGACACCTTATGGCTCTCCCCTCTTCTGGTTCTTCCCCCAACCTGATGGTTTCTGGCAGCCTTACCAGTTTCCCCTCGGGTCTGGTGGTGCTGCTGCTGAATGCCAGGTCGGTCCAAAATAAAATCTCCCTCATCCATGATTTGATTGTGGATGAGGGGGCTGACCTGGTATGTATTACTGAGACCTAGGTGGAGGAAATGGGAGGGGTCACTCTCTCCTAGCTGTGCCCTCATGGGTACTCAGTGCAGCACCAACACCGACTCAAGGGTCGGGGAGGGGGGGATTGCCGTAGTCTATAGGAATTCAATCCCTCTCTCTAGGCTTCCTGCTCATTCGAGTGCAGATCTTGAGTGATTGTACCTTGTGTTGGGTACCCAGGACAGATTAGGGATTCTGTTGGTGTGCTGCCCACCCCGCTGCCATCAGACTCCCTGCCTGAGCTGACGGAGGTGGTCTCGGACTTGGTGTTGAGGACCCCTAGGATGATGGTCCTGGGGGATCTCAACTTCCATGCTGAGGCCGCTGTATCCAGGGCGGCTGAGGACGTCATGGCTGCCATGACAACCTTGGGGCTCTCCCAACATGTCATTGGCCCAACACATATAAAAGGACACATGCTTGATCTGGTTTTCTCGACTGGGCAGGAGGATGGTGATCTGAAGTGGAGGAATTAACATCTGTCCCTTTGTCATGGTCAGATCACTTTCTGTTGAGGTTTAGACTCTTGGCATCCTTCCCCCTCTGCAAGGGTGGGGGACCTATTAAAATGATCCACACCCAGAGGCTAATGGATTCTGATGGATTCCAGAGAGCTCTGGGGGATTTTCCTGCTGGTATGGCTGGTGCTCCTGTCGAAGCCCAGGTCACTCTGTGGAATGCAGAGATGACTCGGGCGGTTGACACAATTGTGCCCAAGTGCCCTCTCCCTCTGAGAAGAGCCTGGCCAGCTCCTTGGTATGAACCTGAGCTGAGGGCAATAAAGTAAGAGGGGAGATGGCTAGAATGCAGGTGGAGGAAAACTCATGCTGAGTAGGGATGTCGGAGAATTTCTCCACCAATCTCCGGGAGAAACGGAAATTGGTGGAGAAACGGTCCGCCACCCCGCCACCACCCCCCCGGGATGGGACTTACCTTCGGCGAATGTCCCTGGCAGCGGCGGCTCCCGGCGGCGGTTCGGTGGCGGTTCAGCGGTGGCGGCGGCAGCTTCCGACTGGTCTTCCGACTGGCTGCCGCCGCCACCATTTCCAAGTAAAACAACAACAACAACAACAAACATGATAGGCTACAAAAAGATTTACGTAGCCTATCACGGCTAGATTTTCAAAAAACACCGTGATAGGCTACGTAAATGTTTACGTAGCCTATCACGGCTGACTTTGAAAAAAAAAAAAACGCGTACGCAAATGGCAGTGCCCATGGGCGCCACCATTTCCGTACGCGCTTCTTCTTTTTTTTTCCAAAGTCAGCCATGATAGACTACATAAAGATTTACGTAGCCTATCACGGCTGACTGCAGGCCAGGAACGCAAATGGCAGCAGCTACGGTCCCGGCAGGAGAAGAACTTTCATGGCTGGAGAGGCGGGGCGCCTCCCCCCCGGCCAGAATTTCAGGGGGAGGGATGGAGCGCCTCCCCCCCAACATGAAGCAAGCTTCGGGATCAGGTAAGTGACTTTCGTCCATCCCTAATGCTGAGTCTGACCGAACACAGGTAAGAGCTCATTATTGAGCCTACTTTGTGGCAGTGAGTAGGGATGGATGAAAGTCCCTTACCTGGTCCTGCAGCTTCCTTCGTGGTGGGGGGGAGGGGCTTCGGCTTTCCCCCCGAAGTTCAGGCCAGGGGGGGAGGCTCCCCGCCTTGCCCGGCCGAAATTCAGGCCGGGGAGAAGCGCCTCGTCTCCCCTGCTGCGAAATAAAAAAGTAAATGTAAAAACACACACACACACGCCACCCCCCGCCCCCGCCAAACCACCACCGAACTGCCACCGGGACCCGACCCCGAGAGGGACATTCGAGGGAGGAAACTCCCATCCCGGGAAGGGCGGCGGGGCGTAGAATTTCACCTCCAATTTTGGGGGGCCGAATGCGTTGGCATTCGGCCTCCCCAAGATTTGTGGAGAAATTATCCGCCATCCCTATGGTTAATGGTTTTGAGTCAACCTTTGTGGCTTAGCATGATGTGTGAATGGGGGTCAGACAAAGCCATGGTGGTTTATTAACCATGCACAAACCATGTTCAGCAACCATCTGCTGCGACGTTGTTAGTGCTGCTAACCACGGCTTAGTGTCACATTTGAACAGGCCCCGTGGTTAACAGAGTGCTTGAGCTCTGCAGCAAGAGTGGCCGAAAACAGTAAGGATGGAGGAGAATTTCTCCCTGAATCTCTCGGAGGCCGAATGCCAACGCATTCGGCCCCCTGAAATTGTTGGTGAAATTCTCCACCCCCCCGCCCCCCCATGGGATGGGACTTACCTCCTGCAAATGTTCCTCCCGGCGGCAGGTCCCGGCCATTACAAAATAAATTAAAAACAACAACAACACCGTGATAGGCTACGTAACGATTAACGTAGCCTATCACGGCTAGATTTCCAAAGTCAGCTGTGATAGGCTACATTAATCGTTACGTAGCCTATCATGGGTGACTTTGAAAAAAAAAAGCGCTTACGCAAATGGCGGCGCCCATGGGCACCGCCATTTGCATTCCTTATTTGGTCCCGGTAGTCTACGTAAAGATTTACGTAGACTACAGTGAAAATAAGGGCAACGCAAATAGCATTGTCCTTATTTTCACCGTAGTCTACGTGAATCTTTACGTAGACTACCCGGGACCATATAAGGAAAACAAATGGCAGCTCCATGGGCGCCACCATTTGCGTACGTGCTTTTTTTTTTTTTTCAAAGTCACCCGTGATAGGCTACGTAACAATTTACATAGCCTATCACAGCTGACTTTGGAAATATAGCCGTGATAGGCTGCGTAAATTGTTACGTAGCCTATCATGGGTGTTTTTTTTTTCTTTTTTTTTCACTTTGTATTTCACGGCTGGGGAGATGGGACACTTCTCCCTGGCCTGAATTTCGGCCGGGCAAGGCGGGGCACCTCCCCCCCCGGCCTGAAATTCGGCCAGGCAAGGCGGGGCGCCTCCCCCCCAGCCCGAATTTTGGGGGGAGAACCGAAGCGCCTCCCCCCCACCGTGAAGCAAGCTGCGGGACCAGGTAAGTGACTTTCGTACATCACTAAAAAACAGCCATTATAGGAGTGGCAATGCTGTTGGCAGCCATTTCCTTCCTTTTTTCTATTCCTTAGGGAAATGAACAAAAAATAAAATAAAATGGCTGTGAAAATTGTGCAAAAATCTCATATCACTAAAAAGTGCATCTGTGCATGATCACAATATATTGCTAAAATATGCATTATCCCCATATACCACTAAAATACAAATTTGCATATATGCACTTGTGTGCAAAATTGCTATAGCACTTTTTAGCAATAAGGCAATTTTTGCACCATTTTCCACCATTTTTATTTATCTTTTGGTTATTTCTCTAAGGGGAGCAGAAAGAAGGAAGAAAATGGTCACCAACGGCCATCTGCAGTGCCGCTTCTGTAACATCCGTGTCAGCCACAGAGGCTGCTCAGATGCGTGAAGGAGTAGTTGGAGGTAGGAATGTCAGAGAATTCCACCACGGATCTCGGTGAGGCCGAGTGCCAGTGCATTCGGCCCCCTGAAATCCATGGCAGAACAAAGCCCCCACCCCGCGAAAGGCGCGTGAAATGGAGCACTTACCTTCCGCCATCCACGCTGACTTGCGAAGTGTCTGCGGCCGCCATTTGCTTCCTCATTATAGCCGTGATAGGCTATGTTAATAATTATGTAGCCTATCACAGCTAACACAAGGACGCCATTTGCGTCCCTGTGGAGGCCGTGATAGGCTACGTAAGTATTTACGTAGCCTATCATGGAAAAACAACAACAACAATAAACAGCGGATGCAAATGGCGGCAGCTACAGTGGCCACCATTTGAGTCCCCCCCTTTTTTTTCCGCCATTTTAGCCTACGTAAATATTTACATAGGCTATTACAGTGGGAAAAAAGGGAACGCAAATGGCGGCCACTACGCCATTGGCATTCCCCTTTATTTCTCACTGTAATAGCCTACGTAAATATTTACGTAGGCTAAAATGGCCAAAAAAAGGGGACGCAAATGACAGCCGCCATAGCCACCGCCATTTGCGTCCACTGTTTTTTGTTTTTTTTCCCCCATGATAGGCTACGTAAATATTTATGTAGCCTATCATGGCAAAATTTGGGATGTATGAAAGGTACTTACATTTCCGCGGATTATGCTGATGCTTGGGAGGAGGCTTTCTGTCCCTCCCCCCAGAATCCTGGCCAGTGTGGGAGGCACTCCATTCCTTCCCCCTGGAATCCTGGCCAGCTGGGTCTGCTCCGCAGGGATTTTGCGGAGCTGTCGGAAGGCTCTGCCAGCAGCCAGACATCTGGCCACTGGCTAGCAGGGATGCAAATGGCTGCGGACATAGCCGCTGCCGTTTGCGTCCCTGCAGTCAGCCGTGATAGGCTACGTAAATGTTTACGTAGCCTATCAGGGCTGATTAAAAAACAAAAAACAAAAAACGCGCGTACGCAAATGGGGGCGCCCATGGGCGCCGCCATTTGTGTTCCTTATTTTGGCACGTCTTAGTCTACATAAACATTTACGTAGACTAAGACGGTGAAAATATGGGGAACGCAAATAGCGTAGACGCTACGCTATTTGTGTTCCCCTTATTTTCGCCATCTTAGTCTACGTAAATGTTTACGTAGACTAAGACGTGTCAAAATAAGGAATGCCAATGGCGGCGCCCATGGGCACCGCCATTTGCGTAGGCGCATTTTTTGGGTTTTTTTTAATCAGACGTGATAGGCTACATAAACATTTACGTAGCCTATCACGGTGCTTTTTAAAAATCTAGCCATGATAGGCTACGTAAATCTTTACATAGCCTATCACGTTTTTTGTTTTTTGTGTTTTTTTACCTGGAAATAGTGGTGGCGGCAGCCGGTAGGAAGACCGGTCGCCACAGCCACCGCCTCCGAACCGCTACCGGAGCCTCTGCCGCCAGGGAGATCCACCTAAGGTAAGTCCCGTCCCGGGGGGGCGGGGGGCCGTTCCACCACCAATTTCAGGGGGCCGAATGCGCTGTCATTTGGCCTCCCCGAGATCCATGGTGGAACATTCGTACATCCCTAGGCAAAATACAGGGATGCAAAAGGCAGCGGCTACGGCGGCCGCCATTTGCATCCCTGCAGCCTGCCCAGCAGCCAGATGTCTGGCTTCAGGGATCCCCTGAATTTTGGGGGAAGGGCGGAGTGCCTCCCTCCCACCACGAATGTCACCCTTCGAAAAGGTTAGTGACTTTTGTACATCCCTAGTTGGAGGACTGTAGGTATTCACGTAGCCTATCACGTCTGACTTTGCAAATCTAGCCGTGATAGGCTACGTTAATTGTCACGCAGCCTATCATGGGGGTGGTTTTTTTTTTTACTTTTCTTGGAATGGCGGCAGCGGCAGCCGGTCAAAAGACCGGCTGCTGCCCCCGCCCCTGTCGAAGCCCTGCTGAACCGCCGCTGCGACCTGCCACCGGGAGCGACATTCGGGAAAGGTAAGTCCCATCCCGGGGGGGGGTGCAGAGAATTTCTCCCTGGAACTACTTCGGGGGGCCGAATACATTGGCACTCGGCCCCCCGAAGTTTTGGCAAGAAATTCTCTGACACCCCTAGATTTTACACAGTCGGTACATCACGAATTGAGAGGGCAGACCTGCCTGCAAAAGTCAGCTCAGGACTTAGAGGAGAGCCTGGAGACAATTTTGCAGTGGGACATTCAGGCCAGTCTACCTAGGCAAAGGGAATCCATGGTCTGCCGCTCCGCGTCACTGGCCCATAGTCAGCTCAAGAGTTGATTAATCTCTTTCTAGCCATGTGCAACTGCACAAGCTGTGAGTCTGTGTTCCACCTAGCAGGCATATGAAATGTTACAAGCCATTTTCTCTGTATTCTTCAAGACAAACTAATCTGAGCAGCAAGCCAGCTTATTACTATTGTTCTGGGCAAAGAAAGACTGGATGCACCAGGCCACATAGCATCTGCTGCTGCTGCTTCCGTTGTTTGTCTGTTTTTAGTGCCACAATAATGGCAGCATGTGGAAAGCCAATTTTCTCCCCCGTAATTGTCAGCATGCCTCTGATTAACTGTCCTCCTCAGTAAGCCCCAAGGGATATCTAGACACCTGAAGAAAAATTAACAATAACATCGGGATATCTTATAAAAGCCATCCATAATATCAATGTCCCACAGAGGGCTGATAATTTCAAGGGGTGTCTGCACTGCTGGATATACTGGAATTTCAAGTCAGACAAAATATTAATAGTAGATTGAGATACTTGCAACTACCAGTTCCATCTCTTTGCCAAAGGATTTCCCCCTCCCCCCCATTTCTTGATATTGTTTGGTGCATCAGTACAGGGAAGGGCCAAAATTCCTTGGAGATATAGATGAGCATAATGTAGTAACAAAAACCCTTCACATTCCAAAATTTTAAAATTGGAGAATTTATGTCCTCCCTTATCAATTTAACAGTATTTTGATAGGGTCAGCTCCAATTCAAAGCTTATTCTGAGACATTAAATGCTCTGGAGAAAACTGGAGGAATGTGTGCCTCGATGGGAAATTCTGTCCTCCAAATGATGGGGTTCTTGGTATTGTTACTTGGGCTGCTGCCTCATTTTGTGTGCAAGACAGTTTCTGTTCATCACAGCATGAAGACTCCTTCCAGGACATGTAGAGTAAGTGATATGGTCACTAGTTTACATGAGTTTTATCAACGGGGGGAATTTGTCATTGGAGAGATTGCTTCTACATTCTATTTCCTGCACCCAGATACAAGCTTCAGTGAAAAGCCATCTCCAGCGTTCATGAAGAAACTCATGTAAGGATTTCTCATCTACCAGAGTAGCATCTTTTTGCTTATATAATAACTGGGAACAGCAAATTAAGCAACAGAAAGCGTAAAAAAAGAGAAGAGATTATGTTCAGTAAGAATAAATAAGAATAAGAATAAATGCTATAAAGGCCACACTTGGCTTTTCAGAAATGTTGGTTGTTCATCCCTAAGCATTCCTTTGTTTTTTCAATCACATAATTCTAGCAGAAAGATTTGTTTTATTTTTTAAAAAACCAGTTAAAGAAATAAAGGCCACAAAAAGAAGAGCATGCATAATAATATAACAAGTTCACCAAAGAAATAAGGGAGCTCACTAATTATCACTCTTGACCTATCACCGATATACTTGTGGAACAGTTCCAGTAAAACAGCATAAGCAGAACATCACTATATAATGAAAGAATGAAAACAAATTTTACATAGCATGTATAAGGTATGTGTGTTGATTATCTTGTGTGTCTGTGGGTGAATTAGTCAGAAAAAAATATAGACAACTATACTTGAGTGGAAGTTGATCTAACATATGAAGGGCTTCTACATAGGAAAGAAATGCAAACTATGGTGCTGCCATATGTATCTTGAAGTTGGGATTCCTTGCATGCTGCCCTTGCTGACTAAATTTACACATTCATAGTCTCCCAGATTTTAGCAACTCACTGCTGTTTACTTGGTTGCTTTTGAGGCTTCCAATTATGTGCTATAAAATCCTGTTCATGCCTACCCAGAAACAAGGCCTTTGAGATCAATGGGGCTGACTCCCATGTATATGATTATAGGATAGTAGCCTTAATTGTGACACCTATTCCGTTCAATATTTTGTACTATTTTTACGATGTGTGCATAATTACATATATGCATGCACACTGTATACATGCCAACTGAACACACATAAGCAGAATCTTTTGACCTGGTACTCTTGGTGTGGATGAAAACCACAAACTAAGGGAGTGAGAGACCAACAGACAAGGTCCTTGAAAGCAATTTCCTGTAAAATAAAGAACTAAAGTGAATTTGAATCATACACCAGGGGAACTGGAATCAAGCAGTCCAAAGACATTAAAATTCTGATAGTTAGAAGAGGACAAGCATTTAATCATCAGTCATATAGCTAGATACATTGAGGTACATCGACAAGTGTGTGTGTGTGTGTGTGTGTTACAATGCTGGCAGCTGCCTGAGATAGCAGATTTTGGGTGTCATGAAAGGGCAGCAAAGTGTGGGATTTTTACTACACAGATTACGTAGACTACGGCGAAAATAAGGGCAACGCTATTTGCGTTACCCTTATTTTCGCCGTAGTCTACGTAAAGATTTACGTAGACTACAGCAACCAAATAAGGAATGCGAATGGCGGCTCCCTATGAAGGCCGCCATTAGCGTATGCGCTTTTTTTTTTTTTTTTAAGTCACCCGTGATAGGCTACGTGACGATTAACATAGCCTATCACGGCTGACTTTGCAGATCTAGCTGTGATAGGCTACGTTAATCGTCACGTAGCCTCTCACGGGGGCGTTTAAAAAAAAAAAAAACACTTTGGAGTTCGCAGCCGGGCGAGGCGGGAAGCCTCCTCCCCGGCCTGAATTTCGGCCGGGCAAGGCGGGAAGCTTCCCCCCCGGCCTGAATTTCGGCCGGGCGAGGCGGGAAGCCTCCCCCCCCGGCCTGAACTTCACGGGGGGAGCAGCGAAGTGCCTCCCCCCCACCGCGAACAAGCTTCGACGACAGGTAAGTGACTTTCGTCCACCCCTAACTCCAATACCTTCTATCTTTTCCTTCCATCTTTTTTGTTTTACAAATACCATATTGTGCTCTTCCATATATGTTTTTTCAGCACCAGAGGTTTTCCTTTTCGTTATTCTGGCTTAGTAGCAGATTCTTACCTGATATGTCTAATTACTCTCTTCTGTTTTGGCATTGAACTCTATTGCACTCATTTCATACCCTAAGCTTTGTGAATGTACTCAGTATCTCCTTTTCATTCTTGGAATCCGTGATTTTATGGAAGTCCTGCAAGGAAAACTATGAACTGTGGGCTTCTTGCTTCACTCCGCATAAATTCACTGGCTGTGCTTGTGAAGGGCAATTTTTGTCAGGTCTTCCCAACCCATGTATTATCTATCTACATTGTATGATAAGAAGGTGAAGACAATAGCCCCTTTCCCCAATAACTTGTATGCAGACCAATACTTCCTCTGAACCTGAAGGTAGTATATAGCCATTGTTAGCAGGCTACTGGGATATGGTTCTGCAACATTTAAATGCACCCTGATTCATTAGCTACAGAAAGCGGCTGCGTGGCACAGGGAATGGTAACTTTAAATCCCCATCTAATTTCAGAAGTGCTCTTGTGGATCATACAAAGAGTCCATCTAGTCCAGCATTCTGCTCATGCAGTGGCCAGCCAGCTTCCCATGAGAAACCCACAAGCAGGACATGAGTAAACAGCACCCTCCCACCATGTGTCCCAGCAACTGACCTACATAGACGTACTGCCTCTGATACTGGAGATAGCATATAGCCATCAGGACTAGCAGCCATTTGACAGCTTTATCCTACATGAATTTGTCTAATCTCTTTTTAAAGCCATGCAAATTGATGGCTATCCCTACATCTTTTGGTACTGAATTCCATGGTTTAACTATCCACTGTGTGAACAACTACTTCCTTTTATCTGTCATGAAGTGCCCACCTCTCATGGGATGACACCGGGTTCTAGTATTATGAGAAAGGGAGAGAAATGTCTCTGTATCACTTCCTCCAAACCATGCATAATTTAATAGACCTCTGTCATATGTCCTATCAATCACCTTCTCTTGAAGTTATAGTCCCAGATGTTGTAACCTTTCCTCATAGGAGAGCAGCTCCAGCCCCTTGATCACTGTAGCTGCTCCTTTCTGCACTTTTTCCAACTCTACAATGTCAATTTTTAGGTGTGCTCACTCACTATTACTGCACATAGTATTGGAGGTGTGGACACACCACCAGAGATTTGTAGAAGGGGAATATGATACAGACAGCTTTATTTTTATTTCCTTTCCTAATTATTCCTAACTAGGGGTGTGGGAAACCCCCTTACCTTCCATCTGCTGGGGGTCTGGGGGGGCGGTCCAGTCCTCCCCACCGGAATCCTCCCTGGCCGGCTCTGCTCCACGACGAGTCCGTGGAGCCTCCGGCCAGGGCCGGCCACGGCCATCTCCAGACACGAATGGCGTCCGGCCTAGTGGACGCCATTTGCATCCCTTCCCCTTACTGTGATAGGCTATGTAAAGCTTTATGTAGCCTATCACTGAAGGGGAAGGGACGCAAATGGCATCCACTAAGCCAGATGCCATTCGCGTCCGGAGACAGCCATGGACGGAAGTCCGGCAGGGAAAATAATAATTTAAAGGAAAAATAAAATCATTCTGTGTCAGGGTGGCCACCCAATGAGCGTTCTGGATGCAAAGCATAAAGAGAATCATTGTACAAGACCTTGATCTCTCAAGATCTGTAAAGCTAAAGGGGATGTCAACTCAAGTATTTTTCTGTTCTTTCATGTGTACTTTCTATGGTGCAACTGGTTTAACAAATCAGACTGGACTTTGTTTTGTGGGGTTATGCCAGGGACTGTGTTAGTACAGGAAGAATTCCATAAGCAGCAGAGAGCTAAAATAGTGCCATGCAATGTTGAATACTGCTTCTAGACATAATTCAGGAGAGCAAGCAGTGCACCATCAGAGATAATCATGGCTATAAGAAACTGTCTAAGATGCTTCAGTTATTGTTTTATTACATGGTATGTATGTTTTATTGTAGGGTGATGCCAAAAAACTACCAGCATATCTTAGCCTTGGTGTTTGCTATAAAGGAGATAAATGAAAATCCAACAGTGTTACCTAATGTCACCTTGGGTTTTCACATGTATGAGAGCTACTACAATCCACAGATTACCTACCTGGGGACCCTTGATCTGCTGTCTACACTACATGGATTTCACCCCAACTACAAGTGTGATGTGCAGAACAATTTGATAGCCATCATTGGAGGAATATACCCCATCATCAACCTTGATATTGCCACAATTTCAGAGATTTACAAGATTCCACAAGTAGGTTTGTAGACATGATTTGGCTTCTTCTTCATCCCATAATGGCAGGAAGAACAGGTTTTCACTTTTGGCCTGTAGCCCCTTTACCCCATAGATTTAGAGGTGCAGGCAGACAAAATAGGCAGCCAGCATATCTGCAAGGCAGTTGTTTGGTATTTGGTCCCAAAGATGAGTGGGAATTAAAGGGGAAAAAAAAAAGAATATGTTAACATTTGGCATTTGACCACTGTGAATTCATTAGATGTAATTTTCTTCTGTTGTTTGGCCACTGTGCCTCACAGAGAGGAGAGAAGTAGGCAGACAATGATTATGTGGCTGCAGTAGGCATTTTACGCCATACAGGGAAAGAGAGACTGGTTTAGCTGATATTTGTTCACTGCATCCCATTGAGTCAGTGGGGAAGAGAAAGAGAGAGATGGACTATGTAGTAGGCATTTGCCTCCAAGGTTCCATACCTGGAGAAAGACCCAAGGCAGGCATAGTTTAACTCTGGCATTTCCCCATCACCTCATATATGCATGATTCAGAAGGCTTGCAGTTTCCCCAACACCACCATCTAGAGACTCTCTTATGTATACAGAAAGGAAACCAAGCATATTGTCTTTATGAACCTTTAAGAGATCTCAGCCTATTATTCTCTAAATAATTCTCCTGAATGAACATCTTTTTTGAGAGAGAGAGAGAGAGAGAGAGAGAGAGAGAGAGTTTTTCTCTAGTGGTGTTGCCAGTTCCATCCCTACAGCATAGGAACCCAGTTAGTGAGTTTCTTTTAGCTACAGAGAGTTTATTTCGGTGGCAGAAGTTAAAGATGTCATAAGTAAGGTGCCATTCCCTAATGGTAAAGTCAAATTGGGAACTTTATGAAGACTGACATACAACGTTTCTGTCACATATGGGTTTTAGAGCTACAGTCAATGACCATTACAGCATCTAACACATGGGTCTACCAGCTAGGGACGTACGAAAGTCACTTACCTTTTTGCTGGTGTGATTCGTGGTGATCCGTGGAGCCACCAGCCATGGCCATCCGCAGCCAGAGTTCCGGCCACGTCCAGGCTGCTGTGGACACAAATGGCGGCCGCTGTACCAACCACCATTTGTGTCCTGCCAGGCTGCCATGATAGGCTACATAAGTATTTATGCAGCCTATCATGGCAAAGAGCAGGGACACAAACGGCGGCTGCTACGCCGTTTGTGCTGCTGGTCTTTCCGTGATAGGCCAAAGGCAGACATGCAAATGGTGTAGTGGCGACCATTTGCATGGCTGCCTTTGCTGTGATAGGCAACATAAATACTTACGTAGCCTATCATGGCAGCTTGGCAGGACGCAAATGGCTGCCGCAGCAGCCGGCCGAACGACCAGCCACCACTGCCGGAGCTGCCGCTGCCGCTGGAGCCCCAGGTAAGTTTCGTTCCAGGGGGATTCTGCAGGTTGGCGGGGGGTGGGAGGCTGTTCTGCTACGGGTTGCAGGGTGCCGAATGCCAGTGCATTCAGCCTCACTGAAATCCGTGGTGGAATTCTCCGCCATCCCTACTACCAGCTTTTTGGGGGTTGTGTTCATTTGGAAAACTGTCCTGGGTACAACGTCACAATGGCTGCTGCAGGCCTTGCAAGTCACAAAGGTCTTGTCGAAAAGACTGAGTACAAAGTGAGATCTGAGTCCCAGAACAGAAAGCATCTCCTTTGAACCCACAGTTTTCTGTTCCAACCCTGCAAACACTCTCTCTTTCCCTGGATCACCACCCATTCAGATTCTCTCTCTCTCTCTCCCTCTCTCAAACTCACACACAAACACATACATCACAGATGAACCCATCCATTCAAACACACACACACACAAGCAAGGACCCCATGTACCCATAATTCATTCATGCATACACACACTGGTTCTGCCTTTCTCCTCTTCACTGCAAGCACATGGAAAACCACAACCAATCTCTTCCAGGATCCTTCCAAATACCCTCTTTCTGGATCGCCACAACACCTTAATTTCCCCCTTTTTTTCCTCATGACCCCCCCATGCCACATCTTGCCCTGATTGTGGGTTCCTGGTCAACAGCTCGTTGGCCACTGTATGAACAGAATGCTGGACTAGATGGACCCTTGGTAGGCATGGACGAAAGGGACTTACCTGGTCCCGCAGCTTGCTTCGCGGTGGGGGGGAGGTGCTTCGGTTCTCCCCCCGAAGTTCAGGTGAGAGGGGGAAGGCACCCTGCCCCGCCTGGCCGAAATTCAGGCTGGGGGAGAGGCGCCCCATCCCTCGCCGCCGAAATTCAGGCTGGGGAGGAGCGCCCCATCTCCCCGGCTGCAAAAAAAAAGTAAAGAAAAAAACAACAACAACACACACACCCGTAATAGGCTACGTAACGATTTACGTAGCCTATCACGGCTAGATTTCCAAAGTCAGCCGTGATAGGCTACATAAATCGTCACGTAGCCTATCACGGGTGACTTTCAAAAAAAAAAAAAAGCGCATACGCAAATGGCCATTTGCGTTCCTTAGTTTGGCACGTCTAGTCTACATAAAGAGTTACGTAGACTATGGCGAAAAAAAGGGAACGCTATTTGCATTGCCCTTATTTTTGCCGTATTCTACGTAACTCTTTACGTAGACTAGACGTGCCAAATTAAGGAATGCAAATGGCGGCGCCCCATGGGCGCCGCCATTTGTGTCCACGCTTTCTTTTTTTTCAAAGTCACCCGTGATAGGCTACGTGATGATTTACGTAGCCTATCACGGCTGACTTTGGAATTGTAGCCGTGATAGGCTATGTAAATCGTTACGTAGCCTATCATGGGTGTGTGTGTGTTTTACTTTACTTTTTTTTTTTGCAATGGCGCCGGCGGCAGCCGGTCGGGAGACCGGCCGCCGCCCCCGCCCCTGCCGAAACGCTGCCGAAACGCCGCCGGGACCCACCGCCGAGAGGGACATTCGGCCACGGTAAGTCCCATCCCGAGGGGGGTGGGGGGACGGTGGAGAATTTCCCCACCAATTTCGTGGGGCCGAATGCGTTGGCATTCGGCCTCCCGGAGATTTGTGGAGAAATTCTCCGCCATCCCTAACTCTTGGTCTGATCCAGCATGGCCGTTCTTAGGGCCCATCTTCCTTTTTCTCAGGGGCTGCAGAGGAAATTGTTGGCCTGCAGCCATCAGAAGTAAAGAGGGAAGAAGCACTGTGGACTAATGACAAAGAAGGGGGAGGCAGGCTCTGGTCCTCGAAAAAGCAAAATATATTGTTCTCTACACATTTGAAATAAAAAATTTACATTAAAAAGATATTAATCTTAATTTAAATGTTTTATTCAATTTATAGCTCCTGAAGGAGATATTCCAAATTTATTAACTTAGCCTATCATGTCTTTTTTTTTTTTTAACAAGACTGCAAATGGCAGCGGTGGCAGCTGGCCGGAAGACCAGCTGCCACCTCTGGAGCCGCCGCCGCTGCCGCCGCTGCCTGGAAGATCCACCCCAGGTAAGTCTCATCCTGGGGGGGATCCGCGAGGGGGCAGGAGGTGGCAGGCCATTCTGCCACGGAGTTCAGGGCGCCGAATGCACTGCCATTCGGCCTCACTGAGATCCGTGGCGGAATTCTCTGACATCCCTAGGGGCGGGGGGGGCTTCATTCTGCCATGGATTTCAGGGAATTATCGACCATGGCAAGTTGCACTATATGTGAAAAATACATATCTCTGCACAGAAATACAGGAGCATGAGCTTGGTAGCCCCATTGAGAGCATCTGGATCAAAACTAGGGATGGCGGAGAATTCCTCCACAGATTTCAGTGAGGCCGATTGCTAGGGATGGGGGAGAATTTCTCCGCACCCACCCCACCCCCTGCCCCCCCCGGGATGGGACTTACC
This sequence comes from Heloderma suspectum, assembly GCF_057233095.1. NCBI lineage: Eukaryota > Metazoa > Chordata > Lepidosauria > Squamata > Helodermatidae > Heloderma > Heloderma suspectum. The sequence continues at coordinate 90,004,026 of NC_139463.1, read as the reverse complement.
TTTCCCAAATGTCCCTCCCGGCGGCGGGTCCCGGCGGCAGTTTGGCAGGTCTTTGACAGGGGCAGAGGCGGCAGCCGGTCTTTCGACCAGCTGCCGCCACCGCCATTCCAATAAAAGGAAAAAACAAACAAAACGCCCCCGTGATAGGCTACGTGACGATTAATGTAGCCTATCATGGCTGACTTTGCAGATCTAGCCATGATAGGCTACGTTAATCGTCATGTAGCCTATCACAGGGGCGTTTTTTTTTTTTTACTTTTTATTTCGCGGCCGGGCGAGGCGAGGCGCCTCCTCCCCGGCCTGAATTTCGGCCGGGCGAGGCGGGAAGCCTCCCCCCCGGCCTGAATTTTGGCCGGGCGAGGAGGAAAGCCTCCCTCCCCCGGCCTGAACTTCGGGGGGAGCAGCGAAGCGCCTCCCCCCCACCGCGAAGCAAGCTGCGAGACCAGATAAGTGGCTTTCGTGCACCCCTACCAATTGCACTGGCATTCGGCCCCCTGAAACCCATGGCAGAATGGCCTCCCCCCCCACCCCACGGAATCCCCCCGGGATGAAGCTTACCTGTGGCGGATGTTCTGGCGGTGGCAGCCCTGGTGAGCTCTGGCGGCTCTCAGCCGGCTGCTGCAGCTGCACATGCCACTTGCGTCCTACCAGGCTGCCGTGATAGGCTATGTAAGTATTTACGTAGCCTATCATGGCAAAGAGCAGGGATGCAAACAGCGGCCGCTATGCTGTTTGCACTTCCTGCTGCTCTTTCTGTGATAGGCTATAATGAATATACACTTACGTTCTATGGGATACACTGATGTTTGCCAGCTTAAACCAGTGAACAAACTATATCATCTCCTAGAAAAAAATAGCCCGGCCACTGTTGTCCCACTACTATCCTCTAGATTGGAGTACTATAATGCATTGTATGTGGGGCTGCCTTGAAAGATTTCTCAAAAACATAAGTTAGTGCAGAATGCAGCATCTAGGTTTATCACTCGGACTGGTCACACTAACCATATATGGCCAGTAGGGATGGCAGAGAATTCCGCCACGGATTTCAGTGAGGCTGAATGCAGTGGCATTCGGCCCCCTGAAACCTGTGGCAGAATAGCCTCCCACACCCCGCCACCCCGCGGAATTCCCCCCGGAACGAAACTTACCTGCGGCGGCGGCAACTGGTCTTTTGGCCAGCTGCTGCAGTCGCAAATGGCAGCCGCCATAGCGGCTGCCATTTGCGTCCTGCCAGGCTGCCGTGATAGCCTAGGTAGGTATTTACGTAGCCTATCACAGCAAAGAGCAGGGATGCAAACAGCGGCTGCTACGCCATTTGCATGGCTGCCTTTACCATGATAAAAGGTAAAGGTAAAGGTGTCCCAACCAGTCGTGTCCGACTCTAGGGTGCGGTGCTCATCCCCGTTTCTTAGCCGAAGAGCCAGCGCTGTCCTAAGACGCTTCCGTGGTCATGTGGCTGGCATGACTGAACATCGAGGTGCACAGAACGCTGCTACCTTTCCCGCCAAAGTGGTACCTATTTATCTACTTGCAATTTCTTGCTTTCCAACTGCTAGGTTGGCAGAAGCTGGGACTGAAGATGGGAGCTCACTCCATCACGCAGCACTCGGGTCTCGAACTGCTGACCTGCTGACCTTCCAGTCTGCAGTTCAGCGTCTTAACCACTAAGCCACCGCAGTCCCACCACTTACATAGCCTATCACAAAAAGAGCAGTGGCACAAACAGTGTAACAGCCGCCATTTGCATTCCTGCAGCTGCTCTTTGCTGTGACAGGCTACATAAATGGCCAGTGCTTCTTTATTATAATTATGATTATTTGTATTTAACAGGCAGAAATTAAATGAATTCCCTAGGTGGCATACAAAATTTAAAAAAGATACTGATACAATAAAATATAACAAAAATCTAAAAGAAGGCAGCAGACAATATAAACCCAACAGAAAAAAAGCAATGCAAAGCCAGCACAGTAAAAAGCAGTACAAACGTCAACATGCTAATACACAATACAAATGAAAAGCTAAAACCAAACCACTTAATAAATACAGAAGTTAAATCCTCAAAAATGTCATAGGAATTAAATTATAGATTTATAGAAAGCTTGGGAGAACAAAAAACAAAGTCTTAATTTGTGACTGAAAGAAATAAAATGTTGACAGCAGGGGATCTTTCCTGGAACCAATTATATTAGGGGTGCATGAAACCCCGCTTACCTGGCTCCGCCGGGTTCCGCAGGTGGGGGGAGGCAATCCGTTCCTCCACCCAGAATCCTCGATGGGGGGGAGACAATCCGTTCCTCCCCCCAGGAATCCTATCCAGCCGGCGCTGCTCTGTGGCCAGGCCACGGAGCCGCCAGCTGGACCAACCCACAGCGGGGCCTCCAGCCGCTGCCAGGCTGGTGCGGACACAAATGGTGACCTGAGTAGGGGATAGGGATGTACTAAAGTCACTTACCTTTTAACGAAATGTGATTCGAGGTGGGGGGAGGCTCTCCGTCCCTCCCCCCGAAATTCTGGCCGGGGGGGAGGCGCTCCATCCCTCCCCCAAAATATTCTGCCCGGGGGGGGAAGGCGCTCCGTCCCTCCCCCCCAAATCCTGGCCGGCCGGATCCACAAATGGCATCCCTGCAGTCAGCCGTGATAGGCTACATAAATGTTTACATAGCCTATCACGGCTGAGTAAAAAAAAAAAGAGCGGAGCCAGTTGGCCAGGATTCCGGGGGGAGGCGTGGAGTGCCTCCCCCCCAGCAAGGATTCCAGGGGGAGGGATGGAGCACCTCCCCCCGAGCAGAACCCAGAGGAGCCAGGTAAGGGGGGTTTCGTACATCCCTAGATAGGCGACGTAAATATTTATGTAGCCTATCACTGCTAAAGCAGGGACGCAAATGGCTACCATAGGGACATAGTACCATATCACGGCTACCATAGGGACGCAAATGGCATCCCCTACTCAGGACGCCATTTGCGTCTGCACCAGCCTGGCAGGAGCTGGAGACACAGCAGCTGCCACCGCCACCGCAGCCACAGCCAGAGCCGCAGCCAGGTAGGCTCCATTTCGCGGGGCTTTCGCAGGGTGGAGGGGCTGGGGGCTCTGTTCCGCCACGGATTCTGAGGGGCCGAATTCACTGGAATTCGGCCCCCCTGGGATCCATGGCAGAATTCTCTAACATCCCTAATTATACTGCCTTTTTGGTTCCAGACGAATATGTTTCTCTTTCCCCAAGAATTCTAGCAGCTCTGGCACAAGGTAGATGAGCCACCACCCCGTTCCAGCATCTTATCCATCCTTTACCTCATAGTACATGCAGGAGATGGTCCTGCAAGACTTCCATGGCCCTGTATTCCAATTCATGGTGGAACGGCCTCCCACCTGCCACCACCCCACGGAATCCCCCCTGGACGGAACTTACCTGGGGAAGATGCGGCGGCAGCAGCTCCGGCTGGTCTCCTGGCCAGCCGCAGCTGGGCTGCTGTGCGGCCGCCATTTGCGTTCTTGCAGCCGTGATAGACTACATTAGGATTTACGTAGCCTATCATGGCAAAGAGCAGGGGTGCAAATGGTGTCGTGTTGCGGAGCCAGCCGGGCAGGATTCCGGGGGGGAGGAACAGATCACCTCTGCCCACCTGCGGAACCCGGCAGAGCCAGGTAAGCGGGGTTTCGTACACCTCTAGTCCTTCCCCTTCCCCCACCTGGAAGACCCACTGCTGTAGCCTCCAGTGGGTGGTTTGGAGAACCCCACCAGCCTCTCTCCTTCCAGGGCATCTGCTGCAATGAGATAACAGGTCACAGGGGGCATTGGAGTTTCCACCTGCCCTCTCTTTGTCTTGTCGCATGCAGATGGAATCCGTGGTGGAATTCTCTGACAACCCTACGACTGCTGCTGTGAGAATTTTGTATTAAGGGAGGAAAGCCAGCTCGTTGGAGTTAAGTGCAGCTGCAACCAGTAAATAAATGTCCTTATCCACACCTGTGTGTACATTACATCAAAATGACACCAACTTCTAGCCTCAAAGCAGCCTTAGGCACACATTTTGGAACTGCAAAAATTTGTCTAAGAAATTTGGGCTGCACTACTTCCAATGGTTTTAAATTGGCATCAGCCCAAATTCAAATCCCAAAGAGCAGTTGAGCTATAGGCTTAGCTTTGAAAACTTCAAGTGCCACTGGAATAAAATTGTGCCCCTGCTTTCTATAAAAATGCAGTAACATTCGCTTCTCATAGCTTTTTCCATCACATAATAATCACACTGAGCTGGTCATGATCCGGAACCTTGAAATACTATTCCCAAGTATTTAAATGCTTTAACTTGCTCTATAGGGTGCCTGTCCAAATACCATTTATGTGGTTTATAATGCCTGAAGAAAACAATTACCTTAGAATTATCATAATTAAGTAAGAGATTGGGTTTTTGGGGCATTACTCAGAAAATGCTCCTAAATGCCTCCTTAAGCCCACTTTGGTCTGTGATAAAATTACTGCATCATCTGCCTACAGTAAAGTTTATATTTTCTTTGTGGCTATATTTGGTGCATGAAACTTCGGGGGTGATAAAAAATTTGACAATGTCGTTAATATACAGATTGAACAAGATAGGAGCCAGAATACATTCTTGCTTGACCCTTTTAGTGGATGAAACTGAATCTGTAAAACCTCTGTCTAATGTACATCATATTTTCAATCGTGTATTGTTATATAGGCTTTTGATCAAGAAAAGAAGTCTTTTATCAATAGACGTTAGGGCCAATTTTCCCAAAGTCTTACATGGGAAATTGAATCAAATGCTGCTTTTAAATTGATAAATGCAGCCTATAAAGCTCCTTTGTTTTGTTTTTTTGCATATTTATCAATTAGATGTTCAAAACCACACAAATGATCTAATGTTGATCTATCTTATCTAAACCCGGCTTGTGCATCTGTCAAGATATTCTCCTCATCCATCCAGTTAATTAACTTGTTATGTTGGTGTTTTGCATACTATTTGCTAATTACACATAGCAAGCTGATTGGGCAGTAGTTTGCTGGATCAGTTTGGGGGCCTTTCTTATATAAGGGAATGATTACTGCAGTATCCCACACCTCAGGGATTTTCCATTAAATCAATATAGGGGAATACCATGGCCAGCAAAGGGGCCCACCAGCTGATGTTAGATTTTAGTGATTCTGGTGGTATAAAATCTATTCCAGGTGCTTTATTACTTTTTGATGGGGAAGAAAGATCCTTTACCTCAATTGTTATCACAGTGGGCCATTGGGGTAGATCATCTGGAGCTTCCAGAGACTGATTGGCCCTTGCACTGCTATCAGAAAACAATGCCTGATAAAAGCATCTGATCCTCAGAGCTAATAACACATAGCGAATAAGTATGGACATTGTCCATTAGTCCTGTTACTGTATGCCAAAAAAGACATGTATCTCTATTATAAGAGGCCTTCACCAATGTTTGTGAAGCCCTTACTCCATCCTGCCATTTTTTCTTTTTAATCAGTTGAATTTTATCCTTTTTGCATTCTAATTTATTTATTTATTTATTTATTTATTGCATTTATACCCCGCCTTTCTCCCTCTCGCAAGGAACTCAAGGCGGCTTACATTATCCTCCTCACCGTTGTATCCTCACAACAACAACCCTGTGAGGTAGGTTGGGCTGAGAGTCTGTGACTGGCCCAAATTCACCCAGTGAGCTTCCATGGCCAAGTGGGGACTAGAACCCGGATCTCCCGTCTCCCAGTCCGTCACTCTCACCACTACACTACACTGGCTTCTTTGTCAAACCACCCCATTTTAGCACTTGTACTCCTCTGCCCAGAATTACTCTTTATTTTAAGATGCACTTGTAATCCATCAATCAGGTCCTGAAATACATGTACGGCTTCAATCGGTGATTTTGCAGAAAGAATTGCAGCATGTAGACTGCTGAAATCCCTTGATTGCAAAAGTTGGGACAGGGCTAGGTCCACTTCTGAAGTCCACTTTATTCTCTTATTGCCTGTCACACCTAAATCTCTCCTGGAGGCATGTTGAGATTGTAAGCGTGTATAGTTCTCTATTATATTTACCGGTATTAGTTAATGGCAGTTGGTCGGTCTCTGTATAGATGCCAACCCTAAAGGGGGTGAGAAACGTATAGATGGATCTGGAGATAAATATATAATCTATTACACTGCCACTATGATTGAGAAATGATACTCACCTACAGAAAAACTAACCTGTGCCTTCTGAGTTGTAGCCCATATTTATCCATATAGGCAATTTACCCAATCATTAGGGTAATTTTTAGGAACTTCCTAAAATTGATTTCATGAGCACATACCCATCACAAGCAGATGTTATTCCATTCATAAAATACATCTGCATTCTATTTCAGCTCACTACTGGATCTTTTCCCCCAGCATGGGGTGACAAATCCCTATTCCATTATATATACCAGATGGTCCCAAACGAAGCTCATCAGTACCAAGGGATTGTCCAGTTACTTGTGCATTTCAACTGGACATGGATTGGGCTCTTTACTTCTGATGATATTCAGGCAGAACAGCGTCTGCAAAAATTACTGCCAATGCTTTCAAAAGGAAGCATCTGTGTTTCCTTTATACAAAAAATGCATCCCATGGTAAAACATGATGGAAAGGGAGGATTGTTGCATAATGAATTGGAAGAAAAATCAGCTTTCATGGAAAGCAAAGCCAGTGTATTTCTTGCAGGTTCTCCACACCCATCTATAATTAAAAGAAGTTCATTTCTTCAGAGAGCAGTCCCAGATTCACCTATAAGTAAGGTATGGATTATGACAACAGACTGGGATTTCACAGCAAGCACCAGTCTAAGGGGCCATGATATACAGTCCCTCCATGGCATGCTATCCTTTGCAGTCCACTCAAAGGAACCATTAGGATTCAGGCAATTTCTTCAGAGTGTGAATCCTTCCTGGGCAAAAGAAGATGGCTTTATCAAGGTATTCTGGGAGAAGACCTTCAACTGTTCATTGAAAAGAACCTTTGAGAGTGAAGCATTCAAGAAAGACTGCAGTGGAGAGGAGAAACTGGAGAGCCTTCCTGGAACTTTCTTTGAAATGGGTATGACTGGTCACAGCTACAATGCGTACAATGCAGCCCTCGCTGTGGCACATGCTCTACATTCCATGCATGTCTCAAGATCCAGACAGAAATTACGGGGGTCTGGAAGAAAGCTGGAGCCCTGGAATGTGCTGGCATGGCAGGTATTTTCAATCAAAAGCACATCCCTTATTTTGGGATTTATTTCTCACGTGGCTGTGAGAAGGATAAGCTGCTACAAGTTTCAGGTGTATTCTGTCCTCTATGAGAGCAGAGCCCTATTGATGAAGATGAGACTGAGTCTGGAGAAGAAATACTTTTAACTGGAAGTTTATTTAAAGAACATAGCTTATCACAATAATGGTTTCCACTTGTTACAGAGAGTGAGAAAATGCGGGAGCTTCTCCTAGCTTGAGGAAGCGAGAAAAAGGAATGGCTTCCTTCTGGGCAAATAAAGGAACATATTAATACAAAAAAGAGGTGGGGAGACCAATTACTCATTGGTCACTAGACAATGCCTACTATCTCCTCCCTAGTCACTGGTCGAGTGTTTCATTCTATGAACCTCTGACCCCAAGAATTATCCCAAAAGGCTTAGAGTGCAAAGTCTAGTTAATCCTTGCATGCACATGCATCTCCTCCCCCAAACTCCTCTGTCCAAAATTATTCTTCTTTTGTCATTTTTCCAACACTCTATACATTAAAAGCCACATGTACATGTTATCCCAGAAGGCTTAGAGTGCAAAGTCTAGTTAACCCTTGCATGCACACGTACAGCTTTCTTAAAGCCACAGTATATGAGTTATTAGGGTTAAGGTTAGGGTGAACAGGTATCACCTTGCTTGTTGTCTCCATCTCCATTTCTATAGATCCCTGATCAGGTACTTGTTTCTCTGGAGGGACACATTAAGACAGAATGGAGCTAGGGACATATCCCAATCTCCATTTAACAAATGTGATCTGCCCCAGATTTCTATTTCCACCTGGTTAGCAACTGGGGAAGACAACTCTTCTCAAAGGAAAGATTTGCATCCCTCCAGTATAGAAAGATGAGGTAAAGCATTTAGGAAGCAAGGCCCAGACATTTGTAAGATAATTTCAACACATCTGGTTTAGGTTCATGTCAATGTGATAGTGAAAATACTTTGCAGTTCATTCCTATCTTTTCCTCTTTGAATTTAGCTCCATCCCTTTCTAAGGGGCATCTCATTCAATAACAGTGCAGGAGAGACAATACGGTTTGATGAAAATGGAAAAGAAGTCACAGGATTTGATGTTACGAACTGGATAATTTTCCCAAATCAATCCTTTCTGAGAGTTAAAGTGGGAATGTTCAATCCAGTAGCTCCTGCTGGAAAAAAGTTAACAGTCCATGATAAAAGCATCATGTGGCCTAGGATGTTCAACCAGGTGAGACAGAAGAAAGCATGCAAGATGTAGCACAAGTTGCTTGTATGTATATTTGTTTCTCTAAAAATATTTTACACCACCTGTTATGTTCAACATATTCAGGTTTTCTACAAGGATAGAACTACAATAAATTACACAGCCACAGGAGTGCCCCTATAGTTAAGGTGTGTCACACAAAAAAACCGTTCTGCAATTATAAGCCTAAAATTATGTTGCTTATACAATGATACCAGCTGAGCTCATAACTGGAAACCTGGTACCAAGTTCTAGCTTATGAGGTCTCCAATTGTACTGACTTTCAAGCCAATTTGATAAAAATTGCCACAGGTGAGGTGCAGCAAGTTAAAATGTGATGACAATTGGCACATGTTTACTTTTTTCTCCAATTCCATCATGGCATATCATATATTTCTTTTAGATTTCGGTGAAAACGACTGACGTACTTTATTCTTGCTTCTTGAGGAGGTGTGCCTTTCTTTGGTTTGGTGATGTTCTGAGCATGTTATTGTGTGCTGTTTGGTTTTAATTTTTGTGAACCGCCCAGAGAGCTTTGGCTATTGGGTGGTATAGAAATGAAACAAACAAACAAACAAACAAATAAATAATGAGCAGTGGTTACAAAACTATTAAGGTTTTCTGTCCCATTATAACCTAGGGCAACAAATGCTGGTGAAGCGTTGTCATGCATGTTCAGTGTCATTCTGCACCTAGAATGCTGCGGGTACTTCAGTGTTTTCAAAGGCTTTTGAAGAGGGAATCAGAGGCATTCTGTGTTCTGTGCCTATTTCTTTATTAATGGAATGTGACCTCACAACATCTGGCCAAATCTTACTAGACAGATTGGGATGCTAGTGTTGAGGTGCTTAGGGGGCGTTAACACTTTCCACCCATCTGAATCAGACAGCCCTGACTCCACTTCACATAGCCAAAAAGCAATGTGCTTACACAGAATTTTTCGGACCTTTGCGCTCAATGCGTGAAGTTCTAATCAGAAGACAGACATATGGGAACAAGGCTTCGGTATGTGCCATTATTCCCCTGCTCCCATTAGCCCTTCACACAATCAGGTGAATACAGGCATAGGGCTTCAGATCTAAACAGATTTCTTCTAACTCCTGTAACATACATGTCCAAATAAATTTTCCAGAAATCCACCCACCCACCTCTCTTTCACATAGATAAACACACAAACCTTTCTTAAACAACTTGACAAGTGCAGGCTTTCTTAAGGAATAGTTAAAATTTCCCCCCAAAAGGTTCCCTCCTTGGTTGTAATGTTGATATATGTGCGCTGTCCCTAGTATATATGTGCAGTTATCACTTTGTCACTTGCAAAGCTTTCCCTGTATTATCATGACACCATTCCAATTTATAGTTTCTTTTTATGTGCTTAGTTCTGTTGTTGTATAATAATTGTTTATTAGCACTGTGTTTAACAGTGATTTTAATACTTTTGTATTTAGAGATTTTATTACATCAAGTGGTATGCAAGTATTATCAATCAAGATGTCTACCCAATTTGGAAACCATATTTCTTTAGACTTGCAATTGAAACCACAACTCTCAAAACATCTTTTTCTCAGTCCTAACCATTCTCCACTGATATTTATGATAGGTGTTGCCCATTTCTCTGTGTAATGACAACTGCCATCCTGGCTACATTAGGAAAAAGAAGGAAGGGGAGCCATTTTGCTGTTATGAGTGTGCCCCATGTCCTCAAGGGAAGATTTCGTATCAGAAGGGTAAGAGTCATAGTTCATCACAGATGTCAAGATTGCTACATATTCAATCATCCAAAAGCCTGACATTTTAAAAGACCAGAAGCTAAGGCTATCTCACGTTGGTTCAAACTCTACAAAGCCAGGAAATGGAAAGCTAAGGCTGATGCCATATCTGACGTGCCCCATGGTCAGTCATGATGTTGGGCAATGACACAGATTTTATATTTGTGCTTGCTTACAACTTACCCACCATGCAACCACACTTTGCCTTGGTCTTTCAGTCCCAAATCCAGATTGGGAGGATAGAGTATCTGGGACCAGCAAAGATACTCTGCATTGGCCTGGTCTTGTATTGCCTTATGAAGCATCTGAGTCTTACTGTATTGCTTAGGGATATACGAAAGTCTTACCTGGCTCTGCGCTTGGGCATCCACGGTGGGGGGGAGGTGCTCCGTCCCTCCCCCCGGAATCCTCCCCAGCCGGCTCCGCTCTGCAGTGGCTCCACGGAGCCGCCGGCCAGGGCCGGCTGCAGCCAGAGTTGCAGCCGCAGCCGGGCTGCTGCAGCCGCAAATGGCAGCCATTGTAGTGGCCGCCATTTGCGTCGTTGAAGTCAGCCATGATAGTCTACGCAAGTATTTACGTAGCCTATCATTGTAAAGGCAGCCATGCAAATGGTGGCTGCCACACCATTTGCATGGCTGCCTTTACTGTGATAGGCTATGTAAATACTTACGTAGCCTAGCACGGCAAAAAGCAGGGGCGCAAATGGCGCAGCAGCTGCCATTTGCGTCCCTGCTCTTTGCCGTGATAGGCTACATAAATACTTATGTAGGCTATCATGGCTGACTGCAAGGGCGCAAATGGCAGCCGGCTGGGAGACCAGCTGGAGCCGCCGCCGCCGCCAGAGCCACTGCCGCATCCACCCCAGGTAAGTTCTGTCCCAGGGGGATTCCGCGGGGTGGCAGGCAGGAGAGGCTGTTCTGCCACAGATTCCGGGGGGCTGGATTCTAAAGAATTCAACCTCACTGGAGTCCATGGCGGAATTCTCTGACATCCCTAGTACTGGTAGTTATATGAGAGGAGAAAAATATCTCCCTATCCAATTCTTCCACACCATGCATAGTTTTATATACCACTGTCATGTCTCGCCTCACTCACATTTTTTCTAAGGTAAACAGTCCAAGGTGTTATTGTTGTAACTTTTCCTTGTAGGGCAGTTGCTCCCACCTTTTATCATTGCAGTTGCTCTTTTCTCCACTTTTTCCAACTGTACGATTTCCTTTTTGGGTGCAATGACAGAGTATATTTGAGTACACGGTATTCAAAATGCAGTCACACCATAGATTTGTATAAGCGAGTAAGATCTTAGCAGTTTTAGTTTTGTTTTCTTTCCAAATTATACCTGTCATGGAAGTTGCCTTTTTCACAGCAGCTGCAGACTGAGGTGACATTTTCATCAAGGTGGACATCACAGCCCCAAGATCTCTTTCTTGGTCAGTTACCACGAGCTCAGATCCCATCAACATATACATGAAGTTGGGATTTTTTGTCCCAACATGAATCACTTGATGCGCATACATTGAACCGCCTTTACCATTTTGGTGCCGTTTCTCCCAGTATGGAGAGATTCTTTGGGAGCTGTTTGCAGTCCTTTTTGCTTTTAACCACCCTAAGTAATTTGGTCCCTGTAGGACCCCACTCTATTCATGTAAGTATAAAAATCCATAAAAAATATAAAATCAATGGGGATGTAAAGCCAAATGGGTGCCCTGTGGAAAAACAACTTGAGGTGTGTGTGTGTGTTTTGGGGGGGAGGTTTTTATTAAAATATGTTTCTACATACAATAAAATACATCCGAACATGGAAGTGCATGAAAAACACTGCAATAAACTCACCTTTTGCAGTACCTAATACATTTATTTTCTAACTAATTTACCACTAATACCCTTTAGTAATGTAACACTTAAATTGTAATTTTTACTACATTAAGATTAAAGAATCCACTTAAATCAAGTGCAGATAAGAGAATCTACCATTTTTCAGATGAAAGGCATCATCAGAATTTGCTGCCTAACTCACATTTTCTTGAAATATCAATAAATGAAGATCAGATCAGAATAAATGAAGATCATGCTCACACAACGATCAGGGGTAGGCGGCAGGTCAGCAAGCGCCCAGCAAACCCAGGTAGAGGTGAGTCTGTCCATCCCTACTGGCAGTAGCAGTGGGCAGGTGCACAGGTGCACAGATGCCAGCCTTAATGGGGGCAATCATTGCTTGCCTATGTCACACAGTGCATGGTGTGCTGTGATGCTGACTGTGCCCCTGGAAATTCTGAGAGAGAGAGAATCTTCCAGGTGAGCTTGTGGTACTCAGGTGAGACTTAATCACAGAGGTCTTGGCTCACAATTCATCCATTACTAGGGATGTACGAAAGTTCCGCCACGGCTCTCGGGGAGGCTGAATGCCAGCGCATTCGGCCCCCCAAAATTGGTGGTAGAATGGCTGCCGCCACCGCCATTTCCAGTTTAAAAAAAAAATGATCATAGGCTACGTAAAGATTTACGTAGCCTATCATGGCTAGGTTTTAAAAAAAACACCGTGATAGGCTACGTAAATGTTTACGTAGCTTATCATGGCTGACTTTAAAAAAAAACGAAAACAAGAACATGCATATGCAAATGGCGGTGGCCATGGCCACCGCCATTTTCATTCCTTATTTTGGCATGTCTTAGTCTACATAAACATTGACGTAGACTAAGACGGCGAAAATAAGGGGAACGCAAATAGCGTAGACGCTACGCTATTTGCGTTCCCCTTATTTTCGCCGTCTTAGTCTACGTCAATGTTTATGTAGACTAAGATGTGCCAAAATAAGGAATGGAAATGGTGGCGACCGTGGCTGCTGCCATTTGCATACACGCGTTTTTTTGTTTTTAAGTCAGCCGTGATAGGCTACGTAAACATTTACATAGCCTATCACGGCTGACTACAGGGAGGCAAACGGCGGCGGCTATGGCCGCTGCCATTTGCCTCCTTGCTAGGCAGCGGCCTGATGTCCGGCTGCTGGCAGAGCCGGCGGCAGCTCCGCAGAATCGCTGCGGAGCACAGCCGGCCGGCGAGGATTCCGGGGGGAGGGACGGAATGCCTCCCCCCCAACCATAAACATAATTCGCAAAAGGTAAGTACCTTTCGTACATTCCTATATTACCATGATACAGAACAACGTACCATGTTCTATCTCATATCAAAGGCATGATTGGAGATAGATAGATAGATAGATAGATAGATAGATAGATAGATAGATAGACAGAGGTTTCCAGACATGGATTAATGTATTGCCAGGAGTGCTGTCTGATAAGGATAGGATATTTGAACAATGCAACACTGTGGTTTAAGGCCTCTATCATCTTCGTAGATTGCATCATCTCTCTATCTGTCATATAAAAAAGCAGTATTTTTTCTTTCCAGATATGGATTCGTGCATTGAATGTTCAGGAGACCACTATTCAAATTTAGAACACAATCAATGCATTCCCAAGGTTATCCACTACCTCTCGTATGAGGAACCTTTGGGGATGACTTTGGCTTTGTCTGCTGCTGCTTTTGCTTTGACCACAGCTTTGGTATTTGGAACATTTGTCAAGCACCAGGACACTCCCATAGTAAGAGCCAACAACCGGAGTCTCACCTACATCCTGCTTATCTCCCTCTTTCTATGTTTTCTCTGCTCCTTGCTCTTCATTGGAGAGCCAAAGAAGATGACCTGCCTCCTTCGGCAAACAGCCTTTGGTATCATCTTCTCTGTTGCCCTTTCTACTCTTTTGGCAAAAACCATCACTGTGGTTCTTGCTTTTATGGCTACCAAACCAGGATCTGGAATGAGGAAATGGGTGGGGAAAAGGGTGGCAAATTTGGTAGTTAGTTCCTGCTCCTTTATTCAAACAGGGCTTTGCATGATTTGGTTAGGTGACTTTCCTCCATTTCCAGACATGGACATGCATTCCCTGAATGGAGAAATTATAGCAGAATGCAATGAAGGTTCTGCCTCCATGTTCTACTGTGTCCTGGGCTATATGGGCTTTCTGGCCATTGTCAGCTTCACAGTAGCTTTCCTAGCTAGAAAGTTGCCGGACGGTTTCAATGAGGCCAAATTTATCACTTTCAGCATGTTGGTCTTTTGTAGTGTTTGGCTCTCCTTTATTCCAGCCTATCTGAGCACCAAAGGAAAATACCTGGTGGCCGTGGAGATATTCTCTATCCTAAGTTCCAGTGCTGGCTTACTGGGTGGCATCTTTTTCCCAAAATGTTACATCATTGTGTACAGGCGCAACCTGAATATCAGAGACCAAATTAAAAGGGCAAAATGAATGTGAAAAATAGTGAAAGAATGTGAGAATCGGACTTCTTTTTCCAACATGTGTGAATACTTACCCTGCATTGTACATGTAGGAAAAGTATTCATTCTACTTCTCAACCAAATAGGGTCTAGCTTATTGACAGACATGGTATCTGATTCTATTCCTATTAGTTGGAAGTATGTCCTATTGAGAGCCTTCGGGCTTCCTACCTAATGGCGAGCGTGCTGGACTAGGAGCTGGGAGGTCCGGGTTCTAGTCCCCACTCGGCCATGGAAACTCACTGGGTGACTTCGGGCCAGTCACTGACTCTCAGCCCAACCCACCTCACAGGGTTGTTGTTGTGAGGATAAAATGGAGAGGAGGAGGATCATGTAAGCTGCCTTGGGTTCCTTGCAAGAGGAAAAAGGGTGGGGTATAAATGCAATAAATAAATAAATAAATAAATAAATAAATAGCTGGAGTGACAACACACCTGTTCAACATGTGTTGTTGAAGCTACAGGGATACTACACTGTACCTCCTCTGACTAAATCCTGAATTCATATGTGTTCAACAGTGATTTGATCCAAAACCAAATCAAGTGTTTTGTTACGTGAGCATTGAAGAAAAAAAGCACCTCCCGCTCTTACTAAATATCCAGATATAATTCACCAGAAGCCCAAATATAGCTCAATTTGTGACTAGCCATGTCCCAAAGCTGCCCCCTCAACGATACTATTGATCTGCAGCTGTGTTGCATGATGTATGTTTCACTGGACTCATCAGTATGCATGGTGTGGGCCCTATATAGTAGGGCCTTGATGCTAAGTGTGTCATTCATTCCCTCTTAGAGTTTTACCAGTGCAACCATCTGACTTTAGGTAATTTCTGAATGGGGCCTTATACGGTGCCCCAGACCCACTGGCGGCCACATGTGTTCAGCCTCTACCATGGGCGGGTGTGGTATTGCACCTTGAGGGGCAATCACCAAAAAGTACAGAAATGCTCATTTCTTGAAAGGGCAGGTTGTGCCCCTTTCAGAAGTGAGCATCTCTGCTCATGTCAGCTATTGCCCCCAGAAGCGCAACATCATGCCTGCCCTCAGTAGAGGACAAGTATTTGATGCTAGCAGTGGGCTTGGGGTGCCAGTGTAAGGCCCCCGTTGGATACTACCCTTTGAATTGTCAGAAGCCTAATTTCAGGTATCTTTCTAGTTTTCTAGATATTTGCCCAGGGGCTGTTCTATTTAATGCTCACATTGTGAATGTTTCAGCACCTTTTTGGAATGGTATTTGAGGAGCAGATTGATGTAAGTTTCAATAATTCACTATTTGGAAGATTTTTCTTGGTTTGTTTTTGTTTACATGGCAGGCCTAGTCTGGCATCTGCAAGGCCTGACTGGCAACACTTCAGCATTTGGCAGAAATGCTTGGGGTCCCTTTGGCTGCAGTGAAAATAGACTGTCCTAGTTCTAGACTGCTATTTCTGGATGTAGAGTGATATTTTACAGTGGGACTCTATCTCAAATCTACCACAGGTTAAATTGTATTTGTGGAGGGAACAACTGCTGAGACCCATTTAGGAATTAGCGGCTTCTTTCCTTTTCAGATATTTATATTTTTACATTCTTAATTGTATTTTATTAAAGTTTTGGCATATGCATTTAATAATAAGACATCTTATATTGCTGAAGAAAGGTAGGTTAGCATTCTTTTCAATACTCTTCCTAGCAAGTCCAAGAAAGCAAAATCAGCTGTTTTCTAAAAATCCAGGACATAAATTGGGTAATGGTCCTCCAGGATTTCATTAAAATGACATGTAAGATTAGAAAATATCTCCCTTCTTTGGAAGTTTTTCTCACCTCCTACACTGTGACTTTCTGGAGGGAACCTATGTACCTACCTGTGGACATACTAGGGATGTCAGAGAATTCTTCCATGGATCTCGGTGAGGCCAAATGCCAGTGCATTCGGCCCCCCAAAATCTGTTGCGGAATGAAGCCCCCTGCCCCACCACCCCGTGAAAGGCGCGTGAAACAGGACACTTACCTGGTGCCGTTAGCACTGCTTTGCGAATGGCGGCCACGTCTGCCATTCGCTTCCCCATTTTTGCCGTGATAGGCTACGTAAATACTTAGCCTATCTAAGTTTGCATCCCTGAGGCCATGATAGTCTATGTAAATATTTATGTAGTCTATGACGGCAAAAAAACAGGAACGCAAATGGCGGCCACTGTAGCCACTGCCATTTGCGTTCCCTTTTTTTGCCGTGATAGGCTACATAAATATTTATGTAGCCTATCATGGCAAAAAAAACAGGAACGCAAATGGTGGCTGCTACGCCATTTGTGCCCCTGGATTTTTTTTTGCTGTGATAGGCTACATAAATATTTACATAGCCTATCACGGCCAAAAAAAAGGAACACAAATGGCGGCCACTGTAGCCACCGCCATTTGCATCCGCAGGCTCCACACGGCACTTGCGAATGCTAGGGATGGAGGAGAATTTCTCCACGAATCTCGAGGAGGCCGAATGCCAACGCATTCGGCCCCCCAAAATTGGCGGTGAAATTCTCCACCACCCCCTGCCCCCCCCGGGATTGGACTTACCTCCTGCGAATGTCCCTCTCGGCGGCGGGCCCCGGCGACAGTTCGGGGGCGACTCGGCGGGGGTGGGGGCGGCAGCCTGTCTTCCGACCGGCTGCCGCCGCTGCCATTACAAAATAAAGTAAAAACAAAACAAAACACGTGATAGGATACGTAACGATTTACGTAGCCTATCACGGCTAGATTCCAAAGTCAGCCATGATAGGCTATATAAATCGTCACGTAGCCTATCACGGGTGACTTTGAGAAAAAAAAAGTGCATACGCAAATGGCGGCTCCCATGGGGACCGCCATTTGCGTTCCTTATTTTGACACATCTAGTCTACGTAAAGATTTACGTAGACTACGACGAAAATAAGGGCAACGCAAATAGCATTCCCTTATTTTCGCCATAGTCTACGTAAATCTTTACGTAGACTAGACGTGCCAAAATAAGAAACGCAAATGGCGGCGCCCATGGACCGCCGCCATTTGCATACGCACTTTTTTTTTCTTTCAAAGTCACCCGTGATAGGCTACGTGATGATTTACGTAGCCTATCATGGCTGACTTTGGAAATCTAGCCGTGATAGGCTACATAAATCGTTATGTAGCCTATCACGGGTGTTTTGTTTTGTTTTTTAACTTTACTTTTTTTTTTTCAATGGCGGCAGCGGCAGCCGGTCGGGAGACCGGCCGCCGCCCCCGCCCCTGATGAAACGCTGCCGAACCACCGCCGGGACCCGCCGCCCAGAGGGACATTCAGCCAATTCAGAGGGATATTCGGTAAGTCCCATCCCGGGGGGGGGGGCGGGGGGCTGGCGGAGAATTTCCCTACCAATTTTGTGGGGCTGAATGTGTTGGCATTCGGCCTCCCGAAGATTCGGGGAGAAATTCTCCGCCATCCCTATTCTGGACACACAATGGATTTGGCCTTTTGCTTTCTTATTTTATCCACCACACTTGCAGATCTTGCCTTCAAACCAGAAACAATAGAGGTACAAACTAAGTAATATTTCATCTTGATGTTAGCCTTCTGGTTTAAGCTTGGTGGAAGCCTTTGCCTCAGAGAAGGACCCAGAGAAAAGTCCAAGCTTACCACCTTGTGCTGAATCACTTATCTTTGTCAGCACAGCAGTGCCCTTTGTTTAAGTTAAAGAGATATGAACAAGAAACCCATCTAGTACCTATGAAAGTTTAAAATCTGCCTCAGTGTATGGGCAGAGATCCACATCCTTCATGTTCCACTCACACTAGAAAGGAGAAATAAAAGCTGTTTTCTTCTTTCTTCTCTCTCTGGCTGATATGTAAAACCTTTTCCCAGATCCAATCAGCCATTTGGATAACTCAGTTGTTGTTGTTGTTGTTGTAATTACCTGAGAGGAGGGCTAAAAGGAGCTCCATATGTCTCTGGTCTCTAATAATATTACAATCCAGGAAGGTTCCATGCGCTCCTTGCTCAAGAAAGCAACCCGCTGCTTTTTCTTTATCTATCTTCCCTTCTCAATCCTGAAGAAGCTCACAAAAGCTTCCAGTGCACAAACACCTGCAAAAAAAAGGACACGTAGACCTCCTATTTCTTTCTTTGAACAGTCCAGAAGCCAATTAGTCCAGAAGCAAATTAGCCCACTCTGTCTGTTTTCCCTAATATTCTACAGCAATGCCCACATCTGTACAATCCAGTGGGGGAAAGAAAAGAAAAAAAACCCCTCTGTGGCTCACTCTCTCCTGTGCCATCATCAACCATTTCCCCTCTACTCTCTTCCATAGCTCTTTATCTTATAGGGTTCTGGAATTTTCTCCCCAATTGTCTGTTTTCAGGGTGTGTTTGAAATCCTATCAGGTTATCTTCCTTCTCCCTTCAACCCTATAACTCCTCACCTCCCACAAAGGACAAAGGACAAAGCAAGCTTGGCTTTCAAAACTTCAAATCTTCAAATTTTCAAATCTTCGAAGATCATGCCTGAATTAGAAAAAAAATCACGGAGAAGCCATGATTCTTCAAAGATAATGCCTTAATTAATTTTTTAAAAAGCTGAAGTAGGGGATGGAAGGGGGTAAAACTTAGTCTCATTTGAAGGGATAGAACAACCCCCTGCTCAATGCTAGAAGCCTGATTCCCAGGCGGTCGCCCATCCAACTACTGACCAGGGATGACCCTGCTTTAGGGGTGGACAAAAGTCACCTACCTTTTCTCGCAGCTTGTTCGTGGTGGGGGGGAGTGCTTCGCTGCTCCCCCCGCGAAGTTCAGGCCGGGGGGGGAGGCTTCCCGCCTCGCCCGGCCGTAATTCAGGCCGGGGGGGAGGCTTCCCGCCTCGCCCAGCCAAAATTCAGGCCGGGGAGGAGGCTTCCCGCCTCGCCCGGCCGCGAACACGAAAGTTAAAAAAAAAAAGTCCCCTGATAGGCTACGTGACGATTCACGTAGCCTATCATTGCTAGATCTGGAAAGTCAGCCATGATAGGCTACGTGAATCGTCACGTAGCCTATCACGGGTGACTTAAAAAAAAAAAAGCACGTACGCGAATGGCGGCCCCCATAGGGAACCGCCATTCGCGTTCCTTATTGAGTTGCTGTAGTCTACATAAATGTTTACGTAGACTACGGCGAAAATAAGGGCAACGCAAATAGCATTGCCCTTATTTTCGCCGTAGTCTACGTAAACATTTACGTAGACTACAGCGACCAAATAAGGAACGGGAATGGCGGCTCCCTATGGGGGCTGCCATTATCCATACACACTTTTATTTTTTTTTAAGTCACCTGTGATAGGCTACGTGACGATTCACATAGCCTATCACGACTGACTTTGCAAATCTAGCTGTGATAGGCTACGTGAATCGTCACGTAGCCTATCAGGGGACTTTTTTTTTTTTTCTTTGATTGCAATGGCGGGGGCGGCAGCCGTTCGAAAGACCGGCTGCCGCTCCCGCCCTGCTCGAACACCGGACGAACCGCCAGCCGGACCCGCCGCCGGGAGGGACATTCAGGGAAGGTAAGTCCCGTCCCGGGGGGGGGTGGGGGGTGGGGGGGCGGAGGATTTCTCCCCAAAACTTGTTCGGGGGGCCGAACACGTTGGCGCTCGGCCCCCCGAAGTTTCGGGGAGAAATTCTCCGCCATCCCTACCCTGCTTAGCTTCCGAGATCAGACAACCATGTGCACATCCAGCCCTTTGCTTGTTGCTGAGGAAACATTGAGTGCTGAGGAAGCTATGCGATTATTAGCTGGAAGATGACATGGGACCGTTGAGAGCTGTGATTGGGCAGGAGGGAAATACAAACACCACCGTATATGGACAGGCAGGGGAGGGGACTATGACCAGATACGGTAGCGAAGGCGGAAAATCAGAGCACATTAAGGGGAAATACTGGGATAGCAGGGTATTGAAAGCAGGAGCATGGAAGTGGGAAATTCCGGTTCCAATTTGAGGCGGGTACTGTGTAGTGTGAAAGACGGGTGGTGAAAACTCATTGGAAGTGAAAAAACCCATAAATGTAGATCGGCCCTAACAATTTTCTGTCCCTTCATGACATCCAAAACCTGCTACCTGAGACAGCCACCCGTCTCTGCTTAATGGTAGGACTAGCCTTATCAAAACACACACATACACATGAAAACACATATTTTCTTTGTATCTAGCTGTATCGCTGTTTTTTTAAAATGCTTGTTCACTTCTAACGTGCTCAGTTTTACTTACTTTAGAGTGCGTGATTCCAATTTTCCTGATGTATGATTATAGTTCATTTTAGTTCTTAATGAATACACAAATAATGGTTTCAAGTAGGGATGTTAGAGAATTCTTCCCCCGGACTCCGTGGCGGAATGCAGCAATCCCCCCCGCCACCCCGTGGAATCCCCCCGGGATGGAGTCTACCTTTGTTGGCTGTCCGCTGCCCCGTGAATGGCTGCCCTGGTCTATGGCAGCCATTTCCATTCCACTTTAGCCATGATAGGCTACGTAAGTATTTCCATAGCCTATCACGGCTAACGCAGGGATGCCATTTGCGTCCCTGTGGTAGCTGTGCTAAGCTACATAATATATGCGTAGCCTATCACGGCTACTTCAGGGATGCAAATGGTGTAGCAGCAGCCATTTGCGTCCCTGTGGTAGCCGTGATAGGCTATGTATATATTTACATAGCCTATCACGGCAAAAGGCAGGGACGCAAATGACGTAGCGGCCACCATTTGCAGCCGCAGCCCAGCAGTGGACAGAAGTCTGGCTGCAGGCGGCCCCAGCCTGTGGCTCCATGGGCTCCCCACAAAGCGGAGCTGGCCGGGGAGGAAGGGATCGCCTCCCCCCCAGCATTCAGCCCCAGCAGAACGGGGTAAGTCATCTGTACACCCCTAGTTTCAAGGGCCTTGTCTATGGTCTCTCACTTCCTTAGCTTTGGGGGTGTCACATTTTCCTCTGCAGCCAGACTTCAGTGCCATACGATTCTGCTTGTGTATGTTCAGTCGACGTGTATGCAAAGTGTATGAAGATCTGTAATTATATATACATTGTAATGTGTTGGACAGAAGGCTGTCAAGCTAAGCTGGCCTCTTCTTATAGCAGGTTAGCCTGTTATGATAATTTATTTATTTATTTATTACATTTATATCCCGCCTTTATTCCTCTTTAAGGAACTCAAGGCAGTGTACGTAATCCTCCTCCTCTCCATTTTAGCCTCACAACAACAACCCTGTGAGGTAGGTTGGGCTGAGAGTCTGTGACTGGCCCAAAGTCACCCAGTGAGCTTCCATTGCTGAATGGGGGCTAGAACCCGGATCTCCCGACTCCTAGTCCAACACTCTCGCCATGGAGCCAATCAGAAATAAAATCAGGAATAAAATGTCAAAAGGGTAAATTATAGATCAAGCAAGGAGATCTCATATCACCAGGTGAAACTGGATGCAGAACAGATAGCAGTAATCTGGGCTGATGCTACCTGGGTAGCTGGAGAAATTCAATAAGGATTAAAATGAGCTCAGATTTCTAAGAATCCGACTTGTGGAATCTACTGCGCAGTGCCCTCCCTCCACACATAATGTGTGTTCATATCTGTAATTTTATACACATTATAATGGCTTGAACAGAAGGCTGCCAAGGTAAGCTGGCCTTTTCCCATAGAGGGTTAGTCTGTTATGAAAAGGGAGCAAATCAGGAATAAAATCAGGAATAAAATTGGGAATAAAACATCAACACAGTAAATTATAGATCAGAGAACGAGGTCTCAGGCCTCCTCCAGGTGAACCTGGGTGCTTCACAGGGTCAGAGTTCCAGGCTGCCGCTACCTGGGTATCACGTTGCCCACATGCATTGAGAGGGCAGACCTGCCTGCCAAAGTCAGCTCAAGACTTAGATGAGAGCCTGGAGACAATGTCGCAGCAGGATATTCAGGCCAGTCTGCCTATGCAGAGGGAATCCATGATCTGGCTCTCTTCCTTGAAACAACCTTCCCATAGTCGTTTCAAGAGTTGATCAGTCTCTTTCTAACAATCTACAACTGCACATCGGTATGGGGATGATACTCAGCTCTACCTCTCGTTTCCATCTGCACATCCCAGGGAGGCTGTGGAACTCTTGAACCAGTGTCTGGAGGATGTCTGGGGATGGATGAGGGTGACCAAGCTGAAACTTTATCCAGACAAGACGGAGGTACTGTGGGTTGGGAAGCCAACTACTTCAGATGGAGGTTTACAACTGGTCTTAGATGGGATGCACTCCCCCGAAAAGACCAAGTGCGCAGTCTGGGAGTCCTCCTGGAGTCTGAGCCTACTGAGGAAGCCCAGGTGGCTGCAGTGTCCAGGAGTGCTTTTTACCAGCTTAGGCTGGTATGCCAACTTCGGCCCTATCTGGAGGGAATGGACCTTGCCTCAGTTATCCATGCACTAATCACGGCTAGGCTGGACTACTGTAATGAACGGTACGTAGAGCTGCCTTTGAAAATGGTTCAAAAACTTCAGCTGGTGCAGAGCACAGCCTCCCAAGTATTGGTGGGGGTGAGATGATTTGATCACATAATGCCTATATTGCACCAGCTGCATTGGTTACCAGTGTGTTTCCGAGCCCAATTAAAAGTGCTGGTTTGACCTTAAAAGCCATAAACAGTTTGGGACCAAGTAACGTGAAGGACTGCCTTCACCCACATCAACCTGACCACCCTTTAAGAGCAGGAAGAGAGGCCCTTCTCATTTGCCCACCCATGAGAACAGTTAGGTGGGTGACCACACATGAGAGGGCCTTCTCTGCAGTAGCCCCACACCTTTGGAACATGTTGCCATCGGATGTTCGCCAAGCTCCGTCATTGCAGGCTTTTAAGAAGGGCTTGAAAACATATTATTTTATCATGGCCTTCTCTTGATATGACTGCTGTTGTTGCTATTATTGCTCTTGTCGTTGTTGATGGGTTTAGTGCTGGTTTTTATTGATGCTTTTATTGCTATTTATTTTATGTTTTATTGCTTTTACTATTTTAATTGTTTTATTTATTTTATTGCTGTGTATTTCACTGCCTTGAGAGGGCTTCTGCCCTGAAAGGCAGCCAAGGCATTTTTAAAATAAAATAAAATGTAGCAATGTGCAACTGCACAAACTATAAGGCTGTGTTCCCCCTAGTGGGCACATTAAATGTTATGAGCCATTTTCCCTGCATTCTTCATGACAAACTAATCTGAGCAGCAAGCCAGTTGATATTACCTTTGTCCTACACAAAGAAAGACTGGATGCACCAGGCCACATAGCATCTGCTGCTGAGTTGTTTGTCTGTTTTTAGTGCCACTATAATGGCAGCACATGGAGAGCCAACGTTCTCCCCTGTAATTATCAGCATGCCTCTGATACACTGTCTTCCTCAGTAAGCCCCAAGGGATATCATGTCTCAAGAAAATCAACAATAATACTGGAATCTCTTATAAAAGCCATCCGTAATACTCAGAGCTGGACCAAAGGGCCAGAAGCTCTGTACCAAAGAGGGGTGATCATTTTCAGGGCTGTCTACACTGCTGGATTTACTGGGATTTCAAGTCAGACAAAATATTAATAGTAGCTTGAGATATCTGCAACTATCAGCTCCATCACTTTGCCAAAGGATCCCCCCACCCATTTCTTGATATTGTTTGGTGTATCAGTACAGGAAAGGGCCCCAAATTCCTCAGAGATATAGCTGTGCATGAAGTAGTAACAAAAACCCATCCCATTCTGAAATTTTAAAATGGGAGGATTTGTGTCCTCCCTTATCAATTTAGCAGTATTTTGATAGGGTCAGCTCCAATTCAAAGGTTATTCTGAGACAGTCAATGCTCTGGAGAAAACCGGAGGAATGTGTGTCTAGATGGGAAATTCTGTCCTCCAAATGATGGTGTTCTTGGTATTATTGCTTGGGCTGTTGCCTCATTTTGTGTGCAGGACAGATTCGGTTCATCACAGCATGAAAATTCCTTCCAGGACATGTAGAGTAAGTGACCGGATCACTAGTTTGCATGACTTTTATCAACGGGGAGAATTTGTCATTGGAAAGATTGCTTCCACGTTCTATTTCCTGTACCCTGGTACAACTTTCAGTGAAAAGCCATCTCCAGCGTTCATGAAGGAACTCATGTAAGGACTTCTTGTCTACCAGAGTACCATCTTTTTGCTTCTATAATAACTGGGAACAGTAATTATCATTCTTAATCAATCACTGATATACTTGTGGAACAGTTCCAGTAAAACAGCATAAGTAGCACCTCACTATATAATGACAGAATGAAAACAGATGTTACATAGCATGTATAAGGTATGTTTGTTTGTTATCTTGTCTGTCTATGGGTGAATTAGTCAGAAAAAAATATAGACACCTACACTTGATTGGAAGAGCCAGTGTGGTGTAGTGGCTAGAGTTTTGGACTGGGAGTCGGAAGATCCGAGTTCTAGTCCCCACTCGGCCATGGAAGCTCACTGGATGTCTTTGGGCCAGTCATAGACTCTCAGCCCAATCCACCTCACAGGGTTGTTGTTGTGAGGATAAAATGAATGTGGATGAGGATTATGTACGCCACCTTGGGTTCCTTAAGGAGGAAAAAAGGTGGGATATAAATGAAATGAATGAATGAATGAATGAAGTTGATCTAACGTATGAAGGGCTTCTACACAGGAAAGAAATGCAAACTATGCTGCTGCCATATCTATCTTAAAGTTAGGATTGCTCGCTCGCTGCTCTTGCTGACTAAATTTGCACATATTCATAAACTCACAAATTGTATCACCTCACTGCTGTTTAGTTGGTTCCTTTGGGGGCTTCCAATTATGTGCTATGCAATGCTGTTCATGCCTACCCAGAAAAAGGTAGGGATGTATGAAAGTCACTTACCTTTTACGAAATTTGATTCGCGGTGGCGGGGAGGCACTCCCACTTTCTCTTTTTCCTTGTCAAGAGTGTTAGGACAGGAGCTCCTGTTTACCTACTCCCTTCCTTCCTACCCCACAAATCCTTCCTACTGCACACTGAACAACCAGTGCATGTCCACAGCCTAGCTTAAGGTCTGGAGCCAGTCTCCCCGAGAACACAGCTAATCTCCCCACAATCCAAGTTTCCATTAAAGGCTTAAATGGTGTGTTTTTCTGAAGTCTAAATTGCAGTTGTGCTACCACAGTATTTCCCCAAATGTAATGTGCTTGGCTTAATACTTACTTGGGTTAGCTGGATAGATACACCATGGTGTTCAGACGTTTGTGTGCATGTGGACTGATATGAGTTCTCCCCGTTGCCAAAGGCACGGTATTGCCAGTGTTAAAATGTTCCTCTTCATGAATGTCTGCCTTCTAGAACATGTACAAGTTGTGTGGCCAGCACTTAGTTGGGTCAGGGTGGCAAAGGGAAAGGAACACATTTTTGACACACTGACTTAAGTGGGAGAATAATATGGCCACAAGTTTATTGACATTTGCTTCAAGGAAGCTTGAGAGCAGCAGAGGGCATGAATCCTGTCATCAGCCAGCCCACAAGCCAGGAGTGCTGGTGGCACATGGCAGGGCCAGGGGCTCTCCATGACACAGACCACAACTTTGAATGCCTTTTCACCACCCTGGACATGGCCAGTTTGCAGCCTCCATGCTGGGCTGGCTTTGGTACCACGTCCCCGAGATCCCTTATTGGAATCCCCATGGTGGGGGAGCAGGGAGCCCAATCCCACCCCTTGACCAATGGATCCAGCTTTTTTGCCAGCTCTTCTTTGTTGGCAAGCAGAAGGGGAGCTCCTCATCCCGCTGGTCTTCTGGAGCTCTCTTGCAAACTCAGCACTTCCCTTCACTTATGAATTCACTCTTGAGGAAGTCAGAGACTGCAATGCTGCAACCATATCAGAGTCCTGATTTTAGGAACCAAAGGGTGAACTGGAGCGAGAATGAAGGAGAGAGTTCTAACTCCAGTTGGTCTGTCCCTTTGGCCTCAGAGCACCAATGAGATCATCAGCTTCTCCCTGGGCAGGTGCTGGCATCGCAGCTGGGCAGCTGCTCCTCGCAAGGTTTTCCTCCCTTCACTGTGGGCCTCCAGACCTGCATGAATCACAGTTCCCCAGTAAGAGGGGAACTCAGCCTGTCCATGTATCTAGAAGGACCGTGTCTGCTAACACCATCATGAGCAGTATCTGTTGCTATCCTTATCCTCCATGAATTAGTTAGATCCTGTTGCCTAATTCTAGTCTATATAACAGGATTGTTGTAAGGATTCCTATGATAATGTATATGAAGCAAGTCCAAATCTTGTAGATTACTTTATAAATGCTAAATGCTATTTATATGTTATTAAAGCTGCTGGCCAGTCATCTCCTTGCTGAGGCAACTGGTTGGCTAATACCTTAGGATGGCTGGCTGATGTTTCCTCTTTGGGAGCTAATGGTTAGGAGACAATTGTGGGTGTTTCTGTGTTTGTTTGTTTTACCGAGAAATCCATCAGAGCTTAGGAAAAGTGACACCCCTGTAGCCAACGTAGTGAGGGCAGACATGAGATGATTGTGAAAAAAAATCAGATAGGAGCGGAAAACTGTGCAGCGGCTGAAGGATTCCACTTCTCCCCCTCAGGCCCTGATATGTGATGCAGAACTTCTGCTTTCAAGTGATTCATCATTGCCTCCACTTATGTCCCAATCAACTGCATTTGTGTGTGTGTTTGTGTGTGTGTGTGTGTGTATTCTTGATTTACAAATACACAGTTAGTGTGTGTGTGTGTATGCTGTAAGTCTGCAGTGCTCTCTGATCCATAGGAAACCAAGAACATGTAGCACAAGCTGGGACATCACTATATTTGTCAGGGATGCTCTGACTTGGATTCCTGCATTGAGCAGGGGGTTGGACTTGATGGCCTTGTAGGCCCCTTCCAACCCTACTATTCTATGATTCTACTATTCTATGAATCTATATGTGGGAAAAAGTGGGGAAAGTGTAATATTAAATGTTTAAATTGTTTTGACATGGTGTTTTATTCTTTTATCTTTTCTGTTCACAACTCTGAAATCTTTGGACCTGGAGTGATATACAAATATTGTAAATAAAAAAAAAAATTACTCCTTTTCCTCAATGTTCAAAGACTTTAATATCTAGCATTTCCACATGACTTTGGCTATGTACTCTTTGATAGGAAGAGATTCAGTGGGGCGACAATGTGCACCATAGTCCTGCCTGTTGCAACCCCCCCCCCCTGTACCAATGTCAGAATTGTTTTATTTATGCCAGTTCCAGCATAGCGATTGATTTTTACCAAATGGACTGCATGAAAATGATCCCCAGAGGAATTCCTTGCCAGGTTTTCTGAAGATAGCTTGTGGCCCTCCATGAGTTTTTGCCTACAACTCCCACCTTCCCTTACCTTTGGCTATGCTTTCTAGGGCTGATTGGAGCACCTCCCCCACACCGCAAATCAAATTTCATTCAAGTTAAGTGACTTTCGTACATCCCTAGGCTTAACTCATAAAAGTCCTGCAATCGTCAACCTATTTCCTTTCCCGTTTTTAAGGGACACCTAAAATATGTTCCTTTGTTTTTATGAGGGAGTCCAATTTTGTTCAGGAACAAGGATCAACATCCTAGATTTTTAAAAAAATACCATGATAGGCTATGTAAATGTTTACGTAGCCTATCACGGCTGAGTTAAAAAAAAAAACCCGCACGTATGCAAATGGCGGTGCCCATGGGCGCCACCATTTGCATTCCTTATTTTGGCACATCTAGTCTACGTAAACATTTACGTAGACTACAGCGAAAATAAGGGGAACACAAATAGCGTAGTGTCTACGCTATTTGCGTTCCCCTTATTTTCGCCATAGTCTACGTAAATGTTTACGTAGACTAGACGTGCCAAAATAAGGAACGCAAATGGTGGCGCCTGTGGGCGCCACCATTTGCATACACGTGGGTTGTTGTTGTTGTTTTTTACTCAGCCGTGATAGGCTACGTAAACATTTACGTAGCCTATCCCGGCTGACTGCAGGGATGCAAACGGCGGCGGCTACAGTGCCACCATTTGCGGCCCGGCCAGCCAGGATTCGGGGGTGGAGGGACAAAGCGCCTCCCACCCGGCCAGAATTTCAGGGGGGAGGGAAGGAGTGCCTCCCCCCCGGCCAGAATTTCAGGGGGGAGGGACGGAGTGCCTCCCCCCTACCGCAAATCAAATTTCGTTCAAGGTAAGTGAATTTCGTACATCCCTAGGCTTAACTCATAAAAGTCCTGCAATTGTCAACCTATTTCCTTTCCCCTTTTTAAGGGACACCTAAAATATGTTCCTTTGTTTTTATGAGGGAGTCTAATTTTGTTCAGTAACAAGGGTCAACCTCCTTGCATCCTACTGGTGTCAGGTGAGTGGAGGAACCTGGTGAGCATTTTCTTCCAGAAAAAGAAAAGAAAAGCCTGAGGTACTGAGATACCGATGGGATTTCTTTTCAACAATAGAATATGTGTGATGTAAATGCAGGGGGAAATTATTGACCTTTCTGAACCCTGCAAATGTGGTGAAAAGTACAAATTAAGGAAAAGCAATTAACCAAGCCTATCTGTATGGAAACTTCATTCTATTGACATTCAGCCTGTCATAGTTGTAACTAAATAGTTGTGTTAAAACTTGGGAACTTGGTGTATTTTTTGTTATTTGAACTTTATCTCCAAATTGATAAAAAGCTATATTAGCATAGTACATTGTTATAAACCACTAAGCATGCATATAATCATTTTGTACATTGTTGTTGTTGTTTTGTATCTTAACTGAAATTATCAGTCTTGAGAGCAAAACCACTGTTGTCATTTTCAAAAATTATGTCTGTTAATCTCTGGTAACTCAATATTCTTTGTCTCGGTGTTGTTAAAACCATACCCAATTACTCTGTGGACATAAAAAAACCCACCTATGATAGAACACCCAGATTATTTTTCTAGGTTACGGTTACCCAGGGGGCAAAATATATGCCAAGACAGCATAAAAGCAACCATTTCAAAGAGGATGACCTCAAATATTCTGTACAGCACAAAGAGATGTCAGGTTTTTTCCTCTTCTTTCACATGCATTCGCAGTGGCATACGGATAAAAAAAAACACATTGTGACATCCTTTTGTGGGATTATGCCAGGGAGGGACCACATTATTTACAAGCAGCATCCCAGGAGGATCAGAAATCTCAAATAATGTCATGCAATGTAGAATATTGCTGCTACGCATACTTCAGAAGAGCAACCAATGTTTATTTTAGTTTGTATAGAAGTGAAGTACGAGACATTTGTTTCAGTTCATTTTTTATCAGGATTTACCAACTTCAGACCTTCCAGATCAAAGGCAGAACTGGATGGAATCTGTGGTAGAAATCTGTATATTTCCAAGGTTGTAGTGTAATTTTTTCATGGACCTGGAAAAAAAAAGTGTTCAACAACACCATGGATATATTTGGAAAATGTACATGAAAAAGGCACACTTTTGAATAATGCACACAATTACACTTTCATCAATGGGAGAAGAATAGATACAATTTAAAGATGCACACAATTGATGTGCACATTTGGAAAAAAATACACAAGAAAATACACACAGATTTTTACATGATAAGAAAAGAAACAAAGCTCGCAATCTGATATGGACTCAAGTTAGAACAGGCTTAGAGATGGAATTCGGAGAATGTTGGACGGCTTGTTTTGCCGATTTGCACCTCTGGTTCATAAAGCAAAGGGGGAAAGATTAAATGTACTACCTCCTGCTGTCAACTTGATTTAAATTTGATGTGTTTATTTTTTATTGCAAAACAACAACTATGTGATAAGTCACCCAGGCTATATTTCTAGGTTATTTAGGAGGGGAACTGCATTCCAAGAAAGCATAAAGGAAATCATTTTACAAAATGTTGATCTCCCAAGACCTGTAAAGCAAAACGGGATGTCAACTCAAGTTTTTTTCTATTGTTTCATGTGCATTTTCTCTGGCGCAAGTGGTTTTAAAATTACTTCTAAATTTGTTATTGGGGGGTAGGCAGCGACTGTGTTATTACAGGAAGAATTCCAAGAGCAGCAGAGAACTAAAATAAAGCCATGCAATCTTGAATACTGCTTCTACACATAATTCAGGAGAGCAAACAATGCCCTATCAGAGATCATCATGGCTATAAAAACTAAGATGCTTCAGCTATTGTTATTATTTTATTACATGGTATGTATCTTTTATTGCAGTGTGATGCCAAAAAACTACCAGCTTATCTTAGCCTTGGTGTTTGCTATAAAGGAGATCAATGAAAATCCCAGAGTCTTACCTAATGTGACATTTGGGTTTCGTATCTATGAGAACTACTACGATCCACAGATTACCTATATGGGCACCCTTGGTCTACTTTCTACACTGCATGGATTCCACCCCAACTACAACTGCGATGTGCAGAACAATTTGATAGCAATTATTGGGAGTATGTACTCTCTCATCTCTCTCGAGGTTGCCACAATATCAGAGACTTACAAGATTCCACAGGTAGGTTTGTAGACATCATTAGCCCCCTGCCCTCCCCCAATGGCAGAAAGAACAGGCTTTGGGATTTGGCCTTTGGTCCCTTTACCACATAGATTTAGAGGTGCAGGAAGACAAAATAGGCAGTCAGTTTCCACAAGGTGAAATAGACAGTGAGCGTTTGATTATTATTTGGTCCCAAAGATGAGAGGGAACCCAAGGGTAAACAATGCAGGTGTTGACGTTTGGCATTTCACCCCTGTGAATCCCATATATATGCCAGTTTCCTCTGGTGTTTGTCCACTGTGGCCCAGAGAGAAGTAGGCAGACAGTGATTATTTGGCTGTAGTAGGCATTTTACCCCAGCACCTCATAGAGCGTGAGAGAGGTTTGTTTATCCTGTATTTGTCCACTGAATTTGTCACTGGTGGGGGGGGGGAGAGAGAGAGAGAGAGAGAGAGAGCACTACTATGTAGGTGGGAGGCTCCAAGGCCCCATATAGCTGGAGAAAGAGCAAAGGCATGAAGAGTTTGTAAAACATTGGACTCTGGCAGTTCCCCGTCACCCTATATATACAAAGACTCCCTTAGCTATTAGGAAAGGTAACCAAGTATATTTTATTAAGAAATTTTAAGAGATTTCAACCTATTATTTTGTAAATCATTCCCCTGAATAAACTTTTTTTTTCTATTTTAAAAGAGTTTCTGTAGTAGTGTTGTCAGTTCCATCCCTACGGCATAGGAACTCCATTAGTGTGTTTCCTATAACTTATAGACAGTCTATTTTGGTGGCAGAAGTTAAAGATTTTACAACTAAGTTAGCATTCTCTAATCATGAAGTCTAATTAGGAACTTCATTGAAAATTGTGGGAATGACTTCCATAGTTCTTAATTTCTCATTTTTTCCACTTTTTAAAAGGAATATATGTTGGATAAGCCACACGTTGTTCCATTGCATATGGTCGAAGTAATGGGATAACATACTGTAGCTTTCAACAAGCTGGTGCCCTCCTGATGGTTTGGACTTGAATACCCATCAGCCTCAGCCACTATGGGCAATTATCAGGCATGCTGGGAGTTGTAGTTCAAAGCATCTAGATGGCAACAGGTTGGAGAAGGCTGACATACAGTGTTTCTCTCACATATGGGTTTTAGAGCTACATTCGTTGACTGCTACAGCATCTAACTCAGGGATCTGCCAACTTTTTGGCTCTGTGGGCATATTTGATCATTTGAAAAACGGTCCTGGGTACAACCTCAAAATGGATGCTACAGTACTGATTACTTGCGAAGGCCAAGTAAACTACTCAAAATACTGTTTTTAGTTGATGTTGTGCCTCCATTTGGGGTAAAGGAGGACACAGAATGCCTCAGGCTGAGCGTGTTTGGGGAGAGGCCCAGCACATGGGCAGGCAGAAGTAGGGGTGTACGAACCCCCACTTACCTGGCTCTGCCAGGTTCCGCTGGGGGGGAGGTGCTCCATCCCTCCCCCCAGAATCCTCAACGGCCGGCTCCACTCCATGGGGATTCCGCGGAGCAGCCGGCCGGCTCCGCCCTCAGCTGGTCATCCGGCCGCTGACTAGCAGGGACGCAAATGGCGGCTTCCATAGCCGCCGCTGTTTGCGTCCCTGTATTCAGCCATCATAGGCTACGTATAGACTTATGTAGCCTATCACGTCTGGGTTAAAAAAAAAAATGCGTACGCAAAATGTGTACGTATTGCATTCCTTATTTTTGGCCATCTTAGTCTATGTAAATATTTATGTAGACTAATACAGCGAAAATAAGGGGGAATGCAAATAGCGCAGTGGGCGCTATTTGCGTTCCCCTTTATTTTAGCCGTCTTAATCTACATAAATATTTACGTAGACTAAGACGGCCAAATATAAGGAACGCAAATGGCGGCGGCCGTAGCCACCGCCATTTGTGTTGGCGTTTTTTTGTTTTTTGTTTTAAACCCAGACGTGATAGGCTACGTAAGTCTTTATGTAGCCTTTCACAAATGGGGGGGGGGACAGACTGCAAATGGCGGTGGCGGTGGCAGCCGTTCGGAAGACCAGCCGCCGCCGGAGCCACTGCTGTCTGGAACATCTGCCCCAGGTAAGTCTCATCCCAGGTGGGATCCACGGGGTGTGTGGGGGGGTAGCAGGCCATTCCGCCATGGATTTCGGGGGGCCGAATGCACTGGCATTCGGCCTCACCAAGATCCGTGGCAGAATTCTCTGATATCCCTAGGAAGAAGACATCTGAAGCTTCACCCAGCTGGCCTCATGTATCAGTCAGCCTCTGCATAAAAGACAGCTTCAAACCCAGTTCAGGTGCTGGAAGCAATTGTTGGTGCTCATCCATAGCAGACAATATTCCTGCCACCTCCTGGACCCAGCTCTGATCATTCTCGAACCCAGAGTGACTCCAACTATTCTTCAGCATGTCCCTATATCTGGTTTTGTCTTCACAGTTCAGACTGATACTCTTGGCTTCCTTGGACTATTTAATGACTAATGCTAGGTGCTGCTTATTGCTCAACCCAAGTAATTTACAACAGTTGAGATAAGAGTCCCAACACACAGAAAAACTGCTTTGAACCCACAGTTTTCTGTCCCCCAAACTCTAAAATGTTATAAAATAGGAGGAAAAGATGCTGCATAGGCATGAATCAAATAAATACCCTAAGTCTTGTACAACCTTTACAAAATAGACAATAATTCAATATAACAAAATCTAAAAAAGGCAGCAAAAAATATAAACCCAACAGAAAAACTATGCAAAGCCAGCACAATAAATAGAAGTACAAAAGTCAACATGATAATACACAATACAAATGAAAAGCTAAAACCACTTAATAAATACAGAAGGTAATTCCTCAAAAATGTCCTAGGAATTCAACATTATCGATCTGAAAGCTTGAGAGAACAAAAAACAAAATTTTAAGTTGTGACTGAAAGAAAAAAAATGTTGACAGCAGGGGATCTTCCCTGGAGCCTATTATACTGTCTTTTTGGTTCCAGACGAATATGTTTCTATTTTCCCAAGCATTTCGGTAGGTCTGGCACAAGATAAATGAGCCACCACCCCCTTCTAGCATCTCATCCACCCTTTACCTCATGGGAGACCATACAGGACTTGCAGAAGCTCTCCTGGTCTTGCAAGCATTCCGTGGCTGCTTCTTCCATCTGCAAGTGACGAGGAATGGAGCAGGCGGGTGAACACTCTCAAGAGCCCTGAAGACTGATCTCTCACTGCAGCAAATGCCATGGAAGGAGAATGGGTGGCGGGGTTCTCCAGACCACTCACTGGAGACTGCAGCAGTTGGCCTGCCTGGTGGGGTGAGGGCAGGGGTGGAGGGAGGGAGAAAAGCAGAGTGGTGCAATTTGCTGCTGATGGAGGTTTCTCACCATGCTTCATGGGTGGGCTGGACCTGTATACGAACATGGGATGTAAATTGGCTGACTCAATAGATTTGATCTGCCCTGCTGAAGTGCTTTGCTGCTGGTGTGCATTTTGATCATGTTAATTGTAATTTTATATTACTGTTCTTAGTTATTTTTTCTTGTAATTTACTTCACCCAATACATTTAGGGAAGGGCATCCTAAAAATCTTTCAAAACACAAATCATTGAATCAATAAATGCGGCATTATAAATACCATTTTTAAAACAGGAAACATTCAACTAGAATGTCATGGATGAATTTTTAGATGAGCCCTTTCTGTGACCACCTCCACAGGTGGCTTATGAGTTTTAGCCCACATTTATCCATTTCGGCAACTTACCCACTCAGAAACCTGTTAAAACTGATTTCAAGAGCACATACCCATCACAAGCAGATGTTATTCCATTAATAAAACACATCTACATTCTATTTCAGCTCACTACTGGATCTTTTTCCCCAGCATGGGGCGACAAATCTCTATTCCATTATTTATACCAGATGGTCCCAAACGATGCTTATCAGTACAGAGGGATTGTCCAGTTACTTGTGCATTTCAGATGGACATGGATCGGCCTCTTTACTATCAATACCATCCATGGAGAATGGCGTTTGCAAAAATTACTGCCAATGCTTTCACAGGGAGGCATCTGTGTTACCTTTATAGAAAAATTGTCAACCTTGGAAAAACATGATGGAAAGGGAGGATTGTTGCATAGTGAATTGGAAGAAAAATCAGCTTTCATGGAAAGCAAAGCCAACGTGTTTCTTGCTGATACTTCACATATATCTATAATTAAAATAAGCTTGTTCCTCCAGAGATCAGTCCTGGATTACCCTAGAAGTAAGGTATGGATTATGAAAACAGATTGGGATTTCACATCAAGCACCAGTCTAAGGGGCCATGATATACAATCCCTCCATGGTATGCTGTCCTTTGCAGTTCACTCAAAGGAACCGTCAGGATTCAGGCAATTTCTTCAGAGTGTGAATCCTTCCTGGGCAAAAGAAGATGGCTTTATCAAGGTATTCTGGGAGAAGGCCTTTAACTGTGCATTGAAAACATCCAGTGAGAGTGAGGGATTCAAGAAAGACTGCAATGTGGCAGAGAATCTGGAGAGCCTCCCCGGGACCTTCTTTGAAATGAGTATGACCGGTCACAGCTACAATGTTTACAATGCTGCCCTTTCCGTGGCACATGCTCTACATTCCATGCATGTAGCAATGTCCAAACACAAATTACGGAGGTCTGGAAGAAAGCTGGCACCCTGGAATGTGCTGGCATGGCAGGTATTTTCAAGCAAAGGCACATCTCTTATTTGTTTGGATAGGGAGGTGGCTGTGGAGAAGGTAAGCTGCTCCCCGTGCCAGGTGTATTCTGTCCTCTGTACATTAAAAGCCACAAAAGTTAAACATGTAGCTCTTTCCAGCTTCTCCATGATGCCTTTCTTTTTGCCATGGTATATGAGTTATTAGGCTTAAGGTTAGGGTTAACAGATATCACTTTGCTCACGATCTCCATCTCCATTTCTATAGATTGCTGACCAGCAACTTACTTTTCTGGAGGGTCACATTAAGACAGAATGGAGAAGAAGGACATACCTCAATCCCCAATAACCCAAAACGATCTCCAACAAATTTCTATTTCTATCAGGTTAGCAACTGGGGCAGACAACTTTTCTCAAGGGAAATCTTGTGCATCCCTCCAGTACAGAACACTGAGGTAAAGAATTTAGGAAGCAAGGCCCAGACATTTGTAAAATAATCTCAACATACAGTGTCTAGGATAGGTGCATGTTAATGTGATAGCGAAACTATTTTGTTGTCCATTTGTACCTTTTCCTCTTTGAATTTAGCTCCATCCCTTTCTAAGGGGCATCTCATTCAACAACGGTGCAGGAGAGACAATACAGTTAGATGAACATGGAGAAGCAGTGACAGGATTTGATGTTACAAACTGGATTATTTTCCCAAATCAATCTTTTGTGAGAGTTAAAGTTGGAATGTTCAATCCAGTAGCTGCTCGTAGAGAAGAGTTAACAGTCCATGATAAAAGCATTGTGTGGCCTAGGACATTTAAGCAGGTGAGACAGAAATTATTTTACAAGATGTGGCACAAGCTTTTTTTTGTATGTTTGTGTGTTTAAAAATATTATGCTCCACCTTTCATGTTCAACATATCAAGGTGGTGTACAATAACTGAAATACAATAGAAATTAAAGAGCCACAGGGCTACCCTTTTAGTTAAGGTGAATCACACACCACACACACACACAGAGTTCCACCATTTTATGCCTCAATATTACTCCTAGTGAGCTAATAAATAGAAGCCTGGTATCCAGGTTATAACTTATGAGGCCAACAAATGCCCTACCCGGTGCCAGCTTGTCTGGCTGAAAGGGGGGGGCATTGCAGGCGGGTGGGGTGATAAGACGTATGGGCCTCTGATTGGTGCACCCCAGTCGCACCACCAGTCGGGGAGGAGCAGGCCGAGTTGTCTTAAACTCGACCCCCCTCCTTATCTCAGCTCTTTGGCGTGACGCAGCTCCCTCCCACCCTCCCCTTAGCAGTGTGGGTTGTTGCCGGTTGCCCCTTTGGGAGCTATGTAGGAATTTTTTGGCTCACAGTCCAATTGGCCTAAGACTGTGAGTCTTTTTCACCTACGTCACACTGTTATGCGGGTTGAGTGTGTCCTGTAAGGGAATTTAGTCTGTATCATTGGTCACATTCCACTTGGCGGCTAGGACGGGCAAAACTGGAAAGGGAGTAGGGATGGTGTGCACGCAGAGGCACCTTATGGTGACAGGTGACGCCTGAGGCCTTCCGAACGGGTTGTGCGGCTCGGCGGGGGGATAAGGGTTGCCTGGGAGACCAACCCTACTCACTCACCTAGATGTTGTGTGGCACCGGGTTGGGGGTGACATAGGGATGGCGGAGAATTTCTCCCCGAAACTTTGGGGGGCCGAGTGCCAACGTGTTCGGCCCCCCGAACAAGTATTGGGGAGAAATTCTCCGCACCCCACCGCCCCCCGCACCCACCCCAGGACGGGACTTACATTTGCCGAACAGGACGGGACTTACATTTGTCGGGTCTTCGTCAGGGGTGGGGGCGGCAGCCGATCTTTCGACTGGCTGCCACCTCTGCCATTCCAATAAAAGTAAAAAAAAACCAAAAAGCCCCGTGATAGGCTATGTGACGATTAATGTAGCCTATTACGGCTAGATTTGCAAAGTCAGCCGTGATAGGCTACGTAAATCGTCACGTAGCCTATCACGGGTGACCTTAAAAAAAAAAAAAAAAAGTCCGTACGGATAATGGCGGTCCCCATAGGGAGCCGCCATTCCAATTCCTCATTTGGTCACTGTAGTCTACGTAAATCTTTACGTAGACTATGGCGAAAATAAAGGCAACACTATTTGCGTTGCCCTTATTTCGCCGTAGTCTACGTAAAGATTTACGTAGACTACAGCGACCAAATAAGGAACGCGAATGGCGGCTCCCTATGGGGGCTGCCATTTGCGTACGCGCTTTTTTTTTTTAAGTCACCCGTGATAGGCTACGTGGCGATTTACGTAGCCTATCACAGCTGACTTTGCAGATCTAGCCGTGATACGCTACGTTAATCATCACGTAGCCTATCACGGAGGCTTTTTTTTTTTTTTTTTTACTGTTTAGTTCGCGGCCGGGCGAAGCGAGGCGCCTCCTTCCCGTCCTGAATTTCGGCCGGGCGAGGCGGGAAGCCTCCCCTCCAGCCTGAATTTCGGCCGGGTGAGGCGGGAAGCCTCCCCCCCGGCCTGAACTTCGCGGGGGGAGCGATGAAGTGCCTCTCCCCCACCACGAAAAGCTTCGAGGACAGGTACGTGACTTTCGTCCCCCCCTAGGGTGACACCGGAAGGTCTACCTCCCCCACAAGGGGCAGTCCGGAGGGATGGCGAGATCACCGCCACCCCTCAGGCTGGGTGTGTTTTCGCCCATGAAGTGTCAGCTAGCTACTGACACAGTTAGATGCCCGTCCTAGTTACCCCTTTGCAAATATTTCAATAAAATGTGGCCCAATTTTCAATCCAAGCTTGTTGTCTGCGTCTTCTTTGACCCATCTCCGCTCTCAATTGTACATACTTTCAAATAAATCTGAGAAAAATCGCCACAGGTATAGCAAGATAAAATGTGCTGAAAATTCACATATTTGTATTTTTTTTCTCCAATTACAGCATGGCATATCATGTATTTCAAATTTTGGTGAAAATTACAGATGAACTGTATTATTTCTTGTTGAGGAGGTGTGCCTTTCATTGGTTTGGTTATGTCCTAAGCAGTGGTTCAAAAAAGATTGTGCTTTTTCTGTCCCATTCTATAACCAATGGCCTCAAATGCTGGTGAAGCCATGTTTTGCATGTCCAGTGTTCTTCTGAAGCTAGAATGCTGCAAGTACTTCAATGTTGTCGAAGGGTGTTGCAGAGAAAATCAATAGCATTCTGTGCTGACTGCCTGTTCCTTTAGTTATGGAATGTGACCTCCCAACGTCAGGCTACACCTTACTAGTTGGATTGGGACACTAGCGTTGGGGGTGTTGAGGGGGCTTCAATACTCTGCTCCCTCCTCCTATGGTCCCAATCTGAATCAGACCACCATGACTCCACATTACATGACCAAAAAGAATTGTGCTTACACATAGGGATGGCGGAGAATTTCTCCCCGAAACTTTGGGGGGCCGAGCGCCAACGTGTTCGGCCCCCCAAACAAGTTTCTGGGAGAAATCCTCCGAACCCCCCCGCCCCCACCCCCCCCGGGACGGGACCTACCTTCGCCGAATGTCCCTCCCGGCAGCGGGTCCGGCCGGCGGTTCGGCGGGTGTTCGAGCGGGGCGGGAGCGGCAGCCAGTCTTTCGACCGGCTGCCGCTGCAGCCATTGCAATAAAAGAAAAAAAACGCCCCCTGATAGGCTACGTGACGATTAACGTAGCCTATCATGGCTAGATTTGCAAAGTCAGCCATGATAGGCTACGTCAATCATCACGTAGCCTATCACGGGTGACTTAAAAAAAAAAAAAGCACGTATGGATAACGGCGGCCCCCATAGGGAGCCGCCATTCCCGTTCCTTATTTGCTCGCTGTAGTCTACGTAAGGATTTATGTAGACTAAAGCGAAAATAAGGGCAACGCTATTTGCGTTGCCCTTATTTTCGCCGTAGTCTACGTAAAGATTTACGTAGACTACAGCGACCAAATAAGGAACGTGAATGGCGGCTCCCTATGGGGGCCGCCATTAGCGTACGCGCTTTTTTTTTTTAAAAGTCACCCGTGATAGGCTACATGATGATTGACGTAGCCTATCATGGCTGACTTTGCAGATCTAGCCGTGATAGGCTACGTTAATCGTCACGTAGCCTATCAGGGGGTGTTGTTGTTTTTTTTTTAACTTTCGCGTTCGCGGCTGGGCGAGGCGGGAAGCCTCCCCCCCCGGCCTGAACTTCACGGGGGGAGCAGCGAAGCGCCTCCCCCCCCCCACGAACGTCCTTCGAGGACAGGTAAGGGACTTTCGTCCACCCTTACTTACACATACTTTTTTCTGACCTTTGCCCTCAGTACCTTCATGTCTAAATGAAAGCTGGACATGTGGGAACACTGGGGATAGTTCTTCCATATTTCCCCGTGTCCCGGACCCAACACCCCTGCCCACATTAACCTGACACACAACCAGGGGAATGATTCATTCCACAATCAGGGGAATGAAGCCAATCATTCTCATGAATCATTCATTCTTATGAAGGAAGAATCATTCATCAATCATTCATTCTCATGAACAAAACGAATCATTCTTGTAACAGCAGCCCAGTCTACAATCAGGGGAATGAAGCTAATGTCTTTAAGCCTGACAGTACCTACATATTTGCCCATGTCTCAGACCCAACACCCCTGCCCACATTAGCCCAATACAATCAGAAGAATTCAGGAAGAGATTCAAACACATTGCTTTTGACTCCTGTTGTTGTTCAGTCGTTAAGTCGTGTCCGACTCTTCGTGACCCCATGAACCATAGCACGCCAGGCCTTTCTGTCCTCCGCTTTCTCCTGGAGTGTGCTCAAGTTCATATTCATTGTGTTGGTGATGCTATCTAGCCATCTCATCCTCTGCCGTCCCCTTCTCCTTTTGCCTTCAATCTTTCCCAGCATCAGGGTCTTTTCCAGGGAATTTTCTCTTTGCATTAGGTGGCCAAAATATTTGAGCTTCAGCTTCAGTATCTGTCCTTCCAATGAGCACTCAGGGTTGATTTCCTTTAGGATGGACTGATTTGACCTCCTTGCAGTCTAGGGGACTCGTAAGACCACACATAACACGTATATAACACGTAACACGTAAGAACACCAAGAGGTGGCAAGAATACGCAGAAGAACTATACAGGAAAGATCTGAATGTCCCTGATAGCCATGATAGTGCGGTCACTGAACTTGAGCCGGACATCCTAGAGAGTGAAGTCAAGTGGGCCTTAGGAAGCATTAGTAACAACAAAGCTAGGGGAGATGACAGTATTCCAGCCGAGCTATTTAAAATCCTAAAAGATGATGCTGTTAAAGTGCTGCATTCAATATGCCAACAAATCTGGAACACTCAACAGTGGCCACAAGACTGGAAAAGGTCAGTTTACATTCCAATTCCAAAGAAGGGCAACGCCAAAGAGTGTTCAAACTACCGCACAATTGCGCTCATTTCACATGCCAGCAAGGTGATGCTCAAAATCCTACAAGCTAGGCTTCAGCAGTATGCGAACCGAGAACTACCGGAAGTACAAGCTGGGTTTCGAAGAGGCAGAGGAGCTAGAGATCAAATCGCCAACATTCGCTGCATCATGGAGAAAGCAAGAGAATTCCAGAAAAACGTCTATTTCTGCTTCATTGACTACGCTAAAGCCTTTGATTGTGTGGATCACAACAAACTGTGGCAAATTCTGAAAGTGATGGGAGTACCCGACCACCTTACCTGTCTCCTGAGAAACCTGTACGAGGGTCAAGAAGCAACAGTAAGAACCAGACATGGAACAACCGAGTGGTTCAAAATTGGGAAAGGAGTACGACAAGGCTGCATATTGTCACCCTGCTTATTTAACTTATATGCAGAGTACATCATGAGAAATGCCGGGTTGGATGAATCAGAGGTCGGAATTAAGATTGCTGGGAGAATTATCAACAACCTCCGATATGCAGACGATACCACCCTAATGGCAGAAAGCGAAGAGGATCTAAAGAGCCTCTTGTTGAGGGTGAAAGAGGAGAGTGCAAAAGCTGGTTTGAAACTCAA
Organism: Heloderma suspectum; assembly: GCF_057233095.1. NCBI lineage: Eukaryota > Metazoa > Chordata > Lepidosauria > Squamata > Helodermatidae > Heloderma > Heloderma suspectum. Next base: position 89,962,269 of record NC_139463.1, on the reverse strand, counting down.
CATTAAAAAAACAAAGATCATGGCATCTGGCCCCATCACTTCCTGGCATATAGAAGGGGAAGAAATGGCAGCAGTGACAGATTTTACTTTCTTGGGCTCCAAGATCACCGCAGACGGTGACTGTAGCCATGAAATTAAAAGACGCTTGCTCCTGGGGAGGAAAGCTATGGCCAACCTAGACAGCATAGTAAGAAGCAGAGACATCACCTTGCCGACAAAGGTCCGTCTAATCAAAGCTATGGTTTTCCCAGTAGTAATGTATGGCTGTGAGAGCTGGACAATCAGGAAGGCTGAGCGCCGAAGAATTGATGCTTTCGAACTGTGGTGCTGGAGAAGACTCTTACGAGTGCCCTGGACTGCAAGGAGGTCAAATCAGTCCATCCTAAAGGAAATCAACCCTGAGTGCTCATTGGAAGGACAGATAATGAAGCTGAAGCTCCAATATTTTGGCCACCTAATGCGAAGAGAAAACTCCCTGGAAAAGACCCTGATGCTGGGAAAGACTGAAGGCAAAAGGAGAAGGGGACGGCAGAGGATGAGTTGGCTAGATAGCATCACGGATGCAATGAATATGAACTTGAGCACGCTCCAGGAGAGAGCGCAGGACAGGAAGGCCTGGCGTGCTATGGTTCATGGGGTCACGAAGAGTCGGACACGACTGAACGACTGAACAACAACAACAACTTCCGTATAGTCCAGCTCTCACAGCCATACGTTACTGAAAAACATAGCTTTGATTATATGAACCTTTGTCAGCAAGGTGATGTCTCTGCTTCTTACTATGCTGTCTAGGTGTGCCATAGCTTTCCTCCCAAGGAGTAAGCGTCTTTTAATTTCATGGCTACAGTCACAGTCTGCGGTGATCTTAGAGCCCAAGAAAGTAAAATCTCTCACTGCTTCCATTTCTTCCCCTTCTATATGCCAGGAAGTGATGGGGCCAGATGCCATGATCTTAGTTTTTTTAATGTTGAGTTTCAAACCAGATTTAGCACTCTCCACTTTCACCCACAGCAAGAGGCTCTTTAGATCCTCTTTGCTTTCTGCCATTACGGTGGTATCAAATGCGTATCTGAAGTTGTTGATAATTCTCCCGGCAATCTTAATTCCGACTAGGGATGTACGAAAGTTTCGCCACGGGTCTTTTGAAATCGGTGGCCTCCCGCCCTCAGAACAGCCTCCCGCCCTCCTGGGATGGACTTACCTGGGACGGATCTTCCTGGCGGCGGCGGCTCCGGCGGCGGTTTGGCGGCAGCGGTGGCAGTGGCCGTTCCTCCGACCGGCTGCTGCCGCCGCCATTTCCAAGTTTTTTTTAAAAAAAACACATGATAGGCTACGTAAAGATTTACGTAGCCTATCACAGCTAAATTTTAAAAACACCGTGATAGGCTACGTAAATGTTTACATAGCCTATCACTGCTGATTAAAAAAACAAATGTGCGTACGCAAATGGTGGTGCCCATTGGCGCTGCCATTTGCGTTCCTTAGTTTTGAACGTCTTAGTCTACGTAAACATTTACGTAGACAATGGCGAAAATAAGGGGAACGTAAATAGCATAAAGTCTATGCTATTTGCGTTCCCCTTATTTTCGCTGTAGTCTACATAAATGTTGACGTAGACTAAGACATGCCAAAATAAGGAATGCAAATGTGTACGTGCATTTTTTTTTTTAATCAGCCATGATAGGCTACGTAAACATTTACGTAGCCTATCACGGCTGACTGCAGGGACACAAACAGCGACGGCTATGGCCACCGCCATTTGCATCCCTGCTAGCCAGTGGCAGGATGTCCGGCCGCAGGCGGAGCTGGCTGGTGGCTCCGCAGAATCCCTGCGGAGCAGAGCCAGCTGGCCAGGATTCGGGGGGGAGGGAGGGAGCGCCTCCCCCCCAGCATCAACATAATCCGCTAACAGATAAGTGAATTTCATACATTCCTAATTCCAACCTGTGTTTCATCCAACTCAGCGTTTCTCATGATGTACTCTGCATATAAATGAAATAAACAGGGCAACAATATACAGCCTTGTCATACTCCTTTCCCAATTTTGAACCAATCGGTTGTTCCATGTCTGGTTCTTACTGTTGCTTCTTGACCCTCATACAGGTTTCTCAGGAGACAGGTAAGGTGGTCTGGTACTCCCATCTCTTTAAGAATTTGCCACAGTTTCTTGTGATCCACACAATCAAAGGCTTTAGCGTAGTCAATGAAGCAGAAATAGGCGTTTTTCTGGAATTCCCTTGCTTTCTCCTAGGGATGTACAAAAGTCACTTACCTTTCCGTGGATTATGTTCATGGGGGGGGAGGTGTTCCAACCCTCCCCCCAGAATCCTCGATGGGGGGGAAGGCGATCTGGTCCTCCCCCCCGGAATCCTCGATGGCTGGCTGTGCTCCGCGATGTTTCTGCAGACCAGCCGGCCAGACCCAGGCCAGAGCAGTCCGCAACCGGATTTCCGGCCGCTGAGGGCTCTGGGTAAAAAAACACAAACAAACGCATATGCAAATGTCAGCGGCTATGGCCGCCGCCATTTGCGTTCTTTATTTTTCGCTGTCTTAGTCTATGTAAATATTTACATAGACTATTACAGCGAAAATAAAGGGGAATGCAAATAGCGTAGTGGGCACTATTTGCGTCCCTTTTTGATTCGCCGTTTTAGCCTACGTAAATATTTACGTAGGCTAAAACGGTGAATCAAAAAGGGATGCAAATACTGCCCACTACTCTATTTGTGTTCCCCTTTATTTTCGCTGTAATAGCCTACGTAAATATTTACTTAGACTAAGATGGCGAATAATAAGGAATGCAAATGGTGGCTGTAGCCGCCGCCATTTGTGTACGCGTTTTTGTTTTTTGTTTTTAACTGGGATGTGATAGGCTACATAAGTCTTTACATAGCCTATCATGTCTGTGTAAAAAAAAGAAAAGAAAAAAAAGACAAGACTGCAAATGGCAGCGGCGGCAGCCGGTCGAAAGACCAGCCGCCACAGATGCCGCCCGGAACATTCCCCCTTGGTAAGTCTCATCCCAGGGGGGAACTGCAGGGGGGTGGCAGGCCGTTCCACCACAGATTTCGGGGGGCTGAATTCGGCCTCACTGAGATCCATGGCAGAATTCTCTGACATCCCTACTTTCTCCTAGGGATGGACGAATGTCCCCTACCTGTTCTCAAAGCTTGCTTCGCGGTGGGGGGGAGGTGCTTCAGTTCTCCCCCTGAAGTTCAGGTGAGGGGGGGAGGCGCCCCGCCTCGCCCGGCCGAAATTCAGGCTGGGGAGGAGGCACCCCATCCCTCACCAGCGAAATGCATGCCGGGTAGGAGCGCCCTGTCTACCCGGCCGTGAAAACAAAAGTAAAACACACACACAAACACACACACACACCCGTGATAGCCTACGTAACGATTTACGTAGCCTATCACGGGTGCGTGTGTGTTTTTTTACTTTACTTTTTTTTTTTGGCAATGGCGGTGGTGGCAGCCGGTCGGGAGACTGGCCACTGCCCCCACCCCCGCCGAAACGCCTCCGAAACACCGCCGGGACCTGCCGCCGAGAGGGACATTCGGCCATGGTAAGTCCCATCCCGGGGGGGGGCGGGGGATGGCGGAGAATTTCCCCACCAATTTCGGGGGGCCGAATGCGTTGGCATTCGGCCTCCCGAAGATTCATGGAGAAATTCTCACCATCCCCACTTTCTCCATGATCCAGTAAATGTTGGCGATTTGATCTCTAGTTCCTTTGCCTCTTCTAGGGATGTACAAAAATCACTTACCTTTGCTCCGTCCCTCCCCGTGGAATCCTTGACAGGGGGGAGGTGATCCGGTCCTCCCCCCCGGAATCCTCGACGGTTGGCTCAGCTACGTGGCCAGGCCACAGAGCAGCTGGCCAGGGCAGTCCGCAGCCAGATTTCCAGCCGCGGACGGCCTGATGTGGATGCAAATGGTGGCCGCCATAGCGGCCACCATTTGCATCCAGCTAGACAGCCATAATAGGCTACGTAAGAATTTACGTACCCTATCACGGCTAATGTTAAACCCCCCCAAAAAAACCTGCAGCGTAAGTAAATGGCAGAGGCTACGGCGGCCTCCATTTGCATTCCCTATTTTTTGCCAATTTATCTTAGGTAAATATTTACATAAAATAAAACGGCGAAAAAAATGGGAACGCAAATAGCGTAGTGGACGCTATTTGCGTTCCTTTATTTTTCGCCATTCTAGCCTCTGTAAATATTTGCAGTTTTTGTTTTGTTTTTTTACATTAGCCGTGATAGGCTATGTAAATTCTTACGTAGCCTATCAAGGCCCAAGGACTGCAATGGCGGCAGCAGCAACCCTGCCACAACTGTCCAGGTGACCAGACGCCGTCGCCGCTGGAGCTGCTGCCGCTGCCGAATCCGCTGCATGCGCCCCAGGTAAGTGCCATCCCGGGGGGATTCCGCAGGGGGGTGGAAGGGGAAGGAGGCCATTCCACCATGGATTCTAGGGGGCTGGATTCTAAAGAATCCGGCCTCACTGGAATCCGTGGCAGAATTCTCCGCCATCCCTAGCCTCTTCGAAACCCCGCTTGCACTTCCGGTAGTTCTCGGTTCACATACTGCTGACGTCTAGCTTGTAGGATTTTGAGCATAAAATTGCTGGCATGTGAAATGAGCTCAATTGTATGGTAATTTGAACACTCTTTGGCATTGCCCTTCTTTGGAATTGGAAGGTAAACTGACCTTTTCCAGTTTTGTGGCCACTGTTGAGTGTTCCAAATTTGTTGGCATATTGAGTGCAGCACTTTAACAGCATCATCTTTTAGGATTTTAAATAGCTCAGCTGGAATACTGTCATCTCCAGTAGCTTTGTTGTTACTAATGCTTCCTAAGGCTCACTTGACTTCACTTTGTAGGATGTCTGGCTCAAGTTCAGTGACCACACTATCATGGCTATCAGGGACATTAAAATCTTTCCTGTAGAGTTCTTCTGTGTATTCTTTCCACCTCTTCTTAATCTCCTCTGCTTCTGTTATGTCCCTGCATTCTTTGACCTTTATCATGCCCGTCTTGGAACAAAACGTTCCCTTGAGATCTTTCATTTTCTTGAAAAGCTCTCTAGTCTTTCCCATTCTGTTGTTTTCCTTGCTTTCTTTACATTGTTCATTTAAGAAGGCCTCCTTGTCTCTCCTTGCTGTTCTCTGGAACTCCGCATTCAGTTGGATATATCTTCCCCTTTCTCCCTTGCTTTTCGTTTCCCTTCTTTCCTCAGCTACTTGTAAAGCCTCCTCAGACATCCACTTTGCTTTCTTTCATTTCTTTTTCTTTGGGATGGATTTAGTTGCTACCTCATGAACAATGTTACGGGCCTCCATCCATAGTTCCTCAGGCACTTTGTCTATCAGGTCTAATCCCTGAAATCTATTCCTCACCTCCACTGTATATTCATAAGGGATATGATTGAGGTCATACCTGAATGGTTTAGTGGTTTTCCCTACGTTCTTCAATCTAAGCCGAACAGTCAGCTCCAGGTCTTGTTTTTACTGACTGTATAGAGCTTCTCCATCTTTGGTTGCAAAGTACATCATCAATCTGATTTTGATATTGACCATCTGGTGACATCCATGTGTAGAGTCGCCTCTTGTGCTGTTGGAAAAGAGTGTTTGCTATGATCAGCGTGTTCTCTTGGCAAAACTCTATTAGCCTTTGTCCTGCTTCATTTTGTACACCAAGGCCATGCTTGCCTGTTATCCCAGTTATTTCTTGACTTCCTACTTTAGCATAGGGATGTACGAAAGTCACTTACCTTTTCGCAGCTTGGCTTCACGGTGGGGGGGAGGTGCTTCACTTCTCCCCCTGAAGTTCAGGCGAGGGGGGGGAGGCTTCCCACCTCACCCAGCCAAAATTCAGGCCGGGGAGAAGCGCCCCATCTCCCCGGCCGCAAAACAAAAAGTAAAAAAAAAGAAGACCCCGTGATAGGCTACGTGATGATTTACGTAGCCTATCACAGCTAGATTTCCAAAGTCAGCCATGATAGGCTACGTAAATCATCACGTAGCCTATCATGGGTGACTTTGGGGGGAAAAAAAGCGTGTATGCAAATGGCGGCTCCCATGGGGACCTCCATTTGCATTCCGTATTTTGGTACGTCTAGTCTACGTAAAGATTTACGTAGACTATGGTGAAAATAAGGGCATGCTATCTGCGTTGCCCTAATTTTCGCCGTAGTCTACGTAAATCTTTACGTAGACTAGACGTGCCAAAATACGGAACGCAAATGGCGGTCCCCATGGGAGCCGCCATTTGCGTACATGCTTTTTTTTTTTTCAAAGTCACCTGTCATAGGCTACGTGACGATTTACATAGCCTGTCATGGCTGACTTTGGAAATCTAGCCGTGATAGGCTACGTAAATCGTTACGTAGCCTATGCATGGGTGTGGGGTTTTTTTGTACTTTAGTGGTTTTTTTTGCAATGGCGGCGGCGGCAGCCGGTCGGGAGACCGGCCGCTGTCCCCGACCGCGACGAATCGCCGCTGAACCGCCGCCGGGACCCGCTGCCGGGAGGGACATTTGCCAAAGGTAAGTCCCGTCCCGGGGAGGGGCGGGGGGTGGCAGAGAATTTCACCGCCGATTTTGGGGGGTGGAATGCGTTGGCGCTCTGCCCCCCGAAGATTCGGGGAGAAATTCTCCGCCATCCCTACTTTAGCATTCCAATCCCCTATGATGAAGAGGACATCTTTTTTTGGTGTTAGTTCTTGAAGGTGTTGTAGGTCTTCATAGAACTGATCAACCTCAGCTTCTTTGGCATCAGTGGCTGGGGCCTAGACTTGAATTACTGTGAAGTTGAATGGTTTGCCTTGGATTCATACTGAGGTCATTCTATCGTTTTTAAGATTGTACCCCAGTACTGCTTTTCCCACCCTTTTGTTGACTATGAGTGCTACTCCATTTCTTCGAAGGTCTTCTTGCCCACAGTAGTAGATATGATGGTCACCTGAATTAAATTCGCCCATGCTTGTCCATTGTAGTTCGCTGATTCCCAAGATGTCGATGTTCAATCTTGCCATCTCATGTTTGACCACCTCCAGCTTACCTTGATTCATTGATCTGACATTCCAGGTTCCTAAACAATATTGTTCTTTACAGCATTGGACTTTCTTTTCACCACCAGACGCATCCACAGCTGAGTGTCCTTTCGGCTTTGGCCCAGCCGCTTCACTCTTTCTGGAGCTACTTGGAAATTCCCTCTGCTCTTCCCCAGTAGTATATTGGACACCTTCCGACCTGAGGGGCAGCAGGGGCTCATCTTCCGGCATCATATCTTTTAGCCTTGTGATACGTTCCATGGAGTTTTCTTGGCAAGAATACTGGAGTGGGTTGCCAATGCCATTTCCTTTTCCTGTGCACCATATTTTGTCAGAACTCTCAGCCATGACCTGTCCATCTTGAGTGGCCCTGCACAGCATAGCTCATGGCTTCACTGAGTTATGCAATCCCCTTTGCCACAACAAGGCAGTGATCCATGAAGGGGTTTGACTCCTGTCACAACTCTCAATTGCTTTGCCCCAACCCTATCCACCCATCTCTATTTCTCTGTCCCTGTCTCTCTTTGTCTCTGTCTGTCTGTCTGTCTGTCTGTCTGTCTCTTTCTCTGCCTCTGCCTCTCTCTCTCTCTCTCTCTCTCTCCTCTCTCTCTCTCACACACACACACACACACACACACACCTTTCTTGAACAGCTTGGCAAGGTCAGGCTTGCTTAAAGAACATTTAAATATTTTCCCCCAGAGGGTTCTCTCCTTGCCTTGCCTGTAATGCTGATGTCTGTGAGCTTTTGCAAGTATCTATGTGCCGTTATCACTTTGTTGCTTGCAAATCTTAGTTGGTTTTGTGCAGGCATCAGTTTTGTTGGCTTTTTAAAAAATACTCAAAATGGAGACCCTCATTTCCCAGCTACTTAATAGGGTGGCAAAACAGGGAAGGTTGTTTTGGCTCAGCCCTACCACATAGATGCACCGAACACATACATACGTTGGCACAAGAGAGGAGCACTTTACATAGCACAAGGGGTACTGCAGCAATTCTCCATAGAGCAGACACCCTACTGACAGTGGTGATGCACAAACACATGTGTACATGCACGCACGCATACACACACACACACACACAGTGTAGAAGAACAAGCATGAGGGCTGGGGGAGGTCACCATGATCCATAAATGTTCCATCTTGATCTCCAAGAAAATCCTGCATCTTGGGTTGAGCTATGTGGGCCTGTACCTTGCATTGAGCCAAAGAGAGAGACTGGGAATGCCAATGGGAACCTCTCACCCTGTGATCCAATGGCATATCTGACTGAGCTGGCTCATGCAGTCTCAGATGTGTTGTTGGAGAACCCTAGGAAGATGGTCTGAGAAGACTTGAATATCTACGCTGAGGCTGATTTACCAGGACCATCTCAGGACTTTATGATCTCCAGGACAACCACTGGGTTGTCTTAGTTTTTCATTGGCCAAATGCAAAGGGCTGGACACACCCTTCATTTGGCCTTGGCCCTGTGGCATGAGGTGGACGTTCTGGATATATGGGCCTGGAAATCACCCTGTTGTCATGGTGGGACTACTTTCTCCTCATGTTTCATCTCATGGTGCCATTTCCTTCCTGCATGTATAGAGTAATCATTATTAAGATGGTCTACCCCAGAAACTCATGGAATCTGATAGATTCCTGGATGCTCTGGGGAGGTTTTCAGTAGCCAGAGCCAGTAATATTGTTATTGGTCAGGTTTCACTGTGGAATGGTTAGGTGCCACAGGCCATTGCCACAATACCTCCTGAACACCCTCATTGGCACTGTGAAGTTTGGATGGCTCCCTGGTTTACTAAGAAGCTTTGGACAATGAAACAGGTTGGAAGATATCTGGAGCACAAGTGGTATAAGACTAGTGCCTGGATGAAGTGATGGCCTGGGTGAGGACAAACTAACTGAATCATGACTTAAGATGGTGGGTGCAATCAAGTCAAGGAATCAGGTTGTTTATCTGTTCTGGATGGGGTTTGCTGTCCCTCTGAAAATAGAGATCTGTAATTTGGGGGTGCACCGGATCCATCTTTAGTGGCTCAGAGCACCCATTACCAATTTTGGTGCACAAAATTACACCCACCCCTGCAGAGGCACAGCCTAGCCACTGTAGTTCATGCCCTGGCAACCTCATGATTACATTCATGTCATGCACTTTTTGTGGAGCTGCCCTTCACCCGGTTCAGAAGCTGCAGCTAGTACAGAATGCAGCAACTAGGGTGCTCAGTGTGGCACCCAGCCATGTACACACTTGTGTTGAAAAAACTTCCCTGGATGCTTATTAGCTACCAAGCCATGTTCAAGGTTCACTTGTTGATATATAAAACACTAAATCGGTTGTGAGCAGGGTACCTAGCAAACTGACTTCCATATGTATGAACCTGCCAACCATGAAGACCTTCTGAAGAGATCTTGCTGGCTATTCTGCATCCAACAGAATGTTGGATTCTGTTACATCTTGAAAATAGGCCTTCTCAATGATGGTGCACATCTTTGAAAATGCATTCCCCTATGCAATTTGGGAAGAAAAAAACGAGGCATGTACTAAAAGTATCTTGGAAATGTAGTTGTTTATATAAGCTTTTCCTGGTTTGCAATTTATTATTACGTTCATATTTACTGTTAGTTTAGTTGTTGTATTGTAATTGTTTATCAACACTGTATTTTGACAATGTTTTAATACTTTCATGTGCCATTTGCTTAGAGATTTCATTATATCAAGCAGTATACAAGTATAATCATTCAGTCAATGAAATCTATCCCATTTAGAACTCTGTGTTTCTCTGTTCCCACAGGGGAAACACAACTATCAAAGTATATTTTTCTCAGTCTTAACCATTCTCCACTGATATTTCTGATTAGGTGCTGCCTATTTCTGTGTGTAATGACAACTGCCGACCTGGTTACAGCAGGAAAAAGAAGGAAGGGGAGCCATTTTGTTGTTACGACTGTGCCCCATGTCCTCAAGGGAAGATTTCTAATCAGAATGGTAGGAGTCATAGTGCTTCACAGATGCCAAACATACTACATATCATACCATAGCCAGTAAAACTGATGTAATACACATTGTCATGCCCTTTGGTCTGTAAGGAGTAGGAAAATGTTACTGACCCTTGAATATTACCCTATACCTACAGGACTTCTTAACGAAGAATGTAAACCTCTCTTTCACATTCAGGCCCATTGATGCTTGGTTTCACTTTTCTACACTCAGAACATTGGTTTGATGGTTTGTTTTAGTTAGAAATGTGCTTCATAGGTAAAGCAAAGAGGGAATATATATATATATATATATATATATATATATATATATATATATATATATATATGCAGCTTCTGATGAAGAACATGGTGCTGTCATCAAATGAAGGTGCATGATTTGGATCCTGATAGCTCTCTGTCTTATTGAATGTCAGTCACATGATTCAATGTTTCCATATATCAACAAAGAAAGAAATCACTCCACATAGAAATATAGATGCCAGAGAGAAGAATTGTACTGTCTGTGAAAATTTTCCTATATACATTTATAGATGAATGGATGATAGACAGACAGGCAAACAGACAAGCAGACAGAGATACGTTCTGTGTTTGTGGGGAACTTGACTGGAGAGAATTAATGGGGCAAGCAGGCCTAAAAATGCTGCTTAATAGTCAGTGGCAAAGTTTCCAGCACACCTTCTATTATGGAATTTAAAGAAAAATGACCCAGGAGGGTAGGGATGGGTGGATTCCCTACTGTCCAGTCCGTGGGGAATCCACCCGCAGGGGGACGTGATCTGTCTCCCCCCCCCCGAATGCTCTTTGGCTGACACTGCTTTATGGCCACCAGCCGGCTCCGAAGCGCCAGCGATATGGCCACCGTACCGTATCACTGGATGAAGGGGATTAACTGCGGACGCAAGTGGCATCCAGTATGCCATTTGCGGCCATAAAGGTCTTAGTTTGGCTGCAATTACCCTAAACTAAGACCTTTACGGCCGCAAATGGGGTCCCAGATGCCATTTGCATCCCTGCTTTTCATTCATATATTTGTGTAGCCTATATTGCATGAAAAAACAGGGATGCTGTGGCTGCTGTCACCAGAATCAAGTAAGCTGAGCTGGTAGGGCAGGACATCATGAGTGACTGGCAGTTAGGGATGTTTCAGGAGTCCAAGAAGGGGTGGAGTCCAACAAACTCCCCCCGGCCCTGCTCACTGAGTACCTGTGCAGCTTGGGGCTTTCCAGATATGTAATGTTACATAAATGTCACCTGTAAAGGGGCCAGTTACACAACATTACAGGTGTGAATGGTCCATTTACACCTGCAATGCTGAGTACATGACGACTTTACAGTCAACATTTACATAACATTATATCTCCAGAAAACCCTGAGCCACCATTTTTACATGAAATGGCAGCTCACTAAGAGGACAGCTGGCTCTGCAGTGCTTGCCAGACACTTGACAGGTGCTCTAGTGGCTCGCACAGCATGGCGATCAGGGGTAGGTGGCAGGTCAGCAAGCGCCCAGCAAAACCAATTAGAGGTGAGTCTGTCCATCCCTACTGGCAGTAGCAGTGGGCAGGTGCACAGGTGCCCGCCTTAATGAGGGCAATCGTTGCTTGCCTATGTCACACAGTGGCATGGTGTGGCGTGATGCTGACCGTGCCCCTGGAAATTCTCAGAGAGAGAGAGAGTCTTCCAGGTGAGCTTGTGGTACTCAGGTGAGACTTAATCACAGAGGTCTTGGCTCACAATTCATGCATTACCATGATACAGAACAACGTACCATGTTCTATCTCATTTCAAAGGCATGATTGGAGATAGATAGATAGATAGATAGATAGATAGATAGATAGAGGTTTCCAGACATGGATTAATGTATTGCCAGGAGTGCTGTCTGATAAGGATAGGATATTTGAACAATGCAACACTGTGGTTTAAGGCCTCTATCATCTTCGTAGATTGCATCATCTCTCTATCTGTCATATAAAAAAGCAGTATTTTTTCTTTCCAGATATGGATTCGTGCATTGAATGTTCAGGAGACCACTATTCAAATTTAGAACACAATCAATGCATTCCCAAGGTTATCCACTACCTCTCGTATGAGGAACCTTTGGGGATGACTTTGGCTTTGTCTGCTGCTGCTTTTGCTCTGACCACAGCTTTGGTATTTGGAACATTTGTCAAGCACCAGGACACTCCCATAGTAAGAGCCAACAACCGGAGTCTCACCTATAACCTGCTTATCTCCCTCTTTCTATGTTTTCTCTGCTCCTTGCTCTTCATTGGAAAGCCAAAGAAGATGACCTGCCTCCTCCGGCAAACAGCCTTTGGTATCATCTTCTCTGTTGCTCTTTCTGCTCTTTTGGCAAAAACCATCACTGTGGTTCTTGCTTTTATGGCTACCAAACCAGGATCCAGAATGAAGAAATGGGTGGGGAAAAGGGTGGCAAATTTGGTAGTTAGTTCCTGCTCCTTTATTCAAACAGGGCTTTGCATGATTTGGTTAGGTACCTTTCCTCCATTCCCAGAGATGGACATGCATTCCCTGAATGGAGAAATTATAGCAGAATGCAATGAAGGTTCTGCCACCATGTTCTACTGTGTCCTGGGCTATATGGGCTTTCTGGCCATTGTCAGCTTCACAGTAGCTTTCCTAGCAAGGAAGTTGCCAGACAGTTTCAATGAAGCCAGATTCATCACATTCAGCATGTTGGTCTTTTGCAGCGTTTGGCTCTCCTTTGTTCCAGCCTATCTGAGCACCAAAGGGAAATACCTGGTGGCTGTTGAGATCTTTTCCATCCTAAGTTCCAGTGCTGGCTTACTGTGCTGCATCTTTTTTCCTAAATGCTACATCATTGTGTTCAGGCCCCACCTGAACATCAGAGAGCAAATCATAAGCACAAAAAGCACAAAAAGCAAAAAAATGCTAGAAACTGTCTTTTCTTCCTGAATAATTAGTCTAAATTATGTTTAAAACTGAAACTTAACACAGCTATTTTATTGTAAAATGAACAATTGTAGATCCATATCTTTGTATCTTTCTTTGTGTCTAGCTGTATGTCTGATTTTTAACTTGTTAAAAATACTTCTTAACTTGTAACTTAATTTTACTGTCTTTCCAGCGTATGATTCTAATTCCCCTGATGTATGATTTAAATTCACTTTAGTTCTTCTTAATACACAAATAATGGTTTCAAGGGCCTTGGCTATGGTCTCTGATTTCCTTCTTTAGTTTTTCAGGTGTCACACTTTTCTCTGCACCAAGACTTCAGTGTCATAAGATTCTGGGTATATGTGTTCAGTTGACATATGTGTAATGTGTGCATGCATATCTGTAACAGACAGATATAGACAGAAGGCTGCCAAGCTAATCTTGCCTTTTCCTATAGCATGTTGGCCAGTGATGGAATAAAATGAGGGTGAAGTGAAGCTGAAATATCTATAGGGTAAGTTACAGATCAAGTAGGGATGTCAGAGAATTCCGCCACGGATCTCGGGGAGGCCGAATGCCAGAGCATTCAGCCCCCTGAAATCGGTGGCGGAACAGTCTGCCCCCCCGCCCCCCCCGGGACGGGACTTACCTTGGGCGGATCTTCCTGGCGGCAGCAGCTCCAGCGGCAGAGCGGCGGCGGTGGCTGCAGCGGCCGGTCTTCCGACCAGCCGCCATGGCCATTTCCAGTTAAGAAACAAACAAATAAACAAAAAACGTGATAGGCTGTGTAAAGATCTATGTAGCCTATCACAGCTAGATTTTTAAAAAACACTGTGATAGGCTACATAAATGTTTATGTAGCCTATCACAACTGGTTTAAAAGGGGAAAAAAACCATGCATACGCAAATGGCGGCGCTCATGGGTGCCACCATTTGCGTTCCTTATTTTGGCACATCCTAGTCTACGTAAACATTTACGTAGACTAAGACGGCAAAAATAAGGGGAATGTAAATAGCATAGATGCTACGCTATTTGCATTCCCCTTATTTTTGCCGTCTTAGTCTACGTAAATGTTTACATAGACTAAGACGTGCCAAAATAAGGAACGCAAATGGCGGCACCCATGGGCACTGCCATTTGCGTACGCGCATTTTTTTTCTTTTAAATCAGCCGTGATAGGCTACGTAAACATTTATGTAGCCTATCACGGCTGACTGCAGGGATGCAAAGGGCGGCGGCTATGGCAGAATGGATGTCCGGTCGCTGGCGGAGCCGGCCGGCGGCTCTGCAGAATCAGCTAGTACACAGCAAACTACTTACCCCAATATATTAGTCAGTCCCCTTACCCTACAACAGCCAAACTGGGTAGTCTTGTGCTACTATAGGCCCTGTTCCATGTAGGCAATGTTCTCAAATACTTCCATGTAATTACGAATTAATAATGTTTATACCATTTTACTTACAAAAGGCAACATGCAAGATTATACATGTTAATTGTCACCTAGGGATAGTATTAATAATAGTCCCCCTTGGGAATGGCGCAGGCACCTGATCTGGTCCAGGAGTCCAGTGGATTCCCCCCTGCCCACTGCCCAAAGATGTGCTCACCTCACCCCCTGCCCCACTGAAGCTCCCTCCACATTTTCTGAGCAACCCACACTCACCCTGGGCCCATCCAGCAAGCTCTGGGATCACCATTTTGCAAAAACTAATGGCAATCACAAATATGTGCACATTTGATCCTGCATAAAATGGCACTGTGAATGGCTGATATACATAAGATTACAGGCACAAATGCCCATTTATGCCTGTAATCTTGCATATATTGGCCATTCACAGCACCATTTTACATAAGATAAAATAGGTGCATTTTTACAATCACCATTTTGTTTGGCAAAATGGCGATTGCAGAGCTTGCTACACAGCCCCAGGGTGAGTAAGGGCAGCTTGGTGAGCAGGGGGAGATGCAGCATGGGTCTGGGGGCACGCAAATGGGGGCAAAGGATTGGCGGGCCCCTGGAGAACCCAGACAGGGGTGTGTTTGCCTGTCCATCCCTGGTCCATCTATACATACAGGCTTTCTGTTATTTGCTCAGGTCCAGGGGTGTGCCAAGCTCTTTTGAGTGGGTTCAATTGATAATTTAAGGTTCATTTTCCTAAACTGATCTATTATAGCTTTTATGACGTTTTCAACTCTCTAAACTCTGAACAATCCTGTCTCTAAAGGGAAGGCAACCATTCTTTAACTAAGAACAAACAACTAAAAGCAAGCATAAAGTGGCTGAACAGTTTTATTCCATCACAGCTAACTTTTATCACAATGATTTCAAGCTGGATTACAAAAAATAAAATATATGTAAATCAAATAACCATAGACAATAAAACAAGCAACTGATAAAAGTGTGATTAATACTTAAAGATGTAAAGTTATTTCAGTTATTTAAGCTATTCAACATGGGGTGAATTAAAAAGATTTTGCCTGGCACCTAAAATATGGCAGGACTGGTGAAAAGTGCTCCTTCTTGAAGAGGGTTTCTATAGCTAGGGTGCCATGACTGGGGGGGGGGAGCCATTTCTCTTGGGGATGTATGTCTCTCCTTTCACAGAGGTGGTACATGGTAAAGGGCACAGTGGAATTTAATTAATTAATTAAATAAATAAATTTCTATACTGCCCAATAGCTGAAGCTGCTCTCTGGGCAGTTCACAACAATTGACACCACAAAATCCATCATAAAATACAATATAAAATTTAAAAGCTTAATGACGTTAATGACCTTAGCATGTGAGAACTACAGCTTCTCCACCACTTCTTTAACATGCGGGAAGGGAAATGTAGCAGGAGGTCCTCCTTCATGATAAGCAGATGATGTCTATGAATGAGCAATAATCACTTTCCTACTGAGCTGTGGACTGAGGGAAGAGTTTAAATGGGGGTTCCTAAATAATAACTCACACAGAGACTATAAAAAGCATGACCATATTTTCTGTTCCTAGATATGGATTCATGCATTGAATGTTTAGAAAATCGCTATTCCAACTTGGACCAGAACCAATGTATTCCCAAAGTTATAAGCTATCTCTCATATCAAGAACCTTTGGGGATTGCTTTAGCTTCATCTGCTATTATTGCTTTGACTCTGATCACAACTTTGATTCTTGGGACCTTTCTGAAGAACCAGGACACACCCATAGTTAAAGCCAACAACCACATCCTCACCTACATGGTCCTCATCTCTCTCCTTCTTTGCTTCCTCTGCTCCTTGCTTTTTATTGGAAAGCCTCAAAAGGTGATCTGCCTTCTCCGACAAACTGCCTTTGGCATCACCTTCTCTGTGGCCCTTTCTAGTCTATTGGCAAAAACCATCACTGTGGTTCTGGCATTTATGGCTACCAAACCAGGATCCAGGATGAGAAAATGGGTGGGGAAAAAACTGGCAAACTCTATCGTCTTTTCCTGCTCCTTAATTCAAGCAGGAATTTGCACTCTTTGGCTGAGTATTTCTCCACCATACCCTGATACAGACATGTACTCGCTGAATGGAAAAATCATACTGGAATGTAATGAGAACTCAGTTTCCATGTTTTACACTGTCTTGGGCTATATGGGCTTCCTTGCCCTTGTCTGCTTCACTCTGGCGTATCTTGCCAGGAAGTTACCTGACAGTTTCAATGAAGCCAAATTTATCACCTGCAGCATGTTGGCCTTTTGCAGCGTTTGGCTCTCCTTTGTCCCAACCTACCTGAGCACCAAAGGAAAGTACATGGTGGCAGTGGAGATCTTCTCTATCTTAACCTCCAGTGCTGGCTTACTAGTTTGCATTTTTTCCCCTAAATGCTACATAATTGTGTTCAGGCCTGACTTGAGTATCAGGGACCAACTAATATCGAGAAAAACTAAAGTATATGAGAATTAAACAGTTGAAAACCAGTCTCAGAATTAAACAGTTGAAAACCAGAAGATAATACAATGGTCCTGCTTCACAACTGAACAAAGATTATCCTACCAAGAGCCATGAAATGGAAATATATGACTCCTGACAATGAAATAATTCCAATGAAATAAGTTGAAAGTTACATTTATTTTACTGGGATTTCCTACCAAGCCAATGTCCTCCAGATGAAGATGCATGTTTATATCTTTATATTTTTCATCCAAACACAGTTACATTGTCGGGGAAAAAAAAGTTAGATATTTTGCCATATCCATGCTATGAAAATACTCTCAATGCACAGTCTGCTTTTAATATATTTAAGTATGTGCATACTGTATGGAGCAATGACATACAAATAAAATGACTGATGATATTTTTCAAATGATATTTCTCAAACTAGTCAGCTAATCTGAAGGTTCTGATCTTGGTCTGAAGGAGTTTTGATATAAAGTTTCTTTATGTTTCTTTCATGCTATGTTTTTCAGTTACTAATACTATTATTCTGGTCCTGTTCCAGAAAGTAGTTCCTCAGCATCTCTATTAACCTTGTTAAACATTAAAAGAGTAATAAGAGGAGGCAGTAGGTTGCTGGCAGAACTCTTCTCTCTGCTCTGACAGAGTCTGCCAATATTGCTAGGGGAGGAGAATGTAATGCTCTAAGAAATTTGTTTCGGGAGTTGTTTTTGAGAGATGTATTAGCTTCTATGTTTCTTCAGATCTTTCTGTGACATCCTTGTTATGATTCCCCATTTCAAATAATTGTGATTAAATCATGAAATCAAACAGGAGTGAGACTATGGACTTCTCTGCACAAGCCTAATATCCCGCACCCTTACCGGACTACTACTTCTGGATTCTTTGTGGGATAAAGATTGGCTCCTTTACAGAGGCTGAAAGGGTCTGTCCCCCCCCAGGGGCGATCATTCCCAGCAAGTTCTATATGTTAAATTATACAGCTACTAGATGGTGCTGCAGCATAACAGAATTGTGCATTTTCACAAGGCTTCTATGGTGGGATATATATAGCAGGACAGAGAGGAAATACTAGACTTTCCTTGCCATGAAAAAAAAAGTGATCATGGTTACAAAGAATGGGGGAGGCTAGGGATGGCAGAGAATTTCTCCATGAATCTCCAGGAGGCCAAATGCCAATGTGTTCAGCCCCCCGAAATTGTTGGGGAAATTCTCCACCCCCCTCCCGGGATGGGACTTACCTCCTTCGAATGTCCCTCTCGGCGGCGGATCCCAGCGGCATTTCAGCGGCGTTTCGGCGGGGGCGGGGGCAGCGGCCGGTCTTCCAACTGGCTGCCACCACTGCCATTACAAAGTAATTTTTTTTTAAAAAAGTGATAGGCTACGTAACGATTTACGTAGCCTATCACGGCTAGATTTTCAAAGTCAGCCGTGATAGGCTACGTATATCATTACATAGCCTATCAAGGCTGACTTTGAAAAAAAAAAAAGCGCTTATGCAAATGGCGGTGCCAATGGGCCAATGGGCTACGTAATTAGTGATGTACAAAAGTCACTTACCTGGTCCCGCAGCTTGCTTCGCGGTGGGGGGGAGGCGCTTCGGTTCTCCCCCCGAAGTTCAGGCCAGGGGGGAAGGCGCCCCGCCTTGCCCAGCCAAAATTCAGGCCGGGGAGAAGCGCCCTGTCTCCCCAGCCAAGAAATACAAAAGAAAATGTAAAAAAAAAACAAAACACCCATGTTAGGCTAAGGCTACGTAACAATTAACGTAGCCTATCATGGCTAGATTTCCAAAGTCAGCCATGATAGGATACGTAAATCATTACGTAGCCTATCACGGGTGACTTTGGAAAAAAAAAAGCGCGTACGCAAATGGCGGCGCCCATGGGTGCCGCCATTTGCGTTCCTTATTTGGTCCTGGGTAGTCTACGTAAAGATTTACATAGACTATGGCGAAAATAAGGACAACGCAAATAGCGTTGCCCTTATTTTCGCCGTAGTCTACGTAAATCTTTATGTAGTATGCACTTTTTTTTTCAAAGTCACCCGTGATAGGCTACGTAACAATTAACGTAGCCTATCACAGCTGACTTTCGAAATCTAGCCGTGATAGGCTACGTTAATTGTTACGTAGCCTATCACAGCCCATGGGTGTTGTTGTTTTTTTTTACTTTATTTTGTAATGGCGGCGCTGCCGAAACACCGCCGAAACGCCGCCGGGATCCACCTCCGAGAGGGACATTCGAGAGAGGTAAGTCCCATCCCAGGGGGGGCGAGAATTTCACCAACAATTTCGGGGGGTCAAATGCGTTGACATTCGGCCTCCCTGAGATTTGTGAAGAAATTCACTGCCATCCCTAGTAACGATATACGTAGCCTATCATGGCTGATTTTGAAAATCTAGCCATGATAGGCTACGTAAATCGTTACGTAGCCTATCAGGTTTTTTTTTTAACTTTACTTTTTTAATTTCACAGCCAGGGAGATGGGACACTCCCCCCCAGCCTGAATTTTGGTGGCAAGGGATGGGGCGCCTCCCCACCGGCCTGAATTTCAGCTGGGAGGGGCGGGGCGCCTCCCCCCCACCACAAAGCAAGCTGCAGGACCAGGTAAGGGACTTTCGTCCATCCTTAGGAGAGGCCCTGGAGGATGACAATGTGGTCTAAAGGAAAACTACCATGCGTGAGCAATCATGAGTGCACAATAAAAGCCTTGTGTAGAAATGCCGTAAAACTGCATCTCAAAAATAGTGGGTAGTCATCAGGAATTAATGATTGCGAGGCGAAAAGACACACACAGAAGCCTGCCTACTTCACTTGCACTTTATGATAGTGTACAACATTGTTATATCCTTCTCCATTGGCTAATAGTTGAAGGAGAAAAATGAAAACATAATTATTACCTTGCATTTATTTCAAGTTTTCTCTCAGCAATTAAGACAATTCAGAATTTACATGCTGCGCGCGCTCACTCTCGCTCTCTTCCCCCTTCTCCTCTTCAAAAACAAAGTCATTCAAAAGAAAGAAAAACGAAAGAAACATCCTCAAGGTTGTGATGGAACTCTCTCTCTCCTTCTTACATTCTGCTGCTGGGTATACAAATGAAATGAGGGGAAATACTGGCTTCAGTGCCACCACATGGGCTTTGTTCACTAAACATTTATTGGCCCAGAAGTTCACCTGGTGTCCTGTATCCAGGGCACCGTCAGCTCCGCCCAAGAACCAAGCCCTGTGATGTTGCCTATTTGAACGGGTGCCAAACCCTCCTCCACATGACAGAGCCAGTATTTGGCCAGCATTTATTTGAATGAGTTGGGGGAACATTCACCAGGACATCATCCTGGAAAGCAGAGCCATCTCATTCCCCAATGTCTTGTGGAGTTGAATGTTCTGCACATGTGCACTTAGCGCACATGCACAGTTTGTAAAATGAAGCATGGCCATGTCAGAAGACAGAAACAGCCAACTAAGGACACACTGCAGCAGCCAATACAGTGGCACCATGCTAGAAAGGCAATGCAGACAGAGACAAATTAATATGAATAACATGGGGAACTGTGGGAGTTTCCAGGGCTGTACTTATGGTAAGCCCATCCCTGAGTGCTAAGGAGACACTGTTATAGATCTGGTGCTTCCTGTATGATTGCTACTCCATCTGTTCATACCTGTTCCATCTGTTCATCTGGTGCTTCCTGTATGATTGCTACTCCATCTGTTCATACCTGTTCCATCTGTTCATCTGGTGCTTCCTGTATGATTGCTACTCCATCTGTTCATACCTGTTCCATCTGTTCATCTGTATCTCTTGATCTGATTGGGAAACCTGTTGAACTAATTACATGAGGAAATAGGGTGATCTCATCCTGACTATGGGCAAAAAAGGGCTGGTGTAACAGGGTATACACCAGCTGCTGCTTCTCCGGGGGGGGGGGGGGTTACATTTTTTCCCCCATGTCACAGCCATGTCAGCATATGGGGAGCTAATTCTCTACCCTATAATTATGAGTGTATAATTGTCCTGCTCACCGAGTCCCAAGGAAAATCTGAAACCCACTGAAAAATAAACAACTGTGTTAGAAAATGATTAGAAAAGCCATCTCTAATGCTCAGAGCTGGACCTGGGCAGGCAGGGAAGTGTCCTTCCAAGCTCTGACAGTTTAAGGGATTGCCTGCTGTACGTGACTGTCCTGTGATAGAAAATACTGTGAGTAATTTGAGCAATCTTCACCTGAGCTCATTGATTTCGCTACTTCTGCATCTTCCTCACTGAGAAAATAATCCAAGTTTGGCACATAGGCACCGGAAATGTGCAGAAATGGGTACACTGAAAGAGCAATAAATAAATAATGACAAAAATGAATGAAGAAGGTTAAATAGGGCCAGGAGGACATTGATGCCAGCATTTCGTTATGCCGATTGATCAATGTAGCAATGGGGTCAACTCCCATGCAACAGGGGTTATAACCACGCTGATGTGAAGAAGTTAAACACAGCTGAAGGGAAAAGGCGAATGCATGACTGGAGGGAATATTTTGTCCTCAAAATGGGGTTATTGGTGTTGCTGCTTGGTCTTCTGCCTCATGTTGTGAACAAGACACATTCCATTCCTCCCAGCTTGAAGATCTCTTCCATTACAGGCAGAAAAAGTGACACTTACCCTAATTTTCATGAGTTTTCTCAGGGAGACTTTGTCATCGGAGCGATTATTTCTCTGTTCCAGGTTCTCCACTTCAATACTAATTTTAACAAACAACCTTCTTCACAGTTGATCAAGAAAATCATGTAAGGAGTTCTCTTCTACACTATAACTTTGCTTAGCCAGTAAAAAGAGTGAACCAATAATGAAGTTATAGAATCTTTCATGTTTTCCTTATGAATCACCTCCCATATTTTGGTGCTCTGGTGGTACTTTATTAGCTCTGGCTTCTTTTTTAAATAGATGAGTTAACTTCAGTTTTAGCAACACTTCATTGATCGGACATGGCATTTATGAGCCAAACAGTTTTATAGATCTCATTTTCTATATGATATGTTTGTTCATTTCAACATGCCTGGTATAGCAATACATATACTGTATCTTTAACCCGTTTCCTTTCATGTTTTGCCTGTATCTCGCCTTCCTCTCATGATCACAAACACTTGCATTTTGTTTAATTATTTCCTTAAATATTTTACAAATACCATATGGTGCTATTCTGTCCCTTGGAAAATATGTTATTAGCATTCTGGCTCCCTACTGGATTATGCTGTAATATCTCAGATTATTCTCCTGTATTTTGGGCAGCAAACATGTCAGTGCCTGTTATATATCCTAACATTTTTGTATGTTCTCAGTATTTGAAATATATTCTCCAAATCCATCAGCTTCCCACAGGTAGATAGATATAGATATAGCTGTGTGTGTGTGTGTGTGCGCGCGCATGTAATCTTTTCTTGGGGGGGGGAATAATTAGTTATATTTTATTCCATTTGTGGTTCAGAATATGAGTTGTGAGCTTCTTGCCTAACTAGCTGACCTTGGACAAACCATCACATTTTCCACCCCCACTTCCTGCTGTTGAGCTTTTCTACATGACACATTTGTTGTGTGCTCCTAATTCCTTGTTCGCGGTTGTTTACAGGTTCTTTAGACAATTTTGTGACCCTTCACTTCTGTTTTCAAACAGCATTTTTGGTGAGTTTTTCTTAGAGCAGGGAAAATATGGTATTATTTAAAGAAAGCTAAAGAAAACACTTTTTGCTCTTGTGTATTTGTGTGATTCCACTATAGCACAGTGCCTCCTAGAGGTTATGTAGTAGAATGCTCCTCACATAGTAACTGGATCTCAGTTCTGCAATGAAACTGAAAGTAGATACAGCGGATTAACAGGCCTTGTGTAGAAAACTCTAATATCTATCTGGGGGCAATAATACTGATCTAACAGAATGCAAATGTTGCAAGGTTTCCTGTGTCAATATATATCAGGCACCTTAATGCTGAAGCACTATATAAGGGTTGGGGAAGTGTGGGCCCTCCAGGTGTTGTTGGATTGCAACTCCTATCATCCCTCACCATTGGCTATGCTGGCTAAAGCTGAAGAGGGTCGCATACCAACAACATCCAGAGGGGGACACATTCTCCAGCACTGCAATATATAAATGCTAATTATTATTTATATGGTGTTGTAGTTGCTAGACAAGCATCTCATTTGTTAGGCAGGCTGCTGGTTCATAGCACAGGATGGTTGGATGCTTTTATTCATTGGGAGTATTGGTTTGGTGATAACTGGACTTTTATCTGTGTTTTATTACTGTAATACTCTCCAGAGCTTAGGCAAAGTAAAAGTCTCACCCCGCCACCATCTGGGAGGCCAAGGTGATGGTTTGTATTATATACTGATTTTTATATATATATATATATATATATATATATATATATATATATATATCAGTATATAAGGTTTGTGTATGTGAACAAACAGCAATTTGTGCAATTTGGAGGGGTCTCACAGAGGAAGAGACAGCAAGTTGGGACTTGGCTGAAAGCTAGAAGCACATTCAAGATTCCTCTCTGGACACCTGATGTGGTATGGGCTAGCAAATGTGTGCTACCTCATGTATTTGTATAGTTGTAACATTTAAGAAAAACAATACAAATGTTTGATGCTATTTTACCCACAGTCCACCAAACAAATGCTGCCCTTGGAACTTCTCACCATTTGGGAAAGCGAGTGTTTTCTTAACTGATCCCATGGGCTTCATCACACACAGCTTTTATCCTAAAATTGAGATTTCTCCTTCACTGAAGTTTGCAGGCTCTTTACATGACACTGTGACCCCCTGCACGAAATGCCCTTTGTTCCATTTTTAAATAGATCACAGATAATGAGCTATCGAATTACCCCATTGTGTTCGGCTTCAATTTCCTCTGTGAAAAGAGTAAACATGGCAAGAAGAGAAGTGAGATCAATGAAAGATAATGGAAGACTCAGCTATGGTGAGAAGAGGGGCGGGGGGAGGAAGCACATGTAAAGGGAGTCAGTGATCCTGCATTTAAAATAGAAGCAGAAAGCCCTATTTTAAATGCAGGATTTTAGGCTGGTGTAGAAATGCCCCAAATGAAGGGATTGTGGTGAATTCCACCACAGACTCCAGTGAGGCCTGATTCTTTAGAGTCCATGGCAGAACAGAGCAATCCCCACCATCACCCTGCGAAATCCCCGTGGATCAGATCCTACCTGCCTCCAGCGGTCTGGATCTGGCCGCTGCTGGCCACTGCTTCGATGTGCAGCCGCGCGAATGGCGTGCTGCGTAGGGGATGCCATTTGCGTCACTGCTGTAGCCATGATAGGCTACGTAAATATTTAGGTAGCCTATCACAGCTACAGCAGGTTCTGCGGACATGCCACGGCGTGGAGCCAGCCAGGGAGGATTTCGGGGGGGGAGAGGAACGGATCGCCTCCCCCCCGATCGAGTATTCCAGTAGAGGACAAGATCGCCTCCCCCCCGCAGACCCCAGCGGAGCAAGGTAAGTGGGGTTTCGTACACCCCTACCCATATGTATGCTTTCAAAAAACCCTGCAACAACTTATTGCACATAGTTTTGCTAGGTGCTCCTTGTTCTTAAAGACAGGCAATTGCAGAAGCAATTGCAGAAGAAGCAGAGTTTGAATTATTTTATCCAATCCAAAATATTGAGAAAATAAGCCATTTTTAATTGGAGATTACCAAAACTAAACAGAAACAGTTTTCATCTATGGGGCTTCACTGCTTTTTCTTGTTAAGCTATGAAGACTTTCCTTTTATGGCAGTGCAATGCCAAAGAAGTATCAGGATATCCTGCCCTTGGAATTTGCTGTACAGGAGATTAACAAAAATCCCATAATCTTACCTAATGTCACTTTAGGATTCCATATCTATGATGCCTACCACAATAACTTGATGACTTATAAGACCACTCTGGACCTGCTTTCTTCGCAGCATAGATCTGGCCCCAAATACAAGTGTGACATGGAGAACAATTTGACAGCCATCATCGGGGGAATGTACTCTGAGACCTGCCTCACCATGGCCACTGTTATAAACCCCTACAAGATTCCACAGGTAGATTTTTAGGAGGGTAGCAATGAGATATGACAACAACCATGACACAAAATTCTATTGTTCCTTGTTGATTCCTTTCTCATTCAGAGTGAAAGGTAACATAGATAGATGATAGATAGATAGATAGATAGATAGATAGATAGACAGATAGATGATAAACAAATTGCAAGCTGTAAATTTGAGACACTGGTTTGCCACCTCATTTGCTGTTTGGATGAAAAAGAACTCATTAATCTACATACTCAGTGCCCAGTGGGCTGGGAGAAAAGCTCAATCCCCGATGTTACAACAAGAGCAGGATGTGACATGATTCTACCAGCCCAGGACATGATTTGACCCACTGATTTCAATGGGAAATGAGTGAAACTCCTTACTGTATCTTCAGCAAAGGAGATCATTACCTTGTTGTGGTGCTGGAGCGTGAGCACCTCAATGATGTCATGAGCTAAACCGTGAAGGGACACCCAAGATGGGAAGGTCATGGCAGAGAGGTCAGACTAAATATGATCCCTGGGGAAGGAAACGGCAACCCACCCCGGTATTCTTGCCATGAAAACTAAATGGATCAGTACAACCAGAGATATGTCGGCATACCATCGGAAGATGGGACTCCCAGGTCGGAAGATGGTCAAAATGATACTGGGGAGGAACAGAGGATAAGTTCAACTAGCCCCAGATGTGATGACGCAGCTAGCTCAAAGCTGAAAGGACGGCTAGCAGCCGATGGTGCTGGTGGTGAATGACGAATCCGATGTTCTAAAGATCAACACACCATAGGAACCTGGAATGTAAGATCTATGAGCCAGGGCAAATTGGGTGTGGTTGTTGGAGAAATGTCAAGATTAAATATAGACATCTTGGGTGTCAGTGAACTGAAATGGATTGGAATGGGCCACTTCACATCAAATGACCACCAGATCTACTACAGTGGACAAGAGGACCACAGAAGAAATGGAGGAGCCTTCATAATTAATAATAAAGTGGCTAAAGCAGTGCTTGGATACAATCCAAACAATGACAGAATGATCTCAATTCGAATTCAGGGTAAGCCATTTAACATCACAGTGATCCAAATATATGCCCCAACCACAGATGCTGAAGAAGCAGAAGTAGATCAGTTCTATGAGGATCTGCAGCACCTACTGGATAGTATGCCAAACAAAGATGTTATTTTCATTACAGGAGACTGGAATGCTAAGGTGGGTAGTCAGACGACACCTGGAATTACAGGCAAGCATGGTCTGGGAGAAGAAAATGAAGCAGGACATAGACTGATAGAATTTTGCCAAGACAACTCACTGTGCATAACAAACACTCTCTTCCAACAACCTAAGAGGACTTTATACATGGACTTCACCAGGTGGTTGAAACCGAAATCTGATTGACTACATCCTTTGTAGGAAAACGGGGTGGACATCTATGCAGTTGGTAAAAACAAGACCTGGAGCTGATTGTAGTTCAGATCACAAACTTCTTATTGCACAATTTAGAATCAGACTAAAGAGAATAGGGAAGACCCACAGAGCAGTTAGATATGAGCTCACTCATATTCCTCATGAATATGCAGTGGAGGTGAAGAATAGATTTAAGGGACTAGATTTAGTAGATAGGATCCCGGAAGAACTATGGACAGAAGTTCGCAACATGGTTCAGGAGGCAGCAACAAAAAACATCCCAAAGAAAAAGAAAACCAAGAAGGCAAGATGACTGTCTGCTGAGACACTGGAAGCAGCCCAAGAAAGAAGGAAAGCAAAAGGCAACAGTGGTAGGGGGAGATATGCCCAATTAAATGCAAAATTCCAGAGGTTAGCCAGAAGAGATTAGGAATTATTTTAAAACAAGCAATGCACGGAAGCGGAAGAAGATAATAGAACAGGAAGGACAAGAGACCTCTTCCAGAAAATTAGAAACATTGGAGGTAAATTCCAGGCAAAGATGGGTATGATCAAAAACAAAGATGGCAAGGACCTAACAGTAGGGATGGGGGAGAATTTCTCCCTGAAACTTCGGGGGGCCGAGTGCCAACGCATTCGGTCCTCCGAAGGTTGTTTGGGGAGAACTTCTCCGCCCCCCCCGCCCCCCTGAGGATGAGACTTACCTTTCACGAATGTCCCTCCTGGAGGCGGGTCCCGGCGGCGGTTCGGCAGATCTTCGTCAGGGGCAGGGGCGGCAGCCGGTCTTTCGACCAGCTGCCGCCACCACCATTACAAGCAAAGTAAAAAAAAACAAAATGCCCCTGTGATAGGCTACGCAACGATAAACGTAGCCTATCACGGCTAGATTTGCAAAGTCAGCCGAGATAGGCTACGTTAATCGTCACGTAGCCTATCACGGGTGACTTAAAAAAAAAAAAAAAGCCCATACGGCTAATGGTGGCCCCCATAGGGAGCCGCCATTCGCATTCCTTATTTGGTCCCTGTAGTCTACATAAAGATTTACATAGACTACAGCGAAAATAAGGACAACGCAAATAGCGTTGCCCTTATTTTCGCCGTAGTCTACGTAAATCTTTACGTAGACTACAGCGACCAAATAAGGAATGCGAATGGCGGCTCCCTATGGGGGCCGCCATTTGTGTACGCGCTTCTTTTTTTTTTTTTAAGTCACCCGTGATAGGCTACGTGATGATTAACGTAGCCTATCACGGCTGACTTTGCAGATCTAGCCATGATAGGCTACGTTAATCGTTACGTAGCCTATCACAGGGGTGTGGGTTTTTTTTCTTTTAAAGTTTGTGGCCGGGGAGACGGAGCGCTTCTCCCCGGCCTGAATTTTGGCCGGGCGAGGCAGGAAGCCTCCCCCCCGGCCTGAATTTTGGCAGGGCGAGGAGGGAAGCCGCCCCCCCCGGCCTGAACTTCGGGGGGAGCAGCGAAGCGCCTCCCCCCCACCGCGCAGCAAGCTGCGAGACCAGGTAAGTGACTTTCGTGCATCCCTATTTAACAGAAGCAGAAGAGATCAAGAAAAGGTGGCAAGAATATACGGAAGATCTGTATAGGAAGGATAATTATATCAGGGATAGATTTGATGGTGTGGTCAGTGAGCTAGAGCCAGACATCCTGAAGAGTGAGGTTGAATGGGCCTTAAGAAGCATTGCTAATAACAAGGCAGCAGGAGATGACAGTATCCCAGCTGAACTGTTTAAAATCTTGCAAGATGATGCTGTCAAGGTGATGCATGCCATATGCCAGCAAATTTGGAAAACACAAGAATGGCCAACAGATTGGAAAAGATCAGCTTCTATCCCCATACCAAAAAAGGGAAGCACACACCAAAGAATGTTCAAACTATCGAACAGTGGCACTTCTTTCACATGCCAGTAAAGTAATGCTCAAGATCTTGCAAGGAAGACTCCAGCAATTCATGGTACAAGAATTGCCAGAAGTACAAGCTGGGTTTAGAAAAGGCAGAGCAACTAGAGACCAAATTGCCAATATCCGCTGGATACTGGAGAAAGCCAGGGAGTTTCAGAAAAACATCTATTTCTGTTTTATTGACTATTCTAAAGCCTTTGACTGTGTGGATCATAACAAATTGTGGCACGTTCTTGGTGGTATGGGGATACCAAGTCATCTTGTCTGCTCCTGAGGAATCTGTATAACGACCAAGTAGCAACGGTTAGAACAGACCACGGAACAACAGACTGGATTATGATTGGTAAAGGAGTACGGCAGTGTTGTATACTCTCACCCTACCTATTCAACCTGTACGCAGAACACATCATGTGACGTGCTGGGCTTGATGAAGCCAAGGCTGGAGTTAAAATCACTGGAAGAAATATTAACAAACTCTGATATGCAGATGATACCACTTGGATGGCTGAAAGCGAGGGGGAGCTGAGGAACCTCATGACGAAGGTGAAATAAGAAAGTGCAAAAGCTGGGTTGCAATTCAACCTCAAAAAAATCAAGATTATGGCAACCAGCTTGATTGATAACTGGCAAAGAGAAGGAGAAAACGTGGAGGCAGTGACAGACTTTGTCTTTCTAGCTGCAAAGATTACTGCAGACGCTGACTGCAGCCAGGAAATCAGAAGACATTTACTTCTTGGGAGGACAGCAATGACAAATCTTGATAAAATAGTGAAGAGCAGAGCCATCACACTGACAACAAAGGTCCGCATAGTTCAAGCAATGGTATTTCCCATAGTAACCTATGGCTGCGAGAGCTGGACCATAAGGAAGGCTGAGCGAAGGAAGATCGATGCTTTTGAACTGTGGTGCTGGAGGAAAATTCTGAGAGTGCCTTGGACTGCAAGAAGATCAAACCAGTCCATACTCCAGGAAATAAAGCCAAACTGCTCACTTGAGGGAATGATATTAAAGGCAAAATGGAAGTACTTTGGCCACATAATGAGAAGACAGGATACCCTGGAGAAGATGCCGATGCTAGGGAAAGTGGAAGGCAAAAGGAAGAGGGGCCGACCAAGGGCAAGATGGATGGATGGATGATATTCTGGAGGTGACGGACTCGACCTTGGGGGAGCTGGGGGTGGCAACGGCCGACAGGAAGCTCTGGCGTGGGCTGGTCCATGAAGTCATGAAGAGTCGGAAGCAACTGGCCGTATAAACAACAACAACACCTTACTGTATATACAACCCATTGTTTTGTACTGCTAAATATATTTATCTAGACACATCCTGATATGCATGTTTTGCTAAAATTATTTTTGTTATGTAAATGAAACCCTCATTTTAACACAAAAAGGTATATCAGCAGAAGCATTGATGGTTAGCAAGTGACTGAATGCACATGGATAACACACACTTTTTTTGTGCAACACATAACATACCTCTACATTTTACTTTGGTTCACCTATGGCTCCCTTGACTCAAGAATGAACAACAAAATCTATTGCCTTCCCTGTACCGCATGGTCCCAGATGACATCCATGTACACTGGCATAACTCAGCTACTTGAACATTTTAGGTGGACATGGGTTAGGCTCTTTACACTGGATTCCAGAACAGGAGACAGATTTTTGCTCGTATTAGTGCCACTGCTTCTCCAGAATCGCATCTGTATTGTTTTTATAGAAAAAATGCCAAGATGGAAGGATGCTGACAGAATGTCAGTATTGTTGCATTCTAGATTGTATAAAATTTCAGCTGACATGGAAAGCAAGGCCAACGTGTTTATGGTGGTTCTCAGCCAATGAATGTTTTCTACAGGTATCTTGATATGGCACTTCTGCAATCACCTATAGGTATGGATTGTGACAACACACTGGGGTTTCAAGGGAAGCACCAATCAAAGGGGCTGGGATATCCAACCCTTCCAGGGTGCCTTATCCTTGTCCATTCACTCAAATGAACCACCAGGATTCAGAAAATTTCTTCAGAGTGTAACTTCTTCACAAGCAAAAGACAATAGCTTTATTCAGGATTTCTGGGAGAAGGCCTTCAACTGCTCATTGAAAAATACGCATGACGGTGAGGAGACTCAGAAAGGCTGCACTGGGAAGGAGAATCTGGAGAGCCTTCTGGGAATTTCCTTTGAAATGGGCATGACTGGCCACAGCTATGCTGTCTACAATGCTGCCCATGCTGTGGCACCTGCTCTTCATGCCATGTATGAATCCAGATCCAAACACAGATCAGGGGGAGCTGGAGGGGAGCTGGCACCACAGACTCTGCACTCATAGGATGTAATGAAACCCCTCACACAGTTCTCTTTTCTTGTATAGGCTACAATACCAGAGGCTCCCAAATGTATGTAAAACATCTAAAGTGAGCTTTATAGTGGTTTGGGAGAGTCTTTATTTAAAGTAATATTCCATGCACAACTCGTCCTTCATCATAGATCAGTTGTTGACATTGTGTTACCTGAAACACCAGGTGATGTTCCTCTATGTCTTCAGTCTCATCCATCACTTCCATCATGATGGAGGGAAGTAAATAGTGGGGTCCCACAGGGTTTTGTATTGGGACCAATGCTTTTCAACCTGTTCATAGGAGTGAACAGTGAAGTGGCCAAGTTTGCCGATGTCATCAAAATATTTAGGGTGGTTACAACAAAAAGGGTTTATTAAGAGCTCCAAAAGGATCTCTCCAAACTGGGAGAATGGGCATCTATTGGCAATTGTGGTTAAGTGTAAGCATGTGTAAAGTGATGCATGGTGGGTCAAAAAATCCCAACTTCAAGTATAATCTGATGGGATCTGAGCTAGCAGTGACCAACCAAGTAAGAGCTCTTGGTGTCATGGTGGACAGCTCAATGAAAATATCAACCCAGTGTGCAGTTGTTGTGGAAAAAAAAAAAGGCATACTCCATGTTAGGAATAACTAGAAAAGGAATTGAGAATAAAACTGCCAATATCATACTGCCCTTATACAAATCTATGGTGTGACTACACTTGGAATACCATGCACAGTTCTGGTCACCACACCAGAAAGGATATTGTAGACCTGGAGGCTTTTTTCTCTCACACAAATAATACTAGAACCCTGGGTCATCCTATGAAGCTGATTTGTGGGAGATTCAGGACAGAAAACAAAGAAGTACTTCTTCACAGAGAGCAGAGTTAAACTGTGGAATTCACTACCACAAGATGTAGTGATGGCCACCAGTTTGGATGGCTTTAACAGGGGGTTAGACAAATTCCTGGAGTTGAAGGCCATCAATGGCTACTAGTCCTGATGTCCATGTCCTACTTCCACTATCAGAGGCAGGGTGCCAATGCTCACCAGTTGCTGGGGAACATGGAGGATGCTGTTGCACTTACGTCCTCCTTGTGGTTTCCTGGTCGACAGCTGGTTGGCCACTGTGTGAACAGAATGCTGGACTGGATAGACCCTTGGTCTCATCCAGCATGTCTCTTTTTATGTTCTTATGTCCCATCTGTTTTATGTAGAGCTGCCAGCAGCTGCTTGTTTTCCTTAAGGGGTTGGGGGTTCCAGGCAAACATCCCCATATTACATTACCTAAAATACCCTGCCACAATATAATATTCTGCTGCTTGAGATTTCATTCTATTCACAACCCCTTTACTAAGTTATCCACTTCTGGGTTTCATCTCTCAAGGGGACAGCTTGAAAGCCTTTAGAAAGCCTTTATATAAACTAATGTTCCATGCACAGCTCATTGCAAGCGGAGATGGGTTAAAGAAGACGCAGACAACAAGCTTGGGTTGAAAATTGGGCCACATTTATTGAAATAGCTGCAAAGGGGTAACTAGGACGGGCATCTAACTGTGTCAGCAGCTAGCTGGCACTTCTTGGGCGAAAACACACCCAGCCTGAGGGGTGGCGGTGATCTCGCCATCCCTCCGGACTGCCCTTTCTGGGGGAGGTAGACCTTCCGGTGTCACCCCCGACCCGGTGCCGCACAACACCTGGGTGAGTGAGTAGTGTTGGTCTCCCAGGCAACCCTTATCCCCCCGCCGAGCCGCACAACCCGTTCGGGGGGCCTCAGGCGTCACCTGTCACCATAAGGTGCCTCTGCATGCACACCATCCCTACTTTCCTGTTTTGCGCATCCTAGCCGCCAACTGGAATGTGACCGATGATATAGACCGTATTTCCTTACAGGACACACTCGACCCACAAAACAGTGTGACGTAGGCAATAAAGGACTCTCAGTAATAGGCCAATCGAACTGTGAGCCAAAAAATTCCTACGTGGCTCCCAAAGGGCAACCGGTAAGAAACTCACACTGCTTAGGGGAGGGTGGGAGGGAGCTGTGTCGAGCCAGAGAGCTGAGATTGGGAGGGGGCTGAGTTTAAGGCAACTCAGCCTGCCCCTCCTTGCATGGTGGTGCCACTGGGGTGCACCAATCAGAGGCCCCTACATCTTGTCACCCCACCCGCCCGCAATGTCCCCCCCTTTCAGCCAGACAAGCTGGTGCCGGGGTTAGGGCATTTGCGAGCAGAGATGGGTTAAAGAAGACGCAGACAACAAGGTTGGGTTGAAAATTGGGCCACATTTATTGAAATACCTGCAAAGGGGTAACTAGGACGGGCACCTAACTGTTTCAGTGGCTAGCTGGCACTTCATGGATGAAAACACACCCAGCCTGGGGGGTGGCAGTGATCTCGCCATCCCTCCGGACTGCCCCTTCTGGGGGAGGTAGACCTTCCGGTGTCACCCCCAACCTGGTGCCTCACAACACCTGGGTGAGTGAGTAGGGTTGGTCTCCCAGGCAACCCTTATCCCCCTGCCGAGCTGCCCAACCTGTTCGGGGGGCCTCAGGCATCACCTGTCACCATAAGGTGCCTCTGCATGCACACCATCCCTACTTTCCTGTTTTTGCCCGTCCTAGCCGCCACAGGAGTCACAAGCCTAGAGCTTGTGAAACTCCCCCCACCTGCGCAGAAGAACTTCCTGCAGGCCCCTTTGCAGATCAGACAGGAATATGTTATTCACTACATGAGACAGGCGGACACCATCCTTCCTGTAACGCTCCCTCCATGTCCACTGAATTCCCTGGCGGGTGGTGCATCCATCGCCTCATTCGCATAGGCCATAAGCCATTTCTCTGTGCACTTTCCGAAGTGCCTTGCCACTGGCAACGTCATTCCATTCCTTCCCATTGATCCATGGGAGCAGTGAGGGCTGCAATAGGCTACTTCCGGCCAGGTATACCGGACCACCTGCATCTCAACCAAGGCCTGTTCGATCAGGTCCTTGCTTGACTTACAGACGAAGTCATTCCTCTCAATGTGCAGAACCTGGACCTGCGGAGGAAGACTAACAAACTTTGTTGGAACAAAGTGAGGAGGGGACTCCCACCATATGCCTCATCTGTGAAGCCACTGGATCTTAATTAGGAATGGGGGAGAATTTCTCCCCGAAACTTTGGGGGGCTGAGTGCCAACGCATTCGGCCCCCCGAAATTGGTGGTGAAATTCTCCGTCCCCCTGCCCCCCCCGGGATGGGACTTACCTTTCACGAATGTCCCTCCCGCCGGCGGGTCCCGGCGGCGGTTCGTCGGGTCTTCGTCAGGGGCGGGGGCGGCAGCCGGTCTTTCGACCGGCTGCCGCCGCCGCCATTACAAGTGCAGTAAAAAAAAAAAAAAACCCGTGATAGGCTACGTAATGATTAATGTAGCCTATCACGGCTAGATCTCCAAAGTCAGGCATGATAGGCTACGTTAATCGTCACGTAGCCTATCACGGGTGACTTTGAAAGAAAAAAAAAGCGCATACGCAAATGGCGGCCCCCATAGGGAGCCGCCATTTACGTTCCTTATTTGGTCCCTGTAGTCTACGTAAAGATTTACGTAGACTAGAGGGACCAAATAAGGAACGCAAATGGCAGCACCTTATGGGGGCCGCCATTTGCGTACGCACTTTTTTTTTTTTTAAGTCACCCATGATAGCGACATGACAATTTACGTAGCCTATCATGGCTGACTTTGGAAATCTAGCCATGATAGACTACGTTAATCATTACGTAGCCTATCACGGGGTTTTTTTTTTTTTCGCAGCCAGGTAGACGGGGCGCTTCTACCCGGCCTGAATTTCACCGGTGAGAGATGGCGCGCCTCCCTCCCGGCCTGAATTTCGGCCGGGCGAGGCAGGGCACCTCCCCCCCCTTGCATGAACTTTGGGGGGAGAAGTGAAGCGCCTCCCCCCCACCGCGAAGCAAGCTTTGAGGACAGGTAAGGGACTTTCTCCATCCCTAATCTTAATGTGACGGGGTGACAGAAGCTGAAGTCCGAAGATGACATAAAAGCCCTTCGTGCAGCTCCAGACATCATAACATGCCCATTTAAGAGCACCCGTTCCGGCGTACGACGAGTCTGCTGGTCTAAGGAAGAAGCACATTGGGGCAAGCAAAGCGAGAATTGTGTCAGGAAGAAGCAGATGACTCGCGAACATAGGCCGGAATGCTGTGAAGCCCCCATTTTCAAAATGCCATAACCTGCCTGAGAGAGAAACCTCCAGCGGCTACCATGGAGACTGCTTCAATGTTAACAACAGTAGGTTCTGAACTGCAACTTACCTAGGCCTAGCGGGGTAGAGCTAATATAGAAACTGCCCAAATGCCCTTATGTCAACAGTAAGCCACTGAAGTAATAAAACGGAGGCCCCTCCTCAGACCCGCGGCATTCCATAAAACCCACAAGATCCAGACGGGGCATAACCCATGGACTTGCGTTTGGCCGTGGGCCACTGCCGTGCCCTTGCCATACTGATCAGTTTGATCACCAAATGCGTAAGTGGGTTACATTGGGCCAGACCTGTACCTTGAACTATACAAAGAACTTGAGTCTGAAACCCCCTGGGGTAGCGGCGGAACCACGTGAATCCACAGTCCAGCTTTTAGGAGCGGCTCACGCCTCCGCAAGGAGGTGCCATTAAACCCCTACTAAGTTGAAGCCATGCCCATGGATACGTGCGCACAGCAGAAGTGACCCTGGTTCGATGGTGCGGAAGCCGCAGTCCTTGCACTGCCCAAACTGAGCTGGCGCGAGAAGGCACGGTCAGGGGCTGCTACCCTAACTGTAAAAAGAAGATGCCCTACAATATCTTGCATGGCCCCCCAAAGGAAAACCCTAGGAAGATGTATAACTGCTTGAACCTGTGCTCAAAGGAGCTGAAAGTTGTCCTGAGGGAGGCGAGAATAATGCCTAAGGGTATCAGATCGGCTTCACTTAATGTTGATGTGGGAAACAGGCCCTCAGCTTTTGTGAGCTAAGGGACACCGAGGTAACAGGAAAGGGAAGTAATACTTGTGTTAGGTCAGAACATTGACCAGCGTCTTTGGACTCCATGTAGCATATGCCCACCAGGGACCCATGGCTGGATCCCAAACCAAGACAACTGCCATGTCGACGAGGTGTATTGCACTGAACACAGATGATCAGGGATCTCGTGATTAACAGGCTGGCCCTCAGGGAAGAGATGTTACAAATCAGGATAAACTCCCTAGAGGATTTCCTGGGCACCATTTCGAGAAGGGAGATCCCTAGAGTAGATAACGGGGTGTGGAAAAGGGGGGGGGCTATAATCCTTCTGCCAGTACTGCCTTGTTAACTTCTCAGGAACCTGTCGACGCCTGGCAAGGAGAAATGTTGCTTACGAGGTAAGGATGGCATATGTTGACCTAGAAAAAGGGGGAGGGGTCCTAGAACCTAGCATGAAACCGTGTTCCAAGTTAAAATGTGTTCCCTCTGTTGGGGTAGCGTCTTAAAGCCGGAATAGCGGCACCAACCTAATCAGGCATTGGCCCACCAGAGCTTCCTACTGCCTCGGCCTTTCCAAGGGGGGACCTATCATCCCCAGGCATTGGACAAGAGGTGGTCAAGTACTGACTGCTACAAGGGAGCACTCACGATGGAAACAGCATGTGTGCTGGGAGTATGTGCCCTTGGGGCTGTATTCCCAGCACAGACAGTGGTGCTGAAGCAGCAGACCTGCCATAGGCCGAGGGCCAGTGCAAGAAACAGCCTGGTGAATGTGGCCACTGCCAGATCTGTCGCGGAACAGGCCAGGAAGGAGTCAAAATTGGTGCGAAAGGTCCTGGTCCAACAGGTCCCTGCACAGAGAAGAGTCAATGGAGGCTCTCCTGCAAAAGGCCTCGACATAAGCCAGGCACACACCTCCTCAGGTGAAAGCCATTAGGAGAAGGAGTAGCCCTGGTGGCCTCACAACTCGCCAGATTAGCATAGGGATCTGATATGCCACTTACGTGGATGCCCAAGCACGCGGGGGCAGGGTGAGAGATCCTAAATTAATCCAGCAGAACCCTGTAAGATGCTGAGTTAAGCGGCTGGGGGTACTGTGGGGTGTGACTGACAGAACTGCAGGCAGCCCGGGCATCGTATAGGGAGATGACATTGGGAGGGACAGCCGCCCCAGGGAGGTAAGCTAAGGCGGCAACCCCACGGCCCTGCAGGTCGCCCATCTGGACAAGTGGGGCGAGGTGCAGTCATCTCACCCATATCCAGGGCAGCCGCATCCAGGTCCCCGGGAGAAAGGGAGACAATGCCACTTGCAGTGCTCCTGACGGAGATGCCCCAGGAGGGCAGATGGCCCCAGCTGTGGTGTGTCACCTGGGCAAAACCACAAGGAAGGAGATGGAGGCTTCAACAGCATCCAGACGAGCTGCACCCAGTGTGGCTGTGCTCTGATCCTTGACTGGAAAATTGGATGTTGATGCTTGGGCACTCGGGGAAGAGGAGGCTGCAGAAGAGAGGAGCTCAACTGTGGGCGGTGAGCCATCCAGAAGAGCTAATGAAGAGGAAGTGGAGGCTTCAACAACGTCCAGATGAGCTGAAATAGAAAGTAGTAGCGAGCGTTGGGTCTGCTGTCATGTTTGCTTGGTCTGGACAGCCGAGGGTTTCTATGGCCTGGCCGGGGGAGGGGGAGAGATCCCCGAGGAACACTCATTGGCTTCCAAATGAGCAAGAATTGATGCCAATACCAGGTCTGCTTCCTCATCAGACTCAGAATCGGGCCTTGGCAGTGGTCTCTTGGGGAGGGGGAGGGGGGCCCTACCCTTCCCTTTCTTTCTACCTTGGCCTTTCTTGGGGGGCATGATGTAGAAAGTGGGTTAAGCTTGGCACGGGGTTGGCGAGAAAGAGGCAAGGGCCCGGGTGCCCGGACCCAGTCCAACACTCCAACCAGCACTCCTAGAAGTAAATGCAGCAGGAGGCTACATACTGGGCTCCGAGGGCAGCAGGCAACACCCCCCAGTAGGGATGTACGAAAGTAGCTTACCTGAACCCAAAAGTTGATTCTTGGTAGGGGGGAGGCGCCCCATCCCTCCCCGCCGAAATTCTGCCCAGGGGGGAGGCGCCCCATCCCTCCCACCACGAATCCTGTCCTGCCGGCACACAAATGGCAGCAGCCATAGCCGCCGCCGTTTGCGTCCCTGCAGTCAGCCATGATAGGCTAC
This sequence comes from Heloderma suspectum, assembly GCF_057233095.1. Classification (NCBI taxonomy): domain Eukaryota; kingdom Metazoa; phylum Chordata; class Lepidosauria; order Squamata; family Helodermatidae; genus Heloderma; species Heloderma suspectum. Next base: position 89,924,478 of record NC_139463.1, on the reverse strand, counting down.
ATAAATGTTTACGTAGCCTATCACGGCTGAGTGAAACAAAAAACCAAAAACCGCACGTATGCAAATGGCGGCGCCCATGGGTGCCGCCATTTGCGTCCTTATTTTAGCACGTGTAGTCTACGTAAACATTTACGTAAACTACGGCAAAAATAAGGGGAACGCAAATAGCATAGATACTATGCTATTTGCGTTCCCCTTATTTTCGCCGTAGTCTATGTAAATGTTTACGTAGACTACACATGCCAAACCGCCATTTGCGTACGCGCGGGTTTTTTTTTTTTTTCCACTCAGCCATTATAGGCTACGTAAACATTTATGTAGCCTATCACGGTGTTTTTTAAAAATCTAGCTGTGATAGGCTACGTAAATCATTACGTAGCCTATCACGTTGTTTTTTTTTTAACTTGGAAATGGCGGCGGCGGCAGCCGGTCGGAAGACCGGCTGACACCGCCGCCGCCGCTGCCGAACCGCCACTGAACCGCCGCCGGGGCCGCTGCCACCAGGGACATTCGCACAAGGTAAATCCCGTCCTGGGGGGGGCGGGGGGGCAGACCGTTTCTCCACCAATTTCTGGGGGGCGAATGCGCTGGTATTCGGCCTCCCCAAGATTCGTGGAGAAATTCTCTGACATCCCTACCCCCCAGGCCTCGAGATCCATGGACCCGAGATCAAGTTAAGGCAGAGAGTCCTGGATGGGAAGTGGGGAGCGCCTCCAGATAGGAGGGCCACACTCCGCGGCCGATAACGGCTAAAGAGGTGAGTGGCGCGGAGGGGGGGGGATTGTCGCCTGTTGCAAGAACCGGTGGCCAAAAGGTGTGGGAAGGGTCTGCGGCCACGGGAGCCGGGCCTGAACACGGGCACTGCCGTTCCCTCCCTTTTTTTTAATATATATATTTATTTGTTTGTTTGTTTGTTTATTTATTTATTTATTTTTGGTGTGTGTGTGTTTTGCTTTGTCTTGGGGGGTGCACACGCCGCTGCCATGAGCGCTCTGCGCTCCCGGGAAGCAGCGAGAGCTGGCAAATCAGGGGGGGGCAGACACTCTGCCGTTGTAAGCGTCGGCGGCCTCGCAGGCAGGAAAACGCTGGCAGCAACCAGCGCTGCAGCCGAGTGCACTCCGCCGCTACAAAGGCCAGTGCTCCTGCAGGCATGGCAATCCGTGGCCCGGAGGGGCGGCGCACAAGCACGCGCGCCCCGCCATGAGCAAGGCAATCCCGGGGCCTCCACAGCGTAGGCATGCCACGACCGCCGGAGGAGGAGGCGCAACGAAGGGGGGGTGCGCTACCGCCGCCGTAATCACCAGTGCCCTGCAGGGGAGGAGGACAAAGGCGCTGCTCCCAGATGTAGGGGTGCACGAAAGTCACTTACCTGTTCTCGAAGCTTTTCGCAGTGGGGGGGAGGCGCTTCACTGCTCCCCCCGCGAAATTTAGGCTATTTGCTTTGCCCTTATTTTCGCCGTAGTCTACATAAAGATTTACGTAGACTACAGCGACCAAATAAGGAACGGGAATGGCGGCTCCCTATGGGGGCTGCCATTATCCGTACGTGCTTTTTTTTTTGTTTTTAAAGTCACCCGTGATAGGCTACGTGTCGATTTAAGTAGCCTATCACGGCTGACTTTGCAAATCTAGCCGTGATAGGCTACGTTAATCATCATGTAGCCTATCAAGGGGGCTTTTTTTTTTCTTTTATTGGAATGGCGGAGGCGGCAGCCGGTTGAAAGACCGGCTGCCGCTCCCGCCCCGGACGAAGACCCGCCGAACCGCCGGCCAGACCCACCGCCGGGAGGGACATTCGCCAAAGGTAACTCCTGTCCCGGGGGGCGGTGCGGGGTGCGGGGGTGTGTGGAGAATTTCTCCCCGAAACTTGTTCAAGGGGCCGAACACGTTGGCGCTCAGCCCCCCGAAGTTTCGGGGAGAAATTCTCCGCCATCCCTACCCAGATGCGCGCCGCTGGCACGGTACGATGGCACCCCTGGGGCGCGGCAGCATTCGCATGCCGCGACCACCGGAGGAGGAGGTGGAACAAGGGGGTGGGCGCGCCCCTGCCATAAATGCCGGTGCCCCCGTAGGGGAGCGGGACAGAGACACTGCACCTGGGAGCAACGGCAACCCTGGGGGCACGGCGGCGGCGACAACAGGTGCCGTTCCCGGGCGCATGCCGTTGGCACAGCCGCCGGGCCTCCCACCGACCCGGCAAGAGGAGGCAGAGGAGGGGGCGGCACCCGATCACAAGTGCCCCAGCCCTGCGTGCCAGGAAACCCGGAGCTGGGTAGGAGTGCTGAGCCAACGATGTAAGAAGAAAGGGGGGCGGGCGAGCTACCGCCACAAGCCCTGGGGCCCACAGGGGACCGCAACCACCGGCGGTGACAGACACTGTGCCCCATCGCCTGCCGCCACCAACGCTGGTGCTCTTGCCGGCAGGGCAGGCGCCGGGCACGAGGCAGCCGCTCTGGAGCGCGAGTGCCCCGCCGCGAGCACCAGCAATGCTGGAACTGAGGCAAGCGTCGACGTGGAGCGGTTTAGGTGCGCTGATTGCACGCGGAGCCCGGGAGGCTGGAATGACGACGAAGCCAATCTCCAGCAGGCAGGTGTCCTTCATTCGTTTCAAGGCAGAGCTGTCGTTCTCTCCAGCTGCGTCGAGCCAGAGAGCTGAGATTGGGAGGGGGCTGAGTTTAAGGCAACTCAGCCTGCCCCTCCTTGCATGATGGTGTCACTGGGGTGCACCAATCAGAGGCCCCTACGTCTTGTCACCCCACCCGCCCGCAATGCCCCCCCCTTTCAGCCAGACAAGCTGGCGCCGGGGTGAGGGCATTCCTTTCTTCAACATACATCTTTAGTTGAAGTTGTGTTATGTGAATCTCCAGGTGATGCTGCTTTGCTTGTTCATCTTTGTCTCCCTTCTGTTTTATGAAACTTTGTAAGTAGCAACACGTTTACCCTAAGGGGTGGAGACTGCAGTCAACACCCCATACTAGCTTCCCCCTTGACAGGTGTAACACACAAGTGCATAACTTATTACTGAAAGGACTGGGAATACAATGGCATCTCAAGTAGGTCACCTGTGCCAGGATTTGTCACTCTCACCGAGCCGCTGCCACCGCCTGCCCCTGCTACAGTGCTGAACGAGCTTTGTCATGGCCCGGCGAGCACCCGAAGAAGCGCAGGGCTGCTTGTCCTCCTAGTGAGCCACCATTGTGCGTAACAGTGGCAGCTTGGGTGCTTCTGGGTAGGCAATTCTGTTTAATTGCTGGCTGTAAAGGGCCCATTAGGGATGTCCGAAACCCACTCACCAGTCCGCTGCTGGGGGGGTTCTGTGGCGGGGGGGAGGTGATCCGTCCCTCCCTCTGGAATCTTCCCTGGCCGGCTCCGCTCCGCAGTGAGTCTGCAGAGCCGCCGGCCGGGTCCATCCGCAGCCGGACTTCCGTCCCCTGCTGGTCTGCAGACACAAATGGTGTCCAGTGTAGTGGATGCCATTTGTGTCCCTTCTCATTGCTGTGATAAGCTATGTAAAGATTTACGTAGCCTATCACGGCAAAGAGCAGGGGCGCAAATGGTGGCCGCTATGCCATTTGCACCCCTGTCTTTTGCTGTGATACGCTACGTAAATATATGCATAGCCTATCACGGCTAAAGACACAGATGCAAATGGTGGCGGCTACACCATTTGCATCCCTGCCCTGAGCCGTGATAGGCTACATAGATACTTATGTAGCCTATCACAGCTTGCCAGGGATGCAAATGGCAGCTGACATAGCAGCTGCCATTTGCGGCCGCAGCCCGGCAGTGGCTGGAGCCGCCAGAGCTGCCACCGCTGTCGGAGCCGCCGCCGCTGCTGGAACCGCCGCCACTGCTGGAGCCGCAGCCAGGTAGGCTCCATTTCGCGGGGCTTCTGCGGGGGGGTTGCTCTGTTCTGCCACGGATTCTGGGTGGAGGGCAAATTCAGTGGAATTCGGCCTCCCTGGGATTCATGGCAGAATTTTCTAACATCCCTAGACTCTCATTATTTTTTCTTCTGTGCAGACTTCAGGATTCCAACCCCCACCTCCTTCCCAGTGCTTCCTTCCTCTTACTGTGCAGGCATTTACCCACCAACAGCCCTTGGCTTCTTGAGCATACATCCAAAGTCCAATAATTGTTAACTAAACTTCTGACCTTTGGCTGTCACTGACCAGCACAAATACAAAAAGGATTTAACCTCATAATATCCAAACCAAACTATCTACAAACATATAAGACAGTTCTGTTCCTTCACCCCAATGGGAAGGAAACCTGGAACTTTCCTCCCCACAATTTCTACTCCAAAGTACCTGGCCATAGAACAGAGGTTCAGTATAATTAAAGTGGGGTTTTTTTAAGCAGTAGAAAAACAAGAACATTGAGAAAATTCCCCCCATTTAGAAAAGCCTTCTTCTTTACATCAGCACATGAAACCACACATATCCAAACGTATTTTTTTCCAATGCTAAACCTTCTCCACTGATTTTTCTCTATAGGTGCTGCCCATTTCTCTGTGTAATGACTACTGTCAGCCTGGCTACAGCCAGAAAAAGAAAGAAGGGAAACCGTTTTGCTGTTATGATTGTACTCCATGTTCAGAAGGAAAGATCTCTGAGCAGAAAGGTATGAGGCGTAGTCTTCAAAGATGCCAAGCATACCAGTTATCATGTCATAACCAGCCAACTGAAAAAAATGATAGTTGGCTGATATGGTGGGAGTGGGGAAACCCCACCATTCTTGCAATATGATGCTGTATGGGAGGCTGTTGTTACAAGATCCATTGTCCTTTCTGTCACATTTAGGGATGTTGGAGAAATCTGCCATGGACTCCAGTGAGGCCGGATTCTTTGGAATCCAGCCCCCTGGAGTCCGTGGTGGAACGGCCTCTCCCCTGCCACCCCTCGAAATCCCCCCCAGGACAGACCTACCTGGCAGCAGATGCAGCGGTGGCAGATGAAGCGGTGGCAGCAGCGGTTGAAGCGGCAGCGGATGAAGCGGCAGCGGATGAAGCGGCAACGGATGCAGCGGCGGCGACTCCAGCTTCTCTTCTGGCCACTGCCAGGCTGCTGCAGCCACAAATGGCAGTCATCGTAGCGGCTGCCATTTGCATGCCTGCATTAGAATGGGATAGGCTACGTAAATACTTACGTAGCCTATCACGGCAAAGTGCAGGGGCACAAATGGCGGCCACTATGCCATTTACGCCCCTGCTCTTTGCCATAATAGGCTACATAAGTATTTACATAGCCTAACATGCCAAAAAGCAGGCACGCAAATGGCGTAGCAGCCACCATTTGGGTGCCTGCCTTTTGCTGTGATAGGCTATGTAAATACTTATGTAGCCTATAACAGCTTGGCAGGGACGCAAATGGCGCCCGGCGTAGCGGCTGCCATTTGCGGCTGCAGCAGCCCGGCAACAGCTGGAAGTCCAGCTGCGGCCTGCCCTTGCCGGCGGCTCCGCGGAGTTACCATGGAGCAGAGCCCGCTGGGTCAGATTCTGGGTGAGTGATGGAGCGCCTCCCCCCCACTGTGGAATAGTGACTTAGGAATGTACGAAAATCACTTACCTTTCAGGGATTATGCTGATGGTGTGGGGGGAGGCGTTCTGTCCCTCCCCCCGGAATCCTCGCCGGGGGGGAGGCGCTCCGTTCCTCCCCCCCCCCGGAATCCTGGCCGGCCGGCTGTGCTCTGCAGCGATTCTGCGGAGCTGCCGGCTGGCTCCGCCAGCAGACGGACATCCGGCTGCTGGCTAGCAGGGACACAAATGGAGGCAGCCTATCACGGCTGATTAAAACAAAAAACAAAAAAAAACGCGCGTACGCCCATGGGCGCCGCCATTTCCGTTCCTTATTTTGGCACATCTTAGTCTACATAAACATTTACGTAGACTAAGACGGCGAAAATAAGGGGAACACAAATAAGGGGAACACAAATAAATTTCGCTCCCCACCCCGCGAAAGGTGCATGAAATGGAGCACTTACCTGCTGCCATCCACGCTGACTTGAAAATGGCGGCCGCGTCTGTGGCCACCATTTGCTTCCTCATTATAGCCGTGATAAGCTATGTAAATAATTATGTAGCCTATCACCGCTAACGCAAGGACACCATTTGTGTCCCTATCATGGAAAAAAAACAAAAATAAACAGCAGATGCAAATGGCGGTGGCTACGGTGGCCACCATTTGCATTCCCTTTTTGGGGGGCCATTTTAGCCTACATAAATATTTACGTAGGCTATTACGTTGGGGAAAAAAGGGAACGCAAATGGCGGCCCATTACGCCATTTACATTCCCTTTTTTTTTTCGTCGTAATAGCCTACATAAATATCTATGTAGGCTAAAATGGCCAAAATAAGGGGACGCAAATGGCGGCCGCCATAGCTGCCGCCATTTGCGTCCACTGTTTGTTTGTTTTTTCCCCTGTGATAGGCTACATAAATATTTACGTAGCCTATCATGGCAAAATTAGGGATGTACGAAAGGTACTTACCTTTCGGTGGATTATGCTGATGCTGGTGGGGAGGCGTTCCGTCCCTCCCCCCAGAATCCTGGCCGGGGGGGGAGGCGCTCCGTTCCTCCCCTCCAGATTACTGGCCGGCCAGCTCTGCTCCACAGGGATTCTGCAGAGCCGCCGGACGGCTCCGCCAGCAGCCGGACATCCGGCCGCTGGCTAGCAGGGATGCAGATGGCGGCGGCTGTAGCCGTAGATGCTATGCTATTTACGTTCCCCTTATTTTTGCCATCTTAGTCTACATAAATGTTTACGTAGACTAAGATGTGCCAAAATAAGGAACGCAAATGGCAGCGCCCATGCATGCCGCCATTTGCGTACATGCGTTTTTTGTTTTGTTTTTTATTTTAATCAGCCATGATAGGCTACATAAACATTTACGTACCCTATCACAGTGTTTATTTTAGATCTAGCCGTGATAGGCTACGTAAATCTTTACGTAGCCTATCACGTTTGGTTTTTTTTTTTAATGGAAATGGCAGTGGTGGCAGCCGGTCGTAAGACCGGCCGCCGCCGCCGCCGCTGCCGCACCACCGCCGGAGCCGCCACCGGAGCCGCCGCCACCAGGGAGATCTGCCTAAGGTAAGTCCCGCCCCGGGGGGGCAGGGGGTGGGAGGCCGTTCCACCACCGATTTCGGGGGGTCAAGTGCGCTGGCATTTGGCTTCCCCGAGATCCGTGGTGGAACATTCGTACAACCCTAGGCAAAATACAGGGATGCAAATGGCGGTGGCTACAGCAGCCGCCATTTGCATCCCTGCAGGCTGCCCAGCAGCCGGATGTCTGGCTGCGGGCGGCCCCAGCTGGCATCTCCATGGAATCTCCGTCGACCGGAGCCAGCCGGCCAGAATTTCGGGGGGAGGGACAGAGCACCTCCCCCTCCCCACGAATGTCACCCATCGAAAAGGTTAGTGACTTTCGTACATCCCTAGTTGGAGGACTGCAGGTAGGGATGTACGAAAGTGACTTACCTGTTTGTGGATTATGTTGATGGTGGGGGGGAGGCACTCCGTTCCTCCCCCCGGAATCCTCAAACGGCCGGCTGTGCTCTGCGGCAGCTCCGCGGAGGAGCCCGCCAGGCCTGGCCCAGCCAGAGCCGTCCGCAGCCGGATTTCCAGCTGCGGAGGGCTCTGGGTAAAAAACAAACAAAAATACCCCCTTGTACACAAATGGTGGCGGCTACGGTGGCCGCCATTTGCGTTCCTTCTTTTTGGCCATCTTAATCTACGTAAATATTTACGTAGACTATGACGGCGAAAATAAAGGGGAACGCAAATAGCGTAGCGGGCGCTATTTGCATCCCGTTTTCATTCACCGTTTTTACGTAGGCTAAAATGGCAAATCAAAAGGGGACGCAAATAGCGCCCATGATGCTATTTGCATTCCCCTTTATTTTCGCCATCATAGTCTATGTAAATATTTACGTAGATTAAGACGGTAAAAAGAAGGAACTCAAATGGCGGCCATAGCCGCTGCCATTTGTGCATGCATTTTTTTTTTTAACCCACCCAACAATAATAGGCTACGTAAAGATTTATATGGCCTATCACGTCATTTTTGTGTGTTTTTTAACCTAGCCATGATAGGCTACGTAAAGATTTACGTAAGAAAAAAAAAACACCTCATAGGCTACGTAAAGATTTATGTAGCTTATGACACCTTTTTTTTTTTTACACAAGCCTGGAAATGGTGGCTGTGACAGCGAGTCCGAAGAACGGCCGCCGCTGGCGGAGCCGCTGCCACCGAGAAGATCTGCCCCAGGTGAGTCTCGTCCCGGGGGGATCCGCGAGGGCGTGGGGGGAGGCAGGCCGTTCCACCATGGAGTTCGGGGGGCTGAATGCACTGGCATTCGGCCTCACTGAGATCCGTGGCGGAATTCTCTGACATTCCTAACTGCAGGTGGGAGACTGGGTAGAGATTGCTTAGGTTAACCCTGCTGCAGACCATAGTTAGCTGCATGTGTGGCAGGGGCTCTCGTAGTGGTTAGCCTTAACCACCATGTCGCATGGTTAGCCTAACCACTCTTCCCCAATGTGTGTCTGAACAGGGTCAATGTGAAGATCAGTCTTCTTTTTTCCATAATGTGTGACTACTTAGTCTGCATTGTGTATGTAGGGTGAAATAATCTTCCTACTTCTTAACCAGTTAGAGTCCAATGTACTAACAAACATGGAATCTGATTCAATTCCAGTTGCTGGAAGTATGTCCTACTGAGAGAACTGGGCATAATAATTATCAGCTGGAGGACTTGGCTGGTGAAAACATGCCTGTTCAACATTTGCCCTTAAGGCTACAGGGGCACTCCACTATATCTCTTCTGACTACATCCTGAATCCATATAACTAGGGATGTCAGAGAATTCCGCCATGGATCTCAGTGAGGCTGAATGCCAGTGCATTCGGCCCCCTGAAATCCGTGGCAGAACGAAGCCCCCCCAACCCTCCACCCCACGAAAGGCGCACGAAATGGAGCACTTACCTGCTGCTGTCCACTCTGACTTGCAAATGGTGGCCGGGTCTGCGGCCGCCATTCACTTCCTCATTATAGCCGTGATAGGCTACGTAAATAATTACATAGCCTATCACGGCTAACACAGGGATGCCTTTTGTGTCCCTGCAGAGGCTGTGAAAGGCTACGTAAGTATTTACATAGCTTATCACGGCAAAAAAACCAAATAAACAGCGTACGCAAATGACGGCAGCTAGAGCTGCCGCCATTTGCATTCCCTTTTTTTGCCATTTTAGCCTACATAAATATTTACATAGGCTATTAAATATAGGCATAAATATTTACATAGGCAGGAATAAAAAAAGGAACGCAAATGGCGGCCGCCGTAGCCATTGCCATTTGTGTCTGGTGTTTTGTTTTGTTTTTTGCCGTGATAAGCTACGTAAATATTTACGTAGCCTATCATGGCAAAATACAGGGATGCAAATGGCAGCGGCTATGGCAGCCGCCATTTGCGTCCCTGCACGCTGCCCAGTGGCCGGATGTCCTGCTGTGGGCAGCCCCAGCCAGCGGCTCTGCAGAATCTCCATTTCCATCTGTAATCTTGCGTATATCAGCCATTCATGGCACAAGGGGTGTAGGAACCCCACTCACCAGTCCTGCTGAGGGTCCATTGTGGGGGGAGGCAATCCCTCCGTCCCCCCGGAATCCTCCCCGGCCGGCTCCACTCTTCAGCTAGTCCACAGAGCCACTGGCCAGGTCCATCCACCCAGACTTCCACCCGCTGCTGGTCTGCGGACGCAAATGGTGTCCAGAGTAGCGGACGCTATTCCTGTCCCTGCTCTTTGCTGTGATAGGCTATGTAAAGATTTACGTAGCCTATCACGAAAAGAGCAGGGACACAAATGGCGTCCACTACGCCGGATGCCATCTGCGTCCACAGACTGGCAGCGGACTGCTGCTGACTCAGCAGATGGACCAGAACCGGCCAGCAGGAGGTAGGGTCCGTCCGGGAGAACTTCGCAGGGGTGGTGGATGGGGGTTGGTCCATTCCGCCATGGACTTCTTTAGAATCCGGCCTCATTGGCATCCGTGGTGGGATTCTCCGCCATCCCTACATGGTACCATTTTATGTAAGATCAAATGTACGCATTTTTGTGATAGCCATTCCCCCCCTACCCCCAAAAAATAGCAATCACAAAGCTCACTGGACAGGCCCGGGGTGAATGCAGGCAGTTTGGCAGGCAGGGCAGGGCATGAGTCCGAGGGCACGTGGGCAGGGGCAGGGGTTCATGGGCCCCCAGTGAACCATAACAGGGGGTGCTCATCCACCCTTAATTGATCTGGAGCTGTGCTCCATGATGTATGCTTCATTTGACTCATCAGTATGAGTGCTGTGGGCCCTATGTCATAGGGCCTTAATGGTGAGTGTGCCATTTTAGCGTTTTACCAGTGCAACCATCTGACTTCAGGTAATATCCAACAGGGGCCTTACGTTGGCACCGCAGGCCAACTGGCAGCGGCACACACACAGCCCCCACTATGTGCATGTGTGATATCATGCTTTGGCGGGCAATCACTGAAGCAAGCAGAAAAGCTGATTTCTGGAAGGGGCAGGTCATGCCTCTTTCAGAAATGAGCATTTCTGCTCACTACAGCAATTGCCCCCAGAGGCATGATAGCATGCCCACCTGAAGTAGGGACCAAACGTGTGCCATCACCAGTGGGCCTAGGGGGCTAGCGTAAGACCCCTGTTGGATGCTACCCTTTGAATTTTTTGGAGCCTAGTTTCAGGTATCTTTCTATTTTTCTACATATTTTCCCAAGGACTGTTCATATTGTGAACATTTCAGCCACTTTTTGGAATGTTATTTGAGGAGAAGATAGAACTTTTGGGATAAAAATAATTTGATTACATGGCAGACGTGGTCTGACATCAGCAAGGCTTGACTAGCTGTACTTCAGCACTTGGAAGAAGAACTCAGGGTCACTCTAGCTCCATGCCAGTGAACAGAGAGTGTCCTAATAGTAGATTGGTATTTTGGAGTGTGGAGTTAGATTGTATGATGGGCTTCTATCTCAAATCTATCACAGGTTAAATGTTATTTGTTGAGGGAACTGCTGAGACCCATTAAGGAATTAGTGGGCAGATTTGGGCTTCTCTTCTTTGCTTTTCACTAAGATCTTGTGGTCACCCAATCAGAACCACTTACATTGTAGCATCTCAAGGAGATAGACTTAGATTTGTGGAACAAGCTGTCTTTGAACACATACTCAGTGTAGGAATTTGTTTTTACTTAGTTCCAGACTGGAGCCGACACAAATTCCATTCACACACCAAACTAATCCTGTTTTCCCTTTAGTTTTCTTACCAAATTAAATATGGGTAAAAAGGACTGCAAGAAGATCAAACCAGTCCATACTCCAGGTAATAAAGCCAGACTGCTCACTTGAGGGAAGGATATTAAAGGCAAAACTGAAGTACTTTGGCCACATAATGAGAAGACAGGATACCCTGGAGAAGGTGCTGATGCTAGGGAAAGTGGAAGGCAAAAGGGAGAGGGGCCGACCAAGGGCAAGATGGATGGATGATATTCTGGAGGTGACAGACTCAACCTTTGGGGAACTGGGGGTGGCAACGGCCAACAGGAAGCTCTGGCATGGGCTGGTCCATGAAGTCACAAAGAGTCGGAAGCGACTGAACGAATAAACAAAAAAGTCTTCTTCTTGTTCCTATTTTTAAACCATTTGGAATACAATTTATATAGTTTTTAAAAAACAAAAACTCTTACTCATCAATTGCAAATCACCTACAGTTCTACAAGTAGGCCCTCCGCTACCTTCTGCCCAGCCCTGCATTAAGGAACACAGGAAGAGCAGGCTAATAGACTTTCAGGTAGTGGATAGAGACCTCAGCCAAAAGCAGGGGTAGTCCCCGTTGGAAATATTTCAACCTTATCTGCAAGTTAGAGGAAGGGGACAGTTTCATTTAGACAGTTAATCATGGGCATAACTAGTCTAAGGATCTCTATAGCCTACATATGGCTTCCTCTTTCCTCCTTCCTGCTCTTTCCTCTCCTTGTGGTATAAATGTAACCTAAAAGCCATTGTGTGTGCCTTAAGCAGCACATAGCATTGTAAGAGCTGTGCACGCCTGGAATGAGCGGACAGTAACCCTAAGATAAGGTTGCTAGGCAAGCCGCTGGCAACCAATCAAAAGTAACATGCTGGCTGAGGAATGCAAGCTAAGTGATAAAATTGTAGCATGGCTGTGGGAGTTGCCCAGGGTCAACTCTGCTTTTGAGCGTGAGCTCCTTTGTCGAACTGTTTGCAAACAATAAAATCAAGTTGGACCCAGCCTGAAGTTGACTCTCCTCTTTGGGGCAAATTGGACTAGCCTCCAGGGGGCGAAACTAGCATTTTGTGCAGCATCCTGCCTGAACACAAAGGAATGGACTGAACAAATGCCTTAGAAATGGAAAGCTGTGCCTGCATCATAGGCAAGATCACCCATGAGTAAAGCTGTTTTCTTTCTTAACTAGAAGAAGAGTCTAGTCTTTATTTTTATTCTTTTTATTTTTTTAGCCTTGCATGCGCATGGTGCATGGAACTGGTGAACACTCATTCTGCTTTGCCTTCCTTTCTGCTAAATTGCCTTTCTAATAAGAGGCAGCAATACTGTATAAACCCTACAGTCCCCAGTTATGTCTTCTGTGCTAGAATCTATAAGGCTATGTTTTGGACATGCACAGTGCGTGACTCCAATTTTCCTGATGTATGATTACAGTTCCTTTTAGTTCTTCTTGAATACACAAATAATGGTTTCAAGGGCCTTGTCTGTGGTCTCTCACTTCCTTAGCTTTGGGGGTGTCACATTTTCCTCTGCAGCCAGACTTCAGTGCCATAAGATTCTGCCTGTGTATGTTCAGTTGACATGTATGCAAAGTGTATGCAGATCTGTAATTGTATACAAATCGTAATGCATGGACAGAAGGCTGCCAAGCTAAGCTGGCCTCTTCCTAGAGCAGGTTAGCCTGTTATGATAAGGGAGCCAATCAGAAATAAAATCAGGAATACAATGTCAATAGGTTAAATTACAGAGCAAGCAAGGAGATCTCATATCACCTCCAGGTGAAACTGGGTGCAGAACAGATGGCAGTAATCTGGGCTGATGCTACCTGGGTATCACACTGCCTACATGCATTGAGAGTAGGGATGCTGGAGAAATTCAAGACAGATTAAAATGATCTCAGATTTCTAAGAATCTGACCGGTGGAATCTACTGCGGAGTGCCCCCCTCCAGCTGTGCAGAGTCCGTGGACTTTCAGATGATTTTTTTACTTTCCCAAAATTTTATTCGCATCCGTTTGTTGGCCCCTGACGATCCGCAAAACACAGACAAAGCGGATTTTACACAGTCGGTACATTGCTAATTGAGAGGGCAGACCTGCCTGCAAAAGTCAGCTCAGGACTTAGAGGAGAGCCTGGAGACAATTTTGCAGTGGGACATTCAGGCCAGTCTACCTAGGCAAAGGGAATCCATGGTCTGCCGCTCCGCGTCACTGGCCCATAGTCAGCTCAAGAGTTGATTAATCTCTTTCTAGCCATGTGCAACTGCACAAGCTGTGAGTCTGTGTTCCACCTAGCAGGCATATGAAATGTTACAAGCCATTTTCTCTGCATTCTTCAAGACAAACTAATCTGAGCAGCAAGCCAGCTTATTACTATTGTTCTGGGCAAAGAAAGACTGGATGCACCAGGCCACATAGCATCTGCTGCTGCTGCTTCTGTTGTTTGTCTGTTTTTAGTGCCACAATAATGGCAGCATGTGGAAAGCCAATTTTCTCCCCTGTAATTATCAGCATGCCTCTGATTAACTGTCCTCCTCAGTAAACCCCAAGGGATATCTAGACACCTGAAGAAAAATTAACAATAACTTTGGGATATCTTATAAAAGCCATCCATAATATCAATGTCCCACAGAGGGCTGATAATTTCATGGGATGTCTGCACTGCTGGATATACTGGGATTTCAAGTCAGACAAAATATTAATAGTAGATTGAGATACTTGCAACTACCAGTTCCATCTCTTTGCCAAAGGATTCCCCCCCCCATTTCTTGATATTGTTTGGTGCATCAGTACAGGGAAGGGCCAAAATTCCTTGGAGATATAGATGAGCATAATGTAGTAACAAAAACCCTTCACATTCCAAAATTTTAAAATTGGAGAATTTATGTCCTCCCTTATCAATTTAACAGTATTTTGATAGGGTCAGCTCCAATTCAAAGCTTATTCTGAGACATTAAATGCTCTGGAGAAAACTGGAGGAATGTGTGCCTCGATGGGAAATTCTGTCCTCCAAATGATGGGGTACTTGGTATTGTTACTTGGGCTGCTGCCTCATTTTGTGTGCAAGACAGTTTCTGTTCATCACAGCATGAAGACTCCTTCCAGGACATGTAGAGTAAGTGATATGGTCACTAGTTTACATGAGTTTTATCAACGGGGGGAATTTGTCATTGGAGAGATTGCTTCTACATTCTATTTCCTGCACCCAGATACAAGCTTCAGTGAAAAGCCATCTCCAGCGTTCATGAAGAAGCTCATGTAAGGATTTCTCATCTACCAGAGTAGCATCGTTTTGCTTATATAATAACTGGGAACAGCAAATTAAGCAACAGAAAGCGTAAAAAAAAAAGAAGAGATTATGTTCAGTAAGAATAAATAAGAATAAGAATAAATGCTATAAAGGCCAGACTTGGCTTTTCAGAAATGTTGGTTGTTCATCCCTAAGCATTCCTTTGTTTTTTCAATCACATAATTCTAGCAGAAAGATTTGTTTTATTTTTAAAAAAACCAGTTAAAGAAATAAAGGCCACAAAAAGAAGAGTATGCATAATAATATAACAAGTTCACCAAAGAAGTCCTCCCCCCCGGAATCCTCCCTGGCCAGCTCCGCTCTGCGACGAGTCCATAGAGCCGCCTGCCAGGGCCGGCCACGGCCATCTCCAGATGCGAATGGCGTCCGGCCTAGTGGATGCCATTTGCATCCCTTCCCCTTACCGTGATAGGCTACGTAAAGCTTTATGTAGCCTATCACCGAAGGGGAAGGGACGCAAATGGCATCCACTAGGCCGGACGCCATTCGCATCTGGAGACAGCCATGGACAGAAATCCGGCAGGCAAAATAATAATTTAAAGGAAAAATGAAATCACACTGTGTCAGGGTGGCCACCCAATGAGTGTTCTGGATGCAAAGCATAAAGGGAATCATTGTACAAGACCTTGAACTCTCAAGATCTGTAAAGCTAAAGGGGATGTCAACTCAAGTATTTTTCTGTTCTTTCATGTGTACTTTCTATGGTGCAACTGGTTTAACAAATCAGTTTGGACTTTGTTTTGGGGGCGTTATGCCAGGGACTGTGTTATTACAGGAAGAATTCCAGAAGCAGCAGAGAGTTAAAATAGTGCCATGCAATGTTGAATACTGCTTCTAGACATAATTCAGGAGAGCAAGCAGTGCACCATCAGAGATAATCATGGCTATAAGAAACTGTCTAAGATGTTTCAGTTATTGTTATTGTTTTATTACATGGTATGTATGTTTTATTGTAGGGCGATGCCAAAAAACTACCAGCATATCTTAGCCTTGGTGTTTGCTATAAAGGAGATAAGTGAAAATCCAACAGTGTTACCTAATGTCACCTTGGGTTTTCACATGTATGAGAGCTACTACAATCCACAGATTACCTACCTGGGGACCCTTGATCTGCTGTCTACACTACATGGATTCCACCCCAACTACAAGTGTGATGTGCAGAACAATTTGATAGCCATCATTGGAGGAATATACCCCGCCATCAACCTTGATATTGCCACAATTTCAGAGATTTACAAGATTCCACAGGTAGGTTTGTAGACATGATTTGGCTTCTTCTTCATCCCATAATGGCAGGAAGAACAGGCTTTCACTTTTGGCCCGCAGCCCCTTTACCCCATAGGTTTAGAGGTGCAGGCAGACAAAATAGGCAGCCAGCCTATCTGCAAGGCAGTTGTTTGGTATTTGGTCCCAAAGATGAGTGGGAATTAAAGGGGAAAAAAAAAGAATATGTTAACATTTGGCACTTGACCATTGTGAATTCATTAGATGCAATTTTCTTCTGTTGTTTGGCCACTGTACCTCACAGAGAGGAGAGAAGTAGACAGACAATGATTATTTGGCTGCAGTAGGCATTTTACGCCATACAGGGAAAGAGAGACTGGTTTAGCTGATATTTGTTCACTGCATCCCATTGAGTCAGTGGGGAAGAGAAAGAGAGAGATGGACTATGTAGTAGGCATTTGCCTCCAAGGTTCCATACCTGGAGAAAGAACCAAGGCAGGCATAGTTTAACTCTGGCAGTTCCCCATCACCTCATATATGCATGATTCAGAAGGCTTGCAGTTTCCCCAACACCACCATCTAGAGACTCTCTTATGTATACAGAATGGAAACCAAGCATATTGTCTTTATGAACCTTTAAGAGATCTCAGCCTATTATTCTGTAAATAATTCTCCTGAATGAACATCTTTTTTGAGAGAGAGAGAGAGAGAGAGAGAGAGAGAGAGTTTTTCTCTAGTAGTGTTGCCAGTTCCATCCCTACAGCATAGGAACCCAGTTACTGAGTTTCTTTTAGCTACAGAGAGTTTATTTTGGTGGCAGAAGTTAAAGATGTCATAAGTAAGGTGCCATTCCCTAATGGTAAAGTCAAATTGGGAACTTTATGAAGGCTGACATACAATGTTTCTGTCACATATGGGTTTTAGAGCTACAGTCGATGACCATTACAGCATCTAACACATGGGTCTACCAGCTAGGGACGTACGAAAGTCACGTACCTTTTCACTGGTGTGATTCATGGTGATCCATGGAGCCGCCAGCCAGGGCCATCTGCAGCCAGAGTTCCGGCCGCATCCAGGCTGCTGTGGATGAAAATGGCGGCCACTGTAGCGGTCGCCATTTGTGTCCTGCCAGGCTGCCGTAATAGGCTACGTAAGTATTTACGCAGCCTATCATGGCAAAGAGCAGGGACACAAATGGCAGCTGTTATGCTGTTTGTGCCGCTGGTCTTTCCGTGATAGGCTAAAGGCAGACATGCATAGTGGCCGCCATTTGTGTGGCTGCCTTTGCTGTGATAGGCTACGTAAATACTTATGTAGCCTATCATGGCAGGTTGGCAGGACGCAAATGGCAGCCGCAGCAGCCGGCCGAACGACCAGCTGCCGCCACCGGAGCTGCCGCTGCGCTGGAGCCCCAGGTAAATTTCGTTCCAGGGGGATTCTGCGGGTTGGTGGGGGATGGGAGGCCATTCTGCCACGGGTTACAGGGGGCCGAATGCCAGTGCATTCGGCCTCACTGAAATCCGTGGTGGAATTCTCCGCCATCCCTACTACCAGCTTTTTGGGGTTTGTGGTCATTTGAAAAACTGTCCTGGGTACAACTCACAATGGATGCCACAGGCCTTGCAAGTCACAAAGGTCTTGTCGAAAAGACTGAGTACAAAGTGAGTTCTGAGTCCCAGAACATAAAACATCTCCTTTGAACCCACAGTTTTCTGTTCCAACCCTGCAAACACTCTCTCTTTCCCTGGATCACCACCCATTCAGATTCTCTCTCTCTCTCTCTCTCTCTCTCTCTCTCCCCATCCATTCAAACATACACACACAAGCAAGGACCCCATGTACCCATAATTCATACATGCATATACACATTGGTTCTGCCCTTCTCCTCTTCACTGCAAGCACATGGAAAAACACAACCAATCTCTTCCAGGATCCTTCCAAATACCCTCTTTCTGGATTGCCACAACACCTTAATTTCCCCCTTTTTCTCCTCATGGTCCCCCCCCCTCCCGTGCCACATCTTGCCCTGCTTGTGGGTTCCTGGTCAACAGCTGGTTGGCCACTATATGAACAGAATGCTGGACTAGATGGACCCTTGGTCTGATCCAGCATGGCTGTTCTTAGGGCCCATCTTCCTTTTTCTCAGGGGCTGCAGAGGAAATCATTGGCCTGCAACCATCAGAAGTAAAGAGGGAAGAAGCACTGTGGAATAATGACAAAGAAGGGGGAGGCAGGCTCTGGTGCTCGAAAAACCAAAATTTATTGTGCTCTACACATTTGAAATAAAACATTTACCTTAAAAAAGATATTAATCTTAATGTAAATGTTTTATTAAATTTATAGCTCCTGAAGGAGATATCCCAAATATATTTATGTAGCCTATCACGCCTTTTTTTTTTTAACAAGACTGCAAATGGCGGCGGTGGCAGCTGGTCGGAAGACAAGCTGCCGCCGCCAGAGCCACTGCCACCGCCGCCTGGAGGATCCGCCCCAGGTAAGTCTCATCCTGGGGGGGATCCGCGGGGGGGCGGGGGGGCAGGACATTCCGCCACGGAGTTCAGGGGGCTGAATGCACTGGCATTCGGCCTCACCGAGATCCGTGGCAGAATTCTCTGACATCCCTAGGAGCAGGGGGGGGCTTCATTCCGCCACGGATTTCAGGGAATTATCCGCCATGCCTAATTGCACTAAATGTGAAAAATACATATTTCTGAACAGAAATACAGGAGGATGAGCTTGGTAGCCCCATTGAGAGCATCTGGATCAAAACTGGGGGTGGCGGAGAATTCCACCACAGATTTCAGTGAGGCCGAATGCACTGACATTCAGCCCCTTGAATCCCATGGCAGAATGGCCTCCCACCCCCCCACCCCATGGAATCCCCCCGGGATGAAGCTTACTTGGGGCGGATGTTCCGGCGGTGGCAGCCCTGGAGTCAGCTCCAGCGGCTCTTGGCCGGCTGCTGCGGCCGCACATGACGGCCACCGTAGCGGCCGCCACTTGCGTCCTACAAGGCTGCCATGATAGGCTATGTAAGTATTTACGTAGCCTATCACGGCAAAGAGCAGGGGTGCAAACGGCGGCCGCTACGCCATTTGCGCCGCTGCTCTTTCCGTGATAGGCTACATTTCCGTGATAGGCTACATAAGAATTTACATAAGCAATATGACAATGGAATTAATTACCTAGGGAGGTGGTGGGCTCTCCCATACTGGAGGCATTCAAGATGAGGCTGGACAGCCATCTGTCAGGGATGCTCTGACTTGCATTCAGGCATTGAACAGGGGGTTGGACTAGATGGCCTTGTAGGCCCCTTCCAACCCCAGTATTCTACAATTCAATATACTCTGTCAGCTGTCCACCAACTCCAAAATGTTATAAAATAAGAAGAAAGAATGCTGGGCAGGTAGCATCAAACCAAGTTCTGATGCCTGGCCTGTTTGCCAGTGTCCCCATCACTTGCTGCTCTCTGTATGGTCATTTGGGGCTCCTTGACACATAGGCACTGAAGTCCAATCCTAGCTGCACCACAGCCCCTGATCAACCGGAACAATCCAAGAAACAAAGAACCCTGTAGCACAAAATCCAACTGTCAAGAATGCACATTCCCTTCACGTATGATGATGTAATGACCATGGTTCATGTTGGGAAATTGAGCTTGACTGGAAGCATTCCTAAATGTCCCTAAATGTCTATCAGTCAAAGTTATATTACATCAATAATTTGAATGAGGAATGGAAGAAATAACTATGCTAAGAATCCTATCGAGAGAATTTTAAAAATCATCCCTCCCCCATGGCTACAAAATTTCCAGAAATATTACATTTCTAGTCTTCCTATAAAAGTCACGAAATTACATAGTTTTTTAGAAATCATTTGGGGAGAGTAAAGGCCAAGTAGCAATATATGAGTACCTTAAACATTGTATTCATTCTAAAAGGAAATTCTTCATAATCCAAAATTATTCAATTTTTCCAATTGGGGGAAAGAGGCCATATTTTTCTCAAAATTTCCTTTTTTCCTCTAGGACATCACATCTCTATTCCAGGAAAAAGACAAGGCAGGAAAAACCAGATTAGCATGTTTCTCCTGCTTGTAACTTCAGTTTTTTCTACAAATCCCCCAAGACATAGCAAACACCAAATTTTAGTTTAAAAAAAGAAATGTGAAAAAAGAATGTGAAAATGAATGTATGTGTTTTGATACATTGTTATTTCTTCATTTCTTTTACTTTTTTTTACATTCTCTTTACTTTAAAAATGTAGAAATGAAGATACATTCATTTTGTGTCCCATTTGTTTTTGAAATGAATATACACTTACGTTCTGTGGGATAAACTGATGTTTGCCAGCTTAAGCCGGTGAACAAACTATAGCATCTCCTAGAAAAAAATAGCCTGGCCACTGCTGTCCCACTACTAACCTCTAGGTTGGAGTACTATAATGCATTGTATGTGGGGCTGCCTTTAGGGGTGAACGAAAGTCACTTACCTTTTCTCGCAGCTTTTTCGCGGTGGGGGGGAGCGCTTCGCTGCTCCCCCCGCGAAGTTCAGGCCGGGGGGGGGAGGCTTCCCGCCTCGCCCGTCCGAAATTCAGGCCGGGGGGGGAGGCTTCCCGCCTCGCCCGGCCGAAATTCAGGCCGGGGAGGAGGCTTCCCGCCTTGCCCGGCCGCGAACACGAAAGTAAAAAAAAAAAAAAACAACGTCCCCTGATAGGCTACGTGACGATTCACGTAGCCTATCACGGCTAGATCTGGAAAGTCAGCCGTGATAGGCTACGTGAATCGTCACGTAGCCTATCACGGGTGACTTTAAAAAAAAAAAAAAAGCGCCTACGCGAATGGCGGCCCCCATAGGGAGCCGCCATTCGTGTTCCTTATTTAGTTGCTGTAGTCTACGTCAATGTTTACGTAGACTACGGCGAAAATAAGGGCAACGCAAATAGCGTTGCCCTTATTTTCGCCGTAGTCTACGTAAACATTGACGTAGACTACAGCGACCAAATAAGGAACGCGAATGGCGGCTCACTATGGGGGCCGCCATTATCCGTACACACTTTTTTTTTTTTTAAAGTCACCCGTGATAGGCTACGTGACGATTCACGTAGCCTATCACGGCTGACTTTGCAAATCTTGCCGTGATAGGCTACGTGAATCGTCACGTAGCCTATCAGGGGACATTTTGTTTTTTTTCTTTCATTGCAATGGCGGGGGCGGCAGCCGGTCGAAAGACCGGCTGCCGCTCCCGCCCCGCTCGAACACCGGACGAACCGCCAGCCGGACCCGCCGCCGGGAGGGACATTCAGGGAAGGTAAGTCCCGTCCCCGGGGGGGGCGGGGGGCGGGGGGGCGGAGGATTTCTCCCCGAAACTTGTTCGGGGGCCCAACACGTTGGCGCTCGGCCCCCCGAAGTTTCGGGGAGAAATTCTCCGCCATCCCTAGCTGCCTTGGAAGATTTCTCAAAAACATAAGTTAGTGCAGAATGCAGCATCTAGGTTTATCACTCGGACTGGTCACACTAACCATATATGGCCAGTAGGGATGGCAGAGAATTCCGCCACGGATTTCAGTGAGGCTGAATGCAGTGGCATTCGGCCCTCTGAAACCTGTGGCAGAATGGCCTCCCACCCCCTGCCACCCCACGGAATTCCCCCGGAACGAAACTTACCTGCGGCAGCGGCGGCGGCAGCTGGTCTTTCGGCCAGCTGCTGCAGTCGCAAATGGCGGCTGCCGTAGAGGCTGCCATTTGCATCCTGCCAGGCTGCTGTGATAGCTTAGGTAAGTATTTACGTAGCCTATAACAGAAAAGAGCAGGGATGCAAACAGCGGCTGCTACGCCATTTGCGTGGCTGCCTTCACCATGATAGGCTACGTAAATACTTACATAGCCTATCACAAAAAGAGGAGCAGCACAAACAGTGGAACAACGGCCGTTTGCGTTCCTGCAGCTGCTCTTTGCTGTGACAGGCTACGTACATACTTACGTAGCCTATCACGGTAGCCTGGCAGGACACAAATGGCGGCCACTATGGCGGCCGCCATTTGCCTCCGCAGCAGCCCAGCCACCTCTCCCCCACTGCAAATCACACCTGCAAAACGATAAGTGACTTTCATACATCCCTAATAGCCAGTGCATCTTTATTATAATTATGATTATTTGTATTTAACAGGCAGAAATTAAATGAATTCCCTAGGTGGCATACAACATTAAAAAAGATACTGATACAATAAAATATAACAAAAATCTAAAAGAAGGCAGCAGACAATATAA
Organism: Heloderma suspectum; assembly: GCF_057233095.1. Lineage (NCBI taxonomy): Eukaryota > Metazoa > Chordata > Lepidosauria > Squamata > Helodermatidae > Heloderma > Heloderma suspectum. Next base: position 89,902,369 of record NC_139463.1, on the reverse strand, counting down.
ACCCAACAGAAAAAAGCAATGCAAAGCCAGCACAGTAAAAAGCAGTACAAAAGTCAACATGCTAATACTAAGGATGGACAAAAGTCCCTTACCTGGTCCCGCAGCTTGCTTCACAGTGGGGGGAGGCGCTTCGGTTCTCCCACAGAAGTTCTTGGAGGGGGGGAGGCGCCCTGCCCCTTCCGGCCGAAATGCAGCCCGGGGGGGAGGCACCCCATCCCTCGACACTGAAATTAAGGCCGGGGGGAGCGCCCCATCTCCCCGGCTGCGAAATAAAAAAAGTAAATAAAAAAAAAACACGCGATAGGCTATGTAATGATTTACGTAGCGTATCACGGCTAAATTTCCAAAGTCAGCCGTGATAGGCTAGGTAAATCTTTACGTAGCCTATCACGGGTGACTTTGGAAGAAAAAAAAACATGTACGCAAATGGCGGCGCCCATGGGCGCTGCCATTTGCGTTCCTTGTTTGGGCAGGGGTAGTCTACGTAAAGATTTACGTAGACTACAGTGAAAATAAGGGCAACGCAAATAGCGTTCCCTTATTTTCGCCATAGTCTACATAAATCTTTACGTAGACTACCCCTGTCCAAATAAGAAACGCAAATGGCAGCGCCCATTGGCGCCGCCATTTGCGTATGCGCTTTTTTTTTTTCAAAGTCACCCGTGATAGGCTACGTAAAGATTTACGTAGCCTATCATGGCTGACTTTGAAAATCTAGCCGTGATAGGCTACGTAAACCGTTACGTAGCCTATCATGTGTTTATTTGTTTGTTTTACTTTACTTTGTAATGGCGGCGGCGGCAGCTGGTCGGAGGACCGGCCGCCGCCCCCTCCCCCTCCGAAACGCCGCCGAAACGCCACCAGGACCCGATGCCGAGAGGGACATTCGAAGGAGGTAAGTCCCATCCTGGGGGGAGCGGGGGGGCAGAGAATTTCAGCACCAATTTCGGGGGGCCGAGTGCATTGGCATTCGGCCTCCCAGAAATTCGTGGAGAAATTCTCTGCCATCCCTAGCTAATACACAATGCAAATGAAAAGCTAAAACAAAACCGCTTAATAAATACAGAAGTTAAATCCTCAAAAATCTCATAGGAATTAAATTATAGATTTGAAAGTTTGGGAGAACAAAAAAAAAAAGTCTTCATTTGTGACTGAAAGAAATAAAATGTTGACAGCAGGGGATCTTCCCTGGACCCAATTATATTAGGGGTGCATGAAACCCCGCTTACCTGGCTCCTCTGGGTTCCGCAGGTGGGGGGAGGCGATCCGTTCCTCCCCCAAGAATCCTCGATGGGGGGGAGGCAATCCGTTCCTCCACCCAGGAATGCTATCCAGCCAGCTCTGCTCCATGGCCAGGCCACGGAGCTGCCAGCCGGACCAACCCGCAGCGGGTCCTCCAGCCACTGCCAGGCTGGTGCGGACACAAATGGCATCCTGAGTAGGGGATAGTGATGTACGAAAGTCACTTACCTTCTAACGGAATGTGATTCGAGGTGGGGGGGAGGCGCTCCATCCCTCCCCCCGAAATTCTGGCCAGGGGGAGGTGCTCCGTCCCCCCAAAATCCTGGCCGGCTGGGTCCGCAAATGGCGGCAGCCCTAGCCACCGCCGTTTGCATCCCTGCAGTCAGCCGTGATAGGCTACATAAATGTTTACGTAGCCTATCACGGCTGAGTAAAAAAAAACCCAAACAAACGGCGCGTATGCAAATGGCAGCGCCCATGGGTGCTGCCATTTGTATTCCTTATTTTGGCACGTCTAGTCTACGTAAACATTTACGTAGACTATGGTGAAAATAAGGGGAACGCAAGTAGCGTAGACGCTATGCTATTTGCGTTCCCCTTTTTTTCGCCATAGTCTACATAAATGTTCACGTAGACTAAACGTGCCAAAATAAGGAACGCAATTGGCGGCGCCCATGGGCACTGCCATTTACGTAAACGCGTTTTTGATTTTTTACTTAGCCGTGATAGGCTACGTAAACATTTACGTAGCCTATCATGGTATTTTTAAAAAATCTAGCCGTGATAGGCTATGTAAATCTTTATGTAGCCTATCACTTTTTGTTTTTTTTTAATTGGAAATGGCGCTGGCGACAGCCGGTCAGAATACCGGCCGCCACAGCTGCCACCGCTGAACTGCCGCTGAGCCGCCGCCGGATCCGCCGCCGCGAGGAAGATTCGCCCAAGGTAAGTCCCATCCCGGGGGGGGGGTGGAGGGGCAAACTGTTTCACCACCGATTTCAGGGGCCGAATGCGCTGGCATTCAGCATCCCCGAGATTCGTGGCGAAATTCTCTGACATCCCTAGTAGGGGATGCCATTTGTGTCCCTATGGAAGCCCGTGATAGGCTTAGGGATGTCAGAGAATTCCGCCATGGATCTCGGTGAGGCTGAATGCCAGTGCATTCGGCCCCCTGAACTCCGTGACAGAATGGCCTGCCACTCCCCACCCCCCGCGGATCCCCCCCTTGAACGAGTCTTACCTGGGGTGGATGTTCCGGATGGCGGCGGCTCCAGTGGCGGCTTCGGCAGCGGCAGCAGCTGGTCTTCCAACCATTCGCAGTCTTCCCCCCCCCATCCATGATAGGCTACGTAAAGACTTATGTAGCCTATCATGTCTGGGTAAAAAAAAAAAAAAACGCTACGGCCGCCGCCATTTGCGTTCCCTATTTTTGGTTGTCTTAGTCTACGTAAATATTTACGTATGTTTCTCTTTCCCCAAGCATTCTAGCAGCTCTGGCCCAAGGCAGATGAGCCACCACCCCATTCCAACATCTTATCCACACTTTACCTCATAGGACATGCAGGAGCTGGTCCTTCAAGACTTCCGTGGCCCTGTATTCCAATTCATGGCAGAACGGCCTCCCACCTGCCACCACCCCACGGAATCCCCCCGGGACGGAACTTACCTGGGGCGGATGTGGCGGTGGCAGCTCCGGCTGGTCTCCCGGCCAGCCACGGCTGGGCTGCTGCAGCCGCCATTTGCATTCTTGCAGCCGTGATAGACTACATAAGTATTTACGTAGCCTATCATGGCAAAGAGCAGGGGTGCAAATGGCGTGGCGTCATGGAGCCAGCCAGCCAGGACACCGGGGGGGAGGAACGGATCGCCTCCCCCCCGTCGAGGATTCTGGGGGGAGGAACGGATCACCTCCACCCACATGCTGAACCCGGCAGAGCCAGGTAAGCAGGGTTTTGTACACCTCTAGTCCTTCCCCTTCCCCACCTGGAAGACCCACCACTGTAGCCTCCAGTGGGTGGTTTGGAGAACCCCACCAGCCTCTCTCCTTCCAGGGCATCTGCTGCAATGAGATAACAGGTCACAGGGGGCATTGGAGTTTCCACCTGCCCTCTCTTTGTCTTGTCGCATGCAGATGGAATCCGTGGCAGAATTGTTTGACACAGACTGCTGCTGTAAGAATTTTGTATTAAGGAAAGCCAGCCCGTTGGAGTTAAGTGCAGCTGCAACCAGTAAATAAATGTCCTTATCCATGCCTCTGTGTACATTACATAGAAATGACACCAACTTCTAGCTTCAAAGCAGCCTTAGGCACACATTTTGGAACTGCAAAAATTTGTCTAAAAAATTTGGGCTGCACTACTTCCAATGGTTTTAAATTGGCATCAGCCCAAATTCAAATCCCAAAGAGCAGTTGAGATATAGGCTTAGCTTTGAAAACTTCAGGTGCCACTGGAATAAAATTGTGCCCCTGCTTCCTATAAAAATGCAGTAACATTCACTTCTCATAGCTTTTTCAATCACATAATAATCACACTGAGCTGGTCATGATCCGGAACCTTGAAATACTGTTCCCAAGTATTTAAATGCTTTAACTTGCTCTATAGGGCGCCTGTCCAAATACCATTTATGTGGTTTATAATGCCTGAAGAAAACAATTACCTTAGAATTATCATAATTAAGTATGAGATTGGGTTTTTGGGGCATTACTCAGAAAATGCTCCTAAATGCCTCCTTAAGCCCACTTTGGTCTGTGATAAAATTACTGCATCATCTGCCTACAGTAAAGTTTATATTTTCTTTGTGGCTATATTTGGTGCATGAAACTTCAGGGATGATAAAAATTTGACAATGTCATTAATAAACAGATTGAACAAGATAGGAGCCAGAATACATTCTTGCTTGACCCTTTTAGTGGATGAAACTGAATCTGTAAGACCTCTGTCTAATGTACATCGTATTTTCAATTGTGTATTGTTATATAGGCTTTTGATCAAGAAAAGAATTCTTTTATCAATAGACGTTAGGGCCATTTTTTTCCCAAAGTCTTGCATGGGAAATTGAATCAAATGCTGCTTTTAAATCGATAAATGCAGCATATAAATCTCCTTTGTTTTTTGTTTTTTGTGTGTTTTTGCATATTTATCAATTAGATAGTTCAAAACCACACAATGATCTAATGTTGATCTATCTTATCTAAACCCGTCTTTTGCATCTGACAAGATATTCTCCTCATCCATCCAGTTAATTAACTTGTTACGTTGGTGTTTTGCATACAATTTGCTAATTACACATAGCAAGCTGATTGGGCAGTAGTTTGCTGGATCAGTTTGGGGGCCTTTCTTATATAAGGGAATGATTACTGCAGTGTCCCACACCTCAGGGATTTTCCATTAAATCAATATAGGGGAATACCATGGCCAGCAAAGGGGCCCACCAGCTGATGCTAGATTTTAGTGATTCTGGTGGTATAAAATCTATTCCAGGTGCTTTATTACTTTTTGATGGGGAAGAAAGATCCTTTACCTCAATTGTTATCACAGTGGGCCATTGGGGTAGATCATCTGGAGCTTCCAGAGACTGATTGGCCCTTGCACTGCTATCAGAAAACAATGCCTGATAAAAGCATCTGATCCTCAGAGCTAATAACACATAGCGAATAAGTATGGACATTGTCCATTAGTCCTGTCACTGTATGCCAAAAAAGACATGTATCTCTATTATAAGAGGCCTTCACCAATGTTTGTGAAGCCCTTACTCCATCCTGCCATTTTTTTCTTTTTAATCAGTGCTTTATACTTTTGCCGGCATGTTATATACTCCTTCAACCATAAAGCTGAGTTGGTATTTCTATACTTTCGATAGATTCCAACCAGTTGACTTTTATCCTTTTTGCATTCTTTGTCAAACCACCCCATTTTAGCACTTTTACTCCTCTGTCCAGAATTACTCTTTATTTTAAGATGCACTTGTAATCCATCAATCAGGTCCTGAAATACATGTACGGCTTCAATCGGTGATTTTGCAGAAAGAATTGCAGCATGTAGACTGCTGAATTCCCTTGATTGCAAAAGTTGGGACAGGGCTAGGTCCACTTCTGAAGTCCACTTTATTCTCTTATTGCCTGACACACCTAAATCTCTCCTGGAGGCATGTTGAGATTGTAAGCATGTATATTTACCAGTATTAGTTAATGGCAGTTGGTCGGTCTCTGTATAGATGCCGACCTCAAAGGGAGTGAGAAACGTATAGATGGATCTGGAGATAAATATATAATCTATTACACTGCCACTATGATTGAGAAATGATACTCACCTACAGAAAAACTAACCTGTGCCTTCTGAGTTGTAGCCCATATTTATCCATATAGGCCATTTACCCAATCAGGAACTTCCTAAAATTGATTTCATGAGCACATACCCATCACAAGCAGATGTTATTCCATTCTTAAAATACATCTGCGTTCTATTTCAGCTCACTACTGGATCTTTTCCCCCAGCATGGGGTGACAAATCCCTATTCCATTATATATACCAGATGGTCCCAAACGAAGCTCATCAGTACCAAGGGATTGTCCAGTTACTTGTGCATTTCAACTGGACATGGATTGGGCTCTTTACTTCTGATGATATTCAGGCAGAACAGCGTCTGCAAAAATTACTGCCAATGCTTTCAAAACGAAGCATCTGTATTTCCTTTATACAAAAAATGCATACCATGGTAAAACATGATGGAAAGGGAGGATCATTGCATAGTGAATTGGAAGAAAAATCAGCTTTCATGGAAAGCAAAGCCAGTGTATTTCTTGCAGATTCTCCACACCCATCTATAATTAAAAGAAGTTCATTTCTTCAGAGAGCAGTCCCAGATTCACCTATAAGTAAGGTATGGATTATGAAAACAGACTGGGATTTCACAGCAAGCACCAGTCTAAGGGGCCATGATATACAGTCCCTCCATGGCATGCTATCCTTTGCAGTCCACTCAAAGGAACCATTAGGATTCAGGCAATTTCTTCAGAGTGTGACTCCTTCCTGGGCAAAAGAAGATGGCTTTATCAAGGTATTCTGGGAGAAGGCCTTTAACTGTGCATTGAAAACATCCAGTGAGAGTGAGGGATTCAAGAAAGACTGCAATGTGGCAGAGAATCTGGAGAGCCTCCCTGGGACCTTCTTTGAAATGAGTATGACTGGTCACAGCTACAGTGTGTACAATGCAGCCCTCGCTGTGGCACATGCTCTACATTCCATGCATGAATGCAGATCCAGACAGAAATTACGGGGGTCTGGAAGAAAGCTGGAGCCCTGGAATGTGCTGGCATGGCAGGTATTTTCAGTCAAAAGCACATCCCTTATTTTGGGATTTATTTCTCACGTGGCTGTGAGAAGGATAAGTTGCTACAAGCTTCAGGTGTATTCTGTCCTCTATGAGAGCAGAGCCCTATTGATGAAGTTGAGACTAAGTCTGGAGAAGAAATACTTTTAACTGGAAGTTTATTTAAAGAACATAGCTTATCACAGTAATGGTTTCCACTTGTTACAGAGAGTGAGAAAATGCGGGAGCTTCTCCTAGCTTGAGGAAGCGAGAAAAAGGAATGGCTTCCTTCTGGGTAAATAAAGGAAAATATTAATACAAAAAAGAGGTGGGGAGACCAATTACTCATTGGTCACTAGACAATGCCTACTATCTCCTCCCTAGTCACTGGTCGAGTGTTTCATTCTATGAACCTCTGACCCCAAGAATTATCCCAAAAGGCTTAGAGTGTAAAGTCTAGTTAATCCTTGCATGCACATGCATCTCCTCCCCCAAACTCCTCTGTCCAAAATTATTCTTCTTTTGTCATTTTTCCAACACTCTATACATTAAAAGCCACATGTACATGTTATCCCAGAAGGCTTAGAGTGCAAAGTCTAGTTAACCCTTGCATGCACACGTACAACTTTCTTAAAGTCACAGTATATGAGTTATTAGGGTTAAGGTTAGGGTGAACAGGTATCACCTTGCTTGTTGTCTCCATCTCCATTTCTATAGATCCCTGATCAGGTACTTGTTTCTCTGGAGGGACACATTAAGACAGAATGGAGCTAGGGACATATCCCAATCTCCATTTAACAAACATGATCTGCCACAGATTTCTATTTCCACCTGGTTAGCAACTGGGGAAGACAACTCTTCTCAAAGGAAAGATTTGCATCCCTCCAGTATAGAAAGATGAGGTAAAGCATTTAGGAAGCAAGGCCCAGACATTTGTAAGATAATTTCAACACATCTGGGATAGGTTCATGTCAATGTGATAGTGAAAATACTTTGCAGTTCATTCCTATCTTTTCCTCTTTGAATTTAGCTCCATCCCTTTCTAAGGGGCATCTCATTCAACAACAGTGCAGGTGAGACAATACAGTTTGATGAAAATGGAAAAGAAGTCACAGGATTTGATGTTACGAACTGGATAATTTTCCCAAATCAATCCTTTCTGAGAGTTAAAGTGGGAATGTTCAATCCAGTAGCTCCTGCTGGAAAAAAGTTAACAGTCCATGATAAAAGCATCATGTGGCCTAGGATGTTCAACCAGGTGAGACAGAAGAAAGCATGCAAGATGTAGCACAAGTTGCTTGTATGTATATTTGTTTCTCTAAAAATATTTTACACCACCTGTTACATTCAACATATTCAGGTTTTCTACAAGGATAGAACTACAATAAATTACACAGCCACGGGAGTGCCCCTATAGTTAAGGTGTGTCACACAAAAAAACTGTTCTGCAATTATAAGCCTAAAATTATGTTGCTTATACAATGATACCAGCTGAGCTCATAACTGGAAACCTGGTACCAAGTTCTAGCTTATGAGGTCTCCAATTGTACTGACTTTCAAGCCAATTTGATAAAAATTGCCACAGGTGAGGTGCAGCAAGTTAAAATGTGATGACAATTGGCACGTTTACTTTTTTCTCCAATTCCATCATTGCATATCATATATTTCTTTTAGATTTCGGTGAAAATGACTGACGTACTTTATTCTTGCTTCTTGAGGAGGTGTGCCTTTCTTTGGTTTGGTGATGTTCTGAGCATGTTATTGTGCGCTGTTTGGTTTTAATTTTTGTGAACCGCCCAGAGAGCTTCGGCTATTGGGCAGTATAGAAAATAAATAAATAAACAAACAAACAAACAAATAAATAATGAGCAGTGGTTACAAAACTATTAAGGTTTTCTGTCCCATTATAACCTAGGGCAACAAATGCTGGTGAAGCGTTGTCATGCATGTTCAGTGTCATTCTGCACCTAGAATGCTGTGGGTATTTCAGTGTTTTCAAAGGCTTTTGAAGAGGGAATCAGAGGCATTCTGTGTTCTGTGCCTATTTCTTTATTAATGGAATGTGACCTCACAACATCTGGCCAAATGTTACTAGACAGATTGGGACACTAGTGTAGGGGTGCTTAGGGGGCATTAACACTTTCCACCCTGCTATGGTCCTCATCTGAATCAGACACCCCTGACTCCACTTTACATAGCCAAAAAGCAATGTGCTTACACAGATTTTTTCGGACCTTTGCACTCAATGCGTGAAGTTCTAATCAGAAGCCAGACATATGGGAACAGGGCTTCGGTATGTGCCATTGTTCCCTTGCTCCCATTAGCCCTTCACACAATCAGGTGAATACAGGCATAGTGCTTCAGATCTAAACAGATTTCTTCTAACTCCTGTAACATGTCCAAATAAATTTTCCCGAAATCCACCCACCGACCTCTCTTTCACATAGATAAACACACAAACCTTTCTTAAACAACTTGGCAAGTTCAGGCTTTCTTAAGGAATAGTTAAATATTTTCCCCCAAAAGGTTCCCTCCTTGGTTGTAATGTTGATATATGTGCGCTGTCCCTAGTATATATGTGCAGTTATCACTTTTTCACTTGCAAAGCTTTCCCTGTATTATCATGACACCATTCCAATTTATAATTTCTTTTTATGTGCTTAGTTCTGTTATTGTATTATAATTGTTTATTAACACTGTGTTTAACAGTGATTTTAATACTTTTGTATTTAGAGATTTTATTACATCAAGTGGTATGCAAGTATTATCAATCAAGATGTCTACTCAATTTGGAAACCATATTTCTTTAGACTTTCAATTGAAACCACAACTCTCAAAACATCTTTTTCTCAGTCCTAACCATTCTCCGCTGATATTTATGATAGGTGTTGCCCATTTCTCTGTGTAATGACAACTGCCATCCTGGCTACATTAGGAAAAAGAAGGAAGGGGAGCCATTTTGCTGTTATGAGTGTGCCCCATGTCCTCAAGGGAAGATTTCGTATCAGAAGGGTAAGAGTCATAGTTCATCACAGATGTCAAGATTGCTAGATATTCAATCATCCAAAAGCCTGACATTTTAAAAGACCAGAAGCTAAGGCTATCTCACGTTGGTTCAAACTCTACAAAGCCAGGAAATGGAAAGCTAAGGCTGATGCCATATCTGACGTGCCCCATGGTCGGTCATGATGTTGGGCAATGACACAGATTTTATATTTGTGCTTGCTTACAACTTACCCACCATTACAACTTACACTTTGCCTTGGTCTTTCAGTCCCAAATCCAGATTGGGAGGATAGAGTATCTGGGACCAGCAAAGATACTCTGCATTGGCCTGGTCTTGTATTGCCTTATGAAGCATCTGAGTCTTACTGTATTGCTTAGGGATGTACGAAAGTCTTACCTGGCTCTGCGCCGGGGCATCCGCAGTGGGGGGGAGGTGCTCCGTCCCTCCCCCCGGAATCCTCCCCAGCCGGCTCCGCTCTGCAGCAGCTCCACGGAGCCGCCGGCCAGGGCCGGCCACAGCCAGTGTTGTAGCCGCGGCCGGACTGCTGCAGCTGCAAATGGCAGCCATCGTAGTGGCCGCCATTTGTGTCCTTGAAGTCAGCCGTGATAGGCTACGTAAGTATTTACGTAGCCAATCACGGTAAAGACAGCCACGCAAATGGCAGCCGCCACACCATTTGCGTGGCTGCCTTTACCGTGATAGGCTATGTAAATACTTATGTAGCCTATCACAGCTGACTGCAAGGACACAAATGGCAGCCGGCCGGGAGACCAGCTGGAGCCGCTGCCGCCACATCCGCCACCAGAGCCACTGCCGCTGCCGCATCCACCCCAGGTAAGTTCCGTCCCGGGGGATTCCGTGGGGTGGCAAGCGGGGGAGATTGTTCTGCCACGGATTCCGGGGGAGCTAGATTCTATTCTAAAGAATTCAGCCTCTCTGGAGTCCGTGGCAGAATTCTCTGACATCTCTAGTATTGCTAGTATTATGAGAGAAGGAGAAAAATATCTCCCTATCCAATTCTTCCACACCATGCATAATTTTATATACCACTGTCATGTCTCGCCTCACTCATGTTTTTTCTAAGGTAAACAGTCCAAGGTGTTGTTGTTGTAACTTTTCCTTGTAGGGCAGTTGCTCCCACCCTTTATCATTGCAGTTGCTTTTTTCTCCACTTTTTCCAACTGTACGATTTCCTTTTTGGATGCAATGACAGAGTATATTTGAGTACACAGTATTCAAAATACGGTCACACCGTAGATTTGTATAAGTGAGTAAGATCTTAGCAGTTTTAGTTTTCTTTTCTTTCCAAATTATGCCTGTCATGGAAGTTGCCTTTTTCACAGCAGCTGCAGACTGAGATGACATTTTCATCAAGGTGGCCACCACAACCCCAAGATCTCTTTCTTGGTCAGTTACCACTAGCTCAGATCCCATCAACATATACATGAAGTTGGGATTTTTTATCCCAACGTGCATCATTTTATGCGCATACATTGAACCGCCTTTACCATTTTGGAGCTGTTTTTCCCAGTATGGAGAGATTCTTTGGGAACTGTTTGCAGTCCTTTTTGCTTTTAACCACCCTAAGTAATTTGGTCCCTGTAGGACCCCACTCTATTCATGCAAGTATAAAAATCCATAAAAAATATAAAATCAATGGGAATGTAAAGCCAAATGGGTGCCCTGTGGAAAAACAACCTGAGGTGTTTGTGTGTGTTTTGGGGGGGGCGGTTTTTATTAAAATATGTTTCTACATACAATAAAATACATCCGAACATGGAAGTGCATGATAAACACTGCAATAAACTCACCTTTTGCAGTACCTAATACATTTATTTTCTAACTAATTTACCACTAATACCCTTTAGTAATGTAACACTTAAATTGTAATTTTTACTACATTAAGATTAAAGAATCCACTTAAATCAAGTGCAGATAAGAGAATCTACCATTTTTCAGATGAAAGGCATCATCAGAATTTGCTGCCTAATTCACATTTTCTTGAAATATCAATAAATGAAGATCAGATCAGAATAAATGAAGATCATGCTTGCACAGCACGGCGATCAGGGGTAGGTGGCAGGTCAGCAAACGCCCAGCAAAACCAGGTAGAGGTGAGTCTGTCCATCGCAACTGGCAGTAGCAGTGGGCAGGTGCAGAGGTGCCAGCCTTAATGGGGGCAATCGTTGCTTGCCTATGTCACACAGAAGCATGGTGTGGTGTGATGCTGACTTTGCCCCTGGAAATTCTCAGAGAGAGAGAGAATCTTCCAGGTGAGCTTGTGGTACTCAGGTGAGACTTAATCACAGAGGTCTTGGCTCACAATTCATCCATTACTAGGGATGTACGAAAGTTCATACAGATCACGGATCTCGGGGAGGCTGAATGCCAGCGCATTGGGGCCCCCGAAATCGGTGGTGGAACGGCCCGACACCCCCCCGCCACCCCCCCGCCACCCCCGGGACGGGACTTACCTTGGGCGGATCTTCCTGGCGGCGGCGGCTCCAGCGGAAGCTCCGGGGGCGGTCTGGCGGCAGCGGCTGCGGCAGTCGGTCTTCCGGCCGGCTGCTGCCGCTGCCGCAATTTCCAGTTAAAAAACAAACAAACATGATCATAGGCTATGTAAAGATTTACATAGCCTATCACAGCTAGGTTTTAAAAAAACACTGTGACAGGCTACGTAAATGTTTATGTAGCCTATCACGGCTGACTTAAAAAAAAAAAATGCGTGTACTTTGCGTAAGCGCGTTTTTTTTTTTTTTAAAGTCAGCCGTGATAGGTTACGTAAACATTTATGTAGCCTATCACGGCTGACTGCAGGGACACAAACGGTGGCTACGGCCGCCGCCATTTCCGTCCCTGCTAGCCAGCAGCCGGATGTCCGGCTGCTGGCGGAGCCGGCCGGCAGCTCCGCAGAATCACTGCGGAGCACAGCCGGCCGGCCAGGATTCCGTGGGGGGGGGGAACGGAGCGCCTCCCCCCCGGTGAGGATTCTGGGGGGAAGGAATGGAATGCCTCCCCCCCAACCATAAACATAATTCGCAAAAGGTAAGTACCTTTCATACATCCCTATCCATTACCATGATACAGAACAACGTACCATGTTCTATCTCATTTCAAAGGCATGATTGGAGATAGATAGATAGATAGATAGATAGATAGATAGATAGATAGACAGACAGATAGATAGAGTTTTCCCGACATGGATTAATGTATTGCCTGGAGTGCTGTCTTATAAGGATAGGATATTTGAACAATGCAACACTGTTGTTTAAGGCCTCTATCATCTTCGTAGATTGCATCATCTCTCTATCTGTCATATAAAAAAGCAGTATTTTTTCTTTCCAGATATGGATTTGTGCATTGAATGTTCAGAAGATCACTATTCAAATTTAGAACACAATCAATGCTTTCCCAAGGTTATACACTACCTCTCGTATGAGGAACCTTTGGGGATCACTTTGGCTTTTTCTGCTGCTGCGTTTGCTCTGACCACAGCTTTGGTATTTGGAACATTTGTCAAGCACCAGGACACTCCCATAGTAAGAGCCAACAACCGGAGTCTCACCTATATCCTGCTTATCTCCCTCTTTCTATGTTTTCTCTGCTCCTTGCTCTTCATTGGAGAGCCAAAGAAGATGACCTGCCTCCTCCGGCAAACAGCCTTTGGTATCATCTTCTCTGTTGCTCTTTCTGCTCTTTTGGCAAAAACCATCACTGTGGTTCTTGCTTTTATGGCTACCAAACCAGGATCCAGAATGAGGAAATGGGTGGGGAAAAGGGTGGCAAATTTGGTAGTTAGTTCCTGCTCCTTTATTCAAACAGGGCTTTGCATGATTTGGTTAAGTACCTTTCCTCCATTCCCAGAGATGGACATGCATTCCCTGAATGGAGAAATTATAGCAGAATGCAAAGAAGGTTCTGCCACCATGTTCTACTGTGTCCTGGGCTATATGGGCTTTCTGGCCATTGTCAGCTTCACAATAGCTTTCCTAGCTAGAAAGTTGCCAGACAGTTTCAATGAAGCCAAATTTATCACATTCAGCATGTTGGTCTTTTGCAGTGTTTGGCTCTCCTTTGTTCCCGCCTATCTGAGTACCAAAGGGAAATACCTGGTGGCTGTGGAGATATTCTCAATCCTAAGTTCCAGTGCTGGCTTACTGGGTAGCATCTTTTTCCCAAAATGTTACATCATTGTATGCAGGCCCAACCTGAATATCAGAGACCAAATTAAAAGTGCAAAATAAATGTGAAAAATAGTGAAAGAATGTGAGAATCAGACTTCTTTTTCCAACGTGTGTGAATACTTCATCTGCATTGTGCATGTAGGAAAAGTATTCTTCCTACTTCTCAACCAAATAGGGTCTAGCTTATTGACAAACATGGTATCTGATTCTATTCCTATTAGTTGGAAGTATGTCCTATTGAGAGACTTCCTACCTCATAATTATTAGCTGAAGTGACAACACACCTGTTCAACATGTGTTGTTGAAGCTACAGGGGTACTACACTATACCTCCTCTGACTAAATCCTGAATTCATATGTGTTCAAAAGTGATTTGATCCAAAACCAAATCAAGTGTTTTGTTATGTGAGCATTGAAGAAAAAAAGCACCTCCCGCTCTTACCAAATATCCAGATAAAATTCTCCAGAAGCCCCAAATATAGCTCAATTTGTGACTAACCATGCCCCAAAGCTGCCCCCTCGATGATACTATTGATCTGCAGCTGTGTTGCATGATGTATGTTTCACTGGACTCATCAGTATGCATGGCGTGGGCCCTATATAGTCGGGCCTTGATGCTAAGCGTGTCATTCATTCCCTCTTAGAGTTTTACCAGTGCAACCATCTGACTTTAGGTAGTATCTGAATGGGGCCTTATATGGTGCCCCAGGCCCACCAGCGGCCACATGTGTTCAGCCCCTACCATGGGTGGGTGTGGTATCGCACTTTGAGGGGCAATCACCAAAAAGAACAGAAATGCTCATTTCTCAAATGGACAGGTTGTGCCCCTTTCAGAAGTGAGCATCTCTGCTCATGTCAGCTATTGCCCCCAGAAGTGCAATATCATGCCTGCCCTCAGTAGAGGCCAAGTATGTGATGCTAGCAGTGGGCCTGGTGTGCCGGTATAAGGCCCCCGTTGGATTCTACCCTTTGAATTGTCAGGAGCCTAATTTCAGGTATCTTTCTAGTTTTCTAGATATTTGCCCAGGGGCTGTTCTATTTAATGCTCACATTGTGAACGTTTCAGCACCTTTTTGGAATGGTATTTGAGGAGCAGATTGATGTAAGTTTCAATAATTCAGTATTTGGAAGATTTTTCTTGGTTTGTTTTTGTTTACATGGCAGGCCTAGTCTGGCATCTGAAGGCCTGACTGGCTACACTTCAGCATTTGGCAGAAATGCTTGCGGTGGCTGCGGTGGCCACCATTTGTGTTCCTGTTTTTTGGCTGTGATAAGCTACGTAAATATTTATGTAGCCTATCATGGCAAAAAAAATCCAGGGGGGAAATGGCATAGCCGCCGCCATTTGTGTTCCCTTTTTTTGCCGTGATAGGCTACATAAATATTTATGTAGCCTATCATGGCAAAAAAACAGGAACGCAAATGGCGGCTGCTATGCCATTTCCCCCCTGGATTTTTTTTGCCATGATAGGCTACATAAATATTTACGTAGCTTATCACAGCCAAAAAACAGGAACACAAATGGTGGCCACCGCAGCCACCGCCATTTGCGTCCGCAGGCTCCACATGGCACCTGCAAATGCACTCGGCTGGTGGCTCTGTGGAGTTGCTTCGGAGTGGAGCCAGATGGGTTAGGATTTTGGGGGGAGGTGCAGAGCACCTCCCCCCACCACGAATCACCCCATTGAAAAGGTAAGTGACTTTCGTACATCCCTAGGACATACAGATCTTCTCTGTTGCTGCTGGATGGTTCAGGGTTGGTTTGTCCTGACAGGGACATGTCTGGCAGACTAGACCAGGTTGGCTTCTGGACACACAATGGATTTGGCCTTTTGCTTTCTTATTTTATCCACCCCACTTGCAGATCTTGCCTTGAAAACAGAAACAATAGAGGTACACACTAAGTAATATTTCATCTTGATGTTAGCCTTCTGGTTTAAGCCTGGTGGAAGCCTTTGCCTCAGAAAAGGACACAGAGAAAAGTCCAAGCTTACCACCTTGTGCTGAATCACTTATCTTTGTCAGCATGGCAGTGCCCTTTGTTTAAGTTAAAGAGATATGAACAAGAAACCCATCAAGTACCTATGAAAGTTTAAAATCTGCCTCAGTGTATGGGCAGAGATCCATATCCTTCCTGTTCCACTCACACTAGAAAGGAGAAATAAAAGCTGTTTTCTTCTTTCTTCTCTCTCTGGCTGGTATGTAAAACCTTTTCCCAGATCCAGTGTGCCATTTGGATAACTCAGTTTTTGTTGTTGTTCTAATTACCTGAGGGGAGGGCTAAAAGGAGCTCCATAAGTCTCTGGTCTCTAAGACTATTACAATCCAGGAAGGTTCCATGCGCTCCTTGCTCAAGAAAGCAACCCCCTGCTTTTTCTTTATCTATCTTCCCTTCTCAATCCTGAAGAAGCTCACAAAAGCTTCCAGTGCACACACACCAGCAAAAAAGGACAGGTAGACCTCCTATTTCTTTCTTTGAACAGTCCAGAAGCCAATTAGTCCAGAAGCGAATTAGCCCACTCTGTCTGTTTTCCCTAATATTCTACAGCAATGCCCACATCTGTACAATCCAATGGGGGAAAGAAAAGAAAAAAAACCCCTCTGTGGCTCACTCTCTCCTGTCCCATCATCAACCATTTCCCCTCTACTCTCTTCCATAGCTCTTTATCTTATAGGGTTCTGGAATTTTCTCCCCAATTGTCTGTTTTCAGGCTGTGTTTGAAATCCTATCAGGTTATCTTCCTTCTCCCTGCAACCCCATTCCTCCTCACCTCCCACAAAGGACAAAGGACAAAGCAAGCTTGGCTTTCAAAACTTCAAATCTTCAAATTTTCGAATCTTCAAAGATCATGCCTGAATTAGAAAAAAAATCACGGAGAAGCCATGATTCTTCAAAGATAATGCCTTAATTAATTTTTAAAAAAGCTGAAGTAGGGGATGGAAGGGGGTAAAACTTAGTCTCATTTGAAGTGATAGAACAACTCCCTGCTCAATGCTAGAAGCCTGATTCCCAGGCGGTCGCCCATCCGACTACTGACCAGGGATGACCCTGCTTAGCTTCCGAGATCAGACAACCATGCGCACATCCAGCCCTTTGCTTGTTGGTGAGGAAAGATTGAGTGCTGAGGAAGCTATGTGATTAGTAGCCACAAGACGACATGGGGCCGTTGAGAGCTGTGATTGGGCAGGAGGGAAATACAAACACCACCGTATATGGACAGGCAGGGGAGGGGACTACGACCAGATATGGTAGCGAAGGTGGAAAATCAGAGTACGTTAAGGGGAAATACTGGGATAGCAGGGTATTGAAAGCAGGAGCACGGAAGTGGGAAATTCCGGTTCCAATTTGAGGTGGGTACTGTGTAGTGTGAAAGACGGGTGGTGAAACCTCATTGGAAGCGAAAAAACCCATAAGTGTAGATTGGCCCTAACAATTTTCTGTCCCTTCATGACATCCAAAACCTGCTACCTGAGTCAGCCACCCATCTCTGCTTAATGGTAGGACTAGCCTTGTCAATACACACATACACATGAAAACACATATTTTCTTTGGATCTAGCTGTATCGCTGTTTTTTTAAAAATGCTTGTTCACTTAACGTGCTCAATTTTACTTACTTTAGAGTGTGTGATTCAAAATTTCCTGATGTATGATTATAGTTCATTTTAGTTCTTAATGAATACACAAATAATGGTTTCAAGTAGGGATGTTAGAGAATTCTTCCCCCGGACTCCGTGGCGGAAAGGAGCAATCCCCCCCGCAACCCCGCGGAATGCCCCCGGGATGGAGCCTACCTTTGTCAGCTGTCCGCTGCCCTGTGAATGGCTGCCCTGGTCTGCGCTGCCATTTCCATTCCACTTTAGCCATGATAGGCTACGTAAATATTTACATAGCCTATCACGGCTAATGCAGAGACGCCATTTGCGTCCCTGCGGTAGCTGTGCTAAGCTACATAATATATATGTAGCCTATCATGGCTACCGCAGGGATGCAAATGGTGTAGCAGCAGCCATTTGCGTCCATGTGGTAGCCATGATAGGCTATGTATATATTTACGTAGCCTATCACGGCAAAAGGCGGGGTCGCAAATGATGTAGCGGCCACCATTTGCAGCCGCAGCCCAGCAGCGGATGGTAGTCTGGCTACAGGCGGCCCCAGCCTGTGGCTCCACGGGCTCCCTGCAGAGCAGAGCTGGCCGAGGAGGATTCCAGGGGGGAGGGATGGATCGCTTCCCCCCCCAGCGGATGGCCCCAGCAGAACGGGGTAAGTCATCCGTAAACCCCTAGTTTCAAGGGCCTTGTCTATGGTGTCTCACTTCCTTAGCTTTGGGGGTGTCACATTTTCCTCTTCAGCCAGACTTCATTGCCATAAGATTCTGCCTGTGTATGTTCAGTTGTCGTGTATGCAAAGTGTATGCAGATCTGTAATTATATACACATTGTAATGCGCTGGACAGAAGGCTGCCAAGCTAAGCTGCCTCTTCTTATAGCGGGTTAGCCTGTTATGATAAGGGAGCCAATCAGAAATAAAATCAGGAATAAAATGTCAAAAGGGTAAATTATAGATCAAGCAAGGAGATCTCATATCACCAGGTGAAACTGGGTGCAGAACAGATAGCAGTAATCTGGGCTGATGCTACCTGGGTATCACACTGCTCACATGCATTTTGAGTAGGGAGCTGGAGAAATTCAAGGCAGATTAAAATGAGCTTGGATTTCTAAGAATCCGACCTGTGGAATCTACTGTGTAGTGCCCCCCTCCACACATAATGTGTGTTCATATCTGTAATTTTATACACATTATAATGGCTTGAACAGAAGGCTGCCAAGGTAAGCTGGCCTTTTCCCATAGAGGGTTAGTCCATTATGAAAAGGGAGCAAATCAGGAATAAAATCAGGAATAAAATTGGGAATAAAACATCAACACGGTAAATTATAGATCAGAGAATGAGGTCTCAGGCCTCCTCCAGGTGAACCTGGGTGCTTCACAGGGTCAGAGTTCCAGGCTGCCGCTACCTGGGTATCACGTTGCCCACATGCATTGAGAGGGCAGACCTGCCTGCCAAAGTCAGCTCAAGACTTCGATGAGAGCCTGGAGACAATGTTGCAGCAAGATATTCAGGCCAGTCTGCCTATGCAGAGGGAATCCATGATCTGGCTCTCTTCCTTGAAACAACCTTCCCATAGTCGTTTCAAGAGTTGATCAGTCTCTTTCTAACAATCTGCAACTGCACATCGGTATGGGGATGATACTCAGCTCTACCTCTCGTTTCCATCTGCACATCCCAGGGAGGCTGTGGAACTCTTGAACCAGTGTCTGGAGGACGTCTGGGGATGGATGAGGGTGACCAAGCTGAAACTTTATCCAGACAAGACGGAGGTACTGTGGGTTGGGAAGCCAACTACTTTGGATGGAGGTTTACAACTGGTCTTAGATGGGATGCACTCCCCCGAAAAGACCAAGTGCGCAGTCTGGGAGTCCTCCTGGAGTCTGAGCCTACTGAGGAAGCCCAGGTGGCTGCAGTGTCCAGGAGTGCTTTTTACCAGCTTAGGCTGGTATGCCAACTTCGGCCCTATCTGGAGGGAATGGACCTTGCCTCAGTTATCCACGCACTAATCACGGCTAGGCTGGACTACTGTAATGAACGGTATGTAGAGCTGCCTTTGAAGATGGTTCAAAAACTTCAGCTGGTGCAGAGCACAGCCTCCCAAGTATTGGTGGGGGTGAGATGATTTGATCACATAATGCCTATATTGCACCAGCTGCATTGGTTACCAGTGTGTTTCCGAGCCCAATTAAAAGTGCTGGTTGACCTTAAAAGCCATAAACAGTTTGGGACCAAGTAACATGAAGGACTGCCTTCACCCACATCAACCTGACCACCCTTTAAGAGCAGGAAGAGAGGCCCTTCTCATTTGCCCACCCATGAGAACAGTTAGGTGGGTGACCACACATGAGAGGGCCTTCTCTGAAGTAGCCCCACACCTTTGGAACACGTTGCCATCGGATGTTCGCCATGCTCCGTCATTGCAGGCTTTTAAGAAGGGCTTGAAAACATATTATTTTATCATGGCCTTCTCTTGATATGACTGCTGTTGTTGCTATTATTGCTGTTGTCATTGTTGATGGGTTTAGTGCTGGTTTTTATTGATGCTTTTATTGCTATTTATTTTGTTTATGTTTTATTGCTTTTAATATTTTAATTGTTTTATGTATTTTATTGCTGTGTATTTCATTGCCTTGGGAGGGCTTCTGCCCTGAAAGGCAGCCAAGGCATTTTTAAAATAAAAAAAATTGTAGCAATGTGCAACTGCACAAACTATAAGGCTGTGTTCCCCCTAGTGGGTATATTAAATGTTATGAGCCATTTTCTCTGCATTCTTCATGACAAACTAATCTGAGCAGCAAGTCAGTTGATATTACCTTTGTCCTGCACAAAGAAAGACTGGATGCAACAGGCCACATAGCATCTGCTGCTGAGTTGTTTGTCTGTTTTTAGTGCCACAATAATGGCAGCGCATGGAGAGCCAACGTTCTCCCCTGTAATTATCAGCATGCCTCTGATACACTGTCTTCCTCAGTAAGCCCCAAGGGATATCATGTCTCAAGAAAATCAACAATAATACTGGAATCCCTTATAAAAGCCATCCATAATACTCAGAGCTGGACCACAGGGCCAGAAGCTCTGTACCAAAGAAGGGTGATCATTTTCAGGGCTGTCTACACTGCTGGATTTACTGGGATTTCAAGTCAGACAAAATATTAATAGTAGCTTGAGATATCTGCAACTATCAGCTCCATCTCTTTGCCAAAGGATTCCCCCCCCCATTTCTTGATATTGTTTGGTGTATCAGTACAGGAAAGGGCCCCAAATTCCTCAGAGATATAGCTGTGCACGAAGTAGTAACAAAAACCCATCCCATTCTGAAATTTTAAAATGGGAGGATTTGTGTCCTCCCTTATCAATTTAACAGTATTTTGATAGGGTCAGCTCCAATTGAAAGGTTATTCTGAGACAGTCAATGCTCTGGAGAAAACTGGAGGAATGTGTGTCTAGATGGGAAATTCTGTCCTCCAAATGATGGTGTTCTTGGTATTATTGCTTGGGTTGTTGCCTCATTTTGTGTGCAGGACAGATTCGGTTCATCACAGCATGAAAATTCCTTCCAGGACATGTAGAGTAAGTGACCGGATCACTAGTTTGCATGACTTTTATCAACAGGGAGAATTTGTCATTGGAAAGATTGCTTCCACGTTCTATTTCCTGTACCCTGGTACAACTTTCAGTGAAAAGCCATCTCCACCGTTCATGAAGGAACTCATGTAAGGTCTTCTTGTCTACCAGAGTACCATCTTTTTTGCTTCTATAATAACTGGGAACAGTAATTATCATTCTTAATCAATCACTGATATACTTGTGGAACAGTTCCAGTAAAACAGCATAAGTAGCACCTCACTATATAATGACAGAATGAAAACAGATGTTACATAGCATGTATAAGGTATGTTTGTTTGTTATCTTGTCTGTCTATGGGTGAATTAGTCAGAAAAAAATATAGACACCTATACTTGATTGGAAGAGCCAGTGTGGTGTAGTGGCTAGAGTTTTGGACTGGGAGTCAGAAGATCCGAGTTCTAGTCCCCACTCGGCCATGGAAGCTCACTGGATGTCTTTGGGCCAGTCATAGACTCTCAGCCCAATCCACCTCACAGGGTTGTTGTTGTGAGGATAAAATGAATGAGGGTGAGGATTATGTACGCCACCTTGGGTTCCTTAAGGAGGAAAAAAGGTGGGATATAAATGAAATGAATGAATGAATGAATGAATGAATGAAGTTGATCTAACGTATGAAGGGCTTCTACACAGGAAAGAAATGCAAACTATGCTGCTGCCATATCTATCTTAAAGTTAGGATTGCTCGCTCGCTGCTCTTGCTGACTAAATTTGCACATATTCATAAACTCACAAATTGTATCACCTCACTGCTGTTTAGTTGGTTCCTTTGGGGGCTTCCAATTATGTGCTATGCAATGCTGTTCATGCCTACCCAGAAAAAGGTAGGGATGTACGAAAGTCACTTACCTTTTACGAAATTTGATTCGCGGTGGCGGGGAGGCACTCCCACTTTCTCTTTTTCCTTGTCAAGAGTGTTAGGACAGGAGCTCCTGTTTACCTACTCCCTTCCTTCCTACCCCACAAATCCTTCCTACTGCACACTGAACAACCAGTGCATGTCCACAGCCTAGCTTAAGGTCTGGAGCCAGTCTTCCCGAAAACACAGCTAATCTCCCCACAATCCAAGTTTCCATTAAAGGCTTAAATGATGTGTTTTTCTGAAGTCTAAATTGCAGTTGTGCTACCACAGTATTTCCCCAAACGTAATGTGCTTGGCTTAATACTTACTTGGGTTAGCTGGATAGATACACCATGGTGTTCAGACGTATGTGTGCATGTGGACTGATATGAGTTCTCCCCGTTCCAAAAGGCACGGTATTGCCAGTGTTAAAATGTTCCTCTTCATGAATGTCTGCCTTCTAGAACATGTACAAGTTGTGTGGCCAGCACTTAGTTGGGTCAGGGTGGCAAAGGGAAAGGAACACATTTTTGACACACTGACTTAAGTGGGAGAATAATATGGCCACAAGTTTATTGACATTTGCTTCAAGGAAGCTTGAGAGCAGCAGAGGGCATGAATCCTGTCATCAGCCAGCCCACAAGCCAGGAGTGCTGGTGGCACATGGCAGGGCCAGGGGCTCTCCATGAAACAGACCACAACTTTGAATGCCTTTTCACCACCCTGGACATGGCCAGTTTGCAGCCTCCATGCTGGGCTGGCTTTGGTACCACGTCCCCGAGATCCCTTATTGGAATCCCCATGGTGGGGGAGCAGGGAGCCCAATCCCACCACTTGACCAATGGATCCAGCTTTTTTGCCAGCTCTTCTTTGTTGGCAAGCAGAAGGGGAGCTCCTCATCCCACTGGTCTTCTGGAGTTCTCTTGCAAACTCAGCACTTCCCTTCACTTATGAATTCACTCTTGAGGAAGTCAGAGACTGCAATGCTGCAACCATATCAGAGTCCTGATTTTAGGAACCAAAGGGTGAACTGGAGCGAGAATGAAGGAGAGAGTTCTAACTCCAGTTGGTCTGTCCCTTTGGCCTCAGAGCACCAATGAGATCATCAGCTTCTCCCTGGGCAGGTGCTGGCATCGCAGCTGGGCAGCTGCTCCTCGCAAGGTTTTCCTCCCTTCACTGTGGGCCTCCAGACCTACACGAATCACAGTTCCCCAGTAAGAGGGGAACTCAGCCTGTACATGTATCTAGAAGGACCGTGTCTGCTAACACCATCATGAGCAGTATCTGTTGCTATCCTTATCCTCCATGAATTAGTTAGATCCTGTTGCCTAATTCTAGTCTATATAACAGGATTGTTGTAAGGATTCCTATGATAATGTATATGAAGCAAGTCCAAATCTTGTAGATTACTTTATAAATGCTAAATGCTATTTATATGTTATTAAAGCTGCTGGCCACATTTTGTCAGAACTCTCTGCCATGACCTGTCCGTCTTGGGTGGCCCTGCACGGCATAGCTTATGGCTTCACTGAGTTACGCAAGCCCCTTCGCCACAACAAGGCAGTGATCCATGTGGAGAAGGAAATGGCAACCCACTCCAGTATTCTTGCCAAGAAAACCCCATGGAACGTATCACAAGGCTAAAAGAGATGACGCCGGAAGATGAGCCCCTCAGGTCGGAAGGTGTCCAATATGCTACTGGGGAAGAGCAGAGGGTATTTCCAAGTAGCGCCAGAAAGAGTGAAGCGGCTGGGCCAAACCCGAAAGGACACTCAGCTGTGGATGTGTCTGGTGGTGAAAAGAAAATCCGATGCTGTAAAGAACAATATTGTTTAGGAACCTGGAATGTCAGATCAATGAATCAAGGTAAGCTGGAGGTGGTCAAACATGAGATGGCAAGATTGAACATCGACATCTTGGGAATCAGCAAACTAAAATGGACAGGCATGGGCGAATTTAATTCAGGTGACCATCATATCTACTATTGTGGGCAAGAATCCCTTAGAAGATATGGAGTAGCACTCATAGTCAACAAAAGGGTGGGAAAAGCAGTACTGGGGTACAATCTTAAAAATGATAGAATGATCTCAGTACGAATCCAAGGCAAACCATTCAACATCACAGTAATTCAAGTCTATGCCCCAACCACTGATGCCGAAGAAGCTGAGGTTGATCAGTTCTATGAAGACCTACAACACCTTCTAGAACTAACACCAAAAAAAGATGTCCTCTTCATCATAGGGGATTGGAATGCTAAAGTAGGAAGTCAAGAAATCACCGGGATAACAGGCAGGCATGGCCTTGGTGTACAAAATGAAGCAGGACAAAAGCTAATAGAGTTTTGCCAAGAGAACATGCTGATCATAGCAAACACTCTTTTCCAACAGCACAAGAGGCGACTCTACACATGGACATCACCAGATGGTCAATATCGAAATCAGATTGATTATGTCCTTTGCAACCAAAGATGGAGAAGCTCCATACAGTCAGTCAAAACAAGACCTGGAGCTGACTGTGGCTCAGATCATGAGCTGCTTCTTGCAAAATTTCAGCTTAAATTGAAGAACGTCGGGAAAACCACTAAACCGTTCAGGTATGACCTAAATCATATCCCTGATGAATATACAGTGGAGGTGAGGAATAGATTTCAGGGATTAGACCTGATAGACAGAGTGCCTGAGGAACTATGGACGGAGGTCCGTAACATTGTTCAGGAGGCAGCAACGAAATCCATCCCAAAGAAAAAGAAATGCAAGAAAGCCAAGTGGCTGTCTGATGAGGCTTTACAAGTAGCTCACGAAAGAAGGGAAGCGAAAAGCAAGGGAGAAAGGGGAAGATATACCCAACTGAATGCAGAGTTCCAGAGAATAGCAAGGAGAGACAAGAAGGCCTTCTTAAATGAACAATGCAAAGAAATCGAGAAAAAACAACAGAATGGGAAAGACTAGAGATCACTTCAAGAAAATTGGAGATCTCAAGGGAACGTTTTGTGCAAAGACGGGCATGATAAAGGACAAAGAAGGCAGGGACCTAACAGAAGCAGATGAGATTAAGAAGAGGTGGCAAGAATACACAGAAGAACTATACAGGAAAGATCTGAATGTCCCTGATAGCCATGATAGTGCAGTCACTGAACTTGAGCCGGACATCCTCGAGAGTGAAGTCAAGTGGGCCTTAGGAAGCATTAGTAACAACAAAGCTAGCGGAGATGACAGTATTCCAGCCGAGCTATTTAAAATCCTAAAAGATGATGTTGTTAAAGTGCTGCATTCAATATGCCAACAAATCTGGAACACTCAACAGTGGCCACAAGACTGGAAAAGGTCAGTTAAATTCCAATTCCAAAGAAGGGCAACGCCAAAGAGTGTTCAAACTACCGCACAATTGCGCTCATTTCACATGCCAGCAAGGTGATGCTCAAAATCCTACAAGCTAGGCTTCAGCAGTATGCGAACCGAGAACTACCGGAAGTACAAGCTGGGTTTCGAAGAGGCAGAGGAACTAGAGATCAAATCGCCAACATTCTCTGCATCATGGAGAAAGCAAGAGAATTCCAGAAAAACGTCTTTTTCTGCTTCATTGACTATGCTAAAGCCTTTGATTGTGTGGATCACAACAAACTGTGGCAAATTCTGAAAGTGATGGGAGTACCAGACCACCTTACCTGTCTCCTGAGAAACCTGTATGAGGGTCAAGAAGCAGCAGTAAGTACTGGACATGGAACAACCGAGTGGTTCAAAATTGGGAAAGGAGTACGACAAGGCTGCATATTGTCACCCTGCTTATTTAACTTATATGCAGAGTACATCATGAGTAATGCCGGGTTGGATGAATCAGAGGTCAGAATTAAGATTGCTGGGAGAATTATCAACAACCTCTGATATGCAGACGATACCACCCTAATGGCAGAAAGCGAAGAGGATCTCAAGAGCCTCTTGTTGAGGGTGAAAGAGGAGAGTGCAAAAGCTGGTTTGAAACTCAACATTAAAAAAACTAAGATCATGGCATCTGGCCCCATCACTTCCTGGCATATAGAAGGGGAAGAAATGGAAGCAGTGACAGATTTTATTTTCTTGGGCTCCAAGATCACCGCAGACGGTGACTGTAGCCATGAAATTAAAAGACGCTTGCTCCTTGGGAGGAAAGCTATGGCCAACCTAGACAGCATAGTAAGAAGCAGAGACATCACCTTGCCGACAAAGGTCCGTCTAATCAAAGCTATGGTTTTCCCAGTAGTAATGTATGGCTGTGAGAGCTGGACTATAAGGAAGGCTGAGCGCCGAAGAATTGATGCTTTCGAACTGTGGTGCTGGAGAAGACTCTTACGAGTCCCCTGGACTGCAAGGAGGTCAAATCAGTCCATCCTAAAGGAAATCAACCCTGAGTGCTCATTGGAAGGACAGATAATGAAGCTGAAGCTCCAATATTTTGGCCACCTAATGTGAAGAGAAAACTCCCTGGAAAAGACCCTGATGCTGGGAAAGACTGAAGGCAAAAGGAGAAGGGGACGGCAGAGGATGAGATGGCTAGATAGCATCACGGATGCAATGAATATGAACTTGAGCACGCTCCGGGAGAGAGCGCAGGACAGGAAGGCCTGGCGTGCTATGGTCCATGGGGTCACGAAGAGTCGGACACGACTGAACGACTGAACAACAACAACAAAGCTGCTGGCCAGTCATCTCCTTGCTGAGGCAACTGGTTGGCTAATACCTTAGGATGGCTGGCTGATGTTTCCTCTTTGGGAGCTAATGGTTAGGAGACAATTGTGGGTGTTTCTGTGTTTGTTTGTTTTACCGAGAAATCCATCAGAGCTTAGGAAAAGTGACACCCCTGTAGCCAACGTAGTGAGGGCAGACATGAGATGATGGTGAAAAAAAATCAGATAGGAGCAGAAAACTGTGCAGCGGCTGAAGGATTCCACTTCTCCCCCTCAGGCCCTGATTTGTGATGCAGAACTTCTGCTTTCGAGTGATTCATCATTGCCTCCACTTATGTCCCAATCAACTGCATTTGTGTGTGTGTGTATTCTTGATTTACAAATACACAGTTAGTGTGTGTGTATGCTGTAAGTCTGCAGTGCTCTCTGATCCATAGGAAACCAAGAACATGTAGCACAAGCTGGGACATCACTATATTTGTCAGGGATGCTCTGACTTGGATTCCTGCATTGAGCAGGGGGTTGGACTCGATGGCCTTGTAGGCCCCTTCCAACCCTACTATTCTATGATTCTACTATTCTATGATTCTATATGTGGGAAAAAGTGGGGAAAGTGTAATATTAAATGTTTTAATTGTTTTGACATGGTGTTTTATTCTTTTATCTTTTCTGTTCACAACTCTGAAATCTTTGGACCTGGAATGATATACAAATATTGTAAATAAAAAAAATAAATATTACTCCTTTTCCTCAATGTTCAAAGACTTTAATATCTATCATTTCCACATGACTTTGGCTATGTACTCTTTGATTGGAAGAGATGCAGTGGGGTGACAATGTGCACCATAGTCCTGCCTGTTGCAAACCCCCCTGTACCAATGTCAGAATTGTTTTATTTATGCCAGTTCCAGCATAGCGATTGATTTTTACCAAATGGACTGCATGAAAATGATCCCCAGAGGAATTCCTTGCCAGGTTTTCTGAAGATAGCTTGTGTCCCTCCATGAGTTTTTGCCTACAACTCCCACCTTCCCTTACCTTTGGCTATGCTTTCTAGGGCTGATTGGAGCGCCTCCCCCACACCGCAAATCAAATTTCGTTCAAGGTAAGTGACTTTCGTACATCCCTAGGCTTAACTCATAAAAATCCTGCAATCGTCAACCTATTTCCTTTCCCGTTTTTAAGGGACACCTAAAATATGTTCCTTTGTTTTTATGAGGGAGTCCAATTTTGTTCAGGAACAAGGATCAACATCCTAGATTTTTAAAAAATACCGTGATAGGCTATGTAAATGTTTACGTAGCCTATCACGGCTGAGTAAAAAAAAAAAACACAAACCCGCACGTATGCAAATGGGGGTGCCCATGGGCGCCACCATTTGCATTCCTTATTTTGGCACGTCTAGTCTACGTAAACGTTTACGTAGACTACAGCGAAAATAAGGGGAACGCAAATAGCGTAGTGTCTACACTATTTGCGTTCCCCTTATTTTCGCCATGGTCTACGTAAATATTTACATAGACTAGACGTGCCAAAATAAGGAACGCAAATGGCGGCACCCGTGGGCGCCACCATTTGCATACGCGCGGGTTGTTGTTGTTGTTTTTTTACTCAGCCGTGATAGGCTACGTAAACATTTACGTAGCCTATCCCGGCTGACTGCAGGGACGCAAATGGCGGCGGCTACGGTGCCACCATTTGCGGCCCGGCCAGCCAGGATTCGGGGGTGGAGGGACGGAGCGCCTCCCACCCGGCCAGAATTTCAGGGGGGAGGGAAGGAGTGCCTCCCCCCCGGCCAGAATTTCAGGGGGGAGGGACGGATTGCCTCCCCCCTACCGCGAATCAAATTTTGTTCAAGGTAAGTGACTTTTGTACATCCCTAGGCTTAACTCATAAAAGTCCTGCAATTGTCAACCTATTTCCTTTCCCGTTTTTAAGGGACACCTAAAATATGTTCCTTTGTTTTTATCAGGGAGTCTAATTTTGTTCAGTAACAAGGGTCAACCTCCTTGCATCCTACTGGTGTCTGGTGAGTGGAGGAACCTGGTGAGCATTTTCTTCCAGAAAAAGAAAAGGAAAGCCTGAGGTACTGAGATACTGATGGGATTTCTTTTCAACAATAGAATATGTGTGATGTAAATGCAGGGGGAAATTATTGACCTTTCTGAACTCTGCAAATGTGGTGAAAAGTACAAATTAAGGAAAAGCAATTAACCAAGCCTATCAGTATGGAAACTTCATTCTATTTACATTCAGCCTGTCATAGTTGTAACTAAATAGTTGTGTTAAAACTTGGGAACATGGTGTATTCTTTGTTATTTGAGCTATATCTCCAAATTGATAAAAAGCTATATTAGCGTAGTACATTGTTATAAACCACTAAGCATACATATAATCATTTTGTACATTGTTGTTGTTGTTTTGTATCTTAACTGAAATTATCAGTCTTGAGAGCAAAACCACTGTTGTCATTTTCAAAAAATATGTCTGTTAATCTCTGGTAACTCAATATTCTTTGTCTCAGTGTTGTTAAAACCATACCCAATTACTCTGTGGACATAAAAAAACCCACCTATGATAGAACACCCAGATTATTTTTCTAGGTTACGGTTACCCAGGGGGCAAAATATATGCCAAGACAGCATAAAAGCAGCCATTTCAAAGAGGATGACCTCAAATATTCTGTACAGCACAAAGGGATGTCAGGTTTTTTCCTCTTCTTTCACATGCATTCACAGTGGCATAAGGATAAAAAAAAACACGTTGTGACTTCGTTTTGTGGGATTATGCCAGGGAGGGACCACATTATTTACAAGCAGCATCCCAGGAGGATCAGAAATCTCAAATAATGTCATGTAATGTAGAATATTGCTGCTACGCATACTTCAGAAGAGCAACCAATGTTTGTTTTAGTTTGTATAGAAGTGAAGTACGAGACATTTGTTTCAGTTCATTTTTTATCAGGATTTACCAAGTTCAGACCTTCCAGATCAAATGCAGAACTGGATGGAATCTGTGGTAGAAATCTGTATATTTCCAAGGTTGTAGTGTAATTTTTTCATGGACCTGGAAAAAAAAAGTGTTCAACAACACCATGGATATATTTGGAAAATGTACATGAAAAAGGCACACTTTTGAATAATGCACACAATTACACTTTCATCAATGGGAGAAGAATACATACAATTTAAAGATGCACACAATTGATGTGCACATTTGGAAAAAAATACACAAGAAAATACACACAGATTTTTACATGATAAGAAAAGAAACAAAGCTCGCAATCTGATATGGACTCAAGTTAGAACAGGCTTAGAGATGGAATTCGGAGAATGTTGGACGGCTTGTTTTGCCGATTTGCACCTCTGGTTCATAAAGCAAAGGGGGAAAGATTAAATGTACTACCTCCTGCTGTCAACTTGATTTAAATTTGATGTGTTTATTTTTTATTGCAAAACAACAACTATATGATAAGTCACCCAGGCTATATTTCTAGGTTATTTAGGAGGGGAACTGCATTCCAAAAAAGCATAAAGGAAATCATTTTACAAAATGTTGATCTCCCAAGACCTGTAAAGCAAAACGGGATGTCAACTCAAGTTTTTTTCTATTGTTTCATGTGCATTTTCTCTGGTGCAAGTGGTTTTAAAATTACTTCTAAATTTGTTATTGGGGGGTAGGCAGCGACTGTGTTATTACAGGAAGAATTCCAAGAGCAGCAGAGAACTAAAATAAAGCCATGCAATCTTGAATACTGCTTCTACACATAATTCAGGAGAGCAAACAATGCCCTATCAGAGATCATCATGGCTATAAAAACTAAGATGCTTCAGCTATTGTTATTATTTTATTACATGGTATGTATCTTTTATTGCA
Organism: Heloderma suspectum; assembly: GCF_057233095.1. Lineage (NCBI taxonomy): Eukaryota > Metazoa > Chordata > Lepidosauria > Squamata > Helodermatidae > Heloderma > Heloderma suspectum. The sequence continues at coordinate 89,872,014 of NC_139463.1, read as the reverse complement.
GTGTGATGCCAAAAAACTACCAGCATATCTTAGCCTTGGTGTTTGCTATAAAGGAGATCAATGAAAATCCCAGAGTCTTACCTAATGTGACATTTGGGTTTCGTATCTATGAGAACTACTACGATCCACAGATTACCTATATGGGCACCCTTGGTCTACTTTCTACACTGCATGGATTCCACCCCAACTACAACTGCGATGTGCAGAACAATTTGATAGCAATTATTGGGAGTATGTACTCTCTCATCTCTCTTGAGGTTGCCACAATATCAGAGACTTACAAGATTCCACAGGTAGGTTTGTAGACATCATTAGCCCCCTGCCCTCCCACAATGGCAGAAAGAACAGGCTTTGGGATTTGGCCTTTGGTCCCTTTACCACATAGATTTAGAGGTGCAGGAAGACAAAATAGGCAGTCAGTTTCCACAAGGTGAAATAGACAGTGAGCGTTTGATTATTATTTGGTCCCAAAGATGAGAGGGAACCCAAGGGTAAACAATGCAGGTGTTGACGTTTGGCATTTCACCCCTGTGAATCCCATATATATGCCAGTTTCCTCTGGTGTTTGTCCACTGTGGCCCAGAGAGAAGTAGGCAGACAGTGATTATTTGGCTGCAGTAGGCATTTTACCCCAGTACCTCATAGAGTGTGAGAGAGGTTTGTTTATCCTGTATTTGTCCACTGAATCTCACTGGTGGGGCGGGGAGAGAGAGAGAGAGAGAGAGCACTACTATGTAGGTGGCAGGCTCCAAGGCCCCATATAGCTGGAGAAAGAGCAAAGGCATGAAGAGTTTGTAAAACATTGGACTCTGGCAGTTCCCCATCACCCTATATATACAAAGACTCCCTTAGCTATTAGGAAAGGTAACCAAGTATATTTTATTAAGAAATTTTAAGAGATTTCAACCTATTATTTTGTAAATCATTCCCCTGAATAAACTTTTTTTTTCTATTTTAAAAGAGTTTCTGTAGTAGTGTTGTCAGTTCCATCCCTACGGCATAGGAACTCCATTAGTGTGTTTCCTATAACTTATAGACAGTCTATTTTGGTGGCAGAAGTTAAAGATTTTACAACTAAGTTAGCATTCTCTAATCATGAAGTCTAATTAGGAACTTCATTGAAAACTGTGGCAATGACTTTCATAGTTCTTAATTTCTCATTTATTCCACTTTTTAAAAGGAATATATGTTGGATAAGCCACACGTTGTTCCATTGCATATGGTCGAAGTAATGGGATAACATACTGTAGCTTTCAACAAGCTGGTGCCCTCCTGATGGTTTGGACTTGAATACCCATCAGCCTCAGCCACTATGGGCAATTATCAGGCATGCTGGGAGTTGTAGTTCAAAGCATCTAGATGGCAACAGGTTGGAGAAGGCTGACATACAGTGTTTCTCTCACATATGGGTTTTAGAGCTACATTCGTTGACTGCTACAGCATCTAACTCAGGGATCTGCCAACTTTTTGGCTCTGTGGGCATATTTGATCATTTGAAAAACGGTCCTGGGTACAACCTCAAAATGGATGCTACAGTACTGATTACTTGCGAAGGCCAAGTAAACTACTCAAAATACTGTTTTTAGTTGATGTTGTGCCTCCATTTGGGGTAAAGGAGGACACAGAATGCCTCAGGCTGAGCGTGTTTGGGGAGAGGCCCAGCACATGGGCAGGCAGAAGTAGGGGTGTACGAACCCCTGCTTACCTGGCTCTGCCAGATTCCGCTGGGGGGGAGGTGCTCCATCCCTCCCCCCAGAATCCTCAACGGCCGGCTCCACTCCATGGGGATTCCGTGGAGCAGCTGGCCGGCTCCGCCAGCAGCCGGTCATCCGGCCGCTGGCTAGCAGGGACGCAAATGGCGGCTGCCATAGCCGCCGCTGTTTGCATCCCTGTATTCAGCCATCATAGGCTACATATAGACTTATGTAGCCTATCACGTCTGGGTTAAAAAAAAAAATGCATACGCAAATGTCGGCGGCTGTGGCCGCCACCATTTGCATTCCTTATTTTTGGCCATCTTAGTCTACGTAAATATTTACGTAGACTAATACAGCGAAAATAAGGGGGAATGCAAATAGCGCAGTGGGCGCTATTTGCGTTCCCCTTTATTTTAGCCGTCTTAATCTACATAAATATTCACGTAGACTAAGACGGCCAAATATAAGGAATGCAAATGGCGGCGGCTGTAGCCACCGCCATTTGTGTTGGCGTTTTTTTGTTTTTTGTTTTAAACCCAGACGTGATAGGCTACGTATGTCTTTATGTAGCCTTTCACAAATGGGGGGGGGACAGACTGCAAATGGCGGCGGCAGTGGCAGCCGTTCGGAAGACCAGCCGCCGCCAGAGCCACTGCTGCCTGGAACATCTGCCCCAGGTAAGTCTCATCCCGAGTGGGATCCACGGGGTGTGGGGGGGTAGCAGGCCGTTCCGCCACGGATTTCGGGGGGGCTGAATGCACTGGCATTCGACCTCACCAAGATCCGTGGCAGAATTCTCTGACATCCCTAGGAAGAAGACATCTGAAGCTTCACCCAGCTGGCCTCACTTATCCGTCAGCCTCTGCATAAAAGACAGCTTCAAACCCAGTTCAGGTGCTGGAAGCAATTGTTGGTGCTCATCCATAGCAGACAATATTCCTGCCACCTCCTGGACCCAGCTCTGATCATTCTCGAACCCAGAGTGACTCCAACTATTCTTCAGCATGTCCCTATATCTGGTTTTGTCTTCACAGTTCACACTGATACTCTTGGCTTCCTTGGACTATTTAATGACTAATGCTAGGTGCTGCTTATTGCTCAACCCAAGTAATTTACAACAGTTGAGATATGAGTCCCAACACACAGAAAAACTGCTTTGAACCCACAGTTTTCTGTCCCCCAAACTCTAAAATGTTATAAAATAGGAGGAAAAGATGCTGCATAGGCATGAATCAAATAAATACCCTAAGTCTTGTACAACCTTTACAAAATAGACAATAATTCAATATAACAAAATCTAAAAAAGGCAGCAAACAATATAAACCCAACAGAAAAACTATGCAAAGCCAGCACAATAAATAGAAGTACAAAAGTCAACATGATAATACACAATACAAATGAAAAGCTAAAACCACTTAATAAATACAGAAGGTAATTCCTCAAAAATGTCCTAGGAATTCAACATTACCGATCTGAAAGCTTGAGAGAGCAAAAAACAAAATTTTAACTTGTGACTGAAAGAAAAAAAATGTTGACAGCAGGGGATCTTCCCTGGAGCCAATTATACTGTCTTTTTGGTTCCAGACGAAGATGTTTCTATTTTCCCAAGCATTTCAGTAGGTCTGGCACAAGATAAATGAGCCACCACCCCCTTCTAGCATCTCATCCACCCTTTACCTCATGGGAGACCATACAGGACTTGCAGGAGCTCTCCTGGTCTTGCAAGCATTCCGTGGCTGCTTCTTCCATCTGCAAGTGATGAGGAATGGAGCGGGCGGGTGGACACTCTCAAGAGCCCTGAAGACTGATCTCTCACTGCAGCAAATGCCATGGAAGGAGAATGGGTGGCGGGGTTCTCCAGACCACTCACTGGAGACTGTGGCAGTTGGCCTGCCTGGTGGGGTGAGGGCAGGGGTGGAGGGAGGGAGAAAAGCAGAGTGGTGCAATTTGCTGCTGATGGAGGTTTCTCACCATGCTTCATGGGTGGGCTGGACCTGTATACGAACATGGGATGTAAATTGGCTGACTCAATAGATTTGATCTGCCCTGCTGAAGTGCTTTGCTGCTGGTGTGCATTTTGATCATTTTAATTGTAATTTTATATTACTGTTCTTAGTTATTTTTTCTTGTAATTTACTTCACCCAATACATTTAGGGAAGGGCATCCTAAAAATCTTTCAAAACACAACTCATTGAATCAATAAAGGCGGCATTATAAATACCATTTTTAAAACAGGAAACATTCAACTAGAATGTCATGGATGAATTTTTAGATGAGCCCTTTCTGTGACCACCTACACAGGTGGCTTATGAGTTTTAGCCCACATTTATCCATTTAGGCAACTTACCCACTCAGAAACCTGTTAAAACTGATTTCAAGAGCACATACCCATCACAAGCAGATGTTATTCCATTAATAAAACACATCTACATTCTATTTCAGCTCACTACTGGATCTTTTTCCCCAGCATGGGGCGACAAATCTCTATTCCATTATTTATACCAGATGGTCCCAAACGATGCTTATCAGTACAGAGGGATTGTCCAGTTACTTGTGCATTTCAGATGGACATGGATCGGCCTCTTTACTATCAATACCATCCATGGAGAATAGCGTTTGCAAAAATTACTGCCAATGCTTTCACAGGGAGGCATCTGTGTTACCTTTATAGAAAAATTGTCAACCTTGGAAAAACATGATGGAAAGGGAGGATTGTTGCATAGTGAATTGGAAGAAAAATCAGCTTTCATGGAAAGCAAAGCCAGCGTGTTTCTTGCTGATACTTCACATATATCTATAATTAAAATAAGCTTGTTCCTCCAGAGATCAGTCCTGGATTACCCTAGAAGTAAGGTATGGATTATGAAAACAGATTGGGATTTCACATCAAGCACCAGACTAAGGGGCCATGATATACAATCCCACCATGGTATGCTGTCCTTTGCAGTCCACTCAAAGGAACCGTCAGGATTCAGGCAATTTCTTCAGAGTGTGAATCCTTCCTGGGCAAAAGAAGATGGCTTTATCAAGGTATTCTGGGAGAAGGCCTTTAACTGTGCATTGAAAACATCCAGTGAGAGTGAGGGATTCAAGAAAGACTGCAATGTGGCAGAGAATCTGGAGAGCCTCCCTGGGACCTTCTTTGAAATGAGTATGACTGGTCACAGCTACAATGTTTACAATGCTGCCCTTTCTGTGGCACATGCTCTACATTACATGCATGTAGCAATGTCCAAACACAAATTATGGGAGTCTGGAAGAAAGCTGGCACCCTGGAATGTGCTGGCATGGCAGGTATTTTCAAGCAAAGGCACATCTCTTATTTGTTTGGATAGGGAGGTGGCTGTGGAGAAGGTAAGCTGCTCCCCGTGCCAGGTGTATTCTGTCCTCTGTACATTAAAAGCCACAAAAGTTAAACATGTAGCTCTTTCCAGCTTCTCCATGATGCCTTTCTTAATGCCATGGTATATGAGTTATTAGGCTTAAGGTTAGGGTTAACAGATATCACTTTGCTCACGATCTCCATCTCCATTTCTATAGATTGCTGACCAGCAACTTACTTTTCTGGAGGGTCACATTAAGACCGAATGGAGAAGAAGGACATACCTCAATCCCCAATAACCCAAAACGATCTCCAACAAATTTCTATTTCTATCAGGTTAGCAACTGGGGCAGACAACTTTTCTCAAGGGAAATCTTGTGCATCCCTCCAGTACAGAACACTGAGGTAAAGAATTTAGGAAGCAAGGCCCAGACATTTGTAAAATAATCTCAACATACAGTATCTAGGATAGGTGCATGTTAATGTGATAGCGAAACTATTTTGTTGTCCATTTGTACCTTTTCCTCTTTGAATTTAGCTCCATCCCTTTCTAAGGGGCATCTCATTCAACAACAGTGCAGGAGAGACAATACAGTTAGATGAACATGGAGAAGCAGTGACAGGATTTGATGTTACAAACTGGATTATTTTCCCAAATCAATCTTTTGTGAGAGTTAAAGTTGGAATGTTCAATCCAGTAGCTGCTCGTAGAGAAGAGTTAACAGTCCATGATAGAAGCATTGTGTGGCCTAGGACATTTAAGCAGGTGAGACAGAAATTATTTTACAAGATGTGGCACAAGCTTTTTTTTGTATGTTTGTGTGTTTAAAAATATTATGCTCCACCTTTCATGTTCAACATACCAAGGTGGTGTACAATAACTGAAATACAATAGAAATTAAAGAGCCACAGGGCTACCCTTTTAGTTAAGGTGAATCACACACCACACACACACACAGAGTTCCACCATTATATGCCTCAATATTACTCCTAGTGAGCTAATAAATAGAAGCCTGGTATCCAGGTTATAACTTACGAGGTCAACAAATGCCCTACCCGGCGCCAGCTTGTCTGGCTGAATGGGGGGGGGCCATTGTGGGCGGGTGGGGTGATAAGACGTATGGGCCTCTGATTGGTGCACCCCAGTCGCACCCCCAGTTCGGGAGGAACAGGCTGAGTTGTCTTAAACTCGACCCCCCTCCTTATCTCAGCTCTTTGGCATGACGCAGCTCCCTCCCACCCTCCCCTTAGCAGTGTGGGTTTCTTACCGGTTGCCCCTTTGGGAGCCATGTAGGAATTTTTTGGCTCACAGTCTGATTGGACTAAGACTGTGAGTCTTTTTTGCCTGTGTCACACTGTTATGTGGGTTGAGTGTGTCCTGTAAGGGAATTTAGTCTGTATCATTGGTCACATTCCACTTGGCGGCTAGGACGGGCAAAACTGGAAAGGGAGTAGGGATGGTGTGCACGCAGAGGCACCTTATGGTGACAGGTGACGCCTGAGGCCTCCCGAACGGGTTGTGCGGCTCGGCGGGGGGATAAGGGTTGCCTGGGAGACCAACCCTACTCACTCACCTAGGTGTTGTGCGGCACTGGGTTGGGGGTGACACCGGAAGGTCTACCTCCCCCACAAGGGGCAGTCCAGAGGGATGGCGAGATCACCACCACCCCTCAGGCTGGGTGTGTTTTCACCCATGAAGTGTCAGCTAGCCACTGACACAGTTAGATGCCCGTCCTAGTTACCCCTTTGCAAATATTTCAATAAAATGTGGCCCAATTTTCAATCCAAGCTTGTTGTCTGCGTCTTCTTTGACCCATCTCTGCTCGCAATTGTACACACTTTCAAATAAATCTGAGAAAAATCGCCACAGGTATAGCAAGATAAAATGTGCTGAAAATTCACATATTTGTATTTTTTTTCTCCAATTACAGCATGGCATATCATGTATTTCAAATTTTGGTGAAAATTACAGATGAACTGTATTATTTCTTGTTGAGGAGGTGTGCCTTTCATTGGTTTGGTTATGTCCTAAGCAGTGGTTCAAAAAAGATTGTGCTTTTTCTGTCCCATTCTATAACCGATGGCCTCAAATGCTGGTGAAGCCATGTCATGCATGCCCAGTGTTGTTCTGAAGCTAGAATGCTGCAAGTACTTCAATGTTGTCAAAGGGTGTTGCAGAGAAAATCAATAGCATTCTGTGCTGACTGCCTGTTCCTTTAGTTATGGAATGTGACCTCCCAACGTCAGGCTACACCTTACTAGTGGGATTGGGACACTAGCGTCGGGGGTGTTGAGGGGGCTTCAAAACTCTGCTCCCTCCTCCTATGGTCCCAATCTGAATCAGACCACCATGACTCCACATTACATGACCAAAAAGAATTGTGCTTACACATACTTTTTTCTGACCTTTGCACTCAGTACCTTCATGTCTAAATGAAAGCTGGACATGTGGGAACACTGGGGACAGTTCTTACATATTTGTCCACATCCCAGACCCAACACCCCTGCCCACATTAGCCCGAGACACACCCAGGGGAATGATTCATTCCACAATCAGGGGAATGAAGCCAATCATTCTCATGAATCATTCATTCTTATGAAGGAAGAATCATTCATCAATCATTCATTCTCATGAACAAAACGAATCATTCTTGTAACAGCAGCCCAGTCTACAATCAGGGGAATGAAGCTAATGTCTTTAAGCCTGACAGTACCTACATATTTGCCCATGTCTCAGACCCAACTCCCCTGCCCACATTAGCCCAATACAATCAGAAGAATTCAGGAAGAGATTCAAACACATTGCTTCTGACTCCTGTTGTTGTTCAGTCGTTAAGTCATGTCCGATTCTTCGTGACCCTATGAACCATAGCACGCCAGGCCTTCCTGTCCTCCGCTCTCTCCTGGAGTGTGCTCAAGTTCATATTCATTGCATTGGTGATGCTATCTAGCCATCTCATCCTCTGCCGTCCCCTTCTCCTTTTGCTTTCAATCTTTCCCAGCATCAGGGTCTTTTATTTTATTATTTTATTTATTAAATTTATTAATCGCCCATCTGACTGGTCACCCAGCCACTCTGGGCAATGTACAACCCACCACAAAACAATTCAAAACAATAAAATTTTACCATAAATTTTTTTTAAAAAAATACCCTAACCCACCCCAAATGCCTGCCTGAACAACCACGTTTTTAATGCACGACGGAAGCTCATTAAAGAGGGGGCATGACGGAGTTCCCTAGGGAGGGAGTTCCACAGAGTGGGGGCCACCACAGAGAAGGCCCTCTCCCTCGTCCCCACCAGTCTAGCTGTCCTGGCTGATGGGACAGAGAGAAGGCCATCCGAGGCTGATCTTGTTAAACGGCCTGTCTGGTGTTGCTGGAGGCGCTCCTTAAGATAGGCTGGGCCGGAACCATATAGGGTTTTAAAGGTCAAAACCAACACCTTGAATTTGGCCCGGAAAACAACTGGTAACCAGTGCAACTCCTTCAGCACTGGAGTGATGTGATCTCACCGGCGGCTGTCTTTAATCAGGCGAGCCGCCACGTTCTGTACCAGCTGCAGTTTCCGAACCGTCTTCAAGGGTAACCCCACGTAGAGCGCATTACAGTAGTCTAAACGAGAGGAGACCAGGGCATTTACTACCGATGGGAGCAGATGGTCGGGAAGGAAGGGGCACAGCCGCCGTATCAGATGGAGTTGATACAGTGCTGTCCAGCTCACAGCTGACACCTGAGCCTCCATGGACAGCTGGGAGTTTTCTCTTTGCATTAGGTGGCCAAAATATTTGAGCTTCAGCTTCAGTATCTGTCCTTCCAAAGAGCAGACAGGGTTGATTTCCTTTAGGATGGACTGATTTGACCTCCTTGCAGTCTAGGGGACTCATAAGACCACACATAACACATATATAACACATAACACATAACACGTAAGAACACCACTGTTCGAAAGCATCAATTCTTCGGCGCTCAGCCTTCCTTATAGTCCAGCTCTCACAGCCATAAGTTACTGAAAACCATAGCTTTGATTATATGAACCTTTGTCAGCAAGGTGATGTCTCTGCTTCTTACTATGCTGTCTAGGTGTGCCATAGCTTTCCTCCCAAGGAGCAAGCGTCTTTCAATTTCATGGCTACAGTCACAGTCTGCGGTGATCTTAGAGCCCAAGAAAGTAAAATCTGTCACTGCTTCCATTTCTTCCCCTTCTATATGCCAGGAAGTGATGGGGCCAGATGCCATGATCTTAGTTTTTTTAATGTTGAGTTTCAAACCAGCTTTAGCACTCTCCACTATCACCCACAGCAAGAGGCTCTTTAGATCCTCTTCGCTTTATGCCATTACAGTGGTATCAAATGCGTATCTGAGGTTGTTGATAATTCTCTCGGCAATCTTAATTCCGACTAGGGATGTACGAAAGTTCCGCCACGGATATTTCAAAATCAGTGGTGGAACGGCCCCCCGCCCCCCCGGGATGGGACTTACCTGGGGTAGATCTTCCTGGTAGCGGCGGCTCCGGCGGCGGTTTGGCGGCGGCGGCGACACCGGCCGTTCTTCCGACCGGCTGCTGCCACCGCCATTTCCAAGTTCTGAAAAAAAACACACGTGATAGGCTACGTAAAGATTTACGTAGCCTATCACAGCTAAATTTTAAAAACACCGTGATAGGCTACGTAAATGTTTACGTAGCCTATCACGGCTGATTAAAAAAACAAACAAACGTGCGTACGCAAATGGCGGCGCCCATGGGTGCTGCCATTTGCATTCCTTATTTTGGAACGTGTTAGTCTACGTAAACATTTACGGAGACTACGGCGAAAATAAGGGGAACGTAAATAGCGTAGCGTCTATGCTATGTGCGTTCCCCTTATTTTCGCTGTAGTCTACATAAATGTTTACGTAGACTAAGACGTGCCAAAATAAGGAACGCAAATGGCGGCGCCCATGGGTGTCGCCATTTGTGTACGTGCATTTTTTTTTTTTAATCAGCCATGATAGGCTACATAAACATTTATGTAGCCTATCATGGCTGACTGCAGGGACGCAAACGGCAACCGCTATGGCCACCGCCATTTGCGTACCTGCTAGCCAGTACCCGGATGTCTGGCTGCTGGCGGAGCTGGCTGGTGGCTCGGCAGAGTCCCTGCGGAGCGGAGCCAGCTGGCCAGGATTCGGGGGGGAGGGAGGGAGCGCCTCCCCCCCAGCATCAACATAATCCGCTAACAGGTAAGTTAATTTTTTCCATTCCTAATTCCGACCTGTGTTTCATCCAACTCAGTGTTTCTCATAATGTACTCTGCATATAAATGAAATAAACAGGGCAACAATATACAGCCTTGTCATACTCCTTTCCCAATTTTGAACCAATCGTTTGTTCCATGACTGGTTCTTACTGTTGCTTCTTGACCCTCATACAGGTTTCTCAGGAGACAGGTAAGGTGGTCTGGTACTCCCATCTCTTTAAGAATTTGCCACAGTTTCTTGTGATCCACACAATCAAAGGCTTTAGCATAGTCAATGAAGCAGAAATAGACGTTTTTCTGGAATTCTCTTGCTTTCTCCTAGGGATGTACAAAAGTCACTAACCTTTCCGCAGATTATGTTCATGGTGGGGGGGAGTGTTTCAACCCGCCCCCCAGAATCCACGACGGGGGGGAAGGCGATCCGGTACCCCCCCCCCCCGGAATCCTCAATGGCTGGCTGCGCTCCGCGAAGGTTCCGCAGAGCAGCCGGCCAGACCCAGGCCAGAGCAGTCTGCAGCCGGATTTCCGGCCATGGAGGGCTCTGGGTAAAAAAAAAAAACAAACGCATATGCAAATGTCGGTGGCTATGGCCACCGCCATTTGTGTTCAATATTTTTCGCTGTCTTAGTCTATGTAAATATTTACATAGACTATTACGGCGAAAATAAAGGGGAATGCAAATAGTGTAGTGGGCAGTATTTGCGTCCCTTTTTGATTTGCCGTTTTAGCCTATGTAAATATTTATGTAGGCTAAAACGGTGAAAAATAAGGAATGCAAATGGTGGCTGTAGCCGCCACCATTTGTGTACGCTTTTTTTTTTTTTTTAAACCGGGTTGTGATAGGCTATATAAGTCTTTACGTAGCCTATCATGTCTGTGTAAAAAAAAGAAAAGAAAAAAAAGACAAGACTGCAAATGGCAGCGGCGGCAGCCGGTTGAAAGACCAGCTGTCACAGACGCCGCAGATGCCGCCTGGAACATCCCCCCTTGGTAAGTCTTGTCCCAGGGGGGAACTGCAGGGGGTGGCAGGCCGTTCCGCCACAGATTTCGGGGGGCTGAATGCACTGGCATTCGGCCTCACCGAGATCCATGGCAGAATTCTCTGACATCCCTACTTTCTCCTAGGGATGGACGAAAGTCCCTTACCTGTTCTCAAAGCTTGCTTCGCGGTGGGGGGGAGGTGCTTCAGTTCTCCCCCCGAAGTTCAGGTGAGGGGGGGGAGGTGCCCCGCCTCGCCTGCCCGAAATTCAGGCTGGGAGGGAGGCACCCCATCCCTCGCCGGCGAAATTCAGGCCGGGTAGGAGCGCCCCGTCTACCCAGCCATGAAAAAAAAAGTAAAACACACACACAAACACACACACACACCCGTGATAGCCTACGTAACGATTTACATAGCCTATCATGGGTGTGTGTGGTTTTTTTTACTTTACTTTTTTTTTTTCAATGGCGGTGGTGGCAGCCGGTTGGGAGACCGGCCACTGCCATCGCCCAAGCCGAAACGCCTCCGAAACGCCGCCGGGACCCGCCGCCGAGAGGGACATTCGGCCATGGTAAGTCCCATCCTGGGGGGGTCAGGGGCCGGCGGAGAATTTCCCCACCAGAATGCGTTGGCATTCCGCCTCCCGAAGATTCGTGGAGAAATTCTCTGCCATCCCTACTTTCTCCATGATCCAGTAAATGTTGGCGATTTGATCTCTAGTTCCTTTGCCTCTTCTAGGGATGTACAAAAATCACTTACCTTTGCTCTGTCCCTCCCCGTGGAATCCTTGACAGGGGGGAGGTGATCCGGTCCTCCCCCCCGGAATCCTCGACGGCTGGCTCAGCTCCGTGGCCAGGCGGCAGAGCAGCTGGCCAGGGCAGTCCACAGCCGGATTTCCAGCCGCAGATGGCCTGGTGTGGATGCAAATGGTGGCCGCCATAGCGAAAAAAAAAAAAAAACTTCCCCTGATAGGCTACGTGACGATTCACGTAGCCTATCACGGCTAGATTTGCAAAGTCAGCCATGATAGGCTACGTGAATCGTCACGTAGCCTATCACGGGTGACTTAAAAAAAAAAAAAAAAGTGTGTACGGATAATGGCAGCCCCCATGGGGAGCCGCCATTCCCGTTCCTTATTTGGTCGCTGTAGTCTACGTAAATGTTTACGTAGACTACGGCGAAAATAAGGGCAACGCTATTTGCGTTCTCGGTAGTTCTTGGTTCACATACTGCTGAAGCCTAGCTTGTAGGATTTTGAGCATAAAATTGCTGGCAAGTGAAATGAGCGCAATTGTACGGTAATTTGAACACTCTTTGGCATTGCCCTTCTTTGGAATTGGAAGGTAAACTGACCTTTTCCAGTTTTGTGGCCACTGTTGAGTGTTCCAAATTTGTTGGCATATTGAGTGCAGCACTTTAACAGCATCATCTTTTAGGATTTTAAATAGCTCACCTGGAATACTGTCATCTCCACTAGCTTTGTTGTTACTAATGCTTCCTAAGGCCCACTTGACTTCACTCTCGAGGATGTCTGGCTCACGTTCAGTGACCACACTATCATGGCTATCAGGGACATTAAAATCTTTCCTGTAGAGTTCTTCTGTGTATTCTTTCCACCTGTTCTTAATCTCCTCTGCTTCTGTTATGTCTCTGCCTTCTTTGTCCTTTATCATGCCCGTCTTGGCACAAAACGTTCCCTTGAGATCTTTCATTTTCTTGAAAAGCTCTCTAGTCTTTCCCATTCTGTTGTTTTCCTTGCTTTCTTTACATTGTTCATTTAAGAAGGCCTTCTTGTCTCTCCTTGCTGTTCTCTGGAACTCTGCAATCAGTTGGATATATCTTCCCCTTTCTCCCTTGCTTTTCGTTTCCCTTCTTTCCTTAGCTACTTGTAAAGCCTCATCAGACAGCCAGTTCATTTTCTTGCATTTCTTTTTCTTTGGGATGGATTTCGTTGCTGCCTCCTGAACAATGTTACGTGCCTCCGTCCATAGTTCCTCAGGCACTTTGTCTATCAGGTCTAATCCCTGAAATCTATTCCTCACCTCCACTGTATATTCATAAGGGATATGATTTAGGTCATACCTGAATGGTTTAGTGGTTTTCCCTACGTTCTTCAATCTAAGCCGAACAGTCAGCTCCAGGTCTTGTTTTTACTGACTGTATAGCGCTTGTCCATCTTTGGTTGCAAAGTACATCATCAATCTGATTTCGATATTGACCATCTGGTGACATCCATGTGTAGAGTCGCCTCTTGTGCTGTTGGAAAAGAGTGTTTGCTATGATCAGCATGTTCTCTTGGCAAAACTCTATTAGCTTTTGTCCTGCTTCATTTTGTACACCAAGGCCATGCTTGCCTGTTACCCCAGTTATTTCTTGACTTCCTACTTTAGCATAGGGATGTACAAAAGTCACTTACCTTTTCGCAGCTTGGCTTCGCGGTGGGGGGGAGGCGCTTCGCTTCTCCCCCCGAAGTTCAGGCGAGGAGATTAAGGCCGGGAAGAAGCACCCCATCTCCCCAGCTGTGAAACAAAAAGTAAAAAAAAAAAAAGACCCCGTGATAGGCTATGTGACGATTTACGTAGCCTATCACAGCTAGATTTCCAAAGTCAGCCGTGATAGGCTACGTAAATCGTCACGTAGCCTATCACGGGTGACTTTGGGGAAAAAAAAAACCAGCACGTACGCAAATGGCGGCTCCCATGGGGACCTCCATTTGCGTTCCTTATTTTGGTACGTCTAGTCTACGTAAAGATTTACATAGACTACAGCGAAAATAAGGGCACGCTATTTGCGTGACATTCCAGGTTCCTAAACAATATTGTTCTTTACAGCATCGGACTTTCTTTTTACCACCAGACGCATCCACAGCTTAGTGTCCTTTCGGCTTTGGTCCAGCCGCTTCACTCTTTCTGGAGATACTTGGAAATTCCCTCTGCTCTTCCCCAGTAGTATATTGGACACCTTCCGACCTGAGGGGCAGCAGGGGCTCATCTTCCGGCATCATATCTTTTAGTCTTGTGATACATTCCATGGGGTTTTCTTGGCAAGAATACTGGAGTGGGTTGCCAATGCCATTTCCTTCTCCTGTGGACCACATTTTGTCAGAACTCTCAGCCATGACCTGTCCATCTTGAGTGGCCCTGCACAGCATAGCTCATGGCTTCACTGAGTTATGCAATCCCCTTTGCCACAACAAGGCAGTGATCCATGAAGGGGTTTGACTCCTGTCACAACTCTCAATTGCTTTGCCCCAACCCTATCCACCCATCTCTATTTCTCTGTCCCTGTCTATCTTTGTCTCTGTCTGTCTGTCTGTCTGTCTGTCTGTCTGTCTGTCTCTTTCTCTGCCTCTGCCTCTCTCTCTCTCTCTCTCTCTCTCTCTCACACACACACACACACACACACTCCTTTCTTGAACAGCTTGGCAAGTTCAGGCTTGCTTAAAGAACATTTAAATATTTTCCCCCAGAGGGTTCTCTCCTTGCCTTGCCTGTAATGCTGATGTCTGTGAGCTTTTGCAAGTATCTATGTGCCGTTATCACTTTGTTGCTTGCAAATCTTAGTTGGTTTTGTGCAGGCATCAGTTTTGTTGGCTTTTTAAAAAATACTCAAAATGGAGACCCTCATTTCCCAGCTATTTAATAGGGTGGCAAAACAGGGAAGGTTGTTTTGGCTCAGCCCTACCACATAGATGCACCGAACACATACATACATTGGCACAAGAGAGGAGCACTTTACATAGCATAAGGGGTACTGCAGCAATTCTCCATAGAGCAGACACCCTACTGACAGTGGTGATGCACAAACACATGTGTACATGCACGCACGCATACACACACACACACACACACACACACACAGTGTAGAAGAACAAGCATGAGGGCTGGGGGAGGTCACCATGATCCATAAATGTTCCATCTTGATCTCCAGGAAAATCCTGCATCTTGGGTTGGGCTATGTGGGCCTGTCCTTGCATTGAGCCTAAGAGAGAGACTGGGAATGCCAATGGGAACCTCTCACCCTGTTATCCAATGGCATATCTGACTGAGCTGGCTTATGCAGTCTCAGATGTGTTGTTGGAGAACCCTAGGAAGATGGTCTGAGAAGACTTGAATATCTACGCTGAGGCTGATTTACCAGGACCATCTCAGGACTTTATGATCTCCAGGACAACCACTGGGTTGTCTTAGTTTTTCATTGGCCAAATGCAAAGGGCTGGACACACCCTTCATTTGGCCTTGGCCCTGTGGCATGAGGTGGATGTTCTGGATATATGGGCCTGGAAATCACTCTGTTGTCATGGTCGGACTACTTTCTCCTCATGTTTCATCTCATGGTGCCATTTCCTTCCTGCATGTATAGAGTAATCATTATTAAGATGGTCTACCCCAGAAACTCATGGAATCTGATAGATTCCTGGATGCTCTGGGGAGGTTTTTAGTAGCCAGAGCCAGTAATATTGTTATTGGTCAGGTTTCACTGTGGAATGGTTAGGTGCCGCAGGCCATTGCCACAATACCTCCTGAACACCCTCATTGGCACTGTGAAGTTTGAATGGCTCCCGGGTTTACCAAGAAGCTTTGGACAATGAAACAGGTTGGAAGATATCTGGAGCACAAGTGGTATAAGACTAGTGCCTGGATGAAGTGATGGCCTGGGTGAGGACAAACTAACTGAATCATGACTTAAGATGGTGGGTGCAATCAAGTCAAGGAATCAGGTTGTTTATCTGTTCTGGATGGGGTTTGCTGTCCCTCTGAAAATAGAGATCTGTAATTTGGGGGTGCACCGGATCCATCTTTAGTGGCTCAGAGCACCCATTACCAATTTTGGTGCACAAAATTACACCCACCCCTGCAGAGGCACAGCCTAGCCACTGTAGTTCATGCCCTGGCAACCTCATGATTACATTCATGTCATGCACTTTTTGTGGAGCTGCCCTTCACCCGGTTCAGAAGCTGCAGCTAGTACAGAATGCAGCAACTAGGGTGCTCAGTGTGGCACCCAGCCATGTACACACTTGTGTTGAAAGAACTTCCCTGGATGCTTATTAGCTACCAAGCCATGTTCAAGGTTCACTTGTTGATATATAAAACACTAAATCGGTTGTGAGCAGGGTACCCAGCAAACTGACTTCCATATTTATGAACCCTGCCAACCATGAAGACCTTCTGAAGAGATCTTGCTGGCTATTCTGCATCCAACAGAATGTTGGATTCTGTTACATCTTGAAAATAGGCCTTCTCAATGATGGTGCACATCTTTGAAAATGCATTTCCCTATGCAATTTGGGAAGAAAAAAACGAGGCATGTACTAAAAGTATCTTGGAAATGTAGTTGTTTATATAAGCTTTTCCTGGTTTGCAATTTATTATTACGTTCATATTTACTGTTAGTTTAGTTGTTGTATTGTAATTGTTTATCAACACTGTATTTTGACAATGTTTTAATACTTTCATGTGCCATTTGCTTAGAGATTTCATTATATCAAGCAGTATACAAGTATTATCATTCAGTCAATGAAATCTATCCCATTTAGAACTCTGTGTTTCTCTATGCCCACAGGGGAAACACAACTATCAAAGTATATTTTTCTCAGTCTTAACCATTCTCCACTGATATTTCTGATTAGGTGCTGCCTATTTCTGTGTGTAATGACAACTGCCGACCTGGTTACACCAGGAAAAAGAAGGAAGGGGAGCCATTTTGTTGTTACGACTGTGCCCCATGTCCTCAAGGGAAGATTTCTAATCAGAATGGTAGGAGTCATAGTTCTTCACAGATGCCAAACATACTACATATCATACCATAGCCAGTAAAACTGATGTAATACACATTGTCATGCCCTTTAGTCTGTAAGGAGTAGGAAAATGTTACTGACCCTTGAATATTACCCTATACCTACAGGACTTCTTAACGAAGAATGTAAACCTCTCTTTCACATTCAGGCCCATAACTGCGGACACAAGTGGCATCCAGTATGCCATTTGCGGCCATAAAGGTCTTAGTTTGGCTGCAATTACCTTAAACTAAGACCTTTACGGCCGCAAATGGGGTCCCGGATGCCATTTGCATCCCTGCTTTTCATTCATATATTTGTGTAGCCTATATTGCATGAAAAAACAGGGATGCTGTGGCTGCTGTCACCAGAATCAAGTAAGCTGAGCTGGTAGGGCAGGACATCATGAGTGACTGGCAGTTAGGGATGTTTCAGGAGTCCAAGAAGGGGTGGAGTCCAACAGACTCCCCCCGGCCCTGCTCACTGAGTACCTGTGCAGCTTGGGGCTTTCCAGATATGTAATGTTACATAAATGTCACCTGTAAAGGGGCCAGTTACACAACATTACAGGTGTGAATGGTCCATTTACACCTGCAATGCTGAGTACATGACGACTTTACAGTCAACATTTACATAACATTATATCTCCGGAAAACCCTGAGCCACCATTTTTACATGAAATGGCAGCTCACTAAGAGGACAGCTGGCCCCGCAGTGCTTGCCAGACACTTGACAGGTGCTCTAGTGGCTCGCACAGCATGGCGATCAGGGGTAGGTGGCAGGTCAGCAAGCGCCCAGCAAAACCAATTAGAGGTGAGTCTGTCCATCCCTACTGGCAGTAGCAGTGGGCAGGTGCACAGGTGCCCGCCTTAATGAGGGCAATCGTTGCTTGCCTATGTCACACAGTGGCATGGTGTGGCGTGATGCTGACCGTGCCCCTGGAAATTCTCAGAGAGAGAGAGAGTCTTCCAGGTGAGCTTGTGGTACTCAGGTGAGACTTAATCACAGAGGTCTTGGCTCACAATTCATGCATTACCATGATACAGAACAACGTACCATGTTCTATCTCATTTCAAAGGCATGATTGGAGATAGATAGATAGATAGATAGATAGATAGATAGATAGATAGAGGTTTCCAGACATGGATTAATGTATTGCCAGGAGTGCTGTCTGATAAGGATAGGATATTTGAACAATGCAACACTGTTGTTTAAGGCCTCTATCATCTTCGTAGATTGCATCATCTCTCTATCTGTCATATAAAAAAGCAGTATTTTTTCTTTCCAGATATGGATTCGTGCATTGAATGTTCAGGAGACCACTATTCAAATTTAGAACACAATCAATGCATTCCCAAGGTTATCCACTACCTCTCGTATGAGGAACCTTTGGGGATGACTTTGGCTTTGTCTGCTGCTGCTTTTGCTCTGACCACAGCTTTGGTATTTGGAACATTTGTCAAGCACCAGGACACTCCCATAGTAAGAGCCAACAACCGGAGTCTCACCTATATCCTGCTTATCTCCCTCTTTCTATGTTTTCTCTGCTCCTTGCTCTTCATTGGAGAGCCAAAGAAGATGACCTGCCTCCTCCGGCAAACAGCCTTTGGTATCATCTTCTCTGTTGCTCTTTCTGCTCTTTTGGCAAAAACCATCACTGTGGTTCTTGCTTTTATGGCTACCAAACCAGGATCCAGAATGAGGAAATGGGTGGGGAAAAGGGTGGCAAATTTGGTAGTTAGTTCCTGCTCCTTTATTCAAACAGGGCTTTGCATGATTTGGTTAGGTACCTTTCCTCCATTCCCAGAGATGGACATGCATTCCCTGAATGGAGAAATTATAGCAGAATGCAATGAAGGTTCTGCCACCATGCTCTACTGTGTCCTGGGCTATATGGGCTTTCTGGCCATTGTCAGCTTCACAGTAGCTTTCCTAGCAAGGAAGTTGCCAGACATTTTCAATGAAGCCAGATTCATCACATTCAGCATGTTGGTCTTTTGCGGCGTTTGGCTCTCCTTTGTTCCAGCCTATCTGAGCACCAAAGGGAAATACCTGGTGGCTGTTGAGATCTTTTCCATCCTAAGTTCCAGTGCTGGCTTACTGTGCTGCATCTTTTTTCCTAAATGCTACATCATTGTGTTCAGGCCCCACCTGAACATCAGAGAGCAAATCATAAGCACAAAAAGCACAAAAAGCAAAAGCAAAAAAATGCTAGAAACTGTCTTTTCTTCCTGAATAATTAGTCTAAATTATGTTTAAAACTGAAACTTAACACAGCTATTTTATTGTAAAATGAACAATTGTAGATCCATATCTTTGTATCTTTCTTTGTGTCTAGCTGTATGTCTGATTTTTAACTTGTTAAAAATACTTCTTAACTTGTAACTTAATTTTACTGTCTTTCCAGCGTATGATTCTAATTCTCCTGATGTATGATTTAAATTCACTTTAGTTCTTCTTAATACACAAATAATGGTTTCAAGGGCCTTGGCTATGGTCTCTGATTTCCTTCTTTAGTTTTTCAGGTGTCACACTTTTCTCTGCACCAAGACTTCAGTGTCATAAGATTCTGGGTATATGTGTTCAGTTGACATATGTGTAATGTGTGCATGCATATCTGTAACAGACAGATATAGACAGAAGGCTGCCAAGCTAATCTTGCCTTTTCCTATAGCATGTTGGCCAGTGATGGAATAAAATGTGGGTGAAGTGAAGCTGAAATGTCTATAGGGTAAGTTACAGATCAAGTAGGGATGTCAGAGAATTCCGCCACGGATCTCGGGGAGGCCGAATGCCAGCGCATTCGGCCCCCTGAAATCGGTGGCGGAACGGTCCGCCCCCCCCGCCCCCCCCGGGACGGGACTTACCTTGGGCAGATCTTCCTGGCGGCGGCAGCTCCAGTGGTGGAGTGGCGGTGGTGGCTGCGGCGGCCGGTCGGAAGACCGGCCGCCATGGCCATTTCCAGTTAAGAAACAAACAAATAAACAAAAAATGTGATAGGCTGTGTAAAGATCTATGTAGCCTATCACAGCTAGATTTTTAAAAAACACTGTGATAGGCTACGTAAATGTTTATGTAGCCTATCACAACTGATTTAAAAGGGAAAAAAACCATGCATACGCAAATGGCGGCGCCCATGGGCACCACCATTTGCGTTCCTTATTTTTGCACATCCTAGTCTACGTAAACATTTACGTAGACTAAGATGGCAAAAATAAGGGGAATGCAAATAGCGTAGATGCTACGCTATTTGCATTCCCCTTATTTTTGCCATCTTAGTCTACGTAAATGTTTACATAGACTAAGACGTGCCAAAATAAGGAACGCAAATGGCGGCGCCCATGGCCGCCGCCATTTGCGTACGCGTATTTTTTTTCTTTTAAATCAGCCGTGATAGGCTATGTAAACATTTACGTAGCCTATCATGGCTGACTGCAGGGATGCAAAGGGCGGTGGCTACGGCTGCCGCCGTTTGCGTCCCTGCTAGCTAGCGCCCGGATGTCTGGTCGCTGGCGGAGCCAGCCGGCGGCTCTGCAGAATCTCTGCAGAGCAGAGCCGGCCAGCCAGAATTTGGGGGGGGAGGGACAGAGCACCTCCCCCCCTGGCCAGAATTTCGGGGGGAGGGATGGAGCGCCTCCCCCCCCCATGAATGTCTCCCTTCGAAAAGGTAAGTGACTTTCATACATCCCTAAGATCAAAGAAGAAGACCTCATCTCCAGGTGAAACTGAGTGCTGTACACCTGGCAGTGACCTGGGCTGCTGCATAGGTATCACATGCATTGAGAGGGCAGAACTGCCCACAATAGTCAGCTTAGGACTTAGATGAGAGCTTGGAGACAATTTTGCAGCAAGACATCCAGGCCAGGCTGCTGAGGCAAAGGAAATCCATGATCTGGCTCTCTTCCTCACAGGCCAGTAACTGTACTTTAAAGAGCTGTTTAATCTCTTTCTTGGGGAAGGCAATGGCAAACCAGCCTGCTTTAGTCTGCCATGAAAATGCCAGTGCAAGCAGTGTCCCTCTAGGGGTCAGTAATGACCCGGTGCTTGCACAGGAGGAACCTTTCCTCTTTTTTCCCCCTTTAATCTCTTTCTAACTATCTGCAACTCCACAACTTGTGAATCTGTGGTCCAGCTTGCGGCTAAACTCAATGATATGAGCCATTTTCTATGTGTTCTTCATGTCAAACTAATCTGAGGAGGAAGCCATGTGATATTCCCCTTGGAAAATCATACATACCACCTGCTTCTTCATTGTTTGGCTGTTTTTAGTGCTGCATTAATGGTGGCACACGGGAACAGCATTCTTCCCTCTGTCATTATCAGCATGCCTCTGATTAACTGTCCTCCTCATAAGCCCCAAGGAATATCTAGAAGGACTAACAATAACACTGCAGTATCTGATAAAAGCCATCCATAATACTCAGAGCTGCAGCAATGGGCCAGAAGCTCTGTTGCACAGAGGGCTGACCATTTTCAGGGATGTCTGCACTGCTGGATTTACTGGGATTTCTACAGAGATGAAATATGACTAGTAGCTTGAGATATCCTCGGCTATTGGTTCCAAAGAATGTTTCCACTTCTCAGTGTTGTTTGGTGCATCAGAGATACAGTCGTGCATGAAGTTGTAGCAAGCCCCCCTCACATTCAGAAATTTAATAATGGGGGAATTGGTGTAGACATCTGCTTATATCAATTTTTTTTTTTTTCAATAGGGTCAGTTCCTATTCAAAGCAGGTTATAAACAAATGATTCTGAGACACCAAATGCTCTTGAGGGAAACAGGGGATTGTTTCTCTAAATGGGGACTTCTGTCCTCCACATGGTAGTTCGCTTGGTATTGTTGCTTGGGCTGCTGCCTCAGTTTGTGTGCATGTCAGATTCTTCTCTTCATCGCAGTATGAAGACTCCTTCCAGTACATGCAGAGTAAGTGACCACATCGCTACCTGGCCTGAGTTTTATCAACGGAGAGACCTTATCATTGGAGAGATTGCTGCTACATTCAGTTTCCTGTACCACTCTGCAACTTTCAGTAAAAAACCATCTCCAATGTTCATGAAGGAACTCTTGTAAGGACTTCTCCTCTACCCCTGTAGCATCCTTTTGCTTATACTGTAATAACTGGGAAAAGAGAACTGAGCAACAGAAAGCTTAAAAAAAGAAAACAGATTATACTCAATAAGAAAAAAAAATGTAGAAAGACCACTTAGATGTTCAGTAATTTTGGTTGTTCATTGTGAAGAAATGAAGACCTAACAGAAAATTTTATTTTATTAAACGAAAATAGTTAAAGGAATAAAGAGAAACAAAAACAAAGAACATACATAACAATATAAGAAGATCACGAAAGAAATAAGAGAGCTCACTAATTATAATTCTTTATCAGTGATATATGCTTCTGGAGCAGTTTCAGTAAACCAGCATAAGGAGAACATCACTATATAATGAAAGAATGAACCCAAAAGTTATATAGCATATACAAGGTATGTGTGTTTGATATTGTGGATGTCTGTGTGAATTAGTCAGAAAAAGTATAGGCAACTATACTTGGTTGGAAGTTGATCTGACCTATGAAGGGCTTCCACACAGGAAATAAATGGAAACTATGGTGACATAATATCTATCTAAAAGTTAGGATTCCTTGCTTGCTGCATTTGCTGGCTAAATTTATGCATATTCATAGTCTCCCAGTTTTTATCAACTCACTGCTGTTTAGTTGGTTGCTTTGGGAATTTCCAGTTATGTACTGTGCAAGCCTGTTCATGCCTACCCATAAGTATGTCATTTGAGACCAATGGGGCTGATTTTCAAGTTATATGGTTATAGGATTGTAGCCTTAGTTGTGACATTTATTCTGTTCAATAATTTTAGTCAGCAATCCTATGGCCGCTAGACAGTGTCTAGACAGCCATACAATTTTTCCGTTTCTGGGAAATTTGCTCCCCACCCCTGCTGCATCGTAGGCAGCATGGTTCTTCCCCATCTCTGTGCTCATAACTGCAGTGTGGAGCAGGCAAAAAGGGGGCGTTCCTGGGAGCAGGAGGGGAGGAGACTGCGGAAGGATCATTGCAATGCTTCCTATGCGCCATCCGGCCTCCTCCCCACTCCTGCTCCAACGTCCTCAGCTAGACAGCCAAAATCAGCTGTCTAGCCACAAATGCACAATGGATGGAGCATGAAGGAGAGGATCCCCTCTGTGCTTCTCCCACCCTGTATTGGACAGTCATCCGCCTCAGAGACCAGAGGTGGCCAACTCTCCTGATAGGATTGTGCCCTTGTAGTATTTTATTGAGCATTTTTCTCCGTCATTCCATGAATGCCAGTGCTTTGTAGGGGTGGACGAAAGTCCCTTACCTTTCGCCGAAGCTTGTTCGCGGTGGGGGGGAGGCGCTTCGCTGCTCCCCCCGCAAAATTCAGGCTGGGGGGAGGCTTCCCGCCTCGCCCCGGCCGAAATTCAGGCCAGGGGGGAGGCTTCCCGCCTCGCCCGGCCGTGAACGCAAAAGTTTTTTTTTTAAAAAAACGCCCCCTGATAGGCTACGTGACGATTAATGTAGCCTATCACGGCTAGATTTGCAAAGTCAGCCGTAATAGGCTACGTCAATCGTCACGTAGCCTATCACGGGTGACTTAAAAAAAAAAAAAAAAAGCGCGTACGCTAATGGCAGCCCCCATAGGGAGCTGCCATTCGCGTTCCTTATTTGGTCGCTGTAGTCTACGTAAATCTTTACGTAGACTACAGCGACCAAATAAGGAACGCGAATGGCGGCTCCCTATGGGGGCCGCCATTATCTGTACGTGCTTTTTTTTTTTTTTTTAAAGTCACCCGTGATAGGCTACGTGATGATTGACGTAGCCTATCACGGCTAACTTTAAATCTAGCCGTGATAGGCTACGTTAATCATCACGTAGCCTATCAGGGGGCATTTTTTCTTTTCTTTTATTGCAATGGCGGCTGCGGCAGCCGGTCGAAAGACCGGCTGCCACTCCCGCCCCGCTCGAACACCCGCCGAACCGCCGGCTGGACCCGCCCCCGGGAGGGACATTCGGCGAAGGTAGGTCCTGTCCTGGGGGGGTGTGCGGGGGGCGGGGGGGTTCGGAGGATTTCTCCCCAAAACTTTTTCTGGGAGCCAAACACGTTGGCGTTCGGCCCCCCAAAGTTTCGGGGAGAAATTCTCCGCCATCCCTAGTGCTTTGTTTTAAATTTTTCCTTTCATCTTTATTGTTTTACAAATATGATATTGTGCTCTTCCATCTATGTTTTTTAGTGCCAGAGGTTTTTCTTTTCATTATTCTGGCTTTCTAGCAAATTCTTATCTGATATAGGGTTGGCGGAGAATTTCTTCCGGAAACTTCGGGGGGCCGAGCGCCAACGTGTTCGGCCCCCCGAACATGTTTCGGGGAGAAATTCTCCTCACCCCCCACCCCCCCACCCGGGACGGGACTTACCTTTGCCGAATGTCCCTCCTGGCGGCGGGTCCGGCCGGCGGTTCGTCGGGTCTTCGTCCGGGGTGGGAGCGGCAGCCGGTCTTTCGACCGGCTGCCGCCGCCGCCATTCCAATACAAGAAAAAAAACAAAAACGCCCTGTGATAGGCTACGTGATGATTAACGTAGCCTATCACGGCTAGATTTGCAAAGTCAGCCGTGATAGGCTACGTAAATCGTCACGTAGCCTATCACGGGTGACTTTTTTTTAAAAAAAAGCGCGTACGGATAATGGCGGCCCCCATAGGGGGCCATCTGACTTTGCAGAACTAGCCGTGATAGGCTACGTTAATCGTCACATAGCCTATCATGGGGGCGTTTGTTTGTTTTTAACTTTTTAGTTCGTGGCCGGGCGAGGCGAGGCGCCTCCTCCCTGGCCTGAATTTCGGCCGGGCGAGGCGGGAAGCCTCCCCCCCGGCCTGAATTTCGGCCGGGCGAGGTGGGAAGCCTCCTCCCCCAGCCTGAACTTCATGGGGGGAGCAGCGAAGCTCCTCCCCCCCACCGCGAACAAGCTTCGAGGACAGGTAAGGGACTTTCATCACTTACCTGGTCCCGCAGCTTGCTTCGTGGTGGGGGGGAGGCGCTCCGTCCCGCCCCCCAAAATTCTGGGCAGGGGGAGGCGCACCATCCCTCCCCACCGAAATTCTGGCCGGGGGGGAGGCGCCCTATCCTTCCCCGCCAAAATTCTGGCCGGGGGGAAGCGCCCCACCTCTCCGGCCACAAAAGTTCTTTTCTTCTCCTGCCGGGATGCAAATGGTGGCTGCCGTAGCTGCCACCGTTTGTGTCCCTGGCCTGCAGTCAGCTGTGATAGGCTACGTGATTCTTTACGTAACCTATCACGGCTGACTTTGAAAATAAAAAAAAAGCACGTATGCAAATATATACTACCTCCATATATTTGGAGGTAGTATATATTATATTTGGAGGTATAATGTAATATATTTGGGGGTAGTATATATATATTTGGAGGTAGTATATTTGGAGGTAGTATATATATAGTATATATAGTTCGGCCGCGGCTCCTAAACTGCCGCCGGGAGCCGTCGCCACGAGGGACATTCGCCGAAGGTAAGTCCCATCCCGGGGGGGGCGGGGGGGCGGACCGTTTCTCCACCAATTTCAGGGGGCCGAATGCGTTAGCATTTGGCCTCCTGGAGATTCGTGGAGAAATTCTCTGACATCCCTAGGTTTATGTATGTTCTCAGTATCTGCAGTTTTTTCTCTGAATCCATGACCTTATGGAAGCCTTCCTTCTAACACCTGCAAGGAAAACTATGAGCTGTGGGCTTCTTGCTTCACTCAGCATAAATTTACTGGCTGTGCTTGTGAAAGCCAGTTCTTCTCCATTTATTATCTGCATAGGGTTGATAATAATGATAAGAAGATGAAGACAATAACCCCACTCATGCTGCTATTTCCGCATAACATGGATGCAGACCAATACTGCATCTGAATCTGGAGGTAGTATATAGCAATCGTTAGCAGGCTACTGGGTTAGAATATAGGGTCTGCAACATTTAAATGCATTCATTAGCTACAGGAAGGGGCTTCCTGGCACAGGGAATGGTATAGTTCAATCCCCATCAATGTTTGGAGGCCTTTCTAAATTAAAGAACATAAGAAGTGTTGTGCTGGATCAAATGAAGGTACAGGTAGCCCTTTATTCTCTTCACACAATGGCCAACTAGCTTCCCATGAAAAACCCATAAGCAGGACATGAGTGTGACAGCACCCTCCAACCATGTTCCCCTGGAACTGGTGAACATACTGCCTCTGATACTGGAGACAGCACATAGCAATCAGGACTAGTGCCCATTTTATAGACTTATCCTGCATGAATTTGTCTAATCCCCTTTGAAAGCCATCCAAATTTATGCCCATCACTACATCTTCTGGTAGAAAATTCCATAGTTTAACTATACACTATGTGAACAAGTACTTCCTTTTATCTGTCATGAAAATCCCACCACCCATGGGAGGTATTCTAGAACTATGAAACGGGGGGAAAATGTCTCCTCTTAACACTTTCTCTACACCATCTCTCTCTCTCTCTCTCTCTCTCTCCTCTTATCACATTCTCTACACCTCTATCATTTCTCCCCTCACTTGCCTTCTCTTTAAGTTATACAGTCGAAGTTGTTGTAACCTTTCCTCATAGGGGAGGAGCTCCAGGCCATTGATCAGAGCTCCTTTCTGCATTGTTTTCCAACTCTACAATGTCCATTTTTTAGATGCGCTCATCTGGTCTGCACACAGTATTCGAGGTGCAGACACACCATCAGTTTGTAATAAGGGGAATATGAGACTCTATTTTTAAAATTCCTTTCCTAATTATGACTAACATGGTATGTGACTTATGTATTACAACTGCACACTGGGGTGACATTTTCATCAAACTGTCCACCACAACCCCAAGACCTCTTTCTTGGTCAGTAACCACCAGCTGAAATCTCATCAGCATATTTGCAAAGTTGGGATATTTTTTGCATCACGTTACACTTGCTTATATGGAACCACATTTGCCATTGTGATGGTTATTCTCCCTGTTTGGAAAGATCATTTTGGAACTGCGTGCAGTCCTTTTTCTTTTTCTTTTAACCACCCAAAATAATTTGGTATCATCAGTAGACTTGGCCATTGCACTGCTCACTCCTAATTCCAGATCATTGATGAACAAGTTGAAAAGAATTGGACCCAATACAGATCCCTGTGAGACCACACTGTTTGCATTCCCCTACTGGGAGAAGTTACCATTTATTCCTTCTCTCTGCTTTCTGTGTTTAAATCAGTTACTGATCCATAAGAGCCAAGTTTGCTAAATTTGCTCACAAATAATTGATGAGGGATTTTGTCAAAAGCCTTTTGGAATGTCTATTGGATCACCCCCATCCACATGTTTACTGATACACTAAAAGAAGTCTAAAAGGTAGGTGGGACAGTACTGACCTTTGTGGAAGCCATGTTGACTCTTTTTTTCAGCAGGGCTTGTCCTTCTATATCCTTACTTATTTTGTCATTTATAATGCTTTCATCCAATTTGCCTGCTATAGATGTTAAGTTAACCCACCTGTAATTTCCCAGATCCCCCCTGGATCTCTTTTTAGTGTTACTTTTTTTTTTTTTAGCATTGGCATTACACTGGCCATTCTCCAGTCCTCTGTTACAGAGGCCAATCTTAGGAATATATTTTACATGTCTTTTTGAAGATCAGCCGTTTCATGTTTGTATTCTTTAAAAACTCTAGGATGGATGTAATCTGGGACAAGGAATTTATTAACAACCAGTTTCTGCATGAGGTTGATTAGATTACTTCATCTTTTTTCACCAGTATTTGCCTCCATTCCTCATACTCCCTTCCTGAAAACCTCATTCAGGCACAGGTAACTGTCCTATATTTTCTACAGTGAATACAAATGAAAAGAATTCATTTAGCTTCCCTACATTCTCCTTATCCTCCTTTTGTACTCCTATAACTCCATTGTCATCCAGTGGTCTGATAGGCTTCTTAAATAAATATTTATTGTTGGCCTTGATGTTGTTCACAATATGCTCTTCCAAATTCTTTTTTCATCTTCTTTGCACAAGTTTGTGCTACCTTCTGTTCTTGTTTGGGCAAGACTTCCATTTTCTGATGGAAGCTTTATTTTCTTAAAGAGCGTCCTTACCCATTCTGTTGACTTCTTGGACTTGGTGTTATGTGTCCTAACCTATATCCTATCTGAGTTTCTATTATTGTGGTTTTGAGTAACCTCTAAGCATTTTGAAGGGATTTAACCCTCTTGACTCCCCGTTTCAACTTCCTTTTTACCAGTTCCTGCATTTTAGAGAAGTTTCCTCTTTTGAATCCAAATGTGACTGTGTTGGACTTTCTTGGCATCTTGGACTTTCTTAAATCTAGCCTCCATCCCTCTTTCTGTGGTATGTGCTAATTGGTTCGATTTTCAAACTAATGTGGTTGTCCCCAACCCTTTTTTGTATATCCTTCCCTAGATGACTGGTAGATAGGATTGTGCCTGGGACCCCCGTTGCACCTCCTGCTTATCTCCACATAATCATTTCCAGTTGCCTGAAGAGGCAATCAATATTCACAGTGAAGAGGTGACCCACCCACGAAGAGACAGGCGACAAGCACGAAGAGCACTGGAAAAGTAGAGTGAATTATGTGTGTATGCAGGATAGACCCTTCTCCCCTCCTTCTAGCTATGGTGATTGTGCACCAGAGACTGGCCTGATCATCCTACCTTCCATTAGGATAAATCCTCCTCCCCCCCTTTCTCTTCCCCTGCTGTCTATGTTCACCTGCGGCACTTTCTTTTTCCTTCTCAAGAGTGTTAGGAACTCCTATTTACCTACTCCCTTCCTTATAACCCCATAAATCCTTCCTACTGCCAGCTGAACAATCAGCACATGTCTATGGCCGCTTTTAACTTAAGGCCTGGAGCCTGTCTCCCTGAGAACTCAGCTAATCACCTCACAATCCAAGTTTTCATTAATGGCTTAAAAGGTTTGCTTTCCAGGTGTCTAAATTGCAGTTGTGCTACCACAGTATTTTCCCCAAAGTAAGGTGTTTGTTTTAATACTTGCTTGTGTTGGCTAAACAGATACACCATGGTTTTCAGGAGTTCGTGTGCATGAGGACTGATTTCAGTCCCCACCCCTCTTGGCTAAAGGCTGGCTATTGCCAATGTTAAGAAGTTTCTTTTCATGAATGCCTGTCTTCTAGAACATGCACAATTTGTATGGGCAGTGCTTCGTTGGGTCTGGGTAGAGAAGGGAAGTGACCAAACAAGACACCCAAACTTACCTGGGATAATAAATTGGCCACAAGTTTATTGGTTTTGGCTTCAAGAGGCTTGGCAGCAGCATGGGGCATGGATCCTGTCATCAGTCAGCCTCCCTGCACTCTGATTCCCCATTCCTATTCTGTGTGCCAGCAGTGCTGCTAGTGGAGGGCAGGGCCAGGGGTAGGGATGTCAGAGAATTCCACGACGGATCTCGGTGAGGCTGAATGCCAGTGCATTCGGCCCCCCGAAATCTGTCGCAGAACAAAGCTCCCGCCCCCCAACCCACGAATGGCGCATGGAACAAAGTCCCCGCTACCTCCAACCCACAAAAGGTGCACAAAATGGAGCACTTACCTGCTCCCATCCGCGCTGCTTTGCGAATGGCGGCCGTCCTGCGGCCGCCATTTGCTTCGTCTTCATAGACGTGATAGGCTACATAAATACTTACGTAGCCTATCACGGCTAATGCAGGGATTTAACTAGGGATGGGGGAGAATTTCTCCCCAAAACTTCGAGGGGCCTTTGAAAAAAAAAAAAAAGTGCGTACGCAAATGACGGCCCCCATAGGGAGCCGCCATTCACGTTCCTTATTCGGTCCCTGTATTCTACGTAAAGGTTTATGTAGACTACGGCGAAAATAAGGGCTACGCAAATAGCGTTGCCCTTATTTTCGCCGTAGTCTACGTAAATCTTTACATAGACTACAGGGACCGAATAAGGAACGCGAATGGCGGCTCCCTATGGGGGCCGCCATTTGCGTAAGCGCTTTTTTTTTTTAAAAGTCACCCGTGATAGGCTACATGACGATTAACGTAGCCTATCATGGCTGACTTTGCAGATCTAGCCATGATAGGCTATGTTAATCATTACGTAGCCTATCACGGGGCTTTTTTTTTTTACTTTTCTTTTGAAGTTCGCCGCCGGGGAGACGGGGCGCTTCTCCCCAGCCTGAATTTCGGCCGGGCGAGGCGGGAAGCCTCCCCCCCGGCCTGAATTTCGGCCGGGCGAGGCGGGAAGACACCCCCCCCCTCGCATGAACTTCGGGGGGAGAAGCGAAGCACCTCCCACCCACCGCGAAAAAAGTTGTGGGACAAGGTAAGTCCCTTTCGTACATCCCTAGATTTAACGCCATTTGCATCCCTGCGGAGGCCGTGATAGACTACGTAAGTATTTACGTAGCCTATCATGGCGGGGGGGGGGGGAACCCAGCATACGCAAATGGTGGTAGCCGCCGCCATTTGCGTACGCTGGGTTTCCCCCCCCCTGCCATGATAGGCTACGTAAATACTTAGGTAGCCTTTCACAGCCTCCACAGGGACACAATTGGCGTTAAATCCCTGCGTTAGCCGTGATATGCTACGTAAGTATTTATGTAGCCTATCACGGCTATGAAGATGAAATATTTACCTAGCCTATCATGGCTTAATACAAGGACACAAATGGCGGTGGCTACGACAGCCGCCATTTGCATCCCTGCAGGGCTGTCCAGCAGCTGTATGTCCGGTTGCGGGTGGCCGGAGCCGGCTGGCCGCTCCGCGGCTTGGCCACGGAGCAGAGCCGGCTGGGCAGGATTCCAGGGGGGGGAGGTCTGGATTGCCTCCCCTCCACTGCGGATTACCCGGCATGGAGCCAGGTAGGTGTTTCGTACATCCCTAGCCAGGGACACTCCCCAGCGCAGATGACTACTGTGAAACCCTCTTCACCACCCTGGACATGGCCTGCTTTCAGCATCCATGCTAGTCTTGATGCCAGGTCCCTTACCAAAACAGGGAGTGAGGACTGGAGTCCAATCCTACTCTCCCCCAACAATAGATCCAGCCCAATGCTCTTTTGCCAGCTCCTCCTTTGTTGGCAGGCAGGGGTGCTTCTCATCCTACTGGTCTTCTAGAGCTTTCTTGTGAGCCCAGCATTCTCTTTCCCCTATGGATTTACTCTCCACCATTTTTAATATTAATTTTTTATTATTATTATTTATTGCATTTATATTCTGCCTGTTTTCCTCTTGCAATGAACCCAAGGCACCTTACATTATTCTCCTCCTCTCCATTTTATTCTCACAACAATAAGCCTGTTGTTGGGCTGAGAGTCTATGACTGGCCCAAAGTCACCCAGTGAGCTTCCGTGGCCAAGTGGGGACTAGAACCCAGATCTCCCGACTCCCAGTCCAACACTCTCAGAATGTTAACTTTCAAGAACTTCATCTTTGCCTCCACTTATGTCACAACCAGCTGTGTATTTGTAAATACAGATAGACAGCCAGATAGATATAATGCCATAAGTCTCCAGTGCTCTCTGATCCATAGGAAACCAAGAACATCTAGCACTACCTAGAAATTCACCACATAGGGAAAAATGGGTAAAGTGTAATAATACCCTTTTCTTAAATGTTCAAAGGACTTAATATCTACCATTTCCACATGGCTTTAGATATGTACTCTTCAACAGGATGATTGAAGAAATGTCAGAACTAATTTATTTAAGTCAGTTCCACCACAGACATTGATTTTGATCAAATTGACTGCAGGAAAAACATCCCCAGAGAAATCCCTTGCCAGGTTTGTTGAAGATAGCTTGTGGCGTTCCATATGTTTATGCTACAGGTCCCATCCCTCAACATTGGCTATGCTTGCTAGGGCTGATGGGAGTTGAAGGCTAAAACATCAGGAGGGACAGAGGTTGCCCACCTGTCTTCTATGAGGAATGTACCAACAGAGCAAAGGCTTACTTGATAAAAGTCCTACAACCATCAACCTATTTCCTTTTCCATGCATAACAGATACCTTAAAATGTGTTCATTAGTTTCATTACAGTAACTAACTTTGTTAAGTAACAATTGTTAACCTACTTGCACGGAAAGATCTCAGGTGGGTGAAGGAACCTGCTAGGCATTTTCTTCCGTTAAAAAAGAAAGAAAGCCTAATACTGAGATACTGATGGGATTTACTTTCAAAAATAAAACATGCCTGATGTAAATGCAGGAAAATTGTTGACTGTTCTGAATCCTGCAAATGTGGTGAAAAGTGAGGTGTTAGGGAAAGCAGTTAAACAAACGTATCAGCATGATAACTTGATTCTATTTAAATTCAGCCTGTCATAGCTATAATGACATTGCATGCATTAAAACTTGAGAATGTGGGTCAGATGAAGAAGTTTCTAAATGATGAAATGGCAGAGGCATGGCTTAACATAAAAATGTGTGAGAATTCTGTTACAATTCCATGAACTGGAATCTTTAAACAAGCTTTGTTAACTGTTTGTGTTTAGTCTACATGATCCAGGCTAATCCAGAAGATAAATGATTATATTTATATTGGTTTACTCTCATCTTTTATTTTTTCTTGCTTTTCTTTATATTTTTATTTTAAAATAGATAATATATGTAGTATAAAATATATTACTGACTGTTGACAAACAGAAAAACAAACAAACTTGAGAATGTGGTGTATACCTTTGTATTCAAGCTATATATCCAAATCAATAAAAAGTTATATTACAATAGTACATTGTAATAACCCAATAAGCATAGTTACAATCCTTTTGTACATTGCTTTTTTGTATCATAACCAAAATGATCAGCCATGTTGTCATTCTGAAAAATTATGTCTACCAGTCTCTGATAACTCAGTATTCTTTGCCCCAGTGTTGTTAGAACTACAGATAGGCAAATGAGCAATGTTCGAGATCAGTAGGAGTCTCTGAATGTCATCTTGTCACTAGGGATGGCGGAGAATTTCTCCATGACTCTCCGGGAGGCTGAATGCCAATGCATTCGGCCCCCCGAAATTGGTGGTGAAATTCTCCTCCCCCCGCCCCCCCCGGGATGGGACTTACCTCTGTCGAATGTCCCTCTCGGCGGTGGGTCCCGGCGGCGTTTCGGCAGCGTTTTGGCGGTGGTGGGGGTGGCGGCCAGTCTCCCGACTGGCTGCCGCCGCTGCCATTTCCCCATAAAGTAAAAAAAAAAAAAACGTGATAGGCTACGTAACGATTTACGTAGCATATCATGGCTAGATTTTCAACTCAGCCGTGATAGGCTACATAAATCTTTACGTAGCCTATCACGGCTGACTTTGAAAAAAAAAAAAAAGCGCATAGACAAATGGCGGCGCCCATGGGCACCGCCATTTGTGTTCCTTATTTGGGCACAGGTAGTCTACGTAAATCTTTACGTAGACTACCCGTGCCCGAATAAGGAACGCAAATGGCGGCGCCCATGGGCGCCGCCACTTGCATACGTTCTTTTTTTTTTTTCCAAAGTCAGCTGTGATAGGCTACGTAAAGATTTACATAGCCTATCATGGCTGACTTTGAAAATCTAGCCGTGATAGGCTATGTAAATCGTTACGTAGCCTATCACGTTTTTTTTTTCAATTTACTTTTTTATTTTGCAGCCGGGGAGATGGAGCGCTCCCCCCTGGCCTGAATTTCAGCCGGGAGGGGCGGGGCGCCTCCCTCCCACCAAGAATTTCAGGGGGAGAAATGGAGCGCCTCCCCCCCCCACTGAACACAGCTGCGGGACCAGGTAAGAGACTTTCGTCCATCCTTACTTGTCACTCATCTAGTGTCCAGCCCCTATTTGCATTTGCAATTGCTATTGGCTCTGTGGGAACAGGAAACTTGCCCCAAATTAGCAGTGATTGAACATGAAATTTGCACCACTTTCCTCAAGTTTGTACAACTTTCCAAGTTTGTGCAACTTTCCACATAGACTAAAGTAGGGCTTTCAGTCTGCAGTGGGAATTTTGTGCAAATCAGGAAATTTGCACAAAGTCAAACTGGGAAAGTTGTGCAAATTGAACATGAGCACAAGTCTGGCAATTTGTGAGCATTTCCAGCAGACATGTGCTCATGATCATGTTTGGGGCTTCAAACAGTTCTCGTACATCCCTAGTTAGAACCATATCCAAATACTCTGTGGACCTCAAAAACCTATGATTAGACAACCAGATTATGTTTCCAGGTTACTCAGGGGTCAAAATACATTCCAAGACAGCAGAAAGGCAGCTATTTCAAAGATACTGACATCACAGATTAGTACCGCACAAGGGGGTGGGGGGACGTGTCAGGTTCTTTCCTTTTCTTTCACATGGATTCTCCATCATGCAAGTGGATCAAAACAAAACAACTGTGACTTCCTTTGGGTTGATTATGCCAGGGACCATATTGTTACAGGCAGCATTCCAGGAGCATAAGAGATCATATATATATATATGCAATATACAACACTGCTGCTATGCATAATTCAGAAGAGCAACCAATGCTAATTTTCCTTTATTTTATTTATTTGCTTTTATTTAAAATATTTATTTGCTGCCTTTCAGGGCAGAAGCCCTCCCAAGGTGGCTTACAGCAGTAAAATATATTTAAACACTTAAAATACTGAAAGTGATACAAACATAAAAAACAAAAGAAACAATAATAAAAGCCAACAATAAAACCAGCAATAATGTTAACAGCGGTAACAGCAACAATAACAGTCATATCAAGAGAAGGCCAAGGTAAAATAAAATGTTTTCAAGGCCTTCTGAAAAGTCTGCAGTGAAGGAGCACGGCGGACCTCTGATGGCAGCTTGTTCCAAAGGTGTGGGGCCACTGCAGAGAAGGCCCTCTCAT
The DNA here is from genome assembly GCF_057233095.1 of Heloderma suspectum. Classification (NCBI taxonomy): domain Eukaryota; kingdom Metazoa; phylum Chordata; class Lepidosauria; order Squamata; family Helodermatidae; genus Heloderma; species Heloderma suspectum. The sequence goes on along the minus strand of NC_139463.1, from coordinate 89,837,123 downwards.
GTGTTATCACCCACCTGGCTGCTCTCACAGTGGGCAAATGAGAAGGGCCTCTCTTTCTGATCTTAAAGTGCAGGCAGGCTGATACGGGTGAAGGTGGTCCTTCAAGTAACTTGGTCCCAAACCATTTAAGGCTTTAAAGGTCAAAACCACCACTTTGAATTGGCTCGGAAACACACTGGTAACCAGTGCAGCTGGCACAGAATAGACATTATGTGATTGAATTGCCACCCTACCCCACAAATACTTGGGTGGCTGCATTCTGCACAAGCTGGAGTTTCTGAACCATCTTCAAAGGCAGCCCCACATATAGTGCATTACTTGTTTGTAAAGTAGTGGTGTATGGAAAATTTGCTTTAGTTCATCTTTTATCAGGATTTACTCAGTTCACATCTTCTGGACCAAACACAGATTTGGATGCAAAGTGTGCTAGAAATGTGTAAATTTCTGAGGTTTCAATGTAATTCATGGACGAAGAAAAATGCAGTATGGATATATTTGAAAAATGTGCATGAAAAAATGTGTACTTATGAAAAATTCACACAATTACACGTTAAACAGTGGGAGAAGAATGTGCACCTTTCAAAGATACACACAATTGATGTGCATATTTTGAAAAATACACACAAAAATACACACAGATTTTTGTGTGATAAGAAAAAAAAACAGCTTGTAATTTGATATGGGCTAAGGTCAGAAACAACTTCAAGATGGATGTCAGAATTTAAGCAAGCTTATGTTTTGCTGATTTGCACATTTGTATTGTAAAGTAAAGTTGAAAAGGATTTAATGTTCTATGTTCTGTCAACATTATATTTAAATTTGATGTGTTTGTCATCCTAAACCAAAATGAAATGAAACAACAACAGCAGCAGGATAAGTCATTGAAGTAATGTTTCTGGGTTATCTACAAGCAGAACTGCATTCTAAGAAGGTATAAAGAGAGTCAATGTACAAGATGTTGATCTCTCAAGATCTATAAAGCTAAAGGGGATGTCAAATAATTTTTTTCTGTTTTTTTCTGTTTTTTTCTTCCTGTGTACTTTCTATGGTGCAAGTGGTTTAACAAATCAGTTTGGACCTTGGGGTTTTTTTTTGGGGGGGGGGGTATGCCAGGGACTGTGTTATTACAGGAAGAATTCCAGAAGCAGCAGAGAGCTAAAATAGTGCCATGCAATGTTGAATAGTGCATCTAGAAATAATTTAGGAGAACAACCAGTGCACCATCAGAGATAATCATGGCTATAAGAAACTGTCTAAGATGCGACAGCTATTGTTATTGTTTTATTACATGGTATGTATCTTATATTGCAGTGTGAAACCAAAAAACTACCAGCATATTTTAGCCTTGGTGTTTGCTGTAAAGGAGATCAATGAAAATACTGCAGTCTTTCCTAATGCGACATTAGGATTTCGCATCTATGAGAGCTACTTTAACCCACAGATAACTAATGTGGGCACCCTTGATCTGCTTTCTACACTGCATAGATTCTACCCCAACTACAAGTGTGATATGCAGAACAATTTGATAGGCCTCATCGGGAGTATTTACCCTCTCATTTCTATTGAGATTGCCAAAATCACAGAGACTTACAAGATTCCACAGGTAGGTTTGTAGACATGAGTTGTCTTCTTTCTCTCATAATGGTAGAAATAAGAGATTTTCACTTATGGCCTTTGGCCCCTTTAGAGATTTAGAAGTGCAGGTAGACAAAATAGGCAGTCACTGTGTGTCCGCAAGGCAGTTCTTTGATTACTATTTGGTCACAAAGATGAGAGGGAACCTGAGGAAAAGAAATGGAGGTGTTAACACCTGGCTCTTGACCTCTGTGAATCCCAAGTTTCCTCTGTTGTTTGGCCACTGTGCCTCGGAGAGAGGAGAGAAGCAGGATGACAATGATTATTTATCTGCAGTATTTGTTTAGTTGATATTTGTTCACTGCATCCCAATGAGTTAGTGGAGACGAGAGAAAGACTGAGATGGACTGTGTAGCTGGTATTTGCTTTCAAGGATCCATACCTGACCTGGAGAAAAACCAAAGGCAGGCACAGTTTGGAAGACATTTGAGTCTGGCAGTTCCCCTCGACACCACCATCTAGAGACTCTCTAATCTATTAGGAATGCAAACCAAGCATATTGTATTTAAAAACCTTTAAGAGATCTCAATCTATTATTTGGTAAATCATTCCCCTGAATAAACATCTTCTTTTCTTTTTTTTTCCTTTTGAAAGTTTTCTGTAGTAGAGTTGTGAGTTCCATCCCTATGGCACAGCAATCCCATTATTGAGTTTCTTTTAGCTATACAGTGTTTATTTTGGTGGCAGAAGTTAAACATTTTATAACTAAGGTAGCATTCCCTAAGGGAGAAGTTGAATTGGGAACATTATTACGGCTGACATACAGTGTTTCGCTCACCTATGGGTTTCAGAGCTACATTCAGTGACTGCTACAGCATCTAACTAACATAGAGGTCTACTAGCATTTTGGGTCTGTGGGCATAACTTGCTCATTTGAAAAACTGTCCTGGGTACAACCTCAAAATGGCTGCAACAGACCTGGCAACTCACAAAGGACAAATAAACTGCTGAAAATACTAAGTCCAAGGTGAGATCTGAGTCCAAATACACAAAGCAATCCTTGTGTATTTGGATTTTCTGTGCTTAACCACCGAACAGTTTTCTGTGGTTAACCACCAAACATTCTCTCTTGCTTTGAATATTACCACCCATTTAGATACCCACTGACCCTACACCACCCCATCCCTCCCTACCCCACCCCACCCCACCCCACCCCTCCCTCTTCCTCTCTTCCTCTCTCTCTCTCTCTCTGGGCTTCATCACACAAGGCTAAAAATCCTGCAATTTACCAGGGCTTCTGCTTCCAGAATCTTTGTGGAATCAGATTGGGTCCTTTCCATGTGGCTTTAAAAAAAAACAAAACACCCTAAACTTCTCAATGAGATCTATGTGTTTCATTACAAAGCCACTAGGTGGCACTGTTGTATTTGTAATAAAAGTGACTTGTGTTGGGGTGGACGAAAGTCACTTACCTGTCCTCGAAGCTTGTTCGCGGTGGGGGGGAGGCGCTTCGCTGCTCCCCCCATGAAGTTCAGGCCGGGGGGGGGGAGGCTTCCTGCCTTGCCCGGCCGCGAACTCCGAAGTTTTTTTTTTTAAAAAAAAAAACGCCCGCGTGATAGGCTACATGACAATTAACGTAGCCTATCACGGCTAGATCTGCAAAGTCAGCCATGATAGGCTACGTTAATCGTCACGTAGCCTATCACGGGTGACTTTAAAAAAAAAAAGCGCATACGCAAATGGTGGCCCCCATAGGGAGCCGCCATTCACGTTCCTTATTTGGTCGCTGTAGTCTACGTAAAGATTTACGTAGACTACAGCGACCAAATAAGGAACGGGAATGGCGGCTCCTTATGGGGGCTGCCATTATCCGTACGTGCTTTTTTTTTATTATTGGAATGGCGGAGGCGGCAGCCGGTCGAAAGACCGGCTGCCGCTCCCACCCTGCACGAACACCCGCCGAACCGCCGGCCGGACCCGCTGCCGGGAGGGACATTCGGCAAAGGTAAGTCCCGACCTGGGGGGGGTGAGGGGGGTGGGGGGTGCAGAGAATTTCTCCCCGAAACTTGTTCGGGGGGCCGAACACGTTGGCGCTCGGCCCTCCGAAGTTTTGGGGAGAAATTCTCCGCCATCCCTAACTTGTGTACACCCTCATTTTTGTCGAGTCCATGGTGGGAGAAGAGAAAATGCTGGACTTTCCTCGTCATGGAAAACAACACAATAGAGCTCACAAAGAGCGGGAGGTTCCCTGGATGGGGGCTGCATCATGTACAGGACCCGCAAACTTCTGTGAGTAAGCAATCTCCATAGAAGGATAAAAGCCCGGTGTAAAAGAGCCCTCTGTGTCTCTGAAACACACCCCAAATGCATACATCACATATCAACCTGTCCATACACACACACACATGCAAGCATGAACACGCATGCACATAAGTAAGGGCCGATGTACCCATAATGCATACATGCAGACACAGACACAGGTTCTGCCCTTCTCCTCTTTACTGCAAGCACATGAAAAAGCACAGTCACTCTCTTTCGGGATCCTTCCAAATCCCCACTTTCTGGATTGCCACAACACATTGATTTCTCCCTCTTTTCCTCATGCACCTCCCATGTGCCACATCTTACAAAACAGCAGCAATGGGGGGGGGCATCTTCCTTTTTCCCCTTCCTTTTTTTAGAGGCTGGGTGTGTTGTAGCCATCCACTGTCTTAATTTCCTAAGAATGTCTCTGAGCCCCATGTGCAGCCCAGATGGATTTATGGGAAAATATGGCAGTGCCTAGAGGACCTCGCCTCACTTTGAAAGATTCCCAGCTGCTTGTAAGACATTTTAAAACAATTTTTGAAATAAACATCAGGAAAGGTCGGGCTGCTTGGTGAGCACCACAGAAGGTGTCAGGAGACATACTGGTGCCCATGGGCACCATGTTGCTTACACACAACCAGTGGTGCAGCTGTGCAGTTTTAGACCCTGGACTTAATTATCTTATGTGTGGGAGGGGGGCTTTTGACAGCCATGACATTTGGTCAGCACAAAGCTGACATATCTAGCGATGTCAGAGAATTCCGCCATGGATCTCGGTGAGGTCGAATGCCAGTGCATTCGGCCTCCCAAAATCTGTGGTGGAATGGCCTGATCCCCCGCCCCCCTGGGACGAGAATTACCTGGGGCGGATCTTCCGGGTGGCGGCAGCTCTGGCAGCGGCTTCGCCGGCAGCGGCGGCGGGCAGTCTTCCGACCGGCAGCCACCACTGCCATTTCCAGACTTGTGAAAGAAAGAGAAAAAAAAAGATGCGATAAGCTACGTAAAGATTTACATAGCCTATCATGGCTAGATTTAAAAAAAAAGAAAAAAAAGACGTGATAGGCTATGTAAATGTTTACATAGCCTATCATAGTTGGGGGTGGGTTTAAAAAAAAAAACGCATACACAAATGGCGGCGGCTACGGCCGCCGCCATTTGCGTTCCTTCTTTTTACTGTCTTAATCTACGTAAATATTTACGTAGACTATGATGGCGAAAATCAAGGGGAACACAAATAGCATAGCGGGCACTATTTGCATCCCCTTTTGATTTGCCGTTTTAGCCTATGTAAAGATTTACGTAGGCTAAAACGGTGAATGAAAAAGGGACGCAAATAGCGCCCGCTACGCTATTTGCGTTCCCCTTGATTTTCGCCATCATAGTCACCGTAAATATTTATGTAGATTAAGATGGCCAAAAAGAAGGAATGCAAATGGCAGTGGCTGTAGCCGCCACCATTCGCGTACATGGTTTTTTGGTTTTTTGGTTTTTACCCAGAGCCCTCCGTGACCGGAAATCCGGCTGTGGACGGCTCTGGCCTGGCCGGCTGCTCCGCGGAGCTGCCACGGAGCACAGCCGGCTGTTTGAGGATTCCAAGGGGGAGGAACGGAGTGCCTCCCCCCCGGCCAGGATTCCGGGGGGAGGGACAGAACGCCTCCCCCCCACACCATCAACATAATCCGTGAAAGGTAAGTAACTTTCGTACATCCCTAACATAGACTAAGATGGCAAAAATAAGCGGGAACGCAAATAGCATCCGCTACACTATTTGCGTTCCCCTTATTTTCGCCATCTTAGTCTAGGTAAATATTTACGTAGACTAAAACGGCCAAAAATAAGGAACGCAAATGGTGGCGGCCGTAGCTGCTGACAGTTGTGTACGCTTTTTTTTTTTTTTTTAACCCAGACGTGATAGGCTATGTAAGTCTTTACGTAGCCTATCATGGCTGAATACAGGGACGCAAACGGCTGCAGCTATGGCCACCACCATTTGCATCCCTGGTAGCCAGTGGCCGGATGTCCGGCTGCTGGCGGAGCCAACCGGCGGCTCTGTGGAATCCCCGTGGAGTGGAGCCGGCCGGCCAGGATTCCGGGGTGAGGCACAGAGCACCTCCCCCCCAGCGAGGATTCCAGGGGGAGGGATGGAGCACCTCCCCCCCCCCAGCGGAAACCGGTGGAGCCAGGTAAGCAGGGTTTCGTACACCCCCACTGAGGAAGGATGGGGGATGCAGAGCGGAGTGTTGCAATCTGCTGCTTTTCCCACTCTGTCTCCTGACTCTGTAAATTCACAACTGAATCCTCATCATTCTTTCCAAACTACATCAAATCCAGTGTCTCATCCTGCTTCCTGAGTGGGCTGGCCCTATATTACAGCATAGAATGTGAATTGGCCGATGGAATATATTTGCTTGGCTCTGTTGAAATCTTTTGCAGTTTGTCTGTTCTTTTAATTATTATTTTCATTGTCATTTGATATCTCTCTTGTAAGTTACATCTCCAGTATGTTTAGGGAAGGGCATCCTAAGAATCTTTTCAACAATCAACACACAATTAATTGAAGAAATATGATTGTACAAAGGCTTTTCTATCAATATTTTTTTTTTAAAAGCCCTGAACATTTAACGAGCATGTCATGGATGGATTTTTAGACGAGCCGTTTTTGTGACCACACACACTTATGTAAACCCAACCTATACCTTATCAGTTGTAGCCCACATTTATCCATGTAGGCTACATACCCGATTAGGTACCTGCTGAAACTGATTCCATGTGTGCATAGTCATCTTACCCATGCACTCCCCCTGAAAGACCAAGTGCGCAGCCTGGGAGTCCTCCTGGACTCTGAGCTAACTGGGGAAGCCCAGCTGGCTGAGGTGTCCAGGAGTGCTTTTTAACAGCTTAGGTTGATAGGCCAGCTGCAGCTAGGGATGGCGGAGAATTTCTCCCCGAAACATCGGGGGGCCGAGTGCCAACGTGTTCGGCCCCCCAAATAAGTTTCAGGGAGAAATCCTCTGAACCCCCCCCACACCCCGCACCCCCCCCCCGGGACGGGACTTACCTTCGCCGAATGTCCCTCCCAGCGGCGGGTCCGGCCGGCGGTTCGGCGGGTGTTTGAGCGGGGCGGGAGCGGCAGCCGGTCTTTCGACCGGCTGCCACCGCCGCCATTGCAATAAAAGAAAAAAAAAACGCCCCCTGATAGGGTACGTGACGATTGACATAGCCTATCACGACTAGATTTGCAAAGTCAGCCGTGATAGGCTACGTCAATCATCACGTAGCCTATCACGGGTGACTTAAAAAAAAAAAAAAGCACGTACGGATAATGGCGGCCCCCATAGGGAGCCGCCATTACCATTCCTCATTTGGTTGCTGTAGTCTACATAAAGATTTACGTAGACTACGGCAAAAATAAAGGCAACGTTATTTGCATTGCCCTTATTTTCGCCGTAGTCTACATAAAGATTTACGCAGACTACAGCGACCAAATAAGGAACGCGAATGGCGGCTCCCTATGGGGGCCGCCATTAGCGTACGCACTTTTTTTTTTTTTAAGTCACCCGTGATAGGCTACGTGACGATTGACGTAGCCTATCACGGCTGACTTTGCAGATCTAGCCGTGATAGGCTACGTAAATCGTCACGTAGCCTATCAGGGGGCATTTTTTTAAAAATAAACTTTCGCGTTCGCGGCCGGGCGAGGCGGGAAGCCTCCTCCCCGGCCTGAATTTCGGCTGGGGTGAGGCGGGAAGCCTCCCCCCCCGGCCTGAACTTCGTGGGGGGAGCAGCGAAGCGCCTCCCCCCCACCGCAAACATCCTTCGAGGACAGGTAAGAGACTTTCGTCCACCCCTAGCTGCGGCTCTATTTGGAGAGGATGGACCTTGCCTCAGTTATCCATGCACTAGTCATGTCCAGGCTGGGCTACTGTAATGTGCTGTATGTGGGGCTGCCTTTGAAGACAGTTCCGAAACCTCAGCTGGTGCAGAATGCATCCTCCCGAGTATTGGTGGGAGCGAGGCGATTCGATCACATAATGCCTGTACTGTGCCAGCTGCACTGGTTACCGGTGCGTTTCCAAGCCCAATTCAAAGTGCTGGTTTTGACCTTTAAAGCCTTAAACGGTTTGGGACCACGTTACTTGAAGGACCGCCTTCAGTCCTTCACCCATATCAGCCTGCCCACACTTTAAGATCAGAAATAGGGGCGCTTCTCATTTGCCCATCCGTGAGAGCAGTCAAGTGGGCGATCACATGTGAGAGGCCTCCTCTACGGTGGCCCAACACCTTTGAAACAAGTTGCCATCAGAGGTCCGCCATGCTCTGTCATTGCAGGCTTTTAAGAAGGCCTTGAAAAGATATTATTTTACAGTGGCCTTCTCTTGATATTACTACTGTTGTTGCTGTTATTGCTGCTGCTGTTGTTGCTGGTTTCAGTGTTGGTTTTTATAGATGCTTTTATTGCTATTTATTTTGTTTATGTTTTATCACTTTTAATATTTTAACTGTTTTTATGTATTTTATTGCTGTGAGCTGCTTTGAGAGGGTTTCTGCCCTGAAAGGCAGGCAACAAAATTTTTAAATACATAAATAAATTGTCGTCAGATGATATTGCTTTCATTAAATATCCCTGTTCTATTTCAGCTCACTACTGGATCTTTTTCCCCTGCCTGGGGTGACAAATCTCTATTCTATTACTTATATCAGATGGTCCCAAACGAGGTGCATCAGTACAGAGGGATGGTCCAGTTACTTGTGCATTTCAACTGGACATGGATCGGACTTTTTATTATGGATAACATGCATGGAGAACAACGTCTGCAGAAATTGCTGCCAATGCTTTCAGAGGGAGGCATCTGTGTTTCCTTCATACAAAAACTGCATGCCTTCTTAAAACATGGTGACAAGGCAGGATTGTTGCATAGTGAATTGGAAGAAAATTCAGCTCTCATGGAAAGCAAAGCCAACATATTTCTTGCTGATGGTTCACCTGTATCTATAATTTTAAAAAGCTCATTTATTCAGAGAGCAGTTCTGGATTCACCTATAAGTAAGGTATGGATTATGAAAATAGAGTGGGATTTTACATTATCTGCTGGTCTAACAGGTCTTGATATACAATCCCTCCACGGAATGCTATCCTTTGCTATTCACTCAAAGGAACCATTGGGATTCAGGCAATTTCTTCAGAGTGTGAATCCTTCCTGGGCAAAAGAAGATAGCTTTACCACGGTATTCTGCGAGAAGACCTTCAACTGTTCATTGAAAAAAACCTTTGAGAGTGAAGCATTCAAGAAAGACTGCAGTGGAGAGGAGAAACTGGAGAGCCTTCCTGGAACTTTCTTTGAAATGACTATGACCGGTCACAGCTACAATGTGTACAATGCAGCCCTTGCTGTGGCACATGCTCTACATTCCATGCATGTAACCTCATCCAAACACAAATTACGGAGGTCTGGAAGAAAGCTGGAGCCCTGGAATGTGCTGGCCTGGCAGGTATTTTCAATCAAAAGCACATCCTTTATTTGATTGGATAGGGAGGTAGCTGTGGAGAGGGTAAGCTGCTACCCATGCCAGGTCTATTGTGTCCTCTATACATTAAAAGCCATAAAAGTTACACATGCAGCTTTTCCCAGAGTCTCAGTGGAGCCTTTCTTAAAGACACAGTATATGAGTTATTAGAGTTAAGGTTAGGCTGAACCGTTATCACCTTGCTTGCTGTCTCCATTTCCTTTTCTATAGAACCCTGATCAGGAACTTGTTTCACTGGAGGGACACATTAAGATAGAATGGAGTGAGGGACATATCTCAATCTCCATTTAAGCACAATGATCTGCCACAAATCTCTATTTCCACCTGGGAAGCAGCTGGAGCAGACAACTTTTCTCAAGGGAAAGATTTTGCATCCTTCCTGTACACGGGACTGAGATAAAGCATTTAGGAAGCAAGGCCCAGACATTTGTAAAATAATTTCAACGTATCTAGGATAGCTACATGTCAATGTGATCATGAAAATACTTCATTTTCTGTTTGTATCTTTTCCTCTTTGAATTTAGCTCCATCCCTTTCTAAGGGGCATCTCATTCAACAACAGTGCAGGAGAGACAATACGGTTTGATGAAAATGGAGATGCAGTCACAGAATTTGACATTACGAACTGGATGATTTTCCCAAATCAATCTTTTAGGAGAGTTAAAGTTGGAATGTTCGATCCATTAGCCCCTCCTGGAAAAAAGTTAACAATCCATGTGAGACCGAAAAACTTGTACAAGATGTAGGATAAGTTGTTTGTATATATATTTATCTGTCTAAAAATATTTTACACCACCTGTTATATGCAACATCTTCAGGTTTTCTACAAGAATAGAATGACAATAAATTACAGAGCCATGGGAGTGCTCCTGTAGCCACACACACACACACACACACACACACACACAAGTTCCACCATTATAACCCTCAACATTTTTTTTGCTTATACAAATGAAACCAGTTAATAACTGGAAACCTGTCAGGAAGTTCTACCTTATGAGTTCTACCATTAGACTGACTTTCAAATCAATCTGATAAAAATTACCAGAGGTGTAACAAGTCAAACTGTGATGAAGATGGACACATTTATACTTTTTTTCCCAACTTCAGCATGGCATATCATATATTTCTTTCAGATTTTGGTGAAAATGACTGATGTACTTTATTTTTGCTTGTTGAGAATGTGTGCCTTTCAATGGTTTGGTGATGTTCTGTGTAGTGGTTAAAAAAAAAGAGAAAAGTTCTTTTTTTCCTGTCCCTTTATAGCCTATGTGGCATCAAATACTGGTGAGGCGTTGTCATGCATACTCAGTGTCAAACTGAAGCTAGAATGCTACAGGTACTTCAGTGTTTTCAAAGGAAATGAATGGCATCCTGAGCTGAGTGCCTATTCCTTTAGTTATGGGATGAGAGCTCACAACTTCCGGCTACACATTAATACACAGATTTGGGTGCTAGTGTGGGAGGTGCTTAGGGTGCTTTGCTCCTTCCTGCTGTGGTCTCGCTCTGAATCAGATCGCATGACTCCACTTTGATTGCCAAAAGGGAATGTGGTTACACAGACTTTTTCTCATCTTTGTGCTCAATGCGTGCAAGTCTAAACAGAAGCTGAAAATACAGGGACATTGGGGGACAGGGCTTGTGTATGTACTATGTACTATTTGTTTGTTTATTTGTTTACTTATTTATTTATTACATTTATATCCTGCCTTTTTTTCCTCCCTAAGGAACCCAAGGCTATGTGCATAATCCTCCTCCTCGTCCTCTCCATTTTATCCTCACAACAACAACGCTGTGAGGTAGGTTGGGCTGAGAGTCTGTGACTGGCCCAAAGTCACCCAGTGAGCTTCCATGGCCGAGTAAGGACTAAAACCCAGATCTCCCGACTCCCAGTCCAATACTGGCCACTGTACCACCCTGGTTCTATGTACAATTGTCCCCCTGCCCAAATTAGCCCTTCACATTATCAGGTGAATGCAGGCATAGGGATTCAGATTCAAAGAGATTTTTGCTAACTTCTGTAATGTATGGATTTGGGAGAAAATAATTATTATCCCCACCACCACCACCAGCTCTCTCACATAATAATAATCCCCCCCCCCAGCTCAGCCAGGTTTCTCACATAGATAAACACACAAACACAAAAACACTTTTCTTGAACAGCTTGGCAAGTTCAGGCTCCCTTAAAGAACATTTAAATATCACCCCCCCCCCCGAGGGTCCTCTCCTTGCTTGTAATGCTGATGCCTGTGTGCTGCTGCCACAAGCAGATGTGTAACACTGGTGCCTGGATGTAGTCATGGGCAGTATGAGAGCTAAAGAATTGGCCGGGGGCAGGGGGGATCATTACTAGAAAGAGATCCCATGGCTGGGTGGTAACCAGGTCCAGGAATCAGGTTTTTAACTGTTCTGGATGGGGTTGCTTTCCATCTGAATGAATAGGTCTGTAGTTTGGGGGTGCTCTGGATCCATCTTTGTCATTGGAGGCCCAGATAAACTCAGTGACTTAGAGCACTGTGCTGTGGCAACATCCTGTTGGGTGTGAAATGACTTGGAGCGCTCATTACCAACTTCAGCTGGTGTGGCAACTACACCCATTCCTGGATAGGGATATCCTAGCCATGGTTCATGCCCTGGTAACCTCATGATTGGATAAATGTCATGTGCTCTATGTGGGGCTGCCCTTCATCTGGTTCAAAAGCTGCAGCTAGTGCAGAATGCAGCAATGGGGATGCTCAGTGGGGCACCCAGTCATATTGAAAGAACTGCACTGGATGCTTATTAGCTTCCCAGCCATGTTCAAGGTTCTGTTGTTGATATACAAAGCTGCAAACAGTTTATGAACAAGGTTCCTAGCAGACTGCCTTCCCTAGGTGACCTTTAAGACCTACACTGGAGGCCTTGTTGGCCATTCCGCATCCAACAGAATGTCGCCACATACAATCTCAAATGGATCTTCTCAATTATGATGCACACCCACTGGAAAACACTCCCCCATGCAATCTGGGAGGCAAAAAATGTTCTAAATGTCTCCTGGAAACATGCTTGTTTACACAAGCTTTCCCTTTGCGATTGATTAGCATGACGCGGCTCCATTTTATGTTTTCTTTTTATTTGTTTAGTTTTGTTGTTGTATTGTAATTGTTTATTAACACTGTATTTTGACAGTGATTTTAATACTTTTGTATGTCAGCTGCTCATAGATTTTAGTTTATATCAAATGGTATACAAGTGTTATCAATCAAGAAATAAAATCTACCCCATTTAGAAAACCATATGTCTCTACACCTGCAAGTGAAACTACAACTATCAAAACATCTTTTTCTCAGTCCTGACCCTTCTCCACTGATGTTTCTGATTAGGTGCTGCCTATTTCTGTGTGCAATGACAACTGCCATCCTGGTTACATCAGGAAAAAGAAGGAAGGGGAGCCATTTTGCTGTTACGATTGTGCCTCGTATCCTCAAGGAACAATTTCTTATCAGAAGGGTAGGAGTCATAGATCTTCACAGATGTCAAGAATACTACGTATCATACCAAATCCAGTAGAATCAATGTAATTAAAAGGCATGGCCTTTGGTCTGGAAAGAGTAATAAAATGCCACTGATCCTTTCATACCAGGCTATAACTAGAGGCCTTGTTACACAACGATGTAAACCTTTCCTTTACATTCAGGCCTTGTTATGCTTGGTAACATTTTGACACTCAAACATTGGATTGATGGTTACTTTTTTTTTCTTTTCTTTTTTTAAAAATGTGCTTCGTAGGTAACAGAAAGAAGGAAGAAATATATATAGGCAGCTACTGACAAATACCATGGTGCTGTGTCATCAGATAAAGGTGCATGATTATTTGGATCATGATAGCTCTGAGTCTGAATCTGTGTCAATCATATAATTCAATGTCCCTTTATTTCAAAAAAGAAAGGAATCACACTATATAGGAAGCGGGATGCCAGAGAGAAGAATTGTAGTGTCTGTGATTTTTTTTTTTTTACTATATATAGTTATAGATGAATGGATGATAGAGAGACAGGCAAACAGACAGGCAGACAGAGAGATACATTTTATATTTTTGGGGAACTCGATTGGAGAGGATTAATGGGGCAAGAAGGCCTAAAAATGCTGCTTAACAGTCAGTGGCAAAGTTTCCAGGCACACCTTCTGTTATGGAATTTAAAGAAAAATCCCCCAGGAGGGTGTGGAGTGGTTAGAGAAGATGACTCTTCCTTGTTCACCCCCTCCAGCAAGAGGGAGGGGACAAGCTGGGTGTGAGTGGGAAATAATACAAGAACTTTTGGGAGGAAAAAGTAGGAGTGTACGAAAGTCACTTACCTGGTCTCGCAGCTTGCTTCGCAGTGGCGGGGAGGTGCTTCGCTGCTCCCCCCGAAGTTCAGGCTGGGGGGGGAGGCTTCCTGCCTCGCCCGGCCGAAATTCAGGCTGGGGGGGAGGCTTCCCGCCTCGCCCGGCCGAAATTCAGGCTGGGGAGGAGGCGCCTCGCCTCACCCGGCCGCAAAATAAAAAGTAAAAAAAAAGAAAATGCCCCCATGATAGGCTACGTGACGATTTACGTAGCCTATCACGGATAGATCTGCAAAGTCAGCCATGATAGGCTACATTAATCGTCACGTAGCCTATCACGGGTGACTTAAAAAAAAAAAAAAAGCGCGTACGCAAATGGCGGCCCCCATAGGGAGCTGCCATTCACGTTCCTTATTTGGTCGCTGTAGTCTACGTAAATCTTTACGTAGACTACTGCGAAAATAAGGGCAACTCAAATAGCGTTGCCCTTATTTTCACCGTAGTCTACGAAATCTTTACGTAGACTACAGCGACCAAATAAGGAACGTGAATGGCGGCTCCCTATGGGGGCCGCCATTATCCGTACGCGCTATTTTTTTTTTTAAGTCACCCGTGATAGGCTACGTGACGATTTACGTAGCCTCTCACGGCTGACTTTGCAAATCTAGCCGTGATAGGCTACATTAATTGTCACGTAGCCTATCACGGGGGCGTTTTTTTTTTTTTTACTTTTCTTGGAATGGTGGCAGCCGGTCGAAAGACCGGCTGCCGCCCCTGCCCCTGTCGAAGCCCTGCCGAACCGCCGCTGCGACCCACCACCGGGAGCGACATTCGGGAAAGGTAAGTCCCATCCCGGGGGGGGGGTGCGGGGGCAGGGGGGTGCGGAGAATTTCTCCCCAAAACTACTTCGGGGGGCCGAATACGTTGGCACTCGGCCCCCCAAAGTTTCGGCGAGAAATTCTCCCCCATCCCTAGGAAAAAGATGGAAAATGAGAATGAGAGCGAACTGAGCAGTATGTTTTGGAAGCATCTGGGGATTATATTGCACACTATGATGATCTGAAGTGGGACAGGCAGGGTTGCTATTGGAGTGTTCTTCTATGTTCAACCTCCATAATTGTAAATTAACTAAAGTATTGCATAATGCTATAAAACAGCAGTGGCTACTTCCCAAAAGACATCAAAACTAGGAAAACACAGCACTCAAGGCCAGCACTATAATCAAGCTCAGTAAGTCTCTTGCCTCAGTTGGCAGATTGGGAGGTGTCGTGAAATACCCTTCCCCAGCACCACCACTGCCATCCTATTTCAAGTAGGGATGGCGGAGAATTCCCCCGAAATCCGTGGCGGAATAAAGCCCCTGCCCCCCCAACCCACGAAAGGTGTGCAAAATGGAGCACTTACGTGCTGCCGTCCGTGCTGACTTGTGAATGGCAGCCGCTTTACGGCCACCATTCGCTTCCTGATCATAGCCGTGATAGGCTACGTAAATACTTACGTAGCCTATCATGGCTAATGCAGGGACGCCTTTTGTGTCACTGCAGAGGCCGTGATAGACTACTTAAGTATTTACGTAGCCTATCACGGCATGCAAAAAACAACGACGCGTATGCAAATGGTGGCGGCTATGGCAGCTGCCATTTGTGTTCCCTATTTTTCACCATTTTCTCCTACATAAATATTTACGTAGGCTATTACGATGAAAAAAAGGGTGATGCAAATAGCGTAGTGGGTGTTATTTGTGCTGACCTTTTTTTCCCCGCTGTAATAGCCTACATAAATATTTACGTAAGACAAAACGGTGAAAAATAGGGAACGTAAATGGCGGCTGCTGTAGCCACCACCATTTGCGTATGCTGT
Source organism: Heloderma suspectum (assembly GCF_057233095.1). NCBI lineage: Eukaryota > Metazoa > Chordata > Lepidosauria > Squamata > Helodermatidae > Heloderma > Heloderma suspectum. The sequence goes on along the minus strand of NC_139463.1, from coordinate 89,821,553 downwards.
ATTTTTTTTTTTGGCCTGCCATGATAGGTAAATACTTACATAGCCTATCACGGCAGCCTGGCTGGACGTAAATGCATCCACAGCAAAATGTGCATTTGCATCCACAGCAGCCCATCCGCGGCCGGAACTCCGGCTGCAGACAGCCCTGGCTGGCTGCTCCACGGAGTCACTGCGGAGCGGAGCTGGCCGGGCAGGATTCCAGGGGGGAGAACTGGATCACCTCCCCCCCCGTTGAGGATTCCGGGGGGAGGGACAGAGCGCCTCCCCCCCACTGCGAATCACATCCGTGAGAAGGTAAGTGACTTTCGAACATCCCTAATTTCAAGATGTGTTCCAGCTTATGTCATGTTGGGTATTGCACTTCAGAGAATGTTAAATGTTAGTTCCCTTCTGCTGAGTCTGATACCCTGGACTCAAGTGGGATATATGTTTCCACAATAGGATGCTGCAGCTCCCAATGCCAGAACCTAGTAAGGTAAGTTGATCAGGCAGAAGGATGTCATGAGTGACAGGTGGCAGCCTATTGGAGGTGGGGGCAGTTTTTGTTTGCCTACATCAGGCAGTGGCATGGCATGGGCTAAGGTTGGCTGTGCCTCTGGAAATTCTTAGAGAGAGGGAGGGAGGGACAGCGTGAGAGATAATTTCAGGTGAGCTTGTGGTTCTCAGGTGAGATTTAAACACGGAAGGCTCACACTTCATTCATTACCATGATAGACACATAGCACCCTGTTGTCTCTTATATCAAAGGCTTATTTCATTACATATTTTGTTGTTGTTGCTGTTGTTGTAATGGATTAATGCAGATGTATGTAGGCAGTGCTGTCTGATAAGGATAGGATCTTTCAACCACTCTTGCTTTAAAGCCTCCACCATCCTCCTAGATGGCATCAGCTCTCTTTTTCTCATATAAAAAGCATTCTTTTTTCTTTCCAGATATGGATTTCTGCAATGAATGTTCTGAAGATCACTGTTCAAACTTAGAACGGAATCAATGTATCCCCAAGGTTATACACTACCTGTCATTTGAGGAACCTTTGGGTATTACTTTGACTTTGTCTCCTGTTGCTTTTTCTCTGGTAACAGTTTTGGTACTTGGAACATTTGTGAAGCACCAAGACACTCCCATTGTCAAAGCCAATAACCGGAGCCTCACCTACCTCCTCCTCATCTCCCTTCTTCTTTGTTTCCTCTGCTCCTTGCTCTTCATCGGACAGCCAAAGAAGATGACTTGCCTTCTCCGGCAAACAGCTTTTGGCATCATCTTCTCTGTTGCTCTTTCTGCTCTTTTGGCAAAAACTATCACTGTGGTTCTTGCTTTTATGGCTACCAAACCAGGATCTGGAATGAGGAAATGGGTAGGGAAAAGGGTGGCAAATTTGGTAGTCAGTTCCTGCTCCTTTATTCAAGCAGGACTTTGCATGGTTTGGTTAAGTACATTTCCGCCATTCCCAGATATGGACATGCATTCACTGAATGGGGATATTATAGTAGAATGCAATGAAGGTTCTATCACCATGTTCTGCTGTGTCCTGGGCTATATGGGCTTTCTGGCCATTGTCAGCTTCCCAGTAGCTTTCCTAGCTAGAAAGTTGCCAGACAGTTTCAATGAGGCCAAATTTATCACATTCAGCATGTTGGTCTTTTGCAGTGTTTGGCTTTCCTTTGTTCCAGCCTATCTGAGTACCAAAGGGAAATAGCTGGTGGCCGTCGAGATCTTCTCTATCCTAAGTTCCAGTGCTGGCTTACTGGGTGGCATCTTTTTCCCCAAATGCTACATCATTGTGTTCAAGCCCAACCTGAATATCAGAGACCAAATTAAAAGGGCAAAATGAATATGACAAATAGTGAAAGAATTTGAGAATCAGTCTTCTTTTTCCAAAATGTGGGAATACTTAGTCTGCATTGTGTATGTAGAAATAAACATTAGTCCTACTTTTCAACCAATGAGGGCCTATTGTATTGTCAAATGTGACTCTATTCCTATTAGTTGGAAGTATGTCCTACTGAGACCATTGGGGCTTGCTCCCTATTAATTATCAGCTGAAGGACTTGACTGGTGACAACACACCTGTTCCACCTCTGTCCTTCAGGATACAGGGGTACTCCACTATGCCTCCTTTGACTACATCCTGAATCCTCATGTGTTCAACAGTGATTTGAAACAAACCTAGTGTTTTCTTATGTGAGCACCGGGAATAAAAATAACACCTCCCACTCTTACCAAATATACAGATAGAATTCACCCTAAATGAGCCCTAAATACAGCTCAGTTCATGACTAATTATGCCCCAAAGCTGCCTTTCTCAATGATGCTATTGATCTGGAGCTGTTTCCATGATGTATGTTTCATTGGACTCATCAGTATCAATGCTGTGAGCACCACGTTCCAGGGCCTTGATGTTTTATTAGTTTCCCTTTTAGGTTTCACTAATGCAACCACCTTTGAATTGTTAGGAGCCTAGTTTCAGGTATCGTTTTATTTTCTTACGTATTTGCCCAGGGGCTGTGTTTGGAATGATATATGAGGAGGAGATCAATGTAACTTTCATTAGTCCACTGTTTGGAAGATTTGTTTTGTTTACATGGGAGGCCTGGTCTAGCATCTGCAAGGCCTAACTGGCTACACTTCAGCACTTGACAGAAGAGCTCAGGGTCCCTCTGGCTGCAGTGAAAAGGGAGGGTCCTAATTGTAGACTGGAATTTCTGAGTTCATTTCTACATGTGGCTTTTATTGCACACTCATGATTGGCCACTCACAGAAGTTTCCGGGTCCTTTATATGATGTCGTCAACCTCCAGAGCATCTCCCGTGCTTTCTTAGCTTAATCCTGCCTTAAAAAAATCAGAGATAAGATGAAATAAAATGTAACCCCAAATACTGGCAGCCACTAGATGGCGCTGTTTAATTGAACACTATAGAGCATTGCTTGCTGAGAAGGGAGGTTTTCAGTTCCGGATCACCTGCTTGCTGTCTAATGAGCCCATCCTGGTCCTGCAAAGAAAATGGAAGCAACAGCTGCGGTAAGGCTGCAGGCTGTCTTAATGTAGAGACACCCTGGGTGTGGAGTCAGATTTTATGATGGGATTCTATCTCAAATCTTTCACAGCTTAAATTTTATTTATTGAGGGAACTACTGAGACCCATTAAGGAATTAGTAGGCAGACTTTGGGCTTCTGGCATCTTCTTTGCTGTCCACTGAGATCTTGTGGTCACCCAGTCTTAGATTGTAGTGTCTCAAGGAGCTCAACATACATTTTCAGAACAAGGTGCCTCTGAGCACATGCTCAATGCAGGAATTTGTTTTGAGTTCCAGACTGTAGCTCGCACAAAATCCTTCCACACACCAATCTTTTCCTGTTCCCCTTTAGTTTTCTTACCAAATTAAATATGGGGAAAATGTCTTCTTGTTGTTCTTATTGTTAAACCACTGGGGGTACATAAAAAAAACAACACACCTTACTTGTCTACTGCAAATCACCTACGGTTCTACAAGGAGGCCCTCAGCTACCTTCTGCCCAGCCTTGCATTAAGGAACACAGGAAGGGCAGGTTAATAGACTTTCCGGTACTGGATGGACACCTCAGCCACAAGCAGGCGTAGTAGTCCCTGGTCATGTCCTCTGTGCGAGAATCTATAAGGCCATGTTTAGGATTTGCCCTTCACTGAGTGTTTTCAAACTATATTTTTCGAATTTAGGAAGCTTTTGGCTGCCAGTTAACTAACTACTGCTGATCAATGCACTTCAAACAAAGCATACATCAAAAATTATTTTAGGCAGATTCAATTTTGATTTTAAACTATTCAGAAATACTAAGGAAAAATGTGGTCCATTTGTATTAGAAATATACTTGTAGTAGTATCACATCAAATATAACGTGCATATAAAACATTTCTTGTTAAACAGAGCATTAATAAAGATCTTAATATCTAATCAGGAGCTAGAATTCATAGAATCATAGAATAGTAGTAGGGATGGAAGGGGCCTACAAGACCATCGAGTCCAACTCCCTGCTCATTGCAGGAATCTAAGTGAGATCATCCCTGACAGATGGCTGTCCAGCCTCATCTTGAATGCCTCCAGTGTGGGAGAGCCCACCACCTCCCTAGGTCATTGGTTCCATTGTCGTATTGCTCTAACAGTCAGGATGTTTTTCCTGATGTTCAGCCGGAATGGTTTCCTATTACTTCAGCCCATTATTCTGTGTCCTGCACTCTGGGATGATCAAGAAAGGATCCTGGCCTTCCTCTCTGTGACAACCTTTCAAGCACTTGAACAGCACTATCATATCTCCCCTCAGTCTTCTCTTCTCAAGGCTAAACATGCCCAGTTCCTTCAGTCTCTCTTCATAGGGCTTTGTTTCCAGGCCCCTGATCATCTTCATTGCCCTCCTCTGAACCTTCTACAGCTTGTCTGCATCCTTCTTAAAGTGCGGTGCCCAGAACTGGACACAGTACTCCAGATGAGGCCTAACCAGTGCTGAGTAGAGGAGAACTAGTACTTCCCGGAATTTGGAAGCTATGCTTCTATTAATGCAGCTCAAAATAGCATTTGCCTTTTTTGCAGCCACAACATGTTGTTGGCTCATCTTCAGCTTGTGATCTACAACAATTCCAAGATGCTTCTTGCTTGTAGTGTTGTTGAGCCATGTATCCCCCATCTTGTAACTGTGCATTTGGTTTCTTTTTCCTAGGTGCAGAACTTGACATTTTTCCCTATTAAATGTCATTCTGTTGTTTTCTGCCTAGTGCTCCGGTCTGCTTAATTTTTTTGTTTTTCTAGTCGGCACAAAAAGGAGAGATCTCATTCTAAATAACACGTTCCCATTCAATTCTGATTATGAAATTCAGCTAAAAAGTATACAGGCCTGAGGAGCGTCTAATAATAAGCTCCAAATTCTAAAATAAGCACATATTTATACCTTCGGGGGTAGATACCTTAGAGCTAATATTCTGTACTGTCCCACAAAGTAGGGCTCACTGTCTTAACCACCTGATTGCTATTAAGCATTTGTAAACAATCAGACTATTAAAAAAAATGGCATAGGTGTACACTTTTAGGCTAGATACAATCAATTTTGATTGTACCTTTGAGAAGATAACTCCTTACTCACAATCTGCCCATTAAAACTAAGTATATATATACATTTTTTCTAGAAGTCTGTATATCAAACTTTTTGATGTGTTGTTGTCGCTCAGTCGTTAAGTCATGTCCGACTCTTCGTGACCCCATGGACCATAGCACGCCAGGCCTTCCTGTCCTCCGCTGTCTCCCTGAGTGTGCTCAAGTTCATGTTCATTTCATCAGTGATGCTATCTAGCCATCTCATCCTCTGCCATCTCCTTCTCCTTTTGCCTTTAATCTTTCCCAGCATCAGAGTCTTTTCCAAAGAGTTTTCTCTTCTCATTAGGTGGCCAAAATATTTGAGCTTCAGCTTCAGTATCTGTCCTTCCAATGAGCACTCAGGGTTGATTTCCTTTAGGATTGACTGATTTGACCTCCTTGCAGTCCAGGGGACTCGTAAGAGTATTCTCCATAGGGATGTATGGAAGTCACTTACCTTTTCGAAGGGTGACATTCACGGTGGGGGGGGGGAGGCACTCCGTCCCTCCCCCCGAAATTCTCTCAGGCCGGCTCTGCTCCATGGCGATTCTGCGGAGCCGCCGGCCGGGGCCGCCCGCAGCCGAACATCCAGCCACTGGGCAGCCTGCAGGGATGCAAATGGCGGCTGTTGTAGCCGCCGCCATTTGCGTCCCTGTATTTTGCCATGATAGGCTACATAAATATTTACATAGCCTATCACGGAAAAAAACAAACAAACAGCGGACGCAAATGGCAGCGGCTACGGCGGCCGCCACTTGTGTTCCCTTTTTTCCCTGCCATAATAGCCTACGTAAATATTTACGTAGCCTAAAATGGCAAAAAAAAAAGGCAACGCAAATGGCGGCTGCTGTAGCCGCCACCATTTGCATTCCCTTAGTTAAGCCATGATAGGCTACGTAAGTATTTACGTAGCCTATCACAGCTATATGGAGGAAATGAATGGCGGCTGCAGACGAGGCCGCCATTTGCAAGTCAGCGCAGACGGCAGCAGGTAGGTGCTCCATTCCGGGCCCATTTCGTGGGGGGGCGGGGGGGCTTCGTTCTGCCATGGATTTTGGGGGGCCAAATGCACTGGCATTTGGCCTCACCGAGATCCATGGCACAATTCTCTGACATCCCTAATTCTCCAGAACCACAGTTTGAAAGCATCAATTCTTCGGCACTCAGCCTTCCTTATAGTCCAGCTCTTACAGCCATACGTTGCTACTGGGAAAACCATAGCTTTGATTATATGAATCTTTGTCGGCAAGGTGATGTCTCTGCTTCTTACTATGCTGTCTAGGTTTGCCATAGCTTTCCTCCCAAGGAGCAAGCGTCTTTTAATTTCATGGCTATATTCACCGTCTGCGGTGATCTTGGAGCCCAAGAAAATAAAATCTGTCACTGCTCCCATTTCTTCTATAGAAATAAAGGAGCTCACTAATTATAATTATTTATCTATCACTGATACGGTTGTGGAACAGCTAGAGTAAAGCTGCACATGCCAAATGTAACTATTTAATGATATACTGAAAACAAATGTTGTATAGCATACATAAGGTCTATGTGTTGGTTATTTGGTGTCCATATGCCGCAATCAACATGCATTCACTGGCTGTGTTTGTGCAAGCCATTTTTTCTCAGGTCTTCCCATTCCCATTTATTATCTCCATGGGGATAATAATGCAAAAAAAGATGAGGCCAATAGCCCTGTCCCACTATTACTCCCCCAAAACTGGAATGCAGAGGAATATTGCCTCTGTTCTTCAAGACAGCATACAGCCATTGCGAGCAGGCAACGGGGCCAGAACATAGGCTCCCCAACACACACACACCAATGTTGGTAGTCTTAGGCATGGGTCCTTCAAGTGGCAGAGGGAGCAATCCCTCTAGACAGTGGCCAGATGGCCATAGGATATCTGGTTTTCTGGGAACTGACCTTCCCCCACTTCCGCACTGCCTCACAGGAAAAGCCCTGTGCTCTGTGCTCACAAGAGGAGCATGGAGAGGCCAAACTGGGGCATTCCCAGGGGGCATTCCAGGACGGGGAGGGCGGAAATGCCTGTATGGCACATCCAATGTTGCATAGGGCAGCCTCCTCCCCCACTCAGCCTTCCCACAGCTAGACAGCCACAATCGGCCGTCTAGCCACAAATGCAGGGCAGGAGTAGTGCAGAGGGAACTATCCCCTCCATGCTTCTCCTGCCCTGCATTGGATAGGTGGTCATATCTGAGTTCAGAGGCAGCCACCTATCTGCCTAGGATTGTGCCCTTAATTACAGTAGTAAGGCCTGATATAAGCCTTACCACAGCTACTCAAGGAGCTCCAGGCTACGTATGCCAGGTGAGGCCTGACATTAACTTATCAAGCAGCCTCTGAAGTCTCAAGGTAGGCAGGATGTTAAATTAATAAGATATGCAAAGAACCAGTCCCAAACTGATTTCCCCCTTCTAATTGTCAATAAAAAGTTTTGAGGTGTAGGTAGGGAACCAAAGGCACTGAAAGAAGTTTCAAAGGTAGCATAGTTGAGAAGCCACATCTACCGGACATTTATAATTAAGCTTGAGAGGGCAAGCCTAATTCTGCATAATGGGAGAAAACACCCCTTGACTAGGGCAAAAAAGGCCAAGTTTACTGATGGCGCCAAATTATTTAGAGTGGTTAAAACAAAAAGGGACTGTGAACCGCTCCAAAAGGTAGGGATGTACAAATTGTGCTCATACCGTTCTGCTTGACGTCTGCAGTTTGCGTCCTCTGTCCCGTTCCGCTGGCCGCAAGCCTCCGAAATCCTCTGTTGTTTTTTTCGCCTCAGAAGTTACGTAAATAAATCCACACAATCCGTCAAAAAATCCTCCGCACCCAACAGCTGCCCGTCCCGTTCCGCCATCCCACGAAACACTATTCTTCGTAAATATTTACACAGTTTCCATTGACCGGAATTGACCCTATGTAACTTCCGCCGCACTCGCTATTGTTGTGATTGCCTTGGCCGGAACTTTCCTGCTATTTCGTAATTGTTTACTTATGTTTTTCATTGCTGCCTGGAATGTTTTATGCCCTCTGTGTGCTCCCCTGCTGTCTTGTTTTCTTGGACAGGGACAGGGACTGTGATTTTATTAATTTCTATGTATTTGTGCTAGATGTTCCTCATGTTTACTGGTCTTGTTATCCTCAGAAAACCGTCTTCCAAATAAATAAAAAAAAGGGGCTGCAGCTCCACTTCCACAAAATCTGTTGTCAACTTCCTGCTAACTTCTTGAATGTCGTCTGCATCTGCGTTTGCATCTGCGTGGTGATTTGTGGGTGGAGTTCTGTAGTGTGGTGGTGGTTGTGTGTTAGTGGTGGTGCTTATTGGATTTGCTTGTGTCAGTGTTGTTTGTGCATTGTGGTGTTTTTGTCTGGTCTGTGTGTGTGTGTGTGTGTAGTTGTTCTTTGTGGTGTTTTTGTCTGGTCTCTGTGTGTGTAGTTAAGTGGTGGTTGTGTGTGGCTGTCTGGTGTGTGTGTTTGTGTGTAGTAGTAGTGTGGCTGCACTAAACTGGCTGCAGCAGCTGGCACCAGTGCGTGGCAGGAGGTGGGACCGTGAGGAGACCAAGGCCCTCCTCATTAACATTAGGAGCAGCGAGGCGGTAGCAGTGCTGTTTGGCAGCTGCTCCTGCCGCAATGAAGTTTATTTGGGGCGGATAAAGAGGAGGATGGAGCGAGCGGGCCACCATCCGACGATGGGACAATTATGGTCCAAATGGAAGGCGTTGAAGGAGTCCTTCATCAGGGAGGGGATGGCTGCTGCTGAGAGGAGGACACTGCTGTTGAAACCCCCCCCCCCCCCGCCTACTACTGGTGCATCCATAGAGTGTGGTTCAAGGCAGGCCAGCCCCCATTTTCGCAGAGGCATATGCCTGGTAAGTTATATTTATCCCATCCCATCATCAAGCTTAACTAAATATGAAAACAAGGATGTGTACCAAAAATGAAGCTACCTCTTTGTGGTCTCATGTGGAAACAAACCAATCCTGACATTTAGCCTGCAATCCTATGCTTATTGAACTTGGACAGAAAACGGTCCCATCATCTTCCAGACACTTTGGCTGGTTGAAGAAGGGATGCTGGGAACCGCATTGCTTTTTCCTGTACAACCACGTGCATAGGATTATGCGGGCCTGGCTACAACTCATATTACACACTGACACGCTGTCCATTTCCAGGGAAATGCTGCTGCTGCCGGTCTCTGCACAGTGCACACAGGGGGACTGGCACCAGCCCAGCAGCAACAGGACCAGCCTCTCAGTGTGTGCACGTCATCCTTCTTCATGTAGTGATTGCTGAATTTTTGCACCCTACCCACCCCACCTTTCTACCAAGACATTGGCACTGAAGTCAACTCATGAGCAAGTGTTGATCTGAGAGCTTGGAGATGTCCCCTCACCCCACGTCCGGCTTGCCTGGCTGTGGGGGGGGATGTTGCAGGTGGGGGGGGGAAGGGCGGGACAAGATCAAGGGCCATTCGCCCTCGCTCCTGACGTCCAGGTGGGGTGGGGGCTGAGCTGGCCGATATTTAGGCCTCCCCGCCCCCTTTCCTCATTCATTCTGGCTCTTCTGGCTAAGGACTGCGGCGCGAAGAGCGCATGCGTCTCAGGATGGGGGTGAGGAGAGCGAGGGCTGACTTCACGCGCATGGGCCCTTGGCTCGCCTTCCGTGCTGCTCTGTCTAGACTCTTCTCTGTCCGTGTGCTGCCACCGCTTATCAGCGCGCGAGGGAGCGCGAGCACGAGGGCCAGCCGGCCAGGATTCATTCTCGCAGCAGCAGCAGCAGCGTCGAGGAGGAGGCGGTGAGCGTCAGGAGGGTGCCAGCCACTGTTAGGGCAGGCTGTTTTTGTTTGTTTGTTCGTTTGTTTGTGTTTGTTTTTCCCCAGACCTCCTGGGGCCATCACTCTCGAGGCGGGGGAGGGAGTAGTTCCCTGCATCCCCCCCGCTTGCCCCTAGGGCCGCTGACTGCAGGCCCTCGTCATGCCTATAGAGGGGGGGGGAGTTTCCCATGCCCCGTATGGCCCGGATTCTGCTGCGCTTTGCAGCGGGCGGCTGCAGCGCTGCCTTGCCAGCCCAGCAGTGGGATTTTCACAAGCTTGCTCCCTCCGGGCTTCCTGCGCCTCCTGTGGAGCCCCATTTTGCCCAACGAGGGAGTTTTCTCTCACCCCGAGCAGCCTGGAATTGCCACCTTTCTCGGTGGCAGCGACGGCCTCCCGCTCCAACTGGAGGAGGGGGGAGTTTTCTCCCGCCTTGCCCGAATTGCCGCCTTTTCGCGGGCTTTTTCCTGCGCCTCAGAGCAGCCCATTTGCCGCTGACTGAGGCCCCTGTATTGCTGCCTTTCTTGGGGGAATTCCCCCCCCTGCACCCTGGAGTGGCTGCAGCCAACGGGGGTTCATTCCCTGAGGGTTCTTCCCATTTTGCGGGTAGTGTGGCCTGTTTGGCCAATATAGCAGGTCGGCCTACCAGCTAGCAATCACCCCTGAGTAGCATAGCCTTGCTGAGCTACAGACGCTTACTGCAGCTCCAGTGAGGCCCTTAGGGCTGGGGATTTCAGTGGGCAGCAGCTAAGTGGCCTTGCCGCCCCTGCAGAGGGAAGGGGAGTTTTCAGTGCTACGAAGCAACCTGAATTGTCTTTGCTGTGGGTGGCAGCAGAGCGGCCTTGCCAGCCCAGAGAGGGGGGGGGGGTTCGCCCATGCCTCCTGAATGGCCTGCAGTGCAAGAAGAAGAAGAAGAAGAAGAAGAAGAAGAAGAAGAAGAAGCAGCAGCAGCAGCAGCAGCAGCAGCAGCAGCATGCAGCGGAGTTCTTTCCCCACACCTCCAAGCAATCAGTCAAAGGGCTGGATGTGCCCGATCTTTCCTGATCTCAGAAGCTAAGCGGGGTCAGCCCAGGTTTGTACTTGGCTGGGTGACCGCATGGGAATCAGGCTTCTCACATTTAGCAGGGGGCTGGTCCCAATGGTCTTGTAGGCCCCTTCCAACCCTATGATTCTATGATTTTTGGTGGCCTTATTTTCTGCATGGGAAGTCCACGTATTTTGTTTGTTATTAGCCTCTCCCTCTCTTCCAGAGAGATCTTTTAGACAATCTCTGGAAGAAGAGATAAGGGCTTTCTTTTATTTGGCCAAATGAATACATAGCATCAGGGCTATGCACTGTGAGCAGATTTCTTCCTTCTCACCCTCATAGGAAGGAATGGGGACATGTGCATGTGGCCCCATTGCTGCAGGGGAAGTTATGTTTGGGTGGGGAGGTGAAGACATACAATTCAAAGGGTTGTTTCCATCCATTCCCACCCCACATTGAAGGTCTCCTTTCCGCAGGGAGGCAGCTTCGAATTGTGGTCTTAATTTTTCAGGTTGGAGTGCAAGGTCCATAGACAGGGAGGAAAAGGGACAAAAGGAAATGAGAAGAAAAGTGAGCAGGGGGGAAGGGGGAAGGCCCTCCGTCTTGCCTAAGTTTCAGACTCGGGCTTTTGAGCATATCACAGAGCCCCCTTATTTTTAACAAAGTCTGGGGCTTGATACCCAGCTTCCCTGGGTAGGGCGTGGTGAGAAACTTGACTCACGCCCCTGGTAGAGCCATTGCCAACCCCCGCGAGGGGAGACTGGTAGCTATGTGGGTTTGGGGTTCTCCTGTTTTCACTCCTCCCTGGCAGCTTAGAGTACCAGCTTGGTGCAGTGGTTAAAGTGCCACTATAAAGTATAAAGTATAATGGGACTTGGAGATATGGGTTCTAGTCCCCAATTGGCCGTAAAGCTCACTGTGTGACTTAGGCCAATCCCTGGCTCTCTGTGTAACCCGCCTCACTGGGTTGATGATTGTAAGGGTTGTTCTTTGTTCATCTTGCAAGGCAGCAGCTTTAGCATTCACTCCAAGGGCATGCTGGGGAGGAACAGGTAGCTTCTGCTTTGCTGAAGCTAAACAAGGTTGCCCCCCCACCTTTTTTTGTTTGTTTGTTTACTCCACAGTCAGTGGCAGGAGTCTGTGCCAATTCAGCTAACTGGTTAAATTTATTAAGGTTACAACTGTGCAGTAACACAGGAGGTATGAAACACTACCCTGTTAGGGTCAATGTATAGGATCATCTGGTGCGTAGTGCCCAAGGGCTGCCCTATGATCTCTTGAAATCCCGTTTTTCAAAATTCTCTTATACACAGCATTGCCCATGCAGGCTGATTCAAGGCTTTACATCCATTCTTAAATTCCTTGTGTGTGAGGGGCAGGCCTCCATTCAGGTTATTAAACCACAGTCCTCCCATAATCCGATCCTTATGGATCGGGTAGTAGTATTGAATTTGCAACACACCTCCTGCGTAACGCCTGTTTTTCTCATGAGGCATACAAACGGCAGGCTGAGCACCAGTGCCAATGTTTCATCTAATACCCGGACGCTGGAAATTCCAGAAACCACGCTAAGAGGCTCTCGTTGAGTGTTGTGTATTTAAGTAGTGTAAGCCATGCTGTGCTTCATGTCTCACAGGACAAGGGCCTTCTGTACCTGGGTTGACAGGGAGCCCTGGGGTATTGCTCTCTCATTCAGCTGCAACAGTTGTAACCCTCCCAATAATTTACAGTTATGGTCTTGTGTCCATTCCTAAAGTGTGGACTTTACGGCTCGGCATCTCTTTTCTTGTCCTTACAGTTATTTATTTATTTATTTATTTTCTTTGATCAATGTATTGGACATCAACCCGTGCGCACGCGTTCTCATGTCCGGACACAGCTTGTTGTTTCGAGCTGGTCATAGCGCATATACGTCAAGCTGCAGCTCCCGGAGCAGCCTGTTCCATGGTGCATGTGTTCGTGGATTGACCGGCGCAACTTGTAGCGAGAGTGCTTTCTTCCCACTCCGTTCCATTATGGGTTGGTGCGTGTTCCCCTGCAGTTTCCAGTGCTGCATCTAGGAGGGAACAACCTGTGTGGGTGGGAAAGGCAAGGACCTTTCCCAGATCATGCGGCACAATTTGCCAGCTATAATGATCATCGGTCCAGCTTGCTTCCTCAACTTTACTGGAGGAATGCGCTTGGTTAGATGGTCGGAGTGTTTGTGAACCGGTGCGGGTGTTCGACTGTGAGCGCAGCATGGTTTTCTGTGCCCGTTGGAGGGCCTCCTCAAGCAGTGGATCCCAGCTTGGGCTTAGCCGGTATGCCACCATTCAGTGATTGGCAGATGCGGCATGCGTTTGGAGCAACTCCTAGAAGGTAATGGGCTGCTAACCCAACTTTTATCATTCCTAGGGGTGGATGAAAGTCACTTACCTTTTCTCGCAGCTTGTTCGCGGTGGGGGGGAGGGCTTCGCTGCTCCCCCCGCGAAGTTCAGGCTGGGAGGGGAGGCTTCCCGCCTTGCCCGGCCGAAATTCAGGCCAGGGAGGAGGCTTCCCACCTCGTCCGGCCGAAATTCAGGCCGGGGAGGAGGCGCCTCGCCTCGCCCGGCCGCGAACGTGGAAGCAAAAAAAAAAAAAAAAGCCCCCTGATAGGCTACGTGACGATTCACGTAGCCTATCACGGCTAGATCTGCAAAGTCAGCCGTGATAGGCTACGTGAATCGTCACGTAGCCTATCACGGGTGACTTAAAAAAAAAAAAAAGCCCGTACGCAAATAGCGTTGCCCTTATTTTCGCCGTAGTCTACGTAAACATTTACGTAGACTACAGCCACCAAATAAGGAATGGAAATGGCGGCTCCCTATGGGGGCCGCCATTATCCGTACACACTTTTTTTTTTTTTAAGTCACCCGTGATAGGCTACGTGACGATTCACGTAGCCTATCACGGCTGACTTTGCAAATCTAGCCGTGATAGGCTACGTGAATCGTCACGTAGCCTATCAGGGGACTTTTTTTTTTTTCTTTTATTGCAATGGCAGGGGCGGCAGCCGGTCGAAAGACCGGCTGCCGCTCCCACCCCGCTCGAACACCCGACGAACCGCCAGCCGGACCCGCCGCCGGGAGGGACATTCAGGGAAGGTACGTCCCGTCCCGGGGGGGGTGCGGGGGGCGGGGGGGTTCGGAGGATTTCTCCCCGAAACTTGTTCTTGGGGCCGAACACGTTGGCGCTCGGCCCCCCGAAGTTTCGGGGAGAAATTCTCCGCCAGCCCTAATCATTGCCAGCTTCTGAGGGTGTGGTTAGCAGAATTTGCCTCACTGGTTGCTGACCAGGGGCAACGGGTTGGAACAATCACAGGCCCCTCAGTCCACCTTCAAGGTGGACAGGCCAGGGAAAGCTCAGAACACCAACTTGGTGTGCCAGTGTTGAAACCAGGGTGGGATCACCTCGAGGGTGGCAAAAGCTGATGTCTTCCAGTTTTAGCTGTACCCAGCAGCTAATTCCTGTTGTTAATTTTTCCCCTGATCTTTGAATTGGATATTTATAAGCCCGTGTGTTAATCAGAAAATAAAAGTCAACCAGCTTCTTTTAAAAACTTAGAGGTTTGCTGTGCTATGCTTCAGCATTAAGTAGCAGAATGGTTAACAAACATTTAGAGTGCTACACACAGGTCCTAATATTCATTTTGTGTTTCATTGTGCGGCTTCTAACTTACCTCGCATTGCTCCCCCTGGTGACTTTTGAATGGAGACAGTCTTGGAGTGTAGATGACAAATTGTTAAGATTTTCTCTGTGGCAGTTGATGGGAGCTGTTTGGGCTTATATGTATAGCAGGAGTTTTCTTATTATTCAGCTTCCTGTACTATGCCCAGTGCTATGGCAGTACAGGAGATGTGTCCAATCCTGGCCTTGAAGTAAGATCTAATCTAGGCTCTTTTGCTCTTCTCTTACCCTACCCATAGGGTATCCTGCTAGAGTAACTATAGTTTTGGCTTCAGCTTCTTCCCAAGCAAAGGCCTCAGCATCCTGTTCAGCTGGAACTGATTCAGGACTACGATCAATTTTTAAACATGAAAGGGACTGCCCAGACTATTGGGGCAGGCTTACTGCACTGGCCTTCTGGGCTAAAGATGAAGGGTGTGGCCGACAACACTGCTGACTTCCTGGTCTGGCAGGTGCTCCAGGGTTGGTCTCGGGGATCCCTGGCACCTCCAGACTCCAGACCCCTTCTGCTGCCAGACATATTGCTGGGTTTACGGGCTCTGTGGCCTTTGGTTACCTCACCACACGAGGCTTGGCAGTTTAGTGATGTGCAATTTCTTTAGCAGGTGGTCTTTATTCCGCTGAGGAAGTCCAAAACCAACCAGGTCGGGAGTGGGGTTAGCACGTTGCTGTTCCCAGCCAGGGTGCTGGACCTTTGTCCGGTCACCACCCTCGGGGCCTTTTCTCTAGGTCTGGAGGAGTCTCCCCGGCCCTTTCTTCTGCCTTAGTGACTCCTCTCCCCTGACCAAACATCAATTCTGGGTAGGCACTCTGTGGCCTTGAAGGTGTTGGGCTTGCGCCGTGTCTCTGGGGCTCACATCAGACAATGTGCAGGCTGGTGGCAGGTGGAGTTCCAAGGCGTACTGGGCCTCCGCAAGGCCCCTGCTGGGCCTTTTCGGACATGAGGACGCTGGGTTCACATGTTTGTCTCTTGTTCTTTCAGATGTCCGGGTGCGATGGAACCGGTATGCGTGCCCATCTGGGGGCACAGCATGGTTCTCTGGGCTAGTCAGAGTCCCTCCTCAAGTGGCAGAGCCTAGCTGGGGCTCAGCCGGTGTGCCACCATCCAGTGGCTGTGCAGACGTGGCATGTGTTGGTGCGCCTCCTGTCCACGTTCTTCCAGCAAGGGCTGGTGAAGGTTCCCCCGCAGATTCTGGTTCTGCACATGGGGGGAACGATTTATGCCTGCTGAAGGGCAAGGCCCTGATTCTTCAAGCCTGAGATTTACAGCTGATTTGGTGCCGCTGGCCCAGAATTGCCATCATTGCTCCATGCTGCTGCCGAGAGGGGCATGGAATGACGGTTGGGATCCCTGAAGATGGTCATCATCTCTGACAAGGCAATGTTTTCTTGTAGGAGTATCTGCGAAGGGGCATCTTGGAGTGTTTTGCTGTGTAGGTTGGGGGGAGGGTGACTAAGCAGAGGCTTGTCGCCCTCCTGTGGCGGTTCCGGGTGGGCACTCCACTGGGGGAGAGGACAGGTGAGCTTTCATGGGTACCGTTTCAGGTGGCTGGTAAGGCCCGAGGCTTTCCGCTCCGGGTTTTGTGGCCCCGAGTTGGGAGATAAGGCTTACCTTTGAGGCTGACCCTCCTCACCCACTCGGGTTCTGTGGCTCGAGGGGTGGTGACAGGGGAAGGTCTCCCAGCCCAGAATTGGGTGGATTGATCTGCAGGGTGGCTACAGTAGACGCCATGCCTCAGACGACAAGTGCCTCACTCTATACCTGTCATGATTACTTGTTTTCTATGTGCCCGCCGGTGCTTCCTTCGCAGATTGTAATATGTCAATAAATGTGGCCCCGTTTTATCCCAACTCTATTTGTGTTGTCTCGTCATTTCTCCCCCCTATGCACCCGCAACTGGGTATAGTCCACTCAGCCATGGAAGCTCGCTGGGTGACTTTGGCCCAGTCAGAAAGCCCCAGCCTACCTCAGTGTTGTTGTTGTGAGTGTTAAATGGAGAGGAAGAGGCTAATGTGAGCCGCCTTGGGTTCTTTGCATTAGCAAAAAAGGTGGCATTTATGCAATGCACCAATAGAATAAATAAATACCATGGCATTGCAAATGTAGAAATGGGGTGACTAGAAGTGCAATCCTGTGCAAGTTTACAAAAGTCCAACAGTCCCCATCACTCCAAAACTGTCAGTACTGTATAATCTGCCTCCCTAATTATCCCCTCATCATTAGACCTTGTGGTAGGAGGACAGAATCAGTGGTTCTTATGGTAGTGGGGATGGTGATAGACAGATCAATCAATGACTGTGGTTTTGTTCACTCACCGCATATATAAATGCATTCATTCTGTTACTGTGACATCCCACAGCTGCGCATTGTGCCTTGCTGGCGGAGGAGGCACTGAGGGCCACAGAGAGGGAGAGGAGAGAGGAGGAGGAGGAAGAAGAGGAGGAGGAGGAGACCCAGAAGGAGATCCAAGAGCCCCAACTTCATCCAGAGCCAGCAGCAAGAGGAGCAGCATCTGTGGAGGAAGGCCACCCTTCTTCCACAGATGGAGCCCCTCCTCTTGTGCTCCTGAAGCATCTCTTGACAGATGTCTAGAGGCTCAGCAGGACCTGTAAGTAGTACTACAGAATGGCACCTGAGCTAACAACTCTGCCTGCAAGATGCATATTCCTTTATTCTTCTCTTTCTACACACAGGTGATTACCTTCAAAGAAGGATGGAGGCCATAGAGCGGGAACTGCATCCTCCTCCCAACTGAGGCCTGCAGCCAGCCAGTGCCCAGCCCAATGTTACAATTGTTTCTGTGTTTTGTTTTGTTTTGATCTGTTCTGTTTGTATATAAAGTTCTTTCTAAAAAAAAGTTAACAATTCCTTGATTCAAGTCCACAGATCTTATTTTTTATATCTAGATCATTTTACGCAATGATCTCTGTGTTTGCTTACTGCTAACCACAACAAGAATGCTTTCCAAGCCAAACAAGCCCAGCTGCTGTAAGCTTCCCTCATAGGGAGATGGTCAGTCAGTATCCCTGATGTTATGAAGTATGCTTTGTTTTACGTGGAGGTGCATATCACATACATGTAAACTGGACATATACCAGAGGGATCTTTTCACATAGAACTCTCAGTGCTAAGGAAAACCCAAAAGCTGAGGGAGTCAAGAGAGAGACCACAACAAGGTCTTTGAAAGCAATTCCTTGATTTTTGGAAGAAGAATTTAAAATGAATTAAAAGCACACATCAAGAGAATTAGAACTATACCTACATTTGAGGAATTAGAATCATACTAACATTCAGAGGGGTAAAGATACACGTATACAGTCAATAGCAAAGTACACCGGGATGCATAGAAAATTGTGTGTGTGTATAGTAGGGATGTACGCTGTTGCACAGTCCGCCACACACAGTCGGGCAGCGCAACTGAACTCTGCATGTGAGTTATTATAAAGCTCCGCCACATATCGCCAGTGCTTTGGGCTCTCCCCAGGCCAGACAGGGACTGCTTGTTTGGACAAAGTTCTGAGGGACACCTCAGTGTGACCACACTCACAATTACATGATTCTGCCTCACTGTCCCTCAGAATTTGGCTCACATTAGCAGCAGTATCATCCCAGGGGTCCTCCTCCTCGTCACTTGATGACTGCTCTACTCTGCTGACAGCTGGTGGTGGTGGAGGGAGGTGCTGCTCAGGAATCCATTCTCTGTTGGAACGTATGAAGGCAAGGGTGGAAACATGTTCTGGTGTGAGTCTACTTCGGCAGGTAGTGACAATGTTGCCAGTGGTGGAGAAAATCCTTTCAGAGGCCACACTTGAGGGAGGGCAAGATAGATGCCAAATGGCGACTTTGGTCAGATTTGGCCAAATGCCACATTTTGTCTCCCAGTATAGGAGAGGATCCATAGGGACCGCAGTGGCTTAGTGGTTAAGACACTGAACTGCAGACTGGAAGGTCAGCAGGTCAGCAGTTCGAGACCCGAGTGCCACGTGACGGAGTGAGCTCCTGTCTTCAGTCCCAGCTTCTGCCAACTTAGCAGTTCGAAAGCAAGAAATTGCAAGTAGATAAATAGGTACCGCCTCGGCGGGAAAGGTAACAGCATTCCGTGCACCTCAGTGTTCAGTCATGCCGGCCACATGACCACAGAAGCGACTTCGGATAGCGCTGGCTCTTCGGCTAAGAAATGGGGATGAGCACCACACCCTAGAGTCGGACACGACTGGTTGGGGACACCTTTTTTTTATAGGAGAGGATCACTCTCTGGGCTGCTCTGCATTCCCAAGAAACTCTCTGTGGCATAAGCTTCCAGTTTCTGGATAGTAGGGATGTACGAAAGTCACTTACCTGGTCTCGCGGCTTGCTTCGTGGTGGGGGGGAGGTGCTTCGCTTCTCCCCCCGAAGTTCAGGCCGGGGGGGAGGCTTCCCGCCTTGCCCAGCCGAAATTCAGGCCGGGGAGAAGTGCCCCGTCTCCCCGGCCGCGAACTTCAAAAGAAAAGTAAAAAAAAAAAAAGCCCTGTGATAGGCTACGTAACGATTTACGTAGCCTATCGCAGCTAGATCTGCAAAGTCAGCCATGATAGGCTACGTTAATCGTCACGTAGCCTATCACGGGTGACTTTGAAAAAAAAAAAGCGCGTATGCACTAAAAAAAGCAACGCTATTTGCGTTGCCCTTATTTTCGCCGTAGTCTGCGTAAATCTTTCCATAGACTACAGGGACCAAATAAGGAACGCGAATGGCAGCTCCCTATGGGGGCCGCCATTAGCCATACGTGCTTTCTTTTTCTTTTTTTTTAAAGTCATCCGTGATAGGCTACCTGACGATTAACGTAGCCTATCACGGCTGACTTTGCAAATCTAGCCGTGATAGGCTACGTTAATCGTTACATAGCCTATCACAGGGGCATTTTTTTTCTTTTACTTTTCTTGTAATGGCGGCGGTGGCGGCAGCCGGTCGAAAGACCGGCTGCCGCCCCCGCCCCTGACGAAGACCTGCCGAACCGCCACCGGGACCCGCCGCCGGGAGGGACATTCGTGAAAGGTAAGTCCCATCCCGGGGGGGGGGCGGTGGGCAGGGGGGTGGATAATTTCTCCCTGAACAACCTTCGGAGGACCGAATGCGTTGGCGCTCGGCCCCCCAAAGTTTCGGGGAGAAATTCTCCCCCATCCCTACTGGATAGCCACATCATAAGCTGATCCTTTCCTGGCTGCTTTGGCACATTTCCCCTGCCCACTTACACTGAGCTCCACTGCTATTGAGGAGTACAGGTAGAACATTCCACAAGATGCCCCTGTATCTGTATGTCGTGTTGGTGGTGCAGCTGCTGTGGTGTCATCATCGCCCCTCCTGCTGGTGATGGTGCTACTGGTGCAGATATTATCTTCAGGGGAGGTAGTAGTCCTACTAGCCTCACTCTTCCCCAGCTCCTTCTCATCCAGCACATTTCTCTGGCAGCACTCCATGACTTTCTCTGTCAAATAGCTTTTTAGACTTTGGAAGTCAGGGTTCTGGTTTGGCAGCCCCGCCCTTGTTGTGCTATCCCGGAACCATGGTTCAAGGAATGCGACAGCAATGTATTTCATGTCCCCCCTCATCGTAGTGATGTGTTTGTTGGTGCCCAGCTCCTGCAGAAGGAATTCAGCAAGCCTAACTGCAGGATTGGGGACTTGACTGCCTACAGCACTGGTGCGCTCACAAAGCTCAGCATGGTGTTTTCTCAGCACCCCCTCTATAATCTTCATCACAGGTAGAACTTGGCCCAGTGTAGCATAGTCTGCACTCAGTAGCATTGTGCATTTATCAGATATGTTTAAAATGTCCACTAGATCTTGCATCCAGAGCCACTGATGTGGTGTGACAAAAAATTTGGAGTGGTGTTGTTTCACAGTAATGTAGTCATTTATAGCTGCTCTCTGCTCACAGAGTCTCTAAAGCATATGCAATGTGCTGTTCCAGCATGTGCACACATCCAAAATGAATTTGTGTTCTGGAAGGGCACAGCTACGTTGGATGGCACTGATTGCCTCCATTGCTGAGCAGGACTGCCTGAAGTGGGTGCAAACGGATTGGGCCACCTTAAGTAGTTTGCCTATTTTAGGAGATGTGTTGCTTAATCCGGAACCCGCCCCAAGGTTCAAACAGTGCGCAATGCACTGAACGTAGTTTAGCCGTGCGATGCGGGCTGCTTTTAGGTAGTTGGAGGCATTGTCTGTTGCTACAAAGCCCACTGTTAGATTTAAGGGGGGCAACCAGGACTGAACAACACCACTGATGCTACTGCTGATGTTTTCTGCTGTGTGTGTCCCTGAGAGCATTGTGAGGGCCAATGTCGCTGTTCTCCAAGTCAGTCGGCTGCTCGCACTGACGGATACCCATTGCGCGGTGACACACAGATAAGACTTTGTTTGATTACTTGTCCATGTGTCACTCATTAAATGTACACTTCCTCCAACTGCACATTTCAAATCCTGTTGGAGTACCCTTCTGATTTCAGAAGCCAGGGCTGGGATGGCAATGCCACTTACGTAGTGACGAGAGGGGACATCCCACCGAGGGCACAATCTCTTCATGAAGCGCAGGAAGACCTCATCTTCCACCAGGGAGAAGGGAAGCATACATTGAGCAATGAGCTCTGTCAGGTCGTAATTCAACCTTTGTGCCTGGACATTGTCAGAGGGGAATTTCTGTGTCAGCGTGAGGCATTTTTCCATTAACACCTGCCTCTTAGCGAAGCTGCCTTCTGTACCCTTCTCACCCGGACTACTTTGTGTTAGGTCTTTGGAAGATGAGGCAAAGAAGGTGGTAATGTTCTTTTTGGATGGCTGTGGCAGGGACTTGCCATTGCTATCTTTGGGCACAAGAAGCGCATGATGCACCTCCATGTCTCGCCTCATGGCAGACGTGCCCACTCGTCCACAGCCCCCTTCTTTTCCTAGCCACACACGGCTTCTACAAATATCGCAAAGCACGACATAGCGGTCGTTCTCTGCATATTTGAAGAAGCGCCACACATAGGAGCTCACCCTGCCACCACCATTTCTTCTATGGGGAATGGGGGTATCGGTTCCAGATGAGGTGGCATCGGGAGCTGCATGTTTCCGCTCATCTGTGGATGGTGTTATTGTTGGCATTGTTGATGGCGATGACCAGCGCTTGGCAGGGGATGTTTGTTCCTGAGGTGTGAGATTGCTCCCAAAGAACCCAGCAGGCTGGAACACAGAGTCAGACTCAGTCTCAGCAGGGACATTGATATAGAAGGGCTCCTCATCAGCTTCGCTGTCCGTGTCACTGATGAAACTAAGTCCTCCGGCCTTTTTTTTAGGGATGTACGAAACTCACTTACCTTTTCGCAGAATTTTTAATGGTGGGGGGGAGGCACTCCATCCCTCCCCCCGGAATCCTTGATGGGGGAGAGGCGATCCGGTCCTCCCCCCCAGAATGCTGCCCTGCTGCCTCCGTTCCACGGCTGCTCCATGGAGCAGCCGGCCAGGGCCATCCGTGCCATGGCAGCCCATCTGCCATGGCAGCCCATCGTGCCATGGCAGCCCATCTGCCATGGATGGGCTGCTGCGGACGCAAATGGCGGCCACCGTAGCGGCCACCATTTGCATCTAACCAGACTGCCGTGATAGGCTACATATGTATTTATGTAACCTATCATGGCTAACCCCCCCCCCAAAAAAAAAACAGTGTACGCAAATGGCGGTGGCTACGGCGGCCGCTATTTGCGTTCCCTATTTTTCGCCGTTCTAGCATACATAAATATTTATGTAGGCTATTACGGTGAAAAAAAGAGGAATGCAAATAGCGTAGTGGGCGCTATTTGTGTTCTTTTTTTTTCCTTCACCATTTTATCCTGCGTAAATATTTACGTAGGCTAGAATGGTGGGAAAAAAAGGAACGCAAATAGCACCCACTACGCTATTTGCGTTCCCCTTTTTTTCACCATAATAGCCTACATAAATATTTATGTCGGCTAGAACGGCAAAAAATAGGGAATGCAAATGCTGGCCGCCGTGGCTGCTGCCATTTGCGTACACTGGTTTTTTTTTTGGGGGGTTAGCCATGATAGGCTACGTAAATACTTACATAGCCTATCACAGCTGCAAGGATGCCAATGGCGGCCGCAGCAGCCTGGCCGCGGCCGGCCAGGAGACCAGCTGCCAAAGCCGCTGCCGCTGCCACCGCCGGAGCTGCTGCCACCGGAACCGCCGCATCATACGCTGCATCTGCCCCAGGTAAGTTCTGTCCCTGGGGATTCCACAGGGGGGGCAGGAGGCCATTCCACCATGGATTCTGGGGGGCCAGATTCTAAAGAATCCGGCCTCACTGGAATCTGTGGAGGAATTCTCTGCCATCCCGACTTTTTTTCCAGATCACATGAGCCGCTGCCCACGAGGTGATTATCAGCACGCAGCTGTGGACCTGGTTCATCTGTCCCACTTCCACTCTCTGATGCAGGGAGGATGGTTGTGGGCATCTCTGTAAAGATTCAAAATAGATAGAAGCGGAGTTTCATGAGAAATGCACCTTTTACTAGGGATGTACGAAAGGGACTTACCTTGTCCCGCAGCTTGCTTCGCGGTGGGGGGGAGGCTCCCCGCCTTGCCCGGCCGAAAATCAGGCCGGGGGGGAGGCGCCCCGCCTTGCCCGGCAGAAATTCAGGCCGGGGGGGAGGCGCTCCACCTCGCCCGGCCGAAATTCAGGCCATGGAGAAGCGCCCCATCTCCCCAGCCACGAAAGAAAAAGTGAAAAGAAAAAAAAAAACCATGATAGGCTACGTAACGATTAACGTAGCCTATCATGGCTAGATTTCCAAAGTCAGCCATGATAGGCTACGTAAATCATTACGTAGCCTATCACAGGTGACTTTGAAAAAAATAGCGTACGCAAAAAAAAAAAAAAGCTCGTACGCTATTTGCATTGCCCTGATTTTCAACGTAGTCTACGTAAATCTTTATGTAGACTACCGGGACCAAATAAGGAATCTTTACGTAGACTACCGGGACCAAATAAGGAACGCAAATGGCAGCGCCCATAGGGCGCCGCCATTTGCATACGTGCTTTTTTTTTCTTTCAAAGTCACCCGTGATAGGCTACGTAACTGACTTTGGAAATCTAGCCGTGATAGGCTACGTTAATCATTATGTAGCCTATCTCATTTTTTTTTCACTTTACTTTGTAATGGCGGCGGCGGCAGCTGGTCGGAAGACCGGCTGCCGCCCCCGCCCCCGACGAAAAGCCAACAAACCGCCACCAGGACCCGCCGCCAGGAGGGACATTCGCCAAAGGTAAGTCCCATCCCGGGGGGGGCAGGGGGGTGGAGAATTTCACCACCGATTTCGGGGGGCCGAATGCATTAGCACTCGGCCCCCTGAAGATTCGGGGAGAAATTCTCTGCCATCCCTACCTTTTACACATGAGTAATAGCCAAGAGAATAAAGCTGTGTACTTGTAGAAATCTATGAAACATAGCTTGGAATTGCTGTCAATCAACATTTCACAAGCTGCAGATGTAAGGTACTACTGCACAGCTAGCACTGAGAAAACAACAAATAACACAAGGTGCAAAAAAAAAGTACTGTACAGACTTCAAAACTCCACAAGAGTTATTTAAACATGTCCTCACTGGTAAAAGTCTGAAATGCATGGGGGAGGAGATATCTGGCTCCATTGTAAGGTCCACTCCTTTGCATCAGCTTTATTTTGCCTCTGTGTCAGACTCAGCACCTGGCCCAAAGCGTTTTGCTTCCTGAGGCAAAGGATAAAATGGCACCCCTCCATCCTACATAGAGCGATAGCTGAACCTTCCTTGAACAGTGACAATGGAAGAGCTTCTTCCACCACAGCAGAGGACAACAAGCTGGCTGAGGAGGGACAAGGCAGTCTGAGGAGCACCCACAGTTCTTTGCCCCAACACCTCACTGCTGCCTAATGATAGGGACGGTCCTGAGCACATACTTGGCAAATCCCACTGCCTTTTTCCAGGGTGCATTTATTGTCCCCTGGGATCAGTGCCTGATTAGTTAGGCCCTGTTTTAAAAACCATCCTCAGAAATGTAATTGCTTAATCAATTCACATTGCAGGTCTAGTTAAAAGAGATCAAGGCCAAACAAGACAGCAAACTATGATGAATGGCTTTGGAAACAAAGCAAGAACAAAACACTGAAGTGTTTTCCCACCGAAAAGGTGCATTGTTTGAGAAATTATTGCAGTTCTTTTAAAGAGTTGGGGTTTTCTTTAGTACTGGACTACCATATAACATTTTAATAATATGAAATATGTTCACAGCAGTGAATATGAATGAATGTAAAACAGTCGTGTATGTTTTATGGTGTTGAAGAAGAAGATCCCACGGGGTAGTCTTCCCCAAATGGTTCCCTCCAAAGGTTTTGGACTTCAACTCCCATCAGCCCCAGCTGGCATGATCAATGGTAAAAATTGCTGGGAGTTGTAGCCCAAAACATCTGGAATACAACCTCAGCTGTGTATGTTCTTGCCAGGCATCCATACCCCTTTTGAGTGCTGGATTGACTATGGGTTCCTCTTTTCTCCATGTTCATGTCTCTGGGCAGAAGGAGACATAAATGCATGTGGCAAAGCTGAAGTCATGTGAACAGCCTACAAACGCAGATATAGTGCAGTGTAAACATAGTTCCCCACCCATCCAGCCATCCAATGCTAACTAAATCAGGGCATATTGTATAGCAGATTCAGCTGAAAAGCCCAGGATGGAGTATGTAATCCATCCATGCGGCCTGAAAAACACAAGCCTACAGTACACACAGGATGCTGGGGGATGGAGTCCTTCTCAGCAGGCCTAAACACAGCCTGCTGGCCTGGCCTGGCTGCCCAGGCAGGCCCTCCCCAGAATCACTCAGAAACACTAAGTACATAGGGGCACATGACTCTTGGAGCTGAAAAGCACATTGATTAATCTTGGAAAGCCCAGGAGGATGGAGGATGGAGTCCTTCTCAGCAGGCCTAAACACAGGCTGCTGGAGGATGCCTTCCCAGTTCCACCCGCCCCACCCCATCCAAAAATCACAAAACATAGGGGCACATTCAGGTAAAGTAAACATATGAAAGAACATACCTTCACTGTAATAAAGCTTGAACTGCAGTGCTGTAGAACAGGGACACACAGAAACACACTCCTTGCAGCTGCTGGACATGGACACTCTGTCTGCAGCAGCGGCGCCTCTGGTCTCTAGTCTGGACTGGAGCAACTGAGGCTGCTGGACACTCACACACCGCCGTCCTATGTGTGAAGGTGGGAAAAATGGTTGGTGAGTTCCCTCCCCTCAATGATGTTATCTTCCTGGGGGGGGGGTAGGGGGGTGGCCTGGAGGGATCTTGCTCACCTGACCTCACCTGACCTCACCTGACCTCACCTTCGCAGACAATAAAAAAAAAAAGATGAGGCTACGTGCACTTCGTGACTCAGGCAGGCTACGTGCACTTCATGACCCTGTCCCTCCCAATGAAAGAAATCTGCGTCATCACAGGAAACTGCATATTTATTAAATACTTTCATAAAATCCCTTTTGCTGACTATTTCTTTCATTCCGATTTGTGGAGTTTCTTTCGTAAATACTTTCATAAAATTTTCTGCGGAGAAAAAAAAAAAGGGTCTGTGTGTCTCCGGTCGAGTAGACCGGGGCGCCCCGTTCCAGGGAGGGTTCCGTGGACCGGATGTGTGAGAATTCGATCCTATTTAACTTTCAGGCAGATTTCTCTGACATCCCTACCAAAAGGATCTCTCCACACTGGGAGAATGGATATCTAAATATCAAATGTGGTTCAGTGTCAGCAAATGTAAAGTGATTTACATTTACAAATGTAAAGTGTACATTGGGGCAGCAAATAATCCCAACTTCATGTAAGTTGATGGGATCTGAGCTAGTGCCAAGAGCCCAAGTATACAGTGTAAAGGACCTAAGGTGGTACAGGTTTGTCAGCCATGGAAGGAATTGATCCAAAAGCTAGCACACTGATTTCTCAAAATCCGGAAGTTTTATCCATTTTAAACCAAAGATCTCATGTCACAACTACATGACCACCACACAAAAGTTATATTAAAATTCTTTGTTCCTTGGAAGTGCTGTCCTTGTCTATTTGAGTGCTTTACCTGCCAGAGCCATCTGTATAACAAGGAGAAATTATATTCAAATTATATTCAAAAGTAGCTCCCATTGAGGTGGATAAGGCTGAGATTCCCCCTCAACTGAATTGGCTCACATTAAAGCCCAATTCCTAAAATGCATTTAAGTGACCGAAGAAGGCTCTGATGAATTGCCTTAGGAAGAAAGTACTATGCAGCTTTGTTATAGCTATCCTGCGAGTTACAATGGGGCTGGATTCTGCCTTTGTCTTTACTACTCTCTTTCCCAGAACAAACCCATTTGTGTTTCCTCAGAATAACTCCCATTGTGTTTAATGAGGCTTGCATTTGAATGCCTACATCAGAACTTACAGAGATCCCCCCTCAATTGAAATGGCACACTTTTAAGCCCAGTTCTTTAAATGCAGTTAAGTGCGATCTCAAGGCTTTGGTCCATTGCCTTAGGATGTAACTCCTTCACAGCTTCCATATAGAGATCCTGTGCATCAAAATGGGGGCTAGTTTCGCTCTCTTTCCCACAACAAATCCATTACTGTCTGCTCAGAGGTAACTCCCATTGTGGTCAATGAGGTCCTCTGGGTTAAAATGGGGGCTAGTTTGCCTCTTTGTGTTCTCCCCCCTGCCCTTTCCTAGCACACACATGTGTATGTTTACTCAAAAGTAAATCCCATTGTTCTCAATGAGGCTTTCTCCTGAAATGCAGGAGCATCTGGACTTTCAGGGGAAAGGAGAAAGGGGGGGGAGAGGGGGGAAGCCTCGCTTCACATCAAAGCTGATTCCTTTTTTAAAATCCCATACTCCTCCATTAGCTTCTTCTTCTGTTGTCCTGGAAACATGGCCAAAGAGGCGGGAACACTGATGAGGTAATCAGACCCAACCCAGACCAGACTCCACCCAGACTCCACCCAGCCATCAAGAAAAGAATTCAATTAGAGCTCAGTGGAAACAGCACAGAGCCCCAGGCTACAGAGATGATAAACTGGGACTTTAAGCACTGTGGAAACTGGAAAAGGAGAAGCTGCGATTGGGGAAACATCACAACAAAGTTGCAAACAAAGTGAAGCCGATAGTGTGGAAATTTACCCTAGGATGTTACCTTTTGTCAATGGAGGGATACAAACAGAGGGGTCCCACATGGATCTGTATTTGGACCAATGTTTTTCAACTTGTTCATGAACGATCTGGAATTAGGAATGAGACTTTTTTTCCAGTGGGGCTTGTCCTTCTATATGCTTGCAGATTTTATCTTTAATATTGTGTTCAACCAATTTATCCAGAACAGACATTAAGCTAACCAGCCTGTAATTTCCCACAGCCAGGATCCCTTTTTAAAAATTGGTGTCAAACAGGACATTCTCCATTTCTCTGATACGAAGTCTGGTCTTAGTGACATATACACATTTCTGTTAGAAGATCAGCATTTTCACATTTGCGTTCTTTAAGAGCACTTGGATGGATATCATCTGGGCCCAGTGATTTATTAATTTGTCTGGAACAAATCTCCAGGAGAATTCATCTAATCTCCCCACAATCCAAGGTTTCATTGAAGGCTTAAATTGTTTATTTTTTATTATTAAGATTATGTATGCATAGCTCTGATAACCCAATATTCTTTGTCCTAGTGTTGCTAGAACCATATCCAAGTACTCTGAGGACATCAAAAGCCTACGATAAGAAAAAAAAACAAAAACAAACAGATCATGTTTCCAGGTTACCCAAGGGGAGAAATATATGCCAAGGCAGCATGAAGGCAGCCATTTACAAGATATTGACCTTCCAGATTCTGTACAGTACAGGGGGTGCCATTTTTTCCCTCTTCTGTCACATGGATTCTCTTGGGTACTAATAGATTAAAACAATCAGTTCTGGTTTTCTATTGTGGGTTTATGCCAGGGACCATAGTATTACAGGCAGCATTCCAGCATTAGAGATCTTTTTTTTAAAAAAAAGCTATGTAGAATACTGCTGCTACACCTAATTCAGAACAGCAACCAGTATTGATTTTTGCCTGTAAAATAGGGATGTATGTATTTCTTTCAGTTCATTTTTTACCAGAATTTACCCAAGTTTGCACCACGCGGACTGAACACAGATTCAGACACATTCTGTTGTAGAAGTCTGTACATTTCCAAAGCTGCAGTGGGATTTGCAGATTACCCCCCCCCCCAAAAAAAAAGTTCAACAGCATGTGCAGATTTGAAAAATGCATTTGAAAAAAAAAGTGTACTTTGGGAAAATGCACAGAAACAGGCTTTAATCAATGGGAGAAGAATTTGCATATTTTAAAGATGTGCACAATTATTGAATATACTGGGGAAATACACAAGACAATGTGCACAGATTGCCATTTGCACCCCTGCTCTTTGCCGTGATAGGCTACCTAAGTATTTATGTAGCCTATCATGGCTTAATGCAGGCACGCAAATGGCGGCCACTATGGCAGCCACCATTTGCAGCCGCAATAGCCCGGCAGTAGCCGGAAGACAAGCCAGAGCCGCCGCTGCCACATTCGTCGCTGCATCCACCGCCAGGTAGGTCCATCCTGGGGGGGGGATTTCAGGGGTGGTTGTGGGGAGGCTGTTCCCCCATAGACTCCAGTGAGGCTGGATTCTTTGGCAGATTTCTCCAACATCCCTACACATAATTCAGAAGTGCAACCAATGCCTCATCAGAGATAATCATGGCTATAAGAAACTGTCTAAGATGCCTCAGCTATTGTTATTGTTTTATTACGTGGTATGTATCTTCTATTGCAGTGTGATGCCAAAAACCTGTCAGCATATCTTAGCCTTGGTGTTTGCTGTAAAGGAGATCAATGAAAATCCCACAGTCTTCCCTAATGTCACATCAGGGTTTTGCATCTCTGAGAGCTACTGCAATCCACAGATAGCTAATATGGGCACCCTTAGTCTGCTTTCTACACTGCATAAATTCTGCCCCAACTACAAGTGTGATGTGCAGAACAATTTGATAGCCATCATTGGGGGGGATGTACCCTCTCATCTCTCTTGAGATTGCCACAATCTTGGAGATTTACAAGATTCCACAGGTAGGTTTGTAGACATGAGTTGGCTTCTTCAGCCCTCAAAGGCAGAAATAACAGGCATTGACTTATGGCCTTTGATCCCTTTACCCATAGATTTAGAGGTTCAGCCAGACAAGATAGGCAGTCAGTGTTTCCACAAGGCAAAATAAGTGACTGTTTAATTGGCCAAAGACAAGAGGGAACCCAAGGCAAAGAAAAGCAAATGTTGACATTTGGCATTTGACCATTGTGAATCCCACAGCTGCCAGTTTCCTCTGGTTTTTGACCACTGTGCCCCAGAGAGGATAAACAATTAGGCAGAGGTTGAGTATTTGGCAGCAGTAGGCATTTTACCCCAGCCCCCATGGAGGGGGAGAGAGGCTGGTTTAGCTGGTGTTTGTATACTGCATCCCACTGAGTTAAAGGGGAAGAACGGGATAAACCTACCTGGCGGTGGATGTGGTGGCGGGGGATGCGGCAGTGAATGCGGCGGTGGCGGCCACTGCTGGGCTGCTGCAGCTGCAAATGGCAGCTGTCGTAGCGGCTGGCATTTGCGTGGCTGCCTTTTGCCATGATAGGCTACATAAATACTTGCGCCTCTGCTCTTTGCCGTGATAGGCTACGTAAGTATTTATGTAACCTATCATGGCAAAAGGCAGACAGGCAAATGGTGTAGCGGCCACCATTTGCATGCCTGCCGTTTGCTGTGATAGGCTCTTATGTAGCCTATCATGGCTTAATGCAAGGATGCAAATGGTGGCCACTACGATGGCCGCCATTTGCGGCCACAGCAGCCTGGCAGTGGCCAGAAGTGCTGCTGCAGCCGGCCCTGGCCAGCGGCTCCGCAGCCGTGCTGTGGAGCGGAGCCATCTGGGGAGGATTCCGGGGGGAGGGACAGATTGCCTTCCCCCCACTGCCGAAACCCCGGAACGGAACAAGGTAAGGGATTCGTACATCTCTAGATATTTGAGGAGAAGATTGATGTGACTTTCAATAGTTCACTATTTGGAAGATTAGCTCTCTCTCTTACCAAATATCTAGATTTAAATCCTCAGATGGTGACAAAAGAACACAAACAAACCCTGGTGAATATAGCTCAGTTCATCACTAATCATGCCCAAGAATTGCCTCTCTGAATTATGTTATTGAACTGGAGCTCTCCTGCATGCTTTATGTTTAATTTGATTCAAGCCCACACTCCCATCCTTAGTGAATGCACCATAATAATAAATTAAAGAACTAACAATTTTCTCCCTTTTCATGATACCCCAAATCTGCTACCTGAGGCAGCAACCTTTCACTGCCTAATGATAAGATCAGTCTTGTCAAACACACACACACACACACACACACACACACACACTTTCTCTGTATCGAGCTGTATCACTGATTTTTAAATGCTTGTCATCTTGTAACATTATCAGTTTTATTGACTTTTGACTGTGTGATTCTAATTCCCCTGATGTCTGATTTAAATTCACTTTAGTGTTTCTTGGATACACAAAAAAATGGTTTCCAGTGCCTTGGAAACCGTTTTTGGAATGATATTTGAGGAGATGATTGATGTAACTTTCTGTAGTTCACTATTTGGAAGATTAGCTCCCTCTGACTTCCTTAGCATTTTGCAGTATATCTTCCTCTTCATCCAGAGTTCAGTGATATACATAGGTTACTGCAATTGTGTTCAGTTTAGTTGAGATGTAACTTATGTGCATGAATATATGTAACAGGTTGGACAGAAGGCTGCCAACCTAAGCTGGCCTCTTCCTATAGCAGGTTGGCCAGTAATGAAAAATGTGCCAGTCAGAAATAAAATCTGGGTGAGGAGCAGCCTAAATGTCAACAAGGCAAATTACAGATGAAGCTGGCAAGTCTCAGACATCCTCCAGGTGAAACTGAGTGCTGAACAGATGGCATTGATCTGGACTGCTGTATGGGTATCACACTGGCCACATGCATTGACATTGAGAGGGCAGAACTGCCAACAATATTCAGTTCAGGACTTAGATAAGAGCCTGGAGGAAATTTTGTAGCAGGACATCCAGGACAAGCTGCTGAGGCAAAATAAATCCACAATCTGCCACACTTCCTCACTGGACAATAGCTGCTTCCAGAGTTGATTAATATTTAACCATCTGCAACTCCACAAGTTGTGAGTCAATGGTCCAACCTGTAGATTTACAAAATGATATGAGCAATTTTCCCTCTGTCCTTCACATCAAACTAATCTGAGCAGGAAGCCAGCTGAGATTAACCATGCTCTGGGCAAGGAAAGGGTGAAAAGACAAGGTCATATACCACCTGTTCCTGCTTCAGTTGTTTGGCTGTTTTCAATGCCACAATAATGGCAGCACATTGGAAGCAAATTTTATTCCCTGTAATTATCAGCATGTCTCTGATTAAATCTCCTGCTCACTAAGCCCCAAGGGATATCTAGAGGCCTCAAGAAAAATGAGCAATAACATTGTTATAAAAGCCACTGATAATGCTCAGAGCTGGACCAAAGGTCTAAAAGCTCTGTCGTACAGAGCGCTGATAATTTTCAGGGATGTCTTCACTGCTGGATTTACTGAGTTTCTACAGACATAAAATATGAATAGTAGCTTGAGATATCTGCACCTACCAGTTCCATCTTTTCCCCAAAGCATTCCTCCTTCTCTTGATATTGCTTGATGCATCAGTACAGGAAAGTCCCAAATATTTCACGGGGTTATATATGTGCATGAAGTAGTAACAATGCCCCCCCCATGTTCCGAAATTTTAAAATTGGGGAATTGGTGTAGATATTCTCTTATATCAATTTAACAGTTTTCAGTAGTTGGTTTCTTTATATATAATATGTATACATAAACCACTCATGAATTTTATTATATTTAGTGGTTTATAAATATCACAAATAAATAATACATTAAAAAATAGGGTCTTCTCTCATTCAAATCAGGGTATACACAGGCGATTCTAAAACACCAAATGCTCTTGAGGAAAATAGGGGAATGTGTCTCTAAATGGGACCTTCTGTCCTCCAAATGGTGGGGGTTTTGGTGGGGTTTCTTGTGCTGCTGCCTCACTTTGTGTGCAAGACAGATTCTGTTCACCTTAGCATGAAGACTCCTTCCCGTGAATGCAGAGTGATTGACCACATAACTAGTCGGCATGAGTTTTATCAACGGGGAGACCTCGTCATTGGAGAGATTGCTTCTATGTTCTCTTTCTGGTACCCTCTTAAATCTTTCAGTGAAAAGCCATTTTCAATATTCATGAAGGAACTCATGTAAGTACTTCTCTACCCCTATCGTTTCCTTTGCTTATACCATAATAGATCACAAAAACCAAAAACAGGTTCTCAGGATGCAAAAATAAATTGACTATAGGAAGCCCAATGCATTTCTGCCATGTTTCTTATTTTTAGGCCTTCTTCAGTAGATAAAGAAAAATGTCTGCAGAATTTTTTCACCAAATTTTTTTTCTCCTGTGTCAGTCTACTGGCATCACCTACTGGCTTCCTACAATAAATTTATTTTTACATCCTGAGAACCCATTTCTTTTCTTTTATAATCTACTCTGGATGCTCCTTCTGTTTTCTTGCTTATACCATGATAACCAAGAAGAGCTACTCAACCCACAGAATGCTTCAGCACCTTCAATTAGGTTTCAATAAGAGAAGTGGTATAAAGGCTACATTTGGGTTTTCAATTATTTAGTTTGTTCATTGCTAAGAATTCCTTATTCTGGCTTAGTAACAAATTCATATCTGATACGTCTGATTATTCACCTTTGTTTTGGCACTAAAGTCTACTCTGTTCATTTCCTAGCTAAAGTTTGTGTATGTTCTCAGTATTGCCAATACGTTCCCTGAATCCATTAGGGATGTACGAAAATTCCGCCACAGATCTTGGGGAGGCCGAATGCCAGTGCATTCAGCCCCCTGAAATCGGTGGTGGAATGGCCTGCTCCCCCGCCCCCCCCGGGACGAGACTTACCTTGGGTGGATCTTCCTGGTGGCGGCAGCTCCAGCGGTGGCTCCGGCAGCGGCTCCGGCGGTGGTTCGGCGGCGGTGACAGTGGCGGCCAGTCTTCCGACCAGCTGCTGCCACCGCCATTTCCAGTTTAAAAAAAAAAAAATGTGATAGGCTACGTAAAGATTTACGTAGACTAAGACAGCGAAAATAAGGGGAACGCAAATAGCGTAGACGCTATGCTATTTGCGTTCCCCTTATTTTTGCTGTCTTAGTCTACGTAAATGTTTACGTAGACTAAGACGTGCCAAAATAAGGAACACAAATGGCGGTGGCCATGGCCACCGCCATTTGTGTACGCGCGTTTTTTTTTTAAGTCAGCCGTGATAGGCTACGTAAACATTTACATAGCCTATCATGGCTGACTGCAGGGACGCAAACGGCGGCAGCTATGGCCGCTACCATTTGCATCCCTGCTAGCCAGCGGCCGGATGTCCGGCTGCTGGCGGAGCCGGCCGGCGGCTCTGCAGAATAGCTGCGGAGCACAGCCGGCCGGCCAGCGTTCCGGGCGGGGGGGAGGAACGGAGCGCCTCCCCTCCTGGCGAGGATTCCGGGGGGAGGGACAGAACGCCTCCCCCCCACCATAAACATAATCCACAAAAGGTAAGTACCTTTCGTACATCCCTAGAATCCATGATCTCATGGAAGTCATCCTTCCAAAACGTGCATGTTTTTCGCATCGCTAGAAATGCACAATTCACCTTTGCATCATTTGTTATCCTCGGGGTTTGAAGACTATGAGGTGTAGGCTTCTTCCCTCACTTAGCATGCATTCACTGGCTGTGCTTGTTCAAGCTAGGGTAGTATGAATTGTGTACTTTCAGTGCCGCTTGACTTCCGCAGTTTGCAGCCTGTGCTCCTTTCCACCCTTCACAAGCCCCCAGAATTCTCCTATTTTTTTTTCTGCTCCAAAAATTATGAAGATAAATCTGTACTGACAACCATAATTCCAGTGCCCAGCCATCTCCGTGTGTCTGCATAACTTCTGTAATAATTGCTATTTTTTTGTAGATATTTACTTATTTTTTCCCCTGCCCTGAGATGTGCAGTAATTATTTTCAGCCAAAATAAATCCTCTTCCTTGTAGGGGCTTCCCAAAAGAAGGCTGTCCTAGGTGTGCCTGAGTGTTGCACTCTTTGTTTAAAGCAATGCTGTTTTAAAGAAAGAAAAAAACTTTAAAAATGACTATGCTGGCCTGGTCCTGGAGCCCTGCATGAGGTATTATTCTCCCTGCCAGGCTTTATATTTCCACATCCAGCACTGCTGTTGACATTGTGAGGCTAAAATGGAGAGGAGAACCAACTCTGTGCACGTCTACTCAGAAGTAAGTCTTATTGAGTTCAATGCGACTTACTCCTACACATACAGCACCCCACTTTCCCCCAGCTCAGCTTTGTATTTCCACATCCAGCTCATGATCAAACCTCCTGTTAGTTATCTCACTGGGTGACTTTGGGCTGGTCTCTAACCACCACACCACACTTCTGTTATGAAAAACTCATGAAAAAGAGACAGTATAACTGAAAGATCTTTCTGAAGCAGTCACACTTGTACAAATGCAGCATGAAGGGAAAGATTAGCAAGCTTCTCTTTGTTGGAATAAAACACATACTCTGCACATGCTCAGGGAATGGACAAAATGAGGAATAAACATACCAGGGAATATGAAGAATTATATTCTTCCATTGTGTGTGTGTGTGTGTGTGTGGATTCTCTCTCAATCCAGCTGTGTCCCTGGAAAAAACCCCACCCCATTCATCCAAGGGTCTTCTGAGATAACTAACTCTCTTCCCCACCTCGGGACTGCCCCATTTTTCCCATCCCTGTGCTCCCTTTGGTGTACAGGGATGTAGCCAGAACCACGCGGGCTATGAGGGGGAAGGGGAGTGCAGTTTCTGGCCTCTGAGGTCAAACCCCTGTTTCTGGCCTTGGCTCCCAGAAACCAAACAATCCTGCCCCTCCCCCCCCCCCCGATGCTATCTAGGGGGAATAGAATTGCCTTCTAAATTAATTAAATCCTGTTTTAAAGGCTTTTAAGTTGGTGTCCGGATCTAATTTATATAACAGGATTGTTTTAAGGATTCCTTGGACAATGTATATGAAGCAGATGCAAACACTCTAAATTACTTTAGAAATGCTAACTGTTATGTAGATGGTATTAAACCAGCTGGCACATATGTTCAGAGGACTAAATAGCTACCGTTTCCACATGGCTTTGGCTATGTACTCTTTGATAGAAGGAAATGCAGAGTGGTGACATGGCAATGTGCATTACAGTCCTGCCTGTCGTACAGAACCTCCTATAGCAATCTCAGAACTCATTCATTTCAACCAGTTCCACCACTGAGATTGCATCTGACCAACTGGTCTGCATGAGAAGCATCCCCAGAGGACTTCTTTGCCAGCTTTGCTGAAGTTAGCCCACTTTATGGCTGGGTGAGGCAACTTGTGGCCCTCCAGATGATTTGATCTACAACTCCCATCATCTCTCACCATTGGCTATGCTGGCTGGGCTGATGGGAGTTGAAGGCTAGAGCGTCTGGAGAGACAGAGGTTGCCAATGAGGTTACTCTATGAGGAACTTACCAAGAGAGCAGAGGCTCTGTAGAAGACCTCAACCATCAACCTATTTCAATTTCTATTTGTAACAAACACCTAAAATAACTTCCTTTGTTTCACAAGAGTGTCTAATTCTATGAAGCAACAATTGTTTGCAGTCTTGTATCCAACACAAATCTGGTGGGTGGAGGAACCTGGTTGGCATTTTCTTCCAGAAAATACCACCTGATACCAAGATGCTGATGGGATTTGCTTCCAGCAATAAAACAACCCTAATGAAGGAAATAAGTTGTTGACTGTCCCAAATACTGCAAATATGGTGAAAAGTATGGTGAAAAGTATGGTGTAAGAAAAGGAACTAACCGAATTCGTCAGTATGAAAATATGATGCTATTTGTTTTCAGCCTGTCCCAATACAAACAAAATCTCTTGTGTTAAAATCTCAGAATTTGGTGTATTCCTTGCTATTCAAGCTACATATCTGAATTAATATAAAGTAATATTAGCATGGTACATTATTATAACCTAATACACCATACTAACATTATTTTGTACAGTGGTGTTTTTTTTTTTTGTCTCTCTCTCTCCCTTAACTGAAATGATCAGACTTGAGAGCAAAGCTGCTGTTGTCATTTCCATATATATATATATATATATATATATATATCAAAGAATATATATTCTTTCCCCCAGTGTTGTTTGAACCTCATCCAAGTACTCTGTGGATCTCAAAAACCTATAATAAGAAAACCCCATTATGTTTCCAACTTACCTGGGGCAGAAAATACATGCCAAGACAACATAAAGGCAGCTGTTTAAAAGATGTTGACCTTACAGATTCATTACAGCACGGGGGGATGTCAGTCCCCACACTCCGTTCTTATTTCACAGGGATTTTCTATGGTGCAAGGGGCCAACAAAATCAGCAGTGACTTTCTTAGGGGGGATTATACTAGGGACAATATTCTTACAGGCAGCATTCAAGGGGGATTAGAGATCTCAAAGAATGTCATGCAATGTAGAATACTGCTGCTCTACATAATTGAGAAGAGCAACCAATGTTAGTTTTTCTTTGCAACGTAGGGGTGTATGAGAAATTTCTTTCAGTATTTTTTTTTTAAACTAGGATTTACTCAGTTTGCATTTTCTGGAGCAAACACACACTCAGAAATAGGGATGGCAGAGAATTCCGCCACAGACTCCAATGAGGCTAGATTCTAAGAATCTATCTGCCCTGCTGGAGTCCGTGGTGGAATGGAAGACGCACCTCCACCACCCGGGGGAATCGATGAGGAACAGATCCTACCTGCTGCTGGCTGTCTGCTGCCATCCACTCCTGCCTGTTCCATCCACTGCTGCCTGTCTTCGGATGCAAATAGCATCTGGCGTAGTGGATGCCATTTTCATCCTTGCCTTTTACCATGATAGGCTATGTAAATCTTTACATAGCCTATCACGGCAAAAGGCAAGGATGCAAATGGCATCCACTATGCTGGATGCCATTTGTGTCTGAAGACTGGCCGGGGAGGATTCTGGGGGGAGGAACGGATCGCCTCCCCACCCCACAGACCCCTGGCGGACTCGGAGGTGAGTTCTGTACACCCTTACTCAGAAACAATCTGTAGAAGTCTGTACATTTTCATGCTAGAAGAAAAAAAAAAGTTCGCAATTTGATATGAACTCAGGTCAGAATGAGCTTTGAGGTGGAATTCGAATAATTCTGGCAAGCTCATGTTTTGCTGTTTTGCCGATCTCTATTGTAAAGTAAAGGAGGAGGAGTTTAAATGTATTACCCTCTGTTAACTAGTTTCAAACTTGACATCTTTGCTTGTCATCATAAAATACAGCACAACACAACAACAACAACAACAACAACAGCAACAACAACAACAATCACATGATAAGTCACCAAAGCCATGTTTTGAGGTTATCTAGGAGGGGAACATCATTCCAAGAAAGCATTAAAGGAAATCATTTAACAAGATGATGATCTCCCAAGAACTGTAAATGAAAAGTGGATGTCAACTCAAGTTTTTGTTTTTTGTTTTGTTTCATACATATTTTCTATGGTGCAAGTGGTTTAATTAATCAGTTTTGACTATATTTGGGAGAGGTTATACTAGGGACTGTGTTATTGCAGGAAGAATTCCAGGAGCAGCAGAGCTGAAATAATGTCATGCAATGTTGTATACTAAATGAAGGAAGGAAGGAATCCTTTATTTCCAGTCAACTGACCACCAGCAAAAGATACAAAAATGCATAACAATGAAAGATGTTGTTCCACATCATAAAATTAAGTCACAGTGCCATAGATTATCTAGCTAAAATAGAAATGTTCAAAATTTTAGCAAATCGCTCGGTAATTCATCTGTTGGATTCTTTGAGTAAGATTCGCATAAGAGATTGAGTAATTAGAAGTATCAGGGCATATCTGACCCCCTGATAGTAACAGCAATTGAACAAAGCATTTATTACAGATTCCACTTCAACATTGTTGCAAGGGCAACATCTTTACCTATGTTTAGGAATATTTTCCAGTGAAGAGTTTAGAGGGTAAAACATTAAGCCAGGCCAAAGAGTGCTTCTGCTTCTACATATAATTCAGGAGAGCAACAGTGTCCCATCAGAGATAATCATGGCTGTAAGAAATTGTCTAAGATGCTTCAGCTGTCCTTATTGGTTTATTACATGGTATGTATCTTTTACTGCAGTGTTATGGCAAAGAACTACCAGCATATCTTAGCCTTGGTGTTCGCTATAAAGGAGATAAATGAAAATCCCACAGTCTTACCTAATGTCACAATTGGGTTTCACATCTATGAGAGCTACTACAACCCACAGATAACTAAGATGGGCACCCTTGGTCTGCTTTCTACACTGCATAGATTCTACCCGAACTACAAGTGTGATGTGCAGAACAATTTGATAGCCATCATTGGGGGAATGTACCCTCTCATCTCTCTTGAGATTGCCACAATCTTGGAGAATTACAAGACTCCACAGGTAGGTTTGTAGACATGAGTAGGTATCTCCATTCCAAAATGGCAGAAATAACAGGCCTTTTGAAGCATTTATGCA
The DNA here is from genome assembly GCF_057233095.1 of Heloderma suspectum. Classification (NCBI taxonomy): domain Eukaryota; kingdom Metazoa; phylum Chordata; class Lepidosauria; order Squamata; family Helodermatidae; genus Heloderma; species Heloderma suspectum. The sequence goes on along the minus strand of NC_139463.1, from coordinate 89,782,103 downwards.
AAGCTTTAGAGCTGTAGGCAGACAAGATAGGCAGTCACTATTTCTACAAGGCAAAATAAGTGACTGTTTAATTGGTATTTGGTCCCAAAGATGAGAGAGAACCCGAGGCAAAGAAATCAAGTGTTGACATTTGGCATTTCACCAATGTGACTCCCATAGCTGCCAGTTTCCTCTGGTATTTGACCACTGTGCCTCAGAGAGAAGAGACAGTTAGGCAGAAGCTGAGTCTTTGGCAGCAGTAGGCATTTGAGATTTGACCCCAGCACCCCACAGAGTGGGAGAGAGGCTGGTTTAGCTGATGTTTGTGCACTGCAACCCACTGAGTTACTGGAGAAGAGAGAAAGGGAGAGACTGACTCTGTAGCTGGCATTTGCCTGCAAGTCTCCATAGCTGGAGGAAGAGCCATGGCAGGCACAGTTTGGAAGACATTTGACTGTGGCAGTTCTCCTCTTCCCCATACGTGCAGGATTCAGAAGGCTGAGTATTGCTTGCAGTTCCCCCAGCACAAGAACCTAGAATCTCCTACATATTAGGAATGGTAACCAAGCATATTTCTTTAACAATCATTATGCAATCTCAACCTAATATTGTGTGAATTATTTCCCTCAATAAAGATCTTAATTGTGTTTTCATTTTTATTTTTATTTTCCTGTAGTGGTGTTTTTAGCCCTATCCCTAAGTCATAGGGACCAGATTACTGAGTTTCTTTCAACTATGGACTATTTTGGTGGCAGAAGTTAAAGATACTGTACCTGATCGAGTATTCCCTAATGCTGGGGTCTAATTAGGAACTTTAGTAAATACTGTGTAATAAGACAACTCCAGATGTTTTGGACTTCAGCACTCATCAGCCTTGTCAAGCATGGCAAATCATTAGGAATGCTGGGAGTTGTAGTCCAAAATATCTGGATCACAACATGTTGGGGAAGGCTGAAATATGTTTCTCTCACATATGGGTTTTAGAGCTACATTCCTCGACTGCTACAGCATCTGACACAGGTCTGTCAACTTTTTTTTTCCTGTGAGCATACTTTGTCGTTTGAAAAGCTGTCCTGGGTACCACCTTAAAATGCCTGCCATTGGCCTGACTAGCCACAAAGAACAAATAAAGGTCTTTTCCTTGTCCTTTGTGAGTACAAAGTGAGATCTGAGTCCCAACATACAGAAGAACTCCTTGGAGTGAAATTTTCTCTGAGCCAACAAACACCTATTCCTTCCTTTTTTTCCTGATCTCACTCTGCCATCCATTTCCCATTTTCCTTTTTCTCTCACACCCTGGATAACTACGTAGAAACTCTGACTTGGTTTGCACAACACCCTAATCCACACTTAATGATTGAGAGAGGGCTGTTTTTGAACCATAGGCTGTTCGTTGAACCATGAGTTAGAGTGTTGACTGAACCCAGCACATTTTCTGCAGAGTGACTTGTTAACCATGCAGTGTGGCATATTTTTCTTGAAAAAGCCACCTTGAGAACACATGGTTCATTTTTGGGTTGTTCAAGGTGGTTTAAAAGCCACATGGCATGGTTAACAAGCCACCCTGCAGAAGATGTCCTGGGTTCAGACAACAAACATCCCTCGGTTCAACAAGAACCCACTGAACCACTGAGTGTGGGCTAGCGTGTTGTGTGAACAATCTCTCTCTCTCTCTCTCTCTCTCTCTTTCTCTCTATCTGTCTCTGTTTCTCTCTGTCTCTCTCTCACATACACACACCAGATCACAACCCATACACATCTGTACATGCTCTCTCCCTTATGCTGGATCAGCACCCATACACATTCTCTCTCTCTCTCTCTCTCTCTCTCTCTCTCCTTCCCCCCCTCTCTCTCTCTCTTCCACACACATCACAGATGAACCCATCCATTCATTCACACACACACAGACACACAGAGGCACGGACCCCTTATCCCCAAAAGTCCTCTATCCCCATGGCTCTCTCCCCACGGCTCTCTCCCTGCATTCCTGGGAAATAAAGACGGCAGTGCCGAGAAGCCCTCATCTCACTTTGAGACATTCCCAGCTGCTTCAAAGATATTTTAAATCAATCCTTTCAATTAAATTTGGGCCTGCTTTGTGGGCACCACAGAAGCTGTCAGGCCACACACTGGTGCTCATAGGCAGCACAGTACCAACCCCCAACCAGTGGTGCAACTACCTAATTTTAAACCCTGGACTTAGTGTTCTTATGCATGGGAAGTTGTGTGTGTGTGTGTGTGTGTGTGTGTGTGTGGTGGTGGTGGTGGTGGTTGTTTTGACACCTATGATGGTTAATCAGCACACAGCTAACATATCTCTTCTTCCCTCCTCGCCATTCCATACTTCACAACTGGTTCTACATTTCTGGTATGTTAGAGCAAAGAAAACCAACACAAAACCCTATTTACCAGCCCTGACAAAAACAAGTATTCTGAGCCTGTGCAGTTTTGCATGTTACACTCATTTAACCATAGCACTATCACAGCATGGGTAACAATGGACTTTGCTTCTGCTACCCTGTTGCTAGACACATTTATTTGGGAATACGCTCCAGTTTGTTGTAAATTATTATTATTATTATTATTATTATTATTATTATTATTATTATTTTCAATGGAAAATTAGTAACATGAGCACCTGCCCTGTCGGCTGCCCCCCAATTCCAAAACTTTATAAAATAAGAAGAAAGGATGCTGTACAAGTAGCATTCCAGGTTGATGCCTGCCCGGGTTCGGATGCAGGGTCTGCTTCCCAGTGTCCCCATCACCTGCTGCTCTCTGAAGGGTCATTTGGGGGAGGGCTGGCACTTAGATGCCAAATCCAACCCTACCTCCACCACAGACCCCCAATCTAATCAGAACAAGCCCTGAAACACAAAAATCAATAGCATAAAACCTGAAATGCTAAGAATGCACAGTTCCTTCACATTCCATGATATAATGATGGTAGCCATATGTTGGGAAACTAAGCATAACTTGGAGCATTCCTAAATGTCTCTAAATGTCACTAAGTAAAAGTTATATTAGATCAATAATGTTCATAAGACATGGAAGAAACAGCTATGCTAGAAACTGTACAAAAATATTAAAACAAAAACATTTCCCTCCCATGGCTTCCATTCTTTATCCAAGATAGTCCCAAATGAGGCTCATCAATATATGGGGATTGTCCAGTTAATTGTCCATTCATAAAATACATCTACGTTCTATTTCAGCTCACTACTGGACCTTTTTCCCCAGCATGGGGTGACAAATCTCTATTCTGGTATTTATACCAGATGGTCCCAAACGATGCTCATCAGTACAGAGGGATTGTCCAGTTACTTGTGCATTTCAAATGGACATGGATTGGGGTCTTTACTACTGGTAGTATCCATGGAGAACAGCGTTTGCAGAAATTACTGCCAATGCTTTCACAGGGAGGCATCTGTGTTGCCTTTATAAAAAAATTCCAAGTCTTCAAAAAACAAAGAGAAAAGGAAAGGTTGCAGCATAATGAATGGGATGAAAATTCAGTTTTCATGGAAACCAAAGCCAATGTGTTTCTTGCTGATACGGCAAGTCCATCATTAATTAAAATAAGCTTGTTTCTTCAGAGAGCAGTGCTGGGTTCACCTATGAGTAAGGTGTGGATTATGACAACACACTGGGATTTCACAGAAAGCACCACTGCAGTGGGTCGTGATATACAATCCCTCCATGGCATGCTATCCTTTGCAGTTCACTCAAAGGAACCATTAGGATTCAGGCAATTTCTTCAGAGTGTAAATCCTTCCTGGGCCAAAGAAGATGGCTTCATCAAGGTATTCTGGGAGAAGACCTTCAATTGTTCATTGAAAAAAACCTTTGAGAGTGGAGTATTCAAGAAAGACTGCAGTGGAGAAGAGAAACTGGAGAGCCTTCCTGGAACTTTCTTTGAAATGGGTATGACCGGTCACAGCTATAATGTGTACAATGCAGCCCTTGCTGTGGCACATGCTCTACATTCCATGCATGTAACCACATCCAAACACAAATTACGGAGGTCTGGAAGAAAGCTGGAGCCCTGGAATGTGCTGGTCTGGCAGGTATTTTCAGTCAAAAGCAGTATGTTTATTGTTAAAGGAATCAAGACACATATAGTCTATATTACAATGCTATGGAGCTTTCAGCTCCACAATTAATCCTGTTAGGAATATGATTGACCTATGGTTAATTACTCTCCACATTTGGTATTGGGTGATGTGATAAAGAGGTGGAGGGTCTCTGTCCACCTTCGGGCTCGGTGGCTTTCCATCACCTTTTTACAAGAAACGTTTAAGGCAGGAGAATCAGAGAGAGAGAGGGAGGGAGGGAGGGAGAACTTTAACTCATTAATATGATGGTATGGATGTATGGATTCCCCACCATCCTTTCTAGTGGGGAATCTTCTGGGGGGAGGGAGGCAATCCGTTCCTCCCCCCAGAATCCTCGCAGAGCAGTTCCACTCCATGAGGATTCTGCAGAGCCAAGGGCTGCTTACCTGAATCAACCAGAGCCCTTCATCTCTGAGCTGATCACCATTTTTTTTAAAAAAAATTGCAATCGGCAGGATGTACCCATAGACTGATATGCAAAATAGAGCTGTGAATCTTGTGTATAAGGCTATGTGTCCATTTTTTTAAAGAATTGGCAATTGGCGAAGTGGTGAACAGCTCCAGGTGCAACAAGCAGCCATGCCGTCCCGCGCGGAATCCTCCAGGAGAGGAGGAAGTGGGGCTAATCCGCCGTGGATTCCTGAGGCTGGATTGCAAAGAAGCCAGCCTCATTTGAATCCATGGCGGATTTCTCTAACATCCCTACATGACGGTGCCCAATAAGGAGTGCTATTGATAAGCCATGCCAGAGGGGTTGCTATTGTTATAGCAAAACATGTGAGTTTAGGGGCAGATAAGATAAAAAGGGACTCAGAGGGACAATATTTATTTTGGGTGGGAAAAATAGGTAAACCCATCACATTAGCTGCAATATAGGCACCTAATGTGTACCAATATTCTTTTTTGGCCAAGGAAAGCTCAGTTTGCAGTGTGGGATCTGGTCATAGCAGGTGATTTGAATGTAGTAAGTGGTATGGATAGGAACAGGAAGCCCAGCTACCACTTGGAACACAGTCAGGGAGCAAAGACTTTGCTCCTTCCATTACAAAGTTTCTGTTCGATAGTTTCCTGGAAATGTTTAAATCTGGGAATTGGGGATTTCTCTTATTTTCCTTTCTCCAGTTTAGAGTGTATTCTGGTCCCTCCCTCATGGATCCCCAACCTCACTCATTCCAACATTCTCCCCAAAATATTGTCAGACCGTGCTGCAATTGAAACATACCTGTTACTAAATTCTTAAGGGCCATACTGCAAATATGACATTTAGATCTAGGTCTTCTGACCAAAAAACTTCCCACTTTAGCTGTCAAGGTGTCTGTTACAGGATATTTGAACTTAAATAATATACCCGGCTCAGCTCTAAAATAATCTGGGATGCCACGAAGGCTACAATTGGAGGGGTCTGCATCATTTAAAGTGCAAAATTAAAGAAACATATGGACCTGATTAAGTGGGACTTATTAAATGACATAGCAGCCATGGAATCAAAGCATACACAAAGTGGTCTGCAAAAGTATTAGGGACTTGCAAACAAAAACAAAAGAACTGGAAAGTTTAGATCCCACAGGCATTGCCAAATCCCTCTTATACCTAAAACAAAAATACTACTCCTTTGGTAACAAGCATTCAAAAATGCTGGCTAGAGGGCTTAAAATGAAACAAATGAAATCTAAAATATTTTCCATAAGTAGAAATAATGGCACCTTAAAATTTGATCATATGCAAATCAACTTCCTCTTTGCAGATTTTTTATGTTCAGCTACATCATACAACCTCCCCAAGTGTGGACCTTATAAATAAGTATTGGAAGAACAGTGGCATTGCTCCATTTAACAAAAGCCAACCAAAACTGTTGAACAGAGAGATATCACTAGAGGAGGTTGAGCAAGCCATCAAACATTTGAAATATAATAGAGATTCTGGTCCTCCTGGGACATTTGGAAGTGTGTATGTATGTGTATGTATGTATGTGTGTGTATGTGTGTATGTGTGTGTACGTGTGTGTGTGTATATATATATATATATATATATATATATATATATATATGATCTATTGATTCCTAGGGTTGCTCAGCTTTTTTCTAAGATCTGCCAGGGAGAAGATCCCCCAAAACCTGGAAGACATCTAGTTTAATAGTAATAAGCCAGCGTGGTGTAGTGGCAAGAGTGATGGACTGGGAGCTGGGAGATCCGGGTTCTAGTCCCCACTCAGCCATGGAAGCTCACTGGGTGACTTTGGGCCAGTCACAGACTCTCAGCCCAACCCACCTCACACGGCTGTTGTTGTGAGGATAAAATGGAGAGGAGGAGGATAATGTAAGCTGCCTTGGGTTCCTTGCAAGAGGAAAAAAGGCAGGGTATAAATGCAATCAATCAATCAATCAATCAATCAAAATCCGCTATCATGTCATGCAATGTTCAGCCCAATCATCAATATTTTATTAGCCATGCTTTGGGAACTCCAATTTGCAGAACTTCCTTCAGATACCTGGGAATTCATATCCCCAGAAAAATTAGCAAATTATTTAAAATAAATTATGGCTTTCTTATAGAAAAAACTATGACCAGGGACCTAAACAAATGGTGCAAAGTGAACCTGTCAATTTTAGGTTGAATTGCTGCAACTCAAATATCCGTGATTCCTTTCTTAAAATTATTGTTTCAGGCTTTCCCCATCCACCTCCAGCTAAAGATTTTAATATCTTGGCATCTAAGCTAATTCATTTGTTTTCAAGCCAAAGCACCTTGCCTGGCATTAACACTGTATTACAAAAAAACCCAGGCGGAGCGGAGGAGGTTGGGGACTCCCAGAACTAGTATGCTTTCCAATTGTGGCATCTCCACTTCACCATTATGAAGGCAAACAAACACTGGATATGTCTGGGAGAAGAACATGTGGGCTTTGCCTTTTCAATCCATACAAATGAAGGAGATAAACAATATTAAAAACCAAAGACCAAAACTATGTTCATGATCTGGAAAAAGGGGTAAGCTGTCTTGTCCCTGGTGTGGTCTCCTCTCACCCAGATAATCAGGATACAACTGTCATAACTAGGATTCCCGAACAGGAAAAGAAGGGATATTTTTGGGTGAGGGACTTTTATTCCCAGGATAAACTAAAATCAATAGAAGAGCTCCGAGCTGACTTAGGCATAGGATGGCTACACAAACTACAGCTATCTCACTTCCGCAAAGAGCCTCACATACAGACATATGCTCTTAGAACTTTTACAGGACTAGAATAAGCAATGTTAATGGTACAGAAGGGGGCAAGGGCATTATCATTATATGAAGGATCTAATGGAATGATTAAATGTAAAGACTTGCTATCATTCTTGTTAACTGCCACTCGCCAGACACTTACACAGTGGGAGGTGGGGGGACAAAAGACAATTTGGCAATATTGGGGAGGGGGAACCCTCAGGATTTACTTTTGATTCAAGGAAAGAGAGAACTGCTAGTGTTTCATGTCATGGAGGTCTCACGTGTGCAGTTGGAGAACCCTAGGACTAGTATGACTCAGCTAAACAGAGATTATGTAGCCAGCTCACATAGTAGTAGTAGTGGTAGTAGCACTAGTAGCAGTTTCAGTAGTATATCAATTGTGTCACCAAGTTTCTGGCAGCAATCCACTGTGCCCCAGTTGTTAGGGGATAGTTCTCAGTGTGTTTTCATTGTTATGTTATCTTTGGTTGTTGTTTTTCTGCCTTCTTGTTGTTTCCTAGATATATAAGAAAAATATTGTTCACAAATCCTAAAAAGAAACACTCCAGTCCATGTAGCCAAAGTAAAACCAGCAGCAAGAAAAGGCAGTGATCTAAAAGCACTAAAACACTTCTTAAAATGCCTGGGAAAATTAAAAAAAGGTTTTCACCTAGTTCTCAGAGGACCATAACATAGGCACCGGCAGAGCCTGTCTGGGAAGGGTGTTCCACAGACAGGGCGCCACCACTGGAAGGTCCCCCCTCTTTTTTGGCAGACATGCACCTTGCCTTATTTGGCAGGGGAAGCTGGAGGAGGGCTTAGTGTCCAGGTAGGCCTAATGCAGAATGTCAAGGGTCTGCTAACTTCCATTAATCTGCTGTCGAAACAGGGTAGCTTCAAGCTGTTTAAAAGACCCATCAGGTTGAAATCTGTGTGACTCATTATGAAATATGCTTAGAACTGGGCTGTTATTTTTTTTTGATATGTCTCAGTCTTCCTTTAACCAAAATGACTTTCCACAAATACCGGGTTAGGAACTGGGGCAGAAAACTTTTCTCAAGGGAAACGTTTTGCATCTGTCAAGCCGCAGAATGCTGAGGCAGGGATAGCGCTGCTCCCCAGCTGGCAGATTGTGGATGTTGTTGGGGACTTCCCAGCATCTGCCCAAGGGCCTGCCTGCCTGAGCTGGCTGTGGAGGTCTCACGTGTGCAGTTGGAGAACCCTGGGACTAGTACCCTGGTTGCCTTGGACATACACACTGAGATTGATTTAATTTAATCCTTGGGCTGGAGTGGGTGCCCAACTCAGTCCCGGATTCCGATGGCCTCCACCTCACTCCTGCCCCCAGACCATGCCCACTGAGCCTGCTGAGCCCCTGCCCACACTTGCACTCCCCCTTGTACAGCCGCCTCACCTATCCTGAGCTGTCCGCAAGCACCGGACGATGCCGTGGTGGCTCTTTTGCAATAGAGGTGTAAATGGGCCATTTCCCCAAATGCGGGAAACTCGGCTGCATAATTTGTGGTCTGTGCATAGATGGGGCCTTTACTTCTGCCATTTGTGCAATATTACATTTGTGGAAGTTCCCAAGTCTCCATTTTGTTTTCAAATGGCCACTGCGGGAATAATGGGTGCTTGCAGACAGCTCCGGATCGGTGCGGGCAGCTCAGCAAGCAGGTTGTGAATGGATCCAGCAGCCCCTCAAATAGGGGCAGAGGTGCAGCGGGGACCTGGAGGACCTGGACAGTCCATCCCTCCACTGGGGTAAAACATTCAGGAAGCAAGAGTGAGACATACCCAAAGTAATCTCAACATATCTACGCTAGGTACTTGTCAATGTAATTGTGAAAATAGTTTGCTTCGTATCTTTTCCTCTTTGAATGTAGCTCCATCCCTTTCTAAGGGGCATCTCATGCAACAACAGTGCAGGAGAGACAGTGCAGTTTGATGAAAATGGAGATGCTGTCACAGGATTTGATGTTACAAACTGGATAATTTTCCCAAATCAATCTTTTGTGAGAGTTGAAGTGGGAATGTTCAATCCACAAGCTCCTCCTGGAAAAAAGTTAGCAGTCCGTGATAAAAATATTGTGTGGCCTAGGACATTCAACCAGGTGAGACCGGAAAAAGCATGCAAAACGTAGCACAAATGGTCCATTTGTTTGTTTGTTTACAACTATTTTACATCACCTGTCATGTTCAGCATACATAGGTAGGAGGCAACAATAGAACCACAAAAGGAATTAAAGAGGCAGGGAGTGCCCCTTTAGTTGAGGTGAGTCACACACACACACACACGTTCCACCACTATAACCTCAAAATTGTATTGATTATGAAAATGACACCACTTGAGCTGATAACTAAAAACCTGGTTTCCATGTTCTACCTTATGCAGTCTACAATTGCACAAACATTCAAATAAATCTGTTAAGGCGGTCACTGGTACAGTTTGTTAAACAGTGCTTAAAACTGGCACATGTATTTATTTTTTTTCCTCCAGTTCCAGTGTGGCTTATCATTCTTTCCCATTTGGTGAAAACTCCTTTCCTCATGCTTGTTGAAGAGGTGTGTTTTCATTGGTTTGATGATGTTCTGAGCAGTAGCTTAAAAATATTAAGGTTTTCCTGTCCCATTATAACCCAGGGCAGCAAATGCTGGCAAAGTTATCTCATGCATGCTCAGTGTCATTCTGAAACTAGAATGCTGCAAGTACATCAGTGTTTTCAAAGGGTTTTGCAGAGGAAATCAATGGCATTCTGTGATCAGCGCTGATTTCTTCAGTTATGGGATGTGATCCCACAATGTCAGGCTACAAATTATACACAGACTGGGGCTCCAGTGAGGGAGGGGGTGCGTACATGGAGATTAAACCATTAACCACCCTCTCCTATTGTCTCAATGTGAACCAGTTCACTGTGACTCCATTTTTCATTGCCCAAAAGTTTTGTGCTTGCTTGCACAGTCTTTTTAGGGCATTTGTTCACAATTCTGAAGGATTAACTGGAAGCCAGACAGTATGTCTGTGCCCACATCCCTGTGCCTATATCAGCCTTGCAGGCTTGCACACAGTCAGGTGAATCAAGGAATAGGGCTTCAGATTCAGACAGAGTGCTTCTGTCTTCCATAACACCTCTACATAACCTTGTCCACACACCACCCACCTCAGTTTCTCTCTCTCTCTCTTTCTGTGTGTATGTGCGTCTTGGCCTCTGTCTCTAACACACGCACACACACACACACGCTTCTTGAACTGCTTGGCCAGTTCAGGCTTTCTTCAAGAATGTTCAAATATTTGTTCCCCCTGAGGATTGTCTCCTTGCTTGTAGTGCTGATGTATGTGTGCTGCCAAAAGTATATATGTATGATAAATGCAATGCGTGCCATGATCACTCTTGCAAATCATAGTTTGTTTCATGCAGGCATATGTTTGTTGGATTACAACAACAACAACAAAGCCAAAAGGAAGTCTCCCAATTTCCAGCCCAACAGGGATGGCTGTTTTGGCTCAATCCTAGCACATACATGCACCTAACACATATACTCACTGGCACAACAGAAAGGTAATTTACATATGGTAAGGAGTACCACAGACACAGTTCTGATGCTGGGGATACACAAACACATACAGTACTGAAAAAAAAAAAAGCATGAGGGCTGGGGGTGGTCTCCATAATCTATTACTGTTCGTTGGTGGTCACCAGGAAAATCCATCACCCTGCTGTGGGCTGTGATGGCCTACACCTTGCATTGGGACAAATAGACAGGTTCTGGATGCTGTTGGGGACTTCACAGCATGCTGCCCAATGGCCCACCTGGCTGGGCTAACAAAGGTAATTTCACATGTGGTGTTGGAGAACTCTAGGTGTCAGGAGCGCCCTAGCTGCCTCTTACAGTCCCCTCCAATCGCCAACTCAAGACTAGGGATGTCAGAGAATTCCGCCATGGATCTCGGTGAGGCCGAATGCCAGTGCATTCAGCCCCCGAAATCTGAGGCGGAACGAAGCCCCCCCCAATGGCGCCGCTATTTGCGTTCCCCTCACCCCCCACCATAATAGCCTACGTGAATATTTACGTAGGCTAAAATGGCTAAAAATAGGGAACACAAATGGCGGCCACCGTAGCCACTGCCATTTCCATACGCTGTTTTTTTTTTCTTTTTTTGGCTTGCCGTGATATGCTATGTAGATACTTACGTAGCCTTTCACGGCAGCTTCGCAGGATGCAAATGGCAGCCGCAACGGAGGCTGCCTTTGGCTTCCACAGCAGCCCTTCCGTGGCTGAAACTCCAGCTGCTGACAGCCCTGGCTGGCAGCTCCATGGAGCCACCATGAAGCGGAGCCAGCCCAGGGAGAATTCTGGGGGGAGGGATGGAGTGCCTCCCCCCACCGCGAATCCAAACTGCAAAAAGGTAAGTGACTTTCGTACATCCCTACTCAAGAAACAGATGACGAGGATTCTTTCCAAGGCTTTATTCCTTTATTACTTAATGACTCTTATAGATACTAGTCACTAGCGACTAAACAAGGAACTGCACTGGGGTAGATAGCAGAATAGCCTAAGCTCCAGGAAAGGCAGTTGGTGTCTGTTTGAAGGAGAAGTGTGGGAAGACTCTGAACTCTGGGCTATGGAGAGATCCTCCCTCTTACCCTTGGGTCCTTGGGACGCGACTGTTGTTTTAGGGCCAAACAAGCAGAGAGTCTCTTTTTGGTGCCCTCCATCTGTCCCTGCTCCCTGTGTCTGTGCTGAGCATCCGGCAAGCCCCCCTCCACTGCTCTCTTACTGCCAGGGTCACTATCTCTCTCAGGAATGCTGGCAGGAGGAATCTCTGCCAGCTGCTGTGCTTGTGAGAGATGAGCGAGCTCCTCTCCCACGCATTGCTGTTCTTCCTCAGAATCAGAACTGCTCTGGGGCTCTATGGGCTCAGTTTCCACCCTGACACTAGGACAATTATCTTGGTTGCCTTGAGCCCCTGCCCTCACTTGCACTCCCTCCATGCTCTCCAAGATGCCCTGACATATCCTGGACAGTCTGCAAGGACCGGTCATTCCCATGGTCACAATTTTGAGAAAACAAAACAAACCAGACCCATGACATGGGAGCTGAGGAGCCTCAGAGCACACTATTTTATCCCCAATGTGGTAGGAGATCAATATGATGCAAATGGAGGTGGTCATTGGGTGGTCAAGGGCAGTATGCTGATGAAACAAGCTTTCCTTGTTTTGATATTTCTTATCATACCACTTCCCCATTTTATTGTTTCTTTTTATTTGTTTATATTAACGCCATATTTTGATAGTCTTTGGATACTTTTGTATGTCACCTGCTTAGAAATTTTATTACCTCCAACACTCTACAAGTATTAATCTTCCCGATTTAGAATACCACATTTCTTTCTTTACACCCACAAGTGAAACCACAACTCTCAAAAAAGCTTTATCTTAGACCTAACCACTCTCTACCAATGTTTTTGATTAGGTGCTGCCCATTTCTCTGTGTAATGACAACTGCCATCCTGGTTACATCAGGAAAAAGAAGGAAGGGGAGCCATTTTGCTGTTATGATTGTGCCCCATGTCCTCAAGGGAAGATTTCTTATCAGAAGGGTAAATGTCATAGATCTGCACACGTATCAAGCATGCTACATATCATACAATATCATGCAAAACTGGTATAATGAAAGTTGGCATGGTCTTTGGTTTGGAAGGAGTAGGAACAGGTTACTGATCCTTGAACATCTGTGTCTCTGAACGTTTTATACACTTATTGATGAAAAGATGATAGACAGGTAGGCAGGCAGGAAGACATGTTCTATGCTGGTGTGGAACTTGAAAGGAGCAGGTCACTGGGGCCAGAATGACTAAAAGTCTTCCTGAATAGTCCTTGGTAAGTTTCCTGGCACACCTTTTGTAATGGAATTTAAAGAAAAAAATTCCCAGGAGGGCTTAGAGATAGTTCAAGAAGACAACTAATTCTTATGCACCCACTCCAACCAGGGGGATGGACAAGCTAGGTGTAAAAGGGAAACAAGACAGGACCTTTTGTGAGCCAAAAGATAGAGAATGACAGTGAGAGTGAACTTAGCTGTAAACTCTGGAAGTGTTTGGAATGTATTTCCCTCTCTGGAGATATGATGTGGGATAAGCAGGGTTGCTATGTAGGGATGGCACGGGTGCCTGATTCAGTCCATAAATACAGTCAGCCTGCTCCTACCCGCACCCCCGAGCCATGCTTGCCAAGCCCCTTCCCCCACTTGTCCCCTACCCACACTCTGCAAATCGCCTGCACTCACCCCGGCCACCTTGTCAAGCTTTGCAGCTCCATTTTCTGAGAAATAAAATGGCAATCGCGAAACAGAGCACTTACCTGGTGCCATTCGCGCTGCTTTGCAAATGGCGGCCACATCTGCGGCTGCCATTCGCTTCCCCATTTTTGCCGTGATAGGCTACGTATATTTGTGTCCCTGCAGAGGCCGTGATAGGCTATCTAAGTATTTATGTAGCCTATCACGGCAAAAAAAGGGAACTCAAATGGCGGCGGCTATATTTGCATTCCTGTTTTTTTGCCATGATAGGCTATGTAAACATTTACGTAGCCTATCATGATGAAAGACAGGGGCGAAAAGTGTGGCCATTTGCCATTTGCGTCCCTGCTTTTTGCCATGATAAGCTACGTAAATATGTACGTAGCCTATCATGGCAAAAAAGCAGGAATGCAAATGGCGGCCGCCGTAGCTGCCACCATTTGTGACTGCAGACTTCGCACGCCTGTGAATGCACCCTGCTGGCAGCTCTGCAGTGTTGCCGCAGAGCGGAGCTGGCCAGGTTAGGATTTCCCACCTCCCACCGCCCCACGAATCACCCCTTCGCACACTGCTAATAAATACAGATGAATGTGGGCAGGGTTGTCTGATTTAGGGATGGTGGAGAATTTCTGAGAATTTCTCCATGAATCTAGGTGAGGCCAAATGCCAACACATTCGGCCCCCGGAAATTGGCAGTGAAATTCTCCGCCCCCCCCCCCGGGATGGGACTTACCTCCTGCGAATGTCCTTCTCGGCGGCGGGTCCCGGCGGTGGTTCAGCAGCGGTTCGGCAGGGACAGCGGCCGGTCTTCCGACCGGCTGCCGCCGCCGCCATTACAAAATAAAGTAAAAAAACCCCAAACCCCCGTGATAGGCTACGTGATGATTAACATAGCCTATCACGGCTGACTTTGGAAATCTAGCCGTGATAGGCTACGTTAATCGTTACGTAGCCTATAACGGGGTGTTTTTTTTTTAACTTTTTGTTTCGCGGCCGGAGAGACGGGGCGCTTCTCCCCAGCCTGAATTTCAGCCGGGCAAGGCGGGACGCCTCCCCCCCCTCGCCTGAACTTCGGGGGGAGAAGCGAAGCACCTCCCCCCCACCGCGAAGCCAAGCTGCAAAAAGGTAAGTGACTTTCGTACATCCCTAATAAGGATATGATCTTTGAACCATGCTACACTTTTGCTTTAAGGCCCCTACTGTCTTCCTAGATTGCATCAGCTGTCTTTCTCTCATATAAAAAAAAATCTACTTTTTCCTTTTCAGATATGGATTCCTGCACTGAATGTTCAGGAGATCACTATTCAAACGTAGAGCAGAATCAATGCATTCCCAAGGTTATAAGCTATCTCTCCCATCAGGAACCTTTGGGGATTTTGTTGTCCTTATCCGCTGTTGCTTTTGCTGTGATCACAGCTTTGATACTTGGAAACTTCGTGAAGCACCAGGACACTCCCATAGTCAAAGCCAACAACCGGACCCTCACCTACATCCTCCTCATCTCTCTCCTTCTTTGCTTCCTCTGCTCCTTGCTGTTCATTGGAGAGCCAAAGAGGATGACCTGTCTTCTCCGGCAAACAGCTTTTGGCATCATCTTCTCAGTTGCCCTTTCTGCTCTTTTGGCAAAAACCATCACTGTGGTTCTGGCATTCATGGCAACCAATCCAGGATCCAGAATGAGGAAATGGGTAGGGAACAGGTTGGCCAATTTGATAGTCATGTCCTGCTCCTCTATTCAAACAGGCCTTTGCGTGAGTTGGCTAAGCACTTGTCCTTCATTCCCTGATATGGACATGCATTCACTGAATGGGGAAATTGTAGCAGAGTGCAATGAAGGCTCAGTCACCATGTTCTACACTGTCCTGGGCTACATGTGCTTTCTGGCCATTGTTACCTTCACAGTCGCTTTTCCAGCCAGAAAGTTGCCAGACAGTTTCAATGAGGCCAAATTTATCACTTTCAGCATGTTGGTCTTTTGCAGTGTTTGGCTCTCTTTTGTTCCAGCCTATCTGAGTACCAAAGGGAAATATCTGGTCGCCGTGGAGATCTTCTCTATCCTAACTTCCAGTGCCGGCTTACTGGCTTGCATATTTTTCCCCAAATGCTACATTATACTATTGAGACCTCACTTAAACATCAAAGAGCAAATAAAAAGAGCAAAATGAAGGAGAAAAGCATTGGAAGAATGTGAGAATCAACCTTCATTTTCCATAATGTATGAAGCATTAGTCTGTGTTGCATATGAAGGAAAAATATTGCCCCTACTTCTCAGCGAAACCTGGCCCATTGTATTGAGAAACAGGGAATCAGATTCCATTCTTATTAATCCATAAGTTCTACTGAGATCACTCTGGGTTGCTCCCTCATAACTGTCAGCGGAAGGACTTGGCTGGTGACTACACACCTGCTACACATTTATGCCACAGGCTACAGGGGGAGTGAGAGATACTTCCTCTGGCTAAATCCACATTCCATATGTTTTCAATGTTGCTTTGATAGAAGCCTTGTGCTTTCTCATGATAGCATTAAAAAAAAAACCCAACCTCCCTCTCTTACCAAATTTCTAGATGTAATTCCTCAGATGGTGGCAAAAAAACAAACAAAAAAAACCCCAACCAGACAACCTGGTGAATATTGTTCAGTTCATCAGTAATCATGTCCTAGATTTATCTCTCTCAATGATGATATTGATCTGTTTATGTCTTGCATGTTGTATATTTCATATGATTCAAACACACACACACACACACACACACACACTCCATGTTCTCTGCATCAATCTGTTTCACTTATTTTTTCAAGGCTTGAGTTTATCCGTTTCATTGACTTCTGAGTGTGTGATTCTAATTTCCCTGGTGTATGATTTAAATCCACTTTAGTGTTTCTTCTTGGATACACAAATAATGCTTTCCAGTGCCTTGTCTAAGTCCTCTGACTTCCGTAACATTTTGGAGTATCACATTTTCCACTGCACTGAGTGCTCAATGTCGTTAGGCTGCCAAGCTAAGCTAGCTTCTTCCCATAGCAGGTTGGACAGTGATCAATAATGACCCAGTCAGAAATAAAATCTGTGTGAGGTGCAGCCAAATGTCAAGAGGTTAAATTACAGGTAAAGCTAACAGGTCTCAGACATCCTCCAGGTGAAACTGAGTGCTGAACAGCTGGCAGGGATCTGGACTGCTGGAAGGGTATCACACTGCGCACATGCACTGAGAGGGCAGAACTGCCCACAATAGACAGCTCAGAACCTAGGTGGGAATCACAGGGCAATTTTGCTGCAGGACATCCAAGTAAAGCTACTGAGGCAAAAGAAATCCATGATCTTGCTCTTTTGCTTGTTGGACGATAGCAAGGGATGTTGCGAGTGTCTGTCTGGGGGCTGGAGCTCGGTGCATTCCTCCAGTTCTGCCTCACAGACGCCAGTCCATGACTCCCTCCTGTTGTGCAACTTGGCGCATGTCAAATTTGGCAAGAGCGCTAGCCACTGCCCCTTGCCCAAGTGTGGCTCTCAGCAGCAGTGGTTGCAGGATTGGAGATGAAAGGGAAGCACCATGGTGCTTTGCTCCTGGCTCCCATCCTGCCTCCTCTTCTGCTGCCTCAGAGAACAACTGCACCCCTCTCTGCCAAGCACTGGCATCCTGTTCCCATCCTGCTGCCTCTGCTGAGAACAACCGTGACCCTCTCTGCCAAGCACCAGCAGAGAGGGACGCCACTACTCTTGGTGGCAGCTGTGAGGGTGGGATAGGAATAGGGATGGCGGAGAATTTCTCCCCGAATCTTCAGGGGGCCGAGCGCCAACGCATTCGGCCCCCCGAAATCGGCAGTGAAATTCTCCGCCACCCCCCCGCCACCCCCGGGATGGGACTTACCTTTGGCGAATGTCCCTCCCGGTGGCGGGTCCCAGCGGAGGTTCGTCGGCCTTTCGTCGGGGGCGGGGGCAGCAGCCAGTCTTCCGACCGCCTGCCACCACCGCCATTACAAGGTAAAGTGTTAAAAAAAAAAAAACCCGTGATAGGCTACATAACGATTTGAATTTCGGCCGGGTGAGGCAGGATGGCTCCCCCCCCCTCCTGAACTTCAGGGGGAGAAGCGAAGTGCCTCCCCCTCAGAGCGAAGCACCCCTGCGAAAAGGTAAGTGACTTTCGTACATCCCTAGATAGGAACCGAGAGGGAAGCACCATGGCACTTCCCGCTCAGTTCTCATCCTGCTGCCTCCACTGCTGTGGATAAGAACAAGCAAGCAGTGTGTGGGGATCCAGTGGTGGGTGACTGACAGGGCAGACTCAGGTGAGTTCACTGATCCCTACCAATAACTGTTTCTAGAGTTGACTAATGTCTTTCTAAACATCGATCTGAGTCTTGGTCCAACCTGTGGATATACAAAATTATATCCACAGGTTGCAGGATAGCACTTTTCTCTGTGTTCTTCACATCAACCTAAACTGAGCAGGAAGTCATCTGAGATTACCTTTGCTCTGGGCAAACAAAGAGTGACAAATCAAGGTCATATACCACCTGTTCCTTCTTCAGTTGTTTGGCTGTTTTCAGTGTCACAATAATGTCAGCACATGGGATGCAAATTTTCTTCCCTCTAATTATCAGTAAGATTAACTCTCCTGCTCACTAAGCCCCAAGGGATGTCTAGTGGCCTCAAGAAAAATGAGCAATAACATTGTTATAAAAGCCACCAATAATACTCAGAGCTGGTCCAAAGGACAGAAGCTGTGTCGCTGAGGGCTGATTATTTTCAGGGATGTCTGTACTGCTGGATTTACTGACATTTCTACAGAGCTAAAATATGAATAGTAGCTTGAGATATCTGCACCTTCCAGTTCCATCTTTTCCCCAAAGCATTCCTCCTTCTTGATATTGCTTGATGCATCAGTACAGGAAAGGGTCAAATATTTCACGGGTTTCATGTGTGCGTGAGGTAGTAAGAAAAAATGCTCTATGTTAAGAAATTTAAAAATGGAGGAATTGGTGTGGATATTCCCTTATATCAATTTAACGGTTTTTCAGTAGAGGTTTAATTTATATATACTGTTATATGAAAACACCTTATGTATTTTATTATACTTAGTGGTATATACATATCACAAATAAATAATAAATACAATACATATGGTCAGCTCTCATTGAAAGCAGTTTATACACAGGCAAATCTGAGACATCAAATAATCTCGAGGAAAATAGGGGAATGTGTCTCTAAATGGGATCTTCTGACCTCCAAAGGATGTTGGTGGTGGTGTGGTTGCTTGTGTTGTTGCCTCATTTTGTGTGCAACACAGATTCTGTTCAACACAGCATGAAGACTCCTTCCTGTAAATGCAGAATGAATGACCACATCAGCAGTAGGCATGAGTTTTATCAACGGGGAGACCTCGTCATTGGACAGATTGCTTCTACGTTCTATTTCCTGTACCCTCCTACATCTTTCAGGGAAAAGCCATCTTCAATGTCCATGAAGGAACTCATGTAAGGACTTCTCCTCTACCCCTATAGTTTTGTTTTGCTTATACCATAATCGACCTCAAAAAACAGAAATGGGTTCTCAGATTGCAAAAAATAGATTTGTAGTAGGAAGCCCCATGCATCTTGGACTTTTTTCTTAGTTTGAGGCTGTCTTCCGTAGGAAAGAAACAAGGTCTGCAGAAAAAGGTCTCCTCTGTCAACCTACTGGCGTCACCTGCTGGCTTTCTACAATTAATGTACTGATGCTTCCTGAGAACCCTTTTCTCTTCTTTGTGATCTACTTTGGTTGCTCACCTTCTTCTGTTTTCTTGCTTATACCATAATAACCAGGAACATCTAATTAACCCACAGAATGCACAAGAACCTTCAATTAGGTATCAATAAGAAAAGTGGTATAAAGGCCACACTTGTGTTTTCATTAATTTACTTCGTTCATTGCTAAGGATTCACTCAATTTCTTTCTATTGCATAATTCTAACATGTCATTTTATTTTATTTTGGAAGACAATTAAAAAAATAAAGGCAACCAAAAAGAGAACATGGATAACAGTATAACTGGATTGCTAAAGAAATAAAGGAGCTCACTAATTATCATTCTTATTCGATCACTGAATACTTGTGGAACAGCTACAGAAAAACAGCGTAAATATGACGTGACTATATAAAGAAAGGATGAAAACAAACGTCATATTCTTTGTGTGTGTGTGTGTGTCTGTTTCTCTATGCATTTGTGTCTGTTACTTTGTGTGTGCAGGTGTGTGCATTAGTCATAAAAATATAGGCAATTGTACTTGGTTGGAAGTTGATCTCTTCCACACAGGAAATGAATGGAGCATGTGGTGCTATAATATCTATTTTAAAGTTAGAGTTCCTTGCTTGCTGCACTTGCTGACTAATTTTACACATAACCATAGTCTTCCATATTGTGTCAATTTGCTCTTCTTTAGTTGGTTGCTTTGGCGACTTCAGTATGTGCTGTGCAATGTGGTTCATGTCTACCCAGAAGTAGGTCCTGTGAAATCAATAGGGGTGACTCCCAGGCACATGGTTATAGCACTGCAGTCTTAGATGTGATCGTTATTCTGTTCAAGAAAGTTATATGATCTTATTGAGCATCTTTTCATGTCTCCCTCACTCTATGAATGACAGTGTGCCTTCATCTTAAATACTTCCTTTCATCTTAAAAAAAAAAATACAAATACAAATATCATGTTGTGCTCCTCCATTTATGTTTTCCAGAAGCAGAGATTCTCCTTTTCCTTATTCTGGCTTAGTAACAAATTCGTATCTGATACATCTGATTATTCTCCTGTGTTTTGGCATTAACGTCTACTCTGCTCATGTCATAGCTGAAGTTTCTGTATGTTCTCAGTATCACCAATGCATTCCCTGAATCCATGATCTTATGGAAGCCTTCCTTCCAAAATGTGCATGTTTTTCGCATTGCTAGAAATGCCCATTTCACCTTTGCATCCTTTGTTATCAACGGGGGTTGAAGACTATGAGGTTTGGGCTTCTTGCCTCACTTAGCATGACTTCACTGGCTGTGCTTGTTCCAGACAGTTTTTCTCAGGTCCTCCCACTCTTCTTATTATCTGCAAGGGCCTACTATTAAAAAGGTCAGGGAAATACACCCTTCTTTTAGAAGATCAGCAAATTCACATTTGGGTTCTTTAAGAACTCTAGGACAGATGTCATCTGACCTCAGCAATTTATTAACTTTCCATTTTTCAGTAAGATGGAGAGCTTCATCTTCTGTCACCACAATTGGACGCAGATCCTCATGCTCCCATCCTGAAACATCAGTTCAGGCACAGGTATCTGTCCTACATGTTCTGCAGTGAAGAGAGATGAGAAGAACTCAGTTAGTTTATCTGCATTCGCCTTATCTTCCTTTAGTACTCCTGGAACTGCATGGACATCTAATAGTGCAATTACCTCCATAGTTGGTTTCCTGCTTTTGATATATTTAAATAATTCTTTATTGTTGGCCTTGAGGTTGTTAGCGATATGCTTCTTAAAATGCTTTTTTGCATCTCTTGTTCTCAGGTTGCAACTTCGTTGCACAATTTTGGGCTCCATTTTCTTCTCATTTGGGCAAGACTTCCATTTTCTGATGGAATCCTCCCCCCCTTTTTTTTAAGAGCCTCCTTGACATTGCTAATTAAAAATGGCAATGACCTCTTGGACTTTTTGTTTCATTTCTTCTCCTGTGGAACATATTCTAGATGAGCTTGTATTACTGTGGTTTGGAGGAACCGCCTGTTTCATTTATTATATTTATACTGATTTTGAAGGGATGAAACATTTTGACTCCCCTGTTCAACTCTTTAGCAGGTCCTTCTGTGTAGACAAGTTTCCACTTTAAAAGTCAAATGTGACTGTGTTGGTTTTCTTTGGCAATTTCCCCACTTAAAGATATATTATATCTTGCCTCCATCCCTCTTTGTGGGGGGTCTGTGAGCACTAATTGGATGCATTTTCAAACTAATTTGGTTGGAGCTCCAGCATTTTTGGTTTATCCCCCCTTGGCTGACCTCTGCTTGCTGGGACCTCTGCTTGCTGGGACCTCTGCTTCTCTCCTCAAGATCTTTTTCAAATGGCTGTCGAATTCTACCTGAATATCATTTGCAGTGAACAGGTCTGGAGCTAACCCATTCACAAAGAAACAGGAGGCAAGCACAGAAAGCACAGGGGAAGTAGAGTGAATTATCTCTGTATGCCGAATAGACCCCTTCTCCCCCTCCTTTTAGTTGCAGTCACTGTGCATAGGGAACTGGCCCAAATAAACCACATTTAATTCAGATAAATACTTCTCCAACTCTTTCTCTCTCCTCACTCCCTACACTTACCCTTGACCCATTCATTTTCCTTCACAAGGCTTTTATGTGACCCTGCTCACTTAATCCCTTCCAGCTCACCCCCAAAATATTTCCTCCTGCCAGCTGAACAGTCCACATACTCCATGCCCTTGTTTTATGTCTGGAGCCAGTCTCCATGAGAATTCAGCTCATCTCCCCACAATCCAAGTTTTCATTGAAATGAAGGCTTATATAGTTCATCTTTCTGGTGTCTAAATTGCAGTTGCACAACCACAGTGTTTCCCTAAAAGTAATGTGTATGTTTTAATACTTACGTGTTTTAGCTAAATAGATATGCCATGGTTTTCAGAAGCTTATGTGCATTTGGATTGATCTGAGTTTCCCCTCCCCAGAAAGATACTCTAATGCCAATGTCAAAAAAAGTTCCTTTGGATGAATGTTTGTCTTTTAGAACATGCAGAAGTTTGTACATGCATCTAGAGGGAGGACACCTGGCAACACCTTCATGACTAGTATCCGTTGCTGGCCTTACACTCAAAAAGGGTGTAATCCAGTCTGAGGCTGCCAAGTATCCAACGCAAGGAGGCCAGAGAGCAGAGGCGATCCTTGCCTCTGTGTTCTGGCTGCCCTACATTTTCAGTAGATGGGTCAATCCTCCAATTAAGCAATGGCGCTCCTGAGCGGGAGGGAAGGAGGCTCGGGCGAGCACAGGAAGCTGCATAACACAGCTTCCCACGTCTCCTCTCCTCCCCACTCCTGGGACTGCTCCCTTTTTCCCATCTCTCTGCCCCCTTTCGGAGTGCTGGGATGTAGCCAGGACCACACTGGCTACGAGGTTGGAAGGGGAGCACAGTTTCTGGGCTCTGAGGTCAGACCCCTTTTTCTGCCCTCGGATCCAAGAAACCAAACAATCCTGTCCCCTCCCCCCTTGATGCTATTTAGGGGGAATAGAATTGCTCTCTAAACTAGTTAAATCTAGGGATGTACGAAAGTCACTTAACTTTTCGAAAGGTGACATTTGTGGTGGTGGGGAGGCGCTCCGTCCCTCCCCCCAAAATTCTGGCCTGCCAGGTCCGCTCTGCAGGGATTCTGCGGAGCCACCGGCCAGCTCCACCAGCAGCCGGACATCCGGCCGCTGGCTAGCAGGGATGCAAATGGCGGCAGCTGTAGCCGCCGCCGTTTGCGTCCCTGCAGTCAGCCTTGATAGGCTATGTAAATGTTTACGTAGCCTATCACGGCTGACTTAAAAGAAAAAAAAAACAGGCATATGCAAATGGCGGCGCCCATGGGCGCTGCCGTTTGCGTTCCTTATTTTGGTACGTCTTAGTCTACGTAAAATTTACGTAGACTAAGACAGCAAAAATAAGGGGAACACAAATAGCGTAGCGTCTACGCTATTTGCGTTCCCCTTATTTTCGCTGTCTTAGTCTATGTAAATGTTTATGTAGACTAAGACGTTCCGAAATAAGGAACACAAATGGTGGCGCCCATTTGCGTATGCGCGTTGTTGTTTTTTCCTTTTAAATCAGCCGTGATAGGCTACGTAAACATTTACGCAGGCTATCACGGTGTTTTTTAAAAATCTAGCTGTGATAGGCTATGTAAATCTTTATGTAGCCTATCATGTTTTTTTGTTTTTGTTTTACTGGAAATGGCGGCGGCGGCAGCCGGTCGGAAGACCGGCCGCCGCAGCTGTCACCACCCAACTGCAGACGAACTGCCGCCGGAGCCGCCACTGCCAGGAAGATCTTTGCAGATCTAGCCGTGATAGGCTACGTGAATCGTCACGTAGCCTATCACGGGTGACTTTAAAAAAAAAAAAAAAAAAAAAGCGCGTACGCGAATGGCGGCCCCCATAGGGAGCCGCCATTCATGTTCCTTATTTAGTTGCTGTAGTCTACGTAAATGTTTACGTAGACTACGGCGAAAATAAGGGCAACGCAAATAGCGTTGCCCTTATTTTCGCCATAGTCTACGTAAACATTTACGTAGACTACAGCCACCAAATAAGGAACGGGAATGGCGGCTCCCTATGGGGGCCGCCATTATCCGTACACACTTTTTTTTTTTTTTTTTAAGTCACCCGTGATAGGCTACGTGATGACCCGTGATAGGCTATGTGAATCTTCACTTAGCCTATCAGGGGACGTTTTTGTTTTTTTTTCTTTGATTGCAATGGCGGGGGCGGCAGCCGGTCGAAAGACCGGCTGCCGCTCCCGCCCCGCTCGAACACCCGACGAATCGCCAGCCGGACCCGCCGCCGGGAGGGACATTCAGGGAAGGTAAGTACCGTCCCGGGGGGGTGCGGGGTGCGGGGGGGTGCGGAGGATTTCTCCCCGAAACTTGTTCGGGGGGCCGAACACGTTGGCACTCGGCCCCCCGAAGTTTCGGGGAGAAATTCTCCGCCATCCCTAAGCCGCATTGGTCAGGCTTTGGTTTTTTTTGCCTACTTTGCACTGAAGTTCCGATACTGAGCTGCATACGTTAAGCTAGCACCCAACAATACGAACTTCTGGTCACATAGCTGCACTGGCGGCTCCGGGCGGGCTCTCCACTGGGGGAGTGGACAGGTGAGCATTCATAGGCACCATTTCAGGTGACTGGTAAGGCCCAAGGCTTCTGGCTCTTTGTGGCCCCAGTTGGGAGATACGGCTTACCTTTGAGGCCAACCCTCCTCACCCACTTGGGTTCTGTGGCTCGAGGAGGGGTGACAGGGGAAGGTCTCTAGGGCTGGACAAAAGTCACTTACCTGTCCTCGAAGGACATTCGCGGTGGGGGGGAGGTGCTTCGCTGGTCCCCCCACGAAGTTCAGGCCGGGGGGGGAGGCTTCCTGCCTCGGCCTGGCTGAAATTCAGGCTGGGGGGGAGGCTTCCCGCCTCGCCCCGGCCAAAATTCAGGCCGGGGAGGAGGCTTCCCGCCTTGCCTGGCCGCGAACGCGAAAGTTTTTTTTAAAAAAACAAACCACCCCCTGATAGGCTACGTGACGATTCACGTAGCCTATCATGGCTAGATCTGCAAAGTCAGCCGTGATAGGCTATGTGAATCATCACGTAGCCTATCACGGGTGACTTTAAAAAAAAAAAAAGTGCGTACGCGAAAGGCGGCCCCCATAGGGAGCCGCCATTCACGTTCCTTATTTAGTTGCTGTAGTCTACGTAAATGTTTACGTAGACTACGGTGAAAATAAGGGCAACGCAAATAGCGTTGCCCTTATTTTCGCCGTAGTCTACGTAAACATTTACGTAGACTACAGCCACCAAATAAGGAACGGGAGTGACGGCTCCCTATGGGGGCCGCCATTATCCGTACACACTTTTTTTTTTTTTTTTAAGTCACCCATGATAGGCTACGTGATGACCCGTGATAGGCTACGTGAATCGTCACGTAGCCTATCAGGGGACGTTTGTTTGTTTTTTTCTTTGATTGCAATGGCGCTCGAACACCCGACGAACTCCCTATGGGGGCCGCCATTATCTGTACACACTTTTTTTTTTTTTTAAAGTCACCCGTGATAGGCTACGTGACGATTCACATAGCCTATCATGGCTGACTTTGCAAATCTAGCCATGATAGGCTACGTGAATCATCACGTAGCCTATCAGGGGGCGTTTTTTTTTTTCTTTCATTGCAATGGCGGCGGTGGCAGCCGGTCGAAAGACCGGCTGCCGCTCCCGCCCCGCTCGAACACCCGCCGAACCACCGGCCGGACCCGCCGCCGGGAGGGACATTCGGCGAAGGTAAGTCCCATCCCGGGGGGGGGGGTGCGGGGTGCGGGGGGGGTGCGGAGGATTTCTCCCCGAAACATGTTCGGGGGGCCGAACATGTTGGCGCTCGGCCCCCCAAAGTTTCGGGGAGAAATTCTCCACCAACCCTAAAGGTCTCCCAGCCCAGAACTGGGTATGTCCGATTGGTGGGCAAGGGCGGACGCCTCGTCACAGACAACGAATGCCTCATTCTACACCTGTCATGTTGGTCTTGTTGGTGGTGTGCCCGCCCGTGCTTTCTTCGCAGATTGTAATCTATCAATAAATGTGGCCCTGTTTATCCCAAATTGATTGGTGTCATCTCATCATTTCTCACCTGTCCACTCGCAAATCTACCATTTCAACATGGCTTTGGCTATGTACTCTGATAGAAGGAAATGCAGACAATGTGCATTACAGTCCTGCCTGTCATACAGAGCCTCCTATAGCAATGTCAGAACTCATTCATTTCAACCGGATCCACCACTGAGATTGCAACTGACCGACTGGACTGCATGAAAAGCATCCCCAGAGGACTTCCTTGCCAGCTTTGCTGAAGATAGCACACCTTGTGCCTTGGAGAGGCAACTTGTGGCCCTCCAGATGATTTGATGTACAACTCCCATCACCTCTCTCCATTGCCTATGCTGGCTAGGGCTGATGGGAGGCGAAGGCTGGACCATATGGGGAGACAGAGGTTGCCCATCTGTACTCTATGAGGAACTTACCAACAGAGCAGAGGCTCTGTAGAAGACCGCAACCATTCACCTATTTCATTGTCTATTTGTAACAAACACCTAAAATATGTTCCTTTGTTTCATGAGAGTGTCTAATTCAGTTAAAATCTGAGAATGCAGTGTATTCCTAGTTATTCAAGCTACAGATCCAAATTTATATAAAATAATATTAGCATGGTACATTATTATAACCTAATACACCTTTCTAAAATCTTTTTGTACAGTGGGATTTTTGTCTCTCTCTCTACCTTAACTGAATTGATCAGACATGAGACCAAAGCTTCTCTTGTCATGTCCATGTCTGTCTGTCTGTCTGTCTATCTACCTATCTCTATCTATCTATCTATCTATCTATCTATCTATCTACATTCTTTTTCCCAGTGTTGTTGGAACCATATCCAAGCACTCCGTGGATCTCAAAAACCTATGATAAGAAAAGCCCATTATGTTTCCAGCTTACCTGGGGCAGAAAATACATGTGAAGACAACATAAAGGCAGCTGTTTAAAAGATGTTGACCTCCCAGATTCTTTACAGCACAGGGGGATGTCAGGTTCCCCCCCCCTCTTATTTCACAGGGATTTCCTATGGTGCAAGGGGCCAAAAAAATCAGCAGTGACTTTCTTAGGGGGATTATACCAGGGACTATATTGTTACAGGCAGCATTCAAGGTGGATTAG
This sequence comes from Heloderma suspectum, assembly GCF_057233095.1. Lineage (NCBI taxonomy): Eukaryota > Metazoa > Chordata > Lepidosauria > Squamata > Helodermatidae > Heloderma > Heloderma suspectum. The sequence goes on along the minus strand of NC_139463.1, from coordinate 89,755,052 downwards.
AGATCTCAAATAAGTCATGCAGTGTAGAATACTGCTGCTACACATAATGGAGAAAAGCAACCAGTGTTAGTTTTTCTTTACAAAGTAGGGGTGTATGAGAAATTTATTTCAGTTCTTTTTTTAAAAAAAAAAACAGGATTTACCTAGTTCGCATTTTCTGGAGCAAACACGTGCTCAGAAACAATCTGTAGAAGTCTGTACATTTTCATGCTAGAAGAAAAAAAAAGTTCACAATTTGATATGAACTCAGGTCAGAATGAGCTTTGAGATGGAATTCAAATAAGTTTGGCAAGCTCATGTTTTGCTGTTTTGCACATCTCTATTGTAAAGTAAAGGAGGAGGAGATTAAATGTATTACCCTCTGTCAACTAGTTTTAAATTTGATATGTTTGTTTGTCATCATAAAATACAGCACAACACAACAGCAACAACAATCACATGATAAGTCACCGAAGCCATGTTTTGAGGTTATCTAGGAGGGGAGTCTCATTCCAAGAAAGCATTAAAGGAATCATTTAACAAGATTATGACCTCCCAAGAACTGTAAATCAAAAGCGGATGTCAACTCAAGTTTTCGTTTTTTGTTTTTCTGTTGTTTCATACATATTGTCTGTGGTGCAAGTGGTTTAATTAATCAGTTTTGACTATGTTTGGGGGAGGTTATGCCAGGGACTGTGTTAGTGCAGGAAGAATTCCAGGAGCAGCAGAGCTGAAATAATGTCATGCAATGTTGTATACTGAATGGATGAATCTTTTATTTACAGTCACCTGACCATGAGCAAAAGATACAGAAATGCATAACAATGAAAGATGTTGTTCCACATCATAAAATTAAGTCACAGTGCCATAGAGCATCTAGTTAAAATAGCAATGTTTAAAATTTTAGCAATTCGCTTGGTAATTCATCTGTTGGATCCCTCAAGTAAGATTCACATAAGAGATTCTAAAGACAAACAAGGAAAAGATTGAGCAATTGGAAGTATCAGGGCATATCTGACCCCCTGATAGTAACAGCAATTGAATAAAACATTTATTACAGATTCCACTCTAACATTGTTGCAAGGTCAACATCTCTCCTTTACTTGGAATATCTTACAGTGAAGAGTTTAGAGGGTAAAACATTAAGCCAGGCCAAAGAGCGCTTCTGCTTCTACATATAATTCAGGAGAGCAACCAGTTACCCATCAGAGATAGTCATGGCTGTAAGAAATTGTCCAAGATGCTTCAGCTATTCTTATTGTTTTATTGTTGTTGTAGTTCAGTCGTTCAGTCGTGTCCGACTCTTCATGACCCCATTGTTTTATTACATGGTATGTATCTTTTATTGCAGTGTGGTGCCAAAGAACTACCAGCATATCTTAGCCTTGGTGTTTGCTGTAAAGGAGATAAATGAAAATCCCACAGTCTTACCTAATGTCACAATTGGGTTTCACATCTATGAGAGCTACTACAACCCACAGATAACTAAGATGGGCACCCTTGGTCTGCTTTCTACACTGCATAGATTCTACCCGAACTACAAGTGTGATGTGCAGAACAATTTGATAGCCATCATTGGGGGAATGTACCCTCTCATCTCTCTTGAGATTGCCACAATCTTGGAGAATTACAAGACTCCACAGGTAGGTTTGTAGACATGAGTAGGTATCTCCATTCCAAAATGGCAGAAATAGCAGGCCTTTTGTAGCCTTTATGAAAAGCTTTAGAGCTGCAGGCAGACAAGACAGGCAGTCACTATTTCTGCAAGGCAAAATAAGTGACTGTTTAATTGGTATTTGGTCCCAAAGATGAGAGAGAACCCGAGGCAAAGAAATCAAGTGTTGACATTTGGCATTTCACCAATGTGACTCCCATAGCTGCCAGTTTCCTCTGGTATTTGACCACTGTGCCTCAGAGAGAAGAGATGGTTAGGCAGAAGTTGAGTCTTTGGCAGCAGTAGGCATTTACCCCAGCCCCCATGGAGAGGGAGAGAGGCTGGTTTAGCTGGTGTTTGTACACTGCATCCCACTGAGTTAAAGGGCGTGAAAGGCAGGGAGAACCCAACTCTGTATCTGGCATTTGCCTGCAAGTCTCCATAGCTGGAGAAAGAGCCATGGCAGGCACAGTTTGGAAGACATTTGACTGTGGCAGTTCTCCTCTTCCCCATACATGCAGGATTCAGAAGGCTGAGTACTGCTTGCAGTTCCCCCAGCACCAGTACCTAGAATATCCAATGTAGGGATGGGGGGGGAAATCCTCCACGGACCCCAGTTCAAAAGAATTTGCCCCCCCGGAGTCCGTGGAGGATTGGAAGACTTACCTCCACCTCCTGGAGGAATCCTCGCCAGCCAGATCCTCCCCGCCAGTCAGGTCGGGGGCACCAGTGATACGGCCGCCACTGCCATATGGCTGGCTGGGCGTATTGACTGCAGACACAAATGGCATCCACTACACCATTTGCGGCTGCAAAGGTCTTAGTTTAAGCTAAATGCAGCTGTAAATAGCTGCATTTCGCTTAAACTTAGAGCTTTACGGCCACAAATGGCATAGTGGACGTCATTTGCGACAGCAGTCAAACCACCCAGCCAACGAGACGGCGATCAATGGCGGCCGTATCGCTGGCACTCTGGAGCTGGCTGGCCGCTCTGCAGAATCGCCATGGACTGGAGCCAGTGGGCGAGGATTGCGGGGGGAGAGACAGATCGCTTCCCCCCCCCAGACACCCAACTGGAACCAGAGGTAAGCATTCTACTGATCCCTACAGTCCTAGGTATTAGGAATGGTAACCAAGCATATTTATTTAACAGTCATTAAACATTCTCTACCTAATATTCTGTAAATTATTTCAATTGATAAAGATCTTAATTTTGTTTTCATTTTCTCTAGTGATGCTTTCAGCCCTATCCCTAAGGCATAGGAACCAGGTTACTGAGTTTCTTTGAACTATGGAGGGTTTATTTTGGTGGCAGAAATTAAAGATGTTATACCTGATGGAGTATTCCCTAATGCTGAGGTCTAATTAGGAACTTTAGTAAAAACTGTGAAATAAGTTCCATAAGAGTTCTTTCTTTCCTTTCCTTTTCTTTTTTAAAAGCAGTAGGTTGGATAACCCATGTGCTGATCGAGTGCATCTGGTGAAAGTAATGGGATAACAAACTTTTTCTTGGACAACTCCAGATGTTTTGGACTTCAGCACTCATCAGCCTTGGCTAGGGATGTCAGAGGATTCTGCCATTGAGCTCAGTGAGGCCGAATGCCAGTGCATTCGGCCCCCCGAAATCCATGGTGGAACGAAACCCCCCTGCCCCACCACCCTGCGAAAGGCGCGCAAAACAGAGCACTTAACTGGTGCCGTTCCCACTTTGCGAAAGGCCGTTCGCTTCCCCATTTTTGCCATGATAGGCTACATAAATTCTTACGCAGCCTATCACGGCAAAAAAAGGGAATGCAAATGGCGGCGGATACGGCTCTCTCTCTCTCTCTCTCTCTCTCTCACACACACACACACACACGCATGCACACACACACACACAGGCAAGGACCCCTTGTGCAGATAATGCATACATAACGGCATAGTCACAAGTCCTGCCATTCTCCTCTTCTGTGAAAGAAACCACATGAAAAACCACAATTGTTGCCTTCCAAGATCCCTCCAAAAATCCCTCCTCTCAGAATCATCTCAACATCTTAATCACCCCCATCTGTTCAATCGTAGAAGCACTCCACCCTCCCCAATTCCCTATGTTGGTCCAGCTGGCTCCTCCAACACCCTGCCTGGCTTCCCATTGGTTCACTGACCATGCTGGATGCTTCCCCATCAACCTGGAGACTTACTGGTGCCCTGCCTAACTCCCCACAGCTCTCTCCCATGGCTCTCTCCCCATGGCTCTCTCCCCGCGGCTCTCTCCCTGCATTCCTGGGAAATTAAGACGGCAGTGCCGAGAAGCCCTCATCTCACTTTGAGACATTCCCAGCTGCTTCAAAGACATTTTAAATCAATCCTTTCAATTAAATGTGGGGCTGCTTTGTGGGCGCCACAGAAGCTGTCAGGACACAGACTGCTGCCCACAGGCAGCACATTGCCGACTCCCAACCAGTGGTGCAGCTATATAATTGTAGACTCTGGACTTCATGTTCTTATGTGTGTGGGGTAGTGTGTGTGTGTGGTTGCTGTTGTTGTTGTTGTTGTTTTTTGACACCCATGACGGTTAAACATATCTCTTCTTCCCTCTTCGCCATTCCATACTTCACAACTGGTTCCTCAGTTCTGGTATCTTACAGCAAAGAAAACCAACACAAAACCCTATTTACCAGCCCTGATAAAAACAAATGTTCTGAGCCTGTGCACTTTTACATATTAAACTCACTGAAATCATAGCAGGGCAGGGCAAAAGTGGACTTTGCTTCTGCTACCCTGATGCTAGACACATTTGCTTGGGAATACACTCCAGTTCGAAGTAAAAAAAGAAAAGAAAGAATAATGCATTTCAATGAAAAATTAGTAACATGAGCACCTGCCCTGTCAGCTGGCCCCAAACTCCGAAATGTTGTAAAATAAGGAGAAAGGATGATGTTCAAGTAGCATTCAAAGTGGTTGGCCCAGGCATGCCAATCCCTGCCCAGGTGTTGATGCAGGGTCTGCTTCCCAGTGTCCCCATCATCTGCTGCTTTCTGAAGGGTCATTTGGGAGGGGGCTGGCACTTAGATGCCAAATCCAACCCTACCTGCACCACAGCCCCCCAATCTAATCAGAACAAGCCCTGAAACACAGAACTCAATAGCACAACCCCCAAACTGTTAAGAATGCACACTGCCTTCACCGTTTATGATATAATGATAGTAGTCATATGTTGGGAAACTGAGCGTGAATTGGAACATTCCTAAATGTCTCTAAATGTCATTAAGTAAAAGTTATATCAGATCAATAATGTTAATAAATGGAAGATGCAGCTATGCTAGAAATCGTACAAAAAAGATTAAAAGAAAAACATTTCCCATCCATGGCTCCCATTCTTAATACCAGATAGTCTCAAATGCAGCTCATCAGTATATTGGGATTGTCCAGTTATTTGTCCTTTCATAAAATACATCTACGGTCTATTTCAGCTTACTACTGGTCCTTTTTCCCCAGCATGGGGTGACAAATCTCTATTCTGGTATTTATACCAGATGGTCCCAAATGATGCATATCAGTACAGAGGGATTGTCCAGTTACTTGTGCATTTCAAGTGGACATGGATTGGGCTCTTTACTGTGGATAATATCCATGGAGAACAGCGTTTGCAGAAATTACTGCCAATGCTTTCACAGGGAGGAATCTGTGTTGCCTTCATAGAAAAATTCCAAGCCTTCAAAAAACAAAGAGAAAAGGCAGCATTGTTGCATGGTGAATTGGAATATTATTCTGTTTACATGGAAAGAAAGGCCAGTGTATTTCTTGATGATTCTTCAAATCCATCTATAATTAAAATAAGTTCACTTCTTCAGAGAGCAGTGTTGGATTCACCTATGAGTAAGGTGTGGGTTATGACGACATACTGGGATTTCACAGTAAGCACCATTGCAATGGGTCATGATATACAATCCCTCCATGGCATGCTATCCTTTGCAGTTCACTCAAAGGAACCATTGGGATTCAGACAATTTCTTCAGAGTGTAAATCCTTCCTGGGCAAAAGAAGATGGCTTTATCAAGGTATTCTGGGAGAAGGCCTTCAACTGTTCATTGAAAAGGACCTTTGAGAGTGAAGCATTCAAGAAAGATTGCAGTGCAGAGGAGAAACTGGACAGCCTTCCTGGAACTGTCTTTGAAATGGGTATGACTGGTCACAGCTACAATGTGTACAATGCAGCCCTTGCTGTGGCACATGCTCTACATTCCATGCATACATCAATGTCCAAACACAAATTACGGAGTTCTGGAAGAACGCTGGAGCCCTGGAATGTGCTGGCCTGGCAGGTAATTTCAATCAAAAGCACATTTCTTTTATATGTTAATTGCTAACGGAATCAAGACACAAGTCTATATTACAATGCTATGGATCTTTCAGCTCCACAATTAACCCTGTTAGGAATATGATTGACTTATACTTTCCAATTGTGTCATCTCCACTTTACCATTATGAAGGCAAACAAACACTGGATATGTTTGGAAGAAGAACATATGGGCTTTGCCTTTTCGATCCATACAAATGAAGGAGATAAACAATATTAAAAACCAAAGACCAAAATTATCTTCACAATCTGGAAAAAGGGGCAAGCTATCTTGTCCCTGGTGTGGTCTCCTCTCACCCAGATAATCGGGATACAACTGTCATAACTAGGTTTCCCAAATAGGAAAAGGAGGGATATTTTTGGGTCAGGGACTTTTATTCCCAGGATAAACCAAAATCAATAGAACAACTCCGAGCTGACTTAGGCATAGGATGGCTACACGAACTACAGCTATCTCATTTCCACAAAGAGCCTCACATACAGACATATGCTCTTAGAACTTTTACAGGACTAGAATAAGCAATGTTAATAGTACAGAAGAGGGCAAGGGCATTATTATATGAAGGATCTAATGGAATGATTAAATGTAAAGACTTGCTATCATTCTTGTTAACTGCCACTCGCCAGACACTTACACAGTGGGGGGTGGGGGGACAAAAGACAATTTGGCAATATTAGGGGGGGGGAACCTCCGGATTTACTTTTGATTCAAGGAAAGAGAGAACTGCTAGCATTTCATGCCATATGGAGGGGTTTTATTCAATACATCAGAACTAGATTGCCAACAATATATTCCCACTTCTGCCCTGAGCATCTGTACATTGTAACAGCTAAACAGAGAATATGCAGCCAGCTCATATAGTAGTAGTAGTGGTAGTAGCAGTAGTAGCGGTTTCAGTAGTATATTAATTGTGTCACCAAGTTTCTGGCAGCAAACCATTGTGCCCCAGTTTTAGGGGATAGTTCTCAGCGGGATTTCATTGTTATGTTATCTTTGGTTGTTGTTTTTCTGCCTTCTTGTTGTTTTCTAAATATATAAGAAAAATATTGTTCACAAATCCTAAAAAGAAACACTCCATTCCATGTAGCCAAAGTAAAACCAGCAGCAAGAAAAGGCAGTGATCTAAAAGCACTAAAACGCTTCTTAAATGCCTGGGAAAATTAAAAAAAGGTCTTCACCTAGTGCTCAGAGGACCATAACATAGGCACCGGCAGCGCCTGTCTGGGAAGAGTGTTCCACAGACAGGGCGCCACCACTGGAAGGTCCCCCCTCTTTTTTGGCAGACACGCACCTTGCCTTATTTGGTAGGGGAAGCTGGAGGAGGGCTTCAGATGAGAACCTTAGTGTCCAGGTAGGCCTAATGTAGAATGTCAAGGGTCTGCTAACTTCCATTAATCTGCTGTCGAAACAGGGTAGCTGGAAGCTGTTTAAAAGACCCATCAGGTTGAAATCTGTGTGACTCATTACTAAATATGCTTAGAATGGGCTGTTATTTTTTTGATATGCTCCAGTGCATTTGCACAGTGGTCACCCAATGGAGATCAGTGAAAGCTTCAATGGCAGAAAAAACATTGCACATGCAGTGGACATACCTCAGTCTTCAAAATGACCTTCCACAAATACCTGGTTAGGAACTGTTGCACAAAATGCTAGTTTCGCCCCCTGGAGGCTAGTCCAATTTGCCCCAAAGAGGAGAGTCAACTTCAGGCTGGGTCCAACTCGATTTTATTGTTTGCAAACAGTTCGACAAAGGAGCTCACGCTCAAAGCAGAGTCGACCCTGGGCAACCTCCGCGCTACAGTTTTATCACTTAGCTTGCATTCCTCAGCCAGCGTGTTACTTTTGATTGGTTGCCAGCGGTTTGCTTAGCAACCTTATCTTAGGGTTACTGTCTGCTCATTCCAGGCATGCGCAGCTCTTACAGTACTATGTGCTGCTTAAGACACATACAATGGCTTTTAGGTTACATTTTTACTACAATTCCCCCCTCAAAAGGCTTTTCTCAAATTTATACTCTCTTTGGTCCCGCGGTGGACTACGAACTTAAAGGCGCAAACTATTATCGCTGTGGCATTGACGGTTTTCTCTAAACAGCAAGTGAGGCCTGGGACGCCCTTGTTCTAGCTACTAGAATGTTGACAACAAAAACACTTTTTTTTTGAACTTTTGGAACTCAGTTTTGTTCCGTTCATCAGGAACCCTTGAAATGAGAGCGCCCCCTTTCTGTAGAGCTACTTGAGTCCTTTCAGGGGTTCATTATTCCAACGGTGACCTTCAGGTGGGTCAGCTTCCAGTGTGACCCTCTCTGGTGCAGGTGATGCCTTTATTCAGTGTGATGAATCCACTTCTTTTCTTTGGCGACTTTCATAGCAATGGGAGTGGTAAGTAGGATCTGAAACAGACCCTTCTGCTTCTTGGTAGGTGGTTCATCTTTCTAGGACTGGATTAGCACCCAATCGCTGGGATTGAGATTATGCACTGGAGCATCTAAAGGCCAGGATTGGTGCGGTGTCGCAAACCTGTGAAAACAAAACAGACTGCAAAGCAGTAACATAACCTTGAATCTTAAAACTTTTACTTTTAAATTCACATTTAAGCTATCAGCCATAGGTAATATCCGAGGTGGGCACTTGTGGAACGTTTAAAAGGTGTCAATTTAATACTTCCCTTGGGGGCGCACCATACTCGAGTCAAGGTGATTGGCAAGGCCTGTGGCCTTTCAACTTAATCTTTAAACAAATTTTAATGAGCATTGTCTTTAAGGTGCGGTTCATCTTCTCAACTTGACTTGTAGATTGAGGTTTCTAAGGGGGGTGTAGCTTCTAGTTAGTTTGTTATGCCTGGGCCACTACTTGCGTCACTTGTCCATCAAAATGGGGCCCCTGATTTGATTCACTCTCTTTAGGTAACAAGAGCTTAGGGATTACTTTTTAACAGGATCTTGGCTACTGTCTGAGCGGTGCAGTCAATTGCTTTTATCATTACTAGCAGGTACCGATAGCCATGAGTCTGGGGCAACTCTGAAAAGTCAATTTGAAATCTCTGAAAAGGATAGTAAGCGCATGGGCGACTTCTCATTTGAGCTGGGGGCTCAAGCATCTTTGAATCATTTTTGAGGCACAAAGGGCAGTCAGCCACTGTTCTCAGGTCTTGGTCCAACCTGAAGGAGGTGCTATCTGCCTCGGGCGCACTCAAAATCGAGGTGCTAAAGGGGGATGATCCCTTTATTAGCTAACCATAATTTTTGAACTTCTCAATGAGCGGCTTCAAGCCTGCACAGGTGGCTTTTTTCAGAGGATACTGCCTCACGCACACAGGGCTCTCCCTTTTTAAAGAAGATTTTAATTTGTGTTATGCATTTGGTCGGGCAGGGGTTCTGTCTGCCCACACACATGGATTAACATTCTCTAAAATCTCAGTCCCTTTGGCCTCTGACACAATCTTGATTGCTTGAAGGGCCATTCGATAATTTGAGCCCTGCATTGCTGGCAGCTGTACTACAATCTGATTATCACGGAAGAAGATTTTAGCTTGCAGTTTTGTTAACAAGTCCCGCCCCAAGAGGGCAACCAGGTATGCAGATGAAACTACAAAGGCATGTTCCAGTATGTTATTTCCAGTCTTCGTGAGGAGGGGCTTACACATGGGCAATTTAGTTTTGTTTTTTTTCCCCTTTAATTTCTTCTATAGTTACATGCTTTCCACTTTCTCTTGCCGGGGGGCTTCACAGGGATCATAGAAAATGTGGCTCCAGTATCTACTAGGGCTTTACAGTCCTCGCCACCAACCCTTACTTTTACCTTGGGATTCTCCCGAGCGTTTTTTCGTAGGGTGGTGGCCCTTCAGCTAGACTCCCCCCCACTGGAGGACCCTGCCAGCATTTGGCAGCCTTCAGGGTGAGTCTCTTTTCTCTTTTCTTTCAGCTCTGGACAATCTTTCTTCCAATGTCTCTTCTCTCGGCAATACGCACGTTTATTGAGCCCCGGTTGGCCCTTTCCTTTTCTGCCCCCCCCCCTCTGGTCACTTCTGTGCTCTCAAGCTGCTGTTTATATCTCCGCCTATGGTGGCTGCCAGCATTGCCTTTTCCTTTTTCCAGGAATGGCACTTTTTTATATGCTCTCATGTGCACCATAGCTCTAAAAACTTCATGATCTGGGGTCTGATAAGGCTAAAGCAGGCGGTGATATTAAGGCTTGCTTCAATTTAAGAAAAGCCTTTTTTATTTTAATTGTCCACTTCTAGTGGGTAATATTTTTGTTAAAGCTTCATATGGGGGCTTTACCCCTTTTTATGGCTACTATAGCCTCCCTCTTGTAACAGGCACACTTATCTTTTGGCTTGCCTGTTCTGCAAATCATGTTTCAAATTCTCTGTGCCATGCACCAGTTTTAACTCTTTGTTTTCTCTGCAAGTTAGGCTGTTTGCCATTGCTTCGACAGAGACTCGCTTGCTTAGATCTTCAACGACACACATTTGGGATAAGCTTTCTTTCTTTTTTAAGCCTTTTTGTCTGCTACTTGCTTCTGCCTTCTTTTATACCTTTTTCATATCATTAAAATCTAACACCATGACTGGAAAACATTTGTTTTGTATAGTAGGGCATGGTGGAGCAGATCTAACCATTAAACTGCTCCTCTGAGTGCATGGTCAGGGCCCATCAAAATCAAGGGAAGGGCGTTCTCATATGTGGAGAGAGTTCCAAGCCACCATTTTTGCATCGGCAACTCCACACTGCATGAGTTTTGGCAGAGTGTCAGGTTTGCCTCTGAGCAAATGGAACGTCAGAACAGTTCAGATTTTGAGAAAGAGCTGGAACACATGGGGCAGGAACTTTCTTAGGCTTCAGAAACACAGCTGGGCTTAGAAGTATCACAGGAGAGTGGGGGACTCTCTCTCTCTCACCTCTTAAGTTAAGAGAATTTGCTGCCCCCTTTTTAAAGGGAAACTAACTTTCGTAGTTTCTCTTTGAACTTTTTGAAGGCTGTTTCCTTTGTAGTCTATGAATCTCTAGAAATTTGTATCTGTATGCTTCATTAGGGTAAATGAAATCAAAGCCTTGGAAATCATAGAATCATAGAATAGTAGGGTTGGAAGGGGCTTACAAGGCCATCGAGTCCAACCCCTTGCCCAGTGCAGGAATCTAAATCAGAGCATCCCTGACAGATGGCTGTCTAGCCTCGTCTTGAATGCCTCCAGGGTGGGAGAGCCCACCACCTCCCCAGGTAATTGGTTCCATTGTCGTATTGCTCTAACAGTTAGGACGTTTCTCCTGATGTTCAGCTGGAATCCAGCTTCCTGTGACTTGAGCCCATTATTCCGTGTCCTGCACTCTGGGATTATTGAGAAGAGATCCTGGCCTTCCTCTCTGGGACAACCTTTTAAGTACTTGAAGAGTGCTATCAGATCTCCTCTCAGTCTTCTCTTCTCAAGGCTAAATATACCCAGTTCTTTCAGTCAAATGCAGCTTTTTATCTGAGTGTTGAAATCACAAATCAAACTGTACACTGAGCTGATCACAGACAAACACACAATCTACAACAACGGGAGTTTAAGGCTATGACAAGCCTCACAGTACTTTTTACGGCAAGTCTTTAACTGGCCAAAGTTCCAGTCCATGTGCAGAGTGCCTCTAACAAAGAAGGCTTTGGGCCATAAAGAAGGGATGCGTTTTAACAAAAGCTCTGTGTCTCTTCATCAGTTCGAATGGGGAAGGTGTAACCTTACACCTCTTCTAGATTCCTCCACAGATAAGAACAGAGCAGTGCTGCTCAGCTTTCCAGCTGTGATGCTTTTCTTGTTTGTTTGTTTGTTTTGCAAATCTCACTCTTTTGTCAGGTCCTCACAGACACCTTCCAGCCTCTCTGCTTGCTAAGGCTAAACCAGCCACGGCGAAGGGGGGTTAGGCAAGTCCCCCTTGGCTCTGCTCTGAGTAGGCTGACAGAGATAAGCTCACACAGACCCTGATATTTTAAGAACTTGCTCTGTCTTTGTTTCTTGATTTTGCCACAGTCTTTAAGTCATCAAACAAATCTCTTTCTTCAGAAGTTGCAACTTTTTCAACTGCTTTTGCTTCTTCTAACAAACTTGGATACGGTGGCAGACAAACTGTCTCTGGAGGGCCCCCTCCCTCCCCCAACAACCTCTCCTCCCAACCTAACAGACCGAATAAGACCAGGGGGAGCTCAGGGCACCTTGGGCAGGGTCTCCCAGTCTTCAAGCTCCTTCCGTGGGGCTTGAATCAGGGGGAACAGGGGCTTTGGGCTTCACCTCGGAGCAAACCATCATGACTTTACAATATTGAACTTTATATTCAACCTTTTCTCACCTTCAGTGGATTTTGGTTGGCACTCATCCAAATGCTGATAACCTCACCTTCCCTGAGGCAAATTTATCTCTTACTACTTGATTCAGACACCACCCGGGGTCTCTTGTCCCTGTGGTCCTTTGCCAGTAACACATTTACACATTTACACTTCTGTAACTAAGGGGGATTCTTTCCGCACCAATTCAACCACCCATCAATATAGGCGAAGTGATCCCATTGCCCATTATTCACCACATTTTTATATACAGCATTTACAAGATTTACACCAAAGGATCCTATGTCTGGCCAACTAATTCCAAATGCTGGCCAGTCCAATTGACAGTGTAACCAGCTTGCCTTTCGACATCTTAGTACACGGAGTCTGACAAACCTCAGACGCTTGACTTTGCTGAAGTTCTTTAGCATGCATCCCAAGGGAGTGGCAGAGCTTTCTAAACGGGAGCTACCCACCCCCATTGTGCCTACCTCTATTTGAAACCATACACGGAGCCTGACAAACCTCCGACACTGACACGGAGTCTGACAAACCTCAGACGTTTACACAGAGTCTGACAAACCTCAGACGCTCCGAAGGCAACTCAAACAGAAAGACAGAAGGGAAATCAAGTACTTACTCTGCCCAACACCCTAGTGCCGTCTCTTCAGACCCATTCAGCCTGGTTGACTCAATCAATGGAGTCCACGCCTTTAACCTCCTGGGTGTCCTGACCCCCGTTCTCTGGTGCCGTGGCAGACCTCAAAGGCGGTCCGGCGCGCCCCACAGGCACCTTTGCCGGTTCTGTCGTTTGACCCCAGGGTGGTCCAAGGGACTCCTGACTGCTCGCCAGTTTGTTGCACAAAATGCTAGTTTCGCCCCCTGGAGGCTAGTCCAATTTGCCCCAAAGAGGAGAGTCAACTTCAGGCTGGGTCCAACTCGATTTTATTGTTTGCAAACAGTTCGACAAAGGAGCTCACGCTCAAAGCAGAGTCGACCCTGGGCAACCTCCGCGCTACAGTTTTATCACTTAGCTTGCATTCCTCAGCCAGCGTGTTACTTTTGATTGGTTGCCAGCGGTTCGCTTAGCAACCTTATCTTAGGGTTACTGTCTGCTCATTCCAGGCATGCGCAGCTCTTACAGTACTATGTGCTGCTTAAGACACATACAATGGCTTTTAGGTTACATTTTTACTACAGAACTGGGGCAGAAATCTTTTCTCAAGGGAAATGTTTTGCATCTGTCAAGCCACAGAATGCTGAAGCAGGGATAGCACTGCTCCCCAGCTGGCAGATTGTGGCTCCTGTCGGGGACTTCCCAGCATCTGTCCAAGGGCCTGCCTGCCTGAGCTGGCTGTGGAGGTATTACATGTGCAGTTGGAGAACCCTAGGACTAGTAGCCTGGTTGACTTGGACATACACGCTGAGATTGACTTAACCCTCGGGCTGGAGAGGGTGCCCAACTCAGTCCTGGATACCAATGGCCTCCACCTCACTCCTGCCCCCAGACCATGCTCACTGAACCTGCTGAGCCCCTGCCCACACTTGCACTCCCCCTTGTAGAGCCGCCTCACCTATCCTGAGGTGTCTGCAAGAACCGGACGATGCCGTGGTGGCTATTTTGCAATAGAGGTGTAAATGGGCCATTGAGGCCTGTAATGTTGCATAGATGGGGCCTTTACTTCTGCCATTTGTGCAATATTACATTTGTGGAAGTTCCCAAGTCTCCATTTTGTTTTCAAATGGCCACTGCGGGAATAATGGGTGCTTGCAGACAGCTCCGGATCGGTGCGGGCAGCTCAGCAAGCAGGTTGTGAATGGATCCAGCAGCCCCTCAAATAGGGGCAGAGGTGCAGCGGGGACCTGGAGGACCTGGACAGTCCATCCCTCCACTGGGGTAAAACATTCAGGAAGCAAGAGTGAGACATACCCAAAGTAATCTCAACATATCTACGCTAGGTACTTGTCAATGTAATTGTGAAAACATTTTGCTGTCTGTTAGTATCTTTTCCTCTTTGAATGTAGCTCCATCCCTTTCTAAGGGGCATCTCATGCAACAACAGTGCAGGAGAGACAGTGCAGTTTGATGAAAATGGAGATGCTGTCACAGGATTTGATGTTACAAACTGGATCATTTTCCCAAATCAATCTTTTGTGAGAGTTAAAGTGGGAATGTTCAATCCACAAGCTCCTCCCGGAAAAAAGTTAGCAGTCCGTGATAAAAATATTGTGTGGCCTAGGACATTCAACCAGGTGAGACCAGAAAAAGCATGCAAGACGTAGCACAAATGGTCCATTTGTTTGTTTGTTTACAAATTATTTCACATCACCTGTCATGTTCAGCATACATAGGTAGGAGGCAACAATAGAACCACAAAAGGAATTAAAGAGGCAGGGGAGTGCCCGTTTAGTTGAGGTGAGTCACACACACACACACACCTCCGCCACTATAACCTCAAAATTATATTGATTATCAAAATGACACCACTTGAGCTAATAACTAAAAACCTGGTTTCCATGTTCTACCTTATGCGGTCTACAATTGCACAAACATTCAAATAAATCTGTTAATGCGGTCACTGGTACAGTTTGTTAAACAGTGCTTCCAATTGGCACATGTATTTATTTTTTTCCTCCAGTTCCAGTATGGCTTATCATTCTTTCCCATTTTGGTGAAAACTCCTTTCCTCATGCTTGTTGAAGAGGTGTGTTTTTATTGGTTTGATGATGTTCTGAGCAGTAGCTTAAAAATATTAAGGTTTTCCTGTCCCATTATAACCCAGGGCAGCAAATGCTGGCAAAGTTATCTCATGCATGCTCAGTGTCATTCTGAAACTAGAATGCTGCAAGTACATCAGTGTTTTCAAAGGGTTTTGCAGAGGAAATCAACGGCATTCTGTGATCAGTGCTGATTTCTTCAGTTATGAGATGTGATCCCACAATGTCAGGCTACAAATTATACACAGACCGGGGCTCCAGTGAGGGAGGGGGTGCGTACGTGGACATTAAACCATTAACCACCCTCTCCTATTGTCTCAATGTGAACCAGTTCACCATGTCTCCATTTTTCATTGCCCTAACGTTTTGTGCTTGCACAGGCTTTTTAGGACGTTTGTACACAATTCTGAAGGATTAACTGGAAGCCAGACAACATGTCTGTGCCCACATCCCTGTGCCTATATCAGCCTTGCAGGCTTGCACACAGTCAGGCGAATCAAGGAATAGGGCTTCAGATTCAGACAGAGTGCTTCTGTCTTCCATAACACCTCTACATAACCTTGTCCACACACCACCCACCTCAGTTTCTCTCTCTCTCTCTCTCTCTCTCTCTCTCTCTGTGTGTGTGTGTGTGTGTGTGTGTATGTGCACCTTGGCCTCTGTCTCTAACACACACACACACACACTTCTTGAACTGCTTGGCCAGTTCAGGCTTTCTTCAAGAATGTTCAAATATTTGTTCCTTCTGAGGATTCTCTCCTTGCTTGTAGTGCTGATGTATGTGTGCTGCCAAAAATATATATGTATGATAAATGCAATGTGTGCCATGATCACTCTGTCACTTGCAAATCATAGTTTGTTTCATGCAGCCATATGTTTGTTGGATTACAACAACAACAACAAAGCCAAAAGGAAGTCTCCCAGTTTCCAGCCCAACAGGGATGGCTGTTTTGGCTCAACCCTAGCACAAACATGCACCTAACACATATACTCACTGGCACAACAGAAAGGTAATTTACATATGGTAAGGAGTACCACAGACACACTACTGATGCTGGGGATACACAAACACATACCGTACTGAAAAAAAAAAGCATGAAGGCTGGGGGTGGTCTCCATAATCTATTACTCTTTCATGCTGGTCACCAGGAAAATCCATCACCCTGCCACGGGCTATGATGGCCTACATCTTGCACTGGGCCAAATAGACAGGTTCTGGATGCTGTTGGGGACTTCACAGCATGCTGCCCAAAGGCCTACCTGGCTGGGCTAACTAAAGTGATTTCACATGTGGTGTTGGACAACTCTAGGTGTCAGGAGCACCCTAGCTGCCTCTTACAGTCCCCTCCAATCGCCAACTCAAGACTAGGGATGTCAGAGAATTCCGCCACGGATCTCGGTGAGGCTGAATGCCAGTGCATTCGGCCCCCAAAATCCGTGGTGGAACAAAGCCTCCCCAACACATGAAAGGTGCACAAAATGGAGCATTTACCTGCTGCCGTCCGCGCTGACTTGCGAATGGTGCCACTATTAGCGTTCCCCTCCCCCCCCGCCATAATAGCCTACGTGAATATTTACGTAGGCTAAAATGGCTAAAAAAAGGGAACACAAATAGCGGCCGCCGTAGCTACCGCCATTTGCATACGCTGTTGTGGGGTTTTTTGGCTTGCCATGATGGGCTACATAGATACACAGAGTGATGCCGGCCCAGGGAGAATTCTGGGGGGAGGGACGGAGCGCCTCCCCCCCACCGCGAATCCAAGCTGCAAAAAGGTAAGTGACTTTCATACATCCCTACTCAAGAAACAGATGATGAGGATTCTTTCCAAGGCTTTATTCCTTTATTACTTAATGACTCTTAGAGATACTAGTCACTAGCGACTAAACAAGGAACTGCACTGGGGTAGATAGCAGAGTAGCCTAAGCTCCAGGTAACTTCCATAACTTTAATTAGGGATGGTGGAGGATTCTGCCACAGACTACAATGAAGCCAGATTTGAAACAATCTGGTCCCCCAGACTCTGTGGCAGAATGGAACACTTACCTATACCTCCCCGCGGAATCCTCTTCTGCCGGAACCTCCGGCTCCAAATTGCCAGTGATATAGCCGCCATGCCATGTTGATGGCTAAAGGGGACTGACGGTGGATGCAAATGGCGCCCAGGATGCCATTTGCGGCTATAAAGGCCTTAGTTTAAGGTAAATGCAGCTGTAAATGGCTGTATTTAGCTTAAACTAAGACCCTTACAGCCACAAATGTCATCAGGGATGCCATTTGCAGCCCAGTTTTTTCACCTGATAGGCTACGCAAATATATGCATAGCCTATTGCATGAGTGAAAAGCACAGATGCCAATGGCATCCAGGACACTATTTGCGGCCGTAAAAATCTTTGTTTAAGCTAAATGCAGTCATTTACAGTAGCATTTACCTTAAACTAAGGCCTTTACAGCAGAAAATGGCATCCAGGACGCCATTTGCATCTGCAGTCACTCAAGTCAAGTCCCCTTCAGCCAGCGATACTGCATGGCAGCCAGATCACTAGGACGTCGGAGCTGGCCGGTGGCTTGGCAGAATTGCCATGGAGCCAGCCGAACAGGATTCCGGGGGGAGGAACAGATCACCTCCTCACTGTGGGTGGCTTCCCAACGAACTGGAAGGTAGAGAAGCCAGCCATCCCTAACTTTAATATTGGACACACAGTGGCTGTGAAGATCCCATCTATGTAATATTAAAGTATTATAGAAATATCACATGCTCTAGTGGTCCTTGCAGTCTTGAAGGAGGTAGTGGGGTGCAGGCTTCAGGCATTCTTGGATGAAGCTGATTACCTTAACCCATTTCAGTCTGGCTTCAGGCCCAGGTTGCAGATGGAATAAGCCTTGGTTTACCTTTTTGAAGGGGGTGATTTGTGTGGGGGGGAGGCGCTCTGCACATCCCCCCAAAATCATAACCCGGGTGGCTCCGCTCCGTGGCAACTCCACGGAGGCGCCGGCTGGGAGCATTCACAAGCATGCTGAGCCTGCAGACGCAAATGGCGGTAGCTACGACGGCCACCATTTGCGTTCCTGTTTTTTTGCCGTGATAGGATACGTGTGCTCCTGTTTTTGATAGGCTACATGCTCCTCGCAAATAGCGTCCCTGCATTAGCCATGATAGGCTACGTAAGTATTGGCATAGGATATCACGCCAAAGGTGGGGAAGCGAACAATGGCCGCAGACGCGACCGTCCTTCGCAAAGCAGCGAAGGTAAGTGCTCCGTTTTGTGCACCTTGGTGGGGGTGGTGGGGCGGCGGGCTTCGTTCTGCCACAGATTTCGGGGGGCCAAATGCACTGGCATTCGGACTCACCAAGATCTGTGGGGGAATTC
This sequence comes from Heloderma suspectum, assembly GCF_057233095.1. Taxonomy (NCBI): domain Eukaryota; kingdom Metazoa; phylum Chordata; class Lepidosauria; order Squamata; family Helodermatidae; genus Heloderma; species Heloderma suspectum. The sequence goes on along the minus strand of NC_139463.1, from coordinate 89,736,693 downwards.
TCTGACATCTGAAGGATGGAGGAGTGCAAGCCTATCGCTGTTTATTGATCCCTCATTGTCTTTTGATACCATCAATCACAGTATCCCTTTTCACTGCCTTTGTGACATTGGGACACCATTTTATGAAGGTTCAGCTTTTACACACAGTGTGAGCACTAGAGATAATATTGGGTGAGTGAGCCTCAGACCCATGACATAACATGGGAGCTGAGGAGCCTCACTGCACACTATTTTATCCCCAATGTGGTAGGAGATCAATATGATGCAGTTGGAGGTGGTCATTGGGTGATCAAGGGCAGTATGCTGATAAAACAAGCTTTCCCTGTTTTGATATTCCTTATCATACCACTTCCCCATTTTATTGTTTCTTTTTATTTGTATATATTAACGCTATATTTTGACAGTCATTGGATACTCTTGTATGTCACCTGCTTAGAAATTTTATCAACTCCAACTAGGGATGGCGGAGACTCCACGAATCTTCGGGAGGCCTAGCGTTGAGGAATTCGGCCCCCCGAAAGTGTTGGGGAAATTCTACGCTGGCCCCCCGCTCCCCCCCGGGATGGGACTTACCTTCAGCGAATGTCCCTCTTGGCGGCGGGTCCCGGCAGCGTTTCGGCGGCGTTTCGTTGGTGGCGGGGGCGGCGGCCAGTCTCCTGACCGGCTGCCACCGCTGCCATTACAAAATAAAAAAGTAAAAAAAAACCCAAAACACACACACCTGTGATAGGCTACGTGACAATTTACGTAGCCTATCACGGCTAGATTTCCAAAGTCAGCCGTGATAGGCTACATAAATCGTCACGTAGCCTATCACGGGTGACTTTGGGGAAAAAAAAGTGCGTACGCAAATGGCGGCAGCCCATGGGTGCCACCATTTGCATTCCTTATTTTGGCACATCTAGTCTACGTAAAGATTTACGTAGACTACGGCGAAAATAAGGGCAAAGCAAATAGTTCCCTTATTTTCGCCGTACTCTACGTAAATCTTTACGTAGACTATACGTGCCAAAATAAGGAACGCAAATGGCGGCGCCCATGAGCCGCCGCCATTTGCGTATGCGCTTTTTTTCCCCCCAAAGTCACCCGTGATAGGCTACATGACAATTAACGTAGCCTATCACGGCTAACTTTGGAAATCTAGCCGTGATAGGCTACGTTAATCGTTACGTAGCCTATCACAGGGTTTTGGGGTTTTTTTACTTTTTCTTTCACTGCTGGGGAGACGGGGCGCTTCTCCCCGGCCTGAATTTCGGCCGGGCGAGGCGGGGCACCTCCCCCCTCGGCCTGAATTTCGGCCGGGCGAGGTGGGACACCTCCCCCCCTCACCTGAACTTCACAAGTGAAATCACAACTCTCAAAAAAGCTTTATCTCAGACCTAACCACTCTCTACCAATGTCTTTGATTAGGTGCTGCCCATTTCTCTGTGTAATGACAACTGCCATCCTGGTTACATCAGGAAAAAGAAGGAAGGGGAGCCATTTTGCTGTTACGATTGTGCCCCATGTCCTCAAGGGAAGATTTCTTATCAGAAGGGTAAATGTCATAGATCTGCACACATATCAAGCATGCTACGTATCATATAATATCATGCAAAACTGATATAATGAAAGTTGGCATGGTCTTTGGTTTGGAAGGAGTAGGAACAGGTTACTGACCCTTGAACATCTGTGTCTCTGAACGTTTTATACACTTATTGATGAAAAGATGATAGACAGGTAGGCAGGCAGGCAGACATGTTCTATGCTGGTGTGGAACTTGAAAGGAGCAGGTCACTGGGGCCAGAATGACTAAAAGTCTTCCTGAATAGTCCTTGGTAAGTTTCCTGGCATACCTTTTGTAATGGAATTTAAAGAAAGAAATTCCCAGGAGGGCTTAGAGATAGTTCAAGAAGATGACTAATTCTTATGCACCCACTCCAACCAGGGGGTTGGACAAGCTAGGTGTAAAAGGGAAACAAGACAGGACCTTTGCTGAGCTAAAAGATGGAATGACAGTGAGAGTGAACTTAGCTGTAAACTCTGGAAGTGTTTGGATTGTATTAGGGAAGTCAGAGAATTCTGCCACGGATCTCAGTGAGGCCGAATGCCAGTGCATTCGGCTCCCCGAACTTCGTGGCGGAACAGCCTGCCACCCCCCTGCCCCCCCACGGATCCCCCCCTGCCCCCCCACGGATCCCCCCCCAGAATGAGACTTATCTTGGGTGGATCTTCCGGGCCTCCACCGCCGCCATTTCCAGACTTGTGTAAAAAAAAAAAAGACATGATAGGCTACGTAAACATTTACATAGCCTATCATGGCTAGGTTTAAAAAAAAAACAATCATGGTTGGGTGGGTTTTAAAAAAAACAAAAACCGGATACGCAAATGGCAGCGGCTACGGCCGCCACTATTTGCGATCCTTTTTTTTACCATCTTAATCTACGTAAATATTTACATAGACTATGACGGCGAAAATAAAGAGGAATGCAAATAGCGTAGTGGGTGCTATTTGCGTCCTCTTTTGATTTGCCGTTTTAGCCTACATAAAGATTTATGTAGGCTAAAACGGTGAATGAAAAAGGGACACAAATAGCGCCCGCTACGCTATTTGTGTTCCCCTTTATTTTCGCTGTCATAGTCTATGTAAATATTTACGTATTTTTTTTAAGGCAGACGTGATAGGCTATATAAATCTTTACGTAGCCTATCACGTCTTTTTTTTTTTTAACAATGGAAATGGTGGCTGCGGCAGCCGGTCGGAAAACCGGCCACCTCTGCTGCCGCCGCCAGAGCCACCACCACCCGGAAGATCTGCCCCAGGTAAGTCTCATCCCGGGGGGGATCTGCGGGGGGTGGGGAGTGGCAGGCCATTCCGCCACGGGGTTCGGGGGGCCGAATGCACTGGCATTCGGCCTCACCGTGATCCATGATGGAATTCTCTACCATCCCTACGGCCGGCTGTGCTCCGCGGTGGTTCCACGGAGCAGTCGGCCAGGCCCAGGCCAGAGACGTCTGCAGCCAGATTTCCGGCCGTGAAAGGCTCTGGGTAAAAAAACAAAAATAAAAAAACCATGTATGCAAATGTAGACTAAAGTATGTAGTATGTAGACTAAAACGAAGACAAGAAAGGGGAACGCAAATAGCTTAGTGGGCACTATTTGCTTCCCTTTTGGATTCACCGTTTTAGCCTACGTAAATATTTATGTAGGCTAAAACGGCGAATCAAAAAGGGATGCAAATAGTGCCCGCTATGCTATTTGCGTTCCCCTTTATTTTCGCCGTCATAGTCTACATAAATATTTACGTAGACTAAGATGGCCAAAAATAAGGAACGCAAATGGCGGCGTCCGTAGCCGCCGCCATTTGCGTACGCTTTATTTTTTTTTAACTCAGCCATGATAGGCTACATAAATCTTTACGTAGCCTACCACTTCTCTGTAAAACAAACAAACAAACAACAAGACTGCAAATGGCAGTGGTGGCAGCTGGTCAGAATACCAGCCGCCACCGCCCAGAACATCCACCCCAGTTAAGTCTCGTCCTGGGGGGGATCCGAGGGGGGGTTGGCAGGCCATTCCGCCACAGATTTTGGGGGGGCCGAATGCACTGGCATTTGGCCTCACCAAGATCTGTAGCGGAATTCTCTGACATCCCTAGGTGATGATGTTTTGTGAGCCAAAAGAATGAGAGTGAACTTAACTGTAAACTCTGGAATTGTTTGGATTGTATTTCCCTCTCTGGAGTTCTGATGTGGGATTTATTATTATTATTAATAATATTAATATTACTATTTGTATTATTATATAAGCAGGGATATTATTATAATATAAGCAGGATAAGCAGGGTTGCTATATAGGGATGGCACGGGTGCCCAATTCAATCCATAAATACAGTCGACCTCCTCCTACCTGCACCCCCAAGCCATGCTTGCCAAGCCCCTGCCCCCCCTTGCCCCCTACCCATGCTCTGCAAATCGCCTGCACTCACCCCGGCCACCTTGTCAAGCTTTGCAGTCGCCATTTTCTGAGAAATAAAATGGCAATTGTGAAACAGAGCACTTACCTGGTGCCATTCGCTCTGCTTTGCGAATGGCGGCCGCATCTGCAGCCACCATTCACTTCCCCATTTTTGCCATGATAGGCTACGTAAATTTGCATCCCTGCAGAGGCTGTGATAGCCTACATAAATATTTATGTAGCTTATGATTGCAAAAAAAGGGAACTCAAATGGCGGTGGCTACAGCTGCCGCCATTTGCATTCCTGTTTTTTTGCCATGATAGGCTACGTAAACATTTACATAACCTATCACGGTGAAAGACTAGGGTGCAAATGGCAGCCGCTACGCCATTTGCACCCCTGCTTTTTGCCATGATAGGCTACATAAATATTTATATAGCCTATCACAGCCTCTGCAGGGATGCAAATTTAGCCGCCGCCATTTGTGTCCACAGGCTCCACACGCCTGTGAATGCACCCGGCCGGCAACTCCGCAGAGCTGCTGCAGAGTGGAGACGGATGGGTTAGGATTTCCCACCTCCCCCAACTCCACGAATCACCCCTTCAAAAAGGTAAGCGACTTTCACACACCCCTGATAAATGCAGATGAATGTGGGCAGTGTTGTCTGATAAGGATAGGATCTTTGAACCATGCTACACTTTTGCTTTAAGGCCTCTACTATCTCCCTAGATTGTATCAGCTGTCTTTCTCTCATATAAAAAAAAATGCTACTTTTTCCTTTTCAGATATGGATTCCTGCACTGAATGTTCAGGAGATCACTATTCAAACATAGAGCAGAATCAATGCATTCCCAAGGTTATAAGCTATCTCTCCCATCAAGAAGCTTTGGGGCTTTTGTTGTCTTTATCTGCTGTTGCTTTTGCTGTGATCACAGCTTTGATACTTGGAAACTTCGTGAAGCACCAGGACACTCCCATAGTCAAAGCCAACAACCGGAGCCTCACCTATATCCTCCTCATCTCTCTTCTTCTTTGCTTCCTCTGCTCCTTGCTGTTCATCGGACAGCCAAAGAGGATGACCTGCCTTCTCCGGCAAACAGCTTTTGGCATCATCTTCTCAGTTGCCCTTTCTGCTCTTTTGGCAAAAACCATCACTGTGGTTCTGGCATTCATGGCAACCAATCCAGGATCCAGAATGAGGAAATGGGTAGGGAACAGGTTGGCCAATTTTATAGTCATGTCCTGCTCCTCTATTCAAACAGGGCTTTGTGTGAGTTGGATAAGCACTTCCCCTCCATTCCCAGATATGGACATGCATTCACTGAATGGGGAAATTGTAGCAGAATGCAATGAAGGTTCAGTCACCATGTTCTACACTGTCCTGGGCTACACGGGCTTTCTGGCCATTGTTACCTTCACAGTCGCTTTTCCAGCCAGAAAATTGCCAGACAGTTTCAATGAGGCCAAATTTATCACTTTCAGCATGTTAGTCTTTTGCAGTGTTTGGCTCTCCTTTGTTCCAGCCTACCTCAGTACCAAAGGAAAATATTTGGTGGCGGTGGAGATCTTCTCTATCCTAACTTCCAGTGTTGGCTTACTGGCTTGCATCTTTTTCCCCAAATGCTACATTATAGTGTTGAGGCCTGACCTAAACATCAAAGAGCAAATAAAAAGAACAAAATGAAGGAGAAAAGCTTTGGAAGAATGTGAGAATCAACCTTCATTTTCCAAAATGTATGAGGCATTAGTCTGCGTTGCATATGAAGGAAAAATATTGCCCCTACTTCTCAGCGAAACCTGGCCCATTGTATCGATGAACAGGGAATCAGATTCCATTCTTATTAATCCATAAGTTCTACTGAGATCACTCTGGGTTGCTCCCTCATAATTGTCAGCTGAAGGACTTGGCTGGTGACTACACACCTGCTACACATTTATCCCACAGGCTACAAGGGGAGTGAGACATACTTCCTCTGGCTAAATCCACATTCCATATGTTTTCAGTGTTGCTTTGATAGAAGCCCAGTGCTTTCTCATGATAGCATTAAAAAAACAACAACAACCTCCCTCTCTTACCAAATTTCTAGATGTAATTCCTCAGATGGTGGCAAAAAAACAAAAAAACAAAAAACCCAACCACACAACCACACAACCTGGTGGATATTGTTCAGTTCATCAGTAATCATGTCCAAGATTTGTCTCCCTCAATGATGCTATTGATCTGTTTATGTCTTGCATGGTATATTTCATATGACTCAAACACACACACACACACACACACACACACTCCATGTTCTCTGCATCAAGCTCTATATCACTGTTTTTTTCAAGGCTTGAGTTATCCGTTTCATTGACTTCTGAGTGTGTGATTCTAACTTCCCTGGCGTATGATTTAAATTCACTTTGGTATTTCTTGGATACACAAATAATGCTTTCCAGTGCCTTGTCTAAATTCTCTGACTTCCTTAACGTTTTGGAGTATCACATTTTCCACTGCACTGAGTGCTCAATGTTGTTTGGCTGCCAAGCTAAGCTAGCTTTTTCCTATAGCAAGTTGGCCAGTGATGAAACTTGAGCCAGTCAGAAATAAAATCTGTGTGAGGTGCAGCCCAAATGTCAAGAGGGTAAATTACAGGTGAAGCTAGCAGGTCTCAGACATCCTCCAGGTGAAACTGAGTGCTGAACAACTGGCAGGGATCTGGACTGCTGGAAGGGTATCACACTGCGCACATGCACTGAGAGGGTAGAACTGCCCACAGTAGTCAGCTCAGAACCTAGGTCGGTGTCACGGGGCAATTTTACAGCAGGACATCCAAGCAAAGCTGCTGAGGCAAAATAAATCCATGATCTTGTTCTTTTCCTTGCTGGCCGATAGGGAGGGATGTTGCGAGTGTCCGTCTGGGGGCTGGAGCTTGGTGCATTCCTCCAGATCCGCCTCACAGACGCCAGTCCATGACTCCCTCCTCATGTGCGACTTGGCATGCCAAATCGGGCAAAAGTGGCAGCCACTACCCCATGCCCAAATGTGGCTCTCAGCAGCAGTGGTGGCAGGATTGGAGCCAAGAGGGAAGCGCCATGGTGCTTTGCTCTTGGCTCCCATCCTGCCCCCTCTTCTGCAGCCACAGAGAACAACTGCACCCCTCACTGCCAAGCACTGGCATCCTGTTCCCATCCTGCTGCCTCTGCTGAGAACAACCATGAACTTCACAAGTTCTGAGTCTTGGTCCAGCCTGCGGATATACAAAATTATATCCACAGGTTGCAGGATAGCACTTTTCTTTGTGTTCTTCACATCAACCTAAACTGAGCAGGAAGTCATCTGAGATTACCTTTGCTCTGGGCAAAGAATGGGTGAAAAGTCAAGGCCACATACCACCTGTTCCTGCTTCAGTTGTTTGGCTGTTTTCAGTGTCACAATAACGTCAGCACATGGGAAGCAATTTTTCTTCCCTGAAATTATCAGTAAGATTAACTCTCCTGCTCACTAAGCCCCAAGGGATGTCTAGAGGCCTCAAGAAAAATGAGCAATAACATTGTTATAAAAGCCACCGATAATACTCAGAGCTGGACCAAAAGCTGTGTCGATGAGAGGGCTGATTATTTTCAGGGATGTTGGTACTGCTGGTTTTACTGGCATTTCTACAGAGCTAAAATATGAATAGTAGCTTGAGATATCTGCACCTACCAGTTCCATCTTTTCCCCAAAGCATTCCTCCTTCTCTTGATATTGCTTGATACATCAGTACTGGAAAGGGTTGAATATTTCACGGGGTTTCATGTGTGCGTGAGGTAGTAAGAAAAAGTGCTCTATGTTCAGAAATTTTAAAATGGAGGAATTGGTGTGCATATTCCCTTATATCAATTTAACGGTTTTTCAGTAGGGGTTTAATTTATATATATACTGTTATATGAAAACCCCTTATGTATTTTATTATACTTAGTGGTATATAAATATCACAAATAAATAATAAATACAATACATAAGGTCAGCTCTCATTGAAAGCAGTTTATAAACATGCAAATCTGAGACATTAAAAAATCCAGAGGAAAATAGGGGAATGTGTCTCTAAACGGGATCTTCTGACCTCCAAAGGATGTTGGTGGTGGTGTGGTTGCTTGTGCTGTTACCTCATTTTGTGTGCAAGACAAATTCTGTTCAACATAGCATGAAGACTCCTTCCTGTGAACGCAGAGTGAGTGACCATATCAGCAGTAAGCATGAGTTTTATCAACGGGGAGACCTTGTCATCGGACAGATTGCTTCTACGTTCTATTTCCTGTACCCTCCTACATCTTTCAGGGAAAAGCCATCTTCAATGTCCATGAAGGAACTCATGTAAGGACTTCTCCTCTACCCCTATAGTTTTGTTTTGCTTATACCATAATCGACCTCAAAAAACAGAAATGGGTTCTCAGATTGCAAAAAATAGATTTGTAGTAGGAAGCCCCATGCATCTTGGACTTTTTTCTTAGTTTGAGGCTGTCTTCAGTAGGAAAGAAACAAGGTCTGCTGAAAAAGGCCTGCAGCAAATAATTGTCTCCTCTGTCAACCTACTGGCATCACCTGCTGGCTTTCTACAATTAATGTACTGATGCTTCTTGAGAACCCTTTTCTCTTCTTTGTGATCTACTTTGGTTGCTCACCTTCTTCTGTTTTCTTGCTTATACCATAATAACCAGGAACATCTAATTAACCCACAGAATGCACAAGAACCTTCAATTAGGTATCAATAAGAAAAGTGGTATAAAGGCCACACTTGTGTTTTCATTAATTTAGTTTGTTCATTGCTAAGAATTCACTCATTTCTTTCCATTGCATAATTCTAACATGTCATTTTATTTTATTTTGGAAGACAATTAAAAAAATAAAGGCAAGCAAACATGGATAACAGTATAACTGGATTGCTAAAGAAATAAAGGAGCTCACTAATTATCATTCTTATTCTATCACTGAATACTTGTGGAACAGCTACAGAAAAACAGCATAAATACGACATGACTATATAAAGAAAGGATGAAAACAAACGTCATATTCTTTGTGTGTGTGTGTGTGTGTGTGTGTGTTCCTGTATGCATGTGTGCCTGTTACTTTGTGTGTGCATGTGTGTGTATTAGTCATAAAAATATAGGCAATTGTACTTGGTTGGAAGTTGATCTCTTCCACACAGGAAATGAATGGAGCATGTGGTGCTATAATATCTATTTTAAAGTTAGAGTTCCTTGCTTGCTGCACTTGCTTTTACACATAACCATAGTCTTCCAAATTGTGTTAATTTGCTCTTCTTTAGTTGGTTGCTTTGGCAACTTCAGTATGTGCTGTGCAATGTGGTTCATGTCTACCCAGAAGTAGGTCCTGTGAAATCAATAGGGGTGACTCCCAGGCACATGGTTATAGCACTGCAGTCTTAGATGTAATCGTTATTCTGTTCATGAAAGTTATATGATCTTATTGAACATCTTTTCATGTCTCCCTCACTCTATGAATGACAGTGTGCCTTCATCTTAAATACTTCCTTTCATCTTAAAAATAAATAAATACAAATATCATGTTGTGCTCCTCCATTTATGTTTTCCAGAAGCAGAGGTTCTCCTTTTCCTTATTCTGACTTAGTAACAAATTCGTATCTGATACATCTGATTATTCTCCTGTGTTTTGGCATTAACGTCTACTCTGCTCATGTCATAGCTGAAGTTTCTGTATGTTCTCAGTATCACCAATGCATTCCCTGAATCCATGATCTTATGGAAGCCTTCCTTCCAAAATGTGCATGTTTTTCGCATTGCTAGAAATGCCCATTTCACCTTTGCATCCTTTGTTATCAACGGGGGTTGAAGACTATGAGGTTTGGGCTTCTTGCCTCACTTAGCATGACTTCACTGGCTGTGCTTGTTCAAGCCAGTTTTTCTCAGGTCCCCCCACTCCTCTTATTTTCTGCAAGGGCCTTATATTAATAAGATGAGGGAAATGCCCCCTTCTTTTAGAACTGCGGTCCCCAAGCTTTTTTGCACCAGGGACTGGGGGGGGGGGTTCCACTTTTATTCTTTGCACTAATCGGCTACGTAAAGATTTACGTAGCCTTGTCCTTGAAGCACAGGGATGCAAATGGTGTCCGCTACATGGATGCCATTTGTGTCCCACCAGCCGGAATTCCTCCAGCGGCCAGAGCCGGCCAGGAGCTCCACGGAATTGCTGTGGAGTGGAGCCAGCCGGGCCTGGCGAGGATTCTGGAGGGGGGAGGGACAGATCGCCTCCCCCCCTGTGGACCCCCTGCTGACCCAAGGTGAGGGGGTTTCACACACCCCTGCAGCCCCGTTGCTGACAGACCACGGACTGGTACTGGTCCACGGGCAAGGGGTTGGGGACCCCTGTTTTAGAAGATCAGCAAATTCACATTTAGGTTCTTTAAGAACTCAAGGATGGATATCAACTGAGCTCAGCAATTTATTAACTTTCCGTTTTTTCAGTAAGAAGGAGAACTTCATCTTCTGTCACCACAATTGGACTTAGATCCTCACGGTCCCATCCTGAAACATTAGTTCAGGCACAGGTATCTGTCCTACATGTTCTGCAGTGAATACAGATAAAAAGAAATCAGTTAGTTTCTCTGTATTCTCCTTATCTTCCTTTAGTACTTCTGGAACTGCATGGACATCTAATGGTGCAATTACCTCCATAGCTGGTTTCCTGCTTGTGATATAATTAAAGAATTCTTTATTGTTGGCCTTAATGTTGTTGGTGATATGCTTCTTAAAATGCGTTCTTCCACCTCCAATTGTCTGCTTGCAAGTTCATTGCACAATTTTGGGCTCCATATTGTTCTCCTCATTTGGGCAAGAATTCCATTTTCTGATGGAATCCTTTTCTTTTTTAAGTCATTTCTTGACACTGCTAATTAACAATGGTGTTGACCTCTTGGACTTTTTGTTTCATTTCCTCTCCTGTGGTCCACATTCTAGATGAGCTTCTATTATTGTGGTGTTGAGGAACTGCATGTTTCATTTATTATATTGATTTTGATTTTGAAGGGATGAAACTTTTTGACTCCCCTGTTCAACTTTTTAGCAGGTCCCTCCTTGTAGACAGGTTTCCACATTTCAAGTCAAATGTGACTGTGTTGGTTTTCTTTGGCAATTCCTCCACTTAAACATATATTACATCTTGCCTCCATCCCTCTTTGTGGGGTGTCTGTGAGCACTAATTGGATGCATTTTCAAACTAATTTGGTTGGAGCTCCAGCATTTTTGGTGTATCCCCCCTTGAGTGACCTCTGCTTGCTGGGACCTCTGCTTGCTGGGACCCCTGCTTCTCTCCTCATGATCTTTTTTTCAAATGGCTGTCAAATTCTACCTGAACAGGCAATCATCATTAGCAGTGAACAGGTCTGAAGCTGACCCATTCACAAGGAAACAGAAGGCAAGCACAGAAAGCACAGGGGACGTAGAGTGAATTATCTCTGTATGCTGGATAGACCCCTTCTCCCCCTCCTTCTAGTTGCAGTGACTATGCATTGAGAACTGGCCCAAATGTACCATATTTCATTCAAATAAATACTCCTCCAACCCTTTCTCTCTCTTCACTCCCTATGCTTACCCGTGACCCATTCATTTTCCTTCACAAGGGTTTTATGCAATACTGCTTACTTCATCCCTTCTATCTGACCCCCAAAACGCTTCCTCCTGCCAGCTGAACAGTCCACACATTCCATGCCCTAGTTCAATGTCTGGAGCCAGTCTCCATGGAAATTCAACTCATCTCCCCACAGTCCAAGTTTTCATTGAAGGCTGAAATAGTTCATTTTTCTGGTGTCTAAATTACAGTTGTACTACCACAGTATTTCCCTAAAAGTAATGTGTATGTTTTAATACTTAGTTGTTTTAGCTAAATAAATAATCCCTGGTTTTCAGAAGCTTATGTGCATTTGGATTGATCTGAGTTTCCCCTCCCCACAAAGATACTCTATTGCCAATGTAAAAAGAATGTCCTCTTGATGAATGTTTGTGTTTTAGAATGTGCACAATTTTGTACATGCATCTAGAGGGAGGACATCTGGCAACACCTTCATGAATAGTATCCGTTGCTGGCCTTACACTCAAAAAGGGTGTAATCCAGTCTGAGGCTGCCGAGTATCCAATGCAGGGAGGCTGGAGAGCAGAAGCGATCCTCGCCTCTGTACTCAGGCTGCCCTAGATTTTCACTGGATGGGCAATTTCGCCCGTTAAGCAACGACACTTCTGAGCAGGAGGAAAGGAGGCCAGGGCGAGCACAGGAAGCTGCATAACACAGCTTCCCATGTCTCCTCTCCATCCCAAACCTGGGACTGCCCACTTTTCCATATCTCTGTGACCCTTTTCGGAGTGCAGGGATGTAGCTAGAACCACACTGGCTATGAGGTTGGAAGGGGAGCACAGTTTCTGGGCTCTGAGGTCGAACCCTTTTTTCTGGCCTCAGCTCCAAGAAACCAAATAATCCTGTCCCCTCCCCCCTCGATGCTATCTAGGGGGAATAGAACTGCTCTCTTTTACTGATATAATAGTTTGTTATTTTTTAAAAACAAAACACAACAACAACATAAACATAAACACACAATAGACAGACACTAAAATATCTCTTAAGATTGTAAGATATCTACTTTTGGCTCCACTTACACAACAGATTCTCATTATTATTCTCTAATTCGTATCTTAGTTGTATATCATACATTGAGTTCACAGATGTTATCTCATTTCTCTCCTAATTTTAACAAAAACAACAACAAAAGAGAATTAACCATCTCAAAGTTCAAAATCCACATACATAGACATCCTTTTTCTCTATTTCTTGTACAAATTCTATAAAAGGTTTCCAATCTATCATAAATGTAGTTGTTGATCCTTCTTTAATTATAGTAGTAAGTGTCGCCATCTCTGCCAGCTCCATCATTTTCATAATCCACTCATTCACAGTTGGTATTGTTTCATTCTTCCACTTTTGTGCGTACAATAACCTTGCAGCCATTGTCATGTAGAGAAAGAGGGTTCCCCCCTTCTCTTTTATGTGTTTATCTATTAGCCCCAATACAAAAGGTTCTGTCTTAAATTCTATAGTAGCCTTTAATATTCTTTGAGCTAAAGACTGTATTCATTTCTAAAATGTTTTAGCTTTTTTACAAGTCCACCATAACTGATAAAATGTTCCCTCTTGATCTTCACATTTCCAACATCTTCCAGAAACACCTTTATACATTTTAGAGAATTTAAATGGTGACATATACCATCTATACATCATCTAATAAAAATTCTCTTTAAAACTTGTACATAAAGTAAATTTTAAATCTTTTCCCCACATACTTTCCCACTCTTCCATTGATATATTATGACCAACATTTTGTGCCCATTTTATCATACAATCTTTTACTTGTTCATCTTCTGTCTCATACCTTAACAGTAATTTATACAGTTTAGCAATAACATGCTCATCATTTTTACACAGTACTCTTTCAAACTCAGATTCTGTTTGTTCAACTCCACCATTTTTCTCATCTATTTTAAACCTTTCTTTAATTTGCAAATATGAAAACGATTGACACAGCCAAAAATATGACCTTCTTCCAGTAAGCTTTCCCTTGATTTTAACTTATATTCCCCTTGTGACAGTTCCAGTAAATCATTATATCTTATCCATTTATGCATACTATCAAATTATCTTCTATGCATTGCTTCTTGTGAAGATATCCAATGTGGTTTTTTTTTTTATGCAACCTTAATTTATATTTATTCCAAATTCTTAATACAGCCCTTCTTATATAGTGATTATTAAAATCTACATTCACTTTTGTTTTTTGTTGTTTATTCCGTCAGTCGCTTCCAACTCTTCGTGACTTTATGGACCAGCCTACACCAGAGCTTCCTGTCAGCCGTCGCCACCCCCAGCTCCCCCAAGGTCGAGTCCGTCACCTCCAGAATATCATCTATCCACCTTGCCCTTGGTCGACCCCTCTTCCTTTTGCCTTCCACTTCCCCTAGCATCAGCATCTTCTCCAGGGTATCCTGTCTTCTCATGATGTGGCCAAAGTACTTCAGTTTTGCCTTTAATATCATTCCCTCAAGTGAGCAGTCTGGCTTTATTTCCTGGAGTATGGACTGATTGTACTGATCCATTTAGTTTTCATGGCAAGAATACTGGGGTGGGTTGCTGTTTCCTTCCCCAGGGATTGTATTTAGTCTGACCTCTCTGCCATGACCTTCCCATCTTGGGTGTCCCTTCACGGTTTAGCTCATGACGTCATTGAGGTGCTCAAGTTCCAGCACCACAACAAGGTAATGATCTCCTTTGCTGAAGACTTTTGTTTTATCATACCACAAATAACCATGCCACCCATATCTCAGTTCATGTCCTTCTAATTCTAAAAGTCTTCTATTTTTCAACATCACCCATTCCTTCACCCACATCAAGCAGCAGGCTGAAAAAAAAGTTTTAAAATCTGGTAATCCCAAGCCACCTCTTTCCTTTGCATCTTGTAAGATTTTTATTTTAACTCTTGGCTTTTTTGCTTGCCATATAAACTTTGTTACATCTCTCTGCCACTGCTTGAAAGGTAAATCCAATGTAATAATGGGTATCATTTGAAACAAAAAACAACATTCTAGGTAATACATTCATTTTGATCATTGCAATTCTTCCCAGAAGTGATAGTTGTAATTTTTCCCATATTATTATTATTATTATTATTATTATTATTATTATTATTATTTATTGCATTTATACCCCGCCTTTTTTCCCTTGCAAGGAACCCAAGGCGGCTTACATTATCCTCCTCCTCTCCATTTTATCCTCACAACAACAAACCTGTGAGGTGTGTTGGGCTGAGAGTCTGTGACTGGCCCAAAGTCACCCAGTGAGCTTCCATGGCCGAGTGGGGACTAGAACCCGGATCTCCCAGCTACTAGTCCAACACTCTTGCCACTACACCACACTGGCTCTTTTAATAGGTCTGGTTTAATTTCATCCCACACTTTAACATAGTTATTTTGAAAAAGCAACCAATTCATATTTGTCAAAAGGACTCCCAAATATTTTACTTTCTTTTCAATTTGGAAGCCAGTCTTATCCATCAACTTTTTTTCTTGAACATTCATATTCTTTGTTAACATTTTTGTTTTCTGTTTATTAACTTTGAACCCTGCCACTGCTCCAAATTCTTTTAATTTTTCCGTTAAAATTTCAATTCCCTTTAAAGGTTCTTCTGACATAAACACCAAGTCATCTGCAAAGGCCCTCAGCTTATGTTTCTCCTTTTTAATCTTTATTCCTGTAATTCAATCATCTTGTCTTATATCTCTGTTCAATAGTTCTAAAACCAATATAAACAACAGCGGTGATAATGGGCAACTTTGTCTTGTTCCTCTTTGTATCTCACAAGGTTTAGTCAAATCCCCATTTATAATTATTTGAGCGTTTTGATCGGTATATACGGCTTTCACCCATTTTATAAAGTTTTCTCTAAAGTCCAGTTCTTCTAAAGTCTTAATTAAAAATTTCCAGTTGAGGTTATCAAATGCTTTCTCTGCATCTAAAAAGATCAGAGTAGGGATGTACAAAAGTCACTTACCTTTTTGCAGGGGTGATTTGTGGTGGGGGGGAGGCGCTCCACACCTCCCCCCCAAATCCTAACCCGGCCAGCTCTGCTCCACGGCAACTCCACAGAGCCACCGGCTGGGTGCAATCGCAGGTGTGTGAAGCCTGTAGACACAAATGGCGGCTATGGCGGCTGCCATTTGCGTTCATGTTTTTGACCGTGATAGGCTATGTAAATATTTATGTAGCCTATCACGGCCTCTGTAGGGACGTAAATGGCATCCCTGCGTTAGCTGTGATAGGCTACATAAGTATTTACATAGCCTATCATGGCCTCAATGGGGAAGCGAATGGCAGCCACAGATGTGCCCGCCATTCGCAAAGCAGCAAGAACAGCACCAGATAAGTGCTTCCTTTCGCGTGCCTTTCGCAGGGTGGGGGGGTGGGTGGCTTCATTCCACCATGGATTTTGGGGGCCGAATGCACTGGCATTTGGCCTCACTGAGATCCGTGGTAGAATTCTCTGACATCCCTAGATCAGAGTTGCTTGTTTTCTGGGTGTTTTTCCAAATATTCCACCACATTCAAGACCGTTCTTACATCGTCTTTCATCTAGGGATGTACAGAACACTTACCTGGTTTCATCCAGGGACATCCACGGTGGGGGGGGAGGTGCTACATTCCTCTCCCCAAAATCCTTCGTGGCTGGATCCACTCCCCAGCGACTCCGCGGAGCTGACGGCCAGGGCCACCTGCAGCCAGACATCCAGCTGCTGCTGGGCTGCACAGGGATGCAAATGGAGGCTGCCATAGCCACCGCCATTTGTGTCCCTGTCTTTTGCCATGATAGGCTACATATATATTTATGTAGCCTATCACGGCCATTTCTGGGAAGGCGAAAGGCAGCCACAGACTCAAATGGCGGAGCAGCTGCCATTTGCGTTCCTGCCTATTGCCGTGATAGGTTATGTATATATTTATGTAGCCTATCACGGCCTCTGCAGGGATGCAAATGGCATCCCTGCGTTAGCTGTGACAGGCTACGTAAATACTTACGTAGCCTATCACGGCTATTTGTGGGAAGGCGAATGGCGGCCGCAGACGCGACAGCCAGTCTCAGAGCACCGGATGGCTGCAAACAGGTAGGCTCTATTCTGGGCCCATTTCGGGGGGAGGCAGGGGGGGTTGCTTCATTCCGCCACAGATTCTGGGGGGCTGAATGCACTGGAATTTGGCCTCCCTGGAATCTGTGGTGGAATTCTCTAACATCCCTACTTTCATCTGTCACCTTGGTAAGAATCCACTTTGATCCTCGTATACAAACTCTTGCAATATTTTCTTGAGCCTTTCTTCCAAAATGGTTGCAAATATCTTATAGTCATTGTTTAATAATGAGATTGTTCTAGGGATGGTGGAGAATTTCGCTGAATTTCTCCACGAATCTCAGTGAAGCCGAATGCCAACGCATTTGGCCCCCCGAAATCGGTGGTGAAATTCTCCACCACCCCCTGCCCCCCCCCGGGATGGGACTTACCTTTCACGAATGTCCCTCCCGGCGTTGGGTCCTGGCAGCGGTTCATCGGGTCTTTGTCAGGGGCGGGGGTGGCAGCCGGTCTTTCGACTGGCTGCCGCCGCCACCATTACAAGTGCAGTAAAAAAAAAAAAAAAACGTGATAGGCTACGTAACGATTAACGTAGCCTATCATGGCTAGATCTCCGAAGTCCCTTAAAAAAAAAAAATCACATTGCCCTTATTTTCGCCGTAGTCTACATAAATCTTTACGTAAACTACAGGGACCAAATAAGGAACGCAAATGGTGGCTCCCTATGGGGGCTGCCATTAGCCGTACGCGCTTTTTTTTTTTTTTAAGTCACCCGTGATTTACGTAGCCTATCATGGCTGACTTTGGAAATCTAGCCGTGATAGGCTACGTTAATCATTGCGTAGCCTATCACGGGGGTGGTTTTGGTTTTTTTGGTTTTTTCGCGGCCGGGTAGATGGGGCGCTTCTACCCGGCCTGAATTTCGCCGGCGAGGGATGGGGCGCCTCCTGCCCGGCCTTAATTTTGGCCGGGCGAGGCAGGGCGCCTCCCCCCCCTCGCATGAACTTCGGGGGGAGAAGCGAAGCGCCTCCCACCCACCGCGAAGCAAGCTTCGAGGACAGGTAAGGGATTTTCGTCCATCCCTAGATTGGTCTGTAGTTTTTTGTCGAGGTTAAATCCTGTCCTTCTTTAGGTATTAATGTTATACATGCTGTTTTCCATGTTTCCGGTATCTCCCCCTTTTCTAAAATACTGTTCATCATATTTTTCAATGGTTGTAAAATTTCTTCTTCACATTTCTTATAATATAATCCTGATATTCCATCTCGTCCCGGAGTTTTTCCCAATTTATTTATTTTTATTGCTTCCACTATTTCATTTACTGTTATTGGGCCATTCATCATTTGTTTTTGTTCCTTAGTAATTTTTGGTAAGTTTTGTTTATGAATATATTTATCCAGTAATTCTGGGGAGATATCCTGTCCTTTATACAAATTTGAATAGTATTGATAAAAGGCTTTCTGAATTGCTACATTATCGGTTAATTCTAATCCACTTTCACTTATTTTCACAATGTTTTCTTTTTTCTTTTTCCATTTTACGTTTATAGGCCAAACAACTTCCTGGTTTATTTGCAAATTCAAAATTTCTTAGTTTTAAGGGGTTTTTTTTGTGTGTTTTTTTGCATATCCCGAACTGTTAACATCAACAGTTGTTGTTGGAGTAATTTAATCTGTCAGAGGACACTTGCCTTCCCTGGTTTTTTCTTTCGGTGTTATTCTTTCTCCTTTATCTGTTTTAAAATATTTTGTGCCTTCTCTTCTCTTTTCTTTTTCAATTGCGTGTTTTGTAGTATAAAATAACCTCTCATATAGGCTTTACTTGCATCCCATACTGTTCGGTTATTTGTTCCCTTGTCCAGATTCAATTCAAAAAATTCTCTCAATTTCTTTTTAGTATCACCCACAATACTTTTATTTTGAAAGTACTTTTCAAATACTTTGAAAATAAAATACTTTTATTTTTATTTTTATTCATTCCATTTCCATCTAAAAGTAGTGCTTCTTTTCACATATGACAGAGATATAGGGGTATGGTCTGCAAATGATCTTGGTAGAAATTGTATTTTGCCAGTATTTGTAGTAGGGATGGTGGAGAATTTCTCCCCGAATCTTCGGGAGGCCGAGCGCCGATGCATTCAGCCCCCCGAAGTTGGTTGGGAAATTCTCCGCTGCTCCCCCCCGGGACGGGACTTACCTTCGGCAAATGTCCCTCTTGGCGGTGGGTCCCGGAGGCAGTTTGGTGGTGGTTCGTCGTGGGTGGGGGCGGCGGCCGGTCTCCCGACCGGCTGCCGCCGCCGCCATTGCAAACAAAAAAACCTAAAGTAAAAAAAAAAAAAAAAACACCCGTGATAGGCTACATAATGATTTACGTAGCCTATCACGGCTAGATTTCCAAAGTCAGCCATGATAGGCTACGTAAATCGTCACGTAGCCTATCACGGGTGACTTTGAAAAAAAAAAAGCGTGTACATAAATGGCGGCGCCCATGGGGTGCCACCAATTGCGTTCCTTATTTTGGCACGTCTACGTAAAGATTTACATAGACTACGGCGAAAATAAGGGCATGCTATTTGCGTTGGCCTTATTTTCGCCGTAGTCTACGTAAATCTTTACATAGACTAGACGTACCAAAATAAGGAATGCAAATGGCGGCGCCCCATGGGCTCCGCCATTTGCGTACGCACTTTTTTTTTTCTAAAGTCACGCGTGATAGGCTACGTGATGATTTACGTAGCCTATCACGGCTGACTTTGGAAATCTAGCCATGATAGGCTACGTAAATCGTCACGTAGCCTATCACGGGGTCTTTTTTTTTTTTACTTTTTGTTTCGCGGCCGGGGAGACGGGGCGCTTCTCCCCAGCCTGAATTTCGGCCGGGCGAGACAGGGCGCCTCCCCCCCCGGCCTGAATTTTGGCCATGCGAGGCGGGACGCCTCCCACCCCTCGCCTGAACTTGGGGGAGAACGCGAAGCACCTCCCCCCCACCGCGAAGCCAAGCTGAGAAAAGGTAAGTGACTTTCATACATCCCTAATTTGTAGCAAGCTGTTTAGTTGTCAAAATTGTATTAATCCTTGAAAAAGATTTATGTCTTTCTGAAAAATATGTATATTCTTTTGAGTTTCCATTTTTATCTCTCCATATCTACTAAAGCCAAATTGTCCATCAATTCAAAAAAACTTAGGTAATTTCCCTTGATTACACTTAATTTTTTTCTCTGATTTTCTATCAATTTGAGGTGCAATCACCCCATTCCAATCTCCCATTAAACACCAACTGTCAAAAGTTAGATCCACGATTTTGGATCAGAGATCCTCATAAAATTCCGCTTTGTGGCCCTTAGGTGCATAAACCCCTAAAATCAACTTTGATACACCATTTCATTGTAATTTAAACTCTCACAAAATGACCTTTTTCAGCTGACAATACCAGTTCTGGTCCCAAATATGGCTTAATATATAAAACAATTTATATATTTTATATATATAAATATAATTTTATATTTATTTTTATAAATATATTTATAAATATATTTATATTTATAAATAAAATATATATTTTTCTTTTTTTGGCTTGCAGTTATATACTCTTCACCTATGTTTTATTAATTAAATATGTGGTATCTTCTTTCTTAACATGAGTATCTTGTAAGTATATTATGTCATGTTTCAATTTTTGTAAATAGTAAAATATTTTCTTTCCCTTATGAGGAGCATTTGCCCCATTAATGTTCCAACTTAAAATTTGTAATCCATTTTTTAGAAGATATAAAATTAAAGTACATTTTTAATTTCCTCCTGTTGCACCCTGTGTACTGTCCTCGTCTTGTATTTCAGGTTGTAGGTCTGCCCAATCTTTTCCATAAGTTCGAAGGAACTCTCTTGCTTTTTGAACTGAGTTCAACTTAAATCTCTGTTCTCTGTAAGAGAAGACCACACCTTCTGGGAATTCCCATCTAAACAAGATCTTTTTTTGTTTCAAGATTGTTGTTAAAAATGCATAATTTCTCCTTTTCCTCAGAAATCTTCCAGGAATTTCTTTTATGATGATAATCTCTTTGCCCACCATCTTTGCCCTTGTTTAGTTTTATAGTGTTTCTGAAGAATTGAATCCCTTGTAGTTTTCTTTACAAAATGGACAATAACATCTCTATGTAGTAGGGATGGACGAAAGGGACTTACCTGGTCCCGCAGCTTGCTTTGCGGTGGGGGGGGAGGTGCTTCAGTTCTCCCCCTGAAGTTCAGGTGAGGGGGGGAGGTGCCCCGCCTCGCCTGGCCAAAATTCAGGCCGGTGGGGAGGCACCCCATCCCTCGCCGCCAAAATACAGGCCGGGGAGGAGCGCCCCGTCTACCCAGCCGCGAAAAAAAAAGTAAAGTAAAAAAACACACACACACACCCGTGATAGGCTATGTAACGATTTACGTAGCCTATCATGGCTAGATTTCCAAAGTCAGCCATGATAGGCTATGTAAATCGTCACGTAGCCTATCACGGGTGACTTTGGAAAAAAAAAAAAGAGCGTATGCAAATGGCGGTGCCCATGGGGCGCCGCCATTTGCATTCCTTAGTTTGGCACATCTAGTCTATTTTTATTTATTTATTTATTAAATTTATTAATCGCCCATCTGACTGGTCACCCAGCCACTCTGGGCGATGTACAACCCACCATAAAACAATTTAAAACAATAAAATTTTACCATAATTTTTTTTTTTTAAATACCCTAGCCCACCCCAAATGCCTGCCTGAACAACTACGTTTTTAATGCACGACGGAAGCTCATTAAAGAGGGGGCATGACGGAGTTCCCTAGGGAGGGAGTTCCACAGAGTGGGGGCCACCACAGAGAAGGCCCTCTCCCTCGTCCCCACCAGTCTAGCTGTCCTGGCTGATGGGACAGAGAGAAGGCCATCCGAGGCTGATCTTGTTAAGCGGCCTGTCTGGTGTTGCTGGAGGCGCTCCTTAAGATAGGCTGGGCCGGAACCATATAGGGTTTTAAAGGTCAAAACCAACACCTTGAATTTGGCCCGGAAAACAACTGGTAACCAGTGCAACTCCTTCAGCACTGGAGTGATGTGATCTCGCCGGCGGCTGTCTTTAATCAGGCGAGCCGCCGCGTTCTGTACCAGCTGCAGTTTCCGAACCGTCTTCAAGGGTAACCCCACGTAGAGCGCATTGCAGTAGTCCAAACGAGAGGAGACCAGGGCATGTACTACCGATGGAAGCAGATGGTCGGGAAGGAAGGGGCGCAGCCGCCGTATCAGATGGAGTTGATACAGCGCTGTCCGGCTCACAGCGGACACCTGAGCCTCCATGGACAGCTGGGAGTCCAAAATGACCCCCAGGCTGCGGACCTGGTCTTTCAAGTGTAGCCGTACCCCATTCAACACCAGGTCAACATCCCCCAGCCTCCTCTTGTCTCCCACCAAAAGTACCTCAGTCTTGTCAGGGTTCAGCTTCAGCTTATTCCTCCCCATCCAGCCACTCACCGTCTCCAGACATTTGGACAGGGATTCTACGGCCAACCTTGGTGAAGATTTGAATGAGAGGTAGAGCTGCGTGTCATCCGCATATTGATGACACTGCACCCCAAACCTCCTGATGATAGCCCCCAGTGGCTTCACATAGATTTTATATAGCATCGGGGAGAGGATGGAACCCTGTGGCAACCCACAAGTAAGTGGCCACGGGTCCAAAACCTCCTCTCCCAGTGCTACCCTCTGGTACCTGCCGGAGAGGAAGGACCGGAACCACCGCAATACAGTGTCTCCAATGCCCAACCCCTCCAGGCGGTCCAGGAGGATACCGTGGTCAACGGTATCAAAAGCCGCTGAGAGGTCGAGGAGAACAAGGAAGGAGCATTCACCCCTATCCAGAGCCCTCCTCATATCATCCACCAAGGCGACCAAGGCCGTTTCTGTCCCATGCCCAGGCCTGAAGCCCGACTGAAATGGGTCTAGATAATCAGTTTCTTCCAAGTGTGCCTTCAACTGCACCGCCACCACCCACTCAATCACCTTGCCCAAAAATGGCAGATTTGAGACTGGGCGAAAGTTGTTCAGAACTTGAGGATCCAAGGAGGGCTTCTTTAAGAGTGGTCTTATCACTGCCTCCTTGAGGGCTGATGGCAGCACTCCCTCCTCAAGGGAGGCGTTCACCACCACCTTGATCCCCTCACCCAGTCTCTCTCTGCAGCTCATAATGAGCCAAGATGGGCAAGGATCAAGTAAGCAGGTGGTCGGCCTTACAGACGAAAGCACCTTGTCCACTTCATCAGGAGGAAGAAGCTGGAACCGATCCCACAAAACCGGTTTGCCACAGGCCGCCTCTTGCTCACTAACTGTATCCACAGTGTGCAGAGTAACACACCTAATCTGATCAATTTTATCTGCAAAGTGCCTTGCCAAAGCCTCACAGGAGGCCTTAGAATGCTCCAGTGGTTCTGGAGCCACAGGACCGACCAGGCTCCGGACCACTTGGAACAGCCTTCTGGGGCAGCAATCTGCAGACACGATGGAGGCCGCATAATATTCCTTTTTTGCTGCCTTCACCACCACGTGATAGGCTGAAGATACAGCTCTAGCCCGTGTCTGATCGTCTTTGGAGCGAGACTTCCGCCACCGGCGCTCTAGCCGTCTCACCTCCTGTTTCAGAGCTCGTAACCGCGGATTGAACCATGGTGCAGTCCGAGCCCTGTTCAGGGGGAGAGGGCGTTTCGGAGCCACCCGATCTAATGCCCCAGTAATTGCAGCATTCCAGCCACCCACCAGGGTCTCGACCGAGTGGCCGTTGGCATGCCCCAGAGAATCCCCAAGCGCGTTCAGGAATCCATTTGGATCCATAAGACGCCTGGGGCAGACCATTTTAATGGGTCCTCCACCCCTGCGGAGGGGTTGTGGAACCGAGAAGTCCAACATCACCAGATAGTGATCTGACCATGACAAGGGGGTGGTGGATATACCCCCGACTTCCAGATCACTCCCCGCTTCTCCAGAAACAAACACAAGGTCTAGTGCATGACCGGCTACATGGGTGGGCCCAGTTAGAATATGGTTCAGCTCCCAGGAGGCCATGGTCTCCATGAAGTCCCGAGGTGCTCCAGTGAGGATGGCCTCCAAATGTACGTTGAAGTCCCCCAACACCAGTAAGTTAGGGGACTGTACACGCACATCAGAGACCACCTCAAGCACCTCAGCCAGGGAGTCAGTCGTGCAGTGGGGTGGACGGTACACGAGCAGAATCCCCAGACTGCCATTCGGGCCCAACCTCCAGTACATGCACTCAACAACCTTGGTCTCCCGGAGAGGGGGTCTGGTGAAGACCAAGGACTCTTGGTAGATAACAGCCACTCCCCCTCCCCGATCCCCAGCCCTCGGCTGCTGTGCATACGAAAATCCAGCTGGACACATGGCTGCAAGGGTTGGAGCAGCAGCCTTGGCCAGCCAGGTCTCCGTAATACATGCCAGGTCTGCACCCTCATCCAGGATCATATCATGGATGAGGGAGGTTTTCTGGGTAACAGACCTGGCATTGCAGAGCAGCAAACGAAGGCCAGAAGATGGGGTCACGCCTCCCCCAGCCATCCTTTGGCTCTGGACAGGCCCGGAGCAGGGGACAGATACTACACATCTCTCCCTTGTTCCCCTTACCTGGCATGGCCTGCCCCTAGCGCTCCGCCAGCGCCTGCCGCCCAGCCTCGGTATGTTCTGGCCCCCAACACTCCCCCCACTGCCTCCATCAGGTGGACACATGCCCCCTCGCTCCCGCCTATCAGGCAGGCTACCCACCCCTAAAAACACAACAAAATCCCCCCCAACAAAATAAAACAAACAAACAAAACAATTAAAATCCCCTTAAAAATGCCAGGCAGGAGTCCACAGGGAAGGCCTGGTGGCGGTGGTAGCAGCGACGGCGGCAGCAGGCCCAGCGGCGGCAAGCACGCCTCTTCCCCGGTGGTGTTGGTGGTGGTGGCTTCTCCTGCAGGCCCTGGCCCTCCCAGGCCACCTCAGCCAGCCAGCTTATGTAGCCCCTCCAGGGAGGGGCAGGTGGAGCAGAACAGCTGGCTCGGTACCTGGGGGCCTGGTCCTGCAGGGACTGGCGGTCTGCCAGGCAGAAGTCCACAAGGAAGGCCTGGTGGTGGTGGCAGCATAATGATTTACGTAGACTACAGCGAAAATAAGGGAATGCTATTTGCGTTGCCCTTATTTTCGCCGTAGTCTACGTAAATCTTTGCGTAGACTAGACGTGCCAAACTAAGGAACGCAAATGGCGGCGCCCCATGGGCGCCACCATTTGCGTACGTACTTTTTTTTTTCTTTTTCAAAGTCACCCGTGATAGGCTACGTGATGATTTATGTAGCCTATCACGGCTGACTTTGGAAATCTAGCTGTGATAGGCTACGTAAATCGTTACGTAGCCTATCATGGGTGTGTTTTTTTGTTTTTTTTACTTTCCTTTTTTATTTTGCAATGGCGGCGGCGGCAGCCGGTCAGAAGGCCGGCCGCCGCCGCCGCCCCCACCAAAACGCCACCACACCGCCACCGGGACCCGCTGCCAAGAGGGACATTCGCACGAGGTAAGTCCCATCCCGGAGGGGGCGGGGGGCTGGCGGAGAATTTCACCACCAATTTCGGGGGGCCGAATGCATTGGCATTCGGCCTCCCGGAGATTCATAGAGAAATTATCCACCATCCCTACTATGTAGACCTTTTGTTTTTGCATATTTCGAATTCAGTCTATAAGATCGATCTATTTCCATTTCCATGATTTTCTCTTCTTTACTCAAAAAGGCTGCTATAATCTTTACCAATTCCGTTCTGAAGTCAGGTTCTTGTAGGGATGGCAGAGAATTCCGCCACGGATCATGGTGAGGCCGAATGCCAGTGCATTCGGCCCCCCGAACTCCATGGAAGAATGGTCTGCTGCCCCCCCGCGGATCCCCCCAGGACGAGACTCACCTGGGGCGGATGTTCCGGGTGGAGGTGGCTCCGGCAGAGGCTTTGGCGGCGGTGGTGGTGGCACCGGCGGCAGAGGCTGGTCTTCCAACCGGCCACCGCCACTGCCATTTGCACTCTGGTAAAAAAAAGAAAAAAAGAAAGACATGATAGGCTATGTAAAGATTTACATAGCCAATCATTACTAGCTTAAAAAAAAAAAAAGCGACGTGAGAGGCTATGTAAATCTTTACGTAGCCTATCATGGCTGGGTGGGTTAAAAAACAAACAAACCCGCGTACGCAAATGGTGGCGGCTCCGGCCGCCGCCATTTGCGTTCCTTATTTTTGCCCTCTTGATTTACGTACATATTTACCTAGACTAAGTTGGCGAAAATAAGGGGAACGCAAATAATGTAGCAGACGCTGTTTGCGTTCCCCTTATTTTTGCCGTCTTAGTCTACGAAAATATTTACATAGACTAAGATGGCCCAAAATAAGGAACGCAAAAGGCGGCAGCTGTAGCCGCCACCATTTGCGTACACCTTTTTTTTTTTACCCAGATTTTTTGGGCTACATAAAAACTTATGTAGCCTATCACGTCTTTGTAAGAAAAAAAAACAACTGCAAATGGCGGTGGCGGCAGCCGGTCGGAAGACCAGCCGCCGCAGCTGCCACCCGGAAGATCTGCCCCACGTAAGTCTCGTCCTGGGGGGGATCCGTGGGGGGGTGGGGGGGCAGGCCGTTCCCCCACAGATTTCGGGGGGCCAAATGCACTGGCATTCAGCCTCACCAAGATCCGTGGCGGAATTCTCTGCCATCCCTATAAACAATATTGTTCTTTACAGCACTGGATTTTCTTTTCACCACCAGACACATCCACAGCTGAGTGTCCTTTCAGCTTTGACTCTTTCTGTTGCCACTTGGAAATGCCCTTTGCTCTTCCCCAGAAGTATATTGGACACCTTCTGACCTGAAGGGCTCATCTTCCAATGTCATATCTTTTAGCCTTGTGATACTTTCCATGGGGTTTTCTTGGCAAGAATTCTGGAGTGGTTGCCATTTCCTTCTCCAATGGACCGCATTTTGTCAGAACTCTCTGCCATGACCTGTCCATCTTGGGTGGCCCTGCACGGCATAGCTTATGGCTTCACTGAGTTATGCAAGCCCCTTCGCTACTACAAGCCAGTGATCCATCAAGGGGAACATAATATTAGCATGGTACATTATTGTAACCTAATACACCTTACTAAAATATTTTTGTACAGTGGCTTTTCTCTCTCTCTCTCTCTCTCTCTCTCTCTCTCCCTTAACTGAAATGATCAGACATGAGAGCAAACCCCTGTTTTCATCTATCTATCTATCTATCTATCTATCTATCTACTATCTATCTATCTATCTATCTATCTATCTATCTATCTACCATCCATCCATCTAATCTGTATTCTTTTCCCAGTGTTGTTCAAACCATATCCAAGCACTAGGGAAGTATGAAAGCCTTACCTGGCTCTGTGCCGGGCAATCCGTGGTAGTGGGGAGGCACTCCATCCCTGCCCCCGGAATCCTCTATGGCCGTCTGTGCTCCACGGTGGTTCCGCAGAGCCACCAGCCAGGGCCATCCGCAGCCGGAGTTCCGGCCGCTTCCGGGCTGCTGTGTCTGCAAATGGTGGCCGTCCTTGCGGGTTTTTTCCCCCCTCTTATGTCACAGGGATTTTCTATGGTGTGCAAGGGGCCAAAAAAATCAGCAGTGACTTTCTTAGGGGGGATTAAAGTAGGGACAATACTGTTACAGGCAGCATTCAAGGAGGATTAGAGATCTCAAAGAATGTCATGCAATGTAGAATACTGCTGCTACACATAAT
The DNA here is from genome assembly GCF_057233095.1 of Heloderma suspectum. Classification (NCBI taxonomy): domain Eukaryota; kingdom Metazoa; phylum Chordata; class Lepidosauria; order Squamata; family Helodermatidae; genus Heloderma; species Heloderma suspectum. Next base: position 89,709,304 of record NC_139463.1, on the reverse strand, counting down.
TGAGAAGAACAACCAATATTAGTTTTTCTTTACAAAGTAGGGGTGTATGAGAAATTTATTTCAGTTCTTAAAAAAAAAAAAAACAGAATTTGCCCAGTTTGCATTTTCTGGATCAAACACATCCTCCAAAACAATCTGTAAAAGTCTGTACGTTTTCATGCTAGAAGAAAAAAAAAGTTTGCAATTTAATATGAACTCAGGTCAGAATGAGCTTTGAGATGGAATTCGAATAATTCTGGCAAGCTCATGTTTTGCTGTTTTGCACATGTCTATTTTAAGGTAAAGGAGGAGGAGATTAAATGTATTACCCTCTGTCAACTAGTTTTAAATTTGACATCTTTGCTTGTCATCATAAAATGCAACACAACACAACAACAATCACATAAGTCACCAAAGCCATGTTTTGAGGTTATCTAGGAGGGTAACATCATTCCAAGAAAACATAAAAGGAATCATTTAACAAGATGATGACATCCCAAGAACTGTAAATCAAAAGCAGATGTCAACTCAAGTTTTTGTTTTTTGTTTCTCTGTTGTTTCATACATATTTTCTATGGTGCAAATGGTTTAATTAATCAGTTTTGACTATGTTTGGGGGAGGTTATACCAGGGACTGTGTTAGTGCAGGAAGAATTCCAGGAGCAGCAGAGCTGAAATAATGCCATGCAATGTTGTATACTGAATGAATGGATGAATGGATGAATCCTTTATTTACAGTCACCTGACCAAGAGCAAAAGATACAGAAATGCATAACAATGAAATATGTTGTCTACATCACAAAATTAAGTCACAATGCCATTGAAGATCTAGTTAAAATAGCAATGTTTAAAATTTTAGCAACTCGCTTGGTAATTCATCTGTTGGATCTTTCGAGTAAGATTCACATAAGAGATTGAGTAATTGGAAGTATCAGGGCAGATCTGACCCCCGATAGTAACAGCAATTGAACAAAACATTTATTACAGATTCCACTCCAATGTTGTTGAAAGGGCAACATCTCTCCTTTACCTGTGTTTTGGAATATCTTCCAGTGAAGAGTTTAGAGGGTAAAACATTAAGCCAGGCCAACGAGCACTTCTGCTTCTACATATAATTCAGGAGAGCAACCAGTTACCCATCAGAGATAATCATGGCTGTAAGAAATTGTCTAAGATGCTTCAGCTATTCTTATTGTTTTATTACATGGTATGTATATTTTATTGCAGTATGATGCCAAAGAACTACCAGCATATCTTAGCCTTGGTGTTCGCTGTAAAGGAGATCAATGAAAATCCCACAGTCTTACCTAATGTCACAATTGGGTTTCACATCTATGAGAGCTACTACAACCCACAGATAACTAAGATGGGCACCCTTGGTCTGCTTTCCTCACCGCATAGATTCTACCCGAACTACAAGTGTGATGTGCAGAACAATTTGATAGCCATCATTGGGGGAATGTACCCTCTCATCTCTCTTGACATTGCCACAATCTTGGAGAATTACAAGACTCCACAGGTAGGTTTGTAGACATGAGTAGGTATCTTTATTCCAAAATGGCAGAAAGAACAGGCCTTTTGTAGCCTTTATGCGAAGCTTTAGCGCTGCAGGCAGACAAGATAGGCAGTCACTATTTCTGCAAGGCAAAATAAGAAGGGAAGGAAAGGTTCCTCCTGTGCAAACACTGAGGCATGACTCATGTCTGATCCCTAGAGGGACGCCACTTAAGCAGGTGTTTTCATGGCAGACTATAGCAGGATGGTTTGCCATTGCCTTCCCCAGTCATGACTACCTTTCCCCCAGCAAGCTGGGTACTCATTTTACCAACCTCGGAAGGATAGAAGGCTGAGTCGACCTGAACTGGCTTCCTGGGACCCAGCTTCCACTGGGATTGAACTCAGGTTGTCGGGAGAGTTTCTGTTGCAATACTGCCCCCTGCTCTCTGTGCCACATGAGGCCCTAAGGCAAAATAAGTGACTGTTTAATTGGTATTTGGTGCCAAAGATGAGAGAGAACCCAAGGCAAATGAATCAAGTATTGACATTTGGCATTTCCCATAGCTGCCAGTTTCCTCTGGTATTTGACCACTGTGCCCCAGAGAGAGGAGACAGTTAGGCAGAAGCTGAGTCTTTGGCAGCAGTAGGCATTTGACCTCAGCACCCCACAGAGTGGGAGAGAGGCTGGTTTAGCTGATGTTTGTGCACTGCAACCCACTGAGTTACTGGAGAAGAGAGAAAGGGAGAGGCCGACTCTGTGGCTGGCATTTGCCTGCAAGTCCCCATAGCTGGAGAAAGAGCCATGGCAGGCACAGTTTGGAAGACATTTGACTGTGGCAGTTCTCCTCTTCCCCATATATGCAGGATCGGAAGGCAGATTAACGCTTGCAGTTCCCCCAGAACCAGCACCTAGAATATCCAATGTAGGGATGGGGGGGAAATCCTCCATGGACACCAGTGAGGTCAGATTCAAAAGAATCTGGCCCCCAAGGGTCCGTGGAGGATTGGAAGACTTACCTCCGCCTCCTGGAGGAATCATCGCCTGTGGGATCCTCCCCGCCGGCTGGCTCCGGAGCGCCATTGATACGGCCGCCATTGCCGTATCGCTGGCTGGGCGGATTGACTGTGGATGCAAATGGCAAATGGCCATAAATGGCTGCATTTAGCTTAAACTAAGACCTTTACAGCTGCAAATGGCATAGTCGATGTAATTTGCATCTGCAGTCAATCCACCTAGCCAGCAATCCACAGATGAACCCATCCATTCACATGTGCATGCAGGCGCACGCGCGTGCACACACATACACACACACACACACACACGCAAGGACCCCTTGTGCGGATAATGCATACATACCTGCATAGACACAAGTCCTGTCATTCTCCTCTTCTCTGAAACCACATGAAAAACCACAATCACTGTCTTCCAAGTAGGGATGGCGGAGAATTTCTCCCCGAATCGGCAGTGAAATTCTCCGCCACCCCCCCCGCCACCCCCCGGGATGGGACTTACCTTTGGCGAATGTCCCTCCTGGCGGCGGGTCCCGGCGCTGCCGCCATTACAAGGTAAAGTGTTAAAAAAAAAACAGAACCCGTGATAGGCTACGTAATGATTAACGTAGCCTATCACGGCTAGATTTCCAAAGTCAGCCGTGATAGGCTACATAAATCGTTATGTAGCCTATCACGGGTGACTTTGGAAAAAAAAAAGCGCGTACACAAATGGCGGCGGCCTATGAGCCGTAGTCTTTCTGTAAATGGGCCATCAATGGGCCGTAGTCTTTACGTATGGGCCGTAAATCTTTACGTAGACTACCGGGACCAAATAAGGAACGCAAATGGCGGTGCCCATAGGCCGCCGCCATTTGCGTACGCGCTTTTTTTTTTTTTCAAAGTCACCCGTGATAGGCTATGTAAAGATTTACGTAGCCTATCACGGCTGACTTTGGAAATCTAGCCGTGATAGGCTACGTTAATCATCACGTAGCCTATCACGGGTTTTTTATTTTTTATTTTTACACTTTGTTTCGCGGCCGGGGAGATGGGGCACTTCTCCCCGGCCTGAATTTCAGCCGGGCAAGGAGGGAAGCCTCCCCCCCGGCCTGAATTTCGGCCGGGCGAGGCGGGACGGCTCCCCCCCCTTGCCTGAACTTCGGGGGGAGAAGCGAAGCTCCTCCCCCCCACCGCGAAGCACCCCTGCGAAAAGGTAAGTGACTTTCGTACATCCCTACTTCCAAGATCCCTCCAAAATCCCTCCTCTCAGAATCCTCTCAACACCTTAATCCCCATCCATTCAATCATAGATGCACTCCACCCTCCCGAATTCCCCATGTTGCTCCAGATGGCTCTTCCAACACCCTGCCCGGCTTCCCATTGGTTCACTGACCATGCTAGATGCTTCCCCAGCAACCTGGTGGCCTTCCTACCTCTCCATAGTTCTCTCCCCAGTAGTAGCAGGGACCCCATCTTCTTTTTTCCTTTCCTTTTTCCTGGTGGCTGGCTTGCTGCAGAGGACAGTGTTGGCCTGCAGCCCTCCACCATTGTAATTTCCTAAGAATTTCTCTGAGCCCCATGTGCAGCCCTGTGGCATTGCTGGGAAATAAAGAGGGCAATGCCGGGAAGCCCTCATCTCACTTTGAGACATTCCCAGCTGCTTGGAAGACATTTTAATGTTCTGCTGTGTGGGAGGTAGTGTGTGTGTGTGGTTGTTGTTTTTGTTGTTGCTGTTTTGACACCCAAGACGGTTAAACAGCACACATCTAACATATCTCTTCTTCCCTCCCCGCCATTCCATAGTTCACAACTGGTTCTACATTTCTCGTATCTTAGAGCAAAGAAAACCAACACAAAACCCTATTTGCCAGCCCTGATAAAAACAAATGTTCTGGGCCTGTGCAGTTTTGCATGTTAAACTCACTTAAATGATACCACTGTCATAGCAGGGGCAAAAATAAAATGGACTTTGCTTCTGCTACCCTGATGCTAGACACATTTGCTTGGGAATACACTCCAGTTTGTTGTAAAAATAATAATAATAATAATAATAATAATAATAATAATAATGCATTTCATTGAAAAAATAGTAACATGAGCTCCTGCCCTGTCAGCTGGCCCCAAACTACAAAATGTTATAATATAAGAAGACAGGAAGCTGTACAAATAGCATTCAAAGGTGGTTGGCCCAGGCATACCGATACCTGCCAAGGTGTTGATGAAGGGTCTGCTTCCCTGTGTCCCCATCACCTGCTGCTCTCTGAAGGGTCATTTGGGAGAGGGACTGGAACTTAGATGCCAGATCCAACCCTACCTGCACCACAGCCCCCCAATCTAATCAGAACAAGCCCTGAAACACAGAACTCAATAGCACAAACCCTGAACTGTTAGGAATGCACACTGCCTTTGCCTTCTATGATATAATGATGGTAGTCATATGTTGGGATACTGAGGATGACTTGGAGCATTCCTAAATGTCTAAAAATGGCATTAAGTAAAAGTTATATTAGATCAATAATGTTAATAAGAAATGGAAGCAGCAGCTATGCTAGAAATCATACAGAAGAGATTATACAAAACAAAAAACATTTCCCATCCATGGCTTCCATTCTTAATACCAAATAGTCCCAAATGGGGCTCATCAGTATATTGGGATTGTCCAGTTACTTGTCCATTCATAAAATACATCTATGTTCTATTTCAGCTCACTACTGGCCCTTTTTCTGCAGCATGGGGTGACAAATCTCTATTCTATTATTTATACCAGATGGTCCCAAATGATGCATATCAGTATAGAGGGATTGTCCAGTTACTTGTGCATTTCAAGTGGACATGGATTGGGCTCTTTACTATTGATAGTATCCATGGAGAATGGCGTTTGCGGAAATTACTGCCAATGCTTTTACAGGGAGGCATCTGTGTTGCCTTCATAGAAAAATTCCAAACCTTCGAAAAACGAAGAGAAAAGGCAGGGTCGTTTCATAGTGAATTGGAATATAGTTCTGTTTTCATGGGGAAAAAGGCCAACGTATTTCTTGATGATTCTTCACATCCATCTATAATTAAAATAAGTTCACTTCTTCAGAGAGTGGTGTTGGATTCACCTATGAGTAAGGTGTGGGTTATGACAACATACTGGGGTTTCACAGTAAGCACCACTGCAATGGGTCATGATATACAATCCCTCCATGGCATGCTATCCTTTGCAGTTCATTCAAAGGAACCATTGGCATTCAGGCATTTTCTTCAGAGTGTAAATCCTTCCTGGGCAAAAGAAGATGGCTTTATCAAGGTATTCTGGGAGAAGACCTTCGAATGTTCATTGAAAAAAACCTTTGAGAATGGAGTATTCAAGAAAGACTGCAGTGGCGAGGAGAAACTGGAGAGCCTTCCTGGAACTTTCTTTGAAATGGGTATGACCAGTCACAGCTATAATGTGTACAATGCTGCCCTTGCTGTGGCACATGCTCTACATTCCATGCATACATCAACATCCAAACACAAATTACGGAGGTCTGGAAGAACGCTGGAGCCCTGGAATGTGCTGGCCTGGCAGGTAATTTCAATCAAAAGCAAATCTCTTTTATATGTTAATCGTTAACAGAATCAAGACACATATACTCTATATTACAATGCTATGGATCTTTCAGCTCCACATTTATCCTGTTAGGAATATGATCAATTTATGGTTGACAAAAATAACAAGTCCTTTGGTAACAAGCATTCAAAAATAGTGGCTAGAGTGCTTAAAATGAAACAAAATGAAATCTAAAATATATTCAATAAGTAGAAACAATGGCACCTTAATAGTTGATCATATGCAAATTAACTCCCTCTTTGCAGGTTTTTATGCACAGCTATATCATACAACCTCCCCAAGTGTGGACCTTATAAATAAGTATTGGAAGAAGAGTGGCATAGCTCCAATTAAATTATTTTTTTTAATAAAAGCCAACAAAAACTGTTGAACAGAGACATTATCACTAGAGGAGGTTGAGCAAGCCATCAAACATTTGAAATGTAATAGAGATTCTGGTCCTGAGAGATTTGGAAGTTCCTTTTATAAATAAATAAAAGCATAAGGATTTATTGATTCCTAGACTTGCTCAGCTTTTTTCTAAAATCTGTGAGGGAGAAGATCCCCCAGGTACCTGGAAGACATCTAGTTTAATAATAATACCAAAACTTGGAAAACACAATACAAAGGTGAGATCCTGTTGCCCCATTACATTACTTAAATAGGATTAAAAAAATCATTGATTTTAGTTCAGTGATTAAATAAGGTGGTAGGCAATTTAATTTATGTATATCCGACTGGATTTATTCCTCAAAGAGGAATAATATATTAGATCTAATATATTAGATCTAATACAATGGGGTTAAATGTTATTTATGATGCAACCAAAACAGGCCACCAGCTGTCATTAATTTTGCTCAACATATTCAAGGCCTTTGACTGTCTTGAACGGCAGTATTTGGTAAGAGTCTTGAATGATTATCAATGACAAACCGAAGTTGTGACTGCAATTTCCAAACTCTATGCTGCTAACAAAGCAACCATGTGTAGTAACAATGTGCATTCTCCAAATATCTATTTGGAATGGGGAACGAAAGAGGGCTGTGCCCTGTCACCTCTGCTCTTCACCCTTTCCCTGGAACCGTTGGCTAATACCAGACGTCAACACCCTGGCATTGCTGGATACAGGGAATGGAGTGAAAAACATGTGATAAACATCTCTGCAGAAGACATAATAATCATGCTGAGGGATCCATGCCAATCATCTCTACTTTAAAGGAAGAATCTGGAGGAAGAATTAGAAAATTGTAGGCAAGTGGCAAGTTAAAAAGTTACTCATGAAAAATCCACTATCATGTCATGCAACATTCACCCCAGTCATCAACAGTTTACTAGCCATGCATTCAGAACTCCAGTTTGCAGAACCTCCTTCAGATACCTGGGAATTCATATTCCCAGGAAAATTAGCAAATTATTTAAAATAAATTATGGCTTTCTTATAAAAAAACAAACAAAAAACTATGACCAGGGACCTAAAGAAATGGTGCAAAGTGAACATGTCAGTTTTAGGTTGAATTGCTGCAACGCAAATATCCTTGATTCCTTTTTTAAAAAAATATTATTTGAGGTCTTCCCCATCCTCCTCTAGCCAAAGACTTCAAAATCTTGGCAAGCTCAGCTTTATTCATTTGTTTTCAAGCCAAAGGACCTCTCCTGGCATTAACACTGTATTACAAAAACCCAGGCAGAGGAGGTTGGGGAGTCCCAGACCTTTCATGCTTTCCAGTTGTGGCATCTCCACTTTATCATTATGAAAGCAAACAAAAGCTGGATATGTCTGGAAGAAGAAATGTTGAACAAAGGCCCCTTATGGGCTTTGCCTTTTCAATCCATACAAACAAAGGAGATAAACAGTATTAAAAACCAAAGACCAAAACTATCTTCATGATCTGGAAAAAGTGGCAAGCTATCTTGTCTCTGGTGTGGTCTCATCTCACCAAGGTAATCTGGATAGCACTGTCATAAATAGGATTCCTGAATGGGAAAAGAAGGGATATGTTTGGTTCAGAGACTTTGATTCCCAGGATAAACCAAAATCAAAAGATGACTTAGGCACAGGATGGCTGCAAGAACTACAGCTATCTCGCTTCCTCAAAGATCCTCACATGTAGACATACGCTCTTAGGACCTTAACAGAACTAGAATGAGCAATGTTAATGGTACAGAAGGGGGTAAGGGAATTGTATCTTTATTTTACACTGTTTTAATAGATGCCTAAATGGGTTCTATGGCTGGCTTGAAGAAAGTGTGGGAAGGTGATTTAAGAAGGGAACTAGAAGATGCTCACTGGACCAAATTATGGGACAACAGGCCATTTAGATCAGTGTCAGCCTCCATCCAAGGAACCTCCTTGAAAGTTCTGCATGGACAGTATTGTATAGAAAAAATAATGAATAGAAACAATTTTATATGACCCAGAACATTTTTTTTCTTATTATCATTATATGAAGGATCTAATGGAAGGATTAAATGTAAAGACTTGCTATCATTCTTGTTAATTACCACTCGCCAGACAATTACACAGCAGGAGGCGGGGGGGGGACAACAGACAATTTGGCAATATCAGGGGGGAAAACCCTCATGATTTACATTTGACTCAAGGAAAGACAGAGACTAGGGATGTACGAAAATCACTTTTCTTTCGGGGATTATGCTGATGGTGGGGGGGAGGCGCTCTGTCCCTCCCCCCGGAATCCTGGACGGTGGGGGAGGCGCTCCGTTCCACCCCCCCCGGGAATCCTGGCCGGCCGGCTGTGCTCTGCAGCGATTCTGCGGAGCCGCCGGCCGGCTCCGCCAGCAGCTGGTCATCCGGCAGCTGGCTAGCAGGGGCGCAAATGGCGGCGGCTGTAGCCGCCGCCATTTGTGTCCCTGCAGTCAGCTGTGATAGGCTACGTAAATGTTTACATAGCCTATCACGGCTGATTTAAAACAAAAAACAAAAGCGCGCATACACAAATGGCGGCGGCCATGGCCGCCGCCATTTGAGTTCCTTATTTTGGCATGTCTTAGTCTACGTAAACATTTACGTAGACTAAGACGGCGAAAATAAGGGGAACGCAAATAGCGTAGCGTCTATGCTATTTCCGTTCCCCTTATTTCCGCCGTCTTAGTCTACGTAAATGTTTACGTAGACTAAGACGTGCCAAAATAAGGAACGCAAATGGCGGTGGACATGGCTGCCACCATTTGCGTACGCGTGTTGTTTTTTTGTTTTTGTTTTTAAGTCAGCCGTGCTAGGCTACGTAAACATTTACGTAGCCTATCACGGTGTTTTTTAAAAAATCTAGCCATGATAGGCGACGTAAATCTTTACGTAGCTTATCATGTTTTTTTGTTTTGTTTTGTTTTTTAACCTGGAAATGGTGGTGGTGGCAGCTGGTCGGAAGACTAGCTGCCGCAGCCACAGCCGCCGCCGCCGAACCACCGCTCGAGCCACCGCCGGAGCCGCCGCCGCCAGGAAGATCCACCCAAGGTAAATCCCATCCCGGGGGGGTCAGGGGGGGGCCGTTCTGCCACCAATTTCAGGGGGCTGAATGCACTGGCATTTGGCCTCCCCGAGATCCATGGCAGAACCTTTGTACATCCCCAACAGAGAAAGACAGATAGCATGGAGTGTTATTCAACATACATAACAACTGGATTTACAACAATATTTTCCTGCTTCTGCCCTGAGCCTCTGGACTCAGCTAAACAAAGATTATACAGCACACTTAGTAGGAGTAATGGTAGCAGTAGTAGTAGCAGTTTTAGTAGTATATTAATTGTGTCACAAAGTTTCTGGTAGCAAACCATTGTGCCACAGTTGTTAGGGGATAGTTCTCAGTGTGTTTTCATTGTTACATTGTCTTTGGTTGTTGTTTTTCTGCCTTCTTATTGTTTTCTAGATATATGATAAAATATTTTTTTCACAAATTCTAAAAAGAAACACTCCAGTACACATAGGCAAAGTAAAACCAGCAGCAAGAAAAGGCAGTGATCTAAAAGCACTAAAACACTTCTTTTAATGCCTGGGGGGAAAAAAAGGTCTTCACCTGGTGCTGAAAGGACCATAACATAGGCACCGGCTGAGCCTGTCTGGGAAGGGTGTTCCACAGACAGGGTACCACCACCAAAAGGTCCCCCTGGTTTTTGGCAGCCATGCACCTTGCATTATTTGGCAGGGGAAGCTGGAGAAGGGCTTTAGATGATGACCTTAGTGTCTGGGTAGGCCTAATTTAGAATTTCAAGTGTCTGATAACATCCAATAGTCTGCTGTAGAAAAAGGGTACCTTCTAGGGATGTCGGAGAATTTCTCCACGAATCTCCGGGAGGCCGAATGCCAATGCATTCGGCCCCCCAAAATTGGTGGGGAAATTATCCGACACCCCCACCCCTCCCCTGGGATGGGACTTACCTCGTGCAAATGTCCTTCGCGGTGGCGTGTCCGTTTTTTTTTTACTTTACTTGGAAATGGCAGCGGCAGCAGCTGGTCGGAAGACCGGCCGCCGCTGCACCGCCGCTGCACCGCCACCGGGACACGCCGCCATGAGGGACATTCACACAAGGTAAGTCCCATCCCGGGGGGGGGCGGGGGTTTCGGAGAATTTCCCCACCAATTTTGGGGGGCCGAATGCATTGGCATTCGGCCTCCTGGAGATTCGTGGAGAAATGTCCGTAGCTGCCATTTATGTCCCTGTATTTAGCCATGATAGGCTACGTAAGTATTTACATAGCCTATCACGGCAGGGGGGGAAAAAACCCAGCGTACGCAAATGGCGGCGGCTATGGCTGCTGCTATTTGCGTTCCTTATTTTTGGCCATCTTAGCCTACGTAAATATTTACGTAGACTAAGACGGCGAAAATAGAGGGGAACGCAAATAGCATAGTGGGTGCTATTTGTGTTCCTTTTTGATTCGCCTTTTTAGCGTATGTAAATATTTACGTAGGCTAAAAAGGCGAGTCAAAAAGGAATGCAAATAGCACCTACTACGCTATTCGCGTTCCCCTTTATTTTCGCTGTCTTAGTCTATGTAAATATTTACATAGACTAAGACGGCCAAAAATAAGGAACACAAATGGCGGCGGCCATAGCGGCCGCCATTTGCATACGCGTTGTTTTTTTTTTTCACCCAGACATGGTAGGCTATGTAAGTCTTTATGTAGCCTATCACATCTATGTTAAAAACACACACACATGACCAGACTGCAAATGGCGGTGGTGGCAGGCGGCAGCCGGTCGGAAGACCAGTTGCCGCCGAAGCTGCCGCTGGAGCCACCGCCGTTGTCCGGAACATCCACCCCAGGTAAGTCTCATCCCAGGGGGGATCCACAGAGGGCTGGGGGTGGCAAGCCGTTCCGCCATGGATTTTGGGGGGCCGAATGCACTGGCGTTCGACCTAACTGAGATCTGTGGCGGAATTCTCTGACATCCCTATAAATTGTATGGATCACTCATCAGTAACCTGTTTTTCTGGAGGGTGACATTAAGATAGAATGGAGTGAAGGACATATCTCAGTCCCCTTTTAACCAAAATGACTGCCACAAATACCTGGTTAGGAACTGGGGCAGAAACTTTTCTCAAGGGAAAAGTTTTGCATCTGTCCAGCCAGAGAATGTTGAGGTGGGGATGGCGCAGCTGCCCAGCTGGCAGAGTGTGGATGCTGTCGGGGACTTCCCAGCATCTGCCCAAGGGCCTCCCTGACCAAGCTGGCTGTGGCGGTCTAACATGCGGTGTTGGAGAACCCTAGGACTAATATCCCAGTGCCTTGCATATACACACTGAGATTGACTTAACCCTAGGGCTGGAGTGGGTGCCCAGCCAGATTCCGATGGCCTCCACCTCACTCCTGCCCCCAGACCATGCCCACTGAGCCTGCTGAGCCCCTGCCCAAGCTTGCACTCCCCTTGCCGAGCCGCCTCACCTATCCTGAGCTGTCTGCAAGCACCGGTCGATGCCGTGGTCTCTACTTTGCAAAAGTATTAGAGATGTAAATGGGCCATTTAGCCCTGTATGCCTAGATGGGGTCTCTACTTCCGCCATTTGTGCAATATAAAAGCTGTGGAAGTTCCTGAGTGACCATTTTGTTTGCAAATGGCCATGGTGGGAATGACAGGTGCTTGCCGACAGCTCTGGGGCAGGGCGGGCAGCTCAGCAAGCAAGTTGTGAGTGGGTTGACATATCCAAAATAATCGAAACGTGTCTAGGATACTTACTTGTCAATGTAATTGTAAAAATAGTTTGCTGTCTGTTAGTATCTTTTCTTCTTTGAATTTAGCTCCATCCCTTTCTAAGGGGCATCTCATTCAACAACATTGCAGGGGAGACAATACAGTTTGATGAAAATGGAGATGCTGTCACAGAATTTGATGTTACAAACTGGATCATTTTCCCAAATCAATCTTTTGTGAGAGTTAAAGTGGGAATGTTCAATCCACGAGCTCCTCCCAGAAAACAGTTAACAGTCCATGATAAAAGCATTGTGTGGCCTAGGACTTTCAAGCAGGTGAGACTGGAAAAAGCATGCAAGACGGAGCAGAAATTGTTTGTTTGTTTGTTTACAACTATTTTACATCACCTGTCATGTTCAGGTGATGAACTCCATGAACTCCTCCTACTCCATAGGTAGGAGGCAACAATAGAACCACAAAAGGAATTAAAGAGGCAGGGGAGTGCCCCTTTAGTTGAGGTGAGTCACAAACACAGACACACACACATGTTCCACCGCTATAACCTCAAAATTGTATTGATTATGAAAATGACACCACTTGAGCTGATAACTAAAAACCTGGTTTCCATGTTCTACCTTATGCAGTCTACAATTGCACAAACATTCAAATAAATCTGATTAAAGCGGTCACTGGTACAATTTGTTAAACAGTGCTTAAAACTGGCACATGTATTTATTTTTTTCCTCCAGTTCCAGTATGGCTTATCATTCTTTCCAATTTTGGTGAAAACTCGTTTACTCATGCTTGTTGAAGAGGTGTGCTTTCATTGGTGTGGTGATGTTCTGAGTAGGGGTGGACGAAAGGCACTTACCTTTCGTTGAAGCTTGTTCGCAGTGGGGGGGAGGCGCTTTGCTGCTCCCCCCGCGAAGTTCAGGCCGGGGGGGGAGGCTTCCCGCCTCGCCCCAGCTGAAATTCAGGCCGGGGTGGAGGCTTCCCACCTCGCCCGGCCGAAATTCAGGCCGGGGAGGAGGCTTCCCGCCTCGCCCGGCCACGAACTCCATTAAAAAAAAAAAAACAACGCCCCCGTGATAGGCTACGTGACGATTGACGTAGCCTATCACGGCTGACTTTGCAAATCTAGCCGTGATAGGCTACGTTAATCGTCACGTAGCCTATCACGGGGGCGTTTTTTTTCTTTTATTGCAATGGCGGCGACGGCAGGCGGTCAAAAGACTGGCTGCCGCTTCCGCCTCGCTCGAACACCCGCCGAACCACCGGCCGGACCCGCCGCCGGGAGGGACATTCGGCGAAGGTAAGTCCCGTCCCGGGGGGGGGTGCGGGGTGCAGGGGGGTGCGGAGGATTTCTCCCCGAAACTTGTCTCCGCCATCCCTAGTTCTGAGCAGTGGCTAGGGGTGTAAGAACCCCACTCATCCGTCCGGTTCAGGGCATCCACTGGGGAAGTGATCTGTCCCTCCAGCTGGAATCCTCCCTGGCCAGCTCCGCTCCATGGTGAGTCCGCGGAGCCGCCGGCTGGGCCCATCTGCTGCCAGGCTGCTGACGAAAATTGCGTCCTGCATAGCAGACACCATTTTTGTCCCTTTTCTTTGCCGTGATAGGCTATGTAAATACTTACGTAGCCTATCATGGCTAAAGCAGGGACACAAATGGCATCCACTACATCGGATGCCATTTTTGTCCACAGACCAAGGCAGTGGACGGCAGCAGACGGACGGCAGCAAGTAGGGTCCGTCCGGGAAAATTTTGTGGGGCGGCACTGGGGAGTAGTCCATTCCTCCACATACTCTGGGGGGCCAGATTCTCCTCATTGGAGTCTATGGTGGATTTCTCCACCATCCTTAGCAGTGACTTAAAAATATTAAGGTTTTTCTGTCCTATTATAACCTAGGGCAGCAAATGCTGGCAAAGCTATCTCATACATGTTCAATGTCATTAGGGATGTTGGAGAATTCTGCCACAGACTCCAGTGAGGCTTTAGATTCTTTAGAATCCAGCCCCCTGGAGTCCATGGTGGAACGGCCTCCCTCCCCCTCCACCTTGCGGAATCCCCCCGGGACGGAGCCTACCTGAAGGCGGCAGCAGTGATGGAGGTGGCAGAGGTGGCTCCAGTTCCAGCTCTGGCTCATCTTCTGGCCACTGCTGGGGGTGCTGCGGCTGCAAATGGCGGCTGTTGTACCAGCCACCATTTGCGTGGCTGTTCTTTGCCATGATAGGCTAAGTAAATACTTACGTAGCCTATTACGGCAAAAAGCAGGGGCGCAAATGGTGGCCGCTACACCATTTGTGCCCCTGCTCTTTGCTGTAATAGTCTACACAACTATTTACGTAGCCTATCACGGCAAAAGGCAGTGATGCAAATGGTGGACGGCGTAGCGGCTGCCATTTGCGGCCACAGCAGCCTGGAAGAGGCCGGAAGTCCAGCTGCTGCTGGCCCTTGTCAGCGGCTCTGCGGAGTCGCCGCAGAGCAGAGCCAGCCAGGAAGGATTCCAGGGGGAGGGATGGAACACCTCCCCCCCGACATGGATGCCCTGGAATGGAGCCAGGTAAGGGATTTGTACATCCCTAAGTGTCATTCTGAAGCTAGAATGCTGCAAGTACACCAGTATTTTCTTCTTCTTTTTTTGAATCTATTTTATTTTATTTTTTATAAATGAAATAAACAATACCAACAACATAATCAGAATCTGAAGTTTCCAACATTACAGTATTCTGGGGGGGGGGGGAGGATAGCAAAAGAGGGGGGGGAAAGGCCAGGGTAATATTAAACTTCAATAAGAAGAAACCAAATATCCAAATATAAATCCAATTGCAGATTATACCTATACAGCACTCTTCCAAACATTGCAGGTATTATTAAATCCTCAATCCGCTACACCACAAATGGTAAACCTTATCTTTCAGTGTCATAACCTCAGTCTTACTGCAAAGGAATGGGAGCAAACCATCCATTTCCTTTGGCCATATATTCCCATTCAGTTAACGTCTATTAATAAACATTAAAGCTTAGCCAACAAGGAATAGTAATAATCATAATCCCATAATGATATTAATAATAATAATAATAATAATAATAATAATAATACGAAGAAGAAGGAGGAGGAAGAGGAGGAGGAGGAGGAGAAGAAGAAGAAGAAGTTTAAGAAAAAGATAAAAAACAAA
Source organism: Heloderma suspectum (assembly GCF_057233095.1). Taxonomy (NCBI): domain Eukaryota; kingdom Metazoa; phylum Chordata; class Lepidosauria; order Squamata; family Helodermatidae; genus Heloderma; species Heloderma suspectum. The sequence continues at coordinate 89,693,931 of NC_139463.1, read as the reverse complement.
AAACAAAGGCAAACAATTTGTATATTTTAAGTAATATATTTACTTAAAATATACTTATATGTGTACACACACATGGACACACAGACAGGCATTTTATTACAATATTAAATAAAAAAGGAGATAGAAAACAGAAATATGCAAACAATTACTCTGGCATACTGCCTAGATATCTTATCAGCTGTAACTCAAACAGCACTTCAAAAGAACAGTAAGGATGGCTAAATTCCAACTCCAGAGGCTGAGAGAGTTGGTTCCCTTGTTTTAATTTTAGTACCAATTAGGAATGACTCTGCAGCTTCAGGATTTTAAAAAAAAATTTCATCTGGCCTTCAAAAAGAATGCAAAATCTAGCCGGATATTCAATATGATATTGCGGGCTAATTTGCTTTGCCAAACTTCCCACCTTGGTGAATTGCCTTTTTCTGTCCGTCAGTTCTTTAGTATAATCAGGAAAGAGCATAATCATGTCATTTGCTGGTCCCCACCGAAGCTCACCTCGTTCTCTTGCCAGACGCATAAGATAATTTTTTGTAGAGGCTCGTGGAAATTGAAAAATAACAGTCCCAAAAGTCCCTTTAGTGCCACATATTGAACCAGGAACATGACGCACATGCTCAATATCAAGCAGAAAACCAGATGGTAAAGCCAATAGCTTATGCAAAAGTTTATCCATAAATTCAGCCAGACCTATATCAGTAGCCACATCTTTAATACCAAGGATACGTAGATTCACTCTACGTGTGAAGGCCTCCAGTTGAGAAATTCGAGTAGACAAAATATTATGAAAAGCTTCGATAGCAGTTTCATGAGCAGTAACCCAATCTTCGAAAGCATTGACCTTTGATTCCATCTTTTGAAAAGAGATATTAATTAAATCCACAGCCCCCTGAAGGGCAATGATTGAGTCCTGAATTGTTTCAAGTTCCTTTGACCACTGTGGTACCTGAGAAGACATAGTTTTTATCAAAGCAAGCAGCTCCTCTTCATCTCCGGCATTTCTAGAAACCTTTGCCGGTGGAGCAATTAGGGGTGGGGTAGGTGGCATTCTCAAGCCTTTCCTTTTTTTCCTTTGGTACTGCCATCCTCCACTTTCAAAAGCACAACAAGCAAGTACAATAGCAGAAACAAAAAAAACACAGATTTAATTACAAGTCTTCAGATATTGCTGGTAGTTTAAATTCACAAATACTTTGGAGCCGTCTGTCCTTATGTCTCCTAATTGCTTAAGAGTTTCAAACAGCATTCAGTAGATGATACTCCAGCATCTAATCTTAGATTTCAGCCCCTCTGTTTCTTTGCAGAAGCAGCTGTTCTTCCAAGTTTTCATTCGGATAGTACTGTTAGGGATGGCAGAGAATTCCGCCACGGATTCTAAAGAATCCAGTCCCCTGGAATCTGTGGCAGAACGGCCCCCTGCCCCCCCTGTGGAATCCTCCTGGGATGGAACTTACCTGGGGCGGATGTGGCGGATTCAGCGGCGGCAGCGGTTCCAGCGGTGGTGGCTCCGACGGTGGCGGCTCCAGCAGCTGGTCTCCTGGCAGGCCGGGGCTGGGCTGCTGCCGCCGCCAACATTGCCGTCCTTGCAGCCGTGATAGGCTACATAAGAATTTACATAGCCTATCATGGCTGGGGGGGGGGAAACCCAGCATACGCAAATGGCGGCAGCTACGGCAGCCGCCATTTGCATTCCCTATTTTTCACCGATTTATCTTACGTAAATATTTACATAAGATAAAATGGCAAAAAAAGGGGAACGCAAATAGCCTAGTGGATGCTATTTGCATTCCTTTATTTTTTGCCATTCTAGCCTATGTAAATATTTACATACGCTGGGTTGTTGTTTTTTCCCAGCTGTGATAGGCTATGTAAAGACTTAGGTAGCCTATCACGGCTGCCTGGCTGGATGCAAATGGCAGCTGCTACGGCGGCCGCCATTTGCGTCCGCACCAGCCAGTCCATGGCCGGAAATCCAGCTGTGGACAGCCCTGGCCGGCTGCTCCGTGGAGCAGAGCCAGCCATCGAGGTTTCCAGGGGGGAGGACTGGATCACCTCCCCCCTGTCAAGAATTCCGGGGGGAGAGACAGAGTGCCTCCCCCCCCCACGAACAGAATCCGCAAAAAGGTAAGTGACTTTCGTACATCCCTAGATACTGTAAGCTTCCTCTTTTAATTCCAGGGGAAGATAAAAAGGTTTCTCAACCTTTTCCCAGCTGTTTGAGGTAAGCAACCTGCAGAGCTCCGCAAGTCACTGCAGGACAACATGGCTCCGACAGGATATTCCAGTACACCAGTATTTTCAAAGGGTTTTGCAGAGGAAATCAACGGCATTCTGTGATCAATGCTGATTTCTTCAGTTGTAGCATGTGACCCCACAATGGCAGGCTACACATTACACAGACTGGGGCTGTAGTGAGGGGGTGCTTACGTGGATGTTAAACCATTAACCCCCCTCTCCTATTGTCTCAATCTGAATCAGTTCACTGTGACTCCATTTTTCATTGACAAAAAGTAATGTGCTTGCACATAACTTTTAGGACATTTGTGCACAGCTCTGAAGGATTAACAGGAAGCAAGACAATATGTCTGTGCCCACATCCCCATGCCTATATCAGCCTTGCACACAGTCAGGTGAATAAAGGAATAGACTTCAGATTCCAACAGAGTTTTTCTGTCTTCCATAACAGCTCTATATAAACTTGCCCGAACACCACCCACCTCTCTCTCTCTCTCTCTCTCTCTCTCTCTCTCTCTCTCACTCTCTCTCTCTGCCTTGGCCTCTGTCTCTAAAAGACACTCACACACACACATGCACACACACACTTTTCTTGAACAGCTTGGCAATTTCAGGCTTTCTTCAAGGATATTCAAATATTTGATTCCCCCAAGGGTTCTCTCCTTGCTTGCAATGTTGATGTAAGTGCACTGCCGTACATATATATGTATGATAAATGAAATGTGTGCCATGATCACTTTGCCACTTGCAAAACGTATTATTTTGTGTGCAGGCATATCTTTGTTGGATTACAACAACAACAAGAACAAAAAAGGCAAAAGAAAGACTCCTAATTTCCAGCCCAACAGGGACGGCTGTTTTGGCTAAACGCTAGCACATACATGCATCTAACACATATATTCACTAGCACAACAAAAAGGTAATTTACATATTGTAAGGAGTACCACAGACACACTACTGATGCTGGTGATACACAAACACACATGTAGACACATGCAGTACTGAAAAAAAAAGTATGAGAGCTCGGGGTGGTCTCCATAATCTATCACTGTTTCATGCTGGTCACCAGGAAAACCCATTACCCTGGCATGGGCTGTGATGGCCTACACCTTGCATTGGAACAAACAGACAGATTCTGGAAGCTGTTGGGGACTTTCCAGCCTGCTACCCAATTGTCTACCTGGCTGGGCTGGCTAAGGCAATTTCGCATGTGGTGTTGGAGAACTATAGGACTATTATCTTGGTTGTCTTGAGCCCCTGCCCTCACTTGCACTCTCTCCATGCTCTCCAAGATGCCCTGACATACTCCGCACAGTCTGCAAGGACCTGTCATTCATGTGGTCACAATTTTGAGAAAAAACAAACACTGGTGACTTGGGAAGTTCCATAACTTTAATATTGCACAAATAGTGGCCGTAAAGACTCAATCTATGAAATATTAAAGTATCACAGCAATATTACATGATTTAGCAGTCCCTGTAGTCTTGAAAGAGGTGGGACTGTGAAAGTTTCAGGCATTCTTGGATGAAGCTGATTACCTTGACCCATTTCAGTCTGGCTTCAGGCCCAGGTTGCAGATGGAATAAGACTAGGTTGCCTGCTGGATGACCTTCTTCAGATGAGGGATGGAGAAGTGCAAGCCTATTGCTGTTTACGGATCTCTCATTGGCTTTTGATACCATCGATCGCAGTATCCCTTTTCACTGCCTTTGTGAGATCAGGACACCATTTTATAATGGTTTAGCTCTTACACACAGGGCCAGAACTAAAGATAACATTGGGTGAGTGAGCCTCAGACATTGGAACTGAGGAGACTCACTGCACACTATTTTGTCCTCAATGCGGTCGGAGATCAATATGATGCAGCTGGAGGTGGTCATCAGGATGTCTAGGGCAGTATGCTGATGACACCCAGTTCTGTTTCTCTGCAACATCAAAGTCAGGAGAGGCTGTGCATATTCTGAACTCGTCCCTGGATGTAATCATGGGCTGGATGAGGGCTAATACACAGAAACTAAATCATGACTACACAGAGACTGTATGTGGGTGGTAACCAATCCAGGAAAGAGGTTGTTTGCCTGTTCTGAAAGAGGCAACACTCCCTCTGTTTGAACTAGGGATGTACAAATCCCTTACCTTGTTCCATTATGGGGATTCCGTGGTGGGTGGGAGGCACTCCGTCCCTCCCCCTGGAATCCTCCCCAGCCAGCTCCGCTCTGCAGCAAATCCGTGGAGCTACCAGCTGGGGCTGGCCGCAGCTGGACTTCTGGCCGCTGCTGGGCTTCTGTGGCCGAAAATGGCGGCTGCTATGCCAGCTGCCATTTGCGCCTCTGCCAAGCTGTGATATATAGGTCCATCCCGGGGGGGATTTCGGGGGGTGGCAGGGGGGAGGCCGTTCTGCCATGGACTCGGGGGGGCTGGATTCCAAAGAATCCAGCCTCACTGGAGTCGGTGGCGGATTTCTCCAACATCCCTAGTTTGAACAGGATATATCTTTGGATATATCTTTGCTCTGGATATATTCTTGTCACTGGAGGCCCAGAAACCCTCAGGGGCTTGGATCACCGATTCCCAGTTTCAGCTGGTGTTGTAATGACAACTTTTGCTAGAGATGGATAACCTAGCCACAGTGGTATATGAACACATAATCTCACAGTTGGATTTATGTAATACACTCTATGTGGGGCTGGCCTTCACCTAGTTCAGAAGTGGCAGCTAGTGCAGAATGGAGCAAGTAGGAGTCTCAGTAAGGAATCCAGCCATGTACACATTTGTGTTGAAAGAAATGCATAGGCTGTTTATCAGCTATTGAGCCATGTTCCAGTTTCTGTTGTGGACATACAAAGCTCTAAATCAACTAGGAGCAAGGTACGACGACATAGCAGACCGTGTTCCACTCTGTATACCCAGCCTATGCAAGCTTTCCCTGTTTTGATATTTCTTATCATACCACTTCTCCAGTTCATGGTTTCTTTATATATATATATATATATATATATATATATATATATATATGTGTGTGTGTGTGTGTGTGTGTGTTAATGCTTTATTTTGACAGTCTTTGGATACTTTTGTATGTCATCTGCTTAGAGATTTTATTACCTCAAACACTCTGCATTATTAATCTTCCCCATTTAGAATACCATGTTTCTTTCTTTACACCCACAAGTGAAACCACAACTCTCAAAACATCTTTTTCTCAGTCCTAACCACTCTCCACTGATATTTCTGATTAGGTGCTGCCCATTTCTCTGTGTAATGACAACTGCCGTCCTGGTTACATCAGGAAAAAGAAGGAAGGGGAGCCATTTTGCTGTTATGATTGTGCCCCATGTCCTCAAGGGAAGATTTCTTATCAGAAGGGTAAATGTCATAGATCTGCATACATATCAAGCATGCTACATATCATACAATATCAAGCAAAACTGATATAATGAAAGTTGGCATGGTCTTTGGTTTGGAAGGAGTAGGAATGGGTTACTGACCCTTGAACATCTGTGTCTCTGAATGTTTTATACACTTATTGATGAAAAGATGACAGGCAGGCAGGCAGGCAGACATGTTCTATGTTGGTGTGGAACTTGAAAGGAGCAGATCACTGGGGCCAGAATGACTAAAAGTCTTCCTAAATAGTCATTGGTACATTCCCTGGTGCACCCTTTGTAATGGAATTTAAAGAAAAAATTCCCAGGAGGGCTTAGAGATGGTTTGGGAAGGCGACTAATTCTTATTCACCCACTCCAACCAGGGTGATGGACAAGCTAGGTGTAAATGGGAAACAATACAGGACATTTTGTGAGACATAAGATGGAGAATGAGAATGAGAGTGAACATAGCTGTAAACTCTGGAAGCATTTGGATTATATCTCCCTCCCTGGAGATCTGATGTGGGATAAGCAGGGCTGCTATGTAGGGATGGCACGGGTGCACAATTCACTCTGGAAATCCAGTGGACCTGCTCCTGCCTGCACCCCCGAGCCATGCTTGCTGAACCCCTGCCCCCACTAGTCCCCTGCCCCCACTCAGCAATTGGCCCACACTCACCCCGGCAGCCTTGTCAAGCTTTGCATTCAACATTTTCTGAGAAATAAAATGGCAATCACAAAAATATGCTCCTAAGGAAGAAGGATGTGATTAGTCACTGGCAGTGGCAACAGGGGCAGGTGGAAAGACAGCCTCCAGGGGTGGGGAGTTTTTGCTTGCCTACACCATGCAGGGCCATGGCATGGGTGGAGGCTGACTGTGCCTCTGGAAATTCTCAGAGGGGAAATAGGGAGAAAGAGAGAGAATTTCAGGTGAGCTCATGGTGATTAGGTGAGATTTAGACATCTTGGTTCACAGTTCATGCATTGCCATAATACTATACCAAACCAGAAAGCTCTGTCTCACATCCAAAACATTTTTCATTATATTTATTTTTGTTCCTTTGTTCTGTTTTGTTTTCCAGGCATGGATAAATGCAGATGTATGTCGGCAGTGTTGTCAGATAGGGATAGGATCTTTGAACCATGCTACACTTTTGCTTTGAGGCCTCAACGATATTCCTAGATTGCATCAGCTGTCTTTCTCTCATATACAAAAAAACCCCACTACTTTTTCTTTCCAGATATGGATTCCTGCACTGAATGTTCAGGAGATCACTATTCAAACATAGAGCAGAATCAATGCATTCCCAAGGTTATAAGCTATCTTTCCTATGAGGAACCTTTGGGGATTTTGTTGTCTTTATCTGCTGTTGGATTTGCTGTGATCACAGCTTTTGTACTTGGAAACTTTGTGAAGCACCAGGACACTCCCATAGTCAAAGCCAACAACCGGAGCCTCACTTACATCCTCCTCATCTCCCTCCTCCTTTGCTTCCTCTGCTCCTTGCTGTTCATTGGAGAGCCAAATACGATGACCTGCCTTCTCCGGCAAACAGCTTTTGGCATCGTCTTCTCAGTTGCTCTTTCTGCTCTTTTGGCAAAAACCATCACTGTGGTTCTGGCATTCATGGCTACCAAACCAGGATCCAGCATGAGGAAATGGGTAGGGAACAGGGTGGCCAGTTTGATACTCATGTCCTGCTCCTCTATACAAACAGTGCTTTGTGTGAGTTGGCTAAGCACTTCTCCTCCATTCCCAGATATGGACATGCATTCACTGAATGGGGAAATTGTAGCAGAATGCAATGAAGGCTCAGTCACCATGTTCTACACTGTCATGGGCTACATGGGCTTTCTGGCCATTGTCAGCTTCATAGTAGCTTTCTTAGCCAGGAAGTTGCCAGACAGTTTCAATGAGGCCAAGTTCATCACTTTCAGCATGTTGGTCTTTTGCAGTATTTGGCTCTCCTTTGTTCCAGCCTATCTGAGTACCAAAGGGAAATATCTGGTGGCCGTCGAGATCTTCTCTATCCTAACTTCCAGTGCCGGCTTACTGGCTTGCATCTTTTTCCCCAAATGCTACATTATACTACTGAGACCTGACCTAAACATCAAAGAGCAAATAAGAAGAGCAAAATGAAGGAGAAAAACAGTGGAAGAATGTGAGAATCAATCTTCTTTTTCCAAAATGTATGAGGCATTAGTCTGCGTTGCATATGAAGGAAAAATATTGCCCCTACTTTTCAGCGAAACATGGCCTATTGTATTGATAAACATGGAATCAGATTCCATTCTTATTAATCATTAAGTTTTACTGAGAATACTCTGGGTTGCTCCCTAATAATTGTCCGCTGAAGGACCTGGCTGGTGGCTACGCGCCTGCTAGACATTTATCCTACAGGCTATAGGGGGAGTGAGACATACTTCCTCTGGCTAAGTCCTTATTCCATATGTTTTTAATGTTGCTTTGACAGAAGCCTCATGCTTTCTCATGATAGCATTTAAAAAAACCCAAACTCCCTCTCTTACCAAATATCTAGAAGTAATTCCTCAGATGATGGAAAGAAGAAAAAATAACCTGGTGAATATTGTTCATTTCATCAGTAATCACATCCAACAGTTGTCTTTCTCAATGATGCTATTGATCTGTAGATGTCTTGCATGTTGTATATTTGATTTGACTCAAACACAAACACCCCCCCCCATGTTCTCTGTATCAAGCTGTATCAGTGATTTTTTTAATTGACATTTGAGTGTGTGATTCCATTTCCCTGGTGTATGTTTTAAATTCACTTTAGTGTTACTTGGATACACAAATAATGTTTTCCAGTGCCTTGTCTAAGTTCTGTGACTTCCTTAACATTTTGGGGTATCACATTTTCCTCTGCACCGAGCATTCAGTGTCAGAAGGCTGCCAAATTAAGCTAACTTCTTCCTATAGCAGGTTGGCCAGTGATGAATAATAAGCCAGTCAGAAATAAAATCCGGGTGAGGTGCAGCCCAAATGTCAACAGGGTAAATTACATGTGAAGCTAGCAGGTCTCAGACATCCTCCCGGTGCAATTGAGTGCTGAACAGCTGGGAGGGATCTGGACTGCTGGAAGGGCATCATGCTGCCCACATGCACTGAAAGGGCAGAACTGCCCACAATAGTCATCTCAGAACTTAGATGGGAGTCACAGGGCAATTTTGCAGCAGGACATCCAGGCCAGGCTGCTGAGGCAAAAGAAGTCTATGATCTGGCTCTGTTCCTTACTGGCCGATAGTGAGGGATGTTGCAAGCGTCCGTCTGGGGGCTAGAGCTCAGTGAGTTCCTGCCAGTACCACCCACCCGGACACCAGTCCATGACCCCCTCCTCTTGCGCAACTTGGTGCATGACAAATCAGGCAAGAGCGGCAGCCACTGCCCTTTGCCAAGCGTGGCTCTGAGCAGCAGCGGTGACAGGATAGGAGCCGAGAGGAAAGCGGCATGGTGCTTCCCTCTCGGCTCCCATCCTGCCTCCACATCTGCTGCCACAGAGAACAACTGCACCCCTTTCTGCTATGCACTGGCATCCTGTTCCCATCCTGGTTCCTCCGCTGAATACAACTGTAGCTAGGGATGGCGGAGAATTTCTCCACGAATCTCAGGGAGGCCGAATGCCAATGCATTCGGCCCCCCGAAATTGGCGGTGAAATTCTCCGCTCCCCTGCCCCCCCCAGGATGGGACTTACCTCCCTCAAATGTCCCTCTCCGCGGAGGGTCCCGGTGGCTGTTTGGCGGCGGTTCGGAGGGGGCGGGGGCGGCGGCCGGTCTTCCAACCGGCTGCCGCCGCCGCCATTTCCAAGTAAATGTAAAAAAAATAACCACACACACACACGTGATAGGCTACGTAACGATTTACGTAGCCTATCACGGCTGGATTTCCAAAGTCAGCCATGATAGCCTACGTAAATCGTTATGTAGCCTATCACGGGTGACTTAAAAAAAAAAAGCGCGTACGCAAATAGCGTTGCCCTTATTTTCACCGTAGTCTATGTAAATCTTTACGTAGACTACCCGGGCCCAAATAAGGAACGCAAATGGCGGCGCCCATGGGCGACGCCATTTCTGTACGTGCTTTTTTTTTCCCCAAAGTCACCCGGGATAGGCTACGTAGCGATTTACATAGCCTATCACGGCTCACTTTGGAAATCTAGCCGTGATAGGCTACATAAACCGTTACGTAGCCTATCACGTGTGTGTGTTTGTTTGTTTTTTAACATTCACTTTTGTATTTCGCGGCCGGGGATACGGGGCGCTTCTTCCCGGCCTGAATTTCGGCCGGGCGAGGCGGGGCGCCTCCCCCCTGGCCTGAACTTCGGGGGGAGAACCGAAGCTCCTCCTCCCCACTGCGAAGCAAGCTGCGGGACCAGGTAAGTGACTTTCATACATTCCTAACTGTAGCTCTCTCTGCCAAGCACCAGCAGAGAGGGATGCAGCTGCTCTTGGTGGAGGCTGTGAGGGCAGGATGGGAACCAAAAGGGAAGCACCATGGTTGTCAAGGGCTCCATGGAGGGCTCTCTCAGTCTAATCCAGTAGCCAAGTCCAGACACAGACAAAGGGATTCTTTTCAAAGCTTTATTCTTCTTGTACAACTTAACAACTATACAGGTAGCAACTAGATCTGAGCAGCAGCATCCCTATGCCCTAAGTTGGAACAGTTGGCCCCCGTTTGAAAGGCAATTACTGGCAGACCCCTGAATATAAGGACTAGGGAGAATCCCTCCCCTTTTCCCTTGGATCCTCTGGGTGCAACCATTCTTTGAGCGCCAACCGGGCACTTCGCCTCCTTTCCGCACCCTCCATTTGGCGCCGCTCTCTGTGTCTGCGCTGCGCATCCACCCAGTCTTCTATCTGTTCTGGGTCACTCCCTGGACTGCTTTCTAATCTAGGAATGTGGGTGGGAGGACTCTCTGTCAGCTGCGGGCCCTGGGAAAAAGGGGCGCGCTCCTCTCCCAGGAGCGACTGCTCTTCCTCCGAATCATAACTACTCTGGGATTCTATGGGCTCAGTGTCCACCCTGACAATGTTGCTTCACTCCAGTTCTCATCCTGCTGCCTCCAGTGCTGTGGATAAGAACAACTGTGCCCCTCTCTGCTGAGTACTGGCAGAGAGGGACACAGTTGCTCACAGTGGCAGGGATGGAGGTGCTCTCAGCATTCCTGCGAACCACCAGCTGGCTCGTATCCCAACGCAAGCAGGGGCGGGCAGTGGGTGGGGATCCAGTGGCGGCTCACAGGGAAGACTCAGGTGAGTTTGGTGATCCCTGCCGATAACTGTTTCAAGAGTTGATTAATGTCTTTCTTCTTGTTGTTGTTGTTCAGTCGTTCAGTCATGTCCGACTCTTCGTGACCCCATGGACCATAGCACGCCAGGCCTTCCTCTCCTGCGCTCTCTCCCGGAGTGTGCTCAAGTTCATCTTCATTGCATTGGTGATGCTATCAAGCCATCTCATCCTCTGTCGTCCCCTTCTCCTTTTGCCTTCAGTCTTTCCCAGCATCAGAGTCTTTTCCAGAGAGTTTTCTCTTTGCAATGTCTTTCTAAACATCTGCAACTCCGAAAGTTGTGAGTCTATGGTCCAACCTGTGGATATACAAAATTATGTCCACAGCTTGAAGGATAACATTTTTCTCTGTGTTCTTCACAGCAACCTAATCTGAGCAGGAAGCCATCTTGAGATTACCTTTGCTCTGGGAAAAGAAAGAGTGAAACGTCAAGGCCACATACCACCTGTTCCTGCTTCAGTTGTTTGGCTGTTTTCAGTGCCACAATAATGGCAGCGCATGGGAAGCAAATTTTCTTCCCTGAAATCATCAGCATGATTAACCCTTCCGCTCACTAAGCCCCAAGGGATGTCTGGAGGCCTCAATGAGCAATAACTTTGTTATACAAGCCACCGATAATACTCAGACCTGCACCAAAGGGCCAGAAGCTGTGTCACTGAGAGGGATGACCATTTTCAGGGATGTCTGCACTGCTGGATTTACTGGATTTCTACAGAGATAAAATATGAATAGAAGCTTGAGATATCTGCACCTACCAGTTCCCTCTTTTCCCCAAAAGGATTCCTCCTTCTCTTGATATCACTTGATGCATCAGTACAGGAAAGGATCAAATATTTCACAGGGTTTTATCTTTGCATGAAGTAGTAAGAAAAAATGGTCAACGTTCAGAAATTTCAAAATTGGGGAAATGGTGTAGATATTCTTTTATATCAACTTAACATTTTTTTTAGGAAGGTTTTAATTTATATATGCTGCTATATGAAAACCCCTTATGTATTTTACTATACTTAGTGGTATATAAATATCACAAATAAAAAATAAATAAAATATATATGGTCAGCTCTCATTCAAGCAGTTTATAAACAGGCAAATCTGAGACATCAAGTACTCTTGAGGAAAATAGGGGAATGTGTCTCTAAATGGGAACTTCTGACCTCCAAATGGTGTTGTTGGTGGTGTGGTTGCTTGTGCTGTTGCCTCATTTCATGTGCAAGACACGTTCTGTTCATCACAGCACAAAGACTCCTTCCAGTAAATGCAGAGTGAGTGACGAAATCAGCAGTAGGCATGGGTTTTATCAACGGGGAGACCTTGTCATTGGAGAGGTTGCTTCTACGCTCTATTCCCTGTACCCTCCTACATCTTTCAGGGAAAAGCCATCTTCATTGTCAATAAAGGAACCCATGTAAGGACTTTTCCTCTACCCCTATAGTTTTGTTTTGCTCATACCATGTTGTTGTTCAGTCGTTCAGTCATGTCCAACTCTTTGTGACCCCATGGACCATAGCACGCCAGGCCTTCCTGTCCTCCGCTCTCTCCCTGAGTGTGCTCAAGTTCATATACATTGCATCGGCGATGCTATCTAGCCAACTCATCCTCTGCCATCCCCTTCTCCTTTTGCCTTCAATCTTTCCCAGCATCAAGGTCTTTTCCAGTGAGTTTTCTCTTCGCATTAAGTGGCCAACTATTTGAGCTTCAGCTTCAGTATCTGTCCTTCCAATGAGCACTCAGGGTTGATTTCCTTTAGGATTGACTGATCTGACTTCCTTGCAGTCCAGGGGACTCGTAAGAGTCTTCTCCAGCACCACAGTTCAAACACATCAATTCTTCGGCGCTCAGCCTTCCTTATAGTCCAGCTTTCACAGCCATACGTTACTACTGGGAAAACCATAGCTTTGATGATATGAACCTTGGTCGGCAAGGTGATGTCTCTGCTTCTTACTATGATGTCTAGGTTTACCATTGCTTTCCTCCCAAGGAGCAAGCGTCTTTTAATTTCATGGCTACGGTCACTGTCTGTGGTGATCTTGGAGCCCAAGAAAATAAAATCTGTCACTGCTTCCATTTCTTCCCCTTCTATGTGCCAGGAAGTGATGGGGCCAGATGCCATGATCTTAGTTTTTTTAATGTTGAGTTTCAAACCAGCTTTTGCACTCTCCACTTTCACCCTCAACAAGAGGCTTTTTAGATCCTCTTCGCTTTCTGCCATTAAGGTGGTATCGTCTGCGTATCTGAGGTTCTTGACAATTCTCCCAGCAATCTTAATTCTGACCTGTGATTCATCCAACCTGGCATATTTCATGATGTACACTGCATATGAGTTAAATAAGCAGGGCAACAATATGCAGCCTTGTCAAACTCCTTTCCCAATTTTGAACCAATTGGTTGTTCCATGTAGGGATGTCAGAGAATTCCGCGACGGATCTCGGTGAGGCTGAATGCCAGTGCATTCGGCCCCCCAAAATCCATCATGGAATGAAGCCCATGCCCTCCCAACCCACGAAAGGCATGCAAGATGAAGTCCCCACCGTTCCCAACCCATAAAAGGCATGCGAAATGGAGCACTTACCTGCTCCCGTTCACACTGCTTTGCGAATGGCGGCGGTCCTGCGGTTGCCATTTGCTTCCTCTTCATAGCTGTGATAGGCTACGTAAATACTTATGTAGCCCATCACAGCTAAAGCAGGGACACCATTTATGTCCCTGCGGAGGCCATGATAGGCTACGTAAGTATTTACGTAGCTTATCACGGCAGGGGAAAAAAACCAGCGTATGCAAATGGCAGCGGCTACGGCGGCCGCCATTTGCATTACCTTTTTTTCATGGTTTTTAGCCTATGTAAGTATTTATGTAAGCAATTATGGAGAAAAGAAGGGGAAAGCAAATAGCGTTCCCCTTTTTCCCCCAGCGGAAAGAGAGCGGAACGGAAGGTAAGTGTTCCATCCACCCCTAGTTCCATGTCTGGTTCTTACTGTTGCTTCTTGACCCTCGTACAGGTTTCTCAGGAGACAGGGAAGGTGGTCTGGTACACCCATCTCTTTAAGAATTTGACACAGTTTGTTGTGATCCACACCATCAAAGGCTTTAGCGTAGTCAATGAAGCAGAAATAGACATTTTTCTGGAATTCTCTTGCTTTCTCCATGATCCAGTGAATGTTGGCCATTTGACCTCTAGTTCCTCTGCTTCTTCGGAACCCAGCTTGTACTTCTGGTTCACATACTGCTGAAGCCTAGCTTGTATTTTGAGCATAACCCTCCTGGCATGTGAAATGAGTGCAAATGTACGGTCGTTTGAACACTCTTTGGCATTGCCCTTCTTTGGAATTGGAATGTAAACTGACCTTCTCCAATCTTGTGGCCACTGTTGAGTGTTCCAAATGTGTTGGCATATTGAGTGCAGCACTTTAACAGCATCATCTTTTAGGATTTTAAAGAGCTCAGCTGGAATACTGTCATCTCCGCTAGCTTTGTTGTTAGTAATGCTTCCTAAGGCCCATTTGACTTCACTCTCTAGGATGCCCAGCTCAAGTTCAGTGATGGCACTATCATGGCTATCAGGGACATTCAGATCTTTCCTGTATAGTTCTTCTGTGTATTCTTTCCACCACTTCTTAATCTCATCTGCTTCCGTTAGGTCCCTGCCTTCTTTGTCCATTATCATGCCCGTCTTTGCACAAAACCTTCCCTTGATAGCTCCGAGTTTCTTGAAGAGTTCTCTAGTCATTCCCATTCTATTGTTCTCCTTGATTTCTTTACATTGTTCATTTAAGAAGGCCTTCTTGTCTCTCCTTGCTATTCTCTGGAATTCTACATTCAGTTGGGTATATCTTCCCCTTTCTCCCTTGCTTTTCACTTCCCTTCTTTCCTCATCTACTTGTAAAGCCTCCTCAGACAGCCACTTGGCTTTCTTGCATTTCTTTTTCTTTGGGATGGATTTCGTTGCTGCCTCCTGAACAATGTTACGGACCTCCGTCCATAGTTCCTCAGGCACTCTGTCTATCAGGTCTAATCCCTGAAATCTATTCCTCACCTCCACTGTATATTCATAATGAATATGATTTAAGTCATACCTGAATGGTTTAGTGGTTTTCCCTATGTTCTTTAATTTAAGCCAAAATCTTGTGATAAGAAGCTCATGAACTGAGCCACAGTCAGCTCCAGGTCTTGTTTTGACTGACTGTATAGAGCTTCTCCATCTTTGGCTGCAAAGGACATAATCAATCTGATTTCGATATTGACCATCTGGTGATGTCCATGTGTAGAGTCGCCTCTTGTGCTGTTGGAAAAGAGTGTTTGCTATGATAAGCGTGTTCTCTTGGCAAAACTCAATTAGCCTTTGTCCTGCTTCATTTTGTACACCAAAGCCATGCTTGCCTACTATCCCAGTGATTTCTTGACTTCCTACTTTAGCATTCCAATCCCCTATGATTAAAAGGATATCTTTTGTTGGTGTTAGTTCTAGAAGGTGTTGTACGTTTTCACAGAACCGATCAGCCTCAGCTTCTTCAGCCTCAGTGGTTGGGGCGTAGACTTGAATTACTGTGATGTTGAATGGTTTGCCTTGCATTTGTACTGAGATCATTCTATCATTTTTAAGATTATACCCCAGTACTGCTTTTCCCACCCTTTTGTTGACTATGAGTGCTACTCCATTTCTTCTAAGGGATTCTTGCCCACAATAGTAGATATGATGGTCACCTGAATTAAATTTGCCCATGCCTGTCCATTTTAGTTCGCTGATTCCCAAGATGTCGATGTTCAATCTTGCCATCTCATGTTTGACCACCTCCAGCTTATCTTGATTCTTTGATCTTACATTTCAGGTTCCTAAACAATATTGTTCTTTACAGCATCGGATTTTCTTTTCACCACCAGACACATCCACAGCTGAGTGTCATTTCGGCTTTGGCCCAGCCACTTCACTCTTTCTGGCGCTACTTGGAAATTCACTCTGCTCTTCCCCAGTAGTATATTGGACACCTTCCAACCTGAGGCGCTCATCTTCCAGTGTCATCTCTTTTAGCCTTGTGATACGTTCCATGAGGCTTTCTTGGCAAGAATACTGGAGTGGGTTGCCATTTCCTTCTCCAGTTGACCACATTTTGTCAGAACTTTCCGCCATGACTTATCCATCTTGGGTGGCTCTGTATGTCATAGCTTATGGCTTCACTGAGTTACACAAGCCCCTTTGCCACAACAAGGCAGTGATCCATGAAGGGGGCTTATACCATAATAGACCACGAAGAACAGAAATGGATTCTCAGATTGCAATAATACATTTGTTGTAGGAAGTCCAATGCATTTTGGACTTTTTTTCTTATTTTGAGGCTGTCTTCAATAGTAAAGGAAAAAGGTCTGTAGAAAAAGGTCTGCAGCAAATCATCGCCTCCAGTGTCAACCTACTGGCTTCACCTACTGGCTTCCTACAATTCATTTACTGATGCTTCATCAAAAATTTATTTTGGAAGACATTAAAACAATAAAGGCAACCAAAAAATGAACAAGGGTAACAACATAACTGGATTGCTAAAGAAATAAAGCAACTTGCTAATGCTCATTCTTATTCTATCACTGAATATTTGTGAACAGCTAGAGAAAAATATCATAAATACTACATCACTGTATAATGAAAGGATGACAACAAATGTGATATAGGTTGTGTGTGTGTGCATGTGTGTTATTTTGTGAGGGCATGTGTGTGCATTAGTCACAAGAATATAGAGAACTGTACTTGGTTGAAAGTTGATCTAATGTGTGTAGGGCTTCCACATCAGAAATAATTGGAAACTGTGGCACCATAGTATCCACCTATCTTAAAGTTAGGATTCCTTGCTTGCTACAGTTGCTGACTCATTTTACACATCATCATAGTTTTCCAAATTTTATCAATTTGCTGCTGTTTAGTTGTTTGCTTTGGGGACTTCCAGTTATGTGCTATGCAATGTTGTTCATGCCTACCGAGAAGCAGGTCCTGTGAAATCAATAGGGCCGACTTCCAGGCATATGGTGATAGGATTGCAGCCTTACATGTTACATTTATTCTGTTCAATAATGTTATATGCTTGTATTGCACACCATCTCATGTCTCCCTCATTCTATCAATGCCACTGCTTCTGTTTTAAATATTTCCTTTCATATATATTTTTTTAAAAAATTACCAGTACCAGATTGTGCTCTTCCATTTATGTTTTCCATTTATGTTTTTCCAGCACGACAGGTTCTCCTTTTCTTTATTCTGAGTTAGTAAGAGATTCATATCTGATCTGCCTGATTACTCTCCTGTGTTTTGGCATTAAACTCTACTTATGGAAGCCTTCCTTGCAAAACATGCATGTTGATCTCATTACTAGAAATGCTCATTTCACCTGTGCATCATCTGTTATCATCAGGAGTTTAGGAGTATGAGGTGTGGGCTTCTTGCCTCAGTCAGCATGAATTCACTGGCTGTGCTTGTTCAAGCCAGTTTTTCTCGGGTCCTCCAACTCCACTTATTATCTGCAAGGGGCTAATAAAAATAAGATGAGGGAAATATCCCTCCCTCCACACATACTGTTATTCCCCAATAACTGGTATGAAGAGGAAAACATGGTTTAATACACCTCTTTCATTTCTGCCTTCAGTCACCTTTTCTCTAAGCTGAGCAGTCCCAGAAGATGTATCCTTTCCTCATAGGAGAATTGCTCCAACTTCCAGTTGTTCTTCTCTACCCTTTTTCCCAGTCTACGACTGTAAGTGGCATCCAATACACCATTTGCATCTGTGTTTAGCCCATCGCAGGAAAAAACACAGATTCAAGTGGCATATTCAAGTGGCACTTGCAGCCATTAGGGATGTATGAAAGGTACTTACCTTTCACGGATTATGTTTATGGTTGGGGGGGAGACATTCCATCGCTCCCCCGGAATCCTCACTGGGGGGGGAAGCGATCCGTTCCTCCTGCCCCAGAATCCTGACCATCCTGCTGTGCTCCACAGCGATTCTGCAGAGCCACCAGCCGGCTCCGCCAGCAGCCGAACATCCGGCCACTGGCTAGCAGGGACGCAAATGGCAGCGGCCGTAGCCGCCCCCGTTTGCATCCCTGCAGTCAGCCATGATAGGAACGGCCCTATCTGTGCAGTCAGCCATGATAGGAACGGCCCTCCATCTGTGGCGGAACGGCCCGCCCCCCCCCGGGATGAGACTTACCTTGGGCGGATCTTCCTGGCAGCAGCGGCTCCGGCGGCAGTTTCGGCGGCGGTTCGGCAGCGGAGGCTGTGGCGGCCGGTCTTCCGACCAGCTGCTGCCACCGCCATTTCCAATTTAAAAAAACAAACAAATTTAAAAAACGTGATAGGCTATGTAAAGATTTACATAGCCTATCATGGCTAGGTTTTAAAAAACAAACGTGACAGGCTACGTAAAAGTTTATGTAGCCTATCTAGGGATGGTGGAGAATTTGTCCCCGAAACATCGGGGGGCCGAGCGCCAACGAGTTCGGCCCCCCAAACAAGTTTCAGGGAGAAATTCTCCGCACCCCCCCCCCCACACACGGGACTTACCTTTGCCGAATGTCCCTCCCGGCGACGGGTCCGGCCAGCGGTTCGGCGGGTGTTCGTCCGGGGCGGGAGCGGCAGCTGGTCTTTCGACCGGCTGCCGCCGCCGCCATTCCAATCAAAGAAAAAAAAAACGCCCCCGTGATAGGCTACGTGACGATTAACGTAGCCTATCGCGGCTAGATTTGCAAAGTCAGCTGTGATAGGCTACGTAAATCGTCACGTAGCCTATCACGGGTGACTTAAAAAAAAAAAAAATTACATACGGGTAATGGTGGCCCCCATAGGGAGCCGCCATTCCCGTTCCTTATTTGGTCGCTGTAGTCTACGTAAATCTTTACGTAGACTACGGCGAAAATAAGGGCAACGCTATTTGTGTTGCCCTTATTTTCGCCGTAGTCTACGTAAAGATTTACGTAGACTACAGCGACCAAATAAGGAACGCGAATGGCGGCTCCCTATGGGGGCCGCCATTTGCGTACGCACTTTTTTTTTTTAAGTTACCCGTGATAGGCTACGTGATGATTAACGTAGCCTATCACGGCTGACTTTGCAGATCTAGCCATGATAGGCTACGTTAATCGTCACGTAGCCTATCACGGAGGCGTTTAAAAAAAAAAAAAACACTTTTGAGTTCGCAGCCGGGCGAGGCGAGGCGCCTCCTCCCCGGCCTGAATTTCGGCTGGGCGAGGTGGGAAGCCTCCCCCCTGGCCTGAATTTCAGCCGGGCGAGGCGGGAAGCCTCCCCCTCCGGCCTGAACTTCGTGGGGGGAGCAGCGAAGCGCCTCCCCCCCACCGTGAACAAGCTTCAAGGACAGGTAAGTGACTTTCGTCCACCCCTAAGCCTATCACAGCTGACTTAAAAAAAAAAAAGTGCGTACACAAATGGTGGCGGCTGTGGTGGCCGCTGCCATTTGCGTTCCTCATTTTGGCACGTCTTAGTCTACATAAACATTTACGTAGACTAAGACGGCGAAAATAAGGGGAACGCAAATAGCGTAGCGTCTACACTATTTGCGTTCCCCTTATATTCTCCATCTTAGTCTACGTAAATGTTTATGTAGACTAAGACGTGCCAAAATGAGGAACGCAAATGGCAGCGGCCATGGCCACTGCCATTTGCGTAAGTGCGTTTGTTTGTAATTTAAATCAGCCGTGATAGGCTACGTAAACATTTACGTAGCCTGTCATGTTTGTTTTTTAAAACCTAGCCATGATAGGCTATGTAAATCTTTACGTTGCCTATCACATTTTTTTGTTTGTTTGTTTGTTTGTTTTTTAAATTGGAAATGGCGGTGGCAGCAGCCGGTCGGAAGACCGGCCGCCACAGCCTCCACTGGAGAACCGCCGCCGGAGCCGCCGCCGGAGCCGCTGCTGCCAGGAAGATGCGCCCAAGGTAAGTCTCATCCCAGGGGGGGGCGTTCCGCCACAGATTTCGGGGGGCTGAATGCATTGGCATTTGGCCTCCCTGAGATACGTGGCGGAATTTTCGTACATCCCTAGCCGCCATAAAGCCCTGAGTTTAACCTAACTGTAGCCAATTATGGCTCTTCTATTTAGGTAAAAAAACCAGCACTTTACAGCCTCAAGTGGCATCAACTACGCCATTTGTGGCTGTATTTCTCCCAGGAATATGGTAATGGCAGCCACAAATGCTATGGAGCCGGAGTGCCAGCCCAAGGAAAATCCTCCAGAGCTGGAGGTAAGTTTGAGCCATTCTGCCGTGGATTATGTAGGCCGGATTCCAAAGAATCCGACCTCATTTGAGTCCATGGCAGAATCCTCCGACATCCCTAGTGAGAATATAATAATGGCTCAAGAAGGTGGGCATAGATTTTCAGACCATGGTGCCTCTGAGCACAAACCCAATGCAGGAATTTGTTTTGTGAAGTGAAGCTCATAAACAAATCCTTTCTCACCCACCTATTCCTCTTTTCCCTTAAGTTTTCTTACCTAAATACAGATGGGGAAAAAAATAGGGATGTCAGAGAATTTCTCCACGAATCTCCGGGAGGCAGAATGCCAATGCATTCGGCCCCCCGAAATTGGTGGAGAAACAGTCCGCCACCCCCCTCCGGGATGGGACTTACCTTTAGCGAATGTCCCTGGTGGTGGCGGCTCCCAGTGGCGGTGCGGTGGCGGTGCGGCCGCGGTGCAGCAGCGGCCGGTGTTCCGACCGGCTGCCACCGCCACCATTTCCAAGTAAAAAACAACAACAACAACAACAAATGTGATAGGCTACGTAAAGAGTTACGTAGCCTATTACGGCTAGATTTTCAAAAAACTCCGTGATAGGTTATGTAAATGTTTACGTAGCCTATCACGGCTGGCTTTGGGGGGGGGGAAGCATGTACGCAAATGGCAGCACCCATGGGCAACGCCATTTGCATTCCTTATTTTGGCATGGGTAGTCTACATAAATATTTTTTTGCTATTTGCGTTGCCCTTATTTTTGCCGTAGTCTACGTAAATATTTACATAGACTACCCGTGCCAAAATAAGGAATGCAAATGGTGGCGCCCATGGGCGCCGCCATTTGCGTACGTGCTTTTTTCCCCCCAAAGTCAGCCGTGATAGGTTACGTAAACATTTACGTAGCCTATCACGGCTGACTGCAGGCCAGGTAAGCAAACGGCGGCGGCTACGGCCGCCGCCATTTGCGTCCTGGCAGGAGCAGAACGTTCGTGGCCGGAGAGGCGGGGCGCTCCCCCCCGGCCAGAATTTCAGCAGGAAGGTATGGGGTGCCTCCCCCCCACCCAGAATTTCGGGGGGAGAAACGGAGCACCTCCCCCCCACCATGAAGCAAGCTTCGGGATCAGGTAAGTGACTTTCATCCACCCCTAGGAAAAGATATTCTTGTTCTGAATGAAATGAAACCCTTACAACTCTACTGCAAATCCCCTGGAATTGTACAAATAGTCCTTGAGCTACGTTCTGCCCAGCACTGCATTAATGAATGCAGCGAGGACAAGTTAATAGACTTTCAGGTACTGGCTGGACACCTCAGCTATGACAGGCAGTAGTCCTTGGTCATGCCTTCTGTGCTAGAAGTGTGTGTTTTCAAACTATAGTTTTAATATTTCGAAAGCCTGTGGCATCTAGGTAACTATACAAGATCTATATTAAGTCATAGCTAATATTCTCTACTGTTCCATTAATTAGGACACACAGCCTTTATTATCTTATTAAACATTTCTGAAAGTTAGAATATACAAGCAAGGTTTCCATGTACATTTTTAGGCCAGATACAATCAATTTGTAATTATACCTTTGGGAAAATAACTCCTTACATAAAATTGGCTAATTAAACCAAAGTCTATACATTTTTCTAGACATTTCCACATCCAATATTTTCTAGACATTTCTACAATGATGTGTACACATTGCAAAATATTTTTTGCTGATTAATTGATCAGAGACAACTTGAACTTTTCACCTGGCTTAATACACCTTCACACCTGTTATTTACCTAAATAAATCTATGGGCCAAGTGGTAGGATGAATGCCATCCAGGTCATCTTGACAACTATGTGTTTTATGCCAGTTACCTAGAATTTATTGTAAACCAGTTTGTGGCTTTGTGTATCTTCCCTTTAATATGTTTTCTTCGTTTTCCTTATTTACCTTAAAAATATATATATTGATGACATTTTGGCTGGCATTCGTCTATGTCTTTAAGGGCTATTTTCAGTGTAATTCCTAGATGTTATGTTTTGTTCTCTTGTTTAAATTAAACCTGCATTAAAATTCATTTCTCTTTAAAGTACTGCTTTCACCAAAACCCCTCTTCTAAGTCAGACAGTAAGGTCGGCCCAAAGATTCTGCTGTCTGAAGTGGAACAGTAAACATCACCCCTCATCAGGTTATTTTGGTACACGATGAAGAAAATCCCACAAGCACCCCACCCCGTCCTTGACAGTCTATGTGCAATAATAACAAAGTAAATAATGAAAAATTCAGTGCCATTTCATGACACCCAACATCTGCTGCTTGAGGCAGCCACCTGTCACTGCCTAGTTGTAGGGTGAGCCTTGTCAAACATGCACACACACACACGCACACTTATTTTCTCTGTATCTAGCTGTATCACTGTTTTTTAAGTGCTTTTTATCTTGTAACTTTATATGTTTTATTGACTTCTGAGTATATGATTCTAATTCCCCTGACGTATGATATAAATTCACATGGGGGTGATACACAAATAATGGATTCAAGTCTCTTGTCAAAGGTCTCTGACTTCCTTAGCTTTTTGGAGTGCCTCTGCACCCAGATTTCGATGTCATAGGTTTCTGCATCTGTGTCCAGTTGACACAGAATCACAGAATCATAAAATAGTAGAGTTGGAAGGGGCCTATAAGACCATTGAGTTCAACCCCCTGCTCAGTGCAGGAAGCCAAGTCAAAGCATCCCTGACAGATGGCTGTCCAGCTTCATCTTGAATGTCTCCAGTGTGGAGGAGACCACTACCTTCCTAGGTAATTGATTCCCTTGTTGTATTGCTCGAACAGGAAGTTTTTCCTGCAGTTCAGCAGGAATATGGCTTCCTACAACCTGAGCCCTTTATTCAGTGTCCCACACTCTGGGATGAATGAGAAGAGATCCTGGCCTTCCTCTCACACAAGTCAGAACACAAGTCAGGCATTTCTTGGAGGGGCCATGTTTTGCAGAATTAGTCTTCCCACAAATATTGGGGAAATTGAAGTCCCCCATTACTATTTCATCCTGCTTCCTTGGAACATTGGCAATTTGCTTTTCCAAAGTTTCATCCTCATCTTCTCCTTGACTGGGTGGCTGGTAGTAGACTCTGACCACCATGTTCCTTCTGTTCTTTGCTCCATATATTTTAACCCAGATGCTCTTGATGGGGCTACCAAGCTTATCCTCCTGTATTTCTGTGCAGAGATATCTATTTTTCACATACAGTGCAACTCCACCTCCCTTTCTGTTCCTCCTGTTCTTTTGAACAAGTTATATCCTTCAATTGCTGTATTCCAGTGATGGGAGTCATCCCACCAAGTCAGTTACACCTATCAAGTCATAGTTTCTTTCCCATATTAAGAGTTCAAGTTCGTTCTGCTTGTTTCCCATACTCTGGGCATTAGCATATTGACATTGATGACCATGTGCTTTATAGTCTGGCTTTCTTCCTACATTTTTGAAGACTGTTATTGGGTGCTATTAGAGCTGTTGTTGTGTCCATTGTGGTGCATGAACTTTCGTCCATTGTTAGTCCCAACTTTATGTCTCCCTTCCCCCATAGGATTCAGTTTGAAGCCATCCTGATGAAGTTCTTCATGCTGTGGCCAAACACATTCTTCCCAGCCCTTGTGAGGTGCAACCCATCCCTTGCTAGCAATCCATCTCCAAGGAAGTATAGCCCATGGTCCCAGAATCCAAATCTCTCACATCAGCACCACCTTCATAGCCAGTCATTCACCTGGAGTATTTTTCTTTCCCTTTCTATCCCTCTTCTAACTACTGGAAGGCTGGATGAGAAAACTATCGGGGCCCCAAAGTTCTTGACTTTCCCTCCCAAAGCTTCAAAGTCTGCCATGATTTCTTTGTAGCTCCACTTGGTGGTATCATTTTTTCCCACATGGATAAGAAGAAAGGGATACCTGTCAGTGGGCTTTATGAGTGAGGGCAACCCTTCAGTCACCTCTCTAATCCATCCTCCTGGGAGACAGCATACCTGGTAAGTCCATGGATCTTTGTGACATACTTGGATTTCAATCCCATGGATGCTTTTTTCCTTTTTTTTTTTTGGCGGGGGTGGCGGCGGGAGCAGTGGGGGCGGCTGGTCTCCTGGCCGGCCGCGGCTGGGTGCAGGGTACACAAATGGCGGCGGCTACAACGGCCGCCATTTGTGTTCACTATTTTTCGCTGTTCTAGCCTACGTAAATATTTACGTAGGCTAGAACGGCAAAAAATAGTGAACTCAAATGGTGGCCGCCATAGCTGCCGCCATTTGTGTATGCGTTTTTTTTTTACTTTGCTGTGATAGGCTACGTAAATATTTACATAGCCTATCACGGTTAAGTACAGGGACGCAAACAGTGGTGGCTACAGCTGCCGCCATTTGCGTACCTGCTGCTCAGCGGCCGGATGTCCGGCTGCGGGAGGAGCTGGCCGGCAGCTCTGTGGAATCCCCGCGGAGCGGAGCCTGCCAGGCAGGACTCCAGGGGTTGGGATGGAGTGCCTCCCCCCTGTCAAGGATTCCAGGGGAAGGGACAGAGCGCCTCCCCCCCACCGCGAAGCAGATCAGCGAAACGGTAAGTGACTTTCGTACATCCCTAATAACATTGTTATAAAAGCCATCCATAATGCTCATAGCCAGACCAACAGGCCAGAAGCTCTGTCCCAAAGAGGGATGATCATTTTCAGGGATGTCGGCACTGCTGGATTTACTGGGATTTCTACAGAGATAAAATATGAATAGTAGCTTGAGATGTCTGCGGTTACCAGTTCCATCTCTTTTTCCAAAGGATTCTTCCATCTCTTGATATTGCTTGATGCATCAGTACAGGAAAATGTCACATAATTCATGGGGCTGTATATGTGCATGAAGTAGTAACAAAAAACCCTCAACATTTTAAAAATGAGGATTTGGTACAGACATTATCTTATGTCATTTTAACGGTTTTTCTGTAGGGATATATATATATATATATATATATATATATATATATATATATATACTGTATGTAAACTGCTTGTGGATTTTATTATATTTAATGGTATATAAATATCACAAATAACTAATAAATAAAATTAATAGGGTCAGCTCTCATTCAAAGCAGGTTACAAGCAGGTGATTCTGAGACATCAAATGCTCTTTTTTCCTCCCACTCTTGTATTGTGAATTTTTACAAACCAAACCAAACCAAAAACATAACGAAACCTAAAAAAAAGAACAAAATAAAAATAAAAATACAACAACAGTTTAGGACATCACACACTCTTGAGGAAAATAGGGGAATGTGTCTCTAAGCAGGAACGTGTGTCCTCCAAATGGTGGTGTTCTTGGTTTGGTTGCTTTTGCTGCTTCATTTTGTGTGCAAGACAGATTCTGTTCATCACAGCATGAAGACTCCTTCACATAAATGCCCTACCCGGCGCCAGCTTGTCTGGCTGAAAGGGGGGGTGGCATTGCAGGCGGGTGGGGTGATAAGACGTATGGGCCTCTGATTGGTGCACCCCAGTCGCACCACCAGTCAGGGAGGAGCAGGCCGAGTTGTCTTAAACTTGACCCCCCTCCCTATCTCAGCTCTTTGGTGCGACGCAGCTATTGAGAGCTAATGACTCACCTGGATTCGACGAGGGATTCTTGCCTGCTGGAGACCGGCTTCGTCATCGTCTTTCCAGCCATCTGCATTCAGCGTGCTTTTGCGCGCCAAAGCTTCTATTCACGCGCGGCTATCGAGTTGCCGACACTCGCGGTGGGTCTCGTGCGCTCCGGCGCCACTCCCTCTGGGTCGGTGCCTGCTGGCCGTCGGGAGAGCCAAAGTTACTGGTGATATCGTGTCCCCCCCTCCTTCCCTCCCTCCTTGCCGGCTCTTTTCCTCGAGTGCCCACCGCAGCCCCAGTTTGGCTTGCGGCGCGGCAGTGGCGCTCGAGCAGGAGACCTCTCTTCTCCACAGCCGGCCGTTAGTTCTGAACGCTGGCTGCGGCTCCTGGTGTGCGTGCCCGGGGAGGCGCCTTACTCCTTCCCGGGGGATCTGGGTGGGGCGGTGCGTGCCCACCCACCTACTCCCTCAGCTTTCGTTCACCCTCGCCCGCTGGCTCACCCAGCAGCCCACTCGATCGCCCGCCCCCTCGTTCCTTTGCCTGCCCGCCCTCCCTCTCGGTTGCCCGCCCGCCCGTTTTGTCTGTCGGCTGGCCGGCCGGCTGGCCAGCTCTCGGCCTGTCTGCCGGCCGGTCTATTAGTCCGCTGGGCTCGCCTTCCGCCGGCCTACCCGGCTGTGGCCTCCTGCTTGCCTCGCTGGGGCCTCAGAGGCGTTGGTGGCGGCAAGGTGCGGCAGCGGCGCGCGTTGAGCGTGGCGTCCGTGTTTGCCGGCTCCAGCTGTCTCGGCAGCTGTGTGCCTGCCTCCCCCCCGCAGCTCGACAGTTTAGATGGCCTGGTGGGGAGGGGAGTCTGGCTGCAGGGCCAGAGGCTGGGTGTTTTCCCAGTGCCTTAGTTATTCTCCTATCGACATCTCCCCCCCCCAAAAAATTAATTAATTAAACTGTGAAGCAGCTGCGGCTGCCTGTTTGGCGCCTCTGAGCCAGGGTGCCCTCAGCTGAGGGTGCCCGCGCTCAAGCGCGTCTCTTTCTCCACTGATTAAAAAAACAACAACAACCTTGCTGCGCCTCTTGAGCTTTAATCTCTCGGTATGGAACTCGTATCCGCTGATCGTGAAGATTGTCAAGTAGTTGCCTGTTGCCTGGGGTGCCCACTTGTTTACTTAAGTCTCCGATAGCAGCTAAGCTTAACTCACCTTTGGCATCATGCCTCCCAAGAAGGGCCAAGGTGGTAAGAAAGGGAAGGGGAGGGTCCCGCCCACCCAAAAGACCGCTGCCAAGGCCTGATTCTGAGTCTGATGAGGACTCAGACCCGGTACTGGCATCAATTCTTTCTCGTTTGGAAGCTGCTGAGCATTCCTCAGGGATCCCTCTCCCTCCCCCAGCCAGGCCCAAAAAACCCTCAGTGGTCCAGCCTAAGCGAACGCGGCAGCAGACCCAATGCTCGTTACTCCTTTCTATTTCAGTTCGTCTGGACGCTATTGAGGCATCCACCTCCTCTTCCTCAGCTCTTCCAGAAGGTGCACCACCTTCAGTGGAGCTCCTCCCTTCTGTGGCCTCACCTTCCCTGAGCGCACAAGCAGCAACGTCGCTTTTTCCAGCTAGGGATCAGAGCACGCCTACGATTAAGACAGGTGAGACTGCTTTGGCACCTCAATTCGCCTGGCTGGGCATGGGGCAAATCACCCCATGGGGTTGGTTGCCGTGGTTTACCCTTCAGGGTGGCCCAGTTCCCCCTCTCTCACTTCCTTCAGTTACTTCAGCCTCCCCAGTTAGTACTCCCCAGCCCGTTGCCTCAGCCTCAACTCTCAGTTCAACTGCTCCGGTGGCCAGCCCACCTAATTCAGTAGGGCCTGGCACTTCATTCCCCTTAGCAGGAGATGCCACCACGTCGGCTCCACCACTGCTCCAGCCTCATCCGCTTAATGTCGCCTCTGCCAGTGTTTGGCAGGGGCCCGCTGGTTCTTTTCAGGAACCCCTGGCTTCCCTATCTCCTCCTCTCCTAGCCCCACAGTTGTCCTCGGTTGACCCAAGTGCCAACCTGAGTCGAGGATCTATGCCCACTGGTGCTACTTCCTCCCCTATTGGTTTTCACTTAACCATTGCCACCAGAGAAAAGATTTTGCGGGGTGAATTTACCGATGTCTTTGCCCTGCTCTTTCGCGAGCCTGAACCCAGCGATAAAGATAGGACCCGTGACCGAGATCCTGAGTGGAGCAAAGCCCGCAAGGTGCCTTGCACCTGGGTGAACTGGTTGCCAGGTTTTTAAATCTACGCTGGCATCCTCCAACAGAGATTCCCTGAGAGGGCTTGGGTTCTCACCAAATACCTTGACATAATATACAGGGCTTACACCGAATATGAAGGGAGTGCATGGCTGGCCTACGATGAAGCCTTTCGAAGGAGGGCCGCCATTGACCCCTCCATGCGCTGGGATCTGAAGGACCAGGACCTTTGCTCCAATTCATGACCCCTTCTAGGCCAGGCTTCGGCGACAGGTCCGACAGCGGCCACATCCTGGCCAAGCTGTCGCCCGCAATAGCCGTTAGGCCTATTGCGGGTCCAGGGGTTCAACACCGCTGGCTGTGCTTGGAGTTCAGCTCCAAAGTTTCCTGCTCCTGAAACCCATGCCGCTTCTGGCACGAGTGCTCTTTGTGGCGGTCAACGCTTCTGCTCCTCCTGCCCAAGAGTCAGAGGTTGGAGAGGTCCCCCAAGGGATGGCCGTGGTGGCAGAAAACAGGGCAGTGGGCATCCTCCCCCTCCCAAAGGGCCCCAGCCCAGTTAAGATTCTTCTGCTCCTTCAACTTCTACCCAAATCGTCCGGCAGCGATCTACTTGGAATGCGGCTTTACACTGGGTTTCAGGATCCCCTTTGTGGGTCTGCACAAGCCATATCTGACTGGTAACCACCGGTCTGTTCTTAGCATGCGGCGCTTGGTGCAAGACAAAATTAACAAAGAAGTTCAGTCAGGTCAGGTCATCGGCCCCTTTTCCTCGCCCCCACTACCCAACCTGTGGATTTCCCCTTTGGGAATTATCCCCAAGAAATCGCCCGGTGAGTTCAGGTTAATTCATGACCTCTCTTTCCCCAAGGGCCAGTCAGTTAACGATGAAATCCCAGATTACCTATGTTCCGTGCGTTACACATCCTTTGACACTGCGGTAGCCATGATAAGAGCCCTGGGCCACGGGGCATTGATGGGCAAGTGTGATATCAAATCCGCTTTTTACATTTTGCCTATCAATCCTCTGGATTTTGATTTGCTGGGATTTTCCTTCCAGGACAAATTTTACATCGACCGCGCCCTCCCTATGGGATGCTCCATCTCTTGCACCATGTTTGAAATGTTTAGTACCTTTCTGGAATGGGCCATATGGGATAAGACGGGCTGCGGCGATGTGGTCCATTATTTGGATGACTTCCTGTTTGTTGGACCCAGGGACGGCAGTCAGTGCTCTGACCTGATGAAGGCATTCATATCCCTGTCCTCAGATTTAGGTGTCCCTTTGGCACACGAGAAGACAGAGGGCCCAGCTGTTACTTTGACGTTCTTAGGGATTGAGCTCGATACCCTCGCACAGTGTTCTCGTCTCCCTCATGATAAATTGCTGGTACTGAGGAATAAGATCCAATCCATCTTGCACCTTCGTAAAGTCCCCTTAGAGCCCTCCAAGAGGTCATTGGCCATTTGAACTTCGCTTGTAGGGTGGTGGCCCCCGGCCGCGCATTCCTGCGACGGCTCTGCTGGGCAATGTGGGGTCTTCGACTCCCGCATCATCGCACCAGAGTCACCTCCGCTATGCGCATGGACCTGCGGATATGGCTTAAATTTCTAAGAGACTTTAACGGCATCTCCTTTTGGAGGCGTGAATTACTTCTATGAGCCGACATGTAGATCCATTCGGACGCCGCTGGCACTTTTGGTTTTGGGCTAATTTGGCAAGACCGGTGGTGCCGGGGCCAGTGGCCAGAGAACTGGGCTGCCGGCAGTATCTGTCATGACCTCACCTTCCTGGAATTCTTCCCCATTTACGTGGCTGTACATATTTGGGCAGAATTGATGGCCAACTCTGTCGCTCTTTTTTGGTGTGACAATTTGGCTGTAGTGCACGTCATTAGTACTTTATCCTCCAGAAACCAAAGGGTTATGGAGTTAGTTAGAGCATTTACCCTCCAATGCCTACGCCACAACATATGGTTCCGCGCCCGCCACGTGCCGGGTCTGGGGAACCCTGTAGCCGATGCTTTGTCACGAAACCAGATCGACCGGTTCCGTGCGTTGGCTCCGTGGGCACGTCCGCTGCCAGACCCCATGCCAGATGAACTGTGGGAGATTGGCGCTCTCAAGTCGAACACGCTATCCTGAATTCTATATCCCCCAGCACTAGAGCTGCCTACGAGAGAGCAGGTAGGGAGTTTAGCGCCTTCAGGTGTGGACTTCAGTTGCAGGATGTGTGGCCCTTACCTGTGGACCACTTGTTACAATTCTGCGTACATCTGCATAACAAGGAACTGTCCGCTAGGACCATTTTGGGGAAGCTCGCTTCTTTGGCCTTCTGGGCCAATGTGCGAGGGGTGGAGGACTCCACCTCAGATTTCCGAATCAGGAAGGCTGTGCAAGGCTGGGCAGAGATG
This sequence comes from Heloderma suspectum, assembly GCF_057233095.1. Classification (NCBI taxonomy): domain Eukaryota; kingdom Metazoa; phylum Chordata; class Lepidosauria; order Squamata; family Helodermatidae; genus Heloderma; species Heloderma suspectum. The sequence goes on along the minus strand of NC_139463.1, from coordinate 89,663,579 downwards.
TCTCCCACCCCGCCAGACTCCAGACATCCTTTGTCGCCAGTTATTCTTATAGGGCTTCGGGCATTGTGGCCCTCCATTTGCTCTTCTCCATACAAAGCCTCCCTCTTTCACGCTGCAGCCTTAACAGCCTTTTTTGGGGCCCTTAGGATTTCAGAACTGGTCTGGGCATCCAAATCCGACAACACCGGGAGGGCCTTGAGGTATTCCGATATCCTGATCCATTCTAGCCTGATTCACCTCCATATTCGACGTTCAAAAACTGATCACTAAGGCAAGAGAACATTGGTGACCCTTAACTAGGCCCAGGCTGATGAGTTATGTCCTGTCAGGGCCTTGCAGGCTTTCATTGAGCATCGCGGGGTGAAGGAGGGTCCCCTATTTTGCCATGCTGATGGTTCACCACTGACAAAGTTCCAATTTTGGGCAGTCACTAAGTTAGCCTTGACCACACTGGGTCTGGGGCATTATTGTTTTGGGACTAACTCATTCCGTATTGGGGCGGCCTCTACGGCAGCTGCCATAGGTTTTTCTTCCAAGCAAGTGAAGGCGGTAGAGAGATGGCGCTCCAGGGCCTTCAGCTCTTACATTCACAAGTTGTCTGATGCTTCATGATGATTCTCTTCGCCTTCCCCAATCTTTTATTTAGATGGGATTCGACCGACGCCAGTACGGGTGCTCATTTGTGGGCACAGTATGGTTTTTTGGGCTGCCCGCAGAGCTTCTACGTCGGCCTTCGGATCCCGGCTGCAGTTTCCCCAAAAGGTGGTGATACAATGGATCGGCCGATGGGGTATGCGATGGGACGGTCTTCTTCCCACACTCTTTCAACGAGGTTTGGACAGTCTCCCTCCACAGGTCCTGGTGTTGCACCTAGGAGGGAATGACCTGGGATACAAGCCTGGAAAGGGCTTGATTGAGCAGGCATTGGCTGATCTGCATACAATCTGACATCGCTGGCCGGGGGTGACCATATTATGGTCCTCAATGCTCCCGAGAATCATGTGGAGGGCGCAGAGCAATGCGGCCATGGAACAGGCCTGGCGCAAGGTGAACAGAGAACTGGCACGTGGGTTGTCAGAGCATGGTGACGGTTATATCAACCACCAAGGAATCCATTGGACTAGGAGGGAGCTTTACAGGCAGGACAGCGTCCACCTGTCAGACATAGGCAACGACTTATTTTTGGCCGATCTGCAAAGGGGCCTGCGGGAAGTTCTTCTGCGCAGGTGGGGGGAGTTTCACAAGCAATAGGCTTGTGATTCCTGTGGCGGCTAGGATGGGCAAAACAGGAAAGGGAGTAGGGATGGTGTGCATGCAGAGGCATCTTATGGTGACAGGTGACTCCTGAGGCCCCCCGAACAGGTTGTGTGGCTCGGCGGGGGGATAAGGGTTGCCTGGGAGACCAACCCTACTCACTCACCCAGGTGTTGTGCAGCACCAGGTTGGGGGTGACACCGGAAGGTCTACCTCCCCCAGAAGGGGCAGTCCGGAGGGATGTCGAGATCACCGCCACCCCTCAGGCTGGGTGTGTTTTCGCTCAATAAGTGTCAGCTAGCGGCTGACACAGTTAGATGCCTGTCCTAGTTACCCTTTTGCAAATATTTCAATAAATGTGGCCCAATTTTCAACCCAAGCTTGTTGTCTGCGTCTTCTTTGACCCATCTCCACTCACAAATGCCCTACCTGGAGCCAGCTTGTCTGGCTGAAAGGGGGGGGGGCATTGCGGGCGGGTGGGGTGATATGACGTATGGGCCTCTGATTGGTGCATCCCAGTCGCACCACCAGTCGGGGAGGAGCAGGCCGAGTTGTCTTAAACTCGACCCCCCTCCCTATCTCAGCTCTTTGGCGTGACGCAGCTCGCTCCCACCCTCCCCTTAGCAGTGTGGGTTTTGCCGGTTGCCCCTTTGGGAGCCATGTAGGAATTTTTTGGCTCACAGCCAGATTGGCCTAGGACTGTGAGTCTTTTTTGCCTACGTCACACTGTTATGTGGGTTGAGTGTGTCCTGTAAGAGAATACAGTCTATATCATCGGTCACATTCCACTTGTCGGCTAGGACGGGCAAAACAGGAAAGGGAGTAGGGATGGTGTGCACGCAGAGGCACCTTATGGTGACAGGTGACGCCTGAGGCCCCCTGAACGGGTTGTGCGGCTCAGCAGGGGGATAAGGGTTGCCTGGGAGACCAACCCTACTCACTCACCCAGGTGTTGTGCGGCACCGGGTTGGGGGTGACACCAGAAGGTCTACCTCCCCCAGAAAGGGCAGTCCGGAGGGATGGCGAGATCACCGCCACCCCTCAGGCTGGGTGTGTTTTCGCCCAAGAAGTGTCAGCTAGCCGCTGACACAGTTAGATGCCCGTCCTAGTTACCCCTTTGCAAATATTTCAATAAATGTGGCCCAATTTTCAACCCAAGCTTGTTGTCTGCGTCTTCTTTGACCCATCTCCGCTCGCAAATGCAGAGTGAGTGACCACATCACCAGTAGGCATGAGTTTTATCAACGGGGAGACCCTGTCATCAGAGAGGTTGCTTCTACCTTCTCTTTCCTGTACCCGCCAACAACTTTCAGTGAAAAGCCATCTTCTGTGCTTACGAAGGAACTCATGCAAGGACTTCTGTTCTATAGTTTCCTTTTGCTTATACCATAATAACTGGGAACAGCTAATTAAGCAACAGAAAACTTAAAAACCTTCAATAAGTTTTCCATTTTTTAAAATGGTATAAAGGCCACTTTGGGGATTTCTATACTATAATTTATTCATTGCTAATAATTTACTCATTTTTTTCATCACATAATTCTAACATGATATTATATTTTATTTTGGAATACAATTGAAGAAATAAAGGCAACTAAAAAATAGAAAATTGAAAATAATATAACTAGATCACTGAAGAAATAAAGGAGCTCACTAATTATCATTCTTATTCCATCACTGAATGCTTGTGGAACAGCTAGAGTAAAACAGCACCAACCAATACAGTGTCACTATATAATGGAAGGATGATAAACTAATGTTATATTGTTTGTGCATGCGCGCACACGCGTGTGTGTTTGTGTGCGTGCGTGTGTGTTATTTTGTGTGTGCATTAGTCAGAAAAATATAGCGACTGCACTTGGTTGGAAGTTGATCTAAAGTGTGTAGAGCTTCCACACAGGAAATAAATGGAAACTGTGGCACCATAATATCAATCTTGCTACATTTGCTGACTAATTTTATACATAACCATAGTCTTCCAAATTGTATCAACTCAATGCTGCTTAGTTGGTTGCTCTGGGGACTTGCAGTTATGTGCTCTACAATATGGTTCATGCCTACCAGAAGCAGGTCCTGTGAAATCAATAGGGCTGAGTCCCAGGCATATGGTTATAGGGCTGTATCTGTAGATGTGATAGTTATTCTGTTCAATAATGTTATTTTTGTATATGTATTTTCATCTCTCCTGTTATCTATGAATGCCAGTGCCTTTGCTTTAAATATTTCCTTTCATCTTTTTAAAAGAAAATTACCAATACCAGATTGTGCTCTTCCATTTATGTTTTCCAGCACCAGAGGTTCTCTGTTTCATTATTCTGGCTTAGTAACAGATTCGTATCTGATATGTCTGATTACTCTCCTGTGTTTTGGCATTAACTCATTAACTGTGCTAATTTCTTAAGGTTTGTGTACATTCTCATTATCTGCAATATATTCTCTGAATCCAAGACTTCCTTCCAAAACCTGCATGTTTTTTTCCCCCTCAGAAATGCTCATATCACTTTTTGCATCATTTGTTATCATCAGGGGCTTAAGAGTTTGAAGTGTGGGCTTCTTGCCTCGCTCAGCATGAATTCACTGGCTGTCCTTGTGCAAGACAGTCTTTCTCACATCCTCCCACTCATTATCTGCAAGGGGCTAATAATAATAAGATGTGGGCAATACACTCCCCCACCCACAGACACACACTGTTATTCCCTAGTAACTGGTATGCAGAAGAATCCTGCCTTTGATCCAGGAGGTCTTATACTACCATTGTGAGCAGGCAGAATGTTAAACAAATAAGATATGTAAAAAACAAACAAAAACCTGTTCCAAAGTGATTTCCATCTCCTAAGAGTCCAGAAACACACTTGAGGTGTAAGTGAAGAACTGAATGTGCTGAAAGTATTTACAAGTAGCATCATTGAGAAACCACATCTCCTTGACTGAGCAGCCATTTGCATTTAGCTGTTTTCTTTGTTATATGGATAGCTCTGGCAAGTAAAGCACTCAGATTTCTTGATGTGGGCAGGGACGACAGTTCCCAAGACTGCAGGTTTTTAATATAATTTTTGTGTGGTGGTCATGCTAGACATGACATCAGATCTTTGGTCTCAAATATATAAAATCTCAAGGTCGTGAGAAATCAGTGTGCTGGTTTTCAGATCAGTTCCTTCCAAGGCTGATTGTCTTATACAACCTTAGGTCATTGACCCTGGATACTTGGGTTCTTGGACCCCCAATTTCTCCCAGAGTGAGGCAAACCCCAGCATTATGCTCACCTTCACAAAGCCCCCCCCCAGATGCAAGGTACTGTAGTTATGTCACTCCTCTGCACCCAGACTAGCCATAGCTTGGCTGCTTCAGTCCATGCCAAGTCATAGGACATGATCTGCCAAAAGCCTCATTTTGGAAGGACCATATTTCCTCCCTCTTCATGCTAAAACCATGCATTCTAATGCACCCCAATCGATCAGCTACAGGAAGGGGACTTTTGGCACAAGGAATGGTATCTTTAAATCCCCCTCTATCTTCAGAATCTACATGCCCACAGGAAAATCCACAAGCAGGACATGAGTGCAACAGCACCCTCCCAACAACATTCCCTAGCAACTGGTGTACACAGACATACTTCCTCTGATCCTGGAGGTGGCATATAGCCATCAGGGTATTACCCATTGATAGACGTATTCTACATGAATTTATAAACTTCATGGGATGACCCTGAATTCTAGCATCATGAGGAGAGAGAGAGAAATGTCTCCTTATCACTTTCTGCAGACCATGCATAGTTTTTATACACCTCTATAATTTCTCCCTTAACTCAATCTTTTCTCTTAGCTAAGCAGTTCCAGAAGATGTAACCTTTCCTCATACGGGAATTGCTCCAGCTCCTTGATCATTTTAGTTGTTCTTTTCTAAACTTTTGCCAACTCTACAATGCCTTTTTAGGTGTGGTGACCAGAACTGCACACAGTATTGGAGTTCCAGACGCACTGTAGATTTATGTGAGGGGAATATGAACCTGCCAGTTTTATTTTCATTTCCTTTCCTAATCATGCCTAGGGAAGGCGCCTTTTGCACAACAGCAGCAATTTGGGTCACCATATCCAAAAAGCTGTCCATCACAATCCCAAAGTCTATTTCTTAGTCAGTCATTGCTATCTCGGATCCCTTCAGCATATACGTGAATTTGGGAATTTTTTGCCCAAATGCGCAACACTTTACACTTGCTTACATTGAACCGCATTTGGTATTTTGATACCCATTCCCCCAGAGTGGAGAGATCCTTTTGGAGCAGTTTGCAGTCACTTTTTGTTTTAACCACCATACCTAATTTGGTGTCATCAGCAAATTTGGCCACCTCACTGCTCACAGTGAATTCCAGATCATTTATGACAATTTGAAAAAACATTGGTCCCAATACAGATCCCTGTAGAACACCTAGGTTTGCATCACTTCATTGGGAGAATTTACTATTTATCCCTACTCTCTGTTTTCTATTCTTTAACCAGTTACTGACCCATAAGATGACCTCTCCTTTTATGCCATGACTGCTAAGTTTGCTGAGAAGTCTTTGGTGAGAGACTTTATCAAAAGCCCTTTGGAAGACCAAGTAAACAATGTCAACCAGATCACCCCCATCTACTTATTTATTGACACTCCCAAAGAACTCTAAAAGGTTAGTGAGGCATGACTTACCTCTGTGGAAGCCATGTTTATTATTTTTCAACAGGGCTTGCCCTTCCATATGCTTACTAATTTTATCTTTCATAATCCCTTCAGCCAATTTATTGGAACAGACAGTAAGCTCACTAGCCTGTAATTTCCCAGATCCTCCCTGGACCCTTTTTTTTTTAAATGGCCATTCTCTAGTCCTCTAATACTGAGGCTGATCATAGCAACATGTTACACATTTCTTTTAGAAGATCAGCAGATTCATTTTTGAGTTCTTTAAGAACTCTAGTATGGATATCACCTGGGCTCAGTCTGTCACTAAGGTTGAGAACTTCATCCTCTGTCACCAGGATGAAGGATCACCCTTCCTGAAAACATCAGTTCAGGCACAGATGTCTGTCATACATCTCCTGCAGTGGAGACATATGAAAAGAAGCCAGTTAGCTTCTCTGCATTCTCCTTATCTTCCTTTAGTACATCTTGAACTCCCAATGGTTCAATTCCCTCCCTAGCTGGTTTCCTATTTCTGATATATTTAAATAATTCTTTATTGTTCACCTTGATGTTGTTAGTGATATGCTCCCCAATATGCTTTTTTGCATCTCTTGTTGTCTGCTTGAAACTTCCTTGCACGATTTTTGTCTCCATTTTCTTCTCCTCATTTGGGCAAGATTTCCATTTTGTGAAGGCTTTTTTTTCTTTCAGATCCTCCTTGACACTGCTAATTAACAACAGTGTTGACCCCTTGAACTATGTGTTTCATTTCCTATCCTGTGGTATACATTGTAGATGAGCTTCTATTATTGTGGTGTTGAGTAACCACGTGTTGAAGAGACTGGATGCCTTGACTCCCCTGTTCAGCTTTCAACCAGTTCCCTCATTGTAGACAGGTTTCCACTTTTAAAGTCAAATGTGACTGTGATGGACTTCCTTGGCAATTTTCCCACTTAAAGATATATTAAATCTAGTCTCCATCCCTTTCTGTGGGCTGTCTGTGAGTGCTAATTGGATGCATTTTCAAACTAATTGGGTTGGAGCTCCAGCATTTTTGGCATATCCTTCCCTGGCTGACCAGTAGAAATGATGTTTGCTGGGACCTCTGCTTCTCTCCTCAAGATTTTTATCAAATGGCTGTTGAATTCTACCTGAAGAGGCAATAATCATTCACAGTGAACAGGTCTGAAGCTGACCCACACACAAAGAAACAGGAGGCAAGCACATGAGCACTGGAAATGTAGAGTGAATTATCTTTGTATGCTGGATAGGTCCCTTCTCCCCCTCCTTCTAGTTACAGTGACTGTGCATCAGGAACTGGCCCAAACGTACCATATTTCATTCAGATAAATACTCCTCTCACCCTTTCCCTCTCCTCACTCCCTACGCTTACCCCTGACCCATTCATTTTCCTTTACAAGGGTTTTACATACTCCTGCTTACCTCATCCCTTCCACCTCACCCCCAAAATGCTTCCTCCTGCCAGCTGAACTGTCCACACATTCCATGCCCTAGTTTAATGTCAGGACCCAGTCTCAATGAGAACTCAGCTCATCTCCCCACAGTCTAAGTTTTTACTGAAGGCTTAAATAGTTCATTTTTCTGGTGTCTGCAATTCAATAGTGCTACCACAGTATTATCCCCAAAGTAATGTGTTTGTTTTAATACTTACTTCTGTTAGCAAAACAGATACACCATGGTAGGGATGTCAGCGAATTCCGCCACGGATCTCAGTGAGGCTGAATGCCAGTGCATTCGGCCCCCCGAAATCTGTGGTGGAATGGCCTGCCCCCCCTGCCCCCCCCCACGGATCCCTCCTGGGACGAGACTTACCTGGGGCGGATCTCCAGGTGGTGGTGGCTGCGGCGGCGGCAGCGGCGGCGGTGGCTAGTCTTCCGACGGGCTGCTGCCGCCGCCATTTGCCTTGTAAAAAAAACAAAAACAAAAAACGACGTGATAGGCTACGTAAAGATTTATGTAGCCTATCATGGCTAGGGATGGCAGAGAATTCTGCCACGGATCACGGTGAGGCTGAATGCCAGTGCATTCGGCCCCCTGAAATCTGTGGCAGAATGGCCTGCCACCCATCTGTCCCCTGGCGGATCCCCCCCGGGATGAGACTTACCTGGGGCGGATCTTCCAGGCGGCAGCGGCTCTGGCGGTGGCTCCAGCAGCGGCTTCAGCGGCAGCGGCTGGTCTTCCGACCAGCTGCCGCCGCCATTTGCAATTGTTGTTTTTTTTTTACACAGACGTGATAGGCTACATAAGTTTTTATGTAGCCTATCACGTCTGTAAAAAAAAAAAGGCATACACAAATGGTGGCGGCTATGGCCGCCGCCATTTGCATTCCTTAGTTTGGGCCGTCTTAGTCTATGTAAATATTTATGTAGACTAAGACGGCGAAAATAAGGGGAACGCAAATAGCGTCCACTACGCTATTTGTGTTTCCCTTTTCACTGTCTTAGTCTACGTAAATATTTACGTAGACTAAGACAGCCCAAACTAAGGAACGCAAATGGCAGGGGCTGTAGCCGCCGCCATTTGCGTATGCGGTTTTTTTTTTTTTCCCCAGAGCCCTCCGCGGCTAGAAATCTGGCTGCGGACCGCTCTGGCCTGGCTGGGCCTGGCCGGCTGCTCCGCGGAGCTGCCGCAGAGCACAGCCGGCCGCAGAGGATTCTGGGGGGGGGGAACGGAGTGCCTCCCCCCCGGCGAGGATTCCGGGGGGAGGGACGGAATGCCTCCCCCCCACATAAACATAACCCACAAACAGGTAAGTCACTTGTGTACATCCCTACACTATGGTGTTCAGAGGTTTGTGTGCATTTGGATTGATTTGAATTTCCCCTCCCTCACTTTGCCGATGATACTGTGCCAATGTTAAGAAGTGCCTTTTGATGAATGCTTGTCTTTTTGAACATAACACAGCTTCCCCAGTTTCCTCACCTCCTTGCCCAGGACTTCCCCCCTTTTCCCCATCTCCGTGCTCCATTTCCAAGTGCAGAGACATAGCCAGAACTACACTGGCTACGAGGGGGAGGGGGGAACACAATTTCTGGGCTCCAAGGTTGGAGCCCTGTTTCTGACATTGGATCCCAGAAATGGAACACTCCTATGTCCCCCAAGACACTGTCTAGGGGCATAGGATTGCTCTCTAAATTAGTTAAATGCTGTTTTAAAACCTTTCCAGTTGGTGTCCAGTTCTAGTCTATATAACAGGATCACTGTAAGGATTCCTTGGACAATGTATATGAAGCAGACGCAAGCACTGTAAATCACTTTACAAATGCAAACTCTTCTTTACTTGGTATTAAAGCAGCTGGCTGATCATCTCCTTTCCTAGGCAGATCCTTGGTTAACACGTTCAGATGGATGGCTGATGTTTCTTCAGTGGGAGCTAATGGTTAGCAGATAATTCTGGGTTCCTCTGTGTTTTTTATTGAGAAACCCATCATGAAAGTGTCAGCCCTGGACCTAACACTAGGGTGACAGACATTAGATGACTGTGGAAAAAGTCAGGAAGAGAAAAGTGTGGAGTGGCTGAAGGATGTCACTTCTCTCCCTGAGGCCCTGATATGGGATGACAGAACTTCTACTTTCAACAAATTCTTCTTGGATCCACCTATGTCCCAATGAACTACATATATAACACATTTTCTTGTTTAAATTGCAGTTAAGTCTCCAGTGCCCTCCGATCCAGAGGAAACCAAGAACAAGCAGTTCTTTTATCTTTTATCTTTGCTGTTTTAAATCTGTATTTTAAAGTCCTGTACTGCTGCTAGGTTTTATTGTGGTTGTATTGTTATATTGTGGTTTTAATGTTCTATATATTTTAAATTGTTTTATTGTGTGTCGTTTGGTTTTAGTTTTTGTGAACCGCCCAGAGAGCTTCGGCTATTGAGCAGTATAGAAATAAATAAATAAATAAATAAATAAATAAGCAGTACTACCTAGAAATTCATCACATATGAAGAAAAGTGGGGAAAGTGTAATAATTCCCCCTTCTTAAAATATCCAAAGAGCTTAATATCTACCATTTCCACATAGCTTTGGCTATGTACTATTTGACAACAGGAGATGCACAGTGCTGACAATCTGTAGTCCTGCCTGACATATAGCCCCCCGTAGCAATGTCAAATGCCTAATATTAAGACGCTACTGGGAATTACTTTGAACAATAAAACATCCCCGATGTGAACACAGGGAAAGAAAACTGTTGTCTGTCCCGAATACTGCAAATATGGTGAAAAGTATGGTGTAAGGAAAAGGAAAACATGATGCTCTTTGCTTTCAGCCTGTCCTGTGAATAACAAAATCTCTGGCATTAAAATTTGAGAACATGATGCATGCTTTATTATTAAAGCTACATATCCAAATTAATACAAAGTAATATTAGCATGGTACATTGTTGTAACCGAATGCACATAATTATAATCCTTTTGTACACTGGCTCCCTCCCCCTTAACTGAAATGATCAGACTTAAGAGCAAAGCCATTATGTCATTTAAAACATAAATGTTATTTAAGTTTTATTTAAAAATAAAATAGTCATCTAAAAAACATGCATTTCTCCAATTCTCTGAAAACCCAATATTCTTTACTCACTGTTGTTAGAACCATATCCAAGTACTCTGTGGATCTCAAAAACCTCTTATGAAAGAACCAGATTACATTTCCAGCTCACCTGGGTTGGGGGGCAGGGGGATACATGCCAAGACACCAGAAAGGGAGCTATTTAAAAGACGTTGACCTCACACAGATTCTTTACAGCACAGCTGGGTTTTCAGGGTTTTAGTTCTTCTTTCAAAGGGATATTCTAGTGTGCAAGTGGATAAAAAAAATCAGTTGTAACTTTCTTTGGGGGGATTATGCCAGGGACAATATTGTTATAGGCTGTATTCAAAGAGAATTAGAGAGCTCAAATTATTTAAATCAATGTACATTTAAAAAATGTTCATGAAAGAATGTGTACTTTTTAAAGATGCACACAAATATACTTTTATCAATGCGAGTAGAATGCCTGCATTCCAGAGATGCACACAACTGATGTGAAGTGACATTTGAAAAATACACTGTAAATCAAAAGGGGATGTCAGCCCAATTGATTTTCCTGTTCTTTCATACATATTTTTTATGGTGCAAGTGGTTTAAATAATCAGTTTTGACCTTTCTTTTTTTGTGTGTGGGGGGGTATGCCACAGACTGTGTTATTACAGGGAGAATTCCAGGAGCAGCAAAGAACTAAAATAATGCCATGAAATGTTGAATAGTGCTCCTACACATAATTCAGGAGAGCAAATAAGGCCCCATCAGAGGTAATCATGGCTATAAGAAACTATCTAAAATGCTTCAGGTATTGTAATCTTTTTATTACATGGTGTGTATCTTTCGTTACAGTGCGATGTCAAAGAACTACCAGCATATCTTAGCCTTGGTTTTCGCTATAAAGGAGATCAATGAAAATCCCATCATTTTGCTTAATATCACACTTGGGTTTCACATCCATGAGAGCTACTACAACCCACAGATGACCTACATGGGCACCCTTAGTCTGCTTTCTACAATGCATAGATTTCACCCCAACTACAAGTGTGATGGGTGGAACAATCTGATAGCCATCATTGGGGGAATTTACTCTCTCATCTCTCTAGACATTAGCACAATCTTGGAGACTTACAAGATTCCACAGGTAGGTTTGTAGACCTGAGTTGGGGTCTTCATCCCAAAATGGCAGAAATTATTTTATTTATTTATTTCATTTCTATACCACCCAATAGCCAAATAACCCATGGTTCAACAACAGCCCACACTCAATCATTAGCATGTTGTGCAAACCCAGTCAGAGTTTAGGTAGAGATCTGGGGTGTGAGAGAAAAAGGGATGGGGAAATGGCTGGCAGAGTGAGAGCGAAGAGAAGAGAAGAGGAATACATTTTTGTTGGCTCAGAAAACTGCACTCAAAGGAGTTATTTTGTGTGTTGAGACTCAGATGTCACCTTGTGCTCACAAAGGACAAGTAAAAGCCATTTATTTGTCCTTTGGGGCTAGCCAGGCCAGTGGCAGCCTTATGGCCATTGACACCCTTCCCCATGGATTTAGAGGTCCAAGCAGACGAGATAGGCAGTCAGTGTTCCCACAAGGCAAAATAAATAGTCTGTGTTTAATTGATATTTGGATGAGAGGGAAGCCAAGGCAAAGAAAAGCAAGTGTTGACATTTGGTATCTGACCAGTGTGAATCCCATAGGTGCCAGTTTCCTCTGGTGTCTGACCACTGTGTCCCAGAGAGAAGAGAAAATTAGGCAGAGAATGAGTATTTGGCAGCAGTACACATTTTACCCCAGCACCCCAGAGAGGGGGAGAGAGGCACACAGACACACACACACACTCGTGCACACATACACAAACAAGCGAGGAGTGCATGTGCCGAAAATGAATACATACATGCATAGACACAAGTCCTGCTCTTCTCCTCTTCACTGCGACCACATGAAAAACCACAATCAATCTCTTTCAGGATCCCTCCAAAATCCCTCCTCTCTGAATCATTACAATACCTTTATCCCCCCCACCCTTCAATAATAGAAGCACACAACCCTTCTCAATTCCCTAGGTTGCTGAAGCTGGCTCCACCATCACCATGGCTAACTTCCACTCCCCACTAGGCATGTACGAATCCCTTACCTGGCTCCATCCTGTGGTGTTCGCGGTGGGGGAGAGGCAATCCGTGTGTCCCCCCCGGAATGGCGTAGCGGCTGCAATTTGTGTCCCTGCGTTAGCCATGATAGGCTACGTATATATTTACGTAGCCTATCACGAAAACAGCAGGGATGCAAATGGTGTAGTGGACGCTATTTACGTCCCTGCTCTTTGCCATGATAGGCTACATAAATACTTATGTAGCCTATCACTGCTAAAGTCGCAAGGGCAATGGTGGCCACAGACCAGGGTAGCCATTCACAGCCACAGATGAGGGCAGTGGACGGCCGACAAAAGCTAGGGACTGTCCCGGGGAGGTTTCGCAGGGTGGTGGTGGGGATTGCTCCATTCCACCATGGACTCTGCGGGGCTGGATTCTAAAGAATCCGGCCTCACTGGAGTCGGTGGTGGAATTCTCTAACATCTCTACTCCCACCCAGGTGCTGATACAGGGTCTGCTTTCCTGTGTCCCCATCACCTGCTGCTCTCTGAATGGTCATTTGGGAGGGGGGCTGGCACTTAGACACCAAAGTCCAACCCTAGCTGCACCACAGCCCCGGAATCAAATCAGAACCATCCTTGAAACACAGAACTCTATAGCACAAAACCTAAACTGTCAAGAATGCACATTTTGTAATTTCAGTGTCTTGAATTCAGGTTTTCTACTATTTCCCCAAGGAATACTCCATGCCAAATTTAATCACATTTTCCAAAACCAAATCCAAAAATGAATGTATTTGTTTTCACATTCATTGTTCTCATCTCTTCTGAACATTTGTTTTACCTTAAAGTGTAATACAAATGATGATACATTCATTTCTTCATTTGTTTTTGAAATGAATGCACATTTCATCCTGTGGCATACACAGTGATGTTCATTATCTTAGCCTGGTGAGCAAGCTACAGTATCTCCTAGAGAACAAAAAATAGCCTGGCCACTGTTATCCATCCATTACTAACCTCTAGGATGGGATACTACAATACATGATACGTGAGACTACCTTTGAAGACTTTGCACAGTACAGATTGCAGCATCTAGGTTTCTCATTGGGAGTGGGACTGGGAATGGTCATGCTCAATATATCTTGCTAGTTCCTTTTCTTGTGATTATTATTTGTATTTATATTCATGAGATGCCAATAAAAGAAGGCTGCAAACAATATAAAATCAAGAGAAAACCAACACATAGCCAGCACAATAAAAAGCAGTACAAATGGCAACATAATATAATACAGCAGAAATGAAGAGCTAAAACCCCTTAATAAATACAGTCAGAACCTCAAACCTCAAAAAGTGTCATAGGGATTAAATATGATAGATTAAAAGCAAAAACGATGACAACAAAAGTCTTAACCTGATACTGAAAGTAATACAATTTTGATAGTGCATGATCTTCCCTTGGGAGGGCACTACATACCCGAGTGGCATCCCCAAGAAGTTCCTCTCCGTAGTGGCCAGCCTACAAAGTTCTGGAAAAGGGGACAGGCAAACCCACCAGGCCTCTTTGCCCATGGGTAGGCACATAAGGGAATCGGTGTTTCATGAACTCCCAAGACACCAGGCCATGAAGAGCTGCGTAGGTCAAACCAGCACTTTGGGCTCCGAGGTGAGCAGGAAGCCAGAGCAGATGAGTCAGGGCTACTGTAATACATTCCAATCACCTGCTCCTTAATAGCTACACTAACTGTCAATCTGTCTCCAGATCCAATTAATGGTAAAATAACTTATCTATAGAGACCTTCATGTCTTAAAGACTGAGAAGCTAAAGAACTGGTGTCTATAACAGAGCTTGCCAAAATACTGTCTCTCTCCCTAATTTCCCTAGCTGAAATTAGGAAGGTTGGGCTAGAGAGAAGAGCTTTTCTCTCAAGTCACCTGGTTTATACAATGCCACCCCCCCACCACCCTACCCTTGCTACAGGGAGGGACACCTGGAGCCCACTCTACTATTGTTTTGGTTCCAGGTGAACATGTTTTGATTTGTTCAAGCCAGGCCTGCTGGGGGAGGGGGAGCAAAGGGGGCAGTTTGTCCTAGGCCCCCATGAAGTACCCCACCCAGACAAGAGCTATTTTATTTTATTTTATTTTATTTTAACAAAATGCAAGCCATTCACATGATGAGCCAAGGGGAGGAGAGCATTTAAACAAACAAACAAACAAACAAACATGCTTGCACATGCTCAGAACTTTCCTGCTGCTCCAGGGCCTTCCCCTGGCAAAGGCTTTGGAGTCTTCCTGGTGCCCAGCCCCAGGCAGTGCTAGCCCCCCTAATTGAGAGGGGAAACACCACAAAAAATGGGGTCAGCTCAGGCTGTTAGCCTGAGCTGGCCAATCAAAGATGGCCCCTTCCCTCCACAAGGGATGGGTGGTTTGGGATGATAGGGGCAGGGTTGCGCAGAGGAAGGAGGCTGGCTGGCTGGCCAGTAAATGGAGTAGGTGGCTGGCTGGCCAGTAAATGGAGTAGGTGGCTAGCTGGCCAGTGAGTGGCCAATCAGAGCCACTGTGGGTGTGTTGGGGGGTCCAAGCCCAGTTAAATGGAGTAGGTGGAGTGACTGAGGCACAGTATCTGCATTATTTCCACTCTACCCTTCATCACGTGTAGAAAGTAGGGATGTCAGAGAATTCCGCCACGGATCTCAGTGAGGCCGAATGCCAGTGCATTTGGCCCCCCGAAATCCATGGCAGAAAGAAGCCCCCACCCCTCCAACCCATGAAAGGCACGTGAAACGGAGCACTTACCTGCTGCCGTCTGTGCTGACTTGCGAATGGCAGCCGCCCTGCGGCCGCCATTCACTTCTTCATCATAGCAGTGATAGGCTATGTAAATACTTACATAGCCTATCACGGCAAGCCAAAAAAAACCACCAGCGTAGGCAAATGGCGGCGGCTACAGCGGCCGCCATTTGCATTCCCTATTTTTCACAGTTTTAGCCTACATAAATATTTACGTAGGCTATTACAGCGAAAAAAAGGAGAACACAAATAGCCATTTGTAGTGGGCACCATTCACGTCCCTTTTTTCCCCGCCGTTTTAGCCTACATAAATATTTACGTAAGCAATTAAGGCAAAAAAAAAAAAGGAATGCAAATAGTGCCCACTACACTATTAGCATTCCCCCTTTTTTCACCGTAATAGCCTATGTAAATATTTACGTAGGCGAAAACAGCGAAAAATAGGGAATGCAAATGGTGGCCGCCATAGCCGCCGCCATTTGCGTATGCTGTTTTCTTTGGGGGGGAGCTTGCAGTGATAGGCTACATAAATACTTACATAGCCTATCATGGCAGCTTCGCTGGACGCAAATGGCGGCCGCTATGGCGGCCGCCATTTGTGTCCACAGCAGCCCGTCTGCGGCCGGAACTCTGGCTGTGGACGGCCCTGGCCGGTGGCTCCGCGGAGCTGCCGCAGAGCAGAGCTGGCCCAGGGAGGATTCTGGGGGGAGAGACGGAGCGCCTCCACCCCCCCGTGAATCCAAGCTGCGAAAAGGTAAGTGACTTTCATGCATCCCTAGTAGAAAGTAGTCGGGGGAGGCGGGGGAGAGAGAGAGAGAGACCAGACCAGACCAGACCAGACCAGACCATCACTGTTTATTTTTTCATAGTTATACTGGCATGTTCTTCATTTAAAAATCTTTCCAGTCTCTGTTGTGGGTGTCTAGAAAAATCCATAGTTGCTGCTGGGTTGTAAAATGCAACAAAATGTTTGTACGCATCTTGTTTACACCATCTCTCTCCCCCCCACCCCCAAACCCCTGCCCCAGTACTCAAAAACAATCTTTAAGTGGCCTCTGCTAGAAATTGCTTTCTATGTCTTACTATACTGGATAAATTGGAGTGGAGATGGGCTGGGTGATTGGAACTGGTTTTGAATTGGGGCTTTTTTTGTCTTCCATTATACTTGCCTTAAGTAATTAATGGGCCTCCATTCTGTGGTGCTAGGCATTGCTTCTCAGTCTGTTTTTACTCTTTCCCTTCTTTTGGTGGTGCAAAGTAATGCCTGAGACCATATATTTCTAACCAAGTTCCTCATGGTGTATATTTGCTGATCTGCTGTCTTCAAAAAAATATTATTTTCAACCCTGTGATTATGTAACCATACTCAGCACTGACTTCAATTGCCTGCAGCCTCAGCTTTCCTGTGTGTGAAATGGGTTCCCCCCTCCCCCCGCTTTCTTCCAATCACTGATAAGTTGCTTTAGAACACACATTTCTTGCTAAATTCCTCTTTTTTCTGCTTGCTGGGCCACACTTAAAAAAAAAGCCTATGGTTATCTACAGTATACCAAATATTCAAGGACAACATTTCAATCATTTCTTCCTATAAAGGTCACCCATTATAACAGAACTTCTGGTCATAATCTTGACCCCACATTGGTTGTTTTTGAGGTGTGCCTCATGGGCCTTCTTTCAATTGTGTGCATTTTCACTCTGAAGCCAGTTAGTGTAATGGCTCTTGCACTCTTGACTGTGCATAAAGTTACAGTGGTACAGGACATAGTATTTTGTGTCTTGTTTTGAACAGAACTATCAGCTCATGTTGTCTTGTATTAATATTTCATTCTGTTCCAGGTCTCTGACAAAAAGAAGTTGAGGAAGCAGCTCAGAACTTGGTTTTGGAATACTTCCCAGGCAGTGGTTACTATGCATCTGAAAGCTCTGTTCGTATAGTTCTTCTAGGAGTAGTGACTGGAGGATTGTGGTGGCTATAAGGAGAGGAGGAGGCCATTAACCTTTCCTCCCAGTAATTTTAACTATATGAAAATAGTACATTAAAAAAATCACCTAAAATTCCTTTTAAATTGTCAATTTGTAAGAGATAAGCAACATATATTAAACATAAAAATTCTCAGCTCAATAATGGGACGCTGCTCTCCACCCCAATTTAACTTTCGGTCTAAAATATTTTTAATTACCTATTGGGGAAAGCTTCAGCAAAGGAGATGGTTACCTTGTCGTGGTGCTGGAGCTTGAGCACTTCCATGACGTCATGAGCTAAACTATGAAGGGACACCCAAGACGGGAAGGTCATGGCAGAAAGGTCAGACTAAATACGATCCCTGGGGAAGGAAACGGCAACCCACCCCAGTATTCTTGCCATGAAAACTAAATGGATCAGTACAACCAGAGATATGTTGGTATACCATCGGAAGATGGGACTCCCAGGTCGGAAGATGGTCAAAATGCTACTGGGGAGGAACAGAGGATAAGTTCAACTAGCCCCAGATGTGATGACGCAGCCAGCTCAAAGCTGAAAGGACAGCTAGCAGCCGATGGCACTGGTGGTGAACGATGAATCCGATGTTCTAAAGATCAACACACCATAGGAACAGGAATGTAAGATCGATGAGCCAGGGCAAATGGGATGTGGTTATTGGGGAGATGTCAAGATTAAATATAGACATTTTGGGTGTCAGTGAACTGAAATGGACTGGAATGGGCCACTTCACATCAAATGACCACCAGATCTACTACTGTGGACAAGAGGACCACAGAAGAAATGGAGGAGCCTTCATAATTAATAATAAAATGGCTAAAGCAGTGCTTGGATACAATCCAAAAAATGACAGCATGATCTCAATTAGAATTCAGGGTAAGCCATTTAACATCACAGTGATCCAAATATATGCCCCAACCACAGATGCTGAAGAAGCAGAAGTAGATCAGTTCTATGAGGATCTGCAGCACCTACTGGACAGTATGCCGAACAAAGATATTATTTTCATTACAGGAGACTGGAATGCTAAGATGGGTAGTCAAACGACACCTGGAATTACAGGCAAGCATGGTCTGGGAGAACAAAATGAAGCAGCACATAGGCTGATAGAATTTTGCCAAGACAACTCACTGTGCATAACAAACACTCTCTTCCAACAACCTAAGAGACGACTTTATACATGGACTTCACCAGACGGTCGACACCAAAATCAGATTGACTTCATCCTTTGTAGCCAAAGGTGGCGGACATATATGAAGTCAATAAAAGAAAGACCTGGAGCTGATTGTATTTCATATCACAAACTTCTTATTGCACAATTTAGAATCAGACTAAAGAGAATAGGGAAGACCCACAGATCAGTTAGATATGAGCTCACGAATATTCCTCATGAATATGCAGTGGAGGTGAAGAATAGATTTAAGGGACTAGATTTAGTAGATAGGGTCCCGGAAGAACTATGGACAGAAGTTCGCAACATTGCTCAGGAGGCGGCAACAAAAAATGTCCCAAAGAAAAAGAAAACCAAGAAGGCAAGATGGCTATCTGCTGAGACACTGAAGCAGCCCAAGAAAGAAGGAAAGTACAAGGCAACAGTGATAGGGGGAGATATGCCCAATTACATGCAAAATTCCAAAGGTTAGCCAGAAGAGATAAGGAATTATTTTTAAACAAGCAATGTGCAGAAGCGGAAGAAGATAATAGAATAGGAAGGACAAGAGACCTCTTCCAGAAAATTAGAAACATCGGAGGTAAATTCCAGGCAAAGATGGGTATGATCCAAAACAAAGATGGCAAGGACCTAACAGAAGCAGAAGAGACCAAGAAAAGGTGGCAAGAATATATGGAAGATCTGTATAGGAAGGATAAAAATATCGGGGATAGATTTAGGGATGGCGGAGAATTTCTCCCCGAATCTCCGGGAGACCGAATGCCAACGCATTCGGCCCCCCGAAATTGGCGGTGAAATTGGCGGTGAAATAGCGTTGCCCTTATTTTCGCCGTAGTCTACGTAAATCTTTACGTAGACTACAGGGACCAAATAAGGAACGCAAATGGCGGCGCACATGGGGCGCCGCCATTTGCGTACGCGCTTTTTTTTTTTTAAGTCACCCATGATAGGCTACATAACGATTTACGTAGCCTATCACGGCTGAGTTTGGAAATCTAGCCGTGATAGGCTGCGTAAAACGTTACGTAGCCTATCACGGGGGGGTGTTGTTTTTTGTTTTCACTTTTTCTTTCACGGCCAGGGAGACGGGGCGCTTCTCCCTGGCCTGAATTTCGGCCGGGTGAGGCGGGGTGCCTCCCCCCCTGGCCTGAATTTCAGCCAGGCGAGGCGGGGTGCCTCCCCCTCGGCCTGAATTTTGGGAGAAGCGAAGCGCCTTCCCCCCCACCACGAAGCAAGCTGCAGGACCAGGTAAGTCCCTTTTGTACATCCCTAGATAGATTTGATGGTGTGGTCAGTGAGCTAGAGCCAGACTTCCTGAAGAGTGAGGTTGAATGGGCCTTAAGAAGCATTGCTAATAACAAGGCAGCAGGAGATGACGGTATCCCAGCTGAACTGTTTAAAATCTTGCAAGATGATGCTGTCAAGGTGATGCATGCCATATGCCAGCAAATTTGGAAAATACAAGAAATACAAGGATGGCCAACAGATTGGAAAAAATCAACTTCTATCCCCATACCAAAAAAGGGAAGCACCAAAGAATGTTCCAACTATTGAACAGTGGCACTTATTTCACATGCCAGTAAGGGAATGCTCAAGATCTTGCAAGGTAGACTCCAGCAATTCATGGAACGAGAATTGCCAGATGTACAAGCTGGGTTTGGAAAAGGCAGAGGAACTAGAGACCAAATTGCCAATATCCGCTGGATAATGGGGAAAGCCAGGGAGTTTCAGAAAAACATCTATTTCTGTTTTATTGACTATTCTAAAGCCTTTGACTGTGTGGATCATAACAAATTGTGGCAAGTTCTTGGTGGGATGGGGATACCAAGTCATCTTGTCTGCCTCCTGAGGAATCTGTATAACGACGACCAAGTAGCAACGGTAAGAACAGACCACGGAACAACGGACTGGTTTAAGATTGGGAAAGGAGTATGGCAGGGTTGCATACTCTCACCCTACCTATTCAACCTGTACGCAGAACACATCATGTGACGTGGTGGGCTTGATGAAGCCAAGGCTGGAGTTAAAATCGCTGGAAGAAACATTAACAATCTCAGATATGCAGATGCTACCACTTAGATGGCTGAAAGCGAGGGGGAGCTGAGGAACCTCATGACGAAGGTGAAAGAAGAAAGTGCAAAAGCTGGGTTGCAGTTCAACCTCAAAAAAACCAAGATTATGGCAACCAGCTTGATTGAGAACTGGCAAATAGAGGGAGAAAACGTGGAGGCAGTGACATCTTTTTGTCTTTCTAGGCGCAAAGATTACTGCAGACGCTGACTGCAGCCAGAAAATCAGAAGGTGTTTATTTCTTGGGAGGAGAGCAATGACAAATCTTGATAAAATAGTGAAGAGCAGAGACATCACACTGACAACAAAGGTCTGCATAGTTAAAGCAATGGTATTCCCCGTAGTAACCTATGGCTGTGAGAGCTGGACCATAAGGAAGGCTGAGCAAAGGAAGATCGATGCTTTTGAACTGTGGTGCTGGAGGAAAATTCTGAGAGTGCCTTGGACTGCAAGAAGATCAAACCAGTCCATACTCCAGGAAAGAAAGCCAGACTGCTCACTTGAGGGAATGATATGAAAGGCAAAACTGAAGTACTGACCACATCATGAGAAGACAGGATACCCTGGAGAAGATGCTGATGCTAGGGAAAGTGGAAGGCAAAAGGAAGAGGGGCCGACCAAGGGCAAGATGGATGGATGATATTCTGGAGGTGATGGACTCGACCTTGGGGGAGCTGGGGGTGGCGACAGCCGACAGGAAGCTCTGGCATGGGCTGGTCCATGAAGTCATGAAGAGTCGGAAGCAACTGACTGAATGAACAACAAAATTGGGGAAAGATTAAATGTACTAATAATTAGTTATTAGGTACAACTATTTTGATATTTACTTTTTAATTATGTAGGTATATATATATATATATATATATATATATATATATATATATGCTATACCTGTTTGAGAAGCTGGGAATGTTTAATGGGATTCATGGCCTTTTAATTATATACATATATTCAAAATGATTGCAATTCTTGTGTATGACATCCCCCCCTTCAATTCCATTGCCCCAGGATCCCAGATTCCTCTGGACAGCCCTAGTCCAAGCATTCCAGCAGGACTGATGCAAGGTAGAGGCGACGCCACTCCCTTTCCCTGTACCATGCCCCCCTTACCTTTGCCACCACTGTGTTGGGTCTATGGGTCACTTGCAGGAGTTCACGCAGGTCTTGCAGGAGCTCAGCTGGGTCTCACAAGAGTTCTGTGGGGGCAGAGATGGGGTGGGGAGAGCACTGGAGTGGTGCAAATTTCTGCTATTTCTTCTCCATTCCTGATAGAGGTGTCACACCTTGCTTCATGGGTGGGCCAGCCCTGCATTCCAGAATGGAATGTGAATTGTCTGACTAAACAGGTTTGGTCTACTCCATTGAATTGTTTCTCTTTTGGTCTCGTTTGTGATCATTCTCATTGTCATTTTAGACTGACGTTCTTACTTTTTTCTTGTAGGTTACTGCCCTAAGACATTAAGGGAAGGGCATCTTAGAAATCTTTTCAACACACAAATAATTGAATCAGTGTGATTCTGTAAATGCTGCTCTATGAATACATTTTGTAAAAAAAACCACTGTACATTCAACTAGTATGTCAGGGAAGAAGATTTAGATGAGCCATTTCTTTGACCACCTACATTTACCTAAAACTTAACCTGTGGTTTTTGAGTTCTAGCCCACATTTATCCATGAAGCTTTTTATCCATACGATTTCAGCTCAATTCTAGCCCTTTTTCCCTAGCTTGGGGGGACAAATCACAATTCCATTCTTAATACCAGATAGTCCCAAATGAGGCTCATCAGTATATTGGGATTGCCCAGTTACTTGTCCATCCATAAAATACATCTACATTCTATTTCAGCTCACTACTGGACCTTTTTCCCCAGCATGGGGTGACAAATCTCTATTCTGGTATTTATACCGGATGGTCCCAAACGATGCTCATCAGTACCGAGGGATTGTCCAGTTACTTGTGCAATTCAACTGGACATGGATCGGGCTCTTCACTGGGGATAATATCCATGGAGAACGCCGTTTGCGGAAATTACTGCCAATGCTTTCACAGGGAGGCATCTGTGCTGCCTTTATAGAAAAATTCCAAGACTTGGAAAAACGTGGTGAAAAGGCAGGGTTGTTGTATAATGAATGGGAGAAAATTCAGCTTTCATGGAAACCAAAGCCAATGTGTTTCTTGTTGATACTGCAAATACAACTATATTTAAAATAAGCTTGTTCCTTCAGAGGGCTGTGCTGGACTCACCTATAAATAAGGTATGGGTTATGACCACATATTGGGATTTCACAGAAAGCACTGCAGTAACGCATCATGACATACAGTCCGTCCAAGGGATGCTATCCTTTGCAATTCACTCAAAGGAACCATTAGGATTCAGGCAATTTCTTCAGAGTGTAAATGCTTCCTGGGCAAAAGAAGATGGCTTTACAAAGGTATTCTGGGAGAAGAACCTTCAACTGTTCATTGAAAAGTCCCTCTGAGAGTGGAGTATTCCAGAAAGACTGCAGTGGAGAGGAGAAACTGGAGATCCTTCCTGGAACTTTCTTTGAAATGGGTATGACTGGTCACAGCTACAATGTGTACAGTGCAGCCCTTGCTGTGGCACATGCTCTACATTCCATGCATGTCTCAAGATCCAGACAGATATTGCAGGGTCTGGAAGAATGCTGGAGCCCTGGAACGTGCTGGCATGGGAGGTATTTTCAATTAATGCACATCCCTTATTTGGGGGGATAGGGAAGTGGCTGTGGAGACTGTAAGCCTGTTCCAGATGTATTCTTTCCTCTATACAGTAAAAGCCACAAAAGCTACCTGCGTATCTCTTCCCAGCTTCTCATTTCTTAAAGTCACAGTGTATGAGTTATTAGGGTTAGGGGAAAGAGATATCATGTTATTCATCGTCTCCTCTCAGAGAAAAGGTAATATCCTAAACCACACAAAAACCACCAAACAGTATAGGTTACAGGAAAGTGTGTGTGAGTGTGTGTTTGTGTGTATGTATATATATATGCATGCACGCACATCCTTTCCTATAACCTATACTGTTTGATGACACATTGTCTCCTCTCTATTTCTATGAGTAACTTATCTTTCTGGAGGATCACGTTAAAACAGAACGGAGCAGGAGGACATGCCTCAACCCCCAGTTACCCAAAATGGTCTGCCACAAATCTCTTTTTTCTACATAGTTAGGAACCAGGACAGAAAACCCAGTTTCCCTCAAAGGAAAGATTTTGCATCTGTCCAGCCACAGAACTTAAAGCATTTAGGAAGCGGGAGAGAGATTTATCCAAAATAAGCTCCACATATCTGAGATAGGTACCTGTCGATGTAATTGTGAAAATACTTGGTTGTCCATTAGTATCTTTTCCTCTTTGAATTTAGCTCCATCCCTTTCTAAGGAGCATCTTATTCAACAACAGTGCAGGAGAGACAATACAGTTCGATGCAAATGGAGATACAGTCATGGGATTTGATGTTACAAACTGGATAATTTTCCCAAATCAGTCTTTTGTGAGAGTTAAAGTGGGAATGTTCAGTCCAGTAGGCCCCCCTGGAAAAAGGTTAACAGTCCATGATAAAAGCATTGTGTGGCCTAGGATGTTCAACCAGGTGAGACAGAAGAAAGCATGCAAGATGGAGCACAAATTGTTTGTTTAAACATATTTGACACCATCGGTCATTTTCAACATGCATAGGTGGGGTACAACAGTAGAACTACAAAGAAATTAAAGAGGCGTGGGAGTTCCCCTTTAGCTTAGGCACACACAGAGAAAAGTTCCACCATTGCAAGCCTCAAAATTGTGTTGCTTCTACCAGTGACACCAGTTCAGCTGGAAACCTAGCATCTGTATTCTACCTTATGAGGTCTGCAATTGCACAGACATTCAAATCAATCTGAAAAAGTTGCCACTGGTACAGCCTGTTAAATAGTGCTTAAGATGGGCATGTTTACACTTTCCTCTCCAACTCCAGCATGGCTTATCATACATTTCTTTCAAATGTTGGTGAAAACTCCAGATGTACTTTATTCTTGCTTGTTGAGGAGGTGTGCCTTTCACTGGTTTGGCAACGTTCTGAGCAGCTGTTCAAAAAATATTAAGGTTTTTCTGTCCCATTATAGACAGTGGCATCAAATGCTGGCAAAGCTATGTCATGCATGCTCAGTGTCATCCTGAAGCTAGAATGCTGAAGGTAGCTCAGTGTTGTCAAATGGTTTTGCAAGGAAATCTATGGCTGTCAAGAAGGATGGCCTGTTTTCCATCATGAGATTAGGCTGTGTTGTCCTGTCTAATGCAACCACCTGGAATAGTACTGTATGTTATCTAGAGGTGGCTCGGCCCCTTGCTTAGGGCCAGGCACAGTCCCTGTTAATTGGGGAGTGACAACAACTGGGTTTGGTGGGGAATTCCAGCCTCTTGGACACAAGGGCCATCCAGCCAGGGGATGATCCAGTACTTGGCTAAAGGAAAATCTGCCCTGGATTGCCAGGCTGGGCTTTAAAAGAGGGCTTAGGCAGAGGCATAGTGCCTCCCTTCGTCCCGGTGGTTCTGGACCTCCTGACGGCTGGTTGCTATCCTGGGAGAGGCATACTTAGGTTTGTTAAGGACAGGCCAGGTAGCTTTATTCTTTTGTTTGGGTGTGTGTTGATAAAGCTCTCTGTGGATGTTTAATCAATTTGGCCTTGTACGCTCTTCTGCAACTTGCTACTTCCATTCCTCCCCTTCCCTCTATCCCTTTATTTTTACCTTCATAAACCTTTATCCAACCTCTAGTTGGTGTGATTTTCTTATGCTAGGGATCCTAGCATGAGGGGTGCATAGGGGACTTTAAAACTTTGCTCCTCCCTGCTGTGCTTGCAATCTGAATCAGGCCACTCTGGTTCCACTTTACATTGCCCAAAAGGAATGTGCTTACATAGTCTTTTTCTGAGCTTTGTGCTCAATGCGGGAAGGTTTAAACAAAAGCTGGACATGCAGGGACATTGGGCAGAGAGCTTACATATGTGCCCATGTACCCCTGCCCACATCAGGCCTACACGCCATCAGGTGAAAGCAGGAAAAGGGCTTCAGATTCACACAGATGGCTTCTAAGTCCTCTAACATCTCCAAATACATTTTGTCAAAACCCACCCACCTCTCCCACTCTCTCTCTCTCTCTCTCTCTCTCTCTCTCACACACACACACACACACACACACACACATACATAAACTTTTCAAGCTCAGGCTTCCTTAAAGAACCTTTAAATATTTACCCCCTGAAGGTTCTCTCCTTCCTTGTACTGCTGATGCATGTGCACTGTCACAAGTATATATGTGCCATTATCATTTGGTCACTTGCAAATCATAGTTTGTTTTGTGCAGGTTTTGTTGGCTTTTTTAAAAAATAGTCAAAATAGAGATGGGGTGGCAAAACAGGGAGGTCACACATAGCCTCAGATGCAAGATTTATGACTCTGTTTGCGTCTAAGTCTATGTCTAAGTCTAAGTTCCCCTCTACTCTGCACTGGTTAGTACTCATCTGGAGTACTGTATCCTGTTCTGGGTGCCACACTTTAAGAAGGATGCAGACAAACTGGAGAGGGTTCAGAGGAGGGCAACAAAGAAGATCAGGGTACTAGAAACAAAGCCCTATGAGGAGAGATTGAAAGAACTAGGCATGTTTAGCCTTGAGAAGAGAATACTAAGGGAAGATATGATAGTGCTCTTCAAGACCTTGAAAGGTTGTCACAGAGAGAGAGGCCAAGATCACTTCTCAATCTTCCCACAGTGCAGGACATGGAAGAATGGGCTCAAGTTACAGGAAGCCAGATTCCAGCTGAACATCAGGAAACACAATGTGACAATGGAACCAATGACCTAGGGAGGTGGTGGGCTCTCCCACACTGGAGGCATTCAAGACAAGGCTGAACAGCCATCCGTCAGGGATGCTCTGACTTGGATTCCTGCATTGAGCAGGGGGTTGGACTCGATGATCTTATAGGCCCCTTCCAACCCTACTATTCTATGATTCTATGAAAGAAGGAAGAATTATTTATAAGCAGCTGCTGACAAAGAACATGGTAATATGTCATCAAATAAAGGTGCATGCTTTGGATCGTGATAGCTCTGTTTCTGAATCTATGTCAGTCACATAATTCTATGTTCTCTATGTTTCAGTGTTTGCTGACGTGGGACCCATGCCATCATGGCTGCAAGGAGAGGAAGCCCTTCAGTATTGCAAGGCAGGTGGGATCCGGCGCTCTTGCTGCTGCTGCCTTGCCAGAGCGGTACATCCACCTGGGGGACTTCCACTCTGCCTCCTTGCAGACCCAGGTCCAGCCAAGCACCACCCCACTCCCAGCTGCAACACCTGTGGGAGCTGGGGCATAAAACCCAGGCCCGGTGGGGGCGGGACTGCTGGCGGTGGGTGTCGGCGCAAGGGGAGCACGAGGGCGAGGGTCTGTCCCCCTGCTTGAAAGGAGGGAGGGGGACTGTTAGCCTCAGTGTGGCCTGCTGGACTGCCTGCATTACATATGTGTTTTCCAATGAAGGGGGGAGGTGTTGGGAGCCAGGGAATGGCCATTACGGTTCTAGAGGGCAGAGGGAGATACGGAGAGGGGAGACAGTCACACTCTAAAGGCAGAATGTGTAACAATAGGGTGCTGACTGTGCCTAAACTGTTCCCCAATTCAAATAACCTGGATGACCCTGGCAACAGACCCCCTGGGTTGAAACTGCTGCTGCTGAATGCCAGGTCAGTGAATGGTAAAACAACTACTATCCAGGACTTGATCCTGGATGAGTGCACTGACCTGGCTTGTATTACAGAGACCTGGCTGGATGAAGCTGGGGCATTAATCTCTCTCAGCTCTGCCCTCCAGGGTTCTCTGCTCAGCAGCAGGCAAGACCTGGGGGGTGCGGAGGTGGAGTGGCACTGGTCTATCATGATTCGATCCCCCTTACCAGGTGCCCTATCCCACAGTCTGCTGGGTTTGAGTGTGCGTATTTGAAGGCAGGTGCCTGGGACAGAATAGGGATTCTGTTGGTGTACCGTCCACCCCGCTGCTCAACAGTCTCCCTTCCTGAGTTAGCCAGTGTAGTCTCAGGGTTGGTGTTGGAGACCCCTCGGCTTGTTGTGCTGGGGGTAGGGATGGACGAAAGTCCCTTACCTGATCCCAAAGCTTGCTTCATGGTGGGGGGGAGGCGCTCTGTCCCTCCCTCTGAAATTCTGGTGGGGGGGGAAGCGCCCCGTCCCTCCCTGCCGAAATTCTGGCTGGGGGGGAGGTGCCCCATCCCTCCGGCCACAAAACCTCGTCTCCTGCCGGGACGCAAATGGCGGCGGCCATAGCCGCCGCCGTTTGCGTCCCTGCAGTCAGCCGTGATAGGCTATGTAAATGTTTACGTAGCCTATCACGGCTGACTTAAAAAAAAAAAATCACGTATGCAAATGGTGGCGCCCATGGGTGCCGCCATTTGTATTCCTTATTTTGGCATGTGTAGTCTACGTAAACATTTATGTAGACTACAGCAAAAATAAGGGCAACGCAAATAGCGTTGCCCTTATTTTCACCGTAGTCTATGTAAATGTTTACGTAGACTACACGTGCCAAAATAAGGAAAGCAAATGGCGGCGCCCATAGGTGCCACCATTTGCGTACGTGCTTCTTTTTTTTTTTCAAAGTCAGCCGTGATAGGCTATGTAAACATTTACGTCGCCTATCATGGTGTTTTTTAAAAATCTAGCCATGATAGGCTACGTAAATCTTCACATAGCCTATCACATTTGTTTGTTTGTTTGTTTGTTTTTACTTGGAAATGGCGGTGGCGGCAGCTGGTCAGAAGACCGGCTGCCACTGCCGCCGCCGCTGCACCGCCACTGAACCACCGCCGGAGCTGCCACCGCCAGGGACATTCGAGCAAGGTAAGTCCCATCCCGGGGGGGGGGCGGAGGGTCAGACTGTTTCTCCACCAATTTCAGGGGGCCGAATGCGCTGGCATTCGGCCTCCCCGAGATTCGTGGAGAAATTCTCTGACATCCCTAGCTGGAGGATTTCAACATCCATGCTGAGGCTGCCCTGTTGGGAGTGGCTCAGGACTTCATGTCCGCCATAACAACCATGGGTCTGTCCCAGGAAGTATCTGGCCCCACCCATGCTGCTGGGCACACTCTGGACCTCGTTTTCTGTGCTGGATGGGTTGACTGTGATCTGAGAGTGGAGGAACTCTGTATAGTTCCATTGTCATGGACAGATCACTACCTGGTGGGGTTTAGACTTGCTGGCACTCGGAACCTCTGCAGGGATGGAGGACCGATTAAGATGGTCCACCCCAGGAGGCTGATGGATCCAAATGGTTTTCTGATGGCTCTTGGGGATTTTCCTGTTGCCTCGGCAAGTGATTCTGTCGAGGCCCTGGCCGATCTCTGGAATGAAGAAATGACCAGGGCTGTGGACACAATCGCTCCTGAGCGTCCTCTCACACAAAGTGAAACTGTAGCAGCACCCTAGTTTTCTAGGGAGCTGGCAGTGATGAAACAAGTGAGAAGACGACTGGAGCGATGTTGGCAGAAAACTCGGAGTGAATCCCATTGAACATGGGCTAGAGCCTATTTGAAGGCCTACTCCTTGGCAATATGGGCAGCAAAGACAATATTTTTTTTCTGCCACTATTATGTCTGCAAAGAGCCATCCAGCGGAGCTGTTTCAAGTGGTTATGGGTCTTTTACATGCTAGCCTGCAAGAAGATAATTTAAACCCTTTGACAGCCCACTGTGAACAATTTGCTCAGCAATTTGCAGACAAAATCGCACAGATCCGCTCTGACTTGGACGCTATAGTTGCTACAGACCCAGTGGATGTAACTCTGGCCCCTGCTTGTCCAGTGTTGTTGGATACTTTTCAATTTGTACAGCCTGAGGATGTGGACAGGATCCTTGGAGAGTTGAGAGCCGCCATGTGTGTTCTAGATCCTTGCCCTTCCTGGCTTATAAAAGCAGCCAGAGGTGGACTGGTCAAGTGGGTAAGTGGAGTGGTAAATGCCTCCCTTAGGCAAGGCAGAATTCCAGCCTGCTTGAAGGAGGCAGTGGTGAGACCTTTGTTAAAAAAGCCCCACTATATTGGATAATTATTGGCCAGTCTCCAATATTCCATTTCTGGGCAAGATATCGGAGCGCATGGTGGCCTCCCAACTCCGGAGATTCTGGATGAGACAGATTATCTAGATCCATTTCAGTCTGGCTTCAGACCCAGTTATGGGTAGGGGTGTACAAAACCCCGCTTACCTGGCTCTGCCACCGCAGGTGGGGGGAGGCACTCCATGCCTTCCCCCGGAATCCTGGCCGGCCGGCCGCAGCCAGACATCTGGGCGCTGGGCAGCCCTGCAGGGACGCAAATGGCGGCTGTTGTAGCCGCCGTCATTTGCGTCCCTGTAGTGAGCCGTGATAGGCTACATAAATATCTATGTAGCCTATCATGGCAGGGGGAAAACCCCAGCATACACAAATGGCAGCAGCCGCCGCGATTTGCGTAGGCTGGGGTTTTTTTCCCCTTGCCGTGATAGGCTACATAAATACTTACATAGCCTATCACGGCAGGGGGAAAACACCCAGCATACGCAAATGGCGGTAGCCACTTCCATTTGCATACACTGGGGTTCCCCCCCCCCGTGATAGGCTACGTAAATACTTACGTAGCCTATCACAGCCTCCACAGGGACGCAAATGGCATCCCTGCATTAGCCGTGATAGGCTACCTAAGTATTTTCGTAGCCTATCACGGCTGAAGAAGGAGGAAGCGAATGGCGGCCACAGGACGGCTGCCATTTGCACAGCAGCGTGGATGGGAGCAGGTAAGTGCTCCATTTCACGCGCCTTTCATGGGGTGGGGGTGGCAGGCACTTCGTCCCACGCGCCTTTCGTAGGTTGAGGGGGGCGGGGGCTTCGTTCCACGGTGGTTTTCGGGGGGCTGAATGCACTGGCATTCGGCCTCACCGAGATCTGACACAGAATTCTCTGAAATCCCTAGTTATGGGACAGAAACAGCTTTGGTCACCTTGGTGGATGACCTACGCCGGGAACTAGACAGGGGGAGTGTGTCTCTGTTGGTAGGGATGGCGGAGAATTCCACCATGGATTTCAGTGAGGCCAAATGCACTGGCATTCGGCCCCCTGAAATCTGTGGCAGAACGGCCTGCCCCCCGCCCCCCCTGCGGATCCCCCCCAGGATGAGGCTTACCTGGGGCGGACGTTCCGGATGGCAGCGGGTCCAGCGGTGGGTCCGGCGGTGGTGGCAGCTGGTCTTTCGACCGGCTGCCGCAGCCGCCATTTGCATCCTGGTCTTTGCCAAGATAGGCTACGTAAGTATTTACGTAGCCTATCACAGCAAGCCAAGCAAAACCCCCCAAAAAACGGTGTACGCAAATGGTGGCAGCTATGGTGGCCTCCATTTGTGTTCCCTATTTTTCGCCGTTTTAGTCTACGTAAATATTTACATAGGCTATTTTTTTTTTGCCGTTGTAGCCTACATAAATATTTATGTAAGCTATTACAGAGAAAAAAAAGGAATGCAAATAGCGTCCACTACACTATTTGCGTTTCCCTTTTTTTTCGCCGTAATAGCCTACGTAATTATTTACGTAAGCTAAAATGGCAAAAAATAGGGAAGGTAAATGGCGGCTGCCGTAGCTGCCGCCATTTGTGTACACCGTGTTTTTTTTGGGGGGTTGCCCAGCCGTCATAGACTATGTAAATACTTATATAGCCTATCACGGCTGCCAGGCTGGACACAAATGGCGGCCGCTACAGGATCGCCTCCCCCCCATCAAGGATTCCAGGGGGAGGGATGGAGCGCCTCCCCCCCCCCATCGCGAACACAATCCGCGAAAAGGTACGTGACTTTCGTACATCCCTACCTGTTGGTTATGCTGGACCTCTCAGCAGCTTTTGATACCATCGACCATGGTATCCTTCTGGGCTGCCTTGCTGGGATGGGACTTGGAGGCACTGTTTTACAGTGGTTCCATTCCTTCTTGGAGGTGCTGACCCAGAAGGTGGTGCTGGGGGACTCCTGTTCGACTCCCTGGCCATTGGCTTGTGGGGTCCCTCAGGGTTCTGTTTTGTCTCCCATGCTATTTAACACATACATGAAACCACTGGGGGAGGTTGTCCGGAGTTTTCGGGTTCAGTGTCACCAGTACACTGATGACACCCAACTCTACTTTTCCTTTCCATCTAATTCCAAGGAAGCTGTTGGGGTGGTGAACCCGTGTCCGTCGGCAGTAATGGACTGGATGAGGGCAAACAAATTGAAGTTTAATCCAAACAAGACAGAGGTGATCCTGGTCAGTCGAATGGTAGATCAGGGAATAGGGATACAATTTGTGCTGGATGGGGTTACACTCCCCCTGAAGACACAGGTTCGCAGCTTCGGTGTACTTCTGGATTCAGCCCTGAGCCTGGATGCCCAAGTTTCAGCGGTGGCCAGGAGTGCATTTGCACAGTTAAAGCTATTGAGCCAGTGGCGCCTGTTCCTTGAGACGTCTGACTTGGCCACAGGGACACATGCCTTAGTTACATCCCGTTTGGATTACTGTAATGCACTCTACATGGGGCTGCCTCAGAAGAGTGTTCGGAAACTTCAGCTGGGTCAAAGAACTGTGGCCAGACTGCTGACTGGGGCTGGTTACAGGGAGCATACAACTCCCCTGTTAAAACAGCTTGACTGGCTCCCAGTCTGTTTCTGGGCACAATTCAAAGTGCTGGTTATGTCCTATAAAGCCCTATATGGCTCAGGTCCAGGTTATCTGAAAGACCGTATTCTCCCTTATGAGCCTACTCATGCCCTGAGATCTTCAGGGGAAGTCCTTCTTGCCATCCCACCATCATCACAGGCATGCTTGGTGGGAACATGGGAGAGGGCCTTCTTGGTGGCTGCCCCAAGGCTCTGGAACTCCCTTCCCAGGGAGGCGAGAGTGGCACCCTGCTTGATATGTTTTCATGGACATGCAAAAACTTTTTTTGTTCCAGCAGGCCTTTGGGGATAACTAGTCTGGACCTGGGAAAATGTGACGTATGGATACCATTTTTGTTGTTCTGGTTGTCTTTTAATGTTTTAATATTTTTATAATTTTAATATTGATGATTTAATTATATTTTTAAATTTTGTACAGTTGTGTTTATATTTCTATATATAGGTTTTAATTGTAGCAGTTTTAACGTTGTAAGGCCGCCTTGTGTCCCAGTATTGGAAAAAAGGCGGGATATAAATACATATAATTATTATTATTATTATTCTCAAAAAAAGGAAGGAAGGAAGGAAGGAAGGAAGGAAGAAAGAAAGAAAGAAAGAAAGAAAGAAAGAAAGAAAGAAATCACTCTATATAGAAAGCTAGATGCCAGGAAGAAAGAATATAGTGTCTGGAAAATTTTACAATATTATAATGGATGAATGACAGACAGACAGATTGTTCTACTTGTTGTATGATTTGTGAGGAGCTCGACTGGAGAAGATTCATGGGGCCAGGATGATGAAAATGTTCCTCAGTAGTCAGTAGCAATGTTTCCAGGCCCATCTTCTGTTATGGAATTTAAAGAAAATGCCCCAGGAGGGCTTGGAGTTGGTTGGAGAAGGTAACTCATCCTTATTCACCCCGTCTAGCAAGAGGGAGGGCACAAGCTTGGTGTGAGTGGGTAAAAATACAAGAACATTTGGGACATGAAACGATGGATGTATCTAAGGATTATATCTCCTCTCTGGAGATCTGATGTGGAAAAGGCAGAGTTGCTATTGCAGTCTTTTCTCCAACTATGTTCAACCTGCATCTTTGTAAATAAACTCAAATATTGCAAAATGCCATAATCCTCCAGTGCCTGCCTTCCAACAGAAATCCCAGGTAAACACAACACCCAAGACCAGCCCTACCATCAGGTTCGGTAAGCCACCTGCCTCAGTTGGCAAATAGAGATGGATGGTGAAATGACCATGCCCTGCCACCTTCCCCTGCAACTGCCTGCCCAACTCAGGTTCAGCCACCACTGCCATCTGACTTTAGAGTAGAGTTCCAGCTTGTGACATATTGGGTATTGCATTTCAGAGGAGTTTAAATGGCAGTTGTCTTCTGCTTTGACTGACACTCTGGAATCGAGTGGGAGCTAAGATTCTACAATAGGATTCTGTGGCTGCTACTGCCAGAATTGGAGCTGGTAGGGTGGAAGATGTCACAAGTGACTGGCAGTTTCAACAGGGGCAGGTGCACAGGGGAAAGTCTTTGTTTGCTTAAATCAGGCAGTGGCATGGCATGTGCTGAGGCTGACTGTGCAGCTAGAGATTGTCAGGGTGTGTGTGCTGGTGTGTGGTTTCCAGGTGAGATTCTGGAGAGATTTAAACACAGAGGTCCTGGCTCACAGTTCATGCATTACCTTGATTCACCACAAAGCACCATGTTCTCTCTCATATTAAAAGCTTATTTTGTTATATATATTTTAGCTTTTTAGATATGGATTCATGCAGATGTATGTGGGCAATGCTGTCTGATGAGGATAGGATCTTTGAACTATGCTACATTGTTGCTTTAAGGTCTCTACCATCTTGCTAGATGGCAGCTCTCTATCACTCATATAAAAGCACTACTTTTTCTTTCCAGATATGGATTCCTGCACTGAATGTTCAGGACATCACTATTCAAATCTAGAACAAAATCAATGCATTCCAAAGGTTATAAGCTATCTCTCCTATCAGGAACCTTTGGGGATAACTTTGGCTTTGACTGCTGTTGCTTTTGCTCTGACCACAGCTTTGGTCCTTGGAACCTTTGTTAAGCACCAGGACACTCCCACAGTAAGAGCCAACAACCAGAGCCTCACCTACATCCTACTCATCTCCCTCCTTCTTTGCTTTCTCTGCTCCTTTCTGTTCATCGGACAGCCAAAGAAGATTGCCTGCCTTCTCTGGCAAACAGCTTTTGGCATCATCTTCTCAGTTGCTCTTTCTGCTCTTTTGGCAAAAACCATCACTGTGGTTCTGGCTTTTATGGCAACCAAACCGGATGCAGAATGAGTCAATGGAGGTGGCAAATTTGATAATCAGTTCCTGCTCCTTTATTCAAGCAGGAATTTGCATAATTTGGCTAAGTACATTTCCTCCATTTCCAGATATGGATAGCCATTCACTGAATAGAGAAATTATAGCAGAATGTAATGAAGGTTCTATCATCGTGTTCTACTCTGTCCTGGGCTACATGGGCTTTCTGGCCATTGTCAGCTTCACAGTAGCTTTCCTAGCCAGGAAGTTGCCAGACAGTTTCAATGAGGACAAATTTATCACTTTCAGCATGTTGGTCTTTTGTAGTGTTTGGCTCTCCTTTATTCCAGCCTATCTGAGTACCAAAGGAAAATATTTGGTGGCTGTGGAGATCTTCTCTATCCTAACCTCCAGTGCTGGCTTACTTTCTTGCATCTTTTTAGGGATGTACGAAAGTTCCGCCACGGATTTCGGGGAGGCCGAATGCCAGCACATTTGGCCCCCCAAAATCGGTGGCGGAATGGCCCGCCACCCCCCCAGGATGGGACTTACCTTGGGTGGATCTTCCTGGCGGCAGTGGCGGCGGCTCCGGCGGCAACTCCGGCAGTTGTTCGGCAGCAGAGGCGGCTGCGACGGCCAGTCTTCTGACCAGCTGCCACTGCCGCCATTTCCAGGTTTAAAAAAAAAAACGTTATAGGCTACGTAAAGATTTATGTAGCCTATCACAGCTAAATTTTTTTAAAAAAACACCGTGATAGGCTACGTAAATGTTTACATAGCCTATAATGGCTGATTTAAAAAACAAAACAAACACGTGCGTACGCAAATGGTGGCGCTTATTGGCGCCTCCATTTGCATACACGCGTGTGTGTGGTTTCTTTAATCTGCCGTGATAGGCTACATAAACATTTACGTAGCCTATCACGGCTGACTGCAGGGACACAAACGGCGGCAGCTACGGCTTCCACCATTTGCATCCCTGCTAGCCAGTTGCCGGATGTCCGGCTGCTGGCGGAGCTGGCTGGCGGCTCCGCAGAATCACTGCGTAGCACAGCCGGCTGGCCAGGATTACGGGGGGGGGGAGGAACAGAACGCCTCCCCCTGCACCATCAGCATAATCCCCCAAAGGTAAGTGATTTTTGTACATCCCTACACCAAGGGATGGGGGAGAATTTCTCCCCGAAACTTCAGGGGGCCGAGTGCCAACGTGTTCAGCCCCCCGAAGTAGTTTCAGGGAGAAATTCTCCACACACACCCGCACCCCGCCCCGGGATGGGACTTACCTTTCCCGAATTTCCCTCCCGGCAGCGGGTCCCGGCAGCGGTTCATCAGTTCTTCAACAGGGGCAGAGGCGGCAGCCGGTCTTTTGACCGGCTGCCGCCGCCGCCATTCCAATAAAAGTAAAAAAAAAAAAAAAATGCCCCCGTGATAGGCTACGTGATGATTAACGTAGTCTATCATGGCTGACTTTGCAGATCTAGCCATGATAGGCTACGTTAATCGTCACGTAGCCTATCACGGGGGCTTTTTTTTTAACTTTTTAGTTTACGGCCGGGCGAGGCGCCTCCTCCCTGGCCTGAATTTCGGCTGGGCGAGGCGGGAAGCCTCCCCCCCCGGCCTGAACTTCGGGGGGAGCAGCAAAGTGCCTTCCCCCCACCGAGAAGCAAGCTGCGAGACCAGGTAAGTGGCTTTCTTGCACCCCTACCTACACCTTTTTTCCCAAATGCTAAATCCTTTTGTTCAAGCCTGACCTGAACATCAGAGGGCAATTAATAAAGGCAAAATGAATGTGAAAGACAGTGAAAGACTGTGAAAATCAGTATTTTCTCCTCAAAATGTGTGTATTTTTAGTCTGCATTATTTATGAAGGAAAAATATTGGTCTTAGTTCTCAAGCAATCAGAGCCTATTGTATTGATGAACATGGAATCTGATTCTCTTCCTATTATTTGGAAGTATGTCATACTGAGAACACCAGAATGTATTGCTTAATAATTATCAGGAGAAGCTATTATATATAGAAATAAATAAATAAATAAATAAATAAATGATGAGTTGGCTGGTGGCAACATAACTTTTCCACATTTGTCCTTCAGGCTATAGGGGGAGTCCAGCATGCATCCTCTGACTAGATCCTGAATCCATATGTGTTCACCAGTGATTTGATACAAACACATTTTCTTATGTGAGCATTAAAAAAATTCCCTCTCTTACCAAGTATCCAGATATACTTGAAGCCCCTGGTGAATATAACTCAAGTCATTGCAAATCATACCCAAGAGTTGCCCCTCTCAGTGATGCTATTGATCTGGAGCTGTGCTCCATGATGTATGTTTCATTTGACACATCAGTATCAATGCTGTGAGCACCATGTCCTAGGGCCTTGATGGCAAGTGTGGCATTGGGTCCACTTTTAGGCTTTTACCAGTGCACCCAGCTGAGTTTGAATGGTTAGGATCCTAATTTTCTGGGATCGTTCTATTTTTATAAGTATTTGCCCATGGGCTCTTCTATTTAATGCTCATATTTGGAGCAATTCAGTGCCTTCTTGGAATGGTATTTGGGAGAAGATCAATGTAGCTTTCAGTAGTTCACTATTTGTATGGGGTTTTTTTGTTTACATGGCAGGCCTGGTCTCGCATCTGCATAGACTGACTGGCTACACTTCAGCACTTGGCACGGGAGCTTGAGGGTCCCTCTAGCATCATTGAAAAGACATGGTCCTAATTCAAGAGTGATTTTTCTGGGTGTTGAATTAGATGCTGTGGTGGGATTGTATCTCTATTCTACCACAGGTTTAGTTGTACTTTTTGAGGGAATCGTTGAGACCCCTTAAGGAATCAGTGGGGTGACTTGGGCTTCTGGGATCTAGTATGCTTTTCTGTAGGATCCTGTGGTCTCCCAGGCATAGCCAATTACACTATAGTAGCTCAAGAAGCTGCTGGACAGAACAAGGTGCCTCTGAGCACATGCCCATTGCAGGAATTTGTTTTTAGTTCCAGAACTGGAGCTCACACACAGATCCTTTCACAAACCAATCTCTTCCTGTTTTCCCTTATGTTTTCTTACCTAATTAATGGTGGGAAAAAGTCTTCTTCTTGTTCCTGTTTTTAAACCACTGGGAGTAATTTTTTTAAAATTAAATCCTTGTTTCTCTACTGCAAATCCCCTTGGATTCTATGAGTAGGCCCCAAGCTACCTTCTCTCCAGCCATGCATTAAGGAACACAGGAAGGGCAGGTTAATATACTCTCAGGTAATGCCTGGACACCTCAGCCATTACTGAGACTTAGGGTAGTCCCTGGTCATGCCTTCAGTGCTAGAATCTATAAAGCCATTACAGAGTTGGCCTTTGTAAGTGTTTTCTAGTTTTAGTGTTTCAGAAGCCTTTGTCTGCCAGTTAACTACCTATATCCGATCAATACACTTCAAACAAAGCATACACTAAATATTGTTTTAGTTGGATTCAATTTTGGTTGTGTACTAATTAGGGATGGGGGAGAATTTCTCCACGAAACTTCGGGGGGCCGAGTGCCAACGCATTTGGTCCTCCGAAGGTTGTTCGGGGAGAAATTCTATTTGCGTTATTTGCAAATATAATTTCTATTTAAATAGAAATTCTATTTGCGTTGCCCTTATTTTTGCCGTAGTCTACGTAAATATTTACGTAGACTACAGGGACCAAATAAGGAACGCGATTGGTGGCTCCCTATGGGGGCCACCATTAGCGTATGCGCTTTTTTTTTTTAAGTCACCCGTGATAGGCTATGTGACGATTAACGTAGCCTATCATGGCTGACTTTGCAGATCTAGCCATGATAGGCTACGTAAATCATTACGTAGCCTATCACGGGGCTTTTTTTTTTTAACTTTTCTTTTAAAGTTCACGGCTGGGGAGACGGGGCGCTTCTCCCCGGCCTGAATTTCAGCCAGGTGAAGCGGGAAGCCTCCCCCCTGGCCTGAATTTCAGCCGGGCGAGGTGGGAAGACACCTCCCCTCACATGAACTTCGGGGGGAGAAGCGAAGCGCCTCCCCCCCCACGGCAAAAAAAGCTGTAGGACAAGTTAAGTCCCTTTCGTACATCCCTAGTACTAATAAGAAATAGTAAGGGAAAAAATCTTTTGATTTTTTTTTTTTTTAGAAATATACAGTACATGTAGCATCACAGAATGTGCAGATGAAAACATGTCTTGTTAAACAGAGCATTGCTAAAATCTTAATTCCTTAACAGGAAATATGATGAGAATTTCCAAAATATTTTTTCTCTAGTCAGTGTCAGAAGGAGAGATCTCATTCTAAATACCAA
This sequence comes from Heloderma suspectum, assembly GCF_057233095.1. Taxonomy (NCBI): domain Eukaryota; kingdom Metazoa; phylum Chordata; class Lepidosauria; order Squamata; family Helodermatidae; genus Heloderma; species Heloderma suspectum. The sequence continues at coordinate 89,624,721 of NC_139463.1, read as the reverse complement.
GATCCCATTCAACTCCGAATAGGATATTCAGCTGACAAGTACACAGGCCTGGTCAGCTTCTTATATGAAGCTCCAGCATTCTAAAACCAGCACATATTATATCTTTTAGCTATTACGTCATAGCCAATATTCTCTACTGTCCCATAAATTAAGGTTCACAGTCTTAATTAACTTATATATTATAAGTTAATTAAGTTATAAAAGTTATAAACTTTTCTTTAAAATTTAGAATATACAAAAAAAGGCTTCTACATACACTTTTTAGGCTAGATACAATCCATTTTGAATCATTCCTTGGGGAAAATAACTCCTTACTTAAAATTTTCCTATTAAAATAAAATTCAGTATACATTTTCTAGACATTTGCATATATATGTAGCAAAGTGTACATGTCAAAAAACTTGACATGCAAATGTGTGTGTATATATATATATATATATATATATATATATGTATATATATATATATATATATATGTCCCCTTAATGGATCACTGCCTTGTTGTGGCGAAGGGGCTTGCGTAACCCAGTGAAGCCATAGCTATGCCGTGCAGGGCCACCCAAGATGGACAGGTCATGGCAGAGAGTTCTGACAAGATGTGGTCCACTGGAGAAGGAAATGGCAACCCACTCCAGTATTCTTGCCAAGAAAACCCCATGGAACGTATCACAAGGCTAAAAGAGATGACACTGGAAGATGAGCCCCTCAGGTCGGAAGGTGTCCAATATACTACTGGGGAAGAATAGAGGGTATTTCCAAGTAGCGCCAGAAAGAGTGAAGAGGCTGGGCCAAAGCCGAAAGGACACTCAGCTGTGGATGTGTCTGGTGGTGAAAAGAAAATCTGATGTTGTAAAGAACAATGTTGTTTAGGAACCTGGAATGTCAGATCAATGAATCAAGGAAAGTTGGAGGTGGTCAAACATGAGATGGCAAGATTGAACATCGACATCTTGGGAATCAGCGAACTAAAATGGACAGGCATGGGAGAATTTAATTCAGGTGACCATCATATCTACTATTGTGGGCAAGAATCCCTTAGAAGAAATGGAGTAGCACTCATAGTCACCAAAGGGTGGGAAAAGCAGTACTGGGGTACAATCTTAAAAACGATAGAATGATCTCAGTATGAATCCAAGGCAAACCATTCAACATCACAGTAATTCAAGTCTATGCCCCAACCACTGATGCTGAAGAAGCTGAGGTGGATCGGTTCTATGAAGACCTACAACACCTTCTAGAACTAACACCAAAAAAAGATGTCCTCTTCATCATAGGGGATTGGAATGCTAAAGTAAGAAGTCAAGAAATCACCGGGATAACAGGCAAGCATGGCCTTGGTGTACAAAATGAAGCAGGACAAAGGCTAATAGAGTTTTGCCAAGAGAATACGCTGATCATAGCAAACACTCTTTTCCAACAGCACAAGAGACAACTCTACACATGGACATCACCAGATGGTCAATATCGAAATCAGATTGATTATGTCCTTTGCAGCCAAAGATGGAGAAGCTCTATACAGTCAGTAAAAACAAGACCTGGAGCTGACTGTGGCTCAGATCATGAGCTTCTTGTTGCAAAATTTCGGCTGAAATTGAAGAACGTAGGGAAAACCACTAAACCATTCAGGTATGACCTAAATCATATCCCTTATGAATACACAGTGGAGGTGAGGAATAGATTTCAGGGATTAGACCTGATAGACAGAGTGCCTGAGGAACTATGGACGGAGGTCCATAACATTGTTCAGGAGGCAGCAACGATATCCATCCCAAAGAAAAAGAAATGCAAGAAAGCAAAGTGGCTGTCTGAGGAGGATTTACAAGTAGCTGAGGAAAGAAGGGAAGCGAAAAGCAAGGGAGAAAGGGGAAGATATATCCAACTGAATGCAGAGTTCCAGAGAATAGCAAGGAGAGACAAGAAGGCCTTCTTAAATGAACAATGCAAAGAAATTGAGCAAAACAACAGAATGGGAAAGACTAGAGATCTCTTCAAGAAAATCAGAGGTCTCAAGGGAACGTTTTGTGCAAAGACTGGCATGATAAAGGACAAAGAATGCAGGGACCTAACAGAAGCAGATGAGATTAAGAAGAGGTGGCAAGAATACACAGAAGAACTATACAGGAAAGATCTGAATGTCCCTGATAGCCATGATAGTGTGGTCACTGAACTTGAGCCGGACATCCTAGAGAGTGAAGTCAAGTGGGCCTTAGGAAGCATTACTAACAACAAAGCTAGCAGAGTTGACAGTATTCCAGCTGAGCTATTTAAAATCTTAAAAGATGATGCTGTTAAAGTGCTGCATTCAATATGCCAACAAATCTGGAACACTCAACAATGGCCACAAGACTGGAAAAGGTCAGTTTACATTCCAATTCCAAAGAAGGGCAACGCCAAAGAGTGTTCAAACTACTGCACAATTGCGCTCATTTCACATGCCAGCAAGGTGATGCTCAAAATCCTACAAGCTAGGCTTCAGCAGTATGCGAACCCAGAACTACCGGAAGTACAAGCTGGGTTTCGAAGAGGCAGAGGAACTACAGATCAAATTGCCAACATTCGCTGCATCATAGAGAAAGCAAGAGAATTCCAGAAAAATGTCTATTTCTGCTTCATTGACTACGCTAAAGCCTTTGATTGTGTGGATCACAACAAACTGTGGCAAATTCTTAAAGTGATGGGAGTACCAGACCACCTTACCTGTCTCCTGAGAAACCTGTACGAGGGTCAAGAAGCTACAGTAAGAACCAGACATGAAACAACCGATTGGTTCAAAATTGAGAAAGGAGTACGACAAGGCTGCACATTGTCACCCTGCTTATTTAACTTATATGCGGAGTACATCATGAGGAATGCCTGGTTGGATGAATCAGAGGTCGGAATTAAGATTGCTGGGAGAATTATCAACAACCTCCGATATGCAGACGATACCACCCTCATGGCAAAAGGTGAAGAGGATGTCAAGAGCCTCTTGTTGAGGGTGAAAGAGGTCACTGCAAAAGCTGGTTTGAAACTCAACATTAAAAGAACTAAGATCATGGCATCTGGCCCCATCACTTCCTGGCATATAGAAGGGGAAGAAATGGAAGCAGTGACATATTTTACTTTCTTGGGCTCCAAGATCACTGCAGACGGTGACTGTAGCCATGAAATTAAAAGACGCTTGCTCCTTGGGAGGAAAGCTATGGCCAACCTAGACAGCATAGTAAGAAGCAGAGACATCACCTTGCCGACAAAGGTCTGTCTAATCAAAGCTATGTTTTTCCCTGTAGTAATGTATGGCTGTGAGAGCTGGACTATAAGGAAGGCTGAGCGCCAAAGAATTGATGCTTTCGAACTGTGGTGCTGGAGAAGACTCTTACGAGTGCCCTGGACTGCAAGGAGGTCAAATCAGTCCATATTAAAGGAAATCAACCCTGAGTGCTCATTGGAAGGACAGATACTCAAACTGAAGCTCCAATATTTTGGCCACCTAATGCGAAGAGAAAACTCTCTGGAAAAGACCCTGATGCTGGGAAAGACTGAAGGCAAAAGGAGAAGGTGACGGCAGAGGATGAGATGGCTAGATAGCATCACCAATGCAATGAATATGAACTTGAGCACACTCCAGGAGAGAGCACAGGACAGGAAGGCCTGGCGTGCTATAGTCCATGGGGTCACGAAGAGTCGGACATGACTGAAGGACTGAACAACAACAATATATATATGTATGCACATTCAGTGGTAAGTAAAGTCTTTAAGTACACTTTTGATCTGGTATAATGCAGTTTCACGCCTGTTCATTTCTTAAATAACTCTTTGGTCCAAGTAGTAGCATTTTCTCTTTGGATACCTTCCAGATCATCTTGACAACTAGTTTTATGCCAGTTACCCAGAATTCACTGCAAACCTGCTTGTGTCTTTGTGTATGGTTCCTTTAATACAATTTCTACTTCTTTCTTTCTCTGTCTTCCCTTCTTGATCCTGAAGGATCTCAGCAGTAGGGGTGTACGGATTCCCCACTGTCTGTTCTGGTGGGGAATCTGTGGCAAAGGGAGGCGTTCCATTCCTCCCCCTCCCCTGGAATCCTACAGAGCAGTTCCACTCCACTTTGATTCCTGGGGGGGGGGGGCTGGCTTGAGGGTGCTTACCTTCCCTCCTGCCAGCCAGAGCCATTTGCCTCCCTGTCGATTGCCACGTCTTTAAAAAAAAAAAAAAAAAAGGCTACTGGGCACATCCTGCTAATTGCATGTGCCCATAGACTTATACACAAAATAGAGCTGTGAATCTTGCATATAAGCCTATGGACACATAGACTTATACGCAAGATTCATGACTCTATATGTGTATAAGTCTATGGGCACATCCTCCCAATTACTTTTTTTTTTTTTTTTAAGACATGGCAACCAGCAGGGGCAGGGAGAAGGCGAACGGCTCTGGCTAGTAGGAAACAGCCGAATGCCGTTCCGCCTTCAGTCCTCCTGGAATGGAAGTAAATAGTTCCGATCTGCTGTGGATTCCTGAGGCCGGATACCAAAGAATCCAGACCCATTTGAATTCGCAGAAGATTTATCTGACATCCCTACTCAGTAGAGCTTCCATTGTATGCAAGCCAGCAAAAGAAGGACAAGTATAGCTCCTATTTATTCCTTTAACTTGTCCAGAAGCCAATTAGACCTTTCTCTCTCGCTCTCTGTTTTCCCTAGGGATGTCATCTGAAATTCTCTGACATCCCTAGTTTAAAGCCTACTACGTTTGTGGCCAGTTCTAATCTGTATGATAGGACTGTTCCTTGGATAATGTACATGAGGCAAATTAGTTCTGAAATGCTCACTGTCATTTATATGGTATTAAAGCAGCTGGCCAATCAACTCCTTTCTTGGGTGGATTGTTAGTTAATACCTTAGGATGTCTGGCTGATGTTTCCTCAATGGGAGGTAATGCTTAGGAGATGAATGTCGGGGTCTTTGTGGGTTTTTTGTTTCTTTTACTGAGAAATCGATCAGAGCTTGGGGAAAGTGACACCTCTGTAACTAACATAAGGGAGTCAGAGAATTCCGCCACGGATCTCAGTGAGGTCGAATGCCAGTGCATTTGGCCCCCCGAAATCTGAGGCGGAATGGCCTGCCACCCCCCCCCGGGACGAGACATACCTGGGGCGGATCTTCCGGGTGGCAATGGCTCCGGCGGCGGCGGCGGGTGGTCTTCTGACCGGCTGCCGCCTCCGCCATTTCCAGGCTTGTGAAAGGGGGAAAAAAAAGAGACATGATAGACTACGTAAAGATTTACATAGCCTATCATGGCTAGGTTTTTTAAAAAAGAAAAAAAGTGATGTGACAGGCTACATAAATCTTTACGTAGCTTATCATGGTTGGGGGTGCATTTAAAAAAAAACGCATACGCAAATGGCAGCGGCTACGGCCACTGTCATTTGCGTTCCTTCTTTTTACCATCATACTCTACGTAAATATTTACGTAGAGTATGATGGCGAAAATTAAGGGGAACGCAAATAGCGTAGCGGGCGCTATTTGCGTCCCCTTTTGATTTGCCGTTTTAGCCTACGTAAAGATTTACATAGGCTAAAACAGTGAATGAAAAAGGGACGCAAATAGCACCCGCTACGCTATTTGCGTTCCCCTTGATTTTTGCCATCATAGTCTACATAAATATTTACGTAGATTAAGACAGCCAAAAAGAAGGAACCGTAGCCACCGCCATTTGCGTACGCGGTTGTTTTTTGTTTGTTGTTTTACCCAGATCCCTCTGCGGCCGGAAATCCGGCTGCGGACGGCTCTGGCCTGGCCGGGCTGGGCCTGGCCAGCTGCTCCACAGAGCTGCCGCAGAGCACAGCCAGCCGTTCGAGGATTCCAGGGGGATGAACGGAGCGCCTCCCCCCTGGCCAGGATTCCGGGTGGAGGGACGGAACGCCTCCCCCCCACCATCAACATAATCCGTGAAAGGTAAGTCACTTTCTTATATCCCTAGTTTTCCCTAATATTCTACCACAATGCCCACACCTGCACAATTCAAGGTAGGAACTCTTCTCTGTAGCTCACTCACCCACTACCACCACCAAAGATTTTCCCTCTGATCTCTTCTTTAGCTCTTTATTTTTAGATTCTGGGTACTTTCTCTTTGTTCTCATGCTATTCCTTAAAAATAGGGTATGTTATCGTCCTTCTTTCCACAACCCCTACTCCCCATCACCTCTCCCAAACGACAAATCAGTCCTTGGCTTTGGAACTCCCCGTTGCTCTTTTAAGCCTTCCTGCCTGCTTTCTTCCCAAACCCCTTTATTTGCACCACCTCCAAAACTTTCTCACAAATCGAAAAAAAAACTTCATTCCAGTCATCTCAAAATGACCATTCTGAAAACTTTTATTTCCCATTCTTCTTCCTTTCCCCTTCCTCTTTTCCATAATTAGCCATATATACACTTTCCTAGAAACAGACATAAACTTATAGGCCTATGTCTTTCAATGATGCTATGGGCTGGCATTTGTCTCTCTCTTTAAGGATTAATTTAAGTGTAAATGCTAGATGCTATTTTTTGCTCTGTGCTTAAATTAAGCCTGTGTTAAAATTAATTTCCCTTTAAAGTGCTGCTCCCACCAACACCCCTCTTCTAAGTCAGACACTAGGGCTGGCCCCAGACATTTTGCTTCCTGAGTTGGAAGAGTAAATGTCACCCCTCACCCACCCCAGTCAAGCCAAACAAGTTATTTTGGCACATGAGGAAGAAAATCCCACAAGCACCCTGCCCCATTCTTGACAGTCAATGGACAATAATAACAAATTAAATAACTAACAATATGCTGCTTTTTCATGACACCCCAAGTCTGATACCTGAGGCCACCATCTCTTACGGACTAATGGTAGGGCCAGCCTTGCCAAATACACACACACACACACACACACTTATTTTCTCTGTATCTAGCTGTTTTGCTGACTTTTTAAAAAAATCCTTGTTATCTTGTAACTTAGGGCACAATCCCATGGGGATAGTTGGCTGCCTCCAGACTATCCAATGCAGGGTGGGTGGAGTGCAGAAGAGATCTTCTCCTCCATCATCCAGCCGCCCTGCATTTGCAGCTAGATGGCCATTTTGGCAGTCCAATCAGGGCACCTCAGAGTGGGAGAGGGGGAGGCCAGACAGCTCATAGGAAGCATTGTAATGGCCCTTCCATGGTCCCTCCTCACCCCCAGGAACACCCCCTTTTCAGCTGCTCTACACTGCTTTTATGAGCATGGAGCTGGGGACAAACCACACCACCTACAAGGAGGTGGAAGAGGGGGTGAGGAGTTGGATTTCTGGGTACTGTGCTTGAAGCGCTTGCTCTGTAATGACCCCAAGAGTGTAACCAAGTCATCTGTAGCTTTAGTGGGGCCTAGAGATTCCTAATGCTTTGCTTAGATTCATTATTGGTGCCTATTCCTTTCTAGTGGGCCTCTGAGCATGTGAGATGCATCAATAGCGTGGCCTCAGCACGTTCCATGCTAATGAAGGCTAGTATCTTATCAGGGCCTAGGATGTGCCTGAGAAGTGAGGCTATGTTTATGCTGAGTTACAGGTGGCTGTGCTGAGAAAATTCTGATTGTTTTCCTTCTGAACAAGCACGGTTAGTCTATGCTGGGAATGAATGCTAATTAACACTTGCTTCTGTCATGCTGCTTCACTGCTGGCATGTGTGGTATAAAACCCATTGTGCCTCTTGGCTCTGGGTTCAGAGAAGCTGTGTTGTAAGTACTCAGTAAGTCTCCTTGTAAGCAAACCTGGATCTGGCTTATCATTATCTTGGCACCTCCAAACCTTAGCAGCCCACGGCCAGGGCATACAGGCTTCCAGAAACCGAGAAATCTTATGGCCATCTAGACACTGCCTAGAACCCATTGGGTTGCACCCTTACTCAGTTTTAATGTCCTTTGAGTGGATGATTCTAATTTCCCTGTTGTATGTTTTAGATTTCCCTGTTCTTCTTGAATACACCAGTATTGGTTTCAAGGGCCTTGTCTATGGTCTCTGGCTTCCTTAGCTTTGTGGGTGTCACATTTTTTCTGCACCCAGAGTTCAATGTCATATGATTCTGCATATGTGTATTCAGTTGACATGTATGTAATATGCATGTATATCTGTTACTAGGTACACATTTTACGGGGTTGGGCAGAAGGCTATCAAGCTCAGCTAGTGCCTTCCAACTGCAGATTGGCCAGTGATGAAAAGAGAGCCAATCAGGAATAAAATGGGGAATAAAATGTCACCAGGGGCCAATCTACACTTACAGGTTTTTCGCTTCCAATGAGGTTTCACCGCCCGTCTTTCACACTACGCAGTACCTGCTTCGAATTGGAACCGGAATTTCCCGCTTCCGTGCTACAGCTTTCAATGCCCTGATATCCCAGTATTTCCCCTTAATGTGCTCTGATTTTCTGTCTTCGCTACTGTATCTGGTCAAAGTCCCCTCCCTTGCCTGTCCATATATGACAGTGTTTGTATTTCCCTCCTGTTCAATCACAGCTCTCGACGGCCCATGTCATCTTCCGACTACTGGTCGTATAGCTTCCTCAGCACTCAGTCACTCAATGTTTCCTCAGCAACAAGCAAAGGGCTGGATGTGAGCATGCTTGTCTGATCCCAGGCAGTAGTTGGATGGCCCACCACCTGGGAATCAGGCTTCCTGCACTGAGCAGGGGGTTGTTCTATCCCTTCAAATGAGACTAAGTTTTACCCCCTTCTATCCCCCACTTTGGCTTTTTTAAAAAAAATTAAAGCATTATCTTCGAAGAATCATGGCTTCTCTGTGATTCCCCCCCCCCCAATAAGGCATGATCCTTGAAGATTCAAAAATTTGAAGCAGGAAGCCTGATTCCCAGGCAGTCGCCCATCCAACACATGGCCAAATTTATATATCTTGTCTTGTCTTATATTATATTAATTATATTATACTGATGTGAGTATGTTTATGCACTTCCAAGGAGCTTTGTCATAAGACACAAGATTCTTGTTACACTGCAGTAGTGTCTGTGTTTTTTGGTCCTCTAATAGAGGGAATCCCCTTGTCTCCTAACTCAAGCGTTTTCCCCCATCCCCTTGTAGTAAAGTGCCTGGCTTCTAAAAGGTTCTCCACCAATTTCTGGTGAATTTAATCCCAAATGTTTTACCATGTAAGATGAAAATTAGATCACTTTGTGTTAAGCCAGACCCAATCTGCCTGCTACTCCAGTTGCTCCCAAGCCCTTTCAATAGCTTTGCAGGTTAAACTATGCAGTTTTTGAGCTGCCATTTTGTGAGCAGCCTCTATTCTGTGACAGCTTTAGAAGCTATTATCCCTAGCATACCATACAGAACCTTTAACATATTTTGCAGGACAACCACTATTTCCCAGGGCTACAACTGAGAACCATTTCATGGTGGGGTATCAAGGCCAGTCTGCCCAGGCTTCGGGAATGCATGGTCTGGCTCTTTTCCTCACTGGCCTACAGTTGTTTAAACCAATGTTTCATAAGAACTGACATTAATAAAACTGTAGACAGTTTCACAGCAACATAGTGTACATCTCTTACTAACAATCCACAATTCCCCACGTTGTGAGTCTGGGGTCAAAAATACTGGTTATATGAAACAATATGACCAATATTCTCTGTGTCTAAGTAGGCTGAGCAGGAAGCCGGCTGATATTCCCCTTGCTCTGGACAAAGAGAGGTTGGATGCACCAGGTCTTTGGCCCCTGCTGCTGCTTCCCCTGTTCTCCTCCTCTAGGTGTCACAACAGTGCCAGCACAGGGAAAGCACATTTTCTCCCCTGTAATTATCAGCATGTAACTGTCCTCCTCACTAAGCCCCAAGGGATATCTAGAGGTTTCAAGAAAAAATAACAACAACACTGGAATATTTTATAAAGCCATCCTTATAAAAGCTGGGCCAAAGGGCCAGAACCAATGTCCCACAGAGGGCTGATATTATTATGCGATGTCTGCACTGCAGACTGGGATTCCTATAGAGATAAAATACTAATAGTACTTTGCAATATCTGCAACTACTAGGACCATCTCTACTAGGACCAGAGAGCTTCAGCTATGGGGCGGTATAGAAATATATCATTATCATCATCATCATCTCCTTTCCAAAGGCTTTTTCCATTTCTCAGTATTGTTTGGTGCATCAGTACAGGAAGGGATCAAAAATTCCACAGAGATATACACCTGCATGATGTATACACATATACACCTGCGTAACAACCCCCCCTCAACATTCTGACATTTAAAACTGGGGAATTGGTGTAGTTCTCCTCTTATAAAAATATAGCAGTTTTTCAGTAGGGTCAGCTCCAGTTCAAGGCAGGTTACATACAGGCAATTCTGAGACGTCAAATTCTCTTGAGAACAACAGAGAACTATGTGTCAAGTTGGGAACTTCAGCCCTCCAAATGTTCATGTCATTGGTATGGTTGCTAGGGCTGCTCCCTCATTTTATGTGCAAGACAGATTCTGTTCATTGCAGCATGAAGACTCCTTCACATAAATGCAGAGCGAGTGACCATATCACTAGTCGGCATGAGTTTTATCAGCGGGGAGACCTTGTCATTGGAGAGATTGCTTCTACGTTCTCTTTCTTCTACCCCTCTATACCTTTCAGTGAAAAGCCATCTTCAGCATTCATGAGGCAACTAATGTAAGGACATCTGTATGTAAGGAATCTGATGTAATGTATGAAGGGCTTCCACACAGGAAATAAATGCAAACTGTGGTGCCATAATATGTATCTAAAAATTAGGATTCCTTGCTCTCTGCACTTGCTTTCTGCTTATGCATAATTGTATAAGGGGACTAAAGGGGCAGCGGTGGCTTAGTGGTTAAGATGCTGAACTGCAGACCGGAAGGTCGGCAGGCCAGCAGTTCGAGACCCGAGTGCTGCGTGATGGAGTGAGCTGTCTTCAGTCCCAACTTCTGCCAACCTAGCAGTTCGAAAGCAAGCAATTGCAAGTAGATAAATAGGTACCGCTCTGGCGGGAAAGGTAACAGCGTTCCGTGCACCTCGGTGTTCAGTCATGGCAGCCACATGACCACAGAAGTGTCTTCAGACAGCGCTGGCTCTTTGGCTTAGAAATGGAGATGAGCACCACACCCTAGAGTCGGACACGAGTGGTTGGGGACACTTTTTACTTTTTATAAGGGGACTATGATACTGGCAATTTTATTTTTGATCCATTTCCTAATTATGCCAAAGACGGAAAGTGCCTTTTGCACTGCAGATGCACACTGGGTCGACATTTTCATCAGGCTGTCCACCACAACCCCAAGGTCTCTTTCTCTGTCAGTCACTGTTAGCTTAGATCCCATCAGCTGATTTATGAAGTTGGGATTTTTTGCCCCTACATAAATCACTTTACAGTTCCTTACACTGAAACACAGTTGATATTTTGATATCCATTCTTTGGGATGTCTTCTGTGAACAGCTGAACCCAAGGCTGATGGGTTGTTACATTGCGATGTACATGAACAGGTTCTTGTCAAGGAACTAAGTGGTAATCTGTTAACTGTGGATCTTTATTGGAATTGTAAAGGCTTATAGGCGATTACTGGAATTACTGAAGTAAGAGATTTTACTGTGAGTTGTGTCTTGGCTCTGGGAATACAGGTTCCAGCAGCCTTGATGCTATTAGTAATATGCTCCTCAAAATGCTCTTTTGCATCTCTTATTATCTGCTTGCAACTCCTTTGCACAAGGTTGTGCTCCCTTTTACTCTCCTCATTTGGCCAAGGCTTTCATTTTCTGAAGGAAGCATTCTTTTCTTTAAGAACTTCCTAGACATTGCTCATTAACCATGCTGTTGACCTCTTGGACTTCGTGTTACATTTCTAAATGATTTCCTGGCCTGTGGTATACATTCTAGCTGAGCTTCTATTATTCTGGTTTCAAGTAACCTCCAAGTAGTTTGTAGGTATTTAACCCTCTTGACACCCTTTTCAACTTCCTTTATACCAGTTCTCTCATTTTAGAGAAGTTTTCTCTTTTAATTCAGATGTGACTATGTTGGAATTCCTTGGCAATTTTCCACTTAAATATGTATGAAATCTAGCCTCCATTCTCCTTTGTGTGCTGTGTGTGAGTGCTAAAAAAAGGTAAAGGTGTCCCCAACCAGTCATGTCCGACTCTAGGTGCTAACTGGATGTATTTCAAAGTCATCTGATTAGAGTTCCGTAACCTTCCCTGTTACAATAGGGAATCATATCAGTAGAAAGGATTGTGGCTCAGACCCCTTTTGCACCCCCTGCTTCTCTCCTCATGATCTACCTGAACAGACAATCAACATTTGCAGTGAACAAACGTGAAGCTGACCCGCTCGTAAAGAAACAGGGGGCAAGAGCACAAAGCACTCAAAAAATAGAGTGAATTATATGTGTATGCTGGATAAACCCCTTCGCCCTTCTAGCTACAGTGACTATGCATTGGGAACTGGCCTGATCATACCATTTGCATTGGGATAAATCCTCCTTTCACCTCTTCTTCTCCCTGCTCTCTACATTCACCTCCAGCCCTTTCATATTCCTTCACAAATGTTTTAGTAACTTCTGCTTACCTAATCCCATCCTTCTAACTCCACAAACCCTTCCTTCTGCTGGCTGAACACTCTACACATATCCACAGCCTAGTTTTAAGTCTGGAGCCAGTCTCCATGAGAACTCAGCTAACCTCCACAGGATCCAAGTTTTCATTAATAGCTTAACGGGTTTATTTTTCTGGTGTCTAAATTGCAATTGTGCTACAACAGTATTTCCCCAAAAGTAATGTGTTTGTTTTAATACTTATTTGTGTTAGTTAAAGAGACACACCATTGTTTTCAGATCTGAGTTACCCCTCTTTGCGAAAGACATTCTATTGCCAATGTTAAGAAGTTCCTTTTTATGAATGTGACATTAAGAATATGAGCAAGTTTGTACACATATTTAGAAGGAGCACATCCAGTAACACCATCATGAGTTCTATGCATTGCTAGCCTTATCTTCCATAAATTACTTCAATCCTGTTTGAAGTAGGGATGTACGAAACTCACTTACCTTTTTGCAGCTTGGATTCGCGTTGGGGGGAGGCGCTCCATCCCTCCCCCCGGAATCCTTCCTGGGCTGGCTCCGCTCTGCAGCAACTCCACGGAGCCGTCAGCCAGGGCCATCCACAGCCGGAGTTCACTACACTATTTGCGTTCCCCTTTTGTTCGCTGTAATAGCCTATGTAAACATTTACATAGGCTAAAACGGCTAAAAATAGGGAACGCAAATGGCAGCTGCAGTAGCCGCTGCCATTTGCGTACGCTGTTTTTTTTGGGGGGGGGCTTGCCGTGATAGGTTACGTAAATACTTACGTAGCCTATCACGGCCACCGCAGGGACACAAAAGGCATTCCTGCATTATCCGTGATAGGCTACGTAAGTATTTACATAGCCTATCACGGCTATGATGAAGAAGCGAATGGCAGCAGGTAAGTGCTCCATTTTGCACACCTTTCGTGGGTTGGGGGGAGGGGGCTTCGTTCTGCCATGGATTTCAGGGGGCCCGAATGCACTGGCATTCAGCCTTACCGAGATCCGTGGTGGAATTCTCTGACATCCCTTGTTTAAAGCCTACTACGTTTGTGGCCAGTTCTAATCTGTATGATAGGACTGTTCCTTGGATAATGTACATGAGGCAAATTAGTTCTGAAATGCTCACTGTCATTTATATGGTATTAAAGCAGCTGGCCAATCAACTCCTTTCTTGGGTGGATTGTTAGTTAATACCTTAGGATGTCTGGCTGATGTTTCCTCAATGGGAGGTAATGCTTAGGAGATGAATGTCAGGGTCTTTGTGGGTTTTTTGTTTCTTTTACTGAGAAATCGATCAGAGCTTGGGGAAAGTGACACCTCTGTAACTAACATAAGGGAGACAGACATTAGATGACTGTTTAAAAAATGTCAGACCGGAGCAGAGAACTGTGAGGTGGCTGAAGGATGCCACTTCTCTCCCGGAGGCCCTGGTATGTGGTGGCTGAATTTCTACTTTCAAGAAATCCATTGTCACCTCCGCTTATGTCCCAGCCAACTGTTTATTGTAAATCAAAAGTTTTCTTTTAAAAACATGCCATAAGTCCCCAGCGCTTTCTGATCCATAGGAAAGCAAGAACAGGTAGCACTACATAGAAATCTTCTGTGTGGGGAAAGTATAATCATATCTGTTTTCTTAAATGTTCAAAGGACTTAATATCTACCATTTCCACATGACATTGGCTATGTATTCTTTGATAGGAATACATAAATTGTGAAAGCAGTTTAATAAATCAGTTTTGACTTTGTTTTCAGGGGTTATGCCAGGGACTGTGTTATTACGAAAGACTTCCAGGAGCAGCAGAGAGCTAAAATACTGCCATGCAGTATTGAATACTGCTCTACACATAATTCAAGAGAGCAACCAATGCCCCATCAGAGCTAATCATGGCTATAACAAACTGTCTAAAATGCTGCAGCTATTGGTATTATTTTATTACATGGTACGTAACTTTCATTGCAGTGTGATGCCGAAGAACTACCAGCATATTTTAGCCTTGGTATTTGCTCTAAAGGAGATCAATGAAAATCCCACAGTCTTCCCTAATGTCACCTTGGGGTTTCGCATCTATGAGAGCTACTACAACCCACAGATTACTTATATGGGCACGCTTGGTCTGCTTTCTACACTGCATCAATTCCACCCAAACTACAAATGTGACGTGCAGAACAATTTGATAGCCATCGTTGGGGGAATTTACTCTCTCATTTCACTTGAGATTGCCACAATCTTGGAGACTTACAAGATTCCACAGGTAGGTTTGCAGACATGAGTTGGCTTCTTCAGCCCATAATGTCAGGAAGAACAGGCTTTGATATTTGAATTTTGGCCCTTTACCCCCGACATTTTTTTCTCATTTAGAAAGGTTTTCTCTAGTGGTTTTTATCACTACTGCTCAGGAACCTAGTTACTGAGTTCCTTTTAGCTTTAGAGGGTTTATTCTGGTGGCAAAACTTTTTTTTTATTAGAAGATGAAGTATTCCCTAATGGTGAGGTCCATTGTGAA
Organism: Heloderma suspectum; assembly: GCF_057233095.1. NCBI lineage: Eukaryota > Metazoa > Chordata > Lepidosauria > Squamata > Helodermatidae > Heloderma > Heloderma suspectum. The sequence goes on along the minus strand of NC_139463.1, from coordinate 89,609,663 downwards.
CATTATTAAGAACTGTGGGAATAAGTTTCATTTTTTTAAAAAAAAAATTCTCAGTGTAGTTTTTTCTTCTTTTAAGAAACATAGGTTGGATAACCCACACATTGTTCCATTCCATGTGTTGAAAATAATGGAATAACTTACATTAGCCTTCCAAAACCTTGAGCCCTCCAGATGTTTTCGACTTCAACAACCGCCAGGATCTGCCAGCATGGCCAATCATCAGGCATGCTGGGAGTTGTATTCCAAGACTTCTGGGTAGCAGCAGGTTGGGGAAGTTTGATATGCAGTGTCACTGTCATGTATAGGCTTTAGAGCTACATTAATTGACTGCTACAGCATCTAATTCAGGGGTCTGCCAAACCTGGGGGCACATTTGATCTCTGCAAAACTGTCCTGGGTACCACCTTAAAATGGCTGCCTAAGACCTGGCTAGTCAAAAAAGACAAGTAAACTTCCACAAATACCCAGTACAAGGTGAGATCTGAGCCCCAACACAAAAAACACTTCCTTTGAACCCAAAGTTTTCTGTGCCAACAGAAGTGCCTCACCCCGCGCCCGGCTTGCCTGGCTGCGGGGCGGGGGGGTGGATGCGAGTGGGGGGGTGAGGACAGGACAAAGGCGAAGGCCATATATATATTTATAGAAACACATCCCAAAAATCTTTTCAACACACAAATAATTGAATCAATATGATTCTATAAATGGTGCTCTATCAATAAAACGTTTAAAAATCCCTGAACATTCAACTAGCATGTCAGCAATGAAGGTTTAGATGAGCCACTTCTTGAAACACCTTGTTGTTCAGTTGTTCAGTCATGTCTGACTCTTCATGACCCCATGGACCATATAGCACCCCAGGCCTTCCTGTCCTGCGCTCTCCCCCGGAGCATAATCAAGTCCATATTCATTGCATCAGTGATGCTATCTAGCCATCTCTTCTTCTGCCGTCCCCTTCTCCTTTTGCTACAGAGGTGATCTTGGAGCCCTAGAAAATAAAATCTGTCACTGCTTCCATTTCTTCCCCTTCTATATGCCAGGAAGTGATGGGGCCAGATGCCATAATCTTCATTTTTTCAATGCTGAGTTTCAAACCAGCTTTTGCACTCTCCTCTTTCACCCTCAACAAGAGGCTCATTAGATCTTCACTTTCTGCCATTACGGTGGTATCATCTGCATATCTGAGGTTGTTGATAATTCTCCCGGCAATCTTAGTTCCGACCTGTGATTCTTCCAACCCCGCGTTTCTCATGATGTACTCTGCATATAAGTTAAATAAGCAGGGCAACAATATGCAGCCTTGTCGTACTCCTTTCCCAATTTTGAACCAATCGGTTGTTCCATGTCTGGTTCTTACTGTTGCTTCTTGACCCTCGTACAGGTCTCTCAGGAGACAGGTAAGGTGGTCTGGTACTTCCATCACTTTAAGAATTTGCCACAGTTTCTTGTGACCCACACAATTAAAGGGTTTAGCATAGTCAATGAAGCAGAAATAGATGTTTTTCTGGAATTCTCTTGCTTTCTCCATGATGCAGCGAATGTTGCCGATTTGATCTCTAGTTCCTCTGCCTCTTCGAAACCCAGCTTGTACTTCCGGTAGTTCTCGGTTCACATACTGCTGAAGCCTAGCTTGTAGGATTTTGAGCATCACCTTGCTGGCATGTGAAATGAGTGCAATTGTGCAGTAGTTTGAACACTCTTTGGTGTTGCCCTTCTTTGGAATTGGAATGTAAACTGACCTTTTCCAGTCTTGTGGCCACTGTGGAGTGTTCCAAATTTGTTGGCATATTCAATGCAACACTTTAACAGCATAATCTTTTAGGATTTTAAATAGCTCAAATGGAATACTGTCATCTCTGCTAGCTTTGTTGTTAGTAATGCTTCCTAAGGCCCACTTGACTTTACTCTCTAGGATGTCCGGCTCAAGTTCAGTGACCACACTATCATGGCTATCAGGGACATTAAGATCTTCCCTGTATAGTTCTTCTGTGTATTCTTTCCACCTCTTCTTAATCTTATCTGCTACTGTTAGGTCCCTGCCTTCTTGGTCCTTTATCATGCCCGTCTTTGCACAAAACCTTCCCTTGATAGCTCCGATCTTCTCAAAGAGATCTCTAGTCTTTCCCATTCTGTTGTTTTCCTCGATTTCTTTGCATTGTTCATTTAAGAAGGCCTTCTTGTCTCTCCTTGCTATTCTCTGGAACTCTGCATTCAGTTGGATATATCTTCCCCTTTCTCCCTTGCTTTTCACTTCCCTTCTTTCCTCAGCTATTTGTAAAGCCTCCTCAGACAGCCACTTGGCTTTCTTGCATTTCTTTTTCTTTGGGATGGATTGAGTTGCTGCCTCCTGAACAATGTTACGGACCTCTGTCCATAGTTCCTCAGGCACTCTGTCTATCAGGTCTAATCCCTGAAATCTATTCCTCACCTCCACTGTATATTCATAAGGGATAGGATTTAGGTCATACCTGAATGGTTTTCCCTACATTCTTCAATTTAAGCCAATAATTTTGCAAGAAGCAGCTCATGATCTGAGCCACAGTCAGCTCCAGGTGTTGTTTTGACTGACTGTATAGAGCTTCTCCATCTTTGGCTGCAAAGGACATAATCAATCTGATTTCGATATTGACCATCTGGTGATGTCCATTTGTAGAGTCGCTTCTTGTGCTGTTGGAAAAGAGTGTTTGCTATGATCAGCGTGTTCTCTTGGCAAAACTCTATTAGCCTTTGTCCTGCTTCATTTTGTACACCAAGGCCATGCCTGCCTGTTATCCCGGTGATTTCTTGACTTCCTACTTTAGCATAGGGATGTACGAAAGGGACTTACCTTGTCCCGCAGTTTATTTCGCGGTGGGGGGGGCGTTTAGCTTCTCCCCCCGAAGTTCATGCGAGGGGGGTGTGTCTTCCCACCTCGCCCGGCCGAAATTCAGGATGGGGAGAAGCGCCCTGTCTCCCTGGCCATGAACTTCAAAAGAAAAGTAAAAAAAGTAAACAAAAAAGCCCCGTGATAGGCTACGTGACGATTAACGTAGCCTATCACAGCTGACTTTACAAATCTAGCCGTGATAGGCTACGTTAATCATCACGTAGCCTATCACAGGGGCATTTTGGTTTTTTTTTTACTTTTCTTGTAATGGCGGAGCAGCAGCCGGTCAAAAGACCGGCTGCCACCCCCGCCCCTGACGAAGATCTGCCGAACCGCTGCCGGGACCCGCTGCCAGAAGCAACATTCGTAAAAGGTAAGTCCCATCCTGGGGGGGGGGGTGGCGGGGGGGAATTTCTCCCTGAACAACCTTCAGAGGACCGAATGCGTTGGCGCTCAGCCCCCCGAAGTTTCGGGGAGAAATTCTCCCCCATCCCTACTTTAGCATTCCAATCCCCTGTGATGAAGAGGAAATCTTTTTTTGTGTTAGTTTTAGAAGGTGTTGTAGGTCTTCATAGAACCGATCCACCGCAGCTTCTTCGGCCTCAGGGGTTGGGGCATAGACTTGAATTACTATGATGTTGAATGGTTTGCCTTGGATTTGTACTGAGATCATTCTGTCATTTTTGAGATTGTACCCCATTACTGCTTTCCCCACCCTTTTGTTGACTGTGAGTGCTACTCCATTTCTTCTAAGGGATTCTTGCCCACAGTAGTAGATATGATGGTCACCTGAATTAAGTTCGCCCATGCCTGTCCATTTTAGTTCGCTGATTCCCAAGATGTCGATGTTCAATCTTGCCATCTCATGTTTGACCACTTCCAGCTTACCTTGATTCATTGATCTTACATTCCAGGTTCCTACACAATATTGTTCTTTACAGCATTGGATTTTCTTGTCATCACCAGACACATCCTCAGCTGAGTGTCCTTTCAGCTTTGGCCCAGCCGCTTCACTCTTTCTGGTGCTACTTGGAAATTCCCTCTGCTCTTCCCCAGTAGTGTATTGGACACCTTCCAACCTGAGGGGCTCATCTTCCGGTGTCATATATTTTAGCCTTGTGATAGGTTCCATTGGGTTTTCTTGGCAGGAATACTGGAGTGAGTTGCCATGTCCTTCTCCAGTGGACCACATTTTGTCAGAACTCTCTGCCGTGACCTGTCTGTCTTGGGTGGCCCTGCATGGCATAGCTTATGGCTTCACTGAGTTATGCAAGGCCCTTCGCCACAACAAGGCAGTGATCCATGAAGGGGTCTCTAAACATCTACATTTATGTAAAATCTCACCTGCGGCTTTTGAGTTCTAGACCATATTTATCCATTTAGGAATCTTACCCAATCAGGTTTTTGCTAATACTGATTTCATTTGCACATAAAACTCACATACAGATGTTATTCAATTCATAAAATATCTCTGCATTGTATTTCAGCTCACAACTGGACATTTTCCCCAGCACGGAGTGACAAAGCACTATCTCATACTTTATATCTGATGGTCCCAAATGATGCTCATCAGTAATAAGCTTCTGTTGTTGTTGTTGTTGTTGTTGTTCAGTCATTAAGTCATGTTCGACTCTTCGTGACCCCATGGACCATAGCACGCCAGGCCTTCCTGTCTTCCACTCTCTCCCTGAGTGTGCTCAAGTTCATATTCATTGCATCGGTGATGCTACCTAGCCATCCCATCCTCTGCTGTCCCCTTCTCCTTTTGCCTTCAATCTTTCCCAGCATCAGGGTCTTTTCCATGGAGTTTTCTCTTCATGTTAGCTGGCCAAAATTTTTGAGCTTCAGTTTCAGTATCTGTCCTTCCAATGAGCACTCAGGGTTGATTTCCTTTAGGATTGACTGATTTGACCTCCTTGCAGTCCAGGGCACTCGTAAGAGTCTTCTCCAGCAACACAGTTCAAAAGCATCAATTCTTCGGTGGTCAGTCTTCCTTATAGTCCAATCTCACAGCCATACATTACTACTTGGAAAATCATAGCTTTGATTAGATGGACCTTTGTCAGCAAGGTGATGTCTCTGCTTCTTACTATGCTGTCTAGGTTTGCCATAGCTTTCCTCCCAACGAGGAAGCATCTTTTAATTTCATGGCTACAGTCACCGTCTGCAGTGATCTTGGAGCCCAAGAAAGTAAAATCTGTCACTGCTTCCATTCCTTCCCCTTCTATATACCAGGAAGTGATGGGACCAGATGCCATGATCTTCTTTTTTTAATGTTCAGTTTCAAACCAGCTTTTCCACTCTCCACTTTAACCCTCAAGAAGAGGCTCTTTAGATCCTCTTCGCTTACTGCCATTAGGGTGGTATTGTCTGCATATCTGAGGTTGCTGATAATTCTCCCAGCATTCTTAATTCCGACCTGTGATTCATCCAGCCCAGCATTTCTCATCATGTAAATAAGCTCCTGTACCACCTACATTTATGTAAAAACTCACCTGCAGCTAGGGATGGCGGAGAAATCTGCCATGGACCCCAATGAAGCTAGATTCCTTAGAATCCGGCCCCCGGAGTCCATGGCAGAATGGACTGCCCCCCCACCCCGCAAAGCCCAGTCTTGATGGACCATACCTGGAGCTGGCTGGTCCAGGTCTGTCCTCTTCCTTCTGCAGCCGGCTGCTGCTGGGCTGCGGCTGCAAATGGCGTCCAGCGTAGGGGACACCATTGGCATCCCTGCCCTTGGCCATGAGTGGCTATGTAAATATTTACGTACCCTATCACGGCAAAGAGCAGGGACACAAATGGCATAGCAGATGCCCTTTGTGTCCCCGCTCTTTATGTGTTAGGCTACATAAATATTTACGTAGCCAATCACAGCCAAGGGCAGGGACGCAAACGATGTCCCCTATGCTGGACACCATTTGCAGATGCAGCCTGACAACGGACAGAAGTCTGGCTGCCGGTAGCCCCTGCCGGCAGCTCTGTGGGCTCACCATGGTGTGGATCACCTCCCCCACAGCAGACCCCAGAGCAGAACGGTAAGTGTGTAGTAACTTTTGAGTTCTAGATGATATTTATCCATGTAGGAATCTTACCCGATCAGGTTTTTGCTAAAACTGATTGCATGTGCACATACAACTCAGGAGGTTGGAGAATTCCACCATGGACTCCAGTGAGGCCAGATTCTTGAGTCCGGCACCCCAGATTCCATGGCGGAATGGGGCAATCCCCCTGACCCTGTGGAATCCCCCCCGGATGGAGCCTACCTGGGGGCAGCGGCAGCGGCGGTGGCGGCGGCTCGGGCTCTGGGTGGTCTTCTGGCCGCTGCCGGGCTGTGGCCGCAAATGGCAGCCCCTACACCAGCCGCCATTTGCATCCCTGTCTTTTGCCATGATAGGCTATGTAAATATATACGTAGCCTATCACGGCTATGGCAGGGATGCAAATGGCGGCCGCTGCGAGTCACTGCAGAGCGGAGCCGGCCAGGGAAGATTCTGGGAAGGAGGACGGAGCACCTCCCCCCCACTGTGGATGGCCCCAGCAGAACAAGGTAAGTGTTTTGTACACCACTACATACAACTCACATACAGATGTTATTCAATTCATAAAATATCTCTGCATTTTATTTCAGCTCACAACTGGACCTTTTTCCCCAGCCTGGGGTGACAAAGCACTATCTCGTACTTTATATCAGATGGTCCCAAACGATGCTCATCAGTACATTGGGCTCGTCCAGTTACTTGTGCATTTCAACTGGACATGGATTGGGCTCTTTACTATGGATAATATGCATGCAGAATGGCGTTTGCAAAAGTTACTGCCAATGCTTTCACAAGGAGGCATCTGTGTTACCTTTATAGAAAAATTGACAACCTTTGGAAAACGTGGTGGAAAGGCATGGTCATCGCATAGTGAATTGGAAGGACATTCAGCTTTCGTGGAAAGCAAAGCCAATGTATTTCTTGCTGATACTGCAACTCCACTTATAATTATAATAAGCTTGTTCATTCAGAGATCAGTCCTAGATTCACCATTAAGTAAGTTATGGATTATGACAACATATTGGGATTTCACAGCAAGCACCACTTTAATGGCTCACGATATACAATCCTTGCATGGTATGCTATCCTTTGCAGTCCACTCAAAGGACCCATTAGGATTCAGGCAATTTCTTCAGAGTGTAAATCCTTCCTGGGCAAAAAAAGATGACTTCATCAAGGTATTCTGGGAGAAGGCCTTTAACTGTTCATTGAAACAATCCCATGAGAATAGAGGGCTGAAGAAAGACTGCAGTGAGGACGAGAAACTGGAGAGCCTTCCTGGAACTTTCTTTGAAATGAGTATGACTGGTCACAGCTACAATGTTTACAATGCTGCCCTTGCTGTAGCACATGCTTTATATTCCATGTATGTATCAAGATCCAAACACAAATTATGGGAGTCTGGAAGAAAGCTGGTGCCCTGGAATGAGGTGGCATGGCAGGTATTTCCAATCAAAGCTACATCTTTTCTTTGTTTGGATAGGGAGGTGGCTGTGTAGAGGGTAAGCTGGTACCAGTGCTAGCTGTATTATGTCCTCTTTACATTAAAAGCTGCAGAAGTTACACATGAAGCTCTTCCCAGCTTCTCAATGGAGCATTTCGTAAAGTCATGCATACGAGTTATTAGGTTTAAGGTTAAGGTTAATAGATATCACTTTGCTCGTTGTCTCCACCTCCTTTTCCTTTTCTATAGAATCCCGTTCAGTAACTTATTTTTCTCTAGAGGGTCACATTAAGACAAAATTGCATGAGGGACATACCATAATTCCCAGTTACCCAACATGATCTGCCACAAATTTCTATTTCTACCTGCTTAGGAAATGCGGCAGACAACTCTTCCCAAGGGAAAGATTTTGCATCCATCTAGCTACAATAAAGCAGTGAGGAAGCAAGACCCTGACTGATGTAAAATAATCTCAACCTTCCTAGGATAGGTCAATGTGATCACAAAAATACTTTGTTGTCCATTTGTGTGTTTTTATCTTTGAATTTAGCTCCATCCTTTTCTGAGGGGCATCTCATTCAACAACAGTGCAGGGGAGGCAGTAGAGTTTGATGAAAATGGAGAAGCAATCACAGGATTCGATGTTACAAACTGGATAATTTTCCCAAATCAATCCTTCCTGAGAGTTAAAGTGGGAATGTTCAATCCAGCAGCTCCTCCTGAAAAAAAGTTAACAGTCCATGATAAAAGCATCGTGTGGCCTAGGACGTTCAAGCAGGTGAGACACAAGGATCTTGCCAGATGTAGCACAACTTGATTGTTTTAAAATACTTTACACCACCTTTCGTGTCCAACCTAACCAGGCTGTGTACAATAAAAGAAACACAATATAAATCAAAGAGTCACGGGAGTGCCTTTTTAATTGAAGGTGAGTCATGCATAGGGATGGTGGAGAATTTCTCCCTGAAACTTCGGGGGGCCGAGTGCCAACGTGTTTGGCCCCCCAAACAAGTTTCGGGGAGAAATTCTCCTCACCCCCCCCGCCCCCCGCAGCCCCCCGGGACGGGACGTACCTTTGGCAAATGTCCCTCCCGGCGGCGGGTCCGGCCGGCGGTTCGTCGGGTCTTCGGCCGGGGCGGGAGCGGCAGCCGGTCTTTCGACCGGCTGCCGCCGCCATTCCAATAAAAGAAAAAAAAACGCCCCCGTGATAGGCTACGTGACGATTAATGTAGCCTATCATGGCTAGATTTGCAAAGTCAGCTGTGATAGGCTACGTAAATCGTCACGTAGCCTATCACGGGTGACTTTGTAGTTTTCTTTACAAAATGTACCATAATATCTCTGGGTAGACCTCTTGTTTTTGCATATGTCAAATTCAGTCTGTAAGCTCGATCTATTTCCATTTCCATGGTTTTCTCTTCTTTACTCAAAAAGGCTGCTATAGTCTTTACCAATTCCATTCTGAGGTCAGGGTCTGTGCTGCCATAAATTTCTGCGACCCCTCTAAAACATAACAAACATTCCTTGTCTTTAAGCTCAAACCAAGCTAAGGCATCCTGCTCACGTTCTAACTCTGTAGTTACAATTTCTGCATTATTTTCCAGTACTTCCACTCTTTGTCATTATTTTAAATTCTTCTGTTCTTTGATTTAATGCATCATCTAATTTCTTAAATTCTTGTCTCAGTTCTTCCTTCATGTCTTTAATCTCCTCCTTTACTTCCAATACTTGTTTTTCCATCCATTTTTCTATACGTTGTTCAAAGGTGCTCATCCTTTGTTCTATACCTTGCTCAAAAGTGCCCATCCTTTGTTGTATGCATAGTTCCAAAGCCTCCATCTTTTTGCTTATAGCATCTATAGTATTTTGTGTTTGTTCATCCAAGGCCAGTTTTTGTATATCTTGCTTCTGCTCAGGTACCTCTTCCTTGCTTATAGATGTTGCTTTCACCAATAATTTCATAGCTCCCATCAGAGTCTCTTTTAGAGAGCCTTTCCTGGATTTAGTATTTCTACTTAGTTGTTCTGTAGGCATCTCCCAGGTATTCGCTCTACTATGAGTTTTTCTGATATCCTTTGCTGGTTTATCCAAATTCATAGCCCTCAATCAATTATCTTCTTCATTACTTCCTTTATAAAGTAATCTATCTGGATATCCAGTAAGTTATTGATCTTCCAATGCCAAAAGAGATCTCTCTCAGTATCAAAAGGAGAAAAAGGGATAAAAATAAACAAGAACATGAAAAGAAGAAAGATTTTTCATAAGCTGCTGATTTTTTAACATCCAACAGGTGTCAGTAATACTCCTTCTTTACTAAATTTCACTAAATCAGCCCACAAGTTGATCTTATTCCAGCCTATTCCAGGCTTTCTGTCAAAGATTTATTTATTTTGACTTTGTCGCTTTCTCAAGGTCATGCAGAAGATAGAAGCAACTGGACATAGCTTTCAGCCATATAAATTCAAACATTAAACCCTTCAAACAATGATTTAAAGAAATAGGAAGTTAATTAGACTGTAATAGTTATTAAAAAATACAAACAGTTTTAGTACTCTTTCTTTTTTCTTCTTTTGAAAGGACCTCTTGAGCTAAATTCACTTTGTAAAAGTCTGCAACTCCTTGATTTTAATTCAGGTTAGATTTCTACAACTGCCATACTTCTGCTTTTTTCTGTGTAAGGGGTGCTTGCTGGTAGCTTAAATTTCCAAATGGTATCTAAGACTGGAGCACGCCCATCCTCTTAATTAATTAAGAGTTTCAAAACAGCATTTCAGTAGGTGTTTATCTCCTGCATCTGACCTTAGTTTTCAGCCCCTTTGCATCCTCCACAAAGGCAGCTGTTCTTCTAAGATTTCATCCAGATGGTACTGCAGGCTTCCCCTTTATTTTCCAGGGGGAAAAAAAGGTTTCTCAACCTTTTCACAGCTGTTTGAAAGAAGCGACTTGCAGAGCCCCGCAAGTCACTGCCAGGATGACATGGCTCCTTACCGGAAGTCTCGACAGTCATGAAACCATAATGATCAAAACATCTTTTTCTCAGTGCTGTCCATTCTCCACTGATGTTTCTGATTAGGTGCTGCCCATTTCTGTGTGTAATGACAACTGCCATCCTGGCCACATCAGGAAAAAGAAGGAAGGGGAGCCATTTTGCTGCTATGATTGTGCCCCGTGTCCTCAAGGGGAAATTTCTAATCAGACCGGTAGGAATCATGGTTCTTCATAGATGTCAAACATACTGCATCTCATACCATATCCAGCAAAACCAGTGTAATAAAAATGTACATGGCCTTTGGTCTGGAAGGAGTAAGAAAATGTTACTAATCCTTGAATATCTGGCTATAGGAAGAGGTCTTGTTATGCAAGAATGCAGACCTCTCTTTTACATTCAGGCCTAGGTATGCTTGAATATCTGGCTGTAGGAAGAGGTCTTGTTATGCAAGAATGCAGACCTTTCTTTTACATTCAGGCCTAGGTATGCTTGGTCACACATTTTGACACTAGTCTAAACATTGGATTGATGGTTTCTTTCAGTTGGAAATGTGCTTCATACATAAAGAAAAGAAGGAAGATATATACAGCCAGCTACTGACAAAGAACACAGTGCTGTGTCATCAAGTAACAGTGCAGACTCTTTGGGAGTCCAGTAATTCAATGTTTCTTGCATAATACAAAATAAAAAGAAACCACTCCATATGCAAAGCTAGGAGCCAGGGGGAAGGATTATAGTGTCCATGTAAAACTTTGCTATATAGACGTATAGATGGATAGACAACAGGCAGAAAGACAAATCATCACCTTTACCTTCCAATTCCCTGGCTTGTTTGAGTTTGACCCAAAATGAGATAGCCTTAATTCTGGTGTTAACCTGGCAAAATTAATGGGGCCAGAATGACCAGACATATTCCTTAATAGTAAGAGGCAAATTTTCCAAGCACACCTTCTGTCAAGGAATTTGAACAACAATCCCCCAGGAGGGCTTGGAGATGGTTAGAGAAGATGACTCATCCTTATTCGCCCCCTCAGCAAGGCAGGGGCAAGCTAGGTGTGAGTGGGAAACAGCAGAAGAACTTCGGGAAGACAAAAGATTAGGGATGGACGAAAGGGACTTACCTGGTCCCGCAGCTTGCTTTGTGGTGGGGTGGAGGCGCTTCGGTTCTCCCCCCGAAGTTCAGGCGAGGGGGGGAGGCGCCCTGCCTCGCCTGGCTGAAATTCAGGCTGGGGGGGAGGCGCCCCATCCCTCGTTGCTGAAATTCAGGCCGGGGAGGAGCGCCCCGTCTACCCGGCCGCAAAAAAAAAAGTAAAGTAAAAAAACACACACACCCATGGTAAGCTACGTAACGATTTACGTATCACGGCTAGATTTCCAAAGTCAGCTGTGATAGGCTATGTAAATCGTCACGTAGCCTATCATGGGTGACTTTGGAAAAAAAAAAAGCACGTACGCAAATGGTGGCACCCATGGGGCACCACCATTTGCGTTCCTTAGTTTGGCACGTCTAGTCTACGTAAAGATTTACGTAGACTACGGCGAAAATAAGGGAACGCTATTTGCGTTGCCCTTATTTTCGCCGTAGTCTATGTACATCTTTATGTAGACTAGACGTGCCAAACTAAGGAACGCAAATGGCGGCACCCCATGGGTGCCGCCATTTGCGTACGTGCTTTTTTTTTTTTTCCAAAGTCACCCGTGATAGCCTATGTGACGATTTACGTAGCCTATCACGGCTGACTTTGGAAATCTAGCCGTGATAGGCTATGTAAATCATTACATAGCCTATCATGGCTGTGTTTTGTTTTGTTTTATACTTTCCTTTTTTATTTTGCAATGGCGGCGGCGGCAGCCGGTCAGAAGACCGGCCGCCGCCCCTGCCCCCGCCGAACCACCGCTGGGACCCGCCGCCAAGAGGGACATTCGCACGAGGTAAGTCCCATCCCGGGGGGAGCGGGGGGACGGCGGGGAATTTCACCACCAATTTCAGGGGGCCGAATGTGTTGGCATTCGGCCTCCCAGAGATTCGTGGAGAAATTCTCTGCCATCCCTACAAAGATACAGAATGGGAATGAGAGTGAAGTGACCTATAAACTCTGAAGCACTGGGGGATAGTATCTCCCTCTCTGGAGATCTGATGTGGGAAAGGCAGGGCTGCTATTGGAGTGTTTTCTTTCACCTCTATTCAGTCTATGTATTTGTAAATTACATTCAACTATTTCAAAATGCCATAAGCCTCCCACGCCATAAGCCTCCACCTTCTAAAAGAAATCAAACCCAGGTAAGCACAACACCCAAAACCAGCAGTACCATCAGGCTCAGTAGGACTCCTGCCTCAGTTGGCAGGTTGGAAAGGGTGGTGAAATGAACATCCCTACCCCACACACACATTGCCTTCCCACCTCAGCTTCCAGCCACCACTGCCATCCTGCTTTGCAGTTGAGTTCCTGCTCATGTTTGCTGGGGATTGCATTTTTGGAGGGTTCAAAATGATGGGAGCCTCCTGCTGTGTCTGGCACTCTAGAATCTAGCAGGAGTGAAGATTCTACAATAGGATGCTGCTGCTGGAACCAAGTAAGCTGAGCGGGAAGGGGAGAAGGATGTCATGAGTGATTGTTGGGAAAAACAGGGGCAGGGGTGGGTGTAGCAGTGTGATGGGGGATAGTCTTTGCTTGCCTACATCAGGCAGTGGCATTGCAGTTGGAGAGAGAGAGAGAGAGGGCTGCTTCACACAGGGCTTTTATCCTGCAATTGTGATTGCTCCTTCACAGAAGCTTGCAGGCTCTTTACATGACACCATGATCATCCAAGGCGTTTCCTGCAATAAAGGCCATTTGTTCTGTTTTTAAATAGATCACAGGTAATGAGCTATCAAATTACCCTGTTGTGTTCTGCTTGAGTTCCCTCTGTAAAAAAAGAAGATATGGCAAGAAAAGGAGTGAGATCAATGAAAGATAATGGAAGACTCAGATATGGGGAGAAGGAGGGGAAAGGGGTGGGGAGAAGGAAGCACGTGAAAAAGGGAGTCAAAGTGATCCAGAATTTAAAATGGAAGCAGAAAGCCCCATTTTAAATGCAGGATTTTACGCTGGTAAAGAGATGCCAAGTGAGAGAGAGAGAGAGAGAGAGAGAGCAACACCAGTTGCTGGGGAACATGGGGGGGGTGCTGTTGCACTCATGTCCTGCTTGTGGACTTCTTATTCGGGCATCTGGTTGGCCATTGTGGGAACAGAATGCTGGAATAGATGGACCCTTGGTCCAATGCAGCATGGCTCTTATGTTCTTAAGTGTGTGTGTGTGTGTGTGTGTGTGTGTATGAGAGAGAGAGAGAGAGAGAGAGAGAGAGAGAGAGAGAGAGAGAGAGTGAGCAGCTTCCCGGTGAGCTTGTGGTTCACAGGTGAGATTTAAACACAGACGTCTTGGCTCAAAGTTCATGCATTACCATAATACATCAGGAAGCACCATGTTCTCTCTCATATCGGAGGCATATTTATTTTATATATATATTTGGTTTCCATACATGGATTAAGGCAGATGTATTTGGGCAATGCTATCTGATAGGGATAGAATATATGAATAATTCAAGAAGAGTTATTTTAAAGGCCTCTACCACCTTCTCAGATTGCATCTGCTCTCTATCTCTTATTAAAAAGTACTTCTTTTTCTTTCCAGATATGGATTCCTGTATTGATTGTTCAGAAGATCACTATTCAAACTTAGAGCAGGATCAATGCATTCCCAAGGTTATAAGCTATCTCTCCTATGAGGAACCTTTGGGGATTTCATTGTCTTTCTCTGCTGTTGCTTTTGCTGTGATCACAGCTTTGATACTTGGAAACTTTGTGAAGCACCAGGACACTCCCATAGTCAAAGCCAACAACCGGAGCCTCACCTACATCCTGCTCATCTCCCTCCTTTGCTGCTTCCTCTGCTCCTTGCTGTTCATCGGACAGCCAGAGAAGATAACTTGCCTTCTCCGGCAAACAGCTTTTGGCATTGTCTTCTCAGTTGCTCTTTCTGCTCTTTTGGCAAAAACCATCACTGTGGTTCTGGCATTCATGGCTACCAAACCAGGATCCAAGATGAGGAAATGGGTAGGGAAAAGGGTGGCAAATTTGATAGTCATTTCCTGCTCCTCTATTCAAACAGGAATTTGCTTGATTTGGCTAAGTACATTTCCTCCATTCCCAGATATGGACATGCATTCACTGACTGGGGAAATTGTAGCAGAATGCAATGAAGGTTCAGTCACCATGTTCTACTCTGTTCTGGGCTACATGAGTGTTCTGGCTATTGTCTGCTTCACAGTAGCTTTTCCAGCCAGGAAGTTGCCAGACAGTTTCAATGAGGCCAAATTTATCACTTTCAGCATGTTGGTCTTTTGCAGCGTTTGGCTCTCCTTTGTTCCTGCCTATCTGAGTACCAAGGGGAAATACCTGGTGGCCGTCGAGATCTTCTCTATCCTAACCTCCAGTGCTGGCTTACTGGCTTGCATCTTTTTCCCTAAATGCTACATCATAGTGTTCAGGCCCTACCAGAACATCAGGGAGCAAATAACAAGGACAAAAAACTAACAAGGAATGCCAGAAATGGTTTCCTTTTTCCAAAATGTGTGAATAATTGGTCTGAATTGCTTATGAATAACAAATTGTGGTCCTACTTCACCCCTGAACAGGGCCTATTATATTGAAAAATGTGGGATCTGATCTATGCAAATTAGTTGCATGTTTTTCCTTCTGAGTGTATCAGAATTCCTACCTAGCAACAATCAGCTTGAGGCCATTGCTGGTGACTACAGACCTGTTGTACCTTTGGTCTTTATACTGCGCAAGAAGTTGGGTATACATACTCTGACTAAACTTGAAATCTATCTGTATTTGACATTTATTTGAGACAAAGGCTTGGTTTGCACAAAATGGCTAACTGTGGTTTAAACAACCCATAGTTAATCAGGGCCATACCAGAGCAAGAGAGTGTTGTGCTTTCTATACAGTTGCCACTTCTCCTTTGCATCCAGTTTCTTAAAAAACATGGAATGCCCCATCCATTAGTTGCTTGATGCAACCTCAGTAGTAAAAGAGGGGGATTTGCATCAAACTCTAAACCACACCCCATTTTCAAAGGTGACAGTTGCACCACCCCCTGTTAAGAAAGGAAGTCCTGCCCTAGCTGGAAGTCTGCCGTATGTGATCAGTTGACCTGGTCATATGACCTTCATGGTCACCTGATGGGGGTCACGTGACCCCTCTATGAATTCGCCATACCGCTGTGGAAAAATCGGAATTGGTTTTAGAGCCCTAGGGTGTTCGGGTGAGGAGATGGGTGAGCAGAGCCTTTTCCAAGCCATGCCCAGATTGGCACGGCGGGGTCATGTAACCCCTCTCTGAACTCATTATGCCACTGCGGGCTGCTAGGATTTGGTTTTAGAGCCCTAGGGCATACAGGTGCGGAAATGGCTTGCAGGGCTTTTTCCAAGCTGCTCCTGGATTTGCCCGGCGGGGTCATCTGACCCCTCTATGAACTCACCTTGCTATCACAGACCAATAAGAAGAGGTCTTAGAGCCTGTCCCTGTAACGTCACACCCCACAACCCCCCTGACCAATAGAGATAGACTTGCCCCCAGAAAAACAGCCTTTTTTCTTGCCCAGGCATGTTTTCTACACAGACAACATGGAATGGCTAAAGAACATGGAGTGGCCAAGAGTGACTGGGGGACCTTCAGGTTTTACTCATCCCCCAGTACCCTTGTGCATTCAGCCCAGAAAGATGGAAACTGCACCTATGACACCCAGAGTCATAAACATTAAACCAAGGAAGGGAGCTGTATTTCCCATGGGACAAAGAACTTTTCCTGAAACTGAGTTACATGCTGATTTGAGTATGGATAGCACTGAGGTGAAGCCTGTTGATGACATGGATGGGTGCTTATGAAAATAGCCACCTTGCCTTTAGAGAAAATGGAGCTGGGGGATCCTGACACAGACTGGTCTACTTGCCGCACAGCCCTTGAGGATCTGGAAGAGGAGATGGAAGTTGTGGCAGAGAAAGGATGCATGCTGGTAAGTGTTTATTTCTTAGATTTGTTCTTAATAGTATTTAGGGAGCAATTGCAGGGGCGGTACATGCTGCTGACTCTAAGCTTTTCATTGTGTTACACAGGAACATGGAATGTGTGATGATATTGAGAACCTGAACATTGAGAGTTCACCGAAAGTCAACATTTCCTGCCTGTCATGTATTTCCCGAGACATTTATGTAGAAAGATAATGCTTTTGGTGGTGATTGTTTCTTTTGCACCAATAAAAATGCTTTGTAGTAACCCTATGTGTCCATTCTTGTGTTAACCTACAAAATGTCAGAGCACGAAGAAATCCTAAAGAAGATTTATTATACCCCTGGTGATGTTGGGAGTTTGGGTGGAGTGAACACCTTATTTCAGGAGGCAAAGAAACAGAGCAAAATGCTGGTCAGAAGAGAGGTTACAAGTGGCTCTCAGATCAGGAGGCTTACACACTGCATAAACCAGCCAGGATCCATTTTAAATGAAATAGGACCATAGTGTCTGAAGTGGATGCACAATATCAAGCCAATTTAGTCAACATGAAGCGATTTTCTCAATACAACAATGGTTACAAATATATTTTAACGGTGACAGACATTCTATTTAAATACGCCTGGGCTTGCACTCTAAAAGGCAAAATGGGCAGGGAGGTGTCTGGAGTTTTTAAAGTGGTTTTCACATAAGACAGAAGACATCCTATCAAAATACAGATGGACAAAGGAACGGAGTTCCTAAACAAGGATGTGGGTCGTCTATTAAAACAACACAGGGTACACCACTTCATTTCCAATAGCAAGTTCAAAGCTGGGGTTGTTGAGAGGTTCAACAGGACTTTAAAAACAAAAATGTGGAGGTATTTCTAGGGATGTACAAAACTGACCTTTTCGCAGGGGTGAGTCGCAGTGGGAGGGAGGCGTTCCACACCTCCTCCCAAAATCCTAACCTGGCTGGCTCCACTCCACGGCAACTTTGGGTGCATTTGCAGGTGTGTGGAGCCTGTGGATGCAAAGAGTGGCAGCTATGGTGGCCACCCTTTGCGTTCATGTTTTTGGCCATGATAGGCTATGTAAATATTTACATAGGCTATCACAGCAAAAAAAACAGGAATGCAAATGGTGGCAGCTACACCCCTGCTCAGAAAAGGGGATCATGTGTGGATTTCTAGAAGCAAGGGTGTTTTTGCTAAGAGTTACAAACAGAATTTCACCACAGAGTTATTTATATTGGATCAAGTCATCCAAAGAGCAAAGAGACCTGTCTACCAGTTAAAAGATTATGAAGGGGACACCGTAGTGGGGACCTTCTATCCTGAAGAGTTACAGAAAGTTAATGCCATGGAGGATAGAGTATACAGGATCAAAGAAGTCCTGGCTACAAAGGGTAGGGGAAGGAGAAAGTATCACCTAGTGAAATGGTTAGGCTGGCCTAGCAAGTTCAACAGCTGGGTGCACGCTTCTGATCTTTGTGAACCTGTATAGAAGTTCAGAACAGAATGGGTGACAGTGGGTTTTATATTACCCTGCCTAGTAACGCCTGTGCAGAGGTTTTCCCACAGAACATCATCTCAATGTTTACTATATGCCTAGTAAGATCTCTGGACCTTCCTGGGTCATGGGAAGTGGATCTGGTTGGGAAACAATACTCGCACAGCTGGTACACTCTAACTAGCAATGCACAATTTGAAATTCATCAAGGGAAAAGCAAATGTACCTTTTTTCTGCTCAGTGGCTATTGTGCGAGCATTCCTGATCTGGTTGAAAACATAAACAAGATTATACTAGATAAACAGGGTGGCCCGGAAGTGATTATGCACTACAGTGAGTTGTCTGGAAAAGTTGTTGTTAAAGCCACAGAACTGTATAGCTTACTAGGTAGTACAGAGTTGATCCACATATTGGGGCCATTAACTGGACATTCTGACATTACAGGTGGCTTTAACACCTTAGAAATCTACACAGACCTTGTGGAGCACCAGATGGTTGGGGACTTTTATGTACCCTTACTGTACTGTGTGTGCCGGTGTGTGGACAGAACAGGAAATGTGTCAACATTGGTTATCTAGGGATGGGGGAGAATTTCTCCCCGAAACTTCAGGGGGCCAAGTGCCAACGCATTCGGTCCTCCGAAGGTTGTTCAGGGAGAAATTCTCCGCCCCCCCGCCCCCCCGGGATGGGACTTACCTTTCATGAATGTCGCTCCCGGCGGTGGGTCCCAGCGGCGGTTCGGCAGGTCTTCGTCATGGGCGGGGGCGGCAGCCGGTCTTTCGACCGGCTGCCGCCACCGCCATTACAAGAAAAGTAAAAAAAAAAAAACACCCCTGTGATAGGCTATGTAACGATTTACGTAGCCTATCACGGCTAGATTTTCAAAGTCAGCCATGATAGGCTACATTAATCATCACGTAGCCTATCACGGGTGACTTTAAAAAAAAAAAAGCACTTATGCTAATGGCGGCCCCCATAGGGAGCTGCCATTCGCCTTCCTTATTTGGTCCCTGTAGTCTACGTAAAGATTTACGTAGACTACTGCGAAAATAAGGGCAATGCAAATGTTGCCCTTATTTTCGCTGTAGTCTACATAAATCTTTACGTAGACTACAGGGACCAAATAAGGAACGTAAATGGCGGCTCCCTATGGGGGCCGCCATTTGTGTACGTGCTTTTTTTTTTTTTAAGTCACCCGTGATAGGCTACGTGACAATTAACATAGCCTATCACGGCTGACTTTGCAGATCTAGCTGTGATAGGCTATGTAAATCATTACGTAGCCTATCACGGGGCTTTTTTTTTTTTTTTTTACTTTTCCTTTGAAGTTTGCGGCTGGGGAGACGGGGCGCTTCTCCCCGGCCTGAATTTCGGCCGGGCGAGGCGGGAAGCCTCTCCCCCTGGCCTGAACTTCAGGGGGAGAAGTGAAGCGCCTCCCCCCCACCACGAAGCAAGCTGCGAGACCAGGTAAGTGACTTTCGTAAATCCCTAGTTATGACAAGCCTCACTACATACCTGTGAGTAATCATCACATTGACACCATCACTGTTGAAATAAAGATAGATCAGAACAAAAGTGTACCATTTTGTTTTGGTAAGGTGGTTGTGAAGCTGCACTTTCACCCCCGGAGATCCCAGGTATTTAAAACTTAAAATGGTCATCCTAAAAACCTATGGTGACCCTACCCTGTATAGGGGGTATTATAGGGCCCAGGCTGGAAATGCACTGCCAGGATTCCACGGAGCCCCTGTTATGTACAGAGCATGGATCGGTGGGATTTTCAGGAGCCTTTTCCAAAAAGCAGTTCCCCTTTTGAGAAGAGGCTTGGACATCATCAGACTCCACATGAAGACTGCTGCGTGTAATATTGCTAAAGATGTGGCTGGCCATGTTATTCATGCAGTTCCAAATAGAGTGAACAATCCACTTTCTCAAGAGGGCTCAGACCTAGTGTATATTCAAAGGAAAAGGAGCCGAAAAAGAAAAGCATCACAGGTGAGATTGATTGGACCACCCCACCTCCTTAAAAGATAAGCTGTGAGAGGAAAGAGAAGTCAGAAGTGCCGTGTTGTAAGAAAGAAGAGATGTCCAGCTGCGTCCAAAAGAGATATATATTATACTCAACCATGGCTTTTATCCACTGTGGCTCTGAAGAATGCACTAAATCTGAATTGGATCTATTCAGCATTGGACCTACGCACACCAGTACTGAGAGAAGTTTGTTTATCCAAGTAACCCCCTTGTCAGCCCTGACAGAATCTGCACCCCTAGACTTCTTCATCACAGGAAATGGTGAAGCTTATATGGATCTAAATAACACCTTGCTCTATGTGTGCTGCAAAATTGTCAATGAAGATGGAAGCAACATCGCTGCAGATGCAGAAGTAGGCCTGGTAAATTACCCCATAGCCTCCTAGGGATGTCAGAGAATTCCGCCACGGATCTCGGTGACACCGAATGCCAGTGCATTCAGCCCCCCGAACTCTGTGGCAGAACGGCCTGCCCCCCGCCCCCCCTGCAGATCCCCCTGGGATGAGACTTACCTGGGGCAGATCTTCCAGGCAGCGGTGGCTTCAGCGGCGGCTCCAGCAGCGGCGGCTGCGGCGGCTGGTCTTCCGACCGGCTGCCGCCGCCGCCATTTCCAGTGCTGGGAAAAAAAAAAAAAATGTGATAGGCTACATAAAGATTTACGTAGCCTATCATGGCTAGGTTTAAAAAAGAAAATGATGTGATAGGCTGCGTAAATCTTTACGTAGCCTATCACGTCTGACTTTTTTTAAAAAAGCATGTACGCAAATGGCAGCTATGGCCGCCACCATTTGCGTTCCTGTCAGGGTGGACACTGAGCCCATAGAATCCCAGAGTAGTTCTGATTCTGAGGAAGAGCAGTCGCTCCTGGGAGGGGAGTGCGCTCCTCTTTCCCAGGGCCAACAGCTGACGGAGATTCCTCGCACCAACATTCCTAGGTTAGATAGCAGTCCAGGGAGTAACAGAGAGTGGATAGGAAACTTGGTGGATGCGCAACGCCGACGCAGAGAGCAGCGCGAGATGGAGGGTGCAGAAAGGAGGCGGAGTGCCCGGTTGGCGCGCAAACAAAGGCTGCAACCAGAGGATCCAAGGGAAAAGGGGAGGGACTCTACCTAGTCCTTAAGTTCAGGGGTCTGCCAGTAATTCCCTTTCAAACGGGGACCAACTGTTCCAACTTAGCGCATAGGTTCGGTGCTGCTCAGATCTAGTTGCAAACGGTATAGTGGTTAAGTTGTAAAAGAAGAATAAAGCTTTGAAAGGAATCCCTTCATCTGTGTCTGGACTTGGCTACTGGATTAGACTGAGAGAGGCCTCCAAGGAGCCCTTGAAAGCTCCTTATTTTGGGCCATCTTAGTCTAGTAAATATTTACATAGACCAAGATGGCGAAAATACAGGGGAACGCAAATAGCGTCCGCTACGCTATTTGTGTTCCCCTTATTTTCACCGTCTTAGTCTACATAAATATTTACATAGACTGAGATGGCCCAAAATAAGGAACGCAAATGGCGGTGGCCGTAGCTGCCGCCATTTGCGTATGCGCATTTTTTTTTTTTAAGTCAGACGTGATAGGCTACGTAAAGATTTACGTAGTCTATCACAGCTGACTACAGGGACACAAATGGCAGCGGCTACGGCCGCCATTTGCGTCCCTGCTAGCCAGTGGCCGGATGTCCAGCTGCTGGCGGAGCCGGCCGGTGGCTCCATGGAATCCCCACGGAGCGGAGCCAGCCGGCCAGGATTCCGGTGGGGAGGCGCAACGCGCGTCCCCCTGAGTGAGGATTGCCGGGGGAGGGATGGAGCGCCTCCCCCCCCAGCGGAACTCAGCGGAGCCAGGTAAGGGCAATTTTGTACATCCCTATAGCCTCCATCTTTAGTCAACTGGATGTAATGGTGGGGGATCGACTTATAAGTCAGAGTTCTTATCCATCTGTATTTTGATAGGCTGTCTTCCGTCTTGTGTGAAAACCACTTTAAAAGCTCCAGACTCCTCCCTGCCCATTTTGCCTTTTAGCGTGCAAGCCCAGGCATATTTAAACAGAATGTCTATCACCGTTAAAATATACTTGTAACCATTGTTGTATTGACAAAATTGCTTCATGTTGACTAAATCGGCTTCCATTGTGTATCCACTTCAGACACCGTGGTCCTATTTCATTTAAAATGAATCCTGGCTGGTTTATGCAGTGTGTAAGCCTACTGATCTGAGAGCCACTTGTAACTTGGTTTCAGGAAAAGTTCTTTGTCCCATGGGAAATACAGCTAAAGGTAAGCTTTCTGTTACAGTCACTGTGACACCAGCTCCCTTCCCTGCTTTAATGTTTATGGCTCCAGTTGTCATAGGTGCAGTTTCCATCTTTCTGGGCTGAATGCACAAGGGTACCGAGGAATGAGTAAAACCTGAAGGTCCCTCAGTCACTCTTGGCCACTCCAAGTTCTTTAGCCATTCCATGTTCTCTGTGCAGAAAAGATGTCTGGGCAAAAAGAAAAGGCTGTTTTTCTGCGGGCAAGTCTGTCCCTATTGGTCAGTGGGGTTGTGGAGTGTGACCTTACAGGGCCAGGCTCTAAGACTTCTTCCTATTGGTCCACGGTGGCATGGCAAGTTCATAGAGGGGTCACGTGACACCCATCGGGCCAATCCGGGTGCAACTTGGAAATGGCCTTGTGAGCCATTTCCACACCCATACCCCCTAGGGCTCTAAAACCAATTCCTATTGGTCCATGGTGGCATGGTGAGTTTGTAGAGAGGTCACATGACCTCCATTAGGTGACCCTGAAGGTCATATGACCAGGTCAGCTGATTGCATATGGCAGACTTCCAGCTAGGGCAGGACTTCCCATCTCAACAGGGGACAGTGCAACTGTCACCTTCGAAAATGGGGTGTGGTTTAGAGTTTGATGTGAACCCCCTGCTTTACTACTAGCCTCTCAACCCAGAGCTCCAGGTTGTTGTAGGGCAAACAAACCAGAGTTTTTCACATAATTCATTGTTGGATTAAAACTCTAGGGTGTTTGTCCCTCAGAGTTACAGATATGGATGTCATATCAAACAACCAGGAATGGGGCATTCCTGGGGTTTCTGTGAAACTGGATGCAAAGCAGAAGCTGTGAGCATGTGGAAGCAGCACGCCTGGTCGCTATCATGTGGCTACGGGAAAAACACAATTAGAATAAAATAGAGTAAATAATTATATACTAGAAAAACATAATTGCCCTACAATATGTCCATAATAAATCTTTCTACCATGTAAAATGACCACACATTTACAAGCATGTGCAGTAGAGACAAGATGTATCCAGTATCCAACCTGGAAATTCTCCCTTAGATATAAATTTATCCCTGGAGAGGGGGCCTGACAACTGACACCAACTCTTATCACTCATATTAAACAGTCAACATTTGAAAAAATCCCCTGCCTTCTCATATGCCCCACACATGTGCCTGCATCTTCTGCCTGAACATCAACTGAAAGAAACTTTGAGCTTTTCTACTTGAGGTTGTTAATTGGCTGTTAATCTGGTGTCACTAGAAAAGAGAGAAACAGAATTAATTGAGTTA
Source organism: Heloderma suspectum (assembly GCF_057233095.1). Lineage (NCBI taxonomy): Eukaryota > Metazoa > Chordata > Lepidosauria > Squamata > Helodermatidae > Heloderma > Heloderma suspectum. Next base: position 89,586,198 of record NC_139463.1, on the reverse strand, counting down.
GAATTGGGAGCTGACAGGGATAGCAGTCCATGCACAAGTTAGGTTGGGCTATGAGAACCAGTAGTTATAATTCTTTATCACATGACTACTTGTTCTGGATGTAGTTTGATACAGCGAAGCCTTCAAGCAAAGTTACGCAGCTGGCAGAGTTGGACACATTATGCCTGCCCTGGCCCCTAGGCACAACCCCTGCCATGGTGACCCCCAGAGCCCCTTGAAGGGGGGGGCTGCCCAGCAGAAAAGATGAGGGGCAGCTATATAAGTCTTTCTCCCAGACTACTTCCTCCTAGCTTCAAACTGTCTGAACTGCAGAACTATGTCCTGGTTAAGGAAGTCTGCCACGTACTGCCTAAATGTGGTACAGCTGACTGCAGCCTCACAGACACATTCAGATTAATTGTAAGTAATGAGTTTTAAGAAACAAATAACCATCAGGTGTACACTGTCGAATAACCCCGGGTCTGCATGGCAAGTTTCGGGTGTCTAGGTTTCACAGTCTTGGAGGATATACAAACAAACGGTTAAATTGAAGAAGTAAATCCTTAAATGTTTTTGATTGGCCACCCTTGTGTTTCAAGGTGGGGGATGAAATTTTCACTATACCTACAGCCATCCCATGTGGAGGTGCAACAAATCCTGGAAGTACCATAACAATCAGATGTATGGTTTTCAAGTCCATCAAGGACATACAGACAAACACTTCCTTGTATATAGAGAGAGTGGCTGAAGTAACCAGCATTGCCCAGATTAATTTCCTTAGACACAACTCAGGCATCCACCTGGCAAGGGGAGGGAGCAGGCAATTCAGATGCTCCCTTCCTTCCTGGAATTGTGTGCAAAATGGTGAATTTGGTTTTAATGGAGATGGAGAAGGGTGTAGAATATAAAAGAAGGATTATAACTTGAAGTGAAAAAGTTCCCTGTGCATTGTATACTTGGGTTCTTTGATGAAATGTCTCAACGCAGAAATACTAACATGTAATCTTTTAATTTTAATGTTTTTCACCGCTGCAGTCTTCTTCTGAGTCCTCAGGTTCATCCGCAAACTCTACATCTGTTTTCAGGGTTGCTACATGACTGTAGTTTGCACACAGCAGGGCAAGGAAGTCCATTGGATAGTAGGGATGTACGTAGGGATGTCAGAGAATTTCTCCACGAATCTCTGGGAGGCCGAATGCCAACTCATTCGGCCCCCCAAAATTGGTGGGGAAATTCTCCGCCCCCCCACCCCCCGCCCCCCTGGGATGGGACTTAACTCGTGCAAATCTCCCTCTCGGCGGCGGGTCCCGGCGGTATTACGGCGGTGTTGCGGCTTCCAACTGGCTGCTGCCGCCTCCATTTCCCGGTAAAGTAAAAAAAAAAAAAAAAGTGATAAGCTACGTAACGATTTATGTAGCCTATCACGGCTAGATTTTCAAAGTCAGCCATGATAGGCTACGTAAATCGTTATGTAGCCTATCATGGGTGACTTTGAAAAAAAAAAGCACGTACACAAATGGCGGCGCCCATGGGTGCCACCATTTGCGTTCCTTATTTGGGCACGGGTAGTCTACATAAAGATTTACATAGACTAAGGTGAAAAGAAGGGCAACGCAAATGATGTAATGATTTACGTAGCCTATCACGGCTGACTTTGAAAATCTAGCCATGATAGGCTGCGTAAATCGTTACGTAGCTTATCACGTGTTTTTTTTTTTACATAACTTTTTTCTGTCATGGCCAGAGAGGTGAAGCGCTCCCCCAGCAAGAATTTCGGCGGGGAGGGATGGGGCGCCTTCCCCCCATCCTGAATTTTGGCAGGGAGAGGCGGGGCGCCTCCCCTCGGCCAAGAATTTTGGGGGGAGAACCGGAGCGCCTCCCCCCCACCGAAAACAGCTGCAGGACCAGGTAAGGGACTTTCGTCCATCCTTAGATGTATGAGAGTCACTTACCTTTTCGACAGGGTGATTTGCTGTGGGGGGAGTCACTCTGCGCCTCCCCTCAAAATCCTAATCTGGCCGGCTCCACTCTGCGGAGATTCTGCGGAGCCGGCGGCCAGGGCCACCCGCAGCCAGAAATCTGGCCGCTGGGCAGCCTGCAGAAAAAACAACAACAGCGTACACAAATGGCGGCGGCTACGGCGGCTGTCATTTGCATTCCCTTTTTTTCATTGTTTTAGTCTACGTAAATATTTACGTAAGCTATTACGGCGAAAAAAAGGGGAACGCAAATATCATAGTGAGCGCCATTGGCATTCCTTTTTTTCCCGCAGCTTCAGCCTATGTAAATATTTATGTAAGCTATTGCGGCGAGAAAAAAAAAGGAACGCAAATAGCGCCGAATATGCTATTTGCGTTCCCCTTTTTTTCTCTGTAATAGCTTATGTAAATATTTACGTAGGCCGTTACGGCGGGAAAAAAAAGGAACTCAAATAGCACCCACTACACTATTTGCGTTCCCCTTTTTCTTTGCCGTAATAGCTTACGTAAATATTTACGTAGGCTAAAACAGCGAAAAAATGGGAATGCAAATGGCAGCCACTGTAGCCGTCACTATTTGCATACGCTGTTTTTTTTTAGCTTGCCATGATAGGCTACGTAAATAATTACGTAGCCTATCACGGCCTCCGCAGGGACGCAAATGGCATCCCTGCGTTAGCCGTGATAGGCTACGTAATTATTTATGTAGCCTATCACAACTATGATGAGGAAGCCAATGGCGGCCACAGCGTGGCCGCCATTCGCAAGTCAATGCGGACGGCAGCAGGTAAGTGCTCCATTTTGCATGTCTTTTGTGGGATGGGGGGGTGGGGGCTTCATTCCGCCATGGATTTCAGGGGGCCGAATGCATTGGCATTCAGCCTCATCAAGATCCGTGGTAGAATTCTCTGACATCCCTATTGGATAGGCATAGGGATGTTGGAGAATTCTGCCATGGATTCCAGGGAGGCTGAATTCCAGTGAATTTGCCCCCCCCCCCAGAATCCATGGCAGAACGAAGAAACCCCCTTTGCCATCCTGCAAAATGGGCCCGGAACGGAGCCTACCTGGTCTCGGCCATCCGGTGCTCCGCAAATGGTAGCCGCGGCTGCGGCTGCCATTCACCTTCCTTCGAATGGCCGTGATAGACTACGTAAGTATTTAGATAGCCTATCACGGCTAATGCAGGGACACCATTTGTGTCCCTGCAGAGGCCATGATAGGCTATGTAAATACTTATGTAGCCTATAACGGCAAAAGGCAGGAATGCAAATGGCGGCCGCTATGCCATTTGAATCCCTGTCTTTTCTTTTGCCGTGATAGGCTACTTAAATATTTATATAGCCTATCACGGCTCAGCGAAGGGACACAAATGGTGGTCGCTACACCGGCCGCCATTTGCAGCTGCAGACCTGCTGCAGCCGGATGTCCAGCTGCGGATGCACCCGGCCGGTGGCTCCGTGGAGTCGCAGTGGAGTGGAGCCAGCCAGGGAGGATTTTGGGGGGAGGGATGGAGCCCATCCCCCCTACACCGTGGATGCCACTTACGAAACAGGTAAGTGGTTTCGTACATCCCTAGATAGGCATGAGTGGTTTGTCTGGGGATGGGAATGCACACACTTGCCTGACAACATCTCCAAAACTACTGTAAGTGCTTGTGGTTCATGCATCCAATCAATGACCGAATCGCCATCTCTGTCTGTCTGACTAAATGTCAGTAGTTGTGAAATGATAACAATGTAACATTTGTAAATAAAAACATATGCATGCCGATAGGGATGTCAGAGAATTTCACCACGAATCTCAGGGAGGCCGAATGACAGCGCATTCAGCCCCCCGAAATCAGTGGCAGAACGGTCTGCCCCCTTCGCCCCTCCCAGGATGGGACTTACCTTGGGCGGATCTTCCTGGTGGTGTTGGCGGCGGTGGTTTGGCAGCGGTTCGGCGGTGGCGGCGGCCGGTCTTCTGACCGGCTTCCGCCACCTCCATTCCCAGTTAAAAAAAAACAAAAAACATGATAGGCTATGCAAAGATTTACAAGCCTATCACATCTAGATTTTTAAAAAACACCGTGATAGGCTACGTAAATTTTTACGTAGCCTATCACGGCTGATTTAAAGGGAAAAAAAGCGCATGCACGTAAATGGCGGCGCCCATGGGCGCCGCCATTTGCGTTCCTTATTTTGGCATGGCTTATTTTGGCATGTCTTAGTCTATGTAAACATTTAGAGTGGGGGCCACCGCCACCAAGAACATTTTGGCTGACCTCATAGCCAAGTCAGTAACCCCCCTTCGATATGACAACATGGACATGTTATTCATTCTCCATCCTCCTGTAATAGGAGGGTCAAGTCATGTGTCAGTGTGTTCGTGCTCCAGTGTCGGTGTAACAACATCTGGTTCTGGGTCCGCCATGTCCCTGGTTAGGTAAACCCAATTGTCAATGTTTTGTCATGAAATCAGGCCAACGACGTCCGGGCCTTAGCCCCACGGGTGCGTCCATTCCCAGATCCCATCCTTGCAGTACTATGGGAGACTGGGAGATTAAAGCCAGACATGCCATCCTGCATTCCATAGCTCCCAGTACAGGACCTGCCTGCGACAGAGCAGGTAGGGTATGCCGTGCCTTAGGCAAAGCTTCAGCGATAGGATTCATGGCCCTTACCTATAGATCATTGGCTGCTATTTTGTGTCTCCTTAAGGAACAACAAATTATCTGGGACCATAAGTCGCAAGCTGGCCGTTTAGCCTTCCAGCCCACAACAGTGGGATTCACTGACTCCATGTCAGATTTTAGGGTTCGGCTTGCAATATAGGGTTGGGCACAGATGTTGCCTGCTTTAGTAGATTTTAGCCACCCTCTCTCCCCGGATACCCTTTTGGGCTCAAGGGGTAAGGGCCCTCCATTTGCGCTTTCCAGTAAGACATTTTCCTTTTCCACGCAGCAGCCTTAACAGCCTTTTTCAAGCCCCCCTTAGGAATTCAGGGTTGGTCTGGGCTCTCAAGTCTGGCTTGTCCCAGAGGGCCTTGATATACTTCAAGGTACAGGTCTGTCCCAATGTAACCCACTTATGCATTTGGTGATCAAACTGATCGGTATGGCAAGGGCACGGCAGTGGCCCACGGCCAAAAGCAAGTCAATGGGTTATGCCCCGTCAGGGCGTTATGGGTTTTATGGAATGCCACGGTCGGCATTCCATAAAATTTTTGGAATTTTTTGGCTCACAGTTTGATTGGCCTATTACTGTGAGTCTTTTTCACCTACGTCACACTGTTTTGCAGATTTAGTGTGTCCTGTAAGGGAATATGGTCTATATCATTGGTCACATTCTAGTTGGCGGCTAGGACGGGCAAAACAGGAAAGTAGGGATGGTGTGCATGCAGAGGCACTTTATGGTGACCGGTGATGCCTGAGGCCCCCTGAACGTGTTGTGCGGCTCGGTGGGGGGATAAGGGTTGCCTGGGAGACCAACCCTACTCACTCACCCAGGTGTTGTGCGGCACCGGGTTGGGGGTGACACCGGAAGGTCTACCTCCCCCAGAAGGGGCGAGATCACCGCCACCCCTCAGGCTGGTTGTGTTTTCATCCATGAAGTGCCAGCTAGCCACTGACACAGTTAGATGCCCGTCCTAGTTACCCCTTTGCAGGTATTTCAGTAAATGTGGCCCAATTTTCAACCCAAGCTTGTTGTCTGCATCTTCTTTAACCCATCTCTGCTCGCAAATGGTCTAACATTTTCTTAATTTATAGCTTATACCATAAAAATGGTAACTGATAGGATCATTATTATAATTTCTAAGAGCATTCACTTGCTTTCCAATGCAGTTTTAATATTTTAAACCGGACACTTGGTCCATACATTACAAAGTTAGAAAAAGATGGCTTTGGCCATCTTGCTGACAATATAAAAAGCTGAAGCATTCAGAATAGGCTATCACATGACAATAGAATCTAGAGACACACACCTTTAAAAAAATCATAATGAAGTTTTGCCACCTTACTTGATACCAATATCTCAATTTTCAGCTCTTCACCAACTATAACCTGCCTCACATGATTACTGTGAGTATAAAAATGGAGAGAACATTCATTCCTAGAGGAAAGGCAAGACACAAATGTAATAAAACAGACGAAGTGATTATACACTAGAAAAACATAATTGTCTTGCAATATGTTCATGATAAATCTAGCTAACATGTACACTGACCACACATTTACATACCTGTAAAATAGAAACCTTCAGCAAAGGAGATCGTTACCTTGTTGTGGTGCTGGAGCTTGAGCACCTCAATGACGTCATGAGCTAAACTGTGAAGGGACACCCAAGACTGGAAGGTCATGGCAGAGAGGTCAGACTAAATACGATCCCTGGGGAAGGAAACGGCAACCCACCCCGGTATTCTTGCCATGAAAACTAAATGGATCAGTACAACGAGAGATATGTCAGTATACCATCGAAAGATGGGACTCCCAGGAAGATGGTCAAAATGCTACTGGGGAGGAACAGAGGATAAGTTCAACTAGCCCCAGATGTGATGACACAGCTAGCTCAAATCCGCAAGGATGGCTAGCAGCCGATGGTGCTGGTGGTGAACGACGAATTTGATGTTCTAAAGATCAACACACCATAGGAACATGGAATGTAAGAACTATCAGCCAAGGCAAATGGGATGTAGTTATTGAGGAGATGTGAAGATTAAATACAGACGTTTTGGGTGTCAGTGAACTGAAATGGACTGGAATGGGCCACTTCACATCAAATGACCACCAGATCTACTACTGTGGACAAGGGGACCACAGAAGAAATGGAGTAGCCTTCATAATTATTAATAAAGTGGCTAACGCAGTGCTTGGATACAATCCAAACAATGACAGAATGATCTTAATTCGAATTCAGAGTAAGCCATTAGTGATGGCAGAGAATTCCACCATGGATCTTGGGGAGGCCAAATGCCAGTGCATTCAGCAACCCGAAATCTGTGGGGGAATGGCCTGCCACCCCCCACCCCCACCCCGCGGGTCCCCCCAGGACGAGACTTACCTGGAGCAGATCTTCCGGGTGGTGGCCTAGCTGGCTGGGCCTAGCCGACTGCTCTGCGGAGCCGCCGAGGAGCACAGCCGGCCAAGAAGGATTACGGGGGGGGGGGTGGAGGAACGAAGTGCCTCCCCCCCCATCCAGGATTCTGGGGGAAGGGACAGAGCACCTCCCCCCCATCCAGGATTCCGGGGGGAGGGACAGAATGACTCCCACCCCACCATCAGCATAATCCGCGAACAGGTAAGTGATTTTCGTACATCTCTATAAGCCATTTAACATCACAGTGATCCAAATATACACCCCAACCACAGATGCTGAAGAACCAGAGGTAGATCAGTTTTATGAGGATCTGCAGCACCTACTGGATAGTATGCCAAAAAAAGATGTTATTTTCATTACAGGAGATTGGAATGCTAAGGTGGGTAGTCAAACGACACCTGGAATTACAGGCAAGCATGGTCTGGGAGAACAAAGTGAAGCAGGACATAGGCTGATAGAATTTTGCCAAGAGAACTCACTGTGCATAACAAACACTCTCTTCCAACAACCTAAGAGACGACTTTATACATGGACTTCACCAGACGGTCGACACCAAAATCAGATTGACTACATCCTTTGTAGCCAAAGGTGGTGGACATCTATGCAGTCGCCGGTAGGGATGGACGAAAGTCCCTTACCTGGTCCCGCAGCTTGCTTCGCGGTGGGTGGGAGGTGCTCCATTTCTCCTCCCAAAATTATTGGTGGGGGGGAGGCGCCCCGTCCCTCCCCACCGAAATTCTGGCTGGGGGGGAGCGCCCCGTCTGCCCGGCCGCGAATCTTGTCTCCTGCCGGGATGCAAATGGCAGCGGCCGTAGCCACCGCCGTTTTCGTCCCTGCAATCATCCGTGATAGGCTACGTAAATCCTTACGTAGCCTATCACGGCTGACTTTGGGGGGGGAAGCACGTACGCAAATGGCGGCGCCCATGGGCGCCGCCATTTGCGTTCCTTATTTGGGCACGTCTAGTCTACGTAAATATTTACGTAGACTACGGCAAAAATAAGGGCAACACAAACAGCGTTGCCCTTATTTTCACCGTAGTCTATGGAAAATATTTACGTAGACTAGACGTGCCCAAATAAGGAATGCAAATGGCAGCGCCCATGGGCACCTCCATTTGCCTATATGCTTTTTTTCCACCCCAAAGTCAGCCATGATAGGCTACGTAAACTTTTACATAGCCTATCACGGTGTTTTTTGAAAATCTAGCCGTGATAGGCTACGTAAATCTTTACGTACCCTATCACGTTTGTTGGTGTTTTTTTTTTAACTTGGAAATGGCGGCAGCAGCAGCCAGTTGGAAGACCAGCCGCCGCTGCCCCACCACCGAACCGCTGCCGGGAGCCGCCACTGCAAGGGACATTTGCCGAAGGTAAGTCCCATCCCGGGGAGGACGGGGGGTGGACTGTTTCTCCACCTATTTCGGGGGGCCGAATGCGTTGGCATTCGGCCCCCTGAAGTTTCGTGGAGAAATTCTTTGACATCCCTAGCAGTCGGTAAAAACAAGACCTGGAGCTGATTGTAGTTCAGATCACAAACTTCTTATTGCACAATAAGGAGTTCCATCCCTCCCCCCAGAATCCTCGACAGGGGGGGAGGCAATTCATTCCCCCCCCCGGAATCCTCCGTTGCTGTCTGTGCTCGGCGGCAGCTCCGCGGAGCAGCTAGCCAGGCCCAGCCAGGCCACAGCCGTCCGCAGCCGGCTTTCTGGCCACGGAGGGCTCTGGGGAAAAAACAAACAAACCTGCGTACGCAAATGGCAGCGGCTACGGCTGCTGCCATTTACGTTCCTTATTTTTGCCATCTTAATCTACGTAAATATTTACGTAGACTAAGACTGCAAAAATTAGGGGAACGCAAATAGCGTAGTGGATGCAATTTGCGTTCCCCTTATTTTTGCCGTCTTAGTCTACGTAAATATTTTGTAGACTAAGATGGCAAAAATAAGGAACACAGATGGCATTGGCCGTAGCCACTGCCATTTGCATACGCATTTTTTTTTAAATCTAGCCATGATAGGCTACGTAAAGATTTACGTAGCCTATCACGTCATGTTTTTTTTAAAACCCAGCCATGATAGGCTACGTAAATCTTTACGTAGCCTATTCCATCTTTTTTTTTTTTTAGCAAGAGTGGAAATGGAGGTGGCAGCTGGCCGGAAGTCGAGGCGCCGCCACCGCCGAAGCCACCGCCGGAGCCACCGCTGCCCGGAAGATCCGCCCCAGGTAAGTCTCGTCCCGGGGTGGATCCGCAGGGTGGCGGGGGGGGTGGAAGGCGTTCCGCCACAGAGTTCGGGGGAATGCACTGGCATTCAGCCTCACCGAGATCCATGGCGGAATTCTCTTGCCATCCCTATAACAATCTCAGATATGCAGATGATACCACTTGGATGGCTGAAAGCGAGGAGGAGCTAAGGAACCTCATGACGAAGGTGAAAGAAGAAAGTGCAAAAGCTGGGTTGCAGTTAAACCTCAAAAAAAAAACAAGATTATCGCAACCAGCTGGATTGATAACTGGCAAATAGAGGGAGAAAACTTGGAGGCAGTGACAGACTTTGTCTTTCTAGGCACAAAGATTACTGCAGATGCTGACTGCAGCCAGGAAATCAGAAGACATTTACTTCTTGGGAGGACAGCAATGAGAAATCTTGATAAAATAGTGAAGAGCAGAGACATCCCACTGACAACAAAGGTCCACATAGTTCAAGCAATTGTATTCCCCATAGTAACCTATGGCTGCGACAGCTGGACCATAAGGAAGGCTGAGCAAAGGAAGATGGATGCTTTTGAACTGTGGTGCTGGAGGAAAATTCTGAGAGTGCCTTGGACTGCAAGAAGATCAAACCAGTCCATACTCCAGGAAAGAAAGCCAGACTGCTCACTTGAGGGAATGATATGAAAGGCAAAACTGAAGTACTTTGGCCACATCATGAGAAGACAGGATACCCTGGAGAAGATGCTGATGCTAGGGAAAGTGGAAGGCAAAAGGAAGAGGGGCCGACCAAGGGCAAGATGGATGGATGATATTCTGGAGGTGACGGACCCGACCTTGGAGGAGCTGGGGGTGGCGACGGCCGACAGGAAGCTCTGGCATGGGCAGGTCCATGAAGTCACAAACAGTCAGAAGCGACTGACTGAATAAACAACAACCACAATAGAGACAAGATGTATCCAGTATCCCATTTGGAAATTTGTCTTATCGAAGCCCTGGAGAGGAGGCCTGAACATCTCTTGTAACTCATATTAAACATTCAAAATTGGGGGGGGGGACATCCTCTTGCTTTGCATATGCCCCAACGGTATGGCTCCATCTTCTGCCTGACAATCACCTCAAATAAATTTGAGCTTTTTTACATGAGGCTGTTAATCAGCTGTTAAGCTCCTGTATCTATTTTCAGTTGCAGCATAGGATTGAGATGCAAGTGAACAGAAGGAAAGTTTCCTTTCCTGCTTTTCTGCTTCATAACCTCTAGGTGGCACTGTGGTACAGTGGAACAGTGCAAATATACAGGTAAAATACCTGCTTTCTTTCATTTAACAAATAACACTCTACTTCTACTGATCTCCAAAAACTCACCGGAAGTGCTCTCTAGAAACAGAAGCACAACTGGAGGGCCATGACACTGTAAACAACCATGGCTAGGGAATGACAGGCGCACAATAAATGGCTTTGTTAACAGCAAAACCAAGAAAGTGTTACGTGGCACCTTAAAGACTAACGAATTTATCCTGGCTCAAGCTTTCATGGACTTCACTTCATCAGATGCATGGAATATAATGGGGATTTTCAGGTTTATATACAGTACATATAGTTATGGGGTGGCGGGGGTGGTTGTAAACTGTGAGGTCAGAAAAAATTAAATGCTGGAAGTACTTAATGAAGGAAACTAACCTCCTTTTCATTAAATACTTCACAGTCCTTTGACTGCATTTCCCTAAACAAAAAACTTAAAAAATAGGGGAAAGAAGAACAGTCCACTAGCATACTAGATGACAACTCTGGACTACACTGCCGTGATGTCATCCATTACTCTCTTTTCCAACAAGATTGGTATAACAACTATGGGCTACTTCGCAGTGCTGATGTAACCCATAGTCAGATACAGCAGCAAGTTCTGAGGACATCCAAACCAAACATCCTTTTGCATGTTGCGAGAACAACAACAATAGCAATGATATTCCACACTTTGAAGTCATGAGGCCCAAGTGTGAGAGGAGTGGGGTGGAGGAAGAACCACACAACACACCCCGTACGAAAGCACTTCTTTCGACACACATTCTCCTGCTCCAGCAGCAACTCCTATTGCACAGATAATCAAGTGACTTTAAGAACATGAGCAGGAGAGGGGAATCCACACTGCCACACATCATCATCATCAATAATAATAATAATAATTATAATTAAAAAAACAATAATAGGAAGAAGAAGAAGAATTGTCAGAGTAACACAGAAAAGCAGCCCTTGGAACACAGCAGCAAGTTCTCAGAACATCCAAAATCCTTTGCTTTGCATATCCAATACAAAACATCTCCCAAAGCTGCATGCCTACTCACAAGTAACAATGCTGAGAAGCAGCACAACAATCCATCTTATGCATATATGGGTGCAAGAATAGGTTATTTAGGGAGCAATCCTATGGCTGCTGGCCAGCGGCTAGACGGCCATAGGATATATGGTTTTCCGAGAACTGACCTCAGAGCCTGTGCTCTGAAGTCAGTTCCCAGAGAAGTGACCTTCCGCCCCTTCCACGCTGCCTCGCGTGGAACAGCCCCATGCTCTGCACTCCAAAGAGGGGCATGGAATGGCCAAAACGGGGCGTTCTGGGGGGCATTCTGGGGTGAGGAAGGCGGAAATGCCAGTACGACACATCCTATGTGTCATCCAGCAGCCTCTTCCCCCCTCCACCTTCTCACAGTTAGACGGCCAAAATGGACTGTCTAGCCGCAAATGCAGGGCAAGAGAAGCGTGGAGGGAACAATCCCCTCCATGTTTCTCCTGCCATGTACTGGATAGGCAGTCCCCTCCAATTTCGAAGGCAGCCGCCTATCCCCATAGGATTGTGTCCTTAGATAGAAAAAGGTCCTACAATTCCCAGCATGCCCCATTCAGCATGGCTGCCCAGCATTCAAAGACACACACAAATGCTTTTTAAAAATGAATTCATGTGGCCACTGTGATAAAAAAAAAAATCACATTTTTCCTTTAAAAAAATGAATATGACATGGAGCAACCAAGAATCAAAATCAATCTTTTCCACACACACTCACAAATCCATTTTAACATACCAAAGGTATTCCCCACATGCTCAAGTCACAAATCAGTTTTAAAAGTACTATTTCTTTTGAACACACGTGCACACGTGCACACACGCACACACGCGCACACACACACTATGCCATACATTGTCCAAATAAGAAGTAGATAGGTAATGATTTTGGAGGAGCAAGCAGGGAATTCTTTTGGAAGCAAAAAGTGGCACAAAAAGTGGGAGACAAATTCTGCAAAACATGACCCCTCCAGGAAATTCCTGACTTGTGTGGCAGATAACTTCCTCCTACAGAAAGTAGAGGAAGGAACTAGGGGATCGGCTATCCTTGACTTGATCCTAACCAACAGAGATGACTTAGTGGATCAAGTAGCAGTTACAGGAACTCTGGGGGAAAGCGACCATGTTGTACTTCAGTTCTTGGTTCTAAGGGAAGCAAAAGCCGAGTGTAGTCAAACGCGTACCCTGGATTTTAGGAGCTGATTTTAATAAACTCAGAACAATGATCAGTAAGGTCCCATGGTAAGCAACGCTAACGAGAAAAGGAGTCCAAGATGGGTGGGAGCTTTTAAAAAAGGAAATTCTCAAGGCACAATCACAAACAATTCCAACAAGAAGAAAAGGTGGAAGACAACAGAAGAAGCCAATGTGGCTTCACAAAAAGCTTAGGGATGACCTGAAAACAAAAAAGGACACATATAGGAAGTGGAAAGAAGGCCAAGTAACAAAGGAAGAGTACAGGCAGGTAGCACAGAATTGCAGGGATGGCGTCAGGAAGGCTAAAGCTGAGAATGAGCTGAGGTTAGCGAAGGATGCTAAAAACAACAAAAAGGCTTTCTTCAGCTACGTGCATAGTCAAAGACAGAGGAAAGAAATGGTTGTTCAGCTATTAAATAAGGATGGCAAAATGATAACAGATGACAAAGAAAAGGCAGAGGTGCTCAATATCTACTTTGGCTCAGTCTTCTCCCAAAAGAGGGTCTATGACCCCCCTGGCAAAGGCTGAAGGGGCAGGATTGCAGCTTGAGATCGATAGGCATATGGTCAAGGAACACCTCATTACTTTGAATGAGTTCAAATCTCCCGGGCCAGATGAGCTGCATCCTGGAGTAATAAAGGAGCTGGTAGAAGAACTCTCAGAACCGCTGTCTATTCTGTTTGAGAAATCATGGAGGATGGGGAAGTGCCAGATGACTGGAGGAAGGCTAATGTTGTCCCTATCTTCAAAAAGGGTAAAAAGGAGGAACCTGAGAATTACAGACAAGTCAGTTTGACATCAATCCCTGGGAAAATTCTGGAGCAGACGATAAAGCAATCCATCTGGAAGCCCCTTGAAAACAATGCCGTGATTACTAGGGATGTCAGAGAATTCCGCAACGTATCTCGGTGAGGCTGAATGCCAGTGCATTTGGCCCCCCGAAAGCCATCGTGGAATGGCCTGCCACCCCGCCGCCCCCTGCGGATCCCCCCTGGGACGAGACTTACCTGGGGCAGATGTTCCGGATGGCAGCGGCTCCAGTGGCAGCTTCGGCGGGGGTGGGGGCGGCTGGTCTTCCGAACGGCTGCCGCTAGGGGTGGACGAAAGTCACTTACCTTTTCTCGCAGCTTGTTCGCGGTGGGGGGGAGCGCTTCGCTGCTCCCCCCGCGAAGTTCAGGCCGAGGGGGGAGGCTTCCTGCCTCGCCCGGCCGAAATTCAGGCCAGGGGGGGAGGCTTCCCGCCTCGCCCGGCCGAAATTCAGGCCGGGGAGGAGGCTTCCCACCTCGCCCGGCCGCGAACACGAAAGTAAAAAAAAAAAAAAACAACGTCCCCTGATAGGCTATGTGACGATTCACGTAGCCTATCACGGCTAGATCTGGAAAGTCAGCCGTGATAGGCTACGTGAATCGTCACGTAGCCTATCACGGGTAACTTTAAAAAAAAAAAACGCGTACGCGAATGGCGGCCCCCATAGGGAGCCGCCATTCGCGTTCCTTATTTAGTTGCTGTAGTCTACGTTAATGTTTACGTAGACTACGGCGAAAATAAGGGCAACGCTATTTGCGTTGCCCTTATTTTCGCCGTAGTCTACGTAAACATTGACATAGACTACAGCGACCAAATAAGGAAGGGGAATGGCGGCTCCCTATGGGGGCCGCCATTGGCGTACGCGCTTTTTTTCTTTTTTAAGTCACCCGTGATAGGCTACGTGACGATTCACGTAGCCTATCACGGCTGACTTTGCAAATCTTGCCGTGATAGGCCACGTGAATCGTCACGTAGCCTATCAGGGGACGTGTTTTGTTTTTTTTCTTTCATTGCAATGGCGGAGGCGGCAGCCGATCGAAAGACCGGCTGCCGCTCCCGCCCCGCTCGAACACCGGACGAACCGCCAGCCGGACCCGCCGCCGGGAGGGACATTCAGGGAAGGTAAGTCCCGTCCCGGAGGGGGCGGGGGGCAGGGGGGGTGCGGAGGATTTCTCCCCGAAACTTGTTCGGGGGGCCGAACACGTTGGCGCTTGGCCCCCCGAAGTTTCGGGGAGAAATTCTCCGCCATCCCTAGCTGCCGCAGCTGCCATTTGCAGTCTGTGTCTTCCCCCACCCCCCATAGACGTGATAGGCGACGTAAAGATTTACGTCGCCTATCACATCTGGGTTAAAAAACAAACAAACGCGTACTCAAATGTTGGTGGCTACGGCCACCGCCACTTGCATTCCTTATTTCTCACCGCCTTAGTCTATGTCAATATTTACGTAGTCTTAGACGAAGAAAAGAAAGGGGAATGCAAATAGCGCCCACTACGCTATTTGCATTCCCCTTTCTTTTCTTTGTCTTAGTCTATGTTAATATTGACGTAGACTAAGGTGGTGAAAAATAAGGAATGCAAATGGCGGTGGCCGTAGCCGCCACCATTTGCATATGCTTTTTTTATTTGTTACCCAGAGCCCTCCGCGGCCAGAAATCCGGCTGCGGATGGCCCTAGCCTGGGCCTGGCCAGCTGCTCCGTAGAGCCACCATGGAGCACAGCCAGCCATCAAGGATTCTGGGGGGAGGGACGGAATGCCTCCCCCCCCCATGAACAGAATCCGCGAAAAGGTAAGTCTCTTTTGTACATCCCTAGTGATTACTCAAAGCCAACATGGATTTGTCATGAACGAGTACAGACAGATGAATCTGATCTCATTTTTTGATCAAGTAACCTCCCTTGTGGACCGTGGGAATGCTGTAGACATCATATACCTCTGCTTCATCAAAGCTTTGGTCAAAGTGCCCTATGATATCCTGATGAGCAAACTAGCTCAAAGTGGACTAGATGAATCAACGATCCAGTGGATCCACAGTTGGCTACACAATCGGACTCAGAGAGTGCTTTTAAATGGGACCTTCTGAAACTGGGGAGAGGTAATGAGTGGGGTACCGCAGGTCTCAGTCCTGGGCCCAGTGTTCTTCAACATTTTTATGAATGACTTGGAGGAGGAGGTGCAGGGAATGCTGATCAAATTTGCAGATGACACCAAATTGGGCGGGAGAGCTAATACTTTGGAAGACAGAAACAAAATTCAAAGTGATCTGGATAGACTGGAGCGCTGGGCAGAAAACAACAGAATGACATTTAATAGGGATAAATGCCAAGTTCTGCACCTAGGAAAAAGAAACCAAATGCACAGTTGCATGATGGGGAATCCGTGGGTCAACAACACTACAAGCGAGAAAGATCTTGGAATTGTTGTCGATGACAAGCTGAATACGTGCTAACAATGTGATGTGGCTGCAAAAAAGGCCAATGCTCTTTTGGGCTGCATTAATAGAAGCATAGCTTCCAAATCCCATGAAGTACTAGTTCTCCTCAACTCAGCTCTGGTTAGGCCTCATCTGGAGTACTGTGTCCAGTTCTGGGCACCACATTTTAAGAAGGATGCAGACAAACTGGAGAGGGTTCAGAGGAGGGCAATAAAGATGATCAGGGGACTGGAAACAAAGCCCTATGAAGAGAGACTGAAAGAACTGGGCATGTTTAACCTTGAGAAGAGAAGACTGAGGGGATATGATAGCGCTCTTCAAGTTCTTGAAAGGTTGTCACAGAGAAGAAGGCCAGGAGCTCTTCTTGATCATCCCAGAGTGCAAGACACGGAATAATGGGCTCCAGTTACAGGAAGCCATATTCTGGCTGAACAACAGGAAAAACTTCCTGACTGTTAGCGCAATACGACAATGGAACCAATGACCTAGGGAGGTGGTGGGCTCTCCCACACTGGGGGTGTTCAAGACGAGGCTGGACAGCCATCTGTCAGGGATGCTCTGACTTGGATTCCTGCATTGAGCAGGGGGTTGGACTGAATGGCCTTGTAGGCCCCTTCCAACCCTACTATTCTATGATTCTAAGTGTTCTTTATAACAGATTGCTCCAGATTCTGGAGGTAGTATATAGCCGTCATGAGCAGTAGCCATTGTTTGCTTCATCCTCCATGAATTAGTGACATCGCTTTTTGAATTCTTCTTAGTTTGTATCCAGTACTAGATAATATGTAATATAATTGTTGTAATGATTCCTTAGATATTGTATATGATGTAACTCCAACTGCTCCAAATTACTCTATAAATGAGAAGTGTTATGAAAGCTGGTCAAACAAAACCAATTAACCACATTATCAATCTATTTTTTTTCTATATGTATTCAGGCTGTGATACTTATAATACTGGTTTTCTTCCAATGTGAAAATGTGGTAATATTTTTGTCATCTTTTAAAAGTTATAGTCATATAGTGTGTTGTTACAACCTCCGAACTGAAGTTATAATCATAATGTACATTTGTATTCTGTGCTTTAACTGAAACAATCAGGCATGAGAGAAAAGTAATGTTTTGACTTCAAAAAAAAATCTCTTTGAACCTTTGATAACTCAATATTCCCTGTCCCAGTGTTGGTAGAACCCTTTCCAGTGACTTTGTAGTAAATGGAAATGGGCCTATGTTAGGTCACCAAGGTTATGATATGGTTATAATCACCTAGGTTACAAACCCATTACAGGTTACCCAGGTAATCTTTTGATGTTATCTAAGAGGGAGAATGCATGCCCAGACATCATAAATGGAGCCATTTTATGAGATTGTGACCTCCCATGTTCTGTACAGAAAAGGGGGATGTCAGCTCAGGTTTTACAGGAGCAACAGAGAGCTGAAATATTTTCATGCAGTGTAGAATCCTGCTGCTACACATCATACAGAATAGAAACCAATGTCCGATCAGAGATAATCAATAATATAAGAAACTGTATTTCTCAATGATTCCTCAGCTATTGTTAAACTTGTATTAAACAATATGTATTTTATATCACAGTGTGATGCCAAAGAACTACCAGCTTATCCTAGCTTTGGTGTTAGCTATAAAGGAGATCAATGAGAATCCGACACTCTTACCTAATGTAACCTTGGGATTCCGCATATATGAGTTAGGGTTGTCAGAGAATTCCACCACGGATCTTGGTGAGGCTGAATGCCAGTGCATTTGGCCCCCCGAAATCTGTGGCGGAACAAAGCCCCCACCCCCCCACCTCACGAAAGGCACGCGAAACGGAGCACTTACCTACTGCCGTCCGCGCTGACTTGTGAATGGCGGCCGTGCTGCGGCTGCCATTCACTTCCTCATCATAGGTGTGATAGGCTACGTAAATAATTACGTAGCCTATCACGGCTAACACAGGGACGCCATTTGAGTCCCTGCAGAGGTCGTGATAGGCTACGTAAGTATTTACGTAGCCTATCACGGCTAACACAGGGACGCCATTTGAGTCCCTGCAGAGGCCGTGATAGGCTACGTAAGTATTTACGTAGCCTATCATGGCAAGCTAAAAAAAAAAAACTGTATGCAAATGGCGGTGGCTACGGCAGCTGCCATTTGCGTTCCTTTTTTTTTTTTTTGCTGTTTTCGCCTACGTAAATATTTACGTAAGCTATTACGGCGGGAAAAAAAGGGGAACGCAAATAGCGTAGTGGGTGCTATTTGCTTTCCTTTCCCCCCCCACCGTAACAGCTTACGTAAATATTTATGTGGGCTGAAACGGTGGGAAAAAAGGAACGCAAATGGCACCCACTACACTCTTTGTGTTCCCCTTTTTTTCGTCATAACAGCTTACGTAAATATTTACGTAGGCTAAAACAGCGAAAAAAAGGGAATGCAAATAGCGGCCACCGTAGCCGTCGCCATTTGTGTACGCTGTTGTTGTTGTTTTGCCTGCAGGCTGCCCAGCAGCCAGATGTCCGGCTGCGGGCGGTCCTGGCTGGTGGCTCTGTGGAATCTCCGCGGAGCAGAGCCAGCTGAGTTAGGATTTCGGGGGGAGGTGCGGAGTGCCTCCCCCCCACCGCGAATCACCCCGTCGAAAAGGTAAGTGACTTTCGTACATCCGTACTGTGAGAGCTACTACAGTCCACAGATGATCTATATGGGTACCCTTGGATTGCGTTCTACACTTCATAGATTTCAACCCAACTACAGGTGTGATATGCAGAACAATTTGATAGCCATCACTGGAGGAATTTACTCTGTCATCAACTTTGAGATTGCCAGAATCGCAGACACATACAAGTTTCCACTGGTAGGTTGGTAGTCATTAGTTGCCGCCTTCAGCCAATACTGGCTGTGAAATTGGACTGTGGTGCCTTCATCCCATAGATTTAGAGGCACTTGCATTTTTGCACACTTGCACGAACACCTTTAATTGGGCCAGTAGCTCAATGGCAGCCAGTGCCGAGATTCAAAAACAGTTACAATAGACATAGCCTGGCCATGCACCACTAACCTCTAGGTTGGAGTACAGTAAAGCATTGCATGTGGGTCTCTCTTCAAAGACTTCTCAGAAACGTCAGAAAGTACAGAAAGCATCATCTAGGTTAATCACTGGGATGATCAAGCTCCAGGGCATCTCCCACGCTTTCTGACCTTTATCCGGCTTTTTAGAAGCCCAGAATTAACCCAATAAAGAATGTTGATCTGATATATTTGCTTTGTTTAATTGTGGAATTCCGCTATAACCACAGTGCCATCTAGTGGCTATAAAATGAAATATATAGAACTTGCGGAGAAAGAAAATCCCTGATTCAAAGCAGGTCACCACCCATGTAAAGGAGCTGATCTTAATCCTGCAAAGTATCCGGAAACAGGAGCCCCAGTAACTATGTGGGATTTTAGCCTCTTGTGCTGCAGATCACAGTGGTGATTTGCCACCAATTCTGTGGCTTACATTATCTAGACCTCATTTATCCAGGTATGCAATTTACCCAATAAGGTATTTGGTAAACATGATACAATGTACACCCCTATTGCACACAAAATTGTATTCCATTCATACCTTCTGTTTCAGCTCACCTGTGGATTCTTTCCCCCTTCCAAGGGTGACAAAACACTATTCCGCCCCTTGTACCAGATGGTCCCAAACGAGGCTCACCAGTGCACTGGGATAGTCCAGTTACTGGTCCATTTCACATGGACATGGATCGGGCTCTTCGTAACTGACAGTAACCGTGGAGAACGGCGTTTGCTGAAATTGCTGCCAACAAAAAGGAATCTGCGTTGCCTTCATAGAAAAATCACCCAAATCCAAAAGACATGGTGGAAAGGCATTGTTGTTGCAGACTGAATTGGAATACAGTTCAGCTTTCCTGGAAAGCAAAGCCGATGTATTTCTTGCTGACGCTGCACTTTTGTCTATGACTGAAATAAGCCGGCTTCTTCAAAGAGCAATCCAGAGTTCACCTGTAAGTAAGGTATGGATTATGATGACATGCTGGGATTTCATAGCAAGCAGCAGTCTAAGGGGCCATGATATGCAACCTTTCTATGGTATGCTATCCTTTTCAGTTCACTCCAGTAAACCACCAGGATTCACACAATTTCTTCGGAATGTAAATCCTTCCTGGGAAAAGCAAGATGGATTCATCCAAGACTTCTGGGACAAGGCCTTCAACTGTTTGTTGAAAAATGCCCGTGTGAGTGAGGTTGCCAAGGAAATCTGCAGTGGGGAAGAGAAATTGGAAAACCTCCCTAGCCCTTTCTTTGAAATGGGTATGACCGGTCACAGCTACAATATCTACAATGCTGCCCATGCTGTGGCACATGCTCTACATTCTATGCATGGATCCAGATCCAAACACAGATCACAGCTGCCTGGAAGAAGGCTGGAGCTTGGGAATCTGCTGACATGGCAGGTATTTTTTTAATCAAAAGCAGTTCTCTTATTTGATCGGAAAGGGATGTGGCTGTAGGAAGCGTAAGATAATAGCAGTGCCTTCTAAATCCATGTATACTTCTCAACTGTATTACCTGCAATATTTATTTATGTATTTATTTATTATTATTATTTATTTATTACATTTATATCCCGCCTTTTTTCCTCCTTAAGGAACACAAGGCAGCTTACATTATCCTCCTCCTCTCCATTTTATCCTCACAACAACAACCCTGTGAGGTGGGTTGGGCTGAGAGTCTGTGACTGGCCCAAAGTCACCCAGTGAGCTTCCAGGGCCAAGTGGGGACTAGAACCTGGATCTTCCAGCTCCTAGTCCAATTCTTGCCACTACACCACACTGGCTCTCCATATGTAGATTCTTTGCCACAAATTTTATGGATTTTATGGCTCTTCCCAGCTTCTGAATATATCAATTTCATTATGATATAAGTTATTAGGCTTCAGGTATGGGTGAAAGTTACCCATATCACATTGTTCAATGGATATCACGTTGTTCATTGTCTCCATCCTATTTTATGTAGACCCCTGATTAGTAAAATAATTAATGGATCCTAAGGAGCACACAACGGCAGTAATTAAACCACTGAACTCTAATATGGATATAAATGACTTATACAGTATGGATTCCATCCCCTCCAGAATGGACCACAGCTGGCATATCATGCTCAGCTAGTAGAACACACTGCTGGACCCCACAACTACTTCAGATACCCCAGTTAGAAAAGATCCCACGGAGGGCTCCCAGATTATGCACTTGGCCTTTTAGAGGGAGTGCAACCTTATCTAAGACCAGCTGCAAACTTCTTGTCTCAAATGAGGAGCCGACCAGAGGGTGGCAAACCTGGATTTAATCCTAAGTGGTATCGCCCAGGACCTAGTATGGGATGTAAATGTTGTTGAACCAATTGGAAACAGTGACTGCTGTAGTATCAGATTTAATATATATTTAAGTGGAAAATTGCACAGGAAGTCCAACACAGTCACATTTGACTTCAGAAGAGGCAACTTCTCTAAAATGAGGGAACTGGTGCAAAGGAAGTAGAAAGCGGGAGTCAAGATGGTTAAATCCCTCCAAAACTCATGAAGGTTACTCAAATTCACAGCAATAGAAGTTCAGCTAAAATGTATACCACAGATTAGGAAAGGTAGCACCAAATTCAAAAGGTCACTGGCACGGTTAATGAGCAGTGTCAAGGAAACTCTAAAGGAAAAGAAGGCTTCCTTCAGAAAATGGAAAACTTGCACAAATGAGGAAAACGAAAGGGAGCACAAGCTTGCACAAAGGCGATTCAAGAAGACAAAAGGAGATGCCAAAAAGCATTTTGAGGAGCATATCGCTAACAACATTACAGCCAACTATAAAGAATTCTTTATCAGAATCAGGAAACCAGCTAGGGAGGCAGTTGGATCATTGGATGACAGTGGAGCTAAAGGAGTACTAATGGAGGACAATGAGATTGTGGAGAAGCTGAATTAATTCTTTTCATCCATCTTCACTGCAGATGAAATTGGACCGATATCTGTGCTTGAACTGATGTTTTCAGGAAGGGAGTCTGAGCCACTGAGGCAAATAGTGGTGACAAAAGATGAAGTTCTCAACTTCATTGATCACCAGGCCCAGGTGGTATCCATTGTAGGGTTCTCAAAGAACTTAAATATGAAATTGCTTCTCTTCTAACCAAAATATGCACATGTCCCTTCCTGTTGAGGTTTAGACTCTTAGCAGCCTTCCCCCTCTTCAAGGGTGGGGGATGTATTAAAATGGTCCACCCCTGGAGGCTAATGTATTCTGATGGATTCCAAAGGGCTCTGGGGGATTTTTCTGCTAGTATGGCTGGTGCTCCCGTCAAAGCCCGGGTTGCTCTGTGGAATGCAGAGATGACGCGGTAGGGGTGTATGGACCACACCTACCTGGGTCCACTGGGGGGTCCGCGGTAGAGATGGCGGAGAATTCTACCATGGATTTCAGTGAGGCCAAATGCACTGTCATTCAGCCCCCCGAAATCTGTGGCGGATCGGCCTGCCCCGTCGCCCCCCCACGGATTCCCCCCAGGATGAGGCTTACCTGGGGTGGATGTTCTGGATGGCGGTGGCTCCGGTGGTGGCTCAGGCGGTGGCAGCGGCGGCTGGTCTTTCGACCGGCTCCCGCGGCCGCCATTTGCATCCTGGTCTTTGCTGTGATAGGCTATGTAAGTATTTATGTAGCCTATCACAGGAAGCCAAGCCAAAAAAAAAAAAAAACGCGTATGCAAATGGCAACGGCTACAGCAACCGCCATTTGCGTACCCTATTTTTCGCCGTTTTAGTCTACGTAAATATTTACATAGACTAAAACGGCAAAAAAAAGGGGAATGCAAATGGCGGCCACCGTACCACCGCCATTTGCGTACACCTTTTTTTTTTTTGCTTGGCTTGCTGTGATAGGCTACGTAAATATTTACTTAGCCTATCATGGCAGCCTGCCTGGACACAAATGGCGGCTGCTATGGCGGCCGCCATTTGCGTCCGCACCAGCCAGTCCATGGCCAGAACACCCGCTGGGGACGGCCCTGGCCGGCTGCTCCGTGGAACCACCGTGGAGCAGAGCTGGCCAGGCAGGATTCCAGGGGGGAGGACCAGATTGCCTCCCCCCCATCGAGGAATCTGGGGGGAGGGACGGAGTGCCTCCCCCCCCACAGCGAATCAATCCGTGAAAAGGTAAAGGACTTTCGTACATCCCTAGTCCACAGGAGGGGAGGTGATCCAGTCCTCCCCCCCCAGAATCATCCCTGGCTGGCTTCACTCCATGGCGAAGTTGCGGAGCCGCTGGCTGGGGCTGGCCGCAGCTGGTCTATTGACACAAATGGCATCCAGCATAGCGGATGCCATTTGCGTGCCTCCCTTTGGCCGTGATATGCTACATGAATCTTTACGTAGTCTATAATGGCCAAAGGGAGGCACGCAAATGGCGTAGTGGATGCCATTTGCATGCCTCCCTTCAGCTGCGATAGGCTATGTGAATCTTTACGTAGCGTATCATGGCAAAAAGGGAAGGACGCAAATGATGTCCACTCTGCCGGACGCCATTTTGCATCCGCACAGGGCAGTGGACGGACCCGGCCAGATCTGGAGCTAGTGGAGCCAGCCTGCCAGGTAGGATCTGGCCACGTTGGACTTCGCAGGGTGGTGAGCCGGGGTGGTCCATTCCACCACGGAGTCCGGGGGGAGTGGATTCTAAGAATCCGGCCTCATTGGAGTCCGTGATGGAATTCTTTGCCATGCCTAGTTTAGAGGAGGGCATCAAAGATGGTCTGTGAGGAGAGACTGAAAGAACTAGGCATGTTTAGCCTCGGGAAGCGAAGACTTAGGGGACATATGATAGTGCTCTTCAAGTCCGTGAAAGGTTGTCACAGAGAGGGAGGCCAGGATCTCTTCTCGACCATCCCAGAGGGCAGGACTCAGAATAACGGGCTCAAGTAACAGGAAGCAAGATTCTGGCTGAACATCACAAAAAACTTCCTGACTGTTAGAGCAATACAACAATGGAACCAATTACCTGGGGAGGTGGTCGGCTCTCCCACACTGGAGGCATTCAAAACGAGGCTGGACAGCCACTTGTCAGGGATGCTTTGACTTAGATTCCTGCATTGAGCAGGGGGTTGGACTCAATGGTCTTAGAGGTAAAGATGGACGAAAGTCCCTTACCTGGTCCCGCAGCTTGCTTCGCGGTGGGGGGGAGGCGCTTCGGTTCTCCCCCCAAAGTTCTTGGCAGGGGAGGAGGCGCCCCGCCCAGCCTGGCCAGAATTCAGGCCGGGGGGGAGGCGCCCCATCCCTCGCTGCCGAAATTCAGACCGGGGGGGAGCTCCCCGTCTCCCAGGCCGCAAAATAAAAAATAAAGTAAAAAAACACACACACACGATAGGCTACGTAACGATTTATGTAGCCTATCATGGCTAGATTTTCAAAGTCAGCCATGATAGGCTACATAAATTTTTATGTAGCCTATCACGGGTGACTCTGAAAAAAAAAAAAGCATGTACGCAAATGGCGGCGCCCATGGGCATCGCCATTTGCGTACGCGCATTTTTTTTTTCAAAGTCACCCGTGATAGGCTACGTAAAGATTTACGTAGCCTATCATGGCTGACTTTGGAAATCTAGCCGTGATAGGCTACGTAAATCGTTACGAGGCCTATCACGTGTTTGTTTGTTTTTTACTTTACTTTGTAATAGCGGCGGCAGCAGGTCGGAAGACCGGCCGCCGCCCCCACCCCCGCCGAAATGCCGCCGGGACTGCCACCGAGAGGGACATTCGAAGGAGGTAAGTCCCATCCCGGGGGGGTGGGGGGGTGGAGAATTTCACCACCAATTTCAGGGGACCGAATGCATTGGCATTCGGCCTCACCGGGATTCGTGGAGAAATTCTCCGCCATCCCTACTTTGAGGCCCCTTCCAACCGTACTATTCTATGCTTCTATGAAACAAGGAAGAAGTATTTATAGGCAGCTACTGATAAAGAACATGGTGATGTGTCATCAAATAAAGGTGCATGCTTTGGATCATGATAGCTCTGTTTCTGAATCTATGTCAGTCACATAATTCTATGTTCTCTATGTTTCAATTAGGAGTGCACGAAAGCCACTTACCTGGTCTTGCAGCTTGTTCGCGGTGGGGGGGAGGCGCTTCGCTGCTCCCCCCGAAGTTCAGGCCGGGAGGGGAGGCTTCCCGCCTCGCCCAGCTGAAATTCAGGCCATGGGGGAGGCTTCCCGCCTCACCCGGCTGAAATTCAGGCCGGGGAGGAGGCGCCTCACCTCGCCCAGCTGCGAAATAAAAAGTTAAAAAAAAAAACACCCCCGTGATAGGCTACGTGACGATTAACGTAGCCTATCACGGCTGACTTTGCAAATCTAGCCATGATAGGCTATGTTAATCATCACGTAGCCTATCACGGGGGCGTTTTTTTTTGTTTTACTTTTATTGGAATGGCGGCGGCGGCAGCCAGTCGAAAGACCAGCTGCCGCCCCAACCCCTGACAAAGACCTGACGAACCGCTGCCTGGACCCGCCGCCGGGAGGGACATTCGGGAAAGGTAAGTCCCGTCCCGGGGGGGGTGTGGGGGGCGGGGGGGATGCGGAGAATTTCTCCCCGAAACTACTTCGGGGGGCCGAACACGTTGGCACTCGGCCCCTGGAAGTTTCGGGGAGAAATTCTCCCCCATCCCTAGTTACAATGTTTTCTCAAAGAAAGAAAGAAATCACTCCATTTTGAAAGCTAGATGCCAGGAAGAATGAATATAGTGTCTGTGAAAATTTTACAATATACAGTTATAATGGATGGATGATAGATGGACAGGTTGTTCTACATTTGTGAGGAGCTTGACTGGAGAAGATTAATGGGGCCAGGATGATGAAAATGTTCCTTAATAGTCAGTGGCAATGTTTCCAGGCCCATCTTCTGTTGTGGAATTTAAAGAAAATGCCCCAGGAGGGCTTGGAGTTGGTTGAAGAAGGTAACTCATCCTTATTCACCCCCTCTAGCAAGAGGGAGAGCACAAGCTTGGTATGAGTGAGTAAAAATACAAGAACATTTGGGACATGAAACGATGGATGTATCTAAGGATTATATCTCCTCTCTGGAGATCTGATGTGGATAAGGCAGGGTTGCTATTGCAGTGTTTTTTCCAACTATGTTCATCCTGCAACTTTGTAAATAAACTAAGGATGGACGAAAGTCCCTTACCTGGTCCTGCAGCTTGCTTCGCGGTGGGGGGGAGGCGCTTCAGTTCTCCCCCTGAAGTTCATGGCGGGGAGGAGGCGCCCCCCCGCCCAGCCAAACTTCAGGCCGCGGGGAGGCCCCCCATCCCTCAACGCCGAAATTCAGGCCAGGGGGGAGCGCCCCAACTCCCCGGCCACGAAATAAAAAAAATAAAGTAAAAAAACAAACAAACCACGTGATAGGCTACGTAACGATTTACGTAGCCTATCACGGCTAGATTTTCAAAGTCAGCCGTGATAGGCTACGTAAATCGTCACGTAGCCTATCACGGGTGATTTTTTTGGGGAAAAAAAAGCACCTACGCAAATGGCGGTGCTATGGGCGCCGCCATTTGTGTTCCTTGTTTGGGCAGGGGTAGTCTACGTAAATCTTTACATAGACTACTGCTGCCCAAATAAGGAACGCAAATGGCGGTGCCCATGGGCACCACCATTTGCGTACGCACTTTTTTTTTCAAAGTCACCCGTGATAGGCTACGTAAAGATTTACGTAGCCTATCACGGCTGACTTTGAAAATCTAGCTGTGATAGGCTACGTAAATTGTTATGTAGCCTATCACGTGTTTGTTTGGGTTTTTTTACTTTGCTTTGTAATGGCGGCGGCAGCCGGTCGGAAGACTGGCCGCCGCCCCTGCCCCTGCTGAAACGCCGCCGGGACCCGCTGCCGAGAGGGACATTCGAAGGAGATAAGTCCCATCCCGGGGGGGGCGGAGGGGGAGGAGAATTTTCCCACCAATTTTGGGGGGCCGAATGCGTTGGCATTCGGCCTCACCGAGATTCGTGGAGAAATTCTCCGCCATCCCTAAAATAAACTCAAATATTGCAAAATGCCATAATCCTCCAGTGACTTTCTTCCAATAGAATCCCAGGTAAACACAACACCGAAGACCAGCCCTACCATCAGGTTCGGTAAGCCACCTGCCTCAGTTGGCAAATAGAGATGGATGGTGAAATGACCATGCTCTGCCACCTTCCCCTACAACTGCCTGCCCAACTCAGGTTCAGCCACCACTGCCATCTGACTTTAGAGTGGAGGCCCAGCTTGTGTCATATTGGGTATTGCATTTCAGAGGAGTTTAAATGGCAGTTGTCTTCTGCTTTGACTGACACTCTGGAATCGAGTGGGAGCTAAGATTCTACAATAGGATTCTGTGGCTGCTACTGCCAGAATCGGAGCTGGTAGGGTGGAAGATGTCGCAAGTGACTGGCAGTTTCAACAGGGGCAGGTGCACAGGTGGCAGACTGATGGGGAAAGTCTTTGTTTGCTTAAGTCAGGCAGTGGCATGGCACGTGCTGAGGCTGACTGTGCCACTAGAGATTGTCAGGTTGTGTGTGTGCATGTGTGTGGTTTCCAGGTGAGATCCGGTGAGATTTACACACAGAGGTCCTGGCTCACAGTTCATGCATTACATGATACACCACAAAGCACCATGTTCTTTCTCATATTAAAGGCTTATTTTGTTATATATATATATATCTTTGCTTTCTAGATATGGATTAATGTAGATGTATGTGGGCAATGCTGTCTGATGAGGATAGGATCTTTGAACTATGCTGCATTGTTGCTTTAAGGTCTCTACCATCTTGCTAGATGGCAGCTCTCTATCACTCAAATAAAAGCACTGCTTTTTCTTTCCAGATATGGATTCCTGCACTGAATGTTCAGAACATCACTATTCCAATCTAGAAAAAAAAATCAATGCATTCCAAAGGTTATAAGCTATCTCTCCTATCAGGAACCTTTGGGGATCACTTTGGCTTTGACTGCTGTTGCTTTTGCTCTGACCACAGCTGTGATCCATGGAACCTTTGTTAAGCATCAGGACACTCCCATAGTAAGAGCCAACAACCGGAGCCTCGCCTACATCCTGCTCATCTCCCTCCTTCTTTGCTTTCTCTGCCCATTACTGTTCATTGCACAGAGAATGAACATTGCCTACCTCTTCCGGCAAACAGGTTTTGGCATCATCTTCTCAGTTGCTCTTTCTGTTCTTTTGGCAAAAACCATCACTGTGGTTCTGGCATTTATGGCAACCAAACGAGGATCCAGAATCAGTCAATGGATTGGAAAAAGGTGGCAAATCTGATAATTAGTTCCTGCTCCTTTATTCAAGCAGGAATTTGTATAATTTGGCTAAGTCCATTTCCTCCATTCCCAGATATGGACAGTCATTCACTAAATAGAGAAATTATAGCAGAATGTAATGAAGGTTCTAGCATCATTTTCTACTTTGCCCCGGGCTACATGGGCTTTCTGGCCATTGTCAGCTTCACAGTAGCTTTCCTAGCCAGGAAGTTGCCAGACAGTTTCAATGAGGCCAAATTTATCACTTTCAGCATGTTGGTCTTTTGTAGTGTTTGGCTGTCCTTTGTTCCAGCCTATCCGAGTACCAAAGGAAAATATTTGATGGCTGTGGAGATCTTCTCTATCCTAACTTCCAGTGCTGGCTTACTTTCTTGCATCTTTTTTTCCCAAATGCTACATCCTTTTGTTCAGCCCGGACCTGAACATCAGAGGGCAAATAATAAGGGCAAAATGAATGTGAAAGACAGTGAAAGACTGTGCAAATCAGTATTTTCTCCTCAGAATGTATGTATTATTAGTCTGCATTATTTATGAAGGAAAAATATTGGTCTTAGTTCTCAAGCAAGTGGAGCCTATTGTATTGATGAACATGGAATCTGATTCTATTCCTATTAATTCGAAGTATGTCATACTGAGAACACCGGAATGTATTGCTTAATAATTTTCAGGAGAATCTGGTGAGTTGGCTGGTGGCTACATACCTTTTCCACATTTGTCTAGGGATGTCAGAGAATTCCACAATGGATCTCGGTGAGGCCGAATGCCAGTGCATTTGACCCCCTGAAATCCATCGCAGAACAAAGCCCCCGCCCCCCCAACCCACGAAAGGTGCATGAAATGGAGCACTTACCTGAGTGGAGTATGAAGTATGTCCTACTGAGAACATTGGAGTGTGTTGTCTAATAATTATCTGGAGAAGCTGGTGACTTGGCTGGTGGCAACATACCTTTTCCACATTTGTCCTTCGGGCTAAAGGGGGAGTCAGGCATGCATCCTCTGACTAAATCCTGAATCCATAAGTGTTCACCACTGATTTGATACAAACACCATATTTTCTTATGCGAGCATTAAAAAAAAATCCCTCTCTTACCAAATATCCAGATAAAATTCACCAGATGGTGGCAAAGAAGCCCCTGGTGAATATAACTCAAGTCATTGCAAATCATATCCAAGAGCTGCCCCTCTCAGTGATTATATTGAACCGGAGCTGTGCTCCATGTAGGAATGTACGAAATGACTCACCTGTTTCGTTACGTGACATCTGCGGTGGGGGGGAGGCGCTCCATCCCTCCCCCAGAAATCCTCGCCAGCTGGCTCCGCTCTGTGGCAACTCAATGGAGCTGCCAGTAGGGATGGATGAAAGTCCCTTACCTGATCCCGCAGCTTGCTTCTCGGTGGGTGGGAGGTGCTCCGTCCCTCCCCCCGAAATTCTGGGTGGGGGGAGGCACCCCGTCCCTCCCCCCTGAAATTCTGGCTGGGGGGGGAGGCACCCCGTCCCTCCGGCCGCGAAACCTCCTCTCCTGCCAGGACACAAATGGTGGCAGCTGTAGCCACAGCCGTTTGCGTCCCTGCAGTCAGCCGTGATAGGCTACATAAATGTTTACATAGCCTATCACGGCTGAATTTGAAAAAAAAAGAAGTGCATATGAAAATGGTGACGCCCATGGGAGCCGCCATTTGCGTTCCTTATTTTAGCATGTGTAGTCTACGTAAACATTTACGTAGACAACGGTGAAAATAAGGGGAACGCTATTTGCGTTCCCCTTATTTTCGCCGTAGTCTACGTAAATGTTTACGTGGACTACACGTGCCAAAATAAGGAACGCAAATGGCGGTGCCCATGGGCGCCGCCATTTGCGTATGCGTTTTTCCCCCCCTCCAAAGTCAGCCGTGATAGGCTACGTAAACATTTACGTAGCCTATCATGGTGTTTTTTTAAAAATCTAGCGGTGATAGGCTACGTAAATCTTTATGTAGCCTATCACATTTGTTTGTTTGTTTTACTTGGAAATGGTGGTGGCGGCAGCCGGTCGGAAGACCGGCCACCGCAGCCGCCGCAGCCGAACCGCTGCAGAACCGCCGCCGAACCGCCACCGGAGCCACCGCCGCCAGGGACATTCGCACAAGGTAAGTCCAATCCTGGGGGGGCGGGGGGACAGACCGTTTCTCCACAAATTTTGGGGGGCTGAATGCGCTGGCATTCGGCCTCCCCGAGATTCGTGGAGAAATTCTCTGACATCCCTAGCTGCCAGCTGGGGCTGCCCGCAGCGATATCCGGCCACAGCTGGGCTGCGCAGTGACGCAAATGGTGGCCGCCGTAGCCACCGCCATTCATGTCCCTTTTTTTGCCGAGATAGGCTACATAAATATTTACATAGCCTATCATGGCTCCATGACGTATGTTTTATTTGCCACAGCAGTATCAATGCGTGAGCACCATGTCCTAGGGCCTTGATGGAAAGTGTGGCATTGGGTCCACTTTTAGGCTTTTACCAGTGCACCCAGCTGAGGTTGAATGGTTAGGATCCTAGTTTTCTAGGATCGTTGTATTTTTATATGTATTTGCCCATGAGCTCTTCTATTTAATGCTCATATTCTGAGCAATTCAGTGCCTTCTTGGAATGATATTTGAGGACAAGATCAATGTTGCTTTCAGCAGTTCACTATTTGGATAGGGTTTCTCTTTGTTTGTTTACATGGCAGGCCTGGTCTCGCATCTGCATAGCCTGAATGGCTACACTTCAGCACTTGGCACGGGAGCTTGGGGTCCCTCTAGCTTCATTGAAAACAGACGGACCTAATTCAAGACTAATTTTTATGGGTGTTGAATTCGATTCTGTGGTGGGATTGTATCTCTATTCTACCACAGGTTTAGTTGTACTTGTTGAGGGAATTGTTGAGACAAGTGCACAGGCCTGGTCAGCTTCTTATGTAGAGATGTCAGAGAATTCTTCCACGGATCTCGGTGAGGCCGAATGCCAGCATATTTGGCCCCCTGAAAACCATGGTGGAATGGCCTGCCACTCCCCCGCCCCCGTGGTTCCCCCCCGGGACGAGACTCACCTGGGGCGGATCTTCCGGGCGGCGGTGGCTCCTGTGGTGGCTCCGGCAGTGGCTTTGGAAGCAGTTGGTCTTCTGACCGGCTGCTGCCGCCGCCATTTCCAGGCTTGCCTTGTGTAAAAAAAATTAAAAAGATGTGATATACTATGTAAAGATTTACGTAGCTTATCATGGCTAGGTTAAAAAAAAAAGACGTGATAGGGTACGTAAATCTTTACGTAGCCTATCACGGCTGGGTGGGTAAAAAAACAACAACAACTGCATACACAAATGGCGACAGCTATGGCAGCCGCCATTTGCATTCCTTCTTTTTACCGTCTTAATCTACGTAAATATTCACGTAAATTATGACAGCGAAATTAAAGGGGAACGCAAATAGTGTAGCAGGCGCTATTTGTGTCCTCTTTTGATTCGCCGTTTTAGCCTATGTAAAGATTTACGTAGGCTAAAACGGTGAATGAAAAAGGGATGCAAATAGCGCCCGCTACGCTATTTGCGTTCCCCTTTATTTTCCTCATCATAGTCTACGTAAATATTTATGTAGATTAAGACGGCCAAAAAGAAGGAACGCAAATGGCGGCGGCCATCGCCGCCGCCATTTGCTTACATGGTTGTTTTGTTGTTGTTGTTGTTTTACCCAGAGCCCTCCACGGCCGGAATTCCGGCTGCGGACGGCTCTGGCCTGGCCGGCCTGGGCCTGGCTGGCTGCTCCACAGAGCTGCCGCGGAGCACAGCCGGCCGTTCGAGGATTCTGGGGGGAGGAATGGAGCGCCTCCCCCTCGGCCAGGATTCCGGGGGGAGGGACGGAACGCCTCCCCCCTCCCACCATCAACATAATCCGCGAAGGGTAAGTCACTTTCGTACATCCCTAGTTACAATCCACTTTGAATCATTCCTTTGGGAAAATAACTCCTTACTTAAAATTTGCCGATTAAACCTAAATCTATTTTTTTCTAGACATTTGCATGACAAGCTTTTTGATGTGTACACTTTGCACTATGTGAGCATGTGTGTGTGTGTGTGTGTGTGTGTGTGTGTATGCATGCTCATTCACTGGTAAGCAAAATATTTAAGTACACTTTTGATCTGGAAGAATGCAGTTTCACACCTGTTCATTTCTTAAATAACTCTTTGGCCCAAGTGGTAGTATTTTCTGTTTGGATACCTTCCAGATCAACTTGACAACTACTTTTATGCCAGTTACCCAGAATTCATTATACACCTGCTTGTGTCTTTGTGTATGGTCCCCTTAATACAATTTCTACTTTTTTCTTTCTCTGTCTTCCCTTCTTGATCCTGAAGGAGCTCAGCAGAGCTTCCATTGTACACAAGCCAGCAAGTATAGCTCATATTTATGCCTTTGAACATGTCCAGAAGCCAATGAGACCTTTCTTTCTCACTCTCTGTTTTCTAGGGATGTATGAAAG
Source organism: Heloderma suspectum (assembly GCF_057233095.1). NCBI lineage: Eukaryota > Metazoa > Chordata > Lepidosauria > Squamata > Helodermatidae > Heloderma > Heloderma suspectum. The sequence continues at coordinate 89,553,351 of NC_139463.1, read as the reverse complement.
TCACTTACCTTTTGACGAAATGTGATTCAAGGTGGGAGGAGGTGCCCCGTCCCTCCCCCCCAAATTCTGGCCGGGGGGAGGCACCCCGTCCCTCCCTCCTGAAATTCTGGCCGGGGGGGAGGCGCCCCGTCCCTCCCGCCGCAAATCCTGGCCGGCCGGGTCTGCAAATGGCGGCGGCCATAGCCGCCGCCGCTTGCATCCTTGCAGTCAGCCGTGATAGGCTACGTAAATGTTTACGTAGCCTATCATGGCTGAATAAAAACCAACAACAACCGCACGTATGCAAATGGCAGCGACCATGGGCGCTGCCATTTGCATTCCTTATTTTGGCACGTCTAGTCTACGTAAACATTTATGTAGAGTACGGCGAAAATAAGGGGAACGCAAATAGCATTAAAATAAGGGGCACGCACGTTTTTGTTTTTGTTTTTTTACTCACGCACGTTTTTGTTTTTGTTTTTTTTACTGAGCCGTGATAGGCTACGTAAACATTTACATAGCCTATCATGGTATTTTTTAAAAATCTAGCCGTGATAGGCTATGTAAATCTTTACGTAGCCTATCACTTTTTTTTTTTTTTTACTGGAAATGGCAGTGGCGGCAGCTGGTCAGAAGACCAGCCGCCGCACCGCTGCCGCCGCACAACCGCCACACCACCACCGGAGCTGCCGCCGCCAGGGAGATTCGCCCAAGGTAACTCCCGTCCTGGGGGGGGCAGACTGTTTTTCCACTGATTTCGGGGGGCCGAATGCGCTAGCATTCAGCCTCCCCAAGATTCGTGACGAAATTCTCTGACATCCCTACTGTTTTCCCTAATATTCTACCACAATGCCCACACCTGCACAATTCAAGGTAGGAACTCCTCTCTGTAGCTCACTCTCACCCCCTACCACCACCAAACATTTTCCCTCTGCTCTCTTCCTTAGCAATTTATTCATAGAGTTTGGGCACTTTCTCCTTGTTCTCAGGCTATTACTTAAAAATAGGGCATGTTATCTTCCTTTTTTCTGCAACCCCTACTCCCCATCACCTCTCCCAAAGGACAAATCAGTCCTTGGCTTTGGAACTCCCTGTTGCTCTTTTAAGCCTTCCTGTCTGCTCTCTGCCCAAGCCCCTTCATTTGCCCCACCTCCAAAACTTTCTCACAAATCGAAAAATGACTTCTTCTTCCAGTCATCCCAATATCAAAATGACCATTCTGAAAACTTTTATTTCCCATTCTTCTTCCTTTCCCTCTCTCTCTTTTCCATAATTAGCCATATATTCACTTTCCTAGGAACAGTCATAAACTTACAGGCCTATATTTTTCAATGATACTATGGGCTGGCATTTGTCTCTCTCTTTAAGGATTAATTTAAGTGTCAGTGCTAGATGCCATTTGCATCCCTGCTCTTTGCCGTGATAGGCGATGTAAATATTTACGTAGCCTATCATGGCAAAGAACAGGGACCCAAATGGCATCTGCTATGCCATTTGTGTCCCTGCTTTAGCTGTGATATGCTACGTAAATATTTATGTAGTCTATCACAAAAAGAGTAGCGATGCAAATGGCATAGCGGACGCCATTTGGGTCCCTGCTCTTTGTCATGATAGGCTATGCAAATATTTATGTAGCCTATCACAGTTAAAGCAGGGATGCAAATGGCGTCCACTACGCTAGACGACATTTGCAGCTGCAGATTGGGGCAGCGGACGGCAGCGGATGGACCAGACCAGCCGGCGGCAGGTAGGGTTCATCCGGGGAGAATTTCGTGGGGTGGCGGAGGGGAGTGGTCCATTCTACCACGGACTCCGGGGTAAATCTGGCCTCATTGGAGTCCGTGGCAGAATTTTCCACCATCCCTAGTTCCAAGTACTGTCTCTAGCAGCTGCAGTTCTCCTCAGCAGCCCTTAAACTGTCTTCTTCCATCTCCGTCCTTCAGCTAAATGTAGCCTGGGTAACACAGTTCTCTCTAGTCCCTTTCAGCAGGCAGCTCAATCCAGGACAGGCCAACAGCTAGGGATGGGGGAGAATTTCTCCCCGAAAGTTCTGGGGGCCGAGCGCCAACACATTCGGTCCTCTGAAGGTTGTTCAGGGAGAACTTTTCCACCCCCCCTGCCCCGCCGGGATGGGACTTACCTTTCACAAATGTCCCTCCCGGCAGCGGGTCCCAGCGGTGGTTCGGCAGGTCTTCGTCAGGGGCGGGGGCGGCAGCCGGTCTTTCGACTGGCTGCCGCCACCGCCATTACAAGAAAAGTTAAAAAAAAACGCCCCTGTGATAGGCTACATAACGATTAATGTAGCCTATCACGGCTAGATTTGCAAAGTCCGCCATGATAGGCTACATTAATTGTCACGTAGCCTATCACGGGTGACTTAAAAAAAAAAAAGCACATATGGCTAATGGCGGCCCCCATAGGGAGCCGCCATTCGCATTCCTTATTTGGTCCCTATGGTCTACGTAAAGATTTACGTAGACTACAGCGAAAATAAGGACAACGCAAATAGTGTTGCCCTTATTTTCGCCGTAGTCTACGTAAATCTTTACGTAGACTACAGGGACCAAATAAGGAATGCGAATGGTGGCTCCCTAATGGGGGCCGCCGTTTGCGTACGCGCTTTTTTTTTTTTTCAAAGTCACCCGTGATAGGCTACGTGACGATTAACGTAGCCTATCACAGCTGACTTTGCAGATCTAGCCATGATAGGCTACGTTAATCGTTACGTAGCCTATCACAGGGGCGTTTTTTTTTTTTCTTTTGAAGTTCGCGGCCGGGGAGACGGGGCGCTTCTCCCCGGCCTGAATTTCGGCCGGGCGAGGCGGGAAGCCTCCCCCCCAGCCTGAATTTCGGCCGGGCGAGGAGGGAAGCCTCCCCCCCCGGCCTGAACTTCGGGGGGAGCAGCGAAGTGCCTCCCCCCCCACCGCGAAGCAAGCTGCGAGACCAGGTAAGTGACTTTCGTGCACCCCTACCAACAGCCCAACTCTAGTGCCAGCAGCTACAGTACACCACAAATGTTTCTATTGTGCCATACTCCAGTTCTCATAGTCCTTTGGGGTCTTTTTGTTCCTGTTGGTCCGTATTAGTTACTTACCCTTCCGAAGAACTGCAGAATCCTTGGAGATCACTCATATCATATGACTGGACTTCCAGAAGGTTCGGTTCAGCACAGGCCTCAGCTCAGCCAGGCCTCACAGACTGAGCTTGGCCATAGAGTGCAAGACATCCAGACACAACTGAGGCCAGATTTATATTTTATATCATGTTATATTATATAATATAGTATACTGATGTGAGTATGTTTATGTACTTCCAAGGAGCTTTGTCATAAGACACAAGATTCTTGTTACACTGCAGTAGTGTCTGCGTGTTTTGGTCCTCTAATAGAGGGAATCCCCTTGTCTCCTAACTCAAGCATTTCCCCCACCCCCTTGTAGTAAAGTGCCTGGCTTCTAAAAGGTTCTCCACCAATTCCTGGTGAATTTAATCCCAAACGTTTTCCATGTAAGATGAAAATTAGATCACTTTGTGTTGAGCTAGTCCCTATCTGCCTGCTACTCCAGTTGCTCCCAAGCCCTTTCAATAGCTTTGCAGGTTAAACTATGCAGTTTTTGAGCTGCCATTTTGTGAGCAGCCTCTATTCTGTGACAGCTTTTGAAGCTATTATCCCTAGCATACCATACAGAACCTTTAACATATTTTATAGGACAACCACTGTTTCCCAGGACTGTGACTGAGAACCATTTCATGGTGGGATATCAAGTCCAGTCTGCCCAGGCTTCGGGAATGCATGGTCTGGCTCTTTTCCTCACTGGCCTACAGTTGTTTAAACCATTGTTTCATAAGAGCTGAGATTAATAAAACTGTAGACAGTTTCACAGCAACATAGTATACATCTCTTACTAACAATCCACAATTCCCCACATTGTGAGTCTGGGGTCAAAAATACTGGTTATATGAAACAATATGACCAATATTCTCTGTGTCTAAGTAGTCTGAGCAGGAAGCCGGCTGATATTCCCCTTGCTCTGGACAAAGAGAGGTTGGATGCACCAGGTCTTTGGCCCCTGCTGCTGCTTCCCCTGTTCTCCTCCTCTAGGTGTCACAACAGTGCCAGCACAGGGAAAGCACATTTTCTCCCCTGTAATTATCAACATGTCTCTGATTAATTGTCTTCCTCACTAAGCCCCAAGGGATATCTAGAGGCCTCAAGAAAAAATAACAACAACACTGGAATATTTTATAAAGCCATCCTTATAAAAGCTGGGCCAAAGGGCCAGAACTAATGTTCCACAGAGGGCTGATAAATTATGCGATGTCTGTGCTGCAGACTGGGATTCCTATAAAGATAAAATATGAATAGTAGTTTGAAATATCTGCAACTACTAGGACCATCTCTACTAGGACCAGAGAGCTTTGGCTATGGGGTGGTATAGAAATATATAATCATCATCATCATCATCATCATCATCATCATCATCTCCTTTCCAAAGGCTTTTTCAATTTCTCAATATTGCTTGGTGCATCAGTACAAGAAGGGATCAAAAATTCCACAGAGATATACACCCGCATGAAGTAGTAACAAAAAACCCTGAACAGTCTGCAATTTAAAACTGGGGAAATGGTGTAGTTCTCTGCTTATAAAAATCTAGCAGTTTTTCAGTAGGGTCAGCTCCAGTTCAAGGCAGGTTACAAACAGGTGATTCCGAGATGTCAAATTCTCTTGAGTACAACAGAGAACTATGTGTCTAGATGGGAACTTCAGTCCTCCAAATGCTCATGTCATTGGTATGGTTGCTAGGGCTGCTCCCTCATTTTATGTGCAAGACAGAGTCTGTTCATCGCAGCATGAAGACTCCTTCACATAAATGCAGAGCAAGTGACCATATCACTAGTCGGCATGAGTTTTATCAACCGGAAGACCTTGTCATTGGAGAGATTGCTTCTACATTCTCTTTCTGGTACTCCTCTACAACTTTCAGTGAAAAGCCATCTTCAGCGTTCATGAAGCAGCTAATGTAAGGACTTCTGTATGTAAGGAATTTGATCTAATGTATGAAGGGCTTCCACACAGGAAATAAATGCAAACTATGGTGCCATAATATGTATCTCAAAATTAGGATTCCTCGCTTCCTGCACTTGTTCCTTGCTTATACATACTTTTATAAGGGGACTATGATACTGGCAATTTTATTTTTGATCCATTTCCTAATTATGCCTAAGACAGAAAGTGCCTTTTGCACTGCAGATGCACACTGGGTCAACATTTTCATCAGGCTGTCCACCACAACCCCAAGTTCTCTTTCTTTGTCAGTCACTGCTTGCTCAGATCCCGAATGCTTGTATGTGAAGTTGGGATTTTTTGCCCCGTCGTGCATCACTTTATAATTACTTACACTGAAACACAGTTGAAATTTTGATACCCATTCTCCCCGTTCAGGGAGATCCTTTTGGAGCTCCTCACAGTCCCTTTTTGTTTTACCAGGGATATTTAGTGGCCACTCCTCGGTATTTAAACCAGAGCAAACAATAGCAGACTTTGCTGGAAGCAACACATTGGTAACCTGGAAAGCTTCCTGGTTTTACTGGAATTGTGAACTCGTTGGGATGTCTTCTGTGAACAGCTGAACCCCAGGCTGATGGGTTGTTCGTTGCGATGTTCATGAACAGGTTCTTGTCAAGGAACTAAGTGGTTAACTAAGTTCCTTGACTTAGTTAACTAAGTGTTAACTGTGGATCTTTATTGGGACTGTAAAGGCTCATCGCTGATTACTGGAATTACTGAAGTTTTTACTGTGAGTTGTGTCCTGGCTCAGGGAAGACAGGTTCCAGCAGCCTTGATGCTATTAGTAATATGCTCCTCAAAATGCTCTTCTGCATCTCTTATTATCTGCTTGCAACTCCCTTGCACAAGGTTGTGCTCCCATTTATTATCCTCATTTGTCCAAGGCTTTCATTTTCTGAAGGAAGCATTCTTTTCTTTAAGAATGTCCTACACATTGCTCATTAACCATTCTGTTGACCTCTTGGACTTCTTGTTACATTTCCTGGCCTGTGGTATACATTCTAGCTGAGCTTCTATTATTCTGGTTTCAAGTAATTTCCAAGTGATTTGAAGGTATTTAACCCTCTTGACACCCTTTTCAATTTCCTTTATATCAGTTCTCTCATTTTAGACTAGTTTTCGCTTTTGAATTCAAATGTGACTATGTTGGACTTCCTTGGCAATTTTCCACTTACATATGTATGAAATCTAGCCCCCAAGTCCTTCTTTGTGTGCTGTGTGTGAGTGCTGACTGGATGTATTTCAAACACATTTGGTTGGAGTTCCGTTTCCTTCCCTGGCTGACAAGTAGAAAGGATTGTGGCTGGGACCCCTTTTGCACCCCTGCTTCTCTCCTCATGATCTGTTTAAATGGTTGTATAATTCTACCTGAACAGACAATCAACATTTGCAGTGAACAAACATGAAGCTGACCTGCTCATAAAGCAACAGGGGGCAAGAGCACAAAGCACTGGAAAAGTAGAGTGAATTATATGCGTACGCTGGATAGACCCCTTTACCCTTCTAGCTACAGTGACTATGCATTGGGAACTGGCCTGATCATACCATCTTGGATTAGGACAAATTCTCCCTTCACCCCTTCTTCTCCCTGCTCTCTACATTCACCCCCAACCCTTTCATATTCCTTCACAAATGTTTTAGTAACTTCTGCTTACATAATGCCATCCTTCTAACTCCACAAACCCTTCCTACTGCCAGCTGAATACTCTGCACATATCCACAGCCTAGTTTTAGGTCTGCAGCCAGTCTCCATGGGAACTCAGCTAACCTCCCTATGACCCACGTTTTCATTATTGTCTCAAATAGTTTCTTTTTCTGGGGTCTAAATTCCAATGTGCTACCACAGTATTTCCCCAAAAGTGATGTGTTTGTTTAAATACTTATTTGTGTTAGCTAAAGAGATACACCCTTGTTTTCAGATCTGAGTTACCCCCACTTTGTCCATGACACCCTATTGCCAATGTTAAGAAGTTCCTTTTTATGAATGTGTGACTTTTAGAACATGAGCAACTTTGTACATGTAACTAGAAGGAGCACATCCAGGAACACCATCATGAGTTCTATCCATTGCTAGTTCAATCCTCTTTAAAGCCTTCTAAATTTGTGGCCAGTTCTAATCTGTATGGTAGGACTGTTGTAACGATTCCTTAGATAATGTACATGAAGCAAATTACTTCTTAAAGGCTAACTGTCATTTATATGGTATCAAAGCAGCTGGCCAATCAACTCCTTTCTTGGGTGGATTGTTGGTTAATACCTTAGGATGTCTGGCTGATGTTTCCTCAATGGGATCTAATGCTTAGGAGATGATGTGTCTTTGTGGGTTGTTGTTGTTGTTGTTTTTTACTGAGAAATCGATCAGAGCTTGGGGAAAGTGACACCCCTGTAGCTAACATAAGGGAGACATTATATGACTGTGAAACATCTCAGACCGGAGCAGAGAACTGTGAGGTGGCTGAAGGATGCCACTTCTCTCCCGGAGGCCCTGGTATGTGGTGGCAGAATTTCTACTTTCAAGAAATTCATCATTGCCTCCACTTATGTCCCAGCCAACTGTATATTGTAAATCAAAAGTTTTATTTTAAAAACATGCCATAAGTCTCCAGCACTTTCTGATCCATAGGAAACCAAGAACAGGTAGCACTACACAGAAATCCACTGTGTGGGGAAAGTGTAATCATATCTGTTTTCTTAAATGTTCAAAGGACTTAATATCTATCATTTCCACATGACGTTGGCTATGTATTCTTTGATAGGAAGACATGCAGAGTGGTGACAATGTGCATTATAGAACTGCCTGTGCCAAAGACCCCTGTGGCAATGTCAGAACTGATGTATTTAAGCCAATTCCACATTAGAGATTGCATTTGACCAAATTGTCTCCATGGATGTCAACTCAAAGTTGTTGTTGTCCTTCTTCTTCTTCTTCTTCTTCTTCTTCTTCTTCTTCTTCTTCTTCTTCTTCTTCTTCTTCTTCTTCCACGGATATCTTCTACTGTGCAAGCAGTTTAATAAATCAGTTTTGACTTTGTTTTCAGGGGTTATGCCAGGGATTAAAGGAAGACTTCCAGGAGCAGCAGAGAGCTAAAATACTGCCATGCAATCTTGAATACCACTTCTACACATAATTCAGGAGAGCAACCAATGCCCCATCAGAGATAATCATGGCTATAACAAACTGTCTAAAATGCTGCAGCTATTGGTATTATTTTATTACATGGTGCATAACTTTCATTGCAGTGTGATGCCAAAGAACTACCAGCATATTTTAGCCTTGGTGTTTGCTCTAAAGGAGATCAATGAAAATCCCACAGTCTTACCTAATGTCACCTTGGGGTTTCGCATCTATGAGAGCTACTACAACCCACAGATTACTTATATGGGCACGCTTGGTCTGCTTTCTACACTGCATCAATTCCACCCAAACTACAAATGTGATGTGCAAAACAATTTGATAGCCATCATTGGAGGAATTTACTCTCTCATTTCACTTGAGATTTCCACAATCTTGGAGACTTACAAGATTCCACAGGTAGGTTTGTAGACATGAGTTGGCTTCTTCACCCCATAATGGCAGGAAGAATTTGATGTTTGAATTGTGGCCCTTTACCCCCTACATTTTTTCTCATTTAGAAAGGTTCTCTCTAGTGTTTTTTTCAGTTCCATCGCTACTGCACAGGAACCTAGTTACTGAGTTCCTTTTAGCTATAGAGGGTTTATTCTGCTTACAAAACTTAATATTTTTTTCATAGAAGATGCAGTATTCCCTAATGGTGAGGTCCATTGTGAACATTATTAAAAACTCTGGGAATAAGTTTCATTTTTTAAAAAAAATTCTCAACGTAGTTTCTTTCTTCTTTTAAGAAACATAGGTTGGATAACCACACATTGTTCCATTCCATGTGTTGAAAATAATGGAATAACGTACATTAGCCTTCCAAAACCTTGAGCCTTCCAGATGTTTTTGACTTCAACAACCATCAGCATCTGCCAGCATGGCCAATCATCAGGCATGCTGGGAGGTGTATTCCAAAACTTCTGGATAGCAGCAGGTTGGGGAAGTTTGATATACAGTGTTACTGTCATGTATTGGCTTTAGAGCTACATTCATTGACTGCTATATCATCAGACTCAAGGGTCTGCCGAATCTGGGGGCATATTGGATCTCTGCAAAACTGTCCTGGGTTCCACCTTAAAATGGCTGCCGCAGACCAGGATAGTCAAAAAAGACAAGTAAACTTCCAAGAATATTGAGTACAAGGTGAGATCTGAGCCCCAACACACAACACTTCCTTTGAACCCAAAGTTTTCTGTGCCAACAGAAGCCAATTTCTTCTCTCCCTTTTTTCCTGCCCCATATCTCTGCCTGCCATTCCCCCCCTTTTTCTCTCACACCCCAGATCCCTACCTAAACTCTCCTGTCCCACACAGACACACACACACCAGATCACCACCCGTAGAAACTCTCTTTCCCTGGATAAGCAACCAAAGACATTCTCTCTCTCTCTCTGTCTCTCTCTGTCTCTCTGTCTCTCTCTCACACACACACACACACACAGACATACACAAGCACAGACACACACAGTCAAGGACCCCATATATCCATCATGCATACGTGTATTCATAAACACAGGCCCTGTCCTTCCCAACTCCCCAGGCTGCTGAAGCTGGATCCCCCAGGACCCTGGCCTGCTTCCTGCTGCCATCTCCAGACCCCCAGGATGGCTTCGTGCTGGCTTCCCTGACCCACTTGCAGACCCACAGCAGCAAAAGGGGTCCCAACTTCCATCCCCTCCCCTTTTCTTGGTGGCTGGGTGTGCTGCACAGGAAACTGCCAGCCTGCAACCATCCACCGGCATGATTTCCTGAGGATGTCCCTGAGCCACATGTGCAGCCAAGCAGCAATCCTGGGAACTGAATGTGGCAGTGGCGAGAGGCCCTCGCCGCACTCGGAAGGAGCCCAGACGCTTGTAAGACACTTTAGAAATAATGGAACATAAAAACCAGGAGAAGCAGGACAGCTTGGTGAGCACAGCGGAGGGTGTAAGGGGACACAGTGGTGACCACAGGCAAAGTGTTGCCTACCACCAGCCAGCCCTGCAGGTCCATAATTGCAGACCTTGGACTTAATGATGTGATGCGCGGGGGGGGGGGTGTTGGGGTTGACAGCCATGGCGGCTAATTAGCATAAAACTGACATCTCCCTTCTCCCCTCCTCACCTTTCATAATTCAGAACTGTCTCTACATTCCTGGTATGTTATAGCAAACAAAACAGGAAGGCACACAGGCACTGAAGTCCAACTCTAGCTGCACCACTGTCCCCTAAGCCAAGAAACACAGAACCCGGTAGCACAAAACCCAAACCATCAAGAAAACACATATCCTTCACATATTATAATATAGCGATCCTAGTGACATGTTGGGAGTCTTGGAGCATTCCTAACTGTTCATACATTCCATTAGTTTAGACAAAATTATATTAGGTCAATAATTTTAATATGGAATGGTGGAAGTAACTGTGCTAGGAATTATATAGAGATGATTTTGCAAAATACTCCCTCCACTAAGGGTTCAACATTTTCAGAAAGATAACATTTCTGGGCTTCCTCTCAAGGTCACCCAATTACATAGATTTTAGAAAACATTTTGGGAGAGTAATGACCAGGTAGCAATATATGAATACCTTTTCTTCAACACTGTATTCATAATTCTAAAAGAAAATATTTCATGATCCAAAACTGGGTGATTTTCCATTTTCTTGGATAAAAAAAAAGGTGAGCTTTTTTTCTGAATATTTCCATCTTTTCCCCTAAGCCTTCACATCCCTACCCCCACTGCCATGCTACTGATAGCAAGACAAGGCGGGGGGGGGGGGCGGGCGGACTGGACTGGCCTGTTTCTCCTGCTTGTAACTTTGGTCTTTTCCATCCAAGTTACCTATTATTCCCCCAGGGCAGATTGCATGCAGATTGCTCAAAAACAAATGTAAAATAATGAATATGAAAATGAAAATGAATGCATTGGTTTTTCACATTCATTGTTGTCTTTTCTTTCCTTTTTAATTATTGTTACACTGAAAATCTTATGGATACATTTGTTTCATGCTTCTTTTTCTTTCTTTCTTTCAAATGAATGCACACTTCTGTTCTGTGGCATACACTGAATATCTCCTACACAGAAATAGCCCAGCCACTGATCTCAATGCACTACCAACCTCTAGGTTGGAATATTATAATGCAATGTATGTGGGGCTACTTTCGAAGACTTCTCAGAAACTTCAGTTAGTTAGCATCTGGGTTTATCATGGGACAACATCACACTAAATATATCTTTCCAGCTCCTTTTATTATGATTATGATTGTGATTCTTTGTATTTATAGTCAGTCAAATGAATTCCTGAGGTGTCATACAAAAAAGACAATGATGTAATAACATGTAACAAAACTCCAGAGGAAGTGAGCAAAAATATATAAAATGTATAAAAACAACAGAAAGACAATGCAAAGCCAGTATGAGAGAAAGTACTACAAAAGTAAACATAATAAAATACAACAGAAATGACGGTCTAAAACCACATAATACCGAAGCTAAACCCTAAAAAATGTAATAGAGATTAGATATCATCGATTTAAAAGGACAAAAAAAGCCTTAACCTGTGACTGAAAGTGATACATTTTTGGCAGCAGGTGATCTTTCCTTGGGAGGGCAGCATGAAACCTAGTGGCATCACCAAGAAGGCCACCACCACCCCAAAGCTCAGAAAAAGGGGACACACGGAGGAGGGCCTCTTTGGCCATGGGTGGGCACATCAGGGAATTGGTGTTCCATGAAGTACCGAGACTCCAAGCCACAAAGGGCTTTGTAGGTTAAACCAGCACTTTGAATTGGCCTCAGAGGTGAACAGGAAGCCAGAGCAGATAAGTCACAGCTAGTGCAATATACTCCAGTCACAGACTCCTTAACAGCAACATTGACTGTGTTCAATGCCATTTCCATTGAACACAGTCCATTTCCAGGCAAGATTCAATGTACTGAATCTTAACTATAGAACCCTACATGGCTGAAGTGAAGACCAGGGCAGCTAAAGGAGTGGTGCCTGCTACATACGCCTGCAAAGACACTGTGTTTCTTTCTCATTAAAGGTCCTCCCACCAGCTGAAATAAGAAAGGTGGAGCTAAGGAAAGCGCTTTTCTGTCAAGCCACCTTGTTTACTGAATGCCTTCTCCTCCCCGGGCCACCACAGGGAGGGACACCAGGAGACAACTCTACTGTCTTTTCGGTTCCAGGCTAATATGTTTTTATTTGCCCAAGTATTCCAGCAGGTCCTGTGTAAGGTAGATGCAACACCATCCCATTTCCCCATCCTGTGCCCCCCTTACCTTTACATTTGCTGCTTGCATGTAGGCTCTATGGGGCTCTCCCTGGAGTTCACACAGTTGTTGCAGGAGCTCACTCGGGTCTCCCAAGAGTTCTGTGGCCACTTGTTCTGTGTCCTTGGGATGAGTGAAGGAGAGGACAGGCAGATGCTCTAGAGAGCCCTGCAGACTGCTCTCCCAACACAGCAAATGCCAAGGTAGGAGAGTGGCTGAGTGGGTTCTACAGAGCACCCACTGGAGGACACTAAGGTGGGCCCTCCTTGTAGGGGAGCTGATAAAGGGAGCCAAGTAGAGTGGTGAAATTTCCTCCTCACCCCGGTTCATCCCCTGATGCAAGCACCTCACCCTGTGTCATGGCTGGGCCAGCCCTCCATTCCAGCATGTAATGTGAATTGGCTGACTGAATGGGTTAGGTCCACTCTGTGGAAAATCATTTTGTGATGATGTTCTTAGCTTTTTCTTGTAGCTTACTTCCCCCATACATTTAGGGAAGTGCATCCTAAAACTCTCTTCAACACACAAATAATTGAATCAATCTGATTCTATAAATAAAAGGTAAAGGTGTCCCCAACCAGTCATGTCCGACTCTAGGGTGTGGTGCTCATCCCCGTTTCTAAGCCGAAGAGCCAGCGCTGTCCGAAGAGGCTTCCGTGGTCATGTGGCCAGCATGAGTGAACACCGAGGTGCACGGAATGCTGTTACCTTTCCCGCCGAGGCAGTACCTATTTATCTACTTGCAATTTTTTGCTTTCGAACTGCTAGGTTGGCAGGAGCTGGGACTGAAGCCGGGAGCTCACTCCGTCACGCAGCACTCGGGTCTCGAACTGCTGACATGCCGACCTTCCAGTCTGCAGTTCAGCGTCTTAACCACTAAGCCACCGCGGCCCCTTCTATAAATTCTATAACTGCTGCTCTATAAATACAATGTTTAAAACTCCCTGAACATTCAACTAGCATGTCAGCAATGAAGATTTACATGAGCCATTTCTTTGACCATCCACATTTATGTCAAATCTCATCTGAAGCATTAGAGTTATAGTCCATATTTATCCATATAGGCATCTTACCCAATCAGGATTTGCTAGCACTTTTTTCATTGCACATACCACTCCCGTACAGATGTTATTCCATTCATAAAATATCTCTGCATTCTATTTCAGCTCACAACTGGACCTTTTTCCCCAGCCTGGGGTGACAAAGCACTATCTCGTACTTTGTATCAGATGGTCCCAAATGATGCTCATCAGTACATTGGGCTTGTCCAGTTACTTGTGCATTTCAACTGGACATGGATTGGGCTCTTTACTATGGATAATATGCATGCAGAATGGCGTTTGCAAAAATTACTGCCAATGCTTTCACAGGGAGGCATCTGTGTGAACTTTATAGAAAAAATGCCAACCTTTGGAAAACATGGTGGAAAGACATGGTCATCACATAGTGAATTGGAAGGACATTCAGCTTTCATGGAAAGCAAAGCCAATGTGTTTCTTGCTGATACTGCAAAGCCAGAGATAATTACAATAAGCTTGTTAATTCAGGGAGCAGTCCTAGATTCACCTAGAAGTAAGTTATGGATTATGACAACATATTGGGATTTCACAGCAAGCACCACTGTACCGGGTCATGATATACAAACCTTGCATGGTATGCTATCCTTTGCAGTCCACTCAAAGGAACCATTAGGATTCAAGCAATTTCTTCAGAGTGTAAATCCTTCCTGGGCAAAAGAAGATGGCTTCATCAAGGTATTTTGGGAAAAGGCCTTTAACTGTTCATTGAAACGATCCAGCGAGAGTAGAGTGTTGAAAAAAGACTGCAGCACGGATGAGAAACTGGAGAGCCTTCCTGGAAATTTCTTTGAAATGAGTATGACTGGTCACAGCTACAGTGTTTACAATGCTGCCCTTGCTGCGGCACATGCTTTATATTCCATGTATGTATCAAGATCCAAACACAAATTATGGGAGTCTGGAAGAAAGCTGGTGTCCTGGAATGTGCTGGCATGGCAGGTATTTCCAATCAAAGCCACATCTTTTATTTTTTTAGATAGGGAGGTGGCTGTGTGTGGGGTAAGCTGGTACCAGTGCCAGCGGTATTATGTCCTCTTTACATTAAAAGCCTCAGAAGTTACACATAAAGCTCTTCCCAGCTTCTCAATGGAGCATTTCTTAAAGTCATGCATAGGAGTCATTCGGTTTAAGGTTAAGGTTAATAGATATCACTTTGCTTGTTGTTTCCATCTCCTTTTCCTTTTCTATATCCTGGTCAGTAACTTATTTTTTCCAGAGGGGCACATTAAGACAAAATGGAGTGAGGGGCATACCGTAATTCCCAGTTACCCAAAATGATCTGCCACAAATTTCTATTTCTACCTGCTTAGGAAATGGGGCAGAGAACTCTTCCCAAGGGAAAGGTTTTGCATCCATCTAGCCACAGTAAAGCAGTGAGGAAGCAAGACCCAGACTGATGTAAAATAATCTCAACCTTCCTAGGATAGGTACTTGTCAGTGTGATCATGAAAATACTTTGTTGTCCATTTGTGCGTTTTTGTCTTTGAATTTAGCTCCATCCTCTTCTGAGGGGCATCTCATTCAACAACAGTGCAGGGGAGGCAGTAGAGTTTGATGAAAATGGAGAAGCAGTCACAGGATTCGATGTTACAAACTGGGTAATTTTCCCAAATCAATCCTTTCTGAGAGTTAAAGTGGGAATGTTCAATCCAGTAGCTCCTCCTGGAAAAAAGTTAACAGTCCATGATAAAAGCATCGTGTGGCCTAGGACGTTCAAGCAGGTGAGACAGCAAGGATCTTGCCAGATGTAGCACAACTTGATTGTTTCAAAATACTTTACACCACCTTTCCTGTCCAACATAACCAGGCCGTGTTCAATAAAAGAAACATAATATAAATTAAAGAGTCGCGGGAGTGCCTTTTTATTGAAGGTGAGTCATACACCAAAAAGTTCCACCAGTATAAGCCTCAAAATTCTACTGATTATAAAAAAGTGATACATAATATCCACTTTCTACGTGATGAGGTCTACAATTGTAGAGACTTGTGATAAAAAATTTCCACAGGTACAAGGAGTGAAATCTGCTGAAAAGTGACACATTTACACTTTTCCCCTATTTCATCATGGCATTTCATATATAACTTCGAAATTTTGCTAAAATCTATTGATGTATTTATTCAGGATTGCTGAGGCTAGGGATGTTGCGGGAACTCAACTGGGTCCGAGAGTCCATGCCCCCCCCTGCGATCCCTGGACTGTGCCCACCGAGACACTGTCCTCACTTGCTCCCTGCATGCACTCTGCCGGACTCACTGTGAGCCCGTCAGGTGAGCGCCCACCATTTTCCTGCCTTTGGTTTCTGCATAAAAAAGGAAATTTAAAGAATGTGCATATGTAAAAAATGTGCAGTTTGGGGCCAGAAAAACTTACTACATGCAATATTAGAGGTATAATGCCACTAATATTGCACATATTAAGCTTTCCTGGCCCCAAACTGTGCACATTTAAAAATTCACATTTTTTAAACTTCCTTTTTTATGCAGAAACCAAAGGTGGGAAAACGGCAGGTGCTCACTGGACAGGATCACGGTGAGTCCTGGCAGCCTGCCGAGCTTGTGGGCGGCCCGAACACGGGTCCGGGGGGAAGCAAGAAAGGGTGGTGCTTCAGCGGGCTCCCGGAGAACCCAAGCTGGGGTGGGTTCACACATTCCTAGCTGAGGCGTGCCTTTCTTTGGTTTGGCAAGGTTCTGACCAGTGGTTAACAACTATTAAGGATTTTTTGTCCCATTACAACCTACGGCAGCAAATGCTTGTGAAGGTTTGTCATGCATGTGGAGTGTCATTCTGGAGCTACAATGCTGCAAGTACTTCCATGTTTTCAAAGGAGTTTGCAGAGGAAATCAAGGACATTCTGGTTCAATGTGTTTTCCGTTATTTATGGGATGTGACTTCACAACATCAGGCCATACATTACTAGACAGATTGGGACACTAGCCTTGAGATACCTAGGGGACTTTAACACTTCCCCCTACCCCCCTGCTGTGGTCCCACTCTGAATGAGACAGGCCTGACTTACATTGCCAAACAGGAATGTGCTTGCAGAGACCTATTCTGATGTTTGTGCTCAATACATGAAGGCCTAAACGGACCTGCAGTGACACTGGGGACAGGGCGTACACCAACCCAACTCCCTCCCTCCCTCCCTCCCTCCCTCCCTCTTTCACGCACACACACACACACACACACACACACACAATTTCCTTAAACAGCTTGGGAAGTTCAGGCTTTCCTAAAGAACATTCAAATTCCCCCTGCCCTCTGCCGCTGCTGCCTTTGAAGGTACTCTCCCATCATGTCCTGTTGATATATGTGTGCTGCCTGCCACAAGTATATATGTGCCATTATCACACATGTCACTCGCAAACCATATTTTGTTTTGTGCAGGTGTTGGTTTTGGTTGATTTTTAAAAAAGAACAAAACATGGACCCCCACCCCCATTTTCCAGCCACCTAATAAGGTGGCAAAGCAGGGAGAGCTGTGTTGGCTCAGCCATGGCACATACATGCACTTAAAGCATACTTGCACTGCCAAAACAGAACGTTTTTTTACATATCATAAGGGGTACCACAGCAATTCCCTATAGAGGAGAGTGACACCTGATAGATGATGTGATAAAAAACACACATGCACACACACACACAGGGTAGAAAAACAAGTATGAGGGTGGGGGTGGTGACCTTTAACGATAACTGTTTCATGTTGATCACTGGGAAAATCCTCCACCTTAGTTTGGACTGTGAGAGCCTTCCTTGTCTTGGGCAAAGAGAAAGATTGGGGATGCTATTGGGGAACTGCCCAAGCTGCTGCCCAATGGCTTCCCCGACCAAGCTGGCTGAGGGGTAGGGATATCAGAGAATTCTGCCACGGACTGAAATGTAGGGGTGGACGAAAGTCACTTACCTGTCGTAGAAGCTTGTTCGCGGTGGGGGGGAGGCGCTTCGCTGCTCCCCCCGTGAAGTTCAGGCTGGGGGGGAGGCTTCCTGCCTCGCCTTGGCCGAAATTCAGGCCGGGGGGAGGCTTCCCGCCTCGCCCTGGCCGAAATTCAGGCCGGGGAGGAGGCTTCCCGCCTCGCCCGGCCGCGAATTCGAAAGTTTAAAAAAAAAAAAACGCCCCCGTGATAGGCTACGTGATGATTAACATAGCCTATCACGGCTAGATCTGCAAAGTCAGCCGTGATAGGCTACGTTAATCATCACGTAGCCTATCACGGGTGACTTTAAAAAAAAAAAGCGCGTACGCTAATTGCGGCCCCCATAGGGAGCTGCCATTCGCGTTCCTTATTTGGTCGCTGTAGTCTACGTAAATCTCTACGTAGACTACAGCGAAAATAAGGGCAACGCAAATAGCGTTGCCCTTATTTTCGCCGTAGTCTACGTAGAGATTTACGTAGACTACAGCGACCAAATAAGGAACGGGAATGGCGGCTCCCTATGGGGGCCGCCATTATCCGTACGCGCTTTTTTTTTTTTAAGTCACCCGTGATAGGCTACATGACGATTTACGTAGCCTATCATGGCTGACTTTGCAAATCTAGCCGTGATAGGCTACGTTAATCGTCACGTAGCCTATCACGGGGGCGTTTTTTTTTTTCTTTTCTTGGAATGGCGGCGGTGGCAGCCGGTCGAAAGACCGGCTGCTGCTCCCGCCCCGCACGAACACCCGCCGAACCGCCGGCCGGACCCGCCGCCGGGAGGGACATTCGGCAAAGGTAAGTCCCATCCAGGGGGTGGGGTGCGGGGTGCGGGGCGGGTGCGGAGGATTTCTCCCCGAAACTTGTTCGGGGGGCCGAACACGTTGGCGCTCGGCCCCCCGAAGTTTCGGGGAGAAATTCTCCGCCATCCCTACTGAAATGGGATCAAATTCCCTTCAGTCTGTGCCACGGAATCCTCTGAGGAACGGCACCACGAGGTCTTGCGGAGCCAGCAGTCATGAGGCTTTTTTTTTGTCATTTGCACAGAGTTGCAAAATTTTCGTAAATAAAAACGCAAGGTAGCATTTTCCGATAATAAGTACGTACGATTTTTTTTTTTTATTGAATTGTGCTCAACACCACGATGTTTGTGGGTGTCCTTTTTCAATTGAAATCCTCCATCTCTGTTTACTTTCAGCAAAAACACTTCCTCCTCCTCGGGGCTTCCCAAAACAAGGCTGCCCTAGGTGTGACTGAGCGATGCACTCTTGGTTTAAATCAACACTGTTGAAAGAAAGAAAGAAAGAAAGAAAGAAAGAAAGAAAGAAAGAAAGAAAGAACCTTTTAAAATGACCATGCCAGTCAAGAGCCCTGCACGAGTATTATTCCCCCTGCTAGGCTTTCTATTTCCACATCCAGCCTTTTTGGTGACATGGTGAGGCTAAAATGGAGAGGAGAACCAACTCTGTGCATGTCTACTCAGAAGTAAGTCTTACTGAGTTCAATGTGACTTACATCTACACATGTCAGCACCCCACTTGCCCCCAGCTCAGCTTTGTATTTCCACATCCAGCTCATTAGCAAACCTCCAGTTAGTTATCTCACTGGGTGAATTTGGGCTGGAATCTAACCACTAGATCATACTTCTGTTATGAAACTCATGAAGAACAAGAGACAGTATAATGGAAAGTTCTTTCTGAAGCAGTCACACTTAGAGGTGGACGAAAGTCACTTACCTGTCCTCGAAGATTTCCCGCGGTGGGGGGGAGGCGCTTCGTTGCTCCCCCCGCGAAGTTCAGGCCGGGGGGGAGGCTTCCCGCCTCGCCCGGCCGAAATTCAGGCTGGGGGGGAGGCTTCCCGCCTCGCCTGGCCGAATTCAGACCGGGGAGGAGGCGCCTCGCCTCTCCCGGCCGCGAACTAAACAGTTAAAAAAAAAAAAACGCCCCCGTGATAGGCTACGTGACGATTAACGTAGCCTATCACGGCTAGATCTGCAAAGTCAGCCGTGATAGGCTACGTAAATCGCCATGTAGCCTATCATGGGGGCGTTTTTTTTTTTCTTTTATTGCAATGGCGGCGGCAGCTGGTCGAAAGTTCGGCTGCCGCCCCTGCCCCTGACGTAGACCCGACGAACCGCCGGCCGGACATGCTGCCGCCGGGAGGGACATTCGGCAAAGGTAAGTCCTGTCCCGGGGGGGGGGGGTGCGGGGTGCGGGGGGGTGCAGAGAATTTCTCCCCGAAACTTGTTCGGGGGGCCGAACATGTTGGCGCTCGGCCCCCCAAAGTTTCGGGGAGAAATTCTCCGCCATCCCTAGTCACACTTCACTTGTACAAATGCAGCATGAAGGGAAAGATCAGCAACCTTCTCCTTGTTTGAAAAAAAAAAAGCACACTCTGCACATGCTCAGGGAATGGACAAAATGGGGAATAAACATGCTAGGGAATATGAAGAACTATACTCTTCCATTATGTGTTTGTGTATGGGGGGGGAATCTCCCTTAATCCAGCTGTTCCCTGGAACCCCCCCCCCCCGCCCATTCACCCAAGGGTCTTCAGAGTTAACTAACAGGAGGTTTGATAATGAACTGGATGCAGAAATCAATACAAAGCTGAGCAGAGAGCGGAGAACCAACTCTGTGCATGTCTGCTCAGAAGTAAGTCTTGCTGAGTTCAATGCAACTTACTCCTACACATGTCAGCACCCCACTTGCCCCCAGCTCAGCTTTGTATTTCCACATCCAGCTCATTAGCAAACCTCCTGTTAGTTATCTCAGAAGACCCTTGGGTGAATGGGGGGGGGGATCCAGGGAATACCTGGATGGAGGGAGATTACACACACACACACACACTAGAAGAATATAGTTCTTCATATTCCCTGGTACATTTATTCGTCATTTTGTCCATTCCCTGAGCATGTGCAGAGTGTGCTTTTTATTCAAACAAAGAGAAGGTTGCTGATCTTTCCCTTCATGCTGCATTTGTACAAGTGAAGTGTGACTGCTTCAGAAAGAACTTCCCATTATACTGTCTCTTGTTCTTCATGAGTTTCATAACAGAAGTATGATCTAGTGGTTAGAGTCCAGCCCAAAGTCACCCAGTGAGATAACTAACTGGAGGTTTGCTAATGAGCTGGATGTGGAAATACAAAGCTGAGCTGGGGGCAAGTGGGGTGCTGACATGTGTAGGAGTAAGTTGCATTGAACTCAGCAAGACTTACTTCTGAGCAGACATGCACAGAGTTGGTTCACCTCTCCATTTTAGCCTCACCATGTCACCAACAAGGCTGGATGTGGAAATAGAAAGCCTAGCAGGGGGAATAATACTCGTGCAGGGCTCTTGACTGGCATGGTCATTTTAAAAGGTTCTTTCTTTCTTTCTTTCTTTCTTTCTTTCTTTCTTTCTTACAGCATTGCTTTAAACAAAGAGTGCATCGCTCAGGCACACCTAGGGCAGCTTAGTTTTGGGAAGCTCCGAGGAGGAGGAAGTGCTTTGGCTGAAAGTAATTACTGCACGTCTCAGGGCAGGGGAAAAAATACATAAATATCTACGAAAAATAGCCTTTCTTACGGATGTTATCCAGAATTATGGCTGTTACGGCTGTCGGTACAGATTTATCTTCGTAACTTTCGAAGCAGAAAAAAACAGGAGAATTCCGGGGGCTTGCGAAAGACGGTACGGAGCACTGGCCGCAAACTGCGGAAGTCAAGCGGCATGGAAGGTACACAATTCGTACATCCCTACTGAGGGGTCTCAGATGGAGGGATGTTGGAAAAAATCCACCACGGACTCTAGTGAGGCCAGATTCTTTGGAATCGGGCCCCCTGGAGTCCGTGGCGGAACGGACTAACCACCCACCGCCACTACCTTAAATCCCCCCAGGACAGACCTACCTGGTGGTGTATGCGGCGGCGGTGGCAGCGGCGGCGGCAGTGGCTCGTCTTCCAGCCACTGCCGGGCTGCTGCGTCCCCAAATATCAGCCGTCGTAGTGGCTGCCATTTGCATTCCTGCATTGGGCCATGATAGGCTACGTAAATACTTACGTAGCCTATCACAGCAAAGAGCATGGGCACAAATGGCGGCCGCTATGCCATTTGCGCCCCTGCTCTTTGCAGTGAAAGGCTACGTAAATACTTACATAGCCTATCATGGCCCAATGAAAGGACACAAATGGCGGCCGCCACGATGGCCGCCATTTGCAGCTGCAGCAGCCCAGCAGCAGCTTGAAGTCCGGCTGCTGCGGGCCCTGGCCGGCGCCTCCACGGCCTTTCTGCGGAGCAGAGCTCGCTGGGGAGGATTTTGGGGGGAGGGATGGATCGCCTCCCCCCCCACCCTGGATCCCTGGAATGGAACAAGGCAAGGGATTCATACATCCCTACTCAGATGTTTTGTTGGAGAACCCTAGAACTATGGTCCTGGAGGAATTGAACATCTACGCTGCTTCTGCCTTAACACCACCAGATCAAGACTTCATGTCCTCTACGACAACTATGGGGTCATCTCAGTTTGACATTGACCTAATGCAATGGGCAGGGCTCACACTTCTTTTGGACTTTGTCTCGGGGCATGAGGTGGGTGGCCCAGATCTTGCTGCACTGTGACATGGTGAAGTGCTACAGGCCATCGACATAGTCACTTAGGCCCCTGTACTGCGGCACAATCCTGAGTTGGCCTGATTCAGCATGCAATGAGTCAAGCTAACTCATAGATTTTTTGGTGGGAGGGTTGCACAAATCCTGACTTGTGCAAAATCACAGCCAGAAATAGCACAATTTGCATAAAATCACAGCTACAAACGGTCTAAGCTGCGATGTTGTGCAAATTGTGCTAGTCATGGCCAGGATTTGGTACTAATCCGCCTGTGACTTCGCACAACCCCCCCCCCCCACTAAAGTTCCTGAGTGGCAGGAACTATGCAGCTCGGCTTGCAAATGCAAGCCAAGCTGGGTCCATGCCGGGGATCTGTTGGGCTCTGAAAGGGCCTAAGCATCTATCCAATTTAGAACACTGTGATACTTTACACCCACAAGTGAAACCATAATGATCAAAACATCTTTTTCTCAGTGCTGTCCATTCTCCACTGATGTTTCTGATTAGGTGCTGCCCATTTCTGTGTGTAATGACAACTGCCATCCTGGCCACATCAGGAAAAAGAAGGAAGGGGAGCCATTTTGCTGCTATGATTGTGCCCCGTGTCCTCAAGGGAAAATTTCTGATCAGACCGGTAGGAATCATGGTTCTTCATAGATGTCAAGCATACTGCATCTCATACCATATCCAGCAAAACCAGTGTAACAAAAATGTGCATGGCCTTTGGTCTGGACGGAGTAAGAAAATGTTACTGATCCTTGAATATGTGGCTATAGGAAGAGGTCTTGTTATGCAAGAATGCAGACCTCTCTTTTACATTCAGACCTAGGTATGCTTGGTCACACATTTTGACACTCTAAACATTGGATTGATGGTTTCTTTCAGTTGGAAATGTGCTTCATACGTAAAGGAAAGAAGGAAGATATATATAGCCAACTACTGACAAAGAACACAGTGCTGTGTCCTCCAGTAAAAGTGCAGACTCTCTGGGAGTCCAGTAATTCAATGTTTCATACATAATACAAAATAAAAAGGAACAACTCCATATGCTGGCTCTAGGAGCTGAGCCAGGGGAAAGGATTATAGTGTCTGTGTAAAATTTGCTATATACTCTTATATGTGGATAGACAACAGGCAGAAAGACAAATCATCACCCTTAGCTTCCAATTTCCTGGCTTTTTTGAGTTTAACCCAAGATGAGATAGCCTTAATTCTGATAACCTGGCAAGATTAATGGGGCCAGAATGACCAGACATATTCCTTAATAGTAAGAGGCAAAGTTTCCAAGTACACCTTCTGTTAAGGAATTTGAACAACAATCCCCCAGGAGGGCTTGGAGATGGTTAGAGAAGATGACTCATCCTTATTTGCCCCCTCCAGCAAGGTGGGGGCAAGCTAGGTGTGAGTGGGAAACAGCAGAAGAACTTTGGGAAGACAAAAGATAGAGAATGGGAATGAGTGTGACGTGACCTATAAACTCTGAAGCACTGGGGGATCTCCCAGATCTCCCTCTCTGGAGATCTGATGTGGGAAAGGCAGGGCTGCTATTGGAGTGTTTTCTTTCACCTCTATTCAATCTATGTATTTGTAAATTACATGCAACTATTTCAAAATGCATAAGCCTGCAATGCCATAAGCCTCCTCCTTCTAAAAGAAATCAAACCCAGGTAAGCACAATACCCAAGACCAGCAGTACCATCAGGCTCAGTAAGCCTCCTGCCACAGTTGGCAGGATGGAAGGGGTGGTGCAATGAGCATCCCCACCCCACACCCCACACACACACTGCCTTCCCTCCTCACCTTCCAGCCACCACTGCCATCCTGCTTTGGAGTTGAGTTCCTGCTCATGTTTGCTGGGGACTGCATTTTTTGGAGGGTTCAAAATGGTGGGAGCCTTCTGCTGTGTCTGGCACTCTAGAATCTAGCGGGAGTGAAGATTCTACAATAGGATACTGCTGCTGGAACCAAGTAAGCTGAGCGGGAAGGGGAGAAGGATGTCATGAGTGATTGTTGGGAAAAACAGGGGCAGGGGCGGTGGTAGCAGTTTGACAGGGAGCAGTCTTTGCTTGCCTACATCAGGCAGTGGCATTGCCGTTGGAGAGAGAGAAAGAGGGCTGCTTCACACCGGGCTTTTGTCCTGCGATTGCGATTGCTCCTTCACAGAAGCTTGCAGGCTCTTTACATGACACCGTGATCATCATTAAATGCCCTTTGTTCTGTTTTTAAATACGTCACAGATAATGAGCTATCAAATTACCCTGTTGTGTTCTGCTCGAGTTCCCTCTGTGAAAAAAGTAAAGATGGCAAGAAAAGGAGTGAGATCAATGAAAGATAATGGAAGACTCAGATATCGTGAGAAGTAGGGAAAAGGGTTGGGGGAAAAGGAAGCACGTGAAAAAGGGAGTCGAAGTGATCCTGAATTTAAAATGGAAGCAGAAAGCCCCATTTTAAATGCAGGATTTTCTGCTGGTGTAGAGATGCCCAGATAGAGAGAGAGCAACACCAGTTGCTGGGGAAAATGGGTGGGAGGGTGCTGTTGCACTCATGTCCTGCCTTTGGACTTCTCATTCGGGCATCTGGTTGGCCAGAGTGGGAACAGAATGCTGGAATAGATGGACCCTTGGTCTGATGCAGCATGGCTCTTATGTTCTTAAGTGTGTGTGTGTGTGTGTGTGTGTGAGAGAGAGAGAGAGAGAGAGAGAGAGAGAGAGAGGCTTCTGGGTGAGCATGTGGTGCACAGGTGAGATTTAAACGCAGACGTCTTCACTCAGAGTTCATGCATTACCATAATACATCATGAAGCACCATGTTCTCTCTCATATCAGAGGCATATTTATTTTATATATATATTTTGTTTTCCAGACTTGTATTAAGGCAGATGTATTTGGGCAATGCTTTCTGATAGGGATAGGATATATGAATAATTCAAGACTAGGGATGTACGAAAGTCACTTACCTTTTTGAAGGGTGACATTCGTGGTGGGGGGAGGCACTCCGTCCTTCCCCCTGAAATTCTCTTTGGCCGACTCCACTCTGCGGAGGTTCCGCAGAGTCGCCGGCCAGGTCCGCCCGCAGCCAGACATCCAACCACTGGGCAGCCTGCAGGGACGCAAATGGTGGCTGCCATAGCCGCTGCCATTTGCGTCCCTGTATTTTGCCGTAATAGGCTACGTAAATATTTACGTAGGCTATCACGGCAAAAAAAAAAGGGAACGCAAATGGGAGCCGCTGTAGCTGCTGCCATTTGTGTTGCCTTTTTTTTTTTTTGCTGTGATAGGCTATGTAAATATTTACGTAGCCTATCACAGCAAAATACATGGCAAAATACTTACACAGCCTATCACGGCTTCTGCAGGGATGCAAATAGCGTCCCTGCGTTAGCCGTGATAGGCTATCACGGCTATCACGGACGCAGCCACCATTCACAAGTCAGCGCAAATGGCAGCAGGTAGGTGTCCCGTTTCGCACACCTTTCATGGGGTGGGGGGCAGGGGGGCCTTCATTCCACCATGGAGTTCGAGGGGCGGAATGCACTGGCATTCGACCTCACCAAGATCTGTGGTGGAATTCTCTGACATCCCTATTCAAGACAAGTTACTTTAACGGCCTCTACCGTCTTCTCAGATTGCATCTGCTCTCTATCTCTCCTTAAAAAGCACTACTTTTTCTTTCTAGATATGGATTCCTGTATTGATTGTTCAGAAGATCACTATTCAAACTTAGAACAGGATCAATGCATTCCCAAGGTTATAAGCTATCTCTCCTACGAGGAACCTTTGGGGATTTCATTGTCTTTCTCTGCTGTTGCTTTTGCTGTGATCACAGCTTTGATACTTGGAAACTTTGTGAGGCACCAGGACACTCCCATAGTCAAAGCCAACAACCGGAGCCTCACCTACATCCTGCTCATCTCCCTCCTTTGCTGCTTCCTCTGCTCCTTGCTGTTCATCGGACAGCCAAAGAAGATGACTTGCCTTCTCCGGCAAACAGCTTTTGGCATCGTCTTCTCAGTTGCTCTTTCTGCTCTTTTGGCAAAAACCATCACTGTGGTTCTGGCATTCATGGCTACCAAACCAGGATCCAAGATGAGGAAATGGGTAGGGAAAAGGGTGGCCAATTTGATCGTCATTTCCTGCTCTTTTATTCAAATAGGAATTTGCTTGATTTGGCTAAGTACATTTCCTCCATTCCCCGATATGGACATGCATTCACTGACTGGGGAAATTGTAGCAGAATGCAATGAAGGCTCAGTCACCATGTTCTACACTGTCCTGGGCTACATGGGTGTTCTAGCCATTGTCTGCTTTACAGTAGCATTTCCAGCCAGGAAGTTGCCAGACAGTTTCAATGAGGCCAAATTTATCACTTTCAGCATGTTGGTCTTTTGCAGCGTTTGGCTCTCCTTTGTTCCCGCCTATCTGAGTACCAAAGGGAAATACCTGGTGGCCGTCGAGATCTTCTCTATCCTAACTTCCAGCGCTGGCTTACTGGCTTGCATCTTTTTTCCTAAATGCTACATCTTAGTGTTCAGGCCCCACCAGAACATCAGGGAGCAAATAATAAGGACAAAAAACTAACAAAGAATGCCAGAAACCATTTTCTTTTTCCAAAATGTGTGAATAATTGGTCTGAATTGCTTATGAATAACAAATTGTGATCCTACTTCACCCCTGAACAGGGCCTATTATATTGAAGAATGTGGGATCTGATCTATGCAAATTAGTTGCAAGTTTTTCCTTCTGAGTATATCAGAATTTCTACCTAGCAACAATCAGCTTGAGGCCATTGCTGGTGACTACAGACCTGTTGTATCTTGGTCTTTATACTGCACAAGGAGTTGCGTATACATACCCTGACTAAACTTGAAATCTATCTGTATTTGACATTTATTTGTAGGGATGGCGGAGGATTCTGTCACGGATTTCAGTGAGGCTGAATTAGGGATGGCAGAGAATTCCGCCACGGATCTCGGTGAGGCCGAATGCCAGTGCATTCGGCCCCCCGAACTCCGTGGCGGAACGGCCTGCCACCCCCCCGCCACCCCGCAGATCCCCCCTGGGATGAGACTTACCTGGGGTGGATGTTCCGGGCGGTGGCGGCTCCAGCGGCGGCTCTGGTGGCGGCAGTTGCAGCGGCTGGTCTTCCGACCAGCTGCCACCACTGCCATTTCCAGTGTTGGGGGGGGGGGAGACATGATATGCTTCGTAAATCTTTACATAGCCTATCATGTTTGCTACGCTATTTGCGTTCACCTTATTTTTGCCGTCTTAGTCTACGTAAATATTTACGTAGACTAAGACGGCCCAAAATAAGGAATGCAAATGGTGGTGGCCATAGCTGCCACCATTTGCATACACACGTTTTTGTTTTTGTTTTAAAGTCAGACATGTTAGGCTACATAAAGATTTATGTAGCCTATCACAGCTGACTACTGGGATGCAAACAGCAGCAGCTATGGCTGCCGCCATTTGCGTCCCTGCTAGCCAACGGCCGGATGTCTGGCTGCTGGTGGAGCTGGCCGGCGGCTCCGCGGAATCCCTGCTGAGTGGAGCAGGCCGGCGAGGATTCTGGGGGGAGGGATGGAGTGCCTCCCCCCCCCCCAGCGGAACCCAGCAGAGCCAGGTAAGGGCAATTTCGTACATCCCGTGATAGGCTACGCAAATATTTACGTAGCCTATCACGGCAAAAAAAAAAGAAGAAAAAAAGGAACGTAAATGGCGGCGGCTACACTGTTTGTGCCACTGCTCTTTCCTTGATAGGCTACGTAAATACTGTCAGCAGCTCCCAGCCACGGCCACCGGCCCCCGAGCCAGCCCCACGCAACCATGTCTATCTAGAAGATCCATGCCCGCGAAATCCTCGACTCTCGGGGGAACCCAACGGTGGAGTGCATTAGGCCTTCCAAAACCCGTGGTGGAACGGCCTCCCACCTCTTGCCACCCAGCGGAATCTCCCCGGGACGAAGCTTACCTGGGGCAGATGCTCCAGCGGCGGCAGCCATTTGCGTCCTGCCAGGCTGCTATGGTAGGCTACGTAAGTATTATTATTATTTATTATTATTTATTTCATTTCTATACCGCCCAATAGCCGAAGCTCTCTGGGCGGTTCACAAAAATTAAAACCAAACAACACACAATAAAACAATTTAAAATATATAGAACATTAAAACCACAATATAACAATACAACCACAATAAAACCTAGCAGCAGTACAGGAGTTTAAAATACAGATTTAAAACAGCAAATATAAAAATTTAGATTTGACTGGGCCAGTTTACAGGCCTGGATGGACTCTGTGACGGAGCCAATCTGGTTGACCTTGAGCAGGAGGCAGTTGCAGGCCTTCTGCTCTATGGCTTTCTGGATGCGCTTGGGGTTAGTGACTGTCAGGTCATCCCCCACAATCTGGATCTGCACATGCGTCAGGAACTGCTTCCATGTCTCCCAGTCATCCTGGTCAAAGGGGTCTTCGATGGAAACCACAGGGTAGTTCTTGATGAAGCTCTGGTAAAGTTCCCCCAGTTTCTCGCCAGAGATGTATCGGTTTGGGTCATCAGGGGACTTGAAATCCAGGTCGTATTTGCCTTTGCGGAAGAATTTGGAGGCGGCCACGTCCATGCCGATGACCACTTTGTCAGGGTAGCCAGCCTTCTCGATGGCACTCTTCAGCAGCTCCAAGGCTTCGTTGTTCTCCAGGATGTTGGGGGCAAAGCCACCCTCATCCCCCACGTTGGTGGCATCCTTCCCATATTTGCTCTTGATGACAGCCTTCAGGTTGTGGTAGACTTCAGCCCCGATCCTCATGGCCTCCTTAAAGGTGGTAGCCCCCACAGGCAGGATCATGAACTCCTGCATAGCCAGCTTGTTCCCAGCATGGGAGCCCCCATTGATCACGTTGAATGCAGGGACAGGCAGGATGAGTTCCTTGTTCCCAGCCAGGTCTGCAATGTGGCGATAGAGGGGGACCCCTTTTTCTGCTGCACCAGCCTTGCAGATCGCGAGGGAGACCCCCAAGATGGCGTTGGCCCCAAACTTGGATTTATTCTCTGTTCCATCCAAGTCGATCATGATTTTGTCGATCTTCTCCTGCTCAACCACACTAATCTTCTTCTCAATCAAGGCGGGGGCGATGGTCTTGTTGATATGTTCCACAGCTTTCAACACTCCTTTGCCCAGGTATCTGGCCTTGTCCCCATCCCGGAGTTCCAGGGCCTCGTAGATACCAGTGGAGGCCCCGCTGGGCACAGCAGCCCGGAAACGGCCCTTGCTAGTGTGCAAATCCACCTCCACCGTTGGGTTCCCCCAAGAGTCGAGGATTTCGCGGGCGTGGATCTTCTGGATAGACATGGTTGCGTGGGGCTGGCTCGGGGGCCGGTGGCCGTGGCTGGGAGCTGCTGACAGTATTTACGTAGCCTATCAAGGAAAGAGCAGTAGCACAAACAGTGTAGCCGCCGCCATTTACGTTCCTTTTTTTCTTCTTTTTTTTTTGCCGTGATAGGCTACGTAAATATTTACGTAGCCTATCACGGCAAAATAATGGGACACAAATGGCGGCAGCTATGGTGGCCGCCATTTGCATCTCTGTGCAGGTTTCCCAGCGGCCGGATGTCCAGCTGCAGGGTGGCCCTCGCCAGCGGCTCCGGGGTGTCACCGCGGAGCGCAGCCAGCCAGGGAGAATTTCGGGGGAAGGGACAGAGCACCTCCCCCCACACACAAATGTCACCCTTCGGAAAGGTAAGTGACTTTCGTACATCCCTAAGGATGGGCAGAGTAGTCTGTGAATCACTAACAGTTACCATCCCATACCTCAGCCACAGCCACACAAAAGAACTTCTTTGGACCTGTTCCAGCATCAACTCCCATTCTGCAGAAAATCAAGTCACTTTTGGATCATAAATGCACAGTGAAATGTGCATGTGTGTGTTGGGAGGGGGAAGAAGTCACACAACTACACAAAATTGTAAACTTGACTTTGCTAATGATGACACCCTATGATGATTTCCTCAGAGCCACACAGCGATGGCCAGATTAAGGTCATGATGGACTCAGGGGCTAGCTGTCTGTAGCGACCCAGTACTCTGTTCCCAGGACTGAACTCACACACGACACTTGTACATACACAGAGAGACAATAACATAAAATAAAAGGGGAAAAATATGTTTCTCTTCTATGCATGCCTGGAAGCAAAAGACTAATATCTCTTTTATGGTGGAGAACTCAACACAAGCTTCCCCTTTTATGGGTATATGGCACAGACACAGAACATTTGAACACACATGACATAGGGGTCTCTCTCTCTTTCTGTCACACACACACACACACACACACACTCAGGAAAGAGACTTACTATCTTACTAACAGATACATACACAGCCAGTGCTGGTCCAGGACATTTTGCTGCCTGAGGAGGACCAGCAAATGAAATGCCTCCCATTTCTCACTGGATGATCTGGCCCAGTCACTGCCTCTCAGCCTATCCTGCCTCACAGGATTACTTTGAGGAGAAACATGGGGAAAACTGTGGTTCTTGGAGGAAAAGGAAAACACAATTAGAATAAAATAGAGTAACTAATTATATACTAGAAAAACATAATTGTCCTACCGTACATCCATAATAAATCTTCCTAACATGTAAAATGACCACACATGTACAAGCATGTGCAGCAGAGACAAGATGTATCCAGTATCCAACTTGGAAATTCTCCCTTAGAGATAAATTTATCCCTGGAGAGGGGGCCTGACAACTGACACCAACTCTTATCACTCATATTAAACATTCAACATTTGAAAAAATCCCCTGCCTTCTCATATGGCTCACACATTTGCCTCCATCTTCTGCCTGAACATCAACTGAAAGAAACTTTGAGCTTTTCAACTTGAGGTTGTTAATTGGCTGTTAGTTGGCTGTTAATCTGGTGTATCTCAGAGAGAGAGAATTAGTTGACTTAGAAGTGGGAGCTAACAGGGATAGCAGTCAGAGAGATCACAAAAGTTAAGTTGGGCTATTAGAATCATTAGTTCTAATTCTTTATCACATGACTATTGTTCTGGAGGTAGTTTGATACAGAGAAGCCTTCAAGCAAAGTTACGCAGCTGGCAGAGTTGGACACATTATGCTTGTGCTGGCCCCTAGGCACAACCCCTGCCATGGTGACCCCCATAACCCCTTGAAGGAGGGGTCTGCCCACTTCATTCCCCGGGGGTGGCTGCCCAGCAGAAGAGGCGAGGGGCAGCCATATCAGTCTTTCTCTCAGCCTACTTCCTCCTAGCTTCAAACTGTCTGAACTGCAGAACTATGTCCTGGTTGTCTGCCATGTACTGCCTGAATATGTTACTGCAGGCTGCAGCCTCACAGACACATTCAAATTAATTATAAGTAATGTGTTTTAAGAAACAACCATTAGGTGTACACTCTCAAATAACTAGGGATGTTGGAGAATTCTGCCACGGACTGAGGATGGATTCTTTAGAATCTGGCCCCCCGGAGTGTGTGGTGGAACAGAGCACTCCCCACCACCACCCTGCGGAATCCCCCTGGGATGGAGCCTACCTGGTACTGGTGGTGGCAGTGGCGGCTCTGCCGCCACCAGCAGCTCCGGGTTGTTTTCCAGTTGCTGCTGGACTGCAGCCAGAAATGGCGGCCGCTATGCAGGCTGCCATTTGCATGCCTGCCAAGCCGTGATAGGCTACATAAGTATCTACGTAGCCTATCATAGCAAAAGGCAGGGACACAAATGGTGGCCACTACCCTATTTGTGCCCCTGCTCTTTGCCATAATACGCTACATAAGTATCTACGTAGCCTATCACAGCAAAAGACAGGGACGCAAATGGCGTAGCGGCCACGATTTGCATGCTGTGGTAGGTTTCGTAGATACTTACATAGCCTATCATGGCTTGGCAGTGATGCAAATGGCAGCCGGCATAGTGGCCGCCATTTGCAGCCGCAGCCCGGCAGCGGCCAGAAGTCCAGCTGCAGCCAGCCGCACCTGGCAGCTCTGCAGAGTTGCCATGAAGCGGAGCCGGATGGGGAGGATTCTGGGGGGAGGGATGGAGCACCTCCCCTCCACAGTGGATGGCCGCAGTGGAACAGGGTAAATGATTTGTACACCCCTACAAATAGCCCTGGGTCTGCATGGCAAAT
This sequence comes from Heloderma suspectum, assembly GCF_057233095.1. Classification (NCBI taxonomy): domain Eukaryota; kingdom Metazoa; phylum Chordata; class Lepidosauria; order Squamata; family Helodermatidae; genus Heloderma; species Heloderma suspectum. The sequence continues at coordinate 89,521,214 of NC_139463.1, read as the reverse complement.
TTCAGGTGTCTATGTTTCACAGTCCTGGAGGATATACAAACCAAAAGTTACATTGAAGCAGTAAATCCTTAAAGTTTTTGATTGGCCGCCCTTATGTTTCAAGATGGGGGATGAAATTTTCATTATATCTAAAGTAGGCATGTAAGAAAGTCACTTACCGTTTCGCTGATTCATTTGCGGTGGGGGTGGAGGGGCTCCGTCCCTCCCCCCTGGAATCCTTGACCAGCCAGCTACACTCCGCGGCCAAGCTGTAGAGCTGCCGGCCGGCTCCGGCTGCCTGCAGCTGGACATTCGGCCACTGGGCAGCCTGCAGGGACGCAAATGGCGGCTGCCGTAGCCGCCGCTGTTTGCGTCCCTGTATTCAGCCGTGATAGGCTACATGAAGACTTACGTAGCCTATCACGTCTGGGTTTTTAAAAAAAGTGCGTACGCAAATGGCGGCGGCTACGGCCGCCACCATTTGCATTCTTTATTTTTCGCCATCTTAGTCTACATCAATATTTACATTGACTAAGACGAAGAAAAGAAATGGGAACACAAATAGCATAGTGGGCGCTATTTGCGTTCCCCTTTCTTTTCTTCGTCTTAGTCTACGTAAATATTGACGTAGACTAGGACGGCGAAAAATAAGGAATGCAAATGGCGGTGGACGTGGCTGCCACCATTTGTGTACACTTTTTTTTTAAAGCCCAGATATGGTAGGCTATGTAAGTCTTTACGTAGCCTATCACGTCTATGTTAAAACACACACAAACACACACACAGACTGCAAATGGCGGCGGCTGGTCAGAAGACCAGCCGCCACCGCTGAAGCTGCCACTGGAGCCACCACCGTCCGGAACATCCGCCCCAGGTAAGTCTCGTTGCAGGGGGGATCCGCGGGGGGTGGGGGGGTGGCAGACCATTCCACAATGGATTTCAGGGGGCCGAATGCACTGGCATTCGGCCTCACCGAGATCCGTCGTAGAATTCTCTGACATCCCTAACCTAAAGCCACCCCATATGGAGGTGCAACAAATCCTGGAAGTACCATAACAATCAGATGTATGGTTTTCAAGTCCATTGAGGACCTATGTACAGACAAACACTTCCTTGTATGATCATCATCATGGCCATCACTCATGACCGAGTAAGAGTGTCTTCCAAAGGTAGAGACTATATAGATAACTCTTTAAAATGATTACAAGGACTTCCTTGTATATAGAGTGGCTGTAGTACTCAGCGTTGCCCAGATTAATTTCCTTAGACACAACTCAGGCATCCACCTGACAAGGGGAAGGAGCAGGCAATTCAAATGCTCCCTTTCTTCCTGGAATTGTGCGCAAAATGGTGAACTTGGTTTTAATGGAGATGGAGAAGACTGAAGAATATAAAAGAAGAATTATAACTTGAAGTGAAAAAGAGGCCTGTCGATTGTATTAACGGTATGTTTCAGCCAATTTCACTTTTTTTTTTTTACTAATTGCTATTAATTTTAGAGTGCTTTTCTGTATAACCAGACAATGCCACATATATAGTAGGGATGGACAAAAGGGACTTACCTGGTCCCGCAGCTTGCTTCGTGGTGGGGGGGAGGCGCTTCGGGAGGCCCCATGGGTGCCGCCATTTGCGTATGTGCTTTTTTTTTTTCCAAAGTCACCCGTGATAGGCTACGTGACGATTTACGTAGCCTATCATGTTTGACTTTGGAAATGTAGCCATGATAGGCTATGTAAATCATTATGTAGCCTATCACGGGTGTGTGTTTTGGTTTTTTTTTTACTTTCCTTTTTTATTTTGCAATGGCGGCGGCGGCAGCCGGTAAGAAGACCGGCCGCCGCCGCCGCCCCCACCGAACCTCCACCGAACCGCCGCTGGGACCCGCCACCGAGAGGGACATTCTCACGAGGTAAGTCCCATCCCGGGGGGGGCGGGGGGCCGGCGGAGAATTTCACCACCAATTTCGGGGGGCCGAATGTGTTGGCATTCGGCCTCCCGGAGATTAATGGAGAAATTCTCCGCCATCCCTAATATATAGTCTATTGTAATCAATTACATTGAACAGTCTATTCCCTTTTTTTTGGTCCCTGCAAACAAATTAAACTTTAGAGAGCTTCTTTGTACACTATAATGGCTGTTCTTCCATTGGGTGCTAACATTAAAAAAACAAAACAAAGATGAGGTGTGCTTACATGGGAACATGCAGTGTAAAACTGTCCATAAGAAAAGCACTTGGTCTGCAAATCCAAACAGTCATAGGGGATGCCATTTGTGTTCCCGTTTTAGCCGTCATAAGCTATGTAAATATTTATGTAGCCTATCACGGGCTACCAAACGGACGCAAATGGCATCCCCTACTCAGGACGCCATTTGCATCTGCAGCAGCCCGGCAGCAGCCGGAGCCACTGCTGCCACCACCACCACCGCCACCGCCGGAGCCAAAGCCACAGCTGGAGCTGCAGCCAATTAGGCTCCGTTTCGTGGGGCTTTCGTGGGGTGGAGGGTCGGCGGCTCCATTCTGCGATGGATTCCGGGGGGCCAAATTCACTGGAATTCACCCCCCCAGGATCCGTGGTGAAATTCTCTAACATCCCTATGAAGGGCAAGGGTCAAGAACACAAGTGGTCAATCAGACTTGGCCAGGCACCTTGTTCACATCCTCTGTCCTCAGTAACTGAAACTCATCCAATAAAACTGGACCGGACGGTGCTCTGAACGCCTGTACCAATGCAACTGCATTCATCGTGGTTTCCAATTAATGACGAATCTGAGCCACTTTATCTTCAAAATACTGTGTAACCTTGTCACAGTGTGCAACTGAGGGTTCCACAGTCTCTCCCCCTGGCCCAGAATGTAACTGGCCATGAACCACTCAGAAAAGCTCCGCTGGTCATAGGGATGGCAGAGAATTTCTCCACGGATTCCAGGGAGGCCGAATGCCAGGGCATTTGCCCCCCCCAAATCTGTGGCGGAGCAAAGCCCCCCACCCCCCCACCCCATGAAATGGGCACAGAATGGCGCTTACCTGCTGCCATTGGCGGTGCTTTGCGAATGGCGGCCACGTCTGCGGCCGCCAATCGCCTCCCCATGAATGCCGTGATAGGCTGCGTAAGTATTTATATAGCCTATCACGGCTAAAGCAGGGATGCCAATTGCGTCCCTGTGGAGGCCGTGATAGGCTACGTAAATATATATGTAGCCTATCACAGCAATAGGCAGGAACACAAATGGTGGCCGCCGTAGCTGCCACCATTTTATAGAATCATAGAATCATAGAATAGTAGGGTTGGAAGGGGCCTACAAGCCCATCGAGTCCAACCCCCTGCTCAATGCAGGAATCCAAGTCAGAGCATCCCTGACAGGTGGCTGTCCAGCCTCGTCTTGAAGGCCTCCAGTGTGGGAGAGCCCACCACCTCCCTCGGTAATTGGTTCCATTGTTGTATTGCTCTAACAGTCAGGACGTTTTTCCTGATGTTCAGCTAGAATCTGGCTTCCTGTAACTTGAGCCCATTATTCTGTGTCCTGCACTCTGGGATGATCGAGAAGAGATCCTGGCCTTCCTCTCTGTGACAGCTTTTCAAGTACTTGAAGAGCGCTATCATCTCTCCCCTCAGACTTCTCTTCTCAAGGCTAAACATGCCCAGTTCTTTCAGTCTCTCTTCATAGGGCTTTGTTTCCACTCCCCTGATCATCTTTGTTGCCCTCCTCTGAACCCTCTCCACTTTGTCTGCATCCTTCTTAAAGTGTGGTGCACAAAACTGGACACAGTACTCCAGATGAGGCCTAACCAATGCTGAGTAGAGGGAAACTAGTACGTCCCAGGATTTGGAAGCTATACTTCTATTAATTAGGGATGTATGAAAGTCACTTACCTTTTCGAAATTCTGGCCGGGGGGGGGAGGCGCTCCGTCCCTCCCCCCCTAATCCTGGCAGGCCGGGTCTGCAAATGGCGGCGGCCATAGCCACCACCATTTGCTTCCCTGCAGTCAGCCGTGATAGGCTACGTAAATGTTTACGTAGCCTATCACGGCTGATTTAAAAGAAAAAAAAACGCGCCGCCATTTGCGTTCCTTATTTTGCGTTCCTAAGACAGCGAAAATAAGGGGAACGCAAATAGCATAGCGTCTACGCTATTTGTCTTCCCCTTGTTTTCGCCGTCTTAGTCTATGTAAATGTTTACGTAGACTAAGACGTGTCAAAATAAGGAACGCAAGTTTGCGTTCCTGTTTTATCCGTGATAGGCTACGTAAACATTTACATAGCCTATGACAGCTAAAACAGGAACACAAATGGCATCCCCTATGCCATTTGCGTTCCCACTTTAGCCGTCATAGGCTACGTAAATATCTGTCTGTCTGTCTGTCTGTCTGTCTGTCTGTCTCATTTCTATACCTCTCAATAGCTGAAGGTCTCTCGGAGGTTCACAAAAAGTTAAAACCAAAGAGCACACAATAAAACAATATAATATATATAAAACATTAAAACCCTGGTATAGCTATACAACCAGAAAAAAACCAGAATAAAACCTAGCAGTAATGCAGAGATTTAAAATACAGATTTAAAACAGCAAAGCTAAAAGTCTAGAAAGCTGAAATGCTAAAATGCCTGGGAAAATAAAAAGGTCTTCACCTGCCAACAGAAGGAATACAATGTAGGCGCTAGGCGAACCTCACTTGGAGCTCATTCCACAGCCGGGGTGCCACAGCAGAAAAGGCCCTCCTCCTAGTAGCCACCCGCCTCACTTCCTTTGGCAGGGGCTCATGGAGGAGGGCCACTGAGGATGATCTTAAGGTCCAGGCAGGCACATATGGGAGGAGGCAATCCTTCGGATAACCTGGCCCCAGGCCATTAAGGGCTTTGAATGTTAATACCAGCACTTTGAATCGGGCCCAGAAATGGACTGGCAGCCAGTGCAGCTGGAAAAGTACTCGCATAACATGAGCTTATTGGCCAGTCCCTGTTAACAATTTTGCTGCCCCAGTTTGGACCAGCTGAAGTTTCTGGACCGTTTTCAAAGGCAGCCTCTCGTATAATGCATTGCAGTAAGAAGTTATCAGAGCATGGATAACTATAGCAAGGCTATCTATCTCTGTCCAGATAAGGGCATAGTTGGTACACCAGCCTAAGCTGATAAAAAGTACTCCATGCCACTGAGTTCATCTGTGCCTCAAGTGACAGTTCTGTATCCAAGACCACCCCCAAACTACGAATGTGTTCCATTAGGAGGAGTGCAACCCATCCAGAACAGGTTGAATATCACTTAGCCAGGTAAATGAACCACCCACTAACAGTACTTCTGTCTTGTCTGGATTGAGTTTCACTTTATTGGCCCTCATCCAGGCCATTACCATGTCCAGGCACTGATTTAGAACAGCCACTGCCTCACCTGGGTTTGATGAGAAAGAGAGGTAGAGCTGGGTGTCATCCGCATATTGATGGCACCTCAGCCCACAACTTCCCCAACAGTTTCATGTAGATGTTAAACAGCATGGGAGATAAAATAGAGCCCTGTGGAACTGCATGGCATAATTGCCATGGCACAGAGCAATAATCCCCCAGCACTACCTTCTGGAAATGGCCATCCAAGTAGGAGCGGAACTAGGGATCTTTGAAAGTCACTTACCATTTCGATTTGTGGCATCCGTGGTGGGGTGGAGGCGCTCCGCACCTCCCCCTGAAATCCTACCCAGGCATTCGTAGTCCTGTGAAATGTGCAGGCCTGCAGACACAAATGGCGGCCAGGGTAGCGGCTGGCATTTGCGTCCTTTCGCTGAGCCGTGATAGGCTATGTAAATATTTATGTAGCCTATGAAGGCAAAATAAAGTGGGGACGCAAATGGCAGCCGCTGTAGCCACCGCCATTTGCGTCCTTTTTTTTTTTTTTGTCATGATAGGCTACGTTAATATATACATAGCCTATCATGGCAAAAAACAAGGATGGAAATGGCGGTGGCTACAGCAGTCGCCATTTGCGTCCATGCTTTTTTTACCGTGATAGCTATGTAAATATTTACGTAGCCTATCATGGCAAAAAACAAGAATGTAAATGGCAGCTGCCATAGCCGCCGCCATTTGCGTCCGCAGACTTTGCATGCCTGCGAATGCACCCAGCCGGTGGCTCCACAGAGTCGCCACAGAATGGAGCTGGCAGGGTTAGGATTTCAGGGGGAGGTGCAGAGCGCCTCCCCCCCCCATGGATGACACAAATAGAAATGGTAAATGACTTTCGTACATCCCTAATATGCTTCTGTTCACCAGTTCCTTGGGAACATGGGCAGGAGGGTGCTGTTGCATTTGTGTCCTGTTTGTGGGTTTCTGGTCAGCAGCTGGTTCACCGCTTTGTGAATAGAATGCTGGACTAGATGGACCCTTGGTCTCATCCAGCATGGTTCTTCCAATGTTCCATCCAGAGTCATTGGTTTCCCAACCCACAGTATCTCCATCTTCTCTGGGTTAAGTTTCAGTTTGTTCTCCCCCATTCAACCCAAAGCAGCCACCAGACACTGTTTTAACAGGTCCACAGCCTTCCTGGGATGGTAAGAAAATTTTATGAACTGCAATGCTAATTACAGAAATTCCATAGTTTTACCATGATAGTCTTCATGAATTAAAACCAGCCTTCATGAATCAAAACCAGACCTTTCTAAATATCCAGTAAGGTTTATATTAACTATTTCCATAGTTTATTTCCATACCTTGTGAAATAAAACAATGTATACATTAGGGAAATGATGAGTATTTAAGAGTAAGGGTATGTGCAAAAGTAAGTGAACCCATCGTAGCATCAGCTCAGTTAAAGAGAATAATTAGAATCAGATGTTTAAGTGCTTGGGTAGATCTTCAGGGGTGAGTTTGGAAGGCCCAACCCTATAAAGGATCAGAAACTTCGGGACTGTGGTCTTCACCATAGTGTTGTGTGGAAACACATCATGACTCTGAGGACATCAGAAAAGCAGTTATTGCTCATCAGTCTAGGAAGTGTTACAAAACCATTTCTAAGAATTTGGAGCTCCACCAAATCCACTGCTGGACAGAGAGTATACAGGGGAGAAGGTTCAAGACCACAGTCACTGTACCCAGGAGCAATTGTCCTACCAAACTCTCACCAAGAACAAACTGGCACATCATCCGGAAAGTCAAGAAGAACTCCAGAGTAACATCCAAGGATCTGCAGGCCCCGCTCGCCTTGGCTAATGTGAGTTTTCATAACCTAATTATCAGAAAAAGACTGAGCAAGAATGGTTTTCATGGGTGGATAGCCAGGAGGAAACCACTGTCCTCTAAAAAGAACATTGTCATCTGTCTGAAGTTCACTAAAGATCACAGAGATGATCCCCAAAACTTCTGGAACAGTGTTCTCTGGACAGACAAGTCAAAAGTAGAACTTTGGGGCATCAGTGAGAAACGGTATGTTTGGCAAAAACCAAATACTGAGTTCAAACAGAAGAACCTCAGCCTAACCATCATGCATGGTGGTGGAAATGTGATGGTTTGGTCTGTTTTGCTGCCTCAGGACCTGGACGGCTTGCCCTCATTGACACAACCATGATTTCTGCAGTGTATCAGAAGTTACTAGAGGAAAATGTCTGGCCATCCGTCCATGAGCTGAAGCTGAACTGAAAGTGGGTCATGCAACACGACAATGATCCTAATCATACAAGCAGATCTACAAAAGAATGGCCATGGAAGAAGAAATTCTGTGTTTTAGAATGGCCTAGTCAAAGTCCAGACCTAAACCCCATCGAAATGTTGTGGCGAGCTGTTCCTGCAAGGAAGTCCTCAAATGTCACTGAGCTGAAGCAGTTCTGTAAGGAGGAATGGGCCAAAATCCCTCAAAATGGATGTGAGAGACTGACCAACAGTTAGAGGAAATGCTTACTTGGAGTCATTGCTGCTCAACGGGGTGCCACCTGGTACTGAATCTAAAGTTTCACATACTTTTTCATACATGGGTGTTGAATGTTGAATCAGTTGTGGATAAATAAATGTTGGAAAAGCATCATGTTTGTGTGTCATTTGTTTAATCAGATTACCTATTGTTCTTTATCTAGGATTATGGGTTACATTAAGATCTTATAACATTTGAGGCTGTAAATATGTGACAGTCCTAAGGGGTTCACAAACTTTTTCTTGACACTGTAGATGGAAACAAGAAGAGCTGAGTATCACCTGCATATTGATGACACTTCAGCCCAAACCTCTTAACTTCCCCCAGTGGTTTCATGTAGCTGCTAAAAAGCATGAGAGACAAGATGGAACATTGTGGCAACCAAGAGGCTAATGGCCATGAGATGAAACAGATGTCCTCCAGCACCACCATCTGCGACAGCTCTTCCAGGAAGGACCAGAACCACTGTAACACCGTGGCCTCTATGCTCAATCCAGGAGGATACCATCGTTCATGGTATTGAAAGCCACTGAGAGATTTGCAGAACCTGCAGAGTTGCCCTCCCCCTTTCCATTCCCTGCCATTAGTCATCAACCAAGGTGACCAAGGCTGTTTCCATCCCATCACCAGGTCTGAAACCTAATGTGAATGGATCTAAATAGTTAGTATCATACAACATTGCCTGGAGTGAGACCACCATACACTCTAGCACCTTGCCCAAGAACAGCTATTGCTATTTTGACACAGTGCAGTAGTGATCTGAAATCCTAGGATCTATATTTGGTTTCTTCAACAAGGGCCTCACCACTGCTTTTTTCAAAGCTGCAGGAACCTTCCTGTCCCTCAAGGAGGCATTGACCACCTCGGATGTCCAGATACCCAGCCCAGCTCTGGCAGATCTCACAAGCCAGTATGGATAAGGACCAAAACAGCAAGGAGTAGACCTCAGTCCTCCAAGCAGTTTTTTTTCCACATCCTCAAGATGAACAAGCTGAAAGGTATCCATAATGTGAGTAGATGGTTCACAAGCCCATCCATCTCAGATTCTGTCAAACAATGGCATAGATTTCAGCATGGATACAAACAACTTTATCTGAAGAATGTCTAGCACATTTCTGACAGTGGTCTGTGAAGGTTTGAGCTGTTCTATTATAAATCCTACACCAAATAGACTTTTAAAGTTGCTGGACAACATTGAGCACATGCAATGGTGGCAGGAAGAAAGATTTATTTGCCGCCATGATCATCAAAGATCACAAATGCATTCTTACCTGTGTTCGGTTGTATTGTTTAGAGGTCTTCTGCCATTTGTGCTCTGATCATCGGCATAGTCATTTCATTGCCCTCAGCAGCGGATAGCAAGGATCTAACGTGGTTCTATGACTAGGTCAAGGACATTGTGGTCTGACCATAGAAATAGCCTAGGACATCCCCTCATTCCAAGAGGCGACAGGGACCTTGGTGGGTCCACTGGGAAAGCCTGTAGGAAAATTTCAAAGAGACCTCAGAAATCCATTCAGACTCACCAGCCTCCAGGGTGGACCATCAAACATGCCCCCACAACTCTGCAGAGGTTACAGGTAGCCTGAAGGGTGATCAGATAATGTCCTGTCCATGCCTCTATTGGCTTCCACAAACAAACTACATTTTCTCCCAATCCAGCACAGAAAAGCAGGTCCAAAAGGTGCCCTACCAAATAGGTTTGGTAAGAACTTATCTGAGACAGCCTCATGGATGACATGTCAGCCATGAAATCCTGATCCACTCCTGACAAAGTAGCCTCAGCACAAATATTAAAGTCCACAATCCTTGAGATCTTCAGCACTACAGTTGAGACCACCTCAGTCAGCTCAGACATGAAGACTGTTAGGCAGCAGGGTGGGCAGTACACTAACACAGTCCACATCATGTCTTGGGTGACCAACACCACTGACAAACACTCCAAACTGGCTGAGTGTCAGAGGGGTATCTGAACAGAAGGGAAAGATGGGGTATCTGACCGGAAGTGGACTCTGTATAGGCCAAGGCTATACCCCTCCCTGCCCCTCCAGTCAAGCTTTGTACTGCACCAGGAACCCAGGTGGACATATTTGGGAGAGTTCTGAATATTCTGAACACTGTATTGCATTTGACTAATACCCACTGCAAGCAACACAACTTAAATCATCATCCAATAACAGAATGTGAGCATAGATCAAGGTAAAAAATCCCCTGCACAGTCCACTGCAATAGCATTCAGAGTACCTGCATGAGTATGCTTTGCAGCCTGAGCAAACAGATATGTTTTGTGTGTAACATAGGAATCGCAGTCTGACAGTAACCAATGAATCTTCACATAGACACTTCTACCCTGAAAGGATGCCAAAATCTGTCCCAGGAATCTCTCCGTGGGATTTTGATATAAATGACAGGACAGCAAATATCCTGTGAGATATCCTCTAACTCTCCCATACCACAGATACAGAACCGTAGGTTTCTTGAACATGCCTATATCTTCCATCCAAGAATGCTGTGGGCATGGTCTGGAAGCGTAGTTCCATAAATGAGGTTCTGAAAGAAGCAAAAGTAAGAGTTTGCAAGTACTGAGCTCTTTCGTGATCCATGTTAAACAAATAATACCACGGAGAAAAGTTTGAAAATGTAATTAGAACTAGGTCCTGCCTATTGTCTCTTCCATAAATCCAATCCCTCAATTTGTTTTTGTCTCCCAGTATAGTAAAAATATCTGGTAGACAGTTTTTGGAGGTTAGTAACTCTTGGCATGACTTAGCCCAGCCACCCTTCTTCATTTGTTCTCTTAAGCAAAGCTTGGGAAGGCAATCTTCTGGCATGTCCAGGACCCTCTTATAATAAAGAAAGGCTGCCTTCTGAGCCTTAGGTCTTACTGACACCATGCCTGTCTCTGTCCTGAGGAAGGGAGCTGGGGTCCCTCAGGGTACTGCCAGTAAGTATGTAAAAAAATTGTTCTGCCAAACCTCCAACTCCTTCAAATTGTTATGCCTGACCCCCTATAGGCTAGCCTATCACGTGAAAAACCACAGACGCAAATGGCATAGCAGACACCATTTGCGGCTGTAAAGCCCTTAGTTTAAGCTAAGTGCAGCCATTTACAGCTGCATTTAGCTTAATCTAAGGGCTTTATGGCTACAAATGGCATAGTGGACGCCATTTGTGCCCAGATCAGTCTCAGCCAGCGATACGGCACACCAATGGTGGCTGTATTGCTGGCACTCCGGAGCCGTCCGGTGGCTCTTTGGAATTGCTGTGGAGCAGAGCTGACCAGCAAGGATTCTGGGGGGAATGTTGATCAAATTTGCAGCTGACACAAAATTGGGCGGGATAGCTAATACCCTGGAAGACAGAAACAGAATTCAAAGTGATCTTGATAGGCTGGAGTGCTGGGCAGAAAACAACAAAATTTAATAGGGATAAATGCCAAGTTCTTCACCTAGGAAAAAGAAACCAAAGGCACAGTTACAAGATGGGGGATACCTGCCTCAACAACACTATAAGCGAGAAGGATCTTGGAATTGTTGTCGATCACAAGCTGAATACGTGCCAACAATGTCATGTGGCTGCAAAAAAGGCCAATGCTATTTTGGGCTGCATGAATAGAAGTATAGCTTCCAAATCCCATGAAGTACTAGTTCCCCTCGACTCAGCACTGCTTAAGCCTCATCTGGAGTACTGTGTCCAGTTCTGGGTGCCACACTGTAAGGAGGATGCAGACAAACTGGAGAGGGTTCAGAGGAGGGCAACAAAGATGATCAGGGGACTGAGAACAAAGCCCTATGAAGAGAGACTGAAAGAAATGGGCATGTTTAGCCTTGAGAAGAGAAGACTGAGGGGAGATAGGATAGCGCTCTTCAAGTCCTTGAAAGTTTGTCACAGAGAGGAAGGCCAGGATCTCTTCTTGATCGTCCCAGAGTGCAGGACACTGAATAATGGGCTCAAGTTACAGGAAGCCAGACCTAAACATCAAAGAGCAAATAAAAAGAGCAAAATGAAGGAGAAAAACTGTGAAAGAATGTGAGAATCAATCTTCTTTTTCAAAAATGTATGAATCATTAGTCTGCATTACATATGAAGGAAAAAATATTGCCCCTACTTCTCAATGAAATGTCGCCTATTGTATAGATAAACTTGGAATAAGATTAATCATTAAGTTCTACTGAGAACACCCTGGGTTGTTCCCGAATAATTGTCAGCTGAGGGACTTGACTGGTGACTACATACCTGCTACACGTTTATTCTACAGGGTACAGGGGGAGTGAGTTATATTTCCTTGGACTAAATCCTCATTCCATGTTTTCAATGTTGCTTTGATAGAAGCCTCGTGCTTTCTTATGATAGCATTTAAAAAACAAACAAACACCAACCTCCCTCTCTTACCAATATCTAGATGTAATTTCTCAGATGGTGGCAAAAAAACCAAAACACAACCTAGTGAATATTGTTCAGTTCATGAGTAATTCTGTCCAAGTGTTGTCTCCCTCAATGATGCTATTGATCTGTGTAGATGCCTTGCATGTTGTATATTTCATTTGACTCAAGCACACACAATGTTCTCTGCATCAAGCTGCATCACTGCTTTTATAAATGCTTGACTTTATCTGTTTTATTGACTTTTGAGGGTGTGATTCTAACTGCCCTGGTGTATGATTTAAATTCACTTTAGTGTTTCTTCTTGGATACACAAATAATGTTTTCCAGTGCCTTGTCTAAGTTCTCTGACTACCTTTGCATTTTGGAGTATCACGTTTTCCCCTGCACTGAGCGTTCAGTGTCAGAAGGCTGCCAAGCTAAGCTAGCTTCTTCCCACAGCAGGTTGGCCAGTGATGAATAATGAGCCAGTCAGAAATGAAATCTGGGTGAGGTGCAGCCCAAAGGTCAACAGGGTAGATTACATATGAAGTTAGCAGGTCTCAGACATCCTCCAGGTGAAACTGAATGCTGGACAGCTGGCAGGGATCTGGACTGCTGGAAGGGTATCACGCTGCCTTGCACTGAGAGGGCAGAACTGCCCGCAATAGTCAGCTCAGGACTTAGATGGGAGTCACTGGGCAATTTTGCAGCAGGACGTCCAGGCCAGGCTGCTGAGGCAAAAGAAATCCATGATCTGGCTCTTCTCCTTGTTGGCCAATAGCGAGGGATGTTGCTAGTGTCCATCTGGGCAATTGAGCCTGGTGGGATCCCTCCAGTTCTGCCCCCCGGACACCAGTCTGCGACCCCCTCCTCTTGCGCAACTTGGCACATCGCAGACCCGCCAAGAGCAGCAGCCCCTGCCTCTTTCCCATGTCTGGCTCTCAGCCGCAGCGGTGGCAAGAGCAGTGGGAGAGGGACACAGTTGCCAACGGGGGCAGCTGCGGAGGCGCTCGCAGCACTCCTGCGAAACACCAGCTGGAACGTGTCCCAGCGCAAGCACGGGCGGGCAGTATGCGGGGATCCGGTGGGCAGATCACAGGGCAGACTCCAGTGAGTTTGGTGATCCCTACCGATAACTGTTTCAAAAGATGGTGAATGTCTTTCTAAACATCTGCAACTCCGCAAATATGAGTCCATGGTTCAACCTGTGGATACACTAAATTAAATCCATAGGTTGCAGGATATAGCACTTTTCTCAGTCTTCTTCACATCTACCTAATCGGAGCAGGAAGTCATCTGAGATTACCTTTGCTCTGGGCAAAGGAAGGGTGAAAAGTCAAGGCCACATACCACCTGATCCTGCTTCAGTTGTTCGGCTGTTTTCAGTGCCACAATAATGGCAGCACATGGGAAGCAAATTTTCTTCCCTGAAATCATCAGCATGATTAACCCTCCCACTCACTAAGCCCGAAGGGATGTCGTCTAGAGGCCTCAAGAAAAATTAGCAAAAAGTTTTATAAAAGCCACTGATAATACTCAGAGCTGGACCAAAGGGCCAGAAGCTCTGTCGCAGGAAGGCTGATTATTTTCAGGGATGTCTGCACTGCTGGATTTACTGGATTTCTACAGAGATAAAAGATGAATAGTAGCTTGAGATATCTGCACCTACCAGTTCCTTCTTATCCCCAAAGGATTCCTCCTTCTCTTGATATTGCTTGATGCATCAGTACAGGAAAGGGTCAAATATTTCACGGGGTTTCATCTGCGTGTGAAATAGAAAGAAAAAACACTCAACATTCAGAAATTATAAAATTGGAGAATCAGTGTAGATATCCCCCTTATATCAACTTAACCGTTTTCAGTAGAGGTTTACTTAATATATACCTTTATGTGAAAACCCCTTATGTATCTTATTATACTTAGTGGTATATGAATATCACAAATAAATAATAAATAAAATACATATGGTCAGCTCTCATTCAAGCCCTTTATAAACAGGCAGATCTGAGACATCACATATTCTTGAGGAAAATAGGGGTATGTGTCTCTAAATGGGAACTTTGGACCTCCAAATGGTGTTGTTGTTGCTGTGGTTGCTTGTGCTGTTACCTCATTTTGTGTGCAAGACAGGTTCTGTTCACCACAGCATGAAGACTCCTTCCTGTAAATACAGAGTGAGTGAACACATCAGCAGTAGTCATGAGTTTTCTCAATGGGGAGACCTTGTCATCGGACAGATTGCTTCTACATTCTCTTTCCTGTATCCTCCTACATCTTTCAGGGAAAAGCCATCTTCAAGGTCCATGCAGAAACTCACGTAAGGACTTCTCCTCTACCCCTATAGTTTTGTTTTGCTTCTACCATAATAGACCACAAAGAACAGAAATGTGTTCTCAGATTGCAAAAATACATTTGTTGTAGGAAGCCCCATGCATCTTGGACTTTTTTCTTATTTTGAGGCTGCCTTCAGTAGTAAAGAAACAAGGTCTGCAGAAAAAAGGTCTGCAGCAAATAATTGCCTCCTGTGTCAACCTACTGGCGTCACCTACTGGCTTCCCACAATTAATGTATGGATGCTTCCTGGGAACCCTTTTCTCTTCTTTGTGATCTACTTTGGTTGCTCACCTCCTCCTGTTTACTTGCTTATACCATAATAACCAGGAACATCTAATTAACCCACAGAATGCTCAAGAACCTTCAATTAGATTTCAATAAGAAAAGTGGTATAAAAGCCACCTTGTGTTTTCTTTGATTTAGTTTGCTCATTGCTAAGGATTCACTCAATTTCTTTCCATTGCATAATTCTAACATGTCATTTTATTTTATTTTGGAAGACAATTAAAAAAAATAAAGGCAACCAAAAAAGAACATGGATAAAAATATAACTGGATTGCTAAAAAAAATAAAGGAGCTCACTAATTACCATTCTATCACTGAATACTTGTGGAAGAGCTGGGAAAAACAGCATAAATACGATGTGACTATATAACGAAAGGATGAAAACAAATGCTATATTCTGTGTGTGGGTCTGTCTGTCTGTTTCTGTGTGCATGTGTGTGTTACTATGTGTGTGCATGTATGTGCATTAGTCATAAAAATATAGGCAATTTTACTTGTGTGGAAGTTGATCTAAGGTGTGTAGGGCTTCTAAACAGGAAATAAATGGAATATGTGGTGCTGTAATATCTATTTTAAAGTTAGGGTTCCTTGCTTGCTTCACTTGCTGACTAATTTTACACATAACCATAGTCTTCCAGATTGTATCAATTTGCTCTTCTTTACTTGGTTGGTTTGGGGACTTCCATTATGTGCTGTGCAACGTGGTTCATGTCTACCCAGCAGTAGGCCCTGTGAAATCAATAGGGCTGACTCCCAGGCATATGGTTATAGCACTGCAGTCTTAGATACAATAGTTATTCTTTTCAAGAAGGTTATATAATTTTAGTGAGCATGTTTTCATGTCTCCCTCACTCTATGAATTCCAGTGTGCCTTCATTTTAAATACTTCCTTTCATCTTAAAAAAAAAAAAATGCAAATGCCATGTTGTGCTCTTCCATTAATTTTCCAGAACCAGAGGTTCTCTTTTTCCTTATTGTGGCTTAGTAACAAATTCGTATCTGATACATCTGATTATTCTCCTGTGTTTTGGCATTAAAGTCTACTCTGCTCATTTCATAGCTAAAGTCTGTGTATGTTCTCAGTATTGCCAATACTTTCCATGAATCCTTGATCTTATGGAAGCCTTCCTTCCAAAACGTGCATTTTTTTATTTCTTGCATTACTAGGAATGCCCATTTCACCTTTGCATCACTGTTATCCTCGGGGGTTGAAGACTACGAGGTGTGGGCTTCTTGCCTGGCTAAACTTGAAATCACAGGCATGCTCGTTCCAGCCAGTTTTTCTCAGGTCCTCCCACTCCTCTTATTATCTGCAAGGGCCTACTATTAAAAAAAGATGAGGGAAATGCCCCCTTCTTTTAGAAGATCAGCAAGTTCACATTTGGGTTCTTGAAGAACTCTAGGATGGATATCATCTGACCTCAGCAATTTATTAACTTTCCATTTTTCAGTAAGATGGAGAGCTTCATCTTCTGTCACCACAATTGGACTCAGATCCTCACACTCCCGTCCTGAAACATCAGTACAGGCACCGGTATCTGTCCTACATGTTCTGCAGTGAAGACAGATGAAAAGAACTCAGATAGATTCTCTGCATTCTCCTTATCTTCCTTTAGTACTCCTGGAACTGAATGGACATCTAATGGTGCAATTACCTCCATAGCTGGTTTCCTGCTTGTGATATATCTAAAACATTCTTTATTGTTGGCCTTGAGGTTGTTAATGATATGTTTCTTGAAATGCTTTTTTGCATCTCCTGTTCTCAGGTTGCAACTTTGTTGCACAATTTTGGGCTCCATTTTCTTCTCCTCATTTGGGCAAGACTTCCATTTTTTGATGCAATCCTTCCCCCCACCTTCTTTTAAGAGCCTCCTTGACATTGCTAATTAAAAATGGCATTGACCTCTTGGACTTTTTGTTTCATTTCCTCTCCTGTGGAACATATTCTAGATGAGCTTGTATTATTGTGGTTTTGAGGAACCGCATGTTTCATTTATTATATTTATATTGATTTTGAAGGGCTGAAACATTTTGACTCCCCTGTTCAACTTTTTAGTAGGTCCTTCATTGTAGACAGGTTTCCAATTTTCAAGTCAAATGTGACTGTGTTGGTTTTCTTTGGCAATTTCCCCACTTAAACATATTTACATC
Source organism: Heloderma suspectum (assembly GCF_057233095.1). Taxonomy (NCBI): domain Eukaryota; kingdom Metazoa; phylum Chordata; class Lepidosauria; order Squamata; family Helodermatidae; genus Heloderma; species Heloderma suspectum. The sequence goes on along the minus strand of NC_139463.1, from coordinate 89,504,212 downwards.
TTACCTCTATCCCTCTTTGTGGGCTGTCTGTGAGTACTAATTGGATGTATTTTCAAACTAATTTGGTTGGAGATCCAGCATTTTTGGTGTATCCCCCCTTGGCTGACCTTTAGAAAAGATGCTTGCTGGGACTTCTGCTTCTCTCCTCATGATCTTTTTCAAATGGCTTTTGAATTCTACCTGAACAGGCAATCATCATTCGCAGTGAACAGGTCTGAAGCTGACCCATTCACAAAGGAACAGAAGGCAAGCACAGAAAGCACTGGGGAAGTAGAGTGAATTAACTCTGTATGCTTGATAGACCCCTTCTCCCCCTCCTTCTAGTTGCAATGACTGTGCATCAGGAACTGGCCCGAATGTACCATATTTAGTTCTGAGAAATACTCCTCTAACTCCTTCTCTCTCCTCACTCCCTCCGCTTACCCTTGACCCATTCATTTTCCTTCAAAAGGGTTTTATGCAATACTGCTTACTTCATCCCTTCCATCTCACCCCCAAAACGCTTCCTCCTGCCAGCTGAACAGTCCACACATTCCATGCCCTAGTTCAATGCCTGGAGCCCGTCTCCACGAGAATTCAGCTCATCTCCCCACAATCCAAGTTTTCATTGAAGGCTGAAATAGTTCATTTTCCTGGTGTCTAAATTGCAGTTGTGCTACCACAGAATTTCCCTAGAAGTTATGTGTATGTTTTAATACTTGTTTTAGCTAAGTAGATATGCCATGGTTTTCAGAAGCTTATGTGCATTTGGATTGATCTGAGTTTCCCCTCGCCCACTTTGCCAAAGGTACTCTATTGCCCATGTCATAAAAAGGTCCTTTTGATGAATGTTTGTCTTTTAGAACATGCACAAGTTTGTACATGCACCTAGAGGGAGGACACCTGGCAACACCTGCATGACTAGTATCCGTTGCTGGCCTTACACTCAAAAAGGATGTAATCCAGTTGGAGGCTCTGAATATCCAATGCAGGGAGGCTGGAGAACAGAGGTGATTCTCGTCTCTGTGCTCAGGCTGCCCTACATTTTCACTAGATGGGCGATTTCTCCCGTTAAGCAACGGCCCTTCTGAGCGAGAGGGAAGGAGGCCAGGGTGAGCACAGGAAGCTGCGTAACACAGCTTCCCATGTCTCCTCTCCTCCCCACCCCCGGGACTGCTCCTTTCCCCCATCTCTGTGCCCCCTTTCGGAGTGCTGGGATATAGCCAGAACCACACTGATTATGAGGTTGGAAGGGGAGCACAGTTTCTAGGCTCTGAGGTTGAACACCTTTTTCTGCCCTCTGCTCCAAGAAACCAAACAATCCTGTCCCCTCCCCCCTTGATGCTATCTAGGGGGAATAGAATTGCTCTCTAAATTAGTTAAATCCTGTTTTAAAGGCTTTTAAGTTGGTGTCCAGATCTACTTTATATAACAGGATTGTTTTAAGGATTCCTTGGACAATGTATATGAAAAGATGCAAACACTCTAAATTGCTTCAGAAATGCTAACTGTTATGTAGATGGCATTAAAGCAGCTGGCACAAATATCTACCATTTCCACATGGCTTTGGCTATGTACTCTGACAGAAGGAAATGCAGAGTGGTGACAATGTGCATTACAGTCCTACCTGTCATACAGAACCTCCTATAGCAATGTCAGAACTCATTCATTTCAACCAGATCCACCACTGAGATTGCATCCGACCAACTGGTCTGCATGAAATGCATCCCCAGAGGACTTCCTTGCCAGCTTTGGGAGAGGCAACTTGTGGCCCTTCAGATGATTTGATCTACAACTCCCATCACCTCTCTCCATTGGCTATGCTGGCTAGGGCTGATGGGAGGTGAAGGCTACACTGCTACACCGGCCTCCATTTGAGTCTCTGCCAAGTCGTGATAGGCTATGTAAGTATCTATGTAGCCTACCACAGCAAAAGGCAGGGATGCAAATGGTGTCCACTACGCCATTTGCGCCGCTACTCTTTGCCATAATAGGCTACGTAAGTATTTATGTTGGCTATCACGGCAAAAGTCAGGGATGCAAATGGCGTAGCAGCCATTTCCGTCCCTGCCTTTTGCCATGATAGGCTATGTAAATACTTACGTAGCCTATCATGGCCTAATGCAAGGATGCAAATGGCGACTGCTATGACGGCCGCCATTTGCAGCCAAAGCAGCCCGGCAGCAGCCCGAAATCCCGCTGCAGCCAGCTCTGGCCGGCAGCTCCGCAGCCTTGCCATGGAGTGGAGCCAGCTGGGGAGGATTCAGGGGGGGAGGGACGGATTGCCTCCCCTCCCCCCACGTGGATGCCCCGGATGGAACAGGGTAAGTAATTCATACACCCCTAATCAGGGCATATCTGACTCCCTGATAGTAACAGCAATTGAACAAAACATTTATTACAGATTCCACTCCAACATTGTTGCAAGGGCAATGTCTCTCCTTTCCCTGTGTTTTGTAATACCTTCCAGTGAAGAGTTTAGAGGGCAAACCATTAAGCCAGCCCAAAGAACACTTCTGCTTCTACATATTATTCAGGAGAGCAACCAGTGGCCCATCAGAGATCGTCATGGCTGTAAGAAATTGTCTAAGATGCTTCAGCTATTCTTATTGTTTTATTACATGGTATGTATATTTTATTGCAGTATGATGGCAAAGAACTACCAGCATATCTTAGCCTTGGTGTTCACTGTAAAGGAGATCAATGAAAATCCCACAGTCTTACCTAATGTCACAATTAGGTTTCACATCTATGAGAGCTACTACAACCCACAGATAACTAATATGGGTACCCTTGGTCTGCTTTCTTCACCGCATAGATTCTTCCCCAACTACAAGTGCGATGTGCAGAACAATTTGATAGCCATGATTGGGGGAATGTACCCTCTCATCTCTCTTGACATTGCCACAATCTTGGAGAATTACAAGACTCCACAGGTAGGTTTGTAGACATGAGTTGGTATCTTCATTCCAAAATGTCAGAAATAACAGGTCTTTTGTAGTCTTTATGCAAAGCTTTAGAGCTGCAGGCGGACAAGATAGGCAGTCACTATTTCTGCAGGGCAAAATTAGCAACTGTTTAATTGGTATTTGGTCCCAAAGAAGGGAGAGAACCCGAGGCAAAGAAATCAAGTGTGGACATTTGACATTTCACCAATATGATTTCCACAGCTTCCACTTTCCTCTGGTTTTTGACCACTGGGCCCCAGAGAGAAGAGACAGTTAGGCAGAAGCTGAGTGTTTGGCAGTAGGAGGCATTTTACCCCAGCACCCCACAGAGTGGGAGAGAGGCTGGTTTAGCTGATGTTTGTGCACTGCAACCCACTGAGTTAATGGAGAAGAGAGAAAGAGAGAGAGACCGACTCTGTAGCTGGCATTTGCCTGCAGGTCTCCTTAGCTAGAAAAAGAGCCATGGCAGGCACAGTTTGGAAAAGATTTGACTCTGGCAGTTCCGCTCTTCCCCATATATGCAGGATTCAGAAGGCTAAGTACTGCTTGCAGTTCCCCAGCACCAGCACCTAGAATATCCAACGTAGGGATGGGGGAGAAATCCTCCACAGACCCCTGTTCAAAAGAATCCAGCCCCCCAGAGTCCATGGAGGATCGGAAGACTTACCTCTGCCTCCTAGAGGAATCCTCACCAGCCAGATCCTGCCTGCCGGCCAGCTCTGGAGCACCAGCTCCAGAGCAATGGCTGCCACTGACATATCACTGGTTGGGCAGATTGACTGTGGACGCAAATGGCGTCCACTGCACCATTTGAGGTCACATAGATCTTAGTTTAAACTAGGGATGTACGAAAATCACTTACCGTTTTGAAGATCTGCTTCACGGTGGGGGAGGAGGTGCTCCGTCCCTCCCCCCGGAGTCCTGCCCGGCTGGCTCCGCTCTGCGGGGATTCCACGGAGCCGCCAGCTGGCTCCGCCTGCAGCCGGACATCTGGCCGCTGGGCAGCAGGGATGCAAATGGCAGCTGCCATAGCCGCTGCCGTTTGCTTCCCTGTATTTAACTGTGATAGGCTCCATAAATGTTTACGTAGCCTATCATGGCAAAGTAAAAAAAAAAAAAAGCGTACGCAAATGGCGATGGTGACGGCGACGGGGGCCGCCATTTGCGTTCCTTATTTTTCGCCATTTTAGTGTACGTGAATATTTAGATAGACTATTACGGCAAAAATAAAGGGGAACGCAAAATACAACCCCCAAACTGTTAAGAATGCACACTGCCTTCACCTTCTATGATATAATGATGGTAGTCATACGTTGGGAAACTGAGCATGATTTGGAGCATTACGAAATGTCTCTAAATGTCATTAAGTAAAAGTTATATTAGAACAATAATGTTGATAAGGAATGGAAGGTGCAGCTATGCTAGAAATCATCCAAAAAAAATTAAAACAAAAACAGAATCATTTCCCACCAATGGCTTCCATTCTTAATACCAGATGGACTTCATAAGTATATGGGGATTGTCCAGTTACTTGTCCATTCATAAAATATATCTATGTTCTATTTCAGCTCACTACTGGTCCTTTTTCTGCAGCATGGGGTGAGAAATCTCTGTTCTGGTATTTATACCAGATGGTCCCAAACGATGCACAGTACAGAGGGATTGTCCAGTTACTTGTGCATTTCAAGTGGACATGGATTGGGCTCTTTACTGTGGATAGTATCCATGGTGAACGGTGTTTGCAGAAATTACTGCCAATGCTTTCACAGGAAGGTATCTGCGTTGCCTTTATAGAAAAATTCCAAGCCTTCGGAAAACGAAGAGATAAGGCAGCGTCGTTGCATGGTGAATTGGAATATAATTCAGTTTTCATCGAAAGAAAGGCCAATGTATTTCTTGATGATTCTTCTCATCCATCTATAATTAAAATAAGCTCACTTCTTCAGGCAGCAGCGCTGGATTCACCTATGAGTAAGGTGTGGATTATGACGACATACTGGGATTTCATAGTAAGCACCGCTGCAATGGGTCATGATATACAATCCCTCCATGGCATGCTATCCTTTGCAGTTCATTCAAAGGACCCATTGGGATTCAGGCAATTTCTTCAGAGTGTAAATCCTTCCTGGGCAAAAGAAGATGGCTTTATCACAGTATTCTGGGACAAGACCTTCAAGTGTTCATTGAAAAGAACCTTTGAGAGTGAAGCATTCAAGAAAGACTGCAGTGGAGAGGAGAAACTGGAGAGCCTTCCTGGAACTTTCTTTGAAATGGGTATGACTGGTCACAGCTACAATGTGTACAATGCAGCCCTTGCTGTGGCACATGCTCTACATTCCATGCATACATCAATGTCCAAACACAAATTACGGAGGTCTGGAAGAACGCTGGAGCCCCGGAATGAGCTGGCCTGGCAGGTATTTTTTATCAAAAGCACATCCCTTTTATATGTTAATTGTTAACAGAATCAAGACACATATATTCTATATGACAATGCTATGGATCTTTCAGCTCCATAATTAATTCTGTTAGGAATATGATTGACTTATGGTTGACAAAAATACTACTGCTTTGGTAACAAGCATTCAAAAATACTGGCTAGAGTGCTTAAAATGACTAGAGATGTCAGAGAATTCCACCATTTGCATTCCTTATTTTTGGCTATCTTAGTCTACGTAAATATGTACATAGATTAAGATGGCAAACATAAGGAACGCAAATGGCAGTGGCCATAGCCGCCGCCATTTGCGTACGCACTTTTTGGGTTTTTTTTTCCCCCAGAGCCCTCTGCAGCCGGAAATCTGGCTGTGGATGGCTCTGGCCTGGCTGGGCCTGGCCAGCTGCTCCGTGGAGCTGCCGTGGAGCACAGCCGGCCGCAGAGGATTCCGGGAGGGAGGAACGGATCGCCTCCCCCCCCGTCGAGGATTCCGGGGGGAGGGACGGAATGCCTCCCCCCCTCACCATCAACATAATGGACGGAAAGGTAAGTGACTTTTGTACATCCCTAAAAATGACAGAAATGAAACCTAAAATTTATTCAATAAGTAGAAATAATGGCACCTTAACAGTTGATCATAGGCAAATCAACTCCCCCTTTGCTGATTTCTATGTGCAGGTATATCATACAATCTCCCCAAGTGTGGACCTTATAAATAAGTATTGGAAGAAGAGTGGCATTGCTTCAATTAACAAAAGCCAACCAAAACTGTTGAACAGAGACATATCACTAGAGGAGGTTGAGCAAGCCATCAAACATTTGAAATATAATAAAGATTCTGGTCCTGAGAGATTTGGGAGTTCTTTTTGTAAATAAATAAAAAATATATATAAGGATTTATTGCTTCCTAGGCTTGTGCAGCTTTTTTCTAAGATCTGCCAGGGAGATGATCCCCCAGATACCTGGAAAGCATCTAGTTTAACAATAATACCCAAACCTGGAAAACACAATACAAGGGTGAAATCCTATTGTCCAATTACATTGCTTAAACAGGATAAGAAATATATCATTGATTTTAGTTTCGTGATTAAATAAGGTGGAAGGCAACTTAATTCATGTAGATCAGACTGGATTTATTCATGAAAGGCATATATTAGATCAAATACAACGGGGTTAAATGTTATCTATGATGCAACCAAAACAGGCCACCCACTGTCATTAATTTCGATCAACATATTCAAGGCCTTTGACTGTCTTGGTATTTGGTAAGAGTCTTGAATGATTATCAGCTAGGAACCAAAGCTGTGACTGCAATTTCCAAACCCTGTGCTGCTAACAAAGCAACCATGCGTACTAATGATGTGCACTCTCCACCTATCTATTTGGAATGGGGCATGAAACAGGGCTCTGCCATGTCACCCCTGCTCTTCACCCTTTCCCTGGAACCATTGGCTAATATCATCATCACCCTGGTATTGCTGGATACAGGGGGTGGAGTGAAGAACATGTGACAACAGGTGTGCAGATGACATGATAATCATGCTGAGGGATCCATGCCAATCAGTCTCTAATTGAAAGGAAGAATCTGGAGGAAGAATTAGAAAATTGTAGGCAAGTGGCAAGTTAAAAAGTTAGTTATGAAAAAGCCACTATCATGTCATGCGATGTTCACCACAATCATCGACATTTTACTAGCCATGCTTTGGGAATTATGACCAGGGATCTAAAGAAATGGCACAAAGTGAACCTGTCAGTTTTAGGTTGAATTGCTGCAACTCAAATATCCTTGATTCCTTTTAAAAAATATATTATTTGAGGTCTTCCCCATCCTCCTCTAGCCAAAGACTTCAAAATCTTGGCAATCTCAGCTTAATTCATTTGGTTTCAAGCCAAAGGACCTCGCCTGGCATTAACAATGTATTACAAAAACCCAGGCGGAGGAGGTTAGGGACTCGCAGACCTTGTATGCTTTCCAGTTGTGGCATCTCCACTTTATCATTATGAAGGCAAACAAAAGCTGGGTACGTCTGGAAGAAGAAATTCTGAACAAGGGCCCCTTATGGACTTTGCCTTTTCAATCCATACAAATGAAGGAGAGAAACAATATGAAAACCAAAGACTAAAACTATTTTCATGATCTGGAAAAAGGGGTCTTGTTCCTGGTTTGGTCTCCTCTCACCCAGGTAAACTGGATACAACTGTCATTACTAGGATTTCCGAATGGGAAAAGAAGGGATATGTTTGGTTCAGGGACTTTTATTCCCAGGATAAACCAAAATCAATAGAACAAATCCGAGTTGACTTAGGCATAGGATGGCTACACAAACTACAGCTATCTCACTTCCGCAAAGATCCTCACATACAGACATATGCTCTTAGAACCTTAACAAGACTAGAATAAGCAATGTTAATGGAACAGAAGGGGGTTAGGGAATTGTATCTCTATTTTACACTGTTTTAATGGATGGCTAGATGGGTTCCATGGCTGGCTTGAAGAAAGTGTGGGGGGGTGATTTAAGAAGGGAACTAGAAGATGCTCATTGGACCAAATTATGGGACAACAGACCATTTAGATCAGTTTCAGCCTCCATCCAAGAAACCTCCTTGAAAGTTCTGCATGGATGGTATTGCATAGAGAAATAATGACTATTACCAGAGAGACAATTTCAAATGACCAAGAACATTTTTTATTATTATCTTTATATGAATGATCTAATGAAATACTTGCTATCATTCTGGTTAACTGCCACTCACCAGACAATTACATGGGGGGGGGGGGTGGACAACAGACAATTTGGCAATACCAGGGGGGGAAACCCTCAGGATTTACTTTTGATTCAAGGAAAGACAGAACCACTAGCATGTCATACCATATGGAGGAGTTTTATTCAACATACATCACAGCTGGATTTACAACAATATATTCCTGCTTCTGCCCTGAGCATCTGGACATTATAACAGCTAAACAAAGATTATGCAGCACAAGTAGCAGCAGTAGCAGAATATTAATTGTGTCACCATGTTTCTGGTAGCAAACCAATGTGCCCCAGTTGTTAGGGGACTCTTTTCAGGGGGTTTTCATTGTTAAGTTGGCTTTAGTTGCTGTTTTTCTGCCTTCTTATTGTTTTCTAGGTATATAATAAAAACATTTTTTTCAATAATCCTAAAAAGAAACACTCCAGTACACATCACCAAAGTAAAACCAGCAGCAAGAAAATGCAGCGATCTAAAAGCACTAAAACACTTCTTAAAATGCCTGGGATTTTTTTTTTTTTTAAAGGTCTTCACCTGGTGCTCAAAGGACCATAAGATAGGCACCGACTGAGCCTGTCTGGGAAGGGTGTTCCACAGACAGGGTGCCACCACTGAAAGGTCCCCCCTCTTTGTTGGCAGACATGCACCTTGCCTTATTTGGCAGGGGAAGCTGGAGAAGGGCCTCAGATGACTACCTTAGTGTCCAGGTAGGCCTAATGTAGAATTCCAAGTGTCAAGAAATTTCAAGAACTTCCAATAATCTGTTGTAGAAACAGGGTAGCTTTGTGCCATTTAATGTCCCATCAGGTTGACATCTTTGTGACTCATAACTAAATTTGCTTTGAACTGGGGCTGTTATTTTTTATATGCTCCAGTGCATTTGCACAGTGGACATCCAATGGAGATCAGTGAAAGCTTCATTGTCAGGGAAAACATTGCACATGCAGTGGACATGTGTGTAGAACAGGCCTGCACAACTTGTGAACCACCAAGCTGAACACAGACTCCTTTGGCTGGCTGCCTGTAACTCACAAAGGAGAGGAATTCTCCAGCAGCCAGCAAGCCATCCTACAGGACAGTTAGACTGTGTTAAGCTTGGGGGCCCAGCCTAGAGCTTTCCACAACTTTGAAGAGAATGGGGAATAAAGAGCTCCACCTGTGCATGGGGGCCTCATGGTCATGATGTGACCCCTACTAACAGTGTTCTGTATAATATTTACCCCACCTTCCTAGCCATTTCCTATGTTTATGTGATGCATAATGCTATTTGCCTCCAAAATCATATGAGCCTTTTAAAATATCTAGCTGAGAAAAAACAAACAAACCATCTCATTTTTGTTTGGTTAGGGAGGTAACTGTGGAGAAGTTAAGCGGCTAGCTGTTCCAGCTGTATTCTGCCCTCTGTACATTAAAAGCCACACAAGTTAATCATGTAGCTCCTTCCAGCTTCTCCGTGTAGCCTTTCTTAAAGGCATGGTATATGAGTAATTAGTGTTAAGGTGAGGGTTAACGGCTGTCATGTTGCTCATTGTCTCCATCTCCATTTGGATGGATCGCTGATCAGTAACCTGTTTTTCTGGAGGGTGACATTAAGACAGAATGGAGTGAAGGACATACCTCAATCCTCCTTTAACCAAAATGGCCTGCCACAAATATCTGGTTAGGAACTGGGGCAGAAAACTTTTCTCAAGGGAAAGGTTTTGCATCTGTCGAGGAACAGAATGTTGAGTTGGGGACGGTGCAGCTGCACAGCTGACAGAGTGTAGATGCTGTGAGGAACTTCCCAGCATCTCCCTAAGGGCCTCCCTGAACAAGCTGGCTGTGGTGGTCTCACATGAGGTGACGTTGGAAAAACCCTAGGACTAATATCCTGGTGCCTTGAACATACACACTGATTGACTGAACCGTAGGGCTGGAGTGGGTGCCCAGCTCAGTCCCAGATTCCTCCACCTCACTCATGCCCCCAGACCATGCCCACTGAGCCTGCTGAGCCCCTGCCCAAGCTTGCACTCCCCTTGCTGAGCCGCCTCACCTATCCTGAGCTTTCCGCAAGCATCGGTCGATGCCGTGGTCCCTATCTTGCAAAAGTATTAGAGATGTATTAGAGTATTAGAGATGCCATTTAGCCCTGTATGTGGCCTAGATGGGGCCTCTACTTCTGCCTTTTATGCAATATTAACAACATGGAAGTTCCCGAGTCACCATTTTGTTTGCAAATGGCCACGGTGGGAATGACGGGTGCTTGCAGACAGCTTGGAAAGGTGCAGGCAGCTCAGCAAGCAGGTTGTGAGTGGGTCTGGGCAGCGGCTCAGTGGGCATCTGGAGGACCTGAACAGGAGGGGCATCTGTCCATCCCTACACTGGGGTAAAATATTTAGGAAGCATGAGTGAGACATATCCAAAATAATCTCAACATATCTAGGCTAGGTTCTTGTCAACGTAATTGTGAAAATAGTTTGCTGTCTGTTAGTATCTTTTCCTCTTTGAATTTAGCTTCATCCCTTTCTAAGGGACATCTCATTCAACAACAGTGCAGGGGAGACAATACAGTTTGATGAAAATGGAGATGCTGTCACAGGATTTGATGTTACAAACTGGATCATTTTCCCAAATCAATCTTTTGTGAGAGTTAAAGTGGGAATGTTCAATCCACGAGCTCCTCCCAGAAAACAGTTAACAGTCCATGATAAAAGCATTGTGTGGCCTAGGACTTTCAAGCCGGTGAGAGCGGAAAAAGCATGCAAGATGGAGCAAAAATGGTTTGTTTGTTTGTTTGCAAATACTTTACATCACCTGTCATGTTCAGCGTACATAGGTAGGAGGTAACAATAGAACCACAAAAGGAATTAAAGAGGCATGGGAGTGCCCCTTTAGTTTAGGTGAGGCACACACACACGCACACACACACACACACACACATTTCACCACTATAACCAAGGGATGACAGAGAATTCTGTCACGGATTCCAGTAAGGCCAAATGCACTGGCATTGGGCCTCCTGAAATCCGTGGAGGAATGGCCTCCTGCCCCCAGCCCCCCTCCCCGCAGAATCCCCCGGGACGGCACTCACTTTGGGCGGATGCGGCGGCAGCGGCAGCTCCGACAGTGTGCCAGCGGATTCGGCAGCTGCGGGTGCTGTGGCGGCAGATTCAGCAGTGGGGACAGCGGCGGCGGGGGTGGCGGGGGTGGAGGTGGCTGGTGTGGGGGCGGCTGGGGCGGCAGGGGCGGTGGCAGGGGCAGCAGCTGGTCTCCTGGCCGGCTGCGGCCGGGTGCAGCGTATGCAAATGGAGGCGGCTAGGCTGCCGCCATTTGCGTTCGCTATTTTTCGCCGTTGTAGCCTACGTAAATATTTACGTAGGCTAGAATGGCAAAAAATAGCGAACACAAATGGCGGGGGCCATAGCCGCCGCCATTTGTGTATGCATTTTTTTTTACTTTGCCGTGATAGGCTACGTAAATATTTATGTAGCCTTTCACAGTTAAGTACAGGGACGCAAACGGTGGCGGCTATGGCCACCGCCATTTGCATCCCTGTTGTCCAGCAGCCTGTTTGCGTCCCTTTTGCCCAGCAGCTGGCTGTGGGCGGAGCTGGCCGGCGGCTCCGCGGAATCCCCTTGGAGTGGAGCCAGCCAGGCAGGACTCCAGGGGGAGGGATGGAGCACCTCCCCCCCACCGTGAAGCAGATCCACGAAACGGTAAGTGACTTTCATAAAAAGGTAAAGGTGTCCCCAACCAGTCGTGTCCGAATCTGGGGTGCGGCGCTCCTCCCCGTTTCTAAGCCAAAGAGCCAGCGCTGTCTGAACACGCTTCCGTGGTCATGTGGCCGGCATGACTGAACACCGAGGTTCATGGAACGCTATTACCTTTCCCGCCGAGGTGGTACCTATTTATCTACTTGCAAGTTCTTGCTTTCGAACTGCTAGGTTGGCAGGAGCTGGGACTGAAGACGGGAGCTCACTCCGTCACGCAGCACTCGGGTCTTGAACTGCTAACCTGCCGACCTTCCAGTCTGAAGTTCAGTGTCTTAACCACTAAGCCACCGCGGCCTTATACATCCCTACTATAACCTCAAAATTGCATTGATTAGGAAAATGACACCATTTGAGCTGGTTTCCATGTTCTGCCTTATGAGGACTACAATTGCACAAACATTCAAATAAATCTGATTAAAGTTGGTCATTGCTACAGCTTGTGAAACAGGGCTTAAAATTGGCACATATATTTATTTATTTTACTTCCAGTTCCAGTATGGCTTATCATTCCCTCCAATTTTGGTGAAAACTCCTTTACTCATGCTTGTTGAAGAGGTGTGCTTTCATTGGTTTGGTGATCTTCTGAGCAGTAGCTTAAAAATATTAAGGTTTTTCTGTCCCATTATAACCTAGGGCAGCCAATGCTGGCAAAGCTATCTCAGGCATGCTCAGTGTCATTCTGATGCAAGAATGCTGCAAGTACATCAGTGTTTTCAAAGGGTTTTGCAGAGGAAATCAATGGCATTCTGTGATCAGTGCTGATTTCCAGGGGATGTGACCCCACAACGTCAGGCTACAAATTATAGATAGGGACGTATGAAAGTGACTTACCTGTTCACGGATTATGTGGATGGTGGGGGGGGAGGCGTTCCGTCCCTCCCCCCGGAATCCTCGCCGGGGGGAGGCACTTCGTTCCTGCCCCCAAAATCCTCGAATGGCCGGCTGTGCTCCACGGCAGCTCGGTGGAGCAGCCGGCTAGGCCCGGCCAGACCAGAACCGTCCGCAGCCAGATTTCCTCTGTAAATACTTACGTAGGCTAAAACGGCAAATTAAAAGGGGACACTAATAGCGCCCGCTACGCTATTTGTGTTCCCCTTTATTTTCGTTGTCATAGTCTACATAAATATTTACGTAGATTAAGACGGTAAAAAGAAGGAACACAAATGATTAAGACGGTAAAATATTTGTGTAGATTAAGACGGTAAAAAGAAGGAACACAAATGGCAGCAGCCGTAGCCACCATTTGCATACACGGTTTGTTTGTTTTTTTCAAACCCACCCAACCATGATAGGCTACGTAAAGATTTATGTAGCCTATCACGTCTTTTTTTAAAAAAACCTAGCCATGATAGGATACGTAAATCTTTATGTAGCCTATCACGTCTTTTTTTTTTTTTTTACACAAGCCTTAAAATGGCGGCGGCGGCACCTGGTCGGAAGACCGGCCGCCACCGCCAGAGCCGGAGCCTCCGGAGCCGCCACCGCCAGAGCTGCCGCCGCCCGGAAGATCCGCCCCAGGTAAGTCTCGTCCCGGGGGGGATCTGCTGGGGGGCGGGGGGGCAGGCCGTTCCGCCATGGAGATCGGGGGGGTGAATGCATTGGCATTCGGCCTCACCGAGATCCGTAGCGGAATTCTCTGACATCCCTATAGACAGATTGGGTCTCTAGGGAGGGTGTGCATACTTGGACTTAAAACCATTGACACCCCTCTCCTAGGGATGGCAGAGAATTCCACCACGGATCTCGGTGAGGCTGAATGCCAGTGCATTCAGCCCCCCAAAATCTGTGGCGGAACGGCCGGCCCCACCACCCCCCAGCAGATCCCCCTTGGGACGAGACTTATCTGGGACGGATCTTCCGGGCGGTGGCGGCTCCGGCGGCGGCTTCGACAGCGGCAGTGGCGGCGGATGGTCTTCCGACTGGCTGCTGCTGCCACCATTTGCAGTCTTGTCGGGGTTTTTTTTTTTTTTTACAAGACGTGTTAGGCTACATAAAGACTTATGCAGCCTATAATGTCTGGCTTAAAAAAAACCCAAAAACGCGTATGCAAATGGTGGTGTCTACAGCCGCTGTCATTTGTGTTCCTTATTTTTGGCCGTCTAAGTCTACGTAAATATTTTACGTACTAAAATGGAGAAAATAAAGGGAACGCAAATAGCGTAGTGGACGCTATTTGTGTTCACCCTTATTTTCACCCTCTTAGTCTATGTAAATATTTACGTAGACTAAGACAGCCAGAAATAAGGAACGCAAATGGCAGGGGCCATAGCCGCCACCTTTTGCGTATGCGCTTTTTTCTTTTCTTTTTAAGCCAGACGTGATAGGCTTAAAACCTATCATGGCTGATTACAGGGACACAAACGGCGGCGGCTGCAGCCGCCGCCACTTGTGTCCCTGCTAGCCAGCGGCCGGATGTCCGGTTGCTGGCAGAGCCGGCTGGTGGAATCCCCGCGTAGCAGAGCCAGCCAGCCAGGATTCTGGGGGGAGGGACAGAGCACCTTCCCCTTTCCAGCGGAACCCAGCCGAGCCAGGTAAGGGGAGTTTCGAACATCCCTACCCTCTCCTATTGTCTCAAGGTGAATCAGTTCACTGTGACTCCATTTTTCATTGCCAAAAAATAATGTGCTTGCACAGACCTTTTAGGACATTTCTGCACAATTCTGAAGGATTAACTGGAAGCCAGACAATATGTCTGTGCCCACATCCCCATATGCCTATATCAACCTTGCACAAAATCAGGTGAATAAAGGAATAGAGCTTCAGATTCAAACAGATTGCTTCTGTCCCCTGTAACACCTCTATATAACCTCATACCACACACCTCTCTCTATCTCTCTCTCTGCCTTGGCCTGTGCCTGTAACACACTCTCTCACACACATGTACACACTTTTCTTGAACAGCTTGGCGATTTGAGACTTTCTTAAAGAACATTCAAATATTTGTTTACCCCAAGGGTTCTCCCCTAGCTTGCAATGCTGATGCATGTGAGCTGCCAGAATTTTATTTCTTACTTGCAAATCTGTGTGTGTGTGTGTGTGCACACGCGTGCAGGGATATGTTTGATGGTTTACAACAACAAGAAAGCCAAAAGGAGGACTCCCAATTTCCAGCCCAACAGGGACATACATGAACCTAACACATTTATACACTAGCACAACATAAAGGTAATTTACACATTGTATGGAGTACCACAGACACACTACTGATGCTGGTGATACACAAACACACATGTAGACACATACAGTGCATAAAAACATGCATGAGGGCTGGAGGTGGTCTCCATAATCTATCACTGTTTCATGCTGGTCACCAGGAAAATCCATCACCCTGGCCTGGACAGTGATGGCCTATACCTTGCGTTGGGACTTGGGACAAACAGACAGGTTCTGGATGCTGTTGGGGACTTCACAGCCTGCTGCCCAATGGCCTACCTGGCTGGCCTGGCTAAGTTGATTTCACATGTGGTGTTGGAGAACTCTAGGACTATTACCTTGATTGTCTTGAGCCCCTGCCCTCACTCTCACTCCCTCCATGCTTGCCAGGACACCCTGACATCCTCTGTACAGCCTTTGGTGACTTCCCATTCCCGTGGTCCCAATTCTGAGAAGAAAAAAAACTAACACTGGTGACTTGGTAAGTTCCATAAATTTAATATTGCACACATAGTAGCAGTAAAGACCCCATCTATGCAATATTAAAGTATCACAGCAATATTACATGACCAAGTGTTCCCTGTAGTCCTGAAGGAGGTAGTGGTGTGCAAGTTTCAGGCATTCTTGGATGAAGCTGATTATCTAGACCCACTTCAGTCTGGTTTCAGGCCCATGGTGCAGATGGAATAAGCCTTGGTTGCCTGCTGGATGACCTTCTTCAGAAGAGGGATGGAGAAGTGCAAGCCAATTGCTGTTTAAGCGTCCCTCATTGGCTTTGGATACCATCAATTGCAGTATCCTTTTTCACTGCCTTTGTGAGTTTGGGACACCATTTTATAATGGTTCAGCTCTTACACACAGGGCCAGAACTAGAGATATCACTGGGGGAGTGAGCCTCAGACTCATTACATTGGAACTGAGGAGCCTCACTGCACACTATTGTGCCCCCAGTGTGGTAGGGGATCAAAATGATGCAGTTGGAGGTGGTCATTAGGAGTTCTAGGTAGGGATGTCAGAGAATTCCGCCACGGATCTTGGTGAGGCCGAATGCCAGTGCATTCGGCCCCCTAAATCCATGGTGGAATGAAGCCCCCACCCCCCAACCCACAAAAGGCACGCGAAACGGAGCACTTACCAGCTGCTGCCTGCGCTGACTTGTGAATGGCGGCCGCCTTGCGGTCGCCATTCACTTCTTCATCATAGCCGTGATAGGCCATGGAAGTATTTACATAGCCTATCATGGCAAGCCAAAAAAAAACCCCAGCGCACAGAAATGGCAGAAGCTATGGTGGCCTCCGTTTGCATTCCCTATTTTTAGCCATTTTAGCCTATGTAAGTATTTGCGTAAGCTATTACAGCAACAGATAAAAGGAACGCAAATAGCGTAATGGGAGGTATTTGTGTTCCTTTTCCACCCCGCCATAATAGCCTACGAAAAATTTACACAGGCTAAAATGGCTAAAAATAGGGAAGGCAAATGGCAGTCGCCATAGCCGCTGCCATTTGCGTACGCTGTTATTATTATTATTTTTTTGGCTTGCCATTATAGGCTACATATATACTTACGTATCCCATCACGGCACCTTCACTGGATGCATTTGCTTCCGCAGCAGCCCGTCCATGGCCGGAACTCCGGCTGTGGGAGGCCCTGGCCGGCAGCTGCACGGAGCCGCCGCGGAGCGGAGCTGGCCCAGGGAGGGTTCCGTTTATGAGATATTGAGCCATGTTCCAGGTTCTGTTGTTGACACAGAAAGCTCTAAATCAACTAGGGGCAAGGCACATTGCAGACCATGTTCCCCTCTGTATACCTGGCCTATGCAAGCTTTCCCTGTTTCGATATTCCTTATCATACCACTTCTCCACTTTATGGTTTCTTTTTATTTTTTTATGTCAATGCTGTATTTTGACAGTGTTTGGATATTTTTCTATGTCATCTGCTTAGAGATTGTATTACCTCAAACACTCTGCAAGTATTAATCTTCCCCACTGAGAAAACCACATTTCTTTCTTTACACCCACAAGTGAAACCACAACTCTCAAAACATCTTTTTCTCAGTCCTAACCACTCTCCATCGATGTTTCTAAATAGGTGCTGCCCATTTCTCTGTGTAATGACTACTGCCGTCCTGGTTACATCAGGAAAAAGAAGGAGGGGGAGCCATTTTGCTGTTATGATTGTGCCCCATGTCCTCAAGGGAAGGTTTCTTATTGGAAGGGTAAATGTCATAGATCTTCACACTTATCAAGCATGCTACATATCATACAATATCACACCAAACTGAAATAATGACAGTTAGCATGGTTTTTGGTTTGGAAGGAGTAGGAACAATTTACTGATCCTTGAATATCTGTGTCTGTGAAAGTTTTAAACACTTATTGATGGAAAGATGACAGACAGACAGACAGACAGACAGACAGACAAACATGTTCTGTGTTGGTGTAGAACTTGAAAGGAGCAGGTCAATGGGGCGAGAATGACTAAAGGTCTTCCTGAGTAGTCATTGGTAAGTTTCTTAGCAGACCTTAGCAGATCATTCACTGGCAGTGGCAACAGGGGCAATTGCAAAGATGTCAGCCTCCAGGGAGTGGGCAGGTTTTGCTTGCCTATGCCTTGCAGGGACATGGCGTGGGCTGAGGCTGACTGTGCCTCTGGAAATTCTCAGAGAGGGAAAGACAGAGAAAGTGAAAGAATTTCAGGTGAGCTTGTGGTGATTAGGTGAGATTTAGACATCTTGGCTCACAGTGCATGCATTAGCATAATACTATACGGAACCAGAAATTTCTCACATCCAAAACATATTCCATTTTATTTATTTTTGTTCCTTTGTTTTGTTTTGTTTTCCAGGCATGGAGAAATACAGATGTATGTGGGCAGTGTTGTCTGATAGGAATAGAATCTTTGAACCATGCTTAGGAATGTACGAAAGTCACTTATCTTTTCACAGGTTGGATTCGCGGTGGGGGGGAGGTGCTCCATCCCTCCCCCCGGAATTCTCCCTGGGCTGGCTCTGCTCTGCGGCAGCTCCATGGAGCTGCCAGCCATTGCCGTCCGCAGCTGGAGTTCTGGCCGCGGACAGGCTGCTGCGGATGCAAATGGCAGCCGCCATAGTGGCTGCCATTTATGTCCAGCGAAGCTGCTGTAATAGGCTACGTAAGTAGTTACGTAGCCTATCACGGCAAGCCAAACAAACAGCATATGCAAATGGCAGCGGCTATGGCGGCCGCCATTTGCGTTCCCTATTTTTAACCGTTTTAGCCATTTTAGCCTATCATGGTGAAAAAAAGGGGAACGCAAATAGCATAGTGGGCGCGATTTGCGTTCCTTTTTTGTTTCGCCATAATAGCTTATGTAAATATTTATATAGGCTAAAACGGCTAAAAATAGGGAAAGCAAATGGCGGCCACTGTAGTAGCCGCCATTTGCGTATGCTGGGGTTTTTTTTGGCTTGCCATGATAGGCTACGTAATTACTTACATAGCCTATCATGGCTATGATGAAGTGAATGGCAGCCACAGGGCGGCCACAAGTTGCAAGTCAGCGCAGATGGCAGTAGGTAAGTGCTCCATTTCATGCGCCGTTCGTGGATTGGGGGGAGTGGGAGCTTTGTTCCACTTCAGATTTCGGGGGGCCGAATGCACTAGCATTCGGCCTCACCGAGATCCATGGCGGAATCCTCTGACATCCCTAACCATGCTACACAGTTGCTTTAAGCAGGCCTCTATGACCTTTCTAGATTGCATCAGCTGTCTTTCTCTCATATAAAACCACACACTACTTTTTTCTTTTCAGATATGGATTCCTGCACTGAATGTTCAGGAGATCACTATTCAAACATAGAGCAGAATCAATGCATTCCCAAGGTTATAAGCTATCTCTCCTATGAGGAACCTTTGGGGATTTCATTGTCTTTTTCTGCTGTTGGTTTTGCTGTGATCACAGGTTTTGTATTTGGAAACTTTGTGAAGCACCAGGACACTCCCATAGTCAAAGCCAACAACCGGAGCCTCACTTACATCCTCCTCATCTCCCTCCTCCTTTGCTTCCTCTGCTCCTTGCTGTTCATCAGACAGCCAAAGAGGATGACCTGCCTTCTTCGGCAAACAGCTTTTGGCATCATCTTTGCAGTTGCTCTTTCTGCTCTTTTGGCAAAAACCATCACTGTGGTTCTGGCATTCATGGCTACCAAACCAGGATCTAGAATGAGGAAATGGGTAGGGAATAGGGTGGCAAATTTGATAGTCATGTCCTGCTCCTCTGTTCAAACAGGCCTTTGTGTGAGTTGGCTAAGCACTTCTCCTCCATTCCCAGATAAGGACATGCATTCACTGAATGGAGAAATTGTAGCAGAGTGCAATGAAGGCTCAGTCACCATGTTCTACACTGTCCTGGGCTACATGGGCTTTCTGGCCATTGTCTGCTTCACAGTAGCTTTTCTGGCCAGAAAGTTGCCAGAAAGTTTCAATGAGGCCAAGTTCATCACTTTCAGCATGTTGGTCTTTTGCAGCGTTTGGCTCTCCTTTGTTCCAGCCTATCTGAGTACCAATGGAAAATATTTAGTGGCTGTGGAGATCTTCTCTATCCTAACTTCCAGTGCTGGCTTACTGGCTTGCATCTTTTTCCCGAAGTGCTACATTATACTATTGAGACCTGAGCTAAACATCAAAGAGCAAATAAGAAGAGCAAAATGAAGGAGAAAAACAGTGGAAGAATGTGAGAATCAATCTTCTTTTTCAAAAATGTAGGAATCATTAGTCTGTGTTGCATATGAAGGAAAAACTAGTGCCCCTACATCTCAACGAAACATGGCATGTAGAATTGATAAACATGGAATCACATTCCAGTCTTACTAATCATTAAGTTCTACTAAGAACACTCTGGGTTGCTCCCTCATAATTTTCTGCCGACGGACTTCGATGGTGACTACACACCTGCCACACCATTATCCCACCGGCTACTGGGGGAGTGAGACATACTTCCTCCGGCTAAATCCTCATTCCAGATGTTTTCAATGTTGCTTTGATAGAATTCTAGTGCTTTCTCATGATAGCATTAAAAAAAAAAAAACCTCAACCTTCCGCTTGTACCAAATATCTGGATGTAATTCGTCAGAATTACATTTTGTCTTTTTTGGTGGCAAAAAAGACAAAACACAACCTAGTGAATATTGTTCAGTTCATCTGTAATCATGTCCAAGATTTGTCTCTCTCAATGATGAGATTGATCTGTAGATGCCTTGCATGTTGTATATTTCATTTGACTCAAGCACCCACCAAAACACACAGACCATGTTCCCTGCATCAAGCTGCATCACTGATTTTTTAAATGCTTGACTTCATCTGATTTATTGAGTTTTGAGTGTGTGATTCAAATTTCCCTGGAGTATGATTTAAATTCACTTTAGTGTTTCTTGGATACACAAATAATGTTTTCCACTGCCTTGTGTAAGTTCTCTGAAGTCCTTAGCATTTTGGAGTATCACATTTTCCACTGCACTGAGTGCTCAACGTTGTTAGGCTGCCAAGCTAAGCGAGTTTCTTCCTACAGCAGGTTGGCCAATGATCAATAATGAGCCAGTCAGTAATGAAATCTGGGTGAGATGCAGCCCAAATGTCAACAGGGTAGATTACTTATGAAGCTAGCAGCCTCAGTCATCCTCCAGGTGAAACTGAGTGCTGAACAGCTGGCACACATCTGAACTGCTGGAAAGGTATCACACGGTCCATATGCACTGGGAGGGCAGAACTGCCCACAATAGTCAGCTCAGGAGTTAGATGGGAGCCATGGGGCAATTTTGCTGCAGGACATCCAGGCCAGGCTGCTGAGGCAAAAGAAATCCATGATCTGACTCTTTTCCTCACTGGCCAATAGTGAGGGATGTTGCAAGTGTCCATCTTAGGGGTGGACGAAAGTCCCTTACCTTTCGCCGAAGCTTGTTCGCGGTGGGGTGGAGGCACTTCGCTGCTCCCCCCGTGAAGTTCAGGCCGGGAGGGGATGCTTCCCGCCTTGCCCTGGCCGAAATTCAGGCCGGGGAGGAGGCTTCCCGCCTCGCCCTGCCGCGAACGCGAAAGTTAAAAAAAATAAAACGCCCCCTGATAGGCTATGTGACGATTAACGTAGCCTATCACGGCTAGATTTGCAAAGTCAGCCATGATAGGCTACGTCAATCGTCCTGTAGCCTATCACGGGTGACTTTAAAAAAAAAAAAAAGCCCGTACGCTAATGGAGGCCCCCATAGGGAGCTGCCATTCGCGTTCCTTATTTGGTCGCTGTAGTCTACGTAAATCTTTACATAGACTACAGCGAACAAATAAGGAATGGGAATGGCGGCTCCCTATGGGGGCCGCCATTATCCGTACGTGCTATTTTTTTCTTTTTAAAGTCACACGTGATAGGCTACGTGACGATTGACGTAGCCTATCACAGCTGACTTTGCAAATCTAGCCGTGATAGGCTACATTAATCATCACGTAGCCTATCAGGGGGCTTTTTTTTTTCTTTTATTGCAATGGCGGCAGCGGCAGCTGGTTGAAAGACCGGCTGCTGCTTCCGCCCCGCTCAAACACCCGCCGAACCGCCGGCCGGACCCGCCGCCGGGAGGGACATTCGGTGAACGTAAGTCCCGTCCTGGGGGGGATGCGGGGGGTGGGGGGGTTCGGAGGATTTCTCCCTGAAACTTGTTCGGGGGGCCGAACACGTTGGCGCTCGGCCCCCCGAAGTTTCGGGGAGAAATTCTCCGCCATCCCTAGTCCATCTGGGGTCCTGAGTTCAGTACATCCCGCCAATTCCACCCCACGGATGCCAGTCCATGACCCCCTCCACTTACGTGATTCTGTGGGTTCCTGCAAACCACCAGCTCACTTCGGCGGCGCATGTGCCACTCGCCACATCAGCTCAACTCTCAGCCAGCTGGTCTTGCCTCTGCGGCCGCTGGTGCTCACCTCTTCAGTTCCCTTGCCTCTTGCACCTGGCGGGCAGCTCTGCCCGCATTTCCTGTGTGGCGGCACTCACCTCTGCGGCGCACACCCCCTCTTACCTGCTTGGCCGCAGCGACAGTGCCCACTTCCTCAGCGCATGCCCCCCTTGCCTGCTTGGCGGCGGCAGTGCTGCATGGCCTCCTGAGCGATGGCGCTTGCCTCTGCGGTGCACGCCCCCCTTGCCTGCCTGCCATCGGCGCTTCTCAGCATCCTGGGCGGCAGCGGCCCCTTTGGGGGCACACGGCCCCCTTGCCTTGGTCACACCCCTCACCTGCCTCCCACCGCCGCTGGCCCTCGCACTGTGGTGGATGCTGTGACCTGTTCTTCTGCTTTCCGTCAGCGGCGGCAGCTGTGCTCCACTGCTTCCGAGGGGCTTGCCGTGCCCACCCCACCGCCGTCTTCTACCGGGGCCTTCCTTTTCAGGGCCATTGGCCCAAAGTTTTGGGATTGAAGTGGGGAGGGCTGTTGCTGACCAGCACCCTCTGGGCTTGCGGGCCTCTTAGGCCTCCACCTCCAGCTGGCCTTTGCCGGTGCTTCTGCTTACCTGCACGAGCTCGGTATTGTTGTGGTTCGAGTGTTGTGCTGGGACCCGAGGGACCCAGGTTCTGGTCTCCACTTACCCTTAAAGCTTTATGGGTGAATTAGGGTCAGTCTCTTCTCTCTTCTGCCCAGGACATAATCTGCAGGCACATGAGGCAGCCACCTTGCTGAAGCTAAACATGTTTGGGTCTGGTCAGTGCTTGGAGGGAAGGAACCACATGCTGCCACCTTGAGTTTCATGATGGACAAAAGATGAGATATAAAGTAAAAACTGAATAAAATCTTTCTATTTCCTTCCAAAGACATCTCTGTCAGCAGCAGCACAATCAACATCATCCGCCTTGTTGGCAGTGGACCTGAGTACTGCAGCCCCGGATCCAGCACGTCTGGACACCACTGAGGCCTACACCTCGTCTTTGCGGGCTTGCTCAGGAGGCTCACCACCGCAGGAGGCAGTCCACCCTCCTGTGGCATGTCTGTCAGTAGCACCG
Source organism: Heloderma suspectum (assembly GCF_057233095.1). Lineage (NCBI taxonomy): Eukaryota > Metazoa > Chordata > Lepidosauria > Squamata > Helodermatidae > Heloderma > Heloderma suspectum. The sequence goes on along the minus strand of NC_139463.1, from coordinate 89,481,183 downwards.
CAAATGACATCATCCCCTTTGCTTGCAGAGGACCTGGGCGGCTGCCCCGGATATGGGTGAGATGACCACACCCCGCTTTACTTGTCCAGGCGAGCGACCTTAGGGGCCTTTAGGTTGGCTGCCTTCACTTACCCCCCTGAGGTGGCTGTCCCTCCCAATGTCATCTCCCTATACGATGCCCTGGCCACCTGGAGCTCCCTCAGTCGCACCCCACTATAGCCCCAGCCGCTTAACTCAGCATCTGGCAGAGCTCTGCTGGATTGACTCAGGCCCCCTTGCCCCGCCCCTGCCCGCTTGGACATCCACATACGGAGATACAAAACTCAATTACCTTTTTGCGAATTGTTTTCGTGGGGGGGAGGCGCTCCGTCCCTCCCCCCCAGAATCCTCGACAGGGGGGAGGTGATCCAGTCCTCCCCCCCGGAATCCTGCCTGGCTGGCTCTGTTCCGCGGTGGCTCCGTGGAGCAGCCGGCCATCCAGGGCCGTCCGCAGCCGGATTTCTGGCCACGGACTGGCTGGTGCGGACGCAAATGGCGGCCACCATAGCGGCCACCATTTGCGTCCAGCCAGGCAGCCATGATAGGCTATGTAAGTCTTTATGTAGGCTATCACGGCTGGGCAACCCCCCCCCCCTACAAAACCGGTGTACGCAAATGGCGGCGGCTACGGCGGCCACCATTTGCATTCCCTGTTTTTTGCCATTCCAGCCTACATAAATATTTATGTAGGCAATTATGGCAAAAAAAAAAAAAAGGGAACCGGAAATAGCATATTGGGCACTATTTGCGTTTCTTTTTTTTTCGCCGTAAAAGCCTATGTAAATATTTACGTAGGATAAAATGGAGGGGAAAAAAGAACGCAAATAGAGCCCTCTATGCTATTTGTGGTTCCCTTTTTTTTCGCCGTAATTGCCTATGTAAATATTTACGTAGGCTAGAACGGCAAAAAATAGGGAACGCAAATGGCGGCTGCCGTAGCTGACGCCATTTGTGTACGCTGGTTTTTTGGGGGTGGGGGTAGCCGTGATAGGCTACATAGATTCTTATGTAGCCTATCACAGCTGCAAGGAAAGCAATGGTGGCCGCAGCAGCCCGGCTGCGGCCAGCCAGGAGATCAGCCGCCATCAGAGCTGCCGCTGCCGCCGCTGCCAAATCTGCCGCATCTGCCCCAGGTAAGTTCCATCCCGGTGGATTCCGCAGGGGGGGGCAGGAGGCCGTTGCGCTATAGATTACAGGGGGGGTGGATTCTAAAGAATTCGGTCTCACTGGAATCTATGGCGGAATTCTCTGTCACTCCTACATCCACGTATGTGGCAATATTAGGGATGTCAGAGAATTCTGCCATGGATCTCGATGAGGCCGAATGCTAGTGCATTTGGCCCCCCAAACTCCGTGGTGGAACGGCCTGTCATCCCCCCTCCCCTGCGGATTCCCCCGGGACAATACTTACCTGGGGCGGATTTTCTGGGCAGAGGCGGCAGAGGCGACTCCGGCGGCGGCAGTGGTGGCGGCGGCGGCGACTGGTCTTCCGACTGGCTGCCGCCGCTGCCATTTGCAGTCTTTTAAAAAGAACAAACCCGACATGTTAGGCTACGTAAAGATTTATGTAGCCTATCATGGCTGGGTTTAAAAAAAAAAAAAAACCCTACGCAAATGGTGGCAGCTACGGCCGCTACCATTTGTGTTCCTTATTTTTGGCTGTCTTAGTCTACAAAAATATTTACATAGATTAAGATGGCCAAAAATAAGGAACGCAAATGGCGGGAGCCACAGCCGCCACCATTTGCGTATGGGTTCCCCCCCCCCAGAGCCCTCCATGGCCAGAAATCCGGCTGTGGACAGCTCTGGACTGGCTGGGCCTGGCCGGCTGCTCCGCGGAGCTGCCGCAGAGCACAGCCGGCCGTGGAGGATTCCAGGGGGGACGAATGGATTGCTTCCATCCCCCATCGAGGATTCCGGGGCAGGGAGGATGGAACACCTCTCCCCTCACCATCAACATAATCTGCAGAGAGGTAAGTGACTTTCATACATCCCTAGGCAATATTAGAAGTACAAGCTGGATTTCGAAGAGGCAGAGGAACTAGAAATCAAATCGCCAACATTCGCTGCATCATGGAGAAAGCAAGAGAATTCCAGAAAAACATCTATTTCTGCTTCATTGACTATGCTGAAGACTTTGATTGTGTGGATCACAACAAACTGTGGCAAATTCTGAAAGAGATGGGGTTACCAGACCACCTTACCTGTCTCCTGAGAAACTTGTACGAGGGCAAGAAGCAACAGTAACAACCAGACATGGAACAACCGATTGGTACAAAATTGGGAAAGGAGTATGACAAGGCTGCATATTGTCTCCCTGCTTATTTAACCTATATGCAGAGTACATCATGAGAAACGCCGGGTTGGATGAATCACAGGTCGGAATTAAGACTGCCAGGAGAATTATCAACAACTTCAGATACACAGATGATACCACCCTAATGGCAGAAAGTGAAGAGGATCTAAAGAGCCTCTTGTTGAGGGTGAAAGAGGAGAGTGCAAAAGCTGGTTTGAAACTCAACATTAAAAAAACGAAGATCATGGCATCTGGCCCCATCACTTCCTGGCATATGGAAGAGGAAGAAATGGAAGCAGTGATAGATTTTATTTTCTTGGGCTCCAAGATCACCGCAGATGGTGACTGTAGCCATGAAATTAAAAGATGCTTATTCCTTGGGAGGAAAGCTATGGCAAACCTAGACAGCATAGTAAGAAGCAGAGACATCACCTTGCTGTCAAAGGTTCATCTAATCAAAGCTATGGTTTTCCCAGTAGTAATGTATGGCTGTGAGAGCTGGACTATAAGGAAGGCTGAGTGCCGAAGAATTGATTCTTTTGAACTGTGGTGCTGGAGAAGACTCTTACGAGTCCCCTGCACTCAAGGAGGTCAAATCATTCAATCATAAATGAAATCGACTTTGAGTGCTCATTGGAAGGACAGATCCTGAAGCTCAAATATTTTGGCCACCTAATGCAAAGAGAAAACTCTCTGGGAAAGACCCTGATGCTGGGAAAGACTGAGGACAAAAGGAGAAGGGGACGGCAGAGGATGAGATGGCTAGATAGCATCACTGATGCAATGAATATGGACTTGAGCACGCTCCGGGAGAGAGTGCAGGACAGGAAGGCCTGGCATGCTATGGTCCATGGGGTCACGAAGAGTCACACACGACTGAACGACTGAACAACAACAACAGAACAATGTTACGGACCTCTGTCCATAGTTCCTCAGGCAATCTGCATGTTTGATGGTCCTCCAGGGTGGACCATCAAACATGCCCCCACAACTCTGCAGAGGTTACAGGTAGCCTGAAGGGTGATCAGATAATGTCCTGTCCATGCCTCTATTGGCTTCCACAAACAAACATCATTTTCTCCCAATCCAGCACAGAAAAGCAGGTCCAAAAGGTGCACTGCCAAATAGGTTTGGTAAGAACTTATCTGAGACAGCCTCATGGATGACATGTCAGCCATGAAATCCTGAGCCACTCCTGACAAAGTAGCCTCAGCCCAAATATTAAAGTCCACAATCCTTGAGATCTTCAGCAGTACAGTTGAGACCACCTCAGTCAGCTCAGACATGAAGACTGTTAGGCAGCAGGGTGGGCAGTACACTAACACAGTCCACATCATGTCTTGGGTGACCAACACCACTGACAAACACTCCAAACTGGCTGAGTGTCAGAGGGGTATCTGAACAGAAGGGAAAGATGGGGTATTTGACCGGAAGTGGACTCTGTATAGGCCAAGGCTACACCCCTCCCTGCCCCTCCAGTCAAGCTTCGTGTTGCACCAGGAACCCTGGTGGACATATTTGGGAGAGTTCTGCATATTCTGAATACTGTATTGCATTTGACTAATACCCACTGCAAGCAACACAACTTAAAACATCATCCAATAACAGAATGTGATTTGTGAACATAAATCAAGTTAAAAACTCCCCTGCACAGTCCACTGCAATAGCATTCAGAGTACCTGCATGAGTATGCTTTGCAGCCTGAGCAAACAGAGCAGTTTTGTGTGTAACATAAGAATCGCAGTCTGACAGTAACCTATGTGAATCTTCACATAGATACTTCTACCCTGAAGGGATGCCAAAATCTATCCCAGGAATCTCTCCGTGGGATTTTGATATAAATGACAGGACAGCAAATATCCTGTGAGATATCCTCTAACTCTCCCATACCACAGATACAGAACCATAGGTTTCTTGAACATGCCTATATCTTCCATTCAAGACTGCTGTCGGCATGGTCTGGAAGCATAGTTCCATAAATGAGGTTCTGAAAGAGGCAAAAGTAAGAGTTTGCAAGTACTGAGCTCTTTTGTGATCCATGTTAAACAAATAATACCATGGAGAAAAGTTTGAAAATGTAATTAGATCTAGGTCCTGCCTATTATCTCTTCCATAAATCCAATCCCTCAATTTGTTTTTGTTTCCCAGTATAGTAAAAATATCTGGTAGACAGTTTTTGGAGGTTAGCAACTCTTGGCATGACTTAGCCCAGCCACCCTTCTTCATTTGTTCTCTTAAGCAAAGCTTGGGGAGGCAATCTTCTGGCATGTCCAGGACCCTCTTATAATAAAGTAAGGCTGCCTTCTGAGCCTTAGCTCTTACCGATACAATGCCTGACTCTGTCCTGAGGAAGGGAGCTGGGGTCCCTCAGGGTACTGCCAGTAAGTATGTAAAAAAATTGTTCTGCCAAACCTCCAACGCCTTCAGATTGTTATGCCTGACCCCCTATAGGCTAGCCTATCGCGTGAAAAACCACAGACGCAAATGGCATAGCAGACACCATTTGCGGCTGTAAAGCCCTTAGTTTAAGTTAAGTGCAGCCATTTACAGCTGCATTTAGCTTAATCTAAGGGCTTTATGGCTACAAAGGGCGTAGTGGACGCCATTTGTGCCCGGATCAGTCTCAGCCAGAGATACGGCACAGCAATGGCAGCTGTATTGCTGGCACTCCGGAGCCGGCCGGTGGCTCTTTGGAAATGCTGTGGAGCAGAGCTGACCATATTGAGCCTGGTGGGACCCCTCCAGTTCTACCCCCCGGACACCAGTCTGCGACCCCCTCCTCTTGCGCGACTTGGCACATCGCAGACCCGCCAAGAGCAGCAGCCCCTGCCTCTTTCCCATGTCTGGCTCTCAGCCGCAGCAGTGGCAAGAGCAGTGGGAGAGGGACACAGTTGCCAACAGGGGCAGCTGCAGAGGCGCTCGCAGCACTCCTACGAAACACCAGCTGGAACGTGTCCCAGCGCAAGCACGGGCGGGCAGTATGCAGGGATCCGGTGGGCGGATCACAGGGCAGACTCCGGTGAGTTTGGTGATCCCTACCGATAACTGTTTCAAAAGATGGAGAATGTCTTTCTAAACATCTGCAACTCCTCAAATGTGAGTCTGTGGTTCAACCTGTGGATACACTAAATTATATCCATAGGTTGCAGGATAGCACTTTTCTCGGTCTTCTTCACATCTACCTAATCGGAGCAGGAAGTCATCTGAGATTACCTTTGCTCTGGGCAAAGAAAGGGTGAAAAGTCAAGGCCACATACCACCTGATCCTGCTTCAGTTGTTCCGCTGTTTTCAGTACCACAATAATGGCAGCACATGGGAAGCAAATTTTCTTCCCTCTAATTATCAGCATGATTAACCCTCCTGCTCACTAAGCCCCAAGGGATGTCGTCTAAAGGCCTCAAGAAAAATTAGCAACAGCATTGTTATAAAAGCCACCGATAATACTCAGAGATGGACCAAAGGGCCAGAAGCTGTGTCTCAGGAAGGCTGATTATTTTCAGGGATGTCTGCAGTGCTGGATTTACTGGGATTTCTACAGAGATAAAAGATGAATAGTAGCTTGAGATATCTGCACCTACCAGTTCCACCTTATCCCCAAAGGATTCCTCCTTCTCTTGATATTGCTTGATGCGTCAGTACAGGAAAGGGTCAGATATTTCCCGGGGTTTCATCTGTGCGTGAAGTAGTAAGAAAAAATATTCAACATTCAGAAATTATAAAATTGGGGAATCGGTGTAGATATCCCCCTTATGTCAACTTAACGGTTTTTCAGTAGAGGTTTAATTAATATATACCTTTATGTGAAAACCCCTTATGTATCTTATTATACTTAGTGGTATATGAATATCACAAATAAATAATAAATAAAATACATATGGTCAGCTCTCATTCAAGCCCTTTATAAACAGGCAGATCTGAGACATCACATATTCTTGAGGAAAATAGGGGTATGTGTCTCTAAATGGGAACTTTGGACCTCCAAATGGTGTTGTTGTTGCTGTGGTTGCTTGTGCTGTTACCTCATTTTGTGTGCAAGACAGGTTCTGTTCACCACAGCATGAAGACTCCTTCCTGTAAATACAGAGTGAGTGAACACATCAGCAGTAGTCATGAGTTTTCTCAATGGGGAGATCTTGTCATCGGACAGATTGCTTCTACGTTCTCTTTCCTGTATCCTCCTACATCTTTCAAGGAAAAGCCATCTTCAAAGTCCATGAAGGAACTCACGTAAGGACTTCTCCTCTACCCCTATAGTTTTGTTTTGCTTATATCAGAATAGACCACAAAGAACAGAAATGGGTTCTCAGATTGCAGAAATACATTTGTAGTAGGAAGTAGGGGTGCATGAAAGTCACTTACCTGGTCTTGCTCTCCTCGTGAAGTTCAGGCTGGGGGGGGGGGAGGCTTCCTGCCTCGCCCGGCCGAAATTCAGGCCGGGGAGGAGGCGCCTCGCCCAGCCGCGAAATAAAAAGTTAAAAAAAAAAAACGCCCCCGTGATAGGCTACGTGATGATTAACGTAGCCTATCACGGCTAGATCTGCAAAGTCAGCCATGATAGGCTATGTTAATCATCACGTAGCCTATCACTGGTGACTTTAAAAAAAAAAAAGCGCATACGCAAATGGCGGCCCCCATAGGGAGCCGCCATTCGCGTTCCTTATTTGGTCGCTGTAGTCTACGTAAAGATTTACGTAGACTACAGCGAAAATAAGGGCAACGCAAATAGCATTGCCCTTATTTTTGCCGTAGTCTACGTAATCTTTACGTAGACTACAGCGACCAAATAAGGAATGGGAATGGCGGCTCACTATGGGGGCCGCCATTAGCCGTACGCGCTTTTTTTTTTTTTAAGTCACCCGTGATAGGCTACGTGACGATTTACGTAGCCTATCATGGCTGACTTTGCAAATCTAGCCATGATAGGCTACGTTAATCGTCACGTAGCCTATCACGGGGGCTTTTTTTTTTCCTTTTATTGGAATGGCGGCGGTGGCAGCTGGTCGAAAGACCGGCTGCCGCTCCCGCCCCTGACGAAGACCCGACGAACCGCTGGCCGGACCCGCCGCCGGGAGGGACATTCGGGAAAGGTAAGTCCCATCCGGAGGGGCGGGGGGCAGGGGGTGCGGAGTATTTCTCCCTGAAACTTCTTCGGGGGGCCGAACACGTTGGCGCTCGGCCCCCCGAAGTTTCGGGGAGAAATTCTCCGCCATCCCTAGTAGGAAGCCCCATGCATCTTGGACTTTTTTCTTATGTTGAGGCTGTCTTCAGTAGTAAAGAAACAAGGTCTGCAGAAAAAGGTCTGCAGCAAATAATTGCCTCCTGTGTCAACCTACTGGCGTCACCTACTGGCTTCCCACAGTTAATGTACGGATGCTTCCTGAGAACCCTTTTCTCTTCTTTGTGATCTACTTTGGTTGCTCACCTCCTTCTGTTTTCTTGCTTATACCATAATAACCAGGAACAACTTATGAACCCACAGAATGCTCAAGAACCTTCAACTAGGTTTCAATAAGAAAAGTGGTATAAAAGCCACTTTGTGTTTTCTTTGATTTAGTTTGCTCATTGCTAAGGATTTGCTCAATTTCTTTCCATTGCATAATTCTAACATGTCATTTTATTTTATTTTGGAAGACAATTAAAAAAAATAAAGGCAACCAAAAAAAGAACATGGATAAAAATATAACTGGATTGCTAAAAAAAATAAAGGAGCTCACTAATTACCATTCTATCACTGAATACTTGTGGAAGAGCTGGGAAAAACAGCATAAATACGATGTGACTATATAACGAAAGGATGAAAACAAATGCTATATTCTGTGTGTGTGTCTGTCTGTCTGTTTCTGTGTGCATGTGTGTGTTACTATGTGTGTGCATGTATGTGCATTAGTCATAAAAATATAGGCAATTTTATTTGGTTGGAAGTTGATCTAAGGTGTGTAGGGCTTCTAGACAGGAAATGAATGGAATATGTGGTGCTATAATATCTATTTCAAAGTTGGGGTTCCTTGCTTGCTGCACTTGCTGACTAATTTTACACATAGCCATAGTCTTCCAGATTGTATCAATTTGCTCTTCTTTACTTGGTTGGTTTGGGGACTTCCATTATGTGCTGTGCAACGTGGTTCATGTCTACCCAGCAGTAGGTCCTGTGAAACCAATAGGGCTGACTCCCAGGCATATGGTTATAGCACTGCAGTCTTAGATACAATAGTTATTCTTTTCAAGAAGGTTATATAATTTTAGTGAGCATGTTTTCATGTCTCCCTCACTCTATGAATTCCAGTGTGCCTTCATTTTAAATACTTCCTTTCATCTTAAAAAAAAAAAAAAATGCAAATGGCATGTTGTGCTCTTCCATTAATTTTCCAGAACCAGAGGTTCTCTTTTTCCTTATTGTGGCTTAGTAACAAATTCGTATCTGATACATCTGATTATTCTCCTGTGTTTTGGCATTAAAGTCTACTCTGCTCATTTCATAGCTAAAGTTTGTGTATGTTCTCAGTATTGCCAATACTTTCCATGAATCCTTGATCTTATGGAAGCCTTCCTTCCAAAACGTGCATTTTTTTATTTCTTGCATTACTAGGAATGCCCATTTCACCTTTGCATCACTGTTATCCTTGGGGGTTTAAGACTATGAGGTGTGGGCTTCTTGCCTGGCTAAACTTGAATTCACAGGCATGCTCATTCCAGTCAGTTTTTCTCAGGTCCTCCCTCTCCTCTTATTATCTGTCTCTCCTTTACCTGTGTTTTGTAATACCTTCCAGTGAAGAGTTTAGAGGGCAAACCATTAAGCCAGCCCAAAGAACACTTCTGCTTCTACATATTATTCAGGAGAGCAACCAGTGGCCCATCAGAGATTGTCATGGCTGTAAGAAATTGTTTAAGATGCTTCAGCTATTCTTATTGTTTTATTACATGATATATGTCTTTTATTGCAGTATGATGCCAAAGAACTACCAGCATATCTTAGCCTTGGTGTTCGCTGTAAAGGAGATCAATGAAAATCTCACAGTCCTACCTAATGTCACAATTGGGTTTCACATCTATGAGAGCTACTACAACCCACAGATAACTAATATGGGTACCCTTGGTCTGCTTTCTTCACCGCATAGATTCTTCCCCAACTACAAGTGCGATGTGCAGAACAATTTGATAGCCATGATTGGGGGAATGTACCCTCTCATCTCTCTTGACATTGCCACAATCTTGGAGAATTACAAGACTCCACAGGTAGGTTTGTAGACATGAGTTGGTATCTTCATTCCAAAATGTCAGAAATAACAGGTCTTTTGAAGCCTTTATGCAAAGCTTTAGAGCTGCAGGCGGACAAGATAGGCAATCACTATTTCTGCAGGGCAAAATTAGCAACTGTTTAATTGGTATTTGGTCCCAAAGAAGAGAGAGAACCCGAGGCAAAGAAATCAAGTGTGGACATTTGATATTTCACCAATATGAATTCCATAGCTGCCACTTTCCTCTGGTTTTTGACCACTGTGCCCCAGAGAGAAGAGAAAGTTAGGCAGAAGCTGAGTGTTTGGCAGTAGTAGGCATTTTACCCCAGCACCCCAGAGAGTGGGAGAGAGGCTGGTTTAGCTGATGTTTGTGCACTGCAACCCACTGAGTTAATGGAGAAGAGAGAAAGACAGAGAGACTGACTCTGTAGCTGGCATTTGCCTGCAAGTCTCCATAGCTGGAGAAAGAGCCATGGCAGGCACAGTTTGGAAAACATTTGACTCTGGCAGTTCCGCTCTTCCCCATATATGCAGGATTCAGAAGGCAAAGTACTGCTTGCAGTTCCCTCAGCACCAGCACCTAGAATATCCAACGTAGGGATGGGGGAGAAATCCTCCACGGACCCCAGTTCAAAAGAATCCAGCCCCCCAGAGTCCATGGAGGATCGGAAGACTTACCTCTGCCTCCTAGAGGAATCCTCACCAGCCAGATCCTGCCTGCTGGCCAGCTCCGGAGCAACAGCTGCCACTGACATATCGCTGGTTGGGTGGATTGACTGTGGACGTAAATGGCATCCACTACAGCATTTGATGCCACATAGATCATAGTTTAAACTAGGGATGTATGAAAGTCACTTACCGTTTTGCAGATCTGCTTCGCGGTGGGGGGGGAGATGCTCCATCCCTCCCCCCGGAGTCCTGCCCGACTGGCTGTGCTCCGCGGGGATTCCGCGGAGCCACCAGCTGGCTCCACCCACAGCTAGACATCTGGCCGCTGGGCAGCAGGGATGCAAATGGCAGCTGACATAGCTGCCGCCATTTGCATCCCTGTATTTAACCGTGATAGGCTACATAAATATTTATGTAATTTAATACATAAATACAAATTTAAACGGCAAAGTAAAAGAAAATATGCAGACGCAAATGGCGACGGCTATGGTGGCTGCCATTTGCGTTCCTTATTTTTCACTGTTTTAGTCTACGTAAATATTTACATAGACTATTACGGCGAAAATAAAGGGGAACTCAAATAGCATAGTGGGCGCTATTTCCTTTCCTTTCTGATTTGCCATTTTAGCCTACGTAAATATAAGCGCCCACTAAACTATTTGCGTTCCCCTTTATTTTCCCTGTAATAAATATATACGTAGACTAAAAAGACAAAAACTAAGGAACGCAAATGGCGGCCGATGTAACCAGCACCATTCGTGTATGCCGTTTTATTTTTTTTTTATTTTTTTACCCAGACGTGATAGGCTACATAAATCTTTACATAGCCTATCACGTCTGGGTAAAAAAAAAAAAAAAAAAAGACCCAACTGCAAATGGCGGCGGCGGCAGCCGGTCGGAAGACCACCCACCGCCACCGTCAAAGCCGCCATTGGAGCTGCTGCCATCTGGAACATCCACCCCAGGTAAGTCTCATCCTGGGGGGGATCCACTGGGGAGTGGGGGGGTGGCAGGCTGTTCCGCCACATGTTTCAGGATTCGTCCTCACTGAAATCCATGGCGGAATTCTCCGCCATCCCTAGTTTAAACTAAATGCAACTGTAAATGGCTGCATTTAGCTTAAACCTAGACCTTTGTGGTCGCAAGTTGTGTAGTGGATGCCATTTGCATCTGCAGTCAAACCCCTCAGCCAACGAGACGGCAATCAATGGCGGCCATATCGCTGGCACTCCGGAGCTGGGCGATGGCTCTGCAGAATTGCTTCGGAGTGGAGCCGGCTGGCTAGCATTCTGGAGTGAGGGACAGATCGAACCCCCCCCCCCCCCGCGGACACCCTCCCAGAACCGGAGGTCAACATTCCACTGCTCCCTACAGTCCTATGTATTAGGAATGGTAACCAAGCATATTTCTTTAATTATCATTAAACTAGGGATGGTGGAGAATTCTGCCACGGATTTCAGTGAGGCTGAATGCACTGGCATTTGGCCCCAAAACCCATGGGGGAACAGCCTCCCACCCCCTTCCATCCCGCGGAATCCCCCTGGGATGAAGGTTACCTGGGGTGGATGCTCTAGTGGCGGCAGCTCCAGCAGCGGCTCCAGCGAGAGCGGCAGAGGCTGGTCTCTCAGCCAGCTGCTGCGGCCACAAATGGTGGCCATTGTAGCAGCCACGATTTGCATCCTGCCAGGCTGCCATGATAGGCTACATATTTACGTAGCCTATCACGGCAAAGAGCAGGGACGCAAATGGCGGCAAGGGACATAAAGGCAGCCCCGCAAACAGCAACCACTATGTATTTGCCTGGCTGCCTTTACCATGATAGGCTATGTAAATACTTACGTAGGCTATCACGGAAACAGCAGCGGAGCAGCCGCCGTTTGTGTCCCTGCTCTTTGCCATGATAGGCTACGTAAATACTTATGTAGCCTATCACGGCAGCCTGGCAGGATACAAATGGTGGCTGCTATGATGGCCACCATTTGCAGCTGCAGCAGCCCGGCTGTGGCCAGATCTCCAGCTCTGGATGGCCCTGGCCGGCGGCTCCACAGACCCGCCATGGAGCAGAGCCGTCCAGGGAGGATTCCAGGAGGAGGGACGGAGTGCCTCCCCCCCACTGCGGATCCCCCGCTGCAGAGTCAGATAAGGGATTCATACATCCCTACATTAAACATTCTCAACCTAATATTTTGTAAATTATTTCCCTCAATAAAGATCTTTTTTTGGTTTTCATTTTCCCTAGTGGTGCTCTCAGCCCTATCCCTAAGGCATAGGAACCAAGTTACTGACTTTCTTTGAACTATGGTGGGTTTATTTTGGTGGCAGAAATTAAAGATATTATACCTGAGGGAGTATTCCCTAATGCTGAGGTCTAATTAGGAACTTTAGTAAAAAATGTGAAATAACTTTCATATGATTTCTTCCTTTCCTTTCCTTTCCTTTCCTTTTTTTAAAAGCAGTATAGGTTGGATAACCCATTGGATATGGTGAAAGTAATGGGATAACAAACTTTTGCTTGGCCAACTCCAGATGTTTTGGACTTCATAATTCATCAGCCTTGGCAAGCATGGCCAATCGTTTAGGAATGCTGGGAGTTGTAGTCCAAAATATCTGGATCACAACCTCTTGGGGAAGGCTGACTTATTATGAGCCAATCTACACTTACAGGTTTTTCCACTTCCAATGAGTTTTCACCGCCTGTCTTTCACACTACACAGTACTCGCCTCCAATTGGAACCGGAATTTCCCGCTTCTATGCTCCCACTTTCAATACCCTCATATCCCGGTATTTCCCCTTAATGTGCTCTTGTTTTCCACCTTCCCTACCATATCCAGTCATAGTCCCCTCCCCTGCCTGTCCATATACAGTGATGTTTGCATTTCCCTCCTGTCCAATCACAGCTCTTGATGGCCCCATGTCATCTTCCGGCTACAGATCTCATAGCTTCCTCAGCACTCAATTTTTCCTCAGCAACAAGCAAAGGGATGCTTGTGCGCATGCTTGTCTGATATCAGAAGCTAAGTAGGGTCAGCGCCGGTTAGTAGTGGGATGGGCAACCACCTAGGAATCAGGCTTCCTGCATTGAGCAGGGGGTTATTCTATCCCTTCAAATGAGACTAACTTTTACCCCCTCCTATCCCCCACTTTGGATTTTGTTTTTTTAATTAAGGCGTTATCTTTGAAGAATCGTGGCTTCTCTGCAATTTTTTTTCTCCAATTTAGGCATGATCTTCCAAGATTCGAAAAGTCGAGGATTTGAAGCTTCTTTGAATTTTCAAATCTTTGAAGATCATGCCTGAATCACAGCAAAGAAAACTAACACAAAACCCTATTTACCAGCCCTGATAAAAACAAATATTCTGAGCCTGTGCAGTTTTCCATGTTAAACTCACTGAAATTATTGCACTATCATAGCAGGGGCAAAAATGGACTTTGCTTCTGCTACCCTTATGCTAGACACATTTGCTTGGGAATACGCTCCACTTTCTTGGGAAAAAAGGGATAATATTTTTCCATGAACAATTAGTAACGTGAGCACTTGCCCTGTCAGTTGGCCCTAAACTCCAAAATGTTATAAAATAAGAACGGATGCTGTACAAGTAGCATTCAAAGTGGTTGGCACAGGCATGCCGATACCTGCCCAGGTGTTGATGCAGGGTCTGCTTCCCATCACCTGCTGCTCTCTGAAGGGTCATTTGGGAGGGGGACTGGAACTTAGATGCCAAATCCAACCCTACCTGCACCACGGCCCCCCAATCTAATCAGAAGAAGCCCTGAAACACAGAACTCAATAGCACAATCCCCAAACTGTTAAGAATGCACACTGCCTTCACCTTCTATGATATAATGATGGTACTCATATGTTGGGAAACTGAGCATGACTTGGAGCATTACTAAATGTCTCTAAATGGCATTAAGTAAAAGTTATATTAGATCAATAATGTTAATAAGGAATGGAAGGTGCAGCTATGCTACAAATCATACAAAAAAGATTAAAACAAAGACAGAAACATTTCCCACCAATGGCTTCCATTCTTAATACCAGATGGACTTCATCAGTATGTCCAGTTACTTGTCCATTCATAAAATATATCTATGTTCTATTTCAGCTCACTACTGGTCCTTTTTCCCCAGCATGGGGTGACAAATCTCTATTCTGGTATTTATACCAGATGGTCCCAAACGATGCACAATACAGAGGGATTGTCCAGTTACTTGTGCATTTCAAGTGGACATGGATTGGGCTCTTTACTACTGATAGTATCCATGGAGAACGGCGTTTGCAGAAATTACTGCCAATGCTTTCACAGGAAGGTATCTGTGTTGCCTTTATAGAAAAATTCCAAGCCTTCGAAAAACGAAGAGCTAAGGCAGCGTCGTTGCATGGTGAATTGGAATATAATTCAGTTTTCATAGAAAGAAAGGCCAATGTATTTCTTGATGATTCTTCTCATCCATCTATAATTAAAATAAGCTCACTTCTTCAGAGAGCGGTGCTGGATTCATCTATGAGTAAGGTGTGGATTATGACGACATACTGGGATTTCACATCAAGCACCGATCTAAGAGGTCACGATATACAATCCCTCCATGGCATGCTATCCTTTGCAGTTCACTCAAAGGACCCACTGGGATTCAGGCAATTTCTTCAGAGTGTGAATCCTTCCTGGGCAAAAGAAGATGGCTTTATCATGGTATTCTGGGAGAAGACCTTCAAGTGTTCATTGAAAAGAACCTTTGAGAGTGAAGCATTCCAGAAAGACTGCAGTGGAGAGGAGAAACTGGAGATCCTTCCTGGAACTTTCTTTGAAATGGGTATGACTGGTCACAGCTACAATGTGTACAATGCAGCCCTTGCTGTGGCACATGCTCTACATTCCATGCATACATCAACATCCAAACACAAATTACAGAGGTCTGGAAGAACGCTGGAGCCCTGGAATGTGCTGGCCTGGCAGGTATTTTTTATCAAAAGCATATCCCTTTTATATGTTAATTGTTAACAGAATCAAGACACATATACTCCATATGACAATGCTATGGACCTTTCAGTTCCACAGTTCTCTTAGGAATATGATTGACTTATGGTTGACAAAAATACTACTGCTTTGGTAACAAGCATTCAAAAATACTGGCTAGAGTGCTTAAAATGACTAGAGATGTCAGAGAATTCCACCATTTGCATTCCTTATTTTTGGCCATCTTAGTCTACGTTAATATTTACGTAGGCTAAAATGGTGAATCAAAAAGGGACGCAAATAGCGCCCGCTACGCTATTTGCGCTCCCCTTTACTTTTGCCGTCATAGTCTATGTAACTATTTACGTAGATTAAGACGGCAAAAATAAGGAACACAAATGGCGGCGGCCATAGCCGCTGCCATTTGTGTATGCAGTTTTTTTGGGGGGGGTTCCCCAGAGCCCTCTGTGGTGGGAAATCTGGCTGCAGATGGCTCTGGCCCGGCTGGGCCTGGCCGGCTGCTCCACAGAGCTGCCACAGAGCCCAGCTGGCCGCGGAGGATCCCGGGGGGGAGGAACGGATCTCCTCCCCCCATCGAGGATTTATTTATTTATTTATATCCCGCCTTTTTTTCCTCCAAGGAACTCAAGGTGGTGTACATAATCCTCCTCCTCCTCCTCCATTTTATCCTCACAACAACAACCCTGTGAGGTTGGTTGGGCTGAGAGTCTGTGACTGGCCCAAAGTCACCCAGTGAGCTTCCATGGCCGAGCGGGGACTAGAACCCGGATCTCCCGGCTCCCAGTCCAGCACTCTTGCCACCCCCCACCATCAACATAATCCGCGGAAAGGTAAGTGACGTTCGTACATCCCTAAAAATGACAGAAATGAAATCTAAAATATATTCAGTAAGTAGAAATAATGGCACCTTAACAGTTGATCATATGCAAATCAACTCCCTCTTTGCAGATTTCTCTGTGCAGGTATATCATACAACCTCCCCAAGTGTGGACTTTATAAATAAGTATTGGAAGAAGAGTGGCATTGCTCCAATTAACAAAAGCCAACCAAAACTGTTGAACAGAGACATATCACTAGAGGAGGTTGAGCAAGCCATCAAACATTTGAAATATAATAGAGATTCTGGTCCTGAGAGATTTGGAAGTTCTTTTTGTGAATAAAAAAAATAAAAACATAAGGATTTATTCCTTCCTAGGCTTGCGCAGCTTTTTTCTAAGATCTGCCAGGGAGATGATCCCCCAGATACCTGGAAAGCATCTAGATAACAATAATACCCAAACCTGGAAAACACAATACAAGGGTGAAATCCTATTGTCCAATTACATTACTTAAACAGGATAAGAAATATATCATTGATTTTAGTTTCGTGATTAAATAAGGTGGTAGGCAACTTAATTCATGTAGATCAGACTGGATTTATTCATGAAAGGCATATATTAGATCTAATACAACAGGGTTAAATGTTATCTATGATGCAACCAAAACAGGCCACCCACTGTCATTAATTTCGATCAACATATTCAAGGCCTTTGACTGTCTTGGTATTTGGTAAGAGTCTTGAATGATTATCAGCTAGGAACCAAAACTGTGACTGCAATTTCCAAACCCTATGCTGCTAACAAAGCAACCATGCGTACTAATGATGTGCACTCTCCACCTATCTATTTGGAATGGGGCAGGAAACAGGGCTGCGCCATGTCACATCTACTGTTCACCCTTTCCCTGGAACCATTGGCTAATATCATCATCACCCTGGTATTGCTGGATACAGGGGGTGGAGTGAAGAACATGTGAGAAACAGGTGTACAGATGACATGATAATCATTTTAGTAGCCATGCTTTGGGAATTATGACCAGGGACCTAAAGAAATGGCACAAAGTGAAGCTGTCAGTTTTAGGTTGAATTGCTGCAACTAAAATATCCTTGATTCCTTTTTTAAAAAAATATTATTTGAGGTCTTCCCCATCCTCCTCTAGCCAAAGACTTCAAAATCTTGACAAGCTCAGCTTAATTCATTGGTTTTAAAGCCAAAGGACCTCGCCTGGCATTAACAATGTATTACAAAAGCCCAGGCGGAAGAGGTTGGGGACTCGCAGACCTTGTATGCTTTCCAGTTGTGGCATCTCCACTTTATCATTATGGAGGCAAACAAAAGCTGGGTATGTCTGGAAGAAGAAATGCTGAACAAGGGCCCCTTATGGACTTTGCCTTTTCAATCCATACAAATGAAGGAGAGAAACAATATTAAAAACCAAAGACTAAAACTATTTTCATGATCTGGAAAAAGGGGCAAGCTATCTTGTTCCTGGTTTGGTCTCCTCTCACCCAGGTAAACTGGATACAACTGTCATTACTAGGATTCCCGAATGGGAAAAGAAGGGATATGTTTGGTTCAGGGACTTTTATTCCCAGGATAAACCAAAATCAATAGAAGAGCTCCGAGCTGATTTGGCATAGGATGGCTACACGAAGTACAGCTATCTCATTTCCACAAAGATCCTCACATACAGACATATGCTCTTAGAACCTTGACAAGACTAGAATAAGCAATCTTAATGGAACAGAAGGGGGTTAGGGAATTGTATCTCTATTTTACACTGTTTTAATGGATGGCTAGATGGGCTCCATGGCTCGCTTGAAGAAAGTGTTGGAGGTGATTAAAGAAGGGAACTAGAAGATGCTCATTGGACCAAATTATGGGACAACAGACCATTTAGATCAGTGTCAGCCTCCATCCAAGAAGCCTCCTTGAAAGTTCTGCATGGATGGTATTGCATAGAGAAATAATGACTATTACCAGAGAGACAATTTCAAATGACCAAGAACATTTTTTATTATTATAATTATATGAAGGATCTAATGAAGTACTTGCTATCATTCTGGTTAACTGCCACTCACCAGACAATTACACGGGGGGGGGGGGGGATGGACAACAGACAATTTGGCAATACCAGGGGAGGAAACCCTCAGGATTTACTTTCGATTCAAGGAAAGACAGAACCACTAGCATTTCATGCCATATGGAGGAGTTTTATTCAACACATACATCACAGCTAGATTTAAAACAATATATTCCTGCTTCTGCCCTGAGCATCTGGACATTATAACAGCTAAACAAAGATTATGCAGCACAAGTAGCAGCAGTAGCAGAATATTAATTGTGTCACCATGTTTCTGGTAGCAAACCAATGTGCCCCAGTTGTTAGGGGACTGTTTTCAGGGGTTTTTCATTGTTACGTTGGCTTTAGTTGCT
The DNA here is from genome assembly GCF_057233095.1 of Heloderma suspectum. Taxonomy (NCBI): domain Eukaryota; kingdom Metazoa; phylum Chordata; class Lepidosauria; order Squamata; family Helodermatidae; genus Heloderma; species Heloderma suspectum. The sequence continues at coordinate 89,462,712 of NC_139463.1, read as the reverse complement.
GTTTTTCTGCCTTCTTATTGTTTTCTAGATATATAATAAAAACATTTTTTCAAAAATCCTAAAAAGAAACACTCCAGTACACATCACCAAAGTAAAACCAGCAGCAAGAAAATGCAGCGATCTAAAAGAACTAAAACACTTCTTAAAATGCCTGGGAATTTTTTTTAAAAAGTCTTCACCGGGTGCTCAAAGGACCATAAGATAGGCACTGACTGAGCCTGTCTGGGAAGGGTGTTCCACAGACAGGGTGCCACCACTGAAAGGTCCCCCCTCTTTGTTGGCAGACATGCACCTTGCCTTATTTGGCAGGGGAAGCTGGAGAAGGGCCTCAGATGACTACCTTAGTGTCCAGGTAGGCCTAATGTAGAATTCCAAGTGTCAAGAAATTTCAAGAACTTCCAATAATCTGTTGTAGAAAGAGAGTAGCTTTATGCCATTTAATGTCCCATCAGGTTGACATATGTGTGACACATAACTGAATTTGCTTAGAACTGGAGCTGTTATTTTTTATATGCTCCAGTGCATTTGCACAGTGGACATCCAATGGAGATCAGTGAAAGCTTCAATGTCAGGGAAAACATTGCACATGCAGTGGACATGTGTGTACTAGGGGTGGATGAAAGTCACTTACCTGTCGTCGAAGCTTGTTCGCGGTGGAGGTGAGGCGCTTCGCTGCTCCCCCCACGAAGTTCAGGCCAGGGGGGGAGGCTTCCCCCCTCGCCCGGCCGAAATTCAGGCCAGGGAGGAGGCTTCCCGCCTCACCCGGCCGCGATCTCCAAAGTTGTTTTTTAAAAAAAAAAACCGCCCCCGTGATAGGGTACGTGATGATTAACGTAGCCTATCACGGCTAGATCTGCAAAGTCAGCCATGATAGGCTACATTAATCGTCACGTAGCCTATCACAGGGGTGTTTTTTTTTTCTTTTATTGGAATGGCGGCAGCGGCGGCCGGTCAAAAGACCGGCTGCCGCTCCCACCCCGCACAAACACCCGCTGAACCGCCGGCCGGAACCGCCGCCGGGAGGGACATTCGGCAAAGGTAAGTCCCGTCCCGATGGGGGTGCAGAGGGTGGGGGGGGTGCGGAGAATTTCTCCCCGAAACTTGTTTGGGGGGCCGAACACGTTGGCGCTCGGCCCCCCGAAGTTTCGGGGAGAAATTCTCGGCCATCCCTAGAATGTCAGGGAAAACATTGCACATGCAGTGGACATGTGTGTAGAACAGGCCTGCACAACTTGTGAACCACCAAGCTGAACACAGACTCCTTTGGCTGGCTGCCTGTAACTCGTAAAGGAGAGGAATTCTCCAGCAGCCAGCAAGCCATCATACAGGACAGTTACACTGTGTTAAGCTTGGGGGCCCAGCCTAGAGTTTTCCACAACTTTGAAGAGAATGGGGAATAAAGAGCTCCACCTGTGCATGGGGGTTTCATGGTCATGATGTGACCCCTACTAACAGTTTTCTGTGTAATATTTGCCCCACCTTCCTAACCATTTCCTATGTTTATGTGATGCATAATGCTATTTGCCTCCAAACTCATATGAGCCTGTTAAAATATCGAGTTGAGAAAAAACAAACAAAACATCTCATTTTTGTTTGGTTAGGGAGGTAGCTGTGGAGAAGTTAAGCGGCTAGCTGTTCCAGCTGTATTCTGTCCACTGTACATTAAAAGCCACACAAGTTAATCATGTAGCTCCTTCCAGCTTCTCTGTGTAGCCTTTCTTAAAGTCATGGTATATGAGTTATTAGCATTAAGGTGAGGGTTAACAGCTGTCATGTTGCTCATTGTCTCCATCTCCATTTGGATGGATCGCTGATCAGTAACCTGTTTTTCTGGAGGGTGACATTAAGACAGAATGGAGTGAAGGACATACCTCAATCCCCCTTTAACCAAAATAGCCTGCCACAAATACCTGTTTAGGAACTGGGGCAGGAAACTTTTCTCAAGGGAAAGGTTTTGCATCTGTCGAGCAACAGAATGTTGAGGTGGGGACGGTGCAGCTGCCCAGCTGGCAGAGTGTAGATGCTGTGAAGGACTTCCCAGCATCTCCCCAAGGGCCTCCCTGAACAAGCTGGCTGTGGTGGTCTCACATGAGGTGGCATTGGAAAAACCCTAGGACTAATATCCTGGTGCCTTGAACATACACACTGATTGACTGAACCGTAGGGCTGGAGTGGGTGCCCAGCTCAGTCCCAGATTCCTCCACCTCACTCCTGCCCCCAGACCATGCCCACTGAGCCTGCTGAGCCCCTGCCCAAGCTTGCACTCCCCTTGCTGAGCCGCCTCACCTATCCTGAGCTGTCCACAAGCACCAGTCGATGCCGTGGTCCCTATCTTGCAAAAGTATTAGAGATGTAAATGGGCCATTTAGCCCTGTAATGTTGCCTAGATGGGGCCTCTACTTCTGCCATTTGTGCAATATTAACAACGTGGAAGTTCCCGAGTCACCATTTTGTTTGCAAATGGCCGCGGTGGGAATGATGGGTGCTTGCAGACAGCTCGGAAAGGTGCGGGCAGCTCAGCAGGCAGGTTGTGAGTGGGTCTGGGCAGCGGCTCAGTGGGCATCTGGAGGACCTGAATAGGGGGGCATCCGTCCATCCCTACACTGGGGTAAAACATTTAGGAAGCATGAGTGAGACATATCCAAAATAATCTCAACGTATCTAGGCTAGGTTCTTGTCAATGTAATTGTGAAAATAGTTTGCTGTCTGTTCGTATCTTTTCCTCTTTGAATTTAGCTTCATCCCTTTCTAAGGGGCATCTCATTCAACAACAGTGCAGGAGAGACAATACAGTTTGATGAAAATGGAGATGCTGTCACAGGATTTGATGTTACAAACTGGATCATTTTCCCAAATCAATCTTTTGTGAGAGTTAAAGTGGGAATGTTCAATCCACGAGCTCCTCCCAGAAAACAGTTAACAGTCCATGATAAAAGCATTGTGTGGCCTAGGACTTTCAAGCAGGTGAGAGCGGAAAAAGCATGCAAGATGGAGCAAAAATGGTTGGTTGGTTTGCTTGTTTGTTTACAAATACTTTACATCACCTGTCATGTTCAGCATACATAGGGTAGGAGGTAACAATAGAACCACAAAAGGAATTAAAGAGGCATGGGAGTGCCCCTTTAGTTTAGGTGAGACACACACACACACACATTTCATCACTATAACCAAGGGATGGCGGAGAATTCCGCCACGGATTCCAGTGAGGCCGAATGCACTGGCATTCAGCCCTCCGAAATCCATGGCGGAACAGCCTCCTGCCCCCGCCCCCCCCCCGCGAGGTCCCCCGGGACAGCACTCATCTTGGGCGGATGCGGCGGCAGCTCCAACAGTGCGCCGGCGGGTTCGGCGGCGGCGGGTGTGGTGGTGGCAGATTCCGCAGTGGGGATGGCGGGGGCGGGGTCGGCGGGGGTGGAGGCGGCCTGTGCAGGGGCGGCGGGGGCGGGGCCGGCGGCAGGGGAGACAGCTGGTCTCCTGGCTGGCTGCGGCCGGGTGCAGCATACGCAAATGGCGGCGGCTAGGCAGCCGCCATTTGCGTTCGCTATTTTTCACCGTTCTAGCCTATGTAAATATTTACATAGGCTAGAACGGCGAAAAATAGTGAACGCAAATGGCGGGGGCCGTAGCCGCTGCCATTTGCGTACACGCTTTTGTTGTTGTTGTTTTTAAGCCAGATGTATTAGGCTATGTAAGTCTTTACGTAGCCTATCACGGCTGACTCCAGGGACGCAAACGGCAGCGGCTACAGCCACCGCCATTTGCGTCCCTGCTAGCCAGCGGCCGGATGTCCGGCTGCTGGCAGAGCCGGCTGGCGGCTCTACGGAATCCCTGTGGAGCGGAGCCGGCTGGCCAGGATTCCGAGGGGGAGGGACAGAGCACCTTCCGCTTTCCAGCGGAACCTGGAGGAGCCAGGTAAGGGGGGTTTTGTATATCCCTACCCTCTCCTATTGTCTCAAGCTGAATCAGTTCACCGTGACTCCATTTTTCATTGCCAAAAAATAATGTGCTTGCACAGACCTTTTAGGACATTTCTGCACAATTCTGAAGGATTAACTGGAAGCCAGACAATATGTCTGTGCCAAAATCCCCATGCCTATATCCACCTTGCACAAAACCAGGTGAATAAAGGAATAGGGCTTCAGATTCAAACAGATTGCTTCTGTCTCTGATAACACCTCTATATAACCTTGCCCTCATACCACCCACCTCTCCCTCTCTCTCTCTCTGCTTTGGCCTGTGCCTGTAACACACTCTCTCTCACACACACACACACTTTTCTTGAACAGCTTGGCATTTTGAGACTTTCTTAAAGAACTTTCAAATATTTGTTTCCCCCAAGGGTTCTCTCCTAGCTTGCAATGCTGATGTATGTGCGCTGCCAGAATTATATTTGTTACTTGCAAATCTGTGTGTGTGTGTGCGTGTGCGTGCGTGCAGGGATATGTTTGATGCATTACAACAACAAGAAAGCCAAAAGGAGGACTCCCAATTTCCAGCCCAACAGGGACATACATGAACCTAACACATTTATTCACTAGAACAACATAAAGGTAATTTACACATTGTATGGAGTACCACAGACACACTTCTGATGCTGGTGATACACAAACACACGTGTAGACACATACAGTGCAGAAAAACATGCATGAGGGCTGGAGGTGGTCTCCATAATCTATCACTGTTTCATGCTGGTCACCAGGAAAATCCATCACCCTGGCCTGGACAGTGATGGCCTATACCTTGCGTTGGGACTTGGGACAAACAGACAGGTTCTGGATGCTGTTGGGGACTTCACAGCCTGCTGCCCAATGGCCTACCTGGCTGGCCTGGCTAAGTTGATTTCACATGTGGTGTTGGAGAACTCTAGGACTATTACCTTGGTTGTCTTGAGCCCCTGCCCTCACTCTCACTCCCTCCATGCTTGCCAGGACGCCCTGACATCCTCTGTACAGTCTTCGGGGACTTCCCATTCCCGTGGTCCCAATTATGAGGGAAAAAAAAACTAACACTGGTGACTTGGTAAGTTCCATAAATTTAATACTGCACACATAGTAGCAGTAAAGACCCCATCTATGCAATATTAAAGTATCACAGCAATATTACATGATCCAGTGTTCCCTGTAGTCCTGAAGGAGGGAGTGGTGTGCAAGTTTCAGGCATTCTTGGATGAAGCTGATTATCTAGACCCACTTCAGTCCGGTTTCAGGCCCATGGTGCAGATGGAAAAAGCCTTGGTTGCCTGCTGGATGACCTTCTTCAGAAGAGGGATGGAGTAGTGCAAGCCAATTGCTGTTTAAGCATCCCTCATTGGCTTTGGATACCATCAATTGCAGTATCCTTTTTCACTGCCTTTGTGAGTTTGGGACACCATTTTATAATGTTCAGCTGTTACACACAGGGCCAGAACTAGAGATATCACTGGGGGAGTGAGCCTCAGACCCATTACATTGGAACATTGGAACTTCTTCATCATAGCCGTGATAGGCTATGTAAGTATTTACGTAGCCTATCATGGCAAGCCAAAAAAAAAAAAAACCCAACGCACACAAATGGCGGCAGCTATGGCGGCCTCCATTTGCATTCCCTATTTTTAGCCATTTTAGCCTATGTAAATAGCTAGGCTTCAGCAGTATGCGAACCGAGAACTACCGGAAGTACAAGCTGGGTTTCGAAGAGGCAGAGGAACTAGAGATCAAATCGCCAACATTCGCTGCATCATGGAGAAAGCAAGAGAATTCCAGAAAACGTCTATTTCTGCTTCATTGACTACACTAAAGCCTTTGATTGTGTGGATCACAACAAACTGTGGCAAATTCTTAAAGTGATGGGAGTACCAGACCACCTTACCTGCCTCCTGAGAAACCTGTACGAGGGTCAAGAAGCAACAGTAAGAACAGGACATGGAACAACCGAGTGGTTCAAAATTGGGAAAGGAGTACGACAAGGCTGCATATTGTCACCCTGCTTGTTTAACTTATATGCAGAGTACATCATGAGACATGCCGGGTTGGATGAATCAGAGGTCAGAATTAAGATTGCTGGAAGAATTATCAACAACCTCCGATATGCAGACAATACCACCCTAATGGCAGAAAGTGAAGAGGATCTAAAGAGCCTCTTGTTGAGGGTGAAAGAGGAGAGTGCAAAAGCTGGTTTGAAACTCAACATTAAAAAAACGAAGATCATGGCATCTGGCCCCATCACTTCCTGGCATATAGAAGGGGAAGAATTGGAAGCAGTGACAGATTTTATTTTCTTGGGTTCCAAGATCACTGCAGACGGTGACTGTAGCCATGAAATTAAAAGACGCTTGCTCCTTGGGAGGAAAGCTATGGCAAACCTAGACAGCATAGTAAGAAGCAGAGACATCACCTTGCCAACAAAGGCCCGTCTAATCAAAGCTATGGTTTTCCCAGTAGTAATGTATGGCTGTGAGAGCTGGACTATAAGGAAGGCTGAGCGCCGAAGAATTGATGCTTTTGAACTGTGGTGCTGGAGCAGACTCTTACGAGTCCCCTGGACTGCAAGGAGGTCAAATCAGTCCATCCTAAAGGAAATCAACCCTGAGTGCTCATTGGAAGGACAGATACTGAAGCTGAAGCTCCAATATTTTGGCCACCTAATGCAAAGCGAAAACTCTCTGGGAAAGACCCTGATGCTGGGAAAGACTGAAGGCAAAAGGAGAAGGGGATGGCAGAGGATGAGATGGCTAGATAGCATCACCGATGCAATGAATATGAACCTGAGCACACTCCGGGAGAGTGCGCAGGACAGGAAGGCCTGGCGTGCTATGGTCCATGGGGTCACGAAGAGTCAGACATGACTGAACAACAACAACAAATATTTACGTAAGCTATTACACTAAAAGTTAAAAGGAACGCAAATAGCGTAATGAGAGGTATTTGCGTTCCTTTTCCCCCCCACCATAATAGCCTATGTAAATATTTACACAGGCTAAAATAGCTAAAAATAGGGAAGGCAAATGGCGGTCGCCATAGCTGCTGCCATTTGCGTATGCTGTTATTATTATTATTTTTTTGGCTTGCCATTATAGGCTACATATATACTTACGTAGCCCATCACGGCAGCTTCGCTGGACGCATTTGCTTCTGAAGCAGCCCGTCCATGGCCGGGACTCTGGCTGTGAAAGCCCTGGCCGGCAGCTGCATGGAGCCGCCACGGAGCGGAGCCGGCCCAGGGAGGATTCCATGGTGAGTGACAGAGCGCCTCCCCCCACCGCGAATCCAAGCTGCAAAAAGGTAAGTGACTTTTGTACATCCCTAGATCTAGGGTACTATGCTGACGACACCCAGTTCTGTTTCTCTGCAACATCAGATTCAGGAGAGGCTGTGCATATTCTGAACTCATCCCTGGATGTAATCATGGGCTGGAGGAGGGCTAAAGCACAGCAACTAAATCAAGACTAGACAGAGACCGTATGTGGGTGGTAACCAGCCCAGGAAACAGGTTGTTTTCCTGTTCTGAAAGAGGCAACACTCCCTCTGTTTGAACAGGATATATCTTTGGATATATCTTTGCTCGGGATATATCCTTGTCACTGGAGGCTCAGAAACCCTCAACGGCTTGGAGCACCAATTCCCAGCTTCAGCTGGTATGGTAACTACACCAATCCCTAGAGAGGGATAGCGTAGCCACAGTGGTATATGAACAGGTACCCTCACAACTGGATTAATGTAATATACTCTATGTGGGGCTGCCCTTCACCTTGTTCAGAAGTGGCAGCTAGAGCAGAATGGAGCAAGTAGGAGTCTCAGTAAGGCATCCGGCCATGGACACATTTGTGTTGACAGAAATGCACAGGTTGTTTATGAGATATTGAGCCATGTTCCAGGTTCTGTTGTTGACACAGAAAGCTCTAAATCAACAAGGGGCAAGGCACATAGAAGACCGTGTTCCCCTCTGTATACCTGGCCTATGCAAGCTTTCCCTGTTTCGATATTCCTTATCATACCACTTCTCCACTTTATGGTTTCTTTTTATTTGTTTATGTCAACGCTGTATTTTGACAGTGTTTGGATGCTTTTCTATGTCATCTGCTTAGAGATTGTATTACCTCAAACACTCTGCAAGTATTAATCTTCCCCACTGAGAAAACTATATTTCTTTCTTTACACTCACAAGTGAAACCACAACTCTCAAAACATCTTTTTCTCAGTCCTAATCACTCTCCATCGATGTTTCTAAATAGGTGCTGCCCATTTCTCTGTGTAATGACTACTGCCGTCCTGGTTACATCAGGAAAAAGAAGGAGGGGGAGCCATTTTGCTGTTATGATTGTGCCCCATGTCCTCAAGGGAAGATTTCTTATTGGAAGGGTAAATGTCATAGATCTTCACACTTATCAAGCATGCTACATATCATACAATATCACACCAAACTGAAATAATGACAGTTAGCATGGTCTTTGGTTTGGAAGGAGTAGGAACAAGTTACTGATCCTTGAATATCTGTGTCTGTGGAAGTTTTAAACACTTATTGATGGAAAGATGACAGACAGACAGACAGACAGACAGACATGTTCTGTGTTGGTGTAGAACTTGAAAGGAGCAGGTCAATGGGGTGAGAATGACTAAAGGTCTTCCTGAGTAGTCATTGGTAAGTTTCTTAGCAGACCTTTTTTAATGGAATTTAAAGGAAAAAAATCCCAGGAGAGCTTAGAAATGGTTTGGGAAAGCAACAAATTCTTATTCACCCACTCCAACCAAGAGGATGGACAAGCTGGGTGTATGGGAAACAATACAAGACCTTTTGTGAGACAAAAGATGGAGTATGAGAGTGAACTTAGCTGTAAACTCTGGAACCATTTGGATTAGATCACCCTCTCAGAAGACCTGATGTGAGTTAAGCAGGGTTGCTATGTAGGGATGGCATGGGCACACGATTCAGTCCAGAAATCCGGTGGACCTGCTCCTGCCTGCACCACCGAGCCCTGTTTGCCGAGCCCCTGCTCCCGCTCGCCCCCTACCCACACTTGGCAAATGGCCTGCACTCACCCCGGCAGCCTTGTCAAGCTTTGCGGTCACCATTTTCTGAGAAATAAAATGGCAATTGCAAAAATACACTCGTAAGAAAGAAGGATGTGATCATTCACTGGCAGTGGCAACAGGGGCAATTGCAAAGATGTCAGCCTCCAGGGAGTGGGCAGTTTTTGCTTGCCTATGCCTTGCAGGGACACGGCGTGGGCTGAGGCTGGCTGTGCCTCTGGAAATTCTCAGAGGGGGAAAGACGGAGAGAGTGAAAGAATTTCATGTGAGCTTGTGGTGATTAGGTGAGATTTAGACACCTTGGCTCACAGTGCATGCATTAGCATAATATTATACAGAACCAGAAACTTCTCACATCCAAAACATATTCCATTTTATTTATTTTTGTTCCTTTGTTTTGTTTTGTTTTCCAGGCATGGAGAAATACAGATGAATGTGGGCAGTGTTGTCTGATAGGGATAGAATCTTTGAACCATGCTTAGGAATGTACGAAAGTCACTTATCTTTTCACAGGTTGGATTCGCGGTGGGGGGGAGGTGCTCCATCCCTCCCCCCGGAATTCTCCCTGGGCTGGCTCTGCTCTGCGGCAGCTCCATGGAGCCGCCAGCCATTGCCGTCCGCAGCTGGAGTTCTGGCCGCGGACAGGCTGCTGTGGATGCAAATGGCGGCCGCCATAGTGGCTGCCATTTATGTCCAGCAAAGCTGCTGTAATAGGCTACGTAAGTAGTTATGTAGCCTATCACGGGAAGTCAAAAAAACAGCGTACGCAAATGGCAGCGGCTAAGGCGGCCGGCATTTGCGTTCCCTATTTTTAACCATTTTAGCCTACGTAAATATTTACGTAGGCTATTAACGGTGAAAAAACGGGGAACGTAAATAGCATAGTGGGCGTGATTTGAGGTCCTTTTTTGTTTCGCCATAATAGCTTACGTAAATATTTATGTAGGCTAAAACGGCTAAAAATAGGGAACGCAAATGGCGGCCACTGTAGTTGCCGCCATTTGCGTATGCTGGTTTTTTTTTTGGCTTGCCATGATAGGCTACGTAATTACTTACGTAGCCTATCACGGCTATGATGAAGTGAATTGGAGCCGCAGGGCGGCCACCAGTTGCAAGTCAGCGCAGACGGAAGCAGGTAAGTGCGCCGTTTCATGCGCCTTTCGTGGATTGGGAGGAGCGGGGGCTTCGTTCCTCCCAGATTTTGGGGGGCTGAATGCACTAGCATTTGGCCTCACTGAGATCCATGGCGGAATCCTCTGACATCCCTAACCATGCTACACTTTTGCTTTAAGCAGGCCTCTACGACCTTTCTAGATTGCATCAGCTGCCTTTCTCTCATATAAAACCACACACTACTTTTTCCTTTTCAGATATGGATTCCTGCACTGAATGTTCAGGAGATCACTATTCAAACGTAGAGCAGAATCAATGCATTCCCAAGGTTATAAGCTATCTCTCCTATGAGGAACCTTTGGGGATTTCATTGTCTTTTTCTGCTGTTGGTTTTGCTGTGATCACAGGTTTTGTACTTGGAAACTTTGTGAAGCACCAGGACACTCCCATAGTCAAAGCCAACAACCGGAGCCTCACTTACATCCTCCTCATCTCCCTCCTCCTTTGCTTCCTTTGCTCCTTGCTGTTCATCGGACAGCCAAAGAGGATGACCTGCCTTCTCCGGCAAACAGCTTTTGGCATCATCTTTGCAGTTGCTCTTTCTGCTCTTTTGGCAAAAACCATCACTGTGGTTCTGGCATTCATGGCTACCAAACCAGGATCTAGAATGAGGAAATGGGTAGGGAATAGGGCGGCAATTTTGATAGTCATGTCCTGCTCCTCTATTCAAACAGGCCTTTGTGTGAGTTGGCTAAGCACTTCTCCTCCATTCCCAGATAAGGACATGCATTCACTGAATGGAGAAATTGTAGCAGAATGCAATGAAGGCTCAGTCACCATGTTCTACACTGTCCTGGGCTACATGGGCTTTCTGGCCATTGTCAGCTTCACAGTAGCTTTTCTGGCCAGAAAGTTGCCAGAAAGTTTCAATGAGGCCAAGTTCATCACTTTCAGCATGTTGGTCTTTTGCAGCGTTTGGCTCTCCTTTGTTCCAGCCTATCTGAGTACCAATGGAAAATATTTAGTGGCTGTGGAGATCTTCTCTATCCTAACTTCCAGTGCTGGCTTACTGGCTTGCATCTTTTTCCCCAAGTGCTACATTATACTATTGAGAGCTGACCTAAACATCAAAGAGAAAATAAGAAGAGCAAAATGAAGGAGAAAAACAGTGGAAGAATGTGAGAATCAATCTTCTTTTTCAAAAATGTAGGAATCATTAGTCTGTGTTGCATATGAAAGAAAAACTAGTGCCCCTACTTCTCAACGAAACATGTCCTGTAGTATTGATAAACATGGAATCACATTCCAGTCTTACTAATCACTAAGTTCTACAGAGAACACTCTGGGTTGCTCCCTCATAATTGTCTGCGGAAGGACATGGATGGTGACTACGCACCTGCTACACCTTTATCCCACCGGCTACAGGGGGAGTGAGACATACTACCTCTGGCTATATCCTCATTCCAGATGTTTTCAAAGTTGCTTTGACAGAAGTCTAGTGCTTTCTCATGGTAACATTAAAAAAACCCGAACCTCCCTCTTGTACCAAATATCTGGATGTAATTCGTCAGATGGTGGCAAAAATGACAAAACACAACCTAGTGAATATTGTTCAGTTCATCTGTAATCATGTCCAAGAGTTGTCTCTCTCAATGATGAGATTGATCTGTAGATGCCTTGCATGTTGTATATTTCATTTGACTCAAGCACCCACCAAAACACACAGACCATGTTCCCTGCATCAAGCTGCATCACTGATTTTTTAAATGCTTGACTTCATCTGATTTATTGAGTTTTGAGTGTGTGATTCAAATTTCCCTGGTGTATGATTTAAATTCACTTTAGTGTTTCTTGGATACACAAATAATGTTTTTCACTGCCTTGTGTAAGTTCTCTGATGTCCTTAGCATTTTGGGGTATCACATTTTCCACTGCACTGAGTGCTAAGTGTTGATAGGCTGCCAAGCTAAGCTAGGTTCTTCCTACAACAGGTTGGCCAGTGATCAATAATGAGCCAGTCAGAAATGAAATCTGGGTGAGGTGCAGCCCAAATGTCAACAGCATAGATTACATATGAAGCTAGGAGCCTCAGACATCCTCCAGGTGAAACTGAGTGTTGAACAGCTGGCAGGGATCTGGACTGCTGGAAGGGTATCATATGGTCCATATGCACTGAGAGGGCAGAACTGAACACAATAGTCAGCTCAGGACTTAGATGGGAGCCATGGGGCAATTTTGCTGCAGGACATCCAGGCCAGGCTGCTGAGGCAAAAGAAATCCATGATCTGACTCTTTTCCTCGCTGGCCAATAGCAAGGGATGTTGCAAGTGTCCATCTGGGGTCCTGAGTTCAGTGCACCCGCCAATTCTGCCACACGGATGCCAGTCCGCGACCCCCTCCACTTGTGTGATTCTGTGTGTTCTTGCAAACCACCAGCTCACTTCGGCAGCGCATGAGCCACTCACCACATCGGCTCACCGCTCGGCCAGCTGGTCTTGCCTCTGCGGCCGCCGGTGCTCACCTCTGCGGCACCCTCACCTCTTGCGCCTGGCGGGCGGTCCTGCCCGCCTTTCTTGTGTGGCGGCACTTGCCTCTGCGGTGCACACCCCCTCTTACCTGCTTGGCTGCAGCGGTGGTGCCCACTTCTTCAGCACACCCCCCCTTGCCTGCTTGTCAGTGGCGGTGCTGCATGGCCTCCTGGGCAATGGTGCTTGCCTCTGCAGTGCACGCCCCCCTTGCCTGCCTGCCATCGGCGCTTCTCAGCCTCCTGGGTGGTAGCACCCCCTTTGGGGGCACACGCCCCACCTTGCCTTGCTCGGACCCCTTGACTGCCTCCCACCGCCGCTGGCCCTCTCACTGTGGTGGATGCTGTGACCTGCCCTCCTGGTTACCTTCAGCAGTGGCAGCTGTGCTCCATTGCTTCCGAGGGGCTTGCCGTCCCCACCCCACCGCCCTCTTCCACCTGGGCCTTCCTTTTTATGGCCATTGGCCCAAAGCATTCGGCCCCCCGAAATTGGTGGGGAAATACTCCACCCCCCCCCCCGGGATGGGTCTTACCTCTGTCGAATGTCCATCTCAGTGTCGGGTCCCAGCGGCGTTTCAGCAGCGTTTCAGCAGTGTTTTGGCGGGGGCTGGGGCAGCGGCCGGTCTTCCGACTGGCTGCCGCCACCGCCATTTCCCAGTAAAATAATATTTAAAATAAAAATGTGATAGGCTACGTAACGATTTACATACCTTGTCACGGCTAGATTTTCAAAGTCAGCCATGATAGGCTACCTAAATCGTTACATAGCCTATCATGGGTGACTTTGAAAAAAAAAAGCCCGCACGCAAATGGCCATTTGCGTTCCTTATTTAGGCACGGGTAGTCTGCGTGAAGATTTACGTAGACTACGGCGAAAATAAGGGCAACGCAAATAGCCATTTGCATACGCGCTTTTTTTGTTGTTTTTTCAAAGTCAGCCGTGATAGGCTATGTAACGATTTATGTAGCCTGTCTCGGCTGACTTTGAAAATCTAGCCTTGATAGGCTACGTAATTCGTTACGTAGCATATCACGTTGTGTTTTTTTTTTTACATTTACTTTTTTATTTCGTGGCCGGGAGAAACAGGGCGCTCCCCCCCGGCCAGAATTTCGGTGGCGAGGTTTGGGGCGCCTCCCCCCCGGCTGAATTTCGGCCGGGAGGGGTGGGGCACCTCCCCTCGCCAAGAATTTCGGGGGGAGAACCGGAGCGCCTCCCCTCCCACCGAAAACAGCTGCGGGACCAGGTAAGGGACTTTCGTCCATCCTTAGATTTATGTGGGGAGGGCTGTTGCTGACCAGCACCCTCTGAGCTTGCGGGCCTCTTAGGACTCCACCTCCAGCTGGCCTTTGCCGGTGCTTCTGCTTTCCTGCACGAGCTCAGTATTGTTGTGGTTCGAGTGTTGTGCTGGGACCCGAGGGACCCAGGTTCTGGTCTCCACTTACCCTTAAGGCTTTATGGGTGAATTAGGGTCACTCTCTTCTCTCATCTGCCCAGGACATAATCTGTAGGCACCTGAGGCAGCCACCTTGCTGAAGCTAAACATGTTTGGGTCTGGTCAGTGCTTGGAGGGAAGGAACCACATGCTGCCACCTTGAGTTTCATGATGGACAAAAGATGAGATATAAAGTAAAAACTGAATAAAATCTTTCTATTTCCTTCCAAAGACATCTCTGTCAGCAGCGGCACAATCAACATCATCCGCCTTGTTGGCAGTGGACCTGAGTACTGCAGCCCCGGATCCAGCACGTCTGGACACCACTGAGGCCTACACCTCGTCTTTGCGGGCTTGCTCAGGAGGCTCACCATCGCAGGAGGCAGTCCACCCTCCTGTGGCATGTCTGTCAGTAGCACCGCAAATGACATCATGCCCTTTGCTTGCAGAGGACCTGGGCGGCTGCCCCGGATATGGGTGAGATGACCACACCCCGCTTTACTTGTCCAGGCGAGCGACCTTAGGGGCCTTTAGGTTGGCTGCCTTTGCTTACCCCCCTGGGGTGGCCATCCCTCCCAATGTCATCTCCCTATACGTTGCCCTGGCCACCTGGAGCTCCCTCAGTTGCACCCCACTATAGCCCCAGCCACTTAACTCAGCATCTGGCAGAGCTCTGCTGGATTGACTCAGGCCCCCTTGCCCCGCCCCTGCCCGCTTGGACATCCACATACGGATATACGAAACTCAATTACCTTTTTGCGTATTGTGTTCATGGGGGGGAGGCGCTCCGTCCCTCCCCCCCAGAATCCTCGACAGGGGGGAGGTGATCCAGTCCTCCCCCCCCGGAATCCTGGCTGGCTGGCTGTGCTCCGTGGTGGCTCCATGGAGCAGCCGGCCATCCAGGGCCGTCCACAGCTGGATTTCCAGCCGCGCACTGGCTGGTGCGGACGCAAATGGCAGCCAACATAGCGGCCACCATTTGCGTCCAGCCAGGCAGCCGTGATAGGCTATGTAAGTCTTTATGTCTATCACAGCTGGGCAACCCCCCCCCCACAAAACCGGTGTACGCAAATGGCGCGGCTACGGTGGCCGCCATTTGCATTCCCTATTTTTTGCCATTCTAGCCTACGTAAATATTTACATAGGTAATTATGGCAAAAAAAAAAAAGGGAACCGGAAATAGCGTAGTGGGCACTATTTGAGTTCGGGACACCATTTTATAATGGTCCAGCTCTTCCACACAGGGCCAGTACTAGAGATAACACTGGGTGAGTGGAGCCTCAGACCCATGACACTGGAACTGAGGAGACTCACTGCACACTATTGTGTCTCCAATGTGGTAGGAGATTAATATGATGCAGTTGGAGGTGGTCATTAGGAGATCTAGGGCAGTATGCTGATGACACCCAGTTCTGTTTCTCTGCAACATCTGAGTCAGGAGAGGCTGTGCACAATCTGAACTCATCCCTGGATGTAATCATGGGCTGGAGGAGGGCTAATGCACAGCAACTAAATCATGACTAGACAGAGACCATATGTGGGTGGTAACCAGTCCAGAACACAGGTTGTTTGCCTGTTCTGAAAGAGGCAACACTCCCTTTGTTTGAACAGGATATATCTGTGGATATATCTTTCCTCTGGATATATCTTTTTCAATGGAGGCCCAGAAACCCTCAAGGGAGTACCAATTCCCCACTTCAGCTGGTGTGGTAACTACACCAATTCCTAGAGGGGGATAGCCTAGCCACAGTGGTATATGAACCAGTAACCTCACAACTGGATTCATGTAATACACTATATTTGGAGTTGCCCTTCACCTCGTTCAGAAGTGGGAGCTAGTTCGGAATGGAGTGAGTAGGCGTCTCAATAAGGCATCCAGCCATGTGCACATTTGTGTTGAAAGAAATGCACAGGGTGTTTAGGATATGAGCTATTGAGCCATATTCCAGGTTCTGTTGTTGACATACAAAGCTCTAAACCAGCTAGGAGCAAGGCACTTAGCAGACGGTGTTCCCCTCTGTATACCCAGCCTATGCAAGCTTTCCCTGTTTCGATATTCCTTATCATACCACTTCTCCACTTTATGGTTTCTTTTTATTTGTTTATATGAACACTGTATTTTGACAGTGTTTGGATACTTTTCTATATCATCTGCTTAGAGATCTTATTACCTCAAACACTATGCAAGTATTAAACTTCCCTGGAGATGGCAGAGAATTTCACCACTGATTCCAGGGAGCCCAAATGCCAGCACATTTGGCCCCCAGGAATCTGTGGCAGAGCGATGCCCCCCCCCCCCGCAAAATGTGCACAGAATGGAGCTTACTTGCTGCCGTTCGCCCGTGGTGCCTTGCGAATGGCGGCCTCATCTGCGGCTGCCATTCACCTCCCCAGGAATGCCAAGATAGGCTACATAAGTATTTACGTAGCCTATCACAGCTAATGCAGGGATGCCATTTGCGTGGCTGCCTTTTGCCATGATAGGCTACGTAAGTATTTACGTAGCCTATCATGGCAAAAGGCAGCCACGCAAATGTCGGTGGCTACGGCAGCCACCATTTGCGTCCCTGTGCAGCCCAGC
The DNA here is from genome assembly GCF_057233095.1 of Heloderma suspectum. Lineage (NCBI taxonomy): Eukaryota > Metazoa > Chordata > Lepidosauria > Squamata > Helodermatidae > Heloderma > Heloderma suspectum. Next base: position 89,446,056 of record NC_139463.1, on the reverse strand, counting down.
AGCGGCTGGATGTCACTGTGGGCAGCCTCAGCCAGTGGCTCCGCAGAGTCACCGCGGAGCAGAGCTAGCTGGTGAGGATTTCGGGGGGAGGGATGGAGAGCCCTCCCCACCACGGATGTCACGAAATGAAACAGGTAAGTCATTTTGTACATCCCTAATTTTCCCCATTTAGAATACCATGTTACTTTTTTTACACCCACAAGTGAAACTACAACTCTCAAAACATATTTTTCTCAGTCCTAACCACTCTCCACCAATGTTTCTGATTAGGTGCTGCCCATTTCTCTGTGTAATGACAACTGCCATCCTGGTTACATCAGGAAAAAAAAGGAGGGGGAGCTATTTTGCTGTTACGATTGTGCCCCATGTCCTCAAGGAAAGATTTCTTATTGGAAGGGTAAATGTCATAGATCTTCACACTTATCAAGCATGCTACAAATTATACAATATCACACAGAACTGATATAATGAAAGTTGGCATGGTCTTTGGTTTGGAAGGAGTAGGAACAAGTTACTGATCCTTGAACATGTGTCTGTGAAAGTTTTATACAGTTATTGATAGAAAGATGATAGACAGACAGACATGTTTCATGTTGGTGAGTAACTTAACCAGAGCAGTTCAATGGGGCCAGAATGACTAAAAGTCTTCCTAAATAGTCACTGGTAAGTTTCCTGGCACACATTTTCTAATGGAATTTAAAGAAAAAATTCCCAGGAGGGCGTAGAGATGGTTTGGGAAGGTGACAAATTCTTATTTCACCCACTCCAACCAGGGGATGGACAAGCTAGGTGTAAATGGGAAACAATGCAGGACCTTTTGTGAGACAAAAGATGGAGAATGAGAATGAGAGTGAACTTAGCTGTAAACTCTGGAAGCATTTGGATTATATCTCCCTCCCTGGAGATCTGATGTGGGATAAGCAGGGTTGCTCTGTAGGGATGATACGGGCACACGATTCACTCCGGAAATCCAGAGTTCTGGATTTCCGCACCCCGGAGCCCTGCTTGCCGAGCCCCTGCTCCCACTTGCCCCCTGCCCACACTCGGCAATTGGCCCACACTCACCCCAGCAGCCTTGTAAAGCTTTGCGGTCGCCATTTTCTGAGAAATCAAATGGCAATCACAAGAATGTGCCCCTAAGGAAGAAGGATGTGATTAGTCACTGGCAGTGGCAACAGGGGAAGGGGCAAAGATGTCAGCCTTAAGGGGGTGGGCAGTTTTTGCTTATCTACAGCATGGAGGGCCATGGTGTGTGGCATGAGGCTGACTGTGCCTCTGGAAATACTCAGAGGGGAAAGAGGGAGAAAGAGAGACAATTTCAGGTGAGCTTGTGGTGATTAGGTGAGATTTAGACATCTTGGCTCACAGTTCACGCACTGCCATCATACTATTCCATACCAGAAAGTTCTCTCTCACATCCAAAACATTTTTCATTTTATTTATTTTTGTTCCTTTGTTTTGTTTTCAAGGCATGGAGAAATACAGATGTATGTGGGGAGTGTTGTCTGATAAGGATAGGATCTTTGAACCATGCTACACTTTTTCTTTAAAGCCTCTACCATCTTCCTAGATTGCATCAGCTGTCTTTCTCTCATATAAAAAACCCACTACTTTTTCCTTTTCATATATGGATTCCTGCACTGAATGTTCAGTAGATCACTATTCAAACGTAGAGCAGAATCAATGCATTCCCAAGGTGATAAGCTATCTCTCCTATGAGGAACCTTTGGGGGTTTTGTTGTCTTTATCTGCTGTTGGATTTGCTGTGATCACAGCTTTCATACTTGGAAACTTTGTGAAGCACCAGTTCACTCTCATAGTCAAAGCCAACAACTGGAGCCTCACCTACATCCTCCTCATCTCCCTCCTCCTTTGCTTCCTCTGCTCCTTCAGTTCATTGGAGAGTCTAAGAGGATGACCTGCCTTCTCCGGCAAACAGCTTTTGGCATCATCTTCGCAGTTGCCCTTTCTGCTCTTTTGGTAAAAACCATCACTGTGGTTCTGGCATTCATGGCTACCAAACCAGGATCCAGCATGAGGAAATGGGTATGGAATAGGGTGGCAAATTTGATGGTCATGTCCTGCTCCTCCATTCAAACAGGCCTTTGTGTGAGTTGGCTAAGCACTTCTCCTCCATTCCCAGATAAGGACATGCATTCACTGAATGGAGAAATTGTAGCAGAATGCAATGAAGGTTCAGTCACCATGTTCTACACTGTCCTGGGCTACATGGGCTTTCTGGCCATTGTCAGCTTCACAGTAGCTTTTCCAGCCAGGAATTTGCCAGAAAGTTTCAATGAGGCCAAGTTTATCACTTTCAGCATGTTGGTCTTTTGCAGTATTTGGCTCTCCTTTGTTCCAGCCTATCTAAGTACCAAAGGGAAATACCTGGTGGCCGTGGAGATCTTCTCTATCCTAACATCCAGTGCCAGCTTACTGGGTTGCATCTTTTCCCCCAAATGCTACATTATAGTGTTGAGGCCTGACCTAAGCATGAAAGAGCAAATAAGAAGAGCAAAATGAAGGAGAAAAACAGTGGAAGAATGTGAGAATCAACCTTCATTTTCAAAAATGTATGAATCATTAGTCTGCGTTCCATATGAAGGAAAAATATTGCCCCTACTTCTCAGCAAAACGTGGCCCATTGCATAGATAAACATGGAATGAGATTCTATTTTTATTAGTCATTAAGTTCTACTGAGATCACTCTGAGTTGCTCCCTCATAATTGTCCGTGGAAGGACTTGGCTGGTGACTTGAGTACACATCTGCTACACATTCATCCCATAGGCTACAGGGGGAGTGAGACACACTTCCACTGGCTAAATCCTCATTCCAGATGTTTTCAATGTTGCTTTGATAGAAGCCCAGTGCTTTCTCAAGATAGCATTAAAAAAAACATACCAAAAAACAAAAACCTTCCCCCTTACCAAATATCTAGATGTAATTCCTCATATGGTGGGGAAAAAGACAAAACAAAAACACAACCAAGTGAATCTTGTTCAGTTCATCAGTAATCATATCCGAGATTTGTCACTCTCAATGATGCTATTGATCTGATGATGTCTTTCATGTTGTGTATTTCATTGGACTCAAACACTCACACACACATCTGCATCACTGATTTTTTAAATGCTTGACTTTATCTGTTCTATTCACTTTTGCGTGTGTGTTTCTAATTTCCCTGGTGTATGATTTCAATTCACTTTAGTGGTTCCGGGATACACAAATAATGTTTTCCGGTGCCTTGTGTAAGTTCTCTAACTTCCTTAGCATTTTGGAGTATCACATTTTCCTCTGCACCGAGCATTCAGTGTCAGAAGGCTGCCAAGTTAAGCTAACTTCTTCCTATAGCAGGTTGGCCAGTGATGAATAATGAGCCAGTCAGAAATAAAATCTGGGTGAGGTGCAGCCCAAATGTCAACAGGGTAAATTACATGTGAAGCTAGCAGGTCTCAGACATCCTCCAGGTGAAACTGAGTGCTGAACAGCTGGCAGGGAGGGATCTGGACTGCTGGAAGGGTATCACACTGCCCACATGCACTGAGAGGGCAGAACTGTCCACAATAGTCAGCTCAGGACTTAGATGGGAGTCACAGGGCAATTTTGATCAGGACATCCAGGCCAGTCTGCTGAGGCAAAAGAAATCCATGGTCTGGCTCTTTTCCTCACTGGCCGATAGCGAGGAATGTGGCTAGTGACCATCTGGGGGCTTGAGCTTGGTGGGTTCCCTCCAGTTCCACCCCCTGGATGCCAGTCCATGTCCCCCTCCTCTTGCACGACTTGGCACATCCCAGATTGGGCAAGAGCAGCAGCCCCTGCCCCTTGCCCAACTGTGGCTCTCAGCACCAGCGGTGGCAGGATTGGAGCCGAGAGGGAAGCTCCATGGTGCTTCCCTCTCAGCTCCCATCCTGGCTCCTCTTCTGCTTCTTCAGAGAACATCTGCACCCCTCTCTGCTGAGCACTGCCCTCCTGTTACCATCCTGCTGCCTCCACTGAGAACAACTGCAACCCTCTCTGCCAAGCACCAAAAGAGAGGGACGCAGCTGCTCTTGGTGGCGGCTGTGAGGGCATGATGGGAACCGCGAGGGAAGTGCTGTGGCACTTCCCTCTCAGTGGTCATCCTTCTGCCTCCACTGCTGTGGATAAGAACAACTATACCCCTCTCTGCTGAGCACTGGCAGACAGGGCCACAGGTGATCATGGTGGCAGGGGTGGAGTTGCTCACCATGCTCATGCGAACCACCAGCTGGTTCATGTCCCAGTGCAAGCAGAGCAGTGTGCAGGATCCGCTGCCGGGCCCAGGGAGACTCAGAGGAGTTCAGTGATCCCTACTGATAACTGTTTCAAGAGTTGATTAATGTCTTATCTGCATGTAGTTGTGAGTCTATGGTCCAACCTGATATACAAAATTATATCGACAGCTTGCAGGATAGCATTTTTCTCTGTGTTCTTATCATCAACCTAGTGTGGAGCAGGAAGCCATCTGAGATTACCTTTGCTCTGGGCAAAGAAAGGGTGAAAGTTCAAGGTCAAATACCACCTGTTCCTGCTTCAGTTGTTTGGCTGTTTTCAGTGCCACAATAATGGCAGCACATGGGAAACAAATTTGCTTCCCTGTAATTATCAGCATGATTAACTCTCCTGCTCACTAAGCCCCAAGGGATGTCTAGAGGCCTGAAGGAAAAGGTTCAATAATATTGTTATAAAAGCCACCAATAATGCTCAGAGCTGGACCAAAGGGCCAGAAGCTCTGTCACAGAGAAGGCTGATTCTTTTCAGGGATGTCTGCACTGCTGGATTTACTGGGATTTCTACAGAGATAAAATATGAACAGTAGCTTGAGATATCTGCACCTACCAGGTCCACCTTTTCCCTGGAGGATTCCTCTTTCTCTTGATATTGCTTGATGCATCAGTACAGGAAAAGGCTCAAATATTTCACGGGGTTTTACCTGTGTGTGAAGTATTTTGAAAAATACTCAATGTTCAGAGATTTTAAAATTGGGGAATTGGTGTAGATATTCCCTCATATCAACTTAATTGTTTTTCATTAGGGGTTTAATTTATATATACTGTTATATGAAAACCCCTCATGTATTTTATTATATTTAGTGCTATATAAATATCACAAATAAATAATAAATAAAATACATATGGTCAGCTCTCATTCAAAGCAGTTCATGAACAGCCAAATCTGAGACATCAAGTACTCTTGAAGAAAATAGGGGAATGTGTCTCTAAATGGGAACTTCTGACCTCCAAATGCTGTGGTTGGTGCTGTGGTTGCTTGTGCTGTTACCTCATTTCATGTGCAAGACAGTTTCTGTTCATCACAGCATGAAGACCCCTTCCTGTAAATGCAGAGTGAGTGACCACATCTGCAGTAGGCATGAGTTTTATCAACAGGGAGACCTGGCCATTGGACAGATTGCTTCTACGTTCTATTCCTTGAACCCTTCTAGATCTTTCAGGGAAAAGCCATCTTCAATGTCCATGAGGGAACTCATGTAAGGACTTCTCCTCTACCCCTATAGTTTTGTTTTGCTTATACCATAATAGACCACAAAGAAGAAAGAACAGAAATGGGTTCTCAGATGGAAAAAATACATTTGTTGTAGGAAGCACAATGCATTTTGTACTTTTTTCTCATTCTGAGGCTGTCTTCAGTAGTAAAGGAAAAAGGTCTGCAGAAAAAGGTCTGCAGCAAATAATTGTCTCCTGTGTCAACCTACTGGCATCTCCTACTGGCTTCCTACAATTAATTTACTGATGCTTCCTGAGAACATTTTTCTCTCCTTTGTGATCTACTTTGGTTGCTCACCTCCTCCTGTTTTCTTGCTCATACCATAATAACCAGGAAGAGCTACTTAACCCACAGAATGCTTAAGAACCTTCAATTTGGTTTCAATAAGAAAAATGGTATAAAGGCTACATTTGTGTTTTCATTAATGTAGTTTGCTCATTGCTAAGGATTCACTCAATTTCTTTCCATTGCATAATTCTAACATGCCATGTTATTTTATTTTGGAAAACAACTAAAAAAATAAAGGCAACCAAAAAAAGAACATGAATAACAATATTACTAGATTGCTAAAGAAATAAAGCCACTTGCTAATTATCTTTCTTATTCTATCACTGAATAGTGGCGGAACAGCTAGAGAAAAACAGCATAAATACGATGTCACTAGGAAAGGATGAAAACAAATGTTATATGCTTTGTGTGTGCATGTGTGTCTGTTATTTTGTGTGTGCATGTGTGTGCATTAGCCATAAAAATATAAGCAATTGTAATTGGTTGGAAGTTGGTCTAAGTTGTGTAGGGCTTCTACACAGGAAATAAATAGAATATGTGGTGCTATAATATTTATTTTAAAGTTAGGGTTCCTTGCTTGCTGTAGTTGCTGACTAATTTTACACATAAGCATAGTCTTCCAAATTGTATCAATCTGCTCTTCTTTAGTTGGTTGCTTTGAGGACTTCCATTATGTGCTGTGCAATGTGGTTCATGTCTACCCAGAAGTAGGTCCTGTGAAATCAATAGGGCTGACTCCCAGGCATATGGTTATAGGACTGCAGTCTTAGATTTTTTTTTTTAATTAAATAGAAATACCATGTTGTGCTCTTCCAGGTATGCTTTCCAAAACCAGGGGCTCTCCCTTTCCTTATTCTGGCTTAGTAACAAATTCTTATTTGATACGTCTGATTATTCTCCTGTGTTTTGGCATTAAAGTCTACTCTGGTCATTTCATAGCTAAAGTTTGTGTATGTTCTAATTATTGCCAATATATTCCTTGAATCCGCGATCTAATGGAAGCCTTCCTTCCAAAAACCTGCATGTTTTTCTCATTACTAGAAATGCCCATTTCACCTTTGCATCATTTGTTAGCCTTGTGGGTTTAAGACTACGAGGTGTGGGCTTCTTCCCTCAGGTAGCATGAAGTCACTGGCTGTGCTTGTTCCAGACAGTTTTTCTCAGGTCCTCCCACTCCTCTTATTATCTGCAAGGGCCTAATATTAGGGATGTACGAAAGTTCTGCCATGGATCTCGGGGAGGTCGAATGCTAGTGCATTCGGCCCCCTGAAATCGGTGGCGGAACAGCCCGCCACCCCCCCACCCCCTGGACGAGACTTACCTTGGGCGGATCTTCCTGGCGGCAGCAGCTCCGGCGGCGGCTTAGGCGGCGGTTCGGCGGCAGCAGTGGCCGGTCTTCTGACCGGCTGCCGCCGCCGCTATTTCCAGGTTAAAAAAAAACAAAAACAAAAAACAAAAAAAGTGATAGGCTACGTAAAGATTTACGTAGCCTATCATGGCTAGATTTTTAAAAAACACCGTGATAGGCTACGTAAATCTTTATGTAGCCTATCACGGCTGACTTAAAAAAAAAAATGCACGTACGCAAAAGGCAGAGGCCATGGCCACTGCCATTTGCATTCCTTATTTTGGCATGTCTTAGTCTACGTAAACATTTACGTAGATTAAGACGGCAAAAATAAGGGGAACGCAAATAGCGATGCTATTTGTGTTCCCCTTATTTTCGCCATCTTAGTCTACGTAAATGTTTACGTAGACTAAGATGTGCCAAAATAAGTAATGCAAATGGCGGCGGCCATGGCTGCCGCCATTTGCGTATGCACGTTGTTGTTGTTGTTTTTTAATCAGCCCTGATAGGCTATGTAAACATTTACATAGCCTATCACGGCTGACTGCAGGGACGCAAACGGCGGCGGCTACAGCCACCACAATTTGCGTCCCTGCTAGCCAGCGGCTGGATGTCCAGCTGCTGGCGGAGCCAGCTGGTGGCTCCACAGAATCGCTGCGGAGCACAGCCGGCCGGCCAGGATTCCGGGGGGGAGGAACAGAGCTCCTCCCCCCCAGCCAGGATTCTGGGGGGAGGGATGGAATGCCTCCCCCCCATCATCAGCATAATCTGTGGAAAGGTAAGTCACTTTCGTACATCCCTACCTAATGTTAATAAGATGAGGGAAATACCCCTTCTTTTAGAAGATCAGCAAATTCACATTTGGGTTCTTTAGGAACTCTAGGATGAATATCATTTGACCTCAGCAATTTATGAACTTCCCGTTTTTCAGTAAGATGGAGAGCTTCATCTTCTGTCACCACAATTGGACTCAGAACCTCACTCTCCCATCATGAAAACATCAGTTCAGGCACAGGTATCTGTCCTACATGTTCTGCAGTGAAGACAGATGAAAATAATTCAGTTTGTTTCTCTGCATTCTCCTTATCTTCCTTTAGTACTCCTGGAACTCCATGGACATCTCATGGTGCAATTACCTCCATAGCTGGTTTCCTGCTTGCGATATATTTAAATAATTCTATATTGCTGGCTTTGATTTTGTTAGCGATACACTTCTTGAAATGCTTTTTTGCATCTCTGATTGCTTGCAACTTTGTTGCAGAATTTTGGGCTCCATTTTGTTGTCATTTGGGCAAGACTTACATTTTCTGATGGAATCCTTTTGTTTTGTAAGACCTTCCTTGAGACTGCTAATTAACAATGGTGTTGACCTCTTGGACTTTTTGTTTCATTTCCTCTCCTGTGGTACACATTCTATATGAGCTTCTATTATTGTGGTTTTGAGTAGCCACATTTTCATTTATTATATTTATATGTATTTCAAAGGGATGAAACATTTTGACTCCCCTTTTCAACTTTTTGGCAGGTCCCACATTGTAGACAGGTTTCCACTTTTAAAGTCAAATGCAACTGTGTTGGTCTTCTTCAGCAATTTTCCCACTTGAAGTTATATTAAATCTTGCCTCCATCCCTCTTTGTGGATGTCTGTGAGCAATTTTCCCACTTGAAGATATATTAAATCTTGCCTCCATCCCTCTTTGTGGATGTCTGTGAGCACTAATTGGATGCATTTTCAAACTAATTTGGTTGGAGCTCCAGCATTTTTGGTGTATCCCTCCTTGGCTGACCAGTAGAAAAGTTACTTGCTGGAGCCCAGCTTCTCTCCTCATCAGCTTTTTTAAATGGCTGTCAAATTCTACCTGAACAGGCAATCATCACTCGCAGTGAACAGGTCTGAAGCTGACCCATTCACAAAGAAACAGGAGGCAATACCAGAAAGCACTGGAAAGGTAGACTGAATTTTTCTTGTTGTCTTTTAATGTTTTGATATTTTTATCAATTTCAATATTGATGATTTAATAATATTTTTAACTTTTGTACACTTGCATTTCTATTTATAGGTTTTAATTGTACAAGTTTCAGTATTGTAAAGCTGCCTTGAGTCCTAGTATTGGGGAAAAGGTGGGATATAAATATCAGCAGCAGCAGCAGCATCTCTGTATGCTTGATAGACCCCTTATCCCCCTCCTTCTAGTTGCAGTGACTGTGCATCAGGAACTGGCCGGAATGTACCATATTTCATTCAGATAAATATGCTTCTAACCCTTCCTCTCTCCTCACTCCCTACGCTTACCTTTGACCCATTCATTTTCCTTCACAAGGGTCTTATGCAACACTGCTTACTTCATCCCTTCCAACTCAGCCCCAAAATGCTTCCTCCTGCCAGCTGAACAGTCCACACATTCCATGCCCTAGTTCAATGTCTGGACCCCGTCTCCATGAGAAGTCAGCTCATCTCCCCACAAATGCCCTCACCCCGGCGCCAGCTTGTCTGGCTGAAAGGGGGGGCCATTGCAGGCGGGTGGGGTGACAAGACATAGGGGCCTCTGATTGGTGCACCCCAGTGGCACCACCATGCAGGGAGGGGCAGGCTGAGCTGCCTTAAATTCAGCTCCCCCTCCCAATCTCAGCTCTCTGGCTCGACGCAGCTAGTAAGAGCTAAAGACTCGCCTGGAGTCGACGAGGGACTCCTGCCTGCTGGAGACCGGCTTCGTTGTCATTCCAGCCACCTGGATTCAGCGTGCTTCTGCGCGCCCAAAAGCTTCTCTTCAACACTCACGGCGGGTCTCGCGCTCTCCGGCGTGGCTCCCTCTGGGACGGCTCCTGCTGGCCGTCGGGAGAGCCAACGTTGCTGGTGTTACAGGGAGTGTCGCGGGGCCAGTCTCTGATGGCAGCTGCCTCTGGGGCTCTGGAGTTTTTTCGTGATATCGTGCCTGCCCCCCCTCCCTCCCTCACCGGCTCTTCCCTCCTTGCTTGCTTGGCATGCCTGCTGCAGCTCCGGGTTGGCCGGTGGTGCAGCGGCAGCGCACGTGTCCGAGACCCATCCTCCCCTGCAGCGTGAGCACCTCAGCATGAGCGCCGGCAGTGGTCTGGGTGTGCACGCACGGGTGTGACGCTCGTGATCCTCCTCCTCTGCAGGGGTGCAGGCGGGGGTGGCCCGCGCTCGCCCGCCCGCCGGCTCGCCCGCTCACCCACTTGCTCGCCCCCCGCCTGTTTGCCTGCCGGCCCGCCGGTTGGCTAGCTGGCTCGCTGGCCCACCTGACGGCCGGCCTGTCCATCCAGCCACTGGCCTCTTCATTGCCCGCCTTCCCGCCGGCCTACAGTGGCCGCGGCTGTGCGCTTGCGCCGCTGCGTCCCCGGGAGTGTCAGTATCGGGAAGAGCGGCGGCGATGCGCATTGAGCACGGCGCCGGTGTTTACCGGCGTCGACGTCTCGGTTCGTGCGCCAGCGCTCTCAGCGGCGGCGTGCCTGCTGCCCCCGCTCCTTTCTCCAGCAGGCGTCTGTGCCAGCTGGTCACCGCCCGGGGGCTAAGGACGTCCTCCCCCCCGAAAAAAACAACAAAAAACCACAAAAACAAACAAACAAATAAATATTTAATTAATTAAATTGTGTAGAAGCTGCGGCTGCCTGTTAGGTGCCTGCCTCTGTTCCCGGGCCAGGGCGCCCTCGGCTGAGGGCGCCCGCGCTCAAGTGTGGCTCCCTTGCCACACCTCCTGAGCACTGATCTCCTATCTAAACAGTAGTAGTGGCACTCCCATCTTCTCAGGCCTTTTTGTCTCAGTCTTGAACTCGTATCTGCAGATCTTGAAGACTGTGGGGTGGCTGCCTGTTGCCCAGGGCCCAGTTGCTTTTCATATTTCTTCGGAGAAGAGCTGTAGCTCCGTGGTAGAGCACCTGCTTTACATGCAGAAAGTCCCAGGTTCATTCCCCGGCTTCTCGGCCCTAGCTTTGTGGTCTGGAGGTATATGATGCAGGGTTTCTGAATCTGAGCAGGGCTGGGCGGCTGGGCCTGGTCAGTAACTGAATAGGATACTGCCTAGGAACCCGATGTATACCACCTTGAATTCCATGATATAAGAAAGGCATGATATAAATTACATTTCAGCTAGGGATGGGAAAGCCGCCTATCTGAAACCTTTTAGCTTAACTCACCTTCTGCATCATGCCTCCCAAGAAGGGCCAAGGTGATAAGAAAGGGAAAGGGAGGCCTCGCCCCCCCTCCCCAAAAGACCGCTGCCAAGGCCCGATTCTGAGTCTGATGAGGACGCAGACCCGGTATTGGCATCAAATCTTTCTCGTTTGGAAGCTGTTGAGCGTTCCTCAGGGATCCCTCCCCCTCCCCTGGCCAGGCCTAAAAAACCCTTGGTGGCTCAGCCCAAGCGAACGTGACAGCAGACCTAACGCTCGCTGCTTCTTTCTATTTCAGCTCGCCTGGACGCTATTGAGGCATCCACCTCCTCTTCCTTGGCTCTTCCGGAAGGCTCACCACTAGGGATGCACGAAAGTCACTTACCTGGTCTCGCAGCTTGCTTGCGGTGGGGGGGAAGCTCTTCGCTGCTCCCCCCGAAGTTCAGGCCAGGGGGGGAGGATTCCCTCCTTGCCCGGCCAAAATTCAGGTGGCGGGGGAGGCTTCCCGCCTCACCCGGCCGAAATTCAGGCCGGCGAGAAGCGCCCCATCTCCCCGGCCGCGAACTTCGAAAGAAAAAAAAAATGCCCCTGTGATAGGCTACGTAACGATTAACGTAGCCTATCACGGCTAGATCTGCAAAGTCAGCCGTGATAGGCTACGTTAATCGTCACGTAGCCTATCACGGGTGACTTTGAAAAAAAAAAAAGCGCGTACGCAAATGGCAGCCGCCATAGGGAGCCACCATTCGCGTTCCTTATTTGGTCCCTGTAGTCTACGTAAAGATTTACGTAGACTACGGCAAAAATAAGGGCAACGCTATTTTGGGAGAGATGGGAGATGGGAGAGAATTTATCCCCGAACAACCTTCGGAGGACCGAATGCATTGGCACTCGGCCCACCGAAGTTTCGGGGAGAAATTCTCTCCCATCCCTACTCACCGCCTTCAGTGCAGCTCCTCCCTTCTGTGGCCTCATCCTCCCCGGATGCACAAGCAGCAACATCGTTTTTTTCCAGCTGGGGATCAGAGCACGCCCACAATGGATACAGCTCGTCTCTGGGTTCAGTACACCTGGACACCATTGAGGCCTCCACCTCGCCTTTGCAGGTTCACCATGGCAGCACTCCACCACTGCAGGCAGTCCACCTTCCTGCGGCATCTCCGTCAGCAGAGGTCCAAGCAACATCATCCTCCTTGTGGTTTTCACCCAGGCGACACACCACAGCTGGAGGTGGTCCGCCCTCATGGGCATCTCTGTCAGGGGCGCTGCAAGCGGTATCGTCTCCCTTGCTCCCGGGGACTCGGACACGGCTGCTCTGGATATGGGTGAGATGACTGCACCTCGCCCCACTTGTCCAGATGGGTGACCTTCAGGGCCGTGGGGTTGCCGCCTTAGCTTACCTCCCTGGGGCAGCTGTCCCTCCCAATGTCATCTCCCTATACGACATCCGGGCCACCTGCAGCTCCATCAGTCACACCTCACAGTAGCCCCAGCCGCTTAACACAGCATCTTACAGGGTTTTGCTCCATTAATTTAGGATCTCTTGCCTGCCCCTACCCACTCGGGCATCCACATAAGTGGCATATCAGATCCCTATGCGAATATGGTGAGTTGTAATACCACCAGGGCTTCTCCTTCTCGTAAGGGCTTTCACCTGAGGAGGTGTGTGACTGGCTTATGTCGAGGCCTTGAGCAGAAAGGCCGCCATTGCCCTTCTCTGCTCAGGGACCTGTTGGACGAGGACCTTTCGCTCCAATTTTGACTTCTTCCCGGCCGGGTTCGGCGACAGATCTGGCAGTGGCCACGTTCACCAGGCTGTCTCCCGCACTGGCCCTCGGCCTATGGCGGGTCCCCTGCTTCAGCACCATTATCTATTCTGGGAATACAGCCCCAAGGGCACATACTCCCAGGACATGTGCCGTTCCATCATGAGTGCTCCCTTGTAGTAGTCAGCACTCATGCACCTCTTGCCCAATGCCTTGGGATGGTAGGGTCCCCCTTGGAAAGGCCGAGGTGGTAGGAAGCTCTGGTTGGCCCATGCCCGGTTAGGTTGCGCCGCTACTCTGGCTTTAAGACGATACCCCAACTGGGGGAAAGCGTCTTAACATAAAACTCGGTTTTATGCTAGGTTCTAGGACCCCTCCCCCCTTTCTCTAGGTCAACATAGGCCATCCTTACCTCGTAAGCAACATTTCTCATTGCCAGGCGTCGACATGTTCTTGAGAGGTTAACAAGGCAGTGCTAGCAGAAGGGTTTTAGCCCCCTCCCTTTTTTCCCCCGCTATTTAATCCAGGGATCTCCCTTCTCGAAGGGTACCCAGGAAATCCTCTAGGGAATTTATCCTGATTCGTAACCTCTCTTCCCTGAGGGCCAGTCTGTTAATCACGAGATCCCTGATCATCTGTGCTTAGTGCGATACACCTCTTCGATGAGGCAGCTGCCTTGGTCTGGGATCCCGACCACGGGTCCCTGATGGGCATGTGCTTCATGGAGTCCAAAGACATTGTCAATGTTCTGACCTAATGCAAGTATTGCTCCCCTTTCCTGTTACCTCGGTGTCCCTTAGCTCACAAAAGGCTGAGGGCCTGTTTCCCACATCAACATTTGGTGAAGCCAATCAGATACCCTTAGGTGTTATTCTCACCTCCCTCAGGACAACTTTCAGGTCCTTTAGGCACAGCTCCAAGCAGTTATACATCTTCCTAGGGTTTTCCTTTGGGGGGGGCATGCAAGATATTGTAGGGCATCTTCTTTTCACAGTTTGGGTAGCGGCCCCTGACCATGCCTTCTCGCGCCGGCTCAGTTTGGGCAGTGCAGGGACTGTGGCTGCCGCACCATCGAACCAGGATCACTATTGCTGTGCACATGTATCCATGTGCATGGCTTCAACTTAGTAGGGCTTTAATGGCACCTCCTTCCAGAGGCGTGAGCCTCTCCTCAAAACCGGACTGCGGATTAACATGGTTCCGCTGCTACCCCAGGGGGTTTCAGACTCTTAGGGCAGGTCCGATCGCGCTGTGGGGAGTGGACTGTAGAGTGGAGGCTGCCGCCGCCAAGCACATTTTGGATGACCTTATAGCCAAGTCAGTAACACACACCCCCCCCCCGGTATGTCAACACGACCACGTTATTCATTCTCCACCCTCCTGAAATCGGAGGGTCATGTCATGTGTCAGTGTGTTCTCGCTCCAGAGTCAGTGTTACAACATCTGGTTCTGGGTCCACCATGTGCCGGGTTAGGCAAACCCAATTCTCATTGCCTTGTCAGGAAATTAGGTCTACGTCTTCCGGGCCTTAACCCCCGCGGGTGCTCCATTCCCAGATCCTATCCTTGCAGTACTATGGGAGACCGGGATACTGAAGCCAGGCATGCCATTCTGCATTCCATGGCTCTCTGTACAGGAGCCACCTATGACAGAGTAGGAAGGGTGTGCCGCGCATTAGGCAAAGCATCAACAATAGGATTCATGGCCCTTACCTCTAGATCATGGGCTGCAATTTGTGCCTCCTTAAGGAACAACAGACTATCTGGGATCATAAGTCGCAAGCTGGCCATTTAGCCTTCCGGCCCACAATGGTGGGATTCACTGACTTCATGTCAGATTTTAGGTTTCGGTGTGCAATATAGGGTTGGGCACAGATGTTGCCTGCTTTAGTAAATTAGCCACCCTCTCTCTCCGGATACCCCTTTCGGGCTCCGGGGGTAATGGCCCTCCATTTGAGCTTTCCAGTAAGACGTTTCCCTGTCCCACGAAGCAGCCTTAATGGCCTTCTTCAAATCCCCCCCCCCTTAGGAATTCAGGGTTGGTCTGGGCTCCCAAAGCCGACTTGTCCTGGAGGGCCTTGATATGCTTCAAGGTACAGGTCTGGCCCAATGTAACCCATTTACATATTTGGTGATCAAACTGATCGGTATGGCAAGGGCACGGCAGTGGCCCACGGCCAAATGCAAGTCAATGGATTATGCCCCGTCGGCATCTTATGGGTTTTATGGAATGCTGCGGGTCTGAGGAGGGGCCTCCGTTATATCACTTCAACAGCTTACTGTTGACATAAAGGCAATTTGGGCAGTTTCTACATTAGCTCTACCCCGCTAGGCCTAGGTAATTTGCAGTTCAGAACCCACTGTTGTTACATTGAAGCAGTCCCCATGGTAGCCGCTGGAGGTTTCTCTCTCAGGCAGGTTATGGCATTTGAAAATGGGGGCTTCACAGCGTTCCGACCTGCGTTCACGAGTTGTCCGCTTCTTCCTGACACAATTTTCACTTTGCTTGCCTAATGTGCTTCTTCCTGAGACCAGCAGACTCGTCGTACGCCGGTACGGGTGCTCTTACATGGGCACGTTATGATGTATGGAGCTGCACGAAGGGCTTGTATGTCATCTTCAGACTTCAGCTTCTGTCACCCCATCACATTAAAATCCAGTGGCTTCACAGACGTGGCATATGGTGGGAATCCCCTTCTCACTCTGTTCCACCAAAGTTTGTCAATCTTCCTCCGCAGGTCCAGGTGCTGCACGTTGAGAGGAATGACTTCGGCTGTAAGCCAGGCGAGGACCTGATCAAACAGGCCTTGGTTGAGATGCAGGTGGTCCGGCACACCTGGCCGGAAGTAGCCTATTGCTGACCTCACTGCTCCCATGGATCAATGGGAAGGAATGGAATGATGTTGCCAGTGGCAGGGCACGTCCAAAAATGCACAGAGAAATGGCTTATGGCCTATGCGAATGAGGTGATGGATGCACCACCTGCCAGGGAATTCTGTGGACATGGAGGGAGCATTACAGGACGGACGGTGTCCGCCTGTCTCATGTGTAGTGTATAACATATTTCTGTCTGATCTGCAAAGGGGCCTGCGGGAAGTTCTTCTGCGCAGGTGGGAGGAGTTTCACAAGCTCTAGGCTTGTGACTCCTGTGGCGGCTAGGACGGGCAAAAACAGGAAAGTAGGGATGGTGTGCATGCAGAGGCACCTTATGGTGACAGGTGATGCCTGAAGCCCCCCGAACGGGTTGTGCGGCTCGGCGGGGGGATAAGGGTTGCCTGGGAGACCAACCCTACTCACTCACCCAGGTGTTGTGCGGCACCGGGTTGGCGGTGACACTGGAAGGTCTACCTCCCCCAGAAGGGGCAATCCCGAAGGATGGCGAGATCACCACCACCCCTCAGGCTGGGTGTGTTTTCGCCCAAGAAGTGCCAGCTAGCTGCTGACACAGTTAGATGCCCATCCTAGTTACCCCTTTGCAGCTATTTCAATAAATGTGGCCCAATTTTCAACCCAAGCTTGTTGTCTGTGTCTTCTTTAACCCATCTCCGCTCGCAATCCCAGTTTTCATCCAAGGCTTAAATAGTTCATTTTCCTGGTGTCTAAATTGCAGTTGTGCTACCACGGAATTTCCCTAGAAGTTATGTGTATGTTTTAATACTTACTTGTTTTAGCTAAGTAGATATGCCATGGTTTTCAGAAGCTTATGTGCATTTGGATTGATCTGAGGTTCCCCTCCCCCACTTTGCCAAAGATACTCTATTGCCAGTGTCAAAAAAAAAGCTCCTTTCGATGAATGTCTTTTAGAACATGCACAAATTTGTATATGCATCTAGGGAGGACACCTGGCAACACCTTCATGAGTAGTATCCATTGCCAGCCTTACACTCAATAATGGTGTGATCCAGTCTGAGGCTGACGAGTATCCAACGCAGGTAGGCCTGAGAGCAGAAGCGATCCTTGCCTCTGTGCTCAGGCTGCCCTACATTTTCACTAGATGGGCCATTTCTCCAATTAAGCAATGGTGCTCCTGAGCAGGAGGGAAGGAGGCCGGGGCAAACACAGGAAGCTGCATCACACAGCTTCCCACGTCTCCTCCCCTCCCCACCCCTGGGACTGCCCCCTATTCGCCATCTCTGTGCTCCCTTTCGGATTGCAGAGATGTAGCCAGAACCACGCTGGCTACAAGGGGGAAGGGGAGCTCAGTTTCTGGGCTCTGAGGTCAAACCTCTGCTTTTGACCTTGGCTCCCAGAAAACAAACAATCCTGCCCCCCCCTCCGCTATCTAGGGGTAATAGAATTGCTCTCTAAATTAGTTAAATCCTGTTTTAAAGGCTTTTAATTTGGTGTCCAGATATAATTCATATAACAGGATTGTTTTAAGGATTCCTTGGACAATGTATGTGAAGCAGATGCAAACACTGTAAGTTACTTTAGAAATGCTAACTGTTATGTAGATGCTATTAAAGCAGCTGGCAAAAATGTTTAGAGGACTAAATATCTACCATTTCCACATGGCTTTGGCTATGTACTCTTTGATAGAAGGAAATGCAGAGTGGTGACAATGTTCATTACAGGCAGTCCTGCCGGTCGTACAGAACCTCCTAAAGCAATGTCAGAAATCATCCATTTCAACCAGTTCCACCATTGAGATTGCATCTGACTGACTGGTCTGCATGAAAAGCATCCCCAGAGGAATTCCTTGCCAGCTTTGCTGAAGATACTGCGCTTTGTGGCTGGGAGAGGCAAACTTGTGGCCCTCTGGATGATTTGATCTACAACTTCCATCATCTCTCATGATTGGCTATGCTGGCTAGGGCTGATGGAAGCCGAAGGCTGGACCATCTGGAGAGACAGAACTTGCTCATCTGTACTCTATGAGGAACTTACCAACAGAGCAGAGGCCCTGAAGACCTCAACCACCAACCTATTTCATTTTCTATTTGTAACAAACACCTAAAATACATTCCTCTGTTTCATGAGAGTGTCTAATTCTGTGAAGCAACAATTGTTTACAGTCTTGCATCCAACAGACATCTTGTGGGTGTAGGAACCTCATTGGCATTTTCTTCCAGAAAAATAATGCCTGATACCAAGATGCTGATGGGATTTGCTTTCAACAATAAAACAACCCTAATGTGGATGCAGAAAAGAAGTAGTTGACTGCCCCCAATACTGCAAATATGGTGAAAAGTATAACGTAAGGAAAAGGAACTAACCAAATTCATCCATATGAAAACATGATGCGATTTGCTTTCAGTCTGTCCCAATACTAACAAAATCTCTTGTATTAAAATTTGAGAATGTGGTGTATTCCTTGTTATTCAAGCTACATATCCAAATTATTAAAAAGTAATATTAGCATGGTACATTATTATAACCTAATACACCTTACTAAAACCTTTTTGTACAGTGGGTTGTTTTGTCTCACTCTTTACCTTAACTGAAATGATCAGACATGAGAGCAAAGCTGCGGTTGTCATATATATATATATATATATATATATATATATATATATATATATATATATATTCTTTGTCCCAGTGTTGTTCGAACCATATCCAAGCACTCTGTGGATCTCAAAAACCTATGATAAGAAAGTCCCATAAATTTTCCAGCTTACCTGGGGCAGGAAATGCATGCCAAGACAACATAAAGGCAGCTGTTTAAAAGTTGTTGACCTCATGTATTCTTTACAACACAGGGGGATGTCAGTTCTCCCCCTCTTATTTCACAGGGATTTTCTATGGTGCAAGGGGCCAAAAAAATCAGCTGTGCCTTTCTTACGGGAGATTATACTAGAGACAATATTGTTACAGGCAGCATTGAAGGAGGATTAGAGATCTCAGATAAGTCATGCAATGTAGAATACTGCTGCTACACATAATTGAGAAGAGCAACCAATGTTAGTTTTTCTTGTATGAGAAATCTCTTTCAGTTCTTTTTTCTTCTTATTTTAAACAGGATTTACCCAGTTTGCATTTTCTGGAGGAAACACATACTCAGATACAGTATGTAGAAGTCTGTACATTTTCATGCTAGAAGAAAAAAAAGTTCACAATTTGATATGAACTCAGGTCAGAACGAGCTTTGAGATGAAATTTGAATAATTTGGGCAAGCTCATGTTTTGCTGTTTTGCACATCTCTATTGTAAAGTAAAGGAGGGGGAGATGAAATGCATTACCCTCTGTCAACTAGTTTTAAATTTGATGTGTTTGGTTGTCATTGTAAAATACAACACAACAGAACAACAACCATCACATGATGATGACCTCCCAAGAACTGTAAATCAAAAGCAGATGTCAACTCAAGGTTTTTTTTTTCTGTTGTTTCATACATATTTTCAATGGTAAACATGTTTTAATTAGGTTTTGACTATGTTTGGGGGAGGCTATGCCAGGACTGTGTTATTGCAGGAAGAATTCCAGGAGCAGCAGAGCTGAAATAATGCCATGCAATGTTGTATACTGAATGGATGGATGGATGGATGGATGAATACTTTATTTAAAGTCAACTGACCACCAGCAAAAGATACAAACATGCATAGCAATGAAACATGTTGTTCCACATCATAAAATTAAGTAACAGTGCCATAGAGCATCTAGTTAAAATAACAATGTTCGAAATCTTAGCAACTCGCTCGGCAATTCATCTGTTGGATCCTTCGAGTAAGATTCACCTAAGAGATTCTTAAGACCAACTAGGAAAAGATTGAGTAATTGGAAGTATCAGGGCATATCTGACCCCATGATAGTAACAGCAAATGAACAAAACATATATTCCTGATTCTACTCCAACATTGTTGCGAGGGCAATGTCTCTCCTTTACCTGTGTTTTGGAATATCTTCCAGTGAAGAGTTTAGAGGGTAAAACATTAAGCCAGGCCAAAGATCGCTTCTGCTTCTACATATAATTCAGGACAGGAGAGCAACCAGCGTCCCATCAGAGATAATCATGGCTGTAAGAAATTGTCTAAGATGCTTCAGCTGTCCTTATTGGTTTATTACATGATATGTATCTTTTATTGCAGTGTGATGCCAAAAAACTACCAGCTTATCTTAGCCTTGGTGTTTGCTATAAAGGAGATCAATGAAAATCCCACAGTCTTACCTAATGTCACAATTGGGTTTCACATCTATGAGAGCTACTGCAACCCACAAATAACTAATGTGGGCACCCTTGGTCTGCTTTCTACACCGCATAGATTCTACCCCAACTACAAGTGTGATGTGCAGAACGAGTTGATAGCCATCATTGGGGGAATGTACCCTCTCATCTCTCTTGAGATTGCCACAATCTTGGAGAATTACAAGATTCCACAGGTAGGTTTGTAGACATGAGTTCGTATCTTCATTCCAAAATGGCAGAAAGAACAGGCCTTTTGAGGCATTTATGCAAAGCTTTAGAGCTGCAGGCAGACAAGTTAGGCAGTCACTATTTCTGCAAGGCAAAATTAGTGACTGTTTAATTGGTATTTGGTCCGAAACATGAGAGGGAACCCAAGGCAAAGAAATCAAGTGTTGATATTTGGCACTTGACCACTGTGAATTCCATAGCTGCCACTTTCCTCTGGTGTTTGACCACTGTGCCCCCGAGAGAAGAGACAGTTAGGCAGAGATTGAGTCTTTGGCAGCAGTAGGCACCCCAGCACCCAACAGAGTGGGAGAGAGGCTGGTTTTGCTGACGTTTGTGCACTGCAACCCCCTGAGTTAATGGAAAATATATGTTCTATATATTTTAAATTGTTTTATTGTGTGCTGTTTGGTTTTAATTTTTGTGAACCACCCAGAGAGCTTCAGCTACTGGGTGGTATAGAAATAAATAAATAAATAAATAAATAAGAAGAGAGAAAGAGAGAGACTGACTCTGTAGCTGGCATTTGCCTGCAAGTCTCCATAGCTGGAGAAAGAGCCATGGCAGGCACAGTTTGGAAGACATTTGACTGTGGCAGTTCCCCTCTCCCCCATATATGCAGGATCGGAAGGCAGATTAATGCTTGCAGTTCCCTCAACACCAGCACCTAGAATCTCCTAAGTATTAGGAATGGTAACCAAGCATATTTCTTTAACAATCATTATGCAATCTCAACCTAATATTTTGTGAATTATTCCCTTGCATA
Source organism: Heloderma suspectum (assembly GCF_057233095.1). Taxonomy (NCBI): domain Eukaryota; kingdom Metazoa; phylum Chordata; class Lepidosauria; order Squamata; family Helodermatidae; genus Heloderma; species Heloderma suspectum. The sequence continues at coordinate 89,424,884 of NC_139463.1, read as the reverse complement.
AAGATCTTAATTTTGTTCTCATTTTTTAATTTTTTTTCTCTAGTGGTGTTTTTTGCCCTATCCCAAAGGCATAGGAACCAGGTTACTGAGTTTCTTTGAACTATGGAGGGTTTATTTTGGGGACACAAGTTAAAGATATTATACCTGAGGAGTATTCCTTAATGCTGAGGTCTAATTAGGAACTTTAGTAAAAACTTCCCTTCCCTTCCCTTCCCTTCCCTTCCCTTCCCTTCCCTTCCCTTCCCTTCCCTTCCTTCCCTTTCTTTTCTTTTCCTTTTTAAAAGCAGTATAGGTTGGATAACCCATTGCATCTGGTGAAAGTAATGGGATAACAAACTTTTGCTTGGCCAACTCCAGATGTTTTGGACTTCAGCATTCATCAGCCTTGGCAAGCATGGCCAATCATTAGGAATGCTGGTAAGTGTAGTCCAAAATATCTGGATCACAACATGTTGGGAAAGGCTGACATATATGATTCTCTCACATATGGGTTTTAGAACTACATTCTTTGACTGCTGCACCATCTGACATGGGTCTGTCAACTTTTTTTTTGCCTGTGGGCGTACTTCGTAGGGATGTCAGAGAATTCCGCCACAGATCTCGGTGAGGCCGAATGCCAGTGCATTCAGCCCCCTGAAATCCGTGGCGTAACGAAGCCCCCCACCCCGTGAAATGGGCCCGAAACGGAGCACCTACCTGCTGCCATCCACGCTGACTTGCAAATGGTGGCTGCGGCTGCGGCTGCCATTCGCTTCTTCCATGTAGCTGTGATAGGCCACGTAAGTATTTACGTACCCTATCACGACAAAACTAAGGGAATGCAAATGGCGGTGGCTATGGTTAAATATTTACGTAGGCTAAAATGGCAAAAAAAAGGAATGCAAATGGCGGCCACCGTAGCTGCAGCCATTTACGTTCGCTGTTTTGTGAATTTTTTTTTGCCACGATAGGCTACGTAAATATTTATATAGCCTATCACAGCAAAATACAGGGATGCAAATGGCAGCGGCTACGGCAGCCCCCATTTGCGTCCCTGGAGGCTTCCCAATGGCCGGATGTCCAGCTGCGGGTGGCCCTGGCCAGCGGCTCCACAGAATCTCTGCAGAGTGGAGCCGGCCAGAGAGAATTTCGGGGGGAGGGATGGAGCGCCTCCCCCCAACCACGAATGTCACCCTTTGAAAAAGTAATTGACTTTTGTACATCCCTAGACTTGGTCATTTGAAAAGCCGTCCTGGGTGCCACTTTAAAATGCCTGCCATTGGTCTGGTTAGCCACAAAGGACAAATAAATGTCTTTTACTTGTCCTTTGTGAGTACAAGGTGAAATCTGAGTCCCAACACACAGATGAACTCCTCTGAGTGAAGTTTTTTGAGCCAACACCTATTCCTTCCATTTTTTTTCCTGATGTTAATCTGCCATCCATTTCCCATATTCCTTTTTCTCTCACACCCTGGATCACTACCTGAAACTCTGACTGGGCTTGCACTACACCCCAATCCACACTTAATGATTGAGAGTGGACTGTTTTTGAACCGTAGGCTCTCTGTTGAACCGTGAGTTACAGTGTTTTCTGAACCCAGGACATTTTCTGCAGAGTGACTTGTTAACCATGCAGTGTGGCATATTTTTTTCTTGAAAAAGCCACCTTCAAAACCCCTGGTTCATTTTTGGGTTCACAGATGAACTCATCCACTGTAAAAAAAAAAAAAAAAGGCAAACTCCACGTTAGGCATATGTAGAAAAGGAATTGCTCTCTTTATGCACATACCCATGTGCCACAGCTTAGCAGACAGCAGTAACAGGGGCCCCATCTGAACATCTGCAGCTCTGCATTTACAAAAGGATTGTTTCAAGCCACCCTGCAGAAAATGTCCTGGATTCAGAAAAAAAACATCCCGTTCAACAAAAACTAGGGATGGCGGAGAATTTCTCCCCAAAACTTCAGGGGGCCGAGCACCAACGTGTTCAGTCCCCCAAACAAGTTTTGGGGAGAAATTCTCCGCACCCCCCCGCACCCCGCACCCCCCCCGGGACAGGACTTACCTTTGCCAAATGTCCCTCCCGGCGGCGGGTCCGGCCGGCGGTTTGGTGGGTGTTCATGCGGGGCGGGAGCGGCAGCCGGTCTTTTGACCGGCTGCTGCTGCCGCCATTCCAATAAAAGAAAAAAAAAAAACGCCCCCGTGATAGGCTACGTGACGATTAACATAGCCTATCACGGCTAGATTTGCAAAGTCAGCCGTGATAGGCTACGTAAATCGACACGTAGCCTATCACGGGTGACTTAAAAAAAAAAAAAAGCGCGTACGGGTAATGGCGGCCCCCATAGGGAGCCGCCATTCCCGTTCCTTATTTGGTCGCTGTAGTCTACGTAAAGATTTACATAGACTACAGTGACCAAATAAGGAAGGCGAATGGCGGCTCCCTATGGGGGCCGCCATTAGAGTACGCGCTTTTTTTTTTTTTTAAGTCACCCGTGATAGGCTACGTGACAATTAACGTAGCCTATCAGGGCTGACTTTGCAGATCTAGCCATGATAGGCTATGTTAATCATCACGTAGCCTATCACGGGGGCGTGTTTTTTTTAAAAAAAAAACTTTGGAGTACCCGGCCGGGCGAGGCGGGAAGCCTCCCCCCCCAGCCTGAACTTCGCGGGGGGAGCAGCAAAGCGCCTCCCCCCCACCGCGAACAAGCTTCGATGACAGGTAAGTGACTTTCGTCCACCCCTAACAAAAACCCACACTGAACCACTGAGTGTGGGTTAGTGTGTCATGTGAACAATTTCCCTCTCTCTCTCTCTCTCTCTCTCTCTCTCTCTCACACACACACACACACACACACACACACAGAGGCAAGGACCCCTTGTGCCGATAATGCATACATACCTGCAGAGACACAAGTCTTGCCATTCTCCTCTTCTCTGCAACCACATGAAAAACCATAATCACTGCCTTCCAAGATCCCTCCAAAATCTCTCCTTTCAGAATCATCTCAACACCTTTATCACCCCCCATCCATTCAATCACACTGGTGGCCACAGGCAGCACATTGCCAACCCCCAATCTGTGGTGCAGCTACATAATTTTGAAACCTGGTCTTAATGTTCGTATATGTGGGGGGATGTTTCTGTGTGTAGTTGTTGTTGTTTTGACACCCATGATGGTTAAACAGCACACAGCTGACATATCTCTTCTTCCCTCCTCGCCTTTCCATACTTCACAACTAGTTCTACATTTCTGGTATCTTAGTGCAAATAAAACAAAAAACAAAATCCTATTTACCAGCCCTTGGGAAAACAAATATTCTGAGCCTGTGCAGTTTTGCATGTTAAACTCACTGAAATCATAGCAGGGGCAAAAATGGACTTTGCTTCTGCTACCCTGATGCTAGACACATTTGCTTGGGAATGCGCTCCAGTTTGTTGTAAAACAAAGAATAATATATTTCAATGAAAAATTAGTAACATGAGCACCTGTCCTGTCACTGCCCTCCAATTCCAAAATGTTATAAAATAAGAAGACAGGATGCTGTACAAGTGGCATTGAAAGTTGGTTGGCTCAGGCATGCCGATACCTGCCCAGGACCTGATGCAGGGTCTGCTTCCCAGTGTCCCCATCACCTGCTGCTCTCTGAATGGTCATTTGGGAGGGGGGCTGGCACTTAGATGCCAAGTCTAACCCTAGCTGCACCACGGCCCCCCAATCTAATCAGAACAAGCCCTGAAACACAGATATCAATAGCACAACCCCCGAACTGTTAAGAATGCACATTTTCTGCAGAGTGACTCGTTAACCATGCAGTGTGGCATATTTTTTTTCTTGAAAAAGCCACCTTCTATGATATAATGATGGTAGTCATATGTTCAGAAACTGAGCATGACTTGAAGCATTCCTAAATATCTCTAAGTTTCATTAAGTGGAAGTTATGTTAGATCAATAATGTTCATAAGAAATCGAAGAAACAGCTATGCTAGAAATCGTACAAAAAAGATTAAAACAAAAACAAAAATATTTCCCACCCATGGCTTCCATTCTTTCTACCAGATATTCCCAAATAAGGCTCATCAGTATATGGGGATTGTCAAGTTTATTGTCCATTCATAAAACACATCTACATTCTATTTCAGCTCACTACTGGACCTTTTTCCCCAGCATGGGGTGACAAATCTCTATTCTGGTATTTATACCAGATGGTCCCAAACGATGCTCATCAGTACCAAGGGATTGTCCAGTTACTTGTGCAATTCAACTGGACATGGATTGGGCTCTTTACTGTGGATAATATCCATGGAGAACGCCGTTTGCGGAAATTACTGCCAATGCTTTCACAGGGAGGCATCTGTGTTGCCTTTATAGAAAAAATCGAAGCCTTCACAGAACGAGGAGAAAAGGCAGGGTTGCTGCATAATGAATGGGATGAAAATTCAGTTTTCATCGAAACCAAAGCCAATGTGTTTCTTTCTGATGCAGCAAGTGCATCAATAATTAAAATGAGCTTGTTTCTTCAGGGGGCAGTGCTGGGTTCACCTATAAGTAAGGTATGGATTATGACAACATATTGGGATTTCACAGTAATCACCACTGCAAAGGGTCATGATATACAATCCCTCCATGGCATGCTATCCTTTGCTATTCACTCAAAGGAACCATTAGGATTCAGGCAGTTTCTTCAGAGTGTAAATCCTTCCTGGGCAAAAGAAGATGGCTTTATCAAGGTATTCTGGGAGAAGGCCTTTGATTGTTCATTGAAAAAATCCTCTGAGAGTGGAGTATTCCAGAAAGACTGCAGTGGAGAGGAGAAACTGGAGAGCCTTCCTGGAACTTTCTTTGAAATGGGTATGACTGGTCACAGCTACAGTGTTTACAATGCGGCCCTTGCTGTGGCACATGCTCTACATTCCATGCATGTCTCAACATCCAGACACAAATTACGGGGGTCTGGAAGAAAGCTGCAGCCCTGGAATGTGCTAGTCTGGCAGGTATTTTCAATCGAAAGCACGTCTCTTGTATATGTTTATTGTTATTAGAATCAAGACAAATATAGTCTATATTACAATGCTGTGGAGCTTTCAGCTCCACAATTAATCCTGTTAGGAATATGATTGATTTATTGTTAATTACCCTCGACATTTGGGTTTGGGTGAAGTGAAAGTGATAAAGAGGTGGACAGTCTCTGACCACCTTCTGGCTTGGTGGCCCTCCATCATCTTTTTACAAGAAACATTTAAAGCAGGAGAATGAGAGAGAGAGAGAGAGAGAGAGAGAGAGAGAGAGAGAGACTTTAACTCATTTACATGATGGTACCCATTATAGAGTGATATGGATAAGCCATGCCAGAGGCGTTGCTATTGTTATAGCAAAACATGTGATATTAAGGGCAAATAAAATAAAAAGGGGCTCAGAGGGATGATGTTTGTTTTCAGTGGGAAAAGTAGAAGGTAATCCCATCACATTAGCTGCAATATATGCACTTAATGTGCACCGATGTTCTTTTTTGGCCAAGGGTTTTAAGGAAGCTCAGTTTGCAGATCTGGTCACAGCAGGTTGTTTGAATGTGGTACGAGATGTGGATTGGGACAGGAAGTCCAGCTCCCACTTGGAACAAAGTCAGGGAGCAAAAACCTTGGTCCTTCCGTTACAATGTTTCTGTTCGATAGTTTCCTGGAGATGTTTTAATCTGGGAATTGAGGATTTCTCTTATTTTCCTTTCTCCAGTTTAGAGTATATTCTGGTCCCTCCCTCATGGATCCCCAACCTCACTCATTCCAACATTCTCCCCGAAATATTGTCAGACCATGCTGCAATTGAAACAGACCTGTTACTAAATTCTCAAGGGCCATACTGCAAATATGGCATTTAGATCTAGGTCCAACAACTTCCCACATTAGCTATCAAGCAGGCCATTGAAGGATATTTGAACTGAAATAATATACCCGGCATGGCCCCTAAAATAATCTGGGATGCCATGAAGGCTACAATTGGAGGGGTCTGCATCGTTTAAAGTGCAAAATTAAAGAAACGTATGGACCTGATTAAGCAGGACTTATTAAATGACATAGCAGCCCTGGAATCAACGCAGAAACAAACTGGTCTGCAAAAGTATTAGGGACTTGCAAGCAAAAACAAAAGAACTGGAAAGTTTAGATCCCCAATCCCTCTTATACCTAAAACAAAAATTCTACTCCTTTGGTAACAAGCATTCAAAAATGCTGGCTAGAGTGCTTAAAATGAAACTAATGAAATCTAAAATATATTCCATAAGTAGAAATAATGGCACCTTAACAGTTGATCATATGCAAATCAACTCCCTCTTTGCATATTTTTTTATGCTTAGCTATATCATACAATTTCCCCAAGTGTTGATCTTATAACTTATGGCTTCCATATAAAAACAAAGAAACACCTATGACCAGGGACATAAAGAAATGGCGCAAGGTGAACCTTTCAATTTTAGGTTGAATTGTTGCAACTCAAATATCCATGATGCCTTTTTAAAAAATTATTATTGTCAAAGGAAAGGTTTTGCATCTGTCGAGCCACAGAACACTGTGGCAGGGATGGCGCAGCTGCCCAGCTGGCAGATTGTAGATGCTGCTGGGGACTTCCTAGCACCTGCCCCAGGGCCTCCCTGACTGTGCTGGCTGTGGCGGTCTCATGTGTGGCGTTGGAGAACCCTAGGACTAATATCCTGGTTGCCTTGAACATACACGGTGAGATAGACTCAAACCGGTGAGATTGACTAGGGCTGGCATGGTGCCCAGCTCAGTCCCGGATTCCGATGGACTCCACCTCACTCCCACCCCAGACCATGCCCACTGAGCCTGCTGAGCCCCTGCCCAGACTTGCACTCCCCATTGCCAAGCCGCCTCACCTATCCTGAGCTGTCCGCAAGCGCCGGGCGATGCCGTGGTCCCTATTTTGCAATGGAGATGTAAATGGGCCATTTAGGCCTGTAATGTTGCATAGATGGGGCCTTTGCTTCTCCCATTTGTGCAATATTAAATTCGTGGAAGTTGCTGAGTCACCACTTCGTCTGCAAATGGCCACTGTGGGAATGACGGGTGCTTGCAGACCGCTCCGGAAAGGTGCAGGCAGGTCAGGAAGCAGGTTGTGAGTAGGTCCAGCAGCCCCATCCCTCCATCCCTACACTGGGGTAAAACATTTAGGAAGCAAGAGTGAGACGTAGCCAAAATAATGTCAACATATCTAGGCTAGGTGCTTGTCAATGTAATGGTGAAAATCGTTAACTGCCTGTTAGTATCTTTTCCTCTTTGAATTTAGCCCCATCCCTTTCTAAGGGGCATGTCATTCAACAACAGCGCAGGAGAGACAATACAGTTTGATCAAAATGGAGATGCTGTCACAGGATATGATGTTACCAACTGGATAATTTTCCCAAATCAATCTTTTGTGAGAGTTAAAGTGGGAATGTTCAACCCACGAGCTCCCCCCGGAAAAATGTTGACCGTCCATGAAAAACACATTGTGTGGCCTAGGATGTTCAACCAGGTGAGACTGGAAAAAGCATACAAGATGGAGTAGAAATAGTGTGGTTGTTTACAAATATTTTACATCACCTGTCATGTTCAGCATACATAGGTAGGAGGCAAAAATAGAGCTGCAAAAGGAATTAAAGAGGCAGGGGAGTGCCCCTTTAGTTTAGGTGAGTCACACAACACACACAGAAGTTCCACCACTATAAGCTCAAAATTGTATTGATTATGAAAATGACACCACTTGAGATGATAACTAAAAACCTGGTTTCCGTGTTCTACCTTAGGAGGTCTACAACTGCACAAACGTTCAAATAAATCTGATTAAAGTTGTCACTGGTACAGCTTGTGAAACAGGGCTTAAACTTGGCACACGTATTTATTTTTCCCCTCAGTTCCAGTATTGCTTATCATTCTTTCCAATTTCGGTGAAAACGCCTTTACTCATGCTTGCTGAAGAGGTGTGCTTCCATTGGTTTGGTGATGTTCTGAGCAGTGGCTTAAAAATATTAAGGTTTTTCTGTCCCATTATAACCTAGGGCAGCTAATGCTGCAAAGCTAGCTGTGTCATGCATGCTCAGTGGCATTCTGAAGCTAGAATGCTTCAAGTACATCAGGGTTTTCAAAGGGTTTTGCAGAGGAAATCAATGGGATTCTGTGATCAGTGCTGATTTCTTCAGTTATGGGATGTGACCCCACAACGGCAGACTACACAATATACATAGATTGGCTCTAGTGAGGGGGTGCTTACGTGGTCTTTAAACCATTGACCCCCCTCTCCTATTGTCTCAATCTGAATCAGTTCACCATGACTCCATTTTCCATTGCCCAAAAGTAATGTACTTGCACAGACCTTTCAGGACATTTGTGCACAATTCTGAAGGATTAACTGGGAGCCAGACAATATGTCTGTGGTGCCCACATCCCCATGCCTATATCAGCCTTGCACACAGACAAGGGAATACAGGAATAGGGCTTCAGATTCAAACAGATTCCTTCTGTCTGCCATAATGCTTCTATAGAATGTTGCCCACAACCCCCCCCCCACCTCTCTCTCTCTCTCTCTCTGTGCCTTGGCCTCTTTCTCTAACACACATGCACACGCACACACACTTTTCTTGAACTGCTTGGCAAGTTCAGGCTTTCTTCAAGAATATTCAAATATTTGTTCCCCCGAGGGTTCTCTCCTAGCTTGCAGAGCTGATGTATGTGCCTGCCATAAGTATATATGTATGATAAATGCAATGTGTGCCATGATCACTTTGTCACTTGCAAATCATAGTTTGTTTTGTTTCTTGCATATGTTTGTCAGATTACAACAACAACAAAGCTAAAAGAAAGACTCCCAATTTCCAGCCTGACAGGGATGGCTGTTTTGGCTCAACCCTAGCACATACATGCACCTAACACATATACTCACTGGCACAATACAAAGGTAATCTGCATATTGTAAGGAGTACCACACAGACACACTATGGATGCTCGTGATACACAAACACACGTGTAGACACATACAGTGCAGAAAAACATGCATGAGGGCTAGGGATGGTCTCCTAGAAGTGTTTCATGCTGTTCACCAGGAAAATCTTTCACCCTGGCATGGGCTATGATGGCCTACACCTTGTGTTGGGATAAACAGACAAATCATTCTGGATGCTGTTGGGGACTTCACAGCCTGCTGCCCAATGGCCTCCCTGGCTGGCCTGGCTAAGGTGATTTCACATGTGGTGTTGGAGAACTCTACGACTATTATCTTGGTTGCCTTGAGCCCCTGCCCTCACTCGCACTCCCTCCATGCCCGCCAAGATGCACTTTCATACCCTGGACAGTCTGCAAGGACCTGTCGTTCCCATGGTCACAATGTTGAGAAAAAACAAAGAAACACTGGTGACTTGGGAACTTCCATAACTTTAATATTGAACACATAGTGACCATAAAGACCCAACCTATGCAATATTAAAGAATCACAGCAATATTATATGATCTGGTGGTCCCTGTAGTCTTGAAGGAGGTGGGGATGTGCAACTTTCAGGCATTTTTGGATGAAGCTGATTACCTTGACCCATTTCAGTCTAGCTTCAGGTCCAGGTTGCACATGGAATAAGCCTTGGTTACCTGCTGGATGACCTTCTTCAGAAGAGGGATGGAAAAGTGCAAGCCTGTTGCTGTTTAAGCATCCCTCATTGGCTTTGGATACCATCAATTGCAGTATCCCTTTTCACTGCCTTTGTGACTTTGGGGCACCATTTTATAATGGTTCCGCTCTTACACACAGGGCCAGAACTAGAGATAACATTGGGTGAGTGAGCCTCAGACCCATGACACTAGGGGTGTGAAACATTTACCCCGTTCTGGCCGGCAGTCTGCGGTGGGGGGGAGGCGATCCATCCCTCCCCCCCAGAATCCTCCCTGGCCTGCTCTGCTCTGCGGCAAGGCCGCAGAGCCGCCGGCCAGTGCCAGCCACAGCCGAACTTCCCGCTGCTGCTGGGCTGCGGCTGCAAATGGACCAGCAGCGTCCGGAAGATGACCCAGAGCAGCCGCTGCCAGAGCTGCTGCCAGAGCCACCGCCATCACCAGGTAGGTCCATTCCGGTGGGGATTTTGGGGGGTGGCGAGGGGGGGTAGTGTGTTCCGCCATGGACTTCTTTATAATCTGGCCTCACTGGAGTCTGTGGCAGAATTCTCCAACATCTCTACATAACACTGGAACTGAGGAGCCTCACTGCACTCTATTGTGTCCCCAAAGCCGTAGGAGATCAATATGATGCAGTTGGAGGTGGTCATTAGGAGATCTAGGGCAGTATGCTGATGACACCCAGTTCTGTTTCTCTGCAACATCAGAGTCAGGAGAGGCTGTGCATATTCTGAACTCATCCCTGGATGTAATCATGGGCTGGAGGAGGGCTAAAGCACAGCAACTAAATCAAGACTAGACAGAGACCGTATGTGGGTGGTAAGCAGTCCAGGAAACAGGTTGTTTTCCTGTTCTGAAAGAGGCAACACTCCCTCTGTTTGAATAGGATATATCTTTGGATATATCTTTCCTCTGGATATATCCTTGTCATTGAAGGCCCAGAAACCCTCAACAGCTTGGAGCACCAATTCCCCACTTCAGCTGGTGTGGTAACTACACCAATTCCTAGAGAGGGATACCCTACCCACAGTGGTATATGAACCAGAGTAACCTCACAATTGGATTCATGTAATACACTATATTTGGAGTTGCCCTTCACCTCGTTCAGAAGTGGGAACTAGTTCAGAATGGAGCAAGAAGGCGTCTCAATAAGGCATCCAGCCATGTGCACATTTGTGTTGAAAGAAATGCACAGGGTGTTTAGGATATGAGCTATTGAGCCATATTCCAGGTTCTGTTGTTGACATACAAAGCTCTAAATCAGCTAGGAGCAAGGCACTTAGCAGACCATGTCCCCCTCTGTATACCTGGCCTATGCAAGCTTTCCCTGTTTCAATATTCCTTATCATACCACTTCTCCACTTTATGGTTTCTTTTTTTATTTGTTTATATCAACACTGTATTTTGACAGTGTTTGGATACTTTTCTATGTCATTTGCTTAGAGATTTTATTACCTCAAACACTCTGCAAGTATTAATCTTCCCAAATGAGAATTCCACGTTTCTTTCTTAACACCCACAAGTGAAACTACAACTCTCAAAACAGCTTTTTCTCAGACCTAACCACTCTCCACCAATGTTTCTAAATAGGTGGTGCCCATTTCCCTGTGTAATGACAACTGCCGTCCTGGTTACATCAGGAAAAAGAAGGAAGGGGAGCCATTTTGCTGTTATGATTGTGCCCCATGTCCTCAAGGGAAGATTTCTTATTGGAAGGGTAAATGTTCATCTTCACACATATCGAGCATGCTACATATCATACAGTATCATGCAAAACTGATATAATGGAAGTTGGCCTGGTCTTTGGTTTGGAAGGAGTAGGAAGACGTTACCGATCCTTGAACATCTTTGTCTGTGAAAGTTTAAAACAGTTATTGATGGAAAGATGACAGACAGACAGACAGACAGACAGACATATACTATGTGGTGTGGAACTTGAAAGGAGCATGTCAATGGGGACAGAATGACTAAAAGTCTTCCTAAATAGTCATTAGTACATTTCCTGGCCCACCTTTTGTAATGGAATTTAAAGAAAAAAAATCCCAGGAGGGCTTAGAGAAAGTTCGAGAAGACAAATAATTCTTATTCATCCACTCCAACCAGGGGGGTGGACAAGCTAGGTGTAAATGGGAAATAACACAGGACCTTTTGTGAGACCAAAGATGGAGAACAAGAATGAGACTGAACTTAGCTGTAAGCTCTGGAAGCATTTGGATTATATCTCCTTCTCTGGAGATCTGATGTGGGTTAAGCAGGGCTGCTATGTAGGGATGGCACGGGCACCCGATTCAGTCCAGAAATCCAGTGGACCTGCTCCTGTCTGCACCCCTGAGCCCTGCTTGCTGAGCCCCTGCCCCCTCTTGCCCCTTGCCCGCACTTGGCAAACGCCCTGCACTCACCCCGGCAGCCTTGTCAAGCTTTGCGGTCGCCATTTTCTGAGAAATAAAATGGCAATCGCAAAAATACGCTCGTAAGAAAGAAGAATGTGATTAGTCACCGGCAGTGGCATCAAGGGCAGGTGGAAAGATGTCAGCCCTAAGGGGGTTGGCAGTTTTTGCTTGTCCACACCATGGAGGGCCATGGTGTGTGGGATGAGGCTGACTGTGCCTCTGGAAATACTCAGAGGGGAAAGAGGGAGAAAGAGAGACAATTTCGGCTGAGCTTGTGGTGACTAGGTGAGATTTAGATGTCTTGGCTCACAGTTCACGCACTGCCATCATACTATACCAAACCAGAAAGTTCTCACATCCACAACATTTTTCATTTTATTTATTTTTGTTGCTTTGTTTTGTTTTGTTTTGTTTTGTTTTCCAGGCATGGATAAATACAGATGTATGTGGGCAGTGTTGTCTGATAAGGGCAGGATCTTTGAACCATGCTTAGGGATGGACGAAAGGGACTTACCTGGTCCCGCAGCTTGCTTCGCGGTGGGGGGGAGGCACTTCAGTTCTCCCCCCGAAGTTCAGGTGAGGGGGGGAGGCACCCCAACCCACCCGGCCGAAATTCAGGCTGGGGGGGAGGCGCCCCATCTCCCTGGCCGCGAAAAAAAAAGTAAAGTAAAAAAAAAGACACACACCCGTGATAGGCTACGTAAATTGTCAGGTAGCCTATCACGGTTGACTTTGAGAAAAAAAAAAAAGCACGTACGCAAATGGTGGCGCCCATGGGCATCGCCATTTGCGTTCCTTAGTTTGGAACATCTAGTCTACATAAAGATTTACGTAAACTATGGCAAAAACAAGGGAACGCTATTTGCGTTGCCCTTATTTTTGCCATAGTCTACATAAATCTTTACGTAGACTAGATGTGCCAAACTAAGGAACGCAAATGGCGATGCCCATGGGCGCCGCCATTTGCGTACGTGCTTTTTTTCTCTCAAAGTCAACCGTGATAGGCTACGTGACAATTTACGTAGCCTATCATGGCTGACTTTGGAAATCTAGCCGTGATAGGCTACGTAAATCATTACGTAGCCTATCACGTGTGTGTGTGTGTGTTTTTACTTTACTTTTTTATTTTGCAATGGCGGTGGTGGCAGCCAGTCAGAAGACCAGCCGCCGCCACCGCCCCCGCCAAACCGCCGCCGAACCGCCGCCGGGACCCGCTGCCAAGAGCGACATTCGGCCACGGTAAGTCCCATCCCGGGGGGGGCGGGGGGCCAGCAGAGAATTTCCCCACCAATTTTGGGGGCCCGAATACATTGGCATTCAGCCTCCGGGAGATTCATGGAGAAATTCTCCACCATCCCTAACCATGCTACACTTTTGCTTTGAGGCCTCTACCTTCTTCCTAGATTGCATCAGCTGTCTTTCTCTCATTTTTTTTTTTTTTTAAAAAAACCTGCTACTTTTTCCTTTTCAGATATGGATTCCTGCACTGAATGTTCAGGAGATCACTATTCAAACGTAGAGCAGAATCAATGCATTCCCAAGGTTATAAGCTATCTCTCCTATGAAGAACTTTTGGGGATTTCGTTGTCTTTATCTGCTGTTGGATTTGCTGTGATCACAGCTTTCATACTTGGAAACTTTGTGAAGCACCAGGACACTCCCATAGTCAAAGCCAACAACCGGAGCGTCACCTACATCCTCCTCATCTCCCTCCTCCTTTGCTTCCTCTGCTCCTTGCTGTTCATTGGAGAGCCAAATACGATGACCTGCCTTCTCCGGCAAACAGCTTTTGGCATCATCTTCGCAGTTGCTCTTTCTGCTCTTTTGGCAAAAACCATCACTGTGGTTCTGGCATTCATGGCAACCAAACCAGGATCTAGAATGAGGAAATGGGTAGGGAATAGGGTGGCAAATTTGATAGTCATGTCCTGCTCCTCCATTCAAACAAGCCTTTGTGTGAGTTGGCTAAGCACTTCTCCTCCATTCCCAGATAAGGACATGCATTCACTGAATGGAGAAATTGTAGCAGAGTGCAATGAAGGCTCAGTCACCATGTTCTACACTGTCCTGGGCTACATGGGCTTTCTGGCCATTGTCTGCTTCACAGTAGCTTTTCCAGCCAGGAAGTTGCCAGACAGTTTCAACGAGGCCAAGTTCATCACTTTCAGCATGTTGGTCTTTTGCAGCGTTTGGCTCTCCTTTGTTCCAGCCTATCTGAGTACCAAAGGAAAATACCTGGTGGCCGTCGAGATCTTCTCTATCCTAACTTCCAGTGCTGGCTTACTTTCTTGCATCTTTTTCCCCAAATGCTACATTATAATGTTGAGGCCTGACCTAAACGTGAAAGAGCAAATAAAAAGAACAAAATGAATGACAAAAACAGTTGAAGAATATGAGAATCAATCTTCTTTTTCAAAAATGTATGAATCATGTGTCTGTGTTGCATATGAAGGACAAGTATTGCCCGTACTTCTCAGCGAAACATTTCCTATTGGATTGATAAATATGGAATCAGATTTTATTCTTATTAATCATTACGTTCTACTGAGAACACTCTGGGTTGCTCCCTAATAACTGTCAGCTGAAAGCCTTGGCTTGTGACTACACACCTGCCACACCTTTATCCCACATGCTACAGGGGGAGTGAGACATACTTCCTCTGGCTAAATCCTCATTCCATAATGTAGCAGCCATATCGGGGGTCAGACTAAGTAGCCTCATGTTACTGCCAAGTTATTGTTTAGCAAAACAAAAATGTGGAAATCTCCTGACTCAGCAAGGCTAAGATTAAGTCAAATTGCATATCATGTTCCTGTTCTTTGCTTATTGTATATCATGTTCTCTTCTGTTCTCTGCTTATCATGGTTACCCTATAACCAGTTTCTTGTATTATAAACAATGGTGCTAGGAGAAGAAATGTTGAGGACTGCAACCCCACACGGGAGGGAGAGGAGGAGCCATTTCCTATGTATCACAATATCTATAAAAACAATGTGCTGATGTAAATCGGGGCTTCTGGCTCTTTGGAAATGATTCCAGCCTTAAGCCCGTGCGTTAAATAAAGAAACTCTTTTTCCTTCACTCCGTGGTCTCTCTGACTCTGAGTTGTGCAACAATATGTTTTCAATGTTGCTTTGATAGTAGCCTAGTGCTTTCTAGGGATGTCAGAGAAATCCGCTGCTAATTGAAATGAGTATTTGTGTTCCCCTTAAGTATGAGTCTTTGTGTTGCCCTTGTGTAAGTATTTACATAGCCTATCACGGCAGGCCAAAAAAAACACACAACACACCAGCATATGCAAATGGCAGCGGCTATGGTGGCTGCCATTTGCTTTCCCTATTTTTCGCCATTTTATCTTACGTAAATATTTACGTAGGCTATTACGGCCGGAGAAAAAAGGGGAACACAAATAGTGTCCTTGGAATCTGGCCTCAGGAATCTGCAGCAGATCGGGACCACTTCCTTCCGCTCCAGGAGGCCTGGAGGCCGAACAGCACTCGGCTTCTTCTTGCCAGCCAGAACCATTTGTCTCCTCCTTGTCCCGGCCAATTGCCATGTCTTAAAAAAAAAAATGGCAATCAGGAGGATGTGCCCATAGACTTATATGCAAATAGAGTCATGAATCTTGCATATACGTCTATGTCTCCATAGGCTTATATGCAAGATTCATGACTCTATTTTGCGTATAAGTCTGTGGGCACATGTGATCAGCAGGGAGGTCGCCCCTGCCGCCTTCTGAAATCCTCAGGTAGCCAGAATCAACACGCAGAGAATAGGGCTCTTTTCCAAGGCTTTATTCCCATTCAACCTAATGACGCTTACAGATGCTAATTGCTTGATCCTCCGAATGAGACCTAAGAGAGCTGCCTACTTGGGGGTTCTAACCTTAGGAATCAGTTGACCTCTGTTTGGAGGGGAAGGCGGGAAGCCTCTGCACTTATGGGCTAGGAGGAGAGTCCACCCTTTTCTAGGGATGTACGAATCCCAGTCACCCATCCATTCCGGGGTGTCCGCGGTGGGGGAAAAGCACTGCGTTCCTCCCCCAGAATCCTCCCCGGCCAGCTCCACTCTTTGGCAACTCTTGGGAATGTGAGTGGCCTGGGAACATGAACTGCCTTCTGAGGCAAACAGTGTTCGGCATCATCTTCTCCATCACTGTTGCTTGTCTGTTAGCAAAAATCATCACTGTGTAGGGATGGACGAAAGTCCCTTACCTGGTCCCGCAGCTTTTTTTGGGGGGGGAGGCGCTTCGTTTCTCCCCCCGAAATTCTTGGTGGGTGGGGAGGTGCCCCGCCCCTCCCCACCAAAATTCTGGCTGGGGGGGAGGTGCCCCATCCCTCCCCACCGAAATTCTGGCTGGGGGGGAGTGTCCCGTCTCCCTGGGCACGAAAGAAAAAAGTAAAGTAAAAAAAAAAAAAGTGATAGGCTACGTAAAGATTTGCATAGCCTATCACGGCTAGATTTTCAAAGTCAGCCGTGATAGGTTACGTAAATCTTTACGTAGCCTATCACAGCTGACACTGAAGAAATAAAAAAACCACGTACACAAATGGTGGCGCCCACGGGCGCCGCCATTTGCGTTCCTTATTTGGGCACGGGTAGTCTACGTAAATATTTACGTAGACTAAGATGGCGAAAATAAGGGGGAATGCAAATAGTGTCCGCTACACTATTTGCGTTCCCCCTTATTTTTGCCATCTTAGTCTATGTAAATATTTACGTAGACTAAGACGGCCAAAAATAAGGAAAGCAAATGGCGGCTGTCATATCCGCCGCCATTTGCATACGCTTTTTTTTTTTTAACCCAGACATGATAGGCTATGTAAGTCTTCACGTAGCCTATCATGAATGGCGGGGGGGAAGACTGCAAATGGTGGTGGCGGCGGCAGACGGTTGGAAGACCAGCCACCGCCGCTGCCAAAGCCGCCACTGGAGCCGCCGCTGTCCGGAACATCCTCCCCAGGTAAGTCTCATCCCAGGGGGGATCTGCGGGGGGGTGGGAGGTGGCAAGCTGTTCCGCCACAGAGTTCGGGGGGGGGTGAATGCACTAGCATTTGGCCTCACCAAGATCTGTGGCGGAATTCTCTGACATCCCCACATCAGGGTCTTTTCCAGGGAGTTTTCTCTTCGCATTAGGTGGCCAAAATATTTGAGCTTCAGCTTCAGTATCTGTCCTTCCAATGAGCACTCAGGGTTGATTTCCTTTAGGATTGACTGATTTGAACTCCTCGCAGTCCAGGGGTTCTTCTCCAGCACCACAGTTTGAAGGCATCAATTCTTCAGCACTCAGCCTTCTTTATAGTCCAGCTCTCACAGCCATATGTTGCTACTGGGAAAACCATAGCTTTGATTATATGAATCTTTGTTGGCAAGGTGATGTCTCTGCTTCTTACTATGCTGTCTAGGTTTGCCATAGGTTTCCTCTAGGGATGTACAAAAGTCACCTTTTCGCAGCTTGCCTTCGCGGTGGGGGGGAGGCGCTTCACTTTTCCCCCCGAAGTTCAGGCGAAGGGGGGGAGGCTTCCTGCCTTGCCAGGCCAAAATTCAGGCTGGGGAGAAGTGCCCTGTCTCCCCAGCCACAAAACAAAACGTAAAAAAAAAAAAAGACCCCGTGATAGGCTACGTGATGATTTACGTAGCCTATCACGGCTAGATTTCCAAAGTCAGCCGTGATAGGCTACGTGACGATTTACGTAGCCTATCACGGCTGACTTTGGAAATCTAGCCGTGATAGGCTATGTAAATCGTTACGTAGCCTATCACGGGGTCTTTTTTTTTTTTACTTTAATTTTTTTTTTTTGCGATGGCGGCGGCGGCAGCCAGTCGGGAGACTGGCCGCTGCCCCCGCCCGCGCCGAACCGCTGCCGAACTGCCGCCGGGAGGGACATTCGCCAAAGGTAAGTCCCGGGCGAGGTGGGGGGGCGGAGAATTTCACCGCTGATTTCGGGGGGCCGAATGTGTTGGTGCTCGGCCCCCTGAAGATTCGGGGGGAAATTCTCCGCCATCCCTACTTTCCTCCCAAGGAGCAAGCGTCTTTTAATTTCATGGCTACAGTCATCATCTGCGGGGATCTTGGAGCCCAAGAAAATAAAATCTGTCACTGCTTCCATTTCTTCCCCTTCTAAATGCCAGGAAGTGATGGGGCCAGATGTCATGATCTTTAGGGGTTTAATTTATATATACCATTATATAAATACCCCCTACATATTTTATTATACTTAGTAGTATATAAATATCACAAATGAATAATAAATACAATACATATGTTCTGCTCCCATTGAAAGCAGTTTAGAAACAGCCACATCTGAAAAATCAAATACTCTTGAGGAAAATAGGGGAATGTGTCTCTAAATGGGAACTTCTGACCTCCAAATGATGTTGTCGGTGTCGTTGCTTGTGCTGTTGCCTCATTTTGTGTGTAAGACAGGTTCTGCTCATCACAGCATGAAGACTCCTTCTCGTGCATGCAGAGTGAGTGACCACCTCAGCAGTAGGCATGAGTTTTATCAACAGAGAGACTTTGTCATTGGACAGATTGCTTCTACATTCTATTTCCTGTACCTTCCTACATCTGTCAGGGGAAAGTTATCTTCAATGTTCATGAAGGAACTCATGTAAGGACTTATCCTCTACCCTGGTAGTTTCATTTTGCTTATACCATAATAGACCACAAGGAAGAGAAATGGATTCTCGGAGTGCAAAAATACATTTGTTATAGGAAGCCCAATGCATTTTGGACTTTTTTTTCTTATTTTGAAACTGTCTTCAATAGTAAAGAAAAATGTTCTGCTGATTTTTCTTAGCAAATAATGGTTTCCTGTGTCAATCTACTGGCATCACCTACTGGTTTCCTAGAATAAATTTACTATTTTCTTGCTTATACCATGATAACCAGGAAGAGCTACTTAACCCACAGAATGCTTAAGAACCTTCAATTAGGTTTCAATAAGAAAAGTGGTATAAAGGCCACACTTGTGTTTTCATTAATTTACTTTGTTGATTGCTAATAATTCATTCAATTTCTTTCAATTGCATAATTCTAACATATCACTTTATTTTATTTTGGAAGACAATTAAAAAAATAAAGGCAACCAAAAAAAGAACATGGATAACAATATAACTAGATTGCTAAAGAAATAAAGTAGCTCACTAATTATCATTCTTATTCTATCACTGAATATTTGTGGAACAGCTAGAGAAAAACAGCTTAAATACTACATCACTGTACAATGAAAAGGATGACAACAAATGTTATATATTTTGTGTTTGTCTCTGTGTGTGTTATTTCATGAAGGCACGTTTGTGCATTAGTCACAAAAATATAGAGAACTGTACTTGGTTGGAAGTTGATCTAATGTGTGTAGGGCTTCCACATTGGAAATAAATGTAAACTGTGGCACCATAGTATCCATCTATCTTGAAGTTAGGATTCCTTGCTTGCTACACTCGCTGACTAATTTTGCATATGATCATAGCTACCCAAATTGTATCAATTTGCTGCTGTTTAGTTCATTGCTTTGGGGACTTCCAGTTATGTGCTATGTTGTTCATGCCTACTGAGAAGCAGGTCCTGTAAATTCAATAGGGCTGACTTCCAGGCATATGGTGATAGGATTGCAGCCTCAGATGTGATAGTTATTCTATTCAATAATGTTATATGATTGCATTGAGCACCATTTCATGTCTCCCTTATTCTGTCAATGCCACTGCCTCTGTTTTAAATATTTCCTTTCATCTTTTTTTTTTAAATTACCAGTGCCAGATTTTGCTCTTCTGTTTATGTTTTCCAGCACCAGAGGTTCTCCTTTTCTTTATTCTGAGTTAGTAAGGGATTCATAGCTGATCTGTCTGATTACTCTCCTCTGTTTTGGCACTAAACACTACTGTGTCCATTCCATATCCTAAGGTCTGTGTATGTCCTCAGTATCACCAATATATTCTCTGAATCCATGATCTTATGGAAGCCTCCCTTGCAAAACGTGCATGTTTATATCATCACAAGAAATGCTCATTTCACCTGTGCATCATTTGTTATCATGAGGGGTTTAGGAGTATGAGGTGTGGGCTTCTTGCCTCAGTCAGCATGAATTCACTGGCTGTGCTTGTTCAAGCCAGTTTTTCTCAGGTCCTCCAACTCCACTTATTATCTGCAAGGGGCTAATAAAAATAAGATGAGGGAAATACCCCTCCCTCCACACACACTGTTATTCCCCAATAACTGGTATGCAGAGGAAAATATGGTTTAGTACACCTCTGTCATTTCTGCCTTCACTCACCTTTTCTCTAAGCTGAACAGTCCAGAGGATGTATCCTTTCCTCATAGGTGAATTGCTCCAGCCTCCAGTTGTTCTTCTCTACCCTTTTCCCAGTCTACACTGTCTTTTTTAGGTGCAGTGACCAGAACGGCACACAGTATTTGAGTTCACGACACACTGTAGATTTCTCTGAGGGGAATATGAACCTGGCAGTTTCATTTTTTATTCCTTTCCTAATCATTCCAAAGGAATGTGCATTTTACAAAACAGCAACACTTTGGGTTGCCATATTCAAAAATCTCTCCACCATAGGGATGGTGGAGAATTTCTCCCCGAAACTTCGGGGGGCCGAGCGCCAACGTGTTCAGCCCCCCGAACAAGTTTCGGGAGAAATTCTCCACACCCCCCCACACCCCGCACCCCCCCCCCCCGGGATGGGACTTACCTTTGCCGAATGTCCCTCCCGGCAGCGGGTCCGGCTGGCGGTTCAGCGGGTGTTCATCCAGGGCGGGGGCGGCAGCCGATCTTTCAACCAGCTGCCGCCGCCGCCGCCATTGCAATAAAAGAAAAAAGAAAAAAAACGCCCCCGTGATAGGCTACGTGACGATTAACGTAGCATATCACGGCTAGATTTGCAAAGTCAGCCGTCATAGGCTATGTAAATCGCCACGTAGCCTATCACGGGTGACTTAAAAAAAAAAAAAAAGCACTACTTTTTTGTTTCTCCCGAACAACCTTCGGAGGACCGAATGCGTTGGCACTCAGCCCCCCGAAGTTTCGGGGAGAAATTCTCCCCCATCCCTACTTCAGATATGAAAGAGAAGGCAGTGCTTTGTGTTATAGCATGGTAATGCATGAACATTAAGGCACTTTCAAGGTACTCATGAACATTAAGTGACTTTCGTCCACCCCTACTCCACCACAATCCCAAGATCTATTTCTTGGTCTGTCACTGCTATCTCAGATCCCCTCAGCTTATATTTAAAGTTGGTATATTTTGCCCCTGTGCACAACACTTTACACTTGCTTATTTATTTATTTATTTATTTATTTCATTTCTGTACCACCCAATAGCTGAAGCTCTCTGGGCGGTTCACAAAAATTAAAACCAAACAACACACAATAAAACAATTTAAAATATATAGAACATTAAAACCACAATATAACAATACAACCACAATAAAACCTAGCAGCAGTACAGGAATTTAAAATACAGATTTAAAACAGCAAAGATAAAAATTTAGAAAGCTAAAATGCCTGGGAAAATAAAAAGGTATTCACCTGGCGCCGAAAGGAGTACAATGTAGGCGCCAGGCGAACCTCACTAGGGAGCTCATTCCACAGCCGGGGTGCCACAACAGAAAAAGCCCTCCTCCTAGTAGCCACCCGCCTCACTTCCTTTGGCAGGGGCTCACGGAGAAGGGCCGCTGATGATGATCTTAAGGTCCAGGCAGGCACATATGGGAGGAGGCGATCCTTCAGGTAACCTGGCCCCAAGCCATTAAGGGCTTTGAATGTTAACACCAGCACTTTGAATCGGGCCCGGAAATGGACTGGCAGCCAGTGCAGCTGGAAAAGTACTGGCGTAATATCAGCTCGCAGGCCAGTCCCTGTTAACAATCTTGCTGCCCTATTTTGGACCAGCTGAAGTTTCCGGACCGTTTTCAAAGGCAGCCCCACATATAACGCATTGCAGTAATCCAGACGAGAAGTTATCAGAGCATGGATAACTGTAGCTAGGCTATCTCTGTCCAGATAAGGGCGTAGTTGGTATACCAGCCTAAGCTGATAAAAAGTGCTCCGTGCCACTGAGTTCACCTGTGCCTCAAGTGACAGTTCTGGATCCAAGAGCACCCCCAAACTATGAACCTGATCCTTTAGGGGGAGTGCAACCCCCTCCAGAACAGGTTGAATATCACCTAGCCGGGCAGATGAACCACCCACTAACAGTACCTCCGTCTTGTCTGGATTGAGTTTCAGTTTATTAGCCCTCATCCAGTCCATTACCCTGCCCAGGCACTGGTTCAGAACAGCCACTGCCTCACCTGGGTTTGATGAGAAAGAGAGGTAGAGCTGGGTGTCATCCGCATATTGATGGCACCTCAGCCCACACCTCCGGATAACCTCCCCCAGCGGTTTCATGTAGATGTTAAACAGCATGGGGGATAAAATAGAGCCCTGTGGAACCCCATGGCACAATTGCCATGGCACAGAGCAATAATCCCCCAGCACCACCTTCTGGAATCGGCCATCCAAGTAGGAGTGGAACCACTGTGGTGCAGTGCCTCCAACTCCCAACCCAGACAACCTATCCAGAAGAATACCATGGTCGATGGTATTGAAAGCCGCTGAGAGGTCCAGGAGAATCAACAGAGTCACACTCCCCCTGTCCCTCTCCCGGCAGAGGTCATCCCACAGGGCGACCAAGGCAGTTTCCGTTCCAAAACCAGGCCTGAAGCCCGATTGAAATGGATCTAGATAATCCGTTTCATTCAAGAGTGCCTGGAGCTGTCCTAAAACCACCCGCTCAAGCACCTTGCCCAGGAAGGGGATGTTGGCCACTGGCCTATAATTATTAACATCCTCTGGGTCCAGGTTAGGCTTTTTCAGGAGTGGTCTACTTACTGCCTCTTTTAAAGCAGCAGGCACCACTCCCTCTCTCAAGGAGGAATTTACAACCTCCTGGACCCAGCCGGACAACCCCTCCTTGTTTGATTTAATAAGCCATGAAGGGCAAGGGTCAAGCACACAAGTGGTCGATCAGACTTGGCCAAGCACCTTGTCCGCATCCTCAGGCCTCAGTAACTGAAACTCATCCAATAAAACTGGACCAGATGGTGCTCTGAACGCCTCTACCAATGGAACTGCATTAATGGTGGTGTCCAATTCATGACGAATCTGAGCGACTTTATCCTCAAAGTGCCGTGCAAACTTGTCACAGCGTGCTACCGAGGGTTCCACCGTCTCTCTCCCTGGCCCAGAATGTAACAGGCCACGAACCACTCGGAAAAGCTCTACTGGACGACACTGAGAAGATGCAATGCTGGTGGAAAAGAACTGCCTCTTTGCCACCCTCACCGCCACAGAGTAGGCTCGATAGTGGGCTCTTACCTGTGTTCGGTCAGACTCAGCACAACTTTTCCTCCACCTGCGTTCTAGCCGTCTCCCCTCTTGCTTCATTGCCCTTAGCTCAGGTGTATACCAAGGAGCTGGCCGGGCTCTGCTCAGAGGGAGAGGGCGCTTGGGCGCGATCGTGTCAACCGCCCGAGTCATCTCTGCATTCCACAGAGCGACCTGGGCTTTGACAGGAGCACCAGCCATACCAGCAGGAAAATCCCCCAGAGCCCTCTGGAATCCATCGGAATCCATTAATCTCTGGGGGTGGACCATTTTAATAGGTCCCCCACCCTTGCAAGGGGAAAGGCCGCCAGAAGTCTAAACCTCAGCAGGAAGTGATCTGACCATGACAAAGGAACAGATGTTAATTCCTCCACTTTCAGATCACCATCCACCTGCCCAGTCGAGAAAACCAGATCAAGCGTGTGTCCTTTTATATGCAGTGGGCCGATGACATGTTGGGACAGCCCCATGGTTGTCATGGCGGCCATGAAGTCCTGAGCCGCCCCGGATACAGCGGCCTCGGCATGAAAGTTGAGATCCCCCAGGACCATCATCCTGGGGGTCCTCAACACCAAGTCCGAGACCACCTCCGTCAGCTCAGGCAGGGAGTCTGATGGGCAGCGGGGTGGGCGGTACACCAACAGAATCCCTAATCTGTCCCGGGTACCCAGCACAAAGTACAAACACTCAAGATCTGCACTCGAATGAGCAGGAAGCCTGGAGAGGGAGATTGAATTCCTATAGACCACGGCAACCCCCCCTCCCCGACCCTCAAGTCGGTGTTGGTGCTGCACCGAGTACCCAGGAGGACACAGCTGGGAGAGAGTGACCCCTCCCAGTTCCCCCACCCAGGTCTCAGTAATACATGCCATGTCAGCCCCCTCATCCACAATCAAATCATGGATGAGGGAGGTCTTATTTTGGGCCGACCTGGCATTCAGCAGCAGCAGCACCAGACCCGAGGGCAGACTGGTAAGGCTGCCAGGAACCATCAGGTTGGGGGAAGAACAAGAAGAGGGGACAGCTGTAAGGTGTCTAGCCCCTCTTCTCCTCAGCTGGCCTGTTAATCCCCCAACGCCATACTTCCCCCTACCCATGACCACAGTTATGGTGGCACCTCCCCCACCCCCTGAGTTGCCCAATCGTCCTCCCAGGCACATATTAAAATATTAGGATATAAAATACACAACAGTTTAAAAGAATATAAAAGAGATAAAAGAGAACAGCAGCTAAGAAGGAGCAGATAGTCCACGTTTGCCCCTTCCCCTTGTCTTTAAAGCTGCTGCCCTCTTCTGCTGCTGCTATTTGCTGCTAGTATTGTGGCTGCTGGTGTTTTTCGCCATATAATTTTCGCCATAGTCTACATAAATGTTTACGTAGACTAGACGTGCCAAAATAAGGAACGCAAATGGTGGCGCCCATGAGCGCTGCCATTTGCGTACGCGTGGTTTTTTTTTTTTACTCAGCCGTGATAGGCTACGTAAACATTTAGGTAGCCTATCACAGCTGACTGCAGGGACGCAAACAGCGGGATGCCTCCCACAGTTCGTCTGGCATGGGGTCTGGCAGCGGACGTGCCCACGGAGCCAACGCACGGAACCGGTCGATCTGGTTTCGTGACAAAGAATCGGCTACAGGGTTCCCCAGACCCGGCACGTGGCAGGCGCAGAACCATATGTTGTGGCGTAGGCATTGGAGGGTAAATGCTCTAACTAACTCCATGACCCTTTGGTTTCTGGAGGATAATGTATTAATGACGTGCACTACAGCCAAATTGTCGCACCAAAAAAGAGCGACAGAGTTGGCCATCAAGTCTGCCCAAATATGTACAGCCACGTAAATGGGGAAGAATTCCAGGAAGGTGAGGTCATAACAGATACTGCCGGCAGCCCAGCTCTCCGGTCACTGGCCCAGGCACCACCAGTCTTGCCAAATTAGCCCAAAACCAAAGGTGCCAGCCGCGTCCGAATGGATCTGCATGTCGGCGCGTAGAAGTAACTCGCGCCTCCAAAAGGAGATGCCGTTAAAGTCTCTCAGAAATTTAAGCCATACCCACAGGTCCATGCACATAGCGGAGGTGACTCTGGTGGGATGATGCGGGAGTCGAAGACCCCACATTGCCCAGCAGAGCTGTCGCAGGAATGCGAGGCTGGGGGCCACCACCCTACAAGCGATGTTCAAATGGCCAACGACCTCTTGGAGGGCTCTAAGGGAGACCTTACGAAGGTGCAAGATGGATTGGAGCTTATTCCTACATACCAGCAATTTATCGTGAAGGAGACGAGAACACTGTGCTAGGGTATCGAGCTCGATCCCTAAGAACGTCAAAGTAACAGCTGGGCCCTCTGTCTTCTCATGTGCCAAAGGGACACCTAAATCTGAGGAAAGGGATATGAATGCCTTAATCAGGTCAGACCATTGACTGCCGTCCCCGGGTCCAGCAAACAGGAAGTCATCCAAATAATGGACCACATCACCGCAGACCGTCTTATCCCATACGGCCCATTCCAGAAAGGTACTAAATGTTTCAAACATGGCGCAAGAGATGGAGCATCCCATAAGGAGGGCACGGTCCATGTAAAATTTGTCCTGGAAGGAGAATCCCAGCAAATCAAAATCCAGAGGATTGATAGGCAAAATGCGAAAAGCGGATTTGATATCACACTTGCTCATCAATGCCCCGCGGCCCAGGGCTCTTATCATGGCTACCACAGTGTCGAAGGATGTATAACGCACGGAACATAGGTAATCTGGGATTTCATCGTTAACCGACTGGCCCTTGGGGAAAGAGAGGTCATGAATTAACCTGAACTCACCGGGCGATTTCTTGGGGATAATTCCCAAAGGGGAAATCCGCAGGTTGGGTAGCGGGGGCGAGGAAAAGGGGCCGATGACCCGACCTGACTGAACTTCTTTGTTAATTTTGTCTTGCACCAAGCGCCACATGCTAAGAACAGACCGGTGGTTACCGGTCAGATATGGCTTGCGCAGACCCACAAAGGGGATCCTGAAACCCATTGTGAAGCCGCGTTCCAAGTAGATCACTGCTGGACGATTTGGGTAACACCTTAGAAGCGGAAGGAGCAGAAGGATCTTAACTGGGCTGGGGCCCTTTGGGAGGGGGAGGATGCCCACCGCCCTGTTTTCTGCCACCACGGCCATCCCTTGGGGGACCTCTCCAACCTCTGGCTCTTGGGCAGGAGGAGCAGGAGTGTTGACCACCACAAAAGGAGCACTCGTGCTGGAAGCAGCATGGGTTTCGGGAGCAGTAACCTTTGGAGCTGAACTCCAAGCACAGCCAGCGGTGTTGAACCCCTGGACCCGCAATAGGTCTAGCGGCTATTGCGGGCGACAGCTTGGCCAGGATGTGGCCGCTGTCGGACCTGTCGCCGAAGCCTGGCCTAGAAGGGGTCATGAATTGGAGCAAAGGTCCTGGTCCTTCAGATCCCAGCGCATGGAGGAGTCAATGGAGGCCCTCCTTCGAAAGGCCTCATCGTAGGCCAGCCATGCACTCCCTTCATAGTCGGTGTAAGCCCTGTATATTATGTCAAGGTATTTGGTGAGAACCCAAGCCCTCTCAGGGAATCTCTGTTGGAGGATGCCAGAGTAAATTAAAAAACCTGGCAACCAGTTCTCCCAGGTGTGAGGCACCTGGTGTGAAGTGTGATGCTTTGCTCCACTCAGGATCTCGGTCAAGGGTCCTATCTTTATTTCTGGGTTCGGGCTCGTGAAAGAGCAGGGCAAAGACATCGGTAAATTCACCCCGCAAAATCTTTTCTCTGGTGGCAATGGTTAAGTGAAAACCAATAGGGGAGGATGTAGCACCAGTGGGCATAGATCCTCGATTCAGGTTGGCACATGGGTCAACTGAGGACAACTGTGGGGCTAGGAGAGGAGGAGATAGGGAAGCCAGGGGGTCCCGAACCGAACCGGCGGGCCCCTGCCAAACACTGGCGGAGGCGACGTTAAGCGGATGAGGCTGGAGCAGTGGCGGGGCCGACGTGGTGGCATCTCCTGCCGGTAGCAGTAAGGGGAATGAGGTGCCAGGCCCCACTGAATTAGGTGGGTTGGCCACTGGAGCAGTTGAACTAGGAGTTGAGGCCAAGGCAACGGGCTGGGGAGTACTAACTGGGGAGGCTGAAGTAACTGAAGGAAGTGAGAGAGGGGGGACTGGGCCACCCTGAAGGGTAAACCACGGCAACCAACCCCATGGTATGATTTGCCCCATGCCCGGCCAGGCGAATTGAGGTGCCGAAGCAGTCTCACCTGTATCAATCGTGGGCGTGCTCTGATCCCTAGCTGGAAAAACTGACGTTGCTGCTTGTGTGCCCAGGGAAGATGAGGCCACAGAAGGGAGGAGCTCCACTGAAGGCGGTGCGCCTTCTGGAAGAGCCGAGGAAGAGGAGGTGGATGTCTCAATAGCGTCCAGGCGAGCTGAAATAGAAAGGAGCAACGAGCGTTGGGTCTGCTGCTGCGTTCACTTAGGCTAGACCGCTGAGGGTTTTTTGGGCCTGGCTGGGGGAGGGAGAGGGATCCCCGAGGAATGCTCAACAGCTTCCAGAAGAGAAAGAATTGATGTCAGTACTGGGTCTGAGAGTCCTCATCAGAATCGGGCCTTGGCGGTGGTTTTTTGGTGGGGCGGGACCCTCCCCTTCCCTTTCTTACCACCTTGGCCCTTCTTGGGAGGCATGATGCAAAAGGTGAGTTAAGCTTAGCTGCTATCGGAGACTTAAGTAAACAAGTGGGCACCCCGGGCAACAGGCAGCTACCTCACAATCTTCACGATCAGCGGATACGAGTTCCAGACTGAGAGATCAAAGCTCAAGAGGCGCAGCAAAGATTTTTTTCTTTTTATAATCAGCGGTGATGGAGACGCGCTTGAGCGTGGGCGCCCTCAGCCGAGGGTGCCCTGGCTCGGGAGGCGCCAAACAGGCAGCTGCGGCTGCTTCACAATTTAATGAATTAAATCTTTAATTAATTAATTTTTATTTGGGGGGGAGATGCCAATAGGAAAAAGAACTAAGGCACTGTGGGTAAAACACCCAGCCTCTGGCTCTGCAGCCAGACTCCCCTCCCCACCAGGCCGTCTCAACTGTCGAGCTGGGGGGGGAGGCAAGCACACAGCTGCCGAGACCGCTGCAGCCGGCAAACACCAGCGCCACACTCAACGCGCACCGCCGCCGCCCCTCGCCAGCACCAACGTCTCCGAGGCCGCAGCAAGGCAAGTGCAAGGCCGCAGCCGCTGGAAGCCGGCAGAAGGTGAGCCAGGAGGAGGCTGGTGGTCTAATAGACAGGCCAGCCGGCAGGCGGGCCGAGAGCCGGCCAGCTGGCCAGCGGGCTGGCAGACAAACAGGTGGGCGGGCGGGCAAATGAGTGAGGGGGCGGGTGATCGAGCAGGCAGGCGGACGAGCGAGCGGGCGAGCGAGGTGAGTGTGGGGGGTGAACAAATGGCCAAGCGAGCAGGCGGGCGGGTGCGCGCCACCCCACCCGGACCCCCGGGAAGAAGGAGTAAGGCGCCTCACCCAGGCGCGCACACCAGGAGCCGCAGCTGGTGCTCACACAGGCAGTAACGGCCGGCTGCGGAGAGGAGAGGTCTCGTGCTCGAGCGCTGCCACTGCGCCGCGGGCCAACCCGGGGCCGCAGCGGGCGCTCGAGAAGAAGAGCCGGCAAGGAGGGACGGAAGGAGGGGGGGCGGACATGATATCACCCAGCAACGTTGGCTCTCCCGACGACCAGCAGGCGCCGTCCCAGAGGGAGCAGCGCCGGAGCTCACGAGACCGGCCGCGAGTGTCGGCAACTCGATAGCCGCGCGTGAAGAGAAGCTTTGGTGCGCAGAAGCACGCTGAGTCCAGGTGGCTGGAACGACGAAACCGATCTCCAGCAGGCAAGAATCCCTCGTCGAATCCAGGCGAGTCTTTAGCTCTCAATAGCTGCGTCGCGCCAAAGAGCTGAGATAGGGAGGGGGGTCGAGTTTAAGACAACTCGGCCTGCTCCTCCCCGACTGGTGGTGCGACTGGGGTGCACCAATCAGAGGCCCATACGTCTTATCACCCCACCCGCCCACAATGCCCCCCCCCCTTTCAGCCAGACAAGCTGGCGCCGGGTAGGGCATTATTTTATAGGACAACCACTGTTTCCCAGGACTGCGACTGAGAACCATTTCAGGGTGGGATATCAAGGCCAGTCTGCCCAGGCTTAGGGAATGCATGGTCTGGCTCTTTTCCTCACTGGCCTACAGTTGTTTAAACCATTGTTTCATAAGAGCTGAGATTAATAAAACTGTAGACAGTTTCACAGCAACATAGTATACATCTCTTACTAACAATCCACAATTCCCCACATTGTGAGTCTGGGGTCAAAAATACTGGTTATATGAAACAATATGACCAATATTCTCTGTGTCTAAGTAGTCTGAGCAGGAAGCCGGCTGATATTCCCCTTGCTCTGGACAAAGAGAGGTTGGATGCACCAGGTCTTTGGCCCCCGCTGCTGCTTCCCCTGTTCTCCTCCTCTAGGTGTCACAACAGTGCCAGCACAGGGAAAGCACATTTTCTCCCCTGTAATTATCAACATGTCTCTGATTAATTGTCTTCCTCACTAAGCCCCAAGGGATATCTAGGGGCCTCGAGAAAAAATAACAACAACACTGGAATATTTTATAAAGCCATCCTTATAAAAGCTGGGCCAAAGGGCCAGAACCAATGTCACACAGGGGGCTGATAATATTATGCGATGTCTGTGCTGCAGACTGGGATTCCAATAGAGATAAAATATTAATAGTAGTTTGAAATAACTGCAACTACTAGGACCATCTCTACTAGGACCAGAGAGCTTCAGCTATGGGGCGGTATAGAAATATATCATCATCATCATCATCATCATCATCATCATCATCATCATCTCCTTTCCAAAGGCTTTTTCAATTTCTCAATATTGCTTGGTGCATCAGTACAAGAAGGGATCAAAAATTCCACAGAGATATACACCCGCATGAAGTAGTAACAAAAAACCCTGAACAGTCTGCAATTTAAAACTGGGGAACTGGTGTAGTTCTCCGCTTACAAAAATCTAGCAGTTTTTCAGTAGGGTCAGCTCCAGTTCAAGGCAGGTTACAAACAGGTGATTCTGAGATGTCAAATTCTCTTGAGAACAACAGAGAACTATGTTTCTATATGGGAACTTCAGTCCTCCAAATGCTCATGTCACTGGTATGGTTGCTAGGGCTGCTCCCTCATTTTATGTGCAAGACAGATTCTGTTCATCACAGCATGAAGACTCCTTCACATAAATGCAGAGCAAGTGACCATATCACTAGTCAGCATGAGTTTTATCAGCGGGGAGACCTTGTCGTTGGAGAGGTTGCTTCTACGTTCTCTTTCTTGTACCCCTCTACAACTTTCAGTGAAAAGCCATCTTCAGCGTTCATGAAGCAACTAATGTAAGGACTTCTGTATGTAAGGAATTTGATCTAATGTATGAAGGGCTTCCACACAGGAAATAAATGCAAACTATGGTGCCATAATATGTATCTCAAAACTATGGATTCCTCGCTTGCTGCACTTGCTCCTTGCTTATACATACTTGCATAAGGGGACTATGATACTGGCAATTTTGTTTTTGACCCATTTCCTAATTATGCCTAAGACAGAAAGTGTCTTTTGCACTGCAGATGCACACTGGGTCGACATTTTCATCAGGCTATCCACCACAACCCCAAGGTCCCTTTCTTTGTCAGTCACTGCTTGCTCAGATCCTGAATGTTTGTATGTGAAGTTGGGATTTTTTAGGGATGTACAAAAGTCACTTACCCGGTCCCACAGCTTGCTTCGCGGTGGGGGGGGAGGAGCTTCGCTTCTCCCCCCGAAATTCAGGCCGGGGAGAAGCGCCCCGTCTCCCCGGCCGCGAAATACAAAAGTAAAAAAAAAAAAAACTGTGATAGGCTACGTAACGATTTACGCAGCCTATCATGGCTAGATTTCCAAAGTCAGCCGTGATAGGCTACGTAAATCATTATGTAGCCTATCACGGGTGACTTTGAAAAAAAAACAAAAAAAGTGCGTACGCAAATGGCGGCGCCCATGGGGCACCGCCATTTGCGTTCCTTAGTTTGGCACGTCTAGTCTACGTAAAGATTTACATAGACTACAGGGACCAAATAAGGAACGCAAATGGCGGCGGCCATGGGGCACTGCCATTTGCGTACGCACTTTTTTTTTTCAAAGTCACCCGTGATAGGCTACGTAACTATTAACGTAGCCTATCATGGCTGACTTTGGAGATCTAGCCATGATAGGCTATGTTAATCGTTACGTAGCCTATCATGGTTTTTTTTTTTTTTTTACTTTGTAATGGCAGCGGCGGCAGCCGGTCGGAAGACCAGCTGCCGCCCCCGCCCCCGACAAAATGCCGCTGAACCGCCGCCAGGACCCGCCACCGGGAGGGACATTTGCCAAAGGTAAGTCCCATCCTGGGGGCGGTGGGGGGGCAGAGAATTTCACTGCCGATTTCAGGGGGCCGAATGCGTTGGCACTCTGCCCCCCAAAGATTCGGGAAGAAATTCTCCGCCATCCCTAGGATTTTTTGCCCCTACGTGCATCACTTTACAATTACTTACACTGAAACACAGTTGAAATTTTGATACCCATTCTCCCTGTTTGGGGAGATCCTTTTGGAGCTTCTCACAGTCCCTTTTTGTTTTACCAGGGATATTTAGTGGCCACTCCTCTGTATTTAAACCAGAGCAAACAATAGCAGACTTTGCTGGAAGCAACACATTGGTAACCTGGAAAGCTTCCTGGTTTTACCGGAATTGTGAACTCATTGGGATGTCTTCTGTGAAAAGCTGAACCCCAGGCTGATGGGTTGTTCATTGCGATGTTCATGAACAGGTTCTTGTCAAGGAACTAAGTGGTTAACTAAGTTCCTTGACTTAGTTAACTAAGTGTTAACTGTGGATCTTTATTGGGACTGTAAAGGCTCATCGCTGATTACTGGAATTACTGAACTAAGAGATTTTACTGTGAGTTGTGTCTTGGCTCTGGGAAGACAGGTTCCAGCAGCCTTGATGCTATTAGTAATATGCTCCTCAAAATGCTCTTCTGCATCTCTTATTATCTGCTTCCAACTCCTTTGCACAAGGTTGTGCTCTCATTTATTCTCCTTGTTTGGCCAAGGCTTTCATTTTCCTGAAGGAAGCATTCTTTTCTTTAAGAATGTCCTACACATTGCTCATTAACCATGCTGTTGACCTCTTGGACTTCGTGTTACATTTCCTGGCCTGTCTTATACATTCTAGCTGAGCTACTATTATTCTGGTTTCAAGTAATTTCCAAGTGATTTGAAGGTATTTAACCCTCTTGACACCCTTTTCAATTTCCTTTATATCAGTTCTCTCATTTTAGACTAGTTTTCGCTTTTGAATTCAAATGTGACTATGTTGAACTTCCTTGGCAATTTTCCACTTACATATGTATGAAATCTAGCCCCCAAGTCCTTCTTTGTGTGCTGTGTGTGAGTGCTAACTGGATGTATTTCAAACACATTTGGTTGGAGTTCCGTTTCCTTCCCTGGCTGACAAGTAGAAAGGATTGTGGCTGGGACCCCTTTTGCACCCCTGCTTCTCTCCTCATGATCTGTTTAAATGGTTGTATAATTCTACCTGAACAGACAATCAACATTTGCAGTGAACAAACATGAAGCTGACCCGCTCATAAAGAAACAGGGGGCAAGAGCACAAAGCACTGGAAAAGTAGAGTGAATTATATGCGTACGCTGGATAGACCCCTTCACCCTTCTAGCCTCAGTGACTATGCATTGGGAACTGGCCTGATCATACCATCTTGGATTAGGACACATTCTCCCTTCACCCCTTCTTCTCCCTGCTCTCTACATTCACCCCCAACCCTTTCATATTCCTTCACAAATGTTTTAGTAACTTCTGCTTACATAATGCCATCCTTCTAACTCCACAAACCCTTCCTACTGCCAGCTGAATACTCTGCACATATCCACAGCCTAGTTTTAGGTCTGCAGCCAGTCTCCATGGGAACTCAGCTAACCTCCCTATGACCCACGTTTTCATTATTGTCTCAAATAGTTTCTTTTTCTGGGGTCTAAATTCCAATGTGCTACCACAGTATTTCCCCAAAAGTGATGTGTTTGTTTAAATACTTATTTGTGTTAGCTAAAGAGATACACCCTTGTTTTCAGATCTGAGTTACCCCCACTTTGTCCATGACACCCTATTGCCAATGTTAAGAAGTTCCTTTTTATGAATGTGTGACTTTTAGAACATGAGCAACTTTGTACACGTAACTAGAAGGAGCACATCCAGGAACACCATCATGAGTTCTATCCATTGCTAGTTCAATCCTCTTTAAAGCCTTCTAAATTTGTGGCCAGTTCTAATCTGTATGGTAGGACTGTTGTAACGATTCCTTAGATAATGTACATGAAGCAAATTACTTCTTAAAGGCTAACTGTCATTTATATGGTATTACAGCAGCTGGCCAATCAATTCTTTCTTGGGTGGATTGTTGGTTAATACCTTAGGATGTCTGGCTGATGTTTCCTCAATGGGATCTAATGCTTAGGAGATGATGTGTCTTTGTGGGTGGTTGTTGTTGTTGTTTTTTACTGAGAAATCGATCAGAGCTTGGGGAAAGTGACACCCCTGTAGCTAACATAAGGGAGACATTATAAGACTGTGAAACATCTCAGACCGGAGCAGAGAACTGTGAGGTGGCTGAAGGATGCCACTTCTCTCCCGGAGGCCCTGGTATGTGGTGGTAGAATTTCTACTTTCAAGAAATTCATTGTTGCCTCCACTTATGTCCCAGCCAACTGTATATTGTAAATCAAAAGTTTTATTTTAAAAACATGCCATAAGTCTCCAGCACTTTCTGATCCATAGGAAACCAAGAACAGGTAGCACTACACAGAAATCCACTGTGTGGGGAAAGTGTAATCATATCTGTTTTCTTAAATGTTCAAAGGACTTAATATCTACCATTTCCACATGACGTTGGCTATGTATTCTTTGATAGGAAGACATGCAGAGTGGTGACAATGTGCATTATAGAACTGCCTGTGGCATAGACCCCTGCAGCAATGTCAGAACTGATGTATTTAAGCCAATTCCACATTAGAGATTCCATCTGACCAAATCGTCTCCATGGATGTCAACTCAAGGTTTTTGTGGTCCTCCTCCTCCTCCTCCTCCTCCTTCTTCTTCCACGTATATCTTCTACTGTGCAAACAGTTTAATAAATCAGTTTTGACTTTGTTTTCAGGGGTTATGCCAGGGATTACAGGAAGGCTTCCAGGAGCAGCAGAGAGCTAAAATACTGCAATGCAATCTTGAATACCACTTCTACACATAATTCAGGAGAGCAACCAATGCCCCATCAGAGATAATCATGGCTATAACAAACTGTCTAAAATGCTGCAGCTATTGGTATTATTTTATTACATGGTGCATAACTTTCATTGCAGTGTGATGCCGAAGAACTACCAGCATATTTTAGCCTTGGTGTTTGCTCTAAAGGAGATCAATGAAAATCCCACAGTCTTACCTAATGTCACCTTGGGGTTTCGCATCTGTGAGAGCTACTACAACCCACAGATTACTTATATGGGCACGCTTGGCCTGCTTTCTACACTGCATCAATTCCACCCAAACTACAAATGTGATGTGCAGAACAATTTGATAGCCATCATTGGAGGAATTTACTCTCTCATTTCACTTGAGATTGCCACAATCTTGGAGAATTACAAGATTGCACAGGTAGGTTTGTAGACATGAGTTGGTTTCTTCACCCCATAACGGCAGGAAGAATTTGATATTTGAATTTTGTCCCTTTACCCCCTACATTTTTTTCTCGTTTAGAAAGGTTTTCTCTAGTGGTTTTTTCAGTTCCATCGCTACTGCACAGGAACCTAGTTACTGAGTCCCTTTTAGCTATAGAGGGTTTATTCTGCTGACAAAACTTAATATTTTTTTTGTATAGAAGATGCAGTATTCCCTAATGGTGAGGTCCATTGTGAACATTATTAAAAACTCTGGGAATAAGTTTCATTTTTTTAAAAAAATTCTCAATGTAGTTTCTTCTTTTAAGAAACGTAGGTTGGATAACCCACACATTGTTCCATTCCATGTGTTGAAAATAATGGAATAACGTACATTAGCCTTCCAAAACCTTGAGCCCTCCAGATGTTTTTGACTTCAACAACCGCCAGGATCTGCCAGCATGGCCAATCATCAGGCATGCTGGGCGTTGTATTCCAAAACTTCTGGATAGCAGCAAGTTGGGGAAGTTTGATATACAGTGTTACTGTCATGTATTGGCTTTAGAGCTACATTCATTGACTGCTATAGCATCAAACTCAAGGTCTGCTGAATCTGGGGGCATATTTGATCTCTGCAAAACTGTCCTGGGTTCCACCTTAAAATGGCTGCTGCAGACCTGGCTAGTCAAAAAAGACAAGTAAACTTCCAAGAATACTGAGTACAAGGTGAGATCTGAGCCCCAACACACAACACTTCCTTTGAACCCAAAGTTTTCTGTGCCAACAGAAGCCAATTTCTTCTCTCTCTTTTTCCTCCCCATATCTCTGCCTGCCATTCCCCCCCTTTTTCTCTCACACCCCAGATCCCTACCTAAACTCTCCCGTCCCACACACACACACACACACACACCAGATCACCACCCGTAGAAACTCTCTTTCCCTGGATAAGCAACCAAAGACATTCTCTCTCTCTCTCTCTCTCTCTCTCTCTCTCTCTCTCTCTCTCACACACACACACACACAGAGACATACACAAGCACAGACACACACAGTCAAGGACACCATATATCCATCATGCACACACGCATTCATAAACACAGGCCCTGTCCTTCCCAACTCCCCAGGCTGCTGAAGCTGGATTCCCCAGGACCCTGGCCTGCTTCCTGCTACCATCTCCAGACCCCCAGGATGGCTTCCTGCTGGCTTCCCTGACCCACTTGCAGACCCACAGCAGCAAAAGGGGTCCCAACTTCCATCCCCTCCCCTTTTCTTGGTGGCTGGGTGTGCTGCAGATAGGGGTGAATGAAAGTCACTTACCTTTTCTTGCAGCTTTTTCACGGTGGGGGGGAGCGCTTCGCTGCTCCCCCCGCGAAGTTCAGGCCGGGGGGGGAGGCTTCCCGCCTCGCCCGGCCGAAATTCAGGCCGGGGGGGGAGGCTTCCCGCCTCGCCCGGCTGAAATTCAGGCCGGGGAGGAGGCTTCCCGCCTCGCCCGGCCGCGAACACGAATGTAAAAAAAAAAACAAAAAAACACGTCCCCTGATAGGCTACGTGACGATTCACGTAGCCTATCACGGCTAGATCTGGAAAGTCAGCCGTGATAGGCTACATGAATCGTCACGTAGCCTATCACGGGTGACTGTAAAAAAAAAAAAAAAAGCGCGTACGCGAATGGCGGCCTCCATAGGGAGCCGCCATTCGCATTCCTTATTTGGTCGCTGTAGTTTACGTCAATGTTTACGTAGACTACGGCAAAAATAAGGGCAACGCAAATAGCGTTGCCCTTATTTTCGCCGTAGTCTACGTAAACATTGACGTAGACTACAGCGACCAAATAAGGAACGTGAATGGTGGCTCCCTATGGGGGCCGCCATTATCCGTACACACTTTTTTTTTTTTTTTTTAAGTCACCCGTGATAGGCTACGGGACGATTCACGTAGCCTATCACGGCTGACTTTGCAAATCTTGCCGTGATAGGCTACATGAATCGTCACGTAGCCTATCAGGGGACTTTTTTTTTTTTTCTTTCATTGCAATGGCGGGGGCGGCAGCCGGTCGAAAGACCGGCTGCCGCTCCTGTCCCGCTCGAACACCGGACGAACCGCCAGCCGGACCCGCCGCTGGGAGGGACATTCAGGGAAGGTAAGTCCCGTCCCAGGGGGGGGGCGGGGGGCGGGGGGGGCGGAGGATTTCTCCCCGAAACTTCTTCGGGGGACCGAACACGTTGGCGCTCGCCCCCCCCGAAGTTTCGGGGAGAAATTCTCCGCCATCCCTAGCTGCAGAGGAAACTGCCAGCCTGCAACCATCCACCGGCATGATTGCCTGAAGGTGTCCCTGAGCCACATATGCAGCCAAGCGGCAATCCTGGGAACTGAAGGTGGCAGTGGCAAGAGGCCCTCACCACACTCCGAAGGAGCCCAGCTGCTCGTAAGACACTTCAGAAATAATGGAACATCAAAACCAGGAGGAGCAGGACAGCTTGGTGAGCACAGCGGAGGGTGTAAGGGGACACAGTGGTGACCACAGGCAAAGTGTTGCCTACCACCAGCCAGCCCTGCAGGTCCATAATTGCACACCTTGGACTTAATGATGTGATGCGCGGGGGGGGGGGTGTTGGGGTTGACAGCCATGATGGCTAATTAGCATAAAACTGACACCTCCGTTCTCCCCTCCTCACTTTTCCATAATTCACAACTGGCTCTACATTCCTGGTATGTTATAGCAAACAAAACAGGAAGGCACACAGGCACTGAAGTCCAACTCTAGTTGCACCACTGTCCCCTAAGCCAAGAAACACAGAACCCGGTAGCACAAAACCCAAACCATCAAGAAAACACATATCCTTCACATATTATAATATAGCGACCTTAGTGACATGTTCGGAGTCTTGGAGCATTCCTAAATGTTCATACATGTCTATTAGTTTAGTCAAAATTATATTAGGTCAATAATTTTAATATGGAATGGTGGAAATAACTGTGCTAGGAATGATATAGAGATGATTTTGTAAAATAATCCCTCCGCTAAGGGGTCAACATTTTCAGAAAGATAACATTTCTGGGCTTCCTCTCAAGGTCGCCCAATTACATAGATTTTAGAAAACATTTTGGGAGATTAATGACCAGGTAGCAATATATGAATACCTTTTCTTCAACATTGTACTCATAATTCTAAAAGAAAATATTTCATGATCCAAAATTGGGTGATTTTTCATTTTCTTGGATAATAAAAAGGCAAGCTTTTTTTCTGAATATTTCCATCTTTTCCCCTAAGCCTTCACATCCCTACCCCCACTGCCATGCTACTGATAGCAAGACAAGGCGGGGGGGGGGGGCGGACTGGCCTGGCCTGTTTCTCCTGCTTGTAACTTTTCCATCCAAGTTATCTATTATTCCCCCAGGGCAGATTGCATGCAGATTGCTCAAAAACAAATGTAAAATAATGAATGTGAAAATGAAAATGAATGCATTGGTTTTTCACATTCATTGTTGTCTTTTCTTTCCTTTTTAATTATTGTTACACTGAAAATCTTATGGATACATCTGTTTCATGCTTCTTTTTCTTTCTTTCTTTCAAATGAATGCACACTTCTGTTCTGTGGCATACACTGAATATCTCCTACACAGAAATAGCCCAGCCACTGATCTCAATGCACTACCAACCTCTAGGTTGGAATATTATAATGCAATGTATGTGGGGCTACTTTCGAAGACTTCTCAGAAACTTCAGTTAGTTAGCATCTGGGTTTATCATGGGACAACATCACACTAAATATATCTTTCCAGCTCCTTTTATTATGATTATGATTATGATTCTTTGTATTTATATTCAGTCAAATGAATTCCTGAGGTGTCATACAAAAAAGACAATGATGCAATAACATGTAACAAAACTCCAGAGGAAGGCAGCAAACATCAGTACAAAAACAACAGAAAGACAATGCAAAGCCAGTATGAGAGAAAGTACTACAAAAGTAAACATAATAAAATACAACAGAAATGATGGTCTAAAACCACATAATACTGAAGCTAAAACCTAAAAAATGTAATAGAGATTAGATATCATCGATTTAAAAGGACAAAAAAAGCCTTAACCTGTGACTGAAAGTGATACATTTTTGACAGCAGGTGATCTTTCCTTGGGAGGGCAGCATGAAACCTGGTGGCATCACCAAGAAGCCCCCCCCCCAAGCTCAGAAAAAGGGGACACACGGAGGAGGGCCTCTTTGGCCATGGGTGGGCACATCAGGGAATTGGTGTTCCATGAAGTACTGAGACTCCAAGCCACAAAGGGCTTTGTAGGTTAAACCAGCACTTTGAATTGGCCTCAGAGGTGAACAGGAAGCCAGAGGTGAACAGGAAGCCAAGATGAGTCACAGCTAGTACATTATACTCCAGTCACAGACTCCTTAACAGCAACATTGACTGTGTTCAATGCCATTTCCATTGAACACAGTCCATTTCCAGGCAGGATTCAATGTACTGAATCTTAACTATAGAACCCTACGTGGCTGATGTGAAGGCCAGGGCAGCTAAAGGAGTGGTGCCTGCTACATAAGCCTGCAAAGACACTGTGTTTCTTTCTCATTAAAGGTCCTCCCACCAGCTGAAATAAGAAAGGTGGAGCAAAAGAAAAGCACTTTTCTGTCAAGCCACCTTGTTTACTGAATGCCTCCTCCTCCCCGGGCCACCACAGGGAGGGACACCAGGAGCCAACTCTACTGTCTTTTCAGTTCCAGGCTAATATGTTTTTATTTGCCCAAGTATTCCAGCAGGTCCTGTGTAAGGTAGATGCAACACCATCCCATTCCCCCTTCCTGTGCCCCCCTTACCTTTACATTTGCTGCTTGCATGTAGGCTCTATGGGGCTCTTGCTGGAGTTCACACAGTTGTTGCAGGAGCTCACTCGGGTCTCCCAAGAGTTCTGTGGCCACCGGTTCTGTGTCCTTGGGATGAGTGAAGGAGAGGACAGGCAGATGCTCTAGAGAGCCCTGAAGACTGCTCTCCCAACACAGCAAATGCCAAGGTAGGAGAGTGGCTGAGTGGGTTCTACAGAGCACCCACTGGAGGACATTAAGGTGGGCCCTCCTTGTAAGGGAGGTGATAAAGGGAGCTGAGTAGAGTGGTGAAATTTCCTCCTCACCCCGGTTCATCCCCTGATGCAAGCACCTCACCCTGTGTCATGGCTGGGCCAGCCCTGCATTCCAGTATGTAATGTGAATTGGCTGACTGAAAAGGTTAGGTCCACTCTGTGGAAAATCATTTTGTGATGATGTTCTTAGCTTTTTCTTGTAGCTTACTTCCCCCATACATTTAGGGAAGTGCATCCTAAAAATCTCTTCAACACACAAATAATTGAATCAATCTGATTCTATAAATGCTGCTCTATAAATACAATGTTTAAAACTCCCTGAACATTCAACTAGCATGTCAGCAATGAAGATTTACATGAGCCATTTCTTTGACCATCCACATTTATGTCAAATCTCACCTGAAGCATTAGAGTTATAGTCCATATTTATCCATATAGGCATCTTACCCAATCAGGATTTGCTAGCACTTTTTTCATTGCACATACCACTCCCATACAGATGTTATTCCATTCATAAAATATCTCTGCATTCTATTTCAGCTCACAACTGGACCTTTTTCCCCAGCCTGGGGTGACAAAGCACTATCTCGTACTTTGTATCAGATGGTCCCAAACGATGCTCATCAGTACATTGGGCTTGTCCAGTTACTTGTGCATTTCAACTGGACATGGATTGGCCTCTTTACTATGGATAATATGCATGCAGAATGGCGTTTGCAAAAATTACTGCCAATGCTTTCACAGGGAGGCATCTGTGTTAACTTTATAGAAAAAATGCCAGCCTTTGGAAAACATGGTGGAAAGGCATGGCCATCGCATAGTGAATTGGAAGGACATTCAGCTTTCATGGAAAGCAAAGCCAATGTGTTTCTTGCTGATACTGCAAGGCCAGAGATAATTACAATAAGCTTGTTAATTCGGGGAGCAGTCCTAGATTCACCTAGAAGTAAGTTATGGATTATGACAACATATTGGGATTTCACAGCAAGCACCACTGTACCGGGTCATGATATACAAACCTTGCATGGTATGCTATCCTTTGCAGTCCACTCAATGGAACCATTAGGATTCAAGAAATTTCTTCAGAGTGTAAATCCTTCCTGGGCAAAAGAAGATGGCTTCATCAAAGTATTTTGGGAAAAGGCCTTTAACTGTTCATTGAAACAATCCAGCGAGAGTAGAGTGTTGAAAAAAGACTGCAGCATGGATGAGAAACTGGAGAGCCTTCCTGGAACTTTCTTTGAAATGAGTATGACTGGTCACAGCTACAATGTTTACAATGCTGCCCTTGCTGTGGCACATGCTTTATATTCCATGTATGTATCAAGATCCAAACACAAATTATGGGACTCTGGAAGAAAGCTGGTGTCCTGGAATGTGCTGGCATGGCAGGTATTTCCAATCAAAGCTACATCTTTTATTTTTTTAGATAGGGAGGTGGCTGTGTGGGGGGTAAGCTGGTACGAGTGCTAGCTGTATTATGTTCTCTTTACATTAAAAGCCACAGAAGTTACACATGAAGCTCTTCTCAGCTTCTCAATGGAGCATTTCTTAAAGTCATGTGTATGAGTTATTAGGTTTAAGGTTAAGGTTAATAGATATCACTTTGCTTGTTGTTTCCATCTCCTTTTCCTTTTCTATAGAATCCTGGTCAGTAACTTATTTTTTCCAGAGGGG
Source organism: Heloderma suspectum (assembly GCF_057233095.1). Taxonomy (NCBI): domain Eukaryota; kingdom Metazoa; phylum Chordata; class Lepidosauria; order Squamata; family Helodermatidae; genus Heloderma; species Heloderma suspectum. The sequence continues at coordinate 89,382,943 of NC_139463.1, read as the reverse complement.
CACATTAAGACAAAATGGAGTGAGGGGCATACCATAATTCCCAGTTAGCCAAAACAATCTGCCACAAATTTCTATTTCTACCTGGTTAGGAAATGGGGCAGACAACTCTTCCCAAGGGAAAGGTTTTGCATCCATCTAGCCACAGTAAAGCAGTGAGGAAGCAAGACCCAGACTGATGTAAAATAATCTCAACATTCCTAGGATAGGTACTTGTCAGCGTGATCATGAAAATACTTTGTTGTCCATTTGTGTGTTTTTGTCTTTGAATTTAGCTCCATCCTTTTCTGAGGGGCATCTCATTCAACAACAGTGCGGGGGAGGCAGTAGAGTTTGATGAAAATGGAGAAGCAGTCACAGGATTCGATGTTACAAACTGGGTAATTTTCCCAAATCAATCCTTTCTGAGAGTTAAAGTGGGAATGTTCAATCCAGTAGCTCCTCCTGGAAAAAAGTTAACAGTCCATGATAAAAGCATCGTGTGGCCTAGGACGTTCAAGCAGGTGAGACAGCAAGGATCCTGCCAGATGTAGCACAACTTGATTGTTTCAAAATACTTTACACCACCTTTCCTGTCCAACATAACCAGGCCATGTACAATAAAAGAAACATAATATAAATTAAAGAGTCATGGGAGTGCCTTTTTATTGAAGGTGAGTCATACACCAAAAAGTTCCACCAGTATAAGCCTCAAAGTTCTACTGATTATAAAGAAGTGATACGTGATATCCACTTTCTACCTGATGAGGTCTACAATTGTAGAGACTTGTGATAAAAAATTTCCACAGGTACAAGGAGTGAAATCTGCTGAAAAGTGACACATTTACACTTTTCCCCTATTTCATCATGGCATTTCATATATAACTTCAAAATTTTGCTAAAATCTATTGATGTATTTATTCAGGATTGTAACAGCCGTAATTCTGCATAACGTCCGTAAGAAAGGCTATTTTCCGTAGAAAGCTGTCGGTACAGATTTATCTTCGTAACTTTTGGAGTGTAAAAAAAAGAGGAGAATTCTGGGGGCTTGCGAAAGACAGTACGGAGCACTGGCCGCAAACTGTGGAAGTCAGGTGGCACGGAAGGTACACAATTCGTAGACCCCTACTGAGGGGTCTCAGATGTAGGGATGTTGGAAAAAATCCACCACGGACTCTAGTGAGGCCAGATTCTTTGGAATCAGGCCCCCCGGAGTCTGTGGCAGAACGGACAAACCACCCACCGCCACCACCCGAAATCCCCCCAGACAGACCTACCTGGTGGTGGATGTGGCGGTGGCGGCGGCAGCGGCGGCGGCAGCGGCGGCGGCAGCAGCTCTTCTTCCTGCCACTGCCGGGCTGCTGCGTCCCCAAATGTCAGCCGTCGTAGCGGCTGCCATTCGCATGCCTGCATTGGGCCATGATAGGCTACGTAAATACTTACGTAGCCTATCACAGCAAAGAGCATGGGCACAAATGGCGACCGCTATGCTATTTGCGCCCCTGCTCTTTGCAGTGAAAGGCTACGTAAATACTCACATAGCCTATCATGGCCCAATGAAAGGACACAAATGGCGGCCGCCACGATGGCCGCCATTTGCGGCCGCAGCAGCCCGGCAACAGCTGGAAGTCCGGCTGCTGCTGGTCCTGGCTGGCGGCTCCCCGGCCTTGCTGCAGAGCAGAGCTCACTGGGGAGGATTTCGGGGGGAGGGATGGATCGCCTCCCCCCCCCCCCGGATCCCTGGAATGGAACAAGGCAAGGGATTCGTACATCCCTACTCAGATGTTTTGTTGGAGAACCCTAGAACTATGGTCCTGGAGGAACTGAACATCCACACTGCTGCTGCCTTAACAGGACCAGATCAAGCCTTCATGTCCTCTATGACAACTATGGGGTTGTCTTGGATTGTCATTGACCCAATGCATAGGGCAGGGCTCACGCTTCATTTGGCCTTTGTCTCGGGGCATGAGGTGGGTGGCCCAGATCTTGCTGCACTGTGACATGGTGAAGTGCCACAGGCCATCGACATAGTCACTAAGGCCCCTGTACTGCGGCATGATCCTGAGTTGGCCTGATTTGGCATGCAATGAGTCAAGCCAACTCATAGATTTTTTGGTGGGAGGGTTGCACAAATCCTGACTTGCACAAAATCACAGCCAGAAATAGCACAGTTTGCATAAAATCACAGCTACAAACGGTCTAAGCTGCGATGTTGTGCAAATTGTGCTAGTCATGGCCAGGATTTGGCACTAATCCGCCTGCGACTTCGCACAACCCCTCTCCCACTAAAGTTCCTAAATGGCAGGAACTATGCAGCTCGGCTTGCAAATGCAAGCCAAGCTGGGTCCATGCCGGGGATCTGTTGGGCTCTGAAAGGGCCTAAGCATCTATCCAATTTAGAACACCGTGATACTTTACACCCACAAGTGAAACCATAATGATCAAAACATCTTTTTCTCAGTGCTGTCCATTCTCCACTGATGTTTCTGATTAGGTGCTGCCCATTTCTGTGTGTAATGACAACTGCCATCCTGGCCACATCAGGAAAAAGAAGGAAGGGGAGCCATTTTGCTGCTATGATTGTGCCCCGTGTCCTCAAGGGAAAATTTCTAATCAGACCGGTAGGAATCATGGTTCTTCATAGATGTCAAGCATACTGCATCTCATACCATATCCAGCAAAACCAGTGTAACAAAAATGTGCATGGCCTTTGGTCTGGAAGGAGTAAGAAAATGTTTCTGATACTTGAATATGTGGCTATAGGAAGAGGTCTTGTTATACAAGAATGCAGACCTCTCTTTTACATTCAGACCTAGGTATGCTTGGTCACACATTCTGACACACTAAACATTGGATTGATGGTTTCTTTCAGTTGGAAATGTGCTTCATATGTAAAGGAAAGAAGGAAGATATATATATAGCCAGCTACTGACAAAGAACACAGTGCTGTGTCATCAAGTAAAAGTGCAAACCAGTAATTCAGTGTTTCATACATAATACAAAATAAAATGAAACAAGTCCATATGCAAAGCTAGGAGATGAGCCATGGGAAAGGATTATAGTGTCTGTGTAAAATTTGCTATATACTCTTATATGTGGATAGACAACAGGCAGAAAGACAGATCATCACCCTTAGCTTCCAATTTCCTGGCTTTTTTGAGTTTAACCCAAAATGAGATAGCCTTAATTCTGGTGTTAACCTGGCAAGATTAATGGGGCCAGAATGACCAGACATATTCCTTAATAGTAAGAGGCAACGTTTCCAAGCACACCTTCTGTTAAGGAATATGAACAACAATCCCCCAGGAGGGCTTGGAGATGGTTAGAGAAGATGACTCATCCTTTTTCGTCCCTTCCAGCAAGGCGGGGGCAAGCTAGGTGTGAGCGGGAAACAGCAGAAGAACTTTGGGGAGACAAAAGATAGAGAATGGGAATGAGAGTGAAGTGACCTATAAACTCTGAAGCACTGGGGGATAGTATCTCCCTCTCTGGAGATCTGATGTGGGAAAGGCAGGGCTGCTGTTGTATTGGCGTGTTTTCTTTCATCTCTATTCAGTCTATGTATTTGTTAGGGATGTACGAAGGTGACTTACCTTTCCGTGGATTATGCTGATGCTGGGGGGGAGGAGTTCCGTCCCTCCCCCCGGAATCCTGGCCAGGGGGGGAGGCACTCCGTCCCTCCCCCCCGGAATCCTGGCCGGCCGGCTCCGCTCCTCAGGGATTCTGCGGAGCCGCCAGCCAGCTCCGCCAGCAGCCAGACATCCGGCCACTGGCAAGCAGGGACGCAAATGGTGGCGGCCATAGCCGCCGCCGTTTGCGTCCCTGCAGTCAGCCGTGATAGGCTATGTAAATGTTTACATAGCCTATCACTACTGATTAAAACAAAAACAAAAACGCACGTACGCAAATGGCAGCGGCCATGGCCGCCGCCATTTGCGTTCTTTATTTTGGCACGTCTTAGTCTACGTAAACATTTACGTAGACTAAGACGGCGAAAATAAGGGGAACGCAAATAGCATCTGCTATGCTATTTGCGTTCTCCTTATTTTTGCCATCTTAGTCTACGTAAATATTTACGTAGACTAAGACGGCCCAAAATAAGGAACGCAAATGGCGGCGGCCGTAGCCGCCACCATTTGCATATGCGCGTTTTTGTTTTTGTTTTAAAGTCAGACGTGATAGGCTACGTAAAGATTTACATAGCCTATCACAGCTGACTACTGGGACAGAAACGGCAGTGGCTACGGCCGCCGTCATTTGCGTCCCTGCTAGCCAGCGGCCGGATGTCCGGCTGCTGGCGGAGCCAGCCGACAGCTCCGCAGAATCCCTGCAGAGCGGAGCCGGCCGGCGAAGATTTTGGGGGGAGGGATGGAGTTCCTCCCCCCCCCAGCGAAACCCAGCGGAGCCAGGTAAGGCCAATTTCGTACGTCCCTAGTGTGAATGCACTGGCATTCGGCCTCCCAAAATCCGTGGCGGAACGGCCTCCCACCCCCTGCCACCAAGCGGAATCTCCCCGGGACGAAGCTTACCTGGGGCAGATGCTCCAGCGGCGGCAGCCATTTGCATCCTGCCAGGCTGCCATGATAGGCTATGGAAGTATTTACATAGCCTATCACGGAAAGAGCAGTGGCGCAAATGGCGTAGCCGCCATTTGCGTTCTTTTTTTTTATTTTTTGCCATGATAGGCTACGTAAATATTTACGTAGCCTATCACGGCAAAATTCAGGGACACAAATGGCAGCATCTACAGCGGCCGCCATTTGCATCTCTGTGCAGGTTTCCCAGCGGCTGGATGTCAGAAGACCGGCCCCCGCAGCCGCCGCCACCTCACCGCCGCCTCACCGCCACCGCCAGGAAGATCCCCACAAGGTAAGTCCCGTCCCGGGGGGGTGGCGGGGGTGGCGAGCCATTCCGCCACCGATTTCGGGGGGCCGAATGCGCTGGCATTCGGCCTTCCCGAGATCCGTGGCGGAACGTTCATACATCCCTAGTATTTGTAAATACATGCAACTATTTCAAAATGCCATAAGCCTCCAATGCCATAAACCTCTTCCTTCCAACAGAAATCAAACCCAGGTAAGCACAACACCCAAGACCAGTGGTACCATCAGGCTCAGTAGGACTCCTGCCTCAGTTGGCAGGTTGGAAGGGGTGGTGAAATGAGCACCCACACACACACACACACACACACACACACACACTGCCTTCCCACCTCAGCCTCCAGCCACCGCTGCCATCCTGCTTTGGAGCTGAGTTCCTTCTCAAGTTTGTTGGGTATTGTATTTTGGAGGGTTTAAAATGGTGGGAGCCTCCTGCTGTGTCTGGCACTCTAGAATCTAGTGGGAGTGAAGATTCTACAGTAGGATGCTGCTGCTGGAACCAAGTAAGCTGAGCAGGAAGGGGAGATGGATGTCATGAGTAATTGGTGGGAAAAACAGGGGCAGGGGTGGGGGTAGCAGTATGATGGGGGACAGTCTTTGCTTGCCTACATCAGGCAGCGTCACTGCAGTTGGAGAGAGAGAGAGAGGGCTCCTTCACACCAGGCTTTTATCCTGCGATTAAGATTGCTCCTTCACAGACGTTTGCAGGCTCTTTATATGACACCGTGATCATCACTAAATGCCCATTGTTCTGTTTTTAAATACATCACAGATAATGAGCTATCAAATTACCCTGTTGTGTTCTGCTCGAGTTCCCTCTGTGAAAAGAGTAAACATGGCAAGAAAAGGAGTGAGGTCAATGAAAGAGAATGGAAGACTCAGATATCGTGAGAAGTGGGGGAAAGGGTTGGGGGAAAAGGAAGCACGTGAGTCGAAGTGATCCTGAATTTAAAATGGAAGCAGAAAGCCCCATTTTAAATGCAGGATTTTCTGCTGGTGTAGAGATGCCCAGATAGAGAGAGAGCAACACCAGTTGCTGGGGAAAATGGGTGGGAGGGTGCTGTTGCACTCATGTCCTGCTTGTGGACTTCTTATTCGTGCATCTGGTTGGCCATAGTGGGAACAGAATGCTGGAATAGATGGACCCTTGGTCTGATGCAGCATGGCTCTTATGTTCTTAAGTGTGTGTGTGTGTGTGTGAGAGAGAGAGAGAGAGACAGAGAGGGAGAGAGAGAGAGAGAGAGAGAGAAAGCAGCTTCCGGGTGAGCTTGTGGTTCACAGGTGAGATTTAAACCCAGATGTCTTGGCTCAAAGTTCATGCGTTACCATAATACATCAGGAAGAACCATGTTCTATCTCATATGAGAGGCATATTTATTTTATATATATATATTGTTTTCCAGACTTGGATTAAGGCAGATATATTTGGGCAATGTTATCTGATAGGGATAGGATATATGAATAATTCAAGACTAGGGATGTACGAAAGTCACTTACCTTTTCGAAGGGTGACATTTGGAGTGGGGGGAGGTGCTCCGTCCCTCCCCCTGAAATTCTCTTCTGCCGGCTCCGCTCTGTGGAGGTTCCGCAGAGCCGCCGGCTAGGTCCGCCCGGAGCCAGACATCCAGCGACTGGGCAGCCTGCAGGGACGCAAATGGCGGCTGCCATAGCCACTGCCATTTGCGTCCCTGTATTTTGCCATGATAGGCTAAGTAAATATTTACGTAGGCTATCACGGCAAAAAAAAAAAGGGAACGCAAATGGGGGCCACCGTAGACGCTGCCATTTGCGTTGCCTTTTTTTTTTGCTGTGATAGGCTATGTAAATAATTACATAGCCTATCACGGCAAAATACATGGCAAAATACTTAGCCTATCACGGCTTCCGCAGGGATGCAAATGGCCTCCCTGCGTTTGCCGTGATAGGCTATCACGGCTATCACGGACGCGGCCACCATTCACAAGTCAACACGAACAGCAGCAGGTAGGTGTCCCGTTTCACACGCCTTTCATGGGGTGGGGGGCAGGCGGGCCTTCATTCCACCATGGAGTTCGAGGGGCCGAATGCACTGGCATTCGACCTCACCAAGATCTGTGGCGGAATTCTCTGACATCCCTATTCAAGACAAGTTACTTTAACGGCCTCTACCATCTTCTCAGATTGCATCTGCTCTCTATCTCTTCTTAAAAAGCACTACTTTTTCTTTCCAGATATGGATTCCTGTATTGATTGTTCAGAAGATCACTATTCAAACTTAGAGCAGGATCAATGCATTCCCAAGGTTATAAGCTATCTCTCCTATGAGGAACCTTTGGGGATTTCATTGTCTTTCTCTGCTGTTGCTTTTGCTGTGATCACAGCTTTGATACTTGGAAACTTTGTGAAGCACCAGGACACTCCCATAGTCAAAGCCAACAACCGGAGCCTCACCTACATCCTGCTCATCTCCCTCCTTTGCTGCTTCCTCTGCTCCTTGCTCTTCATCGGACAGCCAAAGAAGATCACTTGCCTTCTCCGGCAAACAGCTTTTGGCATCGTCTTCTCAGTTGCTCTTTCTGCTCTTTTGGCAAAAACCATCACTGTGGTTCTAGCATTCATGGCTACCAAACCAGGATCCAAGATGAGAAAATGGGTAGGGAAAAGGGTGGCAAATTTGATAGTCATGTCCTGCTCCTTTATTCAAATAGGAATTTGCTTGATTTGGCTAAGTACATTTCCTCCATTCCCAGATATGGACATGCATTCACTGACTGGGGAAATTGTAGCAGAATGCAATGAAGGCTCAGTCACCATGTTCTACACCGTTCTGGGCTACATGGGTGTTCTGGCCATTGTCTGCTTCACAGTAGCTTTTCCAGCCAGAAAGTTGCCAGACAGTTTCAATGAGGCCAAATTTATCACTTTCAGCATGTTGGTCTTTTGCAGCGTTTGGCTCTCCTTTATTCCCGCCTATCTGAGTACCAAAGGGAAATACCTGGTGGCCGTCGAGATCTTCTCTATCCTAACTTCCAGTGCTGGCTTACTGGCTTGCATCTTTTTTCCTAAATGCTACATCTTAGTGTTCAGGCCCCACCAGAACATCAGGGAGCAAATAATGACAAAAAACTAACAAAGAATGCCAGAAACCGTTTCCTTTTCCCAAAATGTGTGCATAATTGGTCTGAATTGCTTATGAATAACAAATTGTGGTCCTACTTCACCCCTGAACAGGGCCTATTATATTGAAACATGTGGGATCTGATCTATGCAAATTAGTTGCATGTTTTTCCTTCTGAGTATATCAGAATTTCTACCTAGGAACAATCAGCTTGAGGCCATTGCTGGTGACTACAGACCTGTTGTACCTTTGGCCTTTATACTGCACCAGGAGTCGGGTATACATACTCTGACTAAACTCGAAATCTATCTGTATTTGACATTGATTTGTAGGGATGGCAGAGGATTCTGCCACGGATTTCAGTGAGGCCGAATGCCAGTGCATTCAGCCCCCCGAACTCTGTGGCGGAACAGCCTGCCCCCCCGCCCCCCCCGCGGATCCCCCCTGGGATGAGACTTATCTGGGGTGGATCTTCTGGGCGGCGGTGGCTCCAGTGGCGGCTCTGTCAGTGGCGGTTGCGGTGGCTGGTCTTCCAACCAGCTGCCGCCGCCGCCATTTCCAGTGTTGGGGGAGGGAAAAAAAGACGTGATATGCTACATAAATCTTTATGTAGCCTATCATGTCTGACTTTTTTAAAAAACCGTGCATATGCAAATGGTGGTGGCTACGGCCACCGCCATTTGCATTCCTTATTTTGGGCCGTCTTAGTCTATGTAAATATTTACATAGACTCAGATGGCGAAAATAAGGGGGAACGCAAATAGCATCTGCTATGCTATTTGCGTTCTCCTTATTTTTGCCATCTTAGTCTACGTAAATATTTACGTAGACTAAGACGGCCCAAAATAAGGAACGCAAATGGCGGCGGCCGTAGCCGCCGCCATTTGCGTATGCGCGTTTTTGTTTTAAAGTCAGACGTGATAGGCTACGTAAAGATTTACATAGCCTATCACAGCTGACTACTGGGACAGAAACGGCAGTGGCTACAGCCGCCGTCATTTGCGTCCCTGCTAGCCAGTGGCCGGATGTCTGGCTGCTGGCGGAGCCGGCCGTCAGCTCCACAGAATCCCTGCAGAGCGGATCCGGCCGGCAAAGATTTTGGGGGGAGGGATGGAGTGCCTCCCCCCCCCCAGCAGAACAGGCGGAGCCAGGTAAGGCCAATTTCGTACGTCCCTAGTGTGAATGCACTGGCATTCGGCCTCCCAAAATCCGTGGCGGAACGGCCTCCCACCCCCTGCCACCAAGCGGAATCTCCCCGGGATGAAGCTTACCTGGGGCAGATGCTCCGGCGGCGGCAGCCATTTGCATCCTGCCAGGCTGCCATGATAGGCTATGGAAGTATTTACATAGCCTATCACGGAAAGAGCAGTGGCGCAAATGGCGTAGCCGCCATTTGCGTTCCTTTTTTTATTTTTTGCCATGATAGGCTACGTAAATATTTACGTAGCCTATCATGGCAAAATTCAGGGACACAAATGGCAGCATCTACAGCGGCCGCCATTTGCATCTCTGTGCAGGTTTCCCAGCGGCTGGATGTCCAGCTGCGGGTGGCCCCGGCCAGCGGCTCTGGAGAGTCGTGGCGGAGTGGAGCCGGCCAGGGAGAATTTCGGGGGGAGGGTCAGAGCACCTCCCCCCCCACAAATGTCACCCTTCAAAAAGGTAAGTGACTTTCGTACATCCCTAAGGATGGGCAGAGTAGTCTGTGAATCACTAACAGTTACCATCCCATCCCTCAAAAAGGGGAAATAGATGTACTTGAACATGCAAGAAATGGGTGGGGAAATCACACAGCCACACAAAAGAACTTCTTTGGACCTGTTCCAGCATCAACTCCCATTCTGCAGAAAATCAAGTCACTTTAGGATCATAAATGCACAGTGAAATGTGCGTGTGTGTGTATTGGGAGGGGGAAGAAGTCACACAACTACACAAAATTGTAAACTTACCTTTGCTAATGATGACACCCTATGATGATTTCCTCAGAGCCACACAGCGATGGCCAGATTAAGGTCATGATGGACTCAGGGGCTAGCTGTCTGTAGCAACCCAGTACTCTGTCCCCAGGACTGAACTCACACACGACACTTGTACATACACACAGAGAGACAATAACATAAAATAAAAGGGGAAAAATATGTCTCTCTTCTATGCATGCCTGGAAGCAAAAGACTAATATCTCTTTTATGGTGGAGAACTCAACACAAGCTTCCCCTTTTATGGGTATATGGCACAGACACAGAACATTTGAACACACATGACATAGGGGTCTCTCTGTCACACACACACACACACACACACACACACACTCAGGAAAGAGACACAGACTTACTAACTTACTAACAGATACATACACAGCCAGTGCTGGTCCAGGACATTTTGCTGCCTGAGGAGGACCAGCAAATGAAATGCCTCCCATTTCTCATCGGATGATCTGGCCCAGTCACTGCCTCTCAGCCTTTCCTGTCACACAGGATTACTTTGAGGAGAAACATGGGGAAAACTGTGGTTCTTGGAGGAAAAGGAAAACACAATTAGAATAAAATAGAGTAGCTAATTATATACTAGAAAAACATAATTGTCCTACCATATGTCCAAAATAAAACTTCCTAACATGTAAAATGGCCACACATGTACAAGCATGTGCAGCAGAGACAAGATGTATCCAGTATCCAACTTGGAAATTCTCCCTTAGAGATAAATTTATCCCTGGAGAGGGGGCCTGACAACTGACACCATCTCTTATCACTCATATTAAACATTCAACATTTGAAAAAATCCCCTGCCTTCTCATATGCCTCACACATTTGCCTTCATCTTCTGCCTGAACATCAACTGAAAGAAACTTTGAGCTTTTCAACTTGAGGTTATTAATTGGCTGTTAGTTGGCTGTTAATCTGGTGTATCTCAGAGAGAGAATTAGTTGACTTAGAAGTGGGAGCTAACAGGGATAGCAGTCAGAGAGATCACAAAAGTTAGGTTGGGCTCTTAGAATGATTAGTTATAATTCTTTATCACATGACTATTTTTCTGGATGTAGTTTGATGCAGCGAAGCCTTCAAGCAAAGTTACACAGCTGGCAGAGTTGGACACATTATGCCTGCCCTGGCCCCTAGGCACAACCCCTGCCATGGTGACCCCCATAGCCCCTTGAAGGAGGGGTCTGTCCACTTCATTCCCCGGGAGGGGGGGTGGCTGCCCAGCAGAAGAGGTGAGGGGCAGCCATATAAGTCTTTCTCTCAGACTACTTCCTCCTAGCTTCAAACTGTCTGAACTGCAGAACTATGTCCTGGTTGTCTACCATGTACTGCCTGAATATGGTACTGCAGGCTGCAGCCTCACAGACACATTCAAATTAATTATAAGTAATGTGTTTTAAGAAACAACCATTAGGTGTACACTGTCAAATAACTAGGGATGTGGGAGAATTCCGCCACGGACGGAGGACGGATTCTTTAGAATCCAGCCCCCCGGAGTGTGTGGTGGAACAGAGCACTCCCCACCACCACCCTGCGGAATCCCCCTGGGATGGACCCTACCTGGTGGTGGTGGTGGCGGTGGTGGCTCTGCCGCCACTGGCAGCTCCGAGTTGTCTTCCGGTTGCTGCTGGGCTGCAGCCGGAAATGGCGGCCGCTATGCAGGCCGCCATTTGCATGCCTGCCAAGCAGTGATAGGCTACGTAAGTATCTACATAGCCTATCACGGCAAAAGGCAGGGACACAAATGGCGGCCACTACCCCATTTGTGCCCCTGCTCTTTGCCATAATAGGCTACATAAGTATCTACGTAACCTATCACAGCAAAAAACAAGGACGCAAATGGCATAGCGGCCGCGATTTGTGTCCCTGCCTTTTGCTCTGATAGGCTTCGTAGATACTTACATAGCCTATCATGGCTTGGAAGGGACGCAAATGGCAGCCGGCATAGTGGCCGCCATTTGCGGCTGCAGCCCGGCAGTGGCCAGAAGTCCAGCTGCAGCCAACCCCACTGGGCAGCTCCGCAGAGTTGCCATGACGTGGAGCCAGATGGGGAGGATTCTGGGGGGAGGGACGGAGCACCTCCCCTCCAATGCGGATGGCCCCAGCGGAATGGGGTAAATGATTTGTACACCCCTACAAATAACCCTGGGTCTGCATGGCAAGTTTCAGGTGTCTAGGTTCCACAGTCTTGGAGGATATGCAAACCAATGGTTACATTGAAGCAGTAAATCCTTCAAGTTTTTGATTGGCCGCCCTTGTGTTTCAAGATGGGGGATGCAATTTTCATTATACCTAAAGTAGGCATGTAAGAAAGTCACTTACCGTTTCGCGGATTCATTCGCGGTGGGGGTGGAGGCACTCCGTCCCTCCCCCCAGAATCCTTGACCAGCCGGCTCCACTCTGCGGCCACGCTGCAGAGCCGCCAGCCAGCTCTGGCTGCCCGCAGCTGGACATCCGGCCGCTGGGCAGCCTGCAGGGACGCAAACAGCGGCGGCTGCCGTAGCCGCTGCTGTTTGCGTCCCTGTATTCAGCCGTGATTGGCTACATAAAGACTTACATAGCCTATCACGTCTGGGTTTTTTAAAAAAACGCGTACACAAATGGCAGTGGCTACGACCGCCACCATTTGCGTTCCTTATTTTTCGCTGTCTTAGTCTACCTCAATATTTACATTGACTAAGACAAAGAAAAGAAAGGGGAACACAAATAGCGTAGTGGATGTTAAAAACATACACATGCACACAGACTGCAAATGGCGGCGGCAGCAGCTGGTCAGAAGACCAGCCGCCGCCGAAGCCGCCTCTGGAGCCGCCGCCGTCCAGAACATCCACCCCAGGTAAGTCTCGTCCTGGGGGGATCTGTGGGGGGCAGGGGGGTGGCAGGCCATTCTGTAATGGATTTCGGGGGGCTGAATGCACTGGCATTCGGCCTCACCGAGATCCGTTGCGGAATTCTCTGACATCCCTAACCTAAAGCCATCCCATGTGGAGGTGCAACAAATCCTGGAAGTACCATAACAATCAGATGTATGGTTTTCAAGTCCATTGAGGACCTATGTACAGACAAACACTTCCTTGTATCATCATGGCGATCACTCCTGACCGAGTAAGATTGTCTTCCAAAGATAGAGTCTATATAGATAACTCTTTAAAAGGATTGCAAGGACTTCCTTGTATATAGAGAGAGTGGCTGTAGTACCCAGCGTTGCCCAGATTAATTTCCTTAGACACAACTCAGGCATCCACCTGCAAGGGGAGGGAGCAAGCAATTCAAAAGCTCCCTTCCTTCCTGGAATTGTGCGCAAAATGGTGAACTTGGTTTTAATGGAGATGGGGAAGGGTGAAGAATATAAAAGAAGAATTATAACTTGAAGTGAAAAAGTGGCCTGTGTATGGTATTTACAGTATGTTTCAGCCAATTTCACTTTTTTTTTACTAACTGCTATTAATTTTATAGTGCTTTTCTGTATAACCAGACAATGCCACATATATAGTCTATTGTAATCAATTACATTGAACAGTCTATTCCCTTTTTTGGGTCCCTACAAACAAATTAAACTTTAGAGAGCTTCTTTGTTCACTATAATGGCTGTTCTTCCATTGGGTGCTAAAATTAAAAAAACAAAAAGAAAGATGAGGTGTGTTTACATGGGAACATGCAGTGTAAAACTGTCCATAAGAAAAGCACTTGGTCTGCAAATCCAAACCGTCATAGGGGATGCCATTTGCGTTCCCGTTTTAGCTGTTATAGGCTACGTAAATATTTAAGTATCACGGGCTACCATAGGGACGCAAATGGCATCCCCTACTCAGGACGCCTTTTGTGTCCGCAGCAGCCCGGCAGCAGCCGGAGCTGCCGATGCCGCCACCACCCCCACCGGAGCCGAAGCCGCAGCCGGAGCGGCAGCCAATTAGGCTCTGTTTCACAGGGCTTTCGCGGGCTGGAGGGTCGGGCAGCTCCGTTCTGTGACGGATTCCGGGGGGCCAAATTCACTGGAATTCGGCCCCCCTGGGATCCGTGGTGGAATTCTTTAACATCCCTATGAAGGGCAAGGGTCAAGAACACAAGTAGTCGATCAGACTTGGCCAGGCACCTTGTCCACATCCTCTGGCCTTAATAACTGAAACTCATCCAATAAACTGGATCAGACGGTGCTCTGAACGCCTGTACCAATGGAACTGCATTAATCGTGGTTTCCAATTAATGATGAATCTGAGCCACTTTATCTTCAAAATACTGTGCAACCTTGTCACAGTGTGCAACCAAGGGTTCCACAGTCTCTCCCTCTGGCCCAGAATGTAACTGGCCATGAACAACTCAGAAAAGCTCTACTGGATAGGGGTGGCAGAGAATTTCTCCACGGATTCCAGGGAGGCCGAATGCCAGGGCATTTCCCCCCCCCCCGAAATCTGTGGAGGAGCAAAGCCCACAACCCCACAACCCACGAAATGTGCACAGAATGGTGCCTACCTGCTGCCATTGGCAGTGCTTTGAGAATGGCGGCCACATCTGCGGCCGCCAATCGCCTCTCCACGAATGCCGTGATAGGGTGCATAAGTATTTATATAGCCTATCACGGCTAACACAGGGATGCCAATTGCGTTCCTGCAGAGGCCGTGATAGGCTATGTAAATATATATGTAGACTATCACAGCAATAGGCAGGAACACAAATGGTGGCCGCCGTAGCTGCCACCATTTCATAGAATCATAGAATAGTAGGGTTGGAAGGGGCCTACAAGGCCATCGAGTCCAACCCCCTGCTCAATGCAGGAATCCAAGTCAGAGCATCCCTGACAGATGGCTGTCCAGCCTTGCCTTGAAGGCCTCCAGTGTGGGAGAGCCCACCACATCCCTGGGTAATTGGTTCCATTGTTGTATTGCTCTAACAATCAGGACGTTTTTCCTGATGTTCAGCTAGAATCTGGCTTCCTGTAACTTGAGCCCATTATTCCGTGTCCTGCACTCTGGGATGATCGAGAAGAGATCCTGGCCTCCCTCTCTGTGACAGCTTTTCAAGTACTTGAAGAGCGCCATCATCTCTCCCCTCAGTCTTCTCTTCTCAAAGCTAAACATGCCCATTTCTTTCAGTCTCTCTTCATAGGGCTTTGTGTCCAGTCCCCTGATCATCTTTGTTGCCCTCCTCTGAACCCTCTCCACTTTGTCTGCATCCTTCTTAAAGTGTGGCACCCAGAACTGGACACAGTACACCAGATAAGGCCTAACCAATGCTGAGTAGAGGGAAACTAGTACGTCTCAGGATTTGGAAGCTATACTTCTATTAATGCAGCCCAAAATGGCATTTGCCTGTTTTGCAGCCACATCACATTTTTGGCTCATATTCAGCTTGTGATTGACAACAATTCCAAGATCCTTCTCGCTTGTAGTGTTGTTGAACCATTTATCCCCCATCTTGTAACTGTGCATTTGGTTTCTTTTTCCTAGGTGCAGAACTTGACATTTTTCCCTATTAAATGTCATTCTGTTGTTTTCTGCCCAGTGGTCCAGTCCATCAAGATCACTTTGAATTTTATTTTTGTCTTCCAGGGTATTAGCTATCCCACCCAATTTTGTGTCATCTGCAAATTTGATCAGCATTCCCTGCACCTCCTCCTACAGGTCATTCATAAAAATGTTGAAGAGTACTTGGCCCAGGACTGAGCCCTGCGGTACCCCACTAGTTAACTCTCCCCAGTTTAAGAAGGTCCCATTGATAAGCACTCTTTGATTCTGATTCTGTAGCCAACTGTGGATATCTATCTATCTGTCTTTCACGGGGTGGTGGGGTGGGAGGCTTCGCTCTACCACGGATTTCGGGGGGCCGAATTCACTGGAATTCGGCCTCCTTGGGATCCATAGTGGAATTCTCTGACATCCCTAAGCAGAACCACTGCAGTGCAGTGCCTCCAACTCCCAATCCAGACAACCTATCCAGAAGGATACCATGGTCGATGGTATAGAAAGCTGCTGAGAGGTCCAGGAGAATCAATAGGGTCGCACTCCCCCTTCCCTCTCCTGGCAGAGATCATCCCACAGGGTGACCAAGGCAGTTTCCATTCTAAAACTAGGCCTGAAACCCAACTGAAATGGATCTAGATAATCTGTTTCATTCAAGTGTGCATGAAGCTCTCCTGAAACCACCCACTCAAGCACCTTGCCCAGGAAGGGGATGTTGGCCACTGGCCTATAATTGTTAACATCCTCCAAGTTCAGGTTAGGCTTTTTCAGGAGTGGTCTAATTACTGCCTCTTTTAAAGTGGCAGGCACCACTCCCTCACTCAAGGAGGAATTTACAGCCCCCTGGACCCAGCCGGACATCCCCTCCTTGTTTGATTTAATAAGCCATGAAGGGCTAGGGGTGTACAAAACCCTGCTTACTTGGCTCCGCCGGGTTCCACAGGTGGGGGGAGGTGATCCGTTCCTCCCCCCGGAATCCCCTACGGTGGGGGAGGTGATCCGTTCCTCCCCCCTGGAATCCTGCATGGCTGGCTCCACTCCATGGCCAGGCCGCAGAGCCGCCAGCTGGGCCAACCTGCAGCGGGGCCTCCAGCCGCTGCTGGGCTGGTGTGGACACAAATGGCATCCTGAGTAGGGGACGCCATATGCGTCCCTATGGTAGCCGATGATAGGCTACGTAAATATTTACATAGCCTATCACGGCTAAAGCAGGGATGCAAATGGCATCCCCTATGCCATTTGCATTCCTGTTTTATCCATGATAAGCTACGTAAATATTTACATAGCCTATGACGGCTAAAACGGGAACGCAAATGGCATCCCCTATGCCATTTGCATTCCCGCTTTAGCTGTCATAGGCTATCTATCTATCTATCTATCTATCTATCTATCTATCTATCTATCTATCTATCTCATTTCTATACCGCTCAATAGCTGAAGGTCTTTAGGCAGTTCACAAAAAATTAAAACCAAAGAGCACACAATAAAACCATATAACATATATAAAACATTAAAACCCTGGTATAGCAATACAACCAGAATAAAACCAGAATAAAACCTAGCAGCAATGCAGAGATTTAAAACACAGATTTAAAACAGCAAAGCTAAAAGTCTAGAAAGCTGAAATGCTAAAATGCCTAGGAAAATAAAAAGTTCTTCACCTGCCACCAGAAGGACTACAATGTAGGCACTAGGCAAACCTCACTAGGGAGCTCATTCCACAGCCGGGGTGCCATAGCAGAAAAGGCCCTCCTCCTAGTAGCCACCTGCCTCACTTCCTTTGGCAGGGGCTTATGGAGGAGGGCCACTGAGGATGATCTTAAGGTCCAGGCAGGCACATATGGGAGGAGGCAATCCTTCAGATAACCTGGCCCCAGGCCATTAAGGGCTTTGAATGTTAATACCAGCACTTTGAATCGGGCCCAGAAATGGACTGGCAGCCAGTGCAGCTGGAAAAGTACTCGCATAACATGAGCTTATTGGCCAGTGCCTGTTAACAATTTTGCTGCCCCATTTTGGACCAGCTGAAGTTTCTGGACCATTTTCAAAGGCAGCCCCTCGTATAACGCATTGCGGTAAGAAGTTATCAGAGCATGGCTAACTGTAGCAAGGCTATCTATCTCTTTCCAGATAAGGGCATACTTGGTACACCAGACTAAGCTGATAAAAAGTGCTCCATGCCACTGAGTTCATCTGTGCCTCAAGTGACAGTTCTGTATCCAAGAGCATCCCCAAACTACGAATGTGATCCTTTAGGAGGAGTGCAACCCATCCAGAACAGGTTGAATATCACCTAGCTGGGCAGATGAACCACCCACTAACAGTACCTCTGTGTTGTCTGGATTGAGTTTCAGTTTATTGGCCCTCATCCAGGCCATTACCATGCCCAGGCACTGATTTAGAACAGCCACTGCCTCACCTGGGTTTGATGAGAAAGAGAGGTAGAGCTGGGTGTCATCCGCATATTGATGGCACCTCAGCCCATACCTTCCCCAACAGTTTCATGTAGATGTTAAACAGCATGGGAGATAAAATAGAGCCCCGTGGAACTGCATGGCATAATTGCCATGGCACAGAGCAATAATCCCCCAGCACTACCTTCTGGAATTGGCCATCCAAGTAGGAGTGGAACTAGGGATCTCTGAAAGTCACTTACCATTTCGATTTGTGGCATCTGCGGTGGGGTGGAGGCGCTCCGCACCTCCCCCCGAAATCCTACCCAGGCATTCGTAGTCCTGTGAAATGTGCAGGCCTGCGGACGCAAATGGCGGCCAGCGTAGCAGCCGCCATTTGCATCCTTTCCCCGAGCCGTGATAGGCTATGTAAATATTTATGCAGCCTATGAAGGCAAAATAAAGCAGGGACACAAATGGTGGCCGCCGTAGCCACCGCCATTTGCGTCCTTTTTTTTTTTTTTTGTCATGATAGGCTACGTAAATATATACATAGCCTATCATGGCAAAAAACAAGGATGGAAATGGTGGTGGCTACAGCAGTCGCCATTTGCTTCCCTGCTTTTTTTGCCGTGATAGCTATGTAAATATTTACGTAGCCTATCATGGCAAAAAACCGCCGCCATTTGAGTCCATAGACTTTGCATGCCTGCGAATGCACCCAGCCGGTGGCTCCACAGAGTGGCCACGGAATAGAGCTGGCAGGGTTAGGATTTCGGGGGGCCTCCCCCCCCCACGGATGACACGAATAGCAATGGTAAGTGACTTTCGTACATCCCTAATATGCGTCTGTTCACCAGTTGCTTGGGAACATGGGCAGGAGGGTGCTGTTGCATTTGTGTCCTGTTTGTGGGTTTCTGGTCAGCAGCTGGTTCACCGCTTTGTGAACAGAATGCTGGACTAGATGGACCCTTGGTCTCATTCAGCATGGTTCTTCTAATGTTCCATCCAGAGTCGTTGGTTTCCCAACCCACAGTATCTCCATCTTCTCTGGGTTAAGTTTCAGTTTGTTCTCCCTCATCCATCCCAAAGCAGCCACCAGACACTGTTTTAAGAAGTCCACAGCCTTCCTGGGATGGCGAGAAAAAGTTTATGAACTGCAATGCTAATTACAGAAATTCCGTAGTTTTACCATGATAGTCTTCATGAATTAAAACCAGACCTTTCTAAATATCCAGTAAGTTTTATATTAACTATTTCCATACCTTGTGAAATAAAACAATGTATACATTAGGCAAATGATGAGTATTTAAGAGTCAGGGTATGTGCAAAAGTAAGTGAACCCATCGTAGCATCAGCTCAGTTAAAGAGAATAATTAGAATCAGGTGTTTAAGTGCTTAGGTAGATCTTCAGGGGTGAGTTTGGAAGGCCCAACCCTTTAAAGGATCAGAAACTTTGGGACTGTGGTCTTCACCGTACTGTTGTGTGGAAACACGTCATGACTCTGAGGACATCAGAAAAGCAGTTATTGCTCATCAGTCTAGGAAGCGTTACAAAACTAGTTCTAAGAATTTGGAGCTCCACCAAATCCACTGCTGGACAGAGAGTCTACAGGGGAGAAGGTTCAAGACCACAGTCACTGTACCCAGGAGCAATTGTCCTACCAAACTCTCACCAAGAACAAACTGGCACATCATCCGGAAAGTCAAGAAGAACTCCAGAGTAACATCCAAGGATCTGCAGGCTACTCTCACCTTGGCTAATGTGAGTTTTCATAACCCAATAATCAGAAAAAGACTGAACAAGAATGGTTTTCATGGGTGGATAGCCAGGAGGAAACCACTGCCCTCTAAAAAGAACATTGTCATCTGTCTGAAGTTCACTAAAGATCACAGAGATGATCCCCAAGACTTCTGGAACAATGTTCTCTGGACAGACAAGTCAAAAGTAGAACTTTGGGGCATCAGTGAGAAATGGTATGTTTGGCAAAAACCAAATACTGAGTTCAAACAGAAGAACCTCAGCCCAACCATCATGCATGGTGGTGGAAATGTGATGGTTTGGGCCTGTTTTGCTGCCTCAGGACCTGGACAGCTTGCCCTCATTGACAAAACCATGAATTCTGCAGTGTATCAGAAGTTTCTAGAGGAAAATGTCTGGCCATCCATCCATGAGCTGAAGCTGAACTGAAAGTGGGTCACGCAACACGACAATGATCCTAATCATTCAAGCAGATCTACAAAAGAATGGCCATGGAAGAAGAAATTCTGTGTTTTAGAATGGCCTAGTCAAAGTCCAGACCTAAACCCCATCGAAATGTTGTGGCGAGCTGTTCCTGCAAGGAAGTCCTCAAGTGTCACTGAGCTGAAGCAGTTCTGTAAGGAGGAATGGGCCAAAATCCCTCAAAATGGATGTGAGAGACTGACCAACAGTTAGAGGAAATGCTTACTTGGAGTCATTGCTGCTCAACGGGGTGCCACCAGGTACCGAATCTAAAGGTTCACGTACTTTTTCATACATGGGTGTTGAATGTTGAATCAGTTGTGGATAAATACATGTTGGAAAAGCATCATGTTTGCGTGTCATTTGTTTAATCAGGTTACCTATTGTTCTTTATCTAGGATTATGGGTTACGTTAAGATCTTATAACATTTGAGGCTCTAAATATGTGATAGTCCTAAGGGGTTCACAAACTTTGTCTTGACACTGTAGATGGAAACAAGAAGAGCTGAGTATCACCTGCATATTGATGACACTTCAGCCCAAACCTCTTAACTTTCCCCAGTGGTTTCATGGAGATGTTAAAAAGCATGAGAGACAAGATGGAACATTGTGGCAACCAAGAGGCTAATGGCCATGAGATGAAACAGATGTCCTCCAGCACCACCATCTGAGACGGCTCTTCCAGGAAGGACCAGAACCACTGTAACACCGTGGCCTCTATGCTCAATCCAGGAGGATACCATCGTTCATGGTATTGAAAGCCACTGAGAGATTTGCAGAACCTGCAGAGTTGCCCTCCCCCTTTCCATTCCCTGCCATTAGTCATCAACCATGGTGACCAAGGCTGTTTCCATCCCATCACCAGGTCTGAAACCTAATGTGAATGGATCTAAATAGTTGGTATCATACAACATTGCCTGGAGTGAGACCACCATACACTCTAGCACCTTGCCCAAGAACAGCTATTGCTATTTTGACACAGTGCAGTAGTGATCTGAAATCCTAGGATCTAAATTTGGTTTCTTCAACAAGGGCCTCACCACTGCTTTTTTCAAAGGTGCAAGAACCTTCCTGTCCCTCAAGGAGGCATTGACCACCTCGGATGTCCAGATACCCAGCCCAGCTCTGGCAGATCTCACAAGCCACTGAGCCAGTATGTATAAGCACCTAAACAGCAAGTAGTAGACCTCAGTCCTCCAAGCAGTTTTTTTTTCACATCCTCAAGATGCACAAGCTGAAAGGTATCCATAACGTGACTAGATGGTTCACAAGCCCATCCATCTCAGATTCTGTCAAACAATGGCATACATTTCAGCATGGATACAAACAACTTTATCTGCAGAATGTCTAGCACATTTCTGACAGTGGTCTGTGAAGGTTTGAGCTGTTCTATTATAAATCCTACACCAAATAGACTTTTAGAGTTGCTGGACAACATTGAGCACATGCAATGGTGGCAGGAAGAAAGATTTATTTGCCGCCATGATCATCAAAGATCGCAAATGCATTCTTATGTTTGTTCAGTTGTATTGTTTAGAAGTCTTCTGCCATTTCTGCTCTGATCATCGGCATAGTCATTTCATTGCCCTCAGAAGCTCAGGATAGCAAGGATCTAATGTGGTTCTATGACTAGGTCAAGGACATTGTGGTCTGACCATAGAATTAGCCTGGGACATCCCCTCATTCCAAGAGGTGACAGGGACCTTGGCGGGACCACTGGGAAAGCTTGTAGGAAAATTTCCAAGAGACCTCAGAAATCCATTCAGACTCACCAGCCTCCAGGGTGGACCATCAGACATGCCCCCACAACTCTGCAGAGGTTGCAGGTAGCCTGAAGGGTGATCAGATAATGTCCTGTCCATGCCTCTATTGGCTTCCACAAACAAACATCATTTTCTCCCAATCCAGCACAGAAAAGCAGGTCCAAAAGGTGCCCTGCCATATAGGTTTGGTAAGAACTTATCTGAGACAGGCTCATGGATGACATGTCAGCCATGAAATCCTGATCCACTCCTGACAAAGTAGCCTCAGCACAAATATTAAAGTCCACAATCCTTGAGATCTTCAGCACTACAGTTGAGACCACCTCAGTCAGCTCAGACATGAAGACTGTTAGGCAGCAGGGTGGGCAGTACACTAACAGAGTCCACATCATGTCTTGGGTGACCCACACCACTGACAAACAGTCCAAACTGGCTGAGTGTCAGAGGGGTATCTGAACAGAAGGGAAAGATGGGGTATCTGACCAGAAGTGGACTCTGTATAGGCCAAGGCTACACCCCTCCCTGCCCCTCCAGTCAAGCTTTGTACTGCACCAGGAACCCAGGTGGACATATTTGGGACAGTTCTGAATATTCTGAACACTGTATTGCATTTGACTAATACCCATTGCAAGCAACACAACTTAAAACATCATCCAATAACAGAATGTGAACATAAATCAAGTTAAAAACTCCCCTGCACAGTCCACTGCAATAGCATTCTGAGTACCTGCAAGAGTATGTTTTGCAGCCTGAGCAAACAGAGCAGTTTTGTGTGTAACATAAGAATCGCAGTCTGACAGTAACCAATGAATCTTCACATAGATACTTCTACCCTGAAGGCATGCCAAAATCTGTCCCAGGAATCTCTCCCTGGGATTTTGATATAAATGACAGGACAGCAAATATCCTGTGAGATATATCCTCCAACTCTCCCATACCACAGATACAGAACCGTAGGTTTCTTGAACATGCCTATATCTTCCATCCAAGAATGCTGTGGGCATGGTCTGGAAGCATGAGGTTCTGAAAGAAGCAAGAGTTTGCAAGCACTGAGCTCTTTCGTGATCCATGTTAAACAAATAATACCATGGAGAAAAGTTTGAAAATGTAATTAGATCTAGGTCCTGCCTATTATCTCTTCCATAAATCCAGTCCCTCAATTTGTTTTTGTCTCCCAGTATAGTAAAAATATCTGGTAGAAAGTTTTTGGAGGTTAGCAACTCTTGGCATGACTTAGCCCAGCCACCCTTCTTCATTTGTTCTCTTAAGCAAAGCTTGGGGAGGCAATCTTCTGACATGTCCAGGACCCGCTTTAAATAAAGAAAGGCTGCCTTCTGAGCCTTAGGTCTTACCGATACCATGCCTGTCTTTGTCCTGAGGAAGGGAGCTGGGGTCCCTCAGGGTACTGCCAGTAAGTATGTAAAAAAATTGTTCTGCCAAACCTCCAACTCCTTCAGATTGTTATGCCTGACCCCCTATAGGCTAGCCTATCGCGTGAAAAACCACAGACGCAAATGGCGTAGCAGACACCATTTGCGGCTGTAAAGCCCTTAGTTTAAGGTAAGTGCAGCCATTTACAGCTGCATTTAGCTTAATCTAAGGGCTTTATGGCTACAAATGGCATAGTGGATGCCATTTGTGCCCGGATCAGTCTCAGCCAGCGATACAGCACAGCAATGGCGGCTGTATTGCTGGCACTCCGGAGCCGGCTGGTGGCTTTGTGGAATTGCTGCGGAGCAGAGCTGACCAGCGAGGATTCTAGGGGGAATGCTGATCATATTTGCAGCTGACACAAAACTGGGTGGGATAGCTAATACCCTGGAAGACAGAAACAGAATTCAAAGTGATCTTGATAGGCTGGAGTGCTGGGCAGAAAACAACAAAATTTAATAGGGATAAATGCCAAGTTCTGCACCTAGGAAAAAGAAACCAAATGCACAGTTACAAGATGGGGGATACCTGCCTCAACAACACTACAAGCAAGAAGGATCTTGGAATTGTTGTCGATCACAAGCTGAATATGTGCCAATAATGTGATGTGGCTGCCAAAAAGGCCAATGCTATTTTGGGCTGCATTAGTAGAAGTATAGCTTCCAAATCCCATGAAGTACTAGTTCCCCTTGACTCAGCACTGCTTAAGCCTCATCTGGAGTACTGTGTCCAGTTCTGGGTGCCACACATTAAGGAGGATGCAGACAAACTGGAGAGGATTCAAAGGAGGGCAACAAAGATGATCAGGGGACTGAGAACAAAGCCCTATGAAGAGAGACTGAAAGAACTGGGCATGTTTGTTTAGCCTTGAGAAGAGAAGGCTGAGGGGAGATAGGATAGTGCTCTTCAAGACCTTGAAAGTTTGTCACAGAGAGGAAGGCCAGGATCTCTTCTCGATCATCCCAGAGTGCAGGACACGGAATAATGGGCTCAAGTTACAGGAAGCCAGACCTAAACATCAAAGAGCAAATAAAAAGAGCAAAATGAAGGAGAAAAACAGTGAAAGAATGTGAGAATCAATCTTCATTTTCAAAAATGTATGAATCATTAGTCTGCGTTACATATGAAGGAAAAAATATTGCCCCTACTTCTCAATGAAACGTCGACTATTGTATAGATAAACTTGGAATAAGATTCTACTCTTATTAATCATTAAGTTCTACTGAGAACACCCTGGGTTGTTCCCGAATAATTGTCAGCTGAAGGACTTGACTGGTGACTACATACCTGCTACACGTTTATTCTACAGGGTACAGGGGGAGTGAGTTATATTTCCTTGGACTAAATTCTCATTCCATATGTTTTCAATGTTGCTTTGATAGAAGCCTCGTGCTTTCTTATGATAGCATTTAAAAAACAAACAAACACCAACCTCCCTCTCTTACGAAATATCTAGATGTAATTCCTCAGATGGTGGCAAAAAAACCAAAACACAACCTAGTGAATATTGTTCAGTTCATGAGTAATTCTGTCCAAGAGTTGTCTACCTCAATGATTCTATTGATCGGTGTAGATGCCTTGCATGTTGTATATTTCATTTGATTCAAGCACACACAGTGTTCTCTGCATCAAGCTGCATCACTGCTTTTTTAAATGCTTGACTTTATCTGTTTTGTTGACTTTTGAGGGTGTGATTCTAATTGCCCTGGTGTATGATTTCAATTCACTTTAGTGTTTCTTCTTGGATACACAAATAATGTTTTCCAGTGCCTTGTCTAAGTTCTCTAACTGCCTTTGCATTTTGGAGTATCACGTTTTCCCCTGCACTGAGCGTTCAATGTCAGAAGGCTGCCAAGCTAAGCTAGCTCCTTCCTACAGCAGGTTGGCCAGTGATGAATAACGAGCCAGTCAGAAATGAAATCTGGGTGAGGTGCAGCCCAAAGGTCAACAGGGTAGATTACATATGACGTTAGCAGGTCTCAGACATCCTCCAGGTGAAACTGAATGCTGGACAGCTGGCAGGGATCTGGACTGCTGGAAGGGTATCACGCTGCCCCCCTGCACTGAGAGGGCAGAACTGCCCGCAATAGTCATCTCAGGACTTAGATGGGAGTCACTGGGCAATTTTGCAGCAGGACGTCCAAGCCAGGCTGCTGAGGCAAAAGAAATCCATGATCTGGCTCTTCTCCTTGTTGGCCAATAGCGAGGGATGTTGCTAGTGTCCATCTGGGCGATTGAGCCTGGTGGGTTCCCTCCAGTTCTGCCCCCCGGACACCAGTCTGTGACCCCCTCCTCTTGCGCGACTTGGCACATCGCAGACCCGCCAAGAGCAGCAGCCCCTGCCTCTGTCCCGTGTCTGGCTCTCGGCCGCAGCGGTGGCAAGAGCAGTGGGAGAGGGACACAGTTGCCAACGGGGGCAGCTGCGGAGGCGCTCGCAGCACTCCTGTGAAACACCAGCTGGAACGTGTCCCAGCGCAAGCATGGGTGGGCAGTATGCGGGGATCCAGTGGGCGGATCACAGGGCAGACTCCGGTGAGTTTGGTGATCCCTACCGATAACTGTTTCAAAAGATGGAGAATGTCTTTCTAAACATCTGCAACTCCACAAATGTGAGTCTGTGGTTCAACCTGTGGATAAACTAAATTATATCCATAGGTTGCAGGATAGCACTTTTCTCTGTCTTCTTCACATCTACCTAATCGGAGCAGGAAGTCATCTGAGATTACCTTTGCTCTGGGCAAAGAAAGGGTGAAAAGTCAAAGCCACATACCACCTGATCCTGCTTCAGTTGTTTGGCTGTTTTCACTGCCACAATAATGGCAGCACATGGGAAGCAAATTTTCTTCCCTGAAATCATCAGCATGATTAACCCTCCCGCTCACTAAGCCCCAAGGGATGTCTAGAGGCCTCAAGAAAAATTTGCAACAACATTGTTATAAAAGCTACCAATAATACTCAGAGCTGGACCAAAGGGCCAGAAGCTCTGTCGCAGGAAGGCTGATTATTTTCAGGGATGTCTGCACTGCTGGATTTACTGGGATTTCTACAGAGATAAAATATGCATAGTAGCTTGAGATATCTGCAACTAAAAGTTCCATCTTATCCCCAAAGGATTCCTCCTTCTCTTGATATTGCTTGATGCATCAGTACAGGAAAGGGTGAAATATTTCTCGGGGTTTCATCTGTGTGTGAAATAGTAAGAAAAAACACTCAACATTCAGAAATTATAACATTGGGGAGTCGGTGTAGATATCCCCCTTATTTCAACTGAACGGTTTTCAGTAGAGGTTTAATTAATATATACCTTTATGTGAAAACCCCTTATGTATTTTATTATACTTAGTGGTATATGAATATCACAAATAAATAATAAATAAAATACATATGGTCAGCTCTCATTCAAGCCCTTTATAAACAGGCAGATCTGAGACATCACATATTCTTGAGGAAAATAGGGGTATGTGTCTCTAAATGGGAACTTTGGACCTCCAAATGGTGTTGTTGTTGCTGTGGTTGCTTGTGCTGTTACCTCAGTTTGTGTGCAAGACAGGTTCTGTTCACCACAGCATGAAGACTCCTTTCTGTAAATACAGAGTGAATGACCACATTAGCAGAAGGCATGAGTTTTATCAATGGGGAGACCTTGTCATCGGACAGATTGCTTCTACGTTCTCATTCCTGTATCTTCCTACATCTTTCAGGGAAAAGCCATCTTCAAGGTCCATGAAGGAACTCATGTAAGGACTTCTCCTCTATCCCTATAGTTTTGTTTTGCTTATACTATAATAGACTACAAAGAACAGAAATGGGTTCTCAGATTGCAAAAATACATTTGTAGTAGGAATCCCCATGCATCTTGGACTTTTTTCTTATTTTGGGCTGTCTTCAGTAGTAAAGAAACAAGGTCTGCAGAAAAATGTCTGCAGCAAATATTTGCCTCCTGTGTCAACTTACTGGCATCACCTACTGGCTTCCCACAATTAATGTACGGATGCTTCCTGATAACCCTTTTCTCTTCTTTGTGATCTACTTTGGTTGCTCACCTTCTGTTTTCTTGTTTATGCCATAATAACCAGGAAGAGCTAATTAACCCACAGAATGCTCAAGAACCTTCAATTAGATTTCAATAAGAAAAGTGGTATAAAAGCCACTTTGTGTTTTCTTTGATTTAGTTTGCTCATTGCTAAGGATTCACTCAATTTCTTTCCATTGCATAATTCTAACATGTCATTTTATTTTATTTTGGAAGACAATTAAAAAAAAATGAAGGCAACCAAAAAAAAACCATGGATAAAAATATAACTGGATTGCTAAAGAAATAAAGGAGCTCACTAATTATCATTCTTATTCTATCACTGAATACTTGTGGAAGAGCTGGGAAAAACAGCTTAAATACTACATCACTGTACAATGAAAAGGATGACAACAAATGCTATATTCTTTGTGTGTGTGTTTGTGTGTGTGTGTGTGTGTGTGTATGTATGTATGTTTCTGTGTGCATGTGTGTGTTATTATGTGTGTGCATGTATGTGCATTAGTCATAAAAATATAGGCAATTTTACTTGGTTGGAAGTTGATCTAAGGTGTGTAGGGCTTCTAGACAGGAAATACATGGAATATGTGGTGCTATAATATCTATTTTAAAGTTAGGGTTCCTTGCTTGCTGCACTTGCTGACTAATTTTTCACATAACCATAGTCTTCCAAATTGTATCAATTTGCTCTTCTTTAGTTGGTTGGTTTGGGGACTTCCATTATGTGTTGTGCAACGTGGTTCATGTCTACCCAGAAGTAGGTCCTGTGAAATCAATAGGGCTGACTCCCAGGCATATGGTTATAGCACTGCAGTCTTAGATCAATAGTTATTCTTTTCAAGAAGGTTATATAATTTTAGTGAGCATGTTTTCATGTCTCCCTCACTCTATGAATTCCAGTGTGCCTTCATTTTAAATACTTGCTTTCATGTTAAACACACACACACACACACACAAACCATTACAAATGCCATGTTGTGCTCTTCCATTTATTTTCCAGAACCAGAGGTTCTCTTTTTCCTTATTCTGGCTTGGTAACAAATTCGTATCTGATACATCTGATTATTCTCCTGTGTTTTGGCATTAAAGTCTACTCTGCTCATTTCATAGCTAAAGTTTGTGTATGTTCTCAGTATTGCCAATACTTTCCATGAATCCTTGATCTTATGGAAGCCTCCCTTCCAAAACGTGCATTTTTTTTCATTTTTTTGCATTACTAGGAGTGCCCATTTCACCTTTGCATCACTGTTATCCTTGGGGGTTTAAGACTACGAGGTGTGGGCTTCTTGCCTGGCTAAACATGAATTCACAGGCATGCTCGTTCCAGCCAGTTTTGCTCAGGTCCTCCCACTCCTCTTATTATCTGCAAGGGCCTACTATTAAAAAAGATGAGGGAAATACCCCTTCTTTTAGAAGATCAGCAAGTTCACATTTGGGTTCTTGAAGAACTCTAGGATGGATATCATCTGACCTCAGCAATTTATTAACTTTCCATTTTTCAGTAAGATGGAGAGCTTCATCTTCTGTCACCACAATTGGACTCAGATCCTCACACTCCCATCCTGAAACATCAGTTCAGGCACAGGTATCTGTCCTACATGTTCTGCAGTGAAGACAGATGAAAAGAACTCAGATAGATTCTCTGCATTCTCCTTATCTTCCTTTAGTACTCCTGGAACTGAATGGACATCTAATGGTGCAATTACCTCCATAGCTGGCTTCCTGCTTGTGATATATCTAAAACATTCTTTATTGTTGGCCTTGAGGTTGTTAATGATATGCTTCTTCAAATGCTTTTTTGCATCTCCTGTTCTCAGGTTGCAACTTTGTTGCACAATTTTGGGCTCCATTTTCTTCTCCTCATTTGGGCAAGACTTCCATTTTGTGATGCAATCCTTCCCCCCACCTTCTTTTAAGAGCCTCCTTGACATTGCTAATTAAAAATGGCATTGACCTCTTGGACTTTTTGTTTCATTTCCTCTCCTGTGGAACATATTCTAGATGAGCTTGTATTATTGTGGTTTTGAGGAACCGCATGTTTCAATTATTATATTTATATTGATTTTGAAGGGATGAAACATTTTGACTCCCCTGTTCAACTTTTTAGCAGGTCCCTCATTGTAGACAGCTTTCCACTTTTCAAGTCAAATGTGACTGTGTTGGTTTTCTTTGGCAATTTCCCCACTTATGCATATATTACATCTTACCTCCATCCCTCTTTGTGGGCTGTCTCTGAGCACTAATTGGATGTATTTTCAAACTAATTTGGTTGGAGCTCCAGCATTTTTGGTGTATCCCCCCTTGGCTGACCTTTAGAAAAGAGGCTTGCTGCGACCTCTGCTTCTCTCCTCATGATCTTTTTCAAATGGCTGTTGAATTCTACCTGAACAGGTAATCACCATTCGCAGTGAACAGGTCTGAAGCTGACCCATTCACAAAGGAACAGAAGGCAAGCATAGAAAGCACAGGGGAAGTAAAGTGAATTATCTCTGTATGCTCGATAGATCCCTTCTCCCCCTCCTTCTAGTTGCAGTGACTGTGCATCAGGAACTGGCCCGAATGTACAATATTTCATCCTGATAAATACTGCTCTAACTCTTTGTCTCTCCTCACTCCCTACGCTTACCCGTGACCCATTCATTTTCCTTCAAGAGGGTTTTATGCAATACTGCTTACTTCATGCCTTCCATCTCACCCCCAAAACGCTTCCTCCTGCCAGCTGAACAGTCCACACATTCCATGCCCTAGTTCAATGTCTGGAGTCCACTGCCCGTCTCCACGAGAATTCAGCTCATCTCCCCACAATCCAAGTTTTCATTGAAGGCTGAAATAGTTCATTTTCCTGGTATCTAAATTGCAGTTGCGCTACTACAGTATTTCCCTAAAAGTTATGTGTATGTTTTAATACTTGTTAGCTAAGTAGATACGCCATGGTTTTCAGAAGCTTAAGTGCATTTGGATTGATCTGAGTTTCCCTTCGCCCACTTTGCCAATGATAGTCTATTGCCAATGTCAAAAAAAGGTCCTTTTGATGAATGTTTGTCTTTTAGAACATGCACAAGTTTGTACATGCACCTAGAGGGAGGACACCTGGCAACACCTTCATGACTAGTATCCGTTGCTGGCCTTACATGCAAGAAGGGTGTAATCCAGTTGGAGGCTGCTGAATATCCAATGCAGGGAGGCCAGTGAACAGAGGTGATTCTCGTCTCTGTGCTCAGGCTGCCCTACATTTTCACTAGATGGGCGATTTCTCCCGTTAAGCAACGGTGCTTCTGAGCGAGAAGGAAGGAGGCCAGGGTGAGCACAGGAAGCTGCATAACACAGCTTTCCATGTCTCCTCTCCTCCCCACCACCAGGACTGCTCCTTTCCCCCATCTCTGTGCCCCCTTTCGGAGTGCTGGGATGTAGCCAGAACCACACAGGCTATGAGGTTGGAAGGGGAGCACAGTTTCTAGGCTCTGAGGTTGAACAACTTTTTCTGCCCTCTGCTCCAAGAAACCAAACAATCCTGTCCCCTCCCCCCTTGATGCTATCTAGGGGGAATAGAATTGCTCTCTAAATTAGTTAAATCCTGTTTTAAAGGCTTTTAAGTTGGTGTCCAGATCTACTTTATATAACAGGATTGTTTTAAGGATTCCTTGGACAATGTATATGGAAAGATGCAAACACTCTAAATTGCTTCAGAAATGCTAACTGTTATGTAGATGGCATTAACACAGCTGGCACAAATATCTACCATTTCCACATGGCTTTGGTTATGTATTCCTTGATAGAAGGAAATACAGAGTGTGGTGACAATGTGCATTACAGTCCTACCTGTCATACAGAACCTCCTATAGCAATGTCAGAACTCATTCATTTCAACCAGATCCACCGCTGAGATTGCATCTGACCGACTGTTCTGCATGAAAAGAATTCCCAGAGGACTTCCTTGCCAGCTTTGGGAGAGGCAACTTGTGGCCCTCCAGATGATTTGATCTACAACTCCCATCACCTCTCTCCATTGGCTATGCTGGCTAGAGCTGATGGGAGGTGAAGGCTGGACCATCTGGAGAGACAGAGGTTGCCCATCTGTACTCTATGAGAAACTGACCAACAGAGCAGAGGCTCTGTAGAAGAACTCAACCATCAATCTATTTCATTGTCTATTTGTAACAAACACCTAAAATATGTTCCTTTGTTTCATGAGAGTGTCTAATTCAGTTAAAATCTGAGAATGTGATGTATTCCTTGTTATTCAGGCTACAGATCCAAATTAATACAAAATAATATTAGCATGGTACATGATTATAACCTAATACACCTTACTAACATCTTTTTGTACACTGGTTTTTTGTTGTCTCTCTCTCTACCTTAACTGAAATGATCAGATATGACAGCAAAGCTATTGTTGTCATTTCCATGTCTGTCTGTCTGTCTGTCTGTCTATCTTCTTTGTCCCAGTGTTGTTCGAACCACATCCAAGCACTCTGTGGATCTCAAAAACCTATGATAAGAAAAGCCCATTATCTTTCCAGCTTACCAGGGGCAGAAAATACATGCCAAGACAACATAAAGGCAGCTGTTTAAAAGATGTTGACCTCCCAGATTCTTTACAGCTCAGTGGGATGTCAGGTTTCCCCCCACCTCTTATTTCACAGGGATTGTCTATGGTGCATGGGGCCAACAAAATCAGCAGTGACTTTCCTAGGGGGATTATACTAGGGACTATATCGTTACAGGCAGCATTCAAGGAGGATTGGAGATCTCAAATAACTCATGCAGTGTAGAATACTGCTGCTACCCATAATTGAGAAGAGCAACCAATGTTAGTTTTTCTTTGCAAAGCAGGGGTGTATGAGAAATTTTTCAGTTCTTTTTTTAAACCAGGATTTATTTACCCAGTTTGCATTTTCTGGAGCGAACACATGCTCAGAAACAATCTGTAGAAGTCTGTACATTTTCATGCTAGAAGAAAAAAAAAGTTCACAATTTGATATGAACTTAGGTCAGAAGGAGCTTTGAGATGGAATTTGAATAATTTTGGCAAGCTCATGTTTTGCTGTTTTGCACAGCTCTATTGTAAAGTAAAGAAGGAGGAGAGTAAATGTATTACCTTCTGTCAACTAGTTTTAAATTTGATGTGTTTGGCATCATAAAATACAGCATAGCACAACAACAACAACAACAACAACAATCACATGATAGGTCACCGAAGCCATGTTTTGAGGTTATCTAGGAGGGGAGCGTCATTCCAAGAAAGTTTAAAAGGAATCATTTAACAAGATGATGACCTCCCAAGAACTGTAAATCAAAAGTGGATGTCAACTCAAGTTTTTGTTTTTTGTTTTTCCGTTGTTTCATACATATCTATGGTGGAAGTGGTTTAATTAATCAGTTTTGACCATGTTTGGGGGAGGTTATGACAGGGACTGTGTTATTGCAGGAAGAAATCCAGGAGCAGCAGAGCTGAGATAATGCCATGCAATGTTGTATATGGAAGGAAGGAAGGAAGGAAGGAAGGAAGGAAGGAAGGAAGGAAGGAAGGAATCCTTTATTTACAGTCAACTGACCACCAGCAAAAGATACAAAAATGCATAACAATGAAATATGTTGTTCCACATCATAAAATTAAGTCACAGTGCCATAGAGGATCTAGTTAAAATAGCAATGTTCGAAATTTTATAAACTTGCTTGGTAATTCATCTGTTGGATCTTTCGAGTAAGATTTACATAAAACATTCTAAAGACCAACCAGGAAAAGATTGAGTAATTGGAAGTATCAGGGCTAGGGATGCTGGAGAATTCTGCCACGGACTCCATGGCAATGCCCCCCGCCACACAAACGAATCCCCCTGGGATGGAGCCTACCTGGCAGTAGTGATGTACGAAAGTCACTTACCTGGTCCTGCAGCTTGCTTCGCAGTGGGGGGGAGGAGCTTCGGTTCTCCCCCCGAAATTCAGGCCGGGGGGGAGGTGCCCCGCCTTGCCCGGCTGAAATTCAGGCCGGGGAGGAAGGCGCCCTGCCTCGCCTGGCCGAAATTCAGGTCGGAGAGAAGTGCCCCATCTCCCTGGCCGCGAAATACAAAGTGGAAAAAAAAACCCACCCGTGATAGGCTACGTAACGATTTACGCAGCCTATCACGGCTAGATTTCCAAAGGCAGCCGTGATAGGCTACGTAAATCGTTACGTAGCCTATCACGGGTGACTTTGAAAAAAAAGAAAAAAGCACGTATGCAAATGGCGGCTCCCATGGGCGCCGCCATTTGCGTTCCTTATTTGGTCCTGGTAGTCTACGTAAAATTTACGTAGACTACGGCGAAAATAAGGGCAACGCTATTTGCGTACGTGCTTCTTATTTTTTTCCCCCCCAAATCACCTGTGATAGGCTACGTAACGATTAACGTAGCCTATCATGGCTGACTTTGGAAATCTAGCAGTTATAGGCTACGTTAATCGTTACATAGCCTATCACGGGTTTTTTTTTTTTTTACTTTATTTTGTGATGGCGGCGGTGGCAGCCAGTCGGAAGACTAGCCGCCGCCCCAATCCCCGCCGAAACGCCGCCGAACCCTGCCTCGGGGAGGGACATTCGCAGGAGGTAAGTCCCATCCCGGGGGGGGCAGGGGGGCGGAGAATTTCACCAACAATTTCGGGGGGCCGAATGTGTTGGCATTCGGCCTCCCGGAGATTCCGGGAGAAATTCTCCGCAATCCCTACCTGGCAGTGGCGGCTCCATCAGTGGCTCCTGCGGAGGTGGCAGCACCAGGTCATCTTCCAGCTGCTGCCAGGCTGCATCCGCTACACCGGCCTCCATTTGCGTCTCTGCCAAGTCGTGATAGGCAATGTAAGTATTTATATAGCCTATTATGGCAAAAGCCAGGGATGCAAATGGCATAGCAGCCATTTCCATCACTTCCTTTTGCCATGATAGGCTATGTGGATACTTACGTAGCCTATCACGGGTTGGCAGGGATGCAAATGGCATAGCGGCTGCCATTTGCGTCCCTGCCTTTTGCCGTGATAGGCTAAGTAAATACTTATGTAGCCTATCATGGCCTAATGCAAGGATGCAAATGGCGACTGCTATGACGGCAACCATTTGCGGCCGCAGCAGCCCAGCAGCAGCCTGAAATCTGGCTGCAGCCAGCCATGGCCGGCAGCTCCTAGGGATGGCGGAGAATTTCTCCCCGAAACTTTGGGGGGCCGAGCGCCAATGTGTTCGGCCCCCCGAACAAGTTTCGGGGAGAAATTCTCTGCACCCCCCACCCCCGCACCCCCCCCCCGGGATGGGACTTACCTTTGGCGAATGTCCCTCCTGATGGCAGGTCCGGCCGGCGGTTTGGCGGGTCTTCGTCAGGGGCGGGGGCAGCAGCTGATCTTTCGACCGGCTGCCACCGCCGCCATTGCAATAAAAGAAAAAAAAAACGCCCCCGTGATAGGCTACGTGACGATTAACGTAGCCTATCATGGCTAGATCTGCAAAGTCAGCCGTGATAGGCTACGTAAATCGTCACTTAGCCTATAACGGGTGACTTAAAAAAAAAAAAAAGCGCGTATGGATAATGGCGGCCCCCATAGGGAGACGCCATTCACGTTCCTTATTTGGTCGCTGTAGTCTACGTAAATGTTTATGTAGACTACGGCGAAAATAAGGGCAATGCTATTTGCGTTGCCCTTATTTTCACCGTTGTCTACGTAAAGATTTACGTAGACTACAGCAACCAAATAAGGAACGCGAATGGTGGCTCCCTATGGGGGCCGCCATTTGCGTATGCGCTTTTTTTTTTTTTAAGTCACCCGTGATAGGCTACGTGGCGATTTACGTAGCCTATCACGGCTGACTTTGCAGATCTAGCCATGATAGGCTACGTTAATCGTCACGTAGCCTATCACGGGGGCGTTTTTTTTTTTTAACTGTTTAGTTCGTGGCCGGGCGAGGCAAGGCGCCTCCTTCCCGGCCTGAATTTCGGCCGGGCGAGGTGGGAAGCCTCCCTCCCCGGCCTGAACTTCGCGGGGGGAGCAACGAAGCGCCTCCCCCCCACCGTGGGAAATCTTCGAGGACAGGTAAGTGACTTTCATCTGCCCCTAGCAGCTCCACAGCCTTGCCGTGGAGCAGAGCCGGCTGGGGAGGATTCTGGGGGGAGCGATGGATTGCCTCCCCTCCCCCCACATGGATGCCCTGGATGGAACAGGGTAAGTAATTCATACACCCCTAATCAGGGCATATCTGACCCCCTGATAGTAACAGCAATTGAACAAAACATTTATTACAGATTCCACTCCAACATTGTTGCAAGGGCAACGTCTCTCCTTTACCTGTGTTTTGTAATACCTCCCAGTGAAGAGTTTAGCGGGCAAACCATTAAGCCAGGCAAAAGAACACTTCTGCTTCTAAATATAATTCAGGAGAGCAACCAGTGGCCCATCAGAGATCATCATGGCTGTAAGAAATTGTCTAAGATGCTTCAGCGATTCTTATTGTTTTATTACATGATATATGTCTTTTATTGCAGTATGATGCCAAAGAACTACCAGCATATCTTAGCCTTGGTATTCACTCTAAAGGAGATCAATGAAAATCCCACAGTCTTACCTAATGTCACAATTGGGTTTCACATCTATGAGAGCTACTACAACCCACAGATAACTAATATAGGTGCCCTTGGTCTGCTTTCTTCACCGCATAGATTCTACCCCAACTACAATTGCGATGTGCTGAACAATTTGATAGCCTTCATTGGGGGAATGTACCCTCTCATCTCTCTTGACATTGCCACAATCTTGGTGAATTACAGGACTCCACAGGTAGGTTTGTAGAAATGAGTTGGTATCTTCATTCCAAAATGGCAGAAAGAACAGGACTTTTGAAGCCTTTATGCAAAGCTTTATAGCTGCAAGCGGACAAGATAGGCAGTCACTATTTCTGCAGGGCAAAATTAGCAAGTGTTTAATTGGTATTTGGTCCCAAAGAAGAGAGAGAACCCGAGGCAAAGAAATCAAGTGTGGACATTTGACATTTCACCAATATGATTTCCATAGCTGCCACTTTGCTCTGGTTTTTGACCACTGTGCCCCAGAGAGAAGAGACAGTTAGGCAGAAGCTGAGTGTTTGGCAGTAGTAGGCATTTTACCCCAGCACCCCACAGAGTGGGAGAGAGGCTGGTTTAGCTGATGTTTGTGCACTGCAACCCACTGAGTTAATGGAGAAGAGAGAAAGAGAGAGAGACCGACTCTGTAGCTGGGATTTGCCTGCAAGTCTCCTAAGCTGGAGAAAGAGCCATGGCAGGCACAGTTTGGAAAACATTTGACTCTGGCAGTTCCGCTCTTCCCAAATATGCAGGATTCAGAAGGCAAAGTACTGCTTGCAGTTCCCTCAGCACCAGCACCTAGAATATCCAATGTAGGGATGGGGGAGTAATCCTCCACGGACCCCAGTTCAAAAGAATCCGGCCTCCCGGAGTCCATGGAGGATCGGAAGACTTACCTCTGCCTCCTAGAGGAATCCTCGCCAGCCAGATCCTGCCTGCTGGCCAGCTCCGGAGCAACAGCTGCCACTGACATATCGCTGGGTGGGCGGATTGACTGTGGACGTAAATGGCGTCCACTACACCATTTGATGCCACATAGATCATAGTTTAAACTAGGGATGTATGAAAGTCACTTACCGTTTTGCAGATCTGCTTCACGGTGGGGGGGGGAGGCGCTCCGTCCCTCCCCCCAGAGTCCTGCCCGACCGGCTCTGCTCCACGGGGATTCCATGGAGCCACCAGCTGGCTCCACCTGCAGCCAGACATCTGGCCGCTGGGCAGCAGGGATGCAAATGGCAGCAATACGTTTGCATCCCTGTATTTAACCATGATAGGCTACATAAATAATTAAATAATTATGTAGCCTATCATGGCAAAGTAAAATAAAATATGCATATGAAAATGGCGACGGCTATGGCAGCCACCATTTGCGTTCCTTATTTTTTGCCGTTTTAGTCTACGTAAATATTTACATAGACTATTATGGCAAAAATAAAGGGGAACGCAAATAGCGTAGTGGGCGCTATTTGCTTTCCTTTTTGATTCGCCGTTTTAGCCTACGTAAATATTAGCACCCACTAAGCTATTTGCGTTCCCCTTTATTTTCCCCATAATAAATATTTATGTAGACTAAAAAGATGAAAAATAAGGAACGCAAATGGCGGCCAACGTAACTGCCGCCATTTGTGTATGCTGTTTTATTTTTTTATTTTTTTATTTTTTTACCTAGATGTGATAGGCTACATAAATCTTTACATAGCCTATCATGTTTGGGTAAAAAAAAAAGAAAAAAGACCCAACTGCAAATGGCGGCGGCAGCAGCCTGTCGGAAGACCAGCTGCAGCCACCGCTGAAGCTGCCGCTGGAGCTGCCGCCATCTGGAACATCCGCCCCAGGTAAGTCTTGTCCCGGGGGGGATCCACGGAGGAGTGGGGGGGTGGCAGGCCGTTCCGCCATGAATTTCGGGGGGCCGAATGCCAGTGCTCTTGTTTTCCACCTTCCCTACCGTATCCGGTCATATTCCCCTCCCCTGCCTGTCCATATACGGTGATGTTTGCATTTCCCTCCTGTCCAATCACAGCTCTTGATGGCCCCATGTCGTCTTCTGGCTACTGATCTCATAGCTTCCTCAGCACTCAATTTTTCCTCAGCAACAAGCAAAGGGATGGATGTAAGCATGCTTGTCTGATATCGGAAGCTAAGTAGGGTCAGCGCCGGTTAGTAGTGGGATGGGCAACCACCTGGGAATCAGGCTTCCTGCATTGAGCAGGGGGTTGTTCTATCCCTTCAAATGAGACTACATTTTATCCCCTCCTATCCCTCGCTTTGGATTTTGTTTTGTTTTTTAAATTAAGGCGTTATCTTTGAAGAATCGTGGCTTCTCTGCAATTTTTTTTCTCCAAATCAGGCATGATCTTCCAAGATTCGAAAAGTCGAGGATTTGAAGCTTCTTTGAATTTTTGACTCTTCGAAGATCATGCCTGAATCAGAACAAAGAAAACCAACACAAAACCCTATTTACCAGCCCTGATAAAAACAAATATTCTGAGCTTGTGCAGTTTTCCATGTTAAACTCACTGAAATTATAGCACTATCATAGCAGGGGCAAAAATGGACTTTGCTTCTGCTACCCTGATGCTAGACACATTTGCTTGGGAATACGTTCCACTTTGTTGTTAAAAAAAGAATAATATTTTTCAATGAACATTTAGTAACATGAGCACCTGCCCTGTCAGTTGGCCCTAAACTCCAAAATGTTATAAAATAAGAAGAAAGGATGCTGTACAAGTAGCATTCAAAGTGGTAGGCACAGGCATGCCAGTACCTGCCCAGGTGTTGATACAGGGTCTGTTTCCCAGTGTCCCCATCACCTGCTGCTCTCTGAAGGGTCATTTGGGTGGGGGGCTGGCACTTAGATGCCAAATCCAACCCTTACGGCACCACGGCCCCCCAATCTAATCAGAAGAAGCCCTGAAACACAGAACTCAATAGCACAATCCCCAAACTGTTAAGAATGCACACTGCCTTCACCTTCTATGATATAACAATTGTACTCATATGTTGGGAAACTGAGCATGACTTGGAGCATTACTAAATGTCTCTAAATGTCATTAAGTAAAAGTTATATTAGATCAATAATGTTAATAACGAATGGAAGGTGCAGCTATGCTAGAAATCATACAAAAAAGATTACAAAAACAGAAACTTTTCCCACCCATGGCTTCCATTCTTAATATCAGATGGACTTCATCAGTATATGGGGATTGTCCAATTACTTGTCCATTCATAAAATGCATCTATGTTCTATTTCAGCTCACTACTGGTCCTTTTTCTGCAGCATGGGGTGACAAATCTCTATTCTGGTATTTATACCAGATGGTCCCAAATGATGCACATCAGTACAGAGGGATTGTGCAGTTACTTGTGCATTTCAAGTGGACATGGATTGGGCTCTTTACTACTGATAGTATCCATGGAGAACGGCGTTTGCAGAAATTACTGCCAATGCTTTCACAGGAAAGTATCTGTGTTGCCTTTATAGAAAAATTCCAAGCCTTCGAAAAACGAAGAGCTAAGGCAGCGTCGTTGCATGGTGAATTGGAATATAATTCAGTTTTCATGGAAAGAAAGGCCAAAGTATTTCTTGATGATTCTTCTCATCCATCTATAATTAAAATAAGCTCACTTCTTCAGAGAGCGGTGCTGGATTCACCTATGAGTAAGGTGTGGATTATGACAACATACTGGGATTTCATAGTAAGCACCACTGCAGTGGGTCGTGATATACAATCCCTCCATGGCATGCTATCCTTTGCAGTTCACTCAAAGGAACCATTGGGATTCAGACAATTTCTTCAGAGTGTAAATCCTTCCTGGGCAAAAGAAGATGGCTTTATCACGGTATTCTGGGAGAAGACCTTCAAGTGTTCATTGAAAAGAACCTTTGAGAGTGAAGCATTCCAGAAAGACTGCAGTGGAGAGGAGAAACTGGAGAGCCTTCCTGGAACTTTCTTTGAAATGGGTATGACTGGTCACAGCTACAGTGTGTACAATGCAGCCCTTGCTGTTGCACATGCTCTATATTCCATGCATACATCAACATCCAAACACAAATTACAGAGGTCTGGAAGAATGCTGGAGCCCTGGAATGTGCTGGCCTGGCAGGTATTTTTTTATCAAAAGCACATCCCTTTTATATGTTAATTGTTAACATAATCTAGACACATATACTCTATTTGACAGTGCTATGGATCTTTCAGCTCCACAAATAATTCTGTTAGGAATATGATTGACTTATGGTTGACAAAAATACTACTGCTTTGGTAACAAGCATTCAAAAATACTGGCTAGAGTGCACTAATGATGTGCACCCTCCACCTATCTATTTGGAATGGGGCATGAAACAGGGCTGTGCCCTGTCACCTCTGCTCTTCACCCTTTCCCTGGAACCATTGGCTAATATCATACATCATCACCCTGGTATTGCTGGATACAGGGGATGGAGTGAAGAACATGTGAGAAACATGTGTGGAGAGAACATGATAATCATGCTGGGGGATCCATGCCAATCAGTCTCTAATTGAAAGGAAGAATCTGGAGAAATTCTCAGAAATTCTCCGCCATCCCTAGGGATGTCAGAGATATTCTCTCGAAAGTGAAATGGGCCCCAAATCAGCCACATTCGGTTCGCTGAACCCTATTCCGGGACGGGGTGCCCCGGTCTACCCAAACGTGAGCTCATGCGGCACTTTATTTTTTTTTATCCGCTGAAAGTTTTACGAAGCTATTTACGAAGGCAACTTTGCAAATTAGGATGAAAGATGGAGAAAGGGATTTCACGAAACTATTTAATAAACATGCAGTTTCCTTTCCTGCTACGACGCGGCTTTCTTTTGCTGGGAGGGATGGGTTACGAAGTGCACGTAGCCTGCCTGCCCTAAGGCTGAGCTGCATAGCCTCATCTTTTGTTTTATACTTTTATTGTCTGTGTGAGGTCAGGTTCAGGTCAGGTGAGGACAGGTGAGCGAGATCCCTCCAGGCGTCCCCCCCACCCCACCAGGAAGATAATGTCATTGAGGGGAGGGAACTCATCAACCATTTATCCCATGGATTCCCGCCTTCAGTTCACATGGGACGGCGGTCGTGCAGCCTCACTTGCTCCAAGCTAGACTCCAGAGTCCAGAGACAGACTAGAAGAGGCGCCTCTGCTGCTCCATCCCAGCTGCTGCAAGGAGGGTGTTTTCTTTCTCTGCATCCCCGCATTCTACGGCACTGCAGTTCAACTTTTTTTCTTTTTTCTTTATTACAGTGAAGGTATGTTTACTTTCCCCTTCATGGATCACTGCCTTGTTGTGGCGAAGGGGCTTGCGTAACTCAATGAAGCCATAAGCTATGCCGTGCAGGGCCACTCAAGACGGACAGGTCATGGCAGAGAGTTCTGACAAAATGTGGTCCACTGGAGAAGGAAATGGCAACCCACTCCAGTATTCTTGCCAAGAAAACCCCATGGAACGTATCACAAGGCTAAAAGATATGACGCCGGAAGATGAGCCCCTCAGGTCGGAAGGTGTCCAATATGCTACTGGGGAAGAGCAGAGAGTATTTCCAAGTAGCGCCAGAAAGAGTGAAGCGGCTGGGCCAAAGCCGAAAGGACACTCAGCTGTGGATGTGTCTGGTGGTTAAAAGAAAATCCGATGCTGTAAACAACAATATTGTTTAGGAACCAGGAATGTCAGATCAATGAATCAAGGTAAGCTGGAGGTGGTCAAACATGAGATGGCAAGACTGAACATCGACATCTTGGGAATCAGCGAAC
Organism: Heloderma suspectum; assembly: GCF_057233095.1. NCBI lineage: Eukaryota > Metazoa > Chordata > Lepidosauria > Squamata > Helodermatidae > Heloderma > Heloderma suspectum. The sequence continues at coordinate 89,341,385 of NC_139463.1, read as the reverse complement.
TAAAATGGACAGGCATGGGCGAATTTAATTCAGGTGACTATCATATCTACTATTGTGGGCAAGAATCCCTTAGAAGAAATGGAGTAGCACTCATAGTCAACAAAAGGGTGGGAAAAGCAGTACTGGGGTACAATCTTAAAAATGATAGAATGATCTCAGTACGAATCCAAGGCAAACCATTCAACATCACAGTAATTCAAGTCTATGCCCCAACCACTGAGGCCAAAGAAGCTGAGGTTGATCGGTTCTATGAAGACCTACAACACCTTCTAGAACTCACACCAAAAAAAGATGTCCTCTTCATCATAGGGGATTGGAATGCTAAAGTAGGAAGTCAAGAATTCACCAGGATAACAGGCAGGCATGGCCTTGGTGTACAAAATGAAGCAGGACAAAAGCTAATAGAGTTTTGCCAAGAGAACATGCTGATCATAGCAAACACTCTTTTCCAACAGCACAAGAGGCGACTCTACGCATGGACATCACCAGATGGTCAATATCGAAATCAGATTGATTATGTCCTTTGCAGCCAAAGATGGAGAAGCTCCATACAGACAGTAAAAACAAGACCTGGAGCTGACTGTGGCTCAGATCATGAGCTGCTTCTTGCAAAATTTTGGCTTAAATTGAAGAACATAGGGAAAACCACTAAACCGTTCAGGTATGACCTAAATCATATCCCTGATGAATATACAGTGGAGGTGAGGAATAGATTTCAGGGATTAGACCTGATAGACAGAGTGCCTGAGGAACTATGGACGGAGGTCCGTAACATTGTTCAGGAGGCAGCAACGAAATCCATCCCAAAGAAAAAGAAATGCAAGAAAGCAAAGTGGCTGTCTGATGAGGCTTTACAAGTAGTTGAGGAAAGAAGGGAAGCGAAAAGCAAGGGAGAAAGGGGAAGATATACCCAACTGAATGCAGAGTTCCAGAGAATAGCAAGGAGAGACAAGAAGGCCTTCTTAAATGAACAATGCAAAGAAATTGAGGAAAACAACAGAATGGGAAAGACTAGAGATCTCTTCAAGGAAATTGGAGATCTCAAAGGAACGTTTTGTGCAAAGACAGGCATGATCAAGGACAAAGAAGGCAGGGACCTAACAGAAGCAGATGAGATTAAGAAGAGGTGGAAAGAATACACAGAAGAACTATACAGGAAAGATCTGAATGTCCCTGAAAGCCATGATAGTGCAGTCACTGAACTTGGGCCGGACATCCTAGAGAGTGAAGTCAAGTGGGCCTTAGGAAGCATTAGTAACAACAAAGCTAGCGGAGATGACAGTATTCCAGCCGAGCTATTTAAAATCCTAAAAGATGATGCTGTTAAAGTGCTGCATTCAATATGCCAACAAATTTGGAACACTCAACAGTGGCCACAAGACTGGAAAAGGTCAGTTTACATTCCAATTCTAAAGAAGGGCAGCGCCAAAGAGTGTTCAAACTACCGCACAATTGCGCTCATTTCACATGCCAGCAAGGTGATGCTCAAAATCCTACAAGCTAGGCTTCAGCAGTATGCGAACCGAGAACTACCGGAAGTACAAGCTGGGTTTAGAAGAGGCAGAAGAACTAGAGATCAAATCGCCAACATTCGCTGGATCATGGAGAAAGCAAGAGAATTCCAGAAAAACGTCTATTTCTGCTTCATTGACTATGCTAAAGCCTTTGATTGTGTGGATCACAGCAAACTGTTGCAAATTCTTAAAGTGATGGGAGTACCAGACCACCTTACCTGTCTCCTGAGAAACCTGTACGAGGGTCAAGAAGCAACAGTAAGAACCAGACATGGAACAACCGAGTGGTTCAAAATTGGGAAAGGAGTACGACAAGGCTGCATATTGTCACCCTGCTTATTTAACTTATATGCAGAGTACATCATGAGAAATGCTGGGTTGGATGAATCAGAGGTCGGAATTAAGATTGCTGGGAGAATTATCAACAACCTCCGATATGCAGACGATACCACCCTAATGGCAGAAAGCGAAGAGGATCTCAAGAGCCTCTTGTTGAGGGTGAAAGAGGAGAGTGCAAAAGCTGGTTTGAAACTCAACATTAAAAAAACGAAGATCATGGCATCTTGCCCCATCACTTCCTGGCATATAGAAGGGGAAGAAATGGAAGCAGTGACAGATTTTACTTTCTTGGGCTCCAAGATCACCGCAGACGGTGACTGTAGCCATGAAATTAAAAGACGCTTGCTCCTTGGGAGGAAAGCTATGGCCAACCTAGACAGCATAGTAAGAAGCAGAGACATCACCTTGCCGTCAAAGGTTCGTCTAATCAAAGGTATGGTTTCCCAGTAGTAATGTATGGCTGTGAGAGCTGGACTATAAGGAAGGCTGAGCGCCGAAGAATTGATGCTTTCGAACTGTGGTGCTGGAGAAGACTCTTACGAGTGCCCTGGACTGCAAGGAGGTCAAATCAGTCCATCCTAAAGGAAATCAACCCTGAGTGCTCATTGGAAGGACAGATAATGGAGCTGAAGCTCCAATATTTTGGCCACCTAATGCGAAGAGAAAACTCTCTGGAAAAGACCCTGATGCTGGGAAAGACTGAAGGGAAAAGGAGAAGGGGACGGCAGAGGATGAGATGGCTAGATAGCATCACGGATGCAATGAATATGAACTTGAGCACGCTCCGGGAGAGAGCGCAGGACAGGAACGCCTGGCGTGCTATGGTCCATGGGGTCACGAAGAGTCGGACACGACTGAACGACTGAACAACAACATGTTTACTTTACCTGAATGTGCCCCTATGCTTAGTGATTTTGGGGTGAGATGGAGGAGCAGGGGGAACTGGGTGGGAAGGCATCCTGCAAGGACTCCTTCCCCCATCCTCCTGGGCTTTCCAGGATTAATCCATGTGCCTGCCTATGTATTTCTGAGTGGGTTGGGGCGGGGGGGGGGGAACTGGAAGGACTCCATCCCCCATCCTCCTGGGCTTTCCAGGATTCACCCATGTGCCTGCCTATGTATTTCTTTCTGGGGTGGGGGGAGGGGGGGAGCTGGAAGGACTCCATCCCCCATCCTCCTGGGCTTTCCAGGATTCACCCATGTGCCTGCCTATGTATTTCTTTCTGGGGCGGGGGGAGGGGAGGGCTGGCTGGGGAGGGGGGGAGCCATGCTCCAGGCACCATTGCTATTGCTAGTCTGCAACAAGGCAAGGACTCCATCTCCCATCCTCCTGGGCTTTCTAGAATTCACCCATGTGCCTGCCTATGTATTTCTTTCTGGGGTGGGGGGAGGGGGGAGCTGGAAGGATTCCATCCCCCATCCTCCTGGGCTTTCCAGGATTCACCCATGTGCCTGCCTATGTATTTCTTTCTGGGGTGGGGAGAGGGGGGAGCTGGAAGGACTCCATCCCCCATCCTCCTGGGCATGGATGGACCACATCCTCCATCCTGGGCTTTTCAGCCTAGTCTGCTGTACAATATGCCCCTATTTAGTTAGCACTGAATGGCTGGATTGGAGGGTAACTACTTCTGCACTGCACTATATCTGCGATTGTAGGCTGTTCACATGATTTCAGCTTTGCCACATGCATTTATGTCTCCTTCTGCCCAGAGACATGAACATGGAGAAAGAGGAACCCGTGGTCAATCCGGCACTCAAAAGAGGCGTGGACGCCCGGCAAGAACATACACCGCTGAGGTTGCATTTCAGCGGTATTTTAATAATGAGATGGAAGTGGAGGAAGCCCAAGGTGTGACCAGCAGTGACAGCGGCCCCAGCCCCAGTCCACCCCGCACCCGTAAGCAGCGCACACCACCAATTTCCGCTACAGAAAGTGACACAGGCACAACCGGCCACAACTCCAGAGGAAGAGGAAGAAAGTTCTTGGATGGTGAGCGGAAGGGCAGTGTCTCCAAACCCAAAGCGGATGAAAATGTTCCCAAGGAGACTCTGCAGCGGCGGGATGAAAGTCAAGATATCTATCTCATTCCAAAGGATGAATCTGGTAAGACTCTGTCATCACAGGTGCTTGTGAATATCTGGATACAAATAAATGTCTTTGAATATTTGAATAGACCCTACATTAGCCTTCCGCAACCTGCAGCCTTCCAGATGTTTTGGGCTACAACTCCCAGCATTATTGCCCATTGGTCATGCCGGCTGGGCCTGATGGGAGTTGAAGTCCAAAACCTTTGGAGGGGAGCATTTCGGGAAGGGATCTTCTTGTTCAACACAACAAAACATACATGACTGTTTTACATTCATTCATATTCATTGCTGTGAACATATTTCATATTATTTAAATGTTACATGGTGCTCCAGTACTAAAGAAAACCCCAACTCTTTAAAAGAACTGCAATACTTTCTCAAACGATACACCTTTTCGGTGGGAAAACACTTCAGTGTTTTGTGCTTGCTTTGTTTCCAAAGCCATTCATCACAGTTTGCTGTCTTGTTTGGGCTTGATCTCTTTTAACTAGAGCTGCAATGTGAATTGATTAAGCAATTACATTTCTGAGGATGGTTTTTAAAATGTTGCAGAAATCTGAGTCAGAGACTTATTTAGTCTCTTTAGTCTGACCCCCGATATGGCTACTACAAAAAGAGGGCCTGACTAATCAGGCACTGCTCCTGGGGGACCACAAATGCACCCTGGAAAAAGGCAGTGGGATTCGCCAAGTATGTGCTCAGGTCAGGACCAGCCCTATCGTTAGGGAGCAGTGAGGTGTTGTGGCACAGAACTGGGGGTGCTCCTCAGACTGCCTTGCAGCTCCTCAGCCAGCTTGTTGTCCTCTGGTGTGGTGGAAGAGGCTCTCCCATTGTCACTGTTCAAGTAAGATTCAGCTATCGCCCTATGTAGGATGGAGGGGTGCCATTTTACCCTTTGCCTCAGGAAGCAAAACACTTTGGGCCAGCCCTGTGGGGGATGAGTCCCACACAATGGTATAATAGAGCTGATGAAAGGAGTGGACCTTGCAAGGGAGCCAGATATCTCCTCCCCCATGCTTTTCAGACTTTCACCAGTGAGGACACATTTAGATAACTCTCTTTGAGTTTCCAAGTCTGTACAGTACATTGTTTTTGCACCTAATGTGTTTTCTCAGTGTTGGGTAGTGCAGGAGTAGCTTACAACTGCACCTTGTGTCATGTGGATTGATTGCAAGTCCTCCAAGCTATGTTTCATAGATTGCTACAACAACACAGTTTTATTCTCTTGGCTATTACTCATGTGTAAAAGTCGCATTTCTCATGAAACTCTGCTTCTATCTATTTTGAATCTTTACAGAGACGCCCACAACCGTCCTCCCTGCATTAGACAGCGGAAGTGGGACAGGTGAACCAGGTCCACAGCTGCCTGCTGATGATCACCTCCTGGGCGGCAGCTCATGTGATTTTGAAAAAAGGCTGGAGGACTTAGCGTCATCAGTGATCCGGACAGCGAAGATGATGAGGAGCTCTTCTATATCAATGATGTCCCTGCTGAGACTGGGTCTGACTCTATTCTCCACTTCCAGCCTTCTGGGTTCTGTGGGAGCAATCCCAAACCTCAGGAACAAACGTCCCCTGCTAAGCACTGGTCAGCACCATCAACAACACCATCAACAACACCATCCACAGATGAGTGGAAACATGCAGCTCCAGATGCCACCTCATCTGGAACCGAAACCCCCATTCCCCAAAGAAGAAATGGTGGTGGCAGGGTGAGCTCCTATGTGTGGCGCTTCTTCAAATATGCAGAGAACGACCGCTATGTCATGATGTGCGATATTTGTCGAAGCCGTGTGCGGCTAGGAAAAGAAGGGGGCTGTCCACGAGTGGGCACGTCTGCCATGAGGCGACACATGGAGGTGCATCATGCGCTTCTTGTGCCCAAAGATAGCAACGGGAAGCCACAACCATCCCAAAAGAACAGTACCGCCTTTGCCTCATCTTCCAAAGACCTCACACAAAGTGGTCTGGGTGGGAAGGGCACAGAAGGCAGCTTCGCTAAGAGGCAGGTGTCACTGGAGAAATGCCTTGCGCTGACACAGAAATTACCCTCTGACAGCGCCCAGGCACGACTGTGGACCCACCTCCTGACAGTGGCCATTGCAGCACGTATGCTTCCCTTCTCCCTGGTGGAAGATGAAGACTTTCTGACCTTCATTAAGAGCATCTGCCCTCGGTGGGATGTCCCCTCTCGTCACTACATTAGTGGCGTAGCCATTCCAGCCCTGGCTTCTGCAATCAGACGGGTGCTCCAACAGGATTTGAAATGTGCAGTTGGAGGAAGTGTACATTTAACGAGTGACACATGGACAAGTAACCAAACAAAGTCTTATCTGTGTGTCACTGCGCACTGGGTATCCATCAGTGCGAGCAGCTGACTGAGTCGTAGAACAGCGACATTGTCCCTCACAATGCTCTCAGGGACACACACAGCGGAAAACATCAGCAGCAGCAGCAATGGTGTTGTTCAGTCCTGGCTGGCCCCCTTAAATCTTACAGTGGGCTGTGTAGCAACAGACAATGCCTCAAACTACCTAAAAGCAGCCTGCATTGCATGGCTAAACCACGTTCCGTGCATTGCGCACTGCTTGAACCTTGTGGTGCGTTCTGGATTGAGTAACGCCTCCCCTAAAATTGGCAAGCTACTTAAGGTGGCTCAATCCATTTGCACCCACTTCAGGCAGTCCTGCTCAGCAATGGAGGCAATCGGCGCCATCCAACATAGCCGTGGCCTTCCAGAACACAAATTCATTTTGGATGTGTCCACACGCTGGAACAGCACATTGCATATGCTTCAGAGACTCTGTGAGCAGAGACCAGCTATAAATGACTACATCACTGAGAAACAACACCACTCCAAATTTTTTGTCACACCACATCAGTGGCTCTGGATGCAAGACCTGGTGGACATTTAAAAAATTTTCGATGAATTCACAGCGGTACTGAGTACAGACTATGCCACACTGGGCCAAGTGCTACCTGTGCTGAGGATCATAGAGGGGATGCTGAGAAAATGCCATGCTGAGATTTGTGAGCGCACCAGTGCTGGAGGCAGGGAATTATTCCCCAATCCTGCAGTTAGGCTTCCAGAATTCCTTCTGCAGGAGCTGGGCACCAACAAACACATCACTTCAATCAGGGGGGACATGAAATACGTTGCTGCTGCATTCCTTGAACCATGGTTCAGGGATAGCACAACAAGTGCGGAGCCTCCAAACGACAACCCTGACTTCCAAAGTGTAAAAAAATATTTGACTGAGAAAGTCATGGAGTGCTTCCAGAGAGATGTGCTGGATGAGAAGGAGCTGGGTGAGGCTAGCAGGACTACTACCTCCCCTGAAGACAATATCTGCAGCAATAGCACCATCACCAGCAGGAGGGGCAATGATGACGCCACAGCAGCTGCACCACCAAAACAACAAACAGAGTCAGACACAGGGGCATCTTGTCTCAAGTTCAGCTTTTACTCCTCAATGGCAGTGGAGCTTGGTGTAAGTGGGCGAAGACAGGGGGAATGTGCCAAAGCAGCCAGGAAAGCATCAGCCTATGATGTGGCTGTCTGGGAACTTGAAGGTTATTCAAGAGAGAGTTTCTCAGGAACACAGATCAGCCCAGAGAGTGATCCTCTCCTATACTGCGATACAAAACGTGGTGTTTGGCCACATCTGACCAAAGTCGCCATTTGGCATCTATCTTGCCCTCCCTCGAGTGTGGCCTCTGAAAGGCTTTTCTCCACCACTGGCAACATTCTCACCGCCCACCGAAGCAGACTCACGCCACAACATGTCTCCACCCTCACCTTCATACGCTCCAACAGGGGATGGATTCCCAAGGAGCACCTCCCCCCCCCCACCAGCTGTCAGCAGCAGAGTAGAGCAGTCATCAAGTGACGAGGAGGACCCCTGGGATGATGACACTGCTGCTCATGTGAGCCAGAGTTCTGAGAGACAATGAGGCAGAATGATACAATTTGTGAGTGATCACACTGTGGTGTCCCTCAGAACTTTATCCAAACCTGCAGTCCCTGTCTGGCCTGGGCAGAGCCCAAAGCACTGGCGATATGTGGCGGAGCTTTATAATACCTCACATGCAGAATCCAGTTGCGCTACCCGACTGTGTGTGGCGGACTATGCAACAGCGTACATCCCTACTACACGCGCACACACACACACACACACACACACACACACAGTTCTCTATGCATCCCAGTGTACTCCGCTATCGACTGTATATGTGTGTCTTTACCCCTCTGAATGTTAGTATGATTCTGATTCCCCAAATGTATGTATAGTTCTAAATCTCTTGATGTGTGCTTTTAATTCATTTAAAATTCTTTCATAAATCAAGGAATTGCTTTCAAAGACCTTGTTGTGGTCTCTCCCTGGACTCCCTCAGCTTTTGGGTTTTCCTAAGCACCGAGATCTCTATGTGAAAAGATCCCTCTGGTATGCGTCCAGTTTACGTGTATGTGATATGCACCTACACGTAAAACAAAGCATACTTCATAGAATCGTAGAGCCACAGAATCATAGGGTTGGATGAAGCCTACAAAGCCATCGAGTCCAACCCCGTGCTCAATGCAGGTATCCAAGTCAGAGCATCCCTGGCAGATGGCTGTCCAGCCTCGTCTTGAATGCATTCATTCATAACATCAGGGATGCGGACTGGCCATCTCCCTATGAGGGAAGCTTACAGCAGCTGTTCTTGTTTGGCTGGGATTCTGGGGAGGCATTCTTGTTGCGGTTAACAGTAAGCAAACACAGAGATCATTGTGTACAGTGATCTAGATTTAAGAAATTATATCTGTGGACTTGAACCAAGGAATTGTAACCTATTTTTTAGAAAGAACTTTATATACAAACAGAACAGATCAAAACAAAACACAGAAACAATCCAACAATTCAACAATTCAAAAACAATGTTGGGCTGGCTGGCTGTGGCTGCAGGCCTCAGCTCATAGGAGGAGGATGGCTTTCCCGCTCTGGGGCCTCCACCCTTCTTCGAAGGTCGTCACCTGTGTGTAGAAAGAAAGAGAAGAATAAAGCACAATGGTAATATGCATCTTGCAGGCAGAGTTGTTAGCTCAGGTCAGGTGCCATTCTGTAGTACTACTTACAGGTCCTCCTGAGCATCCGGACGTCTCTTATCAGACGCGTCAGGATCACAAGAGGAGGGGCTTCATCTGTGGAAGAAGGGTGGCCTTCCTCCACAGATGCTGCTCCCCTCGCTGCTGGCTCTTCCTCCTCCTCTTCTCTTCCTCTTCCTCCTCCTCCTCTTCCTCCTCCTCCTCCTCTGTCCTCTCCCTCTCTGCGACCCTCAGTGCCTCCTCCACCAGCAAGGCACGATGCGCAGCTGTGGGATGTCACAGTAACAGAATGAATGCCTTTATATATGTGGTGAGTGAACAAAACCACAGTCACTGATTGATCTGTCTATCACCATCCCCACTACCATAAGGACCACTGATTCTGTCCTCCCACCACAAGGTCTAATGATGAGGGGATAATTAGGGAGGTAGATTATACAGTACTGACAGTTTTGGTGTGATGGGGACTGTTGGACTTCTGTAAACATGCACAGGATTGCACTTCTAGTCATCCCACTTCTACATTTGCAATGCCATGGTATCTGTTCATTCTAGTGATGCATTGCATAAATGCCACCTTTTTCCCTAGCGCAAGGAACCCAAGGCAGCTCACATTAGCCTCTTCCTCTCCATTAACGCTGACAACAACACTGAGGTAGTAGGCTGGGGCTTTCTGACTGGGCCAAAGTCCCCCAGCGAGCTTCCATGGCTGAGTGGACTATACCCAGATCTCCAAGGTCTCAGATGAACACTTGCTCATGAGCTGACTGGAGTGCCAATGTCTTGGTAGAAAGTGGGGTGGGTGGGGTGCAAAAATTCAGTAATCACTACATGAAGAAGGAAGTCGACACCGAGAGGCTGGCCCTGTTGCTGCTGGGCTGGTGCCAGTCCCCCTGTGTGCACTGCAGAGACCGGCAGCAGCAGCATTTCCCTGGAAATGGACAGTGTGTCAGTGTGTAATATGAGTTGTAGTAGCCAGGCCCGCATAATCCTATGCGTGTGGTTGTACAGGGAAAACAATGCAGTTCCCAGCATCCCTTCTTCAACCAGCCAAAGTGGCCGGAAGATGATGGGACCTTTTTCTGTCCAAGTTCAGCAAGCATAGGATTGCAGGCTAAATGTCAGGATTGGTTTGTTTCTGCATGAGACCACAAAGAGATAGCTTCATTTTCGGTACACATCCTTGTCTTCATATTTAGTTGAGCTTGATGATGGGATAACTATAACTTACCAGGCATATACCTCTGCAAAAATGGGGGCCGGCCTGCTTGGACCCACACTCTGCAGATGCGCCAGTAGTAGGCAGGGGGGTTGGACAGCGGTGCCCTCCGCTCGGCAGCAGCAATCCCCTCTCTGACGAAGGACTGCTTGAGTGCCTTCCATTTGGACCTCAGTTGTCCAACTGTGTGATAGTGGCCCGCTCGCTCCATCCTCCTCTTTATCTGGGCCCAATAAAGTTCATTGCGGCAGGAGGAGCTGCCAAACAGCACTGCCACCGCCTCGCTGCGCTTAATGTTGATGAGGAGGGCCTTGGTCTCCTCATGGTCCCACCTCCTGCCACGCACTGGTGCAGCCATTTTGCAATTTGCACACAAACACACACACCAAGACAGCCACGCGCACAACCACCACTTAACTACACACACACACAGACCAAACCGGACAAAAACACCACAATGCACAACTACACACACACACACACAGACCAGACAAAACCACAACAATGAACAAACAACAGGAAATCCAATAATAAGCAAGCACCACCACTAACACACCACCACCACCACACCACAGAACTCCACCCACAAATCCCCATGCAGACGCAAGCGCAAATGCAGACGACATTCAGGAAGTTAGCAGGAAGTTGACGACAGATTTTGCGGAAGCGGAGCTGCAGCCCCATTTTTTTTTTATTGTGACTGTGAGGCAGTTAGGTTAACAAGACCATTAAACGCGAGGATCATTAAGCACAAATACACAGAAATTAATAAAATCACAGTCCCTGTCCCTGTCCGAGAAAACAAGACAGCGGGGGAGCGCACAGAAAGCGGGAAAGTGGGAAACATATTTCGGGCAGCAACGACAAAAATTACAAAAATAATTACGAAAATATTTCAAAAGTTCTGGCCAAGGCAATCCACAATGGCGAGAGTACGGCGGAAACAACGGGGGGATTCCCCCCTACGGAGGAAATCCGTAAGCAATCACAACGTAATATTTACAATTACGTTGTAATTGTTAACCTTTACGTAGACTACAGCGAAAATAAGGGCAACGCAAATAGTGTTGTCCTTATTTTCGCCATAGTCTATGTAAATCTTTACGTAGACTACAGGGGTCAAATAAGGAACGCAAATGGTGGCACCCCATGGGCGCCGCCATTTGCGTATGCGCTTATTTTTTTTTTCCAAAGTCACCCATGATAGGCTACGTAACGATTTACGTAGCCTATCACGGCCATGTGGTCTTTTCTTTCTTTCTTTCTTTCTTTCTTTCTTTCTTTCTTTCGTAGTTCGCGGCAGGGGAGACAGGGCGCTTCTCCCTGGCCTGAATTTCGGCCGGGTGAGGCGGGAAGCCTCCCCCCCTTCGCCTGAACTTCGGGAGGAAAAGCGAAGCGCCTCCCCCCCACCGCGAAAAAAGCTGCGAGACCACGTAAGTGACTTTCGTACATCCCTAGTAGATTACATATGAAGCTAGCAGCCTCAGTCATCCTCCAGGTGAAACTGAGTGCTGAACAGCTGGCAGGGATCTGGACTGCTGGAAGGGTATCACACGGTCCATATGCACTGGGAGGGCAGAACTGCCCACAATAGTCAGCTCAGGACTTAGATGGGAGCCATGGGGCCATTTTGCTGCAGGACATCCAGGCTAGGCTGCTGAGGCAAAAGAAATCCATGATCTGACTCTTTTCCTCGCTGGCCAATAGTGAGGGATGTTGCAAGTGGTCATCTGGGGTCCTGAGTTCAGTGCATCCTGCCAATTCCACCCCAGGGACGCCAGAACGCGACCCCCTCCACTTGCATGATTCTGTGGGTTCCTGCAAGCCACCAACTCACTTTGGCGGCGCATGCGCCACTCGCCACATCGGCTCAGCACTCGGCCAGCTGGTCTTGCCTCTGCGGCTGCCGGTGTTCACCTCTGCGGCGCCCTCACCTCTTGCGCCTGGTGGGTGGCCCAGCCCACATTTCCTGTGTGGCGACACTCGCCTCTGTGGTGCACACCCTCTCTTACCTGCTTGGCCGCAGTGGCAGAGCCCACTTCCTCAGCGCACACCCCCCTTGCCTGCTTGGCGGTGGCAGTGCTGCATGGCCTCCTGGGTGATGGCACTTGCCTCTGCGGTGCACGCCCCCCTTGCCTGCCTGGCGGTGGCACTTTACATCCTCCTGGGTAGTGGCGTTCGCTACGGAACTTCACGCCCCCCCCCTTGCCTGCCTGTCATCGGCGCTTCCCAGCATCCTGGATGGCGGCGCCCCTTTGGGGGCATACGCCCCCCCTTGCCTTGCTCGCACCCCTCGCCTGACTCCCACTGCCGCTGGACCTCGCACTGTGGTGGATGCTGTGACCTGCCCTCCTGGTTCCCGTCAGCAGTGGTAGCTGTGCTCCACTGCTTCCAGGGGCTTGCCGTGCCCACCCCACCACCCTCTTCCACCTGGGCCTTCCTTTTCAGGGCCATTGGCCCAAGGTTTTGGGATTGAAGTGGGGAGGGCTGTTGCTGACCCTCTGGGCTTGCGGGCCTCTTAGGCTTCCACCTCCAGCTGGCCTTTGCCGGCGCTTCTGCTTACCTGCACGAGCTCGGTATTGTTGTGGTTCGAGTGTTGTGCTGGGACCTGAGGGTCCCAGGTTCTGGTCTCCACTTACCCTTAAGGCTTTATGGGTGAATTAGGGTCAGTCTCTTCTCTCTTCTGCCCAGGACATAATCTGCAGGCACATGAGGCAGCCACCTTGCTGAAGCTAAACATGTTTGCGTCTGGTCAGTGCTTGGAGGGAAGGAACCACATGCTGCCACCTTGAGTGTCATGATGGACAAAAGATGAGATATAAATTAAAAACTGAATAAAATCTTTCTATTTCCTTCCAAAGTCATCTTTGTCAGCAGCGGCACAATCAACATCATCCGCCTTGTTGGCAGTGGACCTGAGTACTGCAGCCCCGGATCCAGCACGCCTGGACACCACTGAGGCCTACACCTTGTCTTTGCTGGCTTGCTCAGGAGTCTTACCATTGCAGGAGGCAGTCCACCCTCCTGTGGCATCTCTGACAGTAGCACTGCAAATGACATCATGCCCTTTGCTTGCAGAGGACCTGGGCGGCTGCCCCGGATATGGGTGAGATGACCACACCCCGCTTTACTTGTCCAGGCGAGCGACCTTATGGACCTTTAGGTTGGCTGCCTTCGCTTACCCCCCTGGGGTGGCCATCCCTCCCAATGTCATCTCCCTATACGATGCCCTGGCCACCTGGAGCTCTGTCAGTCGCACCCCACTATAGCCCCAGCCGCTTAACTCAGTGTCTGGCAGGGCAGAGCTCTGCTGGATTAATCAAGCCCCCTTGCCCCGCCCCTGCCCGCTTGGACATTCACGTACAGAGATACGAAACTCAATTACCTTTTTGAGGATTGTTTTTGTGGGGGGGGAGGCATACCGTCCCTCCCCCCCAGAATCCTCAACTGGGGGGAGGTGATGCAGTCCTCCCCTCCAGAATCCTGCCTGGCTGGCTCTGCTCCGCAGTGGCTCCATGGAGCAGCTGCCCATCCAGGGCCATCCGCAGCCAGATTTCTGGCCGCGGACTGGCTGGTGCGGACACAAATGGCAGCCACCATAGCGGCCACCATTTGCGTCCAGCCAGGCAGCCGTGATAGGCTATGTAAGTCTTTATGTAGCTTATCACGGCTGGGCAAACCCCCACACAAAACCGGTGGACACAAATGGCGGCGGCTACGGCGGCCACCATTTGCATTCCCTATTTTTTGCCATTCCAGCCTACGTAAATATTTACGTAGGCAATTATGGCTAAAAAAAGGGGAACCGGAAATAGCGTATTGGGCGCTATTTGCATTTCTTTCTCTCTTTTTTTGCCATAAAAGCCTATGTAAATATTTACGTAGGATAAAATGGAGGGGGAAAAAGAACGTGAATAGCGCCCACTACGCTATTTGCAGTTCACTTTTTTTCCGCTGTAATTGCCTATGTGAATATTTATGTAGGATAGAATGGCAAAAAATAGGGAATGCAAATGGCGGCTGCCGTAGCTGCTGCCATTTGTGTACGCTGGTGTTTTGGGGGGTGGGGGTAGCCGTGATAGGCTATGTAGATTCTTATGTAGCCTATCACAGCTGCAAGGAAAGAAAGCTACCACTGCTGCCACTGCCAAATCTGCCACATCTGCCCCAGGTAAGTTCCATCCCAGGGGATTCAGCAGGGGGGGGCAGGAGGCCGTCGCGCTATAGATTCCAGGGGGGGTGGATTCTAAAGAATCCGGTCTCACTGGAATCTATGGCGGAATTCTCTGTCATCCCTACATCCACGTATGTGGCAATATTAGGGATGTCAGAGAATTCTGCCATGGATCTCGGTGAGGCCGAATGCTAGTGCATTTGGCCCCCCAAACTCCGTGGCGGAACGGCCTGCCATCCCCCGCTCCCCTGCAGATCCCCCCCGGGACAAGACTTACCTGGGGCAGATTTTCTGGGCAGAGGCGGCAGCGGCGGCTCCGGCGGCAGTGGTGGCAGCGGCGGCAACGGCGACTGGTCTTCTGACTGGCCGCTGCCGCCGCCATTTCAAGTCTTGTAAAAAAACCCAAAACCAACATGTTAGGCTACGTAAAGATTTGCATAGCCTATCATGGCTGGGTTTAAAAAAACAAAAAGCCTTATTTTAAAAAAAAAAACCGCCTGCGTTCCTTATTTTTGGCTATCTTAGTCTACGTAAATATTTACATAGATTAAGATGGCGAAAAATAAGGAACGCAAATGGCAGCAGCCACAGCCACTGCCATTTGCATACGGGTTCCCCCCCCCAGAGCCCTCCATGGCCAAAAATCCGGCTGCGGACAGCTTTGGCCTGGCTGGGCCTGGCCGGCTGCTCTGCGGAGCTGCCGCACAGTACAGCCGGCCATGGAGGATTCCAGGGGGAGTAACGGATCGCTTCCATCCCCCGTCAAGGATTCCAGGGGGGAGGATGGAAAACCTCTCCCCTCACCATCAACATAGTCTGCGGAGAGGTAAATGACTTTCATACATCCCTAGGCAATATTAGATCCTTACGCCAACCTAGGGCGAGGAGCGATGCGCACCAGGGCTGTTGCTTCTCTTCTCGGCTTTCACCTGAGGAGGTGCGTGGCTGGCCTATGGAGAGGCTTTCCCCTGAAGGGCTGCTATTGACCCCTTTCTGCACTGAGCCCTGTAGGTCCGGGACCTTTGGTTCCAGTTTGTGAATCCTTACCGGCAGGGTTTCGATGACAGATCTGACAGCAGCCACTTTCTCCAGGCTGTCTCCCGCAAATGCAAGAAAGCAAAGTGGCTGTCTGATGAGGCTTTACAAGTAGATGAGGAAAGAAGGGAAGTGAACAGCAAGGGAGAAAGGGGAAGATAAATCCACCTGAATGCAGCGTTCCAGAGAATAGCAAGGAGAGACAAGAAGGCCTTCTTAAATGAACAATGCAAAGAAATTGAGGAAAACAACAGAATGGGAAAGACTAGAGATCTCTTCAAGAAAATCGGAGATCTCAAGGGAATGTTTTGTGCAAAGACGGGCATGATGAAGGACAAAGAAGGCAGGGACCTAACAGAAGCAGATGAGATTAAGAAGAGGTGGCAAGAATACACAGAACCATACAGGAAATATCTGAATGTCCCTGATAGCCAGGATAGTGCGCTCACTGAACGTGAGCCGGACATCCTAGAGAGTGAAGTCAAGTGGGCCTTAGGAAGCATTACTAACAACAAAGCTAGCGGAGATGACATTATTCCAGCTGAGCTAATTAAAATCCTAAAAGATGATGCTGTTAAAGAGCTGCACTCAATATGCCAACAAATTTGGAACACTCAACAGTGGCCACAAGACTGTAAAAGGTCAGTTTACATTCCAATTCCAAAGAAGGGCAACGCCAAAGAGTGTTCAAACTACTGTACAATTGCGCTCATTTCATATGCCAGCAAGGTTATGCTCAAACTCCTACAAGCTAGGCTTCAGCAGTATGTGAACCGAGAACTACCAGAAGTACAAGCTGGGTTTTGAAGAGGCAGAGGAACTAGAGATCAAATCGCGTACTTTCGCTGGATCATGGAGAAAGCAAGAGAATTCCAGAAAAACGTCTATTTCTTCTTCATTGACTATGCTGAAGCCTTTGATTGTGTGGATCACAACAAACTCTGGCAAATTCTGAAAGAGATGGGGGTACCAGACCACCTTACCTGTCTCCTGAGAAACCTGTACCAGGGTCAAGAAGCAACAGTAAGAACCAGACATGGAACAACCGATTTGTACAAAATTGGGAAAGGAGTATGACAAGGCTGCATATTGTTGCCCTGCTTATTTAACTTATATGCAGAGTACATCATGAGAAACGCCAGGTTGGATGAATCACAGGTCGGAATTAAGCTTGCTGGGAGAATTATCAACAACCTCAGATACACAGATGATACCACCCTACTGGCAGAAAATGAAGAGGATCTCAAGAGCCTCTTGTAGAGGGTGAAAGAGGAGAGTGCAAAAGCTGGTTTGAAACTCAACATTAAAAAAAGAAGATGATGGCATCTGGCCCCATCACTTCCTGGCATATGGAAGGGGAAGAAATGGAAGCAGTGATAGATATTATTTTCTTGGGCTCCAAGATCACCACAGATGGTGATTGTAGCCATGAAATTAAAAGACGCTTGCCCCCTGGAAGGAAAGCTATGGCAAACCTAGACAGCATATTAAGAAGTAGAGACATCACCTTGCCGTCAAAGGTTCGTCTAATCAAAGCTATGGTTTTCCCAGTAGTAACGTATGGCTGTGAGAGCTGGACTATAAGGAAGGCTGAGTGCCGAAGAATTGATGTTTTTGAACTGTGGTGCTGGAGAAGACTCTTATGAGTCCCCTGCACTGCAAGGAGGTCAAATCATTCAATCCTAAAGGAAATCAACCCTGACTGCTCATTGGAAGGACAGATCCTGAAGCTGAAGCTCAAATATTTGGGCCACCTAATGCGAAGAGAAAACTCTCTGGAAAAGACCCTGATGCTGGGAAAGGCTGAGGGCAAAAGGAGAAGGGGACGGCAGAGGATGAGATGGCTAGATAGCATCACGGATGCAATGAATATGGACTTGAGCATGATCCGGGAGAGAGTGCAGGACAGGAAGGCCTGGCGTGCTATGGTCCACGGGGTCACAAACAGTCGGACATGACTGAACGACTGAACAACAACAACAGAACAATGTTACGGACCTCTGTCCATAGTTCCTCAGGCACTCTGCATGTTTGATGGTCCTCCAGGGTGGACCATCAAACATGCCCCCACAACTCTGCAGAGGTTACAGGTAGCCTGAAGGGTGATCAGATAATGTCCTGTCCATGCCTCTATTGGCTTCCACAAACAAACATCATTTTCTCCCAATCCAGCACAGAAAAGCAGGTCCAAAAGGTGCCCTGCCAAATAGGTTTGGTAAGAACCTATCTGAGACAGGCTCATGGATGACATGTCAGCCATGAAATCCTGATCCATTCCTGACAAAGTAGCCTCAGAACAAATATTAAAGTCCACAATCCTTGAGATCTTCAGCACTACAGTTGAGACCACCTCAGTCAGCTCAGACATGAAGACTGTTAGGCAGCAGGGTGGGCAGTACACTAACACAGTCCACATCATGTCTTGGGTGACCCACACCACTGACAAACACTCCAAACTGGCTGAGTGTCAGAGGGGTATCTGAACAGAAGGGAAAGATGGGGTATCTGACCAGAAGTGGACTCTGTATAGACCAAGGCTACACCCCTCCCTGCCCCTCCAGTCAAGCTTTGTGATGCACCAGGAACCCTGGTGGACATATTTGGGAGAGTTCTGAATATTCTGAACACTGTATTGCATTTGACTAATACCCACTGAAGCAACACAACTTAAAACATCATACAATAACAGAATGTGAACATAAATCAAGTTAAAAACTCCCCTGCACAGTCCACTGCAATAGCATTCAGAGTACCTGCATGAGTATGCTTTGCAGCCTGAGCAAACAGAGCAGTTTTGTGTGTAACATAGGAATTGCAGTCTGACAGTAACCAATGAATCTTCACATAGATACTTCTACCCTGAAGGCATGCCAAAATCTGTCCCAGGAATCTCTCCCTGGGATTTTGATATAAATGACAGGACAGCAAATATCCTGTGAGATATCCTCTAACTCTCCCATACCACAGATACAGAACCGTAGGTTTCTTGAACATGCCTTTATCTTCCATCCAACAATGCTGTGGGCACGGTCTGGAAGCATAGTTCCATAAATGAGGTTCTGAAAGAAGCTTAAGTAAGAGTTTGCAAGCACTGAGCTCTTTTGTGATCCATGTTAAACAAATAATACCATGGAGAAAAGTTTGAAAATGTAATTAGATCTAGGTCCTGCCTATTATCTCTTCCATAAATCCAATCCCTCAATTTGTTTTTGTCTCCCAGTATAGTAAAAATATCTGGTAGACAGTTTTTGGAGGTTAGCAACTCTTGGCATGACTTAGCCCAGCCACCCTTCTTCATTTGTTCTCTTAAGCAAAGCTTGGGGAGGCAATCTTCTGGCATGTCCAGGACCCCCTTAAAATAAAGAAAGGCTGCCTTCTGAGCCTTAGCTCTTACCGATACCATGCCTGTCTCTGTCCTGAGGAAGGGAGCTGGGGTTCCTCAGGGTACTACCAGTAAGTATGTAAAAAAATTGTTCTGCCAAACCTCCAACTCCTTCAGATTGTTATGCCTGACCCCCTATAGGCTAGCCTATCGCGTGAAAAACCACAGACTCAAATGGCATAGCAGACGCCATTTGCGGCTGTAAAGCCCTTAGTTTAAGGTAAGTGCAGCCATTTACAGCTGCATTTAGCTTAATCTAAGGGCTTTATGGCTACAAATGGCATAGTGGATGCCATTTGTGCCTGGATCAGTCTCAGCCAGCGATACAGCACAGAAATGGCGGCTGTATTGCTGGCACTCCGGAGCCGGCTGGTGGCTCTGAGGAATTGCTGCGGAGCAGAGCTGACCAGATTGAGCCTGATGGGATCCCTCCAGTTCTGCCCCCCAGACACCAGTCTGCGACCCCCTCCTCTTGCGCGACTTGGCACATCGCAGACCCGCCAAGAGCAGCAGCCCCTGCCTCTTTCCCATGTCTGGCTCTCAGCCGCAGCGGTGGCAAGAGCAGTGGGAGAGGGACACAGTTGCCAACTCCTGCAAAACACCAGCTGGAACGTGTTCCAGAGCAAGCACGGGCGGGCAGTATGCAGGGATCCGGTGGGTGGATCACAGGGCAGACTCCGGTGAGTTTGGTGATCCCTACCGATAACTGTTTCAAAAGATGGTGAAAGTCTTTCTAAACATCTGCAACTCCGCAAATGTGAGTCTGTGGTTCAACCTGTGGATATCCTAAATTGTATCCACAGGTTGCAGGACAGCACTTTTCTCGGTCTTCTTCACATCTACCTAATCGGAGCAGGAAGTCATCTGAGATTACCTTTGCTCTGGGCAAAGAAAGGGTGAAAAGTCAAGGCCACATACCACCTGATCCTGCTTCAGTTGTTCGGCTGTTTTCAGTGCCACAATAATGGCAGCACATGGGAAGCAAATTTTCTTCCCTCTAATTATAAGCATGATTAACCCTCCTGCTCACTAAGCCCCAAGGGATGTCTTCTAGAGGCCTCAAGAAAAATTAGCAACAACATTGTTATAAAAGCCACCGATAATACTGAGAGCTGGACCAAAGGGCCAGAAGCTCTGTCGCAGGAAGGCTGATTATTTTCAGGGATGTCTGCACTGCTGGATTTACTGGATTTCTACAGAGATAAAATATGAATAGTAGCTTGAGATATCTGCACCTACCAGTTCCATCTTATCCCCAAAGGGTTCCTCCTTCTCTTTATATTGCTTGATGCATCAGTACAGGAAAGGGTCAGATATTTCACAGGGTTTCATCTGTGCGTGAAGTAGTAAGAAAAAATACTCAACATTCAGAAATTATAAAATTGGGGAATCGGTGTAGATATCCCCCTTATATCAACTTAACGGTTTTCAGTAGAGGTTTAATTAATATATACCTTTATGTGAAA
Organism: Heloderma suspectum; assembly: GCF_057233095.1. Taxonomy (NCBI): domain Eukaryota; kingdom Metazoa; phylum Chordata; class Lepidosauria; order Squamata; family Helodermatidae; genus Heloderma; species Heloderma suspectum. Next base: position 89,321,082 of record NC_139463.1, on the reverse strand, counting down.
CCCCCTTATGTATCTTATTATACTTAGTGGTATATGAATATCACAAATAAATAATAAATAAAATACATATGGTCAGCTCTCATCTCATTCAAAGCCCTTCATTAACAGGCAAATCTGAGACATCAAATACTCTTGAGGAAAATATGGGAATGTGTCTTTATATGGTAACTTCTGACCTCCAAATGGTGTTGTTGGTGGTGTGGTTGCTTGTGCTGTTACCTCATTTTGTGTGCAAGACAGATTCTGTTCATCACAGCATGAAGACTCCTTCCCCTGAATGCAGAGTGAGTGACCACATCAGCAGTAGGCATGAGTTTTATCAACGGGGAGACCTTGTCATTGGACAGATTGCTTCTACGTTCTATTTCCTGCACCCTCCTACATCTTACAAGGAAAAGCCATGTTCAAGGTCCATGAAGGAACTCACGTAAGGACTTCTCCTCTACCCCTATAGCTTTGTTTTGCTTATATCATAATAGACCACAAAGAACAGAAATGGGTTTGGGATTGCAAAAATACATTTGTAGTAGGAAGCCCCATGCATCTTGGACTTTTTTCTTATTTTGAGGCTGTCTTCAGTAGTAAAGAAACAAGGTCTGCAGAAAACGGTCTGCAGCAAATAATTGCCTCCTGTGTCAACCTACTGGCATCACCACTGGCTTCCTACAATTAATTTACTGATGCTTCCTGAGAACCCTTTTCTCCTCTTTGTGATCTACTTTGGTTGCTTCCCTCCTTTTGTTTTCTTGCTTATACCATAATAACCAGGAAGAGCTAATTAACCCACAGAATGTTCAAGAATCTTCAATTAGATTTCAATAAGAAAAGTGGTATAAAGGCCACATTTGTGTTTTCTTTGATTTAGTTTGCTCATTGCTAAGGATTCACTCAATTTCTTTCCATTGCATAATTCTAACATGTCATTTTATTTTATTTTATTTTATTTTGGAATACAATTAAAAAAAATGAAGGCAACCAAAAAAAGAACAGGGATAAAAATATAACTGGATTGCTAAAAAAATAAGGGAGCTCACTAATTATCATTCTTATTCTATCACTGAATACTTGTGGAAGAGCTGGGAGAAACAGCATAAATACGATGTGACTATATAATGAAAGGATGAAAAGAAATGCTATATTCTATGTGTGTGTGTGTGTGTGTGTGTGTGTGCGTGTGTGTGAATTAGTCATAAAAATATAGGCAATTTTACTTGGTTGGAAGTTGATCTAAGGTGTGTAGGGCTACTAAACAGGAAATAAATGGAATATGTGGTGCTATAATATCTATTTTAAAGATGGGGTTCCTTGCTTGCTGCACTTGCTGACTAATTTTACACATAACCATAGTCTTCCATATTGTATCAATTTGCTCTTCTTTAGTTGGTTGTTTTGGGGACTTCCTTTATGTGCTGTGCAACGTGGTTCATGTCTACCCAGAAGTAGGGTTGACTCCTAGGCATATGGTTATAGGATCGCAGTCTTAGATGTGATCGTTATTCTGTTCAAGAAAGTTATATAACTTTATTGAGCATCTTTTCATGTCTCCCTCACTCTATGAATTCCAGTGTGCCTTCATTTTAAATACTTGCTTTCATGTTAAACACACACACACACACACACACACACACACACAAACCATTACAAATACCATGTTGTGCTCTTCCATTTATGTTTCCCAGAAGCAGACGTTCTCCTTTTCCTTATTCTGGCTTAATAACAAATTCGTATCTGATACATCTGATTATTCTCCTGTGTTTTGGCATTAAAGTCTACTCTGCTCATTTCATAGCTAAAGTTTGTGTATGTTCTCAGTATTGCCAATACTTTCCATGAATCCTTGATCTTATGGAAGCCTTCCTTCCAAAACGTGCATTTTTTTATTTCTTGCATTACTAGGAATGCCCATTTCACCTTTGCATCACTGTTATCCTTGGGGGTCTAAGACTATGAGGTGTGGGCTTCTTGCCTGGCTAAACATGAATTCACAGGCATGCTCGTTCCAGCCAGTTTTGCTCAGGTCCTCCCACTCCTCTTATTATCTGCAAGGGCCTACTATTAAAAAAAGATGAGGGAAATGCCCCCTTCTTTTAGAAGATCAGCAAGTTCAAATTTGGGTTCTTGAAGAACTCTGGGATGGATATCATCTGACCTCAGCAATTTATTAACTTTCCATTCTTCAGTAAGATGGAGAGCTTCATCTTCTGTCACCACAATTGGACTCAGATCCTCACGCTCCCATCCTGAAACATCAGTTCAGGCACAGGTATCTGTCCTACATGTTCTGCAGTGAAGACAGATGAAAAGAACTCAGTTAGATTCTCTGCATTCTCCTTATCTTCCTTTAGTACTCCTGGAACTGAATGGACATCTAATGGTGCAATTACCTCCATAGCTGGTTTCCTGCTTGTCATATATTTAAAACATTCTTTATTGTTGGCCTTGAGGTTGTTAATGATATGCTTCTTCAAATGCTTTTTTGCATCTCCTGTTCTCAGGTTGCAACTTTGTTGCACAATTTTGGGCTCCATTTTCTTCTCCTCATTTGGGCAAGACTTCCATTTTGTGATGCAATCCTTCCCCCCACCTTCTTTTAAGAGCCTCCTTGACATTGCTAATTAAAAATGGCATTGACCTCTTGGACTTTTTGTTTCATTTCCTCTCCTGTGGAACATATTCTAGATGAGCTTGTATTATTGTGGTTTTGAGGAACCACATGTTTCATTTATTATATTTATATTGATTTTGAAGGGATGAAACATTTTGACTCCCCTGTTCAACTTTTTAGCAGGTCCCTCATTGTAGACAGCTTTCCACTTTTCAAGTCAAATGTGACTGTGTTGGTTTTCTTTGGCAATTTCCCCACTTAAACATATATTACATCTTACCTCCATCCCTCCTTGTGGGCTGTCTCTGAGCACTAATTGGATGTATTTTCAAATTAATTTGGTTGGAGATCCAGCATTTTTGGTGTATCCCCCCTTGGCTGACCTTTAGAAAAGATGCTTGCTGGGACCTCTGCTTCTCTCCTCATGATCTTTTTCAAATGGCTGTTGAATTCTACCTGAACAGGCATTCATCATCTGCAGTTAACAGGTCTGAAGCTGACCCATTCACAAAGAAACAGAAGGCAAGCATAGAAAGCACTGGGGAAGTAGAGTGAATTATCTCTGTATCCTCGATAGATCCCTTCTCCCCCTCCTTCTAGTTGCAGTGACTGTGCATCAGGAACTGGCCCGAATGTACCATATTTCATCCTGATCAATACTGCTCTAACTCTTTGTCTCTCCTCACTCCCTACGCTTACCCGTGACCCATTCATTTTCCTTCAAGAGGTTTTTATGCAATACTGCTTACTTCATCCCTTCCATCTCACCCCCAAAGCGCTTCCTCCTGCCAGCTGAACAGCCCACACATTCCATGCCCTAGTTTAATGCCTGGAGCCCGTCTCCATGAGAATTCAGCTCATCTCCCCACAATCCAAGTTTTCATTGAAGGCTGAAATAGTTCATCTTTCTGGTGTCTAAATTGCAGTTGCGCTACCACAGTATTTCCCTAAAAGTTATGTGTATGTTTTAATACTTGTTTTAGCTAAGTAGATATGCTATGGTTTTCAGATGCTTATGTGCATTTGGATTGATCTGAGTTTCCCCTCGCCCACTTTGCCAATGATACTCTATTGTCAATGTCAAAAAAAGGTCCTTTTGATGAATGTTTGTCTTTTAGAACATGCACACAAGTTTGTATATGCATCTAGAGGGAGGACAGTATCCGTTGCCAGCCTTACACTCAAAAAGGATGTAATCCAGTTGGAGGCTGCCGAATATACAATGCAGGGAGGCCTGAGAGCAGAGGTGATCACTGAGGTGGTATCATCTGCGTATTTGAGGTTGTTGATAATTCTCCCAGCAAGCATAATTCCAATCTATGATTCATCCAACCAGGGGTTTCTCATGATGAACTCTGCATATAAGTTAAATAAGCAGGGCGACAATATGCAACCTTGTCATACTCCTTTCCCAATTTTGAACCAATTGGTTGTTCCATGTCTGGTTCTTACCATTGCTTCTTGACCCTCATACAGGTTTCTCAGAAGACAGGTAAGGTGGTCTGGTACCCCCATCTCTTTGAGAATTTGCCAGAGTTTGTTGTGATCCACACAATCAAAGGCTTTAGCATAGTCAATGCAGCAGAAATAGAGGTTTTTGTGGAATTCTTTTGCTTTCTCCATGATCCAGCGAATGTTGGCGATTTGATCTCTAGTTCCCCTGCCTCTCCGAAACCCCGCTTGTACTTCCGGTAGTTCTCGGTTCACATACTGCTGAAGCCTAGCTTGTAGGATTTTGAGCATCACCTTGCTGGCATGTGAAATGAGCGCAATTGTTAGGTAGTTTGAACACTCTTTGGCATTGCCCTTTTTTGGAATTGGAATGTAAACTGACCTTTTACAGTCTTGTGGCCACTGTTGAGTGTTCCAAATGTGTTGGCATATTGAGTGCAGCACTTTAACAGCATCATCTTTTAGGATTTTAAATAGCTCAGCTGGAATACTGTCATCTCCACTAGCTTTGTTGTTACTAATGCTTCCTAAGGCCCACTTGACTTCACTCTCAAGGATGTCCGCTCAAGTTCAGTGACTGCACTATCATGGCTATCAGGGACATTCAGATCTTTCCTGTATAGTTCTTCTGTGTATTCTTGCCACCTCTTCTTAATCTCCTCTGCTTCTGTTAGATCCTTGCCTTCTTTGTCCTTTATCATTCCCTTGGGAAGGTACGTTCCCTTGAGATCTCCAATTTTCTTGAAAAGATCTCTAGTCTTTCCCATTCTATTGTTTTCCTCGATTTCTTTGCATTGTTCATTTAAGAAGGCCTTCTTGTCTCTCCTTGCTATTCTCTGGTACTCTGCATTCAGATTGGTATATCTTCCCCTTTCTCCCTTGCTTTTTGCTTCCCTTCTTTCCTCAGCTACTTGTAAAGCCGCCTCAGACAGCCACTTGGCTTTCTTGCATTTCTTTTTCTTTGGGATGGATTGAGTTGCTGCCTCCTGAACAATGTTACGGACCTCCGTCTATAGTTCCTCAGGCACTCTGTCTATCAGGTCTAATCCCTGAATTCTATTCTTCACCTCCACTGTATATTCATAAGGGATATGATTGAGGTCATACCTGAATGGTTTAGTGGTTTTCCTTACGTTCTTCAATTTAAGCTGAAATTTAGCAACAAGAAGCTCATGATCTGAGCCACAGTCAGCTCCAGGTCTTGTTTCTACTGACTGTATAGAGCTTCTCCATCTTTGGCTGCAAAGGACATAACCAATCTGATTTCGATGTTGACCATCTGGTGATATCCATGTGTAGAGTCGCCTCTTGTGCTGTTGGAAAAGAGTGTTTGCTATGATCAGCGTGTTCTCTTGGCAAAACTCTATGAGCCTTTGTCCTGCTTCATTTTGTACACCAAGGCCATGCTTGCCTGTTATCCCAGTGATTTCTTGACTTCTTACTTTGGCATTCCAATCCCCTATGATGAAAAGGACATCTTTTTTTGGTGTTAGTTCTAGAAGGTGTTGGAGGTCTTCATAGAACCTATCAACCTCAGCTTCTTCGGCATCAGTGTTTGGGGCATAGACTTGAATTACTGTGATGTTGAATGGTTTGCCTTGGATTCCTACTGAGATCATTCTATCATTTTTGAGATTGTACCCCAGTACTGCTTTTCCCACCCTTTTATTGACTATGAGTGCTTCTCCATTTCTTCTAAGGGATTCCTGCCCACAGTAGTAGATATAATGGTCACCTGAATTAAATTCACCCATGCTTGTCCATTTTAGTTCACTGATTCCCAAGATGTCGATGCTCAATCTTCCCATCTCCTGTTTGACCACCTCCAGCTTACCTTGATTCATTGATCTGACATTCCAGGTTCCTAAACAATATTGTTCTTTACAGCATCGGATTTTCTTTTCACCACCAGACACATCCACAGCTGAGTGTCCTTTCGGCTTTGGCCCAGCTGCTTCACTCTTTCTGGTGCTACTTGGAAATAGCCTCTGCTCTTCCCCAGTAGTATATTGGACACCTTCCGACCTGAGGAGCTCATCTTCCAGCGTCATATCTTTTAGCCTTGTGATAGGTTCCACGGGGTTTTCTTGGCAAGAATACTGGAGTGGGTTGCCATTTCCTTCTCCAGTGGACCACATTTTGTCAGAACTCTCTGCCATGACCTGTCCATCTTCGGTGGCCCTGCATGGCATAGCTTATGGCTTCACTGAGTTACACAAGCCCCTTCGCCACAACAAGGCAGTGATCCATGAAGGGGTCTCTATTTGTAACAAACACCTAAAATATGTTCCTTTGTTTCATTTGAGTGTCTAATTCAGTTAAAATCTGAGAATGTGGTGCATTCCTTGTTATTCAAGCTACAGATCCAAATTAATATAAAATAATATTAGCATGGTACATGATTATAACCTAATACACCTTACTAAAATCTTTTTGTACAGTGGGTTTTTTTGTCTCTCTCTCTCTCTACCTTAACTGAAATATTCAGATATGAAAGCAAAGCTGCTGTTGTCATTTCCATGTCTGTCTGTCTGTCTGTCCTTCTGTCTGTCTGTCTGTCTGTCTGTCTATCTTCTTTGTCCCAGTGTTGTTCAAACCATATCCAACCACTCTGTGGATCTTAAAAACCTACGATAAGAAAGGCCATTTTCTTTCCAGCTTACCTGGAGCAGAAAATACATGCCAAGACAACATAAAGGCAGCTGCTTAAAAGACATTGTCCTCACAGATTCTTTACAGCAAAGGAGGATGTCAGGTTTTCCCCCACCCTCTTATTTCACATGGATTTGCTATGGTGCAAGGGGCTAAAAAAATCAGCAGTGACTTTCCTGAGGGGATTATAACACTATTTGCGTTGCCCTTATTTTCGCCATAGTCTACGTAAACCTTTACGTAGACTACAGGGACCAAATAAGGAACGCAAATGGTGGCGCCCTATAGGGGCTGCCGTTTGCGTACGCGCTTTTTTTTTTTTCCAAAGTCACCCGTGATAGGCTACGTGACGATTTACGTAGCCTATCACGGCTGACTTTGGAGATCTAGCCATGATAGGCTACGTTAATCGTTACATAGCCTATCACGGGGTGGGTTTTTTTTTTTTACTTTCTTGGTAATGGCGGCAGCAGCAGCCGGTCAAAAGACCGGCTGCCGCCCCTGCCCTTGACGAAGACCCGACGAACCGCTGCCGGGACCCACCGCCAGGAGGGACATTCATGAAAGGTAAGTCCCATCACGGGGGGGGGGGGTTTGGCAGAGAATTTCAACACCGATTTTGGGGGGCCGAATGCGTTGGCACTCGGCCCCCCGAAGTTTCAGGGAGAAATTCTCCCCCATCCCTAGAATATCTTCCAGTGAAGAGGGTAAACCATTAAGCCAAGCCAAAGAATGCTTCTACTTCTACATATAAGTCAGGAGAGCAACCAGTGGCCCATCAGAGATAATCATGGCTGTAAGAAATTGTCTAAGATGCTTCATCTATTCTTATTGTTTTATTGCATGGTATGTATCTTTTATTGCAGTCTGATGGCAAAGAATTACCAGCATATCTTAGCCTTGGTGTTCGCTGTAAAGGAGATCAATGAAAATCCCACAGTCTTACCTAATGTGACAATTGGGTTTCACATCTATGAGAGCTACTACAACCCACAGATAACTAAGATGGGCACCCTTGCTCTGCTTTCTTCACCTCATAGATTCTACCCCAACTACAAGTGTGATGTGCAGAACAATTTGATAGCCATCATTGGGGGAATGTACCCTCTTATCTCTCTTGACATTGCCACCATCTTGGAGAATTACAAGACCCCACAGGTAGGTTTGTAGACATAACTTCGTATCTTCATTCCAAAATGGCAGGAGGAACAGGCCTTTTGAAGCCTTTATGCAAAGCTTTAGAGCTGCAGGCAGACAAGATAGGCAGTCACTATTTCTGCAGGGCAAAATAAGTGACTGTTTAATTGCTATTTGATCCCAAAGAAGAGAGAGAAACTGAGGCAAATAAATCAAGTGTTGACATTTGACATTTCACCAATATGAATTCCATAGCTGCCACTTTGCTCTGGTTTTTGACCACTGTTCCCCAGAGAGAAGAGACAGTTAGGCAGAAGCTGAGTCTTTGACAGTAGTAGGAGAGAGGCTGATTTAGCTGATGTTTGTGCACTACAACCCACTGAGTTAATGGAGAAGAGAGAAAGAGAGAGAGACCGACTCTGTAGCTGGCATTTGCCTGCAAGTCTCCTTAGCTGGAGAAAGAGACATGGCAGGCACAGTTTGGAAGACATTTGACTCTGGCAATTCTCCTCTTCCCCATATATGTAGGGATGGCAGAGAATTCCGCCATGGATTTCAGTGAATGCACTGGCATTAGGCCTGTGAAACCCGTGGCAGAATTGCCTCCCACCCCCGCCCCCCCATGGAATCCCCCTGGGATGAAGATCTCCTGGGGTGGATGATCCAGCAGCGGCAGCTCAGGCGGCAGCTCCAGCAGCAGCGGTAGTGGCTGCAGCTGGTCTCTCGGCCGGATGCTGCAGACTCAAATGACAGCCACCACACCATTTCTGTAGTTGCCTTTGACATCAAAGGCTACGTAAATACTTGGCAAGCCAAAAGAAAATGCGAAAAAAACCCAGCAGATGCAAATGGTGGTGACTATGGCGGCCGCCATTTGCGTTCCCTTTTTTTCACCATTTTAGACTACGTAGGCAATTACGGCAAAAAAAAAAAAGGAAACGCAAATAGCATAGTGGGCGCTATTTGAGTTCCTTTTTTTTCCGCCTAAATACCTTACGTAATATTTACATAGGCTAAAACGGCAGGGAAAAAATGAACGCAAATAGCGCCCACTACGCTATTTGCATTCCCCTTTTTTTCCTGGAATAGCTTACATAAACATTTACGTAAGCTAAACCGGTGAAAAAAAGGGAACGCAAATGGTGGCCGCCATAGCCGCTGCCATTTGAGTACGCGGGTGGTTTTTTTGATTGCTGTGATAGGCTACATAAATTCTTATGTAGCCTAGCAGGGCAGCCTGGCTGGATGCAAATGGTGGCTGCTATGGTGGCCACCATTTGCGTCCACAGCAGCCCGTCCATGGCTGGGATGAGGGATGGAGTGCCTCCCTCCCCGTCAAGGATTTTGGAGGGAGGGACGGAGCACCTCCCCGCCACCGCGGATGTCCCTGGACGAAACCAGGTAACTGTTTTGTACATCCCTACAAATATGCAGGATTCAGAAGGCAGAGTACTGCTTTCAGTTCCCCCCACCACCACCTAGAATTAGGGATGTACGAAAGTGAATTACCTTTCACGGATTATGTTGATGGCTGGGGGGGGAGGTGCTCCGTTCCTCCCCCCGGAATCCTCGAATGGCCGGCTGTGCTCCGTAGCCGTGGAGGGCTCTGGGTAATTTGTACATCCCTACATTAAACATTCTCAACCTAATATTTTGTAAATTATTTCCCTCAATACAGATTTTTTTTGGTTTTCATTTTCTTTAGTGGTACTTTCAGCACTATCCCTAAGGCATAGGAACTAAGTTACTGGGTATCTTTGAACTATGGTGGGTTTGTTTTGGTGGCAGATATTAAAGATATTATACCTGAGGGAGTATTCCCTAATGCTGAGGTCTGATTAGGAACTTTAGTAAAAACTGTGAAATAAGTTCCATAAGATTTCTTCCATTCCTTTCCTTTCCTTTCCTAAAAGCAGTGTAGGTTGGATAACCCATTGCATCTAGGGATGTCAGGGAATTCTGCCACGGATCTCAGTGAGGCCGAGTGCCAGTGCAATTGGCCCCCCGAAATCCATGGTTGAACGAAGCTCTCGCCCCCCCAACCCATGAAAGGCGTGAGGAACCGAGCCCCCAACCCACGAAAGGCGCGCAAAATGGATCACTTACCTGCTGCCGTCCGCACGGACTTGCGAATGGCGGCTGCCCTGCAGCTGCCATTCGCTTCTCCATCATAGCTGTGATAGGCTATGTAAGTATTTACGTAGCCTATCACGGTAAGCCAAAAAAAAAAAAAAAACGCATACGCAAATGGCGGCGGCTACGGGGGCCGCCATTTGGGTTCCCAATTTTTCACCATTTTATCCTACGTAAATATTTACGTAGGCTATTACGGTGAAAAAATGGGGAATGCAAATAGCGTAGTACATTTTCTCGCAAATTTGCATACGCTGTTTTTTTTTTTTGCCTGCCGTGATAGGCTACGTAAATACTTACATTGCCTGTCACGGCAGCCTGGCTGGGAACTCCAGCTCCGTACAGCCCTGGCTATTTGTGTCCCCTTTTGATTTGCCATTCTAGCCTACGTAAATATTCACGTAGGCTAAAACAGTGAATGAAAAAGGGACGCAAATATTGCCCGCTACGCTATGAGCGTTCCCCTCTATTTTCGTGGTACTATTTTCGCAGTATATTAAGTACGCAGGTTTGTTTGTTTTGTTTGTTTGTTTTACCCAGAGCCCTCTGCGGCCGGAAATCTGGCTGCGGATGGCTCTGGCCTGGCTGGGCCTGGCCGGCTGCTCCACGGAGCTGCCACGGAGCACAGCCGGCCATTCGAGGATTCCGGGGGGAGGAACGGAGCGCCTCCCCCCCGGTGAGGATTCCGGGGGGAGGGACGGAATGCCTCCTCCCCCACCCAAAACATAATCCGCGAACAGGTAAGTCACTTTCGTACATCCCTACATATATGGGCCTATCTACACTTTTTTTGCTTTTTTTTTGCTTCCAATGAGGTTTCACTGCCTGTCTTTCACACTACACACTACTCACCTCCAATTGGAACCGGAATTTCCCACTTCCGTGCTCCCACTTTCAATACCCTGATATCCCGGTACTTCCCCTTAATATGCTCTGATTTTCCACCTTCCCTACCATATCTGGTCGTAGTCCCCTCCCCTGCCTGTCCATATATGGTGGGGTTTGTATTTCCCTCCTGTCCAATCACAGCTCTTGACTATGTCATCTTCCAGCTACTGATCTCATACCTTCCTCAGCACTCAATGTTTCCTCAGCAATGAGCAAAGGCTGGATGTGTGCACGCTTGTCTGATATTGGAAGCTAAGTAGGGTCAGCCCCGGTTAGTAGTGGGATGGGTGACCGTCTGGGTATCAGGCTTCCTGCATTGAGCAGGGGGTTGTTCTATCCCTTCAAATGAAACTATGTTTTACCCCCTCCTATCCCCCACATTGGATTTGGTTTTTTTTATTAAGGCGTTATCTTCAAAGAATCGTGGCTTCTCCACAATTTTTTTTTCTCTAATTCAGGCATGATCTTCTAAGATTCAAAAAGTTGAGGATTTGAAGTCCCTTTGAAGTTTTGAATCTTTGAAGATCATGCCTGAATCAGAGCAAAGAAAGCCAACACAAAAACCTATTTACCAGCCCTTATAAAAACAAATATTCTGAGCCTGTGCAGTTTTCCATGTTAAACTCACTGAAATCCTAGCACTATCATAGCAGGGGCAAAAATGGACTTTGCTTCTGCTACCCTGATGCTAGACACATTTGCTTGGGGATACGCTCCACTTTGTTGTAAAAAAAAGAATAATATATTTCAATGAACAATTAGCAACATGAGCACCTGCCCTGTCAGTTGGCCTTAAACTCCAAAATGTTATAAAATAAGAAGAAAGGATGCTGTACAAGTAGCATTCAAAGTGGTTGGCACAGGCATGCCGATACCTGCCCAGGTGTTGATGCAGGGTCTGCTTCCCAGTGTCCCCATCACCTGCTGCTCTCTGAAGGGTCATTTGGGAGGGGGGCTGGCACTTAGATGCCAAATCCAACCCTACCTGCACCACAGCCCCCCAATCTAATCAGAACAAGCCCTAAAACACATAACTCAATAGCACAACCCCTGAACTGTTAAGAATGCACACTGCCTTCAACTTCTATGATATAAGGATGGTACTCATATGTTGGGAAACTGAGCATGACTTGGAGCATTACTAAATGTCTCTAAATGTCATTAAGTGAAAGTTATATTAGATCAATAATGCTAATAAGGAATGGAAGGTGCAGCTATGCTAGAAATCGTACAAAAAAAAAGATTAAAACAAGAACAGAAACATTTCCCACCCATGGCTTCCATTCTTAATACCAGATGGGCTTCGTCAGTATATGGGGATTGTCCAGTTACTTGTCCATTCATAAAATACATCTATGTTCTATTTCAGCTCACTACTGGTCCTTTTTCTGCAGCATGGGGTGACAAATCTCTATTCTGGTATTTATACCAGATGGTCCCAAACGATGCACATCAGTACAGAGGGATTGTGCAGTTACTTGTGCATTTCAAGTGGACATGGATTGGGCTCTTTACTACTGATAGTATCCATGGAGAACGGCGTTTGCAGAAATTACTGCCAATGCTTTCACAGGAAGGTATCTGTGTTGCCTTTATAGAAAAATTCCAAGCCTTCAAAAAACGAAGAGAAAAGGCAGCGTCATTTCATGGTGAATTGGAAGATAATTCAGTTTTCATGGAAAGAAAGGCCAATGTATTTCTTGATGATTCTTCAAATCCATCTATAATTAAGATAAGCTCACTTCTTCAGAGAGCAGCGCTGGATTCACCTATGAGTAAGGTATGGATTATGACGACATACTGGGATTTCACAGTAAGCACAACTGCAGTGGGTCGTGATATACAATCCCTCCATGGCATGCTATCCTTTGCAGTTCACTCAAAGGACCCACTGGGATTCAGGCAATTTCTTCAGAGTGTGAATCCTTCCTGGGCAAAAGAAGATGGCTTTATCAAGGTATTCTGGGAGAAGGCCTTCAACTGTTCATTGAAAAGAACCTTTGAGAGTGAAGTATTCCAGAAAGACTGCAGTGGAGAGGAGAAACTGGAGAGCCTTTCTGGAACTTTCTTTGAAATGAGTATGACTGGTCACAGCTACAATGTGTACAATGCAGCCCTTGCTGTGGCACATGCTCTACATTCCATGCATGTAATAACATCCAAACACAAATTACGGAGGTCTGGAAGAACGCTGGAGCCCTGGAATGTGCTGGCCTGGCAGGTATTTTTAATCAAAAGCACATCCCTTTTATATGTTAATTGTTAACAGAATCAAGAAACATATACTCTATATGACAATGCTATGGATCTTCCAGCTCCACAATTAATCCTGTTAGGAATATGATTGACTTATTATGGTTGACAAAAATACTACTGCTTTGGTAACAAGCATTCAAAAATACTGGCTAGAGTGCTTAAAATGACACAAATGAAATCTAAAATATATTCAATAGGTAGAAATAATGGCACCTTAACAGTTGATCATGTGCAAATCAACTCCCTCTTTCCAGATTTCTATGTGCAGCTACATCATACAACCTCCCCAGGTGTGGACCTTATAAATAAGTATTGGAGGAAAAGTGGCATTGCTCCAATTAACAAAATCCAACCAAAACTGTTGAACATATCACTAGAGGAGGTTGAGCAACCCATCAAACATTTGAAATATAATAGAGATTCTGGTCCTGAGAGATTTGGAAGATCTTTTTATAAATAAAAAAATTAAAAAACAAAAGGATTTATTGATTCTTAGGCTTGCACAGCTTTTTTCTAAGATCTGCCAGGGAGATGATCCCCCAAGTACCTGGAAAGCATCTACTTTAACAATAATATCCACCTGGAAAACACAATACAAGGGTGAAATCCTATTGCCCAATTACATTACTTAAACATAATAAGAAAAATAAAATTGATTTTAGTTTCGTGATTAAATAAGGTGGTAGGCAACTTAATTCATGTAGATCAGACTGGATTTATTCATGAAAGGCATATATTAGATCTAATACAACAGGGTTAAATGTTATCTATGATGCAACCAAAACAGGCCACCCACTGTCATTAATTTCGATCAACATATTCAAGGCCTTTGACTGTCTTGGTATTTGGTAAGAGTCTTGAATGATTATCAGCTAGGAACCAAAGTTGTGACTGCAATTTCCAAACCCTATGCTGCTAACAAAGCAACCATGCATACTAAAGATGTGCACTCTCCACCTATCTATTTGGAATGGGGCAGGAAACAGGGCTGTGCCCTGTCACCTCTGCTCTTCACACTTTCCCTGGAACCATTGGCTAATATCATATGTCAGCACCCTGGTATTGCTGGATACAGGGGGTGGAGTGAAGAACATGTAAGAAACATGTGTGCAGATGACATGCTAATCATGCTGGGGGATCCATGCCAATCAGTCTCTAACTGAAAGGAAGAATCTGGAGGAAGAATTAGAAAATCGTAGGCAAGTGGCAAGTTAAAAAGTTAGTTATGAAAAAGCCACTAACATGTCATGCAATGTTCACCCCAATCATCAACATGTTACTAGCCATCCTTTGGGAATTATGACCAGGGACCTAAAGAAATGGTACAAAGTGAACCTGTCAGTTTTAGGCTGAATTGCTGCAACTCAAATATCAGTGATTCCTTTTAAAAAATATATTTTTTGAGGTCTTGCCCATCCTCTTCTAGCCAAAGACTTGAAAATCTTGGCAAGCTCAGCTGAATTCATTTGTTTTCAAGCCAAAGGACCTCGCTTGTTATTAACAATGTATTACAAAAACCCAGGCAGAAGAGGTTGGGGACTCGCAGACCTTGTATGCTTTCCAGTTGTGGCATCTCCACTTTACCATTATGAAGGCAAACAAAAACTGGGTATGTCTGGAAGAAGAAATGCTGAACAAGGCCCATTATGGGCTTTGCTGTTTCACTAAAGACTAAAACTATTTTCATGATCTGGAAAAAGGGGCAAGCTATCTTGCTCCTGGTGTGGTCTCCTCTCACCCAGGTAAACTGGATACAACTGTCATTACTAGGATTCCCGAATGGGAAAAGAAGGGATATGTTTGGTTCAGGGACTTTTATTCCCAGGATACACCAAAATCAATAGAACACCTCTGAGCTGACTTAGGTATTGGATGGCTACATGAACTATCTCACTTCCGCAAAGATCCTCAGATACAGACATACACTCTTAGAACCTGAACAGGACTAGAATAAGCAATGCTAATGGTACAGAAGGGGGTTAAGGAATTGTATCTCTATTTTACACTGTTTTAATGGATTGCTAGGTGGGTTCCATGGCTGGCTTGAAGAAAGTGTGGTAAGGTGATTTAAGAAGGGAACTAGAAGAAGCTCATTGGACCAAATTATGGGACAACAGACCATTTAGATCAGTGTCAGCCTCCATCCAAGGAACCTCCTTGAAAGTTCTGCATGGATGGTATTGCATAGAGAAATAATGACTATTACCAGAGAAACAATTTTATATGACCCAGAACATTTTTTATTATCATTATATGAAGGATCTAATGGGTGTATTAAATGTAAAGACTTCCTATCATTCTTGTTAATTGCCACTCGCCAGACAATTACACAGTGGGGGGGGGCAACAGGCAATTTGGCAATACTGGGGGGTGGGAACACTCAGGATTTACTTTTGATTCAAGGAAAGACAGAACTACTAGCATTTCATGCCATATGGAAGAGTTTTATTCAACATACATCACAACTGGATTTCTAACAATATATTCCTCCTTCTGCCTTGAGCATCTGGACATAATAACAGCTAAATAAAGATTATACAGCACACTAGAGTTGGACGAAAGTCACTTACCTGTCCTCGAAGCTTTTCGCGGTGGGGGGGGAGGCACATGGTTGCTCCCCCCGTGAAGTTCATGCCGGGGGGGGAGGCTTCCCGCCTCGCCCGGCCGAAATTCAGGCCGGGGAGGAGGCGCCTCGCCTCGCCCGGCCGGGAACTAAGAAGTTTAAAAAAAAAAAAAAAATGCCCCCGTGATAGGCTACGTGACGATTAACGTAGCCTATCACGGCTAGATCTGCAAAGTCAGCCGTGATAGGCTACATTAATCGTCACATAGCCTATCACGGGTGACTTTAAAAAAAAAAAAGCGCGTACGCAAATGGCGGCCCCCATAGGGAGCCGCCATTTGCGTTCCTTATTTGGTTGCTGTAGCCTACGTAAATCTTTATGTAGACTACTGCGAAAATAAGGGCAACGCAAATAGCGTTGCCCTTATTTTCGCCGTAGTCTACGTAAATCTTCACGTAGACTACAGCGACCAAATAAGGAACGGGAATGGCGGCTCCCTATGGGGGCTGCCATTATCCGTACGTGCTTTTTTTTTTTTTAAGTCACCCGTGATAGGCTACGTGATGATTTACGTAGCCTATCACGACTGACTTTGCAAATCTAGCCATGATAGGCTATGTTAATTGTCACGTAGCCTATCACAGGGGCGTTTTTTTTTTTCTTTGATTGGAATGGTGGCGGCGGCAGCCGGTCAAAAGACCGGCTTCCGCTCCCGCCCCGGATGAACACCTGCCGAACCGCCGGCCGGACCTGCTGCCGGGAGGGACATTCGCCAAAGGTAAGTCCCGTCCCGGGGGGGGTGCGGGGGGCAGGGGGGTGCGGAGAATTTCTCCCCGAAACTTGTTCGGGGGGCCGAACACATTGGCGCTCGGCCCCCCGAAGTTTCGGGGAGAAATTCTCCGCCAACCCTACAGCACACTTAGTAGTAGTGGTGGTAGTAGTGGTAGTAGCAGTTTTAATAGTATATTAATTGTGTCACCATGTTTCTGGTAGCAAACCATTCTGCTCCTGTTGTTAGGAGACTCTTTCAGGGGGTTTTCATTGTTATGTTGGCTTTGGTTGTTGTTTTTCTGCCTTCTTATTGTTTTCTAGTTATATAATAAAAACATGTTTTCAAAAATCCTAAAAAGAAACACTCCAGTACACATCACCAATGTAAAACCAGCAGCAAGAAAATGCAGTGATCTAAAAGCACTAAAACACTTCTTAAAAAGCCTGGGAATTTTTTTTAGAGAAGGTCTTCACCTTGTGCTCAAAGGACCATAAGATAGGCACTGGCTGAGCCTGTCTGGGAAGGGTGTTCCACAGACAGGGTGCCACCACTGAAAGGTCCCCCCTCTTTTTTGGCAGACACGCATCTTGCCTCATTTGGCAGGGGAAGCTGGAGAAGGGCCTCAAATGACTACCTTAGTGTCCAGATAGGTCTAATGTAGAATTTCAAGTGTCAAGAAATTTCAAGAATATGTTGTAGAAACAGGGTAGTTTTGTGCCATTTAATGTCCCATCACGTTGACAACTATGTGACTCATAACTAAATTTGCTTAGAACTGGGGCTGTTATTTTTTGTATAATCCAGTGCATTTGCACAGTGGACATCCAATGGAAGTCAGGGAAAGCTTCAATGTCAGGGAAAACATTGCACGTGCAGTGGACATGTGTGTACAACAGGCCTGCACAACTTGTGAACCACCAAGCTGAACACAGACTCCTTTGGCTGGCTGCCTGTAGCTCGCAAAGGAGAGGAATTCTCCAGCAGTCAGCAAGCCATCCTACAGGACAGTTAGAATGTGTTAAGCTTGGGGGGCCAGCCTAGAGCTTTCCACAACTTTGAAGAGAATGGGGAATAAAGAGCTCCACCTGTGCATGGGGGCCTAATGGTCATGATGTGACCCCTACTAACAGTGTTCTGTGTAATATTTGCCCCACCTTCCTAACCATTTCCTATATTTATGTGATGCATAATGCTATTTGCCTCCAAAATCATATGAGCCTGTTAAAATATGTAGCTGAGAAAAAAGAAACAAACCATCTCGTTTTTGTTTGGTTAGGGAGGTAGCTGTGGAGAAGTTAAGCTGCTACCTGTTCCAGCTGTATTCTGCCCACTGTACATTAAAAGCCACACAAGTTAATCATGTAGCTCCTTCCAGCTTCTCCATGTAGCCTTTCTTAAAGTCATGGTATATGAGTTGTTAGGGTTAAGGTGAGGGTTAACAGCTATCATGTTGCTCATTGTCTCCATCTCCATTTGGAGGATCACTGATCAGTAACCTGTTTTTCTGGAGGGTGACATTAAGACAGATTGGAGTGAAGGACATACCTCAATCCCCCTTTAACCAAAATGACCTGCCACGAATACCTGGTTAGGAACTGGGGCAAAAAACTTTTCTCAAGGGAAAGGTTTTGCAGCTGTCGAGCCACAGAATGTTGAGGTGGGGGCAGTGCAGCTGCCCAGCTGGCAGAGTGTAGATGCTGTCAGGGACTTCCCAGCATCTCCCCAAGTGCCTCCCTGAACAAGCTGGCTGTGGTGGTCTCACATGTGGTGTTGAAAATACCCTAGGGCTAATATCCTGGTGCCTTGAACATACACACTGATTGACTAGGGATGTACGAAATTGGCCTTACCCGGCTCTGCTTGGTTCTGCTGGGGGGGGAGGCACTCCGTCCCTCCCCCCGGAATCCTGGCCGGCTGGCTGTGCCCCGCAGGGATTCTGCGGAGCTCCCGACCGGCTCCGCCAGCAGCCGGACTTCAGGCCACTGGCTAGCAGGGATGCAAATGGCGGCGGCCATAGCCGCCTCCGTTTGCGTCCCTGTAGTCAGCCCTGATAGGCTACGTAAATCTTTACGTAGCCTATCACGTCTGACTTAAAAAACAAAACAAAAACACGTGTACCCAAATGGCGGAGGCTACGGCCGCTGCCATTTGTGTTCCTTATTTTGGCCCATCTTAGTCTATGTAAATATTTATGTGGACTAAGATGGCGAAAATAATGGGAACGCAAATAGCATAGCGGACGCGCGTGTCTTTTTTTTTTTAACCTAGCCGTGATAGGCTACGTAAATCTTTACGTAGCCTATCATATCTTTTTTTTTTTTTTAACATGGGAAATGGTGGCGGTGGCAGCCAGTCAGAAGACCGGCCGCCGCAGCCACTGCCACTGAACTGCCGCCGGAGCTGCCACCGGAGCCGCTGCCACCCAGAAGATCTGCCCCAGGTAAGTCTCATCCTGGGGGGATCCGCGGGGGGGTGGGGGCCAGGCCGTTTCGCCACAGATTTCGGGGGGCCGAATGCGCTGGCATTTGGTCTCCCCGAGACCCGTGGTGGAATTCTTTGCCATCCCTATGATTGACTGAACCGTAGGGCTGGAGTGGGTGCCCAGCTCAGTCCCAGATTCCTCCACCTCACTCATGCCCCCAGACCATGCCCACTAAGCCTGCTGAGCCCCTGCCCAAGCTTGCACTCCCTTTGCTGAGCCGCCTCACCTATCCTGAGTTGTCCGCAAGCATCAGTCGATGCCGTGGTCCCTATCTTGCAAAAGTATTAGAGATGTAAATGGGCCATTTAGCCCTGTAATGTTGCCTAGATGGGGCCTCTACTTCTGTCATTTGTGCAATATTAACAATGTGGAAGTTCCCGAGTCACCATTTTGTTTGCAAATGGCCACGGTGGGAATGATGGGTGTTTGCAAACAGCTCAGAAAGGTGCGGGCAGCTCAGCAGGCAGGTTGTGAGTGGGTCTGGGCAGCGGCTCAGCTGGCATCTGGAGGACCTGAATAGGGGGGCATCCGTCCATCCCTACACTGGGGTAAAACATTTAGGAAGCATGACTGAGACATATCCAAAATAATCTCAACATATCTAGGCTAGGTTCTTGTCAACGTAATTGTGAAAATAATTTGCTGTCTGTTCGTATCTTTTCCTCTTTGAATTTAGCTTCATCCCTTTCTAAGGGGCATCTCATTCAACAACAGTGCAGGAGAGACAATACAGTTTGATGAAAATGGAGATGCTGTCACAGGATTTGATGTTACAAACTGGATCATTTTCCCAAATCAATCTTTTGTGAGAGTTAAAGTGGGAATGTTCAATCCACGAGCTCCTCCCAGAAAACAGTTAACAGTCCATGATAAAAGCATTGTGTGGCCTAGGACTTTCAAGCAGGTGAGACCGGGAAAAGCATGCAAGATGGAGCACAAATGGTTTGTTGGTTTGTTTGATTGTTTGTTTACAAAGACTTTACATCACCTGTCATGTTCAGCATACATTGGTAGGAGGTAACAATAGAACCACAAAAGGAATTAAAGAGGCATGGCAGTGCCCCTTTAGTTTAGGTGGGGCACACAAACACACACACACACAAATTTCACCACTATAACCTAGGGGTGCCAGAGAATTCTGCCACGGATTCCAGTGAGGCTGAATGCACTGGCATTTGCCCCCCTGAAATCCATGGGGGAATGGCCTCCTACCCCCCGCCCCCCGCGGAATCCCCCCAGATGGCACTCACCTGGGGCGGATACTGCGGCGGCGGCTCTGGCGGTGCGCCGGCGGATTCGGCAGCAAGTGCGGTGGCGGCAGATTCGGCAGCGGGGACGGCGGGGGCAGTGGGGGTGGCGGCGGCAGGGGCGGGGGCAGCAGGGCGGCAGGGGCGGCAGCAGGGGCGGCGGCTGGTCTTCTGGCCGGCTGCGGCTGGGCACAGCATACGCAAATGGCGGCGGCTATGGCGGCCGCCATTTGCCTTTGCTATTTTTCGCCGTTCTAGCCTACGTAAATATTTACGTAGGCTAGAACGGCGAAAAATAGCGAACACAAATGGCGGCGGCTGTAGCCGCTGCCATTTGTGTAAGTGTTTTTTTTACTTTGCCGTGATAAGCTACGTAAATATTTACATAGCCTATCGTGGTTAAATACAGGGACGCAAATGGCAGCTACGGCATTCTGTGATCAGGGCTGATTTCCATAGGATGTGACCCCACAATATCAGGCTACAAATTATAGACAGATTGGGTCTCTAGTGAGTGTGTGCATACATGGACTTTAAACCATTGACACCCCTCTCCTATTTTCTCAAGCTGACTCAGTTCACCATGACTCGATTTTTCATTGCCAAAAAATAATGTGCTTGCACAGTCCTTTAAGGACATTTGTGCACAGTTCTGAAGGATTAACTGGAAGCCAGACAATATGTCTGTGCCCACATCCCCATGCCTATATCAACCTTGCACAAAGTCAGGTGAATAAAGGAATAGGGCTTCAGATTCAAACAGATTGCTTCTGTCTTCTGTAACACCTCTATATAACCTTGCCCGCATACCACCCACCTCTCCTTCCTTGGCCTGTGCCTGTAACACACTGTCTTCAACACACACACACACACACACACACACACTTTTCTTTAACAGCTTGGCAATTTGAGACTTTCTTAAAGAACATTCAAATATTTGTTTCCCCCAAGGGTTCTCTCCCAGCTTGCAATGCTGACGGATGTGCACTGCCAGAAGTATATTTGTCACTTGCAAATCTGTCTGTGTGTGTGTGTGTGTGCGCACGCGCAGGGATATGTTTGATGGATTACAACAACAACAAAGCCAAAAGGAGGACTCCCAATTTCCAGCCCAACAGGGACATACATGAACATTTATTCACTAGCACAGCATAAAGGTAATTTACACATTGTATGGAGTACCACAGACACACTACTGATGCTGGTGATACACAAACACACATGTGGACACGTACAGTGCAGAAACACATGCTTGAGGGCTGGGGGTGGTCTCCATAATCTATCACTGTTTCCTGCTGTTCACCAGGAAAATCCATCACCTTGGCATGGGCAATGATGGCCTACACCTTGCGTTTGGAATTGGGACAAACAGACAGGTTGGGGATGCTGTTGGGGACTTCACAGCCTGCTGCCCAATGACCTACCTGGCTGGCCTGGCTAAGGTGATTTCACATGTGGTGTTGGAGAACTCTAGGACTCTTACCTTGGTTGTCTTGAGCCCCTGCCCTCATACTCACTCCCTCCATACTCACCAGGATGCCCTGACATCCTCTGTACAGTCTTCAGGGACTTGCCATTCCCGTGGTCCCAAATTGAGAAAAAACAAACTAACGCTGGTGACTTGGGAACTTCCATAAATTTAATATTGCACACATAGTGGCCATAAAGACCCCATCTATGCAATATTAAAGTATCAATAATATCAGTAATATTACATGATCTGGTGGTCCCTGTAGTCCTGAAGGAGGTAGTGGTGTGCAAGTTTCAGGCATTCTTGGATGAAGCTGATTATCTAGACCCACTTCAGTCTGGTTTCAGGCCCAGGGTGCAGATGGAATAAGCTTTGGTTGCCTGCTGGATGACCTTATTCAGAAGAGGGATGGAGAAGTGCAAGCCAATTGCTTTTTAAGCATCCCTCATTGGCTTTGGATACCATCAATTGCAGTATCCTTTTTCACTGCCTTTGTGACATTGGGAAACCATTTGGTAATGGTTCAGCTCTTCCATACAGGGCCAGAACTAGATATATCACTGGGTGAGTGAGCCTCAGACCCATGACATTGGAACTGAGAAGGCTCACTGCACACTATTGTGCCCCCAGTGTGGTAGGAGATCATTATGATGCAGTTGGAGGTGGCCATTAGGAGATCTAGGTAGGGATCCGCCACGGATATTGGTGAGGCCGAATGCCAGTGCATTCGGCCCCCCGAAAACCATGGCGGAATGAAGCCCCCACCCCCAACCCACGAAAGGCATGCGAAATGGAGCACTTACCTGCTGCCATCCACACTGACTTGCGAATGGCGGCCGCCATTTGTGTTCCCTATTTGTAGCCATTTTAGCCTACGTAAATATTTACGTAAGCTATTACGGCAAAAAAAAAAAAAAAAAGGAACGCAATTAGTGTAGTGGGCGCTATTTGAGTTCCTTTTTTTCCTTGCCATACTAGCCTACGTAACTATTTATGTAGGCTAAAATGGCTAAAAATAAGGAATGCAAATGGTGGCTACCATAGCCTCTGCCATTCGCGTATGCTGTTATTACTTTTTTTTTTTTTTGGCTTACCGTGATAGGCTTAGGGGTGGATGAAACTCACTTACCTGTCCTTGAAGTTTTTCGCGGTGGGGGAGAGGCGCTTCGCTGCTCCCTCCGTGAAGTTCAGGCTGGGGGGGGAGGCTTCCCGCCTCGCCCGGCCAAAATTCAGGCCAGAGGGGAGGCTTCCTGCCTCGCCCAGCCGAAATTCAGGCCGGGGAGGAGGCGCCTCGCCTCACCCGGCCGCGAACTCAATTAAAAAAAAAAAAAAAAAAACGCCCCCGTGATAGGCTACGTGACGATTAACGTAGCCTATCACGGCTAGATCTGCAAAGTCAGCCGTGATAGGCTATGTTAATCGTCACGTAGCCTATCACGGGTGACTTTAAAAAAAAAGAAAAAGTGCGTACGCAAATGGCGGCCCCCATAGGGGGCCACCATTCGCATTCCTTATTTGGTCACTGTAATCTACGTAAAGATTTACGTAGACTACAGCGAAAATAAGGGCAACGCAAATAGCGTTGCCCTTATTTTCGCCGTAGTCTAAGTAAATCTTTACATAGACTACAGAGACCAAATAAGGAACGGGAATGGCAGCTCCCTATGGGGGCCGCCATTATCCGTACGCGCTTTTTTTTTTTTTTAAGTCACCTGTGATAGGCTACGTGACGATTAACGTAGCCTATCTTGGCTGACTTTGCAAATCTAGCCGTGATAGGCTACGTTAATCATCACGTAGCCTATCACGGGGGCGTTTTTGTTTTTTTTTCTTTGATTGGAATGGTGGCGGCGGCAGCCGGTCGAAAGACCGGCTGCTGCTCCCGCCCCAGACGAACACCTGCCGAACCGCCGGCCGGACCCACCGCCGGGAGGGACATTCAGCAAAGGTAAGTCCCGTCCTGGGGGGGGTGCGGGGGGTGGGGGGGCACGGAGAATTTCTCCCCAAAACTTGTTCGGGGAGCCGAACACGTTGGCGCTCAGCCCCCCGAAGTTTTGGGGAGAAATTCTCCGCCATCCCTAGATAGGCTACATAAATACTTAGGGCAGCTTCGCTGGACGCATTTGCTTCCGCAGCAGCCCGTCCATGGCTGGAACTCCTGCTGGGGACGGCCCTGGCCGGCAGCTCCGTGGAGCCACCTTGGAGCGGAGCCGGCCCAGGGAGGATTCCGGGGGGAGTGACGGAGCACCTCCCCCCACCATGAATCTAAGCTGCAAAAAGGTAAGTAACTTTTGTACATCCCAGATCTAAGGTACTATGCTGATGACACCCAGTTCTGTTTCTCTGCAACATCAGAGTCAGGAGAGGCTGTGCATATTCTGAACTCGTCCCTGGATGTAATCATCATGGGCTGGAGGAGGGCTAATGCACAGGAACTAAATCATGACTAGACAGAGACCGTATGTGGGTGGTAACCAGTCCAGGAAACAGGTTGCTTTCCTGTTCTGAAAGAGGTAACACTCCCTCTGTTTGAGCAGGATATATCTGTGGATATATCTTTGCTCTGGATATATCCTTGTCACTGGAGGCCCAGGAACCCTCAAGGGCTTGGAGCACCAATTCCCAGCTTCAGCTGGTGTGGTAACTACACCAATTCCTAGAGAGAGATAGCCTAGCCACAGTGGTATATGAACAGGTACCCACACAACTGGATTAATGTAATATACTCTACGTGGGGCTGCCCTTCACCTCATTCAGAAGTGGCAGCTAGAGCAGAATGGAGGAAGTAGGAATCTCAGTAAGGCATCCAGCCATGGACACATTTGTGTTGACAGAAATGCACAGACTGTTTATGAGATATTGAGCCATATTCCAGGTTCTGTTGTTGACACAGAAATCTCTAAATCAACTAGGGGCAAGGCACATAGCAGACCGTGTTCCCCTCTGTATACCTGGCCTATGCAAGCTTTCCCTGTTTCAAAATTGCTTATCATACCACTTCTCCACTTTATGGTTTCTTTTTATTTGTTTATATCAGTATCAACACTCTATTTTGACAGTGTTTGGATACTTTTCTATGTCATCTGCTTAGAGATTTTATTACCTCAAACACTCTGCAAATATTAATCTTCCCCACTGAGAAAACCACATTTCTTTCTTTACACCCACACGTAAAACCACAACTCTCAAAACATCTTTTTCTCAGTCCTAACCACTCTCCATCGATGTTTCTGATTAGGTGCTGCCCATTTCTCTCTGTAATGACTACTGCCGTCCTGGTTACATCAGGAAAAAGAAGGAGGGGGAGCCATTTTGCTGTTATGATTGTGCCCCATGTCCTCAAGGGAAGATTTCTTATTGGAAGGGTAAATGTCATAGATCTTCACACTTATCAAGCATGCTACATATCATGCAATATCACACAAAACTGAAATAATGACATTTAGCATGGTCTTTGGTTTGGAAGGAGTAGGAACAAGTTACTGATCCTTGAATATCTGTGTCTGTGAAAGTTTTATACACTTATTGATGGGAAGATGACAGACAGACAGACAGGCAGACAGACAGACAGAGAGACATATACTATGTGGTGTGGAACTTGAAAGGAGCATGTCAATGGGGACAGAATGACTAAAAGTCTTCCTAAATAGTCATTGGTACATTTCCTGGAACACCTTTTGTAATGGAATTTAAAGGAAAAAAAATCCCAGGAGGGCTTAGAGATGGTTTGGGAAAGCAACAAGTTCTTATTCACCCACTCCAACCAAGAGGATGGACAAGCTAGGAGTAAATGGGAAACAATACAAGACCTTTTGTGAGACAAAAGATGGAGTATGAGAGTGAACTTAGCTGTAAACTCTGGAACCATTTGGATTAGATCTCCCTCTCAGAAGACCTGATGTGAGATAAGCAGGGTTGCTATGTAGGGATGGCATGGGCACATGATTCAGTCCAGAAATCCGGTGGACCTGCTCCTAGGGATGTCAGAGAATTCCACCATGGATCTTGGTGAGGGTGAATGCCAGTGCATTCGGCCCCCCAAACTCCGTGGCAGAAAGGCCTTCCCCCTCGCCCCTCGCGGATCCCCCCTGGGATGAGACTTACCTGGGGCGGATGTTCCAGACAGCAGCGGCTCCAGCGGCGGCTTCAGCAGCGGCGGCGGCTGGTCTTCTGAATGGCTGCCGCTGCCACCACCACCATTTGCAGTCTGTTTCCCCCTCCCATTCATGATAGGCTACGAAAAGACTTATGTAGCCAATCACGTCTGGGTTTTTTTTAAAAAACAATGTGTACGCAAATGGCGGCGGCTACAGCCGCCACTATTTGCATTCCTTATTTTTGGCTGTCTTAGTCTATGTAAATATTTACATAGACTAAGACAGTGAAAATAAAGGGGAATGCAAATAGCACCCACTACGCTCTTTGCATTCCCCCTTATTTTCGCCGTGGTCAATGGTTGAAAATAAGGAACGCAAATGGTGGCAGCCATAGCCGCCGCCATTTGTGTATGTTTGTGGGTTTTTTTAACACAGATGTGATAGGCTACATTAGTCTTTACATAGCCTATCGTAGCTGAATACAGGGACGCAAACAGCGGCGGCTACGGCAGCTGCCATTTGCGTCCCTGCTAGCCAGTGGCTGGATGTCCAGCTGCTGGCAGAGCCGGCTGGCAGCTCAGTGGAATCCCTGTGGAGCACAGCCAGCCATCCAGGATTCCGGGGGGAGGGACGAAGTGCCTTCCTCCCGCCTAGCGGAACCCGGGGCAGCCAGGTAAGCGGGGTTTTGTACACCCCTACCTGCTCCTGCCTGCACCACTGAGCCCTGCTTGCTGAGCCCCTGCTCCCGCTTGCCCCCTACCCGCACTCGGCAAATGGCTTGCACTCACCCCAGCAGCCTTGTCAAGCTTTGCGGTGGCCATTTTCTGAGAAATAAAATGGCAATTGCAAAAATACACTCGTAAGGAAGAAGGATGTGATCATTCACTGGCAGTGGCAACAGGGGCAATTGCAAAGATGTCAGCCTCCAGGGAGTGGGCAGTTTTTGCTTGCCTATGCCTTGCAGGGACACGGCGTGGGCTGAGGCTGA
Organism: Heloderma suspectum; assembly: GCF_057233095.1. Taxonomy (NCBI): domain Eukaryota; kingdom Metazoa; phylum Chordata; class Lepidosauria; order Squamata; family Helodermatidae; genus Heloderma; species Heloderma suspectum. The sequence goes on along the minus strand of NC_139463.1, from coordinate 89,294,338 downwards.
CTGTGCCTCTGGAAATTCTCAGAGAGGGAAACAGGGAGAAAGTGAAAGAATTTCAGGTGAGCTTGTGGTGATTAGGTGAGATGTAGACATCTTGGCTCACAGTGCATGCATTACCATAATACTATACCGAACCAGAAACTTCTCACATCCAAAACATATTCCATTTTATTTTTTTTGTTGCTTTGTTTTGTTTTGTTTTGTTTTCCAGGCATGGAGAAATACAGATGTATGTGGGCAGTGTTGTCTGATAGGGATAGAATCTTTGAGCCATGCTTAGCAATGTACGAAAGTCACTTATCTTTTCAAAGCTTGGATTCACGGTGGGGGGGAGGCGCTCCATCCCTCCCCCCGGAATTCTCCCTGGGCTGGCTCCGCTCTGCGGCAGCTCCATGGAGCCTCCAGCCAGGGCTGTCCGCAGCTGGAGTTCTGGCCATGGACAGGCTGCTGCAGATGCAAATGGCGGCCGCCATAGTGGCTGCCATTTATGTCCAGCGAAGCTGCCGTGATAGGCTACGTAAGTACTTACGTAGCCCATCATGGCAAGCCAAAAAACACACAAAATACAGCATACGCAAATGGCAGCGGCTATGGCAGCTATTTGCGTTCCCTATTTTTAGCTGTTTTAGCCTACGTAAATATTTACATAGGCTATTACGGCGAAAAAAAGGGCAACGCAAATAGCGTAGTGGGAGCGATTTGCATTCCTTTTTTTTTCCGCCGTAATAGGTTACGTAAATATTTACATAGGCTGAAATGGCGGAGGGGAAAGGAACGCAAATGGCGCCCACTACGCTATTTGCGTTCCCCTTTTTTTTGCCGTAATACTCTACATAAATATTTACGTAGGCTAAAACCACTAAAAAAAGGGAACGCAAATGGCGGCTGTAGTCGCTGCCATTTGCGTACGCTGTTTGGGGGTTTTTTTTGGCTTGCCATGATAGGCTACGTAAATACTTACATAGCCTATCATGGCTATGACGAAGAAGTGAATGGTGGCCGCAGGGCGGCCGCCATTCTCAAGTCAGCGCAGACGGCAGCAGGTAAGTGCTCCATTTCACATGCCTTTCATAGTTTGGGAGGAGAGGGGGCTTCGTTTCGCCCCAGATTTCAGGGGGCCAAATGCACTGGCATTTGGCCTCACCGAGATCCATGGCGGAATTCTCTGACATCCCTAACCATCCTACACTTTTGCTTTAAGCAGACCTCTACGATCTTTCTAGATTGCATCAGCTGTCTTTCTCTCTTATAAAACCACACACTGCTTTTTCCTTTTCAGATATGGATTCCTGCACTGAATGTTCAGTAGATCGCTATTCAAACATAGATCAGAATCAATGCATTCCCAAGGTTATAAGCTATCTCTCCTATAAGGAACCTTTGGGGATTTCGTTGTCTTTTTCTGCTGTTGGTTTTGCTGTGATCACAGCTTTCATACTTGGAAACTTTGTGAAGAACCAGGACACTCCCATAGTCAAAGCCAACAACCGGAGCCTCACCTACATCCTCCTCATCTCCCTCCTCCTTTGCTTCCTCTGCTCCTTGCTGTTCATCGGACAGCCAAAGAGGATGACCTGCCTTCTCCAGCAAACAGCTTTTGGCATCATCTTTGCAGTTGATCTTTCTGCTCTTTTGGCAAAAACCACCACTGTGGTTCTGGCATTCATGGCTACCAAACCAGGATCCAGAATGAGGAAATGGGTAGGGAATAGGGTGGCAAATTTGATAGTCATGTCCTGCTCCTCTATTCAAACAGGCATTTGTGTGAGTTGGCTAAGCACTTCTCCTCCATTCCCAGATACGGACATGCATTCACTGAATGGAGAAATTGTAGCAGAGTGCAATGAAGGCTCAGTCACCATGTTCTACACTGTCCTGGGCTACATGGGCTTTCTGGCCATTGTCAGCTTCACAGTAGCTTTTCTGGCCAGGAAGTTGCCAGAAAGTTTCAACGAGGCCAAGTTTATCACTTTCAGCATGTTGGTCTTTTGCAGCGTTTGGCTCTCCTTTGTTCCAGCCTATCTGAGTACCAAAGGGAAATATCTGGTGGCCGTCGAGATCTTCTCTATCCTAACTTCCAGTGCCGGCTTACTGGCTTGCATCTTTTTCCCCAAATGCTACTTTATACTATTGAGACCTGACCTAAACATCAAAGAACAAATAAGAAGAGCAAAATGAAGGAGAAAAACAGTGGAAGAATGTGAGAATCAATCTTATTTTTCAAAGATTTATGAATCATTAGTCTGCATTGCATATGAAGGAAAAACTATTGCCCCTACTTCTCAATGAAACATGGCCTGTAGTATCGATAAACATGGAATTATATTCCATTCTTACTAATCATTAAGTTCTACTGAGAACATTCTGGTTTGCTCCCTCATAATTGTCCGCGGAAGGACTTGACTGGTGACTACACACCTGCTACACCTTTATCCCACAGGCTACAGGGGGAGTGAGACATATTTCCTCTGTCTAAATCCTCATTCCAGATGTTTTCAATGTTGCTTTGATAGAAGTCTAGTGCTTTCTCATGATAGCATTTAAAAAAAACAAACCCAACCTCGCTCTTGTACCAAATATCTAGATGTAATTCATCAGATGGTGGCAAAAAAGACAAAACACAACCTAGTGAATATTCTTCAGTTCATCAGTAATCATGTCCAAGAGTTGTCTCCCTCAATGATGCAATTGATCTGTCGATCCCTTGCATGTTGTATATTTCATTTGACTCAAGCACCCACCAAAACACACAGACCATGTTCTCTGCATCAAGCTGCATCACTGATTTTTTAAATGCTTGACTTCATCTGATTTATTGACTTTTGAGTGTGACTTTTGAGTGTGTGATTCAAATTTCCCTGGTGTATGATTTTAATCCACTTTAGTGTTTCTTGGATACACAAATAATGTTTTCCACTGCCTTGTGTAAGTTCTCTGACGTCCTTAGCATTTTGGAGTATCACATTTTCCACTGCACTGAGTGCTCAATGTTGTTAGGCTGACAAGCTAAGCGAGTTTCTTCCTACAGCAGGTTGGCCAGTGATCAATAATGAGCCAGTCAGAAATGAAATCTGGGTGAGGTGCAGCCCAAATGTCAACAGGGTAGATTACATATGAAGCTAGCAGCCTCAGACGTCCTCCAGGTGAAACTGAGTGCTGAACAGCTGGCAGGGATCTGGACTGCTGGAAGGGTATCACATGGTCCATATGCACTGAGAGGGCAGAATTGGACGTAGGACTTAGATGGGACCAATGGGGCAATTTTGCAGCAGGACATCCAGGCCAGGCTGCTGAGGCAAAAGAAATCCATGATCTGACTCTTTTCCTCGCTGGCCAATAGTGAGGGATGTTGTAAGTGTCCATCTGGGGTCCTGAGTTCAGTGCATCCCTCCAATTCCGCCCCACGGACGCCAGTCCGCGACCCCCTCCACTTGCATGATTCGGTGGATACCTCTGAGGCGCCCTCGCCTCTTGCGCCTGGTGGGCAGCCCTGCCCACATTTCCTGTGCGGCAGCACTCACCTCTGTGGCGCACACCCCCTCTTACCTGCTTGGCCACAGCAGTGGTGCCCATTTCCTCAGTGCACGCCCCCCTTTCCTGCTTGGTGGCAGCGGTGCTGCACAGCCTTCTGGGCGATGGCACTTGCCTCTGCAGTGCACGCCCCCCCCTTGCCTGCCTGGCGGTGGCACTTTACAACCTCCTGGGCGGTGGCGCTCACTGCGGCACTGCATGCCCCCCCCTTGCCTGCCTGCCATTGGCGCTTCTCAGAATCCTGGGCAGCGGCACCCCCTTTGGGGGTGCACGACCCCCTTGCCTTGCTCGTACCCCTCACCTGCCTCCCACCACCACTGGCCCTCACACTGTGGTGGATGCTGTGACCTGCCCTCCTGGCTCCCGTCAGCGGTGGCAGCTGTGCTCCATTGCTTCCGAGGGGCTTGCCATGCCCACCCCACCACCCTCTTCCACCTGGGCCTTCTTTTTCAGGGCCATTGGCCCAAAGTTTTGGGATTTAAGTGGGGAGGACTGTTGCTGACCAGCACCCTCTGGGCTAGGGATGGACGAAAGGGACTTACCTTGTCCCGCAGCTTGCTTCGCGGTGGGGGGGAGGCGCTTCGGTTCTCCCCCCGAAGTTCAGGCGAGGGGGGGAGGTGCCCCGCCTCGCCCGGCCGAAATTCAGGCTGGGGGGGGAGGCGCCCCATCCCTCGCCAGAGAAATTCAGGCCGGGGAGGAGCGCCCTGTCTCCCCGGCCACGAAAAAAAGCGTAAAAACAAAAACAAAAACACACACCCGTGATAGGCTACGTAACGATTTGTGTAGCCTATCACGGCTAGATTTCCAAAGTCAGCCGTGATAGGCTACGTAAATCGTCACATAGCCTATCATGGGTGACGTTGGGGGAAAAAAAAGGCGCGTACACAAATGGCGGCACTCCATGGGTGCCACCATTTGCATTCCTTATTTTGGCACGTCTAGTCTACGTAAAGATTTACGTAGACTACGGCGAAAATAAGGGCAACGCAAATTGCTTTTTTTTTCCCCCAAAGTCACCCGTGATAGGCTACGTGACGATTTACATAGCCTATCATGGCTGACTTTGGAAATCTAGCCGTGATAGGCTACGTAAATCGTCACGTAGCCTATCACGGGTGTGTGGGGGTTTTTTACTTTATTTTGTAATGGCGGCGGCGGCAGCCGGTCGGGAGACCGGCCGCCGCCCCCGCCCTCGCCGAAACGCTGCCGAAATGCCGCCAGGACCCACTGCTGGGAGGGACATTCGGCCACGGTAAGTCCCATCCCAGGGGGGGCGTGGGTCCGGCGGAGAATTTCCCCAACACTTTTGGGGGGCCGAATGCGGTGGCACTCGGCCTCCTGAAGATTCATGGAGAAATTCTCCGCCATCCCTACTCTGGGGTTGCAGGCCTCTTAGGCCTCCACTGCCAGCTGGCCTTTGCCGGCGCTTCTGCTTACCTGCATGAGCTCGGTATTGTTGTGGTTCGAGTGTTGTGCTGGGACCCAAGGGTCCCAGGTTCTGGTCTTCACTTACCCTTAAGGCTTTATGGGTGAATTAGGGTCAGTCTCTTCTCTCATCTGCCCAGGACATAATCTGTAGGCACATGAGGCAGCCACCTTGCTGAAGCTAAACATGTTTGGGTCTGGTCAGTGCTTGGAGGGAAGGAACCACATGCTGCCACTTTGAGTTTCATGATGGACAAAAGACGGGATATAAAGTAAAAACTGAATAAAATCTTTCTATTTCCTTCCAAAGACATCTCTGTCAGCAGCGGCACAATCAACATCATCCGCCTTGTTGGCAGTGGACCTGAGTACTGCAGCCCCAGATCCAGCACGCCTGGACACCACCGAGGCCTACATCTCGTCTTTGCAGGCTTGCTCAGGTGGCTCACCACCGCAGGAGGCAGTCCACCCTCCTGTGGCATCTCTGTCAGTAGCACCACAAATGACATCATCCCCCTTGCTTGCAGAGGACCTGGGCGACTGCCCTGGATATGGGTGAGATGACCACACCCAAGGTCAAGGATTCCGGGGGGAGGGACGGAGCGCCTCCCCGCCCACCGCAAAAGATTCCACAAAAAGGTGAGTTTTGTACATCCCTAGTGCAGAGGCGCCTGAGGCCCCCAGAATGGGTTGTGCGGCTCGGCGGGGGGATAAGGGTTGCCTGGGAGACCAACCCTCCCCACTCACCCAGGTGTTGTGCGGCACCAGGAGGGGGTGACAAGGGAAGGTCTACCTCCCCCAGAAGGGGCAGTCCGGAGGGGTGGCGAGATCGATGCCAGCCCTCAGGCTGGGTATGTTTTTGCCCAAGAAGTGCCTACTAGTCACTGGCACAGTTAGATGCCCATCCTAGGTACCCCTTTGCAGATATTATCAATAAATGTGGCCCAATTTTCAACCCAAACTTTGTTGTCTGCGTCTTCTTTAACTCACCTCTGCTTGCAAATGGGTTCTCAGATTGCAAAAATAAATTTGTTATAGGAAGCACAATGCATTTGGGGCTTTTTTTCTTATTTTCAGGCTGTCTTCAGTAGTAAAGAAAAAAGGTCTTTAGAAAAAGGTCTGCAGCAAATAAATCTCTCCTGTGTTAAGCTATTGTCACCTACTGGCTTCCTACAATAGATTTACTGATGCTTCCTGAGAATCCTTTTCTCTTCTTTGTGATCTACTTAGGGATGTACGAAAGTCACTTACCTTTTACGAAATTTGATTCGCGGTGGGAGGGAGGCGCTCTGTCCCTCCCCCCGAAATTCTGGTCGGGGGGGAGGCATCCCATCCCTCCCGCCGTGAATCCAGGCCGGGTCTGCAAATGGCGGCGGCCGTAGCCGCCACCATTTGCGTCCCTGCAGTCAGCCGTGATTGGCTACTTAAATGTTTATGTAGCCTATCACGGCTGAGTTAAAAAACAAAGCATGGGCGCCGCCATTTGCGTACGCGCATTTGTTTGTTTTTTAACTCAGCCGTTATAGGCTACGTAAACATTTACCTAGCCTAGCACGGTATTTTTTAAAAAATCTAGCCGTGATAGGCTACGTAAATCTTTACATAGCCTATCACTTTTTCTTTTAACTTGGAAATGGCACCGCTGGTCGGAAAACTACTGCCGCCGCCAAACCACCGCCGAACCGCTGCTGGAGCCGCCGCCACCGCCAGGGAGATTCGCCCAAGGTAACTCCCGTCCCAGGAGGGGCAGGGCAGCAGACCGTTTTACCACTGATTTCGGGGGGCCGAATGCGCTGGCATTCAGCCTCCCCGAGATTCGTGGCGAAATTCTCTGACATCCCTAGATCTACTCTGGCTACTCACCTCCTTCTGTTTTTCATACCATAATAACCAGGAAGAGCTACTTAACCTACAGAAGGCTTAAGAACCTTCAATTAGGCATCAATTAAAAAGTGGTATAAAGGCCACACTTGTGTTTTCATTAATGTAGTTTGTTCATTGCTAATAATTCATTCAATTCCTTCCATTGCATAATTCTAACATGTCATGTTATTTTATTTTGGAAGACAATAAAAAAAAGCAACCAAAACAAGAACATGGATAACAATATAACTAGATAGCTAAAGAAATAAAGCATCTCACTAATTATCATTCTTATTCTATCACTGAATATTTGTGGAACAGCTAGAGAAAAACAGCATAAATACGACGTCACTATATAACGAAAGGATGAAAACAAACGTTATATGCTCTGTGTGTGTATGTCTGTTTCTGTGTGCATGTGTGTCTGTTATTCTGTGTGTGCATTAGTCATAAAATTATAGACAGTTGAACTTGGTTGGAAGTTGATCTAAGGTGTATCGGGCTTCCACACAGGAAATAAATGGAAACTGTGGCACCATAATGTCCATCTTACAGTCAGGGTTCCTTGCTTGCTGCACTTGCTGACTAATTTTACACATAACCATAGTCTTCCATATTGTATCAAGCTGCTCTTCTTTAGTTGGTTGGTTTGGGGACTTCCATTATGTGCTGTGCAACGTGGTTCATGTCTACCCAGAAGTAGGTCCTGTGAAATCAATTGGGCTGACTCCCAGGCATTTGGGTATAGGATTGCAGTAATTACTTTTGTGCAGTAATTACTTTCATCCAAAACATTTCTTCCTCCTAGGGGCTTCGCAAAACAAGGCTGTCCTAGGTGTGCCTGAGCGATGCACTCTTTGTTTAAAGCAATGCTGTTTTAAAGAAAGAAAAAACCTTTTAAAACCAGTCCTGGAGCCCTGCATGAGGTATTATTCTCCCTGCTAAGCTTTATATTTCCACATCCAGCCTTGTTGGTGACATGGTGAGGCTAAAATGGAGAGGAGAACCAACTCTGTGCATGTCTACTCAGAAGTAAGTCTTATTGAGTTCAATGGGACTTACTCCTACACATGTCAGCACCCCACTTGCCCCTAGCTCAGCTTTGTATTTCCACATCCAGCTCATGATCAAACCTCCTGTTATTTATCTCACTGGGTGACTTTGGGCTGGTCTCTATCCACTAAACCATACTTCTGTTATGAAACTCATGAAAAAGAGACAGTATAATGGAAAGTTTTTTCTGAAGCAGTCACAATTGTGCAAATGCAGCATGAAGGGAAAGATTAGCAAGCTTCTCTTTGTTTGAATAAAAAGCACACTCTGCACATGCTCAGGGAATGGACAAAATAAGGAATAAACATACCAGGGAAACAGCTGGATTGAGAGAGAATCTCCCCCACACACACACACACACACACACATAATGGAAGAATACAGTTACTAATACAGTTACTCCTGGAAAGTAAAAACTGAATAAAATCTTTCTATTTCCTTCCAAAGACATCTCTGTCAGCAGCGGCACAATCAACATCATCCGCCTTGTTGGCAGTGGACCTGAGTACTGCAGCCCGCTACATTATTTGCATTCCTCTTATTTTCGCCGTCTTAGTCTACGTAAATATTTACGCAAATTAAGACGGCAAAAATAAGGAATGCAAATGGCAGCAGCCGTAGCCGCCACTATTTACATACGCGGTTTTGCTTTTGTTTTTTCCCAGAGCCCTCTGCAGCCGGAAATCTGGCTGCGGAAGGCTCTGGCCTGGCTGAGCCTGGCCAGCTGCTCCGCGGAGCACAGCCAGCCACGGAGGATTCCGGGGGGGAGGAACGGAGCGCCTCCCCCCCGTCGAGGAGTCCGTGGGAAGGGACGGAACGCCCCCTCCACCATCATCATAATCCGCGAAAGGTAAGTGACTTTCGTACATCCCTACATCTCATAGGATTTTAAATAGCTCAGCTGGAATACTGTCATCTCCGCTAGCTTTGTTGTTAGTAATGCTTCCTGAGGCCCACTTGACTTCACTCTCGAGGATGCCCGGCTCAAGTTCATTCACCACACTATCCTGGCTATCAGGGACTAGGGATGTACAAAAGTCACTTAACTTTTTGCGGATTCTGTCCATGGGGGGGGAGGCGTTCCATCCCTCCCCCCCGGAATCCTCGATGGGGGGGAGGCGATCCAGTCCTCCCCCCTGGAATCCTCGACGGCCAGCTGTGCTCCACGGTGGCTCCGCGGAGCAGCCAACTAGGCCCAGGCCAGGGCCATCCGCAGCCGGATTTCCGGCCGCGGAGGGCTCTGGGTAAAAAAAACAAAAATGTAGATTAAGACGAAGAAAAGAAAGGGGAATGCAAATAGCGTACTGGGCGCTATTTGCGTTCCCCATTCTTGTCTTCATCTTAGTCTACGTAAATATTTACATTGACTAAGACGGCGAAAAATAAAGAGCGCAAATGTTGGTGGCTGTAGCCACCGCCATTTGTGTACGTGTTTTTTTGTTTTTGTTTTTTTTACCCAGAAGGGATAGGCTACAGAAGTCTTTACGTAGCCTATCACGTCTATGGGGGGGGGGGCAGACTGCAAAAGGCGGCGGCGGTGGCTGGTCGGAAGACCAGCTGCCGCCACCACTGCCGAGGCCGCTGCTGGAGCCACTGCCATCCGAAACATCCGCCACAGGTAAGCCTCATCCTGGGGGGGATCCGCGGGGGGGCGGGGGGGTGCAAGGCAATTCCACGATAGATTTCGGGTGGCCGAATGCCAGTGCATTCGGCCTCACCGAGATCCGTTGTGGAATTCTCTGACATCCCTATCAGGGACATTAAGATCTTTCCTGTATAGTTCTTCTGTGTATTCTTGCCACCTCTTCTTAATCTTTCCCATTCTATTGTTTTCCTCAATTTCTTTGCATTGTTCATTTAAGAAGGCCTTCTTGTCTCTCCTTGCTATTCTCTGGAACTCTGCATTCAGTTGGATATATCTTCCCCTTTCTCCCTTGCTTTTCGCTTCCCTTCTTTGCTCAGCTACTTGTAAAGCCTCCTCAGACAGCCACTTTGCTATCTTGCATTTCTTTTTCTTTGGGATGGATTTTGTTGCTGCCACCTGAACAATGTTATGGACCTCTGTCCATAGTTCCTCAGGCACTCTGTCTATCAGGTCTAATCCTTTACATGTAGGGATGTCAGAAAATTTTGCCACGAATCTCGGGGAGGCCGAATGCCAGCCCTCACCCACCCCCACCCTGGGACGGGACTTACCTTGGGCGGATCTTCCTGGTGGCGGTGGCTGCGGCGGCCGCAGCGGCTGTGCCGGCTGCCGCAGCTGCCGCAGCGGTTCGGCAGCGGTGCAGTGGTGGTGGCGGCCAGTCTTCCGACCGGCTGCCACCGCCGCCATTTCCAGTTGAAAAAAAAAATGTGATAGGCTACGCTATTTGCGTTCCCCTTATTTTCGCCGTCTTAGTCTATGTAAATGTTTACATAGACTAAGACATCCCAAAATAAGGAATGCAAATGGCAGCTCCCATGGGCGCCGCCATTTGCGTACGCGCGTTTTTTTTCTTTTAAATCAGCCATGATAGGCTACGTAAACATTTACGTAGTCTATCACAGCTGACTGCAGGGACGAAAACGGCGGCGGCTACAGCCATCGCCATTTGCGTCCCTGCTAGCCAGTGGCTGGATGTCCTGCCGCTGGTGGAGCCAGCCGGCGGCTCTGCAGAATCCCTGCGGAACGGAGCCGGCCGGCCAGAATTTTGGGGAGGAGGGATGGAGCACCTCCCCCCCCAGCCAGAATTTCGGGGGGAGGGACGGAGTGCCTCACCCCCACCACGAATGTCACCTTTCAAAAAGGTAAGTGACTTTCGTACATCCCTACTTAAATCTATTCCTCACCTCTACTGTATATTCATAAAGGATATGATTTAGGTCATACCATAATGGTTTAGTGGTTTTCCCTATGTTCTTCAGTTTAAGCTAAAATGTTCATGATATGAGCCACAGTCAGCTCCAGGTCTTGTTTTTACTGACTGTATAGAGCTTCTCCATCTTTGGCTGCTAAGTACATAATCAATCTTATTTCAGTATTGACCATCTGGTGATGTCCATGTGTAGAGTCGCCTCTTGTACTGTTGGAAAAGAGTGTTTGCTATGTTCAGCGTGGTCTCTTGGCAAAACTCTATTAGCCTTTGTCCTGCTTCATTTTGTACACCAAGTCCATGCTTGCCTGTTATCCTAGTGATTTCTTGACTTCCTACTTTAGCATTCCAATCCCCTATGATGAAGAGGACATCTTTTTTTTTGGTGTTAGTTCTAGAAGGTGTTGTAGGTCTTCATAGAACCGATCAACCTCAGCTTCTTCGGCCTCAGTGGTTGGGGCATAGACTTGAATTACTGTGATCTTGAATGGTTTGCCTTGGATTCCTACTGAGATCATTCAATTATTTTTGAGATTGTACCCCAGTACTGCTTTTCCCACCCTTTTATTGACTATGAGTGCTACTCCATTTCTTCTAAGGGATTCTTGCCCACGGTAGTAGATATAATGGTCACCTGAATTAAATTCACCCATGCTTGTCCATTGTAGTTCACTGATTCCCAAGATGTCGATGTTCAATCTTGCCATCTCATGTTTGACCACCTCCAGCTTACCTTGATTCATTGATCTGACATTCCAGTTTCCTACACAATATTGTTCTTTACAGCATCGGAATTTCTTTTCACCACCAGACACATCCACAGCTGAGTGTCCTTTCGGCTTTGGTCCAGCCGCTTCACTCTTTCTGGTGCTACTTGGAAATACTGTGTCCAGCCAGGCTGCCATGATAGGCTATGTAAGTATTTACGTAGCATATCATGGCAGGCCAAAAAAAAACACGTACACAAATGGTGGCGGCTACGGCGGCCGCCATTTGCGTTCCCTATTTTTCAATGTTTTATCCTACATTAATATTTATGTAAGCTATTACGGCGAAAAAAAGGAACGCAAATAGCGCCCACTACGCTATCTGCATTCCCCTTTTTTTTTTCGCTGTAGTAGCCTATGTAAATATATACGTAGGATAAAATGGCGAAAAATAGGGAACACAAATGATGGCCGCCGTAGCCGCCACCATTTGCATACGCTGATTTTTTTGTTGTTATGTCTTGCTTGCCATGATAGGCTACGTAAATAGTTACGTAGCCTATCATGGCAAACAGCAGACACAAATGGCGGCTGCGGCAGCCGGTTGAAAGACCAGCTGCCGCCGCCACTGGAACATCCACCTCAGGTAAGCTTCGTCACAGGGGGAAATCCGCAGGAGGGGCGGGGGGTGGGAGGCCGTTCCACCACAGATTCCAATGAGGCTGAATTCCAGTGAATTCGGCCCCCCAGAATCCATGGTGGAATGGAGCAACCCACCCCACCACCCGCGGAACCCCCCCAGAACGGAGCCTAGCTGGCTGTGGATCCGGTGGTAGAAGCAGCTCCAGCAGTGGCTCTGGCAGTCGCAGTGGCAGCGGCCGCAAATGGCAGCCACTACACCGGCCACCATTTGTGTCCCTGTCAAGGCATGATAGGTTACGGAAGTACGTAATATGGCTCAGAGCAGGGATGCAAATGGCAGCTGCTATGGCATTTCTGTCCCTCCTCTGAGCCATGATAGGCTACATAAATATTTACGTAGCCTATCATGGCAAAAGCAGGGATGCAAATGTTGTAGCAGCCGCCGTTTGTGTCCCCGCTTTTGCCGTGATAGGGTACATAAATATTTATGTAGCCTATCTCAGCTGAGAGAAAGGACGCAAATGGCGGCCAGTACACCGGCCTCCATTTGCATCCACAGACCTGCCGCAGCCGGATGTCTGGCTGCAGATGCACCCAGCTGGCGGCTCTGCGGAGTCACCATGGAGCGAAGCCAGCCAGGTAGGATTTCGGGGGGAGGGACGGAGTGCCTCTCCCCCACCATGGATGCCCGGTATGGAACAGATAAGTGGTTTTGTACATCCCTACTTTGAATCGGGCCCGGAAATGGACTGGCAGCCAGTGCAGCTGGAAAAGTACTGGCATAATATGAGCTCATTGGCCAATCCTTGTAAAAAGTCTGGCTGCCCTATTTTGGACCAGCTGAAGTTTCCGGACCACTTTCAAAGGCAGGCCCATGTATAATGCATTGCAGTAATCCAGACGAAAAATCAGAACAAGAATAACTTTAGCAAGGCTATCTATCTCTGTCCAGATAAGGGCATTGTTGGTGTACCAGCCTAAGCTGATAAAAAGTGCTCCATGCCACTGAGTTCACCTGTGCCTAAAGTGACAGTTCTGGATCCAGGAGCACCCCCAAACTACGAACGTGATCCTGTAGGGGAAGTGCAACAGGTTGAATATCACCTAGCCGGGCAGACAGACCACCTCCTAACAGTACCTCCATCTTGGCTGGATTGTGTTTCAGTTTATTGGCCCTTTCCAGTCCATTACAGTGCTCAGGCTCTGATTCAGAACAGCCACTCACATGGGTTTGATGAGAAAGAGAGGTGGAGTTGGGTGTCATCCGCATATTGATGGCACCTCAGCCCACACCTCCGGATAACCTCTCCCAGTGGTTTCATGTAGATGTTAAACAGCATGGGGGATTAAAATAGAGCCCTGTGGAACCCCATGGCATAATTGCCAAGGCACAGAGCAGTAATCACCCAGCACCACCTCTGGAGTCGGCCATCCAAGTAGGATCAGAACCACTGCAGTGCAGTGCCTCCAACTCCCAACCCAGACAGCCTATGCAGAAGGATAACATTAAGTAAAAGTCATATTAGATCAATAATGTTCATAAGACATGGAAGCAACACCTATGCTAGAAATCATACAAAAAAGATTTAAAGAAAAACAAAAACGTTTCCCATTCCATTCTTTATCCCAGATAGTCCCAAACGAGGCACATCATTATATGGGGATTGTCCAGTTAACTGTCCATTCATAAAAATACATCTATGTTCTATTTCAGCTCACTACTGGTCCTTTTTCCCCAGCATGGTGTGACAAATCTCTATTCTGTAATACACCAGATGGTCCCAAACGATGCACATCAGTACAGAGGGATTGTGCAGTTACTTGTGCATTTTAAGTGGACATGGATCAGACGGTGTTGGCAGAAATTACTGCCAATGCTTTCACAGGGAGGTATCTGTGTTGCCTTTATACAAAAATAAACCTTTATAGAAAAATAGACCGCCATAGCCGCCGCCATTTGTGTCCGCAGGCTCCATCCGCCTGCGAATGCACCCGGCTGGTGGCTCCACAGAGCTGCCGCAGAGCGGAGCCAGCTGTGTTAGGATTTCCCACCTCCCCCCGCCCTGCGAATCACCCCCTCGAAAAGGTAAGCGACTTTCGCACACCCCTGATAAATACAGATGAATGTGGGCAGTGTTGTCTGATAAGGATAGGATCTTTGAACCATGCTACACTTTTGTTTTAAGGCCTCTACTATCTTCATAGATTGTATCAGCTGTCTTTCTCTCATATATAAAAAAAATGCTACTTTTTCCTTTTCAGATATGGATTCCTGTACTGAATGTTCAGGAGATCACTATTCAAACGTAGAGCAGAATCAATGCATTCCCAAGGTTATAAGCTATCTGTCCCATCAGGAAGCTTTGGGGCTTTTGTTGTCTTTATCTGCTGTTGGTTTTGCTGTGATCACAGCTTTCATACTTGAAAACTTTGTGAAGCATCAGGACACTCCCATAGTCAAAGCCAACAACCGGAGCCTCACCTACATCCTTCTCATCTCTCTCCTTCTTTGCTTCCTCTGCTCCTTGCTGTTCATAGGACAGCCAAAGAGGATGACCTGCCTTCTCCAGCAAACAGCTTTTGGCATCATCTTCTCAGTTGCCCTTTCTGCTCTTTTGGCAAAAACCACCACTGTGGTTCTGGCATTCATGGCAACCAGTCCAGGATCCAGAATTAGGAAATGGGTAGGGAACAGGGTGGCCAGTTTGATAGTCATGTCCTGCTCCTCTATTCAAACAGGGCTTTGTGTGAGTTGGATAAGCACTTCCCCTCCGTTCCCTGATATGGACATGCATTCACTGAATGGGGAAATTGTAGCGGAATGCAATGAATGTTCAGTCACCATGTTCTACACTGTCCTGGGCTACATGGGCTTTCTGGCCATTGTTACCTTCACAGTCGCTTTTCCGGCCAGAAAGTTGCCAGACAGTTTCAATGAGGCCAAATTTATCACTTTCAGCATGTTGGTCTTTTGCAGTGTTTGGCTCTCCTTTGTTCCAGCCTATCTGAGTACCAAAGGAAAATATTTGGTGGCTGTGGAGATCTTCTCTATCCTAACTTCCAGTGCTGGCTTACTGGGTTGAATCTTTTTCCCCAAATGCTACATTATAGTGTTGAGACCTGACCTAAACATCAAAGAACAAATAAGAAGAGCAAAATGAAGGAGAAAAACAGTGAAAGAATGTGAGAATCAACCCTCATTTTCCAAAATGTATGAGGCATAAGTCTGCGTTGCATATGAAGGAAAAATATTGCCCCTACTTCTCAGCGAAATCTGGCCCATTGTATCAATAAATGTGGAATCAGATTCCATTCTTATTAATCAATAAGTTCTACTGATATCACTCTGGGTTGCTCCCTCATAATTGTCAGCAGAAGGACTTGGCTGGTGACTACACACCTGCTACACATTTATCCCACAGGCTACAGGGGGAGTGAGACATACTTCCTCTGGCTAAATCCTCATTCCAGATGTTTTCTAGGGATGTCAGAGAATTTCTCAACGAATTTCGGGGAGGCCAAATACCAGTGCATTTGGCCCCCTGAAATTGGTGGCAAAACGGTCTGCCCCCCCACCCCCCACGGGATGGGACTTACCTTGTGCGAATGTCCCTGGTGGTGGCGGCTCCAGCGGCAGTCTGGCGGCGGTTCGGCGGCGGCGGCTGTGGTGGCCAGTCTTCCGACCGGCTGCTGCCGCCGCCGCCATTTCCAAGTTAAAAAAAAAATGTGATAGGCTATGTAAAGATTTATGTAGCCTATGATGGCTAGATTTTTTAAAAACACCATGATAGGCTACGTAAATGTTTACGTAGCCTATCAAGGCTGAGTGAAAAAAAACAAAACAACAACCGCGCGTATGCAAATGGCAGCGCCCATGGGCACCGCCGTGTGCGTTCCTTATTTTGGCACGTGTAGTCTACGTAAACATTTACATAGACTACGGCGAAAATAAGGGGAATGCTATTTGCGTTCCCCTTATTTTCGCCATAGTCTACGTAAATGTTTACATAGACTACACATGCCAAAATAAAGAATGCAAATGGCGGTGCCCATGGGCGCTGCCATTTGCGTACGCGTGGTTGCTGTTGTTTTTCACTCAGCCGTGATAGGCTAAGAAAACATTTACATTTGCGTCCTGGCAGGACAGGATTCACGGCGGGAGGGACGGGGTGCCTCCCCCACACCGCGAATCAAGTTTCGTGTTCACGTAAGGGACTTTTGTACATCCCTAATGTTTTCAATGTTGCTTTGATAGAAGCCTAGTGCTTTCTCATGATAGCATTAAAACAAACAAACAAACAACTCCCCTCTCTTACCAAATTTCTAAATGTAATTCCTCAGATGGTGGCAAAAAAACAAACAAAAAAAACCCCAACCACACAACCTGGTGAATATCGTTCAGTTCATCAGTAATCAGGTCCAAACTTTGTCTCTCTCAATGATGCTATTGATCTGTTTATGTCTTGCATGTTGTATATTTCATATGACTCAAACTCACACACACACACACACACGCACACACCATGTTCCCTGCATCAAGCTGTGTCACTGATTTTTTCAAGGTTTGAGTTATCTGTTTCATTGACTTCTCAGTGTGTGATTCTAATTTCCCTGGCATATGATTTAAATTCACTTTGGTATTTCTTGGATACACAAATAATGCTTTCCAGTGCCTTGTCTAAGTTCTCTGACTTCCTTAACGTTTTGGAGTATCACATCTTCCACTGCACTGAGTGCTCAATGTTGTTAGGCTGCCAAGCTAAGATAGCTTTTTCCTATAGCAAGTTGGCCAGTGATGAAACTTGAGCCAGTCAGAAATAAAATCTGGGTGAGGTGCAGCCCAAATGTCAACAGGGTAAATTACATGTGAAGCTAGCAGGTCTCAGACATCCTCCAGGTGACACTGAGTGCTGAACAGCTGGCAGGGATCTGGACTGCTGGAAGGGTATCACACTGCACACATGCACTGAGAGGGCAGAACTGCCCACAATAGTCAGCTCAGGACCTAGGTGGGAGTCACGGGGCAATTTTGCAGCAGGACATCCAAGCAAAGCTGCTGAGGCAAAAGAAATCCATGATCTTGTTCTTTTGCTCGCTGGTCGATAGGGAGGGATGTTGTGAGTGTCCGTCTGGGGGCTGGAGCTCAGTGCATTCCTCCACGTCTGCCTCACAGACGCCAGTCCATGACTCCCTCCTCATGTGCGACTTGGCATGCCAAATCGGGCAAAAGTGGCAGCCACTACCCCATGCCCAAATGTGGCTCTCAGCAGCAGTGGTGGC
This sequence comes from Heloderma suspectum, assembly GCF_057233095.1. Lineage (NCBI taxonomy): Eukaryota > Metazoa > Chordata > Lepidosauria > Squamata > Helodermatidae > Heloderma > Heloderma suspectum. Next base: position 89,276,988 of record NC_139463.1, on the reverse strand, counting down.
AGGATTGGAGCCAAGAGGGAAGCACCATGGTGCTTTGCTCTTGGCTCCCATCCTGCCCCCTCTTCTGCTGCCACAGAGAACAACTGCACCCCTCACTGCCAAGCACTGGCATCCTGTTCCCATCCTGCTGCCTCTGCTGAGAACAACCATGAACTTCACAAGTTCTGAGTCTTGGTCCAGCCTGCGGATATACAAAATTATATCCACAGGTTGCAGGATAGCACTTTTCTTTGTGTTCTTCACATCAACCTAAACTGAGCAGGAAGTCATCTGAGATTACCTTTGCTCTGGGCAAAGGAAGGGTGAAAAGTCAAGGCCACATACCACCTGTTCCTTCTTCAGTTGTTTGGCTGTTTTCAGTGTCACAATAACGTCAGCACATGGGAAGCAATTTTTCTTCCCTGAAATTATCAGTAAGATTAACTCTCCTGCTCACTAAGCCCCAAGGGATGTCTAGAGGCCTCAAGAAAAATGAGCAATAACATTGTTATAAAAGCCACCGATAATACTCAGAGCTGGACCAAAAGCTGTGTCAATGAGAGGGCTGATTATTTTCAGGGATGTTGGTACTGCTGGTTTTACTGGCATTTCTACAGAGCTAAAATATGAATAGTAGCTTGAGATATCTGCACCTACCAGTTCCATCTTTTCCCCAAAGCATTCCTCCTTCTCTTGATATTGCTTGATACATCAATACTGGAAAGGGTTGAATATTTCACGGGGTTTCATGTGTGTGTGAAGTAGTAAGAAAAAACGCTCAATGTTCAGAAATTTAAAAATGGAGGAATTGGTGTGGATATTCCCTTATATCAATTTAACAGTTTTTCAGTAGGGGTTTAATTTATATATACTGTTATTGGAAAATCCCTTATGTATTTTATTATACTTACTGGTATATAAATATCACAAATAAATAATAATTACAATGCATATGGTCAGCTCTCATTGAAAGCAGTTTATAAACAGGCAAATCTGAGACATCAAATAATCTTGAGGAAAATAGGGGAATGTGTCTCTAAACAGGATCTTCTGACCTCCAAAGGATGTTGGTGGTGGTGTGGTTGCTTGTGCTGTTGCCTCATTTTGTGTGCAAGACAAATTCTGTTCAACATAGCATGAAGACTCCTTCCCGTGAACACAGAGTGAGTGACCACATCAGCAGTAAGCATGAGTTTTATCAACGGGGAGACCTTGTCATTGAACAGATTGCTTCTACGTTCTATTTCCTGTACACTCCTACATCTTTCAGGGAAAAGCCATCTTCAATGTCCATGAAGGAACTCATGTAAGGACTTCTCCTCTACCCCTATAGTTTTGTTTTACTTATACCATAATCGACCTCAAAAAACAGAAATGGGTTCTCAGATTGCAAAAAATAGATTTGTAGTAGGAAGCCCCATGCATCTTGGACTTTTTTCTTAGTTTGAGGCTGTCTTCAGTAGTAAAGAAACAAGGTCTGCAGAAAAAGGTCTGCAGCAAATAACTGTCTCCTCTCTGTCAACCTACTGGCATCACCTGCTGGCTTTCTACAATTAATGTACTGATGCTTCCTGAGAACCTTTTTCTTTGTGATCTACTTTGGTTGCTCACCTCCTTCTGTTTTCTTGCTTATACCATAATAATCAGGAACATCTAATTAACCCACAGAATGCTCAAGAACCTTCAATTAGGTATCAGTAAGAAAAGTGGTATAAAGGCCACACTTGTGTTTTTATTAATTTAGTTTGTTCATTGCTAAGAATTCACTCATTTCTTTCCATTGCATAATTCTAACATGTCATTTTATTTTGTTTTGGAAGACAATTAAAAAAAATAAAGGCAACCAAAAAGAGAACATGGATAACAATATAACTGGATTGCTAAAGAAATAAAGGAGCTCACTATCATTCTTATTCTATCACTGAATACTTGTGGAACAGCTACAGAAAAACAGCGTAAATACGACGTGACTATATAAAGAAAGGATGAAAACAAATGTCATATTTTGTGTGTGTGCGTGTGTGTGTCTGTTTCTGTATGCCTGTGTGCCTGTTACTTTGTGTGTGCATGTGTGTGTATTAGTCATAAAAATATAGGCAATTGTACTTGGTTGGAAGTTGATCTCTTCCACACAGGAAATGAATGGAGCATGTGGTGCTATAATATCTATTTTAAAGTTAGAGTTCCTTGCTTGCTGCACTTCCTGACTAATTTTACACATAACCATAGTCTTCCGAATTGTGTCAATTTGCTCTTCTTTAGTTGGTTGCTTTGGTGACTTCAGTATGTGCTGTGCAATGTGGTTCATGTCTACCCAGAAGTAGGTCCTGTGAAATCAATAGGGCTGACTCCCAGGCACATGGTTATAGGATTGCAGTCTTAGATGTAATCGTTATTCTGTTCATGAAAGTTATATGATCTTATTGAGCATCTTTTCATGTCTCCCTCACTCTATGAATGCCAGTGTGCCTTCATCTTAAATACTTCCTTTCATCTTAAAAATAAATAAATACAAATATCATGTTGTGCTCCTCCATTTACTTTTTCCAGAAGCAGAGGTTCTCCTTTTCCTTATTCTGGCTTAGTAACAAATTCGTATCTGATATATCTGATTATTCTCCTGTGTTTTGGCATTAATGTCTACTCTGCTCATTTCATAGCTGAAGTTTCTGTATGTTCTCAGTATCACCAATGCATTCCCTGAATCCATGATCTTATGGAAACCTTCTTCCGAAATGTGCATGTTTTTCGCATTGCTAGAAATGCCCATTTCACCTTTGCATCCTTTGTTATCAATGGGGGTTGAAGACTATGAGGTTTGGGCTTCTTGCTTCACTTAGCATGACTTCACTGGCTGTGCTTGTTGAAGCCAGTTTTTCTCAGGTCATCCCACACCTCTTATTTTCTGCAAGGGCTTTATATTAATAAGATGAGGGAAATGCCCCCTTCTTTTAGAAGAGCGGTCCCCAAGCTTTTTTGCGCCAGGGACTGGGGGGGGGTCCACTTTTATTCTTTGCAGTAATCGGCTACGTAAAGATTTACGTATCCTTGTCCTTGAAGCACAGGGATGCAAATGGTGTCCACCACGTGGACACCATTTGTGTCCCACCGGCTGGAATTCCGCCAGTGGCCAGAGCTGGCCAGGAGCTCCATGGACTTGCTGTGGAGTGGAGCCAGCTGGGGCTGGTGAGGATTCCAGAGGGGGGAGGGACAGATCACCTCCCCCCTGTGGACCCCCCGCTGACCCAAGGTGAGGGGGTTCCACACACCCCTGCAGCCCCGTTGCTGACAGACCATGGACTGGTACTGGTCCACGGGCCGGGGGTTGGGGACCCCTGTTTTAGAAGAGCAGCAAATTCACATTTGGGTTCTTTAAGAACTCAAGGATGGATATCAACTGAGCTCAGCAATTTATTAACTTTCCATTTTTCAGGAAGATGGAGAACTTCATCTTCTGTCACCACAATTGGACTCAGATCCTCACAGTCCCGTCCTGAAACATCAGTTCAGGCACAGGTATCTGTCCTACATGTTCTGCAGTGAAGACAGATGAAAAGAACTCAATTAGTTTATCTGTATTCTCCTTATCTTCCTTTAGTACTTCTGGAACTGCATGGACATCTAATGGTGCAATTACTTCCATAGCTGGTTTCCTGCTTGTGATATAATTAAAGAATTCTTTATTGTTGGCCTTAATGTTGTTGGTGATATGCTTCTTAAAATGCTTTCTTCCACCTCCAAATGTCTGCTTGCAACTTCGTTGCACAATTTTGGGCTCCATATTGTTCTCCTCATTTGGGCAAGAATTCCATTTTCTGATGGAATCCTTTTCTTTTTTAAGTCCTTTCTTGACACTGCTAATTAACAATGGTGTTGACCTCTTGGACTTTTAATTTCATTTCCTCTCCTGAGGTCCACATTCTAGATGAGCTTCTATTATTGCGGTGTTGAGGAACTGCATGTTTCATTATATTGATTTTGATTTTGAAGGGATGAAACATTTTGACTCCCCTGTTCAACTTTTTAGCAGGTCCCTCCTTGTAGACAGGTTTCCACTTTTCAATTCAAATGTGACTGCATTGGTTTTCTTTGGCAATTCCTCCACTTAAACATATATTACATCTTGCCTCCATCCCTCTTTGTGGGGTGTCTGTGAGCACTAATTGGATGCATTTTCAAACTAATTTGGTTGGAGCTCCAGCATTTTTGGTGTATCCCCCCTTGGCTGACCTCTGCCTCCTGGGACCTCTGCTTGCTGGGACCTCTGCTTGCTGGGACCCCTGCTTCTCTCCTCATGATCTTTTTTTTCAAATGGCTGTCGAATTCTACCTGAACAGGCAATCATCATTAGCAGTGAACAGGTCTGAAGCTGACCCATTCACAAAGAAACAGAAGGCAAGCACAGAAAGCACTGGGGAAGTAGAGTGAATTATCTCTGTATGCTGGATAGACCCCTTCTCCCCCTCCTTCTAGTTGCAGTGACTGTGCATTGAGAACTGGCCCGAATGTACCATATTTCATTCAGATAAATACTACTCCAACCCTTTCTCTCTCTTCACTCCCTATGCTTACCCATGACCCATTCATTTTCCTTCACAAGGGTTTTATGCAATACTGCTTACTTCATCCCTTCCATCTCGCCCCCAAAACGCTTCCTCCTGCCAGCTGAACAGTCCACACATTCCATGCCCTAGTTTAATGTCTGGAGCCCGTCTCCATGGAAATTCAACTCATCTCCCCACAATCCAAGTTTTCATTGAAGGCTGAAATAGTTCATTTTTCTGGTGTTTAAATTACAGTTGTACTACCACAGTATTTCCCTAAAAGTAATGTGTATGTTTTAATACTTAGTTGTTTTAGCTAAATAAATATCCCATGGTTTTCAGAAGCTTATGTGCATTTGGATTGATCTGAGTTTCCCCTCCCCACAAAGATACTCTCTTGCCAATGTCAAAAAAAGGTCCTTTTGATGAATGTTTGTCTTTTAGAACATGCACACAAGTTTGTACATGCATCTAGAGGGAGGACGTCTGGCAACACCTTCATGAATAGTATCCATTGCTGGCCTTACACTCAAAAAGGGTGTACTCCAGTCTGAGGCTGCCGAGTATCCAATACAGAGAGGCTGGAAAGCAGAGACGATCCTCGCCTCTGTGCTCAGGCTGCCCTAGATTTTCACTGGATGGGCAATTTCTCCCGTTAAGCAACGGCACTTCTGAGCGGGAGGAAAGGAGGCCAGGACGAGCACAGGAAGCTGTATAACACAACTTCCCACTTCTCCTCTCCATCCCAAACCTGGGACTGCCCATTTTTCCACATCTCTGTGACCCTTTTTGGAGTGCAGGGATGTAGCTAGAACCACTCTGGTTATGAGGGGGAAGGGGAGCACAATTTCTGGGCTCTGAGGTCAAACCCTTTTTTCTGGCCTCAGCTCCAAGAAACCAAATAATCCTGTCCCCTCCCCCCTCGATGCTATCTAGGGGGAATAGAATTGCTCTCTTTTACTGATATAATAGTTTGTTATTTTTTAAAAACAAAACACAACAACAACATTGTTTTTACACACAATAAAATGTTTTATTGTTTTTACACACAATAAAAAGGTAAAGGTGTCCCCAACCAGTCGTGTCCGACTCTAGGGTGCGGTGCCCATCCCCGTTTCTAAGCCGAAGAGCCAGCGCTGTCCAAAGACGCTTCCGTGGTTATGTGGCCGGCATGACTGAACACCGAGGTGCAAGGAACGCTGATACCTTTCCCGCCGAAGCGGTACCTATTTATCTACTTGCAATTTCTTGCTTTCGAACTGCTAGGTTGGCAGGAGCTGGGACTGAGGACGGGAGCTCACTCCATCATGCAGCACTCGGGTCTCGAACTGCTAATCTGCTGACTTTCCAGTCTGCAGTTCAGCGTCTTAACCACTAAGCCTCTGCGGTCAACAAACACACAATAGACAGACACTAAAATATCTCTTAAGATTGTAAGATATCTACTTTTGGCTCCACTTACACAACAGATTCTCATTATTATTCTCTAATTCTTATCTTAGTTGTATATCATACATTGAGTTCACAGACATTATCTCATTTCTCTCCAAATTTTAACAAAAACAACAACAAAAGGGAATTAACCATCTCAAAGTTCAAAATCCACATACATAGATATCCTTTTTCTCTATTTCTTGTACAAATTCTATAAAAGGTTTCCAATCTATCATAAATGTAGTTGTTGATCCTTCTTTAATTACAGTAGTAAGTGTCGCCATCTCTGCCAGCTCCATCATTTTCATAATCCACTCAGTCACAGCTGGTATTGTTTCATTCTTCCACTTTTGTGCGTACAATAACCTTGCAGCCATTGTCATGTAGAGAAAGAGGGTTCCCCCCTTCTCTTTTATGTGTTTATCTATTAGTCCCAATAAAAAAGCTTCTGGCTTAAATTCTACAGTAGTCTTTAATATTCTTTGAGCTAAAGACTGTATTCATTTCTCAAATGTTTTAGCTTTTTTACAAGTCCACCATAATTGATAAAACGTTCCCTCTTGATCTTCACATTTCCAACATCTTCCAGAAACACCTTTATACATTTTAGAGAATACCATCTATACATCATCTAATAAAAATTCTCTTTAAAACTTGTACATAAAGTAAATTTTAAATATTTTCCCCACATACTTTCCCACTCTTCCATTGATATATTATGACCAACATTTTGTGCCCATTTTATCATACATTCTTTTACTTGTTCATCTTCTGTCTCATACCTTAACAGTAATTTATACAGTTTAGCAATAACATGCTCATCATTTTTACACAGTGCTCTTTCAAACTCAGATTCTGTTTGTTCAACTCCACCATTTTTCTCATCTATTTTAAACCTTTCTTTAATTTGCAAATATGAATACCATTGACACAGCCAAAAACATGACCTTCTTCCAATAAGCTTTCCCTTGATTTTAACTTATATTCCCCTTGTGACAGTTCCAGTAAATCATTATATCTTATCCATTTATGCATACTATCAAATTATCTTCTATGCATTGCTTCTTGTGAAGATATCCAATGTGGTATTTTTTTTTTTTTTGATGCAACCTTAATTTATATTTATTCCAAATTCTTAATACAGCCCTTAATACACTATACTATAGAGTGATTATTAAAATCTACATTCACTTTTGTTTTTTGTTGTTTATTCCGTCAGTCGCTTCCAACTCTTCGTGACTTCGTGGACCAGCCTACACCAGAGCTTCCTGTCAGCCATCGCCACCCCCAGCTCCCCCAAGGTCGAGTCCGTCACCTCCAGAATATCATCCATCCACCTTGCCCTTGGTCGGCCCCTCTTCCTTTTGCCTTCCACTTTCCCTAGCATCAGCATCTTCTCCAGGGTATCCTGTCTTCTCATGATGTGGCCAAAGTACTTCAGTTTTGCCTTTAATATCATTCCCTCAAGTGAGCAGTCTGGCTTTATTTCCTGGAGTATGGACTGATTGTACTGATCCATTTAGTTTTCATGGCAAGAATACTGGTGTGGGTTGCCGTTTCCTTCCCCAGGGATCGTATTTAGTCTGACCTCTCTGCCATGACCTTCCCATCTTGGGTGTCCCTTCACGGTTTAGCTCATGACGTCATTGAGGTGCTCAAGCTCCAGCACCACAACAAGGTAATGATCTCCTTTGCTGAAGACTTTTGTTTCATCATACCACAAATAACCATGCCACCCATATCTCAATTCATGTCTTTCTAATTCTAAAAGTCTTCTATTTTTCAATGTCACCCATTCCTTCATTCACATCAAGCAGCAGGCCGAAAAATAGGTTTTAAAATCTGGTAATCCCAAGGCACCTCTTTCCTTTGCATTTTGTAAGATTTTTATTTTAACTCTTGGTTTTTTTGCTTGCCATATAAACTTTGTTACATCTCTCTGCCACTGCTTGAAAGGTAAATCCAATGTAATAATGGGTATCATTTGAAACAAAAATAGCATTCTAGGTAATACATTCATTTTGATCATTGCAATTCTTCCCAGAAGTGATAGTTGCAATTTTTCCCATTTTGGGGAAATGTTCCTCTTTGTATCTCACAAGGTTTAGTCAAATCCCCATTTATAATTATTTGAGCATTTTGATCGGTATATACAGCTTTCACCCATTTTATAAAGTTTTCTCTAAAGTCCAGTTCTTCTAAAGTCTTAATTAAAAATTTCCAGTTGAGGTTATCAAATGCTTTCTCTGCATCTAAAAAGATTAGAGTAGGGATGTACAAAAGTCACTTACCTTTTTGCAGGGGTGATTCGCGGTGGGGGGGAGGTGCTCCGCACCTCCCCCCCAAATCCTAACCCAGCCAGGTCTGCTCCACGGCAACTCCGCAGAGCCACCGGCCAGGTGCAATCGTATGTGTGCGGAGCCCGTAGACACAAATGGCGGCGGCTACGGCGGCTGCCATTTGCGTTCATGTTTTTGACCGTGATAGGCTACGTAAATATTTATGTAGCCTATCACGGCCTCCGCAGGGACGTAAATGGCGTCCCTGCATTAGCTGTGATAGGCTACATAAGTATTTACATAGCCTATCATGGCCTAAATGGGGAAGCGAATGGCAGCCGCAGATGTGGTTGCCATTCGAAAAGCAGCGAGAATGGCCCCAGATAAGTGCTCCATTTTGCGTGCCTTTCGCGGGGTGAGGGGCTTCGTTCCACCATGGATTTTGGGGGCCGAATGCACTGGCATTTGGCCTCACTGAGATCTATGGTGGAATTCTCTGACATTCCTAGATCAGAGCTGCTTGTTTTCTGGGTGTTCTTCCAAATATTCTGCCACATTCAAGACCGTTCTTACATCGTCTTTCATCTAGGGATGTACGGAACACTTACCTGGTTTCGTCCAGGGACATCCGCGGTGGGGGGGAAGTGCTCTATCCCTCTCCCCAGAATCCTCCCTGGCTGGCTCCACTCCACAGCGACTCCGCGGAGCTGACAGCAGGGGCTACCTGCTGCCAGACATCCAGCCACTGCTGGGCTGCACAGGGATGCAAATGGAGGCTGCCGTAGCCGCCGCCATTTGTGTCCCTGTCTTTTGCCATGATAGGCTACATATATATTTATGTAGCCTATCACGGCCATTTCTGGGAAGGCAAATGGCAGCCGCAGATGCAAATGGCAGAGCAGCTGCCATTTGAGTTCCTGCCTATTGCCATGATAGGCTACGTATATATTTATTTAGCCTATCACGGCCTCCGCAGGGATGCAAATGGCATCCCTGCATTAGCCGTGATAGGATACGTAAATACTTACGTAGCCTATCACAGCTATTTGTGGGAAGGCGAATGGCGGCCGCAGACATGACAGCCATTCTCAGAGCACCGGATGGCTGCAAACAGGTAGGCTCCATTCCGGGCCCATTTCGGGGGGTGGCAGGGGGGGGTTGGTTCATTCCACCACAGATTCTGGGGGGCTGAATGCACTAGAATTCGGCCTACCTGGAATCTGTGATGGAATTCTTTAACATCCCTACTTTCATCTGTCACCTTGGTAAGAATCCACTTTGATCCTCGTATACAAACTCTTGCAATATTTTCTTGAGCCTTTCTGCCAGAATGGTTGCAAATATCTTATAGTCATTGTTTAATAATGAGATTGGTCTATAGTTTTTTGTCGAGGTTAAATCCTGTCCTTCTTTAGGTATTAATGTTATACGTGCTGTTTTCCATGTTTCCGGTATCTCCCCCTTTCCTAATATATTGTTCATCATATTTTTCAATGATTGTAAAATTTCTTCTTCACATTTCTTATAATATAATCCTGATATTCCATCTGGTCCCAGAGTTTTTCCCAATTTATTTATTTTTATTGCTTCCACTATTTCATTTATTGTTATTGGGCCATTCTTCATTTGTTTTTGTTCCTTAGTAATTTTTGATAAGTTTTGTTTATGAATATATTTATCCAGTAATTCTGGGGAGATATCCTGCCCTTTATACAAATTTGAATAGTATTGATAAAAGGCTTTCTGAATTGCTACATTATCGGTTAATTCTAATCCACTTTCACTTATTTTCACAATGTTTTCTTTTTCTTTTTCCTTTTTAAGTTTATAGGCCAAACAACTTCCTGGTTTATTCGCAAATGCAAAATTTCTTTGTTTTAAGTTTTTGTGTGTGTGTTTTTTGCATATCCTGAACTGTTAACATCGACAGTTGTTGTTGGGGTAATTTAATCTGTTGGAGGACACTTGCCTTTCCTGTATCTTTCTTTCGGTGTTCTTCTTTATCCTTTATCTGTTTTAAAATATTTTGTGCCTTCTCTTCTCTTTTCTTTTTCAATTGCGTGTTTTGTTCTATAAAATAACCTCTCATATAGGCTTTACTTGCATCCCATACTGTTCGGTTATTTATTCCCCTGTCCAGATTCAATTTAAAAAATTCTCTCAATTTCTTTTTAGTATCACCTAGTGTTGGCGGAGAATTTCTCCCCGAAACTTCGGGGGGCCGAGCGCCAACGTGTTCGGCCCCCCGAACAAGTTTCGGGGAGAAATTCTCTGCACCCCCCTGCCCCCCACACCCCCCCAGGATGGGACTTACCTTTCCCGAATGTCCCTCCCGGCGGCGGGTCCCGGCGGCGGTTCGTCGGGTCTTCGTCAGGGGCAGTGGCGGCAGCCGATCTTTCGACCGGCTGCTGCCATCGCCATTCCAATAAAACTAAAAAAAAACAACGCCCCCGTGATAGGCTACGTGACGATTAATGTAGCCTATCATGGCTAGATTTGCAAAGTCAGCCATGATAGGCTACGTAAATCATCACGTAGCCTATCACGGGTGACTTAAAAAAAAAAAGCGCGTACTGGTAATGGCGGCCCCCATAGGGAGCCGCCATTCATGTTCCTTATTTGGTCGCTGTAGTCTACGTAAAGATTACGTAGACTACGGCGAAAATAAGGGCAGCACTATTTGCGTTGCCCTTATTTTCAGCGTAGGCTACGTAAAGATTTACTTAGACTACAGCGACCAAATAAGGAACGTGAATGGCGGCTCCCTCTAGGGGCCGCCATTTGCGTACGTGCTTTTTTTTTTTTTTAAGTCACCCGTGATAGGCTACGTAATGATTTTCATAGCCTATCATGGCTGACTTTGCAGATCTAGCCGTGATAGGCTATGTTAATCATCACGTAGCCTATCACGGGGGTGTTTTTTTTAAAAAAATCTTTTTATTTCGTGGCCGGGCGAGGCGAGGAGCCTCCTCCCCGGCATGAATTTTGGCCGGGCGAGGGAGGAAACCTCCCCCCCTGGCCTGAGCTTTGGGGGGAGAGCAGCGAAGCGCCTCCCCCCCACCGCGAAAAGCTGCGAGACCAGGTAAGTGACTTTTGTGCACCCCTAGTATCACCCACAATACTTTTATTTTGAAAGATCATTTCATTCAATCTCCATCTAAAAGTAGTGCTTATTTTCACATATGACATAGATATAGGGTTATGGTCTGAAAATGATCTTGGTAGAACTTGTATTTTGCCAGTATTTGTAGCAAGCTGTTTAGTTGTCAAAATCATATTAATCCTTGAAAAAGATTTATGTCTTTCTGAAAAATATGTATATTCTTTTGAGTTTCCACTTTTATCTCTCCATATCTACTAAAGCCAAATTGTCCATCAATTCAAAAAAACTCTTAGGTAATTTCCCTTGATTACACTTAATTTTTTTCTCTGATATTCTATCAATTTGAGGTGCAATCACCCCATTCCAATCTCCCATTAAACACCAACTGTCAAAAGTTTAGGGATGGCGGAGAATTTCTCCCCGAAACTTTGGGGGGCCGAGCGCCAACGTGTTCGGCCCCCCGAACAAGTTTTGGGGAGAAATCCTCCGCACCCCCCTGCCCCCCGCACCCCACCCCAGGACGGGACTTACCTTCGCCGAATGTCCCTCCCGGCGGCGGGTCCGGCCGGCGGTTCAGCGGGTGTTCGAGTGGGGCGGGAGCGGCAGCTGGTCTTTTGACCAGCTGCTGCCGCCGCCATTCCAATAAAAGAAAAAAAAAACGCCCCCGTGATAGGCTACGTGATGATTAACGTAGCCTATCATGGCTAGATTTGCAAAGTCAGCCATGATAGGCTACGTAAATCGTCATGTAGCCTATTACGGGTGACTTTAAAAAAAAAAGCATGTACGCTATTTGTGTTGCCCTTATTTTTGCCGTACTCTATGTAAACATTTACGTAGACTACAGCGACTAAATAAGGAACGCGAATGGTGGCTCCCTATGGGGGCCGCCATTAGCGTATGTGCTTTTTTTTTTTTTTAAGTCACCCGTGATAGGCTACGTGACGATTAACGTAGCCTATCACGGCTGACTTTGCAGATCTAGCCATGATAGGCTACATTAATCGTCACGTAGCCTATCACGGGGGCGTTTTTTTTAAAAAAAACAACAACAATGGAGTTCGCGGCCAGGCGAGGCGGGAAGCCTCCTCCCTGGCCTGAATTTCGGCCGGGCGAGTGGGGAAGCCTCCTCCCCGGCCTGAATTTCGGCCGGGCGAGGTGGGAAGCCTCCTCCCCGGCCTGAATTTCGGCCAGGGCGAGGTGGGAAGTCTCCCCCCCCAGCCTGAACTTCGCGGGGGGAGCAGCGAAGCACCTCCCCCCACCGTGAACAAGCTTCGACGAAAGGTAAGTGCCTTTCATCCACCCCTACAAAAGTTAGATCCACGATTATGGATCTGAGATCCTCATAAAATTCTGCTTTGTGGCCCTTAGGTGCATAAACGCCTAAAATCAACTTTGATACACCATTCAGTGTAATTTTAACTCTCAAAAATGACCTTGTTCATCTGACAATACCAGTTCCGGTCCCAAATATGGCTTAATATATAAAACAACTCCATCTTTCTTTTTTTTTGGCTTGCAGTTATAAACTCTTCACCTATATTTTATTAATTAAATATTTGGTATCTTCTTTCTTAATATGAGTTTCTTGTAAGCATATTATGTCATGTTTCAATTTTTGTAAATAGTAAAATATTTTCTTTCTCTTATGAAGAGCATTTGCCCCATTAATGTTCCAAGTTAAAATTTGTAATCCATTTTTTAGGAGATATAAAATTAAAGTACATTTTTAATTTCTTCCTGTTGTACCCTGTGTACTGTCCTCTTCTTGTGCTTCAGGTTGTAGATCTGTCCAATCTTTTCCATAAGTTCGAAGGAACTCTCTTGCTTTTTGAACTGAGTTCAACTTAAATCTCTGTTCTCTGTAAGAGAAGACCACACCTTCTGGGAATTCCCATCTAAACAAGATCTTTTTCTATTTCAAGATTGTTGTTAAAAATGCATAATTTCTCCTTTTCCTCAGAAATCTTCCAGGAATTTCTTTTATGATGATAATCTCTTTGCCCACCATCTTTGCACTTGTTTAGTTTTATAGTGTTTCTGAAGAATTGAATCCCTTGTAGTTTTCTTTACAAAATGGACAATAACATAGGGTTGGCAGAGAATTTCTCCCCGAAACTTCAGGGGGCCGAGCACCAACGTGTTCGGCCCCCCGAACAAGTTTTGGGGAGAAATCCTCCGAACCCCCCCCCGCCCCACGAACCCCCCCCGGGACGGGACTTACCTTCACCGAATGTCCCTCCCGGTGGTGGGTCTGGCCGGCGGTTCGGCGGGTGTTCGAGCGGGGCGGGAGCGGCAGCCGGTCTTTTGACTGGCTGCCGCCGCCACCATTGCAATCAAAGAAAAAAAAAACGCCCCCTGATAGGCTACGTGATGATTCACGTAGCCTATCACAGCTAGATTTGCAAAGTCAGTCATGACAGGCTACGTCAATCGTCACGTAGCCTATCACGGGTGACTTTAAAAAAAAAAAAAAGCGCGTATGGATAATGGCGGCCCCCATAGGGAGCCGCCATTCCCGTTCCTTATTTGGTCGCTGTAGTCTACGTAAATGTTTACGTAGACTACGGCGAAAATAAGGGCAACGCTATTTGTGTTGCCCTTATTTTCACCGTAGTCTACGTAAACATTTATGTAGACTACAGCGACTAAATGAGGAACGCGAATGGCGGCTCCCTATGGGGGCCGCCATTAGCGTACGCGCTTTTTTTTTTTTAAAGCCACCCGTGATAGGCTACATGACGATTGATGTAGCCTATCACGGTTGACTTTGCAGATCTAGCCGTGATAGGCTACGTGAATTGTCACGTAGCCTATCAGGGGGTGTTTTTGTTTTTGTTTTAAACGTTCGCGTTTGCGGCCGGGGCGAGGCGGGAAGCCTCCCCCCCCCGGCCTAAACTTCACGGGGGGAGCAGCGAAGCACCTCCCCCCCACCGTAAACGTCCTTCGACGACAGGTAAGGGACTTTCGTCCACCCCTACAATAACATCTCTATGTAGACCTTTTGTTTTTGCATATGTCGAATTCAGTCTATAAGACTGATCTATTTCCATTTCCATGGTTTTCTCTTCTTTACTCAGAAAGGCTGCTATAGTCTTTACCAATTCTGTTCTGAAGTCAGGTTCTTCTAGGGATGGCAAAGAATTCCACCACGGATCACGGTGAGGCTGAATGCCAGTGTATTCGCCCCCCCGAACTCCATGGTGGAATGACCTGCCACCCCCAGCCCCTCCGCGGATCCCCCCCAGGATGAGACTCACCTGGGGCGGATCTTCCGGGTGGCAGCGGCTCCGGCAGAGGCTTTGGTGACAGCGGTGGAGGTGGCGGCCGGTCTTCCGACCAGCTGCCGCCACCGCCATTTCCACTCTGGTAAAAAAAAAAGAAAGAAAGAAAATGAAAGACGTGATAGGCTACGTAAAGATTTACATAGCCTATCATGACTAGGTTAAAAAAAAAAACCCACGACGTGATAGGCTTCGTAAATCTTTACGTAGCCTACCATGGCTGAGTGGGTTAAAAAAGAAACAAACCCACGTACGCAAATGGTGGAGGCTACGGCCACCACCATTTGCGTTCCTTATGTTTGCCCTCTTAATCTACGTAAATATTTACGTAGACTATGATGGCAAAAATCAAAGGGAACGCAAATAGCATAGCGGGTGCTATTTGCGTTCCTTTTTCATTCCCCGTTTTAGCCTACGTAAATATTTACATAGGCTAAAACGGGGAATCAAAAAGGGACGCAAATAGCGCCCGCTATGCTATTTGCATTCCCCTTGATTTTCGCTGTCATAGTCTATGTAAATATTTATGTAGATTAAGAGGGCAAAAATAAGGAATGCAAATGGCAGCAGCCATAGCCGCCGCCATTTGCGTACGCAGGTGTTGTTGTTGTTTTTACCCAGAGCCCGCCGTAGCCGGAAATCCGGCTGTGGACAGCTCTGGCCTGGCCGGGCCTGGCTGGCTGCTCCATGGAGCTGCTGTGGAGCACAGCCAGCCATGGAGGATTCCAGCGGAGAGGAACGAAGCGGGGAGGAACGAGGCGAGGATTCCGGGGGGAGTGACGGAACACCTCCCCACCACCATCAACATAATCCACGAACAGGTAAGTGACTTTCGTACATCCCTAGGTTCTTAATTGCCATAACTTTCCATGACCACTCTAAAACGTAACAAGTGTTCTCTCTCTCTAAGCTCAAACCAAGCTAAGGCATCCTGCTCATGTTCTAACTCCACAATACAATTTCTGCATTATTTTCCAGTAGTTCCACTCTGTTTGTCATTATTTTAAATTCTTCTGTTCTTTGATTTAATGCAACATCTAATTTCTTAAATTTTTGTCTCAATTCTTTCTTTGTTTTTAATCTCCTCCTTTACTTCCAATACTTGCCTTTCCATCCATTTTTCTATACGTTGTTCGAAGGTACCCATCCTCTGTTCTATACGTTGTTCAGAAGTGCTCATCCTTTGTTCTATGCGTAGTTCCAAAGCCTCCATCTTTTTGCTTATAGCATCTATAATATTCTGTGTTTGTTCATCCAAGGCCATCTTTTGTATATCTTGCTTCTGCTCAGGTACCTCTTCCTTGCTTATAGATGTTACTTTCACCGATAATTTCGTAGCTCCCTTCAGAGTCTCTTTTAAAGAGCCTTTCCGGGATTCCGTATTTCTACTTGATTGTTCTGCAGGCATCTCCTAGGTATTCACTCTATTACCAGTTATTCTGATATCCCTTGATGGATTATCCAAATTCATAGTACTCATCCAATTATCTTCTTCATTACTTCTTTTATATCTGTCTGGGTATCCAGTAAGTTGTTGATTCTCCAGTGCCAAAAGTTCCTCTCAGTATCAAAAGGAGAAAAAGAGATAAAAAAAAAAGAACATGAAAAGAAAAAAGATTTTTCATCAACTGCTGGTTTTTTAACATCCAACAGGTGTCAGCAGTACTCCTTCTTTAAACAGTTGAAGTTTTAGGGGTGTACGAAACCCTGCTTACCTGGCTCTGCTGGGCTCTGCAGGTGGGGGGAGGTGCTCCGTGCCTCCCCCCAGAAGCCTGGCCGGCTCCACTCCGTGGCCAAGCCGTGGAGCCGCCGGCCGGCTCCAGCCACCTGCAGCCAGACATCCGGCTGCTGGGCAGCCCTGCAGGGATGCAAATGGCGGCTGTCATAGCTGCCATCATTTGCATCCCTGCAGTGAGCCGTGATAGGCTACGTAAATACTTACGTAGCCTATCACGGCAGGGGAGAAACCCCAGCGTACGCAAATGGTGGTAGCTGACGCCATTTGCATACGCTGGGTTTTTTTTCCCCATGCCGTGATAGGCTATGTAAATACTTACACATCCTATCATGGCATGGGGGAAAAAAACCCCAGCGTACGCAAATGGTAGCTGCCACCATTTGCATACCCTGGGGATTCCTCCCCCCCACCATGATAGGCTGCGTAAATACTTATGTAGCCTATCACGGCCTCTGCAAATGGTGTCCCTGCATTACCCGTGATAGGCTACTTAAGTATTTATGTAGCCTATCACAGCTGAAGAAGGAGGAATCTAATGGTGGCCACAGGATGGCTGCCATTCGCACAGCAGCGCGGATGGGAGCAGGTAAGTGCTCCATTTTGCATGCCTTTTGTGGGGTGGGGGCAGCGGGCACTTCATCCCGTGTGCCTTTCGTGGGTTGGGGAGGCGGGGGCTTCATTCTGCAATGGTTTTCGGGGGGCCGAATGCACTGGCATTCGGCCTCACCGAGATCCGTCACAGAATTCTCTGACATCCCTATGATGTTTTTTCCAACCTGTTCCAGGCTTCCTGCCAAAAATTTATTTGTTTTGGGTTCCTCGCTTTCTCAAGGTCATGTTGGGGAAGCAAGCAGCTGGACAAAAACATAGCTTTCAGCCATATAAATTCAAACATGAAAAATTTCAAACACTGATTTAAGGAAATAGAATGTTAATCAGACTGTAATACTTATTCAAAAATGCAAACAGTCTTAGTACTCTTTCCTTTTTCTTCTTTTGAAAAGATCTCTTGAACTAAATTCAGTTTATAGGAGTCTGCAACTCCTTGATTTTAATTCAGGTTAGATTTATACAACACTTTTTGCTGTGCAAGTGGTGCTTTCCAGTAATTTAAGTTTCCAAATACTAACTAAAATTGGAGGTCGCCCTCCTTATGTTATTGTAATTAATTAAGAGTTTCAGAACAGCATTTCAGTAGGTGTTTATCTCTACCTTAGCTTTGAGCCTCTTTGCATCCTCTGCAAAGACAGCTTTTCTTCTAAGATTTCAACTGGATGGTACTGCAGGCTTCCCCTAAATTTTCCAGGGGAAAAAGAAATGTTCCTCAACCTTTTCACAGCTGTTTGAAGGAAGTGACCCCTGGAGCCCCACAAGTCACTGCCAGGTAGGGATGTACGCAAGTCACTTACCTTTAGCGGATTATGTTGATGGTGGGGGGGAGGCGTTCCGTCCCTCCCCCTGGAATCCTCGACGCTGGGGGGAGGCACTCTGTTCCTCCCCCCCGGAATCCTCCGTGGCAGGCTGTGCTCCGCAGCAGCTCCATGGAGCAGCCGGCCAGACCCAGCCAGGCCAGAGCCGTCCGCAGCCAGATTTCCGGCTGTGGAGGGCTCGGGGGGGGGGGGAACGCATACACAAATGGTGGTGGCCGCCATTTGCATTCCTTATTTTTGCCATCTTAATTAACGTAAATATTTATGTAGACTAAGGTGGCGAAAATAAGGGGAACGCAAATAGCAAAGCGGCCCAAAATAAGGAACACAAATGGCAGCAGCCGTAGCCGCCGCCATTTGCGTATGCTTTTTTTTTTTATCCAGACGTTTTAGGCTATGTAAAAACTTAGTAAAAACTAAGTCTCATCCCAGGGGGGATCTGCAGGAGGGTGGGGGGTGGCAAGCTGTTCCACCACAGATTTCAGGGGGGCGAATGCACTGGCATTCGGCCTCACCGAGATCCGTGGTGGAATTCTCTGCCATCGCTACTGCCAGGACGACATGGCTCCTTGAAAGAAAGAAAAAATCTGGCGGGGGGGGAACTAGAATTGCTCTCTAAATTAGTTAAATCCTGTTTTAAAGGCTTTTAGGTTGGTCTCCAGATCTAATTTATATAACAGGATTGTTTTAAGGATTCCTTGGACAATGTATATGAAGCAGATGCAAACACTGTAAATTACTTTAGAAATGCTAGCTGTTATGTAGATGGTATTAAAGCAGCTGGCACATATGTTCAGAGGACTAAATAGCTACAGTTTCCATATGGCTTTGACTATGTACTCTGTGATAGAAGGAAATGCAGAGTGTTGACAATGTGCATTACAGTCCTGCCTGTCATACAGAACATCCCATAGCAATGTCAGAACTCATTCATTTCAACCATTTCCACCACTGAGATTGCAACTGACCGACTGGTCTGCATGAAAAGCATCCCCAGAGGACTTCCTTGCCAGCTTTGCTGAAGATAGCACACGTTGTGGCTGGGAGACGCAACTTGTGGCCCTCCAGATGATTTGATGTACAACTCCCATCACCTCTCTCCATTGCCTATGCTGGCTAGGGCTGATGGGAAGCCAAGGCTGGACCATCTGGAGAGACCGAGGTTGCCCATCTGTACTCTAGGAGGAACTTACCAACAGAGCAGAGGCTCTGTAAAAGACTTCAACCATCATCCTATTTCATTTTCTATTTGTAACGAACACCTTAAATACATTCCTCTGTTTCATGAGAGTGTCTAATTCTGTGAAGCAACAATTGTTTAGAGTCTTGCATCCAACAGATGTCTGGTGGGTGGAGGAACCTCATTGGCATTTTCTTCCAGAAAATAATGACTGATATGAACATGCTGAAGGGATTTGCTTTGAAAAATAAAACAACCCTAATGTAAATGGAGGAAAGAAATTGTTGGCTGTCCCAAATACTGCAAATATGATGAAAAGTATGGTGAAAGGAAAAGGAACTAAGGATGTATGAAAGTCACTTACCTTTTCGATGGGGTGATTCATGGTGGGGGGGAGGCACTCCGCCCTCCCCCCAAAATCCTAAACTGTCCGGCACCACTGGCCAGGGCCATCCACAGTTGGAGTTCCGGCCGCGGACGGCCTGCTGCGGATGCAAATGGTGGCTGCCATAGCAGCCGCCATTTCTGTCCTACGAAGCTGCCATGATAGGCTGTGTAACTATTTAGGTAGCCTATCTCAGCAATCCAAAAAATCCCAACAGTGTACGCAAATGGTGTCAGCTGAGGCGGCCACCATTTGCGTTCCCTATTTTGAGCCATTTTAGCCTACGTGAATATCTACATAGGCTATTACGGTGAAAAAAAGACAATGCAAATAGCATCGTGGGCGCCATTTCCATTCCTTTCCCCCCCCTCCATTTTAGCCTACGTAAGTATTTACATAGGCTATTACGGCGAATGAAAAGGAACGCAAATAGCGCCCACTACGCTATAAATATAACATAAATATTTACGTAGGCTAAAATGGCTCAAAATAGGAAATGCAAATGGCGGCCACTGCAGCCACCGCCATTTGCATCTGCTGTTTTTTTGGGGGGGGGGCTTGTCATGATAGGCTACGTAAATACATATGTAGCCTATCACGGCCCCCGTGATATTAGCTGTGATAGGCTACGTAAGTATTTATGTATTCCTTAAATACGTATTTATGTATTCCTTCCAGCCATGCCAGAACCGTCCGCGGCCGGATTTCCAGCCATGGAGGGCTCTGGGGAAAAAAAACAACCCGCATACACAAATGGCGGCGGCTACAGCCGCCGCCATTTGTGTTCCTTATTTTTGCCGTCTTAATCTACGTAAAGATTTACATAGACAAAGACAGCCTTTTTTTTTTTTTACCCAGTCGTTTTAGGCTGTGTAAAACTTAAATGTTCCTATGTTAAAACTTAAACGTATGTAAACATTTACGTAGCCTATCATGGTGTTTTTTAAAAATCTAGCTGTGATAGACTACGTAAATCTTTACATAGCCTATCACTTTTTTTTTTTTTTAACTTGGAAATGGCGGCGGCCGGTCGGAAATGGAGCCGCCGTCGCCAGGGACATTCGCACAAGGTAAGTCCCGTCCCGAGGGGGGCGGCGGGGCAGACCATTTCTCCACCAATTTTGGGGGGCCAAATGCACTGGCATATAGCCTCCCCGAGATTCGTGGACAAGTTCTCTGACATCCCTACGGCCAGGGCCGTCCGCAGCCGGAGTTCCGGCCGCTTCCGGGCTGCTGCATCTGCAAATGGCGGCCGTTGTAGCGTATATATAAATACATAAATACTTTATGTATTTATAAATACATAAAGTATTTATGTAGCCTATCACAGCAAAAGGCAGGGACGCAAATGATGTAAATACTTGCGTAGCCTATTACGGCAAACAGCAGGGGTGCAAATGGTGTAGTGGCCACCATTTGTGCCCCTGCTCTTTGCCGTGATAGGCTACATAAGTATTTATGTAGCCTATCACCAACAAAGCCAGGCAGGCAAATGGCAGCCGCTACAATGGCCTCCACTTGCGGCTGCAGCAGCCCAGCAGTGGCTGGTAGACCAGCTGGAGCTGCCACCACCACCACTACTTTCTCCGCCGCCACCGCCACCACCTCCACTGCATCTGCCACCAGGTAAGCTCTGTCCTGGGGGGATTCTGAGGGGTGGCAGTGGGGGGAGGCCATTCCGTCACGGATTCCGGGGGCCGGACACTAAAGAAGTCCTGGAGTCCATGGCGGAATTCTCTGACATCCCTTCCAAGCACTCTGTGGATCTCAAAAACCTAGGGTAAGAAAGGCCCATTATGTTTCCAGGTTACCTGGTGCAGAAAATACATGCCCAGACAACATAAAGGCAGCTGTTTAAAAGATGTTGACCTCACAGATTCTTTACAGCAAAGGAGGATCTCAGGTTTCCCTCCCCCCCTTATGTCACAGGGATTTTCTCTGGTGTGCAAGGGGCCAAAAAAATCAGCTGTGACTTTCTTAGGGAGGATTAAAGTAGGGACAATATTGTTACAGGCAGCATTCAAGGAGAATTAGAGATCTCAGAGAATGTCACGCAATGTAGAATACTGCTGCTACACATAATTGAGAAGAGCAACCAATGGTAGTTTTTCTTTACGAAGTAGGGGTGTATGAGATATTTCTTTCAGTTCTTTTTTTTAAAATACAGAATTTGCCCAGTTTGCATTTTCTGGAGCAAACACATGCTCAGAAACAATCTGTAGAAGTCTGTACGTTTTCATGCTAGAAGAAAAAAAAGGTTCGCAAATTAATATGAACTTAGGTCAGAACGAGCTTTGAGTTGGAATTCAAATAATTTTGGCAAGCTCATGTTTTGCACATCTCTATTTTAAGGTAAAGGAGGAGGAGATTAAATGTATTACCCTCTGTCAACTAGTTTTAAATTCGACATCTTTGCTTGACATCATAAAATACAACACAACACAACAACAATCACATGATAAGTCACCGAAGCCATGTTTTGAGGTTATCTAGAAGGGGAACATCATTCCAAGAAAGCATAAAAGGAATCATTTAACAAGATGATGACATCCCAAGAACTGTAAATCAAAAGTGGATGTCAACTCAAGTTTTTGTTTTTTGTTTTTCTGTTGTTTCATACATATTTTCTATGGTGCAAATTTTTTAATTAATCATGTTTGACTATGTTTGGGGGAGGTTATGTCAGGGACTGTGTTAGTGCGGAAAGAATACCAGGAGCAGCAGAGCTGAAATAATGCCATGCAATGTTGTATACTGAATTAATGGATTAATTGATGAATGGATGAATCTTTTATTTACAATCACCTGACCATGAGCAAAAGATACAGAAATGCATAACAATGAAATATGTTGTTCTACATCATAAAATTAAGTCACAATGCCATAGAAGATCTAGTGAAAATAGCAATGTTTAAAATTTTAGCAACTCGTTCGGTAATTCATCTGTTGGATCCTTCGAGTAAGATTCACATAAGAGATTGAGTAATTGGAAGTATCAGGGCAGATCTGACACCTTGATAGTAACAGCAATTGAACAAAACATTTATTACAGATTCCACTCTAACGTTGTTGCAAGGTCAACATCTCTCCTTTACTTGGAATATCTTCCAGTGAAGAGTTTAGAGGGTAAAACATTAAGCCAGGCCAAAGAGTGCTTCTGCTTCGACATATAATTCAGGAGAGCAACCAGTGGCCCATCAGAGATCATCATGGCTGTAAGAAATTGTCTAAGATGCTTCAGCTATTCTTATTGTTTTATTACATGGTATGTATATTTTATTGCAGTATGATGCCAAAGAACTACCAGCATATCTTAGCCTTGGTGTTCGCTGTAAAGGAGATCAATGAAAATCCCACAGTCTTACCTAATGTGACAATTGGGTTTCACATCTATGAGAGCTACTACAACCCACAGATAACTAAGATGGGCACCCTTGGTCTGCTTTCTTCACCGCATAGATTCTACCCCAACTATGAGTGTGATGTGCAGAACAATTTGATAGCCATCATTGGGGGAATGTACCCTCTCATCTCTCTTGACATTGCCACAATCTTGGAGAATTACAAGACTCCACAGGTAGGTTTGTAGACATGAGTAGGTATCTCCATTCCAAAATGGCAGAAGGAACAGGCCTTTTGACGCCTTTATGCAAAGCTTTAGAGCTGCAGGCAGACAAGATAGGCAGTCACTATTTCTGCAAGGCAAAATAAGAAGGAAAGGAAAGGTTCCTCCTGTGCAAACACTGAGTCATGTCTGATCCCTAGAGGGACGCCACTTAAGCAGGTGTTTTCATGGCAGACTATAGCAGGATGGTTTGCCATTGTCTTCCCCAGTCATGACTACCTTTCCCCCAGCAAGCTGGGTACTCATTTTACCAACCTCGGAAGGATGGAAGTCTGAGTCGACCTGAGCTGGCTACCTGGGACCCGCTGGGATTGAACTCAGGTCGTCGGGAGAGTTTCGGTTGCAATACTGCCCCCTGCTCTCTGTGCCATATTAGGCCCTAAGGCAAAATAAGTGACTGTTTAATTGGTATTTGGTGCCAAAGATGAGAGAGAACCCAAGGCAAATGAATCAAGTATTGACATTTGGCATTTCCCATAGCTGCCAGTTTCCTCTGGTATTTGACCACTGTGCCCCAGAGAGAGGAGACAGTTAGGCAGAAGCTGAGTCTTTGGCAGTAGTAGGCATTTGACCCCAGCACCCCACAGAGTGGGAGAGAGGCCGGTTTAGCTGATGTTTGTGCACTGCAACCCACTGAGTTACTGGAGAAGAGAGAAAGGGAGAGGCCGACTCTGTAGCTGGCATTTCCTGCAAGTCCCCATAGCTAGAGAAAGAGCCATGGCAGGCACAGTTCGGAAGACATTTGACTGTGGCAGTTCTCCTCTTCCCCATACATGCAGGATTCAGAAGGCAGAGTACTGCTTGCAGTTCCCCCAGCACCAGCACCTAGAATCTCCTCTGTAGGGATGAGGGAGAAATCCTCCATGGACCCCAGTGAGGTCAGATTCAAAAGAATCTGGACGCCAAGGGTCCATGGAGGATTGGAAGACTTACCTTCGCCTCCTGGAGGAATCCTCGCCGGTGGGATCTTCCCCGCCGGCTGGCTCCGGAGCGCCATTGATATGGCCGCCATTGCCGTATCGCTGGCTGGACATATTGACTGTGGATGCAAATGGCAAATGGCCATAAATGGCTGCATTTAGCTTAAACTAAGACCTTTACAGCTGCAAATGGCATAGTTGATGCCATTTGCATCCGCAGTCAATCCACCTAGCCAGCAATATGGCAATCGATGGCGTCCATATCGCTGGTGCTCTGGATCCGGTGGCTCTGCAGAATTGCCATGGAGCAGGGCTGGCCAGCTAGGATTCCAGGGGGGAGGGAGGGATCACCTCCCCCCACTGCGGACACCTCCCTGTACCCGGAGGTAAGCATTCCACCCATCCCTACATTCCTACATATTAGGAATGGTAACCAAGCATATTTCTTTAACAATCATTATGCAACCTCAGCCTAATATTTTGTAAATTATTTCCCTCAATAAATATCTACACTTTGTTTTCATTTTTTTCAAAAAAAAAAAATCTCTAGTGTTGTTTTCAGCCCTATCCCTATGGCATAGGAACCAGGTTACTGAGTTTCTTTGAACTATGGAGGGTTTATTTTGGTGGCAGAAATTTAAGATATTATACCTGATGGAGTATTCCCTAATGCTGAGGTCTAATTAGGAACTTTAGTAAAAAAAAAAAAACGTGCAATAAGTTTCATAAGTTTTCTTCCTTTTCTGTTCTGTTCTGTTCTGTTCTGTTCTTTTCTAAAAGCAGTATAGGTTGGATAACCCATGTGCTGTTTGATTGCATCTGGTGAAAGTAATGGGATAACAAACTTTTTCTTGGACAACTCCAGATGTTTTGGACTTCAGCACTCATCAGCCTTGGCAAGCATGGCCAATCGTTAGGAATGCTGGGAGTTGTAGTCCAAAATATCTGGATCACAACATGTTGGGGAAGGCTGACATATATGTTTCTCTCACATATGGATTTTAGAGCTACATTCCTCGACTGCTACAACATCTGAGATGGGTCTGTTAACTTTTTTTGCCTTTGTCATTTGAAAATCTGTCCTGGGTGCCACCTTAAAATGCCTGCCATTGCCCTGGCTAGCCACAAAGAACAAATAAATGGCTTTTACTTGTACTTTCTGAGTAGAGGGTGAGATTTGAGTCCCAACACACAGAAAAACTCCTTTGAGTGAAGCTTTCTGAGCCAACAAACACCTATTCCTTCCATTTTTTTTTTCTGATCTTAATCTGCCATCCATTTCCCATATTCCTTTTTCTCTCACACCCTGGATCACTACCTGAAACTCTGACTGGGCTTGCACAACACCCCAATCCACACTTAGTGATTGAGAGTGGACTGTTTTTGAACCGTAGGCTCTCCGTTGAACCATGAGTTACAGTGTTTTCTGAACCCAGGATATTTTCTGCAGAGTGACTTGTTAACCATGCAGTGTGCCATATTTTTTTCTTGAAAAAGCCACCTTCAGAACCCCTGGTTCATTTTTGGGTTCACAGATGAACTCATCCACTGTATAAAAAAAAAAAAAGGCAAACTCCATGTTAGGCATATGTAGAAAAGGAATTGCTCTCTTTACGCACACACCCATGTGCCACAGCTTAGCAGACAGCAGTAACAGGGGCCGCATCTGAACATCTGCAGCTCTGCATTTACAAAAGGATTGTTTCAAGCCACCCTGCAGAAAATGTCCTGGATTCAGAAAACAAAAGTCCCGTTCAACAAAAACCCACACTGAACCACTGAGTGTGGGTTAGCGTGTCATGTGAACAATCTCTCTCTCTCTCACACACACACACACACACACACACACGCTAGGGATAGGCAGATTCCCTACCTTCTGGTCCATGGGGAAACCACTCAGATGGGAGAGGCGATCTGATCCTCCCGCCGGAATCCTCTGGAACCAGCTTCTCTCTGCAGCTATTCTGCGGAGCTGCACGCCAGCTCCGTATCACTGTGAGGAATGAATACAGCCACAAATGGCGTAATGGGTGCCACTTATGGCCATTAAGCACTTATTGCTGCCATATGTGGCTGCAGTTAGGTTAAACTAAGGGCTTGATGGCCACAAGTGGCATCCACTACACCATTTGCGGCTGTATTCATTCCTCACAGCGATACAGAGCCAGCATTTGGCTCCACGGAATTGCTGCGGACAAGAACTGGCTCCAGAGGATTCTGGCAGGGGGTGGAGGTAAGTGATCCATTCCGCCGTAGACTCTGGAGGCCAGACTCTTTTGAATCTGGCCTCATTTGGGTCCGCAGCAGAATTCTCCACCATCCCTAACACACACAGACACACACACCAGGTCACAACCCATACACATCTGTACACACACTCTCTCTTTTCCCCTGGATCAGCACCAGTGCAAATTCCCTCCATCCCTCCCTCTCTTACACACACATCACAGATGAACCCATCCATTCACATGTGCACGTGTGCACGCGCGCGCACACACACACACACACACACACACACACAGGCAAGGACCCCTTGTGCGGATAATGCATACATGTCTGCATAGACACAAGTCCTGCCTTTCTCCTCTTCTCTGAAACCACATGAAAAACCACAATTGCTGCCTTCCAAGATCCCTCCAAAATCCCTCCTCTCAGAATCATCTCAACACCTTAATCCCCATCCATTCAATCATAGAAGCACTCCACCCTCCCCAATTCCCTATGTTGCTCCAGCTGGCTCCTCCAACAACCTGCCCGGCTTCCCATTGGTTCACTGACCATGCTAGATGCTTCCCCAGCAACCTGGTGGCTTACTGGTGCCCTTTCTACCTCTCCATAGCTCTTTCCCCAGTAGTAGCAGGGATCCCATCTTCTTTTTTCCTTTCCTTTTTCCTGGTGGCTGGCATGCTGAAGAGGACATTGTTGGCCTGCAGCCCTCCACCATCTTAATTTCCTAAGAATTTCTCTGAGCCCCATGTGCAGCCCTGTGGCATTCCTGGGAAATAAAGAGGGCAGTGCCGGGAAGCCCTCATCTCACTTTGAGACATTCCCAGCTGCTTGGAAGTCATTTTAATGTTCTTCTGTGTGGGAGGTATTGTGTGTCTGTGGTTGTTGTTATAGTTGTTGCTGTTTTGACACCCAAGACGGTTAAAGAGCACACATCTAACATATCTCTGCTTCCCTCCCCGCCATTCCATAGTTCACAACTGGTTCTACATTTTTGGTATTTTAGAGCAAAGAAAATCAACACAAAACCCTATTTACCAGCCCTGATAAAAACAAATGTTCTGGGCCTGTGCAGTATTGCATGTTAAACTCAGTTAAATGATAGCACTGTCATGTTGTTGTTGTTCAGTCATTCAGTCGTGTCCGACTCTTCATGATCCCATGGACCATAGCATGCCAGGCCTCCCTATCCTGCGCTTTCTCCCGGAATGTGCTCAAGTTCATATTCATTGCATCGGTGATGCTATCTAGTCATCTCATCCTCTGCTGTCCCCTTCTCCTTTTGCCTTCAGTCTTTCCCAGCATCAGGGTCTTTTCCACAGAGTTTTCTCTTCGCATTAGGTGGCCAAAATATTTGGGCTTCAGCTTCAGTATCTGTCCTTCCAATGAGCAGTCAGGGTTGATTTCCTTTAGGATGGACTGATTTGACCTCCTTGCAGTCCAGGGCACTCGTAAGAGTCTTCTCCAGCACCACAGTTGGAAAGCATCAATTCTTCGGCGCTCAGCCTTCCTTATAGCCCAGCTCTCACAGCCATACATTACTACTGGGAAAACCATAGCTTTGATTAGACGGACCTTTGTCGGCAAGGTGATGTCTCTGCTTCTTACTATGCTGTCTATGTTTGCCATAGCTTTCCTCCCAAGGAGCAAGCGTCTTTTAATTTCATGGCTGCAGTCACCATCTGCAGTGATCTTGGAGCCCAAGAAAATAAAATCTGTCACTGCTTCCATTTCTTCCCCTTCTGTATGCCAGGAAGTGATGGGGCCAGATGCCATGATCTTCGTTTTTTTAATGTTGAGTTTCAAACCAGCTTTTGCACTCTCCTCTTTCACCCTCAACAAGAGGCTCTTTAGATCCTCTTCACTTTCTGCCATTAGGGTGGTATCATCTGCATATCGGAGGTTGTTGATAATTCTCCCGGCAATCTTAATTCTGACCTGTGATTCATCCAACCTGGCGTTTCTCATTATGTACTCTGTATATAAGTTAAATAAGCAGGGTGACAATATGCAGCCTTGTCGTACTCCTTTCCCAATTTTGAACCAATCGGTTGTTCCATGTCCGGTTCTTACTGTTGCTTATTGACCCTTGTACAGGTTTCTCAGGAGACAGGTAAGGTGGTCTGGTACTCCCATCACTTTAAGAATTTTCCACAGTTTGTTGTGATCCACACAATCAAAGGCTTTAGCATAGTCAATGAAGCAGAAATAGACATTTTTCTGGAATTCTCTTGGTTTCTCCATGATCCAGAGAATGTTGGCGATTTGATCGCTAGTTCCTCTGCTTCTTCGAAACCCAGCTTGTACTTCCTGTAGTGTCAGTTCACATACTGCTGAAGCCTAGCTTTTAGGATTTTGAGCATCACCTTTGCCTTGTATGATATAATGATGGTAGTCATACGTTGGGATACTGAGGATGACTTGGAGCAATCCTAAATGTCTAAAAATGTCATTAAGTAAAAGTTATACTAGATCAATAATGTTAATAAGAAATGGAAGCAGCAGCTATGCTAGAAATCATACAGAAGAGATTAAACAAAACAAAAATCATTTCCCGTCCATGGCTTTCATTCTTAATAACCAGATAGTCCCAAGTGGGGCTCATCAGTATATTGGGATTGTCCAGTTACTTGTCCATTCATAAAATACATCTATGTTCTATTTCAGCTCACTACTGGTCCTTTTTCTGCAGCACGGGGTGACAAATCTCTATTCTATTATTTATACCAGATGGTCCCAAATGATGCACATCAGTACAGAGGGATTGTCTAGTTACTTGTGCATTTCAAGTGGACATGGATTGGGCTCTTTACTACTGATAGTATCCATGGCGAACGGCATTTGCAGAAATTACTGCCAATGCTTTCACAGGGCGGCATCTGTGTTGCCTTTGTAGAAAAATTCCAAGTCTTCAAAAAAAAAAAAAGAGAAAAGGCAGGGTCATTGCACAGTGAATTGGAATATAGTTCTGTTTTCATGGAAAAAAAGGCCAGTGTATTTCTTGATGATTCTTCAAATCCATCTATAATTAAAATAAACTCACTCCTTATAGCAGTGCTGGATTCACCTATAAGTAAGGTGTGGGTTATGACAACATACTGGGATTTCACATCAAGCACCAGTCTAAGAGGTCATGATATACAATCCCTCCATGGTATGCTATCCTTTGCAGTTCACTCAAAGGAACCATTGGGATTCAGGCAATTTCTTCAGAGTGTAAATCCTTCCTGGGCAAAAGAAGATGGCTTTATCAAGGTATTCTGGGAGAAGACCTTCAATTGTTCATTGAAAAGAACCTTTGAGAGTGAAGCATTCCAGAAAGACTGCAGTGGAAAGGAGAAACTGGAGAGCCTTCCTGGAACTGTCTTTGAAATGGGTATGACTGGTCACAGCTACAATGTGTACAATGCAGCCCTTGCTGTGGCACATGCTCTACATTCCAGGCATACATCAACATCCAAATACAAATTATGGAGGTCTGGAAGAAAGCTGGAGCCCTGGAATGTGCTGGCCTGGCAGGTATTTTTAATCAAAAGCAAATCTCTTTTATATGTTAGTTGTTAACAGAATCAAGACACATATAAACTATATTACAATGCTATGGATCTTTCAGTTCCACAATGTATCCTGTTAGGAATATGATCAATTTATGGTTGACAAAAATAACAAGTCCTTTGGTAACAAGCATTCAAAAATACTGGCTAGAGTGCTTAAAATGACACAAATGAAATCTAAAATATATTCAATAAGTAGATATAATGGCACCTTAATAGTTTATCATATGCAAATTAACTCCCTCTTTGCAGATTTTTATGCACAGCTATATCATACAACCTCCCCAAGTGTGGACCTTATAAATAAGTATTGGAAGAAGAGTGGCATTGCTCCAATTAACAAAAGCCAACCAAAACTGTTGAACAGAGACATATCACTAGAGGAGGTTGAGCAAACCATCAAACATTTGAAATATAATAGAGATTCTGATCCTGAGAGATTTGGAAGTTCATTTTATAAATAAATAAAAGCATAAGGATTTATTGAGTCCTAGACTTGCTCAGCTTTTTTCTAAAATCTGCGAGGGAGAAGATCCCCCAGGTACCTGGAAGACATCTAGTTTAATAATAATGCCAAAACTTGGAAAACACAATACAAAGGTGAGATCCTGTTGCCCCATTATATTACTTAAACAGGATAAAAAAATAATAATTGATTTTAGTTCAATGATTAAATAAGGTGGTAGGCAATTTAATTCATGTATATCCGACTGGATTTATTCCTCAAAGAGGAATAATGCATTAGATCTAATATATTAGATCTAATACAATGGGGTTAAATGTTATTTATGATGCAACCAAAACAGGCCACCCACTGTCATTAATTTTGCTCAACATATTCAAGGCCTTTGACTGTCTTGAGCGGCAGTATTTGGTAAGAGTCTTGAATGATTATCAGTGAGGAACCAAAGTTGTGACTGCAATTTCCAAACTCTATGCTACTAGAAAAGCAACCATGTGTAGTAACAATGTGCACTGTCCAAATATCATTTTGGAATGGGGAACAAAAGAGGGCTGTGCCCTGTCACCTCTGCTCTTCACCCTTTCCCTGGAACCGTTGACTAATATTAGTCATCAACATTCTGGCATTGCTAGATACAGGGGATGGAGTGAAAAACATGTGATAAACATCTGTGCAGATGACATAACAATCATGCTGGGGGATCCATGCCAATCATCTCTACTTTAAAAGAAGAATCTGGAGGAAGAATTAGAAAATTGTAGGCAAGTGGCAAGTTAAAAAGTTACTCATGAAAAATCCACTATCATGTCATGCAACATTCACCCCAGTCATCAACATTGTACTAGCCATGCTTTCAGAACTCCAGTTTGCAGAACCTCCTTCAGATACCTGGGAATTCATATTCCCAGGAAAACTAGCAAATTATTTAAAATAAATTATGGCTTTCTTATAAAAAAACAAACAAAAAACTATGACCAGGGACCTAAAGAAATGGTGCAAAGTGAACCTGTCAATTTTAGGTTGAATTGCTGCAACTCAAATATCCATGATTCCTTTTAAAAAATTATTATTATTTCAGGTCTTTCCCATCCTCCTCCAGCCAAAGACTCGAATATCTTGGCAATCTCAACTTAATTCATTTATTTTCAAGCCAAAGGACCTCTCCTGGCATTAACACTGTATTACAAAAACCCAGGCAGAGGAGGTTGGGGAGGCCCAGACCTTTCATGCTTTCCAGTTGTGGCATCTCCACTTTATCATTATGAAGGCAAACAAAAGCTGGATATGTCTGGAAGAAGAAATGTTGAACAAAGGCCCCTTATGGGCTTTGCCTTTTCAATCCATACAAATAAAGGAGATAAACAATATTAAAAACCAAAGACCAAAACTATCTTCATGATCTGGAAAAAGGGGCAAGCTATCTTGTCTCTGGTGTGGTCTCCTCTCACCAAGGTAATCTGGATACCACTGTCATAACTAGGATTCCCAAGTGAGAAAAGAAGGGATATGTTTGGTTGAGTTTCTTTTATTCCCAGGATAAACCAAAATCAAAAGATGAACTCTGAGTTGACTTAGGAAGCTGTCTTGCTTCCTCAAAGATCCTCACATATAGACATACACTCTTAGGACCTTAACAGGACTAGAATAAGCAATGTTAATGGTACAGAAGGGGGTAAGGGAATTGTATCTTTATTTTACACTGTTTTAATGGATGCCTAAATGGGTTCTATGGCTGGCTTGAAGAAAGTGTGGGAAGGTGATTTAAGAAGGGAACTAGAAGATGCTCACTGGACCAAATTATGGGACAACAGGCCATTTAGATCAGTGTCAGCCTCCATCCAAGGAACCTCCTTGAAAGTTCTGCATGGAAAGTATTGTATAGAGAAATAATGAATAGAAACAATTTTATATGACCCAGAACATTTTTTTATTATTAGCATTATATGAAGGATCTAATGGAAGGATTAAATGTAAAGGCTTGCTATCATTCTTGT
Organism: Heloderma suspectum; assembly: GCF_057233095.1. Classification (NCBI taxonomy): domain Eukaryota; kingdom Metazoa; phylum Chordata; class Lepidosauria; order Squamata; family Helodermatidae; genus Heloderma; species Heloderma suspectum. Next base: position 89,244,850 of record NC_139463.1, on the reverse strand, counting down.
TAATTGCCACTCGCCAGACACTTACACAGCAGGAGGTGGGGGGGATAACAGACAATTTGGCAATATCAGGGGGGAAAACCCTCATGATTTACATTTGACTCAAGGAAAGACAGAGACAGACAGATAGCATGGAGTGTTATTCAACATACATCACAACTGGATTTACAACAATATTTTCCTGCTTCTGCCCTGAGCATCTGGACATTATAACAGCTAAACAAAGATTATACAGCACACTTAGTAGGAGTAGTGGTAGCAGCAGTAGTAGCAGTTTTAGTAGTATATTATTTGTGTCACAAAGTTTCTGGTAGCAAACCATTGTGCCCCCATTGTTAGGGGACTGTTGTCAGGGGGTTTTCATGGTTACGTTGTCTTTGGTTGTTGTTTTTCTGCCTTCTTATTGTTTTCTAGATATATGATAAAATTTTGTTGTTCAGTCATTCAGTCGTGTCCGCCTCTTTGTGACCCCATGGACCATAGCACGCCAGGCCCTCCTGTCCTGCGCTCTCTCCCGGAGCGTGCTCAAGTTCATATTCATTGCATCGGTGATGCTATCTAGCCATCTCATCCTCTGCCGTCCCCTTCTCCTTTTGCCTTCAGTCTTTCCCAGCATCAGGGTCTTTTCCAGGGAGTTTTCTCTTCGCATTAGGTGGCCAAAATATTTCAGCTTCAGCTTCATTATCTGTCCTTCCAATGAGCAGTCAGGGTTGATTTCCTTTAGGATGGACTGATTTGACCTCCTTGCAGTCCAGGGCACTCGTAAGAGTCTTCTCCAGCACCACAGTTCGAAAGCATCAATTCTTCGGCGCTCAGCCTTCCTTATAGTCCAGCTCTCACAGCCATACATTACTACTGGGAAAACCATAGCTTTGATTAGACGGACCTTTGTCGGCAAGGTGATGTCTCTGCTTCTTACTATGCTGTCTAGGTTGGCCATAGCTTTCCTCCCCAGGAGCAAGCATCTTTTAATTTCATGGCTACAGTCACCGTCTGCGGTGATCTTGGAGCCCAAGAAAGTAAAATCTGTCACTGCTTCCATTTCTTCCCCTTCTATATGCCAGAAAGTGATGGGGCCAGATGCCATGATCTTCGTTTTTTGAATGCTGAGTTTCAAACCAGCTTTTGCACTCTCCTCTTTCACCCTCAACAAGAGGCTCTTTAGATCCTCTTCACTTTCTGCCATTAGGGTGGTATCGTCTGCATATCAGAGGTTGTTGATAATTCTCCCAGCAATCTTAATTCCGACCTCTGATTCATCCAACCCGGCATTTCTCATGATGTACTCTGCATATAAGTTAAATAAGCAGGGTGACAATATGCAGCCTTGTCGTACTCCTTTCCCAATTTTGAACCAATCGGTTGTTCCATGTCTGGTTCTTACTGTTGCTTCTTGGCCCTCGTACAGGTTTCTCAGGAGACAGGTAAGGTGGTCTGGTACTCCCATCTCTTTAAGAATTTGCCACAGTTTGTTGTGATCCACACAATCAAAGGCTTTAGCGTAGTCAACGAAGCAGAAATAGACGTTTTTCTGGAATTCTCTTGCTTTCTCCATGATGCAGCGAATGTTGGCGATTTGATCTGTAGTTCCTCTGCCTCTTCGAAACCCAGCTTGTACTTCCGGTAGTTCTCAGTTCGCATACTGCTGAAGCCTAGCTTGTAGGATTTTGAGCATCACCTTGCTGGCATGTGAATTGAGCGCAATTGTGCGGTAGTTTGAACACTCTTTGACGTTGCCCTTCTTTGGAATTGGAATGTAAACTGACCTTTTCCAGTCTTGTGGCCACTGTTGAGTGTTCCAGATTTGTTGGCATATTGAATGCAGCACTTTAACAGCATCATCTTTTAGGGTTTTAAATAGCTCGGCTGGAATACTGTCATCTCCGCTAGCTTTGTTGTTACTAATGCTTCCTAAGGCCCACTTGACTTCACTCTCTAGGATGTCCGGCCCAAGTTCAGTGACCGCACTATCATGGCTATCAGGGACATTCAGATCTTTCCTGTATAGTTCTTCTGTGTATTCTTGCCACCTCTTCTTAATCTCATCTGCTTCTGTTAGGTCCCTGCCTTCTTTGTCCTTTATCATGCCCGTCTTTGCACAAAACGTTCCCTTGAGATCACCCATTTTCTTGAAGAGATCTCTCGTCTTTCCCATTCTGTTGTTTTCCTCGATTTCTTTGCATTGTTCATTTAAGAAGGCCTTCTTGTGTCTCCTTGCTATTCTCTGGAACTCTGCATTCAGTTGGGTATATCTTCCCCTTTCTCCCTTGCTTTTCGCTTCCCTTCTTTCCTCAGCTACTTGTAAAGCCTCCTCAGACAGCCACTTGGCTTTCTTGCATTTCTTTTTCTTTGGGATGGATTTCGTTGCTGCCTCCTGAACAATGTTACCGACCTCCGTCCATAGTTCCTCAGGCACTCTGTCTATCAGGTCTAATCCCTGAAATCTATTCCTCACCTCCACTGTATATTCATAAGGGATATGATTTAGGTCATACCTGAACGGTTTAGTGGTTTTCCCGACGTTCTTCAATTTAAGCCGAAATTTTGCAAGAAGCAGCTCATTATCTGAGCCACAGTCAGCTCCAGGTCTTGTTTTTACTGACTGTATGGAGCTTCTCCATCTTTGGCTGCAAAGGACATAATCAATCTGATTTCGATATTGACCATCTGGTCATGTCCATGTGTAGAGTCACCTCTTGTGCTGTTGGAAAAGAGTGTTTGCTATGATCAGCATGTTCTCTTGGCAAAACTCTATTAGCTTTTGTCCTGCTTCATTTTGTACACCAAGGCCTTTCCTGCCTGTTATCCCGGTGATTTCTTGACTTCCTACTTTAGCATTCCAATCCCCTATGATGAAGAGGACATCTTTTTTTGGTGTTAGTTCTAGAAGGTGTTGTAGGTCTTCATAGAACCGATCAACCTCAGCTTCTTTGGCCTCAGTGGTTGGGGCATAGACTTGAATTAGTGTGATGTTGAATGGTTTGCCTTGGATTCGTACTGAGATCATTCTATCATTTTTAAGATTGTACCCCAGTACTGCTTTTCCCACCCTTTTGTTGACTATGAGTGCTACTCCATTTCTTCTAAGGGATTCTTGCCCACAATAGTAGATATGATGGTCACCTGAATTAAATTCGCCCATGCCTGTCCATTTTAGTTCGCTGCTTCCCAAGATGTCGATGTTCAATCTTGCCATCTCATGTTTGACCACCTCCAGCTTACCTTGATTCATTGATCTGACATTCCAGGTTCCTAAACAATATTGTTGTTTACAGCATCGGATTTTCTTTTAACCACCAGACACATCCACAGCTGAGTGTCCTTTCGGGTTTGGCCCAGCCGCTTCACTCTTTCTGGCACTACTTGGAAATACCCTCTGCTCTTCCCCAGTAGCATATTGGACACCTTCCGACCTGAGGGGCTCATCTTCCGGCGTCATCTCTTTTAGCCTTGTGATACGTTCCATGGGGTTTTCTTGGCAAGAATACTGGAGTGGGTTGCCATTTCCTTCTCCAGTGGACCACATTTTGTCAGAACTCTCTGCCATGACCTGTCCGTCTTGGGTGGCCCTGCACGACATAGCTTATGGCTTCACTGAGTTACGCAAGCCCCTTCGCCACAACAAGGCAGTGATCCATGAAGGGGTATGATAAAATATTTTTTCACAAATTCTAAAAAGAAACACTCCAGTACATGTAGCCAAAGTAAAACCAGCAGCAAGAAAAGGCAATGATCTAAAAGCACTAAGACACTTCTCGTAATGCCTGGGAAAATAAAAAAAAGGTCTTCACCTGGTGCTGAAAGGACCATAAGAATAAGATAGGCACCGGCTGAGCCTGTCTGGGAAGGGTGTTCCACAGACAGGGCGCCACCACCGAAAGGTCCCCCCTGGTTTTTGGCAGCCATCCACCTTGCCTTATTTGGCAGGGGAAGCTGGAGGAGGGCTTTAGATGATGACCTTAGTGTCTGGGTAGGCCTAATTTAGAATTTCAAGTGTCTGATAACATCCAATAGTCTGCTGTAGAAACAGGGTACCTTCATGCTATTTAATGTCCCATCAGGTTGACATCTCTGTACTCATAATTAAATTTGCTTAGTACTGGTGCCATTATTTTTGATATGCTCCAGTGCATTTGCACAGCGGACATCCAATGGAGATCAGGGAAAGCTTCAATGTCAGGGAAAACACTGCACATGCAGTGGACATGTGTGTAGAACAGGCCTGCACAACTGGTGAACCACCAAGCTGAACACAGAATCCTTTGGCTGCCTGCCTGTAACTCCAAAAGGAGAGGAATTCTCCAGCAGCCAGCAAGCTACGACAGTTAGACTAGGGATGTACGAATCCCACTTACCAATCCCACTCACCTGGGTCCACTACGGGGGGAGGCGATCCATCCCTCCCCCCAGAATCCTCCCCACCCAGCTCTGCTCCTTGGCAAGGCAGCAGAGCCGCCAGCCAGGGCTGGCCGCAGCCGGACTTCCAGCCTCTGCCAGGCTGCTGTGGATGAAAATGGCGGCCATCATAGCGGCCACCATTTGCATCCCTGCATTAGGCCGTGATAGGCTACATAAGTATTTACATAGCCTATCATGGCCTAATGCAGGGATACAAATGGCGGCCACTACGATGGCCACGACTTGCATCCACAGCAGCCCAGCAGTGGCTGGAAGACAACCTGGAGCCGCCACTGCTGCCGCCATCAGATAGGTCCATTCTGGGGGGGATTTCGGGGGGTGGCGGGTGGGTAGTCCATTTTGCCACAGACTCTTTAGAATCTGGACTCATTATAGTCCATGGCGGATTTCTCCAACATCCCTAAGTTAGAATGTGTTCAGCTTGGCCTAGAGCTTTCCACAGCTTTGAAAAGAATGGGGAATAAAGAGCTCCACCTGTGCATGGGAGCCTCATGGTCATGATGTGACCCATACTAACAATTTTCTGTGTAATATAATATTTTCCTCACCTTCCTAGCCATTTCCTATGTTTATGTGATGCATAATGCTATTTGCCTCCAAAATCATATGAGCCTTTTAAAATATCTAGCTGAGAAAAAACAAACAAAAACATCTCATTTTTGTTTGGTTAGGGAGATAGCTGTGGAGAAGTTAAGCGGCTAGCTGTTCCAGCTGTATTCTGCCCTCTGTACATTAAAAGCCACACAAGTTAATCATGTAGCTCCATCCAGCTTCTCCATGTAGCCTTTCTTAAAGTCATGGTATATGAGTTATTAGCGTTAAGGTGAGGGTTAACAGCTGTCATGTTGCTCATTGTCTCCATCTCCATTTTAATGTAGGGATGGACAGAACACTAACCTTCCATTCTGTTATGTTTCCGCTGTGGGGGGAGACGCTCTGTCCCTCCCTCCGGAATCCTCGACGGGGGGAGGTGCTCCCTCCCCCCCCTCCCCCGGAATCCTTCCCGGCTGGCTCCGCTCTGCGGCCAAGCTGCGGAGCCGCCGGCCAGCTCCCGCTGCCCGCAGCCGGACATCCGGCTGCTGGGCAGCCTACAGGGATGCAAATGGCAGCTGCCGTAGCCGCCATTTACGTCCCTGTATTTAGCCATGATAGGCTACATAAGTATTTACGTAGCCTATCACGGCAGGGGGAAAAAAAAACCAGCGTATGCAAATGGTGGCGGCTATGGCCGCTGCCATTTGCGTTCCTTCTTTTTGGCCATCTTAGTCTACGTAAATATTTACGTAGACTAAGACAGCCAAAACTAAGGAATGCAAATGGCGGCAGCCGTAGCAGCCACCATTTGCATACGCTTTCTTTTTTTTGCACCCAGACATGGTAGGCTATGTACGTCTTTATGTAGCCTATCATATCTATGTTAAAACACACACACACACACACGACCAGACTGCAAATGGCGGCGGTGGCAGGCGGCAGCCGGTCGGAAGACCAGCCGCTGCTGAAGCTGCTGCTGGAGCCGCCGCCGTCCGGAACATCCACCCCAGGTAAGTCTCATCCCAGGGGGGATCCGTGGGGGGCTGCGGGGTGGCAAGCCGTTCCGCCATGGATTTTGGGGGGCCGAATGCACAAGCATTCGGCCTCACCGAGATCCGTGGCGGAATTCTCTGACATCCCTATTTGTATGGATCACTGATCAGTAACCTGTTTTTCTGGAGGGTGACATTAAGACATAATGGAGTGAAGGACATATCTCAATCCCCCTTTAACCAAAATGACTGCCACAAATACCTGGTTAGGAACTGGGGCAGAAACTTTTCTCAAGGGAACAGTTTTGCATCTGTCCAGCCACAGAACGTTGAGGTGGGGATGGCACAGCTGCACAGCTGGCAGAGTGTGGATGCTGTCGGGGACTTCCCAGCATCTGCCCAAGGGCCTCCCTGACCAAGCTGGCTGTGGCGGTCTAACATGCGGTGTTGGAGAACCCTAGGACTAATATCTCGGTGCCTTGAATATACACACTGAGATTGACTTAACCCTAGGGCTGGAGTGGGTGCCCAGCCAGATTCCGATGGCCTCCACCTCACTCATGCCCCCAGACCATGCCCACTTAGCCTGCTGAGCCCCTGCCCAAGCTTGCACTCCCCTTGCCGAGCCACCTCACCTATCCTGAGCTGTCTGCGAGCACTGGTCGATGCCGTGGTCCCTTTCTGCAAAAGTATTAGAGATGTAAATGGGCCATTTAGCCCTGTAATGTTGCCTAGATGCGGCCTCTACTTCTGCTATTTGTGCAATATAAAAGCTGTGGAAGTTCCTGAGTGACCATTTTGTTTGCAAATGGCCATGTTGGGAATGACGGATGCTTGCCGACAGCTCCGGGGTGGGGCAGGCAGCTCAGCAAGCAAGTTGCGAGTGGGTTGACATATCCAAAATAATGGAAACGTGTCTAGGATTCTTACTTGCCAATGTAATTGTAAAAATAGTTTGCTGTCTGTTAGTATCTTTTCTTCTTTGAATTTAGCTCCATCCCTTTCTAAGGGACATCTCATTCAACAACAGTGCAGGGGAGACAATACAGTTTGATGAAAATGGAGATGCTGTCACAGGATTTGATGTTACAAACTGGATCATTTTCCCAAATCAATCTTTTGTGAGAGTTAAAGTGGGAATGTTCAATCCACGAGCTCCTCCCAGAAAACAGTTAACAGTCCATGATAAAAGCATTGTGTGGCCTAGGAGTTTCAAGCAGGTGAGACTGGAAAAAGCATGCAAGATGGAGCACAAATTGTTTGTTTGTTTACTACTATTTTACATCACCTGTCATGTTCAGCACAAGGAATTAAAGAGGCATGGGAGTGCCCCTTTAGTTCAGATGAGTCACACACACACACACACACACACACACGTTCCACCACTATAACCTCAAAATTGTATTGATTATGAAAATGACACCACTTGAGCTGATAACTAAAAACCTGGTTTCCATGTTCTACCTTATGCGGTCTACAATTGCACAAACATTCAAATAAATCTAGGGATGGCCGTGAATTTCTCCCCGAATCTCAGGGAGGACGAATGCCAACGCATTCGGCCCCCCATAATTGGCGGTGAAATTCTCCGCCCCCTCGCCCCCCCCCCGGGATGGGACTTACCTCCTGCGAATGTCCCTCCTGGCGGCGGGTCCCGGCGGCGTTTTGGCGGCATTTCGGTGGGGGCGGCAGCCGGTCTTCTGACCGGCTGCCGCCGCCGCCATCACAAAATAAAGTAAAAAAAAAACAAAACACCTGTGATAGGCTACATAACGATTAACGTAGCCTATCACGGCTAGATTTCCAAAGTCAAAAAGACTTTGAAAAAAAAAAGCGACCGGATATTCCAGTACACCAGTATTTTCAAAGGGTTTTGCAGAGGAAATCAACGGCATTCTGTGATCAATGCTGATTTCTTCAGTTATGGCATGCGACCCCACAATGGCAGGCTACACATTACACAGACTGGGGCTGTAGTGAGGGGGTGCTTACGTGGACGTTAAACCATTAACCCCCCTCTCCTATTGTCTCAATCTGAATCAGTTCACTGTGACTCCATTTTTCATTGACAAAAAGTAATGTGCTTGCACAGAACTTTTAGGACATTTGTGCACAGCTCTGAAGGATTAACAGGAAGCAAGACAATCTGTCTGTGCCCACATCCCCATGCCTATATCAGCCTTGCACACAGTCAGGTGAATAAAGGAATAGACTTCAGATTCAAACAGAGTGTTTCTGTCTTCCATAACAGCTCTATATAAACTTGCCCAAACACCACCCACCTCTCTCTCTCTCTCTCTCTCTCTCTCTCTCTCACTCTCTCTCACTCTCTCTCTCTGCCTTGGCCTCTGTCTCTAAAAGACACTCACACACACACATGCACACACATGCTTTTCTTGAACAGCTTGGCAATTTCAGGCTTTCTTCAAGAATATTCAAATATTTGATTCCCTGAAGGGTTCTCTCCTAGCTTGCAATGCTGATGTAAGTGCACTGCCGTACGTATATATGTATGATAAATGAAATGTGTGCCATGATCACTTTGCCACTTGCAAAACATATTGTTTTGTGTGCAGGCATGTCTTTGTTGGATTACAACAGCAACAACAACAACAACAAAGGCAAAAGGAAGACTCCTAATTTCCAGCCCAACAGGGACGGCTGTTTTGGCTAAACTCTAGCACATACATGCACCTAACACATATATTCACTGGCACAACAAAAAGGTAATTTACATATTGTAAGGAGTACCACAGACACACTACTGATGCTAGTGATACACAAACACACATGTAGACACATGCAGTACTGAAAAAAGAAGTATGAGAGCTCGGGGTGGTCTCCATAATCTATAACTGTTTCATGCTGGTCACCAAGAAAAACCATTACCCTGGCATGGGCTGTGATGGCCTACACCTTGCGTTGGAACAAACAGACAGATTCTGGAAGCTGTTGGGGACTTTCCAGCCTGCTACCCAATTGTCTACCTGGCTGGGCTGGCTAAGGCCATTTCACAGGTGGTGTTGGAGAGCTATAGGACTATTATCTTGGTTGTCTTGAGCCCCTGCCCTCACATGCACTCTCTCCATGCTCTCCAAGATGCCCTGACATACTCCTCACAGTCTGCAAGGACTTGTCGTTCATGTGGTCACAATTTTGAGAAAAAACAAACACTGGTGACTTGGGAAGTTCCATAACTTTAATATTGCACAAATAGTGGCCGTAAAGACTCCATCTACACAATATTAAAGAATCACAGCAATATTACATGATTTAGCAGTCCCTGTAGTCTTGAAGGAGGTGGGGGGGTGCAATTTTCAGGCATTCTTGGATGAAGCTGATTACTTTGACCCATTTCAGTCTGGCTTCAGGCCCAGGTTGCAGATGGAATAAGACTTGGTTGCCTGCTGGATGACCTTCTTCAGATGAGGGATGGAGAAGTGCAAGCCTATTGCTGTTTACGGATCTCTCATTGGCTTTTGATACCATCAGTCACAGTATCCCTTTTCACTGTCTTTGTGAGATCAGGACACCATTTTATAATGGTTTAGCTCTTACGCACAGGGCCAGAACTAAAGATAACATTGGGTGAGTGAGCCTCAGACATTGGAACTGAGGAGACTCACTGCACACTATTTTGTCCTCAATGCGGTCGGAGATCAATATGATTCAGCTGGAGGTGGTCATCAGGATATCTAGGGCAGTATGCTGATGACACCCAGTTCTGTTTCTCTGCAACATCAGAGTCAGGAGAGGCTGTGCATATTCTGAACTCATCCCTGGATGTAATCATGGGCTGGATGAGGGCTAATACACAGAAACTAAATCATGACTATACAGAGACTGTATGTGGGTGGTAACCAATCCAGGAAACAGGTTGTTTGCCTGTTCTGAAAGAGGCAACACTCCCTCTGTTTGAACTAGGGATGTACAAATCCCTTACCTTGTTCCATTGTGGGGATTCCGTGGGAGGGGCACTCTGTCCCTCCCCCTGGAATCCTCCCCAGCCAACTCTGCTCCGCAGCAAATCCGTGGAGCTACCGGCTGGGGCTGGCCACAGCTGGACTCCTCCTGGCCGCTGCCGGGCTTCTGCGGCTGAAAATGGTGGCTGCTACACCAGCTGCCATTTGTGCCCCTGCCAAGCTGTGATATGTAGGTCCATCCCAGGGGCGATTTTGGGGGGTGGCAGGTGGGAGGCTGTTCTACCATGGACTCCAGGGGGCTGGATTCCAAAGAATCCGGCCTCACTGGAGTCGGTGGCGGATTTCTCCAACATCCCTAGTTTGAACAGGATATATCTTTGGATATATCTTTGCTCTGGATATATTCTTGTCACTGGAGTCCCAGAAAACCTCAGGGGCTGGGAGCACTGATTCCCAGTTTCAGCTGGTGTGGAAACTACATCATTTGCTACAGAGGGATAACCTAGCCACAGTGGTATATGAACAGATAATCTCACAGTTGGATTTATGTAATACACTCTATGTGGGGCTGGCCTTCACCTAGTTCAGAAGTGGCAGCTAGAGCAGAATGGAGCAAGTAGGAGTCTCAGTAAGGAATCCAGCCATGTACACATTTGTGTTGAAAGAAATGCATAGGCTGTTTATCAACTATTGAGCCATGTTCCAGGTTCTGTTGTTGACATACAAAGCTCTAAATCAACTAGGAGCAAGGCACGACGTAGCAGACCGTGTTCCACTCTGTATACCCAGCCTATGCAAGCTTTCCCTGTTTTGATATTTCTTATCATACCACTTCTCCAGTTCATGGTTTCTTTATATATATATATATATATATATATATATATATATATATGCTGTATTTTGACAGTCTTTGGATACTTTTGTATGTCATCTGCTTAGAGATTTTATTACCTCAAACACTTTGCATTATTAATCTTCCCCATTTAGAATACCATGTTTCTTTCTTTACACCCACAAGTGAAACCACAACTCTCAAATCTTTTTCTCAGTCCTAACCACTCTCCACTGATGTTTCTGATTAGGTGGTGCCCATTTCCCTGTGTAAAGACAACTGCCATCCTGGCTACATCAGGAAAAAGAAGGAAGGGGAGCCATTTTGCTGTTTTGATTGTGCCCCATGCCCTCAAGGGAAGATTTCTTATCAGAAGGGTAAATGTCATAGATCTGCACACATATCAAGCATGCTACATATCATACAATATCAAGCAAAACTGATATAATGAAAGTTGGCATGGTCTTTGGTTTGGAAGGAGTAGGAACAGGTTACTGACCCTTGAACATCTGTGTCTCTGAATGTTTTATGCACTTATTGATGAAAAGATGATAGACAGGCAGGCAGGCAGGCAGACATGTTCTATGCTGGTGTGGAACTTGAAAGGAGCAGGTCACTGGGGCCAGAATGACTAAAAGTCTTCCTAAATAGTCATTGGTACATTCCCTGGTACACCCTTTGCAATGGAATTTAAAGAAAAAATTCCCAGGAGGGCTTAGAGATGGTTTGGGAAGGCGGCTAATTCCTATTCACCCACTCCAACCAGGGTGATGGACAAGCTAGGTGTAAATGGGAAACAATACAGGACATTTTGTGAGACAAAAGATGGAGAATGAGAATGAGAGTGAACATAGCTGTAAACTCTGGAAGCATCTGGATTATATCTTCCTCCCTGGAGATCTGATGTGGGATAAGCAGGGCTGCTATGTAGGGATGGCACGGGTGCACAATTCACTCTGGAAATCCAGTGGACCTGCTCCTGCCTGCACCCCCGAGCCATGCTTGCTGAACCCCTGCCCCCACTAGTCCCATGCCCGCACTCAGCAATTGGCCCACACTCACCCGAGCAGCCTTGTCAAGCTTTGCATTCAACGTTTTCTGAGAAATAAAATGGCAATCACAAAAATATGCTCCTAAGGAAGAAGGATGTGATTAGTCACTGGCAGTGGCAACAGGGGCAGGTGGAAAGACAGCCTCCGGGGCTGGGGAGTTTTTGCTTGCCTACACCATGCAGGGCCATGGTGTCGGCGGAGGCTGACTGTGCCTCTGGAAATTCTCAGAGGGGAAAGAGGGAGAAAGAGAGAGAATTTCAGGTGAGCTCGTGGTGATTAGGTGAGATTTAGACATCTTGGCTCACAGTTCATGTATTGCCATCATATTATACCAAACCAGAAAGCTCTGTCTCACATCCAAAACATTTTTCATTTTATTTATTTTTGTTCCTTTGTTCTGTTTTGTTTTCCAAGCATGGATAAATGCAGATGTATGTCGCAGTGTTGTCTGATAGGGATAGGATCTTTGAACCATGCTACACTTTTGCTTTGAGGCCTCAGCGATATTCCTAGATTGCATCAGCTGTCTTTCTCTCATATACAAAAAAACCCACTGCTTTTTCTTTCCAGATATGGATTCCTGCACTGAATGTTCAGGAGATCACTATTCAAATGTAGAGCAGAATCAATGCATTCCCAAGGTTATAAGCTATCTTTCCTATGAGGAACCTTTGGGGATTTCGTTGTCTTTATCTGCTGTCGGATTTGCTGTGATCACAGCTTTTGTACTTGGAAACTTTGTGAAGCACCAGGAAACTCCCATAGTCAAGGCCAACAACTGGACCCTCACCTACATCCTGCTCATCTCCCTCCTCCTTTGCTTCCTCTGCTCCTTGCTGTTCATTGGAGAGCCAAAGAGGATGACCTGCCTTCTCCGGCAAACAGCTTTTGGCATCGTCTTCTCAGTTGCTCTTTCTGCTCTTTTGGCAAAAACCATCACTGTGGTTCTGGCATTCATGGCTACCAAACCAGGATCCAGCATGAGGAAATGGGTAGGGAACAGGGTGGCCAGTTTGATAGTCATGTCCTGCTCCTCTATTCAAACAGGGCTTTATGTGAGTTGGCTAAGCACTTCTCCATTCCGAGATATGGACATGCATTCACTGACTGGGGAAATTGTAGCAGAGTGCAATGAAGGCTCAGTCACCATGTTCTACACTGTCCTGGGCTACATGGGCTTTCTGGCCATTGTCAGCTTCACAGTAGCTTTCTTAGCCAGGAAGTTGCCAGACAGTTTCAACCAGGCCAAGTTCATCACTTTCAGCATGTTGGTCTTTTGCAGCGTTTGGCTCTCCTTTGTTCCAGTCTATCTGAGTACCAAAGGGAAATATCTGGTGGCCGTCGAGATCTTCTCTATCCTAACTTCCAGTGCCAGCTTACTGGCTTGCATCTTTTTCCCCAAATGCTACATTATAGTGTTGAGACCTGACCTAAACATCAAAGAGCAAATAAGAAGAGCAAAATGAAGGAGAAAAACAGTGGAAGAATGTGAGAATCAGTCTTCTTTTCCCAAAATGTTTGAGGTGTTGCATATGAAGGAAAAATATTGCCCCTACTTTTCAGCAAAACATGGCCTATTGTATTGATAAACATGGAATCAGATTCCATTCTTATTAATCATTAAGTTTTACTGAGAACACTCTGGGTTGCTCCCTCATAAATGTCCGCTGAAGGACCTGGCTGGTGTCTACGCTCCTGCTAGACATTTATCCTACAGGCTACAGGGGGAGTGAGACATTCTTCCTCTGGCTAAGTCCTCATTCCATATGTTTTTAATGTTGCTTTGATAGAAGCCTCGTGCTTTCTCATGATAGTATTTAAAAAAACCCAAACTCCCTCTCTTACCAAATATCTAGAAGTAATTCCTTAGATGATGGAAAGAAGAAAAAATAACCTGGTGAATATTGTTCATTTCATCAGTAATCACATCCAACAGTTGTCTTTCTCAATGATGCTATTGATCTGTAGATGTCTTGCATGTTGTATATTTGATTTGACTCAGACACACACACACACACACACACACACACCATGTTCTCTGCATCAAGCTGTATCAGTGATTTTTTAAATTGACATTTGAATGTGTGATTCCATTTCCCTGATGTATGTTTTAAATTCACTTTAGTGTTACTTGGATACACAAATAATGTTTTCCAGTGCCTTGTCTAAGTTCTCTGACTTCCTTAGCATTTTGGAGTATCACATTTTCCTCTACACCGAGCATTCAGTGTCAGAAGGCCGCCAAATTAAGCTAACTTCTTCCTATAGCAGGTTGGCCAGTGATGAATAATGAGCCAGTCAGAAATGAAATCTGGGTGAGGTGCAGCCCAAATGTCAACAGGGTAAATTACATGTGAAGCTAGGAGGTCTCAGACATCCTCCAGGTGAAACTGAGTGCTGAACAGCTGGCAGGGATCTGGACTGCTGGAAGGGCATCATGCTGCCCACATGAACGGAAAGGGCAGAACTGCCCACAATATTCAGCTCAGGACTTAGATGGGAGTCACGGGGCAATTTTGCAGCAGGACATCCAGGCCAGGCTGCTGAGGCAAAAGAAGTCTATGATCTGGCTCTGTTCCTCGCTGGCCGATAGTGAGGGATGTTGTGAGTGTCCATCTGGGGGCTAGAGCTCAGTGCGTTCCTGCCAGTTCCACCCACCTGGACACCAGTCCGTGACCCCCCCCCTCTTGCGCAACTTGGTGCATGACAAATCGGGCAAGAGCGGCAGCCACTGCCCCTTTCCAAGCGTGGCTCTGAGCAGCAGCGGTGGCAGGACAGGAGCCGAGAGGGAAGCGGCATGGTGCTTCCCTCTCGGCTCCCATCCTGCCTCCCCTTCTGCTGCAACGGAGAACAACTGCACCCCTTTCTGCTATTCACTGGCATCCTGTTCCCATCCTGCTGCCTCCGCTGAATACAACTGTATCTCTCTCTGCCAAGCTCCAGCAGAGAGGGATGCAGCTGCTCTTGGTGGAGGCTGTGGGGGCAGGAGGATAGGAACCAAGAGGGAAGCACCATGGTGCTTCACTCCAGTTCTCATCCTGCTGCCTCCACTGTTGTGGATAAGAACAACTGTGCCCCTCTCTGCTGAGTACTGGCAGAGATGGACACAGTTGCTCACAGCGGCAGGGGCGGAGGTGCTCTCAGCGTTCCCGCAAATCACCAGCTGGCTCGTATCCCAACGCAAGCAGGGGCGGGCAGTGGGTGGGGATCAAGTGGCGGCTCACTGGGCAGACTCAGGTGAGTTTGGTGATCCCTACCGATAACTGTTTCAAGAGTTGATTAATGTCTTCCTTGTTGTTGTTGTTGTTCAGTCGTTCAGATGTATCTGACTCTTCGTGACCCCATAGACCATAGCACACCAGGCCTTCCTGTCCTCTGCTCTCTCCCGGAGTGTGCTCAAGTTCATATTCATTGCATCAGTGATGCTATCTAGCCATCTCATCCTCTGCCATCCCCTTCTCCTTTTGCCTTCAGTCTTTCCCAGCATCAGGGTCTTTTCCAGAGAGTTTTCTCTTCGCAATGTCTTTCTAAACATCTGCAACTCCAAAAGTTGTGAGTCTATGGTTCAACCTGTGGATATTCTAAATTATATCCATAGGTTGCAGGATAGCACTTTTCTCTGTGTTCTTCACATCAACCTAATCTGAGCAGGAAGCCATCTGAGATTACCTTTGCTCTGGGAAAAGAAAGAGTGAAACGTCAAGGCCACATACCACCTGTTCCTGCTTCAGTTGTTTGGCTGTTTTCAGTGCCACAATAATGGCAGCACATGGGAAGCAAATTTTCTTCCCTGAAATCATCAGCATGATTAACCCTCCTGCTCACTAAGCCCCAAGGGATGTCTAGAGGCCTCAATGAGCAATAACTTTGTTATACAAGCCACCGATAATACTCAGAGCTGCACCAAAGGGCCAGAAGCTGTGTCGCTGAGAGGGATGACCATTTTCAGAGATGTCTGCACTGCTGGATTTACTGGATTTCTACAGAGATAAAATATGAATAGTAGCTTGAGATATCTGCACCTACCAGTTCCCTCTTTTCCCCAAAAGGATTCCTCCTTCTCTTGATATCGCTTGATGCATCAGTACAGGAAAGGATCAAATATTTCACAGGGTTTTATCTTTGCGCAAAGTAATAAGAAAAAATGGTCAACATTCAGAAATTTCAAAATTGGGGAAATGGTGTAGATATTCCTTTATATCAACTTAACGTTTTTTCAGGAGGGTTTTAATTTATATATGCTGCTATATGAAAACCCCTTATTTTACTATACTTAGTGGTATATAAATATCACAAATAAAAAATAAATAAAATATATATGGTCAGCTCTCATTCAAGCAGTTTATAAACAGGCAAATCTGAGACATCAAGTACTCTTGAGGAAAATAGGGGAATGTGTCTCTAAATGGGAACTTCTGACCTCCAAATGGTGTTGTTGGTGGTGTGGTTGCTTGTGCTGTTGCCTCATTTCATGTGCAAGACAGGTTCTGTTGATCACAGCACAAAGACTCCTTCCAGTAAATGCAGAGTCAGTGACGACATCAGCAGTAGGCATGGGTTTTATCAACGGGGAGACCTTGTCATTGGAGAGGTTGCTTCTACACTCTATTCCCTGTATCCTCCTACATCTTTCAGGGAAAAGCTATCTTCATTGTCAATGAAGGAACTCATGTAAGGACTTTTCATCTACCCCTATAGTTTTGTTTTGCTCATACCATGTTGTTGTTGTTCAGTTGTTCAGTCATGTCCAACTCTTCGTGACCCCATGGACCATAGCACGCCAGGCGTTCCTGTCCTCCGCTCTCTCCCAGAGTGTGCTCAAGTTCATATTCATTGCATCCGTGATGCTATCTAGCCATCTCATCCTCTGCCGTCCCCTTCTCCTTTTGCCTTCAATATTTCCCAGCATCAAGGTCTTTTCCAGTGAGTTTTCTCTGCATTAGGTGGCCAACTATTTGAGCTTCAGCTTCAGTATCTGTCCTTCCAATGAGCACTCAGGGTTGATTTCCTTTAGGATGGACTGATTTGACCTCCTTGCAGTCCAGGGGACTCGTAAGAGCCTTCTCCAGCACCACAGTTCAAATGCATCAATTCTTGGGCGCTCAGCCTTCCTTATAGTCCAGCTCTCACAGCCATATGTTACTACTGGGAAAACCATAGCTTTGATGATATGAACCTTTGTCGGCAAGGTGATGTCTCTGCTTCTTACTATGCTGTCTAGGTTTGCCATAGTTTTCCTCCCAAGGAGCAAGCGTCTTTTAATTTCATGGCTACGGTCACCATCTGTGGTGATCTTGGAGCCCAAGAAAATAAAATCTGTCACTGCTTCCATTTCTTCCCCTTCTATGTGCCAGGAAGTGATGGGGCCAGATGCCATGATCTTCATTTTTTTAATGTTGAGTTTCAAACCAGCTTTTGCACTCTCCACTTTCACCCTCAACAAGAGGCTCTTTAGATCCTCTTCGCTTTCTGCCGTTAGGGTGGTATCGTCTGCATATCTGAGGTTCTTGACAATTCTCCCAGCAATCTTAATTCTGACCTGTGATTCATCCAACCTGGCATTTTTCATGATGTACTCTGCTTATAAGTTAAATAAGCAGGGCAACAATATGCAGCCTCATCAAACTCCTTTCCCAATTTTGAACCAATCGGTTGTTCCATCGTAGGGATGTCAGAGAATTCCGTGACGGATCTCGGTGAGGCTGAATGCCAGTGCATTCGGCCCCCCAAAATCCATCGTAGAATGAAGCCTATGCCCTCCCAACCCATGAAAGGCATGCAAGATTAAGTCCCCACCATTCCCAACCCACAAAAGGCATGCAAAACGGAGCACTTACCTCCTCCCATCCATGCTGCTTTGCGAATGGCGGCCGTCCTGCGGTTGCCATTCGCTTCCTCTTCATAGCCGTGATAGGATACGTAAATACTTATGTAGCCCATCACAGCTAATGCAGGGACACCATTTGTGTCCCTGCAGAGGCCGTGATAGGCTACGTAAGTATTTACGTAGCTTATCATGGCAGGGGGGAAAAAAACCAGCGTATGCAAATGGCAGCGGCTACGGCGGCCGCCATTTGCGTTCTCTTTTTTTCACCGTTTTTAGCCTATGTAAATATTTACATAAGCAATTATGGAGAAAAGAAGGGGAACACAAATAGCGTTCCCCTTTTTCCCCCAGCGAAAAGAGAGTGGAACGGAAGGTAAGTATTCCATCCATCCCTAGTTCCATGTCTGGTTCTTACTGTTACATCTTGACCCTCGTACAGGCTTCTCAGGAGACAGGGAAGGTGGTCTGGTACTCCCATCACTTTAAGAATTTGCCACAGTTTCTTGTGATCCACACCATCACAGGCTTTAGTGTAGTCAATGAAGCAGAAATAGACATTTTTCTGGAATTCTCTTGCTTTCTCCATGATCCAGCGAATGTTGGAGATTTGATCTCTAGTTCCTCTGCCTCTTTGAAACCCAGCTTGTACTTCCGGTAGTTCTTGGTTCACATACTGCTGAAGCCTAGCTTGTAGGATTTTGAGCATAACCTTGCTGGCATGTGAAATGAGTGCAATTGTACGGTCGTTTGAACACTCTTTGGCATTGCCCTTCTTTGGAATTGGAATGTAAACTGACCTTTTCCAGTCTTGTGGCCACTGTTGAGTGTTCCAAATGTGTTGGCATATTGAGTGCAGCACTTTAACAGCATCATCTTTTAGGATTTTAAAGAGCTCAGCTGGAATACTGTCGTCTCCGCTAGCTTTGTTGTTACTAACGCTTCCTAAGGCCCATTTTACTTCACTCTCTAGGATGCCCGGCTCAAGTTCAGTGACTGCACTATCATGGCTATCAGGGACATTCAGATCTTTCCTGTATAGTTCTTCTGTGTATTCTTGCCACCTCTTCTTAATCTCATCTGCTTCTGTTAGGTCCCTGCATTCTTTGTCCATTATCATGCCCGTCTTTGCACAAAACGTTCCCTTGATAGCTCCAAGTTTCTTGAAGAGATCTTCAGTCATTCCCATTCTATTGTTTTCCTTGATTTCTTTACATTGTTCATTTAAGAGGGCCTTCTTGTCTCTCCTTACTATTCTCTGGAACTCTGCATTCAGTTTGGTATATCTTCCCCTTTCTCCCTTGCTTTTCACTTCCCTTCTTTCTTCAGCTACTTGTAAAGCCTCCTCAGACAGCCACTTTGCTTTCTTGCATTTCTTTTTCTTTGGGAAGGATTTAGTCGCTGCCTCCTGAACAATGTTACGGACCTCCGTCCATAGTTCCTCAGGCACTCTGTCTATCAGGTCTAATCCCTGAAATCTATTCCTCACCTCCACTGTATATTCATAAGGAATATGATTTAAGTCATACCTGAATGGTTTAGTGGTTTTCCCTACGTTCTTCAATTTAAGCCAACATTTTGTGATAAGAAGTTCATGATCTGAGCCACAGTCAGCTCCAGGTCTTGTTTTTACTGACTCTATAGAGCTTCTCCATCTTTGGCTGCAAAGGACATAATCGATCTGATTTTGATATTGACCATCTGGTGATGTCCATGTGTAGAGTCGTCTCTTGTGCTGTTGGAAAAGAGTGTTTGCTGTGATCAGCGTGTTCTCTTGGCAAAACTCTATTAGCTTTTGTCCTGCTTCATTTTGTACACCAAAGCCATGCTTGCCTGCTATCCCTGTGATTTCTTTACTTCCTACTTTAGCATTCCAATCCCCTATGATGAAAAGGATATCTTTTGTTGGTGTTAGTTCTAGAAGGTGTTGTACGTTTTCATAGAACCGATCAGCCTCAGCTCCTTCGGCCTCAGTGGTTGGGGCATAGATTTGAATTACTGTGATGTTGAATGGTTTGCCTTGGATTCGTCCTGAAATCATTCTATCATTTTTAAGATTATACCCTAGTACTGCTTTTCCCACCCTTTTGTTGACTATGAGTGCTACTCCATTTCTTCTAAGGGATTCTTCCCCACAGTACTAGATATGTTGGTCACCTGAATTAAATTTGCCCATGCCTGTCCCCTTCGCCACAACAAGGCAGTGATCCATGAAGGGGGCTTATACCATAATAGACCACGAAGAACAGAAATGAGTTCTCAGATTGCAATAATACATTTGTTGTAGGAAGCCCAATGCATTTTGGACTTTTTTTTTCTTATTTTGAGGCTGTCTTCAATAGTAAAGGAAAAAGGTCTGTAGAAAAAAGTCTGCAGCAAATCATTGCCTCCGGTGTCAACCTACTCGCTTCACCTACTGGCTTCCTACAATTCATTTACTGATGCTTCATCAAAAATTTATTTTGGAAGACATTAAAACAATAAAGGCAACAAAAAAATGAACAATGGTAACAACATAACTGGATTGCTAAAGAAATAAAGCAACTTGCTAATGCTCATTCTTATTCTATCACTGAATATTTGTGAACAGCTAGAGAAAAATAGCATAAATACTACAGCACTGTATAATGAAAGGATGACAAATGGCTTTTAAATAGCTCCCTTTCTGGAGTCTTGGCATGTATCCCCCTGCCCCCCAACCCAGGTGAGCTGGAAACCTAATCTGGTTTTCTCATAAGAGGTTTAGGGATGGCAGATAATTTCTCCACGAATCTTCGGGAGGCCAAATGCCAATGCATTCGCCCCCCCCGAAATTGGTGGGGAAATTCTCTGCTGGCCCCCCGCCCCCCCGGATGGGAATTACCATGGCCGAATGTCCCTCTTGGCGGCGGGTCCCAGTGGCGTTTCGGCGGCGTTTCGTCAGGGGCGGGGGCAGCGGCCGGTCTCCCAACCGGCTGCCGCCGCTGCCAATGCAAAAAAAAAAAGTAAAGTAAAAATTAAAAAAACACCACACCTGTGATAGGCTACGTAACGATTTACGTAGCCTATCACGGCTAGATTTCCAAAGTCAGCCGTGATAGGCTACGTAAATCATCACGTAGCCTATCACGGGTGACTTTGAAAAAACAAAAAAAAGCGCATACGCAAATGGCGGCGGCCCATGGGCACCGCCATTTGCGTTCCTTATTTTGGCACGTCTAGTCTATGTAAAGATTTACGTAGACTACGGCGAAAATAAGGGAACGCTATTTGCGTTGCCTTTATTTTCGCCGTAGTCTACGTAAATCTTTACGTAGACTAGAAGTGTCAAAATAAGGAATGCAAATGGCGGTCCCCATGGGAGCCACCATTTGCGTATGGGCTTTTTTTTCCCCCAGAGTCACCTGTGATAGGCTACGTGACGATTTACATAGCCTATCACGGCTGACTTTGGAAATCTAGCCGTGATAGGCTACGTAAATCATTACGTAGCCTATCACGGGTGTGTGTGTGTTTACTTTTTTTTCGTGGCCGGGTAGACGGGGCGCTTCTGCCCAGCCTGAATTTGGCCGGGCGAGGCAGGGCGCCTCCCCCCCCTCGCCTGAACTTTTGGGGGAGAACCGAAGTGCCTCCCCCCCTCCGCGAAGCAAGCTTCGAGAACAGGTAAGGGACTTTCGTCCATCCCTAGTTTTTGAGATCCACAGAGTACTTGGATATGGTTCTAACTACAGTGAGTAAAGAATATTGGGTTTTCAGAGAATTGGAGAAATGTGTGTTTTTTAAAATGACTATTTTATTTTTAAATAAAACTTAAATAACATTTATGTTTTAAATGACATAACTCATTTCAGTTAAGGGGGGGGGGGAGCCAGTGTACAAAAGGATTATAATTACATGCATTAGGTTATAACAATGTACCATGCTAATATTACTTTGTATTAATTTGGATATGTAGCTTTAATAATAAAGCATGCATCATGTTCTCAAATTTTAATGCCAGAGATTTTGTTATTCATAGGACAGGCTGAAAGCAAAGAGCATCATGTTTTCATACTGATAATGGTTAGTTCCTTTTCCTTACACTATACTTTTCACCATATTTGCAGTATTCGGGACAGACAACAGTTTTCTTTCCCTGTGTTCACATCTGGGATGTTTTATTGTTCAAAGTAATTCCCAGTAGCATCTTAATATTAGGCATTTGACATTGCTACAGGGGGGCTATATGTCAGGCAGGACTACAGATTGTCAGCACTTTGCATCTCCTGATGTCAAATAGTACATAGCCAAAGCCATGTGGAAATGGTAGATATTAAGCCCTTTGGACATTTTAAGAAGGGGGACTTATTACACTTTCCCCACTTTTCCTCATATGTGATGAATTTCTAGGTAGTACTGCTTGTTCTTGGTTTCCTCTGGATCAGAGGGCACTGGAGACTTAACTGCAATTTAAACAAGAAAATGTGTTATATATATAGTTCATTGGGACATAGGTGGATCCAATAAGAATTTGTTGAAAGTAGAAGTTCAGTCATCCCATATGAGGGCGTCAGGGAGAGAAGTGACATCCTTCAGCCACTCCACACTTTTCTCTTCCTGACTTTTTCCACAGTCATCTAATGTCTGTCACCCTAGTGTTAGCTCCAGGGCTGCCACTTTCATGATGGGTTTCTCAATAAAAAACACAGAGGAACCCAGGATTATCTGCTAACCATTAGCTCCCATAGAAGAAACATCAGCCATCCATCTGAAGGTGTTAACCAAGGATCTTCCTAGGAAAGGAGATGATCAGCCAGCTGCTTTAATACCAAGTAAAGACGAGTTTGCATTTGTAAAGTGATTTACAGTGCTTGCGTCTGCTTCATATACATTGTCCAAGGAATCCTTACAATGATCCTGTTATATAGACTAGAAATGGACACCAACTGGAAAGGTTTTAAAACAGCATTTAACTAATTTAGAGAGCAATCCTATGCCCCTAGACAGTGTCTTGGGGGACATAGGAGTGTTCCATTTCTGGGATCCAATGTCAGAAACAGGGCTCCAACCTTGGAGCCCAGAAATTGTGTTCCCCCCTCTCCCTCATAGCCAGTGTAGTTCTGGCTATGTCTCTGCACTCGGAAATGGAGCACAGAGAAGGGGAAAAGGGGGGAAGTCCTGGGGCAGGGAGGTGAGGAGACCGGGGAAGCTGTGTTATGTTCAAAAAGACAAGCATTCATCAAAAGGCACTTCTTAACATTGGCAAAGTATCATCGGCAAACTGAGGGAGGGGAAATTCAAATCAATCCAAATGCATACAAACCTCTGAACACCATGGTAGGCTACATAAATCTTTACGTAGCCTATCCCAATGTTTTTTGTTTTTGTTTTTTTTACAAGACAAATGGCGGCGGCAGCAGCGGCAGCCGGTTGGAAGACCAGCCACCGCAGCCGCCACAACCGCCGCTGCAGCCGCCACCGCCGCAGCCACCGCCACCTGGAGATCTGCCCCAGGTAAGTCTCGTCCCAGGAGGGATCCATGGGGGGGCAGGGGGGGCAGGCCATTCCACCACAGATTTTTTGGGGGTGAATGCACTGGCATTCAGCCTCACTGAGATCCGTGGCAGAATTCTCTGACATCCCTACCATAGTGTATCTGTTTTGCTAACAGAAGTAAGTATTAAAACAAACACATTACTTTGGGGGTAATACTGTGGTAGCACTATTGCATTGCAGACACCAGAAAAATAAACTATTTAAGCCTTCAGTAAAAACTTAGACTGTGGGGAGATGAGCTGAGTTCTCACTGAGACTGGCTCCTGACATTAAACTAGGGCATGGAATGTGTGGACAGTTCAGCTGGCAGGAGGAAGCATTTTGGGGATGAGGTGGAAGGGAGGAGGTAAGCAGGAGTATGTAAAATCCTTGTAAAGGAAAATGAATGGGTCAGGGGTAAGCGTAGGGAGTGAGGAGAGGGAAAGGGTGAGAGGAGTATTTATCCTAAGGAAATATGGTACGTTTGGGCCAGTTCCCGATGCACAGTCACTGTAACTAGAAGGAGGGGGAGAAGGGACCTATCCAGCATACAAAGATAATTCACTCTACGTTTCCAGTACTCGTGTGCTTGCCTCCTGTTTCTTTGTGTGTGGGTCAGCTTCAGACCTGTTCACTGTGAATGATTATTGCCTCTTCAGGTAGAATTCAACAGCCATTTGATAAAGATCTTGAGGAGAGAAGCAGAGGTCCCAGCAAACATCATTTCTACTGGTCAGCCAGGGAAGGATATGCCAAAAATGCTGGAGCTCCAACCCAATTAGGTTGAAAATGCATCCAATTAGCACTCACAGCCAGCCCACAGAAAGGGATGGAGACTAGATTTAATATATCTTTAAGTGGGAAAATTGCCAAGGAAGTCCATCACAGTCACATTCGACTTTAAAAGTGGAAACCTGTCTACAATGAGAGAACTGGTTGAAAGCTGAACAGGGGAGTCAAGGCATCCAGTCTCTTCAACATGTGGTTACTCAACACCACAAGCTCATCTACAATGTATACCACAGGATAGGAAATAAAACACATAGTCCAAGGGGTCAACACTGTTGTTAATTAGCAGTGTCAAGGAGGCTCTGAAAGAAAAAAAAGCCTTCACAAAATGGAAATCGTGCCCAAATGAGAAGAAAATGGAGAGAAAAATTGTGCAAGGAATAGGGATGGGGGAGAATTTCTCCCCGAAACTTTGGGGGGCCAAGTGCCAATGCATTCGGCCCCCCGAAATTGGCAGTGAAATTCTCCGCCACCCCCCCACCACCACCCCACCACCCCCCCGGGATGGGACTTACCTTTGACGAATGTCCTTCCCGGCGGCGGGTCCCAGCGGCGGTTCGGCAGGTCTTCGTCAGGGGCGGGGGCGGCAGCCGGTCTTTCGACCAGCTGCTGCCGCTGCCATTACAAGGAAAGTAAAAAAAAAAAAAAACACCCCGTGATAGGCTATGTTAATAGTTACGTAGCCTATCACGGCTAGATCTGCAAAGTCAGCCATGATAGGCTACGTTAATCGTCACGTAGGCTATCACGGGTGACTTTGAAAAAAAAAAGCGCGTACGCAAATGGCGGCCCCCATAGGGCGCCGCCATTCGCGTTCCTTATTTGGTCCCTGTAGTCTACGTAAAGATTTACGTAGACTATGGTGAAAATAAGGGCAGCTCTATTTGCGTTGCCCTTATTTTCGCCGTAGTCTATGTAAACCTTTATGTAGACTACAGGGACCAAATAAGGAGTGCAAATGGCAGCGCCCTATGGGGGCCGCCATTTGCGTACGCGCTTTTTTTTTTTAACGTAGCCTATCGTTACGTAGCCTATCACAGGGCTTTTTTTTACTTTTCTTTTGAAGTTCGTGGCGGGGGAGATGGGGCGCTTCTCCCCAGCCTGAATTTCGGCCGGGCGAGGCGGGAAGACACCCCCCCCTCGCATGAACTTCGGGGGGAGAAGCGAAGCGCCTCCCCCCACCACGAAAAAAGCTGCGGGACAAGGTAAGTCCCTTTCGTACATCCCTAGATTCTTTACAGCACAGCTGGGTTTTCAGGGTTTTAGTTCTTTCAAATGGCTGGAAATGGCTGGCAGAGTGAGAGCGAAGAGAAGAGAAGAGAAGAGAAGAGAAGAGAAGAGAAGAGAAGAGAAGAGAAGAGGAATACGTTTTTGTTGGCTCAGAAAACTGCACTCAAAGGAGTTATTTTGTGTGTTGAGACCCAGATGTCACCTTGTGCTCACAAAGGACAAGTAAAAGCCATGTATTTGTCCTTTGGGGCTAGCCAGGCCAGTGGCAGCCTTATGGCCATTGACACCCTTCCCCATGGATTTAGAGGTCCAAGCAGACAAGATAGGCAGTCAGTGTTCCCACAAGGCAAAATACGTAGTCTGTGTTTAATGGATATTTGGATGAGAGGGAAGCCAAGGCAAAGAAAAGCAAGTGTTGACATTTGGCATCTGACCAGTGTGAATCCCATAGGTGCCAGTTTCCTCTGGTGTCTGACCACTGTGTCCCAGACAATGAGTATTTGGCAGCAGTACACATTTTACCCCAGCACCCCAGAGAGGAGGAGAGAGGCACACAGACACACACACACACACGTGCACACATACACAAACAAGCGAGGAGTGCATGTGCCGATAATGAATACATACATGCATAGACACAAGTCCTGCTCTTTTCCTCTTCACTGCTACCACATGAAAAACCACAATCAATCTCTTTCAGGATCCCTCCAAAATCCCTCCTCTCTGAATCATTTCAATACCTTTATCCCTCCCCCATTCAATAATAGAAGAAGCACACAACCCTTCTCAATTCCCTAGGTTGCTGAAGCTGGCTCCACCATCACCATGGCTAACTTCCACTCCCCACTAGGCATGTATGAATCCCTTACCTGGCTCCATCCTGTGGTGTCTGCGGTGGGGGAGAGGCAATCCGTGCCCCCCCCCCAGAATCTCGTAGCGGCTGCAATTTGCCTCCCTGCATTAGCCATGATAGGCTACGTATATATTTACGTAGCCTATCACGAAAACAGCAGGGATGCAAATGGTGTAGTGGACACTATTTACATCCCTGCTCTTTGCCGTGATAGGCTACATAAATACTTATGTAGCCTATCACTGCTAAAGTCGCAAGGGCAATGGCGGCCACAGACCAGGGTAGCCATTCACAGCCGCAGATAAGGGCAGTGGACGGCCGACAAAAGCTAGGGTCCATCCCGGGGAGGTTTCGCAGGGTGGTGGTGGGGATTGCTCCGTTCCACCATGGACTCTGCGGGGCCGGATTCTAAAGAATCTGGCCTCACTGGAGTCCGTGGTGGAATTCTCTAACATCCCTACTCCCCACCCAGGTGCTGATATAGGGTCTGCTTTCCTGTGTCCCCATCACCTGATGCTCTCTGAATGGTCATTTGGGAGGGGGGCTGGCACTTAGACACCAAAGTCCAACCCTAGCTGCACCACAGCCCCAGAATCTAATCAGAACTGTCCCTGAAACACAGAACTCTATAGCACAAAACCCAAACTGTCAAGAATGCACACTTTGTAATTTCAGTGTCTTGAATTCAGGTTTTCTACTATTTCCCCAAGGAATACTCCATGCCAAATTTAATCAGATTTTCCAAAACCAAATCCAAAAATGAATGTATTTGTTTTCACATTCATTGTTCTCATCTCTTCTGTACATTTGTTTTACCTTAAAGTGTAATACAAATGATGATACATTCATTTCTTCATTTGTTTTTGAAATGAATGCACATTTCATCCTGTGGCATACACAGTGATGTTCATTATCTTAGCCTGGTGAGCAAGTTACAGTATCTCCTAGAGAAAATATAATAGCCTGGCCACTGTTATCCATCCATCACTAACCTCTAGGATGGGATACCACAATACATGATACGTGAGACTACCTTTGAAGACTTTGCACAGTACAGATTGCAGCATCTAGGTTTCTCATTGGGACTGGGACTGGGAATGGTCATGTTCAATATATCTTGCCAGTTCCTTTTCTTGTGATTAATATTTGTATTTATATTCATGAGATGCCAATAAAAGAAGGCTGCAAACAATATAAAATCAAGAGAAAACCAACACATAGCCAGCACAATAAAAAGCAGTACAAATGGCAACATAATATAATACAGTAGAAATGAAGAGCTAAAACCCCTTAATAAATACAGTCAGAACCTCAAACCTCAAAAAGTGTCATAGGGATTAAATATGATAGATTAAAAGCAAAAACGATGACAACAAAAGTCTTAACCTGATACTGAAAGTAATACAATTTTGATAGTGCGTGATCTTCCCTTGGAAGGGCACTACATACCCGAGTGGCATCCCCGAGAAGTTCCTCTCCGTAGTGGCCAGCCTACAAAGTTCTGGAAAAGGGGACAGGCAAACCCAGGCCTCTTTGCCCATGGGTAGGCACATAAGGGAATCGGTGTTTCATGAACTCCCAAGACACCGGGCCATGAAGAGCTGCATAGGTCAAACCAGCACTTTGGGCTCCGAGGTGAGCAGGAAGCCAGAGCAGATGAGTCAGGGCTATTGTAATACATCCCAGTCACCTGCTCCTTAATAGCTACACTAACTGTCAATCTGTCTCCAGATCCAATTAATGGTAAAAGCACTTATCTATAGAGACCTTCATGTCTTAAAGACTGAGAAGCTAAAGAACTGGTGTCT
This sequence comes from Heloderma suspectum, assembly GCF_057233095.1. Classification (NCBI taxonomy): domain Eukaryota; kingdom Metazoa; phylum Chordata; class Lepidosauria; order Squamata; family Helodermatidae; genus Heloderma; species Heloderma suspectum. The sequence continues at coordinate 89,217,104 of NC_139463.1, read as the reverse complement.
ATAACAGAGCTTGCCAAAATACTGTCTTCTCTCCCTAATTTCCCTAGCTGAAATTAGGAAGGTTGGGCCAGAGAGAAGAGCTTTTCTGTCAAGTCACCTAGTTTATACAATGCCACCCCCACCCCCACCCTGCCCTTGCTACAGGGAGGGACATGTGGAGCCAACTCTACTATTGTTTTGGTTCCAGGTGAACATGTTTTGATTTGTTCAAGCCAGGCCTGCTGGGGGCAGGGGGAGCAAAGGGGGCAGTTTGTCCTGGGCCCCCATGAATCTCCCCCCCCCCAGACAAGAGCTATTTTATTTTATTTTAACAAAATGCAAGCCATTCACATGATGAGCCAAGCGGAGGAGAGAATTTAAACAAACAAACAAACATGCTGGCACATGCTCAGAACTTTCCTGCTGTTCCAGGGCCTTCCCCTGGCAAAGGCTTTGGAGTCTTCCTGGTGCCCAGCCCCAGGCAGTGCTAGCCCCCCTAATTGAGAGGGGAAACACCACAAAAAATGGGGTCAGCTCAGGCTGTTAGCCTGAGCTGGCCAATCAAAGATGGCCCCTTCCCTCCACAAGGGATGGGTGGTTTGGGATGATAGGGGCAGGGTTGCACAGAGGAAGGAGGCTGGCTGGCTGGCCAGTAAATGGAGTAGGTGGCTGGCTGGCCAGTAAATGGAGTAGGTGGCTAGCTGGCCAGTGAGTTGCCAATCAGAGCCACTGTGGGTGTGTTGGGGGTTCAAGCCCAGTTAAATGGAGTAGGTGGAGTGACTGAGGCACAGTATCTGCATTATTTCCACTCTACCCTTCATCACATGTAGAAAGTAGAGATGTCAGAGAATTCCGCCACGGATCTCAGTGAGGCTGAATGCCAGTGCATTCGGCCCCCCGAAATCCATGGCGGAAAGAAGCCCCCGCCCCCCCAACCCATGAAAGGCACGTGAAACGGAGCACTTACCTGCTGCCGTCTGTGCTGACTTGCGAATGGCGGCTGCCCTGCAGCCGCCATTCGCTTCTTCATCATAGCCATGATAGGCTATGTAAGTATTTACATAGCCTATCACGGCAAGCCAAAAAAAACACACCAGCGTACGCAAATGGCGGCGGCTACAGCGGCCGCCATTTGCATTCCCTATTTTTCACAGTTTTAGCCTACATAAATATTTACGTAGGCTACTACGGCGAAAAAAAGGGGAACACAAATAGCCATTTGTAGTGGGCGCCATTCGCGTCCTTTTTTTCCCCGCCGTTTTAGCCTACGTAAATATTTACGTAAGCTATTAAGGCAAAAAAAAAAAAAAAAAGGAACGCAAATAGTGCCCACTACACTATTAGCATTCCCCTTTTTTTCACCGTAATAGCCTACGTAAATATTTACGTAGGCTAAAACGGCGAAAAATAGGGAATGCAAATGGTGGCTGCCGTAGCCGCCGCCATTTGTGTATGCTGTTTTCTTGGGGGGGGGCTTGCTGTGATAGGCTATATAAATACTTACATAGCCTATCACGGCAGCTTCGCTGGACGCAAATGGTGGCCACTACAGCGGCCGCCATTTGTGTCCACAGCAGCCCATCTGCGGCCGGAACTCTGGCTGTGGACGGCCCTGGCCGGTGGCTCCGCGGAGCTGCCGTGGAGCAGAGCTGGCCCAGGGAGGATTCTGGGGGGAGAGATGGAGCGCCTCCACCCCACCGCGAATCCAAGCTGCGAAAAGGTAAGTGACTTTCATACATCCCTAGTAGAAAGTGGTCGGGGGAGGCAGGGGAGAGAGAGAGGGAGACCAGACCAGACCAGACCAGACCAGACCATCACTGTTTATTTTTTCATAGTTATACTGGCATGTTCTTCATTTAAAAATCTTTCCAGTCTCTGTTGTGGGTGTCTAGAAAAATCCATAGGTGCTGCTGGGTTGTAAAATGCAACAAATTTTTTGTACGCATCTTGTTTACACAATCTCTCTCCCCCCCACCCCCAAACCCCTGCCCCAGTACTCAAAAACAATCTTTAAGTGGCCTCTGCTAGAAATTGCTTTCTATGTTTTACTATACTGGATAAATTGGAGTGGAGATAGGCTGGGTGATCGGAACTGGTTTTGAATTGGGGCTTTTTTTGTCTTCCATTATACTTGCCTTAAGTAATTAATGGGCCTCCATTCTGTGGTGCTAGGCATTGCTTCTCAGTAGGGATGGACGAAAGTCACTTAGCTGTCCTCGAAGCTTTTCACGGTGGGGGGGAGGCGCTTCGCTGCTCCCCCCGCGAAGTTCAGCCTGGGGGGGGAGGCTTCCCGCCTCGCCCGGCCGAAATTCAGGCTGGGGGGGAAGCTTCCCGCCTCGCCCGGCCGAAATTCAGGCCGGGGAGGAGGCGCCTCGCCTCACCCGGCCGCGAACTAAAAAGTAAAAAAAAACAACGCCCCCTTGATAGGCTACGTGATGATTAATGTAGCCTATCATGGCTAGATCTGCAAAGTCAGCTGTGATAGGCTACGTAAATCATCACGTAGCCTATCACGTGTGACTTTAAAAAAAAAAAAAGTGCGTACGCAAATGGCGGCCCCCATAGGGAGCCGCCATTCGCGTTCCTTATTTGGTCGCTGTAGTCTACATAAATATTTACGTAGACTACGGCGAAAATAAGGGCAACGCAAATAGCATTGCCCTTATTTTCGCCGTAGTCTACGTAAAGATTTACGTAGACTACAGCGACCAAATAAGGAACAGGAATGGCGGCTCCCTATGGGGGCCGCCATTATTCGTACGCGCTTTTTTTTTTTAAGTTACCCATGATAGGCTACGTGACGATTTACGTAGCCTATCACGGCTGACTTTGCAAATCTAGCCGTGATAGGCTACGTTAATCGTCATGTAGTCTATCACAGGGGCGTTTTTTTTTTCTTTTATTGGAATGGCGGCAGCAGCAGCTGGTCAAAAGACCGGCTGCCGCTCCCGCCCCGGACGAAGACCCAACGAACCGCCAACCGGACCCGCCGCCAGGAGGGACATTCGCCAAAGGTAAGTCCCATCCCGGGGGGTGCGGGGGGCGGGGGGGGGCAGAGAATTTCTCCCTGAAACTTGTTCGGGGGGCTGAACACATTGGCGCTCGGCCCCCCGAAGATTTGGGGAGAAATTCTCCGCCAACCCTACTTCTCAGTCTGTTTTTACTCTTTCCCTTCTTTTGGTGGTGCAAAGTAATGCCTGAGACCATATATTTCTAACCAAGTTCCTCATGGTGTATATTTGCTGATCTGCTGTCTTCAAAAAATTATTATTTTCAACCCTGTGATTATGTAACCCATACTCAGCATTGAGTTCAATTACCTGCAGCCTCAGTTTTCCTGTGTGTGAAATGGTTCCCCCCTCCCCCCACTTTCTTCCAATCACTGATGAGTTGCTTTAGAACACACATTTCTTGCTAAATTCCTCTTTTTTCTGCTTGCTGGGCCACACATAAAAAAAAAGCCTGTGGTTATCTACAGTATACCAAATATTCAAGGACAACATTTCAATCATTTTTTCCTATAAAGGTCACCCATTATAACAGAACTTCTGGTCATAATCTTGACCCCACATTGGTTGTTTTTGAGGTGTGCCTCATGGGCCTTCTTTCAATTGTGTGCATTTTCACTCTGAAGCCAGTTAGTGTAATGGCTCTTGCACTCTTGACTGTGCATAACGTTATAGTGGTACAGGACATAGTATTTTGTGTCTTGTTTTGAACAGAACTATCAGCTCATGTTGTCTTGTATTAATATTTCATTCTGTTCCAGGTCTCTGACAAAAAAAAGTTGAGGAAGCAGCTCAGGACTTGGTTTTGGAATACTTCTCAGGCAGTGGTTACTATGCATCTGAAAGCTCTGTTCGTATAGTTCTTCTAGGAGTAGTGACTGGAGGATTGTGGTGGCTATAAGGAGAGGAGGAGGCCATTAACCTTTCCTCCCATTAATTTTAACTATATGAAAATAGTACATTAAAAAATCACCTAAAATTCCTTTTAAATTGTCAATTTGTAAGAGATAAGCAACATATATTAAACATAAAAATTCTCAGCTCAATAATGGGACGCTGCTCTCCACCCCAATTTAACTTTCGGTCTAAAATATTTTTAATTACCTATTGGGGAAAGCTTCAGCAAAGGAGATCATTACCTTGTTGTGGTGCTGGAGCTTGAGCACTTCAATGACGTCATGAGCTAAACTGTGAAGGGACACCCAAGATGGGAAGAAAGGTCAGACTAAATACGATCCCTGGGGAAGGAAACGGCAACCCACCCCAGTATTCTTGCCATGAAAACTAAATGGATCAGTACAACCAGAGATATGTTGGTATACCATCGGAAGATGGGACTCCTAGGTCGGAAGATGGTCAAAATGCTACTGGGGAGGAACAGAGGATACGTTCAACTAGCCCCAGATGTGATGACGCAGCCACCTCAAAGCCGAAAGGATGGCTAGCAGCCGATGGCACTGGTGGTGAACGACGAATCCGATGTTCTAAAGATCAACACACCATAGGAACAGGAATGTAAGATCGATGAGCCAGGGCAAATGGGATGTGGTTATTGGGGAGATGTCAAGATTAAATATAGACATTTTGGGTGTCAGTGAACTGAAATGGACTGGAATGGGCCACTTCACATCAAATGACCACCAGATCTACTACTGTGGACAAGAGGACCACAGAAGAAATGGAGTAGCCTTCATAATTAATAATAAAATGGCTAAAGCAATGCTTGGATACATCCAAAAAATGACAGCATGATCTCAATTCGAATTCAGGGTAAGCCATTTAACATCACAGTGATCCAAATATATGCCCCAACCACAGATGCTGAAGAAGCAGAAGTAGATCAGTTCTATGAGGATCTGCAGCACCTACTGGACAGTATGCCGAACAAAGATATTATTTTCATTACAGGAGACTGGAATGCTAAGGTGGGTAGTCAAACGACACCTGGAATTACAGGCAAGCATGGGCTGGGAGAACAAAATGAAGCAGGACATAGGCTGATAGAATTTTGCCAAGACAACTCCCTGTGCATAACAAACACTCTCTTCCAACAACCTAAGAGACGACTTTATACATGGACTTCACCAGACGGTCGACACCAAAATCAGATTGACTACATCCTTTGTAGCCAAAGGTGGCGGACATCTATGCAGTCAGTAAAAGAAAGACCTGGAGCTGATTGTATTTCATATCACTAACTTCTTATTGCACAATTTAGAATCAGACTAAAGAGAATAGGGAAGACCCACAGATCAGTTAGATATGAGCTCACTCATATTCCTCATGAATATGCAGTGGAGGTGAAGAATAGATTTAAGGGACTAGATTTAGTAGATAGGGTCCCGGAAGAACTATGGACAGAAGTTCGCAACATTGCTCAGGAGGCGGCAACAAAAAATGTCCCAAAGAAAAAGAAAACCAAGAAGGCAAGATGGCTATCTGCTGAGACACTGGAAGCAGCCCAAGAAAGAAGGAAAGCACACGGCAACAGTGATAGGGGGAGATATGCCCAATTAAATGCAAAATTCCAGAGGTTAGCCAGAAGAGATAAGGAATTATTTTTATACAAGCAATGTGCAGAAGTGGAAGAAGATAATAGAATAGGAAGGACAAGAGACCTCTTCCAGAAAATTAGAAACATCGGAGGTAAATTCCAGGCAAAAATGGGTATGATCCAAAACAAAGATGGCAAGGACCTAACAGAAGCAGAAGAGACCAAGAAAAGGTGGCAAGAATATATGGAAGATCTGTATAGGAAGGATAATAATATTGGGGATAGATTTAGGGATGGCGGAGAATTTCTCCCCAAATCTCCGGAAGACCGAATGCCAATCTGAATTACCGAATGCCAATCTGAATTACGTTAAATGTGAATCTGAAGCCCTTTTCCTGCTTTCACCTGATGGCATGTAGGCCTGATGTGGGCAGGGGTACATGAGCACATATGTAAGCTCTGTGTCCAATGTCCCTGCATGTCCAGCTTTTGTTTAAACCTTCCCGCATTGAGCACAAAGCTCAGAAAAAGACTATGTAAGCACATTCCTTTTGGGCAATGTAAAGTGGAACCAGAGTGGCCTGATTCAGATTGCAAGCACAGCAGGGAGGAGCAAAGTTTTAAAGTCCCCTAGGCACCCCTCATGCTAGGATCCCTAGCATAAGAAAATCACACCAACTAGAGGTTGGATAAAGGTTTATGAAGGTAAAAATAAAGGGATAGAGGGAAGGGGAGGAATGGAAGTAGCAAGTTGCAGAAGAGCGTACAAGGCCAAATTGATTAAACATCCACAGAGAGCCTTATCAACACACACTCAAACAAAAGAATAAAGCTACCTGGCCTGTCCTTAACAAACCTAAGTATGCCTCTCCCAGGATAGCAACCAGCCATCAGGAGGTCCAGAACCAGCGGGACGAAGGGCATGCCTCTGCCTAAGCCCTCTTTTAAAGCCCAGCCTGGCAATCCAGGGCAGATTTTCCTTTAGCCAAGTACTGGCTCATCCCCTGGCTGGATGGCCCTTGTGTCCAAGAGGCTGGAACCCCCCACCAAACCCAGTTGTTGTCACTCCCCAATTAACAGGGACTGTGCCTGGCCCTAAGCAAAGGGCCGAGCCACCTCTAGATAACATACAGTACTATTCCAGGTGGTTGCATTAGACAGGACAACACAGCCTAATCTCATGATGGAAAACAGGCCACCCTTCTTGACAGCCATCGATTTCCTTGCAAAACCATTTCACAACACTGAGCTACTTGCAGCATTCTAGCTTCAGGATGACACTGAGCATACATGACATAGCTTTGCCAGCATTTGATGCCACTGTCTATAATGGGACAGAAAAACCTTAATATTTTTGGAACAGCTGCCCAGAACATTGCCAAACCAGTGAAAGGCACACCTCCTCAACAAGCAAGAATAAAGTACATCTGGAGTTTTCACCAACATTTGAAAGAAATGTATGATAAGCCATGCTGGAGTTGGAGAGGAAAGTGTAAACATGCCCATCTTAAGCACTATTTAACAGGCTGTACCAGTGGCAACTTTTTCAGATTGATTTGAATGTCTGTGCAATTGTAGACCTCATAAGGTAGAATACAGATGCTAGGTTTCCAGCTGAACTGGTGTCACTGGTATAAGCAACACAATTTTGAGGCTTGCAATGGTGGAACTTTTCTCTGTGTGTGCCTAAGCTAAAGGGGAACTCCCATGCCTCTTTAATTTCTTTGTAGTTCTACTGTTGTACCCCACCTATGCATGTTGAAAATGACAGATGGTGTCAAATATGTTTAAACAAACAATTCATGCTACATCTTGCATGCTTTCTTCTGTCTCACCTGGTTGAACATCCTAGGCCACACAATGCTTTTATCATGGACTGTTAACCTTTTTCCAGGGGGGGGCTACTGGACTGAACATTCCCACTTTAACTCTCACAAAAGACTGATTTGGGAAAATTATCCAGTTTGTAACATCAAATCCTGTGACTGTATCTCCATTTGCATCGAACTGTATTGTCTCTCCTGCACTGTTGTTGAATAAGGTGCTCCTTAGAAAGGGATGGAGCTAAATTCAAAGAGGAAAAGATACTAATGGACAACCAAGTATTTTCACAAATACATCAACAAGTACCTATCTTAGATATGTGGAGCTTATTTTGGATATGTCTCACTCCCGCTTCCTAAATGCTTTAAGTTCTGTGGCTGGACAGATGCAAAATCTTTCCTTTGAGGGAAACTGGGGTTTTCTGCCCCAGTTCCTAACTATGTAGAAAAAAGAGATTTGTGGCAGACCATTTTGGGTAACTGGGGGTTGAGGCATGTCCTCCTTCTCCATTCTGTTTTGTGATCCTCCAGAAAAATAAGTTACTCACAGAAATGGAGAGGAGAGGGATGAGTCACCAAACAGTATAGGTTATTGGAAAGGATGTGCGTGCATGCATATATATATACACACACACACACACACACACACACACACTTTCCTGTAACCTATACCATTTGGTGGTTTTTGTGTGGTTTAGGATATTACCTTTTCTCTGAGAGGAGATGATGAATAACATGATATCTCTTTCCCCTAACCCTTAACCCTAATAACTCATACACTGTGACTTTAAGAAATGAGAAGCTGGGAAGAGGTACACAGGTAGCTTTTGTGGCTTTTATTGTATAGAGGAAAGAGTACATCTGGTACAGGCTTACCATCTCCACAGCCACTTCCCTATCCCCCAAAATAAGGGATGTGCTTTTAATTGAAAATACCTCCCATGCCAGCACGTTCCAGGGCTCCAGCATTCTTCCAGACCCCACAATATCTGTCTGGGTCTTGAGACATGCATGGAATGTAGAGCATGTGCCACAGCAAGGGCTGCACTGTACACATTGTAGCTGTGACCAGTCATACCCATTTCAAAGAAAGTTCCAGGAAGGATCTCCAGTTTCTCCTCTCCACTGCAGTCTTTCTGGAATACTCCACTCTCAGAGGGACTTTTCAATGAACAGTTGAAGGTTCTTCTCCCAGAATACCTTTGTAAAGCCATCTTCTTTTGCCCAGGAAGCATTTACACTCTGAAGAAATTGCCTGAATCCTAGTGGTTCCTTTGAGTGAATTGCAAAGGATAGCATCCCTTGGACGGACTGTATGTCATGATGCGTTACTGCAGTGCTTTCTGTGAAATCCCAATATGTGGTCATAACCCATACCTTATGTATAGGTGAGTCCAGCACAGCCCTCTGAAGGAACAAGCTTATTTTAAATATAGTTGTATTTGCGGTATCAACAAGAAACACATTGGCTTTGGTTTCCATGAAAGCTGAATTTTCTCCCATTCATTATACAACAACCCTGCCTTTTCACCACGTTTTTCAAAGTCTTCGATTTTTTCTATAAAGGCAACACAGATGCCTCCCTGTGAAAGCATTGGCAGTAATTTCCGCAAACGGCGTTCTCCATGGATATTATCCCCAGTGAAGAGGATCCATGTCCAGTTGAATTGCACAAGTAACTGGACAATCCCTCGGTACTGATGAGCATCGTTTGGGACCATCCGGTATAAATACCAGAATAGAGATTTGTCACCCCATGCTGGGGAAAAAGGACCAGTAGTGAGCTGAAATAGAATGTAGATGTGTGTTATGAATGGACAATCCCCATATACTGATGAGCCTCATTTGGGACTATCTGGTATTAAGAATGGAATTGTGATTTGTCCCCCCAAGCTAGGGAAAAAGGGCCAGAAGTGAGCTGAAATCGTATGGATAAAAAGCTTCATGGATAAATGTGGGCTAGAACTCAAAAACCACAGGTTAAGTTTTAGATAAATGTAGGTGGTCAAAGAAATGGCTCATCTAAATCTTCTTCCCTGACATACTAGTTGAATGTACAGTGGTTTTTTTACAAAATGTATTCATAGAGCAGCATTTACAGAATCACACTGATTCAATTATTTGTGTGTTGAAAAGATTTCTAAGATGCCCTTCCCTTAATGTCTTAGGGCAGTAACCTACAAGAAAAAAGTAAGAACGTCAGTCTAAACTGACAATGAGAATGATCACAAATGAGACCAAAAGAGAAACAATTCAATGGAGTAGACCAAACCTGTTTAGTCAGACAATTCACATTCCATTCTGGAATGCAGGGCTGGCCCACCCATGAAGCAAGGTGTGACACCTCTATCAGGAATGGAGAAGAAATAGCAGAAATTTGCACCACTCCACTGCTCTCCCCACCCCATCTCTGCCCCCACAGAACTCTTGTGAGACCCAGCTGAGCTCCTGCAAGACCTGCGTGAACTCCTGCAAGTGACCCATAGACCCAACACAGTGGTGGCAAAGGTAAGGGGGACATGGTACAGGGAAAGGGAGTGGCATCGCCTCTACCTTGCATCAGTCCTGCTGGAATGCTTGGACTAGGGCTGTCCAGAGGAATCTGGGAGCCTGGGGCAATGGAATTGAAGGGGGGGCTGTCATACACAAGAATTGCAATCATTTTGAATATATGTATATAATTGAAAGACCATGAATCCCATTAAACATTCCCAGCTTCTCAAACAGCTATAGCATATATATATATATATATATATATTCTATAAATAAATAAATAAATAAATATATATATACACCTACATAATTAAAAAGTAAATATCAAAATAGTTGTAGCTAATAACTAATTATTAGTACATTTAATCTTTCCCCAATTTTGTTGTTGTTTATTCAGTCAGTCGCTTCCGACTCTTCATGACTTCATGGACCAGCCCACGCCAGAGCTTCCTGTCGGCTGTCGCCACCCCCAGCTCCCCCAAGGTCGAGTGCGCCACCTCCAGAATATCATCCATCCATCTTGCCCTTGGTCGGCCCCTCTTCCTTTTGCCTTCCACTTTCCCTAGCATCAGCACCTTCTCCAGGGTATCCTGTCTTCTCATGATGTGGCCAAAGTACTTCAGTTTTGTCTTTAATATCATTCCCTCAAGTGAGCAGTCTGGCTTTATTCCCTGGAGTATGGACTGGTTTGATCTTCTTGCAGTCCCTTGCCGTGATAGGCTACGTAAATACTTATGTAGCCTATCACAGCAGGGGGAAAAACCCCAGCATACGCAAATGGGGGTAGCCACTTCCATTTGCGTATGCTGGGGTTCCCCCCCCCCCCGTGATAGGCTACATAAATACTTACGTAGCCTATCATGGCCTCCACAGGGATGCAAATGGCATCCCTGCATTAGCCGTGATAGGCTATGTAAGTATTTTCGTAGCCTATCACGGCTGAAGGAGGAAGCGAATGGCAGCCACAGGACGGCCGCCATTTGCACAGCAGCGTGGATGGGAGCAGGTAAGTGCTCCGTTTCACACGCCTTTCATGGGGTGGGGGTGGCAGGCACTTCGTCCCACGTGCCTTTTGTAGGTTGAGGGGGGTGGGGGCTTCGTTTCACGGTGGTTTTCGGGGGCTGAATGCACTGGCATTCGGCCTCACCGAGATCCGACGCAGAATTCTCTGAAATCCCTAGTTATGGGACAGAAACAGCTTTGGTCACCTTGGTGGATGACCTACGCCGGGAACTAGACAGGGGGAGTGTGTCTCTGTTGGTAGGGATGGCGGAGAATTCCTCCATGGATTTCAGTGAGGCCGAATGCACTGGCATTCGGCCCCCTGAAATCCGTGGCAGAATGGCCTGCCTCCCGCACCCCCTGCGGATCCCCCCTGGGATGAGGCTTACCTGGGGCATACGTTCCGGATGGCAGTGGGTCCAGCGGTGGGTCCGGCGGCGGAGGCGGCTGGTATTTCGACCGGCTGCCGCAGCCACCATTTGCATCCTGGTCTTTGCCATGATAGGCTACGTAAGTATTTACGTAGCCTATCACAGCAAGCCAAACAACCCCCCCAAAAAAAATGGCGTACACAAATGTTGGCAGCTATGGTGGCCTCCATCTGTGTTCCCTATTTTTCGCCGTTTTAGTCTACGTAAATATTTACATAGGCTATTTTTTTTTTTGCCGTTGTAGCCTACATAAATATTTATGTAAGCTATTACAGCGAAAAAAAAGGAATGCAAATAGCGTCCACTACGCTATTTGCGTTTCCCTTTTTTTTCGCCGTAATAGCCTACATAATTATTTACGTAAGCTAAAATGGCAAAAAATAGGGAAGGTAAATGGCGGCTGCTGTAGCTGCCGCCATTTGCGTACACCGTGTTTTTTGGGGGGTTTGCCCAGCCGTCATAGGCTATGTAAATACTTACATAGCCTATCACGGCTGCCAGGCTGGACACAAATGGCGGCCGCTACAGGATCGCCTCCCCCCCATCAAGGATTCCAGGGGGAGGGATGGAGCGCCTCCCCCCCCATCGCGAACACAATCCGCGAAAAGGTAAGTGACTTTCGTACATCCCTACCTGTTGGTTATGCTGGACCTCTCAGCGGCTTTTGATACCATCGACCATGGTATCCTTCTGGGCTGCCTCGCTGGGATGGGACTTGGAGGCACTGTTTTACAGTGGCTCCATTCCTTCTTGGAGGTGTGGACCCAGAAGGTGGTGCTGGGGGACTCCTGTTCGACTCCCTGGCCATTGGCTTGTGGGGTCCCTCAGGGTTCTGTTTTGTCTCCCATGCTATTTAACACATACATGAAACCACTGGGGGAGGTTGTCCGGAGTTTTCGGGTTCAGTGTCACCAGTACACTGATGACACCCAACTGTACTTTTCCTTTCCATCTAATTCCAAGGAAGCTGTTCGGGTGGTGAACCGGTGTCCGTCGGCAGTAATGGACTGGATGAGGGCAAACAAATCGAAGTTTAATCCAAACAAGACAGAGGTGATCCTGGTCAGTCAAATGGTAGATCAGGGAATAGGGATACAATTTGTGCTGGATGGGGTTACACTCCCCCTGAAGACACAGGTTCGCAGCTTCGGTGTACTTCTGGATTCAGCCCTGAGCCTGGATGCCCAGGTTTCAGCGGTGGCCAGGAGTGCATTTGCACAGTTAAAGCTATTGAGCCAGTGGTGCCTGTTCCTTGAGACGTCTGACTTGGCCACAGGGACACATGCCTTAGTTACATCCCGTTTGGATTACTGTAATGCACTCTACATGGGGCTGCCTCAGAAGAGTGTTCGGAAACTTCAGCTGGTTCAAAGAACTGTGGCCAGACTGCTGACTGGGGCTGGTTACAGGGAGCATACAACTCCCCTGTTAAAACAGCTTGACTGGCTCCCAGTCTGTTTCTGGGCACAATTCAAAGTGCTGGTTATGTCCTATAAAGCCCTATATGGCTCAGGTCCAGGTTATCTGAAAGACCGTATTCTCCCTTATGAGCCTACTCATGCCCTGAGATCTTCAGGGGAAGTCCTTCTTGCCATCCCACCATCATCACAGGCATGCTTGGTGGGAACATGGGAGAGGGCCTTCTTGGTGGCTGCCCCAAGGCTCTGGAACTCCCTTCCCAGGGAGGCGAGAGTGGCACCCTGCTTGATATGTTTTCATGGACATGCAAAAACTTTTTTGTTCCAGCAAGCCTTTGGGGATAACTAGTCTGGACCTGGGAAAATGTGACGTATGGATACCATTTTTGTTGTTCTGGTTGTCTTTTAATGTTTTAATATTTTTACAATTTTAATATTGATGATTTAATTATATTTTTAAATTTTGTACAGTTGTGTTTATATTTCTATTTATAGGTTTTAATTGTAGCAGTTTTAATGTTGTAAGGCCGCCTTGAGTCCCAGTATTGGGAAAAAGGCAGGATATAAATACATATAATTATTATTATTATTATTATTATTATTAGTCTCAAAAAAGGAAGGAAGGAAGGAAGGAAGGAAGGAAGGAAGGAAGGAAGGAAGAAAGAAAGAAAGAAAGAAAGAAAGAAAGAAAGAAATCACTCTATATAGAAAGCTAGATGCCAGGAAGAAAGAATATAGTGTCTGGAAAATTTTACAATATTATAATGGATGAATGACAGACAGACAGATAGTTCTACTTGTTGTCTGATTTGTGAGGAGCTCGACTGGAGAAGATTCAAGGGGCCAGGATGATGAAAATGTTCCTCAATAGTCAGTGGCAATGTTTCCAGGCCCATCTTCTGTTATGGAATTTAAAGAAAATGCCCCAGGAGGGCTTGGAGTTGGTTGGAGAAGGTAACTCATCCTTATTCACCCCCTCTAGCAAGAGGGAGGGCACAAGCTTGGTGTGAGTGGGTAAAAATACAAGAACATTTGGGACATGAAACGATGGATGTATCTAAGGATTATATCTCCTCTCTGGAGATCTGATGTGGAAAAGGCAGAGTTGCTATTGCAGTCTTTTCTCTAACTATGTTCAACCTGCATCTTTGTAAATAAACTCAAATATTGCAAAATGCCATAATCCTCCAGTGCCTGCCTTCCAACAGAAATCCCAGGTAAACACAACACCCAAGACCAGCCCTACCATCATGTTCGGTAAGCCACCTGCCTCAGTTGGCAAATAGAGATGGATGGTGAAATGACCATGCCCTGCCACCTTCCCCTGCAACTGCCTGCCCAACTCAGGTTCAGCCACCACTGCCATCTGACTTTAGAGTAGAGTTCCAGCTTGTGTCATATTGGGTATTGCATTTCAGAGGAGTTTAAATGGCAGTTGTCTTCTGCTTTGACTGACACTCTGGAATCGAGTGGGAGCTAAGATTCTACACTAGGATTCTGTGGCTGCTACTGCCAGAATTGGAGCTGGTAGGGTGGAAGATGTCACAAGTGACTGGTAGTTTCAACAGGGGCAGGTGCACAGGGGAAAGTCTTTGTTTGCTTAAACAAAGATTCCCTGATGGGGAAAGTCTTTGTTTGCTTAAATCAGGCAGTGGCATGGCATGTGCTGAGGCTGACTGTGCAGCTAGAGATTGTCAGGGTGTGTGTGCTGGTGTGTGGTTTCCAGGTGAGATTCTGGTGAGATTTAAACACAGCGGTTCTGGCTCACAGTTCATGCATTACCATGATTCACCACAAAGCACCATGTTCTCTCTCATATTAAAAGCTTATTTTGTTATATATATCTTAGCTTTCTAGATATGGATTCATGCAGATGTATGTGGGCAATGCTGTCTGATGAGGATAGGATCTTTGAACTATGCTACATCGTTGCTTTAAGGTCTCTACCATCTTGCTAGATGGCAGCTCTCTATCACTCATATAAACGCACTCCTTTTTCTTTTCAGATATGGATTCCTGCACTGAATGTTCAGGACATCACTATTCAAATCTAGAACAAAATCAATGCATTCCAAAGGTTATAGGCTATCTCTCCTATCAGGAACCTTTGGGGATCACTTTGGCTTTGACTGCTGTTGCTTTTGCTCTGACCACAGCTTTGGTCCTTGGAACCTTTGTTAAGCACCAGGACACTCCCATAGTAAGAGCCAACAACCAGAGCCTCACCTACATCCTGCTCATCTCCCTCCTTCTTTGCTTTCTCTGCTCCTTGCTGTTCATCGGACAGCCAAAGAAGATTGCCTGCCTTCTCCGGCAAACAGCTTTTAGCATCATCTTCTCAGTTGCTCTTTCTGCTCTTTTGGCAAAAACCATCACTGTGGTTCTGGCTTTTATGGCAACCAAACCAGATGCAGAATGAGTCAATGGAGGTGGCAAATTTGATAATCAGTTCCTGCTCCTTTATTCAAGCAGCAATTTGCATAATTTGGCTAAGTACATTTCCTCCATTTCCAGATATGGATAGCCATTCACTGAATAGAGAAATTATAGCAGAATGTAATGAAGGTTCTATCATCGTGTTCTACTCTGGCCTGGGCTACATGGGCTTTCTGGCCATTGTCAGCTTCACAGTAGCTTTCCTAGCCAGGAAGTTGCCAGACAGTTTCAATGAGGCCAAATTTATCACTTTCAGCATGTTGGTCTTTTGTAGTGTTTGGCACTCCTTTATTCCAGCCTATCTGAGTACCAAAGGAAAATATTTGGTGGCTGTGGAGATCTTCTCTATCCTAACTTCCAGTGCTGGCTTACTTTCTTGCATCTTTTTAGGGATGTATGAAAGTTCCGCCACGGATTTCGTGGAGGCCGAATGCCAGCACATTTGGCCCCCCAAAAAATCGGTGGCGGAACGGCCCGCCACCCCCCCAGGATGGGACTTACCTTGGGTGGATCTTCCTGGAGGCTGTGGCGGCGGCTCCGGCGGCAGCTCCGGCCGTGGTTCGGTGACAGAGGCGGCTGCGGCAGCCAGTCTTCTGACCAGCTGCCGCCACCACCATTTCCAGGTTTAAAAAAAAAAAAACGTTATAGGCTACGTAAAGATTTATGTAGCCTATCACAGCTAAATTTAAAAAAAACCACCGTGATAGGCTACGTAAATGTTTACGTAGCCTATAATGGCTGATTTAAAAAACAAAACAAACACGTGCGTACACAAATGGTGGCGCTCATTGGCGCCACCATTTGCATACACGCGTGTGTGTGGTTTTTTTAATCAGCCGTGATAGGCTACATAAACATTTATGTAGCCTATCACGGCTGACTGCAGGGACACAAACGGCGGCAGCTACGGCTTCCACCATTTGCGTCTCTGCTAGCCAGTTGCCGGATGTCCCGCTGCTAGTGGAGCTGTCTGGCGGCTCCGCAGAATCGCTGCGGAGCACAGCCGGCTGGCCAGGATTCCGGTGGGGAAGGAACAGAATGCCTCCCCCTGCACCATCAGCATAATCCCCAAAAGGTAAGTGATTTTTGTACATCCCTACACCTAGGGATGGGGGAGAATTTCTCCCCGAAACTTCGGGGGGCCGAGTGCCAACGTGTTCAGCCCCCCGAAGTAGTTGCAGGGAGAAATTCTCCGCACCCCCCGCCCCCCGCCCCGGGATGGGACTTACCTTTCCCGAATGTCCCTCCCGGCGGTGGGTCCTGGCGGCGGTTCGTCAGGTCTTCGACAGGGGAAGAGGCGGCAGCCGGTCTTTGGACCGGCTGCCGCCGCCGCCATTCCAATAAAAGTAAAAAAAAAAAAAAAATGCCCCCGTGATAGGCTACGTGATGATTAACGTAGCCTATCATGGCTAGATTTGCAAAGTCAGCCATGATAGGCTACGTAAATCATCACGTAGCCTATCACGGGTGACTTAAAAAAAAAAAAAAGCGCGTATGGCTAATGGCGGCCCCCATAGGGAGCCACCATTCACGTTCCTTATTTGGTCACTGTAGTCTACGTAAAGATTAAGTAGATTACGTCGAAAATAAGGGCAACGCTATTTGCATTGCCCTTATTTTCGCCGTAGTCTACGTAAAGATTTAAGTAGACTACAGCGAGACCATGTAAGTGGCTTTCGTGCACCCCTACCTACACCTTTTTTCCCAAATGCTAAATCCTTTTGTTCAAGCCTGACCTGAACATCAGAGGGCAATTAATAAAGGCAAAATGAATGTGAAAGACAGTGAAAGACTGTGAAAATCAGTATTTTCTCCTCAAAATGTGTGTATTTTTAGTCTGCATTATTTATGAAGGAAAAATATTCATCTTAGTTCTCAAGCAATCAGAGCCTATTGTATTGATGAACATGGAATCTGATTCTCTTCCTATTATTTGGAAGTATGTCATACTGAGAACACCAGAATGTATTGCTTAATAATTATCAGGAGAAGCTATTATATATAGAAATAAATAAATAAATAAATAAAAAATGATGAGTTGGCTTGTGGCAACATAACTTTTCCACATTTGTCCTTCAGGCTATAGGGGGAGTCCAGCATGCATCCTCTGACTAGATCCTGAATCCATATGTGTTCACCAGTGATTTGATACAAACACATTTTCTTATGTGAGCATTAAAAAAATTCCCTCTCTTACCAAGTATCCAGATATACTTGAAGCCCCTGGTGAATATAACTCAAGTCATTGCAAATCATACCCAAGAGTTGCCCCTCTCAGTGATGCTATTGATCTGGAGCTGTGCTCCATGATGTATGTTTCATTTGACACATCAGTATCAATGCTGTGAGCACCATGTCCTAGGGCCTTGATGGCAAGTGTGGCATTGGGTCCACTTTTAGGCTTTTACCAGTGCACCCAGCTGAGTTTGAATGGTTAGGATCCTAATTTTCTGGGATCGTTCTATTTTTATAAGTATTTGCCCATGGGCTCTTCTATTTAATGCTCATATTTGGAGCAATTCAGTGCCTTCTTGGAATGGTATTTGGAAGATCAATGTAGCTTTCAGTAGTTCACTATTTGTATGGGGGTTTTCTGTTTACATGGCAGGCCTGGTCTCGCATCTGCATAGACTGACTGGCTACACTTCAGCACTTGGCACGGGAGCTTGAGGGTCCCTCTAGCATCATTGAAAAGAGATGGTCCTAATTCAAGAGTGATTTTTCTGGGTGTTGAATTAGATTCTGTGGTGAGATTGTATCTCTACTCTACCACAGGTTTAGTTGTACTTTTTGAGGGAATCGTTGAGACCCCTTAAGGAATCAGTGGGGTGACTTGGGCTTCTGGGATCTAGTATGATTTTCTGTAGGATCCTGTGGTCTCCCAGGCATAGCCAATTACACTATAGTAGCTCAAGAAGCTGCTGGACATAGATTCACAGAACAAGGTGCCTCTGAGCACATGCTCATTGCAGGAATTTGTTTTTAGTTCCAGAACTGGAGCTCACACACAGATCCTTTCACAAACCAATCTCTTCCTGTTTTCCCTTATGTTTTCTTACCTAATTAATGGTGGGAAAAAGTCTTCTTCTTGTTCCTGTTTTTAAACCACTGGGAGTAATTTTTTTAAAATTAAATCCTTGTTTCTCTACTGCAAATCCCCTTGGATTCTACGAGTAGGCCCCAAGCTACCTTCTGTCCAGCCATGCATTAAGGAACACAGGAAGGGCAGGTTAATATACTCTCAGGTAATGCCTGGACACCTCAGCCGTTACTGGGACTTAGGGTAGTCCCTGGTCATGCCTTCAGTGCTAGAATCTATAAAGCCATTACAGAGTTGGCCTTTGTAAGTGTTTTCTAGTTTTAGTGTTTCAGAAGCCTTTGCCTGCCAGTTAACTGCCTATATCCGATCAATACACTTCAAACAAAGCATACACTAAATATTGTTTTAGTTGGATTAAATTTTGGTTGTGTACTAATTAGGGATGGGGGAGAATTTCTCCCCGAAACTTCGGGGGGCCGAGTGCCAACGCATTTGGTCCTCCGAAGGTTGTTCGGGGAGAAATTCTATTTGCGTTATTTGCAAATAGAAATTCTATTTGCGTTATTTGCAAATAGAATTTCTATTTAAATAGAAATTCTATGTGCATTGCCCTTATTTTCGCTGTAGTCTACGTAAATATTTATGTAGACTACAGGGACCAAATAAGGAACGCGATTGGCGGCTCCCTATGGGGGCCACCATTAGCGTACGCGCTTTTTTTTTTTTTAAGTCACCCGTGATAGGCTATGTGACGATTAACGTAGCCTATCATGGCTGACTTTGAAGATCTAGCCGAGATAGGCTACGTAAATTGTTACGTAGCCTATCATGGGGCTTTTTTTCTTAACTTTTCTTTTGAAGTTCGCGGCTGGGGAGACGGGGTGCTTCTCCCCGGCCTGAATTTCGGCCAGGCGAGGCAGGAAGCCTCCCCCCTGGCCTGAATTTCAGCTGGGCGAGGTGGGAAGACACCCCCCCTTGCATGAACTTCGGGGGGAGAAGCGAAGCACCTCCCACCCACCGTGAAAAAAGCTGCGGGACAAGGTAAGTCCTTTTCATACATCCCTAGTACTAATAAGAAATAGTAAGGGAAAAAATCTTTTGATTTTTTTTTTTTTTTTTTAGAAATATACAGTACATGTAGCATCACAGAATGTGCAGATGAAAACATGTCTTGTTAAACAGAGCATTGCTAAAATCTTAATTCCTTAACAGGAAATATGATGAGAATTTCCAAAATATTTTTTCTCTAGTCAGCGTCAGAAGGAGAGATCTCATTCTAAATACCAAGGTCCCATTCAATTCCGAATAGGATATTCAGCTGACAAGTACAGAGGCCTGGTCAGCTTCTTATATGAAGCTCCAGCATTCTAAAACCAGCACATATTATATCTTTTAGCTATTACGTCATAGCCAATATTCTCTACTGTCCCACAAATTAAGGTTCACAGTCTTAATTAACTTATATATTATAAGTTAATTAAGTTATAAAAGTTATAAACTTTTCTTTAAAATTTAGAATATACAAAAAAAGGCTTCTACATACACTTTTTAGGATAGATACTATCCATTTTGAATCATTCCTTGGGGAAAATAACTCCTTACTTAAAATTTGCCTATTAAAATAAAATTAAGTATACTTTTTCTAGACATTTGCATATATATGTAGCAAAGTGTACATGTCAAAAAGCCTGACATGCAAATGTGTGTGTATGTGTGTGTATATATATATATATATATATATATATATATATATATGTCCCCTTCATGGATCACTGCCTTGTTGTGGCGAAGGGTTTGTGTAACTCAGTGAAGCCATAAGCTATGCCGTGCAGGGCCACCCAAGACGGACAGGTCATGGCAGTGAGTTCTGACAAACTGTGGTCCACTGGAGAAGGAAATGGCAACCCACTCCAGTATTCTTGCCAAGAAAACCCCATGGAACATATCACAAGGCTAAAAGAGATGACACTGGAAGATGAGCCCCTCAGGTCAGAAGGTGTCCAATATACTACTGAGAAAGAGCAGAGGGTATTTCCAAGTAGTGCCAGAAAGAGTGAAGCGGCTGGGCCAAACCCGAAAGGACACTCAACTGTGGATGTGTCTGGTGGTGAAAAGAAAATCCGATGCTTTAAAGAACAATATTGTTTAGGAACCTGGAATGTCAGATCAATGAATCAAGGTAAGCTGGAGGTGGTCAAACATGAGATGGCAAGATGGAACATCGACATCTTGGGAATCAGCGAACTAAAATGGACAGGCATGGGCGAATTTAATTCAGGTGACCATCATATCTACTACTGTGGGCAAGAATCCCTTAGAAGAAATGGAGTAGCACTCATAGTCAACAAAAGGGTGGGAAAAGCAGTACTTGGGTACAATCTTAAAAACGATAGAATGATCTCAGTATGAATCCAAGGCAAACCATTCAACATCACAGTAATTCAAGTCTATGCCCCAACCACTGATGCTGAAGAAGCTGAGGTGGATCGGTTCTATGAAGACCTACAACACCTTTTAGAACTAACACCAAAAAAAGATGTCTTCTTCATCATAGGGGATTGGAATGCTAAAGTAGGAAGTCAAGAAATCACCAGGATAACAGGCAAGCATGGCCTTGGTGTACAAAATGAAGCAGGACAAAGGCTAATAGAGTTTTGCCAAGAGAACACGCTGATCATAGCAAACACTCTTTTCCAACAGCACAAGAGACGACTCTACACATGGACATCACCAGATGGTCAATATTGAAATCAGATTGATTATGTCCTTTGCAGCCAAAGATGGAGAAGCTCTATACAGTCAGTAAAAACAAGACCTGGAGCTGACTGTGGCTCAGATCATGAGCTTTTTGTTGCAAAATTTCAGCTTAAATTGAAGAACGTAGGGAAAACCATTAAACCATTCAGGTATGACCTAAATCATATCCCTTATGAATACACAGTGGAGGTGAGGAATAGATTTCAGGGATTAGACCTGATAGACAGAGTGCCTGAGGAACTATGGACGGAGGTCCGTCACATTGTTCAGGAGGCAGCAACTCAATCCATCCCAAAGAAAAAGAAATGCAAGAAAGCCAAGTGGCTGTCTGAGGAGGCTTTACAAATAGCTGAGGAAAGAAGGGAAGTGAAAAGCAAGGGAGAAAGGGGAAGATATATCCAACTGAATGCAGAGTTCCAGAGAATAGCAAGGAGAGACAAGAAGGCCTTCTTAAATGAACAATGCAAAGAAATTGAGGAAAACAACAGAATGGGAAAGACTAGAGATCTCTTCAAGAAAATCGGAGATCTCAAGGGAATGTTTTGTGCAAAGATGGGCATGATAAAGGACAAAGAATGCAGGGACCTAACAGAAGCAGATGAGATTAAGAAGAGGTGGCAAGAATACACAGAAGAACTATACAGGAAAGATCTTAATGTCCCTGATAGCCATGATAGTGTGGTCACTGAACTTGAGCCGGACATCCTAGAAAGTGAAGTGAAGTGGGCCTTAGGAAGCATTAGTAACAACAAAGCTAGTGGAGATGACAGTATTCCAGCTGAGCTATTTAAAATCCTAAAAGATGATGCTCTTAAAGTGCTGCATTCAATATGCCAACAAATTTGAAACACTCAACAATGGCCGCAAGACTGGAAAAGGTCAGTTTACATTCCAATTCCAAAGAAGGGCAACGCCAAAGAGTGTTCAAACTACCGCACAATTGCGATCATTTCACATGCCAGCAAGGTGATGCTCAAAATCCTAAAAGCTAGGCTTCAGCAGTATGCGAACCGAGAAGTACCGCAAGTACAAGCTGGGTTTCGAAGAGGCAGAGGAACTAGAGATCAAATCGCCAACATTCGCTGCATCATAGAGAAAGCAAGAGAATTCCAGAAAAACGTCTATTTCTGTTTCATTGACTACACTAAAGCCTTTGATTGTGTGGATCACAACAAACTGTGGCAAATTCTTAAAGTGATGGGAGTACCAGACCACCTTACCTGTCTCCTGAGAAACCTGTACGGGGGTCAAGAAGCAACAGTTAGAACCAGACATGGAACAACCGATTGGTTCAAAATTGAGAAAGGAGTACGACAAGGCTGCACATTGTCACCCTGCTTATTGAACTTATATGCGGAGTACATCATGAGAAATGCCGGGTTGGATGAATCACAGGTCGGAATTAAGATTGCTGGGAGAATTATCAACAACCTCCGATATACAGATGATACCACCGTAATGGCAAAAAGTGAAGAGGATCTCAAGAGCCTCTTGTTGAGGGTGAAAGAGGAGAGTGCAAAAGCTGGTTTGAAACTCAACATTAAAAAAACTAAGATCATGGCATGTGGCCCCATCACTTCCTGGCATATAGAAGGGGAAGAAATGGAAGCAGTGACAGATTTTAATTTCTTGGGCTCCAAGATCACCGCAGACGGTGACTGTAGCCATGAAATTAAAAGACGCTTGCTCCTTGGGAGGAAAGCTATGGCAAACCTAGACAGCATAGTAAGAAGCAGAGACATCACCTTGCCGACAAAGGTCCATCTACTCAAAGCTATGGTTTTCCCTGTAGTAATGTATGGCTGTGAGAGCTGGACTATAAGGAAGGCTGAGCGCCGAAGAATTGATGCTTTCGAACTGTGGTGCTGGAGAAGACTCTTATGAGTCCCCTTGACTGCAAGGAGGTCAAATCAGTCCATCCTAAAGGAATCAACCCTGAGTGCTCATTGGAAGGACAGATACTGAAGCTGAAGCTCAAATATTTTGGCCACCTAATGCGAAGAGAAAACTCTCTGGAAAAGACCCGGATGCTGGGAAAGACTGAAGGCAAAAGGAGAAGGGGATGGCAGAGGATGACATGGCTAGATAGCATCACCGATGCAATGAATATGAACTTGAGCACACTCTGGGAGAGAGCGCAGGACAGGACAGCCTGGCGTGCTATGGTCCATGGGGTCACGAAGAGTCGGACACGACTGAACGACTGAACAACAACGATATATATATATATGTATGCACATTCAGTGGTAAGTAAAGTCTTTAAGTACACTTTTGATCTGGTATAATGCAGTTTCATGCCTGTTCATTTCTTAAATAACTCTTTGGTCCAAGTAGTAGCATTTTCTCTTTGGATACCTTCCAGATCATCTTGACAACTAGTTTTATGCCAGTTACCCAGAATTCACTGCAAACCTGCTTGTGTCTTTATGTATGGTCCCTTTAATACAATTTCTACTTCTTTCTTTCTCTGTCTTCCCTTCTTGATCCTGAAGGAGCTCAGCAGTAGGGGTGTACGGATTCCCCACTGTCTGTTCTGGTGGGGAATCTGTGGCAAAGGGAGGCGTTCCATTCCTCCCCCTCCCCCGGAATCCTACAAAGCAGTTCTGCTCCACTTGGGTTCCGGGGGGGGGGCTGGCTTGGGGGTGCTTACCTTCCCTTCTCCCAGCCAGAGCCATTTGCCTCCCTGTCCCTGCTGATTGCCATGTCTTTTTTTTTTTTTTTAAGGCTACTGGGCACATCCTGCTAATTGCATGTGCCCATAGACTTATACACAAAATAGAGCTGTGAATCTTGCATATAAGCCTATGGACACATAGACGTATACGCAAGATTCATGACTGTATATGCGTATAGGTCTATGGGCACATCCTCCCAATTACTTTTTTTTTTTTTTAAGACATGGCAATCATCAGGGACAGGGAGAAGGCAAACGGCTCTGGCTGGTAAGAAATAGCCGAATGCTGTTCCGCCTCCAGTCCTCCTGGAATGGAAGTAAATAGTTCCGATCTGCTGTGGATTCCTGAGGCCGGATTCCAAAGAATCCAGCCCCATTTGAATTCGCAGAAGATTTCTCTGACATCCCTACTCAGCAGAGCTTCCATTGTATGCAAGCCAGCAAAAGAGGGACAAGTATAGCTCCTATTTATTCCTTTTATTCTGAATTTGCAGAAGATTTCTCTGACATCCCTACTCAGCCGAGCTTCCATTGTATGCAAGCCAGCAAAAGAGGGACAAGTATAGCTCCTATTTATTCCTTTTATTCTGAATTCGCAGAAGATTTCTCTGACATCCCTACTCAGCAGAGCTTCCATTGTATGCAAGCCAGCAAAAGAAGGACAAGTATAGCTCCTATTTATTCCTTTAACTTGTATAGCTCCTATTTATTCCTTTAACTTCCTTTTAAGTCTTCCTGCCTGCTTTCTTCCCAAACCCCTTTATTTGCACCACCTCCAAAACTTTCTCACAAATCGAAAAAAAAACTTCATTCCAGTTATCTCAAAATGACCATTCTGAAAACTTTTATTTCCCATTCTTCTTCCTTTCCCCTTCCTCTTTTCCATAATTATCCATATATACACTTTGCTAGAAACAGACATAAACTTATAGGCCTATATTTTTCAATGATACTATGGGCTGGCATTTGTCTCTCTCTTTAAGGATTAATTTAAGTGTAAATGCTAGATGCTATTTTTTGCTCTGTGCTTAAATTAAACCTGTGTTTAAATTAATTTCCCTTTAAAGTGCTGCTCCCACCAACACCCCTCTTCTAAGTCAGACACTAGGGCTGGCCCCAGACATTTTGCTTCCTGAGTTGGAAGAGTAAATGTCACCCCTCACCCACCCCAGTCAAGCCAAACAAGTTATTTTGGCACATGAGGAAGAAAATCCCACAAGCACCCTGCCCCATTCTTAACAGTCAATGGACAATAATAACAAATTAAATAACTAACAATATGCTGCTTTTTCATGACACCCCAAGTCTGATACCTGAGGCCACCATCTCTTACGGACTAATGGTAGGGCCAGCCTTGCCAAATACACACACACACACACACACACACTTATTTTCTCTGTATCTAGCTGTTTCGCTGACTTTTAAAAAAATCCTTGTTATCTTGTAACTTAGGGCACAATCCCATGGGGATAGTTGGCTGCCTCCAGACTATCCAATGCAGGGTGGGTGGAGTGCAGAAGAGATCTTCTCCTCCATCATCCAGCCGCCCTGCATTTGCAGCTAGATGGCCATTTTGGCAGTCCAATCAGGGCACCTCAGAGTGGGAGAGGGGGAGGCCAGACAGCTCATAGGAAGCATTGTAATGGCCCTTCCATGGTCCCTCCTCACCCCCAGGAACACCCCCTTTTCAGCTGCTCTACAATGCTTTTATGAGCATGGAGCTGGGGACAAACCACACCACCTACAAGGAGGTGGGAGAGGGGGTGAGGAGTTGGGTTTCTGGGTACTGTGCTTGAAGCGCTTGCTCTGTAATGACCCCAAGAGTGTAACTAAGTCACCTGTAGCTTTAGTGGGGCCTAGAGATTCCTAATGCTTTGCTTAGATTCATTATTGGTGCATATTCCTTTCTAGTGGGCCTCTGAGCATGTGAGATGCATCAATAGCGTGGCCTCAGCACGTTCCATGCTAATGAAGGCTAGTATCTTATCAGGGCCTAGGATGTGCCTGAGAAGTGAGGCTATGTTTATGCTGAGTTACAGGTGGCTGTGCTGAGAAAGTTCTGATTGTTTTCCTTCTGAACAAGCACGGTTAGTCTATGCTGGGAATGAATGCTAATTAACACTTGCTTCTGTCATGCTGCTTCACTGCTGGCATGTATGGTATAAAACCCATTGTGCCTCTTGGCTCTGGGTTCAGAGAAGCTGTGTTGTAAGTACTCAGTAAGTCTCCTTGTAAGCAAACCTGGATCTGGCTTATCATTATCTTGGCACCTCCAAACCTTAGCAGCCCACGGCCAGGGCATACAGGCTTCCAGAAACCGAGAAATCTTATGGCCATCTAGACACTGCCTAGAACCTACTGGGTTGCACCCTTACTCAGTTTTAATGTCCTTTGAGTGGATGATTCTAATTTCCCTGTTGTATGTTTTAAATTTACCTGTTCTTCTTGAATACACCAGTATTGGTTTCAAGGGCCTTGTCTATGGTCTCTGGCTTCCTTAGCTTTGGGGGTGTCACATTTTTTCTGCACCCAGAGTTCAATGTCATATGATTCTGCATATGTGTATTCAGTTGACATGTATGTAATATGCATGTATATCTGTTATTACGTACACTTTTTACGGGGTTGGGCAGAAGGCTACCAAGCTCAGCTAGTGCCTTCCAACTGCAGATTGGCCAGTGATGAAAAGAGAGCCAATCAGGAATAAAATGGGAAATAAAATGTCACCAGGGGCCAATCTACACTTACAGGTTTTTCGCTTCCAATGAGGTTTCACCGCCCGTCTTTCACACTACGCAGTACCTGCTTCGAATTGGAACCGGAATTTCCCGCTTCCGTGCTACAGCTTTCAATGCCCTGATATCCCAGTATTTCCCCTTAATGTGCTCTGATTTTCTGTCTTCGCTACTGTATCTGGTCATAGTCCCCTCCCTTGCCTGTCCATATATGACAGTGTTTGTATTTCCCTCCTGTCCAATCACAGCTCTCGACGGCCCATGTCATCTTCCGACTACTGGTCGTATAGCTTCCTCAGCACTCAGTCACTCAGTGTTTCCTCAGCAACAAGCAAAGGGCTGGATGTGAGCATGCTTGTCTGATCCCAGTCTGTAGTTGGATGGCCCACCGCCTGGGAATCAGGCTTCCTGCACTGAGCAGGGGGTTGTTCTATCCCTTCAAATGAGACTAAGTTTTACCCCCTTCTATCCCCCACTTTGGCTTTTTTTAAAAAAATTAAAGCATTATCTTCGAAGAATCATGGCTTCTCTGTGATTTTTTTCCCCCCCTAATTCAGGCATGATCTTTGAAGATTCAAAAATTTGAAGCAGGAACCCTGATTCCCAGGCGGTCGACCATCCAACACATGGCCAAATTTATATATCTTGTCTTGTCTTGTCTTGTCTTGTCTTGTCTTATATTATATTAATTATATTATACTGATATGAGTATGTTTATGCACTTCCAAGGAGCTTTGTCATAAGACACAAGATTCTTGTTACACTGCAGTAGTGTCTGCGTGTTTTGGTCCTCTAATAGAGGGAATCCCCTTGTCTCCTAACTCAAGCGTTTTCCCCCATCCCCTTTTAGTAAAGTACCTGGCTTCTAAAAGGTTCTCCACCAATTCCTGGTGAATTTAATCCCAAATGTTTCACCATGTAAGATGAAAATTAGATCACTTTGTGTTAAGCCAGACCCGATCTGCCTGCTACTCCAGTTGCTCCCAAGCCCTTTCAATAGCTTTGCAGGTTAAACTATGCAGTTTTTGAGCTGCCATTTTGTGAGCAGCCTCTATTCTGTGACAGCTTTAGAAGCTATTATCCCTAGCATACCATACAGAACCTTTAACATATTTTGCAGGATAACCACTATTTCCCAGGGCTACAACTGAGAACCATTTCATGGTGGGGTATCAAGGCCAGGCTGCCCAGGCATAGGGAATGCATGGTCTGGCTCTTTTCCTCACTGGCCTACAGTTGTTTAAACCGATGTTTCATAAGAGCTGAGATTAATAAAACTGTAGACAGTTTCACAGCAACATAGTGTACATCTCTTACTAACAATCCACAATTCCCCACGTTGTGAGTCTGGGGTCAAAAATACTGGTTATATGAAACAATATGACCAATATTCTCTGTGTCTAAGTAGGCTGAGCAGGAAGCCGGCTGATATTCCCCTTGCTCTGGACAAAGAGAGGGTGGATGCACCAGGTCTTTGGCCCCTGCTGCTGCTTCCCCTGTTCTCCTCCTCTAGGTGTCACAACAGTGCCAGCACAGGGAAAGCACATTTTCTCCCCTGTAATTATCAACATGTCTCTGATTAATTGTCTTCCTCACTAAGCCCCAAGGGATATCTAGGGGCCTCAAGAAAAAATAACAACAACACTGGAATATCTTATAAAGCCATCCTTATAAAAGCTGGGCCAAAGGGCCAGAACCATTGTCCCACAGAGGGCTGATATTATTATGCGATGTCTGCACTGCAGACTGGGATTCCTATAGAGATGAAATATTAATAGTACTTTGCAATATCTGCAACTACTAGGACCATCTCTACTAGGACCAGAGAGCTTCAGCTATGGGGCGGTATAGAAATATATCATCATCATCATCATCGTCATCATCATCATCATCATCTCCTTTCCAAAGGTTTTTTCCATTTCTCAGTATTGTTTGGTGCATCAGTACAGGAAGGGATCAAAAATTCCACAGAGATATACACCTGCATGATGCATACACATATACACCTGCGTAACAACCCCCCCTCAACATTCTGACATTTAAAACTGGGGAATTGGTGTAGTTCTCCTCTTATAAAAAAATAGCAGTTTTTCAGTAGGGTCAGCTCCAGTTCAAGGCAGGTTACAAACAGGCAATTCTGAGATGTCAAATTCTCTTGAGAACAACAAAGAACTATGTGTCAAGATGGGAACTTCAGCCTTCCAAATGCTCATGTCATTGGTATGGTTGATAGGGCTGCTCCCTCATTTTATGTGCAAGACAGATTCTGTTCATTGCAGCATGAAGACTCCTTCACATAAATGCAGAGCGAGTGACCATATCACTAGTCGGCATGAGTTTTTTCAGCGGGGAGACCTTGTCATTGGAGAGATTGCTTCTACATTCTCTTTCTTCTACCCCTCTATACCTTTCAGTGAAAAGCCATCTTCAGCGTTCATGAAGCAACTAATGTAAGGACTTCTGTATGTAAGGAATCTGATGTAATGTATGAAGGGCTTCCACACAGGAAATAAATGCAAACTGTGGTGCCATAATATGTATCTAAAAATTAGGATTCCTTGCTCTCTGCACTTGCTTTCTGCTTATACATAATTGTATAAGGGGACTAAAGGGGCCGCGGTGGCTTAGTGGTTAAGATGCTGAACTGCAGACTGGAAGGTTGGCAGGCCAGCAGTTCGAGACCCAAGTGCTGTGTGACGGAGTGAGCTCCTGTCTTCAGTCCCAGCTTCTGCCAACCTAGCAGTTCGAAAGCAAGCAATTGCAAGTAGATAAATAGGTACCGCTCTGGCGGGAAAGGTAACAGCATTCCGTGCACCTCGGTGTTCAGTCATGCCAGCCACATGACCACAGAAGTGTCTTCGGACACAGCGCTGGCTCTTTGGCTTAGAAATGGAGATGAGCACCACACCCTAGAGTCGGACACGAGTGGTTGGGGACACTTTTTACTTTTTATAAGGGGACTATGATACTGGCAATTTTATTTTTGATCCATTTCCTAATTATGCCAAAGACGGAAAGTGCCTTTTGCACTGCAGATGCACACTGGGTCGACATTTTCATCAGGCTGTCCACCACAACCCCAAGGTCTCTTTCTCTGTCAGTCACTGTTAGCTCAGATCCCATCAGCTGATTTATGAAGTTGGGATTTTTTTGCCCCTACGTAAATCACTTTACAGTTCCTTACACTGAAACACAGTTGGTATTTTGATATCCATTCTTTGGGATGTCTTCTGTGAACAGCTGAACCCAAGGCTGATGGGTTGTTACATTGCGATGTACATGAACAGGTTCTTGTCAAGGAACTAAGTGGTAATCTGTTAACTGTGGATCTTTATTGGAATTGTAAAGGCTTATAGGCGATTACTGGAATTACTGAAGTAAGAGATTTTACTGTGAGTTGTGTCTTGGCTTTGGGAATACAGGTTCCAGCAGCCTTGATTAGTAATATGCTCCTCAAAATGCTCTTCTGCATCTCTTATTATCTGCTTGCATCTCCTTTGCACAAGGTTGTGCTCCCTTTTACTCTCCTCATTTGGCCAAGGCTTTCATTTTCTGAAGGAAGCATTCTTTTCTTTAAGAACTTCCTTGACATTGCTCATTAACCATGCTGTTGACCTCTTGGACTTTGTGTTACATTTCCAAATGATTTCCTGACCTGTGGTATACATTCTTGCTGAGCTTCTATTATTCTGGTTTCAAGTAACCTCCAAGCAGTTTGTAGGTATTTAACCCTCTTGACACCCTTTTCAACTTCTTTATACCAGTTCTCTCATTTTAGAGAAGTTTTCTCTTTTAATTCAGATGTGACTGTGTTGGAATTCCTTGGCAATTTTCCACTTAAATATGTGTGAAATCTAGCCTCCATCCTCCTTTGTGTGCTGTGTGTGAGTGCTAAAAAAAGGTAAAGGTGTCCCCAACCAGTCGTGTCCGACTCTAGGTGCTAACTGGATGTATTTCAAAGTCATCTGATTAGAGTTCCGTAACCTTCCCTGTTATAATAGGGAATCATGTCAGTAGAAAGGATTGTGGCTCGGACCCCTTTTGCACCCCCTGCTTCTCTCCTCATGATCTACCTGAACAGACAATCAACATTTGCAGTGAACAAACGTGAAGCTGACCCGCTCGTAAAGAAACAGGGGGCAAGAGCACAAAGCACTCAAAAAGTAGAGTGAATTATATGTGTATGCTGGATAAACCCCTTTGCCCTTCTAGCTACAGTGACTATGCAATGGGAACTGGCCTGATCATACCATTTGCATTGGGATAAATCCTCCCTTCACCCCTTCTTCTCCCTGCTCTCTACATTCACCCCCAACCCTTTCATATTCCTTCACAAATGTTTTTGTAACTTCTGCTTACCTAATCCCATCCTTCTAACTTCACAAACCCTTCCTTCTGCTGGCTGAACACTCTACACATATCCACAGCCTAGTTTTAAGTCTGGAGCCAGTCTCCATGAGAGCTCAGCTAACCTCCACAGGATCCAAGTTTTCATTAATAGCTTAACTGGTTTATTTTTCTGGTGTCTAAATTGCAATTGTGCTACCACAGTATTTCCCCAAAAGTAATGTGTTTGTTTTAATACTTATTTGTGTTAGTTAAAGAGACACACCATTGTTTTCAGATCTGAGTTACCCCTCTTTGCGAAAGACATTCTATTGCCAATGTTAAGAAGTTCCTTTTTATGAATGTGACATTAAGAATATGAGCAAGTTTGTACACATATTTAGAAGGAGCACATCCAGTAACACCATCATGAGTTCTATCCATTGCTAGCCTTATCTTCCATAAAGTACTTCAATCCTGTTTGAAGTAGGGATGTACGAAACTCACTTTTTTGCAGCTTGGATTCGTGGGGGGGGAGGCGCTCCATCCCTCCCCCCAGAATCCTTCCTGGGCTGGCTCCGCTCTGCAACGGCTCCACGGAGCTGTCGGCCAGGGCTGTCTGCAGCCGGAGTTCACTATACTATTTGTGTTCCCCTTTTGTTCGCTGTAATAGCCTATGTAAACATTTACGTAGGCTAAAATGGCCAAAAATAGGGAACGCAAATGGCAGCAGCCGTAGCCGCCGCCATTTGCGTACGCTGTTTTTTTTTGGGGGGGGGGGCTTGCCGTGATAGGCTACGTAAATACTTATGTAGCCTATCACGGCCACCGCAGGGACACAAAAGGCATTCCTGCATTAGCCGTGATAGGCTACGTAAGTATTTACATAGCCTATCACGGCTATGATGAAGAAGCGAAGGGCGGCCGCCATTTGCAAGTCAGCGCGGATGGCAGCAGGTAAGTGCTCCATTTCGTGCACCTTTCGTGGGTTGGGGGGAGGGGGCTTCGTTCTGCCATGGATTTCGGGGGGCCGAATGCACTGGCATTCAGCCTCACCGAGATCCGTGGTGGAATTCTCTGACATCCCTAGTTTAAAGCCTTCTAAGTTTGTGGCCAGTTCTAATCTGTATGATAGGACTGTTCCTTGGATAATGTACATGAGGCAAATTAGTTCTGAAATGCTCACTGTCATTTATATGGTATTAAAGCAGCTGGCCAATCAACTCCTTTCTTGGGTGGATTGTTGGTTAATACCTTAGGATGTCTGGCTGATGTTTCCTCAATGGGAGCTAATGCTTAGGAGATGAATGTCGGGGTCTTTGTGGGTTTTTTGTTTTTTTTACTGAGAAATCGATCAGAGCTTGGGGAAAGTGACACCCCTGTAGCTAACATAAGGGAGACATTATATGACTGTGAAACATCTCAGACCGGAGCAGAGAACTGTGAGGTGGCTGAAGGATGCCACTTCTCTCCCGGAGGCCCTGGTATGTGGTGGCAGAATTTCTACTTTCAAGAAATTCATCGTCGCCTCCGCTTATGTCCCAGCCAACTGTATATTGTAAATCAGAAGTTTTCTTTTAAAAACATGCCATAAGTCCCCAGTGCTTTCTGATCCATAGGAAACCAAGAACAGGTAGCACTACATAGAAATCCTCTGTGTGGGGAAAGTATAATCATATCTGTTTTCTTAAATGTTCAAAGGACTTAATATCTACCATTTCCACATGACATTGGCTATGTATTCTTTGATAGGAAGACATGCAGAGTGGTGACAATGTGCATTATAGAACTGCCTGTGGCATAGACCCCTGTAGCAATGTCAGAACTGATGTATTTAAGCCAATTCCACATTAGAGATTGCATTTGACCAAATTGTCTCCATGGATGTCAACTCAAGGTTGTTGTGGTCCTCCTCCTCCTCCTCCCCCTCCTCCTCCTCCTTCTTCTTCTTCCACATATATCTTCTACTGTGCAAGCAGTTTAATAAATCAGGTTTGACTTTGTTTTCAGGGGTTATGCCAGGGACTGTGTTATTACGGAAGACTTCCAGGAGCAGCAGAGAGCTAAAATACTGCCATGCAGTATTGAATACTGCTCTACACATAATTCAGGAGAGCAACCAATGCCCAATCAGAGCTAATCATGGCTATAACAAACTGTCTAAAATGCTGCAGCTATTGGTATTATTTTATTACATGGTGCATAACTTTCATTGCAGTGTGATGCCGAAGAACTACCAGCATATTTTAGCCTTGGTGTTTGCTCTAAAGGAGATCAATGAAAATCCCACAGTCTTCCCTAATGTCACCTTGGGGTTTCGCATCTATGAGAGCTACTACAACCCACAGATTACTTATATGGGCACGCTTGGTCTGCTTTCTACACTGCATCAATTCCACCCAAACTACAAATGTGACGTGCAGAACAATTTGATAGCCATCATTGGGGGAATTTACTCTCTCATTTCTCTTGAGATTGCCACAATCTTGGAGATTTACAAGATTCCACAGGTAGGTTTGTAGACATGAGTGGGCTTCTTCAGTCCATATTGGCAGGAAGAACAGGCTTTGATATTTGAATTTTGGCCCTATTCCCCCTACATTTTTTTCTCATTTAGAAAGGTTTTCTCTAGTGGTTTTTATCACTACTGCCCAGGAACCTAGTTAATGAGTTCCTTTTAGCTTTAGAGGGTTTATTCTGGTGGCAAAACTTTTTTTTAATAGATGAAGCATTCCCTAACGGTGAGGTCCATTGTGAACATTATTAAAAACTGTGGGAATAAGTTTCATATTTTTTTAAAAAAAAATTCTCAGTGTAGTTTTTTCTTCTTTTAAGAAACATAGGTTGAATAACCCACACATTGTTCCATTCCATGTGTTGAAAATAATGGAATAACTTACATTAGCCTCCCAAAACCTTGAGCCCTCCAGATGTTTTCGACTTCAACAACTGCCAGGATCTGCTAGCATGGCCAATCATCAGGCATGCTGGGAGTTGTATTCCAAGACTTCTGGGTAGCAGGCTACAGCAGATTGGGGAAGTTTGATATGCAGTGTCACTGTCATGTATAGGCTTTAGAGCTACGTTCATTGACTGCTACAGCATCTAACTCATGGGTCTGCCAAACCTGGGGGCACATTTGATCTCTGCAAAACTGTCCTGGGTACCACCTTAAAATGGCTGCCACAGACCTGGCTAGTCAAAAAAGGCAAGTAAACTTCCAAAAATACCCAGTACAAGGTGAGATCTGAGCCCCAACACAAAAAACACTTCCTTTGAACCCAAAGTTTTCTGTGCCAACAGAAGTGCCCTCACCCTGTGCCCGGCTTGCCTGGCCGCAGGGGGGGGAGGTTGCGGGTGGTGGGGTGAGGACGGGACAAGGGCGAAGGCCATCTATACATTTATAGAAACACATCCCAAAAATCTTTTCAACACACAAATAATTGAATCAATATGATTTTATAAATGGTGCTCTATCAATAAAACGTTTAAAAATCCCTGAACATTCAACTAGCATGTCAGTAATGAAGGTTTAGATGAGCCACTTCTCTAAACACCTTGTTGTTCAGTCATGTCCGACTCTTCATGACCCCATGGACCATATAGCACACCAGGCCTTCCTGTCCTGCGCTCTCTCCCGGAGCATAATCAAGACCATATTCATTGCATCAGTGATGCTATCTAGCCATCTCATCTTCTGCTGTCCCCTTCTCCTTTTGCTACAGCGGTGATCTTGGAGCCCTAGAAAATAAAATCTGTCACTGCTTCCATTTCTTCCCCTTCTATATGTCAGGAAGTGATGGGGCAAGATGCCATGATCTTCGTTTTTTTAATGCTGAGTTTCAAACCAGCTTTTGTACTCTCCTCTTTCACCCTCAACAAGAGGCTCTTTAGATCTTCTTCACTTTCTGCCATTAGGGTGGTATCATCTGCGTATCTGAGGTTGTTGATAATTCTCCCGGCAATCTTAATTCCAACCTGTGATTCTTCCAACCCAGTGTTTCTCATGATGTACTCTGTATATAAGTTAAATAAGCAGGGCGACAATATGCAGCGTTGTTGTACTCCTTTCCCAATTTTGAACCAATCGGTTGTTCCATGTCCGGTTCTTACTGTTGCTTCTTGGCCCTAGTACAGGTTTCTCAGGAGACAGGTAAGGTGGTCTGGTACTCCCATCACTTTCAGAATTTGCCACAGTTTGTTGTGATCCACACAATCAAAGGCTTTAGCATAGTCAATGAAGCAGAAATAGATGTTTTTCTGGAATTCTCTTGCTTTCTCCATGATCCAGCGAATGTTGGTGATTTGATCTCTCGTTTCTCTGCCTCCTCGAAACCCAGCTTGTACTTCCAGTAGTTCTCAGTTCACATCCTGCTGAAGCCTAGCTTGTAGGATTTTGAGCATCACCTTGCTGGCATGTGAAATGATCGCAATTGTGCGGTAGTTTGAACACTCTTTGGCGTTGCCCTTCTTTGGAATTGGAATGTAAACTGACCTTTTCCAGTCTTGTGGCCACTGTTGAGTGTTCCAAATTTGTTGGCATATTCAATGCAAGACTTTAACAGCATCATCTTTTAGGATTTTAAATAGCTCAACTGGAATACTGTCATCTCCGCTAGCTTTGTTGTTAGTAACGCTTCCTAAGGCCCACTTCACTTCACTTTCTAGGATGTCCGGCTCAAGTTCAGTGACCACACTATCTTGGCTATCAGGGACATAAAGACCTTCCCTGTATAGTTCTTCTGTGTATTCTTTCCACCTCTTCTTAATCTTATCTGCTACTGTTAGGTCCCTGCCTTCTTGGTCCTTTATCATGCCCGTCTTTGCACAAAACCTTCCCTTGATATCTCCGATCTTCTCGAAGAGATCTCTAGTCTTTCCCATTCTGTTGTTTTCCTTGATTTCTTTGCATTGTTCATTTAAGAAGGCCTTCTTGTCTCTCCTTGCTATTCTCTGGAACTCTGCATTCAGTTGGGTATATCTTCCCCTTTCTCCCTTCATTTTTGCTTCCCTTCTTCCCTCAGCTACTTGTAAGGGCTCCTCAGACAGCCACTTTGCTTCCTTGCATTTCTTTTTCTTTGGGATGGATTGAGTTGCTGCCTCCTGAACAATGTTACAGACCTCTGTCCATAGTTCCTCAGGCACTCTGTCTATCAGGTCTAATCCCTGAAATCTATTCCTCACCTCCACTGTATATTCATAAGGGAGATGATTGAGGTCATACCTGAATGGTTTAATGGTTTTTCCCTACGTTCTTCAATTGAAGCCGAAATTTTGCAAGAAGCAGCTCGTGATCTGAGCCACAGTCAGCTCCAGGTCTTGTTTTGACTGACTGTATAGAGCTTCTCCATCTTTGCCTGCAAATGACATAATCAGTCTGATTTCAATATTAACCATCTGGTGATGTCCATGTGTAGAGTCGTCTCTTGTGCTGTTGGAAAAGAGTGTTTGCTATGATCGGGGTGTTCTCTTGGCAAAACTCAATTAGCCTTTGTCCTGCTTCATTTTGTACACCAAGGCTATGCTTGCCTGTTATCCCAGTTATTTCTTGACTTCCTACTTTAGCATTCCAATCCCCTATGATGAAGAGGACATCTTTTTTTGTGTTCATTTTTGAAGGTGTTGTAGGTCTTCATAGAACCGATCCACCTCAGCTTCTTCGGCCTCAGTGGTTGGGGCATAGACTTGAATTACTGTGATGTTGAATGGTTTGCCTTGGATTTGTACTGAGATCATTCTGTCATTTTTGAGATTGTACCCCATTACTGCTTTTCCCACCCTTTTGTTGACTATGAGTGCTACTCCATTTCTTCTAAGGGATTCTTTCCCACAGTAGTAGATATGATGGTCACCTGAATTAAATTCGCCCATGCTTGTCCATTGTAGTTCGCTGATTCCCAAGATGTCGATGTTCAATCTTGCCATCTCATGTTTGACTTCTTCCAGCTTACCTTGATTCATTGATCTTACATTCCAGTTTCCTACACAATATTGTTCTTTACAGCATCGGATTTTCTTGTCCTCACCAGACACATCTACAGCTGAGTGTCCTTTCGGCTTTGGCCCAGCCGCTTCACTCTTTCTGGCGCTACTTGGAAATTCCCTCTACTCTTCCCCAGTAGTGTATTGGACACCTTCCAACCTGAGGGGCTCATCTTCCGGTGTCATATCTTTTAGCCTTGTGATACGTTCCATGGGGTTTTTTTGGCCGGAATACTGGAGTGGGTTGCCATTTCCTTCTCCAGTGGACCACATTTTGTCAGAACTCTCTGCCATGACCTGTCTGTCTTGGGTGGCCCTGCATGGCATAGCTTATGGCTTCACTGAGTTACACAAGCCCCTTCGCCACAACAAGGCAGTGATCCATGAAGGGGTCTCTAAACATCTACATTTATGTAAGATCTCACCTGCGGCTTCTGAGTTCCAGACCATATTTATCCATTTCGGAATCTTACCCAATCAGGTTTTTGCTAATACTGATTTCATGTGCACATAAAACTCACATACAGATGTTATTCAATTCATAAAATATCTCTGCATTGTATTTCAGCTCACAACTGGACATTTTCCCCAGCATGGAGTGACAAAGCACTATCTCGTACTTTATATCAGATGGTCCCAAACGATGCTCATCAGTAATAAGCTTCTGTTGTTGTTGTTGTTCAGTCGTTAAGTTGTGTCTGACTCTTTGTGACCCCATGGACCACAGCACGCCAGGCCTTCCTGTCTTCCATTCTCTCCCTGAGTGTGCTCAAGTTCATATTCATTGCATCGGTGATGCTATCTAGCGATCCCATCCTCTGCTGTCCCCTTCTCCTTTTGCCTTCAATCTTGCCCAGCATCAGGGTCTTTTCCAGGGAGTTTTCTCTTCACGTTAGGTGGCCAAAATATTTGAGCTTCAGTTTCAGTATCTGTCCTTCCAATGAGCACTCAGGGTTGATTTCCTTTAGGATTGACTGATTTGACCTCCTTGCAGTCCAGGGCACTCGTAAGAGTCTTCTCCAGCACCACAGTTCGAAAGCATCAATTCTTCAGTGCTCAGTCTTCCTTATAGTCCAATTCTCACAGCCATACATTACTACTGGGAAAACCATAGCTTTGATTAGATGGACCTTTGTCGGCAAGGTGATGTCTCTGCTTCTTACTATGCTGTCTAGGTTTGCCATAGCTTTCCTCCCAACAAGGAAGCATCTTTTAATTTCATGTCTACAGTCACCATCTACAGTGATCTTGGAGTCCTAGAAAATATAATCTGTCACTGCTTCCATTCCTTCCCCTTCTATATGCCAGGAAGTGATGGGGCCAGATGCCATGATCTTCATTTTTTTAATGTTGAGTTTCAAACCAGCTTTTGCACTCTCCACTTTCACCCTCAAGGAAAGGCTCTTTAGATCCTCTTTGCTTTCTGCCATTAGGGTGGTATCATCTTCATATCTGAGGTTGCTGATAATTCTCCCAGCAATCTTAATTCCGACCTGTGATTCATCCAGCCTGGCATTTCTCATCATGTAAATAAGCTCCTGTAACCACCTACATTTATGTAAAATCTCACCTGCAGCTAGGGATGGCGGAGAAATCTGCCACGGACCCCAATGAGGCTAGATTCCTTAGAATCTGGCCCCCGGAGTCCATGGCAGAACGGACTGCCCCCCCGCCACCCCGCAAAGCCCAGTCTTGACGGACCATACCTGGAGCCGGCTGGTCCAGGTCTGTCCTCTTCCTTCTGCAGCCGGCTGCTGCTGGGCTGCGGCTGCAAATGGCGTCCAGCGTAGGGGACACCATTGGCGTCCCTGCCCTTGGCTGTGAGTGGCTATGTAAATATTTACGTAGCCAATCACAGCCAAGGGCAGGGACGCAAATGATGTCCCCTATGCTGGACACCATTTGCAGCTTCAGCCTGACAACGGACGGAAGTCCAGCTGCAGACAGCCCCGGCCAGCAGCTCTGTGGGCTCACCATGGCATGGATCACCTCCCCCCCAGCAGACCCCAGAGCAGAACGGTAAGTGTGTAGTAACTTTTGAGTTCTAGATGATATTTATCCATGTAGGAATCTTACCCGATCAGGTTTTTGCTAAAATTGATTGCATGTGCACATACAACTCAGGAGGTTGGAGAATTCCACCATGGACTCCAGTGAGGCCAGATTTTTGAGTCCGGCACCCCAGATTCCATGGTGGAATGGGGCAATCCCCCCAACCCTGCGGAATCCCCCCCGGATGGTGCCTACCTGGGGGCAGCGGCGGCAGCGGCGGCAGAGGCGGCTCAGGCTCTGGGTGGTCTTCTGGCCGCTGCCGGGCTGTGGCCGCAAATGGCAGCCCTTACACCAGCCGCCATTTGCGTCCCTGTCTTTTGCCATGATAGGCTATGTAAATATATACGTAGCCTATCACGGCTATGGCAGGGATGCAAATGGCGGCCGCTACGAGTCACCGCAGAGCGGAGCCGGCCAGGGAGGATTCCGGGAAGGAGGACGGAGCACCTTCCCCCCCCACTGTGGATAGCCCTAGCAGAACAAGGTAAGTGTTTCGTACACCCCTACATACAACTCACATACAGATGTTATTCAATTCATAAAATATCACTGCATTCTATTTCAGCTCACAACTGGACCTTTTTCCCCAGCCTGGGGTGACAAAGCACTATCTCGTACTTTATATCAGATGGTCCCAAACGATGCTCATCAGTACATTGGGCTTGTCCAGTTACTTGTGCATTTCAACTGGACATGGATTGGGCTCTTTACTCTGGATAATATGCATGCAGAATGGCGTTTGCAAAAGTTACTGCCAATGCTTTCACAAGGAGGCATCTGTGTTACCTTTATAGAAAAATTGACAACCTTTGGAAAACGTGGGGGAAAGGCATGGTCATCGCATAGTGAATTGGAAGGACATTCACCTTTCATGGAAAGCAAAGCCAATGTATTTCTTGCTGATACTGCAACTCCACTTATAATTACAATAAGCATGTTCATTCAGAGATCAGTCCTAGATTCACCAATAAGTAAGTTATGGATTATGACAACATATTGGGATTTCACAGCAAGCACCACTTTAATGGGTAACGATATACAATCCTTGCATGGTATGCTATCCTTCGCAGTCCACTCAAAGGATCCATTCGGATTCAGGCAATTTCTTCAGAGTGTAAATCCTTCCTGGGCAAAAAAAGATGACTTCATCAAGGTATTCTGGGAGAAGGCCTTTAACTGTTCATTGAAACAATCCCGTGAGAATAGAGTGCTGAAGAAAGACTGCAGTGAGGACGAGAAACTGGAGAGCCTTCCTGGAATTTTCTTTGAGATGAGTATGACTGGTCACAGCTACAATGTTTACAATGCTGCCCTTGCTGTGGCACATGCTTTATATTCCATGTATGTATCAAGATCCAAACACAAATTATGGGAGTCTGGAAGAAAGCTGGTGCCCTGGAATGAGGTGGCATGGCAGGTATTTCCAATCAAAGCCACATCTTTTCTTTGTTTGGATAGGGAGGTGGCTGTGTGGAGGGTAAGCTGGCACCAGTGCCAGTGGTATTATGTCCTCTTTACATTAAAAGGTGCAGAAGTTACACATGAAGCTCTTCCCAGCTTCTCAATGGAGCATTTCTTAAAGTCATGCATAGGAGTTATTAGGTTTAAGGTTAAGGTTAATAGATATCACTTTGCTTGTTGTCTCCACCTCCTTTTCCTTTTCTATAGAATCCCATTCAGTAACTTATTTTTCTCTAGAGGGGCACGTTAAGGCAAAATGGCATGAGGGACATACCATAATTCCCAGTTACCCAAAATGATCTGCCACAAATTTCTAATTCTACCTGGTTAGGAAATGGGGCAGACAACTCTTCCCAAGGGAAAGGTTTTTCATCCTTCTAGCCACAGTAAAGTAGTGAGAAAGCAAGACCCAGACTGATGTAAAATAATCTCAACCTTCCTAGGATAGGTCAGTGTGATCACGAAAATACTTTGTTGTCCATTTGTGTGTTTTTATCTTTGAATTTAGCTCCATCCTTTTCTGAGGGGCATCTCATTCAACAACAGTGCGGGGGAGGCAGTAGAGTTTGATGAAAATGGAGAAGCAATCACAGGATTCGATGTTACAAACTGGATAATTTTCCCAAATCAATCCTTCCTGAGAGTTAAAGTGGGAATGTTCAATCCAGCAGCTCCTCCTGGAAAAAAGTTAACAGTCCATGATAAAAGCATCGTGTGGCCTAGGACGTTCAAGCAGGTGAGACAGCAAGGATCTTGCCAGATGTAGCACAACTTGATTGTTTTAAAATACTTTACACCACCTTTCGTGTCCAACCTAACCAGGCCGTGTACAATAAAAGAAATAAAATATAAATCGAAGAGTCACGGGAGTGCCTTTTTAATTGAAGGTGAGTCATGCACACAAAAGTTTCACCATTATAAGCCTCAAAATTCTACTGATTACAAAAAAGTGATGCCAGTTGAGCTAACAATTGGAAACATGGTATCCACTTTCTACCTGATGAGGTCTACAATTGTAGAGACTTGTGATAAAAATTTCCACAGGTACAAGGAGTTAAAATCTGCTGAAATGTGACACATTTACACTTTTCCCCCTATTTCATCATGGCATTTCATGTATAACTTCTAAATTTGGCTAAAATCTACTGATGTACTTTATTCAGAGTTGCTGAGGCTAGGGATGTTGCGGGAGCCCAACTGGGCCTGAGAGTCTACACCCCCCCATGACCCCCAGACTGTGCCCACCACGCTGTCCTCACTTGCCCCTCACATGCACTCTGCCGGACTCACCGTGAGCCCATCGGGTGAGTGCCCACCATTTTTCTGCCTTTGGTTTCTGCATAAAAAAGGAAGTTTAAAAAATGTGCATATTTAAATATGCACAGTTTGGTGACAGGAAAACTTACTATGTGCAATATTAGAGGTATAATGCTTGTGGGCGGCTGAAGCACGGGTCCGTGGGGAAGCAAGCAGGGGCGGTGCTTCAGTGGGCGCCCAGAGAACCCAAGTTGGGGTGGGTTCTCACATTCCTAGCTGAGGCGTGCCTTTCTTTGGTTTGGCGAGGTTCTGACCAGTGGTTAACAACTATTAAGGATTTTTTGTCCCATTACAACCTATGGCAGCAAATGCTTGTGAAGGTTTGTCATGCATGTGGAGTGTCATTCTGGAGCTACAATGCTGCAAGTACTTCCATGTTTTCAAAGGAGTTTGCAGAGGAAATCAAGGACATTCTGCTTCAATGCCTATGCCTTTATTTATGGGATGTGACTTCACAACATCAGGCCATACATTACTAGACAGATTGGGACACTAGCCTTGGGGTGCTTGGGGACTTTAACACTTCCCCCTACCCCCCTGCTGTGGTCCCACTCTGAATCAGACAGCCCTGACTCCACTTTCCATTGCCAAACAGGAATGTGCTTGCGGAGACCTATTCTGACATTTGTACACAATACGTGAAGGGCTAAACAGACCCACGATGACACTGGGGACAAGGCTTACATACGTGCCCATATCCCACTCCCCACATTACCCTACACACCATCCAGTGAATGCACACCTAGGGCTTCCGATACAAACATATTGCTTCTAACTGAGATAACAGCTCCAAATAATTTTGTCCCAAACCCACCAACCCAACTATGTACCTCTCTCTCTCTCTCTCTCTCTCTCTCTCTCTCTCTCTTTCTCTCTCTCTCTCTCTCTCACACACACACACACACATAAACACACACACACTTTCCTTGAACATCTCGGGAAGTTCAGGCTTTCTTAAAGAACATTCAAATACCCCCGCCCCCCGCCACCGCCTTTGAAGCTACTCTCCCATCATGTCCTGTTGATATATGTGTGCTGCCACAAGTATATAAGTGCCATTATCACACATGTCTCTTGCAAATCATAGTTTGTTTTGTGCAGGCATTGGTTTTGGTGGATTTTTTAAAAAGAACAAAAAAATGGACCCCCACCCTGATTTCCCAGCCACCTAATAAGATGGCAAAACAGGGAGAGCTGCGTTGGCACAGCCATGGCACATACATGCACCTAAAACATACATGCACTGGCACAACAGAGTGGTTTTTTACATACCATAGGGGATACCACAGCAGTTCCCTATAGAGGAGACACCTGACTGATGGTGTGATACAAAAACACACATGCACACACACAGGGCAGAAAAACAAGCAGGAGGGCTGCGGGTGGTGACCTTTAACCATAACTGTTTCATGTTGCTCACTGGGAAAATCCTCCACCTTAGTTTGGACTGTGAGGGCCTGTACCTTGTCTTGGGCAAAGAGACAGATTGGGGATGCTGTTGGGGAACTACCCACGCTGCTGCTCTGACCAACATCATGAGGTGTTGGAGAACCCTAGAACTATGGTCCTGGAGGAAGTGAACATCCACACTGATGCTGCCTTAACAGGACCAGCTCAGGATTTCATGTCCTCTATGACAACTATGGGGTTGTCTTGGATTGTCATTGACCCAATGCATAGGGCAGGGCTCACACTTCATTTGGCCTTTGTCTCGGGGCATGAGGTGGGTGGCCTGGATCTTGCTGCACTGTGACATGGTGAGGTGCCACAAGCCATCAACATAGTCACTCAGGTCCCTGCACTCCGGTGCGATCCTTAGTTGGCCTGATTCAGCATGCAGTGAGTCAAGCCAACTCATAGATTTTTCTGCAGGAGGTTTGCACAAATCCTAACTTGTGCAAAATCACAGCC
This sequence comes from Heloderma suspectum, assembly GCF_057233095.1. Lineage (NCBI taxonomy): Eukaryota > Metazoa > Chordata > Lepidosauria > Squamata > Helodermatidae > Heloderma > Heloderma suspectum. The sequence goes on along the minus strand of NC_139463.1, from coordinate 89,173,765 downwards.
AGAAATAGCGGAATTTGCATGAAATCACAGCTGCAAACAGTCTAAGCTGCGATTTTGTGCAAAATGTGCTTTTCATGGCCACAATTTGGCACTAATCCGCGTGCAACTTCGCAACACCCCCCCACACACACTAAAGTTCCTGAGTTTCAGGAACTATCATGCAGCTTGGCTTGCAAATGCAAGCCAAGCCAGGTCCATGCCGGGGATCTGTTGGGCTCTAAATGGCCTAAGCATCTATCCAATTTGGAACACCTTGATACTTGACACCTGCAAAATTATCTTTTTTTATATATAATAATTTTCTTTTTAAAAAAAGAAAAGAAAAGAAAAACACAACACAACAACAACAATAACAATAACATAAACACACAATACACAAACACTAGAATATCTCTTAAGATTGCAAGTTATTTACCTTTGGCTTCCCTTCCACAACAAATGCTCATTATTATCCTCTAGTTCTTATCTTAGTTGTATATTATACATGGAGTTCACAGACATTATCTCATTTCTCTCCTAATTTTAACAGCAACAAAAGAGAATTAACCATCTCAGAGTTCAAAATCCACATACATAGATATCATTTTTCTCTATTTCTTGTACAAATTCTCTAAAAGGTTTCCAATCTAACATCAATTTAGTTGTTGACCCTTCTTTAATTATAATGGTAAGTTTTACCATCTCTGCCAGCTCCATCATTTTCATGATCCGCTCGCTCACAGCTGGTATGGTTTCATTCTTCTACTTTAGTGCATACAATAATCTTGCAGCCGTTGTCATGGAGAAAAAGAGGGTTCCCCCTTTCTCTTCTACGTGTTTATCTGTTAGTCCCAATAAAAAGGTTTCTGGCTTTAATTCTATAGTAGTCTTTAATATTCTTTGAGCTAAAGACCGTTTCCAATATGCCTTAGATTTTTTACAAGTCCACCATAAATGATAAAAGGTTCCCTCTTGATCTTCACATTTCCAACATTTTCCAGAAACACCTTAATACATTTTAGACAATTTAAACAGTGACATATACCGTCTATACAACATCTTATAAAAATTCTCTTTAAGACTTGTACATAAAGTAAATTTTAAATATTTTCCCCACATACTTTCCCACTCTTCCATTGATATATTATGACCAACATTTTGTGCCCATTTTATCATACAATCTTTTACTTGTTCATCTTCTGTCTCATACCTTAACAGTAATTTACACAGTTTAGCAATAACATGCTCATCATTTGTACACAGTGCTGTTTCAAACTCAGATTCTGTTTGTTCAAATCCACTATTTTCTCATCTATTTTAAACCTTTCTTTAATTTGCAGATATGAAAACCACTGACATACATGACCTTCTTCCAATAAGTTTTACCTTGATTTTAACTTCTATTCCCCTTGTGGCAATTCCAGTAAATCATTGTATCTTATCCATTTATGTTGTTGTTGTTCAATCGTTAAGTTGTGTCCGATTCTTCATGACCCCATGGACCATAGCACGCCAGGCCTTCCTGTCCTCCCCTCTCTCCCAGAGCATGCTCAAGTTCATATTCATTGCATCTGTCATACTATTTAGCCATCACATCCTCTGCTGTCCCCTTCTCCTTTTGCCTTCAATCTTTCCCAGCATCAGGCTCTTTTCCAGTGAGTTTTCTCTTTGCATTAGGTGGCCAAGATATTTGAGCTTCAGCTTCAGTATCTGTCCTTCCAATGAGCACTCAGGGTTGATTTCCTTTAGGATGGACTGATTTGACCTCCTTGCAGTCCAGGGGACTCGAGCCCAAGAAATTAAAATCTGTTGCTGCTTCCATTTCTTCCCCTTCTATATGCCAGGAAGTGATGGGGCCAGATGCCATGATCTTTGTTTTTTTAATGTTGAGTTTCAAACCAGCTTTTGCACTCTCCTCTTTCACTCTCAACAAGAGGCTCTTTAGATCCTCTTCGCTTTCTGCCATTAGGGTGGTATCGTCTGCGTATCTGAGGTTGCTGATAATTCTCTCAGCAATCTTAATTCCGACCTGTGATTCATCCAGCCTGGCATTTCTCATCATGTAAATAAGCTCCTGTAACCACCTACATTTATGTAAAATCTCACCTGCAGCTATGAATTCAGGTCACCTGAATTAAATTCGCCCATGCTTGTCCATTTTAGTTCACTGATTCCCAAGATGTCGATGTTCATTCTTTCCATCTCATGTTTGACCACCTCCAGCTTACCTTGATTCATTGATCTGACATTCCAGGTTCCTAAACAATATTGTTCTTTACAGCATCGGATTTATGCATGCTATCAAATTCTCTTCTATGCATTGCTTCTTGTGAAGATATCCAACGTGGTATTTTTTCATAGAACCTTAATTTATATTTATTCCAAATTCTTAATACAGCCCTTCTTATATAATGATTATTAAAATCTACATTCACTTTTGTTTTATCATACCACAAATAACGATGTCACCTGTATCTCAATTCATGTCCTTCTAGTTCTAAAAGTCTTCTATTTTTCAATGTCACCCATTCTTTCATCCACATCAAGCAGCAGGCCGAAAAATAGGTTTTAAAATCTGTTAATCCCAAACCACCTCTTTCCTTTGCATCTTGTATGATTTTTATTTTAACTCTTGGTTTTTTTGCTTGTCATATATACTTCGTTATATCTCTCTGCCACTGCTTGAAAGATAACTCCAATGTAATAATGGGTATCATTTGAAACAAAAATAACATTCTAGGTAATACATTCATTTTGATCATTGCAATTCTTCCCAAAAGTGATAGTTGTAATTTTCCCCATTTTAATAGGTCTGGTTTAATTTCATTTCACACTTTAACATAGTTATTTTGAAAAAGCAACCAATTCATATTTGTCAAAAGGAGTCCCAAATATTTTACTTTCTTTTCAGTTTGGAAGCCAGTCTTATCCATCACCTTTTTTTTTTCTTGAACATACATATTCTTTGTTAAAAATTTTGTTTTCTGTTTATTTGAACCCTGCCATGGCCCACTGCTCCAAATTCTTTTAATTTTTTCATTAAAATTTCAATTCCCTTTAAAGGTTCTTCCGACATAAACACCAAGTCATCTGCAAAGGCCCTCAGCTTATGTTTCTCCTTTTTAATCTTTATTCCTGTAATTCAATCATCTTGTCTTATATCTCTGTTCAATAGTTCTAAAACCAATATAAACAATAGCAGTGACAATGGGCAACTTTGTCTTGTTCCTCTTTGTATCTCACAATGTATAGTCAAATCCCCATTTATAATTATTTGAGCTTTTGATTGGTATATACTGATTTCACCCATTTTATAAAGTTTTCTCGAAAGTCCAGTTCTTCTAAAGTCTTAATTAAAAATTTCCAGTTGAGATTATCAAATGCTTTCTCTGCATCTAAAAAGATCAGAGCTGCTTGTATTTCTGGGTGTTTTTCCAAATATTCCACCACATTCAAGTAGGGATGTACGAAAGTCACTTACCTTTCCGCGGATTATGTTGATGGTAAGTGGGGAGGCATTCCATCCCTCCCCCCAGAATCCTCGATGGAGGGGAGGTGATCCGTTCCTCCCCCCCCGGAATCCTCCATGGCTGGCTGTGCTCCGCAACAGCTCTGCAGAGCAGCCGGCCAGGCCCAGCGGGGGGCAGGGGGGTGGCAGGCCGTTCCGCCACAGATTTTGGGGGGCCGAATGCACCAGCATTTGGCCTCACCGAGATCCGTGGCAGAATTCTCTGACATCCCTACATTCAAGACCATTCTTACATTATCTCTCATCTGTCTCCTTGGTAAGCAACACCTTTGGTCCTCATATACAAACTCCTGCAATATTTTCTTGAGCCTTTCTTCCAAAAAGTGTTGCAAATATCTTATAGTCATTGTTTAATAATGAGATTGGTCTGTAGTTTTTTGCTGAGGTTAAATCCTGTCCTTCTTTAGGTATTAATGTTATATATACTATTTTCCATATTTCCGGTATCTCCCCCTTTTCTAAAATACTGTTCATCATATTTTTCAACGGCTGCAAAATTTCTTCTTCACACTTCATAAAGGCAGCCGCCGGCGAGATCACATCACTCCAGTGTTGAAGGATTTGCATTGGTTACCAGTTATTTTCTCGGCCAAGTTCAAGGTGTTGAATTTGACCTATCCTTTTGAAATCCAATCATCCCATTCCAATCTCCCATTAAACACCAATTGTGAAAAGTTAGATCCACAAGTTTGGATAAGAGATCCTCATAAAATTCCGCTTTGTGGCCATTAGGTGCATAAACTCCTAAAATCAACATTGATACACCATTCAGTGTAATTTTAACTCCCACAAAATGACCTTGTTCAACTGACAATACCAATTCCGGTCCCAAATGTGGCTTAACATATAAAACTACTCCATTGTTTTTCTTTTTTTGGCTTGCAGTTATAAACTCTTCACCTAGTTTTTTTTTAATTAAATATTTGGTATCATCTTTCTTAATATGAGTTTCTTGTAAGCATATTATATCTTGTTTCAGTTTTTGTAAATAGTAAAATATTTTCTTTCTCTTTTGAGGAGCATTCACCCCATTAATGTTCCAAGTTAAAAGTTTATAATCCATTCTTTAAAAAAAAATAAAAATTAAGGTACATTCTTAATTTCCACCTGTTGCACCCTGTGTGCTGTCCTCTTCTTGTACATCAGGTTGTAGGTCTGTCCAATCTTTTCCATAAGTTCGAAGGAACTCTCTTGCTTTTTGAACTGAGTTCAACTTAAATCTCTGTTCTCTGTAAGAGAAGACCACACCTTCTGGGAATTCCCATCTAAACAAGAACTTTTTTTCTGTTTCAGGATTGTTGTTAAAAATGCATAATCTCTCCTTTTCCTCAGAAATCTTCCAGGAATTTATTTCATGACAATAATCTCTTTGCCCACCATCTTCAGTTTAGTTTTATAGTGTTTCTGAAGAATTGAATCCCTTGTAGTTTTCTTTACAAAATGTACAATAATATCTCTGGGTAGACCTCTTGTTTTTGCATATGTCAAATTCAGTCTGTAAGCTCCATCTATTTCCATTTCCATGGTTTTCTCTTCTTTACTCAAAAAGGCTGCTATAGTCTTTACCAATTCCATTCTGAGGTCAGGGTCTGTGCTGCCATAACTTTCCGCAACCCCTCTAAAACATAACAAGCATTCCTTGTCTTTAAGCTCAAACCAAGCTAAGGCAACCTGCTCACGTTCTAACTCCGTAGTTACAATTTCTGCATTATTTTCCAGTACTTCCACTCTTTGTCATTATTTTAACTTCTTCTGTTCTTTGACTTAATGCATCATCTAATTTCTTAAATTCTTGTCTCAGTTCTTCCTTCATGTCTTTAATCTCCTCCTTTCCTTCCAATACTTGTCTTTCCATCCATTTTTCTATACATTGTTCAAAGGTGCTCATCCTTTGTTCTATACGTTGCTCAAAAGTGCCCATCCTTTGTTGTATGCATAGTTGCAAAGCCTCCATCTTTTTTGCTTATAGCATCTATAATATTTTGTGTTTGTTCATCCAAGGGCAGTTTTTGTATATCTTGCTTCTGCTCAGGTACCTCTTCCTTGCTTATAGATGTTGCTTTCACCAATAATTTCATAGCTCCCATCAGAGTCTCTTTTAGAGAGCCTTTCCTGGATTTAGTATTTCTACTTAGTTGTTCTGTAGGCATCTCCCAGGTATTGGCTCTACTATGAGTTTTTCTGATATCCTTTGCTGGTTTATCCAAATTCATAGCACTCAATCAATTATCTTCTTCATTACTTCCTTTATAAAGTAATCTATCTGGATATCCAGTAAGTTATTGATCTTCCAATGCCAAAAGAGATCTCTCTCAGTATCAAAAGGAGAAAAAGGGATAAAAATAAAAAAGAACATGAAAAGAAGAAAGATTTTTCATAAGCTGCTGATTTTTTAACATCCAACAGGTGTCAGTAATACTCCTTCTTTACTAAATTTCACTAAATCAGCCCACAAGTTGATCTTATTCCAGCCTATTCCAGGCTTTCTGTCAAAGATTTATTTTGACTTTGTCGCTTTCTCAAGGTCATGCAGAAGATAGAAGCAACTGGACATAGCTTTCAGCCATATAAATTCAAACATTAAACCCTTCAAACAATGATTTAAAGAAATAGGAAGTTAATTAGACTGTAATAGTTATTAAAAAATACAAACAGTTTTAGTACTCTTTCTTTTTTCTTCTTTTGAAAGGACCTCTTGAGCTAAATTCACTTTGTAAAAGTCTGCAACTCCTTGATTTTAATTCAGGTTAGATTTCTACAACTGCCATACTTCTGCTTTTTTCTGTGTAAGGGGTGCTTGCTGGTAGCTTAAATTTCCAAATGGTATCTAAGACTGGAGCACGCCCATCCTCTTAATTAATTAAGAGTTTCAAAACAGCATTTCAGTAGGTGTTTATCTCCTGCATCTGACCTTAGTTTTCAGCCCCTTTGCATCCTCCACAAAGGCAGCTGTTCTTCTAAGATTTCATCCAGATGGTACTGCAGGCTTCCCCTTTATTTTCCAGGGGGAAAAAAAGGTTTCTCAACCTTTTCACAGCTGTTTGAAAGAAGCGACTTGCAGAGCCCCGCAAGTCACTGCCAGGATGACATGGCTCCTTACCGGAAGTCTCGACAGTCATGAAACCATAATGATCAAAACATCTTTTTCTCAGTGCTGTCCATTCTCCACTGATGTTTCTGATTAGGTGCTGCCCATTTCTGTGTGTAATGACAACTGCCATCCTGGCCACATCAGGAAAAAGAAGGAAGGGGAGCCATTTTGCTGCTATGATTGTGCCCCGTGTCCTCAAGGGGAAATTTCTAATCAGACCGGTAGGAATCATGGTTCTTCATAGATGTCAAACATACTGCATCTCATACCATATCCAGCAAAACCAGTGTAATAAAAATGTACATGGCCTTTGGTCTGGAAGGAGTAAGAAAATGTTACTAATCCTTGAATATCTGACTATAGGAAGAGGTCTTGTTATGCAAGAATGCAGACATCTCTTTTACATTCAGGCCTAGGTATGCTTGAATATCTGGCTATAGGAAGAGGTCTTGTTATGCAAGAATGCAGACCTTTCTTTTACATTCAGGCCTAGGTATGCTTGGTCACACATTTTGACACTAGTCTAAACATTGGATTGATGGTTTCTTTCAGTTGGAAATGTGCTTCATACATAAAGAAAAGAAGGAAGATATATACAGCCAGCTACTGACAAAGAACACAGTGCTGTGTCATCAAGTAACAGTGCAGACTCTTTGGGAGTCCAGTAATTCAATGTTTCTTGCATAATACAAAATAAAAAGAAACCACTCCATATGCAAAGCTAGGAGCCAGGGGGAAGGATTATAGTGTCCATGTAAAACTTTGCTATATAGACGTATAGATGGATAGACAACAGGCAGAAAGACAAATCATCACCTTTACCTTCCAATTCCCTGGATGTTTGAGTTTGACCCAAAATGAGATAGCCTTAATTCTGGTGTTAACCTGGCAAGATTAATGGGGCCAGAATGACCAGACATATTCCTTAATAGTAAGAGGCAAAGTTTCCAAGCACACCTTTCTGTCAAGGAATTTGAACAACAATACCCCAGGAGGGCTTGGAGATGGTTAGAGAAGATGACTCATCCTTATTCGCCCCTTCAGCAAGGCGGGGGCAAGCTAGGTGTGAGTGGGAAACAGCAGAAGAACTTCGGGAAAACAAAAGATTAGGGATGGACGAAAGGGACTTACCTGATCCCTCAGCTTGCTTTGTGGTGGGGTGGAGGCGCTTCGGTTCAGGCGAGGGGGGGAGGCGCCCTGACTCGCCTGGCCGAAATTCAGGCTGGGGGGGAGGCGCCCCATTCCTCGCTGCCGAAATTCAGGCCGGGGAGGAGCGCCCCGTCTACCCGGCCGCGAAAAAAAAAGTAAAGTAAAAAAACCACACACACCCATGGTAAGCTACGTAACGATTTACGTATCATGGCTAGATTTCCAAAGTCAGCTGTGATAGGCTATCTAAGTCGTCACGTAGCCTATCATGAGTGACTTTGGGGAAAAAAAAAGCGCGTACGCTTTTTTGGGGGGGAAAAAAAAGCGCGTACGCAAATGGTGGCGCCCATGGGGCGCCACCATTTGCGTTCCTTAGTTTGGCACGTCTAGTCTACGTAAAGATGTACGTAGACTACGGCGAAAATAAGGGAACGCTATTTGCGTTGCCCTTATTTTCGCCGTAGTCTACGTACATCTTTATGTAGACTAGACGTGCCAAACTAAGGAACGCAAATGGCGGCACCCCATGGGCGCCGCCATTTGCGTACGTGCTTTTTTTTTTTCCAAAGTCACCCGCGATAGGCTACGTGACAATTTATGTAGCCTGTCACAGCTGACTTTGGAAATCTAGCCGTGATAGGCTATGTAAATCATTACGTAGCCTATCATGGCTGTGTTTTGTTTTGTTTTATACTTTCCTTTTTTATTTTGCAATGGTGGTGGCAGCAGCCGGTCAGAAGACCGGCCGCCACCCCCGCCCCCGCCGAACCACCGCTGGGACCCGCCACCAAGAGGGACATTCGCACGAGGTAAGTCCCATCCCGGGGGGAGCAGGGGGCCGGCGGGGAATTTCACCACCAATTTCAGGGGGCCGAATGTGTTGGCATTCGGTCTCCCAGAGATTCATGGAGAAATTCTCTGCCATCCCTACAAAGATACAGAATGGGAATGAGAGTGAAGTGACCTATAAACTCTGAAGCACTGGGGGATAGTATCTCCCTCTCTGGAGATCTGATGTGGGAAAGGCAGGGCTGCTATTGGAGTGTTTTCTTTCACCTCTATTCAGTCTATGTATTTGTAAATTACATTCAACTATTTCAAAATGCCATAAGCCTCCCATGCCATAAGCCTCCACCTTCTAAAAGAAATCAAACCCAGGTAAGCACAACACCCAAAACCAGCAGTACCATCAGGCTCAGTAGGACTCCTGCCTCAGTTGGCAGGTTGGAAAGGGTGGTGAAATGAACATCCCTACCCCACACACACACTGCCTTCCCACCTCAGCTTCCAGCCACCACTGCCATCCTGCTTTGCAGTTGAGTTCCTGCTCATGTTTGCTGGGGATTGCATTTTTGGAGGGTTCAAAATGATGGGAGCCTCCTGCTGTGTCTGGCACTCTAGAATCTAGCAGGAGTGAAGATTCTACAATAGGATGCTGCTGCTGGAACCAAGTAAGCTGAGCGGGAAGGGGAGAAGGATGTCATGAGTGATTGTTGGGAAAAACAGGGGCAGGGGCAGGGGTGGGGGATAGTCTTTGCTTGCCTACATCAGGCAGTGGCATTGCAGTTGGAGAGAGAGAGAGAGAGGACTGCTTCACACAGGGCTTTTATCCTGCTATTGCGATTGCTCCTTCACACAAGCTTGCAGGCTCTTTACATGACACCATGATCATCCAAGGCGTTTCCTGCAATAAAGGCCATTTGTTCTGTTTTTAAATAGATCACAGGTAATGAGCTATCAAATTACCCTGTTGTGTTCTGCTTGAGTTCCCTCTGTAAAAAAAGAAGATATGGCAAGAAAAGGAGTGAGATCAATTAAAGATAATGGAAGACTCAGATATGGGGAGAAGGAGAGGAAAGGGGTGGGGAGAAGGAAGCATGTGAAAAAGGGAGTCGAAGTGATCCAGAATTTAAAATGGAAGCAGAAAGCCCCATTTTAAATGCAGGATTTTACACTGGTAAAGAGATGCCAAGTGAGAGAGAGAGAGAGAGAGAGAGAGAGAGAGAGAGCAACACCAGTTGCTGGGGAACGTGGGGGGGGGTGCTGTTGCACTCATGTCCTGCTTGTGGACTTCTTATTCGGGCATCTGGTTGGCCATTGTGGGAACAGAATGCTGGAATAGATGGACCCTTGGTCCAATGCAGCATGGCTCTTATGTTCTTAAGTGTGTGTGTGTGTGTGTATGAGAGAGAGAGAGAGAGAGAGAGGGAAAGTGAGCAGCTTCCCGGTGAGCTTGTGGTTCACAGGTGAGATTTAAACACAGACGTCTTGGCTCAAAGTTCATGCATTACCATAATACATCAGGAAGCACCATGTTCTCTCTCATATCGGAGGCATATTTATTTTATATATATATTTGGTTTCCATACATGGATTAAGGCAGATGTATTTGGGCAATGCTATCTGATAGGGATAGAATATATGAATAATTCAAGATGAGCTATTTTAAAGGCCTCTACCACCTTCTCAGATTGCATCTGCTCTCTATCTCTTATTAAAAAGTACTTCTTTTTCTTTCCAGATATGGATTCCTGTACTGATTGTTCAGAAGATCACTATTCAAACTTAGAGCAGGATCAATGCATTCCCAAGGTTATAAGCTATCTCTCCTATGAGGAACCTTTGGGGATTTCATTGTCTTTCTCTGCTGTTGCTTTTGCTGTGATCACAGCTTTGATACTTGGAAACTTTGTGAAGCACCAGGACACTCCCATAGTCAAAGCCAACAACCGGAGCCTCACCTACATCCTGCTCATCTCCCTCCTTTGCTGCTTCCTCTGCTCCTTGCTGTTCATCGGACAGCCAAACAGGATGACTTGCCTTCTCCGGCAAACAACTTTTGGCATTGTCTTCTCAGTTGCTCTTTCTGCTCTTTTGGCAAAAACCATCACTGTGGTTCTGGCATTCATGGCTACCAAACCAGGATCCAAGATGAGGAAATGGGTAGGGAAAAGGGTGGCAAATTTGATAGTCATTTCCTGCTCCTCTATTCAAACAGGAATTTGCTTGATTTGGCTAAGTACATTTCCTCCATTCCCAGATATGGACATGCATTCACTGACTAGGGAAATTGTAGCAGAATGCAATGAAGGCTCAGTCACCATGTTCTACTCTGTTCTGGGCTACATGGGCATTCTGGCCATTGTCTGCTTCACAGTAGCTTTTCCAGCCAGAAAGTTGCCAGACAGTTTCAATGAGGCCAAATTTATCACATTCAGCATGTTGGTCTTTTGCAGTGTTTGGCTCTCCTTTGTTCCAGCCTATCTGAGTACCAAGGGGAAATACCTGGTGGCCGTCGAGATCTTCTCTATCCTAACTTCCAGTGCTGGCTTACTGGCTTGCATCTTTTTCCCTAAATGCTACATCATAGTGTTCAGGCCCCACCAGAACATCAGGGAGCAAATAACAAGGACAAAAAGCTAACAAAGAATGCCAGAAACCGTTTCCTTTTTCCAAAATGTGTGAATAATTGGTCTGAATTGCTTATGAATAACAAATTGTGGTCCTACTTCACCCCTGAACAGGGCCTATTATATTGAAAAATGTGGGATCTGATCTATGCAAATTAGTTGCATGTTTTGCCTTCTGAGTGTATCAGAATTCCTACCTAGCAACAATCAGCTTGAGGCCATTGCTGGTGACTACAGACCTGTTGTACCTTTGGTCTTTATACTGCACAAGGAGTCGGGTATACATACTCTGACTAAACTCGAAATCTATCTGTATTTGACAGTGATTGGAGACAAAGGCTTGGTTTGCACAAAATGGCTGACTGTGGTTTAAACAACCCATAGTTAATCGGGGCCATACCAGAGCAAGAGAGTGTTGTGCTTTCTATACAGTTGCCACTTCTCCTTTGCAACCAGTTTCTTAAAAAAAATGGAATGCCCCATCCATTAGTTGTTTGATGCAGCCTCAGTAGTAAAAGAGGAGGATTCGCATCAAACTCTAAACCACACCCCATTTTCAAAGGTGACAGTTGCACCGCCCCCTGTTGAGACAGAAAGTCCTGCCCTAGCTGGAAGTCTGCCGTATGTGATCAGTTGACCTGGTCATATGACCTTCATGGTCACTTGACGGGGGTCACGTGACCGCTCTACAAACTTGCCATACCGCCATGGAAAAATCGGAATTCGTTTTAGAGCCCTAGGGGGTTCGGATGAGGAGACAGTTGAGCAGAGCCTTTTCCAAGCCATGCCCAGATTGGTGCGGCTGGGTCATGTAACCCCTCTATGAACTCATCATGCCACTGAGGGCTGCTAGGATTTGGTTTTAGAGCCCTAGGGCATATGGGTGTGGAAATGGCTTGCAGGGCCTTTTCCAAGCTGTGCCTGGATTTGCCCAGCGGGGTCATCTGAGCCCTCTATGAACTCACCATGCTATCACAGACCAATAAGAAGAGGTCTTAGAGCCTGTCCCTGTAACGTCACACCCCACAACCCCACTGACCAATTGAGATAGACTTGCCCCCAGAAAAACAGCCTTTTTTCTTGCCCAGGCACGTTTTCTACACAGAGAACATGGAATGGCTAAAGAACATGGAGTGGCCAAGAGTGACTGGGGGACCTTCAGGTTTTACTCATCCCCCAGTACCCTTGTGCATTCAGCCCAGAAAGATGGAAACTGCACCTATGACACCTGGAGTCATAAACATTAAACCAAGGAAGGGAGCTGTATCTCCCATGGGACAAAGAACTTTTCCTGAAACCGAGTTACACGCTGATTTGAGTATAGATAGCACTGAGGTGAAGCCTGTTGATGACATGGATGGGTGCTTATGAAAATAGCCACCTTGCCTTTAGAGAAAATGGAGCTGGGGAATCCTGACACAGACTGGTCTACTTACCGCACAGCCCTTGAGGATCTGGAAGAGGAGATGGAAGTTGTGGCAGAGAAAGGATGCACGCTGGTAAGTGTTTATTTCTGAGATTTGTTCTTAATAGTATTTAGGGAGCAATTGCAGGGGCGGTACATGCTGCTGACTCTAAGCTTTTCATTGTGTTACACAGGAACATGGAATGTGTGATAATATTGAGAACCTGAATATTAAGAGTTCACCGACAGTCAACATTTCCTGCCTGTCATGTATTTCCTGAGACATGTACGTAGAAAGATAATGCTTTTGGTGGCGGTTCTTTCTTTTGCACCAATAAAAATGCTTTGTAGTAACCCTACACATTCATTCTTGTGTTAACCTACAAAATGTCAGAGCACGAAGAAATCCTAAAGAAGATTTATTATACCCCCAGTGATGTTGGGAGTTTGGGTGGAGTGAACCCCTTATTTCAGGAGGCAAAGAAACAGAGCAAAATGCTGGTCAGAAGAGAGGTTACAAGTGGCTCTCAGATCAGGAGGCTTACACACTGCATAAACCAGCCAGGATCCATTTTAAATGAAATAGGACCATAGCGTCTGAAGTGGATGCACAATGGCAAGCCAATTTAGTCAACATGAAGCGATTTTCTCAATACAACAATGGTTACAAGTATATTTTAACCGTGATAGACATTCTGTCTAAATATGCCTGGGCTTGCACTAGGGATGTACAAAAGGGACTTACCTTGTCCCGCAGCTTGCTTCGCGGTGGGGGGGAGGCGCTTCAATTCTCCCCCCAAAGTTCAGGCGAGGGGGGGAGGCGCCCCGCCTCGCCCGGCTGAAATTCAGGCCGGGGAGAAGTGCCCCGTCTCCCCGGCCGCGAAAGAAAAAGTGAAAAAAAAAAAACCGTGATAGGCTACGTAACGATTAACGTAGCCTATCACGGCTAGATTTCCAAAGTCAGCCATGATAGGCTACGTTAATCGTCACATAGCCTATCACGGGTGACTTTGGAAAAAAAAAGCGTGTACGCAAATGGCAGTACCCCATGGGCACCGCCATTTACGTCCCTTATTTTGGCACGTCTAGTCTACGTAAAGATTTACGTAGACTACGGTGAAAATAAGGGAACACTATTTGCGTTGCCATTATTTTCGTCATAGTCTACATAAATCTTTACATAGACTAGATGTGCCAAAATTAGGAATGCAAATGGCGGCGCCCATGGGCTGCCGCCATTTGCGTACGCGCTTTTTTTTTCCCAAAGTCACCTGTGATAGGCTACGTGATGATTTACGTAGCCTATCACAGCTGACTTTGGAAATCTAGCAGTGATAGGCTACGTAAATCATCATGTAGCCTATCACGGGTGGTTTTTTTTTTTTAATTTTTATTTTGTAATGGCGGTGGCGGCAGCCGGTCGGGAGACCAGCCGCCGAACCGCCGCTGGGACCTGCCGCCGAGAGGGACGTTCGGCCATGGTAAGTCCCATCCCGGGGGGGCGGGGGGACGGCGGCGAATTTCCCCAACACTGTCGGGGGGCCGAATGCCTCGGTGCTCGGCCTCCCGAAGATTCGTGGAGAAATTCTCCGCCATCCCTAGCTTGCACTCTAAAAGGCAAAACAGGAAGGGAGGTGTCTGGAGTTTTTAAAGTGGTTTTCACACAAGACAGAATACATCCTATCAAAATACAGATGGACAAAGGAACGGAGTTCCTAAACAAGGATGTGGGTCATCTATTAAAACAACACGGGGTACACCACTTCATTTCCAATAGCAAGGTCAAAGCTGGGGTTGTTGAGAGGTTCAACATTTGTGTATGCGCTTTTTTTTTTCAAAGTCACCCATGATAGGCTACGTAACGATTTACGTAGCCTATCGCGGCTGACTTTGAAAATCTAGCTGTGATAGGCTACGTAAATCGTTACGTAGCCTATCATGGGTTTTTTTTTTTACATAACTTTTTTTTTCGCAGCAAGGCGCTCCCCCCTGGCCAGAATTTCAGCAGGGAGGGATGGGGCGCCTCTCCCCCAGCCTGAATTTTGGCAGGGAGAGGTGGGGCGCCTCCCCCACTGCCAAGAATTTTGGGGGGAGAACCGGAGTGCCTCCCCCCACCGAAAATAGCTGCAGGACCAGGTAAGGGACTTTCGTCCATCCTTAGATGTACAAAAGTCACTTACCTTTTCGACAGGGTGATTTTCTGTGGGGGGGAGGCGCTCTGCACCTCCCCTCGAAATCCTAATCTGGCTGGCTCCACTCTACGGAGATTCCGCGGAGCCGGCAGCCAGGGCCACCCGCAGCCAGAAATCTGGCCGCTGGGCAGCCTGCAGGAAAAAAAAAAACACAGCATACACAAATGGCGGCGGCTACGGTGGTCGTCATTTGCATTCCCTTTTTTTCGTTGTTTTAGCCTATGTAAATATTTACGTAAGCTATTACAGCGAAAAAAAGGGGAACGCAAATATCATAGTGACCACCATTTGCATTCCTTTTTTCCCCGCCGTTTTAGCCTATATAAATATTTACGTAAGCTATTATGGCGAGAAAAAAAAAGGAAGGCAAATAGCGCCCAATATGCTATTTGCGTTCCCCTTTTTTTCACTGTAATAGCTTATATAAATATTTACGTAGGCTGTTACGGCGGGAAAAAAAAGGAACGCAAATAGCACCCACTACACTATTTGCGTTCCCCTTTTTCTTCGCCGTAATAGCTTACGTAAATATTTACGTAGGCTAAAACAGCGAAAAAATGGGAATGCAAATGGCAGCCACTGTAGCCGCTGCCATTTGCATACGCTGTTTTTTTTTAGCTTGATGTGATAGGCTACGTAAATACTTACGTAGCCTATCACGGTCTCTGCAGGGATGCAAATGGCATCCCTGCGTTAGCCGTGATAGGCTATGTAATTATTTATATAGCCTATCATAGCTATGATGAGGAAGCTAATGGCGGCCACAGCATGGCCGCCATTCGCAAGTCATCGCGGATGGCAGCAGGTAAGTGCTACATTTTGCATGTCTTTTGTGGGATGGGGGGGCGGGGGCTTCGTTCTGCCATGGATTTCAGGGGGCCGAATGCACTGGCATTCAGCCTCACCGAGATCCATGGAGGAATTCTCTGACATCCCTATTGGATAGGCATAGGGATGTTGGAGAATTCTGCCATGGATTCCAGGGAGGCTGAATTCCAATGAATTTGCCCCCCCAGAATCCATGGCAGAATGAAGCAACCCCCCTTGCCACCCTGCAAAATGGGCCCGGAATGGATCATACCTGGTCTCGTCCGTCCGGTGCTCCGCAAATGGCGGCAGCGTCTGCGGCTGCCATTCACCTTCCTTCGATTGGCCGTGATAGGCTACATAAGTATTTAGATAGCATATCATGGCTAACACAGGGATGCCATTTGTGTCCCTGCAGAGGTCATGATAGGCTATGTAAATACTTACGTAGCCTATCACGGCAAAAGGCAGGAATGCAAATGGCGGCCGCTATGCCATTTGCATCCCTGTCTTTTCTTTTGCCGTGATAGGCTATGTATATATTTATGTAGCCTATCACGGCAAAAGACAGGGATGCAAGTGGTATAGCGGCCGCCGTTTGCATCCCTGCTTTTGCCGTGGTAGGCTACGTAAATATTTATATAGCCTATCAAGGCTCAGCGAAGGGACACAAATGGCGGTCGCTACACCGGCTGCCATTTGCAGCCGCAGAGCTGCTGCAGCCGGATGCCCAGCTGCAGATGCACCTGGCCGGTGGCTCCGTGGAGTCACGGTGGAGCGGAGCCAGCCAGGGAGGATTTCGGGGGGAGGGATGGATCCCATCCCCCCCCCCACCATGGATGCCACTTACGAAACAGGAAAGTGTTTTCGTACATCCCTAGATAGGCATGAGTGGTTTGGCTGGGGGTTGGAATGCACACACTTGCCTGACAACATCTCCAAAACTACTGTAAGTGCTTGTGGTTCATGCATCCAATCAATGACCGAATCGCCATCTCTGTCTGTCTGAATAAATGTCAGTAGTTGTGAAATGATAACAATGTAACATTTGTAAATATAAACTTATGCATACTGATAGGGATGTCAGAGAATTTCGCCATGAATCTCGGGGATGCCGAATGCCAGAGCATTCGGCCCCCCAAAATCGGTGGCGGAACGGTCTGCCCCCTCTGCCCCCCCCAGGACGGGACTTACCTTGGGCAGATCTTCCTGGCGGCGGCGGTGGCAGCAGTTTGGCAGCGGTGCGGCAGCGGCAGCGGCCAGTCTTCCGACTGGCTGCCGCCACCACCATTTCCAGTTAAAAAAAAAAAACACATGATAGGCTACGTAAAGATTTACATAGCCTATCACATCTAGATTTTTAAAAAACACCATGATAGGCTACGTAAATGTTTACGTAGCCTATCGCGGCTGATTTAAAAGAAAAAAAAACGCCCATGGGCGCCGCCATTTGCGTTCCTTATTTTGGCACGTCTTAGTTTACGTAAACATTTATGTAGACTAAGATGGCAAAAATAAGGGGAACGCAAATAGCGTAGATGCTACGCTATTTGCGTTCCTTATTTTCGCCGTCTTAGTCTACGTAAACGTTTACGTAGGCTGTCTCCCGCACTGCCTTACCCCAGGCTGTCTCCCACACTGGCCTTCGACCTATTGCAGGTCCGCTGCTTCAGCACCATTGTCTGTGCTGGGAATACAGCCCCAAGGGCGCATACTCCCAGAACCTGTGCCTTTTCCGTCGTGAGTTCTCCCTTGTAGCAGTCAGCACTCGTGCACCTCTTGTCCAATGCCTGGGGATGGTAGGGTTACCCTTGGAAAGGCCAAGGGAGTAGGAAGCCTGGGGCCAGGCTACAGCTCCCTCCGGTGGGCCCATGCCCAGTTAGGTTGGCACCGCTATTCCGGCTTTAAGATGCTACCCAACAGGGAGAACGCATTTTAACTTGGAACACGGTTTCATGCTAGGTTTTAGGACCCTCCCCCTTTTTGCTAGGTCAACATAGGCCAACCTTACCTCATAAGCAACATTTCTCCTCGTCAGGTGTCGACAGGTTCGTGAGAGGTTCAACAAGGCAGTACTGGCAGAAGGGTTATGGCCCCCCCTTTTCCACACCCCAAAATGTACTCTAGGGATTTCCTTCTCGGAATGGTGCCCAGGAAATCCTCTAGGGAGTTTATGCTGATTTGTAACCTCTCTTCCCTGAAGGCCAGTCTGTTAATCACAAGATCCCTGATCATCTGTGCTCTGTGCGATACACCTCGTCGATGTTGCAGTTGTCTTGGCTTGGGATCCCGGCCACGGTCCCTATTTGGCATATGCTACATGGGGTCCAAAGATGGTGGTCAACTTTCTGACCGAATGCAAGTATTGCTTCCCTTTCCTTTTACCTTGGTTTCCCTTAGCCCACAAAAGGCTGTGGGCTCGTCTCCCACATCAGCATTCGGTGAAGCCAATCTGATACCCTTAGGCAAGATTCTTGCCTCCCTCAGGACAACTTTCAGGTCTTTGGGCACAGCTCCAAGCAGTTAAACATTTTCCTAGGGTTTCCCTTGGGGGCCATGCAAGATATTGTAGGGCATCTCCTTTTCCCAGGTAGGGTAGTGGCCCCTGACCGTGCCTTCTTGTGCCAGCTCAGTTTGGGCAGTGCAGGGACTGCGGATGCCGCACCATTGACCCAGGGTCACTTCTGCTGTGCGCACGTATCCATGGGCATGGCTTCAACTTAGTAGGCCTTTAATGGCACCTCCTTCCGGAGGCTTGAGCTGCTCCTCAAAGCCGGACTGTGGATTCAATGGGTTCTGCCGCTACCCTGGGGGGTTTCAGACTCATAGGGTAGGTCCGATCGTGCTGTGGGTAGTGGCCTGTAGAGTGGGGGCCACCACCACCACCAAGCACATTTTGGCTGATCTCATAGCCAAGTCAGTAACCCCCCTTCGATATGACAACATGGACACGTTATTCATTCCCCGTCCTCCTGAAATAGGAGGGTCACGTCATGTGCCAGTGTGTTCGTGCTCCAGTGTCGGTGTAACAACATCTGGTTCTGGGTCCGCCATGTCCCCAGTTAGGTAAACCCAATTGTCAATGCTTTGTCATGAAATCAGGCCAATGACTTCCGGGCCTTAGCCCCACAGGTGCGTCCATTCCCAGATCCCTGGGAGACTGGGAGACTGAAGCCAGACATGCCATCCTGCATTCCATAGCTCCCAGTACAGGACCTGCCTGCGACAGAGCAGGTAGGGTGTGCCGCCCCTTAGGCAAAGCTTCAGCAATAGGATTCATGGCCCTTACCTATAGATCATTGGCTGCAATTTTGCGTCTCCTTAAGGAACAACAGATTATCTGGGACCATAAGTCACATGCTGGCCGTTTAGCCTTCTGGCCCACAACGGTGAGATTCACTGACTCCATGTCAGATTTTAGGGTTCGGCTTGCAATATAGGGGTTATATATATATGCTTGCAATATAGGGTTGGGCACAGATGTCGCCTGCTTTAGTAGATTTTAGCTACCCCCTCTCCCCGGATACCCTTTTGGGCTCCAGGGTTAAGGGCCCTCCATTTGCGCTTTCCAGTAAGACATTTCCCTGTTCCACACAGCAGCCTTAACGGCCTTCTTCAAGCCCCCCTTAGGAATTCAGGGTAGGTCTGGGCTCCCAAGTCTGACTTGTCCCAGAGGGCCTTGATATGCTTCAAGGTACAGGTCTGGCCCAATGTAACCCACTTATGCATTTGGTGATCAAACTGATCGGTATGGCAAGGGCACGGCCAAAAGCAAGTCAATGGGTTATGCCCCGTCAGGGCGTTATGGGTTTTATGGAATGCCACAGTCGGAGGAGGAGCCTCCATTTTATCTCTTCAATGGCTTACCATTGACATAAGGACAATTTGGGAAGTTTCTACACTAGCTCTACCCTGCTACACCTAGGTAATTTGCAGTTCAGAACCCACTGTTGTTACATTGAAGCAGTCTCCATGGTAGCCACCAGAGGTTTCTCTCACAGGCACGTTATGGCAGTTTGAAAATGGGGCTTCACAACGTTCCGGCCTGCGTTCAAGAGTCATCTGCTTCTTCCTGACACAATTTTCGCTTTGCTTGCCCTAATGTGCTTATTCCTTAGACCAGCAGACTCAACGTACATCGGAACAGGTGCTTTTACATGATGTCTTGAGCTGCACGAAGGGGCTTGTATGTCGACTTCAGACTTCAGCTTCTGTCACCCCAACACATTAAGACCCAGTGACTTCACAGATGAGGCATAGGGTGGGAGTCCCCCCTCCTCACTCTGTTCCACCAAAGTTTGTCAGTCTTCCTCCACAGGTCCAATGTGGCCCAATTTTCAACCCAAGCTTGTTGTCTGCATCTTCTTTAACCCATCTCCGCTCGCAAGTGCCCTAACCCCGGCGCCAGCTTGTCTGGCTGAAAGGGGGGGACATTGTGGGTGGGTGGGGTGACAAGACACAGGGGCCTCTGATTGGTGCACCCCAGTGGCACCACCATGCAAGGAGGGGCAGGCTGAGTTCCTTAAATTCAGCCCCCCTCCCAATCTCAGCTCTTTGGCTCGACGCAGCTCCCTCCCACCCTCCCCTAAGCAGTGTGGGTTTCTTGCCAGTTGCCCTTTGGGAGCCATGTAGGACTTTTTTGGCTCACAGTTTGATTGGCCTATTACTGTGCGTCTTTGTTGCCTAGGTCACACTGTTTTGCAGATTTAGTGTGTCCTGTAAGGGAATATGGTCTATATCATTGGTCACATATCACAGGACGGGCAAAACAGGAAAGTAGGGATGGTGTGCATGCAGAGGCACCTTATGGTGACAGGTGATGCCTGAGGCCCCCCGAACAGGTTGTGCAGTTCGGCGGGGGGATAAGGGTTGCCTGGGAGACCAACCCTACTCACTCACCCAGGTGTTGTGTGGAACCGGGTTGGGGGTGACACTGGATGGTCTACCTCCCCCAGAAGGGGCAGTACGGAGGGATGGCGAGATCACTGCCACCCCACAGGCTGGGTGTGTTTTCGCCCAAGAAGTGCCAGCTAGCCACTGACACATTTAGATGCCCGTCCTAGTTACCCCTTTGCAGCTATTTCAATAAATGTGGCCCAATTTTCAACCAAAGCTTGTTGTCTGCATCTTTTTTAACCCATCTCTGCTCGCAAATGGTCTAACGTTTTCTTAATTTATAGCTTATACCATAAAAATGGTAACTGATAGGGTCATTATTATAATTTCTAAGAGTATTCACTTGCTTTCCAATGCAGTTGTAATACTTTAAACCTGACACTTGGTTCATACATTACAAAGTTAGAAAAAGATGGCTTCGGCCATCTTGCTGACATTATAAAAAGCTGAAGAATTCAGAATAGGCTATCACATGACAATAGAATCTAGAGACACTCACCTTTAAAAAATCACAATGAAGTTTTGCCACCTTACTTGATACCAATATCTCAATTTTCAGCTCTTCACCAACTATAACCTGCCTCACATGATTACTGTGAGAATAAAAATGGAGAGAACGTTAGTTCCTGGAGGAAAGGCAAGACACAAATGTAATAAAACAGAGGAAGTGATTATACACTAGAAAAACATAATTGTCTTGCAATATGTTCATGATAAATGTCCCTAGCATGAACACTGACCACGCATTTACATACCTGTAAAATAGAGACCTTCAGCAAAGGAGATTGTTACCTTGTCGTGGTGCTGGAGCTTGAGCACCTCAATGAAGTCATGAGCTAAACTGTGAAGGGACTAAAGTCAGACTAAATACGATCCCTGGGGAAGGAAACGGCAAGCCACCCCAGTATTCTTGCCATGAAAATTAAATGGATCAGTACGACCAGAGATATGTCGGTATACCATCGGAAGATGGGACTCCTAGGTCAGAAGATGGTCAAAATGCTACTGGGGAGGAACAGAGGATAAGTTCAACTAGCCCCAGATGTGATGATATGGGCAGCTCAAAGCTGAAAGGATGGGTAGCAGCCGATGGTGCTGGTGGTGAACGACGAATCCGATGTTCTAAAGATCAACACAAAATAAGAACCTGGAATGTAAGAACGATCAGCCAGGGCAAATGGGTTGTGGTTATTGGGGAGATGTCAAGATTAAATGCAGACATTCTGGGTGTCAGTAAACTGAAATGGACTGGAATGGGCCACTTCACATCAAATGACCACCAGATCTACTACTGTGGACAAGAGGACCACAGAAGAAATGGAGTAGCCTTCATAATTAATAATAAAGTGGCTAACACAGTGCTTGGATAAAATCAAAACAATGACAGAATGATCTTAATTCGAATTCAGAGTAAGCCAATAGTGATGGCAGAGAATTCCACCATGGATCTTGGGGAGGCCAAATGCCAGTGCATTCGGCCCCCCGAAATCTGTGGCGGAATGGCCTGCCACCACCCCACCTCCACCCCACGGGTCCCCCCAGGACGAGACTTACCTGGAGCAGATCTTGTGGGTGGTGGCGGCTGCAGTGGCAGCTGCGGCAGCAGCGGCTGCAGCGGCTGGTCTTCCGACCGGCTGCCACCGCCACCATTTGCAGGTGTTTTTTTTTAAGCCCACATGATAGGCTATGTAAGTTTTTACTAGTGATGTACGAAGGGGACTTACCTGGTCCCTCACCTTGCTTCGCTGTGGGGGGGAGGTGCTTCGGTTCTCCCCCTGAAGTTCAGGCCAGGGGGGGAGGTGCCCCGCCTTGCCTGGCCGAAATTCAGGCTGGGGGGGAGGCGCCCTGCCTCGCCCGGCCGAAATTCAGGCCAGGGAGAAGCGCCCCGTCTCCCCGGCTGTGAAATAAAAAGTGAAAAAAAAAACCCACCCGTGATAGGCTACGTAACGATTTACGGCCTATCACGGCTAGATTTCCAAAGTCAGCCATGATAGGCTACGTTAATCGTTACGTAGCCTATCATGGGTGACTTTGGAAAAAAAAAGCGCGTACGCAAATGGTGTTGCCCTTAGCGTTGCCCTTAGCAAATAGCATTGCCCTTACTTTCGCAGTAGTCTACGTAAATCTTTACATAGACTAGCCGGGACCAAATAAGGAACACAAATGGCGGCACCCATGGGTGCCGCCATTTGCGTACACACTTTTTTTTTTTTCAAAGTCACCCATGATAGGCTACGTAACGATTAACGTAGCCTATCACGGCTGACTTTGGAAATCTAGCCGTGATAGGCTACGTTAATCGTTATGTAGCCTATCATGGGTTTTTTGTTTTTTTTACTTTATTTTGTAATGGCGGCAGCGGCAGCAGCCGGTCAGAAGACCGGCCGCCGCCCCCGCCCCTGATGAAATGCCGCTGAACCACCACCGGAACCCGCTGCCGAGAGGGACATTCGAGGGAGGTAAGTCCCATCCCGGGGGGGGCGGAGAATTTCACCAACAATTTCGGGGGGCCGAATGCATTGGCATTCGGCCTCCCCGAGATACGTGGAGAAATTCACAGCCATCCCTAGTTTTTACGTAGCCTAAAATGTCTGGGTAAAAAAAAAAAAAAAAAGCGTACGCAAATGGCAGCGGCTATGGCCACCCGCATTTGTGTTCCTTATTTTGGGCCATATTAGTCCATGTAAATAATTACGTAGATTAAGATGGCGAAAATAAGGGGAATGCAAATAGCGTCCACTATACTATTTGCGTTCCCCTTATTTTCGCCGTGTTAGTCTACGTAAATATTTACATAGATTAAGATGTCAAAAATAAGGAACGCAAATGGCGGTGGCCATAGCCGCCGCCATTTGCGTACATGGTTTGTTTGTTTTTTCCCAGAGCCCTCCACTGCCGGGAATCCGGCTGCAGATGGCTCTGGCCTGGCTGGGCCTGGCCGGCTGCTCCGCAGATCCGCTGCAGAGCACAGCTGGCCAAGGAGAATTATGGGGTGGGGAGGAACAAAGCGCCTCCACCCGGTCCAGGATTCCGGGGGGAGGGACAGAGGGCCTCCCACCCATCCAGGATTCCAGGGAGAGGGACAGAATGCCTCCCCCCCCACCATCAGCATAATCCGCAAACAGGTAAGTGATTTTCGTACATCCCTATAAGCCATTTAACATCACAGTGATCCAAATAAACTTCCCCAACCACAGATACTGAAAAAGCAGAGCTAGATCAGTTTTATGTAGGGATGTACGAAAGTCACTTACCTTTTCGCAGGGGTGCTTCGTGGTGGGGGGGAGGCGCTTCGCTTCTCCACCCAAATTTCAGGCGAGGGGGGATTTCTCCCCGAAACTTGTTCGGGGGGCCGAACACGTTGGCGCTCGGCCCCCTGAAGTTTCGGGGAGAAATTCTCCGCCATCCCTAGCATGGACAGGAGCAGGTAAGTGCTCCATTTCACGCGCCTTTCATGGGGTGAGGGGGTGGGGGCTTTGTTCTGCTATGGATTTCTGGAGGCCGAATGCACTGGCATTCGGCCTCAGTGAGATCTGTCGCGGAATTCTCTGACATCCCTAAAGAATGTTAAAACTATTGAACAGTGGCACTTATTTCACATGCCAGTAAGGTAATGCTCAAGATCTTGCAAGGTAGACTCCAGCAATTCATGGAACGAGAATTGCCATATCTACAAGCTGGGTTTTGAAAAGGCAGAGGAACTAGAGACCAAATTGTCAGTATCCTCTGGATAATGCAGAAAGCCACAGAGTTTCAGAAAAACATCTATTTCTGTTTTATTGACTATTGTAAAGCCTTTGACTGTGTGGATCATAACAAAGTGTGGCAAGTTCTTGGTGGTATGGGGATACCAAGTCATCTTGTCTGCCTCCTGAGGAATCTGTATAATGACCAAGTAGCAATGGTAAGAACAGACCACGGAACAATGGACTGGTTTAAGATTGGGAAATGAGTATGGCAGGGTTGTATACCCTCACCCTACCTATTCAACCTATACGCAGAACACATCATGCGACATGCTGGGCTTGATGAATCCAAGGCTGGAGTTAAAATCGCTGGAAGAAACATTAACAATCTAGGGATGTAAGAAAGTCACTTACCTTTCACGGATTATGTTGATGGTGAGGGGGGAGACGTTCCATCCCTCCACCCGGAATCCTCGACAGGGGGGGAGGTGCTCCGTTCCTCCCTCCCCGGAATCCTCTGTGGCTGTCTGTGCTCCGTGGCAGCTCCGTGGAGCAGCTAGCCAGGCACAGCCAGGCCAGAGCCATCCGCAGCAGGATTTCTGGCCACGGAGGGCTCTGGGGAAAAAACAAACAAACCTGCATACGCAAATGGCAGCGGCTATGGCTGCCGCCATTTGCGTTCCTTATTTTTGCCATCTTAATCTACATAAATATTTACGTAGACTAAGACGGCGAAAGTTAGGGGAACGAAAATAACGTAGCAGATGCTATTTGCATTCCCCTTATTTTCACCGTCTTAGTCTACGTAAATATTTATGTAGACTAAGACGGCAAAAATAAGGAACACAAATGGCATTGGCCGTAGCGACTGCCATTTGCATATGCGAGGTTTTTTTTTAAAAAAAAAAATACCCTACCCAGCCATGATAGGCTACATAAAGATTTACGTAGCCTATCACGTCGTGTTTTTTTTTTTAAAAAATCCAGCCATGATAGGCTACGTAAATCTTTACGTAGCCTATCACGTCTTCTTTTTTTTTTTAAACAAGAGTGGAAATGGCGGTGGCAGCAGCCGGTCGGAAGTCCAGGCGCCGCAGCTGCCGCCGCCACCGCCGCCGGAGCCGCCGCCGCCCGGAAGATCCGCCCCAGGTAAGTCTCCTCCCGGGGGGGGATCCGCAGGGTGGCGGGGGGGTAGCAGGCCATTCCCCCACCGAGTTCAGGGGGCCGAATGCACTGGCATTCGGCCTCACTGAGATCCATGGTGGAATTCTCTGCCATCCCTATAACAATCTCAGATATGCAGATGATACCACTTGGATGGCTGAAAGCGAGGAGGAGCTGAGGAACCTCATGACGAAGGTGAAAGAAGAAAGTGCAAAAGCTGGGTTGCAGTTAAACCTCAAAAAAACCAAGATTATGGCAACCAGCTGGATTGATAACTGGCAAATAGAGGGAGAAAACGTGGAGGCAGTGACAGACTTTGTCTTTCTAGGCACAAAGATTACTGCAGATGCTGACTGCAGCCAGGAAATCAGAAGACATTTACTTCTTGGGAGGACAGCAATGACAAATCTTGATAAAATAGTGAAGAGCAGAGACATCCCACTGACAACAAAGGTCCGCATAGTTCAAGCAATGGTATTCCCTGTAGTAACCTATGGCTGCGACAGCTGGACCATAAGGAAGGCTGAGCAAAGGAAGATAGATGCTTTTGAACTGTGGTGCTGGAGGAAAATTCTGAGAGTGCCTTGGACTGCAAGAAGATCAAACCAGTCCATACTCCAGGAAAGAAAGCCAGACTGCTCACTTGAGGGAATGATATTAAAGGCAAAACTGAAGTACTTTGGCCACATCATGAGAAGACAGGATACCCTGGAGAAGATGCTGATGCTAGGGAAAGTGGAAGGCAAAAGGAAGAGGGGCTGACCAAGGGCAAGATGGATGGATGATATTCTGGAAGTGACAGACTTGACCTTGGAGGAGCTGGGGGTAGCGACGGCCGACAGGAAGCTCTAGCATGGGCAGGTCCATGAAGTCACAAAGAGTCAGAAGCGACTGACTGAATAAACAACAACAACAATAGAGACAAGATGTATCCAGTATCCCATTTGGAAATTTATCTTATCGAAGCCCTGGAGAGGAGGCCTGAACATCTCTTGTAACGCATATTAAACATTCAAAATTGGGGGGGGGAGACATCCTCTTGCTTTTCATATGTCCCAATGGTATGGCTCCATCTTCTGCCTGACAATCACCTCCGATAAATTTGAGCTTTTTTACATGAGGCTGTTAATCAGCTGTTAAGCCCTTGTATCTATTTTCAATTGCAGCATAGAATTGAGATGCAAGTGAACACAAGGAAAGTTTCCTTTCCTGCTTTTCTGCTTCATAACCTCTAGGTGGCACTGTGGTACAGTGGAACAGTGCAAATATACAGGTAAAATACCTGCTTTCTTTCATTTAACAAATAACACTCTACTTCTACTGATCTCCAAAAACTCACCCGAAGTGCTCTCTAGAAACAGAAGCACAACTGGAGGGCCATGACACTGTAAACAACCATGGCTAGGGAATGACAGGCGCACAATAAATGGCTTTGTTAACAGCAAAACCAAGAAAGTGTTACGTGGCACCTTAAAGACTAATGAATTTATCCCGGCTCAAGCTTTCATGGACTTCACTTCATCAGATGCATGGAATATAACGGGGATTTTCAGGTTTATATACAGTACATATAGTTATGGGGTGGCGGGGGTGGTTGTAAACTGTGAGGTCAGAAAGAAATTAAATGCTGAAAGTACTTAATGAAGGAAACTAAGCTCCTTTTCATTAAATACTTCACAGTCTTTTGACTGCATTTCCCTAAACAAAAAACTTAAAAAATAGGGGAAACAGTCCACTAGCATACTAGATGACAACTCTGGACTACACTGCCGTGATGTCATCCGTTACTCTCTTTTCCAACAAGATGGGTATAACAACCATGGGCTACTTCGCAGTGCTGATGTAACCCATAGTCAGATACAGCAGCAAGTTCTGAGGACATCCAAACCAAACATCCTTTTGCATGTTGTGAGAACAACAACAATAGCAATGATATTCCACACTTTGAAGTCATGAGGCCCAAGTGTGAGAGGAGTGGGGTGGAGGAAGAACCACACAACACACCCCATACAAAAGCACTTCTTTCGACACACATTCTCCTGCTCCAGCAGCAACTCCTATTGCACAGATAATCAAGTGACTTTAAGAACATGAGCAGGAGGGGGGAATCCACACTGCCACACATCATCATCAATAATAATAATAATAATAATAATAAAAAAACAATAATAGGAAGAAGAAGAAGAATTGTCAGAGTAACACAGAAAAGCAGCCCTTGGAACACAGCAGCAAGTTCTCAGAACATCCAAAATCCTTTGCTTTGCATATCCAATACAAAACATCTCCCAAAGCTGCATGCCTACTCACAAGTAACAATGCTGAGAAGCAGCACAACAATCCATCTTATGCATATATGGGTGCAAGAATAGGTTATTTAGGGAGCTATCCTATGGCTGCTGGCCAGTGGCTAGACGGCCATAGGATATATGGTTTTCCGAGAACTGACCTCAGAGCCTGTGCTCCGAAGTCGGTTCCCAGAGAAGTGACCTTCCGCCCCTTCCACGCTGCCTCGCGTGGAACAGCCCCATGCTCTGCACTCCAAAGAGGGGCATGGAATGGCCAAAACGGGGCGTTCTGGGGGGCATTCTGGGGTGGGGAAGGCGGAAATGCCAGTACGACACATCCTATGTGTCATCCAGCAGCCTCTTCCCCCCTCCACCTTCTCACAGACGGCCAAAATGACTGTCTAGCCGCAAATGTAGGGCAGGAGAAGCATGGAGGGAACAATCCCCTCCATGTTTCTCCTGCCATGTACTGGATAGGCAGTCCCCTCCAATTTCGAAGGCAGCCGCCTATCCCCATAGGATTGTGTCCTTAGATAGAAAAAGGTCCTACAATTCCCAGCATGCCCCATTCAGCATGGCTGCCTAGCATTCAAAGGCACACACAAATGCTTTTTAAAAATGAATTCATGTGGCCACTGTGATAAAAAAAAATCACATTTTTCCTTTAAAAAAATGAATATGACATGGAGCAACCAAGAATCAAAATCAATCTTTTCCACACACACTCACAAATCCATTTTAACATACCAAAGGTATTCCCCACATGCTCAAGTCACAAATCAGTTTTAAAAGTACTATTTCTTTTGAACACAGGTGCACACGTGCACATGCACGCACGCACACACTATGCCATACATTGTCCAAATAAGAAGTAGATAGGTAATGATTTTGGAGGAGCAAGCAGGGAATTCTTTTGGAAGCAAAAAGTGGCACAAAAAGTGGGAGACAAATTCTGCAAAACATGACCCCTCCAGGAAATTCCTGACTTGTGTGGCAGATAACTTCCTCCTACACAAAGTAGAGGAAGGAACTAGGGGATCGGCTATCCTTGACTTGATCCTAACCAACAGAGATGACTTAGTGGATCAAGTAGCAGTTATAGGAACTCTGGGGGAAAGTGACCATGTTGTACTTGAGTTCTTGGTTCTAAGGGAAGCAAAAGCCGAGTGTAGTCAAACGCTTACCCTGGATTTTAGGAAAGCTGATTTTAATAAACTCAGAACAATGATCAGTAAGGTCCCATGGCAAGCAACGCTAACGAGAAAAGGAGTCCAAGATGGGTGGGAGCTTTTAAAAAAGGAAATTCTCAAGGCACAATCACAAGCAATTCCAACAAGAAGAAAAGGTGGAAGACAACAGAAGAAGCCAATGTGGCTTCACAAAAAGCTTAGGGATGACCTGAAAACAAAAAAGGACACATATAGGAAGTGGAAAGAAGGCTAAGTAACAAAGGAAGAGTACAGGCAGGTAGCACAGAATTGCAGGGATGGCGTCAGGAAGGCTAAAGCTGAGAATGAGCTGAGGTTAGGGAAGGATGCTAAAAACAACAAAAAGGCTTTCTTCAGCTACGTGCATAGTCAAAGGCAGAGGGAAGAAATGGTTGTTCAGCTATTAAATAAGGATGGCAAAATGATAACAGATGACAAAGAAAAGGCAGAGGTGCTCAATTCCTACTTTGGCTCAGTCTTCTCCCAAAAGAGGGTCTATGACCCCCCCTGGCAAAGGCTGAAGGGGCAGGATTGCAGCTTGAGATCGATAGGCATATGGTCTAGGAACACCTCATTACTTTGAATGAGTTCAAATCTCCAGGGCCAGATGAGCTGCATCCTGGAGTAATAAAGGAGCTGGTAGAAGAACTCTCAGAACCGCTGTCTATTCTGTTTGAGAAATCATGGAGGATGGGGAAGTGCCAGATGACTGGAGGAAGGCTAATGTTGTCCCTATCTTCAAAAAGGGTAAAAAGGAGGAACCTGAGAATTACAGACCAGTCAGTTTAACATCAATCCCTGGGAAAATTCTGGAGCAGATGATAAAGCAATCCATCTGGAAGCCCCTTGAAAACAATGCCGTGATTACTAGGGATGTCAGAGACTTCCACAATGGATCTCGGTGAGGCCGAATGCCAGTGGATTTGGCCCCCCGAAAGCCATCGCAGAATGGCCTGCCACCCCCCCCACCCCCTGCGGATCCCCCCTGGGACAAGACTTACCTGGGGCGGATGTTCCGGATGGCAGCGGCTCCAGTGGCAGCTTCGGCGGGGGTGGGGGCGGCTGGTCTTCCGAACGGCTGCCGCAGCCGCCATTTGCAGTCTGTGTCTTCCCCCACCCCCCATAGACGTGATAGGCTACATAAAGACTTATGTCGCCTATCACATCTGGGTTAAAAAGAAAAACGCGTACTCAAATGTCGGCGGCTACGGCCACCACCACTTGCGTTCCTTATTTTTCACCGCCTTAGTCTATGTCAATATTTACGTAGACTTAGACGAAGAAAAGAAAGGGAAATGCAAATAGCGCCCACTACGCTATTTGCATTCCCCTTTCTTTTCTTTGTCTTAGTCAATGTTAATATTGACGTAGACTAAGGTGGTGAAAAATAAGGAATGCAAATGGCGGTGGCCGTAGCCGCCACCATTTGCATATGCTTTTTTTATTTGTTACCCAGAGCCCTCCACGGCCAGAAATCCGGCTGCGGATGGCCCTAGCCTGGGCCTGGCCGGCTGCTCCGTAGAGCCGCCATGGAGCACAGCCAGCCATCAAGGATTCTGGGGGGAGGGACGGAATGTCTCCCCCGCCATGAACAGAATCCGCGA
This sequence comes from Heloderma suspectum, assembly GCF_057233095.1. Taxonomy (NCBI): domain Eukaryota; kingdom Metazoa; phylum Chordata; class Lepidosauria; order Squamata; family Helodermatidae; genus Heloderma; species Heloderma suspectum. The sequence continues at coordinate 89,143,360 of NC_139463.1, read as the reverse complement.
AAAGGTAAGTCACTTTTGTACATCCCTAGTGATTACTTGAAGCCAACATGGATTTGTCATGAACGAGTACAGCCAGACGAATCTGATCTCATTTTTTGATCAAGTAACCTCCCTTGTGGACCGTGGGAATGCTGTAGACATCATATACCTCTACTTCATCAAAGCTTTGGTCAAAGTGCCCCATGATATCCTGATGAGCAAACTAGCTCAAAGTGGACTAGATGAATCAACGATCCAGTGGATCCACAGTTGGCTACACAATCGGATTCAGAGAGTGCTTTTCAATGGGACCTTCTGAAACTGGGGAGAGGTAATGAGTGGGGTACCGCAGGTCTCAGTCCTGGGCCCAGTGTTCTTCAACATTTTTATTAATGACTTGGAGGTGCAGGGAATGCTGATCAAATTTGCAGATGACACCAAATTGGGCGGGAGAGCTAATACTTTGGAAGACAGAAACAAAATTCAAAGTGATCTGGATAGACTGGAGCACTGGGCAGAAAACAACAGAATGACATTGAATAGGGATAAATGCCAAGTTCTGCACCTAGGAAAAAGGAACCAAATGCACAGTTACAAGATGGGGAATCCGTGGGTCAACAACACTACAAGCGAGAAAGATCTTGGAATTGTTGTCGATGACAAGCTGAATACGTGCCAACAATGTGATGTGGCTGCAAAAAAGGCCAATGCTCCTTTGGGCTGCATTAATAGAAGCATAGCTTCCAAATCCCATGAAGTACTAGTTCCCCTCGACTCAGCTCTGGTTAGGCCTCATCTGGAGTACTGTGTCCAGTTCTGGGCACCACATTTTAAGAAGGATGCAGACAAACTGGAGAGGGTTCAGAGGAGGGCAATAAAGATGATCAGGGGACTGGAAACAAAGCCCTATGAAGAGAGACTGAAAGAACTGGGCATGTTTAGCCTTGAGAAGAGAAGACTGAGGGGATATGATAGCGCTCTTCAAGTTCTTGAAAGGTTGTCACAGAGAAGAAGGCCAGGATCTCTTCTTGATCATCCCAGAGTGCAGGACACAGAATAATGTGCTCCAGTTACAGGAAGCCAGATTCTGGCTGAACATCAGGAAAAACTTCCTGACTGTTAGCGCAATACGACAATGGAACCAATGACCTAGGGAGGTGGTGGGCTCTCCCACACTGGAGGCATTCAAGACAAGGCTGGACAGCCATCTCAGGGATGCTCTGACTTGGATTCCTGCACTGAGCAGGGGGTTGGACTCAATGGCCTTGTAGGCCCCTTCCAACCCTACTATTCTATGATTCTAAGTGTTCTTTATAACAGATTGCTCCAGATTCTAGAGGTAGTATATAGCCGTCATGAGCAGTAGCCATTGTTTGCTTCATCCTCCATAAATTAGTGACATCGCTTTTTGAATTCTTCTTAGTTTGTATCCAGTACTAGACAATATGTAATATAATTGTTGTAATGATTCCTTGGATATTGTATACGATGGAACTCCAACTGCTGCAAATTACTCTATAAATGAGAAGTGTTATGAAAGCTGGTCAAACAAAACCAATTAACCACATTATCAATCTATTTTTTTCTATATGCATTCAGGCTGTGATACTTATAATACTGGTTTTCTTCCAATGTGAAAGTGTGGTAATATTTTTGTCATCTTTTAAAAGTTATATTCATATAGTATGTTGTTACAACCTCTGAACTGAAGTTATAATCATAATGTACATTTGTATTCTGTGCTTTAACTGAAACAATCAGGCATGAGAGAAAAGTAATGTTTTGACTTTAAAAAAAAATCTCTTTGAACCTTTGATAACTCAATATTCCCTGTCCCAGTGTTGGTAGAACCCTTTCCAGTGACTTTGTAGTAAATGGAAATGGGCCTATGTTAGGTCACCAAGGTTATGATATGGTTATAATTACCTAGGTTACAAACCCATTACAGGTTACCCAGGTAATCTTTTGATGTTATCTAAGAGGGAGAATGCATGCCCAGACATCATAAATGGAGCCATTTTATGAGATTGTGACCTCCCATGTTCTGTACAGAAAAGGGGGATGTCAGCTCAGGTTTTACAGGAGCAACAGAGAGCTGAAATATTTTCATGCAGTGTAGAATCCTGCTGCTACACATCATACAGAATAGAAACCAATGTCCGATCAGAGATAATCAATAATATAAGAAACTGTATTTCTCAACGATTCCTCAGCTATTGTTAAACTAAAATAACAATATGTATTTTATATCACAGTGTGATGCCAAAGAACTACCAGCTTATCCTAGCTTTGGTGTTAGCTATAAAGGAGATCAATGAGAATCCGACACTCTTACCTAATGTAACTTTGGGATTCCGCATATATGAGATAGGGTTGTCAGAGAATTCCACCACGGATCTTGGTGAGGCTGAATGCCAGTGCATTTGGCCCCCCGAAATCTGTGGCGGAACAAAGCCCCCACCCCCCCACCTCACGAAAGGCACGCGAAACGGAGCACTTACCTACTGCCGTCCGCGCTGACTTGTGAATAGCGTCCGCGCTGCGGCTGCCATTCACTTCCTCATCATAGGTGTGATAGGCTACGTAAATAATTACGTAGCCTATCACAGCTAACACAGGGATGCCATTTGCATCCCTGCAGAGGCCGTGATAGGCTACGTAAGTATTCATGTAGCCTATCATGGCAAGCTAAAAAAAAAAAAGTGTATGCAAATGGCGGTGGCTACGGCAGCTGCCATTTGCATTCCTTTTTTTTTTTTTTTTGCTGTTTTAGCCTACGTAAATATTTACATAAGCTATTACGGCGGAAAAAAAGGGGAACGCAAATAGCGTAGTGGGTGCTATTTGCGTTCCTTTCCCCCCCACCGTAACAGCTTACATAAATATTTATGTAGGCTAAAACGGTGGGAAAAAAGGAACGCAAATGGCACCCACTACGCTCTTTGTGTTCCCCTTTTTTTCGTCATAACAGCTTACGTAAATATTTACGTAGGCTAAAACAGCGAAAAAAAGGGAACGCAAATAGCGGCCACCGTAGCCGCCGCCATTTGTGTACGCTGTTGCAGTTCCTTCTAAATCCATGTATACTTCTCAACTGTATTACCTGCAATATTTATTTATTTATTTATTTATTATTATTATTATTTATTTATTACACTTATATCCCGCCTTTTTTCCTCCTTAAGGAACACAAGGTGGCTTACATTATCCTCCTCCTCTCCATTTTATCCTCACAACAACAACCCTGTGAGGTGGGTTGGGCTGAGAGTCTGTGACTGGCCCAAAGTCACCCAGTGAGCTTCCATGGCCAAGTGGGGACTAGAACCTGGATCTTCCAGCTCCTAGTCCAACCCTTGCCACTACACCACACTGGCTCTCCATATATAGATTCTTTGCAACAAATTTTATGGATAATTCTGTTCCCAGCTTCTGAATATATCAATTTCATTATGATATAAGTTGTTAGGCTTCAGGTATGGGTGAAGGTTACCCATATCACATTGTTCAATGGATATCACGTTGTTCATTGTCTCCATCCTATTTTATGTAGACCCCTGATTAGTAAAATAATTAATGGATCCTAAGGAGCACACAACGGCAGTAATTAAACCACTGAACTCTAATGTGGATATAAATGACTTATACAGTATGGATTCCATCCCCTCCAGAATGGACCACAGCTGGCATACCAAGCTCAGCTAGAAGAACACACTGCTGGACCCCACAACTACTTCAGATACCCCAGTTAGAAAAGATCCCACGGAGGGCTCCCAGTTTATGCACTTGGCCGTTTAGAGGGAGTGCAACCTTATCTAAGACCAGCTGCAAACTTCTTGTCTCAAATGAGGAGCCGACCAGAGGGTGGCAAACCTGGATTTAATCCTAAGTGGTATCGCCCAGGACCTAGTATGGGATGTAAATGTTGTTGAACCAATTGGAAACAGTGACTGCTGTAGTATCAGATTTAATATATATTTAAGTGAAAAATTGCACAGGAAGTCTAACACAGTCACATTTGACTTCAGTAGAGGCAACTTCTCTAAAATGAGGGAACTGGTGCAAAGGAAGTAGAAAGCGGGAGTCAAGATGGTTAAATCCCTCCAAAACTCATGAAGGTTACTCAAATTCACAGCAATAGAAGTTCAGCTAAAATGTATACCACAGATTAGGAAAGGTAACACCAAATTCAAAAGGTCACTGGCATGGTTAATGAGCAGTGTCAAGGAAACTTTAAAGGAAAAGAAGGCTTCCTTCAGAAAATGGAAAACTTGCACAAATGAGGAAAACAAAAGGGAGCACAAGCTTGCACAAAGGCAATTCAGGAAGACAAAAGGAGATGCCAAAAAGCATTTTGAGGAGCATATCGCCAACAACATTACAGCCAACTATAAAGAATTCTTTATCAGAATCAGGAAACCAGCTAGAGAGGCAGTTGGATCATTGGATGACAATGGAGCTAAAGGAGTACTAATGGAGGACAATGAGATTGTGGAGAAGCTGAATTAATTCTTTTCATCCATCTTCACTGCAGATGAAATTGGACCGATATCTGTGCCTGAACTGATGTTTTCAGGAAGGGAGTCTGAGGCACTGAGGCAAATAGTGGTGACAAAAGATGAAGTTCTCAACTTCATTGATCACCAGGCCCAGGTGGTATCCATTGTAGAGTTCTCAAAGATCTTAAATATGAAATTGCTTCTCTTCTAACCAAAATATGCACATGTCCCTTCCTGTTGAGGTTTAGACTCTTAGCAGCCTTCCCCCTCTTCAAGGGTGGGGGATGTATTAAAATGGTCCACCCCTGGAGGCTAATGGATTCCGATGGATTCCAGAGGGCTCTGGCGGATTTTTCTGCTAGTATGGCTGGTGCTCCCGTCAAAGCCCGGGTCGCTCTGTGGCATGCAGAGATGACTCGGTAGGGGTGTATGGACCACACCTACCTGGGTCCACTGGGGGGTCCGCGGTAGAGATGGTGGAGAATTCCACCATGGATTTCAGTGAGGCCGAATGCACTGTCATTCAGCCCCCCGAAATCTGTGGTGGATCGGCCTGCCCCCTCGCCCCCCCGCAGATTCCCCCCAGGATGAGACTTACCTGGGGTGGATGTTCTGGATGGCGGTGGCTCCGGTGGTGGCTCCGGCGGTGGCAGCGGCGGCTGGTCTTTCGACCGGCTCCTGCGGCCGCCATTTGCATCCTGGTCTTTGCTGTGATAGGCTATGTAAGTATTTATGTAGCCTATCACAGGAAGCCAAGCCAAAAAAAAAAAAAAAAACGCATACGCAAAAGGCAGTGGCTACAACAACCGCCATTTGCGTACCCTATTTTTCGCCGTTTTAGTCTACGTAAATATTTACGTAGACTAAAACAGCAAAAAAAGGGGAATGCAAATGGCGGCCACCGTACCATCGCCATTTGCGTACGCCTTTTTTTTTTTTTTTGCTTGGCTTGCTGTGATAGGCTACGTAAATATTTACTTAGCCTATCATGGCAGCCTGCCTGGACACAAATGGCGGCCGCCATTTGCGTCCGCACCAGCCAGTCCATGGCCAGAACACCAGCTGGGGACGGCCCTGGCCAGCTGCTCCATGGAACCACCATGGAGCGGAGCTGGCCGGGCAGGATTCCAGGGGGGAGGACCAGATTGCCTCCCCCCCATCGAGGATTCTGGGGGGAGGGACGGAGCGCCTCCCCCCCACAGTGAATCAATCCGCGAAAAGGTAAAGGACTTTCATACATCCTTGGTCCGCAGGAGGGGAGGTGATCCAGTCCTCCCCCCCAGAATCATCCCTGGCTGGCTTCACTCTGTGGCGAGGTTGTGGAGCCGCTGGCTGGGGCTGGCCGCAGCTGGTCTATGGACACAAACGGCATCCAGCATATCGGATGCCATTTATGTGCCTCCCTTTGGCCGTGATAGGCTACATGAATCTTTACGTAGTCTATAATGGCCAAAGGGAGGCACGCAAATGGCGTAGCGGATGCCATTTGCATGCCTCCCTTCAGCTGCGATAGGCTATGTAAATCTTTATGTAGCATATCACGGCAAAAAGGGAAGGACGCAAATGATGTCCACTCCGCCGGACGCCATTTTGCATCTGCACAGGGCAGTGGACGGACCCGGCCAGATCTGGAGCTAGCGGTGCCAGCCTGCCTGGTAGGATACGGCCACGTTGGACTTCGCAGGGTGGTGAGCCGGGGTAGTCCGTTCCACCACGGACTCCAGGGGGAGTGGATTCTAAGAATCCGGCCTCATTGGAGTCCGTGGTGGAATTCTCTGCCATGCCTAGTTTAGAGGAGAGCATCAAAGATGGTCTGTGAGGAGAGACTGAAAGAACTAGGCATGTTTAGACTTGGGAAGAGAAGACTTAGGGAACATATGATAGTGCTCTTCAAGTCCGTGAAAGGTTGTCACAGAGAGGGAGGCCAGGATCTCTTCTCGACCATCCCAGAGGGCAGGACTCAGAATAACGGGCTCAAGTAACAGGAAGCAAGATTCCGGCTGAACATCACGAAAAACTTCCTGACTGTTAGAGCAATACAACAATGGAACCAATTACCTGGGGAGGTGGTCAGCTCTCCCACACTGGAGGCATTCAAAACGAGGCTGGACAGCCACTTGTCAGGGATGCTTTGACTTAGATTCCTGCATTGAGCAGGGGGTTGGACTCAATGGTCTTAGAGGTAAGGATGGACGAAAGTCCCTTACCTGGTCCCGCAGCTTGCTTCGCGGTGGAGGGGAAGCGCTTCGGTTCTCCCCCCAAAGTTCTTGGCAGGGGGGAGGCGCCCTGCCCAGCCTGTCCAGAATTCAGGCCGGGGGGGAGGCGCCCCATCCCTCGCTGCCGAAATTCAGGCCGGGGGGGAGCTCCCCGTCTCCCGGGCCGCGAAATAAAAAAATAAAGTAAAAAAAAAAACCACGCGATAGGCTACATAATGATTTACGTAGCCTATCACGGCTAGATTTTCAAAGTCAGCCATGATAGGCTACATAAATATTTCTGTAGCCTATCATGGGTGACTTTGAAAAAAAAAAAAGCATGTATGCAAATGGCGGCACCCATGGGCATCGCCATTTGTGTACGCGCTTTTTTTTTTTCAAAAAAAAAACTTTGAAAAACTAGCCATGATAGGCTACGTAAATCGTTACATAGCCTATCACGTGTTTGTTTGTTTTTTACTTTACTTTGTAATGGCGGCGGCAGCAGGTCGGAAGACCGGCCGCCGCCCCCGCCCCCGCCCCCGCCGAAACGCCGCCGGGACCTGCCACCGAGAGGGACATTCGAAGGAGGTAAGTCCCATCCCGGAGGTGTGGGGGGAGAATTTCACCACCAATTTCAGGGGACCGAATGCGTTGGCATTCGGCCTCACCGAGATTCGTGGAGAAATTCTCCGCCATCCCTACTTTGAGGCTCCTTCCAACCCTACTATTCTATGCTTCTATGAAAGAAGGAAGAAGTATTTATACGCAGCTACTGATAAAGAAAATGGTGATGTGTCATCAAATAAAGGTGCATGTTTTGGATCATGATAGCTCTGTTTCTGTATCTATGTCAGTCACATAATTCTATGTTCTCTATGTTTCAATTAGGAGTGCACGAAAGCCACTTACCTGGTCTTGCAGCTTGTTCGCGGTGGGGGGGAGGTGCTTCGCTGCTCCCCCCGAAGTTCAGGCCGGGGGGGGAGGCTTCCCGCCTCACCCGGCTGAAATTCAGGCTGGGGAGGAGGCGCCTCGCCTCACCCAGCTGCGAAATAAAAAGTTAAAAAAAAAACGCCCCCATGATAGGCTACGTGACGATTAACGTAGCCTATCACAGCTAGATTTGCAAAGTCAGCTGTGATAGGCTACGTTAATCTTCACATAAGCTATCACGGGTGACTTAAAAAAAAAAAAGCGCGTACGCAAACAGCGGCCCCCATAGGGAGCCGCCATTCACGTTCCTTATTTGGTCGCTGTAGTCTACGTAAATCTTTACGTAGACTACGGCAAAAATAAGGGCAATGCAAATAGTGTTGCCCTTATTTTCGCCGTAGTCTACGTAATCTTTACGTAGACTACAGAGACCAAATAAGGAACGTGAATGGCGGCTCCCTATGGGGGCTGCCATTAGCCGTACGCTTTTTTTTTTTTTTTAAAGTCACCCTTGATAGGCTACGTGATGATTTACGTAGCCTATCATGGCTGACGTTGCAAATCTAGCCGTGATAGGCTACGTTAATCATCACGTAGCCTATCACGGGGGTGGTTTTTTTTTAACTTTTTATTTCGTGGCTGGGTGAGGCGAGACTTTTATTGGAATGGCGGCGTCAGCAGCTGGTCAAAAGACCGGCTGCCACCCCCACCCCTGACGAAGACCTGACGAACCACCGCCGGGACCCGCCGCCGGGAGGGACATTCGGGAAAGGTAAGTCCCATCCCGGGGGGTGCGGGGGCGGGGGTGTGTGGAGAATTTCTCCCCGAAACTACTTCGGGTGGTGGAACATGTTGGCACTCGGCCCTCCAAAGTTTCGGGGAGAAATTCTCCCCCATCCCTAGTTACAATGTTTTCTCAAAGAAAGAAAGAAATCACTCCATTTAGAAAGCTAGATGCCAGGAAGAATGAATACAGTGTCTGTGAAAATTTTACAATATACAGTTATAATGGATGGATGATAGATGGACACGTTGTTCTACATTTGTGAGGAGCTTGACTGGAGAAGATTAATGGGGCCAGGATGATGAAAATGTTCCTTAATAGTCAGTGGCAATGTTTCCAGGCCCATCTTCTGTTATGGAATTTAAAGAAAATGCCCCAGGAGGGCTTGGAGTTGGTTGAAGAAGGTAACTCATCCTTATTCACCCCCTCTAGCAAGAGGGAGAGCACAAGCTTGGTGTGAGTGGGTAAAAATACACGAACATTTGGGACATGAAACGATGGATGTATCTAAGGATTATATCTCCTCTCTGGAGATCTGATGTGGATAAGGCAGGGTTGCTATTGCAGTGTTTTCTCCAACTATGTTCATCCTGCAACTTTGTAAATAAACTAAGGATGGACGAAAGTCCCTTACCTGGTCCTGCAGCTTGCTTCGCGGTGGGGGGGAGGCGCTTCGGTTCTCCCCCAAAGTTCATGTCGGGGAGGAGGCGCCCCCCCGCCCAGCCAAACTTCAGGCCGCGGGGGAGGCCCCCCATCCCTCGCCGCCAAAATTCAGGCCGGGAGGGAGCGCCCCATCTCCCCGGCCACGAAATAAAAAAATAAAGTAAAAAAACAAACCACGTGATAGGCTATGTAACGATTTATGTAGGCTATCACGGCTAGATTTTCAAAGTCAGCCGTGATACGCTACGTAAATCTTTACGTAGCCTATCACGGTGACTTCGGGGGAAAAAAAAAGCACGTACGCAAATGGTGATGCCCATGGGCGCTGCCATTTGTGTTCCTTGTTTGGGCAGGGGTAGTCTACATAAATCTTTACATAGACTACTGCTGCCCAAATAAGGAACGCAAATGGAGGTGCCCATGGGCGCCACCATTTGCGTACGTGCTTTTTTTTTTTTCAAAGTCACTTGCGATAGGCTATGTAAAGATTTACGTAGCCTATCACGGCTGACTTTGAAAATCGAGCTGTGATAGGCTACGTAAATCGTTATGTAGCCTATCACGTGTTTGTTTGTTTGTTTTTACTGTGCTTTGTAATGGCGGCGGCAGCCGGTCGGAAGACCGGCCGCTGCCCCCGCCCCCGCTGAAACGCCGCTGGGACCCGCTGCCGAGAGGGACATTCGAAGGAGATAAGTCCCATCCCGGGGGGGGGGCGGAGGGGGAGGAGAATTTCACCACCAATTTCAGGGCCTCACCGAGATTCGTGGAGAAATTCTCTGCCATCCCTAAAATAAACTCAAATATTGCAAAATGCCATAATCCTCCAGTGACTTCCTTCCAATAGAATCCCAGGTAAACACAACACCGAAGACCAGCCCTACCATCAGGTTCGGTAAGCCACCTGCCTCAGTTGGCAAATAGAGATGGATGGTGAAATGACCATGCTCTGCCACCTTCCCCTGCAACTGCCTGCCCAACTCAAGTTCAGCCACCACTGCCATCTGACTTTAGAGTGGAGGCCCAGCTTGTGTCATATTGGGTATTGCATTTCAGAGGAGTTTAAATGGCAGTTGTCTTCTGCTTTGACTGACACTCTGGAATCGAGTGGGAGCTACGATTCTACAATAGGATTCTGTGGCTGCTACTGCCAGAATCGGAGCTGGTAGGGTGGAAGATGTCGCAAGTGACTGGCAGTTTCAACAGGGGCAGGTGCACAGGTGGCAGACTGATGGGGAAAGTCTTTGTTTGCTTAAGTCAGGCAGTGGCATGGCACGTGCTGAGGCTGACTGTGCCACTAGAGATTGTCAGGTTGTGTGTGTTCATGTGTGTGGTTTCCAGGTGAGATCCGGTGAGATTTACACACAGAGGTCCTGGCTCACAGTTCATGCATTACATGATACACCACAAAGCACCATGTTCTTTCTCATATTAAAGGCTTATTTTGTTATATATATATCTTTGCTTTCTAGATATGGATTAATGCAGATGTATGTGGGCAATGCTGTCTGATGAGGATAGGATCTTTGAACTATGCTACATTGTTGCTTTAAGGTCTCTACCATCTTGCTAGATGGCAGCTCTCTATCACTCAAATAAAACACTGCTTTTTCTTTCCATATATGGATTCCTGCACTGAATGTTCAGGACATCACTATTCCAATCTAGAAAAAAAAATCAATGCATTCCAAAGGTTATAAGCTATCTCTCCTATCAGGAACCTTTGGGGATCACTTTGGCTTTGACTGCTGTTGCTTTTGCTCTGACCACAGCTGTGATCCATGGAACCTTTGTTAAGCACCAGGACACTCCCATAGTAAGAGCCAACAACCGGAGCCTCGCCTACATCCTGCTCATCTCCCTCCTTCTTTGCTTTCTCTGCCGATTACTGTTCATTGCACAGAGAAAGAAGATTGCCTGCCTCTTCCTCATGTTTTGGCATCATCTTCTCAGTTGCTCTTTCTGTTCTTTTGGCAAAAACCATCACTGTGGTTCTGGCGTTTATGGCAACCAAACGAGGATCCAAAATCAGTCAATGGATTGGAAAAAGGTGGCAAATTTGATAATTAGTTCCTGCTCCTTTATTCAAGCAGGAATTTGCATAATTTGGCTAAGTACATTTCCTCCATTCCCAGATACGGACCGTCATTCACTAAATAGAGAAATTATAGCAGAATGTAATGAAGGTTCTAGCATCATTTTCTACTCTGCCCCGGGCTACATGGGCTTTCTGGCCATTGTCAGCTTCATAGTAGCTTTCCTAGCCAGGAAGTTGCCAGACAGTTTCAATAAGGCCAAATTTATCACTTTCAGCATGTTGGTCTTTTGTAGTGTTTGGCTGTCCTTTGTTCCAGCCTTTCCGAGTACCAAAGGAAAATATTTGATGGCTGTGGAGATCTTCTCTATCCTAACTTCCAGTGCTGGCTTACTTTCTTGCATCTTTTTTCCCAAATGCCACATCCTTTTGTTCAGCCCGGACCTGAACATCAGAGGGCAAATAATAAGGGCAAAATGAATGTGAAAGACAGTGAAAGACTGTGCAAATCAGTATTTTCTCCTCAAAATGTATGTATTATTAGTCTGCATTATTTATGAAGGAAAAATATTGGTCTTAGTTCTCAAGCAAGTGGAGCCTATTGTATTGATGAACATGGAATCTGATTCTATTCCTATTAATTCGAAGTATGTCATACTGAGAACACCGGAATGTATTGCTTAATATTTTTCAGGAGAATCTGGTGAGTTGGCTGGTGGCTACATATCTTTTCCACATTTGTCTAGGGATGTCAGAGAATTCAACGATGGATCTTGGTGAGGCCGAATGCCAGTGCATTTGACCCCCTGAAATCCATCGCAGAACAAAGCCCCCGCCCCCCCAACCCACGAAAGGCGCATGAAATGGAGCACTTACCTGAGTGGAGTATGAAGTATGTCCTACTGAGAACATTGGAGTGTGTTGTCTAATAATTATCTGGAGAAGCTGGTGACTTGGCTGGTGGCAACATACCTTTTCCACATTTGTCCTTCAGGCTAAAGGGGGAGTCAGGCATGCATCCTCTGACTAAATCCTGAATCCATAAGTGTTCACCACTGATTTGATACAAACACCATATTTTCTTATGCGAGCATTAAAAAAAAATCCCTCTCTTACCAAATATCCAGATAAAATTCACCAGATGGTGGCAAAGAAGTCCCTGGTGAATATAACTCAAGTCATTGCAAATCATATCCAAGGGTTGCCCCTCTCAGTGATTCTATTGAACCAGAGCTGTGCTCCATGTAGGAATGTATGAAATGACTCACCTGTTTCGTTACATGACATCTGCGGTGGGGGGGAGGCGCTCCATCCCTCCCCCAGAAATCCTCGCCAGCTGGCTCCGCTCTGTGGCAACTCAACAGAGCTGCCAGGAGGGATGGACGAAAGTCCCTTACCTGATCCCGCAGCTTGCTTCGCGGTGGGGGGGAGGTGCTCCGTCCCTCCCCCCGAAATTCTGGGTGGGGGGGAGGCACCCCATCCCTCTGGCCGCGAAACCTCCTCTCCTGCCACGACACAAATGGCGGCGGCTGTAGCCACCGCCGTTTGCGTCCCTGCAGTCAGCCATGATAGGCTACATAAATGTTTACGTAGCCTATCACGGCTGAATTTGAAAAAAGAAGAAGCGCATATGAAAATGGTGGCGCCCATAGGCGCCGCCATTTGCGTTCCTTATTTTAGCACGTGTAGTCTACGTAAACATTTACATAGACTACGGTGAAAATAAGGGGAACGCTATTTGCGTTCCCCTTATTTTCACCGTAGTCTACGTAAATGTTTACGTGGACTACACGTGCCAAAATAAGGAACACAAATGATCCCGCAGCTTGCTTCGCGGTGTTTGTGTACATTTGTGTACGCGCGTTTTTTTTTCCCCCCGAAGTCAGCCATGATAGGCTACGTAAACATTTACGTAGCCTATCACGGTGTTTTTTTAAAAATCTAGCGGTGATAGGCTACGTAAATCTTTATGTAGCCTATCACGTTTGTTTGTTTGTTTGTTTGTTTGTTTGTTTTACTTGGAAATGGTGGTGGCGGCAGCCGGTCGGAAGACCGGCCGCCGCAGAACCGCCGCCGAACTGCCGCCGAACCGCCGCTGGAGCCACCGCCACCAGGGACATTCGCACAAGGTAAGTCCCATCCTGGGGGGGGCGGGGGGGCAGACCGTTTCTCCACAAATTTTGGGGGGCTGAATGCGCTGGCATTCGGCCTCCCCAAGATTCGTGGAGAAATTCTCTGTCATCCCTAGCTGCCAGCCGGGGCCGCCCGCAGCGATATCCGGCCACAGCTGGGCTGCGCAGTGACGCAAATGGCGGCCGCCGTAGCCGCCGCCATTTGCGTCCCTTTTTTTTGCCGAGATAGGCTACATAAATATTTACATAGCCTATCATGGCTCCATGATGTATGTTTTATTTGACACAGCAGTATCAATGCGTGAGCACCATGTCCTAGGGCCTTGATGGAAAGTGTGGCATTGGGTCCACTTTTAGGCTTTTACCAGTGCACCCAGCTGAGTTGGAATGGTTAGGATCCTAGTTTTCTAGGATCGTTGTAGATGACAGTATTCCAGCCGAACTATTTAAAATCCTAAAAGATGATGCTGTTAAAGTGCTGCATTCAATATGCCAACAAATCTGGAACACTCAACAGTGGCCACAAGACTGGAAAAGGTCAGTTTACATTCCAATTCCAAAGAAGGGCAACGCCAAAGAGTGTTCAAACTACCGCACAATTGCGCTCATTTCACATGCCAGCAAGGTGATGCTCAAAATCCTACAAGCTAGGCTTCAGCAGTATGCGAACCGAGAACTACCGGAAGTACAAGCTGGGTTTAGAAGAGGCAGAGGAACTAGAGATCAAATCGCCAACATTCGCTGCATCATGGAGAAAGCAAGAGAATTCCAGAAAAACGTCTATTTCTGCTTCATTGACTACGCTAAAGCCTTTGATTGTGTGGATCACAACAAACTGTGGCAAATTCTGAAAGTGATGGGAGTACCAGACCACCTTACCTGTCTCCTGAGAAACCTGTACGAGGGTCAAGAAGCAACAGTAAGAACCAGACATGGAACAACCGAGTGGTTCAAAATTGGGAAAGGAGTACGACAAGGCTGCATATTGTCACCCTGCTTATTTAACTTATATGCAGAGTACATCATGAGAAATGCCGGGTTGGATGAATCAGAGGTCGGAATTAAGATTGCTGGGAGAATTATCAACAACCTCCGATATGCAGACGATACCACCCTAATGGCAGAAAGCGAAGAGGATCTCAAGAGCCTCTTGTTGAGGGTGAAAGAGGAGAGTGCAAAAGCTGGTTTGAAACTCAACATTAAAAAAACTAAGATCATGGCATCTGGCCCCATCACTTCCTGGCATATAGAAGGGGAAGAAATGGAAGCAGTGACAGATTTTACTTTCTTGGGCTCCAAGATCACCGCAGACGGTGACTGTAGCCATGAAATTAAAAGACGCTTGCTCCTTGGGAGGAAAGCTATGGCCAACCTAGACAGCATAGTAAGAAGCAGAGACATCACCTTGCCGACAAAGGTCCGTCTAATCAAAGCTATGGTTTTCCCAGTAGTAATGTATGGCTGTGAGAGCTGGACTATAAGGAAGGCTGAGCGCCGAAGAATCGATGCTTTCGAACTGTGGTGCTGGAGAAGACTCTTACGAGTCCCCTGGACTGCAAGGAGGTCAAATCAGTCCATCCTAAAGGAAATCAACCCTGAGTGCTCATTGGAAGGACAGATACTGAAGCTGAAGCTCCAATATTTTGGCCACCTAATGCGAAGAGAAAACTCCCTGGAAAAGACCCTGATGCTGGGAAAGACTGAAGGCAAAAGGAGAAGGGGACGGCAGAGGATGAGATGGCTAGATAGCATCACGGATGCAATGAATATGAACTTGAGCACGCTCCGGGAGAGAGCGCAGGACAGGAAGGCCTGGCGTGCTATGGTCCATGGGGTCACGAAGAGTCGGACACGACTGAACGACTGAACAACAAAGCCCATGAGCTCTTCTATTTAATGCTCATATTCTGAGCAATTCAGTGCCTTCTTGGAATGATATTTGAGGACAAGATCAATGTTGCTTTCAGCAGTTCACTATTTGGATAGGGTTTCTGTTTGTTTGTTTGCTAACATGGCAGGCCTGGTCTCGCATCTGCATAGCCTGAATGGCTACACTTCAGCACTTGACATGGGAGCTTGGGGTCCCTCTAGCTTCATTGAAAACAGACGGTCCTAATTCAAGACTGATTTTTCTGGGTGTTGAATTCGATTCTGTGGTGGGATTGTATCTCTATTCTACCACAGGTTTAGTTGTACTTGTTGAGGGAATTGTTGAGACAAGTGCACAGGCCTGGTCAGCTCCTTATGTAGAGATATCAGAGAATTCTGCCACGGATCTCGGTGAGGCCGAATGCCAGCATATTTGGCCCCCTGAAAACCATGGTGGAATGGCCTGCCACTCCCCCGCCCCTGTGGATCCCCCCTGGGATGAGACTCACCTGGGGCGGATCTTCCGGGCGGCAGTGGCTCCTGCGGTGGCTCCGGCAGTGGCTTCGGAAGCAGTTGGTCTTCTGACCGGCTTCTGCCGCCGCCATTTCCAGGCTTGCCTTGTGTAAAAAAAAATTAAAAAGACGTGATATACTACGTAAAGATTTACGTAGCTTATCATGGCTAGGTTAAAAAAAAAAAGACGTGATAGGGTACGTAAATCTTTACATAGCCTATCACGGCTGGGTGGGTAAAAAAACAACAACAACTGCGTACACAAATGGCAGCAGCTACGTCAGCCGCCATTTGCGTTCCTTCTTTTTACCCTCTTAATCTACGTAAATATTTACGTAGATTATGACTACGAAAATAAAGGGGAACGCAAATAGCGTAGCGGGCGCTATTTGTGTCCTCTTTTGATTTGCCGTTTTAGCCTACATAAAGATTTATGTAGGCTAAAACGGTGAATGAAAAAGGGATGCAAATAGCGCCTGCTACGCTATTTGTGTTCCCCTTTATTTTCGTCGTCATAGTCTACGTAAATATTTATGTAGATTAAGACGGCCAAAAAGAAGGAACGCAAATGGCGGCGGCCATCGCCGCTGCCATTTGCTTACATGGTTGTTTTTTTGTTGTTGTTGTTTTACCCAGAGCCCTCCGCGGCCGGAATTCCAGCTGCGGACGGCTCTGGCCTGGCCGGCCCGGGCCTGGCCGGCTGCTCCGCAGAGCTGCTGCGGAGCACAGCCGGCCATTCGAGGATTCTGGGGGGAGGAATGGAGCGCCTCCCCCCCGGCCAGGATTCTGGGGGGAGGGACGGAACGCCTCCCCCCTCCCACCATCAACGTAATCCGCGAAGGGTAAGTCACTTTCGTACATCCCTAGTTACAATCCACTTTGAATCATTCCTTTGGGAAAATAACTCCTTACTTAAAATTTGCCGATTAAACCTAAATCTATTTTTTCTAGACATTTGCATGACAAGCTTTTTGACGTGTACACTTTGCACTATGTGAGCGTGTGTGTGTGTGTGTGTGTGTATGCATGCTCATTCACTAGTAAGCAAAATATTTAAGTACACTTTTGATCTGGAATAATGCATTTTCACACCTGTTCATTTCTTAAATAACTCTTTGCCCCAAGTGGTAGTATTTTCTGTTTGGATACCTTTCAGATCAACTTGACAACTACTTTTATGCCAGTTACCCAGAATTCGTTGTATACCTGCTTGTGTCTTTGTGTATGGTCCCTTTAATACAATTTCTACTTTTTTCTTTCTCTGTCTTCCCTTCTTGATCCTGAAGGAGCTCAGCAGAGCTTCCATTGTACACAAGCCAGCAAGTATAGCTCCTATTTATGCCTTTGAACTTCTCCAGAAGCCAATGAGACCTTTCTTTCTCACTCTCCGTTTTCTAGGGATGTACGAAAGTCACTTACCTTTTGACGAAATGTGATTCAAGGTGGGGAGGAGGTGCCCCGTCCCTCCCCCCAAATTCTGGCCAGGGGGGAGGCACCCCATCCCTCCCTCCCGAAATTCTGGCCGGGGGGAGGCGCCCCATCCCTCCCGCCACGAATCCTGTCCGGCCGGGTCTGCAAATGGTGGCGGCCGTAGCCGCCGCCGCTTGCGTCCCTGCAGTCAGCCGTGATAGGCTATGTAAATGTTTACGTAGCCTATCATGGCTGAGTAAAAAACAACAACAACCGCACGTATGCAAATGGCAGCGACCATGGGCGCTGCCATTTGCGTTCCTTATTTTGGCACGTCTAGTCTACGTAAACATTTATGTAGAGTACGGCGAAAAAAAGGGGCACGCACGTTTTTGTTTTTGTTTTTTTACTCATGCACGTTATTGTTTTTGTTTTTGTTACTGAGCCATGATAGGCTACGTCAACATTTACGTAGCCTATCACGGTATTTTTAAAAAATCTAGCCGTGATAGGCTATGTAAATCTTTACGTAGCCTATCACTTTTTTTTTTACTGGAAATGGCAGCGGCGGCAGCCGGTCGGAAGACCAGCCGCCTCACCGCTGCCGCCGCACAACCGCCACACTGCCACCAGAGCCGCCAGGGAGATTCGCCCAAGGTAACTCCCGTCCCAGGGGGGGCAGACCGTTTTGCCACTGATTTCGGGGGGCCGAATGCGCTGGCATTCGGCCTCCCCGAGATTCGTGGCGAAATTCTCTGACATCCCTACTGTTTTCCCTAATATTCTACCACAATGCCCACACCTGCACAATTCAAGGTAGGAACTCCTCTCTGTAGCTCACTCTCACCCCCTACCACTACCAAACATTTTCCCTCTGCTCTCTTCCTTAGCAATTTATTCATAGAGTTTGGGTACTTTCTCCTTGTTCTCAGGCTATTCCTTAAAAATAGGTCATGTTATCTTCCTTCTTTCTGCAACCCCTACTCCCCATCACCTCTCCCAAAGGACAAATCAGTCCTTGGCTTTGGAACTCCCTGTTGCTCTTTTAAGCCTTCGTGTCTGCTCTCTACCCAAGCCCCTTCATTTGCCCCACCTCCAAAACTTTCTCACAAATCGAAAAATGACTTCTTCTTCCAGTCATCCCAATATCAAAATGACCATTCTGAAAACTTTTATTTCCCATTCTTCTTCCTTTCCCTCTCTCCCTTTTCCATTATTAGCCATATATTCACTTTCCTAGGAACAGTCATAAACTTACAGGCCTATATTTTTCAATGATAGTATGGGCTGGCATTTTTCTCTCTCTTTAAGGATTAATTTAAGTGTCAGTGCTAGACGCCATTTGCATCCGTGCTCTTTGCCGTGATAGGCGACGTAAATATTTACATAACCTATCATGGCAAAGAACAGGGACCCAAATGGCGTCTGCTATGCCATTTGTGTCCCTGCTTTAGCTGTGATAGGCTACGTAAATATTTATGTAGTCTATCACGAAAAGAGTAGCGATGCAAATGGCATAGTGGACGCCATTTCTGTCCCTGCCCTTTGTCATGATAGGCTATGCAAATATTTACATAGCCTATCACAGTTAAAGCAGGGATGCAAATGGCATCCACTACACTGTATGCCATTTGCAGCTGCAGATTGGGGCAGCGGACGGCAGCGGATGGACCAGACCAGCCGGTGGCAGGTAGGGATCATCCGGGGAGAATTTCATGGGGTGGCGGAGGGGAGTGGTCCATTCTACCACAGACTCCGGGGTAAATCTGGCCTCATTGGAGTCCGTGGCAGAATTTTCCACCATCCCTAGTTCCAAGTACTGTCTCTAGCAGCTGCAGTTCTTCTCAGCAGCCCTTAAACTGTCTTCTTCCATCTCAGTCCTTCAGCTAAATGTAGCCTGGGTAACACAGTTCTCTCTATTCCTTTTCAGCAGGCAGCTCAATCCAGGACAGGCCAACAGCTAGGGATGGGGGAGAATTTCTCCCCGAAACTTCTGGGGGCCGAGCGCCAATGCATTTGGTCCTCCGAATGTTGTTCGGGGAGAACTTCTCCGCCCCCCCTGCTCCGCCGGGATGGGACTTACCTTTCACGAATGTCCCTTCCGGCGGCGGGTCCTGGCGGCGGTTCGGCAGGTGTTCGTCAGGGGCGGGGGCGGCAGCTGGTCTTTCGACTGGCTGCTGCCGCCGTCATTACAAGAAAAGTAAAAAAAAAACAAACACGCCCCTGTGATAGGCTACGTAACGATTAACGTAGCCTATCATGGCTAGATTTGCAAAGTCAGCCGTGATAGGCTATGTTAATCGTCACGTAGCCTATCACAGGTGACTTAAAAAAAAAAAGCGCGTATGGCTAATGGCGTCCCCCATAGGGAGCCGCCATTCGCGTTCTTTATTTGGTCCCTGTAGTCTACGTAAAGATTTACGTAGACTACGGCGAAAATAAGGACAACTCAAATAGCGTTGCCCTTATTTTCGCCGTAGTCTACGTAAATCTTTACGTAGACTACAGGGACCAAATAAGGAACGCGAATGGTGGCTCCCTATGGGGGCCGCCATTTGCGTACGCGCTTTTTTTTTTCAAAGTCACCCGTGATAGGCTACGTGACGATTAACGAAGCCTATCATGGCTGACTTTGCCGATCTAGCCGTGATAGGCTACGTTAATCGTTATGTAGCCTATCACAGGGGCGTTTTTTTTTTCTTTTGAAGTTCGCGGCCGGGGAGATGGGGTGCTTCTCCCCGGCCTGAATTTCGGCCGGGCGAGGCGGGAAGCCTCCCCCCTGGCCTGAATTTCGGCCAGGCGAGGAGGGAAGCCTCCCCCCCTGGCCTGAACTTCGGGGGGAGCAGCGAAGCACCTCCCCCCCCACCGCGAAGCAAGCTGCGAGACCAGGTAAGTGACTTTTGTGCACCCCTACCAACAGCCCAACTCTAGTGCCAGCAGCTACAGTACAGCACAAATGTTTCTATTGTGCCATACTCCAGTTCTCATAGTCCTTTGGGGTCTTTTTGTTCCTGTTGGTCAGTATTAGTTATTCACCCTTCCGAAGAACTGCAGAATCCTTGGAGATCACTCATATCATATGACTGGACTTCCAGAAGGTTCGGTTAAGCACAGGCCTCAGCTCAGCCAGGCCTCACAGACTGAGCTTGGCCATAGAGTGCAAGACATCCAGACACAACTGAGGCCAGATTTATATTTTATATCATGTTATATTATATATTATAGTATACTGATGTGAGTATGTTTATGTACTTCCAAGGAGCTTTGTCATAAGACACAAGATTCTTGTTACACTGCAGTAGTGTCTGTGTGTTTTGGTCCTCTAATAGAGGGAATCCCCTTGTCTCCTAACTCAAGCGTTTCCCCCACCCCCTTGTAGTAAAGTGCCTGGCTTCTAGAAGGTTCTCCACCAATTCCTGGTGAATTTAATCCCAAATGTTTTACCATGTAAGATGAAAATTAGATCACTTTGTGTTAAGCCAGACCCGATCTGCCTGCTACTCCAGTTGCTCCCAAGCCCTTTCAATAGCTTTGCAGGTTAAACTATGCAGTTTTTGAGCTGCCATTTTGTGAGCAGCCTCTATTCTGTGACAGCTTTTGAAGCTATTATCCCTAGCATACCATACAGAACCTTTAACATATTTTATAGGACAACCACTGTTTCCCAGGACTGCGACTGAGAACCATTTCAAGGTGGGATATCAAGTCCAGTCTGCCCAGACTTAGGGAATGCATGGTCTGGCTCTTTTCCTCACTGGCCTACAGTTGTTTAAACCATTGTTTCATAAGAGCTGAGATTAATAAAACTGTAGACAGTTTCACAGCAACATAGTATACATCCCTTACTAACAATCCACAATTCCCCACATTGTGAGTCTGGGGTCAAAAATACTGGTTATATGAAACAATATGAACAATATTCTCTGTGTCTAAGTAGTCTGAGCAGGACGTCGGCTGATATTCCCCTTGCTCTGGACAAAGAGAGGTTGGATGCACCAGGTCTTTGGCCCCCGCTGCTGCTTCCCCTGTTCTCCTCCTCTAGGTGTCACAACAGCGCCAGCACAGGGAAAGCACATTTTCTCCCCTGTAATTATCAACATGTCTCTGATTAATTGTCTTCCTCACTAAGCCCCAAGGGATATCTAGAGGCCTCAAGAAAATGTAACAACAACACTGGAATATTTTATAAAGCCATCCTTATAAAAGCTGGGCCAAAGGGCCAGAACCAATGTTCCACAGAGGGCTGATAATATTATGCGATGTCTGTACTGCAGACTGGGATTCCTATAGAGATAAAATATGAATAGTAGTTTGAAATATCTGCAACTACTAGGACCATCTCTACTAGGACCAGAGAGCTTCGGCTATGGGGTGGTATAGAAATATATAATAATAATAATAATAATAATAATAATAATAATAATAATCATCATCATCATCTCCTTTCCAAAGGCTTTTTCAATTTCTCAATATTGCTTGGTGCATCAGTACAAGAAGGGATCAAAAATTCCACAGAGATATACACCCGCATGAAGTAGTAACAAAAAACCCTGAACAGTCTGCAATTTAAAACTGGGGAAATGGTGTAGTTCTCCGCTTATAAAAATCTAGCAGTTTTTCAGTAGGGTCAGCTCCAGTTCAAGGCAGGTTACAAACAGGTGATTCCGAGATGTCAAATTCTCTTGAGTACAACAGAGAACTATGTGTCTAGATGGGAACTTCAGTCCTCCAAATGCTCATGTCATTGGTATGGTTGCTAGGGCTACTCCCTCATTTTATGTGCAAGACAGAGTCTGTTCATCACAGCATGAAGACTCCTTCACATAAATGCAGAGCAAGTGACCATATCACTAGTCGGCATGAGTTTTATCAACCGGAAGACCTTGTCATTGGAGAGATTGCTTCTACGTTCTCTTTCTGGTACTCCTCTACAACTTTCAGTGAAAAGCCATCTTCAACGTTCATGAAGCAACTAATGTAAGGACTTCTGTATGTAAGGAATTTGATCTAATGTATGAAGGGCTTCCACACAGGAAATAAATGCAAACTATGGTGCCATAATATGTATCTCAAAATTAGGATTCCTCACTTGCTGCACTTGTTCCTTGCTTATACATACTTTTATAAGGGGACTATGATACTGGCAATTTTATTTTTGATCCGTTTCCTAATTATGCCTAAGACAGAAAGTGCCTTTTGCACTGCAGATGCACCCTGGGTCGACATTTTCATCAGGCTGTCCACCACAACCCCAAGGTCTCTTTCTTTGTCAGTCACTGCTTGCTCAGATCCCGAATGCTTGTATGTGAATTTGGGATTTTTTGCCCCGTCGTGCATCACTTTGTAATTACTTACACTGAAACACAGTTGAAATTTTGATACCCATTCTCCCCGTTCAGGGAGATCCTTTTGGAGCTCCTCACAGTCCCTTTTTGTTTTACCAGGGATATTTAGTGGCCACTCCTCTGTATTTAAACCAGAGCAAACAATAGCAGACTTTGCTGGAAGCAACACGTTGGTAACCTGGAAAGCTTCCTGGTTTTGCTGGAATTGTGAACTCGTTGGGATGTATTCTGTGAACAGCTGAACCCCAGGCTGATGGGTTGTTCGTTGCGATGTTCATGAACAGGTTCTTGTCAAGGAACTAAGTGGTTAACTAAGTTCCTTGACTTAGTTAACTAAGTGTTAACTGTGGATCTTTATTGGGACTGTAAAGGCTCATCGCTGATTACTGGAATTACTGAAGTTTTTACGGTGAGTTGTGTCCTGGCTCAGGGAAGACAGGTTCCAGCAGCCTTGATGCTATTAGTAATATGCTCCTCAAAATGCTCTTCTGCATCTCTTATTATCTGCTTGCAACTCCCTTGCACAAGGTTGTGCTCCCATTTATTCTCCTCATTTGTCCAAGGCTTTCATTTTCTGAAGGAAGCATTCTTTTCTTTAAGAATGTCCTACACATTGCTCATTAACCATGCTGTTGACCTCTTGGACTTCTTGTTACATTTCCTGGCCTCTGGTATACATTCTAGCTGAGCTTCTATTATTCTGGTTTCAAGTAACCTCCAAGTGAGTTGAAGGTAGTTAACCCTCTTGACACCCTTTTCAATTTCCTTTGTATCAGTTCTCTCATTTTAGACTAGTTTTCACTTTTGAATTCAAATGTGACTATGTTGGACTTCCTTGGCAATTTTCCACTTAAATATGTATGAAATCTAGCCCCCATCCTTCCTTGTGTGCTGTGTGTGAGTGCTAACTGGATGTATTTCAAACATATTTGGTTGGAGTTCCGTTTCCTTCCCTGGCTGACAAGTAGAAAGGATTGTGGCTGGGACCCCTTTTGCACCCCTGCTTCTCTCCTCATGATCTGTTTAAATGGTTGTATAATTCTACCTGAACAGATAATCAACATTTGCAGTGAACAAACATGATGCTGACCTGCTCATAAAGAAACAGGGGGCAAGAGCACAAAGCACTGGAAAAGTAGAGTGAATTATATGTGTACGCTGGATAGACCCCTTCACCCTTCTAGCCTCAGTGACTATGCATTGGGAACTGGCCTGATCATACCATCTTGGATTAGGACAAATTCTCCCTTCACCCCTTCTTCTCCCTGCTCTCTACATTCACCCCCAACCCTTTCATATTCCTTCACAAATGTTTTAGTAACTTCTGCTTACATAACGCCATCCTTCTAACTCCACAAACCCTTCCTACTGCCAGCTGAATACTCTGCACATATCCACAGCCTAGTTTTAGGTCTGCAGCCAGTCTCCATGGGAACTCAGCTAACCTCCCTATGACCCACGTTTTCATTATTGTCTCAAATAGTTTCTTTTTCTGGGGTCTAAATTCCAATGTGCTACCACAGTATTTCCCCCAAAGTGATGTGTTTGTTTAAATACTTATTTGTGTTAGTTAAAGAGATACACCATTGTTTTCAGATCTGAGTTACCCCCACTTTGTCCATGACACCCTATTGCCAATGTTAAGAAGTTCCTTTTTATGAATGTGTGACTTTTAGAACATGAGCAACTTTGTACACGTAACTAGAAGGAGTAACATCCAGTAACACCTTTAAAGCCTTCTAAATTTGTGGCCAGTTCTAATCTGTATGGTAGGACTGTTGTAACGATTCCTTAGATAATGTACATGAAGCAAATTACTTCTTAAAGGCTAACTGCCATTTATTTATATGGTATTACAGCAGCTGGCCAATCAACTCCTTTCTTGGGCGGATTGTTGGTTAATACCTTAGGATGTCTGGCTGATATTTCCTCAATGGGATATAATGCTTAGGAGATGATGTGTCTTGTGGGTGGTTGTTGTTGTTGTTGTTTTTAACTGAGAAATCGATCAGAGCTTGGGGAAAGTGACACCCCTGTAGCTTACATAAGGGAGACATTATATGACTGAAACATCTCAGACCGGAGCAGAGAACTGTGAGGTGGCCGAAGGATGCCACTTCTCTCCCGGAGGCCCTGGTATGTGGTGGCAGAATTTCTACTTTCAAGAAATTCATTGTTGCCTCCACTTATGCCCCAGCCAACTGTATATTGTAAATCAAAAGTTATATTTTAAAAACATGCCATAAGCCTCCAGCACTTTCTGATCCATAGGAAACCAAGAACAGGTAGCACTACACAGAAATCCACTGTGTGGGGAAAGTGTAATCATATCTGTTTTCTTAAATGTTCAAAGGACTTAATATCTATCATTTCCACATGACGTTGGCTATGTATTCTTTCATAGGAAGACATGCAGAGTGGTGACAATGTGCATTATAGAACTGCCTGTGCCAAAGACCCCTGTGGCAATGTCAGAACTGATGTATTTAAGCCAATTCCACATTAGAGATTGCATTTGACCAAATTGTCTCCATGGATGTCAACTCAAGGTTGTTGTTGTCCTTCTTCTTCTTCTTCTTCTTCTTCTTCTTCTTCTTCTTCTTCTTCTTCTTCTTCTTCCATGTATATCTTCTACTGTGCAAGCAGTTTAATAAATCAGTTTTGACTTTGTTTTCAGGGGTTCTGCCAGGGATTACAGAGAGACTTCCAGGAGCAGCAGAGAGCTAAAATACTGCCATGCAATCTTGAATACCACTTCTACACATAATTCAGGAGAGCAACCAATGCCCCATCAGAGCTAATCATGGCTATAACAAACTGTCTAAAATGCTGCAGCTATTGGTATTATTTTATTACATGGTGCATAACTTTCATTGCAGTGTGATGCCGAAGAACTACCAGCATATTTTAGCCTTGGTGTTTGCTCTAAAGGAGATCAATGAAAATCCCACAGTCTTACCTAATGTCACCTTGGGGTTTCGCATCTATGAGAGCTACTACAACCCACAGATTACTTATATGGGCACGCTTGGTCTGCTTTCTACACTGCATCAATTCCACCCAAACTACAAATGTGATGTGCAAAACAATTTGATAGCCATCATTGGAGGAATTTACTCTCTCATTTCTCTTGAGATTTCCACAATCTTGGAGACTTACAAGATTCCACAGGTAGGTTTGTAGACATGAGTTGGCTTCTTCACCCCATAATGGCAGGAAGAATTTGATGTTTGAATTGTGGCCCTTTACCCCCTACATTTTTTCTCATTTAGAAAGGTTCTCTCTAGTGTTTTTTTCAGTTCCATCGCTACTGCACAGGAACCTAGTTACTGAGTTCCCTTTAGCTATAGAGGGTTTATTCTGCTTACAAAACTTAATATTTTTTTCATAGAAGATGCAGTATTCCCTAATGGTGAGGTCCATTGTGAACATTATTAAAAACTCTGGGAATAAGTTTCATTTTTTAAAAAAAATTCTCAATATAGTTTCTTTCTTCTTTTAAGAAACATAGGTTGGATAACCCACACATTGTTCCATTCCATGTGTTGAAAATAATGGAATAACGTACATTAGCCTTTCAAAACCTTGAGCCTTCCAGATGTTTTTGACTTCAACAACCATCAGCATCTGCTAGCATGGCCAATCATCAGGCATGCTGGGATTTGTATTCCAAAACCTCTGGATAGCAGCAGGTTGGGGAAGTTTGATATACAGTGTTACTGTCATGTATTGGCTTTAGAGCTACATTCATTGACTGCTATAGCATCAGACTCAAGGGTCTGCCAAATCTGGGGGCATATTTGATCTCTGCAAAACTGTCCTGGGTTCCACCTTAAAATGGCTGCCGCAGACCAGGCTAGTCAAAAAAGACAAGTAAACTTCCAAGAATATTGAGTACAAGGTGAGATCTGAGCCCCAACACACAACACTTCCTTTGAACCCAAAGTTTTCTGTGCCAACAGAAGCCAATTTCTTCTCTCTCTTTTTTCCTGCCCCATATCTCTGCCTGCCATTCCCCCCTTTTTCTCTCACACCCCAGATCCCTACCTAAACTCTCCTGTCCCACACAGACACACACACACCAGATCACCACCCGTGATCTGGTGTGTGATAAGCAACCAAAGACATTCTCTCTCTCTCTCTCTGTCTCTGTCTCTCTCTCTCTCTCTCACACACACACAGACATACACAAGCACAGACACACACAGTCAAGGACCCCATATATCCATCATGCATACATGTATTCATAAACACAGGCCCTGTCCTTCCCAACACCCCAGGCTGCTGAAGCTGGATCCCCCAGGACCCTGGCCTGCTTCCTGCTACCATCTCCAGACCCCCAGGATGGCTTCCTGCTGGCTTCCCTGACCCACTTGCAGACCCACAGCAGCAAAAGGGGTCCCAACTTCCATCCCCTCCCCTTTTCTTGGTGGCTGGGTGTGCTGCACAGGAAACTGCCAGCCTGCAACCATCCACCGGCGTGATCTCCTGAGGATGTCCCTGAGCCACATGTGCAGCCAAGCGGCAATCCCGGGAACTGAAGGTGGCAGTGGCGAGAGGCCCTCGCCGCACTCCGAAGGAGCCCCAGCCACTTGTAAGACACTTCAGAAATAAGGGAACATCAAAACCAGGAGGAGCAGGACAGCTTGGTGAGCACAGTGGAGGGTGTAAGGGCACACAGTGGTGACCACAGGCAAAGTGTTGCCTGCCACCAGCCAGCCCTGCAGGTCCATAATTGCAGACCTTGGACTTAATGATCTGATGCACGGGGGGGGGAGGGTGTTGGGTTGACAGCCATGATGGCTAATTAGCATAAAACTGACACCTCCCTTCTCCCCTCCTCACCTTTCCATAATTCACAACTGGCTCTACATTCCTGGTATGTTATAGCAAACAAAACAGGAAGGCACACAGGCACTGAAGTCCAACCCTAGCTGCACCACTGTCCCCTAAGCCAAGAAACACAGAACCCGGTAGCACAAAACCCAAACCATCAAGAAAACACATTTCCTTCACATATTATAATATAGCGACCCTAGTGACATGTTGGGAGTCTTGGAGCATTCCTAACTGTTCATACATTCTATTAGTTTAGACAAAATTATATTAGGTCAATAATTTTAATATGGAATGGTGGAAATAACTGTGCTAGGAATTATATAGAGATGATTTTGTAAAATAATCCCTCCACTAAGGGTTCAACATTTTCAGAAAGATAACATTTCTGGGCTTCCTCTCAAGGTTGCCCAATTACATAGATTTTAGAAAACATTTTGGGAGAGTAATGACCAGGTAGCAATATATGAATACCTTTTCTTCAACACTGTAGTCATAATTCTAAAAGGAAATATTTCATGATCCAAAACCTGGTGATTTTCCATTTTCTTGGATAAAAAAAAGGCGAGCTTTTTTCCTGAATATTTCCATCTTTTCCCCTAAGCCTTCACATCCCTACCCCCACTGCCATGCTACTGATAGCAAGACAAGGCGGGGGGGGGGGGCGGGACTGGACTGGACTGGCCTGTTTCTCCTGCTTGTAACTTTGGTCTTTTCCATCCAAGTTACCTATTATTCCCCCAGGGCAGATTGCATGCAGATTGCTCAAAAACAAATGTAAAATAATGAATATGAAAATGAAAATGAATGCATTGGTTTTTCACATTCATTGTTGTCTTTTCTTTCCTTTTTAATTATTGTTACACTGAAAATCTTATGGATACATCTGTTTCACGCTTCTTTTTCTTTCTTTCTTTCAAATGAATGCACACTTCTGTTCTGTGGCATACACTGAATATCTCCTACACAGAAATAGCCCAGCCACTGATCTCAATGCACTACCAACCTCTAGGTTGGAATATTATAATGCAATGTATGTGGGGCTACCTTCAAAGACTTCTCAGAATCTTCAGTTAGTTAGCATCTGGGTTTATCATGGGACATCATCACACTAAATATATCTTTCCAGGTCCTTTTATTATGATTATGATTGTGATTCTTTGTATTTATATTCAGTCAAATGAATTCCTGAGGTGTCATACAAGAAAGACAATGATGCAATAACATGTAACAAAACTCCAGAGGAAGGCAGCAAACATCCATATAAAAACAACAGAAAGACAATGCAAAACCAGTATGAGAGGAAGTACTACAAAAGTAAACATAATAAAACACAACAGAAATGACGGTCTAAAACCACATAATACCAAAGCTAAACCCTAAAAAATGTAATAGAGATTAGAAATCATTGATTTAAAAGGACAAAAAAAGCCTTAACCTGTGACTGAAGGTGATACATTTTTGACAGCAGGTGATCTTTCCTTGGGAGGGCAGCATGAAACCTGGTGGCATCACCAAGAAGGCCACCACCACCCCAAAGCTCAGAAAAAGGGGACACACGGAGGAGGGCCTCTTTGGCCATGGGTGGGCACATCAGGGAATTGGTGTTCCATGAAGTACTGAGACTCCAAGCCACAAAGGGCTTTGTAGGTTAAACCAGCACTTTGAATTGGCCTCAGAGGTGAACAGGAAGCCAGAGCAGATGAGTCACAGCTAGTGCAATATACTCCAGTCACAGACTCCTTAACAGCAACATTGACTGTGTTCAATGCCATTTCCATTGAACACAGTCTATTTCCAGGCAGAATTCAATGTACTGAATCTTAACTATAGAACCCTACGTGGCTGAAGTGAAGACCAGGGCAGCTAAAGGAGTGGTGCCTGCTACATAAGCCTGCAAAGACACTGTGTTTCTTTCTCATTAAAGGTCCTCCCACCATCTGAAATAAGAAAGGTGGAGCTAAGGAAAGCACTTTTCTGTCAAGCCACCTTGTTTACTGAATGCCTCCTCCTCCCCGGGCCACCACAGGGAGGGACACCAGGAGACAACTCTACTGTCTTTTCGGTTCCAGGCTAATATGTTTTTATTTGCCCAAGTATTCCAGCAGGTCCTGTGTAAGGTAGATGCAACATCATCCCATTTCCCCATCCTGTGCCCCCCTTACCTTTACATTTGCTGCTTGCATGTAGGCTCTATGGGGCTCTCCCTGGAGTTCACACAGTTGTTGCAGGAGCTCACTCGGGTCTCCCAAGAGTTCTGTGGCCACCTGTTCTGTGTCCTTGGGATGAGTGAAGGAGAGGACAGGCAGATGCTCTAGAGAGCCCTGCAGACTGCTCTCCCAACACAGCAAATGCCAAGGTAGGAGAGTGGCTGAGTGGGTTCTACAGAGCACCCACTGGAGGACACTAAGGTGGGCCCTCCTTGTAGGGGAGGTGATAAAGGGAGCCAAGTAGAGTGGTGAAATTACCTCCTCACCCCAGTTCATCCCCTGATGCAAGCACCTCACCCTGTGTCATGGCTGGGCCAGCCCTCCATTCCAGCATGTAATGTGAATTGGCTGACTGAATGGGTTAGGTCCACTCTGTGGAAAATCACTTTGTGATGATGTTCTTAGCTTTTTCTTGTAGCTTACTTCCCCCATACATTTAGGGAAGTGCATCCTAAAAATCTCTTCAACGCACAAATAATTGAATCAATCTGATTCTATAAATAAAAGGTAAAGGTGTCCCCAACCAGTCATGTCCGACTCTAGGGTGTGGTGCTCATCCCCCTTTCTAAGCCGAAGAGCCAGCGCTGTCCGAAGACGCTTCCGTGGTCATGTGGCCAGCATGAGTGAACACCGAGGTGCACGGAACGCTGTTACCTTTCCCGCTGAGGCGGTACCTATTTATCTACTTGCAATTTCTTGCTTTCGAACTGCTAGGTTGGCAGGAGCTGGGACTGAAGCCAGGAGCTCACTCCGTCACGCAGCACTCGGGTCTCGAACTGCTGACCTGCCGACCTTCCAGTCTGCAGTTCAGCGTCTTAACCACTAAGCCACCGCGGCCCCTGCTATAAGTTCTATAAATGCTGCTCTATAAATACAATGTTTAAAACTTCCTGAACATTCAACTAGCATGTCAGCAATGATTTACATGAGCCATTTCTTTGACCATCCACATTTATGTCAAATCTCATCTGAAGCATTAGAGTTATAGTCCATATTTATCCATATAGGCATCTTACCCAATCAGGATTTGCTAGCACTTTTTTCATTGCACATACCACTCCCATACAGATGTTATTCCATTCATAAAATATCTCTGCATTCTATTTCAGCTCACAACTGGACCTTTTTCCCCAGCCTGGGGTGACAAAGCACTATCTCGTACTTTGTATCAGATGGTCCCAAATGATGCTCATCAGTACATTGGGCTTGTCCAGTTACTTGTGCATTTCAACTGGACATGGATTGGGCTCTTTACTATGGATAATATGCATGCAGAATGGCGTTTGCAAAAATTACTGCCAATGCTTTCACAGGGAGGTATCTGTGTTACCTTTATAGAAAAAATGACAACCTTTGGAAAACGTGGGGGAAAGGCATGGTCATCACATAGTGAATTGGAAGGACATTCAGCTTTCATGGAAAGCAAAGCCAATGTATTTCTTGCTGATACTGCAAATCCACTTATAATTACAATAAGCTTGTTAATTCAGAGAGCAGGCCTGGATTCACCAATAAGTAAGTTATGGATTATGACAACATATTGGGATTTCACAACAAGCACCATTGAACCAGGTCACGATATACAAACCTTGCATGGCATGCTATCCTTTGCAGTCCACTCAAAGGACCCATTAGGATTCAAGCAATTTCTTCAGAGTGTAAATCCTTCCTGGGCCAGAGAAGATGGCTTCATCAAGGTATTTTGGGAGAAAGCCTTTAACTGTTCATTGAAAACATCCAGCGAGAGTAGAGTGTTGAAGAAAGACTGCAGCACGGATGAGAAACTGGAGAGCCTTCCTGGAACTTTTTTTGAAATGAGTATGACTGGTCACAGCTACAATGTTTACAATGCTGCCCTTGCTGTGGCACATGCTTTATATTCCATGTATATATCAAGATCCAAACACAAATTATGGGACTCTGGAAGAAAGCTGGTCTCCTGGAATGTGCTGGCATGGCAGGTATTTCCAATCAAAGCCACATCTTTTCTTTGTTTAGATAGGGAGGTGGCTGTGTAGGGGGCAAGCTGGTACCAGTGCCAGTGGTATTATGTCCTCTTTACATTAAAAGCCTCAGAAGTTACACATGAAGCTCTTCCCAGCCTCTCAATGGAGCATTTCTTAAAGTCATGCATAGGAGTTATTAGGTTTAAGGTTAAGGTTAATAGATATCATTTTGCTTGTTGTTTCCATCTCCTTTCCCTTTTCTATAGAATCCTGGTCAGTAACTTATTTTTTCCAGAGGGGCACATTAAGTCAAAATGGAGTGAGGGGCATACCATAATTCCCAGTTACCCAAAATGATCTGCCACAAATTTCTATTTCTACCTGCTTAGGAAATGGGGCAGAGAACTCTTCCCAAGGGAAAGGTTTTGTATCCATGAATCCATCTAGCCACAGTAAAGTAGTGAGGAAGCAAGACCCAGACTGATGTAAAATACTCTCAACCTTCCTAGGATAGGTACTTGTCAGCGTGATCATGAAAATACTTTGTTGTCCATTTGTGCATTTTTGTCTTTGAATTTAGCTCCATCCTTTTCTGAGGGGCATCTCATTCAACAACAGTGCAGGGGAGGCAGTAGAGTTTGATGAAAATGGAGAAGCAGTCACAGGATTCGATGTTACAAACTGGGTAATTTTCCCAAATCAATCCTTTCTGAGAGTTAAAGTGGGAATGTTCAATCCAGCAGCTCCTCCTGGAAAAAAGTTAACAGTCCATGATAAAAGCATCGTGTGGCCTAGGACGTTCAAGCAGGTGAGACAGCAAGGATCTTGCCAGATGTAGCACAACTTGATTGTTTCAAAATACTTTACACCACCTTTCCTGTCCAACATAACCAGGCCGTGTACAATAAAAGAAACATAATATAAATTAAAGAGTCGCGGGAGTGCCTTTTTATTGAAGGTGAGTCATACACCAAAAAGTTCCGCCAGTATAAGCCTCAAAATTCTACTGATTAAAAAAAAGTGATACATGATATCCACTTTCTACCTGATGAGGTCTGCAATTGTAGAGACTTGTGATAAAAAATTTCCACAGGTACAAGGAGTGAAATCTGCTGAAAAATGACACATTTACACTTTTCCCCTATTTCATCATGGCATTTCATATATAACTTCGAAATTTTGCTAAAATCTATTGATGTATTTATTCAGGATTGCTGAGGCTAGGGATGTTGCGGGAACCCAACTGGGTCCGAGAGTCCATGCCCCCCCCCCACGATCCCTGGACTGTGCCCACCGAGACACTGTCCTCACTTGCCCCTTGCATGCACCCTGCCGGACTCACTGTGAGCCCGTCAGGTGAGCGCCCACCATTTTCCTGCCTTTGGTTTCTGCATAAAAAAGGAAATTTAAATAATGTGCATATTTAAAAAATGTGCAGTTTGGGGCCAGAAAAACTTACTACATGCAATATTAGAGGTATAATGCCACTAATATTGCACATATTAAGCTTTCCTGGCCCCAAACTGTGCATATTTAAAAATTCACATTTTTTAAACTTCCTTTTTTATGCAGAAACCAAAGGCGGGAAAATGGCAGGTGCTCACTGGACAGGATCACGGTGAGTCCTGGCAGCCTGCCGAGCTTGTGGGCGGCCCGAACACGGGTCCGGGGGGAAGCAAGAAAGGGTGGTGCTTCAGCGGGCTCCCGGAGAACCCAAGCTGGGGTGGGTTCGCACATTCCTAGCTGAGGCGTGCCTTTCTTTGGTTTGGCGAGGTTCTGACCAGTGGTTAACAACTATTAAGGATTTTTTGTCCCATTACAACCTATGGCAGCAAATGCTTGTGAAGGTTTGTCATGCATGTGGAGTGTCATTCTGGAGCTACAATGCTGCAAGTACTTCCATGTTTTCAAAGGAGTTTGCAGAGGAAATCAAGGACATTCTGGTTCAATGTGTTTTCCGTTATTTATGGGATGTGACTTCACAACATCAGGCCATACATTACTAGACAGATTGGGACACTAGCCTTGAGACACCTAGGGGACTTTAACACTTCCCCCTACCCCCCTGCTGTGGTCCCACTCTGAATGAGACAGGCCTGACTTACATTGCCAAAAAGGAATGTGCTTGCTGAGACCTATTCTGACTTTTGTGCTCAATACATGAAGGCCTAAACGGACCTGCAGTGACACTGGGGACAGGGCGTACATACGTGCCCATATCCCACTCCACACATTACCCCTACACACCATCCAGTGAATGCATGCCTAGGGCTTCCGATACAAACAGATTGCTTCTAACTGCTATAACACCTCCAAATAATTTCATCCCAAACCCACCAACCCAACTCCCTCCCTCCCTCCCTCCCTCCCTCCCTCCCTCCCTCCCTCCCTCTTTCACACACACACACACATACACACACACACACACTTTCCTTGAACAGCTTGGGAAGTTCAGGCTTTCTTAAAGAACATTCAAATTCCCCCTGCCCTCTGCCACTGCTGCCTTTGAAGGTACTCCCCCATCATGTCCTGTTGATATATGTGTGCTGCCTGCCACAAGTATATATGTGCCATTATCACACATAGTTGTTCTGTGCAGGTGTTGGTTTTGGTTGATTTTTAAAAAAGAACAAAACATGGACCCCCACCCCCATTTCCCAGCCACCTAATAAGGTGGCAAAGCAGGGAGAGCTGTGTTGGCTCAGCCATGGCACATACATGCACCTAAAGCATACATGCACTGGCACAACAGAACGGTTTTTTACATATCATAAGGGGTACCACAGCAATTCCCTATAGAGGAGAGCGACACCTGATTGATGGTGTGATACAAAAACACACATGCACATACACACACAGGGTAGAAAAACAAGTATGAGGGTGGGGGTGGTGACCTTTAACCATAACTGTTTCATGTTGATCACTGGGAAAATCCTCCACCTTAGTTTGGACTGTGAGAGCCTTCCTTGTCTTGGGCAAAGAGAAAGATTGGGGATGCTATTGGGGAACTGCCCAAGCTGCTGCCCAATGTCTTCCCCGACCAAGCTGGCTGAGGGGTAGGGATGTCAGAGAATTCTGCCACGGACTGAAATGGGATCGACTTCCCTTCAGTCTGTGCCACGGAATCCTCTGCGGAACAGCACCACGAGGTCCTGCGGAGCCAGCAGTCATGAGGCTTTTTTTTTGTCATCTGCACAGAGTTGCAAAATTTTCGTAAATAAAAACGCAAGGTAGTATATTCCGATAATAAATACGTAAGATTTTTTTTTTTAATGAATTGTGCTCAACACCACCATGTTTGTGGGTGTCCTTTTTCAATTGAAATCCTCCATCTCTGTTTACTTTCAGCATAAACACTTCCTCCTCCTCGGGGCTTCCCAAAACAAGGCTGCCCTAGGTGTGCCTGAGAGATGCACTCTTTGTTTAAATCAACACTGTTGAAAGAAAGAAAGAAAGAAAGAAAGAAAGAAAGAAAGAAAGAAAGAAAGAAAGAACCTTTTAAAATGACCATGCCGGTCAAGAGCCCTGCACGAGTATTGTTCCCCCTGCTAGGCTTTCTATTTCCACATCCAGCCTTGTTGGTGACATGGTGAGGCTAAAATGGAGAGGAGAACCAACTCTGTGCATGTCTACTCAGAAGTAAGTCTTACTGAGTTCAATGCAACTTACTCCTACACATGTCAGCACCCCACTTGCCCCCAGCTCAGCTTTGTATTTCCACATCCAGCTCATTAGCAAACCTCCTGTTAGTTATCTCAGAAGACCCTTGGGTGAATGGGGGGGGGGGAATCCAGGGAATACCTGGATGGAGGGAGATTACACACACACACACACACACACACACACACACACAATAGAAGAATATAGTTCTTCATATTCCCTGGTACATTTATTCCTCATTTTGTCCATTCCCTGAGCATGTGCAGAGTGTGCTTTTTATTCAAACAAAGAGAAGGTTGCTGATCTTTCCCTTCATGCTGCATTTGTACAAGTGAAGTGTGACTGCTTCAGAAAGAACTTTCCATTATACTGTCTCTTGTTCTTCATGAGTTTCATAACAGAAGTATGATCTAGTGGTTAGAGTCCAGCCCAAAGTCACCCAGTGAGATAACTAACTGGAGGTTTGCTAATGAGCTGGATGTGGAAATACAAAGCTGAGCTGGGGGCAAGTGGGGTGCTGACATGTGTAGGAGTAAGTTGCATTGAACTCAGCAAGACTTACTTCTGAGCAGACATGCACAGAGTTGGTTCACCTCTCCATTTTAGCCTCACCATATCACCAACAAGGCTGGATGTGGAAATAGAAAGCCTAGCAGGGGGAATAATACTCATGCAGGGCTCTTGACTGGCATGGCCATTTTAAAAGGTTCTTTCTTTCTTTCTTTCTTTCTTTCTTTCTTTCTTTCTTTCTTTCTTTCTGCGTTGCTTTAAACAAAGAGTGCATTGCTCAGGCACACCTAGGGCAGCTTTGTTTTGGGAAGCCCCGAGGAGGAGGAAGTGCTTTGGCTGAAAGTAATTACTGCACGTCTCAGGGGAGGGGAAAAAAATACATAAATATCTACGAAAAATAGCCTTTCTTACGGATGTTATCCAGAATTACGGCTGTTATGGCTGTCGGTACAGATTTATCTTCGTAACTTTCGGAGCAGAAAAAAAAGAGGAGAATTCCGGGGGCTTGCGAAAGACGGTACGGAGCACTGGCCGCAAACTGCGGAAGTCAAGCGGCACGGAAGGTACACAATTCGTACATCCCTACTGAGGGGTCTCAGATGGAGGGATGTTGGAAAAAATCCACCACGGACTCTAGTGAGGCCAGATTCTTTGGAATCGGGCCCCCTGGAGTCCGTGGCGGAACGGACTAACCACCCACCGCCACTACCCGAAATCCCCCCAGGACAGACCTACCTGGTGGTATATGCGGCTGCAGCAGCAGCAGCGGCGGCAGTGGCTCGTCTTCCAGCCACTGCCGGGCTGCTGTGTCCCCAAATATCAGCCGTCGTAGTGGCTGCCATTTGCATTCCTGCATTGGGCCATGATAGGCTACATAAATACTTACGTAGCCTATCACAGCAAAGAGCATGGGAACAAATGGAGGCCGCTATGTCATTTGCGCCCCTGCTCTTTGCAGTGAAAGGCTACGTAAATACTTACATACCCTATCATGGCCCAATGTAAGGACACAAATGGCGGCCGCCACGATGGCCGCCATTTGCAGCCGCAGCAGCCCGGCAGCAGCTGGAAGTCTGGCTGCTGCGGGCCCTGGCCAGCGCCTCCACGGCCTTGCTGCGGAGCAGAGCTCGCTGGGGAGGATTTTGGGGGGAGGGATGGATCACCTCCCCCCCCACCCCGGATCCCTGGAATGGAACAAGGCAAGGGATTCGTACATCCCTACTCAGATGTTTTGTTGGAGAACCCTAGAAGTATGGTCCTGGAGGAATTGAACATCTACGCTGCAGCTGCCTTAACAGGACCAGATCAAGACTTCATGTCCTCTACGACAACTATGGGGTCATCTCAGTTTGACATTGACCTAATGCAATGGGCCGGGCTCACACTTCTTTTGGACTTTGTCTCGGGGCATGAGGTGGGTGGCCCAGATCTTGCTGCACTGTGACATGGTGAAGTGCTACAGGCCATCGACATAGTCACTCAGGCCCCTGTACTGCGGCGCATTCCTGAGTTGGCCTGATTCGGCATGCAATGAGTCAAGCTAACTCATAGATTTTTTGGTGGGAGGGTTGCACAAATCCTGACTTGCGCAAAATCACAGCCAGAAATAGCACAATTTGCATAAAATCACAGCTACAAATGGTCTAAGCTGCGATGTTGTGCAAATTGTGCTAGTCATGGCCAGGATTTGGCAGTAATCCGCCTGCGACTTCACACAACCCCTCCCCCACTAAAGTTCCTGAGTGGCAGGAACTATGCAGCTCGGCTTGCAAATGCAAGCCAAGCTGGGTCCATGCCAGGGATCTGTTGGGCTCTAAAAGGGCCTAAGCATCTATCCAATTTAGAACACCGTGATACTTTACAACCACAAGTGAAACCATAATGATCAAAACATCTTTTTCTCAGTGCTGTCCATTCTCCACTGATGTTTCTGATTAGGTGCTGCCCATTTCTGTGTGTAATGACAACTGCCATCCTGGCCACATCAGGAAAAAGAAGGAAGGGGAGCCATTTTGCTGCTATGATTGTGCCCTGTGTCCTCAAGGGAAAATTTCTGATCAGACCGGTAGGAATCATGGTTCTTCATAGATGTCAAGCATACTGCATCTCATACCATATCCAGCAAAACCAGTGTAACAAAAATGTGTATGGCCTTTGGTCTGGAAGGAGTAAGAAAATGTTACTGATCCTTGAAAATGTGGCTATAGGAAGAGGTCTTGTTATGCAAGAATGCAGACCTCTCTTTTACATTCAGACCTAGGTATGCTTGGTCACACATTTTGACACTAGTCTAAACATTGGATTGATGGTTTCTTTCAGTTGGAAATGTGCTTCATACGTAAAGGAAAGAAGGAAGATATATATAGCCAGCTACTGACAAAGAACACAGTGCTGTGTCATCCAGTAAAAGGGCAGACTCTCTGGGAGTCCAGTAATTCAATGTTTCTTGCATAATACAAAATAAAAAGGAACAACGCCATATGCTGGCTCTAGGAGCTGAGCCAGGGGAAAGGATTATAGTGTCTGTGTAAAATTTGCTATACACTCTTATATGTGGATAGACAACAGGCAGAAAGACAAATCATCACCCTTAGCTTCCAATTTCCTGGCTTTTTTGAGTTTAACCCAAGATGAGATAGCCTTAATTCTGATAACCTGGCAAGATTAATGGGGCCAGAATGACCAGACATATTCCTTAATAGTAAGAGGCAAAGTTTCCAAGTACACCTTCTGTTAAGTAATTTGAACAACAATCCCCCAGGAGGGCTTGGAGATGGTTAGAGAAGATGACTCATCCTTATTTGCCCCCTCCAGCAAGGTGGGGGCAAGCTAGGTGTGAGTGGGAAACAGCAGAAGAACTTTGGGAAGACAAAAGATAGAGAATGGGAATGAGTGTGACATGACCTATAAACTCTGAAGCACTGGGGGATCTCCCAGATCTCCCTCTCTGGAGATCTGATGTGGGAAAGGCAGGGCTGCTATTGGAGTGTTTTCTTTCACCTCTATTCAATCTATGTATTTGTAAATTACATGCAACTATTTCAAAATGCATAAGCCTGCAATGCCATAAGCCTCCTCCTTCTAAAAGAAATCAAACCCAGTTAAGCACAATACCCAAGACCAGCGGTACCATCAGGCTCAGTAAGCCTCCTGCCACAGTTGGCAGGATGGAAGGGGTGGTGCAATGAGCATCCCCACCCCCCACCCCACACACACACTGCCTTCCTTCCTCACCTTCCAGCCACCACTGCCATCCTGCTTTGGAGTTGAGTTCCTGCTCATGTTTGCTGGGGACTGCATTTTTTGGAGGGTTCAAAATGGTGGGAGCCTTCTGCTGTGTCTGGCACTCTAGAATCTAGCGGGAGTGAAGATTCTACAATAGGATACTGCTGCTGGAACCAAGTAAGCTGAGCGGGAAGGGGAGAAGGATGTCATGAGTGATTGGTGGGAAAAACAGGGGCAGGGGCAGTGGTAGCAGTTTGACAGGGAGCAGTCTTTGCTTGCCTACATCAGGCAGTGGCATTGCCGTTGGAGAGAGAGAGAGAGGGCTGCTTCACACCGGGCTTTTGTCCTGCGATTGCGATTGCTCCTTCACAGAAGCTTGCAGGCTCTTTACATGACACCGTGATCATCATTAAATGCCCTTTGTTCTGTTTTTAAATACATCACAGATAATGAGCTATCAAATTACCCTGTTGTCTTCTGCTCGAGTTCCCTCTGTGAAAAAAGTAAACATGGCAAGAAAAGGAATGAGGTCAATGAAAGAGAATGGAAGACTCAGATATCGTGAGAAGTAGGGAAAAGGGTTGGGGGAAAAGGAAGCACGTGAAAAAGGGAGTCGAAGTGATCCTGAATTTGAAATGGAAGCAGAAAGCCCCATTTTAAATGCAGGATTTTATGCTGGTGTAGCGATGCCCAGATAGAGAGAAAGCAACACCAGTTGCTGGGGAAAATGGGTGGGAGGGTGCTGTTGCACTCATGTCCTGCCTGTGGACTTCTCATTCGGGCATCTGGTTGGCCATAGTGGGAACAGAATGCTGGAATAGATGGACCCTTGGTCTGATGCAGCATGGCTCTTATGTTCTTAAGTGTGTGTGTGTGTGTGTGTGTGTGAGAGAGAGAGAGAGAGAGAGAGAGAGAGAGAGAGGCTTCTGGGTGAGCATGTGGTGCACAGGTGAGATTTAAACGCAGACATCTTGGCTCAGAGTTCATGCATTACCATAATAAATCATGAAGCACCATGTTCTCTCTCATATCAGAGGCATATTTATTTTATTTTTTGTTTTTTGTTTTCCAGACTTGGATTAAGGCAGATGTATTTTGGCAATGCTATCTGATAGGGATAGGATATATGAATAATTCAAGACTAGGGATGTACGAAAGTCACTTACCTTTTTGAAGGGTGACATTCGTGGTGGGGGGAGGCACTCCGTCCCTCCCCCTGAAATTCTCTTCGGCTGACTCCACTCTGTGGAGGTTCCACAGAGTCGCCGGCCAGGTCCGCCTGCAGCCAGACATCCAACCACTGGGCAGCCTGCAGGGACACAAATGGCGGCTGCCATAGCCGCTGCCATTTGTGTCCCTGTATTTTGCCGTAATAGGCTACGTAAATATTTACGTAGGCTATCACGGCAAAAAAAAAAGGGAACGCAAATGGG
Source organism: Heloderma suspectum (assembly GCF_057233095.1). Lineage (NCBI taxonomy): Eukaryota > Metazoa > Chordata > Lepidosauria > Squamata > Helodermatidae > Heloderma > Heloderma suspectum. The sequence goes on along the minus strand of NC_139463.1, from coordinate 89,103,189 downwards.
AGCTGCTGTAGCTGCTGCCATTTGTGTTGCCTTTTTTTTTTTGCTGTGATAGGCTACATAAATATTTACATAGACTATCACGGCAAAATACATGGCAAAACACTTACACAGCCTATCACGGCTTCCGCAGGGATGCAAATGGCGTCCCTGCGTTAGCCGTGATAGGCTATCACGGCTATCACGGACGCAGCCACCATTCACAAGTCAGCGCGAATGGCAGCAGGTAGGTGTCCCGTTTCGCACACCTTTCATGGGGTGGGGGGCAGGGGGGCCTTCATTCCACCATGGAGTTCGAGGGGCGGAATGCACTGGCATTCGACCTCACCAAGATCTGTGGTGGAATTCTCTGACATCCCTATTCAAGACAAGTTACTTTAACGGCGTCTACCGTCTTCTCAGATTGCATCTGCTCTCTATCTCTCCTTAAAAAGCACTACTTTTTCTTTCCAGATATGGATTCTTGTATTGATTGTTCAGAAGATCACTATTCAAACTTAGAACAGGATCAATGCATTCCCAAGGTTATAAGCTATCTCTCCTATGAGGAACCTTTGGGGATTTCATTGTCTTTCTCTGCTGTTGCTTTTGCTGTGATCACAGCTTTGATACTTGGAAACTTTGTGAGGCACCAGGACACTCCCATAGTCAAAGCCAACAACCGAAGCCTCACCTACATCCTGCTCATCTCCCTCCTTTGCTGCTTCCTCTGCTCCTTGCTGTTCATCGGACAGCCAAAGAAGATGACTTGCCTTCTCCGGCAAACAGCTTTTGGCATCGTCTTCTCAGTTGCTCTTTCTGCTCTTTTGGCAAAAACCATCACTGTGGTTCTGGCATTCATGGCAACCAAACCAGGATCCAAGATGAGGAAATGGGTAGGGAAAAGGGTGGCCAATTTGATCGTCATTTCCTGCTCCTTTATTCAAATAGGAATTGGCTTGATTTGGCTAAGTACATTTCCTCCATTCCCAGATATGGACATGCATTCACTGACTGGGGAAATTGTAGCAGAATGCAATGAAGGCTCAGTCACCATGTTCTACACTGTTCTGGGCTACATGGGTGTTCTGGCCATTGTCTGCTTCACAGTAGCATTTCCAGCCAGGAAGTTGCCGGACAGTTTCAATGAGGCCAAATTTATCACTTTCAGCATGTTGGTCTTTTGCAGCGTTTGGCTCTCCTTTGTTCCCGCCTATCTGAGTACCAAAGGGAAATACCTGGTGGCCGTCGAGATCTTCTCTATCCTAACTTCCAGCACTGGCTTACTGGCTTGCATCTTTTTTCCTAAATGCTACATCTTAGTGTTCAGGCCCCACCAGAACATCAGGGAGCAAATAATAAGGACAAAAAACTAACAAAGAATGCCAGAAACCGTTTTCTTTTTCCAAAATGTGTGAATAATTGGTCTGAATTGCTTATGAATAACAAATTGTGGTCCTACTTCACCCCTGAACAGGGCCTATTATATTGAAAAATGTGGGATCTGATCTATGCAAATTAGTTGCATGTTTTTCCTTCTGAGTATATCAGAATTTCTACCTAGCAACAATCAGATTGAGGCCATTGCTGGTGACTACAGACCTGTTGTATCTTTGGTCTTTATACTGCACAAGGAGTTGCATATACATACTCTGACTAAACTTGAAATCTATCTGTATTTGACATAGATTTGTAGGGATGGCAGAGGATTCTGCCACGGATTTCAGTGAGGCCAAATTAGGGATGGCAGAGAATTCCGCCACGGATCACGGTGAGGCCGAATGCCAGTGCATTCGGCCCCCCGAACTCCGTGGCGGAACGGCCTGCCACCCCCCCGCCACCCCGCAGATCCCCCCTGGGATGAGACTTACCTGGGGCGGATCTTCCGGGCGGCGGCGGCTCCAGCGGCGGCTATGGCGGCGGCGGTTGCAGCGGCTGGTCTTCCGACCAGCTGCCACCACCGCCATTTCCAGTGTTGCGGGGGGGAGACATGATATGCTTCGTAAATCTTTACGTAGCCTATCATGTCTGACTTTTTAAAAAAAAACCACGTGTATGCAAATGGCGGCGGCTACGGCCGCCGCCATTTGCGTTCCTTATTTTGGGCCGTCTAGTCTACGTAAATATTTACATAGACTAAGACGGTGAAAATAAGGGGGAATGCAAATAGCGTCTGCTACGCTATTTGCATTCACCTTATTTTTGCCGTCTTATTCTATGTAAATATTTACGTATACTAAGACGGCCCAAAATAAGGAACGCAAATGGCGGTGGCCGTAGCCGCCGCCATTTGCATACACACGTTTTTGTTTTTGTTTTAAAGTCAGACATGTTAGGCTACATAAAGATTTACGTAGCCTATCACAGCTGACTACTGGGACGCAAACAGCGGCAGCTACGGCTGCCGCCATTTGCGTCCCTGCTAGCCAGCGGCCGGATGTCCGGCTGCTGGCGGAGCTGGCCGGTGGCTCCGCGGAATCCCTGCGGAGCAGAGCAGGCCGGCGAGGATTCTGGGGGGAGGGACGGAGTGCCTCCCCCCCCCAAGTGGAACCCAGCAGAGCCAGGTAAGGGCAATTTCGTACATCCCTAGGCCGAATGCACTGGCATTCGGCCTCCCAAAACCCATGGCGGAACGGCCTCCCACCTCTTGCCACCCATCGGAATCTCCCCTGGACGAAGCTTACCTGGGGCAGATGCTCTGGCGGCGGCAGCCATTTGCGTCCTGCCAGGCTGCTATGGTAGGCTACATAAGTATTTACGTAGCCTATCACGGAAACAGCAGTGGCACAAACAGAATAGCCGCCGCCATTTACGTTCCTTTTTTTTCCTTTTTTTTTTTTGCCATGATAGGCTACATAAATATTTACGTAGCCTACCACGGCAAAATACAGGGACACAAATGGCGGCAGCTATGGTGGCCGCCATTTGCATCTCTGTGCAGGTTTCCCAGCGGCCGGATGTCCAGCTGTGGGGTGGCCCTGTCCAGCGGCTCCGGGGAGTCACCACGGAGCGGAGCCAGCCAGGGAGAATTTCGGGGGAAGGGACAGAGCACCTCCCCCCACACACAAATGTCACCCTTCGGAAAGGTAAGTGACTTTCGTACATCCCTAAGGATGGGCAGAGTAGTCTGTGAATCACTAACAGTTACCATCCCATACCTCAAAAAGGGGAAATAGATGTACTTGAACATGCAAGTAAGGGGTGGGGAAATCACACAGCCACACAAAAGAACTTCTTTGGAACTGTTCCAGCATCAACTCCCATTCTGCAGAAAATCAAGTCACTTTAGGATCATAAATGCACAGTGAAATGTGCGTGTGTGTGTTGGGAGGGGGAAGAAGTCACACAACTACACAAAATCGTAAACTTGCCTTTGCTAATGATGACACCCTATGATGATTTCCTCAGAGCCACACAGCGATAGCCAGATTAAGGTCATGATGGACTGAGGGGCTAGCTGTCTGTAGTGACCCAGTACTCTGTTCCCAGGACTGAACTCACACACGACACTTGTACATACACAGAGACAGTAACATAAAATAAAAGGGGAAAAATATGTTTCTCTTCTATGCATGCCTGGAAGCAAAAGACTAATATCTCTTTTATGGTGGAGAACTCAACACAAGCTTTCCCTTTTATGGGTATATGGCACAGACACAGAACATTTGAACAAACATGACATAGGGGTCTCTCTCTCTTTCTGTCACACACACACACACACACTCAGGAAAGAGACTTACTATCTTACTAACAGATACATACACAGCCAGTGCTGGTCCAGGACATTTTGCTGCCTGAGGAGGACCAGCAAATGAAATGCCTCCCATTTCTCACTGGATGATCTGGCCCAGTCACTGCCTCTCAGCCTATCCTGCCTCACAGGATTACTTTGAGGAGAAACATGGGGAAAACTGTGGTTCTTGGAGGAAAAGGAAAACACAATTAGAATAAAATAGAGTAGCTAATTATATACTAGAAAAACATAATTGTCCTACCATACGTCCATAATAAATCTTCCTAACATGTAAAATGACCACACATGTACAAGCATGTGCAGCAGAGACAAGATGTATCCAGTATCCAACTTGGAAATTCTCCCTTAGAGATAAATTTATCCCTGGAGAGGGGGCCTGACAACTGACACCAACTCTTATCACTCATATTAAACATTCAACATTTGAAAAAATCCCCTGCCTTCTCATATGGCTCACACATTTGCCTCCATCTTCTGCCTGAACATCAACTGAAAGAAACTTTGAGCTTTTCAACTTGAGGTTGTTAATTGGCTGTTAGTTGGCTGTTAATCTGGTGTATCTCAGAGAGAGAATTAGTTGACTTAGAAGTGGGAGCTAACAGGGATAGCAGTCAGAGAGATCAAAAAAGTTAGGTTGGGTTATTAGAATCATTAGTTCTAATTCTTTATCACATGACTATTGTTCTGGAGGTAGTTTGATACAGCGAAGGCTTCAAGCAAAGTTACGCAGCTGGCAGAGTTGGACACATTATGCTTGTGCTGGCCCCTAGGCACAACCCCTGCCATGGTGACCCCCATAGCCCCTTGAAGGAGGGGTCTGCCCACTTCATTCCCCGGGGGTGGCTGCCCAGCAGAAGAGGTGAGGGGCAGCCATATAAGTCTTTCTCTCAGCCTACTTCCTCCTAGCTTCAAACTGTCTGAACTGCAGAACTATGTCCTGGTTGTCTGCCATGTACTGCCTGAATATGGTACTGCAGGCTGCAGCCTCACATACACATTCAAATTAATTATAAGTAATGTGTTTTAAGAAACAACCATTAGGTGTACACTCTCAAATAACTAGGGATGTTGGAGAATTCTGCCATGGACTGAGGACGGATTCTTTAGAATCCGGCCCCCCGGAGTGTGTGGTGGAACAGAGCACTCCTCACCACCCCCCTGCGGAATCCCCCTGGGATGGAGCCTACCTGGTGGTGGTGGTGGCAGTGGTGGCTCTGCCGCCACCGGCAGCTCCGGGTTGTCTTCCGGTTGCTGCTGGACTGCAGCCAGAAATGGCGGCCGCTATGCAGGCTGCCATTTGCATGCCTGCCAAGCCGTGATAGGCTACATAAGTATCTACGTAGCCTATCATAGCAAAAGGCAGGGACACAAATGGTGGCCACTACCCTATTTGTGCCCCTGCTCTTTGCCATAATAGGCTACATAAGTATCTACGTAGCCTATCACAGCAAAAGACAGGGACGCAAATGGCGTAGCGGCCACGATTTGCATGCTGTGATAGGTTTCGTAGATACTTACATAGCCTATCATGGCTTGGCAGTGATGCAAATGGCAGCTGGCATAGTGGCCACCATTTGCAGCCGCAGCCCGGCAGCGGCCAGAAGTCCAGCTGCAGCCAGCCCCACCTGGCAGCTCTGCGGAGTTGCCATGAAGCAGAGCCGGCTGGGGAGGATTCTGGGGGGAGGGATGGAGCACCTCCCCTCCACAGTGGATGGTCGCAGTGGAACAGGGTAAATGATTCGTACACCCCTACAAATAGCCCTGGGTCTGCATGGCAAATTTCAGGTGTCTAGGTTTCACAGTCTTGGAGGATATACAAACCAACGGTTACATTGAAGCAGTAAATCCTTAAAGTTTTTGATTGGCCGCCCTTATGTTTCAAGATGGGGGATGAAATTTTCATTATATCTAAAGTAGGCATGTAAGAAAGTCACTTACCGTTTTGCTGATTCATTCGCGGTGGGGGTGGAGGCGCTCCGTCCCTCCTCCCCGGAATCCTTGACCAGCCGGCTACACTCCGCGGCCAAGCTGTGAAGCTGCCGGCCGGCTCTGGCTGCCCACAGCTGGACATCCGGCCACTGGGCAGCCTGCAGGGACGCAAATGGTGGCTGCCGTAGCCGCCGCTGTTTGCGTCCCTGTATTCAGCCGTGATAGGCTACATGAAGACTTACGTAGCTTATCACGTCTGGGTTTTAAAAAAAAGTGCGTACGCAAATGGCGGCGGCTACGGCCGCCACCATTTGCGTTCTTTATTTTTCGAAATCTTAGTCTACATCAATATTTACATTGACTAAGACGAAGAAAAGAAACGGGAACACAAATCGCATAGTGGGCGCTATTTGCGTTCCCCTTTCTTTTCTTCGTCTTAGTCTACGTAAATATTGACGTAGACTAGGACGGCGAAAAATAAGGAATGCAAATGGCGGTGGCCGTGGCTGCCACCATTTGTGTACACTTTTTTTTTAAAGCCCAGATATGATAGGCTATGTAAGTCTTTACGTAGCCTATCACGTCTATGTTAAAACACACACAAACACACACACAGACTGCAAATGGCGGCGGCTGGTCAGAAGACCAGCCGCCACCGCTGAAGCTGCCGCTGCAGCCGCCACCGTCCGGAACATCCGCCCCAGGTAAGTCTCGTCCCGGGGGGATCCGCGGGGGGCAGGGGGGTGGCAGACCATTCCACAATGGATTTCGGGGGGCCGAATGCACTGGCATTCGGCCTCACCGAGATCTGTCACGGAATTCTCTGACATCCCTAACCTAAAGCCATCCCATATGGAGGTGCAACAAATCCTGGAAGTATCATAACAATCAGATGTATGGTTTTCAAGTCCATTGAGGACCTATGTACAGACAAACACTTCCTTGTACGAACATCATCATGGCGATCACTCGTGACTGAGTAAGATTGTCTTCCAAAGATAGAGACTATATAGATAACTCTTTAAAATGATTACAAGGACTTCCTTGTATATAGAGTGGCTGTAGTACCCAGCGTTGCCCAGATTAATTTCCTTAGACACAACTCAGGCATCCAACTGACAAGGGGAAGGAGCAGGCAATTCAAATGCTCCCTTTCTTCCTGGAATTGTGCGCAAAATGGTGAACTTGGTTTTAATGGAGATGGAGAAGGGTGAAGAATTATAACTTGAAGTGAAAAAGAGGCCTGCCTATTGTATTAATGGTATGTTTCAGCCAATTTCACTTTCTTTCTTTTTTTTACTAATTGCTATTAATTTTAGAGTGCTTTTCTGTATAACCAGACAATGCCACATATATAGTAGGGATGGACAAAAGGGACTTACCTGGTCCCGCAGCTTGCTTCGCAGTGGGGGGGAGGCGCTTCGGTTCTCCCCCCGAAGTTCAGGCGGGGGGGGAGGCGCCCCGCCTCGCCCGGCCGAAATTCAGGCTGGGGGGGAGGCGCCCCATCCCTCGCTGCCGAAATTCAGGCCGGGGAGGAGCGCCCCGTCTACCCAGCTGCGAAAAAAAAAAGTAAAGTAAAAAAAGAAAACACACACCCGTGATAGGCTACGTAACGATTTACGTAGCCTATCACGGCTAGATTTCCAAAGTCAGCCGTGCGTTGCCCTTATTTTCGCCGTAGTCTACATAAACCTTTATGTAGAATCTTTATGTAGATTTATGTACATAAATCTTTATGTAGACTAGATGTGCCAGACTAAGGAATGCAAATGGCGGCGCCCCATGGGTGTCACCATTTGCGTATGTGCTTTTTTTTTTTTCCAAAGTCACCCGTGATAGGCTACGTGACGATTTACGTAGCCTATCATGGCTGACTTTGGAAATCTAGCCGTGATAGGCTACGTAAATCATTACGTAGCCTATCATGGGTGTGTGTTTTGGGGGTTTTTTACTTTCCTTTTTTATTTTGCAATGGCGGTGGTGGCAGCCGGTAAGAAGACCGGCCGCCGCCGCCGCCCCTGCCGAAACTCCGCCGAACTGCCGCCGGGACCCGCCACCGAGAATTTCACCACCAATTTTGGGGGGACGAATGTGTTGGCATTCGGCCTCCTGGAGATTAATGGAGAAATTCTCCGCCATCCCTAATATATAGTCTATTGTAATCAATTACATTGAACAGTCTATTCCCTTTTTTTGGTCCCAACAAACAAATTAAACTTTAGAGACCTTCTTTGTACACTATAATGGCTGTTCTTCCATTGGGTGCTAAAATTAAAAAAACAAAAAACAAAGATGAGGTGTGCTTACATGGGAACATGCAGTGTAAAACTGTCCATAAGAAAAGCACTTGGTCCACAAATCCAAACCGTCATAGGGGATGCCATTTGTGTTCCCGTTTTAGCCGTCATAAGCTATGTAAATATTTATGTAGCCTATCACGGGCTACCAAAGGGACGCAAATGGCATCCCCTACTCAGGACGCCATTTGCATCTGCAGCAGCCCGGCAGCAGCCAGAGCCGCTGCTGCCGCCACCGCCACCACCGGAGCCAAAGCCACAGCTGGAGCTGCAGCCAATTAGGCTCCGTTTCGCGGGGCTTTCGCGGGGTGGAGGGTCAGCGGCTGCGTTCTGCGACGAATTCCGGGGGGGCAAATTCACTGGAATTCACCCCCCCAGGATCCGTGGTGAAATTCTCTAACATCCCTATGAAGGACAAGGGTCATGAACACAAGTGGTCAATCAGACTTGGCCAGGCACCTTGTCCACATCCTCTGGCCTCAGTAACTGAAACTCATCCAATAAAACTGGACCGGACGGTGCTCTGAACGCCTGTACCAATGCAACTGCATTAATCGTGGTTTCCAATTAATGACGAATCTGAGCCACTTTATCTTCAAAATACTGTGCAACCTTGTCACAGTGTGCAACTGAGGGTTCCACAGTCTCTCCCCCTGGCCCAGAATGTAACTGGCCATGAACCACTCAGAAAAGCTCCGCTGGATAGGGATGGCAAAGAATTTCTCCACGGATTCCAGGGAGGCCAAATGCCAGCGCATTTGCCCCCCCCAAATCTGTGGCGGAGCAAAGCCCCCCACGCCCCAACCCATGAAATGGGCACAGAATGGCGCTTACCTGCTGCCATTGGCAGTGCTTTGCGAATGGCGGCCGCATCTGCGGCCGCCAATCGCCTCCCCATGAATGCCGTGATAGGCTGCGTAAGTATTTATATAGCCTATCACGGCTAAAGCAGGGATGCCAACTGCGTCCCTGCGGAGGCCGTGATAGGCTACATAAATATATATGTAGCCTATCACAGCAATAGGTAGGAACACAAATGGTGGCCGCCGTAGCTGCCACCATTTCATAGAATCATAGAATCATAGAATAGTAGGGTTGGAAGGGGCCTACAAGCCGATCGAGTCCAACCCCCTGCTCAATGCAGGAATCCAAGTCAGAGCAACCCTGACAGGTGGCTGTCCAGCCTTGTCTTGAAGGCCTCCAGTGTGGGAGAGCCCACCACCTCCCTGGGTAATTGGTTCCATTGTTGTATTGCTCTAACAGTCAGGACGTTTTTCCTGATGTTCAGCTAGAATCTGGCTTCCTGTAACTTGAGCCCATTATTCTGTGTCCTGCACTCTGGGATGATCGAGAAGAGATCCTGGCCTTCCTCTCTGTGACAGCTTTTCAAGTACTTGAAGAGCGCTATCATCTCTCCCCTCAGTCTTCTCTTCTCAAGGCTAAACATGCCCAGTTCTTTCAGTCTCTCTTCATAGGGCTTTGTTTCCAGTCCCCTGATCATCTTTGTTGCCCTCCTCTGAACCCTCTCCAGTTTGTCTGCATCCTTCTTAAAGTGTGGTGCCCAAAACTGGACACAGTACTCCAGATGAGGCCTAACCAATGCTGAGTAGAGGGAAACTAGTACGTCCCAGGATTTGGAAGCTATACTTCTATTAATTAGGGATGTACGAAAGTCACTTACCTTTTCGAAATTCTGGCCGGGGGGGGGGAGGCGCTCCATCCCTCCCCCCCCTAATCCTGGCTGGCCGGGTCTGCAAATGGCGGCGGCCATAGCCACCACCATTTGCGTCCCTGCAGTCAGCCGTGATAGGCTACGTAAATGTTTACGTAGCCTATCACGGCTGATTTAAAAGAAAGAAAAAACGCGCCGCCATTTGCGTTCCTTATTTTGCGTTCCTAAGACGGCAAAAATAAGGGGAACGCAAATAGCATAGCGTCTACGCTATTTGTGTTCCCCTTATTTTCGCCGTCTTAGTCTACATAAATGTTTACGTAGACTAAGACATGTCAAAATAAGGAACGCAAGTTTGCGTTCCTGTTTTATCCGTGATAGGCTACGTAAACATTTACATAGCCTATGACAGCTAAAACAGGAACACAAATGGCATCCCCTATGCCATTTGCATTCCCGCTTTAGCTGTCATAGGCTACGTAAATATCTGTCTGTCTGTCTGTCTGTCTCATTTCTATACCGCTCAATAGCTGAAGGTCTCTCGGAGGTTCACAAAAAATTAAAACCAAAGAGCACACAATAAAACAATATAACATATATAAAACATTAAAACCCTGGTATAGCAATACAACCAGAAAAAAACCAGAATAAAACCTAGCAGCAATGCAGAGATTTAAAATACGGATTTAAAACAGCAAAGCTAAAAGTCTAGAAAGCTGAAATGCTAAAATGCCTGGGAAAATAAAAAGGTCTTCACCTGCCACCAGAAGGAATACAATGTAGGCGCTAGGCGAACCTCACTAGGAGCTCATTCCACAGCCGGGGTGCCACAGCAGAAAAGGCCCTCCTCCTAGTAGCCACCTGCCTCACTTCCTTTGGTAGGGGCTCATGGAGGAGGGCCACTGAGGATGATCTTAAGGTCCAGGCAGGCACATATGGGAGGAGGCAATCCTTCAGATAACCTGGCCCCAGGCCATTAAGGGCTTTGAATGTTAATACCAGCACTTTGAATCGGGCCCAGAAATGGACTGGCAGCCAGTGCAGCTGGAAAAGTACTCGCATAACATGAGCTTATTGGCCAGTCCCTGTTAACAATTTTGCTGCCCCAATTTGGACCAGCTGAAGTTTCTGGACCATTTTCAAAGGCAGCCTCTCATATAACGCATTGCAGTAAGAAGTTATCAGAGCATGGATAACTATAGCAAGGCTATCTATCTCTGTCCAGATAAGGGCATAGTTGGTACACCAGCCTAAGCTGATAAAAAGTGCTCCATGCCACTAAGTTCATCTGTGCCTCAAGTGACAGTTCTGTGTCCAAGAGCACCCCAAACTACGAATGTGATCCTTTAGGAGGAGTGCAACCCATCCAGAACAGGTTGAATATCACTTAGCCAGGTAAATGAACCACCGACTAACAGTACCTCTGTGTTGTCTGGATTGAGTTTCAGTTTATTGGCCCTCATCCAGGCCATTACCATGTCCAGGCACTGATTTAGAACAGCCACTGCCTCACCTGGGTTTGATGAGAAAGAGAGGTAGAGCTGGGTGTCATCCGCATATTGATGGCACCTCAGCCCACACCTTCCCCAACAGTTTCATGTAGATGTTAAAGAGCATGGGAGATAAAATAGAGCCCTGTGGAACTGCATGGCATAATTGCCATGGCACAGAGCAATAATCCCCCAGCACTACCTTCTGGAATTGGCCATCCAAGTAGGAGCGGAACTAGGGATCTTTGAAAGTCACTTACCATTTCGATTTGTGGCAACCGCGGTGGGGTGGAGGCGCTCCACACCTCCCCCTGAAATCCTACCCAGGCATTCGTAGTCCTGTGAAATGTGCAGGCCTGCAGACACAAATGGCGGCCAGGGTAGCGGCTGGCATTTGCATCCTTTCACTGAGCTGTGATAGGCTATGTAAATATTTATGTAGCCTATGAAGGCAAAATAAAGCGGGGACGCAAATGGCGGCCGCTGTAGCCACCGCCATTTGCGTCCTTTTTTTTTTTGTCATGATAGGCTACGTTAATATATACATAGCCTATCATGGCAAAAAACAAGGATGGAAATGGCGGTGGCTACAGCAGTCGCCATTTGCGTCCCTGCTTTTTTTGCCGTGATAGCTATGTAAATATTTACGTAGCCTATCATGGCAAAAAACAAGAATGCAAATGGCAGCTGCCATAGCCGCCGCCATTTGCGTCCGCAGACTTTGCATGCCTGCGAATGCACCCAGCCGGTGGCTCCACAGAGTCGCCACAGAATGGAGCTGGCAGGGTTAGGATTTCGGGGGGAGGTGCAGAGCGCCTCCCCCCCCATGGATGACACAAATAGAAATGGTAAATGACTTTCGTACATCCCTAATATGCTTTTGTTCACCAGTTGCTTGGGAACATGGGCAGGAGGGTGCTGTTGCATTCGTGTCCTGTTTGTGGGTTTCTGGTCAGCAGCTGGTTCACCGCTTTGTGAACAGAATGCTGGACTAGATGGACCCTTGGTCTCATCCAGCATGGTTCTTCCAATGTTCCATCCAGAGTCATTGGTTTCCCAACCCACAGTATCTCCGTCTTCTCTGGGTTAAGTTTCAGTTTGTTCTCCCTCATCCATCCCAAAGCAGCCACCAGACACTGTTTTAACAGGTCCACAGCCTTCCTGGAATGGCAAGAAAATTTTACGAACTGCAATGCTAATTACAGAAATTCCATAGTTTTATCATGATAGTCTTCATGAATTAAAACCAGCCTTCATGTATCAAAACCAGACCTTTCTAAATATCCAGTAAGGTTTATATTAACTATTTCCATAGTTTATTTCCATACCTTGTGAAATAAAACAATGTATACATTAGGCAAATCATGAGTATTTAAGAGTAAGGGTATGTGCAAAAGTAAGTGAACCCATCGTAGCATCAGCTCAGTTAAAGAGAATAATTAGAATCAGGTGTTTAAGTGCTTGGGTAGATCTTCAGGGGTGAGTTTGGAAGGCCCAACCCTATAAAGGATCAGAAACTTTGGGACTGTGGTCTTCACTGTACTGTTGTGTGGAAACACGTCATGACTCTGAGGACATCAGAAAAGCAGTTATTGCTCATCAGTCTAGGAAGTGTTACAAAACCATTTCTAAGAATTTGGAGCTCCACCAAATCCACTGTTGGACAGAGAGTATACAGGGGAGAAGGTTCAAGACCACAGTCAGTGTACCCAGGAGCAATTGTCCTACCAAACTCTCACCAAGAACAAACTGGCACATCATCCGGAAAGTCAAGAAGAACTCCAGAGTAACATCCAAGGATCTGCAGGCCACTCTCACCTTGGCTAATGTGAGTTTTCATAACCCAATTATCAGAAAAAGACTGAACAAGAATGGTTTTCATGGGTGGATAGCCAGGAGGAAACCACTGTCCTCTAAAAAGAACATTGTCATCTGTCTGAAGTTCACTAAAGATCACAGAGATGATCCCCAAAACTTCTGGAACAATGTTCTCTGGACAGACAAGTCAAAAGTAGAACTTTGGGGCATCAGTGAGAAATGGTATGTTTGGCAAAAACCAAATACTGAGTTCAAACAGAAGAACCTCAGCCCAACCATCATGCATGGTGGTGGAAATGTGATGGTTTGGGCCTGTTTTGCTGCCTCAGGACCTGGACGGCTTGCCCTCATTGACACAACCATGAATTCTGCAGTGTATCAGAAGTTACTAGAGGAAAATGTCTGGCCATCCATCCATGAGCTGAAGCTGAACTGAAAGTGGGTCATGCAACACGACAATGATCCTAATCATACAAGCAGATCTACAAAAGAATGGCCATGGAAGAAGAAATTCTGTGTTTTAGAATGGCCTAGTCAAAGTCCAGACCTAAACCCCATCGAAATGTTGTGGCGAGCTGTTCCTGCAAGGAAGTCCTCAAATGTCACTGAGCTGAAGCAGTTCTGTAAGGAGGAATGGGCCAAAATCCCTCAAAATGGATGTGAGAGACTGACCAACAGTTAGAGGAAATGCTTACTTGGAGTCATTGCTGCTCAACGGGGTGCCACCAGGTACTGAATCTAAAGGTTCACATACTTTTTCATACATGGGTGTTGAATGTTGAATCAGTTGTGGATAAATAAATGTTGGAAAAACATCATGTTTGTGTGTCATTTGTTTAATCAGGTTACCTATTGTTCTATATCTAGGATTATGGGTTACGTTAAGATCTTATAACATTTGAGGCTGTAAATATGTGACAGTCCTAAGGGGTTCACAAACTTTTTTTTGACACTGTAGATGGAAACAAGAAGAGCTGAGTATCACCTGCATATTGATGACACTTCAGCCCAAACCTCTTAACTTCCCCCAGTGGTTTCATGTAGCTGCTAAAAAGCATGAGAGACAAGATGGAACATTGTGGCAACCAAGAAGCTAATGGCCATGAGATGAAACAGATGTCCTCCAGCACCACCATCTGCGACAGCTCTTCCAGGAAGGACCAGAACCACTGTAACACCGTGGCCTCTATGCTCAATCCAGGAGGATACCATCGTTCATGGTATTGAAAGCCACTGAGAGATCTGCAGAACCTGCAGAGTTGCCCTCCCCCTTTCCATTCCCTGCCATTAGTCATCACCCAAGGTGACCAAGGCTGTTTCCATCCCATCACCAGGTCTGAAACCTAATGTGAATGGATCTAAATAGTTAGTATCATACAACATTGCCTGGAGTGAGACCACCATACACTCTAGCACCTTGCCCAAGAACAGCTATTGCTATTTTGACACAGTGCAGTAGTGATCTGAAATCCTAGGATCTAAATTTGGTTTCTTCAACAAGGGCCTCACCACTGCTTTTTTCAAAGCTGCAGGAACCTTCCTGTCCCTCAAGGAGGCATTGACCACCTCGGATGTCCAGATACCCAGCCCAGCTCTGGCAGATCTCACAAGCCAGTATGGATAAGGACCTAAACAGCAAGGAGTAGACCTCAGTCCTCCAAGCAGTTTTTTTCCCACATCCTCAAGATGAACAAGCTGAAAGGTATCCATAATGTGAGTAGATGGTTCACAAGCCCATCCATCTCAGATTCTGTCGAACAATGGCATAGATTTCAGCATGGATACAAACAACTTTATCTGCAGAATGTCTAGCACATTTCTGACAGTGGTCTGTGAAGGTTTGAGCTGTTCTATTATAAATCCTACATGAAATAGACTTTTAGAGTTGCTGGACAACATTGAACACATGCAATGGTGGCAGGAAGAAAGATTTATTTGCCGCCATGATCATCAAAGATCACAAATGCATTCTTACCTGTGTTCGGTTGTATTGTTTAGAAGTCTTCTGCCATTGGTGCTCTGATCATCGGCATAGTCATTTCATTGCCCTCAGCAGCGGATAGCAAGGATCTAATGTGGTTCTATGACTAGGTCAAGGACATTGTGGTCTGACCATAGAAATAGCCTAGGACATCCCCTCATTCCAAGAGGCGACAGGGACCTTGGTGGGTCCACTGGGAAAGCCTGTAGGAAAATTTCCAAGAGACCTCAGAAATCCATTCAGACTCACCAGCCTCCAGGGTGGACCATCAAACATGCCCCCACAACTCTGCAGAGGTTACAGGTAGCCTGAAGGGTGATCAGATAATGTCCTGTCCATGCCTCTATTGGCTTCCACAAACAAACATTATTTTCTCCCAATCCAGCACAGAAAAGCAGGTCCAAAAGGTGCCCTGCCAAATAGGTTTGGTAAGAACTTATCTGAGACAGCCTCATGGATGACATGTCAGCCATGAAATCCTGAGCCACTCCTGACAAAGTAGCCTCAGCACAAATATTAAAGTCCACAATCCTTGAGATCTTCAGCACTACAGTTGAGACCACCTCAGTCAGCTCAGACATGAAGACTGTTAGGCAGCAAGGTGGGCAGTACACTAACACAGTCCACATCATGTCTTGGGTGACCCACACCACTGACAAACACTCCAAACTGGCTGAGTGTCAGAGGGGTATCTGAACAGAAGGGAAAGATGGGGTATCTGACCGGAAGTGGACTCTGTATAGGCCAAGGCTACACCCCTCCCTGCCCCTCCAGTCAAGCTTTGTGCTGCACCAGGAACCCTGGTGGACATATTTGGGAGAGTTCTGAATATTCTGAACATTGTATTGCATTTGACTAATACTCATTGCAAGCAACACAACTTAAAACATCATCCAATACCAGAATGTGAGCATAAATCAAGGTAAAAAATCCCCTGCACAGTCCACTGCAATAGCATTCAGAGTACCTGCATGAGTATGCTTTGCAGCCTGAGCAAACAGAGAAGTTCTGTGTGTAACATAAGAATCGCAGTCTGACAGTAACCAATGAATCTTCACATAGACACTTCTACCCTGAAAGGATGCCAAAATCTGTCCCAGGAATCTCTCCCTGGGATTTTGATATAAATGACAGGACAGCAAATATCCTGTGAGATATCCTCTCCCATACCACAGATACAGAACCGTAGGTTTCTTGAACATGCCTATATCTTCCATCCAAGAATGCTGTGGGCATGGTCTGGAAGTGTAGTTCCATAAATGAGGTTCTCAAAGAAGCAAAAGTAAGAGTTTGCAAGTACTGAGCTCTTTCGTGATCCATGTTAAACAAATAATACCATGGAGAAAAGTTTGAAAATGTAATTAGATCTAGGTCCTGCCTATTGTCTCTTCCATAAATCCAATCCCTCAATTTGTTTTTGTCTCCCAGTATAGTAAAAATATCTGGTAGACAGTTTTTGGAGGTTAGCAACTCTTGGCATGACTTAGCCCAGCCACCCTTCTTCATTTGTTCTCTTAAGCAAAGCTTGGGAAGGCAATCTTCTGGCATGTCCAGGACCCTCTTATAATAAAGAAAGGCTGCCTTCTGAGCCTCAGGTCTTACCGATACCATGCCTGTCTCTGTCCTGAGGAAGGGAGCTGGGGTCCCTCAGGGTACTGCCAGTACATATGTAAAAAAAACTGTTCTGCCAAACCTCCAACTCCTTCAAATTGTTATGCCTGACCCCCTATAGGCTAGCCTATCACGTGAAAAACCACAGACGCAAATGGCGTAGCAGACACCATTTGCGGCTGTAAAGCCCTTAGTTTAAGCGAAGTGCAGCCATTTACAGCTGCATTTAGCTTAATCTAAGGGCTTTATGGCTACAAATGGCGTAGTGGACGCCATTTGTGCCCGGATCAGTCTCAGCCAGCAATACGGCACAGCAATGGCGGCTGTATTGCTGGCACTCCGGAGCCGGCCGGTGGCTCTTTGGAATTTCTGCGGAGCAGAGCTGACCAGCGAGGATTCTGGGGGGAATGCTGATCAAATTTGCAGCTGACACAAAATTGGGCGGGATAGCTAATACCCTGGAAGACAGAAACAGAATTCAAAGTGAACTTGATAGGCTGGAGTGCTGGGCAGAAAACAACAAAATTTAATAGGGATAAATACCAAGTTCTTCACCTAGGATAAAGAAACCAAAGATGGGGGAAACCTGCCTCAAGAACACTACAAATGAGAAGGATCTTAGAATTGTTGTCGATCACAAGCTGAATACGTGCCAACAATGTGATGTGGCTGCAAAAAAGGCCAATGCTATTTTGGGCTGCATGAATAGAAATATAGCTTCCAAATCCCATGAAGTACTAGTTCCCCTCGACTCAGCACTGCTTAAGCCTCATCTGGAGTACTGTGTCCAGTTTTGGGTGCCACACTGTAAGGAGGATGCAGACAAACTGGAGAGGGTTCAGAGGAGGGCAACAAAGATGATCAGGGGACTGAGAACAAAGCCTTATGAAGAGAGACTGAAAGAAATGGGCATGTTTAGCCTTGAGAAGAGAAGACTGAGGGGAGATAGGATAGCGCTCTTCAAGTCCTTGAACGTTTGTCACAGAGAGGAAGGCCAGGATCTCTTCTCGATCGTCCCAGGTTGCAGGACACCGAATACTGGGCTCAAGTTACAGGAAGCCAGACCTAAACATCAAAGAGCAAATAAAAAGAGCAAAATGAAGGAGAAAAACTGTGAAAGAATGTGAGAATCAATCTTCTTTTTCAAAAATGTATGAATCATTAGTCTGCATTACATATGAAGGAAAAAATATTGCCCCTACTTCTCAATGAAACGTCGGCTATTGTATAGATAAACTTGGAATAAGATTAATCATTAAGTTCTACTGAGAACACCCTGGGTTGTTCCCGAATAATTGCCAGCTGAGGGACTTGACTGGTGACTACATACCTGCTACACGTTTATTCTACAGGGTACAGGGGGAGTGAGGTATATTTCTTCGGACTAAATCCTCATTCCATATGTTTTCAATGTTGCTTTGATAGAAGCCTCGTGCTTTCTTATGATAGCATTTAAAAAACAAACACCAACCTCCCTCTCTTACCAATATCTAGATGTAATTCCTCAGATGGTGGCAAAAAAAACAAAACACAACCTAGTGAATATTGTTCAGTTCATGAGTAATTCTGTCCAAGAGTTGTCTCCCTCAGTGATGCTATTGATCTGTGTAGATGCCTTGCATGTTGTATATTTCATTTGACTCAAGCACACACAATGTTCTCTGCATCAAGCTGCATCACTGCTTTTTTAAATGCTTGACTTTATCTGTTTTATTGACTTTTGAGGGTGTGATTCTAATTGCCCTGGTGTATGATTTCAATTCACTTTAGTGTTTCTTCTTGGATATACAAATAATGTTTTCCAGTGCCTTGTCTAAGTTCTCTGACTGCCTTTGCATTTTGGAGTATCACGTTTTCCCCTGCACCGAGCGTTCAGTGTCAGAAGGCTGCCAAGCTAAGCTAGCTTCTTCCCACAGCAGGTTGGCCAGTGATGAATAATGAGCCAGTCAGAAATGAAATCTGGGTGAGGTGCAGCCCAAAGGTCAACAGGGTAGATTACATATGACGTTAGCAGGTCTCAGACATCCTCCAGGTGAAACTGAGTGCTGGACAGCTGGCAGGGATCTGGACTGCTGGAAGGGTATCACGCTGCCCCCCTGCACTGAGAGGGCAGAACTGCCCACAATAGTCAGCTCAGGACTTAGATGGGAGTCACTGGGCAATTTTGCAGCGGGATGTCCAGGCCAGGCTGCTGAGGCAAAAGAAATCCATAATCTGGCTCTTCTCCTTGTTGGCCAATAGCGAGGGATGTTGCTAGTGTCCATCTGGGCGATTGAGCCTGGTGGGACCCCTCCAGTTCTGCCCCCCGGACACCAGTCTGCGACCCCCTCCTCTTGCGCAACTTGGCACATCACAGACCCGCCAAGAGCAACAGCCCCTGCCTCTTTCCCATGTCCGGCTCTCAGCCACAGCGGTGGCAAGAGCAGTGGGAGAGGGACACAGTTGCCAACGGGGGCAGCTGCGGAGGCGCTCGCAGCATTCCTGCGAAACACCAGCTGCAACGTGTCCCAGCACAAGCGCGGGTGGGCAGTATGCGGGGATCCGGTGGGCGGATCACAGGGCAGACTCCGGTGAGTCTGGTGATCCCTACCGATAATTGTTTCAAAAGATGGTGAATGTCTTTCTAAACATCTGCAACTCCGCAAATGTGAGTCCGTGGTTCAACCTGTGGATACACTAAATTAAATCCATAGGTTGCAGGATATAGCACTTTTCTAGGTCTTCTTCACATCTACCTAATCGGAGCAAGAAGTCATCTGAGATTACCTTTGCTCTGGGCAAAGGAAGGGTGAAAAGTCAAGGCCACATACCACCTGATCCTGCTTCAGTTGTTCGGCTGTTTTCAGTGCCACAATAATGGCAGCACATGGGAAGCAAATTTTCTTCCCTGAAATCATCAGCATGATTAACCCTCCCGCTCACTAAGCCCCAAGGGATGTCGTCTAGAGGCCTCAAGAAAAATTAGCAACAACATTGTTATAAAAGCCACCGATAATACTGAGAGCTGGACCAAAGGGCCAGAAGCTCTGTCGCAGAGAAGGCTGATTATTTTCAGGGATGTCTGCACTGCTGGATTTACTGGATTTTTACAGAGATAAAAGATGAATAGTAGCTTGAGATATCTGCACCTACCAGTTCCTTCTTATCCCCAAAGGATTCCTCCTTCTCTTGATATTGCTTGATGCGTCAGTACAGGAAAGGGTCAAATATTTCACGGGGTTTCATCTGCGTGTGAAATAGAAAGAAAAAACACTCAACATTCAGAAATTGTAAAATTGGGGAAGCAGTGTAGATATCCCCCTTATCTCAACTTAACTGTTTTCAGTAGAGGTTTAATTAATATATACCTTCATGTGAAAACCCCTTATGTATTTTATTATACTTAGTGGTATATGAATATCACAAATAAATAATAAATAAAATACATATGGTCAGCTCTCATTCAAGCCCCTTTATAAACAGGCAGATCTGAGACATCACATATTCTTGAGGAAAATAGGGGTATGTGTCTCTAAATGGGACATTTGGACCTCCAAATGGTGTTGTTGTTGCTGTGGTTGCTTGTGCTGTTACCTCAGTTTGTGTGCAAGACAGGTTCTGTTCACCACAGCATGAAGACTCCTTCCTGTAAATACAGAGTGAATGACCACATCAGCAGTAGGCATGAGTTTTATCAATGGGGAGACCTTGTCATCGGACAGATTGCTTCTACGTTCTCTTTCCTGCATCCTCCTACATCTTTCAGGGAAATGCCATCTTCAAGGTCCATGCAGAAACTCACGTAAGGACTTCTCCTCTACCCCTATAGTTTTGTTTTGCTTCTACCATAATAGACCACAAAGAACAGAAATGGGTTCTCAGATTGCAAAAATACATTTGTAGTAGGAAGTCCCATGCATCTTGGACTTTTTTCTTATTTTGAGGCTGTCTTCAATAGTAAAGAAACAAGGTCTGCAGAAAAAGGTCTGCAGCAAATAATTGCCTCCTGTGTCAACCTACTGGCGTCACCTACTGGCTTCCCACAATTAATGTACGGATGCTTCCTGAGAACCCTTTTCTCTTCTTTGTGATCTACTTTGGTTGCTCACCTCCTTCTGTTTTCTTGCTTATACCATAATAACCAGGAACATCTAATTAACCCAGAGAATGCTCAAGAACCTTCAATTAGATTTCAATAAGAAAAGTGGTATAAAAGCCACTTTGTGTTTTCTTTGATTTAGTTTGCTCATTGCTAAGGATTCACTCAATTTCTTTCCATTGCATAATTCTAACATGTCATTTTATTTTATTTTGGAAGACAATTAAAAAAAATAAAGGCAACCAAAAAAAGAACATGGATAAAAATATAACTGGATTGCTAAAAAAAATAAAGGAGCTCACTAATTACCATTCTATCACTGAATACTTGTGGAAGAGCTGGGAAAAACAGCATAAATACGATGTGACTATATAACAAAAGGATGAAAACAAATGCTATATTCTGTGTGTGGGTCTGTCTGTCTGTTTCTGTGTGCATGTGTGTGTTACTATGTGTGTGCATGTATGTGCATTAGTCATAAAAATATAGGCAATTTTACTTGTGTGGAAGTTGATCTAAGGTGTGTAGGGCTTCTAAACAGGAAATAAATGGAATATGTGGTGCTATAATATCTATTTTAAAGTTAGGGTTCCTTGCTTGCTGCACTTGCTGACTAATTTTACACTTAACCATAGTCTTCCAGATTGTATCAATTTGCTCTTCTTTACTTGGTTGGTTTGGGGACTTCCATTATGTGCTGTGCAACGTGGTTCATGTCTACCCAGAAGTAGGCCCTGTGAAATCAATAGGGCTGACTCCCAGGCATATGGTTATAGCACTGCAGTCTTAGATACAATAGTTATTCTTTTCAAGAAGGTTATATAATTTTAGTGAGCATGTTTTCATGTCTCCCTCACTCTATGAATTCCAGTGTGCCTTCATTTTAAATACTTCCTTTCATCTTAAAAAAAAAAAAATGCAAATGCCATGTTGTGCTCTTCCATTTATTTTCCAGAACCAGAGGTTCTCTTTTTCCTTATTCTGGCTTGGTAACAAATTCGTATCTGATACATCTGATTATTCTCCTGTGTTTTGGCATTAAAGTCTACTCTGCTCATTTCATAGCTAAAGTTTGTGTATGTTCTCAGTATTGCCAATACTTTCCATGAATCCTTGATCTTATGGAAGCCTTCCTTCCAAAACGTGCGTTTTTATTTTTTAATTTTTGCATTACTAGGACTGCCCATTTCACCTTTGCATCACTGTTATCCTTGGGGGTTTAAGACTATGAGGTGTGGGCTTCTTGCCTGGCTAAACATGAATTCACAGGCATGCTCGTTCCAGCCAGTTTTGCTCAGGTCCTCCCACTCCTCTTATTATCTGCAAGGGCCTACTATTAAAAAAGATGAGGGAAATTTTGGGCTCCATTTTCTTCTCCTCATTTGGGCAAGACTTCCATTTTGTGATGCAATCCTTCCCCTCACCTTCTTTTAAGAGCCTCCTTGACATTGCTAATTAAAAATGGCATTGACCTCTTGGACTTTTTGTTTCATTTCCTCTCCTGTGGAACATATTCTAGATGAGCTTGTATTATTGTGGTTTTGAGGAACCGCATGTTTCATTTATTATATTTATATTGATTTTGAAGGGCTGAAACATTTTGACTCCCCTGTTCAACTTTTTAGCAGGTCCCTCATTGTAGACAGGTTTCTACTTTTCAAGTCAAATGTGACTGTGTTGGTTTTCTTTCGCAATTTCCCCACTTAAACATATTTACATCTTACCTCCATCCCTCTTTGTGGGCTGTCTGTGAGCACTAATTGGATGTATTTTCAAACTAATTTGGTTGGAGCTCCAGCATTTTTGGTGTATCCCCCCTTGGCTGACCTTTACAGAAGATGCTTGCTGGGACTTCTGCTTCTCTCCTCATGATCTTTTTCAAATGGCTGTTGAATTCTACCTGAACAGGTAATCATCATTCGCATTGAACAGGTTTGAAGCTGACCCATTCACAAAGGAACAGAAGGCAAGCACAGAAAGCACTGGGGAAGTAGAGTGAATTAACTCTGTATGCTCGATAGACCCCTTCTCCCCCTCCTTCTAGTTGCAGTGACTGTGCATCAGGAACTGGCCCGAATGTACCATATTTCATTCTGATAAATACTCCTCTAACTCTTTCTCTCTCCTCACTCCCTATGCTTACCCGTGACCCATTCATTTTCCTTCAAGAGGTTTTTATGTAATACTGCTTACTTCATCCCTTCCATCTCACCCCCAAAACGCTTCCTCCTGCCAGCTGAACAGTCCACACATTCCATGGCCTAGTTCAATGCCTGGAGCCCATCTCCATGAGAATTCAGCTCATCTCCCCACAATCCAAGTTTTCATTGAAGGCTGAAATAGTTCATCTTTCTGGTGTCTAAATTGCAGTTGTGCTACCACAGTATTTCCCTAAAAGTTATGTGTATGTTTTAATACTTGTTTTAGCTAAGTAGATATGCCATGGTTTTCAGAAGCTTATGTGCATTTGGATTGATCTGAGTTTCCCCTCGCCCACTTTGCCAAAGGTACTCTATTGCCCATGTCAAAAAAAGGTCCTTTTGATGAATGTTTGTCTTTTAGAACATGCACAAGTTTGTACATGCACCTAGAGGGAGGACACCTGGCAACACCTTCATGGCTAGTATCCGTTGCCGGCCTTACACTCAAAAAGGATGTAATCCAGTTGGAGGCTGCTGAATATCCAATGCAGGGAGGCTGGAGAACAGAGGTGATTCTCGTCTCTGTGCTCAGGATGCCCTACATTTTCACTAGATGGGCGATTTCTCCCATTAAGCAACGGCGCTTCTGAGCGAGAGGGAAGGAGGCCAGGGTGAGCACAGGAAGCTGCATAACACAGCTTCCCATGTCTCCTCTCCTCCCCACCCCCAGGACTGCTCCTTTCCCCCATCTCTGTGCCCCCTTTCGGAGTACTGGGATGTAGCCAGAACCACACTGGCTATGAGGTTGGAAGGGGAGTACAATTTCTAGGCTCTGAGGTTGAACACCTTTTTCTGCCCTCTGCTCCAAGAAACCAAACAATCTTGTCCCCTCCCCCCTTGATGCTATCTAGGAGGAATAGAATTGCTCTCTAAATTAGTTAAATCCTGTTTTAAAGGCTTTTAAGTTGGTGTCCAGATCTACTTTATATAACAGGATTGTTTTAAGGATTCCTTGGACAATGTATATGAAAAGATGCAAACACTCTAAATTGCTTCAGAAATGCTAACTGTTATGTAGATGGCATTAATGCAGCTGGCACAAATATCTACCATTTCCACATGGCTTTGGCTATGTACTCTGATAGAAGGAAATGCAGAGTGGTGTCAATGTGCAGTGCATTACAGTCCTACCTGTCATACAGAACCTCCTATAGCAATGTCAGAACTCATTCATTTCAACCAGATCCACCACTGAGATTGCATCCGACCAACTGGTCTGCATGAAATGCATCCCCAGAGGACTTCCTTGCCAGCTTTGGGAGAGGCAACTTGTGGCCCTCCAGATGATTTGATCTACAACTCCCCTCACCTCTCTCCATTGGCTATGCTGGCTAGGGCTGATGGGAGGTGAAGGCTACACTGCTACACTGGCCTCCATTTGAGTCTCTGCCAAGTCGTGACAGGCTATGTAAGTATCTATTTAGCCTACCACAGCAAAAGGCAGGGATGCAAATGGTGTCCACTACGCCATTTGTGCTGCTACTCTTTGCCGTAATAGGCTACGTAAGTATTTATGTAGGCTATCACGGCAAAAGTCAGGGATGCAAATGGCGTAGCAGCCATTTCCGTCCCTGCCTTTTGCCATGATAGGCTACGTAAATACTTATGTAGCCTATCATGGCCTAATGCAAGGATGCAAATGGCGACTGCTATGACGGCCGCCATTTGTGGCCAAAGCAGCCCGGCAGCAGCCCAAAATCCGGCTGCAGCCAGCCCTGGCCGGCAGCTCGGCAGCCTTGCCATGGAGCGGGGCCGACTGGGGAGGATTCGGGGGGGAGGGACGGATTGCCTCCCCTCCCCCCATGTGGATGCCCCAGATGGAACAGGGTAAGTAATTCATACACCCCTAATCAGGGCATATCTGACCCCCTGATAGTAACAGCAATTGAACAAAACATTTATTACACATTCCACTCCAACATCGTTGCAAGGGCAACGTCTCTCCTTTCACTGTGTTTTGTAATACCTTCCAGTGAAGAGTTTAGAGGGCAAACCATTAAGCCAGGCCAAAGAACACTTCTGCTTCTACATATAATTCAGGAGAGCAACCAGTGGCCCATCAGAGATCATCATGGCTGTAAGAAATTGTCTAAGTTGCTTCAGCTATTCTTATTGTTTTATTACATGGTATGTATATTTTATTGCAGTATGATGGCAAAGAACTACCAGCATATCTTAGCCTTGGTGTTCGCTGTAAAGGAGATCAATGAAAATCCCACAGTCTTACCTAATGTGACAATTGGGTTTCACATCTATGAGAGCTACTACAACCCACAGATAACTAATATGGGTACCCTTGGTCTGCTTTCTTCACCGCATAGATTCTTCCCCAACTACAAGTGCGATGTGCAGAATAATTTGATAGCCATGATTGGGGGAATGTACCCTCTCATCTCTCTTGACATTGCCACAATCTTGGAGAATTACAAGACTCCACAGGTAGGTTTGTAGACATGAGTTGGTATCTTCATTCCAAAATGTCAGAAATAACAGGTCTTTTGAAGTCTTTATGCAAAGCTTTAGAGCTGCAGGCGGACAAGATAGGCAGTCACTATTTCTGCAGGGCAAAATTAGCAACTGTTTAACTGGTATTTGGTCCCAAAGAAGGGAGAGAACCCGAGGCAAAGAAATCAAGTGTTGACATTTGACATTTCACCAATATGAATTCCATAGCTTCCACTTTCCTCTGGTTTTTGACCAGGGTGCCCCAGAGAGAAGAGACAGGCAGAAGCTGAGTGTTTGGCAGTAGTAGGCATTTTACCCCAGCACCCCACAGAGTGGGAGAGAGGCTGGTTTAGCTGATGTTTGTGCACTGCAACCCACTGAGTTAATGGAGAAGAGAGAAAGAGAGAGAGAGACCGACTCTGTAGCTGGCATTTGCCTGCAGGTCTCCTTAGCTGGAGAAAGAGCCATGGCAGGCACAGTTTGGAAAACATTTGACTCTGGCAGTTCCGCTCTTCCCCATATATGCAGGATTCAGAAGGCAAAGTACTGCTTGCAGTTCCCTCAGCACCAGCACCTAGAATATCCAACGTAGGGATGGGGGAGAAATCCTCCACGGACCCCAGTTCAAAAGAATCCAGCCCCCCAGAGTCCATGGAGGATTGGAAGACTTACCTCTGCCTCCTAGAGGAATCCTCACCAGCCAGATCCTGCCTGCCAGCCAGCTCTGGAGCACCAGCTCCAGAGCAACGGCTGCCACTGACATATCGCTGGTTGGGCAGATTGACTGTGGACACAAATGGCGTCCACTGCACCATTTGAGGCCACATAGATCTTAGTTTAAACTAGGGATGTACGAAAGTCACTTACAGTTTTGCAGATCTGCTTTGCAGTGAGGGAGAGGTGCTCCGTCCCTCCCCCCAGAGTCCTGCCCGGCTGGCTCCGCTCTGCAGGGATTCCACGGAGCCACCAGCTTGCTCCGCCTGCAGCCAGACATCTGGCCACTGGGCAGCAGGGATGCAAATGGCAGCTGCCATAGCCGCCGCCGTTTGCGTCCCTGTATTTAACCGTGATAGGCTCCATAAATGTTTACGTAGCCTATCATGGCAAAGTAAAAAAAAAAACAAACGCGTACGCAAATGGCGACGGCTATGGTGGCCGCCATTTGCGTTCCTTATTTTTCGCCATTTTAGTCTACGTGAATATTTATGTAGACTATTACAGCGAAACGCAAGGGGAACGCAAAATACAACCCCCAAACTGTTAAGAATGCACACTGCCTTCACCTTCTATGATATAATGATGGTAGTCATATGTTGGGAAACTGAGCATGATTTGAAGCAATACTAAATGTTTCTAAATGTCATTAAGTAAAAGTTATATTAGATCAATAATGTTAATAAGGAATGGAAGGTGCAGCTATGCTAGAAATCATCCAAAAAAATTTAAAACAAGAACAGAAACATTTCCCACCAATGGCTTCCATTCTTAATACCAAATGGGCTTCATCAGTATATGGGGATTGTCCAGTTACTTGTCCATTCATAAAATATATCTATGTTCTATTTCAGCTCACTACTGGTCCTTTTTCTGCAGCATGGGGTGACAAATCTCTATTCTGGTATTTATACCAGTTGGTCCCAAATGATGCACAGTACAGAGGGATTGTCCAGTTACTTGTGCATTTCAAGTGGACATGGATTGGGCTCTTTACTGTGGATAGTATCCATGGAGAATGGCGTTTGCAGAAATTACTGCCAATGCTTTCACAGGAAGGTATCTGCGTTGCCTTTATAGAAAAATTCCAAGCCTTCGGAAAACGAAGAGATAAGGCAGCGTCGTTGCATGGTGAATTGGAATATAATTCAGTTTTCATCAAAAGAAAGGCCAATGTATTTCTTGATGATTCTTCTCATCCATCTATAATTAAGATAAGCTCACTTCTTCAGACAGCAGCACTGGATTCACCTATGAGTAAGGTGTGGATTATGACGACATACTGGGATTTCATATTAAGCACCGCTGCAATGGGTTGTGATATACAATCCCTCCATGGCATGCTATCCTTTGCAGTTCATTCAAAGGACCCATTGGGATTCAGGCAATTTCTTCAGAGTGTAAATCCTTCCTGGGCAAAAGAAGATGGCTTTATCACAGTATTCTGGGAGAAGACCTTCAAGTGTTCATTGAAAAGAACCTTTGAGAGTGAAGCATTCAAGAGAGACTGCAGTGGAGAGGAGAAACTGGAGAGCCTTCCTGGAACTTTCTTTGAAATGGGTATGACTGGTCACAGCTACAATGTGTACAATGCAGCCCTTGCTGTGGCACATGCTCTACATTCCATGCATACATCAATGTCCAAACACAAAGTACGGAGGTCTGGAAGAACGCTGGAGCCCCAGAATGAGCTGGCCTGGCAGGTATTTTTTATCAAAAGCACATCCCTTTTATATGTTAATTGTTAACAGAATCAAGACACATATATTCTATATGACAATGTTATGGATCTTTCAGCTCCACAATTAATTCTGTTAGGAATATGATTGACGTATGGTTGACAAAAATACTACTGCTTTGGTAACAAGCATTCAAAAATAGTGGCTAGAGTGCTTAAAATGACTAGGGATGTCAGAGAATTCCACCATTTGCATTCCTTATTTTTGGCTGTCTTAGTCTACATAAATATTTACGTAGATTAAGACAGCAAACATAAGGAACGCAAATGGCGGTGGCCATAGCCGCCACCGTTTGCGTACACAGTTTTTTGGGGGGGTTTCCCCCAGAGCCCTCCACAGCCGGAAATCTGGCTGCGGATGGTTCTGGCCTGGCTGGGCCTGGCCAGCTGATCCGTGGAGCTGCCGCGGAGCACAGCCGGCCGCAGAGGATTCCGGGAGGGAGGAACGGATCGCCTCCCCCTCGTCGAGGATTCCGGGGGGAGGGATGGAATGCCTCCCCCCCTCACCATCAACATAATCCATGGAAAGGTAAGTGACTTTTGTACATCCCTAAAAATGGAACAAATGAAATCTAAAATTTATTCAATAAGTAGAAATAATGGCACCTTAACAGTTGATCATAGGCAAATCAACTCCCTCTTTGCAGATTTCTATGTGCAGGTATATCATACAACCTCCCCAAGTGTGGACTTTATAAATAAGTATTGGAAGAAGTGTGGCATTGCTCCAATTAACAAAAGCCAACCAAAACTGTTGAACAGAGACATATCACTAGAGGAGGTTGAGCAAGCCATCAAACATTTGAAATATAATAAAGATTCTGGTCCTGAGAGATTTGGGAGTTCTTTTTGTAAATAAATAAAAAAAAAACATAAGGATTTCTTGCTTCCTTGGCTTGTGCAGCTTTTTTCTAAGATCTCCCAGGGAGATGATCACCCAGATACCTGGAAAGCATCTAGTTTAACAATAATACCCAAACCTGGAAAACATAATACAAGGGTGAAATCCTATTGTCCAATTACATTGCTTAAACAGGATAAGAAATATATCATTGATTTTAGTTTCGTGATTAAATAAAGTGGTAGGCAACGTAATTCATGTAGATCACACTGGCTTTATTCATGAAAGGCATATATTAGATCTAATACAACGGGGTTAAATGTTAACTATGATGCAACCAAAACAGGCCACCCACTGTCATTAATTTCGATCAACATATTCAAGGCCTTGACTGTCTTGGTATTTGGTAAGAGTCTTGAATGATTATCAGCTAGGAACCAAAACTGTGACTGCAATTTCCAAACCCTACGCTGCTAACAAAGCAAACATGTGTACTAATGATGTGCACTCTCCACCTATCTATTTGGAATGGGGCATGAAACAGGGCTGTGCCATGTCACCTCTGCTCTTCACCCTTTCCCTGGAACCATTGGCTAATATCATCACCACCCTGGTATTGCTGGATACAGGGGGTGGAGTGAAGAACATGTGAGAAACAGGTGTACAGATGACATGATAATCATGCTGGGGGATCCATTCCAATCAGTCTCTAATTGAAAGGAAGAATCTGGAGGAAGAATTAGAAAATTGTAGGCAAGTGGCAAGTTAAAAAGTTAGTTATGAAAAAGCCACTATCATGTCATGCGATGTTCACCACAATCATCGACATTTTAGTAGCCATGCTTTGGGAATTATGACCAGGGATCAAAAGAAATGGCACAAAGTGAACCTGTCAGTTTTAGGCTGAATTGCTGCAACTCAATTATCCTTGATTCCTTTTTAAAAAAATATTATTTGAGGTCTTCCCCATCCTCCTCTAGCCAAAGACTTCAAAATCTTGGCAATCTCAGCTTAATTCATTTGTTTTCAAGCCAAAGGACCTCACCTGGCACTAACAATGTATTACAAAAGCCCAGGCGGAGGAGGTTGGGGACTCGCAGACCTTGTATGCTTTCCAGTTGTGGCATCTCCACTTTATCATTATGAAGGCAAACAAAAGCTGGGTATGTCTGGAAGAAGAAATGCTGAACAAGGGCCCCTTATGGACTTTGCCTTTTCAATCCATACAAATGAAGGAAAGAAACAATATTGAAAACCAAAGACTAAAACTATTTTCACAATCTGGAAAAAGGGGTCTTGTTCCTGGTGTGGTCTCCTCTCACCCAGGTAAACTGGATACAACTGTCATTACTAGGATTCCCGAATTGGAAAAGAAGGGATATGTTTGGTTCAGGGGCTTTTATTCCCAGGATAAACCAAAATCAATAGAACAAATCCGAGTTGACTTAGGCATAGGATGGCTACACAAACTACAGCTATATCACTTCCTCAAAGATCCTCACATACAGACATATGCTCTTAGAACCTTAACAAGACTAGAATAAGCAATGTTAATGGAACAGAAGGGGGTTAGGGAATTGTATCTCTATTTTACACTGTTTTAATGGATGGCTAGATGGGTTCCATGGCTGGCTTGAAGCAAGTGTGGGAGGTGATTAAAGAAGGGAACTAGAAGATGCTCATTGGACCAAATTATGGGACAACAGACCATTTAGATCAGTGTCAGCCTCCATCCAAGAAACCTCCTTGAAAGTTCTGCATGGATGGTATTGCATAGAGAAATAATGACTATTACCAGAGAAACAATTTCAAATGACCAAGAACATTTTTTATTATTATCGTTATATGAAGGATCTAAAATACTTGCTATCATTCTGGTTAACTGCCACTCACCAGACAATTACACGGGGGGGGGGGGATGGACAACAGACAATTTGGCAATACCAGGGGGGGAAACCCTCAGGATTTACTTTTGATTCAAGGAAAGACAGAATCGCTAGCATTTCATGCCATATGGAGGAGTTTTATTCAACATACATCACAGCTGGATTTACAACAATATATTCCTGCTTCTGCCCTGAGCATCTGGACATTATAACAGCTAAACAAAGATTATGCAGCACAAGTAGCAGTAGTAGCAGAATATTAATTGTGTCACCATGTTTCTGGTAGCAAACCAATGTGCCCCAGTTGTTAGGGGACTGTTTTCAGGGGTTTTTCATTGTTACGTTGGCTTTAGTTGCTGTTTTTCTGCCTTCTTATTGTTTTCTAGATATATAATAATTTTTTTTTTCAAAAATCCTAAAAAGAAACACTCCAGTACACATAACCAAAGTAAAACCAGCAGCAAGAAAATGCAGCGATCTAAAAGCACCAAAACACTTCCTAAAATGCCTGGGATTTTTTTTTTTTAAAGTTCTTCACCTGGTGCTCAAAGGACCATAAGATAGGCACTGACTGAGCCTGTCTGGGAAGGGTGTTCCACAGACAGGGTGCCACCACTGAAAGGTCCCCCCTCTTTTTTGGCAGACATGCACCTTGCCTTGTTTGGCAGGGGAAGCTGGAGAAGGGCCTCAGATGACTACCTTAGTGTCCGGGTAGGCCTAATGTAGAATTCCAAGTGTCAAGGAATTTCAAGAACTTCCAGGGTGCTTGCAGAAAGCTTGGAAAGGTGCAGGCAGCTCAGCAGGCAGGTTGTGAGTGGGTCTGGGCAGCAGCTCAGTGGGCATCTGGAGGACCTGAACAGGGGGCATCTGTCCATCCCTACACTGGGGTAAAACATTTAGGAAGCATGACTGAGACATATCCAAAATAATCTCAACATATCTAGGCTAGGTACTTGTGAATGTAATTGTGAAAATAGTTTGCTGTCTGTTAGTATCTTTTCCTCTTTGAATTTAGCTTCATCCCTTTCTAAGGGGCATCTCATTCAACAACAGTGCAGGAGAGACAATACAGTTTGATGAAAATGGAGATGCTGTCACAGGATTTGATGTTACAAACTGGATCATTTTCCCAAATCAATCTTTTGTGAGAGTTAAAGTGGGAATGTTCAATCCACGAGCTCCTCCCAGAAAACAGTTAACAGTCCATGATAAAAGCATTGTGTGGCCTAGGACTTTCAAGCAGGTGAGACTGGAAAAAGCATGCAAGATGGAGCAAAAATGGTTTCTTTGTTTGTTTGTTTGTTTGTTTGTTTGCAAATACTTTACATCACCTGTCATGTTCAGCATACATAGGTAGGAGGTAACAATAGAACCACAAAAGGAATTAAAGAGGCATGGGAGTGCCCCTTTAGTTTAGGTGAGGCACACACACACACACACACACACACACACATTTCACCACGACAACCAAGGGATGACAGAGAATTCTGTCACGGATTCCAGTAAGGCCGAATGCACTGGCATTCGGCCTCCTGAAATCTGTGGAGGAATGGCCTCCTGCCCCCAGCCCCCCCCCCGCAGAATCCCCTGGGACTGCACTCACTTTGGGTGGATGCGGTGGCAGCGGCAGCTCCAACAGCGCGCCAGCAGATGAGGCGGCGGCGGGTGCGGTGGCGGCAGATTCAGCAGTGGGGACAGCAGGGGCGGTGGGGGTGGAGGTGGCAGGTGTGGGGGCGGCTGGGGTGGCGGGGGCGGCGGCAGGGGCAGCAGCTAGTCTCCTGGCTGGTTGCGGCCGGGTGCAGCGTATGCAAATGGAGGCGGCTAGGCGGCCGCCATTTGCGTTCGCTATTTTTCGCCGTTCTAGCCTACGTAAATATTTACGTAGGCTAGAATGGCAAAAAATAGCGAACACAAATATGTGAACACAAATATGTAGGCTATGGCCCCCGCCATTTGTGTACGCATTTTTTTTTACTTTGCCGTGATAGGCTACGTAAATATTTATGTAGCCTTTCACAGTTAAGTACAGGGACGCAAACGGCGGCGGCTATGGCTGCCGCCATTTGCGTCCCTGTTGTCCAGCAGCCTGTTTGCATCCCTGTTGCCCAGCAGCCAGCTGTGGGCAGAGCTTGTCAGCGGCTCTGCGGAATCCGCTTGGAGCGGAGCCAGCCAGGCAGGACTCCAGGGGGAGGGATGGAGCACCTCCCCCCCCACCGTGAAGCAGATCCACGAAACAGTAAGTGACTTTCATAAAAAGGTAAAGGTATCCCTAACCAGTCGTGTCCAACTCTGGGGTGCGGCGCTCCTCCCCGTTTCTAAGCCGAAGAGCCAGCGCTGTCTGAACACGCTTCCGTGGTCATGTGGCCGGCATGACTGAACACCGAGGTGCATGGAACACTGTTACCTTTCCCGCCGAGGCGGTACCTATTTATCTACTTGCAAGTTCTTGCTTTCGAACTGCTAGGTTGGCAGGAGCTGGGACTGAAGACAGGAGCTCACTCCGTCACGCAGCACTCGGGTCTTGAACGGCTAACCTGCCGACCTTCCAGTCTGAAGTTCAGCGTCTTAACCACTAAGCCACCGCGGCCTTATACATCCCTACTATAACCTCAAAATTGCATTGATTAGGAAAATGACACCATTTGAGCTGGTTTCCATGTTCTGCCTTATGAGGACTACAATTGCACAAACATTCAAATAAATCTGATTAAAGTTGGTCATTGCTACAGCTTGTGAAACAGGGCTTAAAACTGGCACATATATTTATTTATTTTACTTCCAGTTCCAGTATGGCTTATCATTCCCTCCAATTTTGGTGAAAACTCCTTTACTCATGCTTGTTGAAGAGGTGTGCTTTCATTGGTTTGGTGATCTTCTGAGCAGTAGCTTAAAAATATTGAGGTTTTTCTGTCCCATTATAACCTAGGGCAGCCAATGCTGGCAAAGCTATCTCAGGCATGCTCAGTGTCATTCTGATGCAAGAATGCTGCAAGTACATCAGTGTTTTCAAAGGGTTTTGCAGAGGAAATCAATGGCATTCTGTGATCAGTGCTGATTTCCAGGGGATGTGACCCCACAACGTCAGGCTACAAATTATAGATAGGGATGT
Organism: Heloderma suspectum; assembly: GCF_057233095.1. NCBI lineage: Eukaryota > Metazoa > Chordata > Lepidosauria > Squamata > Helodermatidae > Heloderma > Heloderma suspectum. The sequence continues at coordinate 89,069,649 of NC_139463.1, read as the reverse complement.
ACGAAAGTGACTTACCTGTTCACGGATTATGTGGATGGTGGGGGGGGGAGGCGTTCCATCCCTCCCCCCAGAATCCTCGCCGGGGGGGAGGCGCTTCGTTCCTGCCCCCGAAATCCTCGAATGGCTGGCTGTGCTCCACGTCAGCTCGGTGGAGCAGCCAGCCAGGCTTGGCCAGACCAGAACCGTCCACAGCCAGATTTCCTCTATCAGTACTTACGTAGGCTAAAATGGCAAATCAAAAGGGGACATTAATAGCGCCCACTATGCTATTTGTGTTCCCCTTTATTTTCGTTGTCATAGTCTACATAAATATTTACGTAGATTAAGACGGTAAAAAGAAGGAACACAAATGATTAAGACGGTAAAATATTTATGTAGATTAAGATGGTAAAAAGAAGGAACACAAATGGCAGCAGCCGTAGCCACGTAGTACGCAGTTTGTTTGTTTTTTTCAAACCCACCCAACCATGATAGGCTACGTAAAGATTTACGTAGCCTATCAAGTCTTGTTTTAAAAAAAACCTAGCCATGATAGGATACGTAAATCTTTATGTAGCCTATCACGTCTTTTTTTTTTTTTAACACAAGCCTGGAAATGGCGGCGGCAGCACCCGGTCGGAAGAACGGCCGCCGCCAGAGCCGGAGCCGGAGCCGCCGGAGCCGCCACCGCCGCCACCGCCGCCAGAGCTGCCGCCGCCCGGAAGATCCGCCCCAGGTAAGTCTTGTCCTGGGGGGGATCTGCTGGAGGGCAGGGGGCAGGCCGTTCCGCCACGGAGATCGGGGGGTGAATGCATTGGCATTCGGCCTCACCGAGATCCATGGCGGAATTCTCTGACATCCCTATAGACAGAATGGGTCTCTAGAGAGGGTGTGCATACTTGGACTTAAAACCATTGACACCCCTCTCCTAGGGATGGCAGAGAATTCCACCACGGATCTCGGTGAGGCTGAATGCCAGTGCATTCGGCCCCCCAAAATCTGTGGCGGAACGGCCGGCCCCACCGCCCCCCAGCAGATCCCCCAGGGACGAGACTTATCTGGGGCGGATCTTCCAGGCAGTGGCGGCTCCGGCGGCGGCTTCGGCAGCGGCAGTGATGGCGGATGGTCTTCCGACTGGCTGCCGCCACCACCATTTGCAGTCTTGTCGGTTTTTTTTTTTTTTTTACAAGACGTGTTAGGCTACATAAAGACTTAAAAAAACTTATGTCTGGCTTAAAAAAACCCAAAAAACGCGTATGCAAATGGTGGCGTCTACAGCCGCCCGTCATTTGCGTTCCTTATTTTTGGCCGTCTAAGTCTACCTAAATATTTACGTAGACTAAAATGGCGAAAATAAGGGGAACACAAATAGCGTAGTGGACGCTATTTGTGTTCACCCTTATTTTCGCCGTCTTAGTCTATGTAAATATTTACGTAGACTAAGACGGCCAAAAATAAGGAACGCAAATGGCGGCGGCCATAGCCGCCACCTTTTGCGTATGCGCTTTTTTCTTTTCTTTTTAAGCCAGACGTGATAGGCTACGTAAGTCTTTACATAGCCTATCACGGCTGATTACAGGGACGCAAATGGCGGCGGCTATGGCCGCCGCCATTTGTGTCCCTGCTAGCCAGCGGCCGGATGTCCGGCTGCTGGCAGAGCTGGCTGTTGGCTCTGTGGAATCCCCGCGGAGTGGAGCCAGCCAGCCAGGATTCCGGGGGGAGGGACAGAGCACCTTCCCCTTTCCAGCGGAACCCGGCTGAGCCAGGTAAGATGAGTTTCGTACATCCCTACCCTCTCCTATTGTCTCAAGCTGAATCAGTTCACCGTGACTCCATTTTTCATTGCCAAAAAATAATGTGCTTGCACAGACCTTTTAGGACATTTCTGCACAATTCTGAAGGATTTACTGGAAGCCAGACAATATGTCTATGCCCACATCCCCATATGCCTATATCAACCTTGCACAAAATCAGGTGAATAAAGGAATAGGGCTTCAGATTCAAACAGATTGCTTCTGTCCCCTGTAACACCTCTATATAACCTCATACCACACACCTCTCTCTATCTCTCTCTCTGCCTTGGCCTGTAACACACTCTCTCACACACACGTACACACTTTTCTTGAACAACTTGGCAATTTGAGACTTTCTTAAAGAACATTCAAATATTTGTTTCCCCCAAGGGTTCTCCCCTAGCTTGCAATGCTGATGTATGTGAGCTGCCAGAATTTTATTTGTTTCTTGCAAATCTGTGTGTGTGTGTGTGTGTGTGTGTGCACGCATGCAGGGATATGTTTGATGGATTACAACAACAAGAAAGCCAAAAGGAGGACTCCCAATTTCCAGCCCAACAGGGACATACATGAACCTAACACATTTATACACTAGCACAACATAAAGGTAATTTACACATTGTATGGAGTACCACAGACACACTACTGATGCTGGTGATACACAAACACACATGTAGACACATACAGTGCAGAAAAACATGCATGAGGGCTAGAGGTGGTCTCCATAATCTATCACTGTTTCATGCTGTTCACCAGGAAAATCCATCACCCTGGCCTGGGCAGTGATGGCCTATACCTTGCGTTGGGACTTGGGACAAACAGACAGGTTCTGGATGCTGTTGGGGACTTCACAGCCTGCTGCCCAATGGTCTACCTGGCTGGCCTGGCTAAGGTGATTTCACATGTGGTGTTGGAGAACTCTAGGACTATTACCTTGGTTGTCTTGAGCCCCTGCCCTCACTCTCACTCCCTCCATGCTTGCCAGGATGCCCTGACATCCTCTGTACAGCCTTTGGGGACTTGCCATTCCCATGTTCCCAATTCTGAGAAGAAAAAAAACTAACACTGGTGACTTGGTAAGTTCCATAAATTTAATATTGCACACATAGTAGCAGTAAAGACCCCATCTATGCAATATTAAAGTATCACAGCAATATTACATGATCCAGTGTTCCCTGTAGTCCTGAAGGAGGTAGTGGTGTGCAAGTTTCAGGCATTCTTGGATGAAGCTGATTATCTAGACCCACTTCAGTCTGGTTTCAGGCCCATGGTGCAGATGGAATAAGCCTTGAATGCCTGCTGGATGACCTTCTTCAGAAGAGGGATGGAGAAGTGCAAGCCAATTGCTGTTTAAGCGTCCCTCATTGGCTTTGGATACCATCAATTGCAGTATCCTTTTTCACTGCCTTTGTGAGTTTGGGACACCATTTTATAATGGTTCAGCTCTTACACACAGGGCCAGAACTAGAGATATCACTGGGGGAGTGAGCCTCAGACCCATTACATTGGAACTGAGGAGCCTCACTGCACACTATTGTGCCCCCAGTGTGGTAGGGGATCAAAATGATGTAGTTGGAGGTGGTCATTAGGAGTTCTAGGTAGGGATGTCAGAGAATTCCGCCACGGATCTTGGTGAGGCCGAATGCCAGTGCACTCGGCCCCCGAAATCCATGGCAGAATGAAGCCCCTGCCCCCCCAACCCACGAAAGGCGTGCGAAACGGAGCACTTACCAGCTGCTGCCTGCGCTGACTTGTGAATGGCGGCCGCCTTGCGGCCGCCATTCACTTCTACATCATAGCCGTGATAGGCTATGGAAGTATTTACATAGCCTATCATGGCAAGCCAAAAAAAACCCCCAGCGCACAGAAATGGCGGCAGCTATGGTGGCCTCCGTTTACATTCCCTATTTTTAGCCATTTTAGCCTATGTAAATATTTATGTAAGCTATTACAGCAACAGATAAAAGGAACGCAAATAGCGTAATGGGAGGTATTTGCGTTCCTTTCCCCCCCCCGCCATAATAGCCTACGTAAATATTTACACAGGCTAAAATGGCTAAAAATAGGGAAGGCAAATGGCGGTCGCCATAGCCGCTGCCATTTGCGTACGCTGTTATTATTATTATTATTTTGGCTTGCCATTATAGGCTACATATATACTTACGTAGCCCATCACGGCAGCTTCGCTGGATGCATTTGCTTCCGCAGCAGCCCATCCATGGCCGGAACTCCGGCTGCGGAAGGCCCTGGCCGGCAGCTGCACGGAGCCGCTGCAGAGCGGAGCTGGCCCAGGGAGGGTTCCGTTTATGAGATATTGAGCCATGTTCCAGGTTCTGTTGTTGACACAGAAAGCTCTAAATCAACTAGGGGCAAGGCACATTGCAGACCGTGTTCCCCTCTGTATACCTGGCCTATGCAAGCTTTCCCTGTTTCGATATTCCTTATCATACCACTTCTCCACTTTATGGTTTCTTTTTATTTGTTTTTATCAACACTGTATTTTGACAGTGTTTGGATACTTTTCTGTCATCTGCTTAGAGATTTTATTACCTCAAACACTCTGCAAGTATTAATCTTCCCCACTGAGAAAACCACATTTCTTTCTTTACACCCACAAGTGAAACCACAACTCTCAAAATATCTTTTTCTCAGACCTAACCACTCTCCATCGATGTTTCTAAATAGGTGCTGCCCATTTCTCTGTGTAATGACTACTGCCTACCTGGTTACATCAGGAAAAAGAAGGAGGGGGAGCCATTCTGCTGTTATGATTGTGCCCCATGTCCTCAAGGGAAGATTTCTTATTGGAAGGGTAAATGTCATAGATCTTCACACTTATCAAGCATGCTACATATCATACAATATCACACAAAACTAAAATAATGAAAGTTAGCATGGTATTTGGTTTGGAAGGAGTAGGAACAACTTACTGATCCTTGAATATCTGTGTCTGTGAAAGTTTTAAACACTTATTGATGGAAAGATGACAGACAGACAGACATGTTCTGTGTTGGTTTAGAACTTGAAAGGAGCAGGTCAATTGGGCCAGGATGACTAAAGGTCTTCCTGAGTAGACATTGGTAAGTTTCTTAGCAGACCTTTTGTAATGGAATTTAAAGAAAAAAAATCCCAGGAGGGCTTAGAGATGGTTTGGGAAAGCAACAAATTCTTATTCACCAACTCCAACCAAGAGGATGGACAAGCGTTGCCCTTATTTGTGTTGCCCTTATTTTCGCCGTAGTCTACGTAAATCTTTACGTAGACTACAGGGACCAAATAAGGAACGCAAATAGCGGCTCCCTATGGGGGCCGCCATTTGCGTACGCGCTTTTTTTTCCCCCCAAAGTCAAAGTGACAATTTACGTAGACTTTGGAAATCTAGCCATGATAGGCTACGTTAATCGTTACGTAGCCTATCACGGGGGTGGTTTGTTTTTTTTTTTCCCCCGTGGCCGGGTAGACGGGGCGCTTCTACCCGGCCTGAATTTCGCCAGTGAGGGATGGGGCACCTCCCGCCCAGCCTGAATTTCAGCCAGGCGAGGCGGGGCGCCTCCCCCCCCTCGCATGAACTTCGGGGGGAGAAGCGAAGCGCCTCCCCCCCACCGCGAAGCAAGCTTCGAGGACAGGTAAGGGACTTTCATCCATCCCTACATAATACTATACCGAACCAGAAACTTCTCACATCCAAAACATATTCCATTTTATTTATTTTTGTTCCTTTGTTTTTTTTTTGTTTTTTTTTTCCAGGCATGGAGAAATACAGATGTATGTGGGCAGTGTTGTCTGATAGGGATAGAATATTTGAACCATCCTTAGGAATGTACGAAAGTCACTTATCTTTTCACAGCTTGGATTCTCGGTGGGGCGGAGGCGCTCCATCCCTCCCCCCGGAATTCTCCCTGGGCTGGCTCCGCTCTGCGGCAGCTCCATGGAGCCTCCAGCCAGGGCCGTCCGCAGCTGGAGTCCTGGCCGCAGACAGGCTGCTGCGGATGCAAATGGCAGCCACCATAGTTGCTGCCATTTATGTCCAGCGAAGCTGCTGTAATAGGCTATGTAAGTAGATACGTAGCCTATCACGGCAAGCCAAACAAACAGCGTACGCAAATGGCAGTGGCTATGGCGGCCGCCATTTGCGTTCCCTATTTTTAACTGTTTTAGCCATTGTAGCCTACGTAAATATTTGCGTAGCCTATCACAGCGAAAAAAAGGGGAACGCAAATAGCATAGTGGGCGTGATTTGCGTTCCTTTTTTGTTTCACCATAATAGCTTACGTAAATATTTATGTAGGCTAAAACGGCTAAAAATAGGGAAAACAAATGGCAGCCACCGTAGTTGCCGCCATTTGTGTATTTTTTTTGGGCTTGCCATGATAGGCTACGTAATTCCTTACGTGGCCTATCATGGCTATGATGAAGTGAATGGCAGCCGCAGGGCGGCCACCAGTCGCAAGTCAGCGCAGACGGCAGCAGGTAAGTGCTCCATTTCATGCGCCTTTCGTGGATTGCGGGGAGCGGGAGCTTTGTTCCTCCCCAGTATTAGGGGGGCTGAATGCACTGGCATTCGGCCTCACTGATATCCATGGCGGAATCCTCTGACATCCCTAACCATGCTACACTGTTGCTTTAAGCAGGCCTCTACGACCTTTCTAGATTGCATCAGCTGTCTTTCTCTCATATAAAACCACACACTACTTTTTCCTTTTCAGATATGGATTCCTGCACTGAATGTTCAGGAGATCACTATTCAAATGTAGAGCAGAATCAATGCATTCCCAAGGTTATAAGCTATCTCTCTTATGAGGAACCTTTGGGGATTTCATTGTCTTTTTCTGCTGTTGGTTTTGCTGTGATCACAGGTTTTGTACTTGGAAACTTTGTGAAGCACCAGGACACTCCCATAGTCAAAGCCAACAACCGGAGCCTCACCTACATCCTGCTCATCTCCCTCCTTTGCTGCTTCCTCTGCTCCTTGCTGTTCATCGGACAGCCAAAGAAGATGACTTGCCTTCTCCGGCAAACAGCTTTTGGCATCGTCTTCTCAGTTGCTCTTTCTGCTCTTTTGGCAAAAACCATCACTGTGGTTCTGGCATTCATGGCTACCAAACCAGGATCTAGAATGAGGAAATGGGTAGGGAATAGGGTGGCAAATTTGATAGTCATGTCCTGCTCCTCTATTCAAACAGGACTATGTGTGAGTTGGCTAAGCACTTCTCCTCCATTCCCAGATAAGGATATGAATTCACTGATTGGAGAAATTGTAGCAGAGTGCAATGAAGGCTCAGTCACCATGTTCTACACTGTCCTGGGCTACATGGGCTTTCTGGCCATTGTCAGCTTCACAGTAGCTTTTCTGGCCAGAAAGTTGCCAGAAAGTTTCAATGAGGCCAAGTTCATCACTTTCAGCATGTTGGTCTTTTGCAGCGTTTGGCTCTCCTTTGTTCCAGCCTATCTGAGTACCAATGGAAAATATTTAGTGGCTGTGGAGATCTTCTCTATCCTAACTTCCAGTGCTGGCTTACTGGCTTGCATCTTTTTCCCCAAGTGCTACATTATACTATTGAGACCTGACCTAAACATCAAAGAGCAAATAAGAAGAGCAAAATGAAGGAGAAAAACAGTGGAAGAATGTGAGAATCAATCTTCTTTTTCAAAAATGTAGGAATCATTAGTCTGTGTTGCATATGAAGGAAAAACTAGTGCCCCTACTTCTCAACGAAACATGTCCTGTAGTATTGATAAACATGGAATCACATTCCAGTCTTACTAATCATTAAGTTCTACTGAGAACACTCTGGGTTGCTTCCTCATAATTTTCTTCCGAAGGACTTGGATGGTGACTACACACCTGCCACACCTTTATCCCACTGGCTACCGGGGGAGTGAGACATACTTCCTCTGTCTAAATCCTCATTCCAGATGTTTTCAAAGTTTCTTTGATAGAATTCTAGTGCTTTCTCATGATAGCATTAAAAAAAAAAACTCAACCTTCCTCTTGTACCAAGTATCTGGATGTAATTCATCAGATGGTGGCAAAAAAGACAAAACACAACCTAGTGAATATTGTTCAGTTCATCAGTAATCATGTCCAAGAGTTGTCTCTCTCAATGATGAGATTGATATGTAGATGCCTTTAGGGATGGCGGAGAATTTCTCCACGAATCTCCGGGAGGCAGAATGCCAACGCATTTGGCCCCCCAAAATTGGTGGTGAAATTCTCCGCTGGGCCCCCCCCCCAGGATGGACTTACCTCGTGCGAATGTCCCTCTCGGCGGCGGGTGCCGGTGGCGTTTCGGCGGCGTTTCGGCGGGGGCAGTGGCGGTGGCCGGTCTTCTGACTGGCTGCTGCTGCCACCATTGCAAAATAAAAAAGGAAAGTAAAAAAAAACAACAACACACACCCGTGATAGGCTACGTAATGGTTTACGTAGCCTATCACGGCTAGATTTCCAAAGTCAGCCATGATAGGCTACGTAAATCATCACGTAGCCTATCACGGGTGACTTTGAAAAAAAAAAAGTTGTTTGCAAGTGGTGGCGCCCATGGGGCACCACCATTTGCGTTCCTTTTTTTGGCACATCTAGTCTACGTAAAGATTTATGTAGACTACGGCGAAAATAAGGGAACGCTATTTGCGTTGCCCTTATTTTCGCAGTAGTCTACGTAAATCTTTACGTAGACTAGATGTGCCAAAATAAGGAACGCAAATGGCGGCGCCCATGGCGCGCCGCCATTTGCGTACGCGCTTTTTTTTTTTCAAAGTCACCCGTGATAGGCTACGTGATGATTTACATAGCCTATCATGGCTGACTTTGGAAATCTAGCTGTGATAGGCTACGTAAATCGTAACGTAGCCTATCACGGGTGTGTGGTTTTTTTTTTACTTTACTTTTTTTTTCGCGGCCGGGGAGACGGGGAGCTCCTCCCCGGCCTGAATTTCGGCAGCGAGGGATGGGGCGCCTCCCCCCCGGTCTGAGTTTTGGCCGGGCGAGGTGGGGCGCCTCCCCCCCCTCACTTGAACTTCAGAGGGAGAAGTGGGGCTCCTCCCCCCCACCGCGAAGCAAGCTGCGGGGCCAAGTATGTCCCTTTCGTCCATCCCTAGATGCCTTGCATGTTGTATATTTAATTTGACTCAAGCACCCACCAAAACACACAGACCATGATCTCTGCATCAAGCTGCATCACTGATTTTTTAAATGCTTGACTTCATCTGATTTATTGAGTTTTGAGTGTGTGATTCAAATTTCCCTGGTGTATGATTTAAATTCACTTTAGTGTTTCTTGGATACACAAATAATGTTTTCCATGGCCTTGTGTAAGTTCTCTGAAGTCCTTAGCATTTTGGAGTATCACATTTTCCACTTCACTGAGTGCTCAATGTTGTTAGGCTGCCAAGCTAAGCGAGTTTCTTCCTACAGCAGGTTGGCCAGTGATCAATAATGAGCCAGTCAGTAATGAAATCTGGGTGAGGTGCAGCCCAAATGTCAACAGGGTAGATTTCTTATGAAGTTAGTAGCCTCAGTCATCCTCCAGGTGAAACTGAGTGCTGAACAGCTGGCAGGGATCTGAACTGCTGGAAAGGTATCACACAGTCCATATGCACTGAGAGGGCAGAACTGCACACAATAGTCAGCTCAGGACCTAGATGGGAGCCATGGGGCAATTTTGCTGCAGGACATCCTGGCCAGGCTTCTGAGGCAAAAGAAATCCATGATCTGACTCTTTTCCTCGCTGGCCAATAGTGAGCGATGTTGCAAGTGTCCATCTGGGGTCCTGAGTTCAGTGCATCCCGCCAATTCCACCCCATGGACGCCAGTCCGTGACCCCCTCCACTTGCGTGATTCTGTGGGTTCCTGCAAACCACCATCTCACTTCGGCGGTGCATGTGCCACTCGCCACATCAGCTCAGCTCTCGGCCAGCTGGTCTTGCCTCTGCGGCCGCCGGTGCTCACCTCAGCGGTGCCCTCGCCTCTTGCACCTGGCGGGTGGCCCTGCCCGCATTTCCTGTTTGGCAGCACTCACCTCTGCGGCGCACACCCCCTCTTACCTGCTTGGCCGCAGCGACAGCGCCCACTTCCTCAGCGCAAGCCCCCCTTGCCTGCTTGGCGGTGGCAGTGCTGCATGGCCTCCTGGGCGATGGCGCTTGCCTCTGCAGTGCACACCCCCCTTGCCTGCCTGCCATCGGCGCTTCTCAGCATTCTGGGCGGCAGCGCCCCTTTGGGGGCACACGCCCCCCCTTGCCTTGCTCGCACCCCTCGCCTGCCTCCCACTGCCACTGGCCCTCGCACTGCGGTGGATGCTGTGACCTGCCCTCCTGGTTCCCGTCAGCGGCGGCAGCTGTGCTCCACTGCTTCCGAGGGGCTTGCCGTGCCCACCCCACCGCCGTCTTCTACCTGGGCCTTCCTTTTCAGGGCCATTGGCCCAAAGTTTTGGGATTGAAGTGGGGAGGGCTGTTGCTGACCAGCACCCTCTGGGCTTGCGGGCCTCTTAGGCCTCCACCTCCAGCTGGCCTTTGCCGGTGCTTCTGCTTACCTGTACGAGCTCGGTATTGTTGTGGTTCGAGTGTTGTGCTGGGACCCGAGGGACCCAGGTTCTGGTCTCTACTTACCCTTAAAGCTTTATGGGTGAATTAGGGTCAGTCTCTTCTCTTTCCTGCCCAGGACATAATCTGCAGGCACCTGAGGCAGCCACCTCGCTGAAGCTAAACATTTTTGGGTCTGGTCAGTGCTTGGAGGAAGGAACCACATGCTGCCACCTTGAGTTTCATGATGGACAACAGATGAGATATAAAGTAAAAACTGAATAAAATCTTTCTATTTCCTTCCAAAGACATCTCTGTCAGCAGCAGCACAATCAACATCATCCACCTTGTTGGCAGTGAACCTGAGTACTGCAGCCCCGGATCTAGCACGTCTGGACACCACTGAGGCCTACACCTCGTCTTTGCGGGCTTGCTCAGGAGGCTCACCATCGCAGGAGGCAGTCCACCTTCCTGTGGCATGTCTGTCAGTAGCACTGCAAATGACATCATCCCCTTTGCTTGCAGAGGACCTGGGCGGCTGCCCCGGATATGGGTGAGATGACCACACCCCGCTTTACTTGTCTAGGCGAGCGACCTTAGGGGCCTTTAGATTGACTGCCTTCACTTACCCCCCTGAGGTGGCTGTACCTCCCAATCTCATCTCCCTATACAATGCCCTGGCCACCTGGAGCTCCCTCAGTTGCACCCCACTATAGCCCCAGCCGCTTAACTCAGCGTCTGGCAGAGCTCTGCTGGATTGACTCAGGCCCCCTTGCCCTGCCCCTGCCCGCTTGGACATCCACGTACGGGGATAGAAAACTCAATTACCTTTTTGCGAATTGTTTTCGTGGGGGGGAGGCGCTCCGTCCCTCCCCCCCAGAATCCTCAACTGGGGGGAGGTGATGCAATCCTCCCCCCCGGAATCCTGCCTGGCTAGCTCTGTTCCGCGGTGGCTCTGTGGAGCACCCGGCCATCCAGGGCCATCCGCAGCCGGATTTCCGGCCATGGACTGGCTGGTGTGGACGCAAATGGCGGCCACCATAGCGGCCACCATTTGCGTCCAGCCAGGCAGCCATGATAGGCTATGCAAGCCTTTATGTAGCCTATCACGGCTGGGCAACCCCCCCCACAAAACCGGTGTACGCAAATGGTGGCGGCTACAGAGGCCACCATTTGCATTCCCTATTTTTTGCCATTCCAGCCTACGTAAATATTTATGTAGGCAATTATGGCCAAAAAAAAGGGAACCGGAAATAGCGTATTGGGCACTACTTGCGTTTCTTTTTTTTTCGCCATAAAAGCCTATGTAAATATTTACGTAGGATAAAATGGAGGGGAAAAAAGAACGTGAATAGAGCCCTCTACGCTATTTGTGGTTCCCTTTTTTTTCACCGTAATTGCCTATGTAAATATTTACGTAGGCTAGAACGGCAAAAAATAGGGAATGCAAATGGCGGCTGCCGTAGCTGACGCCATTTGTGTACGCTGGTTTTTTGGGGGGTGGGGGTAGCCGTGATAGGCTACATAGATTCTTACGTAGCCTATCACAGCTGCAAGGAAAGCAATGGTTGCCGTAGCAGCCCGGCCACGGCCGGCCAGGAGATCAGCCGCCATCAGAGCTGCCGCTGCCGCCGCTGCAAAATCTGCCGCATCTGCCCCAGGTAAGTTCCATCCCGGGGGATTCCGCAGGGGGGTGGGGCAGGAGGCCGTTGTGCTATAGATTCCAGGGGGGGTGGATTCTAAAGAATCCGGTCTCACTGGAATCTATGGCGGAATTCTCTGTCATCCCTACATCCACGTATGTGGCAATATTAGGGATGTCAGAGAATTCTGCCATGGATCTCGATGAGGCCGAATGCTAGTGCATTTGGCCCCCCAAACTCCGTGGTGGAATGGCCTGTCATCCCCCCATCCCCCGCGGATTCCCCCCGGGACAATACTTACCTGGAGCGGATTTTCTGGGCAGAGGCAGCAGTGGCGACTCCGGCGGCGGCGGGGGTGGTGGCGGCGACGACTGGTCTTCCGACCGGCTGCCGCCGCCACCATTTGCAGTCTTTTAAAAAGAACAAACCCGACATGTTAGGCTACGTAAAGATTTATGTAGCCTATCATGGCTGGGTTAAAAAAAAAAAAAAGCCTACGCAAATGGTGGCAGCTACAGCCACCACCATTTGCGTTCCTTATTTTTGGCTGTCTTAGTCTACATAAATATTTACATAGATTAAGATGGCCAAAAATAAGGAATGCAAATGGTGGCAGCCACAGCCACCACCATTTGCGTATGGGTTTTTCCCCCCACCCCCCAGAGCCCTCCAGGGCCAGAAATCCGGCTGCGGACAGCTCTGGGCTGGCTGGGCCTGGCCGGCTGCTCTGCGGAGCTGCCGCAGAGCACAGCCGGCCATGGAGGATTCCAGGGGGGGGCGAATGGATTGCTTCCATCCCCCATCGAGGATTCCGGGGGGGAGGATGGAACACCTCTCCCCTCACCATCAACATAATCTGCGGAGAGGTAAGTGACTTTCATACATCCCTAGGCAATATTAGAAGTACAAGCTGGGTTTCGAAGAGGCAGAGGAACTAAAGATCAAATCGCCAACTTTCGCTGGATCATGGAGAAAGCAAGAGAATTCCAGAAAAAACATCTATTTCTGCTTCATTGACTATGCTGAAGCCTTTGATTGTGTGGATCACAACAAACTCTGGCAAATTCTAAAAGAGATGGGGTTACCAGACCACCATACCTGTCTCCTGAGAAACTTGTACGAGGGTCAAGAAGCAACAGTAAGAACCAGACATGGAACAACCGATTGGTACAAAATTGGGAAAGGAGTACGACAAGGCTGCATATTGTCTCCCTGCTTATTTAACTTATATGCAGAGTACATCATGAGAAACGCCAGGTTGGATGAATCACAGGTCGGAATTAAGATTGCCAGGAGAATTATCAACAACTTCAGATACACAGATGATACCACCCTAATGGCAGAAAGTGAAGAGGATCTAAAGAGCCTCTTGTTGAGGGTGAAAGAGGAGAGTGCAAAAGCTGGTTTGAAACGCAACATTAAAAAAACGAAGATCATGGCATCTGGCCCCATCACTTCCTGGCATATGGAAGGGGAAGAAATGGAAGCAGTGAAAATAAGTATAAGAATTTTATAAGAAAATAGATTTTATTTTCTTGGGCTCCAAGATCACCGCAGATGGTGACTGTAGCCATGAAATTAAAAGATGCTTGCTCCTTGGGAGGAAAGCTATGGCAAACCTAGACAGCATAGTAAGAAGCAGAGACATCACCTTGCTGTCAAAGGTTCATCTAATCAAAGCTATGGTTTTCCCAGTAGTAACGTATGGCTATGAGAGCTGGACTATAAGGAAGGCTGAGTGCCGAAGAATTAGGGATGGCGGAGAATTTCTCCCCGAAACTTCGGGGGGCCGAGCGCCAATGTGTTCGGCCCCCCGAACAAGTTTCGGGGAGAAATCCTCCGAACCCCCCCGCCCCCCGCACCCCCCCCCCGGGACGGGACTTACCTTCACCGAATGTCCCTCCCGGTGGCAGATCCGGCCGGCCGTTCGGCGGGTGTATGAGCGGGGCGGGAGCGGCAGCTGCTCTTTCGACTGGCTGCCGCCGCCGCCATTGCAATCAAAGAAAAAAAAATGCCCCCTGATAGGCTACGTGACGATTCACGTAGCCTATCACGGCTAGATTTGCAAAGTCAGCTGTGATAGTCTACGTCAATCGTCACGTAGCCTATCACAGGTGACTTTAAAAAAAAAAAAAAAGCGCTAACGGATAATGGCGGCCCCCATAGGGAGCCGCCATTCCCGTTCCTTATTTGGTCGCTGTAGTCTACGTAAATGTTTACGTAGACTACAGCGACCAAATAAGGAACGCGAATGGCGGCTCCCTATGGGGGCCGCCATTAGCGTATGCGCTTATTTTATTTTTTTTAAAGTCACCCGTGATAGGCTACGTGATGATTGGCGTAGCCTATCACGGCTGACTTTGCAGATCTAGCCGTGATAGGCTACGTGAATCGTCACGTAGCCTATCAGGGGGCGTTTTTTTTTTAAAAAAAACTTTCGCGTTCGCGGCCGGGCGAGGCGGGAAGCCTCCTCCCCGGCCTGAATTTCGGCTTGGGCAAGGCGGGAAGCCTCCCTGCCAGCCTGAATTTCGGCCGGGGCGAGGCGGGAAGTCTTCCCCCACGGCCTGAACTTCACGGGGGGAGCAGCGAAGCGCCTCCCCCCCACTGCGAACGTCCTTCGACGACAGGTAAGGGACTTTTGTCCACCCCTACGAAGAATTGATTCTATTGAACTGTGGTGCTGGAGAAGACTCCTATGAGTCTCCTGCACTGCAAGGAGGTCAAATCATTCAATCCTAAAGGAAATCGACCCTGAGTGCTCATTGGAAGGACAGATCCTGAAGCTGAAGCTCAAATATTTTGGCCACCTAATGCAAAGAGAAAACTCTCTGGAAAAGACCCTGATGCTGGAAAAGACTGAGGACAAAAGGAGAAGGGGATGGCAGAGGATGAGATGGCTGGATAGCATCACTGATGCAATTAATATGGACTTGAGCATGCTCCGGGAGAGAGTGCAGGACAGGAAGGCCTGGCATGCTATGGTCCATGGGGTCACGAAGAGTCGGACACGACTGAACGACTGAACAACAACAACAACAGAACAATGTTACGGACCTCTGTCCATAGTTCCTCAGGCAATCTACATGTTTGATGGTCCTCCAGGGTCAAACATGCCCCTACAACTCTGCAGAGGTTACAGGTAGCCTGAAGGGTGATCAGATAATGTCCTGTCCATGCCTCTATTGGCTTCCACAAACAAACATCATTTTCTCCCAATCCAGCACAGAAAAGCAGGTCCAAAAGGTGCCCTGCCAAATAGGTTTGGTAAGAACTTATCTGAGACAGGCTCGTGGATGACATGTCAGCCATGAAATCCTGAGCCACTCCTGACAAAGTAGCCTCAGAACAAATATTAAAGTCCACAATCCTTGAGATCTTCAGCACTACAGTTGAGACCACCTCAGTCAGCTCAGACATGAAGACTGTTAGGCAGCAGGGTGGGCAGTACACTAACAGAGTCCACATCATGTCTTGGGTGACCCACACCACTGACAAACAGTCCAAACTGGCTGAGTGTCAGAGGGGTATCTGAACAGAAGGGAAAGATGGGGTATCTGACTGGAAGTGGACTCACCTGCATGAGTATGCTTTGCAGCCTGAGCAAACAGAGCAGTTCTGTGTGTAACATAAGAATCGCAGTCTGACAGTAACCTATGTGAATCTTCACATAGATACTTCTACCCTGAAGGGATGCCAAAATCTATCCCAGGAATCTCTCTGTGGGATTTTGATATAAATGACAGGACAGCAAATATCCTGTGAGATATCCTCTATCTCTCCCATACTACAGATATAGAACCGTAGGTTTCTTGAACGTGCCTATATCTTCCATCCAAGAATGCTGTGGGCATGGTCTGGAAGCATAGTTCCATAAATGAGGTTCTGAAAGAAGCAAAAGTAAGAGTTTGCAAGTACTGAGCTCTTTCGTGATCCATGTTAAACAAATAATACCACGGAGAAAAGTTTGAAAATGTAATTAGATCTAGATCCTGCCTATTATCTCTTCCATAAATCCAATCCCTCGATTTGTTTTTGTCTCCCAGTATAGTAAAAATATCTGGTAGACAGTTTTTGGAGGTTAGCAACTCTTGGCATGACTTAGCCCAGCCACCCTTCTTCATTTATTCTCTTAAGCAAAGCTTGGGGAGGCAATCTTCTGGCATGTCCAGGACCCTCTTATACTAAGGAAAGGCTGCCTTCTGAGCCTTAGCTCTTACCGATACCATGCCTGTCTCTGTCCTGAGGAAGGGAGCTGGGTTCCCTCAGGGTACTGCCAGTAAGTATGTAAAAAAATTGTTCTGCCAAACCTCCAATGCCTTCAGATTGTTATGCCCAACCCCCTATAGGCTAGCCTATGGCGTGAAAAACCACAGACGCAAATGGCGTAGCAGACGCCATTTGCGGCTGTAAAGCCCTTAGTTTAAGGTAAGTGCAGCCATTTACAGCTGCATTTAGCTTAATCTAAGGGTTTTATGGCTACAAATGGCATAGTGGATGCCATTTGTGCCCGGATCAGTCTCAGCCAGCAATACAGCACAGCAATGGCGGCTGTATTGCTGGCACTCCGGAGCCGGCCGGTGGCTCTGCGGAATTGCCACGGAGCAGAGCTGACCAGATTGAGCCTGGTGGGTTCCCTCCAGTTCTGCCCCGCGGACACCAGTCTGTGACCCCCTCCTCTTGCGCAACTTGGCACATCGCAGACCCGCCAAGAGCAGCAGCCCCTGCCTCTTTCCCATGTCTGGCTCTCAGCCGCAGCGGTGGCAAGAGCAGTGGGAGAGGGACACGGTTGCCAACGGGGGCAGCTGCGGAGGCGCTCGCAGCACTCCTGCGAAACACCAGCTGGAACGTGTCCCAGCACAAGCACAGGCGGGCAGTATGTGGGGATCCGGTGGGCGGGTCACAGGGCAGACTCCGGTGAGTCTGGTGATCCCTACCGATAACTGTTTCAAAAGATGGAGAATGTCTTTCTATACATCTGCAACTCCGCAAATGTGAGTCCGTGATTCAAACTGTGGATACACTAAATTAAATCCATAGGTTGCAGGATATAGCACTTTTCTAGGTCTTCTTCACATCTACCTAAACGGAGGAGGAAGTCATCTGAGATTACCTTTTCTCTGGGCAAAGGAAGGGTGAAAAGTCAAGGCCACATACCACCTGATCCTGCTTCAGTTGTTCGGCTGTTTTCAGTGCCACAATAATGGCAGCACATGGGAAGCAAATTTTCTTCCCTCTAATTATCAGTATGATTAACCCTCCCACTCACTAAGCCCCAAGGGATGTCGTCTAGAGGCCTCAAGAAAAATTAGCAACAGCATTGTTATAAAAGCCAACGATAATACTCAGAGCTGGACCAAAGGGCCAGAAGCTCTGTCACAGAGAAGGCTGATTATTTTCAGGGATGTCTGCACTGCTGGATTTACTGGGATTTCTACAGAGATAAAAGATGAATAGTAGCTTGAGATATCTGCACCTACCAGTTCCTTCTTATCCCCAAAGGATTCCTCCTTCTCTTGATATTGCTTTATGCACCAGTACAGGAAAGGGTCAGATATTTCAAGGGGTTTCATCTGTGCGTGAAGTAGTAAGAAAAAATATTCAACATTCAGAAATTGTAAAATTGGGGAATCGGTGTAGATATCCCCCTTATGTCAACTTAACGGTTTTTCAGTAGAGTTTTAATTAATATATACCTTTATGTGAAAACCCCTTATGTATCTTATTATACTTAGTGGTATATGAATATCACAAATAAATAATAAATAAAATACATATGGTCAGCTCTCATTCAAGCCCCTTTATAAACAGGCAGATCTGAGACATCACATATTCTTGAGAAAATAGGGGTATGTGTCTCTAAATGGGAACTTTGGACCTCCAAATGGTGTTGTTGTTGCTGTGGTTGCTTGTGCTATTACCTCATTTTGTGTGCAAGACAGGTTCTGTTCACCACAGCATGAAGACTCCTTCCTGTAAATACAGAGTGAATGACCACATTAGCAGTAGGCATGAGTTTTATCAATGGGGAGACCTTGTCATCGGACAGATTGCTTCTACGTTCTCTTTCCTGTATCCTCCTACATCTTTAAAGGAAAAGCCATCTTCAAAGTCCATGAAGGAACTCACGTAAGGACTTCTCCTCTACCCCTATAGTTTTGTTTTGCTTCTACCATAATAGACCACAAAGAACAGAAATGGGTTCTCAGATTGCAGAAATACATTTGTAATAGGAAGCCCCATGCATCTTGGACTTTTTTCTTATGTTGAGGCTGTCTTCAGTAGTAAAGAAACAAGGTCTGCAGAAAAAGGTCTGCAGCAAATAATTGCCTCCTGTGTCAACCTACTGGCGTCACCTACTGGCTTCCCACAGTTAATGTACGGATGCTTCCTGAGAACCCTTTTCCCTTCTTTGTGATCTACTTTGGTTGCTCACCTCCTTCTGTTTTCTTGCTTATACCATAATAACCAGGAACATCTTATTAACCCACAGAATGCTCAAGAACCTTCAACTAGATTTCAATAAGAAAAGTGGTATAAAAGCCACTTTGTGTTTTCTTTGATTTAGTTTGCTCATTGCTAAGGATTCACTCAATTTCATTCCATTGCATAATTCTAACATGTCATTTTATTTTATTTTGGAAGACAATTAAAAAAAATAAAGGCAACCAAAAAGTACTTTTCACTGAATACTTGTGGAAGAGCTGGGAAAAACAGCATAAATACGATGTGAATATATAATGAAAGGATGAAAACAAATGCTAAATTCTGTGTGTGTGTGTGTGTGTGTGTGTATGAATGTCTGTTTCTGTGTGCATGTGTGTGTTACTATGTGTGTGCATTAGTCATAAAAATATAGGCAATTTTAATTGGTTGGAAGTTGATCTAAGGTGTGTAGGGCTTCTAGACAGGAAATAAATGGAATATGTGGTGCTGTAATATCTATTTTAAAGTTAGGGTTCCTTGCTTGCTGTACTTGCTGACTAATTTTACACTTAACCATAGTCTTCCAGATTGTATCAATTTGCTCTTCTTTACTTGGTTGGTTTGGGGACTTCCATTATGTGCTGTGCAACGTGGTTCATGTCTACCCAGAAGTAGGCCCTGTGAAATCAATAGGGCTGACTCCCAGGCATATGGTTATAGCACTGCAGTCTTAGATACAATAGTTATTCTTTTCAAGAAGGTTATATAATTTTAGTGAGCATGTTTTCATGTCTCCCTCACTCTATGAATTCCAGTGTGCCTTCATTTTAAATACTTCCTTTCATCTTAAAAAAAAAAAATGCAAATGCCATGTTGTGCTCTTCCATTTATTTTCCAGAACCAGAGGTTCTCTTTTTCCTTATTCTGGCTTGGTAACAAATTCGTATCTGATACATCTGATTATTCTCCTGTGTTTTGGCATTAAAGTCTACTCTGCTCATTTCATAGCTAAAGTTTGTGTATGTTCTCAGTATTGCCAATACTTTCCATGAATCCTTGATCTTATGGAAGCCTTCCTTCCAAAACGTGCGTTTTTATTTTTTAATTTTTGCATTACTAGGACTGCCCATTTCACCTTTGCATCACTGTTATCCTTGGGGGTTTAAGACTATGAGGTGTGGGCTTCTTGCCTGGCTAAACATGAATTCACAGGCATGCTCGTTCCAGCCAGTTTTGCTCAGGTCCTCCCACTCCTCTTATTATCTGCAAGGGCCTACTATTAAAAAAGATGAGGGAAATGCCCCCTTCTTTTAGAAGATCAGCAAGTTCACATTTGGGTTCTTGAAGAACTCTGGGATGGATATCATCTGACCTCAGCAATTTATTAACTTTCCATTCTTCAGTAAGATGGAGAGCTTCATCTTCTGTCACCACAATTGGACTCAGATCCTCACACTCCCGTCCTGAAACATCAGTACAGGCACCGGTATCTGTCCTACATGTTCTGCAGTGAAGACAGATGAAAAGAACTCAGATAGATTCTCTGCATTCTCCTTATCTTCCTTTAGTACTCCTGGAACTGAATGGACATCTAATGGTGCAGTTACCTCCATAGCTGGTTTCCTGCTTGTGATATATCTAAAACATTCTTTATTGTTGGCCTTGAGGTTGTTAATGATATGCTTCTTCAAATGCTTCTTTGCATCTCCTGTTCTCAGGTTGCAACTTTGTTGCACAATTTTGGGCTCCATTTTCTTCTCCTCATTTGGGCAAGACTTCCATTTTGTGATGCAATCCTCCCCCCCTACTTTTAAGAGCCTCCTTGACATTGCTATTTAAATATGGCATTGACCTTTTTTACTTTTTGTTTCATTTCCTCTCCTGTGGAACATATTCTAGATGAGCTTGTATTATTGTGGTTTTGAGGAACCGCATGTTTCATTTATTATATTTATATTGATTTTGAAAGGACGAAACATTTTGACTCCCCTGTTCAACTTTTTAGCAGGTCCCTCATTGTAGACAAGTTTCCACTTTTCAAGTCAAATGTGACTGTGTTGGTTTTCTTTCGCAATTTCCCCACTTAAACGTATTTACATCTTACCTCCATCCCTCTTTGTGGGCTGTCTGTGAGCACTAATTGGATGTATTTTCAAACTAACTTGGTTGGAGCTCCAGCATTTTTGGTGTATCCCCCCTTGGCTGACCTTTAGAAAAGATGCTTGCTGGGACTTCTGCTTCTCTCCTCATGATCTTTTTCAAATGGCTGTTGAATTCTACCTGAACAGGCAATCATCATTCGCACTGAACAGGTCTGAAGCTGACCCATTCACAAAGGAACAGAAGGCAAGCACAGAAAGCACTGGGGAAGTAGAGTGAATTATCTCTGTATGCTCGATAGACCCCTTCTCCCCCTTCTTCTACTTGCAGTGACTGTGCATAAGGAACGGGCCCGAATGTACCATATTTCATTCTGATAAATACTCCTCTAACTCTTTCTCTCTCCTCACTCCCTACGCTTACCCGTGACCTATTCATTTTCCTTCAAGAGCATTTTATGCAATACTGCTTACTTCATCCCTTCCATCTCACCCCCAAAACGCTTCCTCCTGCCAGCTGAACAGTCCACACATTCCATGGCCTAGTTCAATGTCTGGAGCCCGCTGCCCATCTCCATGAGAATTCAGCTCATCTCCCCACAATCCAAGTTTTCATTGAAGGCTGAAATAGTTCATCTTTCTGGTGTCTAAATTGCAGTTGTGCTACCACAGTATTTCCCTAAAAGTTATGTGTATGTTTTAATACTTGTTTTACCTAAGTAGATATGCCATGGTTTTCAGAAGCTTATGTGCATTTGGATTGATCTGAGTTTCCCCTCGCCCACTTTGCCAAAGATACTCTATTGCCCATGTCAAAGAAAGGTCCTTTTGATGAATGTTTGTCTTTTAGAACATGCACAAGTTTGTACATGCACCTAGAGGGAGGACACCTGGCAACACCTTCATGACTAGTATCCGTTGCCGGTCTTACACTCAAAAAGAGTGTAATCCAGTTGGAGGCTGCTGAATATCCAATGCAGGGAGGCTGGAGAACAGAGGTGATTCTTGTCTCTGTGCTCAGGCTGCCCTACATTTTCACTAGATGGGCGATTTCTCCCGTTAAGCAGTGGCGCTTCTGAGCAAGAGGGAAGGAGGCCAGGGTGAGCACAGGAAGCTGCGTAACACAGCTTCCCATGTCTCCTCTCCTCCCCACCGCCGGGACTGCTCCTTTCCCCCATCTCTGTGCCCCCTTTCGGAGTGCTGGGATGTAGCCAGAACCACACTGGCTATGAGGTTGGAAGGGGAGCACAGTTTCTAGGCTCTGAGGCTGAACACCTTTTTCTGCCCTCAGCTCCAAGAAACCAAACAATCTTGTCCCCTCTCCCCTTGATGCTACCTAGGGGGAATAGAATTGCTCTCTAAAATAGTTAAATCCTGTTTTAAAGGCTTTTAAGTTGGTGTCCAGATCTACTTTATATAACAGGATTGTTTTAAGGATTCCTTGGACAATGTATATGGAAAGATGCAAACACTCTAAATTGCCTCAGAAATGCTAACTGTTATGTAGATGGCATTAACGCAGCTGGCACAAATATCTACCATTTCCACATGGCTTTGGTTATGTACTCCTTGATAGAAGGAAATGCAGAGTGTGGTGACAATGTGCATTACAGTCCTACCTGTCATACAGAACCTCCTATAGCAATGTCAGAACTCATTCATTTCAACCAAATCCAACACTGAGATTGCATCCGACCGACTGGTCTGCATTAAAAAGCATCCCCAGAGGACTTCCTTGCCAGCTTTGGGAGAGGCAACTTGTGGCCCTCCAGATGATTTGATCTACAACTCCCATCACCTCTCTCCATTGGCTATGCTGGCTAGGGCTGGTGGGAGGTGAAGGCTGGACCATCTGGAGAGACAGAGGTTTCCCATCTGTACTCTATGAGAAACTGACCAACAGAGCACAGGCTCTGTAGAAGAACTCAACCATCAATCTATTTCATTGTCTATTTGTAACAAACACCTAAAATATGTTCCTTTGTTTCATGAGAGTGTCTAATTCAGTTAAAATCTGAGAATGTGATGTATTCCTTGTTATTCAAGCTACAGATCCAAATTAATATAAAATAATATTAGCATAGTACATGATTATAACCTAATACACCTTACTAACATCTTTTTGTACACTGGGTTTTTTTTGTTTCTCTCTCTACCTTAACTGAAATTATCAGATATGAGAGCAAAGCTGCTGATGTCATTTCCATGTCTGTCTGTCTGTCTGTCTATCTTCTTTGTCCCAGTGTTGTGCAAACCACATCCAAGCACTCTGTGGATCTCAAAAACCTATGATAAGAAAAGCCCATTATCTTTCCAGCTTACCTGGGGCAGAAAATACATGCCAAGACAACATAAAGGCAGCTGTTTAAAAGATGTTGACCTCCCAGATTCTTTACAGCTCAGGGGGATGTCAGGTTTCCCCCACCCTCTTATTTCACAGGGATTGTCTATGGTGCAAGGGGCCAACAAAATCAGCAGTGACTTTCCTAGGGGGATTATACTAGGGACTATATTGTTACAGGCAGCATTCAAGGAGGATTGGAGATCTCAAATAACTCATGCAGTGTAGAATACTGCTGCTACACATAATTGAGAAGAGCAACCAATGTTAGCTTTTCTTTGCAAAGCAGGGGTGTATGAGAAATTTCTTTCAGTTCTTTTTTTAAACCAGGATTTATTTACCCAGTTTGCATTTTCTGGAGCAAACACATGCTCAGAAACAATCTGTAGAAGTCTGTACATTTTCATGCTAGAAGAAAAAAAAAGTTCACAATTTGATATGAACTTAGGTCAGAAGGAGCTTTGAGATGGAATTTGAATAATTTCGGCAAGCTCATGTTTTGCTGTTTTGCACATCTCTATTGTAAAGTAAAGAAGGAGGAGATTAAATGTATTACCTTCTGTCAACTAGTTTTAAATTTGATGTGTTTGTCATCATAAAATACAGCACAGCACAGCACAACAACAACAACAACAACAATCACATGATAGGTCACCGAATCCATGTTTTGAGGTTATCTAGGAGGGGAGCGTCATTCCAAGAAAACTTAAAAGGAATCATTTATCAAGATGATGACCTCCCAAGAACTGGAAATCAAAAGTGGATGTCAACTCAAGTTTTTGTTTTTTTTCTTTTTCCGTTGTTTCATACATATTGTCTATGGTGCAAGTGGTTTAATTAATCAGTTTTGACCATGTTTAGGGGAGGTTATGACAGGGACTGTGTTATTGCAGGAAGAATTCCAGGAGCAGCAGAGCTGAAATAATGCCATGCAATGTTGTATACGGAAGGAAGGAAGGAAGGAAGGAAGGAAGGAAGGAAGGAAGGAAGGAATCCTTTATTTACAGTCAACTGACCACCAGCAAAAGATACAAAATGCATAACAATGAAATATGTTGTTCCACATCATAAAATTAAGTCACAGTGCCATAGAGGATCTAGTTAAAATAGCAATGTTCAAAATTTTATAAACTTGCTTGGTAATTCATCTGTTGGCTCCTTCGAGTATGATTTACATAAGACTTACTAAAGACCAACCAGGAAAAGATTGAGTAATTGGAAGTATCAGGGCTAGGGATGCTGGAGAATTCTGCCACGGACTCCATGGCAATGCCCCCCGCCACACAGATGAATCCCCCCGGGATGGAGCCTACCTGGCGGTGGCGATTTCAGCAGTGGCCCCGGCAGCGGTGGCAGCCCCGGGTCATCTTCCAGCTGCTGCCAGGCTGTGGCCGCAAATGGCACCCGCTACACCGGCCTCCATTTGAGTCTCTGCCAAGTCATGATAGGCTATGTAAGTATCTATGTAGCCTACCACAGCAAAAGGCAAGGATGCAAATGGTGGCCACTACGCCATTTGTGCCGCTACTCTTTGCCGTAATAGGCTACATAAGTATTTATGTAGCCTATTATGGCAAAAGGCAGGGATGCAAATGCCATAGCAGCCTTTTCCTTCACTGCCTTTTGCCATGATAGGCTATGTAGATACTTACGTGGCCTATCACGGGTTGGCAGGGATGCAAATGGTGTAGCAGCTGCCATTTGCATCCCTGTCTTTTGCCGTGATAGGCTACGTAAATACTTATGTAGCCTATCATGGCCTAATGCAAGGATGCAAATGGCGACTGCTATGATGGCCACCATTTGCGGCCGCAGCAGCCCGGCAGCAGCCCGGCAGCAGCCCGAAATCCGGCTTCAGCCAGCCCTGGCCGGCAGCTTCACAGCCTTGCTGTGGAGCGGAGCCAGCTGGGGAGGATTCCAGGGGGGGAGGGATGGATTGCCTCCCCTCCCCCCACATGGATGCCCCAGATGGAACAGGGTAAGTAATTCATACACCCCTAATCAGGGCATATCTGACCCCCTGATAGTAACAGCAATTGAACAAAACATTTATTACAGATTCCACTCCAACATCGTTGCAAGGGCAACGTCTCTCCTTTTCCTGTGTTTTGTAATACCTTCCATCGAAGAGTTTAGAGGGCAAACCATTAAGCCAGGCAAAAGACAACTTCTGCTTCTACATATAATTCAGGAGAGCAACCAGTGGCCCATCAGAGATCATCATGGCAGTAAGAAATTGTTTAAGATTCTTCAGCTATTCTTATTGTTTTATTACATGATATATGTCTTTTATTGCAGTATGATGCCAAAGAACTACCAGCATATCTTAGCCTTGGTGTTCGCTGTAAAGGAGATCAATGAAAATTCCACAGTCTTACCTAATGTCGCAATTGGGTTTCACATCTATGAGAGCTACTACAACCCACAGATAACTAATATGGGTACCCTTGGTCTGCTTTCTTCACCACATAGATTCTTCCCCAACTACAAGTGAGATATGCAGAACAATTTGATAGCCATGATTGGGGGAATGTACCCTCTCATCTCTCTTGACATTGCCACAATCTTGGAGAATTACAAGACTCCACAGGTAGGTTTGTAGACATGAGTTGGTATCTTCATTCCAAAATGTCAGAAATAACAGGTCTTTTGAAGCCTTTATGCAAAGCTTTAGAGCTGCAGGCGGACAAGATAGGCAGTCACTATTTCTGCAGGGCAAAATTAGCAACTGTTTAATTGGTATTTGGTCCCAAAGAAGAGAGAGAACCCGAGGCAAAGAAATCAAGTGTGGACATTTGACATTTCACCAATATGAATTCCATAGCTGCCACTTTCCTCTGGTTTTTGACCACTGTGCCCCAGAGAGAAGAGACAGTTAGGCAGAAGCTGAGTGTTTGGCAGTAGTAGGCATTTTACCCCAGCACCCCACAGAGTGGGAGAGAGGCTGGTTTAGCTGATGTTTGTGCACTGCAACCCACTGAGTTAATGGAGAAGAGAGAAAGAGAGAGAGAGACCGACTCTGTAGCTGGCATTTGCCTGCAGGTCTCCTTAGCTGGAGAAAGAGCCATGGCAGGCACAGTTTGGAAAACATTTGACTCTGGCAGTTCCGCTCTTCCCCATATATGCAGGATTCAGAAGGCAAAGTACTGCTTGCAGTTCCCTCAGCACCAGCACCTAGAATATCCAACGTAGGGATGGGGGAGAAATCCTCCACGGACCCCAGTTCAAAAGAATCCAGCCCCCCAGAGTCCATGGAGGATCGGAAGACTTACCTCTGCCTCCTAGAGGAATCCTCACCAGCCAGATCCTGCCTGCCAGCCAGCTCTGGAGCACCAGCTCCAGAGCAACGGCTGCCACTGACATATCGCTGGTTGGGCAGATTGACTGTGGACATAAATGGCGTCCACTACACCATTTGATGCCACATAGGTCATAGTTTAAACTAGGGATGTATGAAAGTCACTTACCGTTTTGCAGATCTGCTTCGCAGTGTGGGGGGGGAGGCGCTCCGTCCCTCACCCTGGAGTCCTGCCCGACTGGCTTCGCTCTGCGGGGATTCCGCAGAGCCACCAGCTGGCTCCACCCACAGCTGGACATCTGGCCGCTGGGCAGCAGGGATGCAAATGGCAGCTGCCATAGCCGCCGCCATTTGCATCCCTGTATTTAACCATGATAGGCTACATAAATATTTATGTAGCCTATCACGGCAAAGTAAAAGAAAATATGCGTACGCAAATGGCGACGGCTATGGCGGCTGCCATTTGCATTCCTTATTTTTCACTGTTTTAGTCTACGTAAATATTTACATAGACTATTATGGCGAAAATAAAGGGGAACGCAAATATCGTAGTGGGCGCTATTTCCTTTCCTTTCTGATTTGCCATTTTAGCCTACATAAATATAAGCGCCCACTAAGCTATTTGCGTTCCCCTTAATTTTCCCCATAATAAATATATACGTAGACTAAAAAGACAAAAACTAAGGAATGCAAATGACGGCCGATGTAACCAGCACCATTTGTGTATGCCGTTTTATTTTTTATTTTTTTACCCAGACGTGATAGGCTACATAAATCTTTACATAGCCTATCGCGTCTGGGTAAAAAAAAAAAAAAAGACCCAACTGCAAATGGCGGCGGCCGGTCGGAAGACCACCCGCCGCCACCATCGAAGCTGCCATTGGAGCTGCTGCCATCTGGAACATCCGCCCCAGGTAAGTCTCATCCTGGGGGGGATCCGCGGGGGAGTGGGGGGTGGCAGGCTGTTCCGCCATGTGTTTCGGGGGCCTGAATGACAGTGCATTCGTCCTCACTGAAATCCCTGGCGGAATTCTCCGCCATCCATAGTTTATGCAGTTTATTTCCCCAAAACCCATGGGGGAATGGCCTCCCACCCCCCGCCATCCCACGGAATCCCCCTGGGATGAAGGTTACCTGGGGTGGATGCTCTAGCAGCGGCAGCTCCAGCAGCGGCTCCAGCATGAGCGGCAGAGGCTGGTCTCTCAGCCAGCTGCTGCGGCCACAAATGGTGGCCATTGTAGCAGCCACCATTTGCATCCTGCCAGGCTGCCATGATAGGCTACGTATTAACGTAGCCTATCATGGCAAAGAGCAGGGACACAAATGGCAGCAAGGCACATAAAGGCAGCCCCGCAAACAGCAGCCACTATGCCATTTGCATGGCTGCCTTTACCATGATAGGCTATGTAAATACTTACGTAGGCTATCACGGAAAGAGCAGCGGCACAAACGGCGTAGCAGCCGCTGTTTGCGTCCCTGCTCTTTGCCATGATAGGCTACGTAAATACTTATGTAGCCTATCATGGCAGCCTGGCAGGATGCAAATGGCAGCTGCTACGATGGCTGCCATTTGCAGCTGCAGCAGCCCGGCTGTGGCCAGATCTCCAGCTGTGGATGGCCCTGGCCAGGGGCTCTGCAGAGCCGCCACGGAGCAGAGCCATCCAGGGAGGATTCCAGGAGGAGGGACGGAGCACCTCCCCCCCACTGCGGATCCCCCGCTGCAGAGCCAGATAAGGGATTCATACATCCCTACATTAAACATTCTCAACCTAATATTTTGTAAATTATTTCCCTCAATAAAGATCTTTTTTTTGTTGTTTTCATTTTCTCTAGTGGTGCTTTCAGCCCTATCCCTAAGGCATAGGAACCAAGTTACTGACTTTCTTTGAACTATGGTGGGTTTATTTTGGTGGCAGAAATTAAAGATATTATACCTGAGGGAGTATTCCCTAATGCTGAGGTCTAATTAGGAACTTTAGTAAAAACTGTGAAATAACTTTCATATGATTTCTTCTTTTCCTTTCCTTTCCTTTTTTTAAAAGCAGTATAGGTTGGATAACCCATTGGACCTGGTGAAAGTAATGGGATAACAAACTTTTGCTTGGCCAACTCCAGATGCTTTGGACTTCATAATTCATCAGCCTTGGCAAGCATGGCCAATCATTTAGGAATGCTGGGAGTTGTAGTCCAAAATATGTGGATCACAACATGTTGGGGAAGGCTGACTTATTATGAGCCAATCTACACCTACAGGTTTTTCTGCTTCCAATGAGTTTTCACCACCTGTCTTTCTCACTACACAGTACTCACCTCCAATTGGAACCGGAATTTCCTGCTTCTATGCTCCCACTTTCAATACCCTCATATCCCAGTATTTCCCCTTAATGTGCTCTTGTTTTCCACCTTCCCTACCATATCCAGTCATAGTCCCCTCCCCTGCCTGTCCATATACAGTGATGTTTGCATTTCCCTCCTGTCCAATCACAGCTCTTGATGGCCCCATGTCATCTTCCGGCTACAGATCTCATAGCTTCCTCAGCACTCAATTTTTCCTCAGCAACAAGCAAAGGGATGCTTGTGCGCATGCTTGTCTGATATCGGAAGCTAAGTAGGGTCAGCGCTGGTTAGTAGTGGGATGGGCAACCACCTAGGAATCAGGCTTCCTGCATTGAGCAGGGGGTTATTCTATCCCTTCAAATGAGACCAAGTTTTACCCCCTCCTATTCCCCACTTTGGATTTTGTTTTTTTAATTAAGGCATTATCTTTGAAGAATCGTGGCTTCTCTGCAATTTTTTTTCTCCAATTTAGGCATGATCTTCCAAGATTCGAAAAGTCGAGGATTTGAAGCTTCTTTGAATTTTCAAATCTTTGAAGATCATGCCTGAATCACAGCAAAGAAAACTAACACAAAACCCTATTTACCAGCCCTGATAAAAACAAATATTCTGAGCCTGTGCAGTTTTCCATGTTAAACTCACTGAAATTATTGCACTATCATAGCAGGGGTAAAACTGGACTTTGCTTCTGCTACCCTGCTGCTAGACACATTTGCTTGGGAATACACTCCACTTTCTCGTAAAAAAAGGAATAATATTCTTCAATGAACAATTAGTAACATGAGCACCTGCCCTGTCAGTTGGCCCTAAACTCCAAAATGTTATAAAATAAGAAGAAAGGATGCTGTACAAGTAGCATTCAAAGTGGTTGGCACAGGCATGCCGATACCTGCCCAGGTGTTGATGCAGGGTCTGCTTCCCAGTGTCCCCATCACCTGCTGCTCTCTGAAGGGTCATTTGGGAGGGGGGCTGGCACTTAGATGCCAAATCCAACCCTACCTGCACCACAGCCCCCCAATCTAATCAGAACAAGCCCTAAAACACATAACTCAATAGCACAACCCCTGAACTGTTAAGAATGCACACTGCCTTCAACTTCTATGATATAATGATGGTACTCATATGTTGGGAAACTGAGCATGACTTGGAGCATTACTAAATGTCTCTAAATGTCATTAAGTGAAAGTTATATTAGATCAATAATGCTAATAAGGAATGGAAGGTGCAGCTATGCTAGAAATCGTACAAAAAAAAAGATTAAAACAAGAACAGAAACATTTCCCACCCATGGCTTCCATTCTTAATACTAGATGGGCTTCGTCAGTATATGGGGATTGTCCAGTTACTTGTCCATTCATAAAATACATCTATGTTCTATTTCAGCTCACTACTGGTCCTTTTTCTGCAGCATGGGGTGACAAATCTCTATTCTGGTATTTATACCAGATGGTCCCAAACGATGCACATCAGTACAGAGGGATTGTGCAGTTACTTGTGCATTTCAAGTGGACATGGATTGGGCTCTTTACTACTGATAGTATCCATGGAGAACGGCGTTTGCAGAAATTACTGCCAATGCTTTCACAGGAAGGTATCTGTGTTGCCTTTATAGAAAAATTCCAAGCCTTCAAAAAACGAAGAGAAAAGGCAGCGTCGTTTCATGGTGAATTGGAAGATAATTCAGTTTTCATCGAAAGAAAGGCCAATGTATTTCTTGATGATTCTTCTCATCCATCTATAATTAAAATAAGCTCACTTCTTCAGAGAGCAGTGCTGGATTCACCTATGAGTAAGGTGTGGATTATGACGACATACTGGGATTTCACATCAAGCACCAATCTAAGAGGTCATGATATACAATCCCTCCATGGCATGCTATCCTTTGCAGTTCACTCAAAGGAACCACTGGGATTCAGGCAATTTCTTCAGAGTGTTAATCCTTCCTGGGCAAAAGAAGATGGCTTTATCACGGTATTCTGGGAGAAGACCTTCAACTGTTCATTGAAAAGAACCTTTGAGAGTGAAGCATTCCAGAAAGACTGCAGTGGAGAGGAGAAACTGGAGAGCCTTCCTGGAACTTTCTTTGAAATGGGTATGACTGGTCACAGCTACAATGTGTACAATGCAGCCCTTGCTGTGGCACATGCTCTACATTCCATGTATACATCAACATCCAAACACAAAGTACGGAGGTCTGGAAGAACGCTGGAGCCCTGGAATGTGCTGGCCTGGCAGGTATTTTTTATCAAAAGCATATCCCTTTTATATGTTAATTGTTAACAGAATCAAGACACATATACTCTATATGACAATGCTATGGACCTTTCAGTTCCACAATTCTCTTAGGAATATGATTGACTTACGGTTGACAAAAATACTACTGCTTTGGTAACAAGCATTCAAAAATACTGGCTAGAGTGCTTAAAATGACTAGAGATGTCAGAGAATTCCGCCATTTGCATTCCTTATTTTTGGCCATCTTAGTCTACATAAATATTTACGTAGGCTAAAATGGTGAAACAAAAAGGGACGCAAATAGCGCCCGCTACGCTATTTGCGCTCCCCTTTATTTTTGCCGTCATAGTCTATGTAACTATTTACGTAGATTAAGACGGTAAAAACAAGGAACACAAATGGCGGCGGCCATAGCCGCTGCCATTTGTGTATGCAGTTTTTTTTTTGGGGGGGGTCCCCAGAGCCCTCTGTGGTGGGAAATCTGGCTGCAGATGGCTCTGGCCTGGCTGGGCCTGGCCGGATGCTCCACAGAGCTGCCGCAGAGCACAGCTGGCCGCGGAGGATTCCGGGGGGGAGGAACGGATCTCCTCCCCCCATCGAGGATTTATTTATTTATTTATATCCCGCCTTTTTTTCCTCCAAGGAACTCAAGGTGGTGTACATAATCCTCCTCCTCCTCCTCCATTTTATCCTCACAACAACAACCCTGTGAGGTGGGTTGGGCTGAGAGTCTGTGACTGGCCCAAAGTCACCCAGTGAGCTTCCATGGCCGAGTGGGGACTAGAACCCGGATCTCCCGGCTCCCAGTCCAGCACTCTTGCCACCCCCCACCATCAACATAATCCGCGGAAAGGTAAGTGACGTTCGTACATCCCTAAAAATGACAGAAATGAAATCTAAAATATATTCAGTAAGTAGAAATAATGGCACCTTAACAGTTGATCATATGCAAATCAACTCCCTCTTTGCAGATTTCTCTGTGCAGCTATATCATACAACCTCCCCAAGTGTGGACCTTATAAATAAGTATTGGAAGAAGTGTGGCATTGCTCCACTTAACAAAAGCCAACCAAAACTGTTGAACAGAGACATATCACTAGAGGAGGTTGAGCAAGCCATCAGACATTTGAAATATAATAGAGATTCTGGTCCTGAGAGATTTGGAAGTTCTTTTTGTGAATAAAAAAAATAAAAACATAAGGATTTATTGCTTCCTAGGCTTGCACAGCTTTTTCCTAAGATCTGCCAGGGAGATGTTCACCCAGATACCCGGAAAGCATCTAGATAACAATAATACCCAAACCTGGAAAACACAATACAAGGGTGAAATCCTATTGTCCAATTACATTACTTAAACAGGATAAGAAATATATAATTGATTTTAGCTTCGTGATTAAATAAGGTGGTAGGCAACTTAATTCATGTAGATCAGACTGGATTTATTCATGAAAGGCATATATTAGATCTAATACAACGGGGTTAAATGTTAACTATGATGCGACCAAAACAGGCCACCCACTGTCATTAATTTCGATCAACATATTCAAGGCCTTGACTGTCTTGGTATTTGGTAAGAGTCTTGAATGATTATCAGCTAGGAACCAAAACTGTGACTGCAATTTCCAAACCCTATGCTGCTAACAAAGCAACCATGCGTACTAATGATGTGCACCCTCCACCTACCTATTTGGAATGGGGCATGAAACAGGGCTGTGCCCTGTCACCCCTGCTCTTCACCCTTTCCCTGGAAACATTGGCTAATATCATACATCATCACACTGGTATTGCTGGATACAGGGGGTGGAGTGAAGAACATGTGAGAAACGTGTGTGCAGATGACATGATAATCATGCTGGGGGATCCATTCCAATCAGTCTCTAATTGAAAGGAAGAATCTGGAGGAAGAATTAAAAAATTGTAGGCAAGTGGCAAGTTAAAAAGTTAGTTATGAAAAAGCCACTATCATGTCATACGATGTGCACCACAATCATCGACATTTTAGTAGCCATGCTTTGGGAATTATGACCAGGGACCTAAAGAAATGGCACAAAGTGAACCTGTCAGTTTTAGGCTGAATTGCTGCAACTCAATTATCCTTGATTCCTTTTTAAAAAAATATTATTTGAGGTCTTCCCCATCCTCCTCTAGCCAAAGACTTCAAAATCTTGGCAATCTCAGCTTAATTCATTTGTTTTCAAGCCAAAGGACCTCACCTGGCATTAACAATATATTACAAAAACCCAGGAGGAGGAGGTTAGGGACTCGCAGACCTTGTATGCTTTCCAGTTGTGGCATCTCCACTTTATCATTATGAAGGCAAACAAAAGCTGGGTATGTCTGGAAGAAGAAATGCTGAACAAGGGCCCCTTATGGACTTTGCCTTTTCAATCCATACAAATGAAGGAGAGAAACAATATTAAAAACCAAAGACTAAAACTATTTTCATGATCTGGAAAAAGGGGCAAGCTATCTTGTTCCTGGTTTGGTCTCCTCTCACCCAGGTAAACTGGATACAACTGTCATTACTAGGATTCCCGAATAGGAAAAGAAGGGATATGTTTGGTTCAGGGACTTTTATTCCCAGGATAAACCAAAATCAATAGAACAACTCTGAGTTGACTTAGGCATAGGATGGCTACACGAACTACAGCTATATCACTTCCTCAAAGATCCTCACATACAGACATATGCTCTTAGAACCTTAACAAGACTAGAATAAGCAATGTTAATGGAACAGAAGGGGGTTAGGGAATTGTATCTCTATTTTACACTGTTTTAATGGATGGCTAGATGGGTTCCATGGCTGGCTTGAAGCAAGTGTGGGAGGTGATTAAAGAAGGGAACTAGAAGATGCTCATTGGACCAAATTATGGGACAACAGACCATTTAGATCAGTGTCAGCCTCCATCCAAGAAACCTCCTTGAAAGTTCTGCATGGATGGTATCGCATAGAGAAATAATGACTATTACCAGAGAAACAATTTCAAATGACCAAGAACATTTTTTATTATTATCGTTATATGAAGGATCTAATGAAATACTTGCTATCATTCTTGTTAACTGCCACTCGCCAGACAATTACACGGGGGGGGGGGGGGAGATGGACAACAGACAATTTGGCAATACCAGGGGGGGAAACCTCAGGATTTACTTTTGATTCAAGGAAAGACAGAATCGCTAGCATTTCATGCCATATGGAGGAGTTTTATTCAACATACATCACAACTGGATTTACAACAATATATTCCTACTTCTGCTCTGAGCATCTGGACATTATAACAGCTAAACAAAGATTATGCAGCACAAGTAGCAGTAGTAGCAGAATATTAATTGTGTCACCATGTTTCTGGTAGCAAACCAATGTGCCCCAGTTGTTAGGGGACTGTTTTCAGGGGATTTTCATTGTTACGTTGGCTTTAGTTGCTGTTTTTCTGCCTTCTTATTGTTTTCTAGATATATAATAAAAACATTTTTTTCACAAATCCTAAAAAGAAACACTCCAGTACACATAACCAAAGTAAAACCAGCAGCAAGAAAATGCAGCGATCTAAAAGCACTAAAACACTTCTTAAAATGCCTGGGATTTTTTTTTTTTTTTTAAAGTTCTTCACCTGGTGCTCAAAGGACCATAAGATAGGCACTGACTGAGCCTGTCTGGGAAGGGTGTTCCACAGACAGGGTGCCACCACTGAAAGGTCCCCCCTCTTTTTTGGCAGACATGCACCTTGCCTTATTTGGCAGGGGAAGCTGGAGAAGGGCCTCAGATGACTTCCTTTATGTCCAGGTAGGCCTAATGTAGAATTCCAAGTGTCAAGAAATTTCAAGAACTTCCAATAATCTGTTGTAGAAAGAGAGTAGCTTTATGCCGTTTAATGTCCCATCAGGTTGACATATGTATGACACATACCTGAATTTGCTTAGAAATGGAGCTGTTATTTTTTATATGCTCCAGTGCATTTGCACAGTGGACATCCAATGGAGATCAGTGAAAGCTTCAATATCAGGGAAAACATTGCACATGCAGTGGACATGTGTGTAGAACAGGCCTGCACAACTTGTGAACCACCAAGCTGAACACAGACTCCTTTGGCTGGCTGCCTGTAACTCGCAAAGGAGAGGAATTCTCCAGCAGCCAGCAAGCCATCATACAGGACAGTTAGACTGAGAGTTAGCTGGGCTCTTGGGGGCCCAGCCTAGAGTTTTCCACAACTTTGAAGAGAATGGGGAATAAAGAGCTCCACCTGTGCATGGGGGTTTCATGGTCATGATGTGACCCCTGCTAACAGTTTTCTGTGTAATATTTGCCCCACCTTCCTAACCATTTCCTATGTTTATGTGATGCATAATGCTATTTGCCTCCAAAATCATATGAGCCTGTTAAAATATCTAGTTGAGAAAAAACAAACAAAACATCTCATTTTTGTTTGGTTAGGGAGGTAGCTGTGGAGAAGTTAAGCGGCTAGCTGTTCCAGCTGTATTCTGCCCTCTGTACATTAAAAGCCACACAAGTTAATCATGTAGCTCTTTCCAGCTTCTCCATGTAGCCTTTCTTAAAGTCATGGTATATGAGTTATTAGCGTTAAGGTGAGGGTTAACAGCTGTCATGTTGCTCATTGTCTCCATCTCCATTTGGATGGATCGCTGATCAGTAACCTGTTTTTCTGGAGGGTGACATTAAGACAGAATGGAGTGAAGGACATACCTCAATCCCCCTTTAACCAAAACAGCCTGCCACAAATACCTGTTTAGGAACTGGGGCAGAAAACTTTTCTCAAGGGAAAGGTTTTGCATCTGTCGAGCAACAGAATGTTGAGGTGGGGATGGTGCAGCTGCCCAGCTGGCAGAGTGTAGTTGCTGTGAGGGACTTCCCAGCATCTGCCCAAGGGCCTCCCTGAACAAGCTGGCTGTGGTGGTCTCACATGAGGTGGCATTGGAAAAACCCTAGGACTAATATCCTGGTGCCTTGAACATACACACTGATTGACTGAACCGTAGGGCTGGAGTGGGTGCCCAGCTCAGTCCCAGATTCCTCCACCTCACTCCTGCCCCCAGACCATGCCCACTGAGCCTGCTGAGCCCCTGCCCAAGCTTGCACTCCCCTTGCTGAGCCGCCTCACCTATCCTGAGCTGTCCACAAGCACCAGTCGATGCCATGGTCCCTATCTTGCAAAAGTATTAGAGATGTAAATGGGCCATTTAGCCCTGTAATGTTGCCTAGATAGGGCCTCTACTTCTGCCATTTGTGCAATATTAACAACGTGGAAGTTCGCGAGTCACCATTTTGTTTGCAAATGGCCGCGGTGGGAATGACGGGTGCTTGCAGACAGCTCGGAAAGGTGCGGGCAGCTCAGCAGACAGGTTGTGAGTGGGTCTGGGCAGCGGCTCAGTGGGCATCTGGAGGACCTGAATAGGGGGGCATCCGTCCATCCCTACACTGGGGTAAAACATTTAGGAAGCATGAGTGAGACATATCCAAAATAATCTCAACGTATCTAGGCTAGGTTCTTGTCAATGTAATTGTGCAAATAGTTTGCTGTCTGTTCGTATCTTTTCCTCTTTGAATTTAGCTTCATCCCTTTCTCAGGGGCATCTCATTCAACAACAGTGCAGGAGAGACAATACAGTTTGATGAAAATGGAGATGCTGTCACAGGATTTGATGTTACAAACTGGATCATTTTCCCAAATCAATCTTTTGTGAGAGTTAAAGTGGGAATGTTCAATCCACGAGCTCCTCCCAGAAAACAGTTAACAGTCCATGATAAAAGCATTGTGTGGCCTAGGACTTTCAAGCAGGTGAGACCGGAAAAAGCATGCAAGATGGAGCAAAAATGGTTGGTTGGTTTGTTGGTTTGTTTATAAATACTTTACATCACCTGTCATGTTCAGCATACATAGGTAGGAGGTAACAATAGAACCACAAAAGGAATTAAAGAGGCATGGGAGTGCCCCTTTAGTTTAGGTGAGGCACACACACACACACACATTTCACCACTATAACCAAGGGATGGCGGAGAATTCCACCACGGATTCCAGTGAGGCCGAATGTACTGGCATTCGGCCCTCAGAAATCCGTGGTGGAACGGCCTCCTGCCCCCTGCCCCCCTGCGGAATCCCCCGGGACGGCACTCACCTGGGGCGGATGCGGCGGCGGCGGCAGCTCCAACAGCGCGCCGGCGGATTCGGCGGCGGCGGGTGTGGTGGTGGCAGATTCGGCAGTGGGGACTGCGGGGACGGGGTTGGTGGGGGTGGAGGCAGCAGGTGCAGGGGCGGCGGGGGCGGTGGCGGTGGCAGGGGAGACAGCTGGTCTCCTGGCTGGCTGCGGCTGGGTGCAGCATACGCAAATGGAGGCGGCTAGGCGGCTGCCATTTGCGTTCGCTATTTTTCACCGTTCTAGCCTATGTAAATATTTACATAGGCTAGAACAGCGAAAAATAGCGAACGCAAATGGCGGGGACCATAGCCGCTGCCATTTGCATACACGCTTTTTTTGTTGTTGTTTTTAAGCCAGATGTGATAGGCTATGTAAATATTTACGTAGCCTATCACGGCAAGCCAAAAAAATAGCATACGCCAATGGCAGCAGCTACGGCGGCCGCCATTTGCGTTCCCTATTTTTAACTGTTTTAGCCTACGTAAATATTTACGTAGGCTATTAATCGTGAAAAAAAGGGGAACGCAAATAGCATAGTGGGCGTGATTTGAGTTCCTTATTTGTTTCGCCATAATAGCTTACATAAATATTTATGTAGGCTAAAACAGCTAAAAATAGGGAACGCAAATGGCGGCCACTGTAGTTGCCGCCATTTGCGTATGCTGGTGTTTTTTTTTGGCTTGCCATGATAGGCTATGTAATTACTTACGTAGCCTATCATGGCTATGATGAAGTGAATGGCGGCCGCAGGGCGGCCACCAGTCGCAAGTCAGCGCAGACGGAAGCAGGTAAGTGCTCCATTTCATGTGCCTTTCATGGATTGGGGGGAGCGGGGGCTTTGTTCCTCCCAGATTTCGGGAGTGAATGCTAGTGCATTCGGCCTCACTGAGATCCGTGGCGGAATCCTCTGACATCCCTAACCATGCTACACTTTTGCTTTAAGCAGGCCTCTACGACCTTTCTAGATTGCATCAGCTGCCTTTCTCTCATATAAAACCACACACTACTTTTTCCTTTTCAGATATGGATTCCTGCACTGAATGTTCAGGAGATCACTATTCAAACGTAGAGCAGAATCAATGCATTCCCAGGTTATAAGCTATCTCTCCTATGAGGAACCTTTGGGGATTTCATTGTCTTTTTCTGCTGTTGGTTTTGCTGTGATCACAGGTTTTGTACTTGGAAACTTTGTGAAGCACCAGGACACTCCCATAGTCAAAGCCAACAACCGGAGCCTCACTTACATCCTCCTCATCTCCCTCCTCCTTTGCTTCCTTTGCTCCTTGCTGTTCATCAGACAGCCAAAGAGGATGACCTGCCTTCTTCGGCAAACAGCTTTTGGCATCATCTTTGCAGTTGCTCTTTCTGCTCTTTTGGCAAAAACCATCACTGTGGTTCTGGCATTCATGGCTACCAAACCAGGATCTAGAATGAGGAAATGGGTAGGGAATAGGGCGGCAAATTTGATAGTCATGTCCTGCTCCTGTATTCAAACAGGACTTTGTGTGAGTTGGCTAAGCACTTCTCCTCCATTCCCAGATAAGGACATGCATTCACTGAATGGAAAAATTGTAGCAGAGTGCAGTGAAGGTTCAGTCACCATGTTCTACACTGTCCTGGGCTACATGGGCTTTCTGGCCATTGTCAGCTTCACAGTAGCTTTTCTGGCTAGAAAGTTGCCAGAAAGTTTCAATGAGGCCAAGTTCATCACTTTCAGCATGTTGGTCTTTTGCAGCGTTTGGCTCTCCTTTGTTCCAGCCTATCTGAGTACCAATGGAGAATATTTAGTGGCTGTGGAGATCTTCTCTATCCTAACTTCCAGTGCTGGCTTACTGGCTTGCATCTTTTTCCCCAAGTGCTACATTATACTATTGAGACCTGACCTAAACATCAAAGAGCAAATAAGAAGAGCAAAATGAAGGAGAAAAACAGTGGAAGAATGTGAGAATCAATCTTCTTTTTCAAAAATGTAGGAATCATTAGTCTGTGTTGCATATGAAGGAAAAACTAGTGCCCCTACTTCTCAACGAAACATGTCCTGTAGTATTGATAAACATGGAATCACATTCCAGTCTTACTAATCATTAAGTTCTACTGAGAACACTCTGGGTTGCTCCCTCATAATTGTCTGCGGAAGGACATGGATGGTGACTACACACCTGCTACACCTTTATCCCACCGGCTACAGGGGGAGTGAGACATGCTACCTCTGGCTAAATCCTCATTCCAGATGTTTTCAAAGTTGCTTTGATAGAAGTCTAGTGCTTTCTCATGGTAACGTTAAAAAAAACTGAACCTCCCTCTTGTACCAAATATCTGGATGTAATTCGTCAGATGGTGGCAAAAAAGACAAAACACAACCTAGTGAATATTGTTCAGTTCGTCAGTAATCATGTCCAAGAGTTGTCTCTCTCAATGATGAGATTGATCTGTAGATGCCTTGCATGTTGTATATTTCATTTGACTCAAGCACCCACCAAAACACACAGACCATGTTCTCTGCATCAAGCTGCATCACTGATTTTTTAAATGCTTGACTTCATCTGATTTATTGAGTTTTGAGTGTGTGATTCAAATTTCCCTGGTGTATGATTTAAATTCACTTTAGTGTTTCTTGGATACACAAATAATGTTTTCCACTGCCTTGTGTAAGTTCTCTGACGTCCTTAGCATTTTGGAGTATCACATTTTCCACTGCACTGGGTGCTCAGTGTTGATAGGCTGCCAAGTTAAGCTAGGTTCTTCCTACAGCAGGTTGGCCAGTGATCAATAATGAGCGGGTCAGAAAAGAAATCTGGGGGAGGTGCAGCCAAAAGGTCAACAGCATAGATTACATATGAAGCTAGGAGCCTCAGATATCCTCCAGGTGAAACTGAGTGCTGAACAGCTCCCAGGGATCTGGACTGCTGGAAGGGTATCACATGGTCCATATGCACTGAGAGGGCAGAACTGCACACAATAGTCAGCTCAGGACATAGATGGGAGCCATGGGGCAATTTTGCTGCAGGACATCCAGGCCAGGCTGCTGAGGAAAAGAAATCCATGATCTGACTCTTTTCCTCGCTGGCCAATAGCAAGTGATGTTGCAAGTGTCCATCTGGGGTCCTGAGTTCAGTGCATCCTGCCAATTCTGCCGCATGGATGCCAGTCCGCGACCCCCTCCACTTGTGTGATTCTGTGGGTTCTTGAAAACCACCAGCTCACTTCGGCAGCGCATGCGCCACGCGCCACATCGGCTCACCGCTCGGCCAGCT
This sequence comes from Heloderma suspectum, assembly GCF_057233095.1. Taxonomy (NCBI): domain Eukaryota; kingdom Metazoa; phylum Chordata; class Lepidosauria; order Squamata; family Helodermatidae; genus Heloderma; species Heloderma suspectum. The sequence goes on along the minus strand of NC_139463.1, from coordinate 89,029,577 downwards.
GGTCTTGCCTCTGCGGCACCCTCACCTCTTGCGCCTGGCGGGCGGTCCTGCCCGCATTTCCTGTGTGGCGGTACTTGCCTCTGCAGCGCACCCCCCCTCTTAACTGCTTGGCCGCAGCGTTGGTGCCCACTTCTTCAGTGCACACCCCCCGTGCCTGATTGTCGGTGGCGGTGCTGCATGGCCTCCTGGGTGATGGTGCTTGCCTCTGTGGTGCACGCCCCCCTTGCCTACCTGGCGGTGAGACTTTACAGCCTCCTGGGCAGTGGCGTTCACTGCGGAACTGCACGCCCCCACTTGCCTGCCTGCCATCGGCGCTTCTCAGCCTTCTGGGCGGTAGCAACCCCTTTGGGGGCACATGCCCCACCTTGCCTTGCTCGAACCCCTTGACTGCCTCCCACCGCCGCTGGCCATCTCACTGTGGTGGATGCTGTGACCTGCCCTCCTGGTTACCGTCAGCAGTGGCAGCTGTGCTCCACTGCTTCCGAGGGGCTTGCCATCCCCACCCCACCGCCCTCTTCCACCTGGGCCTTCCTTTTTAGGGCCATTGGCCCAAAGCATTCATCCCCCCGAAATTGGTGGGGAAATACTCCGCCACCCCCCCCGGGATGGGTCTTACCTCTGTCGAATGTCCCTCTCGGCGGCGGGTCCTGGCGGCGTTTCGGCAGCGTTTCAGCAGCATTTCGGCGGGGGCTGGGGCAGCGGCTGGTCTTACGACCAGCTGCCGCCATTTCCCAGTAAAATAATATTTAAAATAAAAATGTGATAGGCTACGTAACGATTTACTTACCTTATCACGGCTAGATTTTCAAAGTCAGCCGTGATAGGCTACGTAAATCGTTACGTAGCCTATCATGGGTGACTTTGAAAAAAAAAAGCGCATATGCAAATGGCCATGTGCGTTCCTTATTTGGGCATGGGTAGTCTGCGTAAAGATTTACGTAGACTACGGCGAAAATAAGGCAACACAAATAGCCATTTGCGTACGCGCTTTTTTGTTGTTTTTTCAAAGTCAGCCGTGATAGGCTACGTAACGATTTACGTAGCCTGTCTCGGCTGACTTTGAAAATCTAGCCTTGATAGGCTACGTAAATCGTTACGTAGCCTATCAGGTTTTTTTGTGTTTTTTTACCATTTACTTTTTTATTTCGTGGCTGGGAGAGACGGGGCGCTCCCCCCTGGCCAGAATTTCAGTGGCGAGGGTTGGGGCGCCTCCACCCTGGCTGAATTTCAGCCGGGAGTGGTGGGATGCCTCCCCTCGCCAAGAATTTCGGGTGGAGAACCGGAGCGCCTCCCCTCCCACCGAAAACAGTTGCGGGACCAAGTAAGGGACTTTCGTCCATCCTTAGATTTATGTGGGGAGGGCTGTTGCTGACCAGCACCCTCTGGGCTTGAGGGCCTCTTAGGCCTCCACCTCCAGCTGGCCTTTGCCGGCACTTCTGCTTACCTGCACGAGCTCGGTATTGTTGTGGTTCGAGTGTTGTGCTGGGACCCGGGGGACCCAGGTTCTGGTCTCCACTTACCCTTAAGTCTTTATGGGTGAATTAGGGTCACTCTCTTCTCTCATCTGCCCAGGACATAATCTGTAGGCACCTGAGGCAGCCACCTTGCTGAAGCTAAACATGTTTGGGTCTGGTCAGTGCTTAGAGGGAAGGAACCACATGCTGCCACCTTGAGTTTCATGATGGACAAAAGATGAGATATAAAGTAAAAACTGAATAAAATTTTTCTATTTCCTTCCAAAGACATCTCTGTCAGCAGCGGCACAATCAACATCATCCGCCTTGTTGGCAGTGGACCTGAGTACTGCAGCCCTGGATCCAGCACGCCTGGACACTACTGAGGCCTACACCTCGTCTTTGCGGGCTTGCTCAGGAGGCTCACCATCACAGGAGGCAGTCCACCCTCCTGTGGCATCTCTGTCAGTAGCACCACAAATGACATCATCCCCTTTGCTTGCAGAGGACCTGGGCAGCTGCCCCGGATATGGGTGAGATGACCACACCCCACTTTCCTTGTCCAGGCGAGCGACCTTAGTGGCCTTAAGTTGGCTGCCTTCGCTTACCCCCCTGGGGTGGCCATCCCTCCCAATGTCATCTCCCTATATGATCACTTTCAGCTTGTTGGTCTTTTGCAGCATTTGGCTCTCCTTTGTTCCAGCCTATCTGAGTACCAAAGGGAAATACCTGGTGGCCGTGGAGATCTTCTCTATCCTAACATCCAGTGCCAGCTTACTGGGTTGCATCTTTTTCCCCAAATGCTACATTATAGTGTTGAGGCCTGACCTAAGCGTGAAAGAGCAAATAAGAAGAGCAAAATGAAGGAGAAAAACAGTGGAAGAATGTGAGAATCAACCTTCATTTTCAAAAATGTATGAATCATTAGTCTGCGTTGCATATGAAGGAAAAATATTGCCCCTACTTCTCAGCAAAACATGGCCCATTGCATAGATAAACATGGAATGAGATTCTATTTTTATTAGTCATTACGTTCTACTGAGATCACTCTGGGTTGCTCCCTCATAATTGTCCGCTGAAGGACTTGGCTGGTGACTTGAGTACACATCTGCTACACATTCATCCCATAGGCTACAGGGGGAGTGAGACACACTTCCTCTGGCTAAATCCTCATTCCAGATGTTTTCAATGTTGCTTTGATAGAAGCCCAGTGCTTTCTCATGATAGCATTAAAAAAAACATAACAAAAAACAAAAACCTCCCCCCTTACCAAATATCTAGATGTAATTCCTCATATGGTGGGGAAAAAGACAAAACAAAAACACAACCAAGTGAATCTTGTTCAGTTCATCAGTAATCATATCCGAGATTTGTCACTCTCAATGATGCTATTGATCTGATGATGTCTTTCATGTTGTGTATTTCATTTGACTCAAACACTCACACACACATCTGCATCACTGATTTTTTAAATGCTTGACTTTATCTGTTCTATTCACTTTTGCGTGTGTGTTTCTAATTTCCCTGGTGTATGATTTCAATTCACTTTAGTGGTTCCGGGATACACAAATAATGTTTTCCGGTGCCTTGTGTAAGTTCTCTAACTTCCTTAGCATTTTGGAGTATCACATTTTCCTCTGCACCGAGCATTCAGTGTCAGAAGGCTGCCAAGTTAAGCTAACTTCTTCCTATAGCAGGTTGGCCAGTGATGAATAATGAGCCAGTCAGAAATAAAATCTGGGTGAGGTGCAGCCCAAATGTCAACAGGGTAAATTACATGTGAAGCTAGCAGGTCTCAGACATCCTCCAGGTGAAACTGAGTGCTGAACAGCTGGCAGGGAGGGATCTGGACTGCTGGAAGGGTATCACACTGCCCACATGCACTGAGAGGGCAGAACTGTCCACAATAGTCAGCTCAGGACTTAGATGGGAGTCACAGGGCAATTTTGATCAGGACATCCAGGCCAGTCTGCTGAGGCAAAAGAAATCCATGGTCTGGCTCTTTTCCTCACTGGCCGATAGCGAGGAATGTGGCTAGTGACCATCTGGGGGCTTGAGCTTGGTGGGTTCCCTCCAGTTCCACCCCCTGGATGCCAGTCCATGTCCCCCTCCTCTTGTGCGACTTGGAACATCCCAGATTGGGCAAGAGCAGCAGCCCCTGCCCCTTGCCCAACTGTGGCTCTCAGCAGCAGCGGTGGCAGGATTGGAGCTGAGAGGGAAGCTCCATGGTGCTTCCTTCTCAGCTCCCATCCTGGCTCCTCTTCTGCTTCTTCAGAGAACATCTGCACCCCTCTCTGCTGAGCACTGCCCTCCTGTTACCATCCTGCTGCCTCCACTGAGAACAACTGCAACCCTCTCTGCCAAGCACCAAAAGAGAGGGACGCAGCTGCTCTTGGTGGCGGCTGTGAGGGCATGATGGGAACCGAGAGGAAAGTGCTGTGGCACTTCCCTCTCAGTGCTCATCCTTCTGCCTCCACTGCTGTGGATAAGAACAACTATACCCCTCTCTGCTGAGCACTGGCAGACAGGGCCACAGGTGATCACGGTGGCAGGGGCAGAGTTGCTCGCCATGCTCATGCGAACCACCAGCTGGTTCATGTCCCAGTGCAAGCAGAGCAGTGTGCAGGATCCGCTGCCGGGCCCAGGGAGACTCAGGGGAGTTCAGTGATCCCTACTGATAACTGTTTCAAGAGTTGATTAATGTCTTTCTAAACATCTGCAACTCTGCATGTTGTTGTGAGTCTATGGTCCAACCTGATATACAAAATTATATCGACAGCTTGCAGGATAGCATTTTTCTCTGTGTTCTTATCATCAACCTAGTGTGGAGCAGGAAGCCATCTGAGATTACCTTTGCTCTGGGCAAAGAAAGGGTGAAAGTTCAAGGTCACATACCACCTGATCCTGCTTCAGTTGTTTGGCTGTTTTCAGTGCCACAATAATGGCAGCACATGGGAAACAAATTTGCTTCCCTGTAATTATCAGCATGATTAACTCTCCTGCTCACTAAGCCCCAAGGGATGTCTAGAGGCCTGAAGGAAAAAGTTCAATAATATTGTTATAAAAGCCACCAATAATGCTCAGAGCTGGACCAAAGGGCCAGAAGCTCTGTCACAGAGAAGGCTGATTCTTTTCAGGGATGTCTGCACTGCTGGATTTACTGGGATTTCTACAGAGATAAAATATGAATAGTAGCTTGAGATATCTGCACCTACCAGGTCCACCTTTTCCCCGGAGGATTCCTCTTTCTCTTGATATTGCTTGATGCATCAGTACAGGAAAAGGCTCAAATATTTCATGGGGTTTTACCTGTGTGTGAAGTATTTTAAAAAATACTCAGTGTTCAGAGAGTTTAAAATTGGGGAATTGGTGTAGATATTCCCTCATATCAACTTAATTGTTTTTCAGTAGGGGTTTAATTTATATATACTGTTATATGAAAACCCCTCATGTATTTTATTATATTTAGTGCTATATAAATATCACAAATAAATAATAAATAAAATACATATGGTCAGCTCTCATTCAAAGCAGTTCATGAACAGCCAAATCTGAGACATCAAGTACTCTTGAAGAAAATAGGGGAATGTGTCTCTAAATGGGAACTTCTGACCTCCAAATGCTGTGGTTGGTGCTGTGGTTGCTTGTGCTGTTACCTCATTTCATGTGCAAGACAGTTTCTGTTCATCACAGCATGAAGACCCCTTCCTGTAAATGCAGAGTGAGTGACCACATCTGCAGTAGGCATGAGTTTTATCAACAGGGAGACCTGGCCATTGGACAGATTGCTTCTACGTTCTATTCCTTGAACCCTTCTAGATCTTTCAGGGAAAAGCCATCTTCAATGTCCATGAGGGAACTCATGTAAGGACTTCTCCTCTACCCCTATAGTTTTGTTTTGCTTATACCATAATAGACCACAAAGAAGAAAGAACAGAAATGGGTTCTCAGATGGAAAAAATACATTTGTTGTAGGAAGCACAATGCATTTTGTACTTTTTTCTCATTCTGAGGCTGTCTTCAGTAGTAAAGGAAAAAGGTCTGCAGAAAAAGGTCTGCAGCAAATAATTGTCTCCTGTGTCAACCTACTGGCATCTCCTACTGGCTTCCTACAATTAATTTACTGATGCTTCCTGAGAACATTTTTCTCTCCTTTGTGATCTACTTTGGTTGCTCACCTCCTCCTGTTTTCTTGCTCATACCATAATAACCAGGAAGAGCTACTTAACCCACAGAATGCTTAAGAACCTTCAATTTGGTTTCAATAAGAAAAATGGTATAAAGGCCACATTTGTGTTTTCATTAATGTAGTTTGCTCATTGCTAAGGATTCACTCAATTTCTTTCCATTGCATAATTCTAACATGCCATGTTATTTTATTTTGGAAAACAACTAAAAAAATAAAGGCAACCAAAAAAAGAACATGAATAACAATATAACTAGATTGCTAAAGAAATAAAGCCACTCGCTAATTATCTTTCTTATTCTATCACTGAATAGTGGCGGAACAGCTAGAGAAAAACAGCATAAATACGATGTCACTAGGAAAGGATGAAAACAAATGTTATATGCTTTGTGTGTGCATGTGTGTCTGTTATTTTGTGTGTGCATGTGTGTGCATTAGCCATAAAAATATAAGCAATTGTACTTGGTTGGAAGTTGGTCTAAGTTGTGTAGGGCTTCTACACAGGAAATAAATAGAATATATGGTGCTATAATATTTATTTTAAAGTTAGGGTTCCTTGCTTGCTGTAGTTGCTGACTAATTTTACACATAAGCAGAGTCTTCCAAATTGTATCAATCTGCTCTTCTTTAGTTGGTTGCTTTGAGGACTTCCATTATGTGCTGTGCAATGTGGTTCATGTCTACCCAGAAGTAGGTTCTGTGAAATCAATAGGGCTGACTCCCAGGCATATGGTGATAGGACTGCAGTCTTAGATGTAATCATTATTCTGTTCAAGAAGGTTGTATAATTTTAGTGAGCATCTTTTCATGTCTCCCTCACTCTATGAATGCCAGTGTGCCTTCATTTAAATACTTCCTTTCATTTTTTTTTTAATTAAATAGAAATACCATGTTGTGCTCTTCCAGGTATGCTTTCCAAAACGAGGGGCTCTCCCTTTCCTTATTCTGGCTTAGTAACAAATTCTTATTTGATACGTCTGATTATTCTCCTGTGTTTTGGCATTAAAGTCTACTCCGGACATTTCATAGCTAAAGTTTGTGTATGTTCTCATTATTGCCAATATATTCCTTGAATCCGCGATCTTATGGAAGCCTTCCTTCCAAAAACCTGCATGTTTTTCTCATTACTAGAAATGCCCATTTCACCTTTGCATCATTTGTTAGCCTTGTGGGTTTAAGACTACGAGGTGTGGGCTTCTTCCCTCAGGTAGCATGAAGTCACTGGCTGTGCTTGTTCCAGCCAGTTTTTCTCAGGTCCTCCCGCTCCTCTTATTATCTGCAAGGGCCTAATATTAGGGATGTACGAAAGTTCTGCCATGGATCTCGGGGAAGCCGAATGCTAGTGGATTCAGCCCCCCGAAATCGGAGGTGGAACAGCCCGCCACCCCCCCACCCCCTGGACGAGACTTACCTTGGGCGGATCTTCCTGGCGGCAGCAGCTCCGGTGGCGGCTTAGGTGGCGGTTCGGCGGCGGCCGGTCTTCCGACCGGCTGCCTCCACCACCATTTCCAGGTTAAAAAAAAACAAAAACAAAAAACAAAAAAAGTGATAGGCTACGTAAAGATTTACGTAGCCTATCATGGCTAGATTTTTAAAAAACACCGTGATAGGCTACGTAAATCTTTACGTAGCCTATCACGGCTGACTTAAAAAAAAAAAATGGAGGCCATGGCCGCCGCCATTTGCGTACGCACGTTGTTGTTGTTGTTTTTTAATCAGCCCTGATAGGCTATGTAAACATTTACATAGCCTATCACGGCTGACTGCAGGGACGCAAACGGCGGCGGCTACAGCCACCGCAATTTGCGTCCCTGCTAGCCAGCAGCCGGATGTCCAGCTGCTGGCGGCTCCGCAGAATCGCTGCGGAGCACAGCTGGCCGGCCAGGATTCCGGGGGGAGGGATGGAATGCCTCCCCCCCATCATCAGCATAATCCGTGGAAGGGTAAGTCACTTTCGTACATCCCTACCTAATATTAATAAGATGAGGGAAATACCCCTTCTTTTAGAAGATCAGCAAATTCACATTTGGGTTCTTTATGAACTCTAGGATGAATATCATTTGACCTCAGCAATTTATGAACTTCCCTTTTTTCAGTAAGATGGAGAGCTTCATCTTCTGTCACCACAATTGTACTCAGAACCTCACTCTCCCATCATGAAAACATCAGTTCAGGCACAGGTATCTGTCCTACATGTTCTGCAGTGAAGACAGATGAAAAGAATTCAGTTTGTTTCTCTGCATTCTCCTTATCTTCCCTTAGTACTCCTGGAACTCCATGGACATCTCATGGTGCAATTACCTCCATAGCTGGTTTCCTGCTTGTGATATATTTAAATAATTCTATATTGCTGGCTTTGATTTTGTTAGCGATACACTTCTTGAAATGCTTTTTTGCATCTCTGATTGTCTGCTTGCAACTTTGTTGCAGAATTTTGGGCTCCATTTTGTTGTCATTTGGGCAAGACTTACATTTTCTGATGGAATCCTTTTGTTTTTTAAGACCTTCCTTGAGACTGCTAATTAACAACGGTGTTGACCTCTTGGACTTTTTGTTTCATTTCCTCTCCCGTGGTACACATTCTATATGAGCTTCTATTATTGTGGTTTTGAGTAGCCACATTTTCATTTATTATATTTATAGGTATTTCAAAGGGATGAAACGTTTTGACTCCCCTTTTCAACTTTTTGGCAGGTCCCACATTGTAGACAGGTTTCCACTTTTAAAGTCAAATGCAACTGTGTTGGTCTTCTTCAGCAATTTTCCCACTTGAAGTTATATTAAATCTTGCCTCCATCCCTCTTTGTGGATGTCTGTGAGCAATTTTCCCACTTGAAGATATATTAAATCTTGCCTCCATCCCTCTTTGTGGATGTCTGTGAGCACTAATTGGATGCATTTTCAAACTAATTTGGTTGGAGCTCCAGCATTTTTGGTGTATCCCTCCTTGGCTGACCAGTAGAAAAGTTACTTGCTGGAGCCCAGCTTCTCTCCTCATCAGCTTTTTTAAATGGCTGTCAAATTCTACCTGAACAGGCAATCATCACTCGCAGTGAACAGGTCTGAAGCTGACCCATTCACAAAGAAACAGGAGGCAATACCAGAAAGCACTGGAAAGGTAGACTGAATTTTTCTTGTTGTCTTTTAATGTTTTGATATTTTTATCAATTTCAATATTGATGATTTAATAATATGATTTAATAATAGTTTTAACTTTTGTACACTTGCATTTCTATTTATAGGTTTTAATTGTACAAGTTTCAGTATTGTAAAGCTGCCTTGAGTCCTAGTACTGGGGAAAAGGTGGGATATAAATATCAGCAGCAGCAGCATCTCTGTATGCAGAATAGACCCCTTATCCCCCTCCTTCTAGTTGCAGTGACTGTGCATCAGGAACTGGCCGGAATGTACCATATTTCATTCAGATAAATATGCTTCTAACCCTTCCTCTCTCCTCACTCCCTACGCTTACCCTTGACCCATTCATTTTCCTTCACAAGGGTCTTATGCAACACTGCTTACTTCATCCCTTCCCACTCAGCCTCCTGCCAGCTGAACAGTCCACACATTCCATGCCCTAGTTCAATGTCTGGACCCCGTCTCCATGAGAAGTCAGCTCATCTCCCCACAAATGCCCTCACCCCGGCGCCAGCTTGTCTGGCTGAAAGGGGGGGCCATTGCAGGCGGGTGGGGTGACAAGACATAGGGGCCTCTGATTGGTGCACCCCAGTGGCACCACCATGCAGGGAGGGGCAGGCTGAGCTGCCTTAAATTCAGCTCCCCCTCCCAATCTCAGCTCTCTGGCTCGACGCAGCTAGTAAGATCTAAAGACTCGCCTGGAGTCGATGAGGGACTCCTGCCTGCTGGAGACCGGCTTCGTTGTCATTCCAGCCACCTGGATTCAGCGTGCTTCTGCACGCCCAAAAGCTTCTCTCCAACACTTGCGGTGGGTCTCGCGCTCTCCGGCGCGGCTCCCTCTGGGACGGCGCCTGCTGGCCGTCGAGAGAGCCAACGTTGCTGGTGTTACAGGGAGTGTCGCGGGGCCAGTCTCTGATGGCAGCTGCCTCTGGGGCTCTGGAGTTTTTTGGTGATATCGTGCCTGCCCCCCTCCCTCCCTCAGCGGCTCTTCCCTCCTTGCTCGCTCAGCATGCCTGCCGCATCTCCAGGTTGGCCAGCGGCGCAGCGGCGGTGCACGTGTCCGAGACCCATCCTCCCCTGCAGCGTGAGAACCTCAGCATGAGCGCCGGCAGTGGTCTGGGTGTGCACGCACGGGTGTGACACTCGTGATCCTCCTCTGCAGGGGTGCGGGCGGGGGTGGCCCACGCTCGCCCGATCGCCCGCCCGCCTGCTCGCCCGCTCACCCACTCGCCCGCCCCCTGCCTGTTTGCCTGCCGCTTGCTGGTTGGCTGGCTGGCTCACTGGCCCGCCCAATGGCCGGCCTGTCCATCCAGCCACTGGCCTCTTCATTGCCCGCCTTCCGGCCCGCCTACGGTGGCCGCGGCCGTGCGCTTGTGCCGCTGCGGCCCCGGGAGTGTCAGTATTGGGAGGAGCAGCGGCGGGGCGCGTTGAGCGCGGCACCGGTGTTTACCGGCATCGACTTCTCGGTTCGTGCGCCGGCACTCTCCGTGGCGGCGTGCCTGCCCCTCCCGCTCCTTCCTCCAGCAGGCATCTGTGCCAGCTGGTCACCGCCCGGGGGCTCAGGACGTCCTCCCCCCCAAACAACAACAACAAAAAAACACAAAAACAAACAAACAAATAAATATTTAATTAATTAAATTGTGTAGAAGCTGCGGCTGCCTGTTAGGCGCCTGCCTGTGTTTCCGAGCCAGGGCGCCCTCGGCTGAGGGCGCCCGCACTCAAGTGTGGCACCCTTGCCACACCTCCTGAGCACTGATCTCCTATCTAAACGGTAGTAGCGGCGCTCCCATCTTCTCAGGCCTTTTTGTCTCAGTCTTGAACTCGTATCTGCAGATCTTGAAGACTGTGGGGTGGCTGCCTGTTGCCCGGGGTGCCCAGTTGCTTTTCACATTTCTTCGGAGAAGAGCTGTAGCTCCGTGGTAGAGCACCTGCTTTGCATGCAGAAAGTCCCAGGTTCATTCCCCGGCTTCTCGGCCCTAGCTTTGTGGTCTGGAGGTATATGATGCAGGGTTTCTGAATCTGAGCAGGGCTGGGCGGCTGGGCCTGGTCAGTAACTGAATAGGATACTGCCTAGGAACCCGATGTATACCACCTTGAATTCCATGATATAAGAAAGGCATGATATAAATTACATTTCAGCTAGGGATGGGAAAGCCGCCTATCTGAAACCTTTTAGCTTAACTCACCTTCTGCATCATGCCTCCCAAGAAGGGCCAAGGTGATAAGAAAGGGAAAGGGAGGCCTCGCCCCCCCTCCCCAAAAGACCGCTGCCAAGGCCCGATTCTGAGTCTGATGAGGACGCAGACCCGGTATTGGCATCAAATCTTTCTCGTTTGGAAGCTGTTGAGCGTTCCTCAGGGATCCCTCCCCCTCCCCTGGCCAGGCCTAAAAAACCCTTGGTGGCTCAGCCCAAGCGAACGTGACAGCAGACCTAACGCTCGCTGCTTCTTTCTATTTCAGCTCGCCTGGACGCTATTGAGGCATCCACCTCCTCTTCCTCGGCTCTTCCGGAAGGCTCACCACTAGGGATGCACGAAAGTCACTTACCTGGTCTCGCAGCTTGCTTGCGGTGGGGGGGAAGCTCTTCGCTGCTCCCCCCGAAGTTCAGGCCAGGGGGGGAGGATTCCCTCCTTGCCCGGCCAAAATTCAGGTGGCGGGGGAGGCTTCCCGCCTCACCCGGCCGAAATTCAGGCCGGCGAGAAGCGCCCCATCTCCCCGGCCGCGAACTTCGAAAGAAAAAAAAAATGCCCCTGTGATAGGCTACGTAACGATTAACGTAGCCTATCACGGCTAGATCTGCAAAGTCAGCCGTGATAGGCTACATTAATCGTCACGTAGCCTATCACGGGTGACTTTGAAAAAAAAAAGCGCGTACGCAAATGGCAGCCGCCATAGGGAGCCACCATTCGCGTTCCTTATTTGGTCCCTGTAGTCTACGTAAAGATTTACGTAGACTACGGCAAAAATAAGGGCAACGCTATTTGCGTTGTCCTTATTTTCGCCGTAGTCTATATAAATCTTTACGTAGACTACAGGGACCAAATAACGAACGCGAATGGCGGCTCCCTATGGGGGCCGCCGTTAGCCGTACGTGCTTTTTTTTTTTTCAAAGTCACCCGTGATAGGCTACGTGACGATTAACGTAGCCTATCACGGCTGACGTTGCAAATCTAGCCATGATAGGCTACGTTAATAGTTACGTAGCCTATCACAGGAGTGTTTTGTTTTTTCTTTACTTCTTTTGTAATGGCGGCGGCGGCAGCTGGTCGAAAGACCGGCTGCTGCCCCCGCCCCTGATGAAGACCTGCTGAACCGCCGCCGGGACCCGCCGCCGGAAGGGACATTCGTGAAAGGTAAGTCCCATCCCGGGGGGGGGCGGGGGGTGGGGGGGCGGAGAATTTATCCCCGAACAACCTTCGGAGGACCGAATGCATTGGCACTCGGCCCACCGAAGTTTCGGGGAGAAATTCTCTCCCATCCCTACTCACCGCCTTCAGTGCAGCTCCTCCCTTCTGTGGCCTCATCTTCCCCGGATGCACAAGCAGCAACATCGTTTTTTTCCAGCTGGGGATCAGAGCACGCCCACAATGGATACAGCTCGTCTCTGGGTTCAGTACACCTGGACACCATTGAGGCCTCCACCTCGCCTTTGCAGGTTCACCATGGCAGCACTCCACCACTGCAGGCAGTCCACCTTCCTGCGGCATCTCCGTCAGCAGAGGTCCAAGCAACATCATCCTCCTTGTGGTTTTCACCCAGGCGACACACCACAGCTGGAGGTGGTCCGCCCTCATGGGCATCTCTGTCAGGGGCGCTGCAAGCGGTATCGTCTCCCTTGCTCCCGGGGACTCGGACACGGCTGCTCTGGATATGGGTGAGATGACTGCACCTCGCCCCACTTGTCCAGATGGGTGACCTTCAGGGCCGTGGGGTTGCCGCCTTAGCTTACCTCCCTGGGGCAGCTGTCCCTCCCAATGTCATCTCCCTATACGACATCCGGGCCACCTGCAGCTCCATCAGTCACACCTCACAGTAGCCCCAGCCGCTTAACACAGCATCTTACAGGGTTTTGCTCCATTAATTTAGGATCTCTTGCCTGCCCCTACCCACTCGGGCATCCACATAAGTGGCATATCAGATCCCTATGCGAATATGGCGAGTTGTAATACCACCAGGGCTTCTCCTTCTCGTAAGGGCTTTCACCTGAGGAGGTGTGTGACTGGCTTATGTCGAGGCCTTGAGCAGAAAGGCCGCCATTGCCCTTCTCTGCTCAGGGACCTGTTGGACGAGGACCTTTCGCTCCAATTTTGACTTCTTCCCGGCCGGGTTCGGCGACAGATCTGGCAGTGGCCACGTTCACCAGGCTGTCTCCCGCACTGGCCCTCGGCCTATGGCGGGTCCCCTGCTTCAGCACCATTATCTATTCTGGGAATACAGCCCCAAGGGCACATACTCCCAGGACATGTGCCGTTCCATCATGAGTGCTCCCTTGTAGTAGTCAGCACTCATGCATTTCTTGCCCAATGCCTTGGGATGGTAGGGTCCCCCTTGGAAAGGCCGAGGTGGTAGGAAGCTCTGGTTGGCCCATGCCCGGTTAGGTTGCACTGCTACTCTGGCTTTAAGACGATACCCCAACTGGGGGAAAGCGTCTTAACATAAAACTCGGTTTTATGCTAGGTTCTAGGACCCCTCCCCCCTTTCTCTAGGTCAACATAGGCCATCCTTACCTCGTAAGCAACATTTCTCATTGCCAGGCGTCGACATGTTCTTGAGAGGTTAACAAGGCAGTGCTAGCAGAAGGGTTTTAGCCCCCTCCCTTTTTTCCCCCGCTATTTAATCCAGGGATCTCCCTTCTCGAAGGGTACCCAGGAAATCCTCTAGGGAATTTATCCTGATTCGTAACCTCTCTTCCCTGAGGGCCAGTCTGTTAATCACGAGATCCCTGATCATCTGTGCTTAGTGCGATACACCTCTTCGATGAGGCAGCTGCCTTGGTCTGGGATCCCGACCACGGGTCCCTGATGGGCATGTGCTTCATGGAGTCCAAAGACGTTGTCAATGTTCTGACCTAATGCAAGTATTGCTCCCCTTTCCTGTTACCTCGGTGTCCCTTAGCTCACAAAAGGCTGAGGGCCTGTTTCCCACATCAACATTTGGTGAAGCCAATCAGATACCCTTAGGTGTTATTCTCACCTCCCTCAGGACAACTTTCAGGTCCTTTAGGCACAGCTCCAAGCAGTTATACATCTTCCTAGGGTTTTCCTTTGGGGGGGCATGCAAGATATTGTAGGGCATCTTCTTTTCACAGTTCGGGTAGCGGCCCCTGACCATGCCTTCTCGCGCCGGCTCAGTTTGGGCAGTGCAGGGACTGTGGCTGCCGCACCATCGAACCAGGATCACTGTTGCTGTGCACATGTATCCATGTGCATGGCTTCAACTTAGTAGGGCTTTAATGGCACCTCCTTCCAGAGGCGTGAGCCTCTCCTCAAAACCGGACTGCGGATTAACATGGTTCCGCTGCTACCCCAGGGGGTTTCAGACTCTTAGGGCAGGTCCGATCGCGCTGTGGGGAGTGGACTGTAGAGTGGAGGCTGCCGCCGCCAAGCACATTTTGGATGACCTTATAGCCAAGTCAGTAACACACACACCCCCCCCGGTATGACAACACGACCACGTTATTCATTCTCCACCCTCCTGAAATCGGAGGGTCATGTCATGTGTCAGTGTGTTCTCGCTCCAGAGTCAGTGTTACAACATCTGGTTCTGGGTCCACCATGTGCCGGGTTAGGCAAACCCAATTGTCATTGCCTTGTCAGGAAATTAGGTCTACGTCTTCCGGGCCTTAACCCCCGCGGGTGCTCCATTCCCAGATCCTATCCTTGCAGTACTATGGGAGACCGGGATACTGAAGCCAGGCATGCCATTCTGCATTCCATGGCTCTCCGTACAGGAGCCACCTATGACAGAGTAGGAAGGGTGTGCCGCGCATTAGGCAAAGCATCAACAATAGGATTCATGGCCCTTACCTCTAGATCATGGGCTGCAATTTGTGCCTCCTTAAGGAACAACAGACTATCTGGGATCATAAGTCGCAAGCTGGCCATTTAGCCTTCCGGCCCACAATGTTGGGATTCACTGACTTCATGTCAGATTTTAGGTTTCGGTGTGCAATATAGGGTTGGGCACAGATGTTGCCTGCTTTAGTAAATTAGCCACCCTCTCTCTCCGGATACCCCTTTCGGGCTCCGGGGGTAATGGCCCTCCATTTGAGCTTTCCAGTAAGACGTTTCCCTGTCCCACGAAGCAGCCTTAATGGCCTTCTTCAAATCCCCCCCCCCTTAGGAATTCAGGGTTGGTCTGGGCTCCCAAAGCCGACTTGTCCTGGAGGGCCTTGATATGCTTCAAGGTACAGGTCTGGCCCAATGTAACCCATTTACATATTTGGTGATCAAACTGATCGGTATGGCAAGGGCACGGCAGTGGCCCACGGCCAAATGCAAGTCAATGGATTATGCCCCGTCGGCACCTTATGGGTTTTATGGAATGCTGCGGGTCTGAGGAGGGGCCTCCGTTATATCACTTCAACAGCTTACTGTTGACATAAAGGCAATTTGGGCAGTTTCTACATTAGCTCTACCCCGCTAGGCCTAGGTAATTTGCAGTTCAGAACCCACTGTTGTTACATTGAAGCAGTCCCCATGGTAGCCGCTGGAGGTTTCTCTCTCAGGCAGGTTATGGCATTTGAAAATGGGGGCTTCACAGCGTTCCGGCCTGCGTTCACGAGTTGTCCGCTTCTTCCTGACACAATTTTCACTTTGCTTGCCCTAATGTGCTTCTTCCTTAGACCAGCAGACTCGTCGTACGCTGGTACGGGTGCTCTTACATGGGCACGTTATGATGTATGGAGCTGCACGAAGGGCTTGTATGTCATCTTCAGACTTCAGCTTCTGTCACCCCATCACATTAAAATCCAGTGGCTTCACAGACGTGGCATATGGTGGGAATCCCCTTCTCACTCTGTTCCACCAAAGTTTGTCAATCTTCCTCCGCAGGTCCAGGTGCTGCACGTTGAGAGGAATGACTTTGGCTGTAAGCCAGGCGAGGACCTGATCAAACAGGCCTTGGTTGAGATGCAGGTGGTCCGGCACACCTGGCCGGAAGTAGCCTATTGCTGCCCTCACTGCTCCCATGGATCAATGGGAAGGAATGGAATGATGTTGCCAGTGGCAGGGCACGTCCAAAAATGCACAGAGAAATGGCTTATGGCCTATGCGAATGAGGTGATGGATGCACCACCTGCCAGGGAATTCTGTGGACATGGAGGGAGCATTACAGGACGGACGGTGTCCGCCTGTCTCATGTGTAGTGTATAACATATTTCTGTCTGATCTGCAAAGGGGCCTGCAGGAAGTTCTTCTGTGCAGGTGGGAGGAGTTTCACAAGCTCTAGGCTTGTGACTCCTGTGGCGGCTAGGACAGGCAAAAACAGGAAAGTAGGGATGGTGTGCATGCAGAGGCACCTTATGGTGACAGGTGATGCCTGAAGCCCCCTGAACGGGTTGTGCGGCTCGGCGGGGGGATGCCTGGGAGACCAACCCTACTCACTCACCCAGGTGTTGTGCAGCACCGGGTTGGGGGTGACACCGGAAGGTCTACCTCCCCCAGAAGGGGCAGTCCTGAGGGATGGCGAGAACACCGCCACCCCTCAGGCTGGGTGTGTTTTCGCCCAAGAAGTGCCAGCTAGCTGCTGACACAGTTAGATGCCCGTCCTAGTTACCCCTTTGCAGCTATTTCAATAAATGTGGCCCAATTTTCAACCCAAGCTTGTTGTCTGTGTCTTCTTTAACCCATCTCCGCTCGCAATCCCAGTTTTCATCCAAGGCTTAAATAGTTCATTTTCCTGGTGTCTAAATTGCAGTTGTGCTACCACGGAATTTCCCTAGAAGTTATGTGTATGTTTTAATACTTACTTGTTTTAGCTAAGTAGATATGCCATGGTTTTCAGAACCTTATGTGCATTTGGATTGATCTGAGGTTCCCCTCCCCCACTTTGCCAAAGATACTCTATTGCCAGTGTCAAAAAAAAGTTCCTTTCGATGAATGTCTTTTAGAACATACACAAATTTGTATATGCATCTAGGGAGGACACCTGGCAACACCTTCATGAGTAGTATCCGTTACCAGCCTTACACTCAATAACGGTGTGATCCAGTCTGAGGCTGATGAGTATCCAACGCAGGTAGGCCCGAGAGCAGAAGCGATCCTCGCCTCTGTGCTCAGGCTGCCCTACATTTTCACTAGATGGGCCATTTCTCCAATTAAGCAATGGTGCTCCTGAGCAGGAGGGAAGGAGGCCAGGGCGAGCACAGGAAGCTGCATCACACAGCTTCCCACGTCTCCTCCCCTCCCCACCCCTGGGACTGCCCCCTATTCGCCATCTCTGTGCTCCCTTTTGGATTGCAGAGATGTAGCCAGAACCACGCTGGCTACAAGGGGGAAGGGGAGCTCAGTTTCTGGGCTCTGAGGTCAAACCCCTGCTTTTGTCCTTGGCTCCCAGAAAACAAACAATCCTGCCCCCCCCCCCGCTATCTAGGGGTAATAGAATTGCTCTCTAAATTAGTTAAATCCTGTTTTAAAGGCTTTTAATTTGGTGTCCAGATATAATTCATATAACAGGATTGTTTTAAGGATTCCTTGGACAATGTATGTGAAGCAGATGCAAACACTGTAAGTTACTTTAGAAATGCTAACTGTTATGTAGATGCTATTAAAGCAGCTGGCAAAAATGTTCAGAGGACTAAATATCTACCATTTCCACATGGCTTTAGCTATGTACTCTTTGATAGAAGGAAATGCAGAGTGGTGACAATGTGCATTACAGACAGTCCTGCCGGTCGTACAGAACCTCCTAAAGCAATGTCAGAACTCATCCATTTCAACCAGTTCCACCATTGAGATTGCATCTGACTGACTGGTCTGCATGAAAAGCATCCCCAGAGGAATTCCTTGCCAGCTTTGCTGAAGATACTGTGCTTTGTGGCTGGGAGAGGCAAACTTGTGGCCCTCTGGATGATTTGATCTACAACTTCCATCATCTCTCACGATTGGCTATGCTGGCTAGGGCTGATGGAAGCCGAAGGCTGGACCATCTGGAGAGACAGAACTTGCTCATCTGTACTCTATGAGGAACTTACCAACAGAGCAGAGGCCCTGAAGACCTCAACCACCAACCTATTTCATTTTCTATTTGTAACAAACACCTAAAATACATTCCTCTGTTTCATGAGAGTGTCTAATTCTGTGAAGCAACAATTGTTTACAGTCTTGCATCCAACAGACATCTTGTGGGTGTAGGAACCTCGTTGGCATTTTCTTCCAGAAAAATAATGCCTGATACCAAGATGCTGATGGGATTTGCTTTCAACAATAAAACAACCCTAATGTGGATGCAGAAAAGAAGTAGTTGACTGCCCCCAATACTGCAAATATGGTGAAAAGTATAACGTAAGGAAAAGGAACTAACCAAATTCATCCATATGAAAACATGATGCGATTTGCTTTCAGTCTGTCCCAATGCTAACAAAATCTCTTGTATTAAAATTTGAGAATGTGGTGTATTCCTTGTTATTCAAGCTACATATCCAAATTATTAAAAAGTAATATTAGCATGGTACATTATTATAACCTAATACACCTTACTAAAACCTTTTTGTACAGTGGGTTGTTTTGTCTCACTCTTTACCTTAACTGAAATGATCAGACATGAGAGCAAAGCTGCGGTTGTCATATATATTGTTGTTGTTGTTCAGTCGTTCAGTCGTGTCCGACTCTTCGTGACCCCATGGACCATAGCACGCCAGGCCTTCCTGTCCTGCGCTCTCTCCCGGAGCGTGCTCAAGTTCATATTCATTGCATCCGTGATGCTATCTAGCCATCTCATCCTCTGCCGTCCCCTTCTCCTTTTGCCTTCAGTCTTTCCCAGCATCAGGGTCTTTTCCAGGGAGTTTTCTCTTCGCATTAGGTGGCCAAAATATTGGAGCTTCATTCTTTGTCCCAGTGTTGTTCGAACCATATCCAAGCACTCTGTGGATCTCAAAAACCTATGATAAGAAAGGCTCATAATTTTTCCAGCTTACCTGGGGCAGGAAATGCATGCCAAGACAACATAAAGGCAGCTGTTTAAAAGTTGTTGACCTCATGGATTCTTTACAACACAGGGGGATGTCAGTTCTCCCCCTCTTATTTCACAGGTATTTTCTATGGTGCAAGGGGCCAAAAAAATCAGCTGTGCCTTTCTTACGGGAGATTATACTAGAGACAATATTGTTACAGGCAGCATTGAAGGAGGATTAGAGATCTCAAATAAGTCATGCAATGTAGAATACTGCTGCTACACATAATTGAGAAGAGCAACCAATGTTAGTTTTTCTTGTATGAGAAATCTCTTTCAGTTCTTTTTTCTTCTTATTTTAAACAGGATTTACCCAGTTTGCATTTTCTGGAGGAAACACATACTCAGATACAATATGTAGAAGTCTGTACATTTTCATGCTAGAAGAAAAAAAAGTTCACAATTTGATATGAACTCAGGTCAGAACAAGCTTTGAGATGAAATTTGAATAATTTGGGCAAGCTCACGTTTTGCTGTTTTGCACATCTCTATTGTAAAGTAAAGGAGGGGGAGATGAAATGCATTACCCTCTGTCAACTAGTTTTAAATTTGATGTGTTTGGTTGTCACTGTAAAATACAACACAACACAACGACAACCATCACATGGTAAGTCACCAAAGCCATGTTCTGAGGTTATCTAGGAGGGGAATCTCATTCCAAAAAAGCATAAAAGGAATAATTTAACAAGATGATGACCTCCCAAGAACTGTAAATCAAAAGCAGATGTCAACTCAAGGTTTTTTTTTCTGTTGTTTCATACATATTTTCAATGGGACACATGTTTTAATTACGTTTTGACTATGTTTGGGGGAGGTTATGCCAGGACTGTGTTATTGCAGGAAGAATTCCAGGAGCAGCAGAGCTGAAATAATGCCATGCAATGTTGTATACTGAATGGATGGATGGATGGATGGATGGATGAATCCTTTATTTAAAGTCAACTGACCACCAGCGAAAGATACAAACATGCATAGCAATGAAACATGTTGTTCCACATCATAAAATTAAGTAACAGTGCCATAGAGCATCTAGTTAAAATAACAATGTTCGAAATCTTAGCAACTCGCTCGGCAATTCATCTGTTGGATCCTTCGAGTAAGATTCACCTAAGAGGACCAACTAGGAAAAGATTGAGTAATTGGAAGTATCAGGGCATATCTGACCCCATGATAGTTACAGCAAATGAACAAAACATATATTCCTGATTCCACTCCAACATTGTTGCGAGGGCAATGTCTCTCCTTTACCTGTGTTTTGGAATATCTTCCAGTGAAGAGTTTAGAGGGTAAAACATTAAGCCAGGCCAAAGATCGCTTCTGCTTCTACATATAATTCAGGATAGGAGAGCAACCAGCGTCCCATCAGAGATAATCATGGCTGTAAGAAATTGTCTAAGATGCTTCAGCTGTCCTTATTGGTTTATTACATTATATGTATCTTTTATTGCAGTGTGATGCCAAAAAACTACCAGCTTATCTTAGCCTTGGTGTTTGCTATAAAGGAGATCAATGAAAATCCCACAGTCTTACCTAATGTCACAATTGGGTTTCACATCTATGAGAGCTACTGCAACCCACAAATAACTAATGTGGGCACCCTTGGTCTGCTTTCTACACCGCATAGATTCTACCCCAACTACAAGTGTGATGTGCAGAACAAGTTGATAGCCATCATTGGGGGAATGTACCCTCTCATCTCTCTTGAGATTGCCATAATCTTGGAGAATTACAAGATTCCACAGGTAGGTTTGTAGACATGAGTTTGTATCTTCATTCCAAAATGGCAGAAAGAACAGGCCTTTTGAGGCATTTATGCAAAGCTTTAGAGTTGCAGGCAGACAAGTTAGGCAGTCACTATTTCTGCAGGGCAAAATTAGTGACTGTTTAATTGGTATTTGGTCCGAAACATGAGAGGGAACCCAAGGCAAAGAAATCAAGTGTTGATATTTGGCACTTGACCACTGTGAATTCCATAGCTGCCAGTTTCCTCTGGTGTTTGACCACTGTGCCCCAGAGAGAAGAGACAGTTAGGCAGAGATTGAGTCTTTGGCAGCAGTAGGCACCCCAGCACCCGACAGAGTGGGAGAGATGCTGGTTTTGCTGACGTTTGTGCACTGCAACCCACTGAGTTAATGGAAAATATATGTTCTATATATTTTAAATTGTTTTATTGTGTGCTGTTTGGTTTTAATTTTTGTGAACCACCCAGAGAGCTTCAGCTACTGGGTGGTATAGAAATAAATAAATAAATAAGAGGAGAGAAAGAGAGAGACTGACTCTGTAGCTGGCATTTGCCTGCAAGTCTCCATAGCTGGAGAAAGAGCCATGGCAGGCACAGTTTGGAAGACATTTGACTGTGGCAGTTCCCCTCTCCCCCATATATGCAGGATCGGAAGGCAGATTAATGCTTGCAGTTCCCTCAACACCAGCACCTAGAATCTCCTAAGTATTAGGAATGGTAACCAAGCGTATTTCTTTAACAATCATTATGGAATCTCAACCTAATATTTTGTGAATTATTCCCCTGCATAAAGATCTTAATTTTGTTCTCATTTTTTAAATTTTGTTCTCTAGTGGTGTTTTCCGCCCTATCCCAAAGGCATAGGAACCAGGTTACTGAGTTTCTTTGAACTATGGAGGGTTTATTTTGGGGACACAAGTTGAAGATATTATACCTGAGGAGTATTCCTTAATGCTGAGGTCTAATTAGGAACTTTAGTAAAAACTTCCCTTCCCTTCCTTCCCTTTCTTTTCTTTTCCTTTTTAAAAGCAGTATAGGTTGGATAACCCATTGCATCTGGTGAAAGTAATTGGATTACAAACTTTTGCTTGGCCAACTCCAGATGTTTTGGACTTCAGCATTCATCAGCCTTGGCAAGCATGGCCAATCGTTAGGAATGCTGGGAAGTGTAGTCCAAAATATCTGGATCACAACATGTTGGGAAAGGCTGACATATATGATTCTCTCACATATGGGTTTTAGAACTACATTCTTTGACTGCTGCACCATCTGACATGGGTCTGTCAACTTTTTTTTGCCTGTGGGCGTACTTCGTAGGGATGTCAGAGAATTCCGCCATGGATCTTGGTGAGGCCGAATGCCAGTGCATTCAGCCCCCTGAAATCCGTGGCAGAACAAAGCCCCCCACCCTGTGAAATGGGCCCAGAACGGAGCACCTACCTGCTGCCGTCCACGCTGACTTGCGAATGGTGGCTGCGGCTGCGGCTGCCATTCGCTTTTTCCATGTAGCTGTGATAGGCTACGTAAGTATTTACGTAGCCTATCACGACAAAACTAAGGGAATGCAAATGGCGGCGGCTATGGTTAAATATTTACGTAGGCTAAAATGGCAAAAAAAGGGAATGCAAATGGCGGCCGCCGTAGCCGCAGCCATTTGCGTTCGCTGTTTTGTGAATTTTTTTTTGCCACGATAGGCTACGTAAATATTTATGTAGCCTATCACAGCAAAATACAGGGATGCAAATGGCGGCGTCTACGGCAGCCCCCATTTGTGTCCCTGGAGGCTTCCCAATGGCCGGATGTCCAGCTGCGGGTGGCCCTGGCCAGTGGCTCCGCAGAATCTCTGCAGAGTGGAGCCGGCCAGAGAGAATTTCGGGGGGAGGGATGGAGCGCCTCCCCCCAACCGCGAATGTCACCCTTTGAAAAAGTAAGTGACTTTCGTAAATCCCTAGACTTGGTCATTTGAAAAGCCGTCCTGGGTGCCACTTTAAAATGCCTGCCATTGGTCTGGTTAGCCACAAAGGACAAATAAATGTCTTTTACTTGTCCTTTGTGAGTACAAGGTGAAATCTGAGTCCCAACACACAGATGAACTCCTCTGAGTGAAGTTTTTTGAGCCAACAAACACCTATTCCTTCCATTTTTTTTTCTGATCTTAATCTGCCATCCATTTCCCATATTCCTTTTTCTCTCACACCCTGGATCACTACCTGAAACTCTGACTGGGCTTGCACAACACCCCAATCCACACTTAATGATTGAGAGTGGACTGTTTTTGAACCGTAGGCTCTCCGTTGAACCGTGAGTTACAGTGTTTTCTGAACCCAGGACATTTTCTGCAGAGTGACTTGTTAACCATGCAGTGTGCCATATTTTTTTCTTGAAAAAGCCACCTTCAGAACCCCTGGTTCATTTTTGGGTTCACAGGTGAACTCATCCACTGTATAAAAAAAAAAAAGGCAAACTCCATGTTAGGCATATGTAGAAAAGGAATTGCTCTCTTTACGCACACACCCATGTGCCACAGCTTAGCAGACAGCAGTAACAGGGGCCCCATCTGAACATCTGCAGCTCTGCATTTACAAAAGGATTGTTTCAAGCCACCCTGCAGAAAATGTCCTGGATTCAGAAAAAAAAATCCCATTCAACAAAAACCCTCACTGAACCACTGAGTGTGGGTTAGTGTGTCGTGTGAACAATTTCTCTCTCTCTCTCTCTTTCTCTCTCTCTCTCTCTCTCTCTCTCACACACACACACACACACACACACAGAGGCAAGGACCCCTTGTGCCGATAATGCATACATACCTGCAGAGACACAAGTCTTGCCATTCTTCTCTTCTCTGCAACCACATGAAAAAACATAATCACTGCCTTCCAAGATCCCTCCAAAATCTCTCCTCTCAGAATCATCTCAACACCTTTATCACCCCCCATCCATTCAATCACACTGGTGGCCACAGGCAGCACATTGCCAACCCCCAATCAGTGGTGCAGCTACATAATTTTGAAACCTGGTCTTAATGTTCTTATATGTGGGAGGATGTTTCTGTGTGTAGTTGTTGTTGTTTTGACACCCACGATGGTTAAACAGCACACAGCTGACATATCTCTTCTTCCCTCCTCGCCATTCCATACTTCACAACTAGTTCTACATTTCTGGTATCTTAGTGCAAATAAAACAAAAAACAAAATCCTATTTACCAGCCCTCGGGAAAACAAATATTCTGAGCCTGTGCAGTTTTGCATGTTAAACTCACTGAAATCATAGCAGGGGCAAAAATGGACTTTGCTTCTGCTACCCTGATGCTAGACACATTTGCTTGGGAATGCACTCCAGTTTGTTGTAAAAGAAAGAATAATATATTTCAATGAAAAATTAGTAACATGAGCACCTGTCCTGTCACTGCCCTCCAATTCCAAAATGTTATAAAATAAGAAGACAGGATGCTGTACAAGTGGCATTGAAAGTTGGTTGGCTCAGGCATGCCGATACCTGCCCAGGACCTGATGCAGGGTCTGTTTCCCAGTGTTCCCATCACCTGCTGCTCTCTGAATGGTCATTTGGGAGGGGGGCTGGCACTTAGATGCCAAGTCTAACCCTAGCTGCACCACGGCCCCCCAGTCTAATCAGAACAAGCCCTGAAACACAGATATCAATAGCACAACCCCCAAACTGTTAAGAATGCACATTTTCTGCAGAGTGACTTGTTAACCATGCAGTGTGGCATATTTTTTTTCTTGAAAAAGCCACCTTCTATGATATAATGATGGTAGTCATATGTTCAGAAACTGAGCATGACTTGAAGCATTCCTAAATATCTCTAAATTTCATTAAGTGGAAGTTATATTAGATCAATAATGTTCATAAGAAATCGAAGAAACAGCTATGCTAGAAATCGTACAAAAAAGATTAAAACAAAAACAAAAACATTTCCCACCCATGGCTTCCATTCTTTCTACCAGATATTCCCAAATAAGGCTCATCAGTATATGGGGATTGTCAAGTTTATTGTCCATTCATAACACACATCTACATTCTATTTCAGCTCACTACTGGACCTTTTTCCCCAGCATGGGGTGACAAATCTCTATTCTGGTATTTATACCAGATGGTCCCAAACGATGCTCATCAGTACCGAGGGATTGTCCAGTTACTTGTGCAATTCAACTGGACATGGATTGGGCTCTTTACTGTGGATAATATCCATGGAGAACGACGTTTGCGGAAATTACTGCCAATGCTTTCACAGGGAGGCATCTGTGTTGCCTTTATAGAAAAAATCAAAGCCTTCACAGAACGAGGAGAAAAGGCAGGGTTGCTGCATAATGAATGGGATGAAAATTCAGTTTTCATCAAAACCAAAGCCAATGTGTTTCTTTCTGATACAGCAAGTGCATCAATAATTAAAATGAGCTTGTTTCTTCAGAGGGCAGTGCTGGGTTCACCTATAAGTAAGGTATGGATTATGACAACATATTGGGATTTCACAGTAGTCACCACTGCAAAGGGTCATGATATACAATCCCTCCATGGCATGCTATCCTTTGCTATTCACTCAAAGGAACCATTAGGATTCAGGCAGTTCCTTCAGAGTGTAAATCCTTCCTGGGCAAAAGAAGATGGCTTTATCAAGGTATTCTGGGAGAAGGCCTTTGATTGTTCATTGAAAAAATCCTCTGAGAGTGGAGTATTCAAGAAAGACTGCAGTGGAGAGGAGAAACTGGAGAGCCTTCCTGGAACTTTCTTTGAAATGGGTATGACTGGTCACAGCTACAGTGTTTACAATGCGGCCCTTGCTGTGGCACATGCTCTACATTCCATGCATGTCTCAACATCCAGACACAAATTACGGGGGTCT
This sequence comes from Heloderma suspectum, assembly GCF_057233095.1. NCBI lineage: Eukaryota > Metazoa > Chordata > Lepidosauria > Squamata > Helodermatidae > Heloderma > Heloderma suspectum. The sequence goes on along the minus strand of NC_139463.1, from coordinate 89,004,027 downwards.
GGAAGAAAGCTGCAGCCCTGGAATGTGCTAGTCTGGCAGGTATTTTCAATCGAAAGCACGTCTCTTGTATATGTTTATTGTTATTAGAATCAAGAAAAATCTGTGGAGCTTTCAGCTCCACAATTAATCCTGTTAGGAATATGATTGATTTATGGTTAATTACCCTTGACATTTGGGTTTGGGTGAAGTGAAAGTGATAAAGAGGTGGACAGTATTTGACCACCTTCCAGCTTGGTGGCCCTCCATCTTTTTACAAGAAACATTTAAAGCAGGAGAATGAGAGAGAGAGAGAGAGAGAGAGAATTTAACTCATTTACATGATGGTACCCATTATAGAGTGATATGGATAAGCCATGCCAGAGGCGTTGCTATTGTTATAGCAAAACATGTGATTTTAAGGGCAAATAAGATAAAAAGGGACTCAGAGGGACGATGTTTGTTTTCAGTGGGAAAAGTAGAAGGTAATCCCATCACATTAGCTGCAATATATGCACTTAATGTGCACCGATGTTCTTTTTTGTCCAAGGGTTTTAAGGAAGCTCAGTTTGCAGATCTGGTCACAGCAGGTTGTTTGAATGTGGTACGAGATGTGGATTGGGACAGGAAGTCCAGCTCCCACTTGGAACAAAGTCAGGGAGCAAAGACCTTGGTCCTTCCATTACAATGTTTCTGTTCGATAGTTTCCTGGAGCTGTTTAAATCTGGGAATTGAGGATTTCTCTTATTTTCCTTTCTCCAGTTTAGAGTATATTCTGGTCCCTCCCTCATGGATCCCCAACCTCACTCATTCCAACATTCTCCCCGAAATATTGTCAGACCATGCTGCAATTGAAACAGACCTGTTACTAAATTCTCAAGGGCCATACTGCAAATATGGCATTTAGATCCATGTCTAACAACTTCCCACATTAGCTATCAAGCAGGCCATTGAAGGATATTTGAACTGAAATAATATAACCGGCATGGCCCCTAAAATAATCTGGGATGCCATGAAGGCTACAATTGGAGGGGTCTGCATCGTTTAAAGTGCAAAATTAAAGAAATGTATGGACCTGATTAAGCAGGACTTTTTAAATGACATAGCACCCCTGGAATCAACGCAGAAACAAACTGGTCTGCAAAAGTATTAGGGACTTGCAAGCAAAAACAAAAGAACTGGAAAGTTTAGATCCCCAATCCCTCTTATACCTAAAACAAAAATTCTACTCCTTTGGTAACAAGCATTCAAAAATGCTGGCTAGAGTGCTTAAAATGAAACTAATGAAATCTAAAATATATTCCATAAGTAGAAATAATGGCACCTTAACAGTTGATCATATGCAAATCAACTCCCTCTTTGCATATTTTTTTATGCTTAGCTATATCATACAATTTCCCCAAGTGTTGATCTTATAACTTATGGCTTCCATATAAAAACAAAGAAACACCTATGACCAGGGACATAAAGAAATGGCGCAAGGTGAACCTTTCAATTTTAGGTTGAATTGTTGCAACTCAAATATCCATGATGCCTTTTTAAAAAATTATTATTGTCAAAGGAAAGGTTTTGCATCTGTCGAGCCACAGAACACTGTGGCAGGGATGGCGCAGCTGCCCAGCTGGCAGATTGTAGATGCTGCCGGGGACTTCCTAGCACCTGCCCCAGGGCCTCCCTGACTGTGCTGGCTGTGGCGGTCTCATGTGTGGCGTTGGAGAACCCTAGGACTAATATCCTGGTTGCCTTGAACATACACGGTGAGATAGACTCAAACCGGTGAGATTGACTAGGGCTGGCTTGGTGCCCAGCTCAGTCCCGGATTCTGATGGACTCCACCTCACTCCCACCCCAGACCATGCCCACTGAGCCTGCTGAGCCCCTGCCCAGACTTGCACTCCCCATTGCCAAGCCGCCTCACCTATCCTGAGCTGTCCGCAAGCGCCGGGCGATGCCGTGGTCCCTATTTTGCAATGGAGATGTAAATGGGCCATTTAGGCCTGTAATGTTGCATAGATGGGGCCTTTGCTTCTCCCATTTGTGCAATATTAAATTCGTGGAAGTTGCTGAGTCACCACTTCGTCTGCAAATGGCCACTGTGGGAATGACGGGTGCTTGCAGACCGCTCCGGAAAGGTGCAGGCAGGTCAGGAAGCAGGTTGTGAGTAGGTCCAGCAGCCTCATCCGTCCATCCCTACACTGGGGTAAAACATTTAGGAAGCAAGAGTGAGACATACCCAAAATAATGTCAACATATCTAGGCTAGGTGCTTGTCAATGTAATGGTGAAAATCGTTAACTGCCTGTTAGTATCTGTTCCTCTTTGAATTTAGCCCCATCCCTTTCTAAGGGGCATGTCATTCAACAACAGCGCAGGAGAGACAATACAGTTTGATCAAAATGGAGATGCTGTCACAGGATATGATGTTACCAACTGGATAATTTTCCCAAATCAATCTTTTGTGAGAGTTAAAGTGGGAATGTTCAATCCACGAGCTCCCCCCGGAAAAATGTTGACCGTCCATGAAAAACACATTGTGTGGCCTAGGATGTTCAACCAGGTGAGACTGGAAAAAGCATACAAGATGGAGTAGAAATAGTGTGGTTGTTTACAAATATTTTACATCACCTGTCATGTTCAGCATACATAGGTAGGAGGCAAAAATAGAGCTGCAAAAGGAATTAAAGAGGCAGGGGAGTGCCCCTTTAGTTTAGGTGAGTCACACAACACACACAGAAGTTCCACCACTATAAGCTCAAAATTGTATTGATTATGAAAATGACACCACTTGAGATGATAACTAAAAACCTGGTTTCCGTGTTCTACCTTAGGAGGTCTACAACTGCACAAACGTTCAAATAAATCTGATTAAAGTTGTCACTGGTACAGCTTGTGAAACAGGGCTTAAACTTGGCACACGTATTTATTTTTCCCCTCAGTTCCAGTATGGCTTATCATTCTTTCCAATTTCGGTGAAAACTCCTTTACTCATGCTTGCTGAAGAGGTGTGCTTCCATTGGTTTGGTGATGTTCTGAGCAGTGGCTTAAAAATATTAAGGTTTTTCTGTCCCATTATAACCTAGGGCAGCTAATGCTGCAAAGCTAGCTGTGTCATGCATGCTCAGTGGCATTCTGAAGCTAGAATGCTTCAAGTACATCAGGGTTTTCAAAGGGCTTTGCAGAGGAAATCAATGGGATTCTGTGATCAGTGCTGATTTCTTCAGTTATGGGATGTGACCCCACAACGGCAGACTACACAATATACATAGATTGGCTCTAGTGAGGGGGTGCTTACGTGGTCTTTAAACCATTGACCCCCCTCTCCTATTGTCTCAATCTAGGGATGGCGGAGAATTTCTCCCCGAAACTTCGGGGGGCCGAGCGCCAATGTGTTCAGCCCCCCGAACAAGTTTCGGGGAGAAATCCTCCAAACCCCCCCCGCCCCCTGCCCCCCCCCGGGACGGGACTTACCTTCACCGAATGTCCCTCCCGGTGGCGGGTCCGGCCGGCGGTTCGGCAGGTGTTCGAGCGGGGCGGGAGCGGCAGCCGGTCTTTCGAACGGCTGCCGCTGCCGCCATTGCAATCAAAGAAAAAAAACCACGCCCCCTGATAGGCTACGTGACGATTCACATAGCCTATCACGGCTAGCTTTGCAAAGTCAGCCGTGATAGGCTACGTCAACCGTCATGTAGCCTATCACGGGTGACTTAAAAAAAAAAAAAAGCGCGTACGGATAATGGCGGCCCCCATAGGGAGCCGCCATTCCTGTTCCTTATTTGGTCGCTGTAGTCTACGTAAATGTTTATGTAGACTACGGCGAAAATACGGGCAACGCTATTTGCGTTTCCCTTATTTTCGCCGTAGTCTACGTAAACATTTACGTAGACTACAGCAACTAAATAAGGAACAGGAATGGCGGCTCCCTATGGGGCCGCCATTATCCGTATGCGCTTTTTTTTTTTTTTTAAGTCACCCGTGATAGGCTACGTGACGATTGACGTAGCCTATCACGGCTGACTTTGCAGATCTAGCCGTGATAGGCTACGTGAATCGTCACATAGCCTATCAGGGGGCGTGTTTTTTTTAAAAAAATAACTTTCGCGTTTGCGGCCGGGCGAGGCGGGAAGCCTCCTCCCCGGCCTGAATTTCGGCCGGGGCGAGGCGGGAAGCCTCCCCCCCACTTGAACTTCACGGGGGGAGCAGCGAAGTGCCTCCCCCCCACCGCGAACGTCCTTCGACGACAGGTAAGGGACTTTCGTCCACCCCTATCTCAATCTGAATCAGTTCACCATGACTCCATTTTTCATTGCCCAAAAGTAATGTACTTGCACAGACCTTTCAGGACATTTGTGCACAATTCTGAAGGATTAACTGGGAGCCAGACAATATGTCTGTGGTGCCCACATCCCCATGCCTATATCAGCCTTGCTCACAGCAAGGGAATAAAGGAATAGGGCTTCAGATTCAAACAGATTCCTTCTGTCTGCCATAATGCCTCTATAGAACGTTGCCCACAACCCCCCCACCTCTCTCTCTCTCTCTCTCTGTGCCTTGGCCTCTTTCTCTAACACACATGCACACTCACACACGCACACACACTTTTCTTGAACTGCTTGGCAAGTTCAGGCTTTCTTCAAGGATATTCAAATATTTGTTCCCCTGAGGGTTCTCTCCTAGCTTGCAGAGCTGATGTGTGTGCCTGCCATAAGTATATATATGTATGATAAATGCAATGTGTGCCATGATCACTTTGTCACTTGCAAATCATAGTTTGTTTTGTTTCTTGCATATGTTTGTCGGATTACAACAACAACAAAGCTAAAAGAAAGACTCCCAATTTCCAGCCTGACAGGGATGGCTGTTTTGGCTCAACCCTAGCACATACATGCACCTAACACATATACTCACTGGCACAATACAAAGGTAATCTGCATATTGTAAGGAGTACCACACAGACACACTACGGATGCTCGTGATACACAAACACACGTGTAGACACATACAGTGAAGAAAAGCATGCATGAGGGCTAGGGATGGTTTCCTAGAAGTGTTTCATGCTGTTCACCAGGAAAATCCTTCACCCTGGCATGGGCTATGATGGCCTACACCTTGTGTTGGGACAAACAGACAGATCATTCTGGATGCTGTTGGGGACTTCACAGCCTGCTGCCCAATGGCCTCCCTGGCTGGCCTGGCTAAGGTGATTTCACATGTGGTGTTGGAGAACTCTATGACTATTATCTCGGTTGCCTTGAGCCTCTGCCCTCACTCGCACTCCCTCCATGCCCGCCAAGATGCCCTTTCATACCCTGGACAGTCTGCAAGGACCTGTCGTTCCCGTGGTCACAATGTTGAGAAAAAACAAAGAAACACTGGTGACTTGGGAACATCCATAACTTTAATATTGAACACATAGTGACCATAAAGACCCGACCTATGCAATATGAAAGTATCACAGCAATATTATATGATCTGGTGGTCCCTGTAGTCTTGAAGGAGGTGGGGATGTGCAACTTTCAGGCATTCTTGGATGAAGCTGATTACCTTGACCCATTTCAGTCCAGCTTCAGGTCCAGGTTGCACATGGAATAAGCCTTGGTTACCTGCTGGATGACCTTCTTCAGAAGAGGGATGGAAAAGTGCAAGCCTGTTGCTGTTTAAGCATCCCTCATTGGCTTTGGATACCATCAATTGCAGTATCCCTTTTCACTGCCTTTGTGACTTTGGGACACCATTCTATAATGGTTCCGCTCTTACACACAGGCCCAGAACTAGAGATAACATTGGGTGAGTGAGCCTCAGACCCATGACACTAGGGGTGTGAAACATTTACCCCTTTCTGGCCAGCAGTCTGCGGTGGGGGGGAAGGCGATCCATCCCTCCCCCTCAGAATCCTCCCTGGCCTGCTCTGCTCTGCGGCAAGGCCGCGGAGCCGCCGGCCAGTGCCAGCCACAGCCGAACTTCCTGCTGCTGCTGGGCTGTGGCTGCAAATGGACCAGCAGTGGCCGGAAGACGACCCAGCCCAGCAGCAGCAGGAAGATGACCCAGAGCAGCCGCTGCCAGAGCTGCTGCCAGAGCCACCGCCATCGCCAGGTAGGTCCATTCCGGGGGGGATTTCGGGGGGTGGCAAGGGGGGGTAGTGTGTTCCGCCATGGACTTCTTTATAATCTGGCCTCACTGGAGTCTGTGGCAGAATTCTCCAACATCCTAACACTGGAACTGAGGAGCCTCACTGCACACTATTGTGTCCCCAATGCCGTAGGAGATCAATATGATGCAGTTGGAGGTGGTCATTAGGAGATCTAGGGCAGTATGCTAATGACACCCAGTTCTGTCTCTCTGCAACATCAGAGTCAGGAGAGGATGTGCATATTCTGAACTCATCCCTGGATGTAATCATGGGCTGGAGGAGGGCTAATGCACAGCAACTAAATCATGACTAGACAGAGACCGTATGTGGGTGGTAAGCAGTCCAGGAAACAGGTTGTTTTCCTGTTCTGAAAGAGGCAACACTCCCTCTGTTTGAACAGGATATATCTTTGGATATATCTTTGCTCTGGATATATCCTTGTCACTGGAGGCCCAGAAACCCTCAAGGGCTTGGAGCACCAATTCCCAGCTTCAGCTGGTGTGGTAAACTACACCAATTCCTAGAGAGGGATACCCTACCCACAGTGGTATATGAACCAGAGTAACCTCACAATTGGATTCATGTAATACACTATATTTGGAGTTGCCCTTCACCTCGTTCAGAAGTGGGAACTAGTTCAGAATGGAGCAAGTAGGCGTCTCAATAAGGCATCCAGCCATGTGGACATTTCTGTTGAAAGAAATGCACAGGGTGTTTAGGATATGAGCTATTGAGCCATATTCCAGATTCTGTTGTTGACATACAAAGCTCTAAATCAGCTAGGAGCAAGGCACTTAGCAGACCATGTCCCCCTCTGTATACCTGGTCTATGCAAGCTTTCCCTGTTTCAATATTCCTTATCATACCACTTCTCCACTTTATGGTTTCTTTTTTTATTTGTTTATATCAACACTGTATTTTGACAGTGTTTGGATACTTTTCTATGTCATTTGCTTAGAGATTTTATTACCTCAAACACTCTGCAAGTATTAATCTTCCCAAATGAGAATTCCACGTTTCTTTCTTAACACCCACAAGTGAAACTACAACTCTCAAAACAGCTTTTTCTCAGACCTAACCACTCTCCACCAATGTTTCTAAATAGGTGGTGCCCATTTCCCTGTGTAATGACAACTGCCGTCCTGGTTACATCAGGAAAAAGAAGGAAGGGGAGCCATTTTGCTGTTATGACTGTGCCCCATGTCCTCAAGGGAAGATTTCTTATTGGAAGGGTAAATGTTCATCTTCACACATATCGAGCATGCTACATATCATACAGTATCACGCAAAACTGATATAATGGAAGTTGGCCTGGTCTTTGGTTTGGAAGGAGTAGGAAGAAGTTACCGATCCTTGAACATCTTTGCCTGTGAAAGTTTAAAACAGTTATTGATGGAAAGATGACAGACAGACAGACAGACAGACAGAGAGACATATACTATGTGGTGTGGAACTTGAAAGGAGCATGTCAATGGGGACAGAATGACAAAAAGTCTTCCTAAATAGTCATTGGTACATTTCCTGGCACACCTTTTGTAATGGAATTTAAAGAAAAAAAATCCCAGGAGGGCTTAGAGAAAGTTCGAGAAGACAAATAATTCTTATTCATCCACTCCAACCAGGGGGGTGGACAAGCTAGGTGTAAATGGGAAATAACACAGGACCTTTTGTGAGACCAAAGATGGAGAACGAGAATGAGACTGAACTTAGCTGTAAGCTCTGGAAGCATTTGGATTATATCTCCTTCTCTGGAGATCTGATGTGGGTTAAGCAGGGCTGCTATGTAGGGATGGCATGGGCACCCGATTCATTCCAGAAATCCAGTGGACCTGCTCCTGTCTGCACCCCTGAGCCCTGCTTGCTGAGCCCCTGCCCCCTCTTGCCCCTTGCCCACACTTGGCAAACGTCCTGCACTCACCCCGGCAGCCTTGTCAAGCTTTGCGGTCGCCATTTTCTGAGAAATAAAATGGCAATCGCAAAAATGCGTTCATGAGAAAGAAGAATGTGATTAGTCACCGGCAGTGGCATCAAGGGCAGGTGGAAAGATGTCAGCCCTAAGGGGGTTGGCAGTTTTTGCTTGTCCACGCCATGGAGGGCCATGGTGTGTGGGATGAGGCTGACTGTGCCTCTGGAAATACTCAGAGGGGAAAGAGGGAGAAAGAGAGACAATTTCAGCTGAGCTTGTGGTGACTAGGTGAGATTTAGACATCTTGGCTCACAGTTCACGCACTGCCATCATACTATACCAAACCAGAAAGTTCTCACATCCACAACATTTTTCATTGTATTTATTTTTGTTGCTTTGCTTTGCTTTGTTTTGTTTTGTTTTCCAGGCATGGATAAATACAGATGTATGTGGGCAGTGTTGTCTGATAAGGGCAGGATCTTTGAACCATGCTTAGGAATGGACGAAAGGGACTTACCTGGTCCCGCAGCTTGCTTCGCGGTGGGGGGGAGATGCTTCGGTTCTCCCCCCGAAGTTCAGGTGGGGGGGGAGGCACCCCACCCGCCAGGACGAAACTCAGGCCGGGGGGGAGGCGCCCCATCTCCCCGGCCGCGAAAAAAAAAGTAAAGTAAAAAAAAAACCACACACCCGTGATAGGCTACGTAACAATTTACGTAGCCTATCACGGCTAGATTTCCAAAGTCAGCTGTGATAGGCTATGTAAATTGTCATGTAGCCTATCATGGGTGACTTTGAAAAAAAAAAGTGCGTACACAAATGGCGGCGCCCATGGGCATCGCCATTTGCGTTCCTTAGTTTGGCACGTCTAGTCTACATAAAGATTTACGTAGACTACGGCGAAAATAAGGGAACGCTATTTGCGTTGCCCTTATTTTTGCCATAGTCTACATAAATCTTTACGTAGACTAGACGTGCCAAACTAAGGAACGCATATGGCGACGCCCATCGGCGCTGCCATTTGCGTACGTGCTTTTTTTTTTCCTCAAAGTCACCCGTGATAGGCTACGTGACAATTTACGTAGCCTATCACGGCTGACTTTGGAAATCTAGCCGTGATAGGCTACGTAAATCATTACGTAGCCTATCACGGGTGTGTGGTTTTTTTTTTACTTTACTTTTTTATTTTGCAATGTCGGCGGCGGCAGCCAGTCAGAAGACCAGCCGCCACCACCGCCCCCGCCGAACCGCCGCCGAACCGCCGCCGAACCACCGCCGGGACCCACCGCCGAGAGTGACATTCGGCCACAGTACGTCCCATCCCGGGGGGGGCGGGGGGCCGGCGGAGAATTTCCCCACCAATTTCGGGGAGCCGAATGCGTTGGCATTCAGCCTCCCGGAGATTCATGGAGAAATTCTCCGCCATCCCTAACCACGCTACACTTTTGCTTTGAGGCCTCTACCTTCTTCCTAGATTGCATCAGCTGTCTTTCTCTCATTTTTTTTTTTTTAAAAAAACTGCTACTTTTTCCTTTTCAGATATGGATTCCTGCACTGAATGTTCAGGAGATCACTATTCAAACGTAGAGCAGAATCAATGCATTCCCAAGGTTATAAGCTATCTCTCTTATGAGGAACCTTTGGGGATTTCGTTGTCTTTATCTGCTGTTGGATTTGCTGTGATCACAGCTTTCATACTTGGAAACTTTGTGAAGCACCAGGACACTCCCATAGTCAAAGCCAACAACCGGAGCGTCACCTACATCCTCCTCATCTCCCTCCTCCTTTGCTTCCTCTGCTCCTTGCTGTTCATTGGAGAGCCAAATACGATGACCTGCCTTCTCCGGCAAACAGCTTTTGGCATCATCTTCGCAGTTGCTCTTTCTGCTCTTTTGGCAAAAACCATCACTGTGGTTCTGGCATTCATGGCTACCAAACCAGGATCTAGAATGAGGAAATGGGTAGGGAATAGGGTGGCAAATTTGATAGTCATGTCCTGCTCCTCCATTCAAACAGGCCTTTGTGTGAGTTGGCTAAGCACTTCTCCTCCATTCCCAGATAAGGACATGCATTCACTGAATGGAGAAATTGTAGCAGAGTGCAATGAAGGCTCAGTCACCATGTTCTACACTGTCCTGGGCTACATGGGCTTTCTGGCCATTGTCTGCTTCACAGTAGCTTTTCCAGCCAGGAAGTTGCCAGACAGTTTCAACGAGGCCAAGTTTATCACTTTCAGCATGTTGGTCTTTTGCAGCGTTTGGCTCTCCTTTGTTCCAGCCTATCTGAGTACCAAAGGGAAATACCTGGTGGCCGTCGAGATCTTCTCTATCCTAACTTCCAGTGCTGGCTTACTTTCTTGCATCTTTTTCCCCAAATGCTACATTATAGTGTTGAGGCCTGACCTAAACGTGAAAGAGCAAATAAAAAGAACAAAATGAAAGACAAAAACAGTTGAAGAATATGAGAATCAATCTTCTTTTTCAAAAATGTATGAATCATGTGTCTGTGTTGCATATGAAGGACAAATATTGCCCGTACTTCTCAGCGAAACATTTCCTATTGGATTGATAAACATGGAATCAGATTTTATTCTTATTAATCATTACGTTCTACTAGGGGTGGACGAAAGTCCCTTACCTGTCGTCGAAGGATGTTCGCGGTGGGGGGGAGGCGCTTCGCTGCTCCCCCCGTGAAGTTCAGGCCGGGGGGGGAGGCTTTCCGCCTCGTCCCGGCCGAAATTCAGGCTGGGGAGGAGGCTTCCCGCCTCGCCCGGCCGCGAACGTGAAAGTTAAAACAAAAAACAAAAACGCCCCCTGATAGGCTACGTGACAATTCACGTAGCCTATCACGGCTATTTATTTATTTATTTATTTATTTCATTTCTATACCGCCCAATAGCCGAAGCTCTCTGGGCGGTTCACAAAAACTAAAACCAAACAACACACAATAAAACAATTTAAAATATATAGAACATTAAAACCACAATATAACAATACAAACACAATAAAACCTAGCAGCAGTACAGGAGTTTAAAATACAGATTTAAAACAGCAAAGATAAAAATTTAGAAAGCTAAAATGCCTGGGAAAATAAAAAGGTCTTCACCTGGCGCCGAAAGGAGTACAATGTAGGCGCCAGGCGAACCTCACTAGGGAGCTCATTCCAGAGCCGGGGTGCCACAACAGAAAAAGCCCTCCTCCTAGTAGCCACCCGCCTCACTTCCTTTGGCAGGGGCTCACGGAGAAGGGCCGCTGATGATGATCTTAAGGTCCGGGCAGGCACATAAGGGTGGAGGCGATCCTTCAGGTAACCTGGCCCCAAGCCGTTAAGGGCTTTGAATGTTAACACCAGCACTTTGAATCGGGCCCGGAAATGGACTGGAAGCCAGTGCAGCTGGAAAAGTACTGGCGTAATATGAGCTCGCAGGCCAGTCCCTGTTAACAATCTTGCTGCCCTATTTTGGACCAGCTGAAGTTTCCGGACCGTTTTCAAAGGCAGCCCCATGTTGCCCTTATTTTCGCCCTTATTTTTATAGCGTTGCCCTTATTTTCGCCGTAGTCTACGTAAACATTTACGTAGACTACAGCAACAAAATAAGGAATGGGAATGGCAGCTCCCTATGGGGGCCGCCATTATCCGTTAGCGCTTTTTTTTTTTTTTTAAAGTCACCCGTGATAGGCTACGTGACGATTGACGTAGCCTATCACGGCTGACTTTGCAAATCTAGCCGTGATAGGTTACGTGAATCGTCACGTAGCCTATCAGGGGGCGTTTTTTTTTTTCTTTGATTGCAATGGCGGCGGCAGCCAGTCGAAAGACCGGCTGCCGCTCCTGCCCCGCTTGAACACCCGCCGAACCGCCGGCCGGACCCGCCACCGGGAGGGACATTCGGTGAAGGTAAGTCGCGTCCCGGGGGGGGTGCGGGGGGGGGTTCGGAGGATTTCTCCCCGAAACTTGTTCGGGGGGCCGAACACATTGGCGCTCGGCCCCCCGAAGTTTCGGGGAGAAATTCTCCGCCATCCCTACGTTCTACTGAGAACACTCTGGGTTGCTCCCTAATAACTGTCAGCTGAAAGCCTTGGCTTGTGACTACACACCTGCTACACCTTTATCCCACATGCTACAGGGGGAGTGAGACATACTTCCTCTGGCTAAATCCTCATTCCATAATGTAGCAGCCATATCGGGGGTCAGACTAAGTAGCCTCATGTTACTGCCAAGTTATTGTTTAGCAAAACAAAAATGTGGAAATCTCCTGACTTGTCAGCAAGGCTAAGGTTAAGTCAAATTGCATATCATGTTCCTGTTCTTTGCTTATTGTATATCATGTTCTCTTCTGTTCTCTGCTTATCATGGTTACCCTATAACCAGTTTCTTGTATTATAAACAATGGTGCTAGGAGAAGAAATGTTGAGGACTGCAACCCCACACGGGAGGGAGAGGAGGAGCCATTTCCTATGTATCACAATATCTATAAAAACAATGTGCTGATGTAAATCGGGGCTTCTGGCTCTTTGGAAATGATTCCAGCCTTAAGCCCGTGCGTTAAATAAAGAAACTCTTTTTCCTTCACTCCGTGGTCTCTCTGACTCTGAGTTGTGCAACAATATGTTTTCAATGTTGCTTTGATAGTAGCCTAGTGCTTTCTAGGGATGTCAGAGAAATCCGCTGCTAATTGAAATGAGTATTTGTGTTCCCCTTAAGTATGAGTCTTTGTGTTGCCCTTGTGTAAGTATTTACATAGCCTATCACGGCAGGCCAAAAAAAACACACAACACACCAGCATATGCAAATGGCAGCGGCTATGGTGGCTGCCATTTGCTTTCCCTATTTTTCGCCATTTTATCTTACGTAAATATTTACGTAGGCTATTACGGCCGGAGAAAAAAGGGGAACACAAATAGTGTCCTTGGAATCTGGCCTCAGGAATCTGCAGCAGATCGGGACCACTTCCTTCCGCTCCAGGAGGCCTGGAGGCCGAACAGCACTCGGCTTCTTCTTGCCAGCCAGAACCATTTGTCTCCTCCTTGTCCCGGCCAATTGCCATGTCTTAAAAAAAAAATGGCAATCAGGAGGATGTGCCCATAGACTTATATGCAAATAGAGTCATGAATCTTGCATATACGTCTATGTCTCCATAGGCTTATATGCAAGATTCATGACTCTATTTTGCGTATAAGTCTGTGGGCACATGTGATCAGCAGGGAGGTCGCCCCTGCCGCCTTCTGAAATCCTCAGGTAGCCAGAATCAACACGCAGAGAATAGGGCTCTTTTCCAAGGCTTTATTCCCATTCAACCTAATGACGCTTACAGATGCTAATTGCTTGATCCTCCGAATGAGACCTAAGAGAGCTGCCTACTTGGGGGTTCTAACCTTAGGAATCAGTTGACCTCTGTTTGGAGGGGAAGGCGGGAAGCCTCTGCACTTATGGGCTAGGAGGAGAGTCCACCCTTTTCTAGGGATGTACGAATCCCAGTCACCCATCCATTCCGGGGTGTCCGCGGTGGGGGAAAAGCACTGCGTTCCTCCCCCAGAATCCTCCCCGGCCAGCTCCACTCTTTGGCAACTCTTGGGAATGTGAGTGGCCTGGGAACATGAACTGCCTTCTGAGGCAAACAGTGTTCGGCATCATCTTCTCCATCACTGTTGCTTGTCTGTTAGCAAAAATCATCACTGTGTAGGGATGGACGAAAGTCCCTTACCTGGTCCCGCAGCTTTTTTTGGGGGGGGAGGCACTTCGTTTCTCCCCCCGAAATTCTTGGTGGGTGGGGAGGTGCCCCGCCCCTCCCCACCAAAATTCTGGCTGGGGGGGAGGTGCCCCATCCCTCCCCACCGAAATTCTGGCTGGGGGGGAGTGTCCCGTCTCCCTGGGCACGAAAGAAAAAAGTAAAGTAAAAAAAAAAAAAGTGATAGGCTACGTAAAGATTTGCATAGCCTATCACGGCTAGATTTTCAAAGTCAGCCGTGATAGGTTACGTAAATCTTTACGTAGCCTATCACAGCTGACACTGAAGAAATAAAAAAACCACGTACACAAATGGTGGCGCCCACGGGCGCCGCCATTTGCGTTCCTTATTTGGGCACGGGTAGTCTACGTAAATATTTACGTAGACTAAGATGGCGAAAATAAGGGGGAATGCAAATAGTGTCCGCTACACTATTTGCGTTCCCCCTTATTTTTGCCATCTTAGTCTATGTAAATATTTACGTAGACTAAGACGGCCAAAAATAAGGAAAGCAAATGGCGGCTGTCATATCCGCCGCCATTTGCATACGCTTTTTTTTTTTTAACCCAGACATGATAGGCTATGTAAGTCTTCACGTAGCCTATCATGAATGGCGGGGGGGAAGACTGCAAATGGTGGTGGCGGCGGCAGACGGTTGGAAGACCAGCCACCACCGCTGCCAAAGCCGCCACTGGAGCCGCCGCTGTCCGGAACATCCTCCCCAGGTAAGTCTCATCCCAGGGGGGATCTGCGGGGGGGTGGGAGGTGGCAAGCTGTTCCGCCACAGAGTTCGGGGGGGGGGTGAATGCACTAGCATTTGGCCTCACCAAGATCTGTGGCGGAATTCTCTGACATCCCCACATCAGGGTCTTTTCCAGGGAGTTTTCTCTTCGCATTAGGTGGCCAAAATATTTGAGCTTCAGCTTCAGTATCTGTCCTTCCAATGAGCACTCAGGGTTGATTTCCTTTAGGATTGACTGATTTGAACTCCTCGCAGTCCAGGGGTTCTTCTCCAGCACCACAGTTTGAAGGCATCAATTCTTCAGCACTCAGCCTTCTTTATAGTCCAGCTCTCACAGCCATATGTTGCTACTGGGAAAACCATAGCTTTGATTATATGAATCTTTGTTGGCAAGGTGATGTCTCTGCTTCTTACTATGCTTTCTAGGTTTGCCATAGGTTTCCTCTAGGGATGTACAAAAGTCACCTTTTCGCAGCTTGCCTTCGCGGTGGGGGGGAGGCGCTTCACTTTTCCCCCCGAAGTTCAGGCGAAGGGGGGGAGGCTTCCTGCCTTGCCAGGCCAAAATTCAGGCTGGGGAGAAGTGCCCTGTCTCCCCAGCCACAAAACAAAACGTAAAAAAAAAAAAGACCCCGTGATAGGCTACGTGATGATTTACGTAGCCTATCATGGCTAGATTTCCAAAGTCAGCCGTGATAGGCTACGTGACGATTTACGTAGCCTATCACGGCTGACTTTGGAAATCTAGCCGTGATAGGCTATGTAAATCGTTACGTAGCCTATCACGGGGTCTTTTTTTTTTTACTTTAATTTTTTTTTTTTGCGATGGCGGCGGCGGCAGCCAGTCGGGAGACTGGCCGCTGCCCCCGCCCGCGCCGAACCGCCGCCGAACTGCCGCCGGGAGGGACATTCGCCAAAGGTAAGTCCCGGGCGAGGTGGGGGGGCGGAGAATTTCACCGCTGATTTCGGGGGGCCGAATGTGTTGGTGCTCGGCCCCCTGAAGATTCGGGGGGAAATTCTCCGCCATCCCTACTTTCCTCCCAAGGAGCAAGCGTCTTTTAATTTCATGGCTACAGTCATCATCTGCGGGGATCTTGGAGCCCAAGAAAATAAAATCTGTCACTGCTTCCATTTCTTCCCCTTCTAAATGCCAGGAAGTGATGGGGCCAGATGTCATGATCTTTAGGGGTTTAATTTATATATACCATTATATAAATACCCCCTACATATTTTATTATACTTAGTAGTATATAAATATCACAAATGAATAATAAATACAATACATATGTTCTGCTCCCATTGAAAGCAGTTTAGAAACAGCCACATCTGAAAAATCAAATACTCTTGAGGAAAATAGGGGAATGTGTCTCTAAATGGGAACTTCTGACCTCCAAATGATGTTGTCGGTGTCGTTGCTTGTGCTGTTGCCTCATTTTGTGTGTAAGACAGGTTCTGCTCATCACAGCATGAAGACTCCTTCTCGTGCATGCAGAGTGAGTGACCACCTCAGCAGTAGGCATGAGTTTTATCAACAGAGAGACTTTGTCATTGGACAGATTGCTTCTACATTCTATTTCCTGTACCTTCCTACATCTGTCAGGGGAAAGTTATCTTCAATGTTCATGAAGGAACTCATGTAAGGACTTATCCTCTACCCTGGTAGTTTCATTTTGCTTATACCATAATAGACCACAAGGAAGAGAAATGGATTCTCGGAGTGCAAAAATACATTTGTTATAGGAAGCCCAATGCATTTTGGACTTTTTTTTCTTATTTTGAAACTGTCTTCAATAGTAAAGAAAAATGTTCTGCTGATTTTTCTTAGCAAATAATGGTTTCCTGTGTCAATCTACTGGCATCACCTACTGGTTTCCTAGAATAAATTTACTATTTTCTTGCTTATACCATGATAACCAGGAAGAGCTACTTAACCCACAGAATGCTTAAGAACCTTCAATTAGGTTTCAATAAGAAAAGTGGTATAAAGGCCACACTTGTGTTTTCATTAATTTACTTTGTTGATTGCTAATAATTCATTCAATTTCTTTCAATTGCATAATTCTAACATATCACTTTATTTTATTTTGGAAGACAATTAAAAAAATAAAGGCAACCAAAAAAAGAACATGGATAACAATATAACTAGATTGCTAAAGAAATAAAGTAGCTCACTAATTATCATTCTTATTCTATCACTGAATATTTGTGGAACAGCTAGAGAAAAACAGCTTAAATACTACATCACTGTACAATGAAAAGGATGACAACAAATGTTATATATTTTGTGTTTGTCTCTGTGTGTGTTATTTCATGAAGGCACGTTTGTGCATTAGTCACAAAAATATAGAGAACTGTACTTGGTTGGAAGTTGATCTAATGTGTGTAGGGCTTCCACATTGGAAATAAATGTAAACTGTGGCACCATAGTATCCATCTATCTTGAAGTTAGGATTCCTTGCTTGCTACACTCGCTGACTAATTTTGCATATGATCATAGCTACCCAAATTGTATCAATTTGCTGCTGTTTAGTTCATTGCTTTGGGGACTTCCAGTTATGTGCTATGTTGTTCATGCCTACTGAGAAGCAGGTCCTGTAAATTCAATAGGGCTGACTTCCAGGCATATGGTGATAGGATTGCAGCCTCAGATGTGATAGTTATTCTATTCAATAATGTTATATGATTGCATTGAGCACCATTTCATGTCTCCCTTATTCTGTCAATGCCACTGCCTCTGTTTTAAATATTTCCTTTCATCTTTTTTTTTTAAATTACCAGTGCCAGATTTTGCTCTTCTGTTTATGTTTTCCAGCACCAGAGGTTCTCCTTTTCTTTATTCTGAGTTAGTAAGGGATTCATAGCTGATCTGTCTGATTACTCTCCTCTGTTTTGGCACTAAACACTACTGTGTCCATTCCATATCCTAAGGTCTGTGTATGTCCTCAGTATCACCAATATATTCTCTGAATCCATGATCTTATGGAAGCCTCCCTTGCAAAACGTGCATGTTTATATCATCACAAGAAATGCTCATTTCACCTGTGCATCATTTGTTATCATGAGGGGTTTAGGAGTATGAGGTGTGGGCTTCTTGCCTCAGTCAGCATGAATTCACTGGCTGTGCTTGTTCAAGCCAGTTTTTCTCAGGTCCTCCAACTCCACTTATTATCTGCAAGGGGCTAATAAAAATAAGATGAGGGAAATACCCCTCCCTCCACACACACTGTTATTCCCCAATAACTGGTATGCAGAGGAAAATATGGTTTAGTACACCTCTGTCATTTCTGCCTTCACTCACCTTTTCTCTAAGCTGAACAGTCCAGAGGATGTATCCTTTCCTCATAGGTGAATTGCTCCAGCCTCCAGTTGTTCTTCTCTACCCTTTTCCCAGTCTACACTGTCTTTTTTAGGTGCAGTGACCAGAACGGCACACAGTATTTGAGTTCACGACACACTGTAGATTTCTCTGAGGGGAATATGAACCTGGCAGTTTCATTTTTTATTCCTTTCCTAATCATTCCAAAGGAATGTGCATTTTACAAAACAGCAACACTTTGGGTTGCCATATTCAAAAATCTCTCCACCATAGGGATGGTGGAGAATTTCTCCCCGAAACTTCGGGGGGCCGAGCGCCAACGTGTTCAGCCCCCCGAACAAGTTTCGGGAGAAATTCTCCACACCCCCCCACACCCCGCACCCCCCCCCCGGGATGGGACTTACCTTTGCCGAATGTCCCTCCCGGCAGCGGGTCCGGCTGGCGGTTCAGCGGGTGTTCATCCAGGGCGGGGGCGGCAGCCGATCTTTCAACCAGCTGCCGCCGCCGCCGCCATTGCAATAAAAGAAAAAAGAAAAAAAACGCCCCCGTGATAGGCTACGTGACGATTAACGTAGCATATCACGGCTAGATTTGCAAAGTCAGCCGTCATAGGCTATGTAAATCGCCACGTAGCCTATCACGGGTGACTTAAAAAAAAAAAAAAAGCACTACTTTTTTGTTTCTCCCGAACAACCTTCGGAGGACCGAATGCGTTGGCACTCAGCCCCCCGAAGTTTCGGGGAGAAATTCTCCCCCATCCCTACTTCAGATATGAAAGAGAAGGCAGTGCTTTGTGTTATAGCATGGTAATGCATGAACATTAAGGCACTTTCAAGGTACTCATGAACATTAAGTGACTTTCGTCCACCCCTACTCCACCACAATCCCAAGATCTATTTCTTGGTCTGTCACTGCTATCTCAGATCCCCTCAGCTTATATTTAAAGTTGGTATATTTTGCCCCTGTGCACAACACTTTACACTTGCTTATTTATTTATTTATTTATTTATTTCATTTCTGTACCACCCAATAGCTGAAGCTCTCTGGGCGGTTCACAAAAATTAAAACCAAACAACACACAATAAAACAATTTAAAATATATAGAACATTAAAACCACAATATAACAATACAACCACAATAAAACCTAGCAGCAGTACAGGAATTTAAAATACAGATTTAAAACAGCAAAGATAAAAATTTAGAAAGCTAAAATGCCTGGGAAAATAAAAAGGTATTCACCTGGCGCCGAAAGGAGTACAATGTAGGCGCCAGGCGAACCTCACTAGGGAGCTCATTCCACAGCCGGGGTGCCACAACAGAAAAAGCCCTCCTCCTAGTAGCCACCCGCCTCACTTCCTTTGGCAGGGGCTCACGGAGAAGGGCCGCTGATGATGATCTTAAGGTCCAGGCAGGCACATATGGGAGGAGGCGATCCTTCAGGTAACCTGGCCCCAAGCCATTAAGGGCTTTGAATGTTAACACCAGCACTTTGAATCGGGCCCGGAAATGGACTGGCAGCCAGTGCAGCTGGAAAAGTACTGGCGTAATATCAGCTCGCAGGCCAGTCCCTGTTAACAATCTTGCTGCCCTATTTTGGACCAGCTGAAGTTTCCGGACCGTTTTCAAAGGCAGCCCCACATATAACGCATTGCAGTAATCCAGACGAGAAGTTATCAGAGCATGGATAACTGTAGCTAGGCTATCTCTGTCCAGATAAGGGCATAGTTGGTATACCAGCCTAAGCTGATAAAAAGTGCTCCGTGCCACTGAGTTCACCTGTGCCTCAAGTGACAGTTCTGGATCCAAGAGCACCCCCAAACTATGAACCTGATCCTTTAGGGGGAGTGCAACCCCCTCCAGAACAGGTTGAATATCACCTAGCCGGGCAGATGAACCACCCACTAACAGTACCTCCGTCTTGTCTGGATTGAGTTTCAGTTTATTAGCCCTCATCCAGTCCATTACCCTGCCCAGGCACTGGTTCAGAACAGCCACTGCCTCACCTGGGTTTGATGAGAAAGAGAGGTAGAGCTGGGTGTCATCCGCATATTGATGGCACCTCAGCCCACACCTCCGGATAACCTCCCCCAGCGGTTTCATGTAGATGTTAAACAGCATGGGGGATAAAATAGAGCCCTGTGGAACCCCATGGCACAATTGCCATGGCACAGAGCAATAATCCCCCAGCACCACCTTCTGGAATCGGCCATCCAAGTAGGAGTGGAACCACTGTGGTGCAGTGCCTCCAACTCCCAACCCAGACAACCTATCCAGAAGAATACCATGGTCGATGGTATTGAAAGCCGCTGAGAGGTCCAGGAGAATCAACAGAGTCACACTCCCCCTGTCCCTCTCCCGGCAGAGGTCATCCCACAGGGCGACCAAGGCAGTTTCCGTTCCAAAACCAGGCCTGAAGCCCGATTGAAATGGATCTAGATAATCCGTTTCATTCAAGAGTGCCTGGAGCTGTCCTAAAACCACCCGCTCAAGCACCTTGCCCAGGAAGGGGATGTTGGCCACTGGCCTATAATTGTTAACATCCTCTGGGTCCAGGTTAGGCTTTTTCAGGAGTGGTCTACTTACTGCCTCTTTTAAAGCAGCAGGCACCACTCCCTCTCTCAAGGAGGAATTTACAACCTCCTGGACCCAGCCGGACAACCCCTCCTTGTTTGATTTAATAAGCCATGAAGGGCAAGGGTCAAGCACACAAGTGGTCGATCAGACTTGGCCAAGCACCTTGTCCGCATCCTCAGGCCTCAGTAACTGAAACTCATCCAATAAAACTGGACCAGATGGTGCTCTGAACGCCTCTACCAATGGAACTGCATTAATGGTGGTGTCCAATTCATGACGAATCTGAGCGACTTTATCCTCAAAGTGCCGTGCAAACTTGTCACAGCGTGCTACCGAGGGTTCCACCGTCTCTCTCCCTGGCCCAGAATGTAACAGGCCACGAACCACTCGGAAAAGCTCTACTGGACGACACTGAGAAGATGCAATGCTGGTGGAAAAGAACTGCCTCTTTGCCACCCTCACCGCCACAGAGTAGGCTCGATAGTGGGCTCTTACCTGTGTTCGGTCAGACTCAGCACAACTTTTCCTCCACCTGCGTTCTAGCCGTCTCCCCTCTTGCTTCATTGCCCTTAGCTCAGGTGTATACCAAGGAGCTGGCCGGGCTCTGCTCAGAGGGAGAGGGCGCTTGGGCGCGATCGTGTCAACCGCCCGAGTCATCTCTGCATTCCACAGAGCGACCTGGGCTTTGACAGGAGCACCAGCCATACCAGCAGGAAAATCCCCCAGAGCCCTCTGGAATCCATCGGAATCCATTAATCTCTGGGGGTGGACCATTTTAATAGGTCCCCCACCCTTGCAAGGGGAAAGGCCGCCAGAAGTCTAAACCTCAGCAGGAAGTGATCTGACCATGACAAAGGAACAGATGTTAATTCCTCCACTTTCAGATCACCATCCACCTGCCCAGTCGAGAAAACCAGATCAAGCGTGTGTCCTTTTATATGCAGTGGGCCGATGACATGTTGGGACAGCCCCATGGTTGTCATGGCGGCCATGAAGTCCTGAGCCGCCCCGGATACAGCGGCCTCGGCATGAAAGTTGAGATCCCCCAGGACCATCATCCTGGGGGTCCTCAACACCAAGTCCGAGACCACCTCCGTCAGCTCAGGCAGGGAGTCTGATGGGCAGCGGGGTGGGCGGTACACCAACAGAATCCCTAATCTGTCCCGGGTACCCAGCACAAAGTACAAACACTCAAGATCTGCACTCGAATGAGCAGGAAGCCTGGAGAGGGAGATTGAATTCCTATAGACCACGGCAACCCCCCCTCCCCGACCCTCAAGTCGGTGTTGGTGCTGCACCGAGTACCCAGGAGGACACAGCTGGGAGAGAGTGACCCCTCCCAGTTCCCCCACCCAGGTCTCAGTAATACATGCCATGTCAGCCCCCTCATCCACAATCAAATCATGGATGAGGGAGGTCTTATTTTGGGCCGACCTGGCATTCAGCAGCAGCAGCACCAGACCCGAGGGCAGACTGGTAAGGCTGCCAGGAACCATCAGGTTGGGGGAAGAACAAGAAGAGGGGACAGCTGTAAGGTGTCTAGCCCCTCTTCTCCTCAGCTGGCCTGTTAATCCCCCAACGCCATACTTCCCCCTACCCATGACCACAGTTATGGTGGCACCTCCCCCACCCCCTGAGTTGCCCAATCGTCCTCCCAGGCACATATTAAAATATTAGGATATAAAATACACAACAGTTTAAAAGAATATAAAAGAGATAAAAGAGAACAGCAGCTAAGAAGGAGCAGATAGTCCACGTTTGCCCCTTCCCCTTGTCTTTAAAGCTGCTGCCCTCTTCTGCTGCTGCTATTTGCTGCTAGTATTGTGGCTGCTGGTGTTTTTCGCCATATAATTTTCGCCATAGTCTACATAAATGTTTACGTAGACTAGACGTGCCAAAATAAGGAACGCAAATGGTGGCGCCCATGAGCGCTGCCATTTGCGTACGCGTGGTTTTTTTTTTTTACTCAGCCGTGATAGGCTACGTAAACATTTAGGTAGCCTATCACAGCTGACTGCAGGGACGCAAACAGCGGGATGCCTCCCACAGTTCGTCTGGCATGGGGTCTGGCAGCGGACGTGCCCACGGAGCCAACGCACGGAACCGGTCGATCTGGTTTCGTGACAAAGAATCGGCTACAGGGTTCCCCAGACCCGGCACGTGGCAGGCGCAGAACCATATGTTGTGGCGTAGGCATTGGAGGGTAAATGCTCTAACTAACTCCATGACCCTTTGGTTTCTGGAGGATAATGTATTAATGACGTGCACTACAGCCAAATTGTCGCACCAAAAAAGAGCGACAGAGTTGGCCATCAAGTCTGCCCAAATATGTACAGCCACGTAAATGGGGAAGAATTCCAGGAAGGTGAGGTCATAACAGATACTGCCGGCAGCCCAGCTCTCCGGTCACTGGCCCAGGCACCACCAGTCTTGCCAAATTAGCCCAAAACCAAAGGTGCCAGCCGCGTCCGAATGGATCTGCATGTCGGCGCGTAGAAGTAACTCGCGCCTCCAAAAGGAGATGCCGTTAAAGTCTCTCAGAAATTTAAGCCATACCCACAGGTCCATGCACATAGCGGAGGTGACTCTGGTGGGATGATGCGGGAGTCGAAGACCCCACATTGCCCAGCAGAGCTGTCGCAGGAATGCGAGGCTGGGGGCCACCACCCTACAAGCGATGTTCAAATGGCCAACGACCTCTTGGAGGGCTCTAAGGGAGACCTTACGAAGGTGCAAGATGGATTGGAGCTTATTCCTACATACCAGCAATTTATCGTGAAGGAGACGAGAACACTGTGCTAGGGTATCGAGCTCGATCCCTAAGAACGTCAAAGTAACAGCTGGGCCCTCTGTCTTCTCATGTGCCAAAGGGACACCTAAATCTGAGGAAAGGGATATGAATGCCTTAATCAGGTCAGACCATTGACTGCCGTCCCCGGGTCCAGCAAACAGGAAGTCATCCAAATAATGGACCACATCACCGCAGACCGTCTTATCCCATACGGCCCATTCCAGAAAGGTACTAAATGTTTCAAACATGGCGCAAGAGATGGAGCATCCCATAAGGAGGGCACGGTCCATGTAAAATTTGTCCTGGAAGGAGAATCCCAGCAAATCAAAATCCAGAGGATTGATAGGCAAAATGCGAAAAGCGGATTTGATATCACACTTGCTCATCAATGCCCCGCGGCCCAGGGCTCTTATCATGGCTACCACAGTGTCGAAGGATGTATAACGCACGGAACATAGGTAATCTGGGATTTCATCGTTAACCGACTGGCCCTTGGGGAAAGAGAGGTCATGAATTAACCTGAACTCACCGGGCGATTTCTTGGGGATAATTCCCAAAGGGGAAATCCGCAGGTTGGGTAGCGGGGGCGAGGAAAAGGGGCCGATGACCCGACCTGACTGAACTTCTTTGTTAATTTTGTCTTGCACCAAGCGCCACATGCTAAGAACAGACCGGTGGTTACCGGTCAGATATGGCTTGCGCAGACCCACAAAGGGGATCCTGAAACCCATTGTGAAGCCGCGTTCCAAGTAGATCACTGCTGGACGATTTGGGTAACACCTTAGAAGCGGAAGGAGCAGAAGGATCTTAACTGGGCTGGGGCCCTTTGGGAGGGGGAGGATGCCCACCGCCCTGTTTTCTGCCACCACGGCCATCCCTTGGGGGACCTCTCCAACCTCTGGCTCTTGGGCAGGAGGAGCAGGAGTGTTGACCACCACAAAAGGAGCACTCGTGCTGGAAGCAGCATGGGTTTCGGGAGCAGTAACCTTTGGAGCTGAACTCCAAGCACAGCCAGCGGTGTTGAACCCCTGGACCCGCAATAGGTCTAGCGGCTATTGCGGGCGACAGCTTGGCCAGGATGTGGCCGCTGTCGGACCTGTCGCCGAAGCCTGGCCTAGAAGGGGTCATGAATTGGAGCAAAGGTCCTGGTCCTTCAGATCCCAGCGCATGGAGGAGTCAATGGAGGCCCTCCTTCGAAAGGCCTCATCGTAGGCCAGCCATGCACTCCCTTCATAGTCGGTGTAAGCCCTGTATATTATGTCAAGGTATTTGGTGAGAACCCAAGCCCTCTCAGGGAATCTCTGTTGGAGGATGCCAGAGTAAATTAAAAAACCTGGCAACCAGTTCTCCCAGGTGTGAGGCACCTGGTGTGAAGTGTGATGCTTTGCTCCACTCAGGATCTCGGTCAAGGGTCCTATCTTTATTTCTGGGTTCGGGCTCGTGAAAGAGCAGGGCAAAGACATCGGTAAATTCACCCCGCAAAATCTTTTCTCTGGTGGCAATGGTTAAGTGAAAACCAATAGGGGAGGATGTAGCACCAGTGGGCATAGATCCTCGATTCAGGTTGGCACATGGGTCAACTGAGGACAACTGTGGGGCTAGGAGAGGAGGAGATAGGGAAGCCAGGGGGTCCCGAACCGAACCGGCGGGCCCCTGCCAAACACTGGCGGAGGCGACGTTAAGCGGATGAGGCTGGAGCAGTGGCGGGGCCGACGTGGTGGCATCTCCTGCCGGTAGCAGTAAGGGGAATGAGGTGCCAGGCCCCACTGAATTAGGTGGGTTGGCCACTGGAGCAGTTGAACTAGGAGTTGAGGCCAAGGCAACGGGCTGGGGAGTACTAACTGGGGAGGCTGAAGTAACTGAAGGAAGTGAGAGAGGGGGGACTGGGCCACCCTGAAGGGTAAACCACGGCAACCAACCCCATGGTATGATTTGCCCCATGCCCGGCCAGGCGAATTGAGGTGCCGAAGCAGTCTCACCTGTATCAATCGTGGGCGTGCTCTGATCCCTAGCTGGAAAAACTGACGTTGCTGCTTGTGTGCCCAGGGAAGATGAGGCCACAGAAG
Source organism: Heloderma suspectum (assembly GCF_057233095.1). NCBI lineage: Eukaryota > Metazoa > Chordata > Lepidosauria > Squamata > Helodermatidae > Heloderma > Heloderma suspectum. Next base: position 88,978,807 of record NC_139463.1, on the reverse strand, counting down.
GGAGGAGCTCCACTGAAGGCGGTGCGCCTTCTGGAAGAGCCGAGGAAGAGGAGGTGGATGTCTCAATAGCGTCCAGGCGAGCTGAAATAGAAAGGAGCAACGAGCGTTGGGTCTGCTGCTGCGTTCACTTAGGCTAGACCGCTGAGGGTTTTTTGGGCCTGGCTGGGGGAGGGAGAGGGATCCCCGAGGAATGCTCAACAGCTTCCAGAAGAGAAAGAATTGATGTCAGTACTGGGTCTGAGAGTCCTCATCAGAATCGGGCCTTGGCGGTGGTTTTTTGGTGGGGCGGGACCCTCCCCTTCCCTTTCTTACCACCTTGGCCCTTCTTGGGAGGCATGATGCAAAAGGTGAGTTAAGCTTAGCTGCTATCGGAGACTTAAGTAAACAAGTGGGCACCCCGGGCAACAGGCAGCTACCTCACAATCTTCACGATCAGCGGATACGAGTTCCAGACTGAGAGATCAAAGCTCAAGAGGCGCAGCAAAGATTTTTTTCTTTTTATAATCAGCGGTGATGGAGACGCGCTTGAGCGTGGGCGCCCTCAGCCGAGGGTGCCCTGGCTCGGGAGGCGCCAAACAGGCAGCTGCGGCTGCTTCACAATTTAATGAATTAAATCTTTAATTAATTAATTTTTATTTGGGGGGGAGATGCCAATAGGAAAAAGAACTAAGGCACTGTGGGTAAAACACCCAGCCTCTGGCTCTGCAGCCAGACTCCCCTCCCCACCAGGCCGTCTCAACTGTCGAGCTGGGGGGGGAGGCAAGCACACAGCTGCCGAGACCGCTGCAGCCGGCAAACACCAGCGCCACACTCAACGCGCACCGCCGCCGCCCCTCGCCAGCACCAACGTCTCCGAGGCCGCAGCGAGGCAAGTGCAAGGCCGCAGCCGCTGGAAGCCGGCAGAAGGTGAGCCAGGAGGAGGCTGGTGGTCTAATAGACAGGCCAGCCGGCAGGCGGGCCGAGAGCCGGCCAGCTGGCCAGCGGGCTGGCAGACAAACAGGTGGGCGGGCGGGCAAATGAGTGAGGGGGCGGGTGATCGAGCAGGCAGGCGGACGAGCGAGCGGGCGAGCGAGGTGAGTGTGGGGGGTGAACAAATGGCCAAGCGAGCAGGCGGGCGGGTGCGCGCCACCCCACCCGGACCCCCGGGAAGAAGGAGTAAGGCGCCTCACCCAGGCGCGCACACCAGGAGCCGCAGCTGGTGCTCACACAGGCAGTAACGGCCGGCTGCGGAGAGGAGAGGTCTCGTACTCGAGCGCTGCCACTGCGCCGCGGGCCAACCCGGGGCCGCAGCGGGCGCTCGAGAAGAAGAGCCGGCAAGGAGGGACGGAAGGAGGGGGGGCGGACATGATATCACCCAGCAACGTTGGCTCTCCCGACGACCAGCAGGCGCCGTCCCAGAGGGAGCAGCGCCGGAGCTCACGAGACCGGCCGCGAGTGTTGGCAACTCGATAGCCGCGCGTGAAGAGAAGCTTTGGTGCGCAGAAGCACGCTGAGTCCAGGTGGCTGGAACGACGAAACCGATCTCCAGCAGGCAAGAATCCCTCGTCGAATCCAGGCGAGTCTTTAGCTCTCAATAGCTGCGTCGCGCCAAAGAGCTGAGATAGGGAGGGGGGTCGAGTTTAAGACAACTCGGCCTGCTCCTCCCCGACTGGTGGTGCGACTGGGGTGCACCAATCAGAGGCCCATACGTCTTATCACCCCACCCGCCCACAATGCCCCCCCCCCTTTCAGCCAGACAAGCTGGCGCCGGGTAGGGCATTATTTTATAGGACAACCACTGTTTCCCAGGACTGCGACTGAGAACCATTTCAGGGTGGGATATCAAGGCCAGTCTGCCCAGGCTTAGGGAATGCATGGTCTGGCTCTTTTCCTCACTGGCCTACAGTTGTTTAAACCATTGTTTCATAAGAGCTGAGATTAATAAAACTGTAGACAGTTTCACAGCAACATAGTATACATCTCTTACTAACAATCCACAATTCCCCACATTGTGAGTCTGGGGTCAAAAATACTGGTTATATGAAACAATATGACCAATATTCTCTGTGTCTAAGTAGTCTGAGCAGGAAGCCGGCTGATATTCCCCTTGCTCTGGACAAAGAGAGGTTGGATGCACCAGGTCTTTGGCCCCCGCTGCTGCTTCCCCTGTTCTCCTCCTCTAGGTGTCACAACAGTGCCAGCACAGGGAAAGCACATTTTCTCCCCTGTAATTATCAACATGTCTCTGATTAATTGTCTTCCTCACTAAGCCCCAAGGGATATCTAGGGGCCTCGAGAAAAAATAACAACAACACTGGAATATTTTATAAAGCCATCCTTATAAAAGCTGGGCCAAAGGGCCAGAACCAATGTCACACAGGGGGCTGATAATATTATGTGATGTCTGTGCTGCAGACTGGGATTCCAATAGAGATAAAATATTAATAGTAGTTTGAAATAACTGCAACTACTAGGACCATCTCTACTAGGACCAGAGAGCTTCAGCTATGGGGCGGTATAGAAATATATCATCATCATCATCATCATCATCATCATCATCATCATCATCTCCTTTCCAAAGGCTTTTTCAATTTCTCAATATTGCTTGGTGCATCAGTACAAGAAGGGATCAAAAATTCCACAGAGATATACACCCGCATGAAGTAGTAACAAAAAACCCTGAACAGTCTGCAATTTAAAACTGGGGAACTGGTGTAGTTCTCCGCTTACAAAAATCTAGCAGTTTTTCAGTAGGGTCAGCTCCAGTTCAAGGCAGGTTACAAACAGGTGATTCTGAGATGTCAAATTCTCTTGAGAACAACAGAGAACTATGTTTCTATATGGGAACTTCAGTCCTCCAAATGCTCATGTCACTGGTATGGTTGCTAGGGCTGCTCCCTCATTTTATGTGCAAGACAGATTCTGTTCATCACAGCATGAAGACTCCTTCACATAAATGCAGAGCAAGTGACCATATCACTAGTCAGCATGAGTTTTATCAGCGGGGAGACCTTGTCGTTGGAGAGGTTGCTTCTACGTTCTCTTTCTTGTACCCCTCTACAACTTTCAGTGAAAAGCCATCTTCAGCGTTCATGAAGCAACTAATGTAAGGACTTCTGTATGTAAGGAATTTGATCTAATGTATGAAGGGCTTCCACACAGGAAATAAATGCAAACTATGGTGCCATAATATGTATCTCAAAACTATGGATTCCTCGCTTGCTGCACTTGCTCCTTGCTTATACATACTTGCATAAGGGGACTATGATACTGGCAATTTTGTTTTTGACCCATTTCCTAATTATGCCTAAGACAGAAAGTGTCTTTTGCACTGCAGATGCACACTGGGTCGACATTTTCATCAGGCTATCCACCACAACCCCAAGGTCCCTTTCTTTGTCAGTCACTGCTTGCTCAGATCCTGAATGTTTGTATGTGAAGTTGGGATTTTTTAGGGATGTACAAAAGTCACTTACCCGGTCCCACAGCTTGCTTCGCGGTGGGGGGGGAGGAGCTTCGCTTCTCCCCCCGAAATTCAGGCCGGGGAGAAGCGCCCCGTCTCCCCGGCCGCGAAATACAAAAGTAAAAAAAAAAAAAACTGTGATAGGCTACGTAACGATTTACGCAGCCTATCATGGCTAGATTTCCAAAGTCAGCCGTGATAGGCTACGTAAATCATTATGTAGCCTATCACGGGTGACTTTGAAAAAAAAACAAAAAAAGTGCGTACGCAAATGGCGGCGCCCATGGGGCACCGCCATTTGCGTTCCTTAGTTTGGCACGTCTAGTCTACGTAAAGATTTACATAGACTACAGGGACCAAATAAGGAACGCAAATGGCGGCGGCCATGGGGCACTGCCATTTGCGTACGCACTTTTTTTTTTCAAAGTCACCCGTGATAGGCTACGTAACTATTAACGTAGCCTATCATGGCTGACTTTGGAGATCTAGCCATGATAGGCTATGTTAATCGTTACGTAGCCTATCATGGTTTTTTTTTTTTTTTACTTTGTAATGGCAGCGGCGGCAGCCGGTCGGAAGACCAGCTGCCGCCCCCGCCCCCGACAAAATGCCGCTGAACCGCCGCCAGGACCCGCCACCGGGAGGGACATTTGCCAAAGGTAAGTCCCATCCTGGGGGCGGTGGGGGGGCAGAGAATTTCACTGCCGATTTCAGGGGGCCGAATGCGTTGGCACTCTGCCCCCCAAAGATTCGGGAAGAAATTCTCCGCCATCCCTAGGATTTTTTGCCCCTACGTGCATCACTTTACAATTACTTACACTGAAACACAGTTGAAATTTTGATACCCATTCTCCCTGTTTGGGGAGATCCTTTTGGAGCTTCTCACAGTCCCTTTTTGTTTTACCAGGGATATTTAGTGGCCACTCCTCTGTATTTAAACCAGAGCAAACAATAGCAGACTTTGCTGGAAGCAACACATTGGTAACCTGGAAAGCTTCCTGGTTTTACCGGAATTGTGAACTCATTGGGATGTCTTCTGTGAAAAGCTGAACCCCAGGCTGATGGGTTGTTCATTGCGATGTTCATGAACAGGTTCTTGTCAAGGAACTAAGTGGTTAACTAAGTTCCTTGACTTAGTTAACTAAGTGTTAACTGTGGATCTTTATTGGGACTGTAAAGGCTCATCGCTGATTACTGGAATTACTGAACTAAGAGATTTTACTGTGAGTTGTGTCTTGGCTCTGGGAAGACAGGTTCCAGCAGCCTTGATGCTATTAGTAATATGCTCCTCAAAATGCTCTTCTGCATCTCTTATTATCTGCTTGCAACTCCTTTGCACAAGGTTGTGCTCTCATTTATTCTCCTTGTTTGGCCAAGGCTTTCATTTTCCTGAAGGAAGCATTCTTTTCTTTAAGAATGTCCTACACATTGCTCATTAACCATGCTGTTGACCTCTTGGACTTCGTGTTACATTTCCTGGCCTGTCTTATACATTCTAGCTGAGCTACTATTATTCTGGTTTCAAGTAATTTCCAAGTGATTTGAAGGTATTTAACCCTCTTGACACCCTTTTCAATTTCCTTTATATCAGTTCTCTCATTTTAGACTAGTTTTCGCTTTTGAATTCAAATGTGACTATGTTGAACTTCCTTGGCAATTTTCCACTTACATATGTATGAAATCTAGCCCCCAAGTCCTTCTTTGTGTGCTGTGTGTGAGTGCTAACTGGATGTATTTCAAACACATTTGGTTGGAGTTCCGTTTCCTTCCCTGGCTGACAAGTAGAAAGGATTGTGGCTGGGACCCCTTTTGCACCCCTGCTTCTCTCCTCATGATCTGTTTAAATGGTTGTATAATTCTACCTGAACAGACAATCAACATTTGCAGTGAACAAACATGAAGCTGACCCGCTCATAAAGAAACAGGGGGCAAGAGCACAAAGCACTGGAAAAGTAGAGTGAATTATATGCGTACGCTGGATAGACCCCTTCACCCTTCTAGCCTCAGTGACTATGCATTGGGAACTGGCCTGATCATACCATCTTGGATTAGGACACATTCTCCCTTCACCCCTTCTTCTCCCTGCTCTCTACATTCACCCCCAACCCTTTCATATTCCTTCACAAATGTTTTAGTAACTTCTGCTTACATAATGCCATCCTTCTAACTCCACAAACCCTTCCTACTGACAGCTGAATACTCTGCACATATCCACAGCCTAGTTTTAGGTCTGCAGCCAGTCTCCATGGGAACTCAGCTAACCTCCCTATGACCCACGTTTTCATTATTGTCTCAAATAGTTTCTTTTTCTGGGGTCTAAATTCCAATGTGCTACCACAGTATTTCCCCAAAAGTGATGTGTTTGTTTAAATACTTATTTGTGTTAGCTAAAGAGATACACCCTTGTTTTCAGATCTGAGTTACCCCCACTTTGTCCATGACACCCTATTGCCAATGTTAAGAAGTTCCTTTTTATGAATGTGTGACTTTTAGAACATGAGCAACTTTGTACACGTAACTAGAAGGAGCACATCCAGGAACACCATCATGAGTTCTATCCATTGCTAGTTCAATCCTCTTTAAAGCCTTCTAAATTTGTGGCCAGTTCTAATCTGTATGGTAGGACTGTTGTAACGATTCCTTAGATAATGTACATGAAGCAAATTACTTCTTAAAGGCTAACTGTCATTTATATGGTATTACAGCAGCTGGCCAATCAATTCTTTCTTGGGTGGATTGTTGGTTAATACCTTAGGATGTCTGGCTGATGTTTCCTCAATGGGATCTAATGCTTAGGAGATGATGTGTCTTTGTGGGTGGTTGTTGTTGTTGTTTTTTACTGAGAAATCGATCAGAGCTTGGGGAAAGTGACACCCCTGTAGCTAACATAAGGGAGACATTATAAGACTGTGAAACATCTCAGACCGGAGCAGAGAACTGTGAGGTGGCTGAAGGATGCCACTTCTCTCCCGGAGGCCCTGGTATGTGGTGGTAGAATTTCTACTTTCAAGAAATTCATTGTTGCCTCCACTTATGTCCCAGCCAACTGTATATTGTAAATCAAAAGTTTTATTTTAAAAACATGCCATAAGTCTCCAGCACTTTCTGATCCATAGGAAACCAAGAACAGGTAGCACTACACAGAAATCCACTGTGTGGGGAAAGTGTAATCATATCTGTTTTCTTAAATGTTCAAAGGACTTAATATCTACCATTTCCACATGACGTTGGCTATGTATTCTTTGATAGGAAGACATGCAGAGTGGTGACAATGTGCATTATAGAACTGCCTGTGGCATAGACCCCTGCAGCAATGTCAGAACTGATGTATTTAAGCCAATTCCACATTAGAGATTCCATCTGACCAAATCGTCTCCATGGATGTCAACTCAAGGTTTTTGTGGTCCTCCTCCTCCTCCTCCTCCTCCTCCTTCTTCTTCCACGTATATCTTCTACTGTGCAAACAGTTTAATAAATCAGTTTTGACTTTGTTTTCAGGGGTTATGCCAGGGATTACAGGAAGGCTTCCAGGAGCAGCAGAGAGCTAAAATACTGCAATGCAATCTTGAATACCACTTCTACACATAATTCAGGAGAGCAACCAATGCCCCATCAGAGATAATCATGGCTATAACAAACTGTCTAAAATGCTGCAGCTATTGGTATTATTTTATTACATGGTGCATAACTTTCATTGCAGTGTGATGCCGAAGAACTACCAGCATATTTTAGCCTTGGTGTTTGCTCTAAAGGAGATCAATGAAAATCCCACAGTCTTACCTAATGTCACCTTGGGGTTTCGCATCTGTGAGAGCTACTACAACCCACAGATTACTTATATGGGCACGCTTGGCCTGCTTTCTACACTGCATCAATTCCACCCAAACTACAAATGTGATGTGCAGAACAATTTGATAGCCATCATTGGAGGAATTTACTCTCTCATTTCACTTGAGATTGCCACAATCTTGGAGAATTACAAGATTGCACAGGTAGGTTTGTAGACATGAGTTGGTTTCTTCACCCCATAACGGCAGGAAGAATTTGATATTTGAATTTTGTCCCTTTACCCCCTACATTTTTTTCTCGTTTAGAAAGGTTTTCTCTAGTGGTTTTTTCAGTTCCATCGCTACTGCACAGGAACCTAGTTACTGAGTCCCTTTTAGCTATAGAGGGTTTATTCTGCTGACAAAACTTAATATTTTTTTTGTATAGAAGATGCAGTATTCCCTAATGGTGAGGTCCATTGTGAACATTATTAAAAACTCTGGGAATAAGTTTCATTTTTTAAAAAAAATTCTCAATGTAGTTTCTTCTTTTAAGAAACGTAGGTTGGATAACCCACACATTGTTCCATTCCATGTGTTGAAAATAATGGAATAACGTACATTAGCCTTCCAAAACCTTGAGCCCTCCAGATGTTTTTGACTTCAACAACCGCCAGGATCTGCCAGCATGGCCAATCATCAGGCATGCTGGGCGTTGTATTCCAAAACTTCTGGATAGCAGCAAGTTGGGGAAGTTTGATATACAGTGTTACTGTCATGTATTGGCTTTAGAGCTACATTCATTGACTGCTATAGCATCAAACTCAAGGTCTGCTGAATCTGGGGGCATATTTGATCTCTGCAAAACTGTCCTGGGTTCCACCTTAAAATGGCTGCTGCAGACCTGGCTAGTCAAAAAAGACAAGTAAACTTCCAAGAATACTGAGTACAAGGTGAGATCTGAGCCCCAACACACAACACTTCCTTTGAACCCAAAGTTTTCTGTGCCAACAGAAGCCAATTTCTTCTCTCTCTTTTTCCTCCCCATATCTCTGCCTGCCATTCCCCCCCTTTTTCTCTCACACCCCAGATCCCTACCTAAACTCTCCCGTCCCACACACACACACACACACACACCAGATCACCACCCGTAGAAACTCTCTTTCCCTGGATAAGCAACCAAAGACATTCTCTCTCTCTCTCTCTCTCTCTCTCTCTCTCTCTCACACACACACACACACACAGAGACATACACAAGCACAGACACACACAGTCAAGGACACCATATATCCATCATGCACACACGCATTCATAAACACAGGCCCTGTCCTTCCCAACTCCCCAGGCTGCTGAAGCTGGATTCCCCAGGACCCTGGCCTGCTTCCTGCTACCATCTCCAGACCCCCAGGATGGCTTCCTGCTGGCTTCCCTGACCCACTTGCAGACCCACAGCAGCAAAAGGGGTCCCAACTTCCATCCCCTCCCCTTTTCTTGGTGGCTGGGTGTGCTGCAGATAGGGGTGAATGAAAGTCACTTACCTTTTCTTGCAGCTTTTTCGCGGTGGGGGGGAGCGCTTCGCTGCTCCCCCCGCGAAGTTCAGGCCGGGGGGGGAGGCTTCCCGCCTCGCCCGGCCGAAATTCAGGCCGGGGGGGGAGGCTTCCCGCCTCGCCCGGCTGAAATTCAGGCCGGGGAGGAGGCTTCCCGCCTCGCCCGGCCGCGAACACGAATGTAAAAAAAAAAACAAAAAAACACGTCCCCTGATAGGCTACGTGACGATTCACGTAGCCTATCACGGCTAGATCTGGAAAGTCAGCCGTGATAGGCTACATGAATCGTCACGTAGCCTATCACGGGTGACTGTAAAAAAAAAAAAAAAGCGCGTACGCGAATGGCGGCCTCCATAGGGAGCCGCCATTCGCATTCCTTATTTGGTCGCTGTAGTTTACGTCAATGTTTACGTAGACTACGGCGAAAATAAGGGCAACGCAAATAGCGTTGCCCTTATTTTCGCCGTAGTCTACGTAAACATTGACGTAGACTACAGCGACCAAATAAGGAACGTGAATGGTGGCTCCCTATGGGGGCCGCCATTATCCGTACACACTTTTTTTTTTTTTTTTAAGTCACCCGTGATAGGCTACGGGACGATTCACGTAGCCTATCACGGCTGACTTTGCAAATCTTGCCGTGATAGGCTACATGAATCGTCACGTAGCCTATCAGGGGACTTTTTTTTTTTTTCTTTCATTGCAATGGCGGGGGCGGCAGCCGGTCGAAAGACCGGCTGCCGCTCCTGTCCCGCTCGAACACCGGACGAACCGCCAGCCGGACCCGCCGCTGGGAGGGACATTCAGGGAAGGTAAGTCCCGTCCCAGGGGGGGGGCGGGGGGCGGGGGGGGCGGAGGATTTCTCCCCGAAACTTCTTCGGGGGACCGAACACGTTGGCGCTCGCCCCCCCCGAAGTTTCGGGGAGAAATTCTCCGCCATCCCTAGCTGCAGAGGAAACTGCCAGCCTGCAACCATCCACCGGCATGATTGCCTGAAGGTGTCCCTGAGCCACATATGCAGCCAAGCGGCAATCCTGGGAACTGAAGGTGGCAGTGGCAAGAGGCCCTCACCACACTCCGAAGGAGCCCAGCTGCTCGTAAGACACTTCAGAAATAATGGAACATCAAAACCAGGAGGAGCAGGACAGCTTGGTGAGCACAGCGGAGGGTGTAAGGGGACACAGTGGTGACCACAGGCAAAGTGTTGCCTACCACCAGCCAGCCCTGCAGGTCCATAATTGCACACCTTGGACTTAATGATGTGATGCGCGGGGGGGGGGGTGTTGGGGTTGACAGCCATGATGGCTAATTAGCATAAAACTGACACCTCCGTTCTCCCCTCCTCACTTTTCCATAATTCACAACTGGCTCTACATTCCTGGTATGTTATAGCAAACAAAACAGGAAGGCACACAGGCACTGAAGTCCAACTCTAGTTGCACCACTGTCCCCTAAGCCAAGAAACACAGAACCCGGTAGCACAAAACCCAAACCATCAAGAAAACACATATCCTTCACATATTATAATATAGCGACCTTAGTGACATGTTCGGAGTCTTGGAGCATTCCTAAATGTTCATACATGTCTATTAGTTTAGTCAAAATTATATTAGGTCAATAATTTTAATATGGAATGGTGGAAATAACTGTGCTAGGAATGATATAGAGATGATTTTGTAAAATAATCCCTCCGCTAAGGGGTCAACATTTTCAGAAAGATAACATTTCTGGGCTTCCTCTCAAGGTCGCCCAATTACATAGATTTTAGAAAACATTTTGGGAGATTAATGACCAGGTAGCAATATATGAATACCTTTTCTTCAACATTGTACTCATAATTCTAAAAGAAAATATTTCATGATCCAAAATTGGGTGATTTTTCATTTTCTTGGATAATAAAAAGGCAAGCTTTTTTTCTGAATATTTCCATCTTTTCCCCTAAGCCTTCACATCCCTACCCCCACTGCCATGCTACTGATAGCAAGACAAGGCGGGGGGGGGGGGCGGACTGGCCTGGCCTGTTTCTCCTGCTTGTAACTTTTCCATCCAAGTTATCTATTATTCCCCCAGGGCAGATTGCATGCAGATTGCTCAAAAACAAATGTAAAATAATGAATGTGAAAATGAAAATGAATGCATTGGTTTTTCACATTCATTGTTGTCTTTTCTTTCCTTTTTAATTATTGTTACACTGAAAATCTTATGGATACATCTGTTTCATGCTTCTTTTTCTTTCTTTCTTTCAAATGAATGCACACTTCTGTTCTGTGGCATACACTGAATATCTCCTACACAGAAATAGCCCAGCCACTGATCTCAATGCACTACCAACCTCTAGGTTGGAATATTATAATGCAATGTATGTGGGGCTACTTTCGAAGACTTCTCAGAAACTTCAGTTAGTTAGCATCTGGGTTTATCATGGGACAACATCACACTAAATATATCTTTCCAGCTCCTTTTATTATGATTATGATTATGATTCTTTGTATTTATATTCAGTCAAATGAATTCCTGAGGTGTCATACAAAAAAGACAATGATGCAATAACATGTAACAAAACTCCAGAGGAAGGCAGCAAACATCAGTACAAAAACAACAGAAAGACAATGCAAAGCCAGTATGAGAGAAAGTACTACAAAAGTAAACATAATAAAATACAACAGAAATGATGGTCTAAAACCACATAATACTGAAGCTAAAACCTAAAAAATGTAATAGAGATTAGATATCATCGATTTAAAAGGACAAAAAAAGCCTTAACCTGTGACTGAAAGTGATACATTTTTGACAGCAGGTGATCTTTCCTTGGGAGGGCAGCATGAAACCTGGTGGCATCACCAAGAAGCCCCCCCCCCAAGCTCAGAAAAAGGGGACACACGGAGGAGGGCCTCTTTGGCCATGGGTGGGCACATCAGGGAATTGGTGTTCCATGAAGTACTGAGACTCCAAGCCACAAAGGGCTTTGTAGGTTAAACCAGCACTTTGAATTGGCCTCAGAGGTGAACAGGAAGCCAGAGGTGAACAGGAAGCCAAGATGAGTCACAGCTAGTACATTATACTCCAGTCACAGACTCCTTAACAGCAACATTGACTGTGTTCAATGCCATTTCCATTGAACACAGTCCATTTCCAGGCAGGATTCAATGTACTGAATCTTAACTATAGAACCCTACGTGGCTGATGTGAAGGCCAGGGCAGCTAAAGGAGTGGTGCCTGCTACATAAGCCTGCAAAGACACTGTGTTTCTTTCTCATTAAAGGTCCTCCCACCAGCTGAAATAAGAAAGGTGGAGCAAAAGAAAAGCACTTTTCTGTCAAGCCACCTTGTTTACTGAATGCCTCCTCCTCCCCGGGCCACCACAGGGAGGGACACCAGGAGCCAACTCTACTGTCTTTTCAGTTCCAGGCTAATATGTTTTTATTTGCCCAAGTATTCCAGCAGGTCCTGTGTAAGGTAGATGCAACACCATCCCATTCCCCCTTCCTGTGCCCCCCTTACCTTTACATTTGCTGCTTGCATGTAGGCTCTATGGGGCTCTTGCTGGAGTTCACACAGTTGTTGCAGGAGCTCACTCGGGTCTCCCAAGAGTTCTGTGGCCACCGGTTCTGTGTCCTTGGGATGAGTGAAGGAGAGGACAGGCAGATGCTCTAGAGAGCCCTGAAGACTGCTCTCCCAACACAGCAAATGCCAAGGTAGGAGAGTGGCTGAGTGGGTTCTACAGAGCACCCACTGGAGGACATTAAGGTGGGCCCTCCTTGTAAGGGAGGTGATAAAGGGAGCTGAGTAGAGTGGTGAAATTTCCTCCTCACCCCGGTTCATCCCCTGATGCAAGCACCTCACCCTGTGTCATGGCTGGGCCAGCCCTGCATTCCAGTATGTAATGTGAATTGGCTGACTGAAAAGGTTAGGTCCACTCTGTGGAAAATCATTTTGTGATGATGTTCTTAGCTTTTTCTTGTAGCTTACTTCCCCCATACATTTAGGGAAGTGCATCCTAAAAATCTCTTCAACACACAAATAATTGAATCAATCTGATTCTATAAATGCTGCTCTATAAATACAATGTTTAAAACTCCCTGAACATTCAACTAGCATGTCAGCAATGAAGATTTACATGAGCCATTTCTTTGACCATCCACATTTATGTCAAATCTCACCTGAAGCATTAGAGTTATAGTCCATATTTATCCATATAGGCATCTTACCCAATCAGGATTTGCTAGCACTTTTTTCATTGCACATACCACTCCCATACAGATGTTATTCCATTCATAAAATATCTCTGCATTCTATTTCAGCTCACAACTGGACCTTTTTCCCCAGCCTGGGGTGACAAAGCACTATCTCGTACTTTGTATCAGATGGTCCCAAACGATGCTCATCAGTACATTGGGCTTGTCCAGTTACTTGTGCATTTCAACTGGACATGGATTGGCCTCTTTACTATGGATAATATGCATGCAGAATGGCGTTTGCAAAAATTACTGCCAATGCTTTCACAGGGAGGCATCTGTGTTAACTTTATAGAAAAAATGCCAGCCTTTGGAAAACATGGTGGAAAGGCATGGCCATCGCATAGTGAATTGGAAGGACATTCAGCTTTCATGGAAAGCAAAGCCAATGTGTTTCTTGCTGATACTGCAAGGCCAGAGATAATTACAATAAGCTTGTTAATTCGGGGAGCAGTCCTAGATTCACCTAGAAGTAAGTTATGGATTATGACAACATATTGGGATTTCACAGCAAGCACCACTGTACCGGGTCATGATATACAAACCTTGCATGGTATGCTATCCTTTGCAGTCCACTCAATGGAACCATTAGGATTCAAGAAATTTCTTCAGAGTGTAAATCCTTCCTGGGCAAAAGAAAATGGCTTCATCAAAGTATTTTGGGAAAAGGCCTTTAACTGTTCATTGAAACAATCCAGCGAGAGTAGAGTGTTGAAAAAAGACTGCAGCATGGATGAGAAACTGGAGAGCCTTCCTGGAACTTTCTTTGAAATGAGTATGACTGGTCACAGCTACAATGTTTACAATGCTGCCCTTGCTGTGGCACATGCTTTATATTCCATGTATGTATCAAGATCCAAACACAAATTATGGGACTCTGGAAGAAAGCTGGTGTCCTGGAATGTGCTGGCATGGCAGGTATTTCCAATCAAAGCTACATCTTTTATTTTTTTAGATAGGGAGGTGGCTGTGTGGGGGGTAAGCTGGTACGAGTGCTAGCTGTATTATGTTCTCTTTACATTAAAAGCCACAGAAGTTACACATGAAGCTCTTCTCAGCTTCTCAATGGAGCATTTCTTAAAGTCATGTGTATGAGTTATTAGGTTTAAGGTTAAGGTTAATAGATATCACTTTGCTTGTTGTTTCCATCTCCTTTTCCTTTTCTATAGAATCCTGGTCAGTAACTTATTTTTTCCAGAGGGGCACATTAAGACAAAATGGAGTGAGGGGCATACCATAATTCCCAGTTAGCCAAAACAATCTGCCACAAATTTCTATTTCTACCTGGTTAGGAAATGGGGCAGACAACTCTTCCCAAGGGAAAGGTTTTGCATCCATCTAGCCACAGTAAAGCAGTGAGGAAGCAAGACCCAGACTGATGTAAAATAATCTCAACATTCCTAGGATAGGTACTTGTCAGCGTGATCATGAAAATACTTTGTTGTCCATTTGTGTGTTTTTGTCTTTGAATTTAGCTCCATCCTTTTCTGAGGGGCATCTCATTCAACAACAGTGCGGGGGAGGCAGTAGAGTTTGATGAAAATGGAGAAGCAGTCACAGGATTCGATGTTACAAACTGGGTAATTTTCCCAAATCAATCCTTTCTGAGAGTTAAAGTGGGAATGTTCAATCCAGTAGCTCCTCCTGGAAAAAAGTTAACAGTCCATGATAAAAGCATCGTTTGGCCTAGGACGTTCAAGCAGGTGAGACAGCAAGGATCCTGCCAGATGTAGCACAACTTGATTGTTTCAAAATACTTTACACCACCTTTCCTGTCCAACATAACCAGGCCATGTACAATAAAAGAAACATAATATAAATTAAAGAGTCATGGGAGTGCCTTTTTATTGAAGGTGAGTCATACACCAAAAAGTTCCACCAGTATAAGCCTCAAAGTTCTACTGATTATAAAGAAGTGATACGTGATATCCACTTTCTACCTGATGAGGTCTACAATTGTAGAGACTTGTGATAAAAAATTTCCACAGGTACAAGGAGTGAAATCTGCTGAAAAGTGACACATTTACACTTTTCCCCTATTTCATCATGGCATTTCATATATAACTTCAAAATTTTGCTAAAATCTATTGATGTATTTATTCAGGATTGTAACAGCCGTAATTCTGCATAACGTCCGTAAGAAAGGCTATTTTCCGTAGAAAGCTGTCGGTACAGATTTATCTTCGTAACTTTTGGAGTGTAAAAAAAAGAGGAGAATTCTGGGGGCTTGCGAAAGACAGTACGGAGCACTGGCCGCAAACTGTGGAAGTCAGGTGGCACGGAAGGTACACAATTCGTAGACCCCTACTGAGGGGTCTCAGATGTAGGGATGTTGGAAAAAATCCACCACGGACTCTAGTGAGGCCAGATTCTTTGGAATCAGGCCCCCCGGAGTCTGTGGCAGAACGGACAAACCACCCACCGCCACCACCCGAAATCCCCCCAGACAGACCTACCTGGTGGTGGATGTGGCGGTGGCGGCGGCAGCGGCGGCGGCAGCGGCGGCGGCAGCAGCTCTTCTTCCTGTCACTGCCGGGCTGCTGCGTCCCCAAATGTCAGCCGTCGTAGCGGCTGCCATTCGCATGCCTGCATTGGGCCATGATAGGCTACGTAAATACTTACGTAGCCTATCACAGCAAAGAGCATGGGCACAAATGGCGACCGCTATGCTATTTGCGCCCCTGCTCTTTGCAGTGAAAGGCTACGTAAATACTCACATAGCCTATCATGGCCCAATGAAAGGACACAAATGGCGGCCGCCACGATGGCCGCCATTTGCGGCCGCAGCAGCCCGGCAACAGCTGGAAGTCCGGCTGCTGCTGGTCCTGGCTGGCGGCTCCCCGGCCTTGCTGCAGAGCAGAGCTCACTGGGGAGGATTTCGGGGGGAGGGATGGATCGCCTCCCCCCCCCCCGGATCCCTGGAATGGAACAAGGCAAGGGATTCGTACATCCCTACTCAGATGTTTTGTTGGAGAACCCTAGAACTATGGTCCTGGAGGAACTGAACATCCACACTGCTGCTGCCTTAACAGGACCAGATCAAGCCTTCATGTCCTCTATGACAACTATGGGGTTGTCTTGGATTGTCATTGACCCAATGCATAGGGCAGGGCTCACGCTTCATTTGGCCTTTGTCTCGGGGCATGAGGTGGGTGGCCCAGATCTTGCTGCACTGTGACATGGTGAAGTGCCACAGGCCATCGACATAGTCACTAAGGCCCCTGTACTGCGGCATGATCCTGAGTTGGCCTGATTTGGCATGCAATGAGTCAAGCCAACTCATAGATTTTTTGGTGGGAGGGTTGCACAAATCCTGACTTGCACAAAATCACAGCCAGAAATAGCACAGTTTGCATAAAATCACAGCTACAAACGGTCTAAGCTGCGATGTTGTGCAAATTGTGCTAGTCATGGCCAGGATTTGGCACTAATCCGCCTGCGACTTCGCACAACCCCTCTCCCACTAAAGTTCCTAAATGGCAGGAACTATGCAGCTCGGCTTGCAAATGCAAGCCAAGCTGGGTCCATGCCGGGGATCTGTTGGGCTCTGAAAGGGCCTAAGCATCTATCCAATTTAGAACACCGTGATACTTTACACCCACAAGTGAAACCATAATGATCAAAACATCTTTTTCTCAGTGCTGTCCATTCTCCACTGATGTTTCTGATTAGGTGCTGCCCATTTCTGTGTGTAATGACAACTGCCATCCTGGCCACATCAGGAAAAAGAAGGAAGGGGAGCCATTTTGCTGCTATGATTGTGCCCCGTGTCCTCAAGGGAAAATTTCTAATCAGACCGGTAGGAATCATGGTTCTTCATAGATGTCAAGCATACTGCATCTCATACCATATCCAGCAAAACCAGTGTAACAAAAATGTGCATGGCCTTTGGTCTGGAAGGAGTAAGAAAATGTTTCTGATACTTGAATATGTGGCTATAGGAAGAGGTCTTGTTATACAAGAATGCAGACCTCTCTTTTACATTCAGACCTAGGTATGCTTGGTCACACATTCTGACACACTAAACATTGGATTGATGGTTTCTTTCAGTTGGAAATGTGCTTCATATGTAAAGGAAAGAAGGAAGATATATATATAGCCAGCTACTGACAAAGAACACAGTGCTGTGTCATCAAGTAAAAGTGCAAACCAGTAATTCAGTGTTTCATACATAATACAAAATAAAATGAAACAAGTCCATATGCAAAGCTAGGAGATGAGCCATGGGAAAGGATTATAGTGTCTGTGTAAAATTTGCTATATACTCTTATATGTGGATAGACAACAGGCAGAAAGACAGATCATCACCCTTAGCTTCCAATTTCCTGGCTTTTTTGAGTTTAACCCAAAATGAGATAGCCTTAATTCTGGTGTTAACCTGGCAAGATTAATGGGGCCAGAATGACCAGACATATTCCTTAATAGTAAGAGGCAACGTTTCCAAGCACACCTTCTGTTAAGGAATATGAACAACAATCCCCCAGGAGGGCTTGGAGATGGTTAGAGAAGATGACTCATCCTTTTTCGTCCCTTCCAGCAAGGCGGGGGCAAGCTAGGTGTGAGCGGGAAACAGCAGAAGAACTTTGGGGAGACAAAAGATAGAGAATGGGAATGAGAGTGAAGTGACCTATAAACTCTGAAGCACTGGGGGATAGTATCTCCCTCTCTGGAGATCTGATGTGGGAAAGGCAGGGCTGCTGTTGTATTGGCGTGTTTTCTTTCATCTCTATTCAGTCTATGTATTTGTTAGGGATGTACGAAGGTGACTTACCTTTCCGTGGATTATGCTGATGCTGGGGGGGAGGAGTTCCGTCCCTCCCCCCGGAATCCTGGCCAGGGGGGGAGGCACTCCGTCCCTCCCCCCCGGAATCCTGGCCGGCCGGCTCCGCTCCTCAGGGATTCTGCGGAGCCGCCAGCCAGCTCCGCCAGCAGCCAGACATCCGGCCACTGGCAAGCAGGGACGCAAATGGTGGCGGCCATAGCCGCCGCCGTTTGCGTCCCTGCAGTCAGCCGTGATAGGCTATGTAAATGTTTACATAGCCTATCACTACTGATTAAAACAAAAACAAAAACGCACGTACGCAAATGGCAGCGGCCATGGCCGCCGCCATTTGCGTTCTTTATTTTGGCACGTCTTAGTCTACGTAAACATTTACGTAGACTAAGACGGCGAAAATAAGGGGAACGCAAATAGCATCTGCTATGCTATTTGCGTTCTCCTTATTTTTGCCATCTTAGTCTACGTAAATATTTACGTAGACTAAGACGGCCCAAAATAAGGAACGCAAATGGCGGCGGCCGTAGCCGCCACCATTTGCATATGCGCGTTTTTGTTTTTGTTTTAAAGTCAGACGTGATAGGCTACGTAAAGATTTACATAGCCTATCACAGCTGACTACTGGGACAGAAACGGCAGTGGCTACGGCCGCCGTCATTTGCGTCCCTGCTAGCCAGCGGCCGGATGTCCGGCTGCTGGCGGAGCCAGCCGACAGCTCCGCAGAATCCCTGCAGAGCGGAGCCGGCCGGCGAAGATTTTGGGGGGAGGGATGGAGTTCCTCCCCCCCCCAGCGAAACCCGGCGGAGCCAGGTAAGGCCAATTTCGTACGTCCCTAGTGTGAATGCACTGGCATTCGGCCTCCCAAAATCCGTGGCGGAACGGCCTCCCACCCCCTGCCACCAAGCGGAATCTCCCCGGGACGAAGCTTACCTGGGGCAGATGCTCCAGCGGCGGCAGCCATTTGCATCCTGCCAGGCTGCCATGATAGGCTATGGAAGTATTTACATAGCCTATCACGGAAAGAGCAGTGGCGCAAATGGCGTAGCCGCCATTTGCGTTCTTTTTTTTTATTTTTTGCCATGATAGGCTACGTAAATATTTACGTAGCCTATCACGGCAAAATTCAGGGACACAAATGGCAGCATCTACAGCGGCCGCCATTTGCATCTCTGTGCAGGTTTCCCAGCGGCTGGATGTCAGAAGACCGGCCCCCGCAGCCGCCGCCACCTCACCGCCGCCTCACCGCCACCGCCAGGAAGATCCCCACAAGGTAAGTCCCGTCCCGGGGGGGTGGCGGGGGTGGCGAGCCATTCCGCCACCGATTTCGGGGGGCCGAATGCGCTGGCATTCGGCCTTCCCGAGATCCGTGGCGGAACGTTCATACATCCCTAGTATTTGTAAATACATGCAACTATTTCAAAATGCCATAAGCCTCCAATGCCATAAACCTCTTCCTTCCAACAGAAATCAAACCCAGGTAAGCACAACACCCAAGACCAGTGGTACCATCAGGCTCAGTAGGACTCCTGCCTCAGTTGGCAGGTTGGAAGGGGTGGTGAAATGAGCACCCACACACACACACACACACACACACACACACACACTGCCTTCCCACCTCAGCCTCCAGCCACCGCTGCCATCCTGCTTTGGAGCTGAGTTCCTTCTCAAGTTTGTTGGGTATTGTATTTTGGAGGGTTTAAAATGGTGGGAGCCTCCTGCTGTGTCTGGCACTCTAGAATCTAGTGGGAGTGAAGATTCTACAGTAGGATGCTGCTGCTGGAACCAAGTAAGCTGAGCAGGAAGGGGAGATGGATGTCATGAGTAATTGGTGGGAAAAACAGGGGCAGGGGTGGGGGTAGCAGTATGATGGGGGACAGTCTTTGCTTGCCTACATCAGGCAGCGTCACTGCAGTTGGAGAGAGAGAGAGAGGGCTCCTTCACACCAGGCTTTTATCCTGCGATTAAGATTGCTCCTTCACAGACGTTTGCAGGCTCTTTATATGACACCGTGATCATCACTAAATGCCCATTGTTCTGTTTTTAAATACATCACAGATAATGAGCTATCAAATTACCCTGTTGTGTTCTGCTCGAGTTCCCTCTGTGAAAAGAGTAAACATGGCAAGAAAAGGAGTGAGGTCAATGAAAGAGAATGGAAGACTCAGATATCGTGAGAAGTGGGGGAAAGGGTTGGGGGAAAAGGAAGCACGTGAGTCGAAGTGATCCTGAATTTAAAATGGAAGCAGAAAGCCCCATTTTAAATGCAGGATTTTCTGCTGGTGTAGAGATGCCCAGATAGAGAGAGAGCAACACCAGTTGCTGGGGAAAATGGGTGGGAGGGTGCTGTTGCACTCATGTCCTGCTTGTGGACTTCTTATTCGTGCATCTGGTTGGCCATAGTGGGAACAGAATGCTGGAATAGATGGACCCTTGGTCTGATGCAGCATGGCTCTTATGTTCTTAAGTGTGTGTGTGTGTGTGTGAGAGAGAGAGAGAGAGACAGAGAGGGAGAGAGAGAGAGAGAGAGAGAGAAAGCAGCTTCTGGGTGAGCTTGTGGTTCACAGGTGAGATTTAAACCCAGATGTCTTGGCTCAAAGTTCATGCGTTACCATAATACATCAGGAAGAACCATGTTCTATCTCATATGAGAGGCATATTTATTTTATATATATATTTTGTTTTCCAGACTTGGATTAAGGCAGATATATTTGGGCAATGTTATCTGATAGGGATAGGATATATGAATAATTCAAGACTAGGGATGTACGAAAGTCACTTACCTTTTCGAAGGGTGACATTTGGAGTGGGGGGAGGTGCTCCGTCCCTCCCCCTGAAATTCTCTTCTGCCGGCTCCGCTCTGTGGAGGTTCCGCAGAGCCGCCGGCTAGGTCCGCCCGGAGCCAGACATCCAGCGACTGGGCAGCCTGCAGGGACGCAAATGGCGGCTGCCATAGCCACTGCCATTTGCGTCCCTGTATTTTGCCATGATAGGCTAAGTAAATATTTACGTAGGCTATCACGGCAAAAAAAAAAAGGGAACGCAAATGGGGGCCACCGTAGACGCTGCCATTTGCGTTGCCTTTTTTTTTTTGCTGTGATAGGCTATGTAAATAATTACATAGCCTATCACGGCAAAATACATGGCAAAATACTTAGCCTATCACGGCTTCCGCAGGGATGCAAATGGCCTCCCTGCGTTTGCCGTGATAGGCTATCACGGCTATCACGGACGCGGCCACCATTCACAAGTCAACACGAACAGCAGCAGGTAGGTGTCCCGTTTCACACGCCTTTCATGGGGTGGGGGGCAGGCGGGCCTTCATTCCACCATGGAGTTCGAGGGGCCGAATGCACTGGCATTCGACCTCACCAAGATCTGTGGCGGAATTCTCTGACATCCCTATTCAAGACAAGTTACTTTAACGGCCTCTACCATCTTCTCAGATTGCATCTGCTCTCTATCTCTTCTTAAAAAGCACTACTTTTTCTTTCCAGATATGGATTCCTGTATTGATTGTTCAGAAGATCACTATTCAAACTTAGAGCAGGATCAATGCATTCCCAAGGTTATAAGCTATCTCTCCTATGAGGAACCTTTGGGGATTTCATTGTCTTTCTCTGCTGTTGCTTTTGCTGTGATCACAGCTTTGATACTTGGAAACTTTGTGAAGCACCAGGACACTCCCATAGTCAAAGCCAACAACCAGAGCCTCACCTACATCCTGCTCATCTCCCTCCTTTGCTGCTTCCTCTGCTCCTTGCTCTTCATCGGACAGCCAAAGAAGATCACTTGCCTTCTCCGGCAAACAGCTTTTGGCATCGTCTTCTCAGTTGCTCTTTCTGCTCTTTTGGCAAAAACCATCACTGTGGTTCTAGCATTCATGGCTACCAAACCAGGATCCAAGATGAGAAAATGGGTAGGGAAAAGGGTGGCAAATTTGATAGTCATGTCCTGCTCCTTTATTCAAATAGGAATTTGCTTGATTTGGCTAAGTACATTTCCTCCATTCCCAGATATGGACATGCATTCACTGACTGGGGAAATTGTAGCAGAATGCAATGAAGGTTCAGTCACCATGTTCTACACCGTTCTGGGCTACATGGGTGTTCTGGCCATTGTCTGCTTCACAGTAGCTTTTCCAGCCAGAAAGTTGCCAGACAGTTTCAATGAGGCCAAATTTATCACTTTCAGCATGTTGGTCTTTTGCAGCGTTTGGCTCTCCTTTATTCCCGCCTATCTGAGTACCAAAGGGAAATACCTGGTGGCCGTCGAGATCTTCTCTATCCTAACTTCCAGTGCTGGCTTACTGGCTTGCATCTTTTTTCCTAAATGCTACATCTTAGTGTTCAGGCCCCACCAGAACATCAGGGAGCAAATAATGACAAAAAACTAACAAAGAATGCCAGAAACCGTTTCCTTTTCCCAAAATGTGTGCATAATTGGTCTGAATTGCTTATGAATAACAAATTGTGGTCCTACTTCACCCCTGAACAGGGCCTATTATATTGAAACATGTGGGATCTGATCTATGCAAATTAGTTGCATGTTTTTCCTTCTGAGTATATCAGAATTTCTACCTAGGAACAATCAGCTTGAGGCCATTGCTGGTGACTACAGACCTGTTGTACCTTTGGCCTTTATACTGCACCAGGAGTCGGGTATACATACTCTGACTAAACTCGAAATCTATCTGTATTTGACATTGATTTGTAGGGATGGCAGAGGATTCTGCCACGGATTTCAGTGAGGCCGAATGCCAGTGCATTCAGCCCCCCGAACTCTGTGGCGGAACAGCCTGCCCCCCCGCCCCCCCCGCGGATCCCCCCTGGGATGAGACTTATCTGGGGTGGATCTTCTGGGCGGCGGTGGCTCCAGTGGCGGCTCTGTCAGTGGCGGTTGCGGTGGCTGGTCTTCCAACCAGCTGCCGCCGCCGCCATTTCCAGTGTTGGGGGAGGGAAAAAAAGACGTGATATGCTACATAAATCTTTATGTAGCCTATCATGTCTGACTTTTTTAAAAAACCGTGCATATGCAAATGGTGGTGGCTAC
The DNA here is from genome assembly GCF_057233095.1 of Heloderma suspectum. Taxonomy (NCBI): domain Eukaryota; kingdom Metazoa; phylum Chordata; class Lepidosauria; order Squamata; family Helodermatidae; genus Heloderma; species Heloderma suspectum. The sequence goes on along the minus strand of NC_139463.1, from coordinate 88,955,990 downwards.
GGCCACCGCCATTTGCATTCCTTATTTTGGGCCGTCTTAGTCTATGTAAATATTTACATAGACTCAGATGGCGAAAATAAGGGGGAACGCAAATAGCATCTGCTATGCTATTTGCGTTCTCCTTATTTTTGCCATCTTAGTCTACGTAAATATTTACGTAGACTAAGACGGCCCAAAATAAGGAACGCAAATGGCGGCGGCCGTAGCCGCCGCCATTTGCGTATGCGCGTTTTTGTTTTAAAGTCAGACGTGATAGGCTACGTAAAGATTTACATAGCCTATCACAGCTGACTACTGGGACAGAAACGGCAGTGGCTACAGCCGCCGTCATTTGCGTCCCTGCTAGCCAGTGGCCGGATGTCTGGCTGCTGGCGGAGCCGGCCGTCAGCTCCACAGAATCCCTGCAGAGCGGATCCGGCCGGCAAAGATTTTGGGGGGAGGGATGGAGTGCCTCCCCCCCCCCAGCAGAACAGGCGGAGCCAGGTAAGGCCAATTTCGTACGTCCCTAGTGTGAATGCACTGGCATTCGGCCTCCCAAAATCCGTGGCGGAACGGCCTCCCACCCCCTGCCACCAAGCGGAATCTCCCCGGGATGAAGCTTACCTGGGGCAGATGCTCCGGCGGCGGCAGCCATTTGCATCCTGCCAGGCTGCCATGATAGGCTATGGAAGTATTTACATAGCCTATCACGGAAAGAGCAGTGGCGCAAATGGCGTAGCCGCCATTTGCGTTCCTTTTTTTATTTTTTGCCATGATAGGCTACGTAAATATTTACGTAGCCTATCATGGCAAAATTCAGGGACACAAATGGCAGCATCTACAGCGGCCGCCATTTGCATCTCTGTGCAGGTTTCCCAGCGGCTGGATGTCCAGCTGCGGGTGGCCCCGGCCAGCGGCTCTGGAGAGTCGTGGCGGAGTGGAGCCGGCCAGGGAGAATTTCGGGGGGAGGGTCAGAGCACCTCCCCCCCCCACAAATGTCACCCTTCAAAAAGGTAAGTGACTTTCGTACATCCCTAAGGATGGGCAGAGTAGTCTGTGAATCACTAACAGTTACCATCCCATCCCTCAAAAAGGGGAAATAGATGTACTTGAACATGCAAGAAATGGGTGGGGAAATCACACAGCCACACAAAAGAACTTCTTTGGACCTGTTCCAGCATCAACTCCCATTCTGCAGAAAATCAAGTCACTTTAGGATCATAAATGCACAGTGAAATGTGCGTGTGTGTGTATTGGGAGGGGGAAGAAGTCACACAACTACACAAAATTGTAAACTTACCTTTGCTAATGATGACACCCTATGATGATTTCCTCAGAGCCACACAGCGATGGCCAGATTAAGGTCATGATGGACTCAGGGGCTAGCTGTCTGTAGCAACCCAGTACTCTGTCCCCAGGACTGAACTCACACACGACACTTGTACATACACACAGAGAGACAATAACATAAAATAAAAGGGGAAAAATATGTCTCTCTTCTATGCATGCCTGGAAGCAAAAGACTAATATCTCTTTTATGGTGGAGAACTCAACACAAGCTTCCCCTTTTATGGGTATATGGCACAGACACAGAACATTTGAACACACATGACATAGGGGTCTCTCTGTCACACACACACACACACACACACACACACACACTCAGGAAAGAGACACAGACTTACTAACTTACTAACAGATACATACACAGCCAGTGCTGGTCCAGGACATTTTGCTGCCTGAGGAGGACCAGCAAATGAAATGCCTCCCATTTCTCATCGGATGATCTGGCCCAGTCACTGCCTCTCAGCCTTTCCTGTCACACAGGATTACTTTGAGGAGAAACATGGGGAAAACTGTGGTTCTTGGAGGAAAAGGAAAACACAATTAGAATAAAATAGAGTAGCTAATTATATACTAGAAAAACATAATTGTCCTACCATATGTCCAAAATAAAACTTCCTAACATGTAAAATGGCCACACATGTACAAGCATGTGCAGCAGAGACAAGATGTATCCAGTATCCAACTTGGAAATTCTCCCTTAGAGATAAATTTATCCCTGGAGAGGGGGCCTGACAACTGACACCATCTCTTATCACTCATATTAAACATTCAACATTTGAAAAAATCCCCTGCCTTCTCATATGCCTCACACATTTGCCTTCATCTTCTGCCTGAACATCAACTGAAAGAAACTTTGAGCTTTTCAACTTGAGGTTATTAATTGGCTGTTAGTTGGCTGTTAATCTGGTGTATCTCAGAGAGAGAATTAGTTGACTTAGAAGTGGGAGCTAACAGGGATAGCAGTCAGAGAGATCACAAAAGTTAGGTTGGGCTCTTAGAATGATTAGTTATAATTCTTTATCACATGACTATTTTTCTGGATGTAGTTTGATGCAGCGAAGCCTTCAAGCAAAGTTACACAGCTGGCAGAGTTGGACACATTATGCCTGCCCTGGCCCCTAGGCACAACCCCTGCCATGGTGACCCCCATAGCCCCTTGAAGGAGGGGTCTGTCCACTTCATTCCCCGGGAGGGGGGGTGGCTGCCCAGCAGAAGAGGTGAGGGGCAGCCATATAAGTCTTTCTCTCAGACTACTTCCTCCTAGCTTCAAACTGTCTGAACTGCAGAACTATGTCCTGGTTGTCTACCATGTACTGCCTGAATATGGTACTGCAGGCTGCAGCCTCACAGACACATTCAAATTAATTATAAGTAATGTGTTTTAAGAAACAACCATTAGGTGTACACTGTCAAATAACTAGGGATGTGGGAGAATTCCGCCACGGACGGAGGACGGATTCTTTAGAATCCAGCCCCCCGGAGTGTGTGGTGGAACAGAGCACTCCCCACCACCACCCTGCGGAATCCCCCTGGGATGGACCCTACCTGGTGGTGGTGGTGGCGGTGGTGGCTCTGCCGCCACTGGCAGCTCCGAGTTGTCTTCCGGTTGCTGCTGGGCTGCAGCCGGAAATGGCGGCCGCTATGCAGGCCGCCATTTGCATGCCTGCCAAGCAGTGATAGGCTACGTAAGTATCTACATAGCCTATCACGGCAAAAGGCAGGGACACAAATGGCGGCCACTACCCCATTTGTGCCCCTGCTCTTTGCCATAATAGGCTACATAAGTATCTACGTAACCTATCACAGCAAAAAACAAGGACGCAAATGGCATAGCGGCCGCGATTTGTGTCCCTGCCTTTTGCTCTGATAGGCTTCGTAGATACTTACATAGCCTATCATGGCTTGGAAGGGACGCAAATGGCAGCCGGCATAGTGGCCGCCATTTGCGGCTGCAGCCCGGCAGTGGCCAGAAGTCCAGCTGCAGCCAACCCCACTGGGCAGCTCCGCAGAGTTGCCATGACGTGGAGCCAGATGGGGAGGATTCTGGGGGGAGGGACGGAGCACCTCCCCTCCAATGCGGATGGCCCCAGCGGAATGGGGTAAATGATTTGTACACCCCTACAAATAACCCTGGGTCTGCATGGCAAGTTTCAGGTGTCTAGGTTCCACAGTCTTGGAGGATATGCAAACCAATGGTTACATTGAAGCAGTAAATCCTTCAAGTTTTTGATTGGCCGCCCTTGTGTTTCAAGATGGGGGATGCAATTTTCATTATACCTAAAGTAGGCATGTAAGAAAGTCACTTACCGTTTCGCGGATTCATTCGCGGTGGGGGTGGAGGCACTCCGTCCCTCCCCCCAGAATCCTTGACCAGCCGGCTCCACTCTGCGGCCACGCTGCAGAGCCGCCAGCCAGCTCTGGCTGCCCGCAGCTGGACATCCGGCCGCTGGGCAGCCTGCAGGGACGCAAACAGCGGCGGCTGCCGTAGCCGCTGCTGTTTGCGTCCCTGTATTCAGCCGTGATTGGCTACATAAAGACTTACATAGCCTATCACGTCTGGGTTTTTTAAAAAAACGCGTACACAAATGGCAGTGGCTACGACCGCCACCATTTGCGTTCCTTATTTTTCGCTGTCTTAGTCTACCTCAATATTTACATTGACTAAGACAAAGAAAAGAAAGGGGAACACAAATAGCGTAGTGGATGTTAAAAACATACACATGCACACAGACTGCAAATGGCGGCGGCAGCAGCTGGTCAGAAGACCAGCCGCCGCCGAAGCTGCCTCTGGAGCCGCCGCCGTCCAGAACATCCACCCCAGGTAAGTCTCGTCCTGGGGGGATCTGTGGGGGGCAGGGGGGTGGCAGGCCATTCTGTAATGGATTTCGGGGGGCTGAATGCACTGGCATTCGGCCTCACCGAGATCCGTTGTGGAATTCTCTGACATCCCTAACCTAAAGCCATCCCATGTGGAGGTGCAACAAATCCTGGAAGTACCATAACAATCAGATGTATGGTTTTCAAGTCCATTGAGGACCTATGTACAGACAAACACTTCCTTGTATCATCATGGCGATCACTCCTGACCGAGTAAGATTGTCTTCCAAAGATAGAGTCTATATAGATAACTCTTTAAAAGGATTGCAAGGACTTCCTTGTATATAGAGAGAGTGGCTGTAGTACCCAGCGTTGCCCAGATTAATTTCCTTAGACACAACTCAGGCATCCACCTGCAAGGGGAGGGAGCAAGCAATTCAAAAGCTCCCTTCCTTCCTGGAATTGTGCGCAAAATGGTGAACTTGGTTTTAATGGAGATGGGGAAGGGTGAAGAATATAAAAGAAGAATTATAACTTGAAGTGAAAAAGTGGCCTGTGTATGGTATTTACAGTATGTTTCAGCCAATTTCACTTTTTTTTTACTAACTGCTATTAATTTTATAGTGCTTTTCTGTATAACCAGACAATGCCACATATATAGTCTATTGTAATCAATTACATTGAACAGTCTATTCCCTTTTTTGGGTCCCTACAAACAAATTAAACTTTAGAGAGCTTCTTTGTTCACTATAATGGCTGTTCTTCCATTGGGTGCTAAAATTAAAAAAACAAAAAGAAAGATGAGGTGTGTTTACATGGGAACATGCAGTGTAAAACTGTCCATAAGAAAAGCACTTGGTCTGCAAATCCAAACCGTCATAGGGGATCCCATTTGCGTTCCCGTTTTAGCTGTTATAGGCTACGTAAATATTTAAGTATCACGGGCTACCATAGGGACGCAAATGGCATCCCCTACTCAGGACGCCTTTTGTGTCCGCAGCAGCCCGGCAGCAGCCGGAGCTGCCGATGCCGCCACCACCCCCACCGGAGCCGAAGCCGCAGCCGGAGCGGCAGCCAATTAGGCTCTGTTTCACAGGGCTTTCGCGGGCTGGAGGGTCGGGCAGCTCCGTTCTGTGACGGATTCCGGGGGGCCAAATTCACTGGAATTCGGCCCCCCTGGGATCCGTGGTGGAATTCTTTAACATCCCTATGAAGGGCAAGGGTCAAGAACACAAGTAGTCGATCAGACTTGGCCAGGCACCTTGTCCACATCCTCTGGCCTTAATAACTGAAACTCATCCAATAAACTGGATCAGACGGTGCTCTGAACGCCTGTACCAATGGAACTGCATTAATCGTGGTTTCCAATTAATGATGAATCTGAGCCACTTTATCTTCAAAATACTGTGCAACCTTGTCACAGTGTGCAACCAAGGGTTCCACAGTCTCTCCCTCTGGCCCAGAATGTAACTGGCCATGAACAACTCAGAAAAGCTCTACTGGATAGGGGTGGCAGAGAATTTCTCCACGGATTCCAGGGAGGCCGAATGCCAGGGCATTTCCCCCCCCCCGAAATCTGTGGAGGAGCAAAGCCCACAACCCCACAACCCACGAAATGTGCACAGAATGGTGCCTACCTGCTGCCATTGGCAGTGCTTTGAGAATGGCGGCCACATCTGCGGCCGCCAATCGCCTCTCCACGAATGCCGTGATAGGGTGCATAAGTATTTATATAGCCTATCACGGCTAACACAGGGATGCCAATTGCGTTCCTGCAGAGGCCGTGATAGGCTATGTAAATATATATGTAGACTATCACAGCAATAGGCAGGAACACAAATGGTGGCCGCCGTAGCTGCCACCATTTCATAGAATCATAGAATAGTAGGGTTGGAAGGGGCCTACAAGGCCATCGAGTCCAACCCCCTGCTCAATGCAGGAATCCAAGTCAGAGCATCCCTGACAGATGGCTGTCCAGCCTTGCCTTGAAGGCCTCCAGTGTGGGAGAGCCCACCACATCCCTGGGTAATTGGTTCCATTGTTGTATTGCTCTAACAATCAGGACGTTTTTCCTGATGTTCAGCTAGAATCTGGCTTCCTGTAACTTGAGCCCATTATTCCGTGTCCTGCACTCTGGGATGATCGAGAAGAGATCCTGGCCTCCCTCTCTGTGACAGCTTTTCAAGTACTTGAAGAGCGCCATCATCTCTCCCCTCAGTCTTCTCTTCTCAAAGCTAAACATGCCCATTTCTTTCAGTCTCTCTTCATAGGGCTTTGTGTCCAGTCCCCTGATCATCTTTGTTGCCCTCCTCTGAACCCTCTCCACTTTGTCTGCATCCTTCTTAAAGTGTGGCACCCAGAACTGGACACAGTACACCAGATAAGGCCTAACCAATGCTGAGTAGAGGGAAACTAGTACGTCTCAGGATTTGGAAGCTATACTTCTATTAATGCAGCCCAAAATGGCATTTGCCTGTTTTGCAGCCACATCACATTTTTGGCTCATATTCAGCTTGTGATTGACAACAATTCCAAGATCCTTCTCGCTTGTAGTGTTGTTGAACCATTTATCCCCCATCTTGTAACTGTGCATTTGGTTTCTTTTTCCTAGGTGCAGAACTTGACATTTTTCCCTATTAAATGTCATTCTGTTGTTTTCTGCCCAGTGGTCCAGTCCATCAAGATCACTTTGAATTTTATTTTTGTCTTCCAGGGTATTAGCTATCCCACCCAATTTTGTGTCATCTGCAAATTTGATCAGCATTCCCTGCACCTCCTCCTACAGGTCATTCATAAAAATGTTGAAGAGTACTTGGCCCAGGACTGAGCCCTGCGGTACCCCACTAGTTAACTCTCCCCAGTTTAAGAAGGTCCCATTGATAAGCACTCTTTGATTCTGATTCTGTAGCCAACTGTGGATATCTATCTATCTGTCTTTCACGGGGTGGTGGGGTGGGAGGCTTCGCTCTACCACGGATTTCGGGGGGCCGAATTCACTGGAATTCGGCCTCCTTGGGATCCATAGTGGAATTCTCTGACATCCCTAAGCAGAACCACTGCAGTGCAGTGCCTCCAACTCCCAATCCAGACAACCTATCCAGAAGGATACCATGGTCGATGGTATAGAAAGCTGCTGAGAGGTCCAGGAGAATCAATAGGGTCGCACTCCCCCTTCCCTCTCCTGGCAGAGATCATCCCACAGGGTGACCAAGGCAGTTTCCATTCTAAAACTAGGCCTGAAACCCAACTGAAATGGATCTAGATAATCTGTTTCATTCAAGTGTGCATGAAGCTCTCCTGAAACCACCCACTCAAGCACCTTGCCCAGGAAGGGGATGTTGGCCACTGGCCTATAATTGTTAACATCCTCCAAGTTCAGGTTAGGCTTTTTCAGGAGTGGTCTAATTACTGCCTCTTTTAAAGTGGCAGGCACCACTCCCTCACTCAAGGAGGAATTTACAGCCCCCTGGACCCAGCCGGACATCCCCTCCTTGTTTGATTTAATAAGCCATGAAGGGCTAGGGGTGTACAAAACCCTGCTTACTTGGCTCCGCCGGGTTCCACAGGTGGGGGGAGGTGATCCGTTCCTCCCCCCGGAATCCCCTACGGTGGGGGAGGTGATCCGTTCCTCCCCCCTGGAATCCTGCATGGCTGGCTCCACTCCATGGCCAGGCCGCAGAGCCGCCAGCTGGGCCAACCTGCAGCGGGGCCTCCAGCCGCTGCTGGGCTGGTGTGGACAGAAATGGCATCCTGAGTAGGGGACGCCATATGCGTCCCTATGGTAGCCGATGATAGGCTACGTAAATATTTACATAGCCTATCACGGCTAAAGCAGGGATGCAAATGGCATCCCCTATGCCATTTGCATTCCTGTTTTATCCATGATAAGCTACGTAAATATTTACATAGCCTATGACGGCTAAAACGGGAACGCAAATGGCATCCCCTATGCCATTTGCATTCCCGCTTTAGCTGTCATAGGCTATCTATCTATCTATCTATCTATCTATCTATCTATCTATCTATCTATCTCATTTCTATACCGCTCAATAGCTGAAGGTCTTTAGGCAGTTCACAAAAAATTAAAACCAAAGAGCACACAATAAAACCATATAACATATATAAAACATTAAAACCCTGGTATAGCAATACAACCAGAATAAAACCAGAATAAAACCTAGCAGCAATGCAGAGATTTAAAACACAGATTTAAAACAGCAAAGCTAAAAGTCTAGAAAGCTGAAATGCTAAAATGCCTAGGAAAATAAAAAGTTCTTCACCTGCCACCAGAAGGACTACAATGTAGGCACTAGGCAAACCTCACTAGGGAGCTCATTCCACAGCCGGGGTGCCATAGCAGAAAAGGCCCTCCTCCTAGTAGCCACCTGCCTCACTTCCTTTGGCAGGGGCTTATGGAGGAGGGCCACTGAGGATGATCTTAAGGTCCAGGCAGGCACATATGGGAGGAGGCAATCCTTCAGATAACCTGGCCCCAGGCCATTAAGGGCTTTGAATGTTAATACCAGCACTTTGAATCGGGCCCAGAAATGGACTGGCAGCCAGTGCAGCTGGAAAAGTACTCGCATAACATGAGCTTATTGGCCAGTGCCTGTTAACAATTTTGCTGCCCCATTTTGGACCAGCTGAAGTTTCTGGACCATTTTCAAAGGCAGCCCCTCGTATAACGCATTGCGGTAAGAAGTTATCAGAGCATGGATAACTGTAGCAAGGCTATCTATCTCTTTCCAGATAAGGGCATACTTGGTACACCAGACTAAGCTGATAAAAAGTGCTCCATGCCACTGAGTTCATCTGTGCCTCAAGTGACAGTTCTGTATCCAAGAGCATCCCCAAACTACGAATGTGATCCTTTAGGAGGAGTGCAACCCATCCAGAACAGGTTGAATATCACCTAGCTGGGCAGATGAACCACCCACTAACAGTACCTCTGTGTTGTCTGGATTGAGTTTCAGTTTATTGGCCCTCATCCAGGCCATTACCATGCCCAGGCACTGATTTAGAACAGCCACTGCCTCACCTGGGTTTGATGAGAAAGAGAGGTAGAGCTGGGTGTCATCCGCATATTGATGGCACCTCAGCCCATACCTTCCCCAACAGTTTCATGTAGATGTTAAACAGCATGGGAGATAAAATAGAGCCCCGTGGAACTGCATGGCATAATTGCCATGGCACAGAGCAATAATCCCCCAGCACTACCTTCTGGAATTGGCCATCCAAGTAGGAGTGGAACTAGGGATCTCTGAAAGTCACTTACCATTTCGATTTGTGGCATCTGCGGTGGGGTGGAGGCGCTCCGCACCTCCCCCCGAAATCCTACCCAGGCATTCGTAGTCCTGTGAAATGTGCAGGCCTGCGGACGCAAATGGCGGCCAGCGTAGCAGCCGCCATTTGCATCCTTTCCCCGAGCCGTGATAGGCTATGTAAATATTTATGCAGCCTATGAAGGCAAAATAAAGCAGGGACACAAATGGTGGCCGCCGTAGCCACCGCCATTTGCGTCCTTTTTTTTTTTTTGTCATGATAGGCTACGTAAATATATACATAGCCTATCATGGCAAAAAACAAGGATGGAAATGGTGGTGGCTACAGCAGTCGCCATTTGCTTCCCTGCTTTTTTTGCCGTGATAGCTATGTAAATATTTACGTAGCCTATCATGGCAAAAAACCGCCGCCATTTGAGTCCATAGACTTTGCATGCCTGCGAATGCACCCAGCCGGTGGCTCCACAGAGTGGCCACGGAATAGAGCTGGCAGGGTTAGGATTTCGGGGGGCCTCCCCCCCCCACGGATGACACGAATAGCAATGGTAAGTGACTTTCGTACATCCCTAATATGCGTCTGTTCACCAGTTGCTTGGGAACATGGGCAGGAGGGTGCTGTTGCATTTGTGTCCTGTTTGTGGGTTTCTGGTCAGCAGCTGGTTCACCGCTTTGTGAACAGAATGCTGGACTAGATGGACCCTTGGTCTCATTCAGCATGGTTCTTCTAATGTTCCATCCAGAGTCGTTGGTTTCCCAACCCACAGTATCTCCATCTTCTCTGGGTTAAGTTTCAGTTTGTTCTCCCTCATCCATCCCAAAGCAGCCACCAGACACTGTTTTAAGAAGTCCACAGCCTTCCTGGGATGGCGAGAAAAAGTTTATGAACTGCAATGCTAATTACAGAAATTCCGTAGTTTTACCATGATAGTCTTCATGAATTAAAACCAGACCTTTCTAAATATCCAGTAAGTTTTATATTAACTATTTCCATACCTTGTGAAATAAAACAATGTATACATTAGGCAAATGATGAGTATTTAAGAGTCAGGGTATGTGCAAAAGTAAGTGAACCCATTGTAGCATCAGCTCAGTTAAAGAGAATAATTAGAATCAGGTGTTTAAGTGCTTAGGTAGATCTTCAGGGGTGAGTTTGGAAGGCCCAACCCTTTAAAGGATCAGAAACTTTGGGACTGTGGTCTTCACCGTACTGTTGTGTGGAAACACGTCATGACTCTGAGGACATCAGAAAAGCAGTTATTGCTCATCAGTCTAGGAAGCGTTACAAAACTAGTTCTAAGAATTTGGAGCTCCACCAAATCCACTGCTGGACAGAGAGTCTACAGGGGAGAAGGTTCAAGACCACAGTCACTGTACCCAGGAGCAATTGTCCTACCAAACTCTCACCAAGAACAAACTGGCACATCATCCGGAAAGTCAAGAAGAACTCCAGAGTAACATCCAAGGATCTGCAGGCCCCGCTCGCCTTGGCTAATGTGAGTTTTCATAACCTAATTATCAGAAAAAGACTGAACAAGAATGGTTTTCATGGGTGGATAGCCAGGAGGAAACCACTGCCCTCTAAAAAGAACATTGTCATCTGTCTGAAGTTCACTAAAGATCACAGAGATGATCCCCAAGACTTCTGGAACAATGTTCTCTGGACAGACAAGTCAAAAGTAGAACTTTGGGGCATCAGTGAGAAATGGTATGTTTGGCAAAAACCAAATACTGAGTTCAAACAGAAGAACCTCAGCCCAACCATCATGCATGGTGGTGGAAATGTGATGGTTTGGGCCTGTTTTGCTGCCTCAGGACCTGGACAGCTTGCCCTCATTGACAAAACCATGAATTCTGCAGTGTATCAGAAGTTTCTAGAGGAAAATGTCTGGCCATCCATCCATGAGCTGAAGCTGAACTGAAAGTGGGTCACGCAACACGACAATGATCCTAATCATTCAAGCAGATCTACAAAAGAATGGCCATGGAAGAAGAAATTCTGTGTTTTAGAATGGCCTAGTCAAAGTCCAGACCTAAACCCCATCGAAATGTTGTGGCGAGCTGTTCCTGCAAGGAAGTCCTCAAGTGTCACTGAGCTGAAGCAGTTCTGTAAGGAGGAATGGGCCAAAATCCCTCAAAATGGATGTGAGAGACTGACCAACAGTTAGAGGAAATGCTTACTTGGAGTCATTGCTGCTCAACGGGGTGCCACCAGGTACCGAATCTAAAGGTTCACGTACTTTTTCATACATGGGTGTTGAATGTTGAATCAGTTGTGGATAAATACATGTTGGAAAAGCATCATGTTTGCGTGTCATTTGTTTAATCAGGTTACCTATTGTTCTTTATCTAGGATTATGGGTTACGTTAAGATCTTATAACATTTGAGGCTCTAAATATGTGATAGTCCTAAGGGGTTCACAAACTTTGTCTTGACACTGTAGATGGAAACAAGAAGAGCTGAGTATCACCTGCATATTGATGACACTTCAGCCCAAACCTCTTAACTTTCCCCAGTGGTTTCATGGAGATGTTAAAAAGCATGAGAGACAAGATGGAACATTGTGGCAACCAAGAGGCTAATGGCCATGAGATGAAACAGATGTCCTCCAGCACCACCATCTGAGACGGCTCTTCCAGGAAGGACCAGAACCACTGTAACACCGTGGCCTCTATGCTCAATCCAGGAGGATACCATCGTTCATGGTATTGAAAGCCACTGAGAGATTTGCAGAACCTGCAGAGTTGCCCTCCCCCTTTCCATTCCCTGCCATTAGTCATCAACCATGGTGACCAAGGCTGTTTCCATCCCATCACCAGGTCTGAAACCTAATGTGAATGGATCTAAATAGTTGGTATCATACAACATTGCCTGGAGTGAGACCACCATACACTCTAGCACCTTGCCCAAGAACAGCTATTGCTATTTTGACACAGTGCAGTAGTGATCTGAAATCCTAGGATCTAAATTTGGTTTCTTCAACAAGGGCCTCACCACTGCTTTTTTCAAAGGTGCAAGAACCTTCCTGTCCCTCAAGGAGGCATTGACCACCTCGGATGTCCAGATACCCAGCCCAGCTCTGGCAGATCTCACAAGCCACTGAGCCAGTATGTATAAGCACCTAAACAGCAAGTAGTAGACCTCAGTCCTCCAAGCAGTTTTTTTTTCACATCCTCAAGATGCACAAGCTGAAAGGTATCCATAACGTGACTAGATGGTTCACAAGCCCATCCATCTCAGATTCTGTCAAACAATGGCATACATTTCAGCATGGATACAAACAACTTTATCTGCAGAATGTCTAGCACATTTCTGACAGTGGTCTGTGAAGGTTTGAGCTGTTCTATTATAAATCCTACACCAAATAGACTTTTAGAGTTGCTGGACAACATTGAGCACATGCAATGGTGGCAGGAAGAAAGATTTATTTGCCGCCATGATCATCAAAGATCGCAAATGCATTCTTATGTTTGTTCAGTTGTATTGTTTAGAAGTCTTCTGCCATTTCTGCTCTGATCATCGGCATAGTCATTTCATTGCCCTCAGAAGCTCAGGATAGCAAGGATCTAATGTGGTTCTATGACTAGGTCAAGGACATTGTGGTCTGACCATAGAATTAGCCTGGGACATCCCCTCATTCCAAGAGGTGACAGGGACCTTGGCGGGACCACTGGGAAAGCTTGTAGGAAAATTTCCAAGAGACCTCAGAAATCCATTCAGACTCACCAGCCTCCAGGGTGGACCATCAGACATGCCCCCACAACTCTGCAGAGGTTGCAGGTAGCCTGAAGGGTGATCAGATAATGTCCTGTCCATGCCTCTATTGGCTTCCACAAACAAACATCATTTTCTCCCAATCCAGCACAGAAAAGCAGGTCCAAAAGGTGCCCTGCCATATAGGTTTGGTAAGAACTTATCTGAGACAGGCTCATGGATGACATGTCAGCCATGAAATCCTGATCCACTCCTGACAAAGTAGCCTCAGCACAAATATTAAAGTCCACAATCCTTGAGATCTTCAGCACTACAGTTGAGACCACCTCAGTCAGCTCAGACATGAAGACTGTTAGGCAGCAGGGTGGGCAGTACACTAACAGAGTCCACATCATGTCTTGGGTGACCCACACCACTGACAAACAGTCCAAACTGGCTGAGTGTCAGAGGGGTATCTGAACAGAAGGGAAAGATGGGGTATCTGACCAGAAGTGGACTCTGTATAGGCCAAGGCTACACCCCTCCCTGCCCCTCCAGTCAAGCTTTGTACTGCACCAGGAACCCAGGTGGACATATTTGGGAGAGTTCTGAATATTCTGAACACTGTATTGCATTTGACTAATACCCATTGCAAGCAACACAACTTAAAACATCATCCAATAACAGAATGTGAACATAAATCAAGTTAAAAACTCCCCTGCACAGTCCACTGCAATAGCATTCTGAGTACCTGCAAGAGTATGTTTTGCAGCCTGAGCAAACAGAGCAGTTTTGTGTGTAACATAAGAATCGCAGTCTGACAGTAACCAATGAATCTTCACATAGATACTTCTACCCTGAAGGCATGCCAAAATCTGTCCCAGGAATCTCTCCCTGGGATTTTGATATAAATGACAGGACAGCAAATATCCTGTGAGATATATCCTCTAACTCTCCCATACCACAGATACAGAACCGTAGGTTTCTTGAACATGCCTATATCTTCCATCCAAGAATGCTGTGGGCATGGTCTGGAAGCATGAGGTTCTGAAAGAAGCAAGAGTTTGCAAGCACTGAGCTCTTTCGTGATCCATGTTAAACAAATAATACCATGGAGAAAAGTTTGAAAATGTAATTAGATCTAGGTCCTGCCTATTATCTCTTCCATAAATCCAGTCCCTCAATTTGTTTTTGTCTCCCAGTATAGTAAAAATATCTGGTAGAAAGTTTTTGGAGGTTAGCAACTCTTGGCATGACTTAGCCCAGCCACCCTTCTTCATTTGTTCTCTTAAGCAAAGCTTGGGGAGGCAATCTTCTGACATGTCCAGGACCCGCTTTAAATAAAGAAAGGCTGCCTTCTGAGCCTTAGGTCTTACCGATACCATGCCTGTCTTTGTCCTGAGGAAGGGAGCTGGGGTCCCTCAGGGTACTGCCAGTAAGTATGTAAAAAAATTGTTCTGCCAAACCTCCAACTCCTTCAGATTGTTATGCCTGACCCCCTATAGGCTAGCCTATCGCGTGAAAAACCACAGACGCAAATGGCGTAGCAGACACCATTTGCGGCTGTAAAGCCCTTAGTTTAAGGTAAGTGCAGCCATTTACAGCTGCATTTAGCTTAATCTAAGGGCTTTATGGCTACAAATGGCATAGTGGATGCCATTTGTGCCCGGATCAGTCTCAGCCAGCGATACAGCACAGCAATGGCGGCTGTATTGCTGGCACTCCGGAGCCGGCTGGTGGCTTTGTGGAATTGCTGCGGAGCAGAGCTGACCAGCGAGGATTCTAGGGGGAATGCTGATCATATTTGCAGCTGACACAAAACTGGGTGGGATAGCTAATACCCTGGAAGACAGAAACAGAATTCAAAGTGATCTTGATAGGCTGGAGTGCTGGGCAGAAAACAACAAAATTTAATAGGGATAAATGCCAAGTTCTGCACCTAGGAAAAAGAAACCAAATGCACAGTTACAAGATGGGGGATACCTGCCTCAACAACACTACAAGCAAGAAGGATCTTGGAATTGTTGTCGATCACAAGCTGAATATGTGCCAATAATGTGATGTGGCTGCCAAAAAGGCCAATGCTATTTTGGGCTGCATTAGTAGAAGTATAGCTTCCAAATCCCATGAAGTACTAGTTCCCCTTGACTCAGCACTGCTTAAGCCTCATCTGGAGTACTGTGTCCAGTTCTGGGTGCCACACATTAAGGAGGATGCAGACAAACTGGAGAGGATTCAAAGGAGGGCAACAAAGATGATCAGGGGACTGAGAACAAAGCCCTATGAAGAGAGACTGAAAGAACTGGGCATGTTTGTTTAGCCTTGAGAAGAGAAGGCTGAGGGGAGATAGGATAGTGCTCTTCAAGACCTTGAAAGTTTGTCACAGAGAGGAAGGCCAGGATCTCTTCTCGATCATCCCAGAGTGCAGGACACGGAATAATGGGCTCAAGTTACAGGAAGCCAGACCTAAACATCAAAGAGCAAATAAAAAGAGCAAAATGAAGGAGAAAAACAGTGAAAGAATGTGAGAATCAATCTTCATTTTCAAAAATGTATGAATCATTAGTCTGCGTTACATATGAAGGAAAAAATATTGCCCCTACTTCTCAATGAAACGTCGACTATTGTATAGATAAACTTGGAATAAGATTCTACTCTTATTAATCATTAAGTTCTACTGAGAACACCCTGGGTTGTTCCCGAATAATTGTCAGCTGAAGGACTTGACTGGTGACTACATACCTGCTACACGTTTATTCTACAGGGTACAGGGGGAGTGAGTTATATTTCCTTGGACTAAATTCTCATTCCATATGTTTTCAATGTTGCTTTGATAGAAGCCTCGTGCTTTCTTATGATAGCATTTAAAAAACAAACAAACACCAACCTCCCTCTCTTACGAAATATCTAGATGTAATTCCTCAGATGGTGGCAAAAAAACCAAAACACAACCTAGTGAATATTGTTCAGTTCATGAGTAATTCTGTCCAAGAGTTGTCTACCTCAATGATTCTATTGATCGGTGTAGATGCCTTGCATGTTGTATATTTCATTTGATTCAAGCACACACAGTGTTCTCTGCATCAAGCTGCATCACTGCTTTTTTAAATGCTTGACTTTATCTGTTTTGTTGACTTTTGAGGGTGTGATTCTAATTGCCCTGGTGTATGATTTCAATTCACTTTAGTGTTTCTTCTTGGATACACAAATAATGTTTTCCAGTGCCTTGTCTAAGTTCTCTAACTGCCTTTGCATTTTGGAGTATCACGTTTTCCCCTGCACTGAGCGTTCAATGTCAGAAGGCTGCCAAGCTAAGCTAGCTCCTTCCTACAGCAGGTTGGCCAGTGATGAATAACGAGCCAGTCAGAAATGAAATCTGGGTGAGGTGCAGCCCAAAGGTCAACAGGGTAGATTACATATGACGTTAGCAGGTCTCAGACATCCTCCAGGTGAAACTGAATGCTGGACAGCTGGCAGGGATCTGGACTGCTGGAAGGGTATCACGCTGCCCCCCTGCACTGAGAGGGCAGAACTGCCCGCAATAGTCATCTCAGGACTTAGATGGGAGTCACTGGGCAATTTTGCAGCAGGACGTCCAAGCCAGGCTGCTGAGGCAAAAGAAATCCATGATCTGGCTCTTCTCCTTGTTGGCCAATAGCGAGGGATGTTGCTAGTGTCCATCTGGGCGATTGAGCCTGGTGGGTTCCCTCCAGTTCTGCCCCCCGGACACCAGTCTGTGACCCCCTCCTCTTGCGCGACTTGGCACATCGCAGACCCGCCAAGAGCAGCAGCCCCTGCCTCTGTCCCGTGTCTGGCTCTCGGCCGCAGCGGTGGCAAGAGCAGTGGGAGAGGGACACAGTTGCCAACGGGGGCAGCTGCGGAGGCGCTCGCAGCACTCCTGTGAAACACCAGCTGGAACGTGTCCCAGCGCAAGCATGGGTGGGCAGTATGCGGGGATCCAGTGGGCGGATCACAGGGCAGACTCCGGTGAGTTTGGTGATCCCTACCGATAACTGTTTCAAAAGATGGAGAATGTCTTTCTAAACATCTGCAACTCCACAAATGTGAGTCTGTGGTTCAACCTGTGGATAAACTAAATTATATCCATAGGTTGCAGGATAGCACTTTTCTCTGTCTTCTTCACATCTACCTAATCGGAGCAGGAAGTCATCTGAGATTACCTTTGCTCTGGGCAAAGAAAGGGTGAAAAGTCAAAGCCACATACCACCTGATCCTGCTTCAGTTGTTTGGCTGTTTTCACTGCCACAATAATGGCAGCACATGGGAAGCAAATTTTCTTCCCTGAAATCATCAGCATGATTAACCCTCCCGCTCACTAAGCCCCAAGGGATGTCTAGAGGCCTCAAGAAAAATTTGCAACAACATTGTTATAAAAGCTACCAATAATACTCAGAGCTGGACCAAAGGGCCAGAAGCTCTGTCGCAGGAAGGCTGATTATTTTCAGGGATGTCTGCACTGCTGGATTTACTGGGATTTCTACAGAGATAAAATATGCATAGTAGCTTGAGATATCTGCAACTAAAAGTTCCATCTTATCCCCAAAGGATTCCTCCTTCTCTTGATATTGCTTGATGCATCAGTACAGGAAAGGGTGAAATATTTCTCGGGGTTTCATCTGTGTGTGAAATAGTAAGAAAAAACACTCAACATTCAGAAATTATAACATTGGGGAGTCGGTGTAGATATCCCCCTTATTTCAACTGAACGGTTTTCAGTAGAGGTTTAATTAATATATACCTTTATGTGAAAACCCCTTATGTATTTTATTATACTTAGTGGTATATGAATATCACAAATAAATAATAAATAAAATACATATGGTCAGCTCTCATTCAAGCCCTTTATAAACAGGCAGATCTGAGACATCACATATTCTTGAGGAAAATAGGGGTATGTGTCTCTAAATGGGAACTTTGGACCTCCAAATGGTGTTGTTGTTGCTGTGGTTGCTTGTGCTGTTACCTCAGTTTGTGTGCAAGACAGGTTCTGTTCACCACAGCATGAAGACTCCTTTCTGTAAATACAGAGTGAATGACCACATTAGCAGAAGGCATGAGTTTTATCAATGGGGAGACCTTGTCATCGGACAGATTGCTTCTACGTTCTCATTCCTGTATCTTCCTACATCTTTCAGGGAAAAGCCATCTTCAAGGTCCATGAAGGAACTCATGTAAGGACTTCTCCTCTATCCCTATAGTTTTGTTTTGCTTATACTATAATAGACTACAAAGAACAGAAATGGGTTCTCAGATTGCAAAAATACATTTGTAGTAGGAATCCCCATGCATCTTGGACTTTTTTCTTATTTTGGGCTGTCTTCAGTAGTAAAGAAACAAGGTCTGCAGAAAAATGTCTGCAGCAAATATTTGCCTCCTGTGTCAACTTACTGGCATCACCTACTGGCTTCCCACAATTAATGTACGGATGCTTCCTGATAACCCTTTTCTCTTCTTTGTGATCTACTTTGGTTGCTCACCTTCTGTTTTCTTGTTTATGCCATAATAACCAGGAAGAGCTAATTAACCCACAGAATGCTCAAGAACCTTCAATTAGATTTCAATAAGAAAAGTGGTATAAAAGCCACTTTGTGTTTTCTTTGATTTAGTTTGCTCATTGCTAAGGATTCACTCAATTTCTTTCCATTGCATAATTCTAACATGTCATTTTATTTTATTTTGGAAGACAATTAAAAAAAAATGAAGGCAACCAAAAAAAAACCATGGATAAAAATATAACTGGATTGCTAAAGAAATAAAGGAGCTCACTAATTATCATTCTTATTCTATCACTGAATACTTGTGGAAGAGCTGGGAAAAACAGCTTAAATACTACATCACTGTACAATGAAAAGGATGACAACAAATGCTATATTCTTTGTGTGTGTGTTTGTGTGTGTGTGTGTGTGTGTGTATGTATGTATGTTTCTGTGTGCATGTGTGTGTTATTATGTGTGTGCATGTATGTGCATTAGTCATAAAAATATAGGCAATTTTACTTGGTTGGAAGTTGATCTAAGGTGTGTAGGGCTTCTAGACAGGAAATACATGGAATATGTGGTGCTATAATATCTATTTTAAAGTTAGGGTTCCTTGCTTGCTGCACTTGCTGACTAATTTTTCACATAACCATAGTCTTCCAAATTGTATCAATTTGCTCTTCTTTAGTTGGTTGGTTTGGGGACTTCCATTATGTGTTGTGCAACGTGGTTCATGTCTACCCAGAAGTAGGTCCTGTGAAATCAATAGGGCTGACTCCCAGGCATATGGTTATAGCACTGCAGTCTTAGATCAATAGTTATTCTTTTCAAGAAGGTTATATAATTTTAGTGAGCATGTTTTCATGTCTCCCTCACTCTATGAATTCCAGTGTGCCTTCATTTTAAATACTTGCTTTCATGTTAAACACACACACACACACACACAAACCATTACAAATGCCATGTTGTGCTCTTCCATTTATTTTCCAGAACCAGAGGTTCTCTTTTTCCTTATTCTGGCTTGGTAACAAATTCGTATCTGATACATCTGATTATTCTCCTGTGTTTTGGCATTAAAGTCTACTCTGCTCATTTCATAGCTAAAGTTTGTGTATGTTCTCAGTATTGCCAATACTTTCCATGAATCCTTGATCTTATGGAAGCCTCCCTTCCAAAACGTGCATTTTTTTTCATTTTTTTGCATTACTAGGAGTGCCCATTTCACCTTTGCATCACTGTTATCCTTGGGGGTTTAAGACTACGAGGTGTGGGCTTCTTGCCTGGCTAAACATGAATTCACAGGCATGCTCGTTCCAGCCAGTTTTGCTCAGGTCCTCCCACTCCTCTTATTATCTGCAAGGGCCTACTATTAAAAAAGATGAGGGAAATACCCCTTCTTTTAGAAGATCAGCAAGTTCACATTTGGGTTCTTGAAGAACTCTAGGATGGATATCATCTGACCTCAGCAATTTATTAACTTTCCATTTTTCAGTAAGATGGAGAGCTTCATCTTCTGTCACCACAATTGGACTCAGATCCTCACACTCCCATCCTGAAACATCAGTTCAGGCACAGGTATCTGTCCTACATGTTCTGCAGTGAAGACAGATGAAAAGAACTCAGATAGATTCTCTGCATTCTCCTTATCTTCCTTTAGTACTCCTGGAACTGAATGGACATCTAATGGTGCAATTACCTCCATAGCTGGCTTCCTGCTTGTGATATATCTAAAACATTCTTTATTGTTGGCCTTGAGGTTGTTAATGATATGCTTCTTCAAATGCTTTTTTGCATCTCCTGTTCTCAGGTTGCAACTTTGTTGCACAATTTTGGGCTCCATTTTCTTCTCCTCATTTGGGCAAGACTTCCATTTTGTGATGCAATCCTTCCCCCCACCTTCTTTTAAGAGCCTCCTTGACATTGCTAATTAAAAATGGCATTGACCTCTTGGACTTTTTGTTTCATTTCCTCTCCTGTGGAACATATTCTAGATGAGCTTGTATTATTGTGGTTTTGAGGAACCGCATGTTTCAATTATTATATTTATATTGATTTTGAAGGGATGAAACATTTTGACTCCCCTGTTCAACTTTTTAGCAGGTCCCTCATTGTAGACAGCTTTCCACTTTTCAAGTCAAATGTGACTGTGTTGGTTTTCTTTGGCAATTTCCCCACTTATGCATATATTACATCTTACCTCCATCCCTCTTTGTGGGCTGTCTCTGAGCACTAATTGGATGTATTTTCAAACTAATTTGGTTGGAGCTCCAGCATTTTTGGTGTATCCCCCCTTGGCTGACCTTTAGAAAAGAGGCTTGCTGCGACCTCTGCTTCTCTCCTCATGATCTTTTTCAAATGGCTGTTGAATTCTACCTGAACAGGTAATCACCATTCGCAGTGAACAGGTCTGAAGCTGACCCATTCACAAAGGAACAGAAGGCAAGCATAGAAAGCACAGGGGAAGTAAAGTGAATTATCTCTGTATGCTCGATAGATCCCTTCTCCCCCTCCTTCTAGTTGCAGTGACTGTGCATCAGGAACTGGCCCGAATGTACAATATTTCATCCTGATAAATACTGCTCTAACTCTTTGTCTCTCCTCACTCCCTACGCTTACCCGTGACCCATTCATTTTCCTTCAAGAGGGTTTTATGCAATACTGCTTACTTCATGCCTTCCGTCTCACCCCCAAAACGCTTCCTCCTGCCAGCTGAACAGTCCACACATTCCATGCCCTAGTTCAATGTCTGGAGTCCACTGCCCGTCTCCACGAGAATTCAGCTCATCTCCCCACAATCCAAGTTTTCATTGAAGGCTGAAATAGTTCATTTTCCTGGTATCTAAATTGCAGTTGCGCTACTACAGTATTTCCCTAAAAGTTATGTGTATGTTTTAATACTTGTTAGCTAAGTAGATACGCCATGGTTTTCAGAAGCTTAAGTGCATTTGGATTGATCTGAGTTTCCCTTCGCCCACTTTGCCAATGATAGTCTATTGCCAATGTCAAAAAAAGGTCCTTTTGATGAATGTTTGTCTTTTAGAACATGCACAAGTTTGTACATGCACCTAGAGGGAGGACACCTGGCAACACCTTCATGACTAGTATCCGTTGCTGGCCTTACATGCAAGAAGGGTGTAATCCAGTTGGAGGCTGCTGAATATCCAATGCAGGGAGGCCAGTGAACAGAGGTGATTCTCGTCTCTGTGCTCAGGCTGCCCTACATTTTCACTAGATGGGCGATTTCTCCCGTTAAGCAACGGTGCTTCTGAGCGAGAAGGAAGGAGGCCAGGGTGAGCACAGGAAGCTGCATAACACAGCTTTCCATGTCTCCTCTCCTCCCCACCACCAGGACTGCTCCTTTCCCCCATCTCTGTGCCCCCTTTCGGAGTGCTGGGATGTAGCCAGAACCACACAGGCTATGAGGTTGGAAGGGGAGCACAGTTTCTAGGCTCTGAGGTTGAACAACTTTTTCTGCCCTCTGCTCCAAGAAACCAAACAATCCTGTCCCCTCCCCCCTTGATGCTATCTAGGGGGAATAGAATTGCTCTCTAAATTAGTTAAATCCTGTTTTAAAGGCTTTTAAGTTGGTGTCCAGATCTACTTTATATAACAGGATTGTTTTAAGGATTCCTTGGACAATGTATATGGAAAGATGCAAACACTCTAAATTGCTTCAGAAATGCTAACTGTTATGTAGATGGCATTAACACAGCTGGCACAAATATCTACCATTTCCACATGGCTTTGGTTATGTATTCCTTGATAGAAGGAAATACAGAGTGTGGTGACAATGTGCATTACAGTCCTACCTGTCATACAGAACCTCCTATAGCAATGTCAGAACTCATTCATTTCAACCAGATCCACCGCTGAGATTGCATCTGACCGACTGTTCTGCATGAAAAGAATTCCCAGAGGACTTCCTTGCCAGCTTTGGGAGAGGCAACTTGTGGCCCTCCAGATGATTTGATCTACAACTCCCATCACCTCTCTCCATTGGCTATGCTGGCTAGAGCTGATGGGAGGTGAAGGCTGGACCATCTGGAGAGACAGAGGTTGCCCATCTGTACTCTATGAGAAACTGACCAACAGAGCAGAGGCTCTGTAGAAGAACTCAACCATCAATCTATTTCATTGTCTATTTGTAACAAACACCTAAAATATGTTCCTTTGTTTCATGAGAGTGTCTAATTCAGTTAAAATCTGAGAATGTGATGTATTCCTTGTTATTCAGGCTACAGATCCAAATTAATACAAAATAATATTAGCATGGTACATGATTATAACCTAATACACCTTACTAACATCTTTTTGTACACTGGTTTTTTGTTGTCTCTCTCTCTACCTTAACTGAAATGATCAGATATGACAGCAAAGCTATTGTTGTCATTTCCATGTCTGTCTGTCTGTCTGTCTGTCTATCTTCTTTGTCCCAGTGTTGTTCGAACCACATCCAAGCACTCTGTGGATCTCAAAAACCTATGATAAGAAAAGCCCATTATCTTTCCAGCTTACCAGGGGCAGAAAATACATGCCAAGACAACATAAAGGCAGCTGTTTAAAAGATGTTGACCTCCCAGATTCTTTACAGCTCAGTGGGATGTCAGGTTTCCCCCCACCTCTTATTTCACAGGGATTGTCTATGGTGCATGGGGCCAACAAAATCAGCAGTGACTTTCCTAGGGGGATTATACTAGGGACTATATCGTTACAGGCAGCATTCAAGGAGGATTGGAGATCTCAAATAACTCATGCAGTGTAGAATACTGCTGCTACCCATAATTGAGAAGAGCAACCAATGTTAGTTTTTCTTTGCAAAGCAGGGGTGTATGAGAAATTTTTCAGTTCTTTTTTTAAACCAGGATTTATTTACCCAGTTTGCATTTTCTGGAGCGAACACATGCTCAGAAACAATCTGTAGAAGTCTGTACATTTTCATGCTAGAAGAAAAAAAAAGTTCACAATTTGATATGAACTTAGGTCAGAAGGAGCTTTGAGATGGAATTTGAATAATTTTGGCAAGCTCATGTTTTGCTGTTTTGCACAGCTCTATTGTAAAGTAAAGAAGGAGGAGAGTAAATGTATTACCTTCTGTCAACTAGTTTTAAATTTGATGTGTTTGGCATCATAAAATACAGCATAGCACAACAACAACAACAACAACAACAATCACATGATAGGTCACCGAAGCCATGTTTTGAGGTTATCTAGGAGGGGAGCGTCATTCCAAGAAAGTTTAAAAGGAATCATTTAACAAGATGATGACCTCCCAAGAACTGTAAATCAAAAGTGGATGTCAACTCAAGTTTTTGTTTTTTGTTTTTCCGTTGTTTCATACATATCTATGGTGGAAGTGGTTTAATTAATCAGTTTTGACCATGTTTGGGGGAGGTTATGACAGGGACTGTGTTATTGCAGGAAGAAATCCAGGAGCAGCAGAGCTGAGATAATGCCATGCAATGTTGTATATGGAAGGAAGGAAGGAAGGAAGGAAGGAAGGAAGGAAGGAAGGAATCCTTTATTTACAGTCAACTGACCACCAGCAAAAGATACAAAAATGCATAACAATGAAATATGTTGTTCCACATCATAAAATTAAGTCACAGTGCCATAGAGGATCTAGTTAAAATAGCAATGTTCGAAATTTTATAAACTTGCTTGGTAATTCATCTGTTGGATCTTTCGAGTAAGATTTACATAAAACATTCTAAAGACCAACCAGGAAAAGATTGAGTAATTGGAAGTATCAGGGCTAGGGATGCTGGAGAATTCTGCCACGGACTCCATGGCAATGCCCCCCGCCACACAAACGAATCCCCCTGGGATGGAGCCTACCTGGCAGTAGTGATGTACGAAAGTCACTTACCTGGTCCTGCAGCTTGCTTCGCAGTGGGGGGGAGGAGCTTCGGTTCTCCCCCCGAAATTCAGGCCGGGGGGGAGGTGCCCCGCCTTGCCCGGCTGAAATTCAGGCCGGGGAGGAAGGCGCCCTGCCTCGCCTGGCCGAAATTCAGGTCGGAGAGAAGTGCCCCATCTCCCTGGCCGCGAAATACAAAGTGGAAAA
This sequence comes from Heloderma suspectum, assembly GCF_057233095.1. NCBI lineage: Eukaryota > Metazoa > Chordata > Lepidosauria > Squamata > Helodermatidae > Heloderma > Heloderma suspectum. The sequence continues at coordinate 88,931,315 of NC_139463.1, read as the reverse complement.
AAAAACCCACCCGTGATAGGCTACGTAACGATTTACGCAGCCTATCACGGCTAGATTTCCAAAGGCAGCCGTGATAGGCTACGTAAATCGTTACGTAGCCTATCACGGGTGACTTTGAAAAAAAAGAAAAAAGCACGTATGCAAATGGCGGCTCCCATGGGCGCCGCCATTTGCGTTCCTTATTTGGTCCTGGTAGTCTACGTAAAATTTACGTAGACTACGGCGAAAATAAGGGCAACGCTATTTGCGTACGTGCTTCTTATTTTTTTCCCCCCCAAATCACCTGTGATAGGCTACGTAACGATTAACGTAGCCTATCATGGCTGACTTTGGAAATCTAGCAGTTATAGGCTACGTTAATCGTTACATAGCCTATCACGGGTTGTTTTTTTTTTTTACTTTATTTTGTGATGGCGGCGGTGGCAGCCAGTCGGAAGACTAGCCGCCGCCCCAATCCCCGCCGAAACGCCGCCGAACCCTGCCTCGGGGAGGGACATTCGCAGGAGGTAAGTCCCATCCCGGGGGGGGCAGGGGGGCGGAGAATTTCACCAACAATTTCGGGGGGCCGAATGTGTTGGCATTCGGCCTCCCGGAGATTCCGGGAGAAATTCTCCGCAATCCCTACCTGGCAGTGGCGGCTCCATCAGTGGCTCCTGCGGAGGTGGCAGCACCAGGTCATCTTCCAGCTGCTGCCAGGCTGCATCCGCTACACCGGCCTCCATTTGCGTCTCTGCCAAGTCGTGATAGGCAATGTAAGTATTTATATAGCCTATTATGGCAAAAGCCAGGGATGCAAATGGCGTAGCAGCCATTTCCATCACTTCCTTTTGCCATGATAGGCTATGTGGATACTTACGTAGCCTATCACGGGTTGGCAGGGATGCAAATGGCATAGCGGCTGCCATTTGCGTCCCTGCCTTTTGCCGTGATAGGCTAAGTAAATACTTATGTAGCCTATCATGGCCTAATGCAAGGATGCAAATGGCGACTGCTATGACGGCAACCATTTGCGGCCGCAGCAGCCCAGCAGCAGCCTGAAATCTGGCTGCAGCCAGCCATGGCCGGCAGCTCCTAGGGATGGCGGAGAATTTCTCCCCGAAACTTTGGGGGGCCGAGCGCCAATGTGTTCGGCCCCCCGAACAAGTTTCGGGGAGAAATTCTCTGCACCCCCCACCCCCGCACCCCCCCCCCGGGATGGGACTTACCTTTGGCGAATGTCCCTCCTGATGGCAGGTCCGGCCGGCGGTTTGGCGGGTCTTCGTCAGGGGCGGGGGCAGCAGCTGATCTTTCGACCGGCTGCCACCGCCGCCATTGCAATAAAAGAAAAAAAAAACGCCCCCGTGATAGGCTACGTGACGATTAACGTAGCCTATCATGGCTAGATCTGCAAAGTCAGCCGTGATAGGCTACGTAAATCGTCACTTAGCCTATAACGGGTGACTTAAAAAAAAAAAAAAGCGCGTATGGATAATGGCGGCCCCCATAGGGAGACGCCATTCACGTTCCTTATTTGGTCGCTGTAGTCTACGTAAATGTTTATGTAGACTACGGCGAAAATAAGGGCAATGCTATTTGCGTTGCCCTTATTTTCACCGTTGTCTACGTAAAGATTTACGTAGACTACAGCAACCAAATAAGGAACGCGAATGGTGGCTCCCTATGGGGGCCGCCATTTGCGTATGCGCTTTTTTTTTTTTAAGTCACCCGTGATAGGCTACGTGGCGATTTACGTAGCCTATCACGGCTGACTTTGCAGATCTAGCCATGATAGGCTACGTTAATCGTCACGTAGCCTATCACGGGGGCGTTTTTTTTTTTTAACTGTTTAGTTCGTGGCCGGGCGAGGCAAGGCGCCTCCTTCCCGGCCTGAATTTCGGCCGGGCGAGGTGGGAAGCCTCCCTCCCCGGCCTGAACTTCGCGGGGGGAGCAACGAAGCGCCTCCCCCCCACCGTGGGAAATCTTCGAGGACAGGTAAGTGACTTTCATCTGCCCCTAGCAGCTCCACAGCCTTGCCGTGGAGCAGAGCCGGCTGGGGAGGATTCTGGGGGGAGCGATGGATTGCCTCCCCTCCCCCCACATGGATGCCCTGGATGGAACAGGGTAAGTAATTCATACACCCCTAATCAGGGCATATCTGACCCCCTGATAGTAACAGCAATTGAACAAAACATTTATTACAGATTCCACTCCAACATTGTTGCAAGGGCAACGTCTCTCCTTTACCTGTGTTTTGTAATACCTCCCAGTGAAGAGTTTAGCGGGCAAACCATTAAGCCAGGCAAAAGAACACTTCTGCTTCTAAATATAATTCAGGAGAGCAACCAGTGGCCCATCAGAGATCATCATGGCTGTAAGAAATTGTCTAAGATGCTTCAGCGATTCTTATTGTTTTATTACATGATATATGTCTTTTATTGCAGTATGATGCCAAAGAACTACCAGCATATCTTAGCCTTGGTATTCACTCTAAAGGAGATCAATGAAAATCCCACAGTCTTACCTAATGTCACAATTGGGTTTCACATCTATGAGAGCTACTACAACCCACAGATAACTAATATAGGTGCCCTTGGTCTGCTTTCTTCACCGCATAGATTCTACCCCAACTACAATTGCGATGTGCTGAACAATTTGATAGCCTTCATTGGGGGAATGTACCCTCTCATCTCTCTTGACATTGCCACAATCTTGGTGAATTACAGGACTCCACAGGTAGGTTTGTAGAAATGAGTTGGTATCTTCATTCCAAAATGGCAGAAAGAACAGGACTTTTGAAGCCTTTATGCAAAGCTTTATAGCTGCAAGCGGACAAGATAGGCAGTCACTATTTCTGCAGGGCAAAATTAGCAAGTGTTTAATTGGTATTTGGTCCCAAAGAAGAGAGAGAACCCGAGGCAAAGAAATCAAGTGTGGACATTTGACATTTCACCAATATGATTTCCATAGCTGCCACTTTGCTCTGGTTTTTGACCACTGTGCCCCAGAGAGAAGAGACAGTTAGGCAGAAGCTGAGTGTTTGGCAGTAGTAGGCATTTTACCCCAGCACCCCACAGAGTGGGAGAGAGGCTGGTTTAGCTGATGTTTGTGCACTGCAACCCACTGAGTTAATGGAGAAGAGAGAAAGAGAGAGAGACCGACTCTGTAGCTGGGATTTGCCTGCAAGTCTCCTAAGCTGGAGAAAGAGCCATGGCAGGCACAGTTTGGAAAACATTTGACTCTGGCAGTTCCGCTCTTCCCAAATATGCAGGATTCAGAAGGCAAAGTACTGCTTGCAGTTCCCTCAGCACCAGCACCTAGAATATCCAATGTAGGGATGGGGGAGTAATCCTCCACGGACCCCAGTTCAAAAGAATCCGGCCTCCCGGAGTCCATGGAGGATCGGAAGACTTACCTCTGCCTCCTAGAGGAATCCTCGCCAGCCAGATCCTGCCTGCTGGCCAGCTCCGGAGCAACAGCTGCCACTGACATATCGCTGGGTGGGCGGATTGACTGTGGACGTAAATGGCGTCCACTACACCATTTGATGCCACATAGATCATAGTTTAAACTAGGGATGTATGAAAGTCACTTACCGTTTTGCAGATCTGCTTCACGGTGGGGGGGGGAGGCGCTCCGTCCCTCCCCCCAGAGTCCTGCCCGACCGGCTCTGCTCCACGGGGATTCCATGGAGCCACCAGCTGGCTCCACCTGCAGCCAGACATCTGGCCGCTGGGCAGCAGGGATGCAAATGGCAGCAATACGTTTGCATCCCTGTATTTAACCATGATAGGCTACATAAATAATTAAATAATTATGTAGCCTATCATGGCAAAGTAAAATAAAATATGCATATGAAAATGGCGACGGCTATGGCAGCCACCATTTGCGTTCCTTATTTTTTGCCGTTTTAGTCTACGTAAATATTTACATAGACTATTATGGCAAAAATAAAGGGGAACGCAAATAGCGTAGTGGGCGCTATTTGCTTTCCTTTTTGATTCGCCGTTTTAGCCTACGTAAATATTAGCACCCACTAAGCTATTTGCGTTCCCCTTTATTTTCCCCATAATAAATATTTATGTAGACTAAAAAGATGAAAAATAAGGAACGCAAATGGCGGCCAACGTAACTGCCGCCATTTGTGTATGCTGTTTTATTTTTTTATTTTTTTATTTTTTTACCTAGATGTGATAGGCTACATAAATCTTTACATAGCCTATCATGTTTGGGTAAAAAAAAAAGAAAAAAGACCCAACTGCAAATGGCGGCGGCAGCAGCCTGTCGGAAGACCAGCTGCAGCCACCGCTGAAGCTGCCGCTGGAGCTGCCGCCATCTGGAACATCCGCCCCAGGTAAGTCTTGTCCCGGGGGGGATCCACGGAGGAGTGGGGGGGTGGCAGGCCGTTCCGCCATGAATTTCGGGGGGCCGAATGCCAGTGCTCTTGTTTTCCACCTTCCCTACCGTATCCGGTCATATTCCCCTCCCCTGCCTGTCCATATACGGTGATGTTTGCATTTCCCTCCTGTCCAATCACAGCTCTTGATGGCCCCATGTCGTCTTCTGGCTACTGATCTCATAGCTTCCTCAGCACTCAATTTTTCCTCAGCAACAAGCAAAGGGATGGATGTAAGCATGCTTGTCTGATATCGGAAGCTAAGTAGGGTCAGCGCCGGTTAGTAGTGGGATGGGCAACCACCTGGGAATCAGGCTTCCTGCATTGAGCAGGGGGTTGTTCTATCCCTTCAAATGAGACTACATTTTATCCCCTCCTATCCCTCGCTTTGGATTTTGTTTTGTTTTTTAAATTAAGGCGTTATCTTTGAAGAATCGTGGCTTCTCTGCAATTTTTTTTCTCCAAATCAGGCATGATCTTCCAAGATTCGAAAAGTCGAGGATTTGAAGCTTCTTTGAATTTTTGACTCTTCGAAGATCATGCCTGAATCAGAACAAAGAAAACCAACACAAAACCCTATTTACCAGCCCTGATAAAAACAAATATTCTGAGCCTGTGCAGTTTTCCATGTTAAACTCACTGAAATTATAGCACTATCATAGCAGGGGCAAAAATGGACTTTGCTTCTGCTACCCTGATGCTAGACACATTTGCTTGGGAATACGTTCCACTTTGTTGTTAAAAAAAGAATAATATTTTTCAATGAACATTTAGTAACATGAGCACCTGCCCTGTCAGTTGGCCCTAAACTCCAAAATGTTATAAAATAAGAAGAAAGGATGCTGTACAAGTAGCATTCAAAGTGGTAGGCACAGGCATGCCAGTACCTGCCCAGGTGTTGATACAGGGTCTGTTTCCCAGTGTCCCCATCACCTGCTGCTCTCTGAAGGGTCATTTGGGTGGGGGGCTGGCACTTAGATGCCAAATCCAACCCTTACGGCACCACGGCCCCCCAATCTAATCAGAAGAAGCCCTGAAACACAGAACTCAATAGCACAATCCCCAAACTGTTAAGAATGCACACTGCCTTCACCTTCTATGATATAACAATTGTACTCATATGTTGGGAAACTGAGCATGACTTGGAGCATTACTAAATGTCTCTAAATGTCATTAAGTAAAAGTTATATTAGATCAATAATGTTAATAACGAATGGAAGGTGCAGCTATGCTAGAAATCATACAAAAAAGATTACAAAAACAGAAACTTTTCCCACCCATGGCTTCCATTCTTAATATCAGATGGACTTCATCAGTATATGGGGATTGTCCAATTACTTGTCCATTCATAAAATGCATCTATGTTCTATTTCAGCTCACTACTGGTCCTTTTTCTGCAGCATGGGGTGACAAATCTCTATTCTGGTATTTATACCAGATGGTCCCAAATGATGCACATCAGTACAGAGGGATTGTGCAGTTACTTGTGCATTTCAAGTGGACATGGATTGGGCTCTTTACTACTGATAGTATCCATGGAGAACGGCGTTTGCAGAAATTACTGCCAATGCTTTCACAGGAAAGTATCTGTGTTGCCTTTATAGAAAAATTCCAAGCCTTCGAAAAACGAAGAGCTAAGGCAGCGTCGTTGCATGGTGAATTGGAATATAATTCAGTTTTCATGGAAAGAAAGGCCAATGTATTTCTTGATGATTCTTCTCATCCATCTATAATTAAAATAAGCTCACTTCTTCAGAGAGCGGTGCTGGATTCACCTATGAGTAAGGTGTGGATTATGACAACATACTGGGATTTCATAGTAAGCACCACTGCAGTGGGTCGTGATATACAATCCCTCCATGGCATGCTATCCTTTGCAGTTCACTCAAAGGAACCATTGGGATTCAGACAATTTCTTCAGAGTGTAAATCCTTCCTGGGCAAAAGAAGATGGCTTTATCACGGTATTCTGGGAGAAGACCTTCAAGTGTTCATTGAAAAGAACCTTTGAGAGTGAAGCATTCCAGAAAGACTGCAGTGGAGAGGAGAAACTGGAGTGCCTTCCTGGAACTTTCTTTGAAATGGGTATGACTGGTCACAGCTACAGTGTGTACAATGCAGCCCTTGCTGTTGCACATGCTCTATATTCCATGCATACATCAACATCCAAACACAAATTACAGAGGTCTGGAAGAATGCTGGAGCCCTGGAATGTGCTGGCCTGGCAGGTATTTTTTTATCAAAAGCACATCCCTTTTATATGTTAATTGTTAACATAATCTAGACACATATACTCTATTTGACAGTGCTATGGATCTTTCAGCTCCACAAATAATTCTGTTAGGAATATGATTGACTTATGGTTGACAAAAATACTACTGCTTTGGTAACAAGCATTCAAAAATACTGGCTAGAGTGCACTAATGATGTGCACCCTCCACCTATCTATTTGGAATGGGGCATGAAACAGGGCTGTGCCCTGTCACCTCTGCTCTTCACCCTTTCCCTGGAACCATTGGCTAATATCATACATCATCACCCTGGTATTGCTGGATACAGGGGATGGAGTGAAGAACATGTGAGAAACATGTGTGGAGAGAACATGATAATCATGCTGGGGGATCCATGCCAATCAGTCTCTAATTGAAAGGAAGAATCTGGAGAAATTCTCAGAAATTCTCCGCCATCCCTAGGGATGTCAGAGATATTCTCTCGAAAGTGAAATGGGCCCCAAATCAGCCACATTCGGTTCGCTGAACCCTATTCCGGGACGGGGTGCCCCGGTCTACCCAAACGTGAGCTCATGCGGCACTTTATTTTTTTTTATCCGCTGAAAGTTTTACGAAGCTATTTACGAAGGCAACTTTGCAAATTAGGATGAAAGATGGAGAAAGGGATTTCACGAAACTATTTAATAAACATGCAGTTTCCTTTCCTGCTACGACGCGGCTTTCTTTTGCTGGGAGGGATGGGTTACGAAGTGCACGTAGCCTGCCTGCCCTAAGGCTGAGCTGCATAGCCTCATCTTTTGTTTTATACTTTTATTGTCTGTGTGAGGTCAGGTTCAGGTCAGGTGAGGACAGGTGAGCGAGATCCCTCCAGGCGTCCCCCCCACCCCACCAGGAAGATAATGTCATTGAGGGGAGGGAACTCATCAACCATTTATCCCATGGATTCCCGCCTTCAGTTCACATGGGACGGCGGTCGTGCAGCCTCACTTGCTCCAAGCTAGACTCCAGAGTCCAGAGACAGACTAGAAGAGGCGCCTCTGCTGCTCCATCCCAGCTGCTGCAAGGAGGGTGTTTTCTTTCTCTGCATCCCCGCATTCTACGGCACTGCAGTTCAACTTTTTTTCTTTTTTCTTTATTACAGTGAAGGTATGTTTACTTTCCCCTTCATGGATCACTGCCTTGTTGTGGCGAAGGGGCTTGCGTAACTCAATGAAGCCATAAGCTATGCCGTGCAGGGCCACTCAAGACGGACAGGTCATGGCAGAGAGTTCTGACAAAATGTGGTCCACTGGAGAAGGAAATGGCAACCCACTCCAGTATTCTTGCCAAGAAAACCCCATGGAACGTATCACAAGGCTAAAAGATATGACGCCGGAAGATGAGCCCCTCAGGTCGGAAGGTGTCCAATATGCTACTGGGGAAGAGCAGAGAGTATTTCCAAGTAGCGCCAGAAAGAGTGAAGCGGCTGGGCCAAAGCCGAAAGGACACTCAGCTGTGGATGTGTCTGGTGGTTAAAAGAAAATCCGATGCTGTAAACAACAATATTGTTTAGGAACCAGGAATGTCAGATCAATGAATCAAGGTAAGCTGGAGGTGGTCAAACATGAGATGGCAAGACTGAACATCGACATCTTGGGAATCAGCAAACTAAAATGGACAGGCATGGGCGAATTTAATTCAGGTGACTATCATATCTACTATTGTGGGCAAGAATCCCTTAGAAGAAATGGAGTAGCACTCATAGTCAACAAAAGGGTGGGAAAAGCAGTACTGGGGTACAATCTTAAAAATGATAGAATGATCTCAGTACGAATCCAAGGCAAACCATTCAACATCACAGTAATTCAAGTCTATGCCCCAACCACTGAGGCCAAAGAAGCTGAGGTTGATCGGTTCTATGAAGACCTACAACACCTTCTAGAACTCACACCAAAAAAAGATGTCCTCTTCATCATAGGGGATTGGAATGCTAAAGTAGGAAGTCAAGAATTCACCAGGATAACAGGCAGGCATGGCCTTGGTGTACAAAATGAAGCAGGACAAAAGCTAATAGAGTTTTGCCAAGAGAACATGCTGATCATAGCAAACACTCTTTTCCAACAGCACAAGAGGCGACTCTACGCATGGACATCACCAGATGGTCAATATCGAAATCAGATTGATTATGTCCTTTGCAGCCAAAGATGGAGAAGCTCCATACAGACAGTAAAAACAAGACCTGGAGCTGACTGTGGCTCAGATCATGAGCTGCTTCTTGCAAAATTTCGGCTTAAATTGAAGAACGTCAGGAAAACCACTAAACCGTTCAGGTATGACCTAAATCATATCCCTGATGAATATACAGTGGAGGTGAGGAATAGATTTCAGGGATTAGACCTGATAGACAGAGTGCCTGAGGAACTATGGACGGAGGTCCGTAACATTGTTCAGGAGGCAGCAACGAAATCCATCCCAAAGAAAAAGAAATGCAAGAAAGCAAAGTGGCTGTCTGATGAGGCTTTACAAGTAGTTGAGGAAAGAAGGGAAGCGAAAAGCAAGGGAGAAAGGGGAAGATATACCCAACTGAATGCAGAGTTCCAGAGAATAGCAAGGAGAGACAAGAAGGCCTTCTTAAATGAACAATGCAAAGAAATTGAGGAAAACAACAGAATGGGAAAGACTAGAGATCTCTTCAAGGAAATTGGAGATCTCAAAGGAACGTTTTGTGCAAAGACAGGCATGATCAAGGACAAAGAAGGCAGGGACCTAACAGAAGCAGATGAGATTAAGAAGAGGTGGAAAGAATACACAGAAGAACTATACAGGAAAGATCTGAATGTCCCTGAAAGCCATGATAGTGCAGTCACTGAACTTGGGCCGGACATCCTAGAGAGTGAAGTCAAGTGGGCCTTAGGAAGCATTAGTAACAACAAAGCTAGCGGAGATGACAGTATTCCAGCCGAGCTATTTAAAATCCTAAAAGATGATGCTGTTAAAGTGCTGCATTCAATATGCCAACAAATTTGGAACACTCAACAGTGGCCACAAGACTGGAAAAGGTCAGTTTACATTCCAATTCTAAAGAAGGGCAGCGCCAAAGAGTGTTCAAACTACCGCACAATTGCGCTCATTTCACATGCCAGCAAGGTGATGCTCAAAATCCTACAAGCTAGGCTTCAGCAGTATGCGAACCGAGAACTACCGGAAGTACAAGCTGGGTTTAGAAGAGGCAGAAGAACTAGAGATCAAATCGCCAACATTCGCTGGATCATGGAGAAAGCAAGAGAATTCCAGAAAAACGTCTATTTCTGCTTCATTGACTATGCTAAAGCCTTTGATTGTGTGGATCACAGCAAACTGTTGCAAATTCTTAAAGTGATGGGAGTACCAGACCACCTTACCTGTCTCCTGAGAAACCTGTACGAGGGTCAAGAAGCAACAGTAAGAACCAGACATGGAACAACCGAGTGGTTCAAAATTGGGAAAGGAGTACGACAAGGCTGCATATTGTCACCCTGCTTATTTAACTTATATGCAGAGTACATCATGAGAAATGCTGGGTTGGATGAATCAGAGGTCGGAATTAAGATTGCTGGGAGAATTATCAACAACCTCCGATATGCAGACGATACCACCCTAATGGCAGAAAGCGAAGAGGATCTCAAGAGCCTCTTGTTGAGGGTGAAAGAGGAGAGTGCAAAAGCTGGTTTGAAACTCAACATTAAAAAAACGAAGATCATGGCATCTTGCCCCATCACTTCCTGGCATATAGAAGGGGAAGAAATGGAAGCAGTGACAGATTTTACTTTCTTGGGCTCCAAGATCACCGCAGACGGTGACTGTAGCCATGAAATTAAAAGACGCTTGCTCCTTGGGAGGAAAGCTATGGCCAACCTAGACAGCATAGTAAGAAGCAGAGACATCACCTTGCCGTCAAAGGTTCGTCTAATCAAAGGTATGGTTTCCCAGTAGTAATGTATGGCTGTGAGAGCTGGACTATAAGGAAGGCTGAGCGCCGAAGAATTGATGCTTTCGAACTGTGGTGCTGGAGAAGACTCTTACGAGTGCCCTGGACTGCAAGGAGGTCAAATCAGTCCATCCTAAAGGAAATCAACCCTGAGTGCTCATTGGAAGGACAGATAATGGAGCTGAAGCTCCAATATTTTGGCCACCTAATGCGAAGAGAAAACTCTCTGGAAAAGACCCTGATGCTGGGAAAGACTGAAGGGAAAAGGAGAAGGGGACGGCAGAGGATGAGATGGCTAGATAGCATCACGGATGCAATGAATATGAACTTGAGCACGCTCCGGGAGAGAGCGCAGGACAGGAACGCCTGGCGTGCTATGGTCCATGGGGTCACGAAGAGTCGGACACGACTGAACGACTGAACAACAACATGTTTACTTTACCTGAATGTGCCCCTATGCTTAGTGATTTTGGGGTGAGATGGAGGAGCAGGGGGAACTGGGTGGGAAGGCATCCTGCAAGGACTCCTTCCCCCATCCTCCTGGGCTTTCCAGGATTAATCCATGTGCCTGCCTATGTATTTCTGAGTGGGTTGGGGCGGGGGGGGGAACTGGAAGGACTCCATCCCCCATCCTCCTGGGCTTTCCAGGATTCACCCATGTGCCTGCCTATGTATTTCTTTCTGGGGTGGGGGGAGGGGGGGAGCTGGAAGGACTCCATCCCCCATCCTCCTGGGCTTTCCAGGATTCACCCATGTGCCTGCCTATGTATTTCTTTCTGGGGCGGGGGGAGGGGAGGGCTGGCTGGGGAGGGGGGGGAGCCATGCTCCAGGCACCATTGCTATTGCTAGTCTGCAACAAGGCAAGGACTCCATCTCCCATCCTCCTGGGCTTTCTAGAATTCACCCATGTGCCTGCCTATGTATTTCTTTCTGGGGTGGGGGGAGGGGGGAGCTGGAAGGATTCCATCCCCCATCCTCCTGGGCTTTCCAGGATTCACCCATGTGCCTGCCTATGTATTTCTTTCTGGGGTGGGGAGAGGGGGGAGCTGGAAGGACTCCATCCCCCATCCTCCTGGGCATGGATGGACCACATCCTCCATCCTGGGCTTTTCAGCCTAGTCTGCTGTACAATATGCCCCTATTTAGTTAGCACTGAATGGCTGGATTGGAGGGTAACTACTTCTGCACTGCACTATATCTGCGATTGTAGGCTGTTCACATGATTTCAGCTTTGCCACATGCATTTATGTCTCCTTCTGCCCAGAGACATGAACATGGAGAAAGAGGAACCCGTGGTCAATCCGGCACTCAAAAGAGGCGTGGACGCCCGGCAAGAACATACACCGCTGAGGTTGCATTTCAGCGGTATTTTAATAATGAGATGGAAGTGGAGGAAGCCCAAGGTGTGACCAGCAGTGACAGCGGCCCCAGCCCCAGTCCACCCCGCACCCGTAAGCAGCGCACACCACCAATTTCCGCTACAGAAAGTGACACAGGCACAACCGGCCACAACTCCAGAGGAAGAGGAAGAAAGTTCTTGGATGGTGAGCGGAAGGGCAGTGTCTCCAAACCCAAAGCGGATGAAAATGTTCCCAAGGAGACTCTGCAGCGGCGGGATGAAAGTCAAGATATCTATCTCATTCCAAAGGATGAATCTGGTAAGACTCTGTCATCACAGGTGCTTGTGAATATCTGGATACAAATAAATGTCTTTGAATATTTGAATAGACCCTACATTAGCCTTCCGCAACCTGCAGCCTTCCAGATGTTTTGGGCTACAACTCCCAGCATTATTGCCCATTGGTCATGCCGGCTGGGCCTGATGGGAGTTGAAGTCCAAAACCTTTGGAGGGGAGCATTTCGGGAAGGGATCTTCTTGTTCAACACAACAAAACATACATGACTGTTTTACATTCATTCATATTCATTGCTGTGAACATATTTCATATTATTTAAATGTTACATGGTGCTCCAGTACTAAAGAAAACCCCAACTCTTTAAAAGAACTGCAATACTTTCTCAAACGATACACCTTTTCGGTGGGAAAACACTTCAGTGTTTTGTGCTTGCTTTGTTTCCAAAGCCATTCATCACAGTTTGCTGTCTTGTTTGGGCTTGATCTCTTTTAACTAGAGCTGCAATGTGAATTGATTAAGCAATTACATTTCTGAGGATGGTTTTTAAAATGTTGCAGAAATCTGAGTCAGAGACTTATTTAGTCTCTTTAGTCTGACCCCCGATATGGCTACTACAAAAAGAGGGCCTGACTAATCAGGCACTGCTCCTGGGGGACCACAAATGCACCCTGGAAAAAGGCAGTGGGATTCGCCAAGTATGTGCTCAGGTCAGGACCAGCCCTATCGTTAGGGAGCAGTGAGGTGTTGTGGCACAGAACTGGGGGTGCTCCTCAGACTGCCTTGCAGCTCCTCAGCCAGCTTGTTGTCCTCTGGTGTGGTGGAAGAGGCTCTCCCATTGTCACTGTTCAAGTAAGATTCAGCTATCGCCCTATGTAGGATGGAGGGGTGCCATTTTACCCTTTGCCTCAGGAAGCAAAACACTTTGGGCCAGCCCTGTGGGGGATGAGTCCCACACAATGGTATAATAGAGCTGATGAAAGGAGTGGACCTTGCAAGGGAGCCAGATATCTCCTCCCCCATGCTTTTCAGACTTTCACCAGTGAGGACACATTTAGATAACTCTCTTTGAGTTTCCAAGTCTGTACAGTACATTGTTTTTGCACCTAATGTGTTTTCTCAGTGTTGGGTAGTGCAGGAGTAGCTTACAACTGCACCTTGTGTCATGTGGATTGATTGCAAGTCCTCCAAGCTATGTTTCATAGATTGCTACAACAACACAGTTTTATTCTCTTGGCTATTACTCATGTGTAAAAGTCGCATTTCTCATGAAACTCTGCTTCTATCTATTTTGAATCTTTACAGAGACGCCCACAACCGTCCTCCCTGCATTAGACAGCGGAAGTGGGACAGGTGAACCAGGTCCACAGCTGCCTGCTGATGATCACCTCCTGGGCGGCAGCTCATGTGATTTTGAAAAAAGGCTGGAGGACTTAGCGTCATCAGTGATCCGGACAGCGAAGATGATGAGGAGCTCTTCTATATCAATGATGTCCCTGCTGAGACTGGGTCTGACTCTATTCTCCACTTCCAGCCTTCTGGGTTCTGTGGGAGCAATCCCAAACCTCAGGAACAAACGTCCCCTGCTAAGCACTGGTCAGCACCATCAACAACACCATCAACAACACCATCCACAGATGAGTGGAAACATGCAGCTCCAGATGCCACCTCATCTGGAACCGAAACCCCCATTCCCCAAAGAAGAAATGGTGGTGGCAGGGTGAGCTCCTATGTGTGGCGCTTCTTCAAATATGCAGAGAACGACCGCTATGTCATGATGTGCGATATTTGTCGAAGCCGTGTGCGGCTAGGAAAAGAAGGGGGCTGTCCACGAGTGGGCACGTCTGCCATGAGGCGACACATGGAGGTGCATCATGCGCTTCTTGTGCCCAAAGATAGCAACGGGAAGCCACAACCATCCCAAAAGAACAGTACCGCCTTTGCCTCATCTTCCAAAGACCTCACACAAAGTGGTCTGGGTGGGAAGGGCACAGAAGGCAGCTTCGCTAAGAGGCAGGTGTCACTGGAGAAATGCCTTGCGCTGACACAGAAATTACCCTCTGACAGCGCCCAGGCACGACTGTGGACCCACCTCCTGACAGTGGCCATTGCAGCACGTATGCTTCCCTTCTCCCTGGTGGAAGATGAAGACTTTCTGACCTTCATTAAGAGCATCTGCCCTCGGTGGGATGTCCCCTCTCGTCACTACATTAGTGGCGTAGCCATTCCAGCCCTGGCTTCTGCAATCAGACGGGTGCTCCAACAGGATTTGAAATGTGCAGTTGGAGGAAGTGTACATTTAACGAGTGACACATGGACAAGTAACCAAACAAAGTCTTATCTGTGTGTCACTGCGCACTGGGTATCCATCAGTGCGAGCAGCTGACTGAGTCGTAGAACAGCGACATTGTCCCTCACAATGCTCTCAGGGACACACACAGCGGAAAACATCAGCAGCAGCAGCAATGGTGTTGTTCAGTCCTGGCTGGCCCCCTTAAATCTTACAGTGGGCTGTGTAGCAACAGACAATGCCTCAAACTACCTAAAAGCAGCCTGCATTGCATGGCTAAACCACGTTCCGTGCATTGCGCACTGCTTGAACCTTGTGGTGCGTTCTGGATTGAGTAACGCCTCCCCTAAAATTGGCAAGCTACTTAAGGTGGCTCAATCCATTTGCACCCACTTCAGGCAGTCCTGCTCAGCAATGGAGGCAATCGGCGCCATCCAACATAGCCGTGGCCTTCCAGAACACAAATTCATTTTGGATGTGTCCACACGCTGGAACAGCACATTGCATATGCTTCAGAGACTCTGTGAGCAGAGACCAGCTATAAATGACTACATCACTGAGAAACAACACCACTCCAAATTTTTTGTCACACCACATCAGTGGCTCTGGATGCAAGACCTGGTGGACATTTAAAAAATTTTCGATGAATTCACAGCGGTACTGAGTACAGACTATGCCACACTGGGCCAAGTGCTACCTGTGCTGAGGATCATAGAGGGGATGCTGAGAAAATGGCATGCTGAGATTTGTGAGCGCACCAGTGCTGGAGGCAGGGAATTATTCCCCAATCCTGCAGTTAGGCTTCCAGAATTCCTTCTGCAGGAGCTGGGCACCAACAAACACATCACTTCAATCAGGGGGGACATGAAATACGTTGCTGCTGCATTCCTTGAACCATGGTTCAGGGATAGCACAACAAGTGCGGAGCCTCCAAACGACAACCCTGACTTCCAAAGTGTAAAAAAATATTTGACTGAGAAAGTCATGGAGTGCTTCCAGAGAGATGTGCTGGATGAGAAGGAGCTGGGTGAGGCTAGCAGGACTACTACCTCCCCTGAAGACAATATCTGCAGCAGTAGCACCATCACCAGCAGGAGGGGCAATGATGACGCCACAGCAGCTGCACCACCAAAACAACAAACAGAGTCAGACACAGGGGCATCTTGTCTCAAGTTCAGCTTTTACTCCTCAGTGGCAGTGGAGCTTGGTGTAAGTGGGCGAAGGCAGGGGGAATGTGCCAAAGCAGCCAGGAAAGCATCAGCCTATGATGTGGCTGTCTGGGAACTTGAAGGTTATTCAAGAGAGAATTTCTCAGGAACACAGATCAGCCCAGAGAGTGATCCTCTCCTATACTGCGATACAAAACGTGGTGTTTGGCCACATCTGACCAAAGTCGCCATTTGGCATCTATCTTGCCCTCCCTCGAGTGTGGCCTCTGAAAGGCTTTTCTCCACCACTGGCAACATTCTCACCGCCCACCGAAGCAGACTCACGCCACAACATGTCTCCACCCTCACCTTCATACGCTCCAACAGGGGATGAATTCCCAAGGAGCACCTCCCCCCCCCACCAGCTGTCAGCAGCAGAGTAGAGCAGTCATCAAGTGACGAGGAGGACCCCTGGGATGATGACACTGCTGCTCATGTGAGCCAGAGTTCTGAGAGACAATGAGGCAGAATGATACAATTTGTGAGTGATCACACTGTGGTGTCCCTCAGAACTTTATCCAAACCTGCAGTCCCTGTCTGGCCTGGGCAGAGCCCAAAGCACTGGCGATATGTGGCGGAGCTTTATAATACCTCACATGCAGAATCCAGTTGCGCTACCCGACTGTGTGTGGCGGACTATGCAACAGCGTACATCCCTACTACATGCGCACACACACACACACACACACACACACACACACAGTTCTCTATGCATCCCAGTGTACTCCGCTATCGACTGTATATGTGTGTCTTTACCCCTCTGAATGTTAGTATGATTCTGATTCCCCAAATGTATGTATAGTTCTAAATCTCTTGATGTGTGCTTTTAATTCATTTAAAATTCTTTCATAAATCAAGGAATTGCTTTCAAAGACCTTGTTGTGGTCTCTCCCTGGACTCCCTCAGCTTTTGGGTTTTCCTAAGCACCGAGATCTCTATGTGAAAAGATCCCTCTGGTATGCGTCCAGTTTACGTGTATGTGATATGCACCTACACGTAAAACAAAGCATACTTCATAGAATCGTAGAGCCACAGAATCATAGGGTTGGATGAAGCCTACAAAGCCATCGAGTCCAACCCCGTGCTCAATGCAGGTATCCAAGTCAGAGCATCCCTGGCAGATGGCTGTCCAGCCTCGTCTTGAATGCATTCATTCATAACATCAGGGATGCGGACTGGCCATCTCCCTATGAGGGAAGCTTACAGCAGCTGTTCTTGTTTGGCTGGGATTCTGGGGAGGCATTCTTGTTGCGGTTAACAGTAAGCAAACACAGAGATCATTGTGTACAGTGATCTAGATTTAAGAAATTATATCTGTGGACTTGAACCAAGGAATTGTAACCTATTTTTTAGAAAGAACTTTATATACAAACAGAACAGATCAAAACAAAACACAGAAACAATCCAACAATTCAACAATTCAAAAACAATGTTGGGCTGGCTGGCTGTGGCTGCAGGCCTCAGCTCATAGGAGGAGGATGGCTTTCCCGCTCTGGGGCCTCCACCCTTCTTCGAAGGTCGTCACCTGTGTGTAGAAAGAAAGAGAAGAATAAAGCACAATGGTAATATGCATCTTGCAGGCAGAGTTGTTAGCTCAGGTCAGGTGCCATTCTGTAGTACTACTTACAGGTCCTCCTGAGCATCCGGACGTCTCTTATCAGACGCGTCAGGATCACAAGAGGAGGGGCTTCATCTGTGGAAGAAGGGTGGCCTTCCTCCACAGATGCTGCTCCCCTCGCTGCTGGCTCTTCCTCCTCCTCTTCTCTTCCTCTTCCTCCTCCTCCTCTTCCTCCTCCTCCTCCTCTGTCCTCTCCCTCTCTGCGACCCTCAGTGCCTCCTCCACCAGCAAGGCACGATGCGCAGCTGTGGGATGTCACAGTAACAGAATGAATGCCTTTATATATGTGGTGAGTGAACAAAACCACAGTCACTGATTGATCTGTCTATCACCATCCCCACTACCATAAGGACCACTGATTCTGTCCTCCCACCACAAGGTCTAATGATGAGGGGATAATTAGGGAGGTAGATTATACAGTACTGACAGTTTTGGTGTGATGGGGACTGTTGGACTTCTGTAAACATGCACAGGATTGCACTTCTAGTCATCCCACTTCTACATTTGCAATGCCATGGTATCTGTTCATTCTAGTGATGCATTGCATAAATGCCACCTTTTTCCCTAGCGCAAGGAACCCAAGGCAGCTCACATTAGCCTCTTCCTCTCCATTAACGCTGACAACAACACTGAGGTAGTAGGCTGGGGCTTTCTGACTGGGCCAAAGTCCCCCAGCGAGCTTCCATGGCTGAGTGGACTATACCCAGATCTCCAAGGTCTCAGATGAACACTTGCTCATGAGCTGACTGGAGTGCCAATGTCTTGGTAGAAAGTGGGGTGGGTGGGGTGCAAAAATTCAGTAATCACTACATGAAGAAGGAAGTCGACACCGAGAGGCTGGCCCTGTTGCTGCTGGGCTGGTGCCAGTCCCCCTGTGTGCACTGCAGAGACCGGCAGCAGCAGCATTTCCCTGGAAATGGACAGTGTGTCAGTGTGTAATATGAGTTGTAGTAGCCAGGCCCGCATAATCCTATGCGTGTGGTTGTACAGGGAAAACAATGCAGTTCCCAGCATCCCTTCTTCAACCAGCCAAAGTGGCCGGAAGATGATGGGACCTTTTTCTGTCCAAGTTCAGCAAGCATAGGATTGCAGGCTAAATGTCAGGATTGGTTTGTTTCTGCATGAGACCACAAAGAGATAGCTTCATTTTCGGTACACATCCTTGTCTTCATATTTAGTTGAGCTTGATGATGGGATAACTATAACTTACCAGGCATATACCTCTGCAAAAATGGGGGCCGGCCTGCTTGGACCCACACTCTGCAGATGCGCCAGTAGTAGGCAGGGGGGTTGGACAGCGGTGCCCTCCGCTCGGCAGCAGCAATCCCCTCTCTGACGAAGGACTGCTTGAGTGCCTTCCATTTGGACCTCAGTTGTCCAACTGTGTGATAGTGGCCCGCTCGCTCCATCCTCCTCTTTATCTGGGCCCAATAAAGTTCATTGCGGCAGGAGGAGCTGCCAAACAGCACTGCCACCGCCTCGCTGCGCTTAATGTTGATGAGGAGGGCCTTGGTCTCCTCATGGTCCCACCTCCTGCCACGCACTGGTGCAGCCATTTTGCAATTTGCACACAAACACACACACCAAGACAGCCACGCGCACAACCACCACTTAACTACACACACACACAGACCAAACCGGACAAAAACACCACAATGCACAACTACACACACACACACACAGACCAGACAAAACCACAACAATGAACAAACAACAGGAAATCCAATAATAAGCAAGCACCACCACTAACACACCACCACCACCACACCACAGAACTCCACCCACAAATCCCCATGCAGACGCAAGCGCAAATGCAGACGACATTCAGGAAGTTAGCAGGAAGTTGACGACAGATTTTGCGGAAGCGGAGCTGCAGCCCCATTTTTTTTTTATTGTGACTGTGAGGCAGTTAGGTTAACAAGACCATTAAACGCGAGGATCATTAAGCACAAATACACAGAAATTAATAAAATCACAGTCCCTGTCCCTGTCCGAGAAAACAAGACAGCGGGGGAGCGCACAGAAAGCGGGAAAGTGGGAAACATATTTCGGGCAGCAACGACAAAAATTACAAAAATAATTACGAAAATATTTCAAAAGTTCTGGCCAAGGCAATCCACAATGGCGAGAGTACGGCGGAAACAACGGGGGGATTCCCCCCTACGGAGGAAATCCGTAAGCAATCACAACGTAATATTTACAATTACGTTGTAATTGTTAACCTTTACGTAGACTACAGCGAAAATAAGGGCAACGCAAATAGTGTTGTCCTTATTTTCGCCATAGTCTATGTAAATCTTTACGTAGACTACAGGGGTCAAATAAGGAACGCAAATGGTGGCACCCCATGGGCGCCGCCATTTGCGTATGCGCTTATTTTTTTTTTCCAAAGTCACCCATGATAGGCTACGTAACGATTTACGTAGCCTATCACGGCCATGTGGTCTTTTCTTTCTTTCTTTCTTTCTTTCTTTCTTTCTTTCTTTCTTTCTTTCGTAGTTCGCGGCAGGGGAGACAGGGCGCTTCTCCCTGGCCTGAATTTCGGCCGGGTGAGGCGGGAAGCCTCCCCCCCTTCGCCTGAACTTCGGGAGGAAAAGCGAAGCGCCTCCCCCCCACCGCGAAAAAAGCTGCGAGACCACGTAAGTGACTTTCGTACATCCCTAGTAGATTACATATGAAGCTAGCAGCCTCAGTCATCCTCCAGGTGAAACTGAGTGCTGAACAGCTGGCAGGGATCTGGACTGCTGGAAGGGTATCACACGGTCCATATGCACTGGGAGGGCAGAACTGCCCACAATAGTCAGCTCAGGACTTAGATGGGAGCCATGGGGCCATTTTGCTGCAGGACATCCAGGCTAGGCTGCTGAGGCAAAAGAAATCCATGATCTGACTCTTTTCCTCGCTGGCCAATAGTGAGGGATGTTGCAAGTGATCATCTGGGGTCCTGAGTTCAGTGCATCCTGCCAATTCCACCCCAGGGACGCCAGAACGCGACCCCCTCCACTTGCATGATTCTGTGGGTTCCTGCAAGCCACCAACTCACTTTGGCGGCGCATGCGCCACTCGCCACATCGGCTCAGCACTCGGCCAGCTGGTCTTGCCTCTGCGGCTGCCGGTGTTCACCTCTGCGGCGCCCTCACCTCTTGCGCCTGGTGGGTGGCCCAGCCCACATTTCCTGTGTGGCGACACTCGCCTCTGTGGTGCACACCCTCTCTTACCTGCTTGGCCGCAGTGGCAGAGCCCACTTCCTCAGCGCACACCCCCCTTGCCTGCTTGGCGGTGGCAGTGCTGCATGGCCTCCTGGGTGATGGCACTTGCCTCTGCGGTGCACGCCCCCCTTGCCTGCCTGGCGGTGGCACTTTACAGCCTCCTGGGTAGTGGCGTTCGCTACGGAACTTCACGCCCCCCCCCCTTGCCTGCCTGTCATCGGCGCTTCCCAGCATCCTGGATGGCGGCGCCCCTTTGGGGGCATACGCCCCCTTGCCTTGCTCGCACCCCTCGCCTGACTCCCACTGCCGCTGGACCTCGCACTGTGGTGGATGCTGTGACCTGCCCTCCTGGTTCCCGTCAGCAGTGGTAGCTGTGCTCCACTGCTTCCAGGGGCTTGCCGTGCCCACCCCACCACCCTCTTCCACCTGGGCCTTCCTTTTCAGGGCCATTGGCCCAAGGTTTTGGGATTGAAGTGGGGAGGGCTGTTGCTGACCCTCTGGGCTTGCGGGCCTCTTAGGCTTCCACCTCCAGCTGGCCTTTGCCGGCGCTTCTGCTTACCTGCACGAGCTCGGTATTGTTGTGGTTCGAGTGTTGTGCTGGGACCTGAGGGTCCCAGGTTCTGGTCTCCACTTACCCTTAAGGCTTTATGGGTGAATTAGGGTCAGTCTCTTCTCTCTTCTGCCCAGGACATAATCTGCAGGCACATGAGGCAGCCACCTTGCTGAAGCTAAACATGTTTGCGTCTGGTCAGTGCTTGGAGGGAAGGAACCACATGCTGCCACCTTGAGTGTCATGATGGACAAAAGATGAGATATAAATTAAAAACTGAATAAAATCTTTCTATTTCCTTCCAAAGTCATCTTTGTCAGCAGCGGCACAATCAACATCATCCGCCTTGTTGGCAGTGGACCTGAGTACTGCAGCCCCGGATCCAGCACGTCTGGACACCACTGAGGCCTACACCTCGTCTTTGCGGGCTTGCTCAGGAGGCTCACCATCGCAGGAGGCAGTCCACCCTCCTGTGGCATGTCTGTCAGTAGCACCGCAAATGACATCATGCCCTTTGCTTGCAGAGGACCTGGGCGGCTGCCCCGGATATGGGTGAGATGACCACACCCCGCTTTACTTGTCCAGGCGAGCGACCTTAGGGGCCTTTAGGTTGGCTGCCTTTGCTTACCCCCCTGGGGTGGCCATCCCTCCCAATGTCATCTCCCTATACGATGCCCTGGCCACCTGGAGCTCTGTCAGTCGCACCCCACTATAGCCCCAGCCGCTTAACTCAGTGTCTGGCAGGGCAGAGCTCTGCTGGATTAATCAAGCCCCCTTGCCCCGCCCCTGCCCGCTTGGACATTCACGTACAGAGATACGAAACTCAATTACCTTTTTGAGGATTGTTTTTGTGGGGGGGGAGGCATACCGTCCCTCCCCCCCAGAATCCTCAACTGGGGGGAGGTGATGCAGTCCTCCCCTCCAGAATCCTGCCTGGCTGGCTCTGCTCCGCAGTGGCTCCATGGAGCAGCTGCCCATCCAGGGCCATCCGCAGCCAGATTTCTGGCCGCGGACTGGCTGGTGCGGACACAAATGGCAGCCACCATAGCGGCCACCATTTGCGTCCAGCCAGGCAGCCGTGATAGGCTATGTAAGTCTTTATGTAGCTTATCACGGCTGGGCAAACCCCCACACAAAACCGGTGGACACAAATGGCGGCGGCTACGGCGGCCACCATTTGCATTCCCTATTTTTTGCCATTCCAGCCTACGTAAATATTTACGTAGGCAATTATGGCTAAAAAAAGGGGAACCGGAAATAGCGTATTGGGCGCTATTTGCATTTCTTTCTCTCTTTTTTTGCCATAAAAGCCTATGTAAATATTTACGTAGGATAAAATGGAGGGGGAAAAAGAACGTGAATAGCGCCCACTACGCTATTTGCAGTTCACTTTTTTTCCGCTGTAATTGCCTATGTGAATATTTATGTAGGATAGAATGGCAACAAATAGGGAATGCAAATGGCGGCTGCCGTAGCTGCTGCCATTTGTGTACGCTGGTGTTTTGGGGGGTGGGGGTAGCCGTGATAGGCTATGTAGATTCTTATGTAGCCTATCACAGCTGCAAGGAAAGAAAGCTACCACTGCTGCCACTGCCAAATCTGCCACATCTGCCCCAGGTAAGTTCCATCCCAGGGGATTCAGCAGGGGGGGGCAGGAGGCCGTCGCGCTATAGATTCCAGGGGGGGTGGATTCTAAAGAATCCGGTCTCACTGGAATCTATGGCGGAATTCTCTGTCATCCCTACATCCACGTATGTGGCAATATTAGGGATGTCAGAGAATTCTGCCATGGATCTCGGTGAGGCCGAATGCTAGTGCATTTGGCCCCCCAAACTCCGTGGCGGAACGGCCTGCCATCCCCCGCTCCCCTGCAGATCCCCCCCGGGACAAGACTTACCTGGGGCAGATTTTCTGGGCAGAGGCGGCAGCGGCGGCTCCGGCGGCAGTGGTGGCAGCGGCGGCAACGGCGACTGGTCTTCTGACTGGCCGCTGCCGCCGCCATTTCAAGTCTTGTAAAAAAACCCAAAACCAACATGTTAGGCTACGTAAAGATTTGCATAGCCTATCATGGCTGGGTTTAAAAAAACAAAAAGCCTTATTTTAAAAAAAAAAACCGCCTGCGTTCCTTATTTTTGGCTATCTTAGTCTACGTAAATATTTACATAGATTAAGATGGCGAAAAATAAGGAACGCAAATGGCAGCAGCCACAGCCACTGCCATTTGCATACGGGTTCCCCCCCCCAGAGCCCTCCATGGCCAAAAATCCGGCTGCGGACAGCTTTGGCCTGGCTGGGCCTGGCCGGCTGCTCTGCGGAGCTGCCGCACAGTACAGCCGGCCATGGAGGATTCCAGGGGGAGTAACGGATCGCTTCCATCCCCCGTCAAGGATTCCAGGGGGGAGGATGGAAAACCTCTCCCCTCACCATCAACATAGTCTGCGGAGAGGTAAATGACTTTCATACATCCCTAGGCAATATTAGATCCTTACGCCAACCTAGGGCGAGGAGCGATGCGCACCAGGGCTGTTGCTTCTCTTCTCGGCTTTCACCTGAGGAGGTGCGTGGCTGGCCTATGGAGAGGCTTTCCCCTGAAGGGCTGCTATTGACCCCTTTCTGCACTGAGCCCTGTAGGTCCGGGACCTTTGGTTCCAGTTTGTGAATCCTTACCGGCAGGGTTTCGATGACAGATCTGACAGCAGCCACATTCTCCAGGCTGTCTCCCGCAAATGCAAGAAAGCAAAGTGGCTGTCTGATGAGGCTTTACAAGTAGATGAGGAAAGAAGGGAAGTGAACAGCAAGGGAGAAAGGGGAAGATAAATCCACCTGAATGCAGCGTTCCAGAGAATAGCAAGGAGAGACAAGAAGGCCTTCTTAAATGAACAATGCAAAGAAATTGAGGAAAACAACAGAATGGGAAAGACTAGAGATCTCTTCAAGAAAATCGGAGATCTCAAGGGAATGTTTTGTGCAAAGACGGGCATGATGAAGGACAAAGAAGGCAGGGACCTAACAGAAGCAGATGAGATTAAGAAGAGGTGGCAAGAATACACAGAACCATACAGGAAATATCTGAATGTCCCTGATAGCCAGGATAGTGCGCTCACTGAACGTGAGCCGGACATCCTAGAGAGTGAAGTCAAGTGGGCCTTAGGAAGCATTACTAACAACAAAGCTAGCGGAGATGACATTATTCCAGCTGAGCTAATTAAAATCCTAAAAGATGATGCTGTTAAAGAGCTGCACTCAATATGCCAACAAATTTGGAACACTCAACAGTGGCCACAAGACTGTAAAAGGTCAGTTTACATTCCAATTCCAAAGAAGGGCAACGCCAAAGAGTGTTCAAACTACTGTACAATTGCGCTCATTTCATATGCCAGCAAGGTTATGCTCAAACTCCTACAAGCTAGGCTTCAGCAGTATGTGAACCGAGAACTACCAGAAGTACAAGCTGGGTTTTGAAGAGGCAGAGGAACTAGAGATCAAATCGCGTACTTTCGCTGGATCATGGAGAAAGCAAGAGAATTCCAGAAAAACGTCTATTTCTTCTTCATTGACTATGCTGAAGCCTTTGATTGTGTGGATCACAACAAACTCTGGCAAATTCTGAAAGAGATGGGGGTACCAGACCACCTTACCTGTCTCCTGAGAAACCTGTACCAGGGTCAAGAAGCAACAGTAAGAACCAGACATGGAACAACCGATTTGTACAAAATTGGGAAAGGAGTATGACAAGGCTGCATATTGTTGCCCTGCTTATTTAACTTATATGCAGAGTACATCATGAGAAACGCCAGGTTGGATGAATCACAGGTCGGAATTAAGCTTGCTGGGAGAATTATCAACAACCTCAGATACACAGATGATACCACCCTACTGGCAGAAAATGAAGAGGATCTCAAGAGCCTCTTGTAGAGGGTGAAAGAGGAGAGTGCAAAAGCTGGTTTGAAACTCAACATTAAAAAAAGAAGATGATGGCATCTGGCCCCATCACTTCCTGGCATATGGAAGGGGAAGAAATGGAAGCAGTGATAGATATTATTTTCTTGGGCTCCAAGATCACCACAGATGGTGATTGTAGCCATGAAATTAAAAGACGCTTGCCCCCTGGAAGGAAAGCTATGGCAAACCTAGACAGCATATTAAGAAGTAGAGACATCACCTTGCCGTCAAAGGTTCGTCTAATCAAAGCTATGGTTTTCCCAGTAGTAATGTATGGCTGTGAGAGCTGGACTATAAGGAAGGCTGAGTGCCGAAGAATTGATGTTTTTGAACTGTGGTGCTGGAGAAGACTCTTATGAGTCCCCTGCACTGCAAGGAGGTCAAATCATTCAATCCTAAAGGAAATCAACCCTGACTGCTCATTGGAAGGACAGATCCTGAAGCTGAAGCTCAAATATTTGGGCCACCTAATGCGAAGAGAAAACTCTCTGGAAAAGACCCTGATGCTGGGAAAGGCTGAGGGCAAAAGGAGAAGGGGACGGCAGAGGATGAGATGGCTAGATAGCATCACGGATGCAATGAATATGGACTTGAGCATGATCCGGGAGAGAGTGCAGGACAGGAAGGCCTGGCGTGCTATGGTCCACGGGGTCACAAACAGTCGGACATGACTGAACGACTGAACAACAACAACAGAACAATGTTACGGACCTCTGTCCATAGTTCCTCAGGCACTCTGCATGTTTGATGGTCCTCCAGGGTGGACCATCAAACATGCCCCCACAACTCTGCAGAGGTTACAGGTAGCCTGAAGGGTGATCAGATAATGTCCTGTCCATGCCTCTATTGGCTTCCACAAACAAACATCATTTTCTCCCAATCCAGCACAGAAAAGCAGGTCCAAAAGGTGCCCTGCCAAATAGGTTTGGTAAGAACCTATCTGAGACAGGCTCATGGATGACATGTCAGCCATGAAATCCTGATCCATTCCTGACAAAGTAGCCTCAGAACAAATATTAAAGTCCACAATCCTTGAGATCTTCAGCACTACAGTTGAGACCACCTCAGTCAGCTCAGACATGAAGACTGTTAGGCAGCAGGGTGGGCAGTACACTAACACAGTCCACATCATGTCTTGGGTGACCCACACCACTGACAAACACTCCAAACTGGCTGAGTGTCAGAGGGGTATCTGAACAGAAGGGAAAGATGGGGTATCTGACCAGAAGTGGACTCTGTATAGACCAAGGCTACACCCCTCCCTGCCCCTCCAGTCAAGCTTTGTGATGCACCAGGAACCCTGGTGGACATATTTGGGAGAGTTCTGAATATTCTGAACACTGTATTGCATTTGACTAATACCCACTGAAGCAACACAACTTAAAACATCATACAATAACAGAATGTGAACATAAATCAAGTTAAAAACTCCCCTGCACAGTCCACTGCAATAGCATTCAGAGTACCTGCATGAGTATGCTTTGCAGCCTGAGCAAACAGAGCAGTTTTGTGTGTAACATAGGAATTGCAGTCTGACAGTAACCAATGAATCTTCACATAGATACTTCTACCCTGAAGGCATGCCAAAATCTGTCCCAGGAATCTCTCCCTGGGATTTTGATATAAATGACAGGACAGCAAATATCCTGTGAGATATCCTCTAACTCTCCCATACCACAGATACAGAACCGTAGGTTTCTTGAACATGCCTTTATCTTCCATCCAACAATGCTGTGGGCACGGTCTGGAAGCATAGTTCCATAAATGAGGTTCTGAAAGAAGCTTAAGTAAGAGTTTGCAAGCACTGAGCTCTTTTGTGATCCATGTTAAACAAATAATACCATGGAGAAAAGTTTGAAAATGTAATTAGATCTAGGTCCTGCCTATTATCTCTTCCATAAATCCAATCCCTCAATTTGTTTTTGTCTCCCAGTATAGTAAAAATATCTGGTAGACAGTTTTTGGAGGTTAGCAACTCTTGGCATGACTTAGCCCAGCCACCCTTCTTCATTTGTTCTCTTAAGCAAAGCTTGGGGAGGCAATCTTCTGGCATGTCCAGGACCCCCTTAAAATAAAGAAAGGCTGCCTTCTGAGCCTTAGCTCTTACCGATACCATGCCTGTCTCTGTCCTGAGGAAGGGAGCTGGGGTTCCTCAGGGTACTACCAGTAAGTATGTAAAAAAATTGTTCTGCCAAACCTCCAACTCCTTCAGATTGTTATGCCTGACCCCCTATAGGCTAGCCTATCGCGTGAAAAACCACAGACTCAAATGGCATAGCAGACGCCATTTGCGGCTGTAAAGCCCTTAGTTTAAGGTAAGTGCAGCCATTTACAGCTGCATTTAGCTTAATCTAAGGGCTTTATGGCTACAAATGGCATAGTGGATGCCATTTGTGCCTGGATCAGTCTCAGCCAGCGATACAGCACAGAAATGGCGGCTGTATTGCTGGCACTCCGGAGCCGGCTGGTGGCTCTGAGGAATTGCTGCGGAGCAGAGCTGACCAGATTGAGCCTGATGGGATCCCTCCAGTTCTGCCCCCCAGACACCAGTCTGCGACCCCCTCCTCTTGCGCGACTTGGCACATCGCAGACCCGCCAAGAGCAGCAGCCCCTGCCTCTTTCCCATGTCTGGCTCTCAGCCGCAGCGGTGGCAAGAGCAGTGGGAGAGGGACACAGTTGCCAACTCCTGCAAAACACCAGCTGGAACGTGTTCCAGAGCAAGCACGGGCGGGCAGTATGCAGGGATCCGGTGGGTGGATCACAGGGCAGACTCCGGTGAGTTTGGTGATCCCTACCGATAACTGTTTCAAAAGATGGTGAAAGTCTTTCTAAACATCTGCAACTCCGCAAATGTGAGTCTGTGGTTCAACCTGTGGATATCCTAAATTGTATCCACAGGTTGCAGGACAGCACTTTTCTCGGTCTTCTTCACATCTACCTAATCGGAGCAGGAAGTCATCTGAGATTACCTTTGCTCTGGGCAAAGAAAGGGTGAAAAGTCAAGGCCACATACCACCTGATCCTGCTTCAGTTGTTCGGCTGTTTTCAGTGCCACAATAATGGCAGCACATGGGAAGCAAATTTTCTTCCCTCTAATTATAAGCATGATTAACCCTCCTGCTCACTAAGCCCCAAGGGATGTCTTCTAGAGGCCTCAAGAAAAATTAGCAACAACATTGTTATAAAAGCCACCGATAATACTGAGAGCTGGACCAAAGGGCCAGAAGCTCTGTCGCAGGAAGGCTGATTATTTTCAGGGATGTCTGCACTGCTGGATTTACTGGATTTCTACAGAGATAAAATATGAATAGTAGCTTGAGATATCTGCACCTACCAGTTCCATCTTATCCCCAAAGGGTTCCTCCTTCTCTTTATATTGCTTGATGCATCAGTACAGGAAAGGGTCAGATATTTCACAGGGTTTCATCTGTGCGTGAAGTAGTAAGAAAAAATACTCAACATTCAGAAATTATAAAATTGGGGAATCGGTGTAGATATCCCCCTTATATCAACTTAACGGTTTTCAGTAGAGGTTTAATTAATATATACCTTTATGTGAAACCCCCTTATGTATCTTATTATACTTAGTGGTATATGAATATCACAAATAAATAATAAATAAAATACATATGGTCAGCTCTCATCTCATTCAAAGCCCTTCATTAACAGGCAAATCTGAGACATCAAATACTCTTGAGGAAAATATGGGAATGTGTCTTTATATGGTAACTTCTGACCTCCAAATGGTGTTGTTGGTGGTGTGGTTGCTTGTGCTGTTACCTCATTTTGTGTGCAAGACAGATTCTGTTCATCACAGCATGAAGACTCCTTCCCCTGAATGCAGAGTGAGTGACCACATCAGCAGTAGGCATGAGTTTTATCAACGGGGAGACCTTGTCATTGGACAGATTGCTTCTACGTTCTATTTCCTGCACCCTCCTACATCTTACAAGGAAAAGCCATGTTCAAGGTCCATGAAGGAACTCACGTAAGGACTTCTCCTCTACCCCTATAGCTTTGTTTTGCTTATATCATAATAGACCACAAAGAACAGAAATGGGTTTGGGATTGCAAAAATACATTTGTAGTAGGAAGCCCCATGCATCTTGGACTTTTTTCTTATTTTGAGGCTGTCTTCAGTAGTAAAGAAACAAGGTCTGCAGAAAACGGTCTGCAGCAAATAATTGCCTCCTGTGTCAACCTACTGGCATCACCACTGGCTTCCTACAATTAATTTACTGATGCTTCCTGAGAACCCTTTTCTCCTCTTTGTGATCTACTTTGGTTGCTTCCCTCCTTTTGTTTTCTTGCTTATACCATAATAACCAGGAAGAGCTAATTAACCCACAGAATGTTCAAGAATCTTCAATTAGATTTCAATAAGAAAAGTGGTATAAAGGCCACATTTGTGTTTTCTTTGATTTAGTTTGCTCATTGCTAAGGATTCACTCAATTTCTTTCCATTGCATAATTCTAACATGTCATTTTATTTTATTTTATTTTATTTTGGAATACAATTAAAAAAAATGAAGGCAACCAAAAAAAGAACAGGGATAAAAATATAACTGGATTGCTAAAAAAATAAGGGAGCTCACTAATTATCATTCTTATTCTATCACTGAATACTTGTGGAAGAGCTGGGAGAAACAGCATAAATACGATGTGACTATATAATGAAAGGATGAAAAGAAATGCTATATTCTATGTGTGTGTGTGTGTGTGTGTGTGTGTGCGTGTGTGTGAATTAGTCATAAAAATATAGGCAATTTTACTTGGTTGGAAGTTGATCTAAGGTGTGTAGGGCTACTAAACAGGAAATAAATGGAATATGTGGTGCTATAATATCTATTTTAAAGATGGGGTTCCTTGCTTGCTGCACTTGCTGACTAATTTTACACATAACCATAGTCTTCCATATTGTATCAATTTGCTCTTCTTTAGTTGGTTGTTTTGGGGACTTCCTTTATGTGCTGTGCAACGTGGTTCATGTCTACCCAGAAGTAGGGTTGACTCCTAGGCATATGGTTATAGGATCGCAGTCTTAGATGTGATCGTTATTCTGTTCAAGAAAGTTATATAACTTTATTGAGCATCTTTTCATGTCTCCCTCACTCTATGAATTCCAGTGTGCCTTCATTTTAAATACTTGCTTTCATGTTAAACACACACACACACACACACACACACACAAACCATTACAAATACCATGTTGTGCTCTTCCATTTATGTTTCCCAGAAGCAGACGTTCTCCTTTTCCTTATTCTGGCTTAATAACAAATTCGTATCTGATACATCTGATTATTCTCCTGTGTTTTGGCATTAAAGTCTACTCTGCTCATTTCATAGCTAAAGTTTGTGTATGTTCTCAGTATTGCCAATACTTTCCATGAATCCTTGATCTTATGGAAGCCTTCCTTCCAAAACGTGCATTTTTTTATTTCTTGCATTACTAGGAATGCCCATTTCACCTTTGCATCACTGTTATCCTTGGGGGTCTAAGACTATGAGGTGTGGGCTTCTTGCCTGGCTAAACATGAATTCACAGGCATGCTCGTTCCAGCCAGTTTTGCTCAGGTCCTCCCACTCCTCTTATTATCTGCAAGGGCCTACTATTAAAAAAAGATGAGGGAAATGCCCCCTTCTTTTAGAAGATCAGCAAGTTCAAATTTGGGTTCTTGAAGAACTCTGGGATGGATATCATCTGACCTCAGCAATTTATTAACTTTCCATTCTTCAGTAAGATGGAGAGCTTCATCTTCTGTCACCACAATTGGACTCAGATCCTCACGCTCCCATCCTGAAACATCAGTTCAGGCACAGGTATCTGTCCTACATGTTCTGCAGTGAAGACAGATGAAAAGAACTCAGTTAGATTCTCTGCATTCTCCTTATCTTCCTTTAGTACTCCTGGAACTGAATGGACATCTAATGGTGCAATTACCTCCATAGCTGGTTTCCTGCTTGTCATATATTTAAAACATTCTTTATTGTTGGCCTTGAGGTTGTTAATGATATGCTTCTTCAAATGCTTTTTTGCATCTCCTGTTCTCAGGTTGCAACTTTGTTGCACAATTTTGGGCTCCATTTTCTTCTCCTCATTTGGGCAAGACTTCCATTTTGTGATGCAATCCTTCCCCCCACCTTCTTTTAAGAGCCTCCTTGACATTGCTAATTAAAAATGGCATTGACCTCTTGGACTTTTTGTTTCATTTCCTCTCCTGTGGAACATATTCTAGATGAGCTTGTATTATTGTGGTTTTGAGGAACCACATGTTTCATTTATTATATTTATATTGATTTTGAAGGGATGAAACATTTTGACTCCCCTGTTCAACTTTTTAGCAGGTCCCTCATTGTAGACAGCTTTCCACTTTTCAAGTCAAATGTGACTGTGTTGGTTTTCTTTGGCAATTTCCCCACTTAAACATATATTACATCTTACCTCCATCCCTCCTTGTGGGCTGTCTCTGAGCACTAATTGGATGTATTTTCAAATTAATTTGGTTGGAGATCCAGCATTTTTGGTGTATCCCCCCTTGGCTGACCTTTAGAAAAGATGCTTGCTGGGACCTCTGCTTCTCTCCTCATGATCTTTTTCAAATGGCTGTTGAATTCTACCTGAACAGGCATTCATCATTTGCAGTTAACAGGTCTGAAGCTGACCCATTCACAAAGAAACAGAAGGCAAGCATAGAAAGCACTGGGGAAGTAGAGTGAATTATCTCTGTATCCTCGATAGATCCCTTCTCCCCCTCCTTCTAGTTGCAGTGACTGTGCATCAGGAACTGGCCCGAATGTACCATATTTCATCCTGATCAATACTGCTCTAACTCTTTGTCTCTCCTCACTCCCTACGCTTACCCGTGACCCATTCATTTTCCTTCAAGAGGTTTTTATGCAATACTGCTTACTTCATCCCTTCCATCTCACCCCCAAAGCGCTTCCTCCTGCCAGCTGAACAGCCCACACATTCCATGCCCTAGTTTAATGCCTGGAGCCCGTCTCCATGAGAATTCAGCTCATCTCCCCACAATCCAAGTTTTCATTGAAGGCTGAAATAGTTCATCTTTCTGGTGTCTAAATTGCAGTTGCGCTACCACAGTATTTCCCTAAAAGTTATGTGTATGTTTTAATACTTGTTTTAGCTAAGTAGATATGCTATGGTTTTCAGATGCTTATGTGCATTTGGATTGATCTGAGTTTCCCCTCGCCCACTTTGCCAATGATACTCTATTGTCAATGTCAAAAAAAGGTCCTTTTGATGAATGTTTGTCTTTTAGAACATGCACACAAGTTTGTATATGCATCTAGAGGGAGGACAGTATCCGTTGCCAGCCTTACACTCAAAAAGGATGTAATCCAGTTGGAGGCTGCCGAATATACAATGCAGGGAGGCCTGAGAGCAGAGGTGATCACTGAGGTGGTATCATCTGCGTATTTGAGGTTGTTGATAATTCTCCCAGCAAGCATAATTCCAATCTATGATTCATCCAACCAGGGGTTTCTCATGATGAACTCTGCATATAAGTTAAATAAGCAGGGCGACAATATGCAACCTTGTCATACTCCTTTCCCAATTTTGAACCAATTGGTTGTTCCATGTCTGGTTCTTACCATTGCTTCTTGACCCTCATACAGGTTTCTCAGAAGACAGGTAAGGTGGTCTGGTACCCCCATCTCTTTGAGAATTTGCCAGAGTTTGTTGTGATCCACACAATCAAAGGCTTTAGCATAGTCAATGCAGCAGAAATAGAGGTTTTTGTGGAATTCTCTTGCTTTCTCCATGATCCAGCGAATGTTGGCGATTTGATCTCTAGTTCCCCTGCCTCTCCGAAACCCCGCTTGTACTTCCGGTAGTTCTCGGTTCACATACTGCTGAAGCCTAGCTTGTAGGATTTTGAGCATCACCTTGCTGGCATGTGAAATGAGCGCAATTGTTAGGTAGTTTGAACACTCTTTGGCATTGCCCTTTTTTGGAATTGGAATGTAAACTGACCTTTTACAGTCTTGTGGCCACTGTTGAGTGTTCCAAATGTGTTGGCATATTGAGTGCAGCACTTTAACAGCATCATCTTTTAGGATTTTAAATAGCTCAGCTGGAATACTGTCATCTCCACTAGCTTTGTTGTTACTAATGCTTCCTAAGGCCCACTTGACTTCACTCTCAAGGATGTCCGCTCAAGTTCAGTGACTGCACTATCATGGCTATCAGGGACATTCAGATCTTTCCTGTATAGTTCTTCTGTGTATTCTTGCCACCTCTTCTTAATCTCCTCTGCTTCTGTTAGATCCTTGCCTTCTTTGTCCTTTATCATTCCCTTGGGAAGGTACGTTCCCTTGAGATCTCCAATTTTCTTGAAAAGATCTCTAGTCTTTCCCATTCTATTGTTTTCCTCGATTTCTTTGCATTGTTCATTTAAGAAGGCCTTCTTGTCTCTCCTTGCTATTCTCTGGTACTCTGCATTCAGATTGGTATATCTTCCCCTTTCTCCCTTGCTTTTTGCTTCCCTTCTTTCCTCAGCTACTTGTAAAGCCGCCTCAGACAGCCACTTGGCTTTCTTGCATTTCTTTTTCTTTGGGATGGATTGAGTTGCTGCCTCCTGAACAATGTTACGGACCTCCGTCTATAGTTCCTCAGGCACTCTGTCTATCAGGTCTAATCCCTGAATTCTATTCTTCACCTCCACTGTATATTCATAAGGGATATGATTGAGGTCATACCTGAATGGTTTAGTGGTTTTCCTTACGTTCTTCAATTTAAGCTGAAATTTAGCAACAAGAAGCTCATGATCTGAGCCACAGTCAGCTCCAGGTCTTGTTTCTACTGACTGTATAGAGCTTCTCCATCTTTGGCTGCAAAGGACATAACCAATCTGATTTCGATGTTGACCATCTGGTGATATCCATGTGTAGAGTCGCCTCTTGTGCTGTTGGAAAAGAGTGTTTGCTATGATCAGCGTGTTCTCTTGGCAAAACTCTATGAGCCTTTGTCCTGCTTCATTTTGTACACCAAGGCCATGCTTGCCTGTTATCCCAGTGATTTCTTGACTTCTTACTTTGGCATTCCAATCCCCTATGATGAAAAGGACATCTTTTTTTGGTGTTAGTTCTAGAAGGTGTTGGAGGTCTTCATAGAACCTATCAACCTCAGCTTCTTCGGCATCAGTGTTTGGGGCATAGACTTGAATTACTGTGATGTTGAATGGTTTGCCTTGGATTCCTACTGAGATCATTCTATCATTTTTGAGATTGTACCCCAGTACTGCTTTTCCCACCCTTTTATTGACTATGAGTGCTTCTCCATTTCTTCTAAGGGATTCCTGCCCACAGTAGTAGATATAATGGTCACCTGAATTAAATTCACCCATGCTTGTCCATTTTAGTTCACTGATTCCCAAGATGTCGATGCTCAATCTTCCCATCTCCTGTTTGACCACCTCCAGCTTACCTTGATTCATTGATCTGACATTCCAGGTTCCTAAACAATATTGTTCTTTACAGCATCGGATTTTCTTTTCACCACCAGACACATCCACAGCTGAGTGTCCTTTCGGCTTTGGCCCAGCTGCTTCACTCTTTCTGGTGCTACTTGGAAATAGCCTCTGCTCTTCCCCAGTAGTATATTGGACACCTTCCGACCTGAGGAGCTCATCTTCCAGCGTCATATCTTTTAGCCTTGTGATAGGTTCCACGGGGTTTTCTTGGCAAGAATACTGGAGTGGGTTGCCATTTCCTTCTCCAGTGGACCACATTTTGTCAGAACTCTCTGCCATGACCTGTCCATCTTCGGTGGCCCTGCATGGCATAGCTTATGGCTTCACTGAGTTACACAAGCCCCTTCGCCACAACAAGGCAGTGATCCATGAAGGGGTCTCTATTTGTAACAAACACCTAAAATATGTTCCTTTGTTTCATTTGAGTGTCTAATTCAGTTAAAATCTGAGAATGTGGTGCATTCCTTGTTATTCAAGCTACAGATCCAAATTAATATAAAATAATATTAGCATGGTACATGATTATAACCTAATACACCTTACTAAAATCTTTTTGTACAGTGGGTTTTTTTGTCTCTCTCTCTCTCTACCTTAACTGAAATATTCAGATATGAAAGCAAAGCTGCTGTTGTCATTTCCATGTCTGTCTGTCTGTCTGTCCTTCTGTCTGTCTGTCTGTCTGTCTGTCTATCTTCTTTGTCCCAGTGTTGTTCAAACCATATCCAACCACTCTGTGGATCTTAAAAACCTACGATAAGAAAGGCCATTTTCTTTCCAGCTTACCTGGAGCAGAAAATACATGCCAAGACAACATAAAGGCAGCTGCTTAAAAGACATTGTCCTCACAGATTCTTTACAGCAAAGGAGGATGTCAGGTTTTCCCCCACCCTCTTATTTCACATGGATTTGCTATGGTGCAAGGGGCTAAAAAAATCAGCAGTGACTTTCCTGAGGGGATTATAACACTATTTGCGTTGCCCTTATTTTCGCCGTAGTCTACGTAAACCTTTACGTAGACTACAGGGACCAAATAAGGAACGCAAATGGTGGCGCCCTATAGGGGCTGCCGTTTGCGTACGCGCTTTTTTTTTTTTCCAAAGTCACCCGTGATAGGCTACGTGACGATTTACGTAGCCTATCACGGCTGACTTTGGAGATCTAGCCATGATAGGCTACGTTAATCGTTACATAGCCTATCACGGGGTGGGTTTTTTTTTTTTACTTTCTTGGTAATGGCGGCAGCAGCAGCCGGTCAAAAGACCGGCTGCCGCCCCTGCCCTTGACGAAGACCCGACGAACCGCTGCCGGGACCCACCGCCAGGAGGGACATTCATGAAAGGTAAGTCCCATCACGGGGGGGGGGGGGTTTGGCAGAGAATTTCAACACCGATTTTGGGGGGCCGAATGCGTTGGCACTCGGCCCCCCGAAGTTTCAGGGAGAAATTCTCCCCCATCCCTAGAATATCTTCCAGTGAAGAGGGTAAACCATTAAGCCAAGCCAAAGAATGCTTCTACTTCTACATATAAGTCAGGAGAGCAACCAGTGGCCCATCAGAGATAATCATGGCTGTAAGAAATTGTCTAAGATGCTTCATCTATTCTTATTGTTTTATTGCATGGTATGTATCTTTTATTGCAGTCTGATGGCAAAGAATTACCAGCATATCTTAGCCTTGGTGTTCGCTGTAAAGGAGATCAATGAAAATCCCACAGTCTTACCTAATGTGACAATTGGGTTTCACATCTATGAGAGCTACTACAACCCACAGATAACTAAGATGGGCACCCTTGCTCTGCTTTCTTCACCTCATAGATTCTACCCCAACTACAAGTGTGATGTGCAGAACAATTTGATAGCCATCATTGGGGGAATGTACCCTCTTATCTCTCTTGACATTGCCACCATCTTGGAGAATTACAAGACCCCACAGGTAGGTTTGTAGACATAACTTCGTATCTTCATTCCAAAATGGCAGGAGGAACAGGCCTTTTGAAGCCTTTATGCAAAGCTTTAGAGCTGCAGGCAGACAAGATAGGCAGTCACTATTTCTGCAGGGCAAAATAAGTGACTGTTTAATTGCTATTTGATCCCAAAGAAGAGAGAGAAACTGAGGCAAATAAATCAAGTGTTGACATTTGACATTTCACCAATATGAATTCCATAGCTGCCACTTTGCTCTGGTTTTTGACCACTGTTCCCCAGAGAGAAGAGACAGTTAGGCAGAAGCTGAGTCTTTGACAGTAGTAGGAGAGAGGCTGATTTAGCTGATGTTTGTGCACTACAACCCACTGAGTTAATGGAGAAGAGAGAAAGAGAGAGAGACCGACTCTGTAGCTGGCATTTGCCTGCAAGTCTCCTTAGCTGGAGAAAGAGACATGGCAGGCACAGTTTGGAAGACATTTGACTCTGGCAATTCTCCTCTTCCCCATATATGTAGGGATGGCAGAGAATTCCGCCATGGATTTCAGTGAATGCACTGGCATTAGGCCTGTGAAACCCGTGGCAGAATTGCCTCCCACCCCCGCCCCCCCATGGAATCCCCCTGGGATGAAGATCTCCTGGGGTGGATGATCCAGCAGCGGCAGCTCAGGCGGCAGCTCCAGCAGCAGCGGTAGTGGCTGCAGCTGGTCTCTCGGCCGGATGCTGCAGACTCAAATGACAGCCACCACACCATTTCTGTAGTTGCCTTTGACATCAAAGGCTACGTAAATACTTGGCAAGCCAAAAGAAAATGCGAAAAAAACCCAGCAGATGCAAATGGTGGTGACTATGGCGGCCGCCATTTGCGTTCCCTTTTTTTCACCATTTTAGACTACGTAGGCAATTACGGCAAAAAAAAAAAAGGAAACGCAAATAGCATAGTGGGCGCTATTTGAGTTCCTTTTTTTTCCGCCTAAATACCTTACGTAATATTTACATAGGCTAAAACGGCAGGGAAAAAATGAACGCAAATAGCGCCCACTACGCTATTTGCATTCCCCTTTTTTTCCTGGAATAGCTTACATAAACATTTACGTAAGCTAAACCGGTGAAAAAAAGGGAACGCAAATGGTGGCCGCCATAGCCGCTGCCATTTGAGTACGCGGGTGGTTTTTTTGATTGCTGTGATAGGCTACATAAATTCTTATGTAGCCTAGCAGGGCAGCCTGGCTGGATGCAAATGGTGGCTGCTATGGTGGCCACCATTTGCGTCCACAGCAGCCCGTCCATGGCTGGGATGAGGGATGGAGTGCCTCCCTCCCCGTCAAGGATTTTGGAGGGAGGGACGGAGCACCTCCCCGCCACCGCGGATGTCCCTGGACGAAACCAGGTAACTGTTTTGTACATCCCTACAAATATGCAGGATTCAGAAGGCAGAGTACTGCTTTCAGTTCCCCCCACCACCACCTAGAATTAGGGATGTACGAAAGTGAATTACCTTTCACGGATTATGTTGATGGCTGGGGGGGGAGGTGCTCCGTTCCTCCCCCCGGAATCCTCGAATGGCCGGCTGTGCTCCGTAGCCGTGGAGGGCTCTGGGTAATTTGTACATCCCTACATTAAACATTCTCAACCTAATATTTTGTAAATTATTTCCCTCAATACAGATTTTTTTTGGTTTTCATTTTCTTTAGTGGTACTTTCAGCACTATCCCTAAGGCATAGGAACTAAGTTACTGGGTATCTTTGAACTATGGTGGGTTTGTTTTGGTGGCAGATATTAAAGATATTATACCTGAGGGAGTATTCCCTAATGCTGAGGTCTGATTAGGAACTTTAGTAAAAACTGTGAAATAAGTTCCATAAGATTTCTTCCATTCCTTTCCTTTCCTTTCCTAAAAGCAGTGTAGGTTGGATAACCCATTGCATCTAGGGATGTCAGGGAATTCTGCCACGGATCTCAGTGAGGCCGAGTGCCAGTGCAATTGGCCCCCCGAAATCCATGGTTGAACGAAGCTCTCGCCCCCCCAACCCATGAAAGGCGTGAGGAACCGAGCCCCCAACCCACGAAAGGCGCGCAAAATGGATCACTTACCTGCTGCCGTCCGCACGGACTTGCGAATGGCGGCTGCCCTGCAGCTGCCATTCGCTTCTCCATCATAGCTGTGATAGGCTATGTAAGTATTTACGTAGCCTATCACGGTAAGCCAAAAAAAAAAAAAAACGCATACGCAAATGGCGGCGGCTACGGGGGCCGCCATTTGGGTTCCCAATTTTTCACCATTTTATCCTACGTAAATATTTACGTAGGCTATTACGGTGAAAAAATGGGGAATGCAAATAGCGTAGTACATTTTCTCACAAATTTGCATACGCTGTTTTTTTTTTTGCCTGCCGTGATAGGCTACGTAAATACTTACATTGCCTGTCACGGCAGCCTGGCTGGGAACTCCAGCTCCGTACAGCCCTGGCTATTTGTGTCCCCTTTTGATTTGCCATTCTAGCCTACGTAAATATTCACGTAGGCTAAAACAGTGAATGAAAAAGGGACGCAAATATTGCCCGCTACGCTATGAGCGTTCCCCTCTATTTTCGTGGTACTATTTTCGCAGTATATTAAGTACGCAGGTTTGTTTGTTTTGTTTGTTTGTTTTACCCAGAGCCCTCTGCGGCCGGAAATCTGGCTGCGGATGGCTCTGGCCTGGCTGGGCCTGGCCGGCTGCTCCACGGAGCTGCCACGGAGCACAGCCGGCCATTCGAGGATTCCGGGGGGAGGAACGGAGCGCCTCCCCCCCGGTGAGGATTCCGGGGGGAGGGACAGAATGCCTCCTCCCCCACCCAAAACATAATCCGCGAACAGGTAAGTCACTTTCGTACATCCCTACATATATGGGCCTATCTACACTTTTTTTGCTTTTTTTTTGCTTCCAATGAGGTTTCACTGCCTGTCTTTCACACTACACACTACTCACCTCCAATTGGAACCGGAATTTCCCACTTCCGTGCTCCCACTTTCAATACCCTGATATCCCGGTACTTCCCCTTAATATGCTCTGATTTTCCACCTTCCCTACCATATCTGGTCGTAGTCCCCTCCCCTGCCTGTCCATATATGGTGGGGTTTGTATTTCCCTCCTGTCCAATCACAGCTCTTGACTATGTCATCTTCCAGCTACTGATCTCATACCTTCCTCAGCACTCAATGTTTCCTCAGCAATGAGCAAAGGCTGGATGTGTGCACGCTTGTCTGATATTGGAAGCTAAGTAGGGTCAGCCCCGGTTAGTAGTGGGATGGGTGACCGTCTGGGTATCAGGCTTCCTGCATTGAGCAGGGGGTTGTTCTATCCCTTCAAATGAAACTATGTTTTACCCCCTCCTATCCCCCACATTGGATTTGGTTTTTTTTATTAAGGCGTTATCTTCAAAGAATCGTGGCTTCTCCACAATTTTTTTTTCTCTAATTCAGGCATGATCTTCTAAGATTCAAAAAGTTGAGGATTTGAAGTCCCTTTGAAGTTTTGAATCTTTGAAGATCATGCCTGAATCAGAGCAAAGAAAGCCAACACAAAAACCTATTTACCAGCCCTTATAAAAACAAATATTCTGAGCCTGTGCAGTTTTCCATGTTAAACTCACTGAAATCCTAGCACTATCATAGCAGGGGCAAAAATGGACTTTGCTTCTGCTACCCTGATGCTAGACACATTTGCTTGGGGATACGCTCCACTTTGTTGTAAAAAAAAGAATAATATATTTCAATGAACAATTAGCAACATGAGCACCTGCCCTGTCAGTTGGCCTTAAACTCCAAAATGTTATAAAATAAGAAGAAAGGATGCTGTACAAGTAGCATTCAAAGTGGTTGGCACAGGCATGCCGATACCTGCCCAGGTGTTGATGCAGGGTCTGCTTCCCAGTGTCCCCATCACCTGCTGCTCTCTGAAGGGTCATTTGGGAGGGGGGCTGGCACTTAGATGCCAAATCCAACCCTACCTGCACCACAGCCCCCCAATCTAATCAGAACAAGCCCTAAAACACATAACTCAATAGCACAACCCCTGAACTGTTAAGAATGCACACTGCCTTCAACTTCTATGATATAAGGATGGTACTCATATGTTGGGAAACTGAGCATGACTTGGAGCATTACTAAATGTCTCTAAATGTCATTAAGTGAAAGTTATATTAGATCAATAATGCTAATAAGGAATGGAAGGTGCAGCTATGCTAGAAATCGTACAAAAAAAAAGATTAAAACAAGAACAGAAACATTTCCCACCCATGGCTTCCATTCTTAATACCAGATGGGCTTCGTCAGTATATGGGGATTGTCCAGTTACTTGTCCATTCATAAAATACATCTATGTTCTATTTCAGCTCACTACTGGTCCTTTTTCTGCAGCATGGGGTGACAAATCTCTATTCTGGTATTTATACCAGATGGTCCCAAACGATGCACATCAGTACAGAGGGATTGTGCAGTTACTTGTGCATTTCAAGTGGACATGGATTGGGCTCTTTACTACTGATAGTATCCATGGAGAACGGCGTTTGCAGAAATTACTGCCAATGCTTTCACAGGAAGGTATCTGTGTTGCCTTTATAGAAAAATTCCAAGCCTTCAAAAAACGAAGAGAAAAGGCAGCGTCGTTTCATGGTGAATTGGAAGATAATTCAGTTTTCATGGAAAGAAAGGCCAATGTATTTCTTGATGATTCTTCAAATCCATCTATAATTAAGATAAGCTCACTTCTTCAGAGAGCAGCGCTGGATTCACCTATGAGTAAGGTATGGATTATGACGACATACTGGGATTTCACAGTAAGCACAACTGCAGTGGGTCGTGATATACAATCCCTCCATGGCATGCTATCCTTTGCAGTTCACTCAAAGGACCCACTGGGATTCAGGCAATTTCTTCAGAGTGTGAATCCTTCCTGGGCAAAAGAAGATGGCTTTATCAAGGTATTCTGGGAGAAGGCCTTCAACTGTTCATTGAAAAGAACCTTTGAGAGTGAAGTATTCCAGAAAGACTGCAGTGGAGAGGAGAAACTGGAGAGCCTTTCTGGAACTTTCTTTGAAATGAGTATGACTGGTCACAGCTACAATGTGTACAATGCAGCCCTTGCTGTGGCACATGCTCTACATTCCATGCATGTAATAACATCCAAACACAAATTACGGAGGTCTGGAAGAACGCTGGAGCCCTGGAATGTGCTGGCCTGGCAGGTATTTTTAATCAAAAGCACATCCCTTTTATATGTTAATTGTTAACAGAATCAAGAAACATATACTCTATATGACAATGCTATGGATCTTCCAGCTCCACAATTAATCCTGTTAGGAATATGATTGACTTATTATGGTTGACAAAAATACTACTGCTTTGGTAACAAGCATTCAAAAATACTGGCTAGAGTGCTTAAAATGACACAAATGAAATCTAAAATATATTCAATAGGTAGAAATAATGGCACCTTAACAGTTGATCATGTGCAAATCAACTCCCTCTTTCCAGATTTCTATGTGCAGCTACATCATACAACCTCCCCAGGTGTGGACCTTATAAATAAGTATT
This sequence comes from Heloderma suspectum, assembly GCF_057233095.1. Classification (NCBI taxonomy): domain Eukaryota; kingdom Metazoa; phylum Chordata; class Lepidosauria; order Squamata; family Helodermatidae; genus Heloderma; species Heloderma suspectum. The sequence continues at coordinate 88,889,323 of NC_139463.1, read as the reverse complement.
GGAGGAAAAGTGGCATTGCTCCAATTAACAAAATCCAACCAAAACTGTTGAACATATCACTAGAGGAGGTTGAGCAACCCATCAAACATTTGAAATATAATAGAGATTCTGGTCCTGAGAGATTTGGAAGATCTTTTTATAAATAAAAAAATTAAAAAACAAAAGGATTTATTGATTCTTAGGCTTGCACAGCTTTTTTCTAAGATCTGCCAGGGAGATGATCCCCCAAGTACCTGGAAAGCATCTACTTTAACAATAATATCCACCTGGAAAACACAATACAAGGGTGAAATCCTATTGCCCAATTACATTACTTAAACATAATAAGAAAAATAAAATTGATTTTAGTTTCGTGATTAAATAAGGTGGTAGGCAACTTAATTCATGTAGATCAGACTGGATTTATTCATGAAAGGCATATATTAGATCTAATACAACAGGGTTAAATGTTATCTATGATGCAACCAAAACAGGCCACCCACTGTCATTAATTTCGATCAACATATTCAAGGCCTTTGACTGTCTTGGTATTTGGTAAGAGTCTTGAATGATTATCAGCTAGGAACCAAAGTTGTGACTGCAATTTCCAAACCCTATGCTGCTAACAAAGCAACCATGCATACTAAAGATGTGCACTCTCCACCTATCTATTTGGAATGGGGCAGGAAACAGGGCTGTGCCCTGTCACCTCTGCTCTTCACACTTTCCCTGGAACCATTGGCTAATATCATATGTCAGCACCCTGGTATTGCTGGATACAGGGGGTGGAGTGAAGAACATGTAAGAAACATGTGTGCAGATGACATGCTAATCATGCTGGGGGATCCATGCCAATCAGTCTCTAACTGAAAGGAAGAATCTGGAGGAAGAATTAGAAAATCGTAGGCAAGTGGCAAGTTAAAAAGTTAGTTATGAAAAAGCCACTAACATGTCATGCAATGTTCACCCCAATCATCAACATGTTACTAGCCATCCTTTGGGAATTATGACCAGGGACCTAAAGAAATGGTACAAAGTGAACCTGTCAGTTTTAGGCTGAATTGCTGCAACTCAAATATCAGTGATTCCTTTTAAAAAATATATTTTTTGAGGTCTTGCCCATCCTCTTCTAGCCAAAGACTTGAAAATCTTGGCAAGCTCAGCTGAATTCATTTGTTTTCAAGCCAAAGGACCTCGCTTGTTATTAACAATGTATTACAAAAACCCAGGCAGAAGAGGTTGGGGACTCGCAGACCTTGTATGCTTTCCAGTTGTGGCATCTCCACTTTACCATTATGAAGGCAAACAAAAACTGGGTATGTCTGGAAGAAGAAATGCTGAACAAGGCCCATTATGGGCTTTGCTGTTTCACTAAAGACTAAAACTATTTTCATGATCTGGAAAAAGGGGCAAGCTATCTTGCTCCTGGTGTGGTCTCCTCTCACCCAGGTAAACTGGATACAACTGTCATTACTAGGATTCCCGAATGGGAAAAGAAGGGATATGTTTGGTTCAGGGACTTTTATTCCCAGGATACACCAAAATCAATAGAACACCTCTGAGCTGACTTAGGTATTGGATGGCTACATGAACTATCTCACTTCCGCAAAGATCCTCAGATACAGACATACACTCTTAGAACCTGAACAGGACTAGAATAAGCAATGCTAATGGTACAGAAGGGGGTTAAGGAATTGTATCTCTATTTTACACTGTTTTAATGGATTGCTAGGTGGGTTCCATGGCTGGCTTGAAGAAAGTGTGGTAAGGTGATTTAAGAAGGGAACTAGAAGAAGCTCATTGGACCAAATTATGGGACAACAGACCATTTAGATCAGTGTCAGCCTCCATCCAAGGAACCTCCTTGAAAGTTCTGCATGGATGGTATTGCATAGAGAAATAATGACTATTACCAGAGAAACAATTTTATATGACCCAGAACATTTTTTATTATCATTATATGAAGGATCTAATGGGTGTATTAAATGTAAAGACTTCCTATCATTCTTGTTAATTGCCACTCGCCAGACAATTACACAGTGGGGGGGGGCAACAGGCAATTTGGCAATACTGGGGGGTGGGAACACTCAGGATTTACTTTTGATTCAAGGAAAGACAGAACTACTAGCATTTCATGCCATATGGAAGAGTTTTATTCAACATACATCACAACTGGATTTCTAACAATATATTCCTCCTTCTGCCTTGAGCATCTGGACATAATAACAGCTAAATAAAGATTATACAGCACACTAGAGTTGGACGAAAGTCACTTACCTGTCCTCGAAGCTTTTCGCGGTGGGGGGGGAGGCACATGGTTGCTCCCCCCGTGAAGTTCATGCCGGGGGGGGAGGCTTCCCGCCTCGCCCGGCCGAAATTCAGGCCGGGGAGGAGGCGCCTCGCCTCGCCCGGCCGGGAACTAAGAAGTTTAAAAAAAAAAAAAAATGCCCCCGTGATAGGCTACGTGACGATTAACGTAGCCTATCACGGCTAGATCTGCAAAGTCAGCCGTGATAGGCTACATTAATCGTCACATAGCCTATCACGGGTGACTTTAAAAAAAAAAAAGCGCGTACGCAAATGGCGGCCCCCATAGGGAGCCGCCATTTGCGTTCCTTATTTGGTTACTGTAGCCTACGTAAATCTTTATGTAGACTACTGCGAAAATAAGGGCAACGCAAATAGCGTTGCCCTTATTTTCGCCGTAGTCTACGTAAATCTTCACGTAGACTACAGCGACCAAATAAGGAACGGGAATGGCGGCTCCCTATGGGGGCTGCCATTATCCGTACGTGCTTTTTTTTTTTTAAGTCACCCGTGATAGGCTACGTGATGATTTACGTAGCCTATCACGACTGACTTTGCAAATCTAGCCATGATAGGCTATGTTAATTGTCACGTAGCCTATCACAGGGGCGTTTTTTTTTTCTTTGATTGGAATGGTGGCGGCGGCAGCCGGTCAAAAGACCGGCTTCCGCTCCCGCCCCGGATGAACACCTGCCGAACCGCCGGCCGGACCTGCTGCCGGGAGGGACATTCGCCAAAGGTAAGTCCCGTCCCGGGGGGGGTGCGGGGGGCAGGGGGGTGCGGAGAATTTCTCCCCGAAACTTGTTCGGGGGGCCGAACACATTGGCGCTCGGCCCCCCGAAGTTTCGGGGAGAAATTCTCCGCCAACCCTACAGCACACTTAGTAGTAGTGGTGGTAGTAGTGGTAGTAGCAGTTTTAATAGTATATTAATTGTGTCACCATGTTTCTGGTAGCAAACCATTCTGCTCCTGTTGTTAGGAGACTCTTTCAGGGGGTTTTCATTGTTATGTTGGCTTTGGTTGTTGTTTTTCTGCCTTCTTATTGTTTTCTAGTTATATAATAAAAACATGTTTTCAAAAATCCTAAAAAGAAACACTCCAGTACACATCACCAATGTAAAACCAGCAGCAAGAAAATGCAGTGATCTAAAAGCACTAAAACACTTCTTAAAAAGCCTGGGAATTTTTTTTAGAGAAGGTCTTCACCTTGTGCTCAAAGGACCATAAGATAGGCACTGGCTGAGCCTGTCTGGGAAGGGTGTTCCACAGACAGGGTGCCACCACTGAAAGGTCCCCCCTCTTTTTTGGCAGACACGCATCTTGCCTCATTTGGCAGGGGAAGCTGGAGAAGGGCCTCAAATGACTACCTTAGTGTCCAGATAGGTCTAATGTAGAATTTCAAGTGTCAAGAAATTTCAAGAATATGTTGTAGAAACAGGGTAGTTTTGTGCCATTTAATGTCCCATCACGTTGACAACTATGTGACTCATAACTAAATTTGCTTAGAACTGGGGCTGTTATTTTTTGTATAATCCAGTGCATTTGCACAGTGGACATCCAATGGAGGTCAGGGAAAGCTTCAATGTCAGGGAAAACATTGCACGTGCAGTGGACATGTGTGTAGAACAGGCCTGCACAACTTGTGAACCACCAAGCTGAACACAGACTCCTTTGGCTGGCTGCCTGTAGCTCGCAAAGGAGAGGAATTCTCCAGCAGTCAGCAAGCCATCCTACAGGACAGTTAGAATGTGTTAAGCTTGGGGGGCCAGCCTAGAGCTTTCCACAACTTTGAAGAGAATGGGGAATAAAGAGCTCCACCTGTGCATGGGGGCCTAATGGTCATGATGTGACCCCTACTAACAGTGTTCTGTGTAATATTTGCCCCACCTTCCTAACCATTTCCTATATTTATGTGATGCATAATGCTATTTGCCTCCAAAATCATATGAGCCTGTTAAAATATGTAGCTGAGAAAAAAGAAACAAACCATCTCGTTTTTGTTTGGTTAGGGAGGTAGCTGTGGAGAAGTTAAGCTGCTACCTGTTCCAGCTGTATTCTGCCCACTGTACATTAAAAGCCACACAAGTTAATCATGTAGCTCCTTCCAGCTTCTCCATGTAGCCTTTCTTAAAGTCATGGTATATGAGTTGTTAGGGTTAAGGTGAGGGTTAACAGCTATCATGTTGCTCATTGTCTCCATCTCCATTTGGAGGATCACTGATCAGTAACCTGTTTTTCTGGAGGGTGACATTAAGACAGATTGGAGTGAAGGACATACCTCAATCCCCCTTTAACCAAAATGACCTGCCACGAATACCTGGTTAGGAACTGGGGCAAAAAACTTTTCTCAAGGGAAAGGTTTTGCAGCTGTCGAGCCACAGAATGTTGAGGTGGGGGCAGTGCAGCTGCCCAGCTGGCAGAGTGTAGATGCTGTCAGGGACTTCCCAGCATCTCCCCAAGTGCCTCCCTGAACAAGCTGGCTGTGGTGGTCTCACATGTGGTGTTGAAAATACCCTAGGGCTAATATCCTGGTGCCTTGAACATACACACTGATTGACTAGGGATGTACGAAATTGGCCTTACCCGGCTCTGCTTGGTTCTGCTGGGGGGGGAGGCACTCCGTCCCTCCCCCCGGAATCCTGGCCGGCTGGCTGTGCTCCGCAGGGATTCTGCGGAGCTCCCGACCGGCTCCGCCAGCAGCCGGACTTCAGGCCACTGGCTAGCAGGGATGCAAATGGCGGCGGCCATAGCCGCCTCCGTTTGCGTCCCTGTAGTCAGCCCTGATAGGCTACGTAAATCTTTACGTAGCCTATCACGTCTGACTTAAAAAACAAAACAAAAACACGTGTACCCAAATGGCGGAGGCTACGGCCGCTGCCATTTGTGTTCCTTATTTTGGCCCATCTTAGTCTATGTAAATATTTATGTGGACTAAGATGGCGAAAATAATGGGAACGCAAATAGCGTAGCGGACGCGCGTGTCTTTTTTTTTTTAACCTAGCCGTGATAGGCTACGTAAATCTTTACGTAGCCTATCATATCTTTTTTTTTTTTTTAACATGGGAAATGGTGGCGGTGGCAGCCAGTCAGAAGACCGGCCGCCGCAGCCACTGCCACTGAACTGCCGCCGGAGCTGCCACCGGAGCCGCTGCCACCCAGAAGATCTGCCCCAGGTAAGTCTCATCCTGGGGGGATCCGCGGGGGGGTGGGGGCCAGGCCGTTTCGCCACAGATTTCGGGGGGCCGAATGCGCTGGCATTTGGTCTCCCCGAGACCCGTGGTGGAATTCTTTGCCATCCCTATGATTGACTGAACCGTAGGGCTGGAGTGGGTGCCCAGCTCAGTCCCAGATTCCTCCACCTCACTCATGCCCCCAGACCATGCCCACTAAGCCTGCTGAGCCCCTGCCCAAGCTTGCACTCCCTTTGCTGAGCCGCCTCACCTATCCTGAGTTGTCCGCAAGCATCAGTCGATGCCGTGGTCCCTATCTTGCAAAAGTATTAGAGATGTAAATGGGCCATTTAGCCCTGTAATGTTGCCTAGATGGGGCCTCTACTTCTGTCATTTGTGCAATATTAACAATGTGGAAGTTCCCGAGTCACCATTTTGTTTGCAAATGGCCACGGTGGGAATGATGGGTGTTTGCAAACAGCTCAGAAAGGTGCGGGCAGCTCAGCAGGCAGGTTGTGAGTGGGTCTGGGCAGCGGCTCAGCTGGCATCTGGAGGACCTGAATAGGGGGGCATCCGTCCATCCCTACACTGGGGTAAAACATTTAGGAAGCATGACTGAGACATATCCAAAATAATCTCAACATATCTAGGCTAGGTTCTTGTCAACGTAATTGTGAAAATAATTTGCTGTCTGTTCGTATCTTTTCCTCTTTGAATTTAGCTTCATCCCTTTCTAAGGGGCATCTCATTCAACAACAGTGCAGGAGAGACAATACAGTTTGATGAAAATGGAGATGCTGTCACAGGATTTGATGTTACAAACTGGATCATTTTCCCAAATCAATCTTTTGTGAGAGTTAAAGTGGGAATGTTCAATCCACGAGCTCCTCCCAGAAAACAGTTAACAGTCCATGATAAAAGCATTGTGTGGCCTAGGACTTTCAAGCAGGTGAGACCGGGAAAAGCATGCAAGATGGAGCACAAATGGTTTGTTGGTTTGTTTGATTGTTTGTTTACAAAGACTTTACATCACCTGTCATGTTCAGCATACATTGGTAGGAGGTAACAATAGAACCACAAAAGGAATTAAAGAGGCATGGCAGTGCCCCTTTAGTTTAGGTGGGGCACACAAACACACACACACACAAATTTCACCACTATAACCTAGGGGTGCCAGAGAATTCTGCCACGGATTCCAGTGAGGCTGAATGCACTGGCATTTGCCCCCCTGAAATCCATGGGGGAATGGCCTCCTACCCCCCGCCCCCCGCGGAATCCCCCCAGATGGCACTCACCTGGGGCGGATACTGCGGCGGCGGCTCTGGCGGTGCGCCGGCGGATTCGGCAGCAAGTGCGGTGGCGGCAGATTCGGCAGCGGGGACGGCGGGGGCAGTGGGGGTGGCGGCGGCAGGGGCGGGGGCAGCAGGGCGGCAGGGGCGGCAGCAGGGGCGGCGGCTGGTCTTCTGGCCGGCTGCGGCTGGGCACAGCATACGCAAATGGCGGCGGCTATGGCGGCCGCCATTTGCCTTTGCTATTTTTCGCCGTTCTAGCCTACGTAAATATTTACGTAGGCTAGAACGGCGAAAAATAGCGAACACAAATGGCGGCGGCTGTAGCCGCTGCCATTTGTGTAAGTGTTTTTTTTACTTTGCCGTGATAAGCTACGTAAATATTTACATAGCCTATCGTGGTTAAATACAGGGACGCAAATGGCAGCTACGGCATTCTGTGATCAGGGCTGATTTCCATAGGATGTGACCCCACAATATCAGGCTACAAATTATAGACAGATTGGGTCTCTAGTGAGTGTGTGCATACATGGACTTTAAACCATTGACACCCCTCTCCTATTTTCTCAAGCTGACTCAGTTCACCATGACTCGATTTTTCATTGCCAAAAAATAATGTGCTTGCACAGTCCTTTAAGGACATTTGTGCACAGTTCTGAAGGATTAACTGGAAGCCAGACAATATGTCTGTGCCCACATCCCCATGCCTATATCAACCTTGCACAAAGTCAGGTGAATAAAGGAATAGGGCTTCAGATTCAAACAGATTGCTTCTGTCTTCTGTAACACCTCTATATAACCTTGCCCGCATACCACCCACCTCTCCTTCCTTGGCCTGTGCCTGTAACACACTGTCTTCAACACACACACACACACACACACACACACTTTTCTTTAACAGCTTGGCAATTTGAGACTTTCTTAAAGAACATTCAAATATTTGTTTCCCCCAAGGGTTCTCTCCCAGCTTGCAATGCTGACGGATGTGCACTGCCAGAAGTATATTTGTCACTTGCAAATCTGTCTGTGTGTGTGTGTGTGTGCGCACGCGCAGGGATATGTTTGATGGATTACAACAACAACAAAGCCAAAAGGAGGACTCCCAATTTCCAGCCCAACAGGGACATACATGAACATTTATTCACTAGCACAGCATAAAGGTAATTTACACATTGTATGGAGTACCACAGACACACTACTGATGCTGGTGATACACAAACACACATGTGGACACGTACAGTGCAGAAACACATGCTTGAGGGCTGGGGGTGGTCTCCATAATCTATCACTGTTTCCTGCTGTTCACCAGGAAAATCCATCACCTTGGCATGGGCAATGATGGCCTACACCTTGCGTTTGGAATTGGGACAAACAGACAGGTTGGGGATGCTGTTGGGGACTTCACAGCCTGCTGCCCAATGACCTACCTGGCTGGCCTGGCTAAGGTGATTTCACATGTGGTGTTGGAGAACTCTAGGACTCTTACCTTGGTTGTCTTGAGCCCCTGCCCTCATACTCACTCCCTCCATACTCACCAGGATGCCCTGACATCCTCTGTACAGTCTTCAGGGACTTGCCATTCCCGTGGTCCCAAATTGAGAAAAAACAAACTAACGCTGGTGACTTGGGAACTTCCATAAATTTAATATTGCACACATAGTGGCCATAAAGACCCCATCTATGCAATATTAAAGTATCAATAATATCAGTAATATTACATGATCTGGTGGTCCCTGTAGTCCTGAAGGAGGTAGTGGTGTGCAAGTTTCAGGCATTCTTGGATGAAGCTGATTATCTAGACCCACTTCAGTCTGGTTTCAGGCCCAGGGTGCAGATGGAATAAGCTTTGGTTGCCTGCTGGATGACCTTATTCAGAAGAGGGATGGAGAAGTGCAAGCCAATTGCTTTTTAAGCATCCCTCATTGGCTTTGGATACCATCAATTGCAGTATCCTTTTTCACTGCCTTTGTGACATTGGGAAACCATTTGGTAATGGTTCAGCTCTTCCATACAGGGCCAGAACTAGATATATCACTGGGTGAGTGAGCCTCAGACCCATGACATTGGAACTGAGAAGGCTCACTGCACACTATTGTGCCCCCAGTGTGGTAGGAGATCATTATGATGCAGTTGGAGGTGGCCATTAGGAGATCTAGGTAGGGATCCGCCACGGATATTGGTGAGGCCGAATGCCAGTGCATTCGGCCCCCCGAAAACCATGGCGGAATGAAGCCCCCACCCCCAACCCACGAAAGGCATGCGAAATGGAGCACTTACCTGCTGCCATCCACACTGACTTGCGAATGGCGGCCGCCATTTGTGTTCCCTATTTGTAGCCATTTTAGCCTACGTAAATATTTACGTAAGCTATTACGGCAAAAAAAAAAAAAAAGGAACGCAATTAGTGTAGTGGGCGCTATTTGAGTTCCTTTTTTTCCTTGCCATACTAGCCTACGTAAATATTTATGTAGGCTAAAATGGCTAAAAATAAGGAATGCAAATGGTGGCTACCATAGCCTCTGCCATTCGCGTATGCTGTTATTACTTTTTTTTTTTTTTGGCTTACCGTGATAGGCTTAGGGGTGGATGAAACTCACTTACCTGTCCTTGAAGTTTTTCGCGGTGGGGGAGAGGCGCTTCGCTGCTCCCTCCGTGAAGTTCAGGCTGGGGGGGGAGGCTTCCCGCCTCGCCCGGCCAAAATTCAGGCCAGAGGGGAGGCTTCCTGCCTCGCCCAGCCGAAATTCAGGCCGGGGAGGAGGCGCCTCGCCTCACCCGGCCGCGAACTCAATTAAAAAAAAAAAAAAAAAAACGCCCCCGTGATAGGCTACGTGACGATTAACGTAGCCTATCACGGCTAGATCTGCAAAGTCAGCCGTGATAGGCTATGTTAATCGTCACGTAGCCTATCACGGGTGACTTTAAAAAAAAAGAAAAAGTGCGTACGCAAATGGCGGCCCCCATAGGGGGCCACCATTCGCATTCCTTATTTGGTCACTGTAATCTACGTAAAGATTTACGTAGACTACAGCGAAAATAAGGGCAACGCAAATAGCGTTGCCCTTATTTTCGCCGTAGTCTAAGTAAATCTTTACATAGACTACAGAGACCAAATAAGGAACGGGAATGGCAGCTCCCTATGGGGGCCGCCATTATCCGTACGCGCTTTTTTTTTTTTTAAGTCACCTGTGATAGGCTACGTGACGATTAACGTAGCCTATCTTGGCTGACTTTGCAAATCTAGCCGTGATAGGCTACGTTAATCATCACGTAGCCTATCACGGGGGCGTTTTTGTTTTTTTTTCTTTGATTGGAATGGTGGCGGCGGCAGCCGGTCGAAAGACCGGCTGCTGCTCCCGCCCCAGACGAACACCTGCCGAACCGCCGGCCGGACCCACCGCCGGGAGGGACATTCAGCAAAGGTAAGTCCCGTCCTGGGGGGGGTGCGGGGGGTGGGGGGGCACGGAGAATTTCTCCCCAAAACTTGTTCGGGGAGCCGAACACGTTGGCGCTCAGCCCCCCGAAGTTTTGGGGAGAAATTCTCCGCCATCCCTAGATAGGCTACATAAATACTTAGGGCAGCTTCGCTGGACGCATTTGCTTCCGCAGCAGCCCGTCCATGGCTGGAACTCCTGCTGGGGACGGCCCTGGCCGGCAGCTCCGTGGAGCCACCTTGGAGCGGAGCCGGCCCAGGGAGGATTCCGGGGGGAGTGACGGAGCACCTCCCCCCACCATGAATCTAAGCTGCAAAAAGGTAAGTAACTTTTGTACATCCCAGATCTAAGGTACTATGCTGATGACACCCAGTTCTGTTTCTCTGCAACATCAGAGTCAGGAGAGGCTGTGCATATTCTGAACTCGTCCCTGGATGTAATCATCATGGGCTGGAGGAGGGCTAATGCACAGGAACTAAATCATGACTAGACAGAGACCGTATGTGGGTGGTAACCAGTCCAGGAAACAGGTTGCTTTCCTGTTCTGAAAGAGGTAACACTCCCTCTGTTTGAGCAGGATATATCTGTGGATATATCTTTGCTCTGGATATATCCTTGTCACTGGAGGCCCAGGAACCCTCAAGGGCTTGGAGCACCAATTCCCAGCTTCAGCTGGTGTGGTAACTACACCAATTCCTAGAGAGAGATAGCCTAGCCACAGTGGTATATGAACAGGTACCCACACAACTGGATTAATGTAATATACTCTACGTGGGGCTGCCCTTCACCTCATTCAGAAGTGGCAGCTAGAGCAGAATGGAGGAAGTAGGAATCTCAGTAAGGCATCCAGCCATGGACACATTTGTGTTGACAGAAATGCACAGACTGTTTATGAGATATTGAGCCATATTCCAGGTTCTGTTGTTGACACAGAAATCTCTAAATCAACTAGGGGCAAGGCACATAGCAGACCGTGTTCCCCTCTGTATACCTGGCCTATGCAAGCTTTCCCTGTTTCAAAATTGCTTATCATACCACTTCTCCACTTTATGGTTTCTTTTTATTTGTTTATATCAGTATCAACACTCTATTTTGACAGTGTTTGGATACTTTTCTATGTCATCTGCTTAGAGATTTTATTACCTCAAACACTCTGCAAATATTAATCTTCCCCACTGAGAAAACCACATTTCTTTCTTTACACCCACACGTAAAACCACAACTCTCAAAACATCTTTTTCTCAGTCCTAACCACTCTCCATCGATGTTTCTGATTAGGTGCTGCCCATTTCTCTCTGTAATGACTACTGCCGTCCTGGTTACATCAGGAAAAAGAAGGAGGGGGAGCCATTTTGCTGTTATGATTGTGCCCCATGTCCTCAAGGGAAGATTTCTTATTGGAAGGGTAAATGTCATAGATCTTCACACTTATCAAGCATGCTACATATCATGCAATATCACACAAAACTGAAATAATGACATTTAGCATGGTCTTTGGTTTGGAAGGAGTAGGAACAAGTTACTGATCCTTGAATATCTGTGTCTGTGAAAGTTTTATACACTTATTGATGGGAAGATGACAGACAGACAGACAGGCAGACAGACAGACAGAGAGACATATACTATGTGGTGTGGAACTTGAAAGGAGCATGTCAATGGGGACAGAATGACTAAAAGTCTTCCTAAATAGTCATTGGTACATTTCCTGGAACACCTTTTGTAATGGAATTTAAAGGAAAAAAAATCCCAGGAGGGCTTAGAGATGGTTTGGGAAAGCAACAAGTTCTTATTCACCCACTCCAACCAAGAGGATGGACAAGCTAGGAGTAAATGGGAAACAATACAAGACCTTTTGTGAGACAAAAGATGGAGTATGAGAGTGAACTTAGCTGTAAACTCTGGAACCATTTGGATTAGATCTCCCTCTCAGAAGACCTGATGTGAGATAAGCAGGGTTGCTATGTAGGGATGGCATGGGCACATGATTCAGTCCAGAAATCCGGTGGACCTGCTCCTAGGGATGTCAGAGAATTCCACCATGGATCTTGGTGAGGGTGAATGCCAGTGCATTCGGCCCCCCAAACTCCGTGGCAGAAAGGCCTTCCCCCTCGCCCCTCGCGGATCCCCCCTGGGATGAGACTTACCTGGGGCGGATGTTCCAGACAGCAGCGGCTCCAGCGGCGGCTTCAGCAGCGGCGGCGGCTGGTCTTCTGAATGGCTGCCGCTGCCACCACCACCATTTGCAGTCTGTTTCCCCCTCCCATTCATGATAGGCTACGAAAAGACTTATGTAGCCAATCACGTCTGGGTTTTTTTTAAAAAACAATGTGTACGCAAATGGCGGCGGCTACAGCCGCCACTATTTGCATTCCTTATTTTTGGCTGTCTTAGTCTATGTAAATATTTACATAGACTAAGACAGTGAAAATAAAGGGGAATGCAAATAGCACCCACTACGCTCTTTGCATTCCCCCTTATTTTCGCCGTGGTCAATGGTTGAAAATAAGGAACGCAAATGGTGGCAGCCATAGCCGCCGCCATTTGTGTATGTTTGTGGGTTTTTTTAACACAGATGTGATAGGCTACATTAGTCTTTACATAGCCTATCGTAGCTGAATACAGGGACGCAAACAGCGGCGGCTACGGCAGCTGCCATTTGCGTCCCTGCTAGCCAGTGGCTGGATGTCCAGCTGCTGGCAGAGCCGGCTGGCAGCTCAGTGGAATCCCTGTGGAGCACAGCCAGCCATCCAGGATTCCGGGGGGAGGGACGAAGTGCCTTCCTCCCGCCTAGCGGAACCCGGGGCAGCCAGGTAAGCGGGGTTTTGTACACCCCTACCTGCTCCTGCCTGCACCACTGAGCCCTGCTTGCTGAGCCCCTGCTCCCGCTTGCCCCCTACCCGCACTCGGCAAATGGCTTGCACTCACCCCAGCAGCCTTGTCAAGCTTTGCGGTGGCCATTTTCTGAGAAATAAAATGGCAATTGCAAAAATACACTCGTAAGGAAGAAGGATGTGATCATTCACTGGCAGTGGCAACAGGGGCAATTGCAAAGATGTCAGCCTCCAGGGAGTGGGCAGTTTTTGCTTGCCTATGCCTTGCAGGGACACGGCGTGGGCTGAGGCTGACTGTGCCTCTGGAAATTCTCAGAGAGGGAAACAGGGAGAAAGTGAAAGAATTTCAGGTGAGCTTGTTGTGATTAGGTGAGATGTAGACATCTTGGCTCACAGTGCATGCATTACCATAATACTATACCGAACCAGAAACTTCTCACATCCAAAACATATTCCATTTTATTTTTTTTGTTGCTTTGTTTTGTTTTGTTTTGTTTTCCAGGCATGGAGAAATACAGATGTATGTGGGCAGTGTTGTCTGATAGGGATAGAATCTTTGAGCCATGCTTAGCAATGTACGAAAGTCACTTATCTTTTCAAAGCTTGGATTCACGGTGGGGGGGAGGCGCTCCATCCCTCCCCCCGGAATTCTCCCTGGGCTGGCTCCGCTCTGCGGCAGCTCCATGGAGCCTCCAGCCAGGGCTGTCCGCAGCTGGAGTTCTGGCCATGGACAGGCTGCTGCAGATGCAAATGGCGGCCGCCATAGTGGCTGCCATTTATGTCCAGCGAAGCTGCCGTGATAGGCTACGTAAGTACTTACGTAGCCCATCATGGCAAGCCAAAAAACACACAAAATACAGCATACGCAAATGGCAGCGGCTATGGCAGCTATTTGCGTTCCCTATTTTTAGCTGTTTTAGCCTACGTAAATATTTACATAGGCTATTACGGCGAAAAAAAGGGCAACGCAAATAGCGTAGTGGGAGCGATTTGCATTCCTTTTTTTTTCCGCCGTAATAGGTTACGTAAATATTTACATAGGCTGAAATGGCGGAGGGGAAAGGAACGCAAATGGCGCCCACTACGCTATTTGCGTTCCCCTTTTTTTTGCCGTAATACTCTACATAAATATTTACGTAGGCTAAAACCACTAAAAAAAGGGAACGCAAATGGCGGCTGTAGTCGCTGCCATTTGCGTACGCTGTTTGGGGGTTTTTTTTGGCTTGCCATGATAGGCTACGTAAATACTTACATAGCCTATCATGGCTATGACGAAGAAGTGAATGGTGGCCGCAGGGCGGCCGCCATTCTCAAGTCAGCGCGGACGGCAGCAGGTAAGTGCTCCATTTCACATGCCTTTCATAGTTTGGGAGGAGAGGGGGCTTCGTTTCGCCCCAGATTTCAGGGGGCCAAATGCACTGGCATTTGGCCTCACCGAGATCCATGGCGGAATTCTCTGACATCCCTAACCATCCTACACTTTTGCTTTAAGCAGACCTCTACGATCTTTCTAGATTGCATCAGCTGTCTTTCTCTCTTATAAAACCACACACTGCTTTTTCCTTTTCAGATATGGATTCCTGCACTGAATGTTCAGTAGATCGCTATTCAAACATAGATCAGAATCAATGCATTCCCAAGGTTATAAGCTATCTCTCCTATAAGGAACCTTTGGGGATTTCGTTGTCTTTTTCTGCTGTTGGTTTTGCTGTGATCACAGCTTTCATACTTGGAAACTTTGTGAAGAACCAGGACACTCCCATAGTCAAAGCCAACAACCGGAGCCTCACCTACATCCTCCTCATCTCCCTCCTCCTTTGCTTCCTCTGCTCCTTGCTGTTCATCGGACAGCCAAAGAGGATGACCTGCCTTCTCCAGCAAACAGCTTTTGGCATCATCTTTGCAGTTGCTCTTTCTGCTCTTTTGGCAAAAACCACCACTGTGGTTCTGGCATTCATGGCTACCAAACCAGGATCCAGAATGAGGAAATGGGTAGGGAATAGGGTGGCAAATTTGATAGTCATGTCCTGCTCCTCTATTCAAACAGGCATTTGTGTGAGTTGGCTAAGCACTTCTCCTCCATTCCCAGATACGGACATGCATTCACTGAATGGAGAAATTGTAGCAGAGTGCAATGAAGGCTCAGTCACCATGTTCTACACTGTCCTGGGCTACATGGGCTTTCTGGCCATTGTCAGCTTCACAGTAGCTTTTCTGGCCAGGAAGTTGCCAGAAAGTTTCAACGAGGCCAAGTTTATCACTTTCAGCATGTTGGTCTTTTGCAGCGTTTGGCTCTCCTTTGTTCCAGCCTATCTGAGTACCAAAGGGAAATATCTGGTGGCCGTCGAGATCTTCTCTATCCTAACTTCCAGTGCCGGCTTACTGGCTTGCATCTTTTTCCCCAAATGCTACTTTATACTATTGAGACCTGACCTAAACATCAAAGAACAAATAAGAAGAGCAAAATGAAGGAGAAAAACAGTGGAAGAATGTGAGAATCAATCTTATTTTTCAAAGATTTATGAATCATTAGTCTGCATTGCATATGAAGGAAAAACTATTGCCCCTACTTCTCAATGAAACATGGCCTGTAGTATCGATAAACATGGAATTATATTCCATTCTTACTAATCATTAAGTTCTACTGAGAACATTCTGGTTTGCTCCCTCATAATTGTCCGCGGAAGGACTTGACTGGTGACTACACACCTGCTACACCTTTATCCCACAGGCTACAGGGGGAGTGAGACATATTTCCTCTGTCTAAATCCTCATTCCAGATGTTTTCAATGTTGCTTTGATAGAAGTCTAGTGCTTTCTCATGATAGCATTTAAAAAAAACAAACCCAACCTCGCTCTTGTACCAAATATCTAGATGTAATTCATCAGATGGTGGCAAAAAAGACAAAACACAACCTAGTGAATATTCTTCAGTTCATCAGTAATCATGTCCAAGAGTTGTCTCCCTCAATGATGCAATTGATCTGTCGATCCCTTGCATGTTGTATATTTCATTTGACTCAAGCACCCACCAAAACACACAGACCATGTTCTCTGCATCAAGCTGCATCACTGATTTTTTAAATGCTTGACTTCATCTGATTTATTGACTTTTGAGTGTGACTTTTGAGTGTGTGATTCAAATTTCCCTGGTGTATGATTTTAATCCACTTTAGTGTTTCTTGGATACACAAATAATGTTTTCCACTGCCTTGTGTAAGTTCTCTGACGTCCTTAGCATTTTGGAGTATCACATTTTCCACTGCACTGAGTGCTCAATGTTGTTAGGCTGACAAGCTAAGCGAGTTTCTTCCTACAGCAGGTTGGCCAGTGATCAATAATGAGCCAGTCAGAAATGAAATCTGGGTGAGGTGCAGCCCAAATGTCAACAGGGTAGATTACATATGAAGCTAGCAGCCTCAGACGTCCTCCAGGTGAAACTGAGTGCTGAACAGCTGGCAGGGATCTGGACTGCTGGAAGGGTATCACATGGTCCATATGCACTGAGAGGGCAGAATTGGACGTAGGACTTAGATGGGACCAATGGGGCAATTTTGCAGCAGGACATCCAGGCCAGGCTGCTGAGGCAAAAGAAATCCATGATCTGACTCTTTTCCTCGCTGGCCAATAGTGAGGGATGTTGTAAGTGTCCATCTGGGGTCCTGAGTTCAGTGCATCCCTCCAATTCCGCCCCACGGACGCCAGTCCGCGACCCCCTCCACTTGCATGATTCGGTGGATACCTCTGAGGCGCCCTCGCCTCTTGCGCCTGGTGGGCAGCCCTGCCCACATTTCCTGTGCGGCAGCACTCACCTCTGTGGCGCACACCCCCTCTTACCTGCTTGGCCACAGCAGTGGTGCCCATTTCCTCAGTGCACGCCCCCCTTTCCTGCTTGGTGGCAGCGGTGCTGCACAGCCTTCTGGGCGATGGCACTTGCCTCTGCAGTGCACGCCCCCCCCTTGCCTGCCTGGCGGTGGCACTTTACAACCTCCTGGGCGGTGGCGCTCACTGCGGCACTGCATGCCCCCCCCTTGCCTGCCTGCCATTGGCGCTTCTCAGAATCCTGGGCAGCGGCACCCCCTTTGGGGGTGCACGACCCCCTTGCCTTGCTCGTACCCCTCACCTGCCTCCCACCACCACTGGCCCTCACACTGTGGTGGATGCTGTGACCTGCCCTCCTGGCTCCCGTCAGCGGTGGCAGCTGTGCTCCATTGCTTCCGAGGGGCTTGCCATGCCCACCCCACCACCCTCTTCCACCTGGGCCTTCTTTTTCAGGGCCATTGGCCCAAAGTTTTGGGATTTAAGTGGGGAGGACTGTTGCTGACCAGCACCCTCTGGGCTAGGGATGGACGAAAGGGACTTACCTTGTCCCGCAGCTTGCTTCGCGGTGGGGGGGAGGCGCTTCGGTTCTCCCCCCGAAGTTCAGGCGAGGGGGGGAGGTGCCCCGCCTCACCCGGCCGAAATTCAGGCTGGGGGGGGAGGCGCCCCATCCCTCGCCAGAGAAATTCAGGCCGGGGAGGAGCGCCCTGTCTCCCCGGCCACGAAAAAAAGCGTAAAAACAAAAACAAAAACACACACCCGTGATAGGCTACGTAACGATTTGTGTAGCCTATCACGGCTAGATTTCCAAAGTCAGCCGTGATAGGCTACGTAAATCGTCACATAGCCTATCATGGGTGACGTTGGGGGAAAAAAAAGGCGCGTACACAAATGGCGGCACTCCATGGGTGCCACCATTTGCATTCCTTATTTTGGCACGTCTAGTCTACGTAAAGATTTACGTAGACTACGGCGAAAATAAGGGCAACGCAAATTGCTTTTTTTTTCCCCCAAAGTCACCCGTGATAGGCTACGTGACGATTTACATAGCCTATCATGGCTGACTTTGGAAATCTAGCCGTGATAGGCTACGTAAATCGTCACGTAGCCTATCACGGGTGTGTGGGGGTTTTTTACTTTATTTTGTAATGGCGGCGGCGGCAGCCGGTCGGGAGACCGGCCGCTGCCCCCGCCCTCGCCGAAACGCTGCCGAAATGCCGCCAGGACCCACTGCTGGGAGGGACATTCGGCCACGGTAAGTCCCATCCCAGGGGGGGCGTGGGTCCGGCGGAGAATTTCCCCAACACTTTTGGGGGGCCGAATGCGGTGGCACTCGGCCTCCTGAAGATTCATGGAGAAATTCTCCGCCATCCCTACTCTGGGGTTGCAGGCCTCTTAGGCCTCCACTGCCAGCTGGCCTTTGCCGGCGCTTCTGCTTACCTGCATGAGCTCGGTATTGTTGTGGTTCGAGTGTTGTGCTGGGACCCAAGGGTCCCAGGTTCTGGTCTTCACTTACCCTTAAGGCTTTATGGGTGAATTAGGGTCAGTCTCTTCTCTCATCTGCCCAGGACATAATCTGTAGGCACATGAGGCAGCCACCTTGCTGAAGCTAAACATGTTTGGGTCTGGTCAGTGCTTGGAGGGAAGGAACCACATGCTGCCACTTTGAGTTTCATGATGGACAAAAGACGGGATATAAAGTAAAAACTGAATAAAATCTTTCTATTTCCTTCCAAAGACATCTCTGTCAGCAGCGGCACAATCAACATCATCCGCCTTGTTGGCAGTGGACCTGAGTACTGCAGCCCCAGATCCAGCACGCCTGGACACCACCGAGGCCTACATCTCGTCTTTGCAGGCTTGCTCAGGTGGCTCACCACCGCAGGAGGCAGTCCACCCTCCTGTGGCATCTCTGTCAGTAGCACCACAAATGACATCATCCCCCTTGCTTGCAGAGGACCTGGGCGACTGCCCTGGATATGGGTGAGATGACCACACCCAAGGTCAAGGATTCCGGGGGGAGGGACGGAGCGCCTCCCCGCCCACCGCAAAAGATTCCACAAAAAGGTGAGTTTTGTACATCCCTAGTGCAGAGGCGCCTGAGGCCCCCAGAATGGGTTGTGCGGCTCGGCGGGGGGATAAGGGTTGCCTGGGAGACCAACCCTCCCCACTCACCCAGGTGTTGTGCGGCACCAGGAGGGGGTGACAAGGGAAGGTCTACCTCCCCCAGAAGGGGCAGTCCGGAGGGGTGGCGAGATCGATGCCAGCCCTCAGGCTGGGTATGTTTTTGCCCAAGAAGTGCCTACTAGTCACTGGCACAGTTAGATGCCCATCCTAGGTACCCCTTTGCAGATATTATCAATAAATGTGGCCCAATTTTCAACCCAAACTTTGTTGTCTGCGTCTTCTTTAACTCACCTCTGCTTGCAAATGGGTTCTCAGATTGCAAAAATAAATTTGTTATAGGAAGCACAATGCATTTGGGGCTTTTTTTCTTATTTTCAGGCTGTCTTCAGTAGTAAAGAAAAAAGGTCTTTAGAAAAAGGTCTGCAGCAAATAAATCTCTCCTGTGTTAAGCTATTGTCACCTACTGGCTTCCTACAATAGATTTACTGATGCTTCCTGAGAATCCTTTTCTCTTCTTTGTGATCTACTTAGGGATGTACGAAAGTCACTTACCTTTTACGAAATTTGATTCGCGGTGGGAGGGAGGCGCTCTGTCCCTCCCCCCGAAATTCTGGTCGGGGGGGAGGCATCCCATCCCTCCCGCCGTGAATCCAGGCCGGGTCTGCAAATGGCGGCGGCCGTAGCCGCCACCATTTGCGTCCCTGCAGTCAGCCGTGATTGGCTACTTAAATGTTTATGTAGCCTATCACGGCTGAGTTAAAAAACAAAGCATGGGCGCCGCCATTTGCGTACGCGCATTTGTTTGTTTTTTAACTCAGCCGTTATAGGCTACGTAAACATTTACCTAGCCTAGCACGGTATTTTTTAAAAAATCTAGCCGTGATAGGCTACGTAAATCTTTACATAGCCTATCACTTTTTCTTTTAACTTGGAAATGGCACCGCTGGTCGGAAAACTACTGCCGCCGCCAAACCACCGCCGAACCGCTGCTGGAGCCGCCGCCACCGCCAGGGAGATTCGCCCAAGGTAACTCCCGTCCCAGGAGGGGCAGGGCAGCAGACCGTTTTACCACTGATTTCGGGGGGCCGAATGCGCTGGCATTCAGCCTCCCCGAGATTCGTGGCGAAATTCTCTGACATCCCTAGATCTACTCTGGCTACTCACCTCCTTCTGTTTTTCATACCATAATAACCAGGAAGAGCTACTTAACCTACAGAAGGCTTAAGAACCTTCAATTAGGCATCAATTAAAAAGTGGTATAAAGGCCACACTTGTGTTTTCATTAATGTAGTTTGTTCATTGCTAATAATTCATTCAGTTCCTTCCATTGCATAATTCTAACATGTCATGTTATTTTATTTTGGAAGACAATAAAAAAAAGCAACCAAAACAAGAACATGGATAACAATATAACTAGATAGCTAAAGAAATAAAGCATCTCACTAATTATCATTCTTATTCTATCACTGAATATTTGTGGAACAGCTAGAGAAAAACAGCATAAATACGACGTCACTATATAACGAAAGGATGAAAACAAACGTTATATGCTCTGTGTGTGTATGTCTGTTTCTGTGTGCATGTGTGTCTGTTATTCTGTGTGTGCATTAGTCATAAAATTATAGACAGTTGAACTTGGTTGGAAGTTGATCTAAGGTGTATCGGGCTTCCACACAGGAAATAAATGGAAACTGTGGCACCATAATGTCCATCTTACAGTCAGGGTTCCTTGCTTGCTGCACTTGCTGACTAATTTTACACATAACCATAGTCTTCCATATTGTATCAAGCTGCTCTTCTTTAGTTGGTTGGTTTGGGGACTTCCATTATGTGCTGTGCAACGTGGTTCATGTCTACCCAGAAGTAGGTCCTGTGAAATCAATTGGGCTGACTCCCAGGCATTTGGGTATAGGATTGCAGTAATTACTTTTGTGCAGTAATTACTTTCATCCAAAACATTTCTTCCTCCTAGGGGCTTCGCAAAACAAGGCTGTCCTAGGTGTGCCTGAGCGATGCACTCTTTGTTTAAAGCAATGCTGTTTTAAAGAAAGAAAAAACCTTTTAAAACCAGTCCTGGAGCCCTGCATGAGGTATTATTCTCCCTGCTAAGCTTTATATTTCCACATCCAGCCTTGTTGGTGACATGGTGAGGCTAAAATGGAGAGGAGAACCAACTCTGTGCATGTCTACTCAGAAGTAAGTCTTATTGAGTTCAATGGGACTTACTCCTACACATGTCAGCACCCCACTTGCCCCTAGCTCAGCTTTGTATTTCCACATCCAGCTCATGATCAAACCTCCTGTTATTTATCTCACTGGGTGACTTTGGGCTGGTCTCTATCCACTAAACCATACTTCTGTTATGAAACTCATGAAAAAGAGACAGTATAATGGAAAGTTTTTTCTGAAGCAGTCACAATTGTGCAAATGCAGCATGAAGGGAAAGATTAGCAAGCTTCTCTTTGTTTGAATAAAAAGCACACTCTGCACATGCTCAGGGAATGGACAAAATAAGGAATAAACATACCAGGGAAACAGCTGGATTGAGAGAGAATCTCCCCCACACACACACACACACACACACATAATGGAAGAATACAGTTACTAATACAGTTACTCCTGGAAAGTAAAAACTGAATAAAATCTTTCTATTTCCTTCCAAAGACATCTCTGTCAGCAGCGGCACAATCAACATCATCCGCCTTGTTGGCAGTGGACCTGAGTACTGCAGCCCGCTACATTATTTGCATTCCTCTTATTTTCGCCGTCTTAGTCTACGTAAATATTTACGCAAATTAAGACGGCAAAAATAAGGAATGCAAATGGCAGCAGCCGTAGCCGCCACTATTTACATACGCGGTTTTGCTTTTGTTTTTTCCCAGAGCCCTCTGCAGCCGGAAATCTGGCTGCGGAAGGCTCTGGCCTGGCTGAGCCTGGCCAGCTGCTCCGCGGAGCACAGCCAGCCACGGAGGATTCCGGGGGGGAGGAACGGAGCGCCTCCCCCCCGTCGAGGAGTCCGTGGGAAGGGACGGAACGCCCCCTCCACCATCATCATAATCCGCGAAAGGTAAGTGACTTTCGTACATCCCTACATCTCATAGGATTTTAAATAGCTCAGCTGGAATACTGTCATCTCCGCTAGCTTTGTTGTTAGTAATGCTTCCTGAGGCCCACTTGACTTCACTCTCGAGGATGCCCGGCTCAAGTTCATTCACCACACTATCCTGGCTATCAGGGACTAGGGATGTACAAAAGTCACTTAACTTTTTGCGGATTCTGTCCATGGGGGGGGAGGCGTTCCATCCCTCCCCCCCGGAATCCTCGATGGGGGGGAGGCGATCCAGTCCTCCCCCCTGGAATCCTCGACGGCCAGCTGTGCTCCACGGTGGCTCCGCGGAGCAGCCAACTAGGCCCAGGCCAGGGCCATCCGCAGCCGGATTTCCGGCCGCGGAGGGCTCTGGGTAAAAAAAACAAAAATGTAGATTAAGACGAAGAAAAGAAAGGGGAATGCAAATAGCGTACTGGGCGCTATTTGCGTTCCCCATTCTTGTCTTCATCTTAGTCTACGTAAATATTTACATTGACTAAGACGGCGAAAAATAAAGAGCGCAAATGTTGGTGGCTGTAGCCACCGCCATTTGTGTACGTGTTTTTTTGTTTTTGTTTTTTTTACCCAGAAGGGATAGGCTACAGAAGTCTTTACGTAGCCTATCACGTCTATGGGGGGGGGGGGCAGACTGCAAAAGGCGGCGGCGGTGGCTGGTCGGAAGACCAGCTGCCGCCACCACTGCCGAGGCCGCTGCTGGAGCCACTGCCATCCGAAACATCCGCCACAGGTAAGCCTCATCCTGGGGGGGATCCGCGGGGGGGCGGGGGGGTGCAAGGCAATTCCACGATAGATTTCGGGTGGCCGAATGCCAGTGCATTCGGCCTCACCGAGATCCGTTGTGGAATTCTCTGACATCCCTATCAGGGACATTAAGATCTTTCCTGTATAGTTCTTCTGTGTATTCTTGCCACCTCTTCTTAATCTTTCCCATTCTATTGTTTTCCTCAATTTCTTTGCATTGTTCATTTAAGAAGGCCTTCTTGTCTCTCCTTGCTATTCTCTGGAACTCTGCATTCAGTTGGATATATCTTCCCCTTTCTCCCTTGCTTTTCGCTTCCCTTCTTTGCTCAGCTACTTGTAAAGCCTCCTCAGACAGCCACTTTGCTATCTTGCATTTCTTTTTCTTTGGGATGGATTTTGTTGCTGCCACCTGAACAATGTTATGGACCTCTGTCCATAGTTCCTCAGGCACTCTGTCTATCAGGTCTAATCCTTTACATGTAGGGATGTCAGAAAATTTTGCCACGAATCTCGGGGAGGCCGAATGCCAGCCCTCACCCACCCCCACCCTGGGACAGGACTTACCTTGGGCGGATCTTCCTGGTGGCGGTGGCTGCGGCGGCCTAAGCGGCTGTGCCGGCTGCCGCAGCTGCCGCAGCGGTTCGGCAGCGGTGCAGTGGTGGTGGCGGCCAGTCTTCCGACCGGCTGCCACCGCCGCCATTTCCAGTTGAAAAAAAAAATGTGATAGGCTACGCTATTTGCGTTCCCCTTATTTTCGCCGTCTTAGTCTATGTAAATGTTTACATAGACTAAGACATCCCAAAATAAGGAATGCAAATGGCAGCTCCCATGGGCGCCGCCATTTGCGTACGCGCGTTTTTTTTCTTTTAAATCAGCCATGATAGGCTACGTAAACATTTACGTAGTCTATCACAGCTGACTGCAGGGACGAAAACGGCGGCGGCTACAGCCATCGCCATTTGCGTCCCTGCTAGCCAGTGGCTGGATGTCCTGCCGCTGGTGGAGCCAGCCGGCGGCTCTGCAGAATCCCTGCGGAACGGAGCCGGCCGGCCAGAATTTTGGGGAGGAGGGATGGAGCACCTCCCCCCCCAGCCAGAATTTCGGGGGGAGGGACGGAGTGCCTCACCCCCACCACGAATGTCACCTTTCAAAAAGGTAAGTGACTTTCGTACATCCCTACTTAAATCTATTCCTCACCTCTACTGTATATTCATAAAGGATATGATTTAGGTCATACCATAATGGTTTAGTGGTTTTCCCTATGTTCTTCAGTTTAAGCTAAAATGTTCATGATATGAGCCACAGTCAGCTCCAGGTCTTGTTTTTACTCACTGTATAGAGCTTCTCCATCTTTGGCTGCTAAGTACATAATCAATCTTATTTCAGTATTGACCATCTGGTGATGTCCATGTGTAGAGTCGCCTCTTGTACTGTTGGAAAAGAGTGTTTGCTATGTTCAGCGTGGTCTCTTGGCAAAACTCTATTAGCCTTTGTCCTGCTTCATTTTGTACACCAAGTCCATGCTTGCCTGTTATCCTAGTGATTTCTTGACTTCCTACTTTAGCATTCCAATCCCCTATGATGAAGAGGACATCTTTTTTTTTGGTGTTAGTTCTAGAAGGTGTTGTAGGTCTTCATAGAACCGATCAACCTCAGCTTCTTCGGCCTCAGTGGTTGGGGCATAGACTTGAATTACTGTGATCTTGAATGGTTTGCCTTGGATTCCTACTGAGATCATTCAATTATTTTTGAGATTGTACCCCAGTACTGCTTTTCCCACCCTTTTATTGACTATGAGTGCTACTCCATTTCTTCTAAGGGATTCTTGCCCACGGTAGTAGATATAATGGTCACCTGAATTAAATTCACCCATGCTTGTCCATTGTAGTTCACTGATTCCCAAGATGTCGATGTTCAATCTTGCCATCTCATGTTTGACCACCTCCAGCTTACCTTGATTCATTGATCTGACATTCCAGTTTCCTACACAATATTGTTCTTTACAGCATCGGAATTTCTTTTCACCACCAGACACATCCACAGCTGAGTGTCCTTTCGGCTTTGGTCCAGCCGCTTCACTCTTTCTGGTGCTACTTGGAAATACTGTGTCCAGCCAGGCTGCCATGATAGGCTATGTAAGTATTTACGTAGCATATCATGGCAGGCCAAAAAAAAACACGTACACAAATGGTGGCGGCTACGGCGGCCGCCATTTGCGTTCCCTATTTTTCAATGTTTTATCCTACATTAATATTTATGTAAGCTATTACGGCGAAAAAAAGGAACGCAAATAGCGCCCACTACGCTATCTGCATTCCCCTTTTTTTTTTCGCTGTAGTAGCCTATGTAAATATATACGTAGGATAAAATGGCGAAAAATAGGGAACACAAATGATGGCCGCCGTAGCCGCCACCATTTGCATACGCTGATTTTTTTGTTGTTATGTCTTGCTTGCCATGATAGGCTACGTAAATAGTTACGTAGCCTATCATGGCAAACAGCAGACACAAATGGCGGCTGCGGCAGCCGGTTGAAAGACCAGCTGCCGCCGCCACTGGAACATCCACCTCAGGTAAGCTTCGTCACAGGGGGAAATCCGCAGGAGGGGCGGGGGGTGGGAGGCCGTTCCACCACAGATTCCAATGAGGCTGAATTCCAGTGAATTCGGCCCCCCAGAATCCATGGTGGAATGGAGCAACCCACCCCACCACCCGCGGAACCCCCCCAGAACGGAGCCTAGCTGGCTGTGGATCCGGTGGTAGAAGCAGCTCCAGCAGTGGCTCTGGCAGTCGCAGTGGCAGCGGCCGCAAATGGCAGCCACTACACCGGCCACCATTTGTGTCCCTGTCAAGGCATGATAGGTTACGGAAGTACGTAATATGGCTCAGAGCAGGGATGCAAATGGCAGCTGCTATGGCATTTCTGTCCCTCCTCTGAGCCATGATAGGCTACATAAATATTTACGTAGCCTATCATGGCAAAAGCAGGGATGCAAATGTTGTAGCAGCCGCCGTTTGTGTCCCCGCTTTTGCCGTGATAGGGTACATAAATATTTATGTAGCCTATCTCAGCTGAGAGAAAGGACGCAAATGGCGGCCAGTACACCGGCCTCCATTTGCATCCACAGACCTGCCGCAGCCGGATGTCTGGCTGCAGATGCACCCAGCTGGCGGCTC
Source organism: Heloderma suspectum (assembly GCF_057233095.1). Lineage (NCBI taxonomy): Eukaryota > Metazoa > Chordata > Lepidosauria > Squamata > Helodermatidae > Heloderma > Heloderma suspectum. The sequence continues at coordinate 88,863,343 of NC_139463.1, read as the reverse complement.
TGCGGAGTCACCATGGAGCGAAGCCAGCCAGGTAGGATTTCGGGGGGAGGGACGGAGTGCCTCTCCCCCACCATGGATGCCCGGTATGGAACAGATAAGTGGTTTTGTACATCCCTACTTTGAATCGGGCCCGGAAATGGACTGGCAGCCAGTGCAGCTGGAAAAGTACTGGCATAATATGAGCTCATTGGCCAATCCTTGTAAAAAGTCTGGCTGCCCTATTTTGGACCAGCTGAAGTTTCCGGACCACTTTCAAAGGCAGGCCCATGTATAATGCATTGCAGTAATCCAGACGAAAAATCAGAACAAGAATAACTTTAGCAAGGCTATCTATCTCTGTCCAGATAAGGGCATTGTTGGTGTACCAGCCTAAGCTGATAAAAAGTGCTCCATGCCACTGAGTTCACCTGTGCCTAAAGTGACAGTTCTGGATCCAGGAGCACCCCCAAACTACGAACGTGATCCTGTAGGGGAAGTGCAACAGGTTGAATATCACCTAGCCGGGCAGACAGACCACCTCCTAACAGTACCTCCATCTTGGCTGGATTGTGTTTCAGTTTATTGGCCCTTTCCAGTCCATTACAGTGCTCAGGCTCTGATTCAGAACAGCCACTCACATGGGTTTGATGAGAAAGAGAGGTGGAGTTGGGTGTCATCCGCATATTGATGGCACCTCAGCCCACACCTCCGGATAACCTCTCCCAGTGGTTTCATGTAGATGTTAAACAGCATGGGGGATTAAAATAGAGCCCTGTGGAACCCCATGGCATAATTGCCAAGGCACAGAGCAGTAATCACCCAGCACCACCTCTGGAGTCGGCCATCCAAGTAGGATCAGAACCACTGCAGTGCAGTGCCTCCAACTCCCAACCCAGACAGCCTATGCAGAAGGATAACATTAAGTAAAAGTCATATTAGATCAATAATGTTCATAAGACATGGAAGCAACACCTATGCTAGAAATCATACAAAAAAGATTTAAAGAAAAACAAAAACGTTTCCCATTCCATTCTTTATCCCAGATAGTCCCAAACGAGGCACATCATTATATGGGGATTGTCCAGTTAACTGTCCATTCATAAAAATACATCTATGTTCTATTTCAGCTCACTACTGGTCCTTTTTCCCCAGCATGGTGTGACAAATCTCTATTCTGTAATACACCAGATGGTCCCAAACGATGCACATCAGTACAGAGGGATTGTGCAGTTACTTGTGCATTTTAAGTGGACATGGATCAGACGGTGTTGGCAGAAATTACTGCCAATGCTTTCACAGGGAGGTATCTGTGTTGCCTTTATACAAAAATAAACCTTTATAGAAAAATAGACCGCCATAGCCGCCGCCATTTGTGTCCGCAGGCTCCATCCGCCTGCGAATGCACCCGGCTGGTGGCTCCACAGAGCTGCCGCAGAGCGGAGCCAGCTGTGTTAGGATTTCCCACCTCCCCCCGCCCTGCGAATCACCCCCTCGAAAAGGTAAGCGACTTTCGCACACCCCTGATAAATACAGATGAATGTGGGCAGTGTTGTCTGATAAGGATAGGATCTTTGAACCATGCTACACTTTTGTTTTAAGGCCTCTACTATCTTCATAGATTGTATCAGCTGTCTTTCTCTCATATATAAAAAAAATGCTACTTTTTCCTTTTCAGATATGGATTCCTGTACTGAATGTTCAGGAGATCACTATTCAAACGTAGAGCAGAATCAATGCATTCCCAAGGTTATAAGCTATCTGTCCCATCAGGAAGCTTTGGGGCTTTTGTTGTCTTTATCTGCTGTTGGTTTTGCTGTGATCACAGCTTTCATACTTGAAAACTTTGTGAAGCATCAGGACACTCCCATAGTCAAAGCCAACAACCGGAGCCTCACCTACATCCTTCTCATCTCTCTCCTTCTTTGCTTCCTCTGCTCCTTGCTGTTCATAGGACAGCCAAAGAGGATGACCTGCCTTCTCCAGCAAACAGCTTTTGGCATCATCTTCTCAGTTGCCCTTTCTGCTCTTTTGGCAAAAACCACCACTGTGGTTCTGGCATTCATGGCAACCAGTCCAGGATCCAGAATTAGGAAATGGGTAGGGAACAGGGTGGCCAGTTTGATAGTCATGTCCTGCTCCTCTATTCAAACAGGGCTTTGTGTGAGTTGGATAAGCACTTCCCCTCCGTTCCCTGATATGGACATGCATTCACTGAATGGGGAAATTGTAGCGGAATGCAATGAATGTTCAGTCACCATGTTCTACACTGTCCTGGGCTACATGGGCTTTCTGGCCATTGTTACCTTCACAGTCGCTTTTCCGGCCAGAAAGTTGCCAGACAGTTTCAATGATGCCAAATTTATCACTTTCAGCATGTTGGTCTTTTGCAGTGTTTGGCTCTCCTTTGTTCCAGCCTATCTGAGTACCAAAGGAAAATATTTGGTGGCTGTGGAGATCTTCTCTATCCTAACTTCCAGTGCTGGCTTACTGGGTTGAATCTTTTTCCCCAAATGCTACATTATAGTGTTGAGACCTGACCTAAACATCAAAGAACAAATAAGAAGAGCAAAATGAAGGAGAAAAACAGTGAAAGAATGTGAGAATCAACCCTCATTTTCCAAAATGTATGAGGCATAAGTCTGCGTTGCATATGAAGGAAAAATATTGCCCCTACTTCTCAGCGAAATCTGGCCCATTGTATCAATAAATGTGGAATCAGATTCCATTCTTATTAATCAATAAGTTCTACTGATATCACTCTGGGTTGCTCCCTCATAATTGTCAGCAGAAGGACTTGGCTGGTGACTACACACCTGCTACACATTTATCCCACAGGCTACAGGGGGAGTGAGACATACTTCCTCTGGCTAAATCCTCATTCCAGATGTTTTCTAGGGATGTCAGAGAATTTCTCAACGAATTTCGGGGAGGCCAAATACCAGTGCATTTGGCCCCCTGAAATTGGTGGCAAAACGGTCTGCCCCCCCACCCCCCACGGGATGGGACTTACCTTGTGCGAATGTCCCTGGTGGTGGCGGCTCCAGCGGCAGTCTGGCGGCGGTTCGGCGGCGGCGGCTGTGGTGGCCAGTCTTCCGACCGGCTGCTGCCGCCGCCGCCATTTCCAAGTTAAAAAAAAAATGTGATAGGCTATGTAAAGATTTATGTAGCCTATGATGGCTAGATTTTTTAAAAACACCATGATAGGCTACGTAAATGTTTACGTAGCCTATCAAGGCTGAGTGAAAAAAAACAAAACAACAACCGCGCGTATGCAAATGGCAGCGCCCATGGGCACCGCCGTGTGCGTTCCTTATTTTGGCACGTGTAGTCTACGTAAACATTTACATAGACTACGGCGAAAATAAGGGGAATGCTATTTGCGTTCCCCTTATTTTCGCCATAGTCTACGTAAATGTTTACATAGACTACACATGCCAAAATAAAGAATGCAAATGGCGGTGCCCATGGGCGCTGCCATTTGCGTACGCGTGGTTGCTGTTGTTTTTCACTCAGCCGTGATAGGCTAAGAAAACATTTACATTTGCGTCCTGGCAGGACAGGATTCACGGCGGGAGGGACGGGGTGCCTCCCCCACACCGCGAATCAAGTTTCGTGTTCACGTAAGGGACTTTTGTACATCCCTAATGTTTTCAATGTTGCTTTGATAGAAGCCTAGTGCTTTCTCATGATAGCATTAAAACAAACAAACAAACAACTCCCCTCTCTTACCAAATTTCTAAATGTAATTCCTCAGATGGTGGCAAAAAAACAAACAAAAAAAACCCCAACCACACAACCTGGTGAATATCGTTCAGTTCATCAGTAATCAGGTCCAAACTTTGTCTCTCTCAATGATGCTATTGATCTGTTTATGTCTTGCATGTTGTATATTTCATATGACTCAAACTCACACACACACACACACACGCACACACCATGTTCCCTGCATCAAGCTGTGTCACTGATTTTTTCAAGGTTTGAGTTATCTGTTTCATTGACTTCTCAGTGTGTGATTCTAATTTCCCTGGCATATGATTTAAATTCACTTTGGTATTTCTTGGATACACAAATAATGCTTTCCAGTGCCTTGTCTAAGTTCTCTGACTTCCTTAACGTTTTGGAGTATCACATCTTCCACTGCACTGAGTGCTCAATGTTGTTAGGCTGCCAAGCTAAGATAGCTTTTTCCTATAGCAAGTTGGCCAGTGATGAAACTTGAGCCAGTCAGAAATAAAATCTGGGTGAGGTGCAGCCCAAATGTCAACAGGGTAAATTACATGTGAAGCTAGCAGGTCTCAGACATCCTCCAGGTGACACTGAGTGCTGAACAGCTGGCAGGGATCTGGACTGCTGGAAGGGTATCACACTGCACACATGCACTGAGAGGGCAGAACTGCCCACAATAGTCAGCTCAGGACCTAGGTGGGAGTCACGGGGCAATTTTGCAGCAGGACATCCAAGCAAAGCTGCTGAGGCAAAAGAAATCCATGATCTTGTTCTTTTGCTCGCTGGCCGATAGGGAGGGATGTTGTGAGTGTCCGTCTGGGGGCTGGAGCTCAGTGCATTCCTCCACGTCTGCCTCACAGACGCCAGTCCATGACTCCCTCCTCATGTGCGACTTGGCATGCCAAATCGGGCAAAAGTGGCAGCCACTACCCCATGCCCAAATGTGGCTCTCAGCAGCAGTGGTGGCAGGATTGGAGCCAAGAGGGAAGCACCATGGTGCTTTGCTCTTGGCTCCCATCCTGCCCCCTCTTCTGCTGCCACAGAGAACAACTGCACCCCTCACTGCCAAGCACTGGCATCCTGTTCCCATCCTGCTGCCTCTGCTGAGAACAACCATGAACTTCACAAGTTCTGAGTCTTGGTCCAGCCTGCGGATATACAAAATTATATCCACAGGTTGCAGGATAGCACTTTTCTTTGTGTTCTTCACATCAACCTAAACTGAGCAGGAAGTCATCTGAGATTACCTTTGCTCTGGGCAAAGAATGGGTGAAAAGTCAAGGCCACATACCACCTGTTCCTTCTTCAGTTGTTTGGCTGTTTTCAGTGTCACAATAACGTCAGCACATGGGAAGCAATTTTTCTTCCCTGAAATTATCAGTAAGATTAACTCTCCTGCTCACTAAGCCCCAAGGGATGTCTAGAGGCCTCAAGAAAAATGAGCAATAACATTGTTATAAAAGCCACCGATAATACTCAGAGCTGGACCAAAAGCTGTGTCAATGAGAGGGCTGATTATTTTCAGGGATGTTGGTACTGCTGGTTTTACTGGCATTTCTACAGAGCTAAAATATGAATAGTAGCTTGAGATATCTGCACCTACCAGTTCCATCTTTTCCCCAAAGCATTCCTCCTTCTCTTGATATTGCTTGATACATCAATACTGGAAAGGGTTGAATATTTCACGGGGTTTCATGTGTGTGTGAAGTAGTAAGAAAAAACGCTCAATGTTCAGAAATTTAAAAATGGAGGAATTGGTGTGGATATTCCCTTATATCAATTTAACAGTTTTTCAGTAGGGGTTTAATTTATATATACTGTTATTGGAAAATCCCTTATGTATTTTATTATACTTACTGGTATATAAATATCACAAATAAATAATAATTACAATGCATATGGTCAGCTCTCATTGAAAGCAGTTTATAAACAGGCAAATCTGAGACATCAAATAATCTTGAGGAAAATAGGGGAATGTGTCTCTAAACAGGATCTTCTGACCTCCAAAGGATGTTGGTGGTGGTGTGGTTGCTTGTGCTGTTGCCTCATTTTGTGTGCAAGACAAATTCTGTTCAACATAGCATGAAGACTCCTTCCCGTGAACACAGAGTGAGTGACCACATCAGCAGTAAGCATGAGTTTTATCAACGGGGAGACCTTGTCATTGAACAGATTGCTTCTACGTTCTATTTCCTGTACACTCCTACATCTTTCAGGGAAAAGCCATCTTCAATGTCCATGAAGGAACTCATGTAAGGACTTCTCCTCTACCCCTATAGTTTTGTTTTACTTATACCATAATCGACCTCAAAAAACAGAAATGGGTTCTCAGATTGCAAAAAATAGATTTGTAGTAGGAAGCCCCATGCATCTTGGACTTTTTTCTTAGTTTGAGGCTGTCTTCAGTAGTAAAGAAACAAGGTCTGCAGAAAAAGGTCTGCAGCAAATAACTGTCTCCTCTCTGTCAACCTACTGGCATCACCTGCTGGCTTTCTACAATTAATGTACTGATGCTTCCTGAGAACCTTTTTCTTTGTGATCTACTTTGGTTGCTCACCTCCTTCTGTTTTCTTGCTTATACCATAATAATCAGGAACATCTAATTAACCCACAGAATGCTCAAGAACCTTCAATTAGGTATCAGTAAGAAAAGTGGTATAAAGGCCACACTTGTGTTTTTATTAATTTAGTTTGTTCATTGCTAAGAATTCACTCATTTCTTTCCATTGCATAATTCTAACATGTCATTTTATTTTGTTTTGGAAGACAATTAAAAAAAATAAAGGCAACCAAAAAGAGAACATGGATAACAATATAACTGGATTGCTAAAGAAATAAAGGAGCTCACTATCATTCTTATTCTATCACTGAATACTTGTGGAACAGCTACAGAAAAACAGCGTAAATACGACGTGACTATATAAAGAAAGGATGAAAACAAATGTCATATTTTGTGTGTGTGCGTGTGTGTGTCTGTTTCTGTATGCCTGTGTGCCTGTTACTTTGTGTGTGCATGTGTGTGTATTAGTCATAAAAATATAGGCAATTGTACTTGGTTGGAAGTTGATCTCTTCCACACAGGAAATGAATGGAGCATGTGGTGCTATAATATCTATTTTAAAGTTAGAGTTCCTTGCTTGCTGCACTTCCTGACTAATTTTACACATAACCATAGTCTTCCGAATTGTGTCAATTTGCTCTTCTTTAGTTGGTTGCTTTGGTGACTTCAGTATGTGCTGTGCAATGTGGTTCATGTCTACCCAGAAGTAGGTCCTGTGAAATCAATAGGGCTGACTCCCAGGCACATGGTTATAGGATTGCAGTCTTAGATGTAATCGTTATTCTGTTCATGAAAGTTATATGATCTTATTGAGCATCTTTTCATGTCTCCCTCACTCTATGAATGCCAGTGTGCCTTCATCTTAAATACTTCCTTTCATCTTAAAAATAAATAAATACAAATATCATGTTGTGCTCCTCCATTTACTTTTTCCAGAAGCAGAGGTTCTCCTTTTCCTTATTCTGGCTTAGTAACAAATTCGTATCTGATATATCTGATTATTCTCCTGTGTTTTGGCATTAATGTCTACTCTGCTCATTTCATAGCTGAAGTTTCTGTATGTTCTCAGTATCACCAATGCATTCCCTGAATCCATGATCTTATGGAAACCTTCTTCCGAAATGTGCATGTTTTTCGCATTGCTAGAAATGCCCATTTCACCTTTGCATCCTTTGTTATCAATGGGGGTTGAAGACTATGAGGTTTGGGCTTCTTGCTTCACTTAGCATGACTTCACTGGCTGTGCTTGTTGAAGCCAGTTTTTCTCAGGTCATCCCACACCTCTTATTTTCTGCAAGGGCTTTATATTAATAAGATGAGGGAAATGACCCCTTCTTTTAGAAGAGCGGTCCCCAAGCTTTTTTGCGCCAGGGACTGGGGGGGGTCCACTTTTATTCTTTGCAGTAATCGGCTACGTAAAGATTTACGTATCCTTGTCCTTGAAGCACAGGGATGCAAATGGTGTCCACCACGTGGACGCCATTTGTGTCCCACCGGCTGGAATTCCGCCAGTGGCCAGAGCTGGCCAGGAGCTCCATGGACTTGCTGTGGAGTGGAGCCAGCTGGGGCTGGTGAGGATTCCAGAGGGGGGAGGGACAGATCACCTCCCCCCTGTGGACCCCCCGCTGACCCAAGGTGAGGGGGTTCCACACACCCCTGCAGCCCCGTTGCTGACAGACCATGGACTGGTACTGGTCCACGGGCCGGGGGTTGGGGACCCCTGTTTTAGAAGAGCAGCAAATTCACATTTGGGTTCTTTAAGAACTCAAGGATGGATATCAACTGAGCTCAGCAATTTATTAACTTTCCATTTTTCAGGAAGATGGAGAACTTCATCTTCTGTCACCACAATTGGACTCAGATCCTCACAGTCCCGTCCTGAAACATCAGTTCAGGCACAGGTATCTGTCCTACATGTTCTGCAGTGAAGACAGATGAAAAGAACTCAATTAGTTTATCTGTATTCTCCTTATCTTCCTTTAGTACTTCTGGAACTGCATGGACATCTAATGGTGCAATTACTTCCATAGCTGGTTTCCTGCTTGTGATATAATTAAAGAATTCTTTATTGTTGGCCTTAATGTTGTTGGTGATATGCTTCTTAAAATGCTTTCTTCCACCTCCAAATGTCTGCTTGCAACTTCGTTGCACAATTTTGGGCTCCATATTGTTCTCCTCATTTGGGCAAGAATTCCATTTTCTGATGGAATCCTTTTCTTTTTTAAGTCCTTTCTTGACACTGCTAATTAACAATGGTGTTGACCTCTTGGACTTTTAATTTCATTTCCTCTCCTGAGGTCCACATTCTAGATGAGCTTCTATTATTGCGGTGTTGAGGAACTGCATGTTTCATTATATTGATTTTGATTTTGAAGGGATGAAACATTTTGACTCCCCTGTTCAACTTTTTAGCAGGTCCCTCCTTGTAGACAGGTTTCCACTTTTCAATTCAAATGTGACTGCATTGGTTTTCTTTGGCAATTCCTCCACTTAAACATATATTACATCTTGCCTCCATCCCTCTTTGTGGGGTGTCTGTGAGCACTAATTGGATGCATTTTCAAACTAATTTGGTTGGAGCTCCAGCATTTTTGGTGTATCCCCCCTTGGCTGACCTCTGCCTCCTGGGACCTCTGCTTGCTGGGACCTCTGCTTGCTGGGACCCCTGCTTCTCTCCTCATGATCTTTTTTTTCAAATGGCTGTCGAATTCTACCTGAACAGGCAATCATCATTAGCAGTGAACAGGTCTGAAGCTGACCCATTCACAAAGAAACAGAAGGCAAGCACAGAAAGCACTGGGGAAGTAGAGTGAATTATCTCTGTATGCTGGATAGACCCCTTCTCCCCCTCCTTCTAGTTGCAGTGACTGTGCATTGAGAACTGGCCCGAATGTACCATATTTCATTCAGATAAATACTACTCCAACCCTTTCTCTCTCTTCACTCCCTATGCTTACCCATGACCCATTCATTTTCCTTCACAAGGGTTTTATGCAATACTGCTTACTTCATCCCTTCCATCTCGCCCCCAAAACGCTTCCTCCTGCCAGCTGAACAGTCCACACATTCCATGCCCTAGTTTAATGTCTGGAGCCCGTCTCCATGGAAATTCAACTCATCTCCCCACAATCCAAGTTTTCATTGAAGGCTGAAATAGTTCATTTTTCTGGTGTTTAAATTACAGTTGTACTACCACAGTATTTCCCTAAAAGTAATGTGTATGTTTTAATACTTAGTTGTTTTAGCTAAATAAATATCCCATGGTTTTCAGAAGCTTATGTGCATTTGGATTGATCTGAGTTTCCCCTCCCCACAAAGATACTCTCTTGCCAATGTCAAAAAAAGGTCCTTTTGATGAATGTTTGTCTTTTAGAACATGCACACAAGTTTGTACATGCATCTAGAGGGAGGACGTCTGGCAACACCTTCATGAATAGTATCCATTGCTGGCCTTACACTCAAAAAGGGTGTACTCCAGTCTGAGGCTGCCGAGTATCCAATACAGAGAGGCTGGAAAGCAGAGACGATCCTCGCCTCTGTGCTCAGGCTGCCCTAGATTTTCACTGGATGGGCAATTTCTCCCGTTAAGCAACGGCACTTCTGAGCGGGAGGAAAGGAGGCCAGGACGAGCACAGGAAGCTGTATAACACAACTTCCCACTTCTCCTCTCCATCCCAAACCTGGGACTGCCCATTTTTCCACATCTCTGTGACCCTTTTTGGAGTGCAGGGATGTAGCTAGAACCACTCTGGTTATGAGGGGGAAGGGGAGCACAATTTCTGGGCTCTGAGGTCAAACCCTTTTTTCTGGCCTCAGCTCCAAGAAACCAAATAATCCTGTCCCCTCCCCCCTCGATGCTATCTAGGGGGAATAGAATTGCTCTCTTTTACTGATATAATAGTTTGTTATTTTTTAAAAACAAAACACAACAACAACATTGTTTTTACACACAATAAAATGTATTATTGTTTTTACACACAATAAAAAGGTAAAGGTGTCCCCAACCAGTCGTGTCCGACTCTAGGGTGCGGTGCCCATCCCCGTTTCTAAGCCGAAGAGCCAGCGCTGTCCAAAGACGCTTCCGTGGTTATGTGGCCGGCATGACTGAACACCGAGGTGCAAGGAACGCTGATACCTTTCCCGCCGAAGCGGTACCTATTTATCTACTTGCAATTTCTTGCTTTCGAACTGCTAGGTTGGCAGGAGCTGGGACTGAGGACGGGAGCTCACTCCATCATGCAGCACTCGGGTCTCGAACTGCTAATCTGCTGACTTTCCAGTCTGCAGTTCAGCGTCTTAACCACTAAGCCTCTGCGGTCAACAAACACACAATAGACAGACACTAAAATATCTCTTAAGATTGTAAGATATCTACTTTTGGCTCCACTTACACAACAGATTCTCATTATTATTCTCTAATTCTTATCTTAGTTGTATATCATACATTGAGTTCACAGACATTATCTCATTTCTCTCCAAATTTTAACAAAAACAACAACAAAAGGGAATTAACCATCTCAAAGTTCAAAATCCACATACATAGATATCCTTTTTCTCTATTTCTTGTACAAATTCTATAAAAGGTTTCCAATCTATCATAAATGTAGTTGTTGATCCTTCTTTAATTACAGTAGTAAGTGTCGCCATCTCTGCCAGCTCCATCATTTTCATAATCCACTCAGTCACAGCTGGTATTGTTTCATTCTTCCACTTTTGTGCGTACAATAACCTTGCAGCCATTGTCATGTAGAGAAAGAGGGTTCCCCCCTTCTCTTTTATGTGTTTATCTATTAGTCCCAATAAAAAAGCTTCTGGCTTAAATTCTACAGTAGTCTTTAATATTCTTTGAGCTAAAGACTGTATTCATTTCTCAAATGTTTTAGCTTTTTTACAAGTCCACCATAATTGATAAAACGTTCCCTCTTGATCTTCACATTTCCAACATCTTCCAGAAACACTTTTATACATTTTAGAGAATACCATCTATACATCATCTAATAAAAATTCTCTTTAAAACTTGTACATAAAGTAAATTTTAAATATTTTCCCCACATACTTTCCCACTCTTCCATTGATATATTATGACCAACATTTTGTGCCCATTTTATCATACATTCTTTTACTTGTTCATCTTCTGTCTCATACCTTAACAGTAATTTATACAGTTTAGCAATAACATGCTCATCATTTTTACACAGTGCTCTTTCAAACTCAGATTCTGTTTGTTCAACTCCACCATTTTTCTCATCTATTTTAAACCTTTCTTTAATTTGCAAATATGAATACCATTGACACAGCCAAAAACATGACCTTCTTCCAATAAGCTTTCCCTTGATTTTAACTTATATTCCCCTTGTGACAGTTCCAGTAAATCATTATATCTTATCCATTTATGCATACTATCAAATTATCTTCTATGCATTGCTTCTTGTGAAGATATCCAATGTGGTATTTTTTTTTTTTGATGCAACCTTAATTTATATTTATTCCAAATTCTTAATACAGCCCTTAATACACTATACTATAGAGTGATTATTAAAATCTACATTCACTTTTGTTTTTTGTTGTTTATTCCGTCAGTCGCTTCCAACTCTTCGTGACTTCGTGGACCAGCCTACACCAGAGCTTCCTGTCAGCCATCGCCACCCCCAGCTCCCCCAAGGTCGAGTCCGTCACCTCCAGAATATCATCCATCCACCTTGCCCTTGGTCGGCCCCTCTTCCTTTTGCCTTCCACTTTCCCTAGCATCAGCATCTTCTCCAGGGTATCCTGTCTTCTCATGATGTGGCCAAAGTACTTCAGTTTTGCCTTTAATATCATTCCCTCAAGTGAGCAGTCTGGCTTTATTTCCTGGAGTATGGACTGATTGTACTGATCCATTTAGTTTTCATGGCAAGAATACTGGTGTGGGTTGCCGTTTCCTTCCCCAGGGATCGTATTTAGTCTGACCTCTCTGCCATGACCTTCCCATCTTGGGTGTCCCTTCACGGTTTAGCTCATGACGTCATTGAGGTGCTCAAGCTCCAGCACCACAACAAGGTAATGATCTCCTTTGCTGAAGACTTTTGTTTCATCATACCACAAATAACCATGCCACCCATATCTCAATTCATGTCTTTCTAATTCTAAAAGTCTTCTATTTTTCAATGTCACCCATTCCTTCATTCACATCAAGCAGCAGGCCGAAAAATAGGTTTTAAAATCTGGTAATCCCAAGGCACCTCTTTCCTTTGCATTTTGTAAGATTTTTATTTTAACTCTTGGTTTTTTTGCTTGCCATATAAACTTTGTTACATCTCTCTGCCACTGCTTGAAAGGTAAATCCAATGTAATAATGGGTATCATTTGAAACAAAAATAGCATTCTAGGTAATACATTCATTTTGATCATTGCAATTCTTCCCAGAAGTGATAGTTGCAATTTTTCCCATTTTGGGGAAATGTTCCTCTTTGTATCTCACAAGGTTTAGTCAAATCCCCATTTATAATTATTTGAGCATTTTGATCGGTATATACAGCTTTCACCCATTTTATAAAGTTTTCTCTAAAGTCCAGTTCTTCTAAAGTCTTAATTAAAAATTTCCAGTTGAGGTTATCAAATGCTTTCTCTGCATCTAAAAAGATTAGAGTAGGGATGTACAAAAGTCACTTACCTTTTTGCAGGGGTGATTCGCGGTGGGGGGGAGGTGCTCCGCACCTCCCCCCCAAATCCTAACCCAGCCAGGTCTGCTCCACGGCAACTCCGCAGAGCCACCGGCCAGGTGCAATCGTATGTGTGCGGAGCCCGTAGACACAAATGGCGGCGGCTACGGCAGCTGCCATTTGCGTTCATGTTTTTGACCGTGATAGGCTACGTAAATATTTATGTAGCCTATCACGGCCTCCGCAGGGACGTAAATGGCGTCCCTGCATTAGCTGTGATAGGCTACATAAGTATTTACATAGCCTATCATGGCCTAAATGGGGAAGCGAATGGCAGCCGCAGATGTGGTTGCCATTCGAAAAGCAGCGAGAATGGCCCCAGATAAGTGCTCCATTTTGCGTGCCTTTCGCGGGGTGAGGGGCTTCGTTCCACCATGGATTTTGGGGGCCGAATGCACTGGCATTTGGCCTCACTGAGATCTATGGTGGAATTCTCTGACATTCCTAGATCAGAGCTGCTTGTTTTCTGGGTGTTCTTCCAAATATTCTGCCACATTCAAGACCGTTCTTACATCGTCTTTCATCTAGGGATGTACGGAACACTTACCTGGTTTCGTCCAGGGACATCCGCGGTGGGGGGGAAGTGCTCTATCCCTCTCCCCAGAATCCTCCCTGGCTGGCTCCACTCCACAGCGACTCCGCGGAGCTGACAGCAGGGGCTACCTGCTGCCAGACATCCAGCCACTGCTGGGCTGCACAGGGATGCAAATGGAGGCTGCCGTAGCCGCCGCCATTTGTGTCCCTGTCTTTTGCCATGATAGGCTACATATATATTTATGTAGCCTATCACGGCCATTTCTGGGAAGGCAAATGGCAGCCGCAGATGCAAATGGCAGAGCAGCTGCCATTTGAGTTCCTGCCTATTGCCATGATAGGCTACGTATATATTTATTTAGCCTATCACGGCCTCCGCAGGGATGCAAATGGCATCCCTGCATTAGCCGTGATAGGATACGTAAATACTTACGTAGCCTATCACAGCTATTTGTGGGAAGGCGAATGGCGGCCGCAGACATGACAGCCATTCTCAGAGCACCGGATGGCTGCAAACAGGTAGGCTCCATTCCGGGCCCATTTCGGGGGGTGGCAGGGGGGGGTTGGTTCATTCCACCACAGATTCTGGGGGGCTGAATGCACTAGAATTCGGCCTACCTGGAATCTGTGATGGAATTCTTTAACATCCCTACTTTCATCTGTCACCTTGGTAAGAATCCACTTTGATCCTCGTATACAAACTCTTGCAATATTTTCTTGAGCCTTTCTGCCAGAATGGTTGCAAATATCTTATAGTCATTGTTTAATAATGAGATTGGTCTATAGTTTTTTGTCGAGGTTAAATCCTGTCCTTCTTTAGGTATTAATGTTATACGTGCTGTTTTCCATGTTTCCGGTATCTCCCCCTTTCCTAATATATTGTTCATCATATTTTTCAATGATTGTAAAATTTCTTCTTCACATTTCTTATAATATAATCCTGATATTCCATCTGGTCCCAGAGTTTTTCCCAATTTATTTATTTTTATTGCTTCCACTATTTCATTTATTGTTATTGGGCCATTCTTCATTTGTTTTTGTTCCTTAGTAATTTTTGATAAGTTTTGTTTATGAATATATTTATCCAGTAATTCTGGGGAGATATCCTGCCCTTTATACAAATTTGAATAGTATTGATAAAAGGCTTTCTGAATTGCTACATTATCGGTTAATTCTAATCCACTTTCACTTATTTTCACAATGTTTTCTTTTTCTTTTTCCTTTTTAAGTTTATAGGCCAAACAACTTCCTGGTTTATTCGCAAATGCAAAATTTCTTTGTTTTAAGTTTTTGTGTGTGTGTTTTTTGCATATCCTGAACTGTTAACATCGACAGTTGTTGTTGGGGTAATTTAATCTGTTGGAGGACACTTGCCTTTCCTGTATCTTTCTTTCGGTGTTCTTCTTTATCCTTTATCTGTTTTAAAATATTTTGTGCCTTCTCTTCTCTTTTCTTTTTCAATTGCGTGTTTTGTTCTATAAAATAACCTCTCATATAGGCTTTACTTGCATCCCATACTGTTCGGTTATTTATTCCCCTGTCCAGATTCAATTTAAAAAATTCTCTCAATTTCTTTTTAGTATCACCTAGTGTTGGCGGAGAATTTCTCCCCGAAACTTCGGGGGGCCGAGCGCCAACGTGTTCGGCCCCCCGAACAAGTTTCGGGGAGAAATTCTCTGCACCCCCCTGCCCCCCACACCCCCCCAGGATGGGACTTACCTTTCCCGAATGTCCCTCCCGGCGGCGGGTCCCGGCGGCGGTTCGTCGGGTCTTCGTCAGGGGCAGTGGCGGCAGCCGATCTTTCGACCGGCTGCTGCCATCGCCATTCCAATAAAACTAAAAAAAAACAACGCCCCCGTGATAGGCTACGTGACGATTAATGTAGCCTATCATGGCTAGATTTGCAAAGTCAGCCATGATAGGCTACGTAAATCATCACGTAGCCTATCACGGGTGACTTAAAAAAAAAAAAAGCGCGTACTGGTAATGGCGGCCCCCATAGGGAGCCGCCATTCATGTTCCTTATTTGGTCGCTGTAGTCTACGTAAAGATTACGTAGACTACGGCGAAAATAAGGGCAGCACTATTTGCGTTGCCCTTATTTTCAGCGTAGGCTACGTAAAGATTTACTTAGACTACAGCGACCAAATAAGGAACGTGAATGGCGGCTCCCTATAGGGGCCGCCATTTGCGTACGTGCTTTTTTTTTTTTTTTAAGTCACCCGTGATAGGCTACGTAATGATTTTCATAGCCTATCATGGCTGACTTTGCAGATCTAGCCGTGATAGGCTATGTTAATCATCACGTAGCCTATCACGGGGGTGTTTTTTTTAAAAAAATCTTTTTATTTCGTGGCCGGGCGAGGCGAGGAGCCTCCTCCCCGGCATGAATTTTGGCCGGGCGAGGGAGGAAACCTCCCCCCCTGGCCTGAGCTTTGGGGGGAGAGCAGCGAAGCGCCTCCCCCCCACCGCGAAAAGCTGCGAGACCAGGTAAGTGACTTTTGTGCACCCCTAGTATCACCCACAATACTTTTATTTTGAAAGATCATTTCATTCAATCTCCATCTAAAAGTAGTGCTTATTTTCACATATGACATAGATATAGGGTTATGGTCTGAAAATGATCTTGGTAGAACTTGTATTTTGCCAGTATTTGTAGCAAGCTGTTTAGTTGTCAAAATCATATTAATCCTTGAAAAAGATTTATGTCTTTCTGAAAAATATGTATATTCTTTTGAGTTTCCACTTTTATCTCTCCATATCTACTAAAGCCAAATTGTCCATCAATTCAAAAAAACTCTTAGGTAATTTCCCTTGATTACACTTAATTTTTTTCTCTGATATTCTATCAATTTGAGGTGCAATCACCCCATTCCAATCTCCCATTAAACACCAACTGTCAAAAGTTTAGGGATGGCGGAGAATTTCTCCCCGAAACTTTGGGGGGCCGAGCGCCAACGTGTTCGGCCCCCCGAACAAGTTTTGGGGAGAAATCCTCCGCACCCCCCTGCCCCCCGCACCCCACCCCAGGACGGGACTTACCTTCGCCGAATGTCCCTCCCGGCGGCGGGTCCGGCCGGCGGTTCAGCGGGTGTTCGAGTGGGGCGGGAGCGGCAGCTGGTCTTTTGACCAGCTGCTGCCGCCGCCATTCCAATAAAAGAAAAAAAAAAACGCCCCCGTGATAGGCTACGTGATGATTAACGTAGCCTATCATGGCTAGATTTGCAAAGTCAGCCATGATAGGCTACGTAAATCGTCATGTAGCCTATTACGGGTGACTTTAAAAAAAAAAAAGCATGTACGCTATTTGTGTTGCCCTTATTTTTGCCGTACTCTATGTAAACATTTACGTAGACTACAGCGACTAAATAAGGAACGCGAATGGTGGCTCCCTATGGGGGCCGCCATTAGCGTATGTGCTTTTTTTTTTTTAAGTCACCCGTGATAGGCTACGTGACGATTAACGTAGCCTATCACGGCTGACTTTGCAGATCTAGCCATGATAGGCTACATTAATCGTCACGTAGCCTATCACGGGGGCGTTTTTTTTAAAAAAAACAACAACAATGGAGTTCGCGGCCAGGCGAGGCGGGAAGCCTCCTCCCTGGCCTGAATTTCGGCCGGGCGAGTGGGGAAGCCTCCTCCCCGGCCTGAATTTCGGCCGGGCGAGGTGGGAAGCCTCCTCCCCGGCCTGAATTTCGGCCAGGGCGAGGTGGGAAGCCTCCCCCCCCCAGCCTGAACTTCGCGGGGGGAGCAGCGAAGCACCTCCCCCCACCGTGAACAAGCTTCGACGAAAGGTAAGTGCCTTTCATCCACCCCTACAAAAGTTAGATCCACGATTATGGATCTGAGATCCTCATAAAATTCTGCTTTGTGGCCCTTAGGTGCATAAACGCCTAAAATCAACTTTGATACACCATTCAGTGTAATTTTAACTCTCAAAAATGACCTTGTTCATCTGACAATACCAGTTCCGGTCCCAAATATGGCTTAATATATAAAACAACTCCATCTTTCTTTTTTTTTGGCTTGCAGTTATAAACTCTTCACCTATATTTTATTAATTAAATATTTGGTATCTTCTTTCTTAATATGAGTTTCTTGTAAGCATATTATGTCATGTTTCAATTTTTGTAAATAGTAAAATATTTTCTTTCTCTTATGAAGAGCATTTGCCCCATTAATGTTCCAAGTTAAAATTTGTAATCCATTTTTTAGGAGATATAAAATTAAAGTACATTTTTAATTTCTTCCTGTTGTACCCTGTGTACTGTCCTCTTCTTGTGCTTCAGGTTGTAGATCTGTCCAATCTTTTCCATAAGTTCGAAGGAACTCTCTTGCTTTTTGAACTGAGTTCAACTTAAATCTCTGTTCTCTGTAAGAGAAGACCACACCTTCTGGGAATTCCCATCTAAACAAGATCTTTTTCTATTTCAAGATTGTTGTTAAAAATGCATAATTTCTCCTTTTCCTCAGAAATCTTCCAGGAATTTCTTTTATGATGATAAACTCTTTGCCCACCATCTTTGCACTTGTTTAGTTTTATAGTGTTTCTGAAGAATTGAATCCCTTGTAGTTTTCTTTACAAAATGGACAATAACATAGGGTTGGCAGAGAATTTCTCCCCGAAACTTCAGGGGGCCGAGCACCAACGTGTTCGGCCCCCCGAACAAGTTTTGGGGAGAAATCCTCCGAAACCCCCCCCGCCCCACGAACCCCCCCCGGGACGGGACTTACCTTCACCGAATGTCCCTCCCGGTGGTGGGTCTGGCCGGCGGTTCGGCGGGTGTTCGAGCGGGGCGGGAGCGGCAGCCGGTCTTTTGACTGGCTGCCGCCGCCACCATTGCAATCAAAGAAAAAAAAAACGCCCCCTGATAGGCTACGTGATGATTCACGTAGCCTATCACAGCTAGATTTGCAAAGTCAGTCATGACAGGCTACGTCAATCGTCACGTAGCCTATCACGGGTGACTTTAAAAAAAAAAAAAAGCGCGTATGGATAATGGCGGCCCCCATAGGGAGCCGCCATTCCCGTTCCTTATTTGGTCGCTGTAGTCTACGTAAATGTTTACGTAGACTACGGCGAAAATAAGGGCAACGCTATTTGTGTTGCCCTTATTTTCACCGTAGTCTACGTAAACATTTATGTAGACTACAGCGACTAAATGAGGAACGCGAATGGCGGCTCCCTATGGGGGCCGCCATTAGCGTACGCGCTTTTTTTTTTTAAAGCCACCCGTGATAGGCTACATGACGATTGATGTAGCCTATCACGGTTGACTTTGCAGATCTAGCCGTGATAGGCTACGTGAATTGTCACGTAGCCTATCAGGGGGTGTTTTTGTTTTTGTTTTAAACGTTCGCGTTTGCGGCCGGGGCGAGGCGGGAAGCCTCCCCCCCCCGGCCTAAACTTCACGGGGGGAGCAGCGAAGCACCTCCCCCCCACCGTAAACGTCCTTCGACGACAGGTAAGGGACTTTCGTCCACCCCTACAATAACATCTCTATGTAGACCTTTTGTTTTTGCATATGTCGAATTCAGTCTATAAGACTGATCTATTTCCATTTCCATGGTTTTCTCTTCTTTACTCAGAAAGGCTGCTATAGTCTTTACCAATTCTGTTCTGAAGTCAGGTTCTTCTAGGGATGGCAAAGAATTCCACCACGGATCACGGTGAGGCTGAATGCCAGTGTATTCGCCCCCCCGAACTCCATGGTGGAATGACCTGCCACCCCCAGCCCCTCCGCGGATCCCCCCCAGGATGAGACTCACCTGGGGCGGATCTTCCGGGTGGCAGCGGCTCCGGCAGAGGCTTTGGTGACAGCGGTGGAGGTGGCGGCCGGTCTTCCGACCAGCTGCCGCCACCGCCATTTCCACTCTGGTAAAAAAAAAAGAAAGAAAGAAAATGAAAGACGTGATAGGCTACGTAAAGATTTACATAGCCTATCATGACTAGGTTAAAAAAAAAAACCCACGACGTGATAGGCTTCGTAAATCTTTACGTAGCCTACCATGGCTGAGTGGGTTAAAAAAGAAACAAACCCACGTACGCAAATGGTGGAGGCTACGGCCACCACCATTTGCGTTCCTTATGTTTGCCCTCTTAATCTACGTAAATATTTACGTAGACTATGATGGCAAAAATCAAAGGGAACGCAAATAGCATAGCGGGTGCTATTTGCGTTCCTTTTTCATTCCCCGTTTTAGCCTACGTAAATATTTACATAGGCTAAAACGGGGAATCAAAAAGGGACGCAAATAGCGCCCGCTATGCTATTTGCATTCCCCTTGATTTTCGCTGTCATAGTCTATGTAAATATTTATGTAGATTAAGAGGGCAAAAATAAGGAATGCAAATGGCAGCAGCCATAGCCGCCGCCATTTGCGTACGCAGGTGTTGTTGTTGTTTTTACCCAGAGCCCGCCGTAGCCGGAAATCCGGCTGTGGACAGCTCTGGCCTGGCCGGGCCTGGCTGGCTGCTCCATGGAGCTGCTGTGGAGCACAGCCAGCCATGGAGGATTCCAGCGGAGAGGAACGAAGCGGGGAGGAACGAGGCGAGGATTCCGGGGGGAGTGACGGAACACCTCCCCACCACCATCAACATAATCCACGAACAGGTAAGTGACTTTCGTACATCCCTAGGTTCTTAATTGCCATAACTTTCCATGACCACTCTAAAACGTAACAAGTGTTCTCTCTCTCTAAGCTCAAACCAAGCTAAGGCATCCTGCTCATGTTCTAACTCCACAATACAATTTCTGCATTATTTTCCAGTAGTTCCACTCTGTTTGTCATTATTTTAAATTCTTCTGTTCTTTGATTTAATGCAACATCTAATTTCTTAAATTTTTGTCTCAATTCTTTCTTTGTTTTTAATCTCCTCCTTTACTTCCAATACTTGCCTTTCCATCCATTTTTCTATACGTTGTTCGAAGGTACCCATCCTCTGTTCTATACGTTGTTCAGAAGTGCTCATCCTTTGTTCTATGCGTAGTTCCAAAGCCTCCATCTTTTTGCTTATAGCATCTATAATATTCTGTGTTTGTTCATCCAAGGCCATCTTTTGTATATCTTGCTTCTGCTCAGGTACCTCTTCCTTGCTTATAGATGTTACTTTCACCGATAATTTCGTAGCTCCCTTCAGAGTCTCTTTTAAAGAGCCTTTCCGGGATTCCGTATTTCTACTTGATTGTTCTGCAGGCATCTCCTAGGTATTCACTCTATTACCAGTTATTCTGATATCCCTTGATGGATTATCCAAATTCATAGTACTCATCCAATTATCTTCTTCATTACTTCTTTTATATCTGTCTGGGTATCCAGTAAGTTGTTGATTCTCCAGTGCCAAAAGTTCCTCTCAGTATCAAAAGGAGAAAAAGAGATAAAAAAAAAAGAACATGAAAAGAAAAAAGATTTTTCATCAACTGCTGGTTTTTTAACATCCAACAGGTGTCAGCAGTACTCCTTCTTTAAACAGTTGAAGTTTTAGGGGTGTACGAAACCCTGCTTACCTGGCTCTGCTGGGCTCTGCAGGTGGGGGGAGGTGCTCCGTGCCTCCCCCCAGAAGCCTGGCCGGCTCCACTCCGTGGCCAAGCCGTGGAGCCGCCGGCCGGCTCCAGCCACCTGCAGCCAGACATCCGGCTGCTGGGCAGCCCTGCAGGGATGCAAATGGCGGCTGTCATAGCTGCCATCATTTGCATCCCTGCAGTGAGCCGTGATAGGCTACGTAAATACTTACGTAGCCTATCACGGCAGGGGAGAAACCCCAGCGTACGCAAATGGTGGTAGCTGACGCCATTTGCATACGCTGGGTTTTTTTTCCCCATGCCGTGATAGGCTATGTAAATACTTACACATCCTATCATGGCATGGGGGAAAAAAACCCCAGCGTACGCAAATGGTAGCTGCCACCATTTGCATACCCTGGGGATTCCTCCCCCCACCATGATAGGCTGCGTAAATACTTATGTAGCCTATCACGGCCTCTGCAAATGGTGTCCCTGCATTACCCGTGATAGGCTACTTAAGTATTTATGTAGCCTATCACAGCTGAAGAAGGAGGAATCTAATGGTGGCCACAGGATGGCTGCCATTCGCACAGCAGCGCGGATGGGAGCAGGTAAGTGCTCCATTTTGCATGCCTTTTGTGGGGTGGGGGCAGCGGGCACTTCATCCCGTGTGCCTTTCGTGGGTTGGGGAGGCGGGGGCTTCATTCTGCAATGGTTTTCGGGGGGCCGAATGCACTGGCATTCGGCCTCACCGAGATCCGTCACAGAATTCTCTGACATCCCTATGATGTTTTTTCCAACCTGTTCCAGGCTTCCTGCCAAAAATTTATTTGTTTTGGGTTCCTCGCTTTCTCAAGGTCATGTTGGGGAAGCAAGCAGCTGGACAAAAACATAGCTTTCAGCCATATAAATTCAAACATGAAAAATTTCAAACACTGATTTAAGGAAATAGAATGTTAATCAGACTGTAATACTTATTCAAAAATGCAAACAGTCTTAGTACTCTTTCCTTTTTCTTCTTTTGAAAAGATCTCTTGAACTAAATTCAGTTTATAGGAGTCTGCAACTCCTTGATTTTAATTCAGGTTAGATTTATACAACACTTTTTGCTGTGCAAGTGGTGCTTTCCAGTAATTTAAGTTTCCAAATACTAACTAAAATTGGAGGTCGCCCTCCTTATGTTATTGTAATTAATTAAGAGTTTCAGAACAGCATTTCAGTAGGTGTTTATCTCTACCTTAGCTTTGAGCCTCTTTGCATCCTCTGCAAAGACAGCTTTTCTTCTAAGATTTCAACTGGATGGTACTGCAGGCTTCCCCTAAATTTTCCAGGGGAAAAAGAAATGTTCCTCAACCTTTTCACAGCTGTTTGAAGGAAGTGACCCCTGGAGCCCCACAAGTCACTGCCAGGTAGGGATGTACGCAAGTCACTTACCTTTAGCGGATTATGTTGATGGTGGGGGGGAGGCGTTCCGTCCCTCCCCCTGGAATCCTCGACGCTGGGGGGAGGCACTCTGTTCCTCCCCCCCGGAATCCTCCGTGGCAGGCTGTGCTCCACAGCAGCTCCATGGAGCAGCCGGCCAGACCCAGCCAGGCCAGAGCCGTCCGCAGCCAGATTTCCGGCTGTGGAGGGCTCGGGGGGGGGGGAACGCATACACAAATGGTGGTGGCCGCCATTTGCATTCCTTATTTTTGCCATCTTAATTAACGTAAATATTTATGTAGACTAAGGTGGCGAAAATAAGGGGAACGCAAATAGCAAAGCGGCCCAAAATAAGGAACACAAATGGCAGCAGCCGTAGCCGCCGCCATTTGCGTATGCTTTTTTTTTTTATCCAGACGTTTTAGGCTATGTAAAAACTTAGTAAAAACTAAGTCTCATCCCAGGGGGGATCTGCAGGAGGGTGGGGGGTGGCAAGCTGTTCCACCACAGATTTCAGGGGGGCGAATGCACTGGCATTCGGCCTCACCGAGATCTGTGGTGGAATTCTCTGCCATCGCTACTGCCAGGACGACATGGCTCCTTGAAAGAAAGAAAAAATCTGGCGGGGGGGGAACTAGAATTGCTCTCTAAATTAGTTAAATCCTGTTTTAAAGGCTTTTAGGTTGGTCTCCAGATCTAATTTATATAACAGGATTGTTTTAAGGATTCCTTGGACAATGTATATGAAGCAGATGCAAACACTGTAAATTACTTTAGAAATGCTAGCTGTTATGTAGATGGTATTAAAGCAGCTGGCACATATGTTCAGAGGACTAAATAGCTACAGTTTCCATATGGCTTTGACTATGTACTCTGTGATAGAAGGAAATGCAGAGTGTTGACAATGTGCATTACAGTCCTGCCTGTCATACAGAACATCCCATAGCAATGTCAGAACTCATTCATTTCAACCATTTCCACCACTGAGATTGCAACTGACCGACTGGTCTGCATGAAAAGCATCCCCAGAGGACTTCCTTGCCAGCTTTGCTGAAGATAGCACACGTTGTGGCTGGGAGACGCAACTTGTGGCCCTCCAGATGATTTGATGTACAACTCCCATCACCTCTCTCCATTGCCTATGCTGGCTAGGGCTGATGGGAAGCCAAGGCTGGACCATCTGGAGAGACCGAGGTTGCCCATCTGTACTCTAGGAGGAACTTACCAACAGAGCAGAGGCTCTGTAAAAGACTTCAACCATCATCCTATTTCATTTTCTATTTGTAACGAACACCTTAAATACATTCCTCTGTTTCATGAGAGTGTCTAATTCTGTGAAGCAACAATTGTTTAGAGTCTTGCATCCAACAGATGTCTGGTGGGTGGAGGAACCTCATTGGCATTTTCTTCCAGAAAATAATGACTGATATGAACATGCTGAAGGGATTTGCTTTGAAAAATAAAACAACCCTAATGTAAATGGAGGAAAGAAATTGTTGGCTGTCCCAAATACTGCAAATATGATGAAAAGTATGGTGAAAGGAAAAGGAACTAAGGATGTATGAAAGTCACTTACCTTTTCGATGGGGTGATTCATGGTGGGGGGGAGGCACTCCGCCCTCCCCCCAAAATCCTAAACTGTCCGGCACCACTGGCCAGGGCCATCCACAGTTGGAGTTCCGGCCGCGGACGGCCTGCTGCAGATGCAAATGGTGGCTGCCATAGCAGCCGCCATTTCCGTCCTACGAAGCTGCCATGATAGGCTGTGTAACTATTTAGGTAGCCTATCTCAGCAATCCAAAAAATCCCAACAGTGTACGCAAATGGTGTCAGCTGAGGCGGCCACCATTTGCGTTCCCTATTTTGAGCCATTTTAGCCTACGTGAATATCTACATAGGCTATTACGGTGAAAAAAAGACAATGCAAATAGCATCGTGGGCGCCATTTCCATTCCTTTCCCCCCCCTCCATTTTAGCCTACGTAAGTATTTACATAGGCTATTACGGCGAATGAAAAGGAACGCAAATAGCGCCCACTACGCTATAAATATAACATAAATATTTACGTAGGCTAAAATGGCTCAAAATAGGAAATGCAAATGGCGGCCACTGCAGCCACCGCCATTTGCATCTGCTGTTTTTTTTGGGGGGGGGCTTGTCATGATAGGCTACGTAAATACATATGTAGCCTATCACGGCCCCCGTGATATTAGCTGTGATAGGCTACGTAAGTATTTACGTATTCCTTAAATACGTATTTATGTATTCCTTCCAGCCATGCCAGAACCGTCCGCGGCCGGATTTCCAGCCATGGAGGGCTCTGGGGAAAAAAAACAACCCGCATACACAAATGGCGGCGGCTACAGCCGCCGCCATTTGTGTTCCTTATTTTTGCCGTCTTAATCTACGTAAAGATTTACATAGACAAAGACAGCCTTTTTTTTTTTTTACCCAGTCGTTTTAGGCTGTGTAAAACTTAAATGTTCCTATGTTAAAACTTAAACGTATGTAAACATTTACGTAGCCTATCATGGTGTTTTTTAAAAATCTAGCTGTGATAGACTACGTAAATCTTTACATAGCCTATCACTTTTTTTTTTTTTTAACTTGGAAATGGCGGCGGCCGGTCGGAAATGGAGCCGCCGTCGCCAGGGACATTCGCACAAGGTAAGTCCCGTCCCGAGGGGGGCGGCGGGGCAGACCATTTCTCCACCAATTTTGGGGGGCCAAATGCACTGGCATATAGCCTCCCCGAGATTCGTGGACAAGTTCTCTGACATCCCTACGGCCAGGGCCGTCCGCAGCCGGAGTTCCGGCCGCTTCCGGGCTGCTGCATCTGCAAATGGCGGCCGTTGTAGCGTATATATAAATACATAAATACTTTATGTATTTATAAATACATAAAGTATTTATGTAGCCTATCACAGCAAAAGGCAGGGACGCAAATGATGTAAATACTTGCGTAGCCTATTACGGCAAACAGCAGGGGTGCAAATGGTGTAGTGGCCACCATTTGTGCCCCTGCTCTTTGCCGTGATAGGCTACATAAGTATTTATGTAGCCTATCACCAACAAAGCCAGGCAGGCAAATGGCAGCCGCTACAATGGCCTCCACTTGCGGCTGCAGCAGCCCAGCAGTGGCTGGTAGACCAGCTGGAGCTGCCACCACCACCACTACTTTCTCCGCCGCCACCGCCACCACCTCCACTGCATCTGCCACCAGGTAAGCTCTGTCCTGGGGGGATTCTGAGGGGTGGCAGTGGGGGGAGGCCATTCCGTCACGGATTCCGGGGGCCGGACACTAAAGAAGTCCTGGAGTCCATGGCGGAATTCTCTGACATCCCTTCCAAGCACTCTGTGGATCTCAAAAACCTAGGGTAAGAAAGGCCCATTATGTTTCCAGGTTACCTGGTGCAGAAAATACATGCCCAGACAACATAAAGGCAGCTGTTTAAAAGATGTTGACCTCACAGATTCTTTACAGCAAAGGAGGATCTCAGGTTTCCCTCCCCCCCTTATGTCACAGGGATTTTCTCTGGTGTGCAAGGGGCCAAAAAAATCAGCTGTGACTTTCTTAGGGAGGATTAAAGTAGGGACAATATTGTTACAGGCAGCATTCAAGGAGAATTAGAGATCTCAGAGAATGTCACGCAATGTAGAATACTGCTGCTACACATAATTGAGAAGAGCAACCAATGGTAGTTTTTCTTTACGAAGTAGGGGTGTATGAGATATTTCTTTCAGTTCTTTTTTTTAAAATACAGAATTTGCCCAGTTTGCATTTTCTGGAGCAAACACATGCTCAGAAACAATCTGTAGAAGTCTGTACGTTTTCATGCTAGAAGAAAAAAAAGGTTCGCAAATTAATATGAACTTAGGTCAGAACGAGCTTTGAGTTGGAATTCAAATAATTTTGGCAAGCTCATGTTTTGCACATCTCTATTTTAAGGTAAAGGAGGAGGAGATTAAATGTATTACCCTCTGTCAACTAGTTTTAAATTCGACATCTTTGCTTGACATCATAAAATACAACACAACACAACAACAATCACATGATAAGTCACCGAAGCCATGTTTTGAGGTTATCTAGAAGGGGAACATCATTCCAAGAAAGCATAAAAGGAATCATTTAACAAGATGATGACATCCCAAGAACTGTAAATCAAAAGTGGATGTCAACTCAAGTTTTTGTTTTTTGTTTTTCTGTTGTTTCATACATATTTTCTATGGTGCAAATTTTTTAATTAATCATGTTTGACTATGTTTGGGGGAGGTTATGTCAGGGACTGTGTTAGTGCGGAAAGAATACCAGGAGCAGCAGAGCTGAAATAATGCCATGCAATGTTGTATACTGAATTAATGGATTAATTGATGAATGGATGAATCTTTTATTTACAATCACCTGACCATGAGCAAAAGATACAGAAATGCATAACAATGAAATATGTTGTTCTACATCATAAAATTAAGTCACAATGCCATAGAAGATCTAGTGAAAATAGCAATGTTTAAAATTTTAGCAACTCGTTCGGTAATTCATCTGTTGGATCCTTCGAGTAAGATTCACATAAGAGATTGAGTAATTGGAAGTATCAGGGCAGATCTGACACCTTGATAGTAACAGCAATTGAACAAAACATTTATTACAGATTCCACTCTAACGTTGTTGCAAGGTCAACATCTCTCCTTTACTTGGAATATCTTCCAGTGAAGAGTTTAGAGGGTAAAACATTAAGCCAGGCCAAAGAGTGCTTCTGCTTCGACATATAATTCAGGAGAGCAACCAGTGGCCCATCAGAGATCATCATGGCTGTAAGAAATTGTCTAAGATGCTTCAGCTATTCTTATTGTTTTATTACATGGTATGTATATTTTATTGCAGTATGATGCCAAAGAACTACCAGCATATCTTAGCCTTGGTGTTCGCTGTAAAGGAGATCAATGAAAATCCCACAGTCTTACCTAATGTGACAATTGGGTTTCACATCTATGAGAGCTACTACAACCCACAGATAACTAAGATGGGCACCCTTGGTCTGCTTTCTTCACCGCATAGATTCTACCCCAACTATGAGTGTGATGTGCAGAACAATTTGATAGCCATCATTGGGGGAATGTACCCTCTCATCTCTCTTGACATTGCCACAATCTTGGAGAATTACAAGACTCCACAGGTAGGTTTGTAGACATGAGTAGGTATCTCCATTCCAAAATGGCAGAAGGAACAGGCCTTTTGACGCCTTTATGCAAAGCTTTAGAGCTGCAGGCAGACAAGATAGGCAGTCACTATTTCTGCAAGGCAAAATAAGAAGGAAAGGAAAGGTTCCTCCTGTGCAAACACTGAGTCATGTCTGATCCCTAGAGGGACGCCACTTAAGCAGGTGTTTTCATGGCAGACTATAGCAGGATGGTTTGCCATTGTCTTCCCCAGTCATGACTACCTTTCCCCCAGCAAGCTGGGTACTCATTTTACCAACCTCGGAAGGATGGAAGTCTGAGTCGACCTGAGCTGGCTACCTGGGACCCGCTGGGATTGAACTCAGGTCGTCGGGAGAGTTTCGGTTGCAATACTGCCCCCTGCTCTCTGTGCCATATTAGGCCCTAAGGCAAAATAAGTGACTGTTTAATTGGTATTTGGTGCCAAAGATGAGAGAGAACCCAAGGCAAATGAATCAAGTATTGACATTTGGCATTTCCCATAGCTGCCAGTTTCCTCTGGTATTTGACCACTGTGCCCCAGAGAGAGGAGACAGTTAGGCAGAAGCTGAGTCTTTGGCAGTAGTAGGCATTTGACCCCAGCACCCCACAGAGTGGGAGAGAGGCCGGTTTAGCTGATGTTTGTGCACTGCAACCCACTGAGTTACTGGAGAAGAGAGAAAGGGAGAGGCCGACTCTGTAGCTGGCATTTGCCTGCAAGTCCCCATAGCTAGAGAAAGAGCCATGGCAGGCACAGTTCGGAAGACATTTGACTGTGGCAGTTCTCCTCTTCCCCATACATGCAGGATTCAGAAGGCAGAGTACTGCTTGCAGTTCCCCCAGCACCAGCACCTAGAATCTCCTCTGTAGGGATGAGGGAGAAATCCTCCATGGACCCCAGTGAGGTCAGATTCAAAAGAATCTGGACGCCAAGGGTCCATGGAGGATTGGAAGACTTACCTTCGCCTCCTGGAGGAATCCTCGCCGGTGGGATCTTCCCCGCCGGCTGGCTCCGGAGCGCCATTGATATGGCCGCCATTGCCGTATCGCTGGCTGGACATATTGACTGTGGATGCAAATGGCAAATGGCCATAAATGGCTGCATTTAGCTTAAACTAAGACCTTTACAGCTGCAAATGGCATAGTTGATGCCATTTGCATCCGCAGTCAATCCACCTAGCCAGCAATATGGCAATCGATGGCGTCCATATCGCTGGTGCTCTGGATCCGGTGGCTCTGCAGAATTGCCATGGAGCAGGGCTGGCCAGCTAGGATTCCAGGGGGGAGGGAGGGATCACCTCCCCCCACTGCGGACACCTCCCTGTACCCGGAGGTAAGCATTCCACCCATCCCTACATTCCTACATATTAGGAATGGTAACCAAGCATATTTCTTTAACAATCATTATGCAACCTCAGCCTAATATTTTGTAAATTATTTCCCTCAATAAATATCTACACTTTGTTTTCATTTTTTTCAAAAAAAAAAAATCTCTAGTGTTGTTTTCAGCCCTATCCCTATGGCATAGGAACCAGGTTACTGAGTTTCTTTGAACTATGGAGGGTTTATTTTGGTGGCAGAAATTTAAGATATTATACCTGATGGAGTATTCCCTAATGCTGAGGTCTAATTAGGAACTTTAGTAAAAAAAAAAAAACGTGCAATAAGTTTCATAAGTTTTCTTCCTTTTCTGTTCTGTTCTGTTCTGTTCTTTTCTAAAAGCAGTATAGGTTGGATAACCCATGTGCTGTTTGATTGCATCTGGTGAAAGTAATGGGATAACAAACTTTTTCTTGGACAACTCCAGATGTTTTGGACTTCAGCACTCATCAGCCTTGGCAAGCATGGCCAATCGTTAGGAATGCTGGGAGTTGTAGTCCAAAATATCTGGATCACAACATGTTGGGGAAGGCTGACATATATGTTTCTCTCACATATGGATTTTAGAGCTACATTCCTCGACTGCTACAACATCTGAGATGGGTCTGTTAACTTTTTTTGCCTTTGTCATTTGAAAATCTGTCCTGGGTGCCACCTTAAAATGCCTGCCATTGCCCTGGCTAGCCACAAAGAACAAATAAATGGCTTTTACTTGTACTTTCTGAGTAGAGGGTGAGATTTGAGTCCCAACACACAGAAAAACTCCTTTGAGTGAAGCTTTCTGAGCCAACAAACACCTATTCCTTCCATTTTTTTTTTTCTGATCTTAATCTGCCATCCATTTCCCATATTCCTTTTTCTCTCACACCCTGGATCACTACCTGAAACTCTGACTGGGCTTGCACAACACCCCAATCCACACTTAGTGATTGAGAGTGGACTGTTTTTGAACCGTAGGCTCTCCGTTGAACCATGAGTTACAGTGTTTTCTGAACCCAGGATATTTTCTGCAGAGTGACTTGTTAACCATGCAGTGTGCCATATTTTTTTCTTGAAAAAGCCACCTTCAGAACCCCTGGTTCATTTTTGGGTTCACAGATGAACTCATCCACTGTATAAAAAAAAAAAAAGGCAAACTCCATGTTAGGCATATGTAGAAAAGGAATTGCTCTCTTTACGCACACACCCATGTGCCACAGCTTAGCAGACAGCAGTAACAGGGGCCGCATCTGAACATCTGCAGCTCTGCATTTACAAAAGGATTGTTTCAAGCCACCCTGCAGAAAATGTCCTGGATTCAGAAAACAAAAGTCCCGTTCAACAAAAACCCACACTGAACCACTGAGTGTGGGTTAGCGTGTCATGTGAACAATCTCTCTCTCTCTCACACACACACACACACACACACACACACACGCTAGGGATAGGCAGATTCCCTACCTTCTGGTCCATGGGGAAACCACTCAGATGGGAGAGGCGATCTGATCCTCCCGCCGGAATCCTCTGGAACCAGCTTCTCTCTGCAGCTATTCTGCGGAGCTGCACGCCAGCTCCGTATCACTGTGAGGAATGAATACAGCCACAAATGGCGTAATGGGTGCCACTTATGGCCATTAAGCACTTATTGCTGCCATATGTGGCTGCAGTTAGGTTAAACTAAGGGCTTGATGGCCACAAGTGGCATCCACTACACCATTTGCGGCTGTATTCATTCCTCACAGCGATACAGAGCCAGCATTTGGCTCCACGGAATTGCTGCGGACAAGAACTGGCTCCAGAGGATTCTGGCAGGGGGTGGAGGTAAGTGATCCATTCCGCCGTAGACTCTGGAGGCCAGACTCTTTTGAATCTGGCCTCATTTGGGTCCGCAGCAGAATTCTCCACCATCCCTAACACACACAGACACACACACCAGGTCACAACCCATACACATCTGTACACACACTCTCTCTTTTCCCCTGGATCAGCACCAGTGCAAATTCCCTCCATCCCTCCCTCTCTTACACACACATCACAGATGAACCCATCCATTCACATGTGCACGTGTGCACGCGCGCGCACACACACACACACACACACACACACACAGGCAAGGACCCCTTGTGCGGATAATGCATACATGTCTGCATAGACACAAGTCCTGCCTTTCTCCTCTTCTCTGAAACCACATGAAAAACCACAATTGCTGCCTTCCAAGATCCCTCCAAAATCCCTCCTCTCAGAATCATCTCAACACCTTAATCCCCATCCATTCAATCATAGAAGCACTCCACCCTCCCCAATTCCCTATGTTGCTCCAGCTGGCTCCTCCAACAACCTGCCCGGCTTCCCATTGGTTCACTGACCATGCTAGATGCTTCCCCAGCAACCTGGTGGCTTACTGGTGCCCTTTCTACCTCTCCATAGCTCTTTCCCCAGTAGTAGCAGGGATCCCATCTTCTTTTTTCCTTTCCTTTTTCCTGGTGGCTGGCATGCTGAAGAGGACATTGTTGGCCTGCAGCCCTCCACCATCTTAATTTCCTAAGAATTTCTCTGAGCCCCATGTGCAGCCCTGTGGCATTCCTGGGAAATAAAGAGGGCAGTGCCGGGAAGCCCTCATCTCACTTTGAGACATTCCCAGCTGCTTGGAAGTCATTTTAATGTTCTTCTGTGTGGGAGGTATTGTGTGTCTGTGGTTGTTGTTATAGTTGTTGCTGTTTTGACACCCAAGACGGTTAAAGAGCACACATCTAACATATCTCTGCTTCCCTCCCCG
Organism: Heloderma suspectum; assembly: GCF_057233095.1. Lineage (NCBI taxonomy): Eukaryota > Metazoa > Chordata > Lepidosauria > Squamata > Helodermatidae > Heloderma > Heloderma suspectum. The sequence goes on along the minus strand of NC_139463.1, from coordinate 88,831,582 downwards.
CCATTCCATAGTTCACAACTGGTTCTACATTTTTGGTATTTTAGAGCAAAGAAAATCAACACAAAACCCTATTTACCAGCCCTGATAAAAACAAATGTTCTGGGCCTGTGCAGTATTGCATGTTAAACTCAGTTAAATGATAGCACTGTCATGTTGTTGTTGTTCAGTCATTCAGTCGTGTCCGACTCTTCATGATCCCATGGACCATAGCATGCCAGGCCTCCCTATCCTGCGCTTTCTCCCGGAATGTGCTCAAGTTCATATTCATTGCATCGGTGATGCTATCTAGTCATCTCATCCTCTGCTGTCCCCTTCTCCTTTTGCCTTCAGTCTTTCCCAGCATCAGGGTCTTTTCCACAGAGTTTTCTCTTCGCATTAGGTGGCCAAAATATTTGGGCTTCAGCTTCAGTATCTGTCCTTCCAATGAGCAGTCAGGGTTGATTTCCTTTAGGATGGACTGATTTGACCTCCTTGCAGTCCAGGGCACTCGTAAGAGTCTTCTCCAGCACCACAGTTGGAAAGCATCAATTCTTCGGCGCTCAGCCTTCCTTATAGCCCAGCTCTCACAGCCATACATTACTACTGGGAAAACCATAGCTTTGATTAGACGGACCTTTGTCGGCAAGGTGATGTCTCTGCTTCTTACTATGCTGTCTATGTTTGCCATAGCTTTCCTCCCAAGGAGCAAGCGTCTTTTAATTTCATGGCTGCAGTCACCATCTGCAGTGATCTTGGAGCCCAAGAAAATAAAATCTGTCACTGCTTCCATTTCTTCCCCTTCTGTATGCCAGGAAGTGATGGGGCCAGATGCCATGATCTTCGTTTTTTTAATGTTGAGTTTCAAACCAGCTTTTGCACTCTCCTCTTTCACCCTCAACAAGAGGCTCTTTAGATCCTCTTCACTTTCTGCCATTAGGGTGGTATCATCTGCATATCGGAGGTTGTTGATAATTCTCCCGGCAATCTTAATTCTGACCTGTGATTCATCCAACCTGGCGTTTCTCATTATGTACTCTGTATATAAGTTAAATAAGCAGGGTGACAATATGCAGCCTTGTCGTACTCCTTTCCCAATTTTGAACCAATCGGTTGTTCCATGTCCGGTTCTTACTGTTGCTTATTGACCCTTGTACAGGTTTCTCAGGAGACAGGTAAGGTGGTCTGGTACTCCCATCACTTTAAGAATTTTCCACAGTTTGTTGTGATCCACACAATCAAAGGCTTTAGCATAGTCAATGAAGCAGAAATAGACATTTTTCTGGAATTCTCTTGGTTTCTCCATGATCCAGAGAATGTTGGCGATTTGATCGCTAGTTCCTCTGCTTCTTCGAAACCCAGCTTGTACTTCCTGTAGTGTCAGTTCACATACTGCTGAAGCCTAGCTTTTAGGATTTTGAGCATCACCTTTGCCTTGTATGATATAATGATGGTAGTCATACGTTGGGATACTGAGGATGACTTGGAGCAATCCTAAATGTCTAAAAATGTCATTAAGTAAAAGTTATACTAGATCAATAATGTTAATAAGAAATGGAAGCAGCAGCTATGCTAGAAATCATACAGAAGAGATTAAACAAAACAAAAATCATTTCCCGTCCATGGCTTTCATTCTTAATACCAGATAGTCCCAAGTGGGGCTCATCAGTATATTGGGATTGTCCAGTTACTTGTCCATTCATAAAATACATCTATGTTCTATTTCAGCTCACTACTGGTCCTTTTTCTGCAGCACGGGGTGACAAATCTCTATTCTATTATTTATACCAGATGGTCCCAAATGATGCACATCAGTACAGAGGGATTGTCTAGTTACTTGTGCATTTCAAGTGGACATGGATTGGGCTCTTTACTACTGATAGTATCCATGGCGAACGGCATTTGCAGAAATTACTGCCAATGCTTTCACAGGGCGGCATCTGTGTTGCCTTTGTAGAAAAATTCCAAGTCTTCAAAAAAAAAAAAAGAGAAAAGGCAGGGTCATTGCACAGTGAATTGGAATATAGTTCTGTTTTCATGGAAAAAAAGGCCAGTGTATTTCTTGATGATTCTTCAAATCCATCTATAATTAAAATAAACTCACTCCTTATAGCAGTGCTGGATTCACCTATAAGTAAGGTGTGGGTTATGACAACATACTGGGATTTCACATCAAGCACCAGTCTAAGAGGTCATGATATACAATCCCTCCATGGTATGCTATCCTTTGCAGTTCACTCAAAGGAACCATTGGGATTCAGGCAATTTCTTCAGAGTGTAAATCCTTCCTGGGCAAAAGAAGATGGCTTTATCAAGGTATTCTGGGAGAAGACCTTCAATTGTTCATTGAAAAGAACCTTTGAGAGTGAAGCATTCCAGAAAGACTGCAGTGGAAAGGAGAAACTGGAGAGCCTTCCTGGAACTGTCTTTGAAATGGGTATGACTGGTCACAGCTACAATGTGTACAATGCAGCCCTTGCTGTGGCACATGCTCTACATTCCAGGCATACATCAACATCCAAATACAAATTATGGAGGTCTGGAAGAAAGCTGGAGCCCTGGAATGTGCTGGCCTGGCAGGTATTTTTAATCAAAAGCAAATCTCTTTTATATGTTAGTTGTTAACAGAATCAAGACACATATAAACTATATTACAATGCTATGGATCTTTCAGTTCCACAATGTATCCTGTTAGGAATATGATCAATTTATGGTTGACAAAAATAACAAGTCCTTTGGTAACAAGCATTCAAAAATACTGGCTAGAGTGCTTAAAATGACACAAATGAAATCTAAAATATATTCAATAAGTAGATATAATGGCACCTTAATAGTTTATCATATGCAAATTAACTCCCTCTTTGCAGATTTTTATGCACAGCTATATCATACAACCTCCCCAAGTGTGGACCTTATAAATAAGTATTGGAAGAAGAGTGGCATTGCTCCAATTAACAAAAGCCAACCAAAACTGTTGAACAGAGACATATCACTAGAGGAGGTTGAGCAAACCATCAAACATTTGAAATATAATAGAGATTCTGATCCTGAGAGATTTGGAAGTTCATTTTATAAATAAATAAAAGCATAAGGATTTATTGAGTCCTAGACTTGCTCAGCTTTTTTCTAAAATCTGCGAGGGAGAAGATCCCCCAGGTACCTGGAAGACATCTAGTTTAATAATAATGCCAAAACTTGGAAAACACAATACAAAGGTGAGATCCTGTTGCCCCATTATATTACTTAAACAGGATAAAAAAATAATAATTGATTTTAGTTCAATGATTAAATAAGGTGGTAGGCAATTTAATTCATGTATATCCGACTGGATTTATTCCTCAAAGAGGAATAATGCATTAGATCTAATATATTAGATCTAATACAATGGGGTTAAATGTTATTTATGATGCAACCAAAACAGGCCACCCACTGTCATTAATTTTGCTCAACATATTCAAGGCCTTTGACTGTCTTGAGCGGCAGTATTTGGTAAGAGTCTTGAATGATTATCAGTGAGGAACCAAAGTTGTGACTGCAATTTCCAAACTCTATGCTACTAGAAAAGCAACCATGTGTAGTAACAATGTGCACTGTCCAAATATCATTTTGGAATGGGGAACAAAAGAGGGCTGTGCCCTGTCACCTCTGCTCTTCACCCTTTCCCTGGAACCGTTGACTAATATTAGTCATCAACATTCTGGCATTGCTAGATACAGGGGATGGAGTGAAAAACATGTGATAAACATCTGTGCAGATGACATAACAATCATGCTGGGGGATCCATGCCAATCATCTCTACTTTAAAAGAAGAATCTGGAGGAAGAATTAGAAAATTGTAGGCAAGTGGCAAGTTAAAAAGTTACTCATGAAAAATCCACTATCATGTCATGCAACATTCACCCCAGTCATCAACATTGTACTAGCCATGCTTTCAGAACTCCAGTTTGCAGAACCTCCTTCAGATACCTGGGAATTCATATTCCCAGGAAAACTAGCAAATTATTTAAAATAAATTATGGCTTTCTTATAAAAAAACAAACAAAAAACTATGACCAGGGACCTAAAGAAATGGTGCAAAGTGAACCTGTCAATTTTAGGTTGAATTGCTGCAACTCAAATATCCATGATTCCTTTTAAAAAATTATTATTATTTCAGGTCTTTCCCATCCTCCTCCAGCCAAAGACTCGAATATCTTGGCAATCTCAACTTAATTCATTTATTTTCAAGCCAAAGGACCTCTCCTGGCATTAACACTGTATTACAAAAACCCAGGCAGAGGAGGTTGGGGAGGCCCAGACCTTTCATGCTTTCCAGTTGTGGCATCTCCACTTTATCATTATGAAGGCAAACAAAAGCTGGATATGTCTGGAAGAAGAAATGTTGAACAAAGGCCCCTTATGGGCTTTGCCTTTTCAATCCATACAAATAAAGGAGATAAACAATATTAAAAACCAAAGACCAAAACTATCTTCATGATCTGGAAAAAGGGGCAAGCTATCTTGTCTCTGGTGTGGTCTCCTCTCACCAAGGTAATCTGGATACCACTGTCATAACTAGGATTCCCAAGTGAGAAAAGAAGGGATATGTTTGGTTGAGTTTCTTTTATTCCCAGGATAAACCAAAATCAAAAGATGAACTCTGAGTTGACTTAGGAAGCTGTCTTGCTTCCTCAAAGATCCTCACATATAGACATACACTCTTAGGACCTTAACAGGACTAGAATAAGCAATGTTAATGGTACAGAAGGGGGTAAGGGAATTGTATCTTTATTTTACACTGTTTTAATGGATGCCTAAATGGGTTCTATGGCTGGCTTGAAGAAAGTGTGGGAAGGTGATTTAAGAAGGGAACTAGAAGATGCTCACTGGACCAAATTATGGGACAACAGGCCATTTAGATCAGTGTCAGCCTCCATCCAAGGAACCTCCTTGAAAGTTCTGCATGGAAAGTATTGTATAGAGAAATAATGAATAGAAACAATTTTATATGACCCAGAACATTTTTTTATTATTAGCATTATATGAAGGATCTAATGGAAGGATTAAATGTAAAGGCTTGCTATCATTCTTGTTAATTGCCACTCGCCAGACACTTACACAGCAGGAGGTGGGGGGGATAACAGACAATTTGGCAATATCAGGGGGGAAAACCCTCATGATTTACATTTGACTCAAGGAAAGACAGAGACAGACAGATAGCATGGAGTGTTATTCAACATACATCACAACTGGATTTACAACAATATTTTCCTGCTTCTGCCCTGAGCATCTGGACATTATAACAGCTAAACAAAGATTATACAGCACACTTAGTAGGAGTAGTGGTAGCAGCAGTAGTAGCAGTTTTAGTAGTATATTATTTGTGTCACAAAGTTTCTGGTAGCAAACCATTGTGCCCCCATTGTTAGGGGACTGTTGTCAGGGGGTTTTCATGGTTACGTTGTCTTTGGTTGTTGTTTTTCTGCCTTCTTATTGTTTTCTAGATATATGATAAAATTTTGTTGTTCAGTCATTCAGTCGTGTCCGCCTCTTTGTGACCCCATGGACCATAGCACGCCAGGCCCTCCTGTCCTGCGCTCTCTCCCGGAGCGTGCTCAAGTTCATATTCATTGCATCGGTGATGCTATCTAGCCATCTCATCCTCTGCCGTCCCCTTCTCCTTTTGCCTTCAGTCTTTCCCAGCATCAGGGTCTTTTCCAGGGAGTTTTCTCTTCGCATTAGGTGGCCAAAATATTTCAGCTTCAGCTTCATTATCTGTCCTTCCAATGAGCAGTCAGGGTTGATTTCCTTTAGGATGGACTGATTTGACCTCCTTGCAGTCCAGGGCACTCGTAAGAGTCTTCTCCAGCACCACAGTTCGAAAGCATCAATTCTTCGGCGCTCAGCCTTCCTTATAGTCCAGCTCTCACAGCCATACATTACTACTGGGAAAACCATAGCTTTGATTAGACGGACCTTTGTCGGCAAGGTGATGTCTCTGCTTCTTACTATGCTGTCTAGGTTGGCCATAGCTTTCCTCCCCAGGAGCAAGCATCTTTTAATTTCATGGCTACAGTCACCGTCTGCGGTGATCTTGGAGCCCAAGAAAGTAAAATCTGTCACTGCTTCCATTTCTTCCCCTTCTATATGCCAGAAAGTGATGGGGCCAGATGCCATGATCTTCGTTTTTTGAATGCTGAGTTTCAAACCAGCTTTTGCACTCTCCTCTTTCACCCTCAACAAGAGGCTCTTTAGATCCTCTTCACTTTCTGCCATTAGGGTGGTATCGTCTGCATATCAGAGGTTGTTGATAATTCTCCCAGCAATCTTAATTCCGACCTCTGATTCATCCAACCCGGCATTTCTCATGATGTACTCTGCATATAAGTTAAATAAGCAGGGTGACAATATGCAGCCTTGTCGTACTCCTTTCCCAATTTTGAACCAATCGGTTGTTCCATGTCTGGTTCTTACTGTTGCTTCTTGGCCCTCGTACAGGTTTCTCAGGAGACAGGTAAGGTGGTCTGGTACTCCCATCTCTTTAAGAATTTGCCACAGTTTGTTGTGATCCACACAATCAAAGGCTTTAGCGTAGTCAACGAAGCAGAAATAGACGTTTTTCTGGAATTCTCTTGCTTTCTCCATGATGCAGCGAATGTTGGCGATTTGATCTGTAGTTCCTCTGCCTCTTCGAAACCCAGCTTGTACTTCCGGTAGTTCTCAGTTCGCATACTGCTGAAGCCTAGCTTGTAGGATTTTGAGCATCACCTTGCTGGCATGTGAATTGAGCGCAATTGTGCGGTAGTTTGAACACTCTTTGACGTTGCCCTTCTTTGGAATTGGAATGTAAACTGACCTTTTCCAGTCTTGTGGCCACTGTTGAGTGTTCCAGATTTGTTGGCATATTGAATGCAGCACTTTAACAGCATCATCTTTTAGGGTTTTAAATAGCTCGGCTGGAATACTGTCATCTCCGCTAGCTTTGTTGTTACTAATGCTTCCTAAGGCCCACTTGACTTCACTCTCTAGGATGTCCGGCCCAAGTTCAGTGACCGCACTATCATGGCTATCAGGGACATTCAGATCTTTCCTGTATAGTTCTTCTGTGTATTCTTGCCACCTCTTCTTAATCTCATCTGCTTCTGTTAGGTCCCTGCCTTCTTTGTCCTTTATCATGCCCGTCTTTGCACAAAACGTTCCCTTGAGATCACCCATTTTCTTGAAGAGATCTCTCGTCTTTCCCATTCTGTTGTTTTCCTCGATTTCTTTGCATTGTTCATTTAAGAAGGCCTTCTTGTGTCTCCTTGCTATTCTCTGGAACTCTGCATTCAGTTGGGTATATCTTCCCCTTTCTCCCTTGCTTTTCGCTTCCCTTCTTTCCTCAGCTACTTGTAAAGCCTCCTCAGACAGCCACTTGGCTTTCTTGCATTTCTTTTTCTTTGGGATGGATTTCGTTGCTGCCTCCTGAACAATGTTACCGACCTCCGTCCATAGTTCCTCAGGCACTCTGTCTATCAGGTCTAATCCCTGAAATCTATTCCTCACCTCCACTGTATATTCATAAGGGATATGATTTAGGTCATACCTGAACGGTTTAGTGGTTTTCCCGACGTTCTTCAATTTAAGCCGAAATTTTGCAAGAAGCAGCTCATTATCTGAGCCACAGTCAGCTCCAGGTCTTGTTTTTACTGACTGTATGGAGCTTCTCCATCTTTGGCTGCAAAGGACATAATCAATCTGATTTCGATATTGACCATCTGGTCATGTCCATGTGTAGAGTCACCTCTTGTGCTGTTGGAAAAGAGTGTTTGCTATGATCAGCATGTTCTCTTGGCAAAACTCTATTAGCTTTTGTCCTGCTTCATTTTGTACACCAAGGCCTTTCCTGCCTGTTATCCCGGTGATTTCTTGACTTCCTACTTTAGCATTCCAATCCCCTATGATGAAGAGGACATCTTTTTTTGGTGTTAGTTCTAGAAGGTGTTGTAGGTCTTCATAGAACCGATCAACCTCAGCTTCTTTGGCCTCAGTGGTTGGGGCATAGACTTGAATTAGTGTGATGTTGAATGGTTTGCCTTGGATTCGTACTGAGATCATTCTATCATTTTTAAGATTGTACCCCAGTACTGCTTTTCCCACCCTTTTGTTGACTATGAGTGCTACTCCATTTCTTCTAAGGGATTCTTGCCCACAATAGTAGATATGATGGTCACCTGAATTAAATTCGCCCATGCCTGTCCATTTTAGTTCGCTGCTTCCCAAGATGTCGATGTTCAATCTTGCCATCTCATGTTTGACCACCTCCAGCTTACCTTGATTCATTGATCTGACATTCCAGGTTCCTAAACAATATTGTTGTTTACAGCATCGGATTTTCTTTTAACCACCAGACACATCCACAGCTGAGTGTCCTTTCGGGTTTGGCCCAGCCGCTTCACTCTTTCTGGCACTACTTGGAAATACCCTCTGCTCTTCCCCAGTAGCATATTGGACACCTTCCGACCTGAGGGGCTCATCTTCCGGCGTCATCTCTTTTAGCCTTGTGATACGTTCCATGGGGTTTTCTTGGCAAGAATACTGGAGTGGGTTGCCATTTCCTTCTCCAGTGGACCACATTTTGTCAGAACTCTCTGCCATGACCTGTCCGTCTTGGGTGGCCCTGCACGACATAGCTTATGGCTTCACTGAGTTACGCAAGCCCCTTCGCCACAACAAGGCAGTGATCCATGAAGGGGTATGATAAAATATTTTTTCACAAATTCTAAAAAGAAACACTCCAGTACATGTAGCCAAAGTAAAACCAGCAGCAAGAAAAGGCAATGATCTAAAAGCACTAAGACACTTCTCGTAATGCCTGGGAAAATAAAAAAAAGGTCTTCACCTGGTGCTGAAAGGACCATAAGAATAAGATAGGCACCGGCTGAGCCTGTCTGGGAAGGGTGTTCCACAGACAGGGCGCCACCACCGAAAGGTCCCCCCTGGTTTTTGGCAGCCATCCACCTTGCCTTATTTGGCAGGGGAAGCTGGAGGAGGGCTTTAGATGATGACCTTAGTGTCTGGGTAGGCCTAATTTAGAATTTCAAGTGTCTGATAACATCCAATAGTCTGCTGTAGAAACAGGGTACCTTCATGCTATTTAATGTCCCATCAGGTTGACATCTCTGTACTCATAATTAAATTTGCTTAGTACTGGTGCCATTATTTTTGATATGCTCCAGTGCATTTGCACAGCGGACATCCAATGGAGATCAGGGAAAGCTTCAATGTCAGGGAAAACACTGCACATGCAGTGGACATGTGTGTAGAACAGGCCTGCACAACTGGTGAACCACCAAGCTGAACACAGAATCCTTTGGCTGCCTGCCTGTAACTCCAAAAGGAGAGGAATTCTCCAGCAGCCAGCAAGCTACGACAGTTAGACTAGGGATGTACGAATCCCACTTACCAATCCCACTCACCTGGGTCCACTACGGGGGGAGGCGATCCATCCCTCCCCCCAGAATCCTCCCCACCCAGCTCTGCTCCTTGGCAAGGCAGCAGAGCCGCCAGCCAGGGCTGGCCGCAGCCGGACTTCCAGCCTCTGCCAGGCTGCTGTGGATGAAAATGGCGGCCATCATAGCGGCCACCATTTGCATCCCTGCATTAGGCCGTGATAGGCTACATAAGTATTTACATAGCCTATCATGGCCTAATGCAGGGATACAAATGGCGGCCACTACGATGGCCACGACTTGCATCCACAGCAGCCCAGCAGTGGCTGGAAGACAACCTGGAGCCGCCACTGCTGCCGCCATCAGATAGGTCCATTCTGGGGGGGATTTCGGGGGGTGGCGGGTGGGTAGTCCATTTTGCCACAGACTCTTTAGAATCTGGACTCATTATAGTCCATGGCGGATTTCTCCAACATCCCTAAGTTAGAATGTGTTCAGCTTGGCCTAGAGCTTTCCACAGCTTTGAAAAGAATGGGGAATAAAGAGCTCCACCTGTGCATGGGAGCCTCATGGTCATGATGTGACCCATACTAACAATTTTCTGTGTAATATAATATTTTCCTCACCTTCCTAGCCATTTCCTATGTTTATGTGATGCATAATGCTATTTGCCTCCAAAATCATATGAGCCTTTTAAAATATCTAGCTGAGAAAAAACAAACAAAAACATCTCATTTTTGTTTGGTTAGGGAGATAGCTGTGGAGAAGTTAAGCGGCTAGCTGTTCCAGCTGTATTCTGCCCTCTGTACATTAAAAGCCACACAAGTTAATCATGTAGCTCCATCCAGCTTCTCCATGTAGCCTTTCTTAAAGTCATGGTATATGAGTTATTAGCGTTAAGGTGAGGGTTAACAGCTGTCATGTTGCTCATTGTCTCCATCTCCATTTTAATGTAGGGATGGACAGAACACTAACCTTCCATTCTGTTATGTTTCCGCTGTGGGGGGAGACGCTCTGTCCCTCCCTCCGGAATCCTCGACGGGGGGAGGTGCTCCCTCCCCCCCCTCCCCCGGAATCCTTCCCGGCTGGCTCCGCTCTGCGGCCAAGCTGCGGAGCCGCCGGCCAGCTCCCGCTGCCCGCAGCCGGACATCCGGCTGCTGGGCAGCCTACAGGGATGCAAATGGCAGCTGCCGTAGCCGCCATTTACGTCCCTGTATTTAGCCATGATAGGCTACATAAGTATTTACGTAGCCTATCACGGCAGGGGGAAAAAAAAACCAGCGTATGCAAATGGTGGCGGCTATGGCCGCTGCCATTTGCGTTCCTTCTTTTTGGCCATCTTAGTCTACGTAAATATTTACGTAGACTAAGACAGCCAAAACTAAGGAATGCAAATGGCGGCAGCCGTAGCAGCCACCATTTGCATACGCTTTCTTTTTTTTGCACCCAGACATGGTAGGCTATGTACGTCTTTATGTAGCCTATCATATCTATGTTAAAACACACACACACACACACGACCAGACTGCAAATGGCGGCGGTGGCAGGCGGCAGCCGGTCGGAAGACCAGCCGCTGCTGAAGCTGCTGCTGGAGCCGCCGCCGTCCGGAACATCCACCCCAGGTAAGTCTCATCCCAGGGGGGATCCGTGGGGGGCTGCGGGGTGGCAAGCCGTTCCGCCATGGATTTTGGGGGGCCGAATGCACAAGCATTCGGCCTCACCGAGATCCGTGGCGGAATTCTCTGACATCCCTATTTGTATGGATCACTGATCAGTAACCTGTTTTTCTGGAGGGTGACATTAAGACATAATGGAGTGAAGGACATATCTCAATCCCCCTTTAACCAAAATGACTGCCACAAATACCTGGTTAGGAACTGGGGCAGAAACTTTTCTCAAGGGAACAGTTTTGCATCTGTCCAGCCACAGAACGTTGAGGTGGGGATGGCACAGCTGCACAGCTGGCAGAGTGTGGATGCTGTCGGGGACTTCCCAGCATCTGCCCAAGGGCCTCCCTGACCAAGCTGGCTGTGGCGGTCTAACATGCGGTGTTGGAGAACCCTAGGACTAATATCTTGGTGCCTTGAATATACACACTGAGATTGACTTAACCCTAGGGCTGGAGTGGGTGCCCAGCCAGATTCCGATGGCCTCCACCTCACTCATGCCCCCAGACCATGCCCACTTAGCCTGCTGAGCCCCTGCCCAAGCTTGCACTCCCCTTGCCGAGCCACCTCACCTATCCTGAGCTGTCTGCGAGCACTGGTCGATGCCGTGGTCCCTTTCTGCAAAAGTATTAGAGATGTAAATGGGCCATTTAGCCCTGTAATGTTGCCTAGATGCGGCCTCTACTTCTGCTATTTGTGCAATATAAAAGCTGTGGAAGTTCCTGAGTGACCATTTTGTTTGCAAATGGCCATGTTGGGAATGACGGATGCTTGCCGACAGCTCCGGGGTGGGGCAGGCAGCTCAGCAAGCAAGTTGCGAGTGGGTTGACATATCCAAAATAATGGAAACGTGTCTAGGATTCTTACTTGCCAATGTAATTGTAAAAATAGTTTGCTGTCTGTTAGTATCTTTTCTTCTTTGAATTTAGCTCCATCCCTTTCTAAGGGACATCTCATTCAACAACAGTGCAGGGGAGACAATACAGTTTGATGAAAATGGAGATGCTGTCACAGGATTTGATGTTACAAACTGGATCATTTTCCCAAATCAATCTTTTGTGAGAGTTAAAGTGGGAATGTTCAATCCACGAGCTCCTCCCAGAAAACAGTTAACAGTCCATGATAAAAGCATTGTGTGGCCTAGGAGTTTCAAGCAGGTGAGACTGGAAAAAGCATGCAAGATGGAGCACAAATTGTTTGTTTGTTTACTACTATTTTACATCACCTGTCATGTTCAGCACAAGGAATTAAAGAGGCATGGGAGTGCCCCTTTAGTTCAGATGAGTCACACACACACACACACACACACACACGTTCCACCACTATAACCTCAAAATTGTATTGATTATGAAAATGACACCACTTGAGCTGATAACTAAAAACCTGGTTTCCATGTTCTACCTTATGCGGTCTACAATTGCACAAACATTCAAATAAATCTAGGGATGGCCGTGAATTTCTCCCCGAATCTCAGGGAGGACGAATGCCAACGCATTCGGCCCCCCATAATTGGCGGTGAAATTCTCCGCCCCCTCGCCCCCCCCCCGGGATGGGACTTACCTCCTGCGAATGTCCCTCCTGGCGGCGGGTCCCGGCGGCGTTTTGGCGGCATTTCGGTGGGGGCGGCAGCCGGTCTTCTGACCGGCTGCCGCCGCCGCCATCACAAAATAAAGTAAAAAAAAAACAAAACACCTGTGATAGGCTACATAACGATTAACGTAGCCTATCACGGCTAGATTTCCAAAGTCAAAAAGACTTTGAAAAAAAAAAGCGACCGGATATTCCAGTACACCAGTATTTTCAAAGGGTTTTGCAGAGGAAATCAACGGCATTCTGTGATCAATGCTGATTTCTTCAGTTATGGCATGCGACCCCACAATGGCAGGCTACACATTACACAGACTGGGGCTGTAGTGAGGGGGTGCTTACGTGGACGTTAAACCATTAACCCCCCTCTCCTATTGTCTCAATCTGAATCAGTTCACTGTGACTCCATTTTTCATTGACAAAAAGTAATGTGCTTGCACAGAACTTTTAGGACATTTGTGCACAGCTCTGAAGGATTAACAGGAAGCAAGACAATCTGTCTGTGCCCACATCCCCATGCCTATATCAGCCTTGCACACAGTCAGGTGAATAAAGGAATAGACTTCAGATTCAAACAGAGTGTTTCTGTCTTCCATAACAGCTCTATATAAACTTGCCCAAACACCACCCACCTCTCTCTCTCTCTCTCTCTCTCTCTCTCTCTCTCTCACTCTCTCTCACTCTCTCTCTCTGCCTTGGCCTCTGTCTCTAAAAGACACTCACACACACACATGCACACACATGCTTTTCTTGAACAGCTTGGCAATTTCAGGCTTTCTTCAAGAATATTCAAATATTTGATTCCCTGAAGGGTTCTCTCCTAGCTTGCAATGCTGATGTAAGTGCACTGCCGTACGTATATATGTATGATAAATGAAATGTGTGCCATGATCACTTTGCCACTTGCAAAACATATTGTTTTGTGTGCAGGCATGTCTTTGTTGGATTACAACAGCAACAACAACAACAACAAAGGCAAAAGGAAGACTCCTAATTTCCAGCCCAACAGGGACGGCTGTTTTGGCTAAACTCTAGCACATACATGCACCTAACACATATATTCACTGGCACAACAAAAAGGTAATTTACATATTGTAAGGAGTACCACAGACACACTACTGATGCTAGTGATACACAAACACACATGTAGACACATGCAGTACTGAAAAAAGAAGTATGAGAGCTCGGGGTGGTCTCCATAATCTATAACTGTTTCATGCTGGTCACCAAGAAAAACCATTACCCTGGCATGGGCTGTGATGGCCTACACCTTGCGTTGGAACAAACAGACAGATTCTGGAAGCTGTTGGGGACTTTCCAGCCTGCTACCCAATTGTCTACCTGGCTGGGCTGGCTAAGGCCATTTCACAGGTGGTGTTGGAGAGCTATAGGACTATTATCTTGGTTGTCTTGAGCCCCTGCCCTCACATGCACTCTCTCCATGCTCTCCAAGATGCCCTGACATACTCCTCACAGTCTGCAAGGACTTGTCGTTCATGTGGTCACAATTTTGAGAAAAAACAAACACTGGTGACTTGGGAAGTTCCATAACTTTAATATTGCACAAATAGTGGCCGTAAAGACTCCATCTACACAATATTAAAGAATCACAGCAATATTACATGATTTAGCAGTCCCTGTAGTCTTGAAGGAGGTGGGGGGGTGCAATTTTCAGGCATTCTTGGATGAAGCTGATTACTTTGACCCATTTCAGTCTGGCTTCAGGCCCAGGTTGCAGATGGAATAAGACTTGGTTGCCTGCTGGATGACCTTCTTCAGATGAGGGATGGAGAAGTGCAAGCCTATTGCTGTTTACGGATCTCTCATTGGCTTTTGATACCATCAGTCACAGTATCCCTTTTCACTGTCTTTGTGAGATCAGGACACCATTTTATAATGGTTTAGCTCTTACGCACAGGGCCAGAACTAAAGATAACATTGGGTGAGTGAGCCTCAGACATTGGAACTGAGGAGACTCACTGCACACTATTTTGTCCTCAATGCGGTCGGAGATCAATATGATTCAGCTGGAGGTGGTCATCAGGATATCTAGGGCAGTATGCTGATGACACCCAGTTCTGTTTCTCTGCAACATCAGAGTCAGGAGAGGCTGTGCATATTCTGAACTCATCCCTGGATGTAATCATGGGCTGGATGAGGGCTAATACACAGAAACTAAATCATGACTATACAGAGACTGTATGTGGGTGGTAACCAATCCAGGAAACAGGTTGTTTGCCTGTTCTGAAAGAGGCAACACTCCCTCTGTTTGAACTAGGGATGTACAAATCCCTTACCTTGTTCCATTGTGGGGATTCCGTGGGAGGGGCACTCTGTCCCTCCCCCTGGAATCCTCCCCAGCCAACTCTGCTCCGCAGCAAATCCGTGGAGCTACCGGCTGGGGCTGGCCACAGCTGGACTCCTCCTGGCCGCTGCCGGGCTTCTGCGGCTGAAAATGGTGGCTGCTACACCAGCTGCCATTTGTGCCCCTGCCAAGCTGTGATATGTAGGTCCATCCCAGGGGCGATTTTGGGGGGTGGCAGGTGGGAGGCTGTTCTACCATGGACTCCAGGGGGCTGGATTCCAAAGAATCCGGCCTCACTGGAGTCGGTGGCGGATTTCTCCAACATCCCTAGTTTGAACAGGATATATCTTTGGATATATCTTTGCTCTGGATATATTCTTGTCACTGGAGTCCCAGAAAACCTCAGGGGCTGGGAGCACTGATTCCCAGTTTCAGCTGGTGTGGAAACTACATCATTTGCTACAGAGGGATAACCTAGCCACAGTGGTATATGAACAGATAATCTCACAGTTGGATTTATGTAATACACTCTATGTGGGGCTGGCCTTCACCTAGTTCAGAAGTGGCAGCTAGAGCAGAATGGAGCAAGTAGGAGTCTCAGTAAGGAATCCAGCCATGTACACATTTGTGTTGAAAGAAATGCATAGGCTGTTTATCAACTATTGAGCCATGTTCCAGGTTCTGTTGTTGACATACAAAGCTCTAAATCAACTAGGAGCAAGGCACGACGTAGCAGACCGTGTTCCACTCTGTATACCCAGCCTATGCAAGCTTTCCCTGTTTTGATATTTCTTATCATACCACTTCTCCAGTTCATGGTTTCTTTATATATATATATATATATATATATATATATATATATATATATATATGCTGTATTTTGACAGTCTTTGGATACTTTTGTATGTCATCTGCTTAGAGATTTTATTACCTCAAACACTTTGCATTATTAATCTTCCCCATTTAGAATACCATGTTTCTTTCTTTACACCCACAAGTGAAACCACAACTCTCAAATCTTTTTCTCAGTCCTAACCACTCTCCACTGATGTTTCTGATTAGGTGGTGCCCATTTCCCTGTGTAAAGACAACTGCCATCCTGGCTACATCAGGAAAAAGAAGGAAGGGGAGCCATTTTGCTGTTTTGATTGTGCCCCATGCCCTCAAGGGAAGATTTCTTATCAGAAGGGTAAATGTCATAGATCTGCACACATATCAAGCATGCTACATATCATACAATATCAAGCAAAACTGATATAATGAAAGTTGGCATGGTCTTTGGTTTGGAAGGAGTAGGAACAGGTTACTGACCCTTGAACATCTGTGTCTCTGAATGTTTTATGCACTTATTGATGAAAAGATGATAGACAGGCAGGCAGGCAGGCAGACATGTTCTATGCTGGTGTGGAACTTGAAAGGAGCAGGTCACTGGGGCCAGAATGACTAAAAGTCTTCCTAAATAGTCATTGGTACATTCCCTGGTACACCCTTTGCAATGGAATTTAAAGAAAAAATTCCCAGGAGGGCTTAGAGATGGTTTGGGAAGGCGGCTAATTCCTATTCACCCACTCCAACCAGGGTGATGGACAAGCTAGGTGTAAATGGGAAACAATACAGGACATTTTGTGAGACAAAAGATGGAGAATGAGAATGAGAGTGAACATAGCTGTAAACTCTGGAAGCATCTGGATTATATCTTCCTCCCTGGAGATCTGATGTGGGATAAGCAGGGCTGCTATGTAGGGATGGCACGGGTGCACAATTCACTCTGGAAATCCAGTGGACCTGCTCCTGCCTGCACCCCCGAGCCATGCTTGCTGAACCCCTGCCCCCACTAGTCCCATGCCCGCACTCAGCAATTGGCCCACACTCACCCGAGCAGCCTTGTCAAGCTTTGCATTCAACGTTTTCTGAGAAATAAAATGGCAATCACAAAAATATGCTCCTAAGGAAGAAGGATGTGATTAGTCACTGGCAGTGGCAACAGGGGCAGGTGGAAAGACAGCCTCCGGGGCTGGGGAGTTTTTGCTTGCCTACACCATGCAGGGCCATGGTGTCGGCGGAGGCTGACTGTGCCTCTGGAAATTCTCAGAGGGGAAAGAGGGAGAAAGAGAGAGAATTTCAGGTGAGCTCGTGGTGATTAGGTGAGATTTAGACATCTTGGCTCACAGTTCATGTATTGCCATCATATTATACCAAACCAGAAAGCTCTGTCTCACATCCAAAACATTTTTCATTTTATTTATTTTTGTTCCTTTGTTCTGTTTTGTTTTCCAAGCATGGATAAATGCAGATGTATGTCGCAGTGTTGTCTGATAGGGATAGGATCTTTGAACCATGCTACACTTTTGCTTTGAGGCCTCAGCGATATTCCTAGATTGCATCAGCTGTCTTTCTCTCATATACAAAAAAACCCACTGCTTTTTCTTTCCAGATATGGATTCCTGCACTGAATGTTCAGGAGATCACTATTCAAATGTAGAGCAGAATCAATGCATTCCCAAGGTTATAAGCTATCTTTCCTATGAGGAACCTTTGGGGATTTCGTTGTCTTTATCTGCTGTCGGATTTGCTGTGATCACAGCTTTTGTACTTGGAAACTTTGTGAAGCACCAGGAAACTCCCATAGTCAAGGCCAACAACTGGACCCTCACCTACATCCTGCTCATCTCCCTCCTCCTTTGCTTCCTCTGCTCCTTGCTGTTCATTGGAGAGCCAAAGAGGATGACCTGCCTTCTCCGGCAAACAGCTTTTGGCATCGTCTTCTCAGTTGCTCTTTCTGCTCTTTTGGCAAAAACCATCACTGTGGTTCTGGCATTCATGGCTACCAAACCAGGATCCAGCATGAGGAAATGGGTAGGGAACAGGGTGGCCAGTTTGATAGTCATGTCCTAGAATCATAGAATAGAATAGTAGGGTTGGAAGGGGCCTACAAGGCCATCGAGTCCAACCCCCTGCTCAATGCAGGAATCCAAGTCAGAGCATCCCTGACAAATGGCTGTCCAGCCTCGTCTTGAAGGCCTCCAGTGTGGGAGAGCCCACCACCTCCCCAGGTAATTGGTTCCATTGCCGTATTGCTCTGACACTCAGGAAGTTTTTCCTGATGTTCAGCCGGAATCTGGCTTCCTGTAACTTGAGCCCATTATTCCGTGTCCTGCACTCTGGGATGATCAAGAAGAGATCCTGGCCTTCTTCTCTGTGACAACCTTTCAAGTACTTGAAGAGTGCTATCATATCTCCCCTCAGTCTTCTCTTCTCAAGGCTAAACATGCCCAGTTCTTTCAGTCTCTCTTCATAGGGCTTTGTTTCCAGTCCCCTGATCATCTTTGTTGCCCTCCTTTGAACCCTCTCCAGCTTGTCTGCATCCTTCTTAAAGTGTGGTGCCCAGAACTGGACACAGTACTCCAGATGAGGCCTAACCAGTGCTGAGTAGAGGGGAACTAGTACTTCCCGGGATTTGGAAGCGATGCTTCTATTAATGCAGCCCAAAATAGCATTTGCCTTTTTTGCAGCCACATCACATTGTTGGCTCATATTCAGCTTGTGATCGACGACAATTCCAAGATCCTTCTCGCTCGTAGTGTGGTTGAGCCACGTATCCCCTATCTTGTAACTGTGCATTTGGTTTCTTTTTCCTAGGTGCAGAACTTGGCATTTGTCCCTATTAAATGCCATTCTGTTGTTTTCTGCCCAGCACTCCAGTCTATCCAGATCACTTTGAATTTTGTTTCTGTCTTCCAAAGTATTAGCTATCCCTCCCAATTTTGTGTCATCTGCAAATTTGATCAGCATTCCCTGCACCTCCTCCTCCAAGTCATTAATAAAAATGTTGAAGAGCACTGGGCCCAGGACTGAGCCCTGCGGTACCCCACTCGTTACCTCTCCCCAGCTTGAGAAGGTCCCATTGATAAGCACTCTTTGAGTCCGATTCTGTAGCCAACTGTGGATCCACTGGATCGTTGTTTCATCTAGCCCATTTCGAGCAAGTTTGCTCATCAGGATATCATGGGGCACTTTGTCGAAAGCTTTGCTGAAGTCGAGGTATATGATGTCTACAGCATTCCCACGGTCTACAAGGGAGGTGACTTGATCAAAAAATGAGATCAGATTTGTCTGGCAGGACTTGTTTTTGACAAATCCATGTTGGCTTCGAGTAATCACGGCATTGTTGTCAAGGTGCTTCCAGATGGATTGCTTTATGATCTGCTCCAGAATTTTCCCAGGGATTGATGTCAGACTGACTGGTCTGTAGTTCCCAGGTTCCTCCTTTTTACCCTTTTTGAAGATAGGGACAACGTTAGCCCTCCTCCAGTCATCTGGCACTTCCCCGGTCCTCCATGATTTCTCAAAGAGAATAGACAGCGGTTCTGAGAGTTCTTCTGCCAGTTCCTTTATTACTCTAGGATGCAGTTCATCTGGCCCTGGAGATTTGAACTCATTCAAAGTAATGAGGTGTTCCTTGACCATATGCCTGTCGATCTCAAGCTGCAATCCTGCCCCTTCAGCCTGTACTTCGCCTTTGCCAGGGGGGTCATAGACCCTCTTTTGGGAGAAGACTGAGCCAAAGTAGGAATTGAGCACCTCTGCCTTTTCTTTGTCATCTGTTATCATTTTGCCATCCTTATTTAATAGCTGAACAACCATTTCTTTCCTCTGCCTTTTACTATGCACGTAGCTGAAGAAAGCCTTTTTGTTGTTTTTAGCATCCCTCGCTAACCTCACCTCGTTCTCCGCTTTAGCCTTCCTGACACCATCCCTGCAATTCTGTGCTACCTGCCTGTACTCTTCCTTTGTTACTTGGCCTTCTTTCCACTTCCTATATGTGTCCTTTTTTGTTTTCAGGTCATCCCTAAGCTTTTTGTGAAGCCACATTGGCTTCTTCTGTTGTCTTCCACCTTTTCTTCTTGTTGGAATTGTTCGTGATTGTGCCTTGAGAATTTCCTTTTTTAAAAGTTCCCACCCATCTTGGACTCCTTTTCTCGCTAGCATTGTTTGCCATGGGACCTTACTGATCATTGTTCTGAGTTTATTAAAATCAGCTTTCCTAAAATCCAGGGTACGCGTTTGAGTACACTCGGCTTTTGCTTCCCTTAGAACCAAGAACTCAAGTACAACATGGTCGCTTTCCCCCAGAGTTCCTGTAACTGCTACTTTATCCACTAAGTCATCTCTGTTGGTTAGGATCAAGTCAAGGATAGCCGATCCTCTAGTTCCTTCCTCTACTTTCTGTAGGAGGAAGTTATCCGCCACACAAGTCAGGAATTTCCTGGAGGGGCCATGTTTGGCAGAATTTGTCTCCCAACAAATATCGGGGAAATTGAAGTCCCCCATTACTACTACATCATGCTTCCTTAAAACATTGGCTATTTGCTTTTCAAAAGTTTCATCCTTGGCTTCTCCTTGACTGGGTGGCCGGTAGTAGACTCCGACCACCAGGTTCCTTTTATTCTTTGCTCCATTTATTTCAACCCAGATGCTCTCGATGGGGCTACCAAGCTCCTCCTCCTGTATTTCTGTGCAGAGATATGTATTTTTCACATACAGTGCAACCCCGCCTCCCTTTCTGTTCCTCCTGTTCTTTTTGAACAAGTTATATCCTTCAACTGCTGTATTCCAGTCATGAGAGTCATCCCACCAAGTCTCAGTTATACCTATCAAGTCATAATTTCCCTCCTGTATTAAGAGTTCAAGTTCGTTCTGTTTGTTTCCCATACTCTGGGCATTAGTATATAGACATCGAAGACCATGTGCTTCATAGTCTGGCTTTCTTCCTACATGTGTCTGAAGACTATTATTGGGCGCTATCAGCGCTGTTCTCTCCATTGCAGTGCATGCGCCTACGTCCATTGTTACCCCCAACATTACATCTCCCTTCCCCGTAGGATTCAGTTTAAAGCCCTCCTGATGAAGTTCTTCATGCTGTGGCCAAACACATTCTTCCCAGCCTTTGTGAGGTGCAACCCATCCCTAGCCAACAGCCCATCTTCCAGGAAGTATAGCCCGTGGTCCCAGAATCCAAATCTCTCTCGTCGGCACCACCTTCGTAGCCAGTCATTCACCCGGAGTATTTTTCGTTCCCTTTCTATCCCTCTTCTAACTACTGGAAGGATGGATGAGAAAACTATCTGGGCCCCAAAGTTCTTGAGTTTCCTTCCCAAAGCTTCAAAGTCTGACGTGATCTCTTCGTAGCTCCGCTTGGCGGTATCATTTGTTCCCACATGGATGAGAAGAAAGGGATACCTGTCAGTGGGCTTTATGAGTGCAGGCAACCTTTCAGTCACGTCTCTAATCTGTCCTCCCGGGAGACAACATACCTGGCGAGTCCACGGGTCTTCGCGACATACTTGGGTCTCGATCCCACGCAGCAAGGAGTCTCCCACTACTACCACTCTTCTCTTCTTCTTCTTGTAGGCCTGGGTTTCATCGCCTCTGTTTGACTGACCTTTAGCCTCTTGCTCACTCTCATGCAGGTTCCCCTGTGATTCTTCCTCTGCAGGCTGTCCTCCAGTCTCATCTGCAAGTACCTGGAATCGGTTCCACAGCTCCACCGCTTCCACTGGTGCAGAGTGGCGTCTAGTTCTTCTTCTCCTAACTGTCACCGTTTTCCAAGGAGTATCCTCTACTCCATTTTTCTTCTCCTCAGCATTTCCCACTTCTGCCTCATCTTGCTGTTGCTCTTCAAGCTTCTGGTCTGCCCTTTGCTGCTGTAGTTCCCCCATTCTGTCCAAGAACTCTTCGTGTTCTCTTATTCCCCGGAGGGTCGACAGTCGCCGCTCCAGTCCACTTACTTTTTCCTCCAGCAGCGTGATCAACTTGCACTTGTTGCAGGTGTAGGCCATGTTGTTCTCAGGCAAGAAAACAAACATGGCACACACCTTGCAGGTCACCACCACTGGAGAGTCTTGTCCTTCCATAGCCCCTTTTCCCTTTTTGTGTCTAGCTTTGTGATTGTTCTAGACTAGCCTGTGCCTGCTCCTCTACTCAGTAGAGGTTAAAAGCAGAGTCCCACTGGTGTGGAAGTGTGTGTTACAAGACAATTAAATGGGAAAAAGTTAGTTAAAAAAAATGTTAGGGGCCTCCCCCTTGACCTCCCCTGCCGAACTCCCCTGGCCAACTCCTGTTTGCTCCCCCTGTTCGCTCACTCTGTTCGCTCGCTCTCTGGGAGCTTGCCTGCTTCTGTAGTCCCTGGACCAGCTGGAGCAGCTTGCTCTGCTCTGCTCTGCTCAGCTGGGAGGCGGGAAACAGACTGAAGCTTCCCGCCCAGTCAGCTGCTGGGAGTACTCAGGCCACACCCCTCCAATTCAGTTGGAGCTCTCAGAAGCTCCTGGTGAGCTCACAGCCAGTCAGAAGGATAAAGGGCAGCGCCCTGGGCTTCCTGCAACCCACTTACCTCTTAGCCTCTGTCTCCTTTGTCTCTTCAACCACTGCAACTCCCCTGGCCAACTCCTGTTTGCTCCCCCTGTTCGCTCGCTCTGTTCGCTCGCTCTCTGGGAGCTTGCCTGCTTCTGTAGTCCCTGGACCAGCTGGAGCAGCTTGCTCTGCTCTGCTCTGCTCAGCTGGGAGGCGGGAAACAGACTGAAGCTTCCCGCCCAGTCAGCTGCTGGGAGTACTCAGGCCACACCCCTCCAATTCAGTTGGAGCTCTCAGAAGCTCCTGGTGAGCTCACAGCCAGTCAGAAGGATAAAGGGCAGCGCCCTGGGCTTCCTGCAACCCACTTACCTCTTAGCCTCTGTCTCCTTTGTCTCCTTTGTCTCTTCAACCACTGCAACTCCCCTGGCCAACTCCTGTTTGCTCCCCCTGTTCGCTCGCTCTGTTCGCTCGCTCTCTGGGAGCTTGCCTGCTTCTGTAGTCCCTGGACCAGCTGGAGCAGCTTGCTCTGCTCTGCTCTGCTCAGCTGGGAGGCGGGAAACAGACTGAAGCTTCCCGCCCAGTCAGCTGCTGGGAGTACTCAGGCCACACCCCTCCAATTCAGTTGGAGCTCTCAGAAGCTCCTGGTGAGCTCACAGCCAGTCAGAAGGATAAAGGGCAGCGCCCTGGGCTTCCTGCAACCCACTTACCTCTTAGCCTCTGTCTCCTTTGTCTCCTTTGTCTCTTCAACCACTGCAACTCCCCTGGCCAACTCCTGTTTGCTCCCCCTGTTCGCTCGCTCTGTTCGCTCGCTCTCTGGGAGCTTGCCTGCTTCTGTAGTCCCTGGACCAGCTGGAGCAGCTTGCTCTGCTCTGCTCTGCTCAGCTGGGAGGCGGGAAACAGACTGAAGCTTCCCGCCCAGTCAGCTGCTGGGAGTACTCAGGCCACACCCCTCCAATTCAGTTGGAGCTCTCAGAAGCTCCTGGTGAGCTCACAGCCAGTCAGAAGGATAAAGGGCAGCGCCCTGGGCTTCCTGCAACCCACTTACCTCTTAGCCTCTGTCTCCTTTGTCTCTTCAACCACTGCAACTCCCCTGGCCAACTCCTGTTTGCTCCCCCTGTTCGCTCGCTCTGTTCGCTCGCTCTCTGGGAGCTTGCCTGCTTCTGTAGTCCCTGGACCAGCTGGAGCAGCTTGCTCTGCTCTGCTCTGCTCAGCTGGGAGGCGGGAAACAGACTGAAGCTTCCCGCCCAGTCAGCTGCTGGGAGTACTCAGACCACAAGGAGTACACAAGCAGGAGGGAGTACTCCTGCTCCTCTATTCAAACAGGGCTTTATGTGAGTTGGCTAAGCACTTCTCCATTCCGAGATATGGACATGCATTCACTGACTGGGGAAATTGTAGCAGAGTGCAATGAAGGCTCAGTCACCATGTTCTACACTGTCCTGGGCTACATGGGCTTTCTGGCCATTGTCAGCTTCACAGTAGCTTTCTTAGCCAGGAAGTTGCCAGACAGTTTCAACCAGGCCAAGTTCATCACTTTCAGCATGTTGGTCTTTTGCAGCGTTTGGCTCTCCTTTGTTCCAGCCTATCTGAGTACCAAAGGGAAATATCTGGTGGCCGTCGAGATCTTCTCTATCCTAACTTCCAGTGCCAGCTTACTGGCTTGCATCTTTTTCCCCAAATGCTACATTATAGTGTTGAGACCTGACCTAAACATCAAAGAGCAAATAAGAAGAGCAAAATGAAGGAGAAAAACAGTGGAAGAATGTGAGAATCAGTCTTCTTTTCCCAAAATGTTTGAGGTGTTGCATATGAAGGAAAAATATTGCCCCTACTTTTCAGCAAAACATGGCCTATTGTATTGATAAACATGGAATCAGATTCCATTCTTATTAATCATTAAGTTTTACTGAGAACACTCTGGGTTGCTCCCTCATAAATGTCCGCTGAAGGACCTGGCTGGTGTCTACGCTCCTGCTAGACATTTATCCTACAGGCTACAGGGGGAGTGAGACATTCTTCCTCTGGCTAAGTCCTCATTCCATATGTTTTTAATGTTGCTTTGATAGAAGCCTCGTGCTTTCTCATGATAGTATTTAAAAAAACCCAAACTCCCTCTCTTACCAAATATCTAGAAGTAATTCCTTAGATGATGGAAAGAAGAAAAAATAACCTGGTGAATATTGTTCATTTCATCAGTAATCACATCCAACAGTTGTCTTTCTCAATGATGCTATTGATCTGTAGATGTCTTGCATGTTGTATATTTGATTTGACTCAGACACACACACACACACACACACACACACACACACACCATGTTCTCTGCATCAAGCTGTATCAGTGATTTTTTAAATTGACATTTGAATGTGTGATTCCATTTCCCTGATGTATGTTTTAAATTCACTTTAGTGTTACTTGGATACACAAATAATGTTTTCCAGTGCCTTGTCTAAGTTCTCTGACTTCCTTAGCATTTTGGAGTATCACATTTTCCTCTACACCGAGCATTCAGTGTCAGAAGGCCGCCAAATTAAGCTAACTTCTTCCTATAGCAGGTTGGCCAGTGATGAATAATGAGCCAGTCAGAAATGAAATCTGGGTGAGGTGCAGCCTAAATGTCAACAGGGTAAATTACATGTGAAGCTAGGAGGTCTCAGACATCCTCCAGGTGAAACTGAGTGCTGAACAGCTGGCAGGGATCTGGACTGCTGGAAGGGCATCATGCTGCCCACATGAACGGAAAGGGCAGAACTGCCCACAATATTCAGCTCAGGACTTAGATGGGAGTCACGGGGCAATTTTGCAGCAGGACATCCAGGCCAGGCTGCTGAGGCAAAAGAAGTCTATGATCTGGCTCTGTTCCTCGCTGGCCGATAGTGAGGGATGTTGTGAGTGTCCATCTGGGGGCTAGAGCTCAGTGCGTTCCTGCCAGTTCCACCCACCTGGACACCAGTCCGTGACCCCCCCCCCTCTTGCGCAACTTGGTGCATGACAAATCGGGCAAGAGCGGCAGCCACTGCCCCTTTCCAAGCGTGGCTCTGAGCAGCAGCGGTGGCAGGACAGGAGCCGAGAGGGAAGCGGCATGGTGCTTCCCTCTCGGCTCCCATCCTGCCTCCCCTTCTGCTGCAACGGAGAACAACTGCACCCCTTTCTGCTATTCACTGGCATCCTGTTCCCATCCTGCTGCCTCCGCTGAATACAACTGTATCTCTCTCTGCCAAGCTCCAGCAGAGAGGGATGCAGCTGCTCTTGGTGGAGGCTGTGGGGGCAGGAGGATAGGAACCAAGAGGGAAGCACCATGGTGCTTCACTCCAGTTCTCATCCTGCTGCCTCCACTGTTGTGGAT
The DNA here is from genome assembly GCF_057233095.1 of Heloderma suspectum. NCBI lineage: Eukaryota > Metazoa > Chordata > Lepidosauria > Squamata > Helodermatidae > Heloderma > Heloderma suspectum. Next base: position 88,805,941 of record NC_139463.1, on the reverse strand, counting down.
AAGAACAACTGTGCCCCTCTCTGCTGAGTACTGGCAGAGATGGACACAGTTGCTCACAGCGGCAGGGGCGGAGGTGCTCTCAGCGTTCCCGCAAATCACCAGCTGGCTCGTATCCCAACGCAAGCAGGGGCGGGCAGTGGGTGGGGATCAAGTGGCGGCTCACTGGGCAGACTCAGGTGAGTTTGGTGATCCCTACCGATAACTGTTTCAAGAGTTGATTAATGTCTTCCTTGTTGTTGTTGTTGTTCAGTCGTTCAGATGTATCTGACTCTTCGTGACCCCATAGACCATAGCACACCAGGCCTTCCTGTCCTCTGCTCTCTCCCGGAGTGTGCTCAAGTTCATATTCATTGCATCAGTGATGCTATCTAGCCATCTCATCCTCTGCCATCCCCTTCTCCTTTTGCCTTCAGTCTTTCCCAGCATCAGGGTCTTTTCCAGAGAGTTTTCTCTTCGCAATGTCTTTCTAAACATCTGCAACTCCAAAAGTTGTGAGTCTATGGTTCAACCTGTGGATATTCTAAATTATATCCATAGGTTGCAGGATAGCACTTTTCTCTGTGTTCTTCACATCAACCTAATCTGAGCAGGAAGCCATCTGAGATTACCTTTGCTCTGGGAAAAGAAAGAGTGAAACGTCAAGGCCACATACCACCTGTTCCTGCTTCAGTTGTTTGGCTGTTTTCAGTGCCACAATAATGGCAGCACATGGGAAGCAAATTTTCTTCCCTGAAATCATCAGCATGATTAACCCTCCTGCTCACTAAGCCCCAAGGGATGTCTAGAGGCCTCAATGAGCAATAACTTTGTTATACAAGCCACCGATAATACTCAGAGCTGCACCAAAGGGCCAGAAGCTGTGTCGCTGAGAGGGATGACCATTTTCAGAGATGTCTGCACTGCTGGATTTACTGGATTTCTACAGAGATAAAATATGAATAGTAGCTTGAGATATCTGCACCTACCAGTTCCCTCTTTTCCCCAAAAGGATTCCTCCTTCTCTTGATATCGCTTGATGCATCAGTACAGGAAAGGATCAAATATTTCACAGGGTTTTATCTTTGCGCAAAGTAATAAGAAAAAATGGTCAACATTCAGAAATTTCAAAATTGGGGAAATGGTGTAGATATTCCTTTATATCAACTTAACGTTTTTTCAGGAGGGTTTTAATTTATATATGCTGCTATATGAAAACCCCTTATTTTACTATACTTAGTGGTATATAAATATCACAAATAAAAAATAAATAAAATATATATGGTCAGCTCTCATTCAAGCAGTTTATAAACAGGCAAATCTGAGACATCAAGTACTCTTGAGGAAAATAGGGGAATGTGTCTCTAAATGGGAACTTCTGACCTCCAAATGGTGTTGTTGGTGGTGTGGTTGCTTGTGCTGTTGCCTCATTTCATGTGCAAGACAGGTTCTGTTGATCACAGCACAAAGACTCCTTCCAGTAAATGCAGAGTCAGTGACGACATCAGCAGTAGGCATGGGTTTTATCAACGGGGAGACCTTGTCATTGGAGAGGTTGCTTCTACACTCTATTCCCTGTATCCTCCTACATCTTTCAGGGAAAAGCTATCTTCATTGTCAATGAAGGAACTCATGTAAGGACTTTTCATCTACCCCTATAGTTTTGTTTTGCTCATACCATGTTGTTGTTGTTCAGTTGTTCAGTCATGTCCAACTCTTCGTGACCCCATGGACCATAGCACGCCAGGTGTTCCTGTCCTCCGCTCTCTCCCAGAGTGTGCTCAAGTTCATATTCATTGCATCCGTGATGCTATCTAGCCATCTCATCCTCTGCCGTCCCCTTCTCCTTTTGCCTTCAATCTTTCCCAGCATCAAGGTCTTTTCCAGTGAGTTTTCTCTGCATTAGGTGGCCAACTATTTGAGCTTCAGCTTCAGTATCTGTCCTTCCAATGAGCACTCAGGGTTGATTTCCTTTAGGATGGACTGATTTGACCTCCTTGCAGTCCAGGGGACTCGTAAGAGCCTTCTCCAGCACCACAGTTCAAATGCATCAATTCTTGGGCGCTCAGCCTTCCTTATAGTCCAGCTCTCACAGCCATATGTTACTACTGGGAAAACCATAGCTTTGATGATATGAACCTTTGTCGGCAAGGTGATGTCTCTGCTTCTTACTATGCTGTCTAGGTTTGCCATAGTTTTCCTCCCAAGGAGCAAGCGTCTTTTAATTTCATGGCTACGGTCACCATCTGTGGTGATCTTGGAGCCCAAGAAAATAAAATCTGTCACTGCTTCCATTTCTTCCCCTTCTATGTGCCAGGAAGTGATGGGGCCAGATGCCATGATCTTCATTTTTTTAATGTTGAGTTTCAAACCAGCTTTTGCACTCTCCACTTTCACCCTCAACAAGAGGCTCTTTAGATCCTCTTCGCTTTCTGCCGTTAGGGTGGTATCGTCTGCATATCTGAGGTTCTTGACAATTCTCCCAGCAATCTTAATTCTGACCTGTGATTCATCCAACCTGGCATTTTTCATGATGTACTCTGCTTATAAGTTAAATAAGCAGGGCAACAATATGCAGCCTCATCAAACTCCTTTCCCAATTTTGAACCAATCGGTTGTTCCATCGTAGGGATGTCAGAGAATTCCGTGACGGATCTCGGTGAGGCTGAATGCCAGTGCATTCGGCCCCCCAAAATCCATCGTAGAATGAAGCCTATGCCCTCCCAACCCATGAAAGGCATGCAAGATTAAGTCCCCACCATTCCCAACCCACAAAAGGCATGCAAAACGGAGCACTTACCTCCTCCCATCCATGCTGCTTTGCGAATGGCGGCCGTCCTGCGGTTGCCATTCGCTTCCTCTTCATAGCCGTGATAGGATACGTAAATACTTATGTAGCCCATCACAGCTAATGCAGGGACACCATTTGTGTCCCTGCAGAGGCCGTGATAGGCTACGTAAGTATTTACGTAGCTTATCATGGCAGGGGGGAAAAAAACCAGCGTATGCAAATGGCAGCGGCTACGGCGGCCGCCATTTGCGTTCTCTTTTTTTCGCCGTTTTTAGCCTATGTAAATATTTACATAAGCAATTATGGAGAAAAGAAGGGGAACACAAATAGCGTTCCCCTTTTTCCCCCAGCGAAAAGAGAGTGGAACGGAAGGTAAGTATTCCATCCATCCCTAGTTCCATGTCTGGTTCTTACTGTTACATCTTGACCCTCGTACAGGCTTCTCAGGAGACAGGGAAGGTGGTCTGGTACTCCCATCACTTTAAGAATTTGCCACAGTTTCTTGTGATCCACACCATCACAGGCTTTAGTGTAGTCAATGAAGCAGAAATAGACATTTTTCTGGAATTCTCTTGCTTTCTCCATGATCCAGCGAATGTTGGAGATTTGATCTCTAGTTCCTCTGCCTCTTTGAAACCCAGCTTGTACTTCCGGTAGTTCTTGGTTCACATACTGCTGAAGCCTAGCTTGTAGGATTTTGAGCATAACCTTGCTGGCATGTGAAATGAGTGCAATTGTACGGTCGTTTGAACACTCTTTGGCATTGCCCTTCTTTGGAATTGGAATGTAAACTGACCTTTTCCAGTCTTGTGGCCACTGTTGAGTGTTCCAAATGTGTTGGCATATTGAGTGCAGCACTTTAACAGCATCATCTTTTAGGATTTTAAAGAGCTCAGCTGGAATACTGTCGTCTCCGCTAGCTTTGTTGTTACTAACGCTTCCTAAGGCCCATTTTACTTCACTCTCTAGGATGCCCGGCTCAAGTTCAGTGACTGCACTATCATGGCTATCAGGGACATTCAGATCTTTCCTGTATAGTTCTTCTGTGTATTCTTGCCACCTCTTCTTAATCTCATCTGCTTCTGTTAGGTCCCTGCATTCTTTGTCCATTATCATGCCCGTCTTTGCACAAAACGTTCCCTTGATAGCTCCAAGTTTCTTGAAGAGATCTTCAGTCATTCCCATTCTATTGTTTTCCTTGATTTCTTTACATTGTTCATTTAAGAGGGCCTTCTTGTCTCTCCTTACTATTCTCTGGAACTCTGCATTCAGTTTGGTATATCTTCCCCTTTCTCCCTTGCTTTTCACTTCCCTTCTTTCTTCAGCTACTTGTAAAGCCTCCTCAGACAGCCACTTTGCTTTCTTGCATTTCTTTTTCTTTGGGAAGGATTTAGTCGCTGCCTCCTGAACAATGTTACGGACCTCCGTCCATAGTTCCTCAGGCACTCTGTCTATCAGGTCTAATCCCTGAAATCTATTCCTCACCTCCACTGTATATTCATAAGGAATATGATTTAAGTCATACCTGAATGGTTTAGTGGTTTTCCCTACGTTCTTCAATTTAAGCCAACATTTTGTGATAAGAAGTTCATGATCTGAGCCACAGTCAGCTCCAGGTCTTGTTTTTACTGACTCTATAGAGCTTCTCCATCTTTGGCTGCAAAGGACATAATCGATCTGATTTTGATATTGACCATCTGGTGATGTCCATGTGTAGAGTCGTCTCTTGTGCTGTTGGAAAAGAGTGTTTGCTGTGATCAGCGTGTTCTCTTGGCAAAACTCTATTAGCTTTTGTCCTGCTTCATTTTGTACACCAAAGCCATGCTTGCCTGCTATCCCTGTGATTTCTTTACTTCCTACTTTAGCATTCCAATCCCCTATGATGAAAAGGATATCTTTTGTTGGTGTTAGTTCTAGAAGGTGTTGTACGTTTTCATAGAACCGATCAGCCTCAGCTCCTTCGGCCTCAGTGGTTGGGGCATAGATTTGAATTACTGTGATGTTGAATGGTTTGCCTTGGATTCGTCCTGAAATCATTCTATCATTTTTAAGATTATACCCTAGTACTGCTTTTCCCACCCTTTTGTTGACTATGAGTGCTACTCCATTTCTTCTAAGGGATTCTTCCCCACAGTACTAGATATGTTGGTCACCTGAATTAAATTTGCCCATGCCTGTCCCCTTCGCCACAACAAGGCAGTGATCCATGAAGGGGGCTTATACCATAATAGACCACGAAGAACAGAAATGAGTTCTCAGATTGCAATAATACATTTGTTGTAGGAAGCCCAATGCATTTTGGACTTTTTTTTTCTTATTTTGAGGCTGTCTTCAATAGTAAAGGAAAAAGGTCTGTAGAAAAAAGTCTGCAGCAAATCATTGCCTCCGGTGTCAACCTACTCGCTTCACCTACTGGCTTCCTACAATTCATTTACTGATGCTTCATCAAAAATTTATTTTGGAAGACATTAAAACAATAAAGGCAACAAAAAAATGAACAATGGTAACAACATAACTGGATTGCTAAAGAAATAAAGCAACTTGCTAATGCTCATTCTTATTCTATCACTGAATATTTGTGAACAGCTAGAGAAAAATAGCATAAATACTACAGCACTGTATAATGAAAGGATGACAAATGGCTTTTAAATAGCTCCCTTTCTGGAGTCTTGGCATGTATCCCCCTGCCCCCCAACCCAGGTGAGCTGGAAACCTAATCTGGTTTTCTCATAAGAGGTTTAGGGATGGCAGATAATTTCTCCACGAATCTTCGGGAGGCCAAATGCCAATGCATTCGCCCCCCCCGAAATTGGTGGGGAAATTCTCTGCTGGCCCCCCGCCCCCCCGGATGGGAATTACCATGGCCGAATGTCCCTCTTGGCGGCGGGTCCCAGTGGCGTTTCGGCGGCGTTTCGTCAGGGGCGGGGGCAGCGGCCGGTCTCCCAACCGGCTGCCGCCGCTGCCAATGCAAAAAAAAAAAGTAAAGTAAAAATTAAAAAAACACCACACCTGTGATAGGCTACGTAACGATTTACGTAGCCTATCACGGCTAGATTTCCAAAGTCAGCCGTGATAGGCTACGTAAATCATCACGTAGCCTATCACGGGTGACTTTGAAAAAACAAAAAAAAGCGCATACGCAAATGGCGGCGGCCCATGGGCACCGCCATTTGCGTTCCTTATTTTGGCACGTCTAGTCTATGTAAAGATTTACGTAGACTACGGCGAAAATAAGGGAACGCTATTTGCGTTGCCTTTATTTTCGCCGTAGTCTACGTAAATCTTTACGTAGACTAGAAGTGTCAAAATAAGGAATGCAAATGGCGGTCCCCATGGGAGCCACCATTTGCGTATGGGCTTTTTTTTCCCCCAGAGTCACCTGTGATAGGCTACGTGACGATTTACATAGCCTATCACGGCTGACTTTGGAAATCTAGCCGTGATAGGCTACGTAAATCATTACGTAGCCTATCACGGGTGTGTGTGTGTTTACTTTTTTTTCGTGGCCGGGTAGACGGGGCGCTTCTGCCCAGCCTGAATTTGGCCGGGCGAGGCAGGGCGCCTCCCCCCCCTCGCCTGAACTTTTGGGGGAGAACCGAAGTGCCTCCCCCCCTCCGCGAAGCAAGCTTCGAGAACAGGTAAGGGACTTTCGTCCATCCCTAGTTTTTGAGATCCACAGAGTACTTGGATATGGTTCTAACTACAGTGAGTAAAGAATATTGGGTTTTCAGAGAATTGGAGAAATGTGTGTTTTTTAAAATGACTATTTTATTTTTAAATAAAACTTAAATAACATTTATGTTTTAAATGACATAACTCATTTCAGTTAAGGGGGGGGGGGAGCCAGTGTACAAAAGGATTATAATTACATGCATTAGGTTATAACAATGTACCATGCTAATATTACTTTGTATTAATTTGGATATGTAGCTTTAATAATAAAGCATGCATCATGTTCTCAAATTTTAATGCCAGAGATTTTGTTATTCATAGGACAGGCTGAAAGCAAAGAGCATCATGTTTTCATACTGATAATGGTTAGTTCCTTTTCCTTACACTATACTTTTCACCATATTTGCAGTATTCGGGACAGACAACAGTTTTCTTTCCCTGTGTTCACATCTGGGATGTTTTATTGTTCAAAGTAATTCCCAGTAGCATCTTAATATTAGGCATTTGACATTGCTACAGGGGGGCTATATGTCAGGCAGGACTACAGATTGTCAGCACTTTGCATCTCCTGATGTCAAATAGTACATAGCCAAAGCCATGTGGAAATGGTAGATATTAAGCCCTTTGGACATTTTAAGAAGGGGGACTTATTACACTTTCCCCACTTTTCCTCATATGTGATGAATTTCTAGGTAGTACTGCTTGTTCTTGGTTTCCTCTGGATCAGAGGGCACTGGAGACTTAACTGCAATTTAAACAAGAAAATGTGTTATATATATAGTTCATTGGGACATAGGTGGATCCAATAAGAATTTGTTGAAAGTAGAAGTTCAGTCATCCCATATGAGGGCGTCAGGGAGAGAAGTGACATCCTTCAGCCACTCCACACTTTTCTCTTCCTGACTTTTTCCACAGTCATCTAATGTCTGTCACCCTAGTGTTAGCTCCAGGGCTGCCACTTTCATGATGGGTTTCTCAATAAAAAACACAGAGGAACCCAGGATTATCTGCTAACCATTAGCTCCCATAGAAGAAACATCAGCCATCCATCTGAAGGTGTTAACCAAGGATCTTCCTAGGAAAGGAGATGATCAGCCAGCTGCTTTAATACCAAGTAAAGACGAGTTTGCATTTGTAAAGTGATTTACAGTGCTTGCGTCTGCTTCATATACATTGTCCAAGGAATCCTTACAATGATCCTGTTATATAGACTAGAAATGGACACCAACTGGAAAGGTTTTAAAACAGCATTTAACTAATTTAGAGAGCAATCCTATGCCCCTAGACAGTGTCTTGGGGGACATAGGAGTGTTCCATTTCTGGGATCCAATGTCAGAAACAGGGCTCCAACCTTGGAGCCCAGAAATTGTGTTCCCCCCTCTCCCTCATAGCCAGTGTAGTTCTGGCTATGTCTCTGCACTCGGAAATGGAGCACAGAGAAGGGGAAAAGGGGGGAAGTCCTGGGGCAGGGAGGTGAGGAGACCGGGGAAGCTGTGTTATGTTCAAAAAGACAAGCATTCATCAAAAGGCACTTCTTAACATTGGCAAAGTATCATCGGCAAACTGAGGGAGGGGAAATTCAAATCAATCCAAATGCATACAAACCTCTGAACACCATGGTAGGCTACATAAATCTTTACGTAGCCTATCCCAATGTTTTTTGTTTTTGTTTTTTTTACAAGACAAATGGCGGCGGCAGCAGCGGCAGCCGGTTGGAAGACCAGCCACCGCAGCCGCCACAACCGCCGCTGCAGCCGCCACCGCCGCAGCCACCGCCACCTGGAGATCTGCCCCAGGTAAGTCTCGTCCCAGGAGGGATCCATGGGGGGGCAGGGGGGGCAGGCCATTCCACCACAGATTTTTTGGGGGTGAATGCACTGGCATTCAGCCTCACTGAGATCCGTGGCAGAATTCTCTGACATCCCTACCATAGTGTATCTGTTTTGCTAACAGAAGTAAGTATTAAAACAAACACATTACTTTGGGGGTAATACTGTGGTAGCACTATTGCATTGCAGACACCAGAAAAATAAACTATTTAAGCCTTCAGTAAAAACTTAGACTGTGGGGAGATGAGCTGAGTTCTCACTGAGACTGGCTCCTGACATTAAACTAGGGCATGGAATGTGTGGACAGTTCAGCTGGCAGGAGGAAGCATTTTGGGGATGAGGTGGAAGGGAGGAGGTAAGCAGGAGTATGTAAAATCCTTGTAAAGGAAAATGAATGGGTCAGGGGTAAGCGTAGGGAGTGAGGAGAGGGAAAGGGTGAGAGGAGTATTTATCCTAAGGAAATATGGTACGTTTGGGCCAGTTCCCGATGCACAGTCACTGTAACTAGAAGGAGGGGGAGAAGGGACCTATCCAGCATACAAAGATAATTCACTCTACGTTTCCAGTACTCGTGTGCTTGCCTCCTGTTTCTTTGTGTGTGGGTCAGCTTCAGACCTGTTCACTGTGAATGATTATTGCCTCTTCAGGTAGAATTCAACAGCCATTTGATAAAGATCTTGAGGAGAGAAGCAGAGGTCCCAGCAAACATCATTTCTACTGGTCAGCCAGGGAAGGATATGCCAAAAATGCTGGAGCTCCAACCCAATTAGGTTGAAAATGCATCCAATTAGCACTCACAGCCAGCCCACAGAAAGGGATGGAGACTAGATTTAATATATCTTTAAGTGGGAAAATTGCCAAGGAAGTCCATCACAGTCACATTCGACTTTAAAAGTGGAAACCTGTCTACAATGAGAGAACTGGTTGAAAGCTGAACAGGGGAGTCAAGGCATCCAGTCTCTTCAACATGTGGTTACTCAACACCACAAGCTCATCTACAATGTATACCACAGGATAGGAAATAAAACACATAGTCCAAGGGGTCAACACTGTTGTTAATTAGCAGTGTCAAGGAGGCTCTGAAAGAAAAAAAAGCCTTCACAAAATGGAAATCTTGCCCAAATGAGAAGAAAATGGAGAGAAAAATTGTGCAAGGAATAGGGATGGGGGAGAATTTCTCCCCGAAACTTTGGGGGGCCAAGTGCCAATGCATTCGGCCCCCCGAAATTGGCAGTGAAATTCTCCGCCACCCCCCCACCACCACCCCACCACCCCCCCGGGATGGGACTTACCTTTGACGAATGTCCTTCCCGGCGGCGGGTCCCAGCGGCGGTTCGGCAGGTCTTCGTCAGGGGCGGGGGCGGCAGCCGGTCTTTCGACCAGCTGCTGCCGCTGCCATTACAAGGAAAGTAAAAAAAAAAAAAACACCCCGTGATAGGCTATGTTAATAGTTACGTAGCCTATCACGGCTAGATCTGCAAAGTCAGCCATGATAGGCTACGTTAATCGTCACGTAGGCTATCACGGGTGACTTTGAAAAAAAAAAGCGCGTACGCAAATGGCGGCCCCCATAGGGCGCCGCCATTCGCGTTCCTTATTTGGTCCCTGTAGTCTACGTAAAGATTTACGTAGACTATGGTGAAAATAAGGGCAGCTCTATTTGCGTTGCCCTTATTTTCGCCGTAGTCTATGTAAACCTTTATGTAGACTACAGGGACCAAATAAGGAGTGCAAATGGCAGCGCCCTATGGGGGCCGCCATTTGCGTACGCGCTTTTTTTTTTTAACGTAGCCTATCGTTACGTAGCCTATCACAGGGCTTTTTTTTACTTTTCTTTTGAAGTTCGTGGCGGGGGAGATGGGGCGCTTCTCCCCAGCCTGAATTTCGGCCGGGCGAGGCGGGAAGACACCCCCCCCTCGCATGAACTTCGGGGGGAGAAGCGAAGCGCCTCCCCCCACCACGAAAAAAGCTGCGGGACAAGGTAAGTCCCTTTCGTACATCCCTAGATTCTTTACAGCACAGCTGGGTTTTCAGGGTTTTAGTTCTTTCAAATGGCTGGAAATGGCTGGCAGAGTGAGAGCGAAGAGAAGAGAAGAGAAGAGAAGAGAAGAGAAGAGAAGAGAAGAGAAGAGGAATACGTTTTTGTTGGCTCAGAAAACTGCACTCAAAGGAGTTATTTTGTGTGTTGAGACCCAGATGTCACCTTGTGCTCACAAAGGACAAGTAAAAGCCATGTATTTGTCCTTTGGGGCTAGCCAGGCCAGTGGCAGCCTTATGGCCATTGACACCCTTCCCCATGGATTTAGAGGTCCAAGCAGACAAGATAGGCAGTCAGTGTTCCCACAAGGCAAAATACGTAGTCTGTGTTTAATGGATATTTGGATGAGAGGGAAGCCAAGGCAAAGAAAAGCAAGTGTTGACATTTGGCATCTGACCAGTGTGAATCCCATAGGTGCCAGTTTCCTCTGGTGTCTGACCACTGTGTCCCAGACAATGAGTATTTGGCAGCAGTACACATTTTACCCCAGCACCCCAGAGAGGAGGAGAGAGGCACACAGACACACACACACACACGTGCACACATACACAAACAAGCGAGGAGTGCATGTGCCGATAATGAATACATACATGCATAGACACAAGTCCTGCTCTTTTCCTCTTCACTGCTACCACATGAAAAACCACAATCAATCTCTTTCAGGATCCCTCCAAAATCCCTCCTCTCTGAATCATTTCAATACCTTTATCCCTCCCCCATTCAATAATAGAAGAAGCACACAACCCTTCTCAATTCCCTAGGTTGCTGAAGCTGGCTCCACCATCACCATGGCTAACTTCCACTCCCCACTAGGCATGTATGAATCCCTTACCTGGCTCCATCCTGTGGTGTCTGCGGTGGGGGAGAGGCAATCCGTGCCCCCCCCCCCCAGAATCTCGTAGCGGCTGCAATTTGCCTCCCTGCATTAGCCATGATAGGCTACGTATATATTTACGTAGCCTATCACGAAAACAGCAGGGATGCAAATGGTGTAGTGGACACTATTTACATCCCTGCTCTTTGCCGTGATAGGCTACATAAATACTTATGTAGCCTATCACTGCTAAAGTCGCAAGGGCAATGGCGGCCACAGACCAGGGTAGCCATTCACAGCCGCAGATGAGGGCAGTGGACGGCCGACAAAAGCTAGGGTCCATCCCGGGGAGGTTTCGCAGGGTGGTGGTGGGGATTGCTCCGTTCCACCATGGACTCTGCGGGGCCGGATTCTAAAGAATCTGGCCTCACTGGAGTCCGTGGTGGAATTCTCTAACATCCCTACTCCCCACCCAGGTGCTGATATAGGGTCTGCTTTCCTGTGTCCCCATCACCTGATGCTCTCTGAATGGTCATTTGGGAGGGGGGCTGGCACTTAGACACCAAAGTCCAACCCTAGCTGCACCACAGCCCCAGAATCTAATCAGAACTGTCCCTGAAACACAGAACTCTATAGCACAAAACCCAAACTGTCAAGAATGCACACTTTGTAATTTCAGTGTCTTGAATTCAGGTTTTCTACTATTTCCCCAAGGAATACTCCATGCCAAATTTAATCAGATTTTCCAAAACCAAATCCAAAAATGAATGTATTTGTTTTCACATTCATTGTTCTCATCTCTTCTGTACATTTGTTTTACCTTAAAGTGTAATACAAATGATGATACATTCATTTCTTCATTTGTTTTTGAAATGAATGCACATTTCATCCTGTGGCATACACAGTGATGTTCATTATCTTAGCCTGGTGAGCAAGTTACAGTATCTCCTAGAGAAAATATAATAGCCTGGCCACTGTTATCCATCCATCACTAACCTCTAGGATGGGATACCACAATACATGATACGTGAGACTACCTTTGAAGACTTTGCACAGTACAGATTGCAGCATCTAGGTTTCTCATTGGGACTGGGACTGGGAATGGTCATGTTCAATATATCTTGCCAGTTCCTTTTCTTGTGATTAATATTTGTATTTATATTCATGAGATGCCAATAAAAGAAGGCTGCAAACAATATAAAATCAAGAGAAAACCAACACATAGCCAGCACAATAAAAAGCAGTACAAATGGCAACATAATATAATACAGTAGAAATGAAGAGCTAAAACCCCTTAATAAATACAGTCAGAACCTCAAACCTCAAAAAGTGTCATAGGGATTAAATATGATAGATTAAAAGCAAAAACGATGACAACAAAAGTCTTAACCTGATACTGAAAGTAATACAATTTTGATAGTGCGTGATCTTCCCTTGGAAGGGCACTACATACCCGAGTGGCATCCCCGAGAAGTTCCTCTCCGTAGTGGCCAGCCTACAAAGTTCTGGAAAAGGGGACAGGCAAACCCAGGCCTCTTTGCCCATGGGTAGGCACATAAGGGAATCGGTGTTTCATGAACTCCCAAGACACCGGGCCATGAAGAGCTGCATAGGTCAAACCAGCACTTTGGGCTCCGAGGTGAGCAGGAAGCCAGAGCAGATGAGTCAGGGCTATTGTAATACATCCCAGTCACCTGCTCCTTAATAGCTACACTAACTGTCAATCTGTCTCCAGATCCAATTAATGGTAAAAGCACTTATCTATAGAGACCTTCATGTCTTAAAGACTGAGAAGCTAAAGAACTGGTGTCTATAACAGAGCTTGCCAAAATACTGTCTTCTCTCCCTAATTTCCCTAGCTGAAATTAGGAAGGTTGGGCCAGAGAGAAGAGCTTTTCTGTCAAGTCACCTAGTTTATACAATGCCACCCCCACCCCCACCCTGCCCTTGCTACAGGGAGGGACATGTGGAGCCAACTCTACTATTGTTTTGGTTCCAGGTGAACATGTTTTGATTTGTTCAAGCCAGGCCTGCTGGGGGCAGGGGGAGCAAAGGGGGCAGTTTGTCCTGGGCCCCCATGAATCTCCCCCCCCCAGACAAGAGCTATTTTATTTTATTTTAACAAAATGCAAGCCATTCACATGATGAGCCAAGCGGAGGAGAGAATTTAAACAAACAAACAAACATGCTGGCACATGCTCAGAACTTTCCTGCTGTTCCAGGGCCTTCCCCTGGCAAAGGCTTTGGAGTCTTCCTGGTGCCCAGCCCCAGGCAGTGCTAGCCCCCCTAATTGAGAGGGGAAACACCACAAAAAATGGGGTCAGCTCAGGCTGTTAGCCTGAGCTGGCCAATCAAAGATGGCCCCTTCCCTCCACAAGGGATGGGTGGTTTGGGATGATAGGGGCAGGGTTGCACAGAGGAAGGAGGCTGGCTGGCTGGCCAGTAAATGGAGTAGGTGGCTGGCTGGCCAGTAAATGGAGTAGGTGGCTAGCTGGCCAGTGAGTTGCCAATCAGAGCCACTGTGGGTGTGTTGGGGGTTCAAGCCCAGTTAAATGGAGTAGGTGGAGTGACTGAGGCACAGTATCTGCATTATTTCCACTCTACCCTTCATCACATGTAGAAAGTAGAGATGTCAGAGAATTCCGCCACGGATCTCAGTGAGGCTGAATGCCAGTGCATTCGGCCCCCCGAAATCCATGGCGGAAAGAAGCCCCCGCCCCCCCAACCCATGAAAGGCACGTGAAACGGAGCACTTACCTGCTGCCGTCTGTGCTGACTTGCGAATGGCGGCTGCCCTGCAGCCGCCATTCGCTTCTTCATCATAGCCATGATAGGCTATGTAAGTATTTACATAGCCTATCACGGCAAGCCAAAAAAAACACACCAGCGTACGCAAATGGCGGCGGCTACAGCGGCCGCCATTTGCATTCCCTATTTTTCACAGTTTTAGCCTACATAAATATTTACGTAGGCTACTACGGCGAAAAAAAGGGGAACACAAATAGCCATTTGTAGTGGGCGCCATTCGCGTCCTTTTTTTCCCCGCCGTTTTAGCCTACGTAAATATTTACGTAAGCTATTAAGGCAAAAAAAAAAAAAAGGAACGCAAATAGTGCCCACTACACTATTAGCATTCCCCTTTTTTTCACCGTAATAGCCTACGTAAATATTTACGTAGGCTAAAACGGCGAAAAATAGGGAATGCAAATGGTGGCTGCCGTAGCCGCCGCCATTTGTGTATGCTGTTTTCTTGGGGGGGGGGCTTGCTGTGATAGGCTATATAAATACTTACATAGCCTATCACGGCAGCTTCGCTGGACGCAAATGGTGGCCACTACAGCGGCCGCCATTTGTGTCCACAGCAGCCCATCTGCGGCCGGAACTCTGGCTGTGGACGGCCCTGGCCGGTGGCTCCGCGGAGCTGCCGTGGAGCAGAGCTGGCCCAGGCAGGATTCTGGGGGGAGAGATGGAGCGCCTCCACCCCACCGCGAATCCAAGCTGCGAAAAGGTAAGTGACTTTCATACATCCCTAGTAGAAAGTGGTCGGGGGAGGCAGGGGAGAGAGAGAGGGAGACCAGACCAGACCAGACCAGACCAGACCATCACTGTTTATTTTTTCATAGTTATACTGGCATGTTCTTCATTTAAAAATCTTTCCAGTCTCTGTTGTGGGTGTCTAGAAAAATCCATAGGTGCTGCTGGGTTGTAAAATGCAACAAATTTTTTGTACGCATCTTGTTTACACAATCTCTCTCCCCCCCACCCCCAAACCCCTGCCCCAGTACTCAAAAACAATCTTTAAGTGGCCTCTGCTAGAAATTGCTTTCTATGTTTTACTATACTGGATAAATTGGAGTGGAGATAGGCTGGGTGATCGGAACTGGTTTTGAATTGGGGCTTTTTTTGTCTTCCATTATACTTGCCTTAAGTAATTAATGGGCCTCCATTCTGTGGTGCTAGGCATTGCTTCTCAGTAGGGATGGACGAAAGTCACTTAGCTGTCCTCGAAGCTTTTCACGGTGGGGGGGAGGCGCTTCGCTGCTCCCCCCGCGAAGTTCAGCCTGGGGGGGGAGGCTTCCCGCCTCGCCCGGCCGAAATTCAGGCTGGGGGGGAAGCTTCCCGCCTCGCCCGGCCGAAATTCAGGCCGGGGAGGAGGCGCCTCGCCTCACCCGGCCGCGAACTAAAAAGTAAAAAAAAACAACGCCCCCTTGATAGGCTACGTGATGATTAATGTAGCCTATCATGGCTAGATCTGCAAAGTCAGCTGTGATAGGCTACGTAAATCATCACGTAGCCTATCACGTGTGACTTTAAAAAAAATAAAAGTGCGTACGCAAATGGCGGCCCCCATAGGGAGCCGCCATTCGCGTTCCTTATTTGGTCGCTGTAGTCTACATAAATATTTACGTAGACTACGGCGAAAATAAGGGCAACGCAAATAGCATTGCCCTTATTTTCGCCGTAGTCTACGTAAAGATTTACGTAGACTACAGCGACCAAATAAGGAACAGGAATGGCGGCTCCCTATGGGGGCCGCCATTATTCGTACGCGCTTTTTTTTTTTAAGTTACCCATGATAGGCTACGTGACGATTTACGTAGCCTATCACGGCTGACTTTGCAAATCTAGCCGTGATAGGCTACGTTAATCGTCATGTAGTCTATCACAGGGGCGTTTTTTTTTTCTTTTATTGGAATGGCGGCAGCAGCAGCCGGTCAAAAGACCGGCTGCCGCTCCCGCCCCGGACGAAGACCCAACGAACCGCCAACCGGACCCGCCGCCAGGAGGGACATTCGCCAAAGGTAAGTCCCATCCCGGGGGGTGCGGGGGGCGGGGGGGGCAGAGAATTTCTCCCTGAAACTTGTTCGGGGGGCTGAACACATTGGCGCTCGGCCCCCCGAAGATTTGGGGAGAAATTCTCCGCCAACCCTACTTCTCAGTCTGTTTTTACTCTTTCCCTTCTTTTGGTGGTGCAAAGTAATGCCTGAGACCATATATTTCTAACCAAGTTCCTCATGGTGTATATTTGCTGATCTGCTGTCTTCAAAAAATTATTATTTTCAACCCTGTGATTATGTAACCCATACTCAGCATTGAGTTCAATTACCTGCAGCCTCAGTTTTCCTGTGTGTGAAATGGTTCCCCCCTCCCCCCACTTTCTTCCAATCACTGATGAGTTGCTTTAGAACACACATTTCTTGCTAAATTCCTCTTTTTTCTGCTTGCTGGGCCACACATAAAAAAAAAGCCTGTGGTTATCTACAGTATACCAAATATTCAAGGACAACATTTCAATCATTTTTTCCTATAAAGGTCACCCATTATAACAGAACTTCTGGTCATAATCTTGACCCCACATTGGTTGTTTTTGAGGTGTGCCTCATGGGCCTTCTTTCAATTGTGTGCATTTTCACTCTGAAGCCAGTTAGTGTAATGGCTCTTGCACTCTTGACTGTGCATAACGTTATAGTGGTACAGGACATAGTATTTTGTGTCTTGTTTTGAACAGAACTATCAGCTCATGTTGTCTTGTATTAATATTTCATTCTGTTCCAGGTCTCTGACAAAAAAAAGTTGAGGAAGCAGCTCAGGACTTGGTTTTGGAATACTTCTCAGGCAGTGGTTACTATGCATCTGAAAGCTCTGTTCGTATAGTTCTTCTAGGAGTAGTGACTGGAGGATTGTGGTGGCTATAAGGAGAGGAGGAGGCCATTAACCTTTCCTCCCATTAATTTTAACTATATGAAAATAGTACATTAAAAAATCACCTAAAATTCCTTTTAAATTGTCAATTTGTAAGAGATAAGCAACATATATTAAACATAAAAATTCTCAGCTCAATAATGGGACGCTGCTCTCCACCCCAATTTAACTTTCGGTCTAAAATATTTTTAATTACCTATTGGGGAAAGCTTCAGCAAAGGAGATCATTACCTTGTTGTGGTGCTGGAGCTTGAGCACTTCAATGACGTCATGAGCTAAACTGTGAAGGGACACCCAAGATGGGAAGAAAGGTCAGACTAAATACGATCCCTGGGGAAGGAAACGGCAACCCACCCCAGTATTCTTGCCATGAAAACTAAATGGATCAGTACAACCAGAGATATGTTGGTATACCATCGGAAGATGGGACTCCTAGGTCGGAAGATGGTCAAAATGCTACTGGGGAGGAACAGAGGATACGTTCAACTAGCCCCAGATGTGATGACGCAGCCACCTCAAAGCCGAAAGGATGGCTAGCAGCCGATGGCACTGGTGGTGAACGACGAATCCGATGTTCTAAAGATCAACACACCATAGGAACAGGAATGTAAGATCGATGAGCCAGGGCAAATGGGATGTGGTTATTGGGGAGATGTCAAGATTAAATATAGACATTTTGGGTGTCAGTGAACTGAAATGGACTGGAATGGGCCACTTCACATCAAATGACCACCAGATCTACTACTGTGGACAAGAGGACCACAGAAGAAATGGAGTAGCCTTCATAATTAATAATAAAATGGCTAAAGCAATGCTTGGATACATCCAAAAAATGACAGCATGATCTCAATTCGAATTCAGGGTAAGCCATTTAACATCACAGTGATCCAAATATATGCCCCAACCACAGATGCTGAAGAAGCAGAAGTAGATCAGTTCTATGAGGATCTGCAGCACCTACTGGACAGTATGCCGAACAAAGATATTATTTTCATTACAGGAGACTGGAATGCTAAGGTGGGTAGTCAAACGACACCTGGAATTACAGGCAAGCATGGGCTGGGAGAACAAAATGAAGCAGGACATAGGCTGATAGAATTTTGCCAAGACAACTCCCTGTGCATAACAAACACTCTCTTCCAACAACCTAAGAGACGACTTTATACATGGACTTCACCAGACGGTCGACACCAAAATCAGATTGACTACATCCTTTGTAGCCAAAGGTGGCGGACATCTATGCAGTCAGTAAAAGAAAGACCTGGAGCTGATTGTATTTCATATCACTAACTTCTTATTGCACAATTTAGAATCAGACTAAAGAGAATAGGGAAGACCCACAGATCAGTTAGATATGAGCTCACTCATATTCCTCATGAATATGCAGTGGAGGTGAAGAATAGATTTAAGGGACTAGATTTAGTAGATAGGGTCCCGGAAGAACTATGGACAGAAGTTCGCAACATTGCTCAGGAGGCGGCAACAAAAAATGTCCCAAAGAAAAAGAAAACCAAGAAGGCAAGATGGCTATCTGCTGAGACACTGGAAGCAGCCCAAGAAAGAAGGAAAGCACACGGCAACAGTGATAGGGGGAGATATGCCCAATTAAATGCAAAATTCCAGAGGTTAGCCAGAAGAGATAAGGAATTATTTTTATACAAGCAATGTGCAGAAGTGGAAGAAGATAATAGAATAGGAAGGACAAGAGACCTCTTCCAGAAAATTAGAAACATCGGAGGTAAATTCCAGGCAAAAATGGGTATGATCCAAAACAAAGATGGCAAGGACCTAACAGAAGCAGAAGAGACCAAGAAAAGGTGGCAAGAATATATGGAAGATCTGTATAGGAAGGATAATAATATTGGGGATAGATTTAGGGATGGCGGAGAATTTCTCCCCAAATCTCCGGAAGACCGAATGCCAATCTGAATTACCGAATGCCAATCTGAATTACGTTAAATGTGAATCTGAAGCCCTTTTCCTGCTTTCACCTGATGGCATGTAGGCCTGATGTGGGCAGGGGTACATGAGCACATATGTAAGCTCTGTGTCCAATGTCCCTGCATGTCCAGCTTTTGTTTAAACCTTCCCGCATTGAGCACAAAGCTCAGAAAAAGACTATGTAAGCACATTCCTTTTGGGCAATGTAAAGTGGAACCAGAGTGGCCTGATTCAGATTGCAAGCACAGCAGGGAGGAGCAAAGTTTTAAAGTCCCCTAGGCACCCCTCATGCTAGGATCCCTAGCATAAGAAAATCACACCAACTAGAGGTTGGATAAAGGTTTATGAAGGTAAAAATAAAGGGATAGAGGGAAGGGGAGGAATGGAAGTAGCAAGTTGCAGAAGAGCGTACAAGGCCAAATTGATTAAACATCCACAGAGAGCCTTATCAACACACACTCAAACAAAAGAATAAAGCTACCTGGCCTGTCCTTAACAAACCTAAGTATGCCTCTCCCAGGATAGCAACCAGCCATCAGGAGGTCCAGAACCAGCGGGACGAAGGGCATGCCTCTGCCTAAGCCCTCTTTTAAAGCCCAGCCTGGCAATCCAGGGCAGATTTTCCTTTAGCCAAGTACTGGCTCATCCCCTGGCTGGATGGCCCTTGTGTCCAAGAGGCTGGAACCCCCCACCAAACCCAGTTGTTGTCACTCCCCAATTAACAGGGACTGTGCCTGGCCCTAAGCAAAGGGCCGAGCCACCTCTAGATAACATACAGTACTATTCCAGGTGGTTGCATTAGACAGGACAACACAGCCTAATCTCATGATGGAAAACAGGCCACCCTTCTTGACAGCCATCGATTTCCTTGCAAAACCATTTCACAACACTGAGCTACTTGCAGCATTCTAGCTTCAGGATGACACTGAGCATACATGACATAGCTTTGCCAGCATTTGATGCCACTGTCTATAATGGGACAGAAAAACCTTAATATTTTTGGAACAGCTGCCCAGAACATTGCCAAACCAGTGAAAGGCACACCTCCTCAACAAGCAAGAATAAAGTACATCTGGAGTTTTCACCAACATTTGAAAGAAATGTATGATAAGCCATGCTGGAGTTGGAGAGGAAAGTGTAAACATGCCCATCTTAAGCACTATTTAACAGGCTGTACCAGTGGCAACTTTTTCAGATTGATTTGAATGTCTGTGCAATTGTAGACCTCATAAGGTAGAATACAGATGCTAGGTTTCCAGCTGAACTGGTGTCACTGGTATAAGCAACACAATTTTGAGGCTTGCAATGGTGGAACTTTTCTCTGTGTGTGCCTAAGCTAAAGGGGAACTCCCATGCCTCTTTAATTTCTTTGTAGTTCTACTGTTGTACCCCACCTATGCATGTTGAAAATGACAGATGGTGTCAAATATGTTTAAACAAACAATTCATGCTACATCTTGCATGCTTTCTTCTGTCTCACCTGGTTGAACATCCTAGGCCACACAATGCTTTTATCATGGACTGTTAACCTTTTTCCAGGGGGGGGCTACTGGACTGAACATTCCCACTTTAACTCTCACAAAAGACTGATTTGGGAAAATTATCCAGTTTGTAACATCAAATCCTGTGACTGTATCTCCATTTGCATCGAACTGTATTGTCTCTCCTGCACTGTTGTTGAATAAGGTGCTCCTTAGAAAGGGATGGAGCTAAATTCAAAGAGGAAAAGATACTAATGGACAACCAAGTATTTTCACAAATACATCAACAAGTACCTATCTTAGATATGTGGAGCTTATTTTGGATATGTCTCACTCCCGCTTCCTAAATGCTTTAAGTTCTGTGGCTGGACAGATGCAAAATCTTTCCTTTGAGGGAAACTGGGGTTTTCTGCCCCAGTTCCTAACTATGTAGAAAAAAGAGATTTGTGGCAGACCATTTTGGGTAACTGGGGGTTGAGGCATGTCCTCCTTCTCCATTCTGTTTTGTGATCCTCCAGAAAAATAAGTTACTCACAGAAATGGAGAGGAGAGGGATGAGTCACCAAACAGTATAGGTTATTGGAAAGGATGTGCATGCATGCATATATATATACACACACACACACACACACACACACACACTTTCCTGTAACCTATACCATTTGGTGGTTTTTGTGTGGTTTAGGATATTACCTTTTCTCTGAGAGGAGATGATGAATAACATGATATCTCTTTCCCCTAACCCTTAACCCTAATAACTCATACACTGTGACTTTAAGAAATGAGAAGCTGGGAAGAGGTACACAGGTAGCTTTTGTGGCTTTTATTGTATAGAGGAAAGAGTACATCTGGTACAGGCTTACCATCTCCACAGCCACTTCCCTATCCCCCAAAATAAGGGATGTGCTTTTAATTGAAAATACCTCCCATGCCAGCACGTTCCAGGGCTCCAGCATTCTTCCAGACCCCACAATATCTGTCTGGGTCTTGAGACATGCATGGAATGTAGAGCATGTGCCACAGCAAGGGCTGCACTGTACACATTGTAGCTGTGACCAGTCATACCCATTTCAAAGAAAGTTCCAGGAAGGATCTCCAGTTTCTCCTCTCCACTGCAGTCTTTCTGGAATACTCCACTCTCAGAGGGACTTTTCAATGAACAGTTGAAGGTTCTTCTCCCAGAATACCTTTGTAAAGCCATCTTCTTTTGCCCAGGAAGCATTTACACTCTGAAGAAATTGCCTGAATCCTAGTGGTTCCTTTGAGTGAATTGCAAAGGATAGCATCCCTTGGACGGACTGTATGTCATGATGCGTTACTGCAGTGCTTTCTGTGAAATCCCAATATGTGGTCATAACCCATACCTTATGTATAGGTGAGTCCAGCACAGCCCTCTGAAGGAACAAGCTTATTTTAAATATAGTTGTATTTGCGGTATCAACAAGAAACACATTGGCTTTGGTTTCCATGAAAGCTGAATTTTCTCCCATTCATTATACAACAACCCTGCCTTTTCACCACGTTTTTCAAAGTCTTCGATTTTTTCTATAAAGGCAACACAGATGCCTCCCTGTGAAAGCATTGGCAGTAATTTCCGCAAACGGCGTTCTCCATGGATATTATCCCCAGTGAAGAGGATCCATGTCCAGTTGAATTGCACAAGTAACTGGACAATCCCTCGGTACTGATGAGCATCGTTTGGGACCATCCGGTATAAATACCAGAATAGAGATTTGTCACCCCATGCTGGGGAAAAAGGACCAGTAGTGAGCTGAAATAGAATGTAGATGTGTGTTATGAATGGACAATCCCCATATACTGATGAGCCTCATTTGGGACTATCTGGTATTAAGAATGGAATTGTGATTTGTCCCCCCAAGCTAGGGAAAAAGGGCCAGAAGTGAGCTGAAATCGTATGGATAAAAAGCTTCATGGATAAATGTGGGCTAGAACTCAAAAACCACAGGTTAAGTTTTAGATAAATGTAGGTGGTCAAAGAAATGGCTCATCTAAATCTTCTTCCCTGACATACTAGTTGAATGTACAGTGGTTTTTTTACAAAATGTATTCATAGAGCAGCATTTACAGAATCACACTGATTCAATTATTTGTGTGTTGAAAAGATTTCTAAGATGCCCTTCCCTTAATGTCTTAGGGCAGTAACCTACAAGAAAAAAGTAAGAACGTCAGTCTAAACTGACAATGAGAATGATCACAAATGAGACCAAAAGAGAAACAATTCAATGGAGTAGACCAAACCTGTTTAGTCAGACAATTCACATTCCATTCTGGAATGCAGGGCTGGCCCACCCATGAAGCAAGGTGTGACACCTCTATCAGGAATGGAGAAGAAATAGCAGAAATTTGCACCACTCCACTGCTCTCCCCACCCCATCTCTGCCCCCACAGAACTCTTGTGAGACCCAGCTGAGCTCCTGCAAGACCTGCGTGAACTCCTGCAAGTGACCCATAGACCCAACACAGTGGTGGCAAAGGTAAGGGGGACATGGTACAGGGAAAGGGAGTGGCATCGCCTCTACCTTGCATCATTCCCTGCTGGAATGCTTGGACTAGGGCTGTCCAGAGGAATCTGGGAGCCTGGGGCAATGGAATTGAAGGGGGGGCTGTCATACACAAGAATTGCAATCATTTTGAATATATGTATATAATTGAAAGACCATGAATCCCATTAAACATTCCCAGCTTCTCAAACAGCTATAGCATATATATATATTCTATAAATAAATAAATAAATAAATATATATATACACCTACATAATTAAAAAGTAAATATCAAAATAGTTGTAGCTAATAACTAATTATTAGTACATTTAATCTTTCCCCAATTTTGTTGTTGTTTATTCAGTCAGTCGCTTCCGACTCTTCATGACTTCATGGACCAGCCCACGCCAGAGCTTCCTGTCGGCTGTCGCCACCCCCAGCTCCCCCAAGGTCGAGTGCGCCACCTCCAGAATATCATCCATCCATCTTGCCCTTGGTCGGCCCCTCTTCCTTTTGCCTTCCACTTTCCCTAGCATCAGCACCTTCTCCAGGGTATCCTGTCTTCTCATGATGTGGCCAAAGTACTTCAGTTTTGTCTTTAATATCATTCCCTCAAGTGAGCAGTCTGGCTTTATTCCCTGGAGTATGGACTGGTTTGATCTTCTTGCAGTCCCTTGCCGTGATAGGCTACGTAAATACTTATGTAGCCTATCACAGCAGGGGGAAAAACCCCAGCATACGCAAATGGGGGTAGCCACTTCCATTTGCGTATGCTGGGGTTCCCCCCCCCCGTGATAGGCTACATAAATACTTACGTAGCCTATCATGGCCTCCACAGGGACGCAAATGGCATCCCTGCATTAGCCGTGATAGGCTATGTAAGTATTTTCGTAGCCTATCACGGCTGAAGGAGGAAGCGAATGGCAGCCACAGGACGGCCGCCATTTGCACAGCAGCGTGGATGGGAGCAGGTAAGTGCTCCGTTTCACACGCCTTTCATGGGGTGGGGGTGGCAGGCACTTTGTCCCACGTGCCTTTTGTAGGTTGAGGGGGGTGGGGGCTTCGTTTCACGGTGGTTTTCGGGGGCTGAATGCACTGGCATTCGGCCTCACCGAGATCCGACGCAGAATTCTCTGAAATCCCTAGTTATGGGACAGAAACAGCTTTGGTCACCTTGGTGGATGACCTACGCCGGGAACTAGACAGGGGGAGTGTGTCTCTGTTGGTAGGGATGGCGGAGAATTCCTCCATGGATTTCAGTGAGGCCGAATGCACTGGCATTCGGCCCCCTGAAATCCGTGGCAGAATGGCCTGCCTCCCGCACCCCCTGCGGATCCCCCCTGGGATGAGGCTTACCTGGGGCATACGTTCCGGATGGCAGTGGGTCCAGCGGTGGGTCCGGCGGCGGAGGCGGCTGGTATTTTGACCGGCTGCCGCAGCCACCATTTGCATCCTGGTCTTTGCCATGATAGGCTACGTAAGTATTTACGTAGCCTATCACAGCAAGCCAAACAACCCCCCCCAAAAAAATGGCGTACACAAATGTTGGCAGCTATGGTGGCCTCCATCTGTGTTCCCTATTTTTCGCCGTTTTAGTCTACGTAAATATTTACATAGGCTATTTTTTTTTTTGCCGTTGTAGCCTACATAAATATTTATGTAAGCTATTACAGCGAAAAAAAAGGAATGCAAATAGCGTCCACTACGCTATTTGCGTTTCCCTTTTTTTTCGCTGTAATAGCCTACATAATTATTTACGTAAGCTAAAATGGCAAAAAATAGGGAAGGTAAATGGCGGCTGCTGTAGCTGCCGCCATTTGCGTACACCGTGTTTTTTGGGGGGTTTGCCCAGCCGTCATAGGCTATGTAAATACTTACATAGCCTATCACGGCTGCCAGGCTGGACACAAATGGCGGCCGCTACAGGATCGCCTCCCCCCCATCAAGGATTCCAGGGGGAGGGATGGAGCGCCTCCCCCCCCATCGCGAACACAATCCGCGAAAAGGTAAGTGACTTTCGTACATCCCTACCTGTTGGTTATGCTGGACCTCTCAGCGGCTTTTGATACCATCGACCATGGTATCCTTCTGGGCTGCCTCGCTGGGATGGGACTTGGAGGCACTGTTTTACAGTGGCTCCATTCCTTCTTGGAGGTGTGGACCCAGAAGGTGGTGCTGGGGGACTCCTGTTCGACTCCCTGGCCATTGGCTTGTGGGGTCCCTCAGGGTTCTGTTTTGTCTCCCATGCTATTTAACACATACATGAAACCACTGGGGGAGGTTGTCCGGAGTTTTCGGGTTCAGTGTCACCAGTACACTGATGACACCCAACTGTACTTTTCCTTTCCATCTAATTCCAAGGAAGCTGTTCGGGTGGTGAACCGGTGTCCGTCGGCAGTAATGGACTGGATGAGGGCAAACAAATCGAAGTTTAATCCAAACAAGACAGAGGTGATCCTGGTCAGTCAAATGGTAGATCAGGGAATAGGGATACAATTTGTGCTGGATGGGGTTACACTCCCCCTGAAGACACAGGTTCGCAGCTTCGGTGTACTTCTGGATTCAGCCCTGAGCCTGGATGCCCAGGTTTCAGCGGTGGCCAGGAGTGCATTTGCACAGTTAAAGCTATTGAGCCAGTGGTGCCTGTTCCTTGAGACGTCTGACTTGGCCACAGGGACACATGCCTTAGTTACATCCCGTTTGGATTACTGTAATGCACTCTACATGGGGCTGCCTCAGAAGAGTGTTCGGAAACTTCAGCTGGTTCAAAGAACTGTGGCCAGACTGCTGACTGGGGCTGGTTACAGGGAGCATACAACTCCCCTGTTAAAACAGCTTGACTGGCTCCCAGTCTGTTTCTGGGCACAATTCAAAGTGCTGGTTATGTCCTATAAAGCCCTATATGGCTCAGGTCCAGGTTATCTGAAAGACCGTATTCTCCCTTATGAGCCTACTCATGCCCTGAGATCTTCAGGGGAAGTCCTTCTTGCCATCCCACCATCATCACAGGCATGCTTGGTGGGAACATGGGAGAGGGCCTTCTTGGTGGCTGCCCCAAGGCTCTGGAACTCCCTTCCCAGGGAGGCGAGAGTGGCACCCTGCTTGATATGTTTTCATGGACATGCAAAAACTTTTTTGTTCCAGCAAGCCTTTGGGGATAACTAGTCTGGACCTGGGAAAATGTGACGTATGGATACCATTTTTGTTGTTCTGGTTGTCTTTTAATGTTTTAATATTTTTACAATTTTAATATTGATGATTTAATTATATTTTTAAATTTTGTACAGTTGTGTTTATATTTCTATTTATAGGTTTTAATTGTAGCAGTTTTAATGTTGTAAGGCCGCCTTGAGTCCCAGTATTGGGAAAAAGGCAGGATATAAATACATATAATTATTATTATTATTATTATTATTAGTCTCAAAAAAGGAAGGAAGGAAGGAAGGAAGGAAGGAAGGAAGAAAGAAAGAAAGAAAGAAAGAAAGAAAGAAAGAAAGAAAGAAATCACTCTATATAGAAAGCTAGATGCCAGGAAGAAAGAATATAGTGTCTGGAAAATTTTACAATATTATAATGGATGAATGACAGACAGACAGATAGTTCTACTTGTTGTCTGATTTGTGAGGAGCTCGACTGGAGAAGATTCAAGGGGCCAGGATGATGAAAATGTTCCTCAATAGTCAGTGGCAATGTTTCCAGGCCCATCTTCTGTTATGGAATTTAAAGAAAATGCCCCAGGAGGGCTTGGAGTTGGTTGGAGAAGGTAACTCATCCTTATTCACCCCCTCTAGCAAGAGGGAGGGCACAAGCTTGGTGTGAGTGGGTAAAAATACAAGAACATTTGGGACATGAAACGATGGATGTATCTAAGGATTATATCTCCTCTCTGGAGATCTGATGTGGAAAAGGCAGAGTTGCTATTGCAGTCTTTTCTCCAACTATGTTCAACCTGCATCTTTGTAAATAAACTCAAATATTGCAAAATGCCATAATCCTCCAGTGCCTGCCTTCCAACAGAAATCCCAGGTAAACACAACACCCAAGACCAGCCCTACCATCATGTTCGGTAAGCCACCTGCCTCAGTTGGCAAATAGAGATGGATGGTGAAATGACCATGCCCTGCCACCTTCCCCTGCAACTGCCTGCCCAACTCAGGTTCAGCCACCACTGCCATCTGACTTTAGAGTAGAGTTCCAGCTTGTGTCATATTGGGTATTGCATTTCAGAGGAGTTTAAATGGCAGTTGTCTTCTGCTTTGACTGACACTCTGGAATCGAGTGGGAGCTAAGATTCTACACTAGGATTCTGTGGCTGCTACTGCCAGAATTGGAGCTGGTAGGGTGGAAGATGTCACAAGTGACTGGTAGTTTCAACAGGGGCAGGTGCACAGGGGAAAGTCTTTGTTTGCTTAAACAAAGATTCCCTGATGGGGAAAGTCTTTGTTTGCTTAAATCAGGCAGTGGCATGGCATGTGCTGAGGCTGACTGTGCAGCTAGAGATTGTCAGGGTGTGTGTGCTGGTGTGTGGTTTCCAGGTGAGATTCTGGTGAGATTTAAACACAGCGGTTCTGGCTCACAGTTCATGCATTACCATGATTCACCACAAAGCACCATGTTCTCTCTCATATTAAAAGCTTATTTTGTTATATATATCTTAGCTTTCTAGATATGGATTCATGCAGATGTATGTGGGCAATGCTGTCTGATGAGGATAGGATCTTTGAACTATGCTACATCGTTGCTTTAAGGTCTCTACCATCTTGCTAGATGGCAGCTCTCTATCACTCATATAAACGCACTCCTTTTTCTTTTCAGATATGGATTCCTGCACTGAATGTTCAGGACATCACTATTCAAATCTAGAACAAAATCAATGCATTCCAAAGGTTATAGGCTATCTCTCCTATCAGGAACCTTTGGGGATCACTTTGGCTTTGACTGCTGTTGCTTTTGCTCTGACCACAGCTTTGGTCCTTGGAACCTTTGTTAAGCACCAGGACACTCCCATAGTAAGAGCCAACAACCAGAGCCTCACCTACATCCTGCTCATCTCCCTCCTTCTTTGCTTTCTCTGCTCCTTGCTGTTCATCGGACAGCCAAAGAAGATTGCCTGCCTTCTCCAGCAAACAGCTTTTAGCATCATCTTCTCAGTTGCTCTTTCTGCTCTTTTGGCAAAAACCATCACTGTGGTTCTGGCTTTTATGGCAACCAAACCAGATGCAGAATGAGTCAATGGAGGTGGCAAATTTGATAATCAGTTCCTGCTCCTTTATTCAAGCAGCAATTTGCATAATTTGGCTAAGTACATTTCCTCCATTTCCAGATATGGATAGCCATTCACTGAATAGAGAAATTATAGCAGAATGTAATGAAGGTTCTATCATCGTGTTCTACTCTGGCCTGGGCTACATGGGCTTTCTGGCCATTGTCAGCTTCACAGTAGCTTTCCTAGCCAGGAAGTTGCCAGACAGTTTCAATGAGGCCAAATTTATCACTTTCAGCATGTTGGTCTTTTGTAGTGTTTGGCACTCCTTTATTCCAGCCTATCTGAGTACCAAAGGAAAATATTTGGTGGCTGTGGAGATCTTCTCTATCCTAACTTCCAGTGCTGGCTTACTTTCTTGCATCTTTTTAGGGATGTATGAAAGTTCCGCCACGGATTTCGTGGAGGCCGAATGCCAGCACATTTGGCCCCCCAAAAAATCGGTGGCGGAACGGCCCGCCACCCCCCCAGGATGGGACTTACCTTGGGTGGATCTTCCTGGAGGCTGTGGCGGCGGCTCCGGCGGCAGCTCCGGCCGTGGTTCGGTGACAGAGGCGGCTGCGGCAGCCAGTCTTCTGACCAGCTGCCGCCACCACCATTTCCAGGTTTAAAAAAAAAAAAACGTTATAGGCTACGTAAAGATTTATGTAGCCTATCACAGCTAAATTTAAAAAAAACCACCGTGATAGGCTACGTAAATGTTTACGTAGCCTATAATGGCTGATTTAAAAAACAAAACAAACACGTGCGTACACAAATGGTGGCGCTCATTGGCGCCACCATTTGCATACACGCGTGTGTGTGGTTTTTTTAATCAGCCGTGATAGGCTACATAAACATTTATGTAGCCTATCACGGCTGACTGCAGGGACACAAACGGCGGCAGCTACGGCTTCCACCATTTGCGTCTCTGCTAGCCAGTTGCCGGATGTCCCGCTGCTAGTGGAGCTGTCTGGCGGCTCCGCAGAATCGCTGCGGAGCACAGCCGGCTGGCCAGGATTCCGGTGGGGAAGGAACAGAATGCCTCCCCCTGCACCATCAGCATAATCCCCAAAAGGTAAGTGATTTTTGTACATCCCTACACCTAGGGATGGGGGAGAATTTCTCCCCGAAACTTCGGGGGGCCGAGTGCCAACGTGTTCAGCCCCCCGAAGTAGTTGCAGGGAGAAATTCTCCGCACCCCCCGCCCCCCGCCCCGGGATGGGACTTACCTTTCCCGAATGTCCCTCCCGGCGGTGGGTCCTGGCGGCGGTTCGTCAGGTCTTCGACAGGGGAAGAGGCGGCAGCCGGTCTTTGGACCGGCTGCCGCCGCCGCCATTCCAATAAAAGTAAAAAAAAAAAAAAATGCCCCCGTGATAGGCTACGTGATGATTAACGTAGCCTATCATGGCTAGATTTGCAAAGTCAGCCATGATAGGCTACGTAAATCATCACGTAGCCTATCACGGGTGACTTAAAAAAAAAAAAAAGCGCGTATGGCTAATGGCGGCCCCCATAGGGAGCCACCATTCACGTTCCTTATTTGGTCACTGTAGTCTACGTAAAGATTAAGTAGATTACGTCGAAAATAAGGGCAACGCTATTTGCATTGCCCTTATTTTCGCCGTAGTCTACGTAAAGATTTAAGTAGACTACAGCGAGACCATGTAAGTGGCTTTCGTGCACCCCTACCTACACCTTTTTTCCCAAATGCTAAATCCTTTTGTTCAAGCCTGACCTGAACATCAGAGGGCAATTAATAAAGGCAAAATGAATGTGAAAGACAGTGAAAGACTGTGAAAATCAGTATTTTCTCCTCAAAATGTGTGTATTTTTAGTCTGCATTATTTATGAAGGAAAAATATTCATCTTAGTTCTCAAGCAATCAGAGCCTATTGTATTGATGAACATGGAATCTGATTCTCTTCCTATTATTTGGAAGTATGTCATACTGAGAACACCAGAATGTATTGCTTAATAATTATCAGGAGAAGCTATTATATATAGAAATAAATAAATAAATAAATAAATAAATGATGAGTTGGCTTGTGGCAACATAACTTTTCCACATTTGTCCTTCAGGCTATAGGGGGAGTCCAGCATGCATCCTCTGACTAGATCCTGAATCCATATGTGTTCACCAGTGATTTGATACAAACACATTTTCTTATGTGAGCATTAAAAAAATTCCCTCTCTTACCAAGTATCCAGATATACTTGAAGCCCCTGGTGAATATAACTCAAGTCATTGCAAATCATACCCAAGAGTTGCCCCTCTCAGTGATGCTATTGATCTGGAGCTGTGCTCCATGATGTATGTTTCATTTGACACATCAGTATCAATGCTGTGAGCACCATGTCCTAGGGCCTTGATGGCAAGTGTGGCATTGGGTCCACTTTTAGGCTTTTACCAGTGCACCCAGCTGAGTTTGAATGGTTAGGATCCTAATTTTCTGGGATCGTTCTATTTTTATAAGTATTTGCCCATGGGCTCTTCTATTTAATGCTCATATTTGGAGCAATTCAGTGCCTTCTTGGAATGGTATTTGGAAGATCAATGTAGCTTTCAGTAGTTCACTATTTGTATGGGGGTTTTCTGTTTACATGGCAGGCCTGGTCTCGCATCTGCATAGACTGACTGGCTACACTTCAGCACTTGGCACGGGAGCTTGAGGGTCCCTCTAGCATCATTGAAAAGAGATGGTCCTAATTCAAGAGTGATTTTTCTGGGTGTTGAATTAGATTCTGTGGTGAGATTGTATCTCTACTCTACCACAGGTTTAGTTGTACTTTTTGAGGGAATCGTTGAGACCCCTTAAGGAATCAGTGGGGTGACTTGGGCTTCTGGGATCTAGTATGATTTTCTGTAGGATCCTGTGGTCTCCCAGGCATAGCCAATTACACTATAGTAGCTCAAGAAGCTGCTGGACATAGATTCACAGAACAAGGTGCCTCTGAGCACATGCTCATTGCAGGAATTTGTTTTTAGTTCCAGAACTGGAGCTCACACACAGATCCTTTCACAAACCAATCTCTTCCTGTTTTCCCTTATGTTTTCTTACCTAATTAATGGTGGGAAAAAGTCTTCTTCTTGTTCCTGTTTTTAAACCACTGGGAGTAATTTTTTTAAAATTAAATCCTTGTTTCTCTACTGCAAATCCCCTTGGATTCTACGAGTAGGCCCCAAGCTACCTTCTGTCCAGCCATGCATTAAGGAACACAGGAAGGGCAGGTTAATATACTCTCAGGTAATGCCTGGACACCTCAGCCGTTACTGGGACTTAGGGTAGTCCCTGGTCATGCCTTCAGTGCTAGAATCTATAAAGCCATTACAGAGTTGGCCTTTGTAAGTGTTTTCTAGTTTTAGTGTTTCAGAAGCCTTTGCCTGCCAGTTAACTGCCTATATCCGATCAATACACTTCAAACAAAGCATACACTAAATATTGTTTTAGTTGGATTAAATTTTGGTTGTGTACTAATTAGGGATGGGGGAGAATTTCTCCCCGAAACTTCGGGGGGCCGAGTGCCAACGCATTTGGTCCTCCGAAGGTTGTTCGGGGAGAAATTCTATTTGCGTTATTTGCAAATAGAAATTCTATTTGCGTTATTTGCAAATAGAATTTCTATTTAAATAGAAATTCTATGTGCATTGCCCTTATTTTCGCTGTAGTCTACGTAAATATTTATGTAGACTACAGGGACCAAATAAGGAACGCGATTGGCGGCTCCCTATGGGGGCCACCATTAGCGTACGCGCTTTTTTTTTTTTTAAGTCACCCGTGATAGGCTATGTGACGATTAACGTAGCCTATCATGGCTGACTTTGAAGATCTAGCCGAGATAGGCTACGTAAATTGTTACGTAGCCTATCATGGGGCTTTTTTTCTTAACTTTTCTTTTGAAGTTCGCGGCTGGGGAGACGGGGTGCTTCTCCCCGGCCTGAATTTCGGCCAGGCGAGGCAGGAAGCCTCCCCCCTGGCCTGAATTTCAGCTGGGCGAGGTGGGAAGACACCCCCCCTTGCATGAACTTCGGGGGGAGAAGCGAAGCACCTCCCACCCACCGTGAAAAAAGCTGCGGGACAAGGTAAGTCCTTTTCATACATCCCTAGTACTAATAAGAAATAGTAAGGGAAAAAATCTTTTGATTTTTTTTTTTTTTTTTTAGAAATATACAGTACATGTAGCATCACAGAATGTGCAGATGAAAACATGTCTTGTTAAACAGAGCATTGCTAAAATCTTAATTCCTTAACAGGAAATATGATGAGAATTTCCAAAATATTTTTTCTCTAGTCAGCGTCAGAAGGAGAGATCTCATTCTAAATACCAAGGTCCCATTCAATTCCGAATAGGATATTCAGCTGACAAGTACAGAGGCCTGGTCAGCTTCTTATATGAAGCTCCAGCATTCTAAAACCAGCACATATTATATCTTTTAGCTATTACGTCATAGCCAATATTCTCTACTGTCCCACAAATTAAGGTTCACAGTCTTAATTAACTTATATATTATAAGTTAATTAAGTTATAAAAGTTATAAACTTTTCTTTAAAATTTAGAATATACAAAAAAAGGCTTCTACATACACTTTTTAGGATAGATACTATCCATTTTGAATCATTCCTTGGGGAAAATAACTCCTTACTTAAAATTTGCCTATTAAAATAAAATTAAGTATACTTTTTCTAGACATTTGCATATATATGTAGCAAAGTGTACATGTCAAAAAGCCTGACATGCAAATGTGTGTGTATGTGTGTGTATATATATATATATATATATATATATATGTCCCCTTCATGGATCACTGCCTTGTTGTGGCGAAGGGTTTGTGTAACTCAGTGAAGCCATAAGCTATGCCGTGCAGGGCCACCCAAGACGGACAGGTCATGGCAGTGAGTTCTGACAAACTGTGGTCCACTGGAGAAGGAAATGGCAACCCACTCCAGTATTCTTGCCAAGAAAACCCCATGGAACATATCACAAGGCTAAAAGAGATGACACTGGAAGATGAGCCCCTCAGGTCAGAAGGTGTCCAATATACTACTGAGAAAGAGCAGAGGGTATTTCCAAGTAGTGCCAGAAAGAGTGAAGCGGCTGGGCCAAACCCGAAAGGACACTCAACTGTGGATGTGTCTGGTGGTGAAAAGAAAATCCGATGCTTTAAAGAACAATATTGTTTAGGAACCTGGAATGTCAGATCAATGAATCAAGGTAAGCTGGAGGTGGTCAAACATGAGATGGCAAGATGGAACATCGACATCTTGGGAATCAGCGAACTAAAATGGACAGGCATGGGCGAATTTAATTCAGGTGACCATCATATCTACTACTGTGGGCAAGAATCCCTTAGAAGAAATGGAGTAGCACTCATAGTCAACAAAAGGGTGGGAAAAGCAGTACTTGGGTACAATCTTAAAAACGATAGAATGATCTCAGTATGAATCCAAGGCAAACCATTCAACATCACAGTAATTCAAGTCTATGCCCCAACCACTGATGCTGAAGAAGCTGAGGTGGATCGGTTCTATGAAGACCTACAACACCTTTTAGAACTAACACCAAAAAAAGATGTCTTCTTCATCATAGGGGATTGGAATGCTAAAGTAGGAAGTCAAGAAATCACCAGGATAACAGGCAAGCATGGCCTTGGTGTACAAAATGAAGCAGGACAAAGGCTAATAGAGTTTTGCCAAGAGAACACGCTGATCATAGCAAACACTCTTTTCCAACAGCACAAGAGACGACTCTACACATGGACATCACCAGATGGTCAATATTGAAATCAGATTGATTATGTCCTTTGCAGCCAAAGATGGAGAAGCTCTATACAGTCAGTAAAAACAAGACCTGGAGCTGACTGTGGCTCAGATCATGAGCTTTTTGTTGCAAAATTTCAGCTTAAATTGAAGAACGTAGGGAAAACCATTAAACCATTCAGGTATGACCTAAATCATATCCCTTATGAATACACAGTGGAGGTGAGGAATAGATTTCAGGGATTAGACCTGATAGACAGAGTGCCTGAGGAACTATGGACGGAGGTCCGTCACATTGTTCAGGAGGCAGCAACTCAATCCATCCCAAAGAAAAAGAAATGCAAGAAAGCCAAGTGGCTGTCTGAGGAGGCTTTACAAATAGCTGAGGAAAGAAGGGAAGTGAAAAGCAAGGGAGAAAGGGGAAGATATATCCAACTGAATGCAGAGTTCCAGAGAATAGCAAGGAGAGACAAGAAGGCCTTCTTAAATGAACAATGCAAAGAAATTGAGGAAAACAACAGAATGGGAAAGACTAGAGATCTCTTCAAGAAAATCGGAGATCTCAAGGGAATGTTTTGTGCAAAGATGGGCATGATAAAGGACAAAGAATGCAGGGACCTAACAGAAGCAGATGAGATTAAGAAGAGGTGGCAAGAATACACAGAAGAACTATACAGGAAAGATCTTAATGTCCCTGATAGCCATGATAGTGTGGTCACTGAACTTGAGCCGGACATCCTAGAAAGTGAAGTGAAGTGGGCCTTAGGAAGCATTAGTAACAACAAAGCTAGTGGAGATGACAGTATTCCAGCTGAGCTATTTAAAATCCTAAAAGATGATGCTCTTAAAGTGCTGCATTCAATATGCCAACAAATTTGAAACACTCAACAATGGCCGCAAGACTGGAAAAGGTCAGTTTACATTCCAATTCCAAAGAAGGGCAACGCCAAAGAGTGTTCAAACTACCGCACAATTGCGATCATTTCACATGCCAGCAAGGTGATGCTCAAAATCCTAAAAGCTAGGCTTCAGCAGTATGCGAACCGAGAAGTACCGCAAGTACAAGCTGGGTTTCGAAGAGGCAGAGGAACTAGAGATCAAATCGCCAACATTCGCTGCATCATAGAGAAAGCAAGAGAATTCCAGAAAAACGTCTATTTCTGTTTCATTGACTACACTAAAGCCTTTGATTGTGTGGATCACAACAAACTGTGGCAAATTCTTAAAGTGATGGGAGTACCAGACCACCTTACCTGTCTCCTGAGAAACCTGTACGGGGGTCAAGAAGCAACAGTTAGAACCAGACATGGAACAACCGATTGGTTCAAAATTGAGAAAGGAGTACGACAAGGCTGCACATTGTCACCCTGCTTATTGAACTTATATGCGGAGTACATCATGAGAAATGCCGGGTTGGATGAATCACAGGTCGGAATTAAGATTGCTGGGAGAATTATCAACAACCTCCGATATACAGATGATACCGCCGTAATGGCAAAAAGTGAAGAGGATCTCAAGAGCCTCTTGTTGAGGGTGAAAGAGGAGAGTGCAAAAGCTGGTTTGAAACTCAACATTAAAAAAACTAAGATCATGGCATGTGGCCCCATCACTTCCTGGCATATAGAAGGGGAAGAAATGGAAGCAGTGACAGATTTTAATTTCTTGGGCTCCAAGATCACCGCAGACGGTGACTGTAGCCATGAAATTAAAAGACGCTTGCTCCTTGGGAGGAAAGCTATGGCAAACCTAGACAGCATAGTAAGAAGCAGAGACATCACCTTGCCGACAAAGGTCCATCTACTCAAAGCTATGGTTTTCCCTGTAGTAATGTATGGCTGTGAGAGCTGGACTATAAGGAAGGCTGAGCGCCGAAGAATTGATGCTTTCGAACTGTGGTGCTGGAGAAGACTCTTATGAGTCCCCTTGACTGCAAGGAGGTCAAATCAGTCCATCCTAAAGGAATCAACCCTGAGTGCTCATTGGAAGGACAGATACTGAAGCTGAAGCTCAAATATTTTGGCCACCTAATGCGAAGAGAAAACTCTCTGGAAAAGACCCGGATGCTGGGAAAGACTGAAGGCAAAAGGAGAAGGGGATGGCAGAGGATGACATGGCTAGATAGCATCACCGATGCAATGAATATGAACTTGAGCACACTCTGGGAGAGAGCGCAGGACAGGACAGCCTGGCGTGCTATGGTCCATGGGGTCACGAAGAGTCGGACACGACTGAACGACTGAACAACAACGATATATATATATATGTATGCACATTCAGTGGTAAGTAAAGTCTTTAAGTACACTTTTGATCTGGTATAATGCAGTTTCATGCCTGTTCATTTCTTAAATAACTCTTTGGTCCAAGTAGTAGCATTTTCTCTTTGGATACCTTCCAGATCATCTTGACAACTAGTTTTATGCCAGTTACCCAGAATTCACTGCAAACCTGCTTGTGTCTTTATGTATGGTCCCTTTAATACAATTTCTACTTCTTTCTTTCTCTGTCTTCCCTTCTTGATCCTGAAGGAGCTCAGCAGTAGGGGTGTACGGATTCCCCACTGTCTGTTCTGGTGGGGAATCTGTGGCAAAGGGAGGCGTTCCATTCCTCCCCCTCCCCCGGAATCCTACAAAGCAGTTCTGCTCCACTTGGGTTCCGGGGGGGGGCTGGCTTGGGGGTGCTTACCTTCCCTTCTCCCAGCCAGAGCCATTTGCCTCCCTGTCCCTGCTGATTGCCATGTCTTTTTTTTTTTTTTAAGGCTACTGGGCACATCCTGCTAATTGCATGTGCCCATAGACTTATACACAAAATAGAGCTGTGAATCTTGCATATAAGCCTATGGACACATAGACGTATACGCAAGATTCATGACTGTATATGCGTATAGGTCTATGGGCACATCCTCCCAATTACTTTTTTTTTTTTTTAAGACATGGCAATCATCAGGGACAGGGAGAAGGCAAACGGCTCTGGCTGGTAAGAAATAGCCGAATGCTGTTCCGCCTCCAGTCCTCCTGGAATGGAAGTAAATAGTTCCGATCTGCTGTGGATTCCTGAGGCCGGATTCCAAAGAATCCAGCCCCATTTGAATTCGCAGAAGATTTCTCTGACATCCCTACTCAGCAGAGCTTCCATTGTATGCAAGCCAGCAAAAGAGGGACAAGTATAGCTCCTATTTATTCCTTTTATTCTGAATTTGCAGAAGATTTCTCTGACATCCCTACTCAGCCGAGCTTCCATTGTATGCAAGCCAGCAAAAGAGGGACAAGTATAGCTCCTATTTATTCCTTTTATTCTGAATTCGCAGAAGATTTCTCTGACATCCCTACTCAGCAGAGCTTCCATTGTATGCAAGCCAGCAAAAGAAGGACAAGTATAGCTCCTATTTATTCCTTTAACTTGTATAGCTCCTATTTATTCCTTTAACTTCCTTTTAAGTCTTCCTGCCTGCTTTCTTCCCAAACCCCTTTATTTGCACCACCTCCAAAACTTTCTCACAAATCGAAAAAAAAACTTCATTCCAGTTATCTCAAAATGACCATTCTGAAAACTTTTATTTCCCATTCTTCTTCCTTTCCCCTTCCTCTTTTCCATAATTATCCATATATACACTTTGCTAGAAACAGACATAAACTTATAGGCCTATATTTTTCAATGATACTATGGGCTGGCATTTGTCTCTCTCTTTAAGGATTAATTTAAGTGTAAATGCTAGATGCTATTTTTTGCTCTGTGCTTAAATTAAACCTGTGTTTAAATTAATTTCCCTTTAAAGTGCTGCTCCCACCAACACCCCTCTTCTAAGTCAGACACTAGGGCTGGCCCCAGACATTTTGCTTCCTGAGTTGGAAGAGTAAATGTCACCCCTCACCCACCCCAGTCAAGCCAAACAAGTTATTTTGGCACATGAGGAAGAAAATCCCACAAGCACCCTGCCCCATTCTTGACAGTCAATGGACAATAATAACAAATTAAATAACTAACAATATGCTGCTTTTTCATGACACCCCAAGTCTGATACCTGAGGCCACCATCTCTTACGGACTAATGGTAGGGCCAGCCTTGCCAAATACACACACACACACACACACACACACACTTATTTTCTCTGTATCTAGCTGTTTCGCTGACTTTTAAAAAAATCCTTGTTATCTTGTAACTTAGGGCACAATCCCATGGGGATAGTTGGCTGCCTCCAGACTATCCAATGCAGGGTGGGTGGAGTGCAGAAGAGATCTTCTCCTCCATCATCCAGCCGCCCTGCATTTGCAGCTAGATGGCCATTTTGGCAGTCCAATCAGGGCACCTCAGAGTGGGAGAGGGGGAGGCCAGACAGCTCATAGGAAGCATTGTAATGGCCCTTCCATGGTCCCTCCTCACCCCCAGGAACACCCCCTTTTCAGCTGCTCTACAATGCTTTTATGAGCATGGAGCTGGGGACAAACCACACCACCTACAAGGAGGTGGGAGAGGGGGTGAGGAGTTGGGTTTCTGGGTACTGTGCTTGAAGCGCTTGCTCTGTAATGACCCCAAGAGTGTAACTAAGTCACCTGTAGCTTTAGTGGGGCCTAGAGATTCCTAATGCTTTGCTTAGATTCATTATTGGTGCATATTCCTTTCTAGTGGGCCTCTGAGCATGTGAGATGCATCAATAGCGTGGCCTCAGCACGTTCCATGCTAATGAAGGCTAGTATCTTATCAGGGCCTAGGATGTGCCTGAGAAGTGAGGCTATGTTTATGCTGAGTTACAGGTGGCTGTGCTGAGAAAGTTCTGATTGTTTTCCTTCTGAACAAGCACGGTTAGTCTATGCTGGGAATGAATGCTAATTAACACTTGCTTCTGTCATGCTGCTTCACTGCTGGCATGTATGGTATAAAACCCATTGTGCCTCTTGGCTCTGGGTTCAGAGAAGCTGTGTTGTAAGTACTCAGTAAGTCTCCTTGTAAGCAAACCTGGATCTGGCTTATCATTATCTTGGCACCTCCAAACCTTAGCAGCCCACGGCCAGGGCATACAGGCTTCCAGAAACCGAGAAATCTTATGGCCATCTAGACACTGCCTAGAACCTACTGGGTTGCACCCTTACTCAGTTTTAATGTCCTTTGAGTGGATGATTCTAATTTCCCTGTTGTATGTTTTAAATTTACCTGTTCTTCTTGAATACACCAGTATTGGTTTCAAGGGCCTTGTCTATGGTCTCTGGCTTCCTTAGCTTTGGGGGTGTCACATTTTTTCTGCACCCAGAGTTCAATGTCATATGATTCTGCATATGTGTATTCAGTTGACATGTATGTAATATGCATGTATATCTGTTATTACGTACACTTTTTACGGGGTTGGGCAGAAGGCTACCAAGCTCAGCTAGTGCCTTCCAACTGCAGATTGGCCAGTGATGAAAAGAGAGCCAATCAGGAATAAAATGGGAAATAAAATGTCACCAGGGGCCAATCTACACTTACAGGTTTTTCGCTTCCAATGAGGTTTCACCGCCCGTCTTTCACACTACGCAGTACCTGCTTCGAATTGGAACCGGAATTTCCCGCTTCCGTGCTACAGCTTTCAATGCCCTGATATCCCAGTATTTCCCCTTAATGTGCTCTGATTTTCTGTCTTCGCTACTGTATCTGGTCATAGTCCCCTCCCTTGCCTGTCCATATATGACAGTGTTTGTATTTCCCTCCTGTCCAATCACAGCTCTCGACGGCCCATGTCATCTTCCGACTACTGGTCGTATAGCTTCCTCAGCACTCAGTCACTCAGTGTTTCCTCAGCAACAAGCAAAGGGCTGGATGTGAGCATGCTTGTCTGATCCCAGTCTGTAGTTGGATGGCCCACCGCCTGGGAATCAGGCTTCCTGCACTGAGCAGGGGGTTGTTCTATCCCTTCAAATGAGACTAAGTTTTACCCCCTTCTATCCCCCACTTTGGCTTTTTTTAAAAAAATTAAAGCATTATCTTCGAAGAATCATGGCTTCTCTGTGATTTTTTTCCCCCCCTAATTCAGGCATGATCTTTGAAGATTCAAAAATTTGAAGCAGGAACCCTGATTCCCAGGCGGTCGACCATCCAACACATGGCCAAATTTATATATCTTGTCTTGTCTTGTCTTGTCTTGTCTTGTCTTATATTATATTAATTATATTATACTGATATGAGTATGTTTATGCACTTCCAAGGAGCTTTGTCATAAGACACAAGATTCTTGTTACACTGCAGTAGTGTCTGCGTGTTTTGGTCCTCTAATAGAGGGAATCCCCTTGTCTCCTAACTCAAGCGTTTTCCCCCATCCCCTTTTAGTAAAGTACCTGGCTTCTAAAAGGTTCTCCACCAATTCCTGGTGAATTTAATCCCAAATGTTTCACCATGTAAGATGAAAATTAGATCACTTTGTGTTAAGCCAGACCCGATCTGCCTGCTACTCCAGTTGCTCCCAAGCCCTTTCAATAGCTTTGCAGGTTAAACTATGCAGTTTTTGAGCTGCCATTTTGTGAGCAGCCTCTATTCTGTGACAGCTTTAGAAGCTATTATCCCTAGCATACCATACAGAACCTTTAACATATTTTGCAGGATAACCACTATTTCCCAGGGCTACAACTGAGAACCATTTCATGGTGGGGTATCAAGGCCAGGCTGCCCAGGCATAGGGAATGCATGGTCTGGCTCTTTTCCTCACTGGCCTACAGTTGTTTAAACCGATGTTTCATAAGAGCTGAGATTAATAAAACTGTAGACAGTTTCACAGCAACATAGTGTACATCTCTTACTAACAATCCACAATTCCCCACGTTGTGAGTCTGGGGTCAAAAATACTGGTTATATGAAACAATATGACCAATATTCTCTGTGTCTAAGTAGGCTGAGCAGGAAGCCGGCTGATATTCCCCTTGCTCTGGACAAAGAGAGGGTGGATGCACCAGGTCTTTGGCCCCTGCTGCTGCTTCCCCTGTTCTCCTCCTCTAGGTGTCACAACAGTGCCAGCACAGGGAAAGCACATTTTCTCCCCTGTAATTATCAACATGTCTCTGATTAATTGTCTTCCTCACTAAGCCCCAAGGGATATCTAGGGGCCTCAAGAAAAAATAACAACAACACTGGAATATCTTATAAAGCCATCCTTATAAAAGCTGGGCCAAAGGGCCAGAACCATTGTCCCACAGAGGGCTGATATTATTATGCGATGTCTGCACTGCAGACTGGGATTCCTATAGAGATGAAATATTAATAGTACTTTGCAATATCTGCAACTACTAGGACCATCTCTACTAGGACCAGAGAGCTTCAGCTATGGGGCGGTATAGAAATATATCATCATCATCATCATCGTCATCATCATCATCATCATCTCCTTTCCAAAGGTTTTTTCCATTTCTCAGTATTGTTTGGTGCATCAGTACAGGAAGGGATCAAAAATTCCACAGAGATATACACCTGCATGATGCATACACATATACACCTGCGTAACAACCCCCCCTCAACATTCTGACATTTAAAACTGGGGAATTGGTGTAGTTCTCCTCTTATAAAAAAATAGCAGTTTTTCAGTAGGGTCAGCTCCAGTTCAAGGCAGGTTACAAACAGGCAATTCTGAGATGTCAAATTCTCTTGAGAACAACAAAGAACTATGTGTCAAGATGGGAACTTCAGCCTTCCAAATGCTCATGTCATTGGTATGGTTGATAGGGCTGCTCCCTCATTTTATGTGCAAGACAGATTCTGTTCATTGCAGCATGAAGACTCCTTCACATAAATGCAGAGCGAGTGACCATATCACTAGTCGGCATGAGTTTTTTCAGCGGGGAGACCTTGTCATTGGAGAGATTGCTTCTACATTCTCTTTCTTCTACCCCTCTATACCTTTCAGTGAAAAGCCATCTTCAGCGTTCATGAAGCAACTAATGTAAGGACTTCTGTATGTAAGGAATCTGATGTAATGTATGAAGGGCTTCCACACAGGAAATAAATGCAAACTGTGGTGCCATAATATGTATCTAAAAATTAGGATTCCTTGCTCTCTGCACTTGCTTTCTGCTTATACATAATTGTATAAGGGGACTAAAGGGGCCGCGGTGGCTTAGTGGTTAAGATGCTGAACTGCAGACTGGAAGGTTGGCAGGCCAGCAGTTCGAGACCCAAGTGCTGTGTGACGGAGTGAGCTCCTGTCTTCAGTCCCAGCTTCTGCCAACCTAGCAGTTCGAAAGCAAGCAATTGCAAGTAGATAAATAGGTACCGCTCTGGCGGGAAAGGTAACAGCATTCCGTGCACCTCGGTGTTCAGTCATGCCAGCCACATGACCACAGAAGTGTCTTCGGACACAGCGCTGGCTCTTTGGCTTAGAAATGGAGATGAGCACCACACCCTAGAGTCGGACACGAGTGGTTGGGGACACTTTTTACTTTTTATAAGGGGACTATGATACTGGCAATTTTATTTTTGATCCATTTCCTAATTATGCCAAAGACGGAAAGTGCCTTTTGCACTGCAGATGCACACTGGGTCGACATTTTCATCAGGCTGTCCACCACAACCCCAAGGTCTCTTTCTCTGTCAGTCACTGTTAGCTCAGATCCCATCAGCTGATTTATGAAGTTGGGATTTTTTTGCCCCTACGTAAATCACTTTACAGTTCCTTACACTGAAACACAGTTGGTATTTTGATATCCATTCTTTGGGATGTCTTCTGTGAACAGCTGAACCCAAGGCTGATGGGTTGTTACATTGCGATGTACATGAACAGGTTCTTGTCAAGGAACTAAGTGGTAATCTGTTAACTGTGGATCTTTATTGGAATTGTAAAGGCTTATAGGCGATTACTGGAATTACTGAAGTAAGAGATTTTACTGTGAGTTGTGTCTTGGCTTTGGGAATACAGGTTCCAGCAGCCTTGATTAGTAATATGCTCCTCAAAATGCTCTTCTGCATCTCTTATTATCTGCTTGCATCTCCTTTGCACAAGGTTGTGCTCCCTTTTACTCTCCTCATTTGGCCAAGGCTTTCATTTTCTGAAGGAAGCATTCTTTTCTTTAAGAACTTCCTTGACATTGCTCATTAACCATGCTGTTGACCTCTTGGACTTTGTGTTACATTTCCAAATGATTTCCTGACCTGTGGTATACATTCTTGCTGAGCTTCTATTATTCTGGTTTCAAGTAACCTCCAAGCAGTTTGTAGGTATTTAACCCTCTTGACACCCTTTTCAACTTCTTTATACCAGTTCTCTCATTTTAGAGAAGTTTTCTCTTTTAATTCAGATGTGACTGTGTTGGAATTCCTTGGCAATTTTCCACTTAAATATGTGTGAAATCTAGCCTCCATCCTCCTTTGTGTGCTGTGTGTGAGTGCTAAAAAAAGGTAAAGGTGTCCCCAACCAGTCGTGTCCGACTCTAGGTGCTAACTGGATGTATTTCAAAGTCATCTGATTAGAGTTCCGTAACCTTCCCTGTTATAATAGGGAATCATGTCAGTAGAAAGGATTGTGGCTCGGACCCCTTTTGCACCCCCTGCTTCTCTCCTCATGATCTACCTGAACAGACAATCAACATTTGCAGTGAACAAACGTGAAGCTGACCCGCT
This sequence comes from Heloderma suspectum, assembly GCF_057233095.1. Lineage (NCBI taxonomy): Eukaryota > Metazoa > Chordata > Lepidosauria > Squamata > Helodermatidae > Heloderma > Heloderma suspectum. The sequence continues at coordinate 88,762,626 of NC_139463.1, read as the reverse complement.
CGTAAAGAAACAGGGGGCAAGAGCACAAAGCACTCAAAAAGTAGAGTGAATTATATGTGTATGCTGGATAAACCCCTTTGCCCTTCTAGCTACAGTGACTATGCAATGGGAACTGGCCTGATCATACCATTTGCATTGGGATAAATCCTCCCTTCACCCCTTCTTCTCCCTGCTCTCTACATTCACCCCCAACCCTTTCATATTCCTTCACAAATGTTTTTGTAACTTCTGCTTACCTAATCCCATCCTTCTAACTTCACAAACCCTTCCTTCTGCTGGCTGAACACTCTACACATATCCACAGCCTAGTTTTAAGTCTGGAGCCAGTCTCCATGAGAGCTCAGCTAACCTCCACAGGATCCAAGTTTTCATTAATAGCTTAACTGGTTTATTTTTCTGGTGTCTAAATTGCAATTGTGCTACCACAGTATTTCCCCAAAAGTAATGTGTTTGTTTTAATACTTATTTGTGTTAGTTAAAGAGACACACCATTGTTTTCAGATCTGAGTTACCCCTCTTTGCGAAAGACATTCTATTGCCAATGTTAAGAAGTTCCTTTTTATGAATGTGACATTAAGAATATGAGCAAGTTTGTACACATATTTAGAAGGAGCACATCCAGTAACACCATCATGAGTTCTATCCATTGCTAGCCTTATCTTCCATAAAGTACTTCAATCCTGTTTGAAGTAGGGATGTACGAAACTCACTTTTTTGCAGCTTGGATTCGTGGGGGGGGAGGCGCTCCATCCCTCCCCCCAGAATCCTTCCTGGGCTGGCTCCGCTCTGCAACGGCTCCACGGAGCTGTCGGCCAGGGCTGTCTGCAGCCGGAGTTCACTATACTATTTGTGTTCCCCTTTTGTTCGCTGTAATAGCCTATGTAAACATTTACGTAGGCTAAAATGGCCAAAAATAGGGAACGCAAATGGCAGCAGCCGTAGCCGCCGCCATTTGCGTACGCTGTTTTTTTTTTGGGGGGGGGGGGCTTGCCGTGATAGGCTACGTAAATACTTATGTAGCCTATCACGGCCACCGCAGGGACACAAAAGGCATTCCTGCATTAGCCGTGATAGGCTACGTAAGTATTTACATAGCCTATCACGGCTATGATGAAGAAGCGAAGGGCGGCCGCCATTTGCAAGTCAGCGCGGATGGCAGCAGGTAAGTGCTCCATTTCGTGCACCTTTCGTGGGTTGGGGGGAGGGGGCTTCGTTCTGCCATGGATTTCGGGGGGCCGAATGCACTGGCATTCAGCCTCACCGAGATCCGTGGTGGAATTCTCTGACATCCCTAGTTTAAAGCCTTCTAAGTTTGTGGCCAGTTCTAATCTGTATGATAGGACTGTTCCTTGGATAATGTACATGAGGCAAATTAGTTCTGAAATGCTCACTGTCATTTATATGGTATTAAAGCAGCTGGCCAATCAACTCCTTTCTTGGGTGGATTGTTGGTTAATACCTTAGGATGTCTGGCTGATGTTTCCTCAATGGGAGCTAATGCTTAGGAGATGAATGTCGGGGTCTTTGTGGGTTTTTTGTTTTTTTTACTGAGAAATCGATCAGAGCTTGGGGAAAGTGACACCCCTGTAGCTAACATAAGGGAGACATTATATGACTGTGAAACATCTCAGACCGGAGCAGAGAACTGTGAGGTGGCTGAAGGATGCCACTTCTCTCCCGGAGGCCCTGGTATGTGGTGGCAGAATTTCTACTTTCAAGAAATTCATCGTCGCCTCCGCTTATGTCCCAGCCAACTGTATATTGTAAATCAGAAGTTTTCTTTTAAAAACATGCCATAAGTCCCCAGTGCTTTCTGATCCATAGGAAACCAAGAACAGGTAGCACTACATAGAAATCCTCTGTGTGGGGAAAGTATAATCATATCTGTTTTCTTAAATGTTCAAAGGACTTAATATCTACCATTTCCACATGACATTGGCTATGTATTCTTTGATAGGAAGACATGCAGAGTGGTGACAATGTGCATTATAGAACTGCCTGTGGCATAGACCCCTGTAGCAATGTCAGAACTGATGTATTTAAGCCAATTCCACATTAGAGATTGCATTTGACCAAATTGTCTCCATGGATGTCAACTCAAGGTTGTTGTGGTCCTCCTCCTCCTCCTCCCCCTCCTCCTCCTCCTTCTTCTTCTTCCACATATATCTTCTACTGTGCAAGCAGTTTAATAAATCAGGTTTGACTTTGTTTTCAGGGGTTATGCCAGGGACTGTGTTATTACGGAAGACTTCCAGGAGCAGCAGAGAGCTAAAATACTGCCATGCAGTATTGAATACTGCTCTACACATAATTCAGGAGAGCAACCAATGCCCAATCAGAGCTAATCATGGCTATAACAAACTGTCTAAAATGCTGCAGCTATTGGTATTATTTTATTACATGGTGCATAACTTTCATTGCAGTGTGATGCCGAAGAACTACCAGCATATTTTAGCCTTGGTGTTTGCTCTAAAGGAGATCAATGAAAATCCCACAGTCTTACCTAATGTCACCTTGGGGTTTCGCATCTATGAGAGCTACTACAACCCACAGATTACTTATATGGGCACGCTTGGTCTGCTTTCTACACTGCATCAATTCCACCCAAACTACAAATGTGACGTGCAGAACAATTTGATAGCCATCATTGGGGGAATTTACTCTCTCATTTCTCTTGAGATTGCCACAATCTTGGAGATTTACAAGATTCCACAGGTAGGTTTGTAGACATGAGTGGGCTTCTTCAGTCCATATTGGCAGGAAGAACAGGCTTTGATATTTGAATTTTGGCCCTATTCCCCCTACATTTTTTTCTCATTTAGAAAGGTTTTCTCTAGTGGTTTTTATCACTACTGCCCAGGAACCTAGTTAATGAGTTCCTTTTAGCTTTAGAGGGTTTATTCTGGTGGCAAAACTTTTTTTTAATAGATGAAGCATTCCCTAACGGTGAGGTCCATTGTGAACATTATTAAAAACTGTGGGAATAAGTTTCATATTTTTTTTAAAAAAAATTCTCAGTGTAGTTTTTTCTTCTTTTAAGAAACATAGGTTGAATAACCCACACATTGTTCCATTCCATGTGTTGAAAATAATGGAATAACTTACATTAGCCTCCCAAAACCTTGAGCCCTCCAGATGTTTTCGACTTCAACAACTGCCAGGATCTGCTAGCATGGCCAATCATCAGGCATGCTGGGAGTTGTATTCCAAGACTTCTGGGTAGCAGGCTACAGCAGATTGGGGAAGTTTGATATGCAGTGTCACTGTCATGTATAGGCTTTAGAGCTACGTTCATTGACTGCTACAGCATCTAACTCATGGGTCTGCCAAACCTGGGGGCACATTTGATCTCTGCAAAACTGTCCTGGGTACCACCTTAAAATGGCTGCCACAGACCTGGCTAGTCAAAAAAGGCAAGTAAACTTCCAAAAATACCCAGTACAAGGTGAGATCTGAGCCCCAACACAAAAAACACTTCCTTTGAACCCAAAGTTTTCTGTGCCAACAGAAGTGCCCTCACCCTGTGCCCGGCTTGCCTGGCCGCAGGGGGGGGAGGTTGCGGGTGGTGGGGTGAGGACGGGACAAGGGCGAAGGCCATCTATACATTTATAGAAACACATCCCAAAAATCTTTTCAACACACAAATAATTGAATCAATATGATTTTATAAATGGTGCTCTATCAATAAAACGTTTAAAAATCCCTGAACATTCAACTAGCATGTCAGTAATGAAGGTTTAGATGAGCCACTTCTCTAAACACCTTGTTGTTCAGTCATGTCCGACTCTTCATGACCCCATGGACCATATAGCACACTAGGCCTTCCTGTCCTGCGCTCTCTCCCGGAGCATAATCAAGACCATATTCATTGCATCAGTGATGCTATCTAGCCATCTCATCTTCTGCTGTCCCCTTCTCCTTTTGCTACAGCGGTGATCTTGGAGCCCTAGAAAATAAAATCTGTCACTGCTTCCATTTCTTCCCCTTCTATATGTCAGGAAGTGATGGGGCAAGATGCCATGATCTTCGTTTTTTTAATGCTGAGTTTCAAACCAGCTTTTGTACTCTCCTCTTTCACCCTCAACAAGAGGCTCTTTAGATCTTCTTCACTTTCTGCCATTAGGGTGGTATCATCTGCGTATCTGAGGTTGTTGATAATTCTCCCGGCAATCTTAATTCCAACCTGTGATTCTTCCAACCCAGTGTTTCTCATGATGTACTCTGTATATAAGTTAAATAAGCAGGGCGACAATATGCAGCGTTGTTGTACTCCTTTCCCAATTTTGAACCAATCGGTTGTTCCATGTCCGGTTCTTACTGTTGCTTCTTGGCCCTAGTACAGGTTTCTCAGGAGACAGGTAAGGTGGTCTGGTACTCCCATCACTTTCAGAATTTGCCACAGTTTGTTGTGATCCACACAATCAAAGGCTTTAGCATAGTCAATGAAGCAGAAATAGATGTTTTTCTGGAATTCTCTTGCTTTCTCCATGATCCAGCGAATGTTGGTGATTTGATCTCTCGTTTCTCTGCCTCCTCGAAACCCAGCTTGTACTTCCAGTAGTTCTCAGTTCACATCCTGCTGAAGCCTAGCTTGTAGGATTTTGAGCATCACCTTGCTGGCATGTGAAATGATCGCAATTGTGCGGTAGTTTGAACACTCTTTGGCGTTGCCCTTCTTTGGAATTGGAATGTAAACTGACCTTTTCCAGTCTTGTGGCCACTGTTGAGTGTTCCAAATTTGTTGGCATATTCAATGCAAGACTTTAACAGCATCATCTTTTAGGATTTTAAATAGCTCAACTGGAATACTGTCATCTCCGCTAGCTTTGTTGTTAGTAACGCTTCCTAAGGCCCACTTCACTTCACTTTCTAGGATGTCCGGCTCAAGTTCAGTGACCACACTATCTTGGCTATCAGGGACATAAAGACCTTCCCTGTATAGTTCTTCTGTGTATTCTTTCCACCTCTTCTTAATCTTATCTGCTACTGTTAGGTCCCTGCCTTCTTGGTCCTTTATCATGCCCGTCTTTGCACAAAACCTTCCCTTGATATCTCCGATCTTCTCGAAGAGATCTCTAGTCTTTCCCATTCTGTTGTTTTCCTTGATTTCTTTGCATTGTTCATTTAAGAAGGCCTTCTTGTCTCTCCTTGCTATTCTCTGGAACTCTGCATTCAGTTGGGTATATCTTCCCCTTTCTCCCTTCATTTTTGCTTCCCTTCTTCCCTCAGCTACTTGTAAGGGCTCCTCAGACAGCCACTTTGCTTCCTTGCATTTCTTTTTCTTTGGGATGGATTGAGTTGCTGCCTCCTGAACAATGTTACAGACCTCTGTCCATAGTTCCTCAGGCACTCTGTCTATCAGGTCTAATCCCTGAAATCTATTCCTCACCTCCACTGTATATTCATAAGGGAGATGATTGAGGTCATACCTGAATGGTTTAATGGTTTTTCCCTACGTTCTTCAATTGAAGCCGAAATTTTGCAAGAAGCAGCTCGTGATCTGAGCCACAGTCAGCTCCAGGTCTTGTTTTGACTGACTGTATAGAGCTTCTCCATCTTTGCCTGCAAATGACATAATCAGTCTGATTTCAATATTAACCATCTGGTGATGTCCATGTGTAGAGTCGTCTCTTGTGCTGTTGGAAAAGAGTGTTTGCTATGATCGGGGTGTTCTCTTGGCAAAACTCAATTAGCCTTTGTCCTGCTTCATTTTGTACACCAAGGCTATGCTTGCCTGTTATCCCAGTTATTTCTTGACTTCCTACTTTAGCATTCCAATCCCCTATGATGAAGAGGACATCTTTTTTTGTGTTCATTTTTGAAGGTGTTGTAGGTCTTCATAGAACCGATCCACCTCAGCTTCTTCGGCCTCAGTGGTTGGGGCATAGACTTGAATTACTGTGATGTTGAATGGTTTGCCTTGGATTTGTACTGAGATCATTCTGTCATTTTTGAGATTGTACCCCATTACTGCTTTTCCCACCCTTTTGTTGACTATGAGTGCTACTCCATTTCTTCTAAGGGATTCTTTCCCACAGTAGTAGATATGATGGTCACCTGAATTAAATTCGCCCATGCTTGTCCATTGTAGTTCGCTGATTCCCAAGATGTCGATGTTCAATCTTGCCATCTCATGTTTGACTTCTTCCAGCTTACCTTGATTCATTGATCTTACATTCCAGTTTCCTACACAATATTGTTCTTTACAGCATCGGATTTTCTTGTCCTCACCAGACACATCTACAGCTGAGTGTCCTTTCGGCTTTGGCCCAGCCGCTTCACTCTTTCTGGCGCTACTTGGAAATTCCCTCTACTCTTCCCCAGTAGTGTATTGGACACCTTCCAACCTGAGGGGCTCATCTTCCGGTGTCATATCTTTTAGCCTTGTGATACGTTCCATGGGGTTTTTTTGGCCGGAATACTGGAGTGGGTTGCCATTTCCTTCTCCAGTGGACCACATTTTGTCAGAACTCTCTGCCATGACCTGTCTGTCTTGGGTGGCCCTGCATGGCATAGCTTATGGCTTCACTGAGTTACACAAGCCCCTTCGCCACAACAAGGCAGTGATCCATGAAGGGGTCTCTAAACATCTACATTTATGTAAGATCTCACCTGCGGCTTCTGAGTTCCAGACCATATTTATCCATTTCGGAATCTTACCCAATCAGGTTTTTGCTAATACTGATTTCATGTGCACATAAAACTCACATACAGATGTTATTCAATTCATAAAATATCTCTGCATTGTATTTCAGCTCACAACTGGACATTTTCCCCAGCATGGAGTGACAAAGCACTATCTCGTACTTTATATCAGATGGTCCCAAACGATGCTCATCAGTAATAAGCTTCTGTTGTTGTTGTTGTTCAGTCGTTAAGTTGTGTCTGACTCTTTGTGACCCCATGGACCACAGCACGCCAGGCCTTCCTGTCTTCCATTCTCTCCCTGAGTGTGCTCAAGTTCATATTCATTGCATCGGTGATGCTATCTAGCGATCCCATCCTCTGCTGTCCCCTTCTCCTTTTGCCTTCAATCTTGCCCAGCTTCAGGGTCTTTTCCAGGGAGTTTTCTCTTCACGTTAGGTGGCCAAAATATTTGAGCTTCAGTTTCAGTATCTGTCCTTCCAATGAGCACTCAGGGTTGATTTCCTTTAGGATTGACTGATTTGACCTCCTTGCAGTCCAGGGCACTCGTAAGAGTCTTCTCCAGCACCACAGTTCGAAAGCATCAATTCTTCAGTGCTCAGTCTTCCTTATAGTCCAATTCTCACAGCCATACATTACTACTGGGAAAACCATAGCTTTGATTAGATGGACCTTTGTCGGCAAGGTGATGTCTCTGCTTCTTACTATGCTGTCTAGGTTTGCCATAGCTTTCCTCCCAACAAGGAAGCATCTTTTAATTTCATGTCTACAGTCACCATCTACAGTGATCTTGGAGTCCTAGAAAATATAATCTGTCACTGCTTCCATTCCTTCCCCTTCTATATGCCAGGAAGTGATGGGGCCAGATGCCATGATCTTCATTTTTTTAATGTTGAGTTTCAAACCAGCTTTTGCACTCTCCACTTTCACCCTCAAGGAAAGGCTCTTTAGATCCTCTTTGCTTTCTGCCATTAGGGTGGTATCATCTTCATATCTGAGGTTGCTGATAATTCTCCCAGCAATCTTAATTCCGACCTGTGATTCATCCAGCCTGGCATTTCTCATCATGTAAATAAGCTCCTGTAACCACCTACATTTATGTAAAATCTCACCTGCAGCTAGGGATGGCGGAGAAATCTGCCACGGACCCCAATGAGGCTAGATTCCTTAGAATCTGGCCCCCGGAGTCCATGGCAGAACGGACTGCCCCCCCGCCACCCCGCAAAGCCCAGTCTTGACGGACCATACCTGGAGCCGGCTGGTCCAGGTCTGTCCTCTTCCTTCTGCAGCCGGCTGCTGCTGGGCTGCGGCTGCAAATGGCGTCCAGCGTAGGGGACACCATTGGCGTCCCTGCCCTTGGCTGTGAGTGGCTATGTAAATATTTACGTAGCCAATCACAGCCAAGGGCAGGGACGCAAATGATGTCCCCTATGCTGGACACCATTTGCAGCTTCAGCCTGACAACGGACGGAAGTCCAGCTGCAGACAGCCCCGGCCAGCAGCTCTGTGGGCTCACCATGGCATGGATCACCTCCCCCCCAGCAGACCCCAGAGCAGAACGGTAAGTGTGTAGTAACTTTTGAGTTCTAGATGATATTTATCCATGTAGGAATCTTACCCGATCAGGTTTTTGCTAAAATTGATTGCATGTGCACATACAACTCAGGAGGTTGGAGAATTCCACCATGGACTCCAGTGAGGCCAGATTTTTGAGTCCGGCACCCCAGATTCCATGGTGGAATGGGGCAATCCCCCCAACCCTGCGGAATCCCCCCCGGATGGTGCCTACCTGGGGGCAGCGGCGGCAGCGGCGGCAGAGGCGGCTCAGGCTCTGGGTGGTCTTCTGGCCGCTGCCGGGCTGTGGCCGCAAATGGCAGCCCTTACACCAGCCGCCATTTGCGTCCCTGTCTTTTGCCATGATAGGCTATGTAAATATATACGTAGCCTATCACGGCTATGGCAGGGATGCAAATGGCGGCCGCTACGAGTCACCGCAGAGCGGAGCCGGCCAGGGAGGATTCCGGGAAGGAGGACGGAGCACCTTCCCCCCCCACTGTGGATAGCCCTAGCAGAACAAGGTAAGTGTTTCGTACACCCCTACATACAACTCACATACAGATGTTATTCAATTCATAAAATATCACTGCATTCTATTTCAGCTCACAACTGGACCTTTTTCCCCAGCCTGGGGTGACAAAGCACTATCTCGTACTTTATATCAGATGGTCCCAAACGATGCTCATCAGTACATTGGGCTTGTCCAGTTACTTGTGCATTTCAACTGGACATGGATTGGGCTCTTTACTCTGGATAATATGCATGCAGAATGGCGTTTGCAAAAGTTACTGCCAATGCTTTCACAAGGAGGCATCTGTGTTACCTTTATAGAAAAATTGACAACCTTTGGAAAACGTGGGGGAAAGGCATGGTCATCGCATAGTGAATTGGAAGGACATTCACCTTTCATGGAAAGCAAAGCCAATGTATTTCTTGCTGATACTGCAACTCCACTTATAATTACAATAAGCATGTTCATTCAGAGATCAGTCCTAGATTCACCAATAAGTAAGTTATGGATTATGACAACATATTGGGATTTCACAGCAAGCACCACTTTAATGGGTAACGATATACAATCCTTGCATGGTATGCTATCCTTCGCAGTCCACTCAAAGGATCCATTCGGATTCAGGCAATTTCTTCAGAGTGTAAATCCTTCCTGGGCAAAAAAAGATGACTTCATCAAGGTATTCTGGGAGAAGGCCTTTAACTGTTCATTGAAACAATCCCGTGAGAATAGAGTGCTGAAGAAAGACTGCAGTGAGGACGAGAAACTGGAGAGCCTTCCTGGAATTTTCTTTGAGATGAGTATGACTGGTCACAGCTACAATGTTTACAATGCTGCCCTTGCTGTGGCACATGCTTTATATTCCATGTATGTATCAAGATCCAAACACAAATTATGGGAGTCTGGAAGAAAGCTGGTGCCCTGGAATGAGGTGGCATGGCAGGTATTTCCAATCAAAGCCACATCTTTTCTTTGTTTGGATAGGGAGGTGGCTGTGTGGAGGGTAAGCTGGCACCAGTGCCAGTGGTATTATGTCCTCTTTACATTAAAAGGTGCAGAAGTTACACATGAAGCTCTTCCCAGCTTCTCAATGGAGCATTTCTTAAAGTCATGCATAGGAGTTATTAGGTTTAAGGTTAAGGTTAATAGATATCACTTTGCTTGTTGTCTCCACCTCCTTTTCCTTTTCTATAGAATCCCATTCAGTAACTTATTTTTCTCTAGAGGGGCACGTTAAGGCAAAATGGCATGAGGGACATACCATAATTCCCAGTTACCCAAAATGATCTGCCACAAATTTCTAATTCTACCTGGTTAGGAAATGGGGCAGACAACTCTTCCCAAGGGAAAGGTTTTTCATCCTTCTAGCCACAGTAAAGTAGTGAGAAAGCAAGACCCAGACTGATGTAAAATAATCTCAACCTTCCTAGGATAGGTCAGTGTGATCACGAAAATACTTTGTTGTCCATTTGTGTGTTTTTATCTTTGAATTTAGCTCCATCCTTTTCTGAGGGGCATCTCATTCAACAACAGTGCGGGGGAGGCAGTAGAGTTTGATGAAAATGGAGAAGCAATCACAGGATTCGATGTTACAAACTGGATAATTTTCCCAAATCAATCCTTCCTGAGAGTTAAAGTGGGAATGTTCAATCCAGCAGCTCCTCCTGGAAAAAAGTTAACAGTCCATGATAAAAGCATCGTGTGGCCTAGGACGTTCAAGCAGGTGAGACAGCAAGGATCTTGCCAGATGTAGCACAACTTGATTGTTTTAAAATACTTTACACCACCTTTCGTGTCCAACCTAACCAGGCCGTGTACAATAAAAGAAACAAAATATAAATCGAAGAGTCACGGGAGTGCCTTTTTAATTGAAGGTGAGTCATGCACACAAAAGTTTCACCATTATAAGCCTCAAAATTCTACTGATTACAAAAAAGTGATGCCAGTTGAGCTAACAATTGGAAACATGGTATCCACTTTCTACCTGATGAGGTCTACAATTGTAGAGACTTGTGATAAAAATTTCCACAGGTACAAGGAGTTAAAATCTGCTGAAATGTGACACATTTACACTTTTCCCCCTATTTCATCATGGCATTTCATGTATAACTTCTAAATTTGGCTAAAATCTACTGATGTACTTTATTCAGAGTTGCTGAGGCTAGGGATGTTGCGGGAGCCCAACTGGGCCTGAGAGTCTACACCCCCCCATGACCCCCAGACTGTGCCCACCACGCTGTCCTCACTTGCCCCTCACATGCACTCTGCCGGACTCACCGTGAGCCCATCGGGTGAGTGCCCACCATTTTTCTGCCTTTGGTTTCTGCATAAAAAAGGAAGTTTAAAAAATGTGCATATTTAAATATGCACAGTTTGGTGACAGGAAAACTTACTATGTGCAATATTAGAGGTATAATGCTTGTGGGCGGCTGAAGCACGGGTCCGTGGGGAAGCAAGCAGGGGCGGTGCTTCAGTGGGCGCCCAGAGAACCCAAGTTGGGGTGGGTTCTCACATTCCTAGCTGAGGCGTGCCTTTCTTTGGTTTGGCGAGGTTCTGACCAGTGGTTAACAACTATTAAGGATTTTTTGTCCCATTACAACCTATGGCAGCAAATGCTTGTGAAGGTTTGTCATGCATGTGGAGTGTCATTCTGGAGCTACAATGCTGCAAGTACTTCCATGTTTTCAAAGGAGTTTGCAGAGGAAATCAAGGACATTCTGCTTCAATGCCTATGCCTTTATTTATGGGATGTGACTTCACAACATCAGGCCATACATTACTAGACAGATTGGGACACTAGCCTTGGGGTGCTTGGGGACTTTAACACTTCCCCCTACCCCCCTGCTGTGGTCCCACTCTGAATCAGACAGCCCTGACTCCACTTTCCATTGCCAAACAGGAATGTGCTTGCGGAGACCTATTCTGACATTTGTACACAATACGTGAAGGGCTAAACAGACCCACGATGACACTGGGGACAAGGCTTACATACGTGCCCATATCCCACTCCCCACATTACCCTACACACCATCCAGTGAATGCACACCTAGGGCTTCCGATACAAACATATTGCTTCTAACTGAGATAACAGCTCCAAATAATTTTGTCCCAAACCCACCAACCCAACTATGTACCTCTCTCTCTCTCTCTCTCTCTCTCTCTCTCTCTCTTTCTCTCTCTCTCTCTCTCTCACACACACACACACACATAAACACACACACACTTTCCTTGAACATCTCGGGAAGTTCAGGCTTTCTTAAAGAACATTCAAATACCCCCGCCCCCCGCCACCGCCTTTGAAGCTACTCTCCCATCATGTCCTGTTGATATATGTGTGCTGCCACAAGTATATAAGTGCCATTATCACACATGTCTCTTGCAAATCATAGTTTGTTTTGTGCAGGCATTGGTTTTGGTGGATTTTTTAAAAAGAACAAAAAAATGGACCCCCACCCTGATTTCCCAGCCACCTAATAAGATGGCAAAACAGGGAGAGCTGCGTTGGCACAGCCATGGCACATACATGCACCTAAAACATACATGCACTGGCACAACAGAGTGGTTTTTTACATACCATAGGGGATACCACAGCAGTTCCCTATAGAGGAGACACCTGACTGATGGTGTGATACAAAAACACACATGCACACACACAGGGCAGAAAAACAAGCAGGAGGGCTGCGGGTGGTGACCTTTAACCATAACTGTTTCATGTTGCTCACTGGGAAAATCCTCCACCTTAGTTTGGACTGTGAGGGCCTGTACCTTGTCTTGGGCAAAGAGACAGATTGGGGATGCTGTTGGGGAACTACCCACGCTGCTGCTCTGACCAACATCATGAGGTGTTGGAGAACCCTAGAACTATGGTCCTGGAGGAAGTGAACATCCACACTGATGCTGCCTTAACAGGACCAGCTCAGGATTTCATGTCCTCTATGACAACTATGGGGTTGTCTTGGATTGTCATTGACCCAATGCATAGGGCAGGGCTCACACTTCATTTGGCCTTTGTCTCGGGGCATGAGGTGGGTGGCCTGGATCTTGCTGCACTGTGACATGGTGAGGTGCCACAAGCCATCAACATAGTCACTCAGGTCCCTGCACTCCGGTGCGATCCTTAGTTGGCCTGATTCAGCATGCAGTGAGTCAAGCCAACTCATAGATTTTTCTGCAGGAGGTTTGCACAAATCCTAACTTGTGCAAAATCACAGCCAGAAATAGCGGAATTTGCATGAAATCACAGCTGCAAACAGTCTAAGCTGCGATTTTGTGCAAAATGTGCTTTTCATGGCCACAATTTGGCACTAATCCGCGTGCAACTTCGCAACACCCCCCCACACACACTAAAGTTCCTGAGTTTCAGGAACTATCATGCAGCTTGGCTTGCAAATGCAAGCCAAGCCAGGTCCATGCCGGGGATCTGTTGGGCTCTAAATGGCCTAAGCATCTATCCAATTTGGAACACCTTGATACTTGACACCTGCAAAATTATCTTTTTTTATATATAATAATTTTCTTTTTAAAAAAAGAAAAGAAAAGAAAAACACAACACAACAACAACAATAACAATAACATAAACACACAATACACAAACACTAGAATATCTCTTAAGATTGCAAGTTATTTACCTTTGGCTTCCCTTCCACAACAAATGCTCATTATTATCCTCTAGTTCTTATCTTAGTTGTATATTATACATGGAGTTCACAGACATTATCTCATTTCTCTCCTAATTTTAACAGCAACAAAAGAGAATTAACCATCTCAGAGTTCAAAATCCACATACATAGATATCATTTTTCTCTATTTCTTGTACAAATTCTCTAAAAGGTTTCCAATCTAACATCAATTTAGTTGTTGACCCTTCTTTAATTATAATGGTAAGTTTTACCATCTCTGCCAGCTCCATCATTTTCATGATCCGCTCGCTCACAGCTGGTATGGTTTCATTCTTCTACTTTAGTGCATACAATAATCTTGCAGCCGTTGTCATGGAGAAAAAGAGGGTTCCCCCTTTCTCTTCTACGTGTTTATCTGTTAGTCCCAATAAAAAGGTTTCTGGCTTTAATTCTATAGTAGTCTTTAATATTCTTTGAGCTAAAGACCGTTTCCAATATGCCTTAGATTTTTTACAAGTCCACCATAAATGATAAAAGGTTCCCTCTTGATCTTCACATTTCCAACATTTTCCAGAAACACCTTAATACATTTTAGACAATTTAAACAGTGACATATACCGTCTATACAACATCTTATAAAAATTCTCTTTAAGACTTGTACATAAAGTAAATTTTAAATATTTTCCCCACATACTTTCCCACTCTTCCATTGATATATTATGACCAACATTTTGTGCCCATTTTATCATACAATCTTTTACTTGTTCATCTTCTGTCTCATACCTTAACAGTAATTTACACAGTTTAGCAATAACATGCTCATCATTTGTACACAGTGCTGTTTCAAACTCAGATTCTGTTTGTTCAAATCCACTATTTTCTCATCTATTTTAAACCTTTCTTTAATTTGCAGATATGAAAACCACTGACATACATGACCTTCTTCCAATAAGTTTTACCTTGATTTTAACTTCTATTCCCCTTGTGGCAATTCCAGTAAATCATTGTATCTTATCCATTTATGTTGTTGTTGTTCAATCGTTAAGTTGTGTCCGATTCTTCATGACCCCATGGACCATAGCACGCCAGGCCTTCCTGTCCTCCCCTCTCTCCCAGAGCATGCTCAAGTTCATATTCATTGCATCTGTCATACTATTTAGCCATCACATCCTCTGCTGTCCCCTTCTCCTTTTGCCTTCAATCTTTCCCAGCATCAGGCTCTTTTCCAGTGAGTTTTCTCTTTGCATTAGGTGGCCAAGATATTTGAGCTTCAGCTTCAGTATCTGTCCTTCCAATGAGCACTCAGGGTTGATTTCCTTTAGGATGGACTGATTTGACCTCCTTGCAGTCCAGGGGACTCGAGCCCAAGAAATTAAAATCTGTTGCTGCTTCCATTTCTTCCCCTTCTATATGCCAGGAAGTGATGGGGCCAGATGCCATGATCTTTGTTTTTTTAATGTTGAGTTTCAAACCAGCTTTTGCACTCTCCTCTTTCACTCTCAACAAGAGGCTCTTTAGATCCTCTTCGCTTTCTGCCATTAGGGTGGTATCGTCTGCGTATCTGAGGTTGCTGATAATTCTCTCAGCAATCTTAATTCCGACCTGTGATTCATCCAGCCTGGCATTTCTCATCATGTAAATAAGCTCCTGTAACCACCTACATTTATGTAAAATCTCACCTGCAGCTATGAATTCAGGTCACCTGAATTAAATTCGCCCATGCTTGTCCATTTTAGTTCACTGATTCCCAAGATGTCGATGTTCATTCTTTCCATCTCATGTTTGACCACCTCCAGCTTACCTTGATTCATTGATCTGACATTCCAGGTTCCTAAACAATATTGTTCTTTACAGCATCGGATTTATGCATGCTATCAAATTCTCTTCTATGCATTGCTTCTTGTGAAGATATCCAACGTGGTATTTTTTCATAGAACCTTAATTTATATTTATTCCAAATTCTTAATACAGCCCTTCTTATATAATGATTATTAAAATCTACATTCACTTTTGTTTTATCATACCACAAATAACGATGTCACCTGTATCTCAATTCATGTCCTTCTAGTTCTAAAAGTCTTCTATTTTTCAATGTCACCCATTCTTTCATCCACATCAAGCAGCAGGCCGAAAAATAGGTTTTAAAATCTGTTAATCCCAAACCACCTCTTTCCTTTGCATCTTGTATGATTTTTATTTTAACTCTTGGTTTTTTTGCTTGTCATATATACTTCGTTATATCTCTCTGCCACTGCTTGAAAGATAACTCCAATGTAATAATGGGTATCATTTGAAACAAAAATAACATTCTAGGTAATACATTCATTTTGATCATTGCAATTCTTCCCAAAAGTGATAGTTGTAATTTTCCCCATTTTAATAGGTCTGGTTTAATTTCATTTCACACTTTAACATAGTTATTTTGAAAAAGCAACCAATTCATATTTGTCAAAAGGAGTCCCAAATATTTTACTTTCTTTTCAGTTTGGAAGCCAGTCTTATCCATCACCTTTTTTTTTTCTTGAACATACATATTCTTTGTTAAAAATTTTGTTTTCTGTTTATTTGAACCCTGCCATGGCCCACTGCTCCAAATTCTTTTAATTTTTTCATTAAAATTTCAATTCCCTTTAAAGGTTCTTCCGACATAAACACCAAGTCATCTGCAAAGGCCCTCAGCTTATGTTTCTCCTTTTTAATCTTTATTCCTGTAATTCAATCATCTTGTCTTATATCTCTGTTCAATAGTTCTAAAACCAATATAAACAATAGCAGTGACAATGGGCAACTTTGTCTTGTTCCTCTTTGTATCTCACAATGTATAGTCAAATCCCCATTTATAATTATTTGAGCTTTTGATTGGTATATACTGATTTCACCCATTTTATAAAGTTTTCTCGAAAGTCCAGTTCTTCTAAAGTCTTAATTAAAAATTTCCAGTTGAGATTATCAAATGCTTTCTCTGCATCTAAAAAGATCAGAGCTGCTTGTATTTCTGGGTGTTTTTCCAAATATTCCACCACATTCAAGTAGGGATGTACGAAAGTCACTTACCTTTCCGCGGATTATGTTGATGGTAAGTGGGGAGGCATTCCATCCCTCCCCCCAGAATCCTCGATGGAGGGGAGGTGATCCGTTCCTCCCCCCCCGGAATCCTCCATGGCTGGCTGTGCTCCGCAACAGCTCTGCAGAGCAGCCGGCCAGGCCCAGCGGGGGGCAGGGGGGTGGCAGGCCGTTCCGCCACAGATTTTGGGGGGCCGAATGCACCAGCATTTGGCCTCACCGAGATCCGTGGCAGAATTCTCTGACATCCCTACATTCAAGACCATTCTTACATTATCTCTCATCTGTCTCCTTGGTAAGCAACACCTTTGGTCCTCATATACAAACTCCTGCAATATTTTCTTGAGCCTTTCTTCCAAAAAGTGTTGCAAATATCTTATAGTCATTGTTTAATAATGAGATTGGTCTGTAGTTTTTTGCTGAGGTTAAATCCTGTCCTTCTTTAGGTATTAATGTTATATATACTGTTTTCCATATTTCCGGTATCTCCCCCTTTTCTAAAATACTGTTCATCATATTTTTCAACGGCTGCAAAATTTCTTCTTCACACTTCATAAAGGCAGCCGCCGGCGAGATCACATCACTCCAGTGTTGAAGGATTTGCATTGGTTACCAGTTATTTTCTCGGCCAAGTTCAAGGTGTTGAATTTGACCTATCCTTTTGAAATCCAATCATCCCATTCCAATCTCCCATTAAACACCAATTGTGAAAAGTTAGATCCACAAGTTTGGATAAGAGATCCTCATAAAATTCCGCTTTGTGGCCATTAGGTGCATAAACTCCTAAAATCAACATTGATACACCATTCAGTGTAATTTTAACTCCCACAAAATGACCTTGTTCAACTGACAATACCAATTCCGGTCCCAAATGTGGCTTAACATATAAAACTACTCCATTGTTTTTCTTTTTTTGGCTTGCAGTTATAAACTCTTCACCTAGTTTTTTTTTAATTAAATATTTGGTATCATCTTTCTTAATATGAGTTTCTTGTAAGCATATTATATCTTGTTTCAGTTTTTGTAAATAGTAAAATATTTTCTTTCTCTTTTGAGGAGCATTCACCCCATTAATGTTCCAAGTTAAAAGTTTATAATCCATTCTTTAAAAAAAAATAAAAATTAAGGTACATTCTTAATTTCCACCTGTTGCACCCTGTGTGCTGTCCTCTTCTTGTACATCAGGTTGTAGGTCTGTCCAATCTTTTCCATAAGTTCGAAGGAACTCTCTTGCTTTTTGAACTGAGTTCAACTTAAATCTCTGTTCTCTGTAAGAGAAGACCACACCTTCTGGGAATTCCCATCTAAACAAGAACTTTTTTTCTGTTTCAGGATTGTTGTTAAAAATGCATAATCTCTCCTTTTCCTCAGAAATCTTCCAGGAATTTATTTCATGACAATAATCTCTTTGCCCACCATCTTCAGTTTAGTTTTATAGTGTTTCTGAAGAATTGAATCCCTTGTAGTTTTCTTTACAAAATGTACAATAATATCTCTGGGTAGACCTCTTGTTTTTGCATATGTCAAATTCAGTCTGTAAGCTCCATCTATTTCCATTTCCATGGTTTTCTCTTCTTTACTCAAAAAGGCTGCTATAGTCTTTACCAATTCCATTCTGAGGTCAGGGTCTGTGCTGCCATAACTTTCCGCAACCCCTCTAAAACATAACAAGCATTCCTTGTCTTTAAGCTCAAACCAAGCTAAGGCAACCTGCTCACGTTCTAACTCCGTAGTTACAATTTCTGCATTATTTTCCAGTACTTCCACTCTTTGTCATTATTTTAACTTCTTCTGTTCTTTGACTTAATGCATCATCTAATTTCTTAAATTCTTGTCTCAGTTCTTCCTTCATGTCTTTAATCTCCTCCTTTCCTTCCAATACTTGTCTTTCCATCCATTTTTCTATACATTGTTCAAAGGTGCTCATCCTTTGTTCTATACGTTGCTCAAAAGTGCCCATCCTTTGTTGTATGCATAGTTGCAAAGCCTCCATCTTTTTTGCTTATAGCATCTATAATATTTTGTGTTTGTTCATCCAAGGGCAGTTTTTGTATATCTTGCTTCTGCTCAGGTACCTCTTCCTTGCTTATAGATGTTGCTTTCACCAATAATTTCATAGCTCCCATCAGAGTCTCTTTTAGAGAGCCTTTCCTGGATTTAGTATTTCTACTTAGTTGTTCTGTAGGCATCTCCCAGGTATTGGCTCTACTATGAGTTTTTCTGATATCCTTTGCTGGTTTATCCAAATTCATAGCACTCAATCAATTATCTTCTTCATTACTTCCTTTATAAAGTAATCTATCTGGATATCCAGTAAGTTATTGATCTTCCAATGCCAAAAGAGATCTCTCTCAGTATCAAAAGGAGAAAAAGGGATAAAAATAAAAAAGAACATGAAAAGAAGAAAGATTTTTCATAAGCTGCTGATTTTTTAACATCCAACAGGTGTCAGTAATACTCCTTCTTTACTAAATTTCACTAAATCAGCCCACAAGTTGATCTTATTCCAGCCTATTCCAGGCTTTCTGTCAAAGATTTATTTTGACTTTGTCGCTTTCTCAAGGTCATGCAGAAGATAGAAGCAACTGGACATAGCTTTCAGCCATATAAATTCAAACATTAAACCCTTCAAACAATGATTTAAAGAAATAGGAAGTTAATTAGACTGTAATAGTTATTAAAAAATACAAACAGTTTTAGTACTCTTTCTTTTTTCTTCTTTTGAAAGGACCTCTTGAGCTAAATTCACTTTGTAAAAGTCTGCAACTCCTTGATTTTAATTCAGGTTAGATTTCTACAACTGCCATACTTCTGCTTTTTTCTGTGTAAGGGGTGCTTGCTGGTAGCTTAAATTTCCAAATGGTATCTAAGACTGGAGCACGCCCATCCTCTTAATTAATTAAGAGTTTCAAAACAGCATTTCAGTAGGTGTTTATCTCCTGCATCTGACCTTAGTTTTCAGCCCCTTTGCATCCTCCACAAAGGCAGCTGTTCTTCTAAGATTTCATCCAGATGGTACTGCAGGCTTCCCCTTTATTTTCCAGGGGGAAAAAAAGGTTTCTCAACCTTTTCACAGCTGTTTGAAAGAAGCGACTTGCAGAGCCCCGCAAGTCACTGCCAGGATGACATGGCTCCTTACCGGAAGTCTCGACAGTCATGAAACCATAATGATCAAAACATCTTTTTCTCAGTGCTGTCCATTCTCCACTGATGTTTCTGATTAGGTGCTGCCCATTTCTGTGTGTAATGACAACTGCCATCCTGGCCACATCAGGAAAAAGAAGGAAGGGGAGCCATTTTGCTGCTATGATTGTGCCCCGTGTCCTCAAGGGGAAATTTCTAATCAGACCGGTAGGAATCATGGTTCTTCATAGATGTCAAACATACTGCATCTCATACCATATCCAGCAAAACCAGTGTAATAAAAATGTACATGGCCTTTGGTCTGGAAGGAGTAAGAAAATGTTACTAATCCTTGAATATCTGACTATAGGAAGAGGTCTTGTTATGCAAGAATGCAGACATCTCTTTTACATTCAGGCCTAGGTATGCTTGAATATCTGGCTATAGGAAGAGGTCTTGTTATGCAAGAATGCAGACCTTTCTTTTACATTCAGGCCTAGGTATGCTTGGTCACACATTTTGACACTAGTCTAAACATTGGATTGATGGTTTCTTTCAGTTGGAAATGTGCTTCATACATAAAGAAAAGAAGGAAGATATATACAGCCAGCTACTGACAAAGAACACAGTGCTGTGTCATCAAGTAACAGTGCAGACTCTTTGGGAGTCCAGTAATTCAATGTTTCTTGCATAATACAAAATAAAAAGAAACCACTCCATATGCAAAGCTAGGAGCCAGGGGGAAGGATTATAGTGTCCATGTAAAACTTTGCTATATAGACGTATAGATGGATAGACAACAGGCAGAAAGACAAATCATCACCTTTACCTTCCAATTCCCTGGATGTTTGAGTTTGACCCAAAATGAGATAGCCTTAATTCTGGTGTTAACCTGGCAAGATTAATGGGGCCAGAATGACCAGACATATTCCTTAATAGTAAGAGGCAAAGTTTCCAAGCACACCTTTCTGTCAAGGAATTTGAACAACAATACCCCAGGAGGGCTTGGAGATGGTTAGAGAAGATGACTCATCCTTATTCGCCCCTTCAGCAAGGCGGGGGCAAGCTAGGTGTGAGTGGGAAACAGCAGAAGAACTTCGGGAAAACAAAAGATTAGGGATGGACGAAAGGGACTTACCTGGTCCCTCAGCTTGCTTTGTGGTGGGGTGGAGGCGCTTCGGTTCAGGCGAGGGGGGGAGGCGCCCTGACTCGCCTGGCCGAAATTCAGGCTGGGGGGGAGGCGCCCCATTCCTCGCTGCCGAAATTCAGGCCGGGGAGGAGCGCCCCGTCTACCCGGCCGCGAAAAAAAAAGTAAAGTAAAAAAAACACACACACCCATGGTAAGCTACGTAACGATTTACGTATCATGGCTAGATTTCCAAAGTCAGCTGTGATAGGCTATCTAAGTCGTCACGTAGCCTATCATGAGTGACTTTGGGGAAAAAAAAAGCGCGTACGCTTTTTTTGGGGGGGAAAAAAAGCGCGTACGCAAATGGTGGCGCCCATGGGGCGCCACCATTTGCGTTCCTTAGTTTGGCACGTCTAGTCTACGTAAAGATGTACGTAGACTACGGCGAAAATAAGGGAACGCTATTTGCGTTGCCCTTATTTTCGCCGTAGTCTACGTACATCTTTATGTAGACTAGACGTGCCAAACTAAGGAACGCAAATGGCGGCACCCCATGGGCGCCGCCATTTGCGTACGTGCTTTTTTTTTTCCAAAGTCACCCGCGATAGGCTACGTGACAATTTATGTAGCCTGTCACAGCTGACTTTGGAAATCTAGCCGTGATAGGCTATGTAAATCATTACGTAGCCTATCATGGCTGTGTTTTGTTTTGTTTTATACTTTCCTTTTTTATTTTGCAATGGTGGTGGCAGCAGCCGGTCAGAAGACCGGCCGCCACCCCCGCCCCCGCCGAACCACCGCTGGGACCCGCCACCAAGAGGGACATTCGCACGAGGTAAGTCCCATCCCGGGGGGAGCAGGGGGCCGGCGGGGAATTTCACCACCAATTTCAGGGGGCCGAATGTGTTGGCATTCGGTCTCCCAGAGATTCATGGAGAAATTCTCTGCCATCCCTACAAAGATACAGAATGGGAATGAGAGTGAAGTGACCTATAAACTCTGAAGCACTGGGGGATAGTATCTCCCTCTCTGGAGATCTGATGTGGGAAAGGCAGGGCTGCTATTGGAGTGTTTTCTTTCACCTCTATTCAGTCTATGTATTTGTAAATTACATTCAACTATTTCAAAATGCCATAAGCCTCCCATGCCATAAGCCTCCACCTTCTAAAAGAAATCAAACCCAGGTAAGCACAACACCCAAAACCAGCAGTACCATCAGGCTCAGTAGGACTCCTGCCTCAGTTGGCAGGTTGGAAAGGGTGGTGAAATGAACATCCCTACCCCACACACACACTGCCTTCCCACCTCAGCTTCCAGCCACCACTGCCATCCTGCTTTGCAGTTGAGTTCCTGCTCATGTTTGCTGGGGATTGCATTTTTGGAGGGTTCAAAATGATGGGAGCCTCCTGCTGTGTCTGGCACTCTAGAATCTAGCAGGAGTGAAGATTCTACAATAGGATGCTGCTGCTGGAACCAAGTAAGCTGAGCGGGAAGGGGAGAAGGATGTCATGAGTGATTGTTGGGAAAAACAGGGGCAGGGGCAGGGGTGGGGGATAGTCTTTGCTTGCCTACATCAGGCAGTGGCATTGCAGTTGGAGAGAGAGAGAGAGAGGACTGCTTCACACAGGGCTTTTATCCTGCTATTGCGATTGCTCCTTCACACAAGCTTGCAGGCTCTTTACATGACACCATGATCATCCAAGGCGTTTCCTGCAATAAAGGCCATTTGTTCTGTTTTTAAATAGATCACAGGTAATGAGCTATCAAATTACCCTGTTGTGTTCTGCTTGAGTTCCCTCTGTAAAAAAAGAAGATATGGCAAGAAAAGGAGTGAGATCAATTAAAGATAATGGAAGACTCAGATATGGGGAGAAGGAGAGGAAAGGGGTGGGGAGAAGGAAGCATGTGAAAAAGGGAGTCGAAGTGATCCAGAATTTAAAATGGAAGCAGAAAGCCCCATTTTAAATGCAGGATTTTACACTGGTAAAGAGATGCCAAGTGAGAGAGAGAGAGAGAGAGAGAGAGAGAGAGAGAGCAACACCAGTTGCTGGGGAACGTGGGGGGGGGGTGCTGTTGCACTCATGTCCTGCTTGTGGACTTCTTATTCGGGCATCTGGTTGGCCATTGTGGGAACAGAATGCTGGAATAGATGGACCCTTGGTCCAATGCAGCATGGCTCTTATGTTCTTAAGTGTGTGTGTGTGTGTGTATGAGAGAGAGAGAGAGAGAGAGAGAGAGGGAAAGTGAGCAGCTTCCCGGTGAGCTTGTGGTTCACAGGTGAGATTTAAACACAGACGTCTTGGCTCAAAGTTCATGCATTACCATAATACATCAGGAAGCACCATGTTCTCTCTCATATCGGAGGCATATTTATTTTATATATATATTTGGTTTCCATACATGGATTAAGGCAGATGTATTTGGGCAATGCTATCTGATAGGGATAGAATATATGAATAATTCAAGATGAGCTATTTTAAAGGCCTCTACCACCTTCTCAGATTGCATCTGCTCTCTATCTCTTATTAAAAAGTACTTCTTTTTCTTTCCAGATATGGATTCCTGTACTGATTGTTCAGAAGATCACTATTCAAACTTAGAGCAGGATCAATGCATTCCCAAGGTTATAAGCTATCTCTCCTATGAGGAACCTTTGGGGATTTCATTGTCTTTCTCTGCTGTTGCTTTTGCTGTGATCACAGCTTTGATACTTGGAAACTTTGTGAAGCACCAGGACACTCCCATAGTCAAAGCCAACAACCGGAGCCTCACCTACATCCTGCTCATCTCCCTCCTTTGCTGCTTCCTCTGCTCCTTGCTGTTCATCGGACAGCCAAACAGGATGACTTGCCTTCTCCGGCAAACAACTTTTGGCATTGTCTTCTCAGTTGCTCTTTCTGCTCTTTTGGCAAAAACCATCACTGTGGTTCTGGCATTCATGGCTACCAAACCAGGATCCAAGATGAGGAAATGGGTAGGGAAAAGGGTGGCAAATTTGATAGTCATTTCCTGCTCCTCTATTCAAACAGGAATTTGCTTGATTTGGCTAAGTACATTTCCTCCATTCCCAGATATGGACATGCATTCACTGACTAGGGAAATTGTAGCAGAATGCAATGAAGGCTCAGTCACCATGTTCTACTCTGTTCTGGGCTACATGGGCATTCTGGCCATTGTCTGCTTCACAGTAGCTTTTCCAGCCAGAAAGTTGCCAGACAGTTTCAATGAGGCCAAATTTATCACATTCAGCATGTTGGTCTTTTGCAGTGTTTGGCTCTCCTTTGTTCCAGCCTATCTGAGTACCAAGGGGAAATACCTGGTGGCCGTCGAGATCTTCTCTATCCTAACTTCCAGTGCTGGCTTACTGGCTTGCATCTTTTTCCCTAAATGCTACATCATAGTGTTCAGGCCCCACCAGAACATCAGGGAGCAAATAACAAGGACAAAAAGCTAACAAAGAATGCCAGAAACCGTTTCCTTTTTCCAAAATGTGTGAATAATTGGTCTGAATTGCTTATGAATAACAAATTGTGGTCCTACTTCACCCCTGAACAGGGCCTATTATATTGAAAAATGTGGGATCTGATCTATGCAAATTAGTTGCATGTTTTGCCTTCTGAGTGTATCAGAATTCCTACCTAGCAACAATCAGCTTGAGGCCATTGCTGGTGACTACAGACCTGTTGTACCTTTGGTCTTTATACTGCACAAGGAGTCGGGTATACATACTCTGACTAAACTCGAAATCTATCTGTATTTGACAGTGATTGGAGACAAAGGCTTGGTTTGCACAAAATGGCTGACTGTGGTTTAAACAACCCATAGTTAATCGGGGCCATACCAGAGCAAGAGAGTGTTGTGCTTTCTATACAGTTGCCACTTCTCCTTTGCAACCAGTTTCTTAAAAAAAATGGAATGCCCCATCCATTAGTTGTTTGATGCAGCCTCAGTAGTAAAAGAGGAGGATTCGCATCAAACTCTAAACCACACCCCATTTTCAAAGGTGACAGTTGCACCGCCCCCTGTTGAGACAGAAAGTCCTGCCCTAGCTGGAAGTCTGCCGTATGTGATCAGTTGACCTGGTCATATGACCTTCATGGTCACTTGACGGGGGTCACGTGACCGCTCTACAAACTTGCCATACCGCCGTGGAAAAATCGGAATTCGTTTTAGAGCCCTAGGGGGTTCGGATGAGGAGACGGTTGAGCAGAGCCTTTTCCAAGCCATGCCCAGATTGGTGCGGCTGGGTCATGTAACCCCTCTATGAACTCATCATGCCACTGAGGGCTGCTAGGATTTGGTTTTAGAGCCCTAGGGCATATGGGTGTGGAAATGGCTTGCAGGGCCTTTTCCAAGCTGTGCCTGGATTTGCCCAGCGGGGTCATCTGAGCCCTCTATGAACTCACCATGCTATCACAGACCAATAAGAAGAGGTCTTAGAGCCTGTCCCTGTAACGTCACACCCCACAACCCCACTGACCAATTGAGATAGACTTGCCCCCAGAAAAACAGCCTTTTTTCTTGCCCAGGCACGTTTTCTACACAGAGAACATGGAATGGCTAAAGAACATGGAGTGGCCAAGAGTGACTGGGGGACCTTCAGGTTTTACTCATCCCCCAGTACCCTTGTGCATTCAGCCCAGAAAGATGGAAACTGCACCTATGACACCTGGAGTCATAAACATTAAACCAAGGAAGGGAGCTGTATCTCCCATGGGACAAAGAACTTTTCCTGAAACCGAGTTACACGCTGATTTGAGTATAGATAGCACTGAGGTGAAGCCTGTTGATGACATGGATGGGTGCTTATGAAAATAGCCACCTTGCCTTTAGAGAAAATGGAGCTGGGGAATCCTGACACAGACTGGTCTACTTACCGCACAGCCCTTGAGGATCTGGAAGAGGAGATGGAAGTTGTGGCAGAGAAAGGATGCACGCTGGTAAGTGTTTATTTCTGAGATTTGTTCTTAATAGTATTTAGGGAGCAATTGCAGGGGCGGTACATGCTGCTGACTCTAAGCTTTTCATTGTGTTACACAGGAACATGGAATGTGTGATAATATTGAGAACCTGAATATTAAGAGTTCACCGACAGTCAACATTTCCTGCCTGTCATGTATTTCCTGAGACATGTACGTAGAAAGATAATGCTTTTGGTGGCGGTTCTTTCTTTTGCACCAATAAAAATGCTTTGTAGTAACCCTACACATTCATTCTTGTGTTAACCTACAAAATGTCAGAGCACGAAGAAATCCTAAAGAAGATTTATTATACCCCCAGTGATGTTGGGAGTTTGGGTGGAGTGAACCCCTTATTTCAGGAGGCAAAGAAACAGAGCAAAATGCTGGTCAGAAGAGAGGTTACAAGTGGCTCTCAGATCAGGAGGCTTACACACTGCATAAACCAGCCAGGATCCATTTTAAAT
The DNA here is from genome assembly GCF_057233095.1 of Heloderma suspectum. Taxonomy (NCBI): domain Eukaryota; kingdom Metazoa; phylum Chordata; class Lepidosauria; order Squamata; family Helodermatidae; genus Heloderma; species Heloderma suspectum. The sequence goes on along the minus strand of NC_139463.1, from coordinate 88,736,554 downwards.
GAAATAGGACCATAGCGTCTGAAGTGGATGCACAATGGCAAGCCAATTTAGTCAACATGAAGCGATTTTCTCAATACAACAATGGTTACAAGTATATTTTAACCGTGATAGACATTCTGTCTAAATATGCCTGGGCTTGCACTAGGGATGTACAAAAGGGACTTACCTTGTCCCGCAGCTTGCTTCGCGGTGGGGGGGAGGCGCTTCAATTCTCCCCCCAAAGTTCAGGCGAGGGGGGGAGGCGCCCCGCCTCGCCCGGCTGAAATTCAGGCCGGGGAGAAGTGCCCCGTCTCCCCGGCCGCGAAAGAAAAAGTGAAAAAAAAAAAACCGTGATAGGCTACGTAACGATTAACGTAGCCTATCACGGCTAGATTTCCAAAGTCAGCCATGATAGGCTACGTTAATCGTCACATAGCCTATCACGGGTGACTTTGGAAAAAAAAAGCGTGTACGCAAATGGCAGTACCCCATGGGCACCGCCATTTACGTCCCTTATTTTGGCACGTCTAGTCTACGTAAAGATTTACGTAGACTACGGTGAAAATAAGGGAACACTATTTGCGTTGCCATTATTTTCGTCATAGTCTACATAAATCTTTACATAGACTAGATGTGCCAAAATTAGGAATGCAAATGGCGGCGCCCATGGGCTGCCGCCATTTGCGTACGCGCTTTTTTTTCCCCAAAGTCACCTGTGATAGGCTACGTGATGATTTACGTAGCCTATCACAGCTGACTTTGGAAATCTAGCCGTGATAGGCTACGTAAATCATCACGTAGCCTATCACGGGTGGTTTTTTTTTTTTAATTTTTATTTTGTAATGGCGGTGGCGGCAGCCGGTCGGGAGACCAGCCGCCGAACCGCCGCTGGGACCTGCCGCCGAGAGGGACGTTCGGCCATGGTAAGTCCCATCCCGGGGGGGCGGGGGGACGGCGGCGAATTTCCCCAACACTGTCGGGGGGCCGAATGCCTCGGTGCTCGGCCTCCCGAAGATTCGTGGAGAAATTCTCCGCCATCCCTAGCTTGCACTCTAAAAGGCAAAACAGGAAGGGAGGTGTCTGGAGTTTTTAAAGTGGTTTTCACACAAGACAGAATACATCCTATCAAAATACAGATGGACAAAGGAACGGAGTTCCTAAACAAGGATGTGGGTCATCTATTAAAACAACACGGGGTACACCACTTCATTTCCAATAGCAAGGTCAAAGCTGGGGTTGTTGAGAGGTTCAACATTTGTGTATGCACTTTTTTTTTTTCAAAGTCACCCATGATAGGCTACGTAACGATTTACGTAGCCTATCGCGGCTGACTTTGAAAATCTAGCTGTGATAGGCTACGTAAATCGTTACGTAGCCTATCATGGGTTTTTTTTTTTACATAACTTTTTTTTTCGCAGCAAGGCGCTCCCCCCTGGCCAGAATTTCAGCAGGGAGGGATGGGGCGCCTCTCCCCCAGCCTGAATTTTGGCAGGGAGAGGCGGGGCGCCTCCCCCACTGCCAAGAATTTTGGGGGGAGAACCGGAGTGCCTCCCCCCACCGAAAATAGCTGCAGGACCAGGTAAGGGACTTTCGTCCATCCTTAGATGTACAAAAGTCACTTACCTTTTCGACAGGGTGATTTTCTGTGGGGGGGAGGCGCTCTGCACCTCCCCTCGAAATCCTAATCTGGCTGGCTCCACTCTACGGAGATTCCGCGGAGCCGGCAGCCAGGGCCACCCGCAGCCAGAAATCTGGCCGCTGGGCAGCCTGCAGGAAAAAAAAAAACACAGCATACACAAATGGCGGCGGCTACGGTGGTCGTCATTTGCATTCCCTTTTTTTCGTTGTTTTAGCCTATGTAAATATTTACGTAAGCTATTACAGCGAAAAAAAGGGGAACGCAAATATCATAGTGACCACCATTTGCATTCCTTTTTTCCCCGCCGTTTTAGCCTATATAAATATTTACGTAAGCTATTATGGCGAGAAAAAAAAAGGAAGGCAAATAGCGCCCAATATGCTATTTGCGTTCCCCTTTTTTTCACTGTAATAGCTTATATAAATATTTACGTAGGCTGTTACGGCGGGAAAAAAAAGGAACGCAAATAGCACCCACTACACTATTTGCGTTCCCCTTTTTCTTCGCCGTAATAGCTTACGTAAATATTTACGTAGGCTAAAACAGCGAAAAAATGGGAATGCAAATGGCAGCCACTGTAGCCGCTGCCATTTGCATACGCTGTTTTTTTTTAGCTTGATGTGATAGGCTACGTAAATACTTACGTAGCCTATCACGGTCTCCGCAGGGACGCAAATGGCATCCCTGCGTTAGCCGTGATAGGCTATGTAATTATTTATATAGCCTATCATAGCTATGATGAGGAAGCTAATGGCGGCCACAGCATGGCCGCCATTCGCAAGTCATCGCGGATGGCAGCAGGTAAGTGCTACATTTTGCATGTCTTTTGTGGGATGGGGGGGCGGGGGCTTCGTTCTGCCATGGATTTCAGGGGGCCGAATGCACTGGCATTCAGCCTCACCGAGATCCATGGAGGAATTCTCTGACATCCCTATTGGATAGGCATAGGGATGTTGGAGAATTCTGCCATGGATTCCAGGGAGGCTGAATTCCAATGAATTTGCCCCCCCAGAATCCATGGCAGAATGAAGCAACCCCCCTTGCCACCCTGCAAAATGGGCCCGGAATGGATCATACCTGGTCTCGTCCGTCCGGTGCTCCGCAAATGGCGGCAGCGTCTGCGGCTGCCATTCACCTTCCTTCGATTGGCCGTGATAGGCTACATAAGTATTTAGATAGCATATCATGGCTAACACAGGGATGCCATTTGTGTCCCTGCAGAGGTCATGATAGGCTATGTAAATACTTACGTAGCCTATCACGGCAAAAGGCAGGAATGCAAATGGCGGCCGCTATGCCATTTGCATCCCTGTCTTTTCTTTTGCCGTGATAGGCTATGTATATATTTATGTAGCCTATCACGGCAAAAGACAGGGATGCAAGTGGTATAGCGGCCGCCGTTTGCATCCCTGCTTTTGCCGTGGTAGGCTACGTAAATATTTATATAGCCTATCAAGGCTCAGCGAAGGGACACAAATGGCGGTCGCTACACCGGCTGCCATTTGCAGCCGCAGAGCTGCTGCAGCCGGATGCCCAGCTGCAGATGCACCTGGCCGGTGGCTCCGTGGAGTCACGGTGGAGCGGAGCCAGCCAGGGAGGATTTCGGGGGGAGGGATGGATCCCATCCCCCCCCCCACCGTGGATGCCACTTACGAAACAGGAAAGTGTTTTCGTACATCCCTAGATAGGCATGAGTGGTTTGGCTGGGGGTTGGAATGCACACACTTGCCTGACAACATCTCCAAAACTACTGTAAGTGCTTGTGGTTCATGCATCCAATCAATGACCGAATCGCCATCTCTGTCTGTCTGAATAAATGTCAGTAGTTGTGAAATGATAACAATGTAACATTTGTAAATATAAACTTATGCATACTGATAGGGATGTCAGAGAATTTCGCCATGAATCTCGGGGATGCCGAATGCCAGAGCATTCGGCCCCCCAAAATCGGTGGCGGAACGGTCTGCCCCCTCTGCCCCCCCCAGGACGGGACTTACCTTGGGCAGATCTTCCTGGCGGCGGCGGTGGCAGCAGTTTGGCAGCGGTGCGGCAGCGGCAGCGGCCAGTCTTCCGACTGGCTGCCGCCACCACCATTTCCAGTTAAAAAAAAAAAACACATGATAGGCTACGTAAAGATTTACATAGCCTATCACATCTAGATTTTTAAAAAACACCATGATAGGCTACGTAAATGTTTACGTAGCCTATCGCGGCTGATTTAAAAGAAAAAAAAACGCCCATGGGCGCCGCCATTTGCGTTCCTTATTTTGGCACGTCTTAGTTTACGTAAACATTTATGTAGACTAAGATGGCAAAAATAAGGGGAACGCAAATAGCGTAGATGCTACGCTATTTGCGTTCCTTATTTTCGCCGTCTTAGTCTACGTAAACGTTTACGTAGGCTGTCTCCCGCACTGCCTTACCCCAGGCTGTCTCCCACACTGGCCTTCGACCTATTGCAGGTCCGCTGCTTCAGCACCATTGTCTGTGCTGGGAATACAGCCCCAAGGGCGCATACTCCCAGAACCTGTGCCTTTTCCGTCGTGAGTTCTCCCTTGTAGCAGTCAGCACTCGTGCACCTCTTGTCCAATGCCTGGGGATGGTAGGGTTACCCTTGGAAAGGCCAAGGGAGTAGGAAGCCTGGGGCCAGGCTACAGCTCCCTCCGGTGGGCCCATGCCCAGTTAGGTTGGCACCGCTATTCCGGCTTTAAGATGCTACCCAACAGGGAGAACGCATTTTAACTTGGAACACGGTTTCATGCTAGGTTTTAGGACCCTCCCCCTTTTTGCTAGGTCAACATAGGCCAACCTTACCTCATAAGCAACATTTCTCCTCGTCAGGTGTCGACAGGTTCGTGAGAGGTTCAACAAGGCAGTACTGGCAGAAGGGTTATGGCCCCCCCTTTTCCACACCCCAAAATGTACTCTAGGGATTTCCTTCTCGGAATGGTGCCCAGGAAATCCTCTAGGGAGTTTATGCTGATTTGTAACCTCTCTTCCCTGAAGGCCAGTCTGTTAATCACAAGATCCCTGATCATCTGTGCTCTGTGCGATACACCTCGTCGATGTTGCAGTTGTCTTGGCTTGGGATCCCGGCCACGGTCCCTATTTGGCATATGCTACATGGGGTCCAAAGATGGTGGTCAACTTTCTGACCGAATGCAAGTATTGCTTCCCTTTCCTTTTACCTTGGTTTCCCTTAGCCCACAAAAGGCTGTGGGCTCGTCTCCCACATCAGCATTCGGTGAAGCCAATCTGATACCCTTAGGCAAGATTCTTGCCTCCCTCAGGACAACTTTCAGGTCTTTGGGCACAGCTCCAAGCAGTTAAACATTTTCCTAGGGTTTCCCTTGGGGGCCATGCAAGATATTGTAGGGCATCTCCTTTTCCCAGGTAGGGTAGTGGCCCCTGACCGTGCCTTCTTGTGCCAGCTCAGTTTGGGCAGTGCAGGGACTGCGGATGCCGCACCATTGACCCAGGGTCACTTCTGCTGTGCGCACGTATCCATGGGCATGGCTTCAACTTAGTAGGCCTTTAATGGCACCTCCTTCCGGAGGCTTGAGCTGCTCCTCAAAGCCGGACTGTGGATTCAATGGGTTCTGCCGCTACCCTGGGGGGTTTCAGACTCATAGGGTAGGTCCGATCGTGCTGTGGGTAGTGGCCTGTAGAGTGGGGGCCACCACCACCACCAAGCACATTTTGGCTGATCTCATAGCCAAGTCAGTAACCCCCCTTCGATATGACAACATGGACACGTTATTCATTCCCCGTCCTCCTGAAATAGGAGGGTCACGTCATGTGCCAGTGTGTTCGTGCTCCAGTGTCGGTGTAACAACATCTGGTTCTGGGTCCGCCATGTCCCCAGTTAGGTAAACCCAATTGTCAATGCTTTGTCATGAAATCAGGCCAATGACTTCCGGGCCTTAGCCCCACAGGTGCGTCCATTCCCAGATCCCTGGGAGACTGGGAGACTGAAGCCAGACATGCCATCCTGCATTCCATAGCTCCCAGTACAGGACCTGCCTGCGACAGAGCAGGTAGGGTGTGCCGCCCCTTAGGCAAAGCTTCAGCAATAGGATTCATGGCCCTTACCTATAGATCATTGGCTGCAATTTTGCGTCTCCTTAAGGAACAACAGATTATCTGGGACCATAAGTCACATGCTGGCCGTTTAGCCTTCTGGCCCACAACGGTGAGATTCACTGACTCCATGTCAGATTTTAGGGTTCGGCTTGCAATATAGGGGTTATATATATATGCTTGCAATATAGGGTTGGGCACAGATGTCGCCTGCTTTAGTAGATTTTAGCTACCCCCTCTCCCCGGATACCCTTTTGGGCTCCAGGGTTAAGGGCCCTCCATTTGCGCTTTCCAGTAAGACATTTCCCTGTTCCACACAGCAGCCTTAACGGCCTTCTTCAAGCCCCCCTTAGGAATTCAGGGTAGGTCTGGGCTCCCAAGTCTGACTTGTCCCAGAGGGCCTTGATATGCTTCAAGGTACAGGTCTGGCCCAATGTAACCCACTTATGCATTTGGTGATCAAACTGATCGGTATGGCAAGGGCACGGCCAAAAGCAAGTCAATGGGTTATGCCCCGTCAGGGCGTTATGGGTTTTATGGAATGCCACAGTCGGAGGAGGAGCCTCCATTTTATCTCTTCAATGGCTTACCATTGACATAAGGACAATTTGGGAAGTTTCTACACTAGCTCTACCCTGCTACACCTAGGTAATTTGCAGTTCAGAACCCACTGTTGTTACATTGAAGCAGTCTCCATGGTAGCCACCAGAGGTTTCTCTCACAGGCACGTTATGGCAGTTTGAAAATGGGGCTTCACAACGTTCCGGCCTGCGTTCAAGAGTCATCTGCTTCTTCCTGACACAATTTTCGCTTTGCTTGCCCTAATGTGCTTATTCCTTAGACCAGCAGACTCAACGTACATCGGAACAGGTGCTTTTACATGATGTCTTGAGCTGCACGAAGGGGCTTGTATGTCGACTTCAGACTTCAGCTTCTGTCACCCCAACACATTAAGACCCAGTGACTTCACAGATGAGGCATAGGGTGGGAGTCCCCCCTCCTCACTCTGTTCCACCAAAGTTTGTCAGTCTTCCTCCACAGGTCCAATGTGGCCCAATTTTCAACCCAAGCTTGTTGTCTGCATCTTCTTTAACCCATCTCCGCTCGCAAGTGCCCTAACCCCGGCGCCAGCTTGTCTGGCTGAAAGGGGGGGACATTGTGGGTGGGTGGGGTGACAAGACACAGGGGCCTCTGATTGGTGCACCCCAGTGGCACCACCATGCAAGGAGGGGCAGGCTGAGTTCCTTAAATTCAGCCCCCCTCCCAATCTCAGCTCTTTGGCTCGACGCAGCTCCCTCCCACCCTCCCCTAAGCAGTGTGGGTTTCTTGCCAGTTGCCCTTTGGGAGCCATGTAGGACTTTTTTGGCTCACAGTTTGATTGGCCTATTACTGTGCGTCTTTGTTGCCTAGGTCACACTGTTTTGCAGATTTAGTGTGTCCTGTAAGGGAATATGGTCTATATCATTGGTCACATATCACAGGACGGGCAAAACAGGAAAGTAGGGATGGTGTGCATGCAGAGGCACCTTATGGTGACAGGTGATGCCTGAGGCCCCCCGAACAGGTTGTGCAGTTCGGCGGGGGGATAAGGGTTGCCTGGGAGACCAACCCTACTCACTCACCCAGGTGTTGTGTGGAACCGGGTTGGGGGTGACACTGGATGGTCTACCTCCCCCAGAAGGGGCAGTACGGAGGGATGGCGAGATCACTGCCACCCCACAGGCTGGGTGTGTTTTCGCCCAAGAAGTGCCAGCTAGCCACTGACACATTTAGATGCCCGTCCTAGTTACCCCTTTGCAGCTATTTCAATAAATGTGGCCCAATTTTCAACCAAAGCTTGTTGTCTGCATCTTTTTTAACCCATCTCTGCTCGCAAATGGTCTAACGTTTTCTTAATTTATAGCTTATACCATAAAAATGGTAACTGATAGGGTCATTATTATAATTTCTAAGAGTATTCACTTGCTTTCCAATGCAGTTGTAATACTTTAAACCTGACACTTGGTTCATACATTACAAAGTTAGAAAAAGATGGCTTCGGCCATCTTGCTGACATTATAAAAAGCTGAAGAATTCAGAATAGGCTATCACATGACAATAGAATCTAGAGACACTCACCTTTAAAAAATCACAATGAAGTTTTGCCACCTTACTTGATACCAATATCTCAATTTTCAGCTCTTCACCAACTATAACCTGCCTCACATGATTACTGTGAGAATAAAAATGGAGAGAACGTTAGTTCCTGGAGGAAAGGCAAGACACAAATGTAATAAAACAGAGGAAGTGATTATACACTAGAAAAACATAATTGTCTTGCAATATGTTCATGATAAATGTCCCTAGCATGAACACTGACCACGCATTTACATACCTGTAAAATAGAGACCTTCAGCAAAGGAGATTGTTACCTTGTCGTGGTGCTGGAGCTTGAGCACCTCAATGAAGTCATGAGCTAAACTGTGAAGGGACTAAAGTCAGACTAAATACGATCCCTGGGGAAGGAAACGGCAAGCCACCCCAGTATTCTTGCCATGAAAATTAAATGGATCAGTACGACCAGAGATATGTCGGTATACCATCGGAAGATGGGACTCCTAGGTCAGAAGATGGTCAAAATGCTACTGGGGAGGAACAGAGGATAAGTTCAACTAGCCCCAGATGTGATGATATGGGCAGCTCAAAGCTGAAAGGATGGGTAGCAGCCGATGGTGCTGGTGGTGAACGACGAATCCGATGTTCTAAAGATCAACACAAAATAAGAACCTGGAATGTAAGAACGATCAGCCAGGGCAAATGGGTTGTGGTTATTGGGGAGATGTCAAGATTAAATGCAGACATTCTGGGTGTCAGTAAACTGAAATGGACTGGAATGGGCCACTTCACATCAAATGACCACCAGATCTACTACTGTGGACAAGAGGACCACAGAAGAAATGGAGTAGCCTTCATAATTAATAATAAAGTGGCTAACACAGTGCTTGGATAAAATCAAAACAATGACAGAATGATCTTAATTCGAATTCAGAGTAAGCCAATAGTGATGGCAGAGAATTCCACCATGGATCTTGGGGAGGCCAAATGCCAGTGCATTCGGCCCCCCGAAATCTGTGGCGGAATGGCCTGCCACCACCCCACCTCCACCCCACGGGTCCCCCCAGGACGAGACTTACCTGGAGCAGATCTTGTGGGTGGTGGCGGCTGCAGTGGCCGCTGCGGCAGCAGCGGCTGCAGCGGCTGGTCTTCCGACCGGCTGCCACCGCCACCATTTGCAGGTGTTTTTTTTTAAGCCCACATGATAGGCTATGTAAGTTTTTACTAGTGATGTACGAAGGGGACTTACCTGGTCCCTCACCTTGCTTCGCTGTGGGGGGGAGGTGCTTCGGTTCTCCCCCTGAAGTTCAGGCCAGGGGGGGAGGTGCCCCGCCTTGCCTGGCCGAAATTCAGGCTGGGGGGGAGGCGCCCTGCCTCGCCCGGCCGAAATTCAGGCCAGGGAGAAGCGCCCCGTCTCCCCGGCTGTGAAATAAAAAGTGAAAAAAAAAACCCACCCGTGATAGGCTACGTAACGATTTACGGCCTATCACGGCTAGATTTCCAAAGTCAGCCATGATAGGCTACGTTAATCGTTACGTAGCCTATCATGGGTGACTTTGGAAAAAAAAAGCGCGTACGCAAATGGTGTTGCCCTTAGCGTTGCCCTTAGCAAATAGCATTGCCCTTACTTTCGCAGTAGTCTACGTAAATCTTTACATAGACTAGCCGGGACCAAATAAGGAACACAAATGGCGGCACCCATTGGTGCCGCCATTTGCGTACACACTTTTTTTTTTTCAAAGTCACCCATGATAGGCTACGTAACGATTAACGTAGCCTATCACGGCTGACTTTGGAAATCTAGCCGTGATAGGCTACGTTAATCGTTATGTAGCCTATCATGGGTTTTTTGTTTTTTTTACTTTATTTTGTAATGGCGGCAGCGGCAGCAGCCGGTCAGAAGACCGGCCGCCGCCCCCGCCCCTGATGAAATGCCGCTGAACCACCACCGGAACCCGCTGCCGAGAGGGACATTCGAGGGAGGTAAGTCCCATCCCGGGGGGGGCGGAGAATTTCACCAACAATTTCGGGGGGCCGAATGCATTGGCATTCGGCCTCCCCGAGATACGTGGAGAAATTCACAGCCATCCCTAGTTTTTACGTAGCCTAAAATGTCTGGGTAAAAAAAAAAAAAAAAAGCGTACGCAAATGGCAGCGGCTATGGCCACCCGCATTTGTGTTCCTTATTTTGGGCCATATTAGTCCATGTAAATAATTACGTAGATTAAGATGGCGAAAATAAGGGGAATGCAAATAGCGTCCACTATACTATTTGCGTTCCCCTTATTTTCGCCGTGTTAGTCTACGTAAATATTTACATAGATTAAGATGTCAAAAATAAGGAACGCAAATGGCGGTGGCCATAGCCGCCGCCATTTGCGTACATGGTTTGTTTGTTTTTTCCCAGAGCCCTCCACTGCCGGGAATCCGGCTGCAGATGGCTCTGGCCTGGCTGGGCCTGGCCGGCTGCTCCGCAGATCCGCTGCAGAGCACAGCTGGCCAAGGAGAATTATGGGGTGGGGAGGAACAAAGCGCCTCCACCCGGTCCAGGATTCCGGGGGGAGGGACAGAGGGCCTCCCACCCATCCAGGATTCCAGGGAGAGGGACAGAATGCCTCCCCCCCCACCATCAGCATAATCCGCAAACAGGTAAGTGATTTTCGTACATCCCTATAAGCCATTTAACATCACAGTGATCCAAATAAACTTCCCCAACCACAGATACTGAAAAAGCAGAGCTAGATCAGTTTTATGTAGGGATGTACGAAAGTCACTTACCTTTTCGCAGGGGTGCTTCGTGGTGGGGGGGAGGCGCTTCGCTTCTCCACCCAAATTTCAGGCGAGGGGGGATTTCTCCCCGAAACTTGTTCGGGGGGCCGAACACGTTGGCGCTCGGCCCCCTGAAGTTTCGGGGAGAAATTCTCCGCCATCCCTAGCGTGGACAGGAGCAGGTAAGTGCTCCATTTCACGCGCCTTTCATGGGGTGAGGGGGTGGGGGCTTTGTTCTGCTATGGATTTCTGGAGGCCGAATGCACTGGCATTCGGCCTCAGTGAGATCTGTCGCGGAATTCTCTGACATCCCTAAAGAATGTTAAAACTATTGAACAGTGGCACTTATTTCACATGCCAGTAAGGTAATGCTCAAGATCTTGCAAGGTAGACTCCAGCAATTCATGGAACGAGAATTGCCATATCTACAAGCTGGGTTTTGAAAAGGCAGAGGAACTAGAGACCAAATTGTCAGTATCCTCTGGATAATGCAGAAAGCCACAGAGTTTCAGAAAAACATCTATTTCTGTTTTATTGACTATTGTAAAGCCTTTGACTGTGTGGATCATAACAAAGTGTGGCAAGTTCTTGGTGGTATGGGGATACCAAGTCATCTTGTCTGCCTCCTGAGGAATCTGTATAATGACCAAGTAGCAATGGTAAGAACAGACCACGGAACAATGGACTGGTTTAAGATTGGGAAATGAGTATGGCAGGGTTGTATACCCTCACCCTACCTATTCAACCTATACGCAGAACACATCATGCGACATGCTGGGCTTGATGAATCCAAGGCTGGAGTTAAAATCGCTGGAAGAAACATTAACAATCTAGGGATGTAAGAAAGTCACTTACCTTTCACGGATTATGTTGATGGTGAGGGGGGAGACGTTCCATCCCTCCACCCGGAATCCTCGACAGGGGGGGAGGTGCTCCGTTCCTCCCTCCCCGGAATCCTCTGTGGCTGTCTGTGCTCCGTGGCAGCTCCGTGGAGCAGCTAGCCAGGCACAGCCAGGCCAGAGCCATCCGCAGCAGGATTTCTGGCCACGGAGGGCTCTGGGGAAAAAACAAACAAACCTGCATACGCAAATGGCAGCGGCTATGGCTGCCGCCATTTGCGTTCCTTATTTTTGCCATCTTAATCTACATAAATATTTACGTAGACTAAGACGGCGAAAGTTAGGGGAACGAAAATAACGTAGCAGATGCTATTTGCATTCCCCTTATTTTCACCGTCTTAGTCTACGTAAATATTTATGTAGACTAAGACGGCAAAAATAAGGAACACAAATGGCATTGGCCGTAGCGACTGCCATTTGCATATGCGAGGTTTTTTTTTAAAAAAAAAAATACCCTACCCAGCCATGATAGGCTACATAAAGATTTACGTAGCCTATCACGTCGTGTTTTTTTTTAAAAAAAATCCAGCCATGATAGGCTACGTAAATCTTTACGTAGCCTATCACGTCTTCTTTTTTTTTTTAAACAAGAGTGGAAATGGCGGTGGCAGCAGCCGGTCGGAAGTCCAGGCGCCGCAGCTGCCGCCGCCACCGCCGCCGGAGCCGCCGCCGCCCGGAAGATCCGCCCCAGGTAAGTCTCCTCCCGGGGGGGGATCCGCAGGGTGGCGGGGGGGTAGCAGGCCATTCCCCCACCGAGTTCAGGGGGCCGAATGCACTGGCATTCGGCCTCACTGAGATCCATGGTGGAATTCTCTGCCATCCCTATAACAATCTCAGATATGCAGATGATACCACTTGGATGGCTGAAAGCGAGGAGGAGCTGAGGAACCTCATGACGAAGGTGAAAGAAGAAAGTGCAAAAGCTGGGTTGCAGTTAAACCTCAAAAAAACCAAGATTATGGCAACCAGCTGGATTGATAACTGGCAAATAGAGGGAGAAAACGTGGAGGCAGTGACAGACTTTGTCTTTCTAGGCACAAAGATTACTGCAGATGCTGACTGCAGCCAGGAAATCAGAAGACATTTACTTCTTGGGAGGACAGCAATGACAAATCTTGATAAAATAGTGAAGAGCAGAGACATCCCACTGACAACAAAGGTCCGCATAGTTCAAGCAATGGTATTCCCTGTAGTAACCTATGGCTGCGACAGCTGGACCATAAGGAAGGCTGAGCAAAGGAAGATAGATGCTTTTGAACTGTGGTGCTGGAGGAAAATTCTGAGAGTGCCTTGGACTGCAAGAAGATCAAACCAGTCCATACTCCAGGAAAGAAAGCCAGACTGCTCACTTGAGGGAATGATATTAAAGGCAAAACTGAAGTACTTTGGCCACATCATGAGAAGACAGGATACCCTGGAGAAGATGCTGATGCTAGGGAAAGTGGAAGGCAAAAGGAAGAGGGGCTGACCAAGGGCAAGATGGATGGATGATATTCTGGAAGTGACAGACTTGACCTTGGAGGAGCTGGGGGTAGCGACGGCCGACAGGAAGCTCTAGCATGGGCAGGTCCATGAAGTCACAAAGAGTCAGAAGCGACTGACTGAATAAACAACAACAACAATAGAGACAAGATGTATCCAGTATCCCATTTGGAAATTTATCTTATCGAAGCCCTGGAGAGGAGGCCTGAACATCTCTTGTAACGCATATTAAACATTCAAAATTGGGGGGGGGGGACATCCTCTTGCTTTTCATATGTCCCAATGGTATGGCTCCATCTTCTGCCTGACAATCACCTCCGATAAATTTGAGCTTTTTTACATGAGGCTGTTAATCAGCTGTTAAGCCCTTGTATCTATTTTCAATTGCAGCATAGAATTGAGATGCAAGTGAACACAAGGAAAGTTTCCTTTCCTGCTTTTCTGCTTCATAACCTCTAGGTGGCACTGTGGTACAGTGGAACAGTGCAAATATACAGGTAAAATACCTGCTTTCTTTCATTTAACAAATAACACTCTACTTCTACTGATCTCCAAAAACTCACCCGAAGTGCTCTCTAGAAACAGAAGCACAACTGGAGGGCCATGACACTGTAAACAACCATGGCTAGGGAATGACAGGCGCACAATAAATGGCTTTGTTAACAGCAAAACCAAGAAAGTGTTACGTGGCACCTTAAAGACTAATGAATTTATCCCGGCTCAAGCTTTCATGGACTTCACTTCATCAGATGCATGGAATATAACGGGGATTTTCAGGTTTATATACAGTACATATAGTTATGGGGTGGCGGGGGTGGTTGTAAACTGTGAGGTCAGAAAGAAATTAAATGCTGAAAGTACTTAATGAAGGAAACTAAGCTCCTTTTCATTAAATACTTCACAGTCTTTTGACTGCATTTCCCTAAACAAAAAACTTAAAAAATAGGGGAAACAGTCCACTAGCATACTAGATGACAACTCTGGACTACACTGCCGTGATGTCATCCGTTACTCTCTTTTCCAACAAGATGGGTATAACAACCATGGGCTACTTCGCAGTGCTGATGTAACCCATAGTCAGATACAGCAGCAAGTTCTGAGGACATCCAAACCAAACATCCTTTTGCATGTTGTGAGAACAACAACAATAGCAATGATATTCCACACTTTGAAGTCATGAGGCCCAAGTGTGAGAGGAGTGGGGTGGAGGAAGAACCACACAACACACCCCATACAAAAGCACTTCTTTCGACACACATTCTCCTGCTCCAGCAGCAACTCCTATTGCACAGATAATCAAGTGACTTTAAGAACATGAGCAGGAGGGGGGAATCCACACTGCCACACATCATCATCAATAATAATAATAATAATAATAATAAAAAAACAATAATAGGAAGAAGAAGAAGAATTGTCAGAGTAACACAGAAAAGCAGCCCTTGGAACACAGCAGCAAGTTCTCAGAACATCCAAAATCCTTTGCTTTGCATATCCAATACAAAACATCTCCCAAAGCTGCATGCCTACTCACAAGTAACAATGCTGAGAAGCAGCACAACAATCCATCTTATGCATATATGGGTGCAAGAATAGGTTATTTAGGGAGCTATCCTATGGCTGCTGGCCAGTGGCTAGACGGCCATAGGATATATGGTTTTCCGAGAACTGACCTCAGAGCCTGTGCTCCGAAGTCGGTTCCCAGAGAAGTGACCTTCCGCCCCTTCCACGCTGCCTCGCGTGGAACAGCCCCATGCTCTGCACTCCAAAGAGGGGCATGGAATGGCCAAAACGGGGCGTTCTGGGGGGCATTCTGGGGTGGGGAAGGCGGAAATGCCAGTACGACACATCCTATGTGTCATCCAGCAGCCTCTTCCCCCCTCCACCTTCTCACAGACGGCCAAAATGACTGTCTAGCCGCAAATGTAGGGCAGGAGAAGCATGGAGGGAACAATCCCCTCCATGTTTCTCCTGCCATGTACTGGATAGGCAGTCCCCTCCAATTTCGAAGGCAGCCGCCTATCCCCATAGGATTGTGTCCTTAGATAGAAAAAGGTCCTACAATTCCCAGCATGCCCCATTCAGCATGGCTGCCTAGCATTCAAAGGCACACACAAATGCTTTTTAAAAATGAATTCATGTGGCCACTGTGATAAAAAAAAATCACATTTTTCCTTTAAAAAAATGAATATGACATGGAGCAACCAAGAATCAAAATCAATCTTTTCCACACACACTCACAAATCCATTTTAACATACCAAAGGTATTCCCCACATGCTCAAGTCACAAATCAGTTTTAAAAGTACTATTTCTTTTGAACACAGGTGCACACGTGCACATGCACGCACGCACACACTATGCCATACATTGTCCAAATAAGAAGTAGATAGGTAATGATTTTGGAGGAGCAAGCAGGGAATTCTTTTGGAAGCAAAAAGTGGCACAAAAAGTGGGAGACAAATTCTGCAAAACATGACCCCTCCAGGAAATTCCTGACTTGTGTGGCAGATAACTTCCTCCTACACAAAGTAGAGGAAGGAACTAGGGGATCGGCTATCCTTGACTTGATCCTAACCAACAGAGATGACTTAGTGGATCAAGTAGCAGTTATAGGAACTCTGGGGGAAAGTGACCATGTTGTACTTGAGTTCTTGGTTCTAAGGGAAGCAAAAGCCGAGTGTAGTCAAACGCTTACCCTGGATTTTAGGAAAGCTGATTTTAATAAACTCAGAACAATGATCAGTAAGGTCCCATGGCAAGCAACGCTAACGAGAAAAGGAGTCCAAGATGGGTGGGAGCTTTTAAAAAAGGAAATTCTCAAGGCACAATCACAAGCAATTCCAACAAGAAGAAAAGGTGGAAGACAACAGAAGAAGCCAATGTGGCTTCACAAAAAGCTTAGGGATGACCTGAAAACAAAAAAGGACACATATAGGAAGTGGAAAGAAGGCTAAGTAACAAAGGAAGAGTACAGGCAGGTAGCACAGAATTGCAGGGATGGCGTCAGGAAGGCTAAAGCTGAGAATGAGCTGAGGTTAGGGAAGGATGCTAAAAACAACAAAAAGGCTTTCTTCAGCTACGTGCATAGTCAAAGGCAGAGGGAAGAAATGGTTGTTCAGCTATTAAATAAGGATGGCAAAATGATAACAGATGACAAAGAAAAGGCAGAGGTGCTCAATTCCTACTTTGGCTCAGTCTTCTCCCAAAAGAGGGTCTATGACCCCCCCTGGCAAAGGCTGAAGGGGCAGGATTGCAGCTTGAGATCGATAGGCATATGGTCTAGGAACACCTCATTACTTTGAATGAGTTCAAATCTCCAGGGCCAGATGAGCTGCATCCTGGAGTAATAAAGGAGCTGGTAGAAGAACTCTCAGAACCGCTGTCTATTCTGTTTGAGAAATCATGGAGGATGGGGAAGTGCCAGATGACTGGAGGAAGGCTAATGTTGTCCCTATCTTCAAAAAGGGTAAAAAGGAGGAACCTGAGAATTACAGACCAGTCAGTTTAACATCAATCCCTGGGAAAATTCTGGAGCAGATGATAAAGCAATCCATCTGGAAGCCCCTTGAAAACAATGCCGTGATTACTAGGGATGTCAGAGACTTCCACAATGGATCTCGGTGAGGCCGAATGCCAGTGGATTTGGCCCCCCGAAAGCCATCGCAGAATGGCCTGCCACCCCCCCCACCCCCTGCGGATCCCCCCTGGGACAAGACTTACCTGGGGCGGATGTTCCGGATGGCAGCGGCTCCAGTGGCAGCTTCGGCGGGGGTGGGGGCGGCTGGTCTTCCGAACGGCTGCCGCAGCCGCCATTTGCAGTCTGTGTCTTCCCCCACCCCCCATAGACGTGATAGGCTACATAAAGACTTATGTCGCCTATCACATCTGGGTTAAAAAGAAAAACGCGTACTCAAATGTCGGCGGCTACGGCCACCACCACTTGCGTTCCTTATTTTTCACCGCCTTAGTCTATGTCAATATTTACGTAGACTTAGACGAAGAAAAGAAAGGGAAATGCAAATAGCGCCCACTACGCTATTTGCATTCCCCTTTCTTTTCTTTGTCTTAGTCAATGTTAATATTGACGTAGACTAAGGTGGTGAAAAATAAGGAATGCAAATGGCGGTGGCCGTAGCCGCCACCATTTGCATATGCTTTTTTTATTTGTTACCCAGAGCCCTCCACGGCCAGAAATCCGGCTGCGGATGGCCCTAGCCTGGGCCTGGCCGGCTGCTCCGTAGAGCCGCCATGGAGCACAGCCAGCCATCAAGGATTCTGGGGGGAGGGACGGAATGTCTCCCCCGCCATGAACAGAATCCGCGAAAAGGTAAGTCACTTTTGTACATCCCTAGTGATTACTTGAAGCCAACATGGATTTGTCATGAACGAGTACAGCCAGACGAATCTGATCTCATTTTTTGATCAAGTAACCTCCCTTGTGGACCGTGGGAATGCTGTAGACATCATATACCTCTACTTCATCAAAGCTTTGGTCAAAGTGCCCCATGATATCCTGATGAGCAAACTAGCTCAAAGTGGACTAGATGAATCAACGATCCAGTGGATCCACAGTTGGCTACACAATCGGATTCAGAGAGTGCTTTTCAATGGGACCTTCTGAAACTGGGGAGAGGTAATGAGTGGGGTACCGCAGGTCTCAGTCCTGGGCCCAGTGTTCTTCAACATTTTTATTAATGACTTGGAGGTGCAGGGAATGCTGATCAAATTTGCAGATGACACCAAATTGGGCGGGAGAGCTAATACTTTGGAAGACAGAAACAAAATTCAAAGTGATCTGGATAGACTGGAGCACTGGGCAGAAAACAACAGAATGACATTGAATAGGGATAAATGCCAAGTTCTGCACCTAGGAAAAAGGAACCAAATGCACAGTTACAAGATGGGGAATCCGTGGGTCAACAACACTACAAGCGAGAAAGATCTTGGAATTGTTGTCGATGACAAGCTGAATACGTGCCAACAATGTGATGTGGCTGCAAAAAAGGCCAATGCTCCTTTGGGCTGCATTAATAGAAGCATAGCTTCCAAATCCCATGAAGTACTAGTTCCCCTCGACTCAGCTCTGGTTAGGCCTCATCTGGAGTACTGTGTCCAGTTCTGGGCACCACATTTTAAGAAGGATGCAGACAAACTGGAGAGGGTTCAGAGGAGGGCAATAAAGATGATCAGGGGACTGGAAACAAAGCCCTATGAAGAGAGACTGAAAGAACTGGGCATGTTTAGCCTTGAGAAGAGAAGACTGAGGGGATATGATAGCGCTCTTCAAGTTCTTGAAAGGTTGTCACAGAGAAGAAGGCCAGGATCTCTTCTTGATCATCCCAGAGTGCAGGACACAGAATAATGTGCTCCAGTTACAGGAAGCCAGATTCTGGCTGAACATCAGGAAAAACTTCCTGACTGTTAGCGCAATACGACAATGGAACCAATGACCTAGGGAGGTGGTGGGCTCTCCCACACTGGAGGCATTCAAGACAAGGCTGGACAGCCATCTCAGGGATGCTCTGACTTGGATTCCTGCACTGAGCAGGGGGTTGGACTCAATGGCCTTGTAGGCCCCTTCCAACCCTACTATTCTATGATTCTAAGTGTTCTTTATAACAGATTGCTCCAGATTCTAGAGGTAGTATATAGCCGTCATGAGCAGTAGCCATTGTTTGCTTCATCCTCCATAAATTAGTGACATCGCTTTTTGAATTCTTCTTAGTTTGTATCCAGTACTAGACAATATGTAATATAATTGTTGTAATGATTCCTTGGATATTGTATACGATGGAACTCCAACTGCTGCAAATTACTCTATAAATGAGAAGTGTTATGAAAGCTGGTCAAACAAAACCAATTAACCACATTATCAATCTATTTTTTTCTATATGCATTCAGGCTGTGATACTTATAATACTGGTTTTCTTCCAATGTGAAAGTGTGGTAATATTTTTGTCATCTTTTAAAAGTTATATTCATATAGTATGTTGTTACAACCTCTGAACTGAAGTTATAATCATAATGTACATTTGTATTCTGTGCTTTAACTGAAACAATCAGGCATGAGAGAAAAGTAATGTTTTGACTTTAAAAAAAAATCTCTTTGAACCTTTGATAACTCAATATTCCCTGTCCCAGTGTTGGTAGAACCCTTTCCAGTGACTTTGTAGTAAATGGAAATGGGCCTATGTTAGGTCACCAAGGTTATGATATGGTTATAATTACCTAGGTTACAAACCCATTACAGGTTACCCAGGTAATCTTTTGATGTTATCTAAGAGGGAGAATGCATGCCCAGACATCATAAATGGAGCCATTTTATGAGATTGTGACCTCCCATGTTCTGTACAGAAAAGGGGGATGTCAGCTCAGGTTTTACAGGAGCAACAGAGAGCTGAAATATTTTCATGCAGTGTAGAATCCTGCTGCTACACATCATACAGAATAGAAACCAATGTCCGATCAGAGATAATCAATAATATAAGAAACTGTATTTCTCAACGATTCCTCAGCTATTGTTAAACTAAAATAACAATATGTATTTTATATCACAGTGTGATGCCAAAGAACTACCAGCTTATCCTAGCTTTGGTGTTAGCTATAAAGGAGATCAATGAGAATCCGACACTCTTACCTAATGTAACTTTGGGATTCCGCATATATGAGATAGGGTTGTCAGAGAATTCCACCACGGATCTTGGTGAGGCTGAATGCCAGTGCATTTGGCCCCCCGAAATCTGTGGCGGAACAAAGCCCCCACCCCCCCACCTCACGAAAGGCACGCGAAACGGAGCACTTACCTACTGCCGTCCGCGCTGACTTGTGAATAGCGTCCGCGCTGCGGCTGCCATTCACTTCCTCATCATAGGTGTGATAGGCTACGTAAATAATTACGTAGCCTATCACAGCTAACACAGGGATGCCATTTGCATCCCTGCAGAGGCCGTGATAGGCTACGTAAGTATTCATGTAGCCTATCATGGCAAGCTAAAAAAAAAAAGTGTATGCAAATGGCGGTGGCTACGGCAGCTGCCATTTGCATTCCTTTTTTTTTTTTTTTTGCTGTTTTAGCCTACGTAAATATTTACATAAGCTATTACGGCGGAAAAAAAGGGGAACGCAAATAGCGTAGTGGGTGCTATTTGCGTTCCTTTCCCCCCCCACCGTAACAGCTTACATAAATATTTATGTAGGCTAAAACGGTGGGAAAA
Source organism: Heloderma suspectum (assembly GCF_057233095.1). Taxonomy (NCBI): domain Eukaryota; kingdom Metazoa; phylum Chordata; class Lepidosauria; order Squamata; family Helodermatidae; genus Heloderma; species Heloderma suspectum. The sequence goes on along the minus strand of NC_139463.1, from coordinate 88,716,400 downwards.
AAGGAACGCAAATGGCACCCACTACGCTCTTTGTGTTCCCCTTTTTTTCGTCATAACAGCTTACGTAAATATTTACGTAGGCTAAAACAGCGAAAAAAAGGGAACGCAAATAGCGGCCACCGTAGCCGCCGCCATTTGTGTACGCTGTTGCAGTTCCTTCTAAATCCATGTATACTTCTCAACTGTATTACCTGCAATATTTATTTATTTATTTATTTATTTATTTATTATTATTATTATTTATTTATTACACTTATATCCCGCCTTTTTTCCTCCTTAAGGAACACAAGGTGGCTTACATTATCCTCCTCCTCTCCATTTTATCCTCACAACAACAACCCTGTGAGGTGGGTTGGGCTGAGAGTCTGTGACTGGCCCAAAGTCACCCAGTGAGCTTCCATGGCCAAGTGGGGACTAGAACCTGGATCTTCCAGCTCCTAGTCCAACCCTTGCCACTACACCACACTGGCTCTCCATATATAGATTCTTTGCAACAAATTTTATGGATAATTCTGTTCCCAGCTTCTGAATATATCAATTTCATTATGATATAAGTTGTTAGGCTTCAGGTATGGGTGAAGGTTACCCATATCACATTGTTCAATGGATATCACGTTGTTCATTGTCTCCATCCTATTTTATGTAGACCCCTGATTAGTAAAATAATTAATGGATCCTAAGGAGCACACAACGGCAGTAATTAAACCACTGAACTCTAATGTGGATATAAATGACTTATACAGTATGGATTCCATCCCCTCCAGAATGGACCACAGCTGGCATACCAAGCTCAGCTAGAAGAACACACTGCTGGACCCCACAACTACTTCAGATACCCCAGTTAGAAAAGATCCCACGGAGGGCTCCCAGTTTATGCACTTGGCCGTTTAGAGGGAGTGCAACCTTATCTAAGACCAGCTGCAAACTTCTTGTCTCAAATGAGGAGCCGACCAGAGGGTGGCAAACCTGGATTTAATCCTAAGTGGTATCGCCCAGGACCTAGTATGGGATGTAAATGTTGTTGAACCAATTGGAAACAGTGACTGCTGTAGTATCAGATTTAATATATATTTAAGTGAAAAATTGCACAGGAAGTCTAACACAGTCACATTTGACTTCAGTAGAGGCAACTTCTCTAAAATGAGGGAACTGGTGCAAAGGAAGTAGAAAGCGGGAGTCAAGATGGTTAAATCCCTCCAAAACTCATGAAGGTTACTCAAATTCACAGCAATAGAAGTTCAGCTAAAATGTATACCACAGATTAGGAAAGGTAACACCAAATTCAAAAGGTCACTGGCATGGTTAATGAGCAGTGTCAAGGAAACTTTAAAGGAAAAGAAGGCTTCCTTCAGAAAATGGAAAACTTGCACAAATGAGGAAAACAAAAGGGAGCACAAGCTTGCACAAAGGCAATTCAGGAAGACAAAAGGAGATGCCAAAAAGCATTTTGAGGAGCATATCGCCAACAACATTACAGCCAACTATAAAGAATTCTTTATCAGAATCAGGAAACCAGCTAGGGAGGCAGTTGGATCATTGGATGACAATGGAGCTAAAGGAGTACTAATGGAGGACAATGAGATTGTGGAGAAGCTGAATTAATTCTTTTCATCCATCTTCACTGCAGATGAAATTGGACCGATATCTGTGCCTGAACTGATGTTTTCAGGAAGGGAGTCTGAGGCACTGAGGCAAATAGTGGTGACAAAAGATGAAGTTCTCAACTTCATTGATCACCAGGCCCAGGTGGTATCCATTGTAGAGTTCTCAAAGATCTTAAATATGAAATTGCTTCTCTTCTAACCAAAATATGCACATGTCCCTTCCTGTTGAGGTTTAGACTCTTAGCAGCCTTCCCCCTCTTCAAGGGTGGGGGATGTATTAAAATGGTCCACCCCTGGAGGCTAATGGATTCCGATGGATTCCAGAGGGCTCTGGCGGATTTTTCTGCTAGTATGGCTGGTGCTCCCGTCAAAGCCCGGGTCGCTCTGTGGCATGCAGAGATGACTCGGTAGGGGTGTATGGACCACACCTACCTGGGTCCACTGGGGGGTCCGCGGTAGAGATGGTGGAGAATTCCACCATGGATTTCAGTGAGGCCGAATGCACTGTCATTCAGCCCCCCGAAATCTGTGGTGGATCGGCCTGCCCCCTCGCCCCCCCGCAGATTCCCCCCAGGATGAGACTTACCTGGGGTGGATGTTCTGGATGGCGGTGGCTCCGGTGGTGGCTCCGGCGGTGGCAGCGGCGGCTGGTCTTTCGACCGGCTCCTGCGGCCGCCATTTGCATCCTGGTCTTTGCTGTGATAGGCTATGTAAGTATTTATGTAGCCTATCACAGGAAGCCAAGCCAAAAAAAAAAAAAAAACGCATACGCAAAAGGCAGTGGCTACAACAACCGCCATTTGCGTACCCTATTTTTCGCCGTTTTAGTCTACGTAAATATTTACGTAGACTAAAACAGCAAAAAAAGGGGAATGCAAATGGCGGCCACCGTACCATCGCCATTTGCGTACGCCTTTTTTTTTTTTTTTGCTTGGCTTGCTGTGATAGGCTACGTAAATATTTACTTAGCCTATCATGGCAGCCTGCCTGGACACAAATGGCGGCCGCCATTTGCGTCCGCACCAGCCAGTCCATGGCCAGAACACCAGCTGGGGACGGCCCTGGCCAGCTGCTCCATGGAACCACCATGGAGCGGAGCTGGCCGGGCAGGATTCCAGGGGGGAGGACCAGATTGCCTCCCCCCCATCGAGGATTCTGGGGGGAGGGACGGAGCGCCTCCCCCCCACAGTGAATCAATCCGCGAAAAGGTAAAGGACTTTCATACATCCCTGGTCCGCAGGAGGGGAGGTGATCCAGTCCTCCCCCCCAGAATCATCCCTGGCTGGCTTCACTCTGTGGCGAGGTTGTGGAGCCGCTGGCTGGGGCTGGCCGCAGCTGGTCTATGGACACAAACGGCATCCAGCATATCGGATGCCATTTATGTGCCTCCCTTTGGCCGTGATAGGCTACATGAATCTTTACGTAGTCTATAATGGCCAAAGGGAGGCACGCAAATGGCGTAGCGGATGCCATTTGCATGCCTCCCTTCAGCTGCGATAGGCTATGTAAATCTTTATGTAGCATATCACGGCAAAAAGGGAAGGACGCAAATGATGTCCACTCCGCCGGACGCCATTTTGCATCTGCACAGGGCAGTGGACGGACCCGGCCAGATCTGGAGCTAGCGGTGCCAGCCTGCCTGGTAGGATACGGCCACGTTGGACTTCGCAGGGTGGTGAGCCGGGGTAGTCCGTTCCACCACGGACTCCAGGGGGAGTGGATTCTAAGAATCCGGCCTCATTGGAGTCCGTGGTGGAATTCTCTGCCATGCCTAGTTTAGAGGAGAGCATCAAAGATGGTCTGTGAGGAGAGACTGAAAGAACTAGGCATGTTTAGACTTGGGAAGAGAAGACTTAGGGAACATATGATAGTGCTCTTCAAGTCCGTGAAAGGTTGTCACAGAGAGGGAGGCCAGGATCTCTTCTCGACCATCCCAGAGGGCAGGACTCAGAATAACGGGCTCAAGTAACAGGAAGCAAGATTCCGGCTGAACATCACGAAAAACTTCCTGACTGTTAGAGCAATACAACAATGGAACCAATTACCTGGGGAGGTGGTCAGCTCTCCCACACTGGAGGCATTCAAAACGAGGCTGGACAGCCACTTGTCAGGGATGCTTTGACTTAGATTCCTGCATTGAGCAGGGGGTTGGACTCAATGGTCTTAGAGGTAAGGATGGACGAAAGTCCCTTACCTGGTCCCGCAGCTTGCTTCGCGGTGGAGGGGAAGCGCTTCGGTTCTCCCCCCAAAGTTCTTGGCAGGGGGGAGGCGCCCTGCCCAGCCTGTCCAGAATTCAGGCCGGGGGGGAGGCGCCCCATCCCTCGCTGCCGAAATTCAGGCCGGGGGGGAGCTCCCCGTCTCCCGGGCCGCGAAATAAAAAAATAAAGTAAAAAAAAAAACCACGCGATAGGCTACATAATGATTTACGTAGCCTATCACGGCTAGATTTTCAAAGTCAGCCATGATAGGCTACATAAATATTTCTGTAGCCTATCATGGGTGACTTTGAAAAAAAAAAAAGCATGTATGCAAATGGCGGCACCCATGGGCATCGCCATTTGTGTACGCGCTTTTTTTTTTTCAAAAAAAAAACTTTGAAAAACTAGCCATGATAGGCTACGTAAATCGTTACATAGCCTATCACGTGTTTGTTTGTTTTTTACTTTACTTTGTAATGGCGGCGGCAGCAGGTCGGAAGACCGGCCGCCGCCCCCGCCCCCGCCCCCGCCGAAACGCCGCCGGGACCTGCCACCGAGAGGGACATTCGAAGGAGGTAAGTCCCATCCCGGAGGTGTGGGGGGAGAATTTCACCACCAATTTCAGGGGACCGAATGCGTTGGCATTCGGCCTCACCGAGATTCGTGGAGAAATTCTCCGCCATCCCTACTTTGAGGCTCCTTCCAACCCTACTATTCTATGCTTCTATGAAAGAAGGAAGAAGTATTTATACGCAGCTACTGATAAAGAAAATGGTGATGTGTCATCAAATAAAGGTGCATGTTTTGGATCATGATAGCTCTGTTTCTGTATCTATGTCAGTCACATAATTCTATGTTCTCTATGTTTCAATTAGGAGTGCACGAAAGCCACTTACCTGGTCTTGCAGCTTGTTCGCGGTGGGGGGGAGGTGCTTCGCTGCTCCCCCCGAAGTTCAGGCCGGGGGGGGAGGCTTCCCGCCTCACCCGGCTGAAATTCAGGCTGGGGAGGAGGCGCCTCGCCTCACCCAGCTGCGAAATAAAAAGTTAAAAAAAAAACGCCCCCATGATAGGCTACGTGACGATTAACGTAGCCTATCACAGCTAGATTTGCAAAGTCAGCTGTGATAGGCTACGTTAATCTTCACATAAGCTATCACGGGTGACTTAAAAAAAAAAAAGCGCGTACGCAAACAGCGGCCCCCATAGGGAGCCGCCATTCACGTTCCTTATTTGGTCGCTGTAGTCTACGTAAATCTTTACGTAGACTACGGCAAAAATAAGGGCAATGCAAATAGTGTTGCCCTTATTTTCGCCGTAGTCTACGTAATCTTTACGTAGACTACAGAGACCAAATAAGGAACGTGAATGGCGGCTCCCTATGGGGGCTGCCATTAGCCGTACGCTTTTTTTTTTTTTTTAAAGTCACCCTTGATAGGCTACGTGATGATTTACGTAGCCTATCATGGCTGACGTTGCAAATCTAGCCGTGATAGGCTACGTTAATCATCACGTAGCCTATCACGGGGGTGGTTTTTTTTTAACTTTTTATTTCGTGGCTGGGTGAGGCGAGACTTTTATTGGAATGGCGGCGTCAGCAGCTGGTCAAAAGACCGGCTGCCACCCCCACCCCTGACGAAGACCTGACGAACCACCGCCGGGACCCGCCGCCGGGAGGGACATTCGGGAAAGGTAAGTCCCATCCCGGGGGGTGCGGGGGCGGGGGTGTGTGGAGAATTTCTCCCCGAAACTACTTCGGGTGGTGGAACATGTTGGCACTCGGCCCTCCAAAGTTTCGGGGAGAAATTCTCCCCCATCCCTAGTTACAATGTTTTCTCAAAGAAAGAAAGAAATCACTCCATTTAGAAAGCTAGATGCCAGGAAGAATGAATACAGTGTCTGTGAAAATTTTACAATATACAGTTATAATGGATGGATGATAGATGGACACGTTGTTCTACATTTGTGAGGAGCTTGACTGGAGAAGATTAATGGGGCCAGGATGATGAAAATGTTCCTTAATAGTCAGTGGCAATGTTTCCAGGCCCATCTTCTGTTATGGAATTTAAAGAAAATGCCCCAGGAGGGCTTGGAGTTGGTTGAAGAAGGTAACTCATCCTTATTCACCCCCTCTAGCAAGAGGGAGAGCACAAGCTTGGTGTGAGTGGGTAAAAATACACGAACATTTGGGACATGAAACGATGGATGTATCTAAGGATTATATCTCCTCTCTGGAGATCTGATGTGGATAAGGCAGGGTTGCTATTGCAGTGTTTTCTCCAACTATGTTCATCCTGCAACTTTGTAAATAAACTAAGGATGGACGAAAGTCCCTTACCTGGTCCTGCAGCTTGCTTCGCGGTGGGGGGGAGGCGCTTCGGTTCTCCCCCAAAGTTCATGTCGGGGAGGAGGCGCCCCCCCGCCCAGCCAAACTTCAGGCCGCGGGGGAGGCCCCCCATCCCTCGCCGCCAAAATTCAGGCCGGGAGGGAGCGCCCCATCTCCCCGGCCACGAAATAAAAAAATAAAGTAAAAAAACAAACCACGTGATAGGCTATGTAACGATTTATGTAGGCTATCACGGCTAGATTTTCAAAGTCAGCCGTGATACGCTACGTAAATCTTTACGTAGCCTATCACGGTGACTTCGGGGGAAAAAAAAAGCACGTACGCAAATGGTGATGCCCATGGGCGCTGCCATTTGTGTTCCTTGTTTGGGCAGGGGTAGTCTACATAAATCTTTACATAGACTACTGCTGCCCAAATAAGGAACGCAAATGGAGGTGCCCATGGGCGCCACCATTTGCGTACGTGCTTTTTTTTTTTTTCAAAGTCACTTGCGATAGGCTATGTAAAGATTTACGTAGCCTATCACGGCTGACTTTGAAAATCGAGCTGTGATAGGCTACGTAAATCGTTATGTAGCCTATCACGTGTTTGTTTGTTTGTTTTTACTGTGCTTTGTAATGGCGGCGGCAGCCGGTCGGAAGACCGGCCGCTGCCCCCGCCCCCGCTGAAACGCCGCTGGGACCCGCTGCCGAGAGGGACATTCGAAGGAGATAAGTCCCATCCCGGGGGGGGGGCGGAGGGGGAGGAGAATTTCACCACCAATTTCAGGGCCTCACCGAGATTCGTGGAGAAATTCTCTGCCATCCCTAAAATAAACTCAAATATTGCAAAATGCCATAATCCTCCAGTGACTTCCTTCCAATAGAATCCCAGGTAAACACAACACCGAAGACCAGCCCTACCATCAGGTTCGGTAAGCCACCTGCCTCAGTTGGCAAATAGAGATGGATGGTGAAATGACCATGCCCTGCCACCTTCCCCTGCAACTGCCTGCCCAACTCAAGTTCAGCCACCACTGCCATCTGACTTTAGAGTGGAGGCCCAGCTTGTGTCATATTGGGTATTGCATTTCAGAGGAGTTTAAATGGCAGTTGTCTTCTGCTTTGACTGACACTCTGGAATCGAGTGGGAGCTACGATTCTACAATAGGATTCTGTGGCTGCTACTGCCAGAATCGGAGCTGGTAGGGTGGAAGATGTCGCAAGTGACTGGCAGTTTCAACAGGGGCAGGTGCACAGGTGGCAGACTGATGGGGAAAGTCTTTGTTTGCTTAAGTCAGGCAGTGGCATGGCACGTGCTGAGGCTGACTGTGCCACTAGAGATTGTCAGGTTGTGTGTGTTCATGTGTGTGGTTTCCAGGTGAGATCCGGTGAGATTTACACACAGAGGTCCTGGCTCACAGTTCATGCATTACATGATACACCACAAAGCACCATGTTCTTTCTCATATTAAAGGCTTATTTTGTTATATATATATCTTTGCTTTCTAGATATGGATTAATGCAGATGTATGTGGGCAATGCTGTCTGATGAGGATAGGATCTTTGAACTATGCTACATTGTTGCTTTAAGGTCTCTACCATCTTGCTAGATGGCAGCTCTCTATCACTCAAATAAAACACTGCTTTTTCTTTCCATATATGGATTCCTGCACTGAATGTTCAGGACATCACTATTCCAATCTAGAAAAAAAAATCAATGCATTCCAAAGGTTATAAGCTATCTCTCCTATCAGGAACCTTTGGGGATCACTTTGGCTTTGACTGCTGTTGCTTTTGCTCTGACCACAGCTGTGATCCATGGAACCTTTGTTAAGCACCAGGACACTCCCATAGTAAGAGCCAACAACCGGAGCCTCGCCTACATCCTGCTCATCTCCCTCCTTCTTTGCTTTCTCTGCCGATTACTGTTCATTGCACAGAGAAAGAAGATTGCCTGCCTCTTCCTCATGTTTTGGCATCATCTTCTCAGTTGCTCTTTCTGTTCTTTTGGCAAAAACCATCACTGTGGTTCTGGCGTTTATGGCAACCAAACGAGGATCCAAAATCAGTCAATGGATTGGAAAAAGGTGGCAAATTTGATAATTAGTTCCTGCTCCTTTATTCAAGCAGGAATTTGCATAATTTGGCTAAGTACATTTCCTCCATTCCCAGATACGGACCGTCATTCACTAAATAGAGAAATTATAGCAGAATGTAATGAAGGTTCTAGCATCATTTTCTACTCTGCCCCGGGCTACATGGGCTTTCTGGCCATTGTCAGCTTCATAGTAGCTTTCCTAGCCAGGAAGTTGCCAGACAGTTTCAATAAGGCCAAATTTATCACTTTCAGCATGTTGGTCTTTTGTAGTGTTTGGCTGTCCTTTGTTCCAGCCTTTCCGAGTACCAAAGGAAAATATTTGATGGCTGTGGAGATCTTCTCTATCCTAACTTCCAGTGCTGGCTTACTTTCTTGCATCTTTTTTCCCAAATGCCACATCCTTTTGTTCAGCCCGGACCTGAACATCAGAGGGCAAATAATAAGGGCAAAATGAATGTGAAAGACAGTGAAAGACTGTGCAAATCAGTATTTTCTCCTCAAAATGTATGTATTATTAGTCTGCATTATTTATGAAGGAAAAATATTGGTCTTAGTTCTCAAGCAAGTGGAGCCTATTGTATTGATGAACATGGAATCTGATTCTATTCCTATTAATTCGAAGTATGTCATACTGAGAACACCGGAATGTATTGCTTAATATTTTTCAGGAGAATCTGGTGAGTTGGCTGGTGGCTACATATCTTTTCCACATTTGTCTAGGGATGTCAGAGAATTCAACGATGGATCTTGGTGAGGCCGAATGCCAGTGCATTTGACCCCCTGAAATCCATCGCAGAACAAAGCCCCCGCCCCCCCAACCCACGAAAGGCGCATGAAATGGAGCACTTACCTGAGTGGAGTATGAAGTATGTCCTACTGAGAACATTGGAGTGTGTTGTCTAATAATTATCTGGAGAAGCTGGTGACTTGGCTGGTGGCAACATACCTTTTCCACATTTGTCCTTCAGGCTAAAGGGGGAGTCAGGCATGCATCCTCTGACTAAATCCTGAATCCATAAGTGTTCACCACTGATTTGATACAAACACCATATTTTCTTATGCGAGCATTAAAAAAAAATCCCTCTCTTACCAAATATCCAGATAAAATTCACCAGATGGTGGCAAAGAAGTCCCTGGTGAATATAACTCAAGTCATTGCAAATCATATCCAAGGGTTGCCCCTCTCAGTGATTCTATTGAACCAGAGCTGTGCTCCATGTAGGAATGTATGAAATGACTCACCTGTTTCGTTACATGACATCTGCGGTGGGGGGGAGGCGCTCCATCCCTCCCCCAGAAATCCTCGCCAGCTGGCTCCGCTCTGTGGCAACTCAACAGAGCTGCCAGGAGGGATGGACGAAAGTCCCTTACCTGATCCCGCAGCTTGCTTCGCGGTGGGCGGGAGGTGCTCCGTCCCTCCCCCCGAAATTCTGGGTGGGGGGGAGGCACCCCATCCCTCTGGCCGCGAAACCTCCTCTCCTGCCACGACACAAATGGCGGCGGCTGTAGCCACCGCCGTTTGCGTCCCTGCAGTCAGCCATGATAGGCTACATAAATGTTTACGTAGCCTATCACGGCTGAATTTGAAAAAAGAAGAAGCGCATATGAAAATGGTGGCGCCCATAGGCGCCGCCATTTGCGTTCCTTATTTTAGCACGTGTAGTCTACGTAAACATTTACATAGACTACGGTGAAAATAAGGGGAACGCTATTTGCGTTCCCCTTATTTTCACCGTAGTCTACGTAAATGTTTACGTGGACTACACGTGCCAAAATAAGGAACACAAATGATCCCGCAGCTTGCTTCGCGGTGTTTGTGTACATTTGTGTACGCGCGTTTTTTTTTCCCCCCGAAGTCAGCCATGATAGGCTACGTAAACATTTACGTAGCCTATCACGGTGTTTTTTTAAAAATCTAGTGGTGATAGGCTACGTAAATCTTTATGTAGCCTATCACGTTTGTTTGTTTGTTTGTTTGTTTGTTTGTTTGTTTTACTTGGAAATGGTGGTGGCGGCAGCCGGTCGGAAGACCGGCCGCCGCAGAACCGCCGCCGAACTGCCGCCGAACCGCCGCTGGAGCCACCGCCGCCAGGGACATTCGCACAAGGTAAGTCCCATCCTGGGGGGGGCGGGGGGGCAGACCGTTTCTCCACAAATTTTGGGGGGCTGAATGCGCTGGCATTCGGCCTCCCCAAGATTCATGGAGAAATTCTCTGTCATCCCTAGCTGCCAGCCGGGGCCGCCCGCAGCGATATCCGGCCACAGCTGGGCTGCGCAGTGACGCAAATGGCGGCCGCCGTAGCCGCCGCCATTTGCGTCCCTTTTTTTTGCCGAGATAGGCTACATAAATATTTACATAGCCTATCATGGCTCCATGATGTATGTTTTATTTGACACAGCAGTATCAATGCGTGAGCACCATGTCCTAGGGCCTTGATGGAAAGTGTGGCATTGGGTCCACTTTTAGGCTTTTACCAGTGCACCCAGCTGAGTTGGAATGGTTAGGATCCTAGTTTTCTAGGATCGTTGTAGATGACAGTATTCCAGCCGAACTATTTAAAATCCTAAAAGATGATGCTGTTAAAGTGCTGCATTCAATATGCCAACAAATCTGGAACACTCAACAGTGGCCACAAGACTGGAAAAGGTCAGTTTACATTCCAATTCCAAAGAAGGGCAACGCCAAAGAGTGTTCAAACTACCGCACAATTGCGCTCATTTCACATGCCAGCAAGGTGATGCTCAAAATCCTACAAGCTAGGCTTCAGCAGTATGCGAACCGAGAACTACCGGAAGTACAAGCTGGGTTTAGAAGAGGCAGAGGAACTAGAGATCAAATCGCCAACATTCGCTGCATCATGGAGAAAGCAAGAGAATTCCAGAAAAATGTCTATTTCTGCTTCATTGACTACGCTAAAGCCTTTGATTGTGTGGATCACAACAAACTGTGGCAAATTCTGAAAGTGATGGGAGTACCAGACCACCTTACCTGTCTCCTGAGAAACCTGTACGAGGGTCAAGAAGCAACAGTAAGAACCAGACATGGAACAACCGATTGGTTCAAAATTGGGAAAGGAGTACGACAAGGCTGCATATTGTCACCCTGCTTATTTAACTTATATGCAGAGTACATCATGAGAAATGCCGGGTTGGATGAATCAGAGGTCGGAATTAAGATTGCTGGGAGAATTATCAACAACCTCCGATATGCAGACGATACCACCCTAATGGCAGAAAGCGAAGAGGATCTCAAGAGCCTCTTGTTGAGGGTGAAAGAGGAGAGTGCAAAAGCTGGTTTGAAACTCAACATTAAAAAAACGAAGATCATGGCATCTGGCCCCATCACTTCCTGGCATATAGAAGGGGAAGAAATGGAAGCAGTGACAGATTTTACTTTCTTGGGCTCCAAGATCACCGCAGACGGTGACTGTAGCCATGAAATTAAAAGACGCTTGCTCCTTGGGAGGAAAGCTATGGCCAACCTAGACAGCATAGTAAGAAGCAGAGACATCACCTTGCCGACAAAGGTCCGTCTAATCAAAGCTATGGTTTTCCCAGTAGTAATGTATGGCTGTGAGAGCTGGACTATAAGGAAGGCTGAGCGCCGAAGAATCGATGCTTTCGAACTGTGGTGCTGGAGAAGACTCTTACGAGTCCCCTGGACTGCAAGGAGGTCAAATCAGTCCATCCTAAAGGAAATCAACCCTGAGTGCTCATTGGAAGGACAGATACTGAAGCTGAAGCTCCAATATTTTGGCCACCTAATGCGAAGAGAAAACTCCCTGGAAAAGACCCTGATGCTGGGAAAGACTGAAGGCAAAAGGAGAAGGGGACGGCAGAGGATGAGATGGCTAGATAGCATCACGGATGCAATGAATATGAACTTGAGCACGCTCCGGGAGAGAGCGCAGGACAGGAAGGCCTGGCGTGCTATGGTCCATGGGGTCACGAAGAGTCGGACACGACTGAACGACTGAACAACAAAGCCCATGAGCTCTTCTATTTAATGCTCATATTCTGAGCAATTCAGTGCCTTCTTGGAATGATATTTGAGGACAAGATCAATGTTGCTTTCAGCAGTTCACTATTTGGATAGGGTTTCTGTTTGTTTGTTTGCTAACATGGCAGGCCTGGTCTCGCATCTGCATAGCCTGAATGGCTACACTTCAGCACTTGACATGGGAGCTTGGGGTCCCTCTAGCTTCATTGAAAACAGACGGTCCTAATTCAAGACTGATTTTTCTGGGTGTTGAATTCGATTCTGTGGTGGGATTGTATCTCTATTCTACCACAGGTTTAGTTGTACTTGTTGAGGGAATTGTTGAGACAAGTGCACAGGCCTGGTCAGCTCCTTATGTAGAGATATCAGAGAATTCTGCCACGGATCTCGGTGAGGCCGAATGCCAGCATATTTGGCCCCCTGAAAACCATGGTGGAATGGCCTGCCACTCCCCCGCCCCTGTGGATCCCCCCTGGGATGAGACTCACCTGGGGCGGATCTTCCGGGCGGCAGTGGCTCCTGCGGTGGCTCCGGCAGTGGCTTCGGAAGCAGTTGGTCTTCTGACCGGCTTCTGCCGCCGCCATTTCCAGGCTTGCCTTGTGTAAAAAAAAATTAAAAAGACGTGATATACTACGTAAAGATTTACGTAGCTTATCATGGCTAGGTTAAAAAAAAAAAGACGTGATAGGGTACGTAAATCTTTACATAGCCTATCACGGCTGGGTGGGTAAAAAAACAACAACAACTGCGTACACAAATGGCAGCAGCTACGTCAGCCGCCATTTGCGTTCCTTCTTTTTACCCTCTTAATCTACGTAAATATTTACGTAGATTATGACTACGAAAATAAAGGGGAACGCAAATAGCGTAGCGGGCGCTATTTGTGTCCTCTTTTGATTTGCCGTTTTAGCCTACATAAAGATTTATGTAGGCTAAAACGGTGAATGAAAAAGGGATGCAAATAGCGCCTGCTACGCTATTTGTGTTCCCCTTTATTTTCGTCGTCATAGTCTACGTAAATATTTATGTAGATTAAGACGGCCAAAAAGAAGGAACGCAAATGGCGGCGGCCATCGCCGCTGCCATTTGCTTACATGGTTGTTTTTTTGTTGTTGTTGTTTTACCCAGAGCCCTCCGCGGCCGGAATTCCAGCTGCGGACGGCTCTGGCCTGGCCGGCCCGGGCCTGGCCGGCTGCTCCGCAGAGCTGCTGCGGAGCACAGCCGGCCATTCGAGGATTCTGGGGGGAGGAATGGAGCGCCTCCCCCCCGGCCAGGATTCTGGGGGGAGGGACGGAACGCCTCCCCCCTCCCACCATCAACGTAATCCGCGAAGGGTAAGTCACTTTCGTACATCCCTAGTTACAATCCACTTTGAATCATTCCTTTGGGAAAATAACTCCTTACTTAAAATTTGCCGATTAAACCTAAATCTATTTTTTCTAGACATTTGCATGACAAGCTTTTTGACGTGTACACTTTGCACTATGTGAGCGTGTGTGTGTGTGTGTGTGTGTATGCATGCTCATTCACTAGTAAGCAAAATATTTAAGTACACTTTTGATCTGGAATAATGCATTTTCACACCTGTTCATTTCTTAAATAACTCTTTGCCCCAAGTGGTAGTATTTTCTGTTTGGATACCTTTCAGATCAACTTGACAACTACTTTTATGCCAGTTACCCAGAATTCGTTGTATACCTGCTTGTGTCTTTGTGTATGGTCCCTTTAATACAATTTCTACTTTTTTCTTTCTCTGTCTTCCCTTCTTGATCCTGAAGGAGCTCAGCAGAGCTTCCATTGTACACAAGCCAGCAAGTATAGCTCCTATTTATGCCTTTGAACTTCTCCAGAAGCCAATGAGACCTTTCTTTCTCACTCTCCGTTTTCTAGGGATGTACGAAAGTCACTTACCTTTTGACGAAATGTGATTCAAGGTGGGGAGGAGGTGCCCCGTCCCTCCCCCCAAATTCTGGCCAGGGGGGAGGCACCCCATCCCTCCCTCCCGAAATTCTGGCCGGGGGGAGGCGCCCCATCCCTCCCGCCACGAATCCTGTCCGGCCGGGTCTGCAAATGGTGGCGGCCGTAGCCGCCGCCGCTTGCGTCCCTGCAGTCAGCCGTGATAGGCTATGTAAATGTTTACGTAGCCTATCATGGCTGAGTAAAAAACAACAACAACCGCACGTATGCAAATGGCAGCGACCATGGGCGCTGCCATTTGCGTTCCTTATTTTGGCACGTCTAGTCTACGTAAACATTTATGTAGAGTACGGCGAAAAAAAGGGGCACGCACGTTTTTGTTTTTGTTTTTTTACTCATGCACGTTATTGTTTTTGTTTTTGTTACTGAGCCATGATAGGCTACGTCAACATTTACGTAGCCTATCACGGTATTTTTAAAAAATCTAGCCGTGATAGGCTATGTAAATCTTTACGTAGCCTATCACTTTTTTTTTTACTGGAAATGGCAGCGGCGGCAGCCGGTCGGAAGACCAGCCGCCTCACCGCTGCCGCCGCACAACCGCCACACTGCCACCAGAGCCGCCAGGGAGATTCGCCCAAGGTAACTCCCGTCCCAGGGGGGGCAGACCGTTTTGCCACTGATTTCGGGGGGCCGAATGCGCTGGCATTCGGCCTCCCCGAGATTCGTGGCGAAATTCTCTGACATCCCTACTGTTTTCCCTAATATTCTACCACAATGCCCACACCTGCACAATTCAAGGTAGGAACTCCTCTCTGTAGCTCACTCTCACCCCCTACCACTACCAAACATTTTCCCTCTGCTCTCTTCCTTAGCAATTTATTCATAGAGTTTGGGTACTTTCTCCTTGTTCTCAGGCTATTCCTTAAAAATAGGTCATGTTATCTTCCTTCTTTCTGCAACCCCTACTCCCCATCACCTCTCCCAAAGGACAAATCAGTCCTTGGCTTTGGAACTCCCTGTTGCTCTTTTAAGCCTTCGTGTCTGCTCTCTACCCAAGCCCCTTCATTTGCCCCACCTCCAAAACTTTCTCACAAATCGAAAAATGACTTCTTCTTCCAGTCATCCCAATATCAAAATGACCATTCTGAAAACTTTTATTTCCCATTCTTCTTCCTTTCCCTCTCTCTCTTTTCCATTATTAGCCATATATTCACTTTCCTAGGAACAGTCATAAACTTACAGGCCTATATTTTTCAATGATAGTATGGGCTGGCATTTTTCTCTCTCTTTAAGGATTAATTTAAGTGTCAGTGCTAGACGCCATTTGCATCCGTGCTCTTTGCCGTGATAGGCGACGTAAATATTTACATAACCTATCATGGCAAAGAACAGGGACCCAAATGGCGTCTGCTATGCCATTTGTGTCCCTGCTTTAGCTGTGATAGGCTACGTAAATATTTATGTAGTCTATCACGAAAAGAGTAGCGATGCAAATGGCATAGTGGACGCCATTTCTGTCCCTGCCCTTTGTCATGATAGGCTATGCAAATATTTACATAGCCTATCACAGTTAAAGCAGGGATGCAAATGGCATCCACTACACTGTATGCCATTTGCAGCTGCAGATTGGGGCAGCGGACGGCAGCGGATGGACCAGACCAGCCGGTGGCAGGTAGGGATCATCCGGGGAGAATTTCATGGGGTGGCGGAGGGGAGTGGTCCATTCTACCACAGACTCCGGGGTAAATCTGGCCTCATTGGAGTCCGTGGCAGAATTTTCCACCATCCCTAGTTCCAAGTACTGTCTCTAGCAGCTGCAGTTCTTCTCAGCAGCCCTTAAACTGTCTTCTTCCATCTCAGTCCTTCAGCTAAATGTAGCCTGGGTAACACAGTTCTCTCTATTCCTTTTCAGCAGGCAGCTCAATCCAGGACAGGCCAACAGCTAGGGATGGGGGAGAATTTCTCCCCGAAACTTCTGGGGGCCGAGCGCCAATGCATTTGGTCCTCCGAATGTTGTTCGGGGAGAACTTCTCCGCCCCCCCTGCTCCGCCGGGATGGGACTTACCTTTCACGAATGTCCCTTCCGGCGGCGGGTCCTGGCGGCGGTTCGGCAGGTGTTCGTCAGGGGCGGGGGCGGCAGCTGGTCTTTCGACTGGCTGCTGCCGCCGTCATTACAAGAAAAGTAAAAAAAAAACAAACACGCCCCTGTGATAGGCTACGTAACGATTAACGTAGCCTATCATGGCTAGATTTGCAAAGTCAGCCGTGATAGGCTATGTTAATCGTCACGTAGCCTATCACAGGTGACTTAAAAAAAAAAAGCGCGTATGGCTAATGGCGTCCCCCATAGGGAGCCGCCATTCGCGTTCTTTATTTGGTCCCTGTAGTCTACGTAAAGATTTACGTAGACTACGGCGAAAATAAGGACAACTCAAATAGCGTTGCCCTTATTTTCGCCGTAGTCTACGTAAATCTTTACGTAGACTACAGGGACCAAATAAGGAACGCGAATGGTGGCTCCCTATGGGGGCCGCC
The DNA here is from genome assembly GCF_057233095.1 of Heloderma suspectum. Classification (NCBI taxonomy): domain Eukaryota; kingdom Metazoa; phylum Chordata; class Lepidosauria; order Squamata; family Helodermatidae; genus Heloderma; species Heloderma suspectum. The sequence continues at coordinate 88,699,720 of NC_139463.1, read as the reverse complement.
ATTTGCGTACGCGCTTTTTTTTTTTCAAAGTCACCCGTGATAGGCTACGTGACGATTAACGAAGCCTATCATGGCTGACTTTGCCGATCTAGCCGTGATAGGCTACGTTAATCGTTATGTAGCCTATCACAGGGGCGTTTTTTTTTTCTTTTGAAGTTCGCGGCCGGGGAGATGGGGTGCTTCTCCCCGGCCTGAATTTCGGCCGGGCGAGGCGGGAAGCCTCCCCCCTGGCCTGAATTTCGGCCAGGCGAGGAGGGAAGCCTCCCCCCCTGGCCTGAACTTCGGGGGGAGCAGCGAAGCACCTCCCCCCCCACCGCGAAGCAAGCTGCGAGACCAGGTAAGTGACTTTTGTGCACCCCTACCAACAGCCCAACTCTAGTGCCAGCAGCTACAGTACAGCACAAATGTTTCTATTGTGCCATACTCCAGTTCTCATAGTCCTTTGGGGTCTTTTTGTTCCTGTTGGTCAGTATTAGTTATTCACCCTTCCGAAGAACTGCAGAATCCTTGGAGATCACTCATATCATATGACTGGACTTCCAGAAGGTTCGGTTAAGCACAGGCCTCAGCTCAGCCAGGCCTCACAGACTGAGCTTGGCCATAGAGTGCAAGACATCCAGACACAACTGAGGCCAGATTTATATTTTATATCATGTTATATTATATATTATAGTATACTGATGTGAGTATGTTTATGTACTTCCAAGGAGCTTTGTCATAAGACACAAGATTCTTGTTACACTGCAGTAGTGTCTGTGTGTTTTGGTCCTCTAATAGAGGGAATCCCCTTGTCTCCTAACTCAAGCGTTTCCCCCACCCCCTTGTAGTAAAGTGCCTGGCTTCTAGAAGGTTCTCCACCAATTCCTGGTGAATTTAATCCCAAATGTTTTACCATGTAAGATGAAAATTAGATCACTTTGTGTTAAGCCAGACCCGATCTGCCTGCTACTCCAGTTGCTCCCAAGCCCTTTCAATAGCTTTGCAGGTTAAACTATGCAGTTTTTGAGCTGCCATTTTGTGAGCAGCCTCTATTCTGTGACAGCTTTTGAAGCTATTATCCCTAGCATACCATACAGAACCTTTAACATATTTTATAGGACAACCACTGTTTCCCAGGACTGCGACTGAGAACCATTTCAAGGTGGGATATCAAGTCCAGTCTGCCCAGACTTAGGGAATGCATGGTCTGGCTCTTTTCCTCACTGGCCTACAGTTGTTTAAACCATTGTTTCATAAGAGCTGAGATTAATAAAACTGTAGACAGTTTCACAGCAACATAGTATACATCCCTTACTAACAATCCACAATTCCCCACATTGTGAGTCTGGGGTCAAAAATACTGGTTATATGAAACAATATGAACAATATTCTCTGTGTCTAAGTAGTCTGAGCAGGACGTCGGCTGATATTCCCCTTGCTCTGGACAAAGAGAGGTTGGATGCACCAGGTCTTTGGCCCCCGCTGCTGCTTCCCCTGTTCTCCTCCTCTAGGTGTCACAACAGCGCCAGCACAGGGAAAGCACATTTTCTCCCCTGTAATTATCAACATGTCTCTGATTAATTGTCTTCCTCACTAAGCCCCAAGGGATATCTAGAGGCCTCAAGAAAATGTAACAACAACACTGGAATATTTTATAAAGCCATCCTTATAAAAGCTGGGCCAAAGGGCCAGAACCAATGTTCCACAGAGGGCTGATAATATTATGCGATGTCTGTACTGCAGACTGGGATTCCTATAGAGATAAAATATGAATAGTAGTTTGAAATATCTGCAACTACTAGGACCATCTCTACTAGGACCAGAGAGCTTCGGCTATGGGGTGGTATAGAAATATATAATAATAATAATAATCTCCTTTCCAAAGGCTTTTTCAATTTCTCAATATTGCTTGGTGCATCAGTACAAGAAGGGATCAAAAATTCCACAGAGATATACACCCGCATGAAGTAGTAACAAAAAACCCTGAACAGTCTGCAATTTAAAACTGGGGAAATGGTGTAGTTCTCCGCTTATAAAAATCTAGCAGTTTTTCAGTAGGGTCAGCTCCAGTTCAAGGCAGGTTACAAACAGGTGATTCCGAGATGTCAAATTCTCTTGAGTACAACAGAGAACTATGTGTCTAGATGGGAACTTCAGTCCTCCAAATGCTCATGTCATTGGTATGGTTGCTAGGGCTACTCCCTCATTTTATGTGCAAGACAGAGTCTGTTCATCACAGCATGAAGACTCCTTCACATAAATGCAGAGCAAGTGACCATATCACTAGTCGGCATGAGTTTTATCAACCGGAAGACCTTGTCATTGGAGAGATTGCTTCTACGTTCTCTTTCTGGTACTCCTCTACAACTTTCAGTGAAAAGCCATCTTCAACGTTCATGAAGCAACTAATGTAAGGACTTCTGTATGTAAGGAATTTGATCTAATGTATGAAGGGCTTCCACACAGGAAATAAATGCAAACTATGGTGCCATAATATGTATCTCAAAATTAGGATTCCTCACTTGCTGCACTTGTTCCTTGCTTATACATACTTTTATAAGGGGACTATGATACTGGCAATTTTATTTTTGATCCGTTTCCTAATTATGCCTAAGACAGAAAGTGCCTTTTGCACTGCAGATGCACCCTGGGTCGACATTTTCATCAGGCTGTCCACCACAACCCCAAGGTCTCTTTCTTTGTCAGTCACTGCTTGCTCAGATCCCGAATGCTTGTATGTGAATTTGGGATTTTTTGCCCCGTTGTGCATCACTTTGTAATTACTTACACTGAAACACAGTTGAAATTTTGATACCCATTCTCCCCGTTCAGGGAGATCCTTTTGGAGCTCCTCACAGTCCCTTTTTGTTTTACCAGGGATATTTAGTGGCCACTCCTCTGTATTTAAACCAGAGCAAACAATAGCAGACTTTGCTGGAAGCAACACGTTGGTAACCTGGAAAGCTTCCTGGTTTTACTGGAATTGTGAACTCGTTGGGATGTATTCTGTGAACAGCTGAACCCCAGGCTGATGGGTTGTTCGTTGCGATGTTCATGAACAGGTTCTTGTCAAGGAACTAAGTGGTTAACTAAGTTCCTTGACTTAGTTAACTAAGTGTTAACTGTGGATCTTTATTGGGACTGTAAAGGCTCATCGCTGATTACTGGAATTACTGAAGTTTTTACGGTGAGTTGTGTCCTGGCTCAGGGAAGACAGGTTCCAGCAGCCTTGATGCTATTAGTAATATGCTCCTCAAAATGCTCTTCTGCATCTCTTATTATCTGCTTGCAACTCCCTTGCACAAGGTTGTGCTCCCATTTATTCTCCTCATTTGTCCAAGGCTTTCATTTTCTGAAGGAAGCATTCTTTTCTTTAAGAATGTCCTACACATTGCTCATTAACCATGCTGTTGACCTCTTGGACTTCTTGTTACATTTCCTGGCCTCTGGTATACATTCTAGCTGAGCTTCTATTATTCTGGTTTCAAGTAACCTCCAAGTGAGTTGAAGGTAGTTAACCCTCTTGACACCCTTTTCAATTTCCTTTGTATCAGTTCTCTCATTTTAGACTAGTTTTCACTTTTGAATTCAAATGTGACTATGTTGGACTTCCTTGGCAATTTTCCACTTAAATATGTATGAAATCTAGCCCCCATCCTTCCTTGTGTGCTGTGTGTGAGTGCTAACTGGATGTATTTCAAACATATTTGGTTGGAGTTCCGTTTCCTTCCCTGGCTGACAAGTAGAAAGGATTGTGGCTGGGACCCCTTTTGCACCCCTGCTTCTCTCCTCATGATCTGTTTAAATGGTTGTATAATTCTACCTGAACAGATAATCAACATTTGCAGTGAACAAACATGATGCTGACCTGCTCATAAAGAAACAGGGGGCAAGAGCACAAAGCACTGGAAAAGTAGAGTGAATTATATGTGTACGCTGGATAGACCCCTTCACCCTTCTAGCCTCAGTGACTATGCATTGGGAACTGGCCTGATCATACCATCTTGGATTAGGACAAATTCTCCCTTCACCCCTTCTTCTCCCTGCTCTCTACATTCACCCCCAACCCTTTCATATTCCTTCACAAATGTTTTAGTAACTTCTGCTTACATAACGCCATCCTTCTAACTCCACAAACCCTTCCTACTGCCAGCTGAATACTCTGCACATATCCACAGCCTAGTTTTAGGTCTGCAGCCAGTCTCCATGGGAACTCAGCTAACCTCCCTATGACCCACGTTTTCATTATTGTCTCAAATAGTTTCTTTTTCTGGGGTCTAAATTCCAATGTGCTACCACAGTATTTCCCCCAAAGTGATGTGTTTGTTTAAATACTTATTTGTGTTAGTTAAAGAGATACACCATTGTTTTCAGATCTGAGTTACCCCCACTTTGTCCATGACACCCTATTGCCAATGTTAAGAAGTTCCTTTTTATGAATGTGTGACTTTTAGAACATGAGCAACTTTGTACACGTAACTAGAAGGAGTAACATCCAGTAACACCTTTAAAGCCTTCTAAATTTGTGGCCAGTTCTAATCTGTATGGTAGGACTGTTGTAACGATTCCTTAGATAATGTACATGAAGCAAATTACTTCTTAAAGGCTAACTGCCATTTATTTATATGGTATTACAGCAGCTGGCCAATCAACTCCTTTCTTGGGCGGATTGTTGGTTAATACCTTAGGATGTCTGGCTGATATTTCCTCAATGGGATATAATGCTTAGGAGATGATGTGTCTTGTGGGTGGTTGTTGTTGTTGTTGTTTTTAACTGAGAAATCGATCAGAGCTTGGGGAAAGTGACACCCCTGTAGCTTACATAAGGGAGACATTATATGACTGAAACATCTCAGACCGGAGCAGAGAACTGTGAGGTGGCCGAAGGATGCCACTTCTCTCCCGGAGGCCCTGGTATGTGGTGGCAGAATTTCTACTTTCAAGAAATTCATTGTTGCCTCCACTTATGCCCCAGCCAACTGTATATTGTAAATCAAAAGTTATATTTTAAAAACATGCCATAAGCCTCCAGCACTTTCTGATCCATAGGAAACCAAGAACAGGTAGCACTACACAGAAATCCACTGTGTGGGGAAAGTGTAATCATATCTGTTTTCTTAAATGTTCAAAGGACTTAATATCTATCATTTCCACATGACGTTGGCTATGTATTCTTTCATAGGAAGACATGCAGAGTGGTGACAATGTGCATTATAGAACTGCCTGTGCCAAAGACCCCTGTGGCAATGTCAGAACTGATGTATTTAAGCCAATTCCACATTAGAGATTGCATTTGACCAAATTGTCTCCATGGATGTCAACTCAAGGTTGTTGTTGTCCTTCTTCTTCTTCTTCTTCTTCTTCTTCTTCTTCTTCTTCTTCTTCTTCTTCTTCTTCTTCTTCTTCTTCTTCTTCCATGTATATCTTCTACTGTGCAAGCAGTTTAATAAATCAGTTTTGACTTTGTTTTCAGGGGTTCTGCCAGGGATTACAGAGAGACTTCCAGGAGCAGCAGAGAGCTAAAATACTGCCATGCAATCTTGAATACCACTTCTACACATAATTCAGGAGAGCAACCAATGCCCCATCAGAGCTAATCATGGCTATAACAAACTGTCTAAAATGCTGCAGCTATTGGTATTATTTTATTACATGGTGCATAACTTTCATTGCAGTGTGATGCCGAAGAACTACCAGCATATTTTAGCCTTGGTGTTTGCTCTAAAGGAGATCAATGAAAATCCCACAGTCTTACCTAATGTCACCTTGGGGTTTCGCATCTATGAGAGCTACTACAACCCACAGATTACTTATATGGGCACGCTTGGTCTGCTTTCTACACTGCATCAATTCCACCCAAACTACAAATGTGATGTGCAAAACAATTTGATAGCCATCATTGGAGGAATTTACTCTCTCATTTCTCTTGAGATTTCCACAATCTTGGAGACTTACAAGATTCCACAGGTAGGTTTGTAGACATGAGTTGGCTTCTTCACCCCATAATGGCAGGAAGAATTTGATGTTTGAATTGTGGCCCTTTACCCCCTACATTTTTTCTCATTTAGAAAGGTTCTCTCTAGTGTTTTTTTCAGTTCCATCGCTACTGCACAGGAACCTAGTTACTGAGTTCCCTTTAGCTATAGAGGGTTTATTCTGCTTACAAAACTTAATATTTTTTTCATAGAAGATGCAGTATTCCCTAATGGTGAGGTCCATTGTGAACATTATTAAAAACTCTGGGAATAAGTTTCATTTTTTAAAAAAAATTCTCAATATAGTTTCTTTCTTCTTTTAAGAAACATAGGTTGGATAACCCACACATTGTTCCATTCCATGTGTTGAAAATAATGGAATAACGTACATTAGCCTTTCAAAACCTTGAGCCTTCCAGATGTTTTTGACTTCAACAACCATCAGCATCTGCTAGCATGGCCAATCATCAGGCATGCTGGGATTTGTATTCCAAAACCTCTGGATAGCAGCAGGTTGGGGAAGTTTGATATACAGTGTTACTGTCATGTATTGGCTTTAGAGCTACATTCATTGACTGCTATAGCATCAGACTCAAGGGTCTGCCAAATCTGGGGGCATATTTGATCTCTGCAAAACTGTCCTGGGTTCCACCTTAAAATGGCTGCCGCAGACCAGGCTAGTCAAAAAAGACAAGTAAACTTCCAAGAATATTGAGTACAAGGTGAGATCTGAGCCCCAACACACAACACTTCCTTTGAACCCAAAGTTTTCTGTGCCAACAGAAGCCAATTTCTTCTCTCTCTTTTTTCCTGCCCCATATCTCTGCCTGCCATTCCCCCCTTTTTCTCTCACACCCCAGATCCCTACCTAAACTCTCCTGTCCCACACAGACACACACACACCAGATCACCACCCGTGATCTGGTGTGTGATAAGCAACCAAAGACATTCTCTCTCTCTCTCTCTGTCTCTCTCTCTCTCACACACACACACACAGACATACACAAGCACAGACACACACAGTCAAGGACCCCATATATCCATCATGCATACATGTATTCATAAACACAGGCCCTGTCCTTCCCAACACCCCAGGCTGCTGAAGCTGGATCCCCCAGGACCCTGGCCTGCTTCCTGCTACCATCTCCAGACCCCCAGGATGGCTTCCTGCTGGCTTCCCTGACCCACTTGCAGACCCACAGCAGCAAAAGGGGTCCCAACTTCCATCCCCTCCCCTTTTCTTGGTGGCTGGGTGTGCTGCACAGGAAACTGCCAGCCTGCAACCATCCACCGGCGTGATCTCCTGAGGATGTCCCTGAGCCACATGTGCAGCCAAGCGGCAATCCCGGGAACTGAAGGTGGCAGTGGCGAGAGGCCCTCGCCGCACTCCGAAGGAGCCCCAGCCACTTGTAAGACACTTCAGAAATAAGGGAACATCAAAACCAGGAGGAGCAGGACAGCTTGGTGAGCACAGTGGAGGGTGTAAGGGCACACAGTGGTGACCACAGGCAAAGTGTTGCCTGCCACCAGCCAGCCCTGCAGGTCCATAATTGCAGACCTTGGACTTAATGATCTGATGCACGGGGGGGGGAGGGTGTTGGGTTGACAGCCATGATGGCTAATTAGCATAAAACTGACACCTCCCTTCTCCCCTCCTCACCTTTCCATAATTCACAACTGGCTCTACATTCCTGGTATGTTATAGCAAACAAAACAGGAAGGCACACAGGCACTGAAGTCCAACCCTAGCTGCACCACTGTCCCCTAAGCCAAGAAACACAGAACCCGGTAGCACAAAACCCAAACCATCAAGAAAACACATTTCCTTCACATATTATAATATAGCGACCCTAGTGACATGTTGGGAGTCTTGGAGCATTCCTAACTGTTCATACATTCTATTAGTTTAGACAAAATTATATTAGGTCAATAATTTTAATATGGAATGGTGGAAATAACTGTGCTAGGAATTATATAGAGATGATTTTGTAAAATAATCCCTCCACTAAGGGTTCAACATTTTCAGAAAGATAACATTTCTGGGCTTCCTCTCAAGGTTGCCCAATTACATAGATTTTAGAAAACATTTTGGGAGAGTAATGACCAGGTAGCAATATATGAATACCTTTTCTTCAACACTGTAGTCATAATTCTAAAAGGAAATATTTCATGATCCAAAACCTGGTGATTTTCCATTTTCTTGGATAAAAAAAAGGCGAGCTTTTTTCCTGAATATTTCCATCTTTTCCCCTAAGCCTTCACATCCCTACCCCCACTGCCATGCTACTGATAGCAAGACAAGGCGGGGGGGGGGGCGGGACTGGACTGGACTGGCCTGTTTCTCCTGCTTGTAACTTTGGTCTTTTCCATCCAAGTTACCTATTATTCCCCCAGGGCAGATTGCATGCAGATTGCTCAAAAACAAATGTAAAATAATGAATATGAAAATGAAAATGAATGCATTGGTTTTTCACATTCATTGTTGTCTTTTCTTTCCTTTTTAATTATTGTTACACTGAAAATCTTATGGATACATCTGTTTCACGCTTCTTTTTCTTTCTTTCTTTCAAATGAATGCACACTTCTGTTCTGTGGCATACACTGAATATCTCCTACACAGAAATAGCCCAGCCACTGATCTCAATGCACTACCAACCTCTAGGTTGGAATATTATAATGCAATGTATGTGGGGCTACCTTCAAAGACTTCTCAGAATCTTCAGTTAGTTAGCATCTGGGTTTATCATGGGACATCATCACACTAAATATATCTTTCCAGGTCCTTTTATTATGATTATGATTGTGATTCTTTGTATTTATATTCAGTCAAATGAATTCCTGAGGTGTCATACAAGAAAGACAATGATGCAATAACATGTAACAAAACTCCAGAGGAAGGCAGCAAACATCCATATAAAAACAACAGAAAGACAATGCAAAACCAGTATGAGAGGAAGTACTACAAAAGTAAACATAATAAAACACAACAGAAATGACGGTCTAAAACCACATAATACCAAAGCTAAACCCTAAAAAATGTAATAGAGATTAGAAATCATTGATTTAAAAGGACAAAAAAAGCCTTAACCTGTGACTGAAGGTGATACATTTTTGACAGCAGGTGATCTTTCCTTGGGAGGGCAGCATGAAACCTGGTGGCATCACCAAGAAGGCCACCACCACCCCAAAGCTCAGAAAAAGGGGACACACGGAGGAGGGCCTCTTTGGCCATGGGTGGGCACATCAGGGAATTGGTGTTCCATGAAGTACTGAGACTCCAAGCCACAAAGGGCTTTGTAGGTTAAACCAGCACTTTGAATTGGCCTCAGAGGTGAACAGGAAGCCAGAGCAGATGAGTCACAGCTAGTGCAATATACTCCAGTCACAGACTCCTTAACAGCAACATTGACTGTGTTCAATGCCATTTCCATTGAACACAGTCTATTTCCAGGCAGAATTCAATGTACTGAATCTTAACTATAGAACCCTACGTGGCTGAAGTGAAGACCAGGGCAGCTAAAGGAGTGGTGCCTGCTACATAAGCCTGCAAAGACACTGTGTTTCTTTCTCATTAAAGGTCCTCCCACCATCTGAAATAAGAAAGGTGGAGCTAAGGAAAGCACTTTTCTGTCAAGCCACCTTGTTTACTGAATGCCTCCTCCTCCCCGGGCCACCACAGGGAGGGACACCAGGAGACAACTCTACTGTCTTTTCGGTTCCAGGCTAATATGTTTTTATTTGCCCAAGTATTCCAGCAGGTCCTGTGTAAGGTAGATGCAACATCATCCCATTTCCCCATCCTGTGCCCCCCTTACCTTTACATTTGCTGCTTGCATGTAGGCTCTATGGGGCTCTCCCTGGAGTTCACACAGTTGTTGCAGGAGCTCACTCGGGTCTCCCAAGAGTTCTGTGGCCACCTGTTCTGTGTCCTTGGGATGAGTGAAGGAGAGGACAGGCAGATGCTCTAGAGAGCCCTGCAGACTGCTCTCCCAACACAGCAAATGCCAAGGTAGGAGAGTGGCTGAGTGGGTTCTACAGAGCACCCACTGGAGGACACTAAGGTGGGCCCTCCTTGTAGGGGAGGTGATAAAGGGAGCCAAGTAGAGTGGTGAAATTACCTCCTCACCCCAGTTCATCCCCTGATGCAAGCACCTCACCCTGTGTCATGGCTGGGCCAGCCCTCCATTCCAGCATGTAATGTGAATTGGCTGACTGAATGGGTTAGGTCCACTCTGTGGAAAATCACTTTGTGATGATGTTCTTAGCTTTTTCTTGTAGCTTACTTCCCCCATACATTTAGGGAAGTGCATCCTAAAAATCTCTTCAACGCACAAATAATTGAATCAATCTGATTCTATAAATAAAAGGTAAAGGTGTCCCCAACCAGTCATGTCCGACTCTAGGGTGTGGTGCTCATCCCCCTTTCTAAGCCGAAGAGCCAGCGCTGTCCGAAGACGCTTCCGTGGTCATGTGGCCAGCATGAGTGAACACCGAGGTGCACGGAACGCTGTTACCTTTCCCGCTGAGGCGGTACCTATTTATCTACTTGCAATTTCTTGCTTTCGAACTGCTAGGTTGGCAGGAGCTGGGACTGAAGCCAGGAGCTCACTCCGTCACGCAGCACTCGGGTCTCGAACTGCTGACCTGCCGACCTTCCAGTCTGCAGTTCAGCGTCTTAACCACTAAGCCACCGCGGCCCCTGCTATAAGTTCTATAAATGCTGCTCTATAAATACAATGTTTAAAACTTCCTGAACATTCAACTAGCATGTCAGCAATGATTTACATGAGCCATTTCTTTGACCATCCACATTTATGTCAAATCTCATCTGAAGCATTAGAGTTATAGTCCATATTTATCCATATAGGCATCTTACCCAATCAGGATTTGCTAGCACTTTTTTCATTGCACATACCACTCCCATACAGATGTTATTCCATTCATAAAATATCTCTGCATTCTATTTCAGCTCACAACTGGACCTTTTTCCCCAGCCTGGGGTGACAAAGCACTATCTCGTACTTTGTATCAGATGGTCCCAAATGATGCTCATCAGTACATTGGGCTTGTCCAGTTACTTGTGCATTTCAACTGGACATGGATTGGGCTCTTTACTATGGATAATATGCATGCAGAATGGCGTTTGCAAAAATTACTGCCAATGCTTTCACAGGGAGGTATCTGTGTTACCTTTATAGAAAAAATGACAACCTTTGGAAAACGTGGGGGAAAGGCATGGTCATCACATAGTGAATTGGAAGGACATTCAGCTTTCATGGAAAGCAAAGCCAATGTATTTCTTGCTGATACTGCAAATCCACTTATAATTACAATAAGCTTGTTAATTCAGAGAGCAGGCCTGGATTCACCAATAAGTAAGTTATGGATTATGACAACATATTGGGATTTCACAACAAGCACCATTGAACCAGGTCACGATATACAAACCTTGCATGGCATGCTATCCTTTGCAGTCCACTCAAAGGACCCATTAGGATTCAAGCAATTTCTTCAGAGTGTAAATCCTTCCTGGGCCAGAGAAGATGGCTTCATCAAGGTATTTTGGGAGAAAGCCTTTAACTGTTCATTGAAAACATCCAGCGAGAGTAGAGTGTTGAAGAAAGACTGCAGCACGGATGAGAAACTGGAGAGCCTTCCTGGAACTTTTTTTGAAATGAGTATGACTGGTCACAGCTACAATGTTTACAATGCTGCCCTTGCTGTGGCACATGCTTTATATTCCATGTATATATCAAGATCCAAACACAAATTATGGGACTCTGGAAGAAAGCTGGTCTCCTGGAATGTGCTGGCATGGCAGGTATTTCCAATCAAAGCCACATCTTTTCTTTGTTTAGATAGGGAGGTGGCTGTGTAGGGGGCAAGCTGGTACCAGTGCCAGTGGTATTATGTCCTCTTTACATTAAAAGCCTCAGAAGTTACACATGAAGCTCTTCCCAGCCTCTCAATGGAGCATTTCTTAAAGTCATGCATAGGAGTTATTAGGTTTAAGGTTAAGGTTAATAGATATCATTTTGCTTGTTGTTTCCATCTCCTTTCCCTTTTCTATAGAATCCTGGTCAGTAACTTATTTTTTCCAGAGGGGCACATTAAGTCAAAATGGAGTGAGGGGCATACCATAATTCCCAGTTACCCAAAATGATCTGCCACAAATTTCTATTTCTACCTGCTTAGGAAATGGGGCAGAGAACTCTTCCCAAGGGAAAGGTTTTGTATCCATGAATCCATCTAGCCACAGTAAAGTAGTGAGGAAGCAAGACCCAGACTGATGTAAAATACTCTCAACCTTCCTAGGATAGGTACTTGTCAGCGTGATCATGAAAATACTTTGTTGTCCATTTGTGCATTTTTGTCTTTGAATTTAGCTCCATCCTTTTCTGAGGGGCATCTCATTCAACAACAGTGCAGGGGAGGCAGTAGAGTTTGATGAAAATGGAGAAGCAGTCACAGGATTCGATGTTACAAACTGGGTAATTTTCCCAAATCAATCCTTTCTGAGAGTTAAAGTGGGAATGTTCAATCCAGCAGCTCCTCCTGGAAAAAAGTTAACAGTCCATGATAAAAGCATCGTGTGGCCTAGGACGTTCAAGCAGGTGAGACAGCAAGGATCTTGCCAGATGTAGCACAACTTGATTGTTTCAAAATACTTTACACCACCTTTCCTGTCCAACATAACCAGGCCGTGTACAATAAAAGAAACATAATATAAATTAAAGAGTCGCGGGAGTGCCTTTTTATTGAAGGTGAGTCATACACCAAAAAGTTCCGCCAGTATAAGCCTCAAAATTCTACTGATTAAAAAAAAGTGATACATGATATCCACTTTCTACCTGATGAGGTCTGCAATTGTAGAGACTTGTGATAAAAAATTTCCACAGGTACAAGGAGTGAAATCTGCTGAAAAATGACACATTTACACTTTTCCCCTATTTCATCATGGCATTTCATATATAACTTCGAAATTTTGCTAAAATCTATTGATGTATTTATTCAGGATTGCTGAGGCTAGGGATGTTGCGGGAACCCAACTGGGTCCGAGAGTCCATGCCCCCCCCCCACGATCCCTGGACTGTGCCCACCGAGACACTGTCCTCACTTGCCCCTTGCATGCACCCTGCCGGACTCACTGTGAGCCCGTCAGGTGAGCGCCCACCATTTTCCTGCCTTTGGTTTCTGCATAAAAAAGGAAATTTAAATAATGTGCATATTTAAAAAATGTGCAGTTTGGGGCCAGAAAAACTTACTACATGCAATATTAGAGGTATAATGCCACTAATATTGCACATATTAAGCTTTCCTGGCCCCAAACTGTGCATATTTAAAAATTCACATTTTTTAAACTTCCTTTTTTATGCAGAAACCAAAGGCGGGAAAATGGCAGGTGCTCACTGGACAGGATCACGGTGAGTCCTGGCAGCCTGCCGAGCTTGTGGGCGGCCCGAACACGGGTCCGGGGGGAAGCAAGAAAGGGTGGTGCTTCAGCGGGCTCCCGGAGAACCCAAGCTGGGGTGGGTTCGCACATTCCTAGCTGAGGCGTGCCTTTCTTTGGTTTGGCGAGGTTCTGACCAGTGGTTAACAACTATTAAGGATTTTTTGTCCCATTACAACCTATGGCAGCAAATGCTTGTGAAGGTTTGTCATGCATGTGGAGTGTCATTCTGGAGCTACAATGCTGCAAGTACTTCCATGTTTTCAAAGGAGTTTGCAGAGGAAATCAAGGACATTCTGGTTCAATGTGTTTTCCGTTATTTATGGGATGTGACTTCACAACATCAGGCCATACATTACTAGACAGATTGGGACACTAGCCTTGAGACACCTAGGGGACTTTAACACTTCCCCCTACCCCCCTGCTGTGGTCCCACTCTGAATGAGACAGGCCTGACTTACATTGCCAAAAAGGAATGTGCTTGCTGAGACCTATTCTGACTTTTGTGCTCAATACATGAAGGCCTAAACGGACCTGCAGTGACACTGGGGACAGGGCGTACATACGTGCCCATATCCCACTCCACACATTACCCCTACACACCATCCAGTGAATGCATGCCTAGGGCTTCCGATACAAACAGATTGCTTCTAACTGCTATAACACCTCCAAATAATTTCATCCCAAACCCACCAACCCAACTCCCTCCCTCCCTCCCTCCCTCCCTCCCTCCCTCCCTCTTTCACACACACACACACATACACACACACACACACTTTCCTTGAACAGCTTGGGAAGTTCAGGCTTTCTTAAAGAACATTCAAATTCCCCCTGCCCTCTGCCACTGCTGCCTTTGAAGGTACTCCCCCATCATGTCCTGTTGATATATGTGTGCTGCCTGCCACAAGTATATATGTGCCATTATCACACATGTCACTCGCAAACCATAGTTTGTTCTGTGCAGGTGTTGGTTTTGGTTGATTTTTAAAAAAGAACAAAACATGGACCCCCACCCCCATTTCCCAGCCACCTAATAAGGTGGCAAAGCAGGGAGAGCTGTGTTGGCTCAGCCATGGCACATACATGCACCTAAAGCATACATGCACTGGCACAACAGAACGGTTTTTTACATATCATAAGGGGTACCACAGCAATTCCCTATAGAGGAGAGCGACACCTGATTGATGGTGTGATACAAAAACACACATGCACATACACACACAGGGTAGAAAAACAAGTATGAGGGTGGGGGTGGTGACCTTTAACCATAACTGTTTCATGTTGATCACTGGGAAAATCCTCCACCTTAGTTTGGACTGTGAGAGCCTTCCTTGTCTTGGGCAAAGAGAAAGATTGGGGATGCTATTGGGGAACTGCCCAAGCTGCTGCCCAATGTCTTCCCCGACCAAGCTGGCTGAGGGGTAGGGATGTCAGAGAATTCTGCCACGGACTGAAATGGGATCGACTTCCCTTCAGTCTGTGCCACGGAATCCTCTGCGGAACAGCACCACGAGGTCCTGCGGAGCCAGCAGTCATGAGGCTTTTTTTTTGTCATCTGCACAGAGTTGCAAAATTTTCGTAAATAAAAACGCAAGGTAGTATATTCCGATAATAAATACGTAAGATTTTTTTTTTTAATGAATTGTGCTCAACACCACCATGTTTGTGGGTGTCCTTTTTCAATTGAAATCCTCCATCTCTGTTTACTTTCAGCATAAACACTTCCTCCTCCTCGGGGCTTCCCAAAACAAGGCTGCCCTAGGTGTGCCTGAGAGATGCACTCTTTGTTTAAATCAACACTGTTGAAAGAAAGAAAGAAAGAAAGAAAGAAAGAAAGAAAGAAAGAAAGAAAGAAAGAAAGAAAGAACCTTTTAAAATGACCATGCCGGTCAAGAGCCCTGCACGAGTATTGTTCCCCCTGCTAGGCTTTCTATTTCCACATCCAGCCTTGTTGGTGACATGGTGAGGCTAAAATGGAGAGGAGAACCAACTCTGTGCATGTCTACTCAGAAGTAAGTCTTACTGAGTTCAATGCAACTTACTCCTACACATGTCAGCACCCCACTTGCCCCCAGCTCAGCTTTGTATTTCCACATCCAGCTCATTAGCAAACCTCCTGTTAGTTATCTCAGAAGACCCTTGGGTGAATGGGGGGGGGGGAATCCAGGGAATACCTGGATGGAGGGAGATTACACACACACACACACACACACACACACAATAGAAGAATATAGTTCTTCATATTCCCTGGTACATTTATTCCTCATTTTGTCCATTCCCTGAGCATGTGCAGAGTGTGCTTTTTATTCAAACAAAGAGAAGGTTGCTGATCTTTCCCTTCATGCTGCATTTGTACAAGTGAAGTGTGACTGCTTCAGAAAGAACTTTCCATTATACTGTCTCTTGTTCTTCATGAGTTTCATAACAGAAGTATGATCTAGTGGTTAGAGTCCAGCCCAAAGTCACCCAGTGAGATAACTAACTGGAGGTTTGCTAATGAGCTGGATGTGGAAATACAAAGCTGAGCTGGGGGCAAGTGGGGTGCTGACATGTGTAGGAGTAAGTTGCATTGAACTCAGCAAGACTTACTTCTGAGCAGACATGCACAGAGTTGGTTCACCTCTCCATTTTAGCCTCACCATATCACCAACAAGGCTGGATGTGGAAATAGAAAGCCTAGCAGGGGGAATAATACTCATGCAGGGCTCTTGACTGGCATGGCCATTTTAAAAGGTTCTTTCTTTCTTTCTTTCTTTCTTTCTTTCTTTCTTTCTTTCTGCGTTGCTTTAAACAAAGAGTGCATTGCTCAGGCACACCTAGGGCAGCTTTGTTTTGGGAAGCCCCGAGGAGGAGGAAGTGCTTTGGCTGAAAGTAATTACTGCACGTCTCAGGGGAGGGGAAAAAAATACATAAATATCTACGAAAAATAGCCTTTCTTACGGATGTTATCCAGAATTACGGCTGTTATGGCTGTCGGTACAGATTTATCTTCGTAACTTTCGGAGCAGAAAAAAAAGAGGAGAATTCCGGGGGCTTGCGAAAGACGGTACGGAGCACTGGCCGCAAACTGCGGAAGTCAAGCGGCACGGAAGGTACACAATTCGTACATCCCTACTGAGGGGTCTCAGATGGAGGGATGTTGGAAAAAATCCACCACGGACTCTAGTGAGGCCAGATTCTTTGGAATCGGGCCCCCTGGAGTCCGTGGCGGAACGGACTAACCACCCACCGCCACTACCCGAAATCCCCCCAGGACAGACCTACCTGGTGGTATATGCGGCTGCAGCAGCAGCAGCGGCGGCAGTGGCTCGTCTTCCAGCCACTGCCGGGCTGCTGTGTCCCCAAATATCAGCCGTCGTAGTGGCTGCCATTTGCATTCCTGCATTGGGCCATGATAGGCTACATAAATACTTACGTAGCCTATCACAGCAAAGAGCATGGGAACAAATGGAGGCCGCTATGTCATTTGCGCCCCTGCTCTTTGCAGTGAAAGGCTACGTAAATACTTACATACCCTATCATGGCCCAATGTAAGGACACAAATGGCGGCCGCCACGATGGCCGCCATTTGCAGCCGCAGCAGCCCGGCAGCAGCTGGAAGTCTGGCTGCTGCGGGCCCTGGCCAGCGCCTCCACGGCCTTGCTGCGGAGCAGAGCTCGCTGGGGAGGATTTTGGGGGGAGGGATGGATCACCTCCCCCCCCACCCCGGATCCCTGGAATGGAACAAGGCAAGGGATTCATACATCCCTACTCAGATGTTTTGTTGGAGAACCCTAGAAGTATGGTCCTGGAGGAATTGAACATCTACGCTGCAGCTGCCTTAACAGGACCAGATCAAGACTTCATGTCCTCTACGACAACTATGGGGTCATCTCAGTTTGACATTGACCTAATGCAATGGGCCGGGCTCACACTTCTTTTGGACTTTGTCTCGGGGCATGAGGTGGGTGGCCCAGATCTTGCTGCACTGTGACATGGTGAAGTGCTACAGGCCATCGACATAGTCACTCAGGCCCCTGTACTGCGGCGCATTCCTGAGTTGGCCTGATTCGGCATGCAATGAGTCAAGCTAACTCATAGATTTTTTGGTGGGAGGGTTGCACAAATCCTGACTTGCGCAAAATCACAGCCAGAAATAGCACAATTTGCATAAAATCACAGCTACAAATGGTCTAAGCTGCGATGTTGTGCAAATTGTGCTAGTCATGGCCAGGATTTGGCAGTAATCCGCCTGCGACTTCACACAACCCCTCCCCCACTAAAGTTCCTGAGTGGCAGGAACTATGCAGCTCGGCTTGCAAATGCAAGCCAAGCTGGGTCCATGCCAGGGATCTGTTGGGCTCTAAAAGGGCCTAAGCATCTATCCAATTTAGAACACCGTGATACTTTACAACCACAAGTGAAACCATAATGATCAAAACATCTTTTTCTCAGTGCTGTCCATTCTCCACTGATGTTTCTGATTAGGTGCTGCCCATTTCTGTGTGTAATGACAACTGCCATCCTGGCCACATCAGGAAAAAGAAGGAAGGGGAGCCATTTTGCTGCTATGATTGTGCCCTCTGTCCTCAAGGGAAAATTTCTGATCAGACCGGTAGGAATCATGGTTCTTCATAGATGTCAAGCATACTGCATCTCATACCATATCCAGCAAAACCAGTGTAACAAAAATGTGTATGGCCTTTGGTCTGGAAGGAGTAAGAAAATGTTACTGATCCTTGAAAATGTGGCTATAGGAAGAGGTCTTGTTATGCAAGAATGCAGACCTCTCTTTTACATTCAGACCTAGGTATGCTTGGTCACACATTTTGACACTAGTCTAAACATTGGATTGATGGTTTCTTTCAGTTGGAAATGTGCTTCATACGTAAAGGAAAGAAGGAAGATATATATAGCCAGCTACTGACAAAGAACACAGTGCTGTGTCATCCAGTAAAAGGGCAGACTCTCTGGGAGTCCAGTAATTCAATGTTTCTTGCATAATACAAAATAAAAAGAAACAACGCCATATGCTGGCTCTAGGAGCTGAGCCAGGGGAAAGGATTATAGTGTCTGTGTAAAATTTGCTATACACTCTTATATGTGGATAGACAACAGGCAGAAAGACAAATCATCACCCTTAGCTTCCAATTTCCTGGCTTTTTTGAGTTTAACCCAAGATGAGATAGCCTTAATTCTGATAACCTGGCAAGATTAATGGGGCCAGAATGACCAGACATATTCCTTAATAGTAAGAGGCAAAGTTTCCAAGTACACCTTCTGTTAAGTAATTTGAACAACAATCCCCCAGGAGGGCTTGGAGATGGTTAGAGAAGATGACTCATCCTTATTTGCCCCCTCCAGCAAGGTGGGGGCAAGCTAGGTGTGAGTGGGAAACAGCAGAAGAACTTTGGGAAGACAAAAGATAGAGAATGGGAATGAGTGTGACATGACCTATAAACTCTGAAGCACTGGGGGATCTCCCAGATCTCCCTCTCTGGAGATCTGATGTGGGAAAGGCAGGGCTGCTATTGGAGTGTTTTCTTTCACCTCTATTCAATCTATGTATTTGTAAATTACATGCAACTATTTCAAAATGCATAAGCCTGCAATGCCATAAGCCTCCTCCTTCTAAAAGAAATCAAACCCAGTTAAGCACAATACCCAAGACCAGCGGTACCATCAGGCTCAGTAAGCCTCCTGCCACAGTTGGCAGGATGGAAGGGGTGGTGCAATGAGCATCCCCACCCCCCACCCCACACACACACTGCCTTCCTTCCTCACCTTCCAGCCACCACTGCCATCCTGCTTTGGAGTTGAGTTCCTGCTCATGTTTGCTGGGGACTGCATTTTTTGGAGGGTTCAAAATGGTGGGAGCCTTCTGCTGTGTCTGGCACTCTAGAATCTAGCGGGAGTGAAGATTCTACAATAGGATACTGCTGCTGGAACCAAGTAAGCTGAGCGGGAAGGGGAGAAGGATGTCATGAGTGATTGGTGGGAAAAACAGGGGCAGGGGCAGTGGTAGCAGTTTGACAGGGAGCAGTCTTTGCTTGCCTACATCAGGCAGTGGCATTGCCGTTGGAGAGAGAGAGAGAGGGCTGCTTCACACCGGGCTTTTGTCCTGCGATTGCGATTGCTCCTTCACAGAAGCTTGCAGGCTCTTTACATGACACCGTGATCATCATTAAATGCCCTTTGTTCTGTTTTTAAATACATCACAGATAATGAGCTATCAAATTACCCTGTTGTCTTCTGCTCGAGTTCCCTCTGTGAAAAAAGTAAACATGGCAAGAAAAGGAATGAGGTCAATGAAAGAGAATGGAAGACTCAGATATCGTGAGAAGTAGGGAAAAGGGTTGGGGGAAAAGGAAGCACGTGAAAAAGGGAGTCGAAGTGATCCTGAATTTGAAATGGAAGCAGAAAGCCCCATTTTAAATGCAGGATTTTATGCTGGTGTAGCGATGCCCAGATAGAGAGAAAGCAACACCAGTTGCTGGGGAAAATGGGTGGGAGGGTGCTGTTGCACTCATGTCCTGCCTGTGGACTTCTCATTCGGGCATCTGGTTGGCCATAGTGGGAACAGAATGCTGGAATAGATGGACCCTTGGTCTGATGCAGCATGGCTCTTATGTTCTTAAGTGTGTGTGTGTGTGTGTGTGTGTGAGAGAGAGAGAGAGAGAGAGAGAGAGAGAGAGAGAGAGGCTTCTGGGTGAGCATGTGGTGCACAGGTGAGATTTAAACGCAGACATCTTGGCTCAGAGTTCATGCATTACCATAATAAATCATGAAGCACCATGTTCTCTCTCATATCAGAGGCATATTTATTTTATTTTTTGTTTTTTGTTTTCCAGACTTGGATTAAGGCAGATGTATTTTGGCAATGCTATCTGATAGGGATAGGATATATGAATAATTCAAGACTAGGGATGTACGAAAGTCACTTACCTTTTTGAAGGGTGACATTCGTGGTGGGGGGAGGCACTCCGTCCCTCCCCCTGAAATTCTCTTCGGCTGACTCCACTCTGTGGAGGTTCCACAGAGTCGCCGGCCAGGTCCGCCTGCAGCCAGACATCCAACCACTGGGCAGCCTGCAGGGACACAAATGGCGGCTGCCATAGCCGCTGCCATTTGTGTCCCTGTATTTTGCCGTAATAGGCTACGTAAATATTTACGTAGGCTATCACGGCAAAAAAAAAAGGGAACGCAAATGGGAGCTGCTGTAGCTGCTGCCATTTGTGTTGCCTTTTTTTTTTTGCTGTGATAGGCTACATAAATATTTACATAGACTATCACGGCAAAATACATGGCAAAACACTTACACAGCCTATCACGGCTTCCGCAGGGATGCAAATGGCGTCCCTGCGTTAGCCGTGATAGGCTATCACGGCTATCACGGACGCAGCCACCATTCACAAGTCAGCGCGAATGGCAGCAGGTAGGTGTCCCGTTTCGCACACCTTTCATGGGGTGGGGGGCAGGGGGGCCTTCATTCCACCATGGAGTTCGAGGGGCGGAATGCACTGGCATTCGACCTCACCAAGATCTGTGGTGGAATTCTCTGACATCCCTATTCAAGACAAGTTACTTTAACGGCCTCTACCGTCTTCTCAGATTGCATCTGCTCTCTATCTCTCCTTAAAAAGCACTACTTTTTCTTTCCAGATATGGATTCTTGTATTGATTGTTCAGAAGATCACTATTCAAACTTAGAACAGGATCAATGCATTCCCAAGGTTATAAGCTATCTCTCCTATGAGGAACCTTTGGGGATTTCATTGTCTTTCTCTGCTGTTGCTTTTGCTGTGATCACAGCTTTGATACTTGGAAACTTTGTGAGGCACCAGGACACTCCCATAGTCAAAGCCAACAACCGAAGCCTCACCTACATCCTGCTCATCTCCCTCCTTTGCTGCTTCCTCTGCTCCTTGCTGTTCATCGGACAGCCAAAGAAGATGACTTGCCTTCTCCGGCAAACAGCTTTTGGCATCGTCTTCTCAGTTGCTCTTTCTGCTCTTTTGGCAAAAACCATCACTGTGGTTCTGGCATTCATGGCAACCAAACCAGGATCCAAGATGAGGAAATGGGTAGGGAAAAGGGTGGCCAATTTGATCGTCATTTCCTGCTCCTTTATTCAAATAGGAATTGGCTTGATTTGGCTAAGTACATTTCCTCCATTCCCAGATATGGACATGCATTCACTGACTGGGGAAATTGTAGCAGAATGCAATGAAGGCTCAGTCACCATGTTCTACACTGTTCTGGGCTACATGGGTGTTCTGGCCATTGTCTGCTTCACAGTAGCATTTCCAGCCAGGAAGTTGCCGGACAGTTTCAATGAGGCCAAATTTATCACTTTCAGCATGTTGGTCTTTTGCAGCGTTTGGCTCTCCTTTGTTCCCGCCTATCTGAGTACCAAAGGGAAATACCTGGTGGCCGTCGAGATCTTCTCTATCCTAACTTCCAGCACTGGCTTACTGGCTTGCATCTTTTTTCCTAAATGCTACATCTTAGTGTTCAGGCCCCACCAGAACATCAGGGAGCAAATAATAAGGACAAAAAACTAACAAAGAATGCCAGAAACCGTTTTCTTTTTCCAAAATGTGTGAATAATTGGTCTGAATTGCTTATGAATAACAAATTGTGGTCCTACTTCACCCCTGAACAGGGCCTATTATATTGAAAAATGTGGGATCTGATCTATGCAAATTAGTTGCATGTTTTTCCTTCTGAGTATATCAGAATTTCTACCTAGCAACAATCAGATTGAGGCCATTGCTGGTGACTACAGACCTGTTGTATCTTTGGTCTTTATACTGCACAAGGAGTTGCATATACATACTCTGACTAAACTTGAAATCTATCTGTATTTGACATAGATTTGTAGGGATGGCAGAGGATTCTGCCACGGATTTCAGTGAGGCCAAATTAGGGATGGCAGAGAATTCCGCCACGGATCACGGTGAGGCCGAATGCCAGTGCATTCGGCCCCCCGAACTCCGTGGCGGAACGGCCTGCCACCCCCCCGCCACCCCGCAGATCCCCCCTGGGATGAGACTTACCTGGGGCGGATCTTCCGGGCGGCGGCGGCTCCAGCGGCGGCTATGGCGGCGGCGGTTGCAGCGGCTGGTCTTCCGACCAGCTGCCACCACCGCCATTTCCAGTGTTGCGGGGGGGAGACATGATATGCTTCGTAAATCTTTACGTAGCCTATCATGTCTGACTTTTAAAAAAAAAACCACGTGTATGCAAATGGCGGCGGCTACGGCCGCCGCCATTTGCGTTCCTTATTTTGGGCCGTCTAGTCTACGTAAATATTTACATAGACTAAGACGGTGAAAATAAGGGGGAATGCAAATAGCGTCTGCTACGCTATTTGCATTCACCTTATTTTTGCCGTCTTATTCTATGTAAATATTTACGTATACTAAGACGGCCCAAAATAAGGAACGCAAATGGCGGTGGCCGTAGCCGCCGCCATTTGCATACACACGTTTTTGTTTTTGTTTTAAAGTCAGACATGTTAGGCTACATAAAGATTTACGTAGCCTATCACAGCTGACTACTGGGACGCAAACAGCGGCAGCTACGGCTGCCGCCATTTGCGTCCCTGCTAGCCAGCGGCCGGATGTCCGGCTGCTGGCGGAGCTGGCCGGTGGCTCCGCGGAATCCCTGCGGAGCAGAGCAGGCCGGCGAGGATTCTGGGGGGAGGGACGGAGTGCCTCCCCCCCCCAAGTGGAACCCAGCAGAGCCAGGTAAGGGCAATTTCGTACATCCCTAGGCCGAATGCACTGGCATTCGGCCTCCCAAAACCCATGGCGGAACGGCCTCCCACCTCTTGCCACCCATCGGAATCTCCCCTGGACGAAGCTTACCTGGGGCAGATGCTCTGGCGGCGGCAGCCATTTGCGTCCTGCCAGGCTGCTATGGTAGGCTACATAAGTATTTACGTAGCCTATCATGGAAAGAGCAGTGGCACAAACAGAATAGCCGCCGCCATTTACGTTCCTTTTTTTTCCTTTTTTTTTTTGCCATGATAGGCTACATAAATATTTACGTAGCCTACCACGGCAAAATACAGGGACACAAATGGCGGCAGCTATGGTGGCCGCCATTTGCATCTCTGTGCAGGTTTCCCAGCGGCCGGATGTCCAGCTGTGGGGTGGCCCTGTCCAGCGGCTCCGGGGAGTCACCACGGAGCGGAGCCAGCCAGGGAGAATTTCGGGGGAAGGGACAGAGCACCTCCCCCCACACACAAATGTCACCCTTCGGAAAGGTAAGTGACTTTCGTACATCCCTAAGGATGGGCAGAGTAGTCTGTGAATCACTAACAGTTACCATCCCATACCTCAAAAAGGGGAAATAGATGTACTTGAACATGCAAGTAAGGGGTGGGGAAATCACACAGCCACACAAAAGAACTTCTTTGGAACTGTTCCAGCATCAACTCCCATTCTGCAGAAAATCAAGTCACTTTAGGATCATAAATGCACAGTGAAATGTGCGTGTGTGTGTTGGGAGGGGGAAGAAGTCACACAACTACACAAAATCGTAAACTTGCCTTTGCTAATGATGACACCCTATGATGATTTCCTCAGAGCCACACAGCGATAGCCAGATTAAGGTCATGATGGACTGAGGGGCTAGCTGTCTGTAGTGACCCAGTACTCTGTTCCCAGGACTGAACTCACACACGACACTTGTACATACACAGAGACAGTAACATAAAATAAAAGGGGAAAAATATGTTTCTCTTCTATGCATGCCTGGAAGCAAAAGACTAATATCTCTTTTATGGTGGAGAACTCAACACAAGCTTTCCCTTTTATGGGTATATGGCACAGACACAGAACATTTGAACAAACATGACATAGGGGTCTCTCTCTCTTTCTGTCACACACACACACACACACACACACTCAGGAAAGAGACTTACTATCTTACTAACAGATACATACACAGCCAGTGCTGGTCCAGGACATTTTGCTGCCTGAGGAGGACCAGCAAATGAAATGCCTCCCATTTCTCACTGGATGATCTGGCCCAGTCACTGCCTCTCAGCCTATCCTGCCTCACAGGATTACTTTGAGGAGAAACATGGGGAAAACTGTGGTTCTTGGAGGAAAAGGAAAACACAATTAGAATAAAATAGAGTAGCTAATTATATACTAGAAAAACATAATTGTCCTACCATACGTCCATAATAAATCTTCCTAACATGTAAAATGACCACACATGTACAAGCATGTGCAGCAGAGACAAGATGTATCCAGTATCCAACTTGGAAATTCTCCCTTAGAGATAAATTTATCCCTGGAGAGGGGGCCTGACAACTGACACCAACTCTTATCACTCATATTAAACATTCAACATTTGAAAAAATCCCCTGCCTTCTCATATGGCTCACACATTTGCCTCCATCTTCTGCCTGAACATCAACTGAAAGAAACTTTGAGCTTTTCAACTTGAGGTTGTTAATTGGCTGTTAGTTGGCTGTTAATCTGGTGTATCTCAGAGAGAGAATTAGTTGACTTAGAAGTGGGAGCTAACAGGGATAGCAGTCAGAGAGATCAAAAAAGTTAGGTTGGGTTATTAGAATCATTAGTTCTAATTCTTTATCACATGACTATTGTTCTGGAGGTAGTTTGATACAGCGAAGGCTTCAAGCAAAGTTACGCAGCTGGCAGAGTTGGACACATTATGCTTGTGCTGGCCCCTAGGCACAACCCCTGCCATGGTGACCCCCATAGCCCCTTGAAGGAGGGGTCTGCCCACTTCATTCCCCGGGGGTGGCTGCCCAGCAGAAGAGGTGAGGGGCAGCCATATAAGTCTTTCTCTCAGCCTACTTCCTCCTAGCTTCAAACTGTCTGAACTGCAGAACTATGTCCTGGTTGTCTGCCATGTACTGCCTGAATATGGTACTGCAGGCTGCAGCCTCACATACACATTCAAATTAATTATAAGTAATGTGTTTTAAGAAACAACCATTAGGTGTACACTCTCAAATAACTAGGGATGTTGGAGAATTCTGCCATGGACTGAGGACGGATTCTTTAGAATCCGGCCCCCCGGAGTGTGTGGTGGAACAGAGCACTCCTCACCACCCCCCTGCGGAATCCC
Source organism: Heloderma suspectum (assembly GCF_057233095.1). Lineage (NCBI taxonomy): Eukaryota > Metazoa > Chordata > Lepidosauria > Squamata > Helodermatidae > Heloderma > Heloderma suspectum. The sequence continues at coordinate 88,674,220 of NC_139463.1, read as the reverse complement.
CCTGGGATGGAGCCTACCTGGTGGTGGTGGTGGCAGTGGTGGCTCTGCCGCCACCGGCAGCTCCGGGTTGTCTTCCGGTTGCTGCTGGACTGCAGCCAGAAATGGCGGCCGCTATGCAGGCTGCCATTTGCATGCCTGCCAAGCCGTGATAGGCTACATAAGTATCTACGTAGCCTATCATAGCAAAAGGCAGGGACACAAATGGTGGCCACTACCCTATTTGTGCCCCTGCTCTTTGCCATAATAGGCTACATAAGTATCTACGTAGCCTATCACAGCAAAAGACAGGGACGCAAATGGCGTAGCGGCCACGATTTGCATGCTGTGATAGGTTTCGTAGATACTTACATAGCCTATCATGGCTTGGCAGTGATGCAAATGGCAGCTGGCATAGTGGCCACCATTTGCAGCCGCAGCCCGGCAGCGGCCAGAAGTCCAGCTGCAGCCAGCCCCACCTGGCAGCTCTGCGGAGTTGCCATGAAGCAGAGCCGGCTGGGGAGGATTCTGGGGGGAGGGATGGAGCACCTCCCCTCCACAGTGGATGGTCGCAGTGGAACAGGGTAAATGATTCGTACACCCCTACAAATAGCCCTGGGTCTGCATGGCAAATTTCAGGTGTCTAGGTTTCACAGTCTTGGAGGATATACAAACCAACGGTTACATTGAAGCAGTAAATCCTTAAAGTTTTTGATTGGCCGCCCTTATGTTTCAAGATGGGGGATGAAATTTTCATTATATCTAAAGTAGGCATGTAAGAAAGTCACTTACCGTTTTGCTGATTCATTCGCGGTGGGGGTGGAGGCGCTCCGTCCCTCCTCCCCGGAATCCTTGACCAGCCGGCTACACTCCGCGGCCAAGCTGTGAAGCTGCCGGCCGGCTCTGGCTGCCCACAGCTGGACATCCGGCCACTGGGCAGCCTGCAGGGACGCAAATGGTGGCTGCCGTAGCCGCCGCTGTTTGCGTCCCTGTATTCAGCCGTGATAGGCTACATGAAGACTTACGTAGCTTATCACGTCTGGGTTTTAAAAAAAAGTGCGTACGCAAATGGCGGCGGCTACGGCCGCCACCATTTGCGTTCTTTATTTTTCGAAATCTTAGTCTACATCAATATTTACATTGACTAAGACGAAGAAAAGAAACGGGAACACAAATCGCATAGTGGGCGCTATTTGCGTTCCCCTTTCTTTTCTTCGTCTTAGTCTACGTAAATATTGACGTAGACTAGGACGGCGAAAAATAAGGAATGCAAATGGCGGTGGCCGTGGCTGCCACCATTTGTGTACACTTTTTTTTTAAAGCCCAGATATGATAGGCTATGTAAGTCTTTACGTAGCCTATCACGTCTATGTTAAAACACACACAAACACACACACAGACTGCAAATGGCGGCGGCTGGTCAGAAGACCAGCCGCCACCTCTGAAGCTGCCGCTGCAGCCGCCACCATCCGGAACATCCGCCCCAGGTAAGTCTCGTCCCGGGGGGATCCGCGGGGGGCAGGGGGGTGGCAGACCATTCCACAATGGATTTCGGGGGGCCGAATGCACTGGCATTCGGCCTCACCGAGATCTGTCACGGAATTCTCTGACATCCCTAACCTAAAGCCATCCCATATGGAGGTGCAACAAATCCTGGAAGTATCATAACAATCAGATGTATGGTTTTCAAGTCCATTGAGGACCTATGTACAGACAAACACTTCCTTGTACGAACATCATCATGGCGATCACTCGTGACTGAGTAAGATTGTCTTCCAAAGATAGAGACTATATAGATAACTCTTTAAAATGATTACAAGGACTTCCTTGTATATAGAGTGGCTGTAGTACCCAGCGTTGCCCAGATTAATTTCCTTAGACACAACTCAGGCATCCACCTGACAAGGGGAAGGAGCAGGCAATTCAAATGCTCCCTTTCTTCCTGGAATTGTGCGCAAAATGGTGAACTTGGTTTTAATGGAGATGGAGAAGGGTGAAGAATTATAACTTGAAGTGAAAAAGAGGCCTGCCTATTGTATTAATGGTATGTTTCAGCCAATTTCACTTTCTTTCTTTTTTTTACTAATTGCTATTAATTTTAGAGTGCTTTTCTGTATAACCAGACAATGCCACATATATAGTAGGGATGGACAAAAGGGACTTACCTGGTCCCGCAGCTTGCTTCGCAGTGGGGGGGAGGCGCTTCGGTTCTCCCCCCGAAGTTCAGGCGGGGGGGGAGGCGCCCCGCCTCGCCCGGCCGAAATTCAGGCTGGGGGGGAGGCGCCCCATCCCTCGCTGCCGAAATTCAGGCCGGGGAGGAGCGCCCCGTCTACCCAGCTGCGAAAAAAAAAAGTAAAGTAAAAAAAGAAAACACACACCCGTGATAGGCTACGTAACGATTTACGTAGCCTATCACGGCTAGATTTCCAAAGTCAGCCGTGCGTTGCCCTTATTTTCGCCGTAGTCTACATAAACCTTTATGTAGAATCTTTATGTAGATTTATGTACATAAATCTTTATGTAGACTAGATGTGCCAGACTAAGGAATGCAAATGGCGGCGCCCCATGGGTGTCACCATTTGCGTATGTGCTTTTTTTTTTTCCAAAGTCACCCGTGATAGGCTACGTGACGATTTACGTAGCCTATCATGGCTGACTTTGGAAATCTAGCCGTGATAGGCTACGTAAATCATTACGTAGCCTATCATGGGTGTGTGTTTTGGGGGTTTTTTACTTTCCTTTTTTATTTTGCAATGGCGGTGGTGGCAGCCGGTAAGAAGACCGGCCGCCGCCGCCGCCCCTGCCGAAACTCCGCCGAACTGCCGCCGGGACCCGCCACCGAGAATTTCACCACCAATTTTGGGGGGACGAATGTGTTGGCATTCGGCCTCCTGGAGATTAATGGAGAAATTCTCCGCCATCCCTAATATATAGTCTATTGTAATCAATTACATTGAACAGTCTATTCCCTTTTTTTGGTCCCAACAAACAAATTAAACTTTAGAGACCTTCTTTGTACACTATAATGGCTGTTCTTCCATTGGGTGCTAAAATTAAAAAAACAAAAAACAAAGATGAGGTGTGCTTACATGGGAACATGCAGTGTAAAACTGTCCATAAGAAAAGCACTTGGTCCACAAATCCAAACCGTCATAGGGGATGCCATTTGTGTTCCCGTTTTAGCCGTCATAAGCTATGTAAATATTTATGTAGCCTATCACGGGCTACCAAAGGGACGCAAATGGCATCCCCTACTCAGGACGCCATTTGCATCTGCAGCAGCCCGGCAGCAGCCAGAGCCGCTGCTGCCGCCACCGCCACCACCGGAGCCAAAGCCACAGCTGGAGCTGCAGCCAATTAGGCTCCGTTTCGCGGGGCTTTCGCGGGGTGGAGGGTCAGCGGCTGCGTTCTGCGACGAATTCCGGGGGGGCAAATTCACTGGAATTCACCCCCCCAGGATCCGTGGTGAAATTCTCTAACATCCCTATGAAGGACAAGGGTCATGAACACAAGTGGTCAATCAGACTTGGCCAGGCACCTTGTCCACATCCTCTGGCCTCAGTAACTGAAACTCATCCAATAAAACTGGACCGGACGGTGCTCTGAACGCCTGTACCAATGCAACTGCATTAATCGTGGTTTCCAATTAATGACGAATCTGAGCCACTTTATCTTCAAAATACTGTGCAACCTTGTCACAGTGTGCAACTGAGGGTTCCACAGTCTCTCCCCCTGGCCCAGAATGTAACTGGCCATGAACCACTCAGAAAAGCTCCGCTGGATAGGGATGGCAAAGAATTTCTCCACGGATTCCAGGGAGGCCAAATGCCAGCGCATTTGCCCCCCCCAAATCTGTGGCGGAGCAAAGCCCCCCACCCCCCAACCCATGAAATGGGCACAGAATGGCGCTTACCTGCTGCCATTGGCAGTGCTTTGCGAATGGCGGCCGCATCTGCGGCCGCCAATCGCCTCCCCATGAATGCCGTGATAGGCTGCGTAAGTATTTATATAGCCTATCACGGCTAAAGCAGGGATGCCAACTGCGTCCCTGCGGAGGCCGTGATAGGCTACATAAATATATATGTAGCCTATCACAGCAATAGGTAGGAACACAAATGGTGGCCGCCGTAGCTGCCACCATTTCATAGAATCATAGAATCATAGAATAGTAGGGTTGGAAGGGGCCTACAAGCCGATCGAGTCCAACCCCCTGCTCAATGCAGGAATCCAAGTCAGAGCAACCCTGACAGGTGGCTGTCCAGCCTTGTCTTGAAGGCCTCCAGTGTGGGAGAGCCCACCACCTCCCTGGGTAATTGGTTCCATTGTTGTATTGCTCTAACAGTCAGGACGTTTTTCCTGATGTTCAGCTAGAATCTGGCTTCCTGTAACTTGAGCCCATTATTCTGTGTCCTGCACTCTGGGATGATCGAGAAGAGATCCTGGCCTTCCTCTCTGTGACAGCTTTTCAAGTACTTGAAGAGCGCTATCATCTCTCCCCTCAGTCTTCTCTTCTCAAGGCTAAACATGCCCAGTTCTTTCAGTCTCTCTTCATAGGGCTTTGTTTCCAGTCCCCTGATCATCTTTGTTGCCCTCCTCTGAACCCTCTCCAGTTTGTCTGCATCCTTCTTAAAGTGTGGTGCCCAAAACTGGACACAGTACTCCAGATGAGGCCTAACCAATGCTGAGTAGAGGGAAACTAGTACGTCCCAGGATTTGGAAGCTATACTTCTATTAATTAGGGATGTACGAAAGTCACTTACCTTTTCGAAATTCTGGCCGGGGGGGGGGAGGCGCTCCATCCCTCCCCCCCCTAATCCTGGCTGGCCGGGTCTGCAAATGGCGGCGGCCATAGCCACCACCATTTGCGTCCCTGCAGTCAGCCGTGATAGGCTACGTAAATGTTTACGTAGCCTATCACGGCTGATTTAAAAGAAAGAAAAAACGCGCCGCCATTTGCGTTCCTTATTTTGCGTTCCTAAGACGGCAAAAATAAGGGGAACGCAAATAGCATAGCGTCTACGCTATTTGTGTTCCCCTTATTTTCGCCGTCTTAGTCTACATAAATGTTTACGTAGACTAAGACATGTCAAAATAAGGAACGCAAGTTTGCGTTCCTGTTTTATCCGTGATAGGCTACGTAAACATTTACATAGCCTATGACAGCTAAAACAGGAACACAAATGGCATCCCCTATGCCATTTGCATTCCCGCTTTAGCTGTCATAGGCTACGTAAATATCTGTCTGTCTGTCTGTCTGTCTCATTTCTATACCGCTCAATAGCTGAAGGTCTCTCGGAGGTTCACAAAAAATTAAAACCAAAGAGCACACAATAAAACAATATAACATATATAAAACATTAAAACCCTGGTATAGCAATACAACCAGAAAAAAACCAGAATAAAACCTAGCAGCAATGCAGAGATTTAAAATACGGATTTAAAACAGCAAAGCTAAAAGTCTAGAAAGCTGAAATGCTAAAATGCCTGGGAAAATAAAAAGGTCTTCACCTGCCACCAGAAGGAATACAATGTAGGCGCTAGGCGAACCTCACTAGGAGCTCATTCCACAGCCGGGGTGCCACAGCAGAAAAGGCCCTCCTCCTAGTAGCCACCTGCCTCACTTCCTTTGGCAGGGGCTCATGGAGGAGGGCCACTGAGGATGATCTTAAGGTCCAGGCAGGCACATATGGGAGGAGGCAATCCTTCAGATAACCTGGCCCCAGGCCATTAAGGGCTTTGAATGTTAATACCAGCACTTTGAATCGGGCCCAGAAATGGACTGGCAGCCAGTGCAGCTGGAAAAGTACTCGCATAACATGAGCTTATTGGCCAGTCCCTGTTAACAATTTTGCTGCCCCAATTTGGACCAGCTGAAGTTTCTGGACCATTTTCAAAGGCAGCCTCTCATATAACGCATTGCAGTAAGAAGTTATCAGAGCATGGATAACTATAGCAAGGCTATCTATCTCTGTCCAGATAAGGGCATAGTTGGTACACCAGCCTAAGCTGATAAAAAGTGCTCCATGCCACTAAGTTCATCTGTGCCTCAAGTGACAGTTCTGTGTCCAAGAGCACCCCAAACTACGAATGTGATCCTTTAGGAGGAGTGCAACCCATCCAGAACAGGTTGAATATCACTTAGCCAGGTAAATGAACCACCGACTAACAGTACCTCTGTGTTGTCTGGATTGAGTTTCAGTTTATTGGCCCTCATCCAGGCCATTACCATGTCCAGGCACTGATTTAGAACAGCCACTGCCTCACCTGGGTTTGATGAGAAAGAGAGGTAGAGCTGGGTGTCATCCGCATATTGATGGCACCTCAGCCCACACCTTCCCCAACAGTTTCATGTAGATGTTAAAGAGCATGGGAGATAAAATAGAGCCCTGTGGAACTGCATGGCATAATTGCCATGGCACAGAGCAATAATCCCCCAGCACTACCTTCTGGAATTGGCCATCCAAGTAGGAGCGGAACTAGGGATCTTTGAAAGTCACTTACCATTTCGATTTGTGGCAACCGCAGTGGGGTGGAGGCGCTCCACACCTCCCCCTGAAATCCTACCCAGGCATTCGTAGTCCTGTGAAATGTGCAGGCCTGCAGACACAAATGGCGGCCAGGGTAGCGGCTGGCATTTGCATCCTTTCACTGAGCTGTGATAGGCTATGTAAATATTTATGTAGCCTATGAAGGCAAAATAAAGCGGGGACGCAAATGGCGGCCGCTGTAGCCACCGCCATTTGCGTCCTTTTTTTTTTTGTCATGATAGGCTACGTTAATATATACATAGCCTATCATGGCAAAAAACAAGGATGGAAATGGCGGTGGCTACAGCAGTCGCCATTTGCGTCCCTGCTTTTTTTGCCGTGATAGCTATGTAAATATTTACGTAGCCTATCATGGCAAAAAACAAGAATGCAAATGGCAGCTGCCATAGCCGCCGCCATTTGCGTCCGCAGACTTTGCATGCCTGCGAATGCACCCAGCCGGTGGCTCCACAGAGTCGCCACAGAATGGAGCTGGCAGGGTTAGGATTTCGGGGGGAGGTGCAGAGTGCCTCCCCCCCCATGGATGACACAAATAGAAATGGTAAATGACTTTCGTACATCCCTAATATGCTTTTGTTCACCAGTTGCTTGGGAACATGGGCAGGAGGGTGCTGTTGCATTCGTGTCCTGTTTGTGGGTTTCTGGTCAGCAGCTGGTTCACCGCTTTGTGAACAGAATGCTGGACTAGATGGACCCTTGGTCTCATCCAGCATGGTTCTTCCAATGTTCCATCCAGAGTCATTGGTTTCCCAACCCACAGTATCTCCGTCTTCTCTGGGTTAAGTTTCAGTTTGTTCTCCCTCATCCATCCCAAAGCAGCCACCAGACACTGTTTTAACAGGTCCACAGCCTTCCTGGAATGGCAAGAAAATTTTACGAACTGCAATGCTAATTACAGAAATTCCATAGTTTTATCATGATAGTCTTCATGAATTAAAACCAGCCTTCATGTATCAAAACCAGACCTTTCTAAATATCCAGTAAGGTTTATATTAACTATTTCCATAGTTTATTTCCATACCTTGTGAAATAAAACAATGTATACATTAGGCAAATCATGAGTATTTAAGAGTAAGGGTATGTGCAAAAGTAAGTGAACCCATCGTAGCATCAGCTCAGTTAAAGAGAATAATTAGAATCAGGTGTTTAAGTGCTTGGGTAGATCTTCAGGGGTGAGTTTGGAAGGCCCAACCCTATAAAGGATCAGAAACTTTGGGACTGTGGTCTTCACTGTACTGTTGTGTGGAAACACGTCATGACTCTGAGGACATCAGAAAAGCAGTTATTGCTCATCAGTCTAGGAAGTGTTACAAAACCATTTCTAAGAATTTGGAGCTCCACCAAATCCACTGTTGGACAGAGAGTATACAGGGGAGAAGGTTCAAGACCACAGTCAGTGTACCCAGGAGCAATTGTCCTACCAAACTCTCACCAAGAACAAACTGGCACATCATCCGGAAAGTCAAGAAGAACTCCAGAGTAACATCCAAGGATCTGCAGGCCACTCTCACCTTGGCTAATGTGAGTTTTCATAACCCAATTATCAGAAAAAGACTGAACAAGAATGGTTTTCATGGGTGGATAGCCAGGAGGAAACCACTGTCCTCTAAAAAGAACATTGTCATCTGTCTGAAGTTCACTAAAGATCACAGAGATGATCCCCAAAACTTCTGGAACAATGTTCTCTGGACAGACAAGTCAAAAGTAGAACTTTGGGGCATCAGTGAGAAATGGTATGTTTGGCAAAAACCAAATACTGAGTTCAAACAGAAGAACCTCAGCCCAACCATCATGCATGGTGGTGGAAATGTGATGGTTTGGGCCTGTTTTGCTGCCTCAGGACCTGGACGGCTTGCCCTCATTGACACAACCATGAATTCTGCAGTGTATCAGAAGTTACTAGAGGAAAATGTCTGGCCATCCATCCATGAGCTGAAGCTGAACTGAAAGTGGGTCATGCAACACGACAATGATCCTAATCATACAAGCAGATCTACAAAAGAATGGCCATGGAAGAAGAAATTCTGTGTTTTAGAATGGCCTAGTCAAAGTCCAGACCTAAACCCCATCGAAATGTTGTGGCGAGCTGTTCCTGCAAGGAAGTCCTCAAATGTCACTGAGCTGAAGCAGTTCTGTAAGGAGGAATGGGCCAAAATCCCTCAAAATGGATGTGAGAGACTGACCAACAGTTAGAGGAAATGCTTACTTGGAGTCATTGCTGCTCAACGGGGTGCCACCAGGTACTGAATCTAAAGGTTCACATACTTTTTCATACATGGGTGTTGAATGTTGAATCAGTTGTGGATAAATAAATGTTGGAAAAACATCATGTTTGTGTGTCATTTGTTTAATCAGGTTACCTATTGTTCTATATCTAGGATTATGGGTTACGTTAAGATCTTATAACATTTGAGGCTGTAAATATGTGACAGTCCTAAGGGGTTCACAAACTTTTTTTTGACACTGTAGATGGAAACAAGAAGAGCTGAGTATCACCTGCATATTGATGACACTTCAGCCCAAACCTCTTAACTTCCCCCAGTGGTTTCATGTAGCTGCTAAAAAGCATGAGAGACAAGATGGAACATTGTGGCAACCAAGAAGCTAATGGCCATGAGATGAAACAGATGTCCTCCAGCACCACCATCTGCGACAGCTCTTCCAGGAAGGACCAGAACCACTGTAACACCGTGGCCTCTATGCTCAATCCAGGAGGATACCATCGTTCATGGTATTGAAAGCCACTGAGAGATCTGCAGAACCTGCAGAGTTGCCCTCCCCCTTTCCATTCCCTGCCATTAGTCATCACCCAAGGTGACCAAGGCTGTTTCCATCCCATCACCAGGTCTGAAACCTAATGTGAATGGATCTAAATAGTTAGTATCATACAACATTGCCTGGAGTGAGACCACCATACACTCTAGCACCTTGCCCAAGAACAGCTATTGCTATTTTGACACAGTGCAGTAGTGATCTGAAATCCTAGGATCTAAATTTGGTTTCTTCAACAAGGGCCTCACCACTGCTTTTTTCAAAGCTGCAGGAACCTTCCTGTCCCTCAAGGAGGCATTGACCACCTCGGATGTCCAGATACCCAGCCCAGCTCTGGCAGATCTCACAAGCCAGTATGGATAAGGACCTAAACAGCAAGGAGTAGACCTCAGTCCTCCAAGCAGTTTTTTTCCCACATCCTCAAGATGAACAAGCTGAAAGGTATCCATAATGTGAGTAGATGGTTCACAAGCCCATCCATCTCAGATTCTGTCGAACAATGGCATAGATTTCAGCATGGATACAAACAACTTTATCTGCAGAATGTCTAGCACATTTCTGACAGTGGTCTGTGAAGGTTTGAGCTGTTCTATTATAAATCCTACATGAAATAGACTTTTAGAGTTGCTGGACAACATTGAACACATGCAATGGTGGCAGGAAGAAAGATTTATTTGCCGCCATGATCATCAAAGATCACAAATGCATTCTTACCTGTGTTCGGTTGTATTGTTTAGAAGTCTTCTGCCATTGGTGCTCTGATCATCGGCATAGTCATTTCATTGCCCTCAGCAGCGGATAGCAAGGATCTAATGTGGTTCTATGACTAGGTCAAGGACATTGTGGTCTGACCATAGAAATAGCCTAGGACATCCCCTCATTCCAAGAGGCGACAGGGACCTTGGTGGGTCCACTGGGAAAGCCTGTAGGAAAATTTCCAAGAGACCTCAGAAATCCATTCAGACTCACCAGCCTCCAGGGTGGACCATCAAACATGCCCCCACAACTCTGCAGAGGTTACAGGTAGCCTGAAGGGTGATCAGATAATGTCCTGTCCATGCCTCTATTGGCTTCCACAAACAAACATTATTTTCTCCCAATCCAGCACAGAAAAGCAGGTCCAAAAGGTGCCCTGCCAAATAGGTTTGGTAAGAACTTATCTGAGACAGCCTCATGGATGACATGTCAGCCATGAAATCCTGAGCCACTCCTGACAAAGTAGCCTCAGCACAAATATTAAAGTCCACAATCCTTGAGATCTTCAGCACTACAGTTGAGACCACCTCAGTCAGCTCAGACATGAAGACTGTTAGGCAGCAGGGTGGGCAGTACACTAACACAGTCCACATCATGTCTTGGGTGACCCACACCACTGACAAACACTCCAAACTGGCTGAGTGTCAGAGGGGTATCTGAACAGAAGGGAAAGATGGGGTATCTGACCGGAAGTGGACTCTGTATAGGCCAAGGCTACACCCCTCCCTGCCCCTCCAGTCAAGCTTTGTGCTGCACCAGGAACCCTGGTGGACATATTTGGGAGAGTTCTGAATATTCTGAACATTGTATTGCATTTGACTAATACTCATTGCAAGCAACACAACTTAAAACATCATCCAATACCAGAATGTGAGCATAAATCAAGGTAAAAAATCCCCTGCACAGTCCACTGCAATAGCATTCAGAGTACCTGCATGAGTATGCTTTGCAGCCTGAGCAAACAGAGAAGTTCTGTGTGTAACATAAGAATCGCAGTCTGACAGTAACCAATGAATCTTCACATAGACACTTCTACCCTGAAAGGATGCCAAAATCTGTCCCAGGAATCTCTCCCTGGGATTTTGATATAAATGACAGGACAGCAAATATCCTGTGAGATATCCTCTCCCATACCACAGATACAGAACCGTAGGTTTCTTGAACATGCCTATATCTTCCATCCAAGAATGCTGTGGGCATGGTCTGGAAGTGTAGTTCCATAAATGAGGTTCTCAAAGAAGCAAAAGTAAGAGTTTGCAAGTACTGAGCTCTTTCGTGATCCATGTTAAACAAATAATACCATGGAGAAAAGTTTGAAAATGTAATTAGATCTAGGTCCTGCCTATTGTCTCTTCCATAAATCCAATCCCTCAATTTGTTTTTGTCTCCCAGTATAGTAAAAATATCTGGTAGACAGTTTTTGGAGGTTAGCAACTCTTGGCATGACTTAGCCCAGCCACCCTTCTTCATTTGTTCTCTTAAGCAAAGCTTGGGAAGGCAATCTTCTGGCATGTCCAGGACCCTCTTATAATAAAGAAAGGCTGCCTTCTGAGCCTCAGGTCTTACCGATACCATGCCTGTCTCTGTCCTGAGGAAGGGAGCTGGGGTCCCTCAGGGTACTGCCAGTACATATGTAAAAAAAACTGTTCTGCCAAACCTCCAACTCCTTCAAATTGTTATGCCTGACCCCCTATAGGCTAGCCTATCACGTGAAAAACCACAGACGCAAATGGCGTAGCAGACACCATTTGCGGCTGTAAAGCCCTTAGTTTAAGCGAAGTGCAGCCATTTACAGCTGCATTTAGCTTAATCTAAGGGCTTTATGGCTACAAATGGCGTAGTGGACGCCATTTGTGCCCGGATCAGTCTCAGCCAGCAATACGGCACAGCAATGGCGGCTGTATTGCTGGCACTCCGGAGCCGGCCGGTGGCTCTTTGGAATTTCTGCGGAGCAGAGCTGACCAGCGAGGATTCTGGGGGGAATGCTGATCAAATTTGCAGCTGACACAAAATTGGGCGGGATAGCTAATACCCTGGAAGACAGAAACAGAATTCAAAGTGAACTTGATAGGCTGGAGTGCTGGGCAGAAAACAACAAAATTTAATAGGGATAAATACCAAGTTCTTCACCTAGGATAAAGAAACCAAAGATGGGGGAAACCTGCCTCAAGAACACTACAAATGAGAAGGATCTTAGAATTGTTGTCGATCACAAGCTGAATACGTGCCAACAATGTGATGTGGCTGCAAAAAAGGCCAATGCTATTTTGGGCTGCATGAATAGAAATATAGCTTCCAAATCCCATGAAGTACTAGTTCCCCTCGACTCAGCACTGCTTAAGCCTCATCTGGAGTACTGTGTCCAGTTTTGGGTGCCACACTGTAAGGAGGATGCAGACAAACTGGAGAGGGTTCAGAGGAGGGCAACAAAGATGATCAGGGGACTGAGAACAAAGCCTTATGAAGAGAGACTGAAAGAAATGGGCATGTTTAGCCTTGAGAAGAGAAGACTGAGGGGAGATAGGATAGCGCTCTTCAAGTCCTTGAACGTTTGTCACAGAGAGGAAGGCCAGGATCTCTTCTCGATCGTCCCAGGTTGCAGGACACCGAATACTGGGCTCAAGTTACAGGAAGCCAGACCTAAACATCAAAGAGCAAATAAAAAGAGCAAAATGAAGGAGAAAAACTGTGAAAGAATGTGAGAATCAATCTTCTTTTTCAAAAATGTATGAATCATTAGTCTGCATTACATATGAAGGAAAAAATATTGCCCCTACTTCTCAATGAAACGTCGGCTATTGTATAGATAAACTTGGAATAAGATTAATCATTAAGTTCTACTGAGAACACCCTGGGTTGTTCCCGAATAATTGCCAGCTGAGGGACTTGACTGGTGACTACATACCTGCTACACGTTTATTCTACAGGGTACAGGGGGAGTGAGGTATATTTCTTCGGACTAAATCCTCATTCCATATGTTTTCAATGTTGCTTTGATAGAAGCCTCGTGCTTTCTTATGATAGCATTTAAAAAACAAACACCAACCTCCCTCTCTTACCAATATCTAGATGTAATTCCTCAGATGGTGGCAAAAAAAACAAAACACAACCTAGTGAATATTGTTCAGTTCATGAGTAATTCTGTCCAAGAGTTGTCTCCCTCAGTGATGCTATTGATCTGTGTAGATGCCTTGCATGTTGTATATTTCATTTGACTCAAGCACACACAATGTTCTCTGCATCAAGCTGCATCACTGCTTTTTTAAATGCTTGACTTTATCTGTTTTATTGACTTTTGAGGGTGTGATTCTAATTGCCCTGGTGTATGATTTCAATTCACTTTAGTGTTTCTTCTTGGATATACAAATAATGTTTTCCAGTGCCTTGTCTAAGTTCTCTGACTGCCTTTGCATTTTGGAGTATCACGTTTTCCCCTGCACCGAGCGTTCAGTGTCAGAAGGCTGCCAAGCTAAGCTAGCTTCTTCCCACAGCAGGTTGGCCAGTGATGAATAATGAGCCAGTCAGAAATGAAATCTGGGTGAGGTGCAGCCCAAAGGTCAACAGGGTAGATTACATATGACGTTAGCAGGTCTCAGACATCCTCCAGGTGAAACTGAGTGCTGGACAGCTGGCAGGGATCTGGACTGCTGGAAGGGTATCACGCTGCCCCCCTGCACTGAGAGGGCAGAACTGCCCACAATAGTCAGCTCAGGACTTAGATGGGAGTCACTGGGCAATTTTGCAGCGGGATGTCCAGGCCAGGCTGCTGAGGCAAAAGAAATCCATAATCTGGCTCTTCTCCTTGTTGGCCAATAGCGAGGGATGTTGCTAGTGTCCATCTGGGCGATTGAGCCTGGTGGGACCCCTCCAGTTCTGCCCCCCGGACACCAGTCTGCGACCCCCTCCTCTTGCGCAACTTGGCACATCGCAGACCCGCCAAGAGCAACAGCCCCTGCCTCTTTCCCATGTCCGGCTCTCAGCCACAGCGGTGGCAAGAGCAGTGGGAGAGGGACACAGTTGCCAACGGGGGCAGCTGCGGAGGCGCTCGCAGCATTCCTGCGAAACACCAGCTGCAACGTGTCCCAGCACAAGCGCGGGTGGGCAGTATGCGGGGATCCGGTGGGCGGATCACAGGGCAGACTCCGGTGAGTCTGGTGATCCCTACCGATAATTGTTTCAAAAGATGGTGAATGTCTTTCTAAACATCTGCAACTCCGCAAATGTGAGTCCGTGGTTCAACCTGTGGATACACTAAATTAAATCCATAGGTTGCAGGATATAGCACTTTTCTAGGTCTTCTTCACATCTACCTAATCGGAGCAAGAAGTCATCTGAGATTACCTTTGCTCTGGGCAAAGGAAGGGTGAAAAGTCAAGGCCACATACCACCTGATCCTGCTTCAGTTGTTCGGCTGTTTTCAGTGCCACAATAATGGCAGCACATGGGAAGCAAATTTTCTTCCCTGAAATCATCAGCATGATTAACCCTCCCGCTCACTAAGCCCCAAGGGATGTCGTCTAGAGGCCTCAAGAAAAATTAGCAACAACATTGTTATAAAAGCCACCGATAATACTGAGAGCTGGACCAAAGGGCCAGAAGCTCTGTCGCAGAGAAGGCTGATTATTTTCAGGGATGTCTGCACTGCTGGATTTACTGGATTTTTACAGAGATAAAAGATGAATAGTAGCTTGAGATATCTGCACCTACCAGTTCCTTCTTATCCCCAAAGGATTCCTCCTTCTCTTGATATTGCTTGATGCGTCAGTACAGGAAAGGGTCAAATATTTCACGGGGTTTCATCTGCGTGTGAAATAGAAAGAAAAAACACTCAACATTCAGAAATTGTAAAATTGGGGAAGCAGTGTAGATATCCCCCTTATCTCAACTTAACTGTTTTCAGTAGAGGTTTAATTAATATATACCTTCATGTGAAAACCCCTTATGTATTTTATTATACTTAGTGGTATATGAATATCACAAATAAATAATAAATAAAATACATATGGTCAGCTCTCATTCAAGCCCTTTATAAACAGGCAGATCTGAGACATCACATATTCTTGAGGAAAATAGGGGTATGTGTCTCTAAATGGGACATTTGGACCTCCAAATGGTGTTGTTGTTGCTGTGGTTGCTTGTGCTGTTACCTCAGTTTGTGTGCAAGACAGGTTCTGTTCACCACAGCATGAAGACTCCTTCCTGTAAATACAGAGTGAATGACCACATCAGCAGTAGGCATGAGTTTTATCAATGGGGAGACCTTGTCATCGGACAGATTGCTTCTACGTTCTCTTTCCTGCATCCTCCTACATCTTTCAGGGAAATGCCATCTTCAAGGTCCATGCAGAAACTCACGTAAGGACTTCTCCTCTACCCCTATAGTTTTGTTTTGCTTCTACCATAATAGACCACAAAGAACAGAAATGGGTTCTCAGATTGCAAAAATACATTTGTAGTAGGAAGTCCCATGCATCTTGGACTTTTTTCTTATTTTGAGGCTGTCTTCAATAGTAAAGAAACAAGGTCTGCAGAAAAAGGTCTGCAGCAAATAATTGCCTCCTGTGTCAACCTACTGGCGTCACCTACTGGCTTCCCACAATTAATGTACGGATGCTTCCTGAGAACCCTTTTCTCTTCTTTGTGATCTACTTTGGTTGCTCACCTCCTTCTGTTTTCTTGCTTATACCATAATAACCAGGAACATCTAATTAACCCAGAGAATGCTCAAGAACCTTCAATTAGATTTCAATAAGAAAAGTGGTATAAAAGCCACTTTGTGTTTTCTTTGATTTAGTTTGCTCATTGCTAAGGATTCACTCAATTTCTTTCCATTGCATAATTCTAACATGTCATTTTATTTTATTTTGGAAGACAATTAAAAAAAATAAAGGCAACCAAAAAAAGAACATGGATAAAAATATAACTGGATTGCTAAAAAAAATAAAGGAGCTCACTAATTACCATTCTATCACTGAATACTTGTGGAAGAGCTGGGAAAAACAGCATAAATACGATGTGACTATATAACAAAAGGATGAAAACAAATGCTATATTCTGTGTGTGGGTCTGTCTGTCTGTTTCTGTGTGCATGTGTGTGTTACTATGTGTGTGCATGTATGTGCATTAGTCATAAAAATATAGGCAATTTTACTTGTGTGGAAGTTGATCTAAGGTGTGTAGGGCTTCTAAACAGGAAATAAATGGAATATGTGGTGCTATAATATCTATTTTAAAGTTAGGGTTCCTTGCTTGCTGCACTTGCTGACTAATTTTACACTTAACCATAGTCTTCCAGATTGTATCAATTTGCTCTTCTTTACTTGGTTGGTTTGGGGACTTCCATTATGTGCTGTGCAACGTGGTTCATGTCTACCCAGAAGTAGGCCCTGTGAAATCAATAGGGCTGACTCCCAGGCATATGGTTATAGCACTGCAGTCTTAGATACAATAGTTATTCTTTTCAAGAAGGTTATATAATTTTAGTGAGCATGTTTTCATGTCTCCCTCACTCTATGAATTCCAGTGTGCCTTCATTTTAAATACTTCCTTTCATCTTAAAAAAAAAAAAATGCAAATGCCATGTTGTGCTCTTCCATTTATTTTCCAGAACCAGAGGTTCTCTTTTTCCTTATTCTGGCTTGGTAACAAATTCGTATCTGATACATCTGATTATTCTCCTGTGTTTTGGCATTAAAGTCTACTCTGCTCATTTCATAGCTAAAGTTTGTGTATGTTCTCAGTATTGCCAATACTTTCCATGAATCCTTGATCTTATGGAAGCCTTCCTTCCAAAACGTGCGTTTTTATTTTTTAATTTTTGCATTACTAGGACTGCCCATTTCACCTTTGCATCACTGTTATCCTTGGGGGTTTAAGACTATGAGGTGTGGGCTTCTTGCCTGGCTAAACATGAATTCACAGGCATGCTCGTTCCAGCCAGTTTTGCTCAGGTCCTCCCACTCCTCTTATTATCTGCAAGGGCCTACTATTAAAAAAGATGAGGGAAATTTTGGGCTCCATTTTCTTCTCCTCATTTGGGCAAGACTTCCATTTTGTGATGCAATCCTTCCCCTCACCTTCTTTTAAGAGCCTCCTTGACATTGCTAATTAAAAATGGCATTGACCTCTTGGACTTTTTGTTTCATTTCCTCTCCTGTGGAACATATTCTAGATGAGCTTGTATTATTGTGGTTTTGAGGAACCGCATGTTTCATTTATTATATTTATATTGATTTTGAAGGGCTGAAACATTTTGACTCCCCTGTTCAACTTTTTAGCAGGTCCCTCATTGTAGACAGGTTTCTACTTTTCAAGTCAAATGTGACTGTGTTGGTTTTCTTTCGCAATTTCCCCACTTAAACATATTTACATCTTACCTCCATCCCTCTTTGTGGGCTGTCTGTGAGCACTAATTGGATGTATTTTCAAACTAATTTGGTTGGAGCTCCAGCATTTTTGGTGTATCCCCCCTTGGCTGACCTTTACAGAAGATGCTTGCTGGGACTTCTGCTTCTCTCCTCATGATCTTTTTCAAATGGCTGTTGAATTCTACCTGAACAGGTAATCATCATTCGCATTGAACAGGTTTGAAGCTGACCCATTCACAAAGGAACAGAAGGCAAGCACAGAAAGCACTGGGGAAGTAGAGTGAATTAACTCTGTATGCTCGATAGACCCCTTCTCCCCCTCCTTCTAGTTGCAGTGACTGTGCATCAGGAACTGGCCCGAATGTACCATATTTCATTCTGATAAATACTCCTCTAACTCTTTCTCTCTCCTCACTCCCTATGCTTACCCGTGACCCATTCATTTTCCTTCAAGAGGTTTTTATGTAATACTGCTTACTTCATCCCTTCCATCTCACCCCCAAAACGCTTCCTCCTGCCAGCTGAACAGTCCACACATTCCATGGCCTAGTTCAATGCCTGGAGCCCATCTCCATGAGAATTCAGCTCATCTCCCCACAATCCAAGTTTTCATTGAAGGCTGAAATAGTTCATCTTTCTGGTGTCTAAATTGCAGTTGTGCTACCACAGTATTTCCCTAAAAGTTATGTGTATGTTTTAATACTTGTTTTAGCTAAGTAGATATGCCATGGTTTTCAGAAGCTTATGTGCATTTGGATTGATCTGAGTTTCCCCTCGCCCACTTTGCCAAAGGTACTCTATTGCCCATGTCAAAAAAAGGTCCTTTTGATGAATGTTTGT
The DNA here is from genome assembly GCF_057233095.1 of Heloderma suspectum. Lineage (NCBI taxonomy): Eukaryota > Metazoa > Chordata > Lepidosauria > Squamata > Helodermatidae > Heloderma > Heloderma suspectum. The sequence goes on along the minus strand of NC_139463.1, from coordinate 88,655,961 downwards.
CTTTTAGAACATGCACAAGTTTGTACATGCACCTAGAGGGAGGACACCTGGCAACACCTTCATGGCTAGTATCCGTTGCCGGCCTTACACTCAAAAAGGATGTAATCCAGTTGGAGGCTGCTGAATATCCAATGCAGGGAGGCTGGAGAACAGAGGTGATTCTCGTCTCTGTGCTCAGGATGCCCTACATTTTCACTAGATGGGCGATTTCTCCCATTAAGCAACGGCGCTTCTGAGCGAGAGGGAAGGAGGCCAGGGTGAGCACAGGAAGCTGCATAACACAGCTTCCCATGTCTCCTCTCCTCCCCACCCCCAGGACTGCTCCTTTCCCCCATCTCTGTGCCCCCTTTCGGAGTACTGGGATGTAGCCAGAACCACACTGGCTATGAGGTTGGAAGGGGAGTACAATTTCTAGGCTCTGAGGTTGAACACCTTTTTCTGCCCTCTGCTCCAAGAAACCAAACAATCTTGTCCCCTCCCCCCTTGATGCTATCTAGGAGGAATAGAATTGCTCTCTAAATTAGTTAAATCCTGTTTTAAAGGCTTTTAAGTTGGTGTCCAGATCTACTTTATATAACAGGATTGTTTTAAGGATTCCTTGGACAATGTATATGAAAAGATGCAAACACTCTAAATTGCTTCAGAAATGCTAACTGTTATGTAGATGGCATTAATGCAGCTGGCACAAATATCTACCATTTCCACATGGCTTTGGCTATGTACTCTGATAGAAGGAAATGCAGAGTGGTGTCAATGTGCAGTGCATTACAGTCCTACCTGTCATACAGAACCTCCTATAGCAATGTCAGAACTCATTCATTTCAACCAGATCCACCACTGAGATTGCATCCGACCAACTGGTCTGCATGAAATGCATCCCCAGAGGACTTCCTTGCCAGCTTTGGGAGAGGCAACTTGTGGCCCTCCAGATGATTTGATCTACAACTCCCCTCACCTCTCTCCATTGGCTATGCTGGCTAGGGCTGATGGGAGGTGAAGGCTACACTGCTACACTGGCCTCCATTTGAGTCTCTGCCAAGTCGTGACAGGCTATGTAAGTATCTATTTAGCCTACCACAGCAAAAGGCAGGGATGCAAATGGTGTCCACTACGCCATTTGTGCTGCTACTCTTTGCCGTAATAGGCTACGTAAGTATTTATGTAGGCTATCACGGCAAAAGTCAGGGATGCAAATGGCGTAGCAGCCATTTCCGTCCCTGCCTTTTGCCATGATAGGCTACGTAAATACTTATGTAGCCTATCATGGCCTAATGCAAGGATGCAAATGGCGACTGCTATGACGGCCGCCATTTGTGGCCAAAGCAGCCCGGCAGCAGCCCAAAATCCGGCTGCAGCCAGCCCTGGCCGGCAGCTCGGCAGCCTTGCCATGGAGCGGGGCCGACTGGGGAGGATTCGGGGGGAGGGACGGATTGCCTCCCCTCCCCCCATGTGGATGCCCCAGATGGAACAGGGTAAGTAATTCATACACCCCTAATCAGGGCATATCTGACCCCCTGATAGTAACAGCAATTGAACAAAACATTTATTACACATTCCACTCCAACATCGTTGCAAGGGCAACGTCTCTCCTTTCACTGTGTTTTGTAATACCTTCCAGTGAAGAGTTTAGAGGGCAAACCATTAAGCCAGGCCAAAGAACACTTCTGCTTCTACATATAATTCAGGAGAGCAACCAGTGGCCCATCAGAGATCATCATGGCTGTAAGAAATTGTCTAAGTTGCTTCAGCTATTCTTATTGTTTTATTACATGGTATGTATATTTTATTGCAGTATGATGGCAAAGAACTACCAGCATATCTTAGCCTTGGTGTTCGCTGTAAAGGAGATCAATGAAAATCCCACAGTCTTACCTAATGTGACAATTGGGTTTCACATCTATGAGAGCTACTACAACCCACAGATAACTAATATGGGTACCCTTGGTCTGCTTTCTTCACCGCATAGATTCTTCCCCAACTACAAGTGCGATGTGCAGAATAATTTGATAGCCATGATTGGGGGAATGTACCCTCTCATCTCTCTTGACATTGCCACAATCTTGGAGAATTACAAGACTCCACAGGTAGGTTTGTAGACATGAGTTGGTATCTTCATTCCAAAATGTCAGAAATAACAGGTCTTTTGAAGTCTTTATGCAAAGCTTTAGAGCTGCAGGCGGACAAGATAGGCAGTCACTATTTCTGCAGGGCAAAATTAGCAACTGTTTAACTGGTATTTGGTCCCAAAGAAGGGAGAGAACCCGAGGCAAAGAAATCAAGTGTTGACATTTGACATTTCACCAATATGAATTCCATAGCTTCCACTTTCCTCTGGTTTTTGACCAGGGTGCCCCAGAGAGAAGAGACAGGCAGAAGCTGAGTGTTTGGCAGTAGTAGGCATTTTACCCCAGCACCCCACAGAGTGGGAGAGAGGCTGGTTTAGCTGATGTTTGTGCACTGCAACCCACTGAGTTAATGGAGAAGAGAGAAAGAGAGAGAGAGACCGACTCTGTAGCTGGCATTTGCCTGCAGGTCTCCTTAGCTGGAGAAAGAGCCATGGCAGGCACAGTTTGGAAAACATTTGACTCTGGCAGTTCCGCTCTTCCCCATATATGCAGGATTCAGAAGGCAAAGTACTGCTTGCAGTTCCCTCAGCACCAGCACCTAGAATATCCAACGTAGGGATGGGGGAGAAATCCTCCACGGACCCCAGTTCAAAAGAATCCAGCCCCCCAGAGTCCATGGAGGATTGGAAGACTTACCTCTGCCTCCTAGAGGAATCCTCACCAGCCAGATCCTGCCTGCCAGCCAGCTCTGGAGCACCAGCTCCAGAGCAACGGCTGCCACTGACATATCGCTGGTTGGGCAGATTGACTGTGGACACAAATGGCGTCCACTGCACCATTTGAGGCCACATAGATCTTAGTTTAAACTAGGGATGTACGAAAGTCACTTACAGTTTTGCAGATCTGCTTTGCAGTGAGGGAGAGGTGCTCCGTCCCTCCCCCCAGAGTCCTGCCCGGCTGGCTCCGCTCTGCAGGGATTCCACGGAGCCACCAGCTTGCTCCGCCTGCAGCCAGACATCTGGCCACTGGGCAGCAGGGATGCAAATGGCAGCTGCCATAGCCGCCGCCGTTTGCGTCCCTGTATTTAACCGTGATAGGCTCCATAAATGTTTACGTAGCCTATCATGGCAAAGTAAAAAAAAAAACAAACGCGTACGCAAATGGCGACGGCTATGGTGGCCGCCATTTGCGTTCCTTATTTTTCGCCATTTTAGTCTACGTGAATATTTATGTAGACTATTACAGCGAAACGCAAGGGGAACGCAAAATACAACCCCCAAACTGTTAAGAATGCACACTGCCTTCACCTTCTATGATATAATGATGGTAGTCATATGTTGGGAAACTGAGCATGATTTGAAGCAATACTAAATGTTTCTAAATGTCATTAAGTAAAAGTTATATTAGATCAATAATGTTAATAAGGAATGGAAGGTGCAGCTATGCTAGAAATCATCCAAAAAAATTTAAAACAAGAACAGAAACATTTCCCACCAATGGCTTCCATTCTTAATACCAAATGGGCTTCATCAGTATATGGGGATTGTCCAGTTACTTGTCCATTCATAAAATATATCTATGTTCTATTTCAGCTCACTACTGGTCCTTTTTCTGCAGCATGGGGTGACAAATCTCTATTCTGGTATTTATACCAGTTGGTCCCAAATGATGCACAGTACAGAGGGATTGTCCAGTTACTTGTGCATTTCAAGTGGACATGGATTGGGCTCTTTACTGTGGATAGTATCCATGGAGAATGGCGTTTGCAGAAATTACTGCCAATGCTTTCACAGGAAGGTATCTGCGTTGCCTTTATAGAAAAATTCCAAGCCTTCGGAAAACGAAGAGATAAGGCAGCGTCGTTGCATGGTGAATTGGAATATAATTCAGTTTTCATCAAAAGAAAGGCCAATGTATTTCTTGATGATTCTTCTCATCCATCTATAATTAAGATAAGCTCACTTCTTCAGACAGCAGCACTGGATTCACCTATGAGTAAGGTGTGGATTATGACGACATACTGGGATTTCATATTAAGCACCGCTGCAATGGGTTGTGATATACAATCCCTCCATGGCATGCTATCCTTTGCAGTTCATTCAAAGGACCCATTGGGATTCAGGCAATTTCTTCAGAGTGTAAATCCTTCCTGGGCAAAAGAAGATGGCTTTATCACAGTATTCTGGGAGAAGACCTTCAAGTGTTCATTGAAAAGAACCTTTGAGAGTGAAGCATTCAAGAGAGACTGCAGTGGAGAGGAGAAACTGGAGAGCCTTCCTGGAACTTTCTTTGAAATGGGTATGACTGGTCACAGCTACAATGTGTACAATGCAGCCCTTGCTGTGGCACATGCTCTACATTCCATGCATACATCAATGTCCAAACACAAAGTACGGAGGTCTGGAAGAACGCTGGAGCCCCAGAATGAGCTGGCCTGGCAGGTATTTTTTATCAAAAGCACATCCCTTTTATATGTTAATTGTTAACAGAATCAAGACACATATATTCTATATGACAATGTTATGGATCTTTCAGCTCCACAATTAATTCTGTTAGGAATATGATTGACGTATGGTTGACAAAAATACTACTGCTTTGGTAACAAGCATTCAAAAATAGTGGCTAGAGTGCTTAAAATGACTAGGGATGTCAGAGAATTCCACCATTTGCATTCCTTATTTTTGGCTGTCTTAGTCTACATAAATATTTACGTAGATTAAGACAGCAAACATAAGGAACGCAAATGGCGGTGGCCATAGCCGCCACCGTTTGCGTACACAGTTTTTTTGGGGGGTTTCCCCCAGAGCCCTCCACAGCCGGAAATCTGGCTGCGGATGGTTCTGGCCTGGCTGGGCCTGGCCAGCTGATCCGTGGAGCTGCCGCGGAGCACAGCCGGCCGCAGAGGATTCCGGGAGGGAGGAACGGATCGCCTCCCCCTCGTCGAGGATTCCGGGGGGAGGGATGGAATGCCTCCCCCCCTCACCATCAACATAATCCATGGAAAGGTAAGTGACTTTTGTACATCCCTAAAAATGGAACAAATGAAATCTAAAATTTATTCAATAAGTAGAAATAATGGCACCTTAACAGTTGATCATAGGCAAATCAACTCCCTCTTTGCAGATTTCTATGTGCAGGTATATCATACAACCTCCCCAAGTGTGGACTTTATAAATAAGTATTGGAAGAAGTGTGGCATTGCTCCAATTAACAAAAGCCAACCAAAACTGTTGAACAGAGACATATCACTAGAGGAGGTTGAGCAAGCCATCAAACATTTGAAATATAATAAAGATTCTGGTCCTGAGAGATTTGGGAGTTCTTTTTGTAAATAAATAAAAAAAAAACATAAGGATTTCTTGCTTCCTTGGCTTGTGCAGCTTTTTTCTAAGATCTCCCAGGGAGATGATCACCCAGATACCTGGAAAGCATCTAGTTTAACAATAATACCCAAACCTGGAAAACATAATACAAGGGTGAAATCCTATTGTCCAATTACATTGCTTAAACAGGATAAGAAATATATCATTGATTTTAGTTTCGTGATTAAATAAAGTGGTAGGCAACGTAATTCATGTAGATCACACTGGCTTTATTCATGAAAGGCATATATTAGATCTAATACAACGGGGTTAAATGTTAACTATGATGCAACCAAAACAGGCCACCCACTGTCATTAATTTCGATCAACATATTCAAGGCCTTGACTGTCTTGGTATTTGGTAAGAGTCTTGAATGATTATCAGCTAGGAACCAAAACTGTGACTGCAATTTCCAAACCCTACGCTGCTAACAAAGCAAACATGTGTACTAATGATGTGCACTCTCCACCTATCTATTTGGAATGGGGCATGAAACAGGGCTGTGCCATGTCACCTCTGCTCTTCACCCTTTCCCTGGAACCATTGGCTAATATCATCACCACCCTGGTATTGCTGGATACAGGGGGTGGAGTGAAGAACATGTGAGAAACAGGTGTACAGATGACATGATAATCATGCTGGGGGATCCATTCCAATCAGTCTCTAATTGAAAGGAAGAATCTGGAGGAAGAATTAGAAAATTGTAGGCAAGTGGCAAGTTAAAAAGTTAGTTATGAAAAAGCCACTATCATGTCATGCGATGTTCACCACAATCATCGACATTTTAGTAGCCATGCTTTGGGAATTATGACCAGGGATCAAAAGAAATGGCACAAAGTGAACCTGTCAGTTTTAGGCTGAATTGCTGCAACTCAATTATCCTTGATTCCTTTTTAAAAAAATATTATTTGAGGTCTTCCCCATCCTCCTCTAGCCAAAGACTTCAAAATCTTGGCAATCTCAGCTTAATTCATTTGTTTTCAAGCCAAAGGACCTCACCTGGCACTAACAATGTATTACAAAAGCCCAGGCGGAGGAGGTTGGGGACTCGCAGACCTTGTATGCTTTCCAGTTGTGGCATCTCCACTTTATCATTATGAAGGCAAACAAAAGCTGGGTATGTCTGGAAGAAGAAATGCTGAACAAGGGCCCCTTATGGACTTTGCCTTTTCAATCCATACAAATGAAGGAAAGAAACAATATTGAAAACCAAAGACTAAAACTATTTTCACAATCTGGAAAAAGGGGTCTTGTTCCTGGTGTGGTCTCCTCTCACCCAGGTAAACTGGATACAACTGTCATTACTAGGATTCCCGAATTGGAAAAGAAGGGATATGTTTGGTTCAGGGGCTTTTATTCCCAGGATAAACCAAAATCAATAGAACAAATCCGAGTTGACTTAGGCATAGGATGGCTACACAAACTACAGCTATATCACTTCCTCAAAGATCCTCACATACAGACATATGCTCTTAGAACCTTAACAAGACTAGAATAAGCAATGTTAATGGAACAGAAGGGGGTTAGGGAATTGTATCTCTATTTTACACTGTTTTAATGGATGGCTAGATGGGTTCCATGGCTGGCTTGAAGCAAGTGTGGGAGGTGATTAAAGAAGGGAACTAGAAGATGCTCATTGGACCAAATTATGGGACAACAGACCATTTAGATCAGTGTCAGCCTCCATCCAAGAAACCTCCTTGAAAGTTCTGCATGGATGGTATTGCATAGAGAAATAATGACTATTACCAGAGAAACAATTTCAAATGACCAAGAACATTTTTTATTATTATCGTTATATGAAGGATCTAAAATACTTGCTATCATTCTGGTTAACTGCCACTCACCAGACAATTACACGGGGGGGGGGGGGATGGACAACAGACAATTTGGCAATACCAGGGGGGGAAACCCTCAGGATTTACTTTTGATTCAAGGAAAGACAGAATCCCTAGCATTTCATGCCATATGGAGGAGTTTTATTCAACATACATCACAGCTGGATTTACAACAATATATTCCTGCTTCTGCCCTGAGCATCTGGACATTATAACAGCTAAACAAAGATTATGCAGCACAAGTAGCAGTAGTAGCAGAATATTAATTGTGTCACCATGTTTCTGGTAGCAAACCAATGTGCCCCAGTTGTTAGGGGACTGTTTTCAGGGGTTTTTCATTGTTACGTTGGCTTTAGTTGCTGTTTTTCTGCCTTCTTATTGTTTTCTAGATATATAATAATTTTTTTTTTCAAAAATCCTAAAAAGAAACACTCCAGTACACATAACCAAAGTAAAACCAGCAGCAAGAAAATGCAGCGATCTAAAAGCACCAAAACACTTCCTAAAATGCCTGGGATTTTTTTTTTTTAAAGTTCTTCACCTGGTGCTCAAAGGACCATAAGATAGGCACTGACTGAGCCTGTCTGGGAAGGGTGTTCCACAGACAGGGTGCCACCACTGAAAGGTCCCCCCTCTTTTTTGGCAGACATGCACCTTGCCTTGTTTGGCAGGGGAAGCTGGAGAAGGGCCTCAGATGACTACCTTAGTGTCCGGGTAGGCCTAATGTAGAATTCCAAGTGTCAAGGAATTTCAAGAACTTCCAGGGTGCTTGCAGAAAGCTTGGAAAGGTGCAGGCAGCTCAGCAGGCAGGTTGTGAGTGGGTCTGGGCAGCAGCTCAGTGGGCATCTGGAGGACCTGAACAGGGGGCATCTGTCCATCCCTACACTGGGGTAAAACATTTAGGAAGCATGACTGAGACATATCCAAAATAATCTCAACATATCTAGGCTAGGTACTTGTGAATGTAATTGTGAAAATAGTTTGCTGTCTGTTAGTATCTTTTCCTCTTTGAATTTAGCTTCATCCCTTTCTAAGGGGCATCTCATTCAACAACAGTGCAGGAGAGACAATACAGTTTGATGAAAATGGAGATGCTGTCACAGGATTTGATGTTACAAACTGGATCATTTTCCCAAATCAATCTTTTGTGAGAGTTAAAGTGGGAATGTTCAATCCACGAGCTCCTCCCAGAAAACAGTTAACAGTCCATGATAAAAGCATTGTGTGGCCTAGGACTTTCAAGCAGGTGAGACTGGAAAAAGCATGCAAGATGGAGCAAAAATGGTTTCTTTGTTTCTTTGTTTGTTTGTTTGTTTGCAAATACTTTACATCACCTGTCATGTTCAGCATACATAGGTAGGAGGTAACAATAGAACCACAAAAGGAATTAAAGAGGCATGGGAGTGCCCCTTTAGTTTAGGTGAGGCACACACACACACACACACACACACACACATTTCACCACGACAACCAAGGGATGACAGAGAATTCTGTCACGGATTCCAGTAAGGCCGAATGCACTGGCATTCGGCCTCCTGAAATCTGTGGAGGAATGGCCTCCTGCCCCCAGCCCCCCCCCCGCAGAATCCCCTGGGACTGCACTCACTTTGGGTGGATGCGGTGGCAGCGGCAGCTCCAACAGCGCGCCAGCAGATGAGGCGGCGGCGGGTGCGGTGGCGGCAGATTCAGCAGTGGGGACAGCAGGGGCGGTGGGGGTGGAGGTGGCAGGTGTGGGGGCGGCTGGGGTGGCGGGGGCGGCGGCAGGGGCAGCAGCTAGTCTCCTGGCTGGTTGCGGCCGGGTGCAGCGTATGCAAATGGAGGCGGCTAGGCGGCTGCCATTTGCGTTCGCTATTTTTCGCCGTTCTAGCCTACGTAAATATTTACGTAGGCTAGAATGGCAAAAAATAGCGAACACAAATATGTGAACACAAATATGTAGGCTATGGCCCCCGCCATTTGTGTACGCATTTTTTTTTACTTTGCCGTGATAGGCTACGTAAATATTTATGTAGCCTTTCACAGTTAAGTACAGGGACGCAAACGGCGGCGGCTATGGCTGCCGCCATTTGCGTCCCTGTTGTCCAGCAGCCTGTTTGCATCCCTGTTGCCCAGCAGCCAGCTGTGGGCAGAGCTTGTCAGCGGCTCTGCGGAATCCGCTTGGAGCGGAGCCAGCCAGGCAGGACTCCAGGGGGAGGGATGGAGCACCTCCCCCCCCACCGTGAAGCAGATCCACGAAACAGTAAGTGACTTTCATAAAAAGGTAAAGGTATCCCTAACCAGTCGTGTCCAACTCTGGGGTGCGGCGCTCCTCCCCGTTTCTAAGCCGAAGAGCCAGCGCTGTCTGAACACGCTTCCGTGGTCATGTGGCCGGCATGACTGAACACCGAGGTGCATGGAACACTGTTACCTTTCCCGCCGAGGCGGTACCTATTTATCTACTTGCAAGTTCTTGCTTTCGAACTGCTAGGTTGGCAGGAGCTGGGACTGAAGACAGGAGCTCACTCCGTCACGCAGCACTCGGGTCTTGAACGGCTAACCTGCCGACCTTCCAGTCTGAAGTTCAGCGTCTTAACCACTAAGCCACCGCGGCCTTATACATCCCTACTATAACCTCAAAATTGCATTGATTAGGAAAATGACACCATTTGAGCTGGTTTCCATGTTCTGCCTTATGAGGACTACAATTGCACAAACATTCAAATAAATCTGATTAAAGTTGGTCATTGCTACAGCTTGTGAAACAGGGCTTAAAACTGGCACATATATTTATTTATTTTACTTCCAGTTCCAGTATGGCTTATCATTCCCTCCAATTTTGGTGAAAACTCCTTTACTCATGCTTGTTGAAGAGGTGTGCTTTCATTGGTTTGGTGATCTTCTGAGCAGTAGCTTAAAAATATTGAGGTTTTTCTGTCCCATTATAACCTAGGGCAGCCAATGCTGGCAAAGCTATCTCAGGCATGCTCAGTGTCATTCTGATGCAAGAATGCTGCAAGTACATCAGTGTTTTCAAAGGGTTTTGCAGAGGAAATCAATGGCATTCTGTGATCAGTGCTGATTTCCAGGGGATGTGACCCCACAACGTCAGGCTACAAATTATAGATAGGGATGTACGAAAGTGACTTACCTGTTCACGGATTATGTGGATGGTGGGGGGGGGAGGCGTTCCATCCCTCCCCCCAGAATCCTCGCCGGGGGGGAGGCGCTTCGTTCCTGCCCCCGAAATCCTCGAATGGCTGGCTGTGCTCCACGTCAGCTCGGTGGAGCAGCCAGCCAGGCTTGGCCAGACCAGAACCGTCCACAGCCAGATTTCCTCTATCAGTACTTACGTAGGCTAAAATGGCAAATCAAAAGGGGACATTAATAGCGCCCACTATGCTATTTGTGTTCCCCTTTATTTTCGTTGTCATAGTCTACATAAATATTTACGTAGATTAAGACGGTAAAAAGAAGGAACACAAATGATTAAGACGGTAAAATATTTATGTAGATTAAGATGGTAAAAAGAAGGAACACAAATGGCAGCAGCCGTAGCCACGTAGTACGCAGTTTGTTTGTTTTTTTCAAACCCACCCAACCATGATAGGCTACGTAAAGATTTACGTAGCCTATCAAGTCTTGTTTTAAAAAAAACCTAGCCATGATAGGATACGTAAATCTTTATGTAGCCTATCACGTCTTTTTTTTTTTTTAACACAAGCCTGGAAATGGCGGCGGCAGCACCCGGTCGGAAGAACGGCCGCCGCCAGAGCCGGAGCCGGAGCCGCCGGAGCCGCCACCGCCGCCACCGCCGCCAGAGCTGCCGCCGCCCGGAAGATCCGCCCCAGGTAAGTCTTGTCCTGGGGGGGATCTGCTGGAGGGCAGGGGGCAGGCCGTTCCGCCACGGAGATCGGGGGGTGAATGCATTGGCATTCGGCCTCACCGAGATCCATGGCGGAATTCTCTGACATCCCTATAGACAGAATGGGTCTCTAGAGAGGGTGTGCATACTTGGACTTAAAACCATTGACACCCCTCTCCTAGGGATGGCAGAGAATTCCACCACGGATCTCGGTGAGGCTGAATGCCAGTGCATTCGGCCCCCCAAAATCTGTGGCGGAACGGCCGGCCCCACCGCCCCCCAGCAGATCCCCCAGGGACGAGACTTATCTGGGGCGGATCTTCCAGGCAGTGGCGGCTCCGGCGGCGGCTTCGGCAGCGGCAGTGATGGCGGATGGTCTTCCGACTGGCTGCCGCCACCACCATTTGCAGTCTTGTCGGTTTTTTTTTTTTTTTACAAGACGTGTTAGGCTACATAAAGACTTAAAAAAACTTATGTCTGGCTTAAAAAAACCCAAAAAACGCGTATGCAAATGGTGGCGTCTACAGCCGCCCGTCATTTGCGTTCCTTATTTTTGGCCGTCTAAGTCTACCTAAATATTTACGTAGACTAAAATGGCGAAAATAAGGGGAACACAAATAGCGTAGTGGACGCTATTTGTGTTCACCCTTATTTTCGCCGTCTTAGTCTATGTAAATATTTACGTAGACTAAGACGGCCAAAAATAAGGAACGCAAATGGCGGCGGCCATAGCCGCCACCTTTTGCGTATGCGCTTTTTTCTTTTCTTTTTAAGCCAGACGTGATAGGCTACGTAAGTCTTTACATAGCCTATCACGGCTGATTACAGGGACGCAAATGGCGGCGGCTATGGCCGCCGCCATTTGTGTCCCTGCTAGCCAGCGGCCGGATGTCCGGCTGCTGGCAGAGCTGGCTGTTGGCTCTGTGGAATCCCCGCGGAGTGGAGCCAGCCAGCCAGGATTCCGGGGGGAGGGACAGAGCACCTTCCCCTTTCCAGCGGAACCCGGCTGAGCCAGGTAAGATGAGTTTCGTACATCCCTACCCTCTCCTATTGTCTCAAGCTGAATCAGTTCACCGTGACTCCATTTTTCATTGCCAAAAAATAATGTGCTTGCACAGACCTTTTAGGACATTTCTGCACAATTCTGAAGGATTTACTGGAAGCCAGACAATATGTCTATGCCCACATCCCCATATGCCTATATCAACCTTGCACAAAATCAGGTGAATAAAGGAATAGGGCTTCAGATTCAAACAGATTGCTTCTGTCCCCTGTAACACCTCTATATAACCTCATACCACACACCTCTCTCTATCTCTCTCTCTGCCTTGGCCTGTAACACACTCTCTCACACACACGTACACACTTTTCTTGAACAACTTGGCAATTTGAGACTTTCTTAAAGAACATTCAAATATTTGTTTCCCCCAAGGGTTCTCCCCTAGCTTGCAATGCTGATGTATGTGAGCTGCCAGAATTTTATTTGTTTCTTGCAAATCTGTGTGTGTGTGTGTGTGTGTGTGTGCACGCATGCAGGGATATGTTTGATGGATTACAACAACAAGAAAGCCAAAAGGAGGACTCCCAATTTCCAGCCCAACAGGGACATACATGAACCTAACACATTTATACACTAGCACAACATAAAGGTAATTTACACATTGTATGGAGTACCACAGACACACTACTGATGCTGGTGATACACAAACACACATGTAGACACATACAGTGCAGAAAAACATGCATGAGGGCTAGAGGTGGTCTCCATAATCTATCACTGTTTCATGCTGTTCACCAGGAAAATCCATCACCCTGGCCTGGGCAGTGATGGCCTATACCTTGCGTTGGGACTTGGGACAAACAGACAGGTTCTGGATGCTGTTGGGGACTTCACAGCCTGCTGCCCAATGGTCTACCTGGCTGGCCTGGCTAAGGTGATTTCACATGTGGTGTTGGAGAACTCTAGGACTATTACCTTGGTTGTCTTGAGCCCCTGCCCTCACTCTCACTCCCTCCATGCTTGCCAGGATGCCCTGACATCCTCTGTACAGCCTTTGGGGACTTGCCATTCCCATGTTCCCAATTCTGAGAAGAAAAAAAACTAACACTGGTGACTTGGTAAGTTCCATAAATTTAATATTGCACACATAGTAGCAGTAAAGACCCCATCTATGCAATATTAAAGTATCACAGCAATATTACATGATCCAGTGTTCCCTGTAGTCCTGAAGGAGGTAGTGGTGTGCAAGTTTCAGGCATTCTTGGATGAAGCTGATTATCTAGACCCACTTCAGTCTGGTTTCAGGCCCATGGTGCAGATGGAATAAGCCTTGGATGCCTGCTGGATGACCTTCTTCAGAAGAGGGATGGAGAAGTGCAAGCCAATTGCTGTTTAAGCGTCCCTCATTGGCTTTGGATACCATCAATTGCAGTATCCTTTTTCACTGCCTTTGTGAGTTTGGGACACCATTTTATAATGGTTCAGCTCTTACACACAGGGCCAGAACTAGAGATATCACTGGGGGAGTGAGCCTCAGACCCATTACATTGGAACTGAGGAGCCTCACTGCACACTATTGTGCCCCCAGTGTGGTAGGGGATCAAAATGATGTAGTTGGAGGTGGTCATTAGGAGTTCTAGGTAGGGATGTCAGAGAATTCCGCCACGGATCTTGGTGAGGCCGAATGCCAGTGCACTCGGCCCCCGAAATCCATGGCAGAATGAAGCCCCTGCCCCCCCAACCCACGAAAGGCGTGCGAAACGGAGCACTTACCAGCTGCTGCCTGCGCTGACTTGTGAATGGCGGCCGCCTTGCGGCCGCCATTCACTTCTACATCATAGCCGTGATAGGCTATGGAAGTATTTACATAGCCTATCATGGCAAGCCAAAAAAAACCCCCAGCGCACAGAAATGGCGGCAGCTATGGTGGCCTCCGTTTACATTCCCTATTTTTAGCCATTTTAGCCTATGTAAATATTTATGTAAGCTATTACAGCAACAGATAAAAGGAACGCAAATAGCGTAATGGGAGGTATTTGCGTTCCTTTCCCCCCCCCGCCATAATAGCCTACGTAAATATTTACACAGGCTAAAATGGCTAAAAATAGGGAAGGCAAATGGCGGTCGCCATAGCCGCTGCCATTTGCGTACGCTGTTATTATTATTATTATTTTGGCTTGCCATTATAGGCTACATATATACTTACGTAGCCCATCACGGCAGCTTCGCTGGACGCATTTGCTTCCGCAGCAGCCCATCCATGGCCGGAACTCCGGCTGCGGAAGGCCCTGGCCGGCAGCTGCACGGAGCCGCTGCAGAGCGGAGCTGGCCCAGGGAGGGTTCCGTTTATGAGATATTGAGCCATGTTCCAGGTTCTGTTGTTGACACAGAAAGCTCTAAATCAACTAGGGGCAAGGCACATTGCAGACCGTGTTCCCCTCTGTATACCTGGCCTATGCAAGCTTTCCCTGTTTCGATATTCCTTATCATACCACTTCTCCACTTTATGGTTTCTTTTTATTTGTTTTTATCAACACTGTATTTTGACAGTGTTTGGATACTTTTCTGTCATCTGCTTAGAGATTTTATTACCTCAAACACTCTGCAAGTATTAATCTTCCCCACTGAGAAAACCACATTTCTTTCTTTACACCCACAAGTGAAACCACAACTCTCAAAATATCTTTTTCTCAGACCTAACCACTCTCCATCGATGTTTCTAAATAGGTGCTGCCCATTTCTCTGTGTAATGACTACTGCCTACCTGGTTACATCAGGAAAAAGAAGGAGGGGGAGCCATTCTGCTGTTATGATTGTGCCCCATGTCCTCAAGGGAAGATTTCTTATTGGAAGGGTAAATGTCATAGATCTTCACACTTATCAAGCATGCTACATATCATACAATATCACACAAAACTAAAATAATGAAAGTTAGCATGGTATTTGGTTTGGAAGGAGTAGGAACAACTTACTGATCCTTGAATATCTGTGTCTGTGAAAGTTTTAAACACTTATTGATGGAAAGATGACAGACAGACAGACATGTTCTGTGTTGGTTTAGAACTTGAAAGGAGCAGGTCAATTGGGCCAGGATGACTAAAGGTCTTCCTGAGTAGACATTGGTAAGTTTCTTAGCAGACCTTTTGTAATGGAATTTAAAGAAAAAAAATCCCAGGAGGGCTTAGAGATGGTTTGGGAAAGCAACAAATTCTTATTCACCAACTCCAACCAAGAGGATGGACAAGCGTTGCCCTTATTTGTGTTGCCCTTATTTTCGCCGTAGTCTACGTAAATCTTTACGTAGACTACAGGGACCAAATAAGGAACGCAAATAGCGGCTCCCTATGGGGGCCGCCATTTGCGTACGCGCTTTTTTTTCCCCCCAAAGTCAAAGTTAACATTTACGTAGACTTTGGAAATCTAGCCATGATAGGCTACGTTAATCGTTACGTAGCCTATCACGGGGGTGGTTTGTTTTTTTTTTCCCCCGTGGCCGGGTAGACGGGGCGCTTCTACCCGGCCTGAATTTCGCCAGTGAGGGATGGGGCACCTCCCGCCCAGCCTGAATTTCAGCCAGGCGAGGCGGGGCGCCTCCCCCCCCTCGCATGAACTTCGGGGGGAGAAGCGAAGCGCCTCCCCCCCACCGCGAAGCAAGCTTCGAGGACAGGTAAGGGACTTTCATCCATCCCTACATAATACTATACCGAACCAGAAACTTCTCACATCCAAAACATATTCCATTTTATTTATTTTTGTTCCTTTGTTTTTTTTTTGTTTTTTTTTTCCAGGCATGGAGAAATACAGATGTATGTGGGCAGTGTTGTCTGATAGGGATAGAATATTTGAACCATCCTTAGGAATGTACGAAAGTCACTTATCTTTTCACAGCTTGGATTCTCGGTGGGGCGGAGGCGCTCCATCCCTCCCCCCGGAATTCTCCCTGGGCTGGCTCCGCTCTGCGGCAGCTCCATGGAGCCTCCAGCCAGGGCCGTCCGCAGCTGGAGTCCTGGCCGCAGACAGGCTGCTGCGGATGCAAATGGCAGCCACCATAGTTGCTGCCATTTATGTCCAGCGAAGCTGCTGTAATAGGCTATGTAAGTAGATACGTAGCCTATCACGGCAAGCCAAACAAACAGCGTACGCAAATGGCAGTGGCTATGGCGGCCGCCATTTGCGTTCCCTATTTTTAACTGTTTTAGCCATTGTAGCCTACGTAAATATTTGCGTAGCCTATCACAGCGAAAAAAAGGGGAACGCAAATAGCATAGTGGGCGTGATTTGCGTTCCTTTTTTGTTTCACCATAATAGCTTACGTAAATATTTATGTAGGCTAAAACGGCTAAAAATAGGGAAAACAAATGGCAGCCACCGTAGTTGCCGCCATTTGTGTATTTTTTTTGGGCTTGCCATGATAGGCTACGTAATTCCTTACGTGGCCTATCATGGCTATGATGAAGTGAATGGCAGCCGCAGGGCGGCCACCAGTCGCAAGTCAGCGCAGACGGCAGCAGGTAAGTGCTCCATTTCATGCGCCTTTCGTGGATTGCGGGGAGCGGGAGCTTTGTTCCTCCCCAGTATTAGGGGGGCTGAATGCACTGGCATTCGGCCTCACTGATATCCATGGCGGAATCCTCTGACATCCCTAACCATGCTACACTGTTGCTTTAAGCAGGCCTCTACGACCTTTCTAGATTGCATCAGCTGTCTTTCTCTCATATAAAACCACACACTACTTTTTCCTTTTCAGATATGGATTCCTGCACTGAATGTTCAGGAGATCACTAT
This sequence comes from Heloderma suspectum, assembly GCF_057233095.1. Lineage (NCBI taxonomy): Eukaryota > Metazoa > Chordata > Lepidosauria > Squamata > Helodermatidae > Heloderma > Heloderma suspectum. Next base: position 88,639,068 of record NC_139463.1, on the reverse strand, counting down.
TCAAATGTAGAGCAGAATCAATGCATTCCCAAGGTTATAAGCTATCTCTCTTATGAGGAACCTTTGGGGATTTCATTGTCTTTTTCTGCTGTTGGTTTTGCTGTGATCACAGGTTTTGTACTTGGAAACTTTGTGAAGCACCAGGACACTCCCATAGTCAAAGCCAACAACCGGAGCCTCACCTACATCCTGCTCATCTCCCTCCTTTGCTGCTTCCTCTGCTCCTTGCTGTTCATCGGACAGCCAAAGAAGATGACTTGCCTTCTCCGGCAAACAGCTTTTGGCATCGTCTTCTCAGTTGCTCTTTCTGCTCTTTTGGCAAAAACCATCACTGTGGTTCTGGCATTCATGGCTACCAAACCAGGATCTAGAATGAGGAAATGGGTAGGGAATAGGGTGGCAAATTTGATAGTCATGTCCTGCTCCTCTATTCAAACAGGACTATGTGTGAGTTGGCTAAGCACTTCTCCTCCATTCCCAGATAAGGATATGAATTCACTGATTGGAGAAATTGTAGCAGAGTGCAATGAAGGCTCAGTCACCATGTTCTACACTGTCCTGGGCTACATGGGCTTTCTGGCCATTGTCAGCTTCACAGTAGCTTTTCTGGCCAGAAAGTTGCCAGAAAGTTTCAATGAGGCCAAGTTCATCACTTTCAGCATGTTGGTCTTTTGCAGCGTTTGGCTCTCCTTTGTTCCAGCCTATCTGAGTACCAATGGAAAATATTTAGTGGCTGTGGAGATCTTCTCTATCCTAACTTCCAGTGCTGGCTTACTGGCTTGCATCTTTTTCCCCAAGTGCTACATTATACTATTGAGACCTGACCTAAACATCAAAGAGCAAATAAGAAGAGCAAAATGAAGGAGAAAAACAGTGGAAGAATGTGAGAATCAATCTTCTTTTTCAAAAATGTAGGAATCATTAGTCTGTGTTGCATATGAAGGAAAAACTAGTGCCCCTACTTCTCAACGAAACATGTCCTGTAGTATTGATAAACATGGAATCACATTCCAGTCTTACTAATCATTAAGTTCTACTGAGAACACTCTGGGTTGCTTCCTCATAATTTTCTTCCGAAGGACTTGGATGGTGACTACACACCTGCCACACCTTTATCCCACTGGCTACCGGGGGAGTGAGACATACTTCCTCTGTCTAAATCCTCATTCCAGATGTTTTCAAAGTTTCTTTGATAGAATTCTAGTGCTTTCTCATGATAGCATTAAAAAAAAAAACTCAACCTTCCTCTTGTACCAAGTATCTGGATGTAATTCATCAGATGGTGGCAAAAAAGACAAAACACAACCTAGTGAATATTGTTCAGTTCATCAGTAATCATGTCCAAGAGTTGTCTCTCTCAATGATGAGATTGATATGTAGATGCCTTTAGGGATGGCGGAGAATTTCTCCACGAATCTCCGGGAGGCAGAATGCCAACGCATTTGGCCCCCCAAAATTGGTGGTGAAATTCTCCGCTGGGCCCCCCCCCCAGGATGGACTTACCTCGTGCGAATGTCCCTCTCGGCGGCGGGTGCCGGTGGCGTTTCGGCGGCGTTTCGGCGGGGGCAGTGGCGGTGGCCGGTCTTCTGACTGGCTGCTGCTGCCACCATTGCAAAATAAAAAAGGAAAGTAAAAAAAAACAACAACACACACCCGTGATAGGCTACGTAATGGTTTACGTAGCCTATCACGGCTAGATTTCCAAAGTCAGCCATGATAGGCTACGTAAATCATCACGTAGCCTATCACGGGTGACTTTGAAAAAAAAAAAGTTGTTTGCAAGTGGTGGCGCCCATGGGGCACCACCATTTGCGTTCCTTTTTTTGGCACATCTAGTCTACGTAAAGATTTATGTAGACTACGGCGAAAATAAGGGAACGCTATTTGCGTTGCCCTTATTTTCGCAGTAGTCTACGTAAATCTTTACGTAGACTAGATGTGCCAAAATAAGGAACGCAAATGGCGGCGCCCATGGCGCGCCGCCATTTGCGTACACGCTTTTTTTTTTCAAAGTCACCCGTGATAGGCTACGTGATGATTTACATAGCCTATCATGGCTGACTTTGGAAATCTAGCTGTGATAGGCTACGTAAATCGTAACGTAGCCTATCACGGGTGTGTGGTTTTTTTTTTACTTTACTTTTTTTTTCGCGGCCGGGGAGACGGGGAGCTCCTCCCCGGCCTGAATTTCGGCAGCGAGGGATGGGGCGCCTCCCCCCCGGTCTGAGTTTTGGCCGGGCGAGGTGGGGCGCCTCCCCCCCCTCACTTGAACTTCAGAGGGAGAAGTGGGGCTCCTCCCCCCCACCGCGAAGCAAGCTGCGGGGCCAAGTATGTCCCTTTCGTCCATCCCTAGATGCCTTGCATGTTGTATATTTAATTTGACTCAAGCACCCACCAAAACACACAGACCATGATCTCTGCATCAAGCTGCATCACTGATTTTTTAAATGCTTGACTTCATCTGATTTATTGAGTTTTGAGTGTGTGATTCAAATTTCCCTGGTGTATGATTTAAATTCACTTTAGTGTTTCTTGGATACACAAATAATGTTTTCCATGGCCTTGTGTAAGTTCTCTGAAGTCCTTAGCATTTTGGAGTATCACATTTTCCACTTCACTGAGTGCTCAATGTTGTTAGGCTGCCAAGCTAAGCGAGTTTCTTCCTACAGCAGGTTGGCCAGTGATCAATAATGAGCCAGTCAGTAATGAAATCTGGGTGAGGTGCAGCCCAAATGTCAACAGGGTAGATTTCTTATGAAGTTAGTAGCCTCAGTCATCCTCCAGGTGAAACTGAGTGCTGAACAGCTGGCAGGGATCTGAACTGCTGGAAAGGTATCACACAGTCCATATGCACTGAGAGGGCAGAACTGCACACAATAGTCAGCTCAGGACCTAGATGGGAGCCATGGGGCAATTTTGCTGCAGGACATCCTGGCCAGGCTTCTGAGGCAAAAGAAATCCATGATCTGACTCTTTTCCTCGCTGGCCAATAGTGAGCGATGTTGCAAGTGTCCATCTGGGGTCCTGAGTTCAGTGCATCCCGCCAATTCCACCCCATGGACGCCAGTCCGTGACCCCCTCCACTTGCGTGATTCTGTGGGTTCCTGCAAACCACCATCTCACTTCGGCGGTGCATGTGCCACTCGCCACATCAGCTCAGCTCTCGGCCAGCTGGTCTTGCCTCTGCGGCCGCCGGTGCTCACCTCAGCGGTGCCCTCGCCTCTTGCACCTGGCGGGTGGCCCTGCCCGCATTTCCTGTTTGGCAGCACTCACCTCTGCGGCGCACACCCCCTCTTACCTGCTTGGCCGCAGCGACAGCGCCCACTTCCTCAGCGCAAGCCCCCCTTGCCTGCTTGGCGGTGGCAGTGCTGCATGGCCTCCTGGGCGATGGCGCTTGCCTCTGCAGTGCACACCCCCCTTGCCTGCCTGCCATCGGCGCTTCTCAGCATTCTGGGCGGCAGCGCCCCTTTGGGGGCACACGCCCCCCCTTGCCTTGCTCGCACCCCTCGCCTGCCTCCCACTGCCACTGGCCCTCGCACTGCGGTGGATGCTGTGACCTGCCCTCCTGGTTCCCGTCAGCGGCGGCAGCTGTGCTCCACTGCTTCCGAGGGGCTTGCCGTGCCCACCCCACCGCCGTCTTCTACCTGGGCCTTCCTTTTCAGGGCCATTGGCCCAAAGTTTTGGGATTGAAGTGGGGAGGGCTGTTGCTGACCAGCACCCTCTGGGCTTGCGGGCCTCTTAGGCCTCCACCTCCAGCTGGCCTTTGCCGGTGCTTCTGCTTACCTGTACGAGCTCGGTATTGTTGTGGTTCGAGTGTTGTGCTGGGACCCGAGGGACCCAGGTTCTGGTCTCTACTTACCCTTAAAGCTTTATGGGTGAATTAGGGTCAGTCTCTTCTCTTTCCTGCCCAGGACATAATCTGCAGGCACCTGAGGCAGCCACCTCGCTGAAGCTAAACATTTTTGGGTCTGGTCAGTGCTTGGAGGAAGGAACCACATGCTGCCACCTTGAGTTTCATGATGGACAACAGATGAGATATAAAGTAAAAACTGAATAAAATCTTTCTATTTCCTTCCAAAGACATCTCTGTCAGCAGCAGCACAATCAACATCATCCACCTTGTTGGCAGTGAACCTGAGTACTGCAGCCCCGGATCTAGCACGTCTGGACACCACTGAGGCCTACACCTCGTCTTTGCGGGCTTGCTCAGGAGGCTCACCATCGCAGGAGGCAGTCCACCTTCCTGTGGCATGTCTGTCAGTAGCACTGCAAATGACATCATCCCCTTTGCTTGCAGAGGACCTGGGCGGCTGCCCCGGATATGGGTGAGATGACCACACCCCGCTTTACTTGTCTAGGCGAGCGACCTTAGGGGCCTTTAGATTGACTGCCTTCACTTACCCCCCTGAGGTGGCTGTACCTCCCAATCTCATCTCCCTATACAATGCCCTGGCCACCTGGAGCTCCCTCAGTTGCACCCCACTATAGCCCCAGCCGCTTAACTCAGCGTCTGGCAGAGCTCTGCTGGATTGACTCAGGCCCCCTTGCCCTGCCCCTGCCCGCTTGGACATCCACGTACGGGGATAGAAAACTCAATTACCTTTTTGCGAATTGTTTTCGTGGGGGGGAGGCGCTCCGTCCCTCCCCCCCAGAATCCTCAACTGGGGGGAGGTGATGCAATCCTCCCCCCCGGAATCCTGCCTGGCTAGCTCTGTTCCGCGGTGGCTCTGTGGAGCACCCGGCCATCCAGGGCCATCCGCAGCCGGATTTCCGGCCATGGACTGGCTGGTGTGGACGCAAATGGCGGCCACCATAGCGGCCACCATTTGCGTCCAGCCAGGCAGCCATGATAGGCTATGCAAGCCTTTATGTAGCCTATCACGGCTGGGCAACCCCCCCCACAAAACCGGTGTACGCAAATGGTGGCGGCTACAGAGGCCACCATTTGCATTCCCTATTTTTTGCCATTCCAGCCTACGTAAATATTTATGTAGGCAATTATGGCCAAAAAAAAGGGAACCGGAAATAGCGTATTGGGCACTACTTGCGTTTCTTTTTTTTTCGCCATAAAAGCCTATGTAAATATTTACGTAGGATAAAATGGAGGGGAAAAAAGAACGTGAATAGAGCCCTCTACGCTATTTGTGGTTCCCTTTTTTTTCACCGTAATTGCCTATGTAAATATTTACGTAGGCTAGAACGGCAAAAAATAGGGAATGCAAATGGCGGCTGCCGTAGCTGACGCCATTTGTGTACGCTGGTTTTTTGGGGGGTGGGGGTAGCCGTGATAGGCTACATAGATTCTTACGTAGCCTATCACAGCTGCAAGGAAAGCAATGGTTGCCGTAGCAGCCCGGCCACGGCCGGCCAGGAGATCAGCCGCCATCAGAGCTGCCGCTGCCGCCGCTGCAAAATCTGCCGCATCTGCCCCAGGTAAGTTCCATCCCGGGGGATTCCGCAGGGGGGTGGGGCAGGAGGCCGTTGTGCTATAGATTCCAGGGGGGGTGGATTCTAAAGAATCCGGTCTCACTGGAATCTATGGCGGAATTCTCTGTCATCCCTACATCCACGTATGTGGCAATATTAGGGATGTCAGAGAATTCTGCCATGGATCTCGATGAGGCCGAATGCTAGTGCATTTGGCCCCCCAAACTCCGTGGTGGAATGGCCTGTCATCCCCCCATCCCCCGCGGATTCCCCCCGGGACAATACTTACCTGGAGCGGATTTTCTGGGCAGAGGCAGCAGTGGCGACTCCGGCGGCGGCGGGGGTGGTGGCGGCGACGACTGGTCTTCCGACCGGCTGCCGCCGCCACCATTTGCAGTCTTTTAAAAAGAACAAACCCGACATGTTAGGCTACGTAAAGATTTATGTAGCCTATCATGGCTGGGTTAAAAAAAAAAAAAAGCCTACGCAAATGGTGGCAGCTACAGCCACCACCATTTGCGTTCCTTATTTTTGGCTGTCTTAGTCTACATAAATATTTACATAGATTAAGATGGCCAAAAATAAGGAATGCAAATGGTGGCAGCCACAGCCACCACCATTTGCGTATGGGTTTTTCCCCCCACCCCCCAGAGCCCTCCAGGGCCAGAAATCCGGCTGCGGACAGCTCTGGGCTGGCTGGGCCTGGCCGGCTGCTCTGCGGAGCTGCCGCAGAGCACAGCCGGCCATGGAGGATTCCAGGGGGGGGCGAATGGATTGCTTCCATCCCCCATCGAGGATTCCGGGGGGGAGGATGGAACACCTCTCCCCTCACCATCAACATAATCTGCGGAGAGGTAAGTGACTTTCATACATCCCTAGGCAATATTAGAAGTACAAGCTGGGTTTCGAAGAGGCAGAGGAACTAAAGATCAAATCGCCAACTTTCGCTGGATCATGGAGAAAGCAAGAGAATTCCAGAAAAAACATCTATTTCTGCTTCATTGACTATGCTGAAGCCTTTGATTGTGTGGATCACAACAAACTCTGGCAAATTCTAAAAGAGATGGGGTTACCAGACCACCATACCTGTCTCCTGAGAAACTTGTACGAGGGTCAAGAAGCAACAGTAAGAACCAGACATGGAACAACCGATTGGTACAAAATTGGGAAAGGAGTACGACAAGGCTGCATATTGTCTCCCTGCTTATTTAACTTATATGCAGAGTACATCATGAGAAACGCCAGGTTGGATGAATCACAGGTCGGAATTAAGATTGCCAGGAGAATTATCAACAACTTCAGATACACAGATGATACCACCCTAATGGCAGAAAGTGAAGAGGATCTAAAGAGCCTCTTGTTGAGGGTGAAAGAGGAGAGTGCAAAAGCTGGTTTGAAACGCAACATTAAAAAAACGAAGATCATGGCATCTGGCCCCATCACTTCCTGGCATATGGAAGGGGAAGAAATGGAAGCAGTGAAAATAAGTATAAGAATTTTATAAGAAAATAGATTTTATTTTCTTGGGCTCCAAGATCACCGCAGATGGTGACTGTAGCCATGAAATTAAAAGATGCTTGCTCCTTGGGAGGAAAGCTATGGCAAACCTAGACAGCATAGTAAGAAGCAGAGACATCACCTTGCTGTCAAAGGTTCATCTAATCAAAGCTATGGTTTTCCCAGTAGTAACGTATGGCTATGAGAGCTGGACTATAAGGAAGGCTGAGTGCCGAAGAATTAGGGATGGCGGAGAATTTCTCCCCGAAACTTCGGGGGGCCGAGCGCCAATGTGTTCGGCCCCCCGAACAAGTTTCGGGGAGAAATCCTCCGAACCCCCCCGCCCCCCGCACCCCCCCCCCGGGACGGGACTTACCTTCACCGAATGTCCCTCCCGGTGGCAGATCCGGCCGGCCGTTCGGCGGGTGTATGAGCGGGGCGGGAGCGGCAGCTGCTCTTTCGACTGGCTGCCGCCGCCGCCATTGCAATCAAAGAAAAAAAAATGCCCCCTGATAGGCTACGTGACGATTCACGTAGCCTATCACGGCTAGATTTGCAAAGTCAGCTGTGATAGTCTACGTCAATCGTCACGTAGCCTATCACAGGTGACTTTAAAAAAAAAAAAAAAGCGCTAACGGATAATGGCGGCCCCCATAGGGAGCCGCCATTCCCGTTCCTTATTTGGTCGCTGTAGTCTACGTAAATGTTTACGTAGACTACAGCGACCAAATAAGGAACGCGAATGGCGGCTCCCTATGGGGGCCGCCATTAGCGTATGCGCTTATTTTATTTTTTTTAAAGTCACCCGTGATAGGCTACGTGATGATTGGCGTAGCCTATCACGGCTGACTTTGCAGATCTAGCCGTGATAGGCTACGTGAATCGTCACGTAGCCTATCAGGGGGCGTTTTTTTTTAAAAAAAAACTTTCGCGTTCGCGGCCGGGCGAGGCGGGAAGCCTCCTCCCCGGCCTGAATTTCGGCTTGGGCAAGGCGGGAAGCCTCCCTGCCAGCCTGAATTTCGGCCGGGGCGAGGCGGGAAGTCTTCCCCCACGGCCTGAACTTCACGGGGGGAGCAGCGAAGCGCCTCCCCCCCACTGCGAACGTCCTTCGACGACAGGTAAGGGACTTTTGTCCACCCCTACGAAGAATTGATTCTATTGAACTGTGGTGCTGGAGAAGACTCCTATGAGTCTCCTGCACTGCAAGGAGGTCAAATCATTCAATCCTAAAGGAAATCGACCCTGAGTGCTCATTGGAAGGACAGATCCTGAAGCTGAAGCTCAAATATTTTGGCCACCTAATGCAAAGAGAAAACTCTCTGGAAAAGACCCTGATGCTGGAAAAGACTGAGGACAAAAGGAGAAGGGGATGGCAGAGGATGAGATGGCTGGATAGCATCACTGATGCAATTAATATGGACTTGAGCATGCTCCGGGAGAGAGTGCAGGACAGGAAGGCCTGGCATGCTATGGTCCATGGGGTCACGAAGAGTCGGACACGACTGAACGACTGAACAACAACAACAACAGAACAATGTTACGGACCTCTGTCCATAGTTCCTCAGGCAATCTACATGTTTGATGGTCCTCCAGGGTCAAACATGCCCCTACAACTCTGCAGAGGTTACAGGTAGCCTGAAGGGTGATCAGATAATGTCCTGTCCATGCCTCTATTGGCTTCCACAAACAAACATCATTTTCTCCCAATCCAGCACAGAAAAGCAGGTCCAAAAGGTGCCCTGCCAAATAGGTTTGGTAAGAACTTATCTGAGACAGGCTCGTGGATGACATGTCAGCCATGAAATCCTGAGCCACTCCTGACAAAGTAGCCTCAGAACAAATATTAAAGTCCACAATCCTTGAGATCTTCAGCACTACAGTTGAGACCACCTCAGTCAGCTCAGACATGAAGACTGTTAGGCAGCAGGGTGGGCAGTACACTAACAGAGTCCACATCATGTCTTGGGTGACCCACACCACTGACAAACAGTCCAAACTGGCTGAGTGTCAGAGGGGTATCTGAACAGAAGGGAAAGATGGGGTATCTGACTGGAAGTGGACTCACCTGCATGAGTATGCTTTGCAGCCTGAGCAAACAGAGCAGTTCTGTGTGTAACATAAGAATCGCAGTCTGACAGTAACCTATGTGAATCTTCACATAGATACTTCTACCCTGAAGGGATGCCAAAATCTATCCCAGGAATCTCTCTGTGGGATTTTGATATAAATGACAGGACAGCAAATATCCTGTGAGATATCCTCTATCTCTCCCATACTACAGATATAGAACCGTAGGTTTCTTGAACGTGCCTATATCTTCCATCCAAGAATGCTGTGGGCATGGTCTGGAAGCATAGTTCCATAAATGAGGTTCTGAAAGAAGCAAAAGTAAGAGTTTGCAAGTACTGAGCTCTTTCGTGATCCATGTTAAACAAATAATACCACGGAGAAAAGTTTGAAAATGTAATTAGATCTAGATCCTGCCTATTATCTCTTCCATAAATCCAATCCCTCGATTTGTTTTTGTCTCCCAGTATAGTAAAAATATCTGGTAGACAGTTTTTGGAGGTTAGCAACTCTTGGCATGACTTAGCCCAGCCACCCTTCTTCATTTATTCTCTTAAGCAAAGCTTGGGGAGGCAATCTTCTGGCATGTCCAGGACCCTCTTATACTAAGGAAAGGCTGCCTTCTGAGCCTTAGCTCTTACCGATACCATGCCTGTCTCTGTCCTGAGGAAGGGAGCTGGGTTCCCTCAGGGTACTGCCAGTAAGTATGTAAAAAAATTGTTCTGCCAAACCTCCAATGCCTTCAGATTGTTATGCCCAACCCCCTATAGGCTAGCCTATGGCGTGAAAAACCACAGACGCAAATGGCGTAGCAGACGCCATTTGCGGCTGTAAAGCCCTTAGTTTAAGGTAAGTGCAGCCATTTACAGCTGCATTTAGCTTAATCTAAGGGTTTTATGGCTACAAATGGCATAGTGGATGCCATTTGTGCCCGGATCAGTCTCAGCCAGCAATACAGCACAGCAATGGCGGCTGTATTGCTGGCACTCCGGAGCCGGCCGGTGGCTCTGCGGAATTGCCACGGAGCAGAGCTGACCAGATTGAGCCTGGTGGGTTCCCTCCAGTTCTGCCCCGCGGACACCAGTCTGTGACCCCCTCCTCTTGCGCAACTTGGCACATCGCAGACCCGCCAAGAGCAGCAGCCCCTGCCTCTTTCCCATGTCTGGCTCTCAGCCGCAGCGGTGGCAAGAGCAGTGGGAGAGGGACACGGTTGCCAACGGGGGCAGCTGCGGAGGCGCTCGCAGCACTCCTGCGAAACACCAGCTGGAACGTGTCCCAGCACAAGCACAGGCGGGCAGTATGTGGGGATCCGGTGGGCGGGTCACAGGGCAGACTCCGGTGAGTCTGGTGATCCCTACCGATAACTGTTTCAAAAGATGGAGAATGTCTTTCTATACATCTGCAACTCCGCAAATGTGAGTCCGTGATTCAAACTGTGGATACACTAAATTAAATCCATAGGTTGCAGGATATAGCACTTTTCTAGGTCTTCTTCACATCTACCTAAACGGAGGAGGAAGTCATCTGAGATTACCTTTTCTCTGGGCAAAGGAAGGGTGAAAAGTCAAGGCCACATACCACCTGATCCTGCTTCAGTTGTTCGGCTGTTTTCAGTGCCACAATAATGGCAGCACATGGGAAGCAAATTTTCTTCCCTCTAATTATCAGTATGATTAACCCTCCCACTCACTAAGCCCCAAGGGATGTCGTCTAGAGGCCTCAAGAAAAATTAGCAACAGCATTGTTATAAAAGCCAACGATAATACTCAGAGCTGGACCAAAGGGCCAGAAGCTCTGTCACAGAGAAGGCTGATTATTTTCAGGGATGTCTGCACTGCTGGATTTACTGGGATTTCTACAGAGATAAAAGATGAATAGTAGCTTGAGATATCTGCACCTACCAGTTCCTTCTTATCCCCAAAGGATTCCTCCTTCTCTTGATATTGCTTTATGCACCAGTACAGGAAAGGGTCAGATATTTCAAGGGGTTTCATCTGTGCGTGAAGTAGTAAGAAAAAATATTCAACATTCAGAAATTGTAAAATTGGGGAATCGGTGTAGATATCCCCCTTATGTCAACTTAACGGTTTTTCAGTAGAGTTTTAATTAATATATACCTTTATGTGAAAACCCCTTATGTATCTTATTATACTTAGTGGTATATGAATATCACAAATAAATAATAAATAAAATACATATGGTCAGCTCTCATTCAAGCCCCTTTATAAACAGGCAGATCTGAGACATCACATATTCTTGAGAAAATAGGGGTATGTGTCTCTAAATGGGAACTTTGGACCTCCAAATGGTGTTGTTGTTGCTGTGGTTGCTTGTGCTATTACCTCATTTTGTGTGCAAGACAGGTTCTGTTCACCACAGCATGAAGACTCCTTCCTGTAAATACAGAGTGAATGACCACATTAGCAGTAGGCATGAGTTTTATCAATGGGGAGACCTTGTCATCGGACAGATTGCTTCTACGTTCTCTTTCCTGTATCCTCCTACATCTTTAAAGGAAAAGCCATCTTCAAAGTCCATGAAGGAACTCACGTAAGGACTTCTCCTCTACCCCTATAGTTTTGTTTTGCTTCTACCATAATAGACCACAAAGAACAGAAATGGGTTCTCAGATTGCAGAAATACATTTGTAATAGGAAGCCCCATGCATCTTGGACTTTTTTCTTATGTTGAGGCTGTCTTCAGTAGTAAAGAAACAAGGTCTGCAGAAAAAGGTCTGCAGCAAATAATTGCCTCCTGTGTCAACCTACTGGCGTCACCTACTGGCTTCCCACAGTTAATGTACGGATGCTTCCTGAGAACCCTTTTCCCTTCTTTGTGATCTACTTTGGTTGCTCACCTCCTTCTGTTTTCTTGCTTATACCATAATAACCAGGAACATCTTATTAACCCACAGAATGCTCAAGAACCTTCAACTAGATTTCAATAAGAAAAGTGGTATAAAAGCCACTTTGTGTTTTCTTTGATTTAGTTTGCTCATTGCTAAGGATTCACTCAATTTCATTCCATTGCATAATTCTAACATGTCATTTTATTTTATTTTGGAAGACAATTAAAAAAAATAAAGGCAACCAAAAAGTACTTTTCACTGAATACTTGTGGAAGAGCTGGGAAAAACAGCATAAATACGATGTGAATATATAATGAAAGGATGAAAACAAATGCTAAATTCTGTGTGTGTGTGTGTGTGTGTGTGTATGAATGTCTGTTTCTGTGTGCATGTGTGTGTTACTATGTGTGTGCATTAGTCATAAAAATATAGGCAATTTTAATTGGTTGGAAGTTGATCTAAGGTGTGTAGGGCTTCTAGACAGGAAATAAATGGAATATGTGGTGCTGTAATATCTATTTTAAAGTTAGGGTTCCTTGCTTGCTGTACTTGCTGACTAATTTTACACTTAACCATAGTCTTCCAGATTGTATCAATTTGCTCTTCTTTACTTGGTTGGTTTGGGGACTTCCATTATGTGCTGTGCAACGTGGTTCATGTCTACCCAGAAGTAGGCCCTGTGAAATCAATAGGGCTGACTCCCAGGCATATGGTTATAGCACTGCAGTCTTAGATACAATAGTTATTCTTTTCAAGAAGGTTATATAATTTTAGTGAGCATGTTTTCATGTCTCCCTCACTCTATGAATTCCAGTGTGCCTTCATTTTAAATACTTCCTTTCATCTTAAAAAAAAAAAATGCAAATGCCATGTTGTGCTCTTCCATTTATTTTCCAGAACCAGAGGTTCTCTTTTTCCTTATTCTGGCTTGGTAACAAATTCGTATCTGATACATCTGATTATTCTCCTGTGTTTTGGCATTAAAGTCTACTCTGCTCATTTCATAGCTAAAGTTTGTGTATGTTCTCAGTATTGCCAATACTTTCCATGAATCCTTGATCTTATGGAAGCCTTCCTTCCAAAACGTGCGTTTTTATTTTTTAATTTTTGCATTACTAGGACTGCCCATTTCACCTTTGCATCACTGTTATCCTTGGGGGTTTAAGACTATGAGGTGTGGGCTTCTTGCCTGGCTAAACATGAATTCACAGGCATGCTCGTTCCAGCCAGTTTTGCTCAGGTCCTCCCACTCCTCTTATTATCTGCAAGGGCCTACTATTAAAAAAGATGAGGGAAATGCCCCCTTCTTTTAGAAGATCAGCAAGTTCACATTTGGGTTCTTGAAGAACTCTGGGATGGATATCATCTGACCTCAGCAATTTATTAACTTTCCATTCTTCAGTAAGATGGAGAGCTTCATCTTCTGTCACCACAATTGGACTCAGATCCTCACACTCCCGTCCTGAAACATCAGTACAGGCACCGGTATCTGTCCTACATGTTCTGCAGTGAAGACAGATGAAAAGAACTCAGATAGATTCTCTGCATTCTCCTTATCTTCCTTTAGTACTCCTGGAACTGAATGGACATCTAATGGTGCAGTTACCTCCATAGCTGGTTTCCTGCTTGTGATATATCTAAAACATTCTTTATTGTTGGCCTTGAGGTTGTTAATGATATGCTTCTTCAAATGCTTCTTTGCATCTCCTGTTCTCAGGTTGCAACTTTGTTGCACAATTTTGGGCTCCATTTTCTTCTCCTCATTTGGGCAAGACTTCCATTTTGTGATGCAATCCTCCCCCCCTACTTTTAAGAGCCTCCTTGACATTGCTATTTAAATATGGCATTGACCTTTTTTACTTTTTGTTTCATTTCCTCTCCTGTGGAACATATTCTAGATGAGCTTGTATTATTGTGGTTTTGAGGAACCGCATGTTTCATTTATTATATTTATATTGATTTTGAAAGGACGAAACATTTTGACTCCCCTGTTCAACTTTTTAGCAGGTCCCTCATTGTAGACAAGTTTCCACTTTTCAAGTCAAATGTGACTGTGTTGGTTTTCTTTCGCAATTTCCCCACTTAAACGTATTTACATCTTACCTCCATCCCTCTTTGTGGGCTGTCTGTGAGCACTAATTGGATGTATTTTCAAACTAACTTGGTTGGAGCTCCAGCATTTTTGGTGTATCCCCCCTTGGCTGACCTTTAGAAAAGATGCTTGCTGGGACTTCTGCTTCTCTCCTCATGATCTTTTTCAAATGGCTGTTGAATTCTACCTGAACAGGCAATCATCATTCGCACTGAACAGGTCTGAAGCTGACCCATTCACAAAGGAACAGAAGGCAAGCACAGAAAGCACTGGGGAAGTAGAGTGAATTATCTCTGTATGCTCGATAGACCCCTTCTCCCCCTTCTTCTACTTGCAGTGACTGTGCATAAGGAACGGGCCCGAATGTACCATATTTCATTCTGATAAATACTCCTCTAACTCTTTCTCTCTCCTCACTCCCTACGCTTACCCGTGACCTATTCATTTTCCTTCAAGAGCATTTTATGCAATACTGCTTACTTCATCCCTTCCATCTCACCCCCAAAACGCTTCCTCCTGCCAGCTGAACAGTCCACACATTCCATGGCCTAGTTCAATGTCTGGAGCCCGCTGCCCATCTCCATGAGAATTCAGCTCATCTCCCCACAATCCAAGTTTTCATTGAAGGCTGAAATAGTTCATCTTTCTGGTGTCTAAATTGCAGTTGTGCTACCACAGTATTTCCCTAAAAGTTATGTGTATGTTTTAATACTTGTTTTACCTAAGTAGATATGCCATGGTTTTCAGAAGCTTATGTGCATTTGGATTGATCTGAGTTTCCCCTCGCCCACTTTGCCAAAGATACTCTATTGCCCATGTCAAAGAAAGGTCCTTTTGATGAATGTTTGTCTTTTAGAACATGCACAAGTTTGTACATGCACCTAGAGGGAGGACACCTGGCAACACCTTCATGACTAGTATCCGTTGCCGGTCTTACACTCAAAAAGAGTGTAATCCAGTTGGAGGCTGCTGAATATCCAATGCAGGGAGGCTGGAGAACAGAGGTGATTCTTGTCTCTGTGCTCAGGCTGCCCTACATTTTCACTAGATGGGCGATTTCTCCCGTTAAGCAGTGGCGCTTCTGAGCAAGAGGGAAGGAGGCCAGGGTGAGCACAGGAAGCTGCGTAACACAGCTTCCCATGTCTCCTCTCCTCCCCACCGCCGGGACTGCTCCTTTCCCCCATCTCTGTGCCCCCTTTCGGAGTGCTGGGATGTAGCCAGAACCACACTGGCTATGAGGTTGGAAGGGGAGCACAGTTTCTAGGCTCTGAGGCTGAACACCTTTTTCTGCCCTCAGCTCCAAGAAACCAAACAATCTTGTCCCCTCTCCCCTTGATGCTACCTAGGGGGAATAGAATTGCTCTCTAAAATAGTTAAATCCTGTTTTAAAGGCTTTTAAGTTGGTGTCCAGATCTACTTTATATAACAGGATTGTTTTAAGGATTCCTTGGACAATGTATATGGAAAGATGCAAACACTCTAAATTGCCTCAGAAATGCTAACTGTTATGTAGATGGCATTAACGCAGCTGGCACAAATATCTACCATTTCCACATGGCTTTGGTTATGTACTCCTTGATAGAAGGAAATGCAGAGTGTGGTGACAATGTGCATTACAGTCCTACCTGTCATACAGAACCTCCTATAGCAATGTCAGAACTCATTCATTTCAACCAAATCCAACACTGAGATTGCATCCGACCGACTGGTCTGCATTAAAAAGCATCCCCAGAGGACTTCCTTGCCAGCTTTGGGAGAGGCAACTTGTGGCCCTCCAGATGATTTGATCTACAACTCCCATCACCTCTCTCCATTGGCTATGCTGGCTAGGGCTGGTGGGAGGTGAAGGCTGGACCATCTGGAGAGACAGAGGTTTCCCATCTGTACTCTATGAGAAACTGACCAACAGAGCACAGGCTCTGTAGAAGAACTCAACCATCAATCTATTTCATTGTCTATTTGTAACAAACACCTAAAATATGTTCCTTTGTTTCATGAGAGTGTCTAATTCAGTTAAAATCTGAGAATGTGATGTATTCCTTGTTATTCAAGCTACAGATCCAAATTAATATAAAATAATATTAGCATAGTACATGATTATAACCTAATACACCTTACTAACATCTTTTTGTACACTGGGTTTTTTTTGTTTCTCTCTCTACCTTAACTGAAATTATCAGATATGAGAGCAAAGCTGCTGATGTCATTTCCATGTCTGTCTGTCTGTCTGTCTATCTTCTTTGTCCCAGTGTTGTGCAAACCACATCCAAGCACTCTGTGGATCTCAAAAACCTATGATAAGAAAAGCCCATTATCTTTCCAGCTTACCTGGGGCAGAAAATACATGCCAAGACAACATAAAGGCAGCTGTTTAAAAGATGTTGACCTCCCAGATTCTTTACAGCTCAGGGGGATGTCAGGTTTCCCCCACCCTCTTATTTCACAGGGATTGTCTATGGTGCAAGGGGCCAACAAAATCAGCAGTGACTTTCCTAGGGGGATTATACTAGGGACTATATTGTTACAGGCAGCATTCAAGGAGGATTGGAGATCTCAAATAACTCATGCAGTGTAGAATACTGCTGCTACACATAATTGAGAAGAGCAACCAATGTTAGCTTTTCTTTGCAAAGCAGGGGTGTATGAGAAATTTCTTTCAGTTCTTTTTTTAAACCAGGATTTATTTACCCAGTTTGCATTTTCTGGAGCAAACACATGCTCAGAAACAATCTGTAGAAGTCTGTACATTTTCATGCTAGAAGAAAAAAAAAGTTCACAATTTGATATGAACTTAGGTCAGAAGGAGCTTTGAGATGGAATTTGAATAATTTCGGCAAGCTCATGTTTTGCTGTTTTGCACATCTCTATTGTAAAGTAAAGAAGGAGGAGATTAAATGTATTACCTTCTGTCAACTAGTTTTAAATTTGATGTGTTTGTCATCATAAAATACAGCACAGCACAGCACAACAACAACAACAACAACAATCACATGATAGGTCACCGAATCCATGTTTTGAGGTTATCTAGGAGGGGAGCGTCATTCCAAGAAAACTTAAAAGGAATCATTTATCAAGATGATGACCTCCCAAGAACTGGAAATCAAAAGTGGATGTCAACTCAAGTTTTTGTTTTTTTTCTTTTTCCGTTGTTTCATACATATTGTCTATGGTGCAAGTGGTTTAATTAATCAGTTTTGACCATGTTTAGGGGAGGTTATGACAGGGACTGTGTTATTGCAGGAAGAATTCCAGGAGCAGCAGAGCTGAAATAATGCCATGCAATGTTGTATACGGAAGGAAGGAAGGAAGGAAGGAAGGAAGGAAGGAAGGAAGGAAGGAATCCTTTATTTACAGTCAACTGACCACCAGCAAAAGATACAAAATGCATAACAATGAAATATGTTGTTCCACATCATAAAATTAAGTCACAGTGCCATAGAGGATCTAGTTAAAATAGCAATGTTCAAAATTTTATAAACTTGCTTGGTAATTCATCTGTTGGCTCCTTCGAGTATGATTTACATAAGACTTACTAAAGACCAACCAGGAAAAGATTGAGTAATTGGAAGTATCAGGGCTAGGGATGCTGGAGAATTCTGCCACGGACTCCATGGCAATGCCCCCCGCCACACAGATGAATCCCCCCGGGATGGAGCCTACCTGGCGGTGGCGATTTCAGCAGTGGCCCCGGCAGCGGTGGCAGCCCCGGGTCATCTTCCAGCTGCTGCCAGGCTGTGGCCGCAAATGGCAGCCGCTACACCGGCCTCCATTTGAGTCTCTGCCAAGTCATGATAGGCTATGTAAGTATCTATGTAGCCTACCACAGCAAAAGGCAAGGATGCAAATGGTGGCCACTACGCCATTTGTGCCGCTACTCTTTGCCGTAATAGGCTACATAAGTATTTATGTAGCCTATTATGGCAAAAGGCAGGGATGCAAATGCCATAGCAGCCTTTTCCTTCACTGCCTTTTGCCATGATAGGCTATGTAGATACTTACGTGGCCTATCACGGGTTGGCAGGGATGCAAATGGTGTAGCAGCTGCCATTTGCATCCCTGTCTTTTGCCGTGATAGGCTACGTAAATACTTATGTAGCCTATCATGGCCTAATGCAAGGATGCAAATGGCGACTGCTATGATGGCCACCATTTGCGGCCGCAGCAGCCCGGCAGCAGCCCGGCAGCAGCCCGAAATCCGGCTTCAGCCAGCCCTGGCCGGCAGCTTCACAGCCTTGCTGTGGAGCGGAGCCAGCTGGGGAGGATTCCAGGGGGGGAGGGATGGATTGCCTCCCCTCCCCCCACATGGATGCCCCAGATGGAACAGGGTAAGTAATTCATACACCCCTAATCAGGGCATATCTGACCCCCTGATAGTAACAGCAATTGAACAAAACATTTATTACAGATTCCACTCCAACATCGTTGCAAGGGCAACGTCTCTCCTTTTCCTGTGTTTTGTAATACCTTCCATCGAAGAGTTTAGAGGGCAAACCATTAAGCCAGGCAAAAGACAACTTCTGCTTCTACATATAATTCAGGAGAGCAACCAGTGGCCCATCAGAGATCATCATGGCAGTAAGAAATTGTTTAAGATTCTTCAGCTATTCTTATTGTTTTATTACATGATATATGTCTTTTATTGCAGTATGATGCCAAAGAACTACCAGCATATCTTAGCCTTGGTGTTCGCTGTAAAGGAGATCAATGAAAATTCCACAGTCTTACCTAATGTCGCAATTGGGTTTCACATCTATGAGAGCTACTACAACCCACAGATAACTAATATGGGTACCCTTGGTCTGCTTTCTTCACCACATAGATTCTTCCCCAACTACAAGTGAGATATGCAGAACAATTTGATAGCCATGATTGGGGGAATGTACCCTCTCATCTCTCTTGACATTGCCACAATCTTGGAGAATTACAAGACTCCACAGGTAGGTTTGTAGACATGAGTTGGTATCTTCATTCCAAAATGTCAGAAATAACAGGTCTTTTGAAGCCTTTATGCAAAGCTTTAGAGCTGCAGGCGGACAAGATAGGCAGTCACTATTTCTGCAGGGCAAAATTAGCAACTGTTTAATTGGTATTTGGTCCCAAAGAAGAGAGAGAACCCGAGGCAAAGAAATCAAGTGTGGACATTTGACATTTCACCAATATGAATTCCATAGCTGCCACTTTCCTCTGGTTTTTGACCACTGTGCCCCAGAGAGAAGAGACAGTTAGGCAGAAGCTGAGTGTTTGGCAGTAGTAGGCATTTTACCCCAGCACCCCACAGAGTGGGAGAGAGGCTGGTTTAGCTGATGTTTGTGCACTGCAACCCACTGAGTTAATGGAGAAGAGAGAAAGAGAGAGAGAGACCGACTCTGTAGCTGGCATTTGCCTGCAGGTCTCCTTAGCTGGAGAAAGAGCCATGGCAGGCACAGTTTGGAAAACATTTGACTCTGGCAGTTCCGCTCTTCCCCATATATGCAGGATTCAGAAGGCAAAGTACTGCTTGCAGTTCCCTCAGCACCAGCACCTAGAATATCCAACGTAGGGATGGGGGAGAAATCCTCCACGGACCCCAGTTCAAAAGAATCCAGCCCCCCAGAGTCCATGGAGGATCGGAAGACTTACCTCTGCCTCCTAGAGGAATCCTCACCAGCCAGATCCTGCCTGCCAGCCAGCTCTGGAGCACCAGCTCCAGAGCAACGGCTGCCACTGACATATCGCTGGTTGGGCAGATTGACTGTGGACATAAATGGCGTCCACTACACCATTTGATGCCACATAGGTCATAGTTTAAACTAGGGATGTATGAAAGTCACTTACCGTTTTGCAGATCTGCTTCGCAGTGTGGGGGGGGAGGCGCTCCGTCCCTCACCCTGGAGTCCTGCCCGACTGGCTTCGCTCTGCGGGGATTCCGCAGAGCCACCAGCTGGCTCCACCCACAGCTGGACATCTGGCCGCTGGGCAGCAGGGATGCAAATGGCAGCTGCCATAGCCGCCGCCATTTGCATCCCTGTATTTAACCATGATAGGCTACATAAATATTTATGTAGCCTATCACGGCAAAGTAAAAGAAAATATGCGTACGCAAATGGCGACGGCTATGGCGGCTGCCATTTGCATTCCTTATTTTTCACTGTTTTAGTCTACGTAAATATTTACATAGACTATTATGGCGAAAATAAAGGGGAACGCAAATATCGTAGTGGGCGCTATTTCCTTTCCTTTCTGATTTGCCATTTTAGCCTACATAAATATAAGCGCCCACTAAGCTATTTGCGTTCCCCTTAATTTTCCCCATAATAAATATATACGTAGACTAAAAAGACAAAAACTAAGGAATGCAAATGACGGCCGATGTAACCAGCACCATTTGTGTATGCCGTTTTATTTTTTATTTTTTTACCCAGACGTGATAGGCTACATAAATCTTTACATAGCCTATCGCGTCTGGGTAAAAAAAAAAAAAAAGACCCAACTGCAAATGGCGGCGGCCGGTCGGAAGACCACCCGCCGCCACCATCGAAGCTGCCATTGGAGCTGCTGCCATCTGGAACATCCGCCCCAGGTAAGTCTCATCCTGGGGGGGATCCGCGGGGGAGTGGGGGGTGGCAGGCTGTTCCGCCATGTGTTTCGGGGGCCTGAATGACAGTGCATTCGTCCTCACTGAAATCCCTGGCGGAATTCTCCGCCATCCATAGTTTATGCAGTTTATTTCCCCAAAACCCATGGGGGAATGGCCTCCCACCCCCCGCCATCCCACGGAATCCCCCTGGGATGAAGGTTACCTGGGGTGGATGCTCTAGCAGCGGCAGCTCCAGCAGCGGCTCCAGCATGAGCGGCAGAGGCTGGTCTCTCAGCCAGCTGCTGCGGCCACAAATGGTGGCCATTGTAGCAGCCACCATTTGCATCCTGCCAGGCTGCCATGATAGGCTACGTATTAACGTAGCCTATCATGGCAAAGAGCAGGGACACAAATGGCAGCAAGGCACATAAAGGCAGCCCCGCAAACAGCAGCCACTATGCCATTTGCATGGCTGCCTTTACCATGATAGGCTATGTAAATACTTACGTAGGCTATCACGGAAAGAGCAGCGGCACAAACGGCGTAGCAGCCGCTGTTTGCGTCCCTGCTCTTTGCCATGATAGGCTACGTAAATACTTATGTAGCCTATCATGGCAGCCTGGCAGGATGCAAATGGCAGCTGCTACGATGGCTGCCATTTGCAGCTGCAGCAGCCCGGCTGTGGCCAGATCTCCAGCTGTGGATGGCCCTGGCCAGGGGCTCTGCAGAGCCGCCACGGAGCAGAGCCATCCAGGGAGGATTCCAGGAGGAGGGACGGAGCACCTCCCCCCCACTGCGGATCCCCCGCTGCAGAGCCAGATAAGGGATTCATACATCCCTACATTAAACATTCTCAACCTAATATTTTGTAAATTATTTCCCTCAATAAAGATCTTTTTTTTGTTGTTTTCATTTTCTCTAGTGGTGCTTTCAGCCCTATCCCTAAGGCATAGGAACCAAGTTACTGACTTTCTTTGAACTATGGTGGGTTTATTTTGGTGGCAGAAATTAAAGATATTATACCTGAGGGAGTATTCCCTAATGCTGAGGTCTAATTAGGAACTTTAGTAAAAACTGTGAAATAACTTTCATATGATTTCTTCTTTTCCTTTCCTTTCCTTTTTTTAAAAGCAGTATAGGTTGGATAACCCATTGGACCTGGTGAAAGTAATGGGATAACAAACTTTTGCTTGGCCAACTCCAGATGCTTTGGACTTCATAATTCATCAGCCTTGGCAAGCATGGCCAATCATTTAGGAATGCTGGGAGTTGTAGTCCAAAATATGTGGATCACAACATGTTGGGGAAGGCTGACTTATTATGAGCCAATCTACACCTACAGGTTTTTCTGCTTCCAATGAGTTTTCACCACCTGTCTTTCTCACTACACAGTACTCACCTCCAATTGGAACCGGAATTTCCTGCTTCTATGCTCCCACTTTCAATACCCTCATATCCCAGTATTTCCCCTTAATGTGCTCTTGTTTTCCACCTTCCCTACCATATCCAGTCATAGTCCCCTCCCCTGCCTGTCCATATACAGTGATGTTTGCATTTCCCTCCTGTCCAATCACAGCTCTTGATGGCCCCATGTCATCTTCCGGCTACAGATCTCATAGCTTCCTCAGCACTCAATTTTTCCTCAGCAACAAGCAAAGGGATGCTTGTGCGCATGCTTGTCTGATATCGGAAGCTAAGTAGGGTCAGCGCTGGTTAGTAGTGGGATGGGCAACCACCTAGGAATCAGGCTTCCTGCATTGAGCAGGGGGTTATTCTATCCCTTCAAATGAGACCAAGTTTTACCCCCTCCTATTCCCCACTTTGGATTTTGTTTTTTTAATTAAGGCATTATCTTTGAAGAATCGTGGCTTCTCTGCAATTTTTTTTCTCCAATTTAGGCATGATCTTCCAAGATTCGAAAAGTCGAGGATTTGAAGCTTCTTTGAATTTTCAAATCTTTGAAGATCATGCCTGAATCACAGCAAAGAAAACTAACACAAAACCCTATTTACCAGCCCTGATAAAAACAAATATTCTGAGCCTGTGCAGTTTTCCATGTTAAACTCACTGAAATTATTGCACTATCATAGCAGGGGTAAAACTGGACTTTGCTTCTGCTACCCTGCTGCTAGACACATTTGCTTGGGAATACACTCCACTTTCTCGTAAAAAAAGGAATAATATTCTTCAATGAACAATTAGTAACATGAGCACCTGCCCTGTCAGTTGGCCCTAAACTCCAAAATGTTATAAAATAAGAAGAAAGGATGCTGTACAAGTAGCATTCAAAGTGGTTGGCACAGGCATGCCGATACCTGCCCAGGTGTTGATGCAGGGTCTGCTTCCCAGTGTCCCCATCACCTGCTGCTCTCTGAAGGGTCATTTGGGAGGGGGGCTGGCACTTAGATGCCAAATCCAACCCTACCTGCACCACAGCCCCCCAATCTAATCAGAACAAGCCCTAAAACACATAACTCAATAGCACAACCCCTGAACTGTTAAGAATGCACACTGCCTTCAACTTCTATGATATAATGATGGTACTCATATGTTGGGAAACTGAGCATGACTTGGAGCATTACTAAATGTCTCTAAATGTCATTAAGTGAAAGTTATATTAGATCAATAATGCTAATAAGGAATGGAAGGTGCAGCTATGCTAGAAATCGTACAAAAAAAAAGATTAAAACAAGAACAGAAACATTTCCCACCCATGGCTTCCATTCTTAATACTAGATGGGCTTCGTCAGTATATGGGGATTGTCCAGTTACTTGTCCATTCATAAAATACATCTATGTTCTATTTCAGCTCACTACTGGTCCTTTTTCTGCAGCATGGGGTGACAAATCTCTATTCTGGTATTTATACCAGATGGTCCCAAACGATGCACATCAGTACAGAGGGATTGTGCAGTTACTTGTGCATTTCAAGTGGACATGGATTGGGCTCTTTACTACTGATAGTATCCATGGAGAACGGCGTTTGCAGAAATTACTGCCAATGCTTTCACAGGAAGGTATCTGTGTTGCCTTTATAGAAAAATTCCAAGCCTTCAAAAAACGAAGAGAAAAGGCAGCGTCGTTTCATGGTGAATTGGAAGATAATTCAGTTTTCATCGAAAGAAAGGCCAATGTATTTCTTGATGATTCTTCTCATCCATCTATAATTAAAATAAGCTCACTTCTTCAGAGAGCAGTGCTGGATTCACCTATGAGTAAGGTGTGGATTATGACGACATACTGGGATTTCACATCAAGCACCAATCTAAGAGGTCATGATATACAATCCCTCCATGGCATGCTATCCTTTGCAGTTCACTCAAAGGAACCACTGGGATTCAGGCAATTTCTTCAGAGTGTTAATCCTTCCTGGGCAAAAGAAGATGGCTTTATCACGGTATTCTGGGAGAAGACCTTCAACTGTTCATTGAAAAGAACCTTTGAGAGTGAAGCATTCCAGAAAGACTGCAGTGGAGAGGAGAAACTGGAGAGCCTTCCTGGAACTTTCTTTGAAATGGGTATGACTGGTCACAGCTACAATGTGTACAATGCAGCCCTTGCTGTGGCACATGCTCTACATTCCATGTATACATCAACATCCAAACACAAAGTACGGAGGTCTGGAAGAACGCTGGAGCCCTGGAATGTGCTGGCCTGGCAGGTATTTTTTATCAAAAGCATATCCCTTTTATATGTTAATTGTTAACAGAATCAAGACACATATACTCTATATGACAATGCTATGGACCTTTCAGTTCCACAATTCTCTTAGGAATATGATTGACTTACGGTTGACAAAAATACTACTGCTTTGGTAACAAGCATTCAAAAATACTGGCTAGAGTGCTTAAAATGACTAGAGATGTCAGAGAATTCCGCCATTTGCATTCCTTATTTTTGGCCATCTTAGTCTACATAAATATTTACGTAGGCTAAAATGGTGAAACAAAAAGGGACGCAAATAGCGCCCGCTACGCTATTTGCGCTCCCCTTTATTTTTGCCGTCATAGTCTATGTAACTATTTACGTAGATTAAGACGGTAAAAACAAGGAACACAAATGGCGGCGGCCATAGCCGCTGCCATTTGTGTATGCAGTTTTTTTTGGGGGGGGGGTCCCCAGAGCCCTCTGTGGTGGGAAATCTGGCTGCAGATGGCTCTGGCCTGGCTGGGCCTGGCCGGATGCTCCACAGAGCTGCCGCAGAGCACAGCTGGCCGCGGAGGATTCCGGGGGGGAGGAACGGATCTCCTCCCCCCATCGAGGATTTATTTATTTATTTATATCCCGCCTTTTTTTCCTCCAAGGAACTCAAGGTGGTGTACATAATCCTCCTCCTCCTCCTCCATTTTATCCTCACAACAACAACCCTGTGAGGTGGGTTGGGCTGAGAGTCTGTGACTGGCCCAAAGTCACCCAGTGAGCTTCCATGGCCGAGTGGGGACTAGAACCCGGATCTCCCGGCTCCCAGTCCAGCACTCTTGCCACCCCCCACCATCAACATAATCCGCGGAAAGGTAAGTGACGTTCGTACATCCCTAAAAATGACAGAAATGAAATCTAAAATATATTCAGTAAGTAGAAATAATGGCACCTTAACAGTTGATCATATGCAAATCAACTCCCTCTTTGCAGATTTCTCTGTGCAGCTATATCATACAACCTCCCCAAGTGTGGACCTTATAAATAAGTATTGGAAGAAGTGTGGCATTGCTCCACTTAACAAAAGCCAACCAAAACTGTTGAACAGAGACATATCACTAGAGGAGGTTGAGCAAGCCATCAGACATTTGAAATATAATAGAGATTCTGGTCCTGAGAGATTTGGAAGTTCTTTTTGTGAATAAAAAAAATAAAAACATAAGGATTTATTGCTTCCTAGGCTTGCACAGCTTTTTCCTAAGATCTGCCAGGGAGATGTTCACCCAGATACCCGGAAAGCATCTAGATAACAATAATACCCAAACCTGGAAAACACAATACAAGGGTGAAATCCTATTGTCCAATTACATTACTTAAACAGGATAAGAAATATATAATTGATTTTAGCTTCGTGATTAAATAAGGTGGTAGGCAACTTAATTCATGTAGATCAGACTGGATTTATTCATGAAAGGCATATATTAGATCTAATACAACGGGGTTAAATGTTAACTATGATGCGACCAAAACAGGCCACCCACTGTCATTAATTTCGATCAACATATTCAAGGCCTTGACTGTCTTGGTATTTGGTAAGAGTCTTGAATGATTATCAGCTAGGAACCAAAACTGTGACTGCAATTTCCAAACCCTATGCTGCTAACAAAGCAACCATGCGTACTAATGATGTGCACCCTCCACCTACCTATTTGGAATGGGGCATGAAACAGGGCTGTGCCCTGTCACCCCTGCTCTTCACCCTTTCCCTGGAAACATTGGCTAATATCATACATCATCACACTGGTATTGCTGGATACAGGGGGTGGAGTGAAGAACATGTGAGAAACGTGTGTGCAGATGACATGATAATCATGCTGGGGGATCCATTCCAATCAGTCTCTAATTGAAAGGAAGAATCTGGAGGAAGAATTAGAAAATTGTAGGCAAGTGGCAAGTTAAAAAGTTAGTTATGAAAAAGCCACTATCATGTCATACGATGTGCACCACAATCATCGACATTTTAGTAGCCATGCTTTGGGAATTATGACCAGGGACCTAAAGAAATGGCACAAAGTGAACCTGTCAGTTTTAGGCTGAATTGCTGCAACTCAATTATCCTTGATTCCTTTTTAAAAAAATATTATTTGAGGTCTTCCCCATCCTCCTCTAGCCAAAGACTTCAAAATCTTGGCAATCTCAGCTTAATTCATTTGTTTTCAAGCCAAAGGACCTCACCTGGCATTAACAATATATTACAAAAACCCAGGAGGAGGAGGTTAGGGACTCGCAGACCTTGTATGCTTTCCAGTTGTGGCATCTCCACTTTATCATTATGAAGGCAAACAAAAGCTGGGTATGTCTGGAAGAAGAAATGCTGAACAAGGGCCCCTTATGGACTTTGCCTTTTCAATCCATACAAATGAAGGAGAGAAACAATATTAAAAACCAAAGACTAAAACTATTTTCATGATCTGGAAAAAGGGGCAAGCTATCTTGTTCCTGGTTTGGTCTCCTCTCACCCAGGTAAACTGGATACAACTGTCATTACTAGGATTCCCGAATAGGAAAAGAAGGGATATGTTTGGTTCAGGGACTTTTATTCCCAGGATAAACCAAAATCAATAGAACAACTCTGAGTTGACTTAGGCATAGGATGGCTACACGAACTACAGCTATATCACTTCCTCAAAGATCCTCACATACAGACATATGCTCTTAGAACCTTAACAAGACTAGAATAAGCAATGTTAATGGAACAGAAGGGGGTTAGGGAATTGTATCTCTATTTTACACTGTTTTAATGGATGGCTAGATGGGTTCCATGGCTGGCTTGAAGCAAGTGTGGGAGGTGATTAAAGAAGGGAACTAGAAGATGCTCATTGGACCAAATTATGGGACAACAGACCATTTAGATCAGTGTCAGCCTCCATCCAAGAAACCTCCTTGAAAGTTCTGCATGGATGGTATCGCATAGAGAAATAATGACTATTACCAGAGAAACAATTTCAAATGACCAAGAACATTTTTTATTATTATCGTTATATGAAGGATCTAATGAAATACTTGCTATCATTCTTGTTAACTGCCACTCGCCAGACAATTACACGGGGGGGGGGGGGAGATGGACAACAGACAATTTGGCAATACCAGGGGGGGAAACCTCAGGATTTACTTTTGATTCAAGGAAAGACAGAATCGCTAGCATTTCATGCCATATGGAGGAGTTTTATTCAACATACATCACAACTGGATTTACAACAATATATTCCTACTTCTGCTCTGAGCATCTGGACATTATAACAGCTAAACAAAGATTATGCAGCACAAGTAGCAGTAGTAGCAGAATATTAATTGTGTCACCATGTTTCTGGTAGCAAACCAATGTGCCCCAGTTGTTAGGGGACTGTTTTCAGGGGATTTTCATTGTTACGTTGGCTTTAGTTGCTGTTTTTCTGCCTTCTTATTGTTTTCTAGATATATAATAAAAACATTTTTTTCACAAATCCTAAAAAGAAACACTCCAGTACACATAACCAAAGTAAAACCAGCAGCAAGAAAATGCAGCGATCTAAAAGCACTAAAACACTTCTTAAAATGCCTGGGATTTTTTTTTTTTTTTTAAAGTTCTTCACCTGGTGCTCAAAGGACCATAAGATAGGCACTGACTGAGCCTGTCTGGGAAGGGTGTTCCACAGACAGGGTGCCACCACTGAAAGGTCCCCCCTCTTTTTTGGCAGACATGCACCTTGCCTTATTTGGCAGGGGAAGCTGGAGAAGGGCCTCAGATGACTTCCTTTATGTCCAGGTAGGCCTAATGTAGAATTCCAAGTGTCAAGAAATTTCAAGAACTTCCAATAATCTGTTGTAGAAAGAGAGTAGCTTTATGCCGTTTAATGTCCCATCAGGTTGACATATGTATGACACATACCTGAATTTGCTTAGAAATGGAGCTGTTATTTTTTATATGCTCCAGTGCATTTGCACAGTGGACATCCAATGGAGATCAGTGAAAGCTTCAATATCAGGGAAAACATTGCACATGCAGTGGACATGTGTGTAGAACAGGCCTGCACAACTTGTGAACCACCAAGCTGAACACAGACTCCTTTGGCTGGCTGCCTGTAACTCGCAAAGGAGAGGAATTCTCCAGCAGCCAGCAAGCCATCATACAGGACAGTTAGACTGAGAGTTAGCTGGGCTCTTGGGGGCCCAGCCTAGAGTTTTCCACAACTTTGAAGAGAATGGGGAATAAAGAGCTCCACCTGTGCATGGGGGTTTCATGGTCATGATGTGACCCCTGCTAACAGTTTTCTGTGTAATATTTGCCCCACCTTCCTAACCATTTCCTATGTTTATGTGATGCATAATGCTATTTGCCTCCAAAATCATATGAGCCTGTTAAAATATCTAGTTGAGAAAAAACAAACAAAACATCTCATTTTTGTTTGGTTAGGGAGGTAGCTGTGGAGAAGTTAAGCGGCTAGCTGTTCCAGCTGTATTCTGCCCTCTGTACATTAAAAGCCACACAAGTTAATCATGTAGCTCTTTCCAGCTTCTCCATGTAGCCTTTCTTAAAGTCATGGTATATGAGTTATTAGCGTTAAGGTGAGGGTTAACAGCTGTCATGTTGCTCATTGTCTCCATCTCCATTTGGATGGATCGCTGATCAGTAACCTGTTTTTCTGGAGGGTGACATTAAGACAGAATGGAGTGAAGGACATACCTCAATCCCCCTTTAACCAAAACAGCCTGCCACAAATACCTGTTTAGGAACTGGGGCAGAAAACTTTTCTCAAGGGAAAGGTTTTGCATCTGTCGAGCAACAGAATGTTGAGGTGGGGATGGTGCAGCTGCCCAGCTGGCAGAGTGTAGTTGCTGTGAGGGACTTCCCAGCATCTGCCCAAGGGCCTCCCTGAACAAGCTGGCTGTGGTGGTCTCACATGAGGTGGCATTGGAAAAACCCTAGGACTAATATCCTGGTGCCTTGAACATACACACTGATTGACTGAACCGTAGGGCTGGAGTGGGTGCCCAGCTCAGTCCCAGATTCCTCCACCTCACTCCTGCCCCCAGACCATGCCCACTGAGCCTGCTGAGCCCCTGCCCAAGCTTGCACTCCCCTTGCTGAGCCGCCTCACCTATCCTGAGCTGTCCACAAGCACCAGTCGATGCCATGGTCCCTATCTTGCAAAAGTATTAGAGATGTAAATGGGCCATTTAGCCCTGTAATGTTGCCTAGATAGGGCCTCTACTTCTGCCATTTGTGCAATATTAACAACGTGGAAGTTCGCGAGTCACCATTTTGTTTGCAAATGGCCGCGGTGGGAATGACGGGTGCTTGCAGACAGCTCGGAAAGGTGCGGGCAGCTCAGCAGACAGGTTGTGAGTGGGTCTGGGCAGCGGCTCAGTGGGCATCTGGAGGACCTGAATAGGGGGGCATCCGTCCATCCCTACACTGGGGTAAAACATTTAGGAAGCATGAGTGAGACATATCCAAAATAATCTCAACGTATCTAGGCTAGGTTCTTGTCAATGTAATTGTGCAAATAGTTTGCTGTCTGTTCGTATCTTTTCCTCTTTGAATTTAGCTTCATCCCTTTCTCAGGGGCATCTCATTCAACAACAGTGCAGGAGAGACAATACAGTTTGATGAAAATGGAGATGCTGTCACAGGATTTGATGTTACAAACTGGATCATTTTCCCAAATCAATCTTTTGTGAGAGTTAAAGTGGGAATGTTCAATCCACGAGCTCCTCCCAGAAAACAGTTAACAGTCCATGATAAAAGCATTGTGTGGCCTAGGACTTTCAAGCAGGTGAGACCGGAAAAAGCATGCAAGATGGAGCAAAAATGGTTGGTTGGTTTGTTGGTTTGTTTATAAATACTTTACATCACCTGTCATGTTCAGCATACATAGGTAGGAGGTAACAATAGAACCACAAAAGGAATTAAAGAGGCATGGGAGTGCCCCTTTAGTTTAGGTGAGGCACACACACACACACACATTTCACCACTATAACCAAGGGATGGCGGAGAATTCCACCACGGATTCCAGTGAGGCCGAATGTACTGGCATTCGGCCCTCAGAAATCCGTGGTGGAACGGCCTCCTGCCCCCTGCCCCCCTGCGGAATCCCCCGGGACGGCACTCACCTGGGGCGGATGCGGCGGCGGCGGCAGCTCCAACAGCGCGCCGGCGGATTCGGCGGCGGCGGGTGTGGTGGTGGCAGATTCGGCAGTGGGGACTGCGGGGACGGGGTTGGTGGGGGTGGAGGCAGCAGGTGCAGGGGCGGCGGGGGCGGTGGCGGTGGCAGGGGAGACAGCTGGTCTCCTGGCTGGCTGCGGCTGGGTGCAGCATACGCAAATGGAGGCGGCTAGGCGGCTGCCATTTGCGTTCGCTATTTTTCACCGTTCTAGCCTATGTAAATATTTACATAGGCTAGAACAGCGAAAAATAGCGAACGCAAATGGCGGGGACCATAGCCGCTGCCATTTGCATACACGCTTTTTTTGTTGTTGTTTTTAAGCCAGATGTGATAGGCTATGTAAATATTTACGTAGCCTATCACGGCAAGCCAAAAAAATAGCATACGCCAATGGCAGCAGCTACGGCGGCCGCCATTTGCGTTCCCTATTTTTAACTGTTTTAGCCTACGTAAATATTTACGTAGGCTATTAATCGTGAAAAAAAGGGGAACGCAAATAGCATAGTGGGCGTGATTTGAGTTCCTTATTTGTTTCGCCATAATAGCTTACATAAATATTTATGTAGGCTAAAACAGCTAAAAATAGGGAACGCAAATGGCGGCCACTGTAGTTGCCGCCATTTGCGTATGCTGGTGTTTTTTTTTGGCTTGCCATGATAGGCTATGTAATTACTTACGTAGCCTATCATGGCTATGATGAAGTGAATGGCGGCCGCAGGGCGGCCACCAGTCGCAAGTCAGCGCAGACGGAAGCAGGTAAGTGCTCCATTTCATGTGCCTTTCATGGATTGGGGGGAGCGGGGGCTTTGTTCCTCCCAGATTTCGGGAGTGAATGCTAGTGCATTCGGCCTCACTGAGATCCGTGGCGGAATCCTCTGACATCCCTAACCATGCTACACTTTTGCTTTAAGCAGGCCTCTACGACCTTTCTAGATTGCATCAGCTGCCTTTCTCTCATATAAAACCACACACTACTTTTTCCTTTTCAGATATGGATTCCTGCACTGAATGTTCAGGAGATCACTATTCAAACGTAGAGCAGAATCAATGCATTCCCAGGTTATAAGCTATCTCTCCTATGAGGAACCTTTGGGGATTTCATTGTCTTTTTCTGCTGTTGGTTTTGCTGTGATCACAGGTTTTGTACTTGGAAACTTTGTGAAGCACCAGGACACTCCCATAGTCAAAGCCAACAACCGGAGCCTCACTTACATCCTCCTCATCTCCCTCCTCCTTTGCTTCCTTTGCTCCTTGCTGTTCATCAGACAGCCAAAGAGGATGACCTGCCTTCTTCGGCAAACAGCTTTTGGCATCATCTTTGCAGTTGCTCTTTCTGCTCTTTTGGCAAAAACCATCACTGTGGTTCTGGCATTCATGGCTACCAAACCAGGATCTAGAATGAGGAAATGGGTAGGGAATAGGGCGGCAAATTTGATAGTCATGTCCTGCTCCTGTATTCAAACAGGACTTTGTGTGAGTTGGCTAAGCACTTCTCCTCCATTCCCAGATAAGGACATGCATTCACTGAATGGAAAAATTGTAGCAGAGTGCAGTGAAGGTTCAGTCACCATGTTCTACACTGTCCTGGGCTACATGGGCTTTCTGGCCATTGTCAGCTTCACAGTAGCTTTTCTGGCTAGAAAGTTGCCAGAAAGTTTCAATGAGGCCAAGTTCATCACTTTCAGCATGTTGGTCTTTTGCAGCGTTTGGCTCTCCTTTGTTCCAGCCTATCTGAGTACCAATGGAGAATATTTAGTGGCTGTGGAGATCTTCTCTATCCTAACTTCCAGTGCTGGCTTACTGGCTTGCATCTTTTTCCCCAAGTGCTACATTATACTATTGAGACCTGACCTAAACATCAAAGAGCAAATAAGAAGAGCAAAATGAAGGAGAAAAACAGTGGAAGAATGTGAGAATCAATCTTCTTTTTCAAAAATGTAGGAATCATTAGTCTGTGTTGCATATGAAGGAAAAACTAGTGCCCCTACTTCTCAACGAAACATGTCCTGTAGTATTGATAAACATGGAATCACATTCCAGTCTTACTAATCATTAAGTTCTACTGAGAACACTCTGGGTTGCTCCCTCATAATTGTCTGCGGAAGGACATGGATGGTGACTACACACCTGCTACACCTTTATCCCACCGGCTACAGGGGGAGTGAGACATGCTACCTCTGGCTAAATCCTCATTCCAGATGTTTTCAAAGTTGCTTTGATAGAAGTCTAGTGCTTTCTCATGGTAACGTTAAAAAAAACTGAACCTCCCTCTTGTACCAAATATCTGGATGTAATTCGTCAGATGGTGGCAAAAAAGACAAAACACAACCTAGTGAATATTGTTCAGTTCGTCAGTAATCATGTCCAAGAGTTGTCTCTCTCAATGATGAGATTGATCTGTAGATGCCTTGCATGTTGTATATTTCATTTGACTCAAGCACCCACCAAAACACACAGACCATGTTCTCTGCATCAAGCTGCATCACTGATTTTTTAAATGCTTGACTTCATCTGATTTATTGAGTTTTGAGTGTGTGATTCAAATTTCCCTGGTGTATGATTTAAATTCACTTTAGTGTTTCTTGGATACACAAATAATGTTTTCCACTGCCTTGTGTAAGTTCTCTGACGTCCTTAGCATTTTGGAGTATCACATTTTCCACTGCACTGGGTGCTCAGTGTTGATAGGCTGCCAAGTTAAGCTAGGTTCTTCCTACAGCAGGTTGGCCAGTGATCAATAATGAGCGGGTCAGAAAAGAAATCTGGGGGAGGTGCAGCCAAAAGGTCAACAGCATAGATTACATATGAAGCTAGGAGCCTCAGATATCCTCCAGGTGAAACTGAGTGCTGAACAGCTCCCAGGGATCTGGACTGCTGGAAGGGTATCACATGGTCCATATGCACTGAGAGGGCAGAACTGCACACAATAGTCAGCTCAGGACATAGATGGGAGCCATGGGGCAATTTTGCTGCAGGACATCCAGGCCAGGCTGCTGAGGAAAAGAAATCCATGATCTGACTCTTTTCCTCGCTGGCCAATAGCAAGTGATGTTGCAAGTGTCCATCTGGGGTCCTGAGTTCAGTGCATCCTGCCAATTCTGCCGCATGGATGCCAGTCCGCGACCCCCTCCACTTGTGTGATTCTGTGGGTTCTTGAAAACCACCAGCTCACTTCGGCAGCGCATGCGCCACGCGCCACATCGGCTCACCGCTCGGCCAGCTGGTCTTGCCTCTGCGGCACCCTCACCTCTTGCGCCTGGCGGGCGGTCCTGCCCGCATTTCCTGTGTGGCGGTACTTGCCTCTGCAGCGCACCCCCCCTCTTAACTGCTTGGCCGCAGCGTTGGTGCCCACTTCTTCAGTGCACACCCCCCGTGCCTGATTGTCGGTGGCGGTGCTGCATGGCCTCCTGGGTGATGGTGCTTGCCTCTGTGGTGCACGCCCCCCTTGCCTACCTGGCGGTGAGACTTTACAGCCTCCTGGGCAGTGGCGTTCACTGCGGAACTGCACGCCCCCACTTGCCTGCCTGCCATCGGCGCTTCTCAGCCTTCTGGGCGGTAGCAACCCCTTTGGGGGCACATGCCCCACCTTGCCTTGCTCGAACCCCTTGACTGCCTCCCACCGCCGCTGGCCATCTCACTGTGGTGGATGCTGTGACCTGCCCTCCTGGTTACCGTCAGCAGTGGCAGCTGTGCTCCACTGCTTCCGAGGGGCTTGCCATCCCCACCCCACCGCCCTCTTCCACCTGGGCCTTCCTTTTTAGGGCCATTGGCCCAAAGCATTCATCCCCCCGAAATTGGTGGGGAAATACTCCGCCACCCCCCCCGGGATGGGTCTTACCTCTGTCGAATGTCCCTCTCGGCGGCGGGTCCTGGCGGCGTTTCGGCAGCGTTTCAGCAGCATTTCGGCGGGGGCTGGGGCAGCGGCTGGTCTTACGACCAGCTGCCGCCATTTCCCAGTAAAATAATATTTAAAATAAAAATGTGATAGGCTACGTAACGATTTACTTACCTTATCACGGCTAGATTTTCAAAGTCAGCCGTGATAGGCTACGTAAATCGTTACGTAGCCTATCATGGGTGACTTTGAAAAAAAAAAGCGCATATGCAAATGGCCATGTGCGTTCCTTATTTGGGCATGGGTAGTCTGCGTAAAGATTTACGTAGACTACGGCGAAAATAAGGCAACACAAATAGCCATTTGCGTACGCGCTTTTTTGTTGTTTTTTCAAAGTCAGCCGTGATAGGCTACGTAACGATTTACGTAGCCTGTCTCGGCTGACTTTGAAAATCTAGCCTTGATAGGCTACGTAAATCGTTACGTAGCCTATCAGGTTTTTTTGTGTTTTTTTACCATTTACTTTTTTATTTCGTGGCTGGGAGAGACGGGGCGCTCCCCCCTGGCCAGAATTTCAGTGGCGAGGGTTGGGGCGCCTCCACCCTGGCTGAATTTCAGCCGGGAGTGGTGGGATGCCTCCCCTCGCCAAGAATTTCGGGTGGAGAACCGGAGCGCCTCCCCTCCCACCGAAAACAGTTGCGGGACCAAGTAAGGGACTTTCGTCCATCCTTAGATTTATGTGGGGAGGGCTGTTGCTGACCAGCACCCTCTGGGCTTGAGGGCCTCTTAGGCCTCCACCTCCAGCTGGCCTTTGCCGGCACTTCTGCTTACCTGCACGAGCTCGGTATTGTTGTGGTTCGAGTGTTGTGCTGGGACCCGGGGGACCCAGGTTCTGGTCTCCACTTACCCTTAAGTCTTTATGGGTGAATTAGGGTCACTCTCTTCTCTCATCTGCCCAGGACATAATCTGTAGGCACCTGAGGCAGCCACCTTGCTGAAGCTAAACATGTTTGGGTCTGGTCAGTGCTTAGAGGGAAGGAACCACATGCTGCCACCTTGAGTTTCATGATGGACAAAAGATGAGATATAAAGTAAAAACTGAATAAAATTTTTCTATTTCCTTCCAAAGACATCTCTGTCAGCAGCGGCACAATCAACATCATCCGCCTTGTTGGCAGTGGACCTGAGTACTGCAGCCCTGGATCCAGCACGCCTGGACACTACTGAGGCCTACACCTCGTCTTTGCGGGCTTGCTCAGGAGGCTCACCATCACAGGAGGCAGTCCACCCTCCTGTGGCATCTCTGTCAGTAGCACCACAAATGACATCATCCCCTTTGCTTGCAGAGGACCTGGGCAGCTGCCCCGGATATGGGTGAGATGACCACACCCCACTTTCCTTGTCCAGGCGAGCGACCTTAGTGGCCTTAAGTTGGCTGCCTTCGCTTACCCCCCTGGGGTGGCCATCCCTCCCAATGTCATCTCCCTATATGATCACTTTCAGCTTGTTGGTCTTTTGCAGCATTTGGCTCTCCTTTGTTCCAGCCTATCTGAGTACCAAAGGGAAATACCTGGTGGCCGTGGAGATCTTCTCTATCCTAACATCCAGTGCCAGCTTACTGGGTTGCATCTTTTTCCCCAAATGCTACATTATAGTGTTGAGGCCTGACCTAAGCGTGAAAGAGCAAATAAGAAGAGCAAAATGAAGGAGAAAAACAGTGGAAGAATGTGAGAATCAACCTTCATTTTCAAAAATGTATGAATCATTAGTCTGCGTTGCATATGAAGGAAAAATATTGCCCCTACTTCTCAGCAAAACATGGCCCATTGCATAGATAAACATGGAATGAGATTCTATTTTTATTAGTCATTACGTTCTACTGAGATCACTCTGGGTTGCTCCCTCATAATTGTCCGCTGAAGGACTTGGCTGGTGACTTGAGTACACATCTGCTACACATTCATCCCATAGGCTACAGGGGGAGTGAGACACACTTCCTCTGGCTAAATCCTCATTCCAGATGTTTTCAATGTTGCTTTGATAGAAGCCCAGTGCTTTCTCATGATAGCATTAAAAAAAACATAACAAAAAACAAAAACCTCCCCCCTTACCAAATATCTAGATGTAATTCCTCATATGGTGGGGAAAAAGACAAAACAAAAACACAACCAAGTGAATCTTGTTCAGTTCATCAGTAATCATATCCGAGATTTGTCACTCTCAATGATGCTATTGATCTGATGATGTCTTTCATGTTGTGTATTTCATTTGACTCAAACACTCACACACACATCTGCATCACTGATTTTTTAAATGCTTGACTTTATCTGTTCTATTCACTTTTGCGTGTGTGTTTCTAATTTCCCTGGTGTATGATTTCAATTCACTTTAGTGGTTCCGGGATACACAAATAATGTTTTCCGGTGCCTTGTGTAAGTTCTCTAACTTCCTTAGCATTTTGGAGTATCACATTTTCCTCTGCACCGAGCATTCAGTGTCAGAAGGCTGCCAAGTTAAGCTAACTTCTTCCTATAGCAGGTTGGCCAGTGATGAATAATGAGCCAGTCAGAAATAAAATCTGGGTGAGGTGCAGCCCAAATGTCAACAGGGTAAATTACATGTGAAGCTAGCAGGTCTCAGACATCCTCCAGGTGAAACTGAGTGCTGAACAGCTGGCAGGGAGGGATCTGGACTGCTGGAAGGGTATCACACTGCCCACATGCACTGAGAGGGCAGAACTGTCCACAATAGTCAGCTCAGGACTTAGATGGGAGTCACAGGGCAATTTTGATCAGGACATCCAGGCCAGTCTGCTGAGGCAAAAGAAATCCATGGTCTGGCTCTTTTCCTCACTGGCCGATAGCGAGGAATGTGGCTAGTGACCATCTGGGGGCTTGAGCTTGGTGGGTTCCCTCCAGTTCCACCCCCTGGATGCCAGTCCATGTCCCCCTCCTCTTGTGCGACTTGGAACATCCCAGATTGGGCAAGAGCAGCAGCCCCTGCCCCTTGCCCAACTGTGGCTCTCAGCAGCAGCGGTGGCAGGATTGGAGCTGAGAGGGAAGCTCCATGGTGCTTCCTTCTCAGCTCCCATCCTGGCTCCTCTTCTGCTTCTTCAGAGAACATCTGCACCCCTCTCTGCTGAGCACTGCCCTCCTGTTACCATCCTGCTGCCTCCACTGAGAACAACTGCAACCCTCTCTGCCAAGCACCAAAAGAGAGGGACGCAGCTGCTCTTGGTGGCGGCTGTGAGGGCATGATGGGAACCGAGAGGAAAGTGCTGTGGCACTTCCCTCTCAGTGCTCATCCTTCTGCCTCCACTGCTGTGGATAAGAACAACTATACCCCTCTCTGCTGAGCACTGGCAGACAGGGCCACAGGTGATCACGGTGGCAGGGGCAGAGTTGCTCGCCATGCTCATGCGAACCACCAGCTGGTTCATGTCCCAGTGCAAGCAGAGCAGTGTGCAGGATCCGCTGCCGGGCCCAGGGAGACTCAGGGGAGTTCAGTGATCCCTACTGATAACTGTTTCAAGAGTTGATTAATGTCTTTCTAAACATCTGCAACTCTGCATGTTGTTGTGAGTCTATGGTCCAACCTGATATACAAAATTATATCGACAGCTTGCAGGATAGCATTTTTCTCTGTGTTCTTATCATCAACCTAGTGTGGAGCAGGAAGCCATCTGAGATTACCTTTGCTCTGGGCAAAGAAAGGGTGAAAGTTCAAGGTCACATACCACCTGATCCTGCTTCAGTTGTTTGGCTGTTTTCAGTGCCACAATAATGGCAGCACATGGGAAACAAATTTGCTTCCCTGTAATTATCAGCATGATTAACTCTCCTGCTCACTAAGCCCCAAGGGATGTCTAGAGGCCTGAAGGAAAAAGTTCAATAATATTGTTATAAAAGCCACCAATAATGCTCAGAGCTGGACCAAAGGGCCAGAAGCTCTGTCACAGAGAAGGCTGATTCTTTTCAGGGATGTCTGCACTGCTGGATTTACTGGGATTTCTACAGAGATAAAATATGAATAGTAGCTTGAGATATCTGCACCTACCAGGTCCACCTTTTCCCCGGAGGATTCCTCTTTCTCTTGATATTGCTTGATGCATCAGTACAGGAAAAGGCTCAAATATTTCATGGGGTTTTACCTGTGTGTGAAGTATTTTAAAAAATACTCAGTGTTCAGAGAGTTTAAAATTGGGGAATTGGTGTAGATATTCCCTCATATCAACTTAATTGTTTTTCAGTAGGGGTTTAATTTATATATACTGTTATATGAAAACCCCTCATGTATTTTATTATATTTAGTGCTATATAAATATCACAAATAAATAATAAATAAAATACATATGGTCAGCTCTCATTCAAAGCAGTTCATGAACAGCCAAATCTGAGACATCAAGTACTCTTGAAGAAAATAGGGGAATGTGTCTCTAAATGGGAACTTCTGACCTCCAAATGCTGTGGTTGGTGCTGTGGTTGCTTGTGCTGTTACCTCATTTCATGTGCAAGACAGTTTCTGTTCATCACAGCATGAAGACCCCTTCCTGTAAATGCAGAGTGAGTGACCACATCTGCAGTAGGCATGAGTTTTATCAACAGGGAGACCTGGCCATTGGACAGATTGCTTCTACGTTCTATTCCTTGAACCCTTCTAGATCTTTCAGGGAAAAGCCATCTTCAATGTCCATGAGGGAACTCATGTAAGGACTTCTCCTCTACCCCTATAGTTTTGTTTTGCTTATACCATAATAGACCACAAAGAAGAAAGAACAGAAATGGGTTCTCAGATGGAAAAAATACATTTGTTGTAGGAAGCACAATGCATTTTGTACTTTTTTCTCATTCTGAGGCTGTCTTCAGTAGTAAAGGAAAAAGGTCTGCAGAAAAAGGTCTGCAGCAAATAATTGTCTCCTGTGTCAACCTACTGGCATCTCCTACTGGCTTCCTACAATTAATTTACTGATGCTTCCTGAGAACATTTTTCTCTCCTTTGTGATCTACTTTGGTTGCTCACCTCCTCCTGTTTTCTTGCTCATACCATAATAACCAGGAAGAGCTACTTAACCCACAGAATGCTTAAGAACCTTCAATTTGGTTTCAATAAGAAAAATGGTATAAAGGCCACATTTGTGTTTTCATTAATGTAGTTTGCTCATTGCTAAGGATTCACTCAATTTCTTTCCATTGCATAATTCTAACATGCCATGTTATTTTATTTTGGAAAACAACTAAAAAAATAAAGGCAACCAAAAAAAGAACATGAATAACAATATAACTAGATTGCTAAAGAAATAAAGCCACTCGCTAATTATCTTTCTTATTCTATCACTGAATAGTGGCGGAACAGCTAGAGAAAAACAGCATAAATACGATGTCACTAGGAAAGGATGAAAACAAATGTTATATGCTTTGTGTGTGCATGTGTGTCTGTTATTTTGTGTGTGCATGTGTGTGCATTAGCCATAAAAATATAAGCAATTGTACTTGGTTGGAAGTTGGTCTAAGTTGTGTAGGGCTTCTACACAGGAAATAAATAGAATATATGGTGCTATAATATTTATTTTAAAGTTAGGGTTCCTTGCTTGCTGTAGTTGCTGACTAATTTTACACATAAGCAGAGTCTTCCAAATTGTATCAATCTGCTCTTCTTTAGTTGGTTGCTTTGAGGACTTCCATTATGTGCTGTGCAATGTGGTTCATGTCTACCCAGAAGTAGGTTCTGTGAAATCAATAGGGCTGACTCCCAGGCATATGGTGATAGGACTGCAGTCTTAGATGTAATCATTATTCTGTTCAAGAAGGTTGTATAATTTTAGTGAGCATCTTTTCATGTCTCCCTCACTCTATGAATGCCAGTGTGCCTTCATTTAAATACTTCCTTTCATTTTTTTTTTAATTAAATAGAAATACCATGTTGTGCTCTTCCAGGTATGCTTTCCAAAACGAGGGGCTCTCCCTTTCCTTATTCTGGCTTAGTAACAAATTCTTATTTGATACGTCTGATTATTCTCCTGTGTTTTGGCATTAAAGTCTACTCCGGACATTTCATAGCTAAAGTTTGTGTATGTTCTCATTATTGCCAATATATTCCTTGAATCCGCGATCTTATGGAAGCCTTCCTTCCAAAAACCTGCATGTTTTTCTCATTACTAGAAATGCCCATTTCACCTTTGCATCATTTGTTAGCCTTGTGGGTTTAAGACTACGAGGTGTGGGCTTCTTCCCTCAGGTAGCATGAAGTCACTGGCTGTGCTTGTTCCAGCCAGTTTTTCTCAGGTCCTCCCGCTCCTCTTATTATCTGCAAGGGCCTAATATTAGGGATGTACGAAAGTTCTGCCATGGATCTCGGGGAAGCCGAATGCTAGTGGATTCAGCCCCCCGAAATCGGAGGTGGAACAGCCCGCCACCCCCCCACCCCCTGGACGAGACTTACCTTGGGCGGATCTTCCTGGCGGCAGCAGCTCCGGTGGCGGCTTAGGTGGCGGTTCGGCGGCGGCCGGTCTTCCGACCGGCTGCCTCCACCACCATTTCCAGGTTAAAAAAAAACAAAAACAAAAAACAAAAAAAGTGATAGGCTACGTAAAGATTTACGTAGCCTATCATGGCTAGATTTTTAAAAAACACCGTGATAGGCTACGTAAATCTTTACGTAGCCTATCACGGCTGACTTAAAAAAAAAAAATGGAGGCCATGGCCGCCGCCATTTGCGTACGCACGTTGTTGTTGTTGTTTTTTAATCAGCCCTGATAGGCTATGTAAACATTTACATAGCCTATCACGGCTGACTGCAGGGACGCAAACGGCGGCGGCTACAGCCACCGCAATTTGCGTCCCTGCTAGCCAGCAGCCGGATGTCCAGCTGCTGGCGGCTCCGCAGAATCGCTGCGGAGCACAGCTGGCCGGCCAGGATTCCGGGGGGAGGGATGGAATGCCTCCCCCCCATCATCAGCATAATCCGTGGAAGGGTAAGTCACTTTCGTACATCCCTACCTAATATTAATAAGATGAGGGAAATACCCCTTCTTTTAGAAGATCAGCAAATTCACATTTGGGTTCTTTATGAACTCTAGGATGAATATCATTTGACCTCAGCAATTTATGAACTTCCCTTTTTTCAGTAAGATGGAGAGCTTCATCTTCTGTCACCACAATTGTACTCAGAACCTCACTCTCCCATCATGAAAACATCAGTTCAGGCACAGGTATCTGTCCTACATGTTCTGCAGTGAAGACAGATGAAAAGAATTCAGTTTGTTTCTCTGCATTCTCCTTATCTTCCCTTAGTACTCCTGGAACTCCATGGACATCTCATGGTGCAATTACCTCCATAGCTGGTTTCCTGCTTGTGATATATTTAAATAATTCTATATTGCTGGCTTTGATTTTGTTAGCGATACACTTCTTGAAATGCTTTTTTGCATCTCTGATTGTCTGCTTGCAACTTTGTTGCAGAATTTTGGGCTCCATTTTGTTGTCATTTGGGCAAGACTTACATTTTCTGATGGAATCCTTTTGTTTTTTAAGACCTTCCTTGAGACTGCTAATTAACAACGGTGTTGACCTCTTGGACTTTTTGTTTCATTTCCTCTCCCGTGGTACACATTCTATATGAGCTTCTATTATTGTGGTTTTGAGTAGCCACATTTTCATTTATTATATTTATAGGTATTTCAAAGGGATGAAACGTTTTGACTCCCCTTTTCAACTTTTTGGCAGGTCCCACATTGTAGACAGGTTTCCACTTTTAAAGTCAAATGCAACTGTGTTGGTCTTCTTCAGCAATTTTCCCACTTGAAGTTATATTAAATCTTGCCTCCATCCCTCTTTGTGGATGTCTGTGAGCAATTTTCCCACTTGAAGATATATTAAATCTTGCCTCCATCCCTCTTTGTGGATGTCTGTGAGCACTAATTGGATGCATTTTCAAACTAATTTGGTTGGAGCTCCAGCATTTTTGGTGTATCCCTCCTTGGCTGACCAGTAGAAAAGTTACTTGCTGGAGCCCAGCTTCTCTCCTCATCAGCTTTTTTAAATGGCTGTCAAATTCTACCTGAACAGGCAATCATCACTCACAGTGAACAGGTCTGAAGCTGACCCATTCACAAAGAAACAGGAGGCAATACCAGAAAGCACTGGAAAGGTAGACTGAATTTTTCTTGTTGTCTTTTAATGTTTTGATATTTTTATCAATTTCAATATTGATGATTTAATAATATGATTTAATAATAGTTTTAACTTTTGTACACTTGCATTTCTATTTATAGGTTTTAATTGTACAAGTTTCAGTATTGTAAAGCTGCCTTGAGTCCTAGTACTGGGGAAAAGGTGGGATATAAATATCAGCAGCAGCAGCATCTCTGTATGCAGAATAGACCCCTTATCCCCCTCCTTCTAGTTGCAGTGACTGTGCATCAGGAACTGGCCGGAATGTACCATATTTCATTCAGATAAATATGCTTCTAACCCTTCCTCTCTCCTCACTCCCTACGCTTACCCTTGACCCATTCATTTTCCTTCACAAGGGTCTTATGCAACACTGCTTACTTCATCCCTTCCCACTCAGCCTCCTGCCAGCTGAACAGTCCACACATTCCATGCCCTAGTTCAATGTCTGGACCCCGTCTCCATGAGAAGTCAGCTCATCTCCCCACAAATGCCCTCACCCCGGCGCCAGCTTGTCTGGCTGAAAGGGGGGGCCATTGCAGGCGGGTGGGGTGACAAGACATAGGGGCCTCTGATTGGTGCACCCCAGTGGCACCACCATGCAGGGAGGGGCAGGCTGAGCTGCCTTAAATTCAGCTCCCCCTCCCAATCTCAGCTCTCTGGCTCGACGCAGCTAGTAAGATCTAAAGACTCGCCTGGAGTCGATGAGGGACTCCTGCCTGCTGGAGACCGGCTTCGTTGTCATTCCAGCCACCTGGATTCAGCGTGCTTCTGCACGCCCAAAAGCTTCTCTCCAACACTTGCGGTGGGTCTCGCGCTCTCCGGCGCGGCTCCCTCTGGGACGGCGCCTGCTGGCCGTCGAGAGAGCCAACGTTGCTGGTGTTACAGGGAGTGTCGCGGGGCCAGTCTCTGATGGCAGCTGCCTCTGGGGCTCTGGAGTTTTTTGGTGATATCGTGCCTGCCCCCCTCCCTCCCTCAGCGGCTCTTCCCTCCTTGCTCGCTCAGCATGCCTGCCGCATCTCCAGGTTGGCCAGCGGCGCAGCGGCGGTGCACGTGTCCGAGACCCATCCTCCCCTGCAGCGTGAGAACCTCAGCATGAGCGCCGGCAGTGGTCTGGGTGTGCACGCACGGGTGTGACACTCGTGATCCTCCTCTGCAGGGGTGCGGGCGGGGGTGGCCCACGCTCGCCCGATCGCCCGCCCGCCTGCTCGCCCGCTCACCCACTCGCCCGCCCCCTGCCTGTTTGCCTGCCGCTTGCTGGTTGGCTGGCTGGCTCACTGGCCCGCCCAATGGCCGGCCTGTCCATCCAGCCACTGGCCTCTTCATTGCCCGCCTTCCGGCCCGCCTACGGTGGCCGCGGCCGTGCGCTTGTGCCGCTGCGGCCCCGGGAGTGTCAGTATTGGGAGGAGCAGCGGCGGGGCGCGTTGAGCGCGGCACCGGTGTTTACCGGCATCGACTTCTCGGTTCGTGCGCCGGCACTCTCCGTGGCGGCGTGCCTGCCCCTCCCGCTCCTTCCTCCAGCAGGCATCTGTGCCAGCTGGTCACCGCCCGGGGGCTCAGGACGTCCTCCCCCCCAAACAACAACAACAAAAAAACACAAAAACAAACAAACAAATAAATATTTAATTAATTAAATTGTGTAGAAGCTGCGGCTGCCTGTTAGGCGCCTGCCTGTGTTTCCGAGCCAGGGCGCCCTCGGCTGAGGGCGCCCGCACTCAAGTGTGGCACCCTTGCCACACCTCCTGAGCACTGATCTCCTATCTAAACGGTAGTAGCGGCGCTCCCATCTTCTCAGGCCTTTTTGTCTCAGTCTTGAACTCGTATCTGCAGATCTTGAAGACTGTGGGGTGGCTGCCTGTTGCCCGGGGTGCCCAGTTGCTTTTCACATTTCTTCGGAGAAGAGCTGTAGCTCCGTGGTAGAGCACCTGCTTTGCATGCAGAAAGTCCCAGGTTCATTCCCCGGCTTCTCGGCCCTAGCTTTGTGGTCTGGAGGTATATGATGCAGGGTTTCTGAATCTGAGCAGGGCTGGGCGGCTGGGCCTGGTCAGTAACTGAATAGGATACTGCCTAGGAACCCGATGTATACCACCTTGAATTCCATGATATAAGAAAGGCATGATATAAATTACATTTCAGCTAGGGATGGGAAAGCCGCCTATCTGAAACCTTTTAGCTTAACTCACCTTCTGCATCATGCCTCCCAAGAAGGGCCAAGGTGATAAGAAAGGGAAAGGGAGGCCTCGCCCCCCCTCCCCAAAAGACCGCTGCCAAGGCCCGATTCTGAGTCTGATGAGGACGCAGACCCGGTATTGGCATCAAATCTTTCTCGTTTGGAAGCTGTTGAGCGTTCCTCAGGGATCCCTCCCCCTCCCCTGGCCAGGCCTAAAAAACCCTTGGTGGCTCAGCCCAAGCGAACGTGACAGCAGACCTAACGCTCGCTGCTTCTTTCTATTTCAGCTCGCCTGGACGCTATTGAGGCATC
Organism: Heloderma suspectum; assembly: GCF_057233095.1. Taxonomy (NCBI): domain Eukaryota; kingdom Metazoa; phylum Chordata; class Lepidosauria; order Squamata; family Helodermatidae; genus Heloderma; species Heloderma suspectum. Next base: position 88,594,251 of record NC_139463.1, on the reverse strand, counting down.
CACCTCCTCTTCCTCGGCTCTTCCGGAAGGCTCACCACTAGGGATGCACGAAAGTCACTTACCTGGTCTCGCAGCTTGCTTGCGGTGGGGGGGAAGCTCTTCGCTGCTCCCCCCGAAGTTCAGGCCAGGGGGGGAGGATTCCCTCCTTGCCCGGCCAAAATTCAGGTGGCGGGGGAGGCTTCCCGCCTCACCCGGCCGAAATTCAGGCCGGCGAGAAGCGCCCCATCTCCCCGGCCGCGAACTTCGAAAGAAAAAAAAAATGCCCCTGTGATAGGCTACGTAACGATTAACGTAGCCTATCACGGCTAGATCTGCAAAGTCAGCCGTGATAGGCTACATTAATCGTCACGTAGCCTATCACGGGTGACTTTGAAAAAAAAAAAAGCGCGTACGCAAATGGCAGCCGCCATAGGGAGCCACCATTCGCGTTCCTTATTTGGTCCCTGTAGTCTACGTAAAGATTTACGTAGACTACGGCAAAAATAAGGGCAACGCTATTTGCGTTGTCCTTATTTTCGCCGTAGTCTATATAAATCTTTACGTAGACTACAGGGACCAAATAACGAACGCGAATGGCGGCTCCCTATGGGGGCCGCCGTTAGCCGTACGTGCTTTTTTTTTTTTTCAAAGTCACCCGTGATAGGCTACGTGACGATTAACGTAGCCTATCACGGCTGACGTTGCAAATCTAGCCATGATAGGCTACGTTAATAGTTACGTAGCCTATCACAGGAGTGTTTTGTTTTTTCTTTACTTCTTTTGTAATGGCGGCGGCGGCAGCTGGTCGAAAGACCGGCTGCTGCCCCCGCCCCTGATGAAGACCTGCTGAACCGCCGCCGGGACCCGCCGCCGGAAGGGACATTCGTGAAAGGTAAGTCCCATCCCGGGGGGGGGCGGGGGGTGGGGGGGCGGAGAATTTATCCCCGAACAACCTTCGGAGGACCGAATGCATTGGCACTCGGCCCACCGAAGTTTCGGGGAGAAATTCTCTCCCATCCCTACTCACCGCCTTCAGTGCAGCTCCTCCCTTCTGTGGCCTCATCTTCCCCGGATGCACAAGCAGCAACATCGTTTTTTTCCAGCTGGGGATCAGAGCACGCCCACAATGGATACAGCTCGTCTCTGGGTTCAGTACACCTGGACACCATTGAGGCCTCCACCTCGCCTTTGCAGGTTCACCATGGCAGCACTCCACCACTGCAGGCAGTCCACCTTCCTGCGGCATCTCCGTCAGCAGAGGTCCAAGCAACATCATCCTCCTTGTGGTTTTCACCCAGGCGACACACCACAGCTGGAGGTGGTCCGCCCTCATGGGCATCTCTGTCAGGGGCGCTGCAAGCGGTATCGTCTCCCTTGCTCCCGGGGACTCGGACACGGCTGCTCTGGATATGGGTGAGATGACTGCACCTCGCCCCACTTGTCCAGATGGGTGACCTTCAGGGCCGTGGGGTTGCCGCCTTAGCTTACCTCCCTGGGGCAGCTGTCCCTCCCAATGTCATCTCCCTATACGACATCCGGGCCACCTGCAGCTCCATCAGTCACACCTCACAGTAGCCCCAGCCGCTTAACACAGCATCTTACAGGGTTTTGCTCCATTAATTTAGGATCTCTTGCCTGCCCCTACCCACTCGGGCATCCACATAAGTGGCATATCAGATCCCTATGCGAATATGGCGAGTTGTAATACCACCAGGGCTTCTCCTTCTCGTAAGGGCTTTCACCTGAGGAGGTGTGTGACTGGCTTATGTCGAGGCCTTGAGCAGAAAGGCCGCCATTGCCCTTCTCTGCTCAGGGACCTGTTGGACGAGGACCTTTCGCTCCAATTTTGACTTCTTCCCGGCCGGGTTCGGCGACAGATCTGGCAGTGGCCACGTTCACCAGGCTGTCTCCCGCACTGGCCCTCGGCCTATGGCGGGTCCCCTGCTTCAGCACCATTATCTATTCTGGGAATACAGCCCCAAGGGCACATACTCCCAGGACATGTGCCGTTCCATCATGAGTGCTCCCTTGTAGTAGTCAGCACTCATGCATTTCTTGCCCAATGCCTTGGGATGGTAGGGTCCCCCTTGGAAAGGCCGAGGTGGTAGGAAGCTCTGGTTGGCCCATGCCCGGTTAGGTTGCACTGCTACTCTGGCTTTAAGACGATACCCCAACTGGGGGAAAGCGTCTTAACATAAAACTCGGTTTTATGCTAGGTTCTAGGACCCCTCCCCCCTTTCTCTAGGTCAACATAGGCCATCCTTACCTCGTAAGCAACATTTCTCATTGCCAGGCGTCGACATGTTCTTGAGAGGTTAACAAGGCAGTGCTAGCAGAAGGGTTTTAGCCCCCTCCCTTTTTTCCCCCGCTATTTAATCCAGGGATCTCCCTTCTCGAAGGGTACCCAGGAAATCCTCTAGGGAATTTATCCTGATTCGTAACCTCTCTTCCCTGAGGGCCAGTCTGTTAATCACGAGATCCCTGATCATCTGTGCTTAGTGCGATACACCTCTTCGATGAGGCAGCTGCCTTGGTCTGGGATCCCGACCACGGGTCCCTGATGGGCATGTGCTTCATGGAGTCCAAAGACGTTGTCAATGTTCTGACCTAATGCAAGTATTGCTCCCCTTTCCTGTTACCTCGGTGTCCCTTAGCTCACAAAAGGCTGAGGGCCTGTTTCCCACATCAACATTTGGTGAAGCCAATCAGATACCCTTAGGTGTTATTCTCACCTCCCTCAGGACAACTTTCAGGTCCTTTAGGCACAGCTCCAAGCAGTTATACATCTTCCTAGGGTTTTCCTTTGGGGGGGCATGCAAGATATTGTAGGGCATCTTCTTTTCACAGTTCGGGTAGCGGCCCCTGACCATGCCTTCTCGCGCCGGCTCAGTTTGGGCAGTGCAGGGACTGTGGCTGCCGCACCATCGAACCAGGATCACTGTTGCTGTGCACATGTATCCATGTGCATGGCTTCAACTTAGTAGGGCTTTAATGGCACCTCCTTCCAGAGGCGTGAGCCTCTCCTCAAAACCGGACTGCGGATTAACATGGTTCCGCTGCTACCCCAGGGGGTTTCAGACTCTTAGGGCAGGTCCGATCGCGCTGTGGGGAGTGGACTGTAGAGTGGAGGCTGCCGCCGCCAAGCACATTTTGGATGACCTTATAGCCAAGTCAGTAACACACACACCCCCCCCGGTATGACAACACGACCACGTTATTCATTCTCCACCCTCCTGAAATCGGAGGGTCATGTCATGTGTCAGTGTGTTCTCGCTCCAGAGTCAGTGTTACAACATCTGGTTCTGGGTCCACCATGTGCCGGGTTAGGCAAACCCAATTGTCATTGCCTTGTCAGGAAATTAGGTCTACGTCTTCCGGGCCTTAACCCCCGCGGGTGCTCCATTCCCAGATCCTATCCTTGCAGTACTATGGGAGACCGGGATACTGAAGCCAGGCATGCCATTCTGCATTCCATGGCTCTCCGTACAGGAGCCACCTATGACAGAGTAGGAAGGGTGTGCCGCGCATTAGGCAAAGCATCAACAATAGGATTCATGGCCCTTACCTCTAGATCATGGGCTGCAATTTGTGCCTCCTTAAGGAACAACAGACTATCTGGGATCATAAGTCGCAAGCTGGCCATTTAGCCTTCCGGCCCACAATGTTGGGATTCACTGACTTCATGTCAGATTTTAGGTTTCGGTGTGCAATATAGGGTTGGGCACAGATGTTGCCTGCTTTAGTAAATTAGCCACCCTCTCTCTCCGGATACCCCTTTCGGGCTCCGGGGGTAATGGCCCTCCATTTGAGCTTTCCAGTAAGACGTTTCCCTGTCCCACGAAGCAGCCTTAATGGCCTTCTTCAAATCCCCCCCCCCTTAGGAATTCAGGGTTGGTCTGGGCTCCCAAAGCCGACTTGTCCTGGAGGGCCTTGATATGCTTCAAGGTACAGGTCTGGCCCAATGTAACCCATTTACATATTTGGTGATCAAACTGATCGGTATGGCAAGGGCACGGCAGTGGCCCACGGCCAAATGCAAGTCAATGGATTATGCCCCGTCGGCACCTTATGGGTTTTATGGAATGCTGCGGGTCTGAGGAGGGGCCTCCGTTATATCACTTCAACAGCTTACTGTTGACATAAAGGCAATTTGGGCAGTTTCTACATTAGCTCTACCCCGCTAGGCCTAGGTAATTTGCAGTTCAGAACCCACTGTTGTTACATTGAAGCAGTCCCCATGGTAGCCGCTGGAGGTTTCTCTCTCAGGCAGGTTATGGCATTTGAAAATGGGGGCTTCACAGCGTTCCGGCCTGCGTTCACGAGTTGTCCGCTTCTTCCTGACACAATTTTCACTTTGCTTGCCCTAATGTGCTTCTTCCTTAGACCAGCAGACTCGTCGTACGCTGGTACGGGTGCTCTTACATGGGCACGTTATGATGTATGGAGCTGCACGAAGGGCTTGTATGTCATCTTCAGACTTCAGCTTCTGTCACCCCATCACATTAAAATCCAGTGGCTTCACAGACGTGGCATATGGTGGGAATCCCCTTCTCACTCTGTTCCACCAAAGTTTGTCAATCTTCCTCCGCAGGTCCAGGTGCTGCACGTTGAGAGGAATGACTTTGGCTGTAAGCCAGGCGAGGACCTGATCAAACAGGCCTTGGTTGAGATGCAGGTGGTCCGGCACACCTGGCCGGAAGTAGCCTATTGCTGCCCTCACTGCTCCCATGGATCAATGGGAAGGAATGGAATGATGTTGCCAGTGGCAGGGCACGTCCAAAAATGCACAGAGAAATGGCTTATGGCCTATGCGAATGAGGTGATGGATGCACCACCTGCCAGGGAATTCTGTGGACATGGAGGGAGCATTACAGGACGGACGGTGTCCGCCTGTCTCATGTGTAGTGTATAACATATTTCTGTCTGATCTGCAAAGGGGCCTGCAGGAAGTTCTTCTGTGCAGGTGGGAGGAGTTTCACAAGCTCTAGGCTTGTGACTCCTGTGGCGGCTAGGACAGGCAAAAACAGGAAAGTAGGGATGGTGTGCATGCAGAGGCACCTTATGGTGACAGGTGATGCCTGAAGCCCCCTGAACGGGTTGTGCGGCTCGGCGGGGGGATGCCTGGGAGACCAACCCTACTCACTCACCCAGGTGTTGTGCAGCACCGGGTTGGGGGTGACACCGGAAGGTCTACCTCCCCCAGAAGGGGCAGTCCTGAGGGATGGCGAGAACACCGCCACCCCTCAGGCTGGGTGTGTTTTCGCCCAAGAAGTGCCAGCTAGCTGCTGACACAGTTAGATGCCCGTCCTAGTTACCCCTTTGCAGCTATTTCAATAAATGTGGCCCAATTTTCAACCCAAGCTTGTTGTCTGTGTCTTCTTTAACCCATCTCCGCTCGCAATCCCAGTTTTCATCCAAGGCTTAAATAGTTCATTTTCCTGGTGTCTAAATTGCAGTTGTGCTACCACGGAATTTCCCTAGAAGTTATGTGTATGTTTTAATACTTACTTGTTTTAGCTAAGTAGATATGCCATGGTTTTCAGAACCTTATGTGCATTTGGATTGATCTGAGGTTCCCCTCCCCCACTTTGCCAAAGATACTCTATTGCCAGTGTCAAAAAAAAGTTCCTTTCGATGAATGTCTTTTAGAACATACACAAATTTGTATATGCATCTAGGGAGGACACCTGGCAACACCTTCATGAGTAGTATCCGTTACCAGCCTTACACTCAATAACGGTGTGATCCAGTCTGAGGCTGATGAGTATCCAACGCAGGTAGGCCCGAGAGCAGAAGCGATCCTCGCCTCTGTGCTCAGGCTGCCCTACATTTTCACTAGATGGGCCATTTCTCCAATTAAGCAATGGTGCTCCTGAGCAGGAGGGAAGGAGGCCAGGGCGAGCACAGGAAGCTGCATCACACAGCTTCCCACGTCTCCTCCCCTCCCCACCCCTGGGACTGCCCCCTATTCGCCATCTCTGTGCTCCCTTTTGGATTGCAGAGATGTAGCCAGAACCACGCTGGCTACAAGGGGGAAGGGGAGCTCAGTTTCTGGGCTCTGAGGTCAAACCCCTGCTTTTGTCCTTGGCTCCCAGAAAACAAACAATCCTGCCCCCCCCCCGCTATCTAGGGGTAATAGAATTGCTCTCTAAATTAGTTAAATCCTGTTTTAAAGGCTTTTAATTTGGTGTCCAGATATAATTCATATAACAGGATTGTTTTAAGGATTCCTTGGACAATGTATGTGAAGCAGATGCAAACACTGTAAGTTACTTTAGAAATGCTAACTGTTATGTAGATGCTATTAAAGCAGCTGGCAAAAATGTTCAGAGGACTAAATATCTACCATTTCCACATGGCTTTAGCTATGTACTCTTTGATAGAAGGAAATGCAGAGTGGTGACAATGTGCATTACAGACAGTCCTGCCGGTCGTACAGAACCTCCTAAAGCAATGTCAGAACTCATCCATTTCAACCAGTTCCACCATTGAGATTGCATCTGACTGACTGGTCTGCATGAAAAGCATCCCCAGAGGAATTCCTTGCCAGCTTTGCTGAAGATACTGTGCTTTGTGGCTGGGAGAGGCAAACTTGTGGCCCTCTGGATGATTTGATCTACAACTTCCATCATCTCTCACGATTGGCTATGCTGGCTAGGGCTGATGGAAGCCGAAGGCTGGACCATCTGGAGAGACAGAACTTGCTCATCTGTACTCTATGAGGAACTTACCAACAGAGCAGAGGCCCTGAAGACCTCAACCACCAACCTATTTCATTTTCTATTTGTAACAAACACCTAAAATACATTCCTCTGTTTCATGAGAGTGTCTAATTCTGTGAAGCAACAATTGTTTACAGTCTTGCATCCAACAGACATCTTGTGGGTGTAGGAACCTCGTTGGCATTTTCTTCCAGAAAAATAATGCCTGATACCAAGATGCTGATGGGATTTGCTTTCAACAATAAAACAACCCTAATGTGGATGCAGAAAAGAAGTAGTTGACTGCCCCCAATACTGCAAATATGGTGAAAAGTATAACGTAAGGAAAAGGAACTAACCAAATTCATCCATATGAAAACATGATGCGATTTGCTTTCAGTCTGTCCCAATGCTAACAAAATCTCTTGTATTAAAATTTGAGAATGTGGTGTATTCCTTGTTATTCAAGCTACATATCCAAATTATTAAAAAGTAATATTAGCATGGTACATTATTATAACCTAATACACCTTACTAAAACCTTTTTGTACAGTGGGTTGTTTTGTCTCACTCTTTACCTTAACTGAAATGATCAGACATGAGAGCAAAGCTGCGGTTGTCATATATATTGTTGTTGTTGTTCAGTCGTTCAGTCGTGTCCGACTCTTCGTGACCCCATGGACCATAGCACGCCAGGCCTTCCTGTCCTGCGCTCTCTCCCGGAGCGTGCTCAAGTTCATATTCATTGCATCCGTGATGCTATCTAGCCATCTCATCCTCTGCCGTCCCCTTCTCCTTTTGCCTTCAGTCTTTCCCAGCATCAGGGTCTTTTCCAGGGAGTTTTCTCTTCGCATTAGGTGGCCAAAATATTGGAGCTTCATTCTTTGTCCCAGTGTTGTTCGAACCATATCCAAGCACTCTGTGGATCTCAAAAACCTATGATAAGAAAGGCTCATAATTTTTCCAGCTTACCTGGGGCAGGAAATGCATGCCAAGACAACATAAAGGCAGCTGTTTAAAAGTTGTTGACCTCATGGATTCTTTACAACACAGGGGGATGTCAGTTCTCCCCCTCTTATTTCACAGGTATTTTCTATGGTGCAAGGGGCCAAAAAAATCAGCTGTGCCTTTCTTACGGGAGATTATACTAGAGACAATATTGTTACAGGCAGCATTGAAGGAGGATTAGAGATCTCAAATAAGTCATGCAATGTAGAATACTGCTGCTACACATAATTGAGAAGAGCAACCAATGTTAGTTTTTCTTGTATGAGAAATCTCTTTCAGTTCTTTTTTCTTCTTATTTTAAACAGGATTTACCCAGTTTGCATTTTCTGGAGGAAACACATACTCAGATACAATATGTAGAAGTCTGTACATTTTCATGCTAGAAGAAAAAAAAGTTCACAATTTGATATGAACTCAGGTCAGAACAAGCTTTGAGATGAAATTTGAATAATTTGGGCAAGCTCACGTTTTGCTGTTTTGCACATCTCTATTGTAAAGTAAAGGAGGGGGAGATGAAATGCATTACCCTCTGTCAACTAGTTTTAAATTTGATGTGTTTGGTTGTCACTGTAAAATACAACACAACACAACGACAACCATCACATGGTAAGTCACCAAAGCCATGTTCTGAGGTTATCTAGGAGGGGAATCTCATTCCAAAAAAGCATAAAAGGAATAATTTAACAAGATGATGACCTCCCAAGAACTGTAAATCAAAAGCAGATGTCAACTCAAGGTTTTTTTTTCTGTTGTTTCATACATATTTTCAATGGGACACATGTTTTAATTACGTTTTGACTATGTTTGGGGGAGGTTATGCCAGGACTGTGTTATTGCAGGAAGAATTCCAGGAGCAGCAGAGCTGAAATAATGCCATGCAATGTTGTATACTGAATGGATGGATGGATGGATGGATGGATGAATCCTTTATTTAAAGTCAACTGACCACCAGCGAAAGATACAAACATGCATAGCAATGAAACATGTTGTTCCACATCATAAAATTAAGTAACAGTGCCATAGAGCATCTAGTTAAAATAACAATGTTCGAAATCTTAGCAACTCGCTCGGCAATTCATCTGTTGGATCCTTCGAGTAAGATTCACCTAAGAGGACCAACTAGGAAAAGATTGAGTAATTGGAAGTATCAGGGCATATCTGACCCCATGATAGTTACAGCAAATGAACAAAACATATATTCCTGATTCCACTCCAACATTGTTGCGAGGGCAATGTCTCTCCTTTACCTGTGTTTTGGAATATCTTCCAGTGAAGAGTTTAGAGGGTAAAACATTAAGCCAGGCCAAAGATCGCTTCTGCTTCTACATATAATTCAGGATAGGAGAGCAACCAGCGTCCCATCAGAGATAATCATGGCTGTAAGAAATTGTCTAAGATGCTTCAGCTGTCCTTATTGGTTTATTACATTATATGTATCTTTTATTGCAGTGTGATGCCAAAAAACTACCAGCTTATCTTAGCCTTGGTGTTTGCTATAAAGGAGATCAATGAAAATCCCACAGTCTTACCTAATGTCACAATTGGGTTTCACATCTATGAGAGCTACTGCAACCCACAAATAACTAATGTGGGCACCCTTGGTCTGCTTTCTACACCGCATAGATTCTACCCCAACTACAAGTGTGATGTGCAGAACAAGTTGATAGCCATCATTGGGGGAATGTACCCTCTCATCTCTCTTGAGATTGCCATAATCTTGGAGAATTACAAGATTCCACAGGTAGGTTTGTAGACATGAGTTTGTATCTTCATTCCAAAATGGCAGAAAGAACAGGCCTTTTGAGGCATTTATGCAAAGCTTTAGAGTTGCAGGCAGACAAGTTAGGCAGTCACTATTTCTGCAGGGCAAAATTAGTGACTGTTTAATTGGTATTTGGTCCGAAACATGAGAGGGAACCCAAGGCAAAGAAATCAAGTGTTGATATTTGGCACTTGACCACTGTGAATTCCATAGCTGCCAGTTTCCTCTGGTGTTTGACCACTGTGCCCCAGAGAGAAGAGACAGTTAGGCAGAGATTGAGTCTTTGGCAGCAGTAGGCACCCCAGCACCCGACAGAGTGGGAGAGATGCTGGTTTTGCTGACGTTTGTGCACTGCAACCCACTGAGTTAATGGAAAATATATGTTCTATATATTTTAAATTGTTTTATTGTGTGCTGTTTGGTTTTAATTTTTGTGAACCACCCAGAGAGCTTCAGCTACTGGGTGGTATAGAAATAAATAAATAAATAAGAGGAGAGAAAGAGAGAGACTGACTCTGTAGCTGGCATTTGCCTGCAAGTCTCCATAGCTGGAGAAAGAGCCATGGCAGGCACAGTTTGGAAGACATTTGACTGTGGCAGTTCCCCTCTCCCCCATATATGCAGGATCGGAAGGCAGATTAATGCTTGCAGTTCCCTCAACACCAGCACCTAGAATCTCCTAAGTATTAGGAATGGTAACCAAGCGTATTTCTTTAACAATCATTATGGAATCTCAACCTAATATTTTGTGAATTATTCCCCTGCATAAAGATCTTAATTTTGTTCTCATTTTTTAAATTTTGTTCTCTAGTGGTGTTTTCCGCCCTATCCCAAAGGCATAGGAACCAGGTTACTGAGTTTCTTTGAACTATGGAGGGTTTATTTTGGGGACACAAGTTGAAGATATTATACCTGAGGAGTATTCCTTAATGCTGAGGTCTAATTAGGAACTTTAGTAAAAACTTCCCTTCCCTTCCTTCCCTTTCTTTTCTTTTCCTTTTTAAAAGCAGTATAGGTTGGATAACCCATTGCATCTGGTGAAAGTAATTGGATTACAAACTTTTGCTTGGCCAACTCCAGATGTTTTGGACTTCAGCATTCATCAGCCTTGGCAAGCATGGCCAATCGTTAGGAATGCTGGGAAGTGTAGTCCAAAATATCTGGATCACAACATGTTGGGAAAGGCTGACATATATGATTCTCTCACATATGGGTTTTAGAACTACATTCTTTGACTGCTGCACCATCTGACATGGGTCTGTCAACTTTTTTTTGCCTGTGGGCGTACTTCGTAGGGATGTCAGAGAATTCCGCCATGGATCTTGGTGAGGCCGAATGCCAGTGCATTCAGCCCCCTGAAATCCGTGGCAGAACAAAGCCCCCCACCCTGTGAAATGGGCCCAGAACGGAGCACCTACCTGCTGCCGTCCACGCTGACTTGCGAATGGTGGCTGCGGCTGCGGCTGCCATTCGCTTTTTCCATGTAGCTGTGATAGGCTACGTAAGTATTTACGTAGCCTATCACGACAAAACTAAGGGAATGCAAATGGCGGCGGCTATGGTTAAATATTTACGTAGGCTAAAATGGCAAAAAAAGGGAATGCAAATGGCGGCCGCCGTAGCCGCAGCCATTTGCGTTCGCTGTTTTGTGAATTTTTTTTTGCCACGATAGGCTACGTAAATATTTATGTAGCCTATCACAGCAAAATACAGGGATGCAAATGGCGGCGTCTACGGCAGCCCCCATTTGTGTCCCTGGAGGCTTCCCAATGGCCGGATGTCCAGCTGCGGGTGGCCCTGGCCAGTGGCTCCGCAGAATCTCTGCAGAGTGGAGCCGGCCAGAGAGAATTTCGGGGGGAGGGATGGAGCGCCTCCCCCCAACCGCGAATGTCACCCTTTGAAAAAGTAAGTGACTTTCGTAAATCCCTAGACTTGGTCATTTGAAAAGCCGTCCTGGGTGCCACTTTAAAATGCCTGCCATTGGTCTGGTTAGCCACAAAGGACAAATAAATGTCTTTTACTTGTCCTTTGTGAGTACAAGGTGAAATCTGAGTCCCAACACACAGATGAACTCCTCTGAGTGAAGTTTTTTGAGCCAACAAACACCTATTCCTTCCATTTTTTTTTCTGATCTTAATCTGCCATCCATTTCCCATATTCCTTTTTCTCTCACACCCTGGATCACTACCTGAAACTCTGACTGGGCTTGCACAACACCCCAATCCACACTTAATGATTGAGAGTGGACTGTTTTTGAACCGTAGGCTCTCCGTTGAACCGTGAGTTACAGTGTTTTCTGAACCCAGGACATTTTCTGCAGAGTGACTTGTTAACCATGCAGTGTGCCATATTTTTTTCTTGAAAAAGCCACCTTCAGAACCCCTGGTTCATTTTTGGGTTCACAGGTGAACTCATCCACTGTATAAAAAAAAAAAAGGCAAACTCCATGTTAGGCATATGTAGAAAAGGAATTGCTCTCTTTACGCACACACCCATGTGCCACAGCTTAGCAGACAGCAGTAACAGGGGCCCCATCTGAACATCTGCAGCTCTGCATTTACAAAAGGATTGTTTCAAGCCACCCTGCAGAAAATGTCCTGGATTCAGAAAAAAAAATCCCATTCAACAAAAACCCTCACTGAACCACTGAGTGTGGGTTAGTGTGTCGTGTGAACAATTTCTCTCTCTCTCTCTCTTTCTCTCTCTCTCTCTCTCTCTCTCTCACACACACACACACACACACACACAGAGGCAAGGACCCCTTGTGCCGATAATGCATACATACCTGCAGAGACACAAGTCTTGCCATTCTTCTCTTCTCTGCAACCACATGAAAAAACATAATCACTGCCTTCCAAGATCCCTCCAAAATCTCTCCTCTCAGAATCATCTCAACACCTTTATCACCCCCCATCCATTCAATCACACTGGTGGCCACAGGCAGCACATTGCCAACCCCCAATCAGTGGTGCAGCTACATAATTTTGAAACCTGGTCTTAATGTTCTTATATGTGGGAGGATGTTTCTGTGTGTAGTTGTTGTTGTTTTGACACCCACGATGGTTAAACAGCACACAGCTGACATATCTCTTCTTCCCTCCTCGCCATTCCATACTTCACAACTAGTTCTACATTTCTGGTATCTTAGTGCAAATAAAACAAAAAACAAAATCCTATTTACCAGCCCTCGGGAAAACAAATATTCTGAGCCTGTGCAGTTTTGCATGTTAAACTCACTGAAATCATAGCAGGGGCAAAAATGGACTTTGCTTCTGCTACCCTGATGCTAGACACATTTGCTTGGGAATGCACTCCAGTTTGTTGTAAAAGAAAGAATAATATATTTCAATGAAAAATTAGTAACATGAGCACCTGTCCTGTCACTGCCCTCCAATTCCAAAATGTTATAAAATAAGAAGACAGGATGCTGTACAAGTGGCATTGAAAGTTGGTTGGCTCAGGCATGCCGATACCTGCCCAGGACCTGATGCAGGGTCTGTTTCCCAGTGTTCCCATCACCTGCTGCTCTCTGAATGGTCATTTGGGAGGGGGGCTGGCACTTAGATGCCAAGTCTAACCCTAGCTGCACCACGGCCCCCCAGTCTAATCAGAACAAGCCCTGAAACACAGATATCAATAGCACAACCCCCAAACTGTTAAGAATGCACATTTTCTGCAGAGTGACTTGTTAACCATGCAGTGTGGCATATTTTTTTTCTTGAAAAAGCCACCTTCTATGATATAATGATGGTAGTCATATGTTCAGAAACTGAGCATGACTTGAAGCATTCCTAAATATCTCTAAATTTCATTAAGTGGAAGTTATATTAGATCAATAATGTTCATAAGAAATCGAAGAAACAGCTATGCTAGAAATCGTACAAAAAAGATTAAAACAAAAACAAAAACATTTCCCACCCATGGCTTCCATTCTTTCTACCAGATATTCCCAAATAAGGCTCATCAGTATATGGGGATTGTCAAGTTTATTGTCCATTCATAACACACATCTACATTCTATTTCAGCTCACTACTGGACCTTTTTCCCCAGCATGGGGTGACAAATCTCTATTCTGGTATTTATACCAGATGGTCCCAAACGATGCTCATCAGTACCGAGGGATTGTCCAGTTACTTGTGCAATTCAACTGGACATGGATTGGGCTCTTTACTGTGGATAATATCCATGGAGAACGACGTTTGCGGAAATTACTGCCAATGCTTTCACAGGGAGGCATCTGTGTTGCCTTTATAGAAAAAATCAAAGCCTTCACAGAACGAGGAGAAAAGGCAGGGTTGCTGCATAATGAATGGGATGAAAATTCAGTTTTCATCAAAACCAAAGCCAATGTGTTTCTTTCTGATACAGCAAGTGCATCAATAATTAAAATGAGCTTGTTTCTTCAGAGGGCAGTGCTGGGTTCACCTATAAGTAAGGTATGGATTATGACAACATATTGGGATTTCACAGTAGTCACCACTGCAAAGGGTCATGATATACAATCCCTCCATGGCATGCTATCCTTTGCTATTCACTCAAAGGAACCATTAGGATTCAGGCAGTTCCTTCAGAGTGTAAATCCTTCCTGGGCAAAAGAAGATGGCTTTATCAAGGTATTCTGGGAGAAGGCCTTTGATTGTTCATTGAAAAAATCCTCTGAGAGTGGAGTATTCAAGAAAGACTGCAGTGGAGAGGAGAAACTGGAGAGCCTTCCTGGAACTTTCTTTGAAATGGGTATGACTGGTCACAGCTACAGTGTTTACAATGCGGCCCTTGCTGTGGCACATGCTCTACATTCCATGCATGTCTCAACATCCAGACACAAATTACGGGGGTCTGGAAGAAAGCTGCAGCCCTGGAATGTGCTAGTCTGGCAGGTATTTTCAATCGAAAGCACGTCTCTTGTATATGTTTATTGTTATTAGAATCAAGAAAAATCTGTGGAGCTTTCAGCTCCACAATTAATCCTGTTAGGAATATGATTGATTTATGGTTAATTACCCTTGACATTTGGGTTTGGGTGAAGTGAAAGTGATAAAGAGGTGGACAGTATTTGACCACCTTCCAGCTTGGTGGCCCTCCATCTTTTTACAAGAAACATTTAAAGCAGGAGAATGAGAGAGAGAGAGAGAGAGAGAATTTAACTCATTTACATGATGGTACCCATTATAGAGTGATATGGATAAGCCATGCCAGAGGCGTTGCTATTGTTATAGCAAAACATGTGATTTTAAGGGCAAATAAGATAAAAAGGGACTCAGAGGGACGATGTTTGTTTTCAGTGGGAAAAGTAGAAGGTAATCCCATCACATTAGCTGCAATATATGCACTTAATGTGCACCGATGTTCTTTTTTGTCCAAGGGTTTTAAGGAAGCTCAGTTTGCAGATCTGGTCACAGCAGGTTGTTTGAATGTGGTACGAGATGTGGATTGGGACAGGAAGTCCAGCTCCCACTTGGAACAAAGTCAGGGAGCAAAGACCTTGGTCCTTCCATTACAATGTTTCTGTTCGATAGTTTCCTGGAGCTGTTTAAATCTGGGAATTGAGGATTTCTCTTATTTTCCTTTCTCCAGTTTAGAGTATATTCTGGTCCCTCCCTCATGGATCCCCAACCTCACTCATTCCAACATTCTCCCCGAAATATTGTCAGACCATGCTGCAATTGAAACAGACCTGTTACTAAATTCTCAAGGGCCATACTGCAAATATGGCATTTAGATCCATGTCTAACAACTTCCCACATTAGCTATCAAGCAGGCCATTGAAGGATATTTGAACTGAAATAATATAACCGGCATGGCCCCTAAAATAATCTGGGATGCCATGAAGGCTACAATTGGAGGGGTCTGCATCGTTTAAAGTGCAAAATTAAAGAAATGTATGGACCTGATTAAGCAGGACTTTTTAAATGACATAGCACCCCTGGAATCAACGCAGAAACAAACTGGTCTGCAAAAGTATTAGGGACTTGCAAGCAAAAACAAAAGAACTGGAAAGTTTAGATCCCCAATCCCTCTTATACCTAAAACAAAAATTCTACTCCTTTGGTAACAAGCATTCAAAAATGCTGGCTAGAGTGCTTAAAATGAAACTAATGAAATCTAAAATATATTCCATAAGTAGAAATAATGGCACCTTAACAGTTGATCATATGCAAATCAACTCCCTCTTTGCATATTTTTTTATGCTTAGCTATATCATACAATTTCCCCAAGTGTTGATCTTATAACTTATGGCTTCCATATAAAAACAAAGAAACACCTATGACCAGGGACATAAAGAAATGGCGCAAGGTGAACCTTTCAATTTTAGGTTGAATTGTTGCAACTCAAATATCCATGATGCCTTTTTAAAAAATTATTATTGTCAAAGGAAAGGTTTTGCATCTGTCGAGCCACAGAACACTGTGGCAGGGATGGCGCAGCTGCCCAGCTGGCAGATTGTAGATGCTGCCGGGGACTTCCTAGCACCTGCCCCAGGGCCTCCCTGACTGTGCTGGCTGTGGCGGTCTCATGTGTGGCGTTGGAGAACCCTAGGACTAATATCCTGGTTGCCTTGAACATACACGGTGAGATAGACTCAAACCGGTGAGATTGACTAGGGCTGGCTTGGTGCCCAGCTCAGTCCCGGATTCTGATGGACTCCACCTCACTCCCACCCCAGACCATGCCCACTGAGCCTGCTGAGCCCCTGCCCAGACTTGCACTCCCCATTGCCAAGCCGCCTCACCTATCCTGAGCTGTCCGCAAGCGCCGGGCGATGCCGTGGTCCCTATTTTGCAATGGAGATGTAAATGGGCCATTTAGGCCTGTAATGTTGCATAGATGGGGCCTTTGCTTCTCCCATTTGTGCAATATTAAATTCGTGGAAGTTGCTGAGTCACCACTTCGTCTGCAAATGGCCACTGTGGGAATGACGGGTGCTTGCAGACCGCTCCGGAAAGGTGCAGGCAGGTCAGGAAGCAGGTTGTGAGTAGGTCCAGCAGCCTCATCCGTCCATCCCTACACTGGGGTAAAACATTTAGGAAGCAAGAGTGAGACATACCCAAAATAATGTCAACATATCTAGGCTAGGTGCTTGTCAATGTAATGGTGAAAATCGTTAACTGCCTGTTAGTATCTGTTCCTCTTTGAATTTAGCCCCATCCCTTTCTAAGGGGCATGTCATTCAACAACAGCGCAGGAGAGACAATACAGTTTGATCAAAATGGAGATGCTGTCACAGGATATGATGTTACCAACTGGATAATTTTCCCAAATCAATCTTTTGTGAGAGTTAAAGTGGGAATGTTCAATCCACGAGCTCCCCCCGGAAAAATGTTGACCGTCCATGAAAAACACATTGTGTGGCCTAGGATGTTCAACCAGGTGAGACTGGAAAAAGCATACAAGATGGAGTAGAAATAGTGTGGTTGTTTACAAATATTTTACATCACCTGTCATGTTCAGCATACATAGGTAGGAGGCAAAAATAGAGCTGCAAAAGGAATTAAAGAGGCAGGGGAGTGCCCCTTTAGTTTAGGTGAGTCACACAACACACACAGAAGTTCCACCACTATAAGCTCAAAATTGTATTGATTATGAAAATGACACCACTTGAGATGATAACTAAAAACCTGGTTTCCGTGTTCTACCTTAGGAGGTCTACAACTGCACAAACGTTCAAATAAATCTGATTAAAGTTGTCACTGGTACAGCTTGTGAAACAGGGCTTAAACTTGGCACACGTATTTATTTTTCCCCTCAGTTCCAGTATGGCTTATCATTCTTTCCAATTTCGGTGAAAACTCCTTTACTCATGCTTGCTGAAGAGGTGTGCTTCCATTGGTTTGGTGATGTTCTGAGCAGTGGCTTAAAAATATTAAGGTTTTTCTGTCCCATTATAACCTAGGGCAGCTAATGCTGCAAAGCTAGCTGTGTCATGCATGCTCAGTGGCATTCTGAAGCTAGAATGCTTCAAGTACATCAGGGTTTTCAAAGGGCTTTGCAGAGGAAATCAATGGGATTCTGTGATCAGTGCTGATTTCTTCAGTTATGGGATGTGACCCCACAACGGCAGACTACACAATATACATAGATTGGCTCTAGTGAGGGGGTGCTTACGTGGTCTTTAAACCATTGACCCCCCTCTCCTATTGTCTCAATCTAGGGATGGCGGAGAATTTCTCCCCGAAACTTCGGGGGGCCGAGCGCCAATGTGTTCAGCCCCCCGAACAAGTTTCGGGGAGAAATCCTCCAAACCCCCCCCGCCCCCTGCCCCCCCCCGGGACGGGACTTACCTTCACCGAATGTCCCTCCCAGTGGCGGGTCCGGCCGGCGGTTCGGCAGGTGTTCGAGCGGGGCGGGAGCGGCAGCCGGTCTTTCGAACGGCTGCCGCTGCCGCCATTGCAATCAAAGAAAAAAAACCACGCCCCCTGATAGGCTACGTGACGATTCACATAGCCTATCACGGCTAGCTTTGCAAAGTCAGCCGTGATAGGCTACGTCAACCGTCATGTAGCCTATCACGGGTGACTTAAAAAAAAAAAAAGCGCGTACGGATAATGGCGGCCCCCATAGGGAGCCGCCATTCCTGTTCCTTATTTGGTCGCTGTAGTCTACGTAAATGTTTATGTAGACTACGGCGAAAATACGGGCAACGCTATTTGCGTTTCCCTTATTTTCGCCGTAGTCTACGTAAACATTTACGTAGACTACAGCAACTAAATAAGGAACAGGAATGGCGGCTCCCTATGGGGCCGCCATTATCCGTATGCGCTTTTTTTTTTTTTTAAGTCACCCGTGATAGGCTACGTGACGATTGACGTAGCCTATCACGGCTGACTTTGCAGATCTAGCCGTGATAGGCTACGTGAATCGTCACATAGCCTATCAGGGGGCGTGTTTTTTTTAAAAAAATAACTTTCGCGTTTGCGGCCGGGCGAGGCGGGAAGCCTCCTCCCCGGCCTGAATTTCGGCCGGGGCGAGGCGGGAAGCCTCCCCCCCACTTGAACTTCACGGGGGGAGCAGCGAAGTGCCTCCCCCCCACCGCGAACGTCCTTCGACGACAGGTAAGGGACTTTCGTCCACCCCTATCTCAATCTGAATCAGTTCACCATGACTCCATTTTTCATTGCCCAAAAGTAATGTACTTGCACAGACCTTTCAGGACATTTGTGCACAATTCTGAAGGATTAACTGGGAGCCAGACAATATGTCTGTGGTGCCCACATCCCCATGCCTATATCAGCCTTGCTCACAGCAAGGGAATAAAGGAATAGGGCTTCAGATTCAAACAGATTCCTTCTGTCTGCCATAATGCCTCTATAGAACGTTGCCCACAACCCCCCCACCTCTCTCTCTCTCTCTCTCTGTGCCTTGGCCTCTTTCTCTAACACACATGCACACTCACACACGCACACACACTTTTCTTGAACTGCTTGGCAAGTTCAGGCTTTCTTCAAGGATATTCAAATATTTGTTCCCCTGAGGGTTCTCTCCTAGCTTGCAGAGCTGATGTGTGTGCCTGCCATAAGTATATATATGTATGATAAATGCAATGTGTGCCATGATCACTTTGTCACTTGCAAATCATAGTTTGTTTTGTTTCTTGCATATGTTTGTCGGATTACAACAACAACAAAGCTAAAAGAAAGACTCCCAATTTCCAGCCTGACAGGGATGGCTGTTTTGGCTCAACCCTAGCACATACATGCACCTAACACATATACTCACTGGCACAATACAAAGGTAATCTGCATATTGTAAGGAGTACCACACAGACACACTACGGATGCTCGTGATACACAAACACACGTGTAGACACATACAGTGAAGAAAAGCATGCATGAGGGCTAGGGATGGTTTCCTAGAAGTGTTTCATGCTGTTCACCAGGAAAATCCTTCACCCTGGCATGGGCTATGATGGCCTACACCTTGTGTTGGGACAAACAGACAGATCATTCTGGATGCTGTTGGGGACTTCACAGCCTGCTGCCCAATGGCCTCCCTGGCTGGCCTGGCTAAGGTGATTTCACATGTGGTGTTGGAGAACTCTATGACTATTATCTCGGTTGCCTTGAGCCTCTGCCCTCACTCGCACTCCCTCCATGCCCGCCAAGATGCCCTTTCATACCCTGGACAGTCTGCAAGGACCTGTCGTTCCCGTGGTCACAATGTTGAGAAAAAACAAAGAAACACTGGTGACTTGGGAACATCCATAACTTTAATATTGAACACATAGTGACCATAAAGACCCGACCTATGCAATATGAAAGTATCACAGCAATATTATATGATCTGGTGGTCCCTGTAGTCTTGAAGGAGGTGGGGATGTGCAACTTTCAGGCATTCTTGGATGAAGCTGATTACCTTGACCCATTTCAGTCCAGCTTCAGGTCCAGGTTGCACATGGAATAAGCCTTGGTTACCTGCTGGATGACCTTCTTCAGAAGAGGGATGGAAAAGTGCAAGCCTGTTGCTGTTTAAGCATCCCTCATTGGCTTTGGATACCATCAATTGCAGTATCCCTTTTCACTGCCTTTGTGACTTTGGGACACCATTCTATAATGGTTCCGCTCTTACACACAGGCCCAGAACTAGAGATAACATTGGGTGAGTGAGCCTCAGACCCATGACACTAGGGGTGTGAAACATTTACCCCTTTCTGGCCAGCAGTCTGCGGTGGGGGGGAAGGCGATCCATCCCTCCCCCTCAGAATCCTCCCTGGCCTGCTCTGCTCTGCGGCAAGGCCGCGGAGCCGCCGGCCAGTGCCAGCCACAGCCGAACTTCCTGCTGCTGCTGGGCTGTGGCTGCAAATGGACCAGCAGTGGCCGGAAGACGACCCAGCCCAGCAGCAGCAGGAAGATGACCCAGAGCAGCCGCTGCCAGAGCTGCTGCCAGAGCCACCGCCATCGCCAGGTAGGTCCATTCCGGGGGGGATTTCGGGGGGTGGCAAGGGGGGGTAGTGTGTTCCGCCATGGACTTCTTTATAATCTGGCCTCACTGGAGTCTGTGGCAGAATTCTCCAACATCCTAACACTGGAACTGAGGAGCCTCACTGCACACTATTGTGTCCCCAATGCCGTAGGAGATCAATATGATGCAGTTGGAGGTGGTCATTAGGAGATCTAGGGCAGTATGCTAATGACACCCAGTTCTGTCTCTCTGCAACATCAGAGTCAGGAGAGGATGTGCATATTCTGAACTCATCCCTGGATGTAATCATGGGCTGGAGGAGGGCTAATGCACAGCAACTAAATCATGACTAGACAGAGACCGTATGTGGGTGGTAAGCAGTCCAGGAAACAGGTTGTTTTCCTGTTCTGAAAGAGGCAACACTCCCTCTGTTTGAACAGGATATATCTTTGGATATATCTTTGCTCTGGATATATCCTTGTCACTGGAGGCCCAGAAACCCTCAAGGGCTTGGAGCACCAATTCCCAGCTTCAGCTGGTGTGGTAAACTACACCAATTCCTAGAGAGGGATACCCTACCCACAGTGGTATATGAACCAGAGTAACCTCACAATTGGATTCATGTAATACACTATATTTGGAGTTGCCCTTCACCTCGTTCAGAAGTGGGAACTAGTTCAGAATGGAGCAAGTAGGCGTCTCAATAAGGCATCCAGCCATGTGGACATTTCTGTTGAAAGAAATGCACAGGGTGTTTAGGATATGAGCTATTGAGCCATATTCCAGATTCTGTTGTTGACATACAAAGCTCTAAATCAGCTAGGAGCAAGGCACTTAGCAGACCATGTCCCCCTCTGTATACCTGGTCTATGCAAGCTTTCCCTGTTTCAATATTCCTTATCATACCACTTCTCCACTTTATGGTTTCTTTTTTTATTTGTTTATATCAACACTGTATTTTGACAGTGTTTGGATACTTTTCTATGTCATTTGCTTAGAGATTTTATTACCTCAAACACTCTGCAAGTATTAATCTTCCCAAATGAGAATTCCACGTTTCTTTCTTAACACCCACAAGTGAAACTACAACTCTCAAAACAGCTTTTTCTCAGACCTAACCACTCTCCACCAATGTTTCTAAATAGGTGGTGCCCATTTCCCTGTGTAATGACAACTGCCGTCCTGGTTACATCAGGAAAAAGAAGGAAGGGGAGCCATTTTGCTGTTATGACTGTGCCCCATGTCCTCAAGGGAAGATTTCTTATTGGAAGGGTAAATGTTCATCTTCACACATATCGAGCATGCTACATATCATACAGTATCACGCAAAACTGATATAATGGAAGTTGGCCTGGTCTTTGGTTTGGAAGGAGTAGGAAGAAGTTACCGATCCTTGAACATCTTTGCCTGTGAAAGTTTAAAACAGTTATTGATGGAAAGATGACAGACAGACAGACAGACAGACAGAGAGACATATACTATGTGGTGTGGAACTTGAAAGGAGCATGTCAATGGGGACAGAATGACAAAAAGTCTTCCTAAATAGTCATTGGTACATTTCCTGGCACACCTTTTGTAATGGAATTTAAAGAAAAAAAATCCCAGGAGGGCTTAGAGAAAGTTCGAGAAGACAAATAATTCTTATTCATCCACTCCAACCAGGGGGGTGGACAAGCTAGGTGTAAATGGGAAATAACACAGGACCTTTTGTGAGACCAAAGATGGAGAACGAGAATGAGACTGAACTTAGCTGTAAGCTCTGGAAGCATTTGGATTATATCTCCTTCTCTGGAGATCTGATGTGGGTTAAGCAGGGCTGCTATGTAGGGATGGCATGGGCACCCGATTCATTCCAGAAATCCAGTGGACCTGCTCCTGTCTGCACCCCTGAGCCCTGCTTGCTGAGCCCCTGCCCCCTCTTGCCCCTTGCCCACACTTGGCAAACGTCCTGCACTCACCCCGGCAGCCTTGTCAAGCTTTGCGGTCGCCATTTTCTGAGAAATAAAATGGCAATCGCAAAAATGCGTTCATGAGAAAGAAGAATGTGATTAGTCACCGGCAGTGGCATCAAGGGCAGGTGGAAAGATGTCAGCCCTAAGGGGGTTGGCAGTTTTTGCTTGTCCACGCCATGGAGGGCCATGGTGTGTGGGATGAGGCTGACTGTGCCTCTGGAAATACTCAGAGGGGAAAGAGGGAGAAAGAGAGACAATTTCAGCTGAGCTTGTGGTGACTAGGTGAGATTTAGACATCTTGGCTCACAGTTCACGCACTGCCATCATACTATACCAAACCAGAAAGTTCTCACATCCACAACATTTTTCATTGTATTTATTTTTGTTGCTTTGCTTTGCTTTGTTTTGTTTTGTTTTCCAGGCATGGATAAATACAGATGTATGTGGGCAGTGTTGTCTGATAAGGGCAGGATCTTTGAACCATGCTTAGGAATGGACGAAAGGGACTTACCTGGTCCCGCAGCTTGCTTCGCGGTGGGGGGGAGATGCTTCGGTTCTCCCCCCGAAGTTCAGGTGGGGGGGGAGGCACCCCACCCGCCAGGACGAAACTCAGGCCGGGGGGGAGGCGCCCCATCTCCCCGGCCGCGAAAAAAAAAGTAAAGTAAAAAAAAAACCACACACCCGTGATAGGCTACGTAACAATTTACGTAGCCTATCACGGCTAGATTTCCAAAGTCAGCTGTGATAGGCTATGTAAATTGTCATGTAGCCTATCATGGGTGACTTTGAAAAAAAAAAAGTGCGTACACAAATGGCGGCGCCCATGGGCATCGCCATTTGCGTTCCTTAGTTTGGCACGTCTAGTCTACATAAAGATTTACGTAGACTACGGCGAAAATAAGGGAACGCTATTTGCGTTGCCCTTATTTTTGCCATAGTCTACATAAATCTTTACGTAGACTAGACGTGCCAAACTAAGGAACGCATATGGCGACGCCCATCGGCGCTGCCATTTGCGTACGTGCTTTTTTTTTTCCTCAAAGTCACCCGTGATAGGCTACGTGACAATTTACGTAGCCTATCACGGCTGACTTTGGAAATCTAGCCGTGATAGGCTACGTAAATCATTACGTAGCCTATCACGGGTGTGTGGTTTTTTTTTTACTTTACTTTTTTATTTTGCAATGTCGGCGGCGGCAGCCAGTCAGAAGACCAGCCGCCACCACCGCCCCCGCCGAACCGCCGCCGAACCGCCGCCGAACCACCGCCGGGACCCACCGCCGAGAGTGACATTCGGCCACAGTACGTCCCATCCCGGGGGGGGCGGGGGGCCGGCGGAGAATTTCCCCACCAATTTCGGGGAGCCGAATGCGTTGGCATTCAGCCTCCCGGAGATTCATGGAGAAATTCTCCGCCATCCCTAACCACGCTACACTTTTGCTTTGAGGCCTCTACCTTCTTCCTAGATTGCATCAGCTGTCTTTCTCTCATTTTTTTTTTTTTTAAAAAACTGCTACTTTTTCCTTTTCAGATATGGATTCCTGCACTGAATGTTCAGGAGATCACTATTCAAACGTAGAGCAGAATCAATGCATTCCCAAGGTTATAAGCTATCTCTCTTATGAGGAACCTTTGGGGATTTCGTTGTCTTTATCTGCTGTTGGATTTGCTGTGATCACAGCTTTCATACTTGGAAACTTTGTGAAGCACCAGGACACTCCCATAGTCAAAGCCAACAACCGGAGCGTCACCTACATCCTCCTCATCTCCCTCCTCCTTTGCTTCCTCTGCTCCTTGCTGTTCATTGGAGAGCCAAATACGATGACCTGCCTTCTCCGGCAAACAGCTTTTGGCATCATCTTCGCAGTTGCTCTTTCTGCTCTTTTGGCAAAAACCATCACTGTGGTTCTGGCATTCATGGCTACCAAACCAGGATCTAGAATGAGGAAATGGGTAGGGAATAGGGTGGCAAATTTGATAGTCATGTCCTGCTCCTCCATTCAAACAGGCCTTTGTGTGAGTTGGCTAAGCACTTCTCCTCCATTCCCAGATAAGGACATGCATTCACTGAATGGAGAAATTGTAGCAGAGTGCAATGAAGGCTCAGTCACCATGTTCTACACTGTCCTGGGCTACATGGGCTTTCTGGCCATTGTCTGCTTCACAGTAGCTTTTCCAGCCAGGAAGTTGCCAGACAGTTTCAACGAGGCCAAGTTTATCACTTTCAGCATGTTGGTCTTTTGCAGCGTTTGGCTCTCCTTTGTTCCAGCCTATCTGAGTACCAAAGGGAAATACCTGGTGGCCGTCGAGATCTTCTCTATCCTAACTTCCAGTGCTGGCTTACTTTCTTGCATCTTTTTCCCCAAATGCTACATTATAGTGTTGAGGCCTGACCTAAACGTGAAAGAGCAAATAAAAAGAACAAAATGAAAGACAAAAACAGTTGAAGAATATGAGAATCAATCTTCTTTTTCAAAAATGTATGAATCATGTGTCTGTGTTGCATATGAAGGACAAATATTGCCCGTACTTCTCAGCGAAACATTTCCTATTGGATTGATAAACATGGAATCAGATTTTATTCTTATTAATCATTACGTTCTACTAGGGGTGGACGAAAGTCCCTTACCTGTCGTCGAAGGATGTTCGCGGTGGGGGGGAGGCGCTTCGCTGCTCCCCCCGTGAAGTTCAGGCCGGGGGGGGAGGCTTTCCGCCTCGTCCCGGCCGAAATTCAGGCTGGGGAGGAGGCTTCCCGCCTCGCCCGGCCGCGAACGTGAAAGTTAAAACAAAAAACAAAAACGCCCCCTGATAGGCTACGTGACAATTCACGTAGCCTATCACGGCTATTTATTTATTTATTTATTTATTTCATTTCTATACCGCCCAATAGCCGAAGCTCTCTGGGCGGTTCACAAAAACTAAAACCAAACAACACACAATAAAACAATTTAAAATATATAGAACATTAAAACCACAATATAACAATACAAACACAATAAAACCTAGCAGCAGTACAGGAGTTTAAAATACAGATTTAAAACAGCAAAGATAAAAATTTAGAAAGCTAAAATGCCTGGGAAAATAAAAAGGTCTTCACCTGGCGCCGAAAGGAGTACAATGTAGGCGCCAGGCGAACCTCACTAGGGAGCTCATTCCAGAGCCGGGGTGCCACAACAGAAAAAGCCCTCCTCCTAGTAGCCACCCGCCTCACTTCCTTTGGCAGGGGCTCACGGAGAAGGGCCGCTGATGATGATCTTAAGGTCCGGGCAGGCACATAAGGGTGGAGGCGATCCTTCAGGTAACCTGGCCCCAAGCCGTTAAGGGCTTTGAATGTTAACACCAGCACTTTGAATCGGGCCCGGAAATGGACTGGAAGCCAGTGCAGCTGGAAAAGTACTGGCGTAATATGAGCTCGCAGGCCAGTCCCTGTTAACAATCTTGCTGCCCTATTTTGGACCAGCTGAAGTTTCCGGACCGTTTTCAAAGGCAGCCCCATGTTGCCCTTATTTTCGCCCTTATTTTTATAGCGTTGCCCTTATTTTCGCCGTAGTCTACGTAAACATTTACGTAGACTACAGCAACAAAATAAGGAATGGGAATGGCAGCTCCCTATGGGGGCCGCCATTATCCGTTAGCGCTTTTTTTTTTTTTTTAAAGTCACCCGTGATAGGCTACGTGACGATTGACGTAGCCTATCACGGCTGACTTTGCAAATCTAGCCGTGATAGGTTACGTGAATCGTCACGTAGCCTATCAGGGGGCGTTTTTTTTTTTCTTTGATTGCAATGGCGGCGGCAGCCAGTCGAAAGACCGGCTGCCGCTCCTGCCCTGCTTGAACACCCGCCGAACCGCCGGCCGGACCCGCCACCGGGAGGGACATTCGGTGAAGGTAAGTCGCGTCCCGGGGGGGGTGCGGGGGGGGGTTCGGAGGATTTCTCCCCGAAACTTGTTCGGGGGGCCGAACACATTGGCGCTCGGCCCCCCGAAGTTTCGGGGAGAAATTCTCCGCCATCCCTACGTTCTACTGAGAACACTCTGGGTTGCTCCCTAATAACTGTCAGCTGAAAGCCTTGGCTTGTGACTACACACCTGCTACACCTTTATCCCACATGCTACAGGGGGAGTGAGACATACTTCCTCTGGCTAAATCCTCATTCCATAATGTAGCAGCCATATCGGGGGTCAGACTAAGTAGCCTCATGTTACTGCCAAGTTATTGTTTAGCAAAACAAAAATGTGGAAATCTCCTGACTCAGCAAGGCTAAGGTTAAGTCAAATTGCATATCATGTTCCTGTTCTTTGCTTATTGTATATCATGTTCTCTTCTGTTCTCTGCTTATCATGGTTACCCTATAACCAGTTTCTTGTATTATAAACAATGGTGCTAGGAGAAGAAATGTTGAGGACTGCAACCCCACACGGGAGGGAGAGGAGGAGCCATTTCCTATGTATCACAATATCTATAAAAACAATGTGCTGATGTAAATCGGGGCTTCTGGCTCTTTGGAAATGATTCCAGCCTTAAGCCCGTGCGTTAAATAAAGAAACTCTTTTTCCTTCACTCCGTGGTCTCTCTGACTCTGGGTTGTGCAACAATATGTTTTCAATGTTGCTTTGATAGTAGCCTAGTGCTTTCTAGGGATGTCAGAGAAATCCGCTGCTAATTGAAATGAGTATTTGTGTTCCCCTTAAGTATGAGTCTTTGTGTTGCCCTTGTGTAAGTATTTACATAGCCTATCACGGCAGGCCAAAAAAAACACACAACACACCAGCATATGCAAATGGCAGCGGCT
This sequence comes from Heloderma suspectum, assembly GCF_057233095.1. Classification (NCBI taxonomy): domain Eukaryota; kingdom Metazoa; phylum Chordata; class Lepidosauria; order Squamata; family Helodermatidae; genus Heloderma; species Heloderma suspectum. Next base: position 88,567,159 of record NC_139463.1, on the reverse strand, counting down.
ATGGTGGCTGCCATTTGCTTTCCCTATTTTTCGCCATTTTATCTTACGTAAATATTTACGTAGGCTATTACGGCCGGAGAAAAAAGGGGAACACAAATAGTGTCCTTGGAATCTGGCCTCAGGAATCTGCAGCAGATCGGGACCACTTCCTTCCGCTCCAGGAGGCCTGGAGGCCGAACAGCACTCGGCTTCTTCTTGCCAGCCAGAACCATTTGTCTCCTCCTTGTCCCGGCCAATTGCCATGTCTTAAAAAAAAAAATGGCAATCAGGAGGATGTGCCCATAGACTTATATGCAAATAGAGTCATGAATCTTGCATATACGTCTATGTCTCCATAGGCTTATATGCAAGATTCATGACTCTATTTTGCGTATAAGTCTGTGGGCACATGTGATCAGCAGGGAGGTCGCCCCTGCCGCCTTCTGAAATCCTCAGGTAGCCAGAATCAACACGCAGAGAATAGGGCTCTTTTCCAAGGCTTTATTCCCATTCAACCTAATGACGCTTACAGATGCTAATTGCTTGATCCTCCGAATGAGACCTAAGAGAGCTGCCTACTTGGGGGTTCTAACCTTAGGAATCAGTTGACCTCTGTTTGGAGGGGAAGGCGGGAAGCCTCTGCACTTATGGGCTAGGAGGAGAGTCCACCCTTTTCTAGGGATGTACGAATCCCAGTCACCCATCCATTCCGGGGTGTCCGCGGTGGGGGAAAAGCACTGCGTTCCTCCCCCAGAATCCTCCCCGGCCAGCTCCACTCTTTGGCAACTCTTGGGAATGTGAGTGGCCTGGGAACATGAACTGCCTTCTGAGGCAAACAGTGTTCGGCATCATCTTCTCCATCACTGTTGCTTGTCTGTTAGCAAAAATCATCACTGTGGTTCTGGCCTTCAAATGGTGGCCACGGCAGCCCGGAAGCAGCTGGGAGACCAGCCCAAGTGAGGCTCTCAGCAGCAGCAGTGGCAGGATTGGAGTCAAGAGGGAAGCTCCATGGCACTTCCCACTCGGCTCCCATCCTGCCTCCTCTTCTGCTGCTACAGAGAACAAGTGCACCCCACTCTGCAGAGCAGTGGCATCCTGTTCCCAACCTGATGTCTCCACTGAGACAAACTGCAACCCTCTCTGCCAAAGACCAGCAGAGAGGGACACAGCTGCTCTTGGTGGCAGCTGTGAGGGCACTATGGGAACCGAGAGGGAAGCACCATGGTGCTTCCCTTTCAGTTCTCATCCTGCTGCCTCGACTGCTGTGGATAAGAACAACTGTGCCCCTCTCTGCTGAGCACTAGGGATGTACGAAAGTCACTTACCTTTTCGTGGATGTGATGCGTGGAGGGGGGGAAGGCGCTCCGTCCCTCCCCCCCAAATCTTCAATGGGGGGGAGGTGATCCGGTCCTCCCCCCCCCCAGAACTCTACCAGCCATGGCCGTCTGCAGCCGGAGTTCCAGGCATGGACGTGCTGCTGCGGACTCAAAGTGCGACCACCGTAGCAGCTGCCATTTGCATCCAGCCAGGCTGCCATGTGATAGGCTACATAAGTATTTACATAGCCTATCACGGCATGCCAAAAAACAAACAAACAATACACCAGTGTACGCAAATGGCGGTAGCTATGGTGGCCGCCATTTGCGTTCCCTATTTTTCGCCATTTTATCTTACGTAAATATTTACGTAGGCTATTACGGCGGGAAAAAAAGGGGAACACAAATAGTGCCCACTACGATATTTGAGTTCCCCTTTTTTTCGCCGATTCACTGTAATAGCCGACATAAATATTTACGTAGGCTAAAATGGTGAAAAATAGGGAAGGTAAATGGAGGCCGCCGTAGCTGCCGCCATTTGCATACGAGGTTTTGGGGGTTATTTGCTTGCCGTGATAGGCTACGTAAATACTTACGTAGCCTATCACATCCTCCACAGGGAAGCAAAAGGCATCCCTGCATTAGCCATGATAGGCTATGTAAGTATTTATGTAGCCTATTACGGCTATGATGAGGAAGCAAATGGCAGCCGCAGGGCGGCCGCCATTCACAAGTCAACGCGGAGGGCAGCAGGTAAGTGTTCCATTTTGCATGCCTTTCATGGGTTGGGGGCTCCATTCCGCGTGCCTTGAATGGGGACGGGGGGCGGAGACTTCGTACCGCCATGGATTTTGGGGGGCTGAATGCACTGGCAGAGAGGGACACAGTTGCTGACAGCGGCAGGGGCAGAGGCACTTGCAGCATTCCTGTGAACCACCAGCTGGCTCGTGTCCCAGCACAAGCAGGGCACACGGCATACTCAAGTGAGTTCAGTGATCCTTACTGATATCTATTTCAAGAGTTGATTAATGTCTTTCTAAACATCTGCAACTCCGCAAGTTGTGAGTCTATGTCCAACCTGTAGATATACAAAATTATATCCACAGCTTGAAGGATAGTATTTTTCTCTGTGTTCTTCACATCAACCTAATCTGGGCAGGAAGCCATCTGAGATTACCTTTCCTCAGGACAAAGAAAGGGTGAAAAGTCAAAGTCACATTGCACCTGATCCTGCTTCCGTTGTTTGGCTGTTTTAAGTGCCACAATAATGGCAGCATATTGTAAGCACATTTTCTTCCCTGCAATCATCAGCGTGATTAACCCTCCTGCTCACTAAGCCTGATGGGATGTCTAGAGGCCTGAAAGAAAATTAGCAATAACATTGTTATAAAACCCACCGATAATGCTCAGAGCTGGACCAAAGGGCCAGAAGCTCTGTCACAGAGAAGGCTGATTCTTTTCAGGGATGTCTGCACTGCTGGATTTACTGGGATTTCTTCACAGATAAAATATGAATAGTAGCTTGAGATATCTGCACCTACCAGTTCCATCTTTTCCCCAAAGGATTCCTCCTTCTCTTGATATTGCTTGATGCATCAGTACACGAAAGGGTCAAATATTTAACGGGATTTCATCTGCGTGAAGTAATTAAAAAAATGCTCAACATTCAGAAATTTTAAAATTGGGGAATTGCTGTAGATATTCCCTTATTATCAACTTAATGGTTTTTCTTTGTTGTTGTTCAGCCATTAAGTCATGTCCGACTCTTTGTGACCCCATGGACCATAGCACGCCAGGCCTTCCTATCCTCCACTCTTTCCCGAAGCGTGCTCAAATTCATATTGATTGCATCGGTGATGCTATCTAGCCATCTCATCCTGTGCCGTCCCCTTCTCCTTTTGCCTTCAATCTTTCCCAGCATCAGAGTAGGGATGTACAAAAACCTGCTTACCTGGCTCCACTGGGTTCCTCTGGGGGGGGAGGTGCTCCGTCCCTCCCCCCGGAATCCTGGCTGGCTGGCTCTGCTCTGCGGGAATTCCACAGAGCCGCCGGCTGGCTCTGCCAGCAGCTGGACATCCGGCCGCTGGCTATCAGGGACGCAAATGGCGGTGGCCATAGCCGCCACCATTTGCGTCCCTGAATTCAGCCGTGATAGGTTACGTAAAGACTTACGTAGCCTATCACATCTGGGTTAAAAAAACAACAATCGCGTATGCAAATGGTGGCGGCTACGGCCACCGCCATTTGCGTTCTTTATTTTTGGCCGTCTTGATCTACGTAAATATTTACGTAGACTAAGATGGCAAAAATAAGGGGGAACGCAAATAGCATCCGCTACACTATTTGCATTCCCCCTTATTTTCGCCATCTTAGTCTATGTAAATATTTACATAGACTAAGACGGCCAAAAATAAGGAAAGCAAATGGCGGCTGTCATATCCGCCGCCATTTGCATACGCTTTTTTTTTTTTTTAACCCAGACGTGATAGGCTATGTAAGTCTTTACATAGCCTATCATGAATGGGGGGGGGGGAACAGACTGCAAATGGTGGTGGCGGCGGCGGCAGACGGTCGGAAGACCAGCCACCGCCGCTGCCAAAGCCGCCACTGGAGCCGCTGCTGTCCAGAATATCCTCCCCAGGCAAGTCTCCTCCCAGGGGGGATCTGCGGGGGGGCAGGAGGTGGCAAGCTGTTCCGCCACAGAGTTCGGTGGGGGGCAAATACACTAGCATTCGGCCTCACCAAGATCCGTGGCGGAATTCTCTGACATCCCCACATCAGGGTCTATTCCAGGGAGTTTTCTCTTCTCATTAGGTGGCCAAAATATTTGAGCTTCAGCTTCAGGATCTGTCCTTCCAATGAGCACTCAGGGTTGATTTCCTTTAGGATTGACTGATTTGAACTCCTCGCAGTCCAGGGGTTCTTCTCCAGCACCACAGTTTGAAGTCATCAATTCTTCAGCACTCAGCCTTCTTTTAGCCCAGCTCTCACAGCCATACGTTGCTACTGGGAAAACCATAGCTTTGATTATATGAATCTTTGTTGGCAAGGTGATGTCTCTGCTTCTTACTATGCTGTCTAGGTTTGCCATAGCTTTCCTCTAGGGATGTACGAAAGTCACTTACCTTTTCGCAGCTTGCCTTCGCGGTGGGGGGGAGGCGCTTCGCTTTTCCCCCCAAAGTTCAGGCGAAGGGGGGGAGGCTTCCCACCTTGCCAGGCCGAAATTCAGGCTGGGGAGAAGCGCCCCGTCTCCCCAGCCGCGAAACAAAAAGTAAAAAAAAAAAGACCCCGTGATAGGCTACGTGACGATTTACGTAGCCTATCATGGCTAGATTTCCAAAGTCAGCCGTGATAGGCTATGTAAATCGTCACGTAGCCTATCACGGGTGACTTTGAAAAAAAAAAGCGCGTAAGTAAATGGCGGCAGCCCATGGGCGCCGCCATTTGCGTTCCTTATTTTGGCACCTCTAGTCTATGTAAAGATTTATGTAGACTACGGCGAAAGTAAGGGCAACGCAAATAGCATGCCCTTATTTTCGCCGTAGTCTACGTAAATCTTTATGTAGACTAGACGAGCCAAAATAAGGAACGCAAATGGCGGCGCCCATGGGCCTCCGCCATTTGCGTACACACTTTTTTTTTTTTTTTCAAAGTCACCCGTGATAGGCTACGTGACGATTTACGTAGCCTATCACGGCTGACTTTGGAAATCTAGCCATGATAGGCTACGTAAATCGTTACTTAGCCTATCACGAGGTCTTTTTTTTTTTTTACTTTAGTTTTTTTTTTGTGATGGCAGTGGCGGCAGCCAGTTGGGAGACCGGCTGCCGCCCCCGCCCGCGACGAACCGCTGCCGAACCGCCGCCGGGACCCGCTGCTGGGAGGGACATTCGCCAAAGGTAAGTCCCATCCTGGGGGGGGCGGGGGGGCAGAGAATTTCACCGCCGATTTCGGGGGGCCGAATGTGTTGGCACTCGGCCCCCTGAAGATTTGGGGAGAAATTCTCCGCCATCCCTACTTTCCTCCCAAGGAGCAAGCGTCTTTTAATTTCATGGCTACAGTCACCATCTGTGGGGATTTTGGAGCCCAAGGAAATAAAATCTGTCACTGCTTCCATTTCTTCCCCTTCTAAATGCCAGGAAGTGATGGGGCCAGATGCCATGATGTTTAGGGGTTTAATTTATATATACCATTATATGAATACCCCCTACGTATTTTATTATACTTAGTGGTATATAAATACCACAAATGAATAATAAATACAATACATATGTTCTGCTCTCATTGAAAGCAGTTTAGAAACAGCCAAATCTGAAAAATCAAATACTCTTGAGGAAAATAGGGGAATGTGACTCTAAATAGGAACTTCTGACCTCCAAATGATGTTGTCGGTGTCGTTGCTTGTGCTGTTGCCTCGTTTTGTGTGTAAGACATATTCTGTTCATCACAGCATGAAGACTCCTTCCTGTGCATGGAGATTGAGTGACCACCTCAGCAGTAGGCATGAGTTTTATCAACGGGGAGACTTTGTCATTGGACAGATTGCTTCTACATTCTATTTTCTGTACCTTCCTACATCTGTCAGGGGAAAGTTATCTTCAGTGTTCATGAAGGAACTCATGTTAGGACTTATCCTCTACCCTGGTAGTTTCATTTTGCTTATACCGTAATAGACCACAAAGAAGAGAAATGGATTCTCGGAGTGCAAAAATACATTTGTTATAGGAAGGCCAATGCATTTTTGGACTTTTTTTCTTATTTTGAAACTGTCTTCAGTAGTTCTGCTGAAGAAAGAAAAAAGTTCTGCTGATTTTTCTTAGCAAATAAAGGTTTCCTGTGTCAATCTACTGGCATCACCTACTGGTTTCCTAGAATAAATTTACTGTTTTCTTGCTTATACCATAATAACCAGGAAGAGCTAGTTAACCCACAGAACACTTAAGAACCTTCAATTAGGTTTCAATAAGAAAAGTGGTATAAAGGCCACACTTGCATTTTCATTAATTTACTTCGTTGATTGCTAATAATTCATTCAATTTCTTTCCACTGCATAATTCTAACATATCACTTTATTTTATTTTGGAAGACAATTAAAAAAATAAAGGCAACCAAAAAAAGAACATGGATAACAATATAACTAGATTGATAAAGAAATAAAGTAGCTCACTAATTATCATTCTTATTCTATCACTGAATACTTGTGGAACAGCTAGAGAAAAACAGCTTAATATACTACATCACTGTAGTATTTTTTTTCATTGTAATAGCCTACGTAAATATTTATGTAGGCTAAAACGGTGAAATATAGGGAACGCAAATGGCGGCCGCCGTAGCTGCCACCATTTGCATACACGGGTTAGTTTTTGGGGGGGCTTGCCGTGTTAGGCTATGTAAATACTTCCGTAGCCTATCACAGCCTATGTAAAGGCTGTGATAGGCTAAATACTTCCGTATTTGTGGGTTTTTGTGGGTTGGGGGGGTGGGGGCTTCGTTCCACCACAGATTTCGGGGGGCCAAATGCACTGACATTCGACATCACTGAGATCCATGGTGGAATTCTCTGACATCTCTACTCACTCGTAATTCCAGATCATTGATGAACAATTTGAAAAACATTGGCCCCAGTACAGATACCTGTGGAACCCCTCAGTTTGCATCCCTTCACTGGGAGAATATACCATTTATTCCTACTCTGTGTCTTCTGTTCCTTTACCAGTTACTGATCCATACTCTCCTCTTATGCCATGGCTGCTATGTTTGCTCAGGAGTCTTTGGTGAGGGATTTTGTCAAATGCCTTTTGGAAGTCAAAGTAAACAATGCCGATCAGATCACCTCTATCCACATCTTTATTGACACTCTAAAAGTTCGGTGAGTTAGCACCTACCTTTCCAGAAACCACATTAATTCTTTTTCAACAGGGCTTGCTGTCCATACACTTAGTAATTCTATTTAATAATGCTTTCAACCGCTTTACTTGGAACAGACATTAAGCTAAATAGCCTGTAGGTTCCCAGATCCTCCTTGGATCCTTTTTTTAAAAAAAATGGCATTGGCCTTTGTCTAGTCCTCTGGTACAGGGGTTGATCTTAGGGACATGTTATGCATTTCTTTTAGAAGATCAGAAAATTCACATTTGAGTTCTTTAAGAACTCTATGATGGATGCCATCTGGGCTCAGTCATTTATTAACTTTCAGGTTGTTGATAAGGTTGACAACGTCATCTCCTGTCACCACTATTTGACTCAGGTCCTCATGCTCCCTCCCTGGAAACATCAGTTCAGGCACAGGTATCTGTCCTACCTCTTCTTCGGTGAAGACAGGGAAAAGAAGCCAGTTAGCTTCCCTGAATTCTCCTTTTCTTCCTTTAGTATTCCTTTAAGTCCACTGAGATCCACTAGTTCAATTGCCTCCCTACCTGGTTTGCTGCTTCTGATATATTTAACAAATGCTTTATTGTTGGCCTTGATGGTCCTAGTAGCAATATGCTTCTCAAAATGCTTTTTTGCACCTCTTATTTCTGCTTGAATTTTTTTTTTTTTTGCACAATTATGGGCTCCATTTTGTTCTCTTTGGGCAAGACTTCTCTTTTCTGAAGGAAGCCCTTTTTTTCCTTAAGAGTCTCCTTGGCACTGCTAATTAATGATGGTGTTGACCTGTTGGATGTTGTGTTGCATTTCCTCTTCTGAGGTCCACATTCTAGATGACCTTCTGTTATTGTGGTTTTGAGGAACCGCATATTTCATTTATTATATTTATATTGATTTTGAAGGGATGAAACATTTTGACTCCCCTGTTCAACTTTTTAGTAGGTCCCTCATTGTAGACCGGTTTCCACTTTTAAAGTCAAATGCAACTGTGTTGGTTTTCTTTGGCAATTTTCCCACATAAACATATATTAAATCTTGCCTTTATCCCTCTTTGAGGGCTGGCTGTGAGTGCTAATTGGATGTATTTTCAAACTAATTTGGTTGGAGCTCCAGCATTGTTGGTGTATCCTTCCTTGGCTGACCAGTAGAAACTATTCTTGCTGGGACCTCTGCTTCTCTCCTCATGATCTTTTTAAAATGGTTGTTGAATTCTATCTGAACAGGCAATCATCCTTTGCAGTGCACAGGTCTGAAGCTGACCCACTCACAAAAAACAGGAGGTGAGCACACAGGCACTGGAAAAGCAGAGTGAAATTATCTCTGTATGCTCGATAGGCCCCTTCTCCTTCTCATTCTCCTTCTCCTTCTAGTTACAGTGACTGTGCATTGGGAATTGGCCCAAATGTACCATATTTCCTGAGGATAAATACTCCTCTCACCCTCTCTTTCTCCTCACTCCCCAGCTCATTCATTTTCCATTACGAGGGTTTTACGTAATTCTGCTTACCAATTCCCTTTCATCTCACCCACAAAACGCTTCTTCCTGCCAGCTGAACTGTCTACACATTCCATGGCCTAGTTTAATGTCTGAAGCCAGGCTCCATGAGAACAGAACTCATCCCCCCACAATCCAAGCTTTCACTGAGGGCTTAAATAGTTAGTTTTCTGGTGCCTACAGCGCAATTGTGCTACCACAGTATTTCCCCAAATGTAATGTGTATGTTTTAATACTTACTTGTGTTAGCTAAATAGATACTCCTTGGTGTTCAGGCGTTCATGAGCAATCTCAGTTTCCCCTTCCCCACTTTCCCAAAGATAGTCTATAGCCAATGTTAAAAAGTTCATTTTGATGGATGTTTGCTTTTTAGAACATGCACAAGTTTGTACGTGTATCTAGAGGGAGCACATACGGCAACACCACCATGAGTAGTATCTGTTGCCAGCCTTACCCTTAATAAGGGTAATAAGGGATTACCCATAATAATCTGATGGAGATAATCGGCTGCCTCGAAAGTCGGAGCCTTTCGAGTATCCAGTGCAGGATGGCTGGAGCACATTTTTGCTAGATGGAAAATTTCACCTGTCTCACTACGGCGCTTCCAAGTGGGAGGAAGGAGGATCGGGCGAGCGTAGGAAGCTGCATAACACAGCTTCCTGGGTCTCCTCCCCGCTCCCAGGACTGCCCCCTTTTCCCCATCTCTGCACCCCATTTCCAAGTGTGGAGATGTAGCCAAAATGGTGCTGGCTATGAGGTAGGGTTGGCGGAGAATTTCTCCCCGAAACTTCGGGGGGCCGAGCGCCAACATGTTCGTCCCCCCAAACAAGTTTTGGGGAGAAATTCTCCGCACCCCCCCGACCCCCGCACCCCCCTGGGATGGGACTTACCCTTGGCGAATGTCCCTCCCGGCGGTGGGTCCGGCCGGCGGTTCGGCGGGTCTTTGTCTGGGGCGGGAGCGGCAGCCGGTCTTTCGACCGGCTGCCGCCGCCGCCATTACAATAAAAGAAAAGAAAAAAAATGCCCCCGTGATAGGCTATGTGACAATTAACGTAGCCTATCACGGCTAGATTTGCAAAGTCAGCCATGATAGGTTACGTTAATCATCACGTAACCTATCACGGGGCCTTTTTTTTTTAACTTTTTAGTTCGCGGCCGGGCTAGGCGAGGTGCCTCCTCCCTGGCCTGAATTTCGGCCAGGCGAGGCGGGAAGCCTCCCCCCCTGGCCTGAATTTCGGCCAGGCGAGGCGGGAAGCCTCCCCCCCTGGCCTGAACTTCGCGGGGGGAGCAGCGAAGCGCCTCCCCCCCACCACGAAAAGCTTCGAGGACAGGTAAGGGACTTTCATGCACGCCTACTATGAGGGGGTATATTGCATCACCCTATTTCATTTTCTATTTGTAACCATCACCTAAACATGTGTTCCTTTGTTTCATGAGAGTGTCAAATTTTGTTAAGTGACACTTGTTAACAGCTTTGCATCCAACTAGGGATGTCAGAGAATTCCGCCACAGATCCTGGTGAGGCCGAATGCCAGTACATTCGGCCCCCAAAATCTGTGGTGGAACAAAGCCCGCCACCCCCCACCCCATGAAAGGCACACGAAACAGAGCACTTACCTGGTGCCGTTCGCGCTGCTTTGCAAATGGCGGCTGCATCTGCGGCTGCCATTCGCCTCTCCATTTTTGCCGTGATAGGCTACGTAAATACTTAGGTAACCTATCACGGCTAATGCAGGGACACCATTTGCATCCCTGCAGAGGCTGTAATAGGCTATGTAAGTATTTATATAACCTATCACAGCAAAAAAAGAGAATGCAAATGGTGCCGCCATTTGTGTTCCTGTTTTTTTTCCCTGATAGGCTATGTAAATATTTACGTAGCCTATCTCGGTGAAAGACAGAGGCACAAATGGTGGCCACTATGCCATTTGCACCCCTTTTTTTTGCCGTGATAGGCTACATAGATATTTACGTAGCCTATCACAGCAAAAAAAACCAGGAACACAAATGGCGGCCACTGTAGCCACCACCATTTGTGTCTGCAGGCTCCACACACCTGCGAATGCACCCAGCTGGCAGCTCTGCAGAGTCGCCACAGAGCAGAGCCAGCCATGTTAGGATTTCGGGGGGAGGTGGGGAGCACCTCCCCCCCATTGCGAATCACCCCTTAGAACAGGTAAGTAGGGGTGGACAAAAGTCACTTACCTGTCCTCGAAGGACGTTCGCGGGGGGGGGGTGGCAGGCCATTCTGCCATGGATTTCAGGGGGCTGAATGCCAGTGCATTTGGTCTCCCTGAAATCTGTGGCGGAATTCTCCGCCATCCCTAGGCCACGACCACTGACTCCACCCCAGCACTATCTACTAGGCTATCCAAATGGTACATGATATCCGTAACCTTTGCAGTAGGCAGGCAGGCAATTTACCATGTGGTCTACACACTAGGGATGGCAGAGAATTCCGCCCCGGATTTCATTGAGGCCGAATGCATTGGCATTCGGCCACCCGAAATCTGTGGCGGAATGGCCTGCCCCCCCCGCCCACCCGTGGATCCCCCCCCGGGGATAAGACTTAACTGGGGGCAGGCTTATCTTAACTGATAAGACTTAAAAATCCATATACCAAAACTATCTTCATGATCTGGAAAAAGGGGCAAGCTATCTTGTCCCTGGTGTGGTCTCCTCTCACCCAGGTAATCTGGATACAACTGTCATAACTAGGATTCCCGAATAGGAAAAGAAGGGATATTTTTGGGTTGTGGGGCTGTTATTCCTAAGATAAACCAAAATCAGTACAACAACTCTGAGATGACTTAGGAGATCTAGGCATAGGATGGCTGCAAGAACTACAGCTATCCCACTTCCTCAAAGATCCTCACATGAGAACCCTGACAGGACTAGAACAAGCAATGTTAACAGAATGGAAGTGGGGTAAGGGAATTGTATCTCTGTTTTACACTATTTTAATGGATGTCCAGATGGGTTCAATGGCTGGCTTGAAGAAAGAGTGGGAAGATGATTTCGGAAGGGAACTAGAAGATGCTAGTTGGAACAAATTATGGGACAACAGACCATTTAGATCAGTGTCAGCTTCCATCCGAGAAACACCTTGAAAGTTCTGCACAGATGGTATCGCATGCCAATCCAGCTGGGGTGTATTACTTCAATGTGCATCCCCCTCTGTTGGAGAGGCTGCGGGGAGGGGACAAAAGACACATATTTTCACCTATGGTGGACATGCCCACAAATACAGGGATTCTGGTCGCTGGTACATAGAGAAATACTGACTATTACCAGAGAAACAATTTCATATGATCCAGAACATTTTTTTACATTTATCATTATATAAAGGAACTAATGGAGGCATTAAATGTAAACATTTGCTATCATTTGTGTTAACTGCCGCTCACCAGACAATTACACAGCAGTGGGAAAAAGTGAACAATTTGAATTTACCCACGTGATACCAGAATATATGGTCTGTGGCAATATCAGGGGGGGGGGAAAGCCCTCATGATCTACTTTTGATTCAAGGAAAGAGAGAACCGCTAGGATTTCATGCCATGTGGAGGAGTTTTATTCACCATTCATCACAACTGGATTTCCAAAGATATATTCCTGCTTCTCCCCTGAGGATCTGGACATTATAACAGCTTAACAAAGATTATGCAGCACACTCAGTAGTAGTAGTAGTAGTAGTATATTAATTGTGTCACTAAGTTTCTGGTAGCAAACCATTGTGCTCTAGTTGTTAGGGGACTGTTCTCAGGGGGGTTTCATTGTTTTGTTGTTTTTGGTTGTTGTTTATCTTCCTTCATATTGCTTTCTAGATATATAATAAAAATATTTTTAAAAGAAATTAAAAAGAAACACTGCAGTACACATAACTAAAGTAAAACCAGCTGCAAGAAAATGCAGTCATCTAAAAGCACTAAAAACAGTTCCTAAAATGCCTGGCAAAAGAAAAAGGTCTTCACCTGGTGCCCAAAAGACCACAATATAGGCACTGACTGAGCCTGTCTGGGAAGGGTGTTCCACAGACAAGGTGTCACCACTGAAAGGTCCCTCTATTTTTTGGCAGCCACCCACCTTGACTCATTTGGCAGGGGAAGCTGTGGGAAGGCCTCAGATGATGACCTTATTGTCCAGGAAGGTCTAATTTAGAATTTTAAGTGTTTGATGACTTTCATTGATATGTTGTAGGAACAGGGTAGACTCATGCCATTTAAAGTCCCATCAGGTTGACATCTGTGTGACTCATAACAAAATATGCTTAGAACTGGGGTCTTTATTTTTCATATGCTCCAGTGCATTTGCACAGTGGATACCCAATGGAGATCAGTGAAAACTGGGTCTCTTCAATGTCAGGGAAAACACTCACATGCAGTGGACATATGTGTAGAACAGGTCTGCACAACTTGTGAACCACCAATTGAACACAGACTCCTTTTGCTCCCTGCCTGTAACTCCCAAATGAGAAGATTATCAAGCAGCCAGCAAGCCAGGACAGTTAGACCGTGTTCAGCTTGGAGGCCTGGCCTAGAGCTTTCCACAATTTTGAAGAGAATGGGGAAAAAGGAGCTCCACCTGTGCATGGGAGCTTCATGGTCATGATGTGACCCCTTCTAACGGTTTTCTGTGTAATAATATTTGTCCCACCTAGGGATGGGGGAAAATTTCTCTCCGAAACTTCGGGGGGCCGAGTGCCAACGTGTTCGGCCCCCCGAAGTAGTTTTGGGGAGAAAATCTCCAAACACACCCCGCACCCCGCACCCCCCCGGGACGTGACTTACCTTTCCCGAATGTCCCTCCCGGTGGCGGGTCCCGGCGGCGGTTCGTCAGGTCTTCGTCAGGGGCGGGGGCGGCAGCTGCCATTCCAATAAAAGTAAAAAAAAAAAAAACGCCCCCGTGATAGGCTACGTGACGATTAACGTAGCCTATCACAGCTAGATTTGCAAAGTCAGCCATGATAGGCTACGTAAATCGTCACGTAGCCTATCACGGGTGACTTTAAAAAAAAAAAAAGCGCGTACGGCTAATTCACGTTCCTTATTTGGTCACTGTAGTCTATGTAAAGATTACGTAGACTATGGCGAAAATAAGGGCAACGCTATTTGTGTTGTCCTTATTTTCGCCATATTCTACGTAAAGATTTACGTAGACTACAGCAACCCAATTAGGAACGCGAATGGCGGCTCCCTATGGGGGCCGCCATTTGTGTACGCGCTTTTTTTTTTTTAAGTCACCCGTGATAGACTACGAGACAATTAACGTAGCCTATCATGGCTGACTTTGCAGATCTAGCTGTGATAGGCTACGTTAATCGTCACGTAGCCTATCACGGGGGCATTTTTAAAAAAACTTTTTATTTCACAGCCGGGAGAGGCGAGGCGCCTCCTCCCCGGCCTGAATTTTGGCCGGGCGAGGCGGGAAGCCTCCCCCCCAGCCTGAACTTCGGGGGGAGCAGCGAAGCACCTCCCCCCCACAGCGAACAAGCTGCGAGACCAGGTAAGTGGCTTTCGTGCACTCCTAGTACCACCTTCCTAGACAGTTCATTGATTCATGTGATGCATAATGCCAGTTTCCAAAATCTTATGAGCCCCCCACCCCCCCAGGACGGGACTTACCTTGGGTGGATCTTCCTGGCGGCGGCAGCACCGGCGGCGGTTCGGCAGCAGTTCGGCAGCAAACTGACCGACTGCCGCCATTTCCAGTTAATTAAAAAAAAAAACTGATAGGCTATGTAAAGATTTATGTAGCCTATCACGGCTAGATTTTTAAAAATACCGTGATAGGCTACGTAAATCTTTACGTAGCCTATGACGGCTGATTTAAAAGAAAAAAGAAAAACGCGCGTACGCAAATGGCGGCGCCCATGGGCGCCGCCATTTGCGTTCCTTATTTTGGCATGTCTTAGTCTATGTAAACATTTACGTAGACTAAGACGGCGAAAATAAGGGGAAAGCAAATAGCATAGATGCTATGCTATTTGCGTTCCCCTTATTTTCGCCGTCTTAGTCTACGTAAATGTTTATGTAGACTAAGATGTGCCAAAATGAGGAATGCAAATGGCGGTGCCCATGGGCACCGCCATTTGCGTAAGCGCATTTCTTTTCTTTTAAAATTTATGTTAACATTTACGTAGCCTATCATGGCTGACTGCAGGGACGCAAATGGTGGCGGCTATGGCCGCCGCCATTTGCGTCTCTGCTAGGCAGCAACCATATGTCCAGCCACTGGCGGAGCCGGCCGGCGGCTCCACAGAATCCCTGCGGAGCAGAGCCGGCCGGCCAGAATTTCAGGGGGGAGGGACGGAGCACCTCCCCCCCGGCCAGAATTTCGGGGGGAGGGATGGAGCGCTTCCCCCCTACCACAAATATCACCCTTCAAAAATTAAGTGACTTTCGTACATCCCTATTATAGGCATAAATGGACCATTTTGGCCTGTAATGTTGCATAGATGGGGCCCTTAGGGCCGCTATTTGTGGAATAATTAATCTATGGAAGTTCCTGAGCCTGCAGGAATTATGGGTGGTTGCAGATGGCTCTGGGTAGGTGTGGGCAGCTTGCAAGCATGAAGGAGGGGATTATGAGGGGCTCCAGGGGCCTGCGAATGGGGGCAGTGGCTCAGCAGGCACACAGAGGACTTGGACAGGGGGGTGTCCATGCATCCCTACACTGGGGTAAAGTTTTTAGGAAGCAAGAGCGAGACATATCCCAAATAATCTCAGCATATCTAGGATAGGTACTTGTCAATGTAACTGTGAAAATACTCGGTTGTCTGTTAGTATCTTTTTTTCTTCTTTGAATTTAGCTCCATCCCTTTCTAGGGATGGCGGAGAATTCCGCCACAGATTTCATTCCCCCAAAACCCATGGCGGAATGGCCTCCCACTCCCAGCCACCCCGCGGAATCCCCCCAGAACGAAACTTACCTGGGGCGGCAGTGGCAGCAGCTCCGGTGGCGGCGGCTGGTCTTTTGGCTGGCTGATGCTGCCACAAATGGCAGCCGCCATAGTGGCTGCCATTTGTATCCTGCCAGGCCGCCATGATAGGGTACATAAGTATTTACGTAGCCTATCATGGCAAAGAACAGGGACGCAAATGGAGGCCGCTACACCGTTTGCGCTGCTGCTTTTTCTGTGATAGGCTAGTAAATACTTAGGTAGCCTATCATGGAAAAAGCAGCAGTGCAAACGGCGTAGCGCCCGCCTTTTGTGTCCCTGCTCTTTACCATGATAGGCTATATAAATACTTACGTAGGCTATCACAGCAGCCTGGCAGGATGCAAATGGTGGCTGCTATGGAGGCTGCCATTTCCGTCCACAGCAGCTCGTCCACGGCCGGAACTCCGGCTGCGGAGAGCCCTGGCCAGCGGCTCTGCGGAGCCGCCGCAGAGCAGAGCCGGCCAGGGAGGATTCTGGGGGGAGGGATGGAGCGCCTTCCCCCCCACGAATCACACCTGCAAAAAGGTAAGTGACTTTCGTACATCCCTATCCCTTTCTAAGGGGATTCTCATTCAACAATAGTGCAAGAGAGACAATACAGGTTGATGGAAATGGAGATGCTGTCACAGGATTTGATGTTACAAACTGGATAATTTTCCCAAATCAAATTTTCATGAGAGTTAAAGTGGGAATGTTCAATCCAGTAGCTTCTCCTGGAAAAAGGTTAACCATCCATGATAAAAGCATTGTGTGGCCTAGAACATTCAACCAGGTGAGACAGAAAAAAGCATGCCGGATGTAGCACGAATGGTTTGTTTGTTTAAAAATATTTTACATCATCTGTGATGTTCAGCACACACAGGTGGGGTACAATAATAGAACTACAAAAGGAATTAAAGAGGCATGGGGGTGCCCCTTTAGTTTAGGTGAGTGACACACAGAGTAAAGTTTCACCCTTCCAAGTACAAGTCTCAAACTTGTGTTGCCTATGAAAATGACAGCAGTTGAGCTAATACCTGAAAACCTGATATCTGTATTCTACCTTATGTGGTCTACAATTGCACAGACATTCAAATCAATCTCATTAAAGTTTCCACTGCTACACCCTGTTAAATAGTGCTTAAAATTTGATCATTTCCACTTTTTTCTCCAATTCCAGCATGGCTTTTGAGTCCTTCAAATTTTGGTGAAAACTACTTCTGTACTTTATTCTTGCTTGTTGAGCAGGTGTGCCTTCCATTGGTTTGGTGATGTTCTGAGCAGGGGCTATAAAAACTTTAGGGTTTTTCTGTCCTTTTATATCCTATGGCAGCAAATGCTGGAGAAGCATTGTCATGCATGCTCAATGACATTCTGAGAGGGATGTCAGGGAATTCCACCCGCATTTTAAATGGGATCGAATTCTGACAAATCCAGTCCATGGAATCCTCCTCAGAACAGGGAGGCCTGGTCAACCCGGACTGGAGCTCACATGGACCCTTTTCTTTTTTGTCCATCAAACGGTGGATTTTATGAAAATAATTACAAAAATAACTCCATAAATTGGTAATGGAGGAAGAAGACCGCGAATGTCTTTACCCTTTTTACGAGGCATTTTCTGGAGGCTGTCTTTTGCTGGGGCTGAGTTGTCCATGGAAATCCTCCATCTTTTCTGTTTATTGTCTGGGGAGGTCAGGTGAGGTGAGGCCAGTTCCGGTCAGGTGAGGCCAGGTCCGGTGAGGTCAGGACAGCTCCAATGAGGTCAGGTGAGGTGAGGTCACGTGAAGTGAGGGGACTGGAAGTTACGTGGGGAATCCTTGTGAAGGGCTTTATTCTTACGGAGACCGAGTGTGCGCAAAAAGGATTTTTCGGCAGGAATTACGAAATTATTTACATAAGTTCAGGGAGCTGAAAAAATGGGGGGGGGATCTGGGGCAGGTGGATGGCAGAACAGGGCAGCCCTCGGCTCTGTGGAATCCTCGTGGAGCAGAGTCGCTCCGCGAGGATTCCAGGGGGGAGGAACGGATCACCTCCCCCGCTCGGATTCCCCACCAGAACAGATGATGGCGAATCCGTACATCCCTGCATTCTGAAGCTAGAATGCTGTAAGTATTTCCAGTCTTTTCCAAGAGTTTTGCCAAGGAAATCAATGGCATTAATGTGATTAATGCCAATTCCTTCAGTTATACGATGAGACCCCACAACGTCAGGTTACACATCATACATAGATTGGGGCTCTAGCGAGGGGGTGCTTATGTGGACGTTAAACCATTGCCCCCCTCTCCTATTGTCTCACTCTGAACCAGCCCACCCTGACTCCACTTACATTGCCAAAAATGAATGTGCTTGCCCAGACCTTTCAGGATATTTGTGCTCAGTTATGAAGGAATAAACGGAAGCCAGACATTACGTCTGTACCCACATCCCCCTGCCTACATGATCCCTGCACATGATCAGGTGAATACAATAACAGGGCTTCAGATTCAAACAGATTGCTAGTATCTCCTGTATACTGTATATCTCCTCTAAATAATTTTGCCCCAGCACCAGAGATATCTCTCCGTCTGTCTGTCTGCCTCCCTCCCTCCCTCTCTCTCTCTTTCCTTGAACTGCTCGGCATGTTCATATGTTTGTTGGATTAAAAAAAAAAAAATAGCCAAAAGGAAGACTCCCAATTTCCAGCCCAACAGGGGCGGCTGTTTGGCTCAACTCTAGCACATACATGCACCTAACACATATACTCACTGGCACAACAGAAAGGTTCTTTACATTTGCAAATAGTGTTTCCTTTATTTTTGCCGTTGTCTACGTAAATCTTTACGTAGACTAACCCTGTCCAAATAAGGAATGCAAATGGCAGCGCCCATGGGCACCGCCATTTGCGTACGCGCTTTTTTTTTTTCAAAGTCACCCGTGATAGGCTACGTAAAGATTTACGTAGCCTATCATGGCTGACTTTGGAAATCTAGCCATGATAGGCTACGTAAATCGTTACGTAGCCTATCACGTCTTTTTTTTTAATTTACTTTTTTTATTTCGCGGTTGGGGAGATGGGGCACTCCCCCCCCGGCCTGAATTTCGGCGACGAGGGATGGGGCGCCTCCCCCTGGCCTGAATTTCAGCTGGGAGGGGCGGGGCGCCTCCCCCCCGCCAAGAACTTCAGGGGGAGAACTGAAGCCCATCCCCCCCACCACGAAGCAAGCTTTCGTCCATCCTTAGTCCTAACCATTCTCTACCAATGTTTTTGCTTAGGTGCTGCCCATTTCTCTGTGTAATGAAAACTGCCGTCCTGGTTACATCAGGAAAAAGAAGGAAGGGGAGCCATTTTGCTGTTATGATTGTGCCCCATGTCCTCAAGGGAAGATCTGTTATTGGAAGGGTAAGAGTCATAGTTCTTCACACATATAAAGTATTCTACATATTATACAATACCCTGCAAAACTGATATAATGAAAATTGGTGTGGGCTTTGGTCTGGAAGGAGTAGGAACAAGTTATTGATCCTTGAGTATCTGTGTCTGTGAAAGTTTTATACAGTTATAGATCCAAGGGTGATAGTCAGACAGGCAGGCAGGCAGGCACGCAGGCAGACATGCTCTAAGGTTGTGTGGAACTCGACTGGAGAGGGTCAATGGGACCAGAATGATTAAAAATCTTCCCCAATAGTCAGTAGCAAGTTTCCAGGCCCACCTTTTGTCAATCTATGTATTTGTAATAAACTCAAATATTGCAAAATGCCATAAGCCTCCAGTGAGTGATTACTTTCCAAGAGAAATCAATCCCAAATAAGCAAAACACCCAAGACCAGCCCAACCAGCAGGCTCAGTGAGCATCCTGCCTCCGTAGGCAGATTGGAAGAGGTAGTGAACTGTGCGCGCACACACACACACACACACACACACAGCCTGCTGCCTTCACAACTCAGCTTCCAGCCACCACTGCCAGCCTGCTTTACACTGACGTCCTCCTCGTGTCATGTTGGGTAATGCATGTTGGAGGGTTTTAAATGGTGGTTGCCTTCTGTTGTGTCTGACACTCTGGGTTTAAGTGGGAGTTAACCCGTTGCAACAAGAAGCTGCTGCTACTACTACTGCTAGAACCAAGTAAGCTGAGCTCACTGGGCAGAAGGATGTTGTGCGTGATTGGCAGTGGCAACAGGGGCAGGTGCAAAGATGTCAGCCTAATTGTGGTTTTGCTTGCCTACGTCATGTAGAGATGTCAGAGAATTTCGCCACGAATCTCGGGGAGGCCAAATGCCAGCGCATTCGGCCCCCCAAAATCAGTGGTGAAACAGTCTGCCCCCCCGCCGCCCCCGGGACGGGACTTACCTTGGGCGAATCTCCCTGGTGGCGGCGGCGGCGGCAGCTCCGGCGGCTCTGGCGGCAGTTCAGCGGCAGTTCGGCGATGGCCAGTCTTCTGACCAGCTGCCGCTGCCGCCATTTCAATTAAAAAAAAAAAAACGTGATAGGCTACGTAAAGATTTACGTAGCCTATCACGGCTAGATTTTTTAAAAATACCATGATAGGCTACGTAAATCTTTACATAGCCTATCACGGCTGAGTAAAAAACAAAAAACAAAACCGCGCGTACGCAAATGGCGGCGCCCATGGGCGCCACCATTTGCGTTCCTTATTTTGGCATGTCTAGTCTACGTAAACATTTACGTAGACTACGGTGAAAATAAGGGGAACGGAAATAGCGTAGCGTCTATACTATTTGCGATCCCCTTATTTTCACCGTAGTCTATGTAAATGTTTACGTAGACTAGACATGCCAAAATAAGGAACGCAAATGGCGGCGCTCATGTGCGCTGCCATTTGCGTACGTGCGGGTTTTTTTGTATTCTTTTTACTCAGCCTTGATAGGCTACATAAACATTTACGTAGCCTATCACGGCTGACTGCAGGGATACAAATGGCGGCGGCTACAGCCGCCGCCATTTGCAGACCCGGCCGGTCAGGATTCGTGGCGGGAGGGACAGGGCGCCTCCCCCCTGGCCAGAATTTCAGGGGGGAGGGACGGGGTGCCTCCCCCCCACCTCGACTCACATTTTGTCAAAATGTAAGTGACTTAACATCATGCAGGGCTATGGCATGTACATCCCTAACATCATGCAGGGCTATGGCATGGGCTGACAATGGCTGTGCCTCTGGAAATTCCCACAGCAGGAGGGAGGGGGAGAGAGGGGGGAGAGAGGGAGAGAGAGAGAGGGAATTTCAAGCTAGGTTGTGGTGCTTAGGTGAGATTTACACAGACATCTTTGCTCACAGTCCATGCATTGCCATGATACCATAACAAAATGTCAGAGAATTTTACCACAAATCTCGGGGAGGCCAAATATCAGTGCATTCGGTGCCCTGAAATTGGTGGTGAAACGGTCTGCCACCCCCCCCCCCGGGACAGGACTTACCTAGGGCGAATCCTCCTGGCGGCGGCGGCTGAGGCGGCGGCGGCTGAGGCGGTTGGTCTTCTGACCATTTGACGCCGCCACCATTTCCAGTAAAAAACAAGACAAAACAAAAAAGTTTACGTAGACTAGACGTGCCAAAATAAGGAACGCAAATGGCGGTGCCCATAGGCACCGCCATTTGCATGCGTGTGTTGTTGTTGTTTTTAACTCAGCCGTGATAGGCTACTTAAACATTTGTGTAGCCTATCACGGTATTTTTTAAAAATCTAGCCGTGATAGGCTACGTAAATCTTTATGTAGCCTATCATGTTTTTGTGTGTGTTTCTTTTAGGGATGGGGGAGAATTTCTCCCCGAAACTTCGGGGGGCTGAGCACCAATGCATTCGGCCCCCTGGAATCGGTGGTGAAATTCTCTGCCCCCCGCCCCCACCCGGGATGGGACTTACCTTTCACGAATGTCCCTCCCGGAGGCGTGTCCTGGCGGCGGTTCGTCGGGTCTTCGTCAAGGGTGGGGGCGGCAGCCGGTCTTTCGACAGGCTGCCGCTGCCACCATTACAAGGAAAGTAAAACAAAAACAAAACCCTGTGATAGGCTACGTAACGATTAACGTAGCCTATCATGGCTAGATCTCCAAAGTCAGCCGTGATAGGCTACGTTAATCGTCACGTAGCCTATCACGGGTGACATTGAAAAAAAAAAAGTGCGTATGCAAATGGCGGCCCCATAGGGCGCCGTCATTTGCATTCCTTATTTGGTCCCTGTAGTCTACGTAAATCTTTACGTACACTACGGCGAAAATAAGGGCACGCTATTTGCATTGCCCTTATTTTTGCCGTAGTCTACGTAAAGATTTACGTAGACTACAGGGACCAAATAAGGAATGCAAATGACGGTGCCCTATGGGGGCCGCCATTTGCGTACGCGCTTTTTTTTTTCAAAGTCAGCCGTGATAGGCTACATAACTATTAACGTAGCCTATCATGGCTGACTTTGGAGATCTAGCCATGATAGGCTACGTTAATCGTTACGTAGCCTATCCCGGGGGTGTTTTTTTTAAAAAAACTTTTTTTTCCGCGGCCGGGAAGACAGGGCACTTCTACCCGGCCTGAATTTCGCCGGCGAGGGATGGGGTGCCTCCCCCCCGGCCTGAATTTCGGCCGGGCGATGTGGGGCGCCTCCCCTCGCATGAACTTTGGGGGGAGAACCGAAGCACCTCCCCCCCACCGTGAAGCAAGCTTCGAGGACAGGTAAGGGACATTCGTCCATCCCTAGTTTTTTTAAAACTTGGAAATGGCGGTGGTGGCAGCCGGTCGGAAGACCAGCCGCCGCCACCGCCGCCGAACCGCTGCCGAACCCCAGCCAGAGCTGCTGCCGCCAGGGAGATTTGCCCAAGGTAAGTCCCGGGGGGCGGGGGGGCAGACTGTTTTGCCACCAATTTCGGGGGGCCGAATGTGCTGGCATTCGGCCTCCCTGAGATTCGTGGTGAAATTCTCTAACATCCCTAGTACATTTGTCCTTCAGGCTACAGAGGGAATCAGGTATACCTCCTCTGACTAAAGTCTAGGGATGGCGGAGAATTTCTCCCCGAAACTTCGGGGGGCCGAGCGCCAACGTGTTCGGCCCCCCGAACAAGTTTCGCGGAGACATTCTCCGCACCCCCCCGCCCCCCACACCCCCTCCCGGGATGGGACTTAGCTTTGCTCAATGTCCCTCCCGGCAGTGGGTCCGGCCGGCAGTTCGGCGGGTCTTCGTCTGGGGCGGGGGCGGCAGCCGATCTTTCTACCGGCTGCCGCCGCCGCCATTGCAATAAAAGAAAAAAAAAACGCCCCCGTGATAGGCTACGTGACGATTAACGTAGCCTATCACAGCTAGATTTGCAAAGTCAGCTGTGATAGGCTACGTTAATCGTCACGTAGCCTATCACGGGTGACTTTAAAAAAAAGAAAAAAAAGCGTACGGATAATGGCGGCCCCCATAGGGAGCCGCCATTCCTGTTCCTTATTTGGTCGCTGTAGTCTACATAAACATTTAAGTAGACTACAGCGACCAAATAAGGAACGCGAATGGCGGCTCCCTATGGGGGCCGCCATTTGCGTACACGCTTTTTTTTTGTTAAGTCACCCGTGATAGGCTACGTGGCGATTTACGTAGCCTATCACGGCTGACTTTGCAGATCTAGCCGTGATAGGCTACGTTAATCATCACGTAGCCTATCACGGGGGCGTTTTTGTTTTGTTTTTTAACTCTTTAGTTCACGGCCGGGCGAGGCGAGGCGCCTCCTCCCCGGCCTGAATTTCGGCCGGACGAGGCAGAAAGCCTCTCCCCCGGCCCGAATTTCGGCCAGGTGAGGCGGAAAGCCTCCCCCCTGGCCTGAACTTCACGGGGGGAGCAATGAAGCGCCTCTCCCCCACCACGGGAAATCTTCGAGGAGATGTGACTTTCGTCCACCCCTACTAAATTCTGAACCCATATGTTTTCAGTGGTGCTTTGATACAAAATCCGTGTTTACTTATGTGAGCATCTAATTAAAACAAACAACAACAACAACGAACACACTCTCTTACCAAAAGTCTTGATGCAGTTCATCAGATAGTGGCAAAAAAGCCCGCTGGTGAATATAGCTCAATTCATCACTAATCGTGCCCCAAAGTTTCCTCTCTCAATGATTCCATTGATCTGGAGCTGTCCTGTATGCTGTATGTTTCATTTGACTCATCAGTATGAGTGCTGCGGGTCCTACAACCCAAAGGCCTTGATAGGAAGTCATAGAATAGTATCATAGAATAGTACGGTTGGAAGGGGCCTACAGGGCCATTGAGTCCAACCCCAATAATGCCCAAGTGTGGCATTACATCCAGTTTTAGGCTTTTACCATTGTACCATGCTGACTTTGAATTGTTAGGATTGTTGTTTTTGGGATCTTTCTATTTTTATATATATTTGCCCTGGGGCTATTCTACTTATGACTGGGGAAGGCAATGGCAAACCACCCCACTACAGTCTGCCATGTAACACCAGCGAAAGCGGCGTCCCTCTAGAAGTCCGCAATGACCTGGTGCTTGCACAGGAGGAACCTTTCCTTTCCTATTCTACTTAATGCAAATATTTTGAGCATTCCAGTGTCTTTTTGATATGGCTGTGGACTGCTTCAGTAGAAAGCCTGAACAACAGGGCAAAGTGGGCTGATTCAGAGGTGCCTCATTGTGATACATAGGGATGTACGAAAGTCACTTACCTTTTCACAGCTTGGATTTGCAGGGGGGGAGGGACGCAGTGGGGGGGGGAGGGACTGGAATCCTCTCTGGCTGGCTCTACTCTGTGGTGGCTCTACAGAGCCACTGGCCAGGGCCGTCGTCAGCCGGAGTTTCAGCCGTGGCTGGGCTGCTGCGGACGCTAATGGTGGCCGCCATAGTGGCCGCCATTTGCATCCTGCCAGGCTGCCATGATAGGCTATGTGAATATTTACGTAGCCTATCACGGCAAAGAGCAGGGACGCAAACGGCAGCCGCTACGCCATTTGCGCCACTGCTCTTTCCGTGATAGGCTACATAAGTATTTACATAGCCTATCACAAAGGCAGCCACGCAATTGGCGTAGTGACCGCCATTTGCGTGGCTGCCTTTACCATGATAGACTGTGTAAATACTTACATAGCCTATCACGGAAAGAGCAGCGGCGCAAACGGCGTAGCGGCCGCTCTTTGAGCCCCTGCTCTTTGCCATGATAGGCTACATAAATACTTATGTAGCCTATCATGGCAGCGTGGAAGGACGCAAATGGCAGCCGAGAGACCAGCTGCTGCCGCCGCCAAACATCCGCCCCAGGTAAGCTACGTCCCGGGGGGGATTCTGCGGGGGGGGGGGAGGCCATTCAGCAACTGGTTTCGGGTGGCCAAATTCCAGTGCATTTGGCCTCACCGAAATCCGTGGTGGAATTCTCTACCGTCCCTAGTGATACAAAGTGGGTCAGACCAGCACCCGAGGCACCCTGAAGTGAAGCAGCTCCTCCAAAAAGCACCTAATCTGCCTTAGAGATCAGTAGCTCTTCTTATGCCTTCTGAGCAGTGCAGGCAGACTCTCTCCAAAATGTATCAACTTCTGAAAGATCATGAGGAGTGGCAGGAGGAGGAGGAGGGAGGAGGAGGCGGGGGGAAGGTGACTGGAGGAGGAGGAAGTGTGCATTGGCAAATGGGACCTCTAGGGATGAACCTAGTTAGCCTCCTTACACACACACATGCACACCTTACCACATCAACACCTCACTTGATTATCCCTTTATGAACTTTGGTTTGAGATTCTGAGAACAGCTCATTTTACCTGTGCCTTGCACAAAGCCTAGTGGGCCATGCTGCCTAAACTTTGGCAGGTGCAATGCTCTCCAGGGGGACTGAGAGGGCCCAGAATTCAAGCACTTCTGTAGAAACAAGGAAAAGGTATAGCTCTTTGCTTTGAGACATTTTGTGGGGAAAAAATCAAATATTAACCATGCCTGGAAAAAAACCTCGTGGGGCAAATTGTCTGAAATTTGGCAGGTGGAGTTCCCTCTAGGGGGGCTGAGAGGTCTCCAAATTTCATGTATGAATCATAGGGGTGTATGGATTCCCCACCATCCATTCCGGTAGGGAATCCAATGGGGGAGGGAAGGCAATCTGTTCCTCACCCCCGGAATCCTCCAGAGCGGCTCCATTCCATGAGGATTCCAGGGGAGGAAACAGCTTGGGGGCCACTTACCTTCCCTCCTGTCAGCCAGAGCCATTCGCCTCCTCCCTGTCCCTGTCAATCACCATGTCTTTTCTGTAAAAAAAAAATTAAAAAATGGCGACCAGCAGGATATGCCCATAGACTTAGATGCAAATAGAGTCATGAATCTTGCGCCTAAGTCTATGTGTCCATAGGCTTATACACAAGATTCAAGGCTCTATTTTGAATATAAGTCTATGGGCACATCCTGCTGATTGCCATTTTTTTTTTTTTTAAAGAAAAGACATGGCGTTCAGCAGGGACAGGGAGGAGGTGAAAGGCTCTGGCTGGCAAGAAGCAGCCGAGTGCCGTTCCGCCTCCAGTCCTCCTGGAGCAGAGGTAAGTAGGAATGGCAGAGAATCGCTCTCGAGTGCCAATGCATTTGGCCCCTGAAAAATTGGTGGGGAAATTCTCCGCCGGCCCCCCGCCCCCCCTCGGGATGGGACTTACCTCATGCGAATGTCCCTCTCGGCGGCGGGTCCCGGTGGCGTTTCGGCAGCATTTCGGCGGGGGTGGCGGCCGGTCTTCTGACCGGCTGCCGCCGCCGCCATTGCAAAATAAAAAAGTAAAGTGAAAAAAAAACCCACACCCGTGATAGGCTACGTAACGATTTACGTAGCCTATCATGGCTATATTTCTAAAGTCAGCCGTGATAGGCTACGTAAATCGTCACGTAGCCTATCACGACTGACTTTGAAAAAAAAAAAAGCGCGTACGCAAATGGCACCGCCATTTGTGTTCCTTAGTTTGGCACAATGCTATTTGCGTTCCCCTTATTTTCTCCGTAGTCTACGCAAATCTTTACATAGACTAGACATGCCAAACTAAGGAATGCAAATGGCGGCGCCCCATGGGCGCCGCCATTTGCATACATGCTTTTTTTTTTTCCAAAGTCACCCGTGATAGGCTATGTGACGATTAACGTAGCCTATCATGCCTGACTTTGGAAATCTAGCCATGATAGGCTACGTAAATCATTACGTAGCCTATCACAGGTGTTTTTTTTTTTTACTGTACTTTTTTTCACGGCCGGGGAGATGGGGCGCTCCTCCTCAACCTGAATTTCGGCAGTGAGGGATGGGGCGCCTCCCCCCCGGCCTGAATTTTCGCCGGGCGAGGCGTGGCGCCTCCCCCCCCTCGCCTGAACTTCGGGGGGAGAACCAAAGCACCTCCCCCCCACTGCGAAGCAAGCTGCGGGACGAGGTAAGTCCCTTTCGTCCATCCCTAGAGGTAAGTGGTCCCAATCTGCTGTGGATTCCTGAGGCCAGATTCCAAAGAATCCGGCCTCATTTTAATCCGCAGCGGATTTCTCTGACATCCCTAATTAATCATAAAAACTGAAGAAGTAATGGCCATCTGTGTTTTCCCCAAGTCAACAGGGAAATGCCCGAAACGAGTGATCCAGACATCCAAATCTCTCTTTGGATCTGTATCCAAGTCAAAGGGGGGGGCACAATTGGTCTGAAGTGGAGCAGGGCTGTTTTGAAAGATCCGAAGAGGCATCAAAGAGGAGGGGGGGGTCACTGCACATCCCTACTAGTTTCACTGTAATTTCTAGAGGTTATTTTTTGTTCTGTACTTAAATTAAACTTGCATTAAAATTCATTTCTCTTTACAGTGCCACTCACACCAACACTCCTGTTTTAATTCTGGCACTAGTTTTGGCCCAAAGGTTCTGCTTTCCGAGGTGGACAGCGCCCTGCCCCATCCTTAACAGTCAATGTGAAATAATAACAAATTAAATAACTAACAATTCATTGTCTTTTCATGACACCCCAAATCTGCTGCCTGAGGCAGCAACCTCTCCCTGTCTAATAATGTAGGGCCATCCTTACCCAACACACACACACACACATACACACTTATTTTCTCTGTATCTAGCTGTATCACTGATTTTTCAAACAGTTGTTATCTTCTAACTTTATCAATTCCATTGACTTTTAAGTCTATGTTTATAATTCCCTTGATGTATGATTTAAATTCACTTTAGGGGTTTTTATTTTTGATATGCAAATGATGGTTTCAAGTGCCTTGTCTAAGGTCTCTGACTTCCTTAGCTTTGGGGAGTGTCACATTTTCCTCTGCATCCAGAGTTCAATGTCAGAGGTTTCTACAATTGTGTTCAGTTAAGATGTATGTTATGTGCACACATATATGCGACAAGTTGGACAGAAGGCTGCCAAGCTACATCGGTCTCTTCATATAACAGGTTGGCCACTGATGAAAAATTAGCCAGTCAGAAATAAAATTTGGGTGAGGTGCAGCCCAAATGACAACAGGGTAAATTACAGATCAAGCTAGCAGGTGTCTGACATGCTCCAGCTGAAACTGAATTCTGAGTAGGTAGCAGTAGGGTTGGATGAGTTCCCCCCCCCATCCAGGTTCTCTGGTGCCTGCCCAGCCCCTGCCCCTGCTCACTGACCCACCGGGCTGCACTCAAGCCCCCCTCCATGCTCGGTAAGCATCCCACAACTTACCTGGGCTCGTTCACCTCTGTCCCGATCATCATGTTTTTAAAAAAACATGCTTATTGGCAGCCTGTGCCCATAGACTTATACAGAACATAGTGCTGTGTATCTAGAGTATGTGGGCAATTCACAGCGCTTTTTGCATATAGGTGTATGTGCTCAGACTTATACGCAAAAAGTGATGTGAATCGCCCACATGCTCTAGATACACAGCACTATTTTCTGTATAAGTCTATGGGCACAGGCCTCTGAACGCCATGTTTTTAAAAAAACATGGCGATTGGGACAGAGATGGACGGGCCCGGGTAAGTTGCGGGCTGCTTACCAAATGCAGGAGGGCGGTCTGGGGACCGGCGGGGGTGGGAGGGCTTGGCAGGTGCACCTTGGGGGCCAAGTGCTGGTGGTCTGACAGATTTGTGGACCGAAATGGGTGCCCGAGCCATCCCTAGGTAGCAGCGACCTGGGCTGGTGCTTCCTGAGTATCACACTGCCCGCCTTCATTGAGAGGACTGAGCTATCCACAATAGTTGGCTCAGGTCTTAGATGAGAGCCTGGAGCCAGTTTTGCAGCAAGACATCCAGGCCAGGCTGCTGAGGCAAAGGAAATCCATGACCTTGGCTCTCTTCCTCACTGGCCAATAGTTGTTTCAAGAGTTGTTTAATCTCTTTCTAACTATTGCAACTCCACAACTTGTGAATCTGAAGTACAGCTCATGGGTAAACTCAATGACATGAGCCATTTTCTCTGTGAACTTGATCCTGATTCAGTTGTTTTTTGGTCTTTTAAGTGCCAAAATAATGGCAGGACACGGGAAGTGAATTTTCTCCCCTGTAATTATCAGCATGTCTCTGATTAACTCTCTGCCTCACTAAACCCCAAGGGATATCTAGAGGCCTCAAGACAAAATAGCAATAACACTGTAATAAAAGCTATCCATAATGCTCAGAGCTGGACCAAAGGGCCAGAAGCTCTGTCTCACAGAGGGCTGATAATTTTCAGGGATTTCTGCATTGCTGGATTTACCGGGATTTCTACAGAGATAAAATACGAATAGTAGCTTGAGATATCTGTACCTACTGGTTCCATCTTTTTCCCAAAAGATTCCTCCTTTTCTTGTTATTGCTTGATGCATCACTACAGCAAAGGGTCAAATATTTCATGGGGTTTTATCTGTGCATGAAGCAGGAACAACCCCCACCTCCACCCCAACATCCAGGCATTTTAAAATTGGGGAATTGCTGTAGATACTCTCTTATATCAACTTAATGGTTTTTCAATCGGGGTTTTATTTATATATACTATTGATATGTAAACCCCTTATGGATTTTCTTATATTTAGTGATGTATAAATCCCATGAATACATAATAAATGAAATAAATAGGGTCAGCTCTTATTCAAAGCAGGTTATAAACAAGTGATTCTGAGACATCAAATGCTCTTTTTTCCTCCCACTCATTATTGTGAATTTTTACAAAACAAAACAAAACCATTAGAAAACCTAAAAAAGGGAACAAAATAGAAATAAAAATACAACAACATTTTAGGACATCAAACGCCCTTGAGGAAAATAGGGGAATGTGTCTCTAAACAGGAACTTGTGTCCTCCAAATGGTGGTGTTCTGGGTCGGGTTGCTTTGGCTGCTGCCTCATTTTGTGTGCAAGACAGATTCTGTTCATCACAGCATGAAGACTCCTTCACATAAATGCAGAGTGAGTGACCACATCACCAGTAGGCATGAGTTTTATCAATGGGGAGACCCTGTCATCGGAGAGGTTGCTTCTACCTTCTCTTTCCTGTACCCGCCAACAACTTTCAGTGAAAAGCCATCTTCTGTGCTCACGAAGGAACTCATGTAAGGACTTCTGTTCTATTAGTTTCCTTTTGCTTATACCATAATAACCGGGAACAGCTAATTAAGCAACAGAAAACTTAAAAACCTTCAATAAGGTTTCCATTTTTAAAAATGGTATAAAGGCCACTTTGGGGATTTCTATACTATAATTTCTTCATTGCTAATAATTTACTCATTTTTTTCATCACATAATTCTAACATGATATTATATTTTATTTTGGAATACAATTGAAGAAATAAAGGCAGCCAAAAAAGAAACGAAAAGAAAAGAAAATTGAAAATAATATAACTAGATCACTGAGGAAATAAAGGAGTTCACTAATTATCATTCTTATTCCATCACTGAATGCTTGTGGAACAGCTAGAGTAAAACAGCACCAACCAATACAGTGCCACTGAAAGGATGATAACTAATGATATATTGTGTGTGTGTGTGTGTGTTATTTTGTGTGTGCATTAGTCAGAAATATATAGCAACCACACTTGGTTGGAAGTTGATCTAAAGTGTGTAGAGCTTCCACACAGGAAATAAATGGAAACTGTGGCACCATAATATCGATCTTACAGTCAGGGTTCCTTGCTTGCCGCACTTGCTGACTAATTTTACACATAACCATAGTATCCCAAATTATATCAACTCACTGCTGTTTAGTTGGTTGCTCTGGGGACTTCCAGTTATGTGCTCTGCAGTATGGTTTATGCTTACCCAGAAGTAAGTCTCCAGTGCCCTCTGATCCAGAGGAAACCAAGAACAGGCAGTACTACCTAGAAATTAATCATATATGGGGAAAAGTGGGGAAAGTGTAATAATATCCCCTCCTTACAATGTCCGAAGGGCTTTATATCTACCATTTCCACATGGCTTTGGCTATGTACTATTTGACAACAGGAGATGCACAGTGCTGACAACCTGTAGTCCTGCCTGACATATAGGCCCCCGGTAACAATGTCAAATGCCTGATACTAAGATGCTACTGGGAATTACTTTGAACAATAAAACATCCCTGATGTGAACACAGGGAAAGAAAACTGTTGACTGTCCTGAATACTGCAAATATGGTGAGAAGTATGGTGTAAGGAAAAGGAATTAACCATTATCAGTATGAAAACATGATGCTCTTTGCTTTCAGCCTGTCCTATGAATAACAAAATCTCTGGCATTAAAATTTGAGAACATGATGCATGCTTTATTATTAAAGCTACATATCCAAATTAATACAAAGTAATACTAGCATGGTACATTGTTATAACCTAATGCACATAATATAACCCTTTTGTACTCCGGCTTCCCCAACACACACATACCTTAACTGAAATGATCAGACATAACAGCAAAGCCACTGTTGTCATTTTCCAAAAAAAAAAAAAAAAACCTCTCCAGATCTCTGATAACCCAATATTCTTTACTCACTGCACTGTTTTTAGAACTATATCCAAGTACTCTGTGGATCTCAAAAACCTCTTATGAGAAAACCAGATTACGTTACCAGCTCACTGGGGTTAGAGGACAGGGGGATACCTGCCAAGGCACCAGCAAGGGAGCTATTTAAAAGATGTTGACCTCACAGATTCTGTACAGCACAGCAGGTTGTTCAGCGTTTTAGCTCTTCTTTGACATGGATATTCTATTGTGCAAGTGGATAAAACAATCAATAGTAATTTTCTTTCGGGGGATTATACCAGGGACAATATTGTTATAGGCTGCATTCAAAGAGCATTAGAGAGCTCAAATTATTTCAATCAATGTACATTTCAAATATGTGCATGAAAGAATGTGTACTTTTTAAAGATGCACACAAATATACTTTAATCAATGGCAGTAGAATGCCTGCATTCCAGAGATGCACACAACTGATGCATACATTTGAAAAATCACACAAAATTATGCAGGGATTTCCGTGCTATATATATAAAAAAAGTGAAGGTTGCCATTTGATATGAACTCAGGTCAGAACAAGCTTTGAGATGGAATTCGAAGAATTTTGGCAAGCTCGTGTTTGGCTGGTTCGCACATCTCCATTGTAAAGTAAAGGAGGAAGAGGTCAAATGTACTGTCCACTGGCAACAACTAGATTTAAATTTGATGTGTTTGCTTGTAAAACATTGTAAGCCACAACACAACAACAACAATCATATGATAAGTGACCTAAGCCATGCTTCAAAGTTTGAAGTTATCTAGGAGGGGAACATCATTCCAAGAAAGGAGTAATTTTACAAGATTATGACTTCCCAAGAACTGTAAATCAAAAGGGGATGTCAACTCTATTTTTTTTTCTGTTCTTTCATACATATTTTCTATGGTGCAAGTGGTTTAAATAATCAGTTTTGACTGGGGCTTTTTTTGGGGGGGGGGGTGTATGTCAGGGACTGTGTTATTGCAGAAAGAATTCCAGGAGAAGCAGAGAACTAAAATCATGCCATGCAATGTTGAATAGTGCCTTCTACACATAATTCAGGAGAGCAAACAATGCCTCGTCAGAGGTAATCATAAGAAACTGTCTAAATGCTTCAGGTATTGTGATATTTTTTATTACATGGTATGTTTCTTTCATTACAGTGTGATGTCAAAGAACTACCAGCATATCTTAGCCTTGGTTTTTGCTATAAAGGAGATCAATGAAAATCCCACCATCTTGCTTAATATCACACTTGGGTTTCACATCCATGAGAGCTTCTACAACCCACAGATGACCTACATGGGCACCCTTAGTCTGCTTTCTACAATGCATAGATTTCACCCCAACTACAAGTGTGATGTGCAGAACAATCTGATAGCCATCATTGGGGGAATTTACTCTCTCATCTCTCTTGAGATAAGCACAATCTTGGAGACTTACAAGGTTCCACAGGTAGGTTTGTAGACCTGAGCTGGCTTCTGCATCCCAAAATGGCAGAAATAACAGGCATTGACTTAAGGCCATTGACACCTTTCCCATGGATTTAGAGGTCCAGGCAGACAAGATAGGCAGTCAGTGTTCCCACAGGGCAAAATAAGTAGTCTGTGTTGAATTGGTATTTCGATGAGAGGGAAGCCAATGCAAAGAAGAGCAAGTGTTGACATTTGGCAACTGACCACTGTGAATCCCATAGGTGCCAGTTACCTCTGGTGTTTGACCACTGTGGCCCAGAGAGAAGAGAAAAGTAGGTAGACAATGAGTATTTGGCAGCAGTACACATTTTACCCCAGCACCCCAGAGAGGGGAAGAGAGGCTGGTTTAGCTCTTGTTTGCACACTGCATCCCACTGAGTTAGTTAATGGGGAAGAAAGGCAGGGAGAACTGAACTCTGTAGCTGGCATTTGCCTGCAAGTCTCCATAGCTGGAGAAAGAGCCATGGCAGCCATGGAAAACATTTGGCTCTGGCAGTTCCCCTCTTCCCCATACATGCAGGGTTCAGAAGGCAGAGTACTGCTTGCAGTTCCCCCAGAGCCACCACCTAGAATCTCCTCCGTGTTAGGAAAGGTA
This sequence comes from Heloderma suspectum, assembly GCF_057233095.1. Lineage (NCBI taxonomy): Eukaryota > Metazoa > Chordata > Lepidosauria > Squamata > Helodermatidae > Heloderma > Heloderma suspectum. The sequence continues at coordinate 88,533,644 of NC_139463.1, read as the reverse complement.
AGCAAGCATATTTCTTTAACAATCTTTATTCAGTCCCTCAACCAATTATTTCATAAACCATTCCCTTGAATAAACATCTTAATTTTGATTTCATTTTGTTACGTTTTTGTTTCGTCATGTTTTCAGCTCTATCCCTATGGCATAGGAACCAGGTTACTGAGGTGCTTTTAGCTATGGTGGGTTTATTTTGGTGGCAGAAGTTAAATAGATTAGAGCTGCCATGGTATTCCCTAATGCTGAGGTCTGAATTCGGAACTTTATTAAAAACTGTGGCAGTAAGTACCGTAAGTTTTCTGTCCCCCATTTAAAAAAAAGAAATATAGGTTGAATGACCCACATGCTGTTCCATTGCATCTGGTGGAAGTAATGGGATAACATACACAACCTGGTGCCCTCCAGAGGCTTGGGACTGCAGCACCCATCAGCCTCAGCTAGCATGGCCAATTGTTAGGAATGCTGGGAGCTGTAGTCCAAAACATCTGGATCACAACAGATTGGGGAAGGCTGACATATACTGTTTCTCTCCCATATGGGTTTTAGAGCTACATTCATTGACTGCAACAGCATCTGACACAGGGGTCTGTCAACTTTTTTTGCCTGTGGGCAAACTGGGCAGACTTCATCATTTGAAAAGCTGTCCAGGGCGCCACCTTAAAATAGCTGCCACTGGCCTGGCTATCCACAAAGGGTAAGTACATGGCTTTTACTTGTCCTTTGTGAGTACAAGGTGAGACCTGAGTCTCAACACACAAAATAACTCCTTTGAGTGCAGTCTTCTGAGCCAACAAAAACCTATTCCTTCTCTTCTCTTCTCTTCTCTTCTCTTCTCTTCTCTTCTCTTCTCTTTACTTCACTCTTTCACTCTGAAAGCCATTTCGCCATCCCTTTTTCTCTCAAGCCCCAGATCTCTCTCTAAACTCTCTGACTGGGTTTACACAACACGCTAATCCACACTCAGAGATTGAATGTAGGCTGTTGTTGAATGATGGGTTGTTTGTTGAACCCTGGGTCAGAGTGTTGTCTGAACCCAGTATATCTTCCACACAGTGACTTGTTAACCATGTAGGGTGGCTTATTTTTCTCAAGCAATCCACTTTGAGGACCCATGGTTTGTTGTTTGGTTTTTCAAGGTGGTTAACAAGTCACACTGTGGAAAATGTACTAGGTGTGTTCTCTCTCTCTCTCGCACACACATCACAGATGAACCCATCCATTCATACACAAGACACAGACACGCACGTGCGCACACATGCACAAACAAGCACAGACTGCATGTGCCGATAATGTATACATGCATCGACACAAGTCCTGCTCTTCTCATCTTCACTGCAACCACATGAAAAACCACAATCAATCTCTTTCAGGATCCCTCCAAAATCCCTCCTCTCTGAATCATCTCAACACTTTTATCCCCCCCCCCAATCATAGAAGCACACAACCCTTCCCAATTCCCCAGGTTGCTTAAGCTGGCTCCACTAACACCCTGGCTGGCTTCCCACTGCCGGCCCAGGTGCTGATGCAGGGTCTGCTTGTCTGTGTCCCCATCACCTGCTGCTTTCTGAATGATCATTTCGGAGCGGGACTGGCACTTAGACACCGAAGTCCAACCCTAGCTGCACCATGGCCCCCGAATCTATTCAGAACCGTCCCTGAAACACAGAACTGTATAGGGATGGCGGAGAATTTCTCCCCGAATCTTCAGGGGGGCCGAGCGCCAACGCATTCGGCCCCCCAAAATCAGCGGTGAAATTCTCCGCCCCCTGCCCCCCCGGGACGGGACTTACCTTTGGCAAAAGTCCCTCCCGGCGGCGGGTCCCGGCGGTGGTTTGGCGGCGTTTCATTGCGGGCGGGGGTGGTGGCCGGTCTCCCGACCGGCTGCCGCGGCCGCCATTGCAAAAAAAAAACCTAAAGTAAAAAAAAACCCCCACACCCGTGCATAGGCTACGTAACGATTTACGTAGCCTATCACAGCTAGATTTCCAAAGTCAGCCATGATAGGCTACGTAAATCGTCACGTAGCCTATCACGGGTGACTTTGAAAAAAAAAAGCGCGTACGCAAATGGCGGCGGCCCATGGGCGCCGCCATTTGCGTAACTTATTTTGGCACGTCTAGTCTACGTAGAGATTTACGTAGACTACGGCGAAAATAAGGGCACGCTATTTGCGTTGCCCTTATTTTTGCCGTAGTCTACGTAAATCTTTACGTAGACTACAGGGACCAAATAAGGAACACGAATGGCGGCTCCCTATGGGGGCTGCCATTTGCGTACGCGCTTTTTCTTTTCTTTTTTAAAGTCACCCGTGATAGGCTACGTGACGATTAACGTAGCCTATCATGGCTGACTTTGCAGATCTAGCCGTGATAGGCTACGTAAATCGTTACGTAGCCTATCACGGGGCTTTTTTTTTTTTTACTTTTCTTTTGAAGTTCGTGGCCGGGGAGACGGGGCGCTTCTCCCCAGCCTGAATTTCGGCTGGGCGAGGCGGGAAGCCTCCCCCCCACGGCCTGAACTTCGGGGGGAGAAGCAAAGCGCCTCCCCCCCACCGCGAAGCAAGCTGCGAGACCAGGTAAGTGACTTTCGTACATCTCTAGTTTCTACTGCTTGTAATTTCAGTGTCTTGCATTCAGGTTTTCTACTATTTCCCCAAGGAATACTCCATGCCAAAACGTAATCAGTGGCACTCTGCTCTTAACCTCCAGTGAGTAGAGGACCAAGCACAGGCTAGTCTAGAACAATCAGAACGCTAGACACAAAAAGGGAAAAGAGGCTATGGAAGGACAAGACTCTCCAGTGGTAGTGACCTGCAAGGTGTGTGCCATGTTTGTTTTCTTGCCTGAGAACAACATGGCCTACACCTGCAACAAGTGCAAGTTGATCATGCTGCTGGAAGAAAAAGTAAGAGGACTGGAGTAGCGACTGTCGACCCTCTGGGGAATAAGAGAACATGAAGAGTTCTTGGACAGAATGGTGGAACTACAGCAGCCAAGTGAAGAACAGAAGTTTGAAGAGCAACAGCAAGCTGAGGCAGAAGTGGAAAATGCTGAGGTGAGGAAAAATGCAGTAGAGGATACTCCTTGGAAAAGGGTGACAGTTAGGAGAAGAAGAACTAGAAGCCACTCTGCACCAGTGGAAGCAGTGGAGCTGTGGAACCGATGCCAGGTACTTGAGGATGAGACTGGAGGACAGCCTGCAGAGGAAGAATTACAGGGGAACCTGCATGAGAGTGAGAAAGAGGCTGAAGGTCAGTCAAGCAGAGGTAATGAAACCCAGGCCTACAAAAACAAGAAGCAAAGAGTAGTCGTCGTCGTCGTCGTAGTAGTAGTAGTAGTAGTAGTAGTAGTAGTGGGAGACTCTGTGCTGCGTGGGATCAAAACCCAAGTATGTCGTGAAGACCTGTGGACTCGCCATGTAATGTGTCTCCCGGGAGGACAGATTAGAGACATGACTTATAGGTTGCTGCACTCATAAAGCCCATTGACAGGTACCCCTTTCTTCTCATCCATGTCGGAACAAATGATATGGACAAGCGGAGCTATGAAGAAATCACATCAGACTTTGAAACTTCGAGAAAGAAACTCAAGAACTTTGGGGCCCAGATAGTTTTCTCATCCATCCTTCCAGCAGTTAGAAGAGGGATAGAAAGGGAAAGAAAAATACTCCGAGTGAATGACTGGCTATGAAGGTGATGCCAGAGAGAGAGATTTGGATTTTGGGACCACGGGCTATACTTTCTGGAAGATGAGCTGTTGGCAAGGGACATCCTTTGCAACTCACAAAGGATGGGAAGAATGTGTTTGGCCACAGCATGAAGAACTTCATCAGGAGGGCTTTAAACTGAATCCTATGGGGCAGGGAGATGTAAAGTTGGGGGTAACAATGAATGAAGGCTCATGCACTGCAATGCAGAGAACAGCTCTAATAGTGCCCAATAATAGTCTTCAGAAACACGTAGGAAGAAAGCCAGACTATGAAGCACATGGTCTTCATTGTCTACATACTAATGCCCAGAGTATGGGAAACAAACAAAACGAACTTGAACTCTTAATACAAGAGGGAAAGTATGACTTGATACATGTAACTGAGACTTGGTGGGGTGACTCTCATGACTGGAATATAGCAGTTGAAGGACATAACTTGTTCAAAAAGAACAGGAGGAACAGAAAGGGAGGTGGGGTTGCACTATATGTGAAAAATACATATCTCTGCACAGAAATACAGGAGGATGAGCTTGGTAGCCCCATCGAGAGCATCTGGAGCAAAATAAATGGAGCAAAGAATAAAAGGAACCTGGTGGTCGGAGTCTGCTACCGGCCACCCAATCAAGGAGAAGACGAGGATGAAAATTTTGAAAAGCAAGTAGCCAATGTTGCAAGGAATGAAGGACAAATCCTGCCAGATAAATCTGATCTAATTTTTTAATCAAGTAACATCCCTTGTGGACTGTGGGAATGCTGTAGACTTAATATACCTCAACTTCAGCAAAGCTTTTGACAAAGTGACCCATGATATCCTGATCAGCAAACTAGCTCCAAGTGGGCTAGATGAAACAACGATCTGGTGGATCCACAATTGGCTACAGAATCAGACTCAAAGAATGCTCATCAATGGGACCTTCTCAAACTGGGGAGAGGTAACGAGCGGGGTACCACAGGGCTCAGTCCTGGGCCCAGTGCTCTTAAACATTTTTATGAATGACTTGGAGGAGGAGGTGCAGGGAATGCTGATCAAATTTGCAGATGACACAAAAATGAGCAGGATAGCTAATACTTTGGAAGACAGAAAGAAAATTCAAAGTGATCTGGATAGACTGGAGCGCTGGGCAGAAAACAACAGAATGACATTTAATAGGGATAAATGCCAAGTTCTGCACCTAGGAAAAAGAAACCGAATGCACATTTCCAATATGGGGGATACGTGGCTCAACAACACTATAAGCGAGACGGATCATAGAATAGTTGTAGATCACAAGCTGAATATCAGGCAACAATGTGATGTGGCTGCAAAAAAGGCAAATGCTATTTTGCATTGGGGTGTACGAAACCTCGCTTACCTGGCTCTGCCAGGTTCTGCTGGGGGGGGGAGGTGCTCCGTCCCTCCACCCGGTATCCTCGCCAGGGGGGGAGGCGCTCCACTCCTCCCCCCAGAATCCTGGCCGGCCAGCTCCGCTCCGCAAGGATTCCTTGGAGCCGCCGGCCGGCTCCGCCAGCAGCTGGACATCTGGCTGCTGGCTAGCAGGGACGCAAATGGCAGTGGCCGTAGCCACCGCCATTTGTGTCCCTGAATTCAGCCATGATAGGCTACATAAAGACTTACGTAGCCTATCACGTCTGGGTTAAAAAAAAAAACACGTACGCAAATGGCGGCGGCTACAGCCGCCGCCATTTGCGTTCCTGAATTTTGGCCGTCTTAGTCTATGTAAATATTTACATAGACTAAGAAGGCCAAAAATAAGGAACGCAAAGGGCGGTGGCCGTAGCCACCGCTATTTGCGTGTGTGTGTGTGTTTTAACCAGACGTGATAGGCTATGTAAGTCTTTAGGTAGCCTATCACGAATGGGGGGGGAAACAGACTGCAAATGGCGGTGGCGGCTGCAGCCGGGCGGAAGACCAGCCACCGCCGCCGCCACCGCCGCTGCTGGAGCTGCCGCTGTCCGGAACATCCACCCCAGGTAAGTCTCGTCCCGGGGGGGATCCGTGGGGGGGGCAGGGGGGCAGGATGTTCTGCCACGGAGTTCGGGGGGCGGAATGCACTGGCATTCAGCCTCACCGAGATCCGTGGCGGAATTCTCTGACATCCCTAATTTTGCATTAATAGAAGCATAGCTTCCAAATGCCAGGAAGTACTAGGGCCAATCTACATTGCACCCGCCATTGCAATGAATTCGGTGTCCTGTCGGGTTAAATGCTCTCACATTAAAATGTGATTATCCACACTCACACATTTTCCTCATTGCGGTGGTTCATCGAATGTGCGAGCTCAGTTCACACTCCAGCGCTGTGCTGTTTTCCTGCTCTTAAAGATGGAGGCTCTCATTGGAGGATCAGAAACTCTTCCTGTTTCTGCTGATTCCACGCCCACCACGCTCACAGCTCTCGATGGCCCCATGTCATCTTCTGTCTAGTGATCGCATAGCTTCCTCAGCACTCAGTGTTTCCTCAGCAACAAGCAAAGGGCTGGATGTGCGTGCGCTTGTTTGGTCTCGGAAGCTAAGCAGGGTCAGCCCCAGTCAGTAGTTGGATGGGCGACCACCTTGGAATCAGGCTTCCTGCATTGAGCAGGGGATTGTTCTATCCCTTCCAATGAGACTAAGTTTTACCCCCTTCTATCCCCCAATTCGGCTTTTTTTTTTTTGGTAATTCAGGCATTATCTTCAAAGAATCGTGGCTTCTCCGTGGTTTTTTTTTTTTTCCCTAAGTCAGTCATGATCTTTGAAGATTTGAAAATTGGAAGATGTGAATCTTCACTATTTTTTCATTTTTGTACTGGTATGTTCTTCATTTAAAAATATTTCCAGTCTCTGTTTTGGGTGTTTGGAAAAAGCCATTGGTGGTGCTGAGTTGTAAAATTCAACAAAAATCTCTGTACCCATCTTGTTTACACCATATCTCTTCCCCCATCACCCTGCCCCATTACTGAAAAAAAAAAATCTTTAAGTGGCCTCCACTAGAAATTGCTTTCTATGTGTTGCTATTCTGAATAAATTGGGCTGGAGATGGTCTGGGGTGATATGAACTGGTTTTGAATTGGGGCCTTTTTTGTCTTCCATTATACTTAAGCAAATAATTGGCCTCCATTTTGTGGTGCTAGGCATTGCTTCTCAGTCTGTTTTTCCTCTTTCCCTTCTTTTGGTGTGGCAAAGGAATGCCCTAGGCCATATATTTCTAACCAAGTTCCTCATGGTGTGTATTTGCTGATTTGCTGTCTTCAAAAAATTATTATTTTCAACCCTGTGATTATGTAACCCATAATCAGCATTGAGTTCAATTACCTGCAGCCTCAGTTTTCCTGTGTGTGAAATGGGTTCCCCCCTCCCCCCACTTTCTTCCAATCATTGATAAGCTGCCTTAGAACACACATTCCTGGCTAAATTCCTCCTTTTTCTGCTTGCTGGGCCACACTTAAAAAAAAAAAAGCCTGTGGTTATCAATTCCAAATATCAAAGGGCAACATTTCAATCATTTCTTCCAATAAAGGTCACCCATTATAACAGAATGTCTGATCATAATCCTTACCCCACATTTTTTTTGGTGTACCTCATAGGCCTTCTTTCAATCATATGGATTTCACTCTGAAGTCAGTGTAATGGCTCTTGCACTCTTGACTAGGGATGTACGAAAATCACTTACCTTTCGGGATTATGTTGATGGTGCAGGGGGAGGCGTTCCGTCCCTCCCCCTGGAATCCTCGCCGGGGGTGGGAGGTGCTCCATTCCTCACCCCCAGAATCCTGGCCAGCCGGCTGTGCTCCACAGCGATTCTGCGGAGCCGCCGGCTGGCTCTGCCAGCAGCCGGACATCCGGCCAGTGGCTAGCAGGGATGCAAATGGCGGCTGAGTAAAAAAAACAAAAAAAACAAAAAAAACAAAAAAACGCGTGCCGCCGCCATTTGCGTTCCTTATTTCGGCATGTCTTAGTTTACATAAACATTTACATAGACTAAGGCGGCGAAAATAAGGGGAACGCTATTTGTGTTGCCCTTGATTTTCGATGTCATAGTCTACGTAAATATTTACGTAGATTAAGACAGTAAAAAGAAGGAACGCAAATGGTGGCAGCCATAGCCGCCGCCATTTGCGTATGTGTTTTTTGGGGGGGGGTTTACCCAGAGCCCTCCGCGGCCAGAAATCTGGCTGCGGACGGCTCTGGTTGGGTCGGGCCGGGCCGGGCCTGGCCGGCTGACTCGCAGAGCTGACGCGGAGCACAGCCTGCTGTTCGAGGATTCCCGGGGGAGGAACGGAGCGCCTCCCGCTGGCCAAGATTCAGGGGAGGGATGGAATGCCTCCCCCCCACCATCAACATAATCCATGAAAGGTAAGTCACTTTCGTACATCCCTAGTTTTTTTAATGTTGAGTTTCAAACCAGCTTTTGCACTCTCCTCTTTCACCCTCAACAAGAGGCTCTTTAGATCCTCTTTACTTTCTGCCATTTGGGTGGTATCACCTGCGTATCTGAGGTTGTTGATAATTCTCCCAGCAATCTTAATTCTGACCTGTGATTCATCCAACCAGGCGTTTCTCTTGATGTACTCTGCATATAAGTTAAATAAGCAGGGCAACAATATACAGCCCTGTCGTACTCGTTTCCCAGTTTTGAACCAATCGGTTGTTCCATGTCCGGTTCTTACTGTTGCTTCTTGACCCTCATACAAGTTTCTCAGGAGACAGGTGATGTGGTCTGGTACTCCCATCTCTTTAAGAATTTGCCACAGTTTGTTGTGATCCACACAATCAAAGGCTTTAGCATAGTCAATGAAGGAGAAATAGATGTTTTTCTGGAATTCTCTTGCTTTCTCCATGATCCAGCAAAAGTTGGCGATTTGATCTCTAGTTCCTCTGCCTCTTCGAAACCCAGCTTGTAATTCCAGTAGTTCTCTGTTCACATACTGCTGAATCCTAGCTTGTAGGATTTTGAGCATAACTTTGCTGGCATGTGAAATGAGAACAATTGTACAATAGTTTGAACACTCTTTGGCACTGCCCTTCTTTGGAATTGGAATGTAAACTGACCTTTTCCAGTTTTGTGGCCACTGTGGAGTGTTCCAAATTTGTTGGCATATTGAGTGCAGCACTTTAACAGCATCATCTTTTAGGATCTTAAATGGCTCAGCTTGAATACTGTCACCTCCGCTAGCTTTGTTGTTAGCAATGCTTCCTAAGGCCCACTTGACTTCACTCTTGAGGATGTCTGGCTCAAGTTCAGTGACCGCACTATCATGGCTATCAGGGACATTCAGATCTTTCCTGTATAGTTCTTCTGCGTATTCTTTCCACCTCTTCTGAATCTCATCTGCTTCTGTTAGATCCCTGCCTTCTTTCTCTTTGATCATGCCCATCTTTGCACAAAACGTTCCCTTGAGATCTCCGATTTTTTTGAAGAGATATCTAGTCTTTCCCATTCTATTGTTTTCCTTGATTTCTTTGCATTGTTCATTTAAGAAGGCCTTCTTGTCTCTCCTTGCTATTCTCTGGAACTCTGCATTCAGTTGGATATATCTTCCCCTTTCTCCTTTGCTTTTCGCTACCCTTCTTTCCTCAACTACTTGTAAAGCCTCCTCAGACAGCCACTTTGCCTTCTTGCATTTCTTTTTCTTTGGGAGGGATTGAGTTGCTGCCTCCTGAACAATGTTACGGACCTCCGTCCATAGTTCCTCAGGCACTCTGTCTATCAGGTCTAATCCCTGAAATCTATTCCTCACCTCCACTGTATATTCATAAGGGAGATGATTGAGGTCATACCTGAAAGGTTTAGTGGTTTTCCCTATGTTCTTCAATTTAAGCCAAAATTTTGCAAGAAGCAGCTCATGATCTGAGCCACAGTCAGCTCCAGGTCTTGTTTTTACTGACTGTATAGAGCTTCTCCATCTTTGGCTGTAAAGGACATAATCAATCTGATTTCGATATTGACCATCTGGTGATGTCCATGTGTAGAGTCGCCTCTTGTGCTATTGGAAAAGCATGTTTGCTATGATCAGCATGTTCTCTTGGCAAAACTCTATTATCCTTTGTCCTGCTTCATTCTGTATACCAAGGCCATGCTTGCCTGTTATCCCAGTGATTTATTTCTTGACTGTTCAATGGTTTGCCTTGGATTCGTACTGAGATCATTCTGTCGTTTTTGAGATTGTACCCCAGTACTGCTTTTCCCACCCTTTTGTTGACTATGAGTGCTACTCCATTTCTTCTAAGGGATTCTTTCCCACAGTAGTAGATATAATGGTCACCTGAATTAAATTCGACCATGCTTGTCCATTGTAGTTCGCTGATTCCCAAGATGTCGATGTTCAATCTTGCCATCTCATGTTTGACCACCTCCAGCTTACCTTGATTCTAGGGATGTCAGAGAATTCCTCCACGGATTTCGGTGAGGCCGAATGCCAGTGCATTCGCCCCCCCCAAAATCTGTGGTAGAACGGCCTGCCACCCCCTAGCCCTCCCACAGATCCCCCCCGGGATGAGACTTACCTGGGGCGTATTTTCTGGGGGGCGGCAGCTGGTCTTCCGACCGGCTGCCACCACTGCCATTTCCAGGCTTGTGAAGAAAAAAAAAAAGATGTAATAGGCTACCTAAATCTTTAGGTAGCCTATCATTGTTGGGTGTGGGTTTAAAACAACAACAACACACGTACGCAAATGGCGGAGGCTTTACGTAGGCTAAAACGGTGAATGAAAAAGGGGCGCAAATAGCGCCCGCTACGCTATTTGCGTTCCCCTTTATTTTCGCCGTCATAGTCTACGTAAATATTAATGTATATTAAGACGGCCAAAAAGAAAGAACACAAATGGCGGCGGCCGTAGCCACCGCCATTTGCATATGCGGTTGTTTTTTGTTTGTTTGTTTGTTTGTTTTACCCAGAGCCCTCTGCGGCCAGAAATCCGGCTGCGGACGGCTCTGGCCTGGCTGGGCCGGGCCTGGCCTGGCTGGCTGCTCCGCGGAGCTGCCACGGAGCACAGCCGGCCGTTCGAGGATTCTGGGGAAAGGAATGGAGTGCCTCCCCCCCAGCCAGGATTCCAGGGGGAGGGACGGAATGCCTCCCCCCCCACCATCAACGTAATCCATGAAAGGTAAGTCACCTTCGTACATCGCTACTTGATTAATTGAACTTACATTCCAGGTTCCTAAACAATATTGTTGTTTACAGCATCGGACTTTCTTTTCACCACCAGACACATCCACAGCTGAGTGTCCTTTTGGCTTTGACCCAGCCAAAAGGATAATCTTTCAATTATCTATCTATCTATCTATCTATCTATCTATCTATCTATCTATCTATCATCTATCTATCTATCCACACACGCATATATATATATATATATATATATATATATATATACACACACACACACACACATTCAAAATGATTGTAATTTTTGTGTGTGGCATCCCCCTGCCCCCCAAATCCATTGGCCCAGGCCTCCAGGTTCCTCTTGGCAGCCCTGGTCCAAGCATTCCAGCAGGACTGATGCAAGGTAGAAGCAACGTCACTCCCTTTCCCTATTCCATGTCCCCCTCCCCTTTGCCACCACTGTATTGGGTCTATGGGTCACTTGCAGGAGTTCATGCAGGTCTTGTAGGAGCTCACCTTGGCCTCACAAGAGTTCCGTAGGGGCAGAGATGGGGGTGGGGAGAGCAGTGGAGTGGTGCAAATTTCTGCTATTCCCACTCCATCCCAGATGGAGGTGACATACCCTGCTTCATGGGTGGGACAGCCCCACATTCCAGAATGGAATGTGAATTGTCTGACTAAACAGGTTTGGTCCACTCCATTGAATTGTTTCTCTTTTGGTCTCATTTTTGATCATTCTAATTGTCATTTTAGACTGTCATTCTTACTTTTTTCTTGTAGGTTACTGCCCTAAGATATTAAGGGAAAGGCATCTTAGAAATCTTTTCAACACTCAAATAATAGAATCAATATGATTCTATAAATGCTGCTCTATGAATACATTTTGTAAAAAAAGCACTGTACATTCAACTAGCATGTCAGGGAAGAAGATTTAGATGAGCCATTTCCATGACCACCTACATTTATCTAAAACACAACCTGTGGCTTTTGAGTTCTAGCCCACATTTATCCATGAAGCTTTTTATCCATATGATTTCAGCTCACTTCTGGCCCTAGCTTGGGGGGACGAATCACAATTCTATTCTTAATATCAGAAAGTCCCCAATGAGGCTCAACAGTATATGGGGATTGTCCAGTTACTTGTCTATCCATAAAATACATCTACCTTCTCTTTCAGCTCACTACTGGACCTTTTTCTCCAGCATGGGGTGACAAATCTCTGTTCTGGTATTTATACCAGATGGTCCCAAATGATGCTCATCAGTACCAAGGGATTGTCCAGTTACTTGTGCAATTCAACTGGACATGGATTGGGCTCTTTACTGTGGATAATATCCATGGAGAATGGCGTTTGCAGAAATTACAGCCAATGCTTACACAGGGAGGCATCTGTGTTGCCTTTATAGAAAAATTCCAAGACTTCGAAAAACGTGGTGAAAAGGCAGGGTTGTTGTATAATGAATGGGGAGAAAATTCAGCTTTCATGGAAACCAAAGCCAATGTGTTTCTTGCTGATACCGCAAATACATCTATATTTAAAATAAGCTTGTTCCTTCAGAGGGCTGTGCTGGACTCACCTATAAATAAGGTATGGATTATGACCACATATTGGGATTTCACAGAAAGCACTGCAGTAACGCATCATGATATACAGTCCCTCCATGGTATGCTATCCTTTGCAATTCACTCAAAGGAACCATTAGGATTCAGGGAATTTCTTCAGGGTGTAAATCCTTCCTGGGCAAAAGAAGATGGCTTTATAAAGGTATTCTGGGAAAAGACCTTCAACTGTTCACTGAAAAAATCCTCTGAGAGTGGAGTATTCCAGAAAGACTGCAGTGGAGAGGAGAAACTGGAGAGCCTTCCTGGAACTTTCTTTGAAATGAGTATGACTGGTTACAGCTACAATGTGTACAATGCAGCCCTTGCTGTGGCACATGCTCTACATTCCATGCATGTCTCAAGATCCAAACAGAAATTACGGGGGTCTGGAAGAAAGCTGGAGCCCTGGAACGTGCTTGCATGGGAGGTATTTTCAATCAAAAGCACATCCCTTATTTTGCGGGATAGGGAAGTGGCTGTGGAGATGGTAAGCCTGTACCAGATGTATTCTGTCCTCTATACATTAAAAGCCACAAAAGCTATATGCGTACCTCTTCCCAGCTTCTCAGTGGAGCCTTTCTTAAAGTCACAGTGTATGAGTTATTAGGGTTAAGGGTTAGGGGAAAGAGATATCATGTTACTCATTGTCTCCTCTCAGAGAAAAGGTAATATCCTAAACCACACAAAAACCACCAAACGGTATAGGTTATAGGAAAATGTGTGTGTGTGTGCGCGCGCGAGTGCTTGTGAAACATCAAACAATTCTAATATAAAATTAAAAACCAAAGTTTTAATAAAATATTACAAACAAGGTTAAAAAGATCTATAAACACGTATGGGATAGGGGCATTGCAAAATTTGGTGTGTGTGTGTGTGTGTGTGTGTGTGTGTGTGTGTGTATCTATCTATCTATCTATCTATGCATGCACGCACATCCTTTCCGATAACCTATACTGTTTGGTGACTCATTGTCTCCTCTTCATTTCTATGAGTCACTTGTTTTTCTGGAGGATCACAAAACAGAATGGAGAAGGAGGACATACCTCAACCCCCAGTTACCCAAAATGGTCTGCCACAAATCTCTTTTTTCTACATAGTTAGGAACTGGGGCAGAAAACCCCAGTTTCCCTCAAAGGAAAGATTTTGCATCTGTCCAGACACAGAACTTAAAGCATTTAGGAAGCAGGAGTGAGACATATCCAAAATAATCCCAACATATCTAAGATAGGTACTTGTCGATGTAATTGTGAAAATACATGGTTGTCCATTAGTATCTTTTCCTCTTTGAATTTAGCTCCATCCCTTTCTAAGGAGCATCATATTCAACAACAGTGCAGGAGAGACAATACAGTTTGATGAAAATGGAGATACAGTCATGGGATTTGACGTTACAAACTGGATAATTTTCCCCAATCAATCTTTTGTGAGAGTTAAAGTGGGAATGTTCAGTCCAGTAGCCCCTCCTGGAAAAAGGTTAACAGTCCATGACAAAAACATTGTGTGGCCTAGGACGTTCAAGCAGGTGAGACAGGACAAAGCATACAAGATGGAGTACAAATGGTGTGTTTGTTTACAAATATTTTACATCCCCTGTCATGTTCAGCATACACAGGTAGGAGGCAACAATAGAACTGCAAAAGGAATTAAAGAGGCACGGCAGTGACCCTTCAGCTTAGGTAAGGCACACACAGAGAGAAGTTCCACCAGTATAAGCCTCAAAATTGTGTTGCTTCTACCAGTGACACCAGTTCAGCTGGAAACCTAGCATCTGTATTCTACCTTATGAGGTCTACAATTGCACGGACATTCAAATCAATCTGAAAAGGTTGCCACTGGTACAGCCTGTTAAATAATGCTTAAGATGGGCATGTTTACACTTTCCTCTCCAACTCCAGCATGGCTTATCATACATTTCTTTCAAATGTTGGTGAAAACTCCAGATGTACTTTATTCTTTCTTGTTGGGCAGGTATGTCTTTAAGTGTTTTGACAATGTTCTGAGCAGTTGTTCCAAAAATATTAAGGTTTTTCTGTCCCATTATAGACAATGGCATCAAATGCTGGCAAAGCTATGTCATGCATGCTCAGTATTATCCTGAAGCTAGAATGCTGAAAGTAGCTCAATGTTTTCAAATGGTTTTGCAAGGAAATCGACGGTTGTCAAGAAGGATGGCCTGTTTTCCATCATGAGATTAGGCTGTGTTGTCCTGTCTAATGCGACCACCTGGAATAGTATGTTATCTAGAGGTGGCTCGGCCCTTTGCTCAGGGCCAGGCACAGCCCCTGTTAATTGCAGAGTGACAACAACTGGGTTTGGTGGGGAGTTCCAGCCTCTTGGATGCAAGGGCCATCCAGCCAGGGGACAAGCCAGTCATTGGCTAAAGGAAAATCTGCCCTGGATTGCCAGGGCTGGGCTTTAAAAGAGGGCTTAGGCAGAGGCATAGTGTCTCCCTTCCTCCTGCTGGTTCTGGACCTCCTGATGGCTGGGTGCTATCCTGGGAGAGCCATATTTAGATTTGTTAAGGATAGGCCAGACAGCTTTATTCTTTTGTTTGGGTGTGCGTTGATAAGGCTCTCTGTGTATGTTTAATGAATTTGGCCTTGTACCCTCTTCCGCAACTTGCTACTTCCATTCCTCCCTTTCCCTCTACCTCTTTATTTTTACCTTCATGAACCTTTATCCAACCTTTAGCTGGTGTGATTTTCTCATGCTAGGGATCCTAGCATGAGGGGTGCGTAGGGGACTTTAAAACTGTGCTCCC
The DNA here is from genome assembly GCF_057233095.1 of Heloderma suspectum. Taxonomy (NCBI): domain Eukaryota; kingdom Metazoa; phylum Chordata; class Lepidosauria; order Squamata; family Helodermatidae; genus Heloderma; species Heloderma suspectum. Next base: position 88,518,495 of record NC_139463.1, on the reverse strand, counting down.
CCCTGCTGTGGTTGCAATCTGAATCAGGCCACTCGGACTCCACTTTACATTGCCAAAAAGGAGTGTGCTTTCATAGACTTTTTCTGAGCTTTGTGCTCAATGAGGGAAGGTCTAAACAAAAGCTGGACATGCAGGGACATTCGGGACAGAGCTTGCATATGTGCCCATGTAGCCCTGCCCACATCAGGCCTACAAACCATCCGGTGAAAGCAGGAAAAGGGCTTCAGATTCACACAGATGGCTTCTAAGTCCTCTAATATCTCCAACTACATTTTGTCAAAACCCACCCACCTCTCTCACTGTCTCTCTCTCTCTCACATACAGACACATAAACTGTTCAAGTTCAGGCTTTCTTAAAAAAGAAAGTTTAGGCTTTCTTTTGTTCTCCCCCTGAAGTTCAGGCGAAGGGGGGGAGGTGCCCCGCCTCGCCCAGCCGAAATTCAGGCCGGGGGGGAGGCGCCCCGTCTACCCGGCCGCAAAAAAAAAAAGGAAAGTAAAAAAAAACAAAAAAAACACCCGTGATAGGCTACGTAACGATTTACATAGCCTATCATGGCTGACTTTGGAAATCTAGCCATGATAGGCTACGTAAATCGTTACGTAGCCTATCACGGGTGTGTGTTGTTGTTTTTTTACTTTCCTTTTTTATTTTGCAATGGCGGTGGCAGCAGCCGGTCAGAAGACCGGCCACCGCCCCCGCCCCTGCTGAAACGCTGCCGAAACGCCGCCAGGACCCGCCGCTGAGAGGGACATTCGCACGAGGTAAGTCCCATCCCGGGGGGGGCGGGGGGCCGGCGGAGAATTTCCCCACCAATTTCAGGGGGCCAAATGCGTTGGTATTCGGCCTCCCGGAGATTTGTCGAGAGATTCTCCACCATCCCTAGGAGATACACAAAAACATGCATGCAAATACAGAGAGAAAGAGAGAGAGAAGAAACGCAAGCATGAGGGCTGGGAGTGGTTGCCATGATCCATAGAAGTTGCAGCTTGACCACCAGGAAAACCCTCCCCCATGGGGTAGGCTAAGAGGGCAACCCCGGGGGCTTACACCATCTGATGCATTCCTGAATGCTCTGGGGGAGCTTTCAGTATGCAGAGGAAGCAATTGTGTTGCGGATCTTGCTGCACTGTGGAATGGTGAGGTGCCACAGGCCATTGACACCATCATTTCTGAGAACCCTCTTCCACGCTGTGGAGTTTGGATGGTTCCCTGGTTTACTGGCAAGCTTTGGACAATGAAACAGGTTGGAAAATGGCTGGAGCACAAGCATAAGACTCATCTTGGAGGTGTTTGAGCATGCAGAAGAGCACATAGTCATGTGTATTGCATGGTAGTGATGGGTGCAAAAAAGGCTTTCTTTGCTGCATCCATCACATCCTCACGTAGCCTTCCAGCTAAGCTTTTCCAAGTGATTCAAGTGTTGCATTCAAGTGCCAAAGTCAATCCAGCAGTGAACTGGAGAGGGAGAGGGAAGTGCAATCCTGTATTTTCTTCTTGATCGCACTGGCTTTTGATACGGTTGACCATGGAATCCTTCTGCATTGTCTCTGGGAGTTGGGAGATGGGGGAAAGCATTTTACAGTGGTTTGGCTATTAGGTTGGGGGTCGGCTCCAGAGATAACATTGGCTGAGTGTGCATCAGACCTGTGGCAGTTGAACTATGGAGTGTCACAACATGGTATTTTGTCCCCAGCTGCTTTTTATATATATATCTATTTGATGCAGGGGGGCATGGTGGCTTAGTGGTTAAGATGCTGAACTGCAGACTGGAAGGTCGGCAGGTCAGCAGTTCAAGACCTGAGTGCTGCGTGACGGAGTGAGCTCCTGTCTTCAGTCCCAGCTCCTGCCAACCTAGCAGTTCGAAAGCAAGAAATTGCAAGTAGATAAATAGGTACTGCCTCGGCGGGAAAGGTAACAGCATTCCGTGCACCTCGGTGTTCAGTCATGCCGGCCACATGACCACGGAAGCGTGTTCAGACAGTGCTGGCTCTTCGGCTTAGAAACGGGGATGAGCACCGCACCCTAGAATCGGACATGACTGGTTGGGGACACCTTTACTTTTACCTTTTACTATTTGATTCAGTTGGTGGTGGTCATTAGGAGATTTGGGACAGTATGCTGATGACCCTCAGCTCTATTTCTCTGTAACTTCTGAGTCAGAAGAGATATGCATATTCTGAACTGGTGCCTGGATGTAGTCATGGGTAGGGATGGGGGAGAATTTCTCCCCCAAAACTTCGGGGGGCCGAGTGCCAACACATTCGGTCCTCCGAAGGTTCGGGGAGAAATTCTCCGCCACCCCCCCGCAAACCCCCCCCCCGGGATGGGACTTACCTTTCATGAATGTCACTCCCAGCGGGGGGTCCCGGCAGCGGTTCGGCAGGTCTTCGTCAGGGGCGGGGGCAGCAGCCGGTCTTTAGACCGCCTGCCGTCGCCGCTAGGGATGGCGGAGAATTTCTCCCCGAAACTTCGGGGGGCCGAGCGCCAACGTGTTCGGCCCCCCGAACAAGTTTCGGGGAGAAATCCTCCGCACCCTCCCGCCCCCCGCACTCCCCCCCGGGACGGGACTTACCTTCCCTGAATGTCCCTCCCGGCGGCGGGTCCGGCTGGCGGTTCGTCGGGTGTTCGAGCGGGGCGGGAGCGGCAGCCGGTCTTTCGACCGGCTGCCGCCCCCGCCATTGCAATAAAAGAAAAAAAAAAAGTCCCCTGATAGGCTACGTGACGATTCACGTAGCCTATCACGGCTAGATTTTCAAAGTCAGCCGTGATAGGCTACGTGAATCGTCACGTAGCCTATCACGGGTGACTTAAAAAAAAAAAAAAAGTGTGTACAGATAATGGCGGCCCCCATAGGGAGCCGCCATTCCCGTTCCTTATTTGGTGGCTGTAGTCTACGTAAATGTTTACGTAGACTACGGTGAAAATAAGGTCAACGCTATTTGCAGACTTTGCAGATCTAGCCGTGATAGGCTACGTGAATCGTCACGTAGCCTATCAGGGGGCTTTTTTTTTTCTTTTTTAACTTCCGCGTTTGCGGCCGGGTGAGGCGAGGCGCCTCCTCCCCGACCTGAATTTCGGCTGGGCGAGGCGGGAAGCCTCCCCCCCCTGGCCTGAACTTCACGGGGGAGCAGCGAAGCGCTCCCCCCCACCGCGAACAAGCTGCGAGAAAAGGTAAGTGACTTTCGTCCACCCCTAGTCGCCGCCATTACAAGAAAAGTAAAAAAAAAACAAACCCGCCCCTGTGATAGGCTACGTAATGATTAACGTAGCCTATCATGGCTAGATTTGCAAAGTCAGCCGTGATAGGCTACGTTAATCGTCACGTAGCCTATTACGGGTGACTTAAAAAAAAAAACGGGTGACTTTAAAAAAAAAAAGGGCGTACGCTGATGGCGGCCCCCATAGGGAGCCTCCATTTGCGTTCCTTATTTTAGCATGTCTAGTCTACGTAAAGATTTGCATTCCTTATTTTCGCCGTAGTCTACGTAAATCTTTATGTAGACTACAGGGACCAAATAAGGAACGCGAATGGCAGCTCCCTATGGGGGCCGCCATTTGCGTACAGGCTTTTTTTTTTTTTTAAGTCAGCCATGATAGGCTACGTGATGATTAACGTAGCCTATCATGGCTGACTTTGCAGTTCTAGCCTTGATAGGCTACGTAAATCGTTACGTAGCCTATCACGGGGCTTTTTGTTTTTTTTTTACTTTTCTTTTGAAGTTCGCGGCCGGGGAGATGGGGCGCTTCTCCCCGGCCTGAATTTCAGCCGGGCGAGGCGGGAATATACCCCCCCCTCGCATGAACTTCGGGGGGAGAAGCGAAGCGCCTCCTCCCCACCACGAAAAAAGCTGCGGGACAAGGTAAGTCCCTTTCATACATCCCTAGTCATGGGCTAGCTGAGGGCTAATAAATAGAACCTAAATCATGACTAAACAGAGATCCTATAGGTGGGTGGTAACCATGTCCAGGAATCAAGTTGTTTCCCTGTACTGGATGGGGTTGTGTTCCCTCAGAATGAACAGGTCTGTAGTTTCAGGGTACTGTGGATTCATACTTGTCACTGGAGACCCAGGGAACCTCAGTGGCTCAAAGCACACATTACTAATTTCAGCTGGTGTGGCAACTACACCCATTCCAGGATAGGAATAGCCTAGCCACCTTGGTTCATGCACTCCCAACCTCATGATTAGATTAACGTCATTTGGTGCAGCTCTTCACCTGGTATGGAAGTAGGGATGTCAGAAAATTCCGCTACGGATCTCGGGGAGGCCGAATGCCAGCGCATTCGGCCCCCCGAAATCAGTGGTGAAACAGTCTGACCCCCCGCCCCCCCGGGACGAGACTTACCTTCCTGGCAGCGGCTGCTGCGGCAGCTGTGGCAGTGGTGCAGCAGCAGCGGCGGCTGCGGCGGCCGGTCTTCCGACCGGCTGCCACCACCGCCATTTCCAGTTTAAAAAAATAAAAATAAAGATGTGATAGGCTACGTAAAGATTTATGTAGCCTATCACGGCTAGGTTTAAACAAAAAATGTGATAGGCTACGTACATGTTTACGTAGCCTATCACGGTTGACTTAAAATAACAACAACGTGCATACGCAAATGGCGGCGGCCACGGCCGCCGCCATTTGCGTTCCTTATTTTGGCACGCCTTAGTCTACGTCAAGGTTTACGTCTGCTACGCTATTTGTGTTCCCCTTATTTTCGCCATCTTAGTCTACGTAAATCTTGACGTAGACTAAGACATGCCAAAATAAGGAACACAAATGGCAGCAGCTGTGGCCGCCGCGATTTGCATATGTGCGTTGTTGTTGTTGTTGTTTAAGTCAGCTGTGATAGGCTACGTAAACATTTACGTAGCCTATCACGGCTGACTGCAGGGACGTAAACGGTGGCCATTTGCGTACACGCGGTTTTTCTTTTCTTTTCACTCAGCCGTGATAGGCTACGTAAACATTTACGTAGCCTATCATGGTGTTCTTTAAAAATCTAGCCGAGATAGGCTACGTAAATCTTTACGTAGCCTATCATGTTTTGTTTTTTGTTTTTTAACTTGGAAATGGCAGCGGCGGCAGTCGGTTGGAAGACCGGCCGCCACAGCCGCCACTGCCGAACCACCGCCAAACCTCCACCGCAGCCGCCGCTGCCGCTGCTGCCAGGGACATTCGCACAAGGTAATTCCCATCCCGGGGAGGGCGGGGGGGTGGCAGACCGTTTCTCCACCAATTTCGGGGGGCCAAATGTGCAGGCATTTGACCTCCCTGAGATTCGTGGATAAATTCTCTGACATCCCTACCCACAAGAGAAATGACAACTATCAAAATCTATTTTTCTCAATCCTAAGCATTCTCCACTGATGTTTCTGTTTTGTTAGGTGCTGCCCATTTCTGCATGTAATGACAACTGCCATCCTGGTTACATCAGGAAAAAGAAGGAAGGGGAGCCTTTTTGCTGTTACGATTGTGCCCCATGTCCTCAAGGGAAGATTTCTAATCAGAACGGTAGGAGTCAAGCATGCTACATATCATATCATATCATATCATATCATATCCAGAAAAACAGATATAATGAAAATGAGCATGGCCTTTGGTCTGGAAGGAGTAGGAACACATTACAGGCCTTTGAATATCAGGCTATAGGTACAACACTCCTTACAGAAGAATGGAAACCTCTCTTTTATATGCAGGCCTAGTTATGCATGGTCACACATTTTGACACTCTAAGGATTGGATTGATGGTATGTTTTAGTTGGAAATTTCTTCATAGGTAAAGGATAGTACTAGTTCCCATCTAGTCCACACTGGTTAGGCCTCATCTTGGGTACTGTGTCAGTTCTGGGCGCCTCCGCCACACTTTAAGACAAACTACGGATGTCGGAGAATTTCTCCACGAATATCCGGGACCGAAATTGGTGGAGAAACGGTCCGCCCCCCCTGCCCCCCCTAGAATGGGACTTACCTTTGTTGAATGTCGCTGGCGCTAGCGGCTCCCAGCGGCGGTTCGGTGGCGGTTCAGTGGCGGCTACGGCGGGGGCTGCTCTTTCGACCAGCTGCCGCCGCCACCATTTCCAAGGTAAATAAAAAACAACAACAACAAACGTGATAGGCTACGTAAAGATTTACGTAGCCTATCATGGCTAGATTTCCAAAGTAAGCTGTGATAGGCTATGTAAACGCTATTTGCGTTGCCCTTATTTTCGCCGTAGTCTACGTAAATCTTTACGTAGACTAGAAGTGCCAAATTGAGGAACGCAAATGGCAGCGCCCCATGGGCTCCGCAATTTGTGTACGTGCTTTTTTTTTCAAAGTCACCCGTGATAGGCTACGTGACGATTTACGTAGCCTATCATGGCTGACTTTGGAAATCTAGCCATGATAGGCTTCGTAAATCATTACGTAGCCTATCACGGGTGTGTGTGTGTGTGTTTTTACGGTACTTTATTTTCGCGGCCGGGGAGACGGGGCATTCCTCCCCGGCCTGAATTTCGGCAGCGAGAGATGGGGCGCCTCCCCCCCCGGCCTGAATTTTGGCCAGGCGAGGTGGGGCGCCTCCCCCCCCTCGCCTGAACTTCTGGGGGAGAACCAAAGTGCCTCCCCCCCACCCCGAAGCAAGCTGCGGGACGAGGTAAGTCCCTTTCGTCCATCCCTTTGTTTAGCCTTGAGAAGAGAAGACTAAGGGGAGATTTGATAGTGCTCTTCAAGTCCTTGAAAGGTTGTCGCAGAGAGGGAGGCCAGGATCTCTCCTCAATCATCCCAGAACGCAGGACACGGAAGAATGGGCTCAAGTTACAGGAATCCAGATGCCTGCTGAATGTCAGGAAACACTTCCTGACTGTTAGAGCAATATGACAATAGAACCAATTATATAGGTAGGTAATGGGCTCTCCCCCTTCATGGATCACTGCCTTGTTGTGGCGAAGGGGCTTGCGTATCTCAGTGAAGCCATAAGCTATGCCGTGCAGGGCCACCCAAGACGGACAGGTCATGGCAGAGAGTTCTGACAAAATGTGGTCCACTGGAGAAGGAAATGGCAACCCACTCCAGTATTCTTGCCAAGAAAACCCCATGGAACGTATCACAAGGCTAAAAGAGATGATGCCAGAAGATGAGCCCCTCAGGTCGGAAGGTGTCCAATATACTACTGGGGAAGAGCAGAGGGTATTTCCAAGTAGCACCAGAAAGAGTGAAGCAGCTGGGCCAAAGCCGAAAGGACACTCAGCTGTGGATGTGTCTGGTGGTGAAAAGAAAATCCGATGCTGTAAAGAACAATAATGTTTAGGAACCTGGAATGTCAGATCAATGAATCAAGGTAAGCTGGAGGTGGTCAAACATGAGATGGCAAGATTGAACATCGACATCTTGGGAATCAGCGAACTAAAATGGACAGGCATGGGCGAATTTAATTCAGGTGACCATCGTATCTACTATTGTGGGCAAGAATCCCTTAGAAGAAATGGAGTAGCACTCATAGTCAACAAAAAGGTGGGAAAAGCAGTACTGGGGTACAATCTCAAAAATGATAGAATGATCTCAGTACGAATCCAAGGCAAAGCATTCAACATCACAGTAATTCAAGTCTATGCCCCAACCACTGATGCCGAAGAAGCTGAGGTTGATCGGTTCTATGAAGACCTCCAACACCTTCTAGAACTAACACCACAAAAAGATGTCCTCTTCATCACAGGGGACTGGAATGCTAAAGTAGGAAGCCAAGAAGTCAGTGGGATAACAGGCAAGCATGGCCTTGGTGTACAAAATGAAGCAGGACAAAGGCTAATTGAGTTTTGCCAAGAGAACATGCTGATCATAGCAAACACTCTTTTCCAACAGCACAAGAAACAACTGTACACATGGACATCACCAGATGGTCAATATCGAAATCAGATTGATTATGTCCTTTGCAGCCAAAGATGGAGAAGCTCCATACAGTCAGTCAAAACAAGACCTGGAGCTGACTGTGGCTCAGATCATGAGCTGCTTCTTGCAAAATTTCGGCTGAAATTGAAGAACATAGGGAAAACCACTAAACCATTCAGGTATGACCTAAATCATATCCCTTATGAATATACAGTGGAGGTGAGGAATAGATTTCAGGGATTAGACCTGATAGACAGAGTGCCTGAGGAACTATGGACAGAGGTCCGTAACATTGTTCAGGAGGCAGCAACGAAATCCATCCCAAAGAAAAAGAAATTCAAGAAAGCCAAGTGGCTGTCTGAGGAGGCTTTACAAGTAGCTGAGGAAAGAAGGGAAGCAAAAAGCAAGGGAGAAAGGGGAAGATATATCCAACTGAATGCAGAGTTGCAGAGAATAGCAAGGAGAGACAAGAAGGCCTTCTTAAATGAACAATGCAAGGAAATCAAAGAAAACAACAGAATGGGAAAGACTAGAGATCTCTTCAAGAAAATTGGAGACCTCAAGGGAAGGTTTTGTGCAAAGACGGGCATGATAAAGGACAAAGAAGGCAGGGACCTCACAGAAGCAGATGAGATTAAGAAGAGGTGGAAAGAATACACAGAAGAACTATACAGGAAAGATCTTAATGTCCTTGATAGCCATGGTAGTAATGTCCTTGATAGCCATGATAGTGCGGTCACTGAACTTGAGCCGGACATCCTCGAGAGTGAAGTCAAGTGGGCCTTAGGAAGCATTAGTAACAACAAAGCTAGTGGAGATGACAGTATTCCAGCTGAGCTATTTAAGATCCTAAAAGATGATGCTGTTAAAGTGCTGCATTCAATATGCCAACAAATTTGGAACATTCAACAATGGCCACAAGACTGGAAAAGGTCAGTTTACATTCCAATTCCAAAGAAGGGCAACGCCAAAGAGTGTTCACACTACCGCACAATTGCGCTCATTTCACATGCCAGCAAGGTGATGCTCAAAATCCTACAAGCTAGGCTTCAGCAGTATACGAACCGAGAACTACCGGAAGTACAAGCTGGGTTTCGAAGAGGCAGAGGAACTAGAGATCAAATCGCCAACATTCGCTGCATCATGGAGAAAGCAAGAGAATTCCAGGAAAACATCTATTTCTGCATCATTGACTATGCTAAAGCCTTTGATTGTGTGGATCACAACAAACTGTGGCAAATTCTTAAAGTGATGGTAGTACCAGACCACCTTACCTGTCTCCTGAGAAACCTGTACGAGGGTCAAGAAGCAACAGTAAGAACCGGACATGGAACAACCGAGTGGTTCAAAATTGGGAAAGGAGTACGACAAGGCTGCATATTGTCACCCTGCTTATTTAACGTATATGCAGAGTACATCATGAGAAATGCCGGGTTGGATGAATCACAGGTCGGAATTAAGATTGCTGGGAGAATTATCAACTACCTCCGATTTGTAGACGATACCACCCTAATGGCAGAAAGTGAAGAGGATCTAAAGAGCCTCTTGTTGGGGGTGAAAGAGGAGAGTGCAAAAGCTGGTTTGAAACTCAACATTGAAAAAACTAAGATCATGGCATCTGGCCCTATCACTTCCTGGCATATAGAAGGGGAAGAAATGGAAGCAGTGACAGATTTTACTTTCTTGTGCTCCAAGATTACCGCAGACGGTGACTGTAGCCATGAAATTAAAAGACGCTTGCTCCTTGGGAGGAAAGCTATGGCCAACCTAGACAGCATAGTAAGAAGCAGAGACATCACCTTGCCAACAAAGGTCCGTCTAATCAAAGCTATGGTTTTCCCAGTGGTAATGTATGGCTGTGAGAGCTGGACTATAAGGAAGGTTGAGCGCCGAAGAATTGATGCTTTCGAACTGTGGTTCTGGAGAAGACTCTTATGAGTCCCCTGGACTGCAAGGAGGTCAAATCAGTCCATCCTAAAGGAAATCAACCCTGAGTGCTCATTGGAAGGACAGATACTGAAGCTGAAGCTGAAATATTTTGGCCACCTAATGCGAAGAGAAAACTCTCTGGAAAAGACCCTGATGCTGGGAAAGACTGAAGGGAAAAGGAGAAGGGGACGGCAGAGGATGAGATGGCTAGATAGCATCACCGATGCAATGAATATGAACCTGAGCACACTCCGGGAGAGTGCGCAGGACAGGAAGGCCTGGCGTGCTATGGTCCATGGGGTCACGAAGAGTCGGACACGACTGAACAACAAATGGGCTCTCCTACACTGTAGGCATTCAAGATGAGGTTGGACAGCCATCTGTCAGGGATGCTTTGACTTAGATTCCTGCAATAAGCAGGAGGTTGGACTTGATGGCCTTATAGGCCCTTTTCAATCCTACTATTCTATGATTCTGTGAAGGAAGGAAGAAATATTTATTGGCAGCTACTGACAAAGAACATGGTGATGTGTCATCAAATAAACGTGCATGCTTTGGATCATGATAGCTCTGTTTCTGAATCTATGGCAGTCATATAATTCTATGTTCTCTATGTTTCAATGTTTTCTGAATGAAAGAAAGAAAGAAAGAAAGAAAGAGAGAAAGAAAGAAAGAAAGAAAGAAAGAGAAAGAAAGAAAGAAAGAAAGAGAGAAAGAAAGAAAGAAAGAAAGAAAGAAAGAAAGAAAGCACTTCATATAGAAAGCTAGATGCCAGGAAGAATTAGGGATGGACGAAACCCACTCACCAGTCCGCTGGGGTGTCCATGGGGGGGGAGGTGATCCGTCCCTCCCCCCAGAATCCTCCCCAGCTGACTCCGCTCCACAGTGAGTCTGCCGAGTTGCTGGCTGGGTACATCAGCAGCCAGACTTCTGTCAGCTTCCGGTCTGCGGACGCAAATGATTTCTGGCGTAGCGGACGCCATTTGTATTTATTTATTTATTTATTTATTTCTATACCGCCCAATAGCCAAAGCTCTCTGGGCGGTTCACAAAAACCGCTCTCTGGGCGGTTCACAATTTGTGTCCCTTCTCTTTGCTGTGATAGGCTACATAAATATTTACATCAAAGAGCAGGGACACAAATGGCATAGTGGACACCATTTGCATCCCTTCTCTTTGCTGTGATAGGCTATGTAAATATTTATGTAGCCTATCATGGCAAAGAACAGGGACGCAAATGGTGTCCACTATGCCAGACACCATTTGCTTCTGCAGACCGGCAGCGGACGGCAAGAGGACGGCAGCAGATCAATGGTGGCAGGTAGGATGTGTTCCAGGGAAACTTCACGAGGTGGCGGAGGTGGTTGGTCCATTCCACCATGGACTCTGAGGGGCCCGATTCTTTAGAATCCGGCCTCATTGGAGTCCATGGCAGAATTCTCCGCCATCCCTAGGAAGAATGAATATAGTGTCTGTGAAAATTTTACAATATACAGTAATAATGGATGGATGATAGATGGACAGACAGATTGCTCTACATTTGTGGGGAGCTCGACTGGAGAAGATTAATGGGGCCAGAATGACTAAAAATGTACGGCAATAGTCGGTGGCAAAGTTTCCAGGCACATTATCTCTTATGGAATTTAAACAAAATGCCCCAGGAGGGCTTGGAGTTGTTTGGAGAAGGTAACTCATCCTTATTCATCCCCTCTAGCAAGAAGAAGGGCACAAGTTTGGTGTGAGTGGGTAAAAATGCAAGAACATTTGGGACACAAAAAGATGGGTGTATCTAAGGATTATATCTCCTCTCTGGAGATCTGATGTGGAAAAGGCAGAGTTGCTATCGCAGTGTTTTCTCCAACTATGTTCAACCTGCATCTTTGTAAATAAACTCAAATATTGCAAAATGCCATAATCCTCCAGTGACTACCTTCCAATAGAAATCCCAGGTAAACACAACACCCAAGACCAGCCCTACCATCAGGTTCGGTAAGCCACCTGCCTCAGTCGGCAAATAGAGATGGATGGTGAAATGACCATGCCCTGCCACCACCACCACCACCACCAAGTGCCTAGCCAAGTCAGGTTCAGCCACCACTGCCATCTTACTTTAGAGTGGAGTCCCAGCTTGTGTCATATTGGGTACTGCATTTCAGAGGAGTTTAAATGGCAGTTGTCTTCTGCTTTGACTGACACTCTGGAATCGAGTGGGAGCTAAGTTTCTACAATAGGATTCTGTGGCTGCTACTGCCAGAATCGGAGCTGGTAGGGTGGAAGATGACAAAAGTGACTGGCAGTTTCAACAGGGGCAGGTGCACAGGTGGCAGCCTGATGGGAAAGTCTTTGTTTGCTTAAGTCAGGCAGTGGCATGGCACATGTTGAGGCCGACTGTGCCGCTAGAGATTGTCAGGGTGTGTGTGCGCGTGTGGTTTCCAGGTGAGATTCCAGTGAGATTTACACACAGAGGTCCTGGCTCACAGTTCATGCATTACCATGATACACCACAAAACACCATGTTCTCTCTCATATCAAAGGCTTATTTCGTTATCTATCTCTCTATCTCTCTATCTCTCTATCTCTCTATCTCTCTATCTCTCTATCTCTATCTCTATCCTATATCTATATCTTTGCTTTCTAGATATCGATTAATACAGATGTATGTGGGCAATGCTGTCTGATGAGCATAGGATCTTTGAACTATGCTACATTGTTGCTTTAAGGTCTCTGCCATCTTGCTAGATGGCAGCTCTCTATATAAAAGCATGCTTTTTCTTTCCAGATATGGATTCCTGCACTGAATGTTCAGAACATCTTTATTCAAATCTAGAACAAAATCAATGCATTCCCAAGGTGATAAGCTATCTCTCCTATGAGGAACCTTTGGGGATTTTGTTGTCTTTCTCTGCTGTTGCTTTTGCTGTGATCACAGCTTTGGTACTTGGAAACTTTGTGAAGCACCAGGACACTCCCATAGTCAAAGCCAACAACCGGAGCCTCACCTACATCCTGCTCATCTCCCTCCTTTTCTGCTTCCTCTGCTCCTTGCTGTTCATTGGGCACCCAAAGAAGATGACTTGCCTTCTCCGGCAAACAGCTTTTGGCATCATCTTCTCAGTTGCTCTTTCTGCTGTTTTGGCAAAAACCATCACTGTGGTTCTGGCTTTTATGGCTACCAAACCAGGATCCAGAATGAGTAAATGGATTGGGAAAAAGGTGGCAAATTTGATAATCAGTTCCTGTTCCTTTATTCAAGTAGGAATTTGCATAATTTGGCTAAGTGCATTTCCTCCATTCCCAGATATGGACAGTCATTCACTGAACAGAGAAATTATAGCAGAATGTAATGAAGGTTCTACCATCATGTTTTACTCTGTCCTGGGCTACATGGGCTTTCTGGCTATTGTCAGCTTCACAGTAGCTTTCTTAGCCAGGAAGTTGCCAGACAGTTTCAATGAGGCCAAATTGATCACTTTCAGCATGTTGGTCTTTTGTAGTGTTTGGCTGTCCTTTGTTCCAGCCTATCTGAGTACCAAAGGAAAATATTTGATGGCTGTGGAGATCTTCTCTATCCTAACTTCCAGTGCTGGCTTACTTTGTTGCATCTTTTTTCCCAAATGCTACATCCTTTTGTTCAGGCCTGACCTGAACATCAGAGGGCAAATAATAAGGGCAAAATGAATGTGAAAGACAGTGAAAGACTGTGAAAATCAGTATTTTCTCCTCAAAATGTGTGTATTTTTAGTCTGCATTATTTATGAAGGAAAAATATTGGTCTTAATTCTCAATCAAGCAGGGCCTATTGTACTGATGAACAAGGAATCTGATTCTATTCCTATTAACTGGAAGTATGTCATACTGAGAACACTGGAGTGTGTTGCCTAATAATTAACAAGAGAAGCTGGTGACTTGGCTGGTGGCTACATATCTTTTCCACTTTTGTCCTTCAGGCTACAGGGGGAGTCAGGCATGGATCCTCTGACTAAATCCTAAATCGATATGTGTTCACCAGTGATTTGATACAAACACCATATTTTCTGTGAGCATTAAAAAAAAATCCCTCTCTTACCAAATATCCAGATATAATTCACCAGATGGTGGCAAAGAAGCCCCTGGTGAATATAACTCACATTATTGCAAATCATACCCAAGAGTTGCCCCTCTCAGTGATGCTATTGATCTGGAGCTGTGCTCCATGATGTTTTGCTTTTGACACATCAGTATTAATGCTGTGAGCACCATGTCCTCCTAGGGCCTTGATGGCAAGTGTGGCATTGGGTCCACTTTTAAGCTTTTACCAGTGCACCCAGCTGAGTTTGAATGGTTAGGATCCTAGTTTTCTGGGATCGTTCAATTTTTATAAGTATTTTCCCATGGGCTCTTCTATTTAATGCTCATATTTTGAGCAATTCAGTGCTTTCTTGGAATGTTATTTGTGGAAAAGATCGATGTAGCTTTCAGTAGTTCACTATTTGGATAGGGTTTTTTTGTTTACATGGCAGGCCTGGTCTCACATATGCATAGCCTGATTGGCGACACTAGAGCTCTTAGAACAGGAGCTTGGGGGTCCCTCTAGCTTCATTGAAAACCCTAATTCAAGGCTGATTTTTCTGGGTGTTGAGTTAGAATCTGTGGTGGGATTGTATCTCTATTCTACCACAGGTTTAGCTGTACTTGTTGAAGGAATTGTTGAGATGCTTAAGGAATCAGTGGGGTGACTTGGGCTTCTGCGATCTAGTATGCTTTTCTGTCTAGGATCCTGTGGTCTCCCTGAGCACATGCCCATTGCAGGAATTTGTTTTTAGTTCCAGAACTGGAGCTCACACAAATCCTTTCACACACCAATCTCTTCCTGTTTTCCCTTAAGTTTTCTTACCTAATCAAGGGTGGGAAAAAGTCTTCTTCTTGATCCTACTTTTAAACCACTGGGAGTATTTTTTTTTTTAACTCCTTGCTTATCTACTGCAAATCACCTTGGATCCTATGAGTAGGTCCCAAGCTACATTCTGTCCAGCCATGCATTAAGGAACACAGGAAGGTCAGGTTAATATACTCTAGGGATGGGCGGATCACTTACCCCGTTAGGTCTGGGGGGGTCCACATGTGGGGGGAGGCGATCCGTCCATCTCCCCAGAATATGCTCCATGGCGAATCCACGGAGCCACCAGCTGGGCCCGTCCACAGCCGGACTTCCATCCAATGCCAAGCTGTGGACGCGAATGGCATCCTGCATAGCGGACGCCCTTTGCATCCCTGCATTAGCCATGATAGGCTACATAAATATATATGTGGCCTATCATGGCAAAGAGCAGGGATGCAAATCGCGTCAGCTACGCTGGATGCCATTTGCAGCGGATGGACCCATATTGGCTGGCAGCAGGTAGGGTCTGTCTGGGGGGAATTTCGCAGGGTGGTGGGAGGGAGTAGTCATTTCCGCCATGGACTCCAGGGGGCCAGATTCTTTAGAATATCCCTAATATACTCTCAGGTAATGCCTGGACACCTCAGCCATTACCTGAGACTGAAAGTTGTCCCTGGTCATGCCTTCAGTGCTAGAATCTATAAGGCCATCATAGATTTGGCCTTTGTAATTGTTTTCTAGTTTTAGTGTTTCAAAAGCCTTTGCCTGTCAGTTAACTACCTATAACTGATCAATACACTTCAAACAAAACATACACTAAATATTGTTTTAATTGGATTCAATTTTGGTTGTGTTACATATAGGGATGTACGAAAGGGACTTAACTTGTCCCGCAGCTTTTTTCGCAGTGGGGGGGAGGCGCTTCGCTTCTCCCCCCGAAGTTCAGGCTGGGGGGGAGGCTTCCCACCTTGCCCGGCCGAAATTCAGGCCGGGGAGAAGCGCCCCGTCTCCCCGGTGGCGAACTTCCAAAAAAAAGTTTTTTAAAAAAGAAACGCCCCGTGATAGGCTACGTAACGATTTATGTAGCCTATCATGGCTAGATCTGCAAAGTCAGTCGTGATAGGCTACGTTAATCGTCACATAGCCTATCACGGGTGACTTAAAAAAAAAAGGAAAAAAAAGCACATACGCAAATGGCGGCCCCCATAGGGAGCCGCCATTCGCGTTCCTTATTTGGTCCCTGTAGTCTACGTAAAGATTTACGTAGACTACGGCGAAAATAAGGGCAACGCTATTTGCCCTTTCTACAACACCTTCTAGAACTAACATCCAAAAAAGATGTCCTCCTCATCATAGGGGATTGGAATGCTAAAGTAGGAAGTCAAGAAATCACCGGGATAACAGGCAGGCATGGCCTTGGTGTACAAAATGAAGCAGGACAAAAGCTAATAGAGTTTTGCCAAGAGAACACGCTGATCATAGCAAACAATCTTTTTAAACAGCACAAGAGATGACTCTACACATGGACATCACCAGATGGTCAATATCGAAATCAGATTGACTATGTCCTTTGCAGCCAAAGATGGAGAAGCTCCATACAGTCAGTAAAAACAAGACCTGGAGCTGACTGTGGCTCAGATCATGAGCTGCTTCTTGCAAAATTTTGGCTTAAATTGAAGAACGTAAGGAAAACCACTAAACCATTCAGGTTTGACCTCAATCATATCCCTTATGAATATACAGTGGAGGTGAGGAATAGACTTCAGGGATTAGACCTGATAGACAGGAAAGAAGGGAAGCGAAAAGCAAGGGAGAAATGGGAAGATATATCCAACTGAATACAGAGTTCCAGAGAATAGCAAGGAGAGACAAGAAGGCCTTCTTAAATGAACAATGCAAAGAAATCGAGGAAAACAACAGAATGGAAAAGACTAGAGATCTCTTCAAGAAAATTGGAGATCTCAAGGGAAGGTTTTGTGCAAAGACGGGCATGATAAAGGACAAAGAAGGCAGGGACCTAACAGAAGCAGATGAGATTAAGAAGAGGTGGAAAAAATACACAGAAGAACTATACAGGAAAGATCTTAATGTCCCTGATAGCCATGATAGTGCGGTCCCTGAACTTGAGCCGGACATCCTAGAGAGTGAAGTCAAGTGGGCCTTAGGAAGCATTAGTAACAACAAAGCTAGTGGAGATGACAGTATTCCAGCTGAGCTATTTAAAATCCTAAAAGATGATGCTGTTAAAGTGCTGCATTCAATATGCCAACAAATTTGGAACACTCAACACTGGAAAAGGGCAGTTTACATTCCAATTCCAAAGAAGGGCAATGCCAAAGAGTGTTCAAATTACCACATAATTGCGCTCATTTCACATGCCAGCAAGGTGATGCTCAAAATCCTACAAGCTAGGCTTCAGCAGTATGCAAACCGAGAACTACCGGAAGTACAAGCTGGGTTTCGAAGAGGCAGAGGAACTAGAGCGCCAACGTGTTCGGCCCCCCGAACAAGTTTCGGGGAGAAATCCTCCGCCCCCCCCGCCCCCCGCCCCCCCCCAGGACGGGACTTACCTTCCCTGAATGTCCCTCCCGGCGGCGGGTCCGGCTGGTGGTTCGTCCGGTGTTCGAGCGGGGCGGGAGCGGCAGCCGGTCTTTCGACCGGCTGCCGCCCCCGCCATTGCAATGAAAGAAAAAAAAAAAATGTCCCCTGATAGGCTACGTGACGATTCACGTAGCCTATCACGGCAAGATTTGCAAAGTCAGCCGTGATAGGCTACGTGAATCGTCACGTAGCCTATCACGGGTGACTTTAAAAAAAAAAAAAGTGTGTACGGATAATGGCGGCCCCCATAGGGAGCCGCCATTCCCCTTCCTTATTTGGTCACTGTAGTCTACGTCAATGTTTACATAGACTACGGTGAAAATAAGGGCAACGCTATTTGCGTTGCCCTTATTTTCGCCATAGTCTACGTAAACATTGACGTAGACTACAGCAACTAAATAAGGAACGCGAATGGCGGCTCCCTATGGGGGCCGCCATTCCCGTACGCGCTTTTTTTTTTTTTTAAGTCACCCGTGATAGGCTACGTGATGATTCACGTAGCCTATCACGGCTGACTTTGCAGATCTAGCCGTGATAGGCTACGTGAATCGTCACGTAGCCTATCAGGGGACGGTTTTTGTTTGTTTTTTTTACTTTCGTGTTCGCGGCCGGGCGAGGCGGGAAGCCTCCCCCCCCAGCCTGAATTTCGGCCGGGCTAAGGCGGGAAGCCTCCCCTCCCGGCCTGAACTTCGCGGGGGGAGCAGCGAAGCGCTCCCCCCCACCGCGAAAAAGCTGCGAGAAAAGATAAGTGACTTTCGTTCACCCCTACAACATTCGCTGCATCATGGAGAAAGCAAGAGAATTCCAGAAAAACGTCTCTTTCTGCTTCATTGACTACGCTAAAGCCCTTGATTGTGTGGATCACAACAAACTGTGGCAAATTCTTAAAGAGATGGGAGTACCAGACCACCTTACCTGTCTCCTGAGAAACCTGTACGAGGGTCAAGAAGCAACAGTCAGAACCAGACATGGAACAACTGAGTGGTTCACAATTGGGAAAGGAGTACGACAAGGCTGCATATTGTCACCCTGCTTATTTAACTTATATGCAGAGTACATCATGAGAAATGCCAGGTTGGATGAATCAGAGTTGGAATTAAGATTGCTGGGAGAATTATCAACAACCTCCGATATGCAGACGATACCACCCTAATGGCAGAAAGCGAAGAGGATCTAAAGAGCCTCTTGTTGAGGGTGAAAGATGAGAGTGCAAAAGCTGGTTTGAAACTCAACATTAAAAAAACGAAGACCATGGCATCTGGCCCTATCACTTCCTGGCATATAGAAGGGGAAGAAATGGAAGCAGTGACAGATTTGACTTTCTTGGGCTCCAAGATCACCACAGACGTTGACTGTAGCCATGAAATTAAAAGACGCTTGCTCCTTGGGAGGAAAGCTATGGCAAACCTAGACAGCATAGTAAGAAGCAGAAACATCACCTTGCCGACAGAGGTCCGTCTACTCAAAGCTATGGGTTTCCCAGTAGTAATGTATGGCTGTGAGAGCTGGACTATAAGGAATGCTGAGCACCGAAGAATTGATACTTTCGAACTGTGGTTCTGGAGAAGACTCTTACGAGTCCCCTGGACTGCAAGGAGGTCAAATCAGTCCATCCTAAAGGAAATCAACCCTGAGTGCTCATTGGAAGGACAGATACTGAAGCTGAAGCTCCAATATTTTGGCCACCTAATGCGAAGAGAAAACTCGCTGGAAAAGACCCTGATGCTGGGAAAGACTGAAGGCAAAAGGAGAAGGGGATGGCAGAGGATGAGATGGCTAGATAGCATCACCGATGCAATGAATATGAACTTGAGCACACTCTGGGAGAGAGCGCAGGACAGGAAGGCCTGGCGTGCTATGGTCCATGGGGTCACGAAGAGTCGGACACGAGTGAACGACTGAACAACAACAAATATATATATATATATATATATATATATATATATATATATGCTCATTCACTGGTAAGCAAAATCTTTAAGTATACTTTTGATCTGGAATAATGCAGTTTCATGCTGGTTCATTTGTTAAATAACTCTTCGGCCTGTAGCAGCCATATCGGGGGTCAGACTAAGTAGCCTCATGCAGTCTCATGCTTCATGTTCTTGCTGAGCTCTTTCTCCCTTGAATATATTGTTGTAAGCTGACGAGACACAGCAATTCCTTGTCTTGTCAAAGGTCATACAATTGTATATCTTGTTCTCTGCTGTTCTCTTCTGTTCTCTCCTTATCATGGCTACCCTATAACCCAGTTCTTGTATTATAAACAATAGTGCTAAGAGAAAAAATGTTGAGGATTGCAACCCCATGCGGGAGGGGGAGGAGGAGCCGTTTCATATGTGTCACAATGTCTATAAAACCAATGTGCTAATGTAAATCGGGGCTTCTGGCTCTTTGGAAACGATTCCAGCCTTAAGCCCGCGCGTTAAATAAAGAATCTCTTTTTCCTTCACTTCGTGGTCTCTCTGACTCTGGGTTCTGCAACATAAATGGTGCCATGACTCGGATGTGGCAGGCTCTGAGCCAGACAGGTGGCAGTTGCCTGCTCTTGATCGCCGCACCGGGAGGACGAGCTCGGCGCATGCCTCCCTTTCTTGGCGCCACCGACCTTTTTGTCGAGTGAATGGGAGAAAGCCTGCACCGGGATCGCCCAAACGGTAGTGAGCAGCAAGAGAACCTTGGGAAACGGAGGAAGGAACTTGAGCCCTGCCTGTATCGCAGCTGCAATTGAGTTGAAACCCACATTGGAAGCCTTCAGGAGAAAGGCAAGTATATGGGAAAAAGAGGGCCCCGCCTTTAGGGAGAAAGGCCACTGGGCAGAAAAAAAGAGGGCCCCGCCTTATGAAGAAGGTCAGTGTTGGTGGTATACGTATACAAAAGAACCTACTCCTTGCGGGTAGAAGGGGGGCCTGATCACACCCCCGAGTGGGCGCCAGTACCTAGCACGCCAGTACTCAGTAGGAAGCTGAGGAAGCTGGGGAAGCCGTTTTCCGCTCTGGTAAAAAGTGGGAAAAGTGGGTGGCAGGGACATATGGATGTAGTAGAGAGATTGATGATTGTGTGAGTGGCTACTGCGGTTTCTGACGCATACCGTTGACCGTCCGGGTGCCCAGGCCAGTAGCAAAGTGCGTGGTGTGAAAAATCCTCTTGTGTCGGCCAGTGAGACCCCTTACTCACTGACCAATTCCCATTCCCTAATTGTGTCTGTCTTCAATTTAGGAGGGAGGCTATGGGTGGTGGGGGAAGCAAACCTTGCACCCCCTTGAGATGTATGTCAAACAAAGAAGGAAAAAGGTTTTTTTTAAAAGATTCAGAATAAAGAGAGAAAACAGCAAAAAGCTCAAGGTCGAGCTGAGAGGAAAAAAAACAAGATCTGAGGCTGTTAATTAGAAAAATGTTGCAGGACAGTCTGGCTTTTAACAAAGCGTGGGAGCGTGAGAGTGTAAGGCCAAAGAAGTAGCTGTTGGCCTAGCGCGCCGAGAGAGGGGGGGCAGGAAAATTGCCCACAATGTTCTGAGTTGTGCAACATCATCACCTCGCCTAATTGAGATAAAATCCCTAAGAAATGGAAACTGAAAATGAAGACCCAGAAGATGAAGGCAAAATAGAAAATAAAGGTGAAGAATCAGCCCCCAGAGCACAGGCTAGACCCCTCTTCGAGTGAAAAGTGTGCCATAAGACTGTCCCAAAGCAGAATGAAGCGGAAAGACCATGTTGAAGATCTCTGTCAAGGTAACCGTGTTTAGCTTTGAACTGTGTTAGAATTGCATAGAGCCTGTAGCTACTGACCATCGGCTATATAATTTCTGAAGAGCGTAACCATTAAGCTTTTGCCGTGGGATTCCCTGCAATGAAGAAATCTCACTGATTTGAGTGTCCAGTGTTACACTGCCTAAGTGTGTGTGCTGAAGAGACCGAGAAACCAGACAGCATGTTCCTGGCCAAGCCAAAATCACGCTACTACCATGCTCCTGAAAGCTGCAATAAACTGTGTAAGCTGGGAGACCCAACCTGATTGAGAAGAAAAGAAGACACTGGAGCAACTGTCTTAAAAAAACAATGAGATCTGTGTAGCTGGCTGGCTGACGCTGTCAGTGATGTTACAACTTTAAGACTGTTTTCCTGTTTGAGACCCCAGCGAAGAAAGCTGACCCGAGTTATTTGTTGCCCGTGCCAAAGCAAGAATTTGGTGGCCCTGTACCTCATCGTGTCCTGTTTTGAGCTTGGGATTTACAAATACAAACAAACTGAGAAGCTTGCCTTTGAAGTCCTGCAAATCACCCCACCGCCTTCCCGAAGATTAATGGCTGCCTGAAAAATGCAAGTATAAAGCGATGCCCATCACCCCCCAGCGTCCTGAGTTTCGGCACTCAGTGTTTCAGTGCTTTCGTGTACCAGGTTAGAAGAAAAAAAAAGAAGAGTAAGTTTTTAAAATGTCTGTGAGAGAACCTGACAGAAGTAAAATAAAATTTACAGAGGAGTTGCCCAGGTTAAAGTGTCACGGCTAGAGAGCTGAGCTGTGCCGCTCTGTTTAGACAGAGGCCTTGCTAAAAAGTTAAAGGCCCTTGTCTGTCAAAAGGGGTGTAGGGCCACACTTTCCCTTTTTAAACTGATGCAAAAGTAGAGAGCCTTTGCTGGAAACATCGCATCTTCATTGCCCAGAGCCTTCACTGTTTGCCTCCATCATCATCTGGGCTTTTTAGAGACACTCTGCACATGAACTAAAATTTTAAATTGTCAAAGACTTGCCATGGACAGTGCTGTGAAGCTTTTGATAAACTTGAACTCTCATCGCTGTGGACCATGTGTCTATGTTTGTAGTCAGCTCAGTGTACAGCAGGCTAAGTTTGATTTATAACTTTTAAATTTCCTTCTGCTAAAACTCATGCAGCATAGAGTTGCTGATGCAAAAATGGTGACCTAGAACTCTTTGTGTGTGTGGGTATGCCTTTCCCTTGATTTTGATGAGCCCTGAGCTTTCAGCCAGAAGAGCAGTATAATTGCTGGATCTGCTCCATCATGCCTTACCATGCAAAAAGTGTTTTCCATTCATTGTGTTAAATTGCAGAAAAAGTTTGTTGTGTATATTTTATGATTTCTTAAATATCATGAAATATATGTGATATTTGCAAATTAGTGTTAGTTGCAACTCCAAATGATACTAAGTGTAGTTCCCAATGGATGACGAAGAGAAAAGACAAAAGCAAGTAGAAAAGAAAAAATAGAGAAAGTAGAAGACAGATAGAGAAGAGAGAAAAAGAAAAGGCAAAAGGCAAAGAAAAAACATTTGTAAAAAAGAAGCGTGGCCATAGTTGCCCCCAGGGTAAATTAAAAGCAGCTGATTGTGCCTGGAGCTTATTACCTGGAATAAAGTAGCCACAATAATGTAATAGTTCTTTAAGATAAAGAAAATGTAACTAGAAGGAGAAGAAGAGCCTATCCCAAATGTGTGTCATTGGGACTAGTGTAAGGCAGAAAGGTTTAAGTAAGTTTAACTTGAAAAAGACAAATAAAGAGACAAGGCTGGTGCATGGAGCAGAAAGTTTTGTGTAAAAAGTTTGAAACATGATCTGCAATACAGGCAGATCAGCAAAGAAAAAGAAAGCAAAAAAAAAGAGAAAAAAATTGTCTTCCCGTACTAATAAATAAAAGTGTTATCAAGCACTCTGAGAAGCGAAATTGTTTACAGGAAGCTGTGCCTGAGAACCAAACACTTCTAGCCTATGCTAAAAATGCTTGCTAGTGTTGTGCTGCCTCATGGGTAACATGTATGGTATAAAACCCATTTAGCCCAATAGCTCGTGGTTCAGAGAAGCTGTCTGATCCAACCATTAAGTACGCCTGTGTGCTGTAAGTTACCCAATAAAGCCTCCTTGTAAGTACCCCCCCCCCCGCTGGAATCCCAAAACACAAGTGGGGCTAGAGCGCCTCACCCAGTATCAAACCCTGCTGTTAGAAGCCATGAAAGCAGGTATGAAGAAGTCAGTTAATATGACCAAAGTGTCTAAAGTGCTGCAAGGTGCCACCGAGGCCCCAGAGCGTACTTGGAGCGTCTTTCAAATGCCTATCACCAGTATACCTCCCTCAACCCAGAGGCCCAAGAAGACATGGATGAAAGAAGAAAAGAAGAAGACCCAGCAGAGGCAGAAGATTCTTAAAAAAGAACCAGTGTGCCCAGTGTGGACAAGATGGACATTAGTGGCATGAATGCCCAAATAAAATAAATCAAATACACAAAGGAGAAAACCAAAGGGGCCAGAATGGGCGAAGAGGGAGACAGCTTGAGAGGGGCCGTGACATTGACTGTGAGGGGCAGTGACATTGACTTCATGATTGACACTGGAGTGGCATCAAAAGCAAGCAAACGTTAGCCTTAAACAAGAAGTTCAAACACTGAGCAAAGTTCTTCAAGCCCAGCGTCGCTTTGTCTTAAAAAAATAAGCCATTCCCATCACAGAAGTTCATCCTTTCCAACCAAGAGTTAAAGTATGAGTTAAAGAGGGAAAAATAACCCTTTGACTCCCAGATGGAAAGAACTCAGAACTGTCATACTTTCCACCCCCGCAGCTATGAAAGCAGCTAGAGTTAAACCCTAGATACATTGGACACGAGTCAAGAGAGCGAGAGGGGGAGAGTAGACTGTAAACAGAAATCCTGAAAATCCTTTAAAAATCATTCTAAAAAAGCAGTAAGAAGACTCAGGCTAGACCTTACTGTGGACACACCAGGAAACTGTCCCCCTGCGTACGGTCAGACCTGCAACTGGAGAATTGAAGAAGGGGACTAGACCCTACTGCAGCTTGCCAGGTGAATAGCTGCCCAGCGTACGGTCAGATCCCAAAGAAGATCAAACATGCGTGTTGTAGTGTTAGTAGTGTTGCATTGTGTTTCCTTAATAAGGTGCAAAAAGGGGGGTCTGCCCCTGGAAAAAGAAGTTTGTCCCAGTGATTTGCTGATAATTACTGGCTTCACCTGGCTAACATCACGAGAGTAAAACATTTTTGTTTGCCAAGAGGTATACCTGCAAACAGGCTTATTAGCTCTTGCCTAATACCTGTCTGTAGACATCCTGGGAACATTCAAAAAGATACCATGTTAAGAGTTTATGGTGTAAGTTTAACTTATTCCCAAAATGCTAATTGGGGCGTAGTTGCAAAGATCCTACCCCCTACAGAGTTCACTCTACGCACCCCCATCATTGCTGAAACAAATGCTACGTGTGCACGAATGCTTAATTGTCAAAAATTTTCCAGAAAATATAAAGCTATCCCTGGCCCCCTTCCACTAAAATAAAATTCAAAACATATCTTTTAATGATGCCCACATACTTTTGCCTCATGGATAGTTTTAGACATGTAATTCCCGCACTTGGTCATTCATTCCTGCCAACTTGTCTGATAACCACCCATGTTGCCTCAGCCGCCAATTGAACTGGTGCCAATTCTTCCCCTGTAGCCCGGGAAAATCCGTCAACGGCAGCCTCGAGCACTCCAACTAACTAAAAATTGTAATAGTCATGTGCAGTTATATTCTGACTCAGAAAAATTGGCCTTAGCAATGTCACTAGTTGGGGTTCCAGGTTTAGCCTTGGCTAATGGTCTAAAGAACAACTGGTTAGCTTGCAGCTTAGCCAAAAGCATAAATGCCACCTCACGAGCATTGTCATTGTTAAATAAAGAGTTGCGTGATCTAAGAGGTGCAGTTCTAGAAAATAGAGCTGGTATAGATTACCTCTTCCTTCTTCATCATTTAAGTTGTGAGACACACCAAAAGCTCTGTTGTTTTAACTTAACTAATAATGGCAATGCTGTAGATGAACAGATCAACAAGCTGCACAATATAGTAGCTAACAAAACAATAAGACAAAACAATTAGCTCAATTAGTTAACCCCGTGGCTTCCAGATCTTAGCTGGCTTAAAAGCATTGTTCATCCTAATTCTACCAGTATTGTTCATAAAAGTTCTGTTATGTCTCTGCGTTCCTTGTCTTATGCGCTGTTTAACCAATCTGTTTTATGTCTCAGCTAGTAAAACTGCTGCCCTCTATGCTCTAATAGCCCAACAAGAGGCTAAGTAATATGTATGTCACAAAAAGCTTTGTATAGTTATCAGAAATGCTATAATTGTAATGAAATTATGCATTTAAGGGGGGAATGTAGCAGCCATATCGGGGGTCAGACTAAGTAGCCTCATGCAGTCTCATGCTTCATGTTCTTGCTGAGCTCTTTCTCCCTTGAATATATTGTTGTAAGCTGACGAGACACAGCAATTCCTTGTCTTGTCAAAGGTCATACAATTGTATATCTTGTTCTCTGCTGTTCTCTTCTGTTCTCTCCTTATCATGGCTACCCTATAACCCAGTTCTTGTATTATAAACAATAGTGCTAAGAGAAAAAATGTTGAGGATTGCAACCCCATGCGGGAGGGGGAGGAGGAGCCGTTTCATATGTGTCACAATGTCTATAAAACCAATGTGCTAATGTAAATCGGGGCTTCTGGCTCTTTGGAAACGATTCCAGCCTTAAGCCCGCGCGTTAAATAAAGAATCTCTTTTTCCTTCACTTCGTGGTCTCTCTGACTCTGGGTTCTGCAACATGCCCAAGTGGTAGCATTTTCTCTTTGGATACCTTCCAGGTCATCTTGACAACTACTTACCAGTTACCCAGAATTCATTGTAAACCTGCTTGTGTCTGTGTGTATCATCCCTTTAATACAATTTCTGCTTTTTTCTTTTGTACACAAGTCAGCAAAAAAAGGACAAGTGTAGTTCCTATTTATTCCTTTGAACTTGTTCAGAAGCCAATTAGACCTCTCTCTCTCTCTCTCTCTCTCTCTCTCTCTCTCTCTCTCTGTTTTCCCTAATATTCTCCCACAATGCCCACACCTACACAATTCAAGGTAGGAAATCTTTTCTGTAGCTCACTCTCACCCCCTACCACCACCAAACATTTTCCCTCTGCTCTCTTCCTTAGCTCTTTATTCATAGAGTATGGGTACTTTCTCCTTGTTTTCAGGCTATTCCTTAAAATCAGGACATGTTATCTTCCTACTTGCTGCAACCCCTACTCCCCATCACCTCTCCCAAAGGACAAATTGAATCCTTGGCTTTGGAACTCCTTGTTGCTCTTTTAAGCCTTCCTGTCTGCTTTCTTCCCAAACCCCTTCATTTGCCGCACCTCCAAAACTTTCTCACAAATAAAAAAACCCTTCTTCATTCCAGTCATACCAATATCAAAATAACCATCTGAAAACTTTTATTTCTCATTCTCCTTCCTTTCCCCTTCTTCTTTTCCATAATTAGCCATATATACACTTTGCTAGGAACAGACATAAACTTACAGGCCTATATTTTTCAATGATACTATGGGCTGTTTCTGCAACTATACTTGCTTGTTGTGCTTTTGAAAGTAGAGGATGGCAGTACTGAAGGGGAAAATAGAAAGGTCTGGGAACGGCACCTACCCGCCCAATTGCTCCTCACAAAGTTTTCTAGAAATGCCAGAGATGAAAAGAAGCTGCTTGCTTTGATAAAAACTATGTCTTCTCAGCTATCAGTGCAGTCAAAGAAGCTTGAAACAATTCAGGACGCAATCACTGCCCTTCATGGGGCTGTGGACTTAATTAGTATCTCTGTTCAAAAGATGGAATTGAAGGTTAATGTTCTCGAAGATTGGGTTACTGCTCATGAAACTGCTATGGAAGCTTCTCATAATATTTTGTCTGCTCGAATTTCTCTACTGGAGGTAGGGATGGCGGAGAATTTCTCCCCAAAACTTCGGGGGGCTGAGCGCCAATGTGTTCGGCCCCCCGAACAAGTTTCGGGGAGAAATCCTCCACACACCCCCGCACCCCGCACCCCCCCGGGACGGGACTTACCTTCGCCGAATGTCCCTCCCGGCGGCGGGTCCGGCCGGCGGTTCGGCGGGTGTTCAAGCGGGCCGGGAGCAGCAGCCGGTCTTTTGACCGGCTGCCGCCACCGCCATTGCAATAAAAGAAAAAAAAACGCCCCCTGATAGGCTACGTGACAATTAACGTAGCCTATCACGGCTAGATTTGCAAAGTCAGCCATGATAGGCTACGTCAATCGTCACGTAGCCTATCACGGGTGACTTAAAAAAAAAAAAAAAGCATGTACGGATAATGGCGGCCCCCATAGGGAGCCACCATTCCCGTTCCTTATTTGGTCGCTGTAGTTTATGTAAAGATTTACGCAGACTACGGAAAAAATAAGGGCAACGCTATTTGCATTGCCCTTATTTTCGCCGTAGTCTACGCAAATCTTTACGTAGACTACAGCAACCAAATAAGGAATGCGAATGGCGGCTCCCTATGGGGGCCGCCATTTGCGTACGTGCTTTTTTTTTTTTTTTAAAGTCACCCGTGATAGGCTACGTGACGATTGACGTAGCCTATCACGGCTGACTTTGCAGATCTAGCTGTGATAGGCTACATTAATCGTCATGCAGCCTATCAGGGGGCGTTTTTTTAAAAAAAAAACTTTCGCGTTTGCGGCCAGGTGAGGCGGGAAGCCTCCTCCCTGGCCTGAATTTCAGCTGGGCGAGGTGGGAAGCCTCCCCCCCGGCCTGAATTTCGGCCGGGCGTGGCGGGAAGCCTCCCCCCCCGGCCTGAACTTCGCAGGGGGAGCAACGAAGCGCCTCCCCCCCACCACGAACGTCCTTCGAGGACAGGTAAGGGACTTTCGTCCACCCCTAACTGGAGGTCTTTACACACAGAGCGAATCTTTGTATCCTTGGTATTAAAGATGTGGCTACTGATTTTTGTCTGGCTGAATTCATGGATAAACTTTTGCATGAGCTATTGGTTTTACCATCTGATTTTCTACTTGATATTGAGCATGCTTATTGTGTTCCTTGTTTAATATGTGGCTCTAAAGGGACTTTTGGGACTGTTATTGTTCAATTTTCATGAGTCCCTGCAAAAAATTATCTTATGCATCTGGCAAGAGAACGAGGTGAGCACTGGTGGGGGCCAGCAAATGACAAAAGTATGCTCTTTTCTGATTATACTAAAGAAATTGCTGACAGAAGCAGGCAATTTACCAAGGCGAGAAGTTTGGCAAAGCAAATTAACTTGCAAAGTCATTTTAAATATCTGGCTACATTTTGCATTCTTTTTGAAGGCCAGATGAAAAGGTTTTAAACCCTGATGCTGCAGAGTCATTCCTCACTGGTATTAAAATTAAAACAAGGGAACCAACTCTCTCAGCCTCCTGAGTTGGAAATTAGTCATCTTTACTGTTTTTCTGAAGTGCTGTTTGGGTTACAGCTGATAAGACGTTTAGATATAATCCTTTTTTCCTCCTTCTTTTGCTTTCCTCCCTTTTTCTTCCTCAGAATTTTGTAATGTTGGAAACTGAAGATTTTGATTATGTTGTTGGTATTATTTATTTCATTTATAGAAAGAAAATATATATATATATATATATATATATATATATATATATTAAAAAGTATCCTTGTAAGCTCACCGGGGTCTGGCTTATCATTCTCTCGGCACCTCCCAACCTTAGCAGCCCACAGCTGGGGCATACAGGCTCTCAGAAACCTAGAAATCTTATGGCCATCCAGACACTGCCTAGTTGCACCCTGACACAATTTTAACATCCTTTGAGTGGATGATTCTAATTTCCCTGTCATATGTTTTAAATTTACTTGTTCTTCTTGAATACACCAACATTGGTTTCAAGGGCCTTGTCTATGGCCTCTGACTTCCTTAGCTTTTGGGGTGTCACATATTTTCTGCACCCAGAGTTCAGTGTCATATGATTCTGCATATGTGTATTCAGGTGACATGTTTGTAATATGCATGTATATCTGTTATTAGGTACACATTTTAAGGGGTTGGGCAGAAGGCTACCAAGCTCAGTTAGTGCCTTCCAATTGCAGATTGGCCAGTGATGAAAAGGGAGCAAATCAGGAATACAACCAGGAATACAATGTCACCAGGATAAGATACAGACCAAGCAAGGTAGTCTCAGATCTCCTTCAAGTGAACTAAGATGCTGGACAGATTGCCCACATGTTGTGATAGGACAGAGCTGCCCCCAATAGTCAGCTCAGGACTTAGATGAGAGCCTTTTGTAGCCGGTAGGGATGTTGGAGAAATCCACCATGTACTCCAGTGAGGCTGGATTCTTTGGAATCCAGCCCCCCACACTCCATGGTGGAAAGGGCTACCCCCCCACACCACCCTTCAAAATCCCCCCGGGGCAGACCTATCTGGTGGTGGATGCAGTGGCGGATGTGGCAGCAGATGCAGCAGCTCCGGCTTGTCTTCCAGCTGCTGCCAGGCTGCTGCAGCCACAAAAGGCGGACATCATAGTGGCCACCATTTGCGTCCTTGCATTAGGCCGTGATAGGCTACGTAAGTATTTATGTAGCCTATCACAGCAAAAGGCAGGGATGCAAATGGCAGCCACAATGCCATTTGAGCCCCTGCTCTTTGCCGTGATAGGCTATGAAAGTATTTACGTAGCCTATCATGGCAAAAGGCCGGGACGCAAATGGCAGCTGCTACAATGGCTGGCATTTGCGGCCGCAGCAGCTAGGCAGTGGCTGGAAGTCCAGCCCCGGCCGGCAGCTCTGCAGCCTTGCCACAGAGCAGAGGTGGCTGGGGAGGATTCCAGGAGGAGGGACGGATCACCTCCCCACCACCACCGCGGATCCCCAGAATGGAACAAGGTAAGAGATTTGTACATCCGTAGTAGCTGGACATCCAGGCCTGTCTGCCTAGACGTAGGGAATCCAGTGTCAGATTCTCCTCCTCCTCACTGGCTGATAGTTGTTCAAGGAGTTGTAGAATCTCCTTCTAGTGATCCACAACCATGAGCATCCACTCACAGGAGTGAGGGATGCAACTCCACCCCCCCAATTCCAGTCATGGTGTCATTCTGAGAGCGGCAACACCAGCTGCTGTGCCCTTGCCCTTCTGTCTCTACTTTCAGTTTCCACCCATATGGACAAGGCTCAGGACAGGACAGAAGGCAGTACCTTAAAAACAGGATGGGGGGATGCCCTCAAGTTTACCCAGTGCAGGAGTGCCACCTCCTAAGACACAGAGGTAATAGGAGCATGGCAAGCTTCCTCCACACCAAAGTAGCCCTATTCTGAGAGCGGCAACAGCACCTAGTCTCCAGTTCCTAGTCTCCAGTTCCTAGTCACCTAGTCTCCAGTTCCTAGTCTCCAGCATCTAGTCCCCAGTTCCATGCAAAACAGATAGGCAAGGCCCAGTGAGGGGAGGTCAGTGATGGGGGGGGGGATTCCATCAAGCTCAGTTGAGAGTGGCTGCAATTGAAATGGTAGAATGTGGACCTGGAAGGTGTGATGAGGCCAGCTTTCTGGCAGACCAAGCCAGGCAGCTCCACAGCCTTTGGTTTGGTAACCTGCGGGAGCTAGGCTACTTTCCTGTGCTTTAAAGGATGTCTCACTGACTGTGACTGTGCAAATCACTGACTTCCCATCATGATTCATCTGGCATGGGCCCCGGCTGTGTTCATTCTAAAAGTGAACCAATTAGTTGTTTTCCAGCCCGCAGGTGATGGGAGGGGAGATCAGAGGAAAACACAGGAATGTCACCCATCTTGGAAGTGTGTGCGTGTGTGTGTGTGTGGGGGGGATAGCCATTCCAGATTTTATTCCACTCATAGGCATTAGCGGAAAGGGGCAAGGAGGGACAAGATGAACCATAATCTCTAGATTTCTAGTTTTCATTTTTGTTTTTTTAAGCAAGTCTCTAGCCCTTGTAGAACTTGAGATATGAAGCAAAATGTGCAGCCACTATTCTGCCTATTCATTTTGTGAGAAAATAGCCCGCTCCCTCCTTTCAGTGTTTTTAACAAACAAATGAAGTCAAGCAATGGTTAATACCCTTCTGGGTGTGTTAAGACTTTTCGGGGTCTTCCCTGTTAAGATGTAATTGCAGCCTCATTAAAAAACAAAACAAAACATAACACCACCATGTAGAAATCCAGGAGGTTCCTATAGCTGAGCAGAAGGGTGTCTACCAAAAAACAAATGGTAGCAGCAAAGACAGGAGTTCATGATCTTTCTAACTCAGGCCATGTTAATATTTTTTACTGAGTTTAGATACATTTTTTAAAAAAATTACCCTGACAACACCTGCAGATAAAGTTCATC
This sequence comes from Heloderma suspectum, assembly GCF_057233095.1. NCBI lineage: Eukaryota > Metazoa > Chordata > Lepidosauria > Squamata > Helodermatidae > Heloderma > Heloderma suspectum. The sequence goes on along the minus strand of NC_139463.1, from coordinate 88,487,096 downwards.
ATTATTATACCCATATTGGAGGAGACAGAGCGGTAGCTGAGAAAGTGGGGGTTACACACTTTCCACTCACAGTTGAACCCCTGAGCTGCAAAGTAGCCCGTGTTGTTATTCCCATTTCATGCGGGGTGGGGGTAGAGTAGTGTATGTCAACTCCGCAGTATAGTCCAGTGTTTTTGGTATTTTAGGGAAATGCAGATGGGGCTGTGAAACTCATTGTAGCAGCAGTTCAATGTATTAAGGGTTAGAGGTTGCTGTGATATAGAAATACATATAGATATATAAAGATGATGATGATGATGATGATGATAGATAGATAGATAGATAGATAGATAGATAGATAGATAGATAGAGGACCTGCCATTTTTAGCTCTTGCAGGAGGCCCAAGCAGAACCTCTCCCCATCTCTGTCTTAGTGTTGGCCTTGGAGGGGGGCCAGTGTGCCATGCAGCTCCACATTGTTTTCTCCTATATTGTAAGAATGAAGAAACCTCTTCTGAAGGTACCTGAATCTATTGTGCTTTGTCTGTAGAGCAGAGCCTAGCAGTGGCTGCAAGCTGAACAGGTCACCCACACCCCCCTCCAATATTAACCATGCCCTTCAACCCTGTAATGGCCTTTGGTCCAAAGGGCCATTACAGGGTTGAAGGGAGCTATGGCAAGAACTGAAGGTTTCAGCTATGGGTGGAAAGACATTGTCTGGACAGCAGGTTAACACAATGAGAAAAACCAGAGGCACAGACCTGGTATACAATTTTTTTCAGTGGTTAGATCCACCTATCTTTGTAGACCTGGTGCCCAGGCCTTATCGATGCTCCGTTGTCAGATCCTCAGGAAATGCTAGACCTGTTCTATGATACCATTAGGGCTTTTAAAAATGTGCATCCATAAACAAAATGCACAGGTCAAGGGAAAATGCGCAATTCTGAAAGTATATTGTTGTTGTTCAAAATTCAACCCATGCAAAAATTGTTGTTATCCGACACAAAAAGTGGCTGATAACAATGTGAAAAGTAAAGTGAGTAGTCCAGGCTCCTCTACAACCCCGAACCCTGATCAAGTATATTCATTTTTCCTTCTGCTGCTATTAGCTAAAGACACTCCGCATGGACCCCACTACTACTCTCTAGAGCTGCCTTTCCCAACCTGGTGCCCTTCAGTTATTTTCGACTTCAACTCCAATCAGCCCCAGACAGCATGGCCAATGGTCACGAATGCTGGGGTTGCAGCCCAAAATATCTGAAGGGCACGAGGTTGGAGAAAACTAGGGTTTAATCTAATGTGCAGTTGGAAAAAAATGTGCAGTTGGAACTATGTTTTTGTGCAGTTGGGAATATGGATTTTAATAAGGAACACGTAGGGATGGACGAAACCCACCCTACCTGGCTCCGCTGGGTTCCGCTGGGGGGGGGAAGCGCTCCATCCCTCCCCCCGGAATCCTTGCCGGGGGGAGGGCACTCCGCACCTCCCCCCCGGAACCCTGGCCGGCCAGCTCCACTCTGCAGGGATTCTGCAGAGCCGCTTGCCGGCTCCGCCAGCAGCCGGACATCCGGCCTCTGGCTAGCAGGGAGGCAAATGGTGGCGGCCATAGCCACTGCCATTTGTGTCCCTGTATTCAGCCAAGATAGGCTACGTAAAGACTTACAAAGCCTATCACGTCTGGGTTTAAAAGGAACGCAAATGGTAGCAGCCGTAGCTGCTGCCATTTGCATACGCGGGTTTGTTTGTTTTTTTAAACCCAGACATGATAGGTTACGTAAATCTTTACATAGCCTATCACATCTTTTTTTGTTGTTTTTTTTAAAAAGACTACAAATGGTGGCGGCAGTAGCCAGTTGGAAGACCAGCCGCCACTACCGCTGCTGCTGCAGCCGCCTGGAAGATCCACCCCAGGTAAGTCTCATCCCGGGGGGGGATCCGCGGGGGGGCAGGCCATTCTGCCATGGAGTTTGGGGGACTAAATGTACTGGCATTCGGTTTCACCGAGATCCGTGGCGGAATTCTCTGACATCCCTATACATAGCCAATAAATCCTTTTGATTAGTCAATCAGTTGGTCTAGGGATGGACGAAAGTCCCTTACCTGGTCCTGCAGCTGTTTTCAGTGTGGGGGGGAGGCGCTTCGTTTCTCCCCCTGAAATTCTTAGTGGGTGGGGAGGCGCCCCGCCACTCCCCACCAAAATTCTGGCCAGTGGGGAGGTGCCCCATCCCTCCCCGCTGAAGTTCTGGCCGGGGGGGAGCGCCCCATCTCCCTGGCCACGAAAGAAAAAAGTAAAGTGTAAAAACCCCCCCAAAAACGTGATAGGCTATGTAAAGATTTACGTAGCCTATCACGGCTAGATTTTCAAAGTCAACCGTGATAGGCTACGTAAATCTTTACGTAGCCTATCACGGCTGACTTTGAAAAAAAAAAAGCACGTACGCAAATGGCGGCGCCCATGGGTGCCGCCATTTGCGTTCCTTATTTAGGCACAGGTAGTCTACGTAAAGATTTACGTAGACTACGGTGAAAATAAGGGCAACGCTATTTGCGTTGCCCTTATTTTCACCATAGTCTACAGAAATCTTTATGTAGACTACCCGTGCCCAAATAAGGAATGCAAATGGGCGCCGCCATTTGCATACGTGCTTTTTTTTTTTCAAAGTCAGCCGTGATAGGCTACATAAAGATTTATGTAGCATATCATGGCTGACTTTGAAAATCTAGCTGTGATAGGCTATGTAAATCTTTATGTAGCCTATCACTTTTTTTTTTATACTTTACTTGGAAATGGCGGCAGCGGCAGCCGGTCGGAAGACCGGCCGCCGCCGCCACCGAACCACCGCCGAACCGCCGCCGAACCGCCGCCGGGATCCACCACTGCCAGGGACATTCGGCCATGGTAAGTCCCATCCCGGGGGGGCGGGGGGTGTCGGCAAATTTCCCCACCAATTTCGGGGGGCCGAATGCGTTGGCATTCAGCCTCCCAGAGATTCATGGAGAAATTCTCCGACATCCCTACGTTGGTCCCAATAATATTTCATTAGTATAAGGTTATGAAGATTGAGAGGAAACAGTAATCGTCTTAATGTTCTATTTCTTTTTCGTCTTTTCTTATCTATTTCTTTTAAGAAACAACTGTGTTCTAGGGATGTCAGAGAATTCCACCATGGATCTTGGTGAGGCTGAATGCCAGTGCATTCGGCCCCCCAAACTCCATGGCAGAACGGCCTGCCACCCCCCGCCACCCCCCACGGATCACCCCCGGGACGAGACATACCTGGGGTGGATCTTCCAGGTAGCGGCGGCAGCGGCAGCGGTGGCTGGTCTTTACTTGGAAATGGCGAGACTTACCTGGGGCGGAGCTGGCCGGCAGGATTCCGGGGGGGAGGACCAGATCACCTCCCCTCCGTCGAGGATTCTGGGGAGAGGGACGGAGCGCCTCCCCCCCCACAGTGAATCACATCCGTGAAAAGGTAAGTAACTTGCTTACATCCCTAGCTGTGTCTTTGGTTCTGTGCTCTCATGTAGTCACCCACAGGAGCACTGATACCCGAGGATCCCATTTGATGAGAGGTGGCATGTTGTGATAGATGCAGAAGTATTCATTTTCTGACTTCACTGAGAGTCTGTTTCTGGTTATAGACTCTCTCAACTGAGAGTAAGGATGTGAAAGAATTCCACCATGGCTCTTGGTGAGGCCAAATGCCAGTGCATTCGGCCCCCTGAAGTCCATGGCGGAACGAAGCCCCCCGCCCCCCCACCCCGCGAAAGGCGCACGAAATGGAGCACTTACCTGCTGCCATTCGCACTGCTTTGTGAATGGTGGCCACGTCTGCAGCCACCATTTGCTTCTTCATTATAGCTGTGATAGGCTACGTAAATACTTACGTAGCCTATCATGGCTAATGCAGGGATGCCATTTGCATCCCTGCGGAGGCCGTGATAGGCTACGTAAATTACGTAGCCTATCACGGCAAAAGAAAAAAAAAGGGAACGCAAAAAAGGCTGCTACCATTTGCGTTCCTTTTTTTTTTTTTTTGCCGTGATAGGCTACATAAATATTTACGTAGCCTCTCATGGCAAAATACAGGGATGCAAATGGTGGTGGCTACAGCCTCACCGGCCAGCTCTGCTCCACAGCGAGTCCATGGAGTCACCGGCCGGGTCCGGACGCTGCCAGGCTTTCGGCCACGGCCAGTCTTCGGATGCAAATGGCATCCGGCATCGCAGACGCCATTTGCATCCCTTCCCCTTACCATCTACTATGCCATTTGTGTCCCTTCCCCTTACCATGATAGGCTCCATAAAGATTTACATTGCCTATCAAGGTAAGGGGAAGGGACGCAAATGGCATCCGCTATGCCGGACACCATTTGCGTCCAAAGACCACCACGGATGGTCCCGGATGGACCCGGACCTGGACGGTGCCAGGTAGGATTTGGCCGGGTCGGACTTCGTGGGGTGACAGGGCAGAGCGGTTCCCAGAGTCCATGGTGGAATTCTCTGCTATCCCTAGACTTCTTTATGAAGAGGACTAGGGATTGCCAAGTCACTAGGACTGAATGCAGAAGTGAGAAGGACAACTCTGTCCACTGGCCCCAAAAAGCTTGGGGAGTGCAAGGAGATAGCAGTTGTTGGCTTCTGCAATGTCACGAAGTTCTCTGGATCTGAGCCCTAATGTGTGGAAATATGTGCTCTGCCCTACAAGCTGCTGGAATATGTGTCGAAGCTCACCATGTTATTGGTAGAACTCCATGCAAAATATGACAGGTGGACTCCATGCCAGCACTTCAGCAGAGGAACAGAAGCTTCTTGATCATTATCCCTCATTTTGGATTGGAAGAAAATCCAGAAACCAGACTTCTCGCCTATGTTGACAGACGCTCCATCTGTGGCCGAGGAGGATACACACATGAAGATTTGCCCAGCTGCTGCACACCCAAACTGTCTTGTAGGGATGGATGAACCACACCACCCCCACACCACCCCCACCCCATGCACAGCTTCCCAAACCGTCACCACTTACCTGCCCTGTTAAGTTCCCTGGGTGAGCTGCTAGGTGGTCCATGGGCGCCTGACTCCTCAGCAAGCTGCTGAGTAGAAATGCATAGAAATGGTGGTTTGTTGTTTTCCGTAAAAGACAGCTTACACAAATGGTGGCCATAAAGTGGCCATGTACACAAGATGATAGGTATGAATGGACTGTTCACACCTGTAATTGTGCATACATGGCCACTTTACAGCTGCCATTTGCATATGATGTGTTTTACAGAAAACGAGCCACCATTCCCATGCAAAATGGCAGCCCACTGAGGAGTCAGGCACCTGCAGACCACCCCGTGGCTCACCCAGGGAACCGAACAGGGTGGGTAAGTGATGGCGGTCCGCAGAGAGGAGTCCAGAAAGCTGGGTAGGGAGGAGTCCATCGGACTCAACCACCCCTCTCAGACTCCCGCAACATCCCTACTGTCTTGGTGCAGGTGTCTTCTTTTTTGCCACAGGGTTCACCAGCACCTAAAAACTACTGCTTTTCATCCCCAGATTTTGTAATGACTTTCACCATTACATACATTTTGTCAGTTCTAGTTCAGTCCACAGTCCCATCACACCTCAGGGACTGCACCAATGTACCTTCAGTCAATTTCTTGGTGAGACTGTCTCTGTCACTTTTGACAGTGCACTGCACAAATTTTTTGTGGGCATTTGGAGTCAAGTATTGAAAGTCCACCTCAGTCCTATATACCAATTCTGCACTGTTGGGGAGGGGCAGATGCTCACTTGCAATTACTCTTGCAGAAAATGAGTACACACTGAGAGTCCGTTTCTTTGAATCTCCTTAAATGTGCAGGAGGAGGATGCCAACTCAGCTAGTTTTTCATTGGTCTTGGATATTGCTTTTCCCCTAGAGGAGACCGGTGTGGCTTCCACAGGTGCCAAGGCTGACAGCTGGTATGTTTTAATACTTTCACTCTGCTAGTATTGTTCCAGATGCTCCTGAATGGTCTCACTCCTGCAAATACCCCCACATTATTTTGCAATTGGGGGCAGGGGATAGTATTTGAGTACTTTTCGAAAACAATCTATGTCGGGAGACCTGAAACATGCTCCACACCTAACCAAAAGCTGGCCATTTCGATGAAAGTGTTTGCAGTTGTCGTCTTTTGGACGGTGCTTGACTAATTGAGAGGCTGGTTTCATAACACCCTGGTGACCTGACACTCCAGATGTGGTTGGCTAGGACATGGTGCTTTCAGCATCTCCGATGGCATTGTGCGCTTCCCCAGTTTTCTCCTGACAGTCGGCAGAGCCGGGAGCATCTGGGAGTACTGGTGGCGGAGCAGGAGGCCTTACAGTGGTATCCACAAGTGCTAGAGGTTGATCAGCAGGAGCAGATGGGAGCTTAGTTTGACTGACATGTTGGCAGGAGGTGCATGAGTCATGTCAGCTGGCAAAGCTGCCGCAGGTGTGGGTGGGGGTGGTGCATTGTGGGAGCTTGCAGCCAGTCTTGCAGGGAGCTTGGTTTTACACCAGCAGCCTTGCACTGATTTTTTTTTTTCTTTCCAGTACAACTGATTTTCCAAAATGAATTCTTAGGTAGGAATGATATGCAAGGGATTAACAACTGACAGACCATACAGGTTCAAAGAAAGCCGAATGACTGCTTTTTTCCACTTGCCTAAATGTATCCTTCCAGACACAGACCTTGTTCTTGTCCTAGCCCTCAAGAAACTCTTCCCAACTGCAAAGTGGTTTAGTGAAGGCTGGGCTCCACTCTCGCTATGCAACCTGTGCTCCAAGTACTGTCTCCAGAAACCACAGTTCTCCTCAGCAGCCCTTAAACTGACTTCTTCCATCTCAGCCCTTCAGCTAAATGAAGCCTGGGTAACAGTTCTCTCTAGTCCTTCTCAGCAGATAGCTCAATACAGGACAGACCAACTCTACTGCCAGCAGCTACAGTACAGGACACATGTCTCTATTGAGCCATCCTCCAGTTCTCATAGTCCTTTGGGGTTTTGTTGTTCCTGTTTGTCAGTATTAGTTCTTCACCCTTCCGAAGAACTGCAGAATCCTTGGAGATCACTCATATCATATGACTGGACTTCCAGAAGGTTCGGTTCAGCACAGACCTCAGCTCAGCCAGGCCTCACAGACTGAGCTTGGCCAAAGAGTGCAAGACATCCAGACACAATTAAGGCCAGATTTATTATTATATCCTATCCTATCCTATTCTATATTATATTACAGTATATTGATGTGAGTATGTGTATGCAATTCCAAGGAGCTTTGTCATAAGACACGAAATTCTTGTTACACTGCAGTAGTGTCTGCATGATTTGGTCCACTAATAGAGGGAATCCCCTTGTCTCCTAACTCAAGCGTTTTCCCCCACCCCCTTGCAGTAAAGTGCCTGGCTTCTAGAAGTTTCTCCACTGATTCTTGGTGAATTTAATCCCAAATGTTTTACCATGTAAGATTAAAATTAGATCACTTTGTGTTGAACCAGACCTGATCTTCCTGCTACTCCAGTTGCTCCCAAGCCCTTTCAATAGATTTGCAGGTTAAACTATGCAGTTTTTGAGCTGCATTTTGTGAGCAGCCTCTATTCCATGACAGCTTTAGAAGCTATTATCCCTAGCATACCATACAGAACCTTTAACATATTTTTCAGGGCAACAACTATTTCCCAGGGCTACAACCGAGAACCATTTCATGGTGGGGTATCAAGGCCAGTCAGCCCAGGCATAGGAAATCCATGGTCTGGCTCTTTTCCTCACTGGCCTACAGTTATTTAAAACATTGTTTCATAAGAGCTGAGATTAATAAAACTGTAGACAGTTTCACAGCAACATAGCATGCATCTCTTACTAACAACCCACAATTCCCTACGTTGTGAGTCTGGGGTCAAAAATACTCGGTCTATGAAATGATATGAGCAATATTCTCTGTGTCTAAGTAATCTGAGCAGGAAGCTGGCTGATATTCCCCTTGCTCTGGACAAAGAGAGGTTGGACGCACCAGGTTGTTTGTCCCCCGCTGCCGCTTCCCCTGTTCTGCTCCTCTAGGTGTCACAACAATGCCAGCACAGGGAAAGCAGATTTTCTCCCCTGTAATTATCAACGTGTCTCTGATTAACTCTCCTCCTCACTAAGCCCCAAGGGATATCTAGGGGCCTCAAGAAAAAATAACAACAACGTTGGAATATCTTATAAAGCCATCCTTATAAAAGCTGGGCCAAAGGGCCAGAACCAGTGTCGCACAGGGGGCTGATAAAATTAAGTGATATCTGCGCTGCAGACTGGGATTCCTGCAGAGATAAAATATTAATAGTAGTTTGAAATATCTGCAACTACTAGGACCACCTCTACTAGGACCAGAGAGCTTTGGCTATGGGGTGGTATAGAAATATAAAATCATCATCATCATCATCATCATCATCATCATCATCTCCTTTCCAAAGGCTTTTTCCATGTCTCAATATTGTTTGATGCATCAGTACAGGAAAGGAGAAAAAATTCCACAGCGATATACACCTGCATGAAGTAGTAACAAAAAAAACCCTCAACATTCTGCAATTTAAAAGTGGTGGACTAGAGTAGTTCTCCTCTTATAAAAATAAAGCAGTTTTTCAGTTGGGTCAGCTCCAGTTCAAGGCAGATTACAAACAGGTGATTCCGAGATGTCAAATTCTTTTGAGAACAACAGAGAACTATGTGTCAAGATGGGAACTTCAGCCCTCCAAATGCTCATGTCATTGGTATGGTTGCTAGTGCTGCTCCCTCATTTTATGTGCAAGACAGAGTCTGTTCATCGCAGCATGAAGACTCCTTCACATAAATGCAGAGCAAGTGACCATATCACTAGTCGGCATGAGTTTTATCAACGGGGAGACCTTGTCATTGGAGAGATTGCTTCTACGTTCTCTTTCTGGTACCCCTCTACACCTTTCAGTGAAAAGCCATCTTCAGCGTTCATGAAGCAACTAATGTAAGGACTTCTGTATGTAAGGAATTTGATCTAATGTATGAAGGGTTTCCACACAGGAAATAAATGCAAATTATGGTGCCATAGTATGTATCTAAAAATTAGGATTCCTTGCTTGCTGCACTTGCTCTCTGCTTATACATAATTGTATAAGGGGACTATGATACTGGCAATTTTATTTTTGATCCATTTCCTAATTGTGCCTAAGATGGAAAGTGCCTTTTGCACTGCAGATGCACACTGGATCAACATTTTCATCACAATATGCTGTCCACCACAACCCCAAGGTCTCTTTCTTTGTCAGTCACTGTTAGCTCAGATCCCATCAGCTGATTTATGAAGTTGGGATTTTTTGCCTCTACGTGCATCACTTTACAGTTACTTACACCAAAACACAGTTGAAATTTTGATACCCATTCTCCCAGTTTGGAGAGATCCTTTAGGAGCTCCTTGCAGTCCCTTTTTGTTTTAACAGGGATCTTTAGTGGCCACTCCTCTGTATTTAAACCAGAGCTAACAATAGTAGACTTTGCTGGAAGCAACACGTTGGTAACCTGGAAAGCTTCCTGGTTTTTCCAGAATTGTGAACTCATTGGGATGTCTTCTGTGAACAGCTGAACCCCAGGCTGATAGGTTGTTGGTTGCGATGTTCATGAACAGGTTCTTGTCAAGGAACTAAGTGGTTAACTATGTTCCTTGACTTAGTTAACTAAGTGTTAACTGTGGATCTTTATTGGGACTGTAAAGGCTCATAGCCGATTACTGGAATTACTGAAGTAAGAGATTTTACTGTGAGTTGTGTCTTGGCTCTGGGAAGACAGGTTCCAACAGCCTTGATGCTATTAGCAATATGATCCTCAAAAGGCTCTTTTTGCATCTCTTATTATCTGCTTGCAACTCCTTTGCACAAGGTTCTGCTCCCATTTATTCTCCTCGTTTCGCCAAGGCTTTCATTTTCTGAAGGAAGCATTCTTTTCTTTAAGAACTTCCTAGACATTGCTCATTAACCATTCTGTTGACTTTTTGGACTTCGTGTTACGTTTCCTGGCCTGTGGTATACATTCTAGCTGAGCTTCTATTATTCTGGTTTCAAGTAACCTCCAAGCAGTTTGTAGGTATTTAACCCTCTTGACACCCTTTTCAACTTCCTTTATACCAGTTCTCTCATTTTAGATAAGTTTTTGCTTTTGAATTCAAATGTGGCTATGTTGGACTTCCTTGGCAATTTTCCACATAAATATGTATGAAATCTAGCCTCCGTCCTTCCTTGTGTGCTGTGTGTGAGTGCTAACTGGATGTATTTCAAATTCATTTGGTTGGAGTTCCGTATCCGTCCCTGCCTGACAAGTAGAAAGGATTGTGTCTGGGACCCCTTTTGCACCCCCTGCTTCTCTCCTCGTGATCTTTTTAAATGGTTGTATAATTCTACAGACAATAAACATTTGCAGTGAACAAACGTGAGGCTGACCCACTTTGAAAGAAACAGGGGGCAAGAGCACAAAGCATTGGAAAAGTAGAATGAATTATATATGTGTACGCTAGATAAACCCCTTCACCCTTGTAGCTACAGTGGCTATGCATTGGGAACTGGCCTGATCATGCCATCTTGCGTTAGGATAAATCCTCCTCTCACCCCTTCTTCTCCCTGCTCTCTTCGTTCACCCCAACCCTTTCATATTCCTTCACAAGTGTTTTAGTAACTTCTGCTTACCTAATGCCATCCTTCTAACTCCACAAACCCTTCCTTCTGCCGGCTGAACACTCTGCACATATCCACAGCCTAGTTTTAGGTCTGGAGCCAGTCTCCATCAGAACTCAGCTAACCTCCCCATGATCCACATTTTCATTAAGGGCTCAAATGGTTTATTTTTCTGGTGTCTAAACTGCAATTGTGCTACCACTCCACAGTATTTTCCCAAAAGTAATGCATTTGTTGTAATACTTATTTGTGTTAGCTAAAGAGATACACCATTGTTTTCAGATCTGAGTTAACTCCCTTTGCCAAAGACACTCTAGTGCCAATGTTGAGAAGTTCCTTTTTATGAATGTGTGACTTTTAGAACATGAGCAACTTTGTACACATAACTAAAAGAAGCACATCCAGTAACACCATCATGTGTACTATCCATTGCTAACCTTATCTTCCATAAATTAGTTCAATCCTCTTTATAGCCTTCTAAGTTCGTGGCCAGTTCTAATCTGTATGATAGGACTGTTGTAACAATTCCTTGGATAATGTACATGAAGCAAATTACTTCTTATATGCTCACTGTCATTTATATGGTATTAAAGCAGCTGGCCAATCAACTCCTTTCTTGGGCGGATTGTTGGTTAATACCTTAGGATGTCTGGCTGATGTTTCCTCAGTGGGAGCTAATGCTTAGGAGATGATGTGTCTTGTGGGTTGTTTTTTGTTTCTTTTACTGAGAAATCGATCAGAGCTTGGGGAAAGTGACACCCCTGTAGCTAACATAAGGGAGACAGACATTAGATGACCACTTCTCTCCTGGAGGCCCTGGTATGTGGTGGCAGAATTTCTACTTTCAAGAAATTCATTGTTGCCTCCACTCATGTCCCAGCCAACTGTATATTGTAAATAAAACATTTTCTTTTAAAACCATGCTGTAAGTCTCCAATGCTTTCTGATCCATAGGAAACCAAGAACAGGTAGCACTACATAGAAATCCACTGTGTGGGGAAAGTGTAATCATATCTGTTTTCTTAAAGGTTCAAATATCTACCATTTCCACATGACGTTGGCTAAGTATTCTTTGATAGGAAGATATGCAGAGTGGTGACAATGTCGTTGTAGAACTGCCTGTGGCATAGACCCCTGCAGCAATGTCAGAACTGATGTATTTAAGCCAATTCCACATTAGAGATTGCATTTGACCAAATCGTCTCCACGGATGTCAACTCAAGGTTGTTGTTGTCTCCTCCTCCTCCTCCTCCTTCTTCCACGTATATCTTCTACTGTGCAAGCAGTTTAATAACTCAGTTTTGACTTTGTTTTCAGGGGTTATGCCAGGGACTGTGTTATTCCAGGAGCAGCAGAGAGCTAAAATACTGCCATGCAATCTTGAATACTGCTCTACACATAATTCAGGAGAGCAACCAATGCCCCATCAGAGCTAATCATGGCTATAACAAACTGTCTAAAATGCTGCAGCTATTGGTATTATTTTATTACATGGTATGTAACTTTCATTGCAGTGTGATGCCGAAGAACTACCAGCATATTTTAGCCTTGGTGTTTGCTCTAAAGGAGATCAATGAAAATCCCACAGTTTTACCTAATGTCACCTTGGGGTTTCACATCTATGAGAGCTACTACAACCCACAGATTACTTATATGGGCACGCTTGGTCTGCTTTCTACACTGCATCAATTCCACCCGAACTACAAGTGTGACGTTCAGAACAATTTGATAGCCATCATTGGGGGAATTTACTCTCTCATTTCTCTTGAGATTGCCACAATCTTGGAGACTTATAAGATTCCACAGGTAGGTTTGTAGTCATGAGTTGGCTTCTTCACCCCATAATGGCAGGAAGAACAGCCTTTGATATTTGAATTTTGGCCCTTAACCCCCTACATTTTGTTCTGATTTAGAAGGGTTTTCTCTAGTGGTTTTTTCAGTTCCATCGCTACTGCACAAGAACCTAGTTACTGAGTTCCTTTTAGCTATAGAGGATTTATTCTGCTGACAAAACTTAATATTTTTTTGTATAGAAGATGCAGTATCCCCTAATGGCAAGGTCCATTGTGAACATTATTAAAAACTCTGGGAATAAGTTTCATGTTTTTTTTTTTTTAATTTCTCAATGTATTTTTTTTCTTCTTTTAAGAAACATAGGTTGGATAACCTACACATTGTTCCATTCCATGTGTGGAAAATAATGGAATAACGTACATTAGCCTTCCAAAACCTTGAGCCTTCCAGATGTTTTGGACTTCAACAACCATCAGCATCTGCTGGCATGACCAATCATCAGGCATGCTGGGAGTTGTATTCCAAAACTTCTGGGTAGCAGCAGGTTGGGGAAGTTTGATATACAGTGTTACTGTCATGTATGGGCTTTAGATCTACATTCATTGACTGCTAGAGCATCTAACTCAGGGGTCTGCCAAATCTGGGGGCATATTTGATCTCAAAATTGTCCTGGGTTCCACCTTAAAATGACTGCCAGAGACCTGGCTAGTCAAAAAAAGACAAGTAAACTTCCAAAAAGATGAGATCTGAGACCCAACACACAAAACACTTCCTTTGAACCCAAAGTTTTCTGTGCCAACAGAAGCCTATTTCTTCTCTTTTTTTCCAACTCCCTATCTCTGCCAGCCATTCCTCCTCTCTCTTTTTCTTCACACCCCAGATCCCTACCTAAACTCTACGCCCCACACACACACACACACACACAAGATCATCACACGTAGAAACTCTCTTTCCCTGGACAAGCACCCAAAGACATTTTCTCTCTCGCTCTCTCTTACACACACACACACAGTCAAGGACCCCATGTACGCATAATGAATACATATTTTCACAAATACAGGCCCTGTCCTTCCCAACTCCCCAGGCTGCTGAAGCTGGATCCCCCAGGACCCTGGCCTGCTTCCTGCTGCCATCCCTAGACCCCCAGGATGGCTTCCTGCTGGCTTCCCTGACCCACCTGCAGGCTTCCTCATCCCCTTGTGGGTTCACCACTGACCTTCCTAGCCATCTGCTGATCTCCCAACCTCCCCATTGCTTTCTAACCCCCCCCCCATGTTGCATCTTCCCAAACAGCAGCAAAAGCGGTCCCAACTTCCATCCCCTCCCCTTTTCTTGGTGGCTGGGTGTGCTGCACAGGAAACTGCCAGCCTGAAACCATCCACCGGCGTGATTTCCTGAGGATGTCCCTGAGCCACATGTGCAGCCAAGCGGCAATCCCGGGAACTGAATGTGGCAGTGGCGAGAGGCCCTCGCCGCACTTGGAAGGAGCCCAGCTGCTCATAAGACACTTTAGAAATAATGGAACATAAAAACCAGGAGAAGCAGGACAGCTTGGTGACCACAGCGGAGGGTGTAAGGGCACACAGTGGTGACCACAGGCAAAGTGTTGCCTACCACCAGCCAGCCCTGCAGGTCCATAATTGCAGACCTTGGACTTAATGATGTGATGCGCGGGGGGGGGGGTGTTGGGGTTGACAGCCATGGCAGCTAATTAGCATAAAACTGACATCTCCCTTCTCCCCTTGTAGTAAAAATGTAACCTAAAAGCCATTGTATGTGTCTTAAGCAGCACGTAGTATTGTAAGAGCTGCGCATGCCTGGAATGAGCAGACAGTAACCCTCAGATAAGGTTGCTAAGCAAACCTCTGGCAACCAATCAAAAGTAACATGCTGGCTGAGGAATGCAAGCTGAGGTGATAAAACTGTAGCGCAGGGGTTGCCCAGGGTCGACTCTGCTTTGAGCGTGAGCTCCTTTGTCGAACTGTTTGCAAACAATAAAATCGAGTTGGACCCAGCCTGAAGTTGACTCTCCTCTTTGGGGCAAATTGGACTAGCCTCCAGGGGGCGAAACTAGCATTTTGTGCAACAAACTGGCGAGCTGGCAGGAGTCCCTTGGACCACCCTGGGGTCAAACGACAGAACCGGCAAAGGTGCCTGTGGGGCGCGCCAGACCGCCTTTGAGGTCTGCCACGGCACCAGAGAACGGGGGTCGGGACACCCAGGAGGTTAAAGGCGTGGACTCCATTGATTGAGTCAACCAGGCTGAATGGGTCTGAAGAGACGGCACTAGGGTGTTGGGCAGAGTAAGTACTTGATTTCCCTTCTGTCTTTCTGTTTGAGTTGCCTTCGGAGCGTCTGAGGTTTGTCAGACTCTGTGTAAACGTCTGAGGTTTGTCAGACTCAGTGTAAGTGTCGGAGGTTTCTCAGGCTCCGTGTACTAAGTTGTCGAAAGGCAAGCTGGTTACACTCTGTCAATTGGAATGGCCAGCATTTGGAATTAGTTGGCCAGACATAGGATCCTTTGGTGTAAATCTTGTAAATGCTGTATATAAAAATGTGGTGAATGATGTGCAATGGGATCAATTCGCCTATATTGATGGTTGGTTGAATTGGTGCGGAAAGAATCCCCCTTAGTTACAGAAGTGTAAATGTGTAAATGTGTTACTGGCAAAGGACCACAGGGGCAAGAGACCCCGGGTGGTGTCTGAATCAAGTAGTAAGAGATAAATTTGCCTCAGGGAAGGTGAGGTTATCAGCATTTGGATGAGTGCCAACCAAAATCCACTGAAGGAGAGAAAAGGTTGAATATAAAGTTCAATATTGTAAAGTCATGAAGGTATGCTCTGAGGTGAAGCCCAAAGCCCCTGTTCTCCCTGATTCAAGCCCCACAGAAGGAGCTTGAAGACTGGGAGACCCTGCCCAAGGTGCCCTGAGCTCCCCCCAGTCTGATTCGGTCTGTTAGGTTGGGAGGAGAGGTTGTTGGGGGAGGGAGGGGGCCCTCCAGAGACAGTTTGTCTGCCACCGTATCCAAGTTTGTTAGAAGAAGCAAAAGCAGTTAAAAAGTTGCAACTTCTGAAGAAAGAGATTTGTTTGACAACTTAAAGACTGTGGCAAAATCAAGAAACAAAGACAGAGCAAGTTCTTAAAATATCAGGGTCTGTGTAAGCTTATCTCTGTCAGCCTGCTCAGAGCAGAGCCAAGGGGGACTTGCCTAACCCCCCTTCGCCGTGGCTGGTTTAGCCTTAGCAAGCAGAGAGGCTGGAAGGTGTCTGTGAGGACCTGACAAAAGAGTGAGATTTGCAAAAAAACAAACAAACAAGAAAAGCATCATAGCTGAAAAGCTGAGCAGCACTGCTCTGTTCTTATCTGTGGAGGAATCTAGAAGAGGTGTAAGGTTACACCTTCCCCATTCCAACTGATGAAGAGACACAGAGCTTTTGTTAAAAGCATCCCTTCTTTATGGCCCAAAGCCTTCTTTGTTAGAGGCACTCTGCACATGGACTGGAACTTTAGACAGTTAAAGACTTGCCATAAAAAGTACTGAGAGGCTTGTCATAGCCTTAAACTCCCGTTGTTGTAGATTGTGTGTTTGTTTGTGATCAGCTCAGTGTACAGTTTGATTTGTGATTTCAACACTCAGATAAAAAGCTGCATTTGACTGAAAGAACTGGGTATATTTAGCCTTGAGAAGAGAAGACTGAGAGGAGATCTGATAGCACTCTTCAAGTACTTAAAAGGTTGTCCCATAGAGGAAGGCCAGGATCTCTTCTCAATCATCCCAGAGTGCAGGACACGGAATAATGGGCTCAAGTGACAGGAAGCTGGATTCCAGCTGAACATCAGGAGAAATATCCTAACTGTTAGAGCAATACGACAATGGAACCAATTACCTGGGGAGGTGGTGGGCTCTCCCACACTGGAGGCATTCAAGACAAGGCTGGACAGCCATCTGTCAGGGATGCTCTGATTTAGATTCCTGCACTGGGCAAGGGGTTGGACTCGATGGCCTTGTAAGCCCCTTCCAACCCTACTATTCTATGATTCTATGATTTCCAAGGCTTTGATTTCATTTACCCTAATGAAGCATACAGATACAAATTTCTAGAGATTCATAGACTACAAAGGAAACAGCCTTCAAAAAGTTCAAAGAGAAACTACGAAAGTTAGTTTCCCTTTAAAAAGGGGGGCAGCAAATTCTCTTAACTTCAGAGGTGAGAGAGAAAGAGTCCCCCACTCTCCCGTGATACTTCTAAGCCCAGCTGTGTTTCTGAAGCCTAAGAAAGTTCCTGCCCCATGTGTTCCAGCTCTTTCTCAAAATCTGAACTGTTCTGACGTTCCATTTGCTCAGAGGCAAACCTGACACTCTGCCAAAACTCATGCAGTGTGGAGTTGCCGACGCAAAAATGGTGGCTTGGAACTCTTTCCACATATGAGAACGCCCTTCCCTTGATTTTGATGGGCCCTGACCATGCAGTCAGAGGAGCAGTATAATGGTTGGATCTGCTCTACCATGCCCTACTATACAAAACAAATGTTTTCCAGTCATGGTGTTAGATTTTAACGATATGAAAAAGGTATAAAAGAAGGCAGAAGAAAGTAGCAGACAAAAAGGCTTAAAAAAAAAGAAAGCTTATCCCAAATGTGTGTCGTTGAGATTAGTAAGAAGATCTAAGCAAGCGAGTCTCTGTCGAAGCAATGGCAAACAGCCTAACTTGCAGAGAAAACAAAGAGTTAAAACTGGTGCATGGCACAGAGAATTTGAAACATGATTTGCAGAACAGGCAAGCCAAAAGATAAGTGTGCCTGTTACAAGAGGGAGGCTATAGTAGCCATAAAAAGGGGTGAAGCCCCCGTATGAAGCTTTAACAAAAATATTACCCACTAGAAGTGGACAATTAAAATAAAAAAGGCTTTTCTTAAATTGAAGCAAGCCTTAATATCACCGCCTGCTTTAGCCTTATCAGACCCCAGATCATGAAGTTTTGAGAGCTATGGTGCACATGAGAGCACATAAAAAGTGCCATTCCTGGAAAAAGGAAAAGGCAATGCTGGCAGCCACCATGGGCAGAGATATAAACAGCAGCTTGAGAGCACAGAAGCGACCGGGGGGGGGGGGCAGAAAAGGAAAGGGCCAACCGGGGCTCAATAAATGTGCGTATTGCCGAGAGAAGAGACATTGGAAGAAAGATTGTCCAGAGCTGAAAGAAAAGAGAAAAGAGACTCACCCTGAAGGCTGCCAAATGCTGGCAGGGTCCTCCAGTGGGGGGGAGCCTAGCTGAAGGGCCACCACCCTACGAACAAACGCTCGGGAGAATCCCAAGGTAAAAGTAAGGGTTGTTGGCAAGGACTGTAAAGCCCTAGTAGATACTGGAGCCACATTTTCTATGATCCCTGTGAAGCCCCCCAGCAAGAGAAAGTGGAAAGCATGTAACTATAAAAGAAATTAAAGGGGAAAAAAACAAACTAAATTGCCCATGTGTAAGCCCCTCCTCACGAAGACTGGAAATAACATACTGGAACATGCCTTTGTAGTTTCATCTGCATACCTGGTTGCCCTCATGGAGCAGGACTTGTTAATAAAACTGCAAGCTAAAATCTTCTTCCGTGATAATCAGATTGTAGTACAGCTGCCAGCAATGCAGGGCTCAAATTATCAAATGGCCTTTCAAGCAATCAAGATTGTGTCAGAGGCCAAAGAGACTGAGATTTTAGAGAATGTTGATCCATGTGTGTGGGCAGACAGAACCCCTGCCCGACCAAATGCATAACACAAATTAAAATCTTCTTTAAAAAGGGAGAGCCCTGTGTGCGTAAGGCAGTATCCTCTGAAAAAAGCCACCTGTGCAGGCTTGAAGCCGCTCACTGAGAAGTTCAAAAATTATGGTTAGCTAATAAAGGGATCATCCCCCTTTAACACCCTGATTTTGGGTGCGCCCGAGACAGATAGCACCTCCTTCAGGTTAGACCAAGACCTGAGAACAGTGGCTGACTGCCCTTTGTGCCTCAAAAATGATTCAAAGATGTTTGAGCCCCCAGCTCAAATGAGAAGTCGCCCATGCGCTTACTATCCTTTTCAGAGATTTCAAATCGACTTTTCAGAGTTGCCCCAGACTCATGGCTATCGGTACCTGCTAGTAATGATAAAAGCAATTGACTGCACCGCTCAGACAGTAGCCAAGATCCTGTTAAAAAGTAATCCCTACGCTCTTGTTACCTAAAGAGAGTGAATCAAATCAGGGGCCCCATTTTGTTGGACAAGTGACGCAACTAGTGGCCCAGGCATAACAAACTAACTAGAAGCTACACCCCCCTTGGAAACCTCAATCTACAAGTCAAGTTGAGAAGAAGAACTGCGCCTTAAAGACAATGCTCATTAGAATTTGTTTAAAGATTAAGTTGAAAGGCCACAGACCTTGCCAATCACCTTAACTCGAGTATGGTGCACCCCCAAGGGAAGTATTAAATTGACATCCTTTAAACGTTCTATAAGCGCCCACCTCGGATATTACCTATGGCTGATAGCTTAAATGTGAATTTAAAAGTAAAAGTTTTAAGATTCAAGGTTATGTTACTGCTTTGCAGTCTGTTTTGTTTTCACAGGTTTGCGACACCGCACCAATCCTGGCCTTTAGATGCTCCAGTGCATAATCTCAATCCCAGCGATTGGGTGCTAATCCAGTCCTAGAAAGATGAACCACCTACCAAGAAGCAGAAGGGTCTGTTTCAGATCCTACTTACCACTCCCATTGCTATGAAAGTCGCCAAAGAAAAGAAGTGGATTCATCACACTGAATAAAGGCATCACCTGCACCAGAGAGGGTCACACCGGAAGCTGACCCACCTAAAGGTCACCGTTGAAATAATGAACCCCTGAAAAGACTCAAGTAGCTCTACAGAAAGAGGGCGCTCTCGTTTCAAGGGTTCCTGATGAACGGAACAAAACTGAGTTCCAAAAGTTCAAAAAAACTGTGTTTTTGTTGTCAACATTCTAGTAGCTGGAACAAGGGCGTCCCAGGCCTCACTTGCTGTTTAGAGAAAAGCGTCAATGCCACAGCGATAATAGTTTGCGCCTTTAAGTGCATAGTCCACCGCGGGACCAAAGAGAGTATAAATTTGAGAAAAGCCTTTTGAGGGGGGAATTGTAGTAAAAATGTAACCTAAAAGCCATTGTATGTGTCTTAAGCAGCACGTAGTATTGTAAGAGCTGCGCATGCCTGGAATGAGCAGACAGTAACCCTCAGATAAGGTTGCTAAGCAAACCTCTGGCAACCAATCAAAAGTAACACGCTGGCTGAGGAATGCAAGCTGAGGTGATAAAACTGTAGCGCGGGGGTTGCCCAGGGTCGACTCTGCTTTGAGCGTGAGCTCCTTTGTCGAACTGTTTGCAAACAATAAAATCAAGTTGGACCCAGCCTGAAGTTGACTCTCCTCTTTGGGGCAAATTGGACTAGCCTCCAGGGGGCAAAACTAGCATTTTGTGCAACACCCTCCTCACCTTTCCATAATTCAGAACTGGCTCTACATTCCTGGTATGTTATAGTAAACAAAACAGGAAGGCACACAGGCACTGAAGTCCAACCCTAGCTGCACCACTGTCCCCTAAGCCAAGAAACACAGAACCCTGCAGCACAAAACCCAAACCATCAAGAAAACACATATCCTTCACATATTATAATATAGCAACCATAGTGACATGTTGGGAGTCTTGGAGCATTCCTAAATGTTCATACATGTCTATTAGTTTAGTCAAAATTATATTAGGTCAATAATTTTAATATGGAATGTTGGAAATAACTGTGCTAGGAATTATATAGAGATGATTTTGTAAAATAATCCCTCCGCTAAGGGGTCAACATTTTCAGAACGATAACATTTCTGGGCTTCCTCTCAAGGTCGCCCAATTACATAGATTTTAGAAAACATTTTGGGAGACTAATGACCAGGTAGCAATATATGAATACCTTTTCTTCAACATTGTATTATTAATTCTAAAAAAAAGAAAAGAAATCATGATCCAAAATTGGGTGATTTTTCATTTTCTTGGATAAAAAAAAAAGGCGAGCTTTTTTTCTGAATATTTCCATCTTTTCCCCTAAGCCTTCACATCCCTACCCCCACTGCCATGCTACTGATAGCAAGACAAGGCGGGGGGGGGGGGGGCTGGCCTGGCCTCTTTCTCCTGTTTGTAACTTTGGTCTTTTCCATCCAAGTTATCTATTATTCCCCCAGGACAGATTGCATGCAGATTGCTCAAAACAAATGTAAAATAATGAATGTGAAAATGAAAATGAATGCATTTGTTTTTCCCATTCATTGTTGTCTTTTCTTTCCTTTTTAATTATTGTTACACTGAAATTCTTATGGATACATTTGTTTCATGCTTCTTTTTCTTTCTTTCTTTCTTTCTTTCTTTCTTTCTTTCAAATGAATGCACACTTATGTTCTGTGACATACACTGAATATCTCCTACACAGAAATAGCCCAGCCACTGATCTCAATGCACTACCAACCTCTAGGTTGGAATATTATAATGCAATGTATGTGGGGCTACCTTCAAAGACTTCTCAGAAACTTCAGTTAGTTAGCATCTGGGTTTAGACAACATCACACTAAATATATATTTCCAGCTCCTTTTATTATTATTATGATTGTGATTCTTTGTATTTATATTCAGTCAAATGAATTCCTGAGGTGTCATACAAAAAAGACAATGATGCAATAACATGTAACAAAACTCCAGAGGAAGGCAGCAAACATCAGTATAAAAACAATAGAAAGACAATGCAAAGCCAGTATGAGAGAAAGTAGTACAAAAGTAAACATAATAAAATACAACAGAAATGACGGTCTAAAACCACATAATGCCGAAGCTAAAACCTAAAAAATGTAATAGAGATTAGGTATCATTGATTTAAAAGGACAAAAAGAGCCTTAACCTGTGACTGAAAGTGATACATTTTTGACAGCAGGTGAACTTTCCTTGGGAGGGCAGCATGAAACCTGGTGGCATCACCAAGAAGGCCACCACCACCCCAAAGCTCAGAAAAAGGGGACACACGGAGGAGGGCCTCTTTGGCCATGGGTGGGCACATCAGGGAATTGGTGTTCCATGAAGTACTGAGACTCCAAGCCACAAAGGGCTTTATAGGTTAAACCAGCACTTTGAATTGGCCTTAGAGGTGAACAGGAAGCCAGAGGTGAACAGGAAGCCAGAGCAGATAGTCACAGCGAGTGCAATATACTCCAGTCACAGACTCCTTAACAGCAACATTGACTGTGTTCAATGCCATTTCCATTGAACACAGTCCATTTCCAAGCAGGATTCAATGTACTGAATCTTAACTATAGAATCCTACGTGGCTGAAGTGAAGACCAGGGCAGCTAAAGGAGTGGTGCCTGCTACATAAGCCTGCAAAGACACTGTGTTTCTTTCTCATTAAAGGTCCTCCCACCAGCTGAAATAAGAAAGGTGGAGCAAAAGAAAAGCACTTTTCTGTCAAGCCACCTTGTTTACTGAATGCCTCCTCCTCCCCGGGCCACCACAGGGAGGGACACCAGGAGACAACTCTACTGTCTTTTCGGTTCCAGGCTAATATGTTTTTATTTGCCCAAGTATTCCAGCAGGTCCTGTGTAAGGTAGATGCAACACCATCCCATTCCCCCATCCTGTGCCCCCCTTACCTTTACATTTGCTGCTTGCATGTAGGCTCTATGGGGCTCCCCCTGGAGTTCACACAGTTGTTGCAGGAGCTCACTCGGGTCGGGTCTCCCAAGAGTTCTGTGGCCACCGGTTCTGTGTCCTTGGGATGAGTGAAGGAGAGGACAGGCAGATGCTCTAGAGAGCCTTGCAGACTGCTCTCCCAACACAGCAAATGCCAAGGTAGGAGAGTGACTGAGTGGGTTCTACAGAGCACCCACTGGAGGACACTAAGGTGGGCCCTCCTTGTAGGGGAGGTGATAAAGGGAGCTGAGTAGAGTGGTGAAATTTCCTCCTCACCCCATTTCATCCCCTGATGCAAGCACCTCACCCTGTGTCATGGTTGGGCCAGCCCTGCATTCCAGCATGTAATGTGAATTGGCTGACTGAATGGGTTAGGTCCACTCTGTGGAAAATCATTTTGTGATGATGTTCTTAGCTTTTTCTTGTAGCTTACTTCCCCCATACATTTAGGGAAGTGCATCCTAAAAATCTCTTCAACACACAAATAATTGAATCAAGATGATTCTATAAATGGTGCTCTATCAATAAAATGTTTAAAAATCCCTGAACATTCAACTAGCATGTCAGCAATGAAGGTTTAGATAAGCCACTTCTGTAACTACCTACATTTATGTAAAATCTCACCTGCAGCTTTTGAGTTCTAGACCATATTTATCCATGTAGGAATCTTACCCTATCAGGTTTTTGCTAAAACTGATTTCATGTGCACATACCACTCCCATACAGATGTTATTCCATTCATAAAATATCTCTGCATTCTATTTCAGCTCACAACTGGACCTTTTTCCCCAGCCTGGGGTGACAAAGCCCTATCTCGTACTTTATACCAGATGGTCCCAAATGATGCTCATCAGTACTTTGGGATTGTCCAGTTACTTGTGCATTTCAACTGGACATGGATTGGGCTCTTTACTATGGATAATATGCATGCAGAATGGCGTTTGCAAAAATTACTTCCAATGCTTTCACAGGGAGGCATCTGTGTTACCTTTATAGAAAAATTGACAACCTTTGGAAAACATGGTGGAAAGGCATGGTCATCGCATAGTGAATTGGAAGGACATTCAGCTTTCATGGAAAGCAAAGCCAGTGTGTTTCTTGCCGATACTGCAAATCCAGAGATAATTACAATAAGCTTGTTAATTCAGAGAGCTGTCCTGGATTCACCTAGAAGTAAGTTATGGATTATGACAACATACTGGGATTTCACAACAAGCACCACTTTAATGGCTCACGATATACAATCCTTGCATGGTATGCTATCCTTTGCAGTCCACTCAAAGGAACCATTAGGATTCAGGCAATTTCTTCAGAGTGTAAATCCTTCCTGGGCAAAAGAAGATGACTTCATCAAGGTATTCTGGGAGAAGGCCTTCAACTGTTCATTGAAAAAATCCAATGAGAGTAGAGTGCAGAAGAAAGACTGCAGTGTGGACGAGAAACTGGAGAGCCTTCCTGGAACTTCCTTTGAAATGAGTATGACTGGTCACAGCTACAATGTTTACAATGCTGCCCTTGCTGTGGCACGTGCTTTATATTCCATGTATGTATCAAGATCCAAACACAAATTATGGGAGTCTGGAAGAAAGCTGATGCCCTGGAATGAGGTGGCATGGCAGGTATTTCCAATCAAAGCCACATCTTTTCTTTGTCTGGATAGGGAGGTGGCTGTGTAGAGGGTAAGCTGGTATCAGTGCCAGCGGTATTATGTCCTCTTTACATTAAGAGGTGCAGAAGTTACACATGAAGCTCTTCCCAGCTTCTCAGTGGAGCATTTCTTAAAGTCATGCATACGAGTCATTAGGTTTAAGGTTAAGGTTAATAGATATCACTTTGCTTGTTGTCTTCATCTCCTTTTCCTTTTCTATAGAATCCCGTTCAGTAACTTATTTTTTCCAGAAGGGCACGTTAAGACAAAATGGAGTGAGAGACATACCATAATTCCCAGTTACCCAAAATGAACTGCCACAAATTTCTATTTCTACCTGATTAGGAAATGGGGCAAACAACTCTTCCCTATCTAGCCACAGTAAAGCAGTGAGGAAGCAAGACCCAGACTGATGTAAGATAGTCTCAACCTTCCTAGGATAGGTACTTGTCAGTGTGATCATGAAAATACTTTGTTGTCCATTTGTGTGTTTTTGTCTTTGAATTTAGCTCCATCCATTTCTGAGAGGTATCTCATTCAACAACAGCGCAGGAGAGGCAGTAGAGTTTGATGAAAATGGAGAAGCAGTCACAGGATTTGATGTTACAAACTGGGTAATTTTCCCAAATCAATCCTTTCTTAGAGTTAAAGTGGGAACGTTCAATCCAGTAGCTCCTCCTGGAAAAAAGTTAACAGTCCATGATAAAAGCATCATGTGGCCTAGGACGTTCAAGCAGGTGAGACAGCAAGGATCTTGCCAGATGTAGCACAACTTGATTGTTTGTTTGTTTCAAAATATTTTACACCACCTGTCATGTTCAACATATCCAGGTAGCATGCATGAAAAGAAATAAAATATAAATTACAGCGTTGGGGGAGTGCCTTTTTATTGAAGGTGAGTCACGCACACAAAAGTTCCACCATTATAAGCCTCAAAATTCTCTTGATTATAAAAAAAATGATACCAGTTGATGTAACAATTGGAAACATGGTAGCCACATACTACCTGATGAGGTCTACAATTGTAGAGACTTCCAAATATATGTGATAAAAATTTCCATAGGTACAGTGAGTTAAAATGAGGGATGGTGGAGAATTCTGCCACACACTCCCATGAGGTTGGATTCTAAAGAATCCAGCCCCCTAGAGTCCATGGTGGAATGGAACACTTACCTACACCTCCCCGTGGAATCCTCTTCGGACGGATCCTCCAGATCCAGATTTCCAGCAATTGGGCCGCCATGGCATATCACTGGCTGAAGGGACTGACTGCGGATGCAAATGGCGTCCAGGACGCCACTTGCCGCTGTTAAGTCCTTAGTTTAAGGTAAATGCAGCTGTATATGGCTGCATTTACGTTAAACTAAGGCCTTTACATCCTCAAATGGTGTCCTGGATGCCATTTGCATCTGTGCTTTTCATTCACATGATAGGCTACACAAGTATTTGCATAGCTTATCACCTTGAAGCAGGGATGCAAATTGCATCTGCTTTTAATTCACAAGAAAGGCTACGCAAATATTTGCATAGCTTATTGCGTGAATTAAAAGCACAGACGCAAATGGCGTCCTGGATGCCATTTACATCCACAGTCAGTCCCATCAGCCAGCGATATAGTATGGCAGCCGTTTCGCTGGCACTTTGGAGCTGGCCGGTGGCTCCGCAGAATCACCGTGGAGTGGAGCCAACCAGCAAGGATTCCAGGGGGAGTAATGGATTGCCTCCCCCCACTGTGGATGCTCCCACTCCTGTGGATTCTTACATCCCTAGTTAAAATCTGCTGAAAAGTGACACATGTACACTTTCCCCCCTATTTCACCATAGCATATATATCTTCTAAATTTTGCTAAAATCCACTGATGAATTTTATTCAGGATTATTGAGGTTAGGGATGTTGTGGGCCCCTGACTGGGTCCCCCCCTCAACCCCCAGACTGCGCCTGCCAAGACGTGTCCTCGCTCGCTGCCCTCATGAGCCCTCCCAGACTCACTGCGATCCCGTCTAGTGAGTTCCTGCCATTTTCCTACCTCCATTTTCTGCGTAAAGAAGGAAGTTTAACAATGCACATATTTAAATATGCACAGTAAGGGGCCAGGAAAGCTTAATATGTGGAATATTAGAGGTATCATGCCTCTAATATTGTGCATATTAAGCTTTCCTGGCCCCAAACTGCGCATATTTAAATATGCCCTTTTTTAACAACTTCCTTTTCTTCGCAGAAACCAGAGGCAGGAAAGTGGTGGGCACTCACCTGATGGGATCACGTTGAGTCTGGGGAACTCATCAAGTTCAGGGGCAGCCCGAGCACGGGTTCAAGGAAGAAGTGAGCGGGGATGGCGCTTCTGCGGGCACCCGGAGGCCTCGAGCTGGGGTGGGTTATCACATCCCTAGTTGAGGCATGCCTTTCTTTGGTTTGATGATTTTCTGACCAGTGGTTAAAAACAAAACAATTTTTTTTTGTCCCAGTATAACCTATGGCAGGAAATGCTTGTGAAGGTTTGTGATGCATGTGGAGTGTCATTCTGGAGCTAGAATGCTGCAAGTCCTTCCATGTTTTCAAAGGAGTTTGCAGAGGAAATCAAGGACATTCTTGTTCAATGCCTATTCCTTTATTTATGAGATGTGACTTTACAACATCAGGCCATACATTACTAGACAGATGGGAACACTAGCATTGGGGTGCCTAGGGGACTTTAACATTTCCCCCTATCCCCCTGCTGTGGTCCCACTCTGAACCAGACCTGACTCCACTTGACATTACCAAACAGGAATGTGCTTTCAGAGACCTTTTCTGACCTATTCACGTGCTCAATACGTGAAGGGCTAAACAGACTCGTGGTGACACTGGGGGCAGGGCTTACATATGTGCCCATATCCCACTCCCCACATTACCCCTACACACCATCCGGTGAATGCACATGTAGGGCTTCAGATACAAACAGATTGCTTCTAACTAGGGATGTCAGAGAATTCCGCGACGGATCTCGATGAGGCCGAATGCACTGGCATTCCCCTGAAATCCGTCACGAAACGAAGCCCCTGCCCCCCCAACCCATGAAAGGTGCACGAAACGGAGCACTTACCTGCTCCCGTCCGCCGTCCTGTGGCCGCTATTCGCTTCCTCCTCTTCAGCCGTGATAGGTACTTAAGTAGCTTATCACGGCTAATGCAGGGATGCCATTTGCATCCCTGCGGAGGCCATGATAGGCTACGCAAGTATTTACATATCCTATCACAGCGGGGGGGGGGGACACCAGCGTATGCAAATGGCGGCTACTGCTATTTGCGTACGCTGTAGTTTTTTCCCCCCTGCCGTGATAGGCTACGTAAATATTTATGTAGCCTATCATGGCTCAATACAGGGATGCAAATGGTGGTGGCTACAACAGCCGCCATTTGTGTCCCTGCAGGGCAGCCCAGCGGCTGGATGTCCGACTGCGGGTGTCCGGAGCCAGCCGGCGGCTCCGTGGCTTGGCCATGGAGTGGAGCTGGCCAGGCAGGATTCCGGGGGGAGGGACGGAGCGGCCCCCCTGTCAAGGATTCTGGGGGGAGGGATGGAGCGCCTCCTCCCACCTGCAGAACCCGGCAAAGCCAGGTAAGCGGGGTTTCGTACACCCCTACTTCTAACTGCTGTAACACCTCCAAATAATTTGTGCCAACCCCATCGACCCACAAGGTTCCATCCTCTCCCCGATGCTATTTAACATCTATGTGAAGCCACTGGGGGCTATCATCAGGAGGTTAGGGGTGCGGTGTCATCAATATGTGGATGACACACAGCTCTACCTCCCATTCAAATCTTCACCAAGGTTGGCCATAGAATCCCTGTCCAAATGTCTGGAGACAGTGAGTGGCTGGATGGGGAGGAACAAGCTGAAGCTGAACCCTGACAAGACCAAGGTACTTTTGGTGGGAGACAAGTGGAGGTTGGGGGATGTTGACCTGGTGTTGAATGGGGTACGGTTACCCTTGAAAGACCAGATCTGCAGCTTGGGGGTCATTTTAGACTCCCAGCTGTCCATGGAAGCTCAGGTGTCAGCTGTGAGCTGGACAGCGCTGTACCAACTCCATCTGATACAACGGCTGCGCCCCTACCTTCCCGACCATCTGTTCCCATCGGTAGTACATGCCCTGGTCTCCTCTCGTTTAGACTACTGTAAGGGTACGTGGGGTTACCCTTGAAGACAGTTCGGAAACTGCAGCTGGTACAGAACGCGGTGGCTCGCCTGATTAAAGGCAGTCACCAGCAAGATCACATCAGTCCTGTGCTGAAGGAGTTGCACTTGTTACCAGTTGTTTTCCGGGCCAAATTCAAGGTGTTGGTTTTGACCTTTAAACCCCTATATGGTTCCGGCCCAGCCTATCTCAAGGAGTGCCTCCAGCAACACCAGATAGGCCACTCAGCAAGATCAGCCACAACAGCTAGGCTGGTGAAGACGAGGGAGAGGACCTTCTCTGTGGTGGCCCCCACTCTGTGGAACTCCCTTCCTAGGGAACTCCACCATGCCCCCTCTTTAATGAGCTTCCACCATGCATTAAAAATGTGGTTGTTCAGGCCGGCATTTGGGGTGGGCTAGGGTGATTTTAGAAATGTGATGTTTTTAATGTTGAATTTTATTGTATGAACTGTTTTTATTGTTTACATCACCCAGAGTGGCTGGGTGACCAGCCAGATGGGTGATTAATAACTTTAATAAATAAATAAGAAAATAGATAAATGAACCCAAATACCCCCCCTCTCTCTCTCACACACACACACACACACACACACACTTTCCTTGAACTGCTTCGAATGTTCAGGCTTTCTTAAAGAACATTCAAGTATCCCCCCCCACCGCTTTTTGAGGGATCTCTCCTGTCACGTTCTGCTGACTTATGTGTGCTGCCATAGTATATATGTACTATTATCATGGTGTTGCTTGCAAATCACAGTTTGTTTTGTGCAGGCATTTGTTTTGGTGGATTTTAAAAAAAAATAACAAAAAATGGACCCCCACCCCCATTTCCCAGCCACCTAATAAGGTGGCAAAACAGGGTGAGCTCTGTTGGCTCAGCCCTTGCACATACATGCACCTAACACATACATACACTGGCACAACAGAGCAGTTTTTTACATATCATAAGGGGTACATTCCCTATAGAGGAGACACCTGATTGATGGTGGTGATACAAAACCACACATGTAGACACACACAGTGTAGAAAAACAAGTATGAGGGCTGGGGGTGGTGACCTTTATCCATAACTGCTTCAAGTTGATCACCAGGAAATTCCTCCACCTTGGTTTGGGCTATGAGGGCCTGTATCTTGTCTTGGGCAAAGAGACAAATTGGGCATGCTAGTGGGGAACTATCCACACTGCTGCCCAATGGCTTCCCTGACTGAGCTGGCTGAGGGGTCTCAGATGTTTTATTGAAGTACCCTAGAACTATGGTCCTGGAGGAACTGAACATCCACACTGATGCTACCTTAACAGGACCAACTCAGAACTTCATGTCCTCTATGACAACTATGGGGTTGTCTCAGTTTGAAATTGACCCAATGCATAGGGCATGGCTTAACCTTCATTTGGCCTTTGTCTCAGGACAAAAGGCTGGTGGCTTGGATCTTGCTGTAATGTTAAATGGTGAGGTGCCACAGGCCACTGACATGATCACTCAGGACCCTGGACTCCGGTTCGATCCTGAGTTGGCCTGATTCGGCATGCAATGAGTCAAGCCAACTCATGGATTTTTCAGCAGAAGGGTTGCACAAATCCTGACTTGTGCAAAATCACAGCCACAAATAGCACAAGTTGTATGAAATCACAGTTGCAAATGGTCTAAGCTGTGATTTTGTGCCAATTGTGCTATTTAAGGCCACAATTTGGCACTTACCAGCCCACAACTTCATGCCCCCCTGCCCCCCCCCCCCCCCCGCTACAGTTCCTGGGTTTTGGGAACTATTGTGCAGCTTGGCCTGCAAATGCAAGCCAAGCCAGGTCCATGACAGGGAACTGTTGGGCTCTAAAAGGGCCTAAGCAGTATACACATATTGTCATTCAATTAAATAACATCTATCTATGTAGAACACCTTGATTCTTTACACCCACAAGTGAAACCATAATGATCAAAACATCTTTTTCTCAGTCCTGTCTATTCTCCACTGATGTTTCTAAGTAGGTGCTGCCCATTTCTGTGTGTAATGACAACTGCCATCCTGGACACATCAGGAAAAAGAAGGAAGGGGAGCCATTTTGCTGTTATGATTGTGCCCCGTGTCCTCAAGGGAAGATTTCTAATCAGAACGGTAGGAGTCATGGTTCTTCATAGATGTCAAGCATACTGCATATCATATCACATCCAGCAAAACAGTGTAATATGATGTGCATGGCCTTTGGTCTGGAAGGAGTAAGAAAATGTTACTGATCCTTGAATATCTGGCTATAGCAAGAAGTCTTGTTATACAAGAATGCAGACCTCTCTTTTACATTCAGGCCTAGTTATGCTTGGTCACACATTTTGACACTCTAAACATTGGATTGATGGTTTGTTTCAGTTGGAAATGTGCTTCATATGTAAAGGAAAGAAGGACGATATAGAACACTGCTGTGTCATCAAGTAAAAGTGCAGATTTTGATCATGATAACTCTGGGCCTGACTCTGTGGGAGTCCAGTAATTTAATGTTTCTTACAAAATACAAAATAAAAAGAAGCCACTCCATATGCAAAGCTAGGAGCCAGGGGGAAGGATTATAGTGTCTGTTTAAATTTTGCTATATACAGTTATAGATGGATAGTAGGGGTGTAAGAAACCCCATTACGTTTAGTCCGCTGGGAGTCTGGGGGGGGAGGTGATCCAGTTCCCCCCCCCCCCGGAGACCTCCCTGGCTGACTCCACTCCACAGCAAGTCCGTGGAGCTGTTAGA
The DNA here is from genome assembly GCF_057233095.1 of Heloderma suspectum. NCBI lineage: Eukaryota > Metazoa > Chordata > Lepidosauria > Squamata > Helodermatidae > Heloderma > Heloderma suspectum. Next base: position 88,456,367 of record NC_139463.1, on the reverse strand, counting down.
CTGGGCTAGACGCGACTGGACTTCCAGCCACAGCCGGTCTCCAGACGCGAATGGTGTCCTGCCTAGTGCACACCATTTGCGTCCCTTCCCCTTCCCATGATAGGCTACATAAAGCTTTACATAGCCTATCATGGAAGGAGAAGAGACACAAATGGCATCCGCTAGGCTGGACACCATTTGTGTCTGAAGACTGGCCACAAATGGACCCAGAGGTGCCAGGTAGGTTCCAGCCGGGTAGGACTTCGCGGGGTGGCGGGGTAGGGTTGTCTGTTCCACCACAGACTCCGGGGGGGGGGGATTCTTGGAATCCTCCCCCGGAATACATGGTGGAATTCTCCGCCATCCATAATGGATAGATAATAGGCAGAAAGACAGATCATCACCCTTAGCTTCCAATTTCCTGCCTTTTTCTTTTCTTTTCTTTTCCTGACCAAGATGAGATAGGCTTAATTCTGGTGTTAAGCAGGCAAGATTAATCAGGCCAGAATGACCAGATATATCCCCTGATAGTAAGAGGCAAAGTTTCCAAGCACACCTTCTGCTAAGGAATTTGAACAAGGGCTTGGAGATGGTTAGAGAAGATGACTCACCTCATTCACCCCCTCCAGTAAGAGGGAGGGGACAAGCTAGGTGTGAGTGGGAAACAGTTAGGGATGTACGAAAGTCACTTACCTTTCTGCGGATTATACTGATGGCGGGGGGGAGGCGTTCCATCCCTCCCCCCGGAATCTTTGATGGGTAGGGAGGTGATCCGTTCCTCCCCCCCCGGAATCCTCCACGGACGGCTGTGCTCTGCGGCAGCTCCGTGGAGCAGCTGGCCAGGCCCAGCCCAGCCCAGCCCAGAGCCGTCTGCAGCCGAATTTCTGGCCGCGGAGGGCTCTGGGGGGGGGGAACGCATATGCAAATGGCGGCGGCTACGGCCACTGCCATTTGCGTTCCTTATTTTTGGCCGTCTTAATCTACGTAAAGATTTATGTAGACTATGACGGCAAAAATAAAGGGGAACGCAAAAAGCGTAGCAGGCGCTATTTGCATCCCTTTTTGATTCACCATTTTAGCCTGCATAAATCTTTACGTAGGCTAAAACGGCGAATCAAAAAGGGACGCAAATAGCGCCTGCTATGCTATTTGCATTCCCCTTTATTTTCGCTGTCATAGTCTATGTAAATATTTACATAGATTAAGATGGCCAAAAATAAGGAATGCAAATGGCGGCGGCCATAGCTGCCATTTGCGTATGTGGTTTTGGGTTTTTTTTTAACCCAGCCATGATAGGCTATGTAAATCTTTACATAGATTTATGTAAAGATTATGTAAAGATTGCACTGGCAATCGGCCTCACCGAGATCCATGACAGAATTCTCTGACATCCCTTGAAACAGTACAAGAACTTTGGGGAGACAAAAGATAGAGAATGAGAATGGGAGTGAACTGACCTATAAACTCTGGAGCATTGGGGGATAGTATCTCCCTCTCTAGAGATCTGATGTGGGAAAGGCAGGGCTGCTATTGGAGTGTTTTCTTTCACCTCTCTTCAGGCTATGTATTTGTAAATAAATGCAAATATTTCAAAATGCCATAAGCCTCCAATGACTATCTTCCAAAAGAAACCAAGCTCAGGTAATCACAAGACCAGTGCTACCATCAGGCTCAGTAGGCCTCCTGCTTCAGTTGGCAGACTGGAAGGGGTGGTGAAATGAGCATCCCCCCCCCCACACACACACACACTGCCTTCCCAACTCAGCCTCCAGCCACCGCTGCCATCCTGCTTTGGAGTTGAGTTCCTTCTCGAGTTTGTTGGGTATTGCATTTTGGGGGGTTTAAAATGGTGGTAGCCTCCTGCTGTGTCTGGCACTCTAGAGTCTAGTGGGAGTGAAGATTCTACAGTAGGATGCTGCTGCTGCTACCACTGGAACAAAGTAAGCTGAGCTGGAAGGGGAGAAGGATGTCAAGAGTGGTTGGTGGGAAAAACAGGGGCAGGGGTGGGGTGACAGTATGATGATGGGTTTTTGCTTGACTACATCAGGAGTGGCACTGCAGATGAAAAGAGAGAGCTCCTTCACACCAGGCTTTTATCCTGCAATTGAGATTGCACCTTCAAGGGAGTTTGCGGGCTCTTTACATGACGTCGTGATCATCCAAGGCATCTCCTGCACTAAATGCCCTTTGTTCCATTTTTAAATATATCACAGATAATGAGCTATCAAATTACCCCATGGTGTTCTGCTTGAGTTCCCCCTGTGAAAAGAGTAAAAGCAGCAAGAAAAGGAGTGAGATCACTGAAAGATAATGGAAGACCCAGATATGTGGAGAAGGGGGGGGAGGGAGGGGAAAGGAAGCATGTGAAAAAGGGAGCTGTTGTGATCCTGCATTTAAAATGGAAGCAGAAAGCCCCATTTTAAATGCAGGATTTTGCGCTGGTGTAGAGATGCCCAGAGAAAGAGAGAGAGCAACACCAGTTGCTGGGGAACATGGGTGGGAGGGTGATGTCACACTCATGTCCTGCTTGCGGACTTCTCATTCTAGAATCTGGTTGGCCATTGTGGGAACAACATGCTGGAATAGATGGACTCTTGGTCTGATGCAGCATGGATCTTATGTTCTTGGGGGGGGGTGCATGTGAGAGAGAGAGAGAGAGAGAGAGAGAGACCAGCTTCCGGATGAGCTTGTGGTTCACAGGTGAGATTTAAACACAGACGTCCTGGCTCAAAGTTCATGCATTACTATAATACATCAGGAAGCACCATGTTCTCCCTCTTATCAGAGGCATATTTATTTTATACATATTTTGTTTCCCAGGCATGGATTAAGCCAGATTTATTTGGGCAATGCTGCCTGACAAGGATGGGATATATGAATCATTCACGTTAAGTTACTTTAAAGGCCTCTACCATCTTCTCAGATTGCATCTGCTCTCTATCTCTTACTTAAAATGCACTACTTTTTCCTTTACAGATATGGATTCCTGTATTGAATGTTCAGAAGATCACTATTCAAACTTAGAACAGGATCAATGCATTCCCAAGGTTATAAGCTATCTCTCCTATGAGGAACCTTTGGGGATTTCATTGTCTTTGTCCGCAGTTGCTTTTTCTGTGATCACAGCTTTGGTACTTGGAAACTTTGTGAAGCACCAGGACACTCCCATAGTCAAAGCCAACAACCGGAGCCTCACCTACATCCTGCTCATCTCCCTCCTTTGCTGCTTCCTCTGCTCCTTGCTGTTCATCGGACAGCCAAAGAAAATGACTTGCCTTCTCCGGCAAACAGCTTTTGGCATCGTCTTCTCAGTTGCTCTTTCTGCTCTTTTGGCAAAAACCATCACTGTGGTTCTGGCATTCATGGCTACCAAACCAGGATCTAGGATGAGGAAATGGGTAGGGAAAAGGGTGGCAAATTTGATAGTCATTTGCTGCTCCTTTCTTCAAGCAGGACTTTGCATGATTTGGTTAGGCACCTTTCCTCCATTCCCAGATATGGACATGCATTCACTGAACGGAGAAATTGTAGCAGAATGTAATGAAGGTTCAGTCACCATGTTCTACTCTGTTCTGGGCTACATGGGTGTTCTGGCCATTGTCTGCTTCACAGTAGCTTTTCCAGCCAGAAAGTTGCCAGACAGTTTCAATGAGGCCAAATTCATCACATTCAGCATGTTGGTCTTTTGCAGCGTTTGGCTCTCCTTTGTTCCAGCCTATATGAGTACCAAAGGGAAATACCTGGTGGCCATCGAGATCTTCTCGATCTTATCTTCCAGTGCTGGCTTACTGGCTTGCATCTTTTTCCCTAAATGCTACATCATGGTGTTCAGGCCCCACCAGAACATCAGGGAGCAAATAACAAGGACAAAAAACTAACAAAGAATGCCAGAAATGGTTTCCTTTTTCCAAAATGTGTGAATAATTGGTCTAAATTACTTATGAATAATGAATTGTGGTCCTACTTCACCCCTGAACAGGGCATATCATATTGAAAAATGTGGGATCTGATCTATGCAAATTAGTTGCATGTTTTTCCTTCTGAGTGCATCAGAATTCCTTCCTAGCAATGATCAGCTTGAGGACATTGCTGGTGACTACAGACCTGTTGTACCTTTGGCCTTTATACTGCCCCAGGAGTCAGGTATACATACTCTGACTAAACTCATAACCTATCTGTATTTGACAGTGATTGGAGACAAAGGCTTGGTTTGCACAAAATGGCCAACTGTGGCTTAAACAACCCATAGTCAGTCAGGGCCATTCCAGAGCAAGAGGGTGCTGTGTTTTCTATACACTCACCACTTCTCCAACTCTTATAACTCTTATAACTCATATTAAACATTCAAGATTTGAAAAAATCCCCTGCCTTCTCATATGCCCCACACATTTGCCTCCATCTTGTCCCGGAAAATCAACTGAAAGAAACTTTGAGCTTTTCTACTTGAGGTTGTTAATGGGCTGTTAATCTGGTGTATCTAGAAGAGAGACAGAATTAGTTGAGTTAGAAGTGGGAGCTGACAAGGGTAGCAGTTAGTGAGATCACAAAAATTAGCTTGGGCTCTTAGAATGATTAGTTATAATTCTTTATCACGTGACTATTGTTCTGGATGTAGTTTGTGTAGTCTGATGCAGTGAAGCCTTCAAGCAAAGTTACACAGCTGGCAGAGTTGGACACATTATGCCTGCCCTGGCCCCTAGGCACAACCCCTGCCATGGTGACCCCCATAGCCCCTTGAAGGAGGGGTCTGCCCACTTGATTCCTGGGGGGGGGTGCTGCCCAGCAGAAGAGGCAAGGGGCAGCCATATAAGTCTTTCTCTCAGACTACTTCCTCCTAGCTTCAAACTGTCTGAACTGCAGAACTATGTCCTGGTTAAGAAAGTCTGCCATGTACTGCCTGAACATGGTACAGCTGGCTGCAGCCTCACAGACACATTCAAATTTTAAGAAACAAATAACCATTTGGTGTACACTGTCAAATAACCCTGGGTCTGCATGGCAAGTTTCAGGTGTCTAGGTTTCACCATCTTGGAGGATATACAAACAAACGGTTACATTGAAGCAGTAAATCCTTAAAGTTTTTGATTGTCCGCCCTTGCGTTTTAAGATGGGGGATGAAATTTTCACGATACCTAAAGCCATCCCATGTGGAGGTGCAACAAATCCTGGAAGTACCATAACAATCACATCGAGGACCTATGTACACTTCCTTGTATCATCATCATCATGGCGATCACTCGTGACCGTGTAAGATTGTCTTCCAAAGATAGAGTCTGTATAGATAACTCTTTAAAAGGATTACAAGGACTTCCTTGTATATAGAGAGAGTGGCTGTAGTACCCAGCGTTGCCCAGATTAATTTCCTTAAACACAACTCAGGCATCCACCTGGCAAGGGGAGGAAGCGGACAATTCAAATGCTCCCTCCCTTCCTGGAATTGTGCGCAAAATGGTGAACTTGGTTTTAATGGAGATGGAGAAGTGTGAAGAATATAAAAGAAGAATTATAACTTGAAGTGAAAAAGTTCCTGTGTATTGTATTTACAGTATGTTTCAGCCAATTTCACTTCTTTTTTTTTTACTAATTGCTATTAATTTTAGAGTGCTTTTCTGTATAACCAGACAATGCCACATATATAGTCTATTGTAATCAATTACATTGAACAGTCTATTTCCTTTTTTGGGTCCCTACAAACTTATTAAACTTTAGAGAGCTTCTTTGTACACTATAATGGCTGTTCTTCCATTGGGTGCTAAAATTAAAAAAAAAAAAGTGAGGTGTGCTTACATGGGAACATGCAGTGTAAAACTGTCCATAAGAAAAGCACTCAGTCCACAAATCCAAACTGGCAAATTTCAGTGACTATCCCTGTGACTTGTTAATAGTCATCACAAAGCAGGGTTTTACTGGAAACTAGGGATGTACGAATCCCTTACCTGGCTCTGCGCAGGGGCATCCGCGACGGGGGGGAGGTGCTCCGTTCCCCCCCCCGGAATCCTCCCCAGACGGCTCTGCTCCATGGCAGCTCCACAGAGCCTCCAGCCAGGGCTGGCCGCAGCCAGAGGTCTGGCCGCGGCCAGGCTGCTACGGCCACAAACAGCGGCTGTTGTAGCAGCCACCATTTGCATCCTTGATAGCAGCCGTGATAGGCTACGTAAGTATTTACGTAGCCTATCATGGCAAAGAGCAGGGATGCAAGTGGCAGCCGCTACGCCATTTGCACCCTTGCTCTTTGCCATGATAGCTATGTAAGTATTTACTTACGTATTTATGTTTTGTTAAGTATTTATTTATGTTTTTTATGTATTTACGTAGCCTATCACAGTAAAGGCAGCCACGCAAATGGCGGCCGCTACGCCATTTGCGTGGCTGCCTTTAACATGATAGGCTACGTAAATACTTACGCAGCCTATCACGGCTGCAAGGTCTCAAATGGCAGCTGCAGCAGCCTGGCCGCAGCTGGCCAGGAGACCAGCAGCCAGCAGTGCCACCACTGGAGCCGCCGCCGCCGCATCGGCCCCAGGTAAGTTCCATCCTGGGGTGATCCTGCGGGGTAGCAGGGGGTGGGAGGCCGTTCCGCCATGGATTCAGAGAGTAAATGTAATCTGTGGCAGAATTCTCTGCCATGCCTACTGGAAACTATTTGTTTGAAATCAAATTATAATCTGAAGGGATCAGCGGAATTCTAGAGACGAATACAGTTTCATCTGCAGCACACCCAGTTAGAACAGTGGCTTCAATCATGTAGGACCTTTGGTTCTTTACCTGAATCCGCATCCTATTGCACAACACTGGGGGACTTAAATTGTGCAAAAGCATCATCAGTTTTCCAACTTTATATGTAATTTGTGCGGAGGCAACCCAGGTGGATTCTGTGAATTTAGGTAATATACAGGATAGGGGACGGTTCTGTCCACATTCACTACCGCATCTATAGAATAATACATTCTTTTGTCAGCTTCAAACTTGTCCAGGATGAGCTCATTAACCATCACAGTCATATCAGTTTTTGAAACTAAAATAGCACTTTCCCATCATCATGACATGGCTGTAGTTACCAATTGCTCCATTCCAGGGTAACATTGGACACTAACTCTTCAGCAGACTTCACTGAAATCCCCAAATTTTCAGTTGTCAGAATTTTTCCCACTGTTCCTGTGAAATTCCCAGTATTTGAAAGTTTTGATTGGCTGCCATTTTGTTTCAAAATGGCAGACATCATTTTTTGTATGGGGACAATTTGCTCGCTATAGTGAATGGTCATGCAAAGTTTGGTAGAAATCAATCAAATGGTATTGAAGCTATACATCTTTTTTAAAAAATGAATTGGCCACTGTTTTGCTTCAAGATGGCAGATGAAATTCTCACTATGCCTAAAACTATCCCAGATTGAGGCAGAACAAGTCTGAAAACTTTTGTAACAATTGATATATGGTTTTCAAGTCCATCAAGGACATACAAACACTTCTGTATATGTATATATATCTACAGTATATATGTATATATAGAGAGGGTGGGGGATTACCCCACATGTTGCCATTATGCCTGGATTGTTATGCTGGTTATAGGGCATTATGGATTGTGTGAAATCCTTTCCATCTTTATTTCCTGGCTTGTCAGGCACCTTGCGTTCTATCGTCTGCCTATTGATGGAACCAAAATTTTTTTGTTTCTGAATTCATGCAAAATTGCATTTGTGCAAATGCGCATATGCAGAAATGCTCACATTCTAGGGGTGGACGAAAGTCACTTACCTTTTCTCGCAGCTTGTCCGCGGTGGGGGGGAGCGCTTCGCTGCTCCCCCCGCGAAATTCAGGCCGGGGGGGAGGCTTCCCGCCTCGCCTGGCCGAAATTCAGGCCGGGGAGGAGGCGCCTCGCCTCACCTGGCCGCGAACGCGGAAGTAAAAAAAAAAAAAAAAAACGCCCCCTGATAGGCTACGTGACGATTCACGTAGCCTATCACGGCTAGATCTGCAAAGTCAGCCGTGATAGGCTACGTGAATCGTCACGTAGCCTATCACGGGTGACTTTAAAAAAAAAAAAAGCGCGTACGCGAACGGCGGCCCCCATAGGGAGCCGCCATTCGCGTTCCTTATTTAGTTGCTGTAGTCTACGTAAATGTTTACGTAGACTACGGTGAAAATAAGGGCAACGCAAATAGCGTTGCCCTTATTTTCGCCGTAGTCTACGTAAACATTTACGTAGACTACAGCGACCAAATAAGGAACGGGAATGGCGGCTCCCTATGGGGGCCACCATTATCCGTACACACTTTTTTCTTTTTTTTTTAAGTCACCCGTGATAGGCTACGTGATGATTCACATAGCCTATCACAGCTGACTTTGCAGATCTAGCCGTGATAGGCTACGTGAATCGTCACGTAGCCTATCAGGGGACTTTTTTTTTTTTTCTTTTATTGCAATGGCGGGGGCGGCAGCCGGTCGAAAGACCGGCTGCCCCTCCCGCCCCGCTCGAACACTCAACGAATCGCCAGCTGGACCCGCCGCCAGGAGGGACATTCAGGGAAGGTAAGTCCTGTCCCGGGGGGGGGGTGAGGGGGGGGTGCAGAGGATTTCTCCCCGAAACTTGTTTGGGGGGCCGAACACATTGGCGCTCGGCCCCCCGAAGTTTCGGGGAGAAATTCTCCGACATCCCTATCACATTCCCTCAAAATGCGCATTTTCACAATTTAGCCTATGGTTGTTTAAAAAAAAAGTCATATTTTTCTAAGACAACACTTTTGCAAAATTTGGGAAAGTTAGAAAACTGGTTCAGAATGTCCACAGAATCGGCCCAACAGGGGAAAAGCCAGTCTGCTGCAGAATCCGCAAGTTGCATTCTTGAAAATCTAAACCCATTTGGCCCACTGCGGATTTCTCTGACATCCCTAGCTGGTTGCTGCTGCTGCTTTCTCTCACACAATTACTCTCCTCCTCTTAGGGCCACACTAAGTGTTTACTTCAGTGTAAGTGTAAATTTCCATACCACCACTCCCCACTGGCAGTTATTATGGGCTAGGCAGCCAATTCTTTTGGACCATCCTGCATCATGGAAGTGAAGCCATTGTTATGAATGCTTCAAAACGGTGGCCACTGGCCCAAAGGCCCTCCACACTGGGGCTGCCAGGCTGGTTGGTGTAGTACCAGTGTTGCTCTTTTCGCCCTGTGGCTGCTGTCTGCTCTCGGCGCACATGGCTGAGTTCAGTGGTGGGCCATGGTGCCAGAGATGTGAAGGGGTGAGATATGGGGAGGGGGGTTGGAAGCAGTGGAATCCAAGATGGAGGGCCTAGTAATCCAAGGACTTCTAGGATTACTCCAGCTGAAATCAGTAGCTGAACAGGTGGCAGGGGTCCAGGCAGCAGGCTGCCCACCAGTATTCAGAGGGCAGTCCTGCCCAGAATATTCAGTTCAGGGCTGAGCTGAGAGCCTGAGGAGCATTTTGTGGTGGAACATCATGGCCAGGCCAGGCCAGGCCAGGCTAACCAGACATAGGGAATCCATGGTTTGGCTTTTCTCCTCACTGGCCTACAGCTCTTTGAGGAGTTGTTTAATAAGAGCAGAGATTAATTCAACTGTAGACTGTTTCACAGCAGCATGGCATGCATCATCTCTTACTAACAATCCACAGTGCCCCACGTGGCGAGTCTGAGGTCAAAAATAGGGGGTATGCAAAATGATCTGAGCAATTTTCTCTCTGTCAAACTAAACTGAGCAGGAAGCCGGCTGATATTACCCTTGCTCTGGCCAGAGAGGCTGGATGCAGGAGTTCACATACCCCTGCTGCTGCTGCTTCCGTTGTTTTGCTGCTTTCAGTGCCACAACAATGCCATCACTTGGAAAGGGAATTTTCTCCCCTGTAATTATCAGCATGTCTCTGATTAACTGTCCTCCTCACTAAGCCCCAAGGGATAGCTAGAGGCCTCAAGAACAATGAACAGTAATATTGGAATATCTTCTAAAAGCCATCCCTAATGTTGAGAGATGATGCAAGAGGCCAGAGACTCTGTGCCTTGGAGAACTGATGATTGTAAAGGATGTCTGCTCTGCTGGACTCTCCTGGGATTTCTACCAGACCTAAGATGTTACAAGTAGCTTGAGAAATCTGCCATCTCTTTTGCTAATGATCATTGCATTTCTGGATGTTCCTTAAAAAGCAACTAATTGAAATTTGGTACATTAGTACAAGATGGAACAAAAAAGACCCTGAATATACATGAAGCAGCCACAAAAACCCAAGGATTAAAAATAGAGGGGGAAATGGTACTGATATCCTCTTCTATCTGTCCATCAGTTTTCACTTGAGTGTGTCAGCTCACATTCCAAGCAGGTTCAAAACAGGCTGCTCACGAGGCACTGAATTCCATTAAAGGGAATGTGTGTCTGGAAGAGAACTTCTTCTGTCCTAGAAATAGTGGTGTTCTTGGTGTTGTTCCTTGGCCTGATGCCTCATATTGTGTGCAAGATGGATTCTGGTCATCCCAGCACGAGGACTCCTTCCGCTAAATGCAGAATAAGCGAACACTTCACAATTTTGCATGAGTTTAGTCAACGGGGAGAGCTTGTCATTGGAGGGATTGCTTCTCAAATCTTTTTCCCATACTCTTCTATTAATTTCCATGAAAAGCCATCTCCAATGCTGACCAAGGAAGCTATGTAAGGAAATAGCATATAACTTACTGTACATTTCAGACATGTTCTTCGTTCTTTTGTATGAGACCTTTTTAAATCTCTTTTGCTCATTTTTTCAACACCTCATCTTAATGTCACATGAATATTAATCTAATGATGTCCAATACTTTTATAAATCTCTTCTTTTATATATCCATTTATACTGAATTTTCTTCCATCTCTCCCTCATTCCACAAACTGAAGTTGAATTGCTCCCGTAATGTTCAATTTTTACCTTTAAAATTTAGCCATTGTAAAATACTACATTGTGCTCTTCCACCTATGCTTTTCAGTCATTTTTCTTGCCATCATTCTGGCTCCCCACCAGGATTCTGTCAGACTACTCTCCTGTGTTTTGGCATTAAACTCATCTGTGCTCATTTCATATAATACACTTTCTATAAGTTCTCCGCATCTATAATATAGTCTCTGAATGCATCTTCTTATGGAATCCTCCCTTCCAGCACCTTCATCTATTTCTGATTTTGCTTCCTGGAAACTATTAGTTCACACTTGCATTATTGGATTTCATCCGTGGCTAAGTGTATAAGTTGTGGGTTTCTTGCCTCACCCAGAAACTGTGCTTGGGCAAGCCAGTTTTCCTTCAGTCTCCCCACTACTGTTTTTATACGAATAATAATAACAACAACAATGCTAAGTACAAGAGCAGGCTTACTGGATCAGATCCTAGTCTATCCAGTCCAGCATCCTGTTTCCTACAGTGGCCAACCAGATGCCAGTGGGAAGCCCATGAGCAGAGTATGATAGCAATAGCTCTTTCCTGTTTTCATTTCCAGCAACTGGTATTCAGAGGCATAATGCCTCTGATTCTGGAGGTAGTAGCAGTACTTTATTGTTGTTTCAACCAGCATGATCATATCAGCTCAGACTACACCAGCATTCATACACATACACACACCAACTCTATCCATTAAACATAACAATTCTATAAGGTACATGGATATATAAGCTCCAGGAAAGGGTAACATTTAAAACAAACGTCTCCATTAAAAGTTTAACATTTAGAAACCCACACCTTATATAAGTAAAGCCCCAGACATCCCATTATGGATCTAAGAAAATGCATTCAGAAATAAATAGAATTAAGAGTTGTACTATACTTTATAAGTCCAATAAGTATAAAATAAAACTACTACATCAAAACATCAAATTAAATCATTGCATTTCACCATATTAGTCTCCACAAATGTCCTCCTCAGTTTTTGAGTGGCTACTGCAAATCTTGCAAATCTATTTGTCACAAATTTATCAAAATTGGATAGCAAAAAATATAATTTTTGTTTGCACGTCATCATCAGGTATATCCCTTAATAATTTCCATATCACTTTTGCTCTAGGTCCTCTACTACGTGAGCTCCACATATACAAAACTTTTGCTCTACAGTTTTTTTGCAATAGCGACCTTCTAAGTATTGTGAGGGCATAGACTGAAAATGCAATGCTAAGAATGCCTTCCTAAATGAAATAACTGACAACTCCTGTAGATATTTCTCAAATCCATGAATTAATTTTAAAAATACAACTGTGTCATACAGCCATTTCCACCGCTCCTGCCCTGGAACGCCCCCCAGACATACCCTTTTTCAGCCGCTCCAGCTCCTCTTGCACAGGCTCCCAGGTCGGTTCCTGGAAAACGAGATATCCTATGGCCATCTAGCTGCTGTCTAGCAGCCATATGATTGCTCCCTCCAAACAATACATAAACAGACATAGAAAAACATGAAATTGTACTGGTGTAATCCCCATCTCTGCCCTAATATTACCTGTAGGGATAGAGTGAGGCAAACTAAGTAGTGATTTGAGGGATTTATTTGGGGTAATTTCTAACTGGGTCACTTTTGTCAAACCCCAGATTGTTCCCCCATAAGTCAATTGTGGGAGCACTTTGCCCATATGTATTTTCAAGGCAGCAGTGACTATATTAACACCCATGGTTCTTGTAAAACCCAAAACGGATTGAGAAGACCTTCATGCTTTCAAAGCTACCACCACCATATAACACATCCACTTACCCCTATCAGTAAACCATATCCCAAGATAAGTGACTCACTTGCTCGATGACTTGTCCATCCAGGACCGATATGTGCTTAGGGGGACTTGCCCCAAACACTACCACATTTGTCTTGGTATAATTTACATTCAGGTGTTCTTTATAACGGATTGATCCAGATTCTGGAGGTAGTATATAGCCATCATGAGCAGTAGCCATTGTTCGCTTTATCTTCCATAAATTAATGACATCACTTTTTGAAGATTTCTTAGTTTGTACCCAGTACTAGCCAATATGTAATATAATTGTTGTAATAATTCCTTGGATATTTTATATGATGGAACTCCAACTGCTGCAAATTACTCTATAAATGAGAAGTGTTATGAAAACTGGTCAAACAAAACCAATTAACTACATTATCAATCTATTTTTTTCTATATGTATTCAGGCTGTGATACTTATAATACTGGTTTTCTTAAAATGTGAAAGTGTGACAATACCTTTGTCATCTTTTAAAAGTAATATTCATATAGTATGTTGTTACAACCTCCTAACTGAAGTTGTAGTCATAATGTACATTTGTATTCTGTAGTTTAACTGAAACAATCAGGCATGAGAGAAAAGTAATGTTTTCATTTTAAAAAAAATCTCTTTGAAACTCTGATAATATATTCCCTGTCAATATTCCCTGTCCCAGTGTTGTTAGGCCCCTTTCCAATGACTTTGTAGTAACTGGAAATGGTCCTATGATAGGTCACCAAGGTTATGATATGGTTATAATCACGTAGGTTAAAAACCCATTACAGGTTACCCAGGTTGTCTGTTGAGGTTATCTAAGAGGGATAATGCATGCCCAGACATCAGAAATAGAGCCATTTTATGAGATTGTGACCTCCCATGTTCTGTATAGAAAAAGGAAATGTCAACTCACATTTTACAGAAACAACAGAGAGCTGAAATAATTTCATGCAGTGTAGAATCCTGCTGCTACACATAGTTCAGAAGAGAAACCAATGTCCCATCAGAGATAATAATATAAGAAACTGTATTTCTCAATGATTCTTCAGCTATTGTTGATCTTTTATTAAACCACATTTATTTTATATCACAGTGTGATGCCAAAGAACTACCAGCTTATCCTAGCTTTGGTGTTTGCTATAAAGGAGATCAGTGAGAATCCGACACTCTTACCTAATGTAACCGTGGGATTCCGCATATATGAGAGCTACTATACTCCACAGATGACCTATATGGGCACCCTTAGACTGCTTTCTACACTTCATAGATTTGACCCCAACTACAAGTGTGATGTGCAGAACAATTTGATAGCCATCATTGGAGGAATATACCCCGTCATCAACCTTGAGATTGCCAGAATCGCAGACACATACAAGATTCCACTGGTAGGTTTGTAGATATGAGTTGGCTCCTTCACTCGATACTGGCTGTAAACTTGGACTGTGGTGCCTTTATCCCATAGATTTAGTGGCATTTAGGTTTTTGCACACTTGTACTAAAACCTTTAATTGGGCCAGTAGCTCAATGGCAGCCAGCGCTGAGGATTAAAAACTGTTGTGATACAGATAGCATAGCTACTGTTATCCATAAAACACTAACCTCCAGGTTGGAGTACAGTAAAGCATTTCATGTGGGTCTTGCTTCAAAGACTTCCCAGAAAGGTCAGAAAGTACAAAAAGCAACATCTAGGTTAATCACTGGGAATGGCCACACTACATGTATCTTTCCAGTTCCTTGTTTTTTATTATTATGATGTACTTATATTTATGATATGCCAAATACATACATTCTGTAGGTGTCATACAACCTTTTTAAACAATGACAATAATACAATAAACTGTAAGATACATCTAAAAGGAGGCAGCAAAAATCATTATAAAACAGGAAAAATGCAAAGCTAGCACAATAAAAAGCAGCACAAAAGCCAACAAGACAAAATACAATGCAAAGAAAGAAGTAAAGTGTCTTAATAAATACGGAAACTAAAACCACCAAAGTGAGGGGGCTCACAGAGGAGGTCCTCTGTAGGTTACTTTTGGATATGGAAAGAACAAAAGGAAATGTGCAGTCTGTCAGGAGCCAAGCCATGGAAGAGCTTTATAAATCAAAACTTTGAAATGGTCACAAATGAGGAAGCCAAGCAGATGAGAAAGGGCCTGTGAAAAATGTTCATGTTGCCTATTCCTAAACATCTACAGACATATCAGATAGTGACTTCATAAGGTGTGTTTCTTGTTAATTTTAATCATCATTTCATATTGATATTTTTAGTATATTCTTCTATTTTACTGTCACACTACTTTTTATGAAATGGTATCCTTTGTGTATCTTATACATACACAAATAATTGAATCAATATGATTCTACAAATGCTGTTCTATAAATACTTTTATAGAAGCCAGTGAGCCAGTGTGGTGTAGTGGCTACAGTGTTGGACTGGGAGCCCAGCGATCTGGGTTCTAGTCCCCACTCAGCCATGGAAGCTCACTGGTTGACTTTGGGCCAGTCACAGACTCTCAGCCCAACCTACCTCACAGGGTTGTTGTGAGGATAAAATGGAGAGGAGGAGGATCATGTAAGCCACCTTGGGTTCCTTGCAACAGGAAAAAAGGCGGGATATAAATGCAATAAAATAAAATAAAAATAAATAAATACTTTTAAAAACCACATCACTGAACTAGCCTGTCAGGGATAAGGTTTTTAGATTATCTTTTCTGTGATGTGCTACCTTTTGACATCGAGAGAAGGATTCATCATCAGTCTTCAGCTGAAGTCTAACAAGGTACAGAACATTTCTACATGAGGCTTTTATTACACACGTGTGATTGGTCACTCATGGAAGTTTGCGGGTCCTTTACACAACATCGTCAACCTCCAGGGTGTCTCCTGCATTTTCTGACCTTTATCCGGCTTTTTAAAAGATCAGAGACAACCTGATAAGAAATGTTAATCTGATATATTGGCTGTGTGTAATTGTGGAGTTCTGCTATAATCACAGTACCATCTGGTGGCTATAAAGTGAAATATATAGAACTTGCCGAGAAAGAAATTCCCCAGTTCAAAGCACATCTCCACCCGTGTAAAGGAACTGATCTTAGTCCCGCAAATACTCCGAAATCAGAATCTCTGATAAGGATGTGGAATTTTAGCCTTGTGTTGTGCGGATCACAGTGGTTATTTGCCACCAGTTCTGTGGCTTAGATTATCTAGACCTCATTTATCCAGGTAGGCAGTTGACCTAATTGGGTATTTGGTAAATATGATACAGTGTACACACCTATTGCACACAACACTGTATTCCATTCATAAAATACCTCTACCTTCTATTTCAGATCACTTGTGGATCTTCTCCCCCACCACAGGGTGATGAAACACTATTCTGCCCATTATACCAGATGGTCCCAAACGAGGCTCACCAGTGCACTGGGATTGTCCAGTTACTGGTCCATTTCAAATGGACATGGATCGGGCTCTTCATAAATGATAATAACCATGGAGAACAGCGTTTGCTGAAATTGCTGCCAATGCTTTCACAAAAAGGAATCTGCGTTGCCTTCATAGAAAAATTACCCAAATCTAAAAGACATGGTGGAAAGGCATTGTTGTTGCAGACTGAATTGGAATATAGTTCAGCTTTCATGGAAAGCACAGCCAATGTATTTCTTACTGACACTGCACTTTTGTCTATGACTGAAATAAGCCGGCTTCTTCAAACAGCAATCCAGAGTTCACCTATAGGTAAGGTATGGATTATGATGACATGCTGGGATTTCATAGCAAGCAGCAGTCTAAGGGGCCATGATATGCAACCTTTCTATGGTATGCTATCCTTTTCAGTTCACTCCAATAAACCACCAGGATTCACACAATTTCTTCAGAATGTAAATCCTTTCTGGGAGAAGCAAGATGGATTCATCCAAGACTTCTGGGAGAAGGCCTTCAACTGTTTGTTGAAAAATGCCCGTGTGAGTGAGGTTACCAAGGAAGCCTGCAGTGGGGAAGAGAAATTGGAAAACCTCCCTAGCCTTTTCTTTGAAATGGGTATGACCGGTCACAGCTACAATATCTACAATGCTGCCCATGCTGTGGCACATGCTCTACATTCCATGCATGGATCCAGATCCAAACACAGATCATGGCTGCCTGGAAGAAGGCTGGAGCTCGGGAATCTGCTGACATGGCAGGTATTCTTTAATCAAAAGCAGTTCTCTTATTTGATTGGAAAAGGATGTGGCTGTAGGAAGCGTAAGCTAAAAGCAGTGCCTTCTAAATCCACGTATACTTCTCAATGGCATTATATGCCCTATAGATTCTTTGCCACAAATTTTACATAAAATTCTCTTCCCAGCTTCTGAATAGAACAATTTCGTTATGATATAAGTTATTAGGCTTCAGGTATGGGTTCAGGTTACAGTTAATGGATATCACATTGTTCATTATCTCCATCCTATTTTATGTAGACCCCTGATTGGTAAAATAATTAATGGATCCCAAGGAGCACACAACTGCAGTAATTGAACCACTGAACTCTAATGTGGATAAAAATACTTATACAGTATGGATTCGATCCCCTCCAGAATGGACCACAGCTGGCATACCAAGCTCAGCTAGAAGAACACACTGCTGGACCCCACAGCTACTTCAGATAGCCCAGTTAGAAAAGACCCCAAGGAGGGCTCCCAGATTATGCACTTGGCCTTTTAGAGGGAGTGCAACCTTATCTAAGACCAGCTGCAAACTTCTTGTCTCAAATGAGGATCTGACCAGAGGGGGACAACCCTGGATTTAATCCTAAGTGGTATCACCCAGGACCTAGTATGGGATGTAAATGTTGTTGAACCAATTGGAAACAGTGACTGCTGTAGTATCAGATTTAATACATATTTAAGTGGAAAATTGCCCAGGACATCCAACACGGTCCCATTTGACTTCAAAAGAGGCAATTTCTCTAAAATGAGGGAACTGGTGCAAAGGAAGTTGAAAGGGGGAGTCAAGAGGGTTAAATCCCTCCACAATTCTTGAAGGTTACTCAAATCCACAGCAATAGAAGTTCAGCTAAAATGTGTACCACAAATTAGGAAAGGTAGCACCAAGTTCAAGAGGTCACTGGCATGGTTAATGAGCAGTGTCAAGGAAACTATTAAAGAAAAGAAGGATTCCTCAGAAAATGAAAAACTTGCACAAATGAGGAAAAGGGAGAACAAGCTCGCACAAAGGCGATTCAAGAAGACAAAAGGAGATGCAAAAAAGCATTTTGAGGAGCATATCGCTAACAACATTACAGCCAACTATAAAGAGTTCTTTATGAGAATCAGGAAACCAGCTAGGGAGGCAGCTGGATCGTTGGATGACAATGGAGCTAAAGGAGTACTAACGGAGGACAAGGAGATTACAGAGAAGCTGAATGAATTCTTTTCATCCATCTTCACTGCAGATATAGGGATGTACGAAAGTTCCGCCATGGATCTCGGGGAGGCCGAATGCCAGTGCATTCAGCCCCCCGAAATCGGTGGCGGAACGGCCCGCCCCCCCAGGGACGAGATTTACCTTGGGCGGATCTTCCTGGTGGCGGCGGCTCCGGCGGCGGCTCGGGTAGTGGTTCGGCAGAGGCAGCTGGGGCAGCCGGTTTTCAGACCAGCTGCTGCCACCCCCATTTCCAGGTTAAGAAAAAAACAAAAAAACAAAAAAACCTGATAGGCTACGTAAAGATTTACATAGCCTATCACGGCTGACTTAAAAAAAACAAAACGCGCGTACGCAAATTGGCGGCAGCCATGGCCGCCGCCATTTGCGTTCCTTATTTTGGCACGTCTTAGTCTACGTAAACATTTACGTAGACTAAGACGGCGAAAATAAGGGGAACGCAAATAGAGTAGACGCTACGCTATTTGCGTTCCCCTTATGTTCGCTGTCTTAGTCTACGTAAATGTTTATGTAGACTAAGACGTGCCAAAATAAAGAATGCAAATGGCGGTGGCCATGGCCGCCGCCATTTGCGTAAGCGCGTGTTTGTTTGTTTTTAAATCAGCTGTGATAGGCTATGTAAACATTTACGTAGCCTATCACAGCTGACTGCAGGGATGCAAATGGCAGCGGCTACAGCCGCCACCATTTGAATCCCTGCTAGCCAGTGGCCAGATGTCCGGCTGCTGGCGGAGCTGGCCGGCGGCTCCACAGAATCCCTGCGGAGCGGAGCCGGCCGGCCAGGATTCCGGGGGGGAGGGATGGAACGCCTCCCCCCCACCATCAACATAATCCGCGGAAAGGTAAGTCACTTTCGGACAACCCTAATGCAGAAGAAATAGGACAGATACCTGTGCCTGAACTGATGTTTTCAGAAAGGGAGTCTGAGGCACTGAGGCAAATAGTGGTGACAAAAAATGAAGTTCTCAACTGCACTGATAAACTGAAAGCAAATAAATCACCAGGCCCAGGTGGTATCCATCCTAGAGTTCTCAAAGAACTAGGGATGTACGAAAGGGACTTACCTGGTAACGCAGCTTGCTTCGCGGTGGGGGGGAGGCGCTTTGGTTCTCCCCCCGAAGTTCAGGCTGGGGGGGGAGGCGCCCCGTCTCCCCGGCCGCGAAAAACAAAAGTAAAACAAAAACAAAAAACCCCACACCCGTGACAGGCTACGTAATGATTAACGTAGCCTATCACAGCTAGATTTCCAAAGTCAGCCGTGATAGTCTACGTAAATCGTTACGTAGCCTATCACGGGTGACTTTGAAAAAAAAAAAAAGCCTATGGGCGCCGCCATTTGCGTTCCTTATTTGGTCCCGGTAGTCTACCTAAAGATTTACGTAGAATACGGCGAAAATAAGGGCAACACTATTTGCGTTGCCCTTATTTTCGCCATAGTGTACGTAAATCTTGACGTAAACTACTGGGACCAAATAAGGAACACAAATGGCGGCGCCCATGGCGCCGTCATTTGCGTACGCGCTTTTTTTTCCCCCAAAGTCACCTGTGATAGGCTACGTAATGATTTACGTAGCCTATCATGGCTGACTTTGGAAATCTAGCCATGATAGGCTACGTTAATTGTTATGTAGCCTATCATGGGTGTGTGTGTTTTTTTTTAACTTTATTTTGTAATGGCGGTGGCTGCAGCAGGTCGAAAGACCGGCCGCCGCCCCCGACTAAAAGCCCCCGAACTCCCGCCGGGACCAGCTGCCGAGAGGGACATTCGAGGGAGGTAAGTCCCATCCCGGGGGGGGGGGGGGCGGAGAATTTCACCAACAATTTTGGGGGAAATTCTCCACCATCCCTACAAAGAACTCAAATATGAAATTGCTGCTCTTCTAACCAAAATATGCACATGTCCCTTCCTGTTGAGGTTAGACTCTTGGCAGCCTTCCCCTCTGCAAGGGTGGGGGATCTATTAAAATGGTCCGCCCCCAGAGGTGAATGGATTCTGATGGATTCCAGAGGGCTCTGGGGGATTTTCTTGCTGGTATGGCTGGTGCTCCTGTCGAAGCCCAGGTCGCTCTGTGGAATGCAGAGATGACTCGGGCATGATTTACCCAAGCGCCCTGTCCCCCTGAGCAGAGCCTGGCCAGCTCCTTGGTATACACCAGAGCTGAGGGCAATGAAGCAAGAGGGGAAATGGCTAGAACATAGGTGGAGGAAAACTTATGCTGAGTCTGACTGAACACAGGTTAAAGCTCATTATCGAGCCTACACTGTGGCAGTGAGGGTGTCAAGAGACAAATCTTTTCCAACAGCATTGCATCTTCTCAGTGTCATCCAGAGGAGCTTTTCTGAGTGGTTCTTGGCCTGTTACTTTCTGGGCCAGGGGGAGAGACTGTGGAACCCTCAGCTGCACGCTGTGATGAGTTTGCACAGCACTTTGAAGATAATGTTGCTCAGATTCATCATGGATTGGACACCACGATTAATGCAGTTCCTTTGGTAGAGCCCTTCAGAGCACCGTCTGGTCCAGTTTTATTGGATGAGTTTCAGTTACTGAGGCCAGAGGATGTGGACAAGGTGCCTGGCCAAGTCCAATCGACCACATGTGTTCTTGACCCTTGCCCTTCATGGCTTATTAAAACAAACAAGGAGGGGATGTCTGGCTGGGTCCAGGAGGTTGTAAATTCCTCCTTGAGAGAGGGAGTGGTGCTGGCCTCTTTAAAAGAGACGGTAAGCAGACCACTCCTGAAAAAGCCTAACCTGGACCTAGAAGATGTTAACAATTATAGGCCAGTGGCCAACATCCCCTTGCTGGGCAAGGTGCTTGAGTGGGTGGTTTCAGGACAGACCAGGCACTCTTGAATAAAACAGATTATCTAGATCTATTTCAATTGGGCTTCAGGCCTAGTTTTGGAATGGAAACTGCCTTGGTCGCCCTGTGGGATGACCTCTGCCAGGAGAGGGATGGGGGATTGCGACCATGTTGATTCTCTTGGACCTCTCAGCAGCTTTTGATACCATCAACCATGGTATCCTTCTGGATAGGTTGTCTGGGTTGGGAGTTGGAGGCTAGGGATGTACGAAAGTCACTTACCTTTTCGCAGCTTGGCTTCGCGGTGGGGGGGAGGCGCTTCGCTTCTCCCCCCGAAGTTCAGGCGAAGGGGGGAGGCTTCCTGCCTCACCCGGCTGAAATTCAGGCTGGGGGGGAGGCTTCCCGCCTCACCCGGCCAAAATTCAGGCCAGGGAGAAGCTCCCCGTCTCCCCAGCCATGAAAAAAAAGTAAAAAAAAAAAAAAAAAGACCCCATGATAGGCTACATGACGATTTACGTAGCCTATCATGGCTAGATTTCCAAAGTCAGCTGTGATGGGCTACATAAATCATCACGTAGCCTATCACGGGTGACTTTGGGGGAAAAAAAAAAGCGCGTACGGTCCCATGGGGACCTCCATTTGCGTTCTTTATTTTGGCACATCTAGTCTACGTAAAGATTTACGTAGACTACGGCGAAAATAAGGGCATGCTATTTCCCTTATTGCCTTATTTTCGCCGTAGTCTACGTAAATCTTTACGTAGACTAGACGTGCCAAAATAAGGAACGCAAAAGGCAGTCCCCATGGGAGCCGCCATTTGCGTACGCGTTTTTTTTTTCCCAAAGTCACCCATGATAGGCTACGTGACTTTGTGTTGCCCTTATTTTCGCTGTGTTGCCCTTATTTTCGCCGTAGTCTACGTAAATCTTTACATAGACTACCCGTGCCCAAATAAGGAATGCAAATGGTGGCGCCCATGGGCACCGCCATTTCTGTACGCACTTTTTTTTTTTCAAAGTCAGCTGTGATAGGCTACGTAAAGATTTACGTAGCCTATCACGGCTGACTTTGAAAATCTAGCCATGATAGGCTACGTAAATCTTTACGTAGCCTATCACATTTTTTGGGTTTTTTTTACACTTTACTTGGAAATGGCAGCAGCGGCAGCCGGTCAGAAGACCGGCCGCCGCCACTGAACCGCCGCCACCGTCGCCGAACCGCTGTTGGGACCCGCTGCTGCGAGGGACATTCGGCCACGGTAAGTCCCATCCCAGGGGGGGTAGGGGGGTGTCGGAGAATTTCCCCACCAATTTGGGGGGGGTGAATGCGTTGGCATTCAGCCTCCTGGAAATTCATGGAGAAATTCTCTGACATCCCTAGTATTAACATTCAAAGCCCTTAACAGCTTGGGGCCAGGTTATCTGAAGGATTGCCTCCTCCCATATGTGCCTGCCCAGACCTTAAGATCATCCCCAGTGGCCTTTCTCTGCGACCCCTGCCAAAGGAAGTGAGGCAGGTGGCTACTAGGAGGAGGGCCTTTTCTGCTGTGGCACCCCGGCTGTGGAATGAGCTCCCTAGTGAGGTCTTCACCTGGCACCTACATTGTATTCCTTCTGGTGCCAGGTGAAGACCCTTTTATTTTCCCAGGCATTTTAGCATTTTAGCTTTCTAGACTTTTAGCTTTGCTGTTTTAAATCTGTATTTTAAATCTCTGCATTGCTGCTAGGTTTTATTCTGGTTTTATTCTGGTTTTATTGCTATACTGGGGTTTTAATATTTTATATTGTTTTATTGTGTGCTCTTTGGTTTTAATTATTGTGAACTGCCCAGAGAACTTCAGCTATTGGGCAGTATAGAAATGAGAGAGAGAGAGAGAGAGAGAGAGAGAGAGATGTCCTAAGATCAGCCTCTATACTAAAGGACTAGAAGATGGCCAATGTAATACCAATTTTCAAAAAGGGATCCAGGGGGGATCCGGGAAATTACAGTCCCGTTAGCTTAATGTCTGTTCTGGATAAATTGGTTGAAAGCATTATTAAAATTAGTTAACATATAGAAGGACAAGCCCTGTTGAAAAAGAATCAACATAGCTTCCTCAGAGGTAAGTCCTCACTAACCTTTTAGAGGGTTAGTCTCACTAACCTGTCTCACTAACCTAGAGTTCTTTGAGAGTGTCAATAAACATGTAGACAGGGGTGATCTAGTAGACATTGTTTACTTGGGCTTCCAAAAGCCTTTTGACAAAGTCTCTCACCAAAGACTCCTGAGCAAACTTAGCACTCATGGAATAAGAGCACAGGTCCTCTTATGGATCAGTAACTGGTTAAAGAACAGAAAGCAGAGAGTGGGAATAAATGGCAAATTCTAGGGATGTACAAAAGTCACTTACCTTTCCACAGATTATGTTGATGGTGGGGGGGGGAGGCATTCCGTCCCTCCCCCTGGAATCCTCCAAGGCCAGCTGTGCTTTGTGGCAGCTCTGCGGAGCAGCCGTCCAGGCCCAGCCAGGCCAGAGCTGTCCGCAGCCGGATTTCCGGCCGCGGAGGGCTCTGGGAAAAACAAACAAACCCGCGTACGCAAATGGCGGCAGCTACGGGCGCCGCCATTTGCGTTCCTTATTTTTGGCCATCTTAATCTACGTAAATATTTACGTAGACTATGATGGCAAAGATAAAGGGGAACGCAAATAGCGTAGCGGGCGCTATTTGAGTCCCTTTTCGATTCACCGTTTTAGCCTATGTAAATATTTACATAGACTAAAACGGCAAATCAAAAAGGGACTCAAATAGCGCCTGCTACGCTATTTGCGTTCCCCTTTATTTTCGCCGTCATAGTCTATGTAAATATTTACGTAGACCAAGACGGCCAAAAATAAGGAACGCAAATGGTGGCGGCCGGAGCCGCTAGGGATGGCGGAGAATTTCTCCATGAAGCTCGGGGAGGCCAAATGCCAACGCATTCGGCCCCCCAAAATTGGTGGTGAAATTCTCCGCCCCCTTGCCCCCCCCCCAGCATGGGACTTACCTCCTTCGAATGTCCCCCTTGGTGGCGGGTCCCGGCGGCGTTTCGGCAGCGTTTCGGCCGGGGCGGGGGCGGCGGCCAGTCATCCGACCAGCTGCCGCCGCTGCCATTACAAAGTAAATGTAAAAAAAAAAAACCTCACACGTGATAGGCTACATAACAATTTACGTAGCCTACCACGGCTAGATTCCCAAAGTCATCCGTGATAGGCTATGTAAATCGTTGTGTAGCCTATCATGGGTGACTTTGAAAAAAAAAAAAGTGCATACCCAAATGGCGGCGCCCATGGGTGCCGCCATTTGCGTTCCTTATTTGGGCCCAGGTAGTCTACGTAAAGATTTACGTCGACTACAGCGAAAATAAGGGCAACGCTGCGTTGCCCTTATTTTCGCCATAGTCTACGTAAATCTTTACGTAGACTACGCGGGCCCAAATAAGGAACGCAAATGGCGGCGCCCATGGGTGCCACCATTTGCGTACGCTCTTTTTTTTTTTTTCAAAGTCACCCATGATAGGCTACGTAATGATTTATTACTTTTGTATTTCGTGCAGTGAGGGATGGGGCACCTCCCCCCCCCGGCCTAAATTTCGGCCGGGCAAGGCAGGGCGCCTCCCCACCGCCATGAACTTCGGGGAGAGAACAGAAGCACCTCCCCCCCACCGCAAATCAAGCTGCGGGACCAGGTAAGGGACTTTCGTCCATCGTTAGTAGCCGCCGCCATTTGCGTACGCGGGTTTGTTTGTTTTTTAAAACCCAGCCATGATAGGCTACGTAAATCTTGATGTAGCCTATCATGTCATTGTTGTTTTTTAAACCCAGCCATGATAGGCTACATAAATCTTGACGTAGCCTATCACGTGGTGTTTTTTTTTTTTTTTACAAGACTGCAAATGGCGGCAGTGGCAGCCGGTCAGAAGACCAGCTGCTGCAGCTGCCACTGCAGAAGCCACCGCCACAGCCACCGCTGCAGCCGCCGCCACCCGGAACATCGACCCCAGGTAAGTCTCACCCGGGGGGGGATCTGCAGGGGTCAGGGGGGCAGGCCGTTCCGCCACGGAGTTTGGGGGGGCCAAATGCACTGGCATTCGGCCTCACCGAAATCCGTGGTGGAATTCTCTGCCATCCCTAGCAAATTCTGCCAATGGAGGGAAGTAAATAGTGGGGTCCCACAGGGATCTGTCTTGGGACCAAAGCTTTTCAGTTTCTTCATGAATGATCTAGAATTAGGAGTGAACAGTGAAGTGGCCAAGTGTGACAATGACATCAAATTATTTAGGGTGATTAAAACAAAAGGGGATTGTGAGGATCTCTCCAAACTGGAAGAATGGGCATCCCAGTTCCAAATGAGATTCAATGTAAGCAAGTGTAAAGTGATGCATGTTGGGGCAAAAAATCCCAAATTCACGTATAACCTGATGGTATCTGAGCTAGCTGTGACCAACCAAGAATCTGAGCTTGCAGTAGGGGTGGACGAAAGTCACTTACCAGTCGTCGAAGCTAGTTCGCGGTGGGGGGGAGGCGCTTCGCTGCTCCCCCCGCGAAGTTCAGGCCGGGGGAGGAGGCTTCCCGCCTCGCCCCAGCCGAAATTCAGGCCAGGGAGGAGGCTTCCCGCCTCGCCCGGCCGCGAACTCAAAAGTTTTTTTTTTTTTTTTTAACGCCCTCGTGATAGGCTATGTGACGATTAACGTAGCCTATCACGGCTAGATTTGCAAAGTCAGCCATGATAGGCTACGTTAATCGTCACGTAGCCTATCACGGGTGACTTAAAAAAAAAAAAAAGCGCGTACGCTAATGGCGGCCCCCATAGGGAGCCGCCATTCGCGTTCCTTATTTGGTCGCTGTAGTCTACGTAAATCTTTACGTAGACTACAGCGACCAAATAAGGAACGGGAATGGCGGCTCCCTATGGGGGCCGCCATTAGCGTACGGGCTTTTTTTTTTTTTTAAGTCACCCGTGATAGGCTACGTGACGATTGACGTAGCCTATCACGGCTGACTTTGCAAATCTAGCCGTGATAGGCTACGTTAATCATCACATAGCCTATCACGGGGGCATTGTTTTTTTTTTCTTTTATTGGAATGGCGGCAGCGGCAGCCAGTCGAAAGACCGGCTGCCGCTCCCGCCCTGCATGAACACCCGCTGAACCGCCGGCCGGACCTGCCGCCGGGAGGGACATTCGGCAAAGGTAAGTCCCGTCCCGGGGGGGGTGTGGGGGGCGGGGGGGCGGAGAATTTCTCCCCGAAACTTGTTCGGGGGGCCGAACACGTTGGCGCTCGGCCCCCCGAAGTTTCGGGGAGAAATTCTCTGCCATCCCTAGCTTGCGGGGATCTGAGCTAGTGGTGACAGACCAACCAATCTTGTGGTTTTGGTAGACAGTTGGATGTAAATGTCAACCCAGTGTGTGGCCTCTGAAAAATGAGAACTCCATATTAGGCATAATTAGAAAAGGAACTGAGAATAAAACTGCCAATATCATAGTGTCTGTATTCAAATGTATGGTGTGACACCACATAGAATGCTGTGTACATTTCTGGTCACCACACCTAAAAAAGGACATTGTTGAGCTGGAAAAGTGCAGAAAAGGGCAACTAAAATTATCAAGGGACTGGCACATCTCTTCTATGGGGGAAGGTTACAATACCTGGGATTATCCAGCTTGGAAAAAGAGGCAAGTAAGGGGAGACATGGTAAAGGTGTACAAAATTATGCATGGTATAGTGAATGTAGATAGGGATACATTTTTCAACTTCTCTCATAATTCTAGAATGCAGAGTCATCCCATGAAGCTGATTGGTGGGAGATTCAGGACAGATAAAAGGAAGTTCTTCACACAGCACATAGTTAAACTACGAAATTCGCTACCAGAAGATGTAGTGACGGCCACCAATTTGGATGGCTTTAAAAGGGGACACATTAGACACATTCCTGGAGGAGAAAGCTATCAGTGGCTACTAGTCCTCGTGGCTATATGTGACCTCCAGTATTAGAGGCAATATGTGTCTGTTCACCAGTTGCTTGGGAACATGGGCAGGAGGGCGCTGTTGCATTTGTGTCCTGTTTGTGGGTTTCTGGTCAGCAGCTGGTTCATCGCTTTGTGAACAGAATGCTGGACTAGATGGACCCTTGGTCTTATCCAGCATGGCTCTTCTGATGTTCCATACAGGGTCGTTGGTTTCCCAACCCACAGTATCTCCATCTTCTCTGGATTAAGTTTCAGTTTGTTCTCCCTCATCCATCCCAAAGCAGACACCTGACACTGTTTTAAGAGGTCCACAGCCTTCCTGGGATGGCAAGAAAAAGTTTATGAACTGCAATGCTAATTACAGAAATTCCGTAGTTTTACCATGGTAGTCTTCATGAATTAAAACCAGCCTTCATGAATCAAAACCAGACCTTTCTAAACATCCAGTAAGGTTTATATTAACTATTTCCATGTCTTGTGAAATAAAACCATGTATACATTAGGCAAATGATGAGTATTTAAGAGTCAGGGTATGTGCAAAAGTAAGTGAACCCATTGTAGCATCAGCTCAGTTAAAGAGAATAATTAGAATCAGGTGTTTAAGTGCTTAGGTAGATCTTCAGGGGTGAGTTTGGAAGGCCCAACCCTATAAAGGATCAGAAACTTTGGGACTGTGGTCTTCACCGTACTGTTGTGTGGAAACACGTCATGACTCTGAGGACATCAGAAAAGCAGTTATTGCTCATCAGTCTAGGAAGTGTTACAAAACCATTTCTAAGACTTTGGAGCTCCACCAAATCCACTGTTGGACAGAGGATCTACAGTGGAGAAGGCTCAAGACCACAGTCAGTGTACCCAGGAGCAATTGTCCTACCACACTCTCACCAAGAACAAACTGGCACATCATCCAGAAAGTCAAGAAGAACTCCAGAGTAACATCCAAGGATCTGCAGGCCCCGCTCGCCTTGGCTAATGTGAGTTTTCATGACCCAGTTATCAGAAAAAGACCGAACAAGAGTGGTTTTCATGGGAGGATAGCCAGGAGGAAACCACTGCCCTCTAAAAAGAACATTGTCATCTGTCTGAAGTTCACTACAGATCACATAGATGATCCCCAAGACTTCTGGAACAATGTTCTCTGGACAGACAAGTCAAAAGTAGAACTTTGGGGCATCAGTGAGAAATGCTATGTTTGGCGAAAAACAAATACTGAGTTCCAACAGAGGAACCTCGTCCCAGCCGTCAAGCATGGTGGTGGAAATGTGATGGTTTGGGCCTGCTTTGTGGCCTCAGGACATGGATGGCTTGCCATCATTGACACAACCATGTCAACTGCATTCTGCAGTGTATCAGAAGTTTCTAGAGGAAAATGTCAGGCCATCCGTCCATGAGCTGAAGCTGAACAGAAAGTGGGTCACGCAACACAACAATGATTAAAATCATACAAGCAGATCTACGAAAGAATGGCCATGGAAGAAGGAATTCTGTGTTTTAGAATGGCCTAGTCGAAGTCCAGACCTAAACCCCAATGTAATGTTGTGGCAGAACCTGAAGCAAGCTGTTCAAGGAAGCCCTCAAATGTCACTGAGCTGAAGCAGTTCTGTAAAAAGGAATGGGCCCAAATCCCTCAAAATGGATGTGAGAGCCCAACTAACAATTACAGGAAATGCTAGGGATGTCAGAGAATTCTGCCACAGACTGAAATGGGATTGAATTCCCTTCAGTCCATGCCACAGAATACTTTGCGGAGGAGAGATCCTACAGAGCCAGCAGTCATGCGGCTGTTGTTGTTTTTTTTGTCTGCAAAGAGTCGCGGAATTTTCGTAAATATAAATGCAGTATAGTATATTCCAATAACAAATATGTACGTTAAAAAAAAAAAAATGAATTGTGCTCACCGCCTTGTTTGTGGGTGTTCTTTTTAAATTGAAATCCTCTGTCTCTGTTTACTTTCAGCCAAAACACTTCCTCTTCCTAGGGGCTTCCCAAAAGAAGGCTGTTTTAGGTGTGCCTGAGCGATAAACTATTTGTTTTAGGGATGTCAGAGAATTCCACCATGGATCTCAGTGAGGCCAAATGCCAGTGCATTCGGCCCCCCAAAATCTGTGGCAGAACGAAGCCCCTCCACCCCCCGCCCCACGAAAGGCACGCAAAACGGGACACCTATCTGCTGCTGTTCGCGCTGCTTTGCAAATGGCGGCCGTGTCCGCGGCTGCCATTCACTTCTTCATTATAGTCGTGATAGGCTACGTAAATACTTACGTAGCCTATCACGGCTAACACAGGGACGCCATTTGCATAAGTATTTACATAGTCTATCGCGCCAAAAAAAAGGGAATGCAAATGGCGGCTGTCATTTGCATTCCCTTTTTGGGGGGCTGTGATAGCCTATGTTAATATTTACGTAGGCTATTACAGCTGAAGAGAGGGGCACAAATGGCATAGTTTCCAAAATCAAAAAGGGAACACAAATGGCGGCCGCCATAGCCGCCACCATTTGCGTTCGCTGTTTTGTTCTGTTTTTGCCGTGATAGGCTACATAAATATTTACGTAGCCTATCACGGCAAATTACAGGGACGCAAATGCAGGGATGTACAAAAGTCACTTACCTTTTCGCGGAATTGATTCGCGGTGGGGCGGGAGGTGCTCCGTCTCTCCCCCTGGAATCCTCGACAGGGGGGTGGAGATCTGCTCCTCCCCCCGGGAATCCTGTCTGGCCGGCTCCGCTCTGCAGCGGCTCTGTGGAGCAGCCGGATGGGCTGATGCGGACGCAAATGGTGGCTGCCGTAGCGGCCGCCATTTGTGTCCAGCCAGGCTGCCATGATATGCCACCTAAGTATTTATGTAGCCTATCATGGCTGGGCAAAAAAAACAACAACAGCATACACAAATGGCGGTGGCTACGGCGGCCGCCATTTGTTTTCCCTATTTTTCACCATTTTATCTTACGTAAATATTCACGTAGTGGCCGCCATTTGCGCCCAACTCTTTTGCCGTAATAGGCTACGTAAATATTTATGTAGCCTATCACGGCCAAAAAAAAAAAGGAACGCAAATGGCGGCTGCTGTAGCCGCTGCCATTTTCGTTCGCTGTTTTGTTTTGTTTTTGCCGTGATAGGCTACATAAATATTTACGTAGCCTATCATGGCAAAATACAGGGATGCAAATGCAGGGATGTATGAAAGTCACTTACCTTTTCGCGGAATTGATTCATGGTGGGGGGGAGGTACTCCCTCCCTCCCCCCGGAATCCTCAACGAGGAATTCTCGACAGAATTCTCTGCCGTCCCTAAGCAAATAGCGGCGGCTATAGTAGCCGCCATTTGCATCCCTGTGTAGGCTGCCCAGCGTCCAGATGTCCTGCTGCGGGCGGCTCCGGCTGGCGGCTCCGCGGAATCGCTGCTGAGTGGAGCCGGCCAGAGAGAATTTCAGGGGGAGGGACGGAACGCCTCCCCTCCACCGTGAATGTCATCCTTCGAAAAGGTAAGTGACTTTCATACATCCCTAATTTGTTTAAAGCTATGCTCTTTTAAAGAAAGAAAAAACTTTTTAAAATGGCCATGCCACTCCAGGACCAGCATGGTCATTTTAAAAGGTTTTTTCTTTCTTTAAAAAAGCATTGCTTTAAACAAATAGTTTATCACTCAGGCACACTTAAGACAGGCTTCTTTTGGGAAGCCCCTAGGAAGAGGAAGTGTTTTGGCTGAAAGTAAATGGAGACGGAGGTTTTCAATTAAAAAAAACAACACGGAAATATTCACGAAAAATAGTGATTCTTACAGAAGTTATGCAGTCTCCCGGAGATGGCTGGGCACTGGAATTACGGTTGTCGGTATGGATTTATCTTCATAATTTTCGGAGTGGAAAAGAAAGAGGAGAATTTTAGGGGCTTGTGAATGGCGGAATGGAGCACTGGCCACAGACTGTGGAAGTCAAGCAGCACGGAAGGTACACAATTCGTACATCCCTAGGAAATGCTTACTTGGAATCATTGCTGCTCAAGGGGGTGCCACCAGGTACTGAATCTAAAGGTTCACATACTTTTTCATACATGGGTGTTGAATGTTGAATCACTTGTGGATAAATAAATGTTGGAAAAGCATCATGCTTGTGTGTCATTTGTTTAATCAGAGTCGCAATTGTTCTTTGTCTAGGATTATGGGTTACATTAAGATCTTTTAACATTTGAGGCTGTAAATATGTGACAGTCCTAAGGGGTTCACAAACTTTTTCTTGACACTGTAGATGGAAACAAGAAGAGCTGAGTATCATCTGCATATTGATGACACTTCAGACCAAACCTCTTAATGTTCCCCAGTGGTTTCATATAGCTGTTAAAAAGCATGAGAGACAAGATGGAACATTGTGGCAACCAAGAGGCTAATGGCCATGAGTTGAAACAGACGTCCTCCAGCACCACCATCTGAAATGGCTCTTCCAAGAAGGACCAGAACCACTGTAACACCGTGGCCTCTATGCCCAATCCAGGAGGATACCATGGTTCATGGTATTGAAAGCCACTGAGAGATCCCATAGAACCTGCAGAGTTGCCCTCTGCCTGTCCATTCCCTGCTATTAGTCATCAACCAAGGTGTCCAAGGCTGTTTCCATCCCATCACCAGGTCTGAAACCTAATTTGAATGGATCAGTATCATCCAACACTGCCTGGAGTGAGACCACCATATACTCTAGCACTTTGCCCGAGAATAGCTATTGCTATTTTGACACAGTGCAGTAGTGATCTGAAATCCTAGGATCTAAATTTGGTTTCTTCAACAAGGGCCTCACCACTGCTTTTTTCAAAGCTCCAGGAACCTTACCATCCCTCAAGGAGGCATTGACCACCTTGGATGTCCAGATACCCAGCCCAGCTCTGGCAGATCTCACAAGCCAGTATGGATAAGGACCGAAGCAGCAAGTAGTAGACCTCACTCCTCTGAGCAGTTCCCCCCCCCCACATCCTCAGGTTCCACAAGCTGAAAGGTATACATAACATGACTAGATGGTTCACAAGCCCATTCATCTCAGGTTCTGTCAAACAATGGCATACATTTCAGCATGGATACAAACAACTTTATCTGCAAAATGTCTAGCATATTGCTGGCAGTGGTCTGTGAAGGTCTGAGCTGTTCTATTATAAAGCCTACACCCAACAGACCTTTAGGGTTGCTGGATGACACTGAGCACATGTAATGGTGGCAGCGAAGAAAGGTTTCTTTGCCACCATGATCGTCAAAGAATGAGATTGCAAATGCATTCTTACTTGTGTTCGGTTGTATTGTTTAGAAGTCTTCTGCCATTTGTGCTCTGATCATCAGCATAATTGTTTCATTGCCCTCAGCTCCTCAGAATACCAAGAATCTAACATAGGGATGGCAGAGAATTCCGCCACAGACTCCATTCTAAAGAATCCGGCCCCCCGGAGTCCATGGCAGAATGGATCACTCACCTCCACCTCCCCGTGGGATCCATCCAGGTCAGATCCCTGTCCATGTCGAACCTGCGGAGCCGGCCGCCAGCTCCGCAGGGCTGGAGAAAGTTGATACGGCTGGCAGCCATTGCCCTGCCGTGCTGTATTTCTGTGTAAGTCAGTCCCCTGGATGCAAATGGCCGGATGCAAATGGCTTAGTGGGTGCTATTTGCAGCCGTAAAGCTGGTCGATTAGCCTAAATGCAGCCATTTACTGGATGCCATTTGCGTCCCTGTTCATGCGATAGGCTACGCAAACCATTATAATTGTATTTTTTTTCTTTCTAAAGAAGGGTCTTGTAAGCTAAGTGACAGGAAGACAATACTTCCAAATCTACTTCCAGCTCCAGCTGCCTTACCCTCATAGTTAATTGAAGGCACAATCCTATGGGGATAGGCAGCCACCTCCGAAATGGGAGGCAAACACCTATCCAATGCAGAGCAGGAGAAGCACGAAGGGGATCATTCCCTCCATGCTTCTCCTGTCCTGCATTTGCAGATAGATACCAATTTCAGCTGTCTAGCTGCGGGAAGGCAGAGTGGGGGAGGAGGCTGCCAGACAACACATAGGATGTGTCATTCAGGCATTTCCGCCTTCCCCACCCCAGAACGCCCCATTTTGGCAACTCCATGCTTCTCTTCCCAGCACGGATTGCGAGGCTGCTCAGCGTGGAAGGGGGGAAGGTTGGTTCTCCAGGAACCGACTTCAGAGCGCAGGCTCCAAGGTCAGTTCCTGGAAACCCACATATCCTATGACCATCTAGCCGCTGACTAGCAGCCGTAGGATTGTCCCCTGAGACAGGTGCTTTTTAGCTTGTCTGCATTCTGTGTCATTCCACACAACTGTATGAGAGACCAATCCAGGTTGATGGACTGTTCTTGTTAGGAGTGGCCTTAATGTATTGGCTATAATCAAGCTGCCATCTATATGACTGACATGTCTTTTGATAATGTTTTGGCATATTCCCCCCCCCCAAAAAAAGGACAATTCAAATGATCTTGAACAGATTGGCTAACAGAAGAAGACCATCTTAAACATTTTACCTATAATTGTTCACTCTGTTGTGTCCATGGGGACGGGGCACATTTGGGGGGCTTGTATAAAGGTGGAGCAAAGGATAGGGAAATTATCACTTTATGGTCAGTCAGTAATGTTATAGCTCGCCTTATACGACAATACGTTTGGTGAGCAAACGATGTAATCAATAGCACTACCTGACCTACTATTAAGAAATGTAAAATATCCATTAGACTTGTCCTGCAAACTGCCATGAAGGCATATGAGCTGAAAGCAGGATAAGTTCAACTTTTCTCTGGCCTTCTTCATTAATCATTTTATCATGTGAAAAGTGATATGGAAAGACATCACTACACCCAGACCAAAAACATTTCCATTTTCATTGGGTCCTGAATCTACATGAGCATTAAAATCACCACAAACCACTATACTTGCTTCAGCAAACTGTACTTCACAGAGGTTCAATACCTCTGCCAATTCCTCACATAGAATCATTGAGGTCAGTAAGGATTTATAAGGTGGAAATTATAAATAAAGGCAAATTAAGGTGCCCAGCTCACACCCCTCACTTACCTTTTACCAATACTGATAAAATAACATTACTTTCAGACTAATAAATTACCTCAACATCAGGCTTCACTGAGGCTTGCCCTGGCTCTTCCTTTCTGGTGGAGTTTTGTTGCAGGAAGCAGAAAGGAACTGAACCCCTGCAGTAAAAGGGTTGAGGTTTCCAATAATGAAGTTTCTTGGAAACTAAGAATGTCTTAAAGTGAAATAAATTTACCAAACTCTTGATCTACTAAGTTTTTCTGCCACCCAGCATTATTCCATGAAAAAATAGAAAGGGGGGAACATGACCCCAACCCATGATTTGGGAGAGTTAACGCCTCCCTCTTCATCCAACCAGGTTTCGGTGGCACAGGCCAGGTCAGCATGCTCTTCAGCTGTAAGGTCAGAGATGATACAACTTTTTCCGCTGGCCACCTGGTATTCATTAGCAGCACCTTTATGCTAGGGATGACTTCAGGCAAGTAGGGATCTCAGAGAATTCTGCCACGGACTGAAATGGGATCAAATTCCCTTCAGTCTGTGCCATGGAATCCTCTGCGGAACGGCACCACAAGGTCCTGCGGAGCCAGCAGTCATGCGGCTTTTGTTTTGTCATCCGCACAGAGTCACAAAATATTCGTAAATAAAAATGCAAGGCAGTATATTCCAATAATAAATACCTAAGTTTTTTTTTTTAAAAAAATGAATTGTGCTTGCCGCCTTGTTTGTGGGTGTTCTTTTTCAATTGAAATCCTCCGTCTCCCTTTACTTTCAGCCAAAACACTTCCTCCTCCTCGGGGCTTCCCAAAGCAAGGCTGCCCTAGGTGTGCCTGAGCGATGCACTCTTTGTTTAAAGCAATGCTGTCTGAAAGAAAGAAAAAAACTTTTTAAATGACTACGCTGGTCTGGAGCCCTGCACAAGTATTATTCCACAAGCTAGGCTGTCTATTTCCACATCCAGCGTTGTTGTTGACTTTGTGAGGCTAGGGATGGTGGAGAAATTCTCCCCAAATCTTTGGGGGGCTGAGCGCCAACGCATTCGGCCCCCCGAAATCAGCGGTGAAATTATCCGCCCCCCGCCCCCCCCCCGGGACGGGACTTACCTTTGGCGAATGTCCCTCCCGGCGGCGGGTCCCGGCGGCGGTTCGGCAGTGTTTTGTCACGGGCGGGGGCGGCAGCCGGTCTCCAGACCGGCTGCCGCCGCCGCCATTGCAAAAAAAAAAATAACTAAAGTAAAAAAAAAAAAACACACACCCGTGCATAGGCTACGTAACGATTTACATAGCCTATCACGGCTAGATTTCCAAAGTCAGCCATGATAGGGTACGTAAATTGTCACGTAGCCTATCACGAGTGACTTTGAAAAAAAAAAAGCGCGTAGGCAAATGGCGGCAGCCCATGGGCACCGCCATTTGCGTTCCTTATTTTGGCACGTCTAGTCTACCTAAAGATTTACGTAAACTACGGCGAAAATAAGGGCACGCTATTTGCGTTGCCCTTATTTTTGCCGTAGTCTACGTAAATCTTTACATAGACTAGACGTGCCAAAATAAGGAACGCAAATGGCGGCGCCCATGGGCCGCCACCATTTGCGTACGCGCTTTTTTTTTTTCAAAGTCACCCGTGATAGACTACGTGACGATTTACATAGCCTATCATGGCTGACTTTGGAAATCTAGCCGTGATAGGCTACGTAAATCATCACGTAGCCTATCACGGGGTCTTTTTTTTTTTTTTTTTTACTTTTTGTTTCGCGGCCGGGGAGATGGGGCGCTTCTCCCCGGCCTGAATTTCGGCCGGGCGAGGCGGGAAGCCTCCCCCCCTTCGCCTGAACTTCAGGGGGAAAAGCGAAGCACCTCCCCCCCACCGCGAAGGCAAGCTGCGAAAAGGTAAGTGACTTTCGTAGATCCCTATGTGAGGCTAAAATGGAGAAGAGAACAAAGTCTGTGCATGTCTACTCAGAAGTATGTCTTACTTCTGAATGCACTCAGAAGTATGTCTTACTTACTGAATGCACTGGCATTTGGCCCCCCGAAACCCATGGCAGAATGGCCTCCCACCCCCCGCCACCCCGCAGAATCCCCCCTGGGACGAAGCTTACCTGGGGCAGATGTTCCGGCAATGGCTCCAGTGGCAGCGGCGGCAGCTGGTCTCTCAGCCAGCTGCTGTGGCTGCCGTAGTGGCCACCATTTGCATCCTACCAGGCTGTCGTGATAGGCTACGTAAGTATTTACGTAGCCTATCATGGCAAAGAGCAGGGGTGCAAACAGCGTAGCGGCCGGCGTTTGCACCCCTGTTCTTTGCGGTGATAGGCTACGTAAATACTTACATAGCCTATCACAGCAGTCTGGCAGGACGCAAACGGCAGCCTCTATGCCATTTGCACAGCTACCTTTACCGTGATAGGCTACGTAAGTATTTACGTAAGTATTTACTATCACGGAAAAAGCAGCAGCGCAAACAGCGTAGCAGCCGCCATTTGCGCCTCTGCTCTTTGCTTACGTAGCCTATCATGGCAGCCTGGCAGGACACAAATGGTGGCCACTACGGTGGCTGCCATTTGCATCTGCAGCAGCCGGCCATGGACGGAATTCCAGCTGTGGACGGCCCTGGCTGGCGGCTCCGCAGAGCCGCCGCAGAGCAGACCCGGCCCAGGGAGGATTCCAGGGGGAGGGGCAGAGCACCTCCCACCCACTGCAAATCCAAGCTGCGAAAAGGTAAGTGACCTTCATACATCCCTACAGGCAAGCCACCAAAATTAGGTTGGGTGGTGGACTGGAAGGCAATAAAGTACACAGATATCTCTGTTGCCTTCCCCTCATTGATACCATTGCCTCCCACCAGTAGAAAACCGTCTGCACTGCACTACATCAATAACTACAATTTCCTCCACTGATTACAAGCCCCAATTGACCCCTGAAAACCCACCCGAAACTCAGACCCACCCATCTCAACTATTACCAGGAGTTACCAGCAGTGGCACATACCAGCTAGATATTACAGGGGGGAGGAGGGAAAAAAGCCCTCTCATTCCTGCCATTTTACCAGAGGCTCCCCTTCAAAAGCATCTGACTGTTGCTCCTTCCCAAAGGGATGCCCCTGTATCATTTTACCCCTTTAACAGTGTCCTGGCAGAAGTAACTATCCAGCAGCAGCAGCAGCCTTCTGGAAATGGCCCACTGCCCAGAAAGTTGTTGTGCCTCCAACAAACAGAGGTAAGTCCTTACTGGGTGGGGCCAATTATCCAAGCTTCACTTGTTCTTTCCTGGAGCTGGTCTTGTTGACTGATGCTGACTGCCTTTAACAACAGTGTTTGCACACTAGAGAAGTCTGGGTGGCAATACGCCCATTCAAGAGCAGGTGTTCTTGCTGCTGAGGTTGCTGCTATATACTTAGATAAGAACCCTATCATATTTTCATTTCAATGTATTTTCTACAGGGTGACATTAAGAAAGAGTAAGGATGTCCATCGGAGGGACATTCAGCCCTTTTCAGCCTTACTGGATTTCTTTGGTGCCCCTTGCTTGGCTTGCATTTGCTACCTGAGCTGCAGGCTTTTCCCTCAAATCCAGGAACTTCCTCACCCCCGCCTCTGGTAAATCATAAGTTATTCAAATAAAACCCCAGATTGGCACAAAATATGCAAATTTGTGCAAACTATGCAAATTATGGCTGGAATTCATGCACATTTGTGCAAATTACAGAAACTGTAGCTGCAATTTGAGCAAATTGTGATTTATCCACAATTAAATTTACCCACAATTAAATGGGGAGGGGGAAGGAAAATCCACAGGATGGCCCAACTTGATGTAGTCGAATTAGGCAGTCTCATGGGAAGGCCAGTCAAAATGCAGGGTGCCGAGCTGCTAAAAGTTCCGTGAATGCCACCCCCACACACACACCCTGACAGATGCCTCCAACATCCCTAAAAAAAAGTTGGTTTGCGCTATGTCTCAAACCCCAGTTAACTCTTCTCTAGCAACAGATTTTGCTTCCCGCTAGTCTCAGAACTGTGAGGTAAAGCCATGATGTCATAATGGAAATAATTGGTTGTGCCTTGTTATCTGTTCCCCTTTTAATTTAGCTCCATCCCTTTCTAAGGGCCATCTCATTCAACAACAGTGCAGGAGAGACAGTACAATTTGACAACAATGGAGAAGTAGTCACAGGATTTGATGTTACAAACTGGATAATTTTCCCCAATCAATCTTTTGTAAGAGTCAAAGTTGGAAGCTTCTATCCACAGGCTCCTCCCGGAAAACAGTTAACAATCCATGATGAAAGCATTGTGTGGCCTAGGAAGTTTAATCAGGTAAGACCGTAAGACAGAAAAATGGTAGATCGCTAATTCGCATTTGTAGTTTGACTCAGCACAACCTACCTTTTCACTTTAGCCTTGATATTGTAGTCCTGCTCCATTTAAAGTAATTAATTAGCACCAGATTATCAGAGTTTCATTATGAATACTTCAAACATTTGTTTCATCAGCAACTGCCATCACTGATTAGTGGCATATATTGCTTTCTGTTTCTGAATAGGTGCTCCCTGTGTCTGTTTGTAATGACAACTGCCGACCTGGTCACATCAGGAAAAAGAAGGAAGGGGAGCCATTTTGCTGTTATGATTGTACTCCATGTCCTGAAGGGAGGATTTCTGATCAGAAGGGTAGGAGGCATAGTCTTCATAAGTGGCAAGCATACTACATAGTACATCATAACAAGTGAAACTTACGTCATGTTAGTTGGGATGGCTTTTGGTCTTGATGAAGTGGGAACATGGCACCAATCCTTGAATATCAGGGCATAGGCAGTAGGGATTGGGTGAGATTCCGAAATGGAGGAATCTCCCCTGTCCGACCTTCTGCACCCAGCTCGCCAAGCCCTGGGGCACCAATGGACCCTGGAGCTCAGTGAGCAGCTGGGAGCATCACGGCACCCCAGCACTCTCACCCTGGCCTTGTGGAGAGGGTCTTATTGACACCCCAGTGCACTCCTGAGGCAGCCAGGGTGAGAGTGCTGGGGACTGGCCATGCCGGGACCCATCCTGCCTCTGCAGGATGTCAAGGGCTTCCTTAACAGCTGGAACTGGGAGGAAGAGCCTTGGCAGAACCCCGGTGCTATCCTCTGGCCTCCTGTCAAGGAGGCCAGGGTGAGAGTGCTGGGGTCTGGCTGCACTGAGGCCCTTCCTCCCCATGCCAACTGTTAAGGTAGCCCTAGACAGCCAGCCAGGGGAGGAAGTGCCTTGGTGTTACCCCGGTACAATTCCCTGATGTCCTCTCAAGGACATCAGGGGGCTGGCTGATGTCAAGGACATCAGAGGGCTGGCTGTGCCGAGGACTTGGCAGTCAAGTCCTTCTGTGCATAAAGCACAAGGCTTGACTGCTGGCTCCTTAGTGCAGAGAGAAGGGGTGACTCACGAGGCTCAGTGGGTGGGAGAGCAGGGAGGTTTGCTGAGCAGGTCTGGGCCATGCAAACTGGGGAGTGGAGCTCGTGGAAGAATTTGCAGTGGTTGCTGAATATTTTCTACGTAGGGATGTCAGAGAATTTCGCCACGAATCTCAGGGAGGCCGAATGCCAGCGCATTCAGCCCCCCAAAATTCGTGGCGAAATGGTCTGCCCCCCCCGCCCCCCCGGGACGGGACTTACCTTGGGCGAATCCTCCTGGCGGCGGTGGCAGCAGCGGCCGGTCTTCTGACCGGCTGCCGCCGCTGCCATTTCCAGTAAAAAAACACAAAAAACAAAAAAACGTGATAGGCTACATAAAGATTTACGTAGCCTATCACGGCTAGATTTAAAAAAAAATACCTATCACGGCTGAGTAGGAAAACAACAACAACCGCGTGTACGCAAATGGCGGCACCCATGGACGCCATGCTATTTGCATCCCCCTTATTTTCGCCGTAGTCTACGTAAATGTTTACATAGACTAGACGTGCCAAAATAAGGAACGCATATGGCGGTGCCCATGGGCGCTGCCATGTGCGTATGTGTGGGGTTTTTTTTTTCACTCAGCCATGATAGGCTACGTGAATATTTACGTAGCCTATCACGGCTGACTGCAGGAACGCAAACGGCGGTGGCTACGGCCGCCGCCATTTGCGGCCCGGCCGGCCAGGATTCAGGAGTGGAGGGACGGAGCGCCTCCCTCCCGGCCAGAATTTCGGGGGGAGGGATGGAGCGCCTCCCCCCCACCGCAAATCAAATTTCAATACAGGTAAGAGACTTTTGTACATCCCTGTTTCTAGGTGGGGGAAGTAAAAGTCTTCAACACTCTGGGTGGTATGGTGCACGTGAATCTCTTCAGAGAAATTTTGGCTCATTTATTTTTAGTTCTTACTGAGTGATGGAAGAAGCAGTGAGTTAAGTGAGAACTGGAAGGATCAGTGCCAGGCACATTGCTTCCTTCAACAACATTGACATGTTTAATAATAATAAAACTAGGTCCACATATGTACACTAAATTCTCCACCCTATTAACAGATGGTTGAATTCAGTGGCCATTTTGTCAAATATTCTAAAGGGGATGATTGACCTGCTCCACACTTCTACAGGAGTTTAATAATAAACATTTTTATACATATATCGGGTGGGGGGATCTTAGGAATTTCACCCCTGCCCTATAATCAGAGGCAAAGTTGCCAAATACATCGTGGCCTGCTCTGAATGTACTGCCAATTCATGGGCTGTTTAACACATGAATTGGTTGCTCACCAATTCTATGTTTTATTGGCTTTCATAAAACCCCCCATTCCTGGCTTGTTTTCTTTGATATTCAAACTCAAACCTCTGGGTTGTTGAGGGACAAACAAACCAAGGATTTAACTGAACTAACATGGGTTGCTTATGAAAGCTGACACAAAGAGGAAGTGGCAATGTGGAAGGAGGCAGTGCACTAACTTGCTTTCTGCTGCGTGCAAAGTTGCTAGCATTTTTTCTCCTCTCAGAATGATCTTTTGTTTTCTTTCTTCACTTTATGCCTGCCATACATAGATTCCTGTGTCAAATGTCCAGAAGAACAATATCCAAACATGGACCAGGATCAATGTGTTCCAAAGGTTATACACTACCTCTCCTATGAGGAACCTTTGGGGATTTCATTGTCTTTGTCTGCTGTTGCTTTTGCTGTGATCACAGCTTTGGTACTTGGAAACTTTGTGAAGCACCAGGACACTCCCATAGTCAAAGCCAACAACCGGAGCCTCACCTACATCCTGCTCATCTCCCTCCTTTGCTGCTTCCTCTGCTCCTTGCTGTTCATCGGACAGCCAAAGAGGATGACTTGCCTTCTCCGGCAAACAGCTTTTGGAATCGTCTTCTCAGTTGCCCTTTCTGCTCTTTTGGCAAAAACCATCACTGTGGTTCTGGCATTCATGGCTACCAAACCAGGATCCAGAATGAGGAAATGGGTAGGGAAAAGGCTGGCAAATTTGATAGTCACTTCCTGCTCCTTTTTTCAAGCAGGACTTTGCATAATTTGGTTAGGCACCTTTCCTCCATTCCCAGATATGGACATGCACTCACTGAATGGAGAAATTGTAGCAGAATGTAATGAAGGTTCAGTCATGATGTTCTACTCTGTTCTGGGCTACATCGGCTTTCTGGCCATTGTCTGCTTCGCAGTAGCTTTTCCAGCCAGAAAGTTGCCAGACGGTTTCAATGAGGCCAAATTTATCACATTCAGCATGTTGGTCTTTTGCAGTGTTTGGCTCTCCTTTGTTCCTGCCTATCTGAGTACCAAGGGGAAATACCTGGTGGCCGTCGAGATCTTCTCTATCCTAACTTCCAGTGCTGGCTTACTGGCTTGCATCTTTTTCCCTAAATACTACATCATGGTGTTCAGGCCTGACCTAAACATCAGAGAGCAAATAACAAGGGCAAAATGAACGATGAAGAAAAAGAAACGATGTGTCAATCAGTCTTCTTTTTCCAAAATGTGGGAATAATTAGTCTGCATTGTGTATGAAGTGAAAATATTGGTTCGACTTTCCAACTAATCAGGGTCTCTTATATTGACAAAGGTAGAATCTGATTTTATTCCTATTGGTTGAAAGTATGTCTTTTTGAGAACATGGGGACTTGCTCCCTCATAATTACCAGCTGAAGGACTTGACTGGTGGCTACACACCTGTTCCACATTTGTCCTTTAGGCTACAGGGGGAGTCCGGTATACCTCCTCTGCATAAATCCTGAATCAATCTGTGTTGAACAATGATTTGAATCGGATGCAAACCTAGTGTTTTCTTTTGTGTGCATTAAAAAAGCAAAACTCCCTCTCTTACTAAATATCTGGATAGAATTCACCACAAGGTGGCAAAGAAGCCCCTGGTGGATATAGATCAGTTCGTGACTAATCATGCCCAAGAGTTGTCTCTCTCAGTGATGCTGTTGAACTGGAGCTGTGCTCCATACTGTATGTTTCATTTGACACATCGGTATCAGGGCTGTGGTCACTATATCACAGAACTTCATGGTAAGTGTGGCATTAAACCCACTTTTCAGCTTTTATCAGTGCACTCAGCGAAGTTTGAATTGTTATGGTCCTCGTTTCTGGGATCCTTCTACTTTTATACATATTTGCCAAGGGACTGTTCTACTTAACACTCAGATTTTGAGCATTTCAGTGCCATTTTGGAATGGTATTTGATGAGAAGATCGATGTTGCTTTCAGTGGTTCACTATTTGTAAGATTTTTGTTTGTTTTCCAGGCCCGGTCTGGAATTTCAAAGGCATGACTGGCTACACTTCAGCGCTTGGTACAGGAACCTGGGTTCCCTCTGGCTACAGTGAAAAGAGAGGGTCCTATCATAGAATCATAGAAAAGTAGGGTTGGAAGGGGCCTACAAGACCACTGAGTCCAACCCCCTGCTCAATGCAGGAATCCACATCAGAGCATCCCCGACAGATGGCTGTCCAGCCTCATCTTGAATGCCTCCAGTGTGGGAGAGCCCACTACCTCCCTAGGTAGTTGGTTCTATTGTCGTATTACTCTAACAGTCAAGAAGCTTTTCCTGATGTTCAGATGGAATCTGGCTTTCTGTAACTTGAGCCCATTATTCCATGTCCTGCATTCTGGGATGATGGAGAAGAGATCCTAATTCTAGACTGTTATTTCTGGGTGTTGAATTTGATTCTGTGGTTTGATTCCATCTCTAGAATACCACAGGTTAAGTCGTATTTGCTGAGGGATCTGCTGAGACCCCTTAAGGAATTCGTGGGCAGATTTGGGTTTCTTGGAACTACTTCCTTTTTCACTAGGATCCTGAGGTCACTCAACCAAAGCCAGTAACACTATAGTGGGTCAGGAAGGTACACAAAGAGTTGCAGAACAAAGTGCCTGAGCATATGCCCAATGCAGGAATTGGTTTTTAACTCCAGAACTGGAACTCACACAAAATCCTTTGACAAAATCCAGTCTTTCAATCACCAGCATTTACCACCCCATACCTTAAAAAGTGGAAATTGATGCACTTGAATATGCAAGAGAGGGATGGGGAAATCACACAACAACCCAAAACAGCTTCTTTGGGCCTGTTCCAGTGACAGCTCCCAGTCCACAGAGAATCAAGTGACTTTGAGATCATAAATGCACAGTGGGTTGTGTGGGGTAGGGGTAGAAGTCAAAGAACCACACAAAATCATGATGTTCCCACTGCTAATGATGATATCCTATGATGATATCCTCACAGCCACACAGCCAGGGCCAGATCAAGGTAGGCATGTTGCAGGCATCCGGCTGGGGCTCAAAGCCCAGTGAGAGGTTGCCAGCTTGGCCACAGGCACAAGTCCATGGATCCCTGTACTTGCTCGACTTGGCATGTGCCAAGTTGGGAAAATGCAGGCAGCTCAGCCTTTTTCGTAAAGGATG
Source organism: Heloderma suspectum (assembly GCF_057233095.1). Taxonomy (NCBI): domain Eukaryota; kingdom Metazoa; phylum Chordata; class Lepidosauria; order Squamata; family Helodermatidae; genus Heloderma; species Heloderma suspectum. The sequence continues at coordinate 88,412,579 of NC_139463.1, read as the reverse complement.
ATTTTACACAAACCACGGCCATAGAATGACCATTCACACAATATAACAGGCGTAAATGGCCATTTACACTTGTAACCTTGCATAAATGGCCACTTCATGGCTACCATCTGATCAGATCTCATTTTTTGATCAGGTAACCTCCCTTGTGGACTGTGGGAATGCTGTAGACATAATATACCTCAATTTCAGCAAAGCTTTCGACAAAGTGCCCCATGAATTCCTGATAAGCAAACCAGCTCAAAGTGGGCTAGATGAAACAACAATCAGGTGGATCCACACTTGGCTACAGGATCAGACTGAAAGAGTGCTTATCAGTGGGATCTTCTCAAACTGGGGAGAGGTAATGAATGGGGTACTGCAGCGCTCAGTCCTGGGTCCAGTGCCTTTCAACTTTTTTATTAATGTCTTGGAGGAGGAGGTGCAAGGAATGCTTATCAAATCTGCAGATGACACAAAATTGGGCGGGATAGCTAATACCCTGGAAGACAGAAACAGTAGGGATGTCAGAGGACTCCGCCATGGATCTCAGTGAGCCCCACCGACCCACCTCCCCGCGAAATGGGCCTGGAATGGAGCCTACCTTTGTCGGCCATTCTGGTGCTCCTCAAATGGCGGCCATGCCTGCGGCTGCCATTCACCTCTTTCAAATGGCCATGATATGCTACGTAAATAAATACGTAGCCTATCATGGCAATAGACAGGAACGCAAATGGTGGCCGCCATAGCGGCCCTGTCTTTAGCCATGATAGGCTACATATATATTTATGTAGCCTATCACGGCAAAAGACAGGGGCACAAATGGCTTAGCAGCCGCCATTTGTGCCCCTGTCTTTTGCCGTGATAGGTGTCAGGAGTGCCCTAGCTGCCTCTTACAGTCCCCTCCAATAGCCAACTCAGGATACAGATGACGAGGATTCCTTCCAAGGCTTTATTCCTGTATTACTTTATGACTCCTACAGATACTAATCACTAGCGACTAAGCAAGGAACTGCACTAGGGATAGATAGCAGAGTAGCCTAAGCTCCAGGTAAGGCAGTTGGTCCCTATTTGAAGGAGAAGCACGGGAAGACTCTGAACGTATGGGCAATGGAGAGATCTTCCCTCTTTCCCTTGGGTCCTCGGGACGCAACCGTTGCTTGCGCGCCAAACGGGCGCTAAGCCTCCTTTTCGCGCCCTCCATCGCTCGTCGCTCCCTGCATCTGTGTCGAGCATCTAGCAAGCCCCCCTCCCTCACTCTCTCATTGCCAGGGTCACTATCTATCTCAGGAATGCTGGCAGGAGGAATCTCTGCCAGCTGCTGTGCCTGTGAGGGATGAGCTGGCTCCTCTCCCATGGATTGCTGATCCTCCTCTGAATCAGAACTGCTCTGGGGTTCTATCGGCTCAGTCTCCACCCTGACAGCGACCATTATTTGAGTGCCAAACAAGCAGAGCCCCTCCTTTTGGCGCCCTCCATCTGTCGCCTCTCCCTGCATCTGCGCCGAGTGTCCAGCAAGCCCCCCTCCCATGCTCTCTTACTGCCAGGGTCACTATCTATCCCAGGAATGCTGGCAGGAGGAATCCCTGGCAGCTGCTGTGCTTGTGAGAGATGAGCGAGCTCCTCTCCCATGGATTGCTGTTCTTCCTCAGAATCAGAACTGCTCTGGGGCTCTATGGGCTTAGTTTCCACCCTGACATCATCCCCACTTCCATGAGGCCCCCCCGCATGCTCCTCCCCCAGGGCCCCGGGTTTGGGGGGGTACAGCTGGTGGAAACGTCTCAGCAGCAAAGGAGTATGCACATTTTCCGCGGGTTTCCAGGATCGCTCATCTGTCCCGTACCCCTTCCAGTCCACCAGATATTGCAGGCATCTGCGAGAAAGGCACGAGTCCAGAATCTCCATGACCTCAACCTCTTCCTCCCCCTCCACCAGCACTGGTGGCGGGGGGAGCTGGCCGAGCGATGAGGGTTGCCAGAAACCGGGGGAGGGCAGCAAGGACTGATGACAAACAGGATGGATCTTCATAGAGGGGGGGAGAGTCAGGCAAAAAGCATCCTGAGCCTGTTCAGAGTGAAGGAGCTCCTCCCAAGAGTGAAGCACCGCAGCTGCCTCCAGGCTCTGGGGGGAAGAATCGGGGGGGGGGATTTCCCTCACCCCCTGGCTGGAGGTCAGGCTTACAAGAAAGAGCATCTGCTTGTAGGTTGTTGGAGGCTTTCATATGGCAAATCTTAAGGTGGAACCAGGAAAAAAAAAAAAAAAGCAACCACCTAATCTGCCTCTGGTTTAAGGCACGGGCTGTCTGAAGATATTCCAGGTTGTGAAGGTCGGTTCTAACTTAGACTGGGTCTTCTGCCCCCTCTCGTGTTTATAGGATGCTGCCATCCTATAAACAACATGCAATGGCTATCCTTGCTCATTTTGCTTGATGGGATCTATTGATAATAAATGTTTATCTTCCCCCTCAAATGAAGAAATTACAGACTGGGGAAATTACAGACTGGGGAAATTACAGACTGGGCAGAATTGAAACATACGTAGCAGATCTGCTCCAATCCTATCCCAATACATATGCAATTTTGGGAGGAGACTTTAACAGCAGGATGGGTCCAAGTGATCATGCTCTATATTCCCAGCAAAAAGCTTATCCCAGGAGGACCAGGAGGAGGGACTAGTACAAATGGCCTTCCATTTATTCGGCAATCTAAAGATATAAAATCTAACTATTCTGGGCTCTTACTACATCAATTGACTACAAGGCTCTACCTGCACTCTCTTAATGGTGCATTCAAGAAAGACCATCTGGCAGAATTTACCTATCTGGCGGGAACCAGAATGAGCCAAATAGACTATCTCATTGTATCAACAAGCTTGATTCCCTTTTTGAAGGACATGGAGGTCATCCCAAAACTTCACAGTGATCAACTCCCGGTATCATTGACTTGGAAAGCCCCGCACCCCTATCTACGAAGTGCCAATCACTATATGCCTATGATACTCCCTGAGGGGGAAGCTTACTGTCATGTCAAACGGACCCCAAGGATGATGGACATGGAATTACAGGCCGTACTTGCATCAGACAACATGCAGAACATTAGGACATCTCTAATACTTAACACCCAAATAATGAGCCCAGTGGAATTATATCAGGAGCTAGCCTGAGAAATGAAACAAGCCTTCACTTGGAGAGTAAGGGTGCCTCAACAACGGCACCACCTACCCTCAAAGCCCTGGTTTGATAGGGAATGTGTTCAAGCAAAAAAAGCCTTACAGAAGGCCTGTCAAGTATAAATTTAGTTCTGATCTGAAGGCAGCTCAAGATCTTCTCGAACAGAAAAAATCCTACAAATAGCTACTGATACAAAAGAAAAAAAAAAGGCTTGGAAGGAGAACTCTGCGAAACTGATTCAAGCAGCCAAATCTAAGGATCCGACCATGTTCTGGTGGTTGGTAAAGATCTTACCAATTTGTGGACCAACATTGCCAGACTGCTATATTCATCCAAAGGCTTGGGAGAAGCATTTCCATCAATTATACAAGGATTCTGATGCTGCCCATGTGGCCTGGAATATTGAGCTTGAAGATGCTCTGCCTTGGCCCCCGGTCTTGGCTTCAGAAATGTATGATCTAGCTGCCCAGATGAAAACGGGCAAAGCACCGGGCGAAGATCTGATCCCTCCACAGGTGGTCAAAAATAACTTAGAATGGTGGGCCCTGGCTCTAGCATCGCTATTCTCCTACATCGACATGACTGGGTAGATACCAGAAGATTGGGGCTCTGCCATTATTGTTCCTATATTCAAGAAGGGAAAGAGGGACGACCCCACAAATTACAGGCCCATCAGTTCATTAAGTACTATTGGTAAATTATATGCCAGGCACTTATATAGGAAGCTTAAAGACTGGCTGGAACAGGATATGGTATTGGCGGAAGAGCAGGCAGGCTTCAGGGAGGGTCCCTCTACCATAGATCAATGCTTGGTACTACAGCATCTCATCGAGAAATACATCTCAAACAAGGTCACCTCGCTCTATGTAGCTTTTATAGACCTTAAAGCAGCTTTTGACTCTATCTCGAGGGTCAAACTATGGAAGAAATTAGAGGCCTCCAACATTGATAGGCACCTGCTCCTACTCATTCAGACTCTATATAGGGACACCTCCCTTAAGGTCAGATGTAGTGCTCATGGCCACCTTACAAAGGCTGTTCCAACAAAAAAAGGGGTCAAGCAAGGCTGCATTCTCACCCCACTTTTGTTCAACTTCTACATCAATTCAATGGTAGACCAGCTAAACCATACCGATTTTCATCCCCCCAAAATTGCGGGGAGGCATATAAATACTTTACTATATGCAGATGATGCCGCTATTGTCTCAAGGACTCCAATTGGGCTTACAAGAGCATTGCGGAAGTTGACTGAATACTGCGAGGAAGAAGATCTGATGATCAATTATCAAAAAACAAAAATCATGACTTTTGCAAAAAGACCAAAAATCAGATCATGGATGATGAACAAGCATAAGATTGAGCAGGTCTCCCAATTCAAATATTTAGGGGTGGTCTTCCAAGCAAACAGTTCCAAGAAGGCTCACGGTGAATATGTGGCATTAAATGCACAGAGAAGCTCATCAGCAATAGCACAATTTATGACAACAAAAGGTGACCACTATATCCCTTTAGCCCTCCAATTATACCAAGCAAAAGTACTAGCGCAATTATTGTATGGCTCTCCATTGGGGCCTTTCCCAAATACTCAAACATTAGAATGAGTACAATCAAAATTTTTGAGGGCAATATTGGGTGTTCCTAGGGATGTCTCCAATGCAGAGATAAGATTAGAGACTGGCCAGATCAAAATTGAAGCTAGGGTCTGGGTGGCTATTCTTGTGTACCGACTTAGACTGTCATATTTTCCTACTGGCCTTGCCCCACTAATTTTGCAAGACGATTTTAAATCCAATTGGATTCAGTCAACTTCTTGGGCATGATTACTGATGAACAGAATATTATTCACTAGGGTGTGTTTTGTCCTTTTTGCCTCCATCTGAGGAATTACATCTTGATATTGGGAAGAGAGGGAGGTTGGGTTTTTTTTAATGCTATCATGAGAAAGCACTGGGCTTCTATCAAAGCAACATTTAGAATAAAAACTTTATTATGGTCAAAGACCAGCTCAAAAAAGGAACTACATTAAAATTATCTGCCATATATCCCCAATCAAGTTAATAGACACTTCAACAGAGTGTAGTACTAATGTAATGCATATCAGCCATATTGGGTGAATGGCATTACTCTCCAGACTTTGTCTTTCACCCAGCTAGGTAAGTCCGAGCTCCCTCAGCATCCTTCTTCAAACACCTATCACCGCCGCAAAAAATATGGCAACACTATATGTAAATGACAAATTAGTGTCAGACAACAATATGTAGGATATTGTTGTCCTGTACGTCCTGGAAAGCGATTCATCAGTGAGGAGATGAGTGCGGCACGAATATCTCTATAAAATATACACCACAGCAAAACATGCTCTGTAGTTTCTATCTGTTCCATGCCACAGGGGCAGAGGCAGTCTGACCAGGGGATCTTTTTGTACCATCCCTCCAAAACTGCTGAGGGGAGTCCATTTAGACAGGCCAAAGTAAACGCCCTTCTATGTTTATGCAGTTCCAGTTGTTCAAGATAGGGTGCAGCTGTTACCTGTAGTCCTCCCTGAGAAAGAATTCTGGGGCACTCTTGAGGTCACTTTGTCTCTCAATATCTGCAATGTGCTGCTTGATAGTCTCCATTGCCTGTTCAAAACCCATATTTAATAAAGTCCGCAAGGGAAGCCCCAATAAAGCTATTTTAAATTCACTTTAGTGTTTCTTGGATACACAGATAATGTTTTCCAGGGCCTTGTCTAAGTTCTCTGACTTCCTTAGCATTTTGGAGTATCATATTTTCCCCAGGACTGAGCGTTCAATGTCAGAAGGCTGCCAAGCTAAGCTAGCTTCTTCCCATAGCAGGTTGGCCAGTGATCAATAATGAGCCAGTCAGAAATAAAATCTGCGTGAGGTGCAGCCAAATGTCAAGAGGGTAAATTACAGGTGAAGCTAGCAGGTCTCAGACATCCTCCAGGTGAAACTGAGTGCTGAACAGCTGGCAGGGATCTGGACTGCTGGAAGGGTATCACGCTGCCCCCCTGCACTGAGGGCAGAACTGCCCACAAAAGTCAGCTCAGGACTTAGATGTCCTTTGCAGCGGACATCCAGGCCAGGGTGCTGAGGCAAAAGAAATCCATGATCTGGCTCTTTTCCTTGCTGGCCGATAGTGAGGGATGTTGTGCATGTCTGTCTGGGGGCTTGAACTTGGTGCGTTCCCACCAGTTCTGCCCCATGGACGCCAGTCCATGACCCCCTGACAGATCAGGGAAGAGCAGCAGCCCCTGCCCCTTGCCCAAGTGTGGCTCTCAGCAGCAGCGGTGGCAGGATCGGAGCCAAGAGGGAAGCGCCTCAGAGCTGCAGAGACCAACTGCACCCCACTCTGCCAAGCACTAGCACCCTGTTCCCGTCCTGCTGCCTCCACTGAGAACAATTGCGGCCCTCTCTGCCAAGCACCAGCAGAGAGGGACGGCGCTGCTCTTGGTGGCGGCTGTGAGGGGCACGATGGGAACCGACCGAGAGGGAAGCACCATGGCACTCCCCTCTCAGTTCTCATGCTGCTGCCTCCACTGCTGCGGATAAGAACAACTTATCGACAACTGCTGAGCAGTGGCAGAGAGGGACACAGTTGCTCAGGGTGGCAGAGGCAGAGGCCCTCGTAGCGTTCCTGTGAACCACCAGCTGGCCCGTGTCCCAGCGCAAGCAGGGGAAGGCAGTGTGCAGGGATCCGGTGGCAGCTCACAGGGCAGACTCAGGTGAGTTCGGTGATCCATACTGATAACTGTTTCAAGACTTGATTAATGTCTTTTTAAACATCTGCAACTCTGAAAGTTGTGAGCCTATGCTCCAACCTGTGGATATACAAACATTATATCCACAGGTTTCAGGATAGCACTTTTCTCTGTGTTCTTCACATCAACCTAATCTGAGCAGGAAGCCATCTGAGATTACCTTTGCTCTGGGCAAAGAAAGGGTGACAAGTCAAGGCCACATACCAGCTGTTCCTGCTTCAGTTGTTTGGCTGTTTTCAGTGCCACAATAATGGCAGCACATGGGAAGCAAATTTGCTTCCCTGTAATTATCAGCATGATTGACTCTCCTGCTCACTAAGCTCCAAGGGATGTCTAGAGACCTCAAGGAAAATGAGCAATAACATTGTTATAAAAGCCACCGATAATACTTAGAGCTGGACCAAAGGACCAGAAGCTCTGTTGCAGAGACAGCTGATTATTTTCTGGGATGTCTGCACTGCTGGATTTACTGGGATTTTCTCTACGGAAATAAAATATGAATAGCAGCTTGAGATATCTGCACCTACCAGTTCCATCTTTTCCTCAAAGGATTCCTCCTTTTCTTGATATTGCTTGATGCATCAGTATAGGAAAGGGTCAAATATTTCATGGGGTTTTATCTGTGCATGAAGTAGCCAGAAAAAATGCTCAATGTTCAGAAATTTTTAAAATGGGTAATTGGTGTAGATATTCCCTTATACCAATTTAATTTTTTTTAAAGTAGGGGTTCACTTTATATTTACCGTTATATGAAAACACGTTATGTATTTTATTATACTTAGTAGTATATAAATATCACAAATATTTAATAATTAAATACATATGGTCAGCTCTCATTCAAAGCAGTTCATGAACAGGCAGATCTGACATCAAATATTCTTGAGGAAAATAGGGGAATGTGTCTCTAAATGGGACCTTCTGACCTCCAAATGGTGTTGCTGGTGTGGTTGCTTGTGCTGTTGCCTCATTTTGTGTGCAAGACAGATTCTGTTCATCACAGCATGAAGACCCCTTCCTGTAAATGCAGAGTGAATGACCACATTAGCAGTAGGCATGAGTTTTATCAAAGGGGAGACCTTGTCATTGGACAGATTGCTTCTACGTTCTATTCCTTGTACCCTTCTAGATCTTTCAGAGAAAAGCCATCTTCAATGTCCATGAGGGAACTCATGTAAGGACTTCTCCTCTACCCTGATAGTTTTGCTTTGCTTATACCATAATAGACCACAAAGAACAGAAATGGGTTCTCAGATTGCAAAAATAGATTTGTTGTAGGAAGCGCAATGCATTTTGGACTTTTTTTTCTTATTTTTAAGCTGTCTTCAGTAGTGAAGAAAAAAGGTCTGCTGAAAAAGGTCTGCAGCAAATAATTGTCTCCTGCATCAACCTACTAGCATCTCCTACTGGCTTCCTACAATTAACTTACTGATGCTTCCTGAGAACCTTTTTCTCTTCCTTGTGATCTACTTTGGTTACTCACCTCCTTCTGTTTTCTTGCTTAAACCATAATAACTAGGAAGAGCTACTCAACCCACAGAATGATTCAGCACCTTCAATTAGGTCTCAATAAGAAAAGTGGTATAAAGGCCACACTTCTGTTTTCTTTAATATAGTTTGTTCATTGCTAGAATTCATTCAATTTCTTTCCATTGCATAATTATAACACGTCATTTTATTTTGTTTTGGAAGACAATTAAAAAAATAAAGGCAACCAAAAAGAGAACATGGATAACAATATAAATAGATTGTTAAAGAAATAAAGGAGCTCACTAACTATCATTCTTATTCTATCACTGAATACTTGTGGAACAGCTAGAGAAAAACAGCATAAATATGACGTCACTATATAATGAAAGGATGAAAAGAAACTTTATAATCTGTGTGTGTGTGTGTGTGTTTCTCTATGCATGTGTGTCTGTTATTTTGTGTGTACATGTGTGTGCATTAGTCATAAAAATAAACAATTGAACTTGGTTGGAAGTTGATCTAAGGTGTGTAGGGCTTCTAGACAGGAAATAAATGGAATATGTAGTGCTATAATATCTATTTTAAAGTTAGGGTTCCTTGCTTGCTGCACTTGCTGACTAACTTTACACATAACCATAGACTTCCAAATTGTATCAATTTGCTCTTCTTTAGTTGGTTGCTTTGGGGACTTCCATTATGTACTGTGCAATGTGGTTCATGTCCACCCAGAAGTAGGTCCTGTGAAATCAATAGGGCTGACTCCCAGGCATATGGTTATAGGACTGCAGTCTTAGATATAATCGTTATTCTGTTCAAGAAGATTAGATAATTTTATGATTATACAATCAAAGTTAGATGATCTTATTGAGCATCTTTTCATGTCTCCTTCACTCTATGAATGCCAGTGTGCCTTCATTTTATATACTTCCTTTCATCTATAAAACGAAAACATTAGAAATACATGTTATGCTCTTCCATTTATGTTTCCCAGAACCAGAAGTCCTCCTTTTCCTTATTCTGGTTTAGTAACAAATTGAGGCGTCTGATTATTCTCCTGTGTTTTGGCATTAAAGTCTCCTCTGCTCATTTCATACCTACAGTTTGTGTATGTTCTCAGTATCGCGAATACATTCCATAAATCCATGATCTTATGGAAGCCTTCCTTCCAAAACATGCATGTTTTTCTCATTACTAGAAATGCCCATTTCACCTTTGCATCATTTGTTAGCCTTGGCGGTTTAAGACTATGAGGTGTGGGCTTCTTGCCTCAGTCAGCATGAATTCACTGGCTGTGCTTGTTCAAGTCAGTTTTTCACAGGTCCTCCCACTCCTCTTATTATCTGCAAGGGCCTAATATTAATACGATGAGGGGAATACCCCCTTCTTTTAGAAGATCAGCAAATTCACATTTGGGTTCTTTAAGAACTCTAGGATGGATTTCATCTGAGCCCAGCAATTCATTGACTTTCAGTTTTTCAGTAAGATGGAGAGCTTCATCTTCTGTCACCACAATTGGACTCAGATCCTCACTCTCCCATCCTGAAAACATCAGTTCAGGCACAGTATCTCTCCTACATGTTCTGCAGTGAAGATAGATGAAAAAAATTCAGTTAGCTTCTCTGCACTCTCCTTATCCTCCTTTAGTACTCCTGGAACTCCATGGACATCTAATGGTACAATCATCTCCACAGCTGGTTTCCAGCTTGTGATATATTTAAATAATTCTGTATTGTTGGCCTTGATGTTGTTTATGATATGCTTCTTAAAATGGTTTTTGCATCTTTGATTGTCTGCCTGCAACTCTGCTGCACAAGTTTGGGCTCCATTTTGTTCTCATTTGGGCAAGACTTCCATTTTCTGATGGAATCCTTTCGTTTTTTAAGACCTTCCTTGACACTGCTAATTAACGATGATGTTGACCTCTTGGACTTTTTATTTCATTTCCTCTCCTGTGATACATATTCGAGATGAGCTTCTATTATTGTGTTTTTGAGGAACCACATTTTCATTTATTATATTGATTTTGATTTTGAAGGGATGAAACATTTTGACGCCCCTTTTCAACTTTTTAGCAGGTCCCTCATTGTAGACAGGCTTCCACTTTTAAAGACAAATGCAACTGTGTTGGTTTTCTTTGGCAATCTTCCCACTTCAACATATATTGAATCTTGCTTCCATCCCTCTTTGTGGGCTGTCTGTGAACACTAATTGGATGCATTTTCAATTCAAACTAATTTGTTTGGAGCTCCAGCATTTTTGGTGTATTGCTGACCAATAGAAAAGATGCTTGCTGGATCCCTGCTTCTCTCCTCATGATCTTTTTCAAATGCCTCTCAAATTCTACCTGAACAGGCAATCATCATTCACACTGAACAGGTCTGAAGCTGACCCATTCACAAAGAAACAGGAGGCATGCACAGAAAGCACTGGAAAAGTAGAGTGAATTATCTCTGTATGCTGGATAGACCCCTTCTCCCCCTCCTTCTAGTTGCAGTGACTGTGCATCGGGAACTGGCCCACATATTTCATTCAGATAAATACTCCTCCAACCCTTTCTCTCTCCTCACTCCCTATGCTTACCCTGGACCCATTAATTTTGCTTCAAGAGGGTTTTATGCAATACCGCTTACTTAATCCCTTCCATCCCACCCCCAAAACGCTTCCTCCTGCCAGCTGAACAGTCTATACATTCCATGCCCTAGTTCAATATCTGGAACCAGTCTCCATGAGAATTCAGCTCATCTCCCCACAATCCAAGTTTTCATTGAAGGCTGAAATAGTTCATTTTCCCGGTGGCTAAATTGCAGTTGTGCTACCACAGTATTTCCCTAAAAGTAATGTGTATGTTTTAATACTTACTTGTTTTAACTAAATAGATATGCCATGGTTTTCAGAAGCTTATGTCCATTTGGATTGATCTGAGTTTCCCCTTCCCCACTTTGCCAAGGATACTCTATTGCCAATGTAAAAAATGTGTCTTTTGATGAATGTTTGTCTTAAGTTTGTACATGCATCTAGAGGGTGATACCTGGCAATGCTTTGATGGCTAGTATCCATTGCCAGCCTTACATTCAATAATAGTGTAATCCAGTCGGAGGCAGATCCTCACCTCTGTGCTCAAGCTGCCCTAGATTTTACTAGATGGGCAATTTCACCCATTTAGCTATGGAAATTCTGAGCGGGAGGGAAGGAGGCTGGGGCGAGCACAGGAAGCTGCATAGCACAGCTTCCCACATCTCCTCTCTTCCCCACCCCTGGGACTGCCCCCTTTTCCCCAGCTCTGTGCTCCATTATGGAGTGCAGGATGTAGCCAGAACCACGCTGGCTACGAGGTTGAAAGGGGAGCACAATTTCTGGGCTCTGAGGTCAAACCTCTGTTTCTGGCCTCAGCTCCCAGAAACCAAACAATCCTGCCCCCCCTCAATGCTATCTAAGGGGAATAGAATTGCTCTCTAAATTAGTTAAATCCTGTTTTAAAGGCTTTTATGTTGGTGCTCAGATCTAATTTATATAACAGGATTGTTTTAAGGATTCCTTGGACAATGCATATGAAGCAGATGCAAACAGTGTAAATTATTTTAGAAATGCTAATTGTTATGTAGATGGTATTAAAGCAGCTGGCACAATGTTCAGAGGACTAAGTATCTACCATTTCCACATGGCTTTGGCTATGTACTCTTTGATAGAAGGAGATGCAGAGTGGTGACATGACAATGTGCATTAAAGTCCTGCCTGTCATACAGAACCTCCTGTAGCATGTCAGAACTCATTCATTTCAACCAGTTCCACCATTGACTGAATGACTGGTCTGCATGAAAAGCATCCCCAGAGGACTTCCTTGCCAGCTTTGCTGAAGATACCGCACTTTGTGGCTGGGAGAGGCAACTTGTAGGCTGTAGCCCTCCAGATGATTTCATCTACAACCCCCATCATGGCTCCCCATTGGCTATGCTGGCTAGGGCTGATGGGAGGCCAAGGCTGGACCATCTGGAGAGACAGAGGTTGCCCATCTGTTCTCTGTGAGGAATTTACCAACAGAGCAGACACTTTTTCATTTTCTATTTGTAACAAACACCTAAAACATGTTCCTTTGATTCATGAGAGGGTCTAGTTCTGTGAAGCAACAATTGTTGAGTCTTGCATCCAACAGATGTCTGGTGGGTGGAGGAATTTGGTTGGCATTTTCTTCCAGAAAATAATGCTTGATACCAAGATGCTGATGGGATTTGCTTTCAACAATAAAACAACCCTAATGTGAATGGAGGAAAAAAGTTTTTGCCTGTTCTAAATACTACAAATATGGTGAAAAGTATGGTGTAACGAAAAGGAACTAACCAAATTCATCGATATGAAACATGATGCTATTTGCTTTAAGCCTGTCCCAATACTAACAAAATCTCTGGTGTTAATTAGAGATTCCACTCCAACATTGTTGCAAGGGCAACATCACTCCTTTACCTGTATTTTGGAATATCTTCCAGTGAAGAGTTTAGAAGGTAAAATATTAAGCCAGGCCAAAGGAGTGCTTCTGCTTCTACATATAATTCAGGAGAGCAACCAATATCCCATCAGAGATAATCATGGCTGTAAGAAATTGTCTAAGATGCTTCAGCTATTCTTATTGTTGTGTTACATGGTATGTATCTTTTATTGCAGTGTGATGCCAAAAAACTACCAGCTTATCTTAGCCTTGGTGTTCGCTATAAAGGAGATCAATGAAAATCCCACAGTCTTACCTAATGTCACAGTTGGGTTTCACATTTATGAGAGCTACTGCAACCCACAGATAACTAATGTGGGCACCCTTGGTCTGCTTTCTTCACCGCATAGATTCTACCCCAACTACAAGTGTGATGTGCAGAACAATTTGATAGCCATCATTGGGGGAATGTACCCTCTCATCTCTCTTGAGATTGCCACAATCTTGGAGAATTACAAGATTCCACAGGTAGGTTTGTATATGTGTAGACATGAGTTGGTATCTTCATTCCAAAATGGCAGAAATAACAGGCCTTTTTGAAGCCTTTATGCAAAGCTTCAGAGCTGCAGGCAGACAAGATTGGCAGTCACTATTTCTGCAGGGCAAAATTAGTGACTGTTTAATTGGTATTTGGTCCCAAAGATGAGAGGGATCCCAAGGCAAAGAAATCAAGTGTTGATATTTGGCATTTGACCAATGTGAATTCCATAGCTGCCAGTTTCCTCTGGTGTTTGACCACTGTGCCCCAGAGAGAAGAGACAGTTAGGCAGAGATTGAGTCTTTGGCAGCAGTAGGCATTTTACCGCAGCACCCCACAGAGTGGAAGAGAGGCTGGTGTAGCTGATGTTTGTGCACTGCATCCCACTGAGTTACTGGAGAAGAGAAAAAGGGAGAGACCGACTCTGTAGCTGGCATTTGCCTGCAAGTCTCCATAGCTAGAGAGAAAGAGCCATGTCAGGCACAGTGTGGAAGACATTTGACAGTGGCAGTTCCCCTCTTCCCCATATATGCAGGATCAGAAGGCAGATTAGTGCTTGCAGTTCCCCCAGCACCAACACCTAGAATCTCCTACGTATTAGGAATGGTAACCAAGCATATTTATTTGACAATCATTATGCAATCTCAACCGAATATTTTGTAAATTATTCCCCTGAATAAAGATCTTAATTTTGTTTTCATTTTTTTTAAAAAAATTCTCTAGTGGTGTTTTCCTCCCTTTCCCAAAGCCATAGGAACCAGGTTACTGAGTTTCTTTGAACTATGGGGGGGTTATTTGGGGGCACAAGTTAAAGATATTGTACCTGAGGGAGTATTCCCTGATGCTGAAGTCTAATTAGGAACTTTAGTAAAAACTGTGCAATAAGTTCCATAGGATTTCTTATTTTCTTTTATTAAAGGAGTATAGGTTGGATAACCCAGGAGCTATTGGATTGGATCTGTTCAAAGTAATGGGATAATAAACTTTTGCTTGGACAACTCCAGATTTTTGGGCTTCAGCACTCATCAGCCTTGGCAAGCATGGCTAATGGTTAGGAATGCTGGGAGTTGTAGTACAAAATATCTGGATCACAACATGTTGGGGAAGGCTGACATATATATTTCTCTCACATATGGGTTTTAGAGCTACATTCCTCGACTGCAACAGCATCTGACATGGGTCTGTCAGCTTTTTCTGCCTGTGGGCATACTTTGTCTTTTGAAAAGCTGTCCTGGGTGCCACCTTAAAATGCCTCCATTGGCCTGGCTTTTACTTGTCCTTTGTGCGTACAAGGTGAGATCTGAGTCCCAACAAGCAGAAGAACTCTTTTGAGTGAAGTTGTCTGAGCCAACAAACACCTCTTCTTTCTCTTTTTTTTTTCTGATCTCACTCTGCCATCCATTTCCCATATTCCTTTTTCTCTCACACCCTGGATCACTACCTAAAAAATCTGTGTGGGTTGTCACAACACCCTAATCCACACTTAATGATTGAGAGAGGCTGTTGTTGAATCATAGGTTGTTAGTTGAACCGTGGGTTAGAGTGTTGTGAACCCAGGACTGTGTGGCATATTTTTCTGGAAAAAGCCACCTTGAGAACCCATGGTTCATTTTGGGGTTGTTCAGGGTGTTAAACAAGCCACACTGCATGGTTAACAAGTCACTCTGCAGAAAATGCCCTGGGTTCAGACAACAAACATCCCTTGATTCAACAAAAACCCATACTGAACCACTGAGTGTGGGTTAGCGTATCATGTGAACAATCAATCTCTCTCTCTCTCTCTCTCTCTCATACACACACACACACACACACACCAGATCACAACCCATACACATCTGTACACACTCTCTCTCTTACCCTGGATCAGCACCCATACATATTCTCCCTCCCTCCCTTAAACACACATCACAGATGAACCCATCCATTCACACACACACACACACACACACACACACACACGAGTCAAGGACCCCTTGTGCCAATAATGCATACATACCTGCATAGACACAAGTCCTGGCCTTCTCCTCTTCTCTGCAACCACATGAAAAACCACAGTTGCACTACTGTCTTCTAAGATCCCTCCTCTCAGAATCATCTCAACGCCTTACTCACCCCCCATACATTCAATCACAGAAGCACTCCACCCTCCCGAATTCCCCATGTTGCACAAGCTGGCTCCTCTAACACCCTGTCCGGCTTCCCAATGGCTTCACTGACCATGCTAGACACTTCCCCAGCAACCCGGTGGCTTACTGGTGCCCTTCCTACCTCCCCACAGCTCTCTCCCCATAGTAACAGGGACCCCAACTTCTTCTTTTCCTTTTCTTTTTCTTGGTGGTTGGCTTGCTGCAGAGGACAGTGTTGGCCTGCAGCCCTCCACCATCTTCATTTCCTAAGAATGTCTCTGAGCCCCATGTGCAGCCCTGTGGCATTCCTGGGAAACAAAGAGGGCAGCACCGAGAAGCCCTCTTCTCACTTTGAGACATTCCCAGCTGCTTCGAAGACATTTTAAATCAATTTTTTTAATTGAATTTGGGCCTGCTTTGTGGGCACCACAGAAGCTGTCAGGACACACACTGGTGCCCACAGGCAACACATTGCCAGCCCCTAACCAGTGATGCAGCTACATCATTTTAGAACCTGGACTTAATGTTCTTATGTGTGGGAGGCTGCGTGTATGTGTGTGTGTGTGTGGTTGTGGTGGTGGTGGTTTTGACACCCATGATGGTTAATCAGCACACAGCTAACATATCTCTTCTTCCCTCCTCGCCATTCCATACTTCACAACTGGTTCTACATTTCTATTATATTAGAGCAAAGAAAACAAAAAACAAAATCCCATTTACCAGCCGCCCTGAGAAAAACAAATATTCTGAGCCTGTGTAGTTTTGCAAGTTGAACTCACTTAAATCATAGCACTATCATAGCCAGGGCAAAAATGGACTTTGCTTCTGCTACCCTGTTGCTAGACACATTTGCTTGGGAATATGCTCCAGTTTGTTGTAAAAAAAGAAAAGGGAAAAATGCATTTCAATGAAAAATTAGTAACATGACCACCTGCTCTGTAGGCTGCCCCCAACTCCAAAATGTTATAAAATAAGAAGACAACGATGCTGTACAAGTAGCATTGAAAGTTGGTTGGCCCAGGCATGCAGATACCTGCCCAGGTGCTGATGCAGGGTCTGCTTTGCTTTCCTGTGTCCCCATCACCTGAATGGTCATTTGGGAGGGGGGCTGGCACTTAGACACCAAAGACCAACCCTAGCTGCACCATGGCCCCCCAATCTAATCAGAACAAGCCCTGAAACACAGAACTCAATAGCATAAACCCTGAACGGTTAAGAATGCACAGTTCCTTCACAGTGCCTTTGCCTTCTATGATATAATGATGGTAGTCATATGTTGGGATACTGAGGATGACTTGGAGCATTCCTAAATGTCTCTAAATGTCATTAAGTAAAAGTCATATTCAATCAATAATGTTAATAAGACATGGAAGAAACAGCTATGCTAGAAATCGTACAAAAAAGATGTAAACAAAAACATTTCCCACCCATGGCTTCCATTCTTTATCCCAGATAGTCCCAAATGAGGCTCGTCAATATATGGGGATTGTCCAGTTCATTGTCCATTCATAAAATACATCTACGCTCTCTTTCAGCTCACTATTGGACCTTTTTCCCCAGCATGGGGTGACAAATCTCTATTCTGGTATTTATACCAGATGGTCCCAAATGATGCTCATCAGTACGGAGGGATTGTCCAGTTACTTGTGCATTTCAAGTGGACATGGATTGGGCTCTTTACTACTCATAGTATCCATGGAGAACGGCGTTTGCAGAAATTACTGCTAATGCTTTCACAGGGAGGTATCTGTGTTGCCTTCATAGAAAAAGATGAAGCCTTCACAAAACGAGGAGAAAAGGCAGGGCTGCTGCATAATGAATGGGATGAAAATTCAGTTTCCATGGAAACCAAAGCCAATGTGTTTCTTGCTGATACGGCAAGTACATCAATAATTAAAATAAGCTTGTTTCTTCAGAGGGCAGTGCTGGGTTCACCTAGAAGTAAGGTATGGATTATGACCACATATTGGGATTTCACAGAAAGCACTGTAGTAACGCATCATGATATACAGTCCCTCCATGGTATGCTGTCCTTTGCAATTCACACAAAGGAACCATTAGGATTCAGGCAATTTCTACAGAGTGTAAATCCTTCCTGGGCAAAAGAAGATGGCTTTATGAAGGTATTCTGGGAGAAGGCCTTCAACTGTTCATTGAAAAGAACCTTTGAGAGTGAAGCATTCCAGAAAGACTGCAGTGGAGAGGAGAAACTGGAGAGCCTTCCTGGAACTTTCTTTGAAATGGGTATGACTGGTCACAGCTACAATGTGTACAATGCAGCCCTTGCTGTGACACATGCTCTACATTCCATGCATGTAATAACATCCAAACACAAATTACGGAGGTCTGGAAGAAAGCTGGAGCCCTGGAATGTGCTGGTCTGGCAGGTATTTTCAATCAAAAGCAATATGTTGATTGTTAAAGGAATCAAGACACGTATAGTCTACATTATAATGCTATGGATCTTTCAGCTCCACAATTAATCCTGTTAGGAATATGATTGACTTATGGTTAATTACCCTTCACATTTGGTATTGGGTGATGTGATAAAGAGGTGGAGGCTCTCTGCCCACCTTCGGGTTTGGTGACCCTCCATCATCTTTTTACAAGAAACATTTAAAGCAGGAGAATCAGAGAGAGAGAGAGAATCAGAGAGAGAATCAGAGAGAGAGTGACAGAGACAGAGACAGAGACTTTAACTCATTTACATGATGGTACCCATTATGGAGTGATACGGATAAGCCATGCCAGAGGCGTTGCTATTGTTATAGCAAAACATGTGATTTCAGGGGCAAATAAGACAAAAAGGGACTCAGAGGGACAATGTTTGTTTTCGGTGGGAAATGTAGAAGGTAAACCCATCTCATTAGCTGCAATACTTAATGTGTACCGATGTTCCTTTTTGGCCAAGGGTTTTAAGAAAGCTCAGTTTGCAGTGGGGGTCTGGTCATAGCAGCAGGTGATCTGAATGTGGTATGAGATGTGGATTGGGACAGGAAGCCCAGCTCCCACTTGGAGAAAAGTCAGGGAGGAAAGATGTTGGTCCTTCTATTAAAACGTTTCTGTTTAATAGATTCCTGTAGATGTTTAAATCCAAGAATTGGGGATTTCTCTTATTACCCCCCACCCCTCGATCCCATTCTTTCTCCAGTTTAGAGTATATTCTGGTCCCTCCCACATGGATCCCCAACCTCGCTCATTCCAACATTCTCCCCGAAGTATTGTCAGACCATGCTGCAAGTGAAACAGACCTGTTACTAAATTTTCAAGGTCCATACTGCAAATATGGCATTTAGATCCAGGTCTTCTAACCAAACAATTTCCCACTATAGCTATCAAGGTGGCCACTGAAGGATAGTGGAACTTTAATATATCGGGTCGGCCCCTAAAATAATATAATCTGGGATGCCACGAAGGCTACAGTTGGAGGGGTCTGCATCATTTAAAGTGCAAAATTAAAGAATGGATGGACCTGATTAAGCGGGACTTATTAAATGACATAGCAGCCCTGGAATCAAAGCATACACAAACTGGTCTGCAAAAGTATTAGGGATGTGCAAGCAAAATCAAAAGAACTGGAATGTTTGGATCCCACAGGCATTGCCAAATCCCTCTTACACCTAAAACAAAAATACTACTCCTTTGGTAACAAGCATTCAAAAATACTGGCTAGAGGGCTTAAAATTAAACAAATTAAATCTAAACTATTTTCAATAAGAAGAAATAATGGCACCTTAACAGTTGATCATATGCAAATCAACTACCTCTTTGCAGATTTTTTATGTTCAGCTACATCATACAACCTCCCCAAGTGTGGATCTTATAAATAAGTATTGGAGGAAGAGTGGCATTGCTCCAATTAACAAAAGCCAACCAAAACTGTTGAACAGAGAGATTTTGCTAGAGGAGGTTGAGCAAGCCATCAAACATTTGAAATATAATAGAGATTCTGGTCCTTCTGGGACATTTGGAAGTGTGTGTATATGTATATGTATACGTGTGTGTGTGTGTGTGTATGTATGTGTGTGTGTGTGTGTGTGTATGTATGTGTGTGTGTGTGTGTGTATATATATATATATATATATATATATATATATATGATTTATTGATTCCTAGGCTTGCTCAGCTTTTTTCTAAGATCTGCCAGGGAGAAGATCCCCCTGATACCTAGAAGACATCTAGATTAATAGTAATACCAAAACCTGGAAAACACAATACAAAGGTGAGATCCCATTGCCCAATTGCATTAGTTAAACAGGATAAAAAAATCATTTATTTTAGTTCAACAATCAAATAAGGTGGTAGGCAATTTAATTCATATAGATCAGACTGGATTTATTCCTCAAAGGCATATATTAGATCTAATACAATGGGATTAAATGTTAACTATGATGAAAACCAAAACAGGCCACCCACTGTCATTAATTTTGCTCAACATATTCAAGGCCTTTGACTGTCATGAACGGCAGTATTTGGTAAGAGTTTGAATTATTATCATCTAGGAACCAAAGTCGTAACTGCAATTTCCAAACTCTATGTTGCTAACAAAGCAACCATGCGTAACAATGTGCACTCCTCCCCACCTATCTATTTGGAATGGGGAATGAAATAGTGCTGTGCCCTTTCACCTCTGCTCTTCACCCTTTCCCTGGAACCATTGCATAATATCATACATCAGCACCCTGGTATTGCTGGATGCAGGGGATGGAGTGAAGAACATGTGATAAACATGTGTGCAGTTGACATGATAATCATGCTGGGGGATCCATGCCAATCAGTCTGTAATTTAAAGGAAGAATCTGGAGGAAGAATTAGAAAATTGTAGGCAAGTGGCAGGTTAAAAAGTTACTTATGAAAAATCCGCTATCATGTCATGCAATCTTCACCCCAATCATCAACATTTTATTAGCCATGCTTTGGGAACTCCAATTTGCAGAACTTCCTTCAGATACCTGGGAATTCATATTCCCAGAAAAACTGGCAAATTATTTAAAATAAATTATGGCTTTCTTATAGAAAAAACTATGACCAAGGACCTAAACAAATGGTGCAAAGTGAACCTGTCAATTTTAGGTTGATTTGCTGCAACTCAAATATCTGTGATTCCTTTTTAAAATTTATTATTTCAGGCTTTCCCCATCCTCCTCCAGCTAAAGATTTTAAAATCTTGGCAAACTAAGCTTAAATCATTTGTTTTCAAGCCAAAGGACCTTTCCTGGTATTAACACTGTATTACAAAAAAAAACCAGGCAGAGGAGGTTGGGGAGATCTACACTTCACCATTATGAAGGCAAAGAAAAACTGGATATGTCTGGAAGAAGAACATATGGGCTTTGCCTTTTCGATCCATACAAATGAAGGAGATAAACAATATTAAAAACCAAAGTCCAAAATTATCTTCACGATCTGGAAAAAGGGGCAAGCTATCTTGTCCCTGGTGTGGTCTCCTCTCACCCAGATAATCAGGATACAACTGTCTTAACTAGGATTCCTGAATGGGAAAAGAAGGGATATTTTTGGGTGAGGGACTTTTATTCCCAGGATAAACCAAAATGTAGAACAACTCCAAGTTGACTTAGGCATAGGATGGCTACAAGAACTACAGCTATCTCACTTCCGCAAAGAGCCTCACATACAGACATACTCTCTTAGAACTTTTACAGGACTAGAATAAGCAATGTTAACGGTACAGAAGGGCGCAAGGGAATTATCATTATATGAAGGATCTAATGGAATGATTAAATGTAAGGACGTACTATCATTCTTGTTAATTGCCACTCACCGGACAATTACACAGCGGGGGGTGGGGGGACAAAAGACAATTTGGCAATATGGGGGGGAACCCTCAGGATTTACTTTTGATTCAAGGAAAGAGAGAACTGCTAGCATTTCATGCCATATGGAGGGGTTTTATTCAACATACATCACAACTGTATTGCCAACAATATATTCCTGCTTCTGCCCTGAGCATCTGGACATTATAACAGCTAAACAGAGATTATGCAGCCAGCTCACATAGTAGTAGTAGTGGTAGTAGCAGTAGTAGCAGTTTCAGTACTATATTAATTGTGTCACCAAGTTTCTGGCAGCAAACCATTGTGCCTCAGTTGTTAGGGGACAGTTCTCAGCAGGTTTTCATTGTTATGTTATCTTTGGTTGTTGTTTTTCTGCCTTCTTATTGTTTTCATTGCATTGAGCAATGGACTCGATGGCCTTGTAGGCCCTTTTCAGCCCTACTATTCTGTGATTCTATGATTCTAAATATATAATAAAAATATTTTTAACAAATCCTAAAAAGAAACACTTCAGTACATGTAGCCAAAGTAAAACCAGCAGCAAGAAAATGCAGTGATCTAAAAGCACTAGAACACTTCTTAAAATGCCTGGGAAATTTTTTTAAAAAGGTCTTCACCTGGTGCTCAAATGAGCATAACACAGGCACCAGCTGAGCCTGTCTGAGAAGTGTGTTCCATAGACAGGGTGCCACCACTGAATGGTCCCCTCTCTTTTTTGGCAGCCATGCACCTTGCCTTATTTGGCAGGGGAAGCTGGAAGAGGGCCTCAGATGACGACCTTAGTGTCTGGGTAGGCCTAATTTAGAATTTCAGGTGTCTGATAACTTCCATTAATCTGTTGTAAAAACAGGGTAGCTTCAAGTTGTTTGAAGTCCCATCAGGTTGACATCTGTGTGACTCATGACTAGGGATGTCAGAGAATGTCGCCACGGATCTCAGTGAGGCCAAATGCCAGTGCATTCGGCCCCCTGAAATCCATGGTGGAATGAAGCCCCCCTGCCCCCCCTGCAAAATGGGCCCAGAACGGAGCACCTACCTGCTGCTGTCCACGCCAACTTGCGAACAGCGGCCACATCTGCGGCCACCATTAGCTTCTTCCATGTAGCCGTGATAGGCTATGTAAATACTTATGTAGCCTATCACAGCTAATGCAGGGACACCATTTGCATCCCTGCGGAAGCCATGATAGGCTACGTAAGTATTTATGTAGCCTATCACGGCTTAACTAAGGGAACACAAATGGCGGCGGCTACGGTGGCCACCATTTGCGTTCCCTTGTTTTTTTGCCGTTTTAGCCTACATAAATATTTACATAGGCTATTACGGCAAAAAAAAAAAGGAACGCAAATGGCGGCCACTATGCCATTTGCATTCCCTCCACCCCCCATAATAGCCTATGTAAATATTTACGTAGGCTAAAATGGCAAAAAAAAAAAAAAAGGAATGCAAAAGGCGGCCGCCGTAGGCACTACCATTTGCGTCCGCTGTTTTTTGTGTTTTTTTGCCATGATAGGCTACGTAAATATTTTTGTAGCCTATCACGGCAAAATACAGGGATGCAAATGGAGGTGGCTACGGCCACCGCCATTTGCATCCCTGCAGGCTGCCCAGAGGCCGGAAGTCTGGCTGCGGGCAGCCCCAGCCTGTGGCTCTGCGGAATTTCTTCACAGCGGAGCCGGCCAGAGAGAATTTCAGGGGGAGGGATGGAGCACCTCCCCCCCACCATGAATGTCACCCTTCGAAAAGGTAAGTGACTTTCGTACATCCCTACTCATAACTAAATATGCTTAGAACTGGGCCCTTATTTTTTTATATGCTTCAGTGCATTTGCACAGTGGACATCCAGTGCAGAATGATCAGTGAAAGCTGCAATGTCAGGAAAAATGTTGCACATGCAGTGGACAGCCCTCAATCCTCCTTTAACCACAATGACCTGCCACAAATACCTGGTTAGGAACTGGGGCAGAAAACCTTTCTCAAGGGAAAGGTTTTGCATCTGTCGAGCCACAGAACACTGAGGCGGGGATGGCGCAGCTGCCCAGCTGGCAGCGTGTGGATGCTGTCGGGGACTTTCCAGCATCTGCCCAAGGGCCTCCCTGACCAAGTTGGTTGTGGCGGTCTCACATGTGGCATTGGAGAACCCTAGGACTAATATCCTTAGTGCCTTGAACATACACACTGAGATTGACTTAACCCTAGGGCTGGAGTGGGTGCCCAACTCAGTCCCGGACTCGGATGCCCTCCACCTCACTTCTGCCCCCAGACCATGCCCACTGAGCCTGCTGAGCCCCTGCCCAGACTTATACTCCCCCTTGCCAAGCCACCCCACCTATCCTGAGCTGACTGCAAGCACCAGTCAATGCCGTGGTCAGTATTTTGCAATAGAGATGTAAATGGTCCATTTAGGCCTGTAATGGTCCATTGAGGCCTGCCATTTAGGCAGCGGCTCAGTGGGCACCTGGAGGACCTGGACAGGGGGAGCTTCTGTCCATCCCTACACTGGAGTAAAACATTTAGGAAGCAAGAGTGAGACATATCCAAAATAATCTCAACATATCTAGGATACGTATTTGTCAATGTAATTGTGAAAATAGTTTGCTGTCCGTTAGTATCTTTTCCTCTTTGAATTTAGCTCCATCCCTTTCTCAGGGGCATCTCATTCAACAACAGTGCAGGAGCGACAATACAGTTTGATGAAAATGGAGATGCTGTCACGGGATTTGATGTTACAAACTGGATAATTTTCCCAAATCAATCTTTTCTGAGAGTTAAAGCGGGAATGTTCAATCCACTCGCTCCTCCCGGAAAAAAGTTAGCAGTCCATGATAAGAACATTGTGTGGCCTAGGACATTCAAGCAGGTGAGACAGGGAAAAGCATGCAAGATGGAGCACAAATGGTGTGTTTGTTAATGTTTACAAACATTTTACATCACCTGTCTTGTTCAGCATACATAGGTAGGAGGCAACAATAGAACCACAAAAGGAATTAAAGAGGCAGGGGAGTGGCCCTTTAGTTGAGGTGAGTCACACACACACACACACACGTTCCACCACTATAACCTCAAAATTGTATTGATTATGAAAATGACACCACTTGAGCTGATAATTCAAACCCTGGTTTCCGTGTTCTACCTTGTGAGGTCTACAATTGCACAAACATTCAAATAAATCTGTTAAAGCGGTCACTGGTACAGTTTGTTAAACAGTGCTTAAAACTGGCACACGTATTTATTTTTCCCCTCAGTTCCAGTATTGCTTATCATTCTTTCCAATTTTGGTGAAAACTCCTTTACTCATGCTTGTTGAAGAGGTGTGCTTCCATTGGTTTGGTGGTGTTCTGAGCAGTGGCTTAAAAATATTTCCTGTCCCATTCTAACCTAGGGCAGCCAATGCTGGCAAAGCTATCTCATGCATGTTCAGTGTCATTCTGAAGCTAGAATGCTGCAAGTACACCCGTGTTTTCAAAGGGTTTTGCTTTTGCAGAGGAAATCAGTGGCATTCTGTGATCAGTGCTGATTTCTTCAGTTATGGGATGTGACCCCACAATGTCAGTCCACACATTATACAAAGATTGGGGCTCTAGTGAGGGGATGCTTACATGGACTTTAAACCATTGACCCCCCCCCATCCTATTGTCTCAATCTGAATCATTTCACTGTGACTCCACTTTTTCATTGCCAAAAAGTACTGCTTGCACAGATCTTTCAGGACATTTGTGCACAATTCTGAAGGATTAACCGGAAGCCAGACAGTATGTCTGTGCCCACATCCCTGTGCCTATATCAGCCTTGCACACAGTCAGGTGAGTAAAGGAACAGGGCTTCAGATTCAAACAGAGTGCTTCTGTCTTCCATAACACCTCTGTATAACCTTGCCCTCACACCACCCACCTCTCTCTCTCTCTCTCTCTCCTCTGTTTGTGTGCCTTGGCCTCCGTCTCTCTCTCTCTCTCTCTCTCTCTCACACACACACACACACTTTTCTTGAACAGCTTGGCAAGTTCAGGCTTTCTTCAGGAACATTCAAATATTTCTTCCCCCCAAGTGTTCTCTCCTAGCTTGCAGTGCTGATGTATGTGCACTGTCATAAGTATATATGTATGATAAATGAAATGTGTGCCATGATCACTTTGTCACTTGCAAATCATAGTCTGTTTTGTGCAGGCATATGTTTGTCGGATTACAACAACAAAGCCAAAAGGAAGACTCCCAATTTCCAGCCCAACAGAGATGGCTGTTTTGGCTCAACCTTAGCACATACATGCACCAAACACATATACTCACCTGCACAACAGAAAGGTAATCTGCATATATTGTAAGGAGTACCACAGACACACTATTGACGCTGGTGATACAAGAACACACATGTAGACACATACAGTACTGAAGAAGAAAAAAAGGATGAGGGCTGGGGGTGGTCTCCATAATCTATCACTGTTTCGTGCTGATCACCAGGAAAATTCATCACCCTGGCCTTTGGACAAACAGACAGATTCTGGATGCTGTTGGGGACTTCACAGCCTGCTGCCCAATGGCCTACCTGGCTGGGCTAGCTAAGGTGATTTCACATATGGTGTTGGAGAACTCTAGGACCATTATCTCAGTTGCGTTGAGCCCCTGTCCTCACTTGCACTCCCTCCATGCTTGCCAAGACGTCCTGACATCCTCTGTACAGTCTTCAAGGACCTCTTGTTCCCGTGGTCACAATTTTGAGAAAAAACAAACACTGGTGACTTGGGAAGCTCCATAAATTTAATATTGCACAAATAGTGGCCATAAAGACCCCATCTATATAATATTAAAGTATCACGTCACAGCAATATTACATGATCTACTGGTCCCTGTAGTCCTGAAGGAGGTAGTGGTATGCAAGATTCAGGCATTCTTGGATGAAGCTGATTATCTAGACCCATTTCAGTCTGGCTTCAGGTCCAGGTTGAAGATGGAATAAGCCTTGGTTGCCTGCTGGATGACCTTCTTCAGACGAAGGATGGAGAAGTGCAAGCCTATTGCTTCTTATAGATCCCTCATTGGCTTTTGATTCCATCGATCGCAGTATCCTTTTTCACTGCCTTTGTGACTTTGGGACACCATTTTCTAATGGTTCAGCTCTTACACACAGAGATAACACTGGGTGAGTGAGACTCAGTCCCATGACATTGGAACTGAGGAGCCTCACTGCACACTATTGTGTCCCCAATGTGGTAGGAGATCAATATGATGCAGTTGGAGGTGGTCATTCAGAGATCTGGGGCAGTATGCTGATGACACCCAGTTCTGTTTCTCTGCGACATCAGAGTCAGGAGAGGCTGTGCATATTCTGAACTCATCCCTGGATGTAATCATGGGCTGGAGGAGGACTAATGCACAGAAAATAAATCATGACTAGACAGGGACCATATGTGGGTGGTAAGCAGTCCAGGAAACAGGTTGTTTGCCTGATCTGAAAGAGACAACACTCCCTCTGTTTGAACAGGATATATCTTTGGATATATCTTTGCTCTTGATATATTCTTGTCACTGGAGGCCCAGAAACCCTCAGGGGCTTGGAGCACCAATTCCCCACTTCAGCTGGAGTGGTAACTACACCAATTCCGAGAGAGGGATAGCTTAGCCACAGTGGTATACAGTATGAACTGGTAACCACACAATTAGATTCATGTAATATACTATATTTGGAGTTGCCCTTCACCTAGTTCAAAAGTGGGAGCTAGTGCAGGATGGAGCGAGTAGGAGTCTCAGTAAGGCATCCAGCTATGTGCACATTTGTGTTGAAAGAAATCTAGGGGTGTACGAAACCCTGCTTACCTGGCTCTGCCGGGTTCTGCAGGTGGGGGAAGGCGATTTGTTCCTCCCCGCCGAATCCTCGACAGGCGGGGGGAGGTGATCCATTCCTCCCTCCCTGAATCCTGCCTGGCCGGCTCCACTCCATGGCCAGGCCACGGAGCTGCCGGCCGAGCCAACCCGCAGCAGGGCCTCCAGCCACTGCTGGGCTGCTGCGGATGGAAATGGCATCCTGCTGTGGATGCCATTTGCGTCCCCACACAAGCCCGTGATAGGCTACGTAAATATTTACGTAGCCTATTGTCAGGAGCGCCCTAGCTGCCTCTTGCAGTCCTTTCCAATAGCCAACTCAGGACACAGACGATGAGGATTCTTTCCAAGGCTTTATTCCTTTATTACTTTATGACTCTTTCAGATTAGGGATGTACAAAGGTGATTTACCTGTTCGCGGATTATGTTTATGGTGGGGGGGAGGCATTCTGTCCCTCCCCCCAGAATCCTCAATGGGGGGGAGGCGCTCTGTTCCCCCCCCCCGGAATCCTTGATGGCCGGCTGTGCTCCGCGGCGGCTCTGCAGAGCAGCCGGCCAGGCCCAGGCCAGAGCCATCCGCAGCCGGATTTCCAGCCGTGGAGGGCTCTGGGTAAAAAAAAAAGAAAAAAAAGGAACTGCGTACACAAATGTCGGCGGCTACGGCCGCTGCCATTTGCATTCCATCTTAGTCTAAATATTTACGTAGACTAAGACACCAAAAATAAGGAACGCAAATGGCGGCGGCCATAGCCGCCGCCATTTGCGTATGCGTTTTTTTTTTTTTAACGCAGTCATGATAGGCTACGTAAATGTTTACGTAGCCTATCACGTGTTAAAAAAACAACAACCCACAACTCTGCAAATGGCGGCGGCCGGTCGGAAGACCAGCCGCCGCCGCAGCCACCGCCACCACTGGAGCCACCGCCACCCGGAAGATCTGCCCCATGTAAGTCTCATCCTGGGGGGGATCCACAGGGGGGCGGGGGGTGGCAGGCCATTCCGCCACAGATTTCAGGGGGCTGAATGCACTGGCATTCGGCCTTACCGGGATCCGTGGCGGAATTCTCTGCCGTCCCTATTTCAGATACTAATCACTAGCGACTAAGCAGGGAACAGCACTGGGGAAAGATAGCAGAGTAGCCTAAGCTACAGGTAAGGCAGTTGGTCCCTGTTTGAAGGAGAACCATGGGAAGACTTCGAACTTATGGGCTATGGAGAGATCCTCCCTCTTACCCTTGGGTCCTCGAGACGCGACCATTGCTTGAGCGCCAAACGAGTGGAGCGCCTCCTTTTGGCGCCCTTCATCTGTTGCCGCTCCCTGCATCTGCGCTAAGCAACCAGCAAGCCCCACTCAGTGCTCTCTCACTGCCAGGGTCACTATCTCTCCCAGGAATGGTGGCAGGAGGAATCTCTGCCAGCTGCTGTTAGGGATGTACGAAAGTCACTTACCTTTTAATGAAATGTGATTCGAGGTGGGGGGGAGGCACTCTGTCCCTCCCCCTGAAATTCTGGCTGGGGGGAGAGGCGCTCCGTCCCTCCCCCCCCCAAATCCGGGCCGGCCGGGTCCGCAAATGGCGACGGCCGTAGCCGCCGCCGTTTGTATCCCTGCAGTCAGCCGTGATAGGCTACGTAAATGTTTATGAAGCCTATCATGGCTGAGTAAAAAACAAAAAACAAAAACCGAGTGTATGCAAATGGCAGCACCCATGGGTGCCGCCATTTCCATTCCTTATTTTGGCACATCTAGTCTACGTAAAGATTTACGTAGACTATGGCAAAAATAAGGGGAACGCAAATAGCGTAGACGCTACGCTATTTGCGTTCCCCTTATTTTCGCCATAGTCTACGTAAATGTTTACGTAGACTAGACGTGCCAAAATAAGGAATGCAAATGGCGGCGCCATTTGCATACACGCGGTTTTTGTTGTTGTTTTTTTACTCAGCTGTGATAGGCTACGTAAACATTTACGTAGCCTATCATGGCTGACTGCAGGGACGCAAACGGCGGTGGCTATGGCCGCCGCCATTTGCGGACCCGGCCGGCCAGGATTCGGGGGGGGGAAGGACAGAGCGCCTCCGCCCTGGCCAGAATTTCGGGGGGGAGGGATGGAGCGCCTCCCCCC
This sequence comes from Heloderma suspectum, assembly GCF_057233095.1. Classification (NCBI taxonomy): domain Eukaryota; kingdom Metazoa; phylum Chordata; class Lepidosauria; order Squamata; family Helodermatidae; genus Heloderma; species Heloderma suspectum. Next base: position 88,383,388 of record NC_139463.1, on the reverse strand, counting down.
GACCTCGAATCACATTTCGTTAAAAGGTAAGTGACTTTTGGTTGTTGTTGTTTTTTTTACTCAGCTGTGATAGGCTACGTAAACATTTATGTAGCCCATCACAGTATTTTTTTAAAATCTAGCCATGATAGGCTACGTAAATCTTTACGTAGCCTATCACATTTTTTGGTTTTTTGGGGTTTTTTTACTGGAAATGGCAGCGGTGGCAGCCGGTCGGAAGACCGGCTGCTGCCACCGCCGCTGAACCGCCTCCACAGCTGCCACCGCCAGGAAGATTCGCCCAAGTCCCATCCCGGGGGGGGCGGGGGGCAGACCGTTTCGCCACTGATTTCGGGGGCTGAATGCGCTGGCATTCGGCCTCTCCGAGATTCGTGGCGAAATTCTCTGACATCCCTAGCTGCTGTGCTTGTGAGAGATGAGCGTGCTCCTCTTCCATGGATTGCTGTTCTTCCTCAGAATCAGAACTGCTCTGGGGCTCTATGGGCTCAGTTTCCAACCTGACATCTATTACAGCTAAAGCAGGGATGCAAATGGCATCCCTTACACCATTTGCGTTCCTGCTTTAGCTGTGATAGTCTACGTAAATACATACGTAGGCTATCACGGGCCAGCGTAGGGACTCAAATGGTGGCCACTACAAGGGCTGCCATTTGCGGCCACAGCAGCCTGGCAGCGACCGGAGCTGCTGCCGCCATGCCACCACCAGAGCCACAGCCAGGTAGGCTCCATTTTGTGGGGCTTTCGCAGGGTGGTGGAGTGGGGGGCTCCGTTCTGCCATGGATACCGGGGGGCTGAATTCACTGGAATTTGGCCCCCCTGGGATCCATGGCAGAATTCTCTAACATTCCTAAGAAATGTACAGGCTGTTTATGAGCTATTGAGTCATGTTCCAAGTTCTGTTGTTGACATACAAAGTTCTAAATCAACTAGGAGCAAGGCACATAGCAGACTGTTCCCCTCTATATACCCAGCCTATGCAAGCTTTCCCTGTTTTGAGATTCCTTATCATACCACTTCTCCATTTTATGGTTTCTTTTTATTTATTTATATCAACACTGTATTTTGACCATGTTTGGATACTTTTCTATGTCATCTGCTTAGATATTTTATTACCTTAAACACTCTACAAGTATTAATTTTCCCCACTGAGAATACCACATTTCTTTCTTTACACCCACAAGTGAAACCACAACTCTGAAAATATCTTTTTCTCAGTCCTAACCACTCTTCACCAATGTTTCTGATTAGGTGCTGCCCATTTCTCTATGTAATGACAACTGCTATCCTGGTTACATCAGGAAAAAGAAGGAAGGGGAGCCATTTTGCTGTTATGATTGTGCCCCATGTCCTCAAGGGAAGATTTCTAATCGGAAGGGTAAATGTCATAGATCTTCACACATATCAAGCATGCTACATATCATACAATATCACGCAAAACTGATATAATGAAAGTTGGCATGGTCTTTGGTTTGGAAGGAGTAGGAACAGGTTACTGATCCTTGAATATCTGTGTCTGTGAAAGTTTAAAACACTTATTGATGGAAAGATCAGAGACAGATGGACAGACAGACATGTTCTATGTTGGTGCGGAACTTGAAAGGAACAGGTCAATGGGACCAGAATGACTAAAATTCGTCCTAAATACTCATTGGTACATTTCCTAGCACACCTTTTGTAATGGAATTTAAAGAAAAAATTCCCAGGAGGGCTTAGAGATGGTTTGGGAAGGTTGAGAAACCACATCTCCCGGACTGAGCAGTCATTTGCATTTAGATGTTTTCTTTGTTATATGGATAGCTCTGGCTAGTAAAGCACTCAGATTTCTTGATGTAGGCAGGGACAATAGTTCCCAAGACTTAAGGATTTTAACGTAATTTTTGTGTGGTGGTCATGCTAGGGACACATGCCATTTCACATGCCATTTCACTAGGGATGGACGAAAGGGACTTACCTCATCCCGCAGCTTGCTTTGCGGTGGGAGGGAGGCTCTTCGCTTCTCCCCCCGAAGTTCAGGCAAGGGGGGGGAGGCGCCCCACCTCGCCCGGCTGAAATTCAGGCCAGGGGGGAGGCGCCCCATTCCTCGCCACCAAAATTCAGGCCGGGTAGGAGTGCCCTGTCTACCCGGCCGCGAAAAAAAAGTAAAAACACACACACACCCGTGATAGGCTACGTAACGATTTATGTAGCCTATCATGGCTAGATTTCCAAAGTCAGCCGTGATAGGCTATGTAAATCGCCACGTAGCCTATCTAGGGATGTCAGAGAATTTCTCCACAAATCTTCGGGATTTCCCTGAAATTGGTGGGGAAATTCTCCGCCGTCCTCCTGCCCCCCCGGGATGGGACTTACCGTGGCCGAATGTCCCTCTTGGTGGCAGGTCCCGGCGGTGATTCAGCAGCATTTCATCAGGGGCGGGGGCGGCAGCCGGTCTCCTGACCGGCTGCCGCCGCCGCCATTGCAAAAAAAAAAGTAAAGTGAAAAAAAAAACACCACACCCGTGATAGGCTACGTAACAATTTATGTAGCCTATCACGGCTAGATTCCCAACGTTAGCCGTGATAGGCTACGTAAATCATCACGTAGCCTATCACGGGTGATTTTGGAGATAAAAAAAAAGCACGTATGCAAATGGCGGCGCCCATGGGGCGCCACCATTTGTGTTCCTTATTTTGGCACGTCTAGTCTACGTAAACATTTACGTAGACTACGGCGAAAATAAGGGAACGCTATTTGCGTTGCCCTTATTTTCACCATAGTCTACATAAATCTTTACGTAGACTAGACGTGCCAAAATAAGGAACTCAAATGGCAGTCCCCATGGGAGCCACCATTTGCGTACGCACATTTTTTCCCCCCCCAAAGTCACCCGTGATAGGCTACGTGACGATTTACGTAGCCTATCACGGCTGACTTTGGAAATCTAGCCGTGATAGGCTACGTAAATCGTTACGTAGCCTATCATGGGTGTGTGTTTTTTTTTTACTTTACTTTTTTATTTTGCAATGGCGGCGGTGGCAGCTGGTCGGGAGACCGGCCGCCGCCCCCGCCCCCGCCGAACCGCTGCCGGGACCCACCGCGGAGAGGGACATTTGCCGAAGGTAAGTCCCATCCCGGGGGTGGGGGGGGGCGGTGGAGAATTTCCCCAACACTTTCTGGGGAACGAATGTGTCGGCACTCGGCCTCCCGAAGATTCGTGGAGAAATTCTCCGCCAACCCTACATTTCACACACTATTTCACATGCCAACAAGGTTATGCTCAAAATCCTACAGGCTAGGCTTCAGCAGTATGTATGTGAACTGACAACTACCAGAAGTACAAGCTGGGTTTTGAAGAGGCAGAGGAACTAGAGATCAAATCGCCAACATTCGCTGCATCATGGAGAAAGCAAGAGAATTCCAGAACAACATCTATTTCTGCTTCATTGACTACGCTAAAGCCTTTGATTGTGTGGATCACAACAAACTGTGGCAAATTCTTAAAGAGATGGGAGTACCAGACCACCTTACCTGTTTCCTGAGAAACCTGTATGAGGGTCAGGAAGCAACAGTAAGAACCGGACATGGAACAACCGATTGGTTCAAAATTGGGAAAGGAGTACGACAAGGCTGTATATTGTTGCCCTACTTATTTAACTTATATGCAGAGTACATCATGAGAAACGCCGGGTTGGATGAATCACAGGTCGGAATTAAGATTGCTGGGGGAATTATCAACAGCTTCAGATACGCAGACGATACCACCCTAATGGCAGAAAGCAAAGAGGATCTAAAGAGCCTCTTGTTGAGGGTGAAAGTGGAGAGTGCAAAAGCTGGTTTGAAACTCAACATTAAAAAAGGAAGATCATGGCATCTGGCCCCATCACTTCCTGGCATATGGAAGGGGAAGAAATGGAAGCAGTGACAGATTTTACTTTCTTGGGCTCCAAGATCACCACAGACGGTGACTGTAGCCATGAAATTAAAAGACACTTGCTGTTTAGGAGGAAAGCTATGGCAAACCTAGACAGCATAGTAAGAAGCAGAGATATCACCTTGCCGACAAAGTCCATCTAATCAAAGCTATGTTTTTCCCAGTAGTAATGTATGGCTGTGAGAGCTGGACTATAAGGAAGGCTGAGTGCCGAAGAATTGATGCTTTCGAACTGTGGTGTTGGAGAAGACTCTTATGGGTCCCCTGGACTGCTAGGAGGTCAAATCAGTCCATCCTAAAGGAAATCAACCCTGAGTGCTCATTGGAAGGACAGATACTGAAGCTGAAGCTCATATATTTTGGCCACCTAATGCGAAGAGAAAACTCATTGGAAAAGACCTTAATGCTGTGAAAGATCAAAGGCAAAAGGAGAAGGGGACAGCAAAGGATGAGATGGCTAGATAGCATCACCCATGCAATGAATATGAACTTGAGCACACTCCGGGAGAGAGTGGAGGACAGGAAGGCCTGGCGTGCTATGGTCCATGGGGTCACGAAGAGTCGGACATGACTCAACGACTGAACAACAACAACATGCTAGACATGACATCAGATCTTTCTTCTCAAATAAAATCTCAGGGTCCTGAGAAATCAGTGCACTAGTTTTTGGATCAGTTCCTTCCAAGGTGATAGTCTTAAACCACTTTAGGTCATTGACCCTGGATACTTGGCTCTTGGCACCCCCAGTTGTCCCAGAGTGAGGCAAACCCCAGCATTATGCTCATCTTCAGAAAGCCCTCTCAAAGGCCCATGGTTTAGTCCATGCGAAGTCATAGGACATGATCCGCCAAAAGCCTCATTTTGAAAGGACAATTTTTTCCTCATCCCAATAAAACCAAGACTTGTTGCACAGCGAAAGCACTTTGGGTTGCCATTAGGGATGCTGTAGAAATTCGAGATGGACTAAAATGAGCTCAAATTTCTAAGAATCTCACCTGCGGAATCAGCTGCGGAGCGATCCCTTCAGGGCGTGCGGAGTCAGTGGACTTTTGAATAAATTCATAGGAAAATACTAGGGATGTACAAAAGTCACTTCCTTTTTCAAAGGGTAACATTCGCGTTGGGGGGGGAGGAGCTCCTTCCCTCCCCCCGAAATTCTCCCCGTGAAATTCTCACAGCGACTCCACGGAGCTGCCGGCCAGGACCGCCCACAACCGGACATCTGGCTGCTGAGCTGCAAAGGGACGCAAATGGTGGCCGCCGTAGCTGCCACCATTTGCGTCCCTGTATTTTGCCATGATAGTATATATACGTAGATAAATATATCTACGATATATGATAAATATATATGATAAATATATATATTATAAATATATACGTAGCCTATCATGGAAAAAAAAAAAAGGAACACAAATGGCGGCAGCTACAGCGGCCGCCATTTGCGTTGCTTTTTTTTTGCTGTGATAGGCTACGTAAATATTTACATAGCCTATCACGGCCTCCGCAGGGACACAAATGGCGTTCCTGCATTAGCTGTGATAGGCTATGTAATTATTTACATAGCCTATCACGGCTATAACGAAGAAGCGAATGGCAGCCACAGAAGCGGGGGCCATTCACAAAGCAGCATGAACAGCAGCAGGTAAGTGCTCCATTTCATGCGCCTTTTGCAGGGTAGGGGGGCAGGGGTTTTCGTTCCACCACAGATTTCGGGGGGCCAAATGCACTGGCATTCGGCCTCACCGAGATCTGTGGCAGAATTCTCTGACATCCCTAGAAAATATATAAGTTTCTCCTGAGGAAACGTTGAATGGAATGGGGGACACTATGCTAAATGTTACGTACTGAGGTAAATGATGTAAATACTTATGTAAGTACTCAAGTACTTATTTACATGATATTCTGCATGATGAAAAAAAAGTATTTGCACTGGCTGTGGGCGGATGATGGAAGAAAAGTCACCTGACTATCCATGACATGCAAACGGGTCAGATTTTACACAGGCTATTCATCCCTAGTTGCCATACTCAAAAAGCTGTCCACCACAACCCCAAGATTTCTTGGTCAGTCACTGCTGTCTTGGATCCCCCAGCTTAAATGTGAAGTTGGTATTTTTTGCTCTGATGTGCAACACTTTACACTTGCTTACATTGAACCTAGGGATGGCAGAGAATTCCGCCACGGATCTCCGTGAGGCCGAATGCCAGTGCATTCGGCCCTCCGAAATCTGTGGTGAAATGGCCTGCCACCTCCCCGCCCCCTTGTAGATACCCCCTGGGATGAGACTTAACTGGGGTGGATCTTTCAGGCGGCGGCGGCTCTGGCGGCGGCTTCAGCAGCGGCTGCGGCTGGTCTTCCGACCGGCTGCCACCGCCGCCATTTGCAGTCCTGTAAAAAAAAACACAAAACGACATGATAGGCTACATAAAGATTTACATAGCCTATCATGGCTGGGTTTAAAAAAAAAAAAACCATGTACACAAATGGCGGCGGCTACAGCCGCCGCCATTTGCGTTCCTTATTTTTGACCGTCTTAGTCTACGTAAATATTTACGTAGACTATGATGGCAAAAATAAAGAGGAACGCAAATAGCTTAATGGGTGCTATTTGAGTCCCTTTTTGATTCGCAGTTTTAGCCTATGTAAATATTTACATAGGCTAAAATGGTGAATCAAAAAGGGACGCAAATAGCGCCCGCTACGCTATTTGCGTTCCCCTTTATTTTCGCCATCATAGTCTACGTAAATATTTACATAGATTAAGACGGCCAAAAATAAGGAATGCATATGGCGGCCATAGCCGCCGCCATTTGCGTACACAGGGTTCCCCCCCCAGAGCCATCCGCAGCTGGAAATCTGGCTGCGGACGGCTCTGGCCTGGCTTGGCCTGGCCGGCTGCTCTGCACAGCTGTCGTGGAGCACAGCCGGCCGTGGAGGATTCCGGGGGGGGAGGAACGGATCACCTCCCCCCCCGTCAAGGATTCGGGGGGAGGGACGGAACACCTCCCCCCCCACCATCAACATAATCCGCAGAAAGGTAAGTGACTTTTGCACATCCCTAATTGAACCACAGTTGTTATTTTGATACCCATTATTCCAAGGTGGGGAGATCTTTTTTGGAGCTGTTCCAAGTACCTCTTTGTTTTAACCACCATAAACAATTTGATGCCATCAGCAACCTTGGCCACCTTGCTGTTCACCCTAATTTCAGATCATTGAGGATCCATTTGAAATACATGGGTCCCAATACAGATCCCTGTGGAACCCCTATGTCTGCATCCCTCCAATGGGAGAATTCACCATTCATTCCTACTCTCTACTTTCTGTTCTTTAATGAGCGAGGAAGTAACCCATAAGAGGACCTCTCATCTTATGCCTAGACTGCTAGGTTTGCTCAGGACTCTGGTCAGGGATTTAGTCAAAAGCCTTTTAGAAATTGAGGTAAATAAATAATGTCAATCAGATCACCTGCATCCACATCTTTATTGACACTCTCAAAGAACACTAAAAGACCTGACTTACCATTGCAGAAGCCATGCTTATTCTTTTTCAGCAGGGTTTACCCTTCCATATGCTAACTTATTGTATCTTTAATAATGTTTTCAACCAATGGTGCAGAGGATGATCTTAGGACATGTTACACATTTCTTTTAGAAGATCAGCAAATTCACATTTGAGTTCTATAGGAACTCTAGGATGGATATTGTCTGGGCTCAGTAATTACTATCTTTCAGTTTTCCAGTAATCTTCTGTCACCACTATTTGACTCAGATCCTCACACGGCCTTCCTGAAAACATCAGTTCAGACAAAGGTATCTATCCTACATCTTCTGCACTGAAGGTAGATGAAAAGAATTCAGTTAGCTTCTCTGCATTCTCCTTATCTTCATTTAGTACTCCTTTAACTCCATTGACATTGAATTCTTTATCATTGGCCTTGATGTTCCTAGTGATATGCTTCTCAAAATGCTTCTTTGCATCTCTTATTGTCTGCTTGAAACTTTTTTTGCACAATTTTGGGCTCCATTTTCTTCTTCTCATTTCTTCTCATTTTCTTCTTCTCCATTTTCTGAAGGAAGCCTTTTGTCCTTGACACTGCTAATTTATTTATTATTTATTATTTCATGTATTGTTATTATTATTAATTAACAATGGTGTTGACCACTTAGACTTTGAGCTGCATTTTAATCCTCTTGTATACATTCTAGATAAGCTTCTATTACTGTGGTTTTGAGTAACCACATGTTGAAGGGATTAACACCCTTGACTCCCCTTTTCAACTTTTTACCAGTTCCCTCATTGTAGACAGGTTTCCACTTTTAAAGTCAAATGTGACTGTTTTGGACTTCCTCAGCAATTTTCCCACTTAAAGATATATTAAAAGTAGTCTCCATCCCTCTCTGTGGGCTGGCTGTGAGCACTAATTGAAGTTGTTTTAGATATATGTTCTTGTATATTGCTCTGTTCGTGTGTTTTTTTTATAGAATAGGCTTTAAAAATACAAATATTGTATTTTTAAATGTTTTAATCTTTGTAAACTGCCCAGAGAGCTTTGGCTATTGGGAGGTATAGAAATGTAATAAATACATAAAATAAAATAAATATTTTCTTAGGATAAATACTCCTTTCACCCTTTCTCTCCTCACTCTCTACGCTTACCCCTGACTCATTCATTTTCCTTTACAAGGGTTTTACATACTCCTGCTTACCTCATCCCTTCCACCTCACCCCCCAAACGCTTCCTCCTGCCAGCTGAACAGTCCACACATTCCATGCCTAGTTTAATGTCAGGAGCCAGTCTCAATGAGAACTCAGCTCATCTCCCCACAGTCTAAGTTTTTACTGAAGGCTTAAATAGTTTATTTTTCTGGTGTCTGCAATGCAATTGTGCTACCACAGTATTTCCCCCAAAGTAATGTGTTTGTTTTAATACTTACTTCTGTTAGCGAAATAGATACACTATTTCAGAGGTTTGTGTGCATTTGGGTTGAACGGAATTTCCTCACTCTGCCGATGATACTTTGCCAAAGTTAAGAAGTGCCTTTTGATGAATGCTTGTCTTTTTGAACGTAACGCAGCTTCCCCAGTCTCCTCCCCTCCCTGCCCTGGGACTGCTCCCCTTTTCCCCATCTCTGTGCTCCATTTCCGAGTGCAGAGACATAGCCAGAACTACACTGGCTACTAGGGGGAGGGGAGAACACAATTTCTGGGCTCCAAGGTTGGAGCCCTGTTTCTGAAGTCAGATCCCAGAAATGGAACAATCCTATGACCCCCAAGACGCTGTCTAGGGGCATAGGATTGCTCTTTAAACTAGCTGAATCCTGTTTGAAAACCTTTTCTGTTGGTGTCCGGTTCTAGTCTATATAACAGGATCACTGTAAGGATTCCTTGGACAATGTATATGAAGCAGATGCAAACACTGTAAATCACTTTACAAATGCAAACTCTTCTTTACTTGGTATTAAAGCAGCTGGCTGATCATCTCCTTTCCTAGGCAGATCCTTGGTTAACACCTTCAGATGGATGGCTGATGTTTCTTCAGTGGGAGCTAATGGTTAGCAGATAATTGTGGATTCCTCTGTGTTTTTTATTGAGAAACCCATCGTGAAAGTGACAGCCCTGGAGCTAACACTAGGGTGACAGACATTACACATTAGATGACTGTGAAAGAAGTCAGATGGGAACAGAAAAGTGTGGAGTGACTGAAGGATGCCACTTCTCTCCCTCAGGCCCTCATATGGGATGACAGAACTTCTACTTTCAGCAAATTCTTCTTGGATCCACCTATATCCCAATGAACTGTATATTGTATGGAAAATATTTTCTTATTTAAAGATGCAGTTAAGTCTCCAGTGCCCTCTGATCCAGAGGAAACCAAGAACAAGCAGTACTACCTAGAAATTCATCACATATGGGGAAAAATGGGGAAAGCGTAATAATACACCCTTCTTAAAATGTCCGAAGGACTTTATATCTACCATTTCCACATGGCTTTGGCTATGTACTGTCTATTTGGCAACAGGAGATGCACAGTGCTGACAATCTGTAGTCCTGCCTGACATATAGGCCCCCGTAGCAATGTCAATTGCCTGATACTAAGATGCTACTGGGAATTACTTTGAACAATAAAACATCCCTGATGTGAACACAGGGAAAGAAAACTGTTGACTGTCCTGAATACTGCAAATATGGTGAGAAGTATGGTGTAAGGAAAAGGAACTAACCATTACCAGGATGAAAACATGATGCTCTTCGCTTTCAGCCTGTCCTTTGAATAACAAATTCTCTGGTGTTAAAATTTGAGAACATGATGCATGCTTTATTATTACATATCCAAATTAATACAGAGTAGTATTAGCATGGCCCGTCATTATAAACCTTTTGTACACTGGCTTCCCCCTAGCGCGCGTGCACACACACACACACACCTTAACTGACACACACACACCTTAACTGAAGTGATCAGACAGAAGAGCAAAGCCACTGTGGTCTTTTAAAAAAACAACAACCCACATTTCTCCAGTTGTCTGATAACCTAATATTCTTTACTCACTTTTGTTATAACCATATCGAAGTACTCTGTGGATCTCAAAAACCTCTTATGAGAAAACTAGATTACGACAACATTTCCAGCTCACCCGGGTTGGAGGACAGGGGGATACCTGCCAAGGCACCAGCAAGGGAGCTATTTAAAAGATGTTGACCTCACAGATTCTGTACAGCACAGCGGGCTGTTCAGGGTTTTAGCTTTCACGTGGATATTCTATTGTGCAAGCGGATAAAACAATCAGTAGTAACTTTCTTTCGAGGGATTATACCAGGGACAATATTGTTATAGGCTGTACTCAAAGAGCATTAGAGAGCTCAAATTATTTCAATCAATGTGCATTTCAAAACTGTGCATGAAAGAATGTGTACTTTTTAAAGATTTACACAAATATACTTTCATCAATGGCAGTAGAATGCCTACACTCCAGAAGTGCACACAACTGATGCGTACATTTGAAAAATACACACAAAATTATGCAGGGATTTTCACTCTATATATAAAAAAGTGAAGTTTGCAATTTGCTATGAACTCAGGTCAGAACGAGCTTTGAGAGGGAATTCGAAGAATTTTGGCAAGCTCGTGTTTGGCTGGTTCACACATCTCTATTGTAAAGTAAAGGAGGAGGAGGAGATAAAATGTACTGTCCACTGGCAATACCTAGATTTAAATTTGATTTGTTTGCTTGTAAAACATTGTAAGCCACAACACAACAACAGCAATCATATGATAAGTGACCTAAGCCATGTTTCGAAGTTCCAAGTTATCTAGGAGGGGAACATCATTCCAAGAAAGCATGAAGGGAGTCATTTTACAAGATGATGACTTCTCAAGAACTGTAAATCAAAAGGGGATGTCAACTCAATTTTTTTTCCTGTTCTTTCATACATATTTTTTATGGTGCAAGTGGTTTAAATAATCAGTTTTGATCGGGATTTTTTTTGGGGGGGGGGGTATGCCAGGGACTGTGTTATTGCAGGAAGAATTCCAGGAGAAGCAGAGAACTAAAATAATGCCATGCAATGTTCAATAATGCTTCTACACATAATTCGGGAGAGCAAACAATGCCTCGTCAGAGGTAAGCATGGCTATAAGAAACTGTCTAAAATGCTTCAGGTATTGTTATCTTTTCATTACATGGTATGTATCTTTCATTACAGTGTGATGTCAAAGAACTACCAGCATATCTTAGCCTTGGTTTTTGCTATAAAGGAGATCAATGAAAATCCCACCATCTTGCTTAATATCACACTTGGGTTTCACATCCATGAGAGCTACTACAACCCACAGATGACCTACATGGGCACCCTCAGTCTGCTTTCTACAATGCATAGATTTCACCCCAACTACAAGTGTCATGTGCAGAACAATCTGATAGCCATCACTGGGGGAATTTACTCTCTCATCTCTCTTGAGATAAGCACAATCTTGGAGACTTACAAGGTTCCACAGGTAGGTTTGTAGACCTCAGCTGGCTTCTTCATCCCAAAACGGCAGAAATAACAGGCATTGACTTAAGGCCATTGACACCTTTCCCCATGGATTTACTAGAGGTCCAGTCAGACAAGATAGGCAGTCAGTGTTCCCACAGGGCAAAATAAGTAGTTCTACATGTTAGGAAAGGTAAGCAAGCATATTTCTTTAACAACCTTTATTCAAACTCAACCTAATTTATTTCATAAACCATTCCCTTGAATAAACATCTTAATTTTGATTTCATTTTGTTATGTTTTTTTCTTGTCGTGTTTTCAGCTCTATCTCTATGGCATAGGAACCAGGTTACTGAGGTGCTCTTAGTGATGGAGGGTTTATTTTGGTGGCAGAAGTTAAAGAGATTACAGCTGTCATGGTATTCCCTAATGCTGAGGTCTAATTGGGAACTTTATTAAAAACTGTGGCAATAAGTACCATAAGTTTTCTGTCCCCCCTTTTAAAAAAAGAAATAAAAGTTGGATGACCCACATGCTGTTCCATTGCATCTGGTGGAAGTAATGGGATAACATACACAACCTGGTGCCCTCCAGATACTTGGGACTTCAGCACCCCACAGCCTCAGCCAGCATGGCCAATAATTAGGAATGCTGGGAGCTGTAGTACAAAACATCTGGATCACAACAGATTGGGGAAGGCTGTCATATACTGTTTCTCTCCCATATGGGTTTTAGAGCTACATTCATTGATTGCAACAGCATCTGACATAGGGGTCTGCCAACTTTTTTTGCCTGTGGGTGAACTGGGCAGACTTCGTCATTTGAAAAGCTGTCCAGGATGCCACCTTAAAATGGCTGCCATGGGCCTGGCTAGCCACTAAGGACAAGTACATGGCTTTTACTTGTCCTTTGTGAACACAAGGTGAGATCTGAGTCTCAACACACAAAAGACCTCCTGTGAGTGCAGTTTTCTGAGCCAACAAAATCCTATTCCTTCTCTTCTCTTCTTTCCGCTCTCACTCTGCCAGCCATTTCCCCATCCCTTTTTCTCTCACACCCCAGATCTCTACCTAAACTCTGCCTGGGTTTGCACAACATGCTAATCCACACTCAGTGATTGAGTGTGGGCTGTTGTTAAATCATGGGTTGTTGGTTGAACCATGGGTCAGAGTGTTGCCTGAACCCAGTATACATATTTTCCACAGGGTGACTTGTTAACCATGTAGTGTGGCTTATTTTTCTCAGACAAGTGACTTTGAGGACCCATGGTTTGTTGTTTGGTTTTTCAAGGTGGTTAACAAACCACACTGTGGAGTGCATGTGCTGATAATGCATACATACATGCATAGACACTTCTCCTCTTCACTGCAACCACATGAAAAACCACAATCAATCTCTTTCAGGATCCCTCCAAAATCCCTCCTCTCTGAATCATCGCAACACTTTTGTGTCCCCCCCCACTCAATGAAATCATAGAAGTACACAACCCTTCCCAATTCCCCAGGTTGCTTAAGCTGGCTCCACCATCACCACAGCTAGCTTCCGCTCCCCGCCCAGGTGCTGATGCAGGGTCTGCTTTGCTTTCCTGTGTCCCCATCACCTGCTGCTCTCTGAATGGTCATTTGGGAGCAGGGCTGGCACTTAGACACCAAAGTCCAACCCTAGCTGCACCACAGCCTCCGAATCTAATCAGAACTGTCCCTGAAACACAGAACTGCATAGCACAAAACCCGAACTGTCAAGAATGCACACCTCCTTTGCATATCATGATATAATGACTCTAGTCACATGCTGGGAAACTGAGCATGACTTGGAGCATTCCTAAATGTCCCTAAATGGCATTTAGTAAAAGTTATATTCAATCAATTATGTTAATAAGGAATGGGAGAAACAACTATGCCAGGAATCTTACAGAGGGAAGATTAAAAAAAAACATTTTCCACCCATGGCTTCAATGTTTCAAGCAATGTTACATCTCTAGTCTTCCACTACTCATCACCCAATTACATAGTTTTTAGACACCTCTTTGTGATACTACCTTGTCTTAAATATTGTATTCAGCAGCAGTCTAAATATTTCATAATGCAAAATTGTTCCATTTCTCCAGTTTGGGGGCAGAGCGAGAAGAAAAGGACAGGGTTCTTTGTTTTTTTCCTGAATAATTCCATTTTCTCTCTCTCTAGCCTTGCCATCTCAACTCCCAGAAAAATGAGAAGGCAGGAAAAAATAGTCTGACATGTTTCTCCTGCTTGTAATTTCAGTGTCTTGCATTCAGGTTTTCTACTATTTCCCCAAGGAATATTCCATGCCAAAATGTAATCAGATTTTCCAAAACCAAATCTGAAAATGAATGTCTTTGTTTTCACATTCATTGTTCTCATTTCTTTTGTACATTTGTTTTACCTTAAAGTGCAATACAAATGAGGATACACTCATTTATTCATTTGTTTTTGAAATGAATGCACATTTCATCCTGTGGCATACTCAGTGATGTTCATTATCTTAGCCTGTTGAGCAAGCTACAATATCTCCTAGAGAAAAAATAGCCTGGCCACTGTTATCCATCCATTACTAACCTCTAGGATGGTATAATACACGGTACGTGAGACTACCTTTGAAGGCTTTGCTCAGTACAGATTGCAGCATCGAGCTTTCTCATTGGGAATGGTCATGCTAAATATATCTTGCCAGTTCCTCTTCTTGTGATTATTACTTGTATTTATATTCATGAGACGCCAATCAAATGAATTCCCAAGGTGTCATACTACCTTTAAAAAAAAGCAGACAATGTTACAATAAAATCTAACCAAAATGTAAATGAAGCCTGCAAATAATATAAAATCAAGAGAACACCAACACATAGCCAGCACAATAAAAAGCAGTACAAATGGCAACATAATATAATACAGCAGAAATGAAGAGCTAAGACCACTTAATAAATACAGAACCTCAAACCTCAAAAAGTGTCATAGGGATTAAATATGATAGATTAAAAGCAAAAACGATGACAACAAAAGTCTTACCCTGTTACTGAAAGTAATACAATTTTGATAGCGGGTCATCTTCCCTTGGGAGGGCACTACACAACCAGGTGGCATCCCCGAGAAGTTCATCTCCCCAGTGGCCAGCCTGCAGAGTTCTGGAAAAGGGGACAGGCAAACCCAGGCTTCGTTGGCCATGGGTAGGCACATGAGGGAATCGGTGTTTCATGAACCCCCAAGACACCAGGCCATGAAGAGCTGTGTAGGTCAAACCAGCACTTTGGGCTCCGAGGTGAACAGGAAGCCGGCTAGTGTAAGACATTCCAATAATCTGCTCCTTAATAGCTACATTAACTGTTAATCTGTCTCCCAGTCCAAGTAATGGTAAAAGCATTTATCTATAGAGACCTTCATGCCTCAAAGACTGAGAAGCTAAAGAATTGGTGTCTATAACATAAGTTTGCCAAAATACTATCTCTCTCCCTAGTTTCCCTAACAGAAATGAGAAAGGTTGGGCTAGAGAGAAGAACTTTTCTGTCAGGTCACCTTGTTTATACAATGCCACCCACCACCCTGCCCCGCCCCGCCCTGCCCTTGCTACAGGGAGGAACACCTGGAGCCATCTCTACTATCGTTTTGGTTCCAGGTTAACATTTTTTTATATGTCCAAGCCAGGCCTGTGGGGGGGGGAGCAAAGGGGGCAGTTTGTCCTGGGCCCCCACGCAGCAGCCCCCCCTCCAGAGAGGGCACGTTTATATCTCTCCCCCTACCCCGCACCCCATTACTGGGAAAAAAATCTTTAAGTGGCCTCTGCTAGAAATTGCCTTCTATGTGTTACTATACTGGATAAATTGGGGTGGAGATGGGCTGCGTGATCTGAACTGGTTTTGAATTGGGGTCTTTTTTGTCTTCCATTATACTTGCCTTAAGTAATTAATTGGCCTTCATTTTGTAGTACTAGGCATTGCTTCTCAGTCTGTTTTTACTCTTTCCCTTCTTTTGGTGGTGCAAAGTAATGCCTAGACCATATATTTCTAACCAAGTTCCACAAGTGTGTATTCGCTGATTTGCTGTCTTCAAAAAATTATTATTTTAAACCCTGTGATTATGTAACCATTCTCAGCATTGAGTTCAATTGCCTGCAGCCTCAGTTTTCCTGTGTGTGAAATGGGTTCCCCCCTCCCCCCACTTTCTTCCAATCACTGATAAGTTGCTTTAGAACACACATTCCTGGCTAAATTCCTCCTTTTTCTGCTTGCTGGCCACACTTCAAAAAAAGCCTGTGGTTATCTACAGTATACCAAATATTCAAGGGCAACATTTCAATCATTTCTTCCTATAAAGGTCACCCATTATAACAGAACTTCTGGTCATAATCTTTACCCCACATTGGCTGTTTTTGAGGTGTGCCTTGTGGGCCTTCTTTCAATCTTGTGCATTTTCACTTTGAAGCCAGTTAGTGTAAGTGACTTTCATACATCCCTACCTTCAGCTAAAATGCTAAATGTAGCCTGGGTAATACAGTTCTCTCTAGTCCCTTTCAGCAGGCAGCTCAATCCAGGACAGACCAACTCTACTGCCAGCAGCTACAGTACGGGACACATGTCTCTATTGTGCCATCCTCCAATTCTCATAGTTCTTTGGGGTCTTGTTGTTCCTGTTTGTCAGTATTAATTCTTCACCCTTCCAAAGAACTGCAGAATCCTTGGAGATTGCTCATATCATATGACTGGACTTCCAGAAGCACAGCCAGGCCTCACAGACTGAGCTTGGCCAAAGAGAGCAAGTAGGGATGTCAGAGAATTCCGTGACGGATCTCGGTGAGGCTGAATGCCAGTGCATTCAGTCCCTGGAAATCCATCGCGGAATGAAGCCCCCACCCCCCCCACCCCACAAAAGGCGCGCGGGATGAACTCCCCGCCACCCCCAACCCACAAAAGTCATGTGACACGGCACATTTACCTGGTCCTGTCTGCGCTGCTTTGCGAATGGCGGCCGTCCTGCAGCCACCATTCTCTTCCTCTTCATAGCCGTGATAGGCTACAAAAATACTTACGTAGCCTATCACGTCTAACACAGGGACGCCATTTGCATCCTTGCGGAGGCCATGATAGGATATGTAAGTATTTACATAGCCTATCACGGCAGGGGGAAAAAACCCCAGTGTACACAAATGATAGGCTATGTAATAATAATAAATGATAGGCTATGAATACTATGTCACGGCAGGGGGAAAAAACCCCAGCGTATGGCGGCTATGATAGGCTATGTAAGTATTTACATAGCCTATCATGGCAGGGGGGAAAAAACCCAGCGTATGCAAATGGTGGTAGCCACCGCCATTTGCGTACGCTGGGGTTTTTTTTCCCCTGCCGTGATAGGCTACATAAATATTTACGTAGCCTATCATGGCTAAATACAGGGACGCAAATGGTGGCAGCTACAGCAGCCACCATTTGCATCCCTTCAGGGCTGCCCAGCGGACGGATGTCCGGCTGCGGGTGGCCGGAGCCAGCTGGTGGCTCCGTGGCTTGGCTGTGGAGTGGAGCCAGCCGAGCAAGATTCCAGGGGGGAGGACCGGATTGCCCCCCCCATCGAGGATTCTGGGGGGAGGGATGGAACGCCTCCCACCCCAGCGGAAACAGGACGGAATGGAAGGTAAGTGTTCCGTCCATCCCTAAGTGCAAGACATCCACAATTGAGGCCAGATGTATATATTTTATCATATTATATCATATCATATTATATTTTATTATATATTATATTTTATTATATATTATATTATATTATATTATATTATATTGATGTGAGTATGTTTATGCACTTCCAAGGAGCTTTGTCATAAGACACGAGATTCTTGTTACACTGCAGTAGTGTCTGTGTGTTTTGGTCCTCTAATACAGGGAATCCCAATGTCTCCTAACTCAAGCTTTTCCCAACACCCCCTTGCAGTAAAGTGCCTGGCTTCTAGAAGTTTCTCCACCAATTCCTGGAGAATTTAATTCCAAATGTTTTACCATATAGGATGAAAATTAGATCACTTTGTGTTAAGCCAGACCCGATCTGCCTGCTACTCCAGTTGCTCCCAAGCCCTTCCAATAGATTTGCAGGTTAAGGGTAGCTATGCAGTTTTTGAGCTCCCATTTTGTGAGCAGCCTGCATTCTGTGACAGCTTTAGAAGCTATGATGTCTAGTATACCATAAAGAACCTTTAACATATTTTGCAGGACAACCACTGTTTCCCAGGACTGCGACTGAGAACCATTTCATGGTGGGGTATCAAGGCCAGTCTGCCCAGGCACAGGGAATCCATGGTCTGGCTCTTTTCCTCACTGGCCTACAGTTGTTTAAACCCTTGTTTCATAAGAGCTGAGATTAATAACACTATAGACACTTTCACAGCAACATACCGTGCATCTCTTACTAACAATCCACAATTCCCCACGTTTTGAGTCTGGGGTCAAAAATACTGGGTCTATGAAATGATATGAGCAATATTCTCTGGGTCTCACTAATCTGAGCAGGATGCTGGCTGATATTCCCCTTGCTCTGGACAAAGAGAGGTTGGACGCACCTCATATGTCCCCCGCTGCCGCTTCCCCTGTTCTGCTCCTCTAGGTGTCACAACAATGCCAGCACAGGGAAAGCACATTTTCTCCCCTATAATTATCAACATGTCTCTCATTAACTGTCCTCCTCACTAAGCCCAAGGGATATCTAGGGGCCTCAAGAAAACATATCAACAACACTGGGATATTTTATAAAGCCATCCTTATAAAAGCTGGGCCAAAGGGCCAGAACCAACGTCCCACAAAGGGCTGATAACATTCAGCCATGTCTGCGCTGCAGACTGGGATTCCTATAGAGATGAAATATTTATTGTAGTTTGAAGCATCTGCAACTACTAGGACCATCTCTACCGGGACCAGAGAGCTTTGGCTACGGGGTGGTATAGAAATATAAAATAATGATGATGATGATGATGATGATGATCTCCTTTCCAAAGGCTTTTTCCATTTCTCAATACTGTTTGGTGCATCAGTACAGGAAAGGATCAAAAATCCCACAGCGATATACACCCGCATGAAGTAGTAACAAAAACCCCCTCAACATTCTGCAATTTAAAACTGGGGGACTGGAGTAGTTCTCCTCTTATAGAAATATAGCAGATTTTCAACAGGGTCAGCTCCAATTCAAGGCAGGTTACAAACAGGCGATTCCAAGATGTCAAATTCTCTTGAGAACAACAGAGAACTATGTGTCAAGATGGGAACTTCAGCCCTCCAAATGCTCATGTCATTGGTATGGTTGCTAGGTCTGTTCCCTCATTTTATGTGCAAGACAGAGTCTGTTCATCACAGCATGAAGACTCCTTCACATAAATGCAAAGCAAGTGACCATATCACTAGTCGGCATGAGTTTTATCAACGGGGAGACCTTGTCATTGGAGAGATTGCTTCTACGTTCTCTTTTCTCTACCCCCCTATAACTTTCAGTGAAAAGCCATCTTCAGCATTTGTGAAGCAATTAATGTAAGGACTTCTGTATGTAAGGAATTCAAACTAATGTATGTAGGGCATCCACACAGGAAATAAATGCAAACTTTTGTTGTTCAGTCGTTCAGTCGTGTCCGACTCTTCGTGACCCCATGGACCACAGTGCGCCAGGCCTTCCTGTCCTCCGCTCTCTCCCGGAGTGTGCTCAAGTACATATTAATTGCATCGGTGATGCTATCTAGCAATCTCATCCTCTGCTGTCCCCTTCTCCTTTTGCCTTCAATCTTTCCCAGCATCCGGGTCTTTTCCAGTGACTTCTCTCTTTGCATTACGTGGCCAAAATATTTGAGCTTCAGCTTCAATATCTGTCCTTCTAATGAGCAGTCAGGGTTGATTTCCTTTAGGATGGACTGATTTGACCTCCTTGCAGTCCAGGGGTCTTGTAAGAGTCTTCTCCAGCACCACAGTTCCAAGGCATCAATTCTTCGGCGCTCAGCCTTCCTTATAGTCCAGCTCTCACAGCCATATGTTACTACCAGGAAAACCGTAGCTTTGATTATGCAGACCTATGTCGGCAAGGTGATGTCTCTGCTTCTTACTATGCTGTGTAGGTGTTCCATAGCTTTCCTCCCAAGGAGCAAGCATCTTTTAATTTGTAGTAATGTAGTAATGGCTACAGTCACTGTCTGCGGTGATCTTGAAGCTTAAGAAAATAAAGTCTGTCACTGCTTCCATTTCTTCCTCTTCTATATGCCAGGAAGTGATCGGGCCAGATGCCATGATCTTAGTTTTTTTCCGCTTCACTCTTTCTGTGCTACTTGGAAATTCCCTCTCCTCTTCCCCAGTAGTATATTGGACACCTTCCGACCTGAGGGGCTCATCTTCCAGCGTCATATTTTTTAGCCTTGTGATACGTTCCATTGGGTTTTCTTGGCAAGAATACTGGAGTGGGTTGCCATTTCCTTCTCCAGGGGACCACATTTTGTCAGAACTCTCCACCATGACCTGTTGTCTTAGGTGGCCCTGCATGGCATAGCTTATGGCTTCAATGAGTTATGCAAGCCCCTTCGCCACAACAAGGCAGTGATCCATGAAGGGGAAATGAAAACTATGGTGCCATAATATGCATCTCAACATTAGGATTCCTTGCTTGCTGCACTTGCTCCTTCTTATACATAATTGTGTACAGGGACTATGAGACTGGCAATTTTATTTTTGATCCGTTTCCTAATTATGCCTAAGAAAGTGCCTTTTCAACTGCAGATGCACACTGGGTTGACAGCATTTTCATTAGGCTGTCCACCACAACCCCTAGGTCTCCTTCTTAACTTTGGATCTTTATTGGGACTGTAAAGGCTCATAGCCGATTACTGGAATTACTGAACTACGAGATTTTACTGTAAGTTGTGTCTTGGCTCTGGGAAGACAGGTTCCAGCAGCCTTGATGCTATTAGTAATATGCTCCTCAAAATGCTCTTTTTCATCTCTTATTATCAGCTTGCAACTCCTTTGCACAAGGTTTTTCTCCCTTTTACTCTCCTCATTTGGCCAAGGCTTTCATTTCCTGAAGGAAGCACTCTTTTCTTTAAGAACGCCATAGACCTCTTGGACTTCGTGTTGCAATTCCTGCCCTGAGGTATACGTTCTAGCTGAGCTTCTATTATTCTGGTTTCAAGTAACCGCCAAGCAGTTTGTAGGTATTTAACCCTCTTGACACCCTTTTCAATTTCCTTTATACCAGTTCTCTCATTTTAGAGAAGTTTTCGCTTTTGAATTCAAATGTGACTATGTTGGATTTCCTTGGCAATTTCCCACTTAAATATGTATGAAATCTAGCCTCCGTCCTTCCTTGTGTGCTGTGTGTGAGTGCTAACTGGATGTATTTCAAACACATTTGGTTGGAGTTCCGTTTCCTTCCCTGGCTGACAAGTAGAAAGGATTGTGGCTGGGACCCCTTTTGCACCCCCTGCGTCTCTCCTCGTGATCTTTTTAAATGGTTGTATAATTCTACCTGAACAGACAATCAACGTTTGCAGTGAACAAACGTGACGCTGACCCACTCATAAAGAAACAGCTAATGCTTAGGAGATGATATGTCTTTGTGGGTTGTTTTTTGTTTTCTTTTACTGAGAAATTGATCAGAGCTTGGGGAAAGTGACACCCCTGTAGCTAACATAGACAGACATGAAATGACTATGAAAAATGTCAGACAGGAGCAGAGAACTGTGAGGTGGCTGAAGGATGCCACTTGCCCACTTCTCTTCCAGAGGCCCTGCTATGTGGTGGAAGAATTTCTACTTTCAAGAAATTCATTGTTGCCTCCACTCATGTCCCAGCCAACTGTATATTGTAAATAAAACGTTTTCTTTTAAAACCATGTCGTAAGTCTCCAACACTTTCTGATCCATAGGAAACCAAGAACAGGCAGCACTACATAGAAATCCACTGTGTGGGGAAAGTGTCATAATATCTGTTTTCTTAAATGTTCAAAGGACTTAATATCTACCATTTCCACATGACTTTGGCTATGTATTCTTTGATAGGAAGACATGCAGGGTGGTGACAATGTGCATTATAGAACAGCCTGTGGCATAGACCCCTGTAGCAATGTCAGAACTGATGTATTTAAGCCAATTCCACATTAGAGTTTGCATTTGACCAAATCATCTCCATGGATGACAACTCAAGGTTGTTGTTGTCTCCTCCTCCTCCTTCTTCTTCTTCCATGTATATCTTCTACTGTGCAAGCAGTTTAATAACTCAGTTTTGACTTTGTTTTCAGGGGTTATGCCAGGGACTGTGTTATTACGGGAAGACTTCCAGGAGCAGCAGAGAGCTAAAATACTGCCATGCAATCTTGAATACCACTTCTACACATAATTCAGGAGAGCAACCAATGCCCCATCAGAGCTAATCATGGCTATAACAAACTGTCTAAAATGCTTCAGCTATTGGTATTATTTTATTACATGGCGCATAACTTTCATTGCAGTTTGATGAGCCAGTCTCGATGAGAACTCATCTCATCTGCCCACAATCCAAGTTTTTACTGAAGGCTTAAATAGTTTATTTTTCTGGTGTCTACAATGCAATTGTGCTACCACAGTATTTTCCCCAAAGTAAATTGTTTGTTTTAATACTTACCTCTGTTCACGAAATAGATACATTATTTCAGAGGTTTGAGTGCATTTGGATCCATCGGAATTTCCCCGCCCTCACTCTGCCGATGATACTTTGCCAAAGTTAAGAAGTGCCTTTTGATGAATGCTTGTCTTTTTGAACATAACACAGCTTCCCCAGTCTCCTCCCCTCCCTGCCCCGGGACTTCCCCCCTTTTCCCCATCTCCGTGCTCCATTTCCGAGTGCAGAGACATAGCCAGAACTACACTGGCTACGAGGGGGAGGGGGGAACACAATTTCTGGGCTCCAAGGTTGGAGCCCTGTTTCTGATGTCAGATCACAGAAATGGAACACTCCTTTGTCCCCCAAATTGCTATCTAGGGGCATAGGATTGCTCTCTAAATTAGCTGAATCCTGTTTGAAAGCCTTTTCAGTTGGTGTCTGGTTCAAGTCTATATAACAGGATCATTGTAAGGATTCCTTGGACAATGTATATGAAGCAGACGCAAACACTGTAAATCACTTTACAAATGCAAACTCTTCTTTACTTGGTATTAAAGCAGCTGGCTGATCATCTCCTTTCCTAGGCAGATCCTTGGTTAACACCTTCAGATGGATGTCTGATGTTTCTTCAAAGGGAGCTAATGGTTAGCAGAAAATTGTGGGTTCCTCTGTGTTTTTTATTGAGAAATCCATCAGAGTGGTTTGTGAAAGTGACAGCACAGCCCTGGAGCTAACACTAGGGTGACAGACATTAGATGACTGTGAAAAAAGTCAGGCAGGAAGAGAAAAGTGCGAAGGGGCTGAAGGATGTCACTCCTCTCCCTCAGGCCTTCATTTGGGATGAAAGAACTTCTACTTTCAACAAAGTCTTCTTGGATCCAACTATATCCCAATGAACTGTATATTGTAGATAAAATATTTTCTTGTTTAAATTCCAGTAAAGTCTCCGGTGCCCTCTGATCCAGAGGAAACCAAGAACATGAAGTACTACCTAGAAATTCATCACATATGAGGAAAAGTGGGGAAAGCGTAATAGTTGTTGTTGTTCAGTCATTAAGTCATGTCCGACTCTTCGTGACCCTATGGACCATAGCACACCAGGCCTTCCTGTCCTCCGCTCTCTCCCGGAGTGTGCTCAAGTTCATATTCATTGCATCGGTGATGCTATCTAGCCATCTCCTCCTCTGCCGTCCCCTTCTCCTTTTGCCTTCAGTCTTTCCCAGCATCAGGGTCTTTTCCAGGGAGTTTTCTCTTCGCATTCTGTGGCGAAAATATTTGAGCTTCAGCTTCAGTATCTGTCCTTCCAATGAGCACTCAGGGTTGATTTCCTTTAGGATTGACCGATTTGACCTCCTTGCAGTCCAGGGGACACATAAGAGTCTTCTCCAGCACCACAGTTCGAAAGCATCGATTCTTCGGCGCTCAGCCTTCCTTATAGTCCAGCTCTCACAGCCATATGTTGCTACTGGGAAAATCATAGCTTTGATTATGCGGACCTTTGTCGGAAAGGTGATGTCTCTGCTTCTTACTATGCTGTCTAGGTTTGCCATAGCTTTCCTCCCAAGGAGCAAGCGTCTTTTAATTTCATGGCTACAGTCACCATCTGCGGTGATCTTGGAGCCCAAGAAAATAAAATCTGTCACTGCTTCCATTTCTTCCCCTTCTATATGCCAGGAAGTGATGGGGCCAGATGCCATGATCTTCGGGTTTTTTTAGGGATGGACGGAAGTCCCTTACCTGTCCTCGAAGCTTGCTTCGCAGTGGGGGGGAGGCGCATCGCTTCTCCCCCCGAAGTTCATGCAAGGGGGGGGAGGCGCCCTGCCTCGCCCGGCCGAAATTCAGGCCGGGCGGGAGGCGCCCCATTCCTCGCCGGCAAAATTCAGGCCAGGTAGAAGCGCCCCGTCTACCCGGCCGCGAAAATAACAAAAAACAAAACCACCCCCTGATAGGCTACGTAATGATTAACGTAGCCTATCATGGCTAGATTTCCAAAGTCAGCTGTGATAGGCCACGTAAATCGTCACGTAGCCTATCACGGGTGACTTTGGGGAAAAAAAATCGCGTACGCAAATCAATGTATCAGCAGTAACTTTTACATTTAAAATACACTGTAAATCAAAAGGGGATGTCATCCCATTTTTTTTTCCTATTCTTTCATACATATGTTTTATGGTGCAAGTGGTTTAAATAATCAGTTTTGACCTTTTTTTGTGGGGGGGGGTGGTATGCCAGGGACTGAGTTATTACAGGAAGAATTTCAGGAGCAGCAGGGAACTAAAATAACACCATGCAATGTTGAATTGTGCTTCTACACATAATTCAGGAGGGCTAATAAGGCCCTATCAGAGGCAAACATGGCTATACAAAACTATCTAAAATGCTTCAGGTATTGTGATCTCTTTATGACTTGGTGTGTATCTTTCATTACAGTGTGATGTCAAAGAACTACCAGCATATCTTAGCCTTGGTTTTCGCTGTAAAGGAGATCAATGAAAATCCCACCATCCTGCTTAATATCACACTTGGGTTTCGCATCCATGAGAGCTTCTACAACCCACAGATGACCTACATGGGCACCCTTAGTCTGCTTTCTACAATGCAGAGGTTTCATCCCAATTACAAGTGTGATGTGAGGAACAATCTGATAGCCATCATTGGGGGAATTTACTCTCTCATCTCTCTTGAGATAAGCACAATCTTGGAGACCTACAAGGTTCCACAGGTAGGTTTGTAGACCTGAGCTGGCTTCTTCATCCCCAAATGGCAGAAATAACCCATGGTTCAACCAACAACCCTTGGTTCAACAACAGCCCACACTCAATCACTGAGTGTGAATTAGCATGTTGTGCAAACCCAGTCAGAGTTTAGGTAGAGATCTAGGGTGTGACTGTGAGAGAAAAAGGGATGGGGAAATGGCTGGCAGAGTGAGCGCGAAGAGAAGAGAAGAGGAATACATTTTTGTTGGCTCAGAAAACTGCACTCAAACGAGTTATTTTGTGTGTTGAGACTCAGATGTCACCTTGTCCTCACAAAGGACAAGTAAAAGCCATTTACTTGTCCTTTGGAGCTAGCCAGGCCAGTGGCAGCCTTATGGCCATAGACACCCTTCCCCATAGATTTACAGGTCCAGGCAGACAAGATAGGCACTCAGTGTTCCCACAAGGCAAAAGAAGTAGTCTGTGTTTAATTGGTATTTGGATGAGACGGAAGCCAAGGCAAAGAAAAGCAAGTGTTGACATTTGGCATCTGACCACTGTGAATCCTATAGGTGCCAGTTTCCTCTGGTGTTTGACCACTGTGCCCCAGAGAGAAGAGAAAATTAGGCAGACAATGAGTATTTGGCAGCAGTACACATACATGCATAGACACAAGTCCTGCTCTTCTCCTCTTCACTGCAACCACATGAAAAACCACAGGGTCTGCTTTGCTTTCCTGTGTCCCCATCACCTGCTGCACTCTGAATGGTCATTTGGGAGGGGGGCTGGCACTTAGACATCAAAGACCAGCCCTAGCTGCACCACAGCCCTGGAATCTAATCAGAACCATCCCTGAAACACAGAATTCTATAGCACAAAACCCAAAATGTCAAGAATGCACACCTTGTAATTTCAGTGTCTTGCATTCAGGTTTTCTACTATTTCCCCAAGGAATACTCCATGCCAAATTTAATCAGATTTTCCAAAACCAAATCTGAAAATGAATGTCCTTGTTTTCACATTCATTGTTCTCATTTGTTTTGTACATTTGTTTTACCTTAAAGTGCAATACAAATGAGGATACACGCATGTCATCATTTGTTTTTGAAATGAATGCACATTTCATCCTGTGGCATACACAGTAATGTTCATTAACTTAGGCTGGTGAGCAAACTACAATATCTCCTAGAGAAAAAAAAATAGCCTGGCCACTGTTATCCATCCATTACTAACCTCTAGGATGGGATACTATAACACATGATACGTGAGACTACCTTTGAAGACTTTGCACAGTACAGATTGCAGCATCGAGGTTTCTCATTGGGACTGGGAATGGTCATGCTAAATATATCTTGCCAGTTCCTTTTCTTGTGATTATTATTTGTATTTATATTCATGAGATGCCAATCAATAAAAGAAGGCAGCAAACAATATAAAATATAAAACAATATAAAAGAGAACACACAGCCAGCACAATAAAAAGCAGCACAAATGGCAACATAATATAATACAGAAGAAATGAAGAGCTAAGACCCCTTAATAAATGCAGACCCTCGAACCTCAGAAAGTGTCATGGGGATTGAATATTGTAGATTAAAAGCCTGGGGAGCAGAAATGAGAACAGCAAAAGTCTTAACCTGTTACTGAAAGTAATACAATTTTGTTAGGAGGTGATCTTCCCTTGGGAGGGCACTACATACCCAGGTGGCATCTCCAAGAAGTTGCTCTCCCTAGTGGCCAGCCTACAAAGTTCTGGAAAAGGGGACAGGCAAACCCAGGCCTCATTGGCCATGGGTAAGCACATAAGGGAATCCGTGTTTCATGAAATCCCAAGACACCGGGCCATGAAGAGCTGCGTAGATCAAACCAGCACTTTGGGCTCCGAGGTGAACAGGAAACCAGAGCAGATGAGTCAGGGCTATTGTAATACATTCCAATCACCTGCTCCTCAATAGCTACATTAACTGTCAATCTGTCTCCAGGTCCAATTAATGGTAAAAGCACTTATCTATAGAGACCTTCATGCCTTAAAGACTGAGAAGCTAAAGAATTGGGGTCTGTAACATAAGCTTGCCAAAATACTGTCTCTCTCCCTAATATCCCTAACTGAAATTAGAAAGGGTGGGCCAGAGAGAAGAGCTTTTCTGTCAAGTCACCTGGTTTATACAATCTCCCCCGCCGTCCCACCCTGCCCTTGCTACAGGGAGAGACACCTGGAGCCAACTCTACTATCATTTTGGTTCCAGGTGAACATGTTTTGATTTGCCCCAGCCAGGCCTGCTGGGGGCAGTGGGAGCAAAGGGGGCAGTTTGTCCTGGGCCTCCATGCAGCAGCCCCCTCCCCAGACAAGAGCTATTTTATTTTATTTTATTTTATTTTATTTTATTTTAACAAAATGCAAGCTATTCACATGAGCCAAGGGAAGGAGAGCATTTTTTAAACAAACAAACAAACATTCTTGCATATGCTCAGAACATTCCTGCTGCTCCAGGGCCTTTTCCTGGCCCACAAAGGCTTTGGAGTCTGCCTGGTGCCCAGCACCATGCAGGGCTAGCCCCCCTAATTGAGAGGGGAAATGCCACAAAAAATGGGGTCAGCTCAGGCTGTTAGCATGAGCTGGCCAATTAAGATGGCCCCTTCTCTCCACAAGGGATGGGTGGTTTGGGATGAAAGGGGCAGGTCTGCACAGAGGAAGGAGGCTGGCTGGCCGGCCAGTAAATGGAGGTGGCTGGCTGCCAGTGAGTGGCCAATCAGAGCCACTGTGGGTGTGTTGGGGGGTCCAAGCCCAGTTGAATGGAGTGGGTGGAGTGACTGAGGCACAGTATCTGCTTTATTTCCACTCTACCCTTCTTCACGTGTAGAAAGTGGGGGGTGGGAGAGGGAGAGGGAGAGGGAGACCAGTCCATCACTATTCATTTTTTCATAGTTATACTGGCATGTTCTTCATTTAAAAATCTTTCCAGTTTCTGTTGTGGGTGTCTAGAAAAATCCATAGGTGGTGCTGGGTTGTAAAATGCAACAATAATCTTTGTACCCATCTTGTTTACACCATCTCTCTCTCCCCCACCCCCAACTCCCTGCCCCAGTACTCAAAAACAATCTTTAAGTGGCCTCTGCTAGAAATTGCTATAAAAAATTACTATACTGGATAAATTGGGGTGGAGATGGGCTGGGTGATCGGAACTGGTTTTGAATTGGGGCTTTTTTTGTCTTCCATTATACTTGCCTTAAGTAATTAATGGGCCTCCATTCTGTGGTGCTAGGCGTTGCTTCTCAGTCTGTTTTTACTCTTCCCCTTCTTTTGGTGGTGCAAAGTAATGCCTGAGACCATATATTTCTAACCAAGTTCCTCATGGTGTATATTTGCTGATCTGCTGTCTTCAAAAAATTATTATTTTCAACCCTGTGATTATGTAACCATACTCAGCACTGACTTCAATTGCCTGCAGCCTCAGTTTTCCTGTGTGTGAACTGGGTTCCCCCCTCCCCCCACTTTCCTCCAGTCATAGATAAGCTGCCTTAGAACACACATTCCCGGCTAAATTCCTCCTTTTTCTGCTTGCCTGGCCACACTTAAAAAAAAAAGCCTGTGGCTATCTATCCCAAATATTCAAGGGCAACTTTTCAATCATTTCTTCCTATAAAGGTCACCCATTACAACAGAACTTCTGGTCATAATCTTTACCCCACATTGGCTGTTTTTGAGGTGTGCCTCATGGGCCTTCTTTCAATTGTGCACATTTTCACTCTGAAGCCAGTTAGTGTAATGGCTCTTGCACTCTTGACTGTGCATAACATTACAGCGGTGCAGGGCATAGTATTTTATGTTTTGTTCTGAACAGAACTATCAGCTCATGTTGTTTTGTATTAATATTTCATTCTGTTCCAGGCTTCTGACAAAAACAAGTTGAGGAAGCGGCTCAGAAGTTAGTTCTGGAATATTTCCCAGGCAGTGGTTAGGTTACTATGCATCTGAAAGCTCTGTTCATATAGTTCATCTAGGAGTAGTGACTGGAGGATAGTGGTGGCTATAAGGGGAGGAGGAGGCCATTAACCTTTTCTCCCAGCAATTTTAACTAAGTGAAAATAGTACTTTAAAAAAAAAATGACCCAAAATTCCTTTAAAATTGTCAATTTGTAAGAGATAAGCAACATATATTAAACATGAACATTCTCAGCCCAATAATGGAAGGGATGCTGCTCTCCACCCCAATTTAACTTTAGGTCTAAAATATTTTTAATTACCTATTGGGGAAAGATTAAAGGCACTAATAATTAGTTATTAGGTACAACTATTTTGATATTTACTTTTTAATTATGTAGGGGTGTGTGTGTGTGTGTGTGTATATATATATGCATGCTACAGGTGTCTGAGAAGATAGATAGATAGATAGA
Organism: Heloderma suspectum; assembly: GCF_057233095.1. Classification (NCBI taxonomy): domain Eukaryota; kingdom Metazoa; phylum Chordata; class Lepidosauria; order Squamata; family Helodermatidae; genus Heloderma; species Heloderma suspectum. The sequence goes on along the minus strand of NC_139463.1, from coordinate 88,353,810 downwards.
TAGATAGATAGATAGATAGATGTTATAGTTGTTTGAGAAGCTGGGAATTTTTAAAGGGATTTATGGTCTTTCAAGTATATATATATATATATATATATATATATATATATTCAAAATGATTGTAATTTTGGTGTGTGACAGCCCCCCCTTCAATTCCATTGCCCAGGAGTTCACGCAGGTCTTGCAGGAGCTCAGCTGGGTTTCACAAGAGTTCCATGGGGGCAGAGATGGGGGTGGGGAGAGCAGTGGAGTGGTGCAAATGCCCGCTATTCCCGCTCCATCCTTGATAGAGATGTCACACCCTGCTTCATGGGTGAACCAGCCCTGCATTCCAGAATGGAATGTGAATTGTCTAGCTAAACAGGTTTGGTCCACTTCATTGAATTGTTTCTCTGCTGGTCTAGTTTGTGATCATTCTTATTGTCATTTTATACTGATTTTCTTACTTTTTTTCTTGTAGGTTACTGCCCATTGACTTTAAGGGAAGGGCATCTTAGAAATCTTTTCAAAATCCAAATAACTGAATCAATATGATTCTATAAATGCTGCTCTATGAATACATTTTGTAAAAAACCACTGTACATTCAACTAGCATGTTAGGGAAGAAGATTTAGATGAGCCATTTCTATGACCTTCATTTATCTAAAACTTAACCTGTGGTTTTTGAGTTCTAGCCCACATTTATCCATGAAGCTTTTTATCCATATGATTTCAGCTCACGTCTGGCCCTTTTTGCCTAGCTTGGAGGGACAAATTGTGATTCCATTCTTAATACCAGATAGTCCCAAATGAGGCTCATCAGTATATTGGGATTGCCCAGTTACTTGTCCATCCATAAAATACATCTGCCTTCTCTTTCAGCTCACTACTGGACCTTTTTCCCCAGCATGGGGTGACAAATCTCTATTCTGGTATTTATACCAGATGGTCCCAAACGATGCTCATCAGTACCAAGGGATTGTCCAGTTACTTGTGCAATTCAACTGGACATGGATTGGGCTCTTTACTGTGGATAATATCCATGGAGAACGCCGTTTGCAGAAATTACTGCCAATGCTTTCACAGGGAGGCATCTGTGTTGCCTTTATAGAAAAATTCCAAGACTTCAAAAAACGTGGTGAAAAGGCAGGGTTGTTGTATAATGAATGGGGAGAAAATTCAGCTTTCATGGAAACCAAAGCCAATGTGTTTCTTGCTGATACCGCAAATACATCTATATTTAAAATAAGCTTGTTTCTTCAGAGGGCTGTGCTGGACTCACCTATAAATAAGGTATGGATTATGACCACATATTGGGATTTCACAGAAAGCACTGCATTAAGACATCATGACATTCAGTCCCTCCATGGGATGCTATCCTTTGCAATTCACTCAAAGGAACCGTTAGGATTCAGGCAATTTCTTCAGAGTGTAAATCCTTCCTGGGCAAAAGAAGATGGCTTCATGAAGGTATTCTGGGAGAAGACCTTCAACTGTTCATTGAAAAGACCCTTTGAGAGTGGAGTATTCCAGAAAGACTGCAGTGGAGAGGAGAAACTGGAGAGCCTCCCTGGAACTTTCTTTGAAATGGGTATGACTGGTTACAGCTACAATGTGTACAATGCTGCCCTTGCTGTGGCACATGCTCTACATTCCATGCATGTCTCAAGATCCAAACAGAAATTACGGGGGTCTGGAAGAAAGCTGGAGCCATGGAACGTGCTTGCATGGGAGGTATTTTCAATCAAAAGCACATCTCTTATTTTGGGGGATAGGGAAGTGGCTGTGGAGACGGTAAGCCTGTACCAGATGTATTCTGTCCTCTAGACATTAAAAGCCACAAAAGCTAAATGTGTACCTCTTCCCAGCTTCTCAATGGAGCCTTTCTTAAAGTCACAATATATGAGTTATTAGGGTTAAGGGTTAGGGGAAAGAGATATCATGTCACTCATTGTCTCCTCGCAGAGAAAAGGTAATATCCTAAACCACACAAAAACCACCAAATGGTAGAGGTTATAGGAAAGTGTGTGCGTGTGAGTGTGTGAGTGTGTGTGTGTATGTGTGTGTGTCTGTGTTAAACATCAATTCTAATATAAAATTTAAAAACCAAAGTTTTTTTTATAAAATATTACAAACAGATTAAAGAGATCTATGAACACGTATGGGATAGGGGCATTACAAAATTTGTATAGCTTGGTATAGATACCAATTATAATAACAGGTATGTAGGGTATACTTGAGGACTGTTTATATATGTTTTTAACCTTGTTTGTAATATTTTATTTAAATTTTGTTTTTATTTTTATATTAGAGTTGTCATAGAATAGTAGGGTTGGAAGGGGCCTACAAGGCCATTGAGTCCAACCCCCTGCTCAATGCAGGAATCCAAGTCAGAGTATCCCTGACAAATGGCTGTCCAGCCTCGTCTTGAAGGCCTCCAGTGTGGGACTCATCCCTCTCCTCTCCATTTCTGTGAGTAACTTATTTTTCTGGAGGATCACATTAAAACAGAATGGAGCAGGAGGACATGCCTCAACCCCCAGTTACCCAAAATGGTCTGCCACAAAACTTTTTTTTTTTTCTACATAGTTAGGAACTGGGGCAGAAAACCCCAGTTTCCCTCAAAGGAAAGATTTTGCATCTGTCCAGCCACAGAACTTAAAGCATTTAGGAAGCAGGAGCGAGACATATCCAAAATAAGCTCCACATATCTAAGATAGCTACTTGTCGATGTAATTGTGAAAATACTTGGTTGTCCATTAGTATCTTTTCCTCTTTGAATTTAGCTCCATCCCTTTCTAAGGAGCATCTTATTCAACAACAGCGCAGGAGAGATGATACAGTTTGATGAAAATGGAGATACAGTCACAGGATTTGATGTTACAAACTGGATAATTTTCCCCAATCAGTCTTTTGTGAGAGTTAAAGTGGGAATGTTCAATCCAGTAGCCCCTCCTGGAAAAAGGTTAACAGTCCATGATAAAAGCATTGTGTGGCCTAGGATGTTCAACCAGGTGAGACAGTAGAAAGCATGCAAGATGGAGCACGAATTGTTTGTTTAAACCTATTTGACATCATCTGTCATATTCAACATACATAGGTGGGGTACAACAATAGAATTACAAAGAAATTAAAGCGGTGTGGGAGTTCCCCTTTAGCTTATGCACACACACAGAGAGAGGTTCCACCAGTATAAGCCTCATAATTGTGTTGCTTCTACCAGTGACACCAGTTCAGCTGGAAACCAAGCATCTGTATTCTACCTTATGAGTAGGGATGCATGACAGTCTTACCTGCCTCTGTTCCAGTGGGCACTCCATCCCTACCCCCAGAATCCTCCCCAGCCGGCTCCACTCCACAGTGGCCCCGCAGAGCCGCCAGCTGGGGCCAGCTGCAGCTGGAGTTCTGGCCGCGGCCAGGCTGCTGCAGCTGCAAATGGCAGCCGTAGTAGCGGCTGCCATTTGCCTCCTTGCAGTAAGCCATGATAGGCATAGCGTAAGTATTTACATAGCCTATCATGGCAAAAGGCAGGGACACAAATGGCAAAGAGCAGTGGCACAAATGGGGTAGCGACCGCCATTTGCGCCCATGCTCTTTACCATGATAGGCTACGTAAATACTACGTCAACAAAGCCAGCCACACAAATGGTGGCCACAGCAGCCCGGCAGTGGCTGGGAGACCAGCCGGAGCCGCTGCTGCCGCTGCCGCCACCACCACCGATGCCAGGTAAGCTCCATCCCGAGGGGATTCCATGGGGTGGCGGGGGGGGAGGCCATTCCGCCATGGATTCCAGGGCACTGTATTCTAAAGAATCCGGCCTCACTGAAGTCCATGTCGGAATTCTCTGACATCCCTACTTATGAGGTCTTCAATTGCACAGACATTAAAATCAATCTGAAAAAGTTGCCACTGGTACAGCCTGTTAAATAGTGCTTATGTTGAGCACATTTTAGGGATGTACGAAAACACGTATCTGTTTCGTCCGAGGCATCTGTGGTGGGGGGTAGGCGCGACGTCCCTCCCCCCCAAATCCTCCCAGGCTCGCTTTGTCCTATGGCGACTCGGTGGAGCCGCCAGCTGGGTGCATCCGCAGCTGGGCATCCAGCTGCAGCAGGTCTGTGGACACAAATGGTGGCCGGTGTAGCGGCCGCCATTTGCATCCCTTCTCTGAGCCATGATAGGCTGCATAAATATTTACGTAGCCTATCACGGCTCAGACTGGGGACGCAAAGGGCATAGCGGCTGCCATTTGCATCCCCGCTTTTGGCGTGATAGGCTACATAAATATTTACGTAGCCTATCACAGCTCAGAGGAGGGACACAAATGGCGTAGCAGCCACCATTTGCGTCCCTGCTCTGAGCCGTGATAGGCTGCATAGATACTTACGTAGCCTATCACGGCTTGGCAGGGACGCAAATGGCGGCCGGCATAGCGGCTGCCATTTGTGGCCGCAGACCGGCAGCGGCCGAAGCCGCTGATGCCGCCACTGCCACTGGAGCCGCAGCCAAGTAGACTCCGTTCCGGGGGGATTCCACGTGGTGGTGGGGCGGGTTGCTCCCTTCTGCCACGGATTCCAGGGGGGCAAATTCACTAGAATCCATGGCAGAATTCTCCTACACCTTAAATACTGCTTAAGATGGGCACGTTTATACTTTTTTCTCCAACTCCAGCATGGCTTATCATTATGGATGTACAAAAGTCACCATTTCGCGGATCTGCTTTGCAGTGGGGGGGAGGCACGCCTTCCCTCCCCCCGGAATCCTGCCTGGCTGGCTCCGCTCCGCGGGGATTCGGCGGAGCCGTCAGCCAGCTCTACCGGCAGCCGGATATCCGGCTGCTGGGCAGCAAGGACGCAAATGGCGGTGGCTATGGCGTCCCTGTACTTAACCGTGATAGACTACATAAATATTTACGTAGCCTATCATGGCAAAGTAAAAAAGAACGCATACGCAAATGGCGGCGGCTACAGCGGCCGCCATTTGCGTTCACTTTTTTTCGCTGTTCTAGCCTACGTAAATGTTTACGTAGGCTAAAACAGCTAAAATTAGCGAACGCAAATGGCAGCCGCCATAGCCGCCGTGATTTGCGTTCTCTGTGCCCAGCTGCAGCCGGCCAGGAGACCAGCTGCCCCTGCGCCTGCCTCCACCGCAACTGCTGTCACCGCCACCCCCACACCTGCCGCTGCACTTGCTGCTGCCGCCACAGCACCTTCCACTGCAGCACCTTCCACCGCTGCACCTTCCACCACCGCACCTTCCACCGCTGCCTCTGCTGCCGCTGCCCCTGCTGCCCCAGCCGCTGCCCCTGCTGCCCCCGCACCTTCCGCCACCCCCGCCGCCACACCTTCCGCCACCACTGCTGCGGCACCACCACTGTCGCACTGCCACCAAAGCTGCCGCCGCATCCGCCACAGGTAAGCTTCATCCCGGGAGGTTCCGTAGGGGGGGCGGGGAGGGCAGGAGGCCATTCTGCCACGGATTCCGGGGGGACGAATGCCACTGCATTTGGCCTCACTGGAACCCCTGGCGGAATTCTCTGCCATCCCTACTTATCATACATTTCTTTCAAATTTTGGTGAAAACTCCAGATGTACCTTATTCTTGCTTGTTGAGGAGGTATGCCTTTCACTGGTTTGGCAATGCTCTGAGCAGTTGTTCAAAAAATATTAAGGTTCTTTCTGTCCCATTGTAGACAATGGCGTCAAATGCTGGCAAAGCTATGTCATGCATGCTCAGTATCATCCTGAAGCTAGAATGCTGAAAGTAGCTCAGTGTTGTGAAATGGTTTTGCAAGGAAATCGATGGCTGTCAAGAAGGATGGCCTGTTTCCAATCATGAGATTAGGCCATGTTGTCCTGTCTAATGCAACCACCTGGGATAGTACTATATGTTATCTAGAGGCGGCTCGGCCCTTTTCTCAGGGCCAGGCGCCATCCCTGCTAATTGGGGAGTGACAACAACTGGGTTTGGTGGGGAGTTCCAGCCTCTTGGACGCAAGGGCCATCCAGCCAGGGGATGAGCCAGTGCTTGGCTAAAGGAAAATCTGCCCTGGGTTGCCAGGGCTGGGCTTTAAAAGAGGGCTTAGGCAGAGGCATGGTGTCTCCCTTCGTCCTGCTGGTTCTGGACCTCCTGACGGCTGGGTGCTATCCTGGGAGAGCCATATGTTAAGGATAGGCCTGACAGCTTTATTCTTTCGTTTGGGTGTGCGTTGATAAGGCTCTCTGTGTATGTTTAATCAATTTGGCCCTGTACGCTCTTCTGCAACTTGCTACTTCCATTCCTCCCCTTCCCTCTACCCCTTTATTTTTACCTTCATAAACCTTTATCCAACCTTTAGCTGGTGTGATTTTCTCATGCTAGGGATCCTAGCATGAGGGGTGCTTAGGGGACTTTAAAACTGTGCTCCCCCCTGCTGTGGTTGCAATCTGAATCAGGCCACCTGGACTCCACTTTACATTGCCAAAAAGGAATGTGCTTACATAGACTTTTTCTGACCTTTGTGTAGGGATGTATGAAAGTCACTTACCGTTTCGCAGATCTGCTTCGTGGTGGCGGGGGAGGCGCTCTGTCCCTCCCCCCAGAATCCTCGATGGGGGGGAGGTGCTCTGTCCTTCCCCCCGGAGTCCTGCCCAGCCGGCTCTGCTCCACAGGATTCCGCAGAGCCGCTGGCCGGCTCCGCCCGCAGCCGGACATCCTACCTCTGGGCAGCAGGGACACAAATGGTGGCTGCCATAGCCACTGCCGTTTGCGTCCCTGTGTTTAACCGTGATAGGCTACATAAATATTTACGTAGCCTATCACGGCAAAACAACAACAACACGCAAACACAATTGGCAGCTGGTATGGTGGCCGCCATTTGCTTTCCTTATTTTTCGCCGTTTTAGTCTACATAAATATTTACGTAGACTACTACAGAGAAAAAAAAGGGGGGATGCAAATAGCGTAGTGGGCACGACTTGCGTTCCTTTCTGATTCACCGTTTTAGGCTACGTAAATATTTATGTAGACTAAAATGGCGAAAAATAAGGACCGCAAATGGCGGCCGCTGTAGCCGCCACCATTTGCGTACACTGTTTTGTTTTTGTTTTTTAACCCAGACATGATAGGCTACGCAAGTCTTTATGTAGTCTATCATGTCTAGGTAAAAAAAAAAAGAGACAAGACTGCAAATGGCAGCTGCGGCAGCCGGTCGGAAGACCAGCCGCTGCCGCCGCTGCCGAAGCTGCCTCTGAGCCTCCGCCATCCGGAACATCCGTCCCAGGTAAGTCTCATCCCAGAGGGGATCTGCGGGAGGCGAGGGGGATGTCAGGCTGTTCCCCCATGGATTTCGGGGTGGTGAATGCCAGTGCAGTCGGCCTCACTGAAATCCGTGGCAAAATTCGCCGCCATCCCTATTGGGCAGAGAGCTTACCCAATGGGCAGAAAGCTTACATTGGGCAGAGAGCTTTTATATGTGCCCATGTACCCCTGCCCACATCAGGCCTACACATCATCAGGTAAAAGCAGGAAGAGGGCTTCAGATTCAAACAGATGGCTCCTAAGTCCTCTAATAACTCCTTATACATTTTGTCAAAACCCACCTACCTCTCTCACTCTCTCTCTCCCTCACACACACACACACACACACAGACACCGACACTTTTCAAGCTCAGGCTTCCTTAAAGAAACTTTAAATATTAACCCGCGAAGGCTCTCTCCTTCCTTGTACTGCTGATGCATGTGCGCTGTCACAAGTATATATGTGCCATTATCACTTTGTCACTTGCAAATTATAGGTTGTTTTGTGCAGGTTCTGTTGGCTTTTTTAAAAAATAGTCAAAATAGAGATAGGGTGGCAAAACAGGGAGGTCACACATAGACTCAGACGCAAGAGTCATGACTATTTGCGTCTAAGTCTATGGGCACATCCTGCCGAACACCATTTTTTTTTTTTTTTTTAAAGAAAAGTCATGGCAATCGGCAGTGACAGGGAGGAGGAGAATGGCTCTTGCTGGCAAGAAGCAGCTGAGTGGTGATCCACCTCCAGTCCTCCTGGAGCAGAAGTAAGTAGTCCCAATCCGCAGCGGATTTCTCTGACATTCCTAATTTTGACGGTGATTTAAATACTTTTGTATGTCATCTGCTTAAAGATTTTATTATATCAAGTGGTATACAAGTATTATCAATCAATCAGTAAAATCTACCCCATTTGGAACACCATGTTTCTTTATACGCAAAAGAGAAATGGCAACTATCAAAATCTATTTTTCTCAATCCTAACCATTCTCCACTGATGTTTCTGTTTTGGTAGGTGCTGCCCATTTCTGCATGTAATGACAACTGCCATCCTGGTTACATCAGGAAAAAGAAGGAAGGGGAGCCTTTTTGCTGTTATGATTGTGCCCCATGTCCTCAAGGGAAGATTTCTAATCAGAACGGTAGGAGTCAAGCATGCTACATATCATATCATATCATATCATATCCAGCAAAACAGATATAATGAAAATGAGCATGGCCTTTGGTCTGGAAGGTGTAGGAACACATTACTAGCCCTTGAATATCAGGCTATAGATACAACACTTCTTACAGAAGGATGGAAACCTCTCTATTTTATGCAGGCCTAGTTATGCTTGGTCACACATTTTGACACTCTAAAGATTGGATTGTTGTCGGTTTGTTTTAGTTGGAAATCTCCTTCATAGGTAAAGGAAAGTACTAGTTCCCCTCTACTCAGCACTGGTTAGGCCTCATCTGGAGTACTGTATCCCGTTCTGGGTGCCACACTTTAAGAAGGATGCAGACAAACTGGAGAGGGTTCAGAGGAGGACAACAAAGAAATCAGGGGACTAGAAAGAAAGCCCTGAGGAGAGATTGAAAGAACTAGACATGTTTAGCCTCGAGAAGAGAAGACTAAGGGGAGATGTGATAGAGCTTTTCAAGTCCTTGAAAGGTTGTCACAGAGAGAGAGGGCAGGATCTATTCCCAACCATCTCAGAGTGCAGGCCATGGAAGAATGGGCTGAAGTGACAGGAAACCAGATTCTGGCTGAACATCAGGAAAATGTCCTGACTGTTAGAGCAATGAGACAATGGAACCAATTACCTAGGGAGGTAGTGGGGTCTCCCACACTGGAGACATTCAAAATGGAGCTGGACAGCCATCTATCAGGGATGCTTTGACCTAGATTCCTGCATTGAGCAGGGGGTTGGACTCGACGGTCTTATAGGCCTCTTCCAACCCTACTATTCTATGATTCTATGAAGGAAGAAAGAAGTATTTATAAGCAGCTGCTGACAAAGAACATGGTAATGTGTCATCAAATAAAGTTGCATGCTTTGGATCATAACAGCTCTGTTTCTGAATCTATGTCAGTCACAAAATTCTAACTTCTCTATGTTTAAATGTTTTCTCAAACAAGAAAGAAATAAAGAAAGAGAGAGAGAGAGAGAGAAAAGAGAGAGAGAGAGAGAGAGAGAGAGACAGAAAGAAAGAAAGAAAGAAAGAAAGAAAGAAAGAAAGAAAGCATTCTATATAGAAAGCTAGATGCCAGGAAGAATGAATATAGTGTCTGTGAAAATTTTACAATATACAGTTCTAATGGATGGATGATAGACAGACAGACAGACAGACAGATCATTCTACGTGTGTGAGGAGCTCGACTGGAGAAGATTCATGGGGCCAGAATGACTAAAAATGTTCCATAATAGTCAGTGGCAAAGTTTCCAGGTCCATCTTCTGTTATGGAATTTAAAGAAAATCCAATGAATTTAAAGAAAAGCCATGGAGTTGGTTGGAGAAGGTAACTTATCCGTATTCACCCCCTCTAGCGAGAAGGAGCGGCCGCCATTTGCCTCCAGCTAAGCTGCTGTGATAGGCTGTGTAAGTATTTACGTAGCCTATCATGGCAAGGCAAAAAAAAAAAAGTATCCGAATGGCGGCGGCTACAGTGGCTGCCATTTGTGTTCCCTATTTTTAGCCATTTTAGCCTACATAAATATTTACATAGGCTATTACAGCGAGAAAAAGGGGAAAGCAAATAGCGTAGTGGGCACTATTTGGGTTCCTTTTTTTTTTCACCATAATAGCTTACGTAAATATTTACGTAGGCTAAAACAGCGGGGGAAAAAGTAATGCAAATGGCGCCCACTATGCTATTTGCGTTCACCTTTTTTCGCCATAATAGCCTACGTAAATCTTTGCGTATGCTGTTGTTGTTTTTTTGGCTTGCCGTGACGGCAGCAAGTAAGTGCTCCATTTCGCGTGCCTTTTGTGGGTTGGGGGGGCGGAGGCTTCATTCCGCCAAAATTCCGGGGGGTCAAATGCAGTGGCATTTGGCCTCACCGACATCCATGGCAGAATTCTCTGACATCCCTAACATGTTCTCTCTCATATTAAAGGCTTATTTTGTTATATATATCTTTGCTTTCTAGATATGGATTAATGCAGATGCATGTGGGCAATGCTGTCTGATGAGGATAGGATCTTTGAACTATGCTACATTGTTGCTTTAAGGTCTCTGCCATCTTGCTAGATGGCAGCTCTCTATATAAAAGCACTGTTTTTTCTTTGCAGATATGGATTACTGCATTGAATGTTCAGGACATCACTATTCCAATCTAGAACAAAATCAATGCATTCCCAAGGTTATAAGCTATCTCTCCTATCAGGAACCCTTGGGGATCACTTCGGCTTTGACTGCTGTTGCTCTTGCTCTGACCACAGGTTTGGTCCTTGGAACCTTTGTGAAGCACCAGGACACTCCCATCGTAAGAGCCAACAACCGGAGCCTCACCTACATCCTGCTCATCTCCCTCCTTCTTTGCTTTCTCTGCTCATTACTGTTCATTGGAGAGCCAAAGCAGATTGCCTGCCTCCTCCGGCAAACAGCTTTTGGCATCATCTTCTCGGTTGCTCTTTCTGCTCTTTTGGCAAAAACCATCACTGTGGTTTTGGCTTTTATGGCTACCAAACCAGGATCCAGAATGAGGAAATGGATCGGAAAAAGGGTTGCAAATTTGATAATCAGTTCCTGCTCCTTTATTCAAGTAGGAATTTGCATAATTTGGCTAAGTGCATTTCCTCCATTCCCAGATATGGACAGTCATTCACTGAACAGAGAAATTATAGCAGAATGTAATGAAGGTTCTACCATCATGTTCTACTCTGTCGTGGGCTACATGGGCTTTTTGGCGATTGTCAGCTTCACAGTAGCTTTCTCAGCCAGGAAGTTGCCAGACAGTTTCAATGAGGCCAAATTTATCACTTTCAGCATGTTGGTCTTTTGTAGTGTTTGGCTCTCCTTTGTTCCAGCCTATCTGAGTACCAATGGAAAATATTTAGTGGCTGTGGAGATCTTCTCTATCCTAACTTCCAGTGCTGGCTTACTTTCTTGCATCTTTTTTCCCAAATGCTACATCCTTTTGTTCAGGCCTGACCTGAACATCAGAGGGCAAATAACAAGGGCAAAATGAATGTGAAAGACAGTGAAAGACTGTCAAAATCAGTAGTTTCCCCTCAAAATGTGTGTATTAAATGGAGTACCATTCAAAGTCAATAAAAAGGTGGGAAAAGCAGTACTGGGGTCCAATCTCAAATGCAATAGAATGATCTCAGTACGAATCCAAAGCAAACCATACAACATCACAGTAATTAAAGTCTATGCCCCAACTAGGGATGGCGGGGAATTCCGCCACATATTCTAGTTCTGGCCCCCCAGAATCCATGGCGGAATGGCCTCCTGCCCCCTGCCCCCCCCACAGAATCCCCCGGGATGGCACTTACCTGGGGCTGATGCGACATATTCGGCAGTGGCGGTTCTGATAGCGGCGGCGGCGGCTGGTCTCCTGGGTGGCTGCGGCCGGGCTGCTGTGGCCGCCATTGCCATCCTTCAAGCTGAGATAGGCTACGTAAGAATTTACTTAGCCTATCACGGCTAACCCCCCCCAAAAAAGACAGCATTCGCAAATGGCAGCGGCTACGGCCACCACCATTTGCGTTCTCTATTTTTCGCCGTTCTAGCCTACGTAAATATTTACGTAGGCACTTACAGCAAAAAGAAAAAAAGGGAACCACAAATAGCGTAGTGGGCGCTATTTGTGGTTCCCTTTTCTTTTTTTCTCCGTAATTGCCTACGTAAATATTTACGTAGGCTAGAACGGCGAAAAATAGAGAACGCAAATGGCAGCCGCCGTAGCCAACGCCATTTGCGTACGCTGGTTTTTTTGGGGGGTTAGCTGTGATACGCTATGTAAATTCTTACGTAGCCTGTCACGGTTGCCTAGCTGGATGCAAATGGCAGCCGCTATGGTGGCCACCATTTGCATCTGCAGCAGCCCGTCTGCGCCCGGAAATCTGGCTGCGGACAGCCCTGGCCGGCTCCTCCACAGCCTGGCTGCAGAGCAGAGCCGGCGGTTGAGGATTCTGGGGGGGAGGACCGGATCGCCACCCCCCCATCGAGGATTCCAGGGGGAGGGATGGAGCACCTCCCCCCCACACCAGATGCTCTGACCGGAACAGGTTATTGATTCATACATCCTTAGCCTCAACCACTGAGGCTGAAGAAGCTGAGGTTGATCGGTTCTATGAAGACCTACAACACCTTCTAGAACTAACACCAAAAAATATGTCCTCTTCATCATAGGGGATTGGAATGCTAAAGTAGGAAGTCAAGAAATCACCGGGATAACAGGCAAGCATGGCCTTGGTGTACAAAATGAAGCAGGGCAAAGGCTAATAGAGTTTTGCCACAAGAACACGCTGATCATAGCAAACACTCTTTTCAAAAAGCACAAGAGGCGACTCTACACATGGACATCACCAGATGGCCAATATCAAAACCAGATTGATTATGTACTTTGCAGCCAAAGATGGAGAAGCTCTATACAGTCAGTAAAAACAAGACCTGAAGCTGACTGTGGCTCAGATCATGAGCTGCTTCTTGCAAAATTTCAGCTTAAATTGAAGAATGTAGGGAAAACCACTAAACCATTCAGGTATGACCTCAATCATATCCCTGATCAATATACAGTGGAGGTGAGGAATAGATTTAAGGGATTAGACCTGATAGACAGAGTGCCTGAGGAACTGTGGACGGAGGTCCATAACATTGTTCAGGAGGCAGCATTCGCATTTGGCCCCCCGAAATTGGTGGAGAAATTCTCCGCCCCCCCACTCCCACGGGACGGGACTTACATCTGTCGAATGTCCCTCTCAGCGGCGGGTCCTGGCGGCGCTTCGGCGAGGGCGGGGGCGGCGGCCGGTCTTCCAACCGTCTGCCGCCGCCGTCATTTCCCAGTAAAGTTTTTTTTAAAAAAAACGACGTGATAGGCTACGTAACGATTTACGTAGCCTATCACAGCTAGACTTTCAAAGTCAGCCGTGATAGGCTACGTAAATCGTTACGTAGCCTATCACGGGTGACTTTGAAATAAAAAAAAGTGCGTACGCAAATGGCGGCGCCCATGGGCACTGCCATTTGCATTCCTTATTTGGGCACGGGTGACTTTGAAAAAAAAAAAGTGCATACGCAAATGGCGGCGCCCATGGGCACTGCCATTTGCATTCCTTATTTGGGCACGGGTAGTAAAGATTTATGTAGACTACGGTGAAAATAAGGGAAATGCTATAAGGGGAACGGTCTGCCACCCCCCACTGCCACTCTTCTCCTTTTGCCTCCAGTCTTTCCCAGCATCTGGGTCTTTTCCAGAGAGTTTTCTCTTCGCATTAGGTGGCCAAAATATTTGAGCTTCAGCTTCAGTATCTGTCCTTCCAATGAGCACTCAGGGTTGATTTCCTTTAGGATGGACTGATTTGACCTCCTTGCAGTCCAGGGGACTTGTAAGAGCCTTCTCCAGCACCACAGTTGGAAAGCATCAATTATTCGGCGCTCAGCCTTCCTTATAGTCCAGCTCTCACAGCCATACGTTATTACTGGGAAACCCATAGCTTTGATTATGCAGACCTTTGTCGGCAAGGTGATGTCTCTGCTTCTTACTATGCTGTCTAGGTTGGCCATAGCTTTCCTCCCAAGGAGCAAGCGTCTTTTAATTTCATGGCTACAGTCACTGTCTGCGGTGATCTTGGAGGCCAAGAAAGTAAAATCTGTCACTGCTTCCATTTCTTCCCCTTCCATATGCCAGGAAGTGATGGGGCCAGATGCCATGATCTTCCTTTTTTAATGTTGAGTTTCAAACCAGCTTTTGCACTCTCCTCTTTCACCCTCAACAAGAGGCTCTTGAGATCCTCTTCGCTTTCTGCCATTAGGGTGGTATCCTCTGTGTATCTGAGGTGTTTGAAGTGTATTTGATCGGCTATAGGTAGTTAACTGGCAGGCAAAGGCTTCTGAAACTCTAAAACCAGAAAACACTTACAAAAGGCAAATCTGTAATGGCCTATTAGATTCTTGCACTGAAGGCATGACTACCCTGAGTCTCAGTAATGGCTGAGGTGTCCAGGCATTACCTGAGAGTATATTAACCTGCCCTTCCTGTGTTCCTTAACGCATGGCTGGACAGAAAGTAGCTTGGGGCCTACTCGTAGAATCCAAGGGGATTTGCAGTAGAGAAGCAAGGAGTTTAAAAAAAAAACACAACTACCAGTGGTTTAAAAATATGAACAAGAAGAAGACTTTTTCCCACCATTAATTAGGTAAGAAAACTTAAGGGAAAACAGGAAGAGATTGGTGTGTGAAAGGATCTGTGTGTGAGCTCCAGTTTTGGAACTAAAAACAAATTCCTGCATTGGACATGTGCTGAGAGGCACCTTGTTTTACGAATCGATGTCCATCTTTTTGAGCCACTATAATGTAATTGGATCTGACTGGGAGATGACAGGATTCTACAGAAGACCATAGTAGATCACAGAAGCTCAAATCATCCCACTGATTCCTTAAGGGGTCTCAACAATTCCCTCAACAAGTTGAACTAAACCTGTGGTAGAATACAGATACAGTCCCATCACAGAATCTAATTCAACACCCAGAAAAATCAGTCTTGAATTAGGACCGTCTGTTTTCAATGAAGCTAGAGGGACCCCCAAGCTCCCGTGTCATGTGCTGAAGTGTAGCCAGTCAGGCTATGCAGATGCACGATCAGGCCTGCTATGTAAACAACAAAGAAAATCATCCAAATAGCGAACTACTGAAAGCTACATTGGTCTTCTCCTCAAATACCATTCCAAGAAGGCACTGAATTGCTCAAAATATGAGCATTAAATAGAAGATCCCATGGGCTAATACATATAAAAATAGAAAGATCCCAGGAAACTAGGATGCTAACAATTCAAACTCAGTGGGTACACTGGTAAAAGCCTAAAAGTGGACCTAATGTCACACTTGCCATCAAGGCTCTAGGACGTGGTCCTCTCAGCATTGATACTGATGTCAAATGAAACATATGTCATGGAGCACAGCTCCAGATCAATAGCATCACTGAGAGGGGCAACTCTTGGGTATGATTTGCAATGACTTGAGTTATATTCACCAGGGGCTTCTTTGCCACCATCTGATCTTGTGAATTATATCTGGATATTTGGTAAGAGCTTCAGCAAAGGAGTTGGTTACCTTGTCGTGGTGCTGGAGCTACAGCACCTCAATGACATCATGAGCTAAACCGTGAAGGGACACCCAAGATGGAAGGTCATGGCAGAGAGGTCAGACTAAATACAATCCCTGGGGAAGGAAACGGCAACCCACCCCAGTATTCTTGCCATGAAAACTAAATGGATCAGTAGAACCAGAGATATGTCGGTATACCATCGGAAGATGGGACTCCCAGGTCGGAAGGTGGTGAAAATGCTACTGGGGAGGAACAGAGGATATGTTCAACTAGCCCCAGATGTGATGACGCAGCTAGCTCAAAGCTGAAAGGATGGCTAGCAGCCGATGGTGCTGGTGGTGAATGACAAATCTGAGGTTCTAAAATCAACATACCATAGGAACCTGGAATGTAAGATCTATGAGCCAGGGCAAATTGGATGTGGTTATTGGGGAAATGTCAAGATTAAATATAGACATTTTTGGTGTCAGTGAACTAAAATGGACTGGAATGGGCCACTTCACATCACATGACCACCAGATCTACTACTGTGGACAAGAGGACCACAGAACAAATGGAGTAGCCTTCATAATTAATAATAAAGTGGCTCAAGCAGTGCTTGGATACAATCCAAAAAATGGCAGAATGATCTCAATTTGAATTCAGGGTAAGCCATTTAACATCACAGTGATCCAAATGTACGCCCCAACCACAGATGCTGAAGAAGCAGAAGAAGATCAGTTCTATGAGGATCTGCAGCACCTACTGGATAGTACGCCAAACAAAGATGTTATTTTCATTACAAGAGACTGGAATGCTAAGGTGGGTAGTCAAACGACACCTGGAATTACAGGCAAGCATGGGCTGGGAGAACAAAATGAAGGAGGACATAGGCTGATAGAATTTTGCCAAGACAACTCACTGTGCATAACAAACACTCTCTTCCAACAACCTAAGAGACGACTTTATACATGGACTTCACCAGATGGTCAACACCGAAATCAGATTGACTACATCCTTTGCAGTTGGTAAAAACAAGACGTGGAGCGGATTTTATTTCAGATCACCAACTTCTGATTGCACAATTTAGAATCAGACTAAAGAGAATAGGGAAGACCCACAGATCAGTTAGATATGAGCTCACTCATATTCCTCATGAATATGCAGTGGAGGTGAAGAATAGATTTAAGGGACTAGAATTAGTAGATAGGGTCCCAGAAGAACTATGGACAGAAGGTCGCAACATGGTTCAGGAGGTGGCAACAAAAAACCTCCCAAAGAAAAAGAACACCAAGAAGGCAAGATGGCTGTCTGCTGAGACACTGGAAGCAGCCCAAGAAAGAAGAAAGCAAAAGGCAACAGTGATCGGGGGAGATATGCCCAATTAAATGCAAAATTCCAGAGGTTAGCCAGAAGAGATAAGGAATTATTTTTCAACAAGCAATGCGCAGAAGTGGAAGAAGATAATAAAATAGGAAGGACAAGAGACCTCTTCCAGAAAATTAGAAACATCGGAGGGAAATTCCAGACAAAAACCAAGATGGCAAGGACCTAACAGAAGCAGAAGAGATCAAGAAAAGGTGGCAAGAATATACGGAAGATCTGTATAGGAAGGATAATAATATCGGGGATAGATTTGACGGTGTGGTCAGTGAGCTAGAGCCAGACATCCTGAAAAGTGAGGTTGATGGGCCTTAAGAAGCATTGCTAATAAGACAGCAGGAGATGATTGTATCCCAGCTGAACTGTTTAAAATCGTGCAAGATGATGCTGTCAAGGTGATGCATGCCATATGCCAGCAAATTTGGAAAACACAAGAATGGCCAACAGATTGGAACAAATCAACTTATATCCCCATACCAAAAAAGGGAAGCACCAAAGAATGTTCAAACTACTGAACGTGGCACTTATTTCACATGCCAGTAAGGTAATGCTCAAGATCTTGCAAGGTAGACTCCAGAAATTCATGGAATAAGAATTGCCAGATGAACAAGCTGGGTTTCGAAAAGGCAGAGGAACTAGAGACCAAATTGCCAATATCTGCTGGATAATGGCGAAAGCCAGGGAGTTTCAGAAAACCATTTGCATTCCTTAGTTTGGTACGTCTAGTCTACGTAAAGATTTACGTAGACTACGGCAAAAATAAGGGAATGCTCTTTGCGTTGCCCTTATTTTCGCCGTAGTCTACGTAAATCTTTACGTAGACTAGATGTGCCAAAATAAGGAACACAAATGGCGGCACCCCATGGGAAAATAACTCCTTACTTAAAATTTGCTGACTGAACTTAAGTCTATTTTTTCCTGGACATTTGTATGTCAAGCTTTTTGACATGTACACTTTGTACTGTGTGTGTGTGTGTGTGTGTGTGTGTGTGTATGTATATATATATATATATATATATGCGCGCTCATTCACTGGTAAGCAAAACCTTTAAGTACACTTTTGATCTGGAATAATATAATGCAGTTTCATGCCGGTTCATTTTTTAAATAACTCTTCAGCCCATTCCAGGGTAGCATTTTCCCTTTGGAAACCTTCCAGGTCATCTTGAATTTTTTTTTTTCCAGTTACCCAAAATTCATTGTAAACCTGCTTGTGTCTTTGTGTATCATCCCTATAATATAATTTCTACTTTTTTATTTCTCTGTCTTCCCTTCTTGATCCTGAACGAGCTCAGCAGAGCTTCCATTGTTCACAAGCCAGCCAAAAAAGGACAAATATACCTCCTATTTATTCCTTTGAACTTGTCCAGAAGCCAATTAGACCTTTCTCTCTCGCTCTCTGTTTTCCCTAATATTCTACCACAACGCCCACACCTGTACAATTCAAGGTAGAAAGAAACTCTTCTCTGTAGCTCACTCCCACCCCCTATCACCACCAAACATTTTCCCTCTGCTCTCTTCCTTAGCAATTTATTCATAGCGTTTGGGTACTTTCTCCTTGTTCTCAGGCTATTCCTTAAAATCAGGACACATTATCTTCCTTCTTTCTGCAACCCCTACTCCCCATCACCTCTCCCAAAGGACAAATCAGTCCTTGGCTTTGGAACTCCCTGTTGCTCTTTTAAGCCTTCCTGTCCACTTTCTTCCCAAACCCCTTCATTTGGTCCACCTCCGAAACTTCCTGACAAATCAAAAAAATATCTTCTTCATTCCAGTCATCCCAATACCAAAGTGACCATTCTGAAAACTTGTATTTCCCATTCTTCTTCCTTTCCCCTTCCTCTTTTCCATAATTAGCCATATAGACACTTTGTTAGTAACCGACATAAACTTACAGGCCTATATTTTTCAATGATGCTATGGGCTGGCATTTGTCTCTCTTTTTAAGGATTAATTTAAGTGTAAATGCTAGATGCTATTTTTTGCTCTGTGCTTAAATTAAGCCTGTGTTAAAATTAATTTCCCTTTAAAGTGCTGCTCCCACCAACACCCCTCTTCTAAGTCAGACACTAGGGCTGGCCCCAGACATTTTGCTCCCTGAGTTGGAAGAGTAAATGTCACCCCTCACCCACCCCAGTCAAGCCAAACAAGTTATTTTGGCATATGAGGAAGAAAAGCCCACAAGCACCTTGCCCCATTCTTGACAGTCAATGGACAATAATAACAAATTAAAAAAATAACAATATGCTGCTTTTTCATGACACCCCAAGTCTGCTACCTGAGGCAGCCACCTCTCATGGCCTAATAGTAGGGCCAGCCTTGCCAAACACACACACACACACACACACACACACTTATTTTCTCTGTATCTGTTTCGCTGTTTTTTTAAAAATCCTTGTTTTCTTGTACCTTAGGGCACAATCCTATGGCGGTAGTTGGCTGGCTCCAGACTACCCAATGCAGGGTTGGTGGAGTGCAGAAGAGAACTTCTCCTTTGTCCTCCAGCTGCCCTGCATTTGCAGCTAGATGGCCAATTTTGGCAGTTACCAGGCCACCTCAGAGTGGGAGAGGGGGAGGCCGGACAGCTCATAGAAAGCATTATAATGGCCCTTCTGTGGTCCCTCCTCACCCCCAGGAACACCCCCTTTTCAGCTGCTCTACACTGCGGTTATGAGCACAGAGCTGGGGACAAATTGCACTGCCTACAAGGAGGTAGGAGAGGGCGTGGGGAGTTGGGTTTCCAGGTACTGAGCTTGGAGCGCTGGCCCCCAGAAAATGAGAAATCTTATGGGCATCTCGACACTGCCATGAGCCCATAGGGTTGCACCCTTACTCATTTTTAATGTCCTTTAAGTGGATGATTCTAATTTCCCGGATGTATGTTTTAAATTTACCTGTTCTTCTTGAATACACCAATATTGGTTTCAAGGGCCTTGTCTATGGTCTCTTAGCTTTGGGAGTGTCACATTTTCTCTACACCCAGAGTTCAAGGTCATATGATTCTGCATATGTGTATTCAGTTGACATGTATGTAATATGCATGTATATCTGTTACTAGGTACACATTTTACGGGGTTGGGCAGAAGGCCACCAAGCTCAGCTAGCTAGTGCCTTCCAATTGCAGATTGGCCAGTGATGAAAAGGGAGCCAATCAGGAATAAAATGGGGGATAAAATGTCACCAGGATAAGACACAGACCAAGCAAGGTAGTCTCAGATCTTCTTCAGGTGAACCAAGGTGCTGGACAGGTGGCAGTGATCGGGGCTGCTCCTGACTGGGTATCACACTACCCACATGCCTTGAGAGGACAGAGCTGCCCCCAATAGTCAGCTCAGGACTTCTATGAGAGCCTGGAGGCAATTTTGTAGCCAGACATCCAGGCCAGTCTGCCTAGACATAGGGAATCCAGTGTCAGATTTTCCTCCTCACTGGCCGACAGTTGTTGAATGAGTTGCATAATCTCCTTCTAGTGATCCGCAACCATGAGCATCCACCCACAGGGGCGAGGGATGCAACTCCCCCCCGCCATTCCAGTCATGGTGTCATTCTGAGAGCGGCAACACCAGCTGCTGCCCTGCACCTGCCCTTCTGCCCCTACTTTCAGTTTCCACCCACATGGACAAGGCTCAGGGCAGGACAGGCCTTACCTCAAAAACAGGATGGGAGGATGCCCTCAAGTTTAACCAGTGCAGGAGTGCCTCCTCCCAAGACACACAGGCGGTAGGAGCATCAAAGTAGCTCCATTCTTAGAGCGGCAACTGCACCTCGTGCTGCGCGTGCTTGTCACATACATCTCTAGCCTCCAGTTCCATGCAAAACAGTTGGGCAAGGCCCAGGGAGGGGAGGTCAGTGATGGGGGGGGGGAATTCCATCAAGCTCAGCTGGGAGTGGCTGCAATTGAAATGGTAGAACATGGGCCTGGAAGGGGTGGTGAGGCCTGCTTTCTGGAAGGCCCAGCCAGGCAGCTCCACAGCCTTTGGTTTGGTAGCCTGTGGGAGCTAGGGCTAGGCTACTTTCCTGTACTGTAAAGGATCCCTCACTGACTGTAACTGTGCAAAAACCACTGACTTCCCGTGGTGATTCACCTGGCACGGGCCCCTGGCTGTGTTCACTCTAAAAGTGAACCAATTTGTTGTTTTCCAGCCCACAGGTGATGGGATGGGAGATCAGGGGAAAACACAGGAATGTCACCCATCTGCGAAGTGTATGTGTGTGTGTGTGTGTGGGGGGGTGCTTGTAAGGACAATCTCTGCCAGCCCCAGAATGACAAGGGAAGATGTGCTCTTTATGTACACTGGCTTTTTGTGGCTTAACCCCCTGCCCCCTGTAAACATGCGTAGGATTGGGCTGTTAATGTTGGCATGAGGAAGTATGTGAAAACCCTATTCTTTCACCCACAAAGGCAGGGAAAGTGCTGAAAGTAGGGATGCACGAAACTCACTTCCCTGGTCTCGCAGCTTGCTTCGCGGTGGGGGGTAGGTGCTTCGCTGCTCCCCCCGAAGTTCAGGCTGGGAGGGGAGGCTTCCCTCCTCGCCCGGCCGAAATTCAGGCCGGGGGGGAGGCTTCCTGCCTCGCCCGGCCGAAATTCAGGCCGGGGAGAATCGCCTGTCTCCCCGGCCGCGAACTTCAAAAGAAAAAAAAAACGCCCCTGTGATAGGCTACGTAACGATTAATGTAGCCTATCACGGCTAGATCTGCAAAGTCAGCCATGATAGGCTACGTTAATTGTCACAGCCTATCACGGGTGACTTTGAAAAAAAAAAAGCACGTACGCAAATGGCGGCCCCCATAGGGAGCCGCCATTCACGTTCCTTATTTGGTCCCTGTAGTCTACGTAAAGATTTACGTAGACTACGGCGAAAATAAGGGCAACGCTATTGCCCGCCCCTGACGAAGACCTGCCGAACCACTGCCAGGACCCACCACCGGGAGGGACATTCGTGAAAGGTAAGTCTCATCCCAGGGGGGGGCGGGGGGCACGGAGAATTTCTCCCCGAACAACCTTCAGAGGACCGAATGCGTTGGCACTCGGCCCCCTGAAGTTTCAGGGAGAAATTCTCCCCCATCCCTAGCTGAAAGTGAACATAAGGCAGAGGGGGAGATCATGGCTAACTGACACATGCTGAGGATAGCCATTCCAGACTTTATTCATGCTCATGGGCATTAGCGGAAAGGGGAAAGGAGGGGCAAGATGAACCATAATCTCCACATTCCCAGTTTTCTTTTACTTTTTTTTAAGCAAGTCTCTAGCCCTTGTAGAATGACATGGGATATGAAGCAAAATGTGCAGCCACTGTTCTGCCTATTCATTTTGTGAGAAAATAGCCTGCTCCCTCCTTTCAGTCTTTTTAACACATGAAGGAAGTCACAGCAATGGTTAATACCCTTCCAGGTGTGTGAAGCCTTTTAGGGGGTCTTCCCTGTTAGGAAGTAACTGCAGCCTCATTAAAAAATACACACACACACAAAAAACACCACCATGTAGAAATCCAGGAGTTTCGTATAGCTGGGCAGAAGGGTGTCTACCAAAAAACAAAAGGTAGCAGCAAAGACAGGAGTTCATGATCTTTCTAACTCAGGCCATGTTAATATTTTTTCTGAGTTTATAAACAATTTTTTTTAATTACCTTGACAATGTCTGCAGATACAGTTCATCATTATTATACTCATATTGTAGAAGGCAGAGCTGTAGAGCTTTCGGCAGTGCACTGCATAAATTCTTCGTGGGCATTTGGAGTCAAGTACTGAAAGTCCATCTCAGTCCTCTGTACCATTTCCACACTGTTGTAGGGGGATACTCAGATGCTACCTTACAACTACTCTTGCAGGAAATGAGTACACACTGAGAGTCCGTTTGCGAGCGGAGATGGGTTAAAGAAGACGCAGACAACAAGCTTCGGTTGAAAACTGGGCCACATTTATTGAAATAGCTGCAAAGGGGTAACTAGGATGGGCATCTAACTGTGTCAGCGGCTAGCTGGCACTTCTTGGGCGAAAACATACCCAGCCTGAGGGGTGGCGGTGATCTCGCCATCCCTCCAGACTGCCCCTTCTGGGGGAGGTAGACCTTCTGGTGTCACCCCCAACCCGGTGCCGCAAAACACCTGGGTGAGTGAGTAGGCAACCCTTATCCCCCCGCCGAGCCGCACAACCCGTTCGGGGGGCCTCAGGCGTCACCTGTCACTATAAGGTGCCTCTGCATGCACACCATCCCTACTTTCCTGTTTTTGCCCATCCTAGCCGCCACAGGAGTCACAAGCCTAGAGCTTGTGAAACTCCCCCCACCTGCGCAGAAGAACTTCCCGCAGGCCCCTTTGCAGATCAGACAGAAATATGTTATTCACTAAATGAGACAGGCGGACACCGTCCTACCTGTAACGCTCCCTCCAAGTCCACAGAATTCCCTGGCGGGTGGTGCATCCATCATCTCATTCACATGGCCATAAGCCATTTCTCTGTGCACTTTCAGACATGCCCTGCCACTGGCAACATCATTCCAGTCCTTCCCATTGATCTATGGGAGCAGTGAGGGCTGCAATAGGCTACTTCCGGCCAGGTATGCCGGACCACCTGCATCTCAACCAAGGCCTGTTCGATCAGGTCCTCGCCTGGCTTACAGCCGACGTCATTCCACTCAATGTGCAGCACCTGGACCTGCAGAGGAAGACTTCGGTGGAACAGAGTGAGGAGGGGACTCCCACCACCTGCCATGTCTGTGAAGCCACTGGATCCTAATGTGATGGGGTGACAGAAGCTGACGTCTGAAGATGACATACAAGCCCTTCGTGCAGCTCCAGACATCATAAAGTGCCCATGTAAGAGCACCCGTACCGGCGTACGACGAGTCTGCTGGTCTCAGGAATAAGCACATTAGGCAAGCAAAGCGAAAATTGTGTCAGGAAGAAACGGACAACTTGTGAACGCAGGCCAAAATGCTGTGAAGCCCCATTTTCGAATGTCCTAACGTGCCTGAGAGAGAAACCTCCAGCGGCTACCATGGAGACTGCTTCGATGAAACAACAGTGGGCTCTGAACTGCAAATTATCTAGGCCTAGCAGGGTAAAGCTAATGTAGAAACTGCCCAAATTGCCCTTAAGTCAACAGTAAGCTGTTGAAGTGATAAAACAGAGGCCCCTCCTCAGACCCATGGCATTCCATAAAACCCATAAGGTGCCAATGGGGCCTAACCCATTGACTTGTGTTTGGCCATGGGCCACTGCCGTGCCCTTGCCATACCAATCAGTTAGATCACCAAAAACGTAAATGGGTTACATTGGGCCAGACCTGTACCTTGAAGCATATCGAGGCCCTCCGGGACCAGTCGGCCTTGGGAGCCCAGAGCAATCCTGAATTCCTAAGGAGGGGGGGTTTGAAGGCCGTTAAGGCTGCTACGTGGCACAGGGAAATGTCTTACTGGAAAGCTGAAATGGAGGGCCATTACCCCCAGAGCCCGAAAGGGGTATCCGGAGAGAGAGGGTGGCTAATTTACTAAGGCAGGCAACATCTGTGCCCAACACTATATTGCATGCCGAACCCTAAAATCTGACATGGAGTCAGTGAATCCCACCGTTGTGGGCCGGAAGGCTAAATGGCCAGCTTGCGACTTATGGTCCCAAATAGTCTGTTGTTCCTTAAGGAGGCGTGAAATGCGGCCACTGATCTATAGATAAGGGTCATGAATCCTAACGCTGAAGCTTTGCCTAATGCGCGGCACACCCTACCTGCTCTGACGCAGGCGGCTCCTGTACGGAGAGCCATGGAATGCAGACTGACATGCCTGGCTTCTGTATCCCTGTCTCCCATAGTACTGCAAGGATGGGATCTGGGAATGGAGCACCCACGGGGCTAAGTCCCGGAAGACATTGACCTAATTTCATGACAAGGCATCGACAATTGGGTTTGCCTAACCCAGCATATAGTGGACCCAGAACCTGATGTTGTAACACTGACTCTGGAGCATGAACACACTGACACATGACATGACCCTCCAATTTCAGGAGGACGGAGAATAAATAACGTGGTCATGTTGTCATACCAAAGGGGGGGGGTTACTGACTTGGCTATAAGACTGTCCCAAAATGTGCTTGGCGGTGGCAGCAGCCTCCACTCTACAGGCCACTACCCACAGCACGATCGGACCTGCCCTAAGAATCTGAAACCCCTTGGAGGTAGCAGCAGAACATGTGAATCCGCAGTCCGGCTTTGAGGAGAGGCTCACGCTTCCAGAAGGAGGTGCCATTAAAGCACTACTAAGTTGAAGCCTTGCCTGATGTATAACTGCTTGGCACTGTGCCTAAAGGACCTGAAAGTTGTCCAGACGGAGGCGAGAATAACCCTAAGGGTATTGGATTGGCTTCACCAAATGTTGATGTGGGAGACTGGCCCTCAGCCTTTTGTGAGCTAAGGGACACCGAGGTAACAGGAAAGGGGGGCAATACTTGCATTAGGTCAGAACTCTGACCACCGTCTTTGGACTCCATGTAGCACATGCCCCTCAGGGACACGTGGACGGGATCCCAGACCAAGACAGCTGCCTCATCGAAGTGTCGCACTGAGCAGAGATGATCAGGGATCTCGTGATTAACTGACTGGCCTTCCGGGAAGAGAGGTTACGAATCAGGATAAACTCCCTAGAGGATTTCCTGGGCACCACTTCAAAAAGGGAGATCCCTAGAGTAGATAACGGGGTTTGGAAAAAAGGGGGGGACTAAAACCCTTCCACCAGTACTGCTTTGTTAACCTCTCCTGGACCTGTCGACGCCTGGCGAGGAGAAATGTTGCTTACGAGGTAAGGATGGCCTATGTTGACCTAGAGAAAAAAAGGGGGTCCCTAGAACCTAGCATAAAAACTGTGTTCTAAGTCAAGACGCATTCTAACTAGGCATGGGCCATCCAGAGCTTCCTACTGCCTTGGCTTTTCCAAGGGGACCCTACCATCCCCGGGCATTGGGCAAGAGGTGCATGAGTGCTGACTGCTACAAGGGAGCACTCACGAGGGAAACTGCACGTGTCCTGGGAGTATGTGCCCTTGGGGCTGTATTCCCAGCACAGACAGCAGTGCTGAAGCAGCGGACCCGCCATAGGCTGAGGGCCAGTGCGGGAGACAGCCTGGTGAATGTGGCCACTGCCAGATCCGTCGCCGAACCTGGCTGGGAAGGAGTCAAAATTGGAGCGAAAGGTCCTGGTCCAACAGGTCCTTGTGCAGGGAACGGCAATGGCGGCCCTCCTGTGAAAGGCCTCGACATAAGCCAGTCATGCACCTCCTCAGGTGAAAGTCATTACGAGAAGGAGTAACCCTGGCGACAGTACAACTCTCCAGATTAGCGTAGGGATCTGATATGTCTCTTACGTGGATGCCCAAGCAGGCGGGGGCAGGCGAGGGATCCTAAATTAATCCAGCACACCCTGTAAGCTGCTGCGTTAAGCGGCTGGGGTTACTGGGGTGTGATTGACGGAGCTGCAGGCAGCCTGGGCATCGTATAGATAAGCTAAACTAAGGTAAGCTAAGGCGGCAACCCCACGGCCCTGAAGGTCACCCGTCTGGACAACTGGGGCGAGGTGCAGTCATCTCACCCATATCCAGGGCAGCCGTGTCCAGGTCCCCGGGAGCAAGGGAGGCGATGCCACTTGCAGTGCTCCTGACGGAGATGCCCCATGAGGGCGGACCGCCTCCAGCTGTGGTGTGTCGCCTAGGCGAAACTCCAAGGAGGAGGACGTTGCTTGGATTACTTCTGACAGAGATGCCGCAGGAAGGTGGACTGCCTGCAGTGGTGGAGTGCCGCCATGGTGAACCTGCGAAGGCGAGGTGGAGGCCTCAATGGCGTCCAAGTGCACTGAACCCATAGATGAGCTGAAATAGAAAGAAATAGAGAGCGTTGGTTCTGCTGTCGCATTTGCTTAGGCTGGACCACTGGGGGGTTTCTCAGACCTGGCTGGGGAAGGGGGAAGAGATCCCCGAAGAACGCTTAGCAGCTTCCAGACGAGTAAGAATTGACGCCCGAATCAGGTCTGTTTCATCATCAGTGAACTGTTGGGAAGGGGAGGCGGGGCCCTACCCTTCCCGTTCTTTCAACCTTGGCCCTTCTTGGGGGGGGGGGCATGATGTAGAAAGTGAGGTAATCTTGGCACGACATTGGCAAGAAGCAGGGGCTCGGGTCCCAGGACCCAGTCCAACACACCAACCACCACTCCTAGAAGAAAATGTGGCAGGGGACAGAGCACATAGCAGGAGGTTCCAGTGGGCTACTCACTGGGCACCCCGGACAACAGGCAGCAGTGCCGCCGCTACCGCTAGACAGGAGGGGCACCCTCTGTGTCCGGTAGCGGCTAGAGAGGTGAGCGCAATACATAGATCCTATTTCTGTATGGCTCTGTGTATTCACATTTAAGACACCATGTGTCTAGCCATTAACCTTATTAGCTTATAGGGCAGGGGTGGAGAATCTGTGGCCCCCCCAACTGCTCTGCAGGGTATCAGATAGGGGTTTTCTAGCCCTACCAGGGAATTCCAGGGACTGGACATGGGACCTTCTGCCTGCCCAGCAGGGGCTCCAGCCTTAAACGATGCCCCTGGAAAGGAGACTAGAACCTGGGTGTCTCAAGTCCCAGTCCAACACTCTAACTACTACCACGCAGTGGCTATGAAGAGGGCGCAGTTGCCGCCCACTGCAAGCTCGGCGCCCACGAGGCACAGCAAGGGCCCGTGGCCACAGGAGCCACTCTTGAGCGTGGCACCCCCAGGTGGTTATTATGTTTTGTTTTTGTTTTGTTTATTTTTGTGTGTTTTGTTTATGTTCTTCGGGGGGATGCACGTGCTGCCCCCGTGAGCGCCCCACGCTCACGGGAGGCAGCAAGAGCCGGTGCCAATTTGCTTGGCGCCCAGGCTCGTGCGACCGCCAGAGGAAAGAAGCAGGGGGGGCGGCATGTCGCCGCTGCAAGCACCAGCACCCCTCAAAGCCGGTAACTGCACGCAGCCACCGGCACCATGCCTGAGGACGTGCCAGAAAAAGAAGGGGGTGGGCAGGCGCTCAGCCACTGTCCTGGCAGGGGAGCAAACCGACCTGCATCGCACCCGGGCGCATGCAGGCAAAGTCGCCAACGCTCTCGCCGGGGCAGCAAGCGCCAGCCGAGGGGCAGCACACATGCACACGTGCCCCCGCGACCCTGGGGCTGCAGCAGCGAAGGCGTGCAGCAACCGCCTGAAGAGGCAAGAAGGGGGGGGCAGGAGCTTGGCCGCCGGGAGGGCGGACGCCCCAGTAGGGGAGCGCACAAGGAAGCGTCGTGCCCGGGCGCACGCCAGGACAACTGCCAGCGCCCCAGTCAGGTGGCAAGCGTCGGCCGACTAGGCGGAGCCCACGCACACGGACCTCCGCCGTGAGTGGCGGAAACCCTGGGGCCGCAGCAGAGCAGGCGCTCGGCCACCGGGGAGCACAGGCGCCCAAGCAGGGAAGCGCACGAGAAGGCGCTGCGCTCGGGCGCGCTCCGGCACAGCCGCCGGCGCTCCCGCGGGGCGGCAAGCGCCAGCCGAGGAAGCGGCACCCCCGCCGTGAACGCCGGCAACCCCTGGGCTGCGGCGGAGCGGGCGCGCAGCCGCTGGGAGCATGGGTGCCCCAACAGGGGAGCGCACCAGGAGGCGCCGCGTCCAGGTGCGCGCCCGCACAGCCACCGGCGCTCCCGTCGGGCCACAAGCACCGGCCGAGGGGACGATGCCTGCACACAACCGCCCGAGGAGGTGAGAAAGGGGGGTGCGAGGGCAAGCCTCGAGGGCCGCGCACGAGCAGGGGCAACAGGCGCCGCCCCTGGGTGTGCGCTGCCACCGCAGCCGCCGGCACCCCTGCCAGCACGACAAGCGCCGGCTGTGGAGGGGGCCGAGTACGTGCGCCTCCGCCGCGGCTGCCAGCAAAGCCGGAGACACAGCAGGCACGCCGAGCCCTTGGGAGCGAGGAGAAGGAGGGGACGGGTGTGCTGACACGGCAACCGCTGGGGCCCTCGCATGGGAGTAAACCAACGTGCGCCCCCCCCCGCCAGTGCGGACAAACCCAGAGCTGCAGCAGGTGCGCCGAGCCAACGGTGAGCGCCGGCGTGGCAGTGAGGCTTTGGGCACGCTGATAGCACAAGTGGCTGGAACTACGACGAAGCCAGTCTCCAGCAGGCAGGTGTCCTTTGTTGTTTCTCGGCGGAGCTGTAGTTCTCTCTAGCTGTGTCGAGCCAGAGAGCTGAGATTGGGAGGGGGAGCTGAGTTTAAGGCAGCTCAGCCTGCCCCTCCCTGCATGGTGGTGCCACTGGGGTGCACCAATCAGAGGCCCCTATGTCTTGTCACCCCACCCGCCCGCAATGCCCCCCCCCTTTCAGCCAGACAAGCTGGCGCCGGGGTGAGGGCATTTCTTTGCATCTCCTTAAGTGCGCCGGAGGAGGATGCCAACTCGGCTACTTTTTCATTGGTCTTGGATATCGCTTTTCCCATAGACGAGACCTGTGTGGCTTCCACAGGTGCCAAGGCCGACAGCTGGTATGCTTTAATGCTTTTCACTCCAATTGTATTGTTCCAGATGCTTCTGAATGGTCTCACTCCAGCAAATACTCCCACGTTATTTTGCAACTGGGGGCAGGGGATGGCATTTGAGTACACTTTGGAAACAATCTGACTATGTCAGGAGACCTGAAACATGATCCACACCTAACCAAGAGCTGGCCATTTCAGTGAAAGTGTTTGCAGTCATCTTTTGGACAGTGCTTGATTAATTGAGAGGCTGGTTTCATAACACCCTGGTGACCTGATACTCCAGATGTGGCTGGCCGGGACATGGTGCTTTCAGCATCTCTGACAGCATTGTGCACTTCCCCGGTTTTCTCCTGACAGTCGGCAGGGGGTGCATGAGTCATGTCAGCTGGCAAAGGCACCGCAGGTGGGGGTGGTGCATTGTGGGAGGGTACAACCCAGTGTGGCAGGGAGCTTGGGTTTCCACCAGCAGCCTTGCGCTGGTTTTTTTTTTCGTTCTAGAACAACTGATCTATATATTTTATCATATTATATATTATATATTATATATTATATTATATTATATTATATTATATTATATTATATTATATTATATTATTATACTGATGTGAGTATGTGTATGAACTTCCAAGGAGCTTTGTCATAAGACACGAGATTCTTGTTACACTGCAGTAGTGTCTGCATGATTTGGTCCTCTACTAGAGGGAATCCCCTTGTCTCCTAACTCAAGCATTTCCCCCACCCCCTTGTAGTAAAGTGCCTGGCTTCTCAAAGGTTCTCCATCAATTCCTGGTGAATTTAATCCCAAATGTTTTACCATGTAAGATGAAAATTAGATCACTTTGTGTTGAGCCAGACCCAATCTGCCTGCTACTCCAGTTGCTCCCAAGCCCTTTCAATAAATTTGCAGGTTAAGGGTAGCTATGCAGTTTTTGAGCTGCCATTTTGTGAGCACCCTCTTTTCCATAACAGCTTTAGAAGCTATTATCCCTAGCATACCATACAGAACCTTTAACATATTATTCAGGGCAACCACTATTTCCCAGGGCTAGAACCATTTCATGGTGAGATATCAAGACCAGTCTGCCCAGGCATAGAGAATCCATGGTCTGGCTCCTTTCCTCACTGGCCTACAGTTGTTTAAACCATTGTTTCATAAGAGCTGAGATTAATAATACTATAGACTCTTTCATAGCAACATAGCGTGCATCTCTTACTAACAATCCACAATTCCCCACGTTGTGAGTCTGGGGTCAAAAATACTGGGTCTATGAAATGATATGAGCAATATTCTCAGTGTCTCAATAATCTGAGCAGGATGCCGGCTGATATTCCCCTTGCTCTGGACAAAGAGAGGTTGGACGCAACTCATATGTCCCCCGCTGCTGCTTCCCCTGTTCTGCGCCTCTAGGTGTCACAACAATGCCTGCACAGGGAAAGCACATTTTCTCCCCTGTAATTATCAACATGTCTCTCATTAACTGTCCTCCTCACTAAGCCCAAGGGATATCTAGGGGCCTCAAGAAAACATATCAACAACACTGGGATATTTTATAAAGCCATCCTTATAAAAGCTGGGCCAAAGGGCCAGAACCAATGTCCCACAGAGGGCTGATAACATTCAGTCATGTCTGTGCTGCAGACTGGGATTCCTATAGAGATGAAATATTTATTGTAGTTTGAAACATCTGCAACTACTACGACCATCTCTTCCAGGACCAGAGAGCTTTGGCTACAGGGTGGTATAGAAATTAATAATAATAATAATAATAATAATAATAATAATAATAATAATCTCCTTTCCAAAGGCTTTTTCAATTTTTCAATATTGTTTGGTGCATCAGTACAGGAAGGGATCAAAAATTCCACAGAGATATACATCCGCATGAAGTAGTAAAAAAAAAACCCTGAACAACCTGAAATTTCAGACTGGGGAACCGGTGTTCTCCTCTTATAAAAATATAGCAGTTTTTCAGTAGAGTCAGCTCCAACAAGGCAGGTTACAAACAGGCGATTCCAAGATGTCAAATTCTCTTGAGAACAACAGAGAACTATGTGTCAAGATGGGAACTTCAGCCCTCCAAATGCTCATGTCATTGGTATGGTTGATAGGGCTGCTCCCTCATTTTATGTGCAAGACAGACTCTGTTCATCGCAGCATGAAGACTCCTTCACATAAATGCAAAGCAAGTGACCATATCACTAGTCGGCATGAGTTTTATCAATGGGGAGACCTTGTCGTTGGAGAGATTGCTTCTACATTCTCTTTCTTCTACCCCCCTACAACTTTCAGTGAAAAGCCATCTTCAGCGTTCATGAAGCAACTAATGTAAGGACTTCTGTATGTAAGGAATTTGATCTAATGTATGAAGGGCTTCCACACAGGAAATAAATGCAAACTATGGCACCATAATATGTGTCTCAAAATTAGGATTCCTTGCTTGCTTCACTTGCTCTCTGCTTATACATAAATGTATAAGGGGACTATGATACTGGCAATTTTATTTTTGCTCCATTTCCTAATTATGCCTAAGACGGAAAGGGCCTTTTGCACTGCAGATGCACAATGGGTCGACATTTTCATCAGGATGTCCATCACAACCCCAAGTTCTCTTCCTTCGTCAGTCACTGCTAGCACAGATCCCATCAGCTTTTATGTGAAGTTGGGATTTTTTCCCCCTCTCTGCATAATTTTGCACTTACTTACACTGAAACACAGCTGATATTTTGATACCCATTCTGCCAGTTTGGGGAGATCCTTTTGGAACTCCTTGCAGTCCCTTTCTGTTTTAACAGGGAACTTTAGTGTCCACTCCTCTGTATTTAAACCAGAGCAAACAAGATTAGACTTTGCTGGAAGCAACGCATTGGTAACCTGAAAAGCTTCCTGGTTTTACCGGAATTGTGAACTCATTGGGATGTCATCTGTGAACAGCTGAACCCCAGGCTGATGTGCATGAACAGGTTCTTGTCAAGGAACTAAGTGGTGATCTGTTAACTGTGGATCTTTATTGGGACTGTAAAGGCTCATAGCCGATTACTGGAATTACTGAAGTAAGAGATTTTACTGTGAGTTGTGTCCTGGATCTTGGAAGACACATTCCAGCAGCCTTGATACTATTAGTAATATGCTCCTCAAAATGCTCTTTTGCATCTCTTATTATCTGCTTGCAACTCCTTTGCACAAGGTTGTGAGCCCATTTATTCTCTTCTTTTGGCCAAGGCTTTCATTTCCTGAAGGAAGCATTCTTTTCTTTAAGAACGCCCTAAACGTTGCTCATTAACCATGCTGTTGACCTCTTGGTCTTCATGTTACATTTTCTAGCCTGTCGTATACATTCTAGCTGAGCTTCTATTATTCTGGTTTCAAGTAACCTCCAAGTGAGTTGAAGGTATTTAACCCTCTTGACACCCTTTTCAATTTCCTTTACACCAGTTCTCTCATTTTAGAGAAGTTTTCGCTTTTGAGTTCAAATGTGACTATGTTGGACTTCCTTGGCAATTTCCCACTTAAATATGTATGAAATCTAGCCTCCATCCTCCTTTGTGTGCTGTGTGTGAGTGCTAACTGGATGTATTTCAAACACATTTGGTTGGAGTTCCGTTTCCTTCCCTGGCTGACAAGTAGAAAGGATTGTGGCTGGGACCCCTTTTGCACCCCCTGCTTCTCTCCTCATGATCTGTTTAAATGGTTGTATAATTCTACCTGAACAGATAATCAACGTTTGCAGTGAACAAACATGATGCTGACCCGCTCATAAAGAAACAGGGGGCAAGAGCACAAAGCACTGGAAAAGTCGAGTGAATTATATATGTGTACTCTGGATAGACCCCTTCGCCCTTCTAGCCTCAGTGACTATGCATTGGGAACTGGCCTGATCATGCCATCTTGCATTAGGATAAATCCTCCTTTCACCCCTTTGTCTCCCTGCTCTCTATGTTCACCCCCAAACCTTTCATATTCCTTCACAAATGTTTTAGTAACTTCTGCTTACCTAATCCCATCCTTCTAACTCCACAAACCCTTCTTACTGCCGGCTGAACACTCTGCACATATCCACAGCCTAGTTTTAGGTCTGGAGCCAGTCTCCGTCAGAACTCAGCTAACCTCCCCATGATCCACGTTTTCATTAAGGGCTCAAATGGTTTATTTTTCTGGTGTCTAAACTGCAATTGTGCTACCACTCCACAGTATTTTCCCAAAAGTAATGCATTTGTTGTAATACTTATTTGTGTTTGCTAGAGAGATACACCATTGTTTTCAGATCTGAGTTACCCCCCTTTGCCAAAGACACTCTAGTGCCAATGTTGAGAAGTTCCTTTTTATGAATGTGTGACTTTTAGAACATGAGCAGCTTTGTACACATAACTCAAAGGAGCACATCCAGTAACACCATCATGAGTACTATCCATTGCTAGCCTTATCTTCCGTAAATTAGTTCAATCCTCTTTATAGCCTTCTAAGTTCGTGGCCAGTTCTAATCTGTATGATAGGACTGTTGTAACGATTCCTTGGATAATGTACATGAAGCAAATTACTCCTTAATGCTCAATGTCATTTATATGGTATTAAAGCAGCTGGCCAATCAACTCCTTTCTTGGGCGGATTGTTGGTTAATACCTTAGGATGTCTGGCTGATGTTTCCTCAGTGGGAGCTAATGCTTAGGAGATGATATGTCTTTGTGGGTGGTTGTTGTTGTTGTTGTTTTTAACTGAGAAATTGATCAGAGCTTGGGGAAAGTGACACCCCTGTAGCTAACATAGATAGACATTAGATGACTGTGAAAAATGTCAGACAGGAGCAGAGAACTGTGAGGTGGCCGAAGGATGCCACTTCTCTCCCAGAGGCCCTGGTATGTGGTGGCAGAATTTCTACTTTCAAGAAATTCATTGTTGCCTCCACTTATGTCCCAGCCAACTGTATATTGTAAATAAAACGTTTTCTTTTAAAACCATGCCGTAAGACTCCAACGCTTTCTGATCCATAAGAAACCAAGAACAGGTAGCACTACATAGAAATCCTCTGTGTGGGGAAAGTGTCATAATATCTGTTTTCTTAAATGTTCAAAGGACTTAATATCTACCATTTCCATGTGACTTTGGCTATGTATTCTTTGATAGGAAGACATGCAGGGTGGTGACAATGTGCATTATAGAAATGTCTGTGGCATTGACCCCTGTAGCAATGTCAGAACCGATGTATTTAAGCCAATTCCACATTAGAGATTGCATTTGACCAAATCGTCTCCACCGATGTCAACTCAAGGTTGTTGTTGTTGTTGTCCTCCTCCTCCTCCTCTTCCTCCTCCTCCTCCTCCTTCTTCCACGTATATCTTCTACTGTGCAAGCAGTTTAATAAATCAGTTTTGACTTTGTTTTCAGGGGTTATGCCAGGGACTGTGTTATTACAGGAAGACTTCCAGGAGCAGCAGAGAGCTAAAATACTGCCATACAATCTTGAATTCCACTTCTACACATAATTCAGGAGAGCAATCAATGCCCAATCAGAGCTAATCATGGCTATAACAAACTGTCTAAAATGCTTCAGCTATTGGTATTATTTTATTACATGGTGCATAACTTTCATTGCAGTGTGATGCCGAAGAACTACCAGCATATTTTAGCCTTGGTGTTTGCTCTAAAGGAGATCAATGAAAATCCCACAGTCTTCCCTAATGTCACCTTGGGGTTTCGCATCTATGAGAGCTACTACAACCCACAGATTACTTATATGGGCACGCTTGGTCTGCTTTCTACACTGCATCAATTCCACCCGAACTACAAGTGTGATGTGCAGAACAATTTGATAGCCATCATTGGGGGAATTTACTCTCTCATTTCTCTGGAGATTGCTACAATCTTGGAAACTTATAAGATTCCACAGGTAGGTTTGTAGACATGAGTTGGCTTCTTCACCCCATATAATGGCAGGAAGAACAGCCTTTGATATTGGAATTTTGGTCCCTTACCCCCTACATTTTGTTCTGATTTAGAAGGGTTTTCTCTGTGTGTTTTTCCGTTCCATCACTACTGCACAGGAACCCAGTTACTGAGTTCCTTTTAGCTATAGAGGATTTATTCTGGTGGCAAAAAATATTTTTTTATAGAAGATGCGGTATTCCCCAATGGTGATTTCCATTGTGAACATTATTAAAAACTCTGGGAATAGGTTTCATTTTTTTTAAAAAAAAATCTCAATATAGTTTTTTTCTTCTTTTAAGAAACATAGGTTGAATAACCCACACATTGTTCCATTCCATGTGTTGAAAATAATGGAATAATGTACATTAGCCTTCCAAAACCTTGAGCCTTCCAGATGTTTTGGACTTCAACAGCCATCAGCAACCAATCATCAGGCATGCTGGGAGTTGTATTCCAAAACTTCTGGATAGCAGCAGGTTGGGGAAGTTTGATATACAGTGTTACTGTCACGTATGGGCTTTAGAACTACATTCATTGACTGCTAGAGCATCTAACTCAGGGGTCTGTCACATCTGGGGACATATTTGATCTCTGCAAAACTGCCCTGGGTTCCACCTTAAAATGGCTGCTGCAGACCCAGCTAGTCAAAAAAGACAAGTAAACTTCCAAGAATACTAAGTACAAGGTGAGATCTGAGCCCCAGCATACAACACTTCCTTTGAATCCAAAGTTTTCTGTGCTAACAGAAGCCTATTTCTTCTCTTTCTCTTTTTTCCTGCCCCATATCTCTGCCAGCCATTCCCCCCTCTCTTTTTCTCTCACACCCCAGATCCCTACCTAAACTTTCCCATCACACACACACACACACACACGAGATCACCACATGTAGAAACTCTCTTTCCCTGGATAAGCACCCAAAGCCATTTTCTCTCTCACGCTCTCTTACACACACACACACACACACACACAGTCAAGGACCCCAAGTACCCATCATGCATACATGTATTCACAAACACAAGCCCTGTCCTTCCCAACTCCTCAGGCTGCTGAACCTGGATCCCCCAGGACCCTGGCCTGCTTCCTGCTGCCGTCCCTAGACCCCAGGATGGCTTCCTATTAGCTTCCCTAACCCACTTACAGGCTTCCTCATCCCCTTGTGGGTTTGCCACTGACCTTCCTAGCCCTCTGCTGATCTCGCGACCTCCCCACTGCTTTCTAACACCACCCATTTCATATCTTTCCACACAGCAGCAAAAGGGGTCCCAACTTCCATCCCCTCCCCTTTTCTTGGTGGCTGGGTGTGCTGCAGAGGAAACTGCCAGCCTGCAACCACCCACCGGCGTGATTTCCTGAGGATGTCCCTGAGCCACATGTGCAGCCAAGCGGCAATCCCAGGAACTGAAGGTGGCAGTGGCGAGAGGCTCTCGCCGCACTCTGAAGGAGCCCAGCTGCTCGTAAGAAACTTTAGAAATAATGAAACATAAAAACCAGGAGGAGCAGAACAGCTTGGTGAGCACAGCGGAGGGTGTAAGGGCACACAGTGGTGACCACAGGCAAAGTGTTGCCTACCACCAGCCAGCACTGCAGGTCCATAATTGCAGACCTTGGACTTAATGATCTGATGAGGGTGGGGTGGGGTGTTGGGATTGACAGACATGATGGCTAAGTAGCATAAAACTGACATCTCCCTTCTCCCCTCCTCACCATTCCGTAATGCACAACTGGCTCTACATTCCTGGTATGTTATAGCAAACAAAAGAAGAAGAACTTCCTGTTTACCAGCCCTGAGAAAAAGGAAATACTCTGAGCATGTGCAGTTTTGCATTTTAAACTCTCTTAAATCGTAGCGCTATCATGTAAAGAGGAAGAAAATGCAGTGTGCTTCTGCTGCCCTGATGCTAGACAAATTTGCTTGGGAATAAGCTCCAGTTTGGTGTTGAAAAGAATAATATATTTTTAAAGTACAAATAATAAAATGAGCATCTGCCCTGTTGGTTGCCCCCAACCCTAAGATGCTGTATAATAAGAAGAAAGGACACTGCGCAAGTAACATCAAACCCGGTGGGCCCTGCATGCCCATCCCACCCCAGGTGCTGATGCGGGACCTGCTTGCCAGTGTCCCCATCACCTGCTGCTTTCTGAATGGTCATTAGGGGCCTTGGTACACAGGCACTGAAGCCCAACCCTCCTTGCACCACTGTCCCCCAACAAGCCAAGAAACACAGAACCCGGTAGCACAAAACCCAAACCATCAAGAATACACATTTCCTTCACATATTATAATATAGCAACCCTAGTGAAATGTTGGGAATCTTAGAGCATTCCTAAATGTTTCTACAGGTCTATCAGTCAAAATTATATTAGATCGATAATTTTAATATGGAATGGTTCAAATAACTGTGCTAGGAAATATATAGAGATGATTTTGTAAAATAATCCCTCTGCTAAGGGTTCAACATTTTCAGAAAGATAACATTTCTGGGCTTCCTATAAAGGTCACCCAATTACATAGTTTTTAGAAAACATTTGGGGGGGGGTAATGACCAGGTAGCAATATATGAATACCTTTTCTTCAACATTGTAGTCATAATTCTAAAAGGAAATATTTCATAATCCAAACCTGGGTGATTTTTCAATTTTTGGGGATAAAAAACAAAAAAAGCCTAGTTTATTTCTGAATATTTCCATCTTTTTTCCCAGGCCCTCACATCCCTACCCCCACTTCCTTTTCTTTCTTGTCTTTTCTTTTCTTTTCTTTTCTTTTCTTTTCTTTCCTTTTTAATTCTTGTTAAACTGAAAACCTTAAACAAATGAGGAAACATTTGTTTCATGCTTCTTTTTCTTTCTTTTTTTCAAATGAATGCACACTTCTGTTCTGTGACATACACATACACTGACTATCTCCTAGACAGAAATAGCCCAGCCACTGATCTCAGTGCACCTCCAGGCTGGAATGTTGTAATGCAACAAATGTGGGGCTACCTTCGAAGACTTCTCAGGAAGTTCAGTTAGTAAAGAATATAGCATCTGGGTTTATCACTGGACCCCTTCATGGATCACTGCCTTGTTGTGGTGAAGGGGCTTGCGTAACTCAATGAAGCCATAAGCTATGCTGTGCAGGGCCACCCAAGACGGACAGGTCATGGCAGAGAGTTCTGACAAAATGTGATCCACTAAAAACCACTAAACCATTCAGGTATAACCTAAATCATATCCCTGATGAATATACAGTGGACGTGAGGAATAGATTTAAGGGATTAGACCAGATAGACAGAGTGCCGGAGGAACTATGGACGGAGGTCTGTTACATTGTTCAGGAGGCAGCAACGAAATCCATCCCAAAGAAAAAGAAATGCAAGAAAGCCAAGTGGCTGTCTGATGAGGCTTTACAAGTAGCTGAGGAAAGAAGGGAAGCAAAAAACAAGGGAGAAAGGGGAAGATATATCCAACTGAATGCAGAGTTCCAGAGAATAGCAAGGAGACACAAGAAGGCCTTCTTAAATGAACAATGCAAAGAAATCGAGGAAAACAACAGAATGGGAAAGACTAGAGATCTCTTCAAGAAAATTGGAGATTTCAAGGGAACGTTTTGTGCAAAGACAGGCATGATAAAAGGAGAAAGAAGGCAGGGACCTAACAGAAGCAGATGAGATTAAGAAGAGGTGGCAAGAATACACAGAAGAACTATACAGGAAAGATCTGAATGTCCCTGATAGCCATGATAGTGCGGTCACTGAACTTGAGCCAGACATCCTCAAGAGTGAAGTCAAGTGGGCCTTAGGAAGCATTAGTAACAACAAAGCTAGCGGAGATGACAGTATTACAGCTGAACTATTTAAAATCCTAAAAAGTGATGCTGTTAAAGTGCTGCATTCAATATGCCAACAAATTTGGAACACTCAACGATGGCCGCAAGACTGGAAAAGGTCAGTTTACATTCCAATTCCAAAGAAGGGCAACGCCAAAGGGTGTTGCTCATTTCACATACCAGCAAGGTGATGCTAAAAATCCTACAAGCTAGGCTTCAGGAGTATGTGGACCAAGAACTACTGGAAGTACAAGCTGGGTTTCGAAGAGGCAGAGGAACTAGAGATCAAATCGCCAACATTCACTGTATCATGGAGAAAGTAAGAGAATTCCAAAAAAACATCTATTTCTGCTTCATTGACTACGCTAAAGCCTTTGATTGTGTGGATCACAACAAACTGTGGCAAATTCTTAAAGTGATGGGAGTACCAGACCACCTTACCTGTCTCTTGAGAAACCTGTATGAGGGTCAAGAAGCAACAGTAAGAACTGGACATGGAACAACCGAGTGGTTCACAATTGGGAAAGGAGTACGACAAGGCTGCATATTGTCGCCCTTGCTTATTTAACTTATATGCAGAGTACATCATGAGAAATGCCGGGTTCGATGAATCACAGGTCGGAATTAAGATTGCTGGGAGAATTATCAACAACCTCCAATATGCAAACGATACCACCCTAATGGCAGAAAGTGAAGAGGATCTAAAGAGCCTCTTGTTGAGGGTGAAAGAGGAGAGTGCAAAAGCTGGTTTGAAACTCAACATTAAAAAAACGAAGATCATGGCATCTGGCCCATCACTTCCTGGCATATAGAAGGGGAAGAAATGGAAGCAGTGACAGATGTTACTTTCTTAGGCTCCAAGATCACCGCAGACGGTGACTGTAGCCATGAAATTAAAAGACGCTTGCTCCTTGGGAGGAAAGCTATGGCAAACCTAGATAGCATAGTAAGAAGCAGAGACATCACCTTGCCGACAAAGGTCCGTCTAATCAAAGCTACGGTTTTCCCGGTAGTAACATATGGCTGTGAGAGCTGGACTATAAGGAAGGCTGAGCGCTGAAGAATTGATGCTTTCGAACTGTGGTGCTGGAGAAGACTCTTACGGGTCCCCTGGACTGCTAGGAGGTCAAATCAGTCCATCCTAAAGGAAATCAACCCTGAGTGCTCATTGGAAGGACAGATAGTGAAGCTGAAGGTCAAATATTTTGGCCACCTAATGCGAAGAGTAAACTCTCTGGAAAAGACCCTGATGCTGGGAAAGACTGAAGGCAAAAGGAGAAGGGGACGGCAGAGGATGAGATGGCTAGATAGTATCACCGAGGCAATGAATATGAACTTGAGCACACTGCGGGAGAGAGTGCAGGACAGGAAGGCCTGGCATGCTATGGTCCATGGGGTCACGAAGAGTCGGACACGACTGAACGACTGAACATAGTTATCACTGGAAAATGTCACCAAATATATATTTCCAGCTACTCCTATTATGATTATGGTTGTTATTTATATTCAATCAAATGAATTCCTGAGGTGTCATACAAAACAGACAATGATGCAATAAAGTGTAACAGAACTCCAGAGGAAGGCAGCAAACATCAGCATAAAACAACAGGAAAACAATGCAAAGCCAGTACAAGAGAATATAGTACAAAGTAAAGATCATGAAATACAACAGAAATGACGATCTAAAAACACATAATACCGAAGCTAAAACCTAAAAAATGTAATAGAGATTAGATATCATGATTTAAAAGGACAAAAAAAGCCTTAACCTGTGACTGAAAGTGATAAAATTTTGACAGCAGATCTTCCCTCGGGTAGAGGTGTACGGAACTCACCTCCAAATCCGACAGGGGGTCTGCGGGGGGGGGGGAGGCAATCTGTTCATCCCCCCGGAATTAAGGATGTACTAAAGTCACTTACCGTTTCGGTTCATGGCATCCACAGTGGTGGGAGGCGCTCCGCACCTCCCCCTGAAATCCTACCCCGGCCAGTACTGCTCCATGGTGAATCCGCAGAGCCGCCAACCAGGTGCATTCGCAGGTCTGCGAAATTTGCAGGCCTGTGGACGCAAATGGCGCTGGGTGGAACAGCCGACATTTCCATCCCTTCGCTGAGCTGTGATAGGCTATGTAAATATTTACGTAGCCTATCACGGCAAAAGATAGGGGTGCAAATGATGGCCGCTACGCCATTTGCGCCCCTTTTTTATGTCATGATAGGCTACATAAATATATACGTAGCCCAAAAGTGGGGAGGCGAATGGCGGCTGCAGATGTGGCCGCCATTCGCAAAGCACCGCGAACAGCAACAGGTAAGAGCTCCGTTCCGCACGCATTTCACGAGGTGGGGGGCGGGGGGTTTCGCTCCACCATGGATTTTGGGGGGGCGAATTCACTGGAATTTGGTCTCCTTGCGATCCATGGTGGAATTCTCTGACATCCCTATGCGGAATCCTCCCCGGCCCACTGCGAGGCCACGGAGCCACCACGCGGGTCTGTCTGCTACCAGACTGCTGGTCTTCAGGCGCCATTTGCATCCTTCAGGCGCCATTTGCATCCCTGCCTTTTGCTGTGATAAGCTACGTAAATCTCTAGATAATAAAAGATAAAAGATTTATATAGCCTATTATGGCAAAGGCAGGGACGCAAATGGCATCCGCTATACTCGACGCCATTTGTGTCCGAAGACAGGCATCAGTGCATGGGACAGGCAGCAGCAGCCGGCAGAGGATAGCTGGTAGCAGGTAGGATCTGGCCTGCGTGGATTCCCCCGGTTGGCAGAGGTGAGTCTTTCATTCCGCCGCGGACTCCAAGCGGTCGGATTCTTAGAATCCAGCCTCATTGGAGTCCGTGGCAGAATTCTCTGCTATCCCTACCCTTGGGGGGCAACATGAAACCTGGTGGCATCACCCAAAAGGCCACCACCATCCCAAAGCTCAGAAAAAGGGGACACACGGAGGAGGGCCTCTTTGACCATAAGTAGGCACATAAGGGAACTGGTGTTCCATGAAGTACTGAGACTCCAAGCCATGAAGGGCTTTGTAGGTCAAACCAGCATGTTGAATTGGCCTCAGAGGTGAACAGGAAGCCAGAGCAGATGAGTCACAGCTAGTGCAATACACTCCAGTCGCAGACTCCTTAACAGCAACATTGACCATGAATCCATTTCCAGGCAGAATTAAACGTACTGAATCTTAACTATAGAAGCCTACGTGGCTGAAGACCTGGGCAGCTAAAGGAGTGGTGTCTGCTACGTAAGCCTGCAAAGACACTGTGTTTCTCATTCCAGCAAGTCCTGTGCAAGGTAGATCAACACCATCCCATTCCCCCAGCCTGTGCCCACCTTACCTTTATGTTTGCTGCTTGCATGTAGGCTCTCCCTGGAGTTCTCACAGGTGTTGCACGATCTCACCCGGGTCTCCCAAGAGTTCTGTGGCCACTTGTTCCATTTCCCTGTGGTGAGTGAAGGAGAGGGCAGGCAGATGCTCTAGAGAGCCCTGCAGACTGCTCTCCCAACACAGTAAATGCCAAGGAAGGAGAGCAGCTGAGCGGGTTCTACAGAGCACCCCCTGGAGGCCACCGAGGTGGGCCCTCCTTGTAGGGGTGGTGGGAAGGGAGCAGAGTGGCGTGGTGCAATTTTCTCCTCACCCCGCTTCACCACCTCATGCAAGCGCCTCACCCTGTTTCACCGTTGGGCCGGCCCTGCATTCCAGCATGTAATGTGAACTGGCTGACTGAACAGGTTCAATCCACTGTGCTAAATTGTTTTACCATTCACATGATTTTTAAACATATTAATTGTCATTTTGTGATGGTGTTCTTAGCTTTTTCTTGTACGTTACTTCCCCCATACATTTAGGGAAGTGCATCCTAAAAATCTTTTCAACACACAGATAATTGAATCAAGATGATCGTATAAATAAAATGTTTAAAAATCCCTGAATATTCAACTAGCATGTCAGCAATGAAGGTTTAGATAAGCCACTTCTGTAACTACCTACATTTATGTAAAATCTCACCTGCAGCTTTTAAGTTCTAGACCATATTTATCCATGTAGGAATCTTACCCAATCAGGTTTTTGCTAGAACTGATTTCATGTGTACATGATACCACTCA
Source organism: Heloderma suspectum (assembly GCF_057233095.1). Taxonomy (NCBI): domain Eukaryota; kingdom Metazoa; phylum Chordata; class Lepidosauria; order Squamata; family Helodermatidae; genus Heloderma; species Heloderma suspectum. The sequence goes on along the minus strand of NC_139463.1, from coordinate 88,310,589 downwards.
CATACAGATGGTATTCCATTCATAAAATATATCTGCATTCTATTTCAGCTCACTACTGGACCTTTTTCCCCAGCCTGGGGTGACAAAGCACTATCTCGTACTTTATACCAGATGGTCCCAAATGATGCTCATCAGTACATTGGGCTTGTCCAGTTACTTGTACATTTCAACTGGACATGGATTGGACTCTTTACTCTGGATAACATGCATGCAGAATGGCGTTTGCAAAAATTACTGCCAATGCTTTCACAGGGAGGCATCTGTGTTACCTTTATAGAAAAAATGACAACCTTTGGAAAACGTGGTGGAAAGTCATGGTCATCGCCCAGTGAATTGGAAGGACATTCAGATTCACCTTTCATGGAAAGCAAAGCCAATGTGTTTCTTGCTGATACTGCAAATCCACATATAATTACAATAAGCTTGTTCATTCAGAGATCAGCCCTAGATTCACCAATAAGTAAGTTATGGATTATGACAACATATTGGGATTTCACAGCAAGCACCACTTTAATGGGTAATGATATACAGTCCTTGCATGGTATGCTATCCTTCGCAGTCCACTCAAAGGACCCATTAGGATTCAGGGAATTTCTTCAGAGTGTAAATCCTTCCTGGGCAAAAGAAGATGACTTCATCAAGGTATTCTGGGAGAAGGCCTTTAACTGTTCATTGAAACAATCCCGTGAGAATGGAGTGCTGAAGAAAGACTGCAGTGAGGACGAGAAACTGGAGAGCCTTCCTGGAACTTTCTTTGAGATGAGTATGACTGGTCACAGCTACAATGTTTACAATGCTGCCCTTGCTGTGGCACATGCTTTATATTCCATGTATGTATCAAGATCCAAACACAAATTATGGGAGTCTGGAAGAAAGCTGGTGCCCTGGAATGAGGTGGCATGGCAGGTATTTCCAATCAAAGCCACATCTTTCTTTTCTTTGTTTAGAAAGGGAGATGGCTGTGTAGAGGGTAAGCTGGTACCAGTGCCAGCGGTATTATGTCCTCTTTACATTAAAAGGTGCAGAAGTTACACATGAAGCTCTTCCCAGCTTCTCAATGGAGCATTTCTTAAAGTCATGCATAGGAGTCATTAGGTTTAAGGTTAAGGTTAATAGATATCACTTTGCTCAGTGTCTCCCTCTCCTTTTCCTTTTCTATAGAATCCTGGTCAGTAACTTATTTTTTCCAGAAGGGCACGTTAAGACAAAATGGAGTGAGGGGCATACCATAATTCCCAGTTACCCAAAATGATCTGCCGCAAATTTCTATTTCTACCTGGTTAGGAAATGGGGCAGACGACTCTTCCCAAGGGAAAAGTTTTGCATCCTTCTAGCCACAGTAAAGTAGTGAGAAAGCAAGACCCAGACTGATGTAAGATAATCTCAACCTTCCTAGGATAGGTACTTGTCAGCGTGATCATGAAAATACTTTGTTGTCCATTTGTGTGTTTTTGTCTTTGAATTTAGCTCCATCCGTTTCTGAGGGGCATCTCATTCAACAACAGTGCAGGGGAGGCAGTAGAGTTCAATGAAAATGGAGAAGCAGTCACAGGATTCGATGTTACAAACTGGGTAATTTTCCCAAATCAATCCTTTCTGAGAGTTAAAGTGGGAATGTTCAATCCAGTAGCTCCTCCCAGAAAAAAGTTAACAGTCCATGATAAAAGCATCGTGTGGCCTAGGACGTTCAAGCAGGTGAGACAGCAAGGATCTTGCCAGATGTAGCACAACTTGATAGTTTCAAAATACTTTACACCACCTTTCATGTCCAACATAAACAGGTAGTGTGCAACAAAAGAAATACAATATAAATTACAGATTTGGGGGAGTGCCTTTTTCGTTAAGGTGAGTCACACACACACAAGTTCCACCAGCCTCAAAGTTCTACTGATTATAAAAAAGTGATACATGATATCCACTTTCTACCTGATGAGGTCTACAATTGTAGAGACTTGTGATAAAAAATTTCCACAGGTACAAGGAGTTAAAATCTGCTGAAAAGTGACACATTTACACTTTTCTCCTATTTCATCATGGCATTTCATATATAACTTCTAAATTTTGCTGAAATCAACAGATGTATTTATTTAGGATTGCTGAAGCTAGGGATGTTGCGGGAACCCAACTGGATCCAAGAGTCCATGCCCCCCACGATGCCCAGACTGTGCCCACCGAGATGCTGTCCTCACTTGCCCCCCACATGCACCCTGCCGGACTCACCGTGAGCCCATCGGGTGAGTGCCCACCATTTTCCTGCCTTTGGTTTCTGCATAAAAAAGGACATTTGATAAATGTGCATATTTAAATATGTGCAGTTTGGGGCCAGAAAATCTGACTACATGCAATATTAGAAGTATAATGCCACTAATATTGCACATATTAAGCTTTCCTGGCCCCAAACTGTGCATAAATGCACATTTTTTAAACTTCCTTTTTTACGCAGAAACCAAAGGCGGGAAAATGGCAGGCACTCACCAGACAGGATCACGGTGAGTCCTGGCAGCCTGCCGAGCTTGTGGGCGGCCCGAGCACAGGTCCGGGGCGAAGCCAGCAGGGGCGGTGCTTCAGCGGGCGCCTGGAGGACCCAAGCTGGGTGGGTTCTCACATCCCTAGCTGAGGCGTGCCTTTCTTTGGTTTGGCGAGGTTCTGACCAGTGGTTAACAACTATTAAGGATTTTTTGTCCCATTACAAACTATGTATGGCAGCAAATGCTTGTGAAGGTTTGTCATGCATGTGGAGTGTCATTCTGGAGCTACAATGCTGCAAGTACTTCCATGTTTTCAAAGGAGTTTGCAGAGGAAATCAAGGACATTCGGGTTCAATGCCTATGCCTATATTTATGGGATGTGACTTCACAACATCAGGCATACATTACTAGACAGATTGGGACACTAGCGTTGGGATGCCTAGGGGACTTTAACACTTCCCCCTACCCCCCTGCTGTGGTCCCACTCTGAATCAGACAACCCTGACTCCACTTTCCATTGCCAAACAGGAATGTGCTTGCAGAGACCTATTCTGACAGTTGTGCACAATACGTGAAGGGCTAAATGGACCCACGATGACACTAGGGACAGGGCTTACGTACGTGCCCATATCCCACTCCCCACATTACCCCTACACACCATCCATTGAATGCATGCCTAGGGCTTCAGATACAAACAGATTGCTTCTAACTGCTATAACACCTCCAAATAATTTTCTGCCAACCCCACCAATGCAACTACCCATCTCTCTCTCTCTCACACACACACACACACACACACTCACATACACTTTCCTTGAACATCTCGGGAACTTCAGGCTTTCTTAAAGAACATTCAAATACCCCTGCCCCCCGCCTTTGAAGGTACTCTCCTATCATGTACTGCTGATATATGTGTGCTGCCAGTATATATGTGCCATTATCATGCATGTCACCTGCAAATCATAGTTCGTTTTGGACAGGCATTGGTCTTGGTTGATTTTTTTAAAAGAACAAAAAATGGACCCCCACCCCATTTCACATCCACCGAATAAGGTGGAAAAGCAGGGAGAGCTGTGTTGGCTCATCCATGGCACATACATGCACCTAAAACATACATGCACTGCCACAACAAAGCGTGTTTTGTTTTTGTTTTTGTTTTTACATATCACCACAGCAATTCCCTATAGAGGAGAGAGTGACACCTGATTGATGGTGGTGATACAAAAACACACATGCACACACACACAGCGTAGAAAAACCAGCATGAGGGTGGGGGTGGTGACCTTTATCCATAACCGTTTCATATTGATCACTGGCAAAATCCTGCAGCTTAGTTTGGGCTAGGAGTGCCTGTACCTTGTCTTGGGCAAAGAGACAGATTGGGGACGCTATTGGGAAACTGGCTGCCCACACTGCTGCCCAATGGCTTCCCTGGCAAAGCTGGCTGAGGGGTCTCAGATGTGGTGTTGGAGAACCCTAGAACTATGGTCCTGGAGGAATTGAACATCCATGCTGATGCTGCCTTAACAGGACCAGCGGAGGATTTCATGCCCTCTATGACAACTATGCAGTTGTCTCGGTTTGACATTGACCTAATGCATAGGGCAGGGCTCACGCTTCATTTGGCCTTTGTCTCGGGGCACGAGGTGGGTGGCCTGGATCTTGCTGCACTGTGACATGGTGAGGTGCCGCAAGCCATCAACATGGTCACTCAGGCACCTTCACGCCAGCGCGATCCCAAGCTGGCCTGATTCGGCATGCAATGAGTCAAGCCAACTCATGCTTTTTTTTGGCAGAAGGGTTGCACAAATCCTGACTTGTGCAAAATCACAGCCAGAAATAGCACCATTTGCATAAAATCATAGCTGCAAATGGTCTAAGCTGCAATTTTGTGCAAATTGTGCTATTCATGGCCAGGATTTGGCACTAATCCACCTGTGACTTCACCCTCCCCCCGCTAAAGTTCTTGAGTTTCAGGAACTATCATGCAGCTCGGCTTGCAAAAATGCAAGCCAAGCCAGGCCCATGATGGGGATCTGTTAGGCTCTAAAAGGGCCTAAGCATCTATCCCATTTAGAACACCTTGATACTTTACACCCGCAAGTGAAACCATAATGATCAAAACATCTTTTTCTCAGTCCTGTCCATTCTCCACTGATGTTTCTGATTAGGTGCTGCCCATTTCTGTGTGTAATGACAACTGCCATCCTGGTCACATCAGGAAAAAGAAGGAAGGGGAGCCATTTTGCTGCTATGATTGTGCCCTGTGTCCTCAAGGGAAAATTTCTAATCAGACTGGTAGGAATCATGGTTCTTCATAGATGTCAAGCATACTGCATCTCATACCATATCCAGCAAAACCAGGGTAATACAAATGTGCATGGCCTTTGGTCTGGAAGGAGTAAGAAAATGTTACTGATCCTTGAATATCTGGCTATAGGAAGAGGTCTTGTTATACAAGAATGCAGACTTCTCTTTTACATTCAGGCCTAGGTATGCTTGGTCACACATTTTGATAGGGATGTACGAAAATTCCGCCACAGATCTCTGGGAGGCCGAATGCCAGAGTATTCGGCCCCCCGAAATCAGTGGCGGAACGGCCTGCAACCCCCCCCCACCCCTGGGACGAGACTTACCTTGGGCGGATCTTCCTGGTGGCGGCGGCTCCGGCGGCGGTTCGGCGGCAGTTTGGCAGCAGCCGGTCTTCCGAGCGGCTGCTGCCGCCGCTATTACCAGTTTTAAAAAAAAAAAACGTGATAGGCTACGCTATTTGCGTTCCCCTTATTTTCGCCGTCTTAGTCTATGTAAATGTTTACGTAGACTAAGACGTGCCAAAATAAGGAACGCAAATGGCAGCGGCCATGGCCACCACCATTTGCGTGCGGGCGTTTGTGTTTTTTTTTTAAAGTCAGCCGTGATAGGTTACGTAAACATTTACATAGCGTATCACGGCTGACTGCAGGGACGCAAACGGCGGTGGCTACGGCCACCGTCGTTTGTGTGCCTGCTAGCCGGCAGCTGGATGTCCGGCTGCTGGCGGAGCCAGCGGCTCCACAGAATCCCTGCGGAGCACAGCCAGCCGGCCAGGATTCCGGGGGGGGGGGAGAGGAACAGAGAGCCTCCCCCGCCAGCGAGGTTTCTGGGGGGAGGGATAGAATGCCTACCCCCCAACCATAAACATAATCTGCAAAAGGTAAGTGCCTTTCGTACATCCCTACAGTTTGACACTAGTCTAAACATTGGATTGATGGTTTGTTTCAGTTGGAAATGTGCTTCATACGTAAAGGAAAGAAGGAAGATATATATAGAGAGCTACTGACAAAGAACGCAGTGCTGTGTCATCCAGTAAAAGTGCAGACTCTCTGGGAGTCCAGCAATTCAATGTTTCATACATAATACAAAATAAAAAGAAACCACTCCATATGCTGGCTCTAGGAGCTGAGCCAGGGGAAAGGATTATAGTGTCTGTGTAAAATTTGCTATACACTCTTATATGTGGATAGACAACAGGCAGAAAGACAAATCATCACCCTTAGCTTCCAATTTCCTGGCTTTTTTGAGTTTAACCCAAGATGAGATAGCCTTAATTCTGATAACCTGGCAAGATTAATGGGGCCAGAATGACCAGACGTATTCCTTAATAGTAAGAGGCAAAGTTTCCAAGCCCACCTTCTGTTAAGGAATTTGAACAACAATCCCCCAGGAGGGCTTGGAGATGGTTAGAGAAGATGGCTCATCCTTATTCGCCCCCTCCAGCAAGGTGGGGGCAAGCTAGGTGTGAGTGAGAAACAGTAGAAGAACTTTGAGGAGACAAAAGATACAGAATGGGAATGAGAGCGAAGTGACCTATAAACTCTGAAGCTCTGGGGGATAGTATCTTCCTCTCTGGAGATCTGATGTGGGAAAGGCCGTATTGAATTGCTATTGTATTGGAGGGTTTTCTTTCACCTCTATTCAGTAGGGATGTCAGTAAGGATGTTATAGAATTCTGTTACGGATCCCGGGGGGGCGAATTCCAGTGAATTCGCCCCCCCGGAATCTGTGGCAGAGTGCAGCAACCCGCCCCACCACCCCACGAAAGCCACGCGGAATGGAGCCTACCTCGTGGCGGCTCCGGCAGCGGCTTCGGCTCCGGTGGTGGCTCCGCCGGCGGCGGCTCCAGCCGCTGCCAGGCTGCTGCAGACGCAAATGGCATCCTGAGTAGGGGACGCCATTTGTGTCCTTATGGTAGCCCGTGATAGCCTACGTAAATATTTACGTAGACTATCACAGCTAAAGTGGGTACACAAATGGTGTCCCCTACACCATTTGCGTTTCCGTTTTCTCCGTGATAGGCTATGTACATATTTACGTGAATATTTATGTAGCCTATGACAGCTAAAGTGGGAATGCAAATGGCGTAGGGGACACCATTTGCGTCCCCGCTTTAGCCGTGATAGGCTGCTACGTAAATGTATACATAGCCTAATATTGGGCTACCATAGGAACGCAAATGGCATCCCCTACTCAGGACGCCATTTGCGTCCGCAGGAGCCTGGCATCAGCTGGAGGCCCACTGCAGGTTGGCCTGGCCAGTGGCTCTGCAGCATGGCAGCAGAGCTGATCAGGCAGGATTCTGGGGGGGAGGAATGGATCGCCTCCCCCTCCATTGAGAGTTTCAGGGGGAGGGACGGAGCAGCTCCCCCCAAACTGCGGATGTCCCTGGACGAAACCAGGTAAGTGTATCGTACATCCCTAGATATCAGAGAATTCCGCCACAGATTCCAGGGAGGTCGGATTCATTAGAATCCGCCCCCCCAGAATTCATGGCAGAATGGCCTCCAGCCCCCCTCCACCCCGTGAAATCCCCCCACAACGGAACTTCCCTGGGGCAGATGCAGTGGCGGCTCCGGTGGCGGCAGCAGCGGCTCCTACAGCGGCGGCTGGTTTCCCGGCCGGCTGCGGCCAGGCTGCTGCGGCCGCCATTTGCGTCCTTGCAAGCAGCCGTGATAGGCTACATAAGTATTTACACAGCCTATCACAGCAAAGAGCAGGGATGCAAATGGTGGCCACTATGCCATTTGCGTGGCTGCCTTTACTGTGATAGGCTATGTAAATACTTACATGGTCTATCACGGCAGCCTGGAAGGACGCAAATGGCGGCCTCTACGACAGCTGCTATTTGCAGCCTCAGCAGCCTGGCCACGGCCAGAACTCCAGCTGCAAATGGCCCTGGCCGGTGGCTTCATGGAGCCGCTGCGGAGCGGAGCCAGCCAGGGAGGATTCCGGAGGGAGGGACGGAGCACCTCCCCTCCACCATGGATGCCCCTGTGTGGAGCCAGGTAAGGGATTCATACATCCCTATATCAGAGGCATTTTTTTTATTTTCTTTTCCAGACATGGATTAAGGCAGATGTATTTGGGCAATGCTCTCTGACAGGGATAGGATATATGAATAATTCAAGACAAGTTCCTTCTCAGATTGCATCTGCTCTCTGTCTCTTATTAATAAGTACTTCTTTTTCTTTCCAGATATGGATTCCTGTACTGAATGTTCAGAAGATCACTATTCAAACTTGGAACAGGATCAATGCATTCCCAAGGTTATAAGCTATCTCTCCTATGAGGAACCTTTGGGGATTTCATTGTCTTTGTCCGCAGTTGCTTTTTCTGTGATCACAGCTTTGGTACTTGGAAACTTTGTGAAGCACCAGGACACTCCCATAGTCAAAGCCAACAACCGGAGCCTCACCTACATCCTGCTCATCTCCCTCCTTTGCTGCTTCCTCTGCTCCTTGCTGTTCATCGGACAGCCAAAGAAGATAACTTGTCTTCTCCGGCAAACAGCTTTTGGCATCATCTTCTCAGTTGCTCTTTCTGCTCTTTTGGCAAAAACCATCACTGTGGTTCTGGCATTTATGGCTAACAAACCAGGATCCAAGATGAGGAAATGGGTAGGGAAAAGAGTGGCCAATTTGATCGTCATTTCCTGCTCCTCTATTCAAACAGGAATTTGCTTGATTTGGCTAAGTACATTTCCTCCATTCCCAGATATGGACATGCATTCACTGACTGGGGAAATTGTAGCAGAATGCAATGAAGGTTCAGTCACCATGTTCTACTCTGTTCTGGGCTACATGGGTGTTCTGGCCATTGTCAGCTTCACAGTAGCTTTTCCAGCCAGGAAGTTGCCAGACAGTTTCAATGAGGCCAAATTTATCACTTTCAGCATGTTGGTCTTTTGCAGCGTTTGGCTCTCCTTTGTTCCAGCCTATCTGAGTACCAAAGGGAAATACCTGGTGGCCGTCGAGATCTTCTCTATCTTAACTTCCAGCGCTGGCTTACTGGCTTGCATCTTTTTTCCTAAATGCTACATCATGGTGTTCAGGCCCCACCTGAACATCAGGGAGCAAATAACAAGGACAAAAAACTAACAAGGAATACCAGAAATTGTTTCCTTTTTCCAAAATGTGTGAATATCTGTTCTGAATTGCTTATGAATAACAAATCATGGTCCTACTTCACCCCTGAACAGGGCCGCCTATTATATTGAAAAATGTGGGATCTGATCTATGCAAATTAGTTGCATGTTTTTCCTTCTGAGTGCATCAGAATTCCTTCCTAGCAATGATCAGCTTGAGGACATTGCTGGTGACTACAGACCTGTTGTACCTTTGGCCTTTATACTGCCCCAGGAGTCGGGTATACATACTCTGACTAAACTCGAAACCGATCTGTATTTGACATTGACTGGAGACAAAGGCTTGGTTTGCACATAATGGCCAACTGTGGTTTAAACAACCCATAGTCAATAAGGCCATACCAGAGCAAGAGGGTGTTGCATTTTCTATACACTTGCCACTTCTCCTTTATATCCATTTTCTTAAAAAAAAATGGAATGCCCCATCCCTTAGTTGTTTGATGCAGCCTCTCTACCCAGAGCTCCGGGTTGTTGTAGGGCAAACAAACCAGAGGTTTACACATAATTCATTGTTGGATTAAAACTCTAGGGTGTTTGTCCCTCAACACCCCAGAGTTACAGATATGGATGTCATATCAAACAACCAGGAATGGGGCATTCCTGGGGTTTCTGCAGAACTGGATGCAAAGCGGAAGCTGTGAGCATGTGGAAGCAGCACGCCTGGTCTCTCTCATGTGGCTATGGCAACTCATGGGTTAAACAACCCATGAATTGCCACAACATATGAACCAGTTGAATGGGTGTCAGTTATCAGTTTGTAAATTGGGATTTTGTAAACAAAGTGGGTTGCACCTAATAAATGGGAACAATGATGCCACCATAAAAATATTCATACTTCCACATCATTGGGCACCCTGACAAAGCCACATAAGAGCCACTGAATTCATGGCAACTTCTTTGGGGAAAGCGTAATGGAGGCCGGAGGACAATCGGACAGGTGGGCTGGAGGATGGGTCACGAGGGGCAGAGCAGTCTGTGAATCACTAACAGTTGATCCCATACCTCAAAAATGGGAAATAGATGTACTTGAACATGCAAGAAAGGGGTGGGGAAATCACACAGCCACACAAAAGCACTTCTTTGGAACTGTTCCAGGAACAACTCCCATTCTGCAGAGAATCAAGTCACTTTAAGATCATAAATGCACAGTGAAATCTGCGTGTGTTTGTTGGGAGGGGGAAGAAGTCACACAACTACATAAAATCATGAACTTGCCATTGCTAAGGATGATATCCTATGATGATATCCTCAGAGCCACACAGCGATGGCCAGATTAAGGTCGTGATGGACATAGGGGCTAGCTGTCTCTACCGACCCTCTACCCTGTCCCCAGGACTGAACCCACACATGACACTTGTACATACACTCACAGAGACAATGAGATAAAATAAAAAAGGGGAAAATATAAGAGTTCTCTCTTATATGCATTCCTGGAAGCAAAAGAGTAATATCTCTTGCATGGGAGAGAACTCAACACAAGCTTCCCCTTTTACAGGTATATAGCACAGACACAGAACATTTAAACACACATAGGGCTCTCTCTCTCTCTCTCTCTCACACACACACACACACACACACATACAAAAGAGACACAGATTTACTAACTTACTAACAGTTACATACACAGCCAGTGCTGGTCCAGGACATTTTGCTGCCTGAGGAGGACCAGCAAATGCCTCCCATTTCTCACTGGATGATCTGGCCCAGTCACTGCCTCTCAGCCTAACCTGCCTCACAGGATTACTGTGAGGAGAAACATGGGGAAAACTGTGGTTCTCGGAGGAAAAGGAAAACACAATTAGAATAAAATAGAGTAAATAATTATATACTAGAAAAACATAATTGTCCTACCATATGTCCATAATAAATTTTCCTAACATGTAAAATGACCACACATGTACAAGCATGTGCAGCAGAGACAAGATGTATCCAGTATCCAACCTGGAAATTCTCCATTAGAGATAAATTTATCCCTGGAGAGGGAGCCTGACATTTGCCTCCATCTTGTGCCTGAACATCAATGAGCGTTTCTGCTTGAGGTTGTTAATGGGCTGTTAAACTGGTGTATCTAGAAGAGAGACAGAATTAGTTGAGTTAGAAGTGGGAGCTGACAGGTATAGCAGTTAGCGAGATCACAAAAGTTAGGTTGGGCTATTAGAACAATTAGTTATAATTCTTTCTCATGTGACTATTGTTCTGGATGTAGTTTGATGCAACAAAGCCTTCAAGCAAAGTTACACAGCTGGCAGAGTTGGACACATTATGCCTGCCCTGGCCCCTAGGCACAACCCCTGCCATGGTGACCCCCATAGCCCCTTGAAGGAGGGGTCTGTCCACTTCATTCCTGGGGGGGGGGGCTGCCCAGCAGAAGAGATGAGGGGCAACCATATAAGTCTTTCTCTCAGACTGCTTCCTCCTAGCTTCAAACTGTCTGAACTGCAGAACTATGTCCCGGTTAAGAAAGTCTGCCATGTACTGCCTGAATATGGTACAGCTGGCTGCAGCATCACAGACACATTCAAATTAATTGTAAGTAATGTGTTTTAAGAAACAAATAACCATTAGGTGTACACTGTCAAATAACCCTGGGTCTGCATGGCAAGTTTCAGGTGTCTAGGTTTCACCATCTTGGAGGATATAAAAACAAACAGTTACATTGAAGCAGTAAATACTTAAAGTTTTTGATTGGCCACCCTTGCGTTTCAAGATGGGGGATGAAATTTTCACGATACCTAAAGCCATCCCATATGGAGGTGCAACAAATCCTGGAAGCACCATAACAATCAGATGTACCCTTTTCAAGTCCATCGAGGACATACAGACAAACACTTCCTTGTACATAGAGAGAGTGGCTGAAGTACCCAGCGTTGCCATTGCCCAGATTAATTTCCTTAGACACAACTCAGGCATCTACCTGGCAAGGGGAGGGAGCAGGCAATTCAAATGCTCCCTTTCTTCCTGGAATTGTGTGCGAAATGGTGAACTTGGTTTTAATGGAGATGGGGAAGGGTGAAGAATATAAAAGAAGGATTATAACTTGAAGTGAAAAAGTGGCCTGTGTATTGTATTTACAGTATGTTTCAGCCAATTTCACTTTTTTTAGTAATTGCTATTAATTTTAGAGTGTTTTTCTGTATAACCAGACAATGTCACATATATAGTCTATTGTAATCAATTACATTGAACAGTCTATTCCCTCTTTTTGGATTCCTACAACAAATTAAACTTTAGAGAGCTTCTTTGTTCACTATAATGGCTGATCTTCCATTGGCTGCTAAAATAAAAAAACAAAGGTGAGGTGTGCTTACATGGGAACAAGCAGTGTAAAACTGTCCATAAGAAAAGCACTTGGTCCGCAAATCCAAACTGGCAAATTTCAGTGACTATCCCTATGCTTTGTTAATAGTCATCGTCACAAAGCAGAGTTTTACTGGAAACTGTATTTGTTTGAAATCAAATGGATAATCTGAAGGGATCAGTGGAATTCTAGAGACGAATACAGTTTTGCCTGCAGCACACCCAGTTAGAACAGTGGCTTCAATCATGTGGGACCTTTGGCTCTTTACCTGAAGGCACATCCCATTGCACAACATTGGGGGACTTAAATTGTGCAAGAGCCACATCAGTGTTCCCACCTTTAAATGTAGTTTGTGCGGAGGCAACCCAGGTGGATTCTGTGAATTTAGGAAATCTACAGGATAGGGGACAGTTCTGTCCACATTCACTACCGCATCTATAGAGTGACACATTCTTTTGTCAGCTTCAAACTTGTCCAGGATGAGCTCATTAACCATTGAAGTCATATCAGTTTTTGAAACTAAAATAGCACTTTCCCATTACCACGACATGGGTGTAGTTACCAATTGCTACATTACAGAGTATTACTGGACATTAAGTCTTCAATGGAGTTCAGGAAAATCCCCAAATTTTCAGTTGTCAGAATTTTTCCTGCTATTTCTATGAAATTCCCAGTATTTGAAAGTTTTGATTGGCTGCCATTTTGTTTCAAAAAGGCAGACATCATTTTTTGTATGGGGACAATTTGCTCGCTGCAGTGAATGGTCATGCAAAGTTTGGTAGAAAATGATCAAATGGTACTGAAGCTATAAATCTTTTTTTAAAAATTGGACATGGCCACTGTTTTGCTTCTAGATGGAAGATGAAATTCTCCCTATGCCTAAAACTATCCCAGATTGAGGTAGAACAAGTCTGAAAAGTTTTGTAACAATCGATATATGGTTTTCAAGTCCATCAAGGACATACAAACACTTCTGTATATGTATGTATGTATGTGTATGTATGTGTATGCATGTATGTATGTATGTGTATGTATATATATATATATATATACATACACACACACACACATATACATACATACACAGAAAGAGAGAGAGAGAGAGAGAGAGAGAGAAGGAGGATTACCCCACATGTTGCCATTATGCCTGGATTGTTATGCTGGTTGGAGGGCATTACGGATTGTGTAAAATACGTTTCATCTTTATTTCCTGGCTCTCCAGGCACCTTGCATTCTGTCGTCCACCCATCGATGGAACTGAATTTTTTTTGCTTCTGAATTCATGCAAATTTGCATCTGTGCAAATGCGCATATGCGGAAATGTTCGAATTCCCTCAAACTGTGCATTTTCACAATTTAGCTTGTCAGGAAAATGCACATTTTGGGCTGTTGTTTTTTTAATTTTTAATTTTTATTGGACAAAACTTTTGCAAAATGTGGGGAAGTTAGAAAACCAGTTCACATGTCTGCAGAATCGTCCAACAGGGGAAAAGCCAGTCTGCTGAAGAATCCGTGGGTCGCATTCATGAAAATCCAAACTCATTTGGCCCATTGCAGATTTCTCTGACATCCCTAGCTGGTTGCTACTGCTGCTGTCTCTCACACAATCACTCTCCTCATCTTAGGGCCAAACTAAGTGTTTATTTCAGTGTAAGTGTAAATTTCCATACCACCACTCCCTATTGGCAGTTATTGTGGGCTAGGCAGCCAATTCTTTTGGGCCATCCTGCATTATGGAAGCAAAGCCATTGTTATTAATGCTTCAAAACTAGGGATGTACGAAAGTTCCGCCACGGATCTCGGGGAGGCCGAATGCCAGCGCAACAGCCCGCCACCCCCCTGTGCGCCCCCTCGGGTGGGAACTTACCTTGGGTGGATCAACCTGGCAGCCATGGCTCCGGCAGCCAGTCTTCCAACTGGCTGCTGCCGCTGCCATTTCCAGGTTAAAAAAACAAAAACAAAAACGTGATAGGCTACGTAAAGATTTACATAGGCTATCACGGCTAGATTTTTTTAAAAAATGTGATAGGCTACATAAATCTTTACGTAGCCTATCACGGCTGACTTTAAAAAAAACCACGCACGTACGCAAATGGCAGCGGCCATGGCTACCGCCATTTGCGTTCTTTATTTTGGCACGTCTTAGTCTACGTAAACATTAAAGCGTAGAGGGTATGCTATTTGCGTTCCGCTTATTTTCGCCTTCTTAGTCTATGTAAATGTTTACATGGACTAAGACGTGCCAAAATAAGGAACGCAAATGGCGGCGGCCGTGGCCGCCACCATTTGCATTCGTGCGTTTGTGTTTTTTTTAAATGTCCGGCTGCTGCTGGAGCTGGTTGGTGGCTCTGCAGAATCACTGCGGAGCACAGCTGGCCGGCCAGGATTCTGGGGGGGGGGAATGGAACGCCTCCCCCCCAGCATCAACATAATCTGTGGAAAGGTAAGTCACTTTCGTACATCCCTATTCAAAATGGTGGCCACTGGCCCAACGGCCCTCTGCACTGGGGCTGCCAGGCTGGTTGGCTTAGTACCAGTGTTGCTCTTTTCGCTTGTGGCTGCTGTCTGCTCTCGGCACACATGGCTGAGTTCAGTGGTGGGCCATGGTGCCAGAGATGTGAAGGGGTGAGATATGGGGAGGGGGGTTGGAAGCAGTGGAATCCAAGACGGAGGGCCTAGTAATCCAAGGACTCCTAGGATTACTCCAGCTGAAATCAGTAGCTGAACAGGTGGCAGGGGTCCAGGCAGTAGGTTGCCCACCAGTATTCAGAGGGCAGTCCTGCCGAAAATACTCAGTTCATGGCTGAGCTAACAACCTGAGGAGCATTTTGTGATGGAACATCAGGGCCAGGCCAGGCCAGGCCGGGCTAACCAGAGATAGGGAATCCATGGTCTGGCTCTTCTCCTCACTGGCCTACAGCTTTTTGAGGGGTTGTTTAAAAAGAGCGGAGATTAATTCAACTGTAGACTGTTTCACCCCCTTCATGGATCACTGCCTTGTTGTGGCGAAGGGGCTTGCATAACTCAGTGAAGCCATAAGCTATGCCGTCCAGGGCAACCCAAGACAAACAGGTCATGGCAGAGAGTTCTGACAAAATGTGGTCCAATGGAGAAGAAAATGGCAACCCACTCCAGTATTCTTGCCAAGAAAACCCCATGGAACGTATCACAAGGCAAAAAGATATGACGACAGAAGATGAGCGCCTCAGATCAGAAGGTGTCCAATATAGGGATGTACGGAAGTCACTTACCTTTCGCGGATTATGTTGATGGGGGGGAGGCATTCCGTCCCTCCCCCCCGAATCCTGGATGGGGGGGAGGCACTCCGTTCATCCCCCCAAGAATCCTCCGTGGCTGGCTGTGCTCCGGGGCAGCTCCGCGGAGCAGCCGACCAGGCCAAGCCAGGCCAGAGCTTTCCGCAGCCGGATTTCCGGCCGCAGAGGGCTCGGGGGGGGGGGGAATAAATGCGTACGCAAATTGCGGTGGCTATGGCCCCCGCCATTTGCATTCCTTATTTTTGGGGGGCCATCTTAGTCTACATAAATATTTACGTAGACTAAGATGGCCCAAAAAATTAAGGAACACAAATGGCAGTGGCCATAGCCGCCTCCATTTGCGTACGCCATTTTATTTTTTTTAACTAAATGTTTTAGGCTACGTAAAAACTTAAACAGCCTATTATGTCTCTGTAAAACAACAACAACAACCCTACAAATGGCGGCGGCAGCCGTTTGGAATACCAGCCACTGCAGCTGCTGCTGCTGAAGCCGCTGCCGCAGGTGCCGCCACCCGGAAGATCAGCCCCAGGTAAGTCTCATCCCGGGGGGATCCGCAGAGAGGCGGGGGGGCAGGCCGTTCCGCTACAGATTTCGGGGGGCTGAATGCACTGGCATTCAGCCTCACTGAGTTCCATGACGGAATTCTCTGCCATCCCTAGTCCAATATACTACTAGGGAAGAGCAGAGGGAATTTCCAAGTAGCGCCAGAAAGAGTGAAGCAGCTGGGCCAAAGCCAAAAGGACACTCAGCTGTGGATGTGCCTGGTGGTGAAAAGAAAATCCGATGCTGTAAAGAACAATATTGTTTAGGAACCTGGAATGTAAGATCAATGAATCAAGGTAAGGTGGAGGTGGTCAAACATGAGATGGCAAGATTGAACATCGACATCTTGGGAATAAGCAAACTAAAATGGACAAGCATGGGTGGATTTCATTCAGGTGACCATCATATCTACTACTGTGGGCAAGAATATCTTAGAAGAAATGGAGTAGCACTCATACTCAATAAAAGGGTGGGAAAAGCAGTACTGGGGTACAATCTCAAAAATGATTGAATGATCTCAGTACAAATCCAAGGCAAACCATTCAACATCACAGTAATTAAAGTCAATGCCCCAACCACTGATGCCGAAGAAGCTGAGGTTGATCGGTTCTATGAAGACCTACAACACCTTCTAGAACTAACACCAAAATGTCCTCCTCATCATAGGGGATTGGAATGCTAAAGTAGGAAGTCAAGAAATCACCAGGATAACAGACAAGCATGGCTTTGGTGTACAAAATGAAGCAGGACAAAGGCTAATAGAGTTTTGCCATGAGAACATGCTGATCATAGCAAACACTCTTTTCCAAAAGCACAAGAGGCGACTCTACACATGGACATCACCAGATGGTCAACATAGAAATCAGAATGATTATGTCATTTGCAGCCAGAGATGGGAAGCTCTATACAGTCAGTAAAAACAAGACCTGGAGCTGACTATGGCTCAGATCATGAGCTTCCTGTTGCAAACTTTCGGTTGAAATTGAAGAAGGTGGGGAAAACCACTAAACCATTCAGGTATGACCTAAATCATATCCCTGATGAATATACAGTGGAGGTGAGGAATAGATTTCAGGGATTAGACCTGATAGAGTGCCTGAGCAACTATGGATGGAGGTCCGTAACTTTGTTCAGGAGGCAGCAACTCAATCCATCCTAAAGAAAAAGAAATGCAAGAAAGCAAAGTGGCTGTCTGAGGATGCTTTAGACGTAGGGGTGGACGAAAGTCACTTACCTGTCCTCGAAAGATGTTCACGGTGGGGGGGAGGCGCTTCGCTGCTCCCCCCGCGAAGTTCCGGCCGGGGGGGGAGGCTTCTCGGCCCAGCTGAAATTCAGGCAGGGGGGAAGGCTTCCCGCCTCAGCCCAGCCGAAATTCAGGCCGGGGAGGAGGCTTCCCGCCTCACCCGGCCACGAACGCGTAAGTTTAAAAAAAAAAAAAAACGCCCCCTGATAGGCTACGTGACGATTCACGTAGCCTATCACTGCTAGATCTGCAAAGTCAGCCGTGACAGGCTACGTCAATCGTCACGTAGCCTATCGCAGGTGACTTAAAAAAAAAAAAAGCGTGTACGCTAATGGCGGCCCCCATAGGGAGCCGCCATTCGCGTTCCTCATTTAGTCGCTGTAGTCTACGTAAATGTTTACGTAGACTAAGGCGAAAATAAGGGCAACGCAAATAGCGTAGACTACAGCGACCAAATAAGGAATGGGAATGGCGGCTCCCTATGGGGGCTGCCATTATCCGTACACACTTTTTTTTTTTTTAAAGTCACCCGTGATAGGCTACGTGACAATTGATGCAGCCTATCATGGCTGACTTTGCAAATCTAGCCGTGATAGGCTATGTGAATCGTCATGTAGCCTATCAGGGGGCGTTTTTCTTTTTCTTTTATTGCAATGGCGGCGGCGGCATTGAACACCCGCCGAACACCCGCCCTGCTTGAACACCCGCCGAACCGCCGGCCGGACCCGCCGCCGGGAGGGACATTCGGCGAAGGTAAGTCCCGTCCCGGGGGGGGGTTCGGGGGTCGGGGGGGGTCGGAGGATTTCTCCCCGAAACATGTTCGGGGGGCCGAACACGTTGGCGCTCGGCCCCCCGAAGTTTCGGGGAGAAATTCTCCGCCAACCCTATTTAGACATAGCTGAGGAAAGAAGGGAAATGAAAAGCAAGGGAGAAAGGGGAAGATATACCCAACTGAATGCAGAGTTCCAGAGAATAGCAAGGAGACACAAGAAGGCCTTCTTAAATGAACAATGCAAAGAAATTGAGGAAAACAACAGAATGGGAAAGACTAGAGATCTCTTCAAGAAAATCGGAGATCTCAAGGGAACGTTTTGTGCAAAGACGGGCATGATAAAGGACAAAGAAGGCAGGGACCTAACAAAAGCAGAGGAGATTAAGAAGAGGTGGCAAGAATACACAGAAGAACTATACAGGAAAGATCTGAATGTCCCTGATAGCCATGATAGTGCGGTCCCTGAACTTGAGCCAGACATCCTAGAGAGTGAAGTCAAGTGGGCCTTAGGAAGCACTACTTACAACAAAGCTAACGGAGATGACAGTCTTCCAGCTGCGCTATTTAAAATCCTAGAAGATGATGCTGTTAAAGTGCTGCAATCAATATGCCAACAAATTGGGACACTCAACAGTGGCCACAAGACTGGAAAAGGTCAGTTTTCATTCCAATTCCAAAGAAGGGCCACGCCAAAGAGTGTTCAAACTACCGTACAACTGCACTAATTTTGCATGCCAGCAAGGTTATGCTCAAAATCCTACAAGCTAGGCTTCAGCAGTATGCGAACCGAGAACTACCGGAAGTACAAGCTGGGTTTCGAAGAGCAGAGGAAGTAGGGATGTACGATAGTTCCACCATGGATCAAGGGAAGGCCGAATGCCAGCGCATTTGGCCCCCCAAAATCGGTGGCAGAACGGCCCCCCGCCCCTCCCGGGACGGGACTTACCTTAGGCGGATCGTCCTGGTGGTGGTAGCGGTTTGGCGGCGGTGGCTGCGGCGGCCGGTCTTCCGACTGGCTGCCGCTGTCACCATTTCCAGGTAAAACAAAAAACAAAAACAAAAAAACGTGATAGGCTATGTAAAGATTTACATAGCCTATTACGGCTAGATTTTTTTTAAAAAACCGTGATAGGCTACGTAAATGTTTCCGTAGCCTATCACAGCTGATTAAAAAAACAAACAAACACGCGTACACAAATGGCGGCACCCATGGGCGCCGCCATTTGCGTTCCTTATTTTGGCACGTCTTAGTCTACGTAAACATTTATGTAGACTAAGACGGCGAAAATAAGGGGAACGCAAATAGTGTAGCGTCTACGCTATTTGCGTTCCCCTTATTTTTGCCATCTTAGTCTACATAAATGTTTACGTAGATTAAGACGTGCCAAAATAAGGAACTCAAATGGCGGTGCTCATGGGCGCCGCCATTTGCGTATGCGCATGTTGTTGTTTTTTTAATCAGTCATGATAGGCTACGTAAACATTTATGTAGCCTATCACGGCTGACTGGAGGGACGCAAACTGGAGGGATGCATTTGCTTCCCTGCTAGCCAGCAGCCAGATGTCTGGCTGCTGGCAGAGCCGGCCGGCGGCTCCTCAGAATCCCTGCGGAGCGGAGCCGGCCGGCCAGGATTCTAGGGGAGGAACGGAGCATCTCACCCCCCCGGCCAGGATTCCAGGGGGAGGGATGGAACGCCTCCCCCCCATCATCAGCATAATCCGCAGAAAGGTAAATACCTTTCATACATCCCTAAGAGGAACTAAAGATCAAATCGCCAACTTTTGCTGTATCATGGAGAAAGCAAGAGAATTCCAGAAAAATGTCTATTTCTGCTTCATTGACTACGCTAAAGCCTTTGATTGTGTGGATGACAACAAATTGTGGCAAATTCTGAAAGAAATGGGGGTACCAGACCACATTACCTGTCTCCTGAGAAACCTGTATGAGGGTCAAGAAGCAACAGTAAGAACCAGACATGGAACAACCGATTGGTTCAAAATTGGGAAAGGAGTATGACAAGGCTGCATATTGTTGCCCTGCTTATTTAACTTATATGCAGAGTACATCATGAGAAATGCCGGGTTCGATGAATCACAGGTCAGAATTAAGATTGCCGGGAGAATTATCAACAACCTCAGATACACAGATGATACCACCCTAATGGCAGAAAGCGAAGAGGATCTAAAGAGCCTCTTGTTGAGGGTGAAAGTGGAGAGTGAAAATGATGGCCCCATCATTTCCTGGCATATGGAAGGGGAAGAAATGGAAGTAGTGACAGATTTTATTTTCTTGGGCTCCAAGATCACCGCAGATGGTGACTGTAGCCATGAATTTAAAAGACGCTTGCTCCTTGGGAGGAAAGCTATGGCAAACCTAGACAGCATAGTAAGAAGCAGAGACATCACCTTGCCGACAAAGGTCCGTCTAATCAAAGCTATGGTTTTCCCAGTAGTAACGTATGTCTGTGAGAGCTGGACTATAAGGAAGGCTGAGCACCAAAGAATCGATGCCTTCCAACTGTGGTCCTGGAGAAGACTTTTATGAGTCCCCTGTACTACAAGGAGGTCAAATCAGTCAATCCTAAAGGAAATCAACCCTGAGTGCTCATTGGAAAGACAGATACTGAAGCTGAAGGCTGAAATATTTTGGCCACCTAATGCAAAGAGAAAACTCTCTGGACAAGACCCTGACACTGGGAAAGACTGAAGGCAAAAGGAGAAGGGGATGGCAGAGGAGGAGATGGCTAGATAGCATCACTGATGCAATGAATATGAACTTGAGCACACTCCGGGACTGAGCGCAGGACAGGAAGGCCGGGCGTGCTGTGGTCCATGGGGTCACGAAGAGTCAGACATAACTGAATGACTGAACAACATCAACAGACTGTTTCACAGCAGCATGGCATGCATCATCTCTTACTAACAATCCACAGTGCCCCACGTGGCGAGTCTGAGGTCAAAAATAAGGGGTATGCAAAATGATTTGAGCAATTTTCTCTCTGTCAAACTAAACTGAGCAGGAAGCCGGCTGATATTACCCTTGCTCTGGCCAGAGAGGCTGGATGCAGGAGATCACATACCCCCCGCTTCTGCTGCTTACGTTGTTTCAATGCTTTCGATGCCACAACAATGCCATCACTTGGAAAGGAAATTTTCTCCCCAGTAATTATCAGCATGTCTCTGATTAACTGTCCTCCTCACTAAGTCCCAAGGGATAGCTAGAGGCCTCAAGAACAATGAACAGTAATATTGGAATGTCTTCTAAAAGCCATCCCTAATGTTGAGAGATGATGCAAGGGGCCAGGGACTCTATGCCTTGGAGAACTGATGATTGTAAAGGATGTCTGCTCTGCTGGACTCTCCTGGGATTTCTACCAGACCTAAGATGTTATAAGTAGCTTGAGACATCTGCCCTCTCTTTTGCAAATGATCATTGCATTTCTGGATATTCCTCAAAAAGCAACTAATTGAAATTTGGTGCGTTAGTACAAGATGGACCAAAAACGACCCTGAATGGAGATCTACATGAAGGAGCAACAAAAACCCAAGGATTAAAGATGGAGGGGGAAATGGTATTGATATCCTCTTCCATCTGTCCATCAGTTTTCACCTGAGAGTTTCAGCTCACATTCCAAGCAGGTTCAAAACAGGCTGCTCACGACGCATTGAATTCCATTCAAGGGAATGTGTGTCTGGAAGAGAACCTTCTCCGTCCTAGAAACAGTGGTGTTCTTGGTGTTGTTCCTTGGCCTGATGCCTCATATTGTGTGCAAGATGGATTCTGGTCATCCCAGCACGAGGACTCCTTCCGCTAAATGCAGAATAAGCGAACACTTCACAATTTCGCATGAGTTTAGTCAACGGGGAGAGCTTGTCATTGGAGGGATTGCTTCTCAAATCTTTTCCCCATACTCTTCTATTAAATTCCGTGAAAAGCCATCTCCAGTGCTGACCAAGGAAGCTATGTAAGGAAATAGCATATAACTTACTGTACGTTTAGGCTTTTCAGACATGTTCTTCGTCCTTTTGTATGAGACCTTTTTAAATCTCTTTTGCTCATTTTTTTCAACACCTCATCTTAATGTCACATGAATATTAACCTAATGATGTCCACTACGTTTATAAATCTCTTCTTAAGGAAGATCTTCTTAAGGAAGATCATGGAAGTCAAGTTTCCCATCTTCCCAGCAGTCTCTGTGTCTCATTCCACATTCTTCAGGAGTACCAGATGGGGGAGAATTTTATTTGTTTCTGCATTTGTTAAGTGAAGCAACCTAATTCACACTTCCCGGACTAGTACATGGAATGGAACACAGTAAATCCTCAGGCAAGTTTATTTATTTTATTTATTGCATTTATACCCCGCCTTTCTCCCTCTCGCAAGGAACTCAAGGCGGCTTACATTATCCTCCTCCTCACCGTTGTATCCTCACAACAACAACCCTGTGAGGTAGGATGGGCTGAGAGTCTGTGACTGGCCCAAAGTCACCCAGTGAGCTTCCATGGCCAAGTGGGGACTAGAACCCGGATCTCCCAGCTCCCAGTCCGTCACTCTCACCACTACACTACACTGTGTGGTATAGTAGTTAGAGTGTTGGACTGGGACTCAGGAGATCTGAGTTCTAGTCCCCACTCGGCTCTGAAGCTCACTGGATGACTTTGGGCCAGTCATTGACAGTCATTTATATATCCATTTATACCGTATTTTCTTCCATCTCTCCCTCATTCCACGAACTGAACTGAAGTGCTCCCGTAATGTTCCATTTTTTTCTTGCCATCATTCTGGCTCCTGACCAGGATGCTGTCAGACTACTGTCCTGTGTTTTGTCATTAAGCTCATCTGTGCTCATTTCATATAATGCACTTTCTATATGTTCTCCGTATCTATAATATAGTCTCTGAATGCATCTTCTTATGGAATCCTCCCTTCCAGCACCTTCATATGTTTGTGATTTTTTCCTGGAAACTATTAGTTCATGCTTGCATTATTGGTTTTCATCAGTGGCTAAGTGTATAAGTTGTGGGTTTCTTGCCTCACCCAGAAACTCACTGGCTGTGCTTGGGCAAGCCAATTTTCCTTACGTCTCCCACTACTATTTTTATATGAATAATATTAACAACAATAACAACAACAACCATGCTAAGTACAAGAGCAGGCTTACTGGATCAGATCCTAGGCTATCCAGTCAGGCATCCTGTTTCCCACAGTGGCCAACCAAAGGTCAATGGGAAGCCCATGAGCAGAATATGACAGCAGTAGCTCTTTCCTGCTTTTATTTCCAGTAAGGATGTACAAAAGTCACTTACCTTTTCACGGATTCTGTTCATGGTGGGGGGGAGGCTTTCCGTCCCTCCCCCTGGAATCCTCGACGGGGGGGGGGAGGCTCCGCGGCGCAGCCGGCCAGGCCCAGTCCAGGGCCGTCCACAGCCGGATTTCCAGCCGGGGAGGACTCTGGGTAACAAAACAAAAAGAAGGCGTACACAAATGGCGGCGGCTACGGCCACCGCCATTTGCATTCCTTATTTTTTGCCGTCTCTATGTAAATATTTATGTAGACTAAGACGAAGAAAAGAAAGGGAAACATAAATAGCGTACTGGGAGCTATTTGTGTTCCCCTTTCTTGTCTTCTTCTTAGTCTACATAAATATTTACGTAGACTAAGACGGCGAAAAATAAGGAACGCAAATGGCGGCGACTGTAGCCGCCGCCATTTGCGTACGCGTTTTGTTTTTGTTTTTTTACCCAGCCGTGATCGGCTACGTAAGTCTTTACATAGCCTATCATGTCTATGGGGGGAAAAAAAGAAAAAAACACAGACTGCAAATGGCGGCGGTGGCAGCCGGTTGGAAGACCAGCCGCTGTTGCCACTGCAGCCGCTGCCATCTGAAACATCCATCTCAGGTAGGTCTTGTCCCGGAGGGGATCCGCAGAGGGCGGGGGGGTGGCAGGCTGTTCCGCGATGGATTTCCGGGGGCCGAATGCACTGGCATTCGGCCTTACCGAGATCCATCGCGGAATTCTCTGACATCCCTAATTTCCAGGAACTGGTATTCAGAGGCTTAATGCCTCTGATTCTGGAGGTAGTAGTAGTACTCTATTGTTGTTTCCACCAACATGATCATATCAACTAAGAGTAAACCAGCATTCATACACATGCACACACCAGCTATATCCATTACACATAACAATTCTATAAGGTACATGGATAAGCTCCAAGAAAGAGTAACATTTCAAACAAACATCTCCATTAAAAGTTTAAAATTTAGAAAGCCACACTTTATACAAGTAAACCCCCAGACGTCCTATTATGGATCTAAGAAAATGCATTCAGAAATAAATAGAATTAAGAGTTGTACTAATAAGTACAAAAAGTATAAAATAAAACTACTACATCGAAACATCTAATTAAATCATTACATTTCACCATATTAGTCTCAACAAATGTCCTCCTCAGGTTTTGAGCGGCTACTGCAATCTTGCAAATCTATCTGTCACAAATCTATGAAAATTGGATAGCAAACATATAATTTTTGTTTGATCGTCATTATCAGGTATATATCCCTTAGCAATTTCCATATCAGTTTTGCTCTAGGTCCTCTGCTACATGAGCTCCACATATACAAATCTTTTGATCTACAGGTTTTTTTGCAATAGCAACCTTCTAAGTATTGTGAGGGCACAGTCTGAAAATGCAATGCTAAGAATGCCTTTCTAAATGGAATAACTGACAACTCCTGTAGATATTTCTCAAATCCATGAATTAATTTTACAAAACGCAACTGTGTCATACAGACATTTCCACCACCCCTGCCCCGGAATACCCCCAGACGCACCCCTTTTCAGCCACTCCAGCTTCTCTTGAACAGGCTCCCAGGTCAATTCCTAGAAAACAAGATATCCTATGGCCATCTAGCCTCTGCCTAGCTGCCATAGGATTGCTCCCTCCAAACAGTACATAAACAGATATAGGGAAACATGAAATTGTGCTGGTGTAATCCCCACCTCTGCCCTAATATTACCTGTAGGGATAGAGTGAGGCAAACTCAGTAGTGATTTGAAGGATTAATTTTGGGTAATTTCTAACTGGGTTATTTTTGTCAAACCCCAGATTGCTCCCCCATAAGTCAATTGTGGGAGCACTTTGCCCATATGTATTTTCAAGGCAAGGGTGATCATATAAACACCTGTGGTTCTTGTAAAACCCAAAATGGATTGAGAAAACCATGAAGCTTTCAAAGCTACCACCACCATATACAGTCAGGGCCAGAAATATTGGAACAAGGATAACTGTTTTGGCAGTTGGCCTCTGTACATCACCACATTGAAGTTGAAAGGAAACACACCCAGATGGGAGAGAAGTCAGGACTGTCAGCTGTAATTCAAGGGGCCTGACAAAAGTGGGGCACTAAACATTCAGGAAGGACAGCCAGTGGCATACACACACCTGCATCATTGGTGGCTCATAAGTAATGGAACAAATGGCTGACAAGCAGCTGCATGGGCAGATGTGGCCTGTTTCCTGCGTACCCCATGACCAATCAAGCAGATCAAAGGCCTGGAGGTGGTTCTGAGTGTTACATTTGCCTTTGGTAGCTGTTCACTGGAACTCCCAACATGAGGTCCAAAGAGGTGTCCATGAGAGTGAAGGAGGCCATCATTAGGCTGAGGAAACAAAATAAACCCATCAGAGAGATCGCAAAAACATTGGGAGTGGCCAGTACAACAGTTTGGAACTGTGCACATGTCCCTTCCCGTTGAGGTTTAGACTCTTGGCAGCCTTCCCCCTCTGCAAGGGTGGGGGATCTATTAAAATGGTCTGCCCCCAGAGGTGAATGGATTCCGATGGATTCCAGAGGGCTCTGGGGGATTTTCCTGCTGGTATGGCTGGTGCTCCTGTCGAAGCCCGGGTCGCTCTGTGGAATGCAGAGATGACTCGGGCACGATTGTACCCAAGCACCCTCTCTCCCTGAGCAGAGCCTGGCCAGCTCCTTGGTATACACCTGAGCTGAGGGCAATGAAGCAAGAGGGGAAATGACTAGAACGTAGGTGGAGAAAAACTCGTGCTGAGTCTGACTGAACACAGGTTAGAGCTCATTATCAAGCCTACTCTGTGGTGGTGAGGGTGGCAAGAGACAGTTCTTTTCCACCAGCATTGCATCTTCTCAGTGTCATCCAGAGGAGCTTTTCTGAGTGGTTCTTGGCCTGTTACATTCTGGGTCAGGGGGAGAGACTGTGGAACCCTCGGCTGCATGCTGTGACGAGTTTGAACAGCACTTTGGAGATAAAGTCGCTCAGATTCATCATGAATTGGACACCACGATTAATGCTGTTCCATTGGTAGAGCCATTCACAGCACTGTCTGGTCCAGTTTTATTGGATGAGTTTCAGTTACTGAGAGGACTGGAAGATGGCCAATGTAATATCAATTTTCAAAAAGGGATCCAGGGGTGATCCAGGAAATTACAGTCCTGTTAGCTTAATGTCTGTTCTGGGTAAATTGGTTGAAAGCATTATTAAAATTAGTAAACATATAGAAGGACAAGCCCTGTTGAAAAAGAATCAACATAGCTTCCTCAGAGGTGAGTCCTGTCTCACTAACCTTTTAGAGTTCTTTGGGAATGTCAATAAACATGTAGACAGGGGTGATCTAGTAGACATTGTTTACTTGGGCTTCCAAAAGCCTTTTGACAAAGTCTCTAACCAAAGACTCCTGAGCAAACTTAGCACTCATGGAATAAGAGGAGAGGTCCTCTTATGGATCAGTAACTGGTTAAAGAACAGAAAGCAGAGAGTGGGAATAAATGGCAAATTCTGCCAATGGAGGGAAGTAAATAGTGTGGTCACAGGGATCTGTCTTGGGACCAAAGCTTTTCAGTTTGTTCATGAATGATCTGGAATGATCTGGAATTAGGAGTGAACAGTGAAGTGGCCAAGTGTAACAATGACACCAAATTATTTAGGGTGATTAAAACAAAAAGGGATTGTGAGGAGCTCCCAAAGGATCTCTCCAAACTGGGAGAATGGGCATCCCAATGGCAAATGAGATTCAATGTAAGCAAGTGTAAAGTGATGCACGTTGGGGCAAAAAATCCCAAATTCAAGTATAACCTGATAGCATCTGAGCTAGCTGTGACCAACCAAGAATCTGAGCTTGCGGGATCTGAGCTAGTGGTGACAGACCAACCCATCTTGGATGTAATTGGTTGGATGTAATTAGAAAAGGAACTGAAAATAAAACAGCCAGTATCATAGTGTCTGTATACAAATGTATGGTGTGACTAGGGATGTCAGAAAATTCTGCCACGGATCTCAGTGAGGTCGAATGCCAGTGCATTCGGCCACCTGAAATCTGTGGCGGAACAGCTTGCCCCCCCGCGGATCCCTCCCGGGACGAGACTTACCTGGGGTGGATGTTCCGGGTGGCGGCTGCTGCGGCAGTGGCTCCTGCGGTGGGGGCAGTGGAGGCAATGGCTGCGGCGGCTGGTCTTCTGACCAGCTGCCACCGCCACTATTTGCAGTCTTGTCATTTTTTGTTTTTATTTTACAAGGCATGATAGGCTACGTAAAGATTTACGTAAAGATTCAGGAGGCCGTTCCACCATGGATTCTTTAGAATCCAGCCTCACTGGAATCCGTGGCAGAATTCTCCGCCATCCCTAGAAGGGACGCAAATGGCGTCCACTATGCCGGATGCCATTTGCATCCAAAGACCACCGCGGATGGACCCGGATGGACCTGGACCCAGACGGTGCCAGGTAGGATCCGGCCAGGTCGGACTTCGCGGGGTGGCGGGGTGAGGTGGTCCTTTCCACCCCAGAGTCCGTGGTGGAATTCTCTGCCATCCCTAGACTTCTTTATGCAGAGGACTAGGGATTGCCAAGTCACTAGGAATGAATGCAGAAGTGAGAAGGAAAACTCAGTCCACCTGACCCTAAAAAGCTTGGGGAGTGTGAGGAGATAGAAGGTGTTGGCTTCTGCAATATCCCGAAGTTCTCTGGATCTGAGCCCTGATGTGTGGAAATATGTGCTCAGCCCTACAAGCTGCTGGAATATGTGTCAAAGCTCACCATGATATTGGTAGACCTCCATGCAAAATATGACAGGTGGACTCCATGCCAGCACTTCAGCAGAGGAACAGAAGCTTCTTGATCATTAACCCTCATTTTGGATTGGAAGAAAATCCACAACCAGACTTCTCGCTTATGTTGACAGATGCTCCATCTGTGGCCGAGGAGGATACACACATGAAGATGTGCCCAGCTGCTGCACATCAAAACTGTCTTGTAGGGATGGATGAACCACACCACACCACCCCCACACCACCTCTACCCCCTGCACAGCTTTCCAAACCATCACCACTTACCTGCCCTGTTAAGTTCCCTGAGTGAACTGCTGGGTGGTCCATGGGCGCCTGACTCCTCAGCAAGCTGCTGAGTAGAAATGCATAGAAATGGTGACTTATTGTTTTCCGTAAAAGACAGCTTACGCAAATGGTGGCCATAAAGTGGCCATGTACACAAGATTATAGGTGTGAATGGACAGTTCACACCTATAATTTTGCATACATGGCCACTTTACAGTTGCCATTTGCATATGATGTGTTTTACAGAAAATGGGCCACCATTCCCACGCAAAATGGCAGCCCACTGAGGAGTCAGGCACCCGCAGACCACCCCGTGGCTCACCCAGGGAACTGAACAGGGTGGGTAAATGGTGGCGGTCTGCAGATAGGTGCCCAGAAATTTGGGTGGGGAGGAGTCCATCGGACTCAACTCCCCCTCTCAGACTCCCGCAACATCCCTACTGTCTTGGTGCTGGTGTTCAACTGCCTCCAGCACTCCTTTTGTGCTAGGGTTCACTAGCACCTAAAAACTACTGCTTTTCATCCCCAGATTTTGTAGTGACTTTCACCATTACATACATTTTGTCAGTTCTAGTTCAGTCCACAGTGCCATCACACCTCAGGGACTGCACCAATGTACCTTCAGTCAATTTCTTGGTGAGTCTGTCTCTGTCATTTTCTACAGCGCACTGCATAAATTCTTTGTGGGCATTTGGAGTCAAGTACTGAAAGTCCATCTCAATCCTATGTACCAATTCTGCACTGATGGGGGAGGGGGGACACCTAGATGCTAACTTACAACTACTCTTGCAGGAAATGAGTGCACACTGAGAGTCAGTTTCTTTGCATCTCCTTAGGTGCGCCAGAGGAGGATGCCAACTCGTCTAGTTTTTCATTGGTCTTGGATATTGCTTTTCCCATAGAGGAGACTTGTGTGGCTTCCACAGGTGCCAAGGCTGAGAGCTGGTATGTTTTAATACTTTTACTCTGCTAGTATTGTTTCAGATGCTTCTGAATGGTCTCACTCCTGTAAATGCTCCCACCCACATTCTTTTGTGACTGGGGGCAGGGGTTGGCATTTGAGTACTTTTTGAAAACAATCTTATTATGTCGGGAGACCTGAAACATGCTCCACACCTAACCAAGAGCTGGCCATTTTGATGAAAGTGTTTGAAGGGGTTGTCTTTTGGACGGTGCTTGATTATTTGGGAGGCTGGTTTCATAATACCCTGGTGACCTGACACTCCAGATGTGGCTGACTTGGAAATGGTGCTTTCAGCATCTCTGACGGCATTGTGCGCTTCCCCAGTTTTCTCCTGACAGTCGGCAGAGCCAGGGGCATCGGGGAGTACAGGTGGCGGAGCAGGAGGCCTTGCGGTGGTATCTGCAAGCGCTAGAGGTTGATCAGCAGGCGCGGATGGGAGCTTAGCTCGACTGGCATGTTGGCAGTGGGTGCATGAGTCATGTCAGCTGGCAAAGCCGCCGCAGGTGGGGGTGGGGGTGGGGGTGGTGCATTGTGGGAGGGTACAAGCCAGTGTGGCAGGGAGCTTGGTTTTGCACCAGCAGCCTTGCGCTGATGTTTTTTTGTTTTTTCATTCTATGATTTTCCAAAATGAATTCTTACATAGGAATGATATGCAAGAGATTAACAACTGACAGACCATATGGGTTGAAAGAAAGCCGAATAACTGCTTTTTTCCCATTTGCCTCTTTCCAAAAGCAAAGTGGTTTAGGGAAGGCTGGGCTCCACTCTCGCTATGCAACCTGTGCTCCAAGTCCTGTCTCCAGCAGCTGCAGTTCTCCTCAGCAGCCCTTAAACTGACTTCTTCCATCTCAGACCTTCAGCTAAATGTAGCCAGGGTAATACAGTTCTCTCTAGTCCCTTTCAGCAGGCAGCTCAATCCAGGACAGACCAACTCTACTGCCAGCAGCTACAGTACGGGACACATGTCTCTATTGTGCCATCCACCAATTCTCATAGTCCTTTGGGGTCTTGTTGTTCCTGTTTGTCAGTACTAGTTCTTCACCCTTCCAAAGAACTGCAGAATCCTTGGACATCGCTCATATCATATGACTGGACTTCCAGAAGCACAGCCAGGTCTCACAGACTGAGCTTGGCCAAAGAGAGCAAGTAGGGATGTCAGAGAATTCCGCGACGGATCTCTGTGAGGCTGAATGCCAGTGCATTCGGCCCCCTGAAATCCATCGCGGAACAAAGCCCCTGCCCCCCCAACCCAGGAAAGGCGCACGGGATGAACTCCCCGCCACCCCCAACCCACAAAAGTCACGCGAAATGGAGCACTTACATACTCCCGTCCGCGCTGCTTTGCGAATGGCATCCGTCCTGCAGCCACCATTCTGTTCCTCTTCATAGCCATGATAGGCTACATAAATACTTACGTAGCCTATCACAGCTAATGCAGGGACGCCATTTGCATCCCTGTGGAGGCCATGATAGGCTAAGTAAGTATTTACATAGCCTATCATGGCATGGGGAAAAAAAACCAGCATATGCAAATGGTGGTAGCCGACGCCATTTGCGTACGCTGGGTGTTTTTTCCCCCTTCCGTCATAGGCTACATAAATATTTACATAGCCTATCATGGCTAAATACAGGGACACAAATGGCGGCAGCTACAACAGCCACCATTTGCATCCCTGCAGGGCTGCCCAGTGGACGGATGTCCGGCTGCGGGTAGCCGGAGCCAGCTGGCAGCTCCATGGCTTGGCTGTGGAGCGGAGCCAGCCGGGCATGATTCTGGGGGGGAGGACTGGATCGCCTCTCCCCCGTTGAGGATTCTGGGGGGAGGGACAGAATGCCTCCCCCCCCCAGCGGAAACAGGACGGAATGGAAGGTAAGTGGTCCATCCATCCCTAAGTGCAAGACATCCACAATTGAGGTCAGATTTATATATTTTATCATATTATATATTACATTACATTACATTATATTATACTGATGTGAGTATGTTTATGCACTTCCAAGGAGCTTTGTCATAAGACATGAGATTCTTGTTACCCTGCAGTAGTATCTGTGTGTTTTGGTCCTCTAATACAGGGAATCCCAATGTCTCCTAACTCAAGCATTTCCCAACACCCCCTTGCAGTAAAGTGCCTGGCTTCTAGAAGTTTCTCCACCAATTCCTGGATAATTTAATTCCAAATATTTTACCATGTAGGATGAAAATTAGATAACTTTGTGTTAAACCAGACCCGATCTGCCTGCTACTCCAGTTGCTCCCAAGCCCTTTCAATAGATTTGCAGGTTAAGGGTAGCTATGCAGATTTTGAGCTGCCATTTTGTGAGCAGCCTGTATTCTGTGACAGCTTTAGAAGCTATGATCTCTAGTATACCATACAGAACCTTTAACATATTTTGCAGGACAACCACTGTTTCCCAGGACTGCGACTGAGAACCATTTCATGGTGGGGTATCAAGGCCAGTCTGCCCAGGCATAGGGAATCCATGGTCTGGCTCTTTTCCTCACTGGCCTACAGTTGTTTAAACCCTTGTTTCATAAGAGCTGAGATTAATAAAACTATAGACTCTTTCACAGCAACATACCGTGCATCTCTTACTAACAATCCACAATTCCCCATGTTGTGAGTCTAGGGTCAAAAATACTGGGTCTATGAAATGATATGAGCAATATTCTCTGGGTCTCACTAATCTGAGCAGGATGCCGGCTGATATTCCCCTTGCTCTGGACAAAGAGAGGTGGGACGCACCTCATATGTCCCCCACTGCCGCTTCCCCTGTTCTGCTCCTCTAGGTGTCACAACAATGCCAGCACAGGGAAAGCACATTTTCTCCCCTATAATTATCAACATGTCTCTGATTAACTGTCCTCCTCACTAAGCCCAAGGGATATCTAGGGGCCTCAAGAAAACATAACAACAACACTGGGATATTTTATAAAGCCATCCTTATAAAAGCTGGGCCAAAGTGCCAGAACCAATGTCCCACAGAGGGCTGATAACATTCAGCCATGTCTGCGCTGCAGACTGGGATTCCTATAAAGATGAAATATTTATTGTAGTTTGAAACATCTGCAACTACTAGGACCATCTCTACCGGGACCAGAGAGCTTTGGCTACGGGGTGGTATAAAAATATAAAATGATGATGATGATGATGATGATGATGATCTCCTTTCCAAACGCTTTTTCCATGTCTCAATATTGTTTGGTGCATCAGTACAGGAGGGGGGATCAAAAATTCCACAGCGATATACACCCGCATGAAGTAGTAACAAAACCCCTCTCAACATTCTGCAATTTAAAACTGGGGGACTGGAGTAGTTCTCCTCTTATAGAAATATAGCAGATTTTCAACAGGGTCAGCTCCAATTCAAGGCAGGTTACGAACAGGCGATTCCAAGATATCAAATTCTCTTGAGAACAAAAGTAAACTATGTGTCAAGATGGGAACTTCAGCCTGCCAAATGCTCATGTCATTGGTATGGTTGCTAGGGCTGCTCCCTCATTTTATGTGCAAGACAGACTCTGTTCATCACAGCATGAAGACTCCTTCACATAAATGCAGAGCAAGTGACCATATCACTAGTCGGCATGAATTTTATCAAAGGGGAGACCTTGTCGTTGGAGAGATTGCTTCTACGTTCTCTTTCTTCTACCCCCCTACAACTTTCAGTGAAAAGCCATCTTCAGCATTCGTGAAGCAACTAATGTAAGGACTTCTGTATGTAACGAATTCGATCTAATGTTTCTGGGCTTCCACACAGGAAATAAATGAAAACTTTTGTTGTTCAGTCATGTCCGACTCTTCGTGACCCCATGGACCACAGTGCACCAGGCATTCCTGTCCTCCGCTTTCTCCCGGAGTGTGCTCAAGTCCATATTCATTGCATCGGTGATGCTATCTAGCAATCTCATCCTCTGCCATCCAGCTCTCACAGCCATATGTTACTACTGGGAAAACCGTAGCTTTGATTATGCAGACCTTTGTCGGCAAGGTGATGTCTCTGCTTCTTACTATGCTATCTAGCTGTTCCATAGCTTTCCTCCCAAGGAGCAAGCATCTTTTAATTTGTAGTAATGTAGTAATGGCTACAGTCACTGTCTGCGGTGACCTTGAAGCTTAAGAAAATAAAGTCTGTCACTGCTTCCATTTCTTCCTCTTCTATATGCCAGGAAGTGATGGGGCCAGATGCCATGATCTTAGTTTTTTCCCACTTCACTCTTTCTGCACTACTTGGAAATTCCTTCTCCTCTTCCCCATTAGTATATTGGACACCTTCCGACCTGAGGGGCTCATCTTCTGGCGTCATATTTTTTAGCCTTGTGATACGTTCCATGGGGTTTTCTTGGCAAGAATACTGGAGTGGGTTGCCATTTCCTTCTCCAGTGGATCACATTTTGTCAGAACTCTCCAGCATGACTGTTCGTCTTGGGTGGCCCTGCACGGCATCGCTTATGGCTTCACTGAGTTACGCAAGCCCCTTCGCCACAACAAGGCAGTGATCCATGAAGGGGAAATGAAAACTATGGTGCCATAATATGCATCTCAACATAAGGATTCCTTGCTTGCTGCACTTGCTCCTTCTTACACATAATTGTGCACGGGGGCTATGAGACTGGCAATTTTATTTTTGATCTGTTTCCTAATGATGCCTAAGACGGAAAGTGCCTTTTCAACTGCAGATGCACACTGGGTCAACAGCATTTTGAAAAGGCTGTCCACCACAACCCCTAGGTCTCTTTCTTAACTGTGGATCTTTATTGGGACTGTAAAGGCTCATAGCCGATTACTGGAATTACTGAAGTAAGAGATTTTACTGTGAGTTGTGTCTTGGCTCTGGGAAGACAGGTTCCAGTAGCCTTGATGCTATTAGTAATATGCTCCTCAAAATGCTCTTTTGCATCTCTTATTATCTGCTTGCAACTCCTTTGCACAAGGTTGTGCTCCCTTTTACTCTCCTCATTTGGCCAAGGCTTTCATTTCCTGAAGGAAGCACTCTTTCCTTTAAGAACGCCCTAGACCTCTTGGTCTTCGTGTTGCATTTCCTGCCCTGAGGTATACGTTCTAGCTGAGCTTCTATTATTCTGGTTTCAAGTAACAGCCAAGCAGTTTGTAGGTATTTAACCCTCTTGACACCCTTTTCAATTTCCTTTTACCAGTTCTCTCATTTTAGAGAAGTTTTCGCTTTTGAATTCAAATGTGACTATGTTGGATTTCCTTGGCAATTTCCCACTTAAATATGTATGAAATCTAGCCTCCGTCCTTCCTTGTGTGCTGTGTGTGAGTGCTAACTGGATGTATTTCAAACACATTTGGTTGGAGTTCCGTTTCCTTCCCTGGCTGACAAGTAGAAAGGATTGTGGCTGGGACTCCTTTTGCACCCCCTGCATCTCTCCTCGTGATCTTTTTAAATGGTTGTATAATTCTACCTGAACAGACAATCAACGTTTGCAGTGAACAAACGTGACGCTGACCTGCTCATAAAGAAACAGCTAATGCTTAGGAGATGATATGTCTTTGTGGGTTGTTTTTTGTTTTCTTTTACTGAGAAATTGATCAGAGCTTGGGGAAAGTGACACCCCTGTAGCTAACATAGACAGACATTAGATGACTATGAAAAATGTCAGACAGGAGAAGAGAACTGTGAGGTGGCTGAAGGATGCCACTTGCCCACTTCTCTCCCAGAGGCCCTGCTATGTGGTGGCAGAATTTCTACTTTCAAGAAATTCATTGTTGCCTCTACTCAAGTCCCAGGCAACTGTATATTGTAAATAAAATGTTTTCTTTTAAAACTATGCCGTAAGTCTCCAACGCTTTCTGATCCATAGGAAACCAAGAACAGGTAGCACTACATAGAAATCCACTGTGTGGGGAAAGTGTCATAATATCTGTTTTCTTAAATGTTCAAAGGACTTAATATCTACCATTTCCCCATGACTTTGGCTATGTATTCTTTGATAGGAAGACATGCAGGGTGGTGACAATGTGCATTATAGAACTGCCTGTGGCATAGACCCCAGTAGCAATGTCAGAACTGATGTATTTAAGCCAATTCCACATTAGAGTTTGCATTTGACCAAATCGTCTCCATGGATGTTAACTCAAGGTTGTTGTTGTCCTCCTCCTCCTCGTCCTCCTCCTTCTTCTTCCACGTATATCTTCTACTGTGCAAGCAGTTTAATAACTCAGTTTTGACTTTGTTTTCAAGGGTTATGCCAGGGACTGTGTTATTACAGGAAGACTTCCAGGAGCAGCAGAGAGCTAAAATACTGTCATGCAATCTTGAATACTGCTCTACACATAATTCAGGAGAGCAACCAATGCCCCATCAGAGCTAATCATGGCTATAACAAACTGTCTAAAATGCTTCAGCTATTTGTATTATTTTATTACATGGCGCGTAACTTTCATTGCAGTGTGATGAGCCAGTCTCGATGAGAACTCATCTCATCTGCCCACAATCCAAGTTTTTACTGAAGGCTTAAATAGTTTATTTTTCTGGTGCCTACAATGCAGTTGTGCTACCACAGTATTTTCCCCAAAGTAATGTGTTTGTTTTAATACTTACTTCTGTTCGCGAAATAGATACACTATTTCAGAGGTTTGAGTGCATTTGGATCGATCGGAATTTCCCCGCCCTCACTCTGCCGATGATACTTTGCCAAAGTTAAGAAGTGCCTTTTGATGAATGCTTGTCTTTTTGAACATAACACAGCTTCCCCAGTCTCCTCCCCTCCCTGCCCAGGGACTTCCCCCCTTTTCCCCATCTCTGTGCTCCATTTCCGAGTGCAGAGACATAGCCAGAACTACACTGGCTACTAGGGGGAGGGGGGAACACAATTCCTGGGCTCCAAGGTTGGAGCCCTGTTTCTGAAGTCAGATCCCAGAAATGGAACAATCCTATGACCCCCAAGACGCTGTCTAGGGGCATAGGATTGCTCTCTAAATTAGCTGAATCCTGTTTGAAAGCCTTTTCAGTTGGTGTCTGGTTCAAGTCTATATAACAGGATCATTGTAAGGATTCCTTGGACAATGTATATGAAGCAGACGCAAACACTGTAAATCACTTTACAAATGCAAACTCTTCTTTACTTGGTATTAAAGCAGCTGGCTGATCATCTCCTTTCCTAGGCAGATCCTTGGTTAACACCTTCAGATGGATGGCTGATGTTTCTTCAAAGGGAGCTAATGGTTAGCAGAAAATTGTGGGTTCCTCTGTGTTTTTTATTGAGAAATCCATCAGAGTGGTTTGTGAAAGTGACAGCACAGCCCTGGAGCTAACACTAGGGTGACAGACATTAGATGACTGTGAAAAAAGTCAGGCAGGAAGAGAAAAGTGCGAAGGGGCTGAAGGATGTCACTCCTCTCCCTCAGGCCCTCATATGGGATGACAGAACTTCTACTTTCAACAAAGTCTTCTTGGATCCACCTATATCCGAATGAACTGTATATTGTACATAAAATATTTTCTTGTTTAAATTCCAGTAAAGTCTCCGGTGCCCTCTGATCCAGAGGAAACCAAGAACAGGAAGTACTACCTAGAAATTCATCACATATGAGGAAAAGTGGGGAAAGCGTAATAGTTGTTGTTGTTCAGTCATTAAGTCATGTCCGACTCTTCGTGACCCTATGGACCATAGCACACCAGGCCTTCCTGTCCTCCGCTCTCTCCCGGAGTGTGCTCAAGTTCATATTCATTGCATCGGTGATGCTATCTAGCCATCTCCTCCTCTGCCATCCCCTTCTCCTTTTGCCTTCAGTCTTTCCCAGCATCAGGGTCTTTTCCAGGGAGTTTTCTCTTCGCATTCTGTGGCGAAAATATTTGAGCTTCAGCTTCAGTATCTGTCCTTCCAATGAGCACTCAGGGTTGATTTCCTTTAGGATTGACCGATTTGACCTCCTTGCAGTCCAGGGGACACATAAGAGTCTTCTCCAGCACCACAGTTCGAAAGCATCGATTCTTCGGCACTCAGCCTTCGTCTCACAGCCATAAGTTGCTACTGGGAAAACCATAGCTTTGATTATGCAGACCTTTGTCAGAAAGGTGATGTCTCTGCTTCTTACTATGCTGTCTAGGTTTGCCACAGCTTTCCTCCCAAGGAGCAAGCGTCTTTTAATTTCATGGCTACAGTCACCATCTGCGGTGATCTTGGAGACCAAGAAAATAAAATCTGTCACTGCTTCCATTTCTTCCCCTTCTATATGCCAGGAAGTGATGGGGCCAGATGCCATGATCTTCATTTTTTTTTAATGTGGAGTTTCAAACCAGCTTTTGCACTCTCCACTTTCACCCTCAACAAGAGGCTCTTGAGATCCTCTTCGCTTTCTGCCATTAGGGTGGTATCGTCTGCGTATCTGAGGTTCTTGATAATTCTTCCAGCAATCTTAATTCCGACATGTGATTCATCCAACCCGGCATTTCTCATGATGTACTCTGCATATAAGTTAAATAAGCAGGGCGACAATATGCAGCCTTGTCGTAATCCTTTCCCAATTTTGAACCAATCGGTTGTTCCATGTCTGGTTCTTACTGTTGCTTCTTGGTCCTCATACAGGTTTCTGAGGAGACAGGTAAGGTGGTCTGGTACTCCCATCTCTTACCTGAAGCATCTAAAATGCTTCAGGTATTGTGATCTTTTTATGACTTGGTGTGTATCTTTCATTACAGTGTGATGTCAAAGAACTACCAGCATATCTTAGCCTTGGTTTTCGCTGTAAAGGAGGTCAACGAAAATCCCACCATCCTGCTTAATATCACACTTGGGTTTCGCATCCATGAGAGCTTCTACAACCCACAGATGACCTACATGGGCACCCTTAGTCTGCTTTCTACAATGCAGAGATTTCATCCCAACTACAAGTGTGACGTGCAGAACAATCTGATAGCCATCATTGGGGGAATTTACTCTCTCATCTCTCTTGAGATAAGCACAATCTTGGAGACTTACAAGGTTCCACAGGTAGGTTTGTAGACCTGAGCTGGCTTCTTCATCCCCAAATGGCAGAAATATCCCATGGTTCAACCAACAACCCATGGTTCAACAACAGCCCACACTCAATCACTGAGTGTGGATTAGCATGTTGTGCAAACCCAGTCAGAGTTTAGGTAGAGATCTAGGGTGTGACTGTGAGAGAAAAAGGGATGGGGAAATGGCTGGCAGAGTGAGAGCGAAGAGAAGAGGAATACGTTTTTGCTGGATCAGAAAACTGCACTCAAACGAGTTATTTTGTGTGTTGAGACTCAGATGTCACCTTGTGCTCACAAAGGACAAGTAAAAGCCATTTAATATTAAATATTATATTTAATAAATATAAAATAAATTTATATTTATTTGTATTTATATTCATGAGATGCCAATCAATAAAAGGCAGCGGCAAACAATATAAAATCAATAGAACACACAGCCAGCACAATAAAAAGCAGCACAAATGGCAACATAATATAATACAGCAGAAATGAAGAGCTAAGACCCCTTAATAAATGCAGACCCTCGAACCTCAGAAAGTGTCATGGGGATTGAATATCATAGATTAAAAGCCTGGGGAGCAGAAATGAGAACAGCAAAAGTCTTAACCTGTAACTGAAAGGAATACAATTTTGTTAGGAGGTGATCTTCCCTTGGGAAGGCACTACATACCCAGGTGGCATCTCCAAGAATGTTCCTCTCCCTAGTGGCCAGCCTACAAAGCTCTGGAAAAGGGGACAGGCAAACCCAGGCCTCATTGGCCATGGGTAAGCACATAAGGGAATCCGTGTTTCATGAAATCCCAAGACACCAGGCCATGAAGAGCTGCGTAGGTCAAACCAGCACTTTGGGCTCCGAGGTGAGCAGGAAACCAGAGCAGATGAGTCAGGGCTATTGTAATACATTCCAATCACCTGCTCCTCAATAGCTGCATTAACTGCCAATCTGTTTTCAGGTCCAATTAATGGTAAAAGCACCTATCTATAGAGACCTTCATGCCTTAAAGACCGAGAAGCTAAAGAACTGAGGGTCTGTAACATAAGCTTGCCAAAATACTGTCTCTCTCCCTAATTTCCCTAACTGAAGTTAGAAAGGGTGGGCCAGAGAGAAGAGCTTTTCTGTCAAGTCACCTGGTTTATACAATCTCCCCCGCCATCCCACCCTGCCCTTGCTACAGGGAGGGACACCTGGAGCCAACTCTACTATCATTTTGGTTCCAGGTGAACATGTTTTGATTTGCCCCAGCCAGGACTGCTGGGGGCAGGGGGAGCAAAGGGGGCAGTTTGTCCTGGGCCCCCATGCAGCAGCCCCCTCCCCAGACAAGAGCAATTTTATTTTATTTTATTTTAACAAAATGCACGCTATTCACATGAGCCAAGGGAAGGAGAGCATTTTTTAAAACAAAAACAAACAAACAAACAAACAAACAAACATGCTTGCACATCCTCAGAACATTCCTGCTGCTCCAGGGCCTTTTCCTGGCCCAGAAAGGCTTTGGAGTCTGCCTGGTGCCCAGCACCATGCAGGACTAGCCCCCCTAATTGATAGGGGAAACGCCACAAAAAATGGCGTTAGCGTGAGCTGGCCA
This sequence comes from Heloderma suspectum, assembly GCF_057233095.1. Classification (NCBI taxonomy): domain Eukaryota; kingdom Metazoa; phylum Chordata; class Lepidosauria; order Squamata; family Helodermatidae; genus Heloderma; species Heloderma suspectum. Next base: position 88,270,649 of record NC_139463.1, on the reverse strand, counting down.
ATCAAAGATGGACCCTCCCCTCCACAAGGGGTGGGTGGGTTGGGATGATAGGGGTAGGGCTGCACAGAGGAAGGAGGCTGGCTGGCCGGCCAGTAAATGGAGTAGGTGGCTGGCCGGCCAGTAAATGGAGGTGGCTGGCTGGCCAGTGAGTGGCCAATCAGAGCCACTGTGGGTGTGTTGGGGGGTCCCAGCCCAGTTGAATGGAGTGGATGGAGTGACTGAGGCACAGCATCTGCTTTATTTCCACTCTACCCTTCTTCACGTGTAGAAAGTGGAGGGGGGAGAGAGAGAGAGAGAGAGAGAGAGAGAGAGAGCAGACCATCACTATTTATTTTTTCATAGTTATAATGTCATGTTCTTCATTTAAAAATCTTTCCAGTCTCTGTTGTGGGTGTCTAGAAAACTCCATAGGTGGTGCTGGGTTGTAAACTGCAACAATAATCTTTGTACCCATCTTGTTTACACCATCTCTCTCTCCCCCACCCCCAACTCCCTGCCCCAGTACTCAAAAACAATCTTTAAGTGGCCTCTGCTAGAAATTGCTATAAAAAGTTACTATACTGGATAAATTGGGGTGGAGATGGGCTGGGTGATCGGAACTGGTTTTGAATTGGGGCCTTTTTTGTCTTCCATTATACTTGCCTTAAGTAATTAATGGGCCTCCATTCTGCGGTGCTAGGCGTTGCTTCTCAGTCTGTTTTTACTCTTTCCCTTCTTTTGGTGGTGCAAAGTAATGCCTGAGACCATATATTTCTAACCAAGTTCCTCATGGTGGAATATTTGCTGATTTGCTGTCTTCAACAAAATTATTATTTTCAACCCTGTGATTATGTAACCATACTCAGCATGGACTTCAATTGCCTGCAGCCTCAGTTTTCCTGTGTGTGAAATGGGTTCCCCCCTCCCCCCACTTTCCTCCAGTCATAGATAAGCTGCCTTAGAACACCCATTCCTGGGTAAATTCCTCCTTTTACTGCTTGAAGATAGATAGGTAGATAAGATAGGTAGATAGAGAGATAGATAGATAGATAGAGAGAGAGAGAGAGAGAGAGAGAGAGAGAGAGAGATGCTATAGTTGTTTGAGAAGCTGGGAATTTTTAATGGGATTTATGGTCTTTCAAGTATATATATATATATATTTTCAAAAGGATTGTAATTTTGGTGTGTGACAGCCCCCCCCTTCAATTCCATTGCCCCAGGCCCCCAGATTCCTCTGGGTGGCCCTGGTCCAAGCATTCCAGCAGGACTGATGCAAGATAGAGGGGATGCCACTCCCTTTCCCTGTACCGTGTCCCCCTTCCCTTTGCCACCACTGTGTTGGGTCTATGGGTCACTTGCAGGAGTTCATGCAGGTCTTGCAGGAGCTCAGCTGGGTCTCACAAGAGTTCCGAGGGGGCAGAGATGGGGGTGGGGAGAGAAGTGGAGTGGTGCAAATTCCTGCTATTCCCGCTCCATCCCTGATAGAGATGTCACACCCTGCTTCATGGGTGAGCCAGCCCTGCATTCCAGAAAGGAATGTGAATTGTCTAGCTAAACAAGTTTGGTCCACTTCATTGAATTGTTTCTCAGCTGTAATTGTTTACATTTCTATGAACTTCATTTATCTAAAACTTAACCTGTGGTTTTTGAGTTCTAGCCCACATTTATCCATGAAGCTTTTTATCCATATGATTTCAGCTCACTTCTGGCCCTTTTTCCCTAGCATGGAGGGACAAATTGTGATTCCATTCTTAATACCAGATAGTCCCAAATGAGGCTCATCAGTACATTGGGATTGCCCAGTTACTTGTCCATCCATAAAATACATCTACCTTCTCTTTCAGCTCACTACAGGACCTTTTTCCCCAGCATGGGGTGACAAATCTCTATTCTGGTATTTATACCAGATGGTCCCAAACGATGCTCATCAGTACCAAGGGATTGTCCAGTTACTTGTGCAATTCAACTGGACATGGATTGGGCTCTTTACTGTAGATAATATCCATGGAGAACGCCGTTTGCGGAAATTACTGCCAATGCTTTCACAGGGAGGCATCTGTGTTGCCTTTATAGAAAAATTCCAAGACTTTGAAAAACGTGGTGAAAAGGCAGGGTTGTTGTATAATGAATGGGGAGAAAATTCAGCTTTCATGGAAACCAAAGCCAATGTGTTTCTTGCTGATACCGCACATACATCTATATTTAAAATAAGCTTGTTCCTTCAAAGGGCTGTGCTGGACTCACCTATAAATAAGGTATGGATTATGACCACATATTGGGATTTCACAGAAAGCACCGCAGTAGCACATCATGACATACAGTCCCTCCATGGGATGCTATCCTTTGCAATTCACTCAAAGGAACCGTTAGGATTCAGGCAATTTCTTCAGAGTGTAAATCCTTCCTGGGCAAAAGAAGATGGCTTTATGAAGATATTCTGGGAGAAGACCTTCAACTGTTCATTGAAAAGACCCTTTGAGAGTGGAGTATTCCAGAAAGACTGCAGTGGAGAGGAGAAACTGGAGAGCCTCCCTGGAACTTTCTTTGAAATGGGTATGACTGGTTACAGTTACAATGTGTACAATGCTGCCCTTGCTGTGGCACATGCTCTACATTTCATGCATGTCTCAAGATCCAAAAAGAAATTACGGGGGTCTGGAAGAAAGCTGGAGCCATGGAACGTGCTTGCATGGGAGGTATTTTCAATCAAAAGCACATCTCTTATTTTGGGGGAAAGGGAAGTGGCTGTGGAGATGGTAAGCCTGTACCAGATGTATTCTGTCCTCTAGACATTAAAAGCCACAAAAGCTACATGTGTACCTCTTCCCAGCTTCTCAAATGGAGCCTTTCTTAAAGGCACAGTATATGAGTTGTTAGCGTTAAGGGTTAGAGGAAAGAGAGATCATGTCACTCATTGCCTCCTCGCAGGGAAAAGGTAATATCCTAAACCACACAAAAACCACCAAATGGTAGAGGCTATAGGAAAGTGTGTGCGTGTGAGTGCGTGTGTGTGTGTGTGTGTCTGTGTTAAACATCAATTCTAATATAAAATTTAAAAACCAAAGTTTTTATAAAATATTACAAACAGATTAAAGAGATCTATGAACACGTATGGAATAGGGGCATTACAAAATTTGTATAGCCTGGTATAGATACCAATTATAATAACAGGTATGTAGGGTATACTTGAGGACTGTTTATATATGTTTTTAACCTTGTTTGTAATATTTTATTAAAACTTTGTTTTTATTTTTATATTAGAGTTGTCTGCATATTTAACACACCCGTATGTGTGATGTATGTGTGTGTATACACACACACACGCGCGCACATCCTTTCCAATAACCTATACTGTTTGATGACTCATTGTCTCCTCTCCATTTCTGTGAGTAACGTATTTTTCTGGAGGATCACAAAACAGAATGGAGAAGGAGGACATGCCTCAACCCCCAGTTACCCAAAATGGTCTGCCACAAATCTCTTTTTTCTACATAGTTAGGAACTGGGGCAGAAAACCCCAGTTTCCCTCAAAGGAAAGAGTTTGCATCTGTCCAGACACAGAACTTAAAGCATTTAGGAAGCAGGAGCGAGACATATCCAAAATAAGCTCCACATATCTAAGATAGCTACTTGTCAATGTAATTGTGAGAATACTTGGTTGTCCATTAGTATCTTTTCCTCTTTGAATTTAGCTCCATCCCTTTCTAAGGAGCATCTTATTCAACAACAGTGCAGGAGAGACAATACAGTTCGATGAAAATGGAGATACAGTCATGGGATTTGACGTTACAAACTGGATAATTTTCCCCAATCAGTCTTTTGTGAGAGTTAAAGTGGGAATGTTCAATCCAGTAGCCCCTCCTGGAAAAAGGTTAACAGTCCATGATAAAAGCATTGTGTGGCCCAGGATGTTCGACCAGGTGAGACAGAAGAAAGCACGCAAGATGGAGCACGAATTGTTTGTTTAAACTTATTTGACATCATCTGTCATGTTCAGCATACATAGGTGGGGCACAACAGTAGAACTACAAAGGAATTAAAGCGGTGTGGGAGTTCCCCTTTAGCTTAGGCACACACACACACAGAGGTTCCACCAGTATAAGAATCATAATTGTGTTGCTTCTACCAGTGACACCAGTTCAGCTGGAAACCAAGCATCTGTATTCTTCCTTATGAGTAGGGATGCATGACAGTCTTACCTGGCTCCGTTCCGGGGCATCCATGGTGGGGGGGAGGCACTCCGTCCCTCCCCCCAAAATCCTCCCCCGCCGGCTCCACTCCACAGTGGCTCCTTGCAGTAAGCAGTAAGCTCCTTGCAGTAAGCCATGATAGGCATAGTGTAAGTATTTACGTAGCATATCATGGCAAAAGGCAGGGACACAAATGGCAAAGAGCAGGTAGCGAATGGGGTAGCGACCGCCATTTGCACCCATGCTCTTTACTGCGATAGGCTATGTAAATACTATGTAAATACTATGTCAACAAAGCCAGCCATTCAAATGGTGGCCACAGCAGCACGGCAGTGACCTGGAGACAAGCCGGACCTGCTGCTGCTGCCGCCACCACCACCGCTGCTAGGTAAGCTCCATCCCAAGGGGATTCCGTGGGGTGGCGGGGGGGGAGGCCGTTCCGCCATGGATTCCAGGGCACTGTATTCTAAAGAATCCAGCCTCACTGAAGTCCGTGGCAGAATTCTCTGACATCCCTACTTATGAGGTCTAGAATTTAGGAATCTTCAGGAGGCCAAGCGCCGAGGCATTCGGCCCCCCGAAAGTGTTGGGGAAATTCTCCGCTGGCCCCCCGCCCCCCCCCCAGGATGGGACTTACCTTCAGCGAATGTCCCTCTCGGTGGCGGGTCCCAGCGGCAGTTCGGCCAGGTTTCATCAAGAGTAGGGGCAGCGGCCGTTCTCCCGACCGGCTGCCGCCGCTGCCATTACAAAATAAAAAAGTAAAAACAAACAAACAAACAAACACACAGCCATGATAGGCTACGTGACGATTTACGTAGCCTATCACGGCTAGATTTCCAAAGTCAGCTGTGATAGGCTACGTAAATCATCACGTAGCCTATCACGGGTGACTTTGGGGAAAAAAAATTGAGTACGTAAATGGCGGCGGCCCATGGGCGCCGCCATTTGTGTTCCTTATTTTGGCACGTCTAGTCTACGTAAAGATTTGCGTAGACTACAGCGAAAATAAGGGCAATGCAAATAGCGTTCCCTTATTTTCGCCATAGTCTACGTAAATCTTTACGTAGACTAGACGTGCCAAAATAAGGAACGCAAATGGCGGCGCCCATGGGCCGCCGCCATTTGCGTACGCGTTTTTTTTTTCTTCCCAAAGCCACCCGTGATAGACTACATGATGATTAACGTAGACTATCATGGCTGACTTTGGAAATCTAGCCATGATAGGCTACATTAATCGTTACATAGCCTATCACGGGGTTTGTTTTGTTTTGTTTTGTTTTACTTTTTCTTTCGTGGCCGGGGAGACGGGGTGCTTCTCCCCGGCCTGAATTTCGGCCAGGCCAGGCGGGGCGCCTCCCCCCCCGGCCTGAATTTCGGCCGGGCGAGGCGGGGCGCCTCCGCCCCCAGCCTGAATTTTGGCCAGGTGAGGTGGGATGCCTCCCCCCCCTCGCCTGAACTTCGGGGGGAGAAGTGAAGCGCCTCCCCCACTGCGAAGCCAAGGTGCGAAAGGTAAGTGACTTTCGTACATCCCTACTACAATTGTACAGGCATTCAAATCAATCTGAAAAATTGCCACTGGTACAGCCTGTTAAATTGTGCTTAAGTTGAGCACATTTTAGGGATGTACGAAAACATGTATCTGTTTCGTCCGGGGCATCTGCGGTGGGGGGTAGGCTCGACGTCCCTTCCCCCAAAATCCTCCCAGGCTGGCTTTGGCCTATGGCAACTCGGTGGAGCCACCAGCCGGGTTCATCCGCAGCCAGGCATCCAGCTGCGGCAGGTCTGTGGACACAATGGTGGCCGGTGTATCGGCTGCCATTTGCATCCCTTCTCTGAGCCGTGATAGGCTGCGTAAATATTTACGTAGCCTATCACGGCTCAGACTGGGGAGGCAAATGGCATAGCGGCCGCCATTTGCATCCCCGCTTTTGCCGTGATAGGCTACGTAAATATTCACGTAGCCTATCACGGCTCAGAGGAGGGACACAAATGGTGTAGCAGCCCTTCATTTGCGTCCCTGCTCTGAGCCGTGATATGCTACATAGATACTTACGTAGCCTATCACGGTTTGGCAGGGATGCAAATGGCAGCCGACGTAGCGGCTGCCATTTGTGGCTGCAGCCTGGCAGCGGGTGAAGCCGCTGCTGCCGCCACCGCCACTGGAGCCGCAGCCAGGTAGGCTCCGTTCCGGGGGATTTTACGTGGTGGTGGGGCGGGTTGCTCCCTTCCGCCACGGATTGCAGGGGGGCAAATTCACTAGAATCCATGGCAGAATTCTCCTACACCTTAAATAGTGCTTAAGATGGGCACATTTATACTTTTTTCTCCAGCTCCAGCATGGCTTATCATTAGGGATGTACAAAAGTCACCGTTTCGCGGATCTGCTTCACGGTGGTGGGGAGGCGTGCCTTCCCTCACCCCGGAATCCTTGAAGGGGGGGAGACGCTCCATCCCTCCCTGCGGAATCCTGCCCAGCTGGCTCCGCTCCGTGGGGATTCTGCACGGGGACATCCGGCTGCTGGGCAGCAGGGACGCAAATGGCAGTGGCCGTAGCCACCGCCGTTTGCGTCCCTGTACTTAACAGTGATAGGCTACATAAATATTTACGTAGCCTATCATGGCAAAGTAAAAAAAAACGCGTACGCAAATGGCGGCGGCTACAGCGGCCGCCATCACTATTTTTCGCCCTTTTAGCCTACATAAATATTTATGTAGGCTAGAACAGCTATAAATAGCGAACGTAAATGGCAGCCGCCATATCCGCCATTTGCGTTCGCTGCGCCCAGCTGCAGCCAGCCAGGAGATCAGCTGCCCCCGTCCCTGCCTCCGCCGCAACTGCTGCTCCCGCCATCGCCCCCGCCAATGCTGCACCTGCCGCACCTTCCGCTGCCGCCCATCGCTGCTGCCCCTGCCTCCCCCGCCGCCGCACCTTCCTCCACGCCTGCCGCCACACCTTCCGCCACCACTGCTGCGGTGCCACCACTGCCGCACCGCCGCCGAAGCTGCCGCCACAGGTAAGCTTCATCCCGGGGAGTTCCGCAGGGTGGGCGGGGTGCAGGAAGCCGTTCTGCCACGGATTCCGGGGGGACGAATGTGACTGCATTTGGCCTCACTGGAACCCATGGTGGAATTCTCCGCCATCCCTACTTATCATACATTTCTTTCAAATTTTGGTGAAAACTCCAGATGTACCTTATTCTTGCTTGTTGGAGAGGTATGCCTTTCAGTGGTTTGGCAATGATCTGAGCAGTTGTTCAAAAAATATTAAGGTTTTTTCTGTCCCATTATAGACAATGGCGTCAAATGCTGGCAAAGCTGTGTCATGCATGCTCAGTGTCATCCTGAAGCTAGAATGCTGAAAGTAGCTCAGTGTTGTCAAATGGTTTTGCAAGGAAATCGATGGCTGTCCAGAAGGATGGCCTGTTTTCCATCATGAGATTAGGCCATGTTGTCCTGTCTAATGCAATACAACCACCTGGGATAGTACTGTATGTTATCTAGAGGCGGCTCGGCCCTTTTCTCAGGGCCAGGTGCCATCCCTGTTAATTGGGGAGTGACAACAACTGGGTTTGGTGGGGAGTTCCAGCCTCTTGGATGCAAGGGCCATCCAGCCAGGGGATGAACCAGTGCTTGGCTAGAGGAAAATCTGCCCTGGGTTGCCAGGGCTGGACTTTAAAAGAGGGCTTAGACAGAGGCATGGTGTCTCCCTTCATCCTGCTGGTTCTGGACCTCCTGACAGCTGGGTGCTATCCTGGGAGAGCCATACTTAGGTATGTTAAGATAGGCTAGACAGCTTTATTATTTCATTTGGGTGTGCGGTTATAAAGCTCTCTGTGTATGTTTAATCAATTTGGCCCTGTATGCTCTTCTGCAACTTGCTACTTCCATTCCTCCCCTTCCCTCTACCCCTTTATTTTTACCTTCATAAACCTTAATCCTACCTTTAGCTGGTGTGATTTTCTCATGCTAGGGATCCTAGCATGAGGGGTGCTTAGGGGACTTTAAAACTGTGCTCCCCCCTGCTGTGGTTGGAATCTGAATCAGGCCACCTGGACTCCATTTTACATTAGGGATGTCAGAGTATTTCGCCACGAATCTTGAGGAGGCTGAATTGGTGGTGAAACGGTCTGCCACCCCCCCCGCCCCCCACCCGGGACGGGACTTACCTTGGGCGAATCTCCCTGGCGGCAGCGGCTCCAACGGCTGCAGCGGCCGGTCTTCCGACTGGCTGCCGCCACCGCCATTTCCAGTATAAAAAAAAACAAAACAAAAAAACGTGATAGGCTACATAAATGTTTACATAGCCTATCATGGCTGAGTAAAAAAAAAAAAACTGCACGTACGCAAATGGCGGCGCCACCTTTTGCATTCCTTATTTTGGCATGTCTAGTCTATGTAAACATTTAAGTTTTAAGTTTTGTTTTTGTTTTTTTACTCAGCCGTGGTAGGCTACGTAGCTACATTTACGTAGCCTATCACGGCTGACTGCAGGGACGCAAACAGCAGTGGCTACGGCCGCCGCCTTTTGCATTCCCAGCCGGTCAGGATTCGTGGCGGGAGGGACGGGGCGCCTCCCCCCCGGTCAGAATTTCAGGGCGGAGGGACGGGTGCTTCCCCCCCGGCCAGAATTTCAGGGGGAGGGACGGAGCGCCACCACGAATCAAATTTCGTGACAGGTAAGTGATTTTCGTACATCCCTACTTTACATTGCCAAAAAGGAATGTGCTTACATAGACTTTTTCTGACCTTTGTGTAGGGATGTATGAAAGTCACTTACCATTTCACGGATCTGCTTCGCGGTGGGGGGGGAGGCGCTCCGTCCCTCCCCCCGGAATCCTTGACAATGGGGGAGGCGCTCCGTCCCTCCCCCCGGAGTCCTGCCTGGCCGGCTGTGCTTCACAGGGATTCCGCAGAGCCGCTGGCCGGCTCCACCTGCAGCCGGACATCCGGCCCCTGGGCAGCAGGGACACAAATGGTGGCTGCCGTAGCCACCGCCGTTTGCGTCCCTGTATTTCACCATGATAGGCTACGTAAATATTTACGTAGCCTATCACAGCAAAAAAAAAAAAAACCATACACAAATGCTGGCTGCTATGGTGGCCGCCTTTTTCTTTCCTTATTTTTTGCCGTTTTAGTCTACGTAAATATTTACTTAGAATACTACAGCGGAAAAAAAAGGGGGAATGCAAATAGCGTAGTGAGCGCTACTTGTGTTCCTTTCTGATTTGCCCTTTTAGCCTACGTAAATATTTATGTAGATTAAAATGGTGAAAAATAAGGAACGCAAATGGTGGCCGCCATAGCCGCCGCCATTTGCGTACGCGGTTTTGTTTTTGTTTTTTACCGCAGACATGATAGGCTACACAAGTCTTTACATAGACTATCATGTCTAGGTAAAAAACAAAAAAGACAAGACTGCAAATGGCAGCTGCAGCAGCCAGTCAGAAGACCAGCCGCCACCGCCGCCGCCGCCGCCGCCGCCTCTGAGCCTTCGCCGTCCAGAACGTCCGGCCCAGGTAAGTCTCATCCCGGCGGGGATCCGCGGGGGGTGAGGGGGGTGTCAGGCTGTTCCACCATGGATTTCGGGGGGCCGAATGCCAGTGCATTCGGCCTCACTGAAATCCATGGCGAAATTCTCCGCCATCCCTATTGGACAGAGAGCTTACCCATTGGGCAGAGAGCTTACATTGGGCAGAGAGCTTACATATGTGCCCATGTACCCCTGCCCACATCAGGCCTCCACACCATCAGGTAAAGCAGGAAGAGGGCTTCAGATTCAAACAGATGGCTCCTAAGTCCTCTAATAACTCCAGATACATTTTGTCAAAACCCATCCACCTCTCTCACTCTCTCTCTCTCTCTCTCTCTCACACACACACACAGACACCGACACTTTTCAAGCTCAGGCTTTCTTAACAAACCTTTAAATATTAACCCGCAAAGGCTCTCTCCTTCCTTGTACTGCTGATGCATGTGCGCTGACACAAGTATATATCTGCCATTATCACTTTGTCACTTGCAAATCATAGGTTGTTTTGTGCAGGTTCTGTTGGCTTTTTAAAAAAATAGTCAAAAAAGAGATAGGGTGGCAAAACAGGGAGGTCACGCATAGACTCAGACGCAAGAGTCATGACTCTATTTGCATCTAAGTCTATGGGCACATCCTGCCGATCGCCATTTTTTATTTTTATTTTTAAAGAAAAGATATGGCAATGGGCACTGACAGGGAGGAGGCGAATGGCTCTGGCTGGCAAGAAGCAGCTGAGTGCTGTTCCACCTCCAATCCTCCTGGAGCAGAAGTAAGTGGCCCCGATCCGCAGCGGATTTCTCTGACATCCCTTATTTGACGGTGATTTAAATACTTTTGTATGTCATCTGCTTAGAGATTTTATTATATCAAATGGTATACAAGTATTATCAATCAATCAGTAAAATCTACCCCATTTGGAACACCATGTTTCTTTATATGCAAAAGAGAAATGGCACCTATCAAAATCTATTTTTCTCAGTCCTAACCATTCTCCACTGATGTTTCTGTTTTGTTAGGTGCTGCCCATTTCTGCATGTAATGACAACTGCCATCCTGGTTACATCAGGAAAAAGAAGGAAGGGGAGCCTTTTTGCTGTTATGATTGTGCCCCATGTCCTCAAGGGAAGATTTCTAATCAGAACGGTAGGAGTCAAGCATGCTACATATCATATCATATCATATCATATCATATCCAGCAAAACAGATATAATGAAAATGAGCATGGCCTTTGGTCTGGAAGGAGTAGGAACACATTACTGGCCCTTGAATATCAGGCTAGAGGTACAACACTTCTTACAGAAGGATGGAAACCTCTCTGTTTTATGCAGGCCTAGTTATGCTTGGTCACACATTTTGACACTCTAAACATTGGATTGCTGTTGGTTTGTTTTAGTTGGAATTCTCCTTCATAGGTAAAGGAAAGTACTAGTCCCCTCTCCTCAGCACTGGTTAGGCCTCATCTGGAGTACTGTATCCCGTTCTGGGTGCCACACTTTAAGAAGGATGCAGACAAACTGGAGAGGGTTCAGAGGAGGACAACAAAGAAATCAGGGGACTGGAAAGAAAGCCCTGAGGAGAGATTGAAAGAACTAGGCATGTTTAGCCTTGAGAAGAGAAGACTAAAGGGAGATGTGATAGAGCTGTTCAAGTCCTTGAAAGGTTGTCACAGAGAGAGAGGGCAGGATCTCTTCCCAACCATCCCAGAGTGCAGGCCATGGAAGAATGGGCTGAAGTGACAGGAAGCCAGATTCTGGCTGAACATCAGGAAAATGTCTTGACTGTTAGAGCAATGAGACAATGGAACCAATTACCTAGGGAGGTAGTGGGGTCTCCCACACTGGAGGCATTCAAGATGGAGCTGGACAGCCATCTATCAGGGATGCTTTGACTTAGATTCCTGCATTGAGCAGGGGGTTGGACTCGACGGTCTTATAGGCCCCTTCCAACCCTACTATTCTATGATTCTATGAAGGAAGAAAGAAGTATTTATAAGCAGCTGCTGACAAAGAACATGGTAATGTGTCATCAAATAAAGTTGCATGCTTTGGATCATGATAGCTGTTTCTGAATCTATGTCAGTCACAAAATTCTAACTTCTCTATGTTTAAATGTTTTCTCAAACAAGAAAGAAAGAAAGAAAGAAAGAAAGAAAGAAAGAAAGAGAAGGAAGGAAGGAAGGAAGGATGGAAGGAAGGAAGGAAGGAAGGAAAGCAAGCATTCTATATAGGTTGCTAGATGCCAGGAAGAATGAATATAGTGTTTGCGAAAATTTTACTATATACAGATCTAATGGATGGATGATAGACAGACAGACAGACAGACAGACAGACAGATTGTTCTATGTTTCTGAGGAGCTCGACTGGAGAAGATTCATGGGGCCAGAATGACTAAAAATGTTCCATAATAGTCAGTGGCAAAGTTTTCAGGCCCATCTTCTGTTATGGAATTTAAAGAAAATCCAATGAATTTAAAGAAAATCCATGGAGTTGGTTGGAGAAGGTAACTTATCCGTATTCACCCCCTCTAGCTAGAAGGAGGGCACAAGCTTGGTGTGAATGGGTAAAAGTACAAGAACATTTGGGACACAAAAAGAAGGATGCATCCAAGGATTATATCTCCTGTCTGGAGATCTGATGTGGAAAAGGCAGGGTTGCTATTGCAGTGTTTTCTCCAACTATGTTCAGCCTGCCTATTTGTAAATAAACTCAAATATTGCAAAATTCCATAATCCTCCAGTGCCTGCCTTCCAATAGAAAACCCAGGTAAACACAACACCCAAGACCAGCCCTACCATCAGGTTCGGTAAGCCACCTGCCTCAGGTGGCAAATGGAGATGGGTGGTGAAATGACCATGCCCTGCCAACTTCCCCCACAACTGCCTGCCCAACTCAGGTTCAGCCACCACTGACATCTTACTTTAGAGTGGAGTTCCAGCTTCTGTCATATTGGGTATTGCATTTCAGAGGATTTGAAATGGCAGTTGTCCTCTGCTTTGACTGACACTCTGAGTGGGAGCTAAGATTCTACAATAGGATTCTGTGGCTGCTACTGCCAGAATCGAAGATGGTAGGGTGGAAGATGTTAAAAATGACTGGTAGTTTCAACAGGGGCAGGTGCACAGGTGGCAGCCTGATGGGAAAGTCTTTGTTTGCTTAAGTCAGGCAGTGGCATGGCACGTGCTGAGGCCGACTGTGCCGCTAGAGATTGTCAGGGTGTGTGCGCGCGTGTAGTTTCCAGGTGAGATTCCCGTCAGATTTAAACACAGAGGTCCTGGCTCACAGTTCATTCACTACATGATACACCACAAAGCACCATGTTCTAGGGATGTACGAAAGTCACTTACCTTTTCGCAGTTGGATTTGCGGTGGGGGGCAGGCGCTCCGTCCCTCCCCCTGGAATCATCTGTGGGCCGGCTCCGCTCCGCAGTGGCTCCACAGGTCCACTGGCCAGGGCCTTCCGCAGCCGGAATTCCAGCCGCGGATGGGCTGCTGGAGACACAAATGGCGGCCACCGTAGCAGCTGCCATTTGCCTCCAGCTAAGCTGCTGTGATAGGCTATGTAAGTATTTACGTAGCCTATCACGGCAAGCCAAAAAAAAGATGAAAAACAGCGTACGCTAATGGCGGTGGCTATGGTAGCTGCCATTTGCGTTCCCTATTTTTAGCCATTTTAGCCAACATAAATATTTACGTAGGCTATTACAGCGAGAAAAAGGAGAACGTAAATAGCGTAGTGGGCACTATTTGGGTTCCTTTTTTTTTTTTTTTTTACCATAATAGCTTACGTAAATATTTACATAGGCTAAAACAGCAGGGAAAAAAGGAATGCAAATGGCGCCCACTACGCTATTTGCATTCCCCTTTTTTCACCGTAATAGCCTACGTAAATCTTTGCATACGCTGTTGTTGTTGTTTTTTTGGCTTGCCGTGATAGGCTAAGTAAATACTTACGTAGCCTATCACGGCTATGATGAAGAAGCGAATGGCGGCCGCAAGGTAAGTAATGCGGACGGCAAGGTAACGCGGACGGCAGCAGCTAAGTGCTCCATTTTGCGTGCCTTTCGTGGGTTGGGGGGGCGGGGACCTCATTCCACAAAAGATTTCGGGGAGTCGAATGCACTCACCGAGATCCGTGGTATTCGATCTCACCGAGATCCGTGGCGGAATTCTCTGACATCCCTACCATGTGCTCTCTCATAGTAAAGGCTTATTTTGTTATATATATCTTTGCTTTCTAGATATAGATTAATGCAGATATATGTGGGCAGTGCTATCTGATAAGTACAGGATCTTTGAATTATTCTACACTGTTGCTTTAAGGTCTCTGCCATCTTGCTAGATGGCAGCTCTCTATCACTGATATAAAAGCACTGTTTTTTCCTTCCAGATATGGATTACTGCATTGAATGTTCAGGACTTCACTATTCCAATCTAGAACAAAATCAATGCATTCCCAAGGTTATAAGCTATCTCTCCTATCAGGAACCCTTGGGGATCACTTTGGCTTTGACTGCTGTTGCTCTTGCTCTGACCACAGGTTTGGTCCTTGGAACCTTTGTGAAGCACCAGGACACTCCCATCGTAAGAGCCAACAACCGGAGCCTCACCTACATCCTGCTCATCTCCCTCCTTCTTTGCTTTCTCTGCTCATTACTGTTCATTGGAGAGCCAAAGCAGATTGCCTGCCTCCTCCGGCAAACAGCTTTTGGCATCATCTTCTCAGTTGCTCTTTCTGCTCTTTTGGCAAAAACCATTACTGTGGTTCTGGCTTTTATGGCCACCAAGCCAGGATCCAGAATGAGGAAATGGATCGGAAAAAGGGTTGAAAATTTGATAATCAGTTCCTGCTCCTTTATTCAAGCAGGAATTTGTATAATTTGGCTAAGTACATTTCCTCCATTCCCAGATATGGACAGTCATTCACTGAATAGAGACATTATAGCAGAATGTAATGAAGGTTCTACCATCATGTTCTACTCCGTTGTGGGCTACATGGGCTTTCTGGCCATTGTCAGCTTCACAGTAGCTTTCTCAGCCAGGAAGTTGCCAGACAGTTTCAATGAGGCCAAATTTATCACTTTCAGCATGTTGGTCTTTTGTAGTGTTTGGCTCTCCTTTGTTCCAGCCTATCTGAGCACCAAAGGGAAATATTTAGTGGCTGTGGAGATCTTCTCTATCCTAACTTCCAGCGCTGGCATACTTTCTTGCATCTTTTTTCCCAAATGCTACATCCTTTTGTTCAGGCCTGAACTGAACATTAGAGGGCAAATAACAAGGGCAAAATGAATGTGAAAGACAGTGAAAGACTGTCAAAATCAGTAGTTTCACCTCAAAATGTGTGTATTAAATGGAGTAGCATTCAAAGTCAATAAAAGGGTGGGAAAAGCAGTACTGGGGTCCAATCTCAAATGCAATAGAATGATCTCAGTACGAATCCAAAGCAAACCATTCAACATCACAGTAATTCAAGTCTGTGCCCCAACTAGGGATGGCGGAGAATTCCACCACAGATTCCAGTGAGGCAGGATTCTGTAGAATCCGGCCCACCAGAATCCATGGTGGAATGGCCTCCTGCTCCCCCACCCCCCACCACGGAATCCCCCGGGACGGCACTTACCTGGAGCTGATGCGACAGATTCGGCAGTGGCATTTCCGGCAGTGGCGACTGGTCCCCTGGCCGGCTGCTGCCGGGCTGCTATGGCCGCCATTGCCATCCTTCGAGCTGTACTAGGTTTTGTAAGAATTCACGTAGCCTATCACGGTTAACCCCCCCCCAAAAAAACAGCATACGCTAATGGCGGCAGCTACGGCCGCCGGCATTTGTGTTCTATATTTTTTGCCGTTCTAGCCTACGTAAATATTTACGTAGGCAATTATGGCAGGAAAAATAGGGAACCACAAATAGCGTAGTGGGCGCAAAAAATATGAACGCAAATGGCAGCCCCTGTAGCCGCCACCATTTGAGTACGCTGGGTTTTTTTGGGGGGGTGTTAGCCGTGATAGGCTACATAAATTCTTACGTAGCCTATCACGGCTGCCTGGCTGGATGCAAATGGCGGCCACTACGGCAGTCACCATTTGCATCTGCAGCAGCCTGTCTGCACCCAGAAATCTGGCTGCAGACAGCCCTGGCCAGCTCCTCCACGGCCTGGCCGCAGAGCAGAGCCGGCCGTCGAGGATTCCGGGGGGGGGAGGACTGGATCGCCTCCCCCTCATTGAGGATTCCAGGGGGAGGGATGGAGCACCTCCCCCCATCGAGGATTCCAGGGGGAGGGATGGAGCGCCTCCCCCCCAGTGGTTGCTCTGACTGGAACAGGTTATTGATTTGTACATCCCTAGCCCCAACCACTTAGGCTGAAGAAGCTGAGGTTGATCAGTTCTATGAAGACCTAGAACACCTTCTAGAACTAACACCAAAAATGATGTCCTTTTCATCATAGGGGATTGGAATGCTAAAATAGAAAGTCAAGAAATCACCGGGATAACAGGCAAGCATGGCCTTGGGGTACAAAATGAACAGGAAAAAGGCTAATAGAGTTTTGCCACGAGAACACTCTGTTTATAGCAAACACTCTTTTACAAAAGCACAAGGGGTGACTCTACACATGGACATTACAAGATGGCCAATATCATAACCAGATTGATTATGTACTTTGCAGCCAAAGATGGAGAAGCTCTATACAGTCAGTAAAAACAAGACCTGGAGCTAGGGTTGGCGGAAAATTTCTCCCCGAAACTTCGGGGGGCTGAGCGCCGACATGTTCGGCCCCCCGAACAAGTTTTGGGGAGAAATCCTCCGAACCCCCCCCCACCCCCCGCACCCTCCGGGACGGGACTTACCTTCGCCAAATGTCCCTCCCGGCAGCGGGTCCGGGCGGCGGTTCGGCGGGTGTTCGAGCGGGGCGGGAGCGGCAGCCAGTCTTTCGACCGGCTGCCGCTGCCGCCATTGCAATAAAAGAAAAAAAAAACGCCCCCTGGTAGGCTACGTGACGATTGACGTAGCCTATCACGGCTAGATTTGCAAAGTCAGCCGTCATAGGCTACGTCAATCGTCACGTAGCCTATCACGGGTGACTTTAAAAAAAAAAAGTGTGTACGGATAATGGCGGCCCCCATAGGGAGCCATCATTCCCGATCCTTATTTGGTCGCTGTAGTCTACGTAAACATTTACGTAGACTACAGCGACTAAATAAGGAACGTGAATGGCGGCTCCCTATGGGGGCCGCCATTAGCGTATGCGCTTTTTTTTTTTTTAAGTCACCCGTGATAGGCTACGTGACGATTGACGTAGTCTATCACGGCTAACTTTGCAGATCTAGCCGTGATAGGCTACGTCAATCGTCACGTAGCCTATCAGGGGGCGTTTTTTTTTTTTTTAACTTTCGCGTTCGCGGCCGGGCGAGGCAGGAAGCCTCCCCCTCAGTCTGAATTTCGGCCGGGCGAGGCGGGAAGCCTCCCCCCCCGGCCTGAACTTTGGGGGGAGAAGTGAAGCGCCTCCCCCCCACCGCGAAGCAAGCTGTGAGACCAGGTAAGTGACTTTCGTACATCCCTAATCTGCATAGCCTGACTGGCTACACTTCAGCACTTGGCACGGGAGCTTGGGAGTCCCTCTAGCTTCATCGAAAACAGACGGTCCTAATTCAAGACTGATTTTTCTGGGTGTTGAATTAGATTCTGTGGTGGGACTGTATCTGTATTCTGCCACAGGTTGAGTTCTACTTGTTGAGGGAATTGTTGAGACCGGTTAAGGAATCAGTGGGATGACTTGGGCTTCTGGGATCTACTGTGGTTTTCTGTAGGATCCTGTCATCTCCCAGTCAAATCCAATTACATTGTAATAGCGCAAAAAGATGGACATCAATTCGTAAAACAAGGTGCCTCTAAGCACATGTCCAATGCAGAAATTTCTTTTTACTTCCAAAACTGGAGCTCGCACACAAATCCTTTCACACACCAATCTCTTCCTGTTTTCCCTTAAGTTTTCTTACCTAATTAACGGTGGGAAAAAGTCTTCTTCTTATTCATATTTTTAAACCATTGGGAGTTGTGTTTTTTTTTTTTAAACTCCTTGCTTCTCTACTGCAAATCCCCTTGGATTCTACGAGTAGGCCCCAAGCTACTTTCTTTCCAGCCATGCGTTAAGGAACACAGGAAGGGCAGGTTAATATACTCTCAGGTAATGCCTGGACACCTCAGCCATTACTGAGACTCAGGGTAGTCATGCCTTCAGTGCAAGAATCTAATAGGCCATTACAGATTTGCCTTTTGTAAGTGTTTTCTGGTTTTAGAGTTTCAGAAGCCTTTGCCTGCCAGTTAACTACCTATAGCCGATCAATACACTTCAAACACCTCAGATACGCAGAGGATACCACCCTAATGGCAGAAAGCGAAGAGGATCTCAAGAGCCTCTTGTTGAGGGTGAAAGAGGAGAGTGCAAAAGCTGGTTTGAAACTCAACATTAAAAAAGGAAGATCATGGCATCTGGCCCCATCACTTCCTGGCATATGGAAGGGGAAGAAATGGAAGCAGTGACAGATTTTACTTTCTTGGGCTCCAAGATCACCGCAGACAGTGACTGTAGCCATCAAATTAAAAGACGCTTGCTCCTTGGGAGGAAAGCTATGGCAAACCTAGACAGCATATTAAGAAGCAGAGACATCACCTTGCTGACAAAGTCCGCATAATCAGAGCTATGGTTTTCCCAGTAGTAACGTATGGCTGTGAGAGCTGGAATATAAAGAAGGCTGAGCACCTAAGAATTGATGCTTTCAAACTGTGGTGCTGGAGAAGGCTCTTACAAGTCCCCTGGACTGCAAGGAAGTCAAATCAGTCCATCCTAATGGAAATCAACCCTGAGTGCTCATTGATACTGAAGCTGAAGCTCAAATATTTTGGCCACCTAATGCAAAGAGAAAACTCTCTGGAAAAGACCCTGATGCTGGGAAAGACTGAAGGCAAAAGGAGAAGGGGACAGAGGATGAGATGGCTAGATAGCACCCCTGATGCAATGAATATGGACTTGAGCATGCTCCGGGAGAGAGCGCCGTACAGGAAGGCCTGGCATGCTATGGTCCATGGGGTCACGAAGAGTCAGACATGACTGAACGACTGAACAACAACACACTTCAAACAAAGCATACACTAAATATTGTTTTAGTTGGATTCAATGTTGGCTGTGTTCTAACAAGGAATAGTAAGGGAAAACATCTTTTGATCCTTTTTTTTTTTTTAGAAATAGTGATTTTTTTTTAGAAATAGTTTGAAGTGTATTGGGGTCACCAAGAGTCAGACATGACTTAACGACTGAACAGCAACAATTATTTATGGAGGAAAAAATTGATCTTAATTCTCAGTGCTTCAGTGCTAGAATCTATAAGGCCATTACAGATTTGCTTTTGTAAGTGTTTTCTAGTTGTAGTGTTTCAGAAGCCTTTGCCTGCCAGTTAGCTACCTATATCCGATCAATACACTTCAAACAAAGCATACACTAAATATTGTTTTAGTTGGATTCAATTTAGGTTGTGTTCTAATAAGAAATAGTAAGGGAAAACATCTTTTTTGATCCTTTTTTTTAAAGAAATATACTTGTAGCTTCACAAAACGTGCAGATAAAAACATTTCTTGTTAAACAGAGCACTGCAAAGGAGCTTAATTCCTTGACAGGAAATAGGAATAGAATTTCCAAAATATTTTTTCTCTAGTCAGCTTGAAAAGGAGAGATCTCATTCTAAGTACAAAGGTCCCATTCAGTTCCAAATAGGATATTCAGCTGACAAGTGCACAGGCCTGGTGAGCTTCTTATCTGAAGCGCCCGCATTCTAAAATCAGCACATATTATATCTTTTAGCTATTACCTCATAGCTAATATTCCCTACTGTCCCATAAATTAAGGTTCACAGTCTTACTTATCTTATTGTTAAAGACTTTTCTTTAAAAAGAATGAGAATAGACATAAAAGGCTTCTACATACACTTTTTAGGCTAGATACAATCCATTTTGAATTATTCCTTGGGGAAAATAACTCCTTACTTAAAATTTGCTGACTAAACTTAAGTCTATTTTTTCCTAGACATTTGCATGTCAAGCTTTTTGACAAGTACACTTTGCACTGTGTGTGTGTGTGTCTATATATATATATATATATATATGCACGATCATTCACAGGTAAGCAAAACCTTTAAGTACACTTTTGATCTGGAATAATATAATGCAGTTTCATGCCGGTTCATTTCTTAAATAACTCCTCAGCCCATTCCAGGGTAGCATTTTCCCTTTGGACACCTTCCAGGTCATCTTAACTATTTTTTTTTCCAGTTACCCAAAATTCATTGTAAACCTGCTTGTGTCTTTGTGTATCATCCCTTTAATACAATTTCTACTTTTTTCTTTCTCTGTCTTCCCTTCTTGATCCTGAACGAGCTCAGCAGAGCTTCCATTGTTCACAAGCCAGCCAAAAAAGGACAAATATACCTCCTATTTATTCCTTTGAACTTGTCCAGAAGCCAAATAGACCTTTGTCTCTCGCTCTCTGTTTTCCCTAATATTCTACCACAATGCCCACACCTGTACAATTCAAGGTAGAAAGAAACTCTTCTCTGTAGCTCACTCCGACCCCCTATCACCACCAAACATTTTCCCTCTGCTCTCTTCCTTAGCAATTTATTCATAGCATTTGGGTACTTTCTCCTTGTTCTCAGGCTATTCCTTAAAATCAGGACACATTATCTTCCTTCTTTCTGCAACCCCTACTCCCCATCACCTCTCCCAAAGGACAAATCAGTCCTTGGCTTTGGAACTCCCTGTTGCTCCTTTAAGCCTTCCTGTCCACTTTCTTCCCAAAGCCCTTCATTTGCTCCACCTCCAAAACTTCCTGACAAATCGAAAAAATATCTTCTTAATTCCAGTCATCCCAATACCAAAATGACCATTCTGAAAACTTGTATTTCCCATTCTTCTTCCTTTCCCCTTCCTCTTTTCCATAATTAGCCATATAGACACTTTGCTAGGAACAGACATAAACTTACAGGCCTATATTTTTCAATGATGCTATGGGCTGGCATTTGTCTCTCTTTTTAAGGATTAATTTAAGTGTAAATGCTAGATGCTATTTTTTGCTCTGTGCTTAAATTAAGCCTGTGTTAAAATTAATTTCCCTTTAAAGTGCTGCTCCCAGCAACACCCCTCTTCTAAGTCAGACACTAGGGCTGGCCCCAGACATTTTGCTCCCTGAGTTGGAAGAGTAAATGTCACCCCTCACCCACCCCAGTCAAGCCAAACAAGTTATTTTGGCATATGAGGAAGAAAAGCCCACAAGCACCTTGCCCCATTCTTGACAGTCAATGGACAATAATAACAAATTAAAAAATTAACAATATGCTGCTTTTTCATGACACCTCAAGTCTGCTACCTGAGGCAGCCACCTCTCATGGCCTAATAGTAGGGCCAGCCTTGCCAAACACACACACACACACTTATTTTCTCTGTATCTATCTGTTTCGCTGTTTTTTAAAAATCCTTGTTTTCTTGTACCTTAGGGCACAATCCTATGGCGGTAGTTGGCTGGCTCCAGACTACCCAATGCAGGGTTGGTGGAGTGCAGAAGAGAACTTCTCCTTTGTCCTCCAGCTGCCCTGCATTTGCAGCTAGATGGCCAATTTTGGCAGTTACCAGGCCACCTCAGAGTGGGAGAGGGGGAGGCCAGACAGCTCATAGAAAGCGTTATAATGGCCCTTCTGTGGTCCCTCCTCACCCCCAGGAACACCCCCTTTTCAGCTGCTCTACACTGCTCTTATGAGCACAGAGCTGGGGACAAACTGCACTGCCTACAGGGAGGTAGGAGAGGGCGTGGGGAGTTGGGTTTCCGGGTACTGAGCTTGGAGCGCTGGCCCCCAGAAAATGAGAAATCTTATGGGCATCTAGACACTGCCTAGAGCCCATCGGGTTGCACCCTTACTCATTTTTAATGTCCTTTGAGTGGATGATTCTAATTTCCCAGATGTATGTTTTAAATTTACCTGTTCTTCTTGAATACACCAATATTGGTTTCAAGGGCCTTCTCTATGGTCTCTTAGCTTTGGGGGTGTCACATTTTCTCTACACCTAGAGTTCAAGGTCATATGATTCTGCATATGTGTACTCAGTTGACATATATGTAATATGCATGTATATCTGTTACTAGGTACACATTTTACGGGGTTGGGCAGAAGGCCACCAAGCTCAGCTAGCTGGTGCCTTCCAATTGCAGATTGGCCAGTGATGAAAAGGGAGCCAATCAGGATTAAAATGGGGGATAAAATGTCACCAGGATAAGACACAGACCAAGCAAGGTAGTCTCAGATCTCCTTCAGGTGAACCAAAGTGCTGGACAGGTGGCAGTAATCGGGGCTGCTCCTGACTGGGTATCACACTGCCCACATGCCTTGAGAGGACAGAGCTGCCCCCAATAGTCAGCTCAGGACTTCGATGAGAGCCTGGAGGCAATTTTATAGCCAGACATCCAGGCCAGTCTGCCTAGACATAGGGAATCCAGTGTCAGATTTTCCTCCTCATGTTGAATGAGTTGCATAATCTCCTTCTAGTGATCCGCAACCATGAGCATCCACCCACAGGGGCGAGGGATGCAACTCCTCCCCCCCCATTCCAGTCATGGTGTCATTCTGAGAGCAGCAACACCAGCTGCTGCCCTGCACCTGCTCTTCTGCCCCTACTTTCAGTTTCCACCCACATGGACAAGGCTCAGGGCAGGACAGAAGGCCTTACTTTAAAAACAGGATGGGGGGATGCCCTCAAGTTTAACCAGTGCAGGAGTGCCTCCTCCCAAGACACATAGGTGGTAGGAGCATCAAAGTAGCTCCATTCTGAGAGCGGCAACTGCACCTCGTGCTGCGCGTTCTTGTCACATACATCTCTAGCCTCCAGTTCCATGCAAAACAGTTGGGCAAGGCCCAGGGAGGGGAGGTCAGTGATGGGGGGGGGAAGATTCCATCAAGCTCAGCTGGGAGTGGCTGCAATTGAAATGTTAGATTGTTGGCCTGGAAGGGGTGGTGAGGCCAGCTTTCTGGCAAGCCCAGCCAGGCAGCTCCACAGCCTTTAGTTTGGTAGCCTGCAGGAGCTAGGGCTAGGCTACTTTCCTGTACCATAAAGGATCCCTCACTGACTGTGACTGTGCAAACCACTGACATCCCATGGTGTTTCACCTGGCATGGGCCCCTGGCTGTGTTCACTCTAAAAGTGAACCAATTTGTTGTTTTCCAGCCCACAGGTGATGGGATGGGAGATCAGGGGGAAACACAGGAATGTCACCCATCTGGGAAGTGTGTGTGTGCGTGTGTGTGTGTGTGTGTGTGGGGTGCTTGTAAGGACAAACTCTGCCAGCCCCAGAATGACAAGGGAAGATGTGCTTTTTATGTGCACTGGCTTTTTGTGGCTTAATCCCCTGCCCCCTGTAAACATGCATAGGATTGGGCTGTTAATGTTGGCATGAGGAAGTACGTGAAAACCCTATTCTTTCATCCATAAAGGCTGGGAAAGTGCTGAAAGTGAACATAAGGCAAAGGGAGAGATGGCTAACTGACACGTGCTGAGGATAGTCATTCCAGATTTTATTCATGCTCATGGGCATTAGCTGAAAGGGGCAAGGAGGGTCAAGATGAACCATAATCTCCAGATTCCCAGTTTTCTTTTTCTTTTTTTTTAAGCAAGTCTCTAGCCCTTATAGAACGACAAGAAATATGAAGGAAAATGTGCAGCCACTATTCTGCCTATTCATTTTGTGAGTAAATAGCCTGCTCCCTCCTTTCAGTCTTTTTAACACATGAAGGAAGTCACAGCAATGGTTAATACCCTTCCGGGCGTGTTAAGACTTTTGGGGGGTCTTCCCTGTTAGGAAGTAACTGCAGCCTCATTACAAACAAAAAACACCACCATGTAGAAATCCAGGAGTTTCGTATAACTGGGCAGAAGGGTGTCTACCAAAAAACAAAAGGTAGCAGCAAAGACAGGAGTTCATGATCTTTCTAACTCAGGCCATGTTAATATTTTTTCTGAGTTTATAAACATTTTTTTTAATTACCTTGACAATGTCTGCAGATACAGTTCATCATTATTATACTCATATTGTAGGAGGCAGAGCTGTAGAGCTTTCGGCAGTGCACTGCATAAATTCTTCATGGGCATTTGGAGTCAAGTACTGAAATTCCATCTCAGTCCTCTGTACCATTTCTGCTCTGTTGTAGGGGGATACTCAGATGCTACCTTACAACTACTCTTGCAGGAAATGAGTACACACTGAGAGTCCGTTTCTTTGCATCTCCTTAAGTGTGCAGGAGGAGGATGCCAACTCAGCTAGTTTTTCACTGGTCTTGGATATTGCTTTTCCCATAGAGGAGACCTGTGTGGCTTCCACAGGTGCCAAGGCCGACAGCTGGTATGCTTTAATGCTTTTCACTCCAATAGTATTGTTCCAGATGCTTCTGAATGGTCTCACTCCAGCAAATACTCCCACGTTATTTTGCAACTGGGAGCAGGGGATGGCATTTGAGTACACATTGGAAACCATCTGACTATGTCGGAAGACCTGAAACATGCTCCACACCTAACCAAGAGCTGGCCATTTCGATGAAAGTGTTTGCAGTCATCTTTTGGATGGTGCTTGATTAGTTGGGTGTCTAGTTTCATAACACCCTGGTGACCTGACAGATGTGGCTGGCTTGGACATGGTGCTTTCAGCATCTCCGATGGCATTGTGCACTTCCCCAGTTTTCTCCTGACAGTCGGCAGAGCCAGGGGCATCGGGGAGTACGGTGGTGGAGAAGATGGACTTGCAGTGGTATCTGCAAGCACTAGAGGTTGATCAGCTGGCACGGATGGGAGCTTAGCTCGACTGACATGTTGGCAGGGGGTGCATGAGTCATGTCAGCTGACAAAGCCACCGCAGGTGGGGGTGGGGGTGGTGCATTGTGGGATGGTACAAGCCAGTGTGGCAGGGAGCTTGGTTTTGCACCAGCAGCCTTGTGCTGATGGGTTTTTTTTTCATTCTAGAACAATTGATCTAAATATTTTATCATATATTATATTATATTATATTATATTATATTGATGTGAGTATGTTTATGCACTTCCATGGAGCTTTGTCATAAGAATGTCATACACAAACCAGTGCAACATGAGATTCTTGTTACACTGCAGTAGTGTCTGCATGATTTGGTCGTCTAATAGAGGGAATCCCCTGGTCTCCTAACTCAAGCCTTTCCCCCCACCCCCTTGCAGTAAAGTGCCTGGCTTCTAAAAGGTTCTCCACCAATTCCTGGTGAATTTAATCCCAAATGTTTTACCATGTAAGACGAAAATTAAATCACTTTGTGTTGAGCCACAGACCCAATCTGCCTGCTACTCCAGTTGCTCCCAAGCCCATTCAATAGCTTTGCAGGTTAAGGGTAGCTATGCAGTTTTTGAGCTGCCATTTTGTGAGCAGCCTCTATTCCGTGACAGCTTTAGAAGCAATTATCCCTAGCATACCATACAGAACTTTTAACATATTTTGTAGGACAACCACTATTTCCCAGGGCTGCAACTGAGAACCATTTCATAGTGGGGTATCAAGGCAAGTCTGCCCAGGCATAGGGAATCCATGGTCCGGCTCCTTTTGTCACTGGCCTACAGTTGTTTAAACCATTGTTTCATAAGAGCTGAGATTAATAATACTATAGACTCTTTCACAGCAACATAGCCTGCATCCCTTACTAACAATCCACAATTCCCCAGGTTGTGAGTCTGGGGTCTAAAAAACTGGGTCTATGAAATGATATGAGCAATATTCTCTGTGTCTCACTAATCTGAGGAGGATGCCGGCTGATATTCCCCCTGGTCTGGACAAAGACAGGTTGGACGCACCAGGTCGTATGTCCCCCACTGCCGCTTCCCCTGTTCTGCTCCTCTAGGTGTCACAACAATGCCAGCACAGGGAAAGCACATTTTCTCCCCTGTAATTATCAGCATGTCTCTCATTAACTGTCCTCCTCACTAAGCCCAAGGGATATCTAGGGGCATCAAGAAAACATATCAACAACACTTCGATATTTTATAAAGCCATCCTTATAAAAGCTGGGCCAAAGGGCCAGAACCAAATGTCCCACAGAGGGCTGATAACATTCAGCCATGTCTGCACTGCAGACTGGGATTCCTATAGAGATGAAATATTTATTGTAGTTTGAAACATCTGCAAATACTAGGACCATCTCTACCGGGACCAGAGAGCTTTGGCTACGGGGTGGTATAGAAATATAAAATCATCATCATCATCATCATCATCATCATCATCATCATCATCTCCTTTCCAAAGGCTTTTTCAATTTCTCAATAGTGTTTGGTGCATCACTACAGGAAGGAATCAAAAATTCCACAGAGATATACATCCGCATGAAGTAGTAACAAAAAAACCCTGAACAGCCTTAAATTTCAGACTGGGGAACCGGTGTTCTCCTCTTATAAAAATATAGCAGTTTTTCAGTAGAGTCAGCTCCAATTCAAGGCAGGTTACAAACAGGCAATTCCAAGATGTCCAATTCTCTTGAGAACAACAGAGAACTATGTGTCTAGATGGGAACTTCAGCCCTCCAAATGTTCATGTCATTGGTATGGTTGCTAGGGCTGCTCCCTCATTTTATGTGCAAGACAGAGTCTGTTCATCACAGCATGAAGACTCCTTCACATAAATGCAGAGCAAGTGACCATATCACTAGTCGGCATGAGTTTTATCAATGGGGAGACCTTGTCATTGGAGAGATTGCTTCTACGTTCTCTTTCTTCTACCCCCCTACAACTTTCAGTGAAAAGCCATCTTCAGCGTTCATGAAGCAACTAATGTAAGGACTTCTGTATGTAAGGAATTTGATCTAATGTATGAAGGGCTTCCACACAGGAAATAAATGCAAACTATGGCACCATAATATGTGTCTCAAAATTAGGATTCCTTGCTTGCTTCACTTGCTCTCTGCTTATACGTAAATATATAAGGGGACTATGATACTGGCAATTTTATTTTTGATCCATTTCCTAATTATGCCTAAGACGGAAAGGGCCTTTTGCACTGCAGATGCACACTGGGTCAACATTTTCATCAGGATGTCCACCACAACCCCAAGGTCTCTTTTTTCGTCAGTCACTGCTGGCTCAGATCCCATCAGCTGATTTGTGAAGTTGAGATTCTTTGCCCCTACGCGCATCACTTTACAGTTACTTACACTGAATCACAGTTGATATTTTGATACCAGTTCTCCCAGTTTGGAAAGATCCTTTTGGAGCTCCTCATAGTCCCTTTCTGTTTTAACAGAGAACTTTAGTGTCCACTCCTCTGTATTTAAATCAGAGCAAACAATATTAGACTTTGCTGGAAGCAACGCATTAGTAACCTGGAAAGCTTCCTGGTTTTACCGGAATTGTGAACTCATTGGGATGTCATCTGTGAACAGCTGAACCCCAGGCTGATGGGGTTGTTTGTTGTGATGGTCATGAACAGGTTCTTGTCAAGGAACTAAGTGGTGATCTGTTAATTGTGGATCTTTATTGGGACTGTAAAGGCTCATAGCCGATTACTGGAATTACTGAAGTAAGAGATTTTACTGTGAGTTGTGTCTTGGCTCTGGGAAGACAGGTTCCAGCAGCCTTGATGCTATTAGTAATATGCTTCTCAAAATGCTCTTTTGCATCTCTTATTATCTGCTTGCAACTCCTATGCACAAGGTTGTGCTCCCTTTTACTGTCCTCACTTGGCCAAGGCTTTCATTTCCTGAAGGAAGCACTCTTTTCTTTAAGAACGCCCCAGACGTTGCTCTTTAACCATGCTGTTGACCTCTTGGTCTTCATGTTACATTTTCTAGCCTGTCGTATACATTCTAGCTGAGCTTCTATTATTCTGGTTTCAAGTAACCGCCAAGCAGTTTGTAGGTATTTAACTCTCTTGACACCCTTTTCAATTTCCTTTATACCAGTTCTCTCATTTTAGAGAAGTTTTCCCTTTTGAGTTCAAATGTGACTATGTTGGACTTCCTTGGCAATTTCCCACTTAAATATGTATGAAATCTAGCCTCCATCCTCCTTTTTGTGCTGTGTGTGAGTGCTAACTGGATGTATTTCAAACACATTTGGTTGGAGTTCCGTTTCCTTCCCTGGCTGACAAGTAGAAAGGATTGTGGCTGGGACCCCTTTTGCACCCCCTGCTTCTCTACTCAGGATCTGTTTAAATGGTTGTATAATTCTACCTGAACAGACAATCAACATTTGCAGTGAACAAACGTGATGCTGACCCGCTCATAAAGAAACAGGGGGCAAGAGCACAAAGCACTGGAAAAACAGAGTGAATTATATGTGTACGCTGGATAGACCCCTTCGCCCTTCTAGCCTCAGAGACTATGCATTGGGAACTGGCCTGATCATGCCGTCTTGCGTTAGGATAAATCCTCCTTTCACCCCTTCTTCTCCCTGCTCTCTATGTTCACCCCCAAACCTTTCATATTCCTTCACAAATGTTTTAGTAACTTCTGCTTACCTAATCCCATCCTTCCAACTCCACACACCCTTCTTACTGCTGGCTGAACACTCTGCACATATCCACAGCCTAGTTTTAGGTCTGGAGCCAGTCTCCATCAGAACTCAGCTAACCTCCCCATGATCCACGTTTTCATTAAGGGCTCAAATGGTTTATTTTTCTGGTGTCTAAACTGCAATTGGGCTACCATTCCACAGTATTTTCCCAAAAGTAATGCATTTGTTGTAATACTTATTTGTGTTTGCTAAAGAGATACACCATTGTTTTCATATCTGAGTTACCGCCTTTGCCAAAGACACTCTATTGCCAATGTTAAGAAGTTCCTTTTTTATGAATGTGTGACTTTTTGAACATGAGCAACTTTGTACACATAACTAGAAGGAGCACATCCAGTAACACCATCATGTGTACTATCCATTGCTAGCCTTATCTTCCGTAAATTAGTTCAATCCTCTTTATAGCCTTCTAAGTTCGTGGCCAGTTCTAATCTGTATGATAGGACTGTTGGAACGATTCCTTGGATAATGTACATGAAGCAGATTACTTCTTAATGCTAACTGTCATTTATATGGTATTAAAGCAGCTGGCCAATCAACTCCTTTCTTGGGCGGATTGCTGGTTAATACCTTAGGATGTCTGGCTGATGTTTCCTCAATGGGAGCTAATGCTTAGGAGATGATATGTCTTTGTGGGTTGTTGTTTGTTTGTTTGTTTACTGAGAAATTGATCAGAGCTTGGGGAAAGTGACACCCCTGTAGCTAACATAGATAGACATTATATGACTGTGAAAAATGTCAGACAGGAGCAGAGAACTGTGAGGTGGCTGAAGGATGCCACGTCTCTCCCAGAGGCCCTGGTATGTGGTGGCAGAATTTCTATTTTCAAGAAATTCATTGTTGCCTCAACTTATGTCCCAGCCAACTGTATATTGTAAATAAAACGTTTTCTTTTAAAACCATCTCGTAAGTCTCCAATGCTTTCTGATCCATAGGAAACCAAGAACAGGCAGCACTACATAGAAATCCACTGTGTGGGGAAAGTGTAATCATATCTGTTTTCTTAAATGTTCAAAGGACTTAATATCTACCATTTCCACATGACTTTGGCTATGGATTCTTTGATAGGAAGACATGCAGAGTGGTGACAACGAGCATTATAGAACTGCCTGTGGCATAGACCCCTGCAGCAATGTCAGAACTGATGTATTTAAGCCAATTCCACATTAGAGATTGCATTTGACCAAATCGTCTCCATCGATGTCAACTCATGGTTGTTCTTGTCCTCCTCCCCCTCCTCCTCTTCCTCCTCCTCCTCCTACTTCTTCCACGTATATCTTCTACTGTGCAAGCAGTTTAATAAATCGGTTTTGACTTTGTTTTCAGGGGTTATGCCAGGGACTGTGTTATTACAGGAAGACTTCCAGGAGTAGCAGAGAGCTAAAATACTGCCATACAATCTTGAATTCCACTTCTACACATAATTCAGGAGAGCAATCAATGCCCAATCAGAGCTAATCATGGCTATAACAAACTGTCTAAAATGCTTCAGCTATTGGTATTATTTTATTACATGGTGCATAACTTTCATTGCAGTGTGATGCCGAAGAACTACCAGCATATTTTAGCCTTGGTGTTTGCTCTAAAGGAAATCAATGAAAATCCCACAGTCTTCCCTAATGTCACCTTGGGGTTTCGCATCTATGAGAGCTACTACAACCCACAGATTACTTATATGGGCACGCTTGGTCTGCTTTCTACACTGCATCAATTCCACCCGAACTACAAGTGTGACGTGCAGAACAATTTGATAGCCATCATTGGGGGAATTTACTCTCTCATTTCTCTTGAGATTGCCACAATCTTGGAGGCTTATAAGATTCCACAGGTAGGTTTGTAGACATGAGTTGGCTTCTTCACCCCATAATAGCAGGAAGAACAGCCTTTGATATTTGAATTTTGGCCCTTTACCCCCTACATTTTGTTCTGATTTAGAAGGGTTTTCTCTAGTGTTTTTTTCAGTTCCATCACTACTGCACAGGAACCTAGTTACTGAGTTCCTTTTAGCTATAGAGGATTTATTCTGGTGGCAAAAATTATTTTTTCATAGAAGATGCAGTATTCCCTAATGCTGAGGTCCACTGTGAACATTATTAAAAAATCTGGGAATAGGTTTCATATTTTTTTAAAAAAAATTCTCAATGTAGTTTTTTTCTTCTTTTAAGAAACGTAGGTTGGATAACCCACACATTGTTCCATTCCATGTGTTGAAAATAATGGAATAATGTACATTAGCCTTCCAAAACCTTGAGCCGTCCAGATGTTTTGGATTTCAAGAGCCATCAGCAACCAATCATCAGGCATGCTGGGAGTTGTATTCCAAAACTTCTGGATAGCAGCAGGTTGGGGAAGTTTGATATACAGTGTTACTGTCATGTATGGGCTTTAGAACTACATTCATTGACTGCTAGAGCATCTAACTCAGGGGTCTGCCACATCTGGGGACATATTTGATCTCTGCAAAACTGTCCTGGGTTCTACCTTAAAATGGCTGCTGCAGACCTGGCTAGTCAAAAAAGACAAGTAAACTTCCAAGAATACTGAGTACAAGGTGAGATCTGGGCCACAACACACACTTCCTTTGAATCCAAAGTTTTCTGTGCTAACAGAAGCCTATTTCTTCTCTCTCTTTTTTCCTGCCCCATATCTCTGCCAGCCATTCCCCCCTCTCTTTTTCTCTCATACCCCAGATCCCTACCTAAACTTCCCCATCACACACACACACAAACACACACACATACACACACACACACACACAAACACATGAGATCACCACACATAGAAACTCTCTTTCC
Source organism: Heloderma suspectum (assembly GCF_057233095.1). NCBI lineage: Eukaryota > Metazoa > Chordata > Lepidosauria > Squamata > Helodermatidae > Heloderma > Heloderma suspectum. The sequence goes on along the minus strand of NC_139463.1, from coordinate 88,239,555 downwards.
CTGGATAAGCACCCAAAGACTTTTTCTCTCTCGCTCTCTCTTATGCACACACACACAGTCAAGGACCCCATGTACCTATCATGTATGCATATATTCACAAACACAGGCCCTGTCCTTCCCAACTCCCCAGGCTGCTGAAGCTGGATCCCCCAGGACCCTGGCCTGCTTCCTGCTGCCATCCCTAGACCCCCAGGATGGCTTCCTGCTGGCTTCCCTAACCCACTTACAGGCTTCCTCATCCCCTTGTGGGTTTACCACTGACCTTCCTAGCCCTCTGCTGATCTCCTGACGTCCCCACTGCTTTCTAACGCCCCCCCCCCATGTCACATCTTTCCAAACAGCAGCAAAAGGGGTCCAACTTCCATCCCCTCCACTTTTCCGCTGGGTGTGCTGCAGAGGAAACTGTCAGCCTGCAACCATCCAGCAGTGTGATTTCCTGAAGATTCCTCTGAGCCACATGTGCAGCCCAGCAGCAATCCCAGGAACTGAAGGGGCAGTGGCGAGAGGCCCTCGCCACACTCCGAAGGAGCCCAGCCGCTCGTAAGACATTTTAGAAATAATGGAACATAAAAACCAGGAGGAGCAGGACAGCTTGGTGAGCACAGCGGAGGGTGTAAGGGGACACAGTGGTGACCACAGGCAAAGTGTTGCCTACCACCAGCCAGCCCTGCAGGTCCATAATTGCAGACCTTGGACTTAATGATCTGATGAGGGTGGGGTGGGGTGTTGGGGTTGACTGACATGATGGCTAAGTAGCATAAAACTGACATCTCCCTTCTCTCCTCCTCACCATTCTGTAATGCACAACTGGCTCTACATTCCTGGTATGTTATAGCAAACAAAACAAGAAGAACTTCCTGTTTACCAGCCCTGAGAAAAAAGAAATGCTCTGAGCATGTGCAGTTTTGCATTTTAAACTCACTTAAATCATAGCGCTATCATGTCAAGCGGAAGAAAATGCAGTGTGCTTCTGCTGCCCTGATGCTAGACAAATTTGCTTGGGAATAAGCTCCAGTTTGGTGTCGAAAAGAATAATATATTTTTAAAGTACAAATAATGAAATGAGCATCTGCCCTGTTGGCTGCCCCCAAGCCTAAGATGCTATATAATAAGAAGAAAGGACACTGTGCAAGTAACATCAAACCTGGTGGGCCTTGGCATGCCCATCCCACCCCAGGTGCTGATGCGGGACCTGCTTGCCAGTGTCCCCATCACCCTGCTGCTTTCTGAATGGTCATTTGGGGCCTTGGTACACAGGCACTGAAGCCCAACCCTCCTTGCACCACTGTCCCCTAACAAGCCAAGAAACACAGAACCCGGTAGCACAAAACCCAAAATATCAAGAATACACATTTCCTTTGCATATTATAATATAATGACCCTACTGACATGCTGGGAATCTTAGAGCATTCCTAAATGTTTCTACAGGTCTATCAGTCCGAATTATTTTAGATGGATAATTTTAATATGGAATGGTTCAAATAACTGTGCTAGGAAATATATAGAGATGATTTTGTAAAATAATCCCTCCGCTAAGGGTTCAACATTTTCAGAAAGATAACATTTCTTGGCTTCCTATAAAGGTCACCCAATTACATGGTTTTTAGAAAACATTTTGGGAGACTAATGACCAGGTAGCAATATATGAATACCTTTTCTTCAACATTGTAGTCATAATTCTAAAAGGAAATATTTCATAATCCAAAACTGGGTGATTTTTCTTTTTTTTTTGGATAAAAAACAAAAAAGCCTAGTTTATTTCTAAATATTTCCATCTTTTTCCCCAGGCCCTCACATCCCTACCCCCACTTCCATGCTACTGGCTGTGAGACAACAAGGCAGAAAAAACTGGCCTGGCCTGTGTTTCTCCTGCTTGTAACTTTGGTCTTTTCTATCCAAGCGACCTACTGTTCCCCCAGGGCATATTGCATGCAGAATGCTGAAAAACAAATGTGAAATAAATGTGAAAATGAAAATGAAGGCATTTGTTTTTCACATTCCTTGTTGTCTTTTCTTTTCTTTTCTTTCCTTTTTAATTCTTGTTACACTGAAAACCTTAAACAAATGAGGAAACATTTGTTTCATGCTTCTTTTTCTTTCTTTTTTTCAAATGAATGCACACTTCTGTTCTGTGACATACACATACACTGACTATCTCCTAGACAGAAATAGCCCAGCCACTGATCTCAATGCACCTCCAGGCTGGAATGTTGTATTGCAATGAATGTGGGGCTACCTTCGAAGACTTCTCAGGAAGTTCAGTTAGTAAAGAATATAGCATCTGGGTTTATCACTGGAAAATGTCACACTAAATATATATTTCCAGCTACTTTAATTATGATAATGGTTGTGATTCTTTGTATTTATATTCAATCAAATGAATTCCTGAGGTGTCATACAAAACCCCTTCATGGATCACTGCCTTGTTGTGGCGAAGGGGCTTGCATAACTCAGTGAAGCCATAAGCTATGTCGTGCAGGGCCACCCAAGTCGGACAGGTCATGGCAGAGAGTTCTGACAAAATGTGGTCCACTGGAGAAGGAAATGGCAACCCACTCCAGTATTCTTGCCAAGAAAACCCCATGGAACGTATCACAAGGCTAAAAGATATGACAGCGGAAGATGAGCCCCTCAGGTCAGAAGGTGTCCAATATACTACTGGGGAAGAGCAGAGGGTATTTCCAAGTAGCGCCAGAAAGAGTGAAGCGGCTGGGACAAAGCCGAAAGGATACTCAGCTGTGGATGTGTCTGGTGGTGAAAAGAAAATCCGATGCTGTAAAGAACAATAATGTTTAGGAACCTGGAATGTCAGATCAATGAATCAAGTTAAGCTGGAGGTGGTCAAACATGAGATAGCAAGATTGAACATCGACATCTTGGGAATCAGCGAACTAAAATGGACAGGCATGGGCGAATTTAATTCAGGTGACCATCATATCTACTATTGTGGGCAAGAATCCCTTAGAAGAAATGGAGTAGCACTCATAGTCAACAAAAGGGTGGGAAAAGCAGTACTGGGGTACAATCTTAAAAATGATAGAATGATCTCAGTACGAATCCAAGGCAAAGCATTCAACATCACAGTAATTCAAGTCTATGCCCCAACCACTGAGGCCGAAGAAGCTGAGGTTGATCGGTTCTATGAAGACCTACAACACCTTCTAGAACTAACACCAAAAAAAGATGTCCTCTTCAGCATAGGGGATTGGAATGCTAAAGTAGGAAGTCAAGAAATCACTGGGATAACAGGCAGGCATGGCCTTGGTTTACAAAATGAAGCAGGACAAAGGCTAATCGAGTTTTGCCAGGAGAACACGCTGATAATTGCAAACACTCTTTTCCAACAGCACAAGAGATGACTCTACACATGGACATCACCAGATGGTCAATATCAAAATCAGATTGATTATGTCCTTTGCAGCCAAAGATGGAGAAGCTCTATACAGTCAGTCAAAACAAGACCTGGAGGTGACTGTGGCTTCTTCTTGCAAAATTTCGGCTTAATTTGAAGAACGTAGGGAAAACCACTAAACCATTCAGTTTTGACCTAAATCATATCCCTTATGAATATAAAGTAGAGGTGAGGAATCAATTTAAGGGATTAGACCTGATAGACAGAGTGCCTGAGAAACTATGGATGGAGGTCCGTCACATTGTTCAGGAGGCAGCAACGAAATCCATCCCAAAGAAAAAGAAATGCAAGAAAGCAAAGTGGCTGTCTGATGAGGCTTTACAAGTAGCTGAGGAAAGAAGGGAAGCGAAAAGCAAGGGAGAAAGGGGAAGATATATCCAACTGAATGCAGAGTTCCAGAGAATAGCAAGGAGAGACAAGAAGGCCTTCTTAAATGAACCATGTAAAGAAATCGAGGAAAACAACAGAATGGCAAAGACTAGAGATCTCTTCAAGAAAATCGGAGATCTCAAGGGAACGTTTTGTGCAAAGACGGGCATGATAAAGGACAAAGAAGGCAGGGACCTAACAGAAGCAGATGAGATTAAGAAGAGGTGGAAAGAATACACAGAAGAACTATACAGGAAAGATCTTAATGTCCCTGATAGCCATGATAGTGCGGTCACTGAACTTGAGCCGGACATCCTCGAGAATGAAGTCAAGTGGGCCTTAGGAAGCATTAGTAACAACAAAGCTGGCAGAGATGACAGTATTCCTGCTGAGCTATTTAAAATCCTAAAAGATGATGCTGTTAAAGTGCTGCATTCAATATGCCAACAAATTTGGAACACTCAGCAATGGCCGCAAGACTGGAAAAGGTCAGTTTACATTCCAGTTCCAAAGAAGGGCAATGCCAAAGGGTGTTCAAACTACCGCACAATTGCTAGGGATGTACGAAAGTCACTTACCTGGTCTCGCAGCTTGCTTCGCGGTGGGGAGGAGGCGCTTCGCTTCTCCCCCCGAAATTCAGGCCGGGGGGGAGGCGCCCCTCCCTGCCTCGCCCGGCCGAAATTCAGGCCGGGGAGAAGCGCCCTGTCTCTCCGGCTGCGAACTTCAAAAGAAAAAAAAAAAAAAGCCCCGTGATAGGCTACGTAATGATTTACGCAGCCTATCACGGCTAGATTTTCAAAGTCAGCCGTGACAGGCTACGTAAATCATCACGTAGCCTATCACGGGTGACTTTGGAAAAAAAAAATAAGCACGTACGCAAATGGCGGCGGCCCATGGGCGCTGCCATTAGCGTTCCTTATTTTGACACGCCTAGTCTACGTAAAGATTTATGTAGACTACGGTGAAAATAAGGGCAACGCAGCGTAGCCTATCACAGCTGACTTTGCAGATCTAGCCATGATAGGCTACGTTAATCATTACGTAGCCTATCACGGGGGTGTTTTTTTTTAAATTCAGCTATAATGGCAGCGGCGGCAGCCGGTCAAAAGACCAGCTGACGCCTCCGGACGAAAGCCCGTCGAACCACCACCGGGACCCGCCGCTGGGAGGGACATTTGGAGGAGGTAAGTCCCATCCCGGAGGGGGGCAGGGGGGTGGAGAATTTCACCGCCGATTTCGGGGGGCCGAATGCATTGGCGCTCAGCCCCCCGAAGTTTCCCCGAAGTTTCATCCCTAACAGTTGCGCTCATTTCTCATGCCAGCAAGGTGATGCTCAAAATCCTACAAGCTAGGCTTCAGCAGTATGCGAACCGAGAACTACCGGAAGTACAAGCTGGGTTTCGAAGAGGCAGAGGAACTAGAGATCAAATCGCCAACATACGCTGCATCATAGAGAAAGCAAGAGAATTCCAGAAAAATGTCTATTTCTGCTTCATTGACTACGCTAAAGCCTTTGATTGTGTGGATCACAACAAACTGTGGCAATTTCTTAAAGTGATGGGAGTACCAGACCACCTTACCTGTCTCCTGAGTAACCTGTACGAGGGTCAAGAAGCAACAGTAAGAATGAGACATGGAACAACCGAGTGGTTCAAAATTGGGAAAGGAGTACGACAAGGCTGCATATTGTCACCCTGCTTAATCAACTTATATGCAGAGTACATCATGAGAAATGCCGGGTTGGATGAATCAGAGGTCGGAATTAAGATTGCTGGGAGAATTATCAACAACCTCCGATATGCAGATGATACCCCCCTAATGGCAGAAAGCGAAGAGGATCTAAAGAGCCTCTTGTTGAGGGTGAAAGAGGAGAGTGCAAAAGCTGGTTTGAAACTCAACATTAAAAAAACTAAGATCATGGCATCTGGCCCTATCACTTCCTGGCATATAGAAGAGGAAGAAATGGAAGCAGTGACAGATTTTACTTTCTTGGGCTCCAAGATCACCGCAGACGGTTACTGTAGCCATGAAATTAAACGACGCTTGCTCCTTGGGAGGAAAGCTATGGTAAACCTAGACAGCATAGTAAGAAGCAGAGATATCACCTTGCCGACAAAGGTCCGTCTAATCAAAGCTATGGTTTTCCCAGTAGTAGTGTATGGCTGTGAGAGTGGGACCATAAGGAAGGCTGGGCACCGAAGAATTGATCCTTTTGAACTGTGGTGCTGGAGAAGACTCTTACGAGTCCCCTGGACTGGAAGGAGGTCAAATCAGTCCATCCTAAAGGAAATCAACCCTGAGTGCTCATTGGAAGGACAGATCCTGAAGCTGAAGCTCAAATATTTTGGCCACCTAATGCGAAGAGAAAACTCTCTGGAAAAGACCCTGATGCTGGGAAAGACTGAGGGCAAAAGGAGAAGGGGACGGCAGAGGATGAGATGGCTAGATAGCATCACCGATGCAATGAATATGAACTTGATGATGCTCCGGGAGAGAGCGCCGTACAGGAAGGCCTGGCATGCTATGGTCCATGGGGTCATGAAGAGTCGGACACGACGCAACGACTGAACAACATACAAAACAGACAATGATGCAATAAAGTGTAACAAAACTCCAGAGGAAGGCAGCAAACATCAGTATAAACACAACAGAAAAACAATGCAAAGCCAGTACAACAAAAAGTAGTACAAAAGTAAACATAACGAAATAAACAGAAATGACGATCTAAAAACACATAATACCGAAGCTAAAACCTAAAAAAATGTAATAGAGATTAGATATCATTGATTTAATGATATCTAACAACAACAACAAAACCCACAGGTTAAGGACAAAAAAAGCCTTAACCTGTGACTGAAAGTTATAAAATTTTGACAGCAGGAGACCTTCCCTCAGATAGAGGTGTACGGAACTCACCTCCGAATCTGACGGGGGGTCTGCGGGGGGGGAGGCAATCCCTTCCTCCCCCCGGAATTAAGGATGTACAAATGTCACTTACCGTTTTGATTCGTGGCATCCGCAGTGGTGGGGAGGTGCTCCGCGCCTTCCCCCAAAATCCTACCCCGGCCAGCTCTGCTCCATGGTGAATCTGCAGAGCCACCAGCCAGGTGCATTCGTAGGTCTGCAAAATTTGCAGGCCTGTGGACGCAAATGGCAGTAGGGGGATCAGCTGATATTTCTGTCCCTTCACTGAGCCCTGATAGGCTATGTAAATATTTACGTAGCCTATCATGGCAAAAGATAGGGGTGCAAATGATGGCCACTATGCCATTTGCGCCCCTTTTTTATGTCATGATAGGCTACATAAATATATAAGTAGCCTATCACGGCAAAAGACAGCGACGCAAATGGCAGCGGCTACAGCGGCCGCCATTTGCGTTCCTGTCTATTGCCATGATAGGCTACGTAAGTATTTATGTAGCCTATCACTGCCTCTGCAGGGACACAAATGGAGTCCCTGCATTAGCCATGATAGGCTACGTGAATACTTATGTAGCCTATCAAGGCAAAAGTGGGGAGGCAAATGGCGGCTTCAGATGTGGCCGCCATTCGCAAAGCACCGCGAATGGCAACAGGTAAGAGCTCCGTTCCGCATGCGTTTCACGAGGTGGGGGGCGGGGGGTTTCACTCCACCATGGATTTCCGGGGGCCAAATTCACTGGAATTCAGCCTCCTTGGGATCTGTGGTGGCATTCTCTGACATCCCTATGCAGAATCCTCCCCGGCCCACTGCGAGGCCACGGAGCCGCCACGCGGGTTCATCCGCTCCCGGACTGTTGGTCTTCAGGCACCATTTGCATCCTTCAAGCGCTATTTGCATCCCTGTCTTTTGCTGTGATAAGCTACGTAAATCTTTAGATAATAAAAAGATAAAAGATTTACATAGCCTATTATGGCAAAGGCAGGGACACAAATGGCGTCCGCTACACTTGACGCCATTTGTGTCCAAAGACCAGCATCAGTGCATGGGACAGGCAGCAGCGGCCGGCAGAGGATAGCTGGCAGCAGGTAGGATCTGGCCTGCGTGGATTCCCCCGGTTGGCAGAGGTGCGTCTTTCATTCCGCCGCAGACTCCAAGGGGCTGGATTCTTAGAATCCAGCCTCATTGGAGTCTGTGGCAGAATTCTCTGCCATCCCTACCCTTGGGGGGGGGCAGCATGAAACCTGGTGGCATCACCCAAAAGACCACCACCACCCCAAAGCTCAGAAAAAGGGGACACACGGAGGAGGGCCTCTTTGGCCATGAGTAGGCACATACGGGAACTGGTGTTCCATGAAGTACCGAGACTACAAGCCATGAAGGGCTTTGTAGGTCAAACCAGCACTTTGAATTGGCCTCAGAGGTGACCAGGAAGCCAGAGCAGATGAGTCACAGCTAGTGCAATACACTCCAGTCACAGACTCCTTAACAGCAACATTGACCGTGAATCCATTTCCAGGCAGAATTCAACGTACTGAATCTTAACTATAGAAGCCTACGTGGCTGAAGACCAGGGCAGCTAAAGGAGTGGTGTCTGCTACGTAAGCCTGCAAAGACACTGTGTTTCTCATTCCAGCAGGTCCTGTGCAAGGTAGATCAACACCATCCCATTCCCCCAGCCTGTGCCCTCCTTACCGTTATGTTTGCTGCTTGCATGTAGGCTCTCCCTGGAGTTCACACAGGTGTTGCACGATCTCACCCGGGTCTCCCAAGAGTTCTGTGGCCACTTGTTCCATTTCCTTGGGGTGAGCGAAGGAGAGGACAGGCAGATGCTCTAGAGAGCCCTGCAGACTGCTCTCCCACCACAGCAAATGCCAATGCAGGACAGCAGCTTAATGGGTTCTACAGAGCACCCCTGGAGGCCACTGAGGTGGGGTCTCCTTGTAGGGGCGGTGAGGAAGGGAGCAGAGTGGAGTGGTGCAATTTCTTCCTCACCCCACTTCGCCACCTCATGCAAGTGCTTCACCCTGTTTCATGGTTGGGCCAGCATTCCAGCATGTAATGTAAATTGGCTGACGGAACAGGCTCAATCCACTGTGCTAAATTGTTTTACCATTCACATGATTTTTAAAAAATATTAATTGTCATTTTGTGATGGTGTTCTTAGCTTTTTCTTGTACATTACTTCTCCCATACATTTAGGGAAGTGCATCCTAAAAATCTCTTCAACACACAAATAATTGAATCAAGATGATTCTATAAATGGTGCTCTATCAATAAAATGTTTAAAAATCCCTGAACATTCAACTAGCATGTCAGCAATGAAGGTTTAGATAAGCCACTTCTGTAACTACCTACATTTATGTAAAATCTCACCTGCAGCTTTTGAGATCTAGACCATATTTATCCATGTAGGAATCTTACCCAATCAGGTTTTTGCTAAAACTGATTTCATGTGCACACATCACTCACATACAGATGTTATTCCATTCATAAAATATCACTGCATTCTATTTCAGCTCACTACTGGACCTTTTTCCCCAGCCTGGGGTGACAAAGCACTATCTCGTACTTTATACCAGATGGTCCCAAATGATGCTCATCAGTACATTGGGCTTGTCCAGTTACTTGTACATTTCAACTGGACATGGATTGGACTCTTTACGCTGGATAATATGCATGCAGAATGGCGTTTGCAAAAATTACTGCCAATGCTTTCACAGGGAGGCATCTGTGTTACCTTTATAGAAAAAATGACAACCTTTGGAAAACGTGGTGGAAAGTCATGGTCATCGCTCAGTGAATTGGAAGGACATTCAGATTCAGCTTTCATGGAAAGCAAAGCCAATGTGTTTCTTGCTGATACTGCAAATCCACATATAATTACAATAAGCTTGTTCATTCAGAGATCAGCCCTAGATTCACCAATAAGTAAGTTATGGATTATGACAACATATTGGGATTTCACAGCAAGCACCATTTTAATGGGTCACGATATACAATCCTTGCATGGTATGCTATCCTTCGCAGTCCACTCAAAGGACCCATTAGGATTCAGGGAATTTCTTCAGAGTGTAAATCCTTCCTGGGCAAAAGAAGATGACTTCATCAAGGTATTCTGGGAGAAGGCCTTTAACTGTTCATTGAAACAATTCCGTGAGAATGGAGTGCTGAAGAAAGACTGCAGTGAGGACGAGAAACTGGAGAGCCTTCCTGGAACTTTCTTTGAGATGAGTATGACTGGTCACAGCTACAATGTTTACAATGCTGCCCTTGCTGTGGCACATGCTTTATATTCCATGTATGTATCAAGATCCAAACACAAATTATGGGAGTCTGGAAGAAAGCTGGTGCCCTGGAATGAGGTGGCATGGCAGGTATTTCCAATCAAAGCCACATCTTTCTTTTCTTTGTTTGGATAGGGAGGTGGCTGTGTAGAGGGTAAGCTGGTACCAGTGCCAGCGGTATTATGTCCTCTTTACATTAAAAGCCTCAGAAGTTACACATGAAGCTCTTCCCAGCCTCTCAATGGAGCATTTCTTAAAGTCATGCATAGGAGTCATTAGGTTTAAGGTTAAGGTTAATAGATATCACTTTGCTCAGTGTCTCCATCTCCTTTTCCTTTTCTATAGAATCCTGGTCAGTAACTTATTTTTTCCAGAAGGGCACATTAAGACAAAATGGAGTGAGGGGCATACCATAATTCCCAGTTACCCAAAATGATCTGCCACAAATTTCTATTTCTACCTGGTTAGGAAATGGGGCAGACGACTCTTCCCAAGGGAAAAGTTTTGCATCTTTCTAGCCACAGTAAAGTAGTGAGAAAGCAAGACCCAGACTGATGTAAGATAATCTCAACCTTCCTAGGATAAGTACTTGTCAGCGTGATCACGAAAATACTTTGTTGTCCATTTGTGTGTTTTTGTCTTTGAATTTAGCTCCACCCTTTTCTGAGGGGCATCTCATTCAACAACAGCGCAGGAGAGGCAGTAGAGTTTGATGAAAATGGAGAAGCAGTCACAGGATTCGATGTTACAAACTGGGTGATTTTCCCAAATCAATCCTTTCTGAGAGTTAAAGTGGGAATGTTCAATCCAGTAGCTCCTCCCGGAAAAAAGTTAACAGTCCATGATAAAAGCATCATGTGGCCTAGGACATTCAAGCAGGTGAGACAGCAAGGATCTTGCCAGATGTAGCACAACTTGATTGTTTCAAAATACTTTACACCACCTTTCGTGTCCAACATATCCAGGTAGTGTGCAACAAAAGAAATACAATATAAATTACAGAGTTGGGGGAGTGCCTTTTTCGTTAAGGTGAGTCACACACACACAAGTTCCACCAGTATAAGCCTCAAAATTCTACTGATTATAAAAAAGTGATACATGATATCCACTTTCTACCTGATGAGGTCTACAATTGTAGAGACTTGTGATAAAAAATTTCCACAGGTACAAGGAGTTAAAATCTGCTGAAAAGTGACACATTCACACTTTTCTCCTATTTCATCATGGCATTTCATATATAACTTCTAAATTTTGCTAAAATCAACTGATGTATTTATTCAGGATTGCTGAGGCTAGGGATGTTGCGGGAACCCAACTGGGTCCAAAAGTCCACCCCCCCCCATGTTCCCGAGACTGTGCCCACCGAGATGCTGTCCTCACTTGCCCCCCGCATGCAACCTGCCAGACTCACCGTGAGCCCATCGGGTGAGCGCCCACCATTTTCCTGCCTTTGGTTTCTGCATAAAAAAGGAAGTTTAAAAAATGTGCATATTTAAATATGTGCAGTTTGGGGCCAGAAAATCTTACAAAGTGCAATATTAGAGGTATAATGCCACTAATATTGCACATATTAAGCTTTCCTGGCCCCAAACTGTGCATAAATGCACATTTTTTAAACTTCCTTTTTTACGCAGAAACCAAAGGTGGGAAAATGGCAGCCTGCCGAGCTTGTGGGCGGCACGAGCACGGGTCTGGGAGGAAGCCAGCAGGGGCGGTGCTTCAGCGGGCACCCGGAGGACCCAAGCTGGGGTGGGTTCTCACATTCCAAGCTGAGGCGTGCCTTTCTTTGGTTTGTCAAGGTTCTGACCAGTGGTTAACAACTATTAAGGATTTTTTGTCCCATTACAAACTACAGTCAGGGCTAGAAATGTTGGAACAAGGATAATTGTTTGGGCAGTTGGCCTCTGCCACCACATTGAAGTTGAAAGGAAACACACCCAGATGGAGCGAAGTCACGACTTTCAGCTGTAATTCAAGAGGCTTGACAAAAGTGGGGCACTAACCATTCAGGAAGTACAGCCAGTGGCATACACTCCCCCCCCCCATCACTGGTGGCTCATAAGTAATGGAACAAACCAACATTGTTTAAAACGTAAGGATCGCCTTTAATACCTGGATGAAAATCCTTTGCAGTCAGTGACCGCCTGAAGTCTGGAACCTATGGACATGACCAAATGCTGAGTTTCCTCCCTCAAGATGCTTTGCCAGGCCTTTACTGCAGCTGCCTTCAGCTGCTGCTTCTTTGTGGGTCTTTCTGCCTTCAGACTTGTCTTCAGTAAGTGAAAATCATGCTCTATTGGGTTGAGAGCAGGTGACTGACTTGGCCATTGAAGAACTTCCCACCTCTTTGCCTTGAGAAACTCTTGGGTAGCTTTTGCAGTATGTTTTGGCTCATTATCCATCTGCAAGATGACGCGGTGTCCTATCCATTTGGCAGCATTCAGCTGAATCTGTTCAGAAAGTATAGCCCTATACACTTCAGAATTCATCCTGCTGCTTTGATCAGCAGTGAGGTCATCAATAAACACCAGTGACCCGGTTCCTTTGGCAGCCATACATGCCCAGGCCATAACACTGTCTCCACCATGTTTGACAGATGATGTGGTATGCTTTGGATCATGAGCTGTTCCTTTCCTTCTCCAAACTTTTCTCTTCCCATTATTCTGGCACAAGTTCATCTTGGTTTCATCAGTCCAAAGAATCTTATTCCAGAACTGGGCAGGCTTTTTTAGGTGTTTGCTGGCAAAGGCTAATCTGGCCTGTCTGTTCTTGAGCATTACCAGTGGTTTGCACCTTGTTGTGAAGCCTCTGTATTTACATTCATAAAGCTGTCTCTTGACTGTAGATGTTGACAATGACATGCCTACCTCCGCAAGAGTGTTCTTGACCTGGCTAGATGTTGTGAAAGGGTTCCTCTTCACCAAGAGCAGAATTCTGCGGTCATCCACTGTAGTTGTCTTCCATGGTCTTCTAGGCCTTTTGCTGTTGCTGAGCTTGCCAGTTAATTCCTTCTTTTTCAGGAAGTTCCAAACTGTTGTATTGGCCACTCCCAATGTTTTTGCTATCTCTCTGAGGGGTTTATTTTGTTTCTTCAGCCTAATGATGGCCTTGTTCACTCGCATGGACATAGGGATATACGAAAGTGACTTATCTTTCTGCGGATTATGTTGATGGTGGGGGGCAGGCATTCCGTCCCTCCCCCCGGAATCCTGGCCGGGGGGAGGCGCTCTGTTCCTCCCCCCCCGGGAATCCTGGACGGCCGGCTGTGCTCCACAGCGATTCTGCGGAGCCGCCAGCCGGCTCCACTAGCAGCCAGACATCCGGCCGCTGGCTAGCAGGGATGCAAATGGCGGCGGCTGTAGCCGCCGCCATTTGCGTCCCTGCAGTCAGCCGTGATAGGCTTCGTAAATGTTTACGTAGCCTATCATGGCTGATTTTAAAAAATCTACACTATTTGCGTTCCCCTTATTTTCGCCGTCTTAGTCTACGTAAATGTTTATGTAGACTAAGACATGCCAAAATAAGGGACGCAAATGGTGGCGGCCATGGTCGCCGCCATTTGCGTACGCACGTTTGTTTGTTTTTTAAGTCAGCCATGATAGGCTACGTAAAGATTTACATAGCCTATCACAGTGTTTTTTTTAAAATCTAGCCATGATAGGCTACGTAAATCTTTATGTAGCCTATCACTTTTTTTTTGTTTGTTTTGTTTTGTTTTAACCTGGAAATGGCGGCAGCAGCAGCTGGTCGGAAGACCGGCCGCCGCCGCACCGCCGCCGCCAGAGCAGCCGCCGCCAGGAAGATCCGCCCAAGGTAAGTCTAGTCTCGGGGGGCTGGGGGGGCGGGCCATTCTGCCACCAATTTCGGGGGGCCAAATGCGCTGGCATTCGGCCTCCCTGAGATCCATGGTGGAACTTTCGTACATCCCTGCATGGACACCTCTTTGGACCTCATGTTGGGAGTTCCAGTGAACAGCTACCAAATGCAAATGTAACACTCCGAACCACCTCCAGGCCTTTTATCTGCTTGATTGGTCATGGGGTACCCAGGAAACAGGCCACACATGGCCATGCAGCTGCTTGTCAGCCATTTGTTCCATTACTTATGAGCCACCAACAATGGGGGTGTGTGTATGCCACTGGCTGTCCTTCCTGAATGGTTAGTGCCCCACTTTTGTCAAACCCCTTGAATTACAGCTGAGAGTCCTGACTTCGCTCCCATCTGGGTGTGTTTCCTTTCAACTTCAATGTGGTGGTGTACAGAGGCCAACTGCCAAAACAGTTATCCTTGTTCCAGTAGTTCTGGCCCTGACTGTATGGCAGCAAATGCTTGTGAAGGTTTGTCATGTATGTGGAGTGTCATTCTGGAGCTACAATGCTGCAAGTACTTCCATGTTTTCAAAGGAGTTTGCAGAGGAAATCAAGGACATTCGGGTTCAATGCCTATGCCTATATTTATGAGATGTGACTTCACAACATCAGGCATACGTTACTAGACATATTGGGACACTAGCGTTGGGATGCCTAGGGGACTTTAACACTTCCCCCTACCCCCCTGCTGTGGTCCCACTCTGAATCAGACAACCCTGACTCCACTTTCCATTGCCAAACAGGAATGTGCTTGCAGAGACCTATTCTGACAGTTGTGCACAATACGTGAAGGGCTAAATGGACCCACGATGACCCTAGGGACAGGGCTTTCGTACGTGCCCATATCCCACTCCCCACATTACCCCTACACACCATCCATTGAATGCATGCCTAGGGCTTCAGATACAAACAGATTGCTTCTAACTGCTATAACACCTCCAAATAATTTTCTGCCAACCCCACCAATGCAACTACCCATCTCCCTCTCTCTCTCTCTCTCTCTCTCACACACACACACACACACACACACTTTCCTTGAACATCTCGGGACCTTCAGGCTTTCTTAAAGAACATTCAAATACCCCTGCCCTCCGCCTTTGAAGGTACTCTCCTATCATGTACTGCTGATATATGTATGCTGCCAGTATGTATGTGCCATTATCATGCATGTCACCTGCAAATCATAATTTGTTTTGTGCAGGCATTGGTCTTGGTTGATTTTTTTAAAAGAACAAAAAATGGACCCCCACCCCCATTTCACATCTACCGAATAAGGTGGAAAAGCAGGGAGAGCTGTGTTGGCTCAGCCATGGCACATACATGCACCTAAAACATACATGCACTGCCACAACAAAGCGTTGTTGTTGTTGTTTTTACTTATCATAAGGGGTACCACAGCAATTCCCTATAGAAGAGAGTGACACCTGATTGATGGTGGTGATACAAAAACACACATACACACACACACAGGGTAGAAAAACCAGCATGAGGGTGGGGGTGGTGACCTTTATCCATAACAGTTTCATATTGATCACTGGCAAAATCCTCCACCTTAGTTTGGGCTAGGAGTGCCTGTACCTTGTCTTGGGCAAAGGGACAGATTGGGGATGCTATTGGGAAACTGCCCACACTGCTGCCCAATGGCTTCCCTGACAAAGCTGGCTGAGGGGTCTCAGATGTGGTGTTGGAGAACCCTAGAACTATGGTACTGGAGGAATTGAACATCCACGCTGATGCTGCCTTAACAGGACCAGCTCAGGATTTCATATGACAACAATGGGGTTGTCTTGGTTTGACATTGAACTAATGCATAAGGCAGAGCTCACGCTTCATTTGGCCTTTGTCTCGGGGCACGAGGTGGGTGGCCTGGATCTTGCTGCACTGTGGCATGGTGAGGTGTCAGAAGCCATCAACATGGTCACTCAGGCCCCTTCACGCCGGCGTGATCCCAAGCTGGCCTGATTCGGCATGCAATGAGTCAAGCCAATTCATGCTTTTTTTGGCGGAAGGGTTGTACAAATCCTGACTTGTGCAAAATCACAGCCAGAAATAGCACAATTTGCATAAAATCACAGCTGCAAATGATCTAAGCTGCAATTTTGTGCAAATTGTGCTATTCATGGCCAGGATTTGGCACTAATCCACCTGTGAATTCACCTCCCCACCCCCCGCTAAAGTTCTTGAGTTTCAGGATCTATCATGCAGCTTGGCTTGCAAAAATGGAAGCCAAGCCGGGTCCATGACGGGGATCTGTTGAACTCTAAAAGGGCCTAAGCATCTATCCAATTTAGAACACCTTGATACTTGACACCTGCAAGTGAAACCATAATGATCAAAACATCTTTTTCTCAGTGCTGTCCATTCTCCACTGATGTTTCTGATTAGGTGCTGCCCATTTCTGTGTGTAATGACAACTGCCATCCTGGTCACATCAGGAAAAAGAAGGAAGGGGAGCCATTTTGCTGCTATGATTGTGCCCTGTGTCCTCAAGGGAAAATTTCTAATCAGACCGGTAGGAATCATGGTTCTTCATAGATGTCAAGCATACTGCATCTCACACCATATCCAGCAAAACCAGTGTAATAAAAATGTGCATGGCCTTTGGTCTGGAAGGAGTAAGAAAATGTTACTGATCCTTGAATATCTGGCTATAGGAAGAGGTCTTGTTATACAAGAATGCAGACCTCTCTTTTACATTCAGGCCTAGGTATGCTTGGTCACACATTCTGATAGGGATGTACGAAAATTCCACCACGGATCTCGGGGAGGCCGAATGCCAGTGCATTCGGCACCCCGAAATTGGTGGCAGAATAGCCTGCCACCCCCCCGCCACCCCCCGGGACGAGACTTACCTTGGGCGGATCTTCCTGGCGCCGGCGGCAGCTCTGGCGGCAGCTGCAGTGGCGGTTTGGCGGCGGCCAGTCTTCCGACCAGCTTCCACCGCCGCCATTTCCAGTAAAAAACAAAACAAAAACGTGATAGGCTATGTAAAGATTTACGTAGCCTATCACGGCTAGGTTTTTTTTAAAAAAAACTGTGATAGGCTACGTAAATGTTTACGTAGCCTATCACAGCTGACTTAAAAAACAAACAAACGTGCGTATGCAAATGGCGGCGGCCATGGCTGGCGCCATTTGTGTTCCTTATTTTGGCACATCTTAGTCTACGTACACATTTACGTAGACTAAGACGGCGAAAATAAGGGGAATGAAAATAGCATAGCGTCCGCTACGCTATTTGCGTTCCCCTTATTTTCGCCGTCTTAGTCTACGTAAATGTTTACGTAGACTAAGACGCGCCAAGATAAGGAACGCAAATGGCGGCGGCTGTGGCCACTGCCATTTGCGTACGCGCGTTTGTGGTTTTTTTAAAGTCAGCTGTGATAGGCTACATAAACATTCACGTAGTCTATCACGGCTGACTGCAGGGACGCAAACGGCAGCGGCTATGGCCGCCGCCCTTTGCATCCCTGCTAGCCAGGGGCCGGATGTCCGGCTGCTGGTGGAGCCGGCCGGTGGCTCCGCAGAATCCCTGCGGAGCACAGCCGGCCGGCCAAGATTCTGGGGGGGGGAGGAACGGAGCGCCTCCCCCGCCCAGTGAGCATTCCGGGGGGAGGGACGGAACGTCTTCCCCCCAACCATAGACATAATCCGGGAAAGGTAAGTGCCTTTCGTACATCCCTACATTTTGACACTAGTCTAAACATTGGATTGATGGTTTGTTTCAGTTGGAAATGTGCTTCATACATAAAGGAAAGAAGGAAGTTATATATATAGCCAGCTACTGGCAAAGAAAACAGTGCTGTGTCATCACATACCAGTGGAGACTTTGTGGGAGCCCAATAATTCAATGTTTCTTACATAATACAAAATAAAAAGGAACCACTCCATATGCAAAGCCAGGAGCCAGGGGGAAGGATTATCGTGTCTGCGTAAATTTTGCTATATACACTTATAGATAGACAACAGGCAGAAAGACAAGTCATCACCCTTAGCTTCCAATTTCCTGGCTTGTTTGAGTTTGACCCAAGATGAGATAACCTTAATTCTGGTGTTAACCTGGCAAGATTAATGGGGCCAGAATGACCACCAGACATATTCCTTAATAGTAAGAGGCAAAGTTTTCAAGCACACCTTCTGTTAAGGAATTTGAACAACAATCCCCCAGAAGGGCTTGGAGATGGTTAGAGAAGATGACTCAACCTTATTCGCCCCCTCCAGCAAGGCGCGGGCAAGCTAGGTGTGAGTGGGAAACAGTATCATAGAATCATAGAATAGTAGGGTTGGAAGGGGCCTACAAGGCCATTGAGTCCAACCCCTGCTCAATGCAGGAATCCAAGTCAGAGCATCCCTGACAAATGGCTGTCCAGCCTCGTCTTGAAGGCCTCCAGTGTGGGAGAGCCCACCACCACCCCAGGTAATTGGTTCCATTGTCGTATTGCTCTTACAGTCAGGAAGTTTTTTCTGATGTTCAGCCAGAATCTGGCTTCCTGTAACTTGAGCCCATTATTCCGTGTCCTGCACTCTGGGATGATCAAGAAGAGATCCTGGCCTTCTTCTCTGTGACAACCTTTCAAGTACTTGAAGAGTGCTATCCTATCTCCCCTCAGTCTTCTCTTCTCAAGGCTAAACATGCCCAGTTCTTTCAATCTCTCTTCATAGGGCTTTGTTTCCAGTCCCCTGATCATCTTTGTTGCCCTCCTCTGAACCCTCTCCAGTTTGTCTGCATCCTTCTTCAAGTGTGGTGCCCAGAACTGGACACAGTACTCCAGATGAGGCCTAACCAGTGCTGAGTAGAGGGGAACTAGTACTTCCCGGGATTTGGAAGCGATGCTTCTGTGAATGCAGCCCAAAATAGCATTTTGCCTTTTTTGCAGCCACATCACATTGTTGGCTCATATTCAGCTTGTGATCGACAACAATTCCAAGATCCTTCTCGCTTGTAGTGTCGTTGAGCCACGTATCCCCCATCTTGTAACTGTGCATTTGGTTTCTTTTTCCTAGGTGCAGAACTTGGCATTTATCCCTATTAAATGTCATTCTGTTGTTAAATGTCATTCTGTTGTCAAAGTAGAAGAACTTTGAGGAGACAAAAGATACAAAATGGGAATGAGAGTGAAGTGACCTATAAACTCTGAAGCACTGGGGGATAGTATCTCCCACTCTGGAGATCTGATGAGGGAAAGGCCGTATTGGATTGCTATTTTATTGGATGGTTTTCTTTCACCTCTATTCAGAAGGGATGCGGCCGCCATTTGCGTCCTTGCAAGCAGCCATGATAGGCTACATACGTATTTACATAGCCTATCATGGCAAAGAGCAGGGACGCAAATGGTGGCCACTATGCCATTTGCGTGGCTGCCTTTACTTTGATAGGCTACATAAATACTTATGTGGTCTATCACGGCAGCCTGGAAGGACACAAATGGTGGCCGCTATGACAGCTGCCATTTGCGGCCTCAGCAGCCCGGCCGCGGCCAGAACTCCAGCTGCAGATGGCCCTGGCCGGTGGCTCCGTGGAGCCTCTGCGGAGTGGAGCCAGCCAGGGAGGATTCCGGGGGGAGGGACGGAGCACCTCCCCTCCACCGTGGATGCCCCTGCATGGAGCCAGGTAACGGATTCGTTCATCCCTATATCAGAGGCATTTTTTTCTTTTCTTTTCCAGACATGGATTAAGGCAGATGTATTTGGGCAATGCTCTCTGATAGGGATAGGATATATGAATAATTCAAGACAAGTTACTTCTCAGATTGCATCAGCGCTCTATCTCTTATTAAAAAGTACTTCTTTTTCTTTCCAGATATGGATTCCTGTACTGAATGTTCAGAAGATCACTATTCAAACTTAGAACAGGATCAATGCATTCCCAAGGTTATAAGCTATCTCTCCTATGAGGAACCTTTGGGGATTTCATTGTCTTTGTCTGCTGTTGCTCTTGCTGTGATCACTGCTTTGGTACTTGGAAACTTTGTGAAGCACCAGGACACTCCCATAGTCAAAGCCAACAACCGGAGCCTCACCTACATCCTGCTCATCTCCCTCCTTTGCTGCTTCCTCTGCTCCTTGCTGTTCATCGGACAGCCAAAGAGGATAACTTGTCTTCTCCGGCAAACAGCCTTTGGCATCATCTTCTCAGTTGCTCTTTCTGCTCTTTTGGCAAAAACCATCACTGTGGTTCTGGCATTTATGGCTACCAAACCAGGATCCAAGATGAGGAAATGGGTAGGGAAAAGCGTGGCCAATTTGATCGTCATTTCCTGCTCCTCTATTCAAACAGGAATTTGCTTGATTTGGCTAAGTACATTTCCTCCATTCCCAGATATGGACATGCATTCACTGACTGGGGAAATTGTAGCAGAATGCAATGAAGGTTCAGTCACCATGTTCTACTCTGTTCTGGGCTACATGGGTGTTCTGGCCATTGTCAGCTTCACAGTAGCTTTTCCAGCCAGGAAGTTGCCAGACAGTTTCAATGAGGCCAAATTCATCACATTCAGCATGTTGGTCTTTTGCAGCGTTTGGCTCTCCTTTGTTCCTGCCTATATGAGTACCAAAGGGAAATACCTGGTGGCCGTCGAGATCTTCTCTATCCTAACTTCCAGCGCTGGCTTACTGGCTTGCATCTTTTTTCCTAAATGCTACATCATGGTGTTCAGGCCCCACCTGAACATCAGGGAGCAAATAACAAGGACAAAAAACTAACAAGGAATACCAGAAGTTGTTTCCTTTTTCCAAAATGTGTGAATATCTGTTCTGAATTGCTTATGAATAACAAATCATGGTCCTACTTCACCCCTGAACAGGGCCGCCTATTATATTGAAAAATGTGGGATCTGATCTATGCAAATTAGTTGCATGTTTTTCCTTCTGAGTGCATCAGAATTCCTTCCTAGCAATGATCAGCTTGAGGACATTGCTGGTGACTACAGACCTGTTGTACCTTTGGCCTTTATACTGCACAAGGAGTCGGGTGTACATACTCTGACTAAATTCAAAATCTATCTCTATTTGACATTGATTGGAGACAAAGGCTTGGTTTGCACATAATGGCCAACTGTGGTTTGAACAACCCATAGTCAATCAGGGCCATACCAGAGCAAGAGGGTGTTGTGTTTTCTATACACTTGCCACTTCTCCTTTATATCCAGTTTCTTAAAAAAAATGGAATGCCCCATCCCTTAGTTGTTTGATGCAGCTTCTCTACCCAGAGCTCCAGGTTGTTGTAGGGCAAACAAACCAGAGGTTTACACATAATTCATTCTTGGATTAAAACCCTAGTGTGTTTGTCCCTCAACACCCCAGAGTTACAGATATGGATGTCATATCAAACAACCAGGAATGGGGCATTCCTGGGTTTTCTGTAGAACTGGATGCAAAGCAGAAGCTGTGAGCATGTGGAAGCAGCACGCCTGGTCTCTCTCATGTGGCTATGGCAACTCATGGGTTAAACAACCCATGAATTGCCACAACATATGAACCAGTTGAATGGGTGTCAGTTTTCAGTTTGTAAATTGGGATTTTGTAAACAAAGTGGGTTGCGCCTAATAAATGGGAACAATGATGCCACCATAAAAATATTCATACTTCCACATCATTGGGCACCCTGACAAAGCCACATAAGAACCACTGAATTCATGGCAACTTCTTTGGGGAAAGCACAATGGAGGCTGGAGGACAATGTGACAGGTGGGGTGGAGGATGGGTCACGAGGGGCAGAGCAGTCTGTGAATCACTAACGGTTGATCCCATACCTCAAAAAGGGGAAATAGATGTACTTGAACATGCAAGAAAGGGGTGGGGAAATCACACAGCCACACAAAAGCACTTCTTTGGATCTGTTCCAGGAACAACTCCCATTCTGCAGAGAATCAAGTCACTTTAAGATCATAAATCACAGTGAAATGTGCGTGTGTGTGTTGGGAGGGGGAAGAAGTCACACAACTACACAAAATCATGAACTCGCCATTGCTAAGGATGATATCCTATGATGATATCCTCAGAGCCACACAGCGATGGCCAGATTAAGGTCATGATGGACACAGGGGCTAGCTGTCTCTAGCGACCCTCTACTCTGTCCCCAGGACTGAACCCACACACAACACTTGTACATACACACACAGAGACAATGACATAAAATAAAAAAGGGGAAAATATGTCTCTCTTCTATGCATTCTTGGAAGCAAAAGAGTAATTTGCGAGCAGAGATGGGTCAAAGAAGAGTCAGACAACAAGGCTTGGGTTGAAAATTGGGCCACATTTATTGAAATATCTGCAAAGGGGAACCTAGGATGGGCATCTGACTGTGCCAGCGACTAGCTGGCACTTCTCGGGCGAAAGCACACCCAGCCTGAGGGGTGGCGTCGATCTTGCCGCCCCTCCGGACTGCCCCTTCTGGGGGAGGTAGACCTTCCGGTGTCACCCCCAACCCGGTGCCGCACAACACCTGGGTGAGTGAGGAGGGTTGGTCTCCCAGGCAACCCTTATCCCCCCGCCGAGCCACACAACCCGTTCGGGGGGCCTCAGGCGTCACCTGTCACCATAAAGTGCCTCTGCATGCACACCATCCCTAATCCCTTTCTGCTTTTGCCCGTCCTAGCCGCCACAGGAGTCACAAGCCTAGAGCTTGTGAACTCCCCCCACCTGTGCAGAAGAACTTCCGCAGGCCCCTTTGCAGATCCGACAGAAATATGCTATTCCCTACATTAGACAGGTGGACATCATCCTGCCTGTAACGCTCCCTCCTTGTCCAAGAATTTCCTGTGGGTGGTGCATCCATCACCCATTCACATAGGCCATAAGCAATTTCTCCGTTCACTTTCTGACACGCCCTGACAACGGCAACGTCGTTCCGAGTCTTCCAGTTGATCCAGGGAGCAGTGAGAATCATAATGGCTACTTCCGGCCAGGTATGCCGGACCACCTGCACATTCATCAAGGCCCGTTCGATCGGGTCCTTGCCTGGCTTACAGCCCAAGTCGTTCCCTCCATCGTGCAGCACCTGTACCTGCAGAGGAAGACTGACCAAACCTTGGTGGAACAGGGTGGAGACTCCCACTGCATGTTCCATCTGCTAAGCCACTGGATCATAGCGTGTTGGGTAGCGGAAACTAAGATCTGAAGTCTGGCATAGAACCATACGTGCAGCCCAAAGCACCGTACCGTGCCTGCATAAGAGCACCCGTACCGGCGTACGTCGAGTCTGGCAGTCTGGGGAAGAAAAACGTTAGGGCAAGCAAAGGGACATTGCAACAGAAAGAAGGTGGTCAAATTGTGAGGGCCCTGCTGGAATGCTTCGAACTGCCGTCATTCCACCGCCATAACTTGCCTGTGAGAGACACCTGAAGTGGCTGCCTTGGGGACCGCTCAATACCAAAAGAGGGTTCCTATCGAAAATTACCTGGCCTAGCGAGCTAGAGCTGATGTGGTAGTGGCCCAACTGAAATTTTGTTAATAGTGAACTGTCATACTGACAAGACAAGGGTCCCTCCCAGACGCAGTATCCCAGTAAAACCTGTGATGACCCTAACGGGCCTTAACCTCTGAATGGGTAGGTGGAGTACAGTGGGGAAGACCTGTACATCGTAGTATCTGAAGGCCCTTCTGGACAAGCCAGATAAGGAACCCAAAACAACCCTGAAAATCCCAAGGGCCCCGAAGAGAGCCGTTAAGGCTGCAGCGTTTGACAGTGAAACGCCATACAGGGAGGGGCAAATGGAGGGCCATTATCTCGGAACCCAAGAAGGGAATCTGGATAGAGGGTGCCCAGAATCTGCTAAAAGGTGGAGGCAGCCGTGCCACCACCTCACAGTGGACGCCTGGCACTGGAAGTTAATTTGATGTCAGTAACTCTCCTTGTTGTGGCCCAGACTAAAAACGGCCAGCTCACCCCTCCTGGCTCTAGCAGATATCCCCCTTATTCCTCAAAGAGATGCAGAATTGCAGCAAGGCTTTATAGGGAAGGGCCATGAGTCCTGACTGACGTTTGCTCCTAAGGTGCGGGACCGCATACCCGCCATGGTGGCACCAGTTCGTAGAGCTATGTAATTTAGGATAACATGTTCATCTTTGGTACACCGGTCCCATGTAGTCTTGCAAGCATGGTACCTAGTAACAGACAGATCCACGAGGGTAAGGCCCAGAGCCTGTCCATCTGATTCCATGACAAAGCATTGGCAACTGGGTGTGCCAAAACCCAGCACATGGTGGGCCCGTAACCAGATGTAGACACCCAGACACTGGGGCATGGATGCTCTGCCCAATGACCTGATCCCCGATTTCTGTGGGATAGGGACTCAGTAACTCGCACAGTGGCCATGTTGATGTACAAAAAGGGTTAACTATGAGGCCAGCCCCAATGTGTATGGCAAGGTGAATGGGGAAGAACTCTAGAAGGCTGGTCCTGACAAATTCTGGTGGTGGCCCAACTCTCAGGCTGCTGCCCGGGGCACCATCCAAACCAGCAGTGCGATTCTAAAACTCAGGGTACCAGTGGCACCCAGTAAGATCTGTGGGTTGGCATTGAGGAGCAGCTCACACCACCGGGAGGAGATGCCATTAAAATCCCGCAACGTTGAAGCCGCAACCACATATCTAGACGCACAGCGTGAGTGACCTTGGTCCGATGGTGCGGCCGCTACAGTCCCTGCATTGTTGAACAGAGCCAGCCCAGGAAGGCATGGCCAGGGTCCACTACCCTACCGGGGAGATTGAAAAAATTGCCCTACAACTTCATACAAGGGCCCCTGAGGGAGACCCCAGGGAGATGTAAAACCACCTGGAGTCAGCCTGAAAGCCAGAGATTTGTCTGGGGGCACGGAAGAGAACATTGCCCAAGGGTATCAAACTTGATTCCCCAGAATGTAATGCAGCATACAGGCCCACTGTCCTGTGGGCGAAAGTGACATCGAGATCAAGAGGGAAGGGGACAAATGCTTTGATTAAGTAAGAACACTGCCCCCGCTGCTGGACTCCATGTAGCAACATACCCAGCAGGGACCAGGGGTCGGTCTACCAGACCGAAACAACCATATCTTCAGAAGAAGTGTTTCATACAGGGCCCAGATACCCAGGGGGTCTCGTCATGAACGGGCTGGCCTACGGGAAAGAGAGGCTATGGCTTAGCCTGGACTCCCAAAGCGATGTCATGGGAGATAGCATTTTAAAAACTGAAGGAGCGGCACCCTTCTGACCAGGCTGGGCCCATTGGGAGGGGCAGTAACCTGCTACAGGCTTCCCGCAGACTTGGCCCCCCCTGGGGGGGACCCTGCCACCCTCGGGCTATTGGACAGGAGGTGGATGGGTGCTATCTGCTACCAAGGGAGCACATGTGACGGAAAATGGCAATGGTTTGGGAGCACGTGACCATGGGGCTGTACTCACAGCTCAGCATGCAGTGCCAAAACACTGGGCCCGCAATAGTTGGAGGCCACTGTCAGACCTATTGCCGCAATCCGGCAGGGAAGGAGACATAACTAATAGCCCTAAGGCCCTGGTCTCTCAGGTCCCAGCACATAGAAGGTTAGTGGCAGCCCTTCCACGGATGGCCTTGACATAAGGCAGTTGTGCCACTCCCAAGTTGAAGGCCAATTGCAGAAGAAGAAGCCTGGATGGGAATTGCTCCTCTCACGGGATTAGCGAAGGGACCTACCATTGCCACGTATGTGGGCATCTGGGGGTAGGGACAAGAGATCCTAAGTTAACCCTGCAAGACTCAGCCAGACACTAGAGAAAGGGAGTGAAGTGCTACTGGAAATATGACTGATGGAGCCGCATGTGGCCCGGGAGTCGTATATAGGGTGTGTGGTTGTCTCACCCATACCCAGGGCAGCCGTGCCAGGGTCCCTTATAGGTAGGGGGGATGATACTGCTTACGGTGCTGCTAACAGGATGTCCCAGGAGTGTGAACCGTCTCCAATGGTGGTGTGCCGCCTGGGAGACCCTGTGAAGACGGGGCGTAGCCTCAATGGTGTACAGATGTGATGGATCGGGGGCCGCAGCGCCTTGATCCCCAACGGACCAGGGGAATGATGCTACTTGCGTTGCTGCTGGCGGAGCTGCCTCAGGTGGGTGGGCTGCCTCCAGTGGTGGCGTGCTGCCAAGGTGAGCCTGCGAAGAAGAGGTGGATGCCGCAGTGGTGCCCAGATGTGCTGCAGACAAGGTGGCTGGGTGATGCTTCTATGGCATCCAGATGCACTGAACCCACTGTGGCCATGTTCTGATCCCCAACCGGCAAAGTGGGTGGCGTCGCTTGGGTGACGGGGGATGGGGAAGTCGCCGGAGGAAAGAGCCCCTCTGGGGGCAGTGGGCTCTCGAGAAAAGCCGGTGAAGAGGAGGTGGAAGCTGCAACGGCATCCAGACGTGCTGAAATAGAAAATAGCAGCGTTGGGTCTGCTGTCGCATCCTTTCGGATTGGACCGCTGTGGTTTTCTTAGGCCTGGCCAGGAGAGGGGGAGGGATTCCTGAGGAATGCTCAGCAGCCTCCAGGCGAGCAAGGATTAAGGCCAGAACTGGGCCCGCCTCTGCCTCAGACCTGGAGTTGGGCCCAGGCTGAGGTCTCTTGGAGGGGGGGCGTGGGGCCCTACCCTTCCCCCTCCTTCCACCATAGCCCTTCTTTGGGGGCATGATGTAAGAAGGTGGACTTCAGAGTCGGTGCTTGGTATCAGGCTGCTACAGGCCTACAAGGTAGCAAGGACCTAGGTCACAGTGCAATAGTCCAACCACTACGCAGCCAATTCCTGTAAGCACAAACGCAGGCAGGGGCATAAGCCCACAGGAGAGGATATCCTAGAGAAGGCTACCAGCAGGACCCCAGATCAACCGAGGCAGCACCTATAGCCCCTTACTGTAGGGCGGAGGCAGGCCGAAGGTATGAGTGGGCTGAATGCCTGGCAAGCGCAGGCAGGACACTGCCCGCCGCTCCAGGTAGGGCAACGCCAAGGAGCATCGGCTAATAGGACTGCCAGATATGAATGGGGGGGGGGGGAGAGAAGATATGCACTGACTGCGTTGCTCACTGGAAAAGGTATTGCATTATCTATATTTATTATTTCTTATTATTTATTGCATTTATACTATCCTCCTCTACAATTTCACAACAACGACCCTGTGAAGTAGGTCGGGCTAAGAGTCCGTGACCGGCCAAAGTCACTCAGTGAGCTTCCATGGCTGAGTGGGGACTAGAACCGGGATAACCCGGCGCCCAGACCAATGCACTCACAACTACATGACTTGGGTCTCCAATGCTGATGCCTCTACAGCAGCAAAAACATCTGCAGAAAGGAACAGGGGCCATGCACCGAGGCAACCAGCGGGCAGGGAGGCGAGGAGCGCATGCGCCACCGAAGGAGGGCCGGCGCACCCGGCAGCGCAGCAAGAGGGCTGCGCCTCCCAGCGAACAGGAAGCGAGTGCACCACAGCAATGAGCGGAGTTGCAACCAGACCGAGAGGCTGCGCCTCCCAGTGAGCCGGAGGGTGTGCACGCCACAGCCGCGAGTGTCAGCACCCCACGAGGCACGGCAAGGTTTTTTGGGGGGGGCGTTGAGAGGCCAACGAGCAAGAGGCGAGGGGCATGCAGGCCGCCGAGGGAGGGCCGGCGCACCCGACAGCGCGACAAGAGGGCCGCACCTCTGGCGAGCCAGAGGCGAGGGGCAGGTGCCCGCAGAAGTGGGCGCTGACGCCCTCGGAGCTGCGGCCAAACCCAGCGCCGGGCCGCGCCTCCCGGTGAGCCGGAGGGCACGCGCACCACAGCCGCAAGAGTCGGCGCCCCATGAGGCGCGGCAAGCGCCGGGGAGAGGGCCGCTCCCCCCAACCACCAGGAAGCGAGAAGCATGCGTGCCGCCGAGGGAGGGCCGGCACACCCGGCAGCGCAGCAAGAGGGCCGCGCCTCCCGGCGAGCCGGAGGTAAAGGGCGTGCGCACGCAGGAGCGAGCGCTGATGCCCCCGGAGCCACAGCCAAACCCCGCATGTGGCCGCGCCTCCCAGCGAGCCAGGAGACAGGGGCGTGCGCCCCGCAGCTGCGAACGTCGGCACCCTGCGAGGCGCGGCAAGCGCCAGGGAGAGGGCCATCCCCCCCCCAACACCAGGAGGTGAGGAGGACACGCGCTGCTGAAGGAGGGCTGGTGCACCCAGCGGCTTGGCAAGAGGGCCATGCCTCCCGGCGAGCTGGAGAAAAGGGACTGGTGCACGCAGCAGCAAGTGCCGACGCCCCCGGAGCCACGGCCAAACCCAGCGCGGGGCCGCGCCCTCCGGCGAGGCGGAGGCGAGGGGCGCGCATGCCGCAGCCGTGAGGGTCGGCGCCCCCCAAGGCGCGGCAAGCGCCAGGGAGAGGGTTGCCCTCCCAACAACGAGGAGGCGAGGGCCAGCCCACCCGGCAGCACGGGGAGAGGACTGAGCCTTCCGGCGAGCCGGAGGCAAGGTGCGCCCCACGCGGCACACGTGCCGCTCGAGTGAGTGGCCGCTGGCGGGGGGGGGGAATTGCATCCTGATGAGCCGAGAGGCAAAGGCTTAGCTTCCGAGATCAGACGAGATCGGGCGCATTCAGGGGGCATGTGTGCCGCCAAAGCGAGCGCCTGTGCCATCTCGGCGGGAGCGACGAGACGGCTCTGATGACAGTCAGGAGTCGGTCGTCATTTCCCGGTCAGTCTCTCAAGCCGCGAGAGCGAGAGAGCTGGTTTGGAGGGGGCGCAGAGGTTACGAGGGCTCTGCTGACTCCTCCCCTGCTTGGTGGTGCCATGGGGGGCACCCAATAGGCAGCAGCCACCTCTTCTCACCCCACCCGCCCACAATATCCCCCCCCTTTTGCCAGACAAGCTGGCGCCGGGGTTAGGGCACATCTCTTGCATGGGAGAGAACTCAACACAAGCTTCCCCTTTTACAGGTATATGGCACAGACACAGAACATTTAAACAGACATAGGACTCTCTCTCTCTCTCTCTCTCTCTCTCTCTCTCTCTCACACACACACACACACACACACACATGAAAGAGACACAGATTTACTAACTTACTAACAGTTACATACACAGCCAGTGCTGGTCCAGGACATATTGCTGCCTGAGGAGGACCAGCAAATGCCTCCCATTTCTCACTGGATGATCTGGCCCAGTCACTGCCTCTCAGCCTAACCTGCCTCACAGGATTACTGTGAGGGGAAACATGGGGAAAACGGTGGTTCTCGGAGGAAAAGGAAAACACAATTAGAATAAAATAGAGTAAATAATTATATACTAGAAAAACATAATTGTCCTACCATATGTCCATAATAAATCTTCCTAACATGTAGAGACAAGTTGTATCCAGTATCCAACCTGGAATTCTCCATTAGAGATAAATTTATCCCTTGAGAGGGAGCCTGACTAGGGATGGCGGAGAATTTCTCCCCGAAACTTCGGGGGGCCGAGCCTGAATGTCCCTGAATGTCCCTCCCGGCGGCGGGTCCGGCTGGCGGTTCGTCCGGTGTTCGAGCGGGGCGGGAGCGGCAGCCGGTCTTTCGACCGGCTGCCGCCCCCGCCATTGCAATCAAAGAAAAAAAAAAAAGTCCCCTGATAGGCTACGTGACGGCTGACTTTGCAAATCTTGCCGTGATAGGCTACGTGAATCGTCACGTAGCCTATCACGGCAAGATTTGCAAAGTCAGCCGTGATAGGCTACGTGAATCGTCACGTAGCCTATCACGGGTGACTTTAAAAAAAAAAAAAAAGTGTGTACGGATAATGGCGGCCCCATAGGGAGCCGCCATTCCCCTTCCTTATTTGGTCGCTGTAGTCTACGTCAATGCTTACATAGACTACGGCGAAAATAAGGGCAACGCTATTTGCGTTGCCCTTATTTTCGCCGTAGTCTACGTAAACATTGACGTAGACTACAGCAACTAAATAAGGAATGCGAATGGCGGCTCCCTATGGGGGCCGCCATTCGCGTACGCGCTTTTTTTTTTTAAAGTCACCCGTGATAGGCTACGTGACGATTCACGTAGCCTATCATGGCTGACTTTCCAGATCTAGCCGTGATAGCCTACGTGAATCGTCACGTAGCCTATCAGGGGACTTTTTTTTTTTTTTTTTTTTACTTTCGTGTTCGCGGCCGGGCGAGGCGGGAAGCCTCCTCCCCGGCCTGAATTTCGGCCGGGCGAGGCGGGAAGCCTCCCCCCCGGCCTGAATTTCGGCTGGGCGAGGCAGGAAGCCTCCCCCCCGGCCTGAACTTCGCGGGGGGAGCAGCGAAGCGCTCCCCCCCACCGCGAAAAAGCTGCGAGAAAAGGTAAGTGACTTTCGTTCACCCCTAAGCCTGACAACTGACACCAACTCTTAAAACTCAGATTAAACATTCAACATTTGAAAAAATCCCCTGCCTTCTCATATGCCCCACACATTTGCTTCCATCTTGTGCCTGAACATCAACTGAAAGAAACTTTGAGCGTTTCTTCTTGAGGCTGTTAATGGGCTGTTAATGGGCAGTTAAACTGGTGTATCTAGAAGAGAGACAGAATTAGTTGAGTTAGAAGCAGGAGCTGACAGGGATAGCAGTTAGCGCGATCACAAAAGTTAGGTTGGGCTGTTAGAACAATCAGGTATAATTCTTTATCATGTGACTGGATGTAGTTTGATGCAGCGAAGCCTTCAAGCAAAGTTACGAAGCTGGCAGAGTTGGACACATTATTCCTGCCCTGGCCCCTAGGCACAGCCCCTGCTATGGTGACCCCCATAGCCCCTTGAAGGAGGGGTCTGTCCACTTCATTCCTGGGGAGGGGGCTGCCCAGCAGAAGAGGCAAGGGGCAGCCATATAAGTCTTTCAGACTACTTCCTCCTAGCTTCAAACTGTCTGAACTGCAGAACTATGTCCTGGTTAAGAAAGTCTGCCATGTACTGCCTGAATACGCTACAGCTGGCTGCAGCCTCACAGACACATTCAAATTAATTGTAAGTAATGTGTTTTAAGAAACAAATAACCATTAGGTGTACACTGTCAAATAACCCTGGCTCTGCATGGCAAGTTTCAGGTGTCTAGGTTTCACCGTCTTGGAGGATATACAAACAAACGGTTACATTGAAGCAGTAAATCCTGAAAGTTTTTGATTGGCTGCCCTTGCGTTTCAAGATGGGGGATGAAATTTTCACGATACCTAAAGCCATCCCATATGGAGGTGCAACAAATCCTGGAAGCACCATAACAATCACATTACCCTTTTCAAGTCCGTCGAGGACATACAGACAAACACTTCCTTGTACATAGAGAGAGTGGCTGAAGTACCCAGCGTTGCCATTGCCCAGATTAATTTCCTTAGACACAACTCAGGCATCCACCTGGCAAGGGGAGGGAGCAGGCAATTCAAATGCTCCCTTTCTTCCTGGAATTGTGCGCAAAATGGTGAACATGGTTTTAATGGAGATGCGGAAGGGTGAAGAATATAAAAGAAGGATTATAACTTGAAGTGAAAAAGTGGCCTGTGTATTGTATTTACAGCATGTTTCAGCCAATTTCACTTCTTTTTAACTAATTGCTATTAATTTTATAGTGCTTTTCTGTATAACCAGACAATGCCACATATATAGTCTATTGTAATCAATTACATTGAACAGTCTATTCCCTCTTTTTGGATTCCTACCAACTAATTAAACTTTAGAGAGCTTCTTTGTTCACTATAAACAATTTCACCATTAGCTGCTAAAATAAAAAAAAAAAGGTGAGGTGTGCTTACATGGGAACAAGCAGTGTAAAACTGTCCATAAGAAAAGCACTCGGTCCGCAAATCCAAACCGGCAAATTTCAGTGACTATCCCTATGCTTTGTTAATAGTCATCGCAAAGCAGAGTTTTACTGGAAACTGTATTTGTTTGAAATCAAATGGATAATCTGAAGGGATCAGTGGAATTCTAATGACGAATACAGTTTTGCCTGCAGCACACTAGGAGTGCTTGAAAGTCACTTACCGCGTCTCGCAGCTTGCTTTGCGGTGGGGGGGAGGCACTTCGCTTCTCCCCCCGAAATTCAGGCCAGGGGGGGAGGCGCCTCGCCTTGCCCAGCCGAAATTCAGGCCGGGGGGCAGGCGCCTCGCCTCGCCCGGCCACGAAATAAAAAGTTTTTAAAAAAACGCCCCCGTGATAGGCTACATGACGATTTACGTAGCCTAGGCTAGATCTGCAAAGTCAGCCATGATAGGCTACGTTAATCATCACGTAGCCTATCATGGGTAACTTAAAAAAAAAAAAAAAGCACGTACGGATAATGGCGGCCCCCATAGGGATTTACGTAGACGACAGTGACCAAATAAGGAACGCGAATGGCGGCTCCCTATGGGGGCCGCCATTAGCGTACGCACTTTTTTTTTTTTCCCCCAAGTCACCCGTGATAGGCTACGTGACGATTTACGTAGCCTATCATGGCTGACTTTGCAAATCTAGCCGTGATAGTCCACGTTAATGGTTACGTAGCCTATCATGGGGGAATTTTTTTTTTTTACTTTTCTTGGAATGGCGGCGGCAGCAGCCGGTCAAAAGACCGGCTGCCGCCCCCGCCCCTGTCGAAGCCCTGCCGAACCACCGCTGGGACCCACCGCCGGGAGCGACATTTGGGAAAGGTAATTCCCATCCCGGGGGGGGGGGTGCAGGGTGCGGGGGGGGCAGAGAATTTCTCCCCAAAACTACTTCAGGGGGCTGAATGCGTTGGCGCTCGTCCCCCCGAAGTTTCGGCGAGAAATTCTCTGACACCCCTACAGCACACCCAGTTAGAACAGTGGCTTCAATCATGTGGGACCTTTGGCTCTTCACCTGAAGGTGCGTTCCGTTGCACAACTTTGGGGGACTTAAATTGTGCAAGAGCCACATCAGTGTTCCCACCTTTAAATGTAGTTTGTGCGGAGGCAACCCAGGTGGATTCTGTGAATTTAGGAAATCTACAGGATAGGGAACAGTTCTGTCCACATTCACTACCGCATCTATAGAGTGATACATTCTTTTGTCAGCTTCAAACTTGTCCAGGATGAGCTCATTAACCATTGAAGTCATATCAGTTTTTGAAACTAAAATAGCACTTTCCCATCACAATGATATGGGTGTAGTTACCAATTGCTCCATTCCAGAGTATTACTGGACACTAAGTCTTCAATGGAGTTCAGGAAAATCCCCAAATTTTCAGTTGTCAGAATTTTTCCTGCTGTTTCTATGAAATTCCCAGTATTTGAAAGTTTTGATTGGCTGCCATTTTGTTTCAAAATGGCAGACATCATTTTTTGTATGGGGACAATTTGCTCACTGCTGTGAATGGTCATGCAAAGTTTGGTAGAAATTGATGAAATGGTACTGAAGCGATAAATCATTTTTAAAAATTGGACATGGCCACTGTCTTGCTTCTAGATGGAAGATGAAATTCTCACTATGCCTAAAACTATCCCAGATTGAGGTAGAACAAGTCTGAAAAGTTTTGTAACAATCTGTATATGGTTTTCAAGTCCATCAAAGACATACAAACATTTCTGTATATGTGTGTGTGTGTGTGTATGTGTGTGTATATATACACACACACACACACACACACATACATACACAGGGGGAGAGAGAGAGAGGGGGGGAGAGAGAGAGAGAGAGAGAGAGAGAGAGAAGGAGGATTACCTCACATGTTGCCATCATGCCTGGATTGTTATGCTGGTTGGAGGGCATTACGGATTGTGTAAAATACGTTTCATCTTTATTTCCTGGCTTGCCAGGCACCTTGCATTCTGTCGTCCACCCATCGGCGGAACTGAATTTTGTTTTGTTTCTGAATTCATGCAAATTTGTATTTGTGCAAATGCGCATATGCGGAAATGTTCGAATTCCTTCAAAATGTGCATTTTCAGAATTTAGCTTGTCAGGAAAATGCACATTTTGGGCTGTTGTTTTTTTAATTTTTAATTTTTCTAGGTCAAAACGTTTGCAAAATGTGGGGAAGTTAAAAAACCGGTTCACATGTCTGCAGAATCGTCCAACAGGGGAAAAGCCAGTCTTCAGCAGAATTCATGAGTAGGGATGGCGGAGAATTTCTCCCTGAAACTTCGGGGGGCCGAGCGCCAACGTGTTCGGCCCCCCGAACAAGTTTCGGGGAGAAATCCTCCGCACCCCCCCGCACCCCCCGGGACGGGACTTACCTTCCCTGAAAGTCCCTCCCGGCGGCGGGTCCGGCTGGCGGTTCATCGGTGTTCGAGCGGGGCGGGAGCCGCCATTGCAATAAAAGAAAAAAAAAAGTCCCCTGATAGGCTACGTGACGATTCACGTAGCCTATCACGGCTAGATTTGCAAAGTCAGCCGTGATAGGCTACGTCAATCGTCATGTAACCTATCACGGGTGACTTAAAAAAAAAAAAAAGTGTGTATGGATAATGGCGGCCCCCATAGGGAGCCGCCATTCCCGTTCCTTATTTGGTCACTGTAGTCTACGTAAATGTTTACGTAGACTACGGCGAAAATAAGGGCAATGCTATTCGCGTTGCCCTTATTTTCGCCGTAGTCTACGTAAACATTTACATAGACTACAGCAACTAAATAAGGAACGCGAATGGCGGCTCCCTATGGGGGCTGCCATTCGCGTACGCGTTTTTTTTTTTAAAGTCACCCGTGATAGGCTACGTGACGATTCACGTAGCCTATCACGGCTGACTTTGCAGATCTAGCCGTGATAGGCTACGTGAATCGTCACATAGCCTATCAGGGGGCGTTTTTGTTTTTTTTTAACTTTTGCGTTCGCGGCCGGGCGAGGCGGCAAGCCTCCTCCCCGGCCTGAATTTCGGCAGGGCAAGGCGGGAAGCCTCCACCCCCGGCCTGAACTTTGCGGGGGGAGCAGCGAAGCGCTCCCCCCCACCACGAACAAGCTGCGAGAAAAGGTAAGTGACTTTCGTCCACCCCTATCCATGAGTCGCATTCATGAAAATCCAAACTCATTTGGCCCATTGCAGATTTCTCTGACATCCCTAGCTGGTTGCTGCTGCTGCTGTCTCTCACACAATCACTCTCCTCATCTTAGGGCCAAACTAAGTGTTTATTTCAGTGTAAGTGTAAATTTCCATACCACCACTCCCCATTGGCAGTTATTGTGGGCTAGGCAACCAAATATTTTGGGCCATCCTGCATCATGGAAGCGAAGCCATTGTTATTAATGCTTCAAAACTAGGGATATACGAAAGTTCCGCCACGGATCTCGGGGAGGCCGAATGCCAGCGCATTCGGCCCTTCGGCCCCCCCAAATTGGTGGTGGAACGGCCCTCCACCCCACCCCCAGGACAAGACTTACCTTGGGCGCATCTTCCTGGTGGCGGCAGCTCCGGCGGCTGGTCTTCCGACCGGCTGCCACCGCCGCCATTTCCAGGTTAAGAAAAACAACAACAACGTCATAGGCTACATAAAGATTAATGTAGCCTATCACGGCTAGATTTTTTTTAAAAAAACGTGACAGGCTACGTAAATGTTTACGTAGCCTATCACGGCTGATTTTTTTTTTTAAAAAAGTGCGTACGCAAATGGCGGCCATGTCCGCCGCCATTTGCATACGCGCGTTGTTGTTTTTTTTTTTTAAATCAGCCGTGATAGGCTACGTAAACATTTACATAGCCAATCATGGCTGACTGCAGGGACGCAAACGGCGGCGGCTACGTCCGCTGCCATTTGCATCCCTGCTAGCCAGCGGCCGGATGTCCGGCTACTGGCGGAGCCGGCTGGCGGATCCGCAGAATCCCTGGCCAGCAGAATCAGAGCTGGCCAGCCAGGATTCCGGGGGGGAGGAACAAAGCGTATCCGCCCTGGCCAGGATTCTGGGGGGAGGGATGGAACGCCTCCCCCCCAGCATCAGCATAATCCACGGAAAGGTAAGTACCTTTCGTACATCCCTTAGATGAACTAGAGATCAAATCGCCAACTTTTTCTGGATCATGGAGAAAGCAAGAGAATTCCAGAAAAATGTCTATTTCTGCTTCATTGACTATGCTAAAGCCTTTGATTGTGTGTATCACAACAAATTGTGGCAAATTCTGAAAGAGATGGGGGTACCAGACTACCTTACCTGTCGACTGAGAAACCTGTACGTGGGCCAAGAAGCAACAGTAAGAATCAGACATGGAACAACCGATTGGTTCAAAATTTGGAAAGGAGTACGACAAGGCTGCATATTGTCGCCCTGCTTATTTAACTTATATGCAGAGTACATCATGAGAAATGCCGGGCTGGATGAATCACAGGTCGGAATTAAGATTGCCGGGAGAGTTATCAACAACCTCAGATACACAGATGATACATCCCTAATGGCAGAAAGTGAAAAGGATCTAAAGAGCCTCTTTTTGAGGGTGAAAGTGGAGAGTGCAAAAGCTGGTTCAAAACTCAACATTATAAAATCGAAGATCATGGCATCTGGCCCCATCATTTCCTGGCATATAGAAGGGGAAGAACTGGAAGCAGTGACAGATTTTATTTTCTTGACTCCAAGATCACCGCAGACGGTGACTGTAGCCATGAAATTAAAAGACGCTTGCTCCTTGGGAGGAAAGCTATGGCAAACCTAGACAGCATAGTAAGAAGCAGAGACATCATCTTGCCGACAAAGGTCCTTCTAATCAAAGCTATGGTTTTCCCAGTAGTAACGTATGTCTGTGATAGCTGGACTATAAGGAAGGCTGAGCACCGAAGAATCGATGCTTTCCAACTGTTGTCCTGGAGAAGACTCTTACGAGTCCCCTGTACTGCAAGGAGGTCAAATCAGTCAATCCTAAAGGAAATCAACCCTGACTGCTCATTGGAAGGCCAGATACTGAAGCTGAAATATTTTGGCCACCTAATGCGAAGAGAAAACTCTCTGGAAAAGACCCTGATGCTGGGAAAGACTGAAGGCAAAAGGAGAAGGGGACGGCAGAGGATGAGATGGCTAGATAGCATCACTGATGCAATGAATATGGACTTCAGCACGTTCCGGGAGAGAGCGCAGGACAGGAAGGCCTGGCATGCTGTGGTCCATGGGGTCACGAAGAGTCAGACATGACTGAATGACTGAACAACATCAACAGACTGTTTCACAGCAGCATGGCATGCATCATCTCTTACTAACAATCCACAGTGCCCCACGTGGCGAGTCTGAGGTCAAAAATAAGGGGTATGCAAAATGATGTGAGCAATTTTCTCTCTGTCAAACTAAACTGAGCAGGAAGCCGGCTGATATTACCCTTCCTCTGGCCAGAGATCACATACCCCCGCTGCTGCTGCTTCCGTTGTTTTACCGCTTTCGGTGCCACAACAATGCCATCACTTGGAAAGGAAATTTTCTCCCCTGTAATTATCAGCATGTCTCTGATTAACTGTCCTCCTCACTAAGCCACAAGGGATAGCTAGAGGCCTCAAGAACAAAGAACAGTAATATTGGAATATCTTCTAAAAGCCATCCCTAATGTTGAGAGATGATGCAAGGGGCCAGGGACTCTGCGCCTTGGAGAACTGATGATTGTAAAGGATGTCTGCTCTGCTGGACTCTCCTGGGATTTCTACCAGACCTAAGATGTTATAAGTAGCTTGAGAAATCTGCCCTCTCTTTTGCAAATGATCATTGCATTTCTGGATATTCCTTAAAAAGCAACTAATTAGAATTTGGTGCGTTAGTACAAGATGGACCAAAAACGACCCTGAATGGAGATCTACATGAAGGAGCAACAAAAACCCAAGCTTTAAAAATAGAGGGGGAAATGGTATTGATATCCTCTTCTATCTGTCCATCAGTTTTCGCCTGAGAGTGTCAGCTCAGCTCACATTCCAAGCAGGTTCAAAACAGGCTGCTCACAAGTCATTGAATTCCATTCAAGGAAATGTGTGTCTGGAAGAGAACCTCCTCCGTCCTAGAAACAATGGTGTTCTTGGTGTTGTTCCTTGGCCTGATGCCTCATATTGTGTGCAAGATGGATTCTGGTCATCCCAGCATGAGGACTCCTTCCACTAAATGCAGAAAAAGCAAACACTTCACAAATTTCGCATGAGTTTAGTCAACAGGGAGAGCTTGTCATCGGAGGGATTGCTTCTCAAATCTTTTCCCCATACTCTTCTATAAAATTCCGTGAAAAGCCATCTCCAGTGCTGACCAAGGAAGCTATGTAAGGAAATAGCATATAACTTACTGTACATTTAGGCTTTTCAGACATGTTCTTTGTCCTTTTGTATGAGACCTTTTTAAATCTCTTTTGCTCATTTTTTTCAACACCTCATCTTAATGTCACATGAATATTAACTTAATGATGTCCAATATGTTTATAAATCTCTTCTTTTATTTATCCATTTATACTCTATTTTCTTCCACCTCTCCCTCATTCCACGAACTGAACTGAAGTGCTCCCGTAATGTTCCATTTTTTTCTTGCCATCATTCTGGCTCCTGACCAGGATGCTGTCAGACTACTGTCCTGTGTTTTGTCATTAAACTCATCTGTGTTCATTTCATATAATACACTTTCTATAAGTTCTCCGCATCTATAATATAGTCTCTGAATGCATCTTCTTATGGAATCCCCCCTTCCAGCACCTTCATCTGTTTCTGATTTCTTCCTGGAAACTATTAGTTCATGCTTGCATTATTGGTTTTCATCAGTGGCTAAGTGTATAAGTTGTGGGTTTCTTGCCTCACCCAGAAACTCACTGGCTGTGCTTGGGCAAGCCAATTTTCCTTACGTCTCCCACTACTATTTTTATATGAATAATATTAACAACATAACAACAACAACAATGCTAAGTATAAGAGGAGGCTTACTGGATCAGATCCTAGGCTATCCAGTCCAGCATCCTGTTTCCCACAGTGGCCAACCAGAGGCCAATGGGAAGCCCATGAGCAGAATATGACAGCAGTAGCTCTTTCCTGCTTATATTTCCAGTAAGGATGTACAAAAGTCACTTACCTTTTCACGGATTCTGTTCATGGTGGGGGGGGAGGTGTTCCGTCTCTCCCGCTGGAATCCTCTACGGGGGGGGGAGGTTCCACGGAGCAGCCGGCCAGGCCCAGGCCAGGGCCGTCCACAGCCGGATTTCCAGCCATGGAGGGCTCTGGGTAACAAAACAAAACAAAAACATGTACACAAATGGCGGCTACATAATATTTACATAGACTAAGATGGTGAAAAATAAGGAATGCAAATGGTGGCGGCTGTAGCCACTGCCATTTGCGTACGCATTTTGTTTTTGTTTTTTTACCCAGACATGATCGGCTACGTAAGTCTTTACGTAGCCTATCACGTCTATGGGGGGAAAAAAAGAAAAAAACACAGACTGCAAATGGTGGCGGCGGCAGCCGGTCAGAAGACCAGCCACCGCCGCTACTGCAGCTGCCGCCGTCTGAAACATCCACCCTAGGTAAGTCTTGTCCCGGAGGGGATCCGCAGGGGGGCGGGTGGGTGGCAGGCCATTCCACGATGGATTTCGGGGGGCCGAATGCACTGGCATTTGGCCTCACTGAGATCCGTCGCGGAATTCTTTGCCATCCCTAATTTCCAGGAACTGGTATTCAGAGGCTTACTGCCTCTGATTCTGGAGGTAGTAGTAGTACTTTATTGTTGTTTCAACCAACATGATCATATCAACTAAGAGTACACCAGCATTCATACACATGCACACACCAGCTATATCCATTACACATAACATTTCTATAAGGTACATGGATATATAAGCTCCAGGAAAGAGTAACATTTCAAACAAACATCTCCATTAAAAGTTTAAAATTTAGAAAGCCACACTTTATACAAGTAAACCCCTAGATGTCCTATTATGGATCTAAGAAAATGCATTCAGAAATAAATAGAATTAAGAGTTGTACTAATAAGTACAAAAAGTATAAAATAAAACTACTACATCGAAACATCTAATTAAATCATTACATTTCACCATATTAGTCTCAACAAATGTCCTCCTCAGGTTTTGAGCGGCTAATGCAATCTTGCAAATCTATCTGTCACAAATCTATGAAAATTGGATAGCAAACATATAATTTTTGTGTGATCGTCATTATCAGGTATATGTCCCTTAGCAATTTCCATATCAATTTTGTTCTAGGTCCTCTGCTACATGAGCTCCACATATACAAATCTTTTGATCTACAGGTTTTTTGCAATAGCGACCTTCTAAGTATTGTGAGGGCACAGTCTGAAAATGCAATGCTAAGAATGCCTTTCTAAATGGAATAACTTGACAACTCCTGTAGATATTTCTCAAATCCATGAATTAATTTTACAAAACTCAACTGTGTCATACAGACATTTCCACCACCTCTGCCCCGGAATACCCCCTGACACACCCCTTTTCAGCCACTCCAGCTTCTCTTGAACAGGATCCCAGGTCAATTCCTAGAAAACAAGATATCCTATGGCCATCTAGCCTCTGTCTAGCTGCCATAGGATTGCTCCCTCCAAACAGTACATAAACAGATATAGGGAAACATGAAATTGTGCTGGTGTAATCCTCATCTCTGCCCTAATATTACCTGTAGGGATAGAGTGAGGCAAACTCAGTAGTGATTTGAAGGATTAATTTTGGGTAATTCCTAACTGGGTTACTTTTGTCAAACCCCAGATTGCTCCCCCATAAGTCAACTGTGGGAGCACTTTGCCCATATGTATTTTCAAAGCAAGGGTGATCATATAAACACCTGTGGTTCTTGTAAAACCCAAAATGGATTGAGAAGACCATGAAGCTTTCAAGCTTCCACCACCATATACAGTCAGGGCCAGAAACACTGGAACAAGGATAACTGTTTTGGCAGTTGGCCTCTGTACATCACCACATTGAAGTTGAAAGGAAACACACCCAGATGGGAGAGAAGTCAGGACTGTCAGCTGTAATTCAAGGGGCCTGACAAAAGTGGGGCACTAACCATTCAGGAAGGACAGCCAGTGGCATACACACACCTGCATCGTTGGTGGCTCATAAGTAATGGAACAAATGGCTGACAAGCAGCTGCATGGCCATGTGTGGCCTGTTTCCTGGGTACCCCATGACCAATCAAGCAGATCAAAGGCCTGGAGGTGGTTCGGAGTGTTACATTTGCCTTTGGTAGCTGTTCACTGGAACTCCCAACATGAGGTCCAAAGAGGTGTCCATGAGAGTGAAGGAGGCCATCACTAGGCTAAGGAAACAAAATAAACCCATCAGAGAGATCACAAAAACAGTGGGGGTGGCCAGTACAACAGTTTGGAACTGTGCACATGTCCCTTCCTGTTGAGGTTTAGACTCTTGGCAGCCTTCCCCCTCTGCAAGGGTGGGGGATCTATTAAAATGGTCTGCCCCCAGAGGTGAATGGATTCTGATGGATTCCAGAGGGCTCTGGGGGATTTTCCTGCTGGTATGGCTGGTGCTCCTGTTGAATGGAGAGATGACTCGGGCTGGTGCTCCTGTGGAATGCAGAGATGACTCGGGCACGATTGTACCCAAGCGCCCTCTCCCCCTGAGCAGAGCCTGGCCAACTCCTTGGTATACACCTGAGATTTACGTAGACTACGCCAAAAATAAGTGTTATAGAAATTTCAGTTGTAGTATGTCTGTTATCCCATGATTTTATAAGCTAGGCTATGTCTGTTTTACCTCAGTGTGAGACTGCCATGCTAAACAAAGACACAGCGCCTTATCAGAGA
Source organism: Heloderma suspectum (assembly GCF_057233095.1). NCBI lineage: Eukaryota > Metazoa > Chordata > Lepidosauria > Squamata > Helodermatidae > Heloderma > Heloderma suspectum. The sequence goes on along the minus strand of NC_139463.1, from coordinate 88,198,099 downwards.
CTCAAGAATGCCAAGAATGTGTTTACTAGAGTACAAGGCTACCTCTCTGCGCATGCCTAGATATGTCAAAGGTGCTGCCTGTCTTCTGTTTCCCTCTCAGCTAGACAAAGGGATTAGTACAGCGCAAGCGTAAGACAGCCCCAAAGGTCTGGCCTATATAAACTTTTGAATCACATCACTTGATTGTAACCTTTGATGGAGCGTTAGCCCCAAGGGTTGCCTTATTCTGCAGAATAAAATCGTGTTGGACCAGATCTCTGCCTCCTCTCATTCTTGGTAAACGAATTGGAAAGTCTACCAGGGAAAAGAACACAATTTTTGTAACAAATTTGGCGACCGCGAAGGACAGCCCTGTGTGACCTGGGAGCTAGGCAAACGCTGGGTCAGCCCAAGCGGAGGGCGCCCTGGACCTTGTTTGGTTCACCGTGAGGTTTGAGGCAGCTGTTGCCTGGCAACCCAGCTAGCAAAGGACTCCTGAAGAGACGAGGCGAGTGGCGGTCTTTGGAGGACAGGACGAAACGCTGTCCGACTCTGGGGTCGTTTGGAGGCTGAGCTACGAGGTAAGTTGGATCGCACTGTCTGGGCCATCTGGGGAGTGCAAATCTCCCATTCTTGTCTAACTGAGCCTTGCTTAAGCAGCAGTTGGGAAAGAAAAAATAAAAAAAATTGGCCAACAGGATAGGATCAAAACTTTCGTAGCAGAAAATAGCCAAGACCCACTGGGATGCATGCTTAAGAATTTTAAGTTGTTTAATGACAAAAGATGAGCTCATAAAGTTTTGTAATGGGGAATGGGTAACATTTAGTGTTGGCTGGCCAACTGGGGGAAGCTGAAAAAAATGTTGGGTCCAAGGTATATAATAAAGTGATTGTTGATAACCATGGGGATCAGCTGCCTTATATTGATGCTTGGCAAATGTGGATATTGAAAAATCCTGACTGAATAAGAAAACATAAAGGTCAATATTGTAAAGTCATGATGGTATGCTCCGAGATGAAGCCCAAAGCCCCTGTTCTCCCTGACTCAAGCCCCACGGAAAGAGCTTGGAGATTAAGAGATCCTGCCCAAGGCTCCCTGGGTTTCCCCTGCCCTAATCGGCCTGTTAGGTTGGGAGGAGAGGTTGCTGGGGGGAGGAGGGAGAGAAGCCCCCCCCACAGAGAACCCATCTGTTACATCCCCACGTCTCGCTCGGTCTAGCTCCTTCTAAGTTGAATCATCTTCCAGTGTATTCAAGTTTGTTAGAGGAAGCAAGAACAGCTACAACAACAACAAAAAAGTTGTAAACTCTGAAGAAAGAGATTTGTTCGAAGTCTTAAAGACTGTGGCAAAATTAAAGGAACAAAGACAGAGCAATGTCTGGGTCTGTGTAAGCTTATCTCTGCCAGTCTATTGAGAACAGAGCTAAGGGGGGGTTGCCCGGCCCCACCAGAAGATGTCTGTAAGGACCTAATAGAAACAGTAAGATTTGCAAAAGAATTGCCCAAGTTAAAGCATCACAGCTGGAAAGCTGAGCAGAGCTTGCTCTTATCTGTCCAAGAATCTAAAAGAGGTGTAAGGTTACACCTTCCACTCTTAAATTAAAGAAGAGACAGACAGCCTTTGCTAACATCCCATTTTTATTGCCCAAAGCTTTTTGTTTGGATCCATTATTGTTTGGATTTTTTATTATTGTAAAAAATAACAGTCTAAAATTCTAATCCATGTGCAGAGTGCCTCATTATTGAATTTTAGACTGTTAGAGATTTGCCATGAACAGTACTGTGAGGCTTGTCATAGCCATAAACTCCGGTTGTTGTAAATTGTGTGTTTGTTTGTGATCAGCTCAGTGCACAGTTTGATTTGTAACTTCAACACTCAAATAAAAAGCTGTATTTCCAAGGCTTTGAGAGATTCACAGACTACAAAGGAAGCAGCCTTCAAAAAGTTCAAAGAGAAACTACGAAAGTTAGTTTCCGTTTAGAAAAAAAGGGGGCCAATAAATTGTATTAAAAAGTGAGAGAGGAAAATTCCCCCTCCCCTTCTCCTGTGGCATCTCTAAGCCCAGCTGTGCTTCTAAAGCCTGAGAAAGTTCCTGCCCCACGTGTTCCAGCTCTTTCTCAAAATCTGAACTGTCTGGACACTCTAAATGCTCAGAGGCAAGCTTGTCACTCTGTCAAAATTCATAAAGTGTGGAGTTGCCGATGCAAAAATGGTGGCTTAAAACTTTTTGCATATATAAAAATGCCCTTCCCTTGATCTTAATGGGCCCTGGCTGTGTAGCCAGAAGAACAGTATGATTGCCAGATCTGCTCCACCATGCCCTGCAATGAAAAAAAAAATGTTTTTCAGTCATGCTGTTAGATTTCAATGGTGTAAAGCAGAAAAGGCAAGGAAAAAAAAAAGAGAAAGTTGCAGAAGACTGATGGGGCAGCAGCAATGTCTCTGCCCCAGTTGATGGAGATTGCTTATAAGGTGTTTGTGAATCGTGAGAAAGTAGAGAAGAAGGAAGCAGATAAGAAGGGCAGACAGAACGCAGCTTTGATTGCAATGGCAATCACAGGGCAAGTCCCTGATTGGGTAGATAAATTTTAAAGAAAGATTTTGGGAATCAGAGAAAGCTGCATTTGGGAAGAAATGAATGCGCTTACTATAAAGAGAAGGGACATTGGCGAAAAGACTGCCCAAAGCGAAAGGGGAAGAAGAGGGGGGCGATGGTGGCCATAAAAGGGAAAGAGGACCAGCCGTGGGTGTCCTTGCTTCAGTATTCAAATGACCTTCTTCTGGCCACCAAGACAGAGGACTCATGTGCTAAAGCTACTATCTCCCTCTTGCAAGAATTAAACTTGAAAAGTTATAAAGTGTCAAGAGAAAAGGCTCAGATTTGCCAGACCCATGTCACCTTCTTGGGCTACCTGATTCGAAAGGGAACCAGAGACCTGAGCACTGCTCGGTTGGACGTTATACAGAAGACACAGAGGCCTACAGACCCTCGAGAGTTGCGAGCCTTCCTTGGGCTCACCGGGTTTTTTTTACAATGTGGATACCTGATTATGGAGGGAAAGCGAAACCCCTGTATGAAGCTTTGACAAAAAAAATATCATCCACTGAAAATGGACAAATAAAATGGAAAAGGCTTTTCTTAAGCTGAAGCAAGCCTTGGTGTCGCCACCTGCTCTGGCCTTACCAGATCCCGACAAACCGTACCGGCTCTATGTACATGAAAATAAAGGAGTGGCATCAGGGGTTTTGACCCAAAAGACAGGTCCTTCCTGGAGACCTGTAGGATACTACTCGAAGACTCTGGATCCAACCGCAAAGAGATGGCCTGCTTGCTTAAGGGCCGTGGCAGCAACTGTGCTTTTATCGGTCACACTATGAGATCTCCCTGCTTTCAAGCCCAGGCCTCATCCTGCCACCTTGCTCCCTAAGCCAGATCTAAATTGTCATGACTGTTTAAAAATTTTAAGTCAGGTGACTCTGATCAGGCCTGACCTCACTGATTCCTTGTTACCAAAGCCAAACCTTAAGGTGTTTGTAGATACACAAGATGTGCAGTAGTTACTCTCGAAAAAGCGCATGGAAAGAGTGCCAATCCCAAAAAAAATAAGAGACAATGCTTTGGCAGATAAGGCTGCAAAAGAAGCCGCACAAATGAGAAGTGAGGAGGTGCATTATGAAAGAGGCCTAATCCCATATTTGAGTACAGATTTGGTTCCAATCTACTCTCCAGCTGAGCATGAGAGAGCTCTTGAATACAAGGCAAAGCAAACTAAAGATGGATGGTAGATAGTCCTAAGAGGTAAAGTGTTCATATCCAGGCCTCTTCTGAGCTTTATAGTGAGAGACTTGCACCAGGCTACACATCTAAGAAAAATTGCAATAGAAGATCTACTCGTGAGACACAGTGTAGCCCCTAAATTAAAATGGCCACAGGCCTTGCCAATCGCCTTAACTCGAATACAGTGCACTCCCAGGGGAAGTATTAAATTGACACCGTTTAAAATGTTATATGGGCGCCCACCTCAGATGTTACCTATGGCTGATAGTTTAAATATAAACTTAAAAGTAAGGGCTTTAAAGATCCATGAATATGTTACTGCCTTGCAGTCTGTTTTGTCTTGTCTTCACAGGTTCCTAGCACCATACGAATCCTTGCCTTTAGATGCTCCAGTGCATAATTTCAGTCCTGGTAATTAGGTGCTGATCCAGTCCTGGAAAGATGAACCACTTACTGAAAAATGAAAGGGTCCATTCCAGGTTCTACTCACCACTCACACGGCTATAAAAGTCGCTAGAAGAACGAAGTGGATCCATCACACCCACATAAAAGCATCACCTGCACCAGAGAGGGTCACACTGGAAGCTGACCCACCTGAAGGCCACCGTTAAAGTAGCAAACCACTAGAAAAATAGGGCAACTTATAAAACAAATGAGTAAAAACTGTGATGACACTGTAATAACAACTGTCAGATTCAGAACCAAACAAGGTAGGGGGTGAACTAGTTACAAGATTGCTTACCCTGGGTTTATACCCAAAAATTATTGCAGAAAAAGTATCCTAGGCCTCACTTGCCATTTAGAAGAGACCATCAGTGCCACAGCCATAATGGTAAGGGCCATGCAATCTGAAATTGAAGATCTCAGCCAGCTAGTGGCCCAGTATCAGTTTGTTTTAGATTATTTCTTAGCACGCCAAGGTGGCTTCTGCACCCTAGTGAAGCAAGGGTGTAGAGTAAAGTTCCATGATTTAAACAAAACCATAGAAGATGAAATTGCCAAACTACAAGATATGATTGGACAGAATTATTCAGGAGCAAGTGATCCTTGGTTATAGTTGACTTCCCGGCTCCCTGATTTTGCATGGTTAAAACAACTTGTAATCAATGCAGTCTTGTTTGTTATGATATTATTGATGCTGGTTTGTGCCTTTAAGTGTGTAGTCCACTGCTGGACCAAAGAGAGGTATGAGATTTAAGAAAAGCCTTTTGAGGGGGGACTGTTATAGAAATTTCAGTTGTAGTATGTCTGTTATCCCATGATTTTATAAGCTAGGCTATGTCTGTTTTACCTCAGTGTGAGACTGCCATGCTAAACAAAGACACAGCGCCTTATCAGAGACTCAAGAATGCCAAGAATGTGTTTACTAGAGTACAAGGCTACCTCTCTACGCATGCCTAGATATGTCAAAGGTGCTGCCTGTCTTCTGTTTCCCTCTCAGCTAGACAAAGGGATTAGTACAGCGCAAGCGTAAGACAGCCCCAAAGGTCTGGCCTATATAAACTTTTGAATCACATCACTTGATTGTAACCTTTGATGGAGCGTTAGCCCCAAGGGTTGCCTTATTCTGCAGAATAAAATCGTGTTGGACCAGATCTCTGCCTCCTCTCGTTCTTGGTAAACGAATTGGAAAGTCTACCAGGGAAAAGAACACAATTTTTGTAACATAAGGGCAACGCAAATAGCGTTCCCTTATTTTTGCCGTAGTCTACGTAAATCCTTACGTAGACTAGACATGCCAAAATAAGGAACGTAAATGGCGGCGCCCATGGGCCGCCGCCATTTGCGTACGCGCTTTTTTTTTTCTTTCCAAAGTCACCCGTGATAGGCTATGTGACGATTTACGTAGCCTATCACGGGTGTGTTGTTTTTTTTTACCGCACTTTTTTTTTTTGCAATGGCGGCGGCGGCAGCTGGCCGGGACAGCAGTCGCTGCCCCTGCCCCTGCCGAACTGCCGCCAAACCGCCGCCGAGAGGGACATTCGGCCACGGTAAGTCCCATCACGGGGGGGGGGTGGGGGGCCGGCAGAGAATTTCCCCACCGATTTTGGGGGGCCGAATGCATTGGCATTCGGCCTCCCGAAGATTCGGGGAGAAATTCTCTGCCATTCCTATGCAGGTGTCTTCAACTGCTTCCAGCACTCCTTTTGTGCTAGGGTTCACTAGCACCTAAAAACTATTGCTTTTCATCCCCAGATTTTGTAGTGACTTTCACCATTACATACATTTTGTCAGTTCTAGTTCAGTCCACAGTGCCATCACACCTCAGGGACTGCACTGCACCAATGTACCTTCAGTCAATTTCTTGGTGAGTCTGTCTCTGTCATTTTCGACAGCGCACTGCATAAATTCTTTGTGGGCATTTGCAGTCAAGTACTGAAAGTCCATCTCAATCCTATGTACCAATTCTGCACTGATGGGGGAGGGGGGACACCTAGATGCTAACTTACAACTACTCTTGAAGGAAATGAGTACACACTGAGAGTCAGTTTCTTTGCATCTCCTTAAGTGCGCCGGAGGAGGATGCCAACTCAGCTAGTTTTTCATTGGTCTTGGATATTGCTTTTCCCATAGAGGAGACTTGTGTGGCTTCCACAGGTGCCAAGGCTGAGAGCTGGTATGTTTTAATACTTTTACTCAGCTAGTATTGTTTCAGATGCTTCTGAATGGTCTCACTCCTGTAAATGCTCCCACCCACATTCTTTTGTGACTGGGGGCAGGGGTTGGCATTTGAGTACTTTGTGAAAACAATCTGACTATGTCGGGAGACCTGAAACATGCTCCACACCTAACCAAGAGCTGGCCATTTCGATGAAAGTGTTTGCAGTTGTCATCTTTTGGATGGTGCTTGATTAATTGGGAGGCTGGTTTCATAACACCTGGTGACCTGACACTCCAGATGTGGCTGGCTTGGACACGGTGCTTTCAGCATCTCCGACGGCATTGTGCGCTTCCCCAGTTTTCTCCTGACAGTCGGCAGAGTCAGGGACATCTGGGAGTACAGGTGGCGGAGCAGGAGGCCTTGCAGTGGTATCTGCAAGCGCTAGAGGTTGATCAGCAGGCGCAGATGGGAGCTTAGCTCGACTGGCATGGTGGCAGGGGGTGCATGAGTCATGTCAGCTGGCAAAGCCGCCGCAGGTAGGGGTGGGGGTGGTGCATTATGGGAGGGTACAAGCCAGTGTGGCAGGGAGCTTGGTTTTGCACCAGCAGCCTTGCGCTGATGTTTTTTTGTTTTTTTCATTCTATGATTTTCCAAAATGAATTCTTACATAGGAATGATATGCAGGAGATTAACTACTGACAGACCATATGGGTTGAAAGAAAGCTGAATAACTGTTTTTTTCCCATTTGCCTAAATGTATTCTTCCAGACACAGACCTTGTTCTTGTCCTAGCCCTCAAGAAACTCTTTCCAAAAGCAAAGCGGTTTAGTGAAGGCTGGGCTCCACTCTCGCTATGCAACCTGTGCTCCAAGTCCTGTCTCCAGCAGCTGCAGTTCTCCTCAGCAGCCCTTAAACTGACTTCTTCCATCTCAGACCTTCAGCCAAATGTAGCCTGGGTAATACAGTTCTCTCTAGTCCCTTTCAACAGGCAGCTCAATCCAGGACAGACCAACTCTACTGCCAGCAGCTACAGTACGGGACACATGTCTCTATTGTGCCATCCTCCAGTTCTCATAGTCCTTTGGGGTCTTGATGTTCCTGTTTGTCAGTATTAATTCTTCACCCTTCCAAAGAACTGTAGAATCCTTGGAGATCTCTCATATCATATGACTGGACTTCCAGAAGCACAGCCAGGCCTCACAGACTGAGCTTGGCCAAAGAGAGCAAGTAGTGATGTCAGAGAATTCCACAATGGATCTCGGTGAGGCCGAATGCCAGTGCATTTGGCCCCCCGAAATCCATCGCGGAACGAAGCCCCTGCCCCCCCAACCCACGAAAGGTGCGCGGGATGAACTCCCCACTGCCTCCAACCCACAAAAGTCACGCGAAATGGAGCACATACCTGCTCCCGTCCGCGTTGCTTTGCGAAAGGCATCCGTCCTGCAGCCACCATTCTCCTCCTCTTCATAGCCGTGATAGGCTACATAAATACTTACGTAGCCTATATTGGCTAACGCAGGGATGCCATTTGTGTCCCTGCAGAGTCCATGATAGGTTATGTAAGTATTTACATAGCCTATCACGGCAGGGGGGAAAAAACCCAGCGTATGGCGGCTATGATAGGCTATGTACGTATTTACATAGCCTATCATGGCAGGGGGGAAAAAACCCAGCGTATGCAAATGGTGGTAGCTGCCGCCATTTGCATACACTGGGTTTTTTTTTCCCTTGCCATGATAGGCTACATAAATACTTACGTAGCCTATCATGGCTAAATACAGGGACGTAAATGGACTGTGTTATTACAGGAAGACTTCCAGGAGCAGCAGAGAGCTAAAATACTGCCATGCAATCTTGAATACCACTTCTACACATAATTCAGGAGAGCAACCAATGCCCCATCAGACCTAATCATGGCTATAACAAACTGTCTAAAATGCTTCAGCTATTGGTATTATTTTATTACATGGCGCGTAACTTTCATTGCAGTGTGATCAGCCAGTCTCGATAAGAACTCATCTCATCTCACCACAATCCATGTTTTTACTGAAGGCTTAAATAGTTTATTTTTCTGGTGTCTACAATGCAATTGTGCTACCACAGTATTTTCCCCAAAGTAATGTGTTTGTTTTAATACTTACTTCTGTTAGCAAAATAGATAGACTATTTCAGAGGTTTGAGTGCATTTGGATCGATCGGAATTTCCCCACCCTCACTCTGCCGATGATACTTTGCCAAAGTTAAGAAGTGCCTTTTGATGAATGCTTGTCTTTTTGAACATAACACAGCTTCCCCAGTCTCCTCCCTTCCCTGCCCCGGGACTTCCCCCCTTTTCCCCATCTCCGTGCTCCATTTCTGAGTGCAGAGACATAGCCAGAACTACACTTGCTACAAGGGGGAGGGAGGAACACCATTTCTGAAGTCATTTCTGTTTCTGAAGTTAGATCCCAGAAATGGAACAATCCTATGACCCCCAAGACGCTGTCTAGGGGCATAGGATTGCTCTCTAAATTAGCTGAATCCTGTTTGAAAGCCTTTTCAGTTGGTGTCCAGTTCTAGTCTATATAACAGGATCATTGTAAGGATTCCTTGGACAATGTATATGAAGCAGAGGCAAAAACTGTAAATCACTTTACAAATGCAAACTCTTCTTTACTTGGTATTAAAGCAGCTGGCTGATCATCTCCTTTCCTAGGCAGATCCTTGGTTAACACCTTCAGATGGATGGCTGATGTTTCTTCAAAGGGAGCTAATGGTTAGCAGAAAATTGTGGGTTCCTCTGTGTTTTTTATTGAGAAATCCATCAGAGTGGTTTGTGAAAGTGACAGCCCTGGAGCTAACACTAGGGTGACAGACATTAGATGACTGTGAAAAAAGTCAGGCAGGAAGAGGAAAGTGCGAAGGGGCTGAAGGATGTCACTCCTCTCCCTCAGGCCCTCATATGGGATGACAGAACTTCTACTTTCAACAAATTCTTCTTGGATCTACCTATATCCCAATGAACTGTATATTGTACATAAAATATTTTCTTATTTAAATTTTAGTTAAGTCTCCGGTGCCCTCTGATCCAGAGGAAACCAAGAACAGGAAGTACTACCTAGAAATTCATCACATATGAGGAAAAGTGGGGAAAGCGTAATAGTTGTTGTTGTTCAGTCGTTAAGTCATGTCCGACTCTTCGTGTCCCCATGGACCATAGCACACCAGGCCTTCCTGTCCTGCGCTCTCTCCCGGAGTGTGCTCAAGTTCATATTCATTGCCTCGGTGATGCTATCTAGCCATCTCCTCCTCTGCCGTCCCCTTCTCCTTTTGCCTTCAATCTTTCCCAGCATCAGGGTCTTTTCCAGGGAGTTTTCTCTTCGCATTAGGTGGCCAAAATATTTGAGCTTCAGCTTCAGTATCCGTCCTTCCAATGAGCACTCAGGGTTGATTTCCTTTAGGATAGACCGATTTGACCTCCTTTCAGTCCAGGGGACACATAAGAGTCTTCTCCAGCACCACAGTTCGAAAGCATCAATTCTTCGGCACTCAGCCTTCCTCTCACAGCCATACGTTGCTACTGGGAAAACCATAGCTTTGATTATGCAGACCTTTGTCAGAAAGGTGATGTCTCTGCTTCTTACTATGCTGTCTAGGTTTGCCACAGCTTTCCTCCCAAGTAGCAAGCGTCTTTTAATTTCATGGCTACAGTCACCATCTGCGGTGATCTTGGAGCCCAAGAAAATAAGATCTCTCACTGCTTCCATTTCTTCCCCTTCTATATGCCAGGACGTGATGGGGCCAGATGCCATGATTTTCATTTTTTTTAATGTTGAGTTTCAAACCAGCTTTTGCACTCTCCACTTTCACCCTCAACAAGAGGCTCTTGAGATCCTCTTCGCTTTCTGCCATTAGGGTGGTATCGTCTGCGTATCTGAGTTTGTTGATAATTCTCCCAGCAATCTTAATTCCGACATGTGATTCATCCAACCCGGCATTTCTCATGATGTACTCTGCATATAAGTTAAATAAGCAGGGCGACAATATGCAGCCTTGTCGTAATACTTTCCCAATTTTGAACCAATCGGTTGTTCCATGTCTGGTTCTTACTGTTGCTTCTTGACCCTCGTACAGGTTTCTGAGGAGACAGGTAAGGTGGTCTGGTACTCCCATCTCTTACCTGTAGCATCTAAAATGCTTCAGGTATTGTGATCTTTTTATGACTTGGTGTGTATCTTTCATTACAGTGTGATGTCAAAGAACTACCAGCATAACTTAGCCTTGGTTTTCGCTGTAAAGGAGATCAACGAAAATCCCACCATCCTGATTAATATCACACTTGGGTTTCGCATCCATGAGAGCTTCTACAACCCACAGATGACCTACATGGGCACCCTTAGTCTGCTTTCTACAATGCAGAGATTTCATCCCAACTACAAGTGTGACGTGCGGAACAATCTGATAGCCATCATTGGGGGAATTTACTCTCTCATCTCTCTTGAGACAAGCACAATCTTGGAGACTTACAAGGTTCCACAGGTAGGTTTGTAGACCTGAGCTGGCTTCTTCATCCCAAAATGGCAGAAATAACCCATGGTTCAACCAACAACCCATGGTTCAACAACAGCCCACACTCAATCACTGAGTGTGGATTAGCATGTTGTGCAAACCCAGTCAGAGTTTAGGTAGAGATCTAGGGTGTGACTGTGAGAGAAAAAGGGATGGGGAAATGGCTGGCAGAGTGAGAGCGAAGAGAAGAGAAGAGGAATACGTTTTTGTTGGCTCAGAAAACTGCACTCAAAGAAGTTATTTTGTGTGTTGAGACTCAGATGTCACCTTGTGCTCACAAAGGACAAGTAAAAGCCATTTACTTGTCCTTTGGGGCTAGCCAGGCCAGTGGCAGCCTTATGGCCATTGACCCCCTTCCCCATAGATTTACCGGTCCAGGCAGACAAGATAGGCACTCAGTGTTCCCACAAGGCAAAAGAAGTAGTCTGTGTTTAATTGGTATTTGGATGAGAGGGAAGCCAAGGCAAAGAAAAGCAAGTGTTGACATTTGGCATCTGACCACTGTGAATCCTATAGGTGCCAGTTTTCTCTGGTGTTTGACCACTGTGCCCCAGAGAGAAGAGAAAATTAGGCAGACAATGAGTATTTGGCAGCAGTACACATCCATGCATAGACACAAGTCCTGCTCTTCTCCTCTTCACTGCAACCACATGAAAAACCACAATCAATCTCTTTCAGGATCCCTCCAAAATCCCTCCTCTCTGAATCGTCGCAACACTTTTGTGTCCCCCCCCACTCAATTAAATCATAGAAGCACACAACCCAATTCCCCAGGTTGCTTAAGATGGCTCCACCATCACCACAGCTAGCTTCCACTCCCCACCCAGGTGCTGATGCAGGGTCTGCTTTGCTTTCCTGTGTCCCCATCACCTGCTGCTCTCTGAATGGTCATTTGGGAGGGGGGCTGGCACTTAGACACCAAAGACCAACCCTAGCTGCACCACAGCCCCGGAATCTAATCAGAACCGTCCCTGAAACACAGAACTCTATAGCACAAAACCCAAAATGTCAAGAATGCACACCTTGTAATTTCAGTGTCTTGCATTCAGGTTTTCTACTATTTCCCCAAGGAATACTCCATGCCAAATTTAATCAGATTTTCCAAAACCAAATCTGAAAATGAATGTCTTTGTTTTCACAGTCATTGTTCTCATTTCTTTTGTACATTTGTTTTACCTTAAAGTGCAATACAAATGACGATACACTCATGTCATCATTTGTTTTTGAAATGAATGCACATTTCATCCTGTGGCATATACTGTAATGTTCATTAGCTTAGGCTGGTGAGCAAATTACAATATCTCCCAGAGAAAAAATAGCCTGGCCACTGTTATCCATCCATTACTATCCTCTAGGACGGGATACTATAATACATGATGTGCAAGACTACCTTTGAAGACTTTGCACAGTACAGATTGCAGCATCGAGGTTTCTCATTGGGACTGGGAAAGGTCATGCTAAATATATCTTGCCAGTTCCTTTTCTTGTGATTATTACTTGTATTTATATTCATGAGATGCCAATCAATAAAAGAAGCCAGCAAACAATGTAAAATCAAGAGAATATGTATATGAAGCAGACGCAAGCACTGTAAATCACTTTACAAATGCAAACTCTTCTTTACTTGGTATTAAAGCAGCTGGCTGATCATCTCCTTTCGTAGGCAGATCCTTGGTTAACACCTTCAGATGGATAGCTGATGTTTCTTCAATGGGAGCTAATGGTTAGCAGATAATTGTGGATTCTTTTGTACATTCGTTTTACCTTATAGTGCAATACAGATGATGATACACTCATTTCATCATTTGTTTTTGAAATGAATGCACATTTCATCCTGTGGCATACACAGTAAAGTTCATTAGCTTAGGCTGGTGAGCAAACTACAATATCTCCTAGAGAAAAAAAATAGCCTGGCCACTGTTATCCATCCATTACTAACCTCTATTTATATTTATTTGTATTTATATTCATGAGATGCCAATCAATAAAAGGTGGCGGCAAACAATATAAAATCAAGAGAACACACAGCCAGCACAATAAAAAGCAGCACAAATGGCAACATAATATAATACAGCAGAAATGAAGAGCTAAGACCCCTTAATAAATGCAGACCCTCGAACCTCAGAAAGTGTCATGGGGATTGAATATCATAGATTAAAAGCCTGGGGAGCAGAAATGAGAACAGCAAAAGTCTTAACCTGTAACTGAAAGTAATACAATTTTGTTAGGAGGTGATCTTCCCTTGGGAAGGCACTACATACCCAGGTGGCATCTCCAAGAACGTTCCTCTCCCTAGTGGCCAGCCTACAAAGCTCTGGAAAAGGGGACAGGCAAACCCAGGCCTCATTGGCCATGGGTAAGCACATAAGGGAATCCGTGTTTCATGAAATCCCAAGACACCGGGCCATGAAGAGCTGCGTAGGTCAAACCAGCACTTTGGGCTCCGAGGTGAGCAGGAAACCAGAGCAGATGAGTCAGGGCTATTGTAATACATTCCAATCACCTGCTCCTCAATAGCTGCATTAACTGTCAATCTGTTTTCAGGTCCAATTAATGGTAAAAGCACCTATCTATAGAGACCTTCATGCCTTAAAGACCGAGAAGCTAAAGAACTGAGGGTCTGTAACATAAGCTTGCCAAAATACTGTCTCTCTCCCTAATTTCCCTAACTGAAATTAGAAAGGGTGGGCCAGAGAGAAGAGCTTTTCTGTCAAGTCACCTGGTTTATACAATCTCCCCCGCCGTCCCACCCTGCCCTTGCTAAAGGGAGGGACACCTGGAGCCAACTCTACTATCATTTTGGTTCCAGGTGAACATGTTTTGATTTGCCCCAGCCAGGACTGCTGGGGGCAGGGGGAGCAAAGGGGGCAGTTTGTCCTGGGCCCCAATGCAGCAGCCCCCTCCCCAGACAAGAGCTATTTTATTTTATTTTATTTTAACAAAATGCACGCTATTCACATGAGCCAAGGGAAGGAGAGCATTTTTTTAAACAAAAACAAACAAACAAACAAACATGCTTGCACATCCTCAGAACATTCCTGCTGCTCCAGGGCCTTTTCCTGGCCCAGAAAGGCTTTGGAGTCTACCTGGTGCCCAGCACCATGCAGGACTAGCCCCCCTAATTGATAGGGGAAACGCCACAAAAAATGGCGTTAGCGTGAGCTGGCCAATCAAAGATGGACCCTCCCCTCCACAAGGGGCGGGTGGTTTGGGATCATAGGGGCAGGGATGCACAGAGGAAGGAGGCTGGCTGGCCGGCCAGTAAATGGAGTAGGTGGCTGGCCGGCCAGTAAATGGAGGTGGCTGGCTGGCCAATGAGTGGCCAATCAGAGCCACTGTGGGTGTGTTGGGGGGTCCCAGCCCAGTTGAATGGAGTGGGTGGAGTGACTGAGGCACAGCATCTGCTTTATTTCCATTCTACCCTTCTTCACGTGTAGAAAGTGGAGGGGGGAGGGGGGAGGGGGGAGGGGGGAGAGAGAGAGAGAGAGAGAGAGAGAGAGAGAGAGAGAGAGAGAGCGAGCAGACCATCACTATTTATTTTTTCATAGTTATACTGTCATGTTCTTCATTTAAAAATCTTTCCAGTCTCTGTTGTGGGTGTCTAGAAAAATCCATAGGTGGTGCTGGGTTGTAAACTGCAACAATAATCTTTGTACCCATCCTGTTTACACCATCTCTCTCTCTCTCTCTCCCACCCCCAACCCCCTGCCCCAGTACTCAAAAACAATCTTTAAGTGGCCTCTGCTATAAAAAGTTACTATACTGGATAAATTGGGGTGGAGATGGGCTGGGTGATCGGAACTGGTTTTGAATTGGGGCCTTTTTTGTCTTCCATTATACTTGCCTTAAGTAATTAATGGGCCTCCATTCTGTGGTGCGAGGCATTGCTTCTCAGTCTGTTTTTACTCTTTCCCTTCTTTTGGTGGTGCAAAGTAATGCCTGAGACCATATATTTCTAACCAAGTTCCTCATGGTGTGTATTTGCTGATTTGCTGTCTTCAAAAAAATTATTATTTTCAACCCTGTGATTATGTAACCATACTCAGCACTGACTTCAATTGCCTGCAGCCTCAGTTTTCCTGTGTGTGAAATGGGTTCCCCCCTCCCCCCACTTTCCTCCAGTCATAGATAAGCTGCCTTAGAACACATATTCCTGGCTAAATTCCTCTTTTTTCTGCTTGAAGATAGATAGGTAGATAGGTAGGTAGATAGGTAGGTAGATAGGTAGGTAGGTAGGTAGATAGGTAGGTAGATAGGTAGGTAGATAGATAGATAGATAGATAGATAGATAGATAGATAGATAGATAGATAGATAGATAGATAGATATAGATAGATGGATGGATGGATGGATGCTATAGTTGTTTGAGAAGCTGGGAATTTTTAATGGGATTTATGGTCTTTCAAGTATATACATATTTTCAAAAGGATTGTAATTTTGGTGTGTGATAGCCCCCCCTTCAATTCCATTGCCCCAGGCCCCCAGATTCCTCTGGGTGGCCCTGGTCCAAGCATTCCAGCAGGACTGATGCAAGATAGAGGGGATGCCACTCCCTTTCCCTGTACCGTGTCCCCCTTCCCTTTGCCACCACTGTGTTGGGTCTATGGGTCACTTGCAGGAGTTCATGCAGGTCTTGCAGGAGCTCAGCTGGGTCTCACAAGAGTTCCGAGGGGGCAGAGATGGGGGTGGGGAGAGAAGTGGAGTGGTGCAAATTCCTGCTATTCCCGCTCCATCCCTGATAGAGATGTCACACCCTGCTTCATGGGTGAGCCAGCCCTGCATTCCAGAAAGGAATGTGAATTGTCTAGCTAAACAAGTTTGGTCCACTTCATTGAATTGTTTCTCAGCTGTAATTGTTTACATTTCTATGAACTTCATTTATCTAAAACTTAACCTGTGGTTTTTGAGTTCTAGCCCACATTTATCCATGAAGCTTTTTATCCATATGATTTCAGCTCACTTCTGGCCCTTTTTCCCTAGCATGGAGGGACAAATTGTGATTCCATTCTTAATACCAGATAGTCCCAAATGAGGCTCATCAGTACATTGGGATTGCCCAGTTACTTGTCCATCCATAAAATACATCTGCCTTCTCTTTCAGCTCACTACAGGACCTTTTTCCCCAGCATGGGGTGACAAATCTCTATTCTGGTATTTATACCAGATGGTCCCAAACAATGCTCATCAGTACCAAGGGATTGTCCAGTTACTTGTGCAATTCAACTGGACATGGATTGGGCTCTTTACTGTGGATAATATCCATGGAGAACGTCGTTTGCAGAAATTACTGCCAATGCTTTCACAGGGAGGCATCTGTGTTGCCTTTATAGAAAAATTCCAAGACTTCGAAAAACATGGTGAAAAGGCAGGGTTGTTGTATAATGAATGGGGAGAAAATTCAGCTTTCATGGAAACCAAAGCCAATGTGTTTCTTGCTGATACCGCACATACATCTATATTTAAAATAAGCTTGTTCCTTCAAAGGGCTGTGCTGGACTCACCTATAAATAAGGTATGGATTATGACCACATATTGGGATTTCACAGAAAGCACCGCAGTAGCACATCATGACATACAGTCCCTCCATGGGATGCTATCCTTTGCAATTCACTCAAAGGAACCGTTAGGATTCAGGCAATGTCTTCAGAGTGTAAATCCTTCCTGGGCAAAAGAAGATGGCTTTATGAAGGTATTCTGGGAGAAGACCTTCAACTGTTCATTGAAAAGTCCCTTTGAGAGTGGAGTATTCCAGAAAGACTGCAGTGGAGAGGAGAAACTGGAGAGCCTCCCTGGAACTTTCTTTGAAATGGGTATGACTGGTTACAGCTACAATGTGTACAATGCTGCCTTTGCTGTGGCACATGCTCTACATTTCATGCATGTCTCAAGATCCAAACAGAAATTACGGGGGTCTGGAAGAAAGCTGGAGCCATGGAACGTGCTTACATGGGAGGTATTTTCAATCAAAAGCACATCTCTTATTTTGGGGGATAGGGAAGTGGCTGTGGAGATGGTAAGCCTGTACCAGATGTATTCTGTCATCTAGACATTAAAAGCCACAAAAGCTACATGTGTACCTCTTCCCAGCTTCTCAATGGAGCCTTTCTTAAAGGCACAGTATATGAGTTATTAGCGTTAAGGGTTAGGGGAAAGAGAGATCATGTCACTCATTGCCTCCTCGCAGGGAAAAGGTAATATCCTAAACCACACAAAAACCACCAAATGGTAGAGGCTATAGGAAAGTGTGTGCGTGTGAGTGTGTGAGTGTGTGTGTGTGTGTGTGTTAAACATCAATTCTAATATAAAATTTAAAAACCAAAGTTTTTATAAAATATTACAAACAGATTAAAGAGATCTATGAACACGTATGGAATAGGGGCATTACAAAATTTGTATAGCCTGGTATAGATACCAATTATAATAACAGGTATGTAGGGTATACTTGAGGACTGTTTATATATGTTTTTAACCTTGTTTGTAATATTTTATTTAAACTTTGTTTTTATTTTTATATTAGAGTTGTCTGCATATTTAACACACCCGTATGTGTGATGTATGTGTGTGTATACACACACACGCGCACGCACATCCTTTCCAATAACCTATACTGTTTGATGACTCATTGTCTCCTCTCCATTTCTGTGAGTAACGTATTTTTCTGGAGGATCACAAAACAGAATGGAGAAGGAGGACATGCCTCAACCCCCAGTTACCCAAAATGGTCTGCCACAAATCTCTTTTTTCTACATAGTTAGGAACTGGGGCAGAAAACCCCAGTTTCCCTCAAAGGAAAGATTCTGCATCTGTCCAGACACAGAACTTAAAGCATTTAGGAAGCAAGAGTGAGACATATCCAAAATAAGCTCCACATATCTAAGATAGCTACTTGTCAATGTAATTGTGAGAATACTTGGTTGTCCATTAGTATCTTTTCCTCTTTGAATTTAGCTCCATCCCTTTCTAAGGAGCATCTTATTCAACAACAGCGCAGGAGAGATGATACAGTTTGATGAAAATGGAGATACAGTCACAGGATTTGATGTTACAAACTGGATAATTTTCCCCAATCAGTCTTTTGTGAGAGTTAAAGTGGGAATGTTCAGTCCAGTAGCCCCTCCTGGAAAAAGGTTAACAGTCCATGATAAAAGCATTGTGTGGCCCAGGATGTTTGACCAGGTGAGACAGAAGAAAGCATGCAAGATGTAGCAGGAATTGTTTGTTTAAACTTATTTGACATCATCTGTCATGTTCAACATACATAGGTGGGGTACAACAATAGAACTACAAAGGAATTAAAGTGGTGTGGGAGTTCCCCTTTAGCTTAGGCACACACAGAGAGAAGTTCCACAGTATAAGCCTCAAAATTGTGTTGCTTCTACCAGTGACACCAGTTCAGCTGGAAACCAAGCATCTGTATTCTTCCTTATGAGTAGGGATGCATGACAGTCTTACCTGGCTCCGTTCCGGGGCATCCATGGTGGGGGGGAGGCACTCCATTCCTCCCCCCAAAATCCTCCCCCGCCGGCTCCACTCCACAGTGGCTCTGCAGAGCCGCTGGCCGGGGCCGGCCGCAGCCGGTGTTCTGGCCGCAGCCAGGCTGCTGCGGCTGCAAATGGCATCCGTCTTAGCGGCTGCCATTTGCCTCCTTGCAGTAAGCCATGATAGGCATAGTGCAAGTATTTACGTAGCCTAACATGGCAAAAGGCAGGGACACAAATGGCAAAGAGCAGGTAGCAAATGGGGTAGCGACCGCCATTTCCACCCATGCTCTTTACTGCGATAGGCTACGTAAATACTATGTAAATACTATGTCAACAAAGCCAGCCATTCAAATGGTGGCCACAGCAGCCTGGCAGTGACCGGGAGACAAGCCGGAGCTGCTGCTGCTGCCGCCACCACCAACGCTGCCAGGTAAGCTCCATCCCAAGGGGATTCCGTGGGGTGGCGGGGTGGGAGGCCGTTCCGCCATGGATTCCAGGGCACTGTATTCTAAAGAATCCGGCCTCACTGAAGTCCGTGGCGGAATTCTCTGACATCCCTACTTATGAGGTCTAGAAGTTAGGGATGGCAGAGAATTTCTCCACGAATCTTCAGGAGGCCGAGCGCCGAGGCATTCGGCCCCCCGAAAGTGTTGGGGAAATTCTCCGCTGGCCCCCCACCCCCCCCCCAGGATGGGACTTAACTTCAGCGAATGTCCCTCTCGGCGGCGGGTCCCAGCGGCGGTTCGGCCGGGTTTCGTCAAGAGTAGGGGCAGTGGCCGGTCTCCTGACCGGCTGCCGCCGCTGCCATTACAAAATAAAAAAGTAAAAACAAACAAACAAACACTCACCCATGATAGGCTACGTGACGATTTACGTAGCCTATCACAGCTAGATTTCCAAAGTCAGCTGTGATAGGCTATGTAAATCATCACGTAGCCTATCACGGGTGACTTTTGAAAAAAAATTGCTTACGTAAATGGCGGCGGCCCATGGGCGCCGCCATTTGCGTTCCTTATTTTGGCACGTCTAGTCTACGTAAAGATTTGCGTAGACTACGGCGAAAATAAGGGCAACACAAAGAGAGTTCCCTTATTTTCGCCATAGTCTACATAAATCTTTACGTAGACTAGACGTGCCAAAATAAGGAACGCAAATGGCGGCGCCCATGGGCCGCCGCCATTTGCGTACGCGTTTTTTTTTTCTTCCCAAAGTCACCCGTGATAGGCTACATGACGATTAACGTAGACTATCATGGCTGACTTTGGAAATCTAGCCATGATAAGCTACATTAATCGTTACATAGCCTATCACAGGGTTTGTTTTGTTTTGTTTTGTTTTACTTTTTCTTTCGCGGCCGGGGAGACGGGGTGCTTCTCCCCGGCCTGAATTTCGGCCAGGTGAGGCGGGGCGCCTCCCCCCCGGCCTGAATTTCGGCCGGGTGAGGCGGGGCACCTCCGGCCCCAGCCTGAATTTTGGCCAGGTGAGGTGGGACGCCTCCCCCCCCTCGCCTGAACTTCGGGGGGAGAAGCGAAGCACCTCCCCCACCACGAAGCCAAGGTGCGAAAAGGTAAGTGACTTTCGTACATCCCTACTACAATTGTACAGGCATTCAAATCAATCTGAAAAATTGCCACTGGTACAGCCTGTTAAATAGTGCTTAAGTTGAGCACATTTTAGGGATGTACGAAAACATGTATCTGTTTCGTCCGGGGCATCTGCGGTGGGGGGTAGGCGTGACGTCCCTTCCCCCAAAATCCTCCCAGGCTGGCTTTGGCCTACGGCAACTGGGTGGAGCCACCAGCTGGGTTCATCCACAGCCGGGCATCCAGCTGGGGCAGGTCTGTGGACACAAATGGTGGCCGGTGTAGCGGCCGCCATTTGCATCCCTTCTCTGAGCTGTGACAGGCTGCGTAAATATTTACGTAGCCTATCACAGCTCAGACTGGGGACGCAAATGGCATAGCGGCCGCCATTTGCATCCCCGCTTTTGCCGTGATAGGCTACGTAAATATTCACGTAGCCTATCACGGCTCAGAGGAGGGACACAAATGGTGTAGCAGCCATCATTTGCGTCCCTGCTCTGAGCCGTGATAGGCTACATAGATACTTACGTAGCCTATCACGGTTTGGCAGGGATGCAAATGGCGGCCGGCGTAGCGGCTGCCATTTGTGGCTGCAGCCTGGCAGCGGGTGAAGCCGCTGCTGCCGCCACCGCCACTGGAGCCGCAGCCAGGTAGGCTCCGTTCCGGAGGATTTTACTTGGTGGTGGGGCGGGTTGCTCCCTTCCGCCACGGATTGCAGGGGGGCAAATTCACTAGAATCTATGCCAGAATTCTCCTACACCTTAAATAGTGCTTAAGATGGGCACGTTTATACTTTTTTCTCCAACTCCAGCATGGCTTATCATTAGGGATGTACAAAAGTCACCGTTTCGCGTATCTGCTTCGCGGTGGTGGGGAGGCATGCCTTCCCTCACCCCGGAATCCTTGATGGGGGGGAGACACTCCATCCCTCCCTGCGGAATCCTGCCCAGCTGGCTCCGCTCCGTGGGGATTCTGTACGGGGACATACGGCTGCTGGGCAGCAGGGATGCAAATGGCAGTGGCGGTAGCCACCGCCGTTTGCGTCCCTGTACTTAACAGTGATAGGCTACATAAATATTTACGTAGCCTATCACGGCAAAGTAAAAAAAAACGCGTACGCAAATGGCGGCGGCTACAGCGGCCGCCATCGCTATTTTTCGCCGTTCTAGCCTACATAAATATTTATGTAGGCTAGAACAGCTATAAATAGCGAACGTAAATGGCGGCCTCCATATCTGCCATTTGCGTTCGCTGCGCCCAGCTGCAGCCAGCCAGGAGATCAGCTGCCCCCGTCCCTGCCTCCGCCGCAACTGCTGCTCCCGCCATCGCCCCCGCCAATGCTGCACCTGCCGCACCTTCCGCCGCCGCCCATCGCCACTGCCCCTGCCTCCTCCACCGCCGCACCTTCTTCCACACCCGCCGCCACACCTTCCGCCACCACTGCTGCGGTGCCACCACTGCCGCACCGCCACCGAAGCTGCCGCTGAATCCGCCACAGGTAAGCTTCATCCCGGGGAGTTCCGCAGGGTGGGTTGGGGGGCAGAATAAAATATTCTTTTATAAAATAAAAGACCTTATTCTTGCTTGTTGGAGAGGTATGCCTTTCAGTGGTTTGGCAATGCTCTGAGCAGTTGTTCAAAAAATATTAAGGTTTTTTCTGTCCCATTATAGACAATGGCGTCAAATGCTGGCAAAGCTGTGTCATACATGCTCAGTGTCATCCTGAAGCTAGAATGCTGAAAGTACCTCAGTGCTGTCAAATGGTTTTGCAAGGAAATCGATGTCTGTCCAGAAGGATGGCCTGTTTTCAATCATGAGATTAGGCCATGTTGTCCTGTCTAATGCAATGCAACCACCTGGGATAGTACTATATGTTATCTAGAGGCGGCTCGGCCCTTTTCTCAGGGCCAGGTGCCATCCCTGTTAATTGGGGAGTGACAACAACTGGGTTTGGTGGGGAGTTCCAGCCTCTTGGATGCAAGGGCCATCCAGCCAGGGGATGAACCAGTGCTTGGCTAGAGGAAAATCTGCCCTGGGTTGCCAGGGCTGGACTTTAAAAGAGGGCTTAGGCAGAGGCATGGTGTCTCCCTTCGTCCTGCTGGTTCTGGACCTCCTGACAGCTGGGTACTATCCTGGGAGAGCCATACTTAGATATGTTAAGGATATGCCAGACAGCTTTATTATTTCATTTGGGTGTGTGTTGATAAAGCTCTCTGTGTATATTTAATCAATTTGGCCCTGTATGCTCTTCTGCAACTTGCTACTTCCATTCCTCCCCTTCCCTCTACCCCTTTATTTTTACCTTCATAAACCTTTATCCTACCTTTAGCTGGTGTGATTTTCTCATGCTAGGGATCCTAGCATGAGGGGTGCTTAGGGGACTTTAAAACTGTGCTCCCCCCTGCTGTGGTTGGAATCTGAATCAGGCCACCTGGACTGCACTTTATATTAGGGATGTCAGAGAATTTCGCCACGAATCTTGGGGAGGCTGAATTGGTGGTGAAACGGTCTGCCCCCCCCGCCCCCCACCCAGGACGGGACTTACCTTGGGCGAATCTCCCTGGAGGCGGCGGCTCCATCGGCTGCAGCGGCCGGTCTTCCGACTGGCTGCCGCCACCGCCATTTCCAGTATAAAAAAAAAACAAAGCAAAAAAACGTGATAGGCTACATAAATGTTTACATAGCCTATCATGGCTGAGTAAAAAAAAAAAAACTGCACGTACGCAAATGGTGGCGCCACCTTTTGCATTCCTTATTTTGGCATGTCTAGTCTATGTAAACATTTAAGTTTTAAGTTTTGTTTTTGTTTTTTTATTCAGCCGTGATAGGCTACGTAGCTACATTTACGTAGCCTATCACGGCTGACTGCAGCCGGACATCCGGCCCCTGGGCAGCAGGGACACAAATGGTGGCTGCCGTAGCCACCGCCGTTTGCATCCCTGTATTTCACCATGATAGGCTACGTAAATATTTACGTAGCCTATCACGGCAAAAAAAAAAAAACCCATACACAAATGCTGGCTGCTACGGTGGCCGCCTTTTGCTTTCCTTATTTTTTGCCGTTTTACTCTACGTAAATATTTACTTAGACTACTACAGCGGAAAAAAAGGGGGGAATGCAAATAGCGTAGTGGGCGCTACTTGTGTTCCTTTCTGATTTGCCGTTTTAGCCTACGTAAATATTTATGTAGATTAAAATGGCAAAAAATAAGCAACGCAAATGGCGGCCGCCAGAGCCGCCGCCATTTGCGTACGCGGTTTTGTTTTTGTTTTTTACCCCAGACATGATAGGCTACACAAGTCTTTACATAGACTATCACGTCTAGGTAAAAAACAAAAAAGACAAGACTGCAAATGGCAGCAGCAGCAGCCGGTCGGAAGACCAGCCGCCACCGCCACCGCCGCCGCCACCGAAGCCGCCTCTGAGCCTTCGCCATCCAGAACCTTCCGGCCCAAGTAAGTCTCATGCCGGTGGGGATCCACGGGGGGTGAGGGGGGTGTCAGGCTGTTCCACCATGGACTTCGGGAGGCCGAATGCCAGTGTATTCAGCCTCACTGAAATCCGTGGTGAAATTCTCCGCCTTCCCTATTGGACAGAGAGCTTACATTGGGCAGAGAGCTTACATATGTGCCCATGTACCCCTGCCCACATCAGGCCTCCACACCATCAGGTAAAGCAGGAAGAGGGCTTCAGATTCAAACAGATGGCTCCTAAGTCCTCTAATAACTCCAGATACATTTTGTCAAAACCCACCCACCTCTCTCACTCTCTCTCTCTTTCTCTCTCTCTCACACACACACACACAGACACTGACACTTTTCAAGCTCAGGCTTCCTTAAAGAACCTTTAAATATTAACCCTCAAAGGCTCTCTCCTTCCTTGTACTGCTGATGCATGTGCGCTGTCACAAGTATATATGTGCCATTATCACTTTGTCACTTGCAAATCATAGGTTGTTTTGTGCAGGTTCTGTTGGCTTTTTAAAAAAATAGTCAAAATAGAGATAGGGTGGCAAAACAGGGAGGTCACACATAGACTCAGACGCAAGAGTCATGACTCAATTTGCATCTAAGTCTATGGGCACATCCTGCCAATCGCCATTTTTTATTTTTATTTTTAAAGAAAACATATGGCAATCGGCAGTGACAGGGAGGAGGCGAATGGCTCTGGCTGGCAAGAAGCAGCTGAGTGCTGTTCCACCTCCAATCCTCCTGGAGCAGAAGTAAGTGGTCCCGATCCGCATCGGATTTCTCTGACATCCCTTATTTTGACGGTGATTTAAATACTTTTGTATGTCATCTGCTTAGAGATTTTATTATATCAAATGGTATACAATTATTATCAATCAATCAGTAAAATCTACCCCATTTGGAACACCATGTTTCTTTATATGCAAAAGAGAAATGGCACCTATCAAAATCTATTTTTCTCAGTCCTAACCATTCTCCACTGATGTTTCTGTTTTGTTAGGTGCTGCCCATTTCTGCATGTAATGACAACTGCCATCCTGGTTACATCAGGAAAAAGAAGGAAGGGGAGCCT
Source organism: Heloderma suspectum (assembly GCF_057233095.1). Lineage (NCBI taxonomy): Eukaryota > Metazoa > Chordata > Lepidosauria > Squamata > Helodermatidae > Heloderma > Heloderma suspectum. The sequence goes on along the minus strand of NC_139463.1, from coordinate 88,173,585 downwards.
TTTTGCTGTTATGATTGTGCCCCATGTCCTCAAGGGAAGATTTCTAATCAGAACGGTAGGAGTCAAGCATACTACATATCATATCATATCATATCATATCCAGCAAAACAGATATAATGAAAATGAGCATGGCCTTTGGTCTGGAAGGAGTAGGAACACATTACTGGCCCTTGAATATCAGGCTAGAGGTACAACACTTCTTACAGAAGGATGGAAACCTCTCTTTTTTATGCAGGCCTAGTTATGCTTGGTCACACATTTTGACACTCTAAACATTGGATTGCTGTTGGTTTGTTTTAGTTGGAATTCTCCTTCAAAAGTAAAGGAAAGTACTAGTCCCCTATCCTCAGCACTGGTTAGGCCTCATCTGGAGTACTGTATTCCGTTCTGGGTGCCACACTTTAAGAAGGATGCAGACAAACTGGAGAGGGTTCAGAGGAGGACAACAAAGGAATCAGGGGACTGGAAAGAAAGCCCTGAGGAGAGATTGAAAGAACTAGGCATGTTTAGCCTTGAGAAGAGAAGACTAAGGGGAGATGTGATAGAGCTCTTCAAGTCCTTGAAAGGTTGTCACAGAGAGAGAGGGCAGGATCTCTTCCCAACCATCCCAGAGTGCAGGCCATGGAAGAATGGGCTGAAGTGACAGGAAGCCAGATTCTGGCTGAACATCAGGAAAATGTCCTGACTGTTAGAGCAATGAGACAATGGAACCAATTACTTAGGGAGGTAGTGGGGTCTCCCACACTGGAGACATTCAAAATGGAGCTGGACAGCCATCTATCAGGGATGCTTTGACTTAGATTCCTGCATTGAGCAGGGGGTTGGACTCGACGGTCTTATAGGCCCCTTCCAACCCTACTATTCTATGATTCTATGAAGGAAGAAAGAAGTATTTATAAGCAGCTGCTGACAAAGAACATGGTAATGTGTCATCAAATAAAGTTGCATGCTTTGGATCATGATAGCTGTTTCTGAATCTATGTCAGTCACAAAATTCTAACTTCTCTATGTTTAAATGTTTTCTCAAACAAGAAAGAAAGAAAGAAAGAAAGAGAGAGAGAGAGAAAGAAGGAAGGAAGGAAGGAAGGAAGGAAAGAAAGAAAGAAAGAAAGAAAGAAAGAAAGAAAGAAAGAAAGCAAGCATTCTTTATAGAAAGCTAGATGCCAGGAAGAATGAATATAGTGTCTGCGAAAATTTTACTATATACAGTTCTAATGGATGGATGATAGACAGACAGACAGACAGACAGATTGTTCTACGTTTCTGAGGAGCTCGACTGGAGAAGATTCATGGGGCCAGAATGACTAAAAATGTTCCATAATAGTCAGTGGCAAAGTTTTCAGGCCCATCTTCTGTTATGGAATTTAAAGAAAATCCAATGAATTTAAAGAAAATCCATGGAGTTGGTTGGAGAAGGTAACTTATCCGTATTCACCCCCTCTAGCTAGAAGGAGGGCACAAGCTTGGTGTGAATGGGTAAAAGTACAAGAACATTTGGGACACAAAAAGAAGGATGCATCCAAGGATTATATCTCCTGTCTGGAGATCTGATGTGGAAAAGGCAGGGTTGCTATTGCAGTGTTTTCTCCAACTATGTTCAGCCTGCCTATTTGTAAATAAACTCAAATATTGCAAAATTCCATAATCCTCCAGTGCCTGCCTTCCAATAGAAAACCCAGGTAAACACAACACCCAAGACCAGCCCTACCATCAGGTTCGGTAAGCCACCTGCCTCAGGTGGCAAATGGAGATGGGTGGTGAAATGACCATGCCCTGCCAACTTCCCCCACAACTGCCTGCCCAACTCAGGTTCAGCCACCACTGACATCTTACTTTAGAGTGGAGTTCCAGCTTCTGTCATATTGGGTATTGCATTTCAGAGGATTTGAAATGGCAGTTGTCCTCTGCTTTGACTGACACTCTGGAATAGAGTGGGAGCTAAGATTCTACAATAGGATTCTGTGGCTGCTACTGCCAGAATCGAAGATGGTAGGGTGGAAGATGTTAAAAATGACTGGTAGTTTCAACAGGGGCAGGTGCACAGGTGGCAGCCTGATGGGAAAGTCTTTGTTTGCTTAAGTCAGGCAGTGGCATGGCACGTGCTGAGGCCGACTGTGCCGCTAGAGATTGTCAGGGTGTGTGTGTGCGTGTGGTTTCCAGGTGAGATTCCCGTCAGATTTAAACACAGAGGTCCTGGCTCACAGTTCATGCATTACATGATACACCACAAAGCACCATGTTCTAGGGATGTACGAAAGTCACTTACCTTTTCGCAGTTGGATTTGCGGTGGGGGGCAGGCGCTCCGTCCCTCCCCCTGGAATCATCTGTGGGCCGGCTCCGCTCCGCAGTGGCTCCACAGGTCCACTGGCCAGGGCCTTCCGCAGCCGGAATTCCAGCCGCGGATGGGCTGCTGGAGACACAAATGGCGGCCACCGTAGCAGCCGCCATTTGCCTCCAGCTAAGCTGCTGTGATAGGCTATGTAAGTATTTACGTAGCCTATCACGGCAAGCCAAAAAAAAAGATGAAAAACAGCGTACGCTAATGGCGGTGGCTATGGCAGCTGCCGTTTGCGTTCCCTATTTTTAGCCATTTTAGCCTACATAAATATTTACGTAGGCTATTACAGCGAGAAAAAGGAGAACGTAAATAGCGTAGTGGGCACTATTTGGGTTCCTTTTTTTTTTTTTTTTTTACCATAATAGCTTACGTAAATATTTACATAGGCTAAAACAGCAGGGAAAAAAGGAATGCAAATGGCGCCCACTACGCTATTTGCATTCCCCTTTTTTCACCGTAATAGCCTACGTAAATCTTTGCGTACGCTGTTGTTGTTGTTTTTTTGGCTTGCCGTGATAGGCTAAGTAAATACTTACGTAGCCTATCACGGCTATGATGAAGAAGCGAATGGCGGCCGCAAGGTAAGTAATGCGGACGGCAAGGTAACGCGGACGGCAGCAGCTAAGTGCTCCATTTTGCGTGCCTTTCGTGGGTTGGGGGGGCGGGGGCCTCATTCCACCACAGATTTCGGGGAGTCGAATGCACTCACCGAGATCCGTGGTATTCGATCTCACCGAGATCCGTGGCGGAATTCTCTGACATCCCTACCATGTGCTCTCTCATATTAAAGGCTTATTTTGTTATATATATCTTTGCTTTCTAGATATAGATTAATGCAGATGTATGTGGGCAGTGCTGTCTGATAAGTACAGGATCTTTGAATTATTCTACACTGTTGCTTTAAGGTCTCTGCCATCTTGCTAGATGGCAGCTCTCTATCACTGATATAAAAGCACTGTTTTTTCCTTCCAGATATGGATTACTGCATTGAATGTTCAGGACTTCACTATTCCAATCTAGAACAAAATCAATGCATTCCCAAGGTTATAAGCTATCTCTCCTATCAGGAACCCTTGGGGATCACTTTGGCTTTGACTGCTGTTGCTCTTGCTCTGACCACAGGTTTGGTCCTTGGAACCTTTGTGAAGCACCAGGACACTCCCATCGTAAGAGCCAACAACCAGAGCCTCACCTACATCCTGCTCATCTCCCTCCTTCTTTGCTTTCTCTGCTCATTACTGTTCATTGGAGAGCCAAAGCAGATTGCCTGCCTCCTCCGGCAAACAGCTTTTGGCATCATCCTCTTGGTTGCTCTTTCTGCTCTTTTGGCAAAAACCATTACTGTGGTTCTGGCTTTTATGGCCACCAAGCCAGGATCCAGAATGAGGAAATGGATCGGAAAAAGGGTTGAAAATTTGATAATCAGTTCCTGCTCCTTTATTCAAGCAGGAATTTGCATAATTTGGCTAAGTACATTTCCTCCATTCCCAGATATGGACAGTCATTCACTGAATAGAGACATTATAGCAGAATGTAATGAAGGTTCTACCATCATGTTCTACTCCGTTGTGGGCTACATGGGCTTTCTGGCCATTGTCAGCTTCACAGTAGCTTTCTCAGCCAGGAAGTTGCCAGACAGTTTCAATGAGGCCAAATTTATCACTTTCAGCATGTTGGTCTTTTGTAGTGTTTGGCTCTCCTTTGTTCCAGCCTATCTGAGCACCAAAGGGAAATATTTAGTGGCTGTGGAGATCTTCTCTATCCTAACTTCCAGCGCTGGCATACTTTCTTGCATCTTTTTTCCCAAATGCTACATCCTTTTGTTCAGGCCTGAACTGAACATCAGAGGGCAAATAACAAGGGCAAAATGAATGTGAAAGACAGTGAAAGACTGTCAAAATCAGTAGTTTCACCTCAAAATGTGTGTATTAAATGGAGTAGCATTCAAAGTCAATAAAAGGGTGGGAAAAGCAGTACTGGGGTCCAATCTCAAATGCAATAGAATGATCTCAGTACGAATCCAAAGCAAACCATTCAACATCACAGTAATTCAAGTCTGTGCCCCAACTAGGGATGGCGGAGAATTCCACCACAGATTCCAGTGAGGCGGGATTCTGTAGAATCCGCCCCCCTGGAATCCATGGTGGAATGGCCTCCTGCTCCCCCACCCCCCACCACGGAATCCCCCGGGACAGCACTTACCTGGAGCTGATGCGACGGATTCGGCAGTGGCGTTTCCGGCAGTGGCGACTGGTCCCCTGGCCGGCTGCTGCCGGGCTGCTATGGCCGCCATTGCCATCCTTCGAGCTGTACTAGGTTTTGTAAGAATTCACGTAGCCTATCACGGTTAACCCCCCCCCCAAAAAAAAACAGCATACGCTAATGGCGGCAGCTACGGCAGCCGGCATTTGTGTTCTATATTTTTCGCCGTTCTAGCCTACGTAAATATTTACGTAGGCAATTACAGCGGGAAAAATAGGGAACGGCAAATAGCGTAGTGGGCGCAAAAAATACGAACGCAAATGGCAGCCCCTGTAGCCGCCACCATTTGAGTATGCTGGGTTTTTTTTGGGGGGTGTTAGCCGTGATAGGCTACATAATTTCATACGTAGCCTATCACGGCTGCCTGGCTGGATGCAAATGGCGGCAACTACGGCAGTCACCATTTGCATCTGCAGCAGCCTGTCTGCACCCAGAAATATGGCTGCAGACAGCCCTGGCCAGCTCCTCCACGGCCTGGCCGCAGAGCAGAGCCGGCCGTCGAGGATTCCGGGGGGGGGAGGACTGGATCGCCTCCCCCCCATTGAGGATTCCAGGGGGAGGGATGGAGCACCTCCCCCCATCGAGGATTCCAGGGGGAGGGATGGAGCGCCTCCCCCCCAGTGGTTGCTCTGACTGGAACAGGTTATTGATTCGTACATCCCTAGCCCCAACCACTTAGGCTGAAGAAGCTGAGGTTGATCAGTTCTATGAAGACCTAGAACACCTTCTAGAACTAACACCAAAAATGATGTCCTTTTCATCATAGGGGATTGGAATGCTAAAATAGAAAGTCAAGAAATCACCGGGATAACAGGCAAGCATGGCCTTGGGGTACAAAATGAACAGGACAAAGGCTAATAGAGTTTTGCCACGAGAACACGCTGATTATAGCAAACACTCTTTTACAAAAGCACAAGAGGTGACTCTACACATGGACATCACCAGATGGCCAATATCATAACCAGATTGATTATGTACTTTGCAGCCAAAGATGGAGAAGCTCTATACAGTCAGTAAAAACAAGACCTGGAGCTGACTGTGGCTCAGATCATGAGCTGCTTCTTGCAAAACTTTGGCTTAAATTGAAGAAGGTAGGGAAAACCACTAAACCATTCAGGTATGACCTAAATCATATCCCTTATGAATATACAGTGGAGGTGAGGAATAGATTTCAGGGATTAGACCTGATAGACAGAATGCCTGAGGAACTATGGAAAGAGGACCATAACATTGTTCAGGAGGCAGCAACTCGATCCATCCCAAAGAAAAAGAAATGCAAGAAAGCAAAGTGGCTGTCTCATGAGGCTTTACAAGTAGCTGAGGAAAGAAGGGAAGCGAAAAGCAAGGGAGAAAGGGGAAGATATATCCCACTGAATGCAGAGTTCCAGAGAATAGCAAGGAGAGACAAGAAGGCCTTCTTAAATGAACCATGCCAAGAAATTGAGGAAAACAATAGAATGGGAAAGACTAGAGATCTCTTCAAGAAAATTGGAGATCTCAAGGGAACGTTTTGTGCAAAGACGGGCATGATAATGGACAAAGAAGGCAGGGACCTAACAGAAGCAGATGAGATTAAGAAGAGGTGGAAAGAATACACAGAAGAACTATACAGGAAAGATCTTAATGTCTCTGATAGCCATGACAGTGCGGTCACTGAACTTGAGCTGGACATCCTAGAGAGTGAAGTCAAGTGGGCCTTGGGAAGCATTAGTAACAACAAAGCTAGCGGAGATGACAGTATTCCAGCTGAGCTATTTAAAATCCTAAAAGATGATGCTGTGAAAGTGTTGCACTCAATATACCAACAAATTTGGGACAACCAACAGTGGCCACAAGACTGGAAAAGGTCACTTTACATTCCAATTCCAAAGAAGGGCAATGCCAAAGAGTGTTCAAACTACTTTACAATTGCGCTCATTTCACATGCCAGCAAGGTGATGCTCAAAATCCTACAAGCTAGGCTTCAGCAGTATGTGAACCAAGAACTACTGGAAGTACAAGCTGGGTTTCAAAGAGGCAGAGGAACTAGAGATCAAATCATCAACATTCGCTGGATCATGGAGAAAGCAAGAAAATTTCAGAAAAACGTCTATTTCTGCTTCTTGGACTGCGCTAAAGCCTTTGATTGTGTGGATCGCAACAAACTGTGGTAAATTCTTAAAGAGATGGGAGTACCAGACCACCTTACCTGTCTCCTGAGAAACCTTTACGAGGGTCAAGAAGCAACAGTGAGAACCGGACATGGAACAACCGGTTGGTTCAAAATTGGGAAAGGAGTACGACAAGGCTGTACATTGTTGCCCTGCTTATTTAACTTATATGCAGAGTACATCATGAGAAATGCTGGGTTGGATGAATCACAGGTCGGAACTAAGATTGCTGGGAGAATTATCAACAACCTCAGATACACAGACGATACCACCCTAATGGCAGAAAGCGAAGAGGATCTCAAGAGCCTCTTGTTGAGGGTGAAAGAGGAGAGTGCAAAAGCTGGTTTGAAACTCAACATTAAAAAAATGAAGATCATGGCATCTGGCCCCATCACTTCCTGGCATATAGAAGGGGAAGAAATGGAAGCAATGACAGATTTTATTTTCTTAGGCTCCAAGATCACTGCAGACGGTGACTGTAGCCATGAAATTAAAAGATGCTTGCTCCTTAGGAAGAAAGCTATGGCAATCCTAGACATCATAGTAAGAAGCAGAGACATCACCTTGCCGACAAAGGTCCATATAATCAAGCTATGGTTTTCCCAGTAGTAACATATGGCTGTGAGAGCTGGACTATAAGGAAGGCTGAGCGCCGAAGAACTGATGCTTTCAAACTGTGGTGCTGGAGAAGACTCTTACGAGTCCCCTGGGCTGCAAGGAAGTCAAATCAGTCCATCCTAAAGGAATCAACCCTGACTGCTCATTGGAAGGACAGATATTGAAGCTGAAGCTCAAATATTTTGGCTACCTAATGCAAAGAGAAAAGTCACTGGAAAAGACCCTGTTGCTGGGAAAGATTGAAGGCAAAAGGAGAAGGGGATGGCAGAGGATGAAATGGCTAGATAGTATCACGGATGCAATGAATATGAACTTGAGCACACTCCAGGGGAGAGCGCAGGAAAGGAAGGCCTGGCGTGCTGTGCTCCATCGGGTCACCAAGAGTAGGACATGACTTAACAACTGAACAACAACAACAATTATTTATGATGGAAAACATTGATCTTAATTCTCAAGCAAGCAGGGCCTATTGTATTGATGAACATGGAACTTGATTCTATTCCTATTATTTGGAAGTATGTCATACTGAGTACACTGGAGTGTTTTGCCTAATAATCATCTGGAGAAGCTGGTGATTTGGCTAGTGTCCACATATCTTTTCCACATTTGTCCTTTGGGCTACAGGAAGAATCAGGCATGCATGCTCTGACTAAATCTTGAATCTATATGTGTTCACCACTGATTTGATACAAACACAATATGTTCTTATGTGAGCATTAAAAAAAAATCCCTCTTTTACCAAATTGTTGTTTATTCAGTCAGCCGCTCCCAACTCTTCATGACTTCATGGACCAGCCCACGCCAGAGCTTCCTGTCGCTCATCGCCACCCCCAGCTCCCCCAAGGTCAGGTCTGTCACCTCCCTAATATCACCCATCCATCTTGCCCTTGGTCGGCCCCTCTTCCTTTGGCCTTCCACTTTCCCCAGCGTCAGCATCTTCTCCAGGGTATCCTGTCTTCTCATAATGTGGCCAAAGTACTTCAGTTTTGCCTTTAATATCATTCCCTCAAGTGAGCAGTCTGGCTTTATTTCCTGGAGTATGGACTGGTTTGATCTTCTTGCAGTCCAAGGCACTCTCAGAATTTTCCTCCAGCACCACAGTTCAAAAGCATCTATCATTCCTTATGGTCCAGCTCTCGCAGCCATAGGTTACTATGGGGAATACCATTGCTTGAACTATGCTGACCTTAAATATATCCTTCCTATACAGATCTTCCATATCTTCTTGCCACCTTTTCTTGATCTCTTCTGCTTCTGTGAGGTCCTTGCCATCTTGGTTTTTGATCATACCCATTTTTGCCTGGAATTTCCCTCCGATGTTTCTAATTTTCTGGAAGAGGTCTCTTGTCCTTCTTATTCTATTATCTTCTTCCACTTCCGCACATTACTTGTTGAAAAATAATTCCTTATCTCTTCTGGCTAACCTCTGGAATTTTGCATTTAATTGGGCATATCTCCCCCGATCACTGTTGCCTTTTGCTTTCCTTCTTTCTTGGGCTGCTTCCAGTGTCTCAGCAGACAGCCATCTTGCCTTCTTGGTTTCCTTTTTGTTTGGGACATTTTTTGTTGCCGCCTCCTGAACCATGTTGCGAACTTCTGTCCATAGTTCTTCCGGGATCCTATCTACTAAATCTAGTCCCTTAAATCTATTCTTCACCTCCAGTGCATATTCATGAGGAATATGAGTGAGCTCATATCTAACTGCTCTGTGGGTCTTCCCTATTCTCTTTAATCTGATTCTAAATTGTGCAATAAGAAGTTCGTTATCTCAAATAAAATCAGCTCCACGTCTTGTTTTTACCAACTGCATAGACGTCCGCCACCTTTGGCTACAAAGGATGTAGTCAATCTGATTTCGGTGTCGACCATCTGGTAAAGTCCATGTATAAAGTCGTCTCTTAGGTTGTTGGAAGAGAGTGTTTGTTATGCACAGGGAGTTGTCTTGGCAAAATTCTATCAGCCTATACATCCTGCTTCATTTTGTTCTCCCAGACCATGTTTGCCTGTAATTCCAGGTGTCGTTTGACTACCCACCTTAGCATTCCAGTCTCCTGTAATGAAAATAACATCTTTGTTTGGCGTACTATCCAGTAGATGCTGCAGATCCTCATAGAACTGATCTACTTCTGCTTCTTCAGCATCTGTGGTTGGGGGATATATTTGGATCACTGTGATGTTAAATGGCTTACCCTGAATTCAAATTGAGATCATTCTGTCATTGTTTGGACTGTATCCAAGCACTGCTTGAGCCACTTTATTATTAATTATGAAGGCTACTCCATTTCTTCTGTGGTCCTCTTGTCCACAGTAGTAGATCTGGTGGTCATTTGATGTGAAGTGGCCCATTCCAGTCCATTTCAGTTCACTGACACCCAAAATGTCTATATTTAATCTTGACACTTCCCCAATAACCACATCCAATTTTTCCTGGCTCATAGATCTTACATTCCAGGTTCCTATGGTGTGTTGATCTTTAGAACATCGGATTCATCATTCACCACCAGCACCATCGGCTGCTAACCGTCCTTTCGGCTTTTAGCTAGCTGCGTCATCACATCTGGGGCTAGTTGAACTTATCCTCTGTTCCTCCCCAGTAGCATTTTGATCATCTTCTGACCTGGGAGTCCCATCTTCTGATGGTATAACGACATATCTCTGGTTGTACTGATCCATTTAGTTTTCATGGCAAGAATACTGGGGGTGGGTTGCCGTTTCCTTCCCCAGCGATCATATTTAGTCTGACCTCTCTGCCATGGCCTTCCCGTCTTGGGTGTCCCTTCACGGTTTTGCTCATGACATCATTGAGGTGCTCTAGCTCCAGCACCATGACAAGGTAATGATCTCTTTTGCTGAAGCTCTTACCAAATATCCAGATATAATTCACCAGATCAGATGGTGGCAAAGAAGCCCCTGGTGAATATAACTCAAGCCATTGCAAATCATACCCAAGAGTTGCCCCACTCAGTGATACTATTGATCTGGAGCTGTGCTCCATGACATATGTTTCATTTGACATCAGTATCAATGCGGGGAGGACCATGTCCTAGAGCCTTGATGGAAGTGTGACATTAGGTCCACTTTTAGGCTTTTACCAGTGCACCCACTGAGTTTCAATTGTTAAGATCCTAGTTTCCTGGGATCTTTCTATTTTTATATGTATTAGCCCATGGGCTCTTCTATTTAATGCTCATATTTTGAGCAATTCAGTGCCTTCTTGGAATGGTATTTGAGGGGAAGACCTATGTAGCTTTCAGTAGTTCACTATTTGGATGATTTTTGTTTGTTTTTGTTTACATAGCAGGCCTGATCTTGCATCTGCATTAGGGATGGGAGAGAATTTCTCCCCGAAACTTCGGGGGGCCTAGTGCCAACGCATTCGCTCCTCCGAAGGTTGTTCAGGGAGAAATTCTCCACCACCACCCCGCCGCCCCCCCCCCCCCCCCCGGGATGGGACTTACCTTTCACAAATGTCGCTCCCGGCAGCGGGTCCCAGCGGCGGTTCGGCAGGTCTTCGTCAGGGGCGGGGGCAGCACCCGGTCTTTTGACCGGCTGCCGCTGCCGCCATTACAAGAAAAATAAAAAAAACACGCCCCTGTGATAGGCTACGTAACGATTAACGTAGCCTATCACAGCTAGATTTGCAAAGTCAGCCATGATAGGCTACGTTAATCGTCATGTAGCCTATCATGGGTGACTTAAAAAAAAAAGCGCGTACGGTAATGGCGGCTCCCATAGGGAACCGCCATTCGCATTCCTTATTTGGTCCCTGTAGTCTACATAAAGATTTACGTAGACTACGGCGAAAATAAGGGCAACGCAAATAGTGTTGCCCTTATTTTCGCCGTAGTCTACATAAATCTTTACGTAGACTACAGGGACCAAATAAGGAAAGTGAATGGCGGCTCCCTATGGGGGCCGCCATTTGCGTACGTGCTTTTTTTTTTTTTAAGTCAGCCGTGATAGGCTACGTGACGATTAACATAGCCTATCATGGCTGACTTTGCAGATCTAGCCATGATAGGCTACATAAATCGTTACGTAGCCTAACACGGGGCTTTTTTTTTTCTTTTGAAGTTCGCGGCCGGGGAGACGGGGCGCTTCTCCCCGGCCTGAATTTCGGCCGGGCAAGGCAGGAAGCCTCCCCCCCCCTGGCCTGAACTTTGGGGGGAGAAGCGAAGCGCCTCCCCCCCACCGCGAAGCAAGCTGCGAGACCAGGTAAGTGACTTTCGTACATCCCTAATCTGCATAGCCTGCCTGGCTACACTTCAGCACTTGGCACGGGAGCTTGGGGGTCCCTCTAGCTTCATCGAAAACAGACGGTCCTAATTCAAGACTGATTTTTCTGGGTGTTGAATTAGATTCTGTGGTGGGACTGTATCTGTATTCTGCCACAGGTTGAGTTCTACTTGTTGAGGGAATTGTTGAGACCGCTTAAGGAATCAGTGGGATGACTTGGGCTTCTGGGATCTACTATGGTTTTCTGTAGGATCCTTTCATCTCCCAGTCAAATCCAATTACATTGTAATAGCGCAAAAAGATGGACATCAATTCATAAAACAAGGTGCCTCTAAGCACATGTCCAATGCAGGAATTTCTTTTTACTTCCAAAACTGGAGCTCACACACAAATCCTTTCACACACCAATCTCTTCCTGTTTTCCCTTAAGTTTTCTTACCTAATTAATGGTGGGAAAAAGTATTCTTCTTGTTCATATTTTTAAACCACTGGGAGTTGTGTTTTTTTTTTTTAAACTCCTTGCTTCTCTACTGCAAATCCCCTTGGATTCTACGAGTAGGCCCCAAGCTACTTTCTGTCCAGCCATGCGTTAAGGAACACAGGAAGGTTAGGTTAATATACTCTCAGGTAATGCCTGGACACCTCAGCCACTACTGAGACTTAGGGTAGTCATGCCTTTAGTGCAAGAATCTAATAGGCCATTACAGATTTGCCTTTTGTAAGTGTTTTCTAGTTTTAGAGTTTCAGAAGCCTTTGCCTGCCAGTTAACTACCTATAGCCGATCAAATACACTTCAAACACCTCAGATACGCAGGGGATACCACCCTAATGGCAGAAAGCGAAGAGGATCTGAAGAGCCTCTTGTTGAGGGTGAAAGAGGAGAGTGCAAAAGCTGGTTTGAAACTCAACATTAAAAAAGGAAGATCATGGCATCTGGCCCCATCACTTCCTGGCATATGGAAGGGGAAGAAATGGAAGCAGTGACAGATTTTACTTTCTTGGGCTCCAAGATCACTGCAGACAGTGACTGTAGCCATGAAATTAAAAGACGCTGCTCCTTGGGAGGAAAGCTATGGCAAACCTAGACAGCATAGTAAGAAGCAGAGATATCACCTTGCTGACAAAGTCCGCATAATCAGAGCTATGGTTTTCCCAGTAGTAACGTATGGCTGTGAGAGCTGGACTATAAGGAAGGCTGAGCACCGAAGAATTGATGCTTTCAAACTGTGGTGCTGGAGAAGGCTCTTACAAGTCCCCTGGACTGCAAGGAAGTCAAATCAGTCCATCCTAATGGAAATCAACCCTGAGTGCTCATTGATACTGAAGCTGAAGCTCAAATATTTTGGCCACCTAATGCAAAGAGAAAACTCTCTGGAAAAGACCCTGATGCTGGGAAAGACTGAAGGCAAAAGGAGAAGGGGACAGAGGATGAGATGGCTAGATAGCACCCCTGACACAATGAATATGGACTTGAGCAAGCTCCGGGAGAGAGTGCAGGACAGGAAGGCCTGGCGTGCTATGGTCCATGGGGTCACGAAGAGTCAGACTTGACTGAACGACTGAACAACAACACACTTCAAACAAAGCATACACTAAATATTGTTTTATTTGGATTCAATGTTGGCTGTGTTCTAACAAGGAATAGTAAGGGAAAACATCTTTTGATCCTTTTTTTTTTTTTTAGAAATAGTGATTTTTTTTTAGAAATAGTTTGAAGTGTATTGGGGTCACCAAGAGTCAGACATGACTTAACGACTGAACAGCAACAATTATTTATGGAGGAAAAAATTGATCTTAATTCTCAGTGCTTCAGTGCTAGAATCTATAAGGCCATTACAGATTTGCTTTTGTAAGTGTTTTCTAGTTTTAGTGTTTCAGAAGCCTTTGCCTGCCAGTTAGCTACCTATATCCGATCAATACACTTCAAACAAAGCATACACTAAATATTGTTTTAGTTGGATTCAATTTAGGTTGTGTTCTAATAAGAAATAGTAAGGGGAAACATCTTTTTTGATCCTTTTTTTTTTTAGAAATATACTTGTAGCTTCACAGAACGTGCAGATAAAAACATTTCTTGTTAAACAGAGCACTGCAAAGGAGCTTAATTCCTTAACAGGAAATAGGAATAGAATTTCCAAAATATTTTTTCTCTAGTCAGCTTGAAAAGGAGAGATCTCATTCTAAGTACCAAGGTCCCATTCAGTTCCAAATAGGATATTCAGCTGACAAGTGCACAGGCCTGGTGAGCTTCTTATCTGGAGCGCCCGCATTTTAAAATCAGCACATATTATATCTTTTAGCTATTACCTCATAGCTAATATTCCCTACTGTCCCATAAATTAAGGTTCACAGTCTTACTTATCTTATTGTTAAAGACTTTTCTTTAAAAAGAATGAGAATAGACATAAAAGGCTTCTACATACACTTTTTAGGCTAGATACAATCCATTTTGAATTATTCCTTGGGGAAAATAACTCCTTACTTAAAATTTGCTGACTAAACTTAAGTCTATTTTTTCCTAGACATTTGCATGTCAAGCTTTTTGACAAGTACACTTTGCACTGTGTGTGTGTGTGTCTATATATATATATATATATATATGCACGATCATTCACAGGTAAGCAAAACCTTTAAGTACACTTTTGATCTGGAATAATATAATGCAGTTTCATGCTGGTTCATTTCTTAAATAACTCTTCAGCCCATTCCAGGGTAGCATTTTCCCTTTGGACACCTTCCAGGTCATCTTGACTATTTTTTTTCCCAGTTACCCAAAATTCATTGTAAACCTGCTTTTGTCTTTGTGTATCATCCCTTTAATACAATTTCTACTTTTTTCTCTGTCTTCCCTTCTTGATCCTGAACGAGCTCAGCAGAGCTTCCATTGTTCACAAGCCAGCCAAAAAAGGACAAATATACCTCCTATTTATTCCTTTGAACTTGTCCAGAAGCCAAATAGACCTTTGTCTCTTGCTCTCTGTTTTCCCTAATATTCTACCACAATGCCCACACCTGTACAATTCAAGGTAGAAAGAAACTCTTCTCTGTAGCTCACTCCCACCCCCTACCACCACCAAACATTTCCCCTCTGCTCTCTTCCTTAGAAATTTATTCATAGCGTTTGGGTACTTTCTCCTTGTTCTCAGGCTATTCCTTAAAATCAGGACATGTTATCTTCCTTCTTTCTGCAACCCCTACTCCCCATCACCTCTCCCAAAAGACAAATCAGTCCTTGGCTTTGGAACTCCCTGTTGCTCTTTTAAGCCTTCCTGTCCACTTTCTTCCCAAACCTCTTCATTTGCTCCACCTCCAAAACTTCCTGACAAATCGAAAGAATATCTTCTTCATTCCTGTCATCCCAATACCAAAATGACCATTCTGAAAACTTGTATTTCCCATTCTTCTTCCTTTCCCCTTCCTCTTTTCCATAATTAGCCATATAGACACTTTGCTAGGAACAGACATAAACTTACAGGCCTATGTTTTTCAATGATGCTATGGGCTGGCATTTGTCTCTCTCTTTAAGGATTAATTTAAGTGTAAATGCTAGATGCTATTTTTTGCTCTGTGCTTAAATTAAGCCTGTGTTAAAATTAATTTCCCTTTAAAGTGCTGCTCCCACCAACACCCCTCTTCTAAGTCAGACACTAGGGCTGGCCCCAGACATTTTGCTCCCTGAGTTGGAAGAGTAAATGTCACCCCTCACCCACCCCAGTCAAGGCAAACAAGTTATTTTGGCACATGAGGAAGAAAATCCCACAAGCACCTCACCCCATTCTTGACAGTCAACGGACAATAATAACAAATTAAAAAATTAACAATATGCTGCTTTTTCATGACATCCCAAGACTGCTACCTGAGGCAGCCACCTCTTACGGCCTAATAGTAGGGCCAGCCTTGCCAAACACACACACACACACACACACACACACACACACACTTATTTTCTCTGTATCTATCTGTTTTGCTGTTTTTTAAAAATCCTTGTTATCTTGTACCTTAGGGCACAATCCTATGGCGGTAGTTGGCTGGCTCCAGACTACCCAATGCAGGGTTCTTGGAGTGCAGAAGAGAACTTCTCCTTTGTCCTCCAGCCGCCCTGCATTTGCAGCTAGATGGCCAATTTTGGCAGTTACCAGGGCACCTCAGAGTGGGAGAGGGGGAGGCCAGACAGCTCATACAAAGCATTATAATGGCCCTTCTGTGGTCCCTCCTCACCCCCAGGAACACCCCCTTTTCAGCTGCTCTACATTGCTCTTATGAGCACAGAGCTGGGGACAAACTGCACTGCCTACAAGGAGGTGGGAGAGGGCGTGGGGAGTTGGGTTTCCGGGTACTGAGCTTGGAGTGCTGGCCCCCAGAAAATGAGAAATCTTATGGGCATCTAGACACTGCCTAGAGCCCAAAGGGTTGCACCCTTACTCATTTTTAATGTCCTTTGAGTGGATAATTCTAATTTCCCGGATGTATGTTTTAAATTTACCTGTTCTTCTTGAATACACCAATATTGGTTTCAAGGGCCTTGTCTATGGTCTCTTATCTTTGGGGGTGTCACATTTTCTCTACACCCAGAGTTCAATGTCATATGATTCTGCATATGTGTGTTCAGTTGACATGTATGTAATATGCATGTATATCTGTTATTAGGTACACATTTTAAGGGGTTGGGCAGAAGGCCACCAAGCTCAGCTAGCTAGTGCCTTCCAATTGCAGATTGGCCAGTGATAAAAAAGGAGCCAATCAGGAATAAAATGGGGGATAAAATGTCACCAGGATAAGACACAGACCAAGCAAAGTAGTCTCAGATCTCCTTCAGGTGAACCAAGGTGCTGGACAGGTGGCAGTGATCTGGGCTGCTCCTGACTGGGTATCACACTGCCCACATGCCTTGAGAGTACAGAGCTGCCCCCAATAGTCAGCTCAGGACTTCGATGAGAGCCTGGAGGCAATTTTTTAGCCAGACATCGAGGCCAGTCTGCCTAGACATAGGGAATCCAGTGTCAGATTTTCCTCCTCACTGGCCGACAGTTGTTGAATGAGTTGCATAATCTCCTACTAGTGATCCGCAACCATGAGCATCCACCCACAAGGGCGAGGGATGCAACTCCCCCCGCCCCCTGCAATTCCAGTCATGGTGTCATTCTGAGAGCAGCAAAACCCGCTGCTACCCTGCACCTGCTCTTCTGTCCCTACTTTCAGTTTCCACCCACATGGACAAGGCTCAGGGCAGGACAGGACAGAAGGCCTTACCTTAAAAACAGGATGGGAGGATGCCCTCAAGTTTAACCAGTGCAGGAGTGCCTCCTCCCAAGACACACAGGCAGTCGGAGCATCAAAGTAGCTCCATTCTTAGAGCGGCAACCGCACCTCGTGCTGCGCATGCTTGTCACATACATCTCTAGCCTCCAGTTCCATGCAAAACAGTTGGGCAAGGCCCAGGGAGGGGAGGTCAGTGATGGGGGGGGGAATTCCATCAAGCTCAGCTGGGAGTGGCTGCAATTGAAATGGTAGAACATGGGCCTGGAAGGGGTGGTGAGGCCTGCTTTCTGGCAGGCCCAGCCAGGCAGCTCCACAGCCTTTGGTTTGGTAGCCTGTGGGAGCTAGGGCTAGGGTACTTTCCTGTACCGTAAAGGGTCCATCAGTGACTGTGACTGTGCAAACCACTGACTTCCCATGGTGATTCACATGGCACGGGCCCCTGGCTGTGTTCACTCTAAAAGTGAACCAATTTGTTGTTTTCCAGCCCACAGGTGATGGGATGGGAGATCAGGGGAAAACACAGGAATGTCACCCATCTGGGAAGTGTGTGTGTGCGTTTGTGCGTGTGTGTGTGGGGGGTGCTTGTAAGGACAATCTCTGCCAGCCCCAGAATGACAAGGGAAGATGTGCTCTTTATGTACACTGGCTTTTTGTGGCTTAATCCCCTGCCCCCTGTAAACATGCATAGGATTGGGCTGTTAATGTTGGCATGAGGAAGTACGTGAAAACCCTATTCTTTCACCCGTAAAGGCTGGGAAAGTGCTGAAAGTGAACATAAGGCAAAGGGAGAGATGGCTAACTGACACGTGCTGAGGATAGTCATTCCAGATTTTATTCATGCTCATGGGCATTAGCTGAAAGGGGCAAGGAGGGTCAAGATGAACCATAATCTCCAGATTCCCAGTTTTCTTTTTCTTTTTTTTAAGCAAGTCTCTAGCCCTTATACAACGACAAGGGATATGAAGCAAAATGTGCAGCCACTATTCTGCCTATTCATTTTGTGAGAAAATAGCCTGCTCCCTCCTTTCAGTCTTTTGAACACATGAAGGAAGTCACAGCAATGGTTAATACCCTTCCAGGTGTGTTAAGGCTTTTCGGGGGTCTTCCCTGTTAGGAAGTAACTGCAGCCTCATTAAAAACAAAAAACACCACCATGTAGAAATCCAGGAGTTTTGTATAGCTGGGCAGAAGGGTGTCTACCAAAAAACAAAAGGGAGCAGCAAAGACAGGAGATCATGATCTTTCTAACTCAGGCCATGTTAATATTTTTTTCTGAGTTTAGTATAAACATTTTTTTAAAAAAAATTACCTTGACAATGTCTGCAGATAAAGTTCATCGTTGTTATACTCATATTGTAGGAGGGAGAGCTGTAGAGCTTTCGGCAGTGCACTGCATAAATTCTTTGTGGGCATTTGGAGTCAAGTACTGAAAGTCCATCTCAGTCCTATGTAACAATTCTGCACTGTTGTAGGGGGATACCCAGATGCTACCTTACAATTACTCTTGCAGGAAATGAGTACACACTGAGAGTCCGTTTCTTTGCATCTCCATAAGTGTGCAGGAGGAGGATGCCAACTTGGCTAGTTTTTCATTGGTCTTGGATTAGGGGTGTACGAAACCCCGCTTACCTGGCTCCGCTGGGTTCTGCTGGTGGGGGAGGCACTCCGGGCCTCTGCCCGGAACCCTGGCCAGCCAGCTCCACATTCGGCCGCTGGCTAGCAGGGACGCAAAGGGCAGCGGCCGTAGCCACTGCCGTTTGAGTCCCTGTATTCAGCCGTGATATACGTGATAGCCATTTGCAGTCTGTTTCCCCCCCCCCCATTCATGATAGGCTATGTAAAGACTTACGTAGCCTATCACGTCTGGGTTAAAAAACAAACAACCGCGTACGCAAATGGTGGCGGCTACAGCCGCCGCCATTTGTGTTCCTTATTTTTGGCCGTCTTTGTCTATGTAAATATTTACGTAGACGAAGACGGTGAAACTAAGGGGGAACGCAAATAGCGTAGCGGATGCTATTTGCATTCCTCTTTATTTTCACCGTCTTAGTCTACATAAATATTTACGTAGACTAGGACAGCCAAAAATAAGGAACGCAAATGGTGGCGGCCGTAGCCGCCATTTGCGTACACGTTTTTTTTTTTTTTAACACAGACTTGATAGGCTACGTAAGTCTTTACATAGCCTATCATGAATGGGGGGGGGGAAACAGACTGCAAATGGCGGCGGTGGCGGCAGCTGTTCAGAAGACCAGCCGCTGAAGCCACCACTGGAGCTGCCGCCTTCTGGAACATCCGCCCCAGGTCAGTCTCGTCCCGGGCTGGATCCGCGGGGGGAGGGGGGTGGCAGGCCGTTCCGCCATGGAGTTTGGGGGGCAAATGCACTGGCATTCGGCCTCACCGAGATCCGTGGCGGAATTCTCTGACATTCCTATCTTGGATATTGCTTTTCCCATAGAGGAGACCTGTGTGGCTTCCACAGGTGCCAAGGTCAACAGCTGGTATGCTTTAATGCTTTTCACTCCAATAGTATTGTTCCAGATGCTTCTGAGTGGTTTCACTCCTGCAAATACTCCCATATTCTTTTGCAACTGGGGGCAGGGGATGGCATTTGAGTACTCTTCGAAAACCATCTGACTATATCGGGAAACCTGAAACATGCTCCACACCTAACCAAGAGCTGGCCATTTCAATGAATGTGTTTGCAGTCTTCTTTTGGATGGTGCTTGATTAATTGGGAGGCTGGTTTCATAACACCTGGTGACCTGACACTCCAGATGTGGCTGGCCTGGACATGGTGCTTTCAGCATCTCCGACGGCATTGTGCACTTCCCCAGTTTTCTCCTGACAGTCGGTAGAGCCAGGGGCATCTGGGAGTACTGGTGGTGGAGCAGGAGGCCTTGCAGTGGTATCCGACTGATGGGAGCTTAGCTCGACTGACATGTTGGCAGGGGGTGCATGAGTCATGTCAGCTGGCAAAGCCACTGCAGGTGGGGGTGGTGCATTGTGGGACAGCACAAGCCAGTGTGGCAGGGAGCTTGGGTTTCCACCAGCAGCCTTGCGTTGATGTTTTTTTTAATCATTCTAGTCCAACTGATTTATATATCACATCATATCATATTATACTGATGTGAGTATGTTTATGTACTTCCAAGGAGCTTTGTCATAAGACATGGGATTCTTGTTACACTGCAGTAGTGTCTGCATGTTTTGGTCCTCTACTAGAGGGAATCCCCTTGTCTCCTAACTCAAGCGTTTCCCTCCACCCCCTTGCAGTAAAGTGCCTGGCTCGTGGCTCCTCAAAGGTTCTCCACCAATTCCTGGTGAATTTAATCCCGAATGTTTTACCATGTAAGACGAAAATTAGATCACTTTGTGTTGAGCCAGACCCGATCTGCCTGCTACTCCAGTTGCTCCCAAGCCCTTTCAATAGATTTGCAGGTTAAGGGTAGCTATGCAGTTTTTGAGCTGCCATTTTGTAAGCAGCCTCTATTCCATGACAGCTTTAGAAAATATTATCCTTAGCATACCATACAAAACCTTTAACATATTTTGCAGGACAACCACTATTTATAGACTAGAACTGAGAACCATTTCATGGTGGGATATCAAGCCCAGTCTGCCCAGGCATAGGGAATCCATGGTCCGGCTCCTTTCCTCACTGGCCTACAGTTGTTTAAACCGTTGTTTCATAAGAGCTGAGATTAATAAAACTATAGACTCTTTCACAGCAACATAGAGTGCATCTCTTGCTAACAATCCACAATTCCCCACATTGTGAGTCTGGGGTCAAAAATACTGGGTCTATGAAATGATATGAGCAATATTCTCTGGGTCTCACTAATCTGAGCAGGAAGCCACCTGATATTCCCCTTGCTCTGGACAAAGAGAAGTCATTTGTCCCCCACTGCTGCTTCCTCTGTTCTGCTCCTCTAGGTGTCACAACAACGCCAGCACAGGGAAAGCAGATTTTCTCCCCTGTAATTATCAACATGTCTCTGATTAACTGTCCTCCTCACTAAGCCCAAGGGATATCTAGGGGCCTCAAGAAAACATAACAACAACACTGGGATATTTTATAAAGTCATCCTTATAAAAGCTGGGCCAAAGGGCCAGAACCAATGTCCCACAGAGGGCTGATAACATTCAGCCATGTCTGCGCTGCAGACCGGGATTCCTATAGAGATGAAATATTTATTGTAGTTTGAAACATCTGCAACTACTAGGACCATCTCTACCAGGACCAGAGAGCTTTGGCTACGGGGTGGTATAGAAATATATAATAATAATAATAATAATAATAATAATAATAATAATAATAATAATAATCTCCTTTCCAAAGGCGTTTTCAATTTCTCAATATTGTTTGGTGATCAGTACAGGAAGGGATCAAAAATTCCACAGAGATATACATCTGCATGAAATAGTAACAAAAAACCCTGAACAGCCTGAAATTTAAAACTGGGGAACTGGTGTTCTCCTCTTATAAAAATATAGCAGTTTTTCAGTAGAATCAGCTCCAGTTCAAGGCAGGTTACAAACAGGTGATTCTGAGATGTCAAATTCTCTAGAGAAAAACAGAGAACTATGTGTCAAGATGGGAACTTCAGCCCTCCAAATGCTCATGTCATTGGTATGGTTGCTAGGGCTGCTCCCTCATTTTATGTGCAAGACAGAGTCTGTTCATCGCAGCATGAAGACTCCCTCACATAAATGCAGAGCAAGTGACCATATCACTAGTTGGCATGAGTTTTATCAACAGGGAGACCTTGTCATTGGAGAGATTGCTTCTACGTTCTCTTTCTTCTACCCCCCTACAACTTTCAGTGAACACCAATCTTCAGCGTTCGTGAAGCAATTAATGTAAGGACTTCTGTATGTAAGGAATTTGATCTAATGTATGAAGAGCTTCCACACAGGAAATAAATGCAAACTATGATGCCATAATATGTGTCTCAAAATTAGGATTCCTTGTTTGCTTCACTTGCTCTCTGCTTATACATAAATGTATAAGGGGACTATGATACTGGCAATTTTATTTTTGATCCGTTTCCTAATTATGCCTAAGACGGAAAGTGCCTTTTGCACTGCAGATGCACACTGGGTCGACATTTTCACCAGGATGTCCACCACAACCCCAAGGTCTCTTTCTTCGTCAGTCACTGCTAGCTCAGATCCCATCAGCTTTTATGTGAAATTGGGATTTTTTTCCCCCTCTATGCATAATTTTACACTTCCTTGCACTGAAACACAGCTGATATTTTGATACCCATTCTGCCAGTTTGGGGAGATCCTTTTGGAACTCCTTGCAGTCCCTTTTTGTTTTCGAAGAGAAAACTCTCTGGAAAAGACCCTGATGCTGGGAAAGACTGAAGGCAAAAGGAGAAGGGGACAGCAGAGGATGAGATGGCTAGATAGCATCACTGATGCAATGAATATGGACTGGAGCATGCTCCGGGAGAGAGCGGAGGACAGGAAGGCCTGGCATGCTATGGTCCATGGGGTCACGAAGAGTTGGACACGACTGAACGACTGAACAACAAACGAATTAGTGTCCACTTCTCTGTATTTAAACCAGAGCAAACAATATCAGACTTTGCTGGAAGCAACGCATTGGTAACCTGGAAAGCTTCCTGGTTTTACTGGAATTGTGAACTCATTCGGATGTCATCTGTGAACAGCTGAACCCCAGGCTGATGGGGTTGTTTGTTGTGATGTTCATGAACAGGTTCTTGTCAAGGAACTAAGTGGTGATCTGTTAATTGTGGATCTTTATTGGGACTGTAAAGGCTCATAGCCGATTACTGGAATTACTGAAGTAATAGATTTTACTGTGAGTTGTGTCTTGGCTCTGGGAAGACAGGTTCCAGCAGCCTTGATGCTATTAGTAATATGCTCCTCAAAATGCTCTTCTGCATCTCTTATTATCTGCTTGCAACTCCTTTGCACAAGGTTGTGCTCCCTTTTACTCTACTCATTTGGCCAAGGCTTTCATTTCCTGAAGGAAGCTTTCTTTTCTTTAAGAACGCCCTAGACGTTGCTGTTGACCTCTTGGTCTTCATGTTACATGATTTTCTAGCCTGTCGTATACATTCTAGCTGAGCTTCTATTATTCTGGTTTCAAGTAACCTCCAAGTGATTTGAAGGTATTTAACCCTCTTGACACCCTTTTCAATTTCCTTTATACCAGTTCTCTCATTTTAGAGAAGTTTTCGCTTTTGAGTTCAAATGTGACTATGTTGGACTTCCTTGGCAATTTCCCACTTAAATATGTATGAAATCTAGCCTCCATCCTCCTTTGTGTGCTGTGTGTGAGTGTGCTAACTGGATGTATTTCAAACACATTTGGTTGGAGTTCCGTTTCCTTCCCTGCCTGACAAGTAGAAAGGATTGTGGCTGGGACCACTTTTGCACCCCCTGCTTCTCTCCTCATGATCTGTTTCAATGGTTGTATAATTCTACCTGAACAGACAATCAACATTTGCAGTGAACAAATGTGACGCTGACCCTCTCATAAAGAAACAGGGGGCAAGAGCACAAAGGCACTGGAAAAGTCGAATGAATTATATATGTGTACTCTGGATAGACCCCTTCACCCTTCTAGCCTCAGCGACTATGCATTGGGAACTGGCCTGATCATACCATCTTGCATTAGGATAAATCCTCCTTTCACCCCTTCTTCTCCCTGCTCTCTACGTTCACCCCCAACCCTTTCATATTCCTTCACAAATGTTTTAGTAACTTCTGCTTACATAATGCCATCCTTCTAACTCCACAAACCCTTCTTACTGCCGGCTGAACACTCTGCACAAATCCACAGCCTAGTTTTAGGTCTGGAGCCAGTCTCCGTCAGAACTCAGCTAACCTCCCATGATCCACGTTTTCATTAAGGGCTCAAATGGTTTATTTTTCTGGTGTCTAAACTGCAATTGTGCTACCACTCCACAGTATTTTCCCAAAACTAATGTGTTTGTTGTAATACTTATTTGTGTTTGCTAAAGAGATACACCATTGTTTTCAGATCTGAGTTACCCCCCTTTGCCAAAGACACTCTAGTGCCAATGTTGAGAAGTTCCTTTTTATGAATGTGTGACTTTTAGAACATGAGCAGCTTTGTACACATAACTAAAAGAAGCACATCCAGGAACACCATCATGAGTACTATCCATTGCTAGCCTTATCTTCCGTAAATTAGTTCAATCCTCTTTATAGCCTTCTAAGTTCGTGGCCAGTTCTAATCTGTCTGATAGGACTGTTGTAACGATTCCTTGGATAATGTACATGAAGCAAATTACTTCTTATATGCTCACTGTCATTTATATGGTATTAAAGCAGCTGGCCAATCAACTCCTTTCTTGGGCGGTTTGTTGCTTAATACCTTAGGATGTCTGGCTGATGTTCCCTCAGTGAGAGCTAATGCTTAGGAGATGATATGGCTTGGTGGGTTGTTTTTTGTTTGTTTTTACTGAGAAATCGATCAGAGCTTGGGGAAAGTGACACCCCTGTAGCTAACATTGACAGACATTAGATGACTGTGAAAAATGTCAGACAGGAGCAGAGAACTGTGAGGTGGCTGAAGGATGCCACTTCTCTCCCGGAGGCCCTGGTATGTGGTGGCAGAATTTCTACTTTCAAGAAATTCATTGTTGCCTCCACTTATGTCCCAGCCAACTATATATTGTAAATAAAATATTTTCTTTTAAAACCATGCTGTAAGTCTCCAACTCTTTCTGATCCATAGGAAACCAAGAACCGGTAGCACTACATAGAAATCCACTGTGTGGGGAAAGTGTCATAATATCTGTTTTCTTAAATGTTCAAAGGACTTAATATCTACCATTTCCACATGACTTTGGCTATGTATTCTTTGATGGGAAGACATGCAGAGTGGTGACAATGTGCATTATAGAACTGCCTGTGGCATAGACCCCTGCAGCAATGTCAGAACTGATGTATTTAAGCCAATTCCACATTAGAGTTTGCATTTGACCAAATCGTCACCACGGATGTCAACTCAAGGTTGTTGTTGTCCTCCTCCTCCTCCTCCTCCTCCTCCTCCTCCTCCTCCTTCTTCCAAATATATCTTCTACTGTGCAAGCAGTTTAATAAATCGGTTTTGACTTTGTTTTCAGGGGTTATGCCAGGGACTGTGTTATTCCAGGAAGACTTCCAGGAGCAGCAGAGAGCTAAAATACTGCCATGAAATCTTGAATAACACTTCTACACATAATAATTCAGGAGAGCAACCAATGCCCCATCAGAGCTAATCATGGCTATAACAAAATCTCTAAAATGCTTCAGCTATTGGTATTATTTTATTACATGGTGCATAACTTTCATTGCAGTGTGATGCCGAAGAACTACCAACATATTTTAGCCTTGGTGTTTGCTCTAAAGGAGATCAATGGAAATCCCACAGTCTTCCCTAATGTCACCTTGGGGTTTCACATCTATGAGAGCTACTACAACCCACAGATTACTTATATGGGCACCCTTGGTCTGCTTTCTACACTGCATCAATTCCACCCGAACTACAAATGTGATGTGCAGAACAATTTGATAGCCATCATTGGGGGAATTTACTCTCTCATTTCTCTTGAGATTGCCACAATCTTGGAGACTTACAAGATTCCACAGGTAGGTTTGTAGACATGAGTTGGCTTCTTCAGCCCATAAAAGCAGGAAGAACAGCCTTTGATATTTGAATTTTTCGTCCCTTACCCCCTACAGTTTGTTCTGATTTAGAAGGGTTTTCTCTAGTGTTTTTTTCAGTTCCATCACTACTGCACAGGAACCTACTGCACAGGAACTGAAGGTGGCAGTGGCGAGAGGCCCTCGCTGCACTCCGAAGGAGCCCAGCCACTCGTAAGACACTTTAGAAATAATGGAACATAAAAACCAGGAGAAGCAGGACAGCTTGGGGAGCACAGCGGAGGCTGTAAGGGGACACAGTGGTGACCACAGGCAAAGTGCAGGTCCATAATTGCAGACCTTGGACTTAACGATCTGATGAGGGTGGGGGGGTGTTGGCGTTGACAGCCATGACGGCTAAGTAGCATAAAACTGACATCTCCCTTCTCCCCTCATCACCATTCCATAATTCAGAACTGGCTCTACATTCCTGGTATGTTATAGCAAACAAAACAAGAAGAACTTCCTCTTTACCAGCCCTGAGAAAAAAGAAATGCTCTGAGCATGTGCAGTTTTGCATCTTCAACTCACTTAAATCGTAGCGCTATCATGTCAAGAGGAATAAAATGCAGTTTGCTTCTGCTGTCCTGATGCTAGACAAATTTGCTTGGGAACAAGCTCCAGTTTGTTGTCGAAAAGAATAATATATTTTTAAAGTACAAATAATAAAATGAGCATCTGCCCTATTGGCTGCCCCACCCCCAACCCTAAGATGCTATATAATAAGAAGAAAGGACACTGTGCAAGTAACATCAAACCTGGTGGGCCCTGGCATGCCCATCCTCTTTAATGAGCTTCCGTCGTGCATTAAAAACATTGTTGATCAGGCAGTCATTTGGGGTGGGTTAGGGTATTTTAGAAAGTATTTTTATTGTAGAATTTTATTGTTTTAAACTGTTTTTATTGTATGTTGTACATTGCCCAGAGTGGCTGGGTGACCAGCCAGATGGGCGATTAATAAATTTAATAATAAATAAATTTTAATAATAAAAAAAATCCCACCCCAGGTGCTGATGCAGGACCTGCTTGCCAGTGTCTCCATCACCTGCTGCTTTCTGAGTGGTCATTTGGGGCCTTGGTACACAGGCACTGAAACCCAACCCTCCTTGCACCACTGTCCCCCAACAAGCCAAGAAACACGGAACCCGGTAGCACAAAACCCAAACCATCGAGAATACACATTTCCTTCGCATATTATAATATAATGACCCTAGTGACATGTTGGGAATCTTAGAGCATTCCTAAATGTTTCTACAGGTCTATCAGTCAAAATTATATTAGATCAATAATTTTAATATGGAATGGTTCAAATAACTGTGCTAGGAAATATATAGAGATGATTTTGTAAAATAATCCCTCCGCTAAGGGTTCAACATTTCCAGAAAGATAACATTTCTGGGCTTCCTATAAAGGTCACCCAATTACATAGTTTTTAGAAAACATTTTGGGAGACTAATGACCAGGTAGCAATATATGAATACCTTTTCTTCAACACTGTAGTCATAATTCTAAAAGGAAATATTTCATAATCCAAAACTGGGTGATTTTTCATTTTTTTTGGATAAAAAACAAAAAAGCCTAGTTTATTTCTGAATATTTCCGTCTTTTTCCCCAGGCCCTCACATCCCTACCCCCACTTCCATGCTACTGGCTGTGAGACAACAAGGCAGAAAAAACTGGCCTGGCCTGTGTTTCTCCTGCTTGTAACTTTGGTCTTTTCTATCCAAGTGACCTACTCTTTCCCCAGGGCATACTGCATGCAGATTGCTCAAAAACAAATGTGAAATAAATGTGAAAATGAAAATGAAGGCATTTGTTTTTCACATTCCTTGTCTTTTCTTTCCTTTTTAATTCTTGTTACACTGAAAACCTTAAACAAATGAAGAAACATTTGTTTCATGCTTCTTTTTCTTTCTTTTTTTCAAATGAATGCACACTTCTGTTCTGTGACATACACATACACTGACTATCTCCTAGACAGAAATAGCCCAGCCACTGATCTCAATGTACCTCCAGGCTGGAATGTTGTAATGCAATGAATGTGGGGCTACCTTCGAAGACTTCTCAGGAAGTTCAGTTAGTAAAGAATATAGCATCTGGGTTTATCACTGGAAAATGTCACACTAAATATATATTTTCAGCTACTTTTATTATGATTATGGTTGTGATTCTTTGTATTTATATTCTATCAAATGAATTCCTGAGGTGTCATACAAAACAGACAATGATGCAATAAAGTGTAACAAAACTCCAGAAGAAGGCAGCAAACATCAGTATAAACACAACAGAAAGACAATGGAAAGCCAGTACGAGAGAAAGTAGTACAAAAGTAAACATAACGAAATACAAAAAAAATGATGATATAAAAACACATAATACCGAAGCTAAAACCTAAAAAATGTAATAGAGATTAGATATCATCGATTTAAAAGGACAAACAAGGCCTTAACCTGTGACGGAAGTGATACAATTTTGACAGCAAGTGATCTTCCCTTGGGTAGAGGTGTACTCACCCCTGAATCCGCCAGAGGGTCTGTGGTGGTGGGGAGGCAATCCCTTCCTCCCCCCAGAATTAGTGATGTACAAAAGTCACTTACTGTTTCAATTCGTGGCATCCGTGGTGGGGAGGCACTCCACACCTCCCCCTGAAATCCTACCCTGGCCAGCTCTGCTCCGTGGCACTCTGCGGAGCCGCCAGCCAGGTGCATTCACAGGTCTGCAAAATTTGCAGGCCTGTGGACGCAAATGGCGGCCGGCGTAGCAGCTGACATTTCCGTCCCTTCGCTGAGCTGTGATTTAAATACGTAAATATTTATGTAGCAGCCTATCATGGCAAAAGACAGGGGTGCAAATGACGGCCGCCATTCGCAAGGCACCGCGAACAACAACAGGTAAGAGCTCTGTTCCACGTGCATTTTGCGGGGTAGGGGTTGGGGGTCTTCGCTCCACCATGGATTTTGGTGGGCCAACTTCACTGGAATTCTGCCTCCTTGGGATCTGTGGTGGAATTCTCTGACATCCCTGCGCGGAATCCTCCCCGGCCCACTGCGAGGCCACGGAGCCACCAGGCGGGTCCATCCGCTACCGGACTGCCAGTCTTCAGGCGCCATTTGCATCCTTCAGGCGCCATTTGCATCCCTGCCTTTTTCTGTGATAAGCTACGTAAATCTTTAGAGAATAAAAGATTAAAGATTTACATATCCTATTTCGGCAAAGGCAGGGACACAAATGGCGTCGGTTACACTCAACGCCATTTGTGTTCGAAGACAGGCATCAGTTCATGGGACAGGCAGCAGTGGCTGGCAGAGGATGGCTGGCAGCTGGTAGGATCTGGCCCGTGTGGATTTCCCCAGTTGGCAGAGGTGAGTCTTTTGTTCCGCCGTGGACTCTGGGGGGCTGGATTCTAAGAATCCAGCCTCATTGGAGTCCGTGGCAGAATTCTCTGCCATCCCTACCCTTGGGATGAAACCTGGTGGCACGGAGGAGGGCCTCTTTGGCCATGAGTAGGCACATAAGGGAACTGGTGTTCCATGAAGTACCGAGACTACAAGCCATGAAGGGCTTTGTAGGTCAAACCAGCACTTTGAATTGGCCTCAGAGGTGACCAGGAAGCCAGAGCAGATGAGTCACAGCTAGTGCAATACACTCCAGTCACAGATTCCTTAACAGCGACATTGACTGTGAATCCATTTCCAGGAAGAATTAAACGTACTGAATCTTAACTATAGAAGCCTACGTGGCTGAAGACCAGGGCAGCTAAAGGAGTGGTGTCTTCTACGTAAGCCTGCAAAGACACTGTGTTTCTCATTCCAGCAGGTCCTGTGCAAGGTAGATCAACACCATCCCGTTCCCCCAGCCTGTGCCCGCCTTACCTTTATGTTTGCTGCTTGCATGTAGGCTCTCCCTGGAGTTCGCACAGGTGTTGTAGGAGCTCACCCGGGTCTCCCAAGAGTTCTGTGGCCACTTGTTCCATTTCCCTGTGGTGAGTGAAGGAGAGGGCAGGCAGATGCTCTAGAGAGCCCTGAAGACTGCTCTCCCAACACAGCAAATGCCAAGGTAGGAGAGCAGCTGAGCGGGTTCTACAGAGCACCCCCTGGAGGCCACTGAGGTGGGCCCTCCTTGTAGGGGCTGGGGCAGTGGGGAAGGGAGCAGAGTGGATTGGTGCAATTTCTTCCTCACCCCACTTCACCACCTCATACAAGTGCCTCACCCTGTTTCATGGTTGGGCCAGCATTCCAGCATGTAAGGTAAATTGGCTGACTGAACAGGCTCAATCCACTGTGCTAAATTGTTTTACCATTCGCATGATTTTTAAATATATTAATTGTCATTTTGTGATGGTGCTCTTAGCTTTTTCTTGTACGTTACTTCCCCCATACATTTAGGGAAGTGCAAACTAAAAATCTTTTCAACACACAAATCATTGAATCAAGATGATTGTATAAATAAAATGTTTGAAAATCCCTGCACATTCAACTAGCACGTCAGCAATGAAGGTTTAGATAAGCCACTTCTGTAACCACCTACATTTATGTAAAATCCCACCTGCAGCTTTTGAGTTCTAGACCACATTTATCCATGTAGGAATCTTACCCGAACAGGTTTTTGCCAAAACTGATTTCATGTGCACACACCACTCCCATACAGATGTTATTCCATTCATAAAATATCTTCATTCTATTTCAGCTCACAACTGGACCTTTTTCCCCAGCCTGGGGTGACAAAGCGCTATCTCGTACTTTATACCAGATGGTCCCAAATGATGTTCATCAGTACATTGGGGTTGTCCAGTTACTTGTACATTTCAACTGGACATGGATTGGGCTCTTTACTCTGGATAATATGCATGCAGAATGGCGTTTGCAAAAATTACTGCCAATGCTTTCACAGGGAGGCATCTGTGTTACCTTTATAGAAAAAATGACAACCTTTGGAAAACGTGGGAGAAAGGCATGGTCATTGCAGAGTGAATTGGAAGGACATTCAGCTTTCATGGAAAGCAAAGCCAGTGTGTTTCTTGCCGATACTGCACATTCAGATATAATTACAATAAGCTTGTTAATTCAGAGAGCAGGCCTGGATTCACCTAGAAGTAAGTTATGGATTATGACAACATATTGGGATTTCACAGCAAGCACCAATGTAACGGGTCATGATATACAATCCTTGCATGGTATGCTATCCTTCTCAGTCCACTCAAAGGACCCATTCGGATTCAGGGAATTTCTTCAGAGTGTAAATCCTTCCTGGGCAAAAGAAGATGACTTCATCAAGGTATTCTGGGAGAAGGCCTTTAACTGTTCATTGAAACAATCCCATGAGAATAGAGCGCTGAAGAAAGACTGCAGTGAGGATGAGAAACTGGAGAGCCTTCCTGGAACTTTCTTTGAGATGAGTATGACTGGTCACAGCTACAATGTTTACAATGCTGCCCTTGCTGTGGCACATGCTTTACATTCCATGTATGTATCAAGATCCAAACACAAATTATGGGAGTCTGGAAGAAAGCTGGTGCCCTGGAATGAGGTGGCATGGCAGGTATTTCCAATCAAAGCCACATCTTTCTTTTCTTTGTTTGGATAGGGAGGTGGCTGTGTAGAGGGTAAGCTGGTACCAGTGCCAGCGGTATTATGTCCTCTTTACATTAAAAGCCTCAGAAGTTACACATGAAGCTCTTCCCAGCCTCTCAATGGAGCATTTCTTAAAGTCATGCATAGGAGTCATTAGGTTTAAGGTTAAGGTTAATAGATATCACTTTGCTCAGTGTCTCCATCTCCTTTTCCTTTTCTATAGAATCCTGGTCAGTAACTTATTTTTTCCAGAAGGGCACATTAAGACAAAATGGAGTGAGGGGCATACCATAATTCCCAGTTACCCAAAATGATCTGCCACAAATTTCTATTTCTACCTGATTAGGAAATGGGGCAGATGACTCTTCCCAAATGAAAAGTTTTGCATCCTTCTAGCCACAGTTAAGTAGTGAGAAAGCAAGACCCAGACTGATGTAAGATAATCTCAACCTTCTTAGGATAGGTACTTGTCAGCGTGATCATGAAAATACTTTGTTGTCCATTTGTGTGTTTTTGTCTTTGAATTTAGCTCCATCCATTTCTGAGGGGCATCTCATTCAACAACAGTGCAGGGGAGGCAGTAGAGTTTGATGAAAATGGAGAAGCAGTCACAGGATTCGATGTTACAAACTGGGTGATTTTCCCAAATCAATCCTTTCTGAGAGTTAAAGTGGGAATGTTCAATCCAGTGGCTCCTCCTGGAAAAAAGTTAACAGTCCATGATAAAAGCATCGTGTGGCCTAGGACGTTCAAGCAGGTGAGACAGCAAGGATCTTGCCAGATGTAGCACAAGTTGATTGTTTCAAAATACTTTACACCACCTTTCGTGTCCAACATAACCAGGCCGTGTACAATAAGAGAAACACAATATCAATTAAAGAGTTGCGGGAGTGCCTTTTTATTGAAGGTGAGTCACGCACACAAAAGTTCCACCACTATTAGCCTCAAAATTCTACTGATTATAAAGTTATACATAGTATCTACTTTCTACCTGATGAGGTCTACAATTGTAGAGACTTGTGATAAAAAATTTCCACAGGTACAACGAGTGAAATCTGCTGAAAAGTGACACATTTACACTTTTCCCCTATTTCATCATGGCATTTCATATATAACTTCTAAATTTTGCTGAAATCAACTGACGTATTTATTTAGGATTGCTGAGGCTAGGGATGTTGCGGGAACCCAACTGGCTCCGAGAGACCATGCCCCCCCACAACCCCCAGACTGCGCCCACCGAGACGCTGTCCTCACTTGCCCCCACATGCACCCTGCCAGACTCACCATGAGCCCATCGGGTGAGTGCCCACCATTTTCCTGCTTTTGGGTTCTGCATAAATAAGGATGTTTAAAAATGTGCATATTTAATATGTGCAGTTTGGGGCCAGAAAATCTTAATATATGCAATATAAGAGGTATAATGCCACTAATATTGCACATATTAAGCTTTTCTGCCCCCAAACTGTGCATATTTAAATATGCACATTTTTTAATCTTCCTTTTTTATTAAAAAACCAAAGGAGAGAAAATGGCAGGCGCTCACTGGACAGGATCTAGGGATGTACGGAAGTCACTTTACCTTTTCAAAGGGTGACATTCACGGTAGGGGGGGAGGCACTCCGCACCTCCCCCCAAAATCCTACCCCGGCCAGATCCACTCCGTGGCAACTCCGCGGAGCTGCTGGCCGGGTGCATTCGCAGGTCTATGAAGTTTGCAGGCCTGTGGATGCAAATGGCGGCTGGCGTAGCGGCTCCATTTGCATCCCTTCACTGAGCCATGATAGGCTACGTAAATATATACATAGCCTATCACAGCAAAAGACAGGGACGCAAATGGCAACGGCTATGGCAGCCGCCATTTGTGTTCCTGCCTATTGCTGTGATAGGCTTCGTAAGTATTTACGTAGCCTATCATGGCTTCCACAGGGACGCAAATGGTGTCCCTGTGTTAGCCGTGATACTTATGTAGCTTATCACGGCAGAAGTGGGGAGGCAAATGGCGGCTGCAGACGCCATTCACAAAGCACCACGAACGGCAGCAGTAAGCTCTGTTCCACGCACATTTCGCGGGGTGGTAGGGCGGGGGGCTTCTCTCTGCCATGGATTTTGGGGGGCCGAATGAACTGGCAATCGGCCTCCCTGGAATCGGTGGCGAAATATTCCGCCATCCCTAACAGGATCAAAGTGAGTCCAGGCAACCTGCGAGCTTGTGGGCGGCCTAAGCATGGGTCTATGGGGAAGCAAGCAGGGGTGGTGTGTCAGCGGATGCCTGGGGAACCCAAGCTTGGTTGGGTTCTCACGTTCCTAGCTGAGGAGTGCCTTTCTTTGGTTTGGTGAAGTTCTGACCACTGGTTAACAACTATTAAGGATTTTTTGTCCCATTACAACCTATGGCAGCAAATGCTTGTGAAGGTTTGTCATGCATGTGGAGCATCATTCTGGAGATAGAATGCTCAGCTGCAAGTACTTCTGTCTTTTCAAAGGAGTTTGCAGGGGAAATCAAGGACGTTCTGCTTCAATGTCTATTCCGTTATTTATGGGATGTGACTTCACAACATCAGGCCATAGACAGATTGGGACACTAGCGTTGGGGTGCTTGGGGACTTTTAACACTTCCCCCTACCCCCCTGCTGTGCTCCCACTTTGAATCAGACAGCCCTGACTCCACTTTACATTGCCAAACAGGAATGTGCTTACAGAGACCTGTTCTGATGTTTGTGCTCAATATGTGAAGGCCTAAATGGACCTGTGGTGACATTGGGGACAGGGCTTACATATGTGCCCATATCCCACTCCCCACATTACCCCTACATACCATCCAGTAAATGCATGCCTAGGGCTTCAGATACAGACAGATTGCTTCTAACTGTGATAACACCTCCAAATAATTTTGTCCCAAACCCACAAATAATTTTGTCTCAAATCCCCCTCCCAATGCCGCTGCCTTTGAAGGCACTCTCCCATCATGTCCTTTTGATATATGTGTGCTGCCACATGTATATATGTGCCATCATCACACATGTCACTCGCAAATCATATTTTGTTTTATGCAGGCGTTGGTTTTGGTTGATTTTTTTAAGAAGAACAAAAAATGGACCCCACCTCCATTTCCCAGCCACCAAATAAGGTGGCACAACATGGAGGTTTGTGTTGGCTCAGCCATGGCACATACATGCACCTAAAACATACATGATGCACTGGCACAACAGCGGTTTTTTACATCTTATAAGGGGTACCACAGCAATTCCCTATAGAGGAGACACCTGATTGATGGTGTGAATTTAGGGGTGTACAAAACCCCACTTACCTGGCTCCACCAGGTTCCACAGCTGGGGGGAGGTGATCCGTTCCTCCCCCCGGAATCTTGCCTGGCCAGCTCTGCTCCACGGCCAGGCCGCGGAGCTGCCGACCGGGCCAAACCACTTGCTGGGCAGCTGCGCTGCTGGGCACCAACCGCTGCTGTCCTGGTGCGGATGCAAATGGCATCCTGCGTAGGGGACGCCATTTGTGTCCCTGCTTTAGCAATGATAGGCTATGTAAATATATATGTAGCCTATCACAGGCTGGCATAGGGACGTAAATGGCAGCCGCTACAATGGCCGCCATTTGCAGCCACAGTAGCCCGGTGCTGCCGCTGCCACCACCGGAGCCGGAGCCAGGTAGGCTCCGTTTCACGGGGCTTTCAGGAGATGGAGGGGCAGGGGGCTCTGTTCCGCCACAGATTACGGGCCCCCCAACTTCACTGGAATTCGGCCCCCCTGGGATCCATGGCAGAATTCTCTAACATCCCTAGGTGTGATACAAAAACACACATGCACACACAGGGTAGAAAAACAAGCAGGCGGGCTGGGGGTGGTGACCTTTATCCATAACTGCTTCATGGTGATCACTGGGAAAACCTCCATCTTATTTGGGCTGTGAGGGCCTGTACCTTGTCCTGGGCAAAGAGACAGATTGGGGATGCTATTGGGAAACTGCCCACACTGCTACCCAATGGTCTCCCTGACCAAGCTGGCTGAGGGGTCTCAGATGTAGGGATGTTGGAGAAATCCACCACAGACTCCAGTGAGACTGGATTCTTTGGAATCCAGCCCCCCAGATTCCATGGAGGAATGGACTGCCCCCCCCACTGCCCCCCCAAATCACCCTGGGACAGACCTACCTGGCAGCGGATGGGGCGGCGGCAGATGTGATGGCGGATGCAGCGGCGGTGGCAGCAGTGGTGGCGGTGGCTCTGGCTCGTCTTCTGGCCCATGCCAGGCTGCTGTGTCCACAAATGGCAGCTGTCGTAGCGGCCGCCATTTGGGTGCCTGCATTAGGCCATGATGGGCTACGTAAATACTTACGTAGCCTATCACGGCAAAAAGCAGGGACGCAAATGGCGTAGCAGCTGCCATTTGCATCCCTGCCTTTTGCCGTGATAGACTACGTAAATACTTACATAGCCTATCATGGCCTAAAGCAAGGTTGCAAATGGCGGCTGCCACGACGGCCACCATTTGCAGCCACAGCAGCCTGGCAGCGGCTGGAAGTCCAGCTGTGGCCAGCCCCGGCCGGCCCTGGCCTGCGGCTCTCAAGCCTTGCCGCGGAGGAGAGCCAGCTGGGGAGGATTCCTGGGGGAGGGACGGAACAAGGTAAGGGATTCGTACATCCCTACTCAAATGTTTTGTTGGAGAACCCTAGAACTATGGTCCTGGAGGAATTGAACATCCACGCTGCTGCTGCCTTAACAGGACCAGCTCAGGACTTCATGTCCTCTACAACAACTATGGGGTCATCTTGGCTCTTCATGGCCAGGATTTGTGCTCTAATCCACCTGCAACTTTGCACGACCCCCCACACTAAAGTTCCTGAGTTTCAGGAACTATCATGCAGCTTGGCTTGCAAATACAAGCCAAGCCGGGTCCATGCCAGGGATCTGTTGAACTCTAAAAGGGCCTAAGCATCTATCCAATTTAGAACACCTCGATACTTTACACCCACAAGTGAAACCGTAATGATCAAAACATCTTTTTCTCAGTGCTGTCCATTCTCCACTGATGTTTCTGATTAGGTGCTGCCCATTTCTGTGTGCAATGACAACTGCCATCCTGGTCACATCAAGAAAAAGAAGGAAGGGGAGCCATTTTGCTGCTATGATTGTGCCCCATGTCCTCAAGGGAAAATTTCTGATCAGACTGGTAGGAATCATGGTTCTTCATAGATGTCAAGCATACTGCATCTCATACTATATCCAGCAAAACCAGTGTAATACAAATGTGCATGGCCTTTGGTCTGGAAGGAGTAAGAAAATGTTACTGATCCTTGAATATCTGTGGCTATAGGAAGAAGTCTTGTTATTCAAGAATGCAGACCTCTCTTTTATATTCAGGCCTAGGTATGCTTGGTCACACATTTTGACACTAATCTAAACTTTGGATTGATGGTTTCTTTCAGTTGGAAATGTGCTTCATACGTAAAGGAAAGAAGGAAGATATGTGTAACCAGCTACTGACAAAGAATGCAGTGCTGTGTCATTAAGTAAAAGTGCAGACTTTGTGGGAGTCCAGTAATTCAATGTTTCTTACATAATACAAAATAAAAAGAAACCACTCCATATGCAAAGCTAGGAGCCAGGGGAAAGGATTATAGTGTCTGTGTAAATTTTGCTATATACACTTATAGAAGGATAGACAACAGGCAGAAAGACAAATCATCACCCTTAGCTTCCAATTTCCTGGCTTGTTTGAGTTTGACCCAAGATGAGATAACCTTAATTCTGGTGTTAACCTGGCAAGATTAATGGGGCCAGAATGACCAGACATATTCCTTAATAGTAAGAGGCAAAGTTTCCAAGCACACCTTCTGTTAAGGAATTTGAACAACAATCCCCCAGGAGAGCTTGGAGATGGTTAGAGAAGATGACTCATCCTTATTCACCTCCTCCAGCAAGGCGGAGGCAAGCTAGGTTTGAGTGGGAAATAGCAGAAGAACTTTGGGGAGACAAAAGATAGAGAATGGGAATGAGAGTGAAGTGACCTATAAACTCTGAAGTACTGGGGGATAGTATCTCCCTCTCTGGAGATCTGATGTGGGAAAGGCAGGGCTGCTATTGTATTGGAGTGTTTTCTTTCACCTCTATTCAGTCTATGTATTTGTAAATTACATGCAACTATTTCAAAACGCCATAAGCCTCCAATGCCATAAGCCTCCTCTTTCTAAAAGAAATGAAACCCAGGTAAGCACAACACCCAAGTCCAGCGGTACCATCAGGCTCAGTAGGCCTCCTGCCTAGGGATGTACGAAAGTCACTGACCTTTTCACGGAATCTTTCGCGGTGGGGGGGAGGCACTCCGTCCCTCCCCCTGGAATCCTTGATGGGGGGGAGGCGATCCACTCCTCCCCCCCAGAATCCTCAACGGCCGGCTCCGCTTCTCGGCCAGGTCACGGAGCAGCCGGCCAGGGCCGTCCGCAGCCGGATTTCCGGCTGCGGATGGCCTGGTGCGGACACAAATGGCGGCCACTGTAGCGGCCGCCATTTGCGTCCAACCAGACAGCCGTGATGGGCTACATAAGAATTTACGTAGCCTATCATGGCTAACCTCCAAAAAAAACCCAAAATGTAGCGTACACAAATGGTGGCGGCTACAGTGGCCGCCATTTGCGTTCCCTATTTTTCACCCATTTATCTTACATAAATATTTACGTAAGTTAAAATGGTGGGAAAAAAGAGGAACGCAAATAGCGTAGTAGAACCTATTTGCATTCCTTTATTTTTTGCCGTTCTAGCCTACGTTAAT
This sequence comes from Heloderma suspectum, assembly GCF_057233095.1. NCBI lineage: Eukaryota > Metazoa > Chordata > Lepidosauria > Squamata > Helodermatidae > Heloderma > Heloderma suspectum. The sequence goes on along the minus strand of NC_139463.1, from coordinate 88,135,681 downwards.
ATTTATGTAAGATAAATCAGCAAAAAATAGGGAACGCAAATGGCGGCCGCCGTAGCCGCCGCCATTTGCGTACGCTGCGTTTTTTTGTGTTTTTTGGAGGTTAGCTGTGATAGGCTATGTAAATTCTTACGTAGCCTATCACGGTCCAAGGACAGCAATGGCGGTGGCGGCAGCCCTGCTGCGGCCGCCAGGAGACCAGACGCTGGAGCTGCTGCCACCGGAGCCACCGCCACCACCACCGGAGCCGCCACATCCGCCCCAGGTAAGTGCTGTCCCAGGGGGATTCCATGGGGGGGCGGGGGGTGGGAGACCATTTCGCCATGGATTCCGGCCTCACAGGAATCCATGGCAGAATTCTCCGCCATCCCTACTCCTGCCTCACTTGGCAGGTTGGAAGGGGTAGTGAAATGAGCAAACACACACCCCACACACTCACACTGCCTTCTCACCTCAGCTTCCAGCCACCACTGCCATCCTGCTTTGGAGTTAAGTTCCTGCTCGTGTTTGTTGGGTAATGCATTTTGGAGGGTTTAAAATGGTGGTAGCCTCCTGCTGTGTCTGGCACTCTAGAGTTTAGTGGAAGTGAAGATTTTACAATAGGATGCTGCTTCTGCTGCCGCTGGAACCAAGTAATCTGTGCAGGACGGGGAGAAGGATGTCATGAGTGATTGGAGGGAAAAACCGGGGCAGGGGCGTGGGTGGCAGTTTGATGGGGGACATAGGGATGGCGGAGAATTTCTCCCTGAAACTACGGGGGGCCGAGCGCCAACGTGTTCGGCCCCCCGAACAAGTTTCGGGGAGAAATTCTCCCCACACCCCTCCCCCCGCACGCCCCCAGGATGGGACTTACCTTTGGCGAATGTCCCTCCCGGTGCAGGTCCGGCCGGCGGTTCGGTGGGTGTTCGTCCAGGGCGGGAGCGGCAGCCGGTCTTTTGTCCGGCTGCCGCCGCCGCCGCCATTGCAATAAAAGAAAAAAAAACAAAAACGCCCCCGTGATAGGCTACGTCACGATTAACGTAGGCTATCACGGCTAGATTTGCAAAGTCAGCCGTGATAGGCTACGTAAATCGTCACGTAGCCTATCACGGGTGACTTAAAAAAAAAAAAAGCGCGTACGGATAATGGCGGCCCCCATAGGGAGCCGCCATTCCCGTTCCTTATTTGGTCGCTGTAGTCTACGTAAAGATTTACGTACACTACAGCGACCAAATAAGGAACGCGAATGGCGGCTCCCTATGGGGGCCGCCATTTGCGTACGCGCTTTTTTTTTTAAAGTCACCCGTGATAGGCTACGTGACGATTAATGTAGCCTATCACGGCTGACTTTGCAGATCTAGCCGTGATAGGCTACGTTAATCGTCACATAGCCTATCACGGGGGCGTTTTTTGTTTTTGTTTTTAACTTTTTAGTTCGCGGCCGGGCGAGGCGAGGCGCCTCCTCCCCGTCCTGAATTTCGGCCGGGCGAGGCAGGAAGCCTCCCCCCCCGGCCTGAATTTCAGCTGGGTGAGGTGGGAAGCCTCCCCCCCTGGCCTGAACTTCACGGGGGGAGCAGCGAAGCGCCTCCCCGCACCGCGAAAAGCTTCGAGGACAGGTAAGTGACTTTCGTCCACCCCTAGGGGGACAGTCTTTGCTTGCCTACATCAGGCAGTGGCACTGCAGTTGGAGAGAGAGAGAGAGGGTTCCTTCACACCGGGCTTTTATCCTTTGATTGAGATTGCTCCTTCACAGACGTTTGCAGGCTCTTTACATGACACCGTGATTATCCAAGGTGTTTCCTGCACTAAATGCCCTTTGTTTTGTTTTTAAAGAGATCACAGATCATGAGCTATCAAATTACCCTGTTGTGTTCTGCTCGAGTTTCCACTACGAAAAGAGTAAACATGGCAACAAAAGGAGCAAGATCAATGAAAGATAATGGAAGACTCAGATATGGGGAGAAGTAGAGGAAAGGGGTGGGGGAAAGGGAAGCACATGTAAAAGGGAGTCGAAGTGATCCTGAATTTAAATGGAAGCAGAAAGCCCCATTTTAAATGCAGGATTTTAGGCTGGTGTAGAGATGCCAGAGAAAGAGAGAGAGCAACACGAGGTGCTGGGGAACATAGGTGAGAGGGTGCTGTTGCACTCATGTCCTGCTTGTGGACTTCTCATTCCGGCATCTGGTTGGCCATTGTGGGAACAGAATGCTCCAATAGATGGACCCTTGGCCTGATGTAGCCTGGCTCTTATTTTCTTAAGTGTGTGTGTGTGTGTGTGTGTGTGTGTGTGTGAGAGAGAGAGAGAGAGAGAGAGAGCAGCTTCTGGGTGAGCTTGTGGTTCACAGGTGAGATTTAAACCCAGATGTCTTAGCTCAAAGTTCATGCATCACCATAATACATCATGAAGCCCCACGCTCTCTCTCATGTCAGAGGCATATTTTATCTATCTATCTATCTATCTATCTATCTATCTATCTATCTATCTATCTATTTTGTTTTCCAGACGTGGATTAAGGCAGATGTATTTGGGCAAAGCTCTCTGATAGTGATAGGATATATGAATAATTCAAGACAAGTTACTTTCAAGGCCTCTACCATCTTCTCAGATTCCATCTGCTCTCTATCTCTTATTAAAAAGCACTACTTTTTCTTTCCAGATATGGATTCCTGTATTGAATGTTCAGAAGATCACTATTCAAACTTAGAACAGGATCAATGCATTCCCAAGGTTATAAGCTATCTCTCCTATGAGGAACCTTTGGGGATTTCATTGTCTTTGTCTGCTGTTGCTCTTGCTGTGATCACAGCTTTGGTACTTGCAAACTTTGTGAAGCACCAGGACACTCCCATAGTCAGAGCCAACAACCGGAGCCTCACCTACATCCTGCTCATCTCCCTCCTTTGCTGCTTCCTCTGCTCCTTGCTGTTCATCGGACAGCCAAAGAGGATGACTTGCCTTCTCCGCCAAACAGCTTTTGGCATCATCTTCTCAGTTGCTCTTTCTGCTCTTTTGGCAAAAACCATCACTGTGGTTCTGGCATTAATGGCTACCAAACCAGGATCCAAGATGAGGAAATGGGTAGGGAAAAGGGTGGCCAATTTGATAGTCATTTCCTGCTCCTCTATTCAAACAGGAATTTGCTTGATTTGGCTAAGTACATTTCCTCCATTCCCAGATATGGACATGCATTCACTGACTGGGGAAATTGTAGCAGAATGCAATGAAGGCTCAGTCACCATGTTCTACTCTGTTCTGGGCTACATGGGTGTTCTGGCCATTGTCAGCTTCACAGTAGCTTTTCCAGCCAGAAAGTTGCCAGACAGTTTCAATGAGGCCAAATTCATCACATTCAGCATGTTGGTCTTTTGCAGCGTTTGGCTCTCCTTTGTTCCCGCCTATCTGAGTACCAAAGGAAAATATCTGGTGGCCGTTGAGATCTTCTCTATCCTAACTTCCAGTGCTGGCTTACTGGCTTGCATCTTTTTCCCTAAATGCTACATCATAGTGTTCAGGCCCCACCAGAACATCAGAGAGCAAATAACAAGGTCAAAAAACTAGCAATGAATGCCAGAAACGGTTTCCTTTTTCCGAAATGTGTGAATAATTGGTCTGAATTGCTTAGGAATAACAAGTTGTGGTCCTACATCACCCCTGAACAGGGCATATTATAATGAAAAGTGTGGGATCTGATCTATGCAAATTAGTTGCATGTTTTTCCTTCTGAGTATATCAGAATTCCAACCTAGCAATGATCAATCACATTTCTGGTGACTACAGACCTATTGTACCTTTGGCCTTTATACTACACAAGGAGTCAGGTATACATACTCTGACTAAGGCTGGATTTACATTTACCACCTTTTTTCGCTTCCAATGAGGTTTCACCGCCTGCCTTTCACGCTACGCAGTACCTGCCTTGAATTGGAACCGGAATTTCCCACTTCCATGCTCCCGCTTTCAATACCCTAATATCCCGGTATTTCCCCTTAATGTGCTCTGACTGTCCGCCTTCGCTACCGTAACCGAACATAGTCCCCTCCCCCGCCTGTCCATATACGGCGGTGTTTGTATTTCCCCCCTGTCCAATCACAGCTCTCGACAGCCCCATGTCTCCTTCCGGCTACTCATCGCATAGCTTCCTCAGCATCCCCCGTTTCCTCAACAGCAAGCAAAGGGCTGGATGTGCGTGCGTCTGATCTCGGAAGCTAAGCAGGGTCATTCCTGGTCAGGGCTTGGATGGGAGACTGCCTGGGTATCAGGCTTCTTGCATTTAGGAGGGGGTTGTTCTATCCCTTCAAATCAGACTAAGTTTGACCTGCTCCTCCAATCCCCTGCTCCTGATGTTTTTTTTGTTTTTTGTTTTAATTGAGGCGTTATCCCCGCAGAATCGGGGCTTCTCCATGATTTTTTTTTTCTAATTGAGGCATGATCTTTGAAGTTGTGAAGCTTTGAGACACAGACTTACTAACTTATTAACAGTCACATACACAGCCAGTCCTGGTCCAGGATATTTTGCTGCCTGAGGAGGACAAGCAAATGCCTCCCACTTCTCTAGGGATGGCAGGGAATTCCACCACGGATTCCAGTGAGGCTGGATTCTTTAGAATTCTTTAGAATCCGAACCCCCAGAATCCGTGGCAGAACAGCCTCCGGCCCCCTCCCCCCCCATGGAATCCTCCGGGATGGAACTTACCTGGGGTGGATGCGGCAGATTCGGTGGCAGTGGTGGCGGTTCCAGCAGCGGCAGCGGCTCCGGTGGCAGCAAGGGCGGCTGGTCTCCTGGCCGGCTGCAGCCGGGCTGCTGCAGTCACCATTGCCGTCCTTGCAGCTGTGATAGGCTATGTAAGAATTTACGTAGCCTATCATGGCTACCGCCCCCCCAAAAAACATGGCCGCCATTTGCATTCCCTATTTTTCGCCGTTCTAGCCTACGTAAATATTTATGTAGGCAATTACGGCGATTAAAAAGGGAACAGCAAATAGTGTAGTGGGCGCTATTTGTGTTCTTTTTTTTCCCGCCATTTTATCCTACGTAAATATTTACCTAGGCTTTTATGGCAAAAAAGAAAAGAAACACAAATAGCGCCCACTACGCTATTTGTGGTTCCCTTTTCTTTCCGCCGTAATTGCCTACGTAAATATTTACATAGGCTAGAACGGCGAAAAATAGGGAACGCAAATGGTGGCCGCTGTAGTCGCCGCCATTTTTGGGATAGGTTACATAAATACTTACGTAGACTTTAATAGCAGCATGGAAGGATGCAAATGGTGGCCGCTACGGTGGCCGCCATTTGCATTGGCCGATGCCCATCCGTGGCTGGAAGACTGGCTGCGGACGGCCCTGGCTGGCTGCTCCGCGGAGTCACTGCAGAGCAGAGCTGGCCGGACAGGATTCCAGGGGGGAAGTATTGGATCACCTCCCCCCGTCAAGGATTCTGGGGGGAGGGACGGCGCGCCTCCCCCCCCCAGCAGATGCCCCAACCGGAACCAGGTAAGGGGTTCGTACATCCCTACACTTCTCACCAGATGATCTGGCCCAGTCACTTCCTCTCAGCCTATCCTGCCTCACAGGATTACTGTGATTACTGTGGATTACTGTGAGGATTACTTTGAGGAGAAACATGGGGAAAACTGTGGTTCTTGGAGGAAAAGGAAAACACAATTAGAATAAAATAGAGTAAATAATTTTGAGTAGAAACTTTGAGCTTTTCTACTTGAGGTTGTTAATTGGCTGTTAGTTGGCTGTTAATCTAGTGTATCTCAGAGAGAGAATTAGTTGAGTTAGCAGTGGGAGCTCCCAGGGATAGGAGTCAGTGAGAACACAAAAGTTAGGTTGGACAATAAGACCCATTAGTCATAATTCTTTATCACATGGCTACTTGTATAGGGATGTACGAAAGTCACTTACATTTTCGACTGGGTGATTTGCGGTGGGGGGGAGGCGCTCCACCCCACTTCCTGAAATCCTAACCCGGCCGGCTCCACTCCGTGGCTACGGTGGCCTCCATTTGCATTCCTGTTTTTTGGCCGCAATAGGCCATGTAAATATTTACATAGTGTATCACGGCAAAAACAAAAACAAAAAATGAGGGGCGCAAATGGTGTAGCAGCTGCCATTTGCACCCCTGTCTTTCTTGTAGTATTTACGTATTAAGTATTTACGTAGCCTACTTTCCTTTATACTTTCTCGTAAGTATTTATGTAGCCTATCACGGCAAAAAAAAGGGAGCGCAAATGGCGGCCGCCATAGCCACCGCCATTTCCGTTCGCTTTTTTTTTTGGCCATGATAGGCTATGTAAATACTTACGTAGACTATCACGGCCTCTCCAGGGATGCAAATGGCATCCCTGCATTAGCCGTGATAGGCTACGTAATTATTTACGTAGCCTATCATCTCTAAAATTAGGAAGTGAATGGCGGCTGCAGATGTGGCCGCCATTCGCAAGTCAGCGTGGACGGCAGCAGGTAAGTGTTCCATTTCGCTCACCTTTCGTGGGGTGGGGGGGCAGGGGGCTTCTTTCCACCACAGATTTCAGGGGGCAGAATTCACTGGCATTCAGCCTCACCGAGATCCGTGGCGGAATTCTCTGACCTCCCTAGGTTTAATACATGGCCCAAAAGGGACTTTGGGGACTGTTATTGTTCAATTTTCATGAGTCTCTGCAAAAAATTATCTTATGCACCTGGCAAGAGAATGAGGTGAGCTTTGGTGAGGGCCAGCAAATGAAAAGATTATGCTCTTTTCTGATTATACTAGGGATGGCGGAGAATTCCGCCACGGATTTCAGTAAGGCCGAATGCACTGGCACTTGGCCCCCCGAAACCTGTGGCAGAATGGCCTCCCACCCCCCACCTTGTGGAATAGCCCCGGAACAAAATTTACCTGGGGCTCTGGTGGCGGCAGCTAGTCTTTCGACCGGCTGCCATGGCCTCCGTTTGCGTCCTGCTCTTTGCCGTGATAGGCTATGTAAGTATTTATGTAACCTATCACGGCAAGCTAAAAAAAAAACCAGCATACGCAAATGGCGTCAGCTATGGTGGCCGCCATTTGCATTCCCTTTTTTTCGTGGTTTTAGCCTACATAAATATTTATGTAAGGTATTACGGTGAAAAAAAGGGGGAACGCAAATCGCGTAGTGGGCGCTATTTGCGTTCCCCCTTTTTTTGCCATAATAGTTTACGTAAATATTTACGTATGCTAAAACAGCGAAAAAAAGGGAATGCAAATGGCAGCCACCGTAGCCGCCGCCATTTGCGGACACTGTTTTTTGTTTGTTTGTTTTTACGTGCAGGCTTCCCAGCGGCCGGATGTCCGGCTGTGGGTGGCCCCAGCTGGCGGCTCCGTGGAATCTCTGCGGAGTGGAGCCGGCTGGATTAGAATTTTGGGGGGAGGTGCGGAGCGCCTCCCCCCCACTGCGAATCACCCCATCGAAAAGCTAAGTGACTTTTGTACATCCCTAGATTATACTAAAGAAATCATTGAGAGAAGAAGGCAATTTACCAAGGCGAGAAGTTTGGCAAAGCAAATTAACTTGCAGTATTATATTAAATATCCAGCTACATTTTGCATTCTTTTTGAAGGCCAGATGAAAAGGTTTTTAAACCCTGATGCTGCAGAGTCATCCCTCACTGGTATTAAAATTAAAACAAGGGAACCAACTCTCTCAGCCTCCTGAGTTGGAATTCAATTTAGCCATCTTTACTGTTTTTCTGAAGTGCTGTTTGGGTTACAGCTGATAAGATGTTTAGATATAATCCTTTTTTCTTCTGCTTTTGCTTTCCGCCGTTTTTCTTCGTCAGAATTTTGTAATGTTGGAAACTGAAGATTTTGATTATGTTGTTGGTATTGTTTATTTCATTTATAAAAATAAGAATATATATATATATATATATATATTCTCCTTATAAGCACATCGGGGTCTGGCTTATCATTCTCTTGGCACCTCCCAACCTTAGCAGCCCACGGCCGGGGCATACAGGCTCCCAGAAACCTAGAAATCTTATGGCCATCTAGACACTGCCTAGAGCCCGTCGGGTTGCACCCTTACACAATTTTAATGTCCTTTGAGTGGATGATTCTAATTTCCCTGACGTATGTTTTAAATGTACCTGTTCTTCTTGAATACACCAACATTGGTTTCAAGGGCCTTGTCTATGGTCTCTGACTTCCTTAGCTTTTGGGGTGTCATGTATTTTCTCCACCAGAGTTCAATGTCATATGATTCTGCATATGTGTATTCAGGTGACATATATGTAATATGCAAGTATATCTGTTATTAGGTACACATTGTAAGGGGTTGGGCAGAAGGCTACCAAGCTCAGTTAGTGCCTTCCAATTGCAGATTGGCCAGTGATGGAAAGGGAGCCAATCAGGAATAAAACGGGGAATAAAATGTCACCAGGATAAGAAACAGACCAAGCAAGGTAGTCTCAGATCTCCTTCAGGTGAACCAAGGTGCTGGACAGGTGGCAGTGATCTGGGCTGCTCCTGACTGCGTATCACACTGCCCACATGCCTTGAGAGGACAGAGCTGCCCCCAATAGTCAGCTCAGGACTTAGAGGAGATCCTGGTGGCAATTTTGTAGCTGGACATCCAGGCCAGTCTGCCTAGATGTAGGGAATCCTGTGTCAGATTCTCCTCCTCCTCACTGGCTGATAGTTGTTCAAAGAGTTGTAGAATTTCCTTCTAGTGATCTGCAACCATGAGCATCCACTCACAGGGGTGAGGGATGCAACTCCCCCCCCCATTCTAGTCATGGTGTCATTCTGAGAATGGCAACACCAGCTGCTGTGCTGCACTTGCCCATCTGTCTCTACTTTCAGTTTCCACCCATATGGACAAGGCTCAGGACAGGACAGAAGGCAGTGCATTAAAAACAGGATGGGGGGATGCCCTCAAGTTTAACCAGTACAGGAGTGCCACCTCCTAAGACACAGAGGTAATAGGAGCATGGCCAGCTTCCTCCACATCAAAGTAGCTCCATTCTGAGAGCGGCAACAGCACCTAGTCTCCAGTTCCTAGTCTCCAGTTCCTAGTCTTCCTAGTCTCCAGCACCTAGTCTCCAGTTCCTAGTCACCTAGTCTCCAGATTCCCAGTTTTCTTTTTTTTAAGCAAGTCTCTAGCCCTTGTAGAACTTGAGATATGATAAGAAGCAAAACCCCTTCATGGATCACTGCCTTGTTGTGGCGAAGGGACTTGCATAACTCAGTGAAGCCATAAGCGATGCCGTGCAGGGCCACCCAAGACGGACAGGTCATGGCAGAGAGTTCTGACAAAATGTGGTCCACTGGAGAAGGAAATGGCAACCCACTCCAGTATTCTTGCCAAGAAAACCCCATGGAACGTATCACAAGGCTAAAAGATATGACGCCGGAAGATGAGCCCCTCAGGTCGGAAGGTGTCCAATATGCTACTGGGGAAGAGCAGAGGGTATTTCCAAGTAGCGCCAGAAAGAGTGAAGCGGCTGGGCCAAAGCCGAAAGGACACTCAGCTGTGGATGTGTCTGGTGGTGAAACGAAAATCCGATGCTGTAAAGAACAATATTGTTTAGGAACCTGGAATGTCAGATCAATGAATCAAGGTAAGCTGGAGGTGGTCAAACATGAGATGGCAAGATTGAACATCGACATCTTGGGAATCAGCGAACTAAAATGGACAGGCATGGGCGAATTTAATTCAGGTGACCATCGTATCTACTATTGTGGGCAAGAATCCCTTAGAAGAAATGGAGTAGCACTCATAGTCAACAAAAGGGTGGGAAAAAAAGTACTGGGGTACAATCTTAAAAATGATAGAATGATCTCAGTACGAATCCAAGGCAAACCATTCAACATCACAGTAATTCAAGTCTATGCCCCAACCACTGAGGCCGAAGAAGCTGAGGTTGATCGGTTCTATGAAGACCTACAACACCTTCTAGAACTAACACCAAAAAAAGATGTCCTCTTCATCATAGGGGATTGGAATGCTAAAGTAGGAAGTCAAGAAATCACCGAGATAACAGGCAGGCATGGCCTTGGTGTACAAAATGAAGCAGGACAAAAGCTAATAGAGTTTTGCCAAGAGAACATGCTGATCATAGCAAACACTCTTTTCCAACAGCACAAGAGGCGACTCTACACATGGACGTCACCAGATGGTCAATATCGAAATCAGATTGATTATGTCCTTTGCAGCCAAAGATGGAGAAGCTCCATACAGTCAGTAAAAACAAGACCTGGAGCTGACTGTGGCTCAGATCATCAGCTGCTTCTTGCAAAATTTCGGCTTAAATTGAATAACGTCGGGAAAACCACTAAACTGTTCAGGTATGACCTAAATCATATCCCTGATGAATATACAGTGGAGGTGAGGAATAGATTTCAGGGATTAGACCTGATAGACAGAGTGCCTGAGGAACTATGGACGGAGGTCCGTCACATTGTTCAGGAGGCAGCAACGAAATCCATCCCAAAGAAAAAGAAATGCAAGAAAGGAAAGTGGCTGTCTGATGAGGCTTTACAAGTAGCTCACGAAAGAAGGGAAGTGAAAAGCAAGGGAGAAAGGGGAAGATATACCCAACTGAATGCAGAGTTCCAGAGAATAGCAAGGAGAGACAAGAAGGCCTTCTTAAATGAACAATGCAAAGAAATCGAGGAAAACAACAGAATGGGAAAGACTAGAGATCTCTTCAAGAAAATTGGAGAGATCAAGGGAACGTTTTGTGCAAAGACAGGCATGATAAAGGACAAAGAAGGCAGGGACCTAACAGAAGCAGATGAGATTAAGAAGAGGTGGCAAGAATACACAGAAGAACTATACAGGAAAGATCTGAATGTCCCTGATAGCCATGATAGTGCGGTCACTGAACTTGAGCCGAACATCCTCGAGAGTGAAGTCAAGTGGGCCTTAGGAAGCATTAGTAACAACAAAGCTAGGGGAGATGACAGTATTCCAGCTGAGCTATTTAAAATCCTAAAAGATGATGCTGTTAAAGTGCTGCATTCAATATGCCAACAAATCTGGAACACTCAACAGTGGCCGCAAGACTGGAAAAGGTCAGTTTACATTCCAATTCCAAAGAAGGGCAACGCCAAAGAGTGTTCAAACTACCGCACAATTGCGCTCATTTCACATGCCAGCAAGGTGATGCTCAAAATCCTACAAGCTAGGCTTCAGCAGTATGCGAACCGAGAACTACCGGAAGTACAAGCTGGGTTTAGAAGAGGCAGAGGAACTAGAGATCAAATCGCCAACATTCGCTGCATCATGGAGAAAGCAAGAGAATTCCAGAAAAATGTCTATTTCTGCTTCATTGACTACGCTAAAGCCTTTGATTGTGTGGATCACAACAAACTGTGGCAAATTCTTAAAGTGATGGGAGTACCAGACCACCTTACCTGTCTCCTGAGAAACCTGTACGAGGGTCAAGAAGCAACAGTAAGAACCAGACATGGAACAACCGATTGGTTCAAAATTGGGAAAGCAGTACGACAAGGCTGCATATTGTCACCCTGCTTATTTAACTTATATGCAGAGTACATCATGAGAAATGCCGGGTTGGATGAATCAGAGGTCGGAATTAAGATTGCTGGGAGAATTATCAACAACCTCCGATATGCAGACGATACCCCCCTAATGGCAGAAAGCAAAGAGGATCTAAAGAGCCTCTTGTGCAAAAGCTGGTTTGAAACTCAACATTAAAAAAACGAAGATCATGGCATCTGGCCCCATCACTTCCTGGCACATAGAAGAAGAAGAAATGGAAGCAGTGACAGATTTTACTTTCTTGGGCTCCAAGATCACCGCAGACGGTGACTGTAGCCATCAAATTAAAAGACGCTTGCTCCTTGGGAGGAAAGCTATGGCCAACCTAGACAGCATAGTAAGAAGCAGAGACATCACCTTGCCGACAAAGGTCCATCTAATCAAAGCTATGGTTTTCCCAGTAGTAATGTATGGCTGTGAGAGCTGGACTATAAGGAAGGCTGAGCGCTGAAGAATTGATGCTTTCGAACTGTGGTGCTGGAGAAGACTCTTACGAGTGCCCTGGACTGCAAGGAGGTCAAATCAGTCCATCCTACAGGAAATCAACCCTGAGTGCTCATTGGAAGGACAGATACTGAAGCTGAAGCTGAAATATTTTGGCCACCTAATGCAAAGAGAAAACTCTCTGGAAAAGACCCTGATGCTGGGAAAGACTGAAGGCAAAAGGAGAAGGGGACAGCAGAGGATGAGATGGCTAGATAGCATCACGGATGCAATGAATATGAACTTGAGCACGCTCCGGGAGAGAGCACAGGACAGGAAGGCCTGGCGTGCTATGGTCCATGGGGTCACGAAGAGTCGGACATGACTGAATGACTGAACAACAACAACAACAAGAAGCAAAATGTGCAGCCACTATTCTGCCTATTCATTTTGTGAGAAAAATAGCCTGCTCCCTCCTTTCAGTCTTTTTAACAAACAAATGAAGTTACAGCAATGGTTAATACCCTTCTGGGTGTGTTAAGACTTTTCGGGGTCTTGCCTGTTTGGAAGTAACTCCAGCCTCATTAAAAAACAAAACAAAACAAAACACCTCCATGTAGAAATCCAGGAGTTTCCTACAGCTGGGCAGAAGGGTGTCTACCAAAAAACAAAAGGTAGCAGCAAAGACAGGAGTTCATGATCTTTCTAACTCAGGCCATGTTAATATTTTTTCTGAGTTTATAAACATTTTTTTAAAAAAATTACCCTGACAACACCTGCAGATAAAGTTCATCGTTATTATACTCATATTGTAGGAGGTAGAGCGGTAGCTGAGAAAGTGGGGGTTGAGCACTTTCCACTCACAGTTAAACCCCTCAGCTGCCAAGTAGCCTGTATAGTTATTCCCATTTCGTGGGGGGAGGGGTAGAGTAGTGTATGACAACTCCGCAGTATATTCCAGTGTTTTTGGTATTTTAGGGAAATGCAGATTGGGCTGTGAAATTCATTGTAGCAGCAGTTCAATGTATTAAGGGTTAGAACAGGTTGCTGTGTTATAGAAATACATATAGATATATAAAGATGATGATGATGATGATGATGATGATGATAGATAGATAGATAGATAGATAGATAGAGGACCTGCCATTTTTAGCTCTTGCAGGAGGCCCAAGCGGAACCTCTCCCCATCTCTGTCTTAGTGTTGACCTTGGAGGGGGGCCAGTGTGCCATGCAGCTCCACATTGTTTTCTCCTATATTGTAAGAATGAAGAAACCTCTTCTGAAGGTACCTGAATCTATTGTGCTTCATATGTAGAGCAGAGCCTAGCAGTGGCTGCAAGCTGAACAGGTCACCCATGCACCCCTCCAATATTAACCATGCCTTTCAACCCTGTAATGGCCTTTGGTCCAAAGGGCCATTACAGGGGTGAAGGGAGGTATGGCAAGAACTGAGGGTTTCAGCTATGGGTGGAAAGACATTGTCTGGACATCAGGTCTACACACTGAGAAAAAGACAGGGGCAGACCTGGTATACAATTTTTTCAGAGGGTAGATCTACCTATCTTTGTAGACCTGGTGCCCAGGCCTTATCGATGCTCTGTCATCACATCCACAGGAAATGCTAGACCTGTTCTATGATACCATTAGGGCTTTTAAAAATGTGCATCCATAAACAAAATGCACAGGTCACGCAATTCCAAAAGTACATGGTTGTTGTTCAAAATCCAATTACTGTTTTCTGACACAAAAAGTGGCTGATAACAATGTGAAAAGTAAAGTGAGTAGTCCAGGCTCCTCTACAACCCCGAACCCTGATCAAGCATACTCATTTTTCCTTCTGCTGCTAAAGACACTCCCCACGGACCCCACTGCTACTCTCTAGAGCTGCCTTTCCCAACCTGGTGCCCTTCAGTTATGTTCGACTTCAACTCCAATCAGCCCCAGACAGCATGGCCAATGGTCACAAATGCTGGGGTTGCAGTCCAAAATATCTGAAGGGCACCAGGTTGGAGAAGACTAGGGTTTAATCTAATGTGCACTTGGAAAAAAATGTGCAGTTGGAAATATGTTTTTGTGCAGTTGGGAATATGGACTTTAATAAGGAACACAGTTGTTTCTTAAAAGAAATAGAGAAAAAAGACGAAAAAGAAACAGAACATTAAGACGATTACTGTTTCCTCTCAATCTTCATAACCTTATACTAATGAAATATTATTGGGACCAACTGATTGACTAATCAAAAGCATTTATTGGCTATGTACATATCAACAGTATATGTAGATATATAACAGTGGCACATAGCAGTACAAATGCAAAGAAGACTACATAGTTGTGCCATGTGCCATACGTCCTCTCACACTATACCTCACATCAATGATACCAATGGAAAATATTTAGTGGCTGTGGAGATCTTCTCTATCCTAACTTCCAGTGCCAGCTTACTTTCTTGCATCTTTTTTCCCAAATGCAACATCCTTTTGTTCAGGCCTGACCTGAACATCAGAGGGCAAATAACAAGGGCAAAATGAATGTGAAAGACAGTGAAAGACTGACAAAATCAGTAGTTTCCCCTCAAAATGTGTGTATTAAATGGAGTAGCATTAGGGAAGTATGAAAGTCACTTACCTGGTCCCGCAGCTTGCTTCGCGGTGGGGGAGGCGCTTCGGTTCTCCCCCCGAAGTACAGGCCGGGGGGGAGGCACCCCGCCTCGCCCGGCCAAAATTCAGGACGGGGGGGGAGGCGCCCCGCCTCGCCCGGCCGAAATTCAGGCCGGGGAGAAGCGCCCCGTCTCCCTGGCCGCGAAATAAAAAAGTGAATGTAAAAAAAAAACCCCACACACACATGATAGGCTACATAACGATTTACGTAGCCTATCACGGCTAGATTTCCAAAGTCAGCCGTGATAGGCTACGTAAATCGTTACGTAGCCTATCACGGGTATCTCTTGGGGGAAAAAAAGTGCGTACGCAAATGGCGGTGCCCATGGGCGCCTCCCTTTGCGTACGTGCTTTTTTTTTTAAAAAAAAAAGTCACCCGTGATAGGCCACGTAAGAATTTACGTAGCCTATCATGGCTGACTTTGGAAATCTAGCCGTGATAGGCTACGTAAATCGTTACGTAGCCTATCACTTTTTTTAAAAAAATTTACTTTGTAATGGCAGTGGCGGCAGCCGGTCGGAAGACCGGCTGCTGCCCCCGTCCCCGCCGAAACGCCGCCGAAACGCCACCGGGACCGCTGCTGAGAGGGACATTCGAAGGAGGTAAGTCCCATCCCGGGGGATGGTGGGGCGGTGGCAGAGAATTTCACTGCCAATTTCGGGGGGCCGAATGCATTCGGCCTCCCGGAGATTCGTGGAGAAATTCTCCGCCATCCCTTGCTGGTTGCAATAATCTTGTGTTTTTTTTAGGTTTAACTGCAACCAAGCTTTTGCAGGTTCTTCTTTCACCTTCGTCATAAGGTTCCTCAGCTCCTCCTCACTTTCAGCCATCAAAGTGATATCATCTGCATATCGGAGATTGTTAATGTTTCTTCCAGTGATTTTAACTCCAGCCTTGGCTTCTTCAAGCCCAGCACATCGCATGATGTGTTCTGCATACAGGTTGAATTGGTAGGGTGAGAGTATACAACCCTGCCGTACTCCTTTCCCAATCTTAAACCAGTCCGTTGTTCCATGGTCTGTTCTTCCCATTGCTACTTGGTTGATATACTGATTCCTCAGGAGGCAGACAAGATTATTGGTATCCCCATACCACCAAGAACTTGCCACTATTTGTGATTATCCACACAGTCAAAGGCTTTAGAATAGGCAATAAAACAGAAATAGATGTTTTTCTGAAACTCCCTGGCTTTCTCCATTATCCAGCGGATATTGGCAATTTGGTCTCAAGTTCCTCTGCCTTTTCTACACGCAGCTTGTACATCTGGCAATTCTCATTCCATGAATTGCTGGAGTCTACCTTGCAAGATCTTGAGCGTTACCTTACTGGCATGTGAAATAAGTGCCACTGTTCGATAGTTTGAACATTCTTTGGTGCTTCCCTTTTTTGGTATGAGGATTTAAGTTGATTTGTTCCAATCTGTTGGCCATTCTTGTGTTTTCCAAATTTGTTGGCATATGGCATGCATCACCTTGACAGCATCATCTTGCACAATTTTAAACAGTTCAGCTGGGATACCGTCATCTCCTGCTGCCTTGTTATTAGCAGTGCTTCTTAAGGCCCATAGGGATGTCAGAGAATTTCGGCACGAATCTCTGGGAGGCCGAATGCCAGCGCCTTCGGCCCCCCGAAATCGGTGGGGAAACGGTCTGCCACCCCCACCCCACCCCCGGGACAGGACTTACCTTGGGCGAATCTCCCTGGCGGCGGCGTCTCCGGCGGCGGTTCGGCGGTGGCGCGGCGGCGGCGGCCAGTCTTCCGACCAGCTGCCGCCGCCGCCATTTCCAATTACAAAAAAAAAAAAGTGATAGGCTACGTAAAGATTTACGTAGCCTATCACGGCTAGATTTTTTAAAAATATCGTGATAGGCTACGTAAATGTTTACGTAGCCTATCACGGCTGAGTAAAAAAAAACACACTAAAACACTAGTGTTTCAGGGGTTTTTTTAGACGCTACGCTATTTGCGTTCCCCTTATATTCACCATAGTCTACGTAAATGTTTACGTAGACTAGACGTGCCAAAATAAGGAACGCAAATGGCGGCACCCATGGGTGCCGCCATTTGCATACGCGTGGTTTGTTTGGGTTTTTTTACTCAGTCGTGATAGGCTACGTAAACATTTACAGAGCCTTTCACGGCTGATTGCAGGGACGCAAACGGCGGCGGCTACGGCCGCCGCCATTTGTGTTCCCGGCCGGCCAGGATTCACGGTGGGAGGGACGGGGCACCTACCCCCCAGCCAGAATTTCATGGGGGAGGCCTTCCCCCCCACCGCAAACCAATTTCGTCATAAGGTAAGTGACTTTTGTACATCCCTAAAGGCCCATCAACCTCACTCTTCAGGATGTCTTGCTCTAGCTCACTGACCACACCGTCAAATCTATCCCCGATATTATTATCCTTCCTATACAGATCTTCCATATTTTCTTGCCACCTTTTGTTGATCTCTTCTGCCTCTGTTAGGTCCTTGCCATCTTGGTTTTTGATCATACCCATTTTTGCCTGGAATTTACCTCCGATGTTTCTAATTTTCTGGAAGAGGTCTCTTGTCCTTCCTATTTTATTATCTTCTTCCGCTTCTGTGCATTGCTTGTTGAAAAATAATTGGGCTGCTTTCTTGGGCTGCTTCCAGTGTCTCAGCAGACAGCCATCTTGCCTTCTTGGTTTTCTTTTTCTATGGGACGTTTTTTGTTACCACCTCCTGAACCATGTTGCGAACTTCTGTCCATAGTTCTTCCAGGACCCTATCTACTAAATCTAGTCCCTTAAATCTATTCTTCACCTCCACTGCATATTCATGAGGAATATTACTGAGCTCATATCTAACTGTCTGTGGGTCTTCCCTATTCTCTTTAGTCTGATTCTAAATTGTGCAATAAGAAGTTCGTGATCTGAAATAAAATCAGCTCCACGTCTTGTTTTTACCAACTGCAAAGGATGTAGTCAATCTGATTTTGGTGTCGACCATCTGGTGAAGTCCATGTATAAAGTCGTCTCTTAGGTTATTGGAAGAGAGTGTTTGTTATGCACAGGGAGTTGTCTTGGCAAAATTCTATCAGCCTATGTCCTGCTTCATTTTGTTCTCCCAGACCATGCTTGCCTGTAATTCCAGGTGTTGTTTGACTACCCACCTTAGCATTCCAGTCTCCTGTAATGAAAATAACATCTTTGTTTGGCATACTATCCAGTAGGTGCTGCAGATCCTCATAGAACTTATCTTCTGCTTCTTCAGAATCTGTGGTTGGGGCGTATATTTGGATCACTGTGATGTTAAATGGCTTACCCCGAATACAAATTGAGATCATTCTGTCATTTTTTTGGATTGTATCCAAGCACTGCTTTAGCCACTTTATTATTAATTATGAAGGCTACTCCATTTCTTCTGTGGTCCTCTTGTCCACAGTAGTAGATCTGGTGGTCATTTGATGTGAAGTGGCCCATTCCAGTCCATTTCAGTTCACTGACACCAAAAATGTCTATATTTAATCTTGACATTTCCCCAATAACCACATCCAATTTGCCCTGGCCCATAGATCTTACATTCCAGGTTCCTATGGTGTGTTGATCTTTAGAACACCGGATTTGTCGTTCACCACCAGCACCATCGGCTGCTAGCCGTCCTTTCGGCTTTGAGCTAGCTGCATCATCACATCTGGGGCTAGTTGAACGTATCCTCTGTTCCTCCCCAGTAGCATTTTGACCATCTTCTGACCTGGGAGTCCCATCTTCCGATGGTATACCGACATATCTCTGGTTGTACTGATCCATTTAGTTTTCATGGCAAGTATACTGGGGTGGGTTGCCGTTTCCTTCCCCAGGGATCGTATTTAGTCTGACCTCTCTGCCATGACCTTCCCATCTTGGGTGTCCCTTCACGGTTTAGCTCATGACATCATTGAGGTGCTCTAGCTCCAGCACCACGACAAGGTAACCAACTCCTTTGCTGAAGCTCTTACCAAATATCCAGATATAATTCACCAGTTCCAAAACTGGAGCTCACACACAAATCCTTTCACACACCAATCTCTTCCTGTTTTCCCTTAAGTTTTCTTACCTAATTAAGGGTGGGAAAAAGTCTTCTTCTTGTTCCTATTTTTAAACCACTGGGAGTAATTTTTTTAAACATTAAATCCTTGTTTCTCTACTGCAAATCCCCTTGGATTCTACAAGAAGGCCCCAAGCTACTTTCTGTCCAGCCGTGCATTAAGGAACACAGGAAGGGCAGGTTAATATACTCTCAGGTAATGCCTGGACACCTCAGCCATTACTGAGACTTAGGTCATGCCTTCAGTGCTAGAATCTAATAGGCCATTACAGATTTGCCTTTTGTAAGTGTTTTCTAGTTTTAGGGTTTCAGAAGCCTTTGCCTGCCAGTTAACTACCTATAGCCGATCAATACACTTCAAACAAAGCATACACTAAATATTGTTTTAGTTGGATTCAATTTTGGTTGTGTTCTAATAAGAAATAGTAAGGGAAAACGTCTTTTGATCCTTTTTTTAGAAATATACTTGTGGCATCACAGAATGTGCAGATAAAAACATTTCTTTTTAAACAGAGCACTGCTAAAGATCTTAATTCCTTAACAGGAAATAGGAATAGAATTTCCAAAATATTTTTTCTCTAGTCAACTTGAAAAGGAGAGATCTCATTCTAAGTACCAAGGTCCCATTCAGTTCCAAATAAGATATTCAGCTGACAAGTGCACAGGCCTGGTGAGCTTCTTATCTGAAGCACCCGCATTCTAAAATCAGCACATATTGTATCTTTTAGCTATTACCTCATAGCTAATATTCCCTACTGTCCCATAAATTAAGGTTCACAGTCTTAATTATTTAATGTTAAAGACTTTTCTTTAAAAAAAATGAGAATACACAAAAAAGGCTTCTACATACACTTTTTAGGCTAGATACAATCCATTTTGAATTATTCCTTTGGGAAAATAACTCCTTACTTAAAATTTCCTGACTAAACTTAAGTCTATTTTTTCCTAGACATTTGCATGTCAAGCTTTTTGACATGTACACTTTGCACTATGTGTGTGTGTGTGTATGTGCGCTCATTCACTGGTAGGCAAAACCTTTAAGTACACTTTTGATCTGGAATAATATAATGCAGTTTCATGCTGGTTCATTTCTTAAATAACTCTTCAGCCCGTTCCAGGGTAGCATTTTCCCTTTGGACACCTTCCAGGTCATCTTGTCTATTTTTTTTCCAGTTACCCAAAATTCATTGTAAACCTGCTTTTGTCTTTGTGTATCATCCCTTTAATACAATTTCTACTTTTTTCTTTCTCTGTCTTCCCTTCTTGATCCTGAACGAGCTCAGCAGAGCTTCCATTGTTCACAAGCCAGCCAAAAAAGGACAAATATACCTCCTATTTATTCCTTTGAATTTGCCCAGAAGCCAAATAGACCTTTGTCTCTCGCTCTCTGTTTTCCCTAATATTCTACCACAATGCCCACACCTGTACAATTCAAGGAAGAAAGAAACTCTTCTCTGTAGCTCACTCCCACCCCCTACCACCACCAAACATTTTCCCTCTGCTCTCTTCCTTAGCAATTTATTCATAGAGTTTGGGTACTTCCTCCTTGTTCTCAGGTTATTCCTTAAAATCAGGACCTGTTATCTTCCTTCTTTCTGCAATCCCTACTCCCCATCACCTCTCCCAAAGGACAAATCAGTCCTTGGCTTTGGAACTCCCTGTTGCTCTTTTAAGCCTTCCTGTCCACTTTCTTCCCAAACCTCTTAATTTGCTCCACCTCCAAATCTTCCTGACAAATCGAAAAAATATCTTCTTCATTCCAGTCATCCCAATACCAAAATGACCATTCTGAAAACTTGTATTTCCCCTTCTTCTTCCTTTCCCCTTCCTCTTTTCCATAATTAGCCATATAGACACTTTGCTAGGAACAGACATAAACTTACAGGCCTATATTTTTCAATGATGCTATGGGCTGGCATTTGTCTCTCTCTTTAAGGATTAATTTAAGTGTAAATGCTAGATGCTATTTTTTGCTCTGTGCTTAAATTAAACCTGTGTTAAAATTAATTTCCCTTTAAAGTGCTGCTCCCACCAACACCCCTCTTCTAAGTCAGACACTAGGGCTGGCCCCAGACATTTTGCTCCCTGAGTTGGAAGAGTAAATGTCACCCCTCACCCACCCCAGTCAAGGCAAACAAGTTATTTTGGCACATGAGGAAGAAAATCCCACAAGCACCCTGCCCCATTCTTGACAGTCAATGGACAATAATAACAAATTAAAAAATTAACAATATTCTCCTTTTTCATGACACCCCAAGACTGCTACCTGAAGCAGCCACCTCTTAAGGCCTAATGGTAGGGCCAGCCTCGCCAAACACACACACACACACACACACACACACACACACTTATTTTCACTGTATCTAGCTGTTCCGCTGAATTTTAAAAATCCTTGTTATCTTGTACCTTAGGGCACAATCCCATGGCGATAGTTGGCTGGCTGCAGACTACCCAATGCAGGCTTGGTGGAGTGCAGAAGAGAACTTCTCCTTTGTCCTCCAGCCGCCCTGCATTTGCAGCTAGATGGCCAATTTTGGCAGTTACCAGGGCACCTCAGAGTGGGGGGGGGGCAGACAGCTCATACAAAGCATTATAATGGCCCTTCTGTGGTCCTTCCTCACCCCCAGGAACACCCCCTTTTCAGCTGCTTTACACTGCTCTTATGATCACAGAGCTGGGGACAAACTGCAGTGCCTACAAGGAGGTGGGACAGGGCGTGGGGAGTTGGGTTTCCGGGTACTGAGCTTGGAGCGCTGGCCCCCAGAAAATGAGAAATCTTATGGGCATCTAGACACTGCCTAGAGCCCATAGGGTTGCACCCTTACTCATTTTTAATGCCCTTTGGTTGATGATTCTAATTTCCCGGATGTATGTTTTAAATTTACCTGTTCTTCTTGAATACACCAACATTAGTTTCAAGGGCCTTGTTTATGGTCTCTTAGCTTTGGGGGTGTCACATTTTCTCTACACCCAGAGTTCAGTGTCATATGATTCTGCATATGTGTATTCAGTTGACATGTATGTAATATGCATGTATATCTGTTATTAGGTACACATTTTAAGGGGTTGGGCAGAAGGCCACCAAGCTCAGCTAGCTGGTGCCTTCCAATTGCAGATTGGCCAGTGATGAAAAGAGAGCCAATCAGGAATAAAATGGGGGATAAAATGTCACCAGGATAAGACACAGACCAAGCAAGGTAGTCTCAGATCTCCTTCAGGTGAACCAAGGTGCTGGACAGGTGGCAGTGATCTGGGCTGCTCCTGACTGGCTATCACACTGCCCACATGCCTTGAGAGGACAGAGCTGCCCCCAATAGTCAGCTCAGGATTTAGATGAGAGCCTGGAGGCAATTTTGTAGCCAGACATCGAGGCCAGTCTGCCTAGACATAGGGAATCCAGTGTCAGGTTTTCCTCCTCACTGGCCAATAGTTGTTGATAGGGATGGCAATGAATTCCGCCACAGATTCCAGTGAGGCCACATTCTTTAGAATCCGCCACCCCAGAATCCATGGCGGAATGGCTTCCTGCCCCCCACCGCCCCATGGAATCCCCCCGGGATGGCACTTACCTGGGGCAGATGCAGCGGATTCGGTGGTGGCGACGGCTCTGGAGGCAGTGGCGGCAGCTCCGGCAGCTGGTCTCCTGGCTGGCCGCGGCTGGGCTGCTGCTGCCGCCATTGCCGTCCTTGCAGCCATGATAGGCTACGTAAGGATTTACATAGCCTATCATGGCTGGGCAAATAACAACAACCAGCATACACAAATGGCAGCGGCTACGGTGGCAACCATTTGCGTTCCCTATTTTTTGCTGATTTATCTTACGTAAATATTTACATAAGATAAAAAAGGGGGGAAAAGGGGAACGCAAATAGCATAGTGGATGCTATTTGCGTTCCTTTATTTTTCACCGTTCTAGCTAACATAAATATTTACATAAGATAAATTGGCGAAAAATAGGGAACGCAAATGGCGGCCGCCGTAGCCGCCGCCATTTGCGTACGCTGGGTTGTGGGTTTTTTTGCCCAGCTGTGATAGGCTACGTAAAGACTTACATAGCCTATCACAGCTTCCTGGCTGGATATAAATGGTGGCCACTATGGCGGCCGCCATTTGCGTCCGCACCAGCCAGTCCACAGCCCGAAATTGTTGTTTTCCAGCCCACAGGAGATGGGATGGGAGATCAGGGGAAAACACAGGAATGTCACCCATCTGGGAACTGTTTGTGTGTGCGTGCATGTGTGTGTGTGGGGGGGAGGGTGCTTGTAAGGACAATCTCTGCCAGCCCCCAAATGACTAGGGAAGATATGCTCTTTATGTACACTGGCTTTTTGTAGCTTAATCCCCTGCCCCCTGTAAACATGCATAGGATTGGTCTGTTAATGTTGGCATGAGGAAGTATGTGAAAACCCTACTCTTTCACCCACAAAGGCTGGGAAAGTGCTGAAAGTGAACATAGGCAAAGGGAGAGATGGCTAACTGACACATGCTGAGGATAGCCATTCCAGATTTTATTCATGCTCATGGGCATTAGCTGAAAGGGGCAAGGAGGGACAAGATGAACCATAATCTCCGGATTCCCAGTTTTCTTTTTCTTTTTTTTAAGCAAGTCTCTAGCCCTTGTAGAATGTAGGGATGTACGAAAGTCACTTACCTTTTCGCAGGGGTGATTCGCGGTGGGGGGGAGGCGCTTTCCTTCTCCCCCCGAAGTTCAGGCGAGGGGGGGGAGGCATCCCGCCTCGCCCAGCCGAAATTCAGGCCGGGGAGAAGTGCCCCGTCTCCCCGGCCATGAAATACAAAAGAAAAAAACAGAAAAACAAAAAACCCCGTGATAGGCTACGTAATGATTAACATAGCCTATCATGGCTAGATTTCCAAAGTCAGCCATGATAGGCTACGTTAATCGTCACGTAGCCTATCACGGGTGACTTTGGGAGAAAAATAAAAAGCGCATACGCAAATGGCGGCGGCCCATGGGCGCCACCATTTGCATTCCTTATTTTGGCACGTCTAGTCTACGTAAAGATTTACGTAGACTACGGCGAAAATAAGGGAACGCTGTTTGCGTTGCCCTTATTTTTGCCGTAGTCTACGTAAATAAGGGCTATTTGCATTGCCCTTATTTTCGCCGTAGTCTATGTAAATCTTTACGTGGACTAGACGTGCCAAAATAAGGAATGCAAATGGCGGCGCCCATGGGCCGCCACCATTTGCGTACGCGCTTTTTTTTCCCCATTGTCACCCGTGATAGGCTACATGACGATATACGTAGCCTATCATGGTTGTCTTTGGAAATCTAGCCATAATAGGCTACGTTAATCATTATGTAGCCTATTACGGGTTTGTGTTGTTTTTTTTTACTTACTTTTTTATTTTGTAATGGCGGCGGCAGCAGCCGGTCGGGAGACCGGCCGCCGCCCCCTCCCCCGACGAAACGTCGCCGAACCACCACTGGGACCTGCCGCCGAGAGGGACATTCGCTGAAGGTAAGTCCCATCCCGGGGGGGGGGGGCGGCAGAGAATTTCCCCAACACTTTCAGGGGGCCGAATGCCTCGGCACTTGGCCTCCCGAAGATTCGGGGAGAAATTCTCCACCATCCCTAGTAGAATGACAAGGGATATGAAGCAAAATGTGCAGCCACTATTCTGCCTATTCATTTTGTGAGAAAATAGCTTGCTCCCTCCTTTCAGTCTTTTTAACAAATGAAGGAAGTCACAGCAATGGTTAATACCCTTCCGGGTGTGTGAAGCCTTTTGGGGGGTCTTCCCTGTTAGGAAGTAACTGCAGCCTCATTAAAAATAAAACAAGACAAAACAAAACACCACCATGTAGAAATCCAGGAGTTTCGTATAGCTGGGCAGAAGGGTGTCTACCAAAAATCAAAAGGGAGCAGCAAAGACAGAAGTTCATGATCTTTCTAACTCAGGCCATGTTAATATTTTTTCTGAGTTTAGTATAAACTTTTTTTTTTAAAATTACCTTGACAATGTCTGCAGATAAAGTTCATTGTTATTATACTCATATTGTAGGAGGCAGAGCTGTACAGCTTTCGGCAGCGCACTGCATAAATTCTTTGTGGGCATTTGGAGTCAAGTACTGAAAGTCCATCTCAGTCCTCTGTACCAATTCTGCACTGTTGTAGGGGGATACCCAGATGCTACCTTACAACTACTCTTGCAGGAAATGAGTACACACTGAGAGTCCATTTCTTTGCATCTCCATAAGTGTGCAGAAGGAGGATGCCAACTCGGCTAGTTTTTCATTGGTCTTGGATTAGGGGTGTACGAAACCCCGCTTACCTGGCTCCGCCAGGTTCCACTGGGGGGGATTCCGTGGAGATGCCAGCCGGCTCCGCCAGCAGCCGGACATCCAGCTGCTGGCTAGCAGGGATGCAAATGGCGGCGGACATAGCCACCGCCTTTTGCATCCCTGTATTCAGCTGTGATAGGCTATGTAAAGACTTTCATAGCCTATCACGTCTGGGTTAAAAAAAAAAAACACATACGCAAATGGCGGCGGCTATGCCCGCCACCTTTTGCGTTCCTTATTTTTGGCCGTCTTAGCCTATGTAAATATTTAAATAGACTACGTAAATATTTAAATAGAAGATGGCAAAACTAGGGGGGAACGCAAATAGCGTAGCAGGCACTATTTGCATTCCCCTTTATTTTCACTGTCTTAGTCTATGTAAATATTTACGTAGACTAAGATGGCCAAAAATAAGGAATGCAAATGGTGGCGGCTGTAGCCGCTGCCATTTGAGTATGCAATTTTTGGGTTTTTTTTTAACCCAGACGTGATAGGCTACATAAGTCTTTATGTAGCCTATCACAAATGGGGGGGGGGAAAACAGACTGCAAATGGCAGCGGCAACGGCAGCTGGTCGGAAGACCAGCTGCTGCTGCCGCCTCCGCCGAAGACGCCTCTGGAGCCGCCGCCGTCCGGAACATCCGCCCAAGGTAAGTCTCATCCCGGGGGGGATCCGCGGGTGGCGGGGGTGTGGCAGGACATTCCGCCACGGAGTTCGGGGGCCCAAAGGAACTGGCATTCGGCCTCACCGAGATCCGTGGCAGAATTCTCTGACATCTCTATCTTTTCCCATAGAGGAGACCTGTGTGGCTTCCACAGGTGCCAAGGTCGACAGCTGGTATGCTTTATTGCTTTTCACTCCAATAGTATTGTTCCAGATGCTTTTGAATGGTCTCACTCCTGCAAATACTCCCATATTCTTTTGCAACTGGGGGCAGGGGATGATATCTGAGTATTTTCGAAAACAATCTTATTATGTTGGGAAACCTGAAACATGCTCCACACCTAACCAAGTGCTGGCCATTTCGATGAAAGTGTCTGAAGTCGTTGTCTTTTGGACGGTGCTTGATTAATTGGGAGGCTTGTTTCATAACACCCTGGTGACCTGACACTCCAGATATGGTTGGGTTGGACATGGTGCTTTCAGCATCTCCAACAGCATTGTGCGCTTCCCCAGTTTTCTCCTGACAGTTGCCAGAGTCAGAGACAACTGGGAGTACAGGTGGAGGAGCAGGAGGCCTTGCAGTGGTATCCACAAGCGCTAGAGGTTGATCAGCAGGCGCGGATGGGAGCTTAGCTCGACTGGCATGTTGGCAGGGGGTGCATGAGTCATGTCAGCTGGCAACGCTGCCGCAGGTGGGGGTGGGGGTGGTGCATTGTGGGACGGTACAAGCCAGTGTGGCAGGGAGCTTGGTTTTGCACCAGCAGCCTTGCACGGCTGATTTTTTTTTATCATTCTAGTACAACTGATTTATATATTATATCATATCATATATTATATTATATTATACTGATGTGAGTATGTTTATGCACTTCCAAGGAGCTTTGTCATAAGACAGGAGATTCTTGTTACACAGCAGTAGTGTCTGCACATTTTGGTCCTCTAATAGAGGGAATCCCCTTGTCTCCTAACTCAAGCGTTTCCCCCCATCCCCTTGCAGTAAAGTTCCTGGCTTTTCAAAGGTTCTCCACCAATTCCTGGTGAATTTAATCCCGAACATTTTACCATGTAAGAAGAAAATTAGATCACTTTGTGTTGAGCCAGACCCAATCCACCTACTACTCCAGTTGCTCCAAAGCCCTTTCAATAGATTTGCAAGTTAAGTGTAGCTATGCAGTTTTTGAACTGCCATTTTGTGAGCAGCCTCTATTCCATGCCAGCTTTAGAAGCTATTATCCCTAGCATACCATACAGAACCTTTAACATATTTTGTAGGACAACCACTATTTCCCAGGGCTAGAACTGAGAACCATTTCATGGAGGGATATCAAGGCCAGTCTGCCCAGGCATAGGGAATCCATGGTCTGGCTCTTTTCTTCACTGGCCTACAGTTGTTTAAACTGTTGTTTCATAAGAGCTGAGATTAATAAAACTATAGACTCTTTCACATAGCGTGCATCTCTTACTAACAATCCACAATTCCCCACATTGTGAGTCTGGAGTCAAAAATACTGGATCTATGAAATGATATGAGCAATATTCTCTGTGTCTAGGTAATCTGAGCAGGACGCCGGCTGATATTCCCCTTGGTCTGGACAAAGAGAGGTTGGACGCACCAGGTCGTATGTCCCCTGCTGCCACTTCCCCTGTTCTGCTCCTCTAGGTGTCACAACAATGCCAGCACAGGGAAAGCACATTTTCTCCCCTGTAATTATCAACATGTCTCTGATTAACTGTCCTCCTCACTAAGCCCAAGGGATATCTAGGGGCCTCAAGAAAACATAACAACAGCACTGGGATATTGTATAAAGCCATTCTTATAAAAGCTGGGCCAAAGGGCCAGAACCAAATCTTGGAAGCGCCTCCCCCCACCGCGAAAAGCTTAGAGGAGAGGTAAGTGACTTTCGTCCACTCCTAGGGGGACAGTATTTGCTTGCCTACATCAGGCAGTGGCACTGCAGTTGGAGAGAGAGAGAGAGGGCTCCTTCACACCAGACTTTTATCCTATGATTGAGATTGCTCCTTCACAGACATTTGCAGGCTCTTTACATGACACTGTGATTATCCAAGGAGTTTCCTGCACTAAATGCCCTTTGTTCCATTTTTAAAGAGATCACAGATAATGAGCTATCAAATTACCCTGTTGTGTTCTGCTCAAGTTTCCTCAAGTTTCCTCTACAAGTTTCCTCTACGAAGTTTCCTCTACGAAAAGAGTAAACATGGCAACAAAAGGAGCGAGATCAATGAAAGATAATGGAAGACTCAGATATGGGGAGAAGTACAGGAAAGGGGTGGGGGAAAGGGAAGCACGTGTAAAAGGGAGTCAAAGTGATCCTGAATTTAAATGGAAGCAGAAAGCCCCATTTTAAATGCAGGATTTTAGGCTGGTGTAGAGATGCCAGAGAAAGAGAGAGAGCAACACGAGTTGCTGGGGAACATGGGTGAAAGGGTGCTGTTGCACTCATGTCCTGCTTGTGGACTTCTCATTCCGGCATCTGGTTGGCCATTGTGGGAACAGAATGCTCCAATAGATGGACCCTTGGCCTGATGTAGCCTGGCTCTTATTTTCTTAAGTGTGTGTGTGTGTGTGTGTGTGAGAGAGAGAGAGAGAGAGAGAGAGAGAGAACAGCTTCCAGGTGAGCTTGTGGTTCACAGGTGAGATTTAAACCCAGATGTCTTAGCTCAAAGTTCATGCATCACCATAATACATCATGAAGTACCATGTTCTCTCTCATGTCAGAGGCATATTTTATTTATTTATTTATTTATTTATTTATTTATTTATTTATTTTGTTTTCCAGACGTGGATTAAGGCAGATGTATTTGGGCAAAGCTCTCTGATAGCGATAGGATATATGAATAATTCAAGACAAGTTACTTTCAAGGCCTCTACCATCTTCTCAGATTGCATCTGCTCTCTATCTCTTATTAAAAAGCACTACTTTTTCTTTCCAGATATGGATTCCTGTATTGAATGTTCAGAAGATCACTATTCAAACTTAGAACAGGATCAATGCATTCCCAAGGTTATAAGCTATCTCTCCTATGAGGAACCTTTGGGGATTTCATTGTCTTTGTCTGCTGTTGCTCTTGCTGTGATCACAGCTTTGGTACTTGCAAACTTTGTGAAGCACCAGGACACTCCCATAGTCAAAGCCAACAACCGGAGCCTCACCTACATCCTGCTCATCTCCCTCCTTTGCTGCTTCCTCTGCTCCTTGCTGTTCATCGGACAGCCAAAGAAGATAACTTGCCTTCTCCGGCAA
Source organism: Heloderma suspectum (assembly GCF_057233095.1). NCBI lineage: Eukaryota > Metazoa > Chordata > Lepidosauria > Squamata > Helodermatidae > Heloderma > Heloderma suspectum. Next base: position 88,106,812 of record NC_139463.1, on the reverse strand, counting down.
ACAGCTTTTGGCATCATCTTCTCAGTTGCTCTTTCTGCTCTTTTGGCAAAAACCATCACTGTGGTTCTGGCATTCATGGCTACCAAACCAGGATCCAAGATGAGGAAATGGGTAGGGAAAAGGGTGGCCAATTTGATCATCATTTCCTGCTCCTCTATTCAAACAGGAATTTGCTTGATTTGGCTAAGTACATTTCCTCCATTCCCAGATATGGACATGCATTCACTGACTGGGGAAATTGTAGCAGAATGCAATGAAGGCTCAGTCACCATGTTCTACTCTGTTCTGGGCTACATGGGTGTTCTGGCCATTGTCAGCTTCACAGTAGCTTTTCCAGCCAGAAAGTTGCCAGACAGTTTCAATGAGGCCAAATTCATCACATTCAGCATGTTGGTCTTTTGCAGCGTTTGGCTCTCCTTTGTTCCCGCCTATCTGAGTACCAAAGGAAAATATCTGGTGGCCGTCGAGATCTTCACTATCCTAACTTCCAGTGCTGGCTTACTGGCTTGCATCTTTTTCTCTAAATGCTACATCATAGTGTTCAGGCCCCACCAGAACATCAGAGAGCAAATAACAAGGTCAAAAAACTAGCAATGAATGCCAGAAACGGTTTCCTTTTTCCGAAATGTGTGAATAATTGGTCTGAATTGCTTAGGAATAACAAGTTGTGGTCCTACGTCACCCCTGAACAGGGCATATTATAATGAAAAGTGTGGGATCTGATCTATGCAAATTAGTGGCATGTTTTTCCTTCTGACTATATCTAGGGGTGGACGAAAGTCACTTACCTGTCCTCGAAGGCCGTTCGCGGTGGAGGGGAGGCGCTTCGCTGCTCCCCCCGCGAAGTTCAGGCTGGGGGGGGAGGTTTCCCGCCTCGCCCGGCCAAAATTCAGTCCGGGGAGGAGGCGCCTCGCCTCGCCCGGCCGCGAACGCGAAAGTTAAAAAAAAAAAAAAGCCCCCTGATAGGCTACGTGACGATTCACGTAGCCTATTACGACTAGATCTGCAAAGTCAGCCATGATAGGCTACGTCAATCATCACGTAGCATATCACGGGTGACTTAAAAAAAAAAAAAAAAAGCGCTTACGCGAATGGCGGCCCCCATAGGGAGCCGCCATTCGCGTTCCTTATTTAGTCGCTGTAGTCTACATAAATGTTTACGTCCAGCTCTCACAGCCATACATTACTACTGGGAAAACCATAGCTTTGATTAGACAGACCTTTGTCGGCAAGGTGATGTCTCTGCTTCTTACTATGCTGTCTAGGTTTGCCATAGCTTTCCTCGCAAGGAGCAAGCGTCTTTTAATTTCATGGCTACAGTCACCGTCTGCGGTGATCTTGGAGCCCAAGAAAGTAAAATCTGTCACTGCTTCCATTTCTTCCTCACCCCTTCGTCTCCCTGCTCTCTACGTTCACCCCCAACCCTTTCATATTCCTTCACAAATGTTTTAATAACTTCTGCTTACCTAATCCCATCCTTCTAACTCCACACACCCTTCTTACTGCCGGCTGAACACTCTGCACAAATCCACAGCATAGTTTTAGGTCTGGAGCCAGTCTCCGTCAGAACTCAGCTAATCTCCCATGATCCACATTTTCATTAAGGGCTCAAATGGTTTATTTTTCTGGTGTCTAAACTGCAATTGTGCTACCACTCCACAGTATTTTCCCAAAACTAATGTGTTTGTTGTAATACTTATTTGTGTTTGCTAAAGAGATACACCATTGTTTTCAGATCTGAGTTACCCCCCTTCGCCAAAGACACTCTAGTGCCAATGTTGAGAAGTTCCTTTTTATGAATGTGTGACTTTTAGAAGATGAGCAGCTTTGTACACATAACTAAAAGAAGCACATCCAGTAACACCATCATGAGTACTATCCATTGCTAGCCTTATCTTCCGTAAATTAGTTCAATCCTCTTTATAGCCTTCTAAGTTCGTGGCCAGTTCTAATCTGTCTGATAGGACTGTTGTAACGATTCCTTGGATAATGTACATGAAGCAAATTACTTCTTATATGCTCACTGTCATTTATATGGTATTAAAGCAGCTGGCCAATCAACTCCTTTCTTGGGCAGATTGTTGGTTAATACCTTAGGATGTCTGGCTGATGTTCCCTCAGTAGGAGCTAATGCTTAGGAGATGATACATCTTTGTGGGTTGTTTTTTGTTTCTTTTACTGAGAAATCGATCAGAGCTTGGGGAAAGTGACACCCCTGTAGCTAACATAAGGGAGACAGACATTAGATGACTGTGAAAAATGTCAGACCAGAGCAGAGAACTGTGAGGTGGCTGAAGGATGCCACTTCTCTCCTGGAGGCCCTGGTATGTGGTGGCAGAATTTCTACTTTCAAGAAATTCATTGTTGCCTCCACTTATGTCCCAGCCAACCATGCCGTAAGTCTCCAACTCTTTCTGATCCATAGGAAACCAAGAACAGGTAGCACTACATAGAAATCCACCGTGTGGGGAAAGTGTAATCATATCTGTTTTCTTAAATGTTCAATGGACTTAATGTCTCCCATTTCCACATGACTTTGGCTAAGTATTCTTTGATAGGAAGACATGCAGAGTGGTGACAATGAGCATTATAGAATTGCCTGTGCATTCTAGCAATGTCAGAACTGATGTTTTTAAGCCAATTCCACATTAGAGATTGCATTTGACCAAATCGTCTCCATGGATGTCAACTCAAGGTTGTTGTGGTCCTCCTCCTCCTCCTTCTCCTCCTCCTCCTCCTCCTCCTCCTCCTTCCATGTATATCTCCTACTGTGCAAGCAGTTTAATAAATCGGTTTTGACTTTGTTTTCAGGGGTTATGCAAGGGACTTTGTTATTACAGGAAGACTTCCAGGAGCAGCAGAGAGCTAAAATACTGCCATGAAATCTTGAATAACGCTTCTACACATAATAATTCAGGAGAGCAACCAATGCCCCATCAGAGCTAATCATAGGTATAACAAAATCTCTAAAATGCTTCAGCTATTGGTATTATTTTATTACATGGTGCATAACTTTCATTGCAGTGTGATGCCGAAGAACTACCAGCATATTTTAGCCTTGGTGTTTGCTCTAAAGGAGATCAACGAAAATCCCACAGTCTTCCCTAATGTCACCTTGGGGTTTCACATCTATGAGAGCTACTACAACCCACAGATTACTTATATGGGCACGCTTGGTCTGCTTTCTACACTGCATCAATTCCACCCGAACTACAAATGTGACATGCAGAACAATTTGATAGCCATCATTGGGGGAATTTACTCTCTCATTTCCCTTGAGATTGCCACAATCTTGGAGACTTATAAGATTCCACAGGTAGGTTTGTAGACATGAGTCGGCTTCTTCACCCCATAATGGCAGGAAGAACAGCCTTTGATATTTGAATTGTGGTCCCTTACCCCCTACATTTTGTTCTGATTTAGAAGGGTTTTCTCTAGTGTTTTTTTCAGTTCCATCACTACTGCAAAGGAACCTAGTTACTGAGTTCCTTTTAGCTATAGAGGATTTATTCTGGTGGCAAAAAATATTTTTTTCATAGAAGATACAATATTCCCTAATGGTGATTTCCATTGAGAACATTATTAAAAACTCTGGGAATAGGTTTCATTTAAAAAAAAAAATGTAGTTTTTTTCTTCTTTTAAGAAACATAGGTTGGATAACCCACACATTGTCCCATTCCATGTGTTGAAAATAATGGAATAATGTACATTAGCCTTCCAAAACCTTGAGCCTTCCAGATGTTTTGGACTTCAACAGCCATCAGCAACCAATCATCAGGCATGCTGGGAGTTGTATTCCAAAACCTCTGGATAGCAGCAGGTTGGGGAAGTTTGATATACAGTGTTACTGTCATGTATGGGCTTTAGAACTACTTTCATTGACTGCTAGAGCATCTAACCCAGGGGTCTGTCACATCTGGGGATATATTTGATCTCTGTGCAACTGTCCTGGGTTCCACCTTAAAATGGCTGCTGCAGACCTGGCTAGTCAAAAAAGACAAGTAATCTTCCAAGAATACTGAGTACAAGGTGAGATCTGAGCCCCTACACACAACACTTCCTTTGAATCCAAAGTTTTCTGTGCAAACAGAAGCTTATTTCTTCTCCCTCTTTTTTCCTGTCCCATAACTCTGCCAGCCATTCCCCCCTCTCTTTTTCTCTCACACCCCAGATCCCTACCTAAACTTTCCCATCACACACACACAGACACACACGAGATCACCACATGTAGAAACTCTCTTTCCCTGGACAAGCACCCAAAGACATTTTCTCTCTCGCTCTCTCTTACACACACGCACACAGCTAAGGACCCTATGTACCCATAATGAATACATATATTCACAAAACATATACATATACATTCATATACATATATTCACAAAAACAGGCCCTGTCCTTCCCAACTCCCCAGGCTGCTGAAGCTGGATCTCCCAGGACCCTGGCCTGCTTCCTGCTGCCATCCCTAGACCCCAGGATGGCTTTCTGCTGGCTTCCCTAACCCACTTACAGGCTTCCTCATCCCCTTGTGGGTTTACCACTGACCTCCCTAGCCCTCTGCTGATCTCCTTATGTCCTCACTGCTTTCTAACGCCCCCCCATGTCATATCTTTCCAAACAGCAGCAAAAGGGGTCCAACTTCCATCCCCTCCCCTTTTCCGCTGGGTGTGCTGCAGAGGAAACTGTCAGCCTGCAACCATCCAGCAGTGTGATTTCCTGAAGATTCCTCTGAGCCACATGTGCAGCCAAGTGGCAATCCCGGGAACTGAAGGTGGCAGTGGCGAGAGGCCCTCGCCACACTCTGAAGGAGCCCAGCCGCTCGTAAGACACTTTAGAAATAATGGAACTTAAAAACCAGGAGAAGCAGGACAACTTGGTGAGCACAGCGGTGGGTGTAAGGGGACACAGTGGTGACCACAGGCAAAGTGTTGCCTATCACCAGCCAGCACTGCAGGTCCATACTTGCAGACCTTGGACTTAATGTTCTGATGCGGGGGCGGGGTTGTGAGTATGACTGGCCATGATGGTTAATTAGCATAAAACTGACATCTCCCTTCTCCCCTCCTCACCATTCCGTAATGCACAACTGGCTCTACATTCCTGATCTGTAATAGCAAATAAAACAAGAAGAACTTCCTCTTTACCAGCCCTGAGAAAAAGGAAATGCTCTGAGCATGTGCAGTTTTGCATTTTAAACTCTCTTAAATCGTAGCGCTATCATGTCAAGCAGAAGAAAATGCAGTTTGCTTCTGCTGCCCTGATGCTAGACAAATTTGCTTGGGAATAAGCTCCAGTTTGGTGTCAAAAAGAGTAATATATTTTTAAAGTACAAATAATAAAATGAGCATCTGCCCTGTTGGCTGCCCCCAACCCTAAGATGCTGTATAATAAGAAGAAAGGACACTGCGCAAGTAACATCAAACCCAGTGGGCCCTGCATGCCCATCCCACCCCAGGTGCTGATGCAGGACCTGCTTGCCAGTGTCCCCATTACCCGCTGCTTTCTGAGTGGTCATTTGGGGCCTTGGTACACAGGCACTGAAGCCCAACCCTCCTTGCACCACTGTCCCCCAACAAGCCAAGAAACACGGAACCCGGTAGCACAAAACCCAAACCATCAAGAATACACATTTCCTTCGCATATTATAATATAATGACCCTACTGACATGCTGGGAATCTTAGAGCATTCCTAAATGTTTCTACAGGTCTATCAGTCAAAATTATATTAGATGGATAATTTTAATATGGAATGGTTCAAATAACTGTGCTAGGAAATATATAGAGATGATTTTGTAAAATAATCCCTCCACTAAGGGTTCAACATTTTCAGAAAGATAACATTTCTGGGCTTCCTATAAAGGTCACCCAATTACATAGTTTTTAGAAAACATTTTGGGAGACTAATGACCAGGTAGCAATATATGAATACCTTTTCTTCAATATTGTAGTCATAATTCTAAAAGGAAATATTTCATAATCCAAACCTGGGTGATTTTTCATTTTTTTTTGATAAAAAACAAAAAAGCCTAGTTTATTTCTGAATATTTCCATCTTTTTTCCCAGGCCCTCACATCCCTACCTCCACTTCCATGCTACTGGCTGTGAGACAACAAGGCAGAAAAAACTGGCCTGTCCTGTTTCTCCTGCTTGTAATTTTGGTCTTTTCTATCCAAGTTACCTACTGTTCCCCCAGGGAATATTGCATGCAGATTGCTGAAAAACAAATGTGAAATAAATGTGAAAATGAAAATGAAGGCATTTGTTTTTCACATTCCTTGTTGTCTTTTCTTTTCTTTTCTTTTCTTTCCTTGTTAATTCTTGTTACAGTGAAAACCTTAAACAAATGAGGAAACATTTGTTTCATGCTTCTTTTTCTTTCTTGTTTTCAAATGAATGCACACTTCTGTTCTGTGACACACACTGTCTAACTCCTAGACAGAAATAGCCCAGCCACTGATCTCAATGCACCTCCAGGCTGGAATGTTGTAATGCAATGAATGTGAGGCTACCTTTGAAGACTTCTCAGGAAGTTCAGTTAGTAAAGAATATAGCATCTGGGTTTATCACTGGAAAATGTCACACTAAATATATATTTCCAGCTACTTTTATTATGATTATGGTTGTGATTCTTTGTATTTATATTCAATCAAAAGAATTCCTGAGGTGTCATACAAAACAGACAATGACGCAATAAAGTGTAACAAAACTCCAGAGGAAAGCAGCAAACATCAGTATAAACACAACAGAAAGACAATGCAAAGCCAGTATGAGAGAAAGTAGTACAAAAGTAAACATAACGAAATACAACAGAAATGACAATCTAAAAACACATAATACCAACGCTAAAACCTAAAAAATGTAATAGAGATTAGATATCATCGATTTAAAAGGACAAACAAGGCCCTAACCTGTGATGGAAGTGATACAATTTTGACAGCAAGTGATCTTCCCTTGGGTAGAGGTGTACGGAACTCACCTCTGAATCCGCCGGGGGGTCTGTGTGGGGGGGGAGGCAATCCATTCTTCCCCCCGGAATTAGGGATGTATGGAAGTCACTTACTGTTTCGATTCGTGGCATCCGTGGTGGTGGGAAGGCGCTCCACACCTCCCCCCGAAATCCTACCCTGGCCAGCTCTGCTCCGTGGCACTCTGCGTAGCCGCCAGCCAGGTGCATTCGTAGGTCTGCGAAATTTGCAGGCCTGCGGATGCAAATGGTGGCCAGCGTAGTGGCCAACATTTCCGTCCCTTTGCTGAGCTGTGATAGGCTACATAAATATTTATGTAGCAGCCTATCCCGGCAAAAGACAGGGGTGCAAATGACGGCCGCTACGCCATTTGCGCCCCTTTTTTATGTCATGATAGGCTACATAAATATATATGTAGCCTATCACGGCAAAATACAGGGACGCAAATGGCAGCGGCTACGGCGGCCGCCATTTGCGTTCCTGCCTTTTGCCATGATAGGCTACGTAAGTATTTACATAGCCTATCACTGCCTCCACAGGGACACAAATGGTGTCCCTGCATTAGCCATGATAGGCTATGTGAATACTTATGTAGCCTATCACGGCAAAAGTGGGGAGGCGAATGGCGGCTGCAGATGCAGCCACCATTCGCAAGGCACCGTGAACGGCAATAGGTAAGAGCTCCATTCTGCATGCATTTCGCGGGGTGAAGGGGGGGGTCTTCGCTCCACCATGGATTTTGGGGGGCCAACTTCACTGGAATTCGGCCTCCTTGGAATCTGTAGTGGAATTCTCTGACATCCCTGCGCGGAATCCTCCCCGGCCCACTGCGAGGCCACAGAGCCACCAGGCAGGTCCATCTGCTACCAGACTGCCGGTCTTCAGGCACCATTTGCATCCTTGCCTTTTGCTGTGATAAGCTACATAAATCTTTAGATAATAAAAGATAAAAGATTTACATAGCCTATTTCAGCAAAGGTAGGGACGCAAATGGCATCCACTACACTCGACGCTATTTGTGTCTGAAGACAGACATCAGTGCATGGGACAGTCAGCAGTGGCCAGCAGAGGATGGCTGGCAGCAGGTAGGATCTGGCCCGCGTGGATTCCCCCAGTTGGCAGAGGTGAGTCTTTTGTTCCGCTGCGGACTCGGGGGGCCAGATTCTTAGAATCCAGCCTCACTGGAGTCCGTGGCAGAATTCTCTGCCATCCCTACCCTTGGGAGGGGCAGCATGAAACCTGGTGGCATCACCCAAAAGGCCACCACCACCCCAAAGCTCAGAAAAAGGGGACACACGGAGGAGGGCCTCTTTGGCCATGAGTAGGCACATAAGGGAACTGGTGTACCATGAAGTACCATGACCCCAAGCTATGAAGTGCTTTGTAGGTCAAACCAGCACGTTGAATTTGCCTCAGAGGTGAACAGGAAGCCAGAACAGATGAGTCACAGCTAGTGCAATACACTCCAGCCACAGACTCCTTAACAGCAACATTAACCGTGAATCCATTTCCAGGAAGAATTAAACATACTGAATCTTAACTATTGACGCCTACGTGGCTGAACACCCGGGCAGCTAAAGGAGTGGTGTCTGCTACGTAAGCCTGCAAAGACACTGTGTTTCTCATTCCAGCAGGTCCTGTGCAAGGTAGATCAACACCATCCCATTCCCCCAGCCTGTGCCTGCCTTACCTTTATGTTTGCTGCTTGCATGTAGGCTCTCCCTGGAGTTCACACAGGTGTTGCACGATCTCACCCGGGTCTCCCAAGAGTTCTGTGGCCACTTGTTCCATTTCCTTGGGGTGAGTGAAGGAGAGGGCAGGCAGATGCTCTAGAGAGCCCTGCAGAGTGTTCTCCCATCACAGCAATTGCCAAGGCAGGAGAGCGGCTGAGCGGGTTCTACAGAGCACCCACTGGAGGCCACTGAGGTGGGCCCTCCTTGTAGGGGCGGTGGGGAAGGGAGCAGAACGGCGTGGTGCAATTTCTTCCTCACCCCACTTCACCAGCTCACAAGCGCCTCACCCTGTTGCATGGTTGGGCCAGCATTCCAGCATGTAATGTGAACTGGCTGACTGAACAGGCTCAATCCACTGTGCTAAATTCTTTTACCATTCGCATGATTTTTAAACATATTAATTGTCATTTTGTGATGGTGTTCTTAGCTTTTTCTTGTACGTTACTTCCCCCATACATTTAGGGAAGTGCATCCTACAAATCTTTTCAACACGCAAATAATCGAATCAAGATGATTGTAAAAATAAAATGTTTAAAAATCCCTGCACATTCAACTAGCACGTCAGCATCAGCAATGAAGGTTTAGATAAGCCTCTTCTGTAATCACCTACATTTATGTAAAATCTCACCTGCAGCTTTTGAGTTCTAGACCATATTTATCCATGTAGGAATCTCACCCGATCAGGTTTTTGCTAGAACTGATTTCATGTGCACACACCACTCACATACAGATGTTATTCCATTCATAAAATGTCTCTGCATTCTATTTCAGCTCACTACTGGACCTTTTTCCCCAGCCTGGGGTGACAAAGCACTATCTCATACTTTATACCAGATGGTCCCAAACGATGCTCATCAGTACTTTGGGGTTGTCCAGTTACTTGTGCATTTCAACTGGACATGGATTGGGCTCTTTACTCTGGATAATATGCATGCAGAATGGCGTTTGCAAAAATTACTGCCAATGCTTTCACAGGGAGGCATCTGTGTTACCTTTATAGAAAAAATGACAACCTTTGGAAAACGTGGGGGAAAGGCATGGTCATTGCAGAGTGAATTGGAAGGACATTCAGCTTTCATGGAAAGCAAAGCCAGTGTGTTTCTTGCCGAATGCACATTCAGATATAATTACAATAAGCTTATTAATTCAGAGATCAGGCCTGGATTCACCAATAAGTAAGTTATGGATTATGACAACATACTGGGATTTCACAGCAAGCACCATTTTAATGGGTCACGATATACAATCCTTGCATGGTATGCTATCCTTCTCAGTCCACTCAAAGGACCCATTTGGATTCAGGCAATTTCTTCAGAGTGTAAATCCTTCCTGGGCAAAAGAAGATGACTTCATCAAGGTATTCTGGGAGAAGGCCTTTAACTGTTCATTGAAACAATCCCGTGAGAGTAGAGTGCTGAAGAAAGACTGCAGTGAGGACGAGAAACTGGAGAGCCTTCCTGGAACTTTCTTTGAGATGAGTATGACTGGTCACAGCTACAATGTTTACAATGCTGCCCTTGCTGTAGCACATGCTTTACATTCCATGTATGTATCAAGATCCAAACACAAATTATGGGAGTCTGGAAGAAAGCTAGTGCCCTGGAATGAGGTGGCATGGCAGGTATTTCCAATCAAAGCCACATCTTTTCTTTGTTTGGATAGGGAGGTGGCTGTGTAGAGGATAAGCTGGTACCAGTGCCTGTGGTATTATGTCCTCTTTACACTAAAAGCCTCAGAAGTTACACATGAAGCTCTTCCCAATCCCAGCTTTTCTCAATGGAGCATTTCTTAAAGTCATGCATAGGAGTTATTAGGTTTAAGGTTAAGGTTAATAGATATCACTTTGCTCAGTGTCTCCATCTCCTTTTCCTTTTCTATAGAATCCTGGCCAGTAACTTATTTTTTCCAGAAGGGCACATTAAGACAAAATGGAGTGAGGGGCATACCATAATTCCCAGTTACCCAAAATGATCTGCCACAAATTTCTATTTCTACCTGATTAGGAAATGGGGCAGATGACTCTTCCCAAGGGAAAGGTTTTTCATCCTTCTAGCCACAGTAAAATAGTGAGAAAGCAAGACCCAGACTGATGTAAGATAATCTCAACCTTCCTAGGATAGGTACTTGTCAGCGTGATCATGAAAATACTTTGTTGTCCATTTGTGTGTTTTTGTCTTTGAATTTAGCTCCATCCGTTTCTGAGGGGCATCTCATTCAACAACAGTGCAGGGGAGGCAGTAGAGTTTGATGAAAATGGAGAAGCAGTCACAGGATTCGATGTTACAAACTGGGTAATTTTCCCAAATCAATCCTTTCTGAGAGTTAAAGTGGGAATGTTCAATCCAGTAGCTCCTCCTGGAAAAAAGTTAACAGTCCATGATAAAAGCATCGTGTGGCCTAGGACGTTCAAGCAGGTGAGACAGCAAGGATCTTGCCAGATGTAGCACAACTTGATTGTTTCAAAATACTTTACACCACCTTTCACGTTCAACATAAACAGGTAGTGTGCAACAAAAGAAATACAATATAAATTACAGAGTTGGGGGAGTGCCTTTTTCGTTAAGGTGAGTCACCCACACACAAGTTCCACCAGTATAAGCCTCAAAGTTCTACTGATTATAAAAAAGTGATACATGATATCCACTTTCTACCTGATGAGGTCTACAATTGTAGAGACTTGTGATAAAAAATTTCCACAGGTACAAGGAGTTAAAATCTGCTGAAAAGTGACACATTTACACTTTTCCCCTATTTCATCATGGCATTTCATATATAACTTCTAAATTTTGCTGAAATCAACTGATGTATTTATTCAGGATTGCTGAGGCTAGGGATGTTGCGGGAACCCAACTGGGTCCAAAAGTCCACCCCCCCACGATGCCCAGACTGTGCCCACCGAGATGCTGTCCTCACTTGCCCCCCGCATGCACCCTGCCGGACTCACCGTGAGCCCATCGGGTGAGCGCCCACCATTTTCCTGCCTTTGGTTTCTGCATAAAAAAGGAAGTTTAAAAAATGTGCATATTTAAATATGTGCAGTTTGGGGCCAGAAAATCTTACTACGTGCAATATTAGAGGTATAATGCCACTAATATTGCACATATTAAGCTTTCCTGGCCCTAAACTGTGCATAAATGCACATTTTTTAAACTTTCCTTTTTATGCAGAAACCAAAGGCGGGAAAATGGCAGGCACTCACCGGACAGGATCATGGTGAGTCCTGGCAGCCTGCCGAGCTTGTGGGTGGCCCAAGCACAGGTCCGAAGGGAAGCCAGCAGGGGCGATGCTTCAGCGGGCGCCCGGAGGACCCAAGCTGGTGTGGGTTCTCACATTCCTAGCTGAGGCTTGCCTTTCTTTGGTTTGGCGAGGTTCTGACCAGTGGCATACACACACACCCCATTGTTGGTGGTTCATAAGTAATGGAACAAACCAACATTGTTTCAAACATAAGGATCGCCTTTAATACCTGGTTGAATATCCTTTGCAGTTAGTGACCGCCTGAAGTCTGGAACCTATGGACATGACCAAATGCTGAGTTTCCTCCCTCAAGATGCTTTGCCAGGCCTTTACTGCAGCTGCCTTCAGCTGCTGCTTCTTTGTGGGTCTTTCTGCCTTCAGACTTGCCTTTAGTAAGTGAAAATTATGCTCTATTGGGTTAAGATCAGGTGACTGACTTGGCCATTGAAGAACTTCCCACCTCTTTGCCTTGAGAAACTCTTGGGTAGCTTTTGCTTTATGTTTTGGGTCATTATCCATCTGCAAGATGAAGCGGCGTCCTATCCGTTTGGCAGCATTCAGCTGAATCTGATCAGAAAGTATAGCCTTATACACTTCAGAATTCATCCTGCTGCTTTGATCAGCAGTGAGGTCATCAATAAACACCAGTGACCCAGTTCCATTGGCAGCCATACATGCCCAGGCCATAACACTGTCTCCACCATGTTTGACAGATGATGTGGTATGCTTTGGATCATGAGCTGTTCCTTTCCTTCTCCAAACTTTTCTCTTCCCATTATTCTGGCACAAGTTCATCTTGGTTTCATAAGTCCAAAGAATCTTATTCCAGAACTGGGCAGGCTTTTTTAGGTGTTTGCTGGCAAAGGCTAATCTGGCCTGTCTGTTCTTGAGCATTACCAGTGGTTTGCACCTTGTTGTGAAGCCTCTGTATTTACTTTCATAAAGCTGTCTCTTGACTGTAGATGTTGACAACGACATGCCTACCTCCTCAAGAGTGTTCTTGACCCGGCTAGATGTTGTGAAAGGGTTCCTCTTCACCAAGAGCAGAATTTTGCGGTCATCCACTGTAGTTGTCTTCCATGGTCTTCTAGGTCTTTTGCTGTTGCTGAGCTTGCCAGTTAATTCCTTCTTTTTCAGGAAGTTCCAAACTGTTGTATTGGCCAATCCCAATGTTTTTGCTGTCTCTCTGATGGGTTTATTTTGTTTCTTCAGCCTAATGATGGCCTTGTTCACTCGCATGGACATAGGGATGTACAAAAGTGACTTACCTTTCTGTGGATTAAGTTGATGGTGGGGGGGAGGCATTCCATCCCTCCCATCGGAATCCTGACCGGGGGGGGAGGTGCTCTGTTCCTCCCCCCCCCCCGGAATCCTGGCCAGCCGGCTTTGCTCTGCAGCGATTCTGCGGAGACACCGGTCGGCTCCGCCAGCAGCCGGACATCCGGCCGCTGGTTAGCAGGGACGCAAATGGCGGCGGCCGTAGCCGCTGCCATTTGCATCCCTGCAGTCAGCCGTGATAGGCTACGTAAATGTTTACGTAGCCTATCACGGCTGATTTTTAAAAATCTACTCTATTTGCATTCCTCTTTTTTTCGCCATCTTAGTCTACGTAAATGTTTACGTAGACTAAGATGTGCCAAAATAAGGAATGCAAATGGTGGCGGCCATGGCCACCGCCATTTTCTTAGGCACATTTTTTGTGTTTTTTTAAGTCAGCCGTGATAGGCTACGTAAAGATTTACATAGCTTATCATGGTGTTTTTTTAATATCTAGCCATGATAGGCTACGTAAATCTTTATGTAGCCTATCACGTTTTTGTTTTTTTTTTTAACCTGGAAATGGTGGTGGCAGCAGCCGGTCGAACCACCGCTGCCGCCGAACTGCTGCCAGAGCCGCCACCGGAGCTGCCGCCACCAGGAAGATCTGCCCAAGGTAAGTCTCGTCCCGGGGAGGGGCGGTGGGGGCGGGCTGTTCTGCTACCGATTTCAGGGGGCCGAATGCGCTGGCATTCGGCCTCCCTGAGATCCGTGGCGGAACTTTCGTACATCCCTACATGGACACCTCTTTGGACCTCATGTTAGGAGTTCCAGTGAACAGCTACCAAATGCAAATGTAACACTCAGAACCACCTTCATGCCTTTTATCTGCTTGATTGGTCATGGGGTACCCAGGAAACAGGCCACACTGGCCATGCAGCTGCTTGTCAGCCATTCATTCCATTACTTATGAGCCACCAACGATGGGGGTGTGCTTATGCCACTGGCTGTCCTTCCTGAATGGTTAGTGCCCCACTTTTGCCAAACGCCTTGAATTACAGCTGGAAGTCCTGACTTCGCTCCCATCTGGGTGTGTTTCCCTTCAACTTCAATGTGGTGGTGTACAGAGGCCAACTGCCAAAACAGTTATCCTTGTTCCAATAGTTGTGGCCCTGACTGTATGGCAACAAATGCTTGTGAAGGTTTGTCATGCATGTGGAGTGTCATTATGGAGCTACAATACTGCAAGTACATCCATGTTTTCAAAGGAGTTTGCAGAGGAAATCAAGGACATTCTGCTTCAATGCCTATGCCTTTATTTATGGGATGTGACTTCAAAACATCAGGCCATACGTTACTAGACAGATTGGGACACTAGCATTGGGATGCCTAGGGGACTTTAACACTTCCCCCTACCCCCCTGCTGTGGTCCCACTCTGAATCAGACAGCCCTGACTCCACTTTCCATTGCCAAACAGGAATGTGCTTGCGGAGACCTATTCTGACATTTGTGCACAATACGTGAAGGGCTAAATGGACCCACGGTGACACTGGGGACAGGGCTTACATACGTGCCCATATCCCACTCCCCACATTACCCCTACACACCATCCAGTGAATGCATGCCTAGGGCTTCAGATACAAACAGATTGCTTCTAACTGGTATAACGCCTCCAAATAATTTTCTGCCAACCCCACCAACACAACTACCCATCTCTCTCTGTCTCTCTCTCACACACACACACACACACACACACACTTTCCTTGAACATCTCGGGAACTTCAGGCTTTCTTAAAGAACATTCAAATACCCCTGCCCCCTGCCTTTGAAGGTACTCTCCTATCACGTACCGCATATATCTGTGTGCTGCCAGTATATATGTGCCATTATCAGGCATGTCACCTGCAAATCATAGTTTGTTTTGTGCAGGCATTGGTCTTGGTTGATTTTTTTAAAAGAACAAAAAATGGACCCCCACCCCCATTTCACATCCACCGAATAAGGTGGAAAAGCAGGGAGAGCTGAGTTGGCTCAGCCATGGCACATACATGCACCTAAAACATACATGCACTGCCACAACAAAGCGTTGTTGTTGTTGTTTTTACTTATCATAAGGGATACCACAGCAATTCCCTATAGAGGAGAGTGACTAGGGGTGGACGAAAGTCACTTACCTGTCCTCAAAGGACGTTCGCGGTGGGGGGGAGGCGCTTCGCTGGTCCCCCCGCGAAGTTCAGGCCGGGGGGGGGGAGGCTTCCCGCCTCGGCCCGGCCGAAATTCAGGCCAGGGGGGAGGCTTCCCGCCTCACCCGGCCGAAATTCAGGCCGGGGAGGAGGCTTCCCACCTCGCCCGGCTGCGAACGTGGAAGTTAAAAAAAAAAAAAAAAAACGCCCCCTGATAGGCTACATGACGATTCACGTAGCCTATCACGGCTAGATCTGCAAAGTCAGCCGTGATAGGCTACATCAATCGTCACGTAGCGTATCACGAGTGACTTTAAAAAAAAAAAAAAGCGCGTATGCTAATGGCGGCCCCCATAGGGAGCCGCCATTCGCATTCCTTATTTAGTCGCTGTAGTCTACGTAAATGTTTATGTAGACTATGGCGAAAATAAGGGCAACGCAAATAGCGTTGCCCTTATTTTTGCCATAGTCTACGTAAATCTTTACGTAGACTACAGCGACCAAATAAGGAACGGGAATGGCGGCTCCCTATGGGGGCCGCCATTATCCGTACAAACTTTTTTTTTTTTTTAAGTCACCCGTGATAGGCTATGTGACGATAGACGTAGCCTATCACGGCTGACTTTGCAAATCTAGCCATGATAGGCTACGTGAATTGTCACGTAGCCTATCAGGGGGCTGTTGTTGTTTTTTTCTTTGTTTGCAATGGCGGCGGTGGCAGCCGGTTGAAAGACCGGCTGCCGCTCCCGCCCCGCTTGAACACCCGCCGAACCGCCGGCCGGACCCGCCGCCAGGAGGGACATTCGGCGAAGGTAAGTCCCGGGGGGGGTGCGGGGGGCGGGGGGGTGCGGAGGATTTCTCCCCGAAACTTGTTTGGGGGGCCGAACACGTTGGCGCTCGGCCCCCCGAAGTTTCAGAGAGAAATTCTCCGCCAACCCTAAGAGTGACACCTGATTGATGGTGGTGATACAAAAACACTCATATATACACACACAGGGTAGAAAAACAAGCATGAGGGTGGGGGTGGTGACCTTTATCCATAACAGTTTCATATTGATCACTGGCAAAATCCTCCACCTTAGTTTGGGCTAGGAGTGCCTGTACCTTGTCTTGGGCAAAGAGACAGATTGGGAATATTGGGAAACTGGCTGCCCACACTGCTGCCCAATGGCTTCCCTGGCAAAGCTGGCTGAGGGGTCTCAGATGTGGTGTTGGAGAACCCTAGAACTATGGTACTGGAGGAATTGAACATCCACGCTGATGCTGCCTTAACAGGACCAGCTGAGGATTTCATGCCCTCTATGACAACTATGCGGTTGTCTCGGTTTGACATTGACCTAATGCATAGGGCAGGACTCACGGTTCATTTGGACTTTGTCTCGGGGCACGAGGTGGGTGGCCTGGATCTTGCTGCACTGTGACATGGTGAGGTGCCACAAGCCATCAACATGGTCACTCAGGCCCCTTCACGCCGGCGCGATCCCAAGCTGGCCTGATTTGGCATGCAATGAGTCAAGCCAACGCATGCTTTTTTTGGCAGAAGGGTTGCACAAATCCTGACTTGTGCAAAATCACAGCCAGAAATAGCACAATTTGCATAAAAATCATAGCTGCAAATGGTCTAAGCTGCAATTTTGTGCAAATTGTGCTATTCATGGCCAGGATTTGGCACTAATCCACCTGTGACTTCACCCCCCCCTCCACTAAAGTTCTTGAGTTTCAGGAACTATCATGCAGCTCGGCTTGCAAAAATGCAAGCCAAGCCGGGTCCATGATGGGGATCTGTTAGGCTCTAAAAGGGCCTAAGCATCTATCCAATTTAGATCACCTTGATACTTTACACCTGCAAGTGAAACCATAATGATCAAAACACCTTTTCCCCGTCCTGTCCATTCTCCACTGATGTTTCTGATTAGGTGCTGCCCATTTCTGTGTGCAATGACAACTGCCATCCTGGTCACATCAGGAAAAAGAAGGAAGGGGAGCCATTTTGCTGCTATGATTGTGCCCCGTGTCCTCAAGGGAAAATTTCTAATCAGACTGGTAGGAATCATGGTTCTTCATAGATGTCAAGCATACTGCATCTCATACCATATCCAGCAAAACCAGGGTAATACAAATGTGCATGGCCTTTGGTCTGGAAGGAGTAAGAAAATGTTACTGATCCTTGAATATCTGGCTATAGGAAGAGGTCTTGTTATACAAGAATGCAGACTTCTCTTTTACATTCAGGCCTAGGTATGCTTGGTCACACATTTTGATAGGGATGTACGAAAATTCCGCCACAGATCTCTGGGAGGCCGAATGCCAGAGTATTCGGCCCCCCGAAATCAGATGTCAAGCATACATCTTATACCACCATATCCAGCAAAACCAGTGTAATACAAATGTGCATGGCCTTTGGTCTGGAAGGAGTAAGAAAATGTTACTGATCCTTGAATATCTGGCTATAGGAAGAGGTCTTGTTATACAAGAATACAGACCTCTCTTTTACATTCAGGCCTAGGTATGCTTGGTCACACATTTTGACACTAGTCTAAACATTGGATTGATGGTTTCTTTCAGTTGGAAATGTGCTTCAAACATAAACGAAAGAAGGAAGATATATATATATATATAGCCAGCTACTGACAAAGAACACAGTGCTGTGTCATCAAGTAGCAGTGCAGACTCTGTGGGAGCCCAATAATTCAATGTTTCTTACATAATACAAAATAAAAAGAAACCACTCCATATGCAAAGCTAGGAGCCAGGGGGATAATTATAGTATCTGTGTAAATTTTGCTATATACACTTATAGATGGATAGACAACAGGCAGAAAGACAAATCATCACCCTTAGCTTCCAATTTCCTGGCTTGTTTGAGTTTGACCCAAGATGAGATAACCTTAATTCTGGGGTTAACCTGGCAAGATTAATAGGGCCAGAATGACCAGACGTATTCCTTAATAGTAAGAGGCAAAGTTTCCAAGCACACCTTCCGTTAAGGAATTTGAACAACAATCCCCCAGGATGGCTTGGAGATGGTTAGAGAAGATGACTCATCCTTATTCACCCCCTCCAGCAAGGCGGGGGCAAGCTAGGTGTGAGTGGGAAACAGTAGAAGAACTTTGAGGAGACAAAAGATACAGAACAGGAATGAGAGTGAAGTGACCTATAAACTCTGAAGCACTGGGGGATAGTTTCTCCCTCTCTGGAGATCAGATGTGGGAAAGTCAGTATTAGATTACTATTGGATTGGTGTGTTTTCTTTCACCTCTATTCAGTAGGGATATCAGTAGGGATGTTAGAGAATTCCATCACAGATCCCGGGGGGGGGGCGAATTCCAGTGAATTTACCCCCCTCAGAATTGGTGGCAGAACGAAGCAACCCACCCCACCACCCCGCGAAAGCCCCCTGGAACAGAGCCTACCTGATGGCAGCTGCGGCAGCAGCTGTGGCGGCGGTGGTAGCTCCAGCCACTGCCAGGCTGCTGCTGACGCAAATGGCATCCCGAGTAGGGGACACCATTTGCATCCCTATAATAGCCCATGATAGGCTACGTAAATATTTACGTAGCCTATCACGGCTAAAGTGGGGACACAAATGACGTTCTCTACGCCATTTGCATTTCCGTTTTCTCCGTGATAGGCTATTTAAATATTTATGTAAATATTTACATAGCCTATGACAGCTAAAGCGGGAAAGCAAATGGTGTAGGGGACGCCATTTGCATTTCTGTTTTCTCCGTGATAGGCTATTTAAATATTTATGTAAATATTTACATAGCCTATGACAGCTAAAGCGGGAAAGCAAATGGTGTAGGGGACGCCATTTGCATTCCCGTTTTAGCCGTCATAGGCTACGTAAATATTTACATAGCCTATCATGGAGAAATGGAAACACAAATGGTGTAGGGGTTGCCATTTGTGTCCCCGCTTTAGCCGTGATAGGCTACACAAATATTTACATATTTAAATATGTCCCCATAGGGACGCAAATGGCATCCCCTACTCAGGACGCCATTTGCCGATGTGCATCCGCAGCAGCCCGGCAGCAGCTGGAGGCCCCGCTGCAGGTTGGCCTGGCTGGCGGCTCCGCAGCCTGGCAGCAGAGTGGAGCTGACCAGGCAGGATTCCAGGGGGGTGGAATGGATTGCCTCCCCCCCACTGAGGATTTCAGGGGGAGGGACGGAGCACCTACCCCCCACCGTGGATGTCCCTGGACGAAACCAGGTAAGTGTTTTGGACATCCCTAGATGTCAGAGAATTCCTCCACGGATTCCAGTGAGGACAGATTCATTAGAATCCGACCCCCAGAATACATGGCGGAACAGCCTCCAGCCCCCCGCCACCCCACGAAATCCCCTCACAATGGAACTGCCCTGGGGCAGATGCAGCGGCAGCTCCAGTGGCGGCAGCAGCGGCTCCAACAGCGGTGGATGGTTTCCTGGCTGGCTGTGGCTGGGCTGCTGCAGCCGCCATTTGCGTCCTTGGAAGCAGCCGTGGTAGGCTACGTAAGTATTTACATAGCCTATCACGGCAAAGAGCAGGGACGCAAATGGTGGCCACTATGCCATTTGCGTGGCTTCCTTTACCGTAATAGGCTACGTAAATACTTACGTGGCCTATCACGGCAGCCTGGAAGGATGCAAATGGCAGCCGCTACGACGGCCACCATTTGCGGCCACAGCAGCCCGGCCGGAACTCCGGCTGCTGATGGCCCTGGCCGGTGGCTCTGTGGAGCCGCCGCAGAGCAGAGCCAGCCAGGGAGGATTCCGGGGGGAGGGACGGAGCACCTCCCCCCCACCGTGGATGTCCTTGTGTGGAGCCAGGTAAGGGATTCGTACATCCCTATATCAGAGGCATTTTTTTCTTTTCTTTTCCAGGCATGGATTAAGGCATTTCGGCAATGCTCTCTGATAGGGATAGGATATATGAATAATTCAAGACAAGTTACTTTAAAGGCCTCTACCATCTTCTCAGATTGCATCTGCTCTCTATCCCTTATTAAAAAGTACTTCTTTTTGTTTCCAGATATGGATTCCTGTATTGAATGTTCAGAAGATCACTATTCAAACTTAGAACAGGATCAATGCTTTCCCAAGGTTATAAGCTATCTCTCCTATGAGGAACCTTTGGGGATTTCATTGTCTTTGTCTGCTGTTGCTCTTGCTGTGATCACAGCTTTGGTACTTGCAAACTTTGTGAAGCACCAGGACACTCCCATAGTCAAAGCCAACAACCGGAGCCTCACCTACATCCTGCTCATCTCCCTCCTTTGCTGCTTCCTCTCCTCCTTGCTGTTCATCGGACAGCCAAAGAAGATAACTTGCCTTCTCCGGCAAACAGCTTTTGGCATCATCTTCTCAGTTGCTCTTTCTGCTCTTTTGGCAAAAACCATCACTGTGGTTCTGGCATTCATGGCTACCAAACCAGGATCCAAGATGAGGAAATGGGTAGGGAAAAGCGTGGCCAATTTGATAGTCATTTCCTGTTCCTCTATTCAAACAGGAATTTGCTTGATTTGGCTAAGTACATTTCCTCCATTCCCAGATATGGACATGCATTCACTGACTGGGGAAATTGTAGCAGAATGCAATGAAGGTTCAGTCACCATGTTCTACTCTGTTCTGGGCTACATGGGCGTTCTGGCCATTGTCAGCTTCACAGTAGCTTTTCCAGCCAGGAAGTTGCCAGACAGTTTCAATGAGGCCAAATTTATCACTTTCAGCATGTTGGTCTTTTGCAGCACTTGGCTCTCCTTTGTTCCTGCCTATCTGAGTACCAAAGGGAAATACCTGGTGGCTGTCGAGATCTTCTCTATCCTAACTTCCAGCGCTGGCTTACTTTCTTGCATCTTTTTCCCTAAATGCTACATCATGGTGTTCAGGCCCCACCTGAACATCAGGGAGAAAATAATAAGGACAAAAAACTAACAAGGAATGCCAGAAACTGTTTCCTTTTTCCAAAATGTGTGAATATTTGTTGTGAATTGCTTATGAATAACAAATAGTGGTCCTACTTCACCCCTGAACAGGGCTGCCTATTATATTGAAAAATGTGGGATCTGATCTATGCAAATTGGTTGTATGTTTTTCCTTCTGAGCATATCAGAATTCCTTCCTAGCAATGATCAGCTTGAGGCCATTGCTGGTGACTACAGACCTGTTGTACCTTTGGCCTTTATACTGCCCCAGGAGTCGGGTATACATACTCTGACTAAACTCGAAATCTATCTGTACTTGACAGTGATTGGAGACAAAGGCTTGGTTTGCACAAAATGGCCAACTGTGGTTCAAACAACCCATAGTCAGTCAGGGCCATTCCAGAGCAAGAGGGTGTTGTGTTTTCTATACACTCGCCACTTCTCCTTTGCATCCAGTTTCTTAAAAAAAATGGAATGCCCCATCCCTTAGTTGTTTGATGCAGCCTCTCTACCCAGAGCTCTGGGTTATTGTAGGGCAAACAAATCAGAGTTTACACATAATTCATTCTTGGATTAAAACCCTAGGGTGTTTGTCCCTCAACACCCCAGAGTTACAGATATGGATGTCATATCAAACAACCAGGAATGGGGCATTCCTGGGGTTTCTGTGAAACTGGATGCAAAGCAGAAGCTGTGAGCATGTGGAAGCAGCACGCTTGGTCTCTCTCATGTGGCTATGGCAACTCATGGGTTAAACAACCCATGAGTTGCCATTACATATGAACCAGTTGAATGAGTGTCAGTTTTCAGTTTGTAAATTTGGGATTTTGTAAACAAAGTAGGTTGCACCTAATAAATGGGAACAATGATGCCACCATAAAAATATTCATACTTCCACATCATTGGGCACCCTGACAAAGCCATATAAGAGCCACTGAATTCATGGCAACTTCTTTGGGGAAAGCGTAATGGAGGCCGGAGGACAATCTGACAAGTGGGCTGGAGGATGAGTCACGAGGGGCAGAGCAGTCTGTGAATCACTAACAGTTGATCCCATACCTCAAAAAGGGGAAATAGATGTACTTGAACATGCAAGAAAGGGGTGGGGAAATCACACAGCCACACAAAAGAACTTCTTTGGACCTGTTCCAGCATCAACTCCCACTCTGCAGAAAATCAAGTCACTTTAGGATCATAAATGCACAGTGAAATGTGCATGTGTGTGTTGGGAGGGGGAAGAAGTCACACAACTACACAAAATCATGAACTCACTATTGCTAAGGATGATATCCTATGATGATATCCTCAGAGCCACACAGCGATGGCCAGATTAAGGTCATGATGGACACAGGGGCTAGCTGTCTCTAGGGACCCTCTACTCTGTCCCCAGGACTGAACCCACACATGACACTTGTACATACACACACAGAGACAATGAGATAAATAAAAAAGGGGAAAATACATCTCTCTTCTATGCATTCCTGGAAGCAAAAGAGTAATATCTCTTGTATGGGAGAGAACTCAACACAAGCTTCCCCTTTTACAGGTATATGGCACAGACACAGAACATTTAAACACACATAGGGCTCTCTCTCTCTCTCTCTCTCTCTCTCACACACACACACACACACACACGAAAGAGACACAGATTTACTAACTTACTAACAGGTACATACACAGCCAGTGCTGGTCCAGGACATTTTGCTGCCTGAGGAGGACCAGCAAATGCCTCCCATTTCACACCAGATGATCTGGCCCAGTCACTGCCTCTCAGCCTAACCTACCTCACAGGATTAGTGAAACAACAAACAGATTGAGTCTGTTTCCCGCCTCCCAGCTGAGCAGAGCAGAGCAGAGCAAGCTGCTCCAGCTGGTCCAGGGACTACAGAAGCAGGCAAGCTCCCAGAGAGCGAGCGAACAGAGCGAGTGAACAGGGGGAGCAAACAGGAGTTGGCCAGGGGAGTTGCAGTGGTTGAAGAGACAAAGGAGACAGAGGCTAAGAGGTAAGTGGGTTGCAGGAAGCCCAGGGCGCTGCCCTTTATCCTTCTGACTGGCTGTGAGCTCACCAGGAGCTTCTGAGAGCTCCAACTGAATTGGAGGGGTGTGGCCTGAGTACTCCCAGCAGCTGACTGGGCGGGAAGCTTCAGTCTGTTTCCCGCCTCCCAGCTGAGCAGAGCAGAGCAGAGCAAGCTGCTCCAGCTGGTCCAGGGACTACAGAAGCAGGCAAGCTCCCAGAGAGCAAGCGAACAGAGCGAGCGAACAGGGGGAGCAAACAGGAGTTGGCCAGGGGAGTTGCAGTGGTTGAAGAGACAAAGGAGACAAAGGAGACAGAGGCTAAGAGGTAAGTGGGTTGCAGGAAGCCCAGGGCGCTGCCCTTTATCCTTCTGACTGGCTGTGAGCTCACCAGGAGCTTCTGAGAGCTCCAACTGAATTGGAGGGGTGTGGCCTGAGTACTCCCAGCAGCTGACTGGGCGGGAAGCTTCAGTCTGTTTCCCGCCTCCCAGCTGAGCAGAGCAGAGCAGAGCAAGCTGCTCCAGCTGGTCCAGGGACTACAGAAGCAGGCAAGCTCCCAGAGAGCGAGCGAACAGGGGGAGCGAACAGGGGGAGCAAACAGGAGTTGGCCAGGGGAGTTCGGCAGGGGAGGTCAAGGGGGAGGCCCCTAACATTTTTTTTTTTAAACTAACTTTTTCCCATTTATTTGTCTTGTAACACACACTTCCACACCAGTGGGACTCTGCTTTTAACCTCTACTGAGTAGAGGAGCAGGCACAGGCTAGTCTAGAACAATCACAAAGCTAGACACAAAAAGGGAAAAGGGGCTATGGAAGGACAAGACTCTCCAGTGGTGGTGACCTGCAAGGTGTGTGCCATGTTTGTTTTCTTGCCTGAGAACAACATGGCCTACACCTGCAACAAGTGCAAGTTGATCACGCTGCTGGAGGAAAAAGTAAGTGGACTGGAGCGGCGACTGTCAACCCTCTGGGGAATAAGAGAACACGAAGAGTTCTTGGACAGAATGGGGGAACTACAGCAGCAAAGGGCAGACCAGAAGCTTGAAGAGCAACAGCAAGATGAGGCAGAAGTGGGAAATGCTGAGGAGAAGAAAAATGGAGTAGAGGATACTCCTTGGAAAACGGTGACAGTTAGGAGAAGAAGAACTAGACGCCACTCTGCACCAGTGGAAGCGGTGGAGCTGTGGAACTGATTCCAGGTACTTGCAGATGAGACTGGAGGACAGCCTGCAGAGGAAGAATCACAGGGGAACCTGCATGAGAGTGAGCAAGAGGCTAAAGGTCAGTCAAACAGAGGCGATGAAACCCAGGCCTACAAGAAGAAGAAGAGAAGAGTGGTAGTAGTGGGAGACTCCTTGCTGCGTGGGATCGAGACCCAAGTATGTCGCGAAGACCCGTGGACTCGCCAGGTATGTTGTCTCCCGGGAGGACAGATTAGAGACGTGACTGAAAGGTTGCCTGCACTCATAAAGCCCACTGACAGGTATCCCTTTCTTCTCATCCATGTGGGAACAAATGATACCGCCAAGCGGAGCTACGAAGAGATCACGTCAGACTTTGAAGCTTTGGGAAGGAAACTCAAGAACTTTGGGGCCCAGATAGTTTTCTCATCCATCCTTCCAGTAGTTAGAAGAGGGATAGAAAGGGAACGAAAAATACTCTGGGTGAATGACTGGCTACGAAGGTGGTGCCGACGAGAGAGATTTGGATTCTGGGACCACGGGCTATACTTCCTGGAAGATGGGCTGTTGGCTAGGGATGGGTTGCACCTCACAAAGGCTGGGAAGAATGTGTTTGGCCACAGCATGAAGAACTTCATCAGGAGGGCTTTAAACTGAATCCTATGGGGAAGGGAGATGTAATGTTGGGGGTAACAATGGACGTAGGCGCATGCACTGCAATGGAGAGAACAGCGCTGATAGCGCCCAATAATAGTCTTCAGACACATGTAGGAAGAAAGCCAGACTATGAAGCACATGGTCTTCGATGTCTATATACTAATGCCCAGAGTATGGGAAACAAACAGAATGAACTTGAACTCTTAATACAGGAGGGAAATTATGACTTGATAGGTATAACTGAGACTTGGTGGGATGACTCTCATGACTGGAATACAGCAGTTGAAGGATATAACTTGTTCAAAAAGAACAGGAGGAACAGAAAGGAAGGCGGGGTTGCACTGTATGTGAAAAATACATATCTCTGCACAGAAATACAGGAGGAGGAGCTTGGTAGCCCCATCGAGAGCATCTGGGTTGAAATAAATGGAGCAAAGAATAAAAGGAACCTGGTGGTCGGAGTCTACTACCGGCCACCCAATCAAGGGGAAGACGAGGATGAAACTTTTGAAAAGCAAATAGCCAATGTTTTAAGGAAGCATGATGTAGTAGTAATGGGGGACTTCAATTTCCCCGATATTTGTTGGGAGACAAATTCTGCAAAACATGGCCCCTCCAGGAAATTCCTGACTTGTGTGGCGGATAACTTCCTCCTACAGAAAGTAGAGGAAGGAACTAGAGGATCGGCTATCCTTGACTTGATCCTAACCAACAGAGATGACTTAGTGGATAAAGTAGCAGTTACAGGAACTCTGGGGGAAAGCGACCATGTTGTACTTGAGTTCTTGGTTCTAAGGGAAGCAAAAGCCGAGTGTACTCAAACGCGTACCCTGGATTTTAGGAAAGCTGATTTTAATAAACTCAGAACAATGATCAGTAAGGTCCCATGGCAAACAATGCTAGCGAGAAAAGGAGTCCAAGATGGGTGGGAACTTTTAAAAAAGGAAATTCTCAAGGCACAATCACAAACAATTCCAACAAGAAGAAAAGGTGGAAGACAACAGAAGAAGCCAATGTGGCTTCACAAAAAGCTTAGGGATGACCTGAAAACAAAAAAGGACACATATAGGAAGTGGAAAGAAGGCCAAGTAACAAAGGAAGAGTACAGGCAGGTAGCACAGAATTGCAGGGATGGCGTCAGGAAGGCTAAAGCGGAGAACGAGGTGAGGTTAGCGAGGGATGCTAAAAACAACAAAAAGGCTTTCTTCAGCTACGTGCATAGTAAAAGGCAGAGGAAAGAAATGGTGGTTCAGCTATTAAATAAGGATGGCAAAACGATAACAGATGACAAAGAAAAGGCAGAGGTGCTCAATTCCTACTTTGGCTCAGTCTTCTCCCAAAAGAGGGTCTATGACCCCCCTGGCAAAGGCGAAGTACAGGCTGAAGGGGCAGGATTGCAGCTTGAGATCGACAGGCATATGGTCAAGGAACACCTCATTACTTTGAATGAGTTCAAATCTCCAGGGCCAGATGAACTGCATCCTAGAGTCATAAAGGAACTGGCAGAAGAACTCTCAGAACCGCTGTCTATTCTCTTTGAGAAATCATGGAGGACCGGGGAAGTGCCAGATGACTGGAGGAGGGCTAACGTTGTCCCTATCTTCAAAAAGGGTAAAAAGGAGGAACCTGGGAACTACAGACCAGTCAGTCTGACATCAATCCCTGGGAAAATTCTGCAGCAGATGATAAAGCAATCCATCTGGAAGCACCTTGACAACAATGCCGTGATTACTCGAAGCCAACATGGATTTGTCAAGAACAAGTCCTGCCAGACAAATCTGATCTCATTTTTTGATCAAGTCACCTCCCTTGTAGACCATGGGAATGCTGTAGACATCATATACCTCGACTTCAGCAAAGCTTTCGACAAAGTGCCCCATGATATCCTGATGAGCAAACTTGCTCGAAGTGGGCTAGATGAAACAACGATCATGTGGATCCACAGTTGGCTACAGAATCGGACTCAAAGAGTGCTTATCAATAGGACCTTCTCAAGCTGGGGAGAGGTAACGAGTGGGGTACCGCAGGGCTCAGTCCTGGGCCCAGTGCTCTTCAACATTTTTATGAATGACTTGGAGGAGGAGGTGCAGGGAATGCTGATCAAATTTGCAGATGACACAAAATTGGGAGGGATAGCTAATACTTTGGAAGACAGAAACAAAATTCAAAGTGATCTGGATAGACTGGAGTGCTGGGCAGAAAACAACAGAATGGCATTTAATAGGGACAAATGCCAAGTTCTGCACCTAGGAAAAAGAAACCAAATGCACAGTTACAAGATGGGGGATACGTGGCTCAACCACACTACGAGCGAGAAGGATCTTGGAATTGTCGTCGATCACAAGCTGAATATGAGCCAACAATGTGATGTGGCTGCAAAAAAAGGCAAATGCTATTTTGGGCTGCATTAATAGAAGCATCGCTTCCAAATCCCGGGAAGTACTAGTTCCCCTCTACTCAGCACTGGTTAGGCCTCATCTGGAGTACTGTGTCCAGTTCTGGGCACCACACTTTAAGAAGGATGCAGACAAGCTGGAGAGGGTTCAAAGGAGGGCAACAAAGATGATCAGGGGACTGGAAACAAAGCCCTATGAAGAGAGACTGAAAGAACTGGGTATGTTTAGCCTTGAGAAGAGAAGACTGAGGGGAGATATGATAGCACTCTTCAAGTACTTGAAAGGTTGTCACAGAGAAGAAGGCCAGGATCTCTTCTTGATCATCCCAGAGTGCAGGACACGGAATAATGGGCTCAAGTTACAGGAAGCCAGATTCCGGCTGAACATCAGGAAAAACTTCCTGAGTGTCAGACCAATACGGCAATGGAACCAATTACCTGGGGAGGTGGTGGGCTCTCCCACACTGGAGGCCTTTAAGACGAGGCTGGACAGCCATTTGTCAGGGATGCTCTGACTTGGATTCCTGCATTGAGCAGGGGGTTGGACTCGATGGCCTTGTAGGCCCCTTCCAACCCTACTATTCTATGATTCTATGATTACTGTGAGAAGAAACATGGGGAAAACGGTGGTTCTTGGAGGAAAAGCAAAACACAATTAGAATAAAATAAATAATTATATACTAGAAAAACATAATTGTCCTACCATATGTCCATAATAAATCTTCCTAACATGTAAAATGACCACACATTTACAAGCATGTGCAGTAGAGACAAGTTGTATCCAGTATCCAACCTGGAAATTCTCCATTAGATATAAATGTATCCCTGGAGAGGGAGCCTGACAACTGACACCAACTCTTAAAACTCAGATTAAACATTCAACATTTGAAAAAATCCCCTGCCTTCTCATATGCCCCACACATTTGCCTCCATCTTGTGCCTGAACATCAACTGAAAGAAACTTTGAGCATTTCTACTTGAGGCTGTTAATGGGCTGTTAATCTGGTGTATCTAGAAGAGAGACAGAATTAGTTGAGTTAGAAGCGGGAGCTGACAGGGATAGCAGTTAGTGAGATCACAAAAGTTAGGTTGGGCTATTAGAACGATCAGGTATAATTCTTTCTCATGTGACTATTGTTCTGGATGTAGTTTGATGCAGCGAAGCCTTCAAGCAAAGTTACACAGCTGGTAGAGTTGGACACATTATGCCTGCCCTGGCCCCTAGGCACAACCCCTGCCATGGTGACCCCCATAGCCCCTTGAAGGAGAGGTCTGTCCACTTCATTCCTGGGGGGGGGGGCTGCCCAGCAGAAGAGATGAGGGGCAGCCATATAAGTCTTTCTCTCAGACTGCTTCCTCCTAGCTTCAAACTGTCTGAACTGCGGAACTATATCCTCGTTAAGAAAGTCTGCCATGTACTGCCTGAATACGGTACAGCTGGCTGCAGCTTCACAGACACATTCAAATTAATTGTAAGTAATGTGTTTTAAGAAACAAATAACCATTAGGTGTACGCTGTCAAATAACCCTGGATCTGCATGGCAAGTTTCAGGTGTCTAGGTTTCACCATCTTGGAGGATATACAAACGGTTACATTGAAGCAGTAAATCCTTGAAGTTTTTGATTGGCCACCCTTGCGTTTCAAGATGGGGGATGAAATTTTCACGATACCTAAAGCCATCCCATATGGAGGTGCAACAAATCCTGGAAGAACCATAACAATCAGATGTACGGGTTTCAGGTCCATCGAGGCCATGCAGACAAACACTTCCTTCCTTGTATATAGAGAGAATGGCTGAAGTACCCAGCGTTGCCGTTGCCCAGATTAATTTCCTTAGACACAACTCAGGCATCCACCTGGCAAGGGGAGGGAGCAGGCAATTCAAATGCTCTCTTCCTTCCTGGAATTGTGCGCAAAATGGTGAACTTGGTTTTAATGGAGATGGAGAAGGGTGAAGAATATGAAAGAAGGATTATAACTTGAAATGAAAAAGTGGCCTGTGTATTGTATTTACAGTATGTTTCAGCCAATTTCACTTCTTCCTCTTTTTAACTAATTGCTATTAATTTTAGAGTGCTCTTCTGTATAACCAGACAATGCCACATATATAGTCTATTGTAATCAATTACATTGAACAGTCTATTCCTTCTTTTTGGATTCCTACAAACAAATTAAACTTTAGAGAGCTTCTTTGTTCACTATAATGGCTGTTCTTCCATTGGCTGCTAAAATAAAAAAAAAGGTGAGGTCTGCTTACATGGAAACAAGCAGTGTAAAACTGTCCATAAGAAAAGCACTCGGTCCGCAAATCCAAACCGGCAAATTTCATTGACTATCCCTATACTTTCAGTCATCGCAAAGCAGAGTTTTACTGGAAACTGTATTTGTTTGAAATCAAATGGATAATCTGAAGGGATCAGCGGAATTCTAGAGACGAATACAGTTTTGCCTGCAGCACACCCAGTTAGAACAGTGGCTTCAATCATGTGGGACCTTTGGCTCTTTACCTGAAGGCGCGTCCCTTTGCACAACATTGGGGGACTTAAATTGTGCAAAAGCCACATCAGTGTTCCCACCTTTAAATGTAGTTTGTGCGGAGGCAACCCAGGTGGATTCTGTGAATTTAGGAAATCTACAGGATAGGGGACAGTTCTGTCCACATTCACTACCGCATCTATAGAGTGATACATTCTTTTGTCAGCTTCAGACTTGTCCAGGATGAGCTCATTAACCATTGAAGTCATATCAGTTTTTGAAACTAAAATAGCACTTTCCCATTACCACGACATGGGTGTAGTTACCAATTGCTCCATTCCAGAGTATTACTGGACAATAAGTCTTCAATGGAGTTCATGAAAATCCACAAATTTTCAGTTGTCAGAATTTTTCCTGCTGTTTCTATGAAATTCCCATTATTTGAAAGTTTTGATTGGCTGCCATTTTGTTTCAAAATGGCAGACATCATTTTTTGTATGGGGACAATTTGCTCGCTGCAGTGAATGGTCATGCAAAGTTTGGTAGAAAATGATCAAATGGTAATGAAGCTATAAATCTTCTTTTAAAAATTGGACTTGGCCACTGTTTTGCTTCTAGATGGAAGATGAAATTCTCACTATGCCTAAAACATCCCAGATTGAGGTAGAACAAGTCTGAAAAGTTTTGTAACAATCGATATATGGTTTTCAAGTCCATCAAGGACATACAAGCACTTCTGTATATGTATGTATGTGTGTGTGTGTGTGTGTATATATATATATATACACACACACACACACACACACACAGAGGGGGAGAGAGAGAAAGAGAGAGAGAGAGAAGGATGATTACCCCACATGTTGCCATTATGCCTGGATTGTTATGCTGGTTGTAGGGCATTACGGATTGTGTAAAATACGTTTCATCTTTATTTCCTGGCTTGCCAGGCACCTTGAGTTCTATCATCCACCCATCGATGGAACTGATTTTTTTTGTTTCTGAATTCATGCAAATTTGCATTTGTGCAACTGCGCATATGCGGAAATGTTCGAATTCCCTCAAAATGTGCATTTTCACAATTTAGCTTGTCAGGAAAATGCACATTTTGGGCTGTTTTTTTTTAATTTTTAATTTTTCTAGGACAAAACTTTTACAAAATATGGGGAAGTTAGAAAACCGGTTCACATGTCTGCAGAATCATCCAACAGGGGAAAAGCCAGTCTGCTGCAGAATCCGTGAGTCGCATTCATGAAAATCCAAACTCATTTGGCCCATTGCAGATTTCTCTGACATCCCTAGCTGGTTGCTGCTGCTGCTGTCTCTCACACAATCACTCTCCTCATCTTAGGGCCAAACTAAGTGTTTATTTCAGTGTAAGTGTAAATTTCCATACCACCACTCCCCATTGGCAGTTATTGTGGGCTAGGCAGCCAATTCTTTTGGGCCATCCTGCATTATGGAAGCAAAGCCATTGTTATTAATGCTTCAAAACTAGGGATGTACAAAAGTTCCGCCACGGATCTTGGGGAGGCTGAATGCCAGCGCATTCGGCCCCCCAAAATCGGTGGCGGAACAGCCCGCCACCCCCCGGCGCCCCCTCGGGACGGGACTTACCTTCGGCGGACCTTCCTGGCGGCGGCGGCAGCGACTCCGGTGGCCGGTCTTCTGACCAGCTGCCGCCACCGCCATTTCCAGGTTAAAAAAAAAAAAAGTGATAGGCTACGGAATGATTTACGTAGCCTATTATGGCTAGATTTTTTTTAAAAAACATGATAGGCTACATAAATGTTTACGTAGCCTATCATGGCTGATTTTTTTAAAAAAACAACGTGCGTTGTGCGTTGTTGTAAAAAACATTTACGTAGTCTAAGATGGTGAAAATAAGGGGAACACTAATAGCGTAGATGCTACGCTATTTGCGTTCCCCTTATTTTCGCGTCTTATTCTATTTAAAAGTTTACGTAGACTAAGACGTGCCAAAATAAAGTACGCAAATGGCGGCGGCCATGGCTGCCGCCATTTGCATACGTGCTTTTTTTTTTTTAAATCAGCCTTGATAGGCCACGTAAACATTTACGTAGCCTATCACGGCTGACTGCAGGGAAGCAAACAGCGGCGGCTACGGCCGCTGCCATTTGCATCCCTGCTAGACAGCAGCCGGATGTCCGGCTGCTGGCGGAGCCGGCCGGCGGCTCCGCAGAATCGCTGCGGAGCACAGCCGGCCGGCCAGGATTCCAGTGGGGAGGAACAGAGCACCTCCCCCCCCAGCCAGGATTCCGGGGGGAGGGACGGAACGCCTCCCCCCCAGCATCAACATAATCTGCGGAAAGGTAAGTCACTTTCGTACATCCCTATTCGAAACGTTGGCCATTGGTCCAAGGGGTGAAAGGGGTGAAATATGGGGAGGGGGGTTGGAAGCAGTAGAATCCAAGATGGAGGGCCTAGTAATCCAAGGACTCCTAGGATTACTCCAGCTGAAATCAGTAGTTGAACAGGTGGCAGGGGTCCAGGCAGTAGGTTGCCCACCAGTATTCAGAGGGCAGTCGTGCCGAAAATACTAAGTTCATGGCTGAGCTAACAACCTGAGGAGCATTTTGTGGTGGAACATCAGGGCCAGGCCAGGCCAGGCCAGGCCAGGCTAACCCGAGATAGGGAATCCATGGTCTGGCTCTTCTCCTCACTGGCCTTCAGCTTTTTGAGGGGTTGTTTAATAAGAGCAGAGATTAATTCAACTGTAGACTGTTTCATCCCCTTCATGGATCACTGCCTTGTTGTGGCAAAGGGGCTTACATAACTCAGTGAAGCCATAAGCTATGCCGTGCAGGGCAACCCAAGACAAACAGGTCATGGCAGAGAGTTCTGACAAAATGTGGTCCAATGGAGAAGAAAATGGCAACCCACTCCAGTATTCTTGCCAAGAAAACCCCATTGAACGTATCACAAGGCTAAAAGATATGACGCCAGAAGATGAGCGCCTCAGGTCAGAAGGTGTCCAATATAGGGATGTATGAAAGTCACTTACCTTTCACGGATTATGTTGATGGTGGAGGGGGAGGTATTCCGTCCCTCCCCCGGGAATCCTGGATGGGGGGAGGCGCTCCATTCATCCCCCCAGGAATCCTCCATGGCCGGCTGTGCTCCGCGGCAGCTCCACAGAGCAGCTGGCCAGGCCAAGCCAGGCCAGAGCTTTCCACAGCCGGATTTCCAGCCACGGAGGGCTCGGGGGGGGGGGAAACACGCACGCAAATGGTGGTGGCTACGGCCACCACCATTTGCGTTCCTTATTTTTGGGGGGTCGTCTTAGTCTACGTAAATATTTACGTAGACTAAGACAGCGAAAATAAGGGGAATGCAAATTGCTTAGCTGACGCTATTTGTGATCCCCGTATTTTTGCCGTCTTAGTCTACGTAATTATTTATGTAGACTAAGATGGAGCAAAAAAAAAATAAGGAATGCAAATGGCAGTGGCCATAGCCACCGCCATTTGCGTATGCCATTTTTTTTTTACCCAGTCATTTTAGGCTATGTAAGTTTTTACGTAGCCTTACGTAGCTACGGCCGCCACCATTTGCGTGCGCTTTTTTTTTTTTTTTTTTTTACCCAGACCTTTTAGGCTATGTAAAAACTTACATAGCCTATCATGTCTCTGTAAAAAAACCCCAAAAACCTGCAAATGGTGGCAGCGGAAGCCGGTAGGAAGACCAGCCACTGCAGCTGCCATAGCCGCCACTGCCGAACCCGTCACTGCAGCCGCCGCCGCCCGGAAGATCCACCCCAGGTAAGTCTCGTCCCGGGGGGATCTGCGGGGAGGCAGGGGGGGCGGCGGGCCATTCCGCCACAGATTTCGGGGGGCCAAATGCACTGGCATTTGTCCTTACCGAGATCCGTGGCGGAATTCTCTGCCATCCCTAGTCCAATAGACTACTAGGGAAGAGCAGAGGGAATTTCCAAGGAGCGCCAGAAAGAGTGAAGCGGCTGGACCAAAGCCGAAAGGATACTCAGCTGTGGATTTGTCTGGTGGTGAAAAGAAAATCCGATGCTGTAAAGAACAATATTGTTTAGGAACCTGGAATGTCAGATCAATGAATCAAGTTAAGCTGGAGGTGGTCAAACATGAGATGGCAAGATTGAACATCGACATCTTGGGAATCAGCGAACTAAAATGGACAAGCATGGGCGAATTTAATTCAGGTGATCACCATATCAACTACTGTGGGCAAGAATCCCTTAGAAGAAATGGAGTAGCACTCATAGTCAATAAACGGGTGGGAAAAGCAGGGGTACAATCTCAAAAATGATAGAATGATCTCAGTACGAATCCAAGGCAAACCATTCAACATCACAGTATTTCAAGTCTATGCCCCAACCACTGAGGCCAAAGAAGCTGAGGTTGATCGGTTCTATGAAGACCTAGGCTACGTAACAATTTACGTAGCCTATCACAGCTAGATTTTCAAAGTCAGCCGTGATAGGCTATGTAAATCTTTACATAGCCTATCACGGCTGACTTTGAAAAAAAAAAAAGTGCGTATGCAAATAGTGTTGCGCTTATTTTCGCCGTAGTCTACGTAAATCTTTAAATAGACTACCCGTGCCCAAATAAGGAACGCAAATGGCAGCAACCATGGGCACCGCCATTTGTGTACGCGCTTTTTTTTTTTCCCCAAAGTCAGCCATGATAGGCTACGTAAAGATTTACGTAGCCTATCATGGCTGACTTTGAAACTCTAGCCATGATAGGCTACGGAAATCGTTACGTAGCCTATCACTTTTTTTTTTTTACTTCACTGGGAAATGGCCGCGGTGGCGGCTGGTTGGAAGACCAGCCGCCACCCCTGCCGCTGCCGAAACGCCGCTGGGACCCGCCGCCGAGAGGAACATTCGACAGAGGTAAATCCCATCGCGGGGGAGGGACAGGGGGGCGAATGTGTTGGCATTCGGCCTCCCGGAGAATCGTGGAGAAATTCTCTGACATCCCTACCTACAACACCTTCTAGAACTAACACCAAAAAAAGATGTCCTCTTCATCATAGGGGATTGGAATGCTAAAATAGGAAGTCAAGAAATCACCAGGATAACAGACAAGCATGGCCTTGGTGTACAAAATGAAGCAGAACAAAGGCTAATACAGTTTTGCCATGAGAACACGCTGATCATAGCAAACACTCTTTTCCAGCAGCACAAGAGGCGACTCTACACATGGACATCACCAGATGTTCAATTTTGAAATCAGAATGATTATGTCCTTTGCAGCCAAAGATGGAGAAGCTCTATACAGTCAGTAAAAACAAGACTTGGAGCTGACTGTGGCTCACATCATGAGCTTCTTATTGCAAAATTTCGGCTTAAATTGAAGAACGTAGGGAAAACCACTAAACCATTCAGGTATGACCTAAATCATACCCCTTATGAATATACAGTGGAGGTGACAAATAGATTTAAAGGATTAGACCTGATAGACAGAGTGCCTGAGGAACTATGGACGGAGGTCCATAACATTGTTCAGGAGGCAGCAACTCAATCCATCCCAAAGAAAAAGAAATGCAAGGAAGCCAAGTGGCTGTCTGATGAGGCTTTACACATAGCTGAGGAAAGAAGGGAAGCGAAAAGCAAAGGAGAAAGGGGAAGATATATCCAACTGAATGCAGAGTTCCAGAGAATAGCAAGGAGAGACAAGAAGGCCTTCTTAAATGAACAATGCAAAGAAATCGAGGAAAACAACAGAATGGGAAAGACTAGAGATCTCTTCAAGAAAATTGGAGATATCAGGGGAACGTTTTGTGCAAAGACAGGCATGATAAAGGACAAAGAAGGCAGGGACCTAACAGAAGCAGAGGAGATTAAGAAGAGGTGGCAAGAATACACAGAAGAACTATACAGGAAAGATCTGAATGTCCCTGATAGCCATGATATTTCGGTCCCTGAACTTGAGCCGGACATCCTAGAGAGTGAAGTCAAGTGGGCCTTAGGAAGCATTAGTAACAATGAAGCTAGCGGAGATGACAGTCTTCCAGCTGAGCTATTTAAAATCCTAGAAGATGATGCTGTTAAATTGCTGCACTCAATATGCCAACAAATTTGGAACATTCCACAGTGGCCACAAGACTGGAAAAGGTCAGTTTACATTCCAATTCCAAAGAAGGGCAACGCCAAAGGGTGTTCAAACTACCATACAACTGTGCTCATTTTGCATGCCAACAAGGTGATGCTCAAAATCCTACAAGCTAGGCTTCAGCAGTATGCGAACCGAGAACTACCAGAAGTACAAGCTGGTTTCGAAGAGGCAGAGGAACTAGGGATGTATGAAAGTTCCACCATAGATCTCGGGAAGGCTGAATGCCAGTGCATTCGGCCCCCCAAAATCGGTGGCAGAACGTCCCCCTGCCCCTCCCAGGACGGGATTTACCTTAGGCAGATCTTCCTGGTGGCGGTGGCGGCTGCGGCGGCCGGTCTTCCGACTGGCTGCCGCTTTCACCATTTCCAGGTGAAACATAAAACAAAAACAAAAAAAAGTGATAGGCTACGTAAAGATTTACATAGCCTATTACGGCTAGATTTTTTAAAAAAATCGTGATAGGCTATGTAAATGTTTACGTAGCCTATCACGGCTGATTAAACAAACAAACAAACAAACACTCGTACGCAAATGGTGGCACCCATGGGCGCCGCCATTTGCGATCCTTATTTTGGCATGTCTTAGTCTACGTAAACATTTACGTAGACTAAGACGGCGAAAATAAGGGGAACGCAAATAGCGTAGTGTCTACGCTATTTGCGTTCCCCTTATTTTCGCCGTTTTAGTCTACGTAAATGTTTACGTAGGTTAAGACGTGCCAAAATAAGGAACGCAAATGGCAGCGCTCCTGGGCGCCGCCATTTGCGTATGCGCATGTTGTTGTTTTTTTAATCAGCCATGATAGGCTACATAAACATTTACGCAGCCTATCACGGCTGACTGGAGGGACGCAAACGGCGGCAGCTACGGCCGCCGCCATTTGCATCCCTGCTAGCCAGCGGCCAGATGTCTGGCTGCTGGCGGAGCGGGCTGGGAGCTCCGCAGAATCCCTGCGGAGCGGAGCCAGCCGGCCAGGATTCTGGGGGGGAGGAACGGAGCACCTCACCCCCCCTGCCAGGATTCAGGGGGAGGGACGGAACGCCTCCCCCCCCATCATCAGCATAATCCATGGAAAGGTAAATACCTTTCGTACATCCCTAAGAGGAACTAAAAATCAAATCGCCAACTTTTGCTGTATCATGGAGAAAGCAAGAGAATTCCAGAAAAATGTCTATTTCTGATTCATTGACTACACTAAAGCCTTTGATTGTGTGGATGACAACAAATTGTGGCAAATTCCGAAAGAGATGGGGGTACCAGACCACCTTACCTGTCTCCTGAGAAACCTGTACGAGGGTCAAGAAGCAACTGTAAGAACTAGGGATGGGGGAAAATTTCTCCCCGAAACTTCGGGGGGCCAAGTGCCAACGTGTTTGGCCCCCCCAAAGTAGTTTCGGGGAGAAATTCTCCTCACACACCCCGCCCCCCGCACCCACCCCGGGACGGGACTTACCTTTCCCGAATGTCCCTCCCGGTGGCGGGTCCTGGCGGCGGTTCGGCAGGTCTTTCACAGGGGCAGAGGCGGCAGCTGGTTTATTGGAAAGCTGCCGCCATTCCAAAAAAAGTAAAAAAAAAACAAAACACGCCCCTGTGATTGGCTACTTGATGATTAACGTAGCCTATCAGGCTAGATTTGCAAAGTCAGCCATGATAGGCTACGTAAATCGTCACGTAGTCTATCACGGGGGTGTTTTTTTTTTTAACTTTTTATTTCACGGCCGGGCAAGGCGAGGCGAGGCGACGCCTCCTCAGCCTGAATTTCGGCCAGGTGAGGCAGGAAGCCTCCCCCCCCTGCCTGAACTTTGGGGGGAGCAGCGTAGTACCTCCCCCCCACCGCGAAGCAAGCTGTGAGACCAGGTAAGTGGCTTTCGTGCACTCCTAGTAAGAACCAGACATGGAACAACCGATTGGTTCAAAATTGGGAAAGGAGTATGACGAGGCTGCATATTGTTGCCCTGCTTATTTAACTTATATGCAGAGTACATCATGAGAAATGCCCGGCTGGATGAATCACAGGTCGGAATTAAGATTGCCGGGAGAATTATCAACAACCTCAGATACACAGATGATACCACCCTAATGGCAGAAAGCGAAGAGGATCAAAAGAGCCTCTTGTTGAGGGTGAAATTGTAGAGTGAAAATGATGGCCCCATCATTTCCTGGCATATGGAAGGGGAAGAAATGGAAGCAGTGACAGATTTTATTTTCTTGGGCTCCAAGATCACCGCAGATGGTGACTGTAGCCATGAATTTAAAAGACTCTTGCTCCTTGGGAGGAAGGCTATGGCAAACCTAGAGATCATAGTAAGAAGCAGAGACATC
Organism: Heloderma suspectum; assembly: GCF_057233095.1. NCBI lineage: Eukaryota > Metazoa > Chordata > Lepidosauria > Squamata > Helodermatidae > Heloderma > Heloderma suspectum. Next base: position 88,068,371 of record NC_139463.1, on the reverse strand, counting down.
ACCTTGCCGACAAAGGTCCATCTAATCAAATCTATGGTTTTCCCAGTAGTAATGTATGTCTGTGAGTGCTGGACTATAAGGAAGGCTGAGCACCGAAGAATCGATGCCTTCCAACTGTGGTCCTGGAGAAGACTCTTATGAGTCCCCTGTACTACAAGGAGGTCAAATCAGTCAATCCTAAAGGAAATCAGCCCTGACTGCTCATTAGAAGGACAGATACTGAAGCTGAAGGCTGAAATATTTCGGCCATGTAATGCAAAGAGAGAAGTCACTGGACAAGACCCTGATGCTGGGAAAGACTGAAGGCAAAAGGAGAAGGGGATGGCAGAGGAGGAGATGGCTAGATAGCATCACGGATGCAATGAATATGAACTTGAGCACGCTCCGGGACACAGAGCAGGACTGGTGTGCTGTGGTCCATGGGGTCACGAAGAGTCAGACATAACTGAATGACTGAACAACATCAACAGACTGTTTCACAGCAGCATAGCATGCATCATCTCTTACTAACAATCTACAGTGCCCCACATCGCGAGTCTGAGGTCAAAAATAAGGGCTATGCAAAATGATGTGAGCAATTTTCTCTCTGTCAAACTAAACTGAGCAGGAAGCCGGCTGATATTACCCTTGCTCTGGCCAGAGAGGCTGGATGCAGGAGATCACATACCCCCCGCTTCTGCTGCTTACGTTGTTTCAACACTTTTGATGCCACAACAATGCCATCACTTGGAAAGGAAATTTTCTCCCCAGTAATTATCAGCATGTCTCTGATTAACTGTCCTCCTCACTAAGTCCCAAGGGATAGCTAGAGGCCTCAAGAACAATGAACAGTAATATTGGAATATCTTCTAAAACCCATCCCTAATGTTGAGAGATGATGCAAGGGGCCAGGGACTCTATGCCTTGGAGAACTGATGATTGTTAAGGATGCCTGCTCTGCTGGACTCTCCTGGGATTTCTACCAGACCTAAGATGTTATAAGTAGCTTGAGACATCTGCCCTCTCTTTTGCAAATGATCATTGCATTTCTGGATATTCCTCAAAAAGCAAATAATTGAAATTTGGTGCGTTAGTACAAGAGGGACCAAAAACGACCCTGAATGGAGATCTACATGAAGGAGCAACAAAAACCCAAGGATTAAAGATGGAGGGGGAAATGGTATTGATATCCTCTTCTATCTGTGCATCAGTTTTCGCCTGAGAGTTTCAGCTCACATTCCAAGCAGGTTCAAAAAAGGCTGCTCACATGTCATTGTATTCCATTCAAGGAAATGTGTGTCTGGAAGAGAACCTCCTCCATCCTAGAAACAATGGTGTTCTTGGTGTTGTTCCTTGGCCTGATGCCTCATATTGTGTGCGAGATGGATTCTGGTCATCCCAGCACGAGGACTCCTTCCGCTAAATGCAGAATAAGCGAACACTTCACAATTTTGCATGAGTTTAGTCAACGGGGAGAGCTTGTCATTGGAGGGATTGCTTCTTAAATCTTTTCCCCATACTCTTCTATTAAATTCTGTGAAAAGCCATCTCCAATGCTGACCAAGGAAGCTATGTAAGGAAATAGCATATAACTTACTGTACATTTAGGCTTTTCAGACATGTACTTCGTCCTTTTGTATGAGACCTTTTTAAATCTCTTTCGCTCATTTTTTTCAACACCTCATCTTAATGTCACATGAATATTAACCTAATGATGTCCAATACGTTTATAAATCTCTTCTTTTATATATCCATTTATACCGTATTTTCTTCCATCTCTCCCTCATTCCACAAACTGAACTGAAGTGCTCCCGTAATGTTCCATTTTTTTTTTGCCATCATTCTGGCTCCTGACCAGGATGCTGTCAGACTACTGTCCTGTGTTTTGTCATTAAGCTCATCTGTGCTCATTTCATATAATGCACTTTCTATATGTTCTCCGCATCTATAATATAGTCTCTGAATGCATCTTCTTATGGAATCCTCCCTTCCAGCACCTTCATCTGTTTCTGATTTCTTCCTGGAAACTATTAGTTCATGCTTGCATTATTGGTTTTCATCAGTGGCTAAGTGTATAAGTTGTGGGTTTCTTGCCTCACCCAGAAACTCACTGGCTGTGCTTGGGCAAGCCAATTTTCCTTACGTCTCCCACTACTATTTTTATATGAATAATATTAACAACAATAACAACAACAACCATGCTAAGTACAAGAGCAGGCTTACTGGATCAGATCCTAGGCTATCCAGTCCAGCATCCTGTTTCCCACAGTGGCCAACCAGAGGCCAATGGGAAGCCCATGAGCAGAATATGACAGCAGTAGCTCTTTCCTGCTTTTATTTCTAGTAAGGACGTACAAAAGTCACTTACCTTTTCATGGATTCTGTTCTTGGTGGGGGGGAGGCTTTCCGTCCCTCCCCCTGGAATCCTTGATGGGGGGGAGGCTCTGCGGAACAGCCAGCCAGGCCCAGGCCAGGGCCGTCCACAGCCGGATTTCCAGCCGTGGAGGGCTCTGGGTAACAAAACAAAAAGAACGCGTACACAAATGGCGGCGGCTATGGCCGCTGCCATTTGCATTCCTTATTTTTTGCCGTCTTAGTCTATGTAAATATTTATGTAGACTAAGACGAAGAAAAGAAAGGGAAACGTAAATAGCGTACTGGGTGCTATTTGTGTTCCCCTTTCTTGTCTTCTTCTTAGTCTACGTAAATATTTACGTAGACTAAGACGGTGAAAAATAGGGAACGCAAATGGCGGCGGCCGTAGCCGTCGCCATTTGCGTATGCATTTTGTTTTTGTTTTTTTACCCAGCCGTGATCGGCTACATAAGTCTTTACATAGCCTATCATGTCTATGGGGGAAAAAAAAGAAAAAAACACAGACTGCAAATGGCGGCAGTGGCAGCTGGTTGGAAGACCAGCCGCCGCTGCCACTGCAGCCGCCGCCGTCTGAAACATCCACCCCAGGTAGGTCTTGTCCCGGAGGGGATCCGCAGAGGGCGGGGGGGTGGCAGGCTGTTCTGTGATGGATTTTGGGGGCTCGAATGCACTGGCATTCGGCCTCACTGAGATCCGTCGTGGAATTCTCTGACATCCCTAATTTCCAGGAACTGGTATACAGAGGCTTAATGCCTCTGATTCTGGAGGTAGTAGTAGTACTTTATTGTTGTTTCAACCGACATGATCATATCAACTAAGAGTACACCAGCATTCATACACATGCACACACCAGCTATATCCATTACACATAACAATTCTATAAGGTACATGGATAAGCTCCAAGAAAAAGTAACATTTCAAACAAACATCTCCATTAAAAGTTTAAAATTTAGAAAGCCACACTTTATACAAGTAAACCCCCAGATGTCCTATTATGGATCTAAGAAAATGCATTCTGAAATAAATAGAATTAAGAGTTCTACTAATAAGTATAAAATAAAACTACTACATCGAAACATCTAATTAAATCATTACATTTCACCATATTAGTCTCAACAAATGTCCTCCTCAGGTTTTGAGCGGCTACTGCAATCTTGCAAATCTATCTGTCACAAATCTATGAAAATGGATAGCAAACATATAATTTTCGTTTGATCGTCATTATCAGGTATATAGCCCTTAGCAATTTCCATATCAATTTTGTTCTAGGTCCTCTGCTACATGAGCTCCACATATACAAATCTTTTGATCTACAGGTTTTTTGCAATAGCGACCTTCTAAGTATTGTGAGGGCACAGTCTGAAAATGCAATGCTAAGAATGCCTTTCTAAATGGAATAACTGACAACTCCTGTAGATATTTCTCAAATCCATGAATTAGTTTTACAAAACGCAACTGTGACATACAGACATTTCCACCACCCCTGCCCCGGAATACCCCCAGACACACCCCTTTTCAGCCACTCCAGCTTCTCTTGCACAGGCTCCCAGGTCAGTTGCTGGAAAACAAGATATCCTGTGGCCATCTAGCCGCTGTCTAGCTGCCATAGGATTGCTCCCTCCAAACAGTACATAAACAGATATAGGGAAACATGAAATTGTGCTGGTGTAATCCCCATCTCTGCCCTAATATTACCTGTAGGGATAGAGTGAGGCAAACCCAGTAGTGATTTGAAGGATTAATTTTGGGTAATTTCTAACTGGGTTACTTTTGTCAAACCCCAGATTGCTCCCCCATAAGTCAATTGTGGGAGCACTTTGCCCATATGTATTTTCAAGGCAGAGGTGATCATATAAACACATGTGGTTCTTGAAAAACCCAAAATGGATTGAGAAGACCATGAAGCTTTCAAAGCTACCACCACCATATACAGTCAGGGCCAGAAACATTGGAACAAGGATAACTGTTTTGGCAGTTGGCCTCTGTACATCACCACATTGAAGTTGAAAGGAAACACACCCAGATGGGAGAGAAGTCAGGACTTTCAGCTGTAATTCAAGGGGCCTGACAAAAGTGGGGCACTAACCATTCAGGAAGGACAGCCAGTGGCATACACACACCTGCATCGTTGGTGGCTCATAAGTAATGGAACAAATGGCTGACAAGCAGCTGCATGGCCAGTGTGGCCTGTTTCCTGGGTACCCCATGACCAATCAAGGAGATCAAAGGCCTGGAGGTGGTTCTGAGTGTTACATTTGCCTGTGGTAGCTGTTCACTGGAACTCCCAACATGAGGTCCAAAGAGGTGTCCATGAGAGTGAAGGAGTCCATCATTAGGCTGGGGAAACAAAATAAACACATCAGAGAGATTGCAAAAACATTGGGAGTGGCCAGTACAACAGTTTGGAACTGTGCACATGTCCCTTCCTGTTGAGGTTTAGACTCTTGGCAGCCTTCCCCCTCTGCAAGGGTGGGAGATCTATTAAAATGGTCTGCCCCCGGAGGTGAATGGATTCCGATGGATTCCAGAGGGCTCTGGGGGATTTTCCTGCTGGTATGGCTGGTGCTCCTGTCGAAGCCCGGGTCGCTCTGTGGAATGCAGAGATGACTCGGGCACGATTGTACCCAAGCACCCTCTCCCCCTGAGCAGAGCCTGGCCAGCTCCTTGGTATACACCTGAGCTGAGGGCAATGAAGCAAGAGGGGAAATGACTAGAACGTAGGTGGAGGAAAACTCGTGCTGAGTCTGACTGAACACAGGTTAGAGCTCATTATCAAGCCTACTCTGTGGTGGTGAGGGTGGCAAGAGACAGTTCTTTTCCACCAGCATTGCATCTTCTCAGTGTCATCCAGAGGAGCTTTTCTGAGTGGTTCTTGGCCTGTTACATTCTGGGTCAGGGGGAGAGACTGTGGAACCCTCAGCTGCATGCTGTGACGAGTTTGCACAGCACTTTGGAGATAAAGTCACTCAGATTCATCATGAATTGGACACCACGATTAATGCAGTTCCATTGGTAGAGCCATTCAGAGCACTGTCTGGTCCAGTTTTATTGGATGAGTTTCAGCTACTGTGAGGACTGGAAGATGGCCAAAGTAATACCAATTTTCAAAAAGGGATCCAGGGGTGATCCAGGAAATTACAGTCCTGTTAGCTTAATGTCTGTTCTGGGTAAATTGGTTGAAAGTATTATTAAAATTATTAAACATATAGAAGGACAAGCCCTGTTGAAAAAGAATCAACATAGCTTCCTCAGAGGTGAGTCCTGTCTCACTAACCTTTTAGAGTTCTTTGAGCATGTCAATAAACATGTAGACAGGGGTGATCTAGTAGACATTGTTTACTTGGGCTTCCAAAAGCCTTTTGACAAAGTCTCTCACCAAAGACTCCTGAGCAAACTTAGCAGTCATGGAATAAGAGGACAGGTCCTCTTATGGATCAGTAACTGGTTAAAGAACAGAAAGCAGAGAATGGGAATAAATGGCAAATTCTGCCAATGGAGGGAAGTAAATAGTGTGGTCACAGGGATCTGTCTTGGGACCAAAGCTTTTCAGTTTGTTCATGAATGATCTGGAATGATCTGGAATTAGGAGTGAACAGTGAAGTGGCTAAGTGTAACAATGACACCAAATTATTTAGGCTGATTAAAACAAAAAAGGGATTGTGAGGAGCTCCCAAAGGATCTCTCCAAACTGGGAGAATGGGCATCCCAATGGCAAATGAGATTCAATGTAAGCAAGTGTAAAGTGATGCATGTTGGGGCAAAAAATCCCAAATTCAAGTATAACCTGACAGCATCTGAGCTAGCTGTGACCAACCAAGAATCTGAGCTTGCAGGATCTGAGCTAGTGGTGACAGACCAACCCATCTTGGATGTAATTGGTTGGATGTAATTAGAAAAGGAGCTGAAAATAAAACAGCCAGTATCATAGTGTCTGTATACAAATGTATGGTGTGACTAGGGATGTCAGAAAATTCTGCCACGGATCTCGGTGAGGTCGAATGCCAGTGCATTCGGCCCCCTGAACTCTGTGGCGGAACAGCTTGCCCCCCCTGCCCCCCCCGCGGATCCCTCCCGGGACGAGACTTACCTGGGGCAGATGTTCCGGCTGGCGGCTGCTGCGGCAGTGGCTGCTGCGGTGGCGGCAGGAGAGGCGATGGCTGCGGTGGCTGATCTTCTGACCAGCTGCCGCCGCCACTATTTGCAGTCTTGTCATTTTTTGTTTTTATTTTACAAGACATGATAGGCTATGTAAAGATTTACGTAGCCTATCATGGCTGGGTAAAAAAAAAAAAAAAATCACGTACGCAAATCATATTCCTTCTTAAGGCCTTCTTAAATGAGCAATGTAAAGAAATCAAGGAAAACAATAGAATGGGAAAGACTAGAGATCTTTTCAAGAAAAGATGGGCAAAAATGGGCATGATAAAGGACAAAGAAGGCAGAGACCTAATAGAAACAGAGGAGATTAAGAAGAGGTGGAAAGAATACACAGAAGAACTATACAGGAAAGATCTGAATCTCAAAAATGATAGAATGATCTCAGTACGAATCCAAGGCAAACCATTCAACATCACAGCTCCTCCCCCCCGGAATCCCTGACGGCTGGCTCTGCTCCAAGGCCAGGCCAGGGCCGTCCACAGCCAGATTTCCACATCTGTGTCCAGGATTGGTGTCCAGTCAGACATAGGGATGTATGAAATTGGCCTTACCTGGCCCCGCTGGGGGGGGTCCCTCCCCCCTGGGGGGGGTCCCTCCCCCCGGAATCCTCGCCAGCCAGCTCCGCTCCATGGGGATTCTGCGGAGTCACTGGCCGGCTCCGCCAGCAGCCAGATATCTGGCCGCTGGCTAGAAGGGACACAAATGATGGCGGCTGTAGCCGCCGCCATTTGCATCCCTGTAGTCAGCTGTGATAGGCTGCGTAAACCTTTATGTAGCCTATCACATCTGACTTTTTTTAAAAAACAAACACACATGCGCAAATGGCAGCGGCTACGGCCGCTGCCATATGCATTCCCTATTTTGGGCCGTCTTAGTCTACATAAATATTTATGTAGACTAAGACGGCAAAAATAAGGGGAACGCAAATAGCGTAGTGGACGCTAATTACGTTCCCACTTATTTTCGCCATCTTAGTCTATGTAAATATTTACGTAGACTAAGACGGCCCAAAATAAGGAGCGCAAATGGCAGCGGCCGTAGCTGCCGCCATTTGCATACGCGTATTTTTTTTTCAAAGTCAGACATGATAGGCTACGTAAAGATTTACGTAGCCTATCACGTCGTTGTTGTCTTTTTAACCTAGCCATGATAGGCTACGTAAATCTTTATGTAGCCTATCATGTCTATCTTTTTTTTTAACACTGGAAATGGTGGTGGTGTCAGCCGATCGGAAGACGGGCCACTGCCGCCGCCGCCACCACGGCTGCAGCTGCCGCCACCCGGAAGATCCGTCCCAGGTAAGTCTCATCCTGGGGGGGATCCACGGGGGGTGGGGGGGCAGGCCATTCCGCCACGGTGTTGGGGGGGACGAATGCACTGGCATTCGGCCTCACCGAGATCCGTGGTGGAATTCTCTGCCATCCCTATGGCGTAGTGATAGGCTACGTAAGAATTTACACAGCCTATCATGGCTAACCTAAAGAAACAACAACACAGCGTACACAAATGGTGGCGGCTATGGCGGCCGCCATTTGCGTTCTGAATTTTTTGCTGATTTATCTTTCGTAAATATTTACATAAGATAAAACGGCGAAAAAAAAAGGGGAAAGCAAAGAGCGTAGTGGACACTATTTGCATTCCTTTATTTTTTGCCATTCTAGCCTACGTTAATATTTATGTAAATATTTACGTAAGATAAATCAGCGAAAAATAGGGAACGCCAATGGCGGCAGCTGTAGCTGCCGCCATTTGTGTACGCTGCATTACTTTTTGTTTTTTTGTTTAGGTTAGCCATGACAGGCTATGTAAATTCTTACATAGCCTATGACGGTCCAAGGACAGAAATGGCGGTGGCAGCAGCCATGCTGCAGCCCACCAGGAGACCAGCTTTCAGAGGCGCCTGTTAGGGTGGACACTGAGCCCATAGAATCCCAGAGTTGTTCTGATTCTGAGGAAGAGGAGTCGCTCCTGGGCGAGGAGCGCGCTCCTCTTTCCCAGGGCCAACAGCTGACAGAGTTTCCTCCCACCAGCATTCCTAGCTTAGATAGCAGTCCTGGGAGTGACAGAGCATGGGAAGCAGACTTGATGGACGCGCGACGCCGATGCAGAGAGCGGCGCCAAATGGAGGGCGCGGAAAGGAGGCGTAGTGCCCGGTTGGCACACAAACAATGGTTGCGCCCAGAGGATCCAAGGGAAAAGGTGAGGAACTCTCCCTAGCCCTTAAGTTCAGGGTCTGACATTGATTCCTTTTCAAACGGGGACCAACTGTTCCAGCTTAGGGCATAGGTACTCTGCTGCTCATATCTAGTTGCTAACAGTAGAGTTGTTAAGTTGTAAAAGAAGAATAAAGCTTTGAAAAGAATCCCTTTGTCTGTGTCTGGACTTGGCTACCGAATTAGACTGAGAGAGGCCTCCAAGGAGCCCTTGACACCGCCGCAGCTGGAGCCTATGGAGCTGCCGCCGCCGGAACCACTGCCGCCACCGAATCCGCCACATCCACCCCATGTAAGTGCCATCCTAGGGGGATTCTGTGGGGGGGGCAGGAGGCCATTCCACCATGGATTCTTTAGGGTTGGCGGAGAATTTCTCCCCAAAACTTTGGGGGGCCAAGCGCCAACGTGTTCGGCCCCCCGAACAAGTTTCGGGGAGAAATTCTCTGCCCCCCCGCCCCCCGCACCCCTCCCAGGACGGGACTTACCTTTGGCGAATGTCCCTCCCGGCGGCGGGTCCGGCCGGCGGTTCGGTGGGTATTCGTCCGGGGCGGGAGCGGCAGCTGGTCTTTCGACCGGCTGCCGCCGCCGCCATTCCAATAAAAGGAAAAAAAAAACGCCCCCGTGACAGGCTACGTGACGATTAACATAGCCTATCATGGCTAGATTTGCAAAGTCAGCCGTGATAGGCTACGTAAATCGTCACGTAGCCTATCACGTGTGACTTAAAAAAAAAAAAAAGCGTGTACGGATAATGGCGGCCCCCATAGGCAGCCGCCATTCCTGTTCCTTATTTGGTCGCTGTAGTCTACATAAATCTTTACATAGATTACGGCGAAAATAAGGGCAACGCAAATAGCGTTGCCCTTATTTTCGCCGTAGTCTACGTAAAGATTTACGTTGACTATAGCGACTAAATAAGGAACGTGAATGGCAGCTCCCTATGGGGGCCGCCATTTGTGTACGTGCTTTTTTTTTTTTAAGTCACCCGTGATAGGCTACGTGACGATTTACGTAGCCTATCACGGCTGACTTTGCAGATCTAGCCGTGATAGGCTACGTTAATCGTCATGTAGCCTATCACAGGGGCTTTTTTCTTTTTTAACTGTTTAGTTCGCAGCCGGGCAAGGCAAGGCGCCTCCTCCCCGGCCTGAATTTCAGCCGGGTGAGGCGGGAAGCCTCCCCACCGGCCTGAATTTCAGCCGGGCGAGGCGGGAAGCCTCCCTCCCAGCCTGAACTTCGCGGGGGAGCAGCGAAGCGCCTCCCCCCCACTGCGAAAAGCTTCGAGGACAGGTAAGGGACTTTCATGCACCCCTAGGATTCTTTAGAATCCAGCCTCACTGGAATCCGTGGCAGAATTCTCCGCCATCCCTAGAAGGGACGCAAATGGCGTCCACTATGCCGGATGCCATTTGCACCCAAAGACCACCGTGGATGGACCCAGATGGACACGGATCCAGACGGTGCCAGGTAGGATCCGGCCAGGTCGGACTTCGCGGGGGGCTGGGTGGGGTGGTCCTTTCCGCCCCGGAGTCCGTGGTGGAATTCTCTGCCATCCCTAGAAATCTTTATGAAGAGGACTAGGAATTGCCAAGTCACTAGGACTGAATGCAGAAGTGAGAAGGAAAACTCGGTCCACCTGGCCCTAAAAAGCTTGGGGAGTGTGAGGAGATAGCAGTTGTTGGCTTCTGCAATATCCCGAAGTTCTCTGGATCTGAGCCCTAATGTGTGGAAATATGTGCTCAGCCCTACAAGCTGCTGGAATATGTGTCGAAGCTCACCATGATATTGGTAGACCTCCATGCAAAATATGACAGGTGGACTCCATGCCAGGACTTCAGCAGAGGAACAGAAGCTTCTTGAACATTATCCCTCATTTTGGATTGGAAAAAAATCCACAAACCAGACTTCTCGCTTATGTTGACAGATGCTCCATCTGTGGCTGAGGAGGATACACACATGAAGATGTGCCCAGCTGCTGCACATCAAAACTGTCTTGTAGGGATGGATGAACCACACCACATCACTCCCACACCACCTCCACCCCCTGCACTGCTTCCCAAACCATCACCACTTACCTGCCCTGTTAAGTTCCCTGGGTGAGCTGCTGGGTGGTCCATGGGTGTCTGACTCCTCAGCAAGCTGCTGAGTAGAAATGCATAGAAATGGTGACTTGTTGTTTTCCGTAAAAGACAGCTTACGCAAATGGTGGCCATAAAGTGGCCATGTACATAAGATTATAGGTGTGAATGGACTGTTCACACCTATAATTATGCATACATGGCCACTTTACAGCTGCCATTTGCATATGATGTGTTTTACAGAAAATGGGCCACCATTCCCACTCAAAATGGCAGCCCACTGAGGAGTCAGGCACCCGCAGACCACCCCGTGGCTCACCCAGGGAACTGAACAGGGAGGGTAAATGGTGGCGGTCTGCAGATAGGTGCCCAGAAATTTGGAAGGGGAGGAGTCCATCGGACTCAACTCCCCCTCTCAGACTCCCGCAACATCCCTACTGTCTTGGTGCAGGTGTTCAACTGCCTCCAGCACTCCTTTTGTGCTAGGGTTCACTAGCACCTAAAAACTACTGCTTTTCATCACCAGATTTTGTAGTGACTTTCACCATTACATACATTTTGTCAGTTCTAGTTCAGTCCAACTCAGCTAGTTTTTCATTGGTCTTGGATATTGCTTTTCCCATAGAGGAGACATGTGTGGCTTCCACAGGTGCCAAGGCTGACAGCTGGTATGTTTTAATACTTTTACTCTGCTAGTATTGTTTCAGATGCTTCTGAATGGTCTCACTCCTGTAAATGCTCCCACATAGGGATGGCGGAGAATTTCTCCCCGAAACTTCGGGGGGCCAAACGCCAACGTGTTCGGCCCCCCAACACGTTTCGGGGAGAAATTCTCCACACACACCCCACCCCCCGCAACCCCCCTGGGACGGGACTTACCTTTGCCGAATGTCCCTCCCGGCGGTGGGTCCGGCCAGTGGTTCGGCGGGTCTTCGTCCGTGGCGGGAGCGTCAGCCGGTCTTTCGACCAGCTGCCGCCGCCGCCATTCCAATAAAAGAAAAAAAAAACGCCCCTGTGATAGGCTACGTGACGATTAACGTAGCCTATCATGGCTAGATTTGCAAAGTCAGCCGTGATAGGCTACGTAAATCGCCACGTAGCCTATCACGGGTGACTTAAAAAAAAAAAAAAACGCGTACGGCTAATGGCGGCCCCCATAGGGAGCCGCCATTCACGTTCCTTATTTGGTCGCTGTAGTCTATGTGAAGATTACGTAGACTACGGCGAAAATAAGGGCAGCACTATTTGCGTTGCCCTTATTTTCGCCGTAGTCTGCGTAAAGATTTACGTAGACTACAGCGACCAAATAAGGAAAGCTAATGGCGTCTCCCTATCGGGGCCGCCATTTGCGTATGAGCTTTTTTTTTTTTTAAGTCACCCGTGATAGGCTACGTGGCGATTTGCGTAGCCTATCATGGCTGACTTTGCAGATCTAGCCATGATAGGCTATGTTAATCGTCATGTAGCCTATCACTGCGGCGTTGTTTTGTTTTTTTAACTGTTTAGTTCGCGGCCGGGCGAGGCGAGGCGCCTCCTCCCCGGCCTGAATTTCGGCCGGGCGAGGCGGGAAGCCTCCCCCCCCAGCCTGAACTTCACGGGGGGAGCAACGAAGCTCCTCCCCCCACCACGGGAAATCTTCGAGGACAGGTAAGTGACTTTCGTCCACCCCTACTCCCACATTCTTTTGTGACTGGGGGCAGGGGTTGGCATTTGAGTACTTTTTGAAAACAATCTTATTATGTCGGGAGACCTGAAACATGCTCCACACCTAACCAAGAGCTGGCCATTTCGATGAAAGTGTTTGCAGCTGTCATCTTTTGGATGGTGCTTGATGAATTGGGAGGCTGGTTTCATAACACCTGGTGACCTGACACTCCAGATGTGGTTGGCTTGGACACGGTGCTATCAGCATCTCCGACGGCATTGTGCGCTTCCCCAGTTTTCTCCTGACAGTCGGCAGAGCCAGGGGCATCTGGGAGTACAGGTGGCGGAGCAGGAGGCCTTGCAGTGGTATCCGCAAGCGCTAGAGGTTGATCAGCAGGCGCGGACGGGACCTTAGCTGCAAGTGACATGTTGGCAGGGGGTGCATGAGTCATGTCAGCTGGCAAAGCCGCTGCAGGTGGGGGTGGTGCATTGTGGGAGGGTACAAGCCAGTGTGGCAGGGAGCTTGGGTTTCCACCAGCAGCCTTGCGCTGATTTTTTTTGTTTTTTCATTCTATGATTTTCCAAAATGAATTCTTACATAGGAATGATATGCAAGAGATTAACAACTGACAGACCATATGGGTTGAAAGAAAGCTGAATAACTGCTTTTTCCCCATTTGCCTCTTTCCAAAAGCAAAGTGGTTTAGTGAAGGCTGGGCTCCACTCTCGCTATGCAACCTGTGCTCCAAGTCCTGTCTCCAGCAGCTGCAGTTCTCCTCAGCAGCCCTTAAACTGACTTCTTCCATCTCAGACCTTCAGCTAAATGTAGCCTGGGTAGCACAGTTCTCTCTAGTCCCTTTCAGCAGGCAGCACAATCCAGGACAGACCAACTCTACTGCCAGCAGCTACAGTACGGGACACATGTCTCTATTGTGCCATCCTCCAATTCTCATAGTCCTTTGGGGTCTTGTTGTTGCTGTTTGTCAGTATTAGTTCTTCACCCTTCCAAAGAACTGCAGAATCCTTGGACATCTCTCATATCATATGACTGGACTTCCAGAAGCACAGCCAGGCCTCACAGACTGAGCTTGGCCAAAGAGAGCAAGTAGGGATGTCAGAGAATTCCGCGACGTATCTCTGTGAGGCTGAATGCCAGTGCATTAGGCCCCCCGAAATCCATCTCGGAACTAAGCCCCTGCCCCCCCAACCCATGAAAGACACGCGGGATGAAGTCCCCACCACTCCCAACCCAGGAAGGGCACGCAGGATGAACTCCCCGCCACCCCCAACCCACAAATGTCACGCGAAATGGAGCACTTACCTGCTCCCGTCCGCGCTGCTTTCCGAATGGCATCCGTCCTGCAGCCACCATTCTCTTCCTCTTCATAGCCGTGATAGGCTACATAAATAATTACGTAGCCTATCACAGCTAATGCAGGGACGCCATTTGCGTCCCTGTGGAGGCCATGATAGGCTAAGTAAGTATTTACATAGCCTATCATGGCATGGGGGAAAAAACCCAGCGTATGCAAGTGGTGGTAGCTGCCGCCATTTGCGTACGCTGGGTGTTCTTTCCCCCTGCCGTCATAGGCTACATAAATATTTATGTAGCCTATTACGGCTAGATACAGGGACGCAAATGGCGGCAGCTACAACAGCCACCATTTGCCTCCCTGCATGGCTGCCCAGCGGACGGATGTCCAGCTGCGGGTAGCCGGAGCCAGCTGGCGGCTCCATGGCTTGGCTATGGAGCGGAGCCAGCTGGGCAAGATCCGGGGAGGAGGACCGGATCGCCTCCCCCCCCCATCGAGGATTCCGGGGGGAGGGACGGAACGCCTCCCCCCCCAGCGGAAACAGGACGGAATGGAAGGTAAGTGTTCCGTCCATCCCTAAGTGCAAGACATCCACAATTGAGGTCAGATTTATATATTTTATCATATATTATATTATATTATATTATATTATATTATATTATATTATACTGATGTGAGTATGTTTATGCACTTCCAAGGAGCTTTGTCATAAGACACGAGATTCTTGTTACCCTGCAGTAGTGTCTGTGTGTTTTGGTCCTCTAATACAGGGAATCCCAATGTCTCCTAACTCAAGCATTTCCCCCCACCCCCTTGCAGTAAAGTGCCTGGCTTCTAGAAGTTTCTCCACCAATTCCTGGAGAATTTAGTTCCAAATATTTTACCATGTAGGATGAAAATTAGATCACATTGTGTTAAGCCAGACCCGATCTGCCTGCTACTCCAGTTGCTCCCAAGCCCTTTCAATAGATTTGCAGGTTAAGGGTATCTATGCAGTTTTTGAGCTGCCATTTTGTGAGCAGCCTCTATTCCATGCCAGCTTTAGAAGCTATGATCTCTAGTATACCATCCAGAACCTTTAACATATTTTGCAGGACAACCACTGTTTCCCAGGACTGCGACTAAGAACCATTTCATGGTGGGGTATCAAGGCCAGTCTGCCTAGGCATAGGGAATCCATGGTCTGGCTCTTTTCCTCACTGGCCTACAGTTGTTTAAACCATTGTTTCATAAAAGCTGAGATTAATAAAACTATAGACTCTTTGACAGCAACATAATGTGCATCTCTTACTAACAATCCACAATTCCCCATGTTGTGAGTCTAGGGTCAAAAATACTGGGTCTATGAAATGATATGAGCAATATTCTCTGGGTCTCACTAATCTGAGCAGGATGCCGGCTGACATTCCCCCTGCTCTGGACAAAGAGAGGTTGGATGCACCAGGTCGTATGTCCCCTGCTGCCGCTTCCCCTGTTCTGCTCCTCTAGGTGTCACAACAATGCCAGCACAGGGAAAGCACATTTTCTCCCCTATAATTATCAGCATGTCTCTGATTAACTGTCCTCCTCACTAAGCCCCAAGGGATATCTAGGGGCCTCAAGAAAACATAACAACAACACTGGGATATTTTATAAAGCCATCCTTATAAAAGCTGGGCCAAAGGGCCAGAACCAATGTCCCACAAAGGGCTGATAACATTCAGCCATGCCTGCGCTGCAGACTGGGATTCCTATAGAGATGAAATATATATTGTAGTTTGAAACATCTGCAACTACTAGGACCATCTCTACCGGGACCAGAGAGCTTTGGCTACGGGGTGGTATAGAAATATAAAATGATGATGATGATGATGATGATGATCTCCTTTCCAAAGGCTTTTTCCATTTCTCAATATTGTTTGGTGCATCAGTACAGGAGGGGATCAAAAATTCCACAGCGATATACACCCACATGAAGTAGTAACAAAACCCCCCTCAACATTCTGCAATTTAAAACTGGGGGACTGGAGTAGTTCTCCTCTTATAGAAATATAGCAGATTTTCAACAAGGTCAGCTCCAATTCAAGGCAGGTTACGAACAGGCGATTCCAAGATATCAAATTCTCTTGAGAACAAAAGTGAACTATGTGTCAAGATGGGAACTTCAGCCTGCCAAATGCTCATGTCATTGGTATGGTTGCTAGGGCTGCTCCCTCATTTTATGTGCAAGACAGACTCTGTTTATCACAGCATGAAGACTCCTTCACATAAATGCAGAGCAAGTGACCATATCACTAGTCGGCATGAATTTTATCGAAGGGGAGACCTTGTCGTTGGAGAGATTGCTTCTACGTTCTCTTTCTTCTACCCCCCTACAACTTTCAGTGAAAAGCCATCTTCAGCGTTCGTGAAGCAACTAATGTAAGGACTTCTGTATGTAACGAATTCGATCTAATGTTTGTAGGGCTTGCACACAGGAAATAAATGCAAACTTTTATTGTTCAGTCGTTCAGTCGTGTCCGACTCTTCGTGACCCCATGGACCACAGTGTGCCAGGCCTTCCTGTCCTCCGCTCTCTCCCGGAGTGTGCTCAAGTCCATATTCATTGCATCGGTGATGCTATCTAGCAATCTCATCCTCTGCCATCCCCTTCTCCTTTTGCCTTCACTCTTTCCCAGCATCAGGGTCTTTTCCAGTGACTTCTCTCTTTGCATTACGTGGCCAAAATATTTGAGCTTCAGCTTCAGTATCTGTCCTTCCAATGAGCAGTCAGGATTGATTTCCTTTAGGATGGAATGATTTGACCTCCTTGCAGTCCAGGGGACTCGTAAGAGTCTTCTCCAGCACCACAGTTCCAAGGTATCAATTCTTCGGCACTCAGCCTTCCTTATAGTCCAGCTCTCACAGCCATATGTTACTACTGGGAAAACCGTAGCTTTGATTATGCAGACCTTTGTCAGCAAGGTGATGTCTCTGCTTCTTGCTATGCTGTCTAGGTGTTCCATAGCTTTCCTCCCAAGGAGCAAGCGTCTCTTAATTTGTAGTAATGTAGTAATGGCTACAGTCACTGTCTGCGGTGATCTTGAAGCTTAAGAAAATAAAGTCTGTCACTGCTTCCATTTCTTCCTCTTCTATATGCCAGGAAGTGATGGGGCCAGATGCCATGATCTTAGTTTTTTTCCGCTTCACTCTTTCTGCGCTACTTGGAAATTCCCTCTCCTCTTCCCCATTAGTATATTGGACACCTTCCGACCTGAGGGGCTCATCTTCCGGTGTCATATCTTTTAGCCTTGTGATACGTTCCATGGGGTTTTCTTGGCAAGAATACTGGAGTGGGTTGCCATTTCCTTCTCCAGTGGAACACATTTTGTCAGAACTCTCCAGCATGACCTGTTCGTCTTGGGTGGCCCTGCACGGCATCGCTTATGGCTTCACTGAGTTACGCAAGCCCCTTCGCCACAACAAGGCAGTGATCCATGAAGGGGAAATGAAAACTATGGTGCCATAATATGCATCTCAGCATAAGGATTCCTTGCTTGCTGCACTTGCTCCTTCTTATACATAATTGTGTATGGGGACTATGAGACAGGCAATTTTATTTTTGATCCGTTTCCTAATGATGCCTAAGATGGAAAGTGCCTTTTCAACTGCAGATGCACACTGGGTCGACAGCATTTTCATCAGGCTGTCCACCACAACCCCTAGGTCTCTTTCTTAACTGTGGATCTTTATTGGGACTGTAAAGGCTCGTAGCCGATTACTGGAATTACTGAAGTAAGAGATTTTACTGTGAGTTGTGTCTTGGCTCTGGGAAGACAGGTTCCAGCAGCCTTGATGATATTAGTAATATGCTCCTCAAAATGCTCTTCTGCATATCTTATTATCTGCTTGCAACTCCTTTGCACAAGGTTGTGCTCCCTTTTACTCTCCTCATTTGGCCAAGGCTTTCATTTCCTGAAGGAAGCACTCTTTTCTTTAAGAACGCCATAGACCTCTTGGACTTCGTGTTGCATTTCCTGCCCTGAGGTATACATTCTAGCTGAGCTTCTATTATTCTGGTTTCAAGTAACCGCCAAGCAGTTTGTAGGTATTTAACCCTCTTGACACCCTTTTCAATTTCCTTTATACCAGTTCTCTCATTTTAGAGAAGTTTTCGCTTTTGAATTCAAATGTGACTATGTTGGACTTCCTTGGCAATTTCCCACTTAAATATGTATGAAATCTAGCCTCCGTCCTCCTTTGTGTGCTGTGTGTGAGTGCTAACTGGATGTATTTCAAACACATTTGGTTGGAGTTCCGTTTCCTTCCCTGGCTCACAAGTAGAAAGGATTGTGGCTGGGACCCCTTTTGCTCCCCCTGTGTCTCTCCTCATGATCTTTTTAAATGGTTGTATAATTCTACCTGAACAGACAATCACCATTTGCAGTGAACAAACCTGATGCTGACCCGCTCATAAAGAAACAGCTAATGCTTAGGAGATGATATGTCTTTGTGGGTAGTTTTTTGTTTCTTTTACTGAGAAATTGATCAGAGCTTGGGGAAACTGACACCCCTGTAGCTAACATAGACAGACATTAGATGACTGTGAAAAATGTCAGACAGCAGCAGAGAACTGTGAGGTGGCTGAAGGATGCCACTTCTCTCCCAGAGGCCCTGCTATGTGGTGGCAGAATTTCTACTTTCAAGAAATTCATTGTTGCCTCCACTCATGTCCCAGCCAACTGTATATTGTAGATAAAATGTTTTCTTTTAAAACCATGCCGTAAGTCTCCAGAGCTTTCTGATCCATAGGAAACCAAGAACAGGCAGCACTACATAGACATCCACTGTGTGGGGAAAGTGTAATTATATCTGTTTTCTTAAATGTTCAAAGGACTTAATATCTACCATTTCCACATGACTTTGGCTATGTATTCTTTGATAGGAAGACATGCAGGGTGGTGACAATGTGCATTATAGAACTGCCTGTGGCATAGACCCCTGTAGCAATGTCAGAACTGACGTATTTAAGCCAATTCCACATTAGAGTTTGCATTTGACCAAATCGTCTCCATGGATGTTAACTCAAGGTTGTTGTTGTCCTCCTCCTCCTCCTTCTTCCACGTATATCTTCTACTGTGCAAGCAGTTTAATAACTCAGTTTTGACTTTGTTTTCAGGGGTTATGCCAGGGACTGTGTTATTACAGGAAGACTTCCAGGAGCAGCAGAGAGCTAAAATACTGCCACGCAATCTTTAATACTGCTCTACACATAATTCAGGAGAGCAACCAATGCCCCATCAGAGCTAATCATGGCTATAACAAACAGTCTAAAATGCTTCAGCTATTGGTATTATTTTATTACATGGCTCGTAACTTTCATTGCAGTGTGATGAGCCAGTCTCGATGAGAACTCATCTCATCTCCCCACAATCCAAGTTTTTACTGAAGGCTTAAATAGTTTATTTTTCTGGTGTCTACAATGCAATTGTGCTAACACAGTATTTCCCTCAAAGTAATGTGTTTGTTCTAATACTTACTTCTGTTAGCGAAATAGATACTCGATTTCAGAGGTTTGAGTGCATTTGGTTCGATCGGAATTTCACCTCCCTCACTCTGCCGATGATACTTTGCCAAAGTTAAGAATGATACTTTGCCATTTGATGAATGCTTGTCTTTTTGAACATAACACAGCTTCCCCAGTCTCCTCCCCTCCCTGCCCCAGGACTTCCCCCCTTTTCCCCATCTCTGTGCTCCATTTCCGAGTGCAGAGACATAGCCAGAACTACAATGGCTACTAGGGGGAGGGGGGAACACAATTTCTGGGCTCCAAGGTTGGAGCCCTGTTTCTGATGTCAGATCACAGAAATGGAACACTCCTTTGTCCCCTAAGATGCTAACTAGGGCCATAGGATTGCTCACTAAATTAGTTAAATCCTGTTTTAAAACCTTTCCAGTTGGTGTCCAGTTCTAGTCTATATAACAGGATCATTGTAAGGATTCCTTGGACAATGTATATGAAGCAGACACAAGCACTGTAAATCACTTTACAAATGCAAACTCGTCTTTACTTGGTATTAAAGCAGCTGGCTGATCATCTCCTTTCCTAGGCAGATCCTTGGTTAACACCTTCAGATGGATGGCTGATGTTTCTTCAATGGGAGCTAATGGTTAGGAGATAATTGTGGGTTCCTCTGTGTTTTTTATTGAGAAATCCATCAGAGTGGTTTGTGAAAGTGACAGCACAGCCCTGGAGCTAACACTAGGGTGACAGACTGTGAAAAAAGTCAGGCAGGAAGAGAAAAGTGCGAAGGGTCTGAAGGATGTCACTCCTCTCCCTCAGGCCCTCATATGGGATGACAGAACTTCTACTTTCAACAAATTCTTCTTGGATCTACCTATATCCCAATGAACTGTATATTGTACATAAAATATTTTCTTATTTAAATTTCAGTTAAGTCTCTGGAGCCCTCTGATCCAGAGGAAACCAAGAACAGGAAGTACTACCTAGAAATTCATCACATATGAGGAAAAGTGGGGAAAGTGTAATAGTTCTTGTTGTTCAGTCATTAAGTCATGTCCGACTCTTCGTGACCCAAGGACCATAGCACACCAGGCCTTCCTGTCCTCCGCTCTCTCCCGGAGTGTGCTCAAGTTCATATTCATTGCATCCGTGATGCTATCTAGCCATCTCATCCTCTGCCGTCCCCTTCTCCTTTTGCCTTCAATCTTTCCCAGCATCAGGGTCTTTTCCAGGGAGTTTTCTCTTCACATTCGGTGGCCAAAAAATTTGAGCTTCAACTTCACTATCTGTCCTTCCAGTGAGCACTCAGGGTTGATTTCCTTTAGGACTGACCGATTTGACCTCCTTGCAGTCCAGGGGACACATAAGAGTCTTCTCCAGCACCACAGTTCGAAAGCATCAATTCTTTGGTGCTCAGCCTTCCTTATAGTCCAGCTCTCACAGCCATATGTTGCTACTGGGAAAACCATAGCTTTGATTATGTGGACCTTTGTCGGAAAGGTGATGTCTCTGCTTCTTACTATGCTGTCTAGGTTTGCCATAGCTTTCCTCCCAAGGAGCAAGCGTCTTTTAATTTCATGGCTACAGTCACCGTCTGCGGTGATCTTGGAGCCCAAGAAAATAAAATCTGTCACTGCTTCCATTTCTTCCCCTTCTATATGCCAGGAAGTGATGGGGCCAGATGCCATGATCTTCATTTTTTTAATGTTGAGTTTCAAACCAGCTTTTGCACTCTCCACTTTCACCCTCAACAAGAGGCTCTTGAGATCCTCTTCGCTTTCTGCCATTAGGGTGGTATCATCTGCGTATCTGAGGTTCTTGATAATTCTCCCAGCAATCTTAATTCCGAGCTGTGATTCATCCAACCCGGCATTTCTCATGATGTACTCTGCATATAAGTTAAATAAGCAGGGCTACAATATGCAGCCTTGTCGTACTCCTTTCCCAACTTTGAACCAATCGGTTGTTCCATGGCTGGTTCTTACTGTTGCTTCTTGGCCCTCGTACAGGTTTCTCAGGAGACAGGTAAGGTGGTCTGGTACTCCCATCTCTTTAAGAATTTGCCACAGTTTGTTGTGATGCACACTATCAAAGGCTTTAGCATAGTCTGCGTAATAGTACCCTCTTCTTAAAATGTCCAAAGGGCTTAATATCTACCATTTCCACATGGCTTTGGCTATGTACTATTTGACAACAGGAGATGCACAGTGCTGACAATCTGTAGTCCTTCCTGACATATAGGCCCCGTGTAGCAATGTCAAATGTCTAATATTAAGATGCTACTGGGAATTACTTTGAACAATAAAACATCCCCGATGTGAACACAGGGAAAGAAAACTGTTGACTGTCCCGAATACTGCAAATATGGTGAAAAGTATGGTGTAAGGAAAAGGAACTAACCATTATCAGTATGAAAACATGATGCTCTTTGCTTTCAGCCTGTCCTATGAATAACAAAATCTGTGGTGTTAAAATTTGAGAACATGATGCATGCTTTATTATTAAAGCTACATATCCAAATTAATACAAAGTAATATTAGCATGGTACATTGTTATAACCTAATGCATGTAATTATAATCCTTTTGTACACTGGCTTCTGTCCACACACACACACACACACACACACACCTTAACTGAAACGATCAGACATAAGACCAAAGCTATTATGTCATTTAAAACATAAATGTCATTTAAGTTTTATTTAAAAATAAAATAGGCATTAAAAAAACCTCAAATGTCTCCAATTCTCTGATAACCCAATATTCTTTACTCACTGTTGTCAGAACCATATCCAAGTACTCTATCAATCTCAAAAACCTCTTATGAGAAAACCAGATTACGTTTCCAGCTCACCTGGGTTTGGGGGCAGAGGGATACATGCCAAGACACCAGAAAGGGAGCTACTTAAAAGATGTTGACCTCACAGATTCTGTAGAGCACAGCGGGCTGTTCAGGGTTTTAGCCCTTCTTTCACATGGATATTCTATTGTGCAAGTAGATAAAACAATCAGTTGTAACTTTCTTTCGGGGGATTATACCAGGGACAATATTGTTATAGGCTGTATTCAAAGAGCATTAGAGAGCTCAAGTTATTTCAATCAATGTGCATTTCAAAACTGTGCATGAAAGAATGTGTACTTTTTAAAGATGCACACAAATATACTTTAATCAATTGCAGTAGAATGCCTGCATTCCAGAGATGCACACAACTGACGCCTACATTTAAAATACACTTCAAAAGGGGATGTCAGCCCAATTTTTTTTCCCATTCTTTCAGACATATGTTTTATGGTGCAAGTGGTTTAAATAATCAGTTTTGACCTTTTTTGGGGGTGGGGTGGTGGTGGTATGCCAGGGACTGTGTTATTACAGGAAGAATTTCAGGAGCAGCAGGGAACTAAAATAACGCCATGCAATGTTGAATTGTGCTTCTACACATAATTCAGGAGAGCTAATAAGGCCCTATCAGAGGTTAACATGGCTATAAAAAAAATCTAAAATGCTTCAGGTATTGTTATCTTTTTATGACTTGGTGTGTATCTTTCATTACAGTGTGATGTCAAAGAACTACCAGCATATCTTAGCCTTGGTTTTCGCTGTAAAGGAGATCAATGAAAATCCCACCATCCTGATTAATATCACACTTGGGTTTCGCATCCATGAGAGCTTCTACAACCCACAGATGACCTACATGGGCACCCTTAGTCTGCTTTCTACAATGCAGAGATTTCATCCCAACTACAAGTGTGATGTGCAGAACAATCTGATAGCCATCATTGGGGGAATTTACTCTCTCATCTCTCTTGAGATAAGCACAATCTTGGAGACTTACAAGGTTCCACAGGTAGGTTTGTAGACCTGAGCTGGCTTCTTCATCCCAAAATGGCAGAAATAACCCATGGTTCAACCAACAACCCATGGTTCAACAACAGCCCACACTCAATCACTGAGTGTGGATTAGCCTGTTGTGCAAACCCAGTCAGAGTTTAGGTAGAGATCTAGGGTGTGACTGTGAGAGAAAAAGGGATGGGGAAATGGCTGGCAGAGTGAGAGCGAAGAGAAGAGAAGAGGAATATGTTTTTGTTGGCTCAGAAAACTGCACTCAAATGAGTTATTTTGTGTGTTGAGACTCAGATGTCACCTTGTGCTCACAAAGGACAAGTAAAAGCCATTTATTTGTCCTTTGGGGCTAGCCAGGCCAGTGGCAGCCTTATGGCCATTGACACCCTTCCCCATAGATTTACAGGTCCAGGCAGACAAGATAGGCACTCAGTGTTCCCACAAGGCAAAAGAAGTAGTCTGTGTTTAATTGGTATTTGGATGAGAGGGAAGCCAAGGCAAAGAAAAGCAAGTGTTGACATTTGGCATCTGACCACTGTGAATCCTATAGGTGCCAGTTTCCTCTGGTGTTTGACCACTGTGCCCCAGAGAGAAGAGAAAATTAGGCAGACAGTGAGTATTTGTCAGCAGTACACATCCATGCATAGACACAAGTCCTGCTCTTCTCCTCTTCACTGCAACCATATGAAAAACCACAACCAACCTCTTTCAGGATCCCTCCAAAATCCCTCCTCTCTGAATCATCACAACACTTTTGTGTCCCCCCCCCACTCAATTAAATCATGGAAGCACACAACCCTTCCCAATTCCCCAGGTTGCTTAAGCTGGCTCCACCATCACTGCAGCTAGCTTCCACTCCCCACCCAGGTGCTGATTCAGGGTCTGCTTTGCTTTCCTGCGTCCCCATCACCTGCTGCTCTCTGAATGGTCATTTGGGAGGGGGGCTGGCACTTAGACACCAAAGACCAACCCTAGCTGCACCACAGCCCCGGAATCTAATCAGAACCATCCCTGAAACACAGAACTCTATAGCACAAAACCCAAAATGTCAAGAATGCACACCTTGTAATTTCAGTGTCTTGCATTCAGGTTTTCTACTATTTCCCCAAGGAATACTCCATGCCAAATTTAATCAGATTTTCCAAAACCAAATCTGAAAATGAATGTCTCTGTTTTCACATTCATTGTTCTCATTTCTTTTGTACATTTGTTTTACCTTAAAGTGCAATACAAATGACGATACACTCATGTCATCATTTGTTTTTGAAATGAATGCACATTTCATCCTGTGGCATACTCAGTGATGTTCATTAGCTTAGGCTGGTGAGCAAGCTACAATATCTCCCAGAGAAAAAATAGCCTGGCCACTGTTATCCATCCATTACTAACCTCTAGGATCGGATACTATAATACATGATACGTGAGACTACCTTTGAAGACTTTGCACAGTACAGATTGCAGCATCGCAGTTTCTCATTGGGACTGGGAATGGTCATGCTAAATATATCTTGCCAGTTCCTTTTCTTGTGATTATTACTTGTATTTATATTCATGAGATGCCAATCAATAAAAGAAGGCAGCAAACAATATAAAATCAAGAGAACACATAGCCAGCACAATAAAAAGCAGCACAAATGGCAACATAATACAATACAGCAGAAATGAAGAACTAAAACCCCTTAATAAATACAAAACCTCAAACCTCAGAAAGTGTCATGGGGATTAAATATCGTAGTTTAAAAGCCTGGGGAGCAGAAATGACAACAGCAAAAGTCTTAACCTGATACTGAAAGTAATACAATTTTGTTAGGAGGTGATCTTCCCTTGGGAGGGCACTACATACCCAGGTGGCATCTCCAAGAAGTTGCTCTCCCTAGTGGCCAGCCTACAAAGTTCTGGAAAAGGGGACAGGCAAACCCAGGCCTCATTGGCCATGGCTAAGCACATGAGGGAATCCGTGTTTCATGAACTCCCAAGACACCAGGCCATGAAGAGCTGCGTAGGTCAAACCAGCACTTTGGGCTCCGAGGTGAGCAGGAAACCAGAGCAGATGAGTCAGGGCTATTGTAATACATTCCAGTCACCTTCTCCTCAATAGCTACATTAACTGTCAATCTGTCTCCAGGTCCAATTAATGGTAAAAGCACTTATCTATAGAGACCTTCATGCCTTAAAGACCGAGAAGCTAAAGAACTGGGGTCTGTAACATAAGCTTGCCAAAATACTGTCTCTCTCCCTAATTTCCCTAACTGAAATTAGAAAGGGTGGGCCAGAGAGAAGAGCTTTTCTGTCAAGTCACCTGGTTTATACAATCTCCCCCGCTGTCCTGCCCTGCCCTTGCTACAGGGAGGGATACCTGGAGCCAACTCCTCTATCATTTTGGTTCCAGGTGAACATGTTTTGATTTGCCCCAGCCAGGACTGCTGGGGGCAGGGGGAGCAAAGAGGGCAGTTTGTCCTGGGCCCCCATGCAGCAGCCCCCCCCCATGTTGCACAAAATGCTAGTTTCGCCCCCTGGAGGCTAGTCCAACTTGCCCCAAAGAGGAGAGTCAACTTCAGGCTGGGTCCAACTCAGTTTTATTGTTTGCAAACAGTTCGACAAAGGAGCTCACGCTCAAAATCAGAGTCGACCCCCAGCTAGAGTTTTATTGCTTAGCTTGCATTCCTCAGCCAGCATGTTACTTTTGATTGGTTGCCAGCGGTTTGCCTAGCAACCTTATCTTAGGCTAACTGTCTGCTCATTTCAGGCATGCGCAGCTCTTTACAATGCTACACCTGCTTAAGGCACATCCAATGGCATCAGGTTACAATTCTTTACCACACCCAGACAAGAGCTATTTTATTTTATTTTATTTTATTTTAACAAAATGCAAGCTATTCACATGAGCCAAGGGAAGGAGAGCATTTTTTTAAACAAACAAACAAACAAACATGCTTGCACATCCTCAAAACATTCCTGCTGCTCCAGGGCCTTTTCCTGGCCCACAAAGGCTTTGGAGTCTGCCTGGTGCCCAGCACCATGCATGGCTGGCCCCCCTAATTGAGAGGGGAAATGCCACAAAAAATGGGGGTAGCTCAGGCTGTTGGCGTGAGCTGGCCAATTAAGATGGCCCCTTCCCTCCACAAGGGATGGGTGGTTTGGGATGATAGGGGCAGGGCTGCACAGAGGAAGGAGGCTGGCTGGCCGGCCAGTAAATGGAGTAGGTGGCTGGCTGGCCAGTAAATGGAGTAGGTGGCTGGCTGGCCAGTGAGTGGCCAATCAGAGCCACTGTGGGTGTGTTGGGGGGTCCAAGCCCAGTTGAATGGAGTGGGTGGAGTGACTGAGGCACAGTATCTGCTTTATTTCCACTCTACCCTTCTTCACGTGTAGAAAGTGGGGGGGGGGAGGTGGGAGAGAGAGAGAGACCAGACCATCACTATTCATTTTTTCATAGTTATACTGGCATGTTCTTCATTTAAAAATCTTTCCAGTCTCTGTTGTGGGTGTCTAGAAAAACCCATAGGTGGTGCTGGGTTGTAAAATGCAACAATAATCTTTGTTCCCATCTTGTTTAAACCATCTCTCTCTCTCTCTCTCTCCCCCACCCCCAACCACCTGCCCCAGTACTCAAAAACAATCTTTAAGAGGCCTCTGCTAGAAATTGCTCTAAAAAGTTACTATACTGGATAAATTGGGGTGGCGATGGGCTGGGTGATCGGAACTGGTTTTGAATTGGGGCTTTTTATGTCTTCCATTATACTTGCCTTAAGTAATTAATGGGCCTCCATTCTGTGGTGCTAGGAGTTGCTTCTCAGTCTGTTTTTACTCTTTCCCTTCTTTTGGTGGTGCAAAGTAATGCCTGAGACCATATATTTCTAACCAAGTTCTTCATGGTGTGTATTTGCTGATTTGCTGTCTTCAAAAGTTATTATTTTCAACCCTGTGATTATGTAACCATACTCAGCATGGACTTCAATTGCCTGCAGCCTCAGTTTTCCTGTGTGTGAACTGGGTTCCCCCCTCCCCCCACTTTCCTCCAGTCATAGATAAGCTGCCTTAGAACACACATTCCCGGCTAAATTCCTCCTTTTTCTGCTTGCTGGGCCACACTTCAAAAAAAAAAAAAAAAAGCCTGTGGCTATCTATCCCAAATATTCAAGGGCAACATTTCAATCATTTCTTCCTATAAAGGTCACCCATTATAACAGAACGTCTGGTCATAATCCTTACCCCACATTGGCTATTTTGAGGTGTGCCTCATGGGCCTTCTTTCAATTGTGCGCATTTTCGCTCTGAAGCCAGTTAGTGTAATGGCTCTTGCACTCTTGACTGTGCATAACATTACAGCGGTGCAGGGCATAGTATTTTATGTTTTGTTCTGAACAGAACTATCAGCTCATGTTGTTTTGTATTAATATTTCATTCTGTTCCAGGCTTCTGACAAAAACAAGTTGAGGAAGCGGCTCAGAAGTTGGCTCTGGAATACTTCCCAGACAGTGGTTACTATGCATCTGAAAGCTCTGTTCATATAGTTCTTCTAGGAGTAGTGACTGGAGGATAGTGGTGGCTATAAGGGGAGGAGGAGGCCATTAACCTTTTCTTCCAGCAATTTTAACTAAGTGAAAATAGCACTTTAAAAAAAAATGACCCAAAATTCTTTTAAAATTGTCAATTTGTAAGAGATATGCAACATATATTAAACATGAACATTATCAGCCCAATAATGGAAGGGACACTGCTCTCCACCCCAATTTAACTTTAGGTCTAAAATATTTTTAATTACCTATTGAGGAAAGATTAAATGCACTAATAATTAGTTACTAGGTACAACTATTTTTATATTTTCTTTTTAATTATGTAGGGTGTGTGTGTGTGTGTGTGTATGTATATATATATATATATATATATATATATATATATATATATATATACACACATACATATATATATGCATGCTACAGGTGTCTGAGAAGATAGATAGATAGATAGATAGATAGATAGATAGATAGATAGATAGATAGATAGATGCTATAGTTGTTTGAGAAGCTGGGAATTTTTAAAGGTATTTATGGTCATTCAAGTATATATATATTTTCAAAATGATTGTAATTTTGGTGTGTGACAGCCCCCCCCTTCAATTCCTTTGCCTCAGGCCCCCAGATTCCTCTGGGTGGCCCTGGTCCAAGCATTCCAGCAGGACTGATGCAAGGTAGAGGCGACGCCACTCCCTTTCCCTGTACCGTGTCCCCCTTCCCTTTGCCACCACTGTGTTGGGTCTATGGGTCACTTGCAGGAGTTCACGCAGATCTTGCAGGAGCTCAGCTGGGTCTCACAAGAGTTCCGTGGGGGCAGAAATGGGGGTGGGGACTGGGGAGAGCAGTGGAGTGGTGCAAATTCCCGCTATTCCCACTCCATCCCTGATAGAGATGTCACACCCTGCTTCATGGGTGAGCCAGCCCTGCATTCCAGAATGGAATGTGAATTGTCTAGCTAAACAGGTTTGGTCCACTCCATTGAATTGTTTCTCTGCTGGTCTAGTTTGCGATCATTCTTATTGTCATTTTATACTGATGTTCTTACTTTTTTTCTTGTAGGTTACTGCCCATTGACATTAAGGGAAGGGCATCTTAGAAATCTTCTCAAGATACAAATAATTGAATAAATATGATTCTATAAATGCTGCTCTATGAATACATTTTGTAAAAAAAAGCACTGTACATTCAACGAGCATGTCAGGGAAGAAGATTTACATGAGCCATTTCTATGACCTTCTAGCCCACATTTTTCCATGAAGCTTTTTATCCATATGTTTTCAGCTCACTTCTGGCCCTTTCTCCCTAGCACGGAGTGACAAATCACGATTCCATTCTTAATACCAGATAGTCCCAAATGAAGCTCATCATTATATTGGGATTGCCCAGTTACTTGTCCATCCATAAAATACATCTGCCTTCTCTTTCAGCTCACTACTGGACCTTTTTCCCCAGCATGGGGTGACAAATCTCTATTCTGGTATTTATACCAGATGGTCCCAAACGATGCTCATCAGTACCGAGGGATTGTCCAGTTACTTGTGCAATTCAACTGGACATGGATCGGGCTCTTTACTGTGGATAATATCCATGGAGAACGCCGTTTGCAGAAATTACTGCCAATGCTGTCACAGGGAGGCATCTGTGTTGCCTTTATAGAAAAATTCCAAGACTTCGAAAAACGTGGTGAAAAGGCAGGGTTGTTGTATAATGAATGGGGAGAAAATTCAGCTTTCATGGAAACCAAAGCCAATGTGTTTCTTGCTGATACCGCAAATACATCTATATTTAAAATAAGCTTGTTCCTTCAGAGGGCTGTGCTGGACTCACCTATAAATAAGGTATGGGTTATGACCACATATTGGGATTTCACAGAAAGCACTGCGTTAAGACATCATGACATACAGTCCCTCCATGGCATGCTATCCTTTGCAATTCACTCAAAGGAACCGTTAGGATTCAGGCAATTTCTTCAGGGTGTAAATCCTTCCTGGGCCAAAGAAGATGGCTTTATGAAGGTATTCTGGGAGAAGACCTTCAACTGTTCATTGAAAAGACCCTCTGAGAGTGGAGTATACCAGAAAGACTGCAGTGGAGAGGAGAAACTGGAGAGCCTTCCTGGAACTTTGTTTGAAATGGGTATGACTGGTTACAGCTACAATGTGTACAATGCAGCCCTTGCTGTGGCACATGCTGTACATTCCATGCATGTCTTAAGAACCAAACAAAAATTACGGGTGTCTGGAAGAAAGCTGGAGCCCTGGAACGTGCTGGCATGGCAGGTATTTTCAATCAAGAGCACATCCCGTATTTGGGGGGGATAGGGAGGTGTCTGTGGAGATGGTAAGCCTGTACCAGTGCCAGATGTATTCTGTCCTCTATACATTAAAAGCCACAAAAGCTACATGTGTACCTCTTCCCAGCTTCTCAATGGAGCCTTTCTTAAAGGCACAGTATATGAGTTATTAGGGTTAAGGGTTAGGGGAAAGAGAGATCATGTTACTCATTATCTCCTCTCAGAGAAAAGGTAATATCCTAAACCACACAAAAACCACCAAACGGTATAGGTTATAGGAAAGTGTGTGCGTGTGTGTGTGTGTCTGTGTCTGTGTTAAACATCAATTCTAATATAAAATTTAAAAACCAAAGTTTTTATAAAATATTACAAATAGATTAAAGAGATCTATGAACTCATATGGGATAGGGGCATTACAAAATTTGTATAGCCTGGTATAGATACCAATTATAATAACAGGTATGTAGGGTATACTTGAGGACTGTTTATATATGTTTTTAACCTTGTTTGTAATATTTTATTTAAACTTTGTTTTTATTTTTATATTAGAGTTGTCTGCATATTTAACACACCTGTATGTGTGTTGTATGTGTGTGTATACACACACACACACACACACACATCCTATAACCTATACTGTTTGGTGACTCATCCCTCTCCTCTCCATTTCATGAGTAACTTATTTTTCTGGAGGATCACAAAACAGAATGGAGAAGGAGGACATGCCTCAACCCCCAGTTACCCAAAATGGTCTGCCACAAATCTCTTTTTTCTACATAGTTAGGAACTGGGGCAGAAAACCCCAGTTTCCCTCAAAGGAAAGAGTTTGCATCTGTCCAGCCACAGAACTTAAAGCATTTAGGAAGCAGGAGCAAAACATATCCAAAATAAGCTCCACATATCTAAGATAGCTACTTGTCAATGTAATTGTGAAAATACTTGGTTGTCCATTAGTATCTTTTCCTCTTTGAATTTAGCTCCATCCCTTTCTAAGGAGCATCTTATTCAACAACAGTGCAGGAGAGACAATACAGTTCGATGAAAATGGAGATACAGTCACAGGATTTGATGTTACAAACTGGATGATTTTCCCCAATCAGTCTTTTGTGAGAGTTAAAGTGGGAATGTTCAATCCAGTAGCCCCTCCTGGAAAAAGGTTAACAGTCCATGATAAAAGCATTGTGTGGCCCAGGATGTTCGACCAGGTGAGACAGAAGAAAGCATGCAGGATGGAGCACGAATTGTTTGTTTAAACTTATTTGACATCATCTGTCATGTTCAACATACATAGGTGGGGCACAACAATAGAACTACAAAGGAATTAAAGTGGTGTGGGAGTTCCCCTTTAGCTTATGCACACACAGAGAGAAGTTCCACCAGTATAAGCCTCAAAATTGTGTTGCTTATACCAGTGACACCAGTTCAGCTGGAAACCAAGCATCTGTATTCTTCCTTATGAGTAGGGATGCATGACAGTCTTACCTGGCTCCGTTCCGGGGCATCCATGGTGGGGGGGAGGCACTCCGTCCCTTCCCCCAGAATCCTCCCCAGCCGGCTCCACTCCACAGTGGCTCCACAGAGCCGCCGGTCGGGGCCGGCCGCAGCTGGAGTTCTGGCCGCGGCCAGGCTGCTGCGGCTGCAAATGGCAGCCGTCGTAGCGGCTGCCATTTGCATCCTTGCAGTAAGCCATGATAGGCATAGCATAAGTATTTACGTAACCTATCGTGGCAAAAGGCAGGGACACAACTGGCAAAGAGGAGTGGCGCAAATGGGGTAGCGACCGCCATGTGCGCCCATGCTCTTTACCGTGATAGGCTACGTAAATACTATGTAAATACTACGTCAACAAAGCCAGCCATGCAAATGGTAGCCACAGCAGCCCGGCAGTGGCCGGGAGACCAGCCAGAGCCGCTGCTGCCGCTGCCGCCACCACCACTGCTGCCAGGTAAGCTCCATCCCAAAGGGATTCCATGGGGTGGCAGGAGGGGAAGCTGTTCCGCCATGGATTCCAGGGGACTGGAGTCTAAAGAATCCAGCCTCACTGAAGTCCGTGGCGGAATTCTCTGACATCCCTACTTATGAGGTCTACAATTGCACAGACATTCAAATCAATCTGAAAAAGTTGCCACTGGTACAGCCTGTTAAATAGTACTTAAGGTACATTTTAGGGATGTACGAAACCACGTATCTGTTTCGTCCAGGGCATCTGCAGTGGGGGGTAGGTGTGACATCCCTCCCCCCAAAATCCTCCCAGGCTGGCTTTGGCTTACGATGACTCCGTGGAGCCGCCAGCCGGGTGCATCCGCAGCCAGGCATCCAGCTGCGGCAGGTCTGTGGACACAAATGGTGACCGGTGTAGCGGCTGCCATTTGCATCCCTTCTCTGAGCCGTGATAGGCTACGTAAATATTTACGTATATATCACGTAATATATCACAGCTCATACTGGGGACGCAAATGGCATAGCAGCCGCCATTTGCATCCCTGCTTTTGCCGTGATAGGCTACGTAAATATTTACGTAGCCTATCACGGCTCAGAGGAGGGACACAGATGGCGTAGCAGGCACGATTTGTGTCCCTGCTCTGAGCAATGATAGGCTACATAGATACTTACGTAGCCTATCACGGCTTGGCAGGGACGCAAATGGCGGCCGGCGTAGCGGCTGCCATTTGTGGCCGCAGCCTGGCACCGACCGAAGCCTAACGGCAGCCGGACATCCGGCTGCTGGGCAGCAGGGACACAAATGGCGGTGGCATAGCCGCTGCTGTTTGCGTCTCTGTACTTAACCATGATAGGCTACATAAATATTTACGTAGCCTATCACGTCAAAGTAAAAAAAAACGCATACGCAAATGGTGGTGGCTACGGCGGCCGCCATTTGTGTTCACTATTTTTCACCATTCTAGCCTACGTAAATATTTTAAATACGTAAATATTTACGTAGCCTATCACGGCTCAGAGGAGGGACACAAATGGCGTAGCAGCCATGATTTGTGTCCCTGCTCTGAGCCATGATAGGCTACATAGATACTTGCATAGCCTATCACGGCTTGGCAGGGACGCAAATGGCGGCTGGCGTAGCGGCTGCCATTTGTGGCCGCAGCCTAGCAGCGACCGAAGCCGCTGCTGCCACCGCCGCCACTGGAGCCGCAGCCAGGTAGGCTCCATTCCGGGGGGATTCCATGTGGTGGTGGGGCGGGTTGCTCCCTTCCGCCATGGATTCTAGGGGGGGCAAATTCACTAGAATCCATGGCAGAATTCTCCTACACCTTAAGTAGTGCTTCAGATGAGCACGTTTATACTTTTTTCTCCAATTCCAGCATGGCTTATCATAAGGGATGTACAAAAGTCACCGTTTCGCCGATCTGCTTCGCGGTGGGGGGGAGGCACGCTGTCCCTCCCCCCAGAATCCTTGATGGGGGGGAGATGCTCCATCCCTCCCCCCAGAATCCTGCTTGGCCGGCTCTGCTCCTTGGGGATTCTGCGGATCTGCCGGTCAGCTCTAACGGCAGCCGGACATCTGGCTGCTGGGCAGCAGGGACACAAATGGCGGTGGCCATAGCCGCCGCTGTTTGCGTCCCTGTACTTAACTGTGATAGGCTACGTAAATGTTTACGTAGCCTATCACATCAAAGTAAAAAAAAAGCATATGCAAATGGCGGTGGCTACGGCGGCCACCATTTGCGTTCACTATTTTTCACCGTTCTAGCCTACGTAAATATTTACATAGGCTAGAATGGCTAAAAATAGCGAACGCCAATGGTGGCTGCCATAGCCGCTGCCATTTGCATTCGCTGCGCCCAGCTGCAGCCAGCCAGGAGACCAGCCGCCCCGCCCCTGCCTCCGCCACCACCGCAACTGCTGCCCCCGCCGCTGCACCCGCCACCGCCACACCTGCTGCTGCACCTGCTGCCACCACCACTGCACCTTCCACTGCCGCACCTTCCACTGCTGCACCTTCCACCGCCTCCCCTGTCGCCTCTGCCCCTGCTGCCCCCACCACAGTCCCTGCCACCCCCGCCGCCACACCTTCCACCACCACTGCTGCGGTGCCGCCACTGCCGCACCGCCACCGAAGCTGCCGTTGCATCTGCCACAGGTAAGCTTCATCCCGGGGGGTTCCGCAGGGTGGGCAGGGGGGTGGGAGGCTGTTCTGCCACGGATTCCGGGGGGCCGAATGCCACTGCATTTGGCCTCACTGGAACCCGTGGCAGAATTCTCTGCCATCCCTACTTATCATACATTTCTTTCAAATTTTGGTGAAAATTCCAGATGTACCTTATTCTTGCTTGTTGAGGAGGTATGCCTTTCACTGGTTTGGCGATGCTCTGAGCAGTTGTTCAAAAAATATTAAGTTTTTTTCTGTCCCATTATAGACAATGGTGTCAAGTGCTGGCAAAGCTATGTCATGCATGCTCAGTGTCATCCTGAACCTAGAATGCTGAAAGTAGCTCAGTGTTGTGAAATGGTTTTGCAAGGAAATCGATGGCTGTCAAGAAGGATGGCCTGTTTTCCATCATGAGATTTGGCCATGTTGTCCTGTCTAATGCAATCACCTGGGATAGTACTATATGTTATCTAGAGGCAGCTCAGCCCTTTTCTCAGGGCCAGGCGCCATCCCTGTTAATTGGGGAGTGACAACAACTGGGTTTGGTGGGGAGTTCCAGCCTCTTGGACGCAAGGGCCATCCAGCCAGGGGATGAGCCAGTGCTTGGCTAAAGGAAAATCTGCCCTGGGTTGCCAGGGCTGGGCTTTAAAAGGGGGCTTAGGCAGAGGCATGGTGTCTCCCTTCGTCCTGCTGGTTCCGGACCTCCTGACAGCTGGGTGCTATCCTGGGAGAGCCATACTTAGGTATGTTAAGGATATGCCAGACAGCTTTATGCTTTCATTTGGGTGTGCATTGATAAGGCTCTCTGTGTATGTTTAATCAATTTGGCCCTGTATGCTCTTCTGCAACTTGCTACTTCCATTCCTCCCCTTCCCTCTACCCCTTTATTTTTACCTTCATAAACCTTTATCCAACCTTTAGCTGGTGTGATTTTCTCATGCTAGGGATCCTAGCATGAGGGGTGCTTAGGGGAGTTTAAAACTGTGCTCCCCCCTGCTGTGGTTGCAATCTGAATCAGGCCACCTGGACTCCACTTTACATTGCCAAAAAGGAATGTGCTTACATAGAGTTTTTCTGACCTTTGTGTAGGGATGTACGAAAGTCACTTACCGTTTCGCAGATCTGCTTCACGGTGGGGGGGAGGCGCTCCATCCCTCCCCCCAGAATCCTCGACGGGGGGGGGGGAGGCGCGCCGTCCCTCCCCCCAGAGTCCTGCCTGGCCGGCTCTGCTCCACAGGGATTCCGCAGAGCCGCTGGCCAGCTCCGCCCGCAGCCAGACATCCGGCCTCTGGGCAGCAGGGACACAAATGGTGGCTGCCGTAGCCACCGCCGTTCGCATCCCTGTATTTAACCATGATAGGCTATGTAAGTATTTATGTAGCCTATCACGGTAAAAAAAAAAAAAAAAACGCATACGAAAATGGCGGCTGCTACGGGGGCCGCCATTTGCTTTCCTTATTTTTCGCCGTTTTAGTCTACGTAAATATTTTTGTAGTCTACTACGGCAAAAAAAAAAAGGGGGAATGAAAATAGCATAGTGGGCACTACTTGCGTTCCTTTCTGATTCGCCGTTTTGGTCTACATACATATTTATGTAGACTAAAACGGCGAAAAATAAGGAACGCAAATGGCAGCCACCGTTGCCGCTGCCATTTGCGTATGCTGTTTTTATTTTGTTTTTTAACCCAGACATGATAGGCTACGCAAGTCTTTACGTAGCCTATCATGTCTAGGTAAAAAAGAAGAAGATAAGACCGCAAATGGCAGCTGCGGCAGCCGGTCGGAAGACCAGCCGCCACTGCCGCTGCCGCCGAAGCCGCCTCTGAGTCTCTGCCATTCCAAACATCCGCCCCAGGTAATTTTCATCCCGAGGGGGATCCGCAGGGGGCGAGGGGGTGTCAGGCTCTTCCACCATGGATTTCAGGGGGGCCGAATGCCAGTGCATTCGGCCTCACTGAAATCCGTGGCGAAATTCTCCGCCATCCCTATTGGGCAGAGAGCTTACATTGGGCAGAGAGCTTACATATGAGCCCATGTACCCCTGCCCACATCAGGCCTACACACCATCATGTAAAGCAGGAAGACGGCTTCAGATTCAAACAGATGGCTTCTAATTCCTCTAATAACTCCATATACATTTTGTCAAAACCCACCCACCTCTCTCACTCTCTCTCTCTCACACACACACACAGACAACAACACTTTTCAAGCTCAGGCTTCCTTAAAGAACCTTTAAATATTAACCCGCGAAGGCTCTCTCCTTCCTTGTACTGCTGATGCATGTGCGCTGTCATAACTATATATGTGCCATTATCACTTTGTCACTTGCAAATCATAGGTTGTTTTGTGCAGGTTCTGTTGGCTTTTTTAAAAAATAATCAAAATAGAGATAGGGTGGCAAAACAGGGAGGTCACACATAGACTCAGCCACAACAGTCATGACTCTATTTGCATCTAAGTCTATGGGCACATCCTGCCGATCGCCATTTTTTATTTTTATTTTTAAAGAAAAGACATGGCAATCGGCAGTGACAGAGAGGAGGAGAATGGCTCTGGCTGGCAAGAAGCAGCTGAGTACTGTTCCACCTCCAGTCCTCCTGGAGCAGAAGTAAGTGGTCCCGATCCGCAGATAATTTCTCTGACATCCCTAATTTTGACTGTGATTTAAATACTTTTGTATGTCATCTGCTTAGAGATTTTATTATATCAAGTGGTATACAAGTATTATCAATCAATCAGTAAAATATACCCCATTTGGAACACCATGTTTCTTTATATGCAAAAGAGAAATGGCAACTATCAAAATCTATTTTTCTCAATCCTAACCATTCTGCACTGATGTTTCTGTTTTGTTAGGTGCTGCCCATTTCTGCATGTAATGACAACTGCCATCCTGGTTACATCAGGAAAAAGAAGGAAGGGGAGCCTTTTTGCTGTTATGATTGTGCCCCATGTCCTCAAGGGAAGATTTCTAATCAGAACGGTAGGAGTCAAGCATGCTACATATCATATCATATCATATCATATCATATCCAGCAAAACAGATATAATGAAAATGAGCATGTCCTTTGGTCTGGAAGGTGTAGGAACAAATTACTGGCCCTTGATTATCAGGCTATAGATACAACACTTCTTACAGAAGGATGGAAACCTCTCTATTTTATGCAGGCCTAGTTATGCTTGGTCACACATTTTGAAAGTACTAGTTCCCCTCTACTCAGCACTGGTTAGGCCTCATCTGGAGTACTGTATTCCATTCTGGGTGCCACACTTTAAGAAGGATGCAGACAAACTGGAGAGGGTTCAGAGAAGGACAACAAAGAAATCAGGGGACTAGAAAGAAAGCCCTGAGGAGAGATTGAAAGAACTAGGCATGTTTAGCCTCGAGAAGAGAAGACTAAGGGGAGATGTGATAGAGCTCTTCAAGTCCTTGAAAGGTTGTCACAGAGAGAGAGGGCAGGATCTCTTCCCAACCATCCCAGAGTGCAGGCCATGGAAGAATGGGCTGAAGTGACAGGAAACCAGATTCTGGCTGAACATCAGGAAAATGTCCTGACTGTTAGAGCAATGAGACAATGGAACCAATTACCTAGGGAGGTAGTGGGGTCTCCCACACTGGAGACATTCAAGATGGAGCTGGACAGCCATCTATCAGGGATGCTTTGACTTAGATTCCTGCATTGAGCAGGGGGTTGGACTCGACGGTCTTATAGGCCCCTTCCAACCCCACTATTCTATGATTTAATGAAAGAAGAAAGAAGTATTTATAAGCAGCTGCTGACAAAGAACATGGTAATGTGTCATCAAATAAAGTTGCATGCTTTGGACCATGATAGCTCTGTTTCTGAATCTATGTCAGTCACAAAATTCTAACTTCTCTATGTTTAAATGTTTTCTCAAACAAGAAAGAAAGAAAAAAAGAAAGCATTCTATATTGAAAGCTAGATGCCAGTAAGAATGAATATAGTGTCTGTGAAAATTTTACAATATACAGTTCTAATGGAAGGATGATAGACAGACAGAAAGACAGACAGACAGATCATTCTACGTTTGTGAGGAGCTCGACTGGAGAAGATTCATGGGGCCAGAATGACTAAAAATGTTCCATAATAGTCAGTGGCAAAGTTTCCAGGCCCATCTTCTGTTATGGAATTTAAAGAAAATCCACGGAGTTGGTTGGAGAAGGTAACTTATCCATATTCACCCCCTCTAGCGAGAAGGAGTGGCCACCATTTGCCTCCAGCTAAGCTGCTGTGATAGGCTACATAAGTATTTATGTAGCCTATCATGACAAGGCAAAAAAAAAAAAAAAAGTAGGCAAATGGCAGCGGCTACAATGGCCACCATTTGTGTTCCCTAT
Source organism: Heloderma suspectum (assembly GCF_057233095.1). NCBI lineage: Eukaryota > Metazoa > Chordata > Lepidosauria > Squamata > Helodermatidae > Heloderma > Heloderma suspectum. The sequence goes on along the minus strand of NC_139463.1, from coordinate 88,030,012 downwards.
TTTTAGCCATTTTAGCCCACATAAATATTTACGTAGGCTATTACAGTGAGAAAAAGGGGAACGCAAGTAGCATAGTGGGCACTATTTGGGTTCCATGTTTTTCCCACCGTTAATACCTTATGTAAATATTTATGTAGGCTAAAACAGCGGGGGAAAAAGGAATGCAAATGACGCCCACTACGCTATTTGCGTTCCCCTTTCTTCGCCATAATAGCCTACGTAAATCATTGCGTACGCTGTTGTTGTTGTTGTTTTGGCTTGCCGTGATAGGCTATGTAAATACTTACGTAGCCTATCACGGCTATGATGAAGAAGCGAATGGCTGCCGCAAGATAAGCAACGCGGACGGCAAGGTAATGTGGACGGCAGCAGGTAAGTGCTCCATTTCGCATGCCTTTCGTGGGTTGGGGGGCGGAGGCTTCATTCCGCCACGGATTTCGGGGGTTCGAATGCAGTGGCATTTGGCTTCACTGAGATCCATGGCAGAATTCTCTGACATCCCTACCAAGTTCTCTCTCATCTTAAAGGCTTATTATGTTATATATATATCTTTGCTTTCTAGATATGGATTAATGCCGATGGATGTGGGCAATGCTGTCTGATGAGGATAGGGTCTTTGAACTATGCTACATTGTTGCTTTAAGGTCTCTGCCATCTTAATAGATGGCAGCTCTCTATCACTGATATAAAAGCACTGCTTTTTCTTTCCAGATATGGATTACTGCATTGAATGTTCAGGACTTCACTATTCCAATCTAGAACAAAATCAATGCATTCCCAAGGTTATAAGCTATCTCTCCTATCAGGAACCCTTGGGGATCACTTTGGCTTTGACTGCTGTTGCTCTTGCTCTGACCACAGGTTTGGTCCTTGGAACCTTTGTGAAGCACCAGGACACTCCCATCGTAAGAGCCAACAACCGGAGCGTCACCTACATCCTGCTCGTCTCCCTCCTTCTTTGCTTTCTCTGCTCATTACTGTTCATTGGAGAGCCAAAGCAGATTGCCTGCCTCCTCCGACAAATAGCTTTTGGCATCATCTTCTCGGTTGCTCTTTCTGCTCTTTTGGCAAAAACCATCACTGTGGTTCTGGCTTTTATGGCTACCAAACCAGGATCCAGAATGAGGAAATGGATCGGAAAAAGGGTTGCAAATTTGATAATCAGTTCCTGCTCCTTTATTCAAGTAGGAATTTGCATAATTTGGCTAAGTGCATTTCCTCCATTCCCAGATATGGACAGTCATTCACTGAACAGAGAAATTATAGCAGAATGTAATGAAGGTTCTACCATCATGTTCTACTCTGTCGTGGGCTACATGGGCTTTCTGGCCGTTGTCAGCTTCACAGTAGCTTTCTCAGCCAGGAAGTTGCCAGACAGTTTCAATGAGGCCAAATTTATCACTTTCAGCATGTTGGTCTTTTGTAGTGTTTGGCTCTCCTTTGTTCCAGCCTATCTGAGCACCAAAGGGAAATATTTAGTTGCTGTGGAGATCTTCTCTATCCTAACTTCCAGTGCTGGCTTACTTTCTTGCATCTTTTTTCCCAAATGCTACATCCTTTTGTTCAGGCCTGATCTGAACATCAGAGGGCAAATAACCAGGGCAAAATGAATGTGAAAGACAGTGAAAGACTGTCAAAATCAGTAGTTTCCCCTCAAAATGTGTGTATTAAATAGGGATGTACGAAAGGGACTTACCTGGTCCCGCAGCTTGCTTCGCAGTGGGGGGAAGGCGCTTCGGTTCTCCCCCCAAAGTTCAGGCCAGGGGGGGAGGCGCCCCGCCTCACCCGGCCAAAATTCAGGCTGGGGAGAAGCACCCCGTCTCCCCGGCCACGAAAGAATAAGTGAAAAAAAAACAACCCGTGATAGGCTACGTAACGATTTACGCATCCTATCACGGCTAGATTTCCAAAGTCAGCCATGATAGGTTATGTAAATCGTTACATAGCCTATCACGGGTGACTTTGAAAAAAAAAAAGGCACATACGCAAATGGCGGCGCCCCATGGGCGCCGCCATTTGCCTTCCTTATTTGGTCCCAGTAGTCTACGTAAATCTTTACGTAGACTACAGCGAAAATAAGGGCAACGCAAATAGTGTTGCCCTTATTTTCGCCATAGTCTATGTAAATCTTTATGTAGACTACCGGGACCGAATAAAGAACACAAATGGCAGCGCCCATGGGGTGCCGACATTTGAGTACGCGCTTTTTTTTTTTCCAAAGTCACCCGTGATAGGCTACGTAACGATTTACATAGCCTATCACGGCTGACTTTGGAAATCTAGCTCTGATAGGCTACATTTATCTTTTCGTAGCCTATCACGGGGTGTTTTTTTTTTTACTTTATTTTGTAATGTCGGTGGCGGTACCCGGTCGGAAGACTGGCCGCCGCCCCCACCCCCTCCGAAACACCGCTGAACCTCCGCCGGGACCCGCCGCCAGGAGGGACATTTGCAGGAGGTAAGTCCCATCCCGGGGGGTGGCGGGGGGGGCGGAGAATTTCACCAACAATTTCGGGGGGCCGAATGCATTGGCATTCAGCCTCCTGGAGGTTCGGAGAGAAATTCTCCGTCATCCCTGAATGGAGTAGCATTCAAAGTCAATAAAAGGGTGGGAAAAGCAGTACTGGGGTACAATCTCAAATGCAATAGAATGATCTCAGTACGAATCCAAAGCAAATCATTCAACATCACAGTAACTCACGTGTATGCCCCAACTAGGGATGGTGGAGAATTCCACCACAGATTCCAGTTCCGGCCCCCAGGAATCCATGGCGGAATGGCCACCTGCCCCCTGTCCACCCCACGGAATCCCCCGGGATGGCACTTACCTGGGGCTGATGCGACGGATTCGGCAGTCGTGGTTCTGACGGCGGCGGCGGCAGCGGCGGCTGGTCTCCTGGCCGGCTGTGGCCGGGCTGCTGTGGCCACCATTGCCATCCTTCGAGCTGTGATAGGCTATGTAAGAATTTACGTAGCCTATCACGGCTAACCCCCCCCCTCCAAAAAACATCATTCGCAAATGGCGGCAGCTACGGTCGCCGCCATTTGTGTACTCTATTTTTCACCATTCTAGCCTACGTAAATATTTACGTAGGCTAGAACGGCGAAATATAGAGAACGCAAATGGCAGCGCCGTAGCCGCCATTGGCGTACGTTGGGTTTTGGGGTGGGTTAGCTGTGATACGCTACGTAAATTCTTGCGTAGCCTATCATGGCTGCCTGGCTGGATGCAAATAGCGGCCGCTACGGTGGCCACCATTTGCATCTGTAGCAGCCTGTCTACGCCCGGAAATCCGGCTGTGGACAGCCCTTGCCGGCTCCTCCACGGCCTGGCCATCGAGGATTCTGGGTGGGAGGACCGGATCACCTCTCCCCCATCAAGGATTCTGGGGGGAGGGAAGGAGCACCTCCCCCCCCCAGCGGATGCTCCGACCGGAACAGGTTATTGATTCATACATCCCTAGCCCCAACCACTGAGGCTGAAGAAGCTGAAGTTGATCGGTTCTATGAAGACCTCCAACACCTTCTAGAACTAACACCAAAATGTCCTTTTCATCATAGGGGAATAGAATGCTAAAGCAGGAAGTCAAGAAATCACCGGGATAACAGGCAAGCATGGCCTTGGGGTACAAAATGAACAGGACAGAGGCTAATAGAGTTTTGCCATAAGAACACACTGATCATAGGAAACACTCTTTTCCAAAAGCACAAGAGGCGACTCTACACATGAATATCACCAGATGGTCAATATCAAAAGCAGATTGATTATGTACTTTGCAGCCAAAGATGGTGAAGCTCTATACAGTGAGTAAAAACAAGACCTGGAGCTGACTGTGGCTCAGATCATGAGCTGCTTCTTGCAAAATGTCAGCTTAAATTGAAGAATGTAGGGAAAACTACTAAACCATTCAGGTATGACCTAAATCATATCCCTTATGATTATACAGTGGAGGTGAGGAATAGATTTCAGGGATTAGACCTGATAGACAGAGTGCTTGAGGAACTATGGATGGGGGTCCGTAACATTGTTCAGGAGGCAGCAACTCAATCCATCCCAAAGAAAAAGAAATGCAAGGAAGCCAAGTGGCTGCCTGAGGAGGATTTACAAGTAGCTGAGGAAAGAAGGGAAGTGAAAAGCAAGGGAGAAAGGGGAAGATATATCCAACTGAATGCTGAGTTCCAGAGAATAGCAAGGAGAGACAAGAAGGCCTTCTTAAATGAACAATGCAAAGAAATAGAGGAAAACAACAGAATGGGAAAGACTAGAGATCTCTTCAGGAAAATTGAAGAGATTTCAAGGGAACGTTTTGTGCAAAGACGGGCATGATAAAGGACAAAGAAGGCAGGGACCTAACAGAAGCAGATGACATTAAGAAGAGGTGGAAAGAATATACAAAAGAACTATACAGCAAAGACCTTAATGTCCCTGAAAGCCATGATAGTGCGGTCCCTGAACTTGAGCCAGACATCCTAGAGAGTGAAGTCAAGTGGGCCTTAAGAAGCATTACTAACAACAAAGCTAGCAGAGATGACAGTCTTCCGGCTGAGCTCTTTAAAATCCTAAAAGATGATGCTGATAAAGTGCTGCACTCAATATGCCAACAAATTTGGGACTCCCAACAGTGGCCACAAGACTGGAAAAGGTCAGTTTACATTCCAATCCCAAAGAAGGGCAATGCCAAGGATTGTTCAAACTACTGTACAATTGCGCTCATTTCACATGCCAGCAAGGTGATGCTCAAAATCCTACAAGCTAGGCTTCAGCAGTATGTGAACCAAGAACTACTGGAAGTACAAGCTGGGTTTCGAAGAGGCAGAAGAACTAGAGGTCAAATCAGCAACATTCGCTGGATCATGGAGAAAGCAAGAGAATTCCAGGGAAACGTCTGTTTCTGCTTCATTGACTACGCTAAAACATTTGATGGTGTGGATCACAAGAAACTGTGGCAAATTCTTAAAGATATGGGCGTACCAGACCACCTTACCTGTCTCCTGAGAAACCTATATGAGGGACAAGAAGCAACAGTAAGAACCAGACATGGAACAACCAGTCGGTTCAAAATTGGGAATGGAGTATGAAAAGGCTGTTTATTGTCGCCCTGCTTATTTAACTCATATTCAGAGTACATCATGAGAAATGCTGGGTTGGATGAATCACAGGTCGGAACTACGATTGCTGGGAGAATTATCAACAACCTCAGATACACAGACGATACCACCCTAATGGCAGAAAGCGAAGAGGATCTAAAGAGCCCCTTGTTGAGGTGAAAGTGGAGAGAGCAAAAGCTGGTTTGAAATTCAACATTAAAAAAACAAAGATCATGGCATCTGGCCCCATCACTTCCTGGCTCATGGAAGGACAGATACTGAAGCTGAAGCTCAAATATTTTGGCCACCTAATGTGAAGAGAATAGAGTCCGCTATGCTATTTGAGTTCCCCTTATTTTCGCCGTCTTAGTCTACGTAAATATTTACGTAGACTAAGATGGCCAAAAATAAGGAACACAAATGGTGGCAGCCGTAGACGCCACCATTTGCATACGCTTTTTTTTTTTTAAGCCAGACGTGGTAGGCTACGTAAGTCTTTACATAGCCTATCACATCTTGTAAAAAAAAAACCCCGACAAGACTGCAAATGGCGGCGGCGGCAGCCGGTCGGAAGACCAGCCACTGCTGCCGCCGCCGCTGAAACTGCAGCCAAAGCCGCCGCTGCACGGAAGATATGCCCCAGGTAAGTCTCATCATGGGGGGATCTGCGGGGGGGTGGGGCGGCAGGCCGTTCCGCCACAGATTTGGGGGGCCGAATGCACTGGCATTCAGCCTCACCAAGATCTGTGGCGGAATTCTCTGCCAACCCTAGTCACCACACCCTGCGCCCCCAACGTCAAGTCCGTCACCCCCATTCATCCATCCTGTCCTTGGTCAGCCCCTCTTCCTTTCGCCTTCCACTTTCTATAGCATCAGCATCTTTTCCAGGGTATCCTGTCTTCTCATTATGTGGCCAAAGGACTTCAGTTTTGCCTTTACTATCATTCCCTCAAGTGAGCAGTCTGCCTTTATTAGGGTTGTCAGAGAATTCCGCCACAGATCTCCGGGAGGCTGAATGCCAGGGCATTCGGACCCCCGAAATCGGTGGTGGAACTGTCTGCCACCCCCCCTCGGGATGGTACTTAACTTCGGTGGATCTTCCTGGCGGTGGCGGCTCCGGCGACGGTTTGGCAGCAGTTCGGTGACAATTCTCCACACCCCCCCGCCCACCGCACCCCCCCCGGGACGGGACTTACCTTTCCCGAATGTCCCTCCCGGCGGCCTGAACTTCGCGGGGGGAGCAGTGAAGCGCCTCCCCCCCACCGCGAAATGCTGCGAGACCAGGTAAGTGACTTTCGTGCACCCCTAGAGCCTATCAAGGCTAGATTTTTTTAAAAAAACATGATAGGCTACGTAAATCTTTACATAGCCTATCACGGCTGATTTAAAAGAAAAAAAATGTGCGTACGCAAATGGCGGCGTCAATTTGCGTTCCCCTTATTTTCGCCGTATTAGTCTACGTAAATGTTTACATAGACTAAGACGTACCAAAATAAGGAACGCAAATGGCGGCGCCCATGGGCGCCGCCATTTACGAATGCACATTTTTTTTTCTTTTAAATCAGCCATGATAGGCAACATAAACATTTACATAGCCTATGATTATGATATAGGGATGTACGAAAGTCCCTTACCTTTGACGAAATTTGCTTCGCGGTGTGCAGGAGGCGCTCCGTCCCTCCCCCCGAAATTCTGGCCGGGGGGGGAGGCACCCCATCCCTTCCCACAGAACGTCTGGCTGGGGAGGAGGTGTCCTGTCCCTCCCCCCCGAAATTCTGTCCGGGAGGGAGGCGCTCTGTCCCTCCCACCGTGAATCCTGTTCTGCCGGGACTGCAAATGGTGGCGGCCGTAGCAGTCAGCTCTGATAGGCTACATTACGAAAACGTAGCCTATCATGGCTGAGTGAAAAAAAAACACAACCGTGCGTGAGCAAATGTGCGTTCCCCTTATTTTCACCGTAGCCTACATAAATGTTTACATAGACTACACGTGCCAAAATAAGGAACGCAAATGGAGGCCACCATGGGTGCCGCCATTTGCGTATGCGTGGGTTGTTTTTTTTTTTTTCACTCAGCCGTGATAGGCTACATAAACATTTACGCAGCCTGTCACGGTATTTTTTAAAAAATCTAGCCGTAATAGCTACGTAAATCCTTACGTAGCCTATTACGTTTTTTGTTTGTTTGTTTTTTAACTGGAAATGGCTCCCGCCGAACCGCCGCCAAACTGCCTGCAGAGCCGCCGCCGCCAGGGACATTCACACAAGGTAAGTCCCGACCCGGGGGGGGGGCAGACTTTTTCGCCACCAATTTCGGGGGGCAGAATGCGTTGGCATTCGGCCTCCCCGAGATTCATGGTGAAATTCTCTGACATCCCTAAGCCTATCACGGCTGACTGCAGGGACCTAAACGGCGGTGGCTATGGCCGTCGCCATTTGCATCCCTGATAGCCAGGAGCCGGATGTCCGGCCGCTGGAGAGGTGGCCGGCGGCTCCGCAGAATGCCGGCGGAGCAGAGCCGGCCGGCCAGAATTTCGGGGGGGAGGGATGGAGCGCCTCCCCCCCTGGCCAGAATTTCGGGGGGAGGGACGGAGCGCCTTCCCCCCAGCATCAGCATAATCCGCGAACAGGTATGTGACTTTCGTACATCCCTAGTTTATTTACTGGAGTATGGACTCGTTTGATCTTCTTGCAGTCCAAGGCACTCTCAGAATTTTCCTCCAGCACCACAGTTCAAAAGTATCTATCTTCCTTCACTCAGCCTTCCTTATGGTCCAGCTCTCGCAGCCATAGGTTACTACGGGGAATACCATTGCTTGAACTATGCGGACCTTTGTTGTCAGTGTGATGTGTCTGCTCTTCACTATTTTATCAAGATTTGTCATTGCTCTCCTCCCAAGAAGTAAATGTCTTCTGATTTTCTGGCTGTAGTCACCGTCTGCAGTAATCTTTGCACATAAAAAGACAAAGTCTATCACTGCCTCCACGTTTTCTCCCTCTATTTGCCAGTTATCAATCAAGCTGGTTGCCATAATCTTGGGGGGTTTTAGGTTTAACTGCAACCCTGCTTTTGCACTTTCTTCTTTCACCTTTGTCATAAGGTTCCTCAACTCCTCCTCGCTTTCAGCCATCAAAGTGATATTATCTGCATATTGGAGATTGTTAATGTTTCTTCCAGCGATTTTAACTCCAGCCTTGGCTTCATCAAGCCCAGCATGTCACATGATGTGTTCTGTGTACAGGTTGAATATGTAGGGTGAGAGTATACAATCCTGCCGTACTCCTTTCCCAATCTTAAACCAGTCCGTTGTTCCGTGGTCTGTTCTTACCGTTGCTACTTGGTCATTATTCAGATTCCTCAGGAGGCAGACAAGATGACTTGGTATCCACATCCCAACAAGAACTTGCCACAATTTGTTATGATCCACACAGTCAAAGGCTTTAGAATAGTCAATAAAACAGTAATAGATGTTTTTCTGAAACTCCCTGGCTTTCTCCATTATCCAGCAGAGATATGTAGGGATGGACGAAAGTCCCTTACCTGTTCTCGAAGCTTGCTTCGCGGTGGGGGGGAGGCGCTTCGGTTCTCCCCCCGAAGTTCAGGTGAGCGGGGGAGGCACCCCGCCTCGCCTGGCCGAAATTCAGGCCGGGGGGGTAGGCGCCCCATCCCTCCCTGGCGAAATTCAGGCTGGGTAGAAGCGCCCCGTCTACCCAGCCGCGAAAAAAAAAGTAAAACAAAACACACACACACACACCCATGATAGGTTACGTAACGATTGACGTAGCCTATCATGGCTAGATTTCCAAAGTCAGCTGTGATAGGCTATGTAAATCGTCACGTAGCCTATCACGGGTGACTTTTTTTTTAAAAAAAAAGCGCGTACGCAAATGGCGGCTCCCATGGGGACCGCCATTTGCGTTCCTTATTTTGACACGTCTAGTCTATGTAAAGATTTACGTAGACTACGGCGAAAATAAGGGCAATGCAAATAGCGTTCCCTTATTTTTGCGGTAGTCTACGTAAATCTTTACGTAGACTAGACATGCCAAAATAAGGAATGCAAATAGCAGCGCCCATGGGCCGCCGCCATTTGCGTACGCACTTTTTTTTTTTCCAAAGTCACCCGTGATAGCTATGTGACAATTTACGTAGCCTATCACGACTGACTTTGGAAATCTAGCCGTGATAGGCTACGTAAATCGTTACGTAGCCTATCACGGCTGTTTTGTTTTGTTTTTTCCTTTACTTTTTTTTTTTTTTTTTGCAATTGCGGCGGCGGCAGCCGGTCGGGAGACCGGCCGAACCGCTGCCGGGACCCGCCGCTGAGAGGGACATTCGGCCACGGTAAGTCCCATCCCGGGGTGGGGGCAGGGGGCCGGCGGAGAATTTCCCCACCAATATCGGGGGGCCGAATGCGTTGGCATTTGGCCTCCTGAAGATTTGGGGAGAAATTCTCCGCCATCCCTAAGATATTGGCAATTTGGTCTCTAGTTCCTCTGCCTTTTCTAAACCCAGCTTGTACATCTGGCAAATCTTATTCCATGAATTGCTGGAGTCTACCTTGCAAGGTCTGGAGCATTACCTTACTGGCAAGTGAAATAAGTGCCACTGTTCAATAGTTTGAACATTCTTTGGTGCTTCCCTTTTTCAGTATAGGGATATAAGTTGATTTCTTCCAATCTTTTGGCCATTCTTGTGGTTTCCAAATTTGCTGGCATATGGCATGCATCACCTTGACAGCATCATCTTGCACGATTTTAAACAGTTCAGCTGGGATACTGTCATCTCCTGCTGCCTTGTTATTAGCAATGCTTCTTAAGGCCCATCAACCTCACTCTTCAGGATGTCTGGCTCTAGCTCACTGACCATACCGTCAAATCTATCCCCGATATTATTATCCTTCCTATACAGATCTTCTGTATATTCTTGCCACCTTTTCTTGATCTCTTCTGCTTCTGTTAGGTCCTTGCCATCTTAGTTTTGATCATACCCATTTTTCCCTGGAATTTACCTCCGATGTTTCTAATTTTCTGGAAGAGGTCTATTGTCCTTCCTATTCTATTATCTTCTTCCGCTTCTGCACATTGCTTGTTTAAAATAATTCCTTATGTCTTCTGGCTAACCTCTGAAATTTTGCATTTAATTGGGCATATCTCCCCCTATCACTGTTGCCTTTTGCTTTCCTTCTTTCTTGGGCTGCTTCCAGGGTCTCAGCAGACAGCCATCTTGCCTTCTTAGTTTTCTTTTTTTGGGGGACTTTTTTGTTGCCACCTCCTGAACCATGTTGCAAACTTCTGTCCATAGTTCTTCCGGGACCCTATCTATTAAATCTAGTCCCTTATATCTATTCTTCACCTCCACTGCATATTCATGAGGAATATGAGTGAGCTCATATCTAACTGATCTGTGGGTCTTCCCTATTCTCTTTATTCTGATTCTAAATTGTGCAGTAAGAAGTTCGTGATCTGAAATAAAATCAGCTCCACGTCTTGTTTTTACCAACTGCAAAGGATGTAGTCAATCTGATTTTGGTGTCGACCGTCTGGTGAAATCCATGTATAAAGTCGTCTCTTAGGTTGTTGGAAGAGAGTGTTTGTTATGCACAGGGAGTTGTCTTAGCAAAATTCTATCAGCCTATGTTGTGCTTCATTTTGTTCTCCCAGCCCATGCTTGCCTGTAATTCCAGGTGTCGTTTGACTACCCACCTTAGCATTCCAGTCTCCTGTAATGAAAGTAACATCTTTGTTTGGCATACTATCCAGTAGGTGCTGCAGATACTCATAGAACTGATCTTCTTCTGCTTCTTCAGCATCTGTGGTTGGGGCATATATTTGGATCACTGTGATGTTAAATGGCTTACCCCGAATTCAAATTGTGGTCATTCTGCCATTTTTTCGATTGTATCCAAGCACTGCTTTAGCCACTTTATTATTAATTATGAAGGCTACTCCATTTCTTCTGTGGTCCTCTTGTCCACAGTAGTAGATCTGGTGGTCATTTGATGTGAAGTGGCCCATTCCAGTCCATTTCAGTTCACTGACACCCAAAATGTCTATATTTAATCTTGACATTTCCCCAGTAACCACATCCAATTTGCCCTGGCTCATAGATCTTACATTCCAGGTTCCTATGGTATGTTGATCTTTAGAACATCAGATTTCTCATTCACCACCAGCACCATCAGCTGCTAGCCGTCCTTTCGGCTTTGAGCTAGCTGCATCATCACATATGGGGCTAGTTGAACATATCCTCTGTTCCTCCCCAGTAGCATTTTGACCATCTTCCGACCTGGGAGTCCCATTTTCTGATGGTATACCAACATATCTCTGGTTGTACTGATCCATTTAGTTTTCATGGCAAGAATACTGGGGTGGGTTGCTGTTTCCTTCCCCAGGGATCATATTTAGTCTGACCTCTCTGCCATGACCTTCCCATCTTGGGTGTCCCTTCACGGTTTAGCTCATGACATCATTGAGGTGCTCTAGCTCCAGCACCATCAACTCCTTTGCTGAAGCTCTTACCAAATATCCAGATATAATTCACAAGATCAGATGGTGGCAAAGAAGCCCCTGGTGAATATAACTCAAGTCATTGCAAATCATACCCAAGAGTTGCCCCTCTCAGTGATGCTATTGATCTGGAGCTGTGCTTCATGACATATGTTTCATTTGGCATCAGTATCAATGCTGAGAGGACCATGTCCTAGAGCCTTGATGGCAAGTGTGACATTAGGTCCACTTTTAGGCTTTTACCAGTGAGTGCACCCACTGAGTAGGAATTGTTAGGATCCTAGTTTCCTGGGATCTTTCTATTTTTATAAGTATTTGCCCATGGGCTCTTCTATTTAATGCTCATATTCTGAGCAATTCAGTGCCTTCTTGGAATGATATTTGAGGACAAGATTGATGTAGCTTTCAGTAGTTCATTATTTGGATAGGTTTTTGTTTTTTGTTTTTTTTTACATGGCAGGCCTGGTCTCGCATCTGCATAGCCTGACACTTCAGCACTTGGCAAGGGGAGCCTGGGGTCCCCCTAGCTTCATTGAAAACAGACGGTCCTAATTCAAGACTGATTTTTCTGGGTGTTGAATTAGATTCTGTGGTGGGACTGTATCTGTATTCTACCACAGGTTTAGTTCTACTTGTTGAGGGAATTGTTGAGACCGCTTAAGGAATCAGTGGGATGACTTGGGCTTCTGGGATCTACTATGGTTTTCTGTAGAATCCTGTCATCTCCCAGTCAGATCCAATTACATTATAGTGGCTCAAAAAGATGGACATCATTTCATAAAACAAGGTGCCTCTCAGCACATGTCCAATGCAGGAATTTCTTTTTACTTCCAAAACTGGAGCTCACACACAAATCCTTTCACACACCAATCTCTTCCTGTTTTCCCTTAAGTTTTCTTACCTAATTAATGGTGGGAAAAAGTCTTCTTCTTATTCATATTTTTAAACCACTGGGAGTTGTGTTTTTTTTAAACTCCTTGCTTCTCTACTGCAAATCCCCTTAGATTCTACGAGTAGGCCCCAAGCTACTTTCTGTCCAGCCGTGCATTAAGGAACACAGGAAGGGCAGGTTAATATACTCTCAGGTAATGCCTGGACACCTCAGCCATTACTGAGACTTAGGTCATGCCTTCAGTGCTAGAATCTAATAGGCCATTACAGATTTGCCTTTTGTAAGTGTTTTCTAGTTTTAGTGTTTCAGAAGCCTTTGCCTGCCAGTTAACTACCTATAGCCGATCAATACACTTCAAACACCTCAGATACGCAGATGAGACCATCCTAATAGCAGAAAGCGAAGAGGATCTGAAGAGCCTCTTGTTGAGGGTGAAAGAGGAGAGTGCAAAAGCTGGTTTGAGACTCAACATTAAAAAAAAGAAGATCATGGCATCTGGCCCCATCACTTCCTGGCATATGGAAGGGGAAGAAATGGAAACAGTGACAGATTTTATTTTCTTGGGCTCCAAGATCACTGCAGATGGTGACTGTAGCCATGAAATTAAAAGACGCTTGCTCCTTGGGAGGAAAGCTATGGCCAACCTAGACAGCATAGTAAGAAGCAGAGACATCACCTTGCCGACAAAGGTCCATCTAATCAAAGCTATGGTTTTCCCAGTAGTAACATATGGCTGTGAGAGCTGGACTATAAGGAAGGCTGAGCGCCGAAGAATTGATGCTTTCCATTTCCAACTGTGGTGCTGGAGAAGGCGCTTACGAGTCCCCTGGACTGCAAGGAGGTCAAATCAGTCCATCCTAAAGGAAATCAACCCTGAGTGCTCATTGGAAGGACAGATACTGAAGCTGAAGCGCAAATATTTTGGCCACCTAATGCAAAGAGAAAGCTCTCTGGAAAAGACTCTGATGCTGGGAAAGACTGAAGGCAAAAGGAGAAGGGGATGGAGGATGAGATGGCTAGTTAGCACCACTGATGCAATGAATATGGACTTGAGCACACTCCAGGAGACAGTGCAGGACAGGAAGGCCTGGCATGCTATGGTCCATGGGGTCACGAAGAGTCGGACATGACTGAACGACTGAACAACAACACACTTCAAACAAAGCATACACTAAATATTGTTTTAGTTGGATTCAATGTTGGCTGTGTTCTAACAAGGAATAGTAAGGGAAAACATCTTTTGATCCTTTTTTTTTTTTTTAGAAATAGTGATTTTTTTTTAGAAATAGTTTGAAGTGTATTGGGGTCACCAAGAGTCAGACATGACTTAACGACTGAACAGCAACAATTATTTATGAAGGAAAAAATTGATCTTAATTCTCAGTGCTTCAGTGCTAGTATCTATAAGGCCATTACAGATTTGCCTTTTGTAAGTGTTTTCTAGTTTTAGTGTTTCAGAAGCCTTTGCCTGCCAGTTAACTACCTATAGCTGATCAATACACTTCAAACAAAGCATACACTAAATATTGTTTTAGTTGGATTCAGTTTTGGTTGTGTTCTAATAAGAAATAGTAAGGGAAAACATCTTTTGATCCTTTTTTTTTTTTTACTAATATACTTGTAGCATCACAGAATATGCAGATAAAAATATTTCTTGTTAAACAGAGCACTGCTAAAGATCTTAATTCCTTAACATGAAATAGGAATAGAATTTCCAAATTATTTTTTCTCTAGTCAGCTTGAAAAGGAGAGATCTCACTCTAAGTACCAAGGCCCCATTCATTTCCAAATAGGATATTCAGCTGACAAGTGCACAGGCCTGGTGAGCTTCTTATCTGAAGCACCCGCATTCTAAAATCAGCACATATTATATCTTTTAGCTATTACCTCATAGCTAATATTCCCTACTGTCCCATAAATTAAGGTTCACAGTCTTAATTATCTTATTGTTAAAGACTTTTCTTTAAAAAAAATGAGAATACACAAAAAAGGCTTCTACATACACTTTTTAGGCTAGATACAATCCATTTTGAATTATTCCTTTGGGAAAATAACTCTTTACTTAAAATTTGCTGACTAAACTTAAGTCTATTTTTTCCTAGACATTTGCATGTCAAGCTTTTTGACATGTACACTTTGCACTGTGTGTGTGTGTGTGTTTGTGTGTATGCGTGCTCATTCACTGGTAAGCAAAACCTTTAAGTACACTTTTGATCTGGAATAATATAATGCAGTTTCATGCCTGTTCATTTCTTAAATAACTCTTCAGCCCATTCCAGGGTAGCATTTTCCCTTTGGACACCTTCCAGGTCATCTTGACTATTTTTTTTCCAGTTACCCAAAATTCATTGTAAACCTTCTTGTGTCTTTGTGTATCATCCCTTTAATACAATTTCTACTTTTTTCTTTCTCTGTCTTCCCTTCTTGATCCTGAAGGAGCTCAGCAGAGCTTCCATTGTTCACAAGCCAGCCAAAAAAGGACAAATATACCTCCTATTTATGCCTTTGAACTTGTCTAGAAGCCAATTAGACCTTTCCCTCTTGCTCTTTGTTTTTCCTAATATTCTACCACAACGCCCACACCTGTACAATTCAAGGTAGAAAGAAACTCTTCTCTGTAGCTCACTCCCACCCCCTACCACCACCAAACATTTTCCCTCTGCTCTCTTCCTTAGCAATTTATTCATACACCTCTTACGGCCTAATGGTAGAGCCAGCCTTGCCAAACACACACACACATACACACACACACACTTATTTTCTCTGTATCTAGCTGTTCCGATGAATTTTAAAAACCCTTGTTATCTTGTATCTTAGGGCACAATCCCATGGCAATAGTTGGCTGGCTGCAGACTACCCAATGCAGGCTTGGTGGAGTGCAGAAGGGAACTTCTCCTTTGTTCTCCAGCCGCCCTGCATTTGCAGCTAGATGGCCAATTTTGGCAGTTACCAGGGCACCTCAGAGTGAGAGAGGGGGAGGCCAGACAGCTCATAGAAAGTGTTATAATGGCCCTTCTGTGGTCCCTCCTCACCCCCAGGAACACCCCCTTTTCAGCTGCTCTACACTGCTCTTAGGAGCACAGAGCTGGGGACAAACTGCCCTGCCTACAAGCAGGTGGGAGAGGGTGTGGGGAGTTGGGTTTCCGGGTACTGAGCTTGGAGCGCTGGCTTCCAGAAAATGAGAAATCTTATGCCTAGAGCCCATAGGGTTGCACCCTTACTCATTTTTAATGTCCTTTGAGTGGATGATTCTAATTTCCCGGATGTATGTTTTAAATTTACCTGTTCTTCTTGAATACACCAACATTGGTTTCAAGGGCCTTGTCTATGGTCTCTTAGCTTTGGGGGTGTCACATTTTCTCTACACCCAGAGAATACACATATGGGTATATTTTCATATACCTGTATGTGTATTCAGTTGACATGTATGTAATATGCATGTATATCTGTTATTAGGTACACATTTTAAGGGGTTGGGCAGAAGGCCACCAAGCTCAGCTAGCTGGTGCCTTCCAATTGCAGATTGGCCAGTGATGAAAAGGGAGCCAATCAGGAATAAAATGGGGTATAAAATGTCACCAGGATAAGATACAGACCAAGCAAGGTAGTCTCAAATCTCCTTCAGGTGAACCAAGGTGCTGGACAGGTGGCAGTGATCTGGGCTGCTCCTGACTGGCTATCACACTGCCCACATGCCTTGGGAGGACAGAGCTGCCCCCAATAGTCAGCTCAGGACTTTGATGAGAGCATGGAGGCAATTTTGTAGCCAGACATCCAGTCCAGACTGCCTAGACATAGGGAATCCAGTGTCAGATTTTCCTCCTCACTGGCCAATAGGTGTTGATAGGGATGGCAAAGAATTCCGCCACAGATTCCAGTGAGGCCGCATTCTTTAGAATCCGCCACCCCAGAATCCATGGTGGAACGGCTTCCTGCCCCCCCACCCCGCCACAGAATCCCCCTGGGATGGCACTTACCTGGGGCAGATGCGGCGGATTCGGCGGTGGCGACGACTCTGGGGGCAGTGGCGGCAGCTCCGGCAGCTGGTCTCCTGGCCAGCAGCGGCTGGGCTGCTGCTGCCGCCATTGCCGTACTTGCAGCTGTGATAGGCTTCATAAGGATTTACATAGCCTATCATGGCTGGGCAAATAACAACAACCAGCATATGCAAATGGCAGCGGCTACGGCGGCCGCCATTTGCGTTCCCTATTTTTTGCCGATTTATCTTACGTAAATATTTACGTAAGATAAAAAAAGGGGGGAAAAGGGGAACGCAAATAGCATAGTGGATGCTATTTGCGTTCCTTTATTTTTCGCCGTTCTAGCCTACATAAATATTTACGTAAGATAAATCGGCGAAAAATAGGGAACGCAAATGGTGGCCACCATAGCCGCCGCCATTCGCGTACGCTGGGTTGTGGGGGGGGGGGTTGCCCAGCTGTGATAGGCTATGTAAAGACTTACATAGCCTATCACAGCTTCCTGGCTGGATGCAAATGGCGGCCACTATGGCGGCCGCCATTTGCGCCCGCACCAGCCAGTCCACAGCCCGAAATCCGGCTGCGGATGGCCCTGGCTGGCTGCTCCATGGAGCCACCACAGAGCAGAGCTGGCCATAGACGATTCTGGGGGGGAGGGGGGAGCGCCTCCCCACCACCACGAACACAATCCGCAAAAAGGTAAGTGACTTTCGTACATCCCTAGTTGTTGAATGAGTTTCATAATCTCCTTCTAGTGATCCGCAACCATGAGCATCCACCCACAGGGGCAAGGGATGCAACTCCCCCCCCCCCGTAATTCCAGTCATGATGTCATTCTGAGAGCAGCACAACCAGCTGCAGTCCTGCACCTGCTCTTCTGTCCCTACTTTCAGTTTCCACCCACATGGACAAGGCTCAGGGCAGGACAGAAGGCCTTACCTTAAAAACAGGATGGGAGGATGCCTTCAAGTTTAACCAGTGCAGGAGTGCCTCCTCCCGAGACACACAGGCAGTCGGAGCATCAAAGTAGCTCCATTCTGAGAGTGACAACAGCACCTCGTGCTGCGCATGCTTGTCACATATATCTCTAGTCTCCAGTTCCATGCAAAACAGGTGGGCAAGGCCCAGGGAGGGGAGGTCAGTGATGGGGGGGAGATTCCATCAAGCTCAGCTGGGAGTGGCTGCAATTGAAATGGTAGAATGTGGGCCTGGAAGGGGTGGTGAGGCCAGCTTTCTGGCAGGCCCAGCCAGGCAGCTCCACAGCCTTTGGTTTGGTAGCCTGCGGGAGCTAGGGCTAGGCTACTTTCCTGTACCATAAAGGATCCCTCAGTGACTGTGACTGTGCAAACCACTGACTTCCCATGGTGATTCACATGGCACGGGCCCCTGGCTGTGTTCACTCTAAAAGTGAACCAATTTGTTGTTTTCCAGCCCACAGGTGATGGGATGGGAGATCAGGGGAAAACACAGGAATGTCACCCATCTGGGAAGTGTGTGCGTGTGTGTATGTGTGTGGGGGGGTGCTTGTAAGGACAATCTCTGCCAGCCCCAGAATGACAAGGGAAGATGTGCTCTTTATGTACACTGGCTTTTTGTGGCTTAATCCCCTGCCCCCTGTAAACATGCATAGGATTGGGCTGTTAATGTTGGCATGAGGAAGTATGTGAAAACCCTATTCTTTCACCCACAAAGCCTGGGAAAGTGCTGAAAGTGAACATAAGGCAAAGGGAGAGATGGCTAACTGACACGTGCTGAGGATAGTCATTCCAGATTTTATTCATGCTCATGGGCATTAGCTGAAAGGGGCAAGGAGGGACAAGATGAACTATAATCTCCAGATTCCCAGTTTTCTTTTTCTTTTATTTAAGCAAATCTCTAGCCCTTGTAGAATGACAAGGGATATGAAGCAAAATGTGCAGCCACTATTCTGCCTATTCATTTTGTGAGAAAATAGCCTGCTCCCTCCTTTCAGTCTTTTGAACACATGAAGGAAGTCACAGCAATGGTTAATACCCTTCCGGGTGTATTAAGACTTTTCGGGGGTCTTCCCTGTTAGGAAGTAACTGCAGCCTCATTACAAACAAAAAACAAAAAACACCACCATGTAGAAATCCAGGAGTTTCCTACAGCTGGGCAGAAGGGTGTCTACCAAAAAACAAAAGGGAGCAGCAAAGACAGGAGTTCATGATCTTTCTAACTCAGGCCATGTTAATATTTTTTTCTGAGTTTAGTATAAACATTTTTTTTTAAAAAAAATACCTTGACAATGTCTGCAGATAAAGTTAATTGTTGTTATACTCATATTGTAGGAGGCAGAGCTGTAGAGCTTTCAGCAGTGCACTGCATAAATTCTTCGTGGGCATTTGGAGTCAAGTACTGAAAGTCCATCTCAGTCCTATGTATCAATTCCACACTGTTGTAGGGGGATGTCCCGGTTGCTACCTTACAACTACTCTTGCAGGAAATGAGTACACACTGAGAGTCCATTTCTTTGCATCTCCATAAGTGTGCAGGAGGAGGATGCCAACTCGGCTAGTTTTTCATTGGTCTTGGATTAGGGGTGTACGAAACCCCGCTTACCTGGCTCTGCCGGGTTCCGCTGGGGGGGAGGAATTCCGCAGCTTCCGCTGGGGGGGATTCCGTGGAGCTGCCAGCCAGCTCTGCCAGCAGCCGGACATCTGGCCGCTGGCTAGCAGGGATGCAAATGTCGGCGGACATAGCTGCCGTCGTTTGTGTCCCTGTATTCAGCCGTGATAGGCTATGTAAAGACTTACGTAGCCTATCACGTCTGGGTTAAAAAAAAAAAAAATGCATATGCAAATGGCAGCAGCTACGCCCGCCACCATTTCCGTTCCTTTTTTTTGGCCGTCTTAGTCTATGTAAATATTTACGTAGACTAAGACAGCAAAACTAGGGGGGAACGCAAATAGCGTAACGGGCCCTATTTGCGTTCCCTTTATTTTTACTGTCTTAGTCTACGTAAATATTCACGTAGACTAAGATGGCCAGAAATAAGGAATGCAAATGGTGGCGGCCGTAGCCGCCGCCATTTGCGTATGCGGTTTTCGGGTTTTTTTTAACCCAGACATGATAGGCTACGTAGCCTATCACGAATGGGGGGGGGAAACAGACTGCAAATGGCAGCAGCGACGGCAGCTGGTCGGAAGACCAGCCCCCGCTGCCGCCTCCGCCTCCGCCGCAGCCGCCGCCATCCGGAACATCTGCCCAAGGAAAGTCTCAACCCGGGGGGGATCCGCGGGGGGCGGGGGTGTGGCAGGCCATTCCGCCACGTAGTTCGGGGGGGCAAATTAACTGGCATTCGGCCTCACCGAGATCCGTGGCAGAATTCTCCGACATCCCTATCTTGGATATTGCTTTTCCCATAGAGGAGACCTGTGTGGCTTCCACAGGTGCCAAGGTCGACAGCCGGTATGCTTTAATGCTTTTCACTCCAATAGTATTGTTCCAGATGCTTCTGAATGGTCCCACTCCTGCAAATACCCCCACATTATTTTGCAATTGGGGGCAGGGGATAGTATTTGAGTACTTTTCGAAAACAATCTGACTATGTCGGGAGACCTGAAACATGCTCCACACCTAACCAAAAGCTGGCCATTTCGATGAAAGTGTTTGCAGTTGTCGTCTTTTGGACGGTGCTTGACTAATTGAGAGGCTGGTTTCATAACACCCTGGTGACCTGACACTCCAGATGTGGTTGGCTAGGACATGGTGCTTTCAGCATCTCCGACGGCATTGTGCGCTTCCCCAGTTTTCTCCTGACAGTCGGCAGAGTCAGGGGCATCTGGGAGTACTGGTGGTGGAGCAGGAGGCCTTGCAGTGGTATCCGCAAGCGCTAGAGGTTGATCAGCAGGCGCGGACGGGAGCTTAGCTCGACTGGCATGGTGGCAGGGGGTGCATGAGTCATGTCAGCTGGCAAAGCCGCCGCAGGTGGGGGTGGGGGTGGTGCATTGTGGGATG
The DNA here is from genome assembly GCF_057233095.1 of Heloderma suspectum. Taxonomy (NCBI): domain Eukaryota; kingdom Metazoa; phylum Chordata; class Lepidosauria; order Squamata; family Helodermatidae; genus Heloderma; species Heloderma suspectum. Next base: position 88,009,566 of record NC_139463.1, on the reverse strand, counting down.
GTACAAGCCAGTGTGGCAGGGAGCTTGGTTTTGCACCAGCAGCCTTGCGGTGATGGTTTTTTTTATCATTCTAGTACAACTGATTTATATATTATATCATATATTATATTATATTATATCATATTATATTATATTATACTGATGTGAGTATGTTTATGTACTTCCAAGGACTTTGTCATAAGACATGAGATTCTTGTTACACTGCAGTAGTGTCCGCATGTTTTGGTCCTCTAATAGTGGGAATCCCCTTGTCTCAACTGAGACAACTGAGAACCATTTCATAGTGGGGTATCAAGGCCAGTCTGCCCAGGCATAGGGAATCCATGGTCTGGCTCTTTTCCTCACTGGCCTACAGATGTTTAAACCGTTGTTTCATAAGAGCTGAGATTAATAAAACTATAGACTCTTTCACATAGCATGCATCTCTTACTAACAATCCACAATTCCCCATGTTGTGAGTCTGGGGTCAAAAATACTGGGCGTATGAAATTTTATGAGCAATATTCTCTGTGTCTAAGTAATCTGAGCAGGATGCCGGCTGATATTCCCCTTGCTCTGGACAAAGAGTGGTTGGACGCACCAGGTCATATGTCCCCTGCTGCCGCTTCCTATTCTGCTCCTCTAGGTGTCACAACAATGCCAGCACAGGGAAAGCACATTTTCTCCCCTGTAATTATCAACATGTCTCTCATTAACTGTCCTCCTCACTAAGCCCCAAGGGGTATCTAGAGGCCTCAAGAAAAAATATCAACAACATCGGAATATCTTATAAAGCCATCCTTATAAAAACTGGGCCAAAGGGCCAGAACCAATGTCCCACAGAGGGCTGATAACATTCAGCCATGTCTGCGCTACAGACTGGGATTCCTATAGAGATGAAATATTTATTGTAGTTTGAAACATCTGCAACTAGTAGGACCATCTCTTCCAGGACCAGAGAGCTTTGGCTACGGGGTGGTATAGAAATATATAATAATAATAATAATAATAATAATAATAATAATAATAATAATAATAACAACAACAATAATAAATCTCCTTTCCGAAGGCTTTTTTCAATTTCTCAATATTGTTTGGTGCATCAATACAGGAAAGGATCAAAAATTCCACGGCGATATACACCCGCATGAAGTAGTAACAAAACCCCCCTCAACATTCTGCAATTTAAAACTGGGGAATTGGTGTTCTCCTCTTATAAAAATAAATATAGCAGCTTTTCAATAGGGTCAGCTCCAATTCAAGGCAGGTTAGAAACAGGCGATTCCAAGATGTCAAATTCTCTTGAGAACAACAGAGAACTATGTGTCAAGATGGGAACTTCAGCCCTCCAAATGTTCGTGTCGTTGGTATGGTTGCTAGGGCTGCTCCCTCATTTTATGTGCAAGACAGAGTCTGTTCATCGCAGCATGAAGACTCCTTCACATAAATGCAGAGCAAGTGACCATATCACTAGTTGGCATGAGTTTTATCAATGGGGAGACCTTGTCATTGGAGAGATTGCTTCTACGTTCTCTTTCTTCTACCCCCCTACAACTTTCAGTGAAAAGCCATCTTCAGCGTTCATGAAGCAACTAATGTAAGGAGTTCTGTATGTAAGGAATTTGATCTAATGTATGAAGGGCTTCTGCACAGGAAATAAATGCAAACTATGATGCCATAATATGTCTCTCAAAATTAGGATTCCTTGCTTGCTTCACTTCCTCTCTGTTTATACATAAATGTATAAGGGGACTATGATACTGGCAATTTTATTTTTGATCCATTTCCTAATTATGCCTAAGACGGAAAGTGCCTTTTGCACTGCAGATGCACAATGGGTCGACATTTTCATCAGGATGTTCCCAAGGTCTCTTTCTTCGTCAGTCACTGCTAGCTCAGATCCCATCAGCTTTAATGTGAAGTTTATGCTTTTATGTGAAGTTTAGAGGGATTTTTTTCCCTCTATATGCATAATTTTACACTTACTTACACTGAAACACAGCTGATATTTTGATACCAATTCTCCCATTTTGGGGAGATCCTTTTGGAACTCCTTGGAGTCCCTTTTTGTTTTAGAAGAGAAAACTCTCTGGAAAAGACCCTGACCCTGGGATAGACTGAAGGCAAAAGGAGAAGGGGACGTCAGAGGATGAGATGCTTAGATAGCATCACTGATGCAATGAATATGGACTTGAGCAGCACGCACCGGGAGAGAGCGCAGGACAGGAAGGCCTGGCGTGCTATGGTCCATGGGGTCACGAAGATTTGGACACGACTGAACGACTGAACAACAAACAAATTAGTGTCCACTCCTCTGATTTTACAGGAAAGATCTGAATGTCCCTGATAGCCATGATAGTGCAGTCACTGAACTTGAGCCAGACATCCTTGAGAGTGAAGTGGGCCTTAGGAAGTACTACTAACAACAAAGCTAGCGGAGATGACAGTATTCCAGCTGAGCTATTTAAAATCCTAAAAGATGATGCTGTTAAAGTGCTGCACTCAATATGCCAACAAATTTGGAACACTCAACAGTGGCCACAAGACTGGAAAAGGTCAGTTTACATTCCAATTCCAATGAAGGGCAATGCCAAAGAATGTTCAAACTACCATACAATTGCGCTCATTTCACATGCCAGCAAGGTGATGCTCAAAATCCTACAAGCTAGGCTTCAGCAGTATGCGAACCGAGAACTACTGGAAATACAAGCTGGGTTCCGAAGAGGCAGAGGAACAAGAGATCAAATCGCCAACATTCATTGGATCATGGAGAAAGCAGGAGAATTCCAGAAAAACATCTATTTCTGCTTCATTGACTATGCTAAAGCCTTTGATTGTGTGGATCACAAGAAACTGTGGCAAATTCTGAAAGTGATGGGAGTACCAGACCACCTTACCTGTCTCCTGAGAAACTTGTACGAGGGTCAAGAAGCAACAGTAAGAACCAGACATGGAACAACCGATTGGTTCAAACTTGGGAAAGGAGTACAACAAGGCTGCATATTGTTGTCCTGCTTATTTAACTTATATGCAGAGTACATCATGAGAAACGCCAGGTTGGATGACTCACAGGTCGGAATTAAGATTGCTGGGAGAATTATCAAAAACCTCAGATATGCAGATGATACCACCCTAATGGCAGAAAGCGAAGAAGATCTAAAGAGCCTCTTGTTGAGGGTGAAAGAGGAGAGTGCAAAAGCTGGTTTGAAACTCAACATTAAAAAAACGAAGAACATGGCCTCTGTCCCCATCACTTCCTGGAATATAGAAGGGGAAGAAATGGAATCAGTGACAGATTTTATTTTCTTGGGCTCCAAGATCACCGCAGATGGTGACTGTAGCCATGAAATTAAAAGACGCTTGCTCCTTGGGAGGAAAGCTATGGCAAACCTAGACAGCATAGTAAGAAGCAGAGACATCACCTTGTCGACAAAGGTTCGTATAATAAAAGCTATGGTTTTCCCAGTTGTAATGTATGGCTGTGAGAGCTGGACCATAAGGAAGGCTGAGCACCGGAGAATTAATGCTTTCGAACTGTGGTGCTGGAGAAAACTCTTACAAGTCCCCTGGACTGCAAGGAGGTCAATTCAGTCAATCCTCAAGGAAATCAACCCTGAGTGCTCATTGGAAGGACAGATACTGAAGCTGAAGCTGAAATATTTTGGCCACCTAATGCAAAGAGAAAACTCTCTGGAAAAGACCCTGATGCTGGGAAAGACTGAAGGCAAAAGGAGAAGGGGACGGCAGAGGATGAGATGGCTAGGTAGCATCACCAATGTAATGAATATGAACTTGAGCACACTCTGGGAGAGAGTGGAGGACAGGAAGGCCTGGCGTGCTATGGTCCATGGGGTCACGAAGAGTCAGACACGACTGAACGACTGAGCAACCTCTGTATTTAAACCAGAGCAAACAATATTGGCCTTTGCTGGTAGCAACGCACTGGTAACCTGGAAAGCTTCCTGGTTTTACCGGAATTGTGAACTCATTTGGATGTTGTCTGTGAACAGCTGAACCCCAGGCTGATGGGGTTGTTCGTTGCGATGTTCATGAACAGGTTCTTGTCAAGGAACTAAGTGGTGATCTGTTAACTGTGGATCTTTATTGGGACTGTAAAGGCTCATAGCTGATTACTGGAATTACTGAAGTAATAGATTTTACTGTGAGTTGTGTCCTGGCTCTGGGAAGACAGGTTCCAGGAGCCTTGATGCTCTTAGTAATATGCTCCTCAAAATGCTTTTTTGCATCTCTTATTATCTGCTTGCAACTCCTTTGCACAAGGTTGCGCTCCCTTTTATTCTCCTCACTTGGCCAAGGCTTTCATTTCCGGAAGGAAGCATACTTTTCTTTAAGAATGCCCTAGACATTGCTCATTAACCATGCTGTTGACCTCTTGGTCTTCAAGTTACATTTTCTAGCCTGGCTGTCGTATACATTCTAGCTGAGCGTCTATTATTCTGGTTTCAAGTAATTCAAGTGATTTGAAGGTATTAAACCCTCTTGACACCCTTTTCAATTTCTTTTATACCAGTTCTCTCATTTTAGAGAAGTTTTCGCTTTTGCATTCAAATGTGACTATGTTGGATTTCCTTGGCAATTTCCCACTTAAATATGTATGAAATCTAGCCTCCGTCCTTCCTTGTGTGCTGTGTGTGAGTGCTAACTGGATGTATTTCAAACACATTTGGTTGGAGTTCCGTTTCCTTCCCTGGCTGACAAGTAGAAAGGATTGTGGCTGGGACCCCGTTTGCACCCCCTGCGTCTCTCCTCATGATCTGTTTAAATGGTTGTATAATTCTACCTGAACAGACAATCAACATATGCAGTGAACAAACATGACGCTGACCCGCTCAAAAAGAAACAGGGAGCAAGAGCACAAAGCACTGGAAAAGTCGAGTGAATTATATGCATACGCTGGATAGACCCCTTTACCCTTCTAGCCTCAGTGACTATGCATTGGGAACCGGCCTGAACATACCATCTTGCATTAGGATAAATCCTCCTTTCACCCCTTCTTCTCCCTACTCTCTACGTTCACCCCCAACCCTTGCATATTCCTTCACAAGTGTTGTAGTAACCTCTGCTTACCTAATCCCATTCCTCTAACTCCACAAACCCTTTCTACTGCCGGCTGAACACTCTGCACATATTCACAGCCTAGTTTTAGGTCTAGAGCCAGTCTCCATCAGAACTCAGCTAACCTCCCCATGATCCACGTTTTCATTAATGGCTCAAATGGTTTATTTTTCTGGTGTCTAAACTGCAATTGTGCTACCACTCCACAGTATTTTCCCAAAAGTAATGCATTTGTTGTAATACTTATTTGTGTTTGCTAAAGAGATACACCATTGTTTTCAGATCTGAGTTACCCCCTTTGCCAAAGACACTCTAGTGCCAATGTTGAGAAGTTCCTTTTTATGAATGTGTGACTTTTAGAACATGAGCAACTTTGTACACATAACTAGAAGGAGCACATCCAGTAACACCATCATGTGTACTATCCATTGCTAGCCTTATCTTCCATAAATTAGTTCAATCCTCTTTATAGCCTCCTAAGTTCGTGGCCAGTTCTAATCTGTATGATAGGACTGTTGTAACGATTCCTTGGATAATGTACATGAAGCAAATTACTTCTTATATGCTCACTGTCATTTATATGGTATTAAAGCAGCTGGCCAATCAACTCCTTTCTTGGGCGGATTGTTGGTTAATACTTTAGGATGTCTGGCTGATGTTTCCTCAGTGGGAGCTAATGCTTAGGAGATGATATGTCTTTGTGGGTTGTTTTTTGTTTCTTTTACTGAGAAATCGATCAGAGCTTGGGGAAAGTGACACCCCTGTAGCTAACATTGACAGACATTAGATGACTATGAAAAATTTCAGACCGTAGCAGAGAACTGTGAGGTGGCCGAAGGATGCCACTTCTCTCCCGGAGGCCCTGGTACGTGGTGGCAGAATTTCTACTTTCAAGAAATTCATTGTTGCCTCCACTTATGTCCCAGCCAACTGTATATTGTAAATAAAACGTTTTCTTTTAAAACCATCTCGTAAGTCTCCAATGCTTTCTGATCCATAGGAAACCAAGAACAGGCAGCACTACACAGAAATCCACTGTGTGGGGAAAGTGTAATCATATCTGTTTTCTTAAAGGTTGAAAGGACTTAATATCTACCATTTCCACATGACTTTGGCTATGTATTCTTTGATAGGAAGACATGCAGAGTTGTGACAATGTGCAGTATACAACTGCCTGTGTCATAGACCCCTGCAGCAATGTCAGAACTGATTTATTTAAGCCAATTCCACATTAGAGATTGCATTTGACCAAATCGTCTCCATGGATGTCAACTCAAGGTTGTTGTTGTTGTTGTCCTCCTCCTCTTCCTCCTCCTCCTCCTCCCCCTCCTCCTCCTCCTTCTTCTTCTTCCACGTATATCTTCTACTGTGCAAGGAGTTTAATAAATTGGTTTTGACTTTGTTTTCAGGGGTTATGCAAGGGACTGTTATTACAGGAAGAGTTCCAGGAGCAGCAGAGACCTAAAATACTGCCATGACATCTTGAATAACGCTTCTACACATAATTCAGGAGAGCAACCAATGCCCCATCAGAGCTAATCATGGCTATAACAAACTGTCTAAAATGCTTCAGCTATTGGTATTATTTTATTACATGGTGCATAACTTTCATTGCAGTGTGATGCCGAAGAACTACCAGCATATTTTAGCCTTGGTGTTTGCTCTAAAGGAGATCAATGAAAATCCCACAGTCTTCCCTAATGTCACCTTGGGGTTTCGCATCTATGAGAGCTACTACAACCCACAGATTACTTATATGGGCACGCTTGGTCTGCTTTCTACACTGCATCAATTCCACCCGAACTACAAATGTGACGTGCAGAACAGTTTGATAGCCATCATTGGGGGAATTTACTCTCTCATTTCCCTTGAGATTGCCACAATCTCGGAGACTTACAAGATTCCACAGGTAGGTTTGTAGACATGAGTTGGCTTCTTCATCCCATAATGGCAGGAAGAACAGCCTTTGATATTTGAATTTTGGTCCCTTACCCCCTACATTTTGTTCTGATTTAGAACAGTTTTCTCTAATGTTTTTTTCAGTTCCATCACTACTGCACAGGAACCTAGTTACTGAGTTCCTTTTAGCTATAGAGGATTTATTCTGGTGGCAAAAATTACTTTTTTCATAGAAGATGCAGTATTCCCTAATGGTGAGGTCCATTGTGAACATTATTAAAAACTCTGGGAATAGGTTTCATTTTTTAAAAAAATTCTCAATGTAGTTTTTTTCTTCTTTTAAGAAACGTAGGTTGGATAACCCACACATTGTCCCATTCCATGTGCTGAAAATAATGGAATAACGTACATTAGCCTTCCAAAACCTTGAGCCTTCCAGATGCTTTGGATTTCAACAGCCATCAGCAACCAATCATCAGGCATGCTGGGAGTTGTATTTCAAAACTTCTGGAGAGCAGCAGGTTGGGGAAGTTTGATATACAGTGTTACTGTCATGTATGGGCTTTAGAACTACATTCATTGACTTCTAGAGCATCTAACTCAGGGGTCTGTCACATCTGGGGACATATTTGATCTCTGCACAACTGTCCTGGGTTCCACCTGGGTTCCACCATGGCTGCTGCAGACCTGGCTAGTCAAAAAAGACAAGTAAACTTATACTGAGTACAAGGTGAGATCTGAGCCGCAACACACAACACTTCCTTTGAAACCAAAGTTTTCTGTGCTAACAGAAGCCTATTTCTTCTCTCTCTTTTTTCTGTCCCATATCTCTGCCAGCCATTCCCCCCTCTCTTTTCCTCTCACACCCCAGATCCCTACCTAAACTTTCCCATCACACACACACACACACACACACACACACACACACGAGATCACCACATGTAGAAACTCTCTTTCCCGGGACAAGCACCCAAAGACTTTTTCTCTCTCGCTCTCGCTTACACACACACACACACACACACACACACAGTCAAGGACCCCAAGTACCCATCATGCATACATGTATTCACAAACACAGGCCCTGTCCTTCCCAACTCCCCAGGCTGCTGAAGCTGGATCCCCCAGGACCCTGGCCTGCTTCCTGCTGCCATCCCTAGACCCCAGGATGGCTTCCTGTTGGCTTCCCTAACCCACTTACAGGCTTCCTCATCCCCTTGTGGGTTTACCACTGACCTTCCTAGCCCTCTGCTGATCTCCCGACCTCCCCACTGCTTTCTAACACCCCCCCATGTCACATCTTTCCACACAGCAGCAAAAGGGGTCCCAACTTCCATCCCCTCCCCTTTTCTTGGTGGCTGGGTGTGCTGCAGAGGAAACTGCCAGCCTGCAACCACCCACCAGCGTGATTTCCTGAGGATGTCCCTGAGCCACGTGTGCAGCCAAGCGGCAATCCCGGGAACTGAAGGTGGCAGTGGCGAGAGGCTCTCGCCGCACTCCGAAGGAGCCCAGCCGCTCATAAGAAACTTTAGAAATAATGGAACATAAAAACCAGGAGAAGCAGGACAGCTTGGTGACCACAGCGGAGGGTGTAAGGGCACACAGTGGTGACCACAGGCTAGGGGTGGACGAAAGTCACTTACCTTTTCTCGCAGCTTGTTCGCGGTGGGGGGGAGCGCTTCGCTGCTCCCCCACGAAGTTCAGGCCGGGGGGGGAGGCTTCCCGCCTCGCCCGGCCGAAATTCAGGCCGGGGGGGGAGGCTTCCCGCCTCGCCTGGCCGCAAACACGAAAGTAAAAAAAAAAAAAAACAACGTCCCCTGATAGGCTACGTGACGATTCACGTAGCCTATCACGGCTAGATCTGGAAAGTCAGCCGTGATAGGCTACGTGAATCGTCACGTAGCCTATCACGGGTGACTTTAAAAAAAAAAAAAAAAAGCGCGTACGTGAATGGCGGCCCCCATAGGGAGCCGCCATTCGCGTTCCTTATTTAGTTGCTGTAGTCTACGTCAATGTTTACGTAGACTACGGCGAAAATAAGGGCAACGCTATTTATTTATTAATATATAATATAATATTATTTATTATATTATATATTAATAAAATTTATTAATTTTATTAATTAATTTGTTTATTTTAGATTAATTAAAATAAAATTAAAATTTTTTTCTAAATAAATTAATTAAAATATTAATTAATTTATTTAGAAAATTTATTTATTTTCTAAAAGGAAATATTTCATAATCCAAACCTGGGTGATTTTTCATTTTTTTTGGATAAAAAACAAAAAAGCCTAGTTTATTTCTGAATATTTCCATCTTTTTTCCCAGGCCCTCACATCCCTACCCCCACTTCCATGCTACTGGCTGTGAGACAACAAGGCAGAAAAAACTGGCCTTGCCTGTTTCTCCTGCTTGTAACTTTGGTCTTTTCTATCCAAGTTACCTACTGTTCCCCCAGGGAATATTGCATGCAGATTGCTCAAAAACAAATGTGAAATAAATGTGAAAATGAAAATGAAGGCATTTGTTTTTCACATTCCTTGTTGTCTTTTCTTTTCTTTCCTTTTTAATTCTTGTTACACTGAAAACCTTAAACAAATGAGGAAACATTTGTTTCATGCTTCTTTTTCTTTCTTTCTTTCTTTCTTTCTTTCTTTCTTTCTTTCAAATGAATGTACACTTCTGTTCTGTGACATACACTGTCTATCTCCTAGAAAGAAATAGCCCAGCCACTGATCTCAATGCACCTCTAGGCTGGAATGTTGTAATGCAATGAATGTGGGGCTACCTTTGAAGACTTCTCAGGAAGTTCAGTTAGTAAAGAATATAGCCTCTGGGTTTATCACTGGAAAATGTCACACTAAATATATATTTCCAGCTACTTTTATTATGATTATGGTTGTGATTCTTTGTATTTATATTCAATCAAAAGAATTCCTGAGGTGTCATACAAAACAGACAATGATGCAATAAAGTGTAACAAAACTCCAGAAGAAGGCAGCAAACATCAGTATAAACACAACAGAAAGACAATGCAAAGCCAGTACAAGAGAAAGTAGTACAAAAGTAAACATAACGAAATACAACAGAAATGACGATCTAAAAACACATAATACTGAAGCTAAAACCTAAAAAAATGTAATAGAGATTAGATATCATTGATTTAAAAGGACAAACAAGGCCTTAACCTGTGATGGAAGTGATACAATTTTGACAGCAAGTGATCTTCCCTTGGGTAGAGGTGTACAGAACTCACCTCTGAATCCGCCGGGGGGTCTGTGGGGGGGGAGGCAATCCATTCCTCCCCCCAGAATTAGGTATGTATGAAAGTCACTTACCGTTTCGATTCGTGGCATCCGTGGTGGTGGGAAGGCGCTCCACACCTTCCCCCGAAATCCTACCCCGGTCAGCTCTGCTCCGTGGCACTCCGTGGCTACAGCAGCCGCCATTTGCGTTCCTGCCTATTGCCATGATAGGCTACGTAAGTATTTACATAGCCTATCACTGCCTGCACAGGGACACAAATGGTGTCCCTGCATTAGCCGTGATAGGCTACATGAATACTTATGTAGCCTATCACGGCAAAAGTGGGGAGGCAAATGGTGGCCGCAGATACAACCGCCATTCGCAAAACACCGCGAATGGCAACAGGTAAGAGCTCCATTCTGCATGCATTTCGTGGGGTGGAGGGCAGGGGTCTTCGCTCCACCATGGATTTTGGGGGGCCAACTTCACTGGAATTCGGCCTCCTTGGGATCTGTGGTGGAATTCTCTGACGTCCCTGCGCGGAATCCTCCTCGGCCCACTGCGAGGCCACAGAGCCACCAGGCGGGTCCATCCGCTACCAGACTGCCAGTCTTCAGGCGCCATTTGCATCCTCCAGGCGCCATTTGCATCCCTGCCTTTTGCTGTGATAAGCTACATAAATCTTTATATAATAAAAGATAAAAGATTTACATAGCCTATTTCAGCAAAGGCAGGGACGCAAATTTCGTCCGCTACACTCGACTCCATTTGTGTCCGAAGACAGACATCAGTGCATGGGACAGACGGCAGTGGCTGGCAGAGGACGGCTGGCAGCAGGTAGGATCTGGCCCGTGTGGATTCCCCCAGTTGGCAGAGGTGAGTCTTTTGTTCCGCCGTGGACTCGGGGGGGGGGGCGGATTCTTAGAATCCAGCCTCACTGGAGTCCATGGCAGAATTCTCTGCCATCCCTAAGCTTGGGGGGGGGCAGCATGAAACCTGGTAGCATCACCCAAAAGGCCACCACGACCCCAAAGCTCAGAAATAAAGGACACACGGAGGAGGGCCTCTTTGGCCATGAGTAGGCACATAAGGGAACTGGTGTTCCATGAAGTACCGAGACTCCAAGCCATGAAGGGCTTTGTAGGTCAAACCAGCACTTTGAATTGGCCTTAGAGGTCAATTCAAAGCCAGAGCAGGAAGCCAGAGCAGATGAGTCACAGCTAGTGCAATACACTCCAATCGCAGACTCCTTAACAGCAACATTGACCGTGAATCCATTTCCAGGAAGAATTAAACATACTGAATCTTAACTATAGAAGCCTACGTGGCTGAAGACCAGGGCAGCTAAAGGAGTGGTGTCTGCTACATAAGCCTGCAAAGACACTGTGTTTCTCATTCCAGCAGGTCCTGTGCAAGGTAGATGCAACACCATCCCATTCCCCCATCCTGTGCCCCCCTTACCTTTATGTTTGCTGCTTGCATGTAGGCTCTCCCTGGAGTTCACACAGGTGTTGCAGGAGCTCAACCGGATCTCCCAAGAGTTCTGTGGCCACTTGTTCCGTTTCCTTGGGGTGAGTGAAGGAGAGGGCAGGCAAATGCTCTAGAGAGCCCTGCAGACTGCTCTCCCAACACAGCAAATGCCAAGGTAGGAGAGCAGCTGAGCGGGTTCTACAGAGCACCCACTGGAGGCCACTGAGGTGGGCCCTCCTTGTAGGGGCAGTGAGGAAGGGAGCAGAGTAGAGTGGTGCAATTTCTTCCTCACCCCACTTCACCACCTGATACAAGCGCCTTACCCTGTTTCATGGTTGGGCCGGCCCTGTATTCCAGCATGTAATGTGAATTGGCTGACTGAACAGGTTCGATCCACTCTGCTAAACTGTTTTACCGTTCAAAGGATTTTTAAAAATATTGTCATTTTGTGATGGTGTTCTTAGCTTTTTCTTGTACGTTACTTCCCCCATACATTTAGGGAAGTACATCCTAAAAATCTTTTCAACACACAAATAATTGAATCAAGATGATTGTATAAATAAAATGTTTAAAAAACCCTGCACATTCAACTAGCACGTCAGCATCAGCAATGAAGGTTTAGATAAGCCACTTCTGTAACCACCTACATTTATGTAAAATCTCCCCTGCAGCTTTTGAGTTCAAGATAGGAGTGCTCGAAAGTCACTTACCTCGTCTCGCAGCTTGCTTCGCGGTGGGGGGGAGGCGCTTCGCTTCTCCCCCCGAAATTCAGGCCAGAGGGGGGAGGCGCCTTGCCTCGCCCGGCCGAAATTCAGGCCGGGGGGGAGGCGTCTCACCTTGCCCGGCCGCGAAATAAAAAGTAAAAAAAACCAACGCCCCCGTGATAGGCTACGTGATGATTTACGTAGCCTATCACGGCTAGATCTGCAAAGTCAGCCATGATAGGCTACGTTAATCATCACGTAGCCTATCACGGGTGACTTAAAAAAAAAAAGCGCGTACGCTAATGGCGGCCCCCATAGGGAGCCGCCATTCGCGTTCCTTATTTGGTTGCTGCAGTCTACGTAAATCTTTACGTAGACTACGGTGAAAATAATGGCAATGCAAATAGCGTTGCCCTTATTTTCGCCGTGGTCTACGTAATCTACGTAATCACGGGGCGGTTTTTTTTTTTTTTACTTTTCTTGGAATGGCGGCGGCGGCAGATGGTCGAAAGACCGGCTGCCCCCCCTGCCCTTGTCGAAGCCCCGCCGAACCGCTGCTGCGACCCGCCACTGGGAGCAACATTCAGGAAAGGTAAGTCCCATCCCGGGGGGGGAAGTGGGGGGTAGGGGGGTGCGGAGAATTTCTCCCCGAAACTACTTTGGGGGGCCGAATACGTTGGCACTCGGCCCCCCAAAGTTTCGGCGAGAAATTCTCTGACACCCCTAGTTCTAGAACGTGTTTATCCATGTAGGAATCTCACCTGATCAGGTTTTTGCTAAAACTGATTTCATGTGCACACACCACTCACATACAGATGTTATTCCATTCATAAAATATCTCTGCATTCTATTTCAGCTCACAACTGGACCTTTTTCCCCAGCCTGGGGTGACAAAGCATTATCTCGTACTTTATACCAGATGGTCCCAAACGATGCTCATCAGTACATTGGGCTTGTCCAGTTACTTGTCCATTTCAACTGGACATGGATTGGGCTCTTTACTTTGGATAATATGCATGCAGAATGGCGTTTGCAAAAATTACTGCCAATGCTTTCACAGGGAGGCATCTGTGTTACCTTTATAGAAAAACTGACAACCTTTGGAAAACGTGGGAGAAAGGCATGGTCATGGCAGAGTGAATCGGAAGGACATTCAGCTTTCATGGAAAGCAAAGCCAATGTATTTCTTGCTGATACTGCAAATCCACTTATAATTACAATAAGCTTGTTAATTCAGAGAGGAGGCCTGGATTCACCTAGAAGTAAGTTATGGATTATGACAACATATTGGGATTTCACAACAAGCACCACTTTAATGGGTAACGATATACAGTCCTTGCATGGTATGCTGTCCTTCGCAGTCCACTCAAAGGACCCATTAGGATTCAGGGAATTTCTTCAGAGTGTAAATCCTTCCTGGGCAAAAGAAGATGACTTCATCAAGGTATTCTGGGAGAAGGCCTTTAACTGTTCATTGAAACAATCCCGTGAGAGTAGAGTGCTGAAGAAAGACTGCAGTGCGGACGAGAAACTGGAGAGCCTTCCTGGAACATTCTTTGAAATGAGTATGACTGGTCACAGCTACAATGTTTACAATGCTGCCCTTGCTGTGGCACATGCTTTATATTCCATGTATATATCAAGATCCAAACACAAATTATGGGAGTCTGGAAGAAAGCTGGTGCCCTGGAATGAGGTGGCATGGCAGGTATTTCCAATCAAAGCCACATCTTTCTTTTCTTTGTTTGGATAGGGAGGTGGCTGTGCAGAGGGTAAGCTGGTACCAGTGCCAGCGGCATTATGTCCTCTTTACATTAAAAGCCTCAGAAGTTACACATGAAGCGTTTCCCTGCTTCTCAATGGAGCATTTCTTAAAGTCATGCATAGGAGTCATTAGGTTTTAAGGTTAAGGTTAATAGATATCACTTTGCTCAGTGTCTCCCTCTCCTTTTCCTTTTCTATAGAATCCTGGTCAATAACATATTTTTTCCCAGAGGGGAACATTAAGACAAAATGGCATGCGGGGCATACCATAATTCCCTGGTACCCAAACTGATCTGCCACAAATTTCTATTTCTACCTGGTTAGGAAATGGGGCAGACGACTCTTCCCAAGGGGCAGGTTTTGCATCCATCTAGCCACATTAAAGCAGTGAGGAAGCAAGACCCAGACTGATGTAAGATAATCTCAACCTTCCTAGGATAGGTACTTGTCAGCGTGATCATGAAAAAACTTTGTCGTCCATTTGTGTGTTTTTGTCTTTGAATTTAGCTCCATCCGTTTCTGAGGGGCATCTCATTCAACAACAGTGCAGGGGAGGCAGTAGAGTTTGATGAAAATGGAGAAGCAGTCACAGGATTCGATGTTACAAACTGGGTAATTTTCCCAAATCAATCCTTTCTGAGAGTTAAAGTGGGAATGTTCAATCCAGTAGCTCCTCCCGGAAAAAAGTTAACAGTCCATGATAAAAGCATCATGTGGCCTAGGACGTTCAAGCAGGTGAGACAGCAAGGATCCTGCCAGATGTAGCACAACTTGACTGTTTCAAAATAGTTTACACCACCTTTCGTGTCCAACATAACCAGGCCGTGTACAATAAGAGAAACACAATATCAATTGAAGAGTCGCGGGAGTGCCTCGTGAGTCACACACACAAGTTCCACCAGTATTAGCCTCAAAATTCTACTGATCATAAAAAGTGATACATAGTATCCACTTTCTACCTGATGAGGTCTACAATTGTAGAGACTTGTGATTAGGGTTGGCGGAGAATTTCTCTCCGAAACTTCGTGGGGCCGAGCGCCAACATGTTCAGCCCCCCGAACAAGTTTCAGGGAGAAATTCTCCACAGCCCCCCTGCCCCCCGCACCCCCCCCAGGACGGGACTTACCTTTGGCGAATGTCCCTCCCGGCGGCGGGTCCGGCCGGCGGTTCAGCGGCTCTTCGTCCAGGGCGGGAGCGGCAGCCGGTCTTTCGACCGCCATTCCAATCAAAGACAAAAAAAAAACGCCCTCGTGATAGGCTACGTAACGATTAACGTAGCCTATCACGGCTAGATTTGCAAAGTCAGCCGTGATAGGCTACATAAATCTTCACGTAGCCTATCACGGGTGACTTAAAAAAAAAAAACGCGTACGGATAATGGCGGCCCCCTTAGTGAGCTGTCATTCCCGTTCCTTATTTGGTCGTTGTAGTCTACGTAAAGATTTACATAGACTACAGCAAAAATAAGGGCAACGCTATTTGCGTTGCCCTTATTTTCGCCGTAGTCTACGTAAAGATTTACGTAGACTACAGCGACCAAATAAGGAACGCGAATGGCGGCTCCCTATGGGGGCCGCCATTTGCGTACGTGCTTTTTTTTTTTAAGTCACCCGTGAAAGGCTACATGACGATTAACGTAGCCTATCATGGCTGACTTTGCAGATCTAGCCGTGATAGGCTACGTTAATCGTCATGTAGCCTATCACGGGGGCGTTTTTTTTTTAAAAAAAAAACTTTTGAGTTTGCGGCCGGGCGAGGCGAGGCACCTCCTCCCTGGCCTGAATTTCGGCCGGGCGAGGGGGGAAGCCTCCCCCCCGGCCTGAATTTCAGCCGGGCCGAGGCGGGAAGCCTCCCCCCACGGCCTGAACTTCGCGGGGGGAGCAGCGAAGCGCCTCCCCCCCACCGCGAAAAGCTTCGAGGACAGGTAAGTGACTTTCGTCCATCCCTACTTGTGATAAAAAATTTCCAAAGGTACAAGGAGTTAAAATCTGCTGAAAAGTGACACATTTACACTTTTCCCCTATTTCATCATGGCATTTCATATATAACTTCTAAATTTTGCTAAAATCTCTTCATTTATTTATTCAGGATTGCTGAGGCTAGGGACGTTGCGGGAACCCAACAGGCTCCGAGAGACCATGCCCCCCCACAACCCCCAGACTGAGCCCACCAAGACGCTGTCCTCACTTGCCCCCACATGCACCCTGCCAGAGTCACCGTGAGCCCGTCGGGTGAGTGCCCACCATTTTCCTGCTTTTGGTTTCAGCATAAAAAAGGACGTTTAAAAAATGTGCATATTTAAAAATGTGGAGTTTGGGGCCAGAAAATCTTACTATGTGCAATATTAGAGGTATAATGTCACTAATATTGCACATATTAAGCTTTCCTGCCCCCAAACTGTGCATATTTAAATATGCACATTTTTTAAACTTCCTTTTTTATGCAAAAACCAAAGGAGAGAAAATGGCAGCCGCTCACCGGACAGGATCTAGGGATGTACGGAAGTCACTTACCTTTTCAAAGGGTGACATTCACGGTAGGGGTGGTGGTGCTCCACACCTCCCCCTCGAAATCCTACCCCGGCTGGCTCCACTCCGTGGCAACTCCGCAGAGCTGCTGGCTGGGTGCATTCACAGGTCTGCGAAGTTTGCAGGCCTGTGGATGCAAATGGCAGCTGGCGTAGCGGCTCCGTTTGCGTCCCTTCACTGAGCCGTGATAGGCTATGTAAATATATACATAGCCTATCACAGCAAAAGACAGGGACGCAAATGGCAACAGCTACGGCAGCCGCCATTTGCTTTCCTGCCTATTGCCATGATAGGCTTCGTAAGTATTTATTTAGCCTATCGTGGCTTCCTCAGGGACGCAAATGGTGTCTCTGCATTAGCCGTGATAGGCTATGTAAATACTTCTGTAGCTTATCACAGCAGAAGACGCCAGTCACAAAGCACCACGAACGGCAGCAGTAAGCTCTGTTCCACGCACATTTCGCGGGGTGGTGGGGCAGGGGGCTTCTCTCCGCCATGGATTTCGGGGGGCCGAATGCACTGGCAATCGGCCTCCCTGGAATCCGTGGTGAAATTCTCCGCCATCCCTAACAGGATCACGGTGAGTCCTGGCAACCCGCGAGCTTGTGGGCGGCCTAAGCATGGGTCCATGGGGAAGCAAGCAGGGGTGGTGTGTCAGCGGATGCCTAGGGAACCCAAGCTTGGTTGGGTTCTCACATTCCTAGCTGAGGCGTGCCTTTCTTTGGTTTGGTGAAGTTCTGACCACTGGTTAACAACTATTAAGGATTTTTTGTCCCATTACAACTTTTGGCAGCAAATGCTTGTGAAGGTTTGTCATGCATGTGGAGCATCATTCTGGAGATAGAATGCTCAGCTGCAAGTACTTCCGTGTTTTCAAAGGAGTTTGCAGGGGAAATCAAGGACATTCTGCTTCAATGTCTGTTCCGTTATTTATGGGATGTGACTTCACAACATCAGGCCATAGACAGATTGGGACACCAGCGTTGGGGTGCTTGGGGACTTTAACACTTCTCCCTACCCCCCTGCTGTGGTCCCACTCTGATCCAGACAGCCCTGACTCCATTTTCCATTGCCAAACAGGAATGTGCTTACAGAGACCTATTCTGATGTTTGTGCTCAATATGTGAAGGCCTAAATGGACCTGCGGTGACACTGGGGACAGGGCTTACATACGTGCCCATATCCCACTCCCCACATTATCCCTACATACCATCCAGTAAATGCATGCCTAGGGCTTCAGATACAGACAGATTGCTTCTAACTGTGATAACACCTACAAATAATTTTGTCCCAAACCCACCAACCCAACTACCTCTCTCTCTCTCTCTCTCTCTCTCTCACACACACACACACACACACACACACTTTCTTTGAACAGCTTGGGAAGTTGCTGTTCTTAAAGAACATTTTCTTTAAAGAACATTCTTTAAAGCTTTCTTAAAGAACATTCAAATCCCCCCCCCACTGCCGCTGCCTTTGAAGGCACTCTCCCATCATGTCCTGTTGATATATGTGTGCTGCCACATGTATATATGTGCCATCATCACACATGTCACTCGCAAATCATATTTTGTTTTGTGCCTGCATTGGTTTTGGTTGATTTTTAAAAAATAACAAAAAATGGACCCCACCTCCATTTCCCAGCCACCAAATAAGGTGGCAAAACAGGGAGATCTGTGTTGGCTCAGCCATGGCACATACATGCACCTAAAACATACATGAAGCACTGGCACAACAGCGGTTTTTTACATCTTGTAAGGGGTACCACAGCAATTCCCTATAGAGGAGACACCCGATGGATGGTGTGATTAGGGGTGTACGAAACCCCGCTTACCTGCCTCCGCCAGGTTCCGCAGCTGGGGGAGGTGATCCGTTCCTCCCCCTGGAATCCTCGACAGTGGGGGAGGCGATCCGTTCCCCCCCCCCAGAATCCTGCCGGGCCGGCTCCGCTCCACAGCCACGCCACGGAGCTGCCAGCCAGGCCAACCCACAGCAGGGCCTCCAGCCGCTGCTGGGCTGGTGTGGATGCAAATGGCATCCTGCATAGGGGACGCCATTTGTGTCCCTACGCAAGCCCATGATAGGCTATGTAAATATTTACGTAGCCTATCACCCCTAAAGCGGGAACGCAAATGGCGTAGGGGACGCCATTTGGGTCCCTGCTTTAGCCGTGATAGGCTACGTAAATATATATGTAGCCTATCACAGGCTGGCGTAGGGACGCAAATAGCAGCCACTACAACGGCCGCCATTTGTGGCTCCAGCAGCCCTGCACTGCCACCGCCACTGCCACCGCCACCACCGGAGCCAGAGCCAGGTAGGCTCCGTTTCGCAGGGCTTTCAGGGGGTGGAGGGGCGGGGGGCTCCATTCCGCCATGGATTCTGGGGGGCCCGAATTCACTGGAATTTGGCCCCCCTGGGATCCATGGCGGAATTCTCTAACTTCCTGAGGTGTGATTCAAAAACACACATGCACACACAGGGTAGAAAAACAAGCAGCAGGGCTGGGGGCGGTGGCCTTTATCCATAACTGCTTCATGTTGATCACTAGGAAAACCTCCACCTTAGTTTGGGCTGTGAGGGCCTGTACCTTGTCTTGGGCAAAGAGACAGTTTGGGGATGCTATTGAGAAACTGCCCACACTGCTGCCCAATGGCCTCCCTGACCAAGCTGGCTGAGGGGTCTCAGATGTAGGGATGTTGGAGAAATCCGCCACAGACTCCAGTGAGACAGGATTCTTTGAAATCCAGCCCCCTGGTTTCCATGGTGGAATGGACTACTCCCCCACTACCACCCCCCAATATCTCCCCGGGACAGACCTACCTGGCAGCGGATGCAGCGGCAGCAGATGTGGTGGCTGATGCAGTGGCGGTGGCGGCAGCGGTGGCTCCGGCTCGTCTTCTGGCCCATGCCAGGCTGCTGTGGCCACAAATGGCAGCCGTCGTAGTGGCCGCCATTTGGGTGCCTGCATTAGGCCATGATGGGCTATGTAAATACTTACATAGCCTATCACGCCCTAAAGCAGGGACACAAATGGCGGCCGCCACGACGGCCACCATTTGCAGCCACAGCAGCCCGGCAGTGGCTGGAAGTCCAGCTGTGGCCAGCCTCGGCTGGCCCTGGCTGGCAGCTCTGCAGCCTTGCTGCAAAGCAGAGCCAGTTGGGAGGATTCCAGGGGGAGGGACAGAACAAGGTAAGGGATTCGTACATCCCTACTCAAATGTTTTGTTGGAGAACCCTAGAACTATGGTCCTGGAGGAATTCAACATCCACGCTGCTGCTGCCTTAACAGGACCAGCTCAGGACTTCATGTCCTCTACAACAACTATGGGGTCGTCTTGGCTCTTCATGGGCAGGATTTGTGCTCTAATCCACCTGCAACTTTGCACAACCCCCCCCCCCACACACACACACACACTAAAGTTCCTGAGTTTCAGGAACTATCATGCTGCTTGGCTTGCAAATGCAAGCCAAGCCGGGTCCATGCCAGGGATCTGTTGAACTCTAAAAGGGCCTAAGCATCTATCCAGTTTAGAACACCTTGATACTTTACACCCACAAGTGAAACCGTAATGATCAAAACATCTTTTTCTCAGTGCTGTACATTCTCCACTGATGTTTCTGATTAGGTGCTGCCCATTTCTGTGTGCAATGACAACTGCCATCCTGGTCACATCAGGAAAAAGAAGGAAGGGGAGCCATTTTGCTGCTATGATTGTGCCCCATGTCCTCAAGGGAAGATTTCTGATCAGACCGGTAGGAATCATGGTTCTTCATAGATGTCAAGCATACTGCATCTCATATCTGGCTATAGGAAGAGGTCTTGTTATACAAGAATGCAGACCTCTCTTTTACATTCAGGCCTAGGTATGCTTGGTCACACATTTTGACACTAGTCTAAACATTGGATTGATGGTTTCTTTCAGTTGGAAATGTGCTTCATACATAAACGAAAGAAGGAAGATATATATATATATATATATATATATATATATATATATATCTCCAGCTACTGACAAAGAACGCAGTGCTGTGTCATCAATTAGCAGGGCAGACTCTGTGGGAGCCCAATAATTCAATTATGTATTTCTTACATAATACAAAATAAAAAGAAACCACTCCATATGCAAAGCTAGGAGCCAGGGGGAAGGATTATAGTGTCTGGTAAAATTTTGCTATATACACTTATAGATGGATAGACAACAGGCAGAAAGACAAATCATCACCCTTAGCTTCCAATTTCCTGGCTTGTTTGAGTTTGACCCAGGATAAGATAGCCTTAATTCTGGTGTTAACCTGGCAAGATTAATGGGGCCAGAATGACCAGACGTATTCCTTAATAGTAAGAGGCAAAGTTTCCAAGCACACCTTCTGTTAAGGAATTTGAACAACAATCCCCCAGGAGGGCTTGGATATGGTTAGAGAAGATGACACAACCTTATTCACCTCCTCCAGCAAGGCAGGGGCAAGCTAGGTGTGAGTGGGAAACAGCAGAAGAACTTTGGGGAGACAAAAGATAGAGAATGGGAATGAGAGTGAAGTGACCTATAAACTCGGAAGCACTGGGGGATAGTATCTCCCTCTCTGGAGATCTGATGTGGGAAAGGCAGGGCTGCTATTGGATTGTTTTCTTTCACCTCTATTCAGTCTATGTATTTGTAAATTACATGCAACTATATCAAAATGCCATAAGCCTCCAATGCCATAAGCCTCCTCTTTCTAAAAGAAATGAAACCCAGGTAAGCACAACACCCAAGTCCAGCAGTACCATCAGGCTCAGTAGGCCTCCTACCTAGGGATGTACGAAAGTCACTTTCGTTCCCTTATTTTTGCTGTAGTCTACGTAAATCTTTACGTAGACTAGACGTGCCAAACTAAGGAACGCAAATGGTGGCGCCCATGGCCACGCGCTTTTTTTTTTTTTTCAAAGTCACCCATGATAGGCTACGTGACGATTTACATAGCCTATCAGGGCTGACTTTGGAAATCTAGCCGTGATAGGCTACGTAAATCATTACGTAGCCTATCACGGGTGTGTGTTGTTTTTTACTTTACTTTTTTTTTCGCGGCCGGGGAGATGGGGCGCTCCTCCCCGGACTGAATTTCAGCAGCGAGGGATGGGGCGCCTCCCCCCCGGCCTGAATTTCTGCCGGGCGAGGCGGGGCGCCTCCCCCCCTTGCCTGAACTTCGGGGGGAGAACAGAAGTGCCTCCCCCCACCGCAAAGGAAGCTGCGGGACCAGGTAAGTCCCTTTCATCCATCCCTATTGCTCGCCTACATCAGGCAGTGGCACTGCAGTTGGAGAGGGAGAGAGAGGGCTCCTTCACACTGGGCTTTTATCCTATGATTGAGATTGCTCCTTCACAGACATTTGCAGGCTCTTTAAATGACACTGTGATCATCCAAGGCGTTTCCTGCACTAAATGCCCTTTGTTCTGCTTTTAAAGAGATCACAGATCATGAGCTATCAAATTACCCTGTTGTGTTCTGCTCAATTTTCCTCTATGAAAAGAGTAAACGTGGCAACAAAAGGAGCGAGATCAATGAAAGATAATGGAAGACTCAGATATGGGGAGAAGTAGAGGAAAAAGGTGGGGGAAAGGGAAGCACGTGTAAAAGGGCGTCGAAGTGATCCTGAAATTAAATGGAAGCAGAAAGCCCTATTTTAAATGCAGGATTTTAGGCTGGTGTAGAGATGCCAGAGAAAGAGAGAGAGCAACATGAGTTGCTGGGGAACATGGGTGAGAGGGTGCTGTTGCACTCATGTCCTGCTTGTGGACTTCTCATTCCGGCATCTGGTTGGCCATTGTGGGAACAGAATGCTCCAATAGATGGACCCTTGGCCTGATGTAGCCTGGCTCTTATTTTCTTAAGTGTGTGTGTGTGTGTGTGTGTGTGAGAGAGAGAGAGAGAGAGAGAGAGAGAGCAGCCTCCAGGTGAGCTTGTGGTTCACAGGTGAGATTTAAACCCAGATGTCTTAGCTCAAAGTTCATGCATCACCATAATACATCATGAAGCACCATGTTCTCTCTCATGTCAGAGGCATATTTTATTTATTTATTTATTTTGTTTTCCAGACGTGGATTAAGGCAGATGTATTTGGGCAATGCTGTCTGATAGCGATAGGATATATGAATAATTCAAGACAAGTTACTTTAAAGGCCTCTACCATCTTCTCAGATTGCATCTGCTCTCTATCTCTTATTAAAAAGCACTACTTTTTCTTTCCAGATATGGATTCCTGTATTGAATGTTCAGAAGATTACTATTCAAACTTAGAACAGGATCAATGCATTCCCAAGGTTATAAGCTATCTCTCCTATGAGGAACCCTTGGGGATTTCATTGTCTTTGTCTGCTGTTGCTTTTGCTGTGATCACAGCTTTGGTACTTGGAAACTTTGTGAAGCACCAGGACACTCCCATAGTCAAAGCCAACAACCGGAGCCTCACCTACATCCTGCTCATCTCCCTCCTTTGCTGCTTCCTCTGCTCCTTGCTCTTCATCGGACAGCCAAAGAAGATAACTTGCCTTCTCCGGCAAACAGCTTTTGGCATCGTCTTCTCAGTTGCTCTTTCTGCTCTTTTGGCAAAAACCATCACTGTGGTTCTGGCATTCATGGCTACCAAACCAGGATCCAAGATGAGGAAATGGGTAGGGAAAAGGGTGGCCAATTTGATCATCATTTCCTGCTCCTCTATTCAAACAGGAATTTGCTTGATTTGGTTAAGTACATTTCCTCCATTCCCAGATATGGACATGCATTCACTGACTGGGGAAATTGTAGCAGAATGCAATGAAGGCTCAGTCACCATGTTCTACTCTGTTCTGGGCTACATGGGTGTTCTGGCCATTGTCAGCTTCACAGTAGCTTTTCCAGCCAGGAAGTTGCCAGACAGTTTCAATGAGGCCAAATTCATCACATTCAGCATGTTGGTCTTTTGCAGCGTTTGGCTCTCCTTTGTTCCAGCCTATCTGAGTACCAAAGGAAAATATCTGGTGGCAGTGGAGATCTTCTCTATCCTAACCTCCAGTGCTGGCTTGCTGGCTTGCATCTTTTTCCCTAAATGCTACATCATAGTGTTCAGGCCCCACCAGAACATCAGGGAGCAAATAACAAGGTCAAAAAACTAACAAGGAATGCCCGAAATGGTTTCCTTTTTCCAAAATGTGTGAATAATTGGTCTGAATTGCTTATGAATAACAAATAGTGGTCCTACGTCACCCCTGAATAGGGCCGCCTCTTATATTGAAAAATATGGGATCTGATCTATGCAAATTAGTTACATGTTTTTCCTTCTGAGTATATCAGAATTCCAAACTAGCAATGATCAGTCACATTTCTGGTGACTACAGACCTGTTGTACCTTTGGCCTTTATACTACCCAAGGAGTCAGGTATACATACTTTGACTAAGGCTAGATTTACACTTAGCGCCAATGAGGTTTCACCACCCACCTTTCACACTACGCAGTACCTGCCTTGAATTGGAACCGGAATTTCCAACTTCCGTGCTCCCGCTTTCAATACCCTAAAATCCCGGTATTTACCCTTAATGTGCTCTGACTGTCCGCCTTCGCTACCGTAACCGGTCATATTCCCCTCCCCCACCGGTCCATATACGGCGGTGTTTGTATTTCCCCCCTGTCCAATCACAGCTCTTGACGGTCCCATGTCTTCTTCCGGCTACTCATCGCATAGCTTCCTCAGCAGCCCCCGTTTCCTCAGCAACAAGCAAAGGGCTGGATGTGCGCACGCTTGTCTGATCTCGGAAGCTAAGCAGGGTCAGTCCAGGTCAGTGCTTGGATGGGAGACCACCTGGGTATCAGGCTTCTTGCATTTCGCAGGGGGTTGTTCTATCCCTTCAAATCAGACTAAGTTTGACCTGCTTCTCCTATCCCCTGCTCCAGATGTTTGTTTGTTTGTTTGTTTAAATTAAGGCGTTATCCCCGCAGAATCGGGGCTTCTCTGCGATGTTTTTTTTTCTAATTGAGGCATGATCTTTGAAGTTGTGAAGCTTTGAGACACAGACTTACTAACTTACTAACAGATACATACACAGCCAGTGCTGGTCCAGGATATTTTGCTGCCTGAGGAGGACCAGCAAATGCCTCCCATTTCTCTAGGGATGGCAGGGGGTTCTGCCACAGATTCCAGTGAGGCCAGATTCTTTAGAATGCTTTAGAATCTGGCCCCCCGGAATCCAAGGCGGAACGGCCTCCTGCCTCCCCCCCCCCGCGGAATCCCCCGGGATGGAACTTACCTGGGGCGGATGTGGCGGATTCGGCGGAAGTGGCGGCGGCTCCGGCGGCGGCTCTGGTGGTGGCAGGGGCGGCTGGTCTCCTGGCCGGCCACAGCTGGTCTGCTGCAGCCACCATTGCTGTTCTTGCAGCTGTGATAGGCTACGTAAGAATTTACGTAGCCTATCGAGGCTAACCCCCCCCCCCAAAAAAATCAGCATATGCAAATGGCGGCAGCTATGGCGGCCACCCTATGCGTTCCCTATTTTTCACTGTTCTAGCCTACGTAAATATTTACATATGCAATTACAGTGAAAAAAAAGGGAACCGCAAATAGCGTAGTGGGCGCTATTTCCATTCTTTTTTCCCCTGCCATTTTATCCTACGTAAATATTTACGTAGGCTTCTATGGCAAAAAAAAGAAAGAAACGCAAATAGTACCCAGTACGCTATTTGTGTTCCCCCTTTTTTTTGCCGTTTTATCTTATGTAAATGTTTACGTAAGATAAACCAGCGAAAAATAGAGAACGCAAATGGCGGCCACCGTAGCCGCCGCCATTTGCGTACGCTGCATTGTTGTTGTTGTTTTTAGGTTAGCCATGATATGCTACGTAAATTCTCACATAGCCTATGATGGTCCAAGGACAGCAATAGCGGCAGCAGCAGCCCTACCGCGCCCGACCAGGAGACCAGCCACCGCTGCCGCATCCGCCGCATCCGCCCCAGGTAAGTGCCATCTTGGGGGTCATTCTGTGGGGGAAAATATGACAGGTGGACTCCATGCCAGGACTTCAGCAGAGGAACAGAAGCTTCATGATAATTATCCCTCATTTTGGATTGGAAGAAAATCCACAAACCAGACTTCTCACCTATGTTGACAGATGCTCCATCTGTGGCCGAGGAGGATACACACATGAAGATGTGCCCAGCTGCTGCACGTCAAAACTTTCTGGTAGGGATGGACGAACCACCCCACCCCACCCCGTGCACAGCTTCCCAAACTGTCACCACTTACCTGCCCTGTTAAGTTCCCTGGGTGAGCTGCTGAGTGGTCCATGGGCACCTGACTCCACAGCAAGCTGCTGAGTAGAAATGCAGATAAATGGTGGTTTGTTGTTTTCCATGAAAGACAGCTTACATAAAGTGGCCATGTACACAAGATTATATGTGTGAATGGACTGTTCACACCTATAATTATGCATACTTGGCCACTTTACAGCTGCCATTTGCATATGATGCGTTTTACAGGAAATGAGCCGCCATTCCCACACAAAATGGCAGCCCACTGAGGAGTCAGGCACCCGCAGACCACCCTGTGGCTCACCCAGGGAACTGAACAGGGTGGGTTAGTGGTTGCGGTCCTCAGACAGGTGTCCAGAAAGCTGGGTGGGGAGGAGTACATCAGACTCAGCCGCCCTCTCAGACTCCCACAACATTCCTACTGTCTTGGTGCAGGTGTCTTCAACTGCCTCCAGCACTCCTTTTGTGCTAGGGTTCACTAGCACCTAAAAACTACTGCTTTTCATCCCCAGATTTTGCAGTGACTTTCACCATTACATACATTTTGTCAGTTCTAGTTCAGTCCACAGTGCCATCACACCTCAGGGACTGCACTGCACCAATGTACCTTCAGTCAATTTCTTGGTGAGACTGTCTGTCACTTTCGACAGCGCACTGCATAAATTCTTTGTGGGCATTTGGAGTCAAGTACTGAAAGTCGATCTCAATCCTATGTACCAATTCTGCACTGATGGGGGAGGGGGGACACCTAGATGCTAACTTACAACTACTCTTGCAGGAAATGAGTACTAGGGATGGGGGAGAATTTCTCCCCGAAACTTGGGGGGCCGAGTGCCAACACATTCGGCCCCCCAAAATCGGTGGTGAAATTCTCCGCCTCCCCGCCACCCCCCCCCCGGGATGGGACTTACCTTTCACTAATGTCCCTCCCGGTGGCAGGTCCCGGCGGCGGTTCGTCGGGTCTTCGTCAGGGGCGGGGGCAGCAGCCAGTCTTTTGACCGGCTGCCGCCGCCGCCATTACAAGTGCAGTAAAAAAAAAACACGCTATTTGCGTTGCCCTTATTTTTGCCGTAGTCTATGTAATCTTTACGTAGACTACAGGGACCAAATAAGGAACGCAAATGGCGGCTCCCTATGGGGGCCGCTATTTGCGTATGTGATTTTTTTTTTCCAAAGTCACCTGTGATAGGCTACGTGACGATTAACATAGCCTATCACGGCTGACTTTGGAAATCTAGGCGTGATAGGCTACATTAATCGTTACGTAGCCTATCACGGGGGTGGTTTTTTTTTTTTTCGTGGCCGGGTAGACGGGGTGCTTCTACCCGGCCTGAATTTCGGCCGGGTGAGGCGGGGCGCCTCCCCCCCCTCGCATGAACTTTGGGGGGTGAAGCGAAGTGCCTCCCCCCCACCGCGAAGCAAGCTTCGAGGACAGGTAAGGGACTTTCGTCCATCCCTAATGAGTACACACTGAGAGTCAGTTTCTTTGCAACTCCTTAAGTGCGCCGGAGGAGGATGCCAACTTGGCTAGTTTTTCATTAGTCTTGGATATTGCTTCTCCCATAGAGGAGACCTGTGTGGCTTCCACAGGTGCCAATGCTGACAGCTGGCATGTTTTAATACTTTTACTCGGCTAGTATTGTTTCAGATGCTTCTGAATGTTCTCACTCCTGTAAATACTCCCACATTCTTTCGTGACTGGGGGCAGAGGACGATATCTGAGTACTTTTCGAAAACAATCTTATTATGTTGGGAAACCTGAAACATGCTCCACACCTAACCAAGTGCTTGCCATTTCGATGAAAGTGTTTGAAGTCATTGTCTTTTGGACGGTGCTTGATTAATTGGGAGGCTGGTTTCATAACACCTGGTGACCTGACACTCCAGATGTGGTTGACTTGGACACGGTGCTTTCAGCATCTCCGACAGCATTGTGCGCTTCCCCAGTTTTCTCCTGACAGTCGGCAGAGCCAGGGGCATCTGGGAGTACAGGTGGCGGAGCAGGAGGCCTTGCAGTGGTATTCGCAAGTGCTAGAGGTTGAAGAGCAGGAGCGGATGGTAGGGATGTCTGAAATTTCCGCCACCGATCTCAGGAAGGCCGAATGCCAGCGCATTCGGCCCCCCGAAATTGGTGGCAGAATGGCCCCCGGCCACCCCGCCCCCCCAGGACGGGACTAACCTTAGGCAGATCTTCCTGGTGGCGGCGGCTGCGGCAGCGGTTCGGCGGTGGCGGCTGCGGCAGCCAGTCTGCCGACCGGCTGCCACTGCCGCCATTTCCTGGTAAAACAAAAACAAAAAAAAGTGATAGGCTACATAAATATTTACGTAGCCTATCACGGCTGATTTAAAAAAAAACACGCGCCTACGCAAATGGCGGCACCCATTGCATCTACGCTATTTGCGTTCCCCTTATTTTCGCCGTCTTAGTCTATGTAAATGTTTACTTAGACTAAGACATGCCAAAATAAGGAACACAAATGGTGGAGCCCATGGGCACTGCCATTTGCGTATGTGTGTTGTTGTTGTTTTTTAATCAGCCGTGATAGGCTACGTAAACATTTACATAGCCTATCATGGCTGACTGCAGGGACACAAATGGCGGCGGCTATGGCTGCCGCCATTTGCGTCCCTGCTAGCCAGTGGCCGGATGTCCGGGAGCTGGCTGAGCCGGCCGGCGGCTCCGCAGAATCCCTGCGGAGCGGAGCCGGCCAGCCAGGATTCCGGGGGGAGGAATGGAGTGCCTCCCTCCCTGGCCAGGATTCCGGGGGGAGGGATGGAATGCCACCCCCCCAGCATCAGCATAATCCGCGGAAAGGTAAGTACCTTTCGTACATCCCTAGTGGATGGGAGCTTAGCTGCAAGTGACATGTTGGCAGGGGGTGCATGAGTCATGTCAGCTGGCAAAGCCGCCACAGGTGGGGGTGGGGGTGCATTGTGGGATGGTAGAAGCCAGTATTGCAGGGAGCTTGGTTTTACACCAGCAGCCTTGCACTGATGTTTGGTTTTTTTCATTCTAATTAAACTGATTTATATATATCAATTTATATTATATTTTATATTTTATTACATTGATATGAGTATGTTTATGTACTTCCCAGGAGCTTTGTCATAAGACACTGTAGTGTGTCTGCATGTGTTGGCCCTCTAATAGAGGGAATCCCCTTGTCGCCTAACTCAAGCGTTCCACCACCCCCCATTGTAGTAAAGTGCCTGGCTTCTAAAGGTTCTCCACCAATTCCTGGTGAATTTAATCCCAAATGTTTTACCATGTAAGATGAAAATTAGATCACTTTGTGTTGAGCCAGACCTGATCTTCCTGCTATGCCAATTGTTCCCAACCCTTTCCAATAGATTTGCAGGTTAAGGGTAGCTATGCAGTTTTTGAGCTGCCATTTTGTTAGTGGCCTCTATTCCCTGACAGCTTTAGAAGCTATTATCCCTAGCATACCATACAGAACCTTTAACATATTTTGCAGGACAACCACTATTTCCCAGGACTATAGACTCTTTCACAGCTACATAGCGTGCATCTCTTACTAACAATCCACAATTCCTCACGTTGTGAGTCTGAGGTCAAAAATACTGGGTCTATGAAATGATATGAGCAATATTCTCTGTGTCTCACTAATCTGAGCAGGATGCCGGCTGATATTCCCCTTGCTCTGGACAGAGAGAGGTTGGATGCACCAGGTCTTTGGCCCCCACTGCTGCTTCCCCTGCTCTAGGTGTCACAACAATGCCAGCACGGGGAAAGCACATTTTCTCCCCTGTAATTATCAACACGTCTCTGATTAACTGTCCTCCTCACTAAGCCCCAAGGGATATCTAGAGGCCTCAAAAATACATAACAACAACACTCGGATATTTTATAAAGCCATCCTTATGAAAGCTGGGCCAAAGGGCCAGAACCAGTGTCCCACAGAGGGCTGATAATATTAAGCGATGTCTGTGCTGCAGACTGGGATTCCCATAGAGATAAAATATGAATAGTAGTTTGAAATATCTGCAACTACTAGGACCATCTCTACTAGGACCAGAGAGCTTTGGCTATGGGGCGGTATAGAAATATAAAATAATAATAATAATAATAATAATAATAATAAATCTTCTTTCCAAAGGATTTTTCCATTTCTCAATATTGTTTGGTGCATCAGTACAGGAAAGGATCAAAATTTCCACAGAGATATACACCCGCATGAAGTAGTAACAAACCCCCCCTCAACATTCTGCAATTTAAAACTGGGGAACCGGTGTAGTTCTCCTCTTATAAAAATATAGCGGTTTTCAGTAGGGTCAGCTCCAGTTCAAGGCAGGTTAGAAGCAGGCGATTCCGAGATGTCAAATTCTCTTGAGAACAACAGAGAACTATGTGTCTAGATGGGAACTTCAGCCCTCCAAATGCTCATGTCATTGTTATGGTTGCTAGGGCTGCTGCTCCCTCATTTTATGCGCAAGACAGAGTCTGTTCATCGCAGCATGAAGACTCCTTCCCATAAATGCAGAGCAAGTGACCATATCACTAGTCGGCATGAGTTTTATCAGCGGGGAGACCTTGTCGTTGGAGAGGTTGCTTCTACGTTCTCTTTCTGGTACCCCTCTACAACTTTCAGTGAAAAGCCATCTTCAGCGTTCATGAAGCAACTAATGTAAGGACTTCTGTATGTAAGGAATTTGATCTAATGTATGAAGGAAATAAATGCAAACTGTGGTGCCATAGTATGTGTCTCAAAATTAGGACTCCTCGCTTGCTGCACTTGCTCCTTGTTGTTGTTGTTGTTGTTCAGCCGTTAAGATGAGGGATGTTAGAGAATTCCTCCATGGATCTCAGTGTGGCTATGAAATCCATGGCAGAACGAAAACCCCCCACTCCCCCGCCCCGCGAAATGGGCCCGGAATGGAACACCTACCTGTTGCCATCCGCACTGACTTGCGAATGGCAGCCACGTCCCTGCAGGCTGCCCAGCGGCCGGATGTCCGGCTGCGGGCGGCCCCGGCTGGCAGCTCCGAGGAATCTCTCCGGAGCCAGCTAGAGAGAATTTCAGGGGGAGGGACAGAGCGCCTTCCCCCCGCGAATGTCACCCTTCGAAAAGGTAAGTGACTTTCGTACATCCCTAGTTAAGTCGTGTCCGACTCTTCATGACCCCATCATAATTTTACAAGGGGACTATGATGCTGGCAATTTTATTTTTGATCCGTTTCCTAATTATGCCTAAGACGGAAAGTGCCTTTTTGCACTGCAGATGCACACTGGGGCAACATTTTCATCAGGCTGCCCACCAAAACCCCAAGATCTCTTTCTTTGTCAGTCACTGCTGGCTCAAATCCCATCAGCTGATTTGTGAAGTTGAGATTCTTTGCCCCTACGCGCATCACTTTACAGTTACTTACACTGAATCACAGTCGATATTTTGATACCAGTTCTCCCAGTTTGGAAAGATCCTTTTGGAGCTCCTCATAGTCCCTTTCTGTGTTAACAGGGATCTTTAGTGGCCACTCCTCTGTATCTAAACCAGAGCAAACAGTAGTAGACTTTGCTGGAAGCAACGCAATGGTAACCTGGAAATCTTCCTGGTTTTACTGGAATTGTGAACTCATTGGGATGTCTTCTGTGAACAGCTGAACCCCAGGCTGATGGGGTTGTTCGTTGCAGTGTTCATGAACAGGTTCTTGTCAAGGAACTAAGTGGTGATCTGTTAACTGTGGATCTTTATTGGGACAGTAAAGGCTTATAGCTGATTATTGGAATTACTGAAGTAAGAGATTTTACTGTGAGTTGTGTCTTGGCTCTGGGAAGACAGGTTCCAACAGCCTTGATGCTATAAGTAATATGCTCCTCAAAATGCTCTTTTGCATCTCTTATTATCTGCTTGCAACTCCTTTGCACAAGGTTGTGCTCCCATTTATTCTCCTCATTTGGCCAAGGCTTTCATTTTCTGAATGAAGCACTCTTTTCTTTAAGAACGTCCTAGACATTGCTCATTAACCATGCTGTTGACCTCTTGGACTTCATGTTACATTTCCTGGCCTGTAGTATACATTCTAGCTGAGCATCTATTATTCTGGTTTCAAGTAACCTCCAAGCAATTCGAAGGTATTTAACCCTCTTGACACCCTTTTCAACTGCCTTCATACCAGTTCTTTCATTTTAGAGAAGTTTTTTCTTTTGAATTCAAATGTGTCCACATTGGACTTGCTTGGCAATTTTCCACTTAAATACAGTATGAATGAAATCTAGTCTCCATCCTCCTTTGTGTGTGAGTGCTAACTGGATGTATTTCAAACACATTTGGTTGGAGTTCCGTTTCCTTCCCTGGCTGACAAGTAGAAAGGATTGTGGATGGGACCCCTTTGGCACCCCCTGCTTCTCTCCTCATGATCTTTTTAAATGGTTGTATAATTCTACCTGAACAGGCAATCAACATTTGCAGTGAACAAACGTGATGCTAACCCGCTCTTAAAGAAACAGGTGGCGAGAGCACAAAGCACTGGAAAAGTAGAGTAAATTATATGTGTATGCTGGATAGACCCCTTCCCCCTTCTAGCTACAGTGACTATGCATTGGGAACTGGCCTGATCATACCATCTTGCATTAGGATAAATCTTCCTTTCACCCCTTCTTCTCCCTTCTCTCTACATTCACCCCACACACACCCTTTCATATTCCTTCACAAGTGTTTTAGTAACTTCTGCTTACCTAATCCCATCCTTCTAACTCCACAAACCCTTTCTACTGCCAGCTGAGCACTCTGCACATATCCACAGCCTAGTTTTAGGTCTGGAGCCAGTCTCCATGGGAACTCAGCTAACCTCCCCATGATCCAAGTTTTAACAGCTCAAATGGTTTATTTTTCTGGTGTCTAAATTGCAATTGTGCTACCACAGTATTTCCCCAAAAGTAATGTGTTAGTTTTAATACTTATTTGTGTTAGCTAAACAGATACACCATTGTTTTCATATCTGAGTTAACCCCCTTTGCCCATGACACCCTATTGCCAATGTTAAGAAGTCCCTTTTTATGAATGTGTGACTTTTAGAACATGAGAAACTTTGTACACATAACTAGAAGGAGCACATCCAGTAACACCATCGTGAGTACTCTCCATTGCTAACCTTATCTTCCAGAAATTACTTCAATCCTGTTTAAAGCCTTCTAAGTTCGTGACCCGTTCTAATCTGTATGATAGGACTGTAGTAACAATTGCTTGGAAAATGTTGTTTTTGTTGTTTATTCATTCTGTCACTTCTAACTCTTCATGACTTCATGGACCAGCCCACGCCAGAGCTTCCTGTCGGCCGTTGCCACCCCCAGCTCCCCCAAGGTCGAGTCCGTCATCTCCTGAATATCCATCCATTTTGCTCTTGGTCAGCCCCTCTTCCTTTTGCCTTCCACATTCCCGAGCACAAGCATCTTCTCCAGGGTATCCTGTCTTCTCATTATGTGGCCAAAGGACTTCAGTTTTGCCTTTAATATCCTTCCCTCAAGAGAGTAGTCTGGCTTTATTTCCTGGAGTATGGACTGGTTTGATCTCCTTGCAGTCCAAGGCACTCTCAGAATTTTCCTCCAACATCACATTTCAAAAGCATCTATCTTCCTTCGCTCAGCCTTCCTTATGGTCCAGCTCTCACAACCATAGGTTACTATGGGGAATACCATTGCTTTAACTATGCAGACCTTTGTTGTCAGTGTGATGTCTCTGCTCTTCACTATTTTATCAAGATTTGTCATTGCTCTCCTCCCAAGAAGTAAACGTCTTCTGATTTCCTGGCTGCAGTCAGCGTCTGCAGTAATCTTTGCACATAAAAAGACAAAGTCTGTCACTGCCTCCACGTTTTCTCCCTCTATTTGCCAGTTATCAATCAAGCTGGTTGCCATAATCTTGGGGTTTTTTAGGTTTAACTGCAACCCAGCTTTTGCACTTTCTTCTTCCACCTTTGTCATAAGGTTCCTCAACTCCTCCTCACTTTCAGCCATCAAAGTGGTATCATCTGCATATCGGAGATTGTTAATGTTTCTTCCACTGATATTAACTCCAGCCTTGGATTCATCAAGCCCAGCACGTCTGCGTGCAGGTTGAATAGGTCGGGTAAGAGAATACAACCCTGCCATACTCCTTTCCCAATCTTAAAACAGACTGTTGTTCCATGGTCTGTTCTTACCATTTCTATTTGGTCGTTATACAGATTCCTCAGGAGGCAGACATGATGCTCTAGTATCCCCATACCACCCAAAACTTGCCACAAATTGTTATGATCCACACAGTCTAAGGCTTTAGAATAGTCAATAAAACAGAAATAGATGTTTTTCTGGAACTCCCTGGCTTTCTCCATTTGTTGTTCAGTCGTTAAGTTGTGTCAGACTCTTTGTGACCCCATGGACCATAGCACGCCAGGCCTTCCTGTCCTGCACTCTCTCCCGGCGGAAGTTCATATTCATTGCATCGGTGATGCTATCTAGCCATCTCATCCTCTGCTGTCCCCTTCTCCTTTTGCCTTCAATCTTTCCCAGCATGAGGGTCTTTTCCAGAGAGTTTTCTCTTCGCATTAGATGGCCAAAATATTTGAGCTTCAGCTTCAGTATCTGTCCTTCCAATGAGCACTCAGGGATGATTTCCTTTAGGATGGACTGATTTGACCTCCTTGCAGTCCAGGGGACTCGTAAGAGTCTTCTCCATTACCACAGTTCGAAAGCATCAATTCTTCGGCACTCAGCCTTCCTTATAGTCCAGCTTTCACAGCCATACGTTGCTACTGGGAAAACCATAGCTTTGATTATACGAACCTTTGTCGGCAAGGTGATGTCTCTGCTTCTTACTATGCTGTCTAAGTTTGCCATAGCTTTCGTCCCAAGGAGCAAGTGTCTTTTAATTTCATGGCTACAGTCACCGTCTGCGGTGTTCTTGGAGCCCAAGAAAATAAAATCTGTCACTACTTCCATTTCTTCCCATTCTCTATGCCAGGAAGCCAGATGCCATGATCTTAGTTCTTTTAATGTTGAGTTTCAAACCAGCTTTTGCACTCTCCACTTTCACCCTCAACAAGAGGCTCTTGAGATCCTCTTCGCTTTCTGCCATTAGGGTGGTATCACCTGCATATCTGAGGTTCTTGATAATTCTCCCGGCAATCTTCATTCCAACCTGTGATTCATCCAACCCAGCGTTTCTCATAATGTACTCTGCATATAAGTTAAATAAGCAGGGTGACAATATGCAGCCTTGTCGTACTCCTTTCCCAATTTTGAACCAATCGGTTGTTCCATGTCCGGTTCTTATTGTTGCTTCTTGACCCTTGTACAGGTTTCTCAGGAGACAGGTAAGGTGGTCTGGTACTCCCATCACTTTAAGAATTTTCCACAGTTTGTTGTGATCCACACAATCAAAGGCTTTAGCATAGTCAATGAAGCAGAAATAGTCATTTTTCTGGAATTCTCTTGCTTTCTCTATGATGCAGCGAATGTTGGCGATTTGAACTCTAGTTCCTCTGCCTCTTCGAAACCCAGCTTGTTCTTCCGGTAGTTCTTGGTTTGCATACTGCTGAAGCCTAGCTTGTAGGATTTTGAGCATCACCTTTCAGGCATGTGAAATGAGCGCAATTGTGCAGTAGTTTGAACACTCTTTGGCATTGGCCTTCTTTGGAATTGAAATGTAAACTGACCTTTTCCAGTCTTGAGGCCATTGTTGAGTGTTCCAAATTTGTTGGCATATTGAATGCAGCACTTTAACAGCATCATCTTTTAGGATTTTAAATAGCTCAGCTGGAATACTGTCATCTCCGCTAGCTTTGTTGTTACTAATGCTTCCTAAGGCCCACTTGACTTCACTCTCAAGGATGTCCGGCTCAAGTTCAGTGACCACACTATCATGGCTATTAGGTACATTCAGATCTTTCCTGTATAGTTCTTCTGTGTATTCCTTCCGCCTCTTCTTAATCTCATCTGCTTCTGTTAGGTCCCTGCCTTCTTTGTCCTTTATCATGCCCATCTTTGCACAAAACGTTCCCTTGAGATCTCCGATTTTCTTGAAGAGATCTCTTATCTTTCCCATTCTGTTTTCCTCGATTTCTTTGCATTGTTCATTTAAGAAGGCCTTCTTGTCTCTCCTTGCTATTCTCTGGAATTCTGCATTCATTTGGATATATCTTCCCTTTTCTCCCTTGCTTTTTGCTTCCCTTCTTTCCTCAACTACTTGTAAAGCCTCATCAGACAGCCACTTGGCTTTCTTGCATTTCTTTTTCTTTGGGATGGATTTACTTGCTGCCTCCTGAACAATGTTACGGACCTCCGTCCATAGTTCCTCAGGCACTCTGTCTATCAGGTCTAATCTCTGAAATCTATTCCTCACCTCCACTGTATATTCATAAGGGATATGATTTAGGTCATACCTGAATGGTTTAGTGGTTTTCCCTACGCTCTGCAATTTAAGCCAAAATTTTGCAACAAGAAGCTCATGATCTGAGCCACAGTCAGCTCCAGGTCTTGTTTTGACTGACTGTATAGAGCTTCTCCATCTTTGGCTGCAAAGGACATAATCAATCTGATTTCGATTTTGACCATCTGGTGACGTCCATGTGTAGAGTCGTCCCTTGTGCTGATGAAAAAGAGTGTTTGCTATGATCAGCGTGTTCTCTTGGCAAAACTCTATTAGCTTTTGTCCTGCTTCATTTTGTACACCAAGGCCATGCCTGCCTGTTATCCCAGTGATTTCTTGACTTCCTACTTTAGCATTCCAATCCCCCCTGATGAAGAGGACATCTTTGTTTGGTGTTAGTTCTAGAAGGTGTTGTAGGTCTTCATAGAACTGATCAACCTCAGCTTCTTCGGCATCTGTGGTTGGGGCATAGACTTGAATTACTGTGATGTTGAATGGTTTGCCTTGGATTCGTACTGAGATCATTCTATCATTTTTAAGATTGTATCCCAGTACTGCTTTTCCACCCTTTTGTTGACTATGAGTGCTACTCCATTTATTCTAAGGGATTCTTTCCCACAGTAGTATATATGATGGTCACCTGAATTAAATTCACCCATGCCTGTCCATTTTAGTTTGCTGATTCCCAAGATGTCGATGTTCAATCTTGCCATCTCATGTTTGACCACCTCCAGCTTACTTTCATTCATTGATCTGATATTCCAGGTTCCTAAACAATATTGTTCTTTACAGCATCGGATTTTCTTTTCACCACCAGACACATCCACAGCTGAGTGTCCTTTCGGCTTTGGCCCAGCCGCTTCAATCTTCCTGGCGCTACTTGGAAATACCCTCTGCTCTTCCCCCGTAGTATATTGGACACCTTCCAACCTGAGGGGCTCATCTTCCAGCGTCATATCTTTTAGCCTTGTGATACATTCCATGGGGTTTTCTTGGCAAGAATACTGGAGTGGGTTGCCATTTCCTTCTCCAGTGGACCACATTTTGTCAGAACTCTCTGCCATGACCTGTCCATCTTGGGTGGCCCTGCACAGCATAGCTTATGGCTTCACTGAGTTACGCAAGCCCCTTCGCCAGAACAAGGCAGTGATCCATGAAGGGGACATTAGAGATTGCATCTGACCAAACTGTCTCCATGGATGTCAACTCAAGGTTTTTGTTTGTGTTGTTGTTGTTGTTGTTGTTGTTGTTCTTCTTCTTCTTCTTCTTCTTCTTCTTCTTCTTCTTCTTCTTCTTCTTCTTGTTCTTCTTTCACATATATCTTCTACTGTGCAAGCAGTTTAATAAATCAGTTTTGACTTCGTTTTCAGGGCTTATGCCAGGGATTGTGTTATTACAGGAAGATTTCCAGGAGCAGCAGAGATCTAAAATACTGCCATGCAGTCTTGAATACTGCTCTTCACATAATTCAAGAGAGCAACCAATGCCACATCAGAGCTAATCATGGCTATAACAAACTGTCTAAAATGCTTCAGCTATTGGTATTATTTTATTACATGGTGCATAACTTTCATTGCAGTGTTTTGCCGAAGAACTATCAGCATATTTTAGCCTTGGTGTTTGCTCTAAAGGAGATCAATGAAAATCCCACAGTCTTACCTAATGTCACCTTGGGGTTTCATATCTATGAGAGCTACTACGACCCACAGATTACTTATATGGGCACGCTTGGTCTGCTTTCTACACTGCATCAATTCCACCCGAACTACAAATGTGACGTGCAGAACAGTTTGATAGCCATCATTGGGGGAATTTACTCTCTCATTTCTCTTGAGATTGCCACAATCTTGGAGACTTATAAGATTCCACAGGTAGGTTTGTAGACATGAGTTGGCTTCTTCAGCCCACAATGGCAGGAAGAACAGCCTTTGATATTCGAATTTTGGTCCCTTACCCCCTACATTTTGTTCTGATTTAGAATGGTTTTCTCTAATGTTTTTTTCAGTTCCATCACTACTGCACAGGAACCTAGTTACTGAGTTCCTTCTAGTTATAGAGGATTTATTCTGGTGGCAAAAAAATTTTTTTTCATAGAAGATGCAGTATTCCCTAATGCTGAGGTCCACTGTGAACATTATTAAAAACTCTTGGAATAGGTTTCATTTTTTAAAAAATTTCTCAATGTAGTTTTTTTCTTCTTTTAAGAAACATAGGTTGGATAACCCACACATTGTCCCATTCCATGTGCTGAAAATAATGGAATAATGTACATTAGCCTTCCAAAACCTTGAGCCTTCCAGATGTTTTGGATTTCAACAGCCATCAGCAACCAATCATCAGGCATGCTGGGAGTTGTATTCCAAAACTTCTGGATAGCAGCAGGTTGGGGAAGTTTGATATACAGTGTTACTGTCATGTATGGGCTTTAGAGCTACATTCATTGACTGCTACGGCATCTAACTCAGGGGTCTGTCACATCTGGGGACATATTTGATCTCTGCACAACTGTCCTGGGTTCCACCTTAAAATGGCTGCTGCAGACGTGGCTAGTCAAAAAAGACAAGTAAACTTCCAAGAATACTGAGTACAAGTTGAGATCTGAGCCCCAACACACAACACTTCCTTTGAATCCAAAGTTTTCTGTGCTAACAAAAGCCTATTTCTTCTCTCTCTTTTTTCCTGCCCCATATCTCTGCCAGCCATTCCCCCCTCTCTTTTTCTCTCACACCCCAGATCCCTACCTAAACTTTCCTATCACACACACACACACACACACACACACACACGATCACCACACGTAGAAACTCTCTTTCCCTGGACAAGCACACAAAGACATTTTCTCTCTCGCTCTCTCTTACACACACTCACACAGTCAAGGACCCCAAGCACCCATCATGCATACACGTATTCACAAACACAGGCCCTGTCCTTCCCAATCCCCAGGCTGCTGAATCTGGATCCCCCAGGACCCTGGCCTGCTTCCTGCTGCCATCCCTAGACCCCAGGATGGCTTCCTGCTGGCTTCCCTAACCCACTTACAGGCTTCCTCATCCCCTTGTGGGTTCACCACTGACCTTCCTAGCCCTCTGCTGATATCCCGACCTCCCCACTGCTTTCCAACCCCCTCCCCATGTCGCATCTTCCCAAACAGCAGCAAAAGGGGTCCCAACTTCCATCCCCTCCCCTTTTCTTGGTGGCTGGGTGTGCTGCAAAGGAAACTGCCAGCCTGCAACCACCCACCGGCGTGATTTCCTGAGGATGTCCCTGAGCCACATGTGCAGCCAAGTGGCAATCCCGGGAACTAAAGGTGGCAGTGGCGAGAGGCCCTCGCCGCACTCCGAAGGAGCCCAGCCGCTCGGAAGAAACTTTAGAAATAATGGAACATAAAAACTAGGAGAAGCAGGACAGCTTGGTGACCACAGCGGAGGGTGTAAGGGCACACAGTGGTGACCACAGGAAAAGTGTTGCCTACCACCAGCCAGCACTGCAGGTCCATAATTGCAGAACTTGGACTTAATGATCTGATGTGGGGGGGGGGGGTGTTGGGGTTGACAGCCATGACAGCTAAGTAGCATAAAACTGACATCTCCCTTCTCCCCTCCTCACTATTCCATAATTCACAACTGGCTCTACATTCCTGATATGTTATAGCAAACAAAAGAAGAAGAACTTCCTCTTTACCAGCCCTGAGAAAAAGGAAATGCTCTGAGCATGTGCAGTTTTGCATTTTAAACTCACTTAAATCATAGCGCTATTATGTCAAGAAGAATAAAATGCAGTTTGCTTCTGCTGTTCTGATGCTAGACAAATTTGCTTGGGAATAAGCTCCAGTTTGGTGTCGAAAAGAATAATATATTTTTAAAGTACAAATAATAAAATGAGCATCTGCCCTGTTGGCTGCCCCCAACCCTAAGATGCTGTATAATAAGAAGAAAGGACACTGTGCAAGTAACAACAAACCCGGTGGGCCCTGCATGCCCATCCTCTTTAACGAGCTTCCGTTGTGCATTAAAAATGTTGTGGATCAGGCAGGCATTTGGGGTGGGTTAGGGTATTTTAGAAAATATTTTTATTGTAGATTTTTATTGTTTTAAACTGTTTTTATTGTATGTTGTACATCGCCCAGAGTGGCTGGGTGACCAGCCAGATGGGCGATTAATAAATTTAATAATAAATAAATTTTAATAATAATAAAAAAATCCCACCCCAGGTG
This sequence comes from Heloderma suspectum, assembly GCF_057233095.1. Taxonomy (NCBI): domain Eukaryota; kingdom Metazoa; phylum Chordata; class Lepidosauria; order Squamata; family Helodermatidae; genus Heloderma; species Heloderma suspectum. The sequence goes on along the minus strand of NC_139463.1, from coordinate 87,969,066 downwards.
CTGATGCAGGACCTGCTTGCCAGTGTCCCCATCAATTGCTGCTTTCTGAATGGTCATTTGGGGCCTTGGCACACAGGCACTGAAGCCCAACCCCCCTTGCACCACTGTCCCCCAACAAGCCAAGAAACACAGAACCCGGTAGCACAAAACCCAAAATATCAAGAATACACATTTCCTTCGCATATCATAATATAATGACCTAGTGACATGTTGGGAATCTTAGAGCATTCCTAAATGTTTCTACAGGTCTATCAGTCCGAATTATTTTAGATGGATAATTTTAATATGGAATGGTTCAAATAACTGTGCTAGGAAACATATAGAGATGATTTTGTAAAATAATCCCTCCGCTAAGGGTTCAACATTTTCAGAAAGATAACATTTCTTGGCTTCCTATAAAGGTCACCCAATTACATAGTTTTTAGAAAACATTTTGGGAGAGTAATGACCAGGTAGCAATATATGAATACCTTCTCTTCAACATTGTAGTCATAATTCTAAAAGGAAATATTTCATAATCCAAAACTGGGTGATTTTTCAATTTTTTTGGATAAAAAACAAAAAAGCCTGGTTTATTTCTGAATATTTCCATCTTTTTTCCCAGGCCCTCACATCCCTACCCCTACTTCCATGCTACTGGATGTGAGACAACAAGGCAGAAAAAACTGGCCTTGCCTGTTTCTCCTGCTTGTAACTTTGATCCTTTCTATCCAAGTTACCTACTGTTCCCCCAGGGCATACTGCATGCAGATTCCTGAAAAACAAATGTGAAATAAATGTGAAAATGAAAATGAAGGCATTTGTTTTTCACATTCCTTATTTTCTTTTCTTTTCTTTTCTTTTCTTTCCTTTTTAATTCTTGTTACACTGAAAACCTTAAACAAATGAGGAAACATTTGTTTCATGCTTCTTTTTCTTTCTTTCTTTCAAATGAATGTACACTTCTGTTCTGTGACATACACTGTCTATCTCCTAGAAAGAAATAGCCCAGCCACTGATCTCAATGCACCTCCAGGCTGGAATGTTGTAATGCAATGAATGTGGGGCTACCTTCGAAGACTTCTCAGGAAGTTCAGTTAGTAAAGAATATAGCATCTGGGTTTATCACTGGAAAATGTCACACTAAATATATATTTCCAGCTACTTTTATTATGATTATGGTTGTGATTCCTTGTATTTATATTCAATCAAAAGAATTCCTGAGGTGTCATACAAAACAGACAATGACGCAATAAAGTGTAACAAAACTCCAGAGGAAGGCAGCAAACATCAGTATAAACACAACTGAAAGACAATGCAAAGCCAGTACGAGAGAAAGTAGTACAAAAGTAAACATAACGAAATACAACAGAAATGACGATCTAAAAACACATAATACCGAAGCTAAAACCTAAAAAATATAATAGAGATTAGATATCATTGATTTAAAAGGACAAACAAGGCCTTAACCTGTGATGGAAGTGATACAATTTTGACAGCAAGTGATCTTCCCTTGGGTAGAGGTGTACAGAACTCACCTCTGAATCCGCCGGGGGGTCTGTGGGGGGGGGAGGCAATCCGTTCCTCCCCCCAGAATTAGGTATGTATGAAAGTCACTTACCGTTTTGATTCGTGGCATCCGTGGTGGTGGGAAGATGCTCCAGACCTCCCCCCGAAATCCTACCCCGGCCAGCTCTGCTCCGTGGCACTCTGCGGAGCTGCCAGCCAGGTGCATTCGCAGGTCTGCGAAATTTGCAGGCCTGCAGATGCAAATGGTGGCCGGCGTAGCGGCCGACATTTTCGTCCCTTTGCTGAGCTGTGATAGGCTACGTAAATATTTATTTAGCAGCCTATCCCGGCAAAAGACAGGGGTTCAAATGATGGCCGCTACGCCATTTGCGCCCCTTTTTTATGTCGTGATAGGCTACATAAATATATACGTAGTCTATCACGGCAAAAGACAGGGACGCAAATGGCAGCGGCTACGGCAGCCGCCATTTGCGTTCCTGCCTATTGCCATGATAGGCTACGTAAGTATTTACATAGTCTATCACTGCCTGCACAGGGACACAAATGGCCTATCACATAGCCTATCACGGCAAAAGTGGGGAGCGAATGGCAGCCGCAGATACAGCCGCCATTCGCAAAACACTGCGAATGGCAACAGGTAAGAGCTCCATTCTGCATGCATTTCGTGGGGTGGAGGGCGGGGGTCTTCGCTCCACCATGGATTTTGGGGGGCCAACTTCACTGGAATTCGGCCTCCTTGGGATCTGTGGTGGAATTCTCTGACATCCCTGCGCGGAATCCTCCCCGGCCCACTGCGAGGCCACAGAGCCACCAGGCGGGTCCATCCGCTACCAGACTGCCAGTCTTCAGGCGCCATTTGCATCCTCCAGGCTCCATTTGCATCCCTGCCTTTTGCTGTAATAAGCTACATAAATCTTTAGATAATAAAAGATAAAAGATTTACATAGCCTATTTCAGCAAAGGCAGGGACGCAAATGGCGTCCGCTACACTCGACGCCATTTGTGTCCGAAGACAGACATCAGTGCATGGGACAGGCGGCAGTGGCTGGCAGAGGATGGCTGGCAGCAGGTAGGATCTGGCCCGTGTGGATTCCCCCAGTTGGCAGAGGTGAGTCTTTTGTTCCGCCGTGGACTCGGGGGGGGGGGCGGATTCTTAGAATCCAGCCTCACTGGAGTCCATGGCAGAATTCTCTGCCATCCCTAAGCTTGGGGGGGGGCAGCATAAAACCTGGTGGCATCACCCAAAAGGCCACCACGACCCCAAAGCTCAGAAAAAGGGGACACACGGAGGAGGGCCTCTTCGGCCATGAGTAGGCACATAAGGGAACTGGTGTTCCATGAAGTACCGAGACTCCAAGCCATGAAGGGCTTTGTAGGTCAAACCAGCACTTTGAATTGGCCTTAGAGGTCAATTCAAAGCCAGAGCAGGAAGCCAGAGCAGATGAGTCACAGCTAGTGCAATACACTCCAATCGCAGACCCCTTAACAGCAACATTGACCGTGAATCCATTTCCAGGAAGAATTAAACGTACTGAATCTTAACTATAGAAGCCTACGTGGCTGAAGACCAGGGCAGCTAAAGGAGTGGTGTCTGCTACATAAGCCTGCAAAGACACTGTGTTTCTCATTCCAGCAGGTCCTGTGCAAGGTAGATGCAACACCATCCCATTCCCCCATCCTGTGCCCCCCTTACCTTTATGTTTGCTGCTTGCATGTAGGCTCTCCCTGGAGTTCACACAAGTGTTGCAGGAGCTCACCCGGGTCTCTCAAGAGTTCTGTGGCCACTTATTCCATTTCCTTGGGGTGAGTGAAGGAGAGGGCAGGCAAATGCTCTAGAGAGCCCTGCAGAGTGCTCTCCCAACACAGCAAATGCCAAGGTAGGAGAGCAGCTGAGCGGGTTCTACAGAGCACCCACTGGAGGCCACTGAGGTGGGCCCTCCTTGTAGGGGCAGTGAGGAAGGGAGCAGAGTAGAGTGGTGCAATTAAGGATGGCGGAGAATTTCTCCCCGAAACTTCGGGGGGCCGAGCGCCAACGTGTTCGGCCCCCCGAACAAGTTTCGGGGAGAAATCCTCCGCCCCCCTGCCCCCCGCCCCCCCCGGGACGGGACTTACATTCCCTGAATGTCCCTCCCGGCGGCGGGTCCGGCTGGCGGTTCGTCCGGTGTTCGAGCGGGGCGGGAGCGGCAGCCGGTCTTTCGACCGGCTGCCGCCCCCGCCATTGCAATGAAAGAAAAAAAAAATAACGTCCCCTGATAGGCTACGTGACGATTCACGTAGCCTATCATGGCAAGATTTGCAAAGTCAGCCGTGATAGGCTACGTGAATCGTCACGTAGCCTATCAGGGGACTTTTTTTTTTTTTTTTTACTTTCGTGTTCGCGGCCGGGCGAGGCGGGAAGCCTCCTCCCCGGCCTGAATTTCGGCCGGGCGAGGCGGGAAGCCTCCCCCCCCGGCCTGAATTTCGGCCGGGCGAGGCGGGAAGCCTCCCCCCCCGGCCTGAACTTCGCGGGGGGAGCAGCGAAGCGCTCCCCCCCACCACGAAAAAGCTGCGAGAAAAGGTAAGTGACTTTTGTTCACCCCTAGGTGCAATTTCTTCCTTACCCCACTTCACCACCTGATGCAAGCGCCTCACCCTGTTTCATGGTTGGGCCGGCCCTGCATTCCAGCATGTAATGTGAATTGGCTGACTGAACAGGTTCGATCCACTCTGCTAAATTGTTTTACCATTCACAGGATTTTTAAAAATATTGTCATTTTGTGATGGTGTTCTTAGCTTTTTCTTGTACGTTACTTCCCCCATACATTTAGGGAAGTACATCCTAAAAATCTTTTCAACACACAAATAATTGAATCAAGATAATTGTATAAATAAAATGTTTAAAACCCCCTGCACATTCAACTAGCACGTCAGCATCAGCAATGAAGGTTTAGATAAGCCACTTCTGTAACCACCTACATTTATGTAAAATCTCACCTGCAGCTTTTGAGTTCTGGAACGTATTTATCCATGTAGGAATCTCACCCGATCAGGTTTTTGCTAAAACTGATTTCATGTGCACACACCACTCACATACAGATGTTATTCCATTCATAAAATATCTCTGCATTCTATTTCAGCTCACAACTGGACCTTTTTCCCCAGCCTGGGGTGACAAAGTGCTATCTCGTACTTTATACCAGATGGTCCCAAATGATGCTCATCAGTACATTGGGCTTGTCCAGTTACTTGTCCATTTCAACTGGACATGGATTGGGCTCTTTACTTTGGATAATATGCATGCAGAATGGCGTTTGCAAAAATTACTGCCAATGCTTTCACAGGGAGGCATCTGTGTTACCTTTATAGAAAAACTGACAACCTTTGGAAAACGTGGGAGAAAGGCATGGTCATGGCAGAGTGAATCGGAAGGACATTCAGCTTTCATGGAAAGCAAAGCCAATGTATTTCTTGCTGATACTGCAAATCCACTTATAATTACAATAAGCTTGTTAATTCAGAGAGGAGGCCTGGATTCGCCTAGAAGTAAGTTATGGATTATGACAACATATTGGGATTTCACAGCAAGCACCACTGTACTGGGTCATGATATCCAATCCTTGCATGGCATGCTATCCTTCGCAGTCCACTCAAAGGACCCATTAGGATTCAGGGAATTTCTTCAGAGTGTAAATCCTTCCTGGGCAAAAGAAGATGACTTCATCAAGGTATTCTGGGAGAAGGCCTTTAACTGTTCATTGAAACAATCCCGTGAGAGTAGAGTGCTGAAGAAAGACTGCAGTGCGGACGAGAAACTGGAGAGCCTTCCTGGAACTTTCTTTGAGATGAGTATGACTGGTCACAGCTACAATGTTTACAATGCTGCCCTTGCTGTGGCACATGCTTTATATTCCATGTATGTATCAAGATCCAAACACAAATTATGGGAGTCTGGAAGAAAGCTGGTGCCCTGGAATGAGGTGGCATGGCAGGTATTTCCAATCAAAGCCACATCTTTCTTTTCTTTGTTTGGATAGGGAGGTGGCTGTGTAGAGGGTAAGCTGGTACCAGTGCCAGCGGTATTATGTCCTCTTTACATTAAAAGCCTCAGAAGTTACACATGAAGCTTTTCCGAGCTTCTCAATGGAGCATTTCTTAAAGTCATGCATAGGAGTTATTAGGTTTAAGGTTAAGGTTAATAGATATCACTTTGCTCAGTGTCTCCCTCTCCTTTTCCTTTTCTATAGAATCCTGGTCAGTAACTTATTTTTTCCCAGAAGGGAACATTAAGACAAAATGGCATGCGGGGCATACCATAATTCCCTGGTACCCAAACTGATCTGCCACAAATTTCTATTTCTACCTGGTTAGGAAATGGGGCAGACGACTCTTCCCAAGGGACAGGTTTTGCATCCATCTAGCCACATTAAAGCAGTGCGGAAGCAAGACCCAGACTGATGTAAGATAATCTCAACCTTCCTAGGATAGGTACTTGTCAGCATGATCATGAAAATACTTTGTTGTCCATTTGTGTGTTTTTGTCTTTGAATTTAGCTCCATCCGTTTCTGAGGGGCATCTCATTCAACAACAGTGCAGGGGAGGCAGTAGAGTTTGATGAAAATGGAGAAGCAGTCACAGGATTCGATGTTACAAACTGGGTAATTTTCCCAAATCAGTCCTTTCTGAGAGTTAAAGTGGGAATGTTCAATCCAGTAGCTCCTCCTGGAAAAAAGTTAACAGTCCATGATAAAAGCATCGTGTGGCCTAGGACGTTCAAGCAGGTGAGACAGCAAGGATCTTGCCAGATGTAGCACAAGTTGATTGTTTCAAAATACTTTACACCACCTTTCGTGTCCAACATAACCAGGCCGTGTACATTAAGAGAAACACAATATCAATTAAAGAGTCACGGGAGTGCCTTTTTATTGAAGGTGAGTCACACACACACAAGTTCCACCAGTATTAGCCTCAAAATTCTACTGATCATAAAAAAGTGATACATAGTATCCACTTTCTACCTGATGAGGTCTACAATTGTAGAGACTTGTGATAAAAAATTTCCAAAGGTACAAGGAGTTAAAATCTGCTGAAAAGTGACACATTTACACTTTTCCTCTATTTCATCATGGCATTTCATGTATAACTTCTAAATTTTGCTAAAATCTCTTCATGTATTTATTCAGGATTGCTGAGGCTAGGGATGTTGCGGGAACCCGACTGGCTCCGAGAGACCATGCCCCCCCACGACCCCCAGACTGCGTCCACCGAGACGCTGTCCTCACTTGCCCCCACATGCACCCTGCCAGAGTCACCGTGAGCCTGTCGGTTGAGCGCCCACCATTTTCCTGCTTTTGGTTTCTACATAAAAAAGGACGTTTAAAAAATGTGCATATTTAAAAATGTGGAGTTTGGGGCCAGAAAATCTTACTTCAGAAAATCATTATAGAGCTATAATGCCACGAATATTGCACATATTAAGCTTTCCTGCCCCCAAACTGTGCATATTTAAATATGCACATTTTTTAATCTTCCTTTTTTACGCAAAAACCAAAGGAGAGAAAATGGCAGGCGCTCACCGGACAGGATCTAGGGATGTACGGAAGTCACTTACCTTTTCAAAGGGTGACATTCACAGTAGGGGGGGTGGTGCGCCGCACCTCCCCCCCGAAATTCTGCCCCGGCCAGCTCCACTCCGTGGCAACTTCGCGGAGCTGCTGGCCAGGTGCATTCACAGGTCTGCGAAGTTTGCAGGCCTGTGGATGCAAATGGCAACTGGCGTAGCGGCTCCATTTGCATCCCTTCACTGAGTCGTGATAGGCTATGTAAATATATATATAGCCTATCACAGCAAAAGACAGGGACACAAGTGGCAACAGCTACGGCGGCCGCCATTGGCTTTCCTGCCTATTGCCATGATAGGCTTCATAAGTATTTATGTAGCCTATCATGGCTTCCGCAGGGACGCAAATGGTGTCCCGGCGTTAGCCATGATAGGCTATGTAAATACTTATGTAGCTTATCACAGCAGAAGACGCCATTCACAAAGCACCACGAACGGCAGCAGTAAGCTCTGTTCGACGCACATTTCATGGGGTGGTGGGGCGGGGGGCTTCTCTCCACCATGGATTTCGGGGGGCCGAATGCACTGGCAATCGGCCTCCCTGGAATCCGTGGTGAAATTCTCCGCCATCCCTAACAGGATCCTGGCAACCCGCGAGCTTGTGGGCGGCCTAAGCATGGGTCTGTGGGGAAGCAAGCAGGGGTGGTGTGTCAGCGGATGCCTGGGAAACCCAAGCTTGGTTGGGTTCTCACATTCCTAGCTGAGGCGTGCCTTTCTTTGGTTTGGTGAAGTTCTGACCACTGGTTAAAAACTATTAAGGATTTTTTGTCCCATTACAACCTATGGCAGCAAATGCTTGTGAAGGTTTGTCATGCATGTGGAGCATCATTCTGGAGATAGAATGCTCAGCTGCAAATACTTCCGTGTTTTCAAAGGAGTTTGTAGGGGAAATCAAGGACATTCTGCTTCAATGTCTGTTCCGTTATTTCTGGGATGTGACTTCACAACATCAGGCCATAGACAGATTGGGATACCAGCATTGGGTTGCTTGGGGATTTTAACACTTCCCCCTACCCCCCTGCTGTGGTCCCACTCTGATCCAGACAGCCCTGACTCCACTTTCCATTGCCAAACAGGAATGTGCTTACAGAGACCTATTCTGATGTTTGTGCTCAATATGTGAAGGCCTAAATGGACCTGTGGTGACATTGGGGACAGGGCTTACATACGTGCCCATATCCCACTCCCCACATTACCCCTACATACCATCCAGTAAATGCATGCCTAGGGCTTCAGATACAGACAGATTGCTTCTAACTGTGATAACACCTCCAAATAATTTTGTCCCAAACCCACCAACCCAACTACCTCTCTCTCTCTCTCTCTCTCTCACACACACACACACACACACACACACACACACTTTCTTTGAACAGCTTGGGAAGTTCAGGCTCTCTTAAAGAACATTCAAATCCTCCCCCACTGCCACTGCCTTTGAAGGCACTCTCCCATCATGTCCTGTTGATATATGTGTGCTGCCACATGTATATATGTGCCATCATCACACATGTCACTCGCAAATCATATTTTGTTTTGTGCCTGCATTGGTTTTGGTTGATTTTTAAAAAATAACAAAAAATGGACCCCACCTCCATTTCCCAGCCACCAAATAAGGTGGAAAAACAGGGAGATCTGTGTTGGCTCAGCCATGGCACATACATGCACCTAAAACATACATGAAGCACTGGCACAACAGCTGTTTTTTACATCTTGTAAGGGGTACCACAGCAATTCCTTAGAGGAGACACCCGATGGATGGTGTGATTACGGGTGTACGAAACCCCGCTTACCTGGCTGCGCCAGGTTCTGCAGCTGGGGGAGGCGATCCGTTCCTCCCCCTGGAATCCTCGACAGGGGGGGAGGCGATCCGTTCCCCCCCCCAGAATCCTGCCGGGCCGGCTCCGCTCCGCAGCCACGCCATGGAGCTGCCAGCCAGGCCAACCCACAGCAGGGCCTCCAGCCGCTGCTGGGCTGGTGTGGATGCAAATGGCATCCTGCATAGGGGACGCCATTTGTGTCCCTACACAAGCCCATGATAGGCTATGTAAATATTTACGTAGCCTATCACCCCTAAAGCGGGAACGCAAATGGCGTAGGGGACGCCATTTGGGTCCCTGCTTTAGCCATGATAGGCTACGTAAATATATATGTAGCCCATCACAGGCTGGCGTAGGGACGCAAATAGCAGCCACTACAAGGGCCGCCATTTGTGGCCCCAGCAGCCATGCACTGCCACCGCCACTGCTGCCGCCACCACCGGAGCCAGAGCCAGGTAGGCTCCGTTTCGCAGGGCTTTCAGGGGGTGGAGGGGCGGGGAGCTCCATTCCGCCATGGACTCTGGAGGCCCGAATTCACTGGAATTCAGCCCCCCTGGGATCCATGGCGGAATTCTCTAACTTCCTGAGGTGTGATTCAAAAACACACATGCACACACAGGGTAGAAAAACAAGCAGCAGGGCTGGGGGCGGTGGCCTTTATCCATAACTGCTTCATGTTGATCACTAGGAAAACCTCCACCTTAGTTTGGGCTGTGAGGGCCTGTACCTTGTCTTGGGCAAAGAGACAGATTGGGGATGCTATTGAGAAACTGCCCACACTGCTGCCCAATGGCCTCCCTGACCAAGCTGGCTGAGGGGTCTCAGATGTAGGGATGTTGGAGAAATCCGCCACAGACTCCAGTGAGACAGGATTCTTTGAAATCCAGCCCCCTGGTTTCCATGGTGGAACGGACTACTCCCCCACTACCACCCCCCAATATCTCCCCGGGACAGACCTACCTGGCAGTGGATGCAGCGGCAGCAGATGTGGTGGCTGATGCAGCGGCGGTGGCGGCAGCGGTGGCTCCGGCTCGTCTTCTGGCCCATGCCGGGCTGCTGTGGCCACAAATGGCAGCCGTCATAGTGGCCGCCATTTGCATGCCTGCATTAGGCCATGATGGGCTATGTAAATACTTACATAGCCTATCATGCCCTAAACCAGGGACGCAAATGGCGGCCGCCACGACGGCCACCATTTGCAGCCACAGCAGCCCGGCAGTGGCTGGAAGTCCAGCTGTGGCCAGCCTCGGCTGGCCCTGGCTGGCAGCTCTGCAGCCTTGCCGCAAAGCAGAGCCAGCTGGGGAGGATTCCAGGGGGAGGGACGGAACAAGGTAAGGGATTCGTACATCCCTACTCAAATGTTTTGTTGGAGAACCCTAGAACTATGGTCCTGGAAGAATTCAACATCCACGCTGCTGCTGCCTTAACAGGACCAGCTCAGGACTTCATGTCCTCTACAACAACTATGGGGTCGTCTTGGCTCTTCATGGGCAGGATTTGTGCTCTAATCCACCTGCAACTTTGCACAACCCCCCCCCCCCACACACACACACACTAAAGTTCCTGAGTTTCAGGAACTATCATGCTGCTTGGCTTGCAAATGCAAGCCAAGCCGGGTCCATGCCAGGGATCCGTTGAACTCTAAAAGGGCCTAAGCATCTATCCAGTTTAGAACACCTTGATACTTTACACCCACAAGTGAAACCGTAATGACCAAAACATCTTTTTCTCAGTGCTGTCCATTCTCCACTGATGTTTCTGATTAGGTGCTGCCCATTTCTGTGTGCAATGACAACTGCCATCCTGGTCACATCAGGAAAAAGAAGGAAGGGGAGCCATTTTGCTGCTATGATTGTGCCCCATGTCCTCAAGGGAAGATTTCTGATCAGACCGGTAGGAATCATGGTTCTTCATAGATGTCAAGCATACTGCATCTCATATCTGGCTATAGGAAGAGGTCTTGTTATACAAGAATGCAGACCTCTCTTTTACATTCAGGCCTAGGTATGCTTGGTCACACATTTTGACACTAGTCTAAACATTGGATTGATGGTTTGTTTCAGTTGGAAATGTGCTTCATACGTAAAGGAAAGAAGGAAGATATATATATATATCCAGCTACTGACAAAGAACGCAGTGCTGTGTCATCAAGTATCAGTGCAGACTCTGTGGGAGCCCAATAATTCAATGTTTCTTACATAATACAAAATAAAAAGAAACCACTCCATATGCAAAGCTAGGAGCCAGGGGGAAGGATTATAGTGTCTGTGTAAATTTTGCTATATACACTTATAGATGGATAGACAACAGGCAGAAAGACAAATCATCACCCTTAGCTTCCAATTTCCTGGCTTGTTTGAGTTTGACCCAGGATAAGATAGCCTTAATTCTGGTGTTAACCTGGCAAGATTAATGGGGCCAGAATGACCAGACGTATTCCTTAATAGTAAGAGGCAAAGTTTCCAAGCACACCTTCTGTTAAGGAATTTGAACAACAATCCCCCAGGAGGGCTTGGATATGGTTAGAGAAGATGACACAACCTTATTCACCTCCTCCAGCAAGGCAGGGGCAAGCTAGGTGTGAGTGGGAAACAGCAGAAGAACTTTGGGAAGACAAAAGATAGAGAATGGGAATGAGAGTGAAGTGACCTATAAACTCGGAAGCACTGGGGGATAGTATCTCCCTCTCTGGAGATCTGATGTGGGAAAGGCAGGGCTGCTATTGGATTGTTTTCTTTCACCTCTATTCAGTCTATGTATTTGTAAATTACATGCAACTATTTCAAAATGCCATAAGCCTCCAATGCCATAAGCCTCCTCTTTCTAAAAGAAATGAAACCCAGGTAAGCACAACACCCAAGTCCAGCAGTACCATCAGGCTCAGGAGGCCTCCTACCTAGGGATGTACGAAAGTCACTTTCGTTCCCTTATTTTCACTGTAGTCTACGTAAATCTTTATGTAGACTAGACGTGCCAAACTAAGGAACGCAAATGGTGGCGCCCATGGCCGCCGCCATTTGCGTACGTGCTTTTTTTCTTTTTTCAAAGTCACCCGTGATAGGCTACGTGACGATTTACATAGCCGATCAGGGATGACTTTGGAAATCTATTCGTGTGTGTTGTTTTTTACTTTACTTTTTTTTTCGCGGCTGGGGAGATGGAGCGCTCCTCCCAGGACTGAATTTCAGCAGCAAGGGATGGGGCGCCTCCCCCCCCGGCCTGAATTTCTGCCAGGCGAGGCGGGGCGCCTCCCCCCCCTTGCCTGAACTTCGGGGGGAGAACAGAAGCACCTCCCCCCACCGCAAAGGAAGCTGCGGGACCAGGTAAGTCCCTTTCATCCATCCCTATTGCTCGCCTACATCAGGCAGTGGCACTGCAGTTGGAGAGGGAGAGAGAGGGCTCCTTCACACCGGGCTTTTATCCTATGATTGAGATTGCTCCTTCACAGACATTTGCAGGCTCTTTAAATGACACTGTGATCATCCAAGGCGTTTCCTGCACTAAATGCCCTTTGTTCTGCTTTTAAAGAGATCACAGATCATGAGCTATCAAATTACCCTGTTGTGTTCTGCTCAATTTTCCTCTATGAAAAGAGTAAACGTGGCAACAAAAGGAGCGAGATCAATGAAAGATAATGGAAGACTCAGATATGGGGAGAAGTAGAGGAAAAGGGTGGGGGAAAGGAAAGCACGTGTAAAAGGGCGTCGAAGTGATCCTGAAATTAAATGGAAGCAGAAAGCCCTATTTTAAATGCAGGATTTTAGGCTGGTGTAGAGATGCCAGAGAAAGAGAGAGAGCAACATGAGTTGCTGGGGAACATGGGTGAGAGGGTGCTGTTGCACTCATGTCCTGCTTGTGGACTTCTCATTCTGGCATCTGGTTGGCCATTGTGGGAACAGAATGCTCCAATAGATGGACCCTTGGCCTGATGTAGCCTGGCTCTTATTTTCTTAAGTGTGTGTGTGTGTGTGTGTGTGTGTGTGTGTGTGTCTGAGAGAGAGAGAGAGAGAGAGAGAGAGACAGAGACAGAGACAGAGACAGAGAGAGAGAGCAGCCTCCGGGTGAGCTTGTGGTTCACAGGTGAGATTTAAACCCAGATGTCTTAGCTCAAAGTTCATGCATCACCATAATACATCATGAAGCACCATGTTCTCTCTCATGACAGAGGCATATTTTATTTATTTATTTATTTTGTTTTCCGGACGTGGATTAAGGCAGATGTATTTGGGCAAAGCTCTCTGATAGCGATAGGATATATGAATAATTCAAGACAAGTTACTTTCAAGGCCTCTACCATCTTCTCAGATTCCATCTGCTCTCTATCTCTTATTAAAAAGCACTACTTTTTCTTTCCAGATATGGATTCCTGTATTGAATGTTCAGAAGATCACTATCCAAACTTAGAACAGGATCAATGCATTCCCAAGGTTATAAGCTATCTCTCCTATGAGGAACCCTTGGGGATTTCATTGTCTTTGTCTGCTGTTGCTTTTGCTGTGATCACAGCTTTGGTACTTGGAAACTTTGTGAAACACCAGGACACACCCATAGTCAAAGCCAACAACCGGAGCCTCACCTACATCCTGCTCATCTCCCTCCTTTGCTGCTTCCTCTGCTCCTTGCTCTTCATCGGACAGCCAAAGAAGATAACTTGCCTTCTCCGGCAAACAGCTTTTGGCATCGTCTTCTCAGTTGCTCTTTCTGCTCTTTTGGCAAAAACCATCACTGTGGTTCTGGCATTCATGGCTACCAAACCAGGATCCAAGATGAGGAAATGGGTAGGGAAAAGGGTGGCCAATTTGATCGTCATTTCCTGCTCCTCTATTCAAACAGGAATTTGCTTGATTTGGTTAAGTACATTTCCTCCATTCCCAGATATGGACATGCATTCACTGACTGGGGAAATTGTAGCAGAATGCAATGAAGGCTCAGTCACCATGTTCTACTCTGTTCTGGGCTACATGGGTGTTCTGGCCATTGTCAGCTTCACAGTAGCTTTTCCAGCCAGGAAGTTGCCAGACAGTTTCAATGAGGCCAAATTCATCACATTCAGCATGTTGGTCTTTTGCAGCGTTTGGCTCTCCTTTGTTCCAGCCTATCTGAGTACCAAAGGAAAATATCTGGTGGCAGTGGAGATCTTCTCTATCCTAACCTCCAGTGCTGGCTTGCTGGCTTGCATCTTTTTCCCTAAATGCTACATCATAGTGTTCAGGCCCCACCAGAACATCAGGGAGCAAATAACAAGGTCAAAAAACTAACAAGGAATGCCAGAAACGGTTTCCTTTTTCCAAAATGTGTGAATAATTGGTCTGAATTGCTTATGAATAACACGTTGTGGTCCTACGTCACCCCTGAACAGGGCCGCCTCTTATATTGAAAAATGTGGGATCTGATCTATGCAAATTAGTTGCATGTTTTTCCTTCTGAGTATATCAGAAGTCCAAACTAGCAATGATCAGTCACATTTCTGGTGACTACAGACCTGTTGTACCTTTGGCCTTTATACTACACAAGGAGTCAGGTATACATACTTTGACTAAGGCTGGATTTACACTTAGCGCCTTTTTTTGCTTCCAATGAGGTTTCACCACCCACCTTTCACACTATGCAGTACCTGCCTTGAATTGGAACCGGAAATTCCAACTTCCGTGCTCCCGCTTTCAATACCCTAAAATCCCGGTATTTACCCTTAATGTGCTCTGACTGTCCGCCCTCACTACTGTATCCGGTCATAGTCCCCTCCCCCGCCTGTCCATATACGGCGGTGTTTGTATTTCCCCCCTGTCCAATCACAGCTCTTGACGGCCCCATGTCTTCTTCCGGCTACTCATCGCATAGCTTCCTCAGCAGCCCCCGTTTCCTCAGCAACAAGCAAAGGGCTGGATGTGCGCACGCTTGTCTGATTTTGGAAGCTAAGCAGGGTCAGTCCAGGTCAGTGCTTGGATGGGAGACCACCTGGGTATCAGGCTTCTTGCATTTCGCAGGGGGTTGTTCTATCCCTTCAAATCAGACTAAGTTTGACCTGCTTCTCCTATCCCCTGCTCCAGATGTTTGTTTGTTGGTTTGTTTGTTTGTTTGTTTAAATTAAGGCGTTATCCCCGCAGAATCGGGGCTTCTCTGCGATGTTTTTTTTTCTAATTGAGGCATGATCTTTGAAGTTGTGAAGCTTTGAGACACAGACTTACTAACTTACTAACAGATACATACACAGCCAGTGCTGGTCCAGGATATTTTGCTGCCTGAGGAGGACCAGCAAATGCCTCCCATTTCTCTAGGGATGGCAGGGGGTTCTGCCACAGATTCCAGTGAGGCCAGATTCTTTAGAATGCTTTAGAATCTGGCCCCCCAGAATCCATGGCGGAACGGCCTCCTGCCTCCCCCCCCCCACGGAATCCCCCGGGATGGAACTTACCTGGGGCGGATGTGGCGGATTCGGCGGAAGTGGCGGTGGCTCCGGTGGCAGCTCTGGTGGTGGCAGGGGCGGCTGGTCTCCTGGCCGTCCACAGCCGGGCTGCTGCAGCCACCATTGCTGTTCTTGCAGCTGTGATAGGCTACGTAAGAATTTACGTAGCCTATCGAGGCTAACCCGCCCAAAAAATATCAGCGTATGCAAATGGCGGCAGCTATGGTGGCCACCATATGCGTTCCCTATTTTTCACTGTTCTAGCCTACGTAAATATTTACATATGCAATTACAGCGAAAAAAAAGGGAACCGCAAATAGCGTAGTGGGCGCTATTTCCATTCTTTTTTTCCCTGCCATTTTATCCTACGTAAATATTTACGTAGGCTTCTATGGCAAAAAAAAGAAAGAAACGCAAATAGCACCCAGTACGCTATTTGTGTTCCCCCTTTTTTTTGCCGTTTTATCTTATGTAAATGTTTACGTAAGATAAACCGGCGAAAAATAGAGAACGCAAATGGCGGCCACCGTAGCCGCCGCCATTTGCGTACGCTGCATTGTTGTTGTTGTTTTTAGGTTAGCCATGATATGCTACGTAAATTCTCACATAGCCTATGATGGTCCAAGGACAGCAATGGCGGCGGCAGCAGCCCTACCGCGCCCGACCAGGAGACCAGCCACCGCTGCCGCTTCCGCATCCATCGCATCCGCCCCAGGTAAGTGCCATCTTGGGGGTCATTCTGTGGGGGGAAATATGACAGGTGGACTCCATGCCAGGACTTCAGCAGAGGAACAGAAGCTTCATGATAATTATCCCTCATTTTGGATTGGAAGAAAATCCACAAACCAGACTTCTCACCTATGTTGACAGATGCTCCATCTGTGGCCGAGGAGGATACACACATGAAGATGTGCCCAGCTGCTGCACGTCAAAACTGTCTTGTAGGGACGGACGAACTACCCCACCCCCACCCCACCCCACCCCGTGCACAGCTTCCCAAACCGTCACCACTTACCTGCCCTGTTAAGTTCCCTGGGTGAGCTGCTGAGTGGTCCATGGGCACCTGATTCCTCAGCAAGCTGCTGAGTAGAAATGCAGATAAATGGTGGTTTGTTGTTTTCCATGAAAGACAGCTTACATAAAGTGGCCATGTACACAAGATTATATGTGTGAATGGACTGTTCACACCTATAATTATGCATACTTGGCCACTTTACAGCTGCCATTTGCATATGATGCGTTTTACAGGAAATGAGCCGCCATTCCCACACAAAATGGCAGCCCACTGAGGAGTCAGGCACCCGCAGACCACCCTGTGGCTCACCCAGGGAACTGAACAGGGTGGGTAAGTGGTTGCGGTCCTCAGACAGGTGTCCAGAAAGCTGGGTGGGGAGGAGTACATCAGACTCAGCCGCCCTCTCAGACTCCCACAACATCCCTACTGTCTTGGTGCAGGTGTCTTCAACTGCCTCCAGCACTCCTTTTGTGCTAGGGTTCACTAGCACCTAAAAACTACTGCTTTTCATCCCCAGATTTTGCAGTGACTTTCACCATTACATACATTTTGTCAGTTCTAGTTCAGTCCACAGTGCCATCACACCTCAGGGACTGCACTGCACCAATGTACCTTCAGTCAATTTCTTGGTGAGACTGTCTGTCACTTTCGACAGCGCACTGCATAAATTCTTTGTGGGCATTTGGAGTCAAGTACTGAAAGTCCATCTCAATCCTATGTACCAGTTCTGCACTGATGGGGGAGGGGGGACACCTAGATGCTAACTTACAACTACTCTTGCAGGAAATGAGTACTAGGGATGGGGGAGAATTTCTCCCCAAAACTTGGGGGGCCGAGTGCCAACACATTCGGCCCCCCAAAATCGGTGGTGAAATTCTCCGCCCCCCCGCCACCCTCCCCCCGGGATGGGACTTACCTTTCACGAATGTCCCTCCCGGTGGCGGGTCCCGGCGGCGGTTCGTCGGGTCTTCGTCAGGGGCGGGGGCGGCAGCCAGTCTTTTGACCAGCTGCCGCCGCCGCCATTACAAGTGCAGTAAAAAAAAAAAAAGCTATTTGCATTCCCCTTATTTTCGCCGTAGTCTATGTAAATCTGTACTTAGACTACAGGGACCAAATAAGGAACGCAAATGGAGGCTCCCTATGGGGGCCGCCATTTGCGTATGCGATTTTTTTTTTCCAAAGTCACCTGTGATAGGCTACGTGACGATTAATGTAGACTATCACGGCTGACTTTGGAAATCTAGGCGTGATAGGCTACATTAATCGTTACGTAGCCTATCACGGGGGTGGTTTTTTTTTTTTTTCGTGGCCGGGTAGACGGGGAGCTTCTACCCGGCCTGAATTTCGGCCGGGTGAGGCGGGGCGCCTCCCCCCCCTCGCATGAACTTTGGGGGGAGAAGCGAAGTGCCTCCCCCCCACCGCGAAGCAAGCTTCGAGGACAGGTAAGGGACTTTCATCCATCCCTAATGAGTACACACTGAGAGTCAGTTTCTTTGCAACTCCTTAAGTGCGCCGGAGGAGGATGCCAACTCGGCTAGTTTTTCATTAGTCTTGGATATTGCTTCTCCCATAAAGGAGACCTGTGTGGCTTCCACAGGTGCCAATGCTGACAGCTGGCATGTTTTAATACTTTTACTCGGCTAGTATTGTTTCAGATGCTTCTGAATGTTCTCACTCCTGTAAATACTCCCACATTCTTTCGTGACTGGGGGCAGAGGACGATATCTGAGTACTTTTCGAAAACAATCTTATTATGTTGGGAAACCTGAAACATGCTCCACACCTAACCAAGTGCTTGCCATTTCGATGAAAGTGTTTGAAGTCATTGTCTTTTGGACGGTGCTTGATTAATTGGGAGGCTGGTTTCATAACACCTGGTGACCTGACACTCCAGATGTGGTTGACTTGGACACGGTGCTTTCAGCATCTCCGACGGCATTGTGCGCTTCCCCAGTTTTCTCCTGACAGTCGGCAGAGCCAGGGGCATCTGGGAGTACAGGTGGCGGAGCAGGAGGCCTTGCAGTGGTATTCGCAAGTGCTGGAGGTTGAAGAGCAGGCGTGGATGGTAGGGATGTCTGAAATTTCCGCCACCGATCTCAGGAAGGCCGAATGCCAGCGCATTCGGCCCCCCGAAATTGGTGGCAGAATGGCCCCCGGCCACCCCGCCACCCCAGGACGGGACTAACCTTAGGCAGATCTTCCCGGCGGCGGCGGCGGCTGCGGCGGCGGTTCGGCAGTGGCAGCTGCGGCAGCCAGTCTGCCGACCGGCTGCCACTGCCGCCATTTCCTGGTAAAACAAAAACAAAAAAAAGTGATAGGCTACATAAATATTTACGTAGCCTATCACAGGTGATTTAAAAAAAAACACGCGCCTACGCAAATGGCGGCACCCATTGCATCTACGCTATTTGCGTTCCCCTTATTTTCACCGTCTTAGTCTACGTAAACGTTTACTTAGACTAAGACATGCCAAAATAAGGAACACAAATGGTGGAGCCCATGGGCACCGCCATTTGCGTATGCGTGTTGTTGTTGTTTTTTAATCAGCCGTGATAGGCTACGTAAACATTTCCATAGCCTATCATGGCTGACTGCAGGGACACAAATGGCGGCGGCTATGGCTGCCGCCATTTGCGTCCCTGCTAGCCAGTGGCCGGCTGTCCGGGTGCTGGCTGAACTGGCCGGCGGCTCCGCAGAATCCCTGCGGAGCGGAGCCGGCCAGCCAGGATTCCGGGGGGAGGAATGGAGTGCCTCCCTCCCTGGCCAGGATTCCGGGGGGAGGGATGGAATGCCACCCCCCCAGCATCAGCATAATCCGCGGAAAGGTAAGTACCTTTCGTACATCCCTAGTGGATGGGAGCTTAGCTGCAAGTGACATGTTGGCAGGGGGTGCATGAGTCATGTCAGCTGGCAAAGCCGCCACAGGTGGGGGTGGGGGTGCATTGTGGGATGGTAGAAGCCAGTATTGCAGGGAGCTTGGTTTTACATCAGCAGCCTTGCACTGATGTTTGGTTTTTTTCATTCTAATTAAACTGATTTATATATATCAAATTATATTATATTTTATATCCTATTACATTGATATGAGTATGTTTATGTACTTCCCATGAGCTTTGTCATAAGACACTGTAGTGTGTCTGCATGTGTTGGCCCTCTAATAGAGGGAATCCCCTTGTCGCCTAACTCAAGCGTTCCACCACCCCCCATTGTAGTAAAGTGCCTGGCTTCTAAAAGGTTCTCCACCAATTCCTGGTGAATTTAATCCCAAATGTTTTACCATGTAAGATGAAAATTAGATCACTTTGTGTTGAGCCAGACCCGATCTTCCTGCTACGCCAGTTGTTCCCAACCCCTTCCAATAGATTTGCAGGTTAAGGGTAGCTATGCAGTTTCTGAGCTGCCATTTTGTTAGTGGCCTCTATTCCCTGACAGCTTTAGAAGCTATTATCCCTAGCATACCATACAGAACCTTTAACATATTTTGCAGGACAACCACTATTTCCCAGGACTATAGACTCTTTCACAGCTACATAGCGTGCATCTCTTACTAACAATCCACAATTCCTCACGTTGTGAGTCTGAGGTCAAAAATACTGGGTCTATGAAATGATATGAGCAATATTCTCTGTGTCTCACTAATCTGAGCAGGATGCCGGCTGATATTCCCCTTGCTCTGGACAGAGAGAGGTTGGATGCACCAGGTCTTTGGCCCCCACTGCTGCTTCCCCTGCTCTAGGTGTCACAACAATGCCAGCACGGGGAAAGCACATTTTCTCCCCTGTAATTATCAACACGTCTCTGATTAACTGTCCTCCTCACTAAGCCCCAAGGGATATCTAGAGGCCTCAAAAATACATAACAACAACACTCGGATATTTTATAAAGCCATCCTTATGAAAGCTGGGCCAAAGGGCCAGAACCAGTGTCCCACAGAGGGCTGATAATATTAAGCGATGTCTGTGCTGCAGACTGGGATTCCCATAGAGATAAAATATGAATAGTAGTTTGAAATATCTGCAACTACTAGGACCATCTCTACTAGGACCAGAGAGCTTTGGCTATGGGGCGGTATAGAAATATAAAATAATAATAATAATAATAATAATAATAATAATAAATCTTCTTTCCAAAGGATTTTTCCATTTCTCAATATTGTTTGGTGCATCAGTACAGGAAAGGATCAAAATTTCCACAGAGATATACACCCGCATGAAGTAGTAACAAACCCCCCCTCAACATTCTGCAATTTAAAACTGGGGAACCGGTGTAGTTCTCCTCTTATAAAAATATAGCGGTTTTCAGTAGGGTCAGCTCCAGTTCAAGGCAGGTTAGAAGCAGGCGATTCCGAGATGTCAAATTCTCTTGAGAACAACAGAGAACTATGTGTCTAGATGGGAACTTCAGCCCTCCAAATGCTCATGTCATTGTTATGGTTGCTAGGGCTGCTGCTCCCTCATTTTATGCGCAAGACAGAGTCTGTTCATCGCAGCATGAAGACTCCTTCCCATAAATGCAGAGCAAGTGACCATATCACTAGTCGGCATGAGTTTTATCAGCGGGGAGACCTTGTCGTTGGAGAGGTTGCTTCTACGTTCTCTTTCTGGTACCCCTCTACAACTTTCAGTGAAAAGCCATCTTCAGCGTTCATGAAGCAACTAATGTAAGGACTTCTGTATGTAAGGAATTTGATCTAATGTATGAAGGAAATAAATGCAAACTGTGGTGCCATAGTATGTGTCTCAAAATTAGGACTCCTCGCTTGCTGCACTTGCTCCTTGTTGTTGTTGTTGTTGTTCAGCCGTTAAGATGAGGGATGTTAGAGAATTCCTCCATGGATCTCAGTGTGGCTATGAAATCCATGGCAGAACGAAAACCCCCCACTCCCCCACCCCGCGAAATGGGCCCGGAATGGAACACCTACCTGTTGCCATCCGCACTGACTTGCGAATGGCAGCCACGTCCCTGCAGGCTGCCCAGCGGCCGGATGTCCGGCTGCGGGCGGCCCCGGCTGGCAGCTCCGAGGAATCTCTCCGGAGCCAGCTAGAGAGAATTTCAGGGGGAGGGACAGAGCGCCTTCCCCCCGCGAATGTCACCCTTCGAAAAGGTAAGTGACTTTCGTACATCCCTAGTTAAGTCGTGTCCGACTCTTCATGACCCCATCATAATTTTACAAGGGGACTATGATGCTGGCAATTTTATTTTTGATCCATTTCCTAATTATGCCTAAGACGGAAAGTGCCTTTTTGCACTGCAGATGCACATTGGGGCAACATTTTCATCAGGCTGCCCACCAAAACCCCAAGATCTCTTTCTTTGTCAGTCACTGCTGGCTCAAATCCCATCAGCTGATTTGTGAAGTTGAGATTCTTTGCCCCTACGCGCATCACTTTACAGTTACTTACACTGAATCACAGTTGATATTTTGATACCAGTTCTCCCAGTTTGGAAAGATCCTTTTGGAGCTCCTCATAGTCCCTTTCTGTGTTAACAGGGATCTTTAGTGGCCACTCCTCTGTATCTAAACCAGAGCAAACAGTAGTAGACTTTGCTGGAAGCAACGCATTGGTAACCTGGAAATCTTCCTGGTTATACTGGAATTGTGAACTCATTGGGATGTCTTCTGTGAACAGCTGAACCCCAGGCTGATGGGGTTGTTCATTGCGATGTTCATGAACAGGTTCTTGTCAAGGAACTAAGTGGTGATCTGTTAACTGTGGATCTTTATTGGGACAGTAAAGGCTTATAGCTGATTATTGGAATTACTGAAGTAAGAGATTTTACTGTGAGTTGTGTCTTGGCTCTGGGAAGACAGGTTCCAACAGCCTTGATGCTATTAGTAATATGCTCCTCAAAATGCTCTTTTGCATCTCTTATTATTTGCTTGCAACTCCTTTGCACAAGGTTGTGCTCCCATTTATTCTCCTCATTTGGCCAAGGCTTTCATTTTCTGAATGAAGCACTCTTTTCTTTAAGAACGTCCTAGACATTGCTCATTAACCATGCTGTTGACCTCTTGGACTTCGTGTTACATTTCCTGGCCTGTAGTATACATTCTAGCTGAGCATCTATTATTCTGGTTTCAAGTAACCTCCAAGCAATTCGAAGGTATTTAACCCTCTTGACACCCTTTTCAACTGCCTTCATACCAGTTCTTTCATTTTAGAGAAGTTTTTTCTTTTGAATTCAAATGTGTCCACATTGGACTTGCTTGGCAATTTTCCACTTAAATACAGTATGAATGAAATCTAGCCTCCATCCTCCTTTGTGTGCTGTGTGTGAGTGCTAACTGGATGTATTTCAAACACATTTGGTTGGAGTTCCGTTTCCTTCCCTGGCTGACAAGTAGAAAGGATTGTGGATGGGACCCCTTTTGCACCCCCTGCTTCTCTCCTCATGATCTTTTTAAATGGTTGTATAATTCTACCTGAACAGGCAATCAACATTTGCAGTGAACAAACGTGATGCTGACCCGCTCTTAAAGAAACAGGGGGCGAGAGTACAAAGCACTGGAAAAGTAGAGTAAATTATAAGTGTATGCTGGATAGACCCCTTCCCCCTTCTAGCTACAGTGACTATGCATTGGGAACTGGCCTGATCATACCATCTTGCATTAGGATAAATCTTCCTTTCACCCCTTCTTCTCCCTTCTCTCTACATTCACCCCACACACACACTTTCATATTCCTTCACAAGTGTTTTAGTAACTTCTGCTTACCTAATGCCATCCTTCTAACTCCACAAACCCTTTCTACTGCCAGCTGAACACTCTGCACATATCTACAGCCTAGTTTTAGGTCTGGAGCCAGTCTCCATGGGAACTCAGCTAACCTCCCCATGATCCAAGTTTTAACAGCTCAAATGGTTTATTTTTCTGGTGTCTAAATTGCAATTGTGCTACCACAGTATTTCCCCAAAAGTAATGTGTTAGTTTTAATACTTATTTGTGTTAGCTAAAGAGATACACCATTGTTTTCATACCTGAGTTAACCCCCTTTGCCCATGACACCCTATTGCCAATGTTAATAAGTTCCTTTTTATGAATGTGTGACTTTTAGAACATGAGCAACTTTGTACACATAACTAGAAGGAGCACATCCAGTAACACCATCATGTGTACTCTCCATTGCTAACCTTATCTTCCATAAATTACTTCAATCCTGTTTAAAGCCTTCTAAGTTCATGGCCAGTTCTAATCTGTATGATAGGACTGTAGTAACGATTGCTTGGAAAATGTTGTTTTTGTTGTTTATTCGTTCAGTCGCTTCTGACTCTTCATGACTTCATGGACCAGCCCACACCAGAGCTTCCTGTCGGCCGTTGCCACCCCCAGCTCCCCCAAGATCGAGTCCGTCACCTCCTGAATATCCATCCATTTTGCTCTTGGTCAGCCCCTCTTCCTTTTGCCTTCCACTTTCCCGAGCATCAGCATCTTCTCCAGGGTATCCTGTCTTCTCATGATGTGGCCAAAGGACTTCAGTTTTGCCTTTAATATCCTTCCCTCAAGAGAGTAGTCTGGCTTTATTTCCTGGAGTATGGACTGGTTTGATCTTCTTGCAGTCCAAGGCACTCTCAGAATTTTCCTCCAACATCACAGTTCAAAAGCATCTATCTTCCTTCGTAGGGATGGTGGAGAATTTCTCCCCGAAACTTCGGGGGGCCGAGCGCCAACGTGTTCGGCCCCCCAAAGAAGTTTCAGGGAGAAATTCTCTGCACCCCCCGCACCCCCCCCCCCAGGATGGGACTTACCTTTCCCGAATGTCCCTCCCGGCGGTGGGTCCCGGCGGCTGTTCGTCGGGTCTTCGTCAGGGGCGGGAGCGGCAGCCAGTCTTTCAACTGGCTGTCGCCGCCGCCATTCCAATAAAAGTAAAAAAAAAAAAAAAAAGAAACGCCCCCGTGATAGGCTACGTGATGATTAACGTAGCCTATCACGGCTAGATTTGCAAAGTCAGCCATGATAGGCTACATCAATCGTCACGTAGCCTATCACGGGTGACTTAAAAAAAAAAAAAAGCGCGTACAGCTAATGGCAGCCCCCATAGGGAGCCGCCATTCCCGTTCCTTATTTGGTCGCTGTAGTCTACGTAAAGATTACGTAGACTACGGAGAAAATAAGGGCAACGCTATTTGCGTTGCCCTTATTTTCGCCGTAGTCTACGTAAAGATTTACGTAGACTACAGTGACCAAATAAGGAACGCGAATGGCAGCTCCCTATGGGGGCCGCCATTTGCGTACACGCTTTTTTTTTTTTAAAAGTCACCTGTGATAGGCTATGTGACGATTTACGTAGCCTATCATGGCTGACTTTGCAGATCTAGCTGTGATAGGCTACGTTAATTGTCACATAGCCTATCACGGGGGCGTTTATTTTTTTTTTAAAAAAAACTTTTTATTTTGCGGCCGTGCGAGGCGAGGCGCCTCCTCCCCGGCCTGAATTTCGGCCAGGCGAGGCGGGAAGCCTCCCCCCCGGCCTGAATTTCAGCTGGGCGACTTGGGAAGCCTCCCCCCCCAGCCTGAACTTCGGAGGGAGAGCAGCGAAGTGCCTCCCCCCCACTGCAAAAAGCTGCGTGACCAGGTAAGTGGCTTTCGTACACTCCTATTCCTTCGCTCAGCCTTCCTTATGGTCCAGCTCTCACAACCATAGGTTACTATGGGGAATACCATTGCTTTAACTATGCGGACCTTTGTTGTCAGTGTGATGTCTCTGCTCTTCCATATTTTATCAAGATTTGTCATTGCTCTCCTCCCAAGAAGTAAACGTCTTCTGATTTCCTGGCTGCAGTCAGCGTCTGCAGTAATCTTTGCACATAAAAAGACAAAGTCTGTCACTGCCTCCACGTTTTCTCCCTCTATTTGCCAGTTATCAATCAAGCTGGTTGCCATAATCTTGGGTTTTTTTAGGTTTAACTGCAACCCAGCTTTTGCACTTTCTTCTTTCACCCTCGTCATAAAGTTCCTCAACTCCTCCTCACTTTCAGCCATCAAAGTGGTATCATCTGCATATCGGAGATTGTTAATGTTTCTTCCACTGATTTTAACTCCAGCCTTGGATTCATCAAGTGCAGCACATCTGTGTGCAGGTTGAATAGGTCAGGTGAGAGAATACAACCCTGCCATACTCCTTTCCCAATCTTCAAGCAGTCCGTTGTTCCATGGTCTGTTCTTACCGTTGCTACTTGGTCGTTATACAGATTCCTCAGGAGGCAGACATGATGATTTGGTATCCCCATACCACCCAAAACTTGCCACAATTTGTAATGATCCACACAGTCTAAGGCTTTAGAATAGTCAATAAAACAGAAATAGATGTTTTTCTGGAACTCCCTGGCTTTCTCCATTTGTTGTTCAGTCGTGTAGTCGTGTCAGACTCTTTGTGACCCCATGGACCATAGCACACCAGTCCTTCCTGTCCTCCACTCTCTCCCGGAGTGTGCTCAAGTTCATATTCATTGCATTGGGGATGCTATCTAGCCATCTCATCCTCTGCTGTCCCCTTCTCCTTTTGCCTTCAATCTTTCCCAGCATCAGGGTGTTTTCCAGAGAGTTTTCTCTTCGCATTAGGTGGCCAAAATATTTGAGCTTCAGCTTCAGTATCTGTCCTTCCAATGAGCACTCAGGGTTGATTTCCTTTAGGATGGACTGATTTGACCTCCTTGCAGTCCAGGGGACTCGTAAGCGCCTTCTCCAGCACCACAGTTGGAAATGGAAAGCATCAATTCTTTGGCGCTCAGCCTTCCTTATAGTCCAGCTTTCACAGCCATACATTGCTACTGGGAAAACCATAGCTTTGATTATACGAACCTTTGTCGGCAAGGTGATGTCTCTGCTTCTTACTATGCTGTCTAGGTTTGCCATAGCTTTCCTTTGAAGGAGCAAGAGTCTTTTAATTTCATGGCTACAGTCACCGTCTGCGGTGATCTTGCAGCCCAAGAAAATAAAATATGTCACTACTTCCATTTCTTCCCATTCTGTATGCCAGGAAGCCAGATGCCATGATCTTAGTTCTTTTAATGTTGAGTTTCAAACCAGCTTTTGCACTCTCCACTTTCACCCTCAACAAGAGGCTCTTGAGATCCTCTTTGCTTTCTGCCATTAGGGTGGTATCGTCTGCGTATCTGAGTTTGTTGATAATTCTCCCGGCAATCTTCATTCCGACCTGTGATTCATCCAACCCGGCGTTTCTCATGATGTACTCTGCATATAAGTTAAATAAGCAGGGCTACAATATGCAGCCTTGTCGTACTCCTTTCCCAATTTTGAACCAATCAGTTGTTCCATGTCTGGTTCTTACTGTTGCTTCTTGACCCTTGTACAGGTTTCTCAGGAGACAGGTAAGGTGGTCTGGTACTCCCATCTCTTTAAGAATTTGCCATAGTTTGTTGTGATCCACACAATCAAAGGCTTTAGCATAGTCAATTAAGCAGAAATAGATGTTTTTCTGGAATTCTCTTACTTTCTCCTTGATCCAGCGAATGTTGGCGATTTGATCTCTAGTTCCTCTGTCTCTTTGAAACTCAGCTTGTACTCCCAGTAGTTCTCAGTTCACATTCTGCTGAAGCCTAGCTTGTAGGATTTTGTGTATCACCTTGCTGGCATGTGAAATGAGCGCAATTGTACGGTAGTTTGAACACTCTTTGGCATTGCCCTTCTGTGGAATTGGAATGTAAAGTGACCTTTTCCAGTCTTGTGGCCATCGTTGAGTTTTCCAAATTTGTTGGCATATGGCATGCATCACCTTGACTGCATCATCTTGCATGATTTTAAACACTTAAGCTGGGATACCGACCGTTGTCTCTGGCTGCCTTATTATTAGCAATGCTTTTTAAGGCCCACTTGACTTCACTCTCCAGGATGCCTGGCTCTAACTCACTGACCACACCATCAAAACTATCCCTGTTATTATTATCCTTCCTTTACAGATCTTCCGTATATTCTTGCCACCTTTTCTTGCTCTCTTCTGCTTCTGTTAGGTCATTGCCATCTTAGTTTTTGATCATACCCATTTTTGCCTGGAATTTACCTCCGATGTTTCTAACACCGGATTATTTTTTTTTTAAATTGCAATAACTAGATAATGTACATGAAGCAAATTACTTCTCAAATGCTAACTGTCATTTATATGGTATTACAGCAGCTGGGCAATCAACTCCTTTCTTGGGCTGATTGTTGGTTAATACCTTAGGATGTCTGGCTGATGTTTCCTCAATGGGAGCTAATGCTTAGGAGATGATTGTCGGTGTCTTTGTGGGTTTGGGATTTTTTTGTACTGAGAAATTGATCAGAGCTTGGGGAAAATGACACCCCTGTAGCTAACATAAGGGAGACAGACATTAGATGACTGTGAAAAATGTCAGACAGGAGCAGTGAACTGTGAGGTGGCCGAAGGATGCCACTTCTCTCCCAGAGGCCCTGGTATGTGGTGGCAGAATTTCTACTTCCAAGAAACTCAACATTGCCTCCACTTATGCCCCAGCCAACTGTATAATGTAAATAAAATGTTATATTTTAAAAACACATCCTAAGTCTCCAGTGCTTTCTGATCCATAGCAAACCAAGAACAGGTTGCACTACACAGAAATCCACTGTATGGGGAAAGTGTAATCATATCTGTTTTCTTAAAGGTTCAAAGGACTTAATATCTACCACGTCCACATGACGTTGGCTATGTATTCTTTGATAGGAAGACATGCAGAGTTGTGACAATGTGCAGTATAGAACTGCCTGTGGTATAGGCCCCTGTAGCAATGTCAGAACTGATGTATTTAAGCCAATTCCACATTAGAGATTGCATCTGACCAAATTGTCTCCATGGATGTCAACTCAAGGTTTTTGTTTGTGTTGTTGTTTTTGTTGTTGTTGTTGTTGTTGTTGTTCTTCTTCTTCTTCTTCTCCTTCTTTCCCATATATCTTCTACTGTGCAAGCAGTTTAATAAATCAGTTTTGACTTCGTTTTCAGGGGTTATGCCAGGGATCATGTTATTACAGGAAGAGTTCCAGGAGCAGCAGAGAGCTAAAATACTGCCATGCAATCTTGAATACTGCTCTACACATAATTTAGGAGAGCAACCAATGCCCCATCAGAGCTAATCATGGCTATAACAAACTGTCTAAAATGCTGCAGCTATTGGTATTATTTTATTATATGGTGCATAACTTTCATTGCAGTGTGATGCCGAAGAACTACCAGCATGTTTTAGCCTTGGTGTTTGCTCTAAAGGAGATCAACGAAAATCCCACAGTCTTCCCTAATGTCACTTTAGGGTTTCGCATCTATGAGAGCTACTACAACCCACAGATTACTTATATGGGCACACTTGGTCTGCTTTCTACACTGCATCAATTCCACCCGAACTACAAATGTGACGTGCAGAACAATTTGATAGCCATCATTGGGGGAATTTACTCTCTCATTTCTCTTGAGATTGCCACAATCTTGGAGACTTACAAGATTCCACAGGTAGGTTTGTAGACATGAGTTGGCTTCTTCACCCCATAATGGCAGGAAGAACAGGCTTTGATATTTGAATTTTGGCCCTTTACCCCCTACATTTTTCTCATTTAGAAGGGTTTTCTCTAGTGGTTTTTTCAGTTCCATCGCTACTGCACAGGGACCTAGTTACTGAGTTCCTTTTAGCTATAGAAGGTTTATTCTGGTGGCAAAACTTTTTCTTTTTTAATAGAAGATGCAGTATTCCCTAATGATGAGGTCCACTGTGAACTTTATTAAAAACTTGGGGAATAAGTTTCATGGTTTTTTTTTTTAATTTCTCAATGTAGTTTTTTCTTCTTTTAAGAAACATAGTTTGGATAACTCACACATTGTTCCATTCCACCTTCCATTGTTCCATTCAGCTTCTGCCAGCATGGCCAATCATCAGGCATGCTCGGAGTTGTTATCCAAAACTTCTCGGATAGCAGCAGGTTGGGGAAGTTTAATATACAGTGTTACTGTCATGTATGGGCTTTAGAGCTACATTCATTGACTGCTACAGCATCTAACTCAGGGGTCTGCCAAACCTGGGGGCATATTTGATCTCTGCAAAAATGTCCTGGGTTCCACCTAAAAATGGATGCCACAGACCTGGCTAGTCAAAAAAGACAAGTGAACTTCCAAGAATACAGAGTACAAGGTGAGATCTGAGCCCCAACACACAACACTTCCTTTGAACCCAAAGTTTTCTGTGCCAACAGAAGCCTATTTCTTCTCTCTCTTTTTTCTGCCCCTATTTCTGCCAGTCATTCCTTCTCTCTCTTTTTCTTCCACACCCCAGATCCCTACCTCAGCTCTCCCATCACACACACACACACACACACACACACACACGAGATCACCACACGTAGAAACTCTCTTTCCCTGGATAAGCACCCAAAGACATTTTCTCTCTCTCACTCGCTCTCTCTTACACAAGCACAGACACACACAGTTAAGGACCCCATGTACCCATCATGCATACATATATTCAAAAACACAGGCCCTGTCCTTCCCAACTCCCCAGGCTGCTGAATCTGGATCCCCCAGGACCCTGGCCTGCTTCCTATGACCATCCCTCGACCCCCAGCTTCCTGCTGGCTTCCCTGACCCACTTGCAGGCTTCCTCATCCCCTTGTGGGTTTACCACTGACCTTCCTAGCCCTCTGCTGATCTCCCGACCTCCCCACTGCTTTCTAAAACCCCCATGTGCCACATCTTCCCAAACAGCAGCAAAAGAGGTCCCAACTTCCATCCCCTCTCTTTTTCTTGGTGGCTGGGTGTGCTGCAGAGGAAACTGTCAGCCTGCAACCATCAACCAGCGTGATTTCCAAAAGATGTCTCTGAGCAGATCCACATGTGCAGCCAAGAGGCAATCCTGGAAATTGATGGTGGCAGTGGATAGAGGCCCTCACCACACTTTGAAGGAATCCCAGCTGCTTGTAAGACATTTTTAAAAATATTGTTAAATAAAAACCAGGAGGAATAGGATAGCTTGGTGAGCACAGAGGAGGGTGTAAGGGGACACAGTGGTGACCACTGGCAACATATTGCATACCACCAGTCAGTACAGCAGGTACATAATTTCAGACCTTGGACTTAATGATCTTATGGGGTGGGGGTGGGGGGTTGACAGCCATGACGGTTAATTCCCATAAAACTAACATATCTCTTCTCCCCTCCTCACCATTCCATAATTCACAACTGGTTCTACATTCCTGGTATGTTATAGCAAACAAAATAAGAAGAACTTCCTCTTTACCAGCCCTGAGAAAAAGATAAATGCTCTGAGCATGTGCAGTTTTGCATTTTAAACTCACTTAAATCGTAGCGCTATCATGTCAAGAGGAATAAAATACAGTTTGCTTCTGCTGCCCTGATGCAAGACAAATTTGCTTGGGAATAAGCTCCAGTTTGGTATCGAAAAGAATAATGTATTTTTAAAGTACAAATAATAAAATGAGCATCTGCCCTGTTGGCTGCCCCCAACCCTAAGATGCTGTATAATAAGAAGAAAGGACACTGTGCAAGTAACATCAAACCCGGTGGGCCCTGCATGCCCATCCCACCCCAGGTGCTGATGCGGGACCTGCTTGCCAGTGTCCCCATCACCCGCTGCTTTCTGAATGGTCATCTGGGGGGCCTTGGCACACAGGCACTGAAGTCCAACCCTAGTTGCACCACTGTCCCCTAACAAGCCAAGAAACACTGAACCCTGTAGCCCAAAACCCAAACCATCGAGAATACACATTTCCTTCACATATTATAATATAGTGACCCTAGTGACATGTTGGGAATCTTGGAGCATTCCTAAATGTGCATACATGTCTATCAGTCAAAGTTATATTAGATCGATAATTTTAACATGGAATGGTGGAAATAACTGTGCTAGGAATTATATAGAGATGATTTGGTAAAATAATCCCTCCGCTAAGGGTTCAACATTTTCAGAAAGATAACATTTCTGGGCTTCCTCTCAAGGTCGCCCAATTACATAGATTTTAGAAAACATTTTGGGAGAGTAATGACCAGGTAGCAATATATGAATACCTTTTTTTCAACATTGCAGTCATAATTCTAAAAGAAAATATTTCATTATCCAAATTTGGGTGATTTTTTAGTTTCTGGATACAAAAACAAAAAAGCCTAGTTTATTTCTGAATATTTCTATCTTTTTCCCCAGCCCACACATCCCTACCCCCACTTCCATGCTATTGGCTGTGAAACAAGGCAGAAAAAACTGGCCTGGCCTGTTTCTCCTGCTTGTAACTTTGGTCTTTTCTATCCAAGTTACCTACTGTTCCCCAAGGGAATATTGCATGCAGATTGCTCAAAAACAAATGTGGAATAATGAATGTGAAAATAAAAAGGAATGTATTTGTTTTTCACATTCATTGTTGTCCTTTCTTTTCATTTCTTTCCTTTTTAATTCTTGTTACACTGAAAATCTTAATGATTTTCAAATGAGGATACATTTGTTTCATGCTTTTCTTTCTTTCTTTCTTTCTTTCTTTCTTTCTTTCTTATGAATGCACACTTCTGTTCTGTGGCATACACTGAATATCTCCTAGACAAAAATAGCCCAGCCGCTGATCTCAATGCACTACCAACCTCTAGGTTGGAATATTGTAACACAATGTATGTGGGGCTATCTTGGAAGACTTCTCAAAAAGTTCAGTTAGGAAAGAATATAGCATCTGGGTTTATCATTGGACAACGTGACACTAAATAAATCTTTCCAGCTCCTTTTATTATGATTATGATTCTTTGTATTTATATTCAATCAAATTAATTCCTGAGGTGTCATAGAAAACAGACAATGATGCAATAAAATGTAACAAAACTCCAGAGGAAGGTAGCAAACATCAGTATAAAAACAACAGAAAAACATGGAAAGCCAGTATGACAAAAAGAAGTACAGAAGTAAAAATAATGAAATACATTAGAAATGAGGACCTAAAACAACATAATACTGAGGCTAAAACCTAAAAAAAAATGTAATAGAGATTAGATATTATCGATTTAGAAGGACAAACAAGGCCTTAACCTGTGACTGAAAGTGATACAATTTTGACAGCAGGTGATCTTGCCTTGGGAGGGCAGCATGAAACCTGGCGGCATCACCCAAAAGGCCACCACCACCCCAAAGCTCAGAAAAAGAGGACACGCGGAGGAGGGCCTCTTTGTTCATGGGTGGGCACATCAGGGAATTGGTGTTCTATGAAGTACCGAGACTCCAAGCCATGAAGAGCTTTGTAGGTCAAATCAGCATGTTGAATTGGCCTTAGAGGTGACCAGGAAGCCAGAGCAGATGAGTCACAGCTAGTGCAATACACTCCAGCCACAGACTCCTTAACAGCAACATTGACCGTGAATCCATTTCCAGGCAGAATTAAACGTACTGAACCTTAACAATTGACGCCTACTTGGCTGAAGACCAGGGCAGCTAAAGGAGTGGTGTCTGCTACATAATCCTGCAAAGACACTGTGTTTATCCTTCCAGCAGGTCCTGTGCAAGGTAGATGCAGCACCATCCCATTCCCCCAGCCTGTGCCCGCCTTACCTTTATGTTTGCTGCTTGCATGTAGGCTCCCCCTGGAGTTCACACAGGTGTTGCAGGAGCTCACCCGGGTCTCCCAAGAGTTCTGTGGCCACATGTTCCATTTTCTTGGGATGAGTGAAGGAGAGGACAGGCAGATGCTCTAGAGAGCCCTGCAGAGTGCTCTCCCAACACAGCAAATGCCAAGGTAGGAGACCAGCTGAGCAGGTTCTACAGAGCACCCACTGGAGGCCACTGAGGTGGGCCCTCCTTGTAGGGGCGGTGAGGAAGGGAGCAGAGTGGAGTTGTGCAATTTCTTCCTCACCCTGCTTCACCACCTCATACAAGTGCCTCACCTTGTTTCATGGTTGGGCCGGCCCTGCATTCCAGCATGTAATGTGAATTGGCTGACTGAACAGGCTCAATCCACTGTGCTAAATTGTTTTACCATTCACATGATTTTTAAAAATATTAATTGTCATTTTGTGATGGTGTTCTTAGCTTTTTCTTGTATGTTACTTCCCCCATACATTTAGGGAAGTGCATCCTACAAATCTTTTCAACATGCAAATAATAGAATCAAAATGATTCTATAAATGGTGATCTATCAATAAAATGTTTAAAAATCCCTGAACATTCAACTAGCATGTCAGCAATGAAGGTTTAGATAAGCCACTTCTGTAACTATCTACATTTATGTAAAATCTCACCTGCAGCTTTTGAGTTCTAGACCATATTTATCCATGTAGGAATCTCACCTGATCAGGTTTTTGCTAAAACTGATTTCATATGTACATACCACTCACATACAGATGTTATTCCATTCATAAAATATCTCTGCATTCTATTTCAGCTCACTACTGGACCTTTTTCCCCAGCTTGGGGTGGCAAAGCACTATCTCGTACTTTATACCAGATGGTCCCAAACGATGCTCATCAGTACTTTGGGGTTGTCCAGTTACTTGTGCATTTCAACTGGACATGGATCGGGCTCTTTACTTCGGATAATATGCATGCAGAATGGCGTTTGCAAAAATTACTGCCCATGCTTTCACAGGAAGGCATCTGTGTTACCTTTATAGAAAAAATGACAACCTTTGGAAAACGTGGGGGAAAGGCATGGTCATTGCAGAGTGAATTGGAAGGACATTCAGCTTTCATGGAAAGAAAAGCCAGGGTGTTTCTTGCTGATACTGCACATTCAGGTATAATTATAATAAGCTTGTTAATTCAGAAAGCAGGCCTGGATTCACCTAGAAGTAAGTTATGGATTATGACAACATACTGGGATTTCACAACAAGCACCAATTTAATGAGTCATGATATACAATCCTTGCATGGTATGCTATCCTTTGCAGTCCACTCAAAGGACCCATTAGGATTCAAGCAATTTCTTCAGAGTATAAATCCTTCCTGGGCAAAAGAAGATGACTTCATCAAGGTATTCTGGGAGAAGGCCTTCAACTGTTCATTGAAACAATCCAGTGAGAGTAGAGTGCTGAAGAAAGACTGCAGTGCGGACGAGAAACTGGAGAGCCTTCCTGGAACTTTCTTTGAAATGAGTATGACTGGTCACAGCTACAATGTTTACAATGCTGCCCTTGCTGTGGCACATGCTTTATATTCCATGTATGTATCAAGATCCAAACACAAATTATGGGACTCTGGAAGAAAGCTAGTGCCCTGGAATGAGGTGGCATGGCAGGTATTTCCAATCAAAGCCACATCTTTCTTTTCTTTGTTTGGATAGGGAGGTGGCTGTGTGGGGGGTAAGCTGGTACCAGTGCCTGCGGCATTATGTCCTCTTTACATTAAAAGCCTCAGAGGTTACACATGAAGCTCTTCCCAGCCTCTCCATGGAGCATTTCTTAAAGTCATGCATAGGAGTCATTAGGTTTAAAGTTAAGGTTAATAGATATCACTTTGCTCAGTGTCTCCATCTCCTTTTCCTTTTCTATAGAATCCTGGTCAGTAAGTTATTTTTTCCCAGAGCGGAACATTAAGACAAAATGGAGTGAGGGGCATACCATAATTCCCAATTACCCAAAATGATCTGCCACAAATTTCTATTTCTAC
This sequence comes from Heloderma suspectum, assembly GCF_057233095.1. Taxonomy (NCBI): domain Eukaryota; kingdom Metazoa; phylum Chordata; class Lepidosauria; order Squamata; family Helodermatidae; genus Heloderma; species Heloderma suspectum. The sequence goes on along the minus strand of NC_139463.1, from coordinate 87,934,143 downwards.
CTGGTTAGGAAATGGGGCAGACAACTCTTCCCAAGGGACAGGTTTTGCATCCATCTAGCCACATTAAAGCAGTGCGGAAGCAAGACCCAGACTGATGTAAGATAATCTCAACCTTCCTAGTATAGGTACTTGTCAGCATGATCATGAAAATACTTTGTTGTCCATTTGTGTGTTTTTGTCTTTGAATTTAGCTCCATCCGTTTCTGAGGGGCATCTCATTCAACAACAGTGCAGGGGAGGCAGTAGAGTTTGATGAAAATGGAGAAGCAGTCACAGGATTCGATGTTACAAACTGGGTAATTTTCCCAAATCAATCCTTTCTGAGAGTTAAAGTGGGAATGTTCAATCCAGTAGCTCCTCCTGGAAAAAAGTTAACAGTCCATGATAAAAGCATTGTGTGGCCTAGGACGTTCAAGCAGGTGAGACAGCAAGGATCTTGCCAGATGTAGCACAACTTGACTGTTTCAAAATACTTTACACCACCTTTCGTGTCCAACATATCCAGGCCGTGTACAATAAGAGAAACACGATATCAATTAAAGAGTTGTGGGAGTGCCTTTTTATTGAAGGTGAGTCACACACACACACAAGTTCCACCAGTATTAGCCTCAAAATTCTACTGATTATAAAAAAGTGATACATAGTATCCACTTTCTACCTGATGAGGTCTACAATTGTAGAGACTTGTGATAAAAAATTTCCAAAGGTACAAGGAGTTAAAATCTGCTGAAAAGTGACACATTTACAGTTTTCCCCTATTTCATCATGGCATTTCATATATAACTTCTAAATTTTGCTAAAATCAACTGATGTATTTATTCAGGATTGCTGAGGCTAGGGATATTGCGGGAACCCAACTGGGTCTGAGGGTCCACGCCCCCCCATGACCCCCAGACTGCACCCACCGAGATGCAGTCCTCACTTGCCCCCTGCGTGCACCCTGCCAAACTCACTGTGAGCGCATTGGGTGAGCACCCACCATTTTCCCGCCTTTGGTTTCTGCATAAAAAAGGAAGTTTAAAAAATGTGCATATTTAAATATATGCAGTTTGGGGCCAGAAAACTTACTACGTGCAATATTAGAGGTATAATGCCACTAATATTGCACATATTAAGCTTTCCTGCCCCCAAACTGTGCATATTTAAACAGGATCACGGTGAGTCCTGGCAGCCTGCTGAGCTTGTGGGCAGCCCAAGCACGGGTCCGGGGGGAAGCAAGCAGGGGCGGTTCTTCAGCGGGCACCCAGAGAACCCAAGCTGGGGTGGGTTCTCACATCCCTAGCTGAGGCGTGCCTTTCTTTGGTTTGGCGAGGTTCTGACCAGTGCTTAACAACTATTAAGGATTTTTTGTCCCATTACAAACTACAGTCAGGGCCAGAAATGTTGGAACAAGGATAATTGTTTTGGCAGTTGGCCTCTGTACACCACCACATTGAGGTAGAAAGGAAACACACCCAGATGGGAGCGAAATCACGACTTCCAGCTGTAATTTAAGGGGCTTGACAAAAGTGGGGCACTAACCATTCAGGAAGTACAGCCAGTGGCATACCCCCCCCCATTGTTGGTGGCTCATAAGTAGTGGAACAAACCAACATTGTTTCAAACTTAAGGATCGCCTTTAATACCTGGATGAAAACCCCTTGCAGTCAGTGACCGACTGAAGTCTGGAACCCATTTTGTTGTTTATTCGGTCAGTCGCTTCCGACTCTTTGTGACTTCATGGACCAGCCCACGCCAGAGCTTGCTGTCGGCCGTCACCACCCCCAGCTCCCCCAAGGTCGAGTCCGTCACCTCCAGAATATCATCCATCCATCTTGCCCTTGGTCAGCCCCTCTTCCTTTTGCCTTCCACTTTCCCTAGCATCAGCATCTTCTCCAATGACCAAATGCTGAGTTTTCTCCCTCAAGATGCTTTGCCAGGCCTTTACTGCAGCTGCCATCAGCTGCTGCTTGTTTGTGGGTCTTTCTGCCTTCAGTCTTGTCTTCAGTAAGGGAAAAGCATGCTCTGTTGGGTTGAGATCAGGTGACTGACTTGGCCATTGAAGAACATCCCACCTCTTTGCCTTGAGAAACCCTTGGGTAGCTTTTGCTGTATGTTTTGGGTCATTATCCATCTGCAATATGAAGCGGCATCCTATCAGTTTGGCAGCTTTCAGCTGAATCTGAGCAGAAAGTATAGCCCTATACACTTCAGAATTCATCCTGCTGCTTTTATCAGCAGTCAGGTCATCAATAAACACCAGTGACATGGTTCCATTGGCAGCCATACATGCCCAGGCCATAACACTGCCCCCACCATATTTGACAGATGATGTGGTATGCTTTGGATCATGAGCTGTTCCTTTCCTTCTCCATACTTTTCTCTTCCCATCATTCTGGCACAAGTTAATCTTGGTTTCATCAGTCCAAAGAATCTTATTCCAGAACTAGGCAGGCTTTTTTAGGTGTTTGCTGGCAAAGGCTAATCTGGCCTGTCTGTTCTTGAGCATTACCAGTGGTTTGCACCTTGTTGTGAAGCCTCTGTATTTACATTCATAAAGCTGTCTCTTGACTGTAGATGTTGACAATGACATGCCTACCTCCGCAAGAGTGTTCTTGACCTGGCTAGATGTTGTGAAAGGGTTCCTCTTCACCAAGAGCAGAATTCTGCGGTCATCCACTGTAGTTGTCTTCCATGGTCTTCTAGGCCTTTTGCTGTTGCTGAGCTTGCCAGTTAATTCCTTCTTTTTCAGGATGTTCCAAACTGTTGTATTGGCCACTCCCAATGATTTTGCTCTCTCTCTGATGGGTTTATTTTGTTTCTTCAGCCTAATGATGGCCACTCCTTCACTCGCATGGACACCTCTTTGGACCTCATGTTGGGAATTCCATTGAACAGCTACCAAATGCAAATGTAACACTCAGAACCACCTCCAGGCCTTTTATCTGCTTGATTGGTCATGGGGTACCCAGGAAACAGGCCACACCTGGCCATGCAGCTGCTTATCAGCCATTCGTTCCATTCCTTATGAGCCACCAATGATGGGGGTGTGCTTATGCCACTGCCTGTCCTTCCTGAATGGTTAGTTCCCCACTTTTGCCAAACACCTTGAATTACAGCTGGAAGTCCTGACTTCGCTCCCATCTGGGTGTGTTTCCTTTCAACTTCAATGTGGTGGTGTACAGAGGCCAACTGCCAAAATAGTTATCCTTTTTCCAATGGTTGTGGACCTGACTGTATGGCAGCAAATGCTTCTGAAGGTTTGTCATGCATGTGGAGTGTCATTCTGGAGCTACAATGCTGCAAGTACTTCCATGTTTTCAAAGGAGTTTGCAGAGGAAATCAAGGACATTCGGGTTCAATGCCTATGCCTTTATTAATGGGATGTGACTTCACAACATCAGGCCATACATTACTAGACAGATTAGGACACTAACGTTGGGATGCCTAGGGGACTTTAACACTTCCCCCTACCCCCCTGCTGTGGTCCCACTCTGAATCAGACAGCCCTGACTCCACTTTCCATTGCCAAACAGGAATGTGCTTGCGGAGACCTATTCTGACATTTGTGCACAATACGTGAAGGGCTAAATGGACCCACGGTGACACTGGGGACAGGGCTTACATACGTGCCCATATCCCACTCCCCACATTACCCCTACACACCATCCAGTGAATGCATGCCTAGGGCTTCAGATACAAACAGATTGCTTCTAACTGGTATAACGCCTCCAAATAATTTTCTGCCAACCCCACCAACGCAACCACCCATCTCTCTCCCTCTCTCTCTCTCTCTCTCTCTCTCTCTCTCACACACACACACACACACACTCACACACACTTTCCTTGAACATCTCGGGAACTTCAGACTTTCTTAAAGAACATTCAAATACCCCTGCTCCCCGCCTTTGAAGGTACTCTCCTATCATGTACTGCTGATATATGTGTGCTGCCAGTATATATGTGCCATTATTATGCATGTCACCTGCAAATCATAGTTTGTTTTGTGCAGGCATTGGTCTTGGTTGATTTTTTTAAAAGAACAAAAAATGGACCCCCACCCCCATTTCACATCCACCGAATAAGGTGGAAAAGCAGGGAGAGCTGTGTTGGCTCAGCCATGGCACATACATGCACCTAAAACATACATGCACTGCCACAACAAAGTGTTGTTGTTGTTGTTTTTACATATCATAAGGGGTACCACAGCAATTCCCTATAGAGGAGAGTGACACTTGATTGATGGTGGTGATACAAAAACACACAGGCACACACACACAGGGTAGAAAAACAAGCATGAGGGTGGGGGTGGTGGCCTTTATCCATAACAGTTTCATATTGATCACTGGCAAAATCCTCCACCTTAGTTTGGGCTAGGAGTGCCTGTACCTTGTCTTGGGCAAAGAGACAGATTGGGGACGCTATTGGGAAACTGGCTGCCCACACTGCTGCCCAATGGCTTCCCTGGCAAAGCTGGCTGAGGGGTCTCAGATGTGGTGTTGGAGAACCCTAGAACTATGGTCCTGGAGGAATTGAACATCCACGCTGATGCTTCCTTAACAGGATCAGCTGAGGATTTCATGCCCTCTATGACAACTATGCAGTTGTCTCGGTTTGGCATTGACCTAATGCATAGGGCAGGGCTCACGCTTCATTTGGCCTTTGTCTCGGGGCACGAGGTGGGTGGCCTGGATCTTGCTACACTGTGACATGGTGAGGTGCCACAAGCCATCAACATGGTCACTCAGGCACCTTCACGCCAGCGCGATCCCAAGCTGGCCTGATTCGGCATGCAATGAGTCAAATAATGAGTCATGCTTTTTTTTGGCAGAAGGGTTGCACAAATCCTGACTTGTGCAAAATCACAGCCAGAAATAGCACAATTTGCATAAAATCATAGCTGCAAATGGTCTAAGCTGCAATTTTGTGCAAATTGTGCTATTCATGGCCAGGATTTGGCACTAATCCACCTGTGACTTCACCCCCCGCCCCCACTAAAGTTCTTGAGTTTCAGGAACTATCATGCAGCTCGGCTTGCAAAAATGCAAGCCAAGCCGGGTCCATGATGGGGATCTGTTAGGCTCTAAAGGGGCCTAAGCATCTATCCCATTTAGAACACCTTGATACTTTACACCCGCAAGTGAAACCATAATGATCAAAACATCTTTTTCTCAGTCCTGTCCATTCTCCACTGATGTTTCTGATTAGGTGCTGCCCATTTCTGTGTGTAATGACAACTGCCATCCTGGTCACATCAGGAAAAAGAAGGAAGGGGAGCCATTTTGCTGCTATGATTGTGCCCCGTGTCCTCAAGGGAAAATTTCTAATCAGACTGGTAGGAATCATGGTTCTTCATAGATGTCAAGCATACTGCATCTCATACCATATCCAGCAAAACCAGGGTAATACAAATGTGCATGGCCTTTGGTCTGGAAGGAGTAAGAAAATGTTACTGATCCTTGAATATCTGGCTAGAGGAAGAGGTCTTGTTATACAAGAATGCAGACTTCTCTTTTACATTCAGGCCTAGGTATGCTTGGTCACACATTTTGATAGGGATGTACGAAAATTCCGCCACAGATCTCTGGGAGGCCGAATGCCAGAGTATTCGGCCCCCCGAAATCAGTGGTGGAACGGCCTGCCACCCCCCCACCACCCCTGGGACGAGACTTACCTTGGGCGGATCTTCCTGGCGGCGGCGGCTCCGGCGGCGGTTCGGCGGCGGTTTGGCAGCGGCCGGTCTTCCGAGCGGCTGCTGCCCCCGCCATTTCCAGTTTTTTTAAAAAAAACGTGATAGGCTACGCTATTTGCGTTCCCCTTATTTTCGCCGTCTTAGTCTATGTAAATGTTTACGTAGACCAAGACGTGCCAAAATAAGGAACGCAAATGGCAGCGGCCATGGCCACCGCCATTTGCGTACGCGCGTTTGTTATTTTTTTTTAAGTCAGCCATGATAGGCTACGTAAACATTTACATAGCCTATCACGGCTGACTGCAGGGACGCAAACGGCGGCGGCTATGGCCACCGTCGTTTGCGTCCCTGCTAGCCAGCGGCTGGATGTCTGGCTGCTGGCGGAGCCAGCGGCTCCACAGAATCCCTGCGGAGCACAGCCAGCCGGCCAGGATTCCGTGGGGGGGAGAGGAACGGAGCGCCCTCCCCGCCAGGGAGGATTCTGGGGGGAGGGACAGAATGCCTACCCCCCCAACCATAAACATAATCCGCGAAAGGTAAGTGCCTTTCGTACATCCCTACAGTTTGACACTAGTCTAAACATTGGATTGATGGTTTGTTTCAGTTGGAAATGTGCTTCATACGTAAAGGAAAGAAGGAAGATATATATATATATAGCCAGCTACTGACAAAGAAAGCAGTGCTGTGTCATCACATACCAGTGCAGACTCTGTGGGAGCCCAATAATTCAATGTTTCTTACATAATACAAAATAAAAAGAAACCACTCCTTATGCAAAGCTAGGAGCCAGGGGGAAGGATTATAGTGTCTGTGTAAATTTTGCTATATACACTTATAGATAGACAACAGGCAGAAAGACAAATCATCACCCTTAGCTTCCAATTTCCTGGCTTGTTTGAGTTTGACCCAAGATGAGATAACCTTAATTCTGGTGTTAACCTGGCAAGATTAATGGGGCCAGAATGACCAGACATATTCCTTAATAGTAAGAGGCAAAGTTTCCAAGCACACCTTCTGTTAAGGAATTTGAACAACAATCCCCCAGGAGGGCTTGGAGATGGTTAGAGAAGATGGCTCATCCTTATTCGCCCCCTCCAGCAAGGTGGGGGCAAGCTAGGTGTGAGTGGGAAACAGTAGAAGAACTTTGAGGAGACAAAAGATACCGAATGGGAATGAGAGCGAAGTGACCTATAAACTCTGAAGCACTGGGGGATAGTATCTCCCTCTCTGGAGATCTGATGTGGGAAAGGCCGTATTGAATTGCTATTGTATTGGAGGGTTTTCTTTCACCTCTATTCAGTAGGGATGTCAGTAAGGATGTTAGAGAATTCTGTCACGGATCCCGGGGGGCCGAATTCCAGTGAATTCATCCCCCCGGAATCTGTGGCAGAATGCAGCAACCCACCCCACCACCCCACGAAAGCCACGCGGAATGGAGCCTACCTGGTGGTGGCTCCGGCGGCGGTGGCTCCAGCCGCTGCCAGGCTGCTGCAGACGCAAATGGCATCCTGAGTAGGGGACGCCATTTGTGTCCTTATGGTAGCCCGTGATAGGGTACGTAAATATTTACGTAGACTATCACAGCTAAAGTGGGTACACAAATGGTGTCCCCTACACCATTTGCGTTTCCGTTTTCTCCATGACAGGCTATGTACATATTTACGTAAATACTTATGTAGCCTATGACAGCTAAAGTGGGAATGCAAATGGCGTAGGGGACACCATTTGCGTCCCCACTTTAGCCGTGATAGGCTACATAAATATATACGTAGCCTATTATGGGCTACCATAGGGATGCAAATGGTGTCCCCTACTCAGGACGCCATTTGCGTCCGCAGCAGCCCGGCATCGGCTGGAGGCCCCGCTGTAGGTTGGCCTGGCCAGTGGCTTCACAGCCTGGCAGCGGAGCTGGTCAGGCAGGATTCTGGGGGGGGGAATGGATCGCCTCCCCCCCATTGAGGATTTCGGGGGGAGGGACAGAGCACCTCCCCCCCACCACGGATGTCCCTGGACGAAACCTGGTAAGTGTATTGTACATCCCTAGATATAAGAGAATTCCGCCACAGATTCCAGTGAGGCTGGATTCATTAGAATCTGCTCCTCCCGGAATCCTTGGTAGAATGGCCTCCAGCCCCCCGCCACCCCGTGAAATCCCCCCACAATGGAACTTCCCTGGGGCAGATGCGGTGGCAGCTCCGGTGGCGGCAGCAGCAGCTCCAACAGTGGCGGCTGGTTTCCCGGCCGGCTGCAGCCGGGCTGCTGCGGCCGCCATTTGCATCCTTGCAAGCAGCCGTGATAGGCTACGTAAGTATTTACATAGCCTATCACAGCAAAGAGCAGGGATGCAAATGGTGGCCACTATGCCATTTGCATGGCTGCCTTTACTGTGATAGGCTACGTAAATACTTACGTGGTCTATCACGGCAGCCTGGAAGGACGCAAATGGTGGCCACTACTACAGCCGCCATTTGCGGCCTCAGCAGCCTGGCCGCGGCCAGAACTCCAGCTGCAGATGGCCCTGGATGGCGGCTCCGTGGAGCCGCTGTGGAGCAGAGCCAGCCAGGAAGGATTCCGGGGGGAGGGACAGAGCACCTCCCCTCCACCGTGGATGCCCCTGCATGGAGCCAGGTAAGGGATTCGTACATCCCTATATCAGAGGCATTTTTTTTCTTTTCTTTTCCAGACATGGATTAAGGCAGATGTATTTGGGCAATGCTCTCTGACAGGGATAGGATTAGGGATGTACGAAAGTCACTTACCTGGTCTCGCAGCTTGCTTCGCAGTGGGGGGGAGGCGCTTCGCTTCTCCCCCCGAAATTCAGGCCGGGGGGGAGGCTTCCCGCCTTGCCCGGCCAAAATTCAGGCCAGGGAGAAGCACCCCGTCTCCCCGGCCTCAAACTTCAAAAGAAAAAAAAAAAGCCCCGTGATAGGCTACGTAATGATTTACGCAGCCTATCACGGCTAGATTTTCAAAGTCAGCCGTGATAGGCTACGTAAATCGTCATGTAGCCTATCACGGGTGACTTTGAAAAAAAAAAGCGCGTACGCAAATGGCAGCGGCCCATGGGCGCTGCCATTAGCGTTCCTTAGTTTGACACGTCTAGTCTACGTAAAGATTTACGTAGACTACGGTGAAAATAAGGGCAACGCAGCGTAACATTAATCATTACGTAGCCTATCACGGTTTTTTGTTTTTGTTAATTCAGCTGTAATGGTGGCGGCGGCAGCTGGTCGAAAGACTGGCTGCCGCCCCCGCCCCCGGATGAAAGCCCACCGAAACGCCGCTGGGACCTGCCGCCGGGAGGGACATTCGGAGGAGCTAAGTCCCATCCCGGGGGGGGTGGGGGAGTGGCGGAGAATTTCACCGCCAATTTCAGGGGGCCGAATGCTCAGCCCCCCGAAGTTTCAGGGAGAAATTCTCCCCCATCCCTAGATAGGATATTTGAATAATTCAAGACTTCTCAGATTGCATCTGCTCTCTGTCTCTTATTAAAAAGTACTTCTTTTTCTTTCCAGATATGGATTCCTGTATTGAATGTTCAGTAGATCACTATCCAAACGTAGAACAGGATCAATGCATTCCCAAGGTTATAAGCTATCTCTCCTATGAGGAACCTTTGGGGATTTCATTGTCTTTGTCTGCTGTTGCTTTTGCTGTGATCACAGCTTTGGTACTTGGAAACTTTGTGAGGCACCAGGACACTCCCATAGTCAAAGCCAACAACCGGAGCCTCACCTACATCCTGCTCATCTCCCTCCTTTGCTGCTTCCTCTGCTCCTTGCTCTTCATCGGACAGCCAAAGAAGATAACTTGCCTTCTCCGGCAAACAGCTTTTGGCATCATCTTCTCAGTTGCTCTTTCTGCTCTTTTGGCAAAAACCATCACTGTGGTTCTGGCATTCATGGCTACCAAACCAGGATCCAAGATGAGGAAATGGGTAGGGAAAAGAGTGGCCAATTTGATCGTCATTTCCTGTTCCTCTATTCAAACAGGAATTTGCTTGATTTGGCTAAGTACATTTCCTCCATTCCCAGATATGGACATGCATTCACTGAATGGGGAAATTGTAGCAGAATGCAATGAAGGCTCAGTCACCATGTTCTACTCTGTTCTGGGCTACATGGGTGTTCTGGCCATTGTCTGCTTCACAGTAGCTTTTCCAGCCAGGAAGTTGCCGGACAGTTTCAATGAGGCCAAATTTATCACTTTCAGCATGTTGGTCTTTTGCAGCGTTTGGCTCTCCTTTGTTCCTGCCTATATGAGTACCAAAGGGAAATACCTGGTGGCTGTCGAGATCTTCTCTATCCTAACTTCCAGCGCTGGCTTACTGGCTTGCATCTTTTTCCCTAAATGCTACATCATGGTGTTCAGGCCCCACCTGAACATCAGGGAGCAAATAACAAGGACAAAAAACTAACAAGGAATGCCAGAAACTGTTTCCTTTTTCCAAAATGTGTGAATACCTGGTCTGAATTGCTCATGAATAACAAATCATGGTCCTACTTCACCCCTGAACAGGGCCACCTATTATATTGAAAAATGTGTGATCTGTTCTATGCAAATTGGTTGCATGTTTTTCCTTCTGAGCATATCAGAATTCCTTCCTAGCAACGATCAGCTTGAGGCCATTGCTGGTGACTACAGACCTGTTGTACCTTTGGCCTTTATACTGCACAAGGAGTCGGGTATACATACTCTGACTAAACTCGAAATCTATCTGTACTTGACAGTGATTGGAGACAAAGGCTTGGTTTGCACAAAATGGCCAACTGTGGTTCAAACAACCCATAGTCAGTCAGGGCCATTCCAGAGCAAGAGGGTGTTGTGTTTTCTATACACTCGCCACTTCTCCTTTGCATCCAGTTTCTTAAAAAATCTATGGAATGCCCCATCCCTTAGTTGTTTGATGCAGCCTCTCTACCCAGAGCTCCGGGTTGTTGTAGGGCAAACAAACCAGAGTTTACACATAATTCATTCTTGGATTAAAACCCTAGGGTGTTTGTCCCTCAACACCCCAGAGTTACAGATATGGATGTCATATCAAACAACCAGGAATGGGGCATTCCTGGGTTTTCTGTAGAACTGGATGCAAAGCAGAAGCTGTGAGCATGTGGAAGCAGCACGCCTGGTCTCTCTCATGTGGCTATGGCAACTCATGGGTTAAACAACCCATGAATTGCCACAACATATGAACCAGTTGAATGGGTGTCAGTTTTCAGTTTGTAAATTTGGGATTTTGTAAACAAAGTGGGTTGCACCTAATAAATGGGAACAATGATGCCACCATAAAAATATTCGTACTTCCACATCATTGGTTTTGGCACCCTGACAAAACCACATAAGAACCACTGAATTCATGGCAACTTCTTTGGGGAAAGCGTAATGGAGGCCGGAGGACAATCGGACAGGTGGGCTGGAGGATGGGTCACGAGGGGCAGAGCAGTCTGTGAATCACTAACAGTTGATCCCATACCTCAAAAAGGGGAAATAGATGCACTTGAACATGCAAGAAAGGGGTGGGGAAATCACACAGCCACCCAAAAGCACTTCTTCAGACCTGTTCCAGGAACAACTCCCATTCTGCAGAGAATCAAGTCACTTTACGATCATAAATGCACAGTGAAATGTGCATATGTGTTTTGGGAGGGGGAAGAAGTCACACAACTACACACAATCATCAACTCGCCATTGCTAAGGATGATATCCTCAGAGCCACACAGCGATGGCCAGATTAAGGTCATGATGGACACAAGGGCTAGCTGTCTCTAGCGACCCTCTACTCTGTCCCCAGGACTGAACCCACACACAACACCTGTACATACACACATAGAGACAATGACATAAAATAAAAAGGGGAAAATATGTCTCTCTTCTATGCATTCCTGGAAGCAAAAGAGTAATATCTCTTGTATGGGAGAGAACTCAACACAAGCTTCCCCTTTTACAGGTATATGGCACAGACACAGAACATTTAATCACACATAGCTCTCTCTCTCTCTCTCTCTCTCACACACACACACACACACACACACACGAAAGAGACACAGATTTACTAACTTACTAACAGATACATACACAGCCAGTGCTGGTCCAGGACATTTTGCTGCCTGAGGAGGACCAGCAAATGCCTCCCATTTCAAACCGGATGATCTGGCCCAATCACTGTCTCTCAGCCTAACCTGCCTCAAAGGATTACTGTGAGGTGAAACATGGGGAAAACGGTGGTTCTTGGAGGAAAAGGAAAACACAGAATAAAACAGAGTAAATAATTATATACTAGAAAAACATAATTGTCCTACCATATGTCCATAATAAATTTTCCTAACATGTAAAATGACCACATATTTACAAGCATGTTCAGTAGAGACAAGATGTATCCAGTATCCAACCTGGAAATTCTCCATTAAAGATAAATTAATCCCTGGAGAGGGGGCCTGACAACTGACACCAACTCTTAAAACTCAGATTAAACATTCAACATTTGAAAAAATCCCCTGCCTTCTCATATGCCCCACACATTTTCCTCCATCATTTGCCTAGGGATGTATGAAAGTCACTTACCTTTCCGTGGATTATGTTGATGGTGGGGGGGAGGGGTTCTGTCCCTCCCCCCCGAATCCTTGACGGGGGGGAGGCGATCCGTTCCTCCCCCCTGGAATCCTCCGTGGCCAGCTGTGCTCTGCGGCAGCTCTGCGGAGCAGCCAGCCAGGCCCAGCCCAGGCCCAAGCCGTCCGCAGCCGGATTTCTGGCCGCGAAGGGCTCTGGGAAAAAAAAAAACACCTGCGTATGCAAATGGTGGCGGCTATGGCTGCCGCTATTTGCGTTCCTTATTTTTGGCCGTCTTAGTCTACGTAAATATTTACATAGGCTAAAACAGTGAATCAAAAAGGGACGCAAAGAGCGCCCGCTATGCTATTTGCGTTCCCCTTTATTTTCGCCATCATAGTCTATGTAAATATTTACGTAGATTAAGATGGCCAAAACTAAGGAACGCAAATGGCAGCGGCCATAGCTGCCGCCATTTGCGTACGCGGGTTTTTTTGTTTTTTCCCCAGCCATGATAGGCTATGTAAATCTTTACATAGCCTATCACGTCTTGCAAATAAAAACAAACAAACAAAAACCCCACAAGACTGCAAATGGCGGCAAAGGCAGCCGGTCGGAAGACCAGCCGCCGCAGCCGCCGCTGCCGGTACCGCTGCCGGAGCTGCCGCCACCTGGAAGATCCACCCCAGGTAAGTCTCACCACAGGGGGGATCCATGGGGGGGTGGGGGGATAGGCCGTTCCACCACAGATTTCGGGGGGCCGAATGCACTGGCATTCGGCCTCACCGAGATCCATGGTGGAATTCTCTGCCATCCCTACTTGTGCCTGAACATCAACTGAAAGAAACTTTGAGCGTTTCTTCTTGAGGTTGTTAATGGGCTGTTAATGGAGCTGTTAATCTGGTGTATCTAGAAGAGAGACAGAATTAGTTGAGTTAGAAGCGGGAGCTGACAGGGATAGCAGTTAGTGAGATCACAAAAGTTAGGTTGGGCTATTAGAACAATTAGTTATAATTCTTTATGATGTGACTATTGTTCTGGATGTAGTTTGATGCAGCGAAGACTTCAAGCAAAGTTATGCAGCTGGCAGAGTTGGACACATTATGCCTGCCCTGGTCCCTAGACACAACCCCTGCCATGGTGACCCCCATAGCCCCTTGAAGGAGGGGTCTGTCCACTTCATTCCTGGGGGGGGGGCTGCCCAGCAGAAGAGATGAGGGGCAGCCATATAAGTCTTTCTCTCAGACTACTTCCTCAGTTCGTCCTAGCTTCAAACTGTCTGAACTACAGAACTATGTCCTGGTTAAGAAAGTCTGCCATGTACTGCCTGAATATGGTACAGCTGGCTGCAGCCTCACAGACACATTAAAATTAATTGTAAGTAATGTGTTTTAAGAAACAAATAACCATTGGGTGTACACTGTCAAATAACCCTGGGTCTGCATGGCAAGTTTCAGGTGTCTAGGTTTCATCGTCTTGGAGGAAATACAAACAAACTGTTACACTGAAGCAGTAAATCCTTAAAGTTTTTGATTGGCCGCCCTTGCGTTTCAAGACGGGGGATGAAATTTTCACCATACCGAAAACCATCCCATATGGAGGTGCAACAGATCCTGGAAGCACCATAACAATCAGATGTACCCTTTTCAAATCCATCAAGGACATACAGACAAACACTTCCTTGTATATAGAGAGAATGGCTGAAGTACCCAGCGTTGCCATTGTCCAGATTAATTTCCTTAGACACAACTCAGGCATCCACCTGGCAAGGGGAGGGAGCAGGCAATTCAAATGCTCCCTTCCTTCCTGGAATTGTGCACAAAATGGTGAACTTGGTTTTAATGGAGATGGGGAAGGGTGAAGAATATAAAAGAAGAATTATAACTTGAAGTGAAAAAGTGGCCTGTGTATTGTAGTTACAGTATGTTTCAGCCAATTTCCCTTCTTCTTTTTTTACTAATTGCTATTAATTTTAGAGTGCTCTTCTGTATAACCAGACAATGCCACAGATATAGTCTATTGTAATCAATTACATTGAACAGTCTATTCCCTCTTTTTGGATTCCTACAAACAAATTAAACTTTACAGAGCTTCTTTGTTCACTATAATGGCTGTTCTTCCATTGGCTGCTAAAAAAAAAAAAAGTGAGGTGTGCTTACATGGAACAAGCAGTATAAAATTGTCCATAAGAAAAGCACTCGGTCCGCAAATCCAAACCGGCAAATTTCAGTGACTATCCCTATGCTTTGTTAATAGTCATCGCAAAGCAGAGTTTTACTGGAAACTGTATTTGTTTGAAATCAAATGGATAATCTGAAGGGATCAGTGGAATTCTAGAGACAAATACAGTTTTGCCTGCAGCACACCCAGTTAGAACAGTGGCTTCAATCATGTGGGACCTTTGGCTCTTTACCTGAAGGCGCGTCCCTTTGCACAACATTGGGGGACTTAAATTGTGCAAAAGCCACATCAGTGTTCCCACCTTTAAATGTAGTTTGTGCGGAGGCAACCCAGGTGGATTCTGTGAATTTAGGAAATCTACAGGATAGGGGACAGTTCTGTCCACATTCACTACTGCATCTATAGAATAATACATTCTTTGGTCAGCTTCAAAGCTCATTAACCATTGCAGTCATATCAGTTTTTGAAACTAAAATAGCACTTTCCCATCACAACGACATGGGTGTAGTTACCAGTTACTCCATTCCAGGGTATTATTGGACACTAGGTCTTCAATGGAATTCATGAAAATCCCCAAATTTTCAGTTGTCAGATTTTTTCCTACTGTTTCTATGAAATTCCCAGTATTTGAAAGGTTTGATTGGCTGGCATTTTGTTTCAAAATGGCAGACATCATTTTTTGTATGGGGACAATTTGCTCACTGCAGTGAATGGTCATGCAAAGTTTGGTAGAAATTGATCAAATGGTACTGAAGCTATAAATCTTTTTTAAAAAAATTGGACAGGGCCACTGTTTTCCTTCTAGATGGAAAATGAAATTCTCACTATGCCTAAAACTATCCCAGATTGAGGTAGAACAAGTCCGAAAAGTTTTGTAACAATCGATATATGGTTTTCAAGTCCATCAAGGACAAACAAACCCTTCTGTATATGTGTGTGTGTGTGTGTGTGTGTATATATATATATATATATAGAGAGAGAGAGAGAGAGAGAGAGAGAGAGACAGAGAGAGAGACAGAGACAGAGACAGACAGAGACAGAGACAGAGAAGAAGGATTACCCCACATGTTGCCATTATGCCTGGATTGTTATGCTGGTTGTAGGGCATTACAGATTGTGTAAAATACGTTTCATCTTTATTTCCTGGCTTGCCAGGCACCTTGCGTTCTGTCATCCACCCATTGACGGAACTGAATTTTTTTTGTTTCTGAATTCATGCAAATTTGCATTTGTGCAAATGCGCATATGTGGAAATGTTCGAATTCCCTCAAAATGTGCATTTTCACAATTTAGCTTGTCAGGAAAATGCACATTTTGGGCTGTTTTTTTTTAATTTTTAATTTTTCTAGGACAAAACTTTTGCAAAATGTGGGGAACTTAGAAAACTGGCTCACATGTCCGCTAGGGATGTACGAAAGTCACTTACCTGGTCTCGCAGCTTGCTTCATGGTGGGGGGGAGGCGCTTTGCTGCTCCCTCCGAAGTTCAGGTGGGGGGGGGAGGCTTCTGGCCCCCATCTCCCCGGCCGCGAACTTCAAAAGAAAAAGAAAACAACAACAATGCCCCTGTGATAGGCTACGTAATAATTTACGTAGCCTATCACGGCTAGATCTGCAAAGTCAGCCATGATAGGCTACGTTAATCATCACGTTAATCATCAACGCTATTTGCGTTGCCCTTATTTTCTCCGTAGTCTAGGTAAATCTTTACGTAGACTACAGGGACCAAATAAGGAACGCGAATGGCGGCTCCCTATGGGGGCCGCCATTAGCCGTACGTGCTTTTTTTTTTTTTTAAGTCACCCGTGATAGGCTACGTCACGATTAACGTAGGCTATCATGGCTGACTTTGCAAATCTAGCCATGATAGGCTACGTTAATCGTTACATAGCCTATCACAGGGGCGTGTTGTTGTTTTTTACTTTTCTTGTAATGGTGGCAGCGGCAGCCGGTCGAAAGACCGGCTGCCGCCCCTGCCCCTGACGAAGACCTGCTGCCACCGGGACCCGCCGCCGGGAGGGACATTCGTGAAAGGTAAGTCCCATCCCAGGGGGGGCGGAGAATTTCTCCCCGAACAACCTTCAGAGGACCGAATGCGTTGGCACTCGGCCCCCCGAAGTTTCGGGGAGAAATTCTCCCCCATCCCTAATGTCCGTAGAATCGTCCAACAGGGGAAAAGCTGGTCTGCTGCAGAATCCGTGAGTCGCATTCATGAAAATACAAACTCATTTGGCCCACTGCAGATTTCTCTGACATCCCTAGCTGGTTGCTGCTGCTGCTTTCTCTCACACAATCACTCTCCTCCTCTTAGGGCCAAACTAAGTGTTTACTTCAGTGCAAGTGTAAATTTCCATACCGCCACTCCCCATTGGCAGTTATTGTGGGCTAAGCAGCCAATTCTTTTGGGCCATCCTGCATCATGGAAGCGAAGCCATTGTTATTAATGCTTCAAAACTAGTGATGTACGAAAGTTCCACCACGGATCTTAGGGAGGCCGAATGCCAGCGCATTCGGCCCCCCAAAATTGGTGGCGGAACGGCCCACCCCCCCACCACCCCCAGGATGGGACTTACCTTGGGCGAATCTTCCTGGCGGCAGCGGCTCTGGCGGTTGCTCCGGAGGTGGTTCAGCGGCAGCGGCTGCGGCGGCCGGTCTTCCGACCGGCTGCCGCCGCCGCCATTTTCAATTAAAAAAAAAATTGATAGGCTACATAAAGATTTACTTAGCCTATCACGGCTAGATTTTTAAAAAAACACCATGATAGGCTACGTAAATGTTTATGTAGCCTATCACGGCTGACTAAAAAAAAAAAATGGCGTGTACGCAAATGGCGGTGGCCACAGCCTCCACCATTTGCGTTCCTTATTTTGGCACGTCTTAGTATATGTAAACATACTACATCTACGCTATTTGTGTTCCCCTTATTTTCGCCGTCTTAATCTACGTAAATGTTTATGTAGACTAAGACGTACCAAAATAAGGAACGCAAATGGCGGCGGCCGTGGTTGCCACCATTTGCATACACGCGTTTTGTTTTGTTTTTAGTCAGCCATGATAGGTTAAGTAAACATTTACGTAGCCTATCACAGCTGACTGCAGGGATGCAAACAACGGCAGCTATGGCTGCCTTCCTTTGCGTCCCTGCTAGCCAGCGGCCAGATGTCCGGCTGCTGGTGGAGCCGGCTGGCAGCTCCGCAGATTCCCTGTGGAGCAGAGCCAGACGGCTAGGATTCCGGGGGGGAGGAGTGGAGCGCCTCCCCCCAGCGAGGAATCTGGGGGGAGAGATGGAACGCCTCCCCCCAACCATAAACATAATCCGCGAAAAGGTAAGTGATTTTCGTACATCCCTAGTACCAGTAAAACTAGGGGTGTATGAAACCCCACTTACCTGCCTCCGCCAGATTCCGCAGGTGGGAGGAGGCGATCCATTCCTCCCCCCCCCAGAATCCTGCCTGGCCTTCTCCACTACGCGGCTAGGCCGCAGAACCGCTAGCTGGGCCAACCTGCAGTGGGGCCTCCAGCCGCTGCTGGGCTGGTGCGACCGCAAATGGCTGCCATCGTAGCGGCCGCCATTTGCGTCCCTATGCCAGCCTGTGATAGGCTATTTAAATATTTACGTAGCCTATCACAGCTAAAGCAGGGACGCAAATGGCATCCACTATGCCATTTGCGTCCCTGCTTTAGCTGTGATAGGCTACGTAAATATTTATGTAGCCTATCACGGGCCGGCGTAGGGACGCAAATGGCGGCCGCTACGACGGCAGCCATTTGCGGCCGCACCATCCCAGCAGCTGTCACAGCCACTGCCAGAGCCACCAGAGCCTCCGCCGGAGCCAAAGCCGAAGCCGGAGCCGCAGCCAGGTAGGCTCCGTTTCGTGGGGCTTTCATGGGTTGGAGGGGGGGGGCTCCATTCCACCATGGATTCTGGGAGGCCGAATTCACTGGAATTCAGCCCCCCTGGGATCTATGACGGAATTCTCTAACATCCCTATGTAAAACCCAAAACGGATTGAGAAGACCTTCATGCATTCAAAACTACCACCGCCATATAACACATCCAGTTATCCCATCAGTAAACCATATCCCAAGATAATTAAAGTGACTCACTTGCTCGATGACTTGTCCATCCAGGGACCCACTTGTGCTTAGGCAGACTTTATAACAGAATCTTTATAGATTCTTTATAACAGATTGCTTCAGATTCTGGAGGTAGCCATCATGAGCAGTAGCCATTGCTTGCTTTATCCCCCATAAATTAATGACATCACATTTTGAAGACTGCATAGTTGGTACCCGGTACTAGCCAATATGTAATATAATTGTTGTAATGATTCCTTGAATATTGTATATGATGGAACTCCAACTGCTGCAAATTATAAATGAGAAGTGTTATGAAAACTGGTCTAACAAAACCAATTAATCACATTATCAATCTATTTTTTTTTCTATATGCATTCAGGCTGTGATACTTATAATATTAGTTTTCTTAAAATGTGAAAGTGTGGAAACACCTTTGTCATCTTTTGAAAGTTATATTCATAGAGTATGTTGTTACAACCTCCTAACTGAAGTTATAATCATAATGTACATTTGTATTCTGTGCTTTAACTGAAACAATCAGGCATGAGAGAAAAGTAATGTTTTCATTAAAAAAAAATCTATTTGAACCTCTGATAACTCAATATTCCCTGTCCCAGTGTTGTTAGGCCCCTTTCCAATGACTTTGTAGTAACTGGAAATGGGCCTATGATAGGTCAGCAAGGTTATGATATGGTTATAATCACCTAAGTTAAAAACTCATTACAGGTTACCCAGGTTATCTTTTGATGCTATCTAAGAGGGATAATGCATGCCCAGACATCAGAAATAGAGCCATTTTATGAGATTGTGACCTCCCATGTTCTGTACAGAAAAGGGGGATGTCAACTCACATTTTACAGAAACAACAGAGACCTGAAATAATTTCATGCAGTGTAGAATCCTGCTGCTACACATAATTCAGAAGAGAAACCAATGTCCCATCAGAGATAATCAATAATATAAGAAACTGTTTCTCAATGATTGCTCAGCTATTGTTGATCTTTTATTAAACCACATGTATTTTATATCAGTGTGATGCCAAAGAACTACCAGCTTATCCTAGCTTGGTGTTTGCTATAAAGGAGGTCAATGAGAATCCAACACTCTTACCTAATGTAACCATGGGATTCCGCATATATGAAAGCTACTACACCCCACAGATGACCTATATGGGCACACTTAGACTGCTTTCTACACTTCATAGATTTGACCCCAACTACAAGTGTGATGTGCAGAACAATTTGATAGCCATCATTGGAGGAATATACTAGGGTTGGTGGAGAATTTCTCCCCGAAACTTCGGGGGGCCGAGCGCCAACGTGTTCAGCCCCCCGAAGAAGTTTCGGGGAGAAATTCTCCGCACCCCCCTGTCCCCTGCACCCCCCCAGGATGGGACTTACCTTTCCCGAATGTCCCTCCCGGCGGCGGGTCCCGGCGGCGGTTAGTCGGGTCTTCGTCAGGGGCGGGGGCGGCAGCCGATCTTTCGACCGGCTGCCGACGCCGCCATTCCAATAAAACTAAAAAAAAACAAACGCCCCCGTGATAGGCTACGTGACGATTAACGTAGCCTATCATGGCTAGATCTGCAAAGTCAGCCGTGATAGGCTACGTAAATCGTCACGTAGCCTATCACGGGTGACTTAAAAAAAAAAAAAGCGCGTACGGCTAATGGCGGCCCCCATAGGGAGCTGCCATTCACGTTCCTTATTTGGTCGCTGTAGTCTACATAAAGATTATGTAGACTACGGCGAAAATAAGGGCAACGTTATTTGCTTTGCCCTTATTTTCACCGTAGTCTACGTAAAGATTTACGTAGACTACAGCGACCAAATAAGGAACGTGAAAGGCAGCTCCCTATGGGGGCCGCCATTTGCGTACCCGCTTTTTTTTTTTTTTAAAGTCACCCGTGATAGGCTACATGATGATTTACGTAGCCTATCACTGCTGACTTTGCAGATCTAGCCGTGATAGGCTACGTTAATCGTCACGTAGCCTATCACGGGGGCGTTTGTTTTTTAACTTTTTATTTCGTGGCCAGGCGAGGCGAGGCGCCTCCTTCCCGGCCTGAATTTTGGCTGGGCGAGGCGAGAAGCCTCCTCCCCGGCCTGAATTTCGGCCAGGCAAGGCGGAAAGCCTCCCCCCCCCGGCCTGAACTTCAGGGGGAGAGCAGCAAAGCGCCTCCCCCCCACCGCGAATTGCTGCGAGACCAGGTAAGTGGCTTTCGTGCCTCCTAGAATATATCCCGTCATCAACCATGATATTGCCAGAATCGCAGACACATACAAGATTCCACTGGTAGGTTGGTAGATATGAGTTGGCTCCTTCACCCAATACTGGCTGTGAACTTGGACTGTGGTCCCTTCATCCCATAGATTTAGCGGCATTTAGGTTTTTGCGCACTTATACTAAAACCTTTAATTGGCCAGTAGCTCAATGGCAGCAAGCGCTGAGATTAAAAAACTGTTGTGATACAGATAGCCTGGCTACTGCTATCCATAAAACCCTAATCTCCAGGTTGGAGTACCGTAAAGCATCCCATGTGGGTCTCTCTTCAAAGACTTCCCAGAAAAGTCAGAAAGTACGAAAAGCAACATCTAGGTTAATCACTGGGAGTGGCCACACTACACGTATTTTTCCAGTTCCTTATTTTTTATTATTATGGTGTACTTATATTTATGACATGCCAAATACATAAATTCTGTAGGTGTCATACAACCTTTTTAAACAATGACAACAATACAATAAACTGTAAGATACATCTAAAAGGAGGCAGCCAACATCATTATAAAAACAGGAAAAATGCAAAGCTAGCACAATAAAAAGCAGCACAAAAGTCAACATGACAAAATACAATGCAAAGAAAGAGGTGAAGTGTCTTAATAAATACGGAAGCTAAAACCACCAAAATGAGGGGGCTCACAGAGGAGGTGCTCTGTAGATTACTTTTGGATATGGAAAGAACAAAAGGAAATACGCATTCCATCAGGAGCCAAGCCATGGAGGAGTGGAGCCAGAGCCAGCCAGGGAGGATTCCAGGGGGGAGGGATGGATCGCCTCCCCCCACCACCATGGACTGCTAGCCAGAATGAGGTAAGTGTTTCGCACACCCCTAATGGCACGAATTTTCAATCAAAAGCACATCCCATATTCGGGGGCAATAGGGAGGTGGCTGCGGAGACGGTAAGCCTGTACCAGTGCCAGATGTATTCTGTCCTCTAGACAGTAAAAGCCACAAAAGCTACCTGCGTACCTCTTCCCAGCTTCTCAATGGAGCCTTTCTTAAAGGCACAGTGTATGAGTTATTAGGGTTAAAGGTTAGGGGAAAGAGATATCATGTTGCACATTGTCTCCTCGCAGAGAAAAGGTAATATCCTAAACCACACAAAACCCACCAAACAGTATAGGTGATAGGAAAGTGTGTGTGTGTGTGTGTGTGTGCGTGCGCGCGCGCGTGCATGTGTGTGTGTGAAACATCAAACAATTCTAATATAAAATTAAAAAACAAAGTTTTAATAAAATATTACAAACAAGGTTAAAAAGATCTATAAACACGTATGGGATCGGGGCATTGCAAAATTTGTATAGCCTGGTATAGATACCAATTATCATAATATGTATGTAGAGTATACTTCAGGACTTTTAATGTATATTTTTAACCTTGTTAGTAATATTTCATTTAAACATTGTTTTTGTTTTTATATTAGAATTGTTTGCATATTTAACACATCTCTTTGTGTGTTGTGTGTATGCGTATATATATATTAGGGATCACAGAGAATTCCACCACGGATTTCAGTGAGGCCGAATGCACTGGCATTCGGCCCCCTGAAACCCGTGGCGGAACGGCCTCCCACCCCCCGCCACCCCGCAGAATCCCCCCCGGGATGAAGCTTACCTGGGGCAGATGTTCCGGCGGCAGCAGCTCTGGTGGCGGTTCTGGCAGAGGCAGCTGATCTCTTGGCCAGCTGCTGTGGCTGCAAATGGCAGCCGCCGCAGCGGCCGCCATTTGCATCCTGCCAGGCTGCCGTGATAGGCTACGTAAGTATTTACGTAGCCTATCATGGTAAAGGCAGCCACGCAAATGGCGGCCACTATGCCATTTGCGTAGATGCCTTTACCGTGATAGGCTACGTAAATACTTACGTAGCCTATCACGGACAGAGCAGCCGCAAAAACGGCCGCTGTTTGTGCCCCTGCTCTTTGCCGTGATAGGCTACGTAAATACTTACGTAGCCTATCACGGCAGCCTGGCAGGAT
This sequence comes from Heloderma suspectum, assembly GCF_057233095.1. Lineage (NCBI taxonomy): Eukaryota > Metazoa > Chordata > Lepidosauria > Squamata > Helodermatidae > Heloderma > Heloderma suspectum. Next base: position 87,911,410 of record NC_139463.1, on the reverse strand, counting down.
GCAAATGGCAGCTGCTACGGTGGCTGCCATTTGCAGCTGCAGCAGCCGGCCATGGCTGGAACTCAGCCTGCAGACAGCCCTGCCCGGCGGCTCTGCGGAGCTGCTGCAGAGCAGAGCTGGCCCAGGGAGGATTCCAGAGGGAGGGACAGAGTGCCTCCCCCCCCCATGAATCAAAGCAGCCAAAAGGTAAGTGACTTTCGTACATCCCATATATACACACACACACACATGCCCGAACACACACACACCCACACACACACACACACACACATCTTTTCCTATAACCTATTGCGAGCGGAGATGGGTTAAAGAAGACGCAGACAACAAGCTTGGGTTGAAAACTGGGCCACATTTATTGAAATAGCTGCAAAGGGGTAACTAGGATGGGCATCTAACTGTGTCAGCGGCTAGCTGGCACTTCTTCGGTGAAAACACACCCAGCCTGAAAGGTGGCGGTGATCTCGCCATCCCTCCGGACTGCCCCTTCTGGGGGAGGGAGACCTTCCGGTATCACCCCCAACCCAGTGCCGCACAACACCTGGGTGAGTGAGTAGGGTTGGCCTCCCAGGCAACCCTTATCCCCCCGCCAAGCTGCATAACCCGTTCGGGGGGCCTCAGGCTTCACCTGTCACCATAAGGTGCCTCTGCATGCACACCATCCCTACTTTCCTGTTTTTGCCCGTCCTAGCCGCCACAGGAGTCACAAGCCTAGAGCTTGTGAAACTCCCCTCACCTGCGCAGAAGAACTTCCTGCAGGCCCCTTTGCAGATCAGACAGAAATATGTTGTTCACTACATGAGACAGGCGGACACCATCGTTTCTGTAACGCTCCCTCCATGTCCACAGAATTCCCTGGTGGGTGGTGCATCCAACACCTCATTCGCATAGGCCATAAGCCATTTCTCTGTGCACTTTCAGACGTGCCCTGCCACTGGCAATGTCATTCCATTCCTTCCCATAGATCCATGGGAGCAGTGAGGGCTGCAATAGGCTACTTTCGGCCAGGTATGCCGGACCACCTGCATCTCAACCAAGGTCTGTTCGATCAGGTCCTTGCCTGGCTTACAGCCAAAGTCATTCCCTCCAATGTGCAGCACCTGGACCTGCGGAGGAAGACTGTCAAACTTTGATGGAACAGAGTGAGGAGGGGACTCCCACTGTATGCCACGTCTGTGAAGCCACTGGATCTTAATGTGACAGGGTGACAGAAGCTGAAGTCTGAAGATGACATACAAGTCCTTCATGCAGCTCCAGACATCATAATGTACCCATGTAAGAGCACCTGTACCGGCATACGACGAGTCTGCTGGTCTAAGGAAGAAGCACATTAGGGCAAGCAAAGCAAAAATTGTGTCAGGAAGAAGGAGACAACCCGCGAACGCAGGCCGGAGTGCTGTGAAGCCCCATTTTCAAAATGTCATAACATGCCTCAGAGATAAACCTCCAGCGGCTACCATGGAGACTGCTTCAATGTAACAACAGTGGGTTCTGAACTGCAAATTACCTAGGCCTAGTGGGTTAGAGCTAATATAGAAACTGCCCAAATTGCCCTTAAGTCAACAGTAAGCCATTGAAGTGATAAAACGGAGGCCCCTCCTCAGACCCACGACATTCCATAAAACCCATAAGGTGCCGACGGGGCCTAACCCATTGACTTGCGTTTGGCCATGGGCCACTGCCGTGCCCTTGCCATACCAATCAGTTCGATCACCAAATACATAAATGGGTTACATTGGGCCAGACCTGTACCTTGAAGCATATCAAGGCCCTCCGGGACAAGTCGGCCTTGGGAGCCCAGACCAACCCTGAATTCCTAAGGGGGGGGGGGTTGAAGAAGGCCGTTAAGGCTACTATGTGGAACAGGGAAACGTCTTACTGGAAAGCTCAAATGGAGGGCCATTACCCCTGGAGCCCGAAAGGGGCATCCGGAGAGAGAGGGTGACTAATTTACTAAAGCAGGCAACATCTGTGCCCAACACTATATTGCACGCCGAACCCTAAAATCTGACACGGAGTCAGTGAATCCCACTGTTCTGGGCTGGAAGGCTAAATGGCCAGCTTGTGACTTATGGTCCCAGATAGTCTGTTGTTCCTTAAGGAGGCATGAAATTGCGGCCAATGATCTATAGATAAGGGCCATGAATCCTATCGCTGAAGCTTTGCCTAATGCGCGGCACACCCTACCTGCTCTGTCTCAGGCAGCTCCTGTATGGAGATCCATGGAATGCAGGATGGCATGCCTGGCTTCAGTCTCCCAGTCTCCCATAGTACTGCAAGGATGGGATCTGGGAATGGAGCACCCATGGGGCTAAGGCCTGGAAGATGTTGACCTAAATTTCATGACAAGGCATCAACAATTGGGTTTGCCTAACCTGGCACATGGTGGACCCAGAATCAGATGTTGTAACACCGACTCTGGAGCCAGAACACACTGACACATGACATGACCATCCGATTTCAGGAGGACGGAGAATGAATAACGTGGTCATGTTGTCATACCGAAGGGGGGGGGTTACTGACTTGGCTATAAGGTCATCCAAAATGTGCTTGACGGCGGCAACAGCCTCCACTCTACAGGCCACTACCCACAGCACAATCGGATCTGCCCTAAGAATCTGAAACCCCTTGGGGTAGTGGCAGAACCATGTGAATCCACAGTCCGGCTTTGAGGAGAGGCTCACGCTTCCAGAAGGAGGTGCCATTAAAGTTGAAGCCATGCCTATGGATACATGCACACAGCAGAAGTGACCCTGGTTCGATGGTGCGGCAGCCGCAGTCCCTGCACTGCCCAAATTGAACCGGTGCAAGAAGGCGCAGTCAGGGGCCGCTACCCTGACTGTGAAAAGAAGATGCCCTACAATATCTTGCATGGCCCCCCAAAGGAAAACCCTAGGAAGATGTATAACTGCTTGGAGCTGTGCCTAAAAGACCTGAAAATTGTCCTGAGGGAGGCGAGAATAACACCTAAGGATATTGGATTGGCTTTACTGAATGTTGATGTGGGAAACAGGCCCTCAGCCTTTTGTGAGCTAAGGGACACTGAGGTAACAAGAAAGGGGAGCAATACTTGCGTTAGTTCAGAACACAGACAACTGTCTTTGGACTCCATGTAGCATATGCCCATCAGGGACCCGTGGCCGGGATCCCAGACCAAGACAGCTGCCTCATCGAAGAGATGTGTCGCACTGAGCAGAGATGATCAGGGACCTTGTGATTAACTGACTGGCCCTCAGGGAAGTAGGGATGGCGAAGAATTTCTCCCCGAATCTTCGGGGGGCCGAGCGCCAACGCATTCGGCCCCCCGAAATCGGCGGTGAAATTCTCCGCCACCCCCCCGCCACCCCCCCGGGATGGGACTTACCTTTCGCGAATGTCCCTCCCGGCGGCGGGTCCCGGCAGCAGTTTGTCGACCTTTCATTGGGGGCGGGGGCGGCAGCCGGTCTTCCAACCGGCTGCCGCTGCCGCCATTACAAAGTGTAAAAAAAAAAAAAAACCATGATAGGATACGTAATGATTTACGTAGACTATCACGGATAGATTTCCAAAGTCAGCCATGATAGGCTACGTAAATCGTTACGTAGCCTATCATGGGTGACTTTGGGAAAAAAAAAAGCGCGTACGCAAATGGCGGCGGCCTATGGGCGCCGCCATTTGCGTTCCTGATTTGGTCCCGGTAGTCTACATAAACTACCGGGACCAAATAAGGAATGCAAATGGCGGCGCCCATAGGCCGCCGCCATTTGCGTACGCGCTTTTTTTTCCCCCCAAAGTCACCCGTGATAGGCTACGTAACGATTAGGGGTGGACGAAAGTCACTTACCTTTTCTCGCAGCTTGTTCGCGGTGGGGGGGAGCGCTTCGCTGCTCCCCCCGCAAAGTTCAGGCCGGGGGGGAGGCTTCCCGCCTCGCCCGGCTGAAATTCAGGCCGGGGAGGAGGCTTGCCGCCTCGCCCGGCCGCGAACGTGGAAGTTAAAAAAAAAAACAAACGCCCCCTGATAGGCTACGTGACGATTCACGTAGCCTATCACGGCTAGATCTGCAAAGTCAGCCGTGATAGGCTACGTGAATCATCACGTAGCCTATCACAGGTGACTTAAAAAGAAAAAAGAAAAAGTGCGTACACGAATGGCGGCCCCCATAGGGAGCCGCCATTCGCGTTCCTTATTTATTTGCTGTAGTCTTCGTAAATGTTTACGTAGACTACGGCGAAAATAAGGGCAACGCAAATAGCGTTGCCCTTATTTTTGCCATAGTCTACGTAAACATTTACGTAGACTACAGCGACCAAATAAGGAACGGGAATGGCAGCTCCCTATGGGGGCCGCCATTATCCGTACACACTTTTTTTAAAAAAAAGTCACCCGTGATAGGCTACGTGACGATTCACGTAGCCTATCACGGCTGACTTTGCAAATCTAGCCATGATAGGCTACGTTAATCGTCACGTAGCCTATCAGGGGACGTGTTTTTTTTTTTCTTTTATTGCAATGGCGGGGGCGGCAGCCGGTCGAAAGACCAGCTGCCGCTCCCGCCCCGCTCGAAACCCGATGAACCGCCAGCCGGACCCGCCGCCAGGAGGGACATTCAGGGAAGGTAAGTCCCATCCCGGGGGGGGGTGCGGGGGGCGGGGGGGTGCGAAGTATTTCTCCCCGAAACTTGTTTGGGGGGCCGAACACGTTGGCGCTCGGCCCCCCAAAGTTTCGGGGAGAAATTCTCCGCCATCCCTAGTAACGATTTACGTAGCCTATCACGGCTGACTTTGTAAATCTAGCCCTGATAGGCTACCTAAATCGTTACGTAGCCTATCACGGGGTTTTTTTGTTTGTTTGTTTTTTTAGACTTTGTTTCACGGCCGGGGAGACGGGGCGCTTCTCCCCGGCCTGAATTTTGGCCAGGCGAGGCGGGAAGCCTCCCCCCCGGCCTGAATTTCGGCCGGGTGAGATGGGATGCCTCCCCCCCCTTGCCTGTACTTTGGGGGGAGAAGCGAAGCGCCTCCCCCCCACCGCGAAGCACCCCTGCAAAAAGGTAAGTGACTTTCGTACATCCCTACAGGGAAGAGAGGTTACACATCAGGATAAACTCCCTAGAGGATTTCCTGGGCACCATTTCGAGAAGTGAGTTCCCTAGAGTAGATAACAGGGTGTGGGAAAAAGGGGGGGCTAAAACCCTTCTGCCAGTACTGCTTTGTTAACCTCTCATGAACCTGTCGACGCCTGGCGAGGAGAAATGTTGCTTACGAGGTAAGGATGGCCTATGTTGACCTAGAGAAAGGGGGGAGGGGTCCTAGAACCTAGCATGAAACTGTGTTCCAAGTTAAGACGCGTTCCCCCAGTTGGGGTAGCATCTTAAAGCCAGAGTAATGGTGCCAACCTAGCCAGGCATGGGCCAACCAGATCTTCCTACAGCCTTGGCCTTTCCAAGGGGGACCCTACCATCCCCAGGCATTGGACAAAAGGTGTATGAGTGCTGACTGCTACAAGGGAGCACTCACGACGGAAACTGCACGTGTCCTGGGAGTATGTGCCCTTGTGGCTGTATTCCCAGCACAGACAGCAGTGCTGAAGCAGCGGACCCGCCATAGGCCGAGGGCCAGTGCGGGAGACAGCCTGGTGAATGTGGCCACTGCCAGATCTGTCACCGAACCCAGCTGGGAAGGAGTCAAAATTGGAGCGAAAGGTCCTGGTCCAACAGGTCCCTGTGCAGAGAAGGGCAATGGCGGCCCTCCTGCGCAAGGCCTCGACATAAGCCACTCGCACACCTCCTCAGGTGAAAGTCATTATGAGAAGGAGTAGCCCAGGTGACATTACAACTCGCCAGATTAGCATAGGAATCTGATATGCCACTTACGTGGATGCCCGAGCGGGCGGGGGAAGGCGAGGGATCCTAAATTAATCCAGCAAAACCCTGTAAGATGCTGCGTTAAGCAGCTGGGGTTACTGGGGTGTGACTGACGGAGCTGCAGGCGGCCCGGGCATCGTATAGGGAGATGACATTGGGAGGGACAGCCGCCCCAGGGAGGTAAGCTAAGGCGGCAACCCCACGGCCCTGAAGGTCGCCCGTCTGGACAAGTGGGGTGAGGTGCAGTCATCTCACCCATATCCAGGGCAGCCGTGTCCGAGTCCCCGGGAGCAAGGGAGATGATGCTGCTTGCCGCGCTCCTGACGGAGATGCCCCATGAGGGCGGACCGCCTCCAGCTGTGGTGTGTTGCCTGGGTGAAACCACAAGGAGGAGGATGTTGCTTGGATCACTGCTGATGGAAATGCTGTAGGAAGGTGGACTGCCTGCAGTGGTGGAGTGACGCCATGGTGAACCTGCGAAGGCGAGGTGGAGGCCTCAATGGAGTCTGGGTGCCCTGAACCCAGAGACGAGCTGAAATAGAAAGAAGTAGCAGGCGTTGGGTCTGCTGTCGCGTTCACTTAGGCGGGACCACCGGGTGTTTCTTAGGCCTGGCCGGGGTAGGGGGAAGGGATCCCCGAAGAACGCTCAGCAGCTTCCAGACGAGCAAGAATTGACGCCAGAACCGGGTCTGTTTCATCATCAGACTCGGAATCGGGCCTTGGCAGCAATCTGTTGGGAAGGGGAGGGCACGGCATTGGCAAGAAGGAGCAACGGCGCGGGTCCCTGGACCCCGTCCAACACACCAACCACAACCCCTAGAAGTAAATGTGGTGGGGTCAGAGCACATAGCAGTAGGTTCCAGTGGGCTACTCACTGGGCATCCCGGGCAACAGGCAGCAGCGCCGCCGCTACCGCTAGAAAGGAGGGACACCCTCCATGTCCGGCAGCGGCTAGAGAGGTGAGCGCAAAAACATAGATCCTCTTTCTGTATGGCTCTGTGTGTTCACATTTAAGACACCGTGTGTCTAGCCATTAACCTTATTCGCTTTTAGGGCATGGTGGAGAATCTGTGGCCACAGAAACTGGCAGAGCCATTGGGGGGGCCACAGAAGCTGCACGACGGAAACTGCAGGTGTCCTGGGAGTATGTGCCCTTGTGGCTGTATTCCCAGCAGTTTCTGTGGCCCCCCCAATGGCTCTGCCAGAGGTGCAGAGAGGGGTTTTCTAGCACTACCTGGAGATGCCAGGGACTGGACCTGGGACCTTCTGCATGCCCAGCAGGGGCTCTAGCCCTAAACTATGCCCTTGGAAAGGAGACTACAACCTGGGTCTCTCAAGTCCCAGTCCAACACTCTAGCTACTACAATACAGTGGCTTTTGAAGGGGGAGCAGTTGCCGCCCGCTGCAAGCCCGGTGCCCAAGAGGCGCAGCAAGGTCCCGCGGCCACGGGAGCTGCTCCTGAGCGCGGGCGCCCCCAGCCAAGAGCGCCCGCGACCCAGGGGCCGCAGTGGACGCACAACAGGGAGCCGCGGCTGTGGTTTTTTTGTTTTGTTTTTGTTTTGTTTATTTTTGTGTGTGTGATTGGGGTTTTTTTGGGGGGAAGCACGTGCTGCCGCCACGAGCACCCCATGCTCACGGGAGGTGGCGAGAGCCGGCGCCGATTTGCTTGGCACCCAGGCCCGTGCAATCGCCAGCTAGGAAAGAAGCGGGGGGAGGGTGGCCGTGTCGCTGCCACAAGCACCCGCACCCCCCAAAGCCGGTAAGTGCCCACAGCCACTGGCGCCACACACGAGCACATGCAGAAAAAAGGGGGGCGGGCGCTTGGCCGCCGCCCTGGCAGGGGACTGAACCAAAAGGCGCCTCACCCAGACGCGGGCCACCACAACTGCCATCGCTCCCTCCAAGGTAGCAAGCGCCGGCCGGGAAGGCAGCGCCCACGCACACGCACCCCCGCCGCCAATGCCGGGAACCCCAGGGCCTCGGTGGCGTAGGTGCGCGGCAACCGCCTGAGGAGGCAAGAAGGGCGGGTGGGCGCTCAGTCGCTGCAAGAGCTGCCGCCCCAGCAGGGGAGCGGACCAGGAGGCACCACGCCAGAGCGCGCGCTGGCACAGCTGCCGGCGGGCGGCAAGCGCCAACCGAGGGGACGGCACCCACGCGCACGCGCCCCTGCTGCAAGCGCCTGCAACCCCGGGGCTGCGGTGGTGCAGGGGTGCTGCAACCATCTGAGGAAGACACGAGGAGAAGGCAGGCGCGCTGAGTGAGCGGCGGGAAGGAAAAAGCAGGCGAGGGGGGTGGGCACGATACCGCCGCGAGCGCTGGAGACCCAGAGGCAGCGAGTGCCAGTGGCGACAGGCACCGCACCACACCGTGCACCGCCACCAATGCCAGCTGTCCCACCGGCCGGCAGGTGCCGGCCCAGAGGGAGCCGCGCCGGAGCGCACGAGACCCGTCGTGAGCGTCGGTAACCCAAGAGCCCCGGCAAGCGCCGGCGTGGAAGAGAAGGTTTTGGGCGCGCAGAAGCACGCTGAGTCCAGGTGGCTGGAACGACAACGAAGCTGGTCTCCAGCAGGCAGGTGTCCCTCGTCGATTCCAGGTGGGTCTTTAGCTCTCTCTAGCTGCATCGAGCCAGAGAGCTGAGATTGGGAGGGGGGCTGAGTTTAAGGCAACTCAGCCTGCCCCTCCTTGCATGGTGGTGCCACTGGGGTGCACCAATCAGAGGCCCCTACGTCTTGTCACCCCACCCGCCCGCAATGGCCCCCCCTTTCAGCCAGACAAGCTGGCGCCGGGGTGAGGGCATTACTGTTTGGTGACTCATTGTCTCTTCTCCTGTTCTATGAGTAACTTATTTTGCTGGAGGATCACATTACAGAATGGAGCAGGCGGACATCCCTCAACCCCCAATTACCCAAAATTTTCTGCCACAAATCTCTTTTTTCTACATAGTTAGGAACTAGGGCAAAAAATCCTGTTTCCCTCAAAGGAAATATTTTGTGTCTGTCCAGCCACAGAACATAAAGCATTTAGGAAGCAGGAGCAAGACATATCCAAAATAATCTCAACATATCTAAGATAGGTACTTGTCAATGTAAGTACCTATCCTGGGAGAGGCATCCTGGGAGAGGCATACTTAGGTTTGTTAAGGGTAGGCCAGATAGCTTTATTCTTTTGTTTGAGTGTGCGTTGATAAGGCTCTCTGTGGATGTTTAATCAATTTGGCCTTTTACCCTCTTCTGCAACTTGCTACTTCCATGCCCCCACTTCCCTCTACCCCTTTAATTTTACCTTCATAAACCTTTATCCAACCTCTAGTCAGTGTGATTTTCTCATTCTAGGGATCCTAGCATGAGGGGTACGTATGGGACTTTAAAACTTTGCTCCCCCCTGCTGTGGTTGCAATCTGAATCAGGCCACTCTGGCTCCACTTTACGTTGCCCAAAAGGAATGTGCTTACATAGTCTTTTTCTGAGCTTTGTGCTCAATGCGGGAAGGTTTAAACAAAAGCTGGACATGCAGGGACATTGAACACAGAGCTTACATATGTGCCCATGTACCCCTGCCCTCATCAGGCCTACACACCATCAGGTGAAAGCAGGAAAAGGGCTTCAGATGCACACAGATTGCTTCTAAGTCCTCTAATATATCCATATATATATATGTTACATTTCCCTTAAACTAAGGCCTTTACGGCCACAAATGGCATCCCGGATGCCATTTGCATCTGCAGTCAGTCCCCTTCAGCCAGTGATATGGCATGGCGGCCGTATTGCTGGCAATCCAGAGCCGGACAATCCAGCCGAATAGGATTCTGCATGGAGGTGGAGGTAAGTCTTCAGTTCTGCCACGGACTCCAGGAGGCCAGATTCTTTAGAATCCAGCCTCATTGGAGTCCTTGGAGGAATTCTCCGTAATCTAGGGATGTATGAAAGTCACTTACCTTTTCGAAGGGTGACATTCGCGGTGGGGGGGAGGCTCTCCGTCCCTTCCCCTGAAATTCTCTCCGGCCGGCTCTCCTCCACGGAGATTCCACGGAGCCACCGGCCGGGGCTGCCCGCAGCCGGACATCCAGCTGCTGGGCAGCCTGGAGGGATGCAAATGGCGGCAGCCATAGCTGCCACCATTTGCGTCCCTTGTATTTTGCCGTGATAGGTAAAAAAAAAAAAAAACATGGCAAAAAACCCACAAAAACGGTGGACGCAAATGGCGGCGGCTATGGCGGCCGCCATTTGCGTTCCCTTTTTTTGGCCATTTTAGCCTACGTAAATATTTACGGAGGCTATTAAGGGGGAAAAAAAGGAACACAAATGGCGGCCACTACGCCTTGAGTTCCCTTTTTTTTCCACTGTAACACCCTACGTAAATATTTACGTAGGCTAAAATGGCAAAAAAAAGTGAACGCAAATGGCAGCCACCATAGCCACCGCCATTTGCGTCCACTGTTTTTTTTTGGGGGGGGCTGCCATGATAGGCTATGTAAATACTTATGTAGCCTATCATGACCTCTGCAGGGATGCAAATGGTGTCCCTGCGTTAGCTGTGATAGGCTACATAATTATTTACATAGCCTATCACAGCTATAATGAAGAAGCGAATGGCGGCCTCGCAAGTCGGCGTGGACGGCAGCAGATAAGTGCTCCATTTCATGCACCATTCATGGGGGGGCAGGGGGCTTCGTTCCGCCATGGATTTCAGGGGGCCGAATGCACTGGCATTCGGCCTCACCAAGATCCGTGGCGGAATTCTCTGACATCCCTACCATAATCCCTAGTTCAGAGGAGGGCAGCAATGATGATCAGGGGACTGGAAACAAAGCCCTGTGAGGAGAGATTGAAAGAACTAGGCATGTTTAGCCTTGAGAAGAGAACACTAAGGGGAGCTATGATAGCACTGTTCAAGTGCTTGAAAGGTTGTCACAGAGAGGGAGGCCAGGATCTGTTCTTGACCATCCCAGAGTGCAGGACTCGGAATAATGGACTCAAGTTACAGGAAGGCAGATTCCAGCTGAACATCAGGAAAAACTTCCTGACTATTAGAGCAATATGACAATGGAACCAATTACTTAGAGAGGTAGTGGGCTCTCCCACACTGGAGGCATTCAAGATGACGCTGGACAGCTGCTTGTCAGGGATGCTTTGACTTAGATTCCTGCACTTGGTAGGGGTTGGACTCGATGGTATTAGAGGCCCCTTCCAATGCTACTATTCTATGATTCTATGAAAAAAGGAAGAAGTATTTATAGGCAGCTACTGACAAAGAACATGGTGATGTGTCATCAAATAAAGGTGCATGCTTTGGATCATGATAGCTCTGTTTCTGAATCTATGTCAGTCACATAATTCTATGTTCTTTATGTTTCAATGTTTTCTCAAAGAAAGAAAGAAATCACTCCATATAGAAAGCTAGATACCAGGAAGAATGAATATAGTGTCTGTGAAAATTTTACAATATACAGTAATAAAGGATGGATGATAGATGGACAGATTGTTCTACGTTTGTGAGGAGCTTGACTGGAGAAGATTAATGAGGCCAGGATGATGAAAATGTTCCTTAATAGTTGGTTGGAGAATGTAACTCATCCTTATTCACCCCCTCTAGCAAGAGGGAGAGCACAAGCTTGCTGATAGTGGGTAAAAGTACAAGAACATTTGGGACACAAAAAGAAGGATGTATCTAAGGATCTCCTGTCTGGAGATCTGAAGTGGAAAAGGCAGGGTTGCTATTGCAGTGTTTTCTCCAACCATGCTCAGCCTGCCTATTTGTAAATAAACTCAAATATTGCAAAATGTCATAATCCTCCAGTGACTACCTTCCAACAGAAATCCCAGGTAAACACAACACCCAAGACCAGCCCTACCATCAGGTTTGGTAAGCCACCTGCCTCAGTTGGCAAATAGAGATGGATGGTGAAATTACCATGCCCTGCCACCTCCCCCCCCAACAAATGCCTGCCCAACTCAGGTTCAGCCACCACTGCCATCTTACTTTAGAGTAGGGATGGCAGAGAATTCCACAACAGATTTCAGTGAGGCTGAATGCACTGGCATTTGTCCCCTGAAACCCATGGTGGAACGGGCTCCCACACCCCGCCATCCCGCAGAATCGGGATGCTGTGATAGGCTATGTAAATTACACTCTGGAATCAAGTTGGAGCTAAGATTCTACAATAGGATTCTTTGGCTGCTACTGCCAGAATCGGAGCTGGTAGGGCGGAAGATGTCACAAGTGACTGGCAGTTTCAACAGGGGCAGATGCACAGGCAGCAGACTGATGGGGAAAGTCTTTGTTTGCTTAAGTCAAGCAGTGGCATGGCACGTGCTGAGGCTGACTGTGCCACTAGAGATTGTCAGGGTGTGTGTGTGTGCATGTGCGTGGTTTCCAGGTGAGATTCCAGGGAGATTTACACACAGAGGTCCTGGCTCACAGTTCATGCATTACGTGATACACCACAAAGCACCATGTTCTCTCTCTAGGGATGTACGGAAGTTCCACCACGGATCTCAAGGAGGCCAAATGCCAGCACATTCAGCCCCCTGAAATCGGTGGCGGAATGGCCTGCCCCCCCATGCCCCCCCAGGACGGGACTTACCTTGGGCGGATCTTCCTGGAGGCGGCGGCTCCGGCGGCGGCTCCGGCGGCGGCTCTGGCGGCGGTGCGGCAGCGGCGGCCGGTCTTCCAACCGGATGCCACCACCACCATTTCCAGTTTAAAAAAAAAAAAAACCCACATCATAGGCTACGTAAAGATTTACGTAGCCTATCAGTCCCGGCTGACTTAAAAAACAACAACAACAACAACAACAACAACAACGCACGAACGCAAATGGCGGCGGAAATAAGGACCGCGGAAATAAGGAATGCAAATAAGGAACGCAAATGGCGGTGGCCATGGCCGCTGCCATTTGCGTATGCGCATTGTTGTTGTTGTTTTTTAAGTTAGCCATGATAGGCTACGTAATCATTTACGTAGCCTATCACGGCTGACTGCAGGGACGCAAATGGCGGTGGCTATGGCTGCCGCAATTTGCGTCCCTGCTAGCCAGCGGCCGGATGTCCGGCTGCTGGCGGAGCCGGCCGGCAGCTCTGCAGAATCCCTGCAGAGTGGAGCCGGCTGGCCAGGATTCCGGGGGGGAGGAACGGATTGCCTCCCCCCCCGATGAGGATTCCGGGGGGAGGGACAAAACGCCTCCCCCCCAACCATAAACATAATCCACAAAAAGGTAAGTCACTTTCGTACATCCCTATCTCTCTCATATTAAAGGCTTATTTTGTGATATATAGTCAGGGCCAGAAATTTTGGAACAAGGATAACTGTTTTGGCAGTTGGCCTCTGTACACCACCACATTGAAGTTGAAAGGAAACACACCCAGATGGGAGCAAAGTCAGGACTTCCAGCTGTAATTCAAGGGGTTTGGCAAAAGTGTGGCACTAACCATTCAGGAAGGACAGCCAGTGGCATACACACACACACATCATTGGTGGCTCATAAGTAATGGACAAACTAACATCATTTCAAACTTAAGGATTGCCTTCAATACCTGGATGAAAATCCTTTGCATTCAATGACTGCCTGAAGTCTGGAACCCATGGACATGACCAAATGCTGAGTTTCCTCCCACAAGATGCTTTGCCAGGCCTTTTCTGCAGCTGCCTGCAGCTGCTGCTTGTTTGTGGGTCTTTCTGCCTTCTGTCTTGTCTTCAGGAAATGAAAAGCATGCTCTATTGGGTTGAGAGCAGGTGACTTACTTGGCCATTGAAGAACATCCCATTTCTTTGCCTGCAGAAACCATTGGGTAGCTTTTGCTGTATGATTTGGGTCATTATCCATCTGCAATATGAAGTAGGGATGGTAGAGAATTCCGCCATGGATCTCGGTGAGGCCGAATGCCAGTGCATTCGGCCCCTCAAAATCTGTGGCAGAACGGCCTGCCACACCCCGCCTCCCCCCCCCCGCAGATGCCCCCCGGGATGAGACTTACCTGGGACGGTAGTTCCGGGTGGCAGTGGCTGCCACCGCCATCATTTGCAGTCTTGTCGGGGTTTTTTTTTTACAAGATGTGATAGGCTACATAAAGACTTATGTAGCCTATCATGTCTGGCTTAAAAAAAAAAAAGAGTACGCAAATGGCGGCGGCTATGGCTGCCACCATTTGCATTGGCTATTTTTCGCTGTTCTAGCCTATGTAAATATTTACGTAGGCCAGAATGGCTAAAAATAGTGAACTCAAATGGGGGCTGCCATAGCCGCCACCATTTGCGTATGCTGTGCCCAGCCACAGCTGGCTAGGAGACCAGCCACAACCACCAACACTGCCCCCACCGCCACCACCACCACCACCGCCGCCACACCCACTGCTGCCGCACCTGCCGCACCCGCCGCTGCAGTTTCCGGCGCCGCCCCTGCTGCCCCTGCCGCCCCCTCCGCCCCTGCCACTGCCCCTGCCCCTGCCACCCCTGCTGCCACACATTCTGCCACTGCACCATCCACCCCCGCCGCCACACCTTCCGCCACCACAGCCGCACCTTCCACCGCACCTTCTGCTGCCGCCGCGCCGCCACCAAATCCACCGCATCTGCCCCAGGTAAGTGCTGTCCTAGGGGATTCCGCGGGGTGGGGGGGGCAGGAGGCCGTTCCGCCATGGATTTTGGGGGGCCGAATGCCAGTGCATTTGGCCTCACTGGAATCCATTGGCGGAATTCTCCGCCATCCCTAATGGACAGTCATTCACTAAATAGAGAAATTATTGCAGAATGTAATGAAGGTTCTACCAAGGGATGTACGAAATTGGCCTTACCTGGCTCCGCCAGGTTCCGCTGGGGGGGAGGCGCTCCATCCCTCTCCCCGGAATCCTGGCCAGCTGGGTCCGCTCTGCGAGGATTCCGCATAGCCGCCGGCCGGCTCCACCAGCAGCCGGACATCCGGCGGCTGGCTACCAGGAATGAAAATGGCGGCAGACATAGCCGCCACCATTTGCGTCCCTGTAGTCAGCCGTGATAGGCTACAGAAATCTTTATGTAGCCTATCACATCTGACTAAAAAAAAAAAAAAACGCATAAAAAAAACACATTCCTTATTTTGGGCCGTCTTAGTCTATGTAAATATTTATGTAGACTAAGACGGCAAAAATAAGGGGAACGCAAATAGCATTGCGGACGCTATTTGCGTTCCCCCTTATTTTCACCATCTTAGTCTACGTAAATATTTAAGTAGACTAAGATGGCCCAAAATAAGGAACGCAAATGGCGGTGGCCATAGCCGCCGCCATTTGCGTATGTGCGTGTGTGTTTTTTAAAGTCCAACGTGATAGGCTACATAAAGATTTACATAGCCTATCACACCTTTTTTTTTTCACCTCGCCATGATAGGCTACGTAAATCTTTACATAGCCTATCACGGCTTTTTTTTTTTAACACTGGCATTCGGCCTCACCGAGATCCGTGGCAGAATTCTCTGCCATCCCTAGTTCTACCATCATCTTCTACTCTGTCATGGGCTACATGGGTTTTCTGGCCATTGTCAGCTTCACAGTAGCTTTCCTAGCCAGGAAGTTACCAGACAGTTTCAATGAGGCCAAATTTATCACTTTCAGCATGTTGGTCTTTTGTAGTGTTTAGCTCTCCTTCCAGCCTATCTGAGTACCAAAGGGAAATATTTGGTGGCTGTGGAGATCTTCTCTGTCCAATCTTCCGGTGCTGGCATACTTTCTTGCATCTTTTTTCCCAAATGCTACATCCTTTTGTTCAGGCCTGACCTGAACATCAGAGGGCAAATAATAAGGGCAACATAAATGTGAAAGACAATGAAAGACTGTGAAAATCAGTATTTTCTCCTCAAAATGTGTGTATTTTTAGTCTGTATTACTTATGAAGGAAAAATATTGGTCTTACTTCTCAAGCAAGCTGGGCCTATTGTAATGATGAATAGGAATCTGGTTCTATTCCTATTAATTGGAAGTATGTCATACTGAGAACACTGGAGTGTGTTGTCTAATAATTATCTGGAGAAGCCGGTGACTTGGCTGGTGGCTACATATCTTTTCCACATTTGTCCTTTGGACATGCATCCTCTGACTACATCCTGAAACTATATGTGTTCATCACTGATTTGATACAAAGACAATATTTTCTTATGTGAGCATTAAAAAAAAAATCTCCCTCTCTTACCAAGTATCTTGGGATGGACGGAACACTTACCTTCTGTTCCGTACTGTTTCCATGGTGGGGCGGAGGCACTCCATCCCTCCTCTCGGAATCCTCGATGGGGGGGAAACCAACCCAGTCCTTACCCCCGGAATCCTGCCTGGTTGGTTCCGCTCCACGGCCAAGCCGCAGAACTGTCGTAGCTCCACCTTTTGCATCCCTGTATTGAGCCGTGATAGGCTACGTAAATATTTACATAGCCTATCACGGCAGGGGGAAATAAAACCAGCGTACACAAATGGTGGTAGCCACCACCATTTGCGTACGCTGGGTTTTTTTCTCCCTGCCGTCATAGGCTACATAAGCATTTACGTAGCCTATCACGGCAGCGAGAAGAAAGCCTAGCATACACAAATGGCGGTAGCTCTCAACATTTGCGTATGCCAGGTTTTTTCCCCTGTAGTGTAAGGCTACGTAAATACTTAACGCAGCCTATCACGGCCTCCGCAGGTACACAAATGGCGTCCCTGCATTAGCCATATTAGGCTACGTAAGTATTTATGTAGCCTATCACGGCTATGAAGAGAAGAGGAAGTGAATGGCGGCCGCAGGACAGCCGCCATTCACAAAGCAGCGCGGACAGGATCAGGTAAGTGCTCCGTTTCGCATGCCTTTTGTGAGTTGGGGGCGGAGGGGACTTTGTCCCGCATGCTTTTCATGGGTTGGGGGGGTGGGGGCTTCTTTCCACGACAGATTTCAGGGGCCGAATGCACTGGCATTCGGCCTCACCAAGATCCGTCGTGGAATTCTCTGACATCCCTACAAGTATCCAGATATAATTCACCAGATGGTGGCATAGAGGTCCATTGTGAATATAACTCACGTCATTGCAAATCATACCCAAGAGTTGCCCTTTTCAGTGATGCTATTGAACTGGAGTCGTGCTTAGGGATGTATGAAAGTCACTTACCTTTTTGCAGGTGTGATTCATGGTGCGGGGGAGGCGCTCCACACCTCCCCCCGCTATCATAACCCGGCTGGCTTTGCTCCATGGCAAATCCACAGAGCTGCCAGCCTGGTGCATTCACAGGCATGTGGAGCCTGCACACACAAATGGCAGTGGCTACGGCAGCTGCCATTTGCATTCATGTTTTTGGCCGTGATAGGCTATGTAAATATTTACATAGCCTATCATGGCAAAAGCCAGTGGTGCAAATGACAGCCACTATGCCATTTGCACCCCTGGTTTTTTGCCATGATAGGCTACGTAAATATTGATGTAGCCTATCATGGCAAAAAAACAGGAACGTGAATGGCGGCGGCTACAGCGGCTGCCATTTGCGTTCCCTTTTTTGCCGTGATACGCTATGTAAATATTTACGTAGCCCATCATGGCCTCCGCAGGGACGCAAATGGCATCCCTGCGTTAGCTGTGATAGGCTACGTATTTACGTAGCCTATCCCGGCCTAAACAGTGAAGCGAATGGCGGCCACAGACGTGGCTGCCATTCGCAAAGCAGCGTGAACGGCACCAGGTAAGTGCTCCATTTCGCGCACCTTTTGCAGGGTGGTGGGGTGTGGGGCTTTGATCCACCATGGATTTTAGGGGGCCTAATGCACTGGCATTCAGCCTCACTGAGATCTGTGGTGGAATTCTCTGACATCCCTAGCTGTGCTCCATGATGTATGCTTTATCTGACACAGCAGTATCAATGCTGTGAGCACCATGTCCTAGGGCCTTGATGGCAAGTGTGACATTAGGTCCACTTTGAGGCTTTTACCAGTGCACCCAGCTGAGTTTGAATGGTTTGGCTCCTAGTTTTCTGGGATCATTCTATATTTATATGTATTTGCCCATGGGCTCTTCTATTTAATGCTCATATTTTGAGTAATTCAGTGCCTTCTTGGAATGATATTTGAAGAAAAGATCAATGTAGCTTTCAGTAGATCACTAGTTGGATAGGGTTGTTGTTTTTTTGTTTACATGGCAGGGCTGGTCTCGCATCTGCATAGCCTGACTGGCTACACTTCTACATGTCCCTCTAGCTTCATTGAAAACAGATGGTCCTTATTCAAGACTGATTTTTCTGGGTGTTGAATTCGATTCTGTGGTGGGATTGTATCTCTATTCTACCACAGATTTACTTGTAGTTGTTGAGGGAATCGTTGAGACAAGTGCACAGGCCTGGTCAGCTTCTTATATGAAGTTCCAGCATTCTAAAATCATCACATATTATATCTTTTAGCTATTACCTGATAGCTAATATTCCCTACTGTCCCATAGATTAAAGTTCAGAGTCTTAGTTATCTTATTGTTAAAGACTTAAAAAAAAAAGAGAGAATAGACAAAAAAGGGCTTCTACATACACGTTTTAGGCTAGATACAATCCATTTTGAATTATTTCTTGAGGGAAATAACTCCTTACTTAAAATTTGCCGATTAAACCTAAGTAAGGATGGACAAAAGTCCTTTACCTGGTCCTGCAGCTGTTTTCGGTGGGGGGGGGAGGCGCTCTGGTTCTCCCCCCAAAATTCTTGGTGGAGGGAGGCGCCCCGACCCTCCCCACCAAAATTCAGGCTGGGGGGGGAGGCACCCCATCCCTCCCCTCTGAAATTCTGGCCGGGAGGGAGCGCCTTGCCTCTCCGGCCGTGAAAGAAAAAAGTTACATTAAAAAAAAAATGTGATAGGCTACATAACCATTTACGCAGCCTATCACGGCTAGATTTTCAAAGTCAGCCATGATAGGCTATGTAAATTGTTACGTAGCCTATCACGGCTGACTTTGAAAAAGAAAAAGCGCGTACGCAAATGGCGGTGCCCATGGGCACCGCCATTTGCATTCCTTATTTGGGCACGGGAAGTCTATGTAAAGATTTGCGTAGACTACGGCGAAAATAAGGGCAATGCAAATAGCGTTGCCCTTATTTTCGCCATAGTCTATGTAAATCTTTACATAGACTTCCCGTGCCCAAATAAGGAATGCAAATGCGGCGCCCATGGGCACCACCATTTGCGTACGCGCTTTTTTTTTTTCAAAGTCAGCCGTGATAGGCTATGGAACGATTTACGTAGCCTATCATGGCTGACTTTGAAAATCTAGCCATGATAGGCTACGTAAATCGTTACGTAGCCTATAAACTTTTTTTTACTTTACTGGGAAATGGCGGTGGTGGCAGCCGGTGGGAAGACTGGCCGCCGCCGCCACTGCCGAAACACCGCTGAAATGCCACTGGGACCCGCCACCGAGAGGGACATTCACACGAGGTAAGTCCCACCCCGGGGGGGTGTCGGAGAATTTCCCCACCAATTTTGGGGGGCTGAATGCATTGGCATTCGGCCTCCTGGAGATTCGTGGAGAAATTCTCCAACATCCCTAAACCTAAGTCTATTTTTTTCTAGGGATGTCAGAGACATCTGCCTGAAAGTCAAATGGGATCGAATTCAGACACATCCAGTCCACAGAACCATTCCCTGAACGGGGCGCCCCAGTCTACTTGGACCGGAGCTCACATGGACCCCTTTTTTTTTTCTCCGACAAAAATTTTACGAAAGTATTCACAAAGGAAAATTCTTAAATTGTGATGAAAGAAATAGACATAGACAGCGAAAGGGATTTTATGAAACTATTTAATAAATATGCAGTTTCCTGCGACGACGCGGCTTTCTTTCACTGGGAAGGATGGGGTAACGAAGTGCACGTAGCCTCATCTTTTTTTAATTGTCTGTGAAGGTGAGGTCAGGTGAACGAGATCCCTCCAGGCCACCCCCCCAACCCACCAGGAAGATGACGTCATTGAGGGGAGGGAACTCACCGACCATTTTACTTGCCTTCACACATAGGACGGCGGTGTGTCAGTGTCCAGCAGCCTCAGTTGCTCCAGTCCAGACTAGAGACCAGAGGCACCACTGCTGCAGACAGAGTGTCCATGTCCAGCAGCTGCAAGGAGTGTGTTTCTGTGTGTCCCCATTCCACAGCACTGCAGTTCCACCTTTATTACACTGAAGGTATGTTCTTTCGTATGTTTATTTTACCTGAATGTGCCCCTATGCTTAGTGATTTTTGGGCGGGGCAGGGCGGGGAGAACTGGGAAGGCATCCTCCATCAACCTTTGTGTAGGCCTGCCAAGAAGGACTCCATCCTCCATCCTCCTGGGCTTTCCAGGATTAATCCATGTGGTTTTCAACTCCATGTGCCCCTATGCTTAATGATTTTGGGGTGGGTTGGAGCAGGGGGAACTGGGAAGGCATCCTCCAGCAGCCTTTGTTTAGGCTGCCGAGAAGGGCTCCATCCTCCTGGGCTTTCCAGGATTAATCCATGTGCTTTTCAACTACATGTGCCCCTATGCTTAGTGATTTTGGGGTGGGTTGGAGTGGGGGGAACTGGGAAGGCATCCTCCAGCAGCCTTTGTTTAGGCCTGAAGGACTCCTAGGGATGGCGGAAAATTCCGCCACAGATTCCAGTGAGGCCGAATGCACTGGCACTCGGCCCCCCCAGAATCTGTGGAGGAATGGCCTCCTGCACCTCTCCCGCCCCGAGCAATCCCCCAGGATGGTACTTACCTTGGGCAGCTTTGGCAGCTTTGGCGGCAGCAGCGTGGTGGCAGGGGAAGGTGCAGTGTGGCAGAAGGTGTGGTGGCGGGGGCAGCGGGGACAGCGGGGGTGGCAGGGGTGGTGGCGGCGGGGGTGGCGGCTGAAGGTGTGGCAGTGACATGGCAGCAGTGCAGCAGCGGAAGGTGTGGAGGCAGGGGCGGCAGGGGCAGCGGCGGTAGGTGTGGTGGGGGGGCGGCAGGTGTGGCAGCGGAAGGTGCAGCGGTGGTGGCGGAAGGTGCGGCAGTGGTGGGTGCGGCGGCGGGGGCTTAAAGTGTGGCGGCAGCGGCAGGTGTGGTGGCAGCGGGGGCGGTAGGTGCGGCGGAGGTAGGTGCGGTGGCAGCGGCGGAAGGTGCGGTGGGGGTGGCAGGTGCGGCGGGGCAGGGGTGCCGGCGGGGGCAGTGGGGGTGGTGTGGCAGTGTGGCAGGGCGGCGGCAGGGGCGGCAGGTATGGGGGTGGCAGGTGCAGTGGCAGCGGGGGTGGCGCGGGCGGTGCCTGGTCTCCTGGCTGGCCACGGCTGGGCGCAGCGTATGCAAATAGCGGCAGCTACGGCACCCGCCATTTGCATTCGCTATATTTAGCCATTCTAGCCTACATAAATATTTACGTAGAAAGGCGAAAAATAGCGAATGCAAATGGCGGCTGCTGTAGCCTCCGCCATTTGCGTACGTGTTTTTTTTTACTTTGCCATGATAGGCTATGTAAATATTTACGTAGCCTATCATGGTTAAGTACAGGGATGCAAACAGCAGTGGCTTTGGCTGCCGCCATTTGCGTCCCTGCTGCCCAGCGGCCGGATGTCCGGCTGCGGGCGGAGCCAGCCGGGCACGACTCTGGAGGGAGGGAGGGAGCGCCTCCCTCCCTGTCAAGGATTCTGGGGGGAGGGACGGAGCGCTTCCCCCTGCACCACAAAGCAGATCCGCGAAACAGTAAGTGACTTTCGTACATCCCTAACTGGACTCCATCCTCCATCCTCCTGGGCTTTCCAGGATTAATCCATGTGCTTTTCAACTCAATGTGCCCCTATGCTTAGTGATTTTTGGGTGTGTTGGAGTGGGGGGAACTGGGAAGGCATCCTCCATCAGCCTTTGTTTAGGCCTGCCGAGAAGGACTCCATCCTCCATCCTCCTAGGCTTTCCAGGATTAATCCATGTGCTTTTCAACTCCATGTGCCCCTGTGCATAGTGATTTTTGGGTGGGTTGGTGGAGTAGGGGGACTGGGAAGGCATCCTCCAGCAGCCTTTGTTTAGGCCTGCCTAGAAGGACTGCATCCTCCAGCAGCCTTTGTTTACGCCTGCCTAGAAGGACTGCATCCTCCAGTATCCTTTGTGTACTGTAGGCTTGTGTTTTTCAGGCCACATGGATGGACTACATCCTCTATCCTGGGCTTTTCAGCCTAATCAGCTGTACAATATTCCCCTATTTAGTTAGCATTGGATGGCTGGATTGGTGGGGTACTTTTACACTGCACTATATCTGTGTTTGTAGGCTGTTCACATGATTTCAGCTTTGCCACATGCATTTATGTCTCCTTCTACCCAGAGACATGGACATGGAGAAAAGAGGAACCCGTGGTCAATCCAGCACTCAAAAGAGGCGTGGACCCCCGGCGAGGACATACACCACTGAGGTTGCATTTCAATGGTATTTTAAGAATGAGATGGAAGAGGAGGAAGCCCAAGGTGTGACCAGCAGCAACAGCAGCCCCAGCAGTAGTCCACCCCACAACTGTAAGCAGCACACACCTCCAATTACTGCTACAGAAAGTGGCACAGGCACAGCCGGCCACAACTCCAGAGGAAGAGGAAGAAAGTTCATGGATGGTGAGCGGAAGGGCAGTGTCTCCAAAGCAGATGAAAATGTTCCCAAGGAGACTCTACAGTGGTAAAATGAAAGTCAAGATATCTACGTCATTCCAAAGGATGAATCTGGTAAGACTCTGTCATCACAGGTGCTTGTAAATAATAGGGATGTCAGAGAATTTCTCCACGAATCTCTGGGAGGCCAAATGCCAACATACTCAGCCCCCCGAAATTGGTGGAGAAACGGTCCACCCCCCCGGGATGGGATTTACCTCGTGCAAATGTCCCTCGTGGCGGCGGCTCCCGGCGGCGGTGCGGCGGTGGTGGCCGGTCGGAAGACCGGCCACTGCCACCGCCATTTCCAAGTAAAAACAACAACAACAACAACAAACGTGATAGGCTATGTAAAGTTTTAAGTAGCCTATCATGGCTAGATTTTCAAAAAACACCGTGATAGGCTATGTAAATGTTTACATAGCCTATCACGGCTGACTTTGGGAGAAAAAAAAAAGCACGTACGCAAATGGCAGCGCCCATGGACGCTGCCATTTGCGTACGTGCTTTTTTTTTTCTTTTTTTCAAAGTCAGCCGTGATAGGTTACATGAACATTTACGTAGCCTATCACAGCTGATTGCAGGCCAGGGACGCAAACAGCGGCGGCTATGGCCGCCGCCATTTGCGTCCTGGCAGGAGAAGAACTTTCACGGCCAGAGAGACAGGGCACTCCCCCCTAGCCAGAATTTCGGTGGGGAGGGATGGGGTGCCTCCCCCCCGCCCAGAATTTCAGGGGGAGGGACGGAGCGCCTCCCCGCCACCGCGAAGCAAGCTTCGGGATCAGGTAAGTGACTTTCATCCATCCCTAGTAAATATCTGGATACAAATAAATATCTTCAAATATTTGAATAGTCCCTATATTAGCCTTCTGCAACCTGCAGCCTTCCAAATGTTTTGGGCTACAACTCCCAGCATTTTTGACCATTGGTCATGCCGGCTGGGCCTGATGGGAGTTGAAGTCCAAAACCTTTGGAGGGAACCATTTGGGGAAGGGATCTTCTTCTTCAACACCACAAAATATACACGACTGTTTTACATTCATTCATATTCATTGCTGTGAACATATTTCATATTATTAAAATGTTATATGGTACTCCAGTACTAAGGAAAACCCCAACTCTTTGAAAGAACTGCAATAATTTCTCAAATGATACACCTTTTTCAGTGGGAAAACACTTCAGT
Source organism: Heloderma suspectum (assembly GCF_057233095.1). NCBI lineage: Eukaryota > Metazoa > Chordata > Lepidosauria > Squamata > Helodermatidae > Heloderma > Heloderma suspectum. The sequence goes on along the minus strand of NC_139463.1, from coordinate 87,887,812 downwards.
GTTTTGTTCTTGCTTTGTTTCCAAAGCCATTCATCATTGTTTGCTGTCTTGTTTGGCCTTGATCTCTGTTAACTAGAGCTGCAATGTGAATTGATTAAACAATTACATTTCTGAGGATGGTTTTTCAAACAGGGCCTGACTAATCAGACACTGCTCCCGGGGGACCACAAATGCACCCCGGAAAAAGGCGGTGGGATTTGCCAAGTATGTGCTCAGGACCAGCCCTATCATTAGGTAGCAGCGAGGTGTTGGGGCACAGAACTGTGGGTGCTCCTCAGACTGCCTTGTACCTCCTCAGCCAGCTTGTTGTCCTCTGGTGTGGTGGAAGAGGCTCTCCCATTGTTACTGTTCAAGTAAGATTCAGCTATCACTCTATGTAGGATGGAGGGGTGCCATTTTATCCTTTACCTCAGGAAGCAAAACGCTTTGGGCCAGCCCTGTAGGTGCTGAGTCTCACACAGTGGTATAATAGAGCTGATGCAAAGGAGTGGACCTTGCAAGGGAGCCAGATATCTCCTCCCCCATGCTTTTCAGACTTTTACCAGTGAGGACACGTTTAGATAACTCTCATGGAGTTTTGAAGTCTGTACAGTACATTTTTTTTGCACCTTATCTCATGTGTTGTTTTCTCAGTGCTAGCTAGTGCAGTAGTAGCTTACATCTGCACCTTGTGTCATGTAGATTGATCACAATTCCAAGCTATGTTTCATAGATTTCTACAAGTACACAGTTTTATTCTCTTGGCTATTACTCCTGTGTAAAAGGTGCATTTCTCATGAAACTCCGCTTCTATTTTGAATCTTTACAGAGACGCCCACAACCATCCTCCCTGCATCAGACAGCGGAAGTGGGACAGGTGAACCAGGTCCACAGCTGCCTGTTGATAATCACCTCGTCGGAAGTGGCTCACATGAATTGGAAAAAAAAGGCTGGAGGACTTAGTTTCATCAGTGACACAGACAGCGAAGATGATGAGGAGCCCTTCTATATCAATGTCCCTGCTGAGACTAAGTCTGACTCTGTGTTCCACTTCCAGCCTGCTGGGTTCTTTGGGAGCAATCCCAAACCTCGGGAACAAACATCCCCTGCTAAGCACTGGTCAGCACCATCAACAACACCGACAACAACACCATCCACAGATAAGCAGAAACATGCAGCTTCCAATGCCACCTCATCTGGAACCGATACCCCCATTCCCCAAAGAAGAAATGGTGATGGCAGGTGTGGTGCTTCTTCAAATATGCAGAGAACTACTGCTATGTCGTGCTTTGCGATATTTGTAGAAGCCATGTGCAGCTGTGAAATGAAGGGGGCTGTGGACGAGTGGGCACGTCTGCCATGAGGCGACACATGGAGGTGCATCATGTGCTTCTTGTGCCCAAAGATAGCAACGGGAAGCCACTAGGGATGGCGGAGAATTTCTCCCCGAAACTTCGGGGGGCCGAGCGCCAACGTGTTCGGCCCCCCGAACAAGTTTCGGGGAGAAATCCTCTGCCCCCCCCCCGGGACGGGACTTACCTTCCCTGAATGTCCCTCCCGGCGGCGGGTCTGGCTGGCGGTTCGTCCGGTGTTCGAGCGGGGCGGGAGCGGCAGCCAGTCTTTCGACCGGCTGCCGCCCCCGCCATTGCAATCAAAGAAAAAAAAAACAAACTGTCCCCTGATAGGCTACGTGATGATTCATGTAGCCTATCACGGCTGAGTTTGCAGATCTAGCCGTGATAGGCTATGTGAATCGTCACGTAGCCTATCAGGGGACGTGTTTTTTTTTTACTTTCGTGTTCGCGGCCGGGCGAGGTGGGAAGCCTCCTCCCCGGCCTGAATTTCGGCCGGGCGAGGCGGGAAGCCTCCCCCCCCGGCCTGAATTTCAGCCGGGCGAGGCGGGAAGCCTCCCCCCCTGGCCTGAACTTCGCGGGGGGAGCAGCGAAGCGCTCCCCCCCACCGCAAAAAAGCTGCGAGAAAAGGTAAGTGACTTTCGTTCACCCCTAGAAGCCACAACCATCCAAAAAGAACATTACCGCCTTCTTTGCCTTATCTTCCAAAGACGTCATGCAAAGTGGTCCGGGTGAGAAGGGCACAGAAGGCAGCTTCGTTAAGAGGCAGGCGTCAATTGAGAAATGCCTCACGCAGACACAGAAATTCCCCTCTGACAGCGTCCAGGCACGAAGGTTGAATCAGGAGCTGACAGAACTCATTGCAAAATGTATGCTTCCATTCTCCCTGGTGGAAGATGAGGTCTTCGTGCACTTCATGAAGAGATTGTACCCTCGGTGGGATGTCCCCTCTCATCACTACATTAGTGGCATTGCCATTCCAGCCCTGGCTTCTGAAGTCAGAAGGGTACTCCAACAGGATTTGAAATATGCAGTTGGAGGAAGTGTACATTTAACGAGTGACACATGGACAAGTAATCAAACAAAGCCTTATCTGTGTGTCACCGTGCAATGGGTATCCGTCAGTGCGAGCGGATACCCATTTTTGACGGATACCCAAAAAGCGCGTACGCAAATGGCAGCACCCATGGGCGCCACCATTTGCATTCCTTATTTTGGCACGGGTAGTCTACGTAAACATTTACATAGACTACGGTGAAAATAAGGGCAACACCACCATTTGCGTCCCGGCAGGAGAAGAGGTTTCGCAGCCGGAGAGGCGGGGCGCTCCCCCCGACCAGAATTTCGGCAGGGAGGGACGGGGCGCCTCCCCCCCACCGTGAAGCAAGCTTTGGGATCAGGTAAGTGACTTTCGTCCATCCCTACGACACAGCAGAAAACATCAGCAGTAGCATCAGTGGTGTTGTTCAGTCCTGGTTGGCCCCCTTAAATCTAACAGTGGGCTGTGCAGCAACAGACAATGCCTCCAACTACCTAAAAGCAGCCCGCATCGCATGGCTAAACCACATACAGTGCATTGCGCACTGTTTGAACCTTGTGGTGCATTCCGGATTGAGCAACGCATCTCCTAAAATAGGCAAGCTACTTAAGGTGGCCCGATCCCTTTGCACCCACTTCAGGCAGTCCTGCTCAGCAATGGAGACAATTGGCGCCATCCAACGTAGCCATGGCCTTCCAGAACACAAATTCATTTTGGATGTGTGCACACGCTGGAACAGCACATTGCATATGCTTCAGAGACTCTGTGAGCAGAGATCAGCTATAAACGACTACATTACTGAGAAACAACACCACTCCAAATTTTTTGTCACACCACATCAGTGGCTCTGGATGCAAGACCTGGTGGACATTTTAAACATATTCGATGAATGCACAACGCTACTGAGTGCAGACTATGCCACATTGGGCCAAGTTCTACCTGTGCTGAAGATTATAGAGGGGGTGCTGAGAAAACGTCATGCTGAGCTTTGTGAGCGCACCAGTGCTGTAGGCAGTCAAATCCCCAATCCTGCAGTTAGGCTTGCTGAATTCCTTCTGCAGGAGCTGGGCACCAACAAACACATCACTTCGATGAGGGGGGACATGAAATACATTGCTGTCGCGTTCCTTGAACCATGGTTCCGGGATAGCACAACAAGGGCGGTGCTGCCAAACCAGAACCCTGACTTCCAAAGTCTAAAAAGCTATTTGACGAGAAAGTCATGGAGTGCTGCCAGAGAGATGTGCTGGATGAGAAGGAGCTGGGGAAGAGTGAGGCTAGTAGGACTACTACCTCCCCTGAAGATAATATCTGCACCAGTAGCACCATCACCAGCAGGAGGGGCGATGATGACGCCACAGCAGCTGCACCACCAACACAACATACAGACACAGGGGCATCTTCTCGAAAGTTCTACCTGTACTCCTCAGTGGCAGTGGAGCTCGGTGTAAACGGGAGCGGGCAGGGGAAATGTGCCAAAGCAGCCAGGAAAGGATCAGTTTATGAAGTAGCTATCCAAGAACTGGAAGCTTATGCCAGAGAGTTTCTCGGGAATGCAGAGCAGCCCAGAGAGTGATCCTCTCCTGTACTGGCAGACAAAATGTGGCGTTTGGCCAAATCTGACCAAAGTCGCCATTTGGCAACTATCTTGCCCTCCCTCGAGTGTGGCCTCTGAAAGGCTTTTCTCCACCACTGGCAACATTGTCACCACCTGCCAAAGCAGACTCACACTGGAATATGTCTCCACCCTTGCCTTCATATGCTCCAAGAGGGAATGGATTCCCAAGCAGCACCTCCCTCCACCACCACCAGCTGTCAGCAGAGTAGAGTAGTCATCAAGTGACGAGGAGGACCCCTGGGATGATGATACTGCTGCTAATGTGAGCCAAAGTTCCGAAGGACAATGAGGCAGAATCATGTAATTGTGAGTGTGGTCACACTGAGGTGTCCCTCAGAACTTTGTCCAAACAAGCAGTCCCTGTCTGGCCTGGGCAGAGCCCAAAGCACTGGCGATATGTGGCGGAGCTTTATAATATCTCACATGCAGAGTCCAGTTGCGCTGCCTGACTGTGTGTGATGGACTATGCAACAGCGTACATCCCTACTACACACACACACAATTTTCTATGCATCCCAGTGTACTTTGCTATTGACTGTATATGTGTATCTTTACCCCTCTGAATGTTAGTATGATTCTGATTCCCCAAATGTATGTATAGTTCTAATTCTCTTGACATGTGCTTTTAATTCATTTTAAATTCTTCTTTCATAAATCAAGGAATTGCTTTCAAAGACTTTGTTGTGGTCTCTCTCTGGATTCCCTCAGCTTTTGGGTTTTCCTAAGCACCAAGAGTTCTATGTGAAAAGATCCCTCTGGTATGTGTCCAGTTTACATGTATGTGATATGCACCTCCACGTAAAATAAAGCATACTTCATAGCATCAGGGATGCTGACTGACCATCTCCCTATGAGGGAAGCTTACAGCAGCTGGGCTTGTTTGGCTGGGAAAGCATTCTTGTTGCGGATAACAGTAAGCAAACACAGAGATCATTCTGTAAAATGATCTAGATTAAAAAAAAAACATATCTGTGGACTTGAACCAAGGAATTGTTAACTTTTTTTTAGAAAGCACTTTATATACAAACAGAACAGATCAAAACAAAAAAAAACACAGAAACAATTGTAATGTTGGGCTGGGACTGGGCACTGGCTGGCTGCAGGCCTCAGTTCGGAGGAGGATGCAGTTCCCGCTAGGGATGTCAGAGAATTCCGAAACGGATCTCGGTGAGGCCGAATGCCAGTGCATTCAGTCCCCCGAAATCCATCACAGAACGAAGCCTCTGCCCCCCCAACCCACGAAAGGCACTCGGGACAAAGTCCCCACTGCCCCCACCCCACGAAAGGCATGCAAAATGGAGCACTTGCCTGCTCCTCTCCGCGCTGCTTTGCGAATGGCGGCCATCTTGCGGCCGCCATTTGCTTCCTCCTCTTCAGCCATGATAGGCTATGTAAATACTTACGTAGCCTATTATGGCTAACACAAGGATACCATTTGCGTCCCTGCAGAGGCCATGGTAGGCTACATAAGTATTTACGTAGCCTATCATGGCAGGGGGGGGAACCCCAGTGTACGCAAATGGAGGTGGCTACTGCCATTTGCGTACGCTGGGGTTTTCCCCCAGCCATGATAGGCTACATAAATATTTACATAGCCTACCACGGCTCAATACAAGGACGCAAATGGCGGCTATGACAGCCATCATTTGCGTCCCTGCAGGGCTGCCCAGCGGCTGGATGTCTGGCTGCGGGTGGCCAGAGCCGGCCGGCGGCTCTGCGGCTTGTCCGTGGAGCGGAGCTGGCCGGGCAGGATTCCGGGGGGAGGGATGGAGCGCCTCCCCCCCGTCGAGGATTCCGGGGGAAGGGATGGAGTGCCTTACCCCCACCATGGATGCCCCTGCGCAGAGCCAGGTAGGTGTTTCGTACATCCCTAGTTCCTGCTCTGTGGCCTCCACCCTTCTTTGAAGCTCATCACCTGTGTGTAGAAAGAGAAGAATAAAGCACAATGGTAATATGCATCTTGCAGTCAGAGTTGTTAGCTAAGGTGCCATTCTGTAGTACTATTTACAGGTCCTGCTGAGCCTCTGGACATCTGTCAAGAGATGCCTCAGGAGCACAAGAGGAGGGGCTTCATCTGTGGAAGAAGGGTGGCCTTCTTCCACAGATGCTGCTCCTCTTCCTGCTGGCTCTTCGATATCCTCCTCCTCTTCCTCCTCCTCTTCTTCCTCTTCATCTTCCTCCTCCTCCTCTCTCCTCTCCCTCTCTGCGGCCCTCAGTGCCTCGTCCACCAGCAAGGCACAATGCACAGCTGTGGGATGTCACAGTAACAGAATGAATGCATTTATATATGCGGTGAGTGAACAAAACCACAGTCATTGATTGATCTGTCTATCACCATCCCCACTACCATAAGAACCACTGATTCTGTCCTCCCACCACAAGGTCTAATGATGAGGGGATAATTAGGGAGGCAGATTACACAGTACTGACAGTTTTGGTGTGATGGGGACTGTTGGACTTCTGTAAACATGCACAGGATTGAACTTCTAGTCACCCCATTTCTACATTTGCAATGCCATGGTATTTCTTTATTCTATTGGTGCATTGCATAAATGCCACCTTTTTTCCTAGCGCAAGGAACCCAAGGCGGCTCACATTAGCCTCTTCCTCTCCATTTAACGCTCACAACAACAACAGTGAGGTAGACTGGGGCTTTCTGACTGAGCCAAAGTCACCCAGCGAGCTTCCATGGCTGAGTGGACTATACCCTGATCTCCAAGCTCTCAGATCAACACTTGCTCATGAGTTGACTTGAGTGCCAATGTCTTGGTAGAAAGGTGGGTGGGTGGGGTGCAAAAATTCAGCAATCACTACATGAAGAAGGATGCACACACCAAGAGGCTGGTCCTGTTGCTGCTGGGCTGGTGCCAGTCCCCCTGTGTGCACTGTGCAGAGACCGGCAGCAGCAGCATTTCCCTGGAAATGGACTGCGTGTCAGTGTGTAATATGAGTTGTAGCCAGGCCCGCATAATCCTATGCATGTGGTTGTACAGGAAAAAGCAATGCAGTTCCCAGCAGCCCTTCAACCAGCCAAAGTGGCCAGAAGATGATGGGACCTTTTTCTGCCCAAGTTCAACAAGCATAGGATTGCAGGCTAAATGTCAGGATTTGTTTGTTTCCACATGAGACCACAAAGAGGTAGCTTCATTTTCAGTACACATCCTTGTTTACATATTTAGTTAAGCTTGATGATGGGATGGGATAAATATAACTTACCAGGCATATGCCTCTGAGAAAATGGGGGCTGGCCTGCCTTGACCCACACTCTGTGGATGCGCCAGTAGTAGGGGGGGGGGTTGGACAGTGGTGCCCTCCTCTCAGCAGCAGCAATCCCCTCTCTGATGAAGGACTGCTTTAGCACCTTCCATTTAGACCACAATTGTCCCATCATGTGATGATGGCCCGCCCGCCCGCTCCCCCCCTCCATCCTCCTCTTTAACTGGGCCCAATAAAGTCCATTGCTGCAGGAGCAGCTGCCAAACAGTGCTGCCACCGCCTCACTGCTCCTAATGTTAATGAGGAGGGCTTGGTCTCCTCATGCTCCTACCTCCTGCCAAGCACTGGTGCAGCCATTTTAGAGCAGCCACACTACTATACACACAAACACACACACACCAGACACCCACGCACAACCAGCACTTAACTATACACACACAGACCAAACCAGACAAATACACCACAGTGCACAACTACACACACACACACACAGACCAGACAAAACCACCACAATGCACAAACAACACTGACACAAGGAAATCCACTAAACACCACCACCAACACACAACCACCACCACACAACAGAATTCCACCCACAAATCACCACACAGACGCAAACGCAGATGTAGATGACATTCAGGAAGTTAGCAGGAAGTTGATGACAGGTTTTGCAGAAGCGAAGCTGCACCCCGTTTTTTTTTTTATTTGAGAGGCAGTTAGGTTAACAAGACCAGTAAACTAGGGGTGCATGAAAGTCCCTTACCTGTCCTCAAAGCTTTTCGCGGTGGGGGGGAGGCGCTTCGCTGCTCCCACTGTGAAGTTCAGGCCGGGGGGAGAGGCTTCCCGCCTCGCCCGGCCGAAATTCAGGCCAGGGGGGAGGCGCCTCGCCTCGCCCGGCCGCGAACTAAAAAGTTTAAAAAAAACAACACCCCCATGATAGGCTACGTGACGATTAACGTAGCCTATCATGGCTAGATCTGCAAAGTCAGCTGTGATAGGCTACGTAAATTGTCACGTAGCCTATCACAGGTGACTTTAAAAAAAAAAAAAAGTGCGTACGCAAATGGCGGCCCCCATAGGGAGCCGCCATTCCCGTTCCTTATTTGGTCGCTGTAGTCTATGTAAATCTTTACGTAGACTACAGCGACCAAATAAGGAACAGGAATGGCGGCTCCCTATGGGGGCCGCCATTTGCGTACGCGCTTTTTTTTTTATTTAAAGTCACCCGTGATAGGCTACGTGACGATTTACGTAGCCTATCACGGCTGACTTTGCAAATCTAGCTGTGATAGGCTATGTTAATCGTCACGTAGCCTATCATGGGTTTTTTTTTTTTTTCTTTTATTGGAATGGTGGTGGCAGCAGCCGGTCCAAAGACCGGCTGCCGCTCCCGCCCCAGACGAAGACCCACCGAACCGCCGGCCGGACCCGCCGCCGGGAGGGACATTCGCCAAAAGTAAGTCCCGTCCCGGGGGGGGTGCGGGGGGTGGGGGGGTGCGGAGAATTTCTCCCCGAAACTTGTTTTGGGGGCCGAACACATTGGCGCTCGGCCCCCCGAAGTTTCGGGGAGTAATTTTCTGCCAACCCTACAGTAAATGCGAGGAACATCAAGCACAAATACACAGAAATTAATAAAATCTCAGTCCCTGTCCCTGTCCGAGAAAACAAGTCAGCGGGGGAGCACACAGAGGGCGGGAAACATTCCGGGTGGCAAAGAAAAGAAATACGTAAACAATTATGAAAATAGCAGGAAAGTTCTGGCCAAGGCAATCAGAACAGTGGCGAGTGAGGCGGAAGTTACATAGGGTCAATTCCGGCCGACGGAAATGACATAAATATTTGCGAATAATATATTGTGAAGAATATTTGTGGAATGGTGGAATGTGATGGGCGGCTGTTGGGCACGGAGGATTTTTCGACATTTGCTGCAGATTTATTTACATAACTTCCGAGGTGGAAAAAAAAAACTGAGGATTTCGGGGGCTTGTGGACAGCGGAACAGGACAGAGGATGGAAACTGCGTAAGTCAACTGGGACGATATGAGAACAATTCGTACATCCCTATTTTTTTCTAGACATTTGCATGTCAAGCTTTTTAACGTATACACTTTGCACTCTGTCTCTCTCTCTCTCTCTCTCTCTCTCTCTATATATATATATATATATATATATATATATATGCATGCTCATTCACTGGTAAGCAGAATCTTTAAGTACTCTTTTGATCTGGAATAATGTAGTTTCACACCTGTTCATTTCTTAAGTAACTCTGTGGCCCAAGAGGTAGCATTTTCTCTTTGGATACCTTCCAGATCATCTTGACAACTACTTTTATGCCAGTTACCCAGAATTAGGGATGTACAAAAGTCACTTACCTTTTCGAAGGTAAATTTTTAAGCTCCGTCCCTCCCCCCAAAATTATCCCCGGCTGACTCTGTGGAGCCGCTGGCCGGGGCTGCCCACAGCTGGACATCTGGCCACTGGGCAGCCTGCACAGGGACGCAAATGGCAGCCGCCTATCACAGCAAAACACAGGGGCGCAAATGGCATAGTGGCCACCATTTGTGCCCCTGTATTTTGCCATGATAGGCTACGTATGTATTTACATAGCCTATCACGGCAAAAAAAAAAAAAAAAAGGAATGCGAAAGGCGGCTACAGTGGCTGCCATTTGCGTTCCTTTTTTTTTTTTTGCCGTGATAGGCTACGTAAATATTTATGTAGCCTATTACAGCAAAAGACAGGGGAGCAAATGGTGGTCACTATGCCATTTGCACCCCTGTTTTTTGCTGTGATAGGCTACGTAAATATTTATTTATTTATTTATTTATTTATTGCATTTATACCCCGCCTTTCTCCCTCTTGCAAGGAACTCAAGGCGGCTTACATTATCCTCCTCCTCACCATTGTATCCTCACAACAACAACCCTGTGAGGTAGGTTGGGCTGAGAGTCTGTGACTGGCCCAAAGTCACCCAGTAAGCTTCCATGGCCAAGTGGGGACTAGAACCCGGATCTCCCGGCTCCCAGTCCGTCACTCTCACCACTACACTACACTGGCTCACCACTACACTACACTTTATGTAGCCTATTACAGCAAGAAAGGGAACACAAAGGGCAACGGCTATGGCGGCCACCATTTGTGTTCCCTTTTTTTTTGCCGTGATAGGCTACATAAATATTTACGTAGCCTATCACAGCCTCCGCAGGGACGCAAATGGTGTCCCTGCATTAGTCGTGATAGGTTACGTAAGTATTTACATAGCCTATCATGGTAATAATGGAGAAGTGAATGGCAGCCGCAGACGCGGCTGCAATTCACAAAGCAGAGCAAACGGCAGCAAGTAAGTGCTCCGTTTTGCGCACCTTTAGCTGGGTGGGGGGCTTCGTTCCACCACAGATTTTGGGGGCATTCGGCCTCACTGAGATCCATGGCAGAATTCTCTGACATCCCTACCCAGAATTCATTATAAATCTGCTTGTGTCTTTGTGTATGGTCCCTTTAATACAATGTCTACTTTTTTCTTTCTCTGTCTTCCCTTCTTGAGCTTGAAGGAGCTCAGCAGAGCTTCCATTGTACACAAGCCAGCAAAAAAAGTATAGCTCCTATTTATTCCCTTGAACTTGTCCAGAAGCCAATGAGACCTTTCCCTCTCACTCTTCTGTTTCCCCTAATATTCTACCACAATGCCCACACCTGCACAATTCAAGGTAGGAACTCTTCTCTGTAGCTCACTCTCACCACCTACCACCACCAAACATTTTCCCTCTGCTCTCTTCCTTAGCAATTTATTCATAGAGTTTGGGTACTTTCTCCTTGTTCTCATGCTATTCCTTAAAATCAGGACATGTTAACTTCCTTCTTTCTGCAACCCCTACTACACATCACCTCTCCCAAAGGACAAATCAGTCCTTGGCTTTGGAACTCCTTGTTGCTCTTTTAAGCCTTCCTGTCTGCTTTCTTCCCAAACACCTTCATTTGCTCCGCCTCCAAAACTTTCTCACAAAATGAAAAATTACTTCTTCTTCCAGTCATCCCAATATCAAAATGACCATTCTGAAAACTTTTATTTCCCATTCTTCTTCCTTTCCCCCTCTCTCTTTTCCATAATTAGCCACATATACACTTTTCTAGGAACAGACATAAACTTACAGGCCTATATTTTTCAATGATACTATGGGCTGGCATTTGTCTCTCTTTTTAAGGATTAATTTAAGTGTAAATGCTAGACGCCATTTGCGTCCCTGTTCTATCATGGCAAAGAACAGGGATGCAAATGGCGTCCGCTAGGCCATTTGTGTCCCTGCTTTAGCTGTGATAGGCTATGTAAATATTTACATAGCCTATCATGAAAACAGTAGTGACACAAATGGCATAGCGGACGCCATTTGCATCCCTGCTCTTTGCCGTGATAGGCTACATAGCCTCTCACAGCTAAAGCAGGGACGCAAATGTTGTCCGCTACGCCGGATGCCATTTGAGGCTGTAGATCGGGGCAGCAGATGGCAGCTGATGGACCAAACCGGCCAGCAGCAGGTAGGGTCCATCCAGGGAGAATTTCATGGGGTGGAGGAGGGGAGCGGTCCATTCTACCATGGTCTCCGGTGGGAATCCATCCTCATTGAAGTCCGTGGCGAAATTCTCCACCATCCCTAGTTCCAACTACTGTCTCCAGCAACCACAGTTCTCCTCAGCAGCCCTTAAACTGACTTCTTCCATCTCAGCCCTTCAGCTAAATGAAGCCTGGGTAACAGTTCTCTCTAGTCCCTTTCAGCAGACAGCTCAATCCAGGACAGACCAACTCTACTGCCAGCAGCTACAGTACAGGACACATGTCTCTATTGTGCCATCCTCCAGTTCTCATAGTCCTTTGGGGTCTTGTTGTTCCGGTTTGTCAGTATTAGTTCTTCACCCTTCCGAAGAACTGCAGAATCCTTGGAGATCGCTCATATCATATGACTGGACTTCCAGAAGGTTCGGTTCAGCACAGGCCTCACCTCAGCCAGGCCTCACAGACTGAGCTTGGCCAAAGAGTGCAAGTCATCCAGACACAACTGGGGCCAGATTTATTATTATATCTTATCCTATTCTATATTATATTACAGTATATTGATGTGAGTATGTTTATGCACTTCCAAGGAGCTTTGTCATAAGACACGAAATTCTTGTTACACTGCAGTAGTGTCTGCATGATTTGGTCCTCTAATAGAGGGAATCCCCATGTCTCCTAACTAGGGATGCTGAAGAGTTCCACCACAGATTTCAGTGAGGCCAAATGCACTGGCATTCGCCCCCCCGAAACCCGTGGCAGAATGGCCTCCCAACACCCACCACCCCGTGGAGTCCCCCCGGGACAAAGCTTCCCTGGGGGTCTGGCGGAGCCGGCAGCGGCTGGTCTATCGGCCGGACTGTTGCAGCTGTAAATGGTGGCCATCGTAGTGGTCGCCATTTGCATCCTGCCAGGCTGCCATGATAGGCTACGTAAGTATTTACATAACCTATCACGGCAAAGAGCAGGGATGCAAACGGCAGCCGCTATGCCATTTACGCCACTGCTCTTTCCGTGATAGGCTATGTAAGTATTTACGTAGCCTATCACGGCAAAGAGCAGGGACGCAAATGGCGGCCACTATGCCATTTGTGTGGCTGCCTTTACCGTGATAGGCTACCTAAATACTTAGGTAGCCTATCACGATAGCCTGGCAGGATGCAAATGGCAGCCGCTACAACGGCCGCCATTTGCGGCTGCAGCACCCTGGCCGTGGCCAGAACTCTGGCTGTGGACAGCCCTGGCTAGCCGCGGAGCCGGCCAGGGAGGATTCCAGGGGGAGGGATGGAGCGCCTCCACCCCACCACAGATCCCCCACTGCAGAGCCAGGTAAGGGATTCGTACTTCCCTACTCCTAACTCAAGCGTTTCCCCCCACCCCCTTGTAGTAAAGTGCCTGGCTTATAAAAGCTTCTCCAACAATTCCTGGTCAATTTAATCCCAAATGTTTTACTAAGTAAGGTGAAAATTAGATCACTTTGTGTTGAGCCAGACCCGATCTGCCTGCTACTCCTGTTGCTCCCAAACCCTTTCAATAGCTTTTCAGGTTAAACTATGCAGTTTTTGAGCTGCCATTTTGTGAGCAGCCTCTATTCCATGACATCTTTAGAAGCTATTATCCCTAGCATACCATACAGAACCTTTAACATATTTTGCAGGACAACCACTGTTTCCCAGGACTGCGACTGAGAACCATTTCATAGTGGGGTATCAAGGCCAGTCTGCCCAGGCATAGGGAATCCATGGTCTGGCTCTTTTCCTCACTGGCCTACAGTTGTTTAAACCCTTGTTTCATAAGAGCTGAGATTAATAAAACTATAGACTGTTTCACAGAAACATAGTGTACATCTCTTACTAACAACCCACAATTCCTCACGTTGTGAGTCTGGGGTCAAAAAAACCTGGGTCTATGAAATGATATGAGCAATATTCTCTGTGTCTAAGTAGGCTGAGCAGGAAGCCGGCTGATATTCCCCTTGCTCTGGACAAAGAGAGGTCATATGTCCCCTGCTGCCGCTTCCCTGTTCTGCTCCTCTAGGTGTCACAACAATCATTGCCAGCACAGGGAAAGCACAGTTTTCTCCCCTGTAATTATCAACATGTCTCTGATTAACTGTCCTCCTCACTAAGCCTCAAGGGATATTCTAGAGGCCTCAAGAAAAAATAACAACAACACTGGAATATTTTATAAATCCATCCTTATAAAAGCTGGACGAAAGGGCCAGAACCAATGTCCCACAGAGGGCTGATATTATTATGCGATGTCTGCACTGCAGGCTGGGATTCCCGTAGAGATAAAATATGAATAATAGTTTGAAACATCTGCAGCTACTAGGACCATCTCTACTAGGACCAGAGAGCTTCAGCTAAGGGGCAGTATAGAAATATATAATAATAATAATAATAATAATAATAATAATAATAATAATAATAATAATATCTCCTTTCCAAAGGTTTTCTCCATTTCTCAGTATTGTTTGGTGCATCAGTACAGGAAGGGATCAAAAATTCCACAGAGATATACATCTGCATGAAATAGTAACAAAAAACCCTGAACAGCCTGAAATTTAAAACTGGGGGACTGGAGTAGTTCTCCTCTTATAAAAATATAGCAGTTTTTTAGTAGGGTCAGCTCCAATTCAAGGCAGGTTACAAACAGGCGATTCCAAGATGTCAAATTCTCTTGAGAACAACAGAGAACTATGTGTCAAGTTGGGAACTTCAGCCCTCCAAATGCTCATGTCATTGGTATGGTTGCTAGGGCTGCTCCCTCATTTTATGTGCAAGACAGAGTCTGTTCATGGCATCATGAAGACTCCTTCACATAAATGCAGAGCAAGTGACCATATCACTAGTCGGCATGAGTTTTATCAGCAGGGAGACCTTGTCATTGGAGAGATTGCTTCTACATTCTCTTTCTTCTACCCCCCTACAACTTTCAGTGAAAAGCCATCTTCAGCGTTCATGGAGCAACTAATGTAAGGACTTCTGTATGTAAGGAATTTGTTCTGATGTATGTAGGGCTTCCACACAGGAAATAAATGCAAACTATGGTGCCATAGTATGTATCTCAAAATTAGGATTCCTTGCTTGCTTCAATTGCTCTCTGCTTATACATAAATGTATAAGGGGACTATGATACTGGCAATTTTATTTTTGATCCGTTTCCTAATTATGCCTAAGACGGAAAGTGCCTTTTGCACTGCAGATACACACTGAGTCAACAGCATTTTCATCAGGCTGTCCAGCACAACCCCAAGGTCTCTTTCTTCATCAGTCACTGCTAGCTCAGATCCCAGCTTATATGTGAAGTTGGGATTTTTTGCCCCTACGTGCATCACTTTACAGTTATTTACACTGAAACACAGTTGATATTTTGATACCAGTTCTCCCAGTTTGGAAAGATCCTTTTGGAGCTCCTCATAGTCCCTTTCTGTTTTAACAGGGATCTTTAGTGGCCACTCCTCTGTATTTAAACCAGAGCAAACAGTAGTAGACTTTGCTGGAAGCAACAAATTGGTAACCTGGAAAGCTTCCTGGTTTTACTGGAATTGTGAACTCACTGGGATGTTGTCTGTGAACAGCTGAACCCCAGGCTGAAGGGTTGTTCATTGCGATGTTCATGAACAGGTTCTTGTCAAGGAACTAAGTGTTGATCTGTTAACTGTGGATCTTTATTGGGACAGTAAAGGCTTATAGCTGATTATTGGAATTACTGAAGTAAGAGATTTTACTGTGAGTTGTGTCTTGGCTCTGGGAAGACAGGTTCCAACAGCCTTGATGCTATTAGTAATATGCTCCTCAAAATGCTCTTTTGCTTCTCTTATTATCCGCTTGCAACTCCTTTGCACAAGGTTGTGCTCCCATTTATTCTCCTCATTTGGCCAAGGCTTTCATTTTCTGAAGGAAGCACTCTTTTCTTTAAGAACGTCCTAGACATTGCTCATTAACCATGCCATTGACCTCTTGGACTTCGTGTTACATTTCCTGGCCTGTCATATACATTCTAGCTGAGCTTCTATTATTCTGGTTTCATGTAACCTCCAAGCAATTCGAAGGTATTTAACCCTCTTGACACCCTTTTCAACTGCCTCTATACCAGTTCTCTCATTTTAGAGAAGTTTTCTCTTTTGAATTCAAATGTGACTATGTTGGACTTCCTTGGCAATTTTCCACTTAAATATGTATGAAATCTAGCCTCCATCCTCCTTTGTGTGCTGTGTGTGAGTGCTAACTGGAAGTATTTCAAACTCATTTGGTTGGAGTTCCGTTTCCTTCCCTGGCTGACAAGTAGAAAGGATTGTGGCTGGGACCCCTTTTGCACCCCCTGCTTCTCTCCTCATGATCTTTTTAAATGGTTGTATAATTCTACCTGAACAGACAATCAACATTTGCAGTGAACAAACGTGACGCTGACCCGCTTTTAAAGAAACAGGGGGCGAGAGCACAAAGTACTGGAAAAATAGAGTGAATTATATGTGTACGCTGGATAGACCCCTTCGCCCTTCTAGCCTCAGTGACTATGCATGGGGAACTGGCCTGATCACACCATCTTGCATTAGCATAAATCCTCCTTTCACCCCTTCGTCTCCCTGCTCTCTACGTTCACCCCCAACCCTTTCATATTCCTTCACAAGTGTTTTAGTAACTTCTGCTTACCTATTCCCATCCTTCTACCTCCACAAACCCTTTCTACTGCCAGCTGAACACTCTGCACATATCCACAGCCTAGTTTTAGGTCTGGAGCCAGTCTCCTTGAGAACTCAGCTAACCCCCCATGATAGAAGTTTTCATTAATGGCTCAAATGGTTTGTTTTTCTGGTTTCTAAATTGCAATTGTGCTACTACAGTATTTTCCCTAAAGTAATGTGTTTGTTTTACTTATTTGTGTTAGCTAAAGAGATACACTATTGTATTCATATCTGAGTTACCCCCCTTTGCCAAAGACACTCTATTGCCAATGTTAAGAAGTTCCTTTTTATGAATGTGTGACTTTTAGAACATGAGCAACTTTGTACACATAACTAGAAGGACCACATCCAGGAACACCATCCAATGATCCAACTATACACCCTAACCACAGATGCTGAAGAAGCAGAAGTAGATCAGTTCTATGAGGAGCCGCAGCACATACTGGATAGTATGCCAAACAAAGATGTTATTTTCATTACAGGAGACTGGAATGCTAAGGTGGGTAGTCAAACGACACCTGGAATTACAGGCAAGCATGGTCTGGGAGAACAAAATGAAGCAGGACATAGGCTGATAGAATTTTGCCAAGACAACTCACTGTGCATAACAAACACTCTCTTCCAACAACCTAAGAGACGACTTTATACATGGACTTCACCAGGCGGTCGACACCGAAATCAGATTGACAACATCCTTTGTAGCCAAAGGTGGCAGACATCTATGCAGTCAGTAAAAACAAGACCTGGAGCTGATTGTAGTTCAGATCACGAACTTCTTATTGCGCAATTTCGAATCAGACTAAAGAGAATAGGGAACACCCACAGATCAGTTAGATATGAGCTCACTCATATTCCTCATGAATATGCAGTGGAGGTGAAGAATAGATTTAAGGGACTAGATTTAGTAGATAGGGTCCCGGAAGAACTATGGACAGAAGTTTGCAGCATGGTTCAGGAGGTGGCAACAAAAAACGTCCCAAAGAAAAAGAAAGCCAAGAAGGCAAGGTGGCTGTCTGCTGAGACACTGGAAGCAGCCCAAGAAAGAAGGAAAGCAGAAGGCAACAGTGATGGGGGGAGATATGCCCAATTAAATGCAAAATTCCAGAGGTTAGCCAGAAGAGATATGGAATTATTGTTAAATAAGCAATGTGTGGAAGCAGAAGAAGATAATAGAATAGGAAAGACAAGAGACCTCTTCCAGAACATTAGAAACATCAGAGGGAAATTCCAGGCAAAAATAGGTATGATCAGAAACAAAGATGGCAAGGACCTAACAGAAGCAGAAGAGGTCAAGAAAAGGTGGCAAGAATATAGAAAGACCTGTATAGGAAGGATAATAATATCGGGGATAGATTTGATGGTGTGGTCAGTGAGCTAGAGCCAGACATCCTGAAGAGTGAGGTTGATGGCTCTTAAGAAGCATTGCTAATAACAAGGCAGCAGGAGATGACGGTATCCCAGCTGAACTGTTTAAAATCTTGCAAGATGATGCTGTCAAGGTGATGCATGCCATACGCCAGCAAATTTGGGAAACACAAGAATGGCCAACAGATTGGAAAAAATCAACCTATATCCCCATACCAAAAAAGGGAAGCACCACAGAATGTTCAAATTATCGAACAGTGGCACTTATTTCACATGCCAGTAAGATAATGCTCAAGATCTTGCAAGGTAGACTCCAGCAATTTATGGAATGAGAATTGCCAGATGTACAAGCTGGGTTTTGAAAAGGCAGAGAAACTCAAGACCAAATTGCCAATATCCGCTGGATAATGGAGAAAGCCAGGGAGTTTCAGAAAAACATCTATTTCTGTTTTATTGAGTATTCTAAAGCCTTTGACTGTGTGGATCATCACAAATTGTAGCAAGTTCTTGGTGGTATGGGGATACCAAGTCATCTTGTCTGCCTCCTGATGAATCTGTATAACAACCAAGTAGCAACCGTAGGAACAGACCACGGAACAATGGACTGGTTTAAGTTTGGGAAAGGGGTACGGCAGGGTTGTATACTCTCACCCCACCTATCCAACCTGTATGCAGAACACACAATGTGATGTGCTGGGCTTGATGAAGCCAAGGCTGGAGTTAAACTCGCTGGAAGAAATGTTAACAATCTCCGATAAGTAGATGATACCACTTTGATGGCTGAAAGTGAGGAGGAGCTGAGGAACCTCATGACAATGGTGAAAGAAGAAAGTGCAAAAGCTGGGTTGCAGTTAAGCCTCAAAAAAAACAAACAAGATTATGGCAACCAGCTTGATTGATAACTGGCAAATAGAGGGAGAAATGTGGAGGCAGTGACAAACTTTGTATTCCTAGGTGCAAAGATTACTGCAGATGCTGACTGCAGCCAGGAAATCAGAAGACGTTTACTTCTTGGGAGGAGAGCAATGACAAATCTTGATAAAATAGTGAAGAGCAGAGACATCACACTGACAACAAAGGTCTGCATAGTTAAAGCAATGGTATTTCCCGTACTAACCTATGGCTGCGAGAGCTGGACCATAAGGAAGGCTGAGTGAAGGAAGATCGATGCTTTTGAACTGTGTTGCTGGAGGAAAATTCTGAGAGTGCCTTGGACTGCAAGAAGATCAAACCAGTCCATACTCCAGGACATAAAGCCAGACTGCTCACTTGAGGGAATTATATTAAAGGCAAAACTGAAGTACTTTGGCCACATCATGAGAAGACAGGATACCCTGGAGAAGATGCTGAAGCTAGGGAAAGTGGAAGGCAAAAGGAAGAGGGGCCGACCAAGGGCAAGATGGATGGATGATATTCTGGAGGTGACAGACTCAACCTTGGGGGAGCTGGGGGTGGCGACAGCTGACAGGAAGCTCTGGCGTGGGCTGGTCCATGAAGTCACGAAGAGTCAGAAGCGACTGATCGAATAAACAACAAGTTAGTGGCCAGTTTTAACCTGTATGATAGGACTGTTGTAACAATTCCTTGGATAATGTACATGAAGCAAATTACTTCTTAAATGCTAACTGTCATTTATATGATATTAAAGCAGCTGGGCACTCAACTCCTTTCTTGGGCGGATTGTTGGTTAATACCTTAGGATGTCTGACTGATGTTTCCTCAATGGGAGCTAATGCTTAGGAGATTATTGTCTGTGTCTTTCTCGGGTTTTGGTTTTAGGGGGTTTTTTTACTGAGAAATTGATCAGAGCTTCGGGGAAGTGACACCCCTGTAGCTAACATAAGGGAGACAGACATTAGATGACTGTGAAAAATGTCAAGACAGGAGCAGAGAACTGTGAGGTGGCTGAAGGATGCCACTTCTTTCCTGGAGGCCCTGGTATGTGGTGGCAGAATTTCTACTTTCAAGGAATTCATCGTTGCCTCCACTTATGCCCCAGCCAACTGTATATTGTAAATAAAATGTTTTCTTTTAAAACCATGCCATAAGTCTCCAGCGCTTTCTGATCCATAGGAAACCAAGAACAGGTAGCACTACATAGAAATCCACTGAGAAAGGGAAAGTGTAATAATATCTGTTTTCTTAAATGTTCAAAGGACTTAATATCTAACATTTCCACATGACTTCGGTTATGTATTCTTCGATAGGAAGACATGCAGAGTTGTGACAATGTACATTATAGAACTGCCTGTGGCATAGACCCCTGTAGCAATGTCAGAACTGACGTATTTAAGCCAATTCCACATTAGAGATTGCATCTGACCAAATTGTCTCCATGGATGTCAACTCTAGGTTTCGTTGTTGTTCTTCTTCTTCTTTCACATATATCTTCTACTGTGCAAGCAGTTTAATAAATCAGTTTTGACTTTGTTTTCAGGGGTTATGCCAGGGATCGTGTTATTACAGGAAGACTTCCAGGAGCAGCAGAGAGCTAAAATACTGCCATGCAATCTTGAATACTGCTCTACACATAATTCAGGAGAGCAACCAATGTCCCATCAGAGCTAATCATGGCTATAACAAACTGTCTAAAATGCTTCAGCTATTGGTATTATTTTATTACATGGTGCATAACTTTCATTGCAGTGTGATGCCGAAGAACTACCAGCATATTTTAGGCTTGGTGTTTGCTCTAAAGGAGATCAATGAAAATCCCACAGTCCTCCCTAATGTCACCTTGGGGTTTCGCATCTATGAGAGCTACTACAGCCCACAGATTACTTATATGGGCACGCTTGGTCTGCTTTCTACACTGCATCAATTCCACCCGAACTACAAGTGTGATGTGCAGAACAATTTGATAGCCATCATTGGGGGAATTTACTCTCTCATTTCTCTTGAGATTGCCACAATCTTGGAGACTTACAAGATTCCACAGGTAGGTTTGTAGACATGAGTTGGCTTCTTCAGCCCATAATGGCAGGAAGAACAGGCTTTGATATTTGAATTTTGGCCCTTTACCCCCTACATTTTTTCCCCATTTCAAAAGGTTTTCTCTAGTGGTTTTTTCAGTTCCATCAGTACTGCACAGGAACCTAGTTACTGAGTTCCTTTTAGCTATAAAGGGTTTATTCAGGTGGCAAACCTTATATATATATATATATATATATATATATATATATATATATAATGCAGTATTCCCTAATGATGAGGTCCACTGTGAACTTTATTAAAAACTCTGGGAATAAGTTTCATGTTTTTAAAAATTTCTCAGTGTACTTTTTTCTTCTTTTAAGAAACATAGGTTGGATAATCCACACTTTGTTCCATTCCATGTGTTGACAATAATGGAATAATATACATTAGCCTTCCAAAACCTTGAGCCCTCCAGATGTTTGGGGCTTCAACAACCACCAGCATCTGCCAGCATGGCCAATCATCAGTCATGCTGGGAGTTGTAGTGCAAAACTTCTGGATAGCAGTAGGTTGGGGAAGTTTGATATACAGTGTTACTGTTAGAGCTACATTCATTGACTGCTAGAGCATCTAACTCAGGGGTCTGCTAAATCTGGGGGCAGATTTGATCTCTGTAAAACTGTCCTGGGTTCCACCTTAAAATGGCTGCCAGAGACCTGGCTAGTCAAGAAAGACAAGTAAACTTCCAAAAAGAGTACAACGTGAGATCTGAGCCCCAACACACAAAACACTTCCTTTGAACCCAAAGTTTTCTGTGCCAACAGAAGCCTATTTCTTCTCTTTTTTTCCTACCCCCTATCTCTGCCAGCCATTCCTCCTCTCTCTTTTTCTTCACACCCCAGATCCCTACCTAAACTCTACTGTCCCCCACCCCACACACACACACACCAGATCATCCCTTGTAGAAACTCTCTTTCCTCGGATAAGCACCAACCTCTAGGCTGGAATATTATAACGCAACGTATGTGGGGCTACCTTCGAAGACTTCTCAGAAAGTTCAGTTAGTAAAGAATATAGCATCTGGGTTTATCTCTAGACAATGTCACACTAAATATATCTTTCCAGCTCCTTTTATTATGATTGTGATTGTGATTCTTCGTATTTATATTCAATCAAATGAATTCCTGAGGTGTCATACAAAACAGACAATGATGCAATAAAATGTAACAAAACTCCAGAGGAAGGCAGCAAACAACAGCATAAAAACAACAGAAAGACAATGCAAAGCCAGTACCATAAAAAGTAGTGCAAAAGTAAACATAATGAAATACAATAGAAATGACGGTCTAAAACCACAAAATACTGAAGCTAAACCCTAAAAAATTTAATAAAGATTAGCTATCATAGATTTAAAAGGACAAAAAAAGCCTTAACCTGTGACTGAAAGTGATACAATTTTGACAACAGGTGATCTTGCCTTGGGAGGGCAGCATGAAACCTGGTGGCAACACCAAGAAGGCCACCACCACCCCAAAGCTCAGAAAAAGGGGACACACGGAGGAGGGCCTCTTTGGCCATGGGTGGGCATATCAGGGAACTGGTGTTCCATGAAGTACCGAGACTCCAAGCTATGAAGGGCTTTGTAGGTCAAACCAGCACGTTGAATTGGCCTCAGAGGTGAACAGGAAGCCAGAGCAGATAAGTCACAGCTAATGCAATATACTCCAGTCACAGAGACTCCTTAACAGCAACATTGACTGTGAATCCATTTCCAGGCAGAATTCAATGTACTGAATCTTAACTATAGAACCCTACATGGCTGAAGACCAGGGCAGCTAAAGGAGTGGTGTCTGCTACGTAAGCCTGCAAAGACACTGTGTTTCTCATTAAAGGTCCTCCCACCAGCTGAAATAAGAAAGGTGGAGCAAAAGAAAAGCACTTCTCTATCAAACCACCTTGTTTACTGAATGCCTCCTCCTCCCTGGGCCACCACAGGGAGGGACACCAGGAGCCAACTGTACTGTCTTTTCGGTTCCAGGCTAATATGTTTTTATTTGCCCAAATATTCCAGCAGGTCCTGTGTAAGGTAGATGCAACACCATCCCATTTCCTGTGCCCCCCTTACCTTTACGTTTGCTGCTTGCATGTAGGCTCTATGGGGCTCTCGCTGGAGTTCACACAGGTGTTGCACAATCTCACCCGGGTCTCCCAAGAGTTCTGTGGCCACCGGTTCTGTGTCCTTGGGATGAGCGAAGGAGAGGACAGGCAGATGCTCTAGAGAGCCCTGCAGACTGCTTTCCCAACACAGCAAATGCCAAGGTAGGAGAGTGGCTGAGTGGGTTCTACAGAGCACCCACTGGAGGATGCTGAGGTGGGCTCTCCTTGTAGGGGAGGTGATAAAGGGAGCCAAGTAGAGTGGTGAAATTTCCTCCTCACCCCGGTTCACCCCCTGATGCGAGCACCTCACCCTGTTTCATGGTTGGGCCAGCATTCCAGCATGTAATGTGAATTGGCTGACTAAACGGGTTAGGTCTACTCTGTGGAAAATCATTTTGTGATGATGTTCTTAGCTTTTTCTTGTAGCTTGCTTCCCCCATACATTTAGGGAAGTGCATCCTAAAAATCTCTTCAACACAAATAATTGAATCAATCTGATTCTATAAATGCTGCTCTATAATACAATGTTTAAAACTCCCTGAACATTCAACTAGCATGTCACCAATGAAGGTTTACATGAGCCATTTCTGTGACCATCCACATTTATGTAAAATCTCACCTGCAGCATTGGAGTTCTAGTCCATATTTATCCACATAGGCATCTTACCCAATCAGGTTTTTGCTAGAACTTTTTTCATTGCACATACCACTCACATACAGATGTTATTCCATTCATAATATATCTCCGCATTCTATTTCAGCTCACTACTGGACCTTTTTCTCCAGCTTGGGGTGGCAAAGCACTATCTCGTACTTTATACCAGATGGTCCCAAACGATGCTCATCAGTACTTTGGGATTGTCCAGTTACTTGTGTATTTCAACTGGACATGGATTGGGCTCTTTACTATGGATAATATGCATGCAGAATGGCGTTTGCAAAAATTACTGCCAATGCTTTCACAGGGAGGCATCTGTGTTACCTTTATAGAAAAATTGAGAACCTTTGGAAAACGTGGTGGAAAGGCAAGGTCATCACATAATGAGTTGGAAGGACATTCAGCTTTCATGGAAAGCAAAGCCAATGTGTTTCTTGCTGATACTGGAAGTGTAGATATAATTACAATAAGCTTGTTAATTCAGAGAGCAGGCCTGGATTCACCAATAAGTAAGTTATGGATTATGACAACATATTGGGATTTCACAACAAGCACCATTGTACCAGGTCACGATATACAAACCTTGCATGGTATGCTATCCTTTGCAGTCCACTCAAAGGACCCATTAGGATTCAAGCAATTTCTTCAGAGTGTAAATCCTTCCTGGGCCGGAGAAGATGGCTTCATCAAGGTATTTTGGGAGAAAGCCTTTAACTGTTCATTGAAAAAATCCAGCGAGAGTAGAGTGTTGAAGAAAGACTGCAGCACAGACGAGAAACTGGAGAGCCTTCCTGGAACTTTCTTTGAAATGAGTATGACTGGTCACAGCTACAATGTTTACAATGCTGCCCTTGCTGTATATTCCATGTATATATTCCATGTATATATATTTATACTTTATATTTATATTTATATTTATATTCCATGTTCGATCCTGAGTTGGCCTGATTCGGCACACAATGAGTCAAGCCAACTCATGGATTTTTCAGCAGGAGGGTTGCACAAATCCTGACTTGTGCAAAATCACAGCAACAAATAGCTGTGATAGCAAGTTGCAGGAAGTCACAGCTTTAAATGGTCTAAGCTGCGATTTTGTGCAAATTCTGCTATTTATGGCCACAATTTGGCACTTATCAGCCTGCAACTTCCTGCCCACCCCCCCCCCCACTAAAGTTCCTGGGATTTGGGAACTATTGTGCAGCTTGGCACAAGGGTCCATGACAGGGAGCTGTTGAGCTCTAAAAGGGCCTAAGCAGTATACACATATTGTCATTCAATTAAATAACATCTATCCAGTGTAGAACACCTTGATTCTTTACACCTGCAGGTGGAACCATAATGATCAAAATATCTATTTCTCAGTCCTGTCTATTCTCCACTGATGTTTCTAAGTAGGTGCTGCCCATTTCTGTGTGTAATGACAACTGCCATCCTGGACACACCAGGAAAAAGAAGGAAGGGGAGCCATTTTGCTGTTATGATTGTGCCCCATGTCCTCAAGGGAAGATTTCTAATCAGAATGGTAGGAATCATGGTTCTTCATAGATGTCAAGCATACTGCGTATCATCTCATATCCAGCAAAAACAGTGTAACACAAATCTGCATGGCCTTTGGTCTGGAAGGAGTAAGAAAATGTTACTGATCCTTGAATATCTGGCTATAGGAAGAGGTCTTGTTATAATTTAGGGATGTACGTAACCCCCCTTACCTGGCTCCGCCGGGTTCCGCTGGGGGGGGAGGCACTCCGGCCCTCCCCCCTGGAATCCTGGCCAGCCGGCTCCGCTCCGCAGGGATTCTGTGGAGCTGCTGGCCAGCTCCACCAGCAGCCGGACATCCGGCCGCTGGCTAGCAGGGATGCAAATGGCAGCGGCCGTAGCTGCTGCCGTTTGTGTCCCTGTATTCAGCCGTGATAGGCTACATAAAGATTTATGTAGCCTATCACGTCTGGGTTAAAAAAAAACAACGCGTATGCAAATGGCGGCGGCTACTGTGGATGCTATTTGCGTACCCCTTTATTTTCACCATCTTAGTCTATGTAAATATTTATGTAGACTAAGACGACCAAAAATAGGGAATGCAAATGGCAGCAACCATAGCTGCTGCCATTTGCGTACGCATTTTTTTTTAACCCAGATGTGATAGGCTACGTAAGTCTTTATGTAGCCTATCACGAATGGGGGGGGGAGACTGTAAATGGTGGCGGTGGCAGCCACTCAGAAGACCAGCCGCCGCTGGAGCCACCGCCGTCCAGAACATCCGCCCCAGGTAAGTCTCGTCCCAGGGGGGATCCGCGGAGGGTGGCAGGCCATTCTGCCAGGGAGTTTGGGGGGCCGAATGCACTGGCATTCGGCCTCACCGAGATCTGTGGCGGAATTCTCTGACATCCCTATATAGGGATGTACGAAAGTGCCCTTACCTTGATCTGCTGGGTTCCGCTGGGGGGGGGAGGGGCTCTGTCCCTCCCCCCAGAATCCTGGCCAGCCGGCTCCGCTCTACAGGGATTCTGTGGAGCCGCTGTCCAGCTCCGCCAGCAGCCGGACATCCGGCCGCTGGCTAGCAGGGACGCAAATGGCGGCGGCCGTAGCTGCTGCCGTTTGCGTCCCTGTATTCAGCCGTGATAGGCTACGTAAAGATTTACGTAGCCTATCAAGCCTGGGTTAAAAAAATAACAACACGTATGCAAATGGCGGCTACGGTCGCTGCCATTTGCATTCCCTCTTTTTGGATGTCTTAGTCTACATAAATATTTAGGTAGACTAAGAAAGCAAAACTAAGGGGGAACACAAATAGCGTAGCAGATGCTATTTGTGTACCCCTTTATTTTCACCGTCTTAGTCTACGTAAATATTTACGTAGACTAAGACAACCAAAAATAGGGAACGCAAATGGCAGCGACCACAGCTGCTGCCATTTGCATACGCATTTTTTTTAACCCAGATGTGATAGGCTACGTAAGTCTTTATGTAGCCTATCATGAATGGGGGGGGAGACTGTAAATGGTGGCGGCGGCAGCCACTCAGAAGACCAGCCGCCGCTGGAGCCACCGCCGTCCAGAATATACGCCCCAGGTAAGTATCGTCCCAGGGGGGATCCGCAGGGGGTGGCAGGCCATTCCGCCAGGGAGTTTGGGGGGCCGAATGCACTGGCATTCGGCCTCACCGAGATCTGTGGCGGAATTCTCTGACATCCCTATATAGGGATGTACGAAAGTGCCCTTACCTTGCTCTGCTGGGTTCCGCTGGGGGGGGAGGCACTCCGTCCCTCCCCCCAGAATCCTGGCCAGCCGGCTCTGCTCCGCAGGGATTCTGTGGAGCCGCTGGCCAGCTGCGCCAGCAGCCGGACATCCGGCCGCTGGCTAGCAGGGACGCAAATGGCGGCGGCTGTAGCTGCCGCCATTTGTGTCCCTGTATTCAGCCGTGATAGGCTACATAAAGATTTACGTAGCCTATACGTCTGGGTTAAAAAAAAACCAACGTGTATGCAAATGGCGGCTACGCCCGCCGCCATTTGCGTTCCCTCTTTTTGGATGTCTTAGTCTACATAAATATTTATGTAGACTAAGAAAGCAAAACTAAGGGGGAACACAAATAGCGTAGCGGATGCTATTTGTGTACCCCTTTATTTTCACCATCTTAGTCTATGTAAATATTTACCTAGACTAAAACAACCAAAAATAGGGAATTATCACACATGACGTGATAGGCTACGTAAATCTTTACATAGCCTATCACGTGTTACTTAAAACAAAAACGCACGTACGCAAATGGCGGCGGCCATAGTAGCGGACGCTATTTGCATTCCCCCTAATTTTCACTGTCTTAGTCTACGTAAATATTTATGTAGACTAAGAGGGCCAAAAATAAGGAACACAAATGGCGGCAGCCTTAGCTGCCGCCATTTGAGTACGCGCGTTTTTGTTTTAAAGTCAGACGTGAAAGGCTACGTAAGGATTTACGTAGCCTATCACGTCATGTGTGTTTGTTTGTTTTACAACAGTGGAAATGGCGGCGGCAGTAGCTGGTCGGAAGACCAGCCATTTCCACTGTTGGGCAGGGGGTGGCAGGCAGTTCCGCCACGGAGTTCGGGGGGCCGAATGCACTGGCATTTGGCCTTACCGAGATCCGTGGCGGAATGCTCTGCCATCCCTACTAAAGAAAGAGAGAGACCAACACCAGTTGCTGGGGAACATGGGTGGCAGGGTGCTGTTGCACTCATGTCCGGCTTGTGGACTTCTTCAGGCATCTGGTTGGCCATTATGGGAACATAATGATGGAAAAGGTGGACCCTTGGTCTGATGCAGCATGGCTCTTATGTTCTTAAATGTGTGTGTGTGTGTGAGAGAGAGAGAGAGAGGGAGGGAGGGAGGGAGGGAGGGAGGGAGGGAGGGAGGGAGGAGAGAGAGCAGCTTCCGGGTGAGCTTGTGGTGTACAGGTGAGATTTAAACACAAGTTCATGCATTACCATAATACATCAGGAAGCACCATGTTCTCCCTCATATCAGAAGCATATTTATTTTATATATTTTTTGTTTTCCGGACATGGATTCAGGCAGATGTATTTGGGCAATGCTACCTGACAAGGATGGGATATATGAATAATTCAAGACAAGTTACTTTAACGGCCTCTACCGTCTTCTCAGATTGCATCTGCTCTCTGTCTCTTATTAAAAAGCACTACTTTTTCTTTCCAGATATGGATTCCTGTATTGAATGTTCAGAAGATCACTATTCAAACTTGGAACAGAATCAATGCATTCCCAAGGTTATAAGCTATCTCTCCTATGAGGACACTTTGGGGATTTTGTTGTCTTTGTCTGCTGTTGCTCTTGCTGTGATCACAGCTTTGGTACTTGGAAAGTTCGTGAAGCACCAGGACACTCCCATAGTCAAAGCCAACAACCGGAGCCTCACCTACATCCTGCTCATCTCCCTCCTTTGCTGCTTCCTCTGCTCCTTGCTGTTCATTGGACAGCCAAAGAAGATAACTTGCCTTCTCCGGCAAACAGCTTTTGGCATCATCTTCTCAGTTGCTCTTTCTGCTCTTTTGGCAAAAACCATCACTGTGGTTCTGGCATTCATGGCTACCAAACCAGGATCCAAGATGAGGAAATGGGTAGGGAAAAGGGTGGCCAATTTGATCGTCATTTCCTGTTCCTCTATTCAAACAGGGATTTGCCTGATTTGGCTAAGCACATTTCCTCCTTTCCCAGATATGGACATGCATTCACTGACTGGGGAAATTGTAGCAGAATGCAATGAAGGCTCAGTCACCATGTTCTACACTGTTCTGGGCTACATGGGTGTTCTGGCCATTGTCTGCTTCACAGTAGCTTTTCCAGCCAGGAAGTTGCCAGACAGTTTCAATGAGGCCAAATTCATCACATTCTGCATGTTGGTCTTTTGCAGCGTTTGGCTCTCCTTTGTTCCCGCCTATCTGAGTACCAAAGGAAAATACCTGGTGGCAGTGGAGATCTTCTCTATCCTAACTTCCAGAACTGGCTTACTTTCTTGCATCTTTTTTCCGAAATGCTACATCATGGTGTTCAGGCCCCACCTGAACATCAGGGAGCAAATAATAAGGACAAAAAACTAACAAGGAATGCTGAAACAGTTTCCTTTTTCCAAAATGTGTGAATATCTGTTCTGAATTGTTTATGAATAACAAATCATGGTCCTACTTCACCCCTGAACAGGGCCGCCTATTATACTGAAAAATGTGGGATCTGATCTATGCAAATTAGTTGCATGTTCTTCCTTCTGAGCATATCAGAATTCCTTCCTAGCAACGATCAGCTTGAGGCCATTGCTGGTGACTACAGACCTGTTGTACCTTTGGCCTTTATACTGCCCCAGGAGTCGGGTATACATACTCTGACTAAACTCGAAACCTATCTGTATTTGACACTGATTGGAGACAAAGGCTTGGTTTGCACATGATGGCCAACTGTGGTTTAAACAACCCATAGTCAATCAGGGCCATTCCAGAGCAAGAGGGTGTTCTGCTTCCCTTACGCTCACCACTTCTCCTTTGACTTTGGTTTCATAAACAACCCTGGAATGCCCTATCCCTTTGTTCTTTGATGCAGCCTCTCAACCCAGAGCTCTGGGTTGCTGTAGGTAGGGTTGGTGGAGAATTTCTCCCCGAAACTTCGGGGGGCCGAGCGCCAACATGTTCGGCCCCACGAACAAGTTTCGGGGAGAAATCCTCTGAACCCCCCCTGCCCCCTGCACCCCCCCGGGACGGGACTTACCTTCGCCGAATGTCACTCCCGGCGGCAGGTCCGGCTGGCGGTTCGGCGGGTGTTCGAGCGGGGCGGGAGTCTATTTGGTCGCTGTAGTCTACGTAAACATTTACGTACACTACGGCGAAAATAAGGGCAACGCTATTTGCGTTGCCCTTATTTTCGCCGTAGTCTACGTAAACATTTACATAGACTACAGCGACTAAATAAGGAACGCGAATGGCGGCTCCCTATGGGGGCCGCCATTAACGTACGCGCTTTTTTTTTTTAAAGTCACCCGTGATAGGCTACGTGACTATTGACGTAGCCTATCACGGCTGACTTTGCAGATCTAGCCGTGATAGGCTACGTGAATCGTCACGTAGCCTATCAGGGGGCGTTTTGTTTGTTTTTTTAAACTTTTGCGTTCGCGGCCGGGCGAGGCGGGAAGCCTCTCCCCTGGCCTGAATTTCGGCCGGGGCGAGGTGGGAAGCCTCCCCCCGGCCTGAATTTCGGCCGGGTCGAGGCGGGAAGCCTCCCCCCCCAGCCTGAACTTCGCGGGGGGAGCAGCGAAGCGCCTCCCCCCCACCGCGAACGTCCTTCGAGGACAGGTAAGGGACTTTCGTCCACCCCTACTTGTAGGGCAAACAAACCAGAGTTTACACATAATTCTTTTTATTATGGGGCAAAATTCTTTTGCCGTGATAGGCTATGTAAGTATTTACGTAGCCTATCACAGCCTCTGCAGGGAGGCAAATGGCGTCCCTGCATTAGCTGTGACGGCCATTCAAAGGAAGCTGCATTAGCTGTGACGGCCATTCAATGGAAGGTGAATGGCGGCCGCAGACGTGGCCGCCATTCGCGGAGCACCGGATGGCCAACACCAGGTAGGCTCCATTCTAGGGATGGATGAATGTCCCTTATCTCGTCCCGCAGCTTTTTTCGGGGGTGGGGGGGAGGCGCTTCGTTTCTCCCCCCGAAAATTCTTGACAGGTGGGGAGGCGCCCCGCCTCTCCCTGCCGAAATTCAGCCTGGGGGGGAGGAGCCCCATCCCTTGCCGCCAAAGTTCTGACCTGGGGGGAGCGCCCCGTCTCCCTGGCCGCAAAATAAAAAAGTTATGGGGAAAAAAACCAACAACACGTGATAGGCGACGTAATGATTTATGTGGACTATCACGGCCAGATTTGCAAAGTAGGGCTATGCGTTCCCCTTATTTTCGCAGTAGTCTACATAAATGTTTACGTAGACTACATGTGCCAAAATAAGGAACTCAAATGGTGGCGCCCATGGGCGCAGCCATTTGTGTACGTGCGGGTTTTTTTTTTTTCACTCAGCTGTGATAGGCTATGTAAACATTTACATAGCCTATCACAGTATTTTTTTAAAATCTAGTTGTGATAGGCTACGTAAATGTTTACATAGCCTATCACTTTTTTTTCGTTTTTTTTTTACTGGAAATGGCGTTTCTGGAAATGGTGTTTTTACTGGAAATGGCTATTTGCATTCCCCTTATTTTCACCGTAGTCTACGTAAATGTTTACATAGACTACATGTGCCAAAATAAGGAACGCAAATGGTGGCGCCCATGGGCGTACGCACGGTTTTTCTTTTTCCCTCAGCCATGATAAGCTATGTAAACATTTACGTAGCCTACCATGGCTGACTGCAGGGACACAAACGGCAGCAGCTACGGCTGCCGCCATTTGCAGTCCTGGCAGAACAGGATTCGCGGCAGGAGGGACGGGGCGCCTCCCCCCTGGCCAGAATTTGGGGGGGAGGGACGGGGCGCCTCCCCCTGGGCCAGAATTTCGGTGGGGAGGGATGGGGCACCTCCCCCCCGGCCAGAATTTTGGGGGGAGGGACGGAGTGCCTCCCCCCCACCGCGAATCAACTTTCGTGAAAAGTAAGGGACTTTTGTACATCCCTACCAAAGCCCCTTGAAGGAGTCCACTTCATTCCCTTGGGGGGGCTACCCAGCAGAAGAAGCAAGAGGCAGCCATATAAGTCTTTCTTTCAGACTACTTCCTCCTAGCTTCAGACTGTCTGAACTGCAGAACTATGTCCTGGTTAAGAAAGTCTGCCATGTACTGCCTGTATATGGTACTGCAGGCTGCAACCTGACAGACTCATTGAAATTAATTATAAGTAATGTGTTTTAATAAACAAATAACCATTAGGTGTACACTGTCAAATAACCCTGGGTTTTCTTGGCAAGGTTCAGGTGTCTAGGTTTCAACATCTTGGAGGATATACAAACAAAATTTAAATTGAAGCAGTAAATCCTTAAAGTTTTTTATTGGCCACCTTTGCGTTTCAAGATGGGGGATGAAATTTTCACTTTACCTAAAGCCATCCCATATGTAGGGGTACACGAAAGTCACTTACCTGGTCTCGCAGCTTGCTTTGCGGTGGGGGGGAGGCGCTTCACTGCTGTCCCCGAAGTTCAGGCCGGGGGGGAGGCTTCCCTCCTCGCCCGGCCGAAATTCAGGCCAAGGGGGAGGATTCCTGCCTCGCCCGGCCGAAATTCAGGCCGGGGAGGAGGAGCCTCGCCTCACCCTGCCGCGAAATAAAATTTACGTAGCCTATCACGGCCGACTTTGCAAATCTAGCCGTGATAGGCTACGTTAATCATCACGTAGCCTATCACGGGGGCGTTTTTTTTTTTTTACTTTTCTTGGAATGGCGGCGGCGGCGGCAGCCAGTCGAAAGACCGGCTGCCGCCCCTGCCCCTGTCGAAGCCCTGCCAAACTGCCTCTGCGACCCGCCACAGGGAGCGACATTCGGGAAAGGTAAGTCCCATCCCAGGGGTGTGTGGGGTGTCGGGGGGTGCGGAGAATTTCTCCCCGAAACTACTTCGGGGGGCTGAATACATTGGCACTTGGACCCCTGAAGTTTCGGGGAGAAATTCTCCCCCATCCCTACCCATATGGAGGTGCAACAAATCCTGGAACTATCATAACATTCAGATGTATGGTTTTCAGGTCCATCGAGGACATACAGACAAACACTTCCTTGTATATAGAGAGAGTGGCTGAAGTACCCAGCATTGCCCAGAGTAATTTCCTTAGACACAACTCAGGCATCCACCTGCAAGGGGAGGGAGCAGGCAATTCAAATGCTCCCTTCCTTCCTGGAATTGTGCGCAAAATGGTGAATTTGGTTTTAATGGAGATGGAGAAGGGTATAGAATATAGAAGAAGGAGTATAACTGGAATTGAAAAAGTGGCCTGTGTATTGTATTTACAGTATGTTTCAGCCAATTTCACTTCTTCTTTTTTTACTAATTGCTATTAATTTTAGAGTGCTTTTCGTAGGGTTGGCGGAGAATTTCTCCCCAAAACTTCGGGGGGCCGAGCACCAACGTGTTCGGCCCCCCGAAGAAGTTTCAGGGAGAAACTCTCTGCACCCCCCCGCACCCCCCCCCCGGGACGGGACTTACCTTTCCCGAATGTCCCTCCCGGCGGTGGGTCCCGGCGGCGGTTCATCAGGTCTTCGTCAGGGGTGGGGGCGGCAGCCGATCTTTCGACCGGCTGCCGCCGCCGCCATTCCAATAAAACTAAAAAAAAAACCACCCCTGTGATAGGCTACGTGACGATTAACGTAGCCTATCATGGCTAGATTTGCAAAGTCAGCCGTGATAGGCTACGTAAATCGTCACGTAGCCTATCACGGGTGACTTAAAAAAAAAAAAAGTGTGTATGGCTAATGGCAGCCCCCATAGGGAGCCGCCATTCACGTTCCTTATTTGGTCGCTGTAGTCTACTTAAAGATTATGTTGACTACGGCGAAAATAAGGGCAACGCTATTTGCATTGCCCTTATTTTCGCCGTAGTCTACGTAAAGATCTACGTAAGATCTTTTCACCGTAGTCTACATAAAGTGGAAACTGTATTTGTCAAATGGATAATCTGAAGGAATCAGTGGAATTCTAGAGACGAATACAGTTTTGCCCTCAGCACGCCCAGTTAGAACAGTGGTTTCAATCATGTAGGACCTTTGGCTCTTTACCTGAAGGTGCATCCCATTGCACAACATTGGAAAACTTAAATTGTGCAAAAGCATCATCGGTGTTCCCACCTTTAAATGTAATTTGTGTGGAGACAACCCAGGTGGATTCTGTGAATTCAGATAATCTACAGGATAGGGGATGGTTCTGTCCACATTCACTACTGCATCTATAGAATAATACATTCTTTTGTCAGCTTCCAACCTGTCCAGGATGAGCTCATCAACCATTGCAGTCATATCATTTTTTGAAACTAAAATAGCACTTTCCCAACACAACGACATGGGTGTAGTTACCAATTGCTCTATTCTAGGGTAACATTGGACACTAACTCTTCAATGGAGTTCACTAAAATCCCCAAATTTTCAGTTGTCAGAATTTTTCCCACTGTTTCTATGAAATTCCCAGTATTTGAAAGTTTTGATTGGCTGCCATTTTGTTTCAAAATGGCAGACATCTTTTTTTGTATGGGGACAATTTGCTCGCTGCAGTGAATGGTCATGCAAAGTTTGGTAGAAATTGATCAAATGGTACTGAAGCTATACATCTTTTTAAAAAATTGGATTGGCCACGGTTTTGCTTCAAGATGGCAGATGGAATTCTCACTATGCCTAAAACTATCCCAGTCCCAGATTGAGGCAGAACAAGTCTGAAAAGTTTTGTAACAATCAATATATGGTTTTCAAGTCCATCAAGGACATACAAACACTTCTGTATATGTGTATATATATATATATATCTCTACAGTATATATGTATGTATATATACAGAGAGGGGGGGATTACCCCACATGTTGCCATTATGCCTGGATTGTTATGCTGGTTGTAGGGCATTATGGATTGTGTGAAATCCTTTCCATCTTTATTCCCTGGCTTGTCAGGCACCTTGAGTTCTATTGTCCACCCATTGATGGAACTGATTTTTTTTTGTTTCTGAATTCATGCAAATTTGCATTTGTGCAAATGCGCATATGCAGAAATGCTCACATTCCCTCAAAATGCGCATTTCCACAATTTAGCCTATGGCTGTTAAAAGAAATTGTCATGTTTTTCTAAGACAACACTTTTGCAAAATTTGGGAAAGTTAGAAAACCGGCTCACATGTCCGCAGAATCGGCCCAACAGGGGAAAAGTCGGTCTGCTGCAGAATCCGTGAGTCGCATTCATGAAAATCCAAACTCATTTGGCCCACTGCAGATT
This sequence comes from Heloderma suspectum, assembly GCF_057233095.1. Taxonomy (NCBI): domain Eukaryota; kingdom Metazoa; phylum Chordata; class Lepidosauria; order Squamata; family Helodermatidae; genus Heloderma; species Heloderma suspectum. Next base: position 87,852,848 of record NC_139463.1, on the reverse strand, counting down.
TCTCTGAGATCCCTAGCTGGTTGCTGCTGCTGCTGTCTCTCACACAATCACTCTCCTCATCTTAGGGCCAAACTAAGTGTATATTTCAGTGTAAGTGTAAATTTCCATACCACCACTCCCCACTAGCAGTTATTGTGGGCTAGGCAGCCAATTTTTTTGGGCCATCCTGCATCATGGAAGCGAAGCCATTGTTATTAATGCTTCAAAACGGTGGCCACTGGCCCAATGGCCCTCCGCACTGGGGCTGCCAGGCTGGTTGGTGTAGTACCAGTGTTGCTCTCTTCGCCCTGTGGCTGCTGTCTGCTCTCGGCACACATGGCTGAGTTCAGTGGTGGGCCATGGTGCCAGAGATGTGAAGGGGTGAGATATGGGGAGCGGGGTTGGAAGCAGTGGAATCCAAGATGGAGGGCCTAGTAATCCAAGGAGTTCAGGGGTCCAGGCTGAAGGTTGCCCATCAGTATTCAGAGGGCAATCCTGCCCCGAATATTCAGTTCAGGGCTGAGCTGAGAGCCTGAGGAGCATTTTGTGGTGGAACATCATGGCCAGGCCAGGCCAGGCTAACCAGGCATAGGGAATCCATGGCCTGGCTCTTCTCCTCACTGGCCTACAGCTCTTTGAGGAGTTGTTTAATAAGAGCAGAGATTAATTCAACTGTAGACTGTTTCACAGCAGCATGGCATGCATCATCTCTTACTAACAATCCACAGTGCCTCACGTTGCAAGTCTGAGGTCAAAAATATGGGGTATGCAAAATGATGTGAGCAATTTTCTCTCTGTCAAACTAAACTGAGCAAGCTGATATTACCCTTGCTCTGGCCAGAGAGGCTGGATGCAGGAGAGCACATACCCCCTGCTGCTGCTGCTTCCGTTGTTTTGCTGCTTTCAGTGCCACAACAATGCCAGCACTCGGAAAGGGAATTTTCTCCCCTGTAATTATCAGCATGTCTTTGATTAACTGTCCTCCTCACTAAGCCACAAGGGATAGCTAGAGGCCTCAAGAACAATGAACAGTAATATTGGAATATCCTCTAAAAGCCATCCCTTATGTTGAGGGATGATGCAAGGGGCCAAGGACTCTGTGCCTTGGAAAACTGATGATTGTAAAGGATGTCTGCTCTGCTGGACTCTCCTGGGATTTCGAGCAGAGCTAAGATGTTATAAGTAGCTTGAGACATCTGCCCTCTCTTTTGCAAATGATCATTGCATTTCTCGATATTCCTCAAAAAGCAACTAATTGAAATTTGGTGCATTAGTACAAGATGGACCAAAAACGACCCTGAATGGAGATCTACATGAAGGAGCAACAAAAACTCTAGCATTAAAAATAGAGGGGGAAATGGTATTGATATACTCTTCTATCTGTCAATGAGTTTTCGCCTGAGAGTGTCAGCTCACATTCCAAGCAGGTTCAAAACAGGCTGCTCACAAGTCATTGAATTCCATTCAAGGAAATGTGTGTCTGGAAGAGAACCTCCTCCATCCTAGAAACAGTGGTGTTCTTGGTGTTGTTCCTTGGCCTGATGCCTCATATTGTGTACAAGATGGATTCTGGTCATCCCAGCACGAGGACTCCTTCCGCTAAATGCAGAATAAGCGAACATTTCACAATTTCGCATGAGTTTAGTCAACGGGGAGAGCTTGTCATTGGAGGGATTGCTTCTCAAATCTTTTTCCCATACTCTTCTATTAAATTCCATGAAAAGCCATCTCCAATGCTGACCAAGGAAGCTATGTAAGGAAATAGCATATAAATTACTGTACATTTAGGCTTTTCAGACATGTTCTTCGTCCTTTTGTATGAGACCTTTTTAAATCTCTTTCGCTCATTTTTTTCAACACCTCGCCTTAATGTCACATGAATATTAACCTAATGATGTCCACTACGTTTATAAATCTCTTCTTTTATATATCCATTTATACCATATTTTCTTCCATCTCTCCCTCGTTCCACGAACTGAACTGAAGTGCTCCCATAATGTTCAATTTTTTTCTTGCCATCATTCTGGCTCCTTAACAGGATGCTGTCAGACTACTGTCCTGTGTTTTGGCATTAAACTCATCTGTGCTTATTTCATATAATACACTTTCTATAAGTTCTCCGCATCTATAATATAGTCTCTGAATGCATCTTCTTATGGAATCCTCCCTTCCAGCACCTTCATCTGTTTCTGATTTCTTCCTGGAAACTATTAGTTCATACTTGCATTATTGGTTTTCATCAGTGGCTAAGTGTATAAGTTGTGGGTTTCTTGCCTCACCCAGAAACTCACTGGCTGTGCTTGGGCAAGTCAGTTTTCCTTACGTCTCCCACTACTATTTTTATATGAATAATATTAACAAAAATAGCAACAACAACAACAACAACAACAACAACAACAACCATGCTAAGTACAAGAGCAGGCTTACTGGATCAGATCCTAGGCTATCCAGTCCAGCATCCTGTTTCCCACAGTGGCCAACCAGTTGCCAATGGGAAGCCCATGAGCAGAATATGACAGCAATAGCTCTTTCCTGCTTTTATTTCCAGGAACTGGTATTCAAAGGCATAATGCCTCTGATTCTGGAGGTAGTAGTAGTACTTTATTGTTGTTTCAACCGACATGATCTTATCAACTCAGAATACACCAGCATTCATACACATGCATACACCAACTATATCCATTACACATAACAATTCTATAAGGTACATGGATATATAAGCTCCAGGAAAGAGTAACATTTCAAACAAACATCTCCATTAAAAGTTTAAAATTTAGAAAGCCACACTTTATACAAGTAAACCCCCAGACGTCCTATTATGGATCTAAGAAAATGCATTCAGAAATAAATAGAATTAAGAGTTGTACTAATAAGTACAAAAAGTATAAAATAAAACTACTACATCAAATCATCAAATTAAATCATTACATTTCACCATATTAGTCTCAACAAATGTCCTCCTCAGGTTTTGAGCGGCTACTGCAATCTTGCAAATCTATCTGTCACAAATCTATGAAAATTGGATAGCAAACATATAATTTTTGTTTGATCGTCATTATCAGCTATATCACTTAGCAATTTCCATATCACTTTTGCTCTAGGTCCTCTACTATATGAGCTCCACATATACAAATCTTTTGATCTACAGGTTTTTTTGCAATAGCGACCTTCTAAGTATTGTAAGGGCACAGGCTGGAAATGCAATGCTAAGAATGCCTTTCTAAATGGAATAACTGACAACTCCTGTAGATATTTCTCAAATCCATGAATTAATTTTACAAAACTCAACTGTGTCATACAGACATTTCCACCACCCCTGCCCCGGAACACCCCCAGACACACCCCTTTTCAGCCACTCCAGCTTCTCTTGCACAGGCTCCCAGGTCAGTTGCTGGAAAACAAGATATCCTGTGGCCATCTAGCCGCTGTCTAGCTGCCATAGGATTGCTCCCTCCGAACACTACATAAACAGATATAGGGAAACATGAAATTGTGCTGGTGTAATCCCCATCTCTGCCCTAATATTACCTGTAGGAATAGAGTGAGGCAAACTCAGTAGTGATTTGAGGGATTAATTTTGGGTAATTTCTAACTTGGTTACTTTTGTCAAACCCCAGATTGCTCCCCCATAAGTCAATTGTGGGAGCACTTTGCCCATATGTATTTTCAAGGCAGAGGTGATCATATAAACACATGTGGTTCTTGTAAAACCCAAAATGGATTGAGAAGACCTTAAAGCTTTCAAAGCTACCACCACCATATAACACATCCAGTTACACCATCAGTAAACCATATCCCAAGATAATTAAAGTGACTCACTTGCTCGATGACTTGTCCATCCAGAACCCATTTGTGCTTAGGGGGACTTGCCCCAAACACTACCACTTGGTCTTTGGTATAGTTTACATTCAGGTGTTCTTTATAACGGATTGCTCCAGATTCTGGAGGTAGTATATAGCCATCATGAGCAGTAGACAATGTTTGCTTTATCCTCCATAAATTAGTGACATCGCTTTTTGAAGACGTCTTAGTTTGTATCCAGTACTAGCCAATATGTAATATAATTGTTGTAATGATTCCTTGGATATTGTATATGATGGAACTCCAACTGCTGCAAATTACTCTACAAATGGGAAGTGTTATGAAAACTGGTCAAGCAAAACCAATTAACCACATTCTCAATCTATTTTTTTTTCTATATGTATTCAGGCTGTGAATACATATAATACTGGTTTTCTTAAAATGTGAAAGTGTGGCAATACCTTTGTCATATTTTAAAAGTTACATTCATATAGAATGTTGTTACAACCTCCTAATTGAAGTTATAATCATAATGTACATTTTGTATTCTGTGCTTTAACTGAAAGGCATGAGAGAAAAGTAATGTTTTCATTTTTAAAAAAAATCTCTTTGAACCTTGGATAACTCAATATTCCCTGTCCCAGTGTTGTTAGGCCCCTTTCCAATGACTTTGTAGTAACTGGAAATGGTCCTATGATAGGTCACCAAGGTTATGATATGGTTATAATCACCTAGGTTAAAAACCCATTACAGGTTACCCAGGTTATCTTTTGATGTTATCTAGGAGGGAGAATGCATGCCCAGACATCAGAAATAGAGCCATTTTATGAGATTGTGACCTCCCATGTTCTGTACAGAAAAGGGGGATGTCAACTCACATTTTACAGAAACAACAGAGACCTGAAATAATTTCATGCAGTGTAGAATCCTGCTGCTACACATAGTTCAGAAGAGAAACCAATGTCCCATCAGAGATAATCAATAATATAAGAAACTGTTTCTCAATGATTCCTCAGCTATTGTTGATCTTTTATTAAATCACATATATTTTATATCAGTGTGATGCCAAAGAACTACCAGCTTATCCTAGCTTTGGTGTTTGCTATAAAGGAGATCAATGAGAATCCGACACTCTTACCTAATGTAACCATGGGATTCCGCATATATGAAAGCTACTACACCCCACAGATGACCTATATGGGCACCCTTAAACTGCTTTCTACACTTCATAGATTTGACCCCAACTACAAGTGTGATGTGCAGAACAATTTGATAGCCATCATTGGAGGAATATACCCCGTCATCAACCTTGATATTGCCAGAATTGCAGACACATACAAGATTCCACTGGTAGGTTTGTAGATATGAGTTGGCTCCTTCACTCGATACTGGCTGTGAACTTGGACTTTGGTGCCTTCATCCCATAGATTTAGTGGCATTTAGGTTTTTGCACACTCGTACTAAAACCTTTAATTGGGCCAGTAGCTCAATGGCAGCCAGTGCTGAGATTTAAAAACTGTTGTGATACAGATAGCCTGGCTACTGTTATCCATAAAACGCTAACCTCCAGGTTGGAGTACAGTAAAGCATTCCATGTGGGTCCTGCTTCAAAGACTTCCCAGGAAGGTCAGAAAGTACAAAAAGCAACATCTAGGTTAATCACTGGGAGTGGTCACACTACATGTATCTTTCCAGTTCCTTATTTTTTTATTATTATTTACTTATATTTATGACATGCCAAATTCGTAAATTCTGTAGGTGTCATACAACCTTTTTAAACAATGGCAATGGTACAATAAACTGAAAGGTATATCTAAAAGGAGGCAGCAAACATCATTATAAAAACAGGAAAAATGCAAAGCTAGCACAATAAAAAGCAGCACAAAAGCCAACAAGACAAAATACAATGCAAAGAAAGAAGTGAAGTGTCTTAATAAATACGGAAGCTAAAACCACCAAAATGAGGGGGCTCACAGAGGAGGTGCTCTGTAGATTACTTTTGGATATGGAAAGAACAAAAGGAAATACGCATTCTGTCAGGAGCCAAGTCATGGAAGAGTTTTATAAATCAAAACTTTGAAATGGTTACAAATGAGGAAGCAAAGCAGATGAGAAAGGGCCTGTGCAAAATGTTTACATTGCCTATTCCTAAACATCTACAGACATATCAGAGAATGACTTCGTAAGGTGTGTTTCTTGTTAATTTTAATCATCATTTCATATTGATATTTTTAGTATATTCTTCTATTTTACTGTCACAATACTTTTTGAAATGGCATCCTTTGTGTATCTTATACATACACAAATAACTGAATCAATATGATTCTACAAATGCTGTTCTATAAATACTTTTAAAAACCACATCATTGAACTAGCCTGTCAGGGATAAGGTTTTTAGATTATCTTTTCTGTGATGCGCTAGTTTTTGACAATGAGAGAAGGGTTCATCATCAGTCTTCAGCTGAAGCCTAGCAAGGTACAGAACATTTCTACATGAGGCTTTTATTGCACACTTATGATTGGTCACTCATGGAGGTTTGCAGGTCCTTTACACAACGTTGTCAACTTCCAGGGTGTCTCCCACGTTTTCTGACCTTTATCCGGCTTTTTAAAAGATCAGAGACAACCTGATAAGAAATGTTAATCTGATATATTGGCTGTGTGTAATTGTGGAGTTCTGCTATAATCACAGTACCATCTGGTGGCTATAAAGTGAAATATATAGAACTTGCCGAGAAAGAAATTCCCCAGTTCAAAGCACATCTCCACCCATGTAAAGGAACTGATCTTAGTCCCGTAAATACTCCGAAATCAGAATCTCTGATAAGGATGTGGAATTTTAGCCTCGTGTTGTGCGGATCACAGTGGTTATTTGCCACCAGTTCTGTGGCTTAGATTATCTAGACCTCATTTATCCAGGTAGGCAGTTGACCTAATTGGGTATTTGGTAAATATGATACAGTGTACACACCTATTGCACACAACACTGTATTCCATTCATAAAATACCTCTACCTTCTATTTCAGATCACTTGTGGATCTTCTCCTCCACCCCAGGGTGATGAAACACTATTCTGCCCATTATACCAGATGGTCCCAAACGAGGCTCACCAGTGCGCTGGGATAGTCCAGTTGCTTGCGCATTTCAAATGGACATGGATCGGGCTCTTCATAACTGACAGTAACCGTGGAGAATGGCATTTGCTAAACTTGCTGCCAATGCTTTCACAAAAAGGAATCTGCGTTGCCTTCATAGAAAAATTACCCAAATCTAAAAGACATGGTGGAAAGGCACTGTTGTTGCAGACTGAATTGGAATATAGTTCAGCTTTCATGGAAAGCAAAGCCGATGTATTTCTTGCTGACACTGCACTTTTGTCTATGACTGAAATAAGCCGGCTTCTTCAAACAGCAATCCAGAGTTCACCTGTAAGTAAGGTATGGATTATGATGACATGCTGGGATTTCATAGCAAGCAGCAGTCTAAGGGGCCATGATATGCAACCTTTCTATGGTATGCTATCCTTTTCAGTTCACTCCAATAAACCACCAGGATTCACACAATTTCTTCAGAATGTAAATCCTTCCTGGGAGAAGCAAGATGGATTCATCCAAGACTTCTGGGAGAAGGCCTTCAACTGTTTGTTGAAAAATGCCCGTGTGAGTGAGGTTACCAAGGAAGCCTGCAGTGGGGAAGAGAAATTGGAAAATCTCCCTAGCCCTTTCTTTGAAATGGGTATGACCGGTCACAGCTACAATATCTACAATGCTGCCCATGCTGTGGCACATGCTCTACATTCCATGCATGGATCCAGATCCAAACACAGATCATGGCTGCCTGGAAGATGGCTGGAGCTCGGGAATCTGCTGACATGGCAGGTATTCTTTAATCAAAAGCAGTTCTCTTATTTGATTGGAAAGGGATGTGGCTGTAGGAAGCGTAAGCTAAAAGCAGTGCCTTCTAAATCCATGTATACTTCTCAATGGCATTATATGCCCTATAGATTCTTTGCCACAAATTTTATGGAAAATTCTCTTCCCAGCTTCTGAATAGATCAATTTTGTTACGATATAAGTTATTAAGCTTCAGGTATGAGTTAAGGTTACAGTTAATGGATATCACATTGGTCATTGTCTCCATCCTATTTTATGTAGACCCCTGATTGGTAAAATAATTAATGGATCCCAAGGAGCACACAACTGCAGTAATTGAACCACTGAACTCTAATTTGGATATAAATGACTTATACAGTATGGATTCGATCCCCTCCAGAATGGACCACAGCTGGCATACCAAGCTCAGCTAGTAGAACACACTACTAGACCCCACAGCTACTTCAGATAGCCCAGTTAGAAAAGATCCCAAGGAGGGCTCCCAGATTATGCACTTGGCCTTTTAGAGGGAGTGCAACCTTATCTAAGACCAGCTGCAAACTTCTTGTCTCAAATGAGGATCTGACCAGAGGGGGACAACCCTGGATTTAATCCCAAGTGGTATCGCCCAGGACCTAGTATGGGATGTAAATGTTGTTGAACCAATTGGAAACAGTGACTGCTGTCATATCAGATTTAATATATATTTTAGTGGAAAATTGCCCAGGACATCCAACATGGTCCCATTTGACTTCAAAAGAGGCAATTTCTCTAAAATGAGGGAACTGGTGCAAAGGAAGTTGAAAGGTGGAGTCAAGAGGGTTAAATCCCTCCACAATTCTTGAAGGTTACTCAAATCCACAGCAATAGAAGTTCAGCTAAAATGTGTACCACAAATTAGGAAAGGTAGCACCAAGTTCAAGAGGTCACTGGCATGGTTAATGAGCAGTGTCAAGGAAACTATTAAAGAAAAGAAGGCTTCCTCAGAAAATGGAAAACTTGCACAAATGAGGAAAAGAAAAGGGAGAACAAGCTCGCACAAAGGCGATTCAAGAAGACAAAAGGAGATGCAAAAAAGCATTTTGAGGAGCATATCGCTAACAACATTACAGCCAACTATAGAGTTCTTTACCAGAATCAGGAAACCAGCTAGGGAGGCAGCTGGATCATTGGATGACAATGGAGCTAAAGGAGTACTAACGGAGGATAAGGAGATTGCGGAGAAGCTGAATGAATTCTTTTCATCCATCTTCACTGCAAAAGAAATAGGACAGATACCTGTGCCTGAACTGATGTTTTCAGAAAGGGAGTCTGAGGCACTGAGGCAAATAGTGGTGACAAAAGATGAAGTTCTCAACTTCATTGATAAACTGAAAGCAAATAAATCACCAGGCCCAGGTGGTATCCATCCTAGAGTTCTCAAAGAACTCAAATATGAAATTGCTGCTCTTCTAACCAAAATATGCACATGTCCCTTCCTGTTGAGGTTTAGACTCTTGGCAGCCTTCCCCCTCTGCAAGGGTGGGGGATCTATTAAAATGGTCCGCCCCCAGAGGTGAATGGATTCTGATGGATTCCAGAGGGCTCTGGGGGATTTTCCTGCTGGTATGGCTGGTGCTTCTGTCGAAGCCAGGGTCACTCTGTGGAATGCAGAGATGACTCAGGCACGATTGCACCCAAGCGCCCTCTCCCCCTGAGCAGAGCCTGGCCAGCTCCTTGGTATACACCTGAGCTGAGGGCAATGAAGCAAGAGGGGAAATGACTAGAACATAAGTGGAGGAAAACCCATGCTGAGTCTGACTGAACACAGGTTAGAGCTCATTATAAAGCCTACTCTGTGGCAGTGAGGGTGGCAAGAGACAGTTCTTTTCCACCAGCATTGCATCTTCTCAGTGTCATCCAGAGGAGCTTTTCTCAGTGGTTCTTGGCCTGTTACTTTCTGGGCCAGGGGGAGAGACTGTGGAACCCTCAGCTGCACGCTGTGACGAGTTTGCACAGCACTTTGGAGATAAAGTTGCTCAGATTCATCATGGATTGGACACCACGATTAATGCAGTTCCATTGGTAGAGCCCTTCAGAGCACTGTCTGGTCCAGTTCTACTGGATGAGTTTCAGTTACTGAGGCCAGAGGATGTGGACAAGGTGCCTGGCCATGTCCAATAGACCACATGCGTTCTTGACCCTTGACCTTCATGGCTTATTAAATCAAACATGGAGGGGATGTCCGGCTGGGTCCAGGAGGTTGTAAATTCCTCCTTGAGAGAGGGAGTGCTGCTGGCCTCTTTAAAAGAGGTGGTAATCAGACCACTCCTGAAAAAGCCTAACCTGGACCAGAGGATGTTAACAATTATAGGCCAGTGGCCAACATCCCCTTCCTGGGCAAGGTGCTTGAGTGGGTGGTTTCAGGACAGCTCCAGGCACTCTTGAATGAAACAGATTATCTAGATCCATTTCATTTGGGCTTCAGGCCTAGTTTTGGAATGGAAACTGCCTTGGTTGCCCTGTGGGATGACCTCTGCCAGGAGAGGGACAGGGGAGTGTGACCCTATTGATTCTCCGGGACCTCTCAGCAGCTTTTGATACCATCAACCATGGTATCTTTCTGGATAGGTTGTCTGAGTTGGGAGTTGGAGGCACTGTACTGCAGTGGTTCTGCTCCTACTTGGATGTAGGCATGGCAGAGAATTCCTCCACGGATTCCAATGAGGCCGGATAGGGATGTCAGAGAATTCCGCCATGGATCTTGGTGAGGCCGAATGTCAGTGCATTCCGCCCCCTGAAATCCATGGCAGAACGGCCTGCCACCCCCCGCCGCCCACGGATCCCCCCCAGGATGAGACTTATCTGGGTCGGATGTTCTGGACAGCAGCGGCTCCAGAAGTGGCTTCAGTGGAGGCGGCGGCTGGTCTTCCGACCAGCTGCCACCACCGCCATTTGCAGTCTGGTCGCTTCTGGTTTTGGTTTTTTTTTTTACATAGATGTGATACGTAGCCTATCGCATCTGGGTTTAAAAAAAACAAACGCGTACGCAAATGGCGGCGGCTACAGCGGCCGCCATTTCCGTTCCTTATTTTTGGCCATCTTAGTCTACGTAAATATTTATGTAGACTAAGACGGTGAAAATAAAGGGGAACGCAAATAGCGCCCACTACACTATTTGCGTTCCCCCTTATTTTCGCAGTCTTAGTCTACGTAAATATTTTACGTAGATTAAGACGGCCAAAAATAAGGAACGGAAATGGCGGCGGCCGTAGCCACCGCCATTTGAGTACGTGTTTGGGTTTTTTAAACCCAGACGTGATAGACTACGTAAGTCTTTATATAGCCTATCACAGCTGAATACTGGGACGCAAACGGCGGCGGCTATGGCAGCCGCCATTTGTGTCCCTGCTATCCAGTGGCCAGATGTCCAGCTGTTGGCGGAGCCAGCTGGCGGCTCCGTGGAATCCCCGCGGAGCGGAGCTGGCCATCAAGGATTCCTGGGGGGAGGACAGAGCGCCTCCCCCCCATCGAGGATTCCAGGGGGAGGGATGGAGCGCCTCCCCCTCCTTCGCGAAAGATTCTGCGAAACGGTCAGTGACTTTAGTACATCCCTAGGGCTGGATTCTTTAGAAATATTTAAATATTTCTATGTAAATACTTACGTAGGCTAGAATGGCAAAAAATAAAGGAATGCAAATAGCATCCACTACACTATTTGCGTTCCCCTTTTTTTCACCGTTTTATCTTACGTAAATATTTATGTAAGATAAATTAGTGAAAAATAGGGAACGCAAATGGCGGCCGCCGTAGCCGCCACCATTTGCGTACGCTGGTTTTTTGTTTTCGTTTTTGCCCGGCCATGATAGGCTATGTAAAGACTTACATAGCCTATCACAGCTGCCTGCCTGGATGCAAATGGCAGCCGCCATGGCAGTTGCCATTTGCGTCTGCACCAGCCCATCCGCGGCCTGAAATCCGGCTGCAGATGGCCCTGGCCGGCTGCTCCACGGAGCTGCCATGGAGTAGAGCCGGCCATCAAGGATTCTGGGGAGGGAGTCAATTCTGGGGGGAAGGACTGGATCTACTCCCCCCCGTCGAGGATTCTGGGGGGAGGGACGGAGCGCCTCCCCCCCCCCATGAACAGAATCCAAGAAAACATAAGTGACTTTCGTACATCCCTACTTGGATGGCCAATTGCAGAAGGTGGTGCTGGGGGATTATTGCTCTGTGCCATGGCAATTGTGCCATGGGGTTCCACAGGGCCCTATTTTATCCCCCATGCTGTTTAACATCTACATGAAACTGCTGGGGGAGGTGTGGGCTGAGGCGCCATCAATATGCGGATGACACCCAGCTCTACCTCTCTTTCTCATCAAAACCAGGTGAGGCAGTGGCTGCTTTAAATCAGGGCCTGGGCACCATAATGGCCTGGATGAGGGCTAATAAACTGAAACTCAATCCAGACAAGATGGAGGTACTGTTAGTGGGTGGTTCTTCTGCCCGGCTAGGTGATATTCAACCTGTTCTGGAGTGGGTTACACTCCCCCTAAAGGATCACTATCGTAGTTTGGGGGTGCTCTTGGATACAGAACTGACACTTGAGGCACAGGTGAACTCAGTGGCATGGAGCACTTTTTATCAGCTTAGGCTGGTATACGAACTACGCCCTTATCTGGACAGAGATAGCCTAGCTACAGTTATCCACTCTCTGATAACTTCTCGTCTGGATTACCGCAATGTGTTATATGTGGGGCTGCCTTTGAAAACAGTTTGGAAACTTCAGCTGGTCCAAAATGGGGCAGCAAAATTGTTAACAGGGACTTGCCAATGAGCTCATGTTATACCAGTACTTTTCCAACTGCACTGGCTGCCAGTCCATTTCCAGGCCCGATTCAAAGTGCTGGTATTAACATTCAAAGCCCTTAATGGCTTGGGGCTAGGTTATCTGAAGGATTGCCTCCTCCCATATGTGCCTGCCCGAACCTTAAGATCTTCCTCAGTGGCCATCCTCCATGAGCCCCTGCCAAAGGAAGTGAGGCGGGTTGCTACTAGGAGGAGGGCCTTTTCTGCTCTGGCACCCCGGCTGTGGAATGAGCTCCCTAGTGAGGTCTTCACCTGGCACCTACAATGTATTCCTTCTGATGCCAGGTGAAGACCCTTTTATTTTCCCAGGCATTTTAGCATTTTAGCTTTCTAGACTTTTAGCTTTGCTGTTTTAAATCTGTATTTTAAATCTCTGCATTGCTGCTAGGTTTTATTCTGGTTTTATTCTGGTTGTATTGCTATACTGGGGTTTTAATGTTTTATATATTTTATATTGTTTTATTCTGTGCTCTTTGGTTTTAATTATTGTGAACTGCCCAGAGAGCTTCAGCTATTGGGCAGTATAGAAATGAAAGAGAGAGAGAGAGAGAGAGACAGAGAGAGAGAGAGAGAGAGAGAGATGTCCTAAGATCAGCCTCTATACTAGAGGACTGGAAGATGGCCAATGTAATACCAATTTTCAAAAGGGGATCCAGGGGGGATCCGGGAAATTACAGTCCTGTTAGCTTAATGTCTGTTCTGGGTAAATTGGTTGAAAGCATTATTAAAATTAGTTAGCATATAGAAGGACAAGCCCTGTTGAAAAAGAATCAACATAGCTTCCTCAGAGGTGAGTCCTGTCTCACTAACCTTTTAGAGTTCTTTGAGAGTGTCAGTAAACATGTAGACAGGGGTGATCTAGTAGACATTGTTTACTTGGGCTTCCAAAAGCCTTTTGACAAAGTCTCTCACCAAAGACTCCTGAGCAAATGTAGCAGTCATGGAATAAGAGGAGAGGTCCTCTGATGGATCAGTAACTGGTTAAAGAACAGAAAGCAGAGAGTGGGAATAAATGGCAAATTCTAGGGATGTACGAAAGTCACTTACCTTTCCACAGATTATGTTGATGGTGGGGGAGAGGCATTCCATCCCTCCCCCCGGAATCCTCGATGGGGGGAGGGCGATCTGTTCCTCCCCCCGGAATCCTCCAAGGCCAGCTGTGCTTTGTGGCAGCTCTGCGGAGCAGCTGTCCAGGCCCAGCCAGGCCAGAGCTGTCCGCAGCCAGATTTCCGGCCGCGGAGGGCTCTGGGGAAAAAAAAAAACCCTGCGTATGCAAATGGCAGCAGCTATGGCCGCCGCCATTTGCGTTCCTTATTTTTGGCCATCTTAATCTACGTAAATATTTACGTAGACTATGATGGCAAAAATAAAGGGGAACGCAAATAGCGTAGCGGGCGCTATTTGAGTCCCTTTCTGATTCACCATTTTAGCCTTTGTAAATATTTACGTAGGCTAAAACGGCAAATCAAAAAGGGACTCAAATAGCACCCGCTATGCTATTTGCGTTCCCCTTTATTTTTGCCATCATAGTCTACGTAAATATTTACGTAGACTACCCGGGCCCAAATAAGGATCGCAAATGGCGGCGCCCATGGGTGCCACCATTTGCGTACGCTCTTTTTTTTTTTTTTTTTCAAAGTCACCCGTGATAGGCTACATAACGATTTATTACTTTTGTATTTCGTGGCCGGGTAGACGGGGCGCTTCTCCCCGGCCTGAATTTCGGCAGTGAGGGATGGGGCACCTCCCCCCCCGGCCTGAATTTCGTCCGGGCAAGGCAGGGCGCCTCCCCACTGCCATGAACTTCGGGGGGAGAACCGAAGCGCCTCCCCCCCACCGCAAAGCAAGCTGCGGGACCAGGTAAGGGACTTTCGTCCATCGTTAGTAGCCGCCGCCATTTGCGTACGCGGGTTTGTTTGTTTTTTAAAACCCAGCCATGATAGGCTACGTAAATCTTGACGTAGCCTATCATGTCGTTGTTGTTTTTTAAACCCAGCCATGATAGGCTACATAAATCTTTACGTAGCCTATCACGTGGTGTTTTGTTTTGTTTTTTACAAGACTGCAAATGGCGGCAGTGGCAGCCGGTCAGAAGACAAGCTGCTGCAGGCTGCCACTGCAGAAGCCACCGCCACACCCACCGCTGCAGCTGCCGCCACCCGGAACATCGACCCCAGGTAAGTCTCGCCCGGGGGGGATCCGCGGGGGGGCGGGGGGGCAGGCCGTTCCGCCACGGAGTTTGGGGGGCCGAATGCACTGGCATTCAGCCTCACCGAGATCCGTGGTGGAATTCTCTGCCATCCCTAGCAAATTCTGCCAATGGAGGGAAGTAAATAGAGGGGTCCCACAGGGATCTGTCTTGGGACCAAAGCTTTTCAGTTTGTTCATGAATGATCTAGAATTAGGAGTGAACAGTGAAGTGGCCAAGAGTGACAATGACATCAAATTATTTCGGGTGATTAAAACAAAAGGGGATTGTGAGGATCTCTCCAAACTGGAAGAATGGGCATCCCAGTTCCAAATGAGATTCAATGTAAGCAAGTGTAAAGTGTTGCACGTTGGGGCAAAAAATCCCAAATTCAAGTATAACCTGATGGTATCTGAGCTAGCTGTGACCAACCAAGAATCTGAGCTTGCGGTAGGGGTGGACGAAAGTCACTTACCTGTCATCGAAGCTTGTTCACGGTGGGGGGGAGGTGCTTCACTGCTCCCCCCGCGAAGTTCAGGCTGGGGGGGAGGCTTCCCGCCTCGCCCCAGCTGCGAACTCGAATTTTTTTTTTAAAAAAAAACGACCCCGTGATAGGCTACGTGACGATTAACGTAGCCTATCACGGCTAGATCTGCAAAGTCAGCCGTGATAGGCTACGTTAATCGTCACGTAGCCTATCACGGGTGACTTAAAAGAAAAAAAAGCGCGTACGCTAATGGCGGCCCCCATAGGGAGCCGCCATTCGCGTTCCTTATTTGGTCGCTGTAGTCTACATAAGTCTTTACGTAGACTACGGCGAAAATAAGGGCAACGCAAATAGCATTGCCCTTATTTTCGCCGTAGTTAGGGGTGGACGAAAGTCACTTACCTTTTCTCGCAGCTTGTTCGCGGTGGGGGGGAGCGCTTCGCTGCTCCCCCCGCGAAGATCAGGGCGGGGGGGAGGCTTCCCGCCTCGCCTGGCAGAAATTCAGGCCGGGGAGAAGGCTTCCCGCCTCGCCCGGCCACGAACATGAAAGTTAAAAAAAAAAAAAAAGTCCCCTGATAGGCTACGTGATGATTCACGTAGCCTATCATGGCTAGATCTGGAAAGTCAGCCGTGATAGGCTACGTGAATCATCACGTAGCCTATCACGGGTGACTTTAAAAAAAAAAAGCGCGTACGCGAATGGCGGCCCCCATAGGGAGCCGCCATTCGCGTTCCTTATTTAGTTGCTGTAGTCTACGTAAATGTTTACATAGACTACAGCCACCAAATAAGGAACGGGAATGGCGGCTCCCTATGGGGGCCACCATTATCCGTACACACTTTTTTTTTTTTTTTTTAAAGTCACCCGTGATAGGCTACGTGACGATTTACGTAGCCTATCACGGCTGACTTTGCAAATCTAGCCGTGATAGGCTACGTGAATCGTCACATAGCCTATCAGGGGACTTTTTTTTTTTTTCTTTCATTGCAATGGCGGCGGCGGCAGCCGGTCGAAAGACCGGCTGCTGCTCCCGCCCCGCTCGAACACCGGATGAACCGCCAGCCGGACCCGCCGCCGGGAGGGACATTCAGGGAAGGTAAGTCCTGTCCCGGGGGGTGCGGGGGGCGGGGGGGTGCGGAGGATTTCTCCCCGAAACTTGTTCGGGGGGCCGAACACGTTGGCGCTCGGCCCCCCGAAGTTTCGGGGAGAAATTCTCTGCCGTCCCTAGCCGTAGTCTACGTAAATCTTTACGTAGACTACAGCGACCAAATAAGGAACGGGAATGGCGGCTCCCTATGGGGGCCGCCATTATCCATACACTTTTGTTTTTTTTTTTAAGTCACCCTTGATAGGCTACGTGACGATTGACGTAGCCTATCACGGCTGACTTTGCAAATCTAGCCATGATAGGCTACGTCAATCGTCACGTAGCCTATCACGGGGGCGTTTTTTTTTTCTTTTATTGGAATGGCGGTGGCGGCAGCCGGTCAAAAGACCAGCTGCTGCTCCCGCCCCGCCAGAACACCCGCTGAACCGCCGGCCGGACCCGCCGCCGGGAGGGACATTCGGCAAAAGTATGTCCCGTCCCGGGGGGGGGTGCGGGGGGCGGGGGGGTGCAGAGAATTTCTCCCCGAAACTTGTTCGGGGGGCCGAACACGTTGGCGCTCGGCCCCCCGAAGTTTCGGGGAGAAATTCTCTGCCGTCCCTAGCCGTAGTCTACGTAAATCTTTACGTAGACTACAGCGACCAAATAAGGAACGGGAATGGCAGCTCCCTATGGGGGCCGCCATTATCCATACACGTTTTTTTTTTTTTTTTAAGTCACCCTTGATAGGCTACGTGACGATTGACGTAGCCTATCACGGCTGACTTTGCAAATCTAGCCATGATAGGCTACGTCAATCGTCACGTAGCCTATCATGGGGGCATTTTTTTTTTCTTTTATTGGAATGGCGGTGGCGGCAGCCGGTCAAAAGACCAGCTGCTGCTCCCGCCCCGCACGAACACCCGCTGAACCGCCGGCCGGACCCGCCGCCGGGAGGGACATTCGGCAAAGGTATGTCCCGTCCCGGGGGGGGGGTGCGGGGGGCGGGGGGGTGCAGAGAATTTCTCCCCGAAACTTGTTCGGGGGGCCGAACACGTTGGCGCTCGGCCCCCCGAAGTTTCGGGGAGAAATTCTCTGCCATCCCTAGCTTGCGGGATCTGAGCTAGTGGTGACAGACCAACCAATCTTGTGGTTTTGGTAGACAGTTGGATGTAAATGTCAACCCAGTGTGTGGCCTCTGAAAAACGAGAACTCCATATTAGGTATAATTAGAAAAGGAACTGAGAATAAAAATGCCAATATCATAGTGTCTGTATTCAAATGTATGGTGTGACACCACATTGAATGCTGTGTACATTTCTGGTCACCACACCTAAAAAAGGACATTGTTGAGCTGGAAAAGTGCAGAAAAGGGCAAGTAAAATTATCAAGGGACTGGCACATCTCTCCTATGGGGGAAGGTTACAATACCTGGGATTATCCAGCTTGGAAAAAAAGGCAAGTAAGGGGAGACATGATAAAGGTGTACAAAATTATGCATGGTGTAGTGAATGTAGATAGGGATACTTTTTTCAACTTCTCTCATAATTCTAGAATGCAGAGTCATCCCATGAAGCTGATTGGTGGGAGATTCAGGACAGATAAAAGGAAGTTCTTCACACAGCACATAGTTAAACTACGAAATTCGCTAACAGAACATGTAGTGACGGCCACCAATTTGGATGGCTTTAAAAGGGGACACATTAGACACATTCCTGGAGGAGAAAGCTATTAGTGGCTACTAGTCCTCGTGGCTATATGTGACCTCCAGTATTAGAGGCAATATGCGTCTGTTCACCAGTTGCTTGGGAACATGGGCAGGAGGGTGCTGTTGCATTTGTGTCCTGTTTGTGGGTTTCTGGTCAGCAGCTGGTTCACCGCTTTGTGAACAGAATGCTGGACTAGATGGACCCTTGGTCTCATCCAGCATGGCTCTTCTGATGTTCCATACAGGGTCGTTGGTTTCCCAACTCACAGTATCTCCATCTTCTCTGGATTAAGTTTCAGTTTGTTCTCCCTCATCCATCCCAAAGCAGACACCCGACACTGTTTTAAGAGGTCCACAGCCTTCCTGGGATGGCAAGAAAAAGTTTATGAACTGCAATGCTAATTACAGAAATTCCGTAGTTTTACCATGGTAGTCTTCATGAATTAAAACCAGCCTTCATGAATCAAAACCAGACCTTTCTAAACATCCAGTAAGGTTTATATTAACTATTTCCATGTCTTGTGAAATAAAACCATGTATACATTAGGCAAATGATGAGTATTTAAGAGTCAGGGTATGTGCAAAAGTAAGTGAACCCATCGTAGCATCAGCTCAGTTAAAGAGAATAATTAGAATCAGGTGTTTAAGTGCTTAGGTAGATCTTCAGGGGTGAGTTTGGAAGGCCCAACCCTATAAAGGATCAGAAACTTTGGGACTGTGGTCTTCACCGTACTGTTGTGTGGAAACACGTCATGACTCTGAAGACATCAGAAAAGCAGTTATTGCTCATCAGTCTAGGAAGTGTTACAAAACCATTTCTAAGACTTTGGAGCTCCACCAAATCCACTGTTGGACAGAGGATCTACAGTGGAGAAGGCTCAAGACCACAGTCAGTGTACCCAGGAGCAATTGTCCTACCACACTCTCACCAAGAACAAACTGGCACATCATCCGGAAAGTCAAGAAGAACTCCAGAGTAACATCCAAGGATCTGCAGGCCCCGCTCGCCTTGGCTAATGTGAGTTTTCATGACCCAGTTATCAGAAAAAGACCGAACAAGAGTGGTTTTCATGGGAGGATAGCCAGGAGGAAACCACTGCCCTCTAAAAAGAACATTGTCATCTGTCTGAAGTTCACTACAGATCACATAGATGATCCCCAAGACTTCTGGAACAATGTTCTCTGGACAGACAAGTCAAAAGTAGAACTTTGGGGCATCAGTGAGAAATGCTATGTTTGGCGAAAAACAAATACTGAGTTCGAACAGAGGAACCTCGTCCCAGCCGTCAAGCATGGTGGTGGAAATGTGATGGTTTGGGCCTGCTTTGTGGCCTCAGGACATGGATGGCTTGCCATCATTGACACAACCATGCATTCTGCAGTGTATCAGAAGTTTCTAGAGGAAAATGTCAGGCCATCCGTCCATGAGCTGAAGCTGAACTGAAAGTGGGTCACGCAACACAACAATGATCCTAATCATACAAGCAGATCTACGAAAGAATGGCCATGGAAGAAGAAATTCTGTGTTTTAGAATGACCTAGTCGAAGTCCAGACCTAAACCCCAATGTAATGTTGTGGCAGAACCTGAAGCAAGCTGTTCAAGGAAGCCCTCAAATGTCACTGAGCTGAAGCAGTTCTGTAAAAAGGAATGGGCCCAAATCCCTCAAAATGGATGTGAGAGCCCAACTAACAATTACAGGAAATGCTAGGGATGTCAGAGAATTCTGCCACAGACTGAAATGGGATCGAATTCCCTTCAGTCCATGCCACAGAATACTTTGTGGAGGAGAGATCCTACAGAGCCAGCAGTCATGCGGCTTTTCTTTTTTTTTTTGTCTGCAAAGAGTCGCGGAATTTTCGTAAATATAAATGCAGTATAGTATATTCCAATAACAAATATGTAAGTTTAAAAAAAAAAAATGAATTGTGCTCACCGCCTTTTTTGTGGGTGTTCTTTTTAAATTGAAATCCTCTGTCTCTGTTTACTTTCAGCCAAAACACTTCCTCTTCCTAGGGGCTTCCCAAAAGAAGGCTGTTTTAGGTGTGCCTGAGCGATAAACTATTTGTTTTAGGGATGTCAGAGAATTCCACCATGGATCTCAGTGAGGCCGAATGCCAGTGCATTCGGCCCCCCAAAATCTGTGGCAGAATGAAGCCCCCCACCCCCCCACCCCGCGAAAGGCGCGCAAAACGGGACACCTATCTGCTGCTGTTCACGCTGCTTTGCAAATGGCGGCCGTGTCCGCGGCTGCCATTCACTAATTCATTATAGTCGTGATAGGCTACGTAAATACTTATGTAGCCTATCACGGCTAATGCAGGGACGCCATTTGCATCCCTGCGGAAGCCGTGATAGGCTGCATAAGTATTTACATAGTCTATCCCACCAAAAAAAGGGGAATGCAAATGGCGGCGGCTACGGCGGCCGTCATTTGCATTCCCTTTTTGGGGGGCTGTGATAGCCTATGTTAATATTTACGTAGGCTATTACAGCTAAAGAGAGGGGCACAAATGGCGTAGTTTCCAAAAACAAAAAGGGAACACAAATGGCGGCCACCATAGCCTCCACCATTTGCGTTCGCTGTTTTGTTCTGTTTTTGCCGTGATAGGCTACATAAATATTTACGTAGCCTATCACGGCAAATTACAGGGACGCAAATGCAGGGATGTACGAAAGTCACTTACCTTTTCATGGAATTGATTCGCGGTGGGGCGGGAGGTGCTCCGTCTCTCCCCCTGGAATCCTCGACAGGGGGGAGGTGATCTGCTCCTCCCCCCCCCGGAATCCTGTCTGGCCGGCTCCGCTCTGCGGCGGCTCTGTGGAGCAGCCAGATGGGCTGATGCGGACGCAAATGGTGGCTGCCGTAGCGGCCGCCATTTGTGTCCAGCCAGGCTGCCATGATATGCCACGTAAGTATTTATGTAGCCTATCATGGCTGGGCAAAAAAAACAACAACAGCATACACAAATGGCGGCGGCTACGGCGGCTGCCATTTGCTTTCCCTATTTTTCACCATTTTATCTTACGTAAATATTCACGTAGTGGCCGCCATTTGCGCCCAACTCTTTTGCCGTAATAGGCTACATAAATATTTACGTAGCCTATCATGGCAAAATACAGGGACGCAAATGCAGGGATGTATGAAAGTCACTCACCTTTTCGTGGAATTGATTCATTTTGGGGGAAGGTACTCCATCCCTCCCCCCGGAATCCTCGATGAGGAATTCTTGACAGAATTCTCTGCCGTCCCTAAGCAAATAGCGGTGGCTATGGTAGCCGCCATTTGCATCCCTGTGTAGGCTGCCCAGCAGCCGGATGTCCGGCTGCGGGCGGCTCCGGCTGGTGGCTCCTCAGAATCGCTGCTGAGTGGAGCTGGCCAGAGAGAATTTCGGGGGGAGGGACGGAGCACCTCCCCTCCACCGTGAATGTCACCCTTCGAAAAGGTAAGTGACTTTCATACATCCCTAATTTGTTTAAAGCTATGCTCTTTTAAAGAAAGAAAAACTTTTTAAAATGGCCATGCCACTCCAGGACCAGCATGGTCATTTTAAAAGGTTTTTTCTTTCTTTAAAAAAGCATTGCTTTAAACAAATAGTTTATCACTCAGGCACACTTAAGACAGGCTTCTTTTGGGAAGCCCCTAGGAAGAGGAAGTGTTTTGGCTGAAAGTAAATGGAGACGGAGGATTTCAATTAAAAAAAACAACACGGAAATATTCACAAAAAATAGTGATTCTTACAGAAGTTATGCAGCCTCACGGAGATGGCTGGGCACTGGAATTACGGTTGTCAGTATGGATTTATCTTCATAATTTTCGGAGCGGAAAAGAAAGGAGGAGAATTTCAGGGGCTTGTGAATGGCGGAATGGAGCACTGGCCACAGACTGTGGAAATCAAGCAGCACGGAAGGTACACAATTCGTACATCCCTAGGAAATGCTTACTTGGAATCATTGCTGCTCAAGGGGGTGCCACCAGGTACTGAATCTAAAGGTTCACATACTTTTTCATACATGGGTGTTGAATGTTGAATCACTTGTGGATAAATAAATGTTGGAAAAGTATCATGCTTGTGTGTCATTTGTTTAATCAGAGTAGCAATTGTTCTTTATCTAGGATCATGGGTTACATTAAGATCTTTTAACATTTGAGGCTGTAAATATGTGACAGTCCTAAGGGGTTCACAAACTTTTTCTTGACACTGCAGATGGAAACAAGAAGAGCTGAGTATCATCTGCATATTGATGACACTTCAGACCAAACCTCTTAACTTTCCCCAGTGGTTTCATATAGCTGTTAAAAAGCATGAGAGACAAGATGGAATATTGTGGCAACCAAGAGGCTAATGGCCATGAGTTGAAACAGATGTCCTCCAGCACCACCATCTGAAACGGCTCTTCCAAGAAGGACCAGAACCACTGTAACACCGTGGCCTCTATGCCCAATCCAGGAGGATACCATGGTTCATGGTATTGAAAGCCACTGAGAGATCCCATAGAACCTGCAGAGTTGCCCTCCGCCTGTCCATTCCCTGCTATTAGTCATCAACCAAGGTGGCCAAGGCTGTTTCCTTCCCATCACCAGGTCTGAAACCCAATTTGAATGGATCAGTATCATCCAACATTGCCTGGAGTGAGACCACCATATACTCTAGCACTTTGCCTGAGAATAGCTATTGCTATTTTGACACAGTGCAGTAGTGATCTGAAATCCTAGGATCTAAATTTGGTTACTTCAACAAGGGCCTCACCACTGCTTTTTTCAAAGCTCCAGGAACCTTACCATCACTCAAGGAGGCATTGACCACCTTGGATGTCCAGATACCCAGCCCAGCTCTGGCGGATCTCACAAGCCAGTATGGATAAGGACCGAAACAGCAAGTAGTAGACCTCACTCCTCCGAGCAGTTTTCCCCCCCCACATCCTCAGGTTCCACAAGCTGAAAGGTATACATAACATGACTAGATGGTTCACAAGCCCATTCATCTCAGGTTCTGTCAAACAATGGCATAGATTTCAGCATGGATACAAACAACTTTATCTGCAAAATGTCTAGCACATTGCTGACAGTGGTCTGTGAAGGTCTGAGCTGTTCTATTATAAAGCCTACACCCAACAGACCTTTAGGGTTGCTGGACGACACTGAGCACATGCAATGGTGGCAGCGAAGAAAGGTTTCTTTGCCACCATGATCGTCAAAGAATGAGATTGCAAATGCATTCTTACCTGTGTTCGGTTGTATTGTTTAGAAGTCTTCTGCCATTTGTGCTCTAATCATCAGCATAATTGTTTCATTGCCCTCAGCTCCTCAGAATACCAATAATCTAACATAGGGATGGCAGAGAATTCCACCACAGACTCCATTCTAAAGAATCAGGCCCCCCGGAGTCCATGGCGGAACGGATCACTCACCTCCACCTCCCCGTGGGATCCATCCAGGTCAGATCCCTGTCCATGTCGAACCTGCGGAGCCGGCCACCAGCTCCGCAGGGCTGGAGAAAGTCGATACGGCTGGCAGCCATTGCCCTGCCGTGCTGTATTTCTGTGTAAGTCAGTCCCCCGGATGCAAATGGCTGGATGCAAATGGCTTAGTGGGCGCCATTTGTGGCTGTAAAGCTGGTCGATTAGCCTAAATTCAGCCATTTACTGGATGCCATTTGCGTCCCTGTTCATGCGATAGGCTACGCAAACCATTATAATTGTATTTTTTTTCTTTCTAAAGAAGGGTCTTGTAAGCTAAGTGACAGGAAGACAATACTTCCAAATCTACTTCCAGCTCCAGCTGCCTTACCCTCATAGTTAATTGAAGGCACAATCCTATGGGGATAGGCAGCCACCTCCGAAATGGGAGGCAAACACCTATCCAATGCAGAGCAGGAGAAGCACGAAGGGGATCATTCCCTCCATGCTTCTCCTGCCCTGCATTTGCAGGTAGATACCAATTTCAGCTGTCTAGCTGCGGGAAGGCAGAGTGGGGGAGGAGGCTGCCGGACAACACATAGGATGTGTCATTCAGGCATTTCCACCTTCCCCACCCCAGAACGCCCCATTTTGGCAACTCCATGCTCCTCTTCCAAGCACGGAGTGCGAGGCTGCTCAGCGTGGAAGGGGGGAAGGTTGGTTCTCCAGGAACCGACTTCAGAGCGCAGGCTCCAAGGTCAGTTCCTGGAAACCCACATATCCTATGACCATCTAGCCGCTGACTAGCAGCCGTAGGATTGCCCCCTGAGACAGGTGCTTTTTAGCTTGTCTGCATTCTGTGTCATTCCACACAACTGTATGAGAGACCAATCCAGGTTGATGGACTGTTCTTGTTAGGAGTGGCCTTAATGTATTGGCTATAATCAAGCTGCCATCTATATGACTGACATGTCTTTTGATAATGTTTTGGCATATCCCCCCCCCAAAAAAAGGACAATTCAAATGATCTTGAACAGACTGGCTAACAGAAGAAGACCGTCTTAAACATTTCCCACCTATAATTGTTCGCTCTGTTGTGTCCATGGGGACGGGGCACATTTGGGGGGCTTGTATAAAGGTGGACCAAAGGATAGGGAAATTATCACTTTATGGTCAGTCAGTAATGTTATAGCTCGCCTTATACGACAATACGTTTGGTGAGCAAACGATGTAATCAATAGCACTACCTGACCTACTATTAAGAAATGTAAAATATCCATTAGACTTGTCCTGCAAAGTGCCATGAAGGCATATGAGCTGAAAGCAGGATAAGTTCAACTTTTCTCTGGCCTTCTTCATTAATCATTTTATCATGTGAAAAGTGATATGGAAAGACATCACTACACCCAGACCAAAAACATTTCCATTTTCATTGGGTCCTGAATCTACATGAGCATTAAAATCACCACAAACCACTATACTTGCTTCAGCAAGCTGTACTTCACAGAGGTTCAATACCTCTGCCAATTCCTCCCATAGAATCATTGAGGTCAGTAAGGATTTATAAGGTGGAAATTATAAATAAAGGCAAATTAAGGTGCCCAGCTCACACCCCTCACTTACCTTTTACCAATACTGATAAAATAACATTACTTTCAGACTAATAAATTACCTCAACATCAGGCTTCACTGAGGCTTGCCCTGGCTCTTCCTTTCTGGTGGAGTTTTGTTGCAGGAAGCAGAAAGGAACTGAACCCCTGCAGTAAAAGGGTTGAGGTTTCCAATAATGAAGTTTCTTGGAAACTAAGAATGTCTTAAAGTGAAATAAATTTACTAAACTCTTGATCTACTAAGTTTTTCTGCCACCCAGCATTATTCCATGAAAAAATAGAAAGGGGGGAACATGACCCCAACCCATGATTTGGGAGAGTTAATGCCTCCCTCTTCATCCAACCAGGTTTCGGTGGCACAGGCCAGGTCAGCATTAGGGGTGGACGAAAGTCCCTTACCTGTCGTCGAAGGACGTTCGCGGTGGGGGGAGGTGCTTGGCTGCTCCCCCCGTGAAGTTCCGGCCGGGGGGGGAGGCTTCCCACCTCGCCCCGGCCGAAATTCAGGCCGGGGGGGAGGCTTCCCACCTCGCCCCGGCCGAAATTCAGGCCGGGGAGGAGGCTTTGCCCTTATAGCGTTGCCCTTATTTTCGCCGTAGTCTACGTAAATCTTTACGTAGACAACAGCGACCAAATAAGGAACGGGAATGGCGGCTCCCAATGGGGGCCGCCATTACCTGTATGCTCTTTTTTTTTTTTTTAAGTCACCCGTGATAGGCTACGTGACGATTGACGTAGCCTATCAAGGCTGACTTTGCAAATCTAGCCGTGATAGGCTACGTGAATCGTCACGTAGCCTATCAGGGGGCATTTTTTTTTTCTTTGATTGGAATGGCGGCGGCGCCGAACACCCGCCGAACCACCGGCCGGACCTGCCGCCGGGAGGGACATTCGGCAAAGGTAAGTTCCGTCCCGGGGGGGGTGCGGGGGGGGGGGTTCGGAGGATTTCTCCCCGAAACTTGTTCGGGGGGCCGAACACATTGGCGCTCAGCCCCCGGAAGTTTCGGGGAGAAATTCTCCGCCAACCCTAGTCAGCATGCTCTTCAGCTGTAAGGTCAGAGATGATACAACTTTTTCCACTGGCCACCTGGTATTCATTAGCAGCACCTTTATGCTAGGGATGACTTTAGGCAAGTAGGGATCTCAGAGAATTCTGCCACAGACTGAAATGGGATCAAATTCCCTTCAGTCTGTGCCATGGAATCCTCTGTGGAACAGCACCACAAGGTCCTGCGGAGCCAGCAGTCATGCGGCTTTTGTTTTGTCATCCGCACAGAGTCATGAAATATTCGTAAATAAAAATGCAAGGCAGTATATTCCAATAATAAATACCTAAGTTATTTTAAAAAAATGAATTGTGCTCGCCGCCTTGTTTGTGGGTGTTCTTTTTCAATTGAAATCCTCCATCTCCCTTTACTTTCAGCCAAAACACTTCCTCCTCCTCGGGGCTTCCCAAAGCAAGGCTGCCCTCGGTGTGCCTGAGCGATGCACTCTTTGTTTAAAGCAATGCTGTCTGAAAGAAAGAAAAAAACTTTTAAAATGACCATGCTGGTCTGAAGCCCTGCACAAGTATTATTCCACCTGCTAGGCTTTCTATTTCCACATCCAGCGTTGTTGTTGACTTTGTGAGGCTAGGGATGGCGGAGAATTTCTCCCCGAATCTTCAGGGGGCCGAGCGCCAACGCATTCGGCCCCCTGAAATCGGCAGTGAAATTCTCCGCCCCCCCGCCCCCCCCGGGACGGGACTTACCTTTGGTGAATGTCCCTCCCGGCAGCGGGTCCTGGTGGCGGTTCGGCAGTGTTTCGTTGCAGGAGGGGGCGGCGGCCGGTCTCCCGACCGGCTGCCACTGCCACCATTTGAAAAAAAAAAACTAAAGTAAAAAAAAACAACACACACCCGTGCATAGGCTACGTAACGATATACGTAGCCTATCACGGCTAGATTTCCAAAGTCAGCCATGATAGGCTACGTAAATCATCACGTAGCCTATCATGGGTGACTTTGAAAAAAAAAAGCGCATACGCAAATGGCGGCGGCCCATGGGCACCGCCATTTGCGTTCCTTATTTTGGCACGTCTAGTCTACGTAAAGATTTATGTAGACTACGGTGAAAATAAGGGCACGCTATTTGCGTTGCCCTTGTTTTCGCCGTAGTCTACGTAAATCTTTAGGTAGACTAGATGTGCCAAAATAAGGAACGCAAATGGCGGCCCCCAAGGGCCGCTGCCATTTGCATACGCGCTTTTTTTTTTTCCCCAAAGTCACCCGTGATAGACTACGTGACGATTTACGTAGCCTATCACGGCTGACTTTGGAAATCTAGCCGTGATAGGCTACGTAAATCGTCACTTAGCCTATCACGGGGTCTTTTTTTTTTTCTTTTTGTTTCGCAGCCGGGGAGACGGGACGCTTCTTCCCGGCCTGAATTTCGGCCGGGCGAGGCGGGAAGCCTCCCCCCCTTCGCCTGAACTTTGGGGGGAAAAGCGAAGCACCTCCCCCCCACCGCGAAGGCAAGCTGCGAAAAGCTAAGTGACTTTCGTACATCCCTATATGAGGCTAAAATGGAGAAGAGAACCAAGTCTGTGCATGTCTACTCAGAAGTATGTCTTACTTCTGAATGCACTCAGAAGTATGTCTTACTTCTGAATGCACTCAGAAGTATGTCTTACTTACTGAATGCACTGGCATTTGGCCCCCCGAAACCCATAGCGGAACGGCCTCCCACCCTCCGCCACCCCGCAGAATCCCCCCTGGGACGAAGCTTACCTGGGGCAGATGTTCCGGCGGTGGCTCCAGTGGCAGCGGCGGCAGCTGGTCTGTCAGCCAGCTGCTGTGGCTGCCATAGTGGCCACCATTTGCATCCTACCAGGCTGTCGTGATAGGCTACGTAAGTATTTACGTAGCCTATCATGGCAAAGAGCAGGGGTGCAAACAGCGTAGCGGCCGCCGTTTGCACCCCTGCTCTTTGCGGTGATAGGCTATGTAAATACTTACGTAGCCTATCACAGCAGTCTGGCAGGACGCAAATGGCGGCCACTATGCCATTTGCACAGCTGCCTTTACCGTGATAGGCTATGAAAATACTTACGTAGCCTATCACGGAAAAAGCAGCAACGCAAACAGCGTAGCAGCCACCATTTGCGCCTCTGCTCTTTGCTTACGTAGCCTATCATGGCAGCCTGGCAGGACACAAATGGCGGCCGCTACGGCAGCTGCCATTTGCATCCGCAGCAGCCAGCTATGGACGGAATTCCAGCTGTGGACAGCCCTGGCTGGCGGCTCCGCAGAGCCGCCGCAGAGCAGAGCCGGCCCAGGGAGGATTCCAGGGGGAGGGACAGAGCACCTCCCCCCCACCGCAAATCCAAGCTGCGAAAAGGTAAGTGACCTTCATACATCCCTACAGGCAAGCCACCAAAATTAGGTTGGGTGGTGGACTGGAAGGCAATAAAGCACACAGATATCTCAATTGCCTTCCCCTCCATTGATACCATTGCCTCCCACCAGTAGAAAACCCTCTGCACTGCACTACATCAAAAACTGCAATTTCCTCTACTGATTACAAGCCCCAATTGACCCCTGAAAACCCACCCGAAACTCAGACCCACCCATCTCAACTATTACCAGGAGTGACCAGCAGTGGCACATACCAGCTAGATATTACAGGGGGGAGGAGGGAAAAAAGCCCTCTCTTTCCTGCCATTTTACGAGAGGCTCCCCTTCAAAAGCATCTGACTGTTGCTCCTTCCCAAAGGGATGCCCCTGTATCATTTTACCCCTTTAACAGTGTCCTGGCAGAAGTAACTATCCAGCAGCAGCAGCAGCCTTCTGGAAATGGCCCACTGCCCAGAAAGTTGTTGTGCCTCCAACAAACAGAGGTAAGTCCTTACTGGGTGGGGCCAATTATCCAAGCGTCACTTGTTCTTTCCTGGAGCTGGTCTCGTTGACTGATGCTGGCTGCCTTCGACAACAGTGTTTGCACTCTAGAGAAGGCTGGGTGGCAATATGCCCATTCAAGAGCAGGTGTTCTTGCTGCTGAGGTTGCTGCTAAATACTTAGATAAGAACCCTATCATATTTTCATTTCAATGTATTTTTTGCAGGGTCACAGAGTAAGGATGTCCATCAGAGGGACATTCAGCCCTCCTCAGCCTTACTGGATTTCTTTGGTGCCCCTGGCTTGGCTTGCATTTGCTACCTGAGCTGCAGGCTTTTCTCTCAAATCCAGGAACTTCCTCACCCCCGCCTCTGGTAAATCATAAGTCATTCAAATAAAACCCCAGATTGGCACAAATTATGCAAATTTGTGCAAACTATGCAAATTATGGCTGGAATTCATGCACATTTGTGCAAATTACAGAAACTGTAGCTGCAATTTGAGCAAATTGTGATTTACCCTGGGGGAGGGGGAAGGAAAATCTGCAGGATGACCCAACTTGATGTAGTCAAATTAGGCAGTCTCATGGGGAGGCAAGTCAAAGTGCAGGGTATCGAGCTGCTGAAAGTTATGTGAATTCCACCCTCACCATCCCGACAGACGCCCCTAAAAAAAAGTTGGTGGGGGGAATGTCTCAAACCCCAGTTAACTCTTCTCAAGTGACAGATTTTGCTTCCCTCTAGTCCCAGAACTGTGAGGTAAAGCCATGCTGTCATAATGGAAATAATTGGTTGTGCCTTGTTATCTGTTCCCCTTTGAATTTAGCTCCATCCCTTTCTAAGGGCCATCTCATTCAACAACAGTGCAGGAGAGACAGTACAATTTGACAACAATGGAGAAGTAGTCACAGGATTTGATGTTACAAACTGGATAATTTTCCCCAATCAATCTTTTGTAAGAGTCAAAGTTGGAAGCTTCTATCCACAGGCTCCTCCCGGAAAACAGTTAACAATCCATGATGAAAGCATTGTGTGGCTTAGGAAGTTTAATCAGGTAAGACCGTAAGACAGAAAAATGGTGGATGGCTAAATCGCATTTGTAGTTTGACTCAGCACAACCTACCTTTTCACTTTAGCCTTGATATTGTAGTCCTGCTCCATTTAAAGTAATTAATTAGCACCAGATTATCAGAGTTTCATTATGAATACTTCAAACATTTGTTTCATCAGCAACTGCCATCACTGATTGGTGGCATACATTGCTTTCTGTTTCTGAATAGGTGCTCCCTGTGTCTGTTTGTAATGACAACTGCCGACCTGGTCACATCAGGAAAAAGAAGGAAGGGGAGCCATTTTGCTGTTATGATTGTACTCCATGTCCTGAAGGGAGGATTTCTGATCAGAAGGGTAGGAGGCATAGTCTTCACAAGTGGCAAGCATACTACATAGTACATCATAACAAGTGAAACTTACGTCATGTTAGTTGGGATGGCCTTTGGTCTTGATGAAGTGGGAACATGGCACCAATCCTTGAATATCAAGGCATAGGCAGTAGGGATTGGGTGGGATTCCGAAATGGAGGAATCTCCCCTGTCTGACCTTCTGGACTCAGCTCGCCAAGCCCTTGGGCACCAACGGACCCTGGAGCTCGGTGAGCGGCTGGGAGCATCATGGCACCCTAGCCCTCTCGCCTTGGCCTTGTGGAGAGAGTCTTATAGACACCCCAGAACACTCCTGAGGAGGCCAGTGTGAGAGTGCTGGGGACTGGCCATGCCGGGACCCATCCTGCCTCTGCAGGATGTCAAGGGCTTCCTTAACAGCCGGAACTGGGAGGAAGGGCCTTGGCAGAAACCCAGTGCTCTTCCCTGACATCCTCTCAAGGAGGCCAGTGAGACCATTGGGGGCTGGCTGTGCCGAGGACTTGGCAGTCAAGCCCTTCTGTGCATAAAGCACAAGGGCTTGACTGCTGAGTCCTTAGTGCAGATAGAAGGGGCAGCTCATGAGGCTCAGTGGGTGGGCGAGCAGGGAGGTTTGCCAAGCAGGTCTGGGCTGCGCAAACTGGGGAGTGGAGCTCATGGAGCTCCCCTGCCCTAGAGAGAGATGCCTCCATCCATCCCTAATGCATAGAGGTCACACTGTAGAAGAATATAGAACTCACTTTCACATTCATGCTTAGTGATGTTTAGCCATACTCTTTGATACTCAGCTGTCTAAAGTTCTCTTGCCTCATTCCTTCTTTTACCTTCCCTTTTCCACTAACTTGTGGTTTAGGCTGCAGGTGTGGGGTGATTTACACTCCACACCTGCAGCCTCAGACACAGGGTAGAACCACAACAGTTTACTGGTGAATTAAAGCAAGCAATTTAGAACTAAAGGTATTTACAGAATACAGCTGAGTGAGTGATACAAAAGGCATTAAGAGAAAATAAAAGTTGCAAAATGCAAGTACTTAGACTTCTCCAGACTGCTTCTTCCTGCTCAATCCTCAGGCTCTCGTCTCCCAAAGGGCTGAGAAAAAAGGGGGCTCTTAAAGTTCCTCAGGCTATTTCTGGGTGGAGGAATTTGCAGTGGTGGCTGAATATTTTCTAGGTGGGGGAAGTAAAAGTCTTCAACACTCTGGGTGGTATGGTGCACATGAATCTCTTCAGAGAAATTTTGGCTCATTTATTTTTAGTTCATACTGAGTGATGGAAGAAGCAGTGAGTTAAGTGAGAACTGGAAGGATCAGTGCCAGGCACATTGCTTCCTTGAACAACATTGACATGTTTAATAATAATAAAACTAGGTCCACATATGTACACTAAATTCTCCACCCTATTAACAGATGGTTGAATTCAGTGGCCATTTTGTCAAATATTCTAAAGGGGAAGATTGACATGTTCCACACTTCTACAGGTGTTTAATAATAAACATTTTTATACATATACAAGGGGGGGGGGAAATCTTAGGTATTTCAGCCCCGCCCTATATTCAGAGGCAAAGTTGCCAAATACATCATGACCTGCTCTGAATGTACTGCCAATTCATGGGCCGTTTAACACATGAATTGGTAGCTCACCAATTCTGTGTTTTATTGGCCCTCATAAACAACCCTGATCCTGGCTTGTTTCTTTTGATATTCAAACTCGAACCTCTGGCTTGTTGAGGGACAAACAAACCAAGGATTTAACTGAACTAATATGGGTTGCTTATGAAAGCTGAAGCAAAGAAGAAGTAGCAATGTGGAAGGAGGCAGTGCACTAACTTGCTTTCTGCTGCGTGCAAAGTTGCTAGCATTTTTTCTCCTCTCAGAATGATATTTTGTTTTCTTTCTTCACTTGCCTGCCATACATAGATTCCTGTGTCAAATGTCCAGAAGAACAATATCCAAACATGGACCAGGACCAATGCATTCTGAAGATTATACACTACCTCTCCTATGAAGAACCTTTGGGGATGACTTTAGCTTTGTCTGCTGTTGCTTTTGCTCTGATAACAGCATTGGTACTTGGAAACTTTGTGAAGCACCAGAACACTCCCATAGTCAAAGCCAACAACCGGAACCTCACCTACATCCTGCTCATCTCCCTCCTTTGCTGCTTCCTCTGCTCCTTGTTGTTCATCGGACAGCCAAAGAAGATGACTTGCCTTCTCCGGCAAACAGCTTTTGGCATCATCTTTTCAGTTGCTCTTTCTGCTCTTTTGGCAAAAACCATCACTGTGGTTCTGGCATTCATGGCTACCAAACCAGGATCCCAGATGAGGAAATGGGTAGGGAAAAGGGTGGCAAATTTGATAGTCATTTCCTGTTCCTTTCTTCAAGCAGGACTCTGTATAATTTGGTTAGGTACTTTTCCTCCATTCCCAGATATGGACATGCATTCACTGAATGGAGAAATTGTAGCAGAATGTAATGAAGGTTCAGTCACCATGTTCTACTCTGTTCTGGGCTACATGTGTGTTCTGGCCATTGTCTGCTTCACAGTAGCTTTTCCAGCCAGGAAGTTGCCAGACGGTTTCAATGAGGCCAAATTTATCACTTTCAGCATGTTGGTCTTTTGCAGCGTTTGGCTCTCCTTTGTTCCCGCCTATTCAAGTACCAAAGGGAAATACCTGGTGGCCGTCGAGATCTTCTCTATCCTAACTTCTAGTGCTGGCTTATTGGCTTGCATCTTTTTCCCTAAATGCTACATCATGGTGTTCAGGCCCGACCTGAACATCAGAGAGCAAATAACAAGGGCAAAATGAACGATGAAGAAAAAGAAACGATGTGTCGATCAGTCTTCTTTTTTCAAAATGTGGGAATAATTAGTCTGCATTGTGTATGAAGTGAAAATATTGGTTCGACTTTTCAACTAATAAGGGTCTCTTATATTGACAAAAGTAGAATCTGATTTTATTCCTATTGGTTGGAAGTATGTATTTTGAGAACATGGGGACTTGCTCCCTCGTAATTACCAGCTGAAGGACTTGACTGGTGGCTACGCACCTGTTCCACATTTGTCCTATAGGCTACAGGGGGAGTCCGGTATACCTCCTCTGCATAAATCCTGAATCAATCTGTGTTGAACAATGATTTGATGCAAAAGCAAACCTAGTGTTTTCTTCTGTGTGCATTAAAAAAGCAAAACTCCCTCTCTTACTAAATATCTGGATAGAATTCACCACAAGGTGACGAAGAAGCCCCTGATGAATATAGATCAATTCATGACTAATCATGCCCAAGAGTTGTCTCTCTCAGTGAAGCTGTTGAACTGGAGCTGTGCTCCATACTGTATGTTTCATTTGACACATGGGTATCAGTGCTGTGGGCACTATATCCCTGAACTTCATGGTAAGTGTGGTTAGGGATGGCAGAGAATTTCTCCAAGAATTTTGGGGAGGCCAAATGCCAACACATTCGGCCCCCCGAAATTGGCAGTGAAATTCTCCACCCCCCGCCCCCCCCGGGATGGGACTTACCTCCTTCAAATGTCCCTCTCGGCGGCAGGTCCCGGCGGCGGTTCGGTGGGGGCGGGGGCGGTGGTCGGTCTTCCGACCAGCTGCCTCCGCCGCCATTACAAAGTAAATGAAACACACACACACACACACACACGTGATAGGCTACATAACGATTTACGTAGCCTATCATGGCTGACTTTGGAAATCTCGCCGTGATAGGCTACGTAAATCGTTACGTAGCCTATCACGTGTGTGTGTGTTTTTTCATTTACTTTTTTATTTTGCGGCCGGGGGGACGGGGCGCTTCGTCCCGGCCTGAATTTTGGCAGCGAAGGATGGGGCGCCTCCCCCCCCCGGCCTGAATTTCGGCCGGGCGAGGCGGGGCGCCTCCCCCCCGGCCTGAACTTCGGGGGAAGAACCGAAGTGCCTCCCCCCCACCACGAAGCAAGCTGCGGGACCAGGTAAGGGACTTTCGTCCATCCTTAAGTGTGGTATTAAATCCACTTTTCGGCTTTTACCAGTGCACTCAGCTAAGTTTGAATTGTTATGGTCCTAGTTTCTGGGATCCTTCTACTTTTATACATATTTCCCCAGGGACTGTTCTGTTTAACACTCAGATTTTGAGCATTTCAGTGCCATTGGAATGGTATTTGATGTAGTGATAGTGGAGAATTCTGCCACGGTCCCCAATGAGGTGGGATTCAATAGAATCCAGCCTCCGGAGTCCATGGTGGAAAGGATTCCTTACCTCCACCTCCCACTGGAATCCTCTTCAGCTGGATCCTCCTCGCAGCCAGCTCCGTATCATGCTGTCACTGGCTGAGGGATCTCTGGACGCAGTGGACACCATTTGCGGCTGTAAAGGCCTTAGTTTAACCTAATTGCAGCCATTTACACCAACGATATGGAGCCAGTGGCCAGCTCTGCAGAATTGCTGCAGAGCAGAGCCAGCCGAAGAGGATTCCAGGGGGAGGGAGGGATGGATCGCTTCCCCCCACAGGCGGATTCCCCCCTGGAACAGCAAGTAGGGAATCCGCCCATCCCTAATTTGATGAGAAGATCAATGTTGCTTTCAGTGGTTCACTATGTGTAAGATTTTTGTTTGTTTTCCAGGCCTGGTCTGGCATTTCAAAAGCATGATTGGCTACACTTCATCACTTGGTACAAGAACCTGGGTTCCCTCTGGCTACAGTGAAAAGAAAGGGTCCTATCATAGAATCATAGAATAGTAGGGTTAGAAGGGGCCTACAAGGCCATCAAGTCTAACCCCCTGCTCAATGCAGGAATCCAAGTCAGAGCATCCCTGACAGATGGCTGTCTGGCCTCGTCTTGAATGCCTCCAGTGTGGGAGAGCCCACCAACTCCCTAAGTCATTGGTTCCATTGTCATATTGCTCTAACAGTCAGGAAGCTTTTCCTGATGTTCAGATGGAATTTGGCTTCCTGTAACTTGAGCCCATTATTCTGTGTCCTGCATTCTGGGATGGTGGAGAAGAGATCCTAATTCTAGACTGTTATTTCTGGGTGTTGAATCTGATTCTGTGGCTGGATTCTACCACTAGAATACCACAGGTTAAGTCATATTTGCTGAGGGACCTGCTGAGACTGCTTAAGGAATTAGTGGGCAGATTTGGGGTTTCTTGGAACTACTTCCTTTTTCACTAGGATCCTGAGGTCACTCAACCAAAGCCAGTTACAATATAGTGGCTCAAGAATGTGGAAAAAGAGTTGTAGAACAAAGTGCCTGAGCATATGCCTAATGCAGGAATTTGTTTTAACCTCCAGAACTGGAACTCACATAAAATCCTTTCACAAAATCCAGTCTTTCAGTCACCAGCATTTACCATCCCATACCTTAAAAAGGGGAAGTTGATGCATTTGAATATGAAAGAAAGGGATGGGGAAATCATACAACCCAAAACCACTTCTTTGGGCCTGTTCCAGTGACATCTCCTAGTCCACAGAGAATCAAGGGACTATGAGATCATAAATGCACAGTGGGTTGTGTGGGGTAGGGCTAGAAGTCGAAGAACCACACAAAATCATGATGTTCCACTGCTGCTGATGATATCCTATGATGATATCCTCACAACCACACAGCCAGAGCCAGATCAAGGTAGGCATGTTCCTCTGCAGCACAGCCAGCCCCCAAGAAAAAGAAATTGTGACTCCTCTTGCTGCTGTTTGGTAAAATGTGGCACATTGGGGGCAGAGTTAGAAAGCAGTGGGGCAGTGGAGAGATAAGTGGGGGACTAGGAAGGTCAGTGATTAGCCAACAAGGGGATGGGGAAGTCTTCAGCACAAAGCCAGCCAGGGTGCTGGGGGATCCAGTTTCAGCAATCTGGGGAGTTGGGTGTGGTTGTGGGCCTACATGTGTAAATGGATGTTGGGTGCATGTGCATGAGAAAAAGAGGGGAAATTATGGTGTTGGAGTGATCCAGATTGGGGAGGGGGGGATTTAAAGGAGCCGATATAGACAAGGGCACCTCAATGGACATTGAATTATCCTGTCTACTTAAATCTGTGCTTTCTGTTGGTGGGGATTTATCCTGTTGTAGTTTAGTTGCTATATGTTGGGTATGCACAAGGTTCGTGGTAGTCTGTTGAACATATGTTGTACCTTCCTGGCAGTGTGCCCTGGATAGGATGTTCCTTATTTTTTATACCAGAAGGTCTCTTCCAGCGAACACCTTTAGTATTAGAGCTACCACCAAGATTTTCTGTAGCACCATTATGTCTCCTAGTAGAAAATAGAGGCCCAAGAGAGAAATCCTTAAAAACTCTTGTAGGAAAGATACCCAATGAATTGAGTAAAAGCCTTTCCATAATTAGAAGATTAGGCATATCTATTTTACTAAAGCTAAGAAGAACTCTCATCTGTGTTGGTGAAAAAAAACAATAATTCAGTGGCTCTCAGATCAATAAATCTAACCCCCAGTAATTGCCTTAGATGATGTTTTACCAATGGAACTGAATCCCAGCACTGCATCTCTCCTTTAAAGGGCATAATATTTAGGACAACCTGATATGCCTGTAAGACCATATGATGTTCTGTGCCCCGTGAGGGTTGCTCCTTACTTTCTTTAGAGGTATAACCAGCAGATGGTTTAGACTGAGCTGAGGAGGTAGCTTTCTCTACCAATACTGGGGGCTGGTTGGAAACAGTAAGGTTCCTGATAGTTGACCCTCCACTTTGAAACAAGAGAAACTAGGTAATTTAAAATTCTCACTATTTCTCCCATTTTGGAGTAAATATTTGGTGTCATCTTAGCCACCAGGAAGCACTGTTCTGCCAAAAGTTCTAGAGGGAGTAGATTCTGGCCTAGCAGCCTCAGCCTTAGGAAGTGTAGAGAGAGAAATGTGGTATGCACATTCTACCTGATGGGGCCTACAATTGTAGAGACTTTATTTCTAATTTATTTATTTACAATATTTATATACCGCTCCACATCAGAAGATTTTGGAGTGGTGAACAACAAAGTAAAAGAATAAAAAAGTAGGTTAAAAGAGTTAAAATGTTTTTTTAAAAAAAGACCAACCCCAATAGGGTAGAATTTGAATAAACCGTGGCTGGTCATGCAAGGAAGGCCTCCTGGTCCCAGAGAGAACACTAGTACTAATACCTTAAACCTGGCTCAGTAGCGAATAGGCAGCCAGTGCAGTTCCCTCAACGGAGGAGTTGCATGCTGAAAAGGGGCAGCTCCTGACAACAGCCGAGCTGCTGTATTCTGCACTAGCTCCCAGACAGGGCAGCCCCACATACAGTGCATTGCAGTAATCCAGTCTTGAGGTTACTAATGCCTGTACCACCATGGTCAAGCTACCCCTGTCCACGAGAGGCTGTAGCTGATGAACCAGCTGAAGCTGCTAAAAGGTACTCGGAGCTGCCATGGCCGCTTGGGCTTCCAGCAACAATGATGCATCTAGGAATACCGCCAGACTACAGACCTGATCTTTCAGAGGGAGTGCAGCCCCGTCCAGAACAGGCAATGAGCCTATCTCCCAGACCCAAGAACCACTCACCCACATGGCTTCCATCTTGCCAAGATTCAGCTGCAGTTAATAGTCCCTCAACCAGCCCATTGCTGAGCCTGGCCTCTCCCCAAGCTGGGCCGGCAAGTGCCTAGCATTTTCCTGCCCTTTAAAAAAAAAAAAAATGAAAAAAGGGTCATTTTTGATCCTTTAAAAGGGTTTTTTCTTTCTTTAAAACAGTGTTGCTTTAAACAAATTGTTTATCTCTCAGGCACACCTGAGGGAGCCTTCTTTGGGGAAGCCCCTACAAGGAAGAGGGAGTGTTTTTGCTAAAAGAAATTGCTGCACCACAGGGAAGACATTGGGGAATGACGGAGAAGGATTTCAATTTCCCTCTTTGCTTCAGATTTATGGATAAAACTGCACATATTTAAATAAGCACATTTTTCTAACATCTTTTTTTGTATGTTTTTTAAAGGGGGATGGGAAAATGCCGGGCGCTCGCCAGGCTGGCCTAGGGAGAGTGTGGGCTATTCGCTGGGCTCTTGGGAGCTCAAGTGTGGGCCTGGAGCGGGGCGAGCAGGGGCAGTGCTGCAGTGGGTGCCCAGAGAACCTGAGCTGGGGTGGTTTTGCACAACCCTACTCTCAAGCACCTTCTCTCGAAAAGGGGTACTTGCAACTGTGCGGTAGTTGTCAAATACCACTGAGTCCAGAGTGGGCTTCTTCAGGACTGGCCACGCTACTGCCTCCTTAAGAACAGCAGGGACCACCCCTTCCCATAGGGAAGCATTTATCACTCCCTGGACCCACCCAGTCATACCCTCTCTGCTAGCTTTTATTAGCCAGGAGGGAAAGGGATCAAGAGGGCACATGGTCGGTTACATTATTGCAAAAATCTTGTCCATATCATCAGGCCACAACAACTGGAACTGATCCCACAAAATTGGGCATATGGCGGCATCAGACACCTTGGCTGGTACTGCACTAACAACAGGTTCAAGTTTGCTGCTGAGACAAGCGATGTTGTCCTTAAAGTGTGATACAAAAAAGTCACAGTGGGTAGGGATGGCGGAGAATTCTGCCACCGATTCCAGTGAGGCCGAATGCCTATCATGGCTGATTTAAAAGAAAAAAAAAACCACGCATACACAAATGGCGGTGCCCATGGGCACCAAAATTTGCATTCCTAATTTTGACACGTCTTAGTCTACGTAAACATTTACGTAGACTATGTCGAAAATAAGGGGAATGCAAATAGCGTAGCGTCTACGCTATTTGCGTTCCCGTTATTTTCGTCGTCTTAGTCTACGTAAATGTTTACGTAGACTAAGACGTGTCAAAATAAGGAACGCAAAAGCATACGCGCGGTTTTTTTCTTCTTTTTTTTCTTTTTGGTGCCAAACTGCCACCAAACCACTGCCACAGCTGCCGCCACCAGGAAGATTCGCCCAAGGAAAGCCCCGTCCCGGGGGGGGTGGGGGGGCAGACCATTTCGCCACCGATTTTGGGGGGCCTGAATGCACTGGCATTCAGCCTCCCCGAGACTTGTGGCGAAATTCTCTGACATCCCTAACCACAGCTAGGAGTGCACAAAAGCCACTTACCTGGTCTCGCAGCTTGCTTCGCGGTGGGGGGGAGGCGCTTCGCTGCTCCCCCTGAAGTTCAGGCCAGGGGGGGAGGCTTCCCGCCTCGCCCGGCCGAAATTCAAGCCGGGGAGGAGGTACCTCGCCTCGCCCGGCCGCGAAATAAAAAGTAAAAAAAAAACGCCCCCGTGATAGGCTACATGACGATTAACGTAGCCTATCACGGCTAGATCTGCAAAGTCAGCCATGATAGGCTACGTTAATCGTCACGTAGCCCATCATGGGTGACTTTAAAAAAAAAAACAGTGCGTATGCAAATGGCGGCCCCCATAGGGAGCCGCCATTCGCGTTCCTTATTTGGTCGCTGTAGTCTACGTAAATCTTTACGTAGACTACGGCGAAAATAAGGGCAACGCAAATAGCGTTGACCTTATTTTTGCCGTAGTCTACGTAATCTTTACGTAGACTACAGCGACCAAATAAGGAACGTGAATGGCAGCTCCCTATGAGGGCCGCCATTAGCCGTACGCCTTTTTTTTTTTTTTAAGTCACCCGTGATAGGCTACGTGACGATTTACGTAGCCTATCACAGCTGACTTTGCAAATCTAGCCATGATAGGCTACGTTAATCATCACGTAGCCTATCACGGGGGCATTTTTTTTTTACTTTTATTGGAATGGCGGCAGCAGCAGCCAGTCGAAAGACCGGCTGCTGCCTCTGCCCCTGTCGAAGACCTGACGAACCGCCACCGGGACCTGCTGCTGGGAGGGACATTCGGGAAAGGTAAGTCCCGTCCTGGGAGGGTGCGCGGGGCAGGGGGGTGCGGAGAATTTCTCCCCAAAACTACTTCGGGGGGCCGAACACGTTGGCATTCAGCCCCCCGAAGTTTCGGGGAGAAATTCTCCCCCATCCCTAACCACAGCTCCCCAATATACCAGGGAGCAGAATGGGCTCCACAGTGACAGAGAGGGCACTCAGGTGCAAGCAGGTTGATGGCCCTCCACATCTCACTGTTCCACAGTGAGGCTAGGGCCTTGGCTGGATCACCAGCTCTCTCCATTAGAAAATCCCAAGAGCATTCAGAAATCCATTGGATTCCCTCAGTCTCCTGGGGCAGATCATCCAAATGGGTGCCCCAGCCCTGCAGGAGGAGAGTAACAGCGTAAGTTCAAATCTCACCAGGAAATGGTCTGACCATGACAATGGGGTTACTTGGAAACCGCTCCCCCCATCTTCAGACTACCCATCTCACAACTTAGAGCAAAAACTAAACCAAGGGTCTGCCCTGCTTCATGTGTTGGGCCAATGACATACTGAGACAGCCCCATGGTTGTCATGGAGGCCATGAAGTCCTGAGCTTGAACTCCAGAGACAGCCTCAACATGGAAGTTGAAATCACCCAGAACCACTGTCCTGGGTTCCTCCAACACCACACTTGTGACTGCCTCCACCAGCTCAGTCAGGGAGGATGCTGGGCAGCAGGGTGGGTGGTACACCAGCAGCAACCCCAATCTGTCTCCATGACACAAGAGCAGGTGCAGCCCCTCAAAGCTTGCTCCAAGGTGGAGTGGTTTCCTGTGGTGATAGAGATGGAGGTTCTATGAACCACAGCAACTCCCCCACCCCCTGGCCCTCCAACCTATGTTGGTGCTGCACCGAGTACCCAGGTGGGCAGAGCCAAGTCAGGTTGATTCCACCCAGCTCACCCACCCAAGTCTCAGTAATACGGACCAAGTTGGCCCTAGGGATGTACGAAAGTCACTTACCTTTTTTATTTGTTTAGTTTTGTTGTTGTATCACAATTGTTTCTTAACACTGTATTTTGAGAGTGATGTTAATATTTTTGGATGTCATTTGCTTAGATATTTTATTACATCAAGCAGTATTAGGGATGTTGGAAGAATCTGTTTCAGGGGTGGGGCTCAGCCCCCTGGAATCTGGCTCGATCATCCATGAGTTGGCTGACTTGGCCCATGATGAGTGTGGCCAACTCATGAATTTTTCGGAGGGAGGGGAGTTGCACAAATTTGCACAAAATCAGTCACAAAAAGTTGAAGTTACATGAAATCACAGCTGCAAATGGTCTAATTCATGCAAATTAGACCACTCACAGCTGCGATTCTGTGCAAATTACACTATTTACAGCCATGATTTAGCACAAATCAGCCCCCAATTTTGCGCTAACTCCCCTTTCACTAAAGTTCCTGGGTTTCGGGAACTATCATGCAGCTTGGTTCGCAAATGCAAGATGGGCTGGATCTGTCGTGGGGATCCGTTGGGCCCAAAAAGGGTTGGATTTCCCTGTGACGGACAACCCTAAGTGGTATACTGGTATAATCATTCAATAAACACAATCTATCCAATTTAGAACACCTCATTTCATTACACCTGCAAGTGAAACCACAATTACCAAAACATCATTTTCACAGTCCTGTCCATTCTCCACTGATGTTTCTGATTAAGTGCTGCCCATTTCTGTATGTAATGACAACTCCTGTCCTGGGTACATCAGGAAAAAGAAGAAAGGGGAGCCATTTTGCTCTTATGATTGTGCCCTGTGGCCTCAAGGGAAGATTTCTAACCAGAACAGTAGGAGTCATAGTTCTTCACAGATGTCAAGCATAGGGATGGCAGAGAATTCCGCCACGGACTCCAGTGAGGCTGGATTCTTTGGAATCCGGCCTGCCAGAGTCCATGGCAGAATGGAGCAATCCCCCCTGCCACCCCGTGGAATCCCCCCAGGCCGGACCTACTTGGTGGCAGATGCGGCGGCGGATGTAGTGGCGGTGGCGGCGGCTCCTCTCCCAGCCCCCGCTGGGCTGCTGCAGCCATTGTAGCGGCTGCCATTTGCGTCCTTGCATTAAGCCATGATAGGTTATGTAAGTACTTACATAGCCTATCACAGCAAAGAGCAGGGGCACAAATGGCAGCTGCTATGCCATTTGCGCCCCTGCTCTTTGCCGTAATAGGGTACATAAGTATTTACATAGCCTATCAGGGCAAAAGGCAGCCACGCAAATGGCATAGCGGCTGCCATTTGTGTCCCTGCCTTTTGCTGTGATAGGTTACGTAAGTACTTATGTAGCCTATCATGGCTTAATGCAAGGATGCAAATGGCGGCCACTACGACAGCCGCCATTTGCGGCCGCAGCAGCCCGGCAGCGGCTGGAACTCCAGCTGCAGCCGGCCCTGGCCGGTGGCTCCATGGAGCTGCCGCGGAGCAGAGCCGGCTGGGGAGGATTCCGGGGGAAGGGACGGAGTGCCTCCCCCCCACCATGGATGCCCCGGAATGGAGCAAGATAAGGTAGGGGGTTTGTACATCCCTAGTCAAGCACACTCATATCATACCATATCCAGCAAACCGATGTAATGAAAATTGGCATGGCCTTTGGTCTGGAAAGAGTAAGAAAACATTACTGACACTTTAATATCAGGCTGTATCTACAGGACGTCTTATAGAATAATGTAAACCTCTCTTTTACATTCAGGCTGATTTATGCTTGGTCATGCTTTTTAGTGCTCAGGACATTGGACTGATGGTTTGCTTTAGCTGGAAATGTTCCTCATAGGGAAAAGAAAGAAGGAAAATATATATAGGGAGCTGCTGCTGAATAACATGGTAGTGTGCCATCAAATAAAGATGCATGATTTGGATAATGATAGCTCTGTGTCTGACTCTGTGTCAGTCATGTAATTCAATATTTCTTATATAATTCAAAATAAAAATAAACCACTCCATATACAAAGCTAGGAGCCAGAGGGAAGGACTACAGCATCTATGTAAATTTTGCTATATACTGTTATAGATGGATAGACAATAGACAGAAACACAGATTGATAGATCGTCACTCTCTGTGTCCAATTTCCTGGCTTTTTGAGTTTGAGCCAAGATAAGTTAGCCTTAACTCCAGTGTTAAACTACCAAGACTAATGGGGCCAGAATGACTAAATATATTCCTTAATGGTCAGTGGCAAAGTTTTCAGGCACACTTATGTCAAGGACTTTAAACAGAAATCACCCAGGAGGGCTTGGTAATGATTAGAGAATGTAACTCATCCTTATTCACCCCCATTTCCAGAATCCAGTTATGGTTTAAGACAGATGTATGTGGGCAGTTCTGTCTCATAAGAATGGGATATTTGAATCATGCAACACTGCTGCTTTAAGGCCTCAACCATCTTCCTAGATTGCATCAGTTCTATATCTCTTACTTAAAACACAACAGTTTTTCTTTCCAGATATGGATTCCTGCATTGAATGTTCAGAAGATCAGTATTCAAACTTAGAACAGAATCAATGCATTCCCAAGGTTATAAGCGATATCTCCTATGAGGAACCTTTGGGGATTTCTTTAGCTTTGTCTGCTGTCACTTTTACTGTGATCACAGCTTTGGTACTTGGAAACTTTCTCAA
The DNA here is from genome assembly GCF_057233095.1 of Heloderma suspectum. Classification (NCBI taxonomy): domain Eukaryota; kingdom Metazoa; phylum Chordata; class Lepidosauria; order Squamata; family Helodermatidae; genus Heloderma; species Heloderma suspectum. The sequence goes on along the minus strand of NC_139463.1, from coordinate 87,809,115 downwards.
GAACCAGGACATTCCCATTGTTAAAGCCAAAAACCAATACTTCAGCTACATCCTCTTCATCTCATCTCCCTCCTTCTTTGCTTCCTTGCTGTTTATCAGACAGCCAAGGAGGATCATCTGCCTTCTCCAGCAGACCAAATGGCGGCAACTACGACGGCCGCCATTTGCATTCCCTTTTTTTCACTGTTTTAGCCTACGTAAATATTTACGTAAGCTATTACAGTGCAAAAAAGGGGAACGCAAATAGCATAGTGGGCGCTACGTAGCTTACGTAAATATTTACATTGGCTAAAACAGCGGGGGGGGGAAGGAATGTAAATGGCGCCCACTACGCTATTTGCGTTCCCCTTTTTTTCGCCGTAATAGCTTACATAAATATTTACATAGGCTAAAACAGTGAAAAAAGGGAACATAAATGGCGGCCACCGTAGCCACCGCCATTTGCATATATATATATTTTTTTCCGGAAGACTGCCCAGTGGCCGGATGTTCAGCTGCGGATGGCCCTGGCCAGCAGCTCCACAGAGCTGCCGTGGAGCAGAGCTGGCCAGAGAGGATTCCAGGGGGAGGGACGGAGCACCTCCCCCCCGACCACGGAAGCCCCACAACAGAACAAGGTAAGGGATTTGTACATCCCTACTCTGTCTTGGGTTACATGGGCTTTCTGGCCATAGTCAGCTTCACAGTAGCTTTTCCAGCCAGGAAGTTGCCAGACAGTTTCAATGAAGCCAAATTTATCACATTCAGCATGTTGGTCTTTTGCAGCGTTTGGCTCTCCTTTGTTCCCGCCTATCTGAGTACCAAAGGGAAATATCTGGTGGCCGTCGAGATCTTCTCTAGCCTAACCTCCAGTGCTGGCTTACTGGCTTGCATCTTTTTCCCTAAATGCTACATCACTGTGTTCAGGGGCCACCTGTATATCAGAGAGCAAATAATAAGGATGAAAAACTAAGAAAAAATGCCAGAAACTCTCTCCTTGTTTGGAAATGTGGGAATAAGTCATCTGAATTGCTTATGAATAACAAATAGTGTTCCTACTTTACACCTGAACAGGGCATATTATATTGAAAAATGTGGGATCTGATCTATGCGCATTATTTGCCCATATGACCTTTGGCGTATATCAGGCTTCCTGCCCAATAATGACTACACTGGAGTACACTGCAGTGATGTCATGTATTGCTCTCCTTTCCAACAATACAGGTATAAGAACCATGGATTACTTTGCAGTGCTGATGTAACCCATAGTTAGATACAGCAGAAAGTTCTTGGAACATCCAAAACCCATCCTTTTGCATGTTGAAACAGCAACAGCAACAACAACAACAATCCACACAAAAGCACTCCTTTATAGCCACTTTTTTTTTTATTCCAGCAACAACCTACATTCCACAAAGAATGAAACTGAATAAAGTGACTTTGAAATCATGAGGGACACATGTGAGAAGAGTGAGATGGGGCGGGGGGAAGAATTGCACAAAACAGCCCACACAAAAGCACTTCTTTAGACCCACATTCTCCTGCTCCAGCAGCAACTCCCATTGCACACATAATCAAGCAACTTTAAGAACATGTGGGAGAGGGGAATCTGCACAGCCACAGATAATAACAAAAACAACAACAACAGTTATATATATAGTAAGAATCACACAGAAAAGCAGCCCTTGGAACACGGCAGCAAGTTCTCAGAACATCCAAAATCCACTGCTTTGCATATTCACCACAAAGCATACCTGCAAACTGCATCCCTACTCAGGGTGTGTTTCCACACTATCACCTTCACATCTTTTCCAAATTTATTGCGCTGCTTCCCCAAGCACATTTCCTCTTGTGCGTGTTTCCATGTCCCAAAAGATCCCGGTCTATCATCATTGTACCCTGGTGGGCTGCGCTGTTTCCACAGAGCCCTAATTGCATTATTCTCTTGATGGCTGGGTGGAGCTTCTTTGGAGTGGGTTGGATCTGCTTACCCCATCTGTTTTCCCACCTCCTTCTGTTTCCAATTCCCCCCTCCCTCACCCCTTCTGCCCCGCTAGTGAAAGCGGAGATTGAAACCACAATGGTGCATTAACAAAGTGGCAAAAAATCAAAGCACTGTGTCTGGAGTATCCCCCCCCCTTTAAACCTTCCTTGTTGCCCCTGAAACAGGGATTTAAAGCGCAATTGTGCATTAATGAAGTAGCAAAAAATCAAAGTGCTGCGTCTGGAGCATCCCACACCCCTTTAAACTTTCTTGCCCCTAAAATGGGTGCTTATGTGTGCATCTTTTCATCTCTGCCTGACTGCTCCCTCCAGGATCTTCTCCCCTTCTCTGTCACACAACTTCACTGTTCCCTTCCTGCCTCCTCGGCCATGTTTCCAGGGGAAACTAACAGAGGAGTATGGGATTTTAAAGAAGGCTTTCCCCTTCTCCTCCCCTTTCTCCTTTCCCCTGAAAGTCCAGATGCACCTGCATTTCAGAAGAAGGCCTCATTGAGCACAATGGGAGTTACTTCTGAGTAGACACACATATGCTTGTGCTGGGAAAGAGGGGGAGGGAGAACACAAAGAGGGAAACTAGTCCCCATTTTAACCCAGAGGACCTCATTGACCACAATGGGAGTTACTTTTGACAAGACAGTAATGGGTTTGTTGTGAGAAAGAGAGCGAAACCAGCCCACATTTTAACACACAGGATCTCTGTTTGGAATCTGTGAAGGAGTTACAGCCTAAAACAATGGACCAAAGCCTTGAGATCACGCTTAATTTCATTTAAGGAATTGGGCTTAAAAGTGTGCTATTTCAATTGAGAGGGAATCTCTGTAAGTTGAAGTTTTGATGTAGGCATTCAAGGCAAGCCTCATTCAGCACAATGGGAGTTACTTCTGAGGAGACACTAATGGGTTTGTTGTGGGAAAGAGAGTAGTAAAGACAAAGACAGAATCCAGCCCCCACTGTAACCACAGGATAGCTGTAACAAAGCTGCTAAGTACTTTCCTAAGGCAATTCATTGGAGCCTCACTTGGTCCCTTAAATGCATTTAAGCAACTGGGCTTTAATGTGTGCAGTTTCAACTGAGGGGGAATCTCAGCCTTATCCACAGCAATGGGGGTTACTTCTGAGGAGACACTAAAGGGTTAGTTGAGGGAAAGAGACCAAAACCAGCCCTTATGCACAGCATCTCTATTGATGTCAGGGTGGAAATTGAGCCCATAGAGCCCCAGAGCAGTTCTGATTCTGAGGAAGAGCAACAACCCATGGGAAAGGAGCTCGCTCATCTCTCACAGGCACAGCGGCAGGGAGAGATTCCTCCTGTCTGCATTCCTGAGAGAGATAGTGACCCTGGCAGTGAGAAAGTGGGGGAGGGGGTTTTGCTGGACGCTCGGCACAGACACAGGGAGCGGCGCCAGATGGAGGGCGCCGAGAGGAGGTGCTCTGCTCGCTTGGCGCTAAAACAACAGTCGCGTCCCGAGGACCCAAGGGTAAGAGGGAGGACCTCTCCATAGCCCATAAGTTCAGAGTCTTCCCGCCTTTCTCCTTCAAATGGGGACCAACTGCCTTACCTGAAGCTTAGGCTACTCTGCTAACTACCCCAGTGCAGTTCCTTGCTTAGTCTCTGGTGATTAGCATCTGAAAGAGTCATTAAGTTGTAAAAGGAATAAATCCTTGGAAAGAATCCTTTTCATCTGTATCTTGAGTTGGCTAGTGGAGGGGACTGTAAGAGGCAGCTAGGGTGCTCCTGACAATTTGGAAGCTGTGAAGGAGTTACGTCCTAAGGCAATGGACCAAGGCCTTGAGATCACACTTAATTGCATTTCAAGAACTGAGGGCTTTGATATGATGTGCCGTGTCAATTGAGGGGCTTCTCTGACATTTCTGTGGTCATTGAGAGGGCAAGCCTCATTCAGCACAATGGGAGAAAACACCCCTTGACTGGGGTCATGGGCTGTGTTCTAGTGCTTACTCTCAATGATGTTTTAAAAGTTGGTCCCTCAGCATCCTGGTCCAAAACGGCAATGAAACTTCCAGAAAACAAGGAGGGAAAGAGTTGGGTCACTGAGGTCAGAGCGACACACCCACAAAGGCCGGGCTACATGCCCCATGGGCAGGACTAAGACAGCGAACCCAGTGTGATTGTGGAAACAGGTCAGTAATGGAGCCGTCATAACTGGGAAAAGTCGGACTATAAGTAGTCTCAGAAGAACCAGTTTTTCAGCATTAAATGTGACACTGGGGCTAAATGGCCATGATGTCATGGAACCACAGAGACCCCACGGTGCAGGCAAGTTGGAGTAAATCACTGGTGGAAACACAGCCTCACAATTAACAGTGGTGAGAAGCAGCACAATATAACAATCCAGCATATGCATATATGGGTACAATCCTATGTTATTTAGACAGAAAAAGTTCTACAATTTCCAGCAAGCCCCATCCACTGTGGCTGCACAACTCACCAAGACACATACATTTTTTAATGAATTAATGTGGCCTCTGTGATTAAAAAATCCTTAAAAAAAACAATTTGGTCACACAGATAGATCCTTTTAAAAAAATGATACAACATGGTGCAACCAAGAAACAAAACCACACATTCTTCCACAGACACTCACAAAACCATTTTAATTCACCAAATCTGTTCCACACATACAGAAGGCACAATTCAGTTTTAAAACTACTGAATTAAAAACACACACACTCACAAGTCAGGCGATAGACTCTGCAACCAAGAAATATATAAGTAATGGTTTTGAAGAAGCCGGGGGGGGGGGTTCTTTTGGAAGTAAGCAAGCAGCACACACATTTATTTTCTGCCAAGCCAGAGGAAAACACACCATGCCAAGAAAACTAGAGTTTGGAAAATGTTGAATTTGGAAGAAACCAGTGCACAAATTTATTTTTTGCCACACCTCAGAAAAACCTTTTTTAAAAAATGTGGCCACTTGTGGAAGACATTGGGGTGGGGGGGGGGTTGTAATTTATTTTATCCATAGACAGATGCTTTAAAAAAAACAGGGTTATAAGAAATTACCTCACAAGGTGCCATTAGAGCTGGATTGTTGTGCTTGTTACTGCTGCTGCTCTGTCTCTCACACAAACTAGTGCCAAACTAAACTTTTAATTCAGTGTGAGTGCACATAGCCTGATTTGGATTGGGGCTGTGGCACTCCAGGAGGGAGGATGTAAGCTCATCCCCCCCATTTGCATGCCAAAATTATGTCTGTCCGTCCCCCATGGAGGGAGTTAAATAAAGGGGGGGAGCTTCATTTTCAAATGAATTTTCAAATGAAAGCTTTCGGGGGGGGGGGCGCTATCCCCCTGCTCTGGGTGGAAGAACTTCAGAATGAAGACAGGGTGTAGGGGGGAATTTACCCCTGCCTTCCCGGAGCTCCATGTTCCTGATCCAAATTGGAGCCATGCACACTTACACTGAAGTAAATAAGTCTGGCATTTCCTTACTCCTGTGTAAGTGCCCATGCCGTAAGCACCCATAAGCCCATAGCCCCAATTTGGATCAGGACTGTGGCCATTTGGGAGGGGGGTATATCTCCCCCCCCCCATATTCATGCCAAAGTTCCCCCAGGGGGGTAAAGAAAAAAGCCTTTGTTGAAGGGTTTCCCCCCTTTTTTATCCCCTCATGTGGTGGTGGAATTTCTGGATGAAAATGGGCAGGAGAAGAAGGCATAACACACACATCTATGTTCCCTTAGACAGTACGTGGACATACATGAAGATTCCTTAGGCAGAACATGGACATACATGGACATACATTGGCATTTGTGCCAAAGGCTGAATGCATTTAAGATGTGGGCCGATAGGTTCAGGCTCAACAGGCATGGCCAGATGCATTCCTGATAACTTCTATGCTGACTGTAACTTGCTGACTTTACTGACATTCTGTGTGCAATGCTAGTCCTTTAAAGAATCCAAGGAACTTCAGTGTTGTTTCCTTCAAAGGAAAACAATTCTGTAACTCTGTCCTGAAACTCTCAAGCATGAGCACACCAGCTCTAATGGCCTTTCACTTCTGCAGCACAGCTTAGGCTGTGGGCTTAGATTGCAGTAGTGATTAGGGGTGTAAGAACCCCACTCACCAGTCTGCCTGGGGGTCCGTGGGGCGGGGGAGGTGATCCGTCACTCCCCCCGGAATCTTGCCCGGTTGGACGCTGCCGGTCTGCGGACACAAATGGCGTCCGGAGTAGCGGACGCCATTTGCGTCCCTGCTCTTTTCATGATAGGCTATGTAAATCTTTACATAGCCTATCAGGGCAAAGAGCAGGGACGCAATGGATGCAGCGGACAGCTGCGGACTCAGCGGACAGACTCGGACCTGGCCAGCAGCAGATAGGGTCCGTCTGGGAAAACTTTGTGGGGGTGGCGGATGGGGGTTGGTCCATTCCGCCACGGACCCCAGGGGGGCGGATTCTAAAGAATCCAGTCTCATTGGAGTCTGTGGCAGAATTCTCCGCCATCCACAGCGATCAGAGATGGAGGCCCAGCTACCCCATATGTGTTAGAGATCTTGAACACAAGAAGATGGAAAGAGATGAAGGAAGCCAGGGTAAATAAGCTTGGCTCCTGCCAATGGCAGTTAGTGTGGGCTAGACAGAGAATGCATTTGGACCATCCTGAATCATGGAAGTGAAGCCATTGCTATTAATGCTTCATCACTGTGGCCATTGGTCCAAAAACACTCTCCACTGGGGACTGATGGGGATGGTTGGTGTAGTACCAGGGTTGTTCTTTTCACCCTGTGGCTGTGTCTCTCAGAGTTCAGTGTTGTACAATGGGTCAGTGATGTGACCCCAAGAAGGGGTGATTTTTCAATCAGTTTCATTGGTGGGTTGTTGTACAATCAGTGTGATTCCAAAATGGTGATGGGGCTCAGAGGGGGAGGGGGACTGGAGGAAGCAGACTCAGAGATGGAGGGGCTGAGCAGGGTCACATCAGCATAGGCTATTGGTGCTGGTGCAGGCTGAACAATTAGGAACATTGTAACAGGACAGACAGAAGGTTGCCAAGCTAAACTGGCCTCTTCTTACAGCAGTTTAGCTAGTCATGGAAGGAGGGCCAGGCAGGAATAAAATATAAGGGAGACACAGCCCAAATGTCAACAGGGTAAGTTAAGATCTAGCAAGGAGTTCTAGGATCGCTCCAGCTGAAACCAGTTGCTGGACAGGTGGCAGGAATCCAGGCTGCAGGCTGCCCACCAGCATTGAGAAGGCAGGCCTGCCCACAGTGCCCAGCTCTGGGCTGAGCTGATAGCCTGGAGAGCATTTTGTGGTGGAACATCCTGGACAGGACAGGGCAGTCTGCCCAGAGATATAGGAAATCCATGGTCTGTCTCCCCTCCTCACTGGCTGTTTAATAAGAGCTGAGATTAATTCACCTGTAGACTGTTTCAAAGCAACACAGTATACACTTCTTACAAACAATCCACAATTCCCCATTTTGTGTGTCTGAGGGGAAAAAAAAATAGTGAGTATACAAAATGATGTGAGCAATTTTCTCTGTGTCAAACTGATCTGAGCAGGAAGCCGGCTGTTATTACCCTTGCTCCGGGCAAAGAGAGGCTGGATGCACCAGGTCACCTTCCACCTCCTGCTGCCTCAATTCAATTGTTTGCTCCTTTAGGTGCCACAACAATGGAAAATTGCACAGGGAATGAAAATTTCTCCCCTGTAAATATCAGCATGTCTCTGATTAACTGTCCTCCTCACTAAGCCACAAGGGATAGCTAGAGGCCTCAAGAACAATTAACAGTAATACTGGATTATCTTCTAAAAGCCATCCCTAATCTTCAGAGATGAGGCAAGGGGCCAGGGACTCTGTGCCTTGGAGAACTGATGATTGTAAAGGATGTCTGCTCTGTTGGACTCTCCTGGGATTTCGAGCAGAGCTAAGATGTTATAAGTAGCTTGAGAAATCTGTCATCTCTTTTGCAAATGATCATTGCATTTCTGGATATTACATAAAAAGGAACTAATTAGAATTTGGTGCATTAGTACAACATGGACCAAAAACAACAACCCTCAATGGAAATATGCATGAAGAAGCAACAAAGACTGAAGTATTAAAAATAGAGGGGAAATTGTGCTGAGATATCCACTTCTATCTGTCAATCAGTTTTTCGCCTGAGTGTGTCAGCTCACATTCCAAGCAGGTTCAAAACAGGCTGCTCACGAGGCAGTGAATTCCATTAAAGGGAATGTGTGTCTGGAAGAGAACTTCTTCTGTCCTAGAAATAGTGGTGTTTTGGTGTTGTTCCTTGGCCTGATGCCTCATATTGTGTGCAGGATGGATTCTGGTCATCCCAGCACGAGGACTCCTTCCGCTAAATGCAGAATAAGCGAACACTTCACAATTTCGCATGAGTTTAGTCAACGGGGAGAGCTTGTCATTGGAGAGATTGCTTCCCAAATCTTTTTCCCATACTCCTCTACTAATTTCAGTGAAAAGCCATCTCCAATGCTGACCAAGGAAGTTGTGTAAGGAAATAGCATATAACTAGGGATGGCAGAGAATTTCTCCCCGAAACTTCGGGGGGCCGAGCGCCAACGTGTTCGGCCCCCCGAACAAGTTTCGGGGAGAAATTCTCTGCACCCCCTGCACCCCGCACCCCCCCCGGGACGGGACTTACCTTTGCCGAATGTCCCTCCCGGTGGCGGGTCCGGCCGGCGGTTCGGCGGGTGTTCGTCCGGGGCGGGAGCGGCAGCCGGTCTTTTGACCGGCTGCCGCCGCCACCATTCCAATAAAAGAAAAAAAAACGCCCCCGTGATAGGCTACGTGACGATTAACGTAGCCTATCACGGCTGGATTTGCAAAGTCAGCCGTGATAGGCTACGTAAATCGTCACGTAGCCTATCACGGGTGACTTAAAAAAAAAAAAAGCGCGTACGGATAATGGCGGCCCCCATAGGGAGCCGCCATTCCCGTTCCTTATTTGGTCGCTGTAGTCTACGTAAATCTTTACGTAGACTACGGCAAAAATAAGGGCAACGCAAATAGCATTGCCCTTATTTTCACCGTAGTCTACGTAATCTTTACATAGACTACAGCGACCAAATAAGGAACGGGAATGGCGGCTCCCTATGGGGGCCGCCATTTGCGTACGCGCTTTTTTTTTTTTTCAAAGTCACCCGTGATAGGCTACGTGACGATTTACGTAGCCTATCACGGCTGACTTTGCAGATCTAGCCGTGATAGGCTATGTTAATCATCACGTAGCCTATCACGGGGGCGTTTTTTTTTTTTTAACTTTTGAGTTCGTGGCCGGGCGAGGCGAGGCGCCTCCTCCCCGGCATGAATTTCGGCCGGGCGAGGCGGGAAGCCTCCCCCCCAGCCTGAATTTCAGCCGGGCGAGGTGGGAAGCCTCCCCCCCCCAGCCTGAACTTCACAGGGGGAGCAGCGAAGCGCCTCCCCCCCACCGCGAAAAGCTTCGAGGACAGGTAAGTGACTTTCGTACACCCCTACATATAACTTACATTCAGGCTTTTCAGACATTTCCTTTGTTCTTTTTTATGAGACCTTTTTTAAATCTCTTTCGCTCATTTTTTTCAACACCTCATTTTAATGTCACATGAATATTAACCTAATGATGTTCAAGACTTGTATATATCTCTTCTTTTATATATCCTTTTATACTGAATTTTCTTCCATCTCTCCCTCATTCCACGAACTGAAGTCCTCCCCTATAGTTGAATTTTTACCTTTAAAAATTAGCAATTTTAAAACACCACGTTCTGCTCTTCCATCTATGCTTTTCAGTCATTTTCCTCACCATCATTCTGGCTCCTTAACAGGATGCTGTCTGATTACTGTCCTGTGTTTTGGCATTAAACTCATTTGTGCTAATTTCATATAATACACATTGAATATGTTCTCTGCATCTGTAATATATTCTCTGAATACATCTTCTTATAGAATCCTCCTTTCTGGCACCTTCATCTATTTCTGACTTTGCTTGCCAGAAAGTATCAGTTCACCCTTGCATTATTTGATTGCATAGCCATCATGAGCAGTAGCCAGTTCACTTTATCTCCTTCTTCCATAAATTGGTTAAATTCCTTTTTGAAGACTTTTTAGTTTTTACCCAGTACCAGCCAATATATAACATTTGTTATATTGATTCCTTGGATATTGTATATGATGCAACTCCAACTGCTGCAAATTAGTTTATAAATGCAAAGTGTTGTGAAAACTGGTCAAACAAAATCAATTTACGAAATTATCAATCTGAAAAAAACTATTTCTATTTGCATTCAGGCTGTGATACTTATAATATTTGTTTTCTTAAAATGTGAAGGTGTGGTAATTCCTTTGTCATCTTTTAAAAAATCATAGTCACATAATACATTGTTATAACCTGCTAAATGAAGTTATAATCATAGTATACATTTGTATTCTGCACTTTAACTGAAACCAGGCATGAGAGAAAAGTAATGTTTTCATGTTTAAAAAAATCTCTTTGAACCTCTGATAATTCAATATTCAATACACTAATAACAGTGTTGTTAGGACCCTTTCCAATGACTTTGTAGTAACTGGAAATGGGCCTATGATAGGTCACCAAGGTTATAATCACCTAGATTAAAAACCCATTACAGGATACCCAGGTTATCTTTTGATGTTATCTAGGAGGGAGAATACATGCCCAGACATCATGAATGGAGCCATTTTATGAGATTGTGACCTCCCATGTTCTGTACAGAAAAGGGGGATGTCAGCTCAGGTTTTACAGGAGCAATAGAGAGCTGAAATAATTTCATGCAGTGTAGAATCCTGCTTCTACACATAATACAGAAGAGAAACCAATGTCCCATCAAAGATAATAACATGTATTTTATATCACAACATGTATTTTATATCACAGTGTGATGCCAAAGAACTACCAGCTTATCCTAGGTTTGGTGTTTGCTATAAAGGAGATCAATGAGAATCTGACACTCTTACCTAATGTAACCTTGGGATTCTGCATATATGAGAGCTACTACAGTCCACAGATGACCTATATGGGCACCATTAAACTGCTTTCTACACTTCATAGATTTGACCCCAACTACAAGTGTGATGTGCAGAACAATTTGATAGCCATCATTGGAGGAATTTACTCTGTCATCAACCTTGAGATTGCCAGAATCGCAGACACATACAAGATTCCACTGGTAGGTTGGTAGATATGAGTTGGCTCCTTCACCTGATACTGGCTGTGAACTTGGACTGTGGTGCCTTCATGCCATAGATTTAGAAGCACTTAGGTTTTTGCACACTTGTACTAACACTTTTAATTGGGCCAGTAGCTCAATGGCAGCCAGCACTGAGATTTGAGAACCATTACGATAGCGATAGCCTGGCCACTGTTATCCATGCACCACTAACCTCCAGGTTGAATTACAGTACAGCATTGCATGTGGGTCTCTCTTCAAAGACTTCTCAGAAACTTCAGAAAGTACAGAAAGCAACATCTAGGTTAATCACTGGTAGGGATGTACAGAAGTCACTTACCTTTTCGCAGGTGTGATTCACAGTGGAGGGGAAGGCGCTCCATCCCTCCCCCAGAATCCTCCCCGGCTGGCTCTGCTCTGCGGTGGCTCTGCGGAGCCGCTGGCCAGGGCCAGCCGCAGCCGGAGTTCCAGATGCGGCCGGGCTGCTGCGGACACAAATGGTGGCCACTGTAATGGCCGCCATTTGCGTCCTGCCAGGCTGCCGTGATAGTAAGTATTTACATAGCCTATCACAGCAAAGAGCAAGAATGCAAATGGCAGCCGCTACGCCATTTGCGCTGCTGCTCTTTCCGTGATAGGCTACGCAAATGGCTGCCTTTACCGTGGCTGCCTTTACATGGGCTGCCTTTACCGTGATAAGGTACGCTACTAAAAGAGCAGTGGCGCAAACGGCGTAGCAGCCGCTGTTTGCGTTCCTGCTCTTTGCCATGATAGGCTATGTAAATACTTACGTAGCCTATCACAGCAGCCTGGCAGGACACAAATGGCGACCACTACGGCGGCCGCCATTTGCATCCGCAGCAGCCTGGCCACGGCCGAAACTCCATCTGTGGCCGGCCCTGGCCAGCATCTCTGCGGAGCTGCCATGGAGTAGAGCCGGCCAGGGAGGATTTTGGGGGGAGGGACGGAGTGCCTTCACCCCCACTGCGAATCACACCTGCGAAAAGGTAAATGACTTTCATACATCCTACTTAGATTATCTTAGGGATATCAGAGAATTCCGCCACAGACTCCAGTGAAGCCAGATTCCTTAGAATCTGGCCCCCTGGAATCTGTGGCAGAATGGCCTCCCCCTCTGCCACCCTGCAGAATCCCCCCAGGACAGAGATTACCTGGTGGCGGCCGCTGCCAGGTTGCTGCAGCTGCAAATGGTGGCCGTCGTAGCAGCCACCATTTGCGTGGCTTCCTTTTGCCATCATAGGCTACATAAATACTTACGTAGCCTATCATGGCTTGACAGCCATGCAAATGGCGGCCGGCGTAGCAGCTGCAGCAGCCCAGCCATGGCTGGAATTCTGGCTGTGGCCGGGCCCGGCCTGCGGCTCTGTGGAGTCGCCATGGAATGGAGCCGGCCAGGGAGGATTCCGGGAGGAGGGATGGAGCACCTCCCTCCCACCGCTGATGCCCCGGTGGGAACGGATTGGTGAGTGGGATTTGTACATCCCTGCATTATCTAGACCTCATTTATCCAGGTAGGCAATTTACCCAATCAGGTATTTGGTAAACATGATACAATGTACGCACCTATTGCACACAAAACTGTATTCCATTCATATAATACCTGTACCTTCTGTTTCAGCTCACTTGTGGATCTTTTCCCCCATCCGAGGGTGACAAAACACTATTCCGCCCCTTATACCAGATGGTCCCAAACGAGGCTCACCAGTGCACTGGGATTGTTCAGTTGCTTGCGCATTTCAACTGGACATGGATCGGGCTCTTATTTTTTTATTATTATTTACTTATATTTATGACATGCCAAATTCGTAAATTCTGTAGGTGTCATACAACCTTTTTAAACAATGGCAACGGTACAATAAACTGAAAGGTATATCTAAAAGGAGGCAGCAAACATCATTATAAAAACAGGAAAAATGCAAAGCTAGCACAATAAAAAGCAGCACAAAAGCCAACAAGACAAAATACAATGCAAAGAAAGAAGTGAAGTGTCTTAATAAATACGGAAGCTAAAACCACCAAAATGAGGGGGCTCACAGAGGAGGTGCTCTGTAGATTACTTTTGGATATGGAAAGAACAAAAGGAAATACGCATTCTGTCAGGAGCCAAGTCATGGAAGAGTTTTATAAATCAAAACTTTGAAATGGTTACAAATGAGGAAGCAAAGCAGATGAGAAAGGGCCTGTGCAAAATGTTTACATTGCCTATTCCTAAACATCTACAGACATATCAGAGAGTGACTTCGTAAGGTGTGTTTCTTGTTAATTTTAATCATCATTTCATATTGATATTTTTAGTATATTCTTCTATTTTACTGTCACAATACTTTTTGAAATGGCATCCTTTGTGTATCTTATACATACACAAATAACTGAATCAATATGATTCTACAAATGCTGTTCTATAAATACTTTTAAAAACCACATCATTGAACTAGCCTGTCAGGGATAAGGTTTTTAGATTATCTTTTCTGTGATGTGCTACCTTTTGACATCGAGAGAAGGGTTCATCATCAGTCTTCAGCTGAAGCCTAGCAAGGTACAGAACATTTCTACATGAGGCTTTTATTACACACGTGTGATTGGTCACTCATGGAAGTTTGCGGGTCCTTTACACAACATCGTCAACCTCCAGGGTGTCTCCTGCATTTTCTGACCTTTATCCGGCTTTTTAAAAGATCAGAGACAACCTGATAAGAAATGTTAATCTGATATATTGGCTGTGTGTAATTGTGGAGTTCTGCTATAATCACAGTACCATCTGGTGGCTATAAAGTGAAATATATAGAACTTGCCGAGAAAGAAATTCCCCAGTTCAAAGCACATCTCCACCCGTGTAAAGGAACTGATCTTAGTCCCGCAAATACTCCGAAATCAGAATCTCTGATAAGGATGTGGAATTTTAGCCTTGTGTTGTGCGGATCACAGTGGTTATTTGCCACCAGTTCTGTGGCTTAGATTATCTAGACCTCATTTATCCAGGTAGGCAGTTGACCTAATTGGGTATTTGGTAAATATGATACAGTGTACACACCTATTGCACACAACACTGTATTCCATTCATAAAATACCTCTACCTTCTATTTCAGATCACTTGTGGATCTTCTCCCCCACCCCAGGGTGATGAAACACTATTCTGTCCATTATACCAGATGGTCCCAAACGAGGCTCACCAGTGCACTGGGATTGTCCAGTTACTGGTCCATTTCAAATGGACATGGATCGGGCTCTTCATAACTGACAGTAACCGTGGAGAATGGCGTTTGCTAAACTTGCTGCCAATGCTTTCACAAAAAGGAATCTGTGTTGCCTTCATAGAAAAATCACCCAGATCAAAAAGTCATGGTGGAAAGGCATTGTTGTTGCAGACTGAATTGGAATACAGTTCAGCTTTCCTGGAAAGCAAAGCCGATGTATTTCTTGCTGATGCTGCACTTTTGTCTATGACTGAAATAAGCCGGCTTCTTCAAACAGCAATCCAGAGTTCACCTGTAAGTAAGGTATGGATTATGATGACATGCTGGGATTTCATAGCAAGCAGCAGTCTAAGGGGCCATGATATGCAACCTTTCTATGGTATGCTATCCTTTTCAGTTCACTCCAGTAAACCACCAGGATTCACACAATTTCTTCACAGTGTAAATCCCTTCTGGGCAAAACGAGATGGATTCATCCAAGACTTCTGGGAGAAGGCCTTCAACTGTTGGTTGAAAAATGCCAGTGAGAGTGAAGTTACCAAGAAAGACTGCAGTGGGGAGGAGAAATTGAAAAACCTTCCTGGACCTTTCTTTGAAATGGGTATGACTGGTCACAGCTACAATATCTACAATGCTGCCCATGCTGTGGCACATGCTCTACATTCCATGCATGGATCCAGATCCAAACACAGATCACGGGTGCCTGGACGAAGGCTGGAGCTCGGGAATCTCCTGACATGGCAGGTATTTTTAAATCAAAAGCAGTTCTCTTATTTGTTTGGAAAGGGATGTTGCTGTAGTAAGGGTAAGCTAATAGCAGTGCCTTCTAAATCCATGTAAATTTCTCAATTGTATTATCTGCCATAATACTTCAGTGCCATAATTGTTACAGATGAAGCTCTTCCCATCTTCTGAATGGATCAATTTTTGTTTAGGGATGGCGGAGAACTCCGCCACCGACTCCAGTGAGGCCGGATACTACAGAATCCGGCCTCCTGGAGTCCGTGGCGGAATGGACTACCCCCACCACCAGCAGCCCCGAAATCCCCCTGGAACGGACCTACCTTGTATTGGCCATCTGGTAGGGATGGACCAAGGTCCCTTACCTGTCCTCGAAGCTTGCTTCGCGGTGGGGGGGAGGCGCTTCGCTTCTCCCCCTGAAGTTCATGCGAGGGGGGGGAGGCGCCCCGCCTCGCCCGGCCGAAATTCAGGCTGGGCGGGAGGTGCCCCATCCCTCGCCAGCGAAATTCAGGCCGGGTAGAAGCGCCCCGTCTACCCGGCCACGGAAAAAAAAAAAAAACACCCCCGTGATAGGCTACGTAATGATTTACATAGCCTATCATGGCTAGATTTCCAAAGTCAGCCATGATAGGCTACGTAAATCATCACATAGCCTATCACGGGTGACTTTGAAAAAAAAAAAAAAGCACGTACGCAAATGGCAGCCCCCATAGGGAGCCGCCATTTGCGTTCCTTATTTGGTCCCTGTAGTCTACATAAAGATTTACGTAGACTACGGCGAAAATAAGGGCAATGCAAATAGCGTTACAAATCTCCAGTGCGACCACACTTAGAATACCATGTACAGTTCTGGTCACCACACCTAAAGAAGGATATTGTAGAGCTGGAAATGTGCAGAAAAGGGCAACTAACATGATCAAGGAGCTGGAGCATCTCTCCTGTGTGGGAAGGTTACAATACCTGGGATTGTTTAGCTTGGAAATTAAAGGGCAGTATGAGGAGACATGATAAAGGTGTACAGAATTATGCATGGTGTGGAGAATTTGGATAGGGAGATATTTTTCTCCCTCTCTCATAATACTGGAATGCAGGGTCATCACATGAAGGTGATTGGTGGGAGATTCAGGACAGATAAAAGGAAGTACTTCTTCATACAGCGCATAGTTAAACTATGGAATTTTCTACCACACACAGTGATGGTTACATTTTTTTAATAATTTTTTTTTCCAAAGTCACCCGTGATAGGCTACGTGATGATTTACGTAGCCTATCACGGCTGACTTTGGAAATCTAGCTGTGATAAGTTATGTTAATCGTCACGTAGCCTATCACGGGTGTGTGTTTTGTTTTTTACTTTTTTATTTTGTAATGGCGGCGGTGGCAGCTGGTCAGGAGACTGGCCGCCGCCCCCGCCCCCGCCGAAACGCCGCCGGGACCAGCCGCCGAGAGGGACATTCAGCCACAGTAAGTCCCATCCTGGGGGGGGTGGGGGGCTGGCAGAGAATTTCCCCAACACTTTTGGGGGGCCAAATGCGTCGGCACTCGGACTCCTGAAGATTCGTGGAGAAATTCTCCGCCATCCCTAGCTTAAAGTCACTCAAGACAACAGTCCTCGAGATCTTCAGCACTACACTTGAGACCATGTTATACATGAAGACTGCTGGATGCAGGGTGGGCAGTAGACCAACAGAATTAGGGATGGACGAAAGTCCCTTACCTGGTCCCGCAGCTTGCTTCGCTGTGTGGGGGAGGCGCTCCGTTCCTCCCCATGAAATTCTTGGCAGGGGGGAGGCTCCCCATCCCTCCCCACCAAAATTCTGGCCGGGGGGGAGGCGCCCCATCCCTCTGGCTGCGAATCCTCCTTGTCGGCCAGGACGCAAATGGCGGCGGCCGTAGCCGCCGCCGTTTGCGTCCCTGGCCTTCAGTCAGCCGTGATAGGCTACATAAATCCTTACGTAGCCTATCACGGTTGACTTTGGGGGGGAAAAAAAAGCGCGTATGCAAATGGCAGCGCCCATGGGCGCCGCCATTTGCGTTCCTTATTTGGGCACGTGTAGTCTATGTAAACATTTACGTAGACTACCGCGAAAATAAGGGCAATGCTATTTGCCTTGCCCTTATTTTCGCCGTAGTCTATGTAAATGTTTACTTAGACTACACGTGCCCAAAAAAGGACACGTACTTTTTTTTCCCCAAAGTCAGCCGTGATAGGCTACGTAAACATTTACATAGCCTATCACAGTGTTTTTTGAACATCTAGCCATGATAGGCTACGTAAATCTGTACGTAGCCTATCACGTTTGCTTGAGGTTGTTTGGGTTTTTTTTTAGTTGGAAATGGCGGCGGCAGCCGGTCGGAAGACTGGCCACCGCCGCCGCCACACCACCGCCGCACCGCCGCCGGGAGCCGCCAGCGCCAGGGACATTCGGGAAAGGTAAGCCCCATATCGGGGGGGTGGGGGGGTGACGGACCGTTTCTCCACTAATTTTGGGGGGCCGAATGCATTGGCATTCAGCCTCCTGGAGATTCATGGAGAAATTATCTGCTATCCCTAAGCAGAATGCACATCGTGTCTTGGGTGACCAACACCACTGCAAACACTCCAAACTGGCTGAGTGTCAGATGAGGTATCTGAATAGAAGCTAAAGGTGGGGTAACTGACCAGAGAGATGGAATCTGTATAGGCCAAGGCTACACCCCTCCCTGCCCCACCTGTCAAGCATTGTGCTGTGCCAGAGCCCCTAATGGACATCTTTAGGAGAGGTTAACCCCTCCCCCTTCATCCATCCAGGTTTTGGTGATACAGGCCAGGTAGGCATTAGGGATGGCAGAGAATTCCGCCACGGATCTCTTGGAGGCTGAATGCCAGTGCATTCGGCCCCCCGAAATCTGTGGTGGAATGGCCTGCCACCCCCCCCCGCAGATCCCCCCGGGACGAGACTTACCTGGGGTGGATCCTCTGGGTGGCGATGGCGGCGGCGGCTGGTCTTCCGACTGGCTACCGCTGCTGCCATTTGCAGTTTAGTTTTTGTTTTTTACACACACGTGATAGGCTACATAAGTTTTTACATAGCCTAAAACGTCTGGGTAAAAAAAAAAAAAAGTGTACGCAAATGGCGGCAGCTATGGCCGCCGCCAATTGCATACGCCTTTTTTTTTTTTTTACCCAGACGTTTTAGGCTACGTAAAAACTTAGGTAGCCTAAAACGACTGGGTTTAATTTTTTTTTTTTAAAGGCATACGTAAATGGCGGCGGCTGTGGCCACCACCATTTGCGTTCCTTATTTTGGGCCGTCTTAGTCTATGTAAATAATTACGTAGACTAAGACGGCGAAAATAAGGGGAACACTAATAGCGTCCACTACGCTATTTGCGTTCCCCTTATTTTCGCTGTCTTAGTCTACATAAATATTTACGTAGATGAAGATGTCAAAAGTAAGGAACGCAAATGGCGGTGGCCGTAGCTGCCGCCATTTGTGTACGCGTTGTTGTTGTTTTTCCCCAGAGCCCTCCGCGGCTGGAAATCTGGCTGCAGACGGCTCTGGCCTGGCTGGGCCTGGCCGGCTGCTCCGCGGAGCTGCCACGGAGCACAGCCGGCCGTGGAGGATTCTGGGAGGGGAGGAACAGAGCACCTCCCCCCCTTTCCAGGATTCTGGAGGGAGGGACGGAATGCCTCCCCCCCCCATAAACATAATCCACAAACACGTAAGTGATTTTCGTACATCCCTAGTAGGCACGCTCTTCAGCTGTAAGGTCAGAGATGATACACCCTTTTCCACTAGCCAACCTGGTATTCATTACGGAGGACCATGGAGGACTGCAGGCAAGCCACCAAAATTATTGCCATTGGGTAGTAGACTGGAAGGGAATAAAGCACACAGATATCTCAATTGCCTTCCTCTCCATTGATACCATCATAGGGATGTCAGAGAATTCTGCAATGGATCTCGGAGAGGCCGAATGCCAGTGCATTTGGTCCCCCCAAAACCATCGCAGAACGAAGCCCCCGTCCCCCCCAACCCACAAAAGGCACGCAGGACGAAGTCCCCACTGCCCCCACCCCATGAAAAGCACGCGAAACAGAACACTTACCTGCTCCCGTCCACGCTGCTGTGTGAATGGCGGCCATCCTGCAGCCGCCATTTGCTTCCTCCTTCTTCAGCCATGATAGGCTATGTAAATACTTACGTAGCCTATCATGGCTAATGCAGGGACATCATTTGCATCCCTGTGGAGGCTGTGATAGGCTACTTAAGTATTTACGTAGCCTATCACGGTGGGGGGGGGGGACCCAGCATACGCAAATGGCTGCAGCTACCGCCATTTGCGTACACTGGGTTTTTTTTCCCCCTGCCATGATAGGCTATGCAAGTATTTATGTAGCCTATCACAGCAAGGGGGAAAAAACACAGCCTACACAAATGGCGGCAGCTACCGCCATTTGTGCATGCTGGGGTTTTCCCCCTGCCGTGATAGACTACATAAATATTTACATAGCCTATCACAGTGAAAGAAAGGGACACAAATGATGGCGGCTACAGCAGCTGCCATTTGCATCCCTGCAGGGCTGCCCAGAGGCCGGATGTCCAGCTGCGAGCGGCTGGAGCCAGCCGGCCAGCCAGCACTTGAGGGGAGGCACAGAGTACCTCTCCCCCCGGCGAGGATTCAAGCGGGAGGGATGGATCACCTCCCCCCACCTGTGGAGCCCGGCAGAGCCATGTAAGCAGGGTTTCGTACACCCCTATACCATTGCCTCCCACCAGTAGAAAACCTTCTGCCCTGCACAACATCTAGAAGTACATCTCCCTCCACTGCTTACAACCCTAAATTGACCCCTGAATAGGGATATCAGAGAATTCCGCCATGGATCTCGGTGAGGTTGAATGCCAGTGCATTTGGCCCCCCGAAATACATGGCAGAACGAAGCCCCCTGCCCCCCATTCCATGAAAGGTGTGCGAAACGGAGCACTTACCTGCTGCCGTCCGCGCTGACTTACGAATGGCGGCCTCGTCTGTGGCTTCCTCATTATAGCCGTGATAGGCTATGTGAATAATTATGTAGCCTATCACGGCTAGCGCAGGGATGCCATTTGCATCCCAGTGGAGGCTGCGATAGGCTGCGTAAGTATTTACGTAGCCCATCACGGGAAAAAAAAAACAGCGAACGCAAATGGCGGCAGCTACAGTGGCCGCAATTTGTGTTCCCTTTTTTTTGCTGTTTTAGCCTACGTAAATATTTATGTAGGCTATTACATTGGGGGGGGGAAGGGAACACAAATGGCGGCCACTACGCCATTTGCGTTCCCTTTTTTTTTTCGCCGTAATAGCCAACGTAAATATTTACGTAGGCTAAAATGGCAAAAAAAAAGGGAACACAAGTGGCGGCCGCCATAGCTGCCACCATTTGTGTTCGCTGTTTGGGGGGGTTGCCATGATAGGCTACGTAAATATTTATGTAGCCTATCACGGCAAAATACAGGGATGCAAATGGCAGCGGCTACGGCAGCTGCCATTTGCATCCCTGCAGTTTGCCCAGTGGCCGGATGTCCGGCTGTGGGCGGCCCCAGCTGGCGGCTCCGTGGAATCTCCGCGGAGTGAAGCCAGCCAGAGAGAATTTTGGGGGGAGGGACGGAGTGCCTCCCCCCCACTGCAAATGTCACCCTTCGAAAAGGTAAGTTACTTTCGTACATCCCTACCCCTGAAAACCCACCCAAACCTCAAACCCACCTGACTGAACTATTACCAAGAGTGACCAGCAGTGGCACATACCAGATAGATATTACAGCTGGGAGGAGGGAAAAAACCTCTCTATCCTCCCCTTCAAAAGCATCTGACCCTTGCTCCTTCCCAAAGGGATGCCCCAGTTTCTCACCCCTTTGGCAGTGTCCTGACAGAGGTAACTATGCAGCAGCACCAGCAGCCTTCCAGATTTGTCCCACTTCCCAGGAAGTTGTTGTGCCTCCAACAAACAGAGTTAAGTCCTTACTGGGTGGGGCCAGTTATCCAAGCCTCTTTCCTGGGGCTGGTCTTCTTGACTGGTGTTGGCTACCTTCAACAACAGTGTTTGCATTCTAGAAGAGCAGATGTTCTTCCTGCTGAGGTTGCTGCTATATACTTAGATGAGAACACTATCATATTTTCATTTCAATGTATTTTTTGTAGGGTCAAATTAAGAAAAAGTAGGCATGCCCATTGAGGGTAAATCCAGCCCTTTTTGGACTTGCTGGATTTCCCTGGTGCCCCTGGCTCAGCTTGCATTGTAAGGCAAGCCAGGGGCTTTTTCTTGAAATATGGGAACTTTTTTTGTCCCCCACCCCACCCCTATGGTAAATCGCAATTTACACAAATTGTAGCCAAAATTTGCACAAATTATGCAAATTAGAACAGGAATTTGTGCAAATTATGCAACATATGGCTGGTATTTGTGTAAATTATTCAAATTTTAGCTGCAATTTGTGCATATTGTGATTTACGGCGGGGGGGGGGGAGAATCTGCAAGCTGGCCCTATTTGATGCGGTCAAATCAGGACAGCTAACTGGGAGTCAAGCCGAAGTCCAGAGGGCTGGACTTGTTGAGCTGTTGTTGAAAGCTCAGCAAATTTCAACCCCAGACAGATTCCTCCAACATCTAGTGTGTGTGTGTGTGTGTGTGTGTGCATTTGTGTGTGTGTGTGTGTGTGTGTGTCAGGGGGGATGTCTCAAACCCCAGTTAACTCTTCTCAGACAACTCTTCTCAAGGGACTGTGAGGTAAAGCTATGATGTCATCATGAAAATCATTGGTTGTCCCTTTGTATCTTTTCCCTTTGGATTTAGCTCCATCCCTTTCTCAGGGGCATCTCACTCAACAACAGTGCAGGAGAGACAGTACAGTTTGACGACAATGGAGAAGTAGTCACAGGATTTGATGTTACAAACTGGATAATTTTCCCCAATCAATCTTTTGTAAGAGTCAAAGTTGGAAGCTTCTATCCACAGGCTCCTCCCGGAAAACAGTTAACAATCTATGATGAAAGCATTGTGTGGCCTAGGAAGTTTAAACAGGTAAGACAGAAAAAATCTTACGTTTTGTTTCACAAGAAAAATTGTAAATGGCTAATTTGCACATTTTTGACTCAGCACAACCTACCTTTTCACTTTAGCCTTGATATTATAATCATGCTCCAGGTAAAGTAATAAATTAGCAACAGGTTATCAGAGTTTTATAATGAATACTTCAAACATTTGTTTCATCAAAAACTGCCATCACTGATTGGTGGCATACACTGCTTTCTGTTTCTGAATAGGTGCTCCCCGTGTCTGTGTGTAATGACAATTGCCGACCTGGTCACATCAGGAAAAAGAAGGAAGGGGAGCCATTTTGCTGTTATGATTGTACTCCATGTCCTGAAGGGAGGATTTCTGATCAGAAGGGTAGGAGGCACAGCCTTCACAAATGTCAAGCATATTACATATCTCACCATAACAAGCCAAAATTTTGTAACAACAATTGGGATGGCCTTTGGTCTTGATGTAGTGGAAACATGTAACCAATTCTTGAATATCAGGCTACTACTAGAAGTCACATTGTAGAAGACAATGTGAAACTTTCTTTCACATTCAGACTTAGAGAAGCTTAGCCATACATTTCAACACTCAATACATTCATTTTATGATTTATTTTCATTGGAAAATGCACTTCATAGGTAAAGAAGTCAAAGAATATATATATATATATATATATATATATATATATATATATATATGCATATATATATATATATATATATATATATGCAGGCAGCTACTCACAAAGAATGGGGCCGCGGTGGCTTAGTGTTTAAGACGCTGAACTGCAGACCGGAAGGTTGGCAGGACAGCAGTTCGAGACCCAAGTGCCACATGACAGAGTGAGCTCCTGTCTTCAGTCCCAGCTCCTGCCAGCCTAGCAGTTTGAAAGCAAGAAATTGCAAGTAGATAAATAGGTACCGCCTCGGCGGGAAAGGTAACAGCGTTCCGTGCACCTCGGTGTTCAGTCATGCCGGCCACATGACCACGGAAGCGTCTTCAGACAGCGCTGGCTCTTCGGCTTAGAAATGGAGATGAGCACCACACCCTAGAGTCGGACACGACTGGTTGGGGACACCTTTACCGTTACTCACAAAGAACATGGTGTGAGCTGGGATTTAGATACTGTTAGGTCTAGGTCTGACAGCTGAACTGCGTGCTCACTCAAGTCTGTGTTTCTGGATAGCAACCCTCACCCCTCTATCCAGAAACCTACATGCCAGGAAGACGGAGTAAAGATTACAGGGTGCAGTTTAAATTACTATCTATAGATAAGACAGACATAGGGATGGATGGACTCACCCACACCCACAGAGCACAAGGTTCTCTGAGTTGCCACTGCCACCTGCCCCTGTTCACTGGGCCACATGAGTCCTGGAGGGCTCAGCAAGAGGTCTGGAAGCATCCCAAGCTGCCCACTCCTTGCTGCAAGCCACCATTTTTACACAAGATGGGGGCTCCATAATTTCCATATATTTAATGTTGCACAAAATGGAGGCCATACAGGGCCATTTCCACAACATTAGAGGTGTAAAGGGCCTCTTTTCACTTCTAATGTTGTGGAGATGGCCTGTAGGGCTGTCTTTTTGCACATCATTAAATATACTACAATTATGGATCCCTCATCTTGCATAAAAATGGCAGCTCGCTGCAAGCAGGTATGGAGCGCTCCCAAACCAAGCAGTGCTCAACAAGCATACATGTGAGCACCCCGTGGCCCAGTAAGCAGGGGCCGGTGAATGGGGTGTGGCAGAGTCTGCCAGACAACCGGACCCAGTCGGGCGCTCATGACATCCCTAGATAGACATAAACCTCAACAAAAACTAAGTTGGAATTATTCTTGTAAATTTGGGGGTTCGGACATGAAAGGGTTAATGGGGCCAAAATGGCTGCAAATGTACCATAAGGGTTCCCAAATTTCCCCAGCCTATTTCTTGTTGGAGACATTTGCAGTAATTGCTGAATATTTTTTGGGTGGGAAATTAAAAGTCTTCAGCACTCTGGGTGGTACAGTGGGGTTGAATCTCTTCAAAAAAATGTGGCTCACTTGTTTTTAGTTCAAATTGGTTGATGAAAGAAGCAGTGAGCTAAGTGAGGACTGAAAGGCATAGGGCCAAGCTCATTGTTTCCTTCAACAACGCTGACATAACATTTAATAATATTAAAACCAGGTCCACATATGTACACTAAATTTTCCACCCTATTAACAGATGGTGGAATCCGGTAGCCACCTTGTCAAATATTCTAAAGGGGAAGATTGTCACATTCCACACTTCTACAGGAGTTGAACAACAAACATTTTTTAAACCTTTATCAGTAAAAGAACTGCAGGAATTTCAGTCCAGCCCTATAATCAGTCGTAAAGTTGCCAAGTACATCATGACCTGCTTTCAATGTCATGCCAATCCATGGGTTGTTTAACCCATGAATTGGTAGCTCGCCACTTCTGCTCACTGGCTTTCATAAGCAACCCCATTCCTGGCTTGACTTCTTTGATATTTGAACCTGAACCTCTGGGTTGTTGAGGGACAAACAACCCAAGGATTTAACCCAACAACTAACCATGGGTTGCTCATCAAAGCTGATGCAAAATGGAAGTGGCATCTGGGCAGGAGGCAGTGCACTTGATCACTTGCTGCTGCATGGGCACAATAAGTGATGGATTTTTTTAAACTGTAGTTAGCTGTTATGTGTGAAACTGGCCCATGTGTTAGGAAAAATATAGATGAATGGCCCAAGAAAGTTGTGAGATGGTAAATTCTGTATATTTGTAAATGAATTCAAATATTAAACAAGGTCATAAGTTTCCAATCACCAAAAATAAATAAATCCTAAGTAGGCAGTGCACCCTTGGGAGAGACAGAGAAAGAGAAAGCTTCTGAATAAACATGGTGATCTGGTGACATTTTACAGATGCAAGTGTTGGCTCATAGTTCACACATTGCTATAGACTAGTACATCACAAAGTTGCAAGCATTTTTCTCATATCAAAATTATTCTTTTCTTTCTTCACTTTATGCCTGCCATACATAGATTCCTGTGTCAAATGTCCAGGCAAACAATATCCAAACATGGACCAGGACCAATGTGTTCCGAAGGTTATACACTACCTCTCCTATGAAGAACCTTTGGGGATGACTTTAGCTTTGTCTGCTGTTGCTTTTGCTCTGATAACAGTATTGGTACTTGGAAACTTTGTGAAGCACCAGGACACTCCCATAGTCAAAGGCAGCAACTGGAGCCACACCTACATCCTGCTCATCTCCCTCCTTTGCTGCTTCCTCTGCTCCTTGCTGTTCATCGGACAGCCAAAGAAGATGACTTGCCTTCTCCGGCAAACAGCTTTTGGCATCATCTTCTCAGTTGCTCTTTCTTCTCTTTTAGCAAAAACCATCACTGTGGTTCTGGCATTCATGGCTATCAAACCAGGATCCATGATGAAGAAATGGGTGGGGAAGTGGCTGGCAAATCGGATAGTCATTTCCTGCTCCTGTATTCAAGCTGGACTTTGCATGATTTGGTTAGGTACCTTTCCTCCATTTCCAGATATGGACATGCATTCACTGAATGGAGAAATTATAGCAGAATGTAATGAAGCTTCTGTCACCATGTTCTACACTGTCCTGGGCTACATGGGCTTTCTGGCCATTGTCAGCTTCACAGTAGCTTTCCTAGCCAGGAATTTGCCAGACAGTTTCAATGAGGCCAAATTTATCACTTTCAGCATGTTGGTCTTTTGCAGTGTTTGGTTCTACTTTGTTCCATCCTATCTGAGTACCAAAGGAAAATATCTGGTGGCAGTGGAGATCTTCTCTATCCTAACCTCCAGTGCTGGCTTAGTGGCTTGCATCTTTTTCCCTAAATGCTACGTTATGGTGTTCAGGCCCGACCTAAACATCAGAGAGCAAATAACAAGGGCAAAATGAACGTTGAAGTAAACAGAATGGATGTGTCGATCAGTCTTCTTTTTCCAAAATGTGTGAATAATTAGTCTCTGTTGCATATGAAAGAAAAATATTGGCCTTACTTCCTAATCAAACATGGCCTGTTGTTCTGATAATCATGTAATCAATTCTGTTCCTATTAATTATTAAGTCATGGATTATATTTTTATGCTTTGTGCTGGCTCACATGGTTCTATTCTAGCCCTTTTCACGTGGCTTAATACCTGTAACCATAATATAGCATTTGAGATTCTGAAGGATGAAAGGATCATACATTTTCTAGACATTACAGTGGAGAGGAACCAGAACATTTTCCATACATAGGTGTACAGAAAACCTACAGACAGAAATTCATATTTGTCATGTGGTAGTTTTCATCCTCATTATATTAGAAACAGTTTTCCGTATGGTCAATTTTTAAGAATCCATGGAAATTGTTCTTCAATCCAGGTGTTTGAACATGAGTCTAATTTTCTACAGGATCAGTTAATAGAGAGAGGATATCCTATTACTGTGATAGAGCTGGCAAAAAAAGGGCATCTTACAAAAGCAAGACAGATCTAATGAATAAACAATGGCTGTGGGATGATGACAAATTGTACTGCAGTCTTACATATGATGGAGTTACCAAGGAACTTCAGAAAAGTATCCATAAGTATCGGCACTTGGTGGAGGCCCTACTTGGCTCTACAAACAAACCATGCATCACTTTCAAAAGGACTAAGAACCTTAAGGATTGGTTGGTACATAGCAACACTCAGTTACAAACAAGGCCATTTCAGCTAGTCCTTCCTGGTACCACAGCACCTAGAGGACATCATCCATGTGGCCACTGTATATTCTGCAAATACACCAAAAAATGACAGACTTTTGTGAACCCAGCAGACAAGAAAACATATGAGATTAAACAATTTTCCACCTGTAGTAGTACACAGGTAGTTTACGCTATTGTATTGATAGACATGTAATCTGATTCTATTCCTGTTAATTATTAAGTCCTACTGAGAACACTGGGGGTTGCTCCCTAATAATTGTCCGCTGAAGGACTTGGCTGGTGGCTTCATACCTGTTACATATTTGTCCTTCAGGGTACCGGGGGAGTCAGGCACACCTCCTCTCACTAAATCCTGGATCAATATGTGCTGAACAGTGATTTGATACAAACCTAGTGAACTTTAAAAAACAAAACTCCCTCTCTTACCAAATATCTGGGTAGAATTCACCAGAAGGTGACAGAGAAGCCCCTGGTGAATATAGAGCAATTCATGACTAATCATGCCCAAGAGTTGTCTCTCTCAGTGATGCTATTGATCTGGAGCTGTGCTGTGCTCCATGCTGTATGTTTCATTTGACACATCAGTATCAATGCTGTGGGCGCTATGTCCTATGGCGCTGATGGTAAGTTTGGCATTAAGTCCACTTTCAGTTGTTTACCAGTGCACCCAGCTGACTTTGAATTGCTAGGATTTTAGTTTCTGGGATCTTTCTATTTTTATGCATATTTGCCCAGGGACTGTTCTATTTAATGCTCCTATCTGAGCATTTCAGTGCCCTTTTGGAATGGTATTTAATGACTGATGTCGCTATCAGTAGTTCACTATTTGGAAGATTTTTGTTTGTTTGTTTACATGGCAGACCCAGTCTGGCATTTCAAAGGCATGACTGGCTACACTTCAGCACTTGGCATAGGAGCTTGGGGTCCCTCTGGCTACAGTGAAAAGAGGGGGTCCTAATTATAGACTCGTATTTCTGGGTGTTGAATTATATTCTATGGTTGAATTATATTCTATCTCTAGAATGCCACAGATTAAATGGTATTTGCTGAGGGACTTGCTGAAACCCCCTAAGGAATTAGTGGGCAGATTTTGGGTTTCCAGGACCTACTTTCTTTTTCACTAGGATCCTAAAGTCATCCAACCAAAGTCAGTTACAATATAGTGGTTCAAAAAGGTGGACTTAGAGTTGCAGAACAAAGTGCCTCTGAGCATATGGCTTCTGGATACACAAGGGCTTCGGTTATTTATTTTCTGATTTCATCTACCCCACCCTGTTAACATTTGCAAATAGCAGATCTTTCCTTGGAGCAACAGCCATAGCTGTGTGTACTTGGAAATATTTCATGTTGATGTCAGCCTTCTTGTTTA
Source organism: Heloderma suspectum (assembly GCF_057233095.1). Lineage (NCBI taxonomy): Eukaryota > Metazoa > Chordata > Lepidosauria > Squamata > Helodermatidae > Heloderma > Heloderma suspectum. The sequence goes on along the minus strand of NC_139463.1, from coordinate 87,780,885 downwards.
AGCCTCATGGAAGCTTTTTCCTCAGGAAGTGACACAGAGACAAGACTGTTATTCCAAAAGTCAAAGCTGATCACATCTGCTGAAGTGACTATCTCTGTTAGCTCAGTGAGGCCCTTTGTTTAAAGTAAAGATATATTAATGTGAGAGCGAATCTTCCTCTCACATCAAGCACGTATGAAAAGTTGAACCTCTGCCCATCACTATTGTCAGTGATCCTTTTCCTTCCCTTCCACTCACATGAGTAAGGAAAAATAAAAGCCATTTTCTTCTTTCTACTAGGGATGTCAGAGAATTTCTCCACGAATCTCATGCCAGTGCATTCGGCCCCCCCGAAATTGGTGGAGAAACGGTCTGCCCCCCTACCCCCCCTGGGACGGGACTTACCTTGCTCGAATGTCCCTGGCTCTGGTGGCGGCTCTGGCGGCGGTTCAGCGGCGGTTCGGCAGCAGCGGCCGGTCTTCTGACCAGCTGCCGCCGCCGCCATTTCCAAGTAAAACAAACAAACAAACAAACGTGATAGGCTACGTAAAGATTTACGTAGCCTATCATGGCTAGATTTTTTAAAAACACCATGATAGGCTACGTAAATGTTTATGTAGCCTATCACGGCTGACTTTGGGGAAAAAAAAGCGCGTACGCAAATGGCGGCACCCATGGACGCCGCCATTTGCGTTCCTTATTTTGGCACGGGTAGTCTACGTAAACATTTACGTAGACTACCCATGCCAAAATAAGGAACGCAAATGGCGGCACCCATGGGTGCCACCATTTGCGTACTTTTTTTTTTCTCAAGGTCAGCCGTGATAGGCTACGTAAACATTTACGAAGCCTATCACGGCTGACTGCAGGCCAGGGATGCAAACGGCAGCGGCTACGGCCGCTGCCATTTGCATCCCGGCAGGAGAAGAGGTTTCACGGCCGGAGAGATGGGGTGCTCCCCCCTGGCCAGAATTTCGGCGGGGAGGGACGGGGTGCCTCCCCCCCTGCCCAGAATTTTGGGGGGAGGGACAGAGCGCCTCCCCCACACCACGAAGCAAGCTTCCGGATCAGGTAAGTGACTTTCGTCCATCCCTACTTTCTACTCTCTCTGGTTGATATGTAAAACTGATTCCTGAGATCCGATGAGTCACCTTGAAGTAGGGATGTACGAAAGTCACTTACCTGGTCTCGCAGCTTGCTTCACGGTGGGGGGGAGGCGCTTCGCTTCTCCCCCCGAAATTCAGGCCGGGGGGGAGGCTTCCTGCCTTGCCCGGCCGAAATTCAGGCCGGGGAGAAGCGCCCCATCTTCCCGGCCACGAACTTCAAAAGAAAAAAATAAAATAAGCCCCGCCATAGGCTAAGTAACGATTTACGTAGCCTATCATGGCTAGATCTGCAAAGTCAGCCGTGATAGGCTATGTTAATCATCATGTAACCTATCATGGGTGACTTTGAAAAAAAAAAATTGCGTACGCAAATGGCGGCCCCCATAGGGAGCCACCATTCGCGTTCCTTATTTGGTCCCTGTAGTCTACGTAGAGATTTACGTAGACTACGGCGAAAATAAGGGCAATGCTATTTGCGTTGTCCTTATTTTCGCCGTAGTCTACGTAAATCTTTACGTAGACTACAGGGACCAAATAAGGAATGCAAATGGCGGCTCCCTATGGGGGCCGCCATTAGCCATATGCGCTTTTTTTTTTTAAGTCACCCGTGAAAGGCTACGTGAATATTAACGTAGCCTATCACGGCTGACTTTGCAAATCTAGCCATGACAGGCTAAGTTAATCGTTACGTAGCCTATCACAGGTGTGTGTTTTGTTTTTTTTACTTTGCTTGTAATGGCGGCAGCGGCAGCCAGTGAAAAGACCGGCTGCCGCCCCCGCCCCTGACGAAGACCTGCCGAACCACCGCCAGGACCCGCCACTGGGAGCGACATTGGTAAAAGGTAAGTCCCATCCCGGGGGGGGTGGCGGAGAATTTCTCCCCGAACCTTCGGAGGACGAAATGTGTTGGCACTCAGCCCCCCGAAGTTTTAGGGAAAAATTTTATTTATTTATTATTTATTTATTTATTTCATTTCTATACCGCCCAATAGCCGAAGCTTTCTGGGTGGTTCACAAAAACTAAAACCAAACAACACACAATAAAACAATTTAAAATATATAGAACATTAAAACCACAATATAACAATACAACCACAATAAAACCTAGCAGCAGTACAGGAGTTTAAAATACAGATTTAAAACAGCAAAGATAAAAATTTAGAAAGCTAAAATGCCTGGGAAAATAAATAAAATAAAATAAAATAAATTCTCCCCCATCCCTAGTTTTTCATAGAAAACAACTCCAAATCAAAATACTTCTTACAGAGTGGCTTTAGGGAGCAACTCCTTTTACCTCTAACAGAGCAGTTTCTATGCATCGTCCCCAAACAGACAAAGAAATCAGAATGCAATAAAGGAAAGGTGACTGACTGCAGTCTTGCACAATGATCTATAAGTACCATATTCAAATGGACTAGACATGTGGGGGTTTACGAAAACTGCATGGGATTGTTTTCATGCTTATAGATCCCTCCCCGGGGAAACCTCCCCTTACAAATTGCCTGTACTTCTGAAGGACATCTGAATATTCTGGCCTTGCACAAGGAAAGGACATTCCTGTGGAGCATTAATTACATCAGGACTCCTGGAATGTTTGGGAGTACGAACTTTCACCTGTGAGCAGATTTAGGGCTCCTGCTCTTTTCTGTGGGGCTGTTTGTCATCATTCAACGCATTCCTGTAGCCATTCGGATGGACAGCTGAATATTATGGCCATGTGCAAAGACGAGGCATTGCTAGTGGCCCCAGCACCCTTTGGGTTATTTGGAGATACTCCTTCAGTACACTCATAAGGAATATTGGGGTTCCTGCTTTTTCCTGCGAGGTTGCTTGTAATAGTCCAATGGATTCCTATGGCCCTTCAGAAGTACAGGTGATTTGTAAAGGAAGGTTCCTAGATCATTAATCCTTGTTTTTCTTCCTCTGTCTTCCCATCTCTATCCTGAAGAAGCTTATCAGAAAGCCAGCAAAAAGGAAAGATGAGCAGGCATACCTCCTATTTCTTTCTTCTAATTGGTCCATAAGCCAATTAGACATTTCTCTGTGTGTGTTTTCCCCAATTTTCTACCACAATCCCCATACCCGCATAATCCAGTGTAGAAAATCTTCTCTGTGGCTGACTCACTCCTCCTGCAATGAGCAACCATTTCCCCTTCCTCCCATAGCTCTTTATCAATAGGGTTTTGGTACTTTCTCTCCAATTGGCTGTTTTCGGGCTGCCAGGTTATCTTCCGTCTCCCTGCAATCCCTGTTCCCAAGCCACCTCTCCCACAAGACAAATCAGTCCTTAGCTTTGGAACTCTCTGTTACTCTTTAAAACCTCCCTCCCTGCTTTCTTCCAAAACCCCTCCTTTTGTTTTATCCACCCCACCTTCAACATCTTCTCAACATTTGGGAAGTCCCAAAACCTCCTCACTCCAATCATCCCAAGTTCAAAATCACAAAGCCTCTTTCTTCCCCCTTCCCCCTACTCTTCTCCATAATTAGCGATACACACACTTTGCTAGGAAGACACATATACTCACAGACCTGTATTTTTCTCCATGGTATTTTAGACTGGCATTTGCCTCCCCCTTTGAGGACTAGTCTCCATTTAAATGCTAGATGCTCTTATATGTTCAGTGCATAAATTAAAAGTGTGTCAAAATCCATTTCTCTTTAAAGTGAAACTCCCATCAAAACCCCTGTTCTCAGTTAGACACCACGGCTGGCCCCAGACATTTTGCTCCCTGAAGTGAAGCAGCAGATGGTGCCTCTCACCCACCGAAGTCAACCCAGGCAAGTTGTTTTGGAACATGAGGAGGAAAATCCCACAAGCACTTCACTCCATCCTTGACAGTAAAAATACGATAATAAAAAATTAACAATTTGCTGCCCTTTCATGACACCCAAGATATGCTGCTTGAGGCAACCACCTCATTCTGCCCAATATATGTCCGGCCTTCTCTGTCTCTCTCTGAGCATCTCTACACCAGACCAGACTAAAATCCTGCATTTAAAATGGGATATTCTGCTTAAATGCAGGATCATGATGGACTCCCTTTACATGTGCTTTCTCCCCCCATCCCCTTTTCCCCCTTAACAGGTCTTCCATATGTTTCATTATACAGCTAGATGGTGCTGTGGTCTAGCTCCTCTTATTGTGGCTTTTCCTCTTTTCATGGACAGAACTCAAGTGGAACTCAAGCACTGTAATTTGATAGCTCATTATCTCTGATCTTTAAAAAAAAATGGAATAAAGGTCATTTAGTGCAGGAGATGCCGTGGAGGTTGACGACATCATCTAAAGGACCCACAAACTTCCATGAGTAACCAATCTCAACAGCAGGAAAAAAGCTCCATGTGAAGAAGCCCTCTCTCTCTCGCTCTCTTTCACACACACACACACACACACACTTTTCTATGTGTATAGCTATATCTAACTGTGTCAATAATTTTAAAATACTTTTTATATTTCAATTATAATGACTTTTGGATGTATAATTCTAAGTCCCCTGCTGTATGATTTAAATTCTCTTTAGTTCTTTAATATCCAGGATGAAGAAATTGGAGGTGGAAAAGATGGCAATTCTCATGGTCTTTTCCTAATCCTTTATACATCCAGGGGTTTGTGCAGTTTTGTTACATACTTCTTCTCTGTCCCCAGACAGGGACATACACCAATCCAACTGGAATATTCAAAAAACAAAAAACCTACAGTTTAAAAAAGAGAGCGTTAAGGTTATGAAGTTTTCAACCAAGCACCAAAAAGTAGAGAAATCGTGAGCTATGGCTCAGAAGCCTTAACACCACATTTTCCCTAAGGAGGCAGAAAGAAAGTGCAAGTGAAGTTCCCATTCTCCCAAAGCAGATAAACCATGTAGACAGGATGGAGAATATGGAGAGGTGACTGTGGGGTTGTGGAAAACTGACAACAAATAACTTAAGGCCACCTCCTTCTCTTGTTTTTTAGAGCAGCCTTCCCCAACCTAGTGCCCTCCAGATGTGTTGGAATGGAACTCCCATCCTTGCCAGGCAGCACAGCACCTGGTTGGGGAAGGTTGTTCTAGATCATCCTCTTTTCCAGAATGAGGACAGAACAGATGGGATCTACCAAGGAACTCCAAAACAGGCACAGCACTTTAAGGGCACAATCCTATCCAGATAGTTGCCAGCCTCCAAAATCGGAGGCCACTGACTATTGTATGCAGGGCAGTTGGAGCACGAAGGGGATCTTGTCCTCCATGCTCCAGCCACCCTGCATTTCTGCAGGGCAATTTTGCCCAGCTAGGTGTAGCTTTAGGAAGGGAGAGGGAAGGGGCCTGGAGACATGACAGGAAGCTGCATAAAGCAACTTCTGCAGTCTCCTCCCCTCCCTGCTCCTGGGAGTTCCCCCCTTCCCCATTTCCGTGCTCCATTTCCAAGCATGGAGATAACTGCACCAGCTACAAGGGAGTGGGGGAGGGGGCAGGGAGCACTGTTTCTGGGAACTGAGGTTGGAGCCCTGCCTCTGAACTTGGTTCCCAGAAACCGATCAATCCTATGGTCCTCTAGATAGTGTCTAGTGGCCATAGGATTGCTCCCTAAATAGACTATTTTAGAACTGTCTTGATTAGGTATTCAAGATTCATTAGTTATCTCCTCACTTTGTTTAATGTCTTTAAACTGCTCTTTCTCCATCCAAATTTCACCCATCAACCTTAAATTTTCTGGATATGCAAAATGGTTCTTCCTGGTATGTGAAAATTTCAGAAACATTGGTCAAACTGTTTCAGTTTTATAAAAATTAGAATGACCCACCTCCATCATTGCTTATCATGATGGTCTGTTCAATTTGCTGATGAGCCTTAACACAGGTGTTGCTACTGTGATGCCTATAATAAAGAGTAATTATTCAATGGCAAGCTTGTTTAAGTTATCTGAATTGAAGGGGGCACAGGCTCATAGAATGTATTATTATGTTACCTTTAGGGGTGGACGAAAGTCACTTACCTGTCGTCGAAGGCCGTTCGCGGTGGGGGGGAGTGCTTTGCTGCTCCCCCTGCGAAGTTCAGGCCGGGGGGGGAGGCTTCCCGCCTCGCCCGGCCAAAATTCAGGCTGGGGGGGAGGCTTACCGCCTCGCCTGGACAAAATTCAGGCCGGGGAGGAGGCGCCTCGCCTCACCCGGCCGCGAACGCGAAAGTAAAAAAAAAAAACGCCCCCTGATAGGCTACGTGACGATTCACGTAGCCTATCACGGCTAGATCTGCAAAGTCAGCCATGATAGGCTACGTCAATCGTCATGTAGCCTATCACGGGTGACTTTAAAAAAAAAACAAGCGCGTACGTGAATGGTGGCCCCCATAGGGAGCCACCATTCGCATTCCTTATTTAGTCGCTGTAGTCTACGTAAATGTTTACGTAGACTACGGCGAAAATAAGGGCAACGCAAATAGCGTTGCCCTTATTTTCGCCGTAGTCTACGTAAACATTTACGTAGACTACAGCGACCAAATAAGGAATGGGAATGGCGGCTCCCTATGGGGGCCGCCATTATCCGTACACTCTTTTTCTTTTTTTTTTAAAGTCACCCGTGATAGGCTACGTGACGATTCACATAGCCTATCATGGCTGACTTTGCAAATCTAGCTGTGATAGGCTATGTGAATCGTCACGTAGCCTATCAGGGGGCGTTTTTTTTTTTTCTTTCATAGCAATGGTGGCGGCGGCAGCCGGTCAAAAGACCGGCTGCCGTTCCCACCTCGCTCGAACACCCGCAGAACCACCGGCCGGACCAGCCACCGGGAGGGACATTCGGTGAAGGTAAGTCCCGTCCCGGGGGGGGCGGGGGGCGGGGGGGCGGAGGATTTCTCCACGAAACTTGTTCGGGGGGCCGAACACATTGGCGCTTGGCCCCCCGAAGTTTCGGGGAGAAATTCTCCGCCATCCCTAGTTACCTTTTCCAAGTAGAATGGGGCCATGTATGGGATGCCCCATGTAAAGAAGTTGTATAGAGATATGGAAATAAAGGGGGTTTTTTTCTGCACAATGCTCCTGCTGCAAATATGGCAGAATTCAAATCAAAGATGATGAGGGCTGTTTATAGCTCATTCGTTTTCCCATATTCGTGGGTTAACTATGCAATTTAGGAAACACTGCGGTAAGTGCCAAATTCATGAAATCTCCAAGGATTCCTTTTACCCTCCAATATTCAAGACTTAACACAAAATTATAGCATATACAGAAACAATGACATTCTGAACTTACCAAATAGTTCATATTTCTTTTTTGATCTGCATAATTAACGTTTACGTTTAAAATTTTAGCATGATTCGAACTCACAGCAGTTCTTGCATCTGAAGCTTGTCAAACAAGGTTTCAGTTTGTGCACATCCATCCAGCTCCCTGGCCCCTTCTGAAATGCTTGAATCAGGCTTGCTCACTGATCTGATCATCTGAAGGTCCCTTCTGGGGGCTACACACTTGTAACTCTTTCTAGATTTTCCACTGACCTGAACTTGGGACTACACTCCTCAGTTGGGGGTCCCCATAAGGAATCTTGGGAAGGGGCTACAAGGGGCCTGCCTAGCTCAGGGGCTGGCATGCCTACCCCACACCAGGTGGTAAGGGGGGCTCACATGAGTGGTGCACACTGTGGGGGGCCCTATACTCCTGTCACTCCTTAGGTTGCCCCAACAGGCAGCCTGTGGTGGAAAATTGGCCAGCACGCAGGCTGCCCAGTGACTAGTTCCAGGCCCTATGCCATGCCAAAGCTATGAAAGTGGTATCTGCAATAGATGGTTGCCTATTTTACCCAAGCTGATTACAGCATCCTCCACATGCCGGCAGGTTGCAAACATGCCAGTTACAAACAGAAGTTTTTACATACCTAGGCTTAATGTAGGGTGCAGGGACAGGGTCAACATGCAGGAGCAGGTGCAAATCTGCTAACCTTCTATGTGTGTGTACTCTACTCCCATGGAATGTGTTTTCAGTGCTGTTTCTGTTGAAGGGAATGGATTATCTCGAGATTGTCCTGAAATTCTCCCCCAAGAATGGGCCAAGACTAATATCCGAAGTTGTGAGTGTGTGGTCAAACTACTGGGCTTTGTAATGTACTGAATAATATGAGCAGTTTTGTCCATGTACTTCGTGTCAAGCTAATCTGACCAGGAAGCTCAGATAATACACTTGCTGTGGTCAAAGAGAAGCTGGGTGCAGTGTGTCATGAAGCACCTGCATCTTCTTCAGTTGTTTTGCTGTGCTCGGGGGCCCAAGAACATCAACACAGGGAAAGCGAATTTTCTCCCCTGTAATTATTAGCATGTCTCTGATCAATTCTTCTCCTCACCAGACTCCAAGGATTATCCTGAGGTCATGGAAAAAAAATAACCCTTTACATCAGAAAATCTTATTAAGGCCCCCCATAATGGTCCGAGATGGAAGGAGGAGCAGAGGACTTGGCACCATGACTGTTGATAGTTTTAAGGTATGTGTGCACTAGTGGAGGGTCCTAAGATTTCTACCAGAGGGGAAATGGTTCCTGGGTCCAGGAGATAGGCTTATTGCCTGTTCTGCAATAAGAGATTGCACTCCCTCTGAAAGATCAGGTTCATAGTATGGGGGTACTCCTAGATCTGTCACTATCGCTGGAGATCCAAGTGGCCATGATAGCTCGGAGTGCCTTTTACCAGCTCCAGCGTCCAGCCTCTCCTGGACACAGATAGCTTGGCACTAGTAACCTCAGGACTGGATTACTGAAATACATTCTATGTGGGGCTGCCCTTAAGATTGCTCCAGAAGCTGGAGCTAGTGCAGAACACAGCAGTTCAGCTGTTACTGGGACCTGCCCCTTTTCAGCATACAACGCCTTTGCTGAGGGAACTGCACTGGCTGCCTATTCACTACCAGGCCAGGTTTAAGGTTTTGGTACTAAGCCCCAAATAACTTGGGCCAGGATACCTGAGAGAGCACCTTCTCCCTTACCAACCTACCTCATTACTAAGGTCATCCGAGGGCATGCTCCCGGTGGTTCCACGTGGACCTATGGCCCGACTGGAGTCCACCTGGAGAAGAGCCTTCAGTGTTGTGGCTCCCATCCTATGGAACTCCCTGCCTCTGGACTCAGGCAGGTGCCAACACTGGGTTGTTTTCAGCACATCCTGAAAACAGCTCTTTTCCAAGAAGCCTTCCTTGGTTAACCAGCCTTGGTTTTATTGGCACTCATTTTTTGTTTGTTTGTTTTTAAGAATAATCATGTATCATGTTTCTTCTTTTTATCATTTGTTCATTTTATCTCTTGTTGTTCACTGCTCTGGAATCTGTTTAGATGTGGAGTGGTATACAAATGTTTTAAATAAATAAATAAATAAATGTCATGAGTAGCTTGAGCAATCTGCATCTACTAGTCCTATCTTTCATCAAAGAATAGTTTCATTTCTGAATATTCCTTTAAAAGAAACTAATTGAACTTTGTTTCATCAATACAAGATAGACCAAAAAACTCCATGGAGATACAGAAGTGTATGAAGTATCAGCAAAAGCCCAAGCATTAAAAATACAAGGGAAATGGCACAGACATCCTTTTATGTCTGTCAATCATTTTTTCACTAAGCATTAAAAAAAAAAAAAACAGGGGAAATTGTGCAGACATTCTCTTATATCTGTCGGTCAGTTTTTCACTAGAGAAGGTCAGCTCACATTCAAAGCAGGTTATGAAGAGGCTGACCCTAAGATGTTAAATTATATTGAAGGGGATGTGTGTCTGCAATGGATCTTTCTCTGTCCTCCAGATGGTACTGTTCCTTGAGCTGTTGCTTGGGCTAACATTTCATATTGTGCGCACAATGGAATCTTCTTATCCCAGTGTGAAGTCTCCTTCTCCTAAATGCAGAATAAACGAACGCCTCACTATTTTGCATGAGTTTTATCAACAGGGAGATTTTGTCATCGGAGAGATAGCTTCTCAAGTCTTTTTCTGGTACTTCTCTACTAATTTTAGTGAGAAGCCATCTGCAATTCGGATAAAGGAATTCATGTAAGGAAATACTACAGAGGTCACATTAGGCTGTTTCTTTGCTCTGTTTCTGTAGGAGATCATTTTTAGAGATTAAAAATGTCACATACATGTTAATCTAATGGTCTCCAATACTTTTATAGAACTCCTCTTTCCTATATCATTTTACGTACTATTTTCATCCATCACTCCCTTCTTCTGTGCACTGAAGTTCCTTCTTCAATTCACTGAAGTGGTCTCATTTTGTTGAATTATTTATTTTAATATTTTGGATTTTACAAATGCCATGTTGTACTCTTCCATCTACTGTATGTTTTTCAGAACCAGAAGCATGTCATCTGGTAAGTTTCACCCCTCTCTTGTCTTTTAGCATTAGAGCTGTCTATGATCATTTCATATTATAAAGTTTGTGTATGTTCTCAGGATATGCAATACGTTCCCTGAATCCATGATCTTATGAAAGATTCTCTTCCTACACCTTCATGTATTTCTGATTTTGGTTGCTGGAAATTATCATTTCACTCTTAAATTATTTGATTTCATCAGTGGTTTGGACTATGAGTTGTGGGAACCTTGCCTCACCTGTAGCTTCACTGGCTGTGCTTGGGCAAGCCAGTTTTCCTCAGGTCTCCCCTCTTCCATTATTATCTGCAAGGGAATAATAGATGATGATGATAGAATATGAGAGCAGCCTTGCTCTATCAGACCAAAGGGTAATTTAATCCAGCATTTTCTTTCCTACCTTGGCTAACCAGATGCCAATAGGAAACCCACAAGGAGGCCATGGGAGCAATAGCCCCCTTGTGCTATTATTCCTCAAAAGCTGTGTCAGGGAAATGCTTCCTCTGATCCTGGAAAATAAATAACCATAATGAGTAGTAGCCACTGACAGTCTCCATTAATTAGTTAAATCCCCTTTTAAAGTCTTCTAAATTAGTTTCTGGTACTAGTCTACATAACAAGAATGTTGTAAAGTTTCCTTGAATAATGTATATGAAGCAGGTTCGAACACCGTAAACTACTTCATACATGGGCTTATATAACCACTTGTACCATAGAGACTGAAGACCAAATTGTCTGCATGGAAAGCAACCCCAGATAAATTCCTTGCCGGGTTTGCTGAAGAGAGCACTGTCTATGAGGAAATTACTAACAGAACAGAACAACCATTGATGTATTGCAAAACGTTTGATGAGCTACAGTATATAAATACAAGACGAAGCTGATGTCACAGCTTTTTCCTGGTTCGTTTTCCATTCATAATGGATATCTAAACAGAAGCATCTTTGTGTTATAAGATTGAACAGATTTTGGTTGACTGGAGGAACCTAATGAGCAAAAATGTCTTCACCCCGTCACTGAGCTACTGATGCTTATTTGCAAATCCAGAATGCGCAAGTGGTTAATAAATCCATCAGTGAGGGGTGGCGGAGTTATGCCGGGAATTGTGTTTTTACAGGTAGAATTCCAAGAGCAGCATCAGAAAGCTTTATTTCTTTATTTCCTTTATATTTCACCTTTACCTCCAAGGAGCCCAAGGGGGTGCATATGATCCTCCTCCTCCATTTTATCCTTGCAACAACCCTGTGAGACAGGTTAGGCTGAGAGGTGGTGACTGGTGCAAAGTCACCCAGTGAGCTTCATGGCCAAGAGGGGACCCAATCCTGGGTCTCCCCAGTCCAACACTCTAACCTCTGTACCACACTGACCCTAATGCAGTGTGGAGCATTGTTGCTACACATAATTTAGAAGTAATCAATGTCCCATCAGAGATAATCAAGGGTGTAAGAAATTCTATTTCTCTAAGATGCTTGAGCTACTTTTATTGTTTTATTACAGAGTGTGTATCTTTTATTACAGTGTAATGCCGAAGAACTACCAGCATATCTTAGCCCTGGTATTTGCTCTAAAGGAGATCAACGAGAATCCCAGAGTCTTAACTAATGTCACCTTTGGGTTTCACATCTATGAGAGCTACCACAATCCACAGATAACTAATATGGGCACCCTTGGTCTACTTTCCACATTGCATAGGTTCCGACCCAACTACAAGTGTGATGTGCAGAACAATCTGATAGCCATCATTGGGGGAATTTACTCTCTCATCTCTCTTGAGATTGCCACAATCTCAGAGATTTACAAGATTCCACAGGTAGGTTTTGTAGACATGAGTTGGCTCCTTCACCCCATAATGGCTGTAGGAGCAGGCTTTGACATTTGGCCCAGAGACTCAGAGACACAGGTCAGCAGAGTAGCCAGTCAGTGTTTCCACAAAGCAGGTGTTTCACTGGTATTGGGTCCCAAAAATGAAGAGGGAATCCCAGGCAAAGAAAAGCAGACAGGAAGATGATGACCTTTGGCATTTGCATTCTGTGAATCCCATAGATGCAAGTTTCATCTGGTTTTTGGCAACTGTGAACAAGAGACAAGTCGGCAGACAGTGAACATTTGGACTCAGAACCAAAGAGAGGCAGACAGAGCCTGAGGCAAAGAAAAAGGCTGGCTTAGATGTTGTTTGTCTACTTAATCTCATGGAGGTAGTAGGGAAGACAGAGAGACTGGCCATGTAGCTGGCATTTGGCTCAAAACCCTATAGGAGCAGATAGATCCCAGGCAAAGTGAGAAGCAAGCAAGCAGACAGACAGACAGGCAGAGTTTCACAGGCATTTGACTCTGACAACTCCCTTTCACCCTCATGCATGCAGGATTCAGAAGGAAGTCTTAATGCTCACACTTCCCACTATCATACTATTGGCAGGAAGTCAAGACGGTGGCATGTTTCTCCTATTTGTAATTTTTGTGTCTTCCATCCACTGTCAAGCATTCTACTACTCTCCTAGGGGCTTATACATGCCAAATAATATTCATAAATTAGAAAAATGAAAATGAATGTGAACTGAAAATGATGGGGTGGTGACTAGACTAACATAGGTGGAAAACTCAAAACATGCCTGTTCCATGGCAGCAAGCATGGCAAAGAAATTGTTCTTTTCGGCCAACATTGTGACTGCACAGAGATATCTGGTAGATATTTTCTGAGCAAAGGCCTATTACAGTACTGACGGGCCATGAGAACAAATTTGGACCACAGTAGCTGAATCTGACCAATGCGTGCAACACTTTGCAGGTAAAACTGATCATGTCCATGCTAACATGGCTGAACATCAGGAAAAATTTCCTGACCATTAGAGCAATATGACAATGGAACCAATTCCCTAGGGAGGTAGTGGGCTCTCCCACACCGGAGGCATTTGAGATGAGGCTGCTGGACAGCCATTAACTGCCCCTGCTTCACAAAGCCTGTGCCATTATTTATTATCATTATTACTGTTATTGTTGTTATTTACAAATTTTGCCAAGTTTCAGAGGAGAGAACCCTCCAGGAAGGAAGCCTTTGCTAAACATGTTCTGTGCACCTGCATTCGTGAACAATTAATGAAATGATGCTGCTGGACCAGGAGCCTATTCCTAGTCTGTGCAGCGTGGCAGCAACAGCAGCAGTAGGCACAGTGGTGCCTGCCTCACTGAGCAAAATATTCCCAGTAACAGGAGAGTCAGGTGGATTGGAGCTTTTATTACAGGGAGATAGTTGTCCCACCAGCGAATTGACTGGCAATTCTTGGGAACAGTCACAGTGCCAATCAGGGCTGTGTGGCCCATAGATAGGGTATGGATAGCCTTTGTGGCTAACCTATATCATCAACCAGGAGTTGTGGTGCTCAGGAGGGGATGAATCAGGGAGGCCACACTCTGCACAAGCATAGATGTAGGCTAAGAGGGTGTGGGAACAAATAGCCCCCCCTTTTTTTGGATGGAATATGGCTCACCGAAATAAACATCAGGCTAGTCACCTGTAGATACTGACTTACCTATCCGATAAATTTCAGTTTCTTTGCAGATCCTGATTTAAGCTTTTAAAATGTGGCTTTATTCAAGCCAGCACGTGTCTCAATTCTGCCTTTCCAACTCTGCCAGCAAATGTTTTTCACTTTCATTTTTATCTTCTCTCTCTCTTTTTGCATTCTTTTTATATTAAAATAACTCATGTCAAACAAACAAGGGTGCATCTTACACTTTCATTTGTTTTTGAAATGCATGCACACTTTATTATGTGGCATACAGTGACAGTCACAAATTTAAGTTGATGGGCAAGCCACAACATCTCCTAGACAGAGGTAGCCTGGCCCCATGAACTACTAAGCCTAAGTTGGAATACTGTAACACATTTTACATGGCGCTGCTTTTGAAGACTTCTCAGAAGCTTCTGTCAGCACAGAATGCAGCACCAAGATTGGCATGATCACGCTATTGCCATTTCTGTATTTATTATTTGTTTATATCTATGAGGTCCCTATCAAATAACTTCCTGAGATGTCACACAATCTTTTTCTTTAAAAACAAAAACAAAAAACAGGCAATTATACCATAAAATCTAACTAAAATATAAAAGAAGGCCGCAAACATCAAGACAAAACCAGCATAATAAAATCCAGTATAAAAGCCAACATAGGAGAACAAACATATTTAACCTGTTGCCAAAGGAATACAATGTTGGCAGCTGCAGGTGAGCTTCCCTGGGAAGGGCATTCCAGAACTGGGTAGCCATCACCAAGAAGGACCTCTGTCTAGTGGTCACAGTCCAAACTTCAGATAGATGGGGCATACAGAACAGGGTTTCTGAAGATAATCTTAGGGCATGGATAGGCACATAAGAGAATAGACATTCCATCAGGTACCAAGAGACGAAGCTGTGAAGAATTTTAAAGGTCAAAACCAGCACTTTGAATTGGACTCAGAGGTGACATGGAAGCCAGAGCACATGGGACAGGGCTGGTGTAATGTGTTGTATCACCCAATCATGAGCAGCAACATAGGTCCCCAATATGTTTCTAGGCAGGATTCAAAGTGCTGGTACTTATCTATACAGTCCTAAATGGCTTAGGAACTGTGTGCATAGAGGACTACAACATAAGCCTGACAAAACACTGTTCTTCATCTGAGGCTCTTGTTCAGGTCTCCTTACCATTTCAAATTAGAATAGTGGTGGCCAAAGAGAGAGACTTTTCTGACATGGCACCCTGTTTATAGAAGGTACCTCCAGAGAGGCACACCAGGAACCAACTGTATTGTCTTTTCAGATTCAGGCTATGATGTTTTTATTTGCCCAAGTATTCTAGCACAGAATGTGAAATACGTTTTACCTATTGCCGAATGCTGTTGTTTGCTTTCTTTGTTAATTTCCACCAAATAAACTGACATGATAATTTTCTATATTTGGGCAGCAGGGGCAGGGGGACATAATTCAGTCTTCAACTTAAATTTGTACAGGTGAGACACTGATGTGCCAACTAATCTGGGGTTTATGAGATCTAGAACCCATTTATACATATAGGCAATTTACCCAATGAGATGTTTGGCAAAAATGATTTCAAATGCAGCCATTTTGCACACACAACTTTATTCCATTAATAATAAAATGGAATGTTCTATTTCAGCTCACTTCTGGATCTTTTTCCCCATCGTTGGGTGACAAGTCAGTATTCCATCCATTATACCAGATGGTTCCAAATGAGACTCACCAGTACACTGGGATTGTTCAGTTACTTCTGCATTTCAAATGGACATGGGTTGGGCTTTTTTCCATGGATAATACCTATGGAGAACAGCGTTTGCAAAAATTAGTGCCACTGCTTTCAGAGGGAGGCATCTGTGTTGCTTTTATACAAAAAATACAAACATCAACAAGAACTGATGGAAAGGAAGAGTTGTTGCATAGTGAACTGGAAAAAAATGCAGCTTTCATGGAAAATAAAGCCCACGTATTTCTTGCCGATAGTTCACGTCCATCTATACTTAAAATTAGCTGGGTTCTTCAACAAGCAGTCCTAGATTCTCATATAAGTAAGGTATGGATTATGACAACATATTGGGATTTCACATCAAGCACCAGTCTAAGGGGGCATGATATACAATTCTTCCATGGTATGCTATCATTTGCAGTTCACTCAGAGGAACCATTAGGATTCCAGGAATTTCTTCAGAGTGTAAATCCCTCCTGGGTAAAAGAAGATGGCTTTATCAAGGTATTCTGGGAGAATGCCTTTGATTGTTTATTTAAAAATCCTGGTGTCAATGAGATGACCAAAAAAGACTGCAGTGGAGAGGAGAAACTACAGAGCCTTCCTGGAACTTTCTTTGAAATGAGTATGACTGGTCACAGCTACAATGTTTACAATGCTGCCCATGCTGTGGCAAATGCTCTACATTCCATGCATG
This sequence comes from Heloderma suspectum, assembly GCF_057233095.1. Classification (NCBI taxonomy): domain Eukaryota; kingdom Metazoa; phylum Chordata; class Lepidosauria; order Squamata; family Helodermatidae; genus Heloderma; species Heloderma suspectum. The sequence goes on along the minus strand of NC_139463.1, from coordinate 87,764,550 downwards.
AAGCCAGATCCAAACACAGATCATTGGTGGCTGAAAGGAAGCAATATTCCCAGACTCTGCAGGCATGGCAGGTATTTTCAATTAAAGGCACATCTCTTATTTGTTTGGACTGGGAGATGGCTGTGGGGAAGGTTAGCTGTCCAGACCAGTCCTATCTAAATCCATGTAAAACGTTTCAACTGTATCATGCCCCTATACATGTCAGGCATTTAGCTCTTCCCAGTCTCTCAGTGTATCATGTTTTGAAGTTACAGCATATGATGTATTAGGGTTAGGTTTAACTGATCTAACTTTGTCTCCATCCCCTTTTATATTGACACCTGATTAGTGACTTATTTTGAAGGGTTTACATTAAGAGAGCATGTAACTGGGGATTGAGGAATGCCTCAATCCCCAGTTCACCAGAATTGCCTGCCAAAAGTCCTGTCTCCATTAGTTTAGCAACTGAAGACATACAACTCTTCTCAAAGGACAGATTTTGTCTAGGGGTCTCCAATCCCAGAACACTGAGTGAATGCCTAGAGGTGGCTAGATCCAAACAGATGTAAAATAATCTCAGTGCATCTAGGATAGTTACTTGTCAAAGTCATAGTAAAAATACTTTGTTGTCCCTTTGTATCCTTTCCCCTTTGAATTTAGCTCCATCCCTTCTTAAGGGGCATCTCATTCAACAACAATGCAGGAGAGAGAATACAGTTTAATGAAAATGGAGAAGTTGTCACAGGATTTGATGTTATAAATTGGGTAACATTCCCAAATCAATCTTTTGTGAGAATTAAAGTTGGAAGTTTCATTCCACAAGCTCCTCCTGGAAAAAAGTTAACAGTCCATGATAAAAGCATAGTATGGCCTACAAAGTTTAAACAGGTGAGATAGAAAGCATCTTGTTCAATATGAAAAATTGTAGATCAATAATTTACGTGAGTCTGACTTAGCCAGACCTACTGTTTCATTTGCATTATTGGACCAGGTTTGTTATTGTTATCATACTCCACTTAAAATAATGCATTAGCAATAAGATATCAGTGTTATATTTTGAATTTTTCAATTTTTGGTTTCATCTTCAAGGCAACTGACATTACTGATTATTGGCATTTATTTCCAGTTTTTTTCCCCAACATTAAAATAGTGGGTGGAGATGTGGACAGAACACTGCAGGGGTAGGGAATTGAGGCAATTCCTGATACCTTGTACACAATCATGAGTCACACTTACAGACGGATTATCCCAGGTTCCTTCTAACTCTAGTAATGTCTACAATTAACTTCCCCCATCTTTCTTTCATTCAGACACACACATACAGCATATTTAGTTGAACAGTTCCACAAGGTGTTAATCATGCCTTGCAAGTCAATATCGGGGACTATTCAAGATCAGTGGTGAGCAACTTGGAATTAGCTTGACAATTTTAGGCTCTTAAAAAAACACACACACAAATCCTGGACATTCTCTCTTAGTTGTGTCAGGATTCCCCTTATGACCTGGACCCTCTGAGCAACTCCTTAAGGATCACTTGCTTCCTTCTTTTACCTTCCCCTTTCCAATACCATGGGTTTAGGCTGTAGACATAGGGTGATCGACACTCTAGACACAGGGTTTACTGGTTTACTGGTAAATTAAAGCAAGCAAATCACAACTAAAGGTATTTACACAATGGAGCAGAATGATACAAATGGCATTAAGAGAAATAAAACTTGCAAAACACAAATTCCTTTACTCTAGCTGTACTTAGACTTCTCCAGGCTGCTTCCTCCTGCTCCCTCTTCAGGCTCTGGTCTTCTCAACTCTGCTCTTACTGTCTGGTCTTTCTGACTCTCTTTTTATACCATCCTCCCTCAAAATGAAAGTACTGTTTCAAACCTGAAGAAATGAAACTTAACTAGGGAAATGAAATCACTCCTCTCAGGAATACCCCTCCCAAAAAAAACCCCAGGCCTCTAAGCCTGACCTTTCTTCCCTTTGCCTCTGTAATGCTCAAACCTTCACAGCTTGTAATGCTGATGTATGTATGCTGCCACAGATGCATATGTGCCATTATTTCTTTCTTACTTGCCAGACAATAATTTGTCTTGTACTGTTAATGTGTTTTGTTGGTTTTTTGCTGTTTTTTAAATCCCAACAATAAGATTTATTCAATAACCAAAAAACCATTCAATTGAACATGTTGTGTCAAGGGCTTTCCATGTTCACTCAAGCTCCAAAACGCTAAGAATTAATCTGAACATTCACATTCTGAACTGGTGGCTGGATGCAGTCATGGCCAGCATAAGGACCAATAAACTGAGAAGGATTCCTGATAAGACAGTAACCTTATAGGTGGAAGGCTCCCAGGTCTGGAAATTGAGTTGTTTACTTGTTCTGAATGGGGTTGCACTCCCTCTGAAGGAACAGTATGGGGGGTTCTCTGGATCCATCTTTGTCCCTGGAGGCCCATATGTCCTTAATGGTTGACAGCACTCATTACTAACGTTGGCTGGTGCAACAACTATGCCTGTTCCAGGACAGGATTGCCTTACCCACAGTGGTTCATGCACTCATAACCTCACAATTAGATTACTGTCATGCACTCTAGGGCTGCCTTTGCACCTGGTTCAGAGGCTACAGCTAGTAAGAATTCAGCATTTAGAATGCTCAGTGGGGCATCCAATCATGTGCACATTACACCTGTGTGAAAAGAACTGCACTGGCCACCTATTAATTTCACAACCATTTTCAAGGTTCTGTTGTTGACATACAAAGCCCTAAATACATCAGAAACAGGTTACTCCACAGACCGCTTTCTCCCATATATACTGCATCAAATTTTACAATCTTCAGAGGAGGCTTTGCCATTCTCCATTACATGACCAACAGAATGCTCCCAGATTACCTGCCCTCTGGAACACCTTCCACCTTTTGGTTTGGGAAGCAGAAAATATGGTGCTTTTAAAAAGTCTACTGAAAATGTACTTATTTACGCAAGCTTTCGCTGGCTTGTAACTAATTATAATGTCCCTGCTCCATTTTACTGTTGCTTTTTATTTATTTTTCGTTATTGTATTGCAATTGTTTATTAACACTGTATTTGGACAGTGATTTTAATACTTTTGTATGCCTTCTGCTTAGAGATTTCAGTATATCAAGTGGTATGCAAATATTATCAATCAATAAATACAATCATCTACCCCATTTAGAACACCATGTTTCTTTACATCAGCAAATGAAACCACAACTATCAAAAACATATTTTTCTCAGTCCTAACCATTCCCCACTGATGTTTCTGACTAGGTGCTGCCCATTTCTGTGTGTAATGACAACTGCCGTCCCGGTTACATCAGGAAAAAGAAGGAAGGGGAGCCATTTTGCTGTTATGATTGTACTCCATGTCCAGAAGGGAAGATTTCTGATCAGAAGGGTAGGAGGCATAATCTTCAGTGTTGTCAAGAATACTATATATCATACCACAGTTATCAAAACTGATACAATGAAAATTACTATGGTTTTTGGACTCATGGAAGTGGAAACAAGTCAAATATCATGCTACAGCTAGAGATCATGTTGCAGAAGCATGTAAACCTTTCTTTCCATTTCAGGCCAAGTGATGCTTGGTCATGGCTTTGGTCACAGAGTTTTATAGTTCGTTTTAACTGGAAAATGCAGGTAAAGAAATGAAGGGAGATATATGTAGGCAGCTGTTGACAATAATTTAATAAACAAAAAAACCCTTTTGTTATGTTATGTTATGGGTTTTCCATGTTCTCCCAAGTAAAAAATGCCAGGCTGTTAAGGGCCATGCCATTAACAGATGTGTTATTTAGGCAATATGCATATGGAATGGTATCCTATCCTATGGTTAGTTGCAGCTTCACCACTACCTTGGAGCTGGATGGCTGTCAGTGGCAGAGTGGTGGACCTAAGTCCCAGATTTGCTGTTCACTGAAATAGACACATAGAGTCTGTCATGCAGCTGAAGCTACCATTCAACATTACAAGTACCCAATTTGAAGGCCAACTAGTCCAACCCCCTGCACAGTGCAGGATAAGCTACAGGTGAATAATTCCTTAGTTCTCCTCCTGTGCATCTCCCATACAGGCTTTTGGTTACTTTTGTAATCCTGAAACAGAAATCCTGTATACTAGGTTGATATTTCCTCATAGGGCAGAATGAGTGAAATAACTGAGACAGAGAGGGATGGAGAAACAGTGCTTTACTTTAAAATTATTTTTAAAGTAGTTTTTGCATTTATAGCACACAAAGGTTTCAGACTTTGGATTTCAAAGGTTACTGAACAGCGTCGTATAACATCATATATGCAAACTTAGGCCCAATCTACATGGCTGATTTAGTGCAGAGCGAGAGCACATTGGGGTTCTTCATGACAGGTGATGCTATCATCAATCTGCAGCAACCCTGCAGCTTCCCTCTGGAAACCACGCGTTTTCACAAAGTTGTTTTAGTGCATTGTTTTCCTTAAACATGGCTCCCACGCATTTCTGCTGCAATGTATCCCATCCCCCCACATTAAATTCTGGGTGTGCCTAGGGGTGTTTGCGTGACCTAACAGTGACAGTCAAGGGGTGGGGACACCCCTTCCCCTCCCTCATTCCCTCTTTTTTGCCATTTTTTTTTGCCATAGGACACTTTTGGACTAGGGATAGAGGAGAATTGCTCCCTGACTCTTTGGGGGGCCGAGTGCCAATGCATTCGGCCCCCTGAAATCGGCAGTGAAATTCTCTGCCACCCCTCCGCCAACCCCGGCACGGGACTTACCTTTGGCAAATGTCCCTCCCGGCGGTGGGTCCCGGCGGCAGTTCAGCAGCGTTTCATCGCAGGTGGGGGCAGCGGCCGGTCTCCCGACTGGCTGCCGCTGCCGCCATTGCAAACAAAAAAAACTAAAGTAAAAAACAAACAAACACACCCATGCATAGGCTACGTGACGATTTACGTAGCCTATCACGGCTAGATTTCCAAAGTCAGCCGTGATAGGCTACGTAAATCGTCATGTAGCCTATCATGGGTGACTTTGGGAAAAAAAAAAGAAGCACGTACACAAATGGCGGCAGCCCATGGGAGCCGCCATTTGCATTCCTTATTTTGGCACGTCTAGTCTACATAAAGATTTACGTAGACTACAGCGAAAATAAGGGCACGCTATTTGCATTGCCCTTGTTTTCGCCGTAGTCTACATAAATCTTTATGTAGACTAGACGTGCCAAAATAAGGAACGCAAATGGCGGCGCCCATGGGCCGCCGCCATTTGCGTATGCGTTTTTTTTTCAAAGTCACCCGTGATAGGCTACGTGACGATTTACGTAGCCTATCACGGCTGACTTTGGAAATCTAGCCGTGATAGGCTACGTAAATCGTCACGTAGGCTATCACGGGGTCTTTTTTTTTTTTACTTTTTGTTTCGCAGCCGGGGAGACGGGGCGCTTCTCCCTAGGGGTGCACGAAAGTCCCTTACCTGTCCTCGAAGCTTTTCGCAGTGGGGGGGAGGCGCTTCGCTGCTCCCCCCGTGAAGTTCAGGCCGGGGGGGAAGCTTTCCGCCTCGCCCGGCCGAAATTCAGGCTGGTGGGGGAGGCTTCTCGCCTCGCCCGGCCGAAATTCAGGCCGGGCAGGAGGCACCTCGCCCAGCCACGAACTAAAAAGTAAACAAAAAAAAAACGCTCCCGTCATAGGCTACGTGACGATTAACGTAGCCTATCACGGCTAGATCTGCAAAGTCAGCCATGATAGGCTATGTAAATTGTCACGTAGCCTATCAGGGCTGACTTTTAAAAAAAAAAGCACGAACGCAAATGGCGGCCCCCATAGGGAGTCGCCATTCGCATTCCTTATTTGGTCGCTGTAGTCTACGTAAATCTTTACGTAGACTACGGCGAAAATAAGGGCAACGCAAATAGTGTTGCCCTTATTTTCGCTGTAGTCTATGTAATCTTTACATAGACTACATCGACCAAATAAGGAACGGGAATGGCAGCTTCCTATGGGGGCCACCATTATCCGTACGCGCTTTTTTTTTTTTTTAAAGTCGCCCGTGATAGGCTACATGACGATTTACGTAGCCTATCACGGCTGACTTTGCAAATCTAGCCATGATAGGCTACGTTAATCGTCACGTAGTCTATCACGGGGGCATTTTTTTTCTTTTATTGGAATGGCGGCGGCAGCAGCCGGTCGAAAGACTGGCTGCCGCTCCCGCCCCGGACGAAGACTCGCCGAACCGCCGGCTGGAACCGCCGCCGGGAGGGACATTCGCCAAAGGTAAGTCCCGTCCCGGGGAGGTGCGGGGGGTGGGGGGGTGCGGAGAATTTCTCCCGAAACTTGTTCGGGGGGCCGAACACGTTGGCGCTCGGCCCCCCGAAGTTTCGGGAGAAATTCTCCGCCAACCCTACTTCTCCCCAGCCTGAATTTCGGCTGGGTGAGGCGGGAAGCCTCCCCCCCTTCGCCTGAACTTCGGGGGAGAAAGTGAAGCGCCTCCCCCCCACCGCGAAGCCAAGCTGCGAAAAGGTAAGTGATTTTCGTACATCCCTATTTTGGGCACAGGCTTCTTTTCCCTACTACTTTTCAGTAGCACTGTTTTAACTATTCACAATATCACAGTAGCACTGTTTTAACCATTCACAATATTGCATTAGCATGCTTTACCCATTCACAATCTGTAGCCTGTTTTTACCATTCACAATGTCACAGTAGCTCTATTCTCCCATTCACAATATCATAGTAGCCTCCTTTACCCATTTACAATCTGTAGCTGCACTGTTTTAACCATTCACAATATCGCAGTAGTGCTCTTTTACCTTTCACAATATCCCAATGGTGGATGAGATAGGAGAGATGCAAACTACAGGGGCTTAATTCAGTGCTTCCACTAAACTTCTCTGAGCAAGGGAGCCTGAACACAGGCGGAAACAAGCATTTCTCATTGGTTGAACAGTTACACGGTTGATGATGTTCAGTTCTACTTGCTGGACTCCACCCACCCAACCGCAAAGTATGGCTGTCTCAAGTGCCATGTGACCCATGAAAGCAGGTTTTAGGTAGTATATACTCTGCTCTTCTTGCTTCATGTGCCACTGATGGACCAAAGCGATTTTATGAAAATCCAGATATAACCACAAAACGCTTCAGAAAGCATCACCATGTAGATTCCCCCCAGTCAAATGGAAGCCAGTAGTGAATGAGGGAGAACGATGCTGACTAGGACTAAAGTGCCATGCTTCCATCCTACCAGGAACCCTTCAGCACTTGATAAACCATTGAGCACTTGATAAAACAAGAAACAGATTTTACTTAACAGGGCTGGGAATAGGGAGAGGAAGCAACAATATCCAAATGAATAAATGATTTAAAGTAAGTCTCTTAAACAATAAAATAAAATAAAATAAAATGGAAAGAAGAAAAGGAGTCCAATAGTGATATGTTTTGTAAAGGTAAGTCATTTCTTAAAATAAAAACTGTCTCTAGTTATGTAGGCCAGGACTCAGAAGTAATTGTAGGCCTCAGTTACTGACAATTGGTTCTCAAGTAACTACTGGCTGGGCAGAACTTTCCTTTATAACCTCTGTCCTTCTCTCTACTCACTGTCCCCTCTGAAAGAATCTCCCTATAGTGGCTCATCAGAGTCAATCAAGGCTGATATGCTGCTATTCTACCAGAGGTTGCACTCATGCTGCATTCAATTCCCTTTCCCATCCTGTGAATAATATCATATCAAACTCCATAAACTAAAAAGGAGTGAAGAGGGATGGGCGAAAGGCCCTTACCTGGTCCTGCAGCTTTTTTCGGGGGGGAGGCACTCTATTTCTCCCCCTGAAATTCTTGGCGGGTGGGGAGGTGCCCCGACCCTCCCCGCCGAAATTCTGGCCGGGCGGGAGCGCCCTGCCTCTCCTGCCGCAAAAGAAAAAAGTAAAGTAAAAAAAAAAAACGCGATAGGCTACGTAAAGATTTACGTAGCCTATCACGGCTAGATTTTCAAAAAACACCGTGATAGGCTACGTAAATCTTTACATAGCCTATCACAGCTGACTTTGGGGAAAAAAAAAAAAAGTGCGTACGCAAATGGCGGTGCCCATGGGCACCGCCATTTGCGTTCCTTATTTTGGCACGGGTAGTCTATGTAAAGATTTATGTAGACTACGGCAAAAATAAGGGCAACGCAAATAGCTTTTTTTTTTTTCAAAGTCAGCGCTTTTTTTTTTTCAAAGTCAGCCGTGATAGGCTATGTAAAGATTTACGTAGCCTATCACGGTGTTTTTTGAAAATCTAGCCGTGATAGGCTATGTAAATCTTTATGTAGCCTTTCACTTTTTTTTTTTTTTACTTGGAAATGGCGGTGGCAGCAGCCGGTCAGAAGACCGGCCGCCACCGCCACCGCTGAACCGCCGCCGAACCGCCACCGAACCGCCGCTGGGAGCCACTGCCACGAGGGACATTCGCACGAGGTAAGTCCCATCCCGGGGGGGTGAGGGGGTGTCGGAGAATTTCTCCAATTTCAGGGTGCCGAATGCATTGGCATTCGGCCTCCCGGATATTCGTGGAGTAATTCTCCGACATCCCTAGAAGAATCACACTTTTTTCAAAACTTACAAATACCTTATACTTATTTTGGAGCACAGCACATGCTACACCTTCTCCCTTACCAAAGACAACAAATGGTTTTCCAAAAAAACACTGTATAAATGAAGAAATGTTACTACAAAGTGAACCCCATGTAAGTCTATGGGGAAAAAACAGACAATATCTGTCAAACTGCTGAATGTTATATATAAAATTTTGAACTCCCATAAATGAGCAGTTAATCATGCTTTCTACTGTAAAATTGGCACAGTTCAGTTCGGTGGGGTTTTAATATTTAATATTTTCAAATTTTCTCAGAAAATTCTTTGGCCCACCCGATAGCGAGAAGTAAAGTTGCCAACTACATCATGTGTTAGAGAAATTAAACAGACTGAGAAAGCTAGGCATTATTGTAGAATAGAATAGAATAGAATAGAATAGAATAGAATAGAACAGAACAGAACAGAACAGAATAGAATAAAACTTTATTATGGTCAAAGACCAGCTCAGAAAAGGAACTACATTAAAATTATCTGCCATATATCCCCAATCAAGTTAAATAGACACTTCAACACAGTGGAGTACTAATGTAATGCATATGAGCCATATTGGGTGAATGGCATTACTCTCCAGACTTTGTCTTTCATCCAGCTAGGTAAGTCTGAGCTCCCTCAGCATCCTTCTTCGAAGAACTATTGCGGCTGCAAAAAATTTGGCGACACTATATGTAAATGTTGAATTAGTGTCAGACAACAATATGTAGGCATATTGTCCGCCTGTACGTCCCGGAAAGTGATTCATCAATGGGGAGATGCCGCACGAATATCTCCATAAACTGTACACCACAGCAAAACGTGCTCTGTAGTTTCTATCTGTTCCATGCCACAGGGGCAGAGGTGGTTTGACCAGGGGATCTTTTTGTACCATCCCTAGACAGTTTAAGGTAAATGCCCTACTATATTTATGCAGTTCCAGATGTTCAAGATAGGGTGCAGCTGTTACAATGTATCTGTAGTCCTCCCTGAAATAGAATTCTTTGGCACTCTTGAGGTCACTTTGTCTCTCAGTATCTGGAATGCGCTGCTTGATAGTTTCCATTGCCTGTTCAAAACCCATATTTCGCAAGGGAAGCCCCAAGAAAGCTATTTTCTGTTCAGTTGACTGAATCCAATTGGATTTAAAATCGTCTTGCAAAATTAGTGGGGCAACGCCAGTAGGAAAATATGACAGTCTAAGCCAGTACACAAGAATAGCCACCCAGACCCTTGCTTCAATTTTGACTTGGCCAGTCTCTAATCTTATCTTTGCATTGGAGACATCCCTAGGAACACCCAGTATTGCCCTCAAAAATTTTGATTGTATGTATTCTAATGTTTGGGTATTGGATAGGGATGTACGAAAGGTACTTACCTTTCGTGGATTATGTTTAGGATTGGGAGGGAGGCGTTCCATCCCTCCACGCGGAATCCTCGCCGGGGGGGAGGCGCTCCGTTCCTCCCCCCCCCGGAATCCTGGCTGGCCAGCTGTGCTCCGCAGTGATTCTGCGGAGTCGCCGGCCGGCTCCACCAGCAGCCAGACATCCGGCCGCTGGCTATCAGGGACGCAAATGGCGGCGGCCATAGCCACCGCCGTTTGCAGCCCTGCAGTCAGCCATGATAGGCTACGTAAATGTTTACGTAGCCTATCACGGCTGACTTAAAAAAGAAAAAAAAAAGCGTGTACGCAAATGGCTACGTGATAGGCTACGTGATAGGCTACGTAAATGTTTACGTAGCCTATCACGGCTGACTTAAAAAAAAAAGCGTGTATGCAAATGGCGGCGGCCATGGCCGCCAACATTTGCGTTCCTTATTTTGGCATGTCTTAGTCTACATAAACATTTACGTAGACTAAGATGGCGAAAATAAGGGGAACGCAAATCCCGTGGTGTCTACGCGATTTGCGTTCCCCTTATTTTCGCCGTCTTAGTCTACGTAAATGTTTACGTAGACTAAGACGTGCCAAAATAAGGAACGCAAATTGCAGTGGCCATGGCCGCTGCCGTTTGCATATGCGCATTTTTTTTTAAAAAAAAAAGTCAGCCGTGATAGTTTTATCTAAATGTTTATTTGGCCTATCACGTTTTTTTGTTGTTTTTTTAAAAAACTGGAAATGGCGGCGGCAGCAGCCGGTCAGAAGACCGGCCGCTGCCGCTGCCGCCAGGAAGATCCGCCCAAGGTAAGTCTCGTCCCAGGGGGCGGGGGGGCGGGCTGTTTCGCCACTGATTTCAGGGGGCTGAATGCGCTGGCATTTGGCATCCCTGAGATCCGTGGCAGAATTTTCGTACATCCCTAGTATTCGGGAAAGGCCCCAATTGAGACCCATACCGTAATTGCGCTAGTACTTTTGCTTGGTATAATTTGGAGGGCTAAATAGGGATGTACGAAAGTCACTTACCTTTCCCTGGATTGTATTCGTGGGGGGGGGAGGCGCTCCGTCCCTCCCCCTGGAATCCTCGATGGGGGGGAAGCAATCCGGTCCTCCCCACCGGAATCCTGCCCGGCCGGCTCTGCTTTGTGGCAGCTCTATGGAGCAGCTGGCCAGGGCTGTCCGCAGCCGGAGTTCCAGCTGAAGACTGGCTGATGAGGACGCAAATGGCGGCCACTGTAGCGGCCGCCATTTGCGTCCAGCCAGGCTGCCATGATAGGCTACGTAAGTATTTACGTAGCCTATCACGGCAAGCCAATTAAAAAAAAAAGGCATATGCAAATGGCGGCGGCTACGGCGGCCGCCATTTGCGTTCCCTATTTTTCGCCATTTTAGCCTACGTAAATATTTATGTAGGCTATTATGGCGGAAAAAAAAGGGGAACACAAATAGCGTAGTGGGCGCTATTTGTGTTCCCTTTTTTTTGCCATAATACCTTACGTAAATATTTAGCCTAGTGGGCGCTATTTGTGTTCCCTTTTTTTTCTGCCGTAGTAGCTTATGTAAATATTTACCTAGGCTAAAACAGCGGGGGGGAAAGGAATGCAAATAGCGCCCACTACACTATTTGTGTTCCCCTTTCTTTTTCACCGTAATAGCCTACGTAAATATATTCCTAGACTAAAATGGCAAAAAAAAGGGAACGCAAATGGCGGCCGCCGTAGCCGCCAAATGCGTACACCATTTTTTTATTATTATTATTGGCTTGCCATGATAGTCTATGTAAATACTTATGTAGCCTATCACGGCAAAGACCAGGATGCAAATGGCAGGCCCAGCAGCCCGTTGAAAGACCAGCTGGTGCCACCGCTGCCAGACCTGCCGCCAGACCCGCCGCCGGACCCACCGCCATCCAGAACATCCGCCCCATGTAAGCCTCGTCCTGGGGGGGATCTGCAGGGGGGGCGGGGGGGCAGGCCGTTCCACCACAGATTTCAGGGGGCCGAATGCCAGTGCATTCGGCGTCACTGAAATCCATGGCGGAATTCTCCGCCACCCCTAGGGCTAAAGGGATATAGCGGTCTCCTTGCGTTCTCATAAATTGTGCTATTGCTGACGAGCTTCTCTGTGCATTTAATGCCACATATTCTCCATGAGCCTTCCTGGAACCATTTGCTACCCCTAAATATTTGAATTGGGAGACCTGCTCAATCTTATGCTGGTTTATCATCCATGATCTGATTTTTGGTCTTTTTGCAAAAGTCATGATTTTTGTTTTTTGATAATTGATCATAAGATCTTCTTCCTCACAGTATTCAGTCAACTTCTGCAATGTTCTTGTAAGCCCAATTGGAGTCCTTGAGACAATAGCGGCATCATCTGCATATAGTAAAGTAGTTATATGCCTCCCCGCAATTTTGGGGGGATGAAAATCAGTATGGTTTAGCTGGGCTATCATTGAATCGATGTAGAAGTTGAACAAAAGTGGGACGAGAAGAATGCAGCCTTGCTTTACACCTTTTTTTGTTGGAACAGCCTTTGTAAGGTGGCTGAGAGCACTACATCTGACTTTAAGGGAGGTGTCCCTTTATAGAGTCTGAATGAGTAGGAGCAGGTGCCTATCAATGTTGGAGGCCTCTAATTTCTTCCATAGTTTGACCCTCGAGATAGAGTCAAAAGCTGTCTTAATGTCTATAAAGGCTACATAGAGCAAGGTGACCTTGTTTGAGATGTATTTCTCGATGAGATGCTGTAGTACCAAGCATTGATCTATGGTAGAGCGACCGTCCCTGAAGCCTGCCTGCTCCTCCACCAATACCATATCCTGTTCCAGCCAGTCTTTAAGCTTCCTATATAAGTGCCTGGCATATAATTTACCAATAGTACTTGATAAACTCATGGGCCTGTAATTTGTGGGGTTCTCTCTCTTTCCCTTCTTGAATATAGGAACAATAATGGCAGAGCCCCAATCTTCTGGTATCTGCCCAGTCATGTCAATGTAGGAGAATAGCAATGCTAGAGCCGGGCCCCACCATTCTAAGTTATTTTTGACTACCTCTGGAGGGATTAGATCTTCGCCCAGTGCTTCGCCTGCTTTCATCTGGGCAGCAAGATCATAAATTTCTGAAGCCAAGACCGGGGGCCAAGGCGGACCATCTTCAAGCTCAATATTCCAGGCCACATGGGCAGCATCAGAATCCTTGTATAATGATGGAAATGCTTCTCCCAAGCCTTTGGATGAATATAACAGTCTGGCAATGTTGGTCCACAAATTGGCAAGATCTTTATCAACCGCCAGAACATGGTCGGGTCCTTAGATTTGGCTGTTTGAATCAGTTTCACAGAGTTCTCCTTCCAAGCCTTTTTTTTCTTTTGTGTCAGTAGCTGTTTGTAGGATTTTTTCTGTTCAAGTTCTTGAGCTGCCTTCAGATCAGAACTAAATTGATACTTTTGATAGGGCTTCTGTAAGGCTTTTTTTGCTTGAACACATTCCCTATTGAACCAGGGCTTCGAGGGTGGATGGTGCCATTGTTGAGGCACCCTTACTCTCCGAGTGAAGGCTTGTTTCAATTCTCAGGCTAACTCCTGATATAATTCCACCGGGCTCATTATTTGGGTGTTAAGTATTATAGATGTCCTAATGTTTTGCACATTGTCTGATGCAAGTATGGCTGTTCATCCTTGGGGTCCATTTGACATGACGGTGAGCTTCCCCCTCAGGGACTATCATAGGGATATAGCGATTGGCACTTCGTAGATAGGGGTGCGGGGCTTTCCAAGTCAATAAGACTGGGAGATGATCACTGTGAAGTTTTGGGACGACTTAGGGATGTAAGAAAGTCTCTTACCTGTATCGAAATTTGATTCACGGTGGGGGGGAGGCGCTCCATCACTCCCCCCCGAAATTCTGGCCGGGGGGGAGGCGCTCCGTCCCTCCCCCCCGAAATTCTGGCTGGGGGGGTAGGCGCTCCGTCCCTCCACCCTCGAATCCTGGCCGGCTGGGCCGCAAATGGCGGCGGCCGTAGCTGCCGCTGTTTGCATCCCTGCAGTCAGCCATGATAGGCTACGTAAATCTTTACGTGGCCTATCACGGCTGAGTGAAAAAAAACCCCGCGCGTATGCAAATGGCGGCGCCCATGGCCCGTAGCGTCTATGTTATTTGAGCTCCCCTTATTTTCGCCGTAGTCTACGTAAATGTTTACGTAGACTAGACGTGCCAAAATAAGGAACGCAAATGGCGGTGCCCATGGGCGCCGCCATTTGCGTACGCGCAGTTTTTGGGTTTTTGTTTTTCACTCAGCCGTGATAGGCTACGTAAACATTTACATAGCCTATCACAGTATTTTTAAAAAATCCAGCCATGATAGGCTACATAAATCTTTACGTAGCCTATCACTTTTTGTTGTTGTTGTTTTTAGGGATGTCGGAGAATTTCTACACGAATCTCCGGGAGGCCGAATGCCAACGCATTCAGCCCCCTGAAATTGGTGGAGAAACGGTCCGCCACCCCCCCCACCCCCCGGAATGGGACTTACTTTTGGCGAATGTCCCTGGTGCTGGAGGCTCCCAGCAGTGGTTCGGCGGCGGCGGCCGGTCTTCCGACCGGCTGCTGCCGCCGCCATTTCCCAGTAAAAACAACAACAACAACAACAAACGTGATTTTTGTGTAATCAATGGACTGCTGTTTTGGTGTCTGTATCTGATATCTCCAAGGACCTCTGGTTACATCTTATTCAACAAAAACTTTTGTTTCAGGTCTATTGGATGCCACAACATCTGTTTAACAAAGGTTTGTTAAACTTGGCTAATTGTTGGAGGTGTAATGCAGTTTAATGCTTCTTTTATTCATATGTTTTAGAAATGCCCAATAGTTGCCTCCTTTTGGGAAGAAGTTATCATACAGATAAACTTTGCATGGGAAAACTCTTTGATATTACTAATGTACATGTTCTTTTAAACTATTTACCTGCTTTTTTGGAATGTAACACATGGTCAGTGTAAATGGATTTTTTGTGCCCCCTTGGCTGCTAAAAGACTGATATTACAGTACTGGAAGGATAACAGCTCACCACCTATAATGCAATGGATTAAAGACTTAACAACTCTAGCAACATTTGAAAGAGTAGTATATAGGTGTCACGTAGGAATGGACTTATATTTGGATATCTAATCTGCTTTTACTGAAGTTTATGTGTAATCTATTTTTCCCTCCCCGCCCCCTTAGAATGTGGTAATATTTGAACCTAAGGACTTTAGAGTATGTTGTTATATTTTTTGGTTTTGTTATGTTTTTGTTTATTTTGTTGAAATTCACAATAACAAATGTTTTAAAATGTCCATTTTTTCTTTTACCAGAAGTAACTATTATTATTATTATTATTATTATTATTATTATTGCTTTCCATAGATTCCTGTGTCAGATGTCCAGAAGAACAATACCCAAACTTGGATCGAGACCAATGCATTCCCAAGGTTATAAGCTATCTCTCATATAAGGAACCTTTGGGGATCACCTTAGCTTTGACTGCTGTTGTTTTTGCTCTGATCACAGCTTTGGTACTTGGAACATTTGTGAAGTACCATAACACTCCCATAGTCAAAGCCAACAACTGGAGCCTCACCTACATCCTCCTCGTCTCCCTCCTTCTTTGCTTCCTCTGCTCCTTGCTCTTCATTGGCGAGCCAAGGAAGATAACCTGCCTCCTTCGGCAAACAGCTTTTGGTATCATCTTCTCTGTTGCTCTTTCTGCTCTTTTGGCCAAAACCATTACTGTGCTTCTGGCATTCATGGCTATCAAACCAGGTTCCATGATGAGGAAATGGGTGGGGAAAGGGGTGGCAAATTTGATAGTCATTTCTTGCTCCTTCATTCAAACAGGATTTTGCATGATTTGGCTAGGTACATTTCCTCCATTCCCTGATACGGACATGCATTCACTGACTAGGGAAATTGTAGCAGAATGTAATGAAGGTTCAGTCACCATGTTCTACTGTGTTTTGGGCTACCTGGGCTTCCTGGCCATTGTCAGCTTCACAGTAGCTTTTCTTGCTAGGAAGTTGCCAGACAGTTTCAATGAAACCAAGTTCATCACATTCAGCAAGTTGGTCTTTTGCACTGTTTGGCTCTCCTTTGTTCCAGCCTATTTGAGTACCAAAGGAAAATATCTGGTGGCTGTGGAGATCTTTTCCATTCTAACTTCCAGTGCTGGCTTACTGGGTTGCATCTTTTTCCCTAAATGCTACATCATTTTGTTCCAGCCCAGCCTGAACAACAGAGAACAAATAATAACAAAAGAACTAACAGTTTTTTAAAAATCTGAGAATCAGGCTTGTATTCTAATTTTGTAAATAATTAGTTGCCTATGAAGAAAAAACAATGAATCTACTTCACAACTGAGGAAAGTTTGTTCTATTAACTACTGTGGAATCTGATTCTATGCTTCTTTACATAGAAGTTAGTCATAGAATAGTAGGGCTGGAAGGGGCCTACAAGGCCATCGAACTCAAGTTCACTGAGTTCAATGGGGGTTGCTCCCAAATAAGGTCCACTGTACTGGTTCAAATGTCATTGCTGGCTCATCATGGGTGATTTAACTCCCTGATGACCCATGGCCTATTTGCCTGCTATTTTGAATATGTAGCCCCCAATTGGGGGTTGTGGCATGTTATGAGAACCCAGCCATCATGGGTTATTTGAGGGTTAAAGAACCATCAGAACCCACAGTAGTAGGGTTATGCAGGGGTTTTTAATAATCTAAAATGACCCACCGTGTCATAAGAACTGGGTCACTGAATTCAGCAGGACTTCCTTCTGAGCAAATTATGGGTGTTAGAGAATTCCGCCATGGATCCCAGGGGGGCCAGATTCCAGTGAATTTTGCCCCCTGGAATCCGTGGTGGAACACAGCCCCCTGCCCCTCCACCCCACGAAAGCCCCGTGAAACGGAGGCTATCTGGCTGCGTCACCTGCTCTCGCTTCAGCTTCGGCTCTGGCTCCAGCTCTGGTGGTGGTGGCGACTGTGTAGGGGACACCATTTGCATTCCCGCTTTAGCTGTGATAGGCTATGTAAATATTTACATAGCCTATCACGGGCTTGCGTACACATTTGCCATTTGCATCTGCACCAGCCCAGCAGCGGCTGGAGGCCCCGCTGCGGGTTGGCCCAGCTGGCGGCTCCACGGCCTGGCCATGGAGCGGAGCCGGCCGGGCAGGATTCCAGGGGGGAGGAACAGATAGCCTCCCCCCCATCGAGGATTCCGGGGGGAGGAACGGATTGCCTCCCCCCACCTGCGGAACCCGGCAGAGCCAGCCAGGTAAGCGGGGTTTTGTACACCCCTAGAGCAAATATTAAAAACAGTGGCAACTGTTGCCCATTGTAGCTGGTGGACTGGAGGCTGGGTTATAGAGGCAGAGCCAAGGGGTCATGAGAGGCAGAGCTGTCTTTTGAATCCTCAGCAGCCCATATGACAGAAAGGGTAAAATGAGGCACATGGGTGCAAAGTACAGGCTGTGGATCCACACAGCCACACAAAAACTCATTTAGACCCAGATTCTCCTGTTCCAGCAACAACTTCCATTGCACAGATAATCAAGTGACTTTAATATCAAGAGTGCAAAATAGTGTGGGAGAATGCACAGAGATGATGATAATGAAGAAGAAGAAAAATTAGGGCTATAGAAAAATTAGTCTTTTGAACTGAGCAACAAGTTCTAAGAACACCTAAAATCCACCCCTTTGCATGTAGTAATCATCATCATCTTGAAGCCATCGTCATCTTCATCATAACCATCATCATCATGACCTTGGAGCCAACAGAAAAGTGGCTTTTGGAACACAGCAAGTCCTGAGAGCATTCAGAACCCACCCCACTGCATGTAATCAGCAGCAGCACCTCAGAAAGGTGACAGAAATCCATCTTTAGAACCAGAGCACCCAAAACCTACCCTTTTGCATGTAACAGTAAGATCAATCAGGCTTGATTTCTGTAACGCACTGTATTGTAATGCACTGTTTTGTTACCTGTTTTAGGATGGGGCAAAGTCTTTTGACTGTTGCTATTTTTAAACCATTGGGAATCAAAAACCCTTACAGAGCTGCTGCAAATCACCAGGAGGTCTACAAGCAGATCCTGATCAACCATTGACCCAGCCCTGCCTTAGCAAATGCAGGAAGGCCACCTTGAGAAAATTTCAGGTACTGGCCAGGCACAAACCTAGACAGCATAGTAAGAAGCAGAGACATCACCTTGCCGACAAAGGTTCGTATAATCAAAGCTATGGTTTCCCAGTAGCAACGTATGGCTGTGAGAGCTGGACTATAAGGAAGGCTGAGCGTCGAAGAATTGATGCTTTTGAACTGTGGTGCTGGAGAAGACTCTTACGAGTCCCCTGGACTGCAAGGAGGTCAAATCAGTCCATCCTAAAGAAAATCAACCCTGAGTGCTCATTGGAAGGACAGATACTGAAGCTGAAGCTCAAATATTTTGGCGACCTAATGCGAAGAGAAAACTCCCTGGAAAAGACCCTGATGCTGGGAAAGATTGAAGGCACAAGGAGAAGGGGACGGCAGAGGATGAGATGGCTAGATAGCATCACTGATGCAATGAATATGGACTTTCCAGAGCACACTCCGGGAGATAGCGCAAGACAGGAAGGCCTGGCATGCATTGGCCATGGGGTCACGAAGAGTCTGACATGACTGAACGACTGAACAACAACCCCAGTTGTGCTTTCTGTTCTATAAGCTATAAGGCCACAGAACAGGAAATGGCCCTATAGCATTTCACTAAGGTGATCCTTGAGATTAGGGAGGATCTCTTTATTTAGGATGGTTTTTTTGGAAACCTTTACTAGAATGTCTTTCTGGCAGGAACCTATGTAACTACCTGTGAAGCTGAAGGTCTGCTCTGATGCTGCTGGGTGGTTCAGTCGTGGTTTGTTCTACTGGGGACTTCAGCATGGGGATCCCTAGCCCATAGCTGTGGAACTGCATTCAGAATATGCAAGGGATTTGGCCTTTTGTCTTCTGATCTCATCCATCCCACCCTGTTAATGCTTGCAGATTAGGGATGGCAGAGAATTTCTCCCCGAAACTTTGGGGGGCCGAGCGCCAACGTGTTCGGCCCCCCGAAGAAGTTTCAGGGAGAAATTCTCCGCACCCCCCCAACCCCCTGCACCCCCCCCCCGGGACGGGACTTACCTTTCTCGAATGTCCCTCCCGGTGGCGGGTCCCGGCGGCGGTTTGTCGGGTCTTCGTCAGGGGCGGGAGCGGCAGCCGGTCTTTTGCTATTTGCGTTGCCCTTATTTTCGCCGTAGTCTACATAAAGATTTACGTAGACTACAGCGACCAAATAAGGAACGCGAATGGCGGCTCCCTATGGGGGCCGCCATTTGCGTACGCGCTTTTTTTTTTTTTTTAAATCACCCAAATCTAGCCGTGATAGGCTACGTTAATCGTCACGTAGCCTATCACGGGGGCATTTTTTTTAACTTTTTATTTCACGTCCGGGCGAGGCGAGGCGCCTCCTCCCCGGCCTGAATTTTGGCCTGGTGAGGCGGGAAGCCTCCCCCCCCTGGCCTGAACTTCGCGGGGAGAGCAGCGAAGCGCCTCCCCCCCACCGCGCAAAGCTGCGAGACCATGTAAGTGACTTTCGTGAACCCCTATTGCAGATAGCAGATCTTGCCTTGGAGCAACAGCCACAGAAATACTCACTCACCAAGTAATTTTTTTTTCATTTTGATTTTAGCCTTCATGTTTAGGCCTGGTGGAAGGAAAAAATAAAGGCCAGTTTTCCTCTGTCTAACTTCTTTAATCATTATTACACCTTTTTCAAGCTCTCAAATACCAATACTGTCTCAGAACTGAAGTTAGATGAACAAGTCCAAGTTTTGCCTTGGGGAGAGACACAAGAAAAGGCTGTCATTCTGCAATGGCCAAGCTTATTACACTCCTGAAGTGACCCCCTTTGTCAGCTCAACTGTGGGGGGGGGGGGTTGCTTAATTTAAAGAGACACCAGTGAAGTACAGTGGTGAGAAAAAGTCTGTGAACCCCCTTAGGATTGTCACATATTTCCAACCTAAAATGTTATTAGATCTTAATCTAACCCCACAATCCTAGATAAAGAACAATAGATAACCTGACTCAACAAATGACACACAAACACGATGCTTTTTCAACATTCATTTAACTGATTCAGCATTCAATATCCACGTGTGAAGAAGTATGCGAACCTTTAGATTCAATACCTGGTGGCAGCCCCTTGAAGAGCAATGACTTCAAGTAAGCGTTTTTCCTGTAACTGTTGGTCAGTCTCTCACATCAGTTTTGAGGAATTTGGGCCCATTCCTCCTTACAGAACTGCTTCAGTTCAGTGATGTTTGAGGGCTTACTTGCACAAACAGCTCACTTCAGGTCCTGCCACAACATTTCAATGGGGTTTGGGTCCAGACTTTGACTAGGCCATTCTAAAACACGGAATTGCTTCATCAGCAGCCATACTTCTGCAGATCTGCTTGTATGATTAGGATCATTGTCCTGTTGCATGACCCACTTTCAGTTCAGATTCAGCTCACAGACAGATGGCCTGACATTCTCCTCTAGAATTTATTTTTATTTATTTATTTATTACATTTATATCCCGCCTTTTTTCCTCCTTAAGGAACTCAAGGCAGCATACATAATCCTCCTCCTCCTCCATTTTATCCTCACAACAACAACCCTGTGAGGTAGGTTGGGCTGAAAGTCTCTGACTGGCCCAAAGTCACCCAGTGAGCTTCCATGGCTGAGTGGAGACTAGAACCTGGATCTCCCGGCTCCCAGTCCAACACTCTAGCCACTACACCACATTGGCTCTCTGATATGCTGCAGAATCTTCTGATACACTGCAGAATTTATGGTTGTGTCAATGATGGCAAGCCATTCAGGTCCTGAGGCAGCAAAGCAGGCGCAAACTATCACATTCCCACTGCCATGCTTGATGGTTGGGATGAGGTTCTTCTGTTCAAACTCAGTGTTTGTTTTTCACCAAACATAATGTTTCTCACTGAGGCCAAGAAGTTCTACCTTTGACTAACCTGTCCAGAAGTTCCAGAAGTCTTGGGGATCATCTATGTCATCTTTAGTGAACTTCAGACAGACAGCAATGTTCTTTTTAGAGGGCAGTGGTTTCCTCCTGGCTATCCTCCCATGAACACCATTCTTGTTCAGACTTTTTCTGAGCACTGAGTCATGAACACTCACATTAGCCATGATGAGAGTGTCTTGCAGATCCTCTGGGGTTCTTATTTTACTTCCTGGATGATGCACCGGTAGGGGTGGTGGAGAAATCCACCACAGACTCCTATGAGACCCCCAGAGTCCATGGCAGAATGGACTACCCCCCCGCCACACCCACAATTCTCCCCAGATGGACCCTACCTGCTGCCAGCCAGTCCGGGTCCATCCGCTGCCATCCATCCACTGCCCCGGACTGCGGATGCAAATGGTGTCCAGCATAGCCGACGCCATTTGCATCCCTGCTCTTTTTGGTGATAGGCTACACACCTGAAACCGCATTAGTTTGGGGTTCGGTGGGTGGAGTCCCACAAGTGGAAATGAATTTTATCAACTGCCTAGGTGCAGGGCAGTGAATGATTGGAGGCTTACTCTCATACATCTCCCCCATCCCCCACACTCAGTGAGCTGCAATGGAGGACAAGTTACTTCCAAGTAGGCATGTTTAATACACAGATCTCCTCTGTGTTCAGCCATTCTCTGTGGGATTAGGGGACATTTGGGGGCCATTACCTTTTAAAATGAGTAAGGCTCTGCTTCATAAGAATGGACCTTCACACTGCCATAACATCATACTTTTAAAATGACAATCTTGAGGTTTGCTCTCTGCCACTGCCACTCCCTGCTCCAAGAGTCAGTGACGTCTAAGTGGAAAGAGAGTTACTTTTGAGTAGGCATATTTATCCAGCACACACTGGTAACAGCAGTTTCAAAGCAAAAGGGCTGGCTGCCCGCCTCTGCCCCACTCCCATGGTCAGTGAATATTTAAAACAGGCAAAGGAATTCTCCAGACCTCTCTGCTCCTGTACTCAGCAAACTGTAATTGAAATGATTTCTGGGTAGACATGTTTAGCCCTCTGCTCCCCCCTCCCACAACTTTCCCTTCTTCCAATCAGCACTGCTCCCAGCAGTACTCACCTAGGGCATTTCAGGTCACACAGACTCCCAAACAGAAGCCATTGTGACAGGAAAATCCATCAGAAAACCAGTTTCCCCAGACCCCTGGATTTTACAGCAAGAAACAGCATTCTTGCTACAGATAAGGGTATGCATCATGTGCCACAATTGTCTTGGGGCCACAACAAGACCAGAGTAAATACCCTATGTACATAGGCCTTAAGACTTTTTTTTTCAATCCAGGAAGGCTCCTTGCACTTTTTGTTCAAGAGAGCAGTCCCCTCTTTTTCTTTCACTGTCTTCCCTTCTCAGTCCTGAAGAAGCTCCGTGGAGCTTCCAATTCACACAAGCAAGCAGATAAAGAAAGGTAGACCTCCTATTTCTTTCTTCTAACTGGTGTATAAGTATATTAACCCTTTCTCTTTCTATTTTCCTTTATATTCTACCACAATTCCTACACCTGTACAATCCATTGGAGAAACCCTTCTCTGTGGCTCACTCTCTCCCCCTCGTCACCACCAAACATTTTCCCTCTGCTCACATACTTAGCTCTTTCTCTATACGGTTTTGGTACTTTCTCCCTAGTTGGATCTGTTCTCAGGATGTTCCTTAAAATCCTGTCAGGTTATCTTCTTTCTCTCTACAAACCCACTCCCCATCACCTCTCCCAAAAGTCAAATCAATCTTTGGCTTTGGAACTTCCTGTTGCTCTTGTATACCTCCCTGTCTGCTTTCTTCCAAACACCTTACATTTGCTTTACTTGCCTAGCCTCCAAAATATGCATTACATTTTTAATCAGACCAATAACAACCATACTCTCAGTGGATTACGAACATACTGAAATGCAATATGAACATTTAATAATATAAAATACAAAACGAAACAGCAAAGTGACCATGAATAGATAAACATATATAAAAGCAGCTATAAAAACAACTAGAATTCAGTGTCTAAATTGCCTGGGAGAAAAGAAAGGTCTTTGTGAGGTGACAAAAAAATCTAGGCACCAGGTGAATCTCTTTGGGGAGGGCATGTTTACTGGCACAACTGAGAAGGTCCTTTCTCTTGAAGCCACTCAACTAGCTTCCTTCAGTGCAGACTCCCAGAGGACTACCTCTGAAGATGAACTAAGAGTCACAGGAGGTACATCCTGGAGATGTTCTTTTAGATACTCTGTCTTCAAGCTATTCAGGGCTTTAATGGTCAATACTGATACTTTGAAATGGGTTTGGAATAGGACTGGAAGCTGGTGCAGCTGATAAAGCACTGGCGTCACATGATCATATTGGGAAGTCCCAGTTAGTAACCTGAAACATGTGTTTTGAACTAACTGAATTTTCTGACCTTCTTCAAATGCAGCCCCACATACAATGCATTGCAGGAATTCAACTGGATGTTACCAGAGTGTGGATAACTGTTGCCAGGCTATCTCTGTCCAAAATATATCACCTGTGACCCTAAACTGATAGAAGGCACTCTTGGCCACTGGGGCCAGTTAGACCTCAAGTGACAACTGGTCTAGGAGCAGCCCCAAGCTGTGTACCTGATCTTTCAATTGGAGTGTTGCGCAGCCCAGCCAGAAAAGGTTGAAAACCACTCCACCAGACAGATGAACAACCCAACAACAGTACCTCCATCTTGTCTGGATTGAGCTTCAGTTTCATGACCCTCATGTAGTCCATTACCCTGCTCAGGCATAGATTCAGAACATCCATTACCTCACCTGGGTTAAATGAAAAGTAGAAGTAGAGCTGAGTATCATTGGCCTTTTTTTTTTGGTACGTTATTAGTTATACAAACTAAGAAACAAATTATAACCAAAACTGGAGGATGACATTACACAGTTGGGATGAGACTAAAAAAAAAATAAAAATCAACCTTGTCTAAAGTACGATATAAATCTAATCCATAAGATTAAAAATAAAAACACAAAATTTTAAACATCTGTGTCAAGTTTCTTATTGAACACCATCACAGGGAAACATGGGTAAGTGAAGGCAAAAAAAGAGGTAAGGATTGATTAATATATGTGATGAAAGGGAACCACACCCCATCCAACTTGTCTATATTAGACTTTTTCACACACAACTTTGCTGTGTTGTATCAATTTCTCTGACAAGGCAATTACCCACACTCCACTTTTGCATGGAAAGATTGTTAGCAATTTTCCACTGAGCAGCAATTTCCATATGAACTGCAACTAATAACAGAGTGACCAACTCCTTGTGGATTATAGGAATCCCTAAGTGGTCAGTAAGGGACAAAAGAGCATGGGCTGGAGTAGGAGATAGTTGCCCTGTGATGTCAGAAATTTTCCCAAACACAGCTTCCCAAAACCTTTTTACCAGCTTACCTGCCCACCACATATGCATAAACAAACCTATTGTACTGCAACCTCCCCAGCAAAGTGGTGAATGTGAGTTATCAATATGGTATAATTTTGGAGGTCCCCAGTGCCATCTATAAAGCACTTTAAAAGCCACCTCTTGAATTCTAGTAGAAGCTGTTCTTAAAGGTGGTTGAGACCACATTTACCACCATTTATATTCATCCATTTTAATTTCTAAATCTTCCTCCCAACCCATCCTTATATTACTGGCATTGCTCACAGTGGCATTTATTAATTGTTGATATATGTTGTTGTTTATTCAGTCAGTCGCTTCCGACTCTTCGTGACTTCATGGACCAGCCCACGCCAGAGCTTCCTGTCAGCCGTCGTCATCCCCAGCTCCCCCAAGGTCAAGTCCGTCACCTCCAGAATATCATCCATCCATCTTGCCCTTGGTCGGCCCCTCTTCCTTTGGTCTTCCACTTTCCCTAGCATCAGCATCTTCTCCAGGGTATCCTGTCTTCTCATGATGTGGCCAAAGTACTTCAGTTTTGCCTTTAATATAATTCCCTCAAGTGAGCAGTCTGACTTTATTTCCTGGAATATGGACTGGTTTGATCTTCTTGCAGTCCAAGGCACTCTCAGAATTTTCTTCCAGCACCACAGTTCGAAAGCATCTATCTTCCTTCACTCAGCCTTCCTTATGGTCCAGCTCTCACAGCCATAGGTTACTACGGGGAATACCATTGCTTTAACAATGCGGACCTTTGTTGTCAGTGTGATGTCTCTGCTCTTCACTATTTTATCAAGATTTGTCATTGCTCTCCTCGCAAGAAGTAAACATCTTCTGATTTCCTGGCTGCAGTCAGCGTCTGCAGTAATCTTTGCACCTAGAAAGACAAAGTCTGTCACTGCCTCCATGTTTTCTCCCTCTATTTACCAGTTCTCAATCAAGCTGGTTGCCATAATCTTGGTTTTTTTGAGGTTGAACTGCAACCCAGCTTTTGCACTTTCTTCTTTCACCTTCGTCATGAGGTTCCTCAGCTCCTCCTCACTTTCAGCCATCAGAGTGGTATCATCTGCATATCAGAGATTGTTAATGTTTCTTCCAGCAATTTTAACTCCGGCCTTGGCTTCAACAAGCCCAGCACATCGCATGATGTGTTCTGCGTACAGGTTGAATAGGTAGGGTGAGAGTATACAACCCTGCCGTACTCCTTTCCCAATCTTAAACCAGTTTGTTGTTCCATGGTCTGTTCTTACCGTTGCTACTTGGTCGTTATACAGATTCCTCAGGAGGCAGACAAGATGATTTGGTATCCCCATACCACCAAGAACTTGCCACAATTTGTTATGATCCACACAATCCAAGGCTTTAGAATAGTCAATTAAACAGAAATAGATGTTTTTCTGAAACGTCCTGGCTTTCTCCATTATCCAGCGGATATTGGCAGTTTGGTCTCTAGTTCCTCTGCCTTTTCTAAACCCAGCTTGTACATCTGGCAATTCTCGTTTCATGAATAGCTGGAGTCTACCTTGCAAGATCTTGAGCATTACCTTACTGGCATGTGGAATAAGTGCCACTGTTCAATAGTTTGAACATTCTTTGGTGCTTCCCTTTTTTGGTATGGGGATATATGTTGATTTTTTCCAATCTGTTGGCCATTCTTGTGTTTTCCAAATTTGCTGGCATATGGCATGCATCACCTTGACAGCATCATCTTGCAAGATTTTAAACAGTTCAGCTGGGATACCATCGTCTCCTGCCTTGTTATTAGCAACACTTATTAAGGCCCATTCAACCTCACTCTTCAGGATGTCTGGCTCTAGCTCACTGACAACACCATCAAATCTATCCCTGATATTATTATCCTTCCTATACAGATCTTCCGTATATTCTTGCCACCTTTCCTTGATCTCTTCTGCTTTTGTTAGGTCCTTGCCATCTTTGTCTTTGATCATACCCATTTTTGCCTGGAATTTACCTCCCATGTTTCTAATTTTCTGGAAGAGGTCTCTTGTCCTTCCAATTCTATTATCTTCTTCCACTTCAGCGCATTGCTTGTTTAAAAATAATTCCTTATCTCTTCTGGCTAATTTCTAGAATTTTGCATTTAATTGGGCATATCTCCCCCGATCTCTGTTGCCTTTTGCTTTCCTTCTTTCTTGGGCTGCTTCCAGTGTCTCAGCAGACAGCCATCTTGCCTTCTTGGTTTTCTTTTTCTTTGGGACATTTTTTGTTGCCACCTCCTCAACAATGTTGCGAACTTCTGTCCATATGTTGATATATAAGGGCAACTAAAGCTTTCATAGATTTGTCTGCTGCAATGCAGTGATGTTCAAAAATGGTTAAAGGTCACCGTAATTTGTCATGCTTCATTAGTTTGTTTATTAGAGAGTGAATTTAGACTAAATTGAGCCAATGATGCAGGATATTTCCCAGCTTTGTGTGCAAAAATTCCTCTGTTATAGGTAGGGATGTACGAAAGTAACTTACCTTAATGTGGATTATGTTGATGTCGGGGGGGAGGTGTTCCGTCCCTCCCCCCGGAATCCTGGCCAGGTGGGGAGGCACTCCGTACCTCCCCCCCCAGAATCCTGGCCAGCCAGCTGTGCTCCACAGTGATTCTGCAGAGCTGCCGGCCGGCTCTGCCAGCAGCCGGACATCCAACTGCTGGCTAGCAGCCGCCGCCGTTTGCGTCCCTGCAGTCAGCCGTAATAGGCTATGTAAATGTTTACATAGCCTATTACGGCTGACTTAAAAAAAAATGCGCGTACGCAAATGGCGGCACCCATGGGTGCCGCCATTTGTGTTCCTTATTTTTGCACGTCTTAGTCTACGTAAACATTTACGTAGACTAAGACGGCGAAAATAAGGGGAACGCAAATAGCGTATACGCTACGCTATTTGCGTTCCCCTTATTTACGCCGTCTTAGTCTACATAAATGTTTACAAAGACTAAGAAGTGCCAAAATAAGGAACGGAAATGGCGGCGCCCATGGGTGCCGCCATTTGTGTACGCGCATTTTTTTTTTAAGTCAGCCGTCATAGGCTATGTAAACATTTACGTAGACTGTCACAGTGTTTTTTTAAAATCTAGCTGTGACAGTCTACGTAAATCTTTACATAGCCTATCACTTTTTTTGTTTTTGTTCTTTGTTTTTACCTGGAAATGACGGCAGCCGGTTGGAAGACAGGCTGCACCACTGCCGGACCACCGCCGCAGCCTCTGCCGGGGCCGCCGCCACCAGGAAGATCCGCCTAAGGTAAGTCCCGTCCCGGGGGGGGTGGGGGGGACGGGCCAAATGTGCTGGCATTCGGCTTCCCCGAGATCCGTGGCGGAACTTTCATAAATCCCTAGTTATAGGTTGATCTCCAACAAATAGGTCTCTAATTCTATATTTACCCTTCTCCCCCCACTTCCCATATTAGATGTGCCTATCTCTATTCCTAAAACTAAATAGGTCCAAGAAGGGTGTGAGGGGTAAAAGTGGTGGGGCAAGAATTTCTTCCCACCTTTTCCACACCTCCACAGTTGTTTGAAGAAAAGGGTTGTTAATTTGCTTTATCTTGGACCATTAGTAGGGATGGCAGAGAATTCCGCCATGGATTTCAGTGAGGCCGAATGCACTGGCATTCCCCCCCCCCGAAACCCATGGCAGAACGGCCTCCCACCCCCCGCCACCCCACAGAATCCCCCCGAGGACGAAGCTTACCTGGGGCAGATGTTCCGGCAGCAGCAGCTCCGTAGGCGGCTCCAGTGGCGGCTCCAGTGGTGGCGGCGGCAGCTGGTCTCTTGGCCGGCTGCTGCAAACACAAATGGCGGCCGCTGTGGCACCGCCATTTGCAACCTGCCAGGCTGCCATGATAGGCTATGTAAGTATTTACGTAGCCTATCACGGCAAAGAGCAGGGGCACAAACGGTGGCCGCTATGCCATTTGCCCCGCAGCTCTTTCCGTGATAGGCTACGTAAGTATTTACATAGCCTATCACGGTAAAGGCAAACACGCAAATGGCGGCCACTATGCCATTTGCATGGCTGCCTTTACCGTGATAGGCTACGTAAATACTTACGTAGCCTATCACGGAAAGAGCAGCGGTGCAAACGGCATAGCGGCCGCGATTTGCGTCCCTGCTCTTTGCCGTGATAGGCTATGTAAGTATTTACATAGCCTATCACGGCAGCCTGGCAGGATGCAAATGGCAGCTGCTACGGCCAGAACTCCAGCTGCAGACGGCCCTGGCCGGCAGCTCTACGGAGCCACCACAGAGCGGAGCCATCCAGGGAGGATTCCGGGGGGAGGGATGGACCGCCTCCCCACCACCATGAATCACACCAGTGAAAAGATAAGTGACTTTCGTACATCCCTAACCATTAGGGAAAGGGGAACAGCATGGCTCTAAAAGATGGTATTGCCTGTTGTAGTTTCATACCCACCTATGCGATTCCTTTTGAGTTGCAAATGAAATGGATTAGTTGTTTTAACCGGAAGGCATCATAATAATACCTTAAATTCTTAGGTATACTTAGACCCCCTTGATCTCGGGTTCTATCTAATCAATCTGCTAATTCTACTTCATTTATTTTTGTGGATAAAGTGCTCCAAGATATGTTGCCATTTCTAGGGATGTCAGAGAATTTCTCCATGAATCTCGGGGAGGCCGAATGCCAGCACATTCGGCCCCCCGAAATTGGTGGAGAAACAGTCTGCCCCCCCCCAGGACGGGACTTACCTTGTGCGAATGTCCCTGGCAGCGGTGGCTCCAGTGGCGGTTCGGCAGCGGTTCGGCGGCAGTCTTCCGACCGGCTGCCACCGCCACCATTTCCAAGTTAAAAAAAAACAACAACAAACGTGATAGGCTACGTAAAGATTTACGTAGCCTATCACGGATAGATTTTTAAAAAACACCGTGATAGGCTACGTAAATGTTTATGTAGCCTATCACGGCTGATTTAAAAGAAAAGAAAAAAAACCACGCGTACGCAAATGGCGGCGCCCATGGGCGCCGCCATTTGCATTCCTTATTTTGGCACGTGTAGTCTACGTAAACATTTACATAGACTACGGCGAAAATAAGGGGAACGCAAATAGCGTTCCCCTTATTTTCGCCGTAGTCTACATAAATGGTTACGTAGACTACACGTGCCAAAATAAGGAACACAAATGGCGGTGCCCATGGGCACCGTAATTTGCGTACGCGCATTTTTTTTTTCACTCAGCCATGATAGGTTACGTAAACATTTACGTAGCCTATCATGGCTGACTGTAGGGATGCAAATGGCGGTAGCTACGGCCACCGCCATTTGTCTCCTGGCAGGACAGAAGGATTTGCAGCCGGAGGGATGGGGCACCCCCCACCCGGCCAGAATTTTGGCGGGGAGGGATGGGGCGCCTCCCCCCCAGCCAGAATTTTGGCGGGGAAGGATGGGTTTCTCCCCCCCGGCCAGAATTTTGGGGGGAGGGATGGAGCGCCTCCCCCCCACCGCAAATCAAGCTTCGGGATCAGGTAAGGGACTTGCGTACATTCCTAGCCATTTCTCAAACCATTGCTTAGGGAGTATAATAGGTAAAACCTGAAATAAAAAAGAAGTTTGGGGAGGATCACCATCTTAATGGCAGCTATCCTTCCAAGTCATGATAAATTTAATGTTTTATATATTTTAATGTGGTTTTAATGTTCTATATATTTTAAATTGTTTTATTGTGTGTTGTTTGGTTTTAATTTTTGTGAACCGCCCAGAGAGCTTCGGCTATTGGGCAGTATAGAAATGAAATAGATAGATAGATAGATGATAGATAGATAGATAGATAGATAGATAGATAGATAGATAGATAGATTCAGTCATTTCCAGATCTCTAACTTATTAATAATACTCTTTATAACATTATGATAATTACGACGATGGAGCTGGCATAGATCTTTTGAAATTAGCACCCCTAGATATCTGAACCCAGTGTGACAAAATTGAAATCCTGAATGGTTGCTTAAGTTACTCCTCTCTGACGCTGAGATGTTTAAACATAGCAACATAAATTATGAACAGTTAATTTCTAAACCTGCAACTTCTTTAGATTTCTCCAAAGGTGTCTTCAGAGGTAAAATGGTCCTGTCAAGGTTACCTAACATCAAAAGAATAACCTCACATCAGCGAAGGAATTTATAGTATGTTCTATTCTATTGACATGGATGCCCTCTATCTCTGGGTTAGTTCAATTCGCAATTGCTAGGACCTCAAGTATTATGTCAAATAACAACAGGGACTGAGGGTAGTCCTGTTTAGTACCTCTATGCATCTGCAGTCTAGGGGATTCCATTCCATTGGTACAAACCACTTCAGAGGACACAAAGTACATATGATTAATAAGATGCATACAGTTACTTCCAAAGCCTAGTTTATTTAGTATAGCTTTGAGAAACCCCCACTCTCTTCAGTCAAAGGCTTTGAAAGCATCCAATGGCAACAAGGCTGCAGGAATTTTATGGGTATTAATGACATGGCTAACATTTAATGCTCTGTGTATGGCATCAGCTATGTTTCTTGTGGGAATGAAGCCAGTTTGATCCGGAGAAATATATTGTCCTGTAAATAGGTTCAGGCTTTTGGCCATCACTGTTGATAATGATTTCGTGTCTTTGTTTATAAGAGCTATTGGGCAACAAGACCCCTTTAAATAGGTGTCCTTGTCAGGCTTTAGTAACACTGTTATTTTCGATCTACACCATGTATCAGGTAAAACTTCCCCTTCTAAAATGTTATTAAACAACTTGGTGAGCCCCGGTTTTAATTCCTTTTTAAAGACTTTATAAAAAATCACTGGTGAAACCATCGTCACCAGGAGATTTGCCATTTTTTAGATTCTTAATGGCTTCACTAACCTCCATTTCAGATATAGTGTAAGTTGGTTTAAGTGGGATCTGTGTTCAGGAGAAAGAGATTTTTAAGTGCAACTTACTTAGGTAAGCTTCTATATTATTTAAGCTTGGGGAATCAGATGAGTATACCTTTTAATAGAAAACAGCAAATTCCTCATTAATTTGTTTATAATAAAAAAATCATAACACCTTTGCTATTTTTGATCCCTGGAATCAGATTCCTGGATTTTCTCTTTTTATGAGCATTAGCCAGTAATTTTGAACATTTATATTCTGATTCATAATAGTGCCCCTTAAGGTAGGCTAAGGTATCAGTGTATTGATGGCATCTAAACCCACGTCCTTGGATAACCTCCCCCAGCAGTTTCATGTAGATGTCAAATAGCATCCAGGATAAAACCTGAGTGCTGTGGAACTATGTTACATGATTGTCATGGAACATAACAATAATCACCCAGCACCATCTTATGGAAACAACCATCTAAGTAGCAATGGAACCATTGTAAAACAGTGCCTCCATCCCCCAGCCCAGAGATCTGATCCAGAAGGATACCATGGTCAATGGTATCGAAGGCTGCTGAGGGGTCCAATAGAACCAACATGGTCACACTCCCATCTTTCTCTCAGTAAAGGTCATCCCAGAGGGTGACCAGGGAAGTTCCTTCTCTAAACTGGGCCTAAACTGGATTGAAACAGTTCTAGAAAATCAACTTCATCCAACAGTGCCTGGAGTTGATCAGCAACCGTATGCTGAAGCACCTTCCCCAAGAAGTGGATGTTAGCAATTACCCTATAGTTATCCTCCACTTCTGGGTCAAGCTTAGGTTTTTTTCGGGAACAGCCTGATGAGTGCCATTTTTAAGGAGGCTGGTACCACCCCACTCTCTCAAATAGTAATTTACATTCTCCTGGACTAAACGGCCACCCCCTCCTTATTAAGTGTAACAAGCCAAGATGGACAGGGGTTGAGGAAACAATTCATATGCTGAATGCTGTTTAATGCGCAGTGCTTAAATTTAATATGTTATTATTAAATTGTCTTCAAAGTGGCACTCCCACCACTACCCCTTTTCTCAGTCAGACATCAGGGCTGGCCCCAGACAACTTGTTGCCTTGGGAGGATCAACAACTCGCATTCCTCACCCACCCAAGTCAAGCCAGGCTACTCTGGCACACGAGGCAGAAAAAAACATTGGCACCTCTCCCATCCTAGGCAGTAAAAATACAATAACAACAAATTAAACAACTAACATTTTGGTGACCTTCCATGATTCCCAAAATCTGCTGCCTGATGCAGGTGCATGACTGCCTAATGGTAGGGCTGGTCTTGTCTGTCTCTATCTCACTCACACATACACACACACATGCACAAAAGCACTCTCACACTCATTCACATACACACACACACACGCACACTATGTATATTGCTGTATTAAGGTAGAGCATTGATATTTAAATCCTTGGGCTCTTTTAACAGTCTCAGTTTTAATGTCTTTGAACTTATGATTCCAATTCCCCTGGTATTTTTAAATTCACTTCAGTTCTTTATTACACAGGTACCTGCTTTCAAGGACTTTGTCTGTGGTCAGCTAAGTTCCTTAGCTATTAGTATATCAGGTTTTCCTCTGCACTCAGAGTTCCATGTCAAAAGACTCTGCTTCTCTATGTTCAGTTGACATGTATGTAATCTGCATGCATATATCTAAATGGGCACACCTCATAACAGGTTGAACAGAAGGGTGCCAAGCTAAGTTGAGCCTTATATCAGGGGGGTGGGCCTGTGATGGAAGGAGACCCAGTCAATAAAATCTAGGGGAGGTGCAGCACAAATGTCAATTGGTCAGGTTACAGATCAAGCAAGGAGGTCTCAAATCTCCTCCCTGTGAACCTGGTTGGTGCACAAGTGGCAGCGTTCTGGGCTGCTGCTGCCTGGACATCACACTCCCCACATGCATTGGGAGTAGGGATGGCGGAGAATTTCTCCCCGAAACTTCGGGGGGCCGAGCGCCAACGTGTTCGGCCCCCCGAACAAGTTTCAGGGAGAAATCCTCCGCACCCCCCCACCCCCCGCACCCCCCCCCGGGACGGGACTTACCTTCCCTGAATGTCCCTCCCGGCAGCGGGTCCGGCTGGCGGTTCGTCGGGTGTTCGAGCGGGGCGGGAGCGGCAGCCGGTCTTTCGACCGGCTGCCGCCCCCGCCATTGCAATAAAAGAAAAAAAAAGTCCCCTGATAGGCTACGTGACGATTCACGTAGCCTATCACGGCTAGATTTGCAAAGTCAGCCATGATAGGCTACGTCAATCGTCACGTAGCCTATCACGGGTGACTTAAAAAAAAGAAAAAAAAAGTGTGTACGGATAATGGCGGCCCCCATAGGGAGCTGCCATTCCCGTTCATTATTTGGTTGCTGTAGTCTACGTAAATGTTTACGTAGACTACAGCAACTAAATAAGGAA
Organism: Heloderma suspectum; assembly: GCF_057233095.1. NCBI lineage: Eukaryota > Metazoa > Chordata > Lepidosauria > Squamata > Helodermatidae > Heloderma > Heloderma suspectum. The sequence continues at coordinate 87,730,767 of NC_139463.1, read as the reverse complement.
CGCGAATGGCGGCTCCCTATGGGGGCCGCCATTCGCGTACGCGCTTTTTTTTTTTTTAAAGTCACCTGTGATAGGCTACGTGACGATTCACGTAGCCTATCACGGCTGACTTTGCAGATCTAGCCATGATAGGCTATGTGAATCGTCACGTAGCCTATCAGGGGGCGTTTTCTTTTCTTTTTTTAACTTTCGCATTCGCGGCCGGGCGAGGCGGCAAGCCTCCTCCCCGGCCTGAATTTTGGCCGGGCGAGGCGGGAAGCCTCCCCCCCGGCCTGAATTTCGGCCGGGCGAGGCGGGAAGCCTCCCCCCCGGCCTGAACTTCGCGGGGGGAGCAGCGAAGCGCTCCCCCCCACCGCGAACAAGCTGCGCGAAAAGGTAAGTGACTTTCGTCCACCCCTAATTGGGAGAGCAGACCTGCCCAGAATACTCAGCTCAGGACTAGGGATGGGGGAGAATTTCTCCCCGAAACTTTGGGGGGCCGAGTGCCAACATATTCGGCCCCCCGAAGTAGTTTTGGGGAGAAATTCTCCGCACCCCCCACCCCCCGCACCCCCCCCGGGATGGGACTTACCTTTCCCGAATGTCCCTCCCGGCGGCGGGTCCCGGCGACGGTTCGGCAGGTCTTCGACAAGGACAGAGGCGGCAGCTGGTCTTTCGACCGGCTGCTGCTGCCACCATTCCAATAAAAGTAAAAAAAAAAAAACGCCCCCGTGATAGGCTACGTGACCATCAACGTAGCCTATCACGGCTAGATTTGCAAAGTCAGCCGTGATAGGCTACGTAAATCGTCACGTAGCCTCTCACGGGTGAGTTAAAAAAAAAAAGCGCGTACGGCTAATGGCGGCCCCCATAGGGAGCCGCCATTCGCGTTCCTTATTTGGTTGCTGTAGTCTACATAAAGATTACGTAGACTACGGCGAAAATAAGGGCAACGCTATTTGCGTTGCCCTTATTTTCGCCGTAGTCTACGTAAAGATTTTTACGTAGACTACGTAAAGATTTTTACGTAGACTACGTAAAACGCCCACGTAGCCTATCACGGGGGCGTTTCTTTCTTTTTTAAAAACTTTTTATTTCGCGGCTGGGCGAGGCGCCTCCTCCCCGGCCTGAATTTTGGGGGGAGCAGCGAAGCGCCTCCCCCCCACCGCGAAGCAAGCTGCGAGACCAGGTAAGTGGCTTTCGTGCACCCCTACTCAGGGAGGATCTGAGAGCCTTGGGGCCATTTTGCAGGGGGAGATGCAGGCTAATCTGCCCAGATAGAGGGAATCCATGATCTGCCTCTCCTCCTCACTGGCCTATAGTTGTTTAAAGAGCTGGGTGGGTGTGTTTAATATAGGTTGAGATTAATAAAGTTATAGACTGTTTCACAGTAGCACACACAGTTCCCCAAGCTGTGAGACAGTGGTCAAATGGGTGGGTATACAAAATGAATTGAGGAATTTTATCTGTGTCTTTCATATCAAAATAGTCTGAGCAGGAAGGCAGCTGATAGTTACCCTTGCTTTGGGCAAAAAGAGGTCGTCACCTTCCACCCGCTGTTGCAGAAGTTGTTTTGCTGTTTTTGGTGCCACAATAATGATAGCAAATGGAAAGCCATTTTTATCCCTTATAATTATCAGTATGTCTTGATTAACCATCCTCCCCACTAAGCCCCAAGGGATATCTAGAGGCCTCAAGAAAAATTAATAATAACGCATGGAAAAAAAAGACACCCATAACACTCAGAAGGGCTGAAGAGCCACAGGATCTATCCCTCAAAGTGCTGATCATTTTAAGGGATGCCTGCACTGCAGGACTGTCCCAGGATCTCTCCCAGAGAAAAACAATTATGAGTCGCTTGAGAAATTGGCAACTAGTAGCGCCATCTCTCTTGCAAATGATCACTCCATTTCTGGATATTGTTTGTTGAGCTAGTATAGGAAAGGGTCTAAATCCCCTTGGGGATATACAGTAGAAGTGCATGAAGCAGTACCTGAACATTTAGAAATAAAAGATGGGGGAATGAGTGAAGTCATATCTGATATAAATTGATCAGTTTTTCAGTAGGGTCAGCTCCCATTCAAAGCAGGTTGTAAACAGGCTGATGCTGAGACATTAACTGCTCTGGATAGGGACATTAGAGAATTTCGCCACGAATCTCAGGGTGGCCGAATGCCAGCGCAGTCAGTTTTTCTGCAAGGTGGTTCTCTCACTGGAATTTTGTTCCAAAGGTGAGAGGGAACCCCAGGCAAAGAAAAGCAAGCAGGAAGTTGCTGGCATTTAGCCGCCGCGAATCCCAAAGTTACACATTGCAAAATAATACTGTACATGTTGCAAAAATTGACTGTGAATATACTTACAATTCTTTAAAAGGCCTTCAAAGCAATGATAAGCACAGATAAAGATCTTGATTTTAGAAAGGAAATGAAGTGGATTTTGACACTTAAAACTTTAGCTCCACAAGGCCTGAATGGGGAGATGGATTTTTTTTTTTTCCTCTCACGTAATCGGGACTTTTGTAGTTTGAGACAGTCCTCCTCTGTGTACCAATACTCTGAGTTTGCCCTGACATTTTATCAAGAGTTATGACCAACACCTATGTAGCAGATTGATAACTTTTTTTGTATATAGTATAAAATGTATCACCTCCCATCATCTTTTCTCCTGCCTCTCTTCAAATGTGTGAGACAGTCCTGACAGCGTTCTCTGAAGGCCTTTAAAAAAAGAATTATAAGTATACATAGACAATTTTTGCAATGTGTATTATTTTATGTTATTAGTTATTGATGATATACTAAAGTAATATTTTGTTCCTTTTTATGACCATCATCAGGGCCCATTACTCATAATTTGGCTGGAAATCATTGGGTTTCTCAACTTTGGCAGCAGTTTGACAGAAGACAAGCTTCATATCTGCTATTCACCACCACTGCCCAACCTCAGATACACAGACGATGCCACCCTAGTGGCAGAAAGTGAAGAGGATCTAAAGCACCTCTTGCTGAGGGTGAAAGTGGAGAGTGCAAAAGCTGGTTTGAAACTCAACGTTAAAAAAACTAAGATCATGGCATCTGGCCCCATCACTTCCTGGCATATAGAAGGGGAAGAAATGGAAGCAGTGACAGATTTTACTTTCTTGGGCTCCAAGATCACTGCAGATGGTGACTGTAGCCATGAAATTAAAAGATGCTTGCTCCTTGGGAGGAAAGCTATGGCACACCTAGACAGCACCACAGTTCGAAAGCATTGATTCTTCGGCGCTCAGCCTTCCTTATAGTTAGGGTTGGCGGAGAATTTCTCCATGAATCTTTGGGAGGCTGAGTGCCGACGCATTCGGCCCCCCGAAAGTGTTGGGGAAATTCTCCGCCGGCCCCCCGCCCCCCCCGGGATGGGACTTTCCTTCGCCGAATGTCCCTCTCGGCGGCGGGTCCCGGTGGCAGTTCGGTAGCGTTTTGTCGGGGGCGGAGGCGGCGGCCTGTCTCCTGACCGGCTGCCGCCACTGCCATTGCAAAAAAAAAAAGTAAAGTAAAAAAAAAAAAACCACCCGTGATAGGCTACGTAACGATTTACGTAGCCTATCACAGCTAGATTTCCAAAGTCAGCCGTGATAGGCTACATAAATCATCACGTAGCCTATAATGGGTGACTTTGAAAAAAAAAAAGCGCATATGCAAATGGCGGCACCCATGGGGCGCCGCCATTTGCGTTCCTTATTTGGACAGGGGTAGTCTACGTAAAGATTTATGTAGACTACAGCGAAAATAAGGGAACACTATTTGCGTTGCCCTTATTTTTGCTGTAGTCTACGTAAATCTTTACGTAGACTAGACGTGCCAAAATAAGGAACGCAAATGGCGGTCCCCATGGGAGCCGCCATTTGCGTATGCGCTTTTTTTTTTTTCAAAGTCACCCGTGATAGGCTACGTGACGATTTACATAGCCTATCATGGCTGACTTTGGAAATCTCGCCGTGATAGGCTACGTAAATTGTTACGTAGCCTATCACGTGTGTGTGTGTGTTGTTGTTTTTTTACTTTTTTTCGCGTCCGGGGAGATGGGGCGCTCCTACCCGGCCTGAATTTCACCGGCGAGGGATGGGGTGCCTCCCCCCTGGCCTGAATTTCAGCCGGGCGAGGCGGGGTGCCTCCCCCCTCACCTGAACTTCGGGGGGAGATCAGAAGCGCCTCCTCCCACTGTGAAGCAAGCTGCGGGACGAGGTAGCTCCCTTTCGTCCATCCCTACTTATAGTCCAGCTCGCACAGCCATATGTTGCTACTGGGAAAACCATAGCTTTGATTATGCGGACCTTTGTCAGCAAGGTGATGTCTCTGCTTCTGTCAAGGGCTCCTTGGAGGGCTCTCTCAGTCTAATCCAGTAGCCAAGTCCAGACACAGACAAAGGGATTCTTTTCAAAGCTTTATTCTTCTTTTACAACTTAATAACTCTATAGGTAGCAACTAGATCTGAGCAGCAGCATCCCTATGCCCTACGTTGGAACAGTTGGTCCCCGTTTGAAAGGCAATTACTGGCAGACCCCTGAATATAAGGACTAGGGAGAATCCCTCCCCTTTTCCCTTGGATCCCCTGGGCGCAACCGTTCTTTGAGCACGAACCATTTGGCGCAGCTCTCTGCATCTGCGCCGCACATCCGTCCCACTCTGCTATCTGTGCTGAGTCACTCCCTGGACTGCTTTCTAAACTAGGAATGTGGGTGGGAGGAATCTCTGCCAGCTGTTGGTCCTGGGAAAAAAGGAGCGCGCTCCTCTCCCGAAGGAGCGACTGCTCTTCCTCAGCATCAGAACTACTCTGGGATTCTATGGGCTCAGTGTCCACCCTGACATCATCCCCGCTCCCATGAGGACCTCCCTCCTGCTCGTCCCCTGGGACCCCAGGTTTGTAGGGGTACAGCTGGTGGAAGCGCCACAGGAGCAACGGAGCATGCACATTTTTCACGGGATCCCAGGATCGCTCATCAGGCCTGTCCCAAGAATGAGGCACTGCAGCTGCCACCAGGCCTTGAGGGGGAAGAATCAGAGGCGGGGGGAAGTCTCCTCACTCCCTGGCTGGAGTTCAGGCTTACGAGAAAGAGCATCCGCTTGTAGGTTGTCTGAGGCCTTCACATGGCAAATCTTAAGGTGGAACCGAGAAAAAAAAAGCGACCACCTAATCTGCCGCTGGTTTAAGGCACGGGCTCTCTGAAGATGTTCGAGGTTGTGATGGTCAGTTCTAACTTCGACTGGGTGTTGTGTCCCCTCCAGGAGATGACGCCAGGTCTTCAAAGCAGACTTGATGGCCAACAGTTCCTTCTCCCAGATGGTATAATTCCTCTCAGACATGGTCAGTTTCCGGGAGTGGTAGGTGCAGGGTTGCAGCCCACCACCCTCCCGATGAGGCTGAAAGAGCACCACCCCCACCGCGAAGTCAGAGGCATCAGTTTGCACTACAAAAGGCTTCCTCGGGTCGGGATGTAACAGAATCGGCTCAGAACTGAAAAGCCTCTTAAGTTCATCGAAAGCCTGTTGGGCTGATGCTGTCCAATGAAAAGGAGATTTCTTGCCCTTAAGGAGGTCTGTGAGAGGAGAAGTGAGCCGAGCAAAACTGGGCAGGAACTTTCTGTAAACATTAGCAAACCCCAGAAAACGTTGCAAGTCCTTCTTGGTGGACAGAGCCTGCCAGGAGAGGACAGCCTGGACCTTTGCAGGATCCATCCTGATACCGTCAGGCGAAATAACGTAGCCAAGAAAGTCCAAAGAGGTTAGGTCAAATGCACATTTCTCCAGCTTGGCATAAAGATGGTTCTCACGGAGGTGCTGGAGTACGGCAGAGACATGGCGTTGATGAGCCTCGGAGTCCTCAGAAAATATAAGTAAATCATCAAGATACACAATGAGGAAAGTGTCCAAATAGTCCCTGAAGATGGCATTCATAAAACACGAAAAAGTGGGAGAGGCGCAGGCTAACCCAAAAGGCATTACTAGGTATTCATACGCTCCGTACCGGGTCCCAAAACAGGTCTTCCACTCATCCCCCTCCCGGATGTGAATGAGATTATATGCATTACGCAGGTCCAACTTTGTGAAAATCATGGCTCGCCCAAGGCGCTCCAGCATCTCTGGTATGAGGGGGAGGGGGTACTTGTCAGGGATGGAAACGGAATTTAGATTTCTGAAATTGTGCACCGGCCTGAGCTCACCAGATCTCTTGGCCACAAAGAAGGTAGGAGCGCAGGCAGGGGAGGAGGAGGGGCAAATGAAACCGCATTTGAGATTTGTGTCCAAAAACTCCCGCAGAGCTCGAAGTTCCGGCTCCGACATCGGATACAGCCAGCCAGCGGGGATGGTCGCCCCCGGAATGAGGTTATTGGCACAGTCAAAAGGGCAGTGGGGGGGAAGCCGGTCAGCCTCTTTCTTGTCAAACACATCCCAAAAAGCTGCATACCTCTCTGGGAGGATGACGGTCGCTGAAGGACTGCCAGAAACAGACGAGGAGGGAGAGGAAAGGGTTAAGGCCTGGGCTGGGACTGGCGCCTCCTCCAGAAGGCAATGCTGCCGGCAGTAGGGAGACGCAAACTCCACTTGCTGAAGTCCCCAAGAAATCTGAGGGTTGTGCTTAGAGAGCCAGGAAATACCCAGCATGATTGGGCATAAGGGAACCTTGGCTAAGTGAAACTGAATCTGCTCAACGTGGGACAGGGTGCGCATAGTGAGCAGAACTGTAATCCAGGTCACCGCGCCCGAAGAGAGTGGATGCCCATCAATGGTCTCCACTGCCAAGGGGGCAGGAAGGGGCAGGGTAGGAATCTTGTGTAAAAGGGCAAAGGACTCATCCATGAAACTGGTCATCGCCCCTGAGTCCACTAAAGCCAGGGCCTCCACCCCCCCCTCTGAGAGGAGCAGAGGTGAACATGCAACAGCAGATGGGAGGGTGGGGGGGGTGGGGGAAAGCACCCATCCGGTGGGGAACTGACCCCCACAACTGAGGCCACCAACAGGCTTGGGGGGCAGCCTAGTCAGGCCTGGGGACGAGGAGGAGGGGGAAGGAGAGGAGGAGGAGGGGGAGGCAGCGGAGCCATGGATGTCACTCGCAGGTCTTGGCGAAATGCCCCAGCTTTCCACATCAAAAACATCAGCGCTCAGCACGGGGGCGTTTAAACTCCTCTGGTGGCAGCGAGGCTTGAGTAGCTCCCAGTTGTATCGGGGTCTCCTCTGCCCCCAGCGTTGGAGCGGGGGGTGGGGGAGGAGGCAGGAAACGTGGGGGAATGGGAGGAGGGAAATACTGGCCCCTGGCTCCCCACCGGGACTGCCGGCGCCCCTCCAGTCGACTATCTATCTGAAGGCAGGTGTGGATGAGCTCCTCCAAAGTAGGCGGGCTGGGCGCGCACCAACTCATCCAAAATCTCATCGTTCAAACCATCCAAAAACTGAGCCAGTAGCGCGGCATCATTCCACTGTAAATCCTGCATCAGCAAGCGAAAGGAAGTTGCGTAGCTGGAAACTGAGTCCTTACCCTGCCGGAGGCAGCAAATCTCCCGAGAAGCCGTCTGCGTGCGCAGGGGGTCACCGAAAAAACGGGCCATGGCTATCATGAAACCTTGATAGTCCCCGAGCAGGGGGTCATTAGCGAGAAGAAGTCCCGAAGCCCATTTAGCTGCCATGCCTGACAGCAGGTTAATGACAAAACCCACACGAACCTGTTCCGTCTGGAAATCCTCAGGTCTAAGATGCATGTACATCTCTGACTGGGCCCTGAAAATCTGAAAAAGTTCTTTCTCACCAGAAAACTTCTCTGGCAATGCCACCGGGCATTTACGGCATGGGGGAAGCGGAGGGGGGGATTTGAAACCTAGCCTGTAGATCTTGCATGGCCACCGACAGTTGAGCCATCTGATCACGGAGCAACTGGTTCTCTTTCAGCAGAGCTTGCAGCGCTGGGTCCCCAGCACCCTCCATAAGGCAATTGGAGAGAGAGAGAGAGAGAGAGGAGAGAAAAAAAAAAAAAGAGGAATGGGGACCAAGCTGTCAAGGGTTCCTTGGAGGGCTCTCTCAGTCTAATCCAGTAGCCAAGTCCAGACACAGACAAAGGGATTCTTTTCAAAGCTTTATTCTTCTTTTACAACTTAATAACTCTATAGGTAGCAACTAGATCTGAGCAGCAGCATCCCTATGCCCTAAGTTGGAACAGTTGGTCTCCGTTTGAAAGGCAATTACTGACAGACCCCTGAATATAAGGACTAGGGAGAATCCCTCCCCTTTTCCCCTGGATCCTCTGGGCTCAACCATTCTTTGAGCGCGAACCATTTGGCGCTGCTCTCTGCGTCTGCGCCGCGCATCCCTCCCAGTCTGCTATCTGTGCTGAGTCACTCCCTGGACTGCTTTCTAAACTAGGAATGTGGGTGGGAGGAATCTCCGTCAGCTGTTGGTCCTGGGAAAAAAGGAGCACGCTCCTCTCCCGAAGGAGCGACTGCTCTTCCTCAGCATCAGAACTACTCTGGGATTCTATGGGCTCAGTGTCCACCCTGACAGCTTCTTACTATGCTGTCTAGCTTGGGCTCTTCACTGTGGTTCTAGAGAACAATGTATTAATGACGTGCACAGCGGCCATGTTGTCGCACCACAAGAGGGTGACGGAATTGGCCATCAGGTCGGCCGAAATGTGCACTGCTACATAAACGGGGAAGAATTCCAGGAAGGTGAGGTCTTGACAAATACCAGCAGCGGCTCAGCTTTCTGGCCATTGGCCAAGGCACCACTGATCCTGCCATATGAGTCTGAAGCCGAAGGCACCGGCAGCATCTGAATGAATCTGCAGGTCAGCTTGAAGGAGCAACTCGTGCCTCCAGAAGGAGACACCATTAAAATCCCTCAGGAATGTAATCCATACCTGCAGGTCCATGCGCATGGCGGAAGTGATTCTGGTGCGATGATGTGGGAGTCGAAGACCCCATATTGCCCAACAGAGGCATCGCAGGAAGGCACAGCCAGGAGCCGCCACCCTACAAGTGAAGTTCAAATGCCCCACTACTTCTTGGAGAACTCTAAGGGAGACTTTGTGAAGCTGCAGGATAGCCTGGAGCTTATCCTTGAGGACCAGCAGTTTGTCCTGAGGGAGGCGAGAACATTGTGTGAGGGTATCCAATTCGATCCTCAAAAATGTTATAGTAGCAGACAGGCCTTCTGTCTTCTCATGGGCCAAAGGTCCAAGGAAAGGGATACAAACACCCTGATTAAATCATAGCATTGACTGCCGCCTCCGGGTCCAGCAAACAGGAAATCATCTAAATAATGAATCACATTTTCGGAGCCCATCCTATCCCTCATGGCCCATTCCAGAAAGGTGCTGAACCTCTCGAACATGGCGCAAGAGATGGAGCATCCCATGGGAAGAGTGCGGTCGATGTAAAATTTGTCCTGAAAACAGAATCCCAGAAAATGAAAGTCCACGGGATTGATAGGCAAAATGCGAAAGGTGGATTTAATATCACACTTGCCCATCAATGCCCCATAGCCGAGATCCCAGATCATGGCCACCGCCTTATCAAAGGAGGTGTACCGCATGGAACACAGATACTCAGGGATCTCACCATTAACAGACCGACCCTCGGGGTAAGAAAGGTCTGTGAATTAACCTGAACTCCCCAGAAGCTTTCTTGGGGATTATTCCCAAAGGGGAAATCCGAAGGTTGGGTATTGGAGGTGTGGAAAAGGGGCCTATGACTTGTCCCGAAGGACTTCCTTGTTGATTTTTTCCTGAAACAAGCTCTTCATGACAAGGACGGACCACTGATTACAAGTGAAACACGGCCTGCGCTGGCCCTTGAAGGGGATCTTAAAACCCAGCGTGAAACCGCGTTCCAAGAAGATCGCGTCCCCCCGGTTAGGGTAACGTCCTAAAAGCTGAAGTAGTGGAAATATCTTAACTGGGCTGGGGCCCTTTGGGAGGGGGATGTTGCCCGCCACCTGGCGGTTTCCTGCCGCCATGGTCGTCTTTCGGGGGACTTCTCCATCCCCTGCCCTTGGGCAGGAGATGTAGGAATGCTGACCGCCGCAAAGGGAGCATTCATGACGGAAGCGGCACGGGTTTGGGGAACAGGAGCCCTTGGAGTTGAATTCCCAGCACAGCCAGTGGTGTTGAACCCCTGGACCCACAATAGGCCTGGAGGCCATTGCAAGAGACAGCTTGGTGAGAATGTGGCCGCTGTCTGATCTGTCCCCAAAGCCCGGCCTGGAAGGGGTCATAAACTGGAGCCAAAGGTCCTGGTCCTTTAGATCCCAGCGCATGGAAGCTGGCGGCCCTCTATCAGAAGGCCTCGTCATAGGCCAGCCAGGCGCTCCCTTCGTACTCAGTGTAGGCCCTGTATATTATATCCAGATATTTGGTAAGGACCTAACCCCTCTCGGGGAATTTCTGTTGAAGGATGCCAAGGTAAATTAAAAAACCTGGTAACCAGTTTGCCCATGTGCGCTGTACTTTACGACCCTTACTCCGATTGGGTTCCTTATCACGGTTCCTATCCTTGTCATTGGCATCGGGCTCCCAAAAGAGCAGGGAAAAGACATCTATAAATTCCCCCCGCAAAAAAATTTTCCAAGTGGCAACAGTCAGGTGGAAGCCAATAGGGGAAGTAGCACCAGTGGGCATGGCTCCCCTTACGAGGTTAGCACAGGGATCAGCCAGAGGCATCTGGGATGCCGGTAGGGGGGCTGATGGGGAGGGCAAGGGGTCCTGAGCCGACCCCACGGGTCCTTGCCAAACACTGGCACAAGCGAAGTTAAGCAGCTGGGACTAGAGTGGCAGTGTGGGTGTAAGGGAGGAGTCTCCCATAGACACCAGTGAGGGGGGTGAGGCGATGAATCCCACAGAAATAGGGAAGTTGGCTAAATGTGCATTTGAACTGTGAAACATGACCTGAGGCGTGGGCTGAGGAGTACTGGTTGTGGGGGCCGCCATGACTGGAGGCAGTGGAAGTGGGGGGAACGGACAGCCCTGAGGGGTAAACCAAGGCATCCAGCCCCAGGGGTTGATATGCCCCATGCCTGGCCAGGCGAATTGAGGTGCAAAGGCAGTCTCACCTGAACCCAATGTGGCCGTGGTCTGATCCCCAACCAGCAAAGCGGATGGCGTTGCTTGGGTCGCAGAAGATGAGGAAGCCACAGGAGAGAGGAGCTCCTCTGGGGGCCGTGTGCTCTCGGGAAGAGCTGGCGCAGAGGAGGTGGAAGCTTCGACGGCGTCCAGACATGCTGAAATAGAAATTAGAAAGTAGTAACATGCGTTGGGTCTGCTGTCACGTTCTTTTGGGTTGGACCACTGTGGATTTCTTAGGCCTGGCCAGGGGAAGGGGAGGGATTCCTGATGAATGCTCAGCTGCTTCCAGGCGAGCAAGGATTGATGCCAGTACTGGGGCCCTACCCTTGCCCTTCTTCCCACCCTGGCCCTTCTTCCCACCCTGGCCCTTCTTGGGGGGCATGATGTATGGTAAGTGGGGCTTAGGAGTCGGTGCTTTGACACAAGGCGAATTGGGGCCTATTAGCAAGAGAACGCGAAGCAAGGACTGGATCCCTGGTCCCAGTGCAACACTCCAACCACTACACAGGCCAGCCCTTGTAAGCACTAAGCGTAGGCCAGAGCCTAAACCTGCTGCAGGAGATCCCTGCGAGGGCGACCCTGATGGACCTCCAGGAATAGAGGCGGCACCTCTAGCCCACTGTTATAGGGTGAAGGCAGGCCGAAGAGGAACTGTGGGCCAGAGGCCTGACAAGAGAGGGCTGCGGCCACTGGCAAGCAGCAAGGCCGGGGGCGCGTGCGCCACTGATGCGACTGCCAGCACCCCCGAGGTGAGTGCCAGCGAGTTCCGGCGACCTCTCCAGCACCGGCTGGAGAGGGCTGAGGCCGCCACCGAACAGTGAGGCAAGGCAAGGGGTGTGTGTGCCGCTGATGCGAGCGCCGGTGCCCCTGGAGAGCCGCAAACGCTGGCCGGAGGGAGCCGCGGTCGCCAGCAAGCAGTGAGGTGATGGGCGCGCACCGCAGAAGCGAGCGCCAGTGCCCCTGGAGTACTGTAAGCGCTGCCCGAAGGGAACCACGGCTGCCGGTGAGCAGCGATGAGAGGGGCACGTGCGTCGCCGAAATGGGCACCGCTGTCTTTGGAGGCACGGGAGTAGCAGCAGGATGGGCGCGCCAGCGGCACGCTGATCAAGATTTGGGAGTGACAAGGCAGGTCTTCCTTGAGGAGGCAGGAGTCAGCTGTCGCTTCCAGGCAGTCTCTCCAGCTGCATTGAGCCAGAGAGCTGAGATTGGGAGAGGGGCTGAGTTTAAGGCACCTTCAGCCTGCCCTTCCTTGCATGGTGGTGCCACTGGGGTGCACCAGTGAGAGGCCCCTACATCCTCTCACCCCACCCACCCGCAATACTCCCCCCCCCCGTTAGCCAGACAAGCTGGCGCTGGGGTTAGGGCGCATCTGTGTTAAATGTTAAGTCTAAATATTATAGTGGTCCTATGTTAAGTCTGAGTTGGGTGAATCTCATTCCTTCAGTATAACAAGAAATCCATGGGGATTATGTTCTATATCTTATACGGAGGAAATGTCTCAATGGACTGATCTGAAAATCTCAAAAGAGGGCCTTCTCAGTAGTGATGCCCACCCTCTGGAACACTCCCCCATGTAGTTCAGGAGGCAGAAAAGTGTTTACTAGCCTCCTAAAAATGTACTTTACCCAAGCTTTCCCTGGCTTGTAATTAATAATCATCATGCTGGTCCATTTTATTCTTTCTTTGTATTTATTATATGTTATTGTATTAGTTGCAATTGTTTAATGACAGTATATAGTTAACAATGATTTTAATCCGTTTGTATGTGAACTGTTAGAGACTTTGTTACAGTAAGTGGCATATACAGTAAAAAGCTAGTCAAAGAGGAATGACTGGGTGGGTCCAAGGAGTGATAAACGCTTCCCTGTGGGAAGGGGTGGTCCCTGCTGTCCTTAAGGAGGAAGTAGTGTAGTATGGCCACTCCTAAAGAAGCCCACTCTGGACCCAACAGTATTAGACAACTACCACCCAGTCACAAATACCCCTTTCCTAGGGAAGGTTCTTGAGAGGATTGTGGCAGAGCAACTGCAGGCACTCTTGGAGGATATTGATTATCTAGACCCATTCCAGTCTGGGTTTCAATCTGGTTACGGGACTGAATCAGCCTTGGTCGCCCTGATGGGTGACCTTTACCGAGAGAGGGATGGGGGAATGCAACTCTGTTACTTCTGCTCAATCTCTCATCAGCTTTTGAGACCATTGACCAGGGTATCCTCCTGGATTGACTCCATGGGATGGGTATTGGAGGCACTGTGTCACAGTGATTCCAGTCCTACCTATGGGGCTGATTTCAGAGAGTAACACTGGGTGGCTATTGCTCAGCCCTTTGGCAATTGAGCTATGGGGGGCCGCAGGGCAACATCTTTTCCCCAATGTTGTTTAACATTGTTTATGAATCTGCTGGGAGTGCTCATTAGGGGATTTGGGGCCAAATGCCATCAGTATGCTGATGACATGCAGCTCTATCTTCCTGTGACTTCTGAATTGGGAGAGGCTGTGCAAGTCCTGGATCAGTGTCTAAACTCAGTAATGGGCTGGTTGAGGGCCAATAAACTGAAGCTGAATCCTGGCAAGATGGATGCCCTGTGGGTGAGTGGTTCCCGAGTCTGGGAGACATTGCCTGTTCTGGATTGGGTTGCAATCCCTCTGAAAGATCAGGTTTGTAGTCTGGGGGTACTCCTAGATCTATCATTGTCACTTGAGGCCCAAGTGGCCACTGTGGTTCGGAGTGCCTTTTACCAGCTTTGGCTGGTTTGCCAGCTATGGCCTCTCCTGGACAGGAATAGCTTGGCCACAGTGGAATAGGCATTTGTAACCTCAAGACCAGATTACTGCAATGCGCTCTATGTGGGGCTGCCCTTGATCCTGGTCCAGGAGCTGGAGCTAGTGCAGAATGCAGCAGCTCAGCTGTTGTCAAGAGCTGCCCTTTTTCAGAATGTAACTCCTTTGCTGAGGGAACTGCACTGGCTGTCTGTTCGCTACCAAGCCTGGCTTAAGGTATTAGTACTAGTGTACAAAGCCCTAAACAACTGGGGACAAGGGTACCTGAGAGAACGCCTTCTTTTTACCAACCTGACCAGTCACTGAGGTCATCAGAGTGGCTTGCTCCTGGTGGTTCCACATGGACCTAGGACCCAGTTGGAGTCTACCAGGAAAAGAGCCTTCAGCATGGTGGCCCCCTTCCTATGGAATTCCCTGCCTTGGGAGGTCAGGCAGGGGCCAACATTGTGTTGCTTTCGGTGCCTCCTGAAGAAAATGTTATTTCGAGAGGTCTTCCCTGAGTGACCAGCCATGGTTTCTTATGGTCATCCATTCTTTTAAAATGTTTTGTTTTAGTTATGGGGTTTTATCCTTCTATCTTGCTGTTCACTGCTCGAAAATCTTTGATGTGGAGCAGTGTATAAATATTGTAAGTAAATACATACATACATACATACATACATACATACATAAAGTATTATTAACAAACACATGGAAAATCCACCCCCTTTAGAATACTATGGGGGTGTTTCCACCAGTGATTTACTCCAAGCTGGCTGTGTATTGAAGTCATTAGGGATACATGACATCCCAGCCACCCAGCAGCCACCATGGAGCTTATCACAGAAAACTAGATTTCCTGAGACTGCTTAAAGTCTGATTCTTTACCTCAAGTTGGGTTCTAAGTGGTGTAGTTGTGTGCCCCAACTCCCACATTTCCCTCGGCTATGCAAGACCTGCCCAGGGGTGTGCCTTTTACCATTACCCCGGTCAAGGGGTGTTTCCTGTGTGTTTCCCATACCTGCACAAACCAATTAGTGTCTACTCAGAAGTAGCTCCCATTGTGCTCAATGAGGCTTGTCCCCTGAATGCCCACATCAGAATTTACAGTGATTCCTCTCAACTGAAATGGCACAGTTTAAAGCACATTCCCTAAATGTTCTGAAGCGCAATCTCAAGGCTCAGGTTCTCCATTGTTTGGTTTATTACCTTAGGAAGTAACTACTTCACAGCTTTGTTATAGAGATCCTGCACAGTATCAGTTTGGTGTGAAAGGGGGCTGGTTTCCCATCCCTGTGTTCTCCCCACACATCTTTCTAAGCACAAGCATATGTGTGTCTACTCAGAAGTAACTCCCACTGTGGTCAATGAGGCTTACTCTTGAAATGCTGGGGCATCTGGACCTTCAGGAGAAAGCAGAAAGGGGGGAGCCTCTCTTATTGGTTGAGCAGCCCCTGCCAGTCAGATGATGTTCAGTCCAACCCCCACCCCCACTGGGAAGTATGTCCTGTGAAGTGATATTTACTGGTTTAGAGCACTCACTCATGGAGCCCTGCATGGGCCAAAGCACAGCAAAGCTGATTCCTTTTTTAAAAAAATCCGGTACTCCTCCATTCTCTTCTCCTTCCGTTGTCATGGAAACACCCACCAGATTTCTTTATACCTGCAAATGAATCCTCAACTATCAAAACGTATCTTTCTCAGTCCTAACCTTTCTCCACTGATGTTTCTGATTAGCTGCTGCCCATTTCTCTGTGTAATGACAACTGCCATCCTGGTTACAGCAGAAAAAAAGAAGGAAGGGGAGCCATTTTGCTGTTATGATTGTGTTCCATGTCCACGAGGAAAGGTTTCTTATCAAAAGGGTAGGAGGCATAGTCTTCACAGCTGTCAAGTCCACTACATATCATACTATATCAAGATACACGAAAGACTAATTTAATTTTTAAAAAAAACAGCATGGCCCCTGGTCTGGACATTGTGGGATCATGTTACTGATCCTTGAATATCAGGCTATAGCCAGAGGCCTTGTTATAGAAGAACGTAAATCTCCTTTTCACATTCAGGTCTAGTGGTGTTTTGTTATGCCTTTCGACACTGAAAACATTGGATTTATGGTTTGATTTAGTTAATACTGTGCTTCTTTCATGTGCAAATGAAAGAAGAAAGATATGTGTCAGCTCGGTAGCTAGCTACCAACAAAGGACACAGTGATATGTCATCTAATGAAAAAGATGCATGATTGGATCATGATAGCTCTATGTCTGACTCTATGTTAGTCATGTAATTAAATATCAGTACAGACCCCAAAAGAAAGAAATTACTCCATATCGAAAGTTAGATGCCACGGAGGATTTTGCACATTTTACTATATTGTTAAGTCCCATGAGTTGTTTTTTTTTAAAAGCACTCCACCATATTCAAGGGTGATCGGGGTTTAAAATTGGAGCAATTTCACCAATCTCTCTGAAACTTTCAGATGCCAGAAAGTAGTGTTCATTTTACATATCCTAAAAATGTCAGGAATATTGGTGAAAGTCTGAGGTAGAAAGAGTAGTTTAAAGACAAAAAAGCCCCTCCATTTGCCAAAAGTGACTTTTAGAAACAGGTTGGTGAACGTTTTTTAGTCCAGATTTCTGAAGAAGTGAAAGCGTTCTCACATAAAAGATATTCCTGTTGTACTGGAGTTGGTGGAAAACACTATTTCAATTACATTTCTATTTTTATTTCTCTTTTTTAAAAAAAGCTTTTTAAAACCTGTAATGAGGGCTTCTCAAAATGATGCATAGTTGGAGACGCTTCTCTTTCTCTCCCTCCTGCCTCACAGCTAATTTGGCATTGGGGGGGGGGGGATAACTGCTGCCTTGATGAAAGCAGAAGCAGTAAGAGCAGGGGCTGAGTCTGTCCCTTGTGGGGAGAAGAAGCATTGATCTGGTGGGGTGTGTTGGGGTGGGTGGCAGGTGACTGGTAGGGGGGGACCACCGAAGCAGTAAGAAACTTGAGTTGGTGGGGTCCCTTGCCATGGCATGCTCTGATGCACTCTGGTCACTGTTTCATTGGTACTCATGGTGGCTCTGAAGTGGCAAATGGCTCCGTGAAAACAGGGAAGACAGAAGGCCTTGTAGCCTCCTTCCTTGTCCCTTCCCTAGCCAGTGCTCCAGCCCTCAAATTTAGTCCAATTATCTCTTCAGTGCAGCTCATGCTGGTGCGGAGTGAGCTGTGGTGAGCTGCTTAGGTGATCAGGAGAGGGAGGAGGCCACAAGCCCTCCTCCATTCTCTGGCCAAGCATTCGTCTGAGGAAGTCTGTTCACCACTTCAGTGCCACTTATGGCAGAAGTGAAGCAGCAATCTGCTTGCGGTGACCAGGGAAGAGAAGAGGCCTTGCACTGTCCTCCCATCCCTGACCACCACCATGCCTGTGAGGAAGCTTACATTGCCACTTCAATGTAGGGATGTACGAAAGTCACTAAGCATTTTGCGGATTCTGTTCATGGGGGGGGAGGCGTTCCGTCCCTCCCCCAGAATCCTCGACGGGGGGGGAGGGATCTGGTCCTTCCCCCCAGAATCCTCGATGGCCAGCTGTGCTCTGCGGTGGCTCTGCGGAACAGCCGGCCAGGCCCAGGCCAGGGTTGTCCGCAGCCAGATTTCTGGCCGCGGAGGGCTCTGGGTAAAAAAAAAAAAATGCATACACAAATGGCGGCGGCTACGGCCGCCACCATTTGTGTTCCTTATTTTTTGCCGTCTTAGTCTATGTCAATATTTATGTAGACTAAGACGAAGAAAAGGGAATGCAAATAGCGTAGTGGATGCTATTTGCGTTCCCCTTTCTTTTCTTCATCTTAGTCTACGTAAATATTAACGTAGACTAAGACGGCGAAAAATAAGGAACGCAAATGGCGGCAGCCATAGCCGCCACCATTTGCATACACTTTTTTTTTTTTAAACCCAGAAGTGATAGGCTACGTAAGTCTTTATGTAGCCTATCATGTCTATGGGGAAAAGAAAAAGAAAAAGACTAGACTGCAAATGGCGGTGGCGGCAGCCAATCGGAAGACCAGCCACCGCCGCCGCCACCGCCAAAGCTGCCGCTGGAGCTGCTGCCGTCCGGAACATCCGGCCCAGGTAAGTCTCATCCCAGGGGGGATCCACGGGGGACGGGGGGGTGGCAGGCCATTCCGTGATGGATTGCAGGGGGCCGAATGCACTGGCATTCGGCCTCACCGAGATCCGTCACTGAATTCTCTGACATCCCTACTTCAGTGGCACTCATTGCCGTGCTGAAGTGGAATTCTGCTCTTGTTGCTCAGGAAGGGAGAAGGCCTAGTTGCCTCGTTGCTTTTTCAGCTGTCCCCCCATGACAACCTGGACTGCTCACCCCTTGCAACAACCTGAATGCCCACCACCCTGGGAAAGCCCTGAATTTCCCCTCCCACCACAGACAACACAGATCACCCCCCCACACAACAACCCAAATTGCCCTCTCCCCACACCCAGACAGCCTGGATAACCGCCTACCATGAGACAGCCTGGTTTGTCTCATCAGTAGGTTTGTGTGTTTGTGTGTTCTGTGTCTCCCCACCTTCCATTATGTGTGTGGATGTGTGTATATCTCCCTCCCCCAGTGTGTGAGTTTGTGGGTCTGTGTCTCTCCCCACCCTTCTGTATATGTTTGGATTTCTCCCCCCAGCCCCCAGTGTGTGTATGTCTCTCCCCCTCCCCCTAGGGTGCATCTGTGTGCCTGCCTTTCTCCTCATTCTCCAGTGTGTGTGCATGTTCCTGTCTGTGTCTGCCTAGTTCACAGTGTGTCTCTCTCTCTGGGCTGATCTACATTGTGCCCTCCATTGCAATGAATTTGGTGTCCTGTCGGGTTAAACGCTCTCACATTAAAATGTGATTATTCACACTCACCCATTTTCCCCGTTGCAGTGCTTCATCGAATGCGCGAGCTCAGTTCACACTTGAGCACTGTGCTGCTTTCCTGCTGTTTTCGTGCACACGCTTGTCTGATCTCGGATGCTAAGCGGGGTTGGCCCCGGTCAGGAGTTGGATGGACGACCGCCTGGGAATCAGGCTTCCTGCATTGACCAGGGGGTTGTTCTATCCCTTCAAATGAGACTAAGTTTTGCCCCCTCCTATCCCCCACTCCAGATTTTTTTTAAAAAATTAAGTCGTTATCCTTGCAGAATCGGGGCTTCTCCGCGATGTTCCCCCCCCCCAATTCAGGCATGATCTTCGAAGATTCAAAGCTTCACAACTTTGAAGATTCAAAGATCATGCCTGAATTGGGGGGGGGACATCATGGAGAAACCCTGGTTCTGCGAGGATAACGCCTTAATTAAAAAAAAAACATCCAGAGCGTGAGATAGGAGGGAGTAAAACTTAATCTCATTTTAACAGATAGAATAACCCCCTGCTCAGTGCAGGAAGCCTGATTCCCAGGCAGTCGCCCAACCAACTACTGACCAGGGCCGACCCCACGTAGCTTCCAAGATCAGACAAGGGTGCGCACATCCAACCCTTTGGTTGTTGCTGAGGAAATGGGGGCTGCTGAGGAAGGTATGTGATCAGTACCTAGAAGAAGACATGGGGCCATCGAGAGCTGTGATTGGACAGGAGGGAAATACAAACACCGCCATATATGGACAGGTGAGGGAGGGGACTATGACTGGATATGGTAGCGGAGGCGGAAAATCAGAGCACATTAAGGGGAAATACCAGGATATTAGGGTATTGAAAGCGGGAGCATGGAAGTGGGAAATTCCGGTTCCAATTCGAAGTGGCTACTGTGTAGTGTGAAATGCGGGTGGTGAAACCTCATTGGAAGCAAAAAAAAGGTGGTAAGTGTAGATTCAGGCTCTTTCTCCAGGCGTTCTGCTGTCCTTGCAGCTTCAGTGCATAGGGGGCTATTTTCCTCCCCTGTAATTATCAGCATTTCCTTGAATAATTTTTTTCTGCCAGCAAAGTCCCAAAGGAATATCTGGAGGCCATGAGAAAAATAAGAAACGAGGACTAAAAGTGGTCATAAGAGCCCTCTCTAGTACTAGAAAGGTTTGCACAAGGGCAGGAGCATACAGGGTTCTGTCACTCTGATGGAGTGCATGTTTGCTCCAGCTGATTTATTGTCTTGTGATTTGTATGAAAGGGAACAAATTGTGATGAGTAACTTAAGCAATCTGCACCTCAAGCCCACCGATTTCTCCGAAGAGCGCTCCACTTCTGGATCTTCCATGAAAAGTAACCTCAGTGTGCAGGTTCAGCAAAGTCGCAAACAGCCACAAAGGAATCTTGAGGTGCAAGAAGGAGTAAGTGTAAAGAACTGAAAAGGGAAAAGACAGACTCTGTTGCAGACATCGGCTGACGAGACAAGCTAGAAACAATATATCAACAGCATGAGCTGACATTCAACAGAATTAAATGCTGTTGAAGGAAACAGAAGAATGTGTGCATGGAAAAGAAGCTTCATCCTCCAATGGATAGTGCCATTGATGTTGCTCCATTATATTGCTTGCAAGACACATTCTATCTGCAACAACATTAAGACCTGTTCCATGATCTGCAGCATAAGTGATCCTGTCCTGATTTCCCATGAATTCTATCAGCTGGGAAACGTTGCCATTGGAGTGATTGCTTCTCAAGTCTTTTTCCTTCACCTCTCTACTAGTTTCAGAGAACAACCCTCTCAGATTAGCCTCAAAGAAGCCATGTAAGGTTTTCTCTCCCTCCTCCCTTTATTACATCGGTATGCTTAGGCCAAAATAACCAGGCATAAGCAATGAAGCAACAGAAAACTGGAAAAATTGTGTGCAGGATGCATTTAGGCTTTTCAGTTATTTTCTGTGCTCTGCTTCCTGAATGAGATCTTTATTTATTACAGAGGAATCACTCCAGGTTTATTTTCAATATTCCAGTCAACTGTCTTGCTTAGGACAGTGCAAGGATACCTGTCCCAGGAATTAGTCACAGTCAATACCAAAGACCAGATCAGCAGGCTGTACCAAGTTCAAACATATGCTGTGCTGAATCCTGCCCCTACTTTCAGGACTTTTTTCTCTCCCTGTAAAAGAGGCATCATTTTGTCCATCTTTTTCATGGGGAGAGGGAGACTTTCTCCTTTTCTCCAGACTTTTAAGTTTGGGAAGGAGCTGAAGGATCTTTCTTTCTTTCCTTGAAAAATGCCTCTGGCACATAGGGATGGACAGAACACTTACCTTCCGTTCCGTTCTGTTTCTGCTGGGGGGAGGCGCTCCGTCCCTCCCCCTGGAATCCTCGATGGGGGGGGAGGCGATCCGGTCCTCCCCCCCAGAATCCTGCCTGGCTGGCTTCGCTCCGCGGCCAAGCCGTGGAACCACCAGATGGCTCCAGCCGCCCGCAGCTGGACATCCAGCCGCTGGGCAGCCCGGCAGGGACGCAAAGGGCGGCTGTCATAGCCGCCGCCATTTGCGTCCCTGTATTTAGCCATGATAGGCTATGTAAATATTTACGTAGCCTATCACAGCAGCGGGGGGGGAAACCCAGCGTACGCAAATGGCGGCAGCTATCACAGCCATTTGCGTCCCTGCAGAGGCCGTGATAGGCTACATAAGTATTTACGTAGCCTATCACGGCGGGGGGGGGGGAAACCCAGTGTACACAAATGGTGGCAGCTACCGCCATTTGCTTACACTGGGTTTTTTTCCCCCTGCCTTGATAGGCTACGTAAATATTTACGTAGCCTATCATGGCGAAATACAATCCTACAGAGGAGGCATGACACTGACATTACTTAGTGGGGACACTAACCCTGTTTTCTGTAACCAGTATTCTACATGGCAATATTGCTAAGTTCCTTAACATGTGCCAGTAAGGACAGCTTTTTCATTCCTTGATTGTCAATTTGCCTGTCAACATTTTCATCCATTTCTCTCCCCCTCATCTGCTCCCTCCCACTCTTTCATGAACCTTGACTCTTCAGTTTCACATAACCAGTTTATTTACACATTCATATCTTAAATGTCATACTGTGTTCTTCTGTCTGTGTTTTTCAGCCACTGAAGCTCACGTCGTCCTATTCCTCCTTCCTTTCCCTGATACTTCTGTGCGTTGGCATCTAATGTGGGTGTGCTTGCATCTTAACTGCTTCTCAGCAGTTCTGATCATTTCTCTCAATCCAGCTCCGTACGGCAGCTTTGCTTCCATCTTTATGCATTCCTGATTTTAAGACCTGGATATGAACAGTTTACATTTGCTTGATTTGATTCCACACAATCCTACTCAGAAAGGAAGTGTGCCTAGGACCGCAGCCCATACAACTCACCTGAGTATGAGTGGCTGAGTGCCTTGTTGAAGTGGTAGAATTAATGCTAGGCATCCAGGAGGTTCCAGGTTCAATCCCTTCCTTTTCCAGCTAAAGATGAGAAAGTCTCCTGTCTGAAGCCCAAGAGAGCTACTGCCAGTCAGTGATATAGACAATAGTGAGCTAGAGCGGCTAATGGTCTGTCTTGGTATGAGGCAGATTCCTAATTCTCGTCTCAGCAGTTGCTAGCTTTGGGTCAGCCCCTGTTCTCCCATCCTCAGCCCCTCTATGCCCTATGGGGATGAGAACACTGACCTACCTGATACGCTTGTTGCAATGTATACTGTGATAATACTGTGTGTGAAGCACTTTGAAATATATGCATGCTAGGTATTATGTATATAGCACTTCCCCAGTCTTCAAGGTATTGCAGTGTCTTCTTCCCCTTCCCCTTATGGTTTGGAAGCTGTGTACTCTGTGACCTTAATGGCATGCAAAGCTGTGGCCCTGTAATTTGCAGGCACCATTGCCAGGCAAGCAGAAAGCTGTGATGTTTTTGTAAGCCTGTGGGATGTTGCTGTCACACATCTTTCAGAAGCACATCCAATGTCAGGTCAGGGAGAAATCAATTGCCATCCAAATCAACCAAAACAGCCGAGCCCTCCCCACAAGAAACCTGAAGCTCTTCTGCATCAGATGGCTCACGTTTCTTAAGCCCTGTCCAGATATCCCCCCTCACATGTCTCCCAGGGCACGAAGGGAAAGGGTGGGAACACACTGGCTGGCCATGCTGCTTCCACTGAGTCCCACAGCCCAGTCACACCATCTCCCATGCACTGTGGTCAGGACTTCTGAAGGAGAGTGATGGCTCCACAGGTGTTCCCACCCAGCGTGATTGAGAAGCTTGAGTGATGATAGTCCTGAGGTGTGTGGGAGCCTACGAAGGTAGACCAGGCTCCCTGCTTCAGAGGTTCAGCCCCAGAGTGTGGAGGGTAGTGAAGAATAGGACAGATGGGTTAGGGCTGGCGAGCATGAATGGGGAATATAGGAGAAGAGACTTGTGGTGAACCCTCACACTGTGGCGAACGGATTGAGGGGGAACACCCAAAGAGGGCTCTCCTTTCTGCATCTGATGAAGCGGAGCTCAAATCCACAAAGCTCATGCCACTATAAATTTGTTAATCTTTAAGATGTTACAGGATTCATGGCTTTTGGGTCTGGAAAGCACTACACTATATTGTTTTTTAAATCATTTTTCTCCACTCTGTGTAACTTTGCAGTGTGATGCCAAAGAACTACCAGCACGTCCTGGCTCTTGTATTTGCTGTAAAGGAGATCAATGAAAATCCTGCAATCTTACCTAACGTCACTTTGGGTTTGCACATCTTTGACAACTACTACAATACACAGATGACATATGGGGCCACGCTGCGCCTGCTTTCTACCCAGAACAGATTTGTGCCCAACTACAAGTGTGACATCCAGGATCATTTGATGGCTGTCATTGGGGGACTTGATTCCGTGACCTCCTGCTACATGGCCACAGTGTTAAACACGTACAAGATTCCACAGGTAGATTTTGTGCAGGGGCAGCATACGCAGCCATCAGAACTAACGCACAGAATTTAACATCCCATCACTATCTATTCTATGGCATGGTTTTATACTACAGAAAAAAACATGCTGAAAGAAACGAAGGTGGAAAGCAAAATAGCAGTCCATAATTCATAACAAGGAAGTACAGCATAGGCATATCTCAAGCCTTGTTCTCAGAAACAGCAGATGAGATGATAAACCTGTGTTTGAACTGTACCATCTGAGTGTGTGCGGGGACAGGGGGTGGGAGGGGTGTTCCATGATGAAAGGCTCCGCTATACAAAAATGTCCCTGCACATAGAAATACTGATGTCAGGGGAAAGGGCTCTGGGTTACCTTTCTTCCTCACACAATAGCTTTCTATGTGCAGGAATTTTGTATTATTATTGTGAGTGGGGGAGAATGTGACCCATGTGTACCTTCAAATAGCTGAAGGGCTCTGAAGGGAGAAGATAGAGAAGACTTGTTCTCTCTTGCTACAGAGGGAAGGACTAGAACTAAAGGGTGGAAATTATAAGGAAGCAGATTGGGGCTAAACAGTATGAGAAGCTTCCTAAGAGTGCGTAGGGTCCAGTTTCAGTCATTCTTAGAGAAGACCCATTGAAATCTATGGGATATGTAAGCCATGACTAACTTACATCCCATAGATTTCAATGGGTCTACTCTAAGGATGACTAAAACTGGATCCAAGCCAATAAATGCTTTCAATAGTGGAACAGACTACCTCAGGAGATGGTGAACTCTCCTTCACTGGTGGTATTCAAGGACTCTGGACAGCCAAATGTCAGGGATGTTGCAGTTG
This sequence comes from Heloderma suspectum, assembly GCF_057233095.1. Classification (NCBI taxonomy): domain Eukaryota; kingdom Metazoa; phylum Chordata; class Lepidosauria; order Squamata; family Helodermatidae; genus Heloderma; species Heloderma suspectum. The sequence goes on along the minus strand of NC_139463.1, from coordinate 87,706,276 downwards.
CATCCTTTGTTGAGGATCTTGCATTGAGCAGGGCGATAGACTCAATGACCTTCATGGTCCCTCCCATCCAAAGTCTTATGCTTCTATGATCCCAATACCTGAAGTCTGATGGGAAACTTCCTACTCGACATGCCTTACATGTTTTATCCAAAGATATATGATGAAAATATCACTTCCCTCTAAGAGGTGTCTGGGCAAAAGCAATGGCTGTTAGCAAGTGATTTTACTCATAAACACTACTCCATTTTTTTTAAAAAAAAAAAAACAAAATGCTTCAGTTTTTATTTTTATTTTAGATCACGTATGGATCCCTTGTCTCAGGGCTGAGTGAAAAAACACTGCTGCCTTCCTTGTACCAGATGGTTCCAAATGAAGTTCACCAGTACATTGGGATTGTCCAGTTACTTCTGCATTTCAGATGGACATGGGTCGGCCTCTTTGCTGTGGATGATGACAATGGAGAAAGGTTTTTCCAGGCTTTGTTGCCAATGCTTTCTGCAAATCACATATGTTCCGCCTTTGTGGAAAGAACACCCAAATGGACTGACGTTGCTGGAATGTTAGACATGTTTTTAAGTAATTTGGACAAATTTCCTGCTCTCATGGAAAACCAAGCCAATGTGTTTATTGTCCACGGTGCACCACCGTCCATGTTAAATTTGAGCTGGTATCTTCATATGGCAGTCCTGGATTCACACCTAGGCAAGGTGTGGATTGTGACAGAACAGTGGGATTTCAAATTAAGTGCCTATCAAAAGGACTGGGATATACAATCCTTCCAGGGTGCAATCTCTTTCACAGTTCATTCAAATGAGCCACCTGGATTTAGGACATTTCTCCAGAGTGTAAATCCTTCTTGGGAAAGAGAAGATGGTTTTATCCAGGACTTCTGGGAGAAAGCCTTTAGTTGTTCATTGAAGAATTCCAGTATGGCTGAAGGTGAGGAGCCTGAAGAAGGCTGCACTGGGGAGGAGAAACTGGAGAGCCTTCCAGGGACTTTCTTTGAAATGAGCATGACTGGCCACAGCTACAATGTCTATAATGCTGCCCACGCCATTGCCCATGCTCTATATATGATGTCTGAATCCAGATCCAAACACAGAACCAGGGTGGATGGTAGAATGCTGGGGCTTTGGAGCCTGCAGCCATGGCAGGTAATGTCACCCCAAAGGCAGGCTCAGCTCTGTTTTCATGAGCTGGTGAGAAAAACAGAGCTTTCCAACCAGAAGAGGGTAATTGAGAGAGGGTGATCCAGTTGGCATTGCAAACTGTGAAGTTCCAAAAGGTTTCTAACAAAAAATCCACTGTAGAAGACTCCTAGGTTACCATAGCAAACATGGTAAAAAAAAAAAAAATGAAAAAAGGTTGGACTCCTGTATGGAATAAAAGATGGTTAAAAAAATCAGAAGCACAGTGTAGTGATAAAGGGACGATACTCGCAGGGGAAAGAAGTACATAGCCAGTCCCAGGAGACTCTATCCTGTGTCAGTGATATTCCAGTTATTCAGAAATATTACAGAGCCAGGGTGGTCGAGTGACATCAAGTTATTCAGGATCGTAAGTAATAATAATACCAAATATCAAATCTGTGAAAACTTCATAAGGAGCTCTCCAGACTGGGTGAATTGGAAAAAAGATGGCAAATGAGATTCAGTAGTAAATGTGAAATGCTGATCACAGGCAAAAGTGGAAAACTTGACATTCACTGATGGGGACTGAACTTGCTGTAATTAAAGAGGAAAGGGATTTTGGTGGTGGAAAGGTCGGTAAAAATATCTACTCAGGACTTATTTATTTATTTATTTATTTATTTATTTATTTATTTCTATACCACCCAATCGTGGAAACTCTCTGGGCGGTTCACAAAAATTACATTTGCCTTAACTGCGTAGTTCTGCACTTGAGTGCAGGGTGTCCCCCCTTCAGATACACACAAATTGCCCAAGTGGGGGGCTCCAATCCAGTTTGTGATCCTAGCCTGGTTGGCACAGGGGCTTTTGGCCTTTGCTCCCTGCTGTGGTTCCAGTTCAGACCTGGATCCCACTCCTCCCATTTCCAGTGTAAGGAGATAAATACATTGAAACAAGCCCTTTCTCCCCATACTAAGGTTCTGATCTGAATTGGCGGGGGGGGGGGTACATTGGGAATTTGTTGATGGGGGGAGCTGTACTCAGGAGCAGGGCTTCAGAGTTAACATCACATGTATGTAGTTTGGTCCTTACAGGGCAGCAGCAGTGGAAAAAATGCAAATTCTATGTTAGCCGTTATTAGACAAGGCATGATGCATTTATACAAACGTCTGGTGTGGCTGCATTGGAAAAACTGTGTAGAGTTTTGGTCATTCCCAGCACAAAACATTTATAGAAGAGTTGGAAAAGGAGGCAGAACAGGGGACAGAAATGGATGAAGAGTACCTTCCCCCAAAGAGGCTAAAACTTTGAGGGATCGTTTAGTTTAAGAAAAGGATGATTAAAGGGGGACCTGATACAAGTGTATAAAATGATGCATGACATAACATGAGAGATGATTTTCGTTCTCTCCCTCATAACACTAGATCTTTTGACTGCCCACGAAAATCATAGCAGTAGATTCAGGACAGATATAAGGATGGAGTTCTTCACACAAGGCATAATTAGAATATGGAACTTACTTCCATAAGATCTGATGACGACTATCGACTTAGGTGGCTTTTAAAAGGGAGTTAAACATACGAATGAAGGACTGCTCTATGAGCAACTATTAGCTAGAAGAGGCCTCCATGTTGACAGGCAGTATAGCTCTGAGTGCCGATTACAGCATGGAGGGCAGTAACAGGGAAGCATTGAGCTGATTGCTTTTGGAAACAGGATGCTGGGACTGATGGAACCTCAGTCTGATCCCCCAGGTCTATCCTCATATTATCGTTACATTTGTAACACTTTCCAAATGGTTAGTCTGTTGCAGCAAAAACAACTGGAGGCTAGGGGTGGACGAAAGTCACTTACCTGTCGTCGAAGCTTGTTCGCTGTGGGGGGGAGGCGCTTCGCTGCTCCCCCCATGAAGTTCAGGCCGGGGGGGGGGAGGCTTCCCGCCTCGCCCCGGCCGAAATTCAGGCCAGGGAGGAGGCTTCCCACCTCGCCCGGCCGCGAACTCGAAAGTTTTTTTTTTTTAAATGCCCCCGTGATAGGCTACGTGACGATTAACGTAGCCTATCACAGCTAGATCTGCAAAGTCAGCCGTGATAGGCTACGTTAATCGTCATGTAGCCTATCACGGGTGACTTAAAAAAAAATAAAAAAGCGCGTACGCTAATGGCGGCCCCCATAGGGAGCCGCCATTTGCGTTCCTTATTTGGTCGCTGTAGTCTATGTAAATCTTTACGTAGACTACGGTGAAAATAAGGGCAACGCAAATCAATTTGCCCTTATTTTCGCCGTAGTCTACGTAAATCTTTACGTAGACTACAGCGACCAAATAAGGAACGGGAATGGCGGCTCCCTATGGGGGCCGCAATTATCCGTACGCACTTTTTTTTTTTTTTAAAGTCACCCGTGATAGGCTACGTGACGATTTACGTAGCCTATCACGGCTGACTTTGCAAATCTAGCCGTGATAGGCTACGTTAATCGTCACGTAGCCTATCACGGGGGCGTTTTTTTTTTCTTTTATTGGAATGGCGGCGGTGGCAGCCAGTCGAAAGACCAGCTGCCGCTCCCGCCCCACACGAACACCCGCCGAACCGCCAGCCGGACCCGCCGCCGGGAGGGACATTCGGCAAAGGTAAGTCCCGTCCCGGGGGGGGGGTGCGGGGGGTGGGGGGGTGCAGAGGATTTCTCCCCGAAACTTGTTCGGGGGGCCGAACACGTTGGCGCTCGGCCCCCCGAAGTTTCGGGGAGAAATTCTCCACCATCCCTACCAGAGGCTCTGTTTGTCTTTGTTAGACTTTGTTAGTTATGTGGCACATGAAAGACTAAAACAATTGTTACGGCATAATCTTTTGTTGGCCTTTAAAGGTGTCCCAAGACTCTTCGGTTTTGGATTTGTGTAGAGTTTTTTGAAGATAATACGTTTTAATAGCAGCCTTCCCCCCACCTTGCGTGATGGACTACAACTCCCATCACCCCAGCCAGTGCTATGCCTGGTCATGCTGGCTGGAGATGATGGGAATTGTAGTCCACCACAACTGGAGGACACCAGGTTGGGGAAGGCTGTTCTATAAGCTTTTATTACCACAATTATTACATGCGGGCCTTTTCCTGGCTTCTCCCAGTGGAACTTGTGCTACATTTATCATTAACTGATGTTGCTCTGCTGGTTCAACATTCCATCTTTTTGATGAGGCCGTTTCTGGAACTTACCCCTGGGGGAGGCCACCATTGGAAGGGAGTGTGATTGACCAGCACCTCTATATTCACTCTACAATGGCTTATGGCATATGAACATAAGAAGAGCCGTGCTGGATCAGACCAAGGGACTATCTAGTCCAGCATTCTGTTCACACAGGAGCCAACCAGCTGTCCACAGGAAACGCACAAGCAGGGCATGAGTGCAACAGCACCCTCCCACCCATGTTCCCCAGCAACTGGTGTACATAGGCCTACCGCCTCTGATACTGAGGTAGCACATAGCCATCAGGACTAGGAGCCAATGATAGCCTTCTCCTTCATGAATGTGTCCCTTTAAGCGATCCAAATTGGTGGCCATCACTACATCTTGTGGCCCAATTCTGCTGTCCCAAATATCTTTTAGTTTACACTACTTTCACCTGTTCTTAGTCGTTGGAGGTGCATGTGCCACAAAGGGACAAATTTGGCCCTGGGAGCCTCCAGTTGCCGACACCCAGGTAGAGCCTAAAAGCAGGTGCTTCAAGTCAGAACAAAGAAATATACATTCTTCTGGGAAAGATGCTTGTCAGACTCATTGTGAGGATCCTAATTCCTTCTTGCTATCCCTTTTTTGTCTTTTTTTTAATTTTCTGCTTTGAACATAGCTCCACCCCTTTCTAAAGAGTATCTCCTTCAACAACAGTGCTGGTGAAACAGTGCATTTTGATGAAAATGGAGAATTAGTAACAGAATTTGATGTTACAAACTGGGTAACTTTCCAAAATCAATCTTTTGTTAGAGTCAGAGTTGGAAGCCTGGGTCCTCAGGCTCCTCCAGGCAAAGAGTTGAGCATTCAAGAGGGAAAGATTGTGTGGCATAGGAGATTTAAAGAGGTAAGAAAGAACCCAAACTCTTAGTTCCTGGAGATAATTGGATTTGAGAGGCACATGGGGGCCTCTCAAATCCAGCTATTTTAGAGAAGAATAATTATTTGGATCTATTACAGTGCAGTTTCAGGCCTGGGGCTGAAACAGCCTTGGTCACCTGTGGATGCTTTACGCTGCACAAGGGATGGGAGGGGTAGGTGCAGCTCTGTTGGTTCTCCTCAACCTTTCAGTAGTTTTTGATAGGGCTGTGCACCACTTCAGTCTGAATCTTGACTTCTGAAGTGGATCGGGGTGATTCAAACCACTTTGGTCCAAATCTGAAGCCAGTCCAGAGCAGTCCAAAGCAGTCCGAAGTGGGTCGGAGCGATCCAAAGTGATTCAGATTGCTTTGGATTATTCTGAACCCCAGACAGCCTGTACAAACAAATGGAAGAACATGCTAGAAAAGAGAGAGGGAGAGGAGGATTTGGGAGGGGGAAGTGAGCCTTGGAAAGTGACATCTCTATGTGCCAATAAGACTGAACTTTTAACCTAGCACTTTGTTTCCTCACATTGTACTTCGTATTCTTCGGTCCCCCTGCCTCTTCTCAATTATTCTTCCTTCCCTTCCCATTTTTCAACTCTTTATATTCTTATAAAAAACCAAAGATGCGCGCGCGCACACACACACACACACACAATTTCTTTTCTGTTAGGCTTTAGTGTTATTTCCCTTCCCCTTCACCCCATAGCTTCTAGGTAGTTTTTGTTGCTGTATCTGCTTTGCTTTTGGTCGTGAGTGTGTGTGTGTTTGTGCACATGTGCTGTCTGAGTGCACCACACTGTATTGTGCACGAGCAAACAGTGTGTAGCCAAAGCAGTACACTAATACACAGTCCAATATATATTATGGGGCAAAGCCCTACATAATACACATAATATAAAGCATCATCACTTTTGCTGATTATCCAAGACACTTCGCCTGTCACTTGTTTTCCCTTGGGTACATCAAATGACCATAAGCAGAATATGATCAGGCAAGGCTAATTGCATTTTTTAAAAAAGTTTGCTTCATCTTATCCTCCTGGGGAAAAGGGCTGCCAAAATTATCAGGGGGCTAGAAAAAATCCCCATAGAAGGCTTCAATGTTTGGGCTATTTAATTTAGAAGAAAGGCAAATAATGGGGGAGGTGTATAAAATTATAAGGAGTAGAGAAAGTGCAGAAGTGCAATTAATAAAGAAGCCCCACTGAGTTCAGTCAGTGTAACTTTTCCAGGTAATGTGTATTGCAATGTGCAGCCAAAGAGATGTTTAACTTTTTTTCCTTGCTTTAATGAGAGCCTATGAGATGGCTAGATAGCATCACCGATGCAATGAATATGAACTTGAGCATGCTCCGGGAGAGAGCGGAGGACAGGCAGGCCTGGCATGCTATGGTCCATGAGGTAGGAATGGCAGAGAATTCTGCCACGGATCTCAGTGAGGCTGAATGCCAGTGCATTCGGCCCTGCGAAATCTGTGTCGGAACGGCCTGCCCCCCCCTGCCCCCCCGCAGATCCCCCCCCGGGACGAGACTTACTTGGGGCAGATCTTCTGGGCGGCGGTGGCTCCAGCGACGGCTTTGGCGGCAGTGGTGGCTGGTCTTCCGACCGGCTGCCGCCGCCGCCATTTCCAGTCTTGGTTAAAAAAAAAGACGTGATAGGCTACGTAAAGATTTACATAGCATATCATGGCTGGGTGGGTTTAAAAAAAAACACAAACCCGTGTACGCAAATGGCGGCAGCTATGGCCGCCACCATTTGCATTCCTTCATTTTGGCCATCTTTGTCTATGTAAATATTTATGTAGACTATGACGGCAAAAATAAAGGGGAACACAAATAGCGTAGCGGGCGCTTTTTGCATTCCCCTTTATTTTCGCTATCATAGTCTACGTAAATATTTACGTAGATTAAGACGGCCAGAAAGAAGGAATGCAAATGGCAGCAGCTGTAGCCGCTGCCATTTGCGTACGTGGGTTTTGTTCTTTACCCAGAGCCCTCCGCGGCCAGAAATCCAGCTGCGGACGGCTCTGGCCTGGCTGGGCCTGGCCGGCTGCTCCGCAGAGCTGCTGCAGAGCACAGCCGACCATTCGAAGATTCTGGGGGGGAAGAATGGAGCGCCTCCCCCCATCAAGGATTCCAGGGGAAGGGACGGAACGCCTCCCCCCCCCCATAAACATAATCCGCAAACAGGTAAGTCACTTTTGTACATCCCTACCATGGGGTCATGAAGAGTTGGATGCAACTTAACGACTGAACAACAAAAATGAGAGCCTCAGATCAGGGGCAGATTCAGGGCAGACAAAAGGAAGGTACTTTTGCACTTCAAAAAAACCTACACCTGAGATTAGGGACAGTGACCTCCTAATTGTCACCATCAACACCTCTTGATTAGGATCTCTAATCCCTTGTGAAATTTACAATTTTTACCTTTTAGCTTTTGAGAAAAGGAAACTTTATGCATGGCTAGCACAGAAACTACTGGACCAAACTGTATGAAATTTGGCAGGTTCAGTCACCTCCATACAGGCTGCCAGTTCTCCAAGTCTCATATACTCACGTTGAAGCACTGAAAAATTACAGCTCTTTGGTTTGACACATTTTCTTGAAAAAAGCAGATTTTACCTGTGGCTAGCACAAAAACTACTGGACCATGGTCAAAAACTACAGGAACATAGTTTGGATCAGGATGATGGCAATCCAGAAGGGGGGGTCAACATTTCCTACACCTTTTTTTCCACAAGGGTGGGGTTAAAAAGCACCCATTGGAATCAATGGAGGCTTTTCTTTTCTTTTTAACCTTCCCCCCCCCCGTGGTGTGTGCAATTTTATTGTGGGGGGAGGGCTGCAACACTTACAAAAGAGTAAGCAAAATACATAACTACACTATATGTAATTATTAGAATGTTTAGTCTGGCCCAGGGGCGGGGTGGTGGTGGCAGAAAGAGAGGCAGAAAGACCTTACTTCTGGCTCAGCCCCGCTCACTCTTGAGTTCAGTCCTGCTCATTATCATCATGTTGCCCCCCACAGACTCCCCGCAAGGGAATGTGGTCGTCTACAGAACAAAGCTTGCCCACCCCTGGTGTTCAAGTATCTCTGTCTAGGCTGGTGATTCCAGGACGTCTTTCTGCTCAGGGAATCCTGGAGCTTCAGCTGACTTTGAGAGTTCCCATTAGGCTGTAGGAGAAAAAGGTGGAAGGGTTGGTCTGTCCAAGATGCTCCTTTCTAGTCCACATATTCCAGTGTAGGGATGGACGAAAGTCCCTTACCTGATCCCGACGCTTGCTTCGCGGTGGGGGGGAGGCGCCCCGTCCCTCCCCGCTGAAATTCTGCCCGGGGGGGAGGTGCCCCGTCCCTCTCTGCCGAAATTCTGGCCGGGGGGGAGGCGCCCCGTCCCTCTGGCCACGAAACCTCATCGTCTGCTGGGACGCAAATGGCGGTGGCCATAGCCGCCACCGTTTGCATCCCTGCAGTCAGCTGTGATAGGCTACGTAAATGTTTACGTAGCCTATCACAGCTGACTTTGAAAAAAAAAAAAAAGCGTGTATGCAAATGGCAGCGCCCATGGGCGCCGCCATTTGCGTTCCTTATTTTGGCATGTGTAGTCTACGTAAACATTTATGTAGACTACAGCAAAAATAAGGGCAACGCTATTTGTGTTCCCCTTATTTTCGCCGTAGTCTACGTAAATGTTATGTAAACATTTACGTAGCCTATCATGGTGTTTTTTTTTAAATCTAGCCATGATAGGCTATGTAAATCTTTATGTAGCCTATCACATTTGTTTGTTTTGGGGGGGGTTACTTGGAAATGGCGGTGGCGGCGGCCGGTCAGAAGACCAGCCTCCGCCACTGCCGCACCGCCACCGCCGCACCGCCGCCACCAGGGACATTCGAGCAAGATAAGTCCCATCCTGGGGGGGCAGGGGGGGCAGACAGTTTCTCCACCAATTTGGGGGGGCCGAATGCGCTGGCATTCGGCCTCCCCAAGATTCCTGGAGAAATTCTCTGACATCCCTATAGTAGCTAGAGAGCTGACAAACAACAAAACCTAAAGGGACAATCACCTGCTCTCATACTTGTCAATACTGGACATTGTCCCCAAATCCTCATGATAAGAGAAGAGCTAAAAGACATGTCCCAAAGAAGAAATTAAATTTGATGACATTTTAGAATTTGAAATCTCACCACAAAACATGCTCCTCTTTAATTATATATGAGCACATCAAACCACAACTATGAAAACATATATTCTAAATCCTAAGCAGTCTCTGCTGGTGTTTTTAGAATAGGTGCTAGCCATCTCTGTGTGTAACGACCACTGCTACCCTGGTCACAACAAGAAAAAGCAGGAAGGGAAGCCATTTTGCTGCTATGTCTGTATCCCATGTCCAGAAGGAAAGATTTCAGCCCAGAAAGGTAGGAGATATGATTAGCTCCCTTTCAGAGGTACGCTTCCATATGTAAGCACAATGCACATGAAGGCAGAGTGGGGCTATGCTGCTTTCTTCACTCATGACATAATGTGCTTCCCCAGCCCTGTCCGCTGCACTGGTGTTCACATGTTGACCATGGATGCCTGAAAAGAGGATTTTGTCTATGCCTGCATGCTTAGGCTACCATGCAGTCAGGATCTCTGTGCATTCAGGACTCCCAAACACGTGGAAGCCTACACAAGTGCAGATGCTGTGCTCCCAGACAGACAGCGTGGTGTAGTGCTTAAAGCAGCAGTGGGCAACACGCAGCCCTAGGGCTGCACTCAGCCCCTCAATGCCTCAAGCGTGGTGCCTGCTGCCACATGGCAGCAGCAGAATAAACAGGCAGTTTGCCACTGGAATTCAGCTGCAAAGACTCAAAGGTGCCCAGGTTACCTTGTTTTCAAGCGAAATATGGCCCCTTGGAGTTTCTGTGGTGGTTTGCTGCCAAATTTCAGCAGCATGCTACTGACCTTTTTATCATGGGCATGCTGCCAAATTTTGGCAGCCTGGCAGTGGTGGCAGGACTGTGCCCTGGTGGGGGCATTGCCCAAGGGCTGGAAATTGGCCCCAGACTTCCCAAAATTACCCACTCCTGGATTGGAGTGTCAGACTAGGTCTGGGGAGTCCCCCCTCAGCAATTTTGCTTACTGGATGACCTTGTGCTGGTCAAGGGATAGCTGACAAATTTGTTCGGTTTGCATTTTAATGAGAATCTACCAAATTTGCACTTCCCAAACCTATGCAGGAACCAGAACACATCAATACAGTGATATTCACACTTTTCCAAATTCTGTGGCACGATCGCCAAAGGAAAGATGCATACAGGAATGTGTATAATGCAGGGAAAGAGAGCAAAATGAGTACAGAGGGGAAAGTGTGCCCAAATATACATTATATTAGGGGAAATCACTTTGTAAAAAACTAAGAATAGTGTATACAAACTTGCATATATTTGGAAAATATATAAAGATGAATACATTGAGATAAATGTGCATGGAAGTACATATGATGTTTTTTGTGGAAATGTGATGAAACAGGCTTAATGTAGAAAATTTTTTAAAAAACCCCAAGCAGTATCAAATTTGACTGATTTGTCCATGCCTAGGTTGGTCAGCTTTCTTGGTCTAACCTACCTCACAAGGCCATTGTGAAGGTAAGATGGAGAAGGGAGAACCATGTAGGCCACCTTGAGCTCCACAGAAGAAAATCAGGACATGAATATAATAAATATAAAAGATGTATGTGGGCAGAGCTGTCTAATAAGAGTTAGATCTTTGAACCATATTATTGTGATGTTTCAACTCAAGGCCTTTACTGTCTCCCTAGAATACATCTGTTTCTCGTGTAAAAGCTAGGGATGTGTGGATTTTGTAAAATCAATTCTGTCTGTGCTGACAGGCACCTTTTGCAAGTTGTCAGGTGCCTTTTGTTCCATTGTCTGCCCATCGAGGGATTCAGGGTTTTTTTTTTAATTTTCTGAATTTGCACAAATTCGCACGTGAAAAAATGTGCAAATTCCCACAATATGCACAAATGTCCCCAACTGTGCATTTTCACGCTTTAGCCTATGGGGGAAATGCACATTTTCAGCCTTTTTTAGATGTTTGCACATCTCTCTACTACAAAATTCTCAAAAAATTCTCAAAGGCTAGAAAAACAGTCCACAAGTCCACAGAATCCACCCCACAGGGGAAAAGACAGTTCGCTGCAGACTCTGCAGGTTGGATTCATGAAAATCTGAACTTATTTGGTTCTGTGGCGGATTTCCCTGACATGCCTAGTAAAAGCCATCTCTTATTTTTTTTCCCAGATATGGATTACTGCACGGAATGTTCAGAAGATCGCTATTCAAGTTTAGAGCAAAATCAGTGCATTCCCAAGGTTATCAGCTATCTCTCCTATGAAGAACCTTTGGGGATCATTTTGGCTTTCTCTGCTGTGGCTTTTGCTTTGATCACAGCTTTGGTACTTGGAACCTTTGTGAAGCACGAGGACACGCCCATAGTCAAGGCAAACCACCAGCGCCTCACTTACACTCTCCTCATCTCCCTCTTCCTTTGCTTCCTTTGCCCCTTGCTGTTCATTGGACAACCAAAGACATTGACCTGCCTTCTGCGGCAAACGGCTTTTGGCACTGTCTTCTCTCTGGCCCTTTCCAGTGTTTTGGCAAAAACCATCACTGTAGTTCTGGCATTTATGGCTACCAAACCAGGATCCAGGATGCAGAAATGGGTAGGAAAACGACTGGCAAATGCCATTGTCCTTTCTGGCTTTCTTATTCAAGCCAGCATTTGCTCCTTTTGGCTATTTACTTTCCCCCCATTCCCAGATAAGGACATGGACTCTTTGAATGGGGAAATCATAATAGAATGTAATGAGGGCTCAGCTACAATGTTTTACTGTAACTTGGGCTACTTGGGCTTCCTGGCCATTGTCAGCTTCACTGTGGCTTTCCTTGCCAGGAAACTTCCGGCTAGTTTCAATGAAGCCAAGTTCATCACTTTCAGCATGTTGGTGTTTTGTAGTGTTTGGCTGTTATTTATTCCAACCTACCTGAGCACCAAGGGAAAATACATGGCGGCAGTGGAGAGCTTCTCCATATTAACTTCTGGTGCTGGGCTGCTAGGTTGCATCTTTTTCCCCAAATGCTACATCATTGTATTCAAGCCCAACCTGAACAAGAGGGAGCAGCTAATGAGGAGAGAAATATAAAGAATCTAAGAATTAAAGAATCTAAGAAAGAGTCCATCTGTGTTCTCTTCATTTTTAAAAAGTAATTAGCCTGTGTGGTCTATGACGGGGATATGTTGGTCCTACCTTACAACTGGCGGTAGCCTATTGACAGATATCATTATTAGCTATTTGGAAGTAAGCCCTACTGAGTTCAATGAGCCTTTCATCCAGGGATGCACATTTAGCTGGAAGTACCATTAGTTCTGTAGGCCTTACTTCTGTGTAGCCTTCATTGGCATATTTATTCTCTTCAGAGCTGTGAACAAAACACAGCTGAAATGTCTGAAATTCCTAGGAACGAGGACCATGTATTGATGATTGACTTAATACTGAATGACTTTTTTCCTTGAAATGATCTCAGTCAATGAAAAAATCAGACATCAAATCAGTCTGTAGATATCAATCAGGAAATGAGATATCAAATGAGTCAGCTGAATGTGCCCACTGGTTGAGAAACCAATGTAAAGTAACAAGACACACCACCATCAAGAGATTGAGATAGACCGGCTGCCTATTGTGTGTGTAACGCAATCTCAAGATATATTCCCTTAATTAGGGGTGGACGAAAGTCCCTTACCTGTCGTCGAAGGATGTTCGCGGTGGGGGGGAGGCGCTTCGCTGCTCCCCCCGTGAAGTTCAGGCCAGGGGGGAGGCTTCCCGCCTCGCCCCGGCCAAAATTCAGGCCGGGGGGGAGGCTTCCTGCCTCGCCCCGGCCAAAATTCAGGCCGGGGAGGAGGCTTCCCGCCTCGCCCGGCTGCGAATGCGAAAGTTAAAAAAAAAAAGCCCCCTGATAGGCTACGTGGCGATTAACGTAGCCTATCACAGCTAGATCTGCAAAGTCAGCCGTGATAGGCTACGTCAATCGTCACGTAGCCTATCACAGGTGAGTTTAAAAAAAAAAAAGCGCGTACGGATAATGGCGGCCCCCATAGGGAGCCGCCATTCACGTTCCTTATTTAGTCGCTGTAGTCTACGTAAATGTTTACGCAGACTACGGCGAAAATACGGGCAATGCAAATAGCGTTGCCCTTATTTTCGCCGTAGTCTACATAAATCTTTACGTAGACTACAGCGACCAAATAAGGAACGCGAATGGCGGCTCCCTATGGGGGCTGCCATTATCCATACGTGCTTTTCTTTTCTTTTTTTAAGTCACCCGTGATAGGCTACGTGACAATTGACGTAGCCTATCACGGCTGACTTTGCAAATCTAGCCGTGATAGGCTACATTAATCGTCACGTAGCCTATCAGGGGGCGTTTTTTTTTTTCTTTTATTGCAATGGTGGCGGCGGCAGCCGGTCGAAAGAAGGGGGTGCAGGGGGCGGGGGGGTTCGGAGGATTTCTCCCCGAAACTTGTTCGGGGGGCCGAACACGTTGGCGCTCGGCCCTCCCAAGTTTCGGGGAGAAATTCTCCGCCATCCCTACCCTTAATGCATTCAAATGACAACCAGATGGGAAGGCTTGCCTTTTTCTATACCTAAGGGAGAATGCTGTGTTTGAAATAGGGATGTGTAAATCGGAAAAAAACCTGAGCTTGCTGAGGTTCTCTGAATTCCACCTCAAAGCTTATACTGACTCGAGTCCATATCAGATAGTGACCTTTGTGTGTGGGGGGGTTCTTTTTACATGAAAATCCATGTGTATTTCTGTGCATGTTTTTCCATATATGTGCATCAATTGTGTGTGTCTTTGAAATGTATGTCTTCTCCCATTGATTAAAGTGTATATGTGTGCATTTTTCAAAAGTGTACATTTTCCATGTGGATTTTTCGAATGTATGCATGCTGTCAAACACTTCTTTCTTCTTCTGTGAATCACTTTGTAAGCTCATAAGTGTGTGGACTTTGACCACAGATTGCATCTCAGTCCATGTTCAATCCCAAAGTAGCAAACTGGGTAAATCCTGATCAAAAACGAGCTGAAACCAATTTCTCATACTTCCCAAATTTGAAGTTCCAGCCTTGCAAGTGCATACTTCAGAATATCATAGAATTAAAGTTTTGGAAAGGACCTTAGAAGATACCAAGTCCAACCATGTTCGGTGTAGGATGCAACTACAACATCTCTAACTCAAGTAAGCAAGCCAGTCATAGCTTTACTATGCAAGATTAGCAGAATGTTTAGTTGGGCCCTACAGCATCTCTAACAAAAGGCCATCCAGCATCTGCTTAAAATCCTCTAGTGCAGGAGAGCCCACCACCTATTAAGGCAGTCTGTGCCAATGTCAAATATTTCTGACTGTTAAGAAGTTCTCCCAAAGTTCAACTGAAATCTACTCCCCTACTCCACCCACTGGCTCTAATCTGGAGCAACAGGGACTAAGTTGTCTTAATTTTCAGCATGGTAACCCTTCCAGGATTTGAAGACAGTTGTCATGCAATCCTGGGAGAGAAAGGGTATACAGATGTATTTATTTGGGTGCTGATCATGAAAGAAAGAGACAACGAGATGGGGGGTTGAGCTCTCTGGCAGAGGAGAAAAGAGTGAATTCTGTGTTTATGTATTTGTGGGAAATTGATTTGAGGGTGATCCTCCTATTAATTTTGGGGAATTAATTAATTTCCCCAAATTAAGTAAATTAATCAAGGCTTGCCTTGTGTGAAATAGGTATACCATTGGAACAGAAGCCTGTGGGTTCAAAGGAGTCATTCTGGGTTTGGAGGCTCAGTTTGCACAAATTTGCCCCATAAATGGAATCAGCTATAGATAGGGGTGTCAGAGAATTTCTCGCCGAAACTTCGGGGGGCCGAGTGCCAATCTATTCGGACCCCCGAAGTAGTTTCGGGGAGAAATTCTCCGCCCCCCTGCCCCCCGCACCCCCCCCGGGATGGGACTTACCTTTCCCGAATGTCGCTCCCGGTGGCGCGTCGCAGTGGCAGTTCGGCAGGGCTTCGACATGGGCGGGGACGGCAGCCGGTCTTTCGACCGGCTGCCGCCGCTGCCATTACAAGAAAAGTAAAAAAAAAAAAACGCCCCCGTGATAGGCTACGTGACGATTAACGTAGCCTATCACGGCTAGATTTGCAAAGTCAGCCATGATAGGCTACGTAAATCGTCACTTAGCCTATCACGGGTGACTTAAAAAAAAAAAAAAAAAGCGCGTACAGCTAATGGCGGCCCCCATAGGGAGCCGCCATTCGCGTTCCTTATTTGGTCGCTGTAGTCTACGTAAAGATTACGTAGACTACGGCGAAAATAAGGGCAACGCTATTTGTGTTGCCCTTATTTTCGCCGTAGTCTATGTAAAGATTTACGTAGACTACAGCGACCAAATAAGGAACGCGAATGGCGGCTCCCTATGGGGGCCGCCATTTGCGTACGTGCTTTTTTTTTTTAAGTCACCCGTGATAGGCTACGTGACGATTAACGTAGCCTATCACGGCTGACTTTGCAGATCTAGCGGTGATAGGCTACGTTAATCGTTACATAGCCTATCACAGGGCTTTTTTTTTTTTACTTTTCTTTTGAAGTTCGTGGCCGGGGAGAAGGGGCACTTCTCTCTGGCCTGAATTTCGGCCGGGCGAGGTGGGAAGCCTCCCCCCGTGGCCTGAACTTCGGGGGGAGAAGCGAAGCGCCTCCCCCCCACCACGAAGCAAGCTGCGAGACTAGGTAAGTGACTTTCGTACATCCCTAGCTATAGAGGCAATCTAGCCTATAGAGGAAATTTGCAGAAATTTATGAAATCTGTACAAATGGAATGGGGTTTGTAGTTGTTGTTCAGTCATTCAGTCGTGTCCGACTCCTCATGACCCCATGGATCATAGCACGCCAGGCCTTCTTGTCCTGCGCTATTTCCCAGAGTGTGCTCAAGTTCATATTCATTGCATCAGTGATGCTATCTAGCCATCTTATCCTCTGTCGTCCCCTTCACCTTTTGCTTTCAATCTTTCCCAGCATCAGGGTCTTTTCCAGGGAGTTTTCTCTTCGCATTAGGTGGCCAAAATAGTTGAGCTTCAGCTTCAGTATCTGTCCTTCCAATGAGAACTCAGGGTTGATTTCCTTTAGGATGGACTGATTTGATCTCTTTGCAATCCAGGGGACTCGTAAGAGACTTCTCCAGCACCACAGTTCGAAAGCATCGATTCTTCGGCGGTCAGCCTTCCTTAGAGTCCAGCTCTCAAAGCCATAAGTTGCTACTGGGAAAAACATAGCTTTGATTAGACGGACCTTTGTCGGCAAGGTGATGTCTCTGCTTCTTACTATGCTGTCTAGGTTTGCCATAGCTTTCCTCCCAAGGAGCAAGCGTCTTTTAATTTCATGGCTACAGTCACTGTCTGCAGTGATCTTGGAGCCCAAGAAAATAAAATCTGTCACTGCTTCCATTTCTTCCCGTTCCATATGCCAGGAAGTGATGGGGCCAGATGCCATGATCTTCGTTTTTTTAATGTGGAGTTTCAAACCAGCTTTTGCACTCTCCACTTTCACCCTCAACACAATGCTCTTTAGATCCTCTTCACTTTCTGCCATTAGGGTGGGATCGTCTGCGTATCTGAGGTTGTTGATAATTCTCCCGGCAATCTTAAATCCGACCTATGATTCATCCAACCCGGCGTTTCTCATGATGTACTCTGCATATAAGTTAAATAAGCAGGGCGACAATATACAGCCTTGTCGTACTCCTTTCCCAATTTTGAACCAATCCGTTGTTCCATGTCCGGTTCTTACTGTTGCTTCTTGACCCTCGTACAGGTTTCTCAGGAGACAGGTAAGGTGGTCTGGTACTCCCATCTAGGGGTGAACGAAAGTCACTTACCTTATCTCGCAGCTTTTTCGCGGTGGGGGGGAGCGCTTCGCTGCTCCCCCCGCGAAGTTCAGGCCGGGGGGGGAGGCTTCCCGCCTCGCCCGGCCGTAATTCAGGCTGGGGGGGGAGGCTTCCCGCCTCGCCCGGCCGAAATTCAGGCCGGGGAGGAGGCTTCCCGCCTCGCCCGGCCGCGAACACGAAAGTAAAAAAAAAAAAAAAAAAAGTCCCCTGATAGGCTACGTGACGATTCACGTAGCCTATCACTGCTAGATCTGGAAAGTCAGCTGTGATAGGCTACGTGAATCGTCACGTAGCCTATCATGGGTGACGTTAAAAAAAAAAAAAAAGCGCGTACGCGAATGGCGGCCCCCATAGGGAGCCGCCATTCGCGTTCCTTATTTAGTTGCTGTAGTCTACATCAATGTTTACGTAGACTACGGCGAAAATAAGGGCAACGCAAATAGCGTTGCCCTTATTTTCGCCGTAGTCTACGTAAACATTGACGTAGACTACAGCCACCAAATAAGGAACGGGAATGGCGGCTCCCTATGGGGGCCGCCATTATCCGTACACTCTTTTTTTTTTAAAGTCACCCGTGATAGGCTACGTGATGATTCACGTAGCCTATCACGGCTGACTTTGCAAATCTAGCCGTGATAGGCTACGTGAATCGTCACGTAGCCTATCAGGGGCGTTGTTGTTTTTTTTCTTTCCCCGGTCGAAAGCCCGGCTGCCGCTCCCGCCTCGCTCGAACACCCGCCGAACCGCCGGCCGGACCAGCCACCGGGAGGGACATTCGGTGAAGGTAAGTCCCGTCCTGGGGGGGTGCGGGGGACGGGGGGGGTGGAGGATTTCTCCCCGAAACTTGTTCGGGGGGCCGAACACGTTGGCGCTCGGCCCCCCGAAGTTTCGGGGAGAAATTCTCCGCCATCCCTAGTGCAATTTGGTCCATCCTGCCCCAGCTGTGTACCTACCCTCCTGAACCATGCACTGGGATGGATGCTCCATTTTCTGATCTTTGGGACTGCCTCATGACCCTGCCTCTGGAGCACGTCACGTACCTGACTGATTTACTGTGTCTGACCTCCTAATTGCATCGTGACTGCTCCTGCTGTTGCGTGTTGCCTCATCCTCTGTGTCTGACTGGCTGCCTGTTTTCTGATTTCTGCCTGGCCTTAGACCACCTCTGTTGTAGCCTGAGCTCCACTGGATCCCCAGCTGTAGGCTTGGAGGCTTCTCGACTTCACTGCAGTTAGCGTTTGCTACAGTCAAAGCAGGACAGCAGATCTGAACAGAAATCGGGCCCGGGGTGAGAGGCAAGCCAATGTTCATGGACCCCCGAGATCTTGAATTAGGGATGTTGCAAGTGCCCACCCAGTCTGGGAGTCTAGCAGATGCCCCCATGCCTGCTCCTCCACACCCCATTCACTGAACCGTAGGGTGCTCGCGGGCCCAGTCACCAAGCTCCCTGGGGCTCGGCGAGTGGCCAGGAGCAGTCCGCCCCCCGTCGCAAGCCATGGTGGCCACTGGAGTCCCCATCGCTGCATGCCGGCTGCTCTCTCCTCTCCCCTTTGCAAGCCCTCTGGGTGTCCTTCCTTGCAAGGAGTCTGGCATTGCTGAACTCCAACGACTTGTTGCCCTCTCCTCCTTGTATGGAGGAAAGGGGCAAGTGGTTGCTATGTGGTGACAGGGACTCTGGCGGCCAGCAGCTCTGACGCCCTTCTGGTCTCATTCCTTGCAAGGAAGGAAGTGTGTCTCCTTCCCAGTGCCACAGCAGCATCTGCCAGGTGCTGCGCTGCTGAGAAGCTCACACGGTGCACAAGGAAAGGTGAGCGGTTGCAGCGGCTCAACCAGTGGTGGTCAAAGCCAGGCGCAGGCCAGTCCATCCACCCCATCTCAAACATCGCTTGTTCACCCATCCCTATTCCAGCTGCACCTCCTCACAACTCTGCGTATGTAGAAGAAGTACTGCAAAGGTCCCCCCAGAGGAGGCATGGACAGGTCCTCCCAGGCTGCTTGTGGATCCGTGTGGATGTCCCTCCCTGGGAACTGGCCAGCCACATAGAAATTCTAGGGCCCTCAGATCTTCCTTCATCTTCACATGAGAAGCAAGGAGGCAGCATCATCCTAGCTATGCCAGGAGGTCCCAGGAGGTCCCAGGTGTGGGTTTCACCCCCCCCACACACACACACCTGTAAACTGCTTTGCCAAGTTACTCTGATGAGACGAATAAGTACGTTTTATTGAGGCGAGTCTGACATTTCTTTTTTGCTTTTAAAAGCAACTGACTATTTCTCAGCTTCTCTCTGCCTGCTTCTTCAAGGAATACATTGGACTGGAAACTGGAGTTGATTTGATTGTCTTGTAGTGCCTAGCTTTGAGTTGGCCTTACTTATGCTCTGGATCCCTAGGCAAACATGCTAACCTAGTTGTTAAGAAGTTTAAAGGATGTTCTGAACAAGGGGCCTGTTGTTCTCTGTGTATGTAGAAGTCTGTCCTCTCCCATGGTCAGAATAAGAGATATTAAAAAGATATGGGAGTGGTGGGTGGTGCTACCTCTGAGGAATAGAGAAAAAGTGTGTCTCCCAGCCTGTCCTACCTCGTAGGGTGGAGGTACAGACATACCGGTTTGTTGCACTCCTGAGTTATCTTCCTTCTCCCTGCAAGCCTCTGTCCCCATCATTTCTCCCAAAAGCTGAATTAATCCTTGCCTTTGGAATTTCCTGTTGCTCTTTTATACCTCCCTGCCTGCTTTCATCCAAAACTCCTTCATTTGCTTTATTTACGCTGTCTCTCAAATTATGTATGTATGTATGTATGTATGTATGTATGCATTTACTTAGCTATTTATTTATTATATTTTAAATCCACCCAATGACAATTGTTCTCTGGGTGGATTACAAACAGACTAAAATGCAATACAAGCAGTTAACATTATAAAATATAAAACAGAAGAACAAACTGACCCACAATAGATAAAAATATACAAGAACAGCCATAAAAATCTAGAACTAGGTCTCTAAAATGTCTGGGAGAAAAGAAAGAACTTTGCCTGGTGCCAGAATTTAACCATCTAGCCACCATGTGAACCTCTTGGGAAGGGCAGTCTATAAGTGGGGTACCACAACTGTGGAAGTCCCTCTTCTCTACCCACCCTACTAGCTTCCTTTGGTGGAGACTCCCAGAGGAAGACCCCTGAAGATGATCTAAAGGTCTAAGCAGGTACATACAAGATGAGATGTTCCCTTAGGGCATTTCCACACGAAGCTTTCACCACACACCTTTACCGGGGCTTCTGCTTCTGGATTCTTTGAGGACTTAAGATCAGCTGCTTTACACATGCTTTTCTCTAGGGGGTTTCTTTCTCTGCCTTTCTCTGCCTTTCTTATACAGCTACTAGGTGGCTTTGTGCAATAGCACAATTGTGCAATTACAGACTGTAAATATACACCATTCAGAAAAACACTGCAATTTCTTTGATCCACCCCCCCCCCCACAAAAATGGTTGCAAAGCATGGGAGAGGCCCTGGAGGATGACGGCTTTGTGTAAAAGACCCGCAAACTATTGTGAGTGAGTGATCATAAGCACACAATAAAAGCCTCATGTAGAAAGGCTCTGAGATACAGTGGCTTCAGTCCATTTAGGCTTTTACAGATCAATACAAATTCTTTAAAATGGGCTTGGAAATAGATTGGAAGTCAGTGCAGCTGATGAATCACTGCTGTCACATGATCATATCAGTCACTCCCAGTTAGCAACCTGACACATGTGTTTTGAACTAAATGATGTTTCTCCCCATCTTCAAATGTGACCTCACATACAATGCATTGCAGTAATCCAACTGGATGTTACCAGAGTATGGGTAATTGTTGCCAGGGTATCTCTGTCCAAACAGGTGGATATACCAGCTGTGTCCCTAAGCTGATGAAAGGTGCTCTTAGCTGCCAAGGCCACCTAGGCCTCAAGTGATGACACCACAACTAGGGATGCACAGGCACCTTCCTGTTGGGGTTCTCCAGGTGCCCACTCAGCTGCTGCCCCCACTTGAATGCACCCAGATGCACATTTCAGCTCCCCACTGCTTGCCAAGCCACCCGCTCTGACCTGGGCAGCCTCATTCAGCACTGCGCTCACCATTTAAAAAAAATCTAATGACAACTGCAAAAACGTGCACAAGTACATATGTACAATTCTGCACATTTTCCCAAATGTGTGCATTTGCATTTTTGTGAATTCGTGAACATGCACATATTTACACATGTAAAAAGTGCACATTTTCATGATCGCCATTTCATTTTTCAAAAAGTGGTGACTGCAGAGCTTGATGAGACTGCCTGGGTCCATGAGGGCAGCCTGGCCAGCATGGGTGGGAGTGAGTGGTGACAGGGGCTTGGTGAGTGTGGCTCAGGGGTGCAGGTGGGTGGGTGGGGGTTCTGCTGGATTCTCAGACGGAATCGGGTGCCTGCACCATCCCTAACCTCATGTCTCTGGATCACCTCCCCCAGCACTTTCATGTAGATATGAAATAGCATGGGGGATAAAATTGAGCCCCATAGAAATCTGTTACGTAATTACCATGGAACCGAACAATCAAGTTCCAGCTCCACCTTCTGGAAACAACCATCCAAGTAGGAATAGAACCATTGTAAAATAGTGTCCCAACTCCCAACCCAGACAGCCAATCAAGAAAGATACCATGGTTGATGGTATTAAAAGCCACTGAGGGGTCCAAGGGAACGATGAGGGCCACATTTCTCTCTCTCTCTCTCTCTCTCTCTCTCTGTGTGTCTCTCTCTCTCTCTCTCTCAGCAAAGTCATCCCACAGGTGCCCAAGGCATTTTCTGTTCCAACAGCAGGCCTAAAGCTGGATTGAAATGGATCTAGAAATTCGGCTTCATCTAAGATTGCCTGGAGTTGATCAGCAACCTTGCCCAACAAGGGGATGTTTGCAGCCCACCTATAGTTGTCCTCCTGTTTGGGGTCCAGCTTAGGGTTTTTCTCAGGAACAGCCAGATTACTGCCTCTTTTAAGGAGTCTGGTACCTCCACCACCCTCAAAGAGTAATTAGCAACCTCCTGTGGCTTAGTGGTTAAGACGCTGAAGTGCAGACTGGAAGGTCGGCAGGTCAGCAGTTCGAGACCCGAGTGCTGCATGACGGAGTGGGCTCCCGTCTTCAGTCCCAGCTTCTGCCAACCTAGCAGTTCGAAAGCAAGAAATTGCAAGTAGATAAATAGGTACCGCCTCGGTGGGACAGGTAACAGCGTTCCGTGCACCTCGGTGTTCAGTCATGCCGGCCACATGACCACGGAAGTGTCTTCGGACAGCGCTGGCTCTTCGGCTTAGAAACGGGGATGAGCACCGCACCCTAGAGTCGGACACAACTGGTTGGGGACACCTTTACCTTTACCTTTTTACACCCATCCAGCCACCCCCTCCTTATTAGATGTTAGGCAAGATGGGCAGGGGTTGAGCATACAAGTGGTCAATCAAACTCATCCAGGCACCTTGTCTGCATCCTACTGCCTCAGCAACTGAAATGTATCACACAAGCCAAAAAACCTGCTTATTTCAACCATTTCAAAATCAAAATCATGATTTTGAAGTGGAAGTCCTCCTGCTTTTATTACTAGTTTCCATTTAAATGCTACATGCTGTTTAATGCTCAGTGCTTACATTTTAACTGTTAACATTCAATTCTCTTCAAAGTGCCACTCCCACCACCACCCCTCTGCTAAGTCAGACACTGGGGCTAGCCCCAGACCTTTTGCTGCCTTAGGTGGAGCAACAAATGGTGCCCCACACCCACCCCAGTCAAACCAGGCAAGAATATTCCACAATCACCCTGACTTATCCTGAGTAGTAAAAATATCAATAATAACAAATTAAACCAGAAACACTTTGCTGCCCTTTCATGACACCCAACATCTGCTATCTCAGGCAGTTGCCAGCATTGTCACACACACACACATACGGACACACACGCAAATTGTCTATGTACCTTGCTGTATCTAGCTATATCACTGATGATTAAATGCTTGTCCCCTTCTAACTATCAGAATTTTAATGTCTTTGGAATGTTTGATTCCAGTTCCCCTGGTGTATGATTCAAATTCACTTTAGTTCTTTTATATTATTTTATTACAGGGAATTGCTTCCAAGGACCTTGTCTGTTGGTCTCTCACTCTCTAAGTTTTTGGTTTTCCTCCACAACCAAAGTACCATGTCAAAAGATTCTGCATATGCATGTTCAGTTGGCATGTATACAGTGTACATGCTTATATGTCACTAGACACACATCATAACAGGTTGGACAGACAGGTGGCAAGCTAAGCTGGTCTTGCCTTAGGGCGGGTGGGTGAGCGATGGAAGGGGAGCCAGTCAGGAATCACACCTGGGGGAGGTGCAGCCCAAGTGTCAACAGGTCAGGTTATAGATCAAGCAAGGAGGTCTCTGATCTCCTCCAGGTGAAACTGGGTGCTGCACAAGTGGCAGCATTCTGGGCTGCCATTGCCTGGACATCACACTCCCCGCATGCCTTGAGGGGGCAGACCTGCCCAGGATACTCAGCTCAGTCAGGACTAAGCTGAGAGCCTTGGGACCATTTTTGCAGGGGGACATCCAGGCTAATCTGCCCAGGCAGAGGGAATCCATGATCTGCCTCTCCTCCTCACTGGCTAGAATGGTTTAAAGAGTTGTTTAAGATGGGCTGAGGTTAACAAAACTGTGGACTTCTTCACAGTAGCATACACAATTCACCAAGATGTGAGCCTGCAGTCAAACAAGTGGTTATACAAAATGATACGCAGAATTTTATCTGTGTCTGTAACACCAAACTAAGCTGAGGAGGAAGCCGGCGCCTATCGCTCTGAGCACAGAGAGGCTGGACGCACCTGGTCACCTGCCACCTGCTACTGCTTCCATGTTTTGATTTCTTTGGTGCTGCAACGATGGTGGCACATGGGAAGCGAATTTCCTCCTCCGTAATTAGCAGCATGTCTCCAGCTGTCCTCCTCACTAATCCCCGCAGGTTATCTAGATGCCTCAAGAAGAAGAATGACACTGGAAAACCTTGCATATGACATGTGCTGATAATTGCAAGTGCTGATAATTTTGAGGAGTGTCTACACCGCAGGGATGTCTTGGGATTTCTACAAGAGACAAACCATTATGAGCAACCTGAGAAATCAGCAACCAGCACTGCCACTGCTTTTCCAAAGGATTGCTCCGCTTCTGGTTATTGTTTGGTGCATTAGTAGAGGAAAAGGCCTAAATCCCCAAGGGGATAGAGACATGCATGGAACAGTAGCAAAAAAGAATGGGATCTTTAAAATTCAGGGACTATTGCAGATGTCATCTTAGATCGATTGATCAGTTGCTCAGTAGGGTCAGCTCCCATTCAAAATAGGGGATTAATAGACCGATGCTGAGATTAAATGCTCTTGAGGAAATCAGGGAAATGTATGTCTAGGTGGGAACATTTGTCCTAAAAATGATGCTGTTCTTCATATTGTTGCTTTGGCCACTGCTTCATTCTGCGTGCTGATTCTGTTCATTCCAGCATCAAGATTCATTCCAATAAATACAGAGTATATGGCCACATCACTAATTGGCATAAGGTTTATCAATGAAGAGACATTATCATCGGAGAGATTGCTTCTGTATTCTCGTTCCTGTACACCTCTATGACTTTCAGTGAAAAGCTACCTCCAATGTTCATGAAGGAACACACACCCCTAGCATCCTTTTGCTTAAAATTTAATGACTGAGAAGAGTTAATTAACCAACAGAAAGGTTTTTCAAAGTGTTCATTCTATAAGAAAAAAATGGAATGCTGTGTACTGTTCTGGTCACCAAACCTAAAAAGGACAATGTGGAGTTGAAAAAGTGCCGAGCAGAGCAACTAAGGGTGCAACCTATGCATGTTTAGACCAAAAGCTCCCACAATTCCCATCCGTGTTGCTGAGGAATGCTGGGATTTGTTGGGCTTTTCCTGTCTACATATGCATAGGATTGCACCTTAAAATGATTAAGAGGCAGGAGCAACTCCCCTATAAGGAAAGGTTACAACATCTGAGACCGTTTAGCTTAAAGAAAGGCAACTGAGAGGAGACATGATAGAGGTGTACAGAATTATGCATGATGTCAAGAAAATGGATGGGGAGATATTTTTCAGGACAGCACATAGTTAAACGATGGAATTTGGTACCACTAAATATAGTGATGGCCACCAATTGGGACCGCTTTAAAATGGGATTGGAAAAATCCATGGAGGATAAGGCTATCAATGGCTACTAATCAACTGACAAAGTGCCCCATGATCTCCTGATGAGCAAACTAGCTCAAAGTGGGCTAGATGAAACAACGATCAGGTGGATCCATAGCTGGCTACAGAACTGGACTCAAAGAGTGCTTCTCAATGGGATCTTCTTAAACTAGGGAGAGGTATTGAGCGGGGTACCACAGGGCTCAGTCCTGAGCCCAGTGCTCTTCAACATTTTTATTAATGACTTTGATGAGGAGGTGCAGAGAATGCTGATCAAATTTGCAGATGACACAAAATTGGGTGGGATAGCTAATACCCTGGAAGACAGAAACAATATTCAAAGTGATCCTGATAGGCAGGAGCACTGGGTAGAAAACAACAGAATGAAATTTAGTATAGGGATAACTGTCAAGTTCTGCACCTAGGAAAAAGAAACCAAATGCACAGTTAAACGATGGGGGATACTTGGCTCAACAATACTACAAGTGAGAAGGATCTTGGAATTGTTGCAGATCACAAGGTGAATATGAGCCAACAATGTGATGTGGCTGCAAAAAAGGCAAATCCTACTTTGGGCCGCATTAATAGAACTTTAGCCTCCAAATCCCATGAAGTACTAGTTCCCCTCTCCTCAGCACTGGTTAGGTCTCATCTGGAGTACTGTGTCCAGTTCTGGGCACCACACTTTAAGAGGGATGCAGACAAACTGGAGAGAGTTCAGTGGAGGGCAACGAAGATGATTGGGGGACTGGAAACAAAGCCCTATGAGGAGAGACTGAAAGAAGTGGGCATGTTTAGCCTTGAGAAGAGAAGACTGAGGGGAGATATGATAGCGCTGTTCAAGAACTTGAAAGGTTGTCACAGACGGGAAGGCCAGGATCTCTTCCTGATCATCCCAGAATGCAGGACACGGAATAATGGGCTCAAGTGACAGGAAGCCAGATTCTGGCTGAACGTCAGGAAAAACTTCCTGACTGTGTTAGAGCAATATGATAATGGAACCAATTACCTAGGGAGGTAGTGGGCTCTCTCCCACACTGGAGGCATTGAAGATGAAGCTGGACAGCCACTTGTCAGGGATGCTTTGACCTGGGTTCCTGCATTGAGCAGGCTCCATGGTCTTATAGGCCCCTTCAACCCTACTATTCTATGATTTTATGAATCCAATATGCTACCTCCACTTTCAGAGGCAGTATGCCTATGTACACCAGTTGCTGGGGAGCATGGTGGGAAAGTGCTGCTGCACTCATGTCCTACTTGTGGGTTTCCCATTGGCAGCTGATTGGTCACTGTGAACAGAAAGCTGGATTAGATGGACCTGTGGTCTGATCCAGCATGGCTTTTCTTATGTCCTTCACTCAAGAGTGGGCTTTCTTAATAGTGGTGCACACCCTCTGAGTCTCCTAAAAATGTTTACCCATTCCTTCCTTGTCTTGCAATAGTCTTTGACATTGACAATGCTCCATTTTATTGTTTGTTTTTATTTGCTTGTTTTTGTGTTTGTCTCATAATTGTTTATTAATTCTGTATTTTGCAGTGATTTTAATACTCCGTTATATCTTCTGCTTAGAGATTATATAATTTCTAGCAGTATAAAAGCATTACCAATCAATCAAATCTACCCCATTTAGAACAGCATGTTTCTTTACACGTGCAGCTGAAACCACCACTATCAAAACACCTTTTTCTCAATCCTAACTATTCTCCACTCATATTTCTGACAAGGTGTTGCCCACTTCTGTGTGTAAGGACAATTGCAATCCTGGTTACATCAGGAAAAAGAAGGAAGGGGAGCCATTTTGCTGTTATGATTGTGCCCCGTGTCCAGAAGGGAAGATTTCAAATCAGAAGGGTAGGAGTCATAGTTCTTCACAGATGTCAAGCATGCTATGTACCATACCATATCCAGCAAAACCCATGTTATGAAAATTGGCATGGCCTTTGGTCTGGAAGGAGGAGGAAGATGTCACCCACCCTTGAATATCAGGCTATAGCTAGAGCTCTTCTTATACAAGAATATAAACCTCTCTTTTACATTCAGGCCTAGTTATTTATTTATTTATTTATTTATTACATTTATATCCCACCCTTTTTCTTCTTTGAGGAACCCAAGGTGGCGTACATAATCCTCCTCTCCATTTTAGCCTCACAACAACCACCCTGTGAGGTAGGTTGGGCTGAGAGTCTGTGACTGGCCCAAAGTCACCCAGTGAGCGTCCATGGCTGAGTGGGGACTAGAACCCAGATCTCCTGGCTCCCAGTCCAACACTCTAGCTGCTACACCACACTGGCCTTTTTGACACAAAACATGTTGGATTTATGGTTTGTTTTAGTTGGAAATGTGGTTCATAGGTAAAGGGAAGAACAGTGACATATAAGTAGCTACTGATAAAGAACCTGGTGATCAAATACAGATGCATACCTTGGATCAGGATAGCTTGGTGTCTGCCTCCATATCAGTCACGTAATTCAATATTCTCTATATCAAAAAAGAAAGAAATTACTGCATATAGAAAGCTAGATGCCAGGGAGAAGAGCTGGAAGGACTACCAATATTCCTTAATAGTCAGTGCAAAGTTTCAAGACACATCTTCTGTTGTAGAATTTAAGGAAAAATGCCCTGGAAGGGCTTGGAAATAGGGATGTACGAAAGTCACTTAACTTTTTGAAGGGTGACATTCGCGGTAGGGGGGAGGCGCTCCGTCCCTCCACCCGAAACTCTCTCCGGCCAGCTCTGCTCCGTGGAAACTCCGCAGAGCCACTGGCGGGGCTGCCCACCGCCCGCTGCCATTAGTGTCCCTGTATTTTGCCGTGATAGGCTATGTAAATATTTACGTAGCCTATCACGGCCAAAAAAACCCAAAACACAGCAAACACAAATGGCGGCGGCTACAGTGGCTGCCATTTGCATTCCTTTCTTTTTTTTGCCGTCATAGACTATGTAAAGATTTACGTAGCCTATTACGGAAAAAAAAGGGAACGCAAATGGCGACCACTGCGCCATTTGCGTCCCTCTCTTTTGTTGTAATAGACTACATAAATATTTACGTAGCCTATCACACTGCAAAAAAAAGGGAACGCAAATGGCGGCCGCCGTAGCCGCCGCCATTTGCATTCCCTTAGTTTTGCCGTGATAGGCTACGTAAGTGCTTACGTAGCCTATCATGGCTTCCGCAGGGACGCAAATCCGGTAAATACTTACATAGCCTATCACGGCTATATGGAAAAAGTGAATGCATTCGCAATGCAGTGCAGACGGCAGCAGGTAGATGCTCTGTTCTGGGCCCATTTCGCGCGGGGGGGCAAGGGGCTTCGTTCCGCCACAGATTTCAGGGGGCCGAATGCACTGGCATTCGGCCTCACCAAGATCCATGGCGGAATTCTCTGACATCCCTACTTGGAGATGGGTAGAGAAGGTGAGTCATCCTTATTCACTCCCTCCAGCAAGAGGGAGGAGACTAAATAGGTGTGACTAAGGGATGTTGGAGAATTCCGCCACGGACTCCAGTGAGGCTGGATTTTTTATTATCCGGCCCCCCAGAAACTGTGGCAGAACAGCCTCCTCCCATCGCCACCCCCCACAATCCCGAGGAATGTCAGAGAATTCTGCCACGGACTCCAGTGAGGCTGGATTCTTTAGAATCAGGCCCCCCGGAGTCCATGGCAGAATGGCCTCCCCCCCACCCCGCAGAATCCCCCCCGCGGACCTACCTGGTGGCAGACGCGGCAGCGGCTCCGGCAGCAGCAGATGAAGCGGTGGTGGCTCTGGCCATTGCCAGGCTGCTGCAGGTGGAAATGGTGGCCGTCGTAGCGACAGGTGAGTCGTTTCATACATCCCTAATTCCAGGGGGGAGTAACGGATCACCTCCCCCACCGGAGACAGGTAAGTGGGGTTTTGTACACCCCTAGCAATCCCCCCCGGAATGGACCTACCTGGCGGCGGATGCAGCGGCGGTGGATGCGGCAGCGGATGCAGCGGTGGCAGCTCCGGGTCGTCTTCCAGCTGCTGCTGGGCTGCTGCGGCCACAAATGGCGGCCGTCTTAGCGGCCGCCATTTGGGTGCCTGCATTTGGGTGCAGCTGCTATGCCATTTGTGCCCCTGCTCTTTGCCGTAATAGGCTACGTAAGTATTTACGTAGCCTATCATGGCAAAAGGCAGGGATGCAAATGGCGTAGTGGCTGCCATTTGCATCCCTGCCTTTTGCCATGATAAGCTATGTAAATACTTACATAGCCTATCACGGCTTAATGCAAGGACGCAAATGGCGGCCGCTACAATGGCCGCCATTTGCAGCCACAGCAGCCCTGCAGCGTCTGGAAGTCCGGCTGTGGCCAGCCCCGGCCGGCTGTTCCACGGCCTTGCTGTGGTCCTGTGGAGTGGAGCCAGCTGGGGAGGATTCCAGAGGGAGGGACAGATCACCTCTCCCGCCACTGCCAAATCCTCGGACTGGAACCAGGTAAGGGATTCGTACATCCCTTGGTGTGACTGAGAAACACTACTAGAACTCTTGGGAGACAAAAGAGGGAGAATGAGAATGAGAGAGTGAATTGAGGTGTAACCTCTGAAAACATTTCAGGATTACATCTCGCTCTCTGGAGATCTGATGTGGGACAGGCACAGTTGATATTGGAGTGTTTTCTTCTACCCATGTCCAACCTGCCTATTTGTAAATAAACTCAAATAAACTCAAATACTGAAAAATGCCATAAGCCTCCAGTGACTACTATCCCAAAGAAATCAAAACCAGGTAGACACAGCACCCAACACCAGCCCTACCATTAGGCTCAGCAACAAGCCTCTTGCCTCAGCTGGCAGATTGGGATGGGTGGTAGAAATGAGAATCCCCATCCCCAGCTCTGCTTCTTGCCCAGCTCAGCTTCCAGACACCACTGCCATCCTTGCTGAGAGTTGAGTTCCTGCTTGGGACATGTTGGGTATTGCATTCCAGATGATTTTAAAGCGTGGTTGCCTTCTGCTGTGTCCAACACTCTGGAGTGAAGTGGGAGCTAGGTTTTTACAATAGAATGCTGCTGCTATGATCGCCAGAACCAAGTAAGCTGTTAGGGCAGAAGGATTTCATGAGTAGAGTTCCCAAGTCTGGAACATCCCAGGCCCTGAGATTTCAGGATCCAAACCTGAGACCTAGAGATGGCTCATGGTGATGTCAAGGTGGTGGGCCCTGGTGATATCATGAAGCATGATACATGAAGCATCTACCATTGTTGCTCAGAGCATGTAATTCAAATAAAAAACACAAAGTCCAAAACATGAGAAAATATTTATCTGGTGGGAAATTATGATAGAAATCTTAGCTAAAAGTGGGTGTTCCAAGGTCCAGCTGAAGTGTGGGGATCATTCCTTCTCACCTGTTTACAAAGCCTGGATAGGGCACATTTAATCTAGCCTATTCGCTTCTGGGAAGAAGGTTTAGGTGCTCTCAGGCCAGTCTCCAGAGGCCACTGTAGGAAGAAGGGAGCCTAGTGTTGTGCAGTTTTGAGATGGGAACACTCAAGAGCAAAAATTGATAGCCCTGAAGGATGCAGTTCTAAACACTCATACTTAGTGAGGACTAAACCCCATAGAACTTCATGGGATTTACTTCTGAGTAGATATGGCTAGGATTCTGCTGTTGCTGGTAAGCCTTGACTAGTGGGGGTCCCTCTCAACATTATCCATAGCCCATTGAAGTTTCTTGTGTTGATCATTCTCTGTTCAAAGAAATCTGACTCTTCTGTTTGCAAGTTACCTCAGTTCAGACTGTAATCTAGCTAGTGTAGTAAAAATGTAACCTAAAAGCCATTGTATGTGTCTTAAGCAGCACGTAGTACTGTAAGAGCTGCGCATGCCTGGAATGAGCAGACAGTAACCCTAAGATAAGGTTGCCAAGCAAACTGCTAGCAACCAATCAAAGTGACACGCTGGCTAAGGAATGCCAGCTGAGGTGATAAAACTGTAGCGCGGGGGTCGCCCAGGGTCGACTCTGCTTTTGAGCGTGAGCTCCTTTGTCGAACTGTTTGCAAACAATAAAATCGAGTTGGACCCAGCCTGAAGTTGACTCTCCTCTTTGGGGCAAATTGGACTAGCCTCCAGGGGGCGAAACTAGCATTTTGTGCAACAAACTGGCGAGCAGTCAGGAGTCCCTTGGACCACCCTGGGGTCAAACGACAGAACCGGCAAAGGTGCCTGTGGGGCGCGCCGGACCGCCTTTGAGGTCTGCCACGGCACCAGAGAACGGGGGTCGGGACACCCAGGAGGTTAAAGGCGTGGACTCCATTGATTGAGTCAACCAGGCTGAATGGGTCTGAAGAGACGGCACTAGGGTGTTGGGCAGAGTAAGTACTTGATTTCCCTTCTGTCTTTCTGTTTGAGTTGCCTTCGGAGCGTCTGAGGTTTGTCAGACTCTGTGTAAACGTCTGAGGTTTGTCAGACTCCGTGTCAGTGTCGGAGGTTTGTCAGGCTCCGTGTATGGTTTCAAACAGAGGTAGGCACAATGGGGGTGGGTAGCTCCCGTTTAGAAAGCTCTGCCACTCCCTTGGGATGCATGCTAAAGAACTTCAGCAAAGTCAAGCGTCTGAGGTTTGTCAGACTCCGTGTACTAAGATGTCGAAAGGCAAGCTGGTTACACTGTCAATTGGACTGGCCAGCATTTGGAATTAGTTGGCCAGACATAGGATC
Organism: Heloderma suspectum; assembly: GCF_057233095.1. Lineage (NCBI taxonomy): Eukaryota > Metazoa > Chordata > Lepidosauria > Squamata > Helodermatidae > Heloderma > Heloderma suspectum. The sequence continues at coordinate 87,674,172 of NC_139463.1, read as the reverse complement.
CTTTGGTGTAAATCTTGTAAATGCTGTATATAAAAATGTGGTGAATAATGGGCAATGGGATCAATTCGCCTATATTGATGGTTGGTTGAATTGGTGCGGAAAGAATCCCCCTTAGTTACAGAAGTGTAAATGTGTAAATGTGTTACTGGCAAAGGACCCCGGGTGGTGTCTGAATCAAGTAGTAAGAGATAAATTTGCCTCAGGGAAGGTGAGGTTATCAGCATTTGGATGAGTGCCAACCAAAATCCACTGAAGGTGAGAAAAGGTTGAATATAAAGTTCAATATTGTAAAGTCATGATGGTATGCTCCGAGGTGAAGCCCAAAGCCCCTGTTCCCCCCGATTCAAGCCCCACGGAAGGAGCTTGAAGACTGGGAGACCCTGCCCAAGGTGCCCTGAGCTCCCCCCGGTCTGATTCGGCCTGTTAGGTTGGGAGGAGAGGTTGTTGGGGGAGGGAGGGGGCCCTCCAGAGACAGTTTGTCTGCCACCGTATCCACGTTTGTTAGAAGAAGCAAAAGCAGTTGAAAAACGTTGCAACTTCTGAAGAAAGAGATTTGTTTGACGTCTTAAAGACTGTGGCAAAATCAAGAAACAAAGACAGAGCAAGTTCTTAAAATATCAGGGTCTGTGTAAGCTTATCTCTGTCAGCCTGCTCAGAGCAGAGCCAAGGGGGACTTGCCTAACCCCCCTTCGCCGTGGCTGGTTTAGCCTTAGCAAGCAGAGAAGCTGGAAGGTGTCTGTGAGGACCTGACAAAAGAGTGAGATTTGTAAAAAAAAAACAAGAAAAGCATCACAGCTGAAAAGCTGAGCAGCACTGCTCTGTTCTTATCTGTGGAGGAATCTAGAAGAGGTGTAAGGTTACACCTTCCCCATTCGAACTGATGAAGAGACACAGAGCTTTTGTTAAAAGCATCCCTTCTTTATGGCCCAAAGCCTTCTTTGTTAGAGGCACTCTGCACATGGACTGGAACTTTAGACAGTTAAAGACTTGCCATAAAAAGTACTGTGAGGCTTGTCATAGCCTTAAACTCCCGTTGTTGTAGATTGTGTGTTTGTTTGTGATCAGCTCAGTGTACAGTTTGATTTGTGATTTCAACACTCAGATAAAAAGCTGCATTTGACTGAAAGAACTGGGTATATTTAGCCTTGAGAAGAGAAGACTGAGAGGAGATCTGATAGCACTCTTCAAGTACTTAAAAGGTTGTCCCAGAGAGGAAGGCCAGGATCTCTTCTCAATCATCCCAGAGTGCAGGACACGGAATAATAGGCTCAAGTGACAGGAAGCTGGATTCCAGCTGAACATCAAGAGAAACGTCCTAACTGTTAGAGCAATATGAGAATGGAACCCATTACCTAGAGAGGTGGTGGGCTCTCCCACACTGGAGACGAGGCTAGACAGCCATCTGTCAGGGATGCTCTGATTTGGATTCCTGCACTGGGCAAGGGGTTGGACTCGATGGCCTTGTAAGCCCCTTCCAACCCTACTATTCTATGATTCTATGATTTCCAAGGCTTTGATTTCATTTACCCTAATGAAGCATACAGTTACAAATTTCTAGAGATTCACAGACTACAAAAGAAACAGCCTTCAAAAAGTTTAAAGAGAAACTACGAAAGTTAGTTTCCCTTTAAAAAGGGGGCAGCAAATTCTCTTAACTTAAGAGGTGAGAGGGAAAGAGTCCCCCACTCTCCTGTGATACTTCTAAGCCCAGCTGTGTTTCTGAAGCCTAAGAAAGTTCCTGCCCCATGTGTTCCAGCTCTTTCTCAAAATCTGAACTGTTCTGATGTTCCATTTGCTCAGAGGCAAACCTGACACTGCCAAAACTCATGCAGTGTGGAGTTGCTGATGCAAAAATGGTGGCTTGGAACTCTTTGCATGTATAAGAACGCCCTTCCCTTAATTTTGATGGGCCCTGACCATGCAGTCAGAGGAGCAGTATAACGGTTAGATCTGCTCTACCATGCCCTACTATACAAAACAAATGTTTTCCAGTCATGGTGTTAGATTTTAATGATATGAAAAAGGTATAAAAGAAAGCAGAAGAAAGTAGCAGACAAAAAGGCTTAAAAAAGAAAGAAAGCTTATCCCAAATGTGTGTCGTTGAGATTAGTAAGAAGATCTAAGCAAGTGATTCTCTATCGAAGCAATGGCAAACAGCCTAACTTGCAGAGAAAACAAAGAGTTAAAACTGGTGCATGGCATAGAGAATTTGAAACATGATTTGCAGAACAGGCAAGCCAAAAGATAAGTGTGCCTGTTACAAGAGGGAGGCTATAGTAGCCATAAAAAGGGGTGAAGCCCCCGTATGAAGCTCTAACAAAAATATTACCCACTAGAAGTGGACAATTAAAATAAAAAAGGCTTTTCTTAAATTGAAGCAAGCCTTAATATCACCGCCTGCTTTAGCCTTATCAGACCCCAGATCATGAAGTTTTGAGAGCTATGGTGCACATGAGAGTACATGAAAAGAGTGCCATTCCTGGAAAAAGGAAAAGGCAATGCTGGCAGCCACCATGGGCGGAGATATAAACCGCGGCTTAAGAGCACAGAAGCGACCGGGGGGGGGGGGGGGGGGCAGAAAAGGAAAGGGCCGACCGGAGCTCAATAAATGTGCGTATTGCCAAGAGAAAAGACATTGGAAGAAAGGTTGTCCAGAGCTGAAAGAAAAAGGAGACTTGCCCTGAAGGCTGCCAAATGCTGGCAGAGTCCTCCAGTGGCGGGGAGTCTAGCTGAAGGGCCACCACCCTACGAACAAACGCTCGGGAGAATCCCAAGGTAAAAGTAAGGGTTGGTGGCAAGGACTGTAAAGCCCTAGTAAGATACTGGAGCCACATTTTCTATGATCCCTGTGAAGCCTCCCGGCGAGAGAAAGTGGAAAGCATGTAACTATAAAAGGAATTAAAGGAAAAACAAACAAACTAAATTGCCCATGTGTAAGCCCCTCCTCACGAAGACTGGAAATAACATACTGGAACATGCCTTTGTAGTTTCATCTGCATACCTGGTTGCCCTCATGGAGCGGGACTTGTTAACAAAACTGCAAGCTAAAATCTTCTTCAGTGATAATCAGATTGTAGTACAGCTGCCAGCAATGCAGGGCTCAAATTATCAAATGGCCTTTCAAGCAATCAAGATTGTGTCAGAGGCCAAAAAGACTGAGATTTTAGAGAATGTTGATCCATGTGTGTGGGCAGACAGAACCCCTGCCCGAGCAAATGCATGACACCAGTTAAAATCTTCTTTAAAAAGGGAGAGCCCTGTGTGCATGAGGCAGTATCCTCTGAAGAAAGCCACCTGTGCAGGCTTGAAGCCGCTCATTGAGAAGTTCAAAAATTATGGTTAGCTAATAAAGGGATCATCCCCCTTTAACACCCTGATTTTGGGTGCGCCCGAGGCAGATAGCACCTCCTTCAGGTTAGACCAAGACCTGAGAACAGTGGCTGACTGCCCTTTGTGCCTCAAAAATGATTCAAAAATGTTTGAGCTCCCAGCTCAAATGAGAAGTCGCCCATGCGCTTACTATCCTTTTCAGATTTCAAATTGACTTTTCAGAGTTGCCCCAGACTCATAGCTATCGGTACCTGCTAGTAATGATAAAAGCAATTGACTGCACCTCTCAGACAGTAGCCAAGATCCTGTTAAAAAGTAATCCCTAAGCTCTTGTTACCTAAAGAGAGTGAATCAAATCAGGGGCCCCATTTTGTTGGACAAGTGACGCAAGTAGTGGCCCAGGCATAACAAACTAACTAGAAGCTACACCCCCCTTGGAAACCTCAATCTATAAGTCAAGTTGAGAAGATGAACCGCACCTTAAAGACAATGCTCATTAAAATTTGTTTAAAGATTAAGTTGAAAGGCCACAGGCCTTGCCAATCACCTTGACTCGAGTACGGTGCACCCCCAAGGGAAATATTAAATTGACACCCTTTAAACCTTCTATAAGCGCCCACCTCGGATATTACCTATGGCTGACAGCTTAAATGTAAATTTAGAAGTAAGAGTTTTAAGATTCAAGATTGTGTTACTGCCTTGCAGTCTGTTTTGTTTTCACAGGTTTGCGACACCGCACCAATCCTGGCCTTTAGATGCTCCAGTGCATAATCTCAGTCCCAGTGATTGGGTGCTAATACAGTCCTAGAAAGATGAACCACCTACCAAGAAGCAGAAGGGTCTGTTTCAGATCCTACTTACCACTCCCATTGCTATGAAAGTGGCCAAAAAGAAGAAGTGGATTCATCACACTGAATAAAGGCATCACCTGCACCAGAGAGGGTCACACCGGAAGCTGACCCACCTGAAGGTCACCGTTGGAATAATGAACCCCTGAAAGGACTCAAGTAGCTCTGCAGAAAGAAGGCACTCTCGTTTCAAGGGTTCCTGATGAACGGAACAAAACTGAGTTCCAAAAGTTCAAAAAAAAAGTGTTTTTGTTGTCAACATTCTAGTAGCTAGAACAAAGGCATCCTAGGACTCACTTGCTGTTTAGAGAAAACCGTCAATGCAACAGCGATAATAGTTTGCGCCTTTAAGTGCGTAGTCCACCGCTGGACCAAAGAGAGTATAAATTTGAGAAAAGCCTTTTGAGGGGGGAATTGTAGTAAAAATGTAACCTAAAAGCCATTGTATGTGTCTTAAGCAGCACGTAGTACTGTAAGAGCTGCGCATGCCTGGAATGAGCAGACAGTAACCCTAAGATAAGGTTGCCAAGCAAACTGCTAGCAACCAATCAAAGTGACACGCTGGCTAAGGAATGCAAGCTGAGGTGATAAAACTGTAGCGCGGGGGTCGTCCAGGGTCGACTCTGCTTTTGAGCGTGAGCTCCTTTGTCGAACTGTTTGCAAACAATAAAATCGAGTTGGACCCAGCCTGAAGTTGACTCTCCTCTTTGGGGCAAATTGGACTAGCCTCCAGGGGGCGAAACTAGCATTTTGTGCAACACTAGCTACTCTCCAACATTGCATTCAACTGTAACAGTATGGAAACCCAGCAGGACTGCATTTCTTACGCATATGTAGCAATCACAACAGAAATTGTTGGATATTTTCCCACACACTACATCCTAGAGTAGTGGGAGTTTTACACTGTTCCCACCATTGTCAAAACACACCTGGTCATATGAATTGCTACTCTTCTGCTGACATCTACACAGTGGTACCAGCATGATGCTGAGATGAGTCCATACCAAGCAGGTCAGATCACCTATCCAATTCCAAGTCCCCACCAGAGGAGACCCATTGAAGCAATGGAATTTAGAGAAGTGTAGACTTACCAAGTTCCCATTGATTCAGTGTGTCGAGTAGCAATTGGATTTAGGCCACTATCTCCCTTTCAAAACAGAAGCTCTGCATATTTGTGTGAAAAGGGGACTGTGTGCTATGAAAGATCAAATCTCATAAGCATGTGACAGACTGTTAGAGCTGGATTGAAATCCTAAGCATACTTACTAGGAAATCCCCTCAGACTTTGTGGGACCTATGTAAACATGTGTAGTGTGTTTTCTTTGGGGGGCAGACTAAGCAGCTTTACGTCTAGGAACATCTCCTAATTTCATATGCTGTAAAACATGTTTAAGATCCTTTCTTTGAGGAACAGGCTGAGAAAACTGCCCAGTAATAATTTTCAAAGGGTTAGAGATGTGGAATTAGGAATGAAGTTTGAAGTGCATCTTCAGACTCTTACCTTTCGCCCAAGCCGCTAACTTTTGAATAATGCGAGGCGGTGGTTTTCTCCGTCTGTTCCTCAAAGAAAGGATCTTATACCTGTTTTGCAGCATGTGGGATTAGGAGACTTCCCCAGAAGTAAAGCTTCAGCAGTTCTCTGGATCTGAATGTCCACCTCTTGCCTGCTGTTGTGTCTTTTAAGTCCTAAGGATGCATTCCCATGTGCTCTTACCTGGAAGTAAGTGCCATTGAACTCAGTGGGGCTCACTGCAGAAGAGACAGGCATAGGGTTGTGCTGTTACTCTCCCCCTTGGCTTCCCCTGCCTCAGAGGGTTGGCGCTGCCTGGGCCACTGCTGCTCTGGCCCTAGTACTCTTCCCTTCCAGCCTCACACTGTATAAGCAGTTGGTCTAGCCACTGCCATCTCTGTGGCCCCCAGCGAGCTCCAGTCCCAGGTGAGAGAGAGAAAGAGCATCGCAGCATTGCAGCCACAGCCAGCAGAAGCAGGGGAGGGATTCCGACCCCAGACATCAGCCAGTCTCATTTAGCCTTGTAGGGTGGGTGCAGCAGCCACTTCTCTAGTCCTGGGAACTAGGGCTGTGCATCGCTTCATTCTGAAGCCTGAATAATGAGGCAAAGTGGGCTAATTCAGAGGTGCCTCAGCGTGATACGAGGTGGATCAGAAGAATAGCCCCAAAGCAAAGCCACTCGTATACAAGGCACCTCATCCGCCTTGGCACTTCGTAGCTCTTTTGATGCCGTCTGAGCAGCCCAGACAGGCTGGCACCAAGTGTATCAACTTCAGAGAGGGGAGAGGGGAGGCAGGGGAGAGGAGGCAGAGGCACCAACTATATCAATTTGAGAGAGATCTGGAGCGGGGGGGATAAGCTTTGGCGAATAGCAGCTCTAGTTGCCAAATTAGGGCTGAATGTAATCCAGCAGTCTCCAACCAGTGACAGTGGTGGAGGAGCGGAGGAAATGCTGGAGTGGAGAGATCAGCCTGCTTGCTTGCTTCTGTTACATTGTGTGAGAGGGTGGCGCCCTGGGGCCAAGCTACACGCCTCCAGAAATAGCGTTAGGAAGACATCACCCTAACTCTAAATACTTTTTCGCATGTTAACGTCCCGGGGCGCATGGGACTCGTATAAGGCAGGAGGATCTCCTCCAGTGGAGGCAATCTTGGTGGATCTTCTTTGTGCCAAACAGAGAAATGTGGGGAGCTGCAAAGTTGTCTGGGAAGTTGGCGGCACTCACAGGGTAAGCTGGAGGAGCTGGCACACTTCTAAAAGCTTGTGGGAGAATGGGGCAGCAGGCGAGGGAGGGAGGGGGCAGAGAGCTCTTGCCAAATTGGAGGTTCTTTCCTTCCCCTCCTGCCCTAAGGTCAAGGGTGGGGCCCAGATACTCTGGGCAGGGCCCAGGGATCTGGCAACACTAGTCATGAGTGGCTGGCACCAGCCACAGGGGCAGGTGCACAGGGAGCAGCCTGATGGGGGGCAGTTTTGTTGTGGCAGGAGGAATCATTGTTTGCCAACCTTAGGCAGTGGCATGTTGTGGGCCGAGGCTGACAGTGCCCCTGGAAATTCTCTGAGAAAGAGACAGAGACAGGGACAGAGACGGAGACAGAGAGAGACAGAGAGAGAGACAGAGAGAGACAGAGAGAGAGAGGCTTCTCGTTGAGCTTGTGGTGCTCATGTGAGATTTAGACCCAGATGTCTTGGTTCACAGTTCATACGTTATCATGCTAAGCACCATGTTCTCTCTCGTATTTGAGTTATCTTTTATTCTATTTTTGTTTGTTTCTTTGTTTTGCCAGACATGGATTAGAGCAGTGCTGTTAGATTATAAGCTATTTAAACCATGCTAGACTGTTGCTTCAAGGCCTCAACTATCTTTCTACATTGCATTAGCTCTCTATCTCACATATACAAAGCACTACTTTTTCTTTCCGGATCTGGATTCCTGCAATGAATGTTCAAAAGATAATTATTCAAACTTAGAACATAATCAATGCATTCACAAGGTTATACACTATCTCTCGTATGAGGAACCTTTGGGGATCATGTTGGCTTTGTCTGCTAGGGATGGGTGGAAGGCTTACCTCTGGGTCCGGGGGGGGGGGGTGTCCGCGGGGGGGGAAAGGCGATCTGTCCCTCCGTCCTGGAATCCTAGCTGTAAATGGATAGATTTAGCTTAAACTAAGACCTTTACGGCCACAAATGGCATAGTGGATGCTAGGGATGTACACATCCCTTACCTGGCTCCATGCAGGGGCATCCGCGGTGGGAGGGAAGCGCTCCGTCCCTCCCCCCAGAATCTTCCCTGACCAGCTCCGCTCCACGGCGGCTCCGCAGAGCTGCCAGCCGGGGCTGGCCACAGCCAGACGTCCGGCCACAGCCAGGCTGCTGTGGCCGCAAATGGTGGCCATTGTAGCGGCCGTCATTTGCGTTCTTGCTAGCAGACGTGATAGGCTGTGTAAGTATTTACATAGCCTATCACGGCAAAGAGGAGGGACGCAAATGGCGGCCGCTATGCCATTTGCATGGCTGCCTTTCCCGTGATAGGCTATGTAAATACTTATGTAGCCTATCATGGCAAAGAGCAGGGGCGCAAATGGCGTAGCGGCCGCCATTTGCGTCCCTGCTCTTGCCGTTATAGGCTACGTAAATACTTACATAGCCTATCATGGCTGCAAGGTTGCAAATGGCAGCCACAGCAGCCTGGCCCCGGCCGGCCAGGAGACCAGCCGCCGCCACCGTCGGAGCCACTGGAGCCGCCGGAGCCGCGGCCGCATCCGTCCCAAGTAAGTTCCGTCCAGGAGGGATTCCGTGGGGAGGCGGGAGGCCGTTCCGCCATGGATTCTTTTGAATCTGGCCTCACTGGGGTCCATGGAGGATTTCTCTCCCATCCCTCGCTGCTGCTTTTGCTCTGGTCACAGCTTTGGTACTTGGAGTCACCAAGAGACTCCCACTGTTAAAGCCAACAACTGGAGCCTCACCTACATCCTCCTCATCTCCCTCCTTCTTTGCTTCCTCTGTACCTTGTTGTTCATTGGACAGCCAAAGAAGATCACCTGCCTTCTCCGGCAGACAGCTTTTGGCATCATCTTCTCAGTCGCTCTTTCTTCTCTTTTGGCAAAAACCATCACATGTGGTTCTGGCTTTCACCAACCCAGAATCCAGCCTGAGGAAATGGTCGGGAAAAGGGTGGCAAATTCAATAGTTGTTTCCTGCTCCTTTCTTCAAGCAGGGGAGGGGGAAGGAATGAGGGATACCTCATAGCCCCACATCCCCAGTCTCCTCCCTCCCTGCCCCATGGAACACCTCATTTTTCCCATTTCTGTGCTCCGTTTTGTGAGCACAGAGAGGTGCAATTCTCTCTGTCTCGGCTACAAGGGGGAGGGGCGGGGAGCAGTTTCCTGGCTCCGAGGTTGGAGCCTTGACTATGAGCTCAGAGCCAGGAAACCAAAGAATCCTATGTCCCCCAGGTGCTGTCTATGTGACATAGGATTGTGCCCTCCATGGGAAATCCTTTAATGTAGTTTATCCCAACCTGGTGCCCATCAGATATTTTGGACTACAATACCCAGCAGTCGTGACCATTGGCCATGCTTGCTTGGGCTGATGAGAGTTGCAGTTCAAAACATCTGGAGGGCAGCTGGTTGGGGAAGCCTGACACAGAGAAACCAGGACTTCCTAAGCTTATTTTGATTTTCATAGAATCATAGAATAGTAGGGTTGGAAGGGGCCTACAAGGCCATCGAGTCCAACCCCCTGCTCAATGCAGGAATCCAAGTCAGAGCTAGGGTTGGCCGAGAATTTCTCCCCGAAACTTCGGGGGGCAGAGTGCCAACGTGTTCGGCCCACCGAAGAAGTTTCGGGGAGAAATTCTCCGCACCCCCCCGCCCCCGAACCCCCCCCGGGATGGGACTTACCTTTCCCAAATGTCCCTCCCAGCGGAAGGTCCCGGCGGCGGTTCGTCGGGTCTTCGTCAGGGGCGGGGGAGGCAGCCGATCTTTCGACTGGCTGCCGCCGCCGCCATTCCAATAAAACTAAAAAAAAACACATGCCCCCGTGATAGGCTACGTGACAATTAACGTAGCCTATCACGGCTAGATTTGCAAAGTCAGCCGTGATAGGCTACGTAAATCGTCATGTAGCCTATCACGGGTGACTTAAAAAAAAAAAAGCGCGTACGCAAATGGCGGCCCCCATAAGGAGCCGCCATTCGCGTTCCTTATTTGGTCGCTGTAGTCTACGTAATCTTTCGGTCCACCTCCAAGGCAAGGTGGCAGGGGCGTGAATAGAGTTAGCAGAGAATTCCACCACGGATTTCAGTGAGGCCGAATGCACTTGCATTCGGGCCCCTGAAATCCGTGGCAGAACGGCCTGCCAACCCCCCATGGATTCCCCCCGGGACGAAGCTTACCTGGAGTGGATGTTCCAGATGGCGGCAGCTCCAGCGGCGGCTTCGGCAGCGGCTGGTCTTTCGACCGGCTGCCACGGCCGCCATTTGCATTCTGGTCTTAGCTTTACGACTTTACGTAAATACGTGAATATTTACATAGCCTATCATGGCAAGCCAAGAAAAAAAAAACGGCGTACGCAAATGGCGGCGGCTACAGCGGCTGCCACTTGCATTCCCTATTTTTCGCCGTTTTATCCTACGCAAATATTTACGTAGGCAATTACGGCAAAAGAAAGGAAACCACAAATATTGTAGTGGGCGCTAGTTGTGTTCTTTTTTCCCCCGCCGTTTTATTCTACGTAAATATTTACATAGGCTGTTATGGCAAAAAAAGAAAAACGCAAATAGCGCCCACTATGCTATTTGTGGTTCCCTTTTTTTCACCGCAATTGCCTACGTAAATATTTATGTAGGATAAAATGGTGAAATATAGGGAACGCAAATGGCAGCTGCCGTAGCCGTCGCTATTTGTGTATGCCATTCTTTTTTTGGGGGGGTATGCCGTGATAGGCTACGTAAATACTTACGTGGCCTATCATGGCAGCCTGGAAGGATGCAAATGGTGGCCACTACTCTGGCTGCCATTTGCATCTGCAGCAGTCCGGCTCTGGCTGGAAGTCCGGCTGCGGACGGCCCTGGCTGGGTGCTCCTCAGAGCTGCTGCAGAGCAGAGCCGGCTAGGCAGGATTCCGGGGGGGAGGACTGGATCACCTCCCCCCTGTTGAGGATTCCGGGGGGAGGGACGGAGCGCCTCCCCCCTCAGCGGATGCCCCGAATGGAACCAGGTAAGGGATTCGTACATCCCTAGGCGTGAAGCGGCCAAAAGTGAATGGGGTAGCTCCAAAGGGCTTTGGTGCGCTTCAGAGCAATGTGGATGCCCAGCTGCCATGCTGTCCCCACTGCTGACCCCAGCTCCTTGCCTGGATCCTCTGGACATGAAGGCTTCAGCAGAGGCAGGAGTTGTCCTCCAACCAGGGACCCCGCCCTCCTTGCAAGGAAGGGAGAGAGCGCAATTGGAGAGTGACGCCTGCCTTCATGCCTGTCAAATTTGCAAAGTCTGCTTCTGTGCAAGGAAGGAGGCTGTGTAGGCTTGGCAGGCAGTGCCTCCTGCCAGTCACCCCTTCTTCCCTCCTTTCAAAGAGGGCAGGTGGTTGGTGTGCTGTGCCAAGCAGCACCCACAGCAGAAGCTCCCAGGGTGGTGGCGGCAGCCTCCCCCCACATGGAACAAGGGCCCAGGTGAGGAGCTGGGGTTGGCCGGCGTGCTGGGGAGGGCGACGCGTGATTCGTATGTCTGAATCCCGCTTCAGCTTCGTAGTGGGAGCGAGAGCAGGTGTGTGCAGCTGGTGAGCCAGGGTGGGACAAACTGCATAGGCAGTGATCTGGGGTGAGAGAAGAGATGGGGCAATGACTGACAGAGAGAAGGAGTAGAGAAAAAAACTTGCTGTCGGAGAAATAGGTTTCTGTTGGCACTGAACAGAATATATAACAGAAATAGGTTTCTGTTGTTCTGTGGGTGCCAACGAGCTGTTTTGTGTGTCGGGGCTCAGATCCCACCTTGTTTACTTTTCCTTTGCAACTCGCCATGGCAGCCACTAGTTTGGGGTGGTGCTCAAGACAGTTTCTCAAGTTACCAAACATACCGTGGGCCCAAAGAGGTTGCAGACCTCTTGCTGAGATGCTGTAGCAGACAGTCAATGGGGGAAGGGCAAGTATCAAGACTCCTTTCTGGATCCTTCACATGTGGGGGTGAGGGGAATTGCCAGAGTCAAATGGCTCCCAGATTCGGCCGGGCGAAGCTGGACGCCTCTCCCCCGGCCTGAATTTCGGCCGGGAGAGGCGGGTAGCCTCCCCCCCGGCCTGAACTTCGCGGGGGGAGCAGCGAAGCGCCTCCCCCCCACAGCGAACAAGCTTCGAGGACAGGTAAGTGACTTTCGTCCACCCCTAGAAATCCTTCTGCCCTAACAGCTTACTTGGTTCTGGCGATCATAGCAGCAGCATTCTATTGTAAAAACCTAGCTCCCACTTCACTCCAGAGTGTTGGACACAGCAGAAGGCAACCACGCTTTAAAATCATCTGGAATGCAATACCCAACATGTCCCAAGCAGGAACTCAACTCTCAACAAGGATGGCAGTGGTGTCTGGAAGCTGAGCTGGGCAGGAAGCAGAGCTGGGGATGGGGATTCTCATTTCTACCACCCATCCCAATCTGCCAGCTGAGGCAAGAGGCTTGTTGCTGAGCCTAATGGTAGGGCTGGTGTTGGGTGCTGTGTCTACCTGGTTTTGATTTCTTTGGGATAGTAGTCACTGGAGGCTTATGGCATTTTTCAGTATTTGAGTTTATTTGAGTTTATTTACAAATAGGCAGGTTGGACATGGGTAGAAGAAAACACTCCAATCTCAACTCTGCCTGTCCCACATCAGATCTCCAGAGAGCGAGATGTAATCCTGAAATGTTTTCAGAGGTTACACCTCAATTCACTCTCTCATTCTCATTCTCCCTCTTTTGTCTCCCAAGAGTTCTAGTAGTGTTTCTCAGTCACACCAAGGGATGTACGAATCCCTTACCTGGTTCCAGTCCGGGGATTTGGCAGTGGCGGGAGAGGTGATCTGTCCCTCCCTCTGGAATCCTCCCCAGCTGGCTCCACTCCACAGGACCAAAGCAAGGCCGCGGAACAGCCGGCCGGGGCTGGCCACAGCCGGACTTCCAGACACTGCAGGGCTGCTGTGGCTGCAAATGGCGGCCATTGCAGCGGCCGCCATTTGCGTCCTTGCATTAAGCCGTGATAGGCTATGTAAGTATTTACATAGCTTATCATGGCAAAAGGCAGGGATGCAAATGGCAGCCACTACGCTATTTGCATCCCTGCCTTTTGCCGTGATAGGCTACGTAAATACGTACGTAGCCTATTACGGCAAAGAGCAGGGGCACAAATGGCATAGCAGCTGCACCCAAATGCAGGCACCCAAATGGCGGCTGCTACGACGGCCGCCATTTGTGGCCGCAGCAGCCCAGCAGCAGCTGGAAGACGACCCGGAGCTGCCACCGCTGCATCCGCTGCCGCATCCACCGCCGCTGCATCCGCCGCCAGGTAGGTCCATTCCGGGGGGGATTGCTAGGGGTGTACAAAACCCCACTTACCTGTCTCCGGTGGGGGAGGTGATCCGTTACTCCCCCCTGGAATTAGGGATGTACGAAACGACTCACCTGTCGCTACGACGGCCACCATTTCCACCTGCAGCAGCCTGGCAATGGCCAGAGCCACCGCCGCTTCATCTGCTGCTGCCGGAGCCGCTGCCGCATCTGCCACCAGGTAGGTCCGCGGGGGGGATTCTGCGGGGTGGGGGGGAGGCCATTCTGCCATGGACTCCGGGGGGCCTGATTCTAAAGAATCCAGCCTCACTGGAGTCCGTGGCAGAATTCTCTGACATTCCTCGGGATTGTGGGGGATGGCGATGGGAGGAGGCTGTTCTGCCACAGTTTCTGGGGGGCCGGATAATAAAAAATCCAGCCTCACTGGAGTCCGTGGCAGAATTCTCCAACATCCCTTAGTCACACCTATTTAGTCTCCTCCCTCTTGCTGGAGGGAGTGAATAAGGATGACTCACCTTCTCTACCCATCTCCAAGTAGGGATGTCAGAGAATTCCGCCATGGATCTTGGTGAGGCCGAATGCCAGTGCATTCGGCCCCTGAAATCTGTGGCGGAACGAAGCCCCTTGCCCCCCCGCGCGAAATGGGCCCAGAACAGAGCATCTACCTGCTGCCGTCTGCACTGCATTGCGAATGCATTCACTTTTTCCATATAGCCGTGATAGGCTATGTAAGTATTTACCGGATTTGCGTCCCTGCGGAAGCCATGATAGGCTACGTAAGCGCTTACGTAGCCTATCACGGCAAAACTAAGGGAATGCAAATGGTGGCGGCTACGGCGGCCGCCATTTGCTTTCCCTTTTTTTTGCAGTGTGATAGGCTACGTAAATATTTATGTAGTCTATTACAACAAAAGAGAGGGACGCAAATGGCGCAGTGGTCGCCATTTGCGTTCCCTTTTTTTTTCCGTAATAGGCTATGTAAATCTTTACATAGTCTATGACGGCAAAAAAAAGAAAGGAATGCAAATGGCAGCCACCGTAGCCGCCGCCATTTGTGTTTGCTGTGTTTTGGGTTTTTTTGGCCGTGATAGGCTACGTAAATATTTACATAGCCTATCACGGCAAAATACAGGGACGCAAATGGCAGCGGGCGGTGGGCAGCCCCGCCAGTGGCTCTGCGGAGTTTCCACGGAGCAGAGCTGGCCGGAGAGAGTTTCGGGTGGAGGGACGGAGCGCCTCCCCCCTACCGCGAATGTCACCCTTCAAAAAGTTAAGTGACTTTCGTACATCCCTATTTCCAAGCCCTTCCAGGGCATTTTTCCTTAAATTCTACAACAGAAGATGTGTCTTGAAACTTTGCCACTGACTATTAAGGAATATTGGTAGTCCTTCCAGCTCTTCTCCCTGGCATCTAGCTTTCTATATGCAGTAATTTCTTTCTTTTTTGATATAGAGAATATTGAATTACGTGACTGATATGGAGGCAGACACCAAGCTATCCTGATCCAAGGTATGCATCTGTATTTGATCACCAGGTTCTTTATCAGTAGCTACTTATATGTCACTGTTCTTCCCTTTACCTATGAACCACATTTCCAACTAAAACAAACCATAAATCCAACATGTTTTGTGTCAAAAAGGCCAGTGTGGTGTAGCAGCTAGAGTGTTGGACTGGGAGCCAGGAGATCTGGGTTCTAGTCCCCACTCAGCCATGAAAGCTCACTGGGTGATTTTGGGCCAGTCACAGACTCTCAGCCCAACCTACCTCACAGGGTGGTTGTTGTGAGGCTAAAATGGAGAGGAGGATTATGTACGCCACCTTGGGTTCCTCAAAGAAGAAAAAGGGTGGGATATAAATGTAATAAATAAATAAATAAATAAATAAATAACTAGGCCTGAATGTAAAAGAGAGGTTTATATTCTTGTATAAGAAGAGCTCTAGCTGTAGCCTGATATTCAAGGGTGGGTGACATCTTCCTCCTCCTTCCAGACCAAAGGCCATGCCAATTTTCATAACATGGGTTTTGCTGGATATGGTATGGTATGTAGCATGCTTGACATCTGTGAAGAACTATGACTCCTACCCTTCTGATTTGAAATCTTCCCTTCTGGACACGGGGCACAATCATAACAGCAAAATGGCTCCCCTTCCTTCTTTTTCCTGATGTAACCAGGATTGCAATTGTCCTTACACACAGAAGTGGGCAACACCTTGTCAGAAATATGAGTGGAGAATAGTTAGGATTGAGAAAAAGGTGTTTTGATAGTGGTGGTTTCAGCTGCACGTGTAAAGAAACATGGTGTTCTAAATGGGGTAGATTTGATTGATTGGTAATGCTTTTATACTGCTAGAAATTATATAATCTCTAAGCAGAAGATATAACGGAGTATTAAAATCACTGCAAAATACAGAATTAATAAACAATTATGAGACAAACACAAAAACAAGCAAATAAAAACAAACAATAAAATGGAGCATTGTCAATGTCAAAGACTATTGCAAGACAAGGAAGGAATGGGTAAACATTTTTAGGAGACTCAGAGGGTGTGCACCACTATTAAGAAAGCCCACTCTTGAGATGAAGGACATAAGAAAAGCCATGCTGGATCAGACCACAGGTCCATCTAATCCAGCTTTCTGTTCACAGTGACCAATCAGCTGCCAATGGGAAACCCACAAGTAGGACATGAGTGCAGCAGCACTTTCCCACCATGCTCCCCAGCAACTGGTGTACATAGGCCTACTGCCTCTGAAAGTGGAGGTAGCATATTGGATTCATAAAATCATAGAATAGTAGGGTTGAAGGGGCCTATAAGACCATGGAGCCAACTCCCTGCTCAATGCAGGAACCCAGGTCAAAGCATCCCTGACAAGTGGCTGTTCAGCTTCATCTTCAATGCCTCCAGTGTGGGAGAGAGCCCACTACCTCCCTAGGTAATTGGTTCCATTATCATATTGCTCTAACACAGTCAGGAAGTTTTTCCTGATGTTCAGCCAGAATCTGGCTTCCTGTCACTTGAGCCCATTATTCCGTGTCCTGCATTCTGGGATGATCAGGAAGAGATCCTGGCCTTCCCGTCTGTGACAACCTTTCAAGTTCTTGAACAGCGCTATCATATCTCCCCTCAGTCTTCTCTTCTCAAGGCTAAACATGCCCACTTCTTTCAGTCTCTCCTCATAGGGCTTTGTTTCCAGTCCCCCAATCATCTTCGTTGCCCTCCACTGAAGTCTCTCCAGTTTGTCTGCATCCCTCTTAAAGTGTGGTGCCCAGAACTGGACACAGTACTCCAGATGAGACCTAACCAGTGCTGAGGAGAGGGGAACTAGTACTTCATGGGATTTGGAGGCTAAAGTTCTATTAATGCAGCCCAAAGTAGGATTTGCCTTTTTTGCATCCACATCACATTGTTGGCTCATATTCACCTTGTGATCTGCAACAATTCCAAGATCCTTCTCACTTGTAGTATTGTTGAGCCAAGTATCCCCCATCGTGTAACTGTTTCGCGGGAACAGTTTTTATTTCGCGGCCGGCGAGGCGCCTCCTCCCCGGCCTGAATGTCGGCCGGGTGAGGCAGGAAGCCTCCCCCCACGGCCTGAATTTCAGCCGGGCGAGGCAGGAAGCCTCCCCCCCGGCCTGAACTTCAGGGGGAGAGCAGCGAAGCGCCTCCCCCCACCGCGAAAAGCTGCGAGACCAGGTAAGTGACTTTCGTGCTCCCCTAGTCAGAGCATCCTTGACAAATGGCTGTCCAGCCTCATCAGTAACATTTACCTTCAAACATTATATACCTTGGAAAACAAGCCAACATGTGCCAAATTCATGATATCCTCAAGGACAACTCTTGCCCTCCAATATTCAAGAAGTAACACAACATGATATTATATGGATCCCTTCAGATGTTTTGACATCTTCCAACTGCCTAGGCAGTACAGCCAATGGTCAGGAAGGAATCCTAAATCATCTGGAGGGGCACCTGGTTGGGGAAGGCAGCTCTATATAATATCATGCTGTGTTAAGACCTGAATAGTGAGGTAAACTGACATGGAGAAACCAAGGTTTTCTAATCTTATTTTGTCCTGCATCGCTAACATTTATGTTCAAATATTTTAGCAAGATTCACACACACAGCAGGTCTTGAACCTGGGGCTTGTCAGACAAGAATTCCCTCTGTGTACCATCTGTGATAGGGATGTACGAAACTCACTTACCTTTTCGCGGAATGATTCGCGGTGGGGGGGAGGCGCTCCTTTCCTCCCCCCGGAATCCTCGATGGGGGGGAGGCGATCTGGTCCTCCCCCCCCCCCGGAATCCTGCCCTGCCAGCTCCGCTCTGCGGCAGCTCCATGGAGCAGCTGGCTAGGGCCGTCAGCAGCTGGATTTCTGGCCGCAGACGGACTGGTGCAGACACAACTGCGGACTGGTACGGTCACTTTTGCATCCAGCTAGGCTGCCGTGATAGCCTACATAAGTATTTACGTAGCCTATCACGGTGGAAAATTGGTACCCACCAGTGTACGTAGACTACAGGGACCGAATAAGAAACATGAATGGCGGCTCCGTATGGGGGCCGCCATTAGCGTACGCGCTTTTTTTTTTTTTAAGTCACCTGTGATAGGCTACGTGACAATTAACGTAGCCTATCAAGGCTGCCTTTGCAAATCTAGCTGTGATAGGCTACGTTAATCTTTTTTTTTTTTTTACTTTTCTTGTAATGGCATTTTTTTTTTACTTTTCTTGTAATGGCAGCGGCGGCAGCCAGTCGAAAGACCAGCTGCCGCCCCCGCCCCTGACGAAGACCTGCCGAACCGCCACCGGGACCCGCCGCCAGGAGCGACATTCGTGAAAGGTAAGTCCCATCCGGGGGGTGGCGGGGGGTGGGGGGGCGGAGAATTTCTCCCCGAACCTTCGGAGGACCAAGTGCGTTGACACTCGGCCCCCCGAAGATTCGGGGAGAAATTCTCCCCAATCCCTATGGTGAACCTGGTTGGTGCACAGGTGGTAGTGATCCGGGCTGGGGCTGCCTGGATATCACACTGCTGGCATGCCTTGAGAGGGCAGAGCTGGCCACAATAGTCACTAAGGACTTAGCTGAGATCCTGGGGACCATTTTTTGGCACAGCATCTATGCCAGTCGGCCCAGGCATGGGGAATCAATGAGCTGGCTCTCCTCCTCAGTGGCTTATACTTGTTTAAAGAGGTGTGTGTGTGTGTGTGTGTGTTTAATATAGGTTGAGATTAATAAAGCCGCAGACTCTTTCAGAGCAGCACACATAGTTCTGCAAGTGGTGGGGCTGTGGTCAAGTGGGTACAGATGCTAAATGAGATGAGGATTACTTCTGTGTCTCCCCAAAACAGCCTGAGCAGGAAGCCGGCTGACACTCCCCTTGCTTGTGCTAAGGGAGGCTGGACGCACCAGGTCACCTGCCACCTGCCGCTGCAGCTGAGTTTGGCTCTTTTCGTGCCACAGTAATGGCAGCACAGGGAAAGGGACTTTTCTCCCCTGCAATTATCGGCACGTCCCTGATTAACTGTGCTCCTCACTAAGCCCCAAGGGAGATCTAGAGGCCTCAAGAAAAATTAACAATAATACTGGAAAATCCTGTAAAAGACATCCACAATGCTCAGAGCAGTGCAGAAGGGCCAGAGACTCTGTCCGTGAGGTTGTTGATCATTTTCAGGGATTTCTGCAATGCAGGACTGTCCCGGGATTTCTCTCAGGGAAAAACTAATACAAGTAGCTTGAGAACTCGGCAACCATTGGGGCCAACTCTCTTGGAAAGGATTGCTCCATTTCTGGGTCTTGTTTGTTGCACTAGTATAGGAAAGGGTCTAAATCTCCGTGGGGATACAGCAGTGCATGAAGCAGTACCAAGCCCTCCTAAACGTTTTGAAATAAAGGATCGCGGAATGAGTGAAGTCATACTCTGATATTGACCAGTTTTTCAGTAGGGTCGGTTCCCATTCAAAGCAGGTTGTAAACAGTCCAGCGCTGAGACATTAACTGCTCTGGAGGAAAACAGTGGAATGTGTGTCTAGATGGGAACTTTTTTCTTCCAAATGGTGGTTTTCTTGGTGTGGCTGCTTGTGCTGCTGCCACATGTTGTGTGCAAGAGAGATTCTCTTCATCCCAGCATGAAGACTGCTTCCAGTATATGCAGAGTAAGTGACCACATCGCGAGTGGGCATGAGTTTTATCAACCGGAAGACCTTGTCATCGGAGAGGTTGCTTCTACGTTCTCTTTCCTGTACCCCTCTACAGAGTTCAGTGCAAAGCCATCTCCACTGTTAATGGAGGAACTCATGTAAGGACTTCTCCACACCCATAACATCTTTTTGTTTAGCCCATTATAACTTGAAGCAGATTAATATCCAACTGAAAGCTTGAAAAATGGTTTCCGTTCAATACGAAAAAATGTATCTAGGCCACCTCTGGGTTTTCAGTGATATTTTTTGTTAATTGGTAAGAATTAATTGATTTTTTCTATCACTTGATTATAACATGAAATGAAAATTAAGGAAATAAAGGCAAAAAGTCTTTTTTTCTGTTCTTTCACATGGCCTCTCTATGGTGCAAGTGGAAACTAGATCAGTTTTTGACCTTTTTTGTGGCATTATGCCTGACACAATGTTATTGCAGCACTCCAGGAACAACACAGAGCTGGAGTAATTTCATGCAGTTAGAATGCTGATGCTACACATAATGCAGAAGAGCAACCAATGTCCCATCACAGAAAATCAAGTCCATAAGAAATTCTGTTTCTCTAAGATTCTTCAGCTATTGTTATTGTTTCAGTACACGGTATGTATTTTCTATTGCAGTGTGATGCCAAAGAATTACCAGCATATCCTAGCCTTAGTATTTGCTACAAAAGAGATCAACGAAACTCCCTCACTCTTACCTAATATCACTTTGGGGTTTCGCATCTATGAGAGCTACTACAATCCACAGATTACTTATATGGCCACCCTTGGTCTGCTTTCTACACTGCATAGATTCCACCCCAACTACAAGTGTGATTTAATGGGCTCAAGTGACAGGAAGCCAGATTCTGGCTGAACATCAGGACAAACTTCCTGACTGTTAGAGCAATACAACAATGGAACCAATTACCTAGGGAGGTGGTGGGCTCTCCCACACTGGAGGCATTGAAGATGAAGCTGGACAGCCACTTCTCAGGGATGCTTCAACTTGGGTTCCTGCATTGAGCAGGGAGTTGGCTTCATGGTCTTATAGGCCTCTTCCAACCCTACTATTCTATGATTTTATGAATCCAATATGCTACCTCCACTTTCAGAGGCAGTATGCCTATGTACACCAGTTGCTGGGGGAAAAGGTGGGAAAGTGCTGCTGCACTCATGTCCTACTTGTGGGTTTCCCATGGGCAGCTGATTGGCCACTGTGAACAGAAAGCTGGATGAGATGGACCTGTGGTCTGATCCAGCATGGCTTTTCTTATGTTCTTCATCTCAAGAGTGGGCCTTCTTAATAGTGGTGCACACCCTCTGAAAAACACTCTCCCATGTGATTTGGGAGACAACAAATATGGTCTTCTCTAAAATTCTCCTAAAAAATGTTTACCCATTCCTTCCCTGTCTTGCAATAGATAATTTTGACCCTGCTCCATTTTATTGTTTATTTTTATTTGCTTGTTTTTGTGTTTGTCTCATAATTGTTTATTAATTCTGTATTTTGCAGTGATTTTAATACTCTGTTATATCTTCTGCTTAGAGATTCTATAATTTCTAGCAGTATAAAAGCATTATCAATCAATCAATCAATCAATCAATCAAATCTACCCCATTTGGAACACCACGTTTCTTTACACCTACAACTGAAACCACAACTATCAAAACATCTTTTTCTCAGTCCTAACTATTCTCCACTCATGTTTCTGACAAGGTGCTGCCCATTTCTGTGTGTAATGACAATTGCAATCCTGGTTACATCAGGAAAAAGAAGGAAGGGGAGCCATTTTGCTGTTATGATTGTGCCCTGTGTCCAGAAGGGAAGATTTCAAATCAGAAGGGTAGGAGTCATAGTTCTTCACAGATGTCAAGCATGCTACTTACCATACCATATCCAGCAAAACCCATGTAATGAAAATTGACATGGCCTTTGGTCTGGAAGGAGTAGGAAGATGTCACCGACCCTTGAATATCAGGCTACAGCTAGAGCCCTTCTTATACAAGAATGTAAACCTCTCTTTTACATTCAGGACTACTTATGCTTGGTTGTGCTTTTTGACACAAAACATGTTGGATTTATGGTTTGTTTTAGTTGGAAATGTGGTTCATGGGTATAGGGAAGGAGAATGACATATATAAGTAGCTACTGATACAGAATCTGGTGATCAAATATGGATGCATACCTTGGATCAGGATAGCTTGGTGTCTGCCTCCATATCAGTCACGTAATTCAATATTCTCTATATCAAAAAAGACAGAAATTACTCCATATAGAAAGCTAGATGCCAGGGAGAAGAGCCGGAAGGACTACCAATATTCCTTAATAGTCAGTGGCAAAGTTTCAAGACACATCTTCTGCTGTAGAATTTAAGGAAAAATGCCCTGGAAGCGCTTGGACATAGGGATGTACGAAAGTCACTTAACTTTTTGAAGGGTGACATTCACGGTGGGGGGGAGGCGCTCCATCCCTCCCCCCAAAATTATCTCTGGCCAGCTCCACTCCATGGAGAATCTGCAGAGCCACCAGCCGGGACCGCCCACAGCCAGACATCTGGCTGCTGGGCAGCCTGGAGAGGGACGCAAATGGCGGCGGCCGTAGCCGCTGCCATTTGCATCCCTGTACTTTGCCATGATAGGCTACATAAATATTAACGTAGCCTATCACAGCAAAAAAAAACCCACACGCACAGCGAACACAAATGGCAGTGGCTACGGCGGCCGCCATTTGCGTTCCCTTTTTTTTTTTTTTTGCCGTGATAGGCTATGTAAATATTTACATAGGCTATTGTGGGAAAAGAAAAAGGAATGCTAATGGCAGCCACTGCACCATTTGCATCCCTTTCTTTTGTTGTAATAGGCTACGTAAATATTTACATAGCCTATTCCATGGCAAAACAAAGGGAACGCAAATGGCAGCCACTGTAGCCACCGCCATTTGCATTCCCTTAGTTTTGCTGTGATAGGCTACATAAGTGCTTACGTAGCCTATCACGGCTTCCACAGGGACGCAAATGACATCCCTGCATTAGCCGTGATAGGCTACGTAAGTATTTATGTAGCCTATCATGGCTATATGGAAGAAGTGAACGGCGGCTGCAGAAGCAGATGCCATTCGCAATGCAGTGCAGATGGCAGCAGGTAGGTGCTCTGTTCCGGGCCGATTTTATAGGGGGGGAGGGGCTTCGTTCCACCACAGATTTTGGGGGGCCAAATGCACTGGCATTCAGCCTCACCGAGATCCATGGTGGAATTCTCTGACATCCCTACTTGGAGATAGGTAGAGAAGGTGAGTCATCCTTATTCACTCCCACCAGCAAGATGGAGGAGACAAAATAGGTGTGACTAGGGTTGTTGGAGAATTCTGCCATGGACTCCAGTGAGGCCAGATTCTTTAGAATCCGGCCCCCCAAAGTCCCTGGAGGAATGGGCTCCCCCCCGCCACCCCGCAGAATCCCCCTGGGACGGACCTACCTGGTGGAGGATGTGGCAGCGGCTTTGGCAGCGGCGGATGAAGCAGCGGCGGCTCCGGCCATTGCCAGGCTGCTGCGGCTGCAAATGGTGGCCATTGTAGCAGCTGCCATTTGCATCCCTCTGCTTGCCCATGATAGGCTACTTAAATATTTACGTAGCCTATCATGGGCTAGCATAGGGATGCAAATGGCGTCCCCTACGCAGGATGACATTTATGTCCACAGCAGCCCAGCAGTGGGTGGAGACCCTCCTGCTGATCGGCCTGGCCGGTGGCTCTGCAGACTGGCCGTGGAGCAGAGCTGGCTGGGCAGGATTCCGGGTAGGGATGGCGGAGAATTCCGCCATGGATCTCAGTGAGGCCAAATGTCAGTGCATTCGGCCCCCCAAAATCTGTGGCGGAACAAAGCCCCCCGGCCCCACCAACCCGCCAAAGGTGCGCAAAACGGAGCACCTACCTGGTGCCGTTCATGCTGCTTTGCGAATGGCTGCTTCCCTTTTTTTCCCATGATAGGCTACGTAAGCCTACGTAAGCCATGATAGGACGCCATTTGCATCCCTGCAGAGGCTGGGATCGGCTACGTAAATATTTACATAGAGTATCACAGGAAAAAAAGGGGAATGCAAATGGCGGCCGCCATAGCCGGCGCCATTTGCGTTCCCTTTTTTTCGCCATGATAGGCTACTAAATATTTACGTAGCCTATCACGGTGAAAAAAAGTGACTGCAGACTGTTTCAGAGCAGCATACACAGTTCCGCAAGTTGTGGGGCTGTGGTTAAGTGGGTGTAGATTAGGGATGTACGAAAATTTCACCACGGATCTTGGGGAGGCCGAATGCCAGCACATTCGGCCCCCTGAAATCGGTGGCAGAATGGCCTGCCACCCTCCCGCCACCCCCGGGATGAGACTTACCTTGGGCGGATCTTCCTGGTGGCAGCGGCTACGTGATAAAAAAAAAAAACACACACGTGATAGGCTACGTAAAGATTTACGTAGCCTATCACAGCTAGGATTTTTTTAAAAAAAGTGATAGGCTATGTAAATGTTTACGTAGCCTATCACATTTGACTTAAAAAACAACAACAACAACGCGTGTACGCAAATGGTGACGGCCATGGCCATGGCCATTTGCGTTCCTTATTTTGGCACATCTTAGTCTACGTAAACATGTACATAGACTAAGACAGCGAAAATAAGGGGAACGCAAATAGCGTAGTGTCCGTAAATGTTTACGTAGACTAAGACGTGCCAACGGCCACCGCCATTTGCGTGCGCGCGTTGTTGTTGTTTTTTTAAAGTCAGCCATGATAGGCTACGTAAACATTTACGTAGCCTATAATGGCTGACTGCAGGGATACAAACGGCAGCAGCTACAGCTGCCGCCATTTGCGTCCCTGCTAGCCAGTGACCGGATGTCCAGCTGCTGGCGTAGCCGGCCAGCAGCTCCACAGAATCCCTGCGGAGCGGAGTCAGCTGGCCAGGATGCTGGGGGGGGGGAGGAACGGAGCACCTCCCCCCCCCGGCGAGGATTCCAGGGGGAGGGATGGAACGCCTCCCCCCCAACCATAAACATAATCCGCAAAAGGTAAGTGATTTTCGTACATCGCTAGTGCAGATGCTCAATGAGATGAGGATTACTTCTGTGTCTCTCAAACCTAAACAGCCTGAGCAGGAAGGCGGCTGGCACTCCCCTTGCTTGGGCTAATGGAGGCTGGATGCACCAGGTCACTTGCCACCTGCCACTGCAGCTGTTGTTTGGCTCCTTTTTGTGCCACAGTAATGGCAGCACAGGGAAAGGGAGTTTTCTCCCCTGCAATTATTGGCACGTCTCTTATTAACTGTGCTCCTCACTAAGCCCCAGGGGAGATCTAGAGGCCTCAAGAAAAACCAACACTAATACAGGAAAATCCTGTAAAAGACACCCACAATGCTCAGAGCAGCGCAGAAGGGCCAGAGGCTCTGTCCGTGAGGTCGTTGATCATTTTCAGGGATGTCTGCACTGCAGGACTGTCCCAGGATTTCTCTCAGGGAAAAACTAATACCAGTAGCTTGAGAAGTCAGCAACTGGTAGCGCCATCTCTGTGGCAAAGGATTATAGAAGTGGGGATATAGAAGTGCATGAAGGAGTACCAAGCCCTCCTAAACATTTTGAAATAAAAGATGGGGAAATTGGTGAAGTCATATCTGATATAAACTGATGAGTTTTTCAGTAGGGTCAGCTCCCATTCAAAGCAGGTTGTAAACAGCCCAGTGCTGAGACAGATCTAGATGGGAACTTTTCTCCTCCAAACAGTGGTTTTCTTGGTGTGCTTGCTTGGGCAGCTGCCACATGTTGTGTGCGAGAGAGATTCTCTTCATCCCAGCATGAAGACTCCTTCCAGTATATGCAAAGTCACTGACCACATCGTGAGTGGGCATGAGTTTTATCAACCAGAAAACCTTGTCATCGGAGAGATTGCTTCTATGTTCTCTTTCCTGCACCCCTCTACAAAGTTCAGTGCAAAGCCGTCTCCAGTGTTCATGAAGGAACCCATGTAAGGACTTCTCCTCCACACCCATAGCATCTTTTTGCTTAGCCCATAATAACTTAGAGTAGATTATTATCCAACTGAAAGCTTAAAAAATGTTTTCCATTCAGAAGGATAAATGTATATGGGCCACTTTTGGTTTTTCAGTGGTTTTGTTTGTTATTGGTAAGTGATTGTGATTGGTAAGAATTAATTTATTTTTCCATCACTTAATTCTAACAGGAAATGAAACGTAAAGAAATAAAGGCAAAAAGTCTTTTTTCTGTTCTTTCACATGGCCTCTCTATGGTGCAAGTGGAAACTAGATCAGTTTTTGACTTTGTTTTGTGGCATTATGCCTGGGACAATATATATATATATATATATATATATATATATATATATATATTATTGTATATATTATTATATATATTATTACAGGCAGTATTCCAGGAGCAACACAGAGCTGGAATAATTTCGTGCTATGTAGAATCCTGATGCTACACATAAAGCAGAAGAGCAACTAATGTCCCATCAAAGAAAATCAAGTCCATAAGAAATTCTATTTCTCTAAAATGCTTCAGCTATTGTTATTGTTTCAATACACAATATGTATTTTCTATTGCAGTTTGATACCAAAGCATTACCAGCATATCCTAGCCTTAGCATTTGCTATAAAGGAGATCAATGAAAATCCCTCACTCTTACCTAATGTCACTTTGGGGTTCCACATCTCTGAGAGCTACTACAATCCACAGATTACTTATATGGCCACCCTTGGCATGCTTTCTACACTGCATAGATTCCAACCCAACTACAAGTGTGATTTGCAGAACAATTTGATAGCCATCATCGGAGGAATGTACCCTCTCATCTCTGTTGAGATTGCCACAATCTCACAGCATTACAAGATTCCACAGGTAGGTTTGTAGACATGAGTTGGCTTCTTCCCCCATAATAGCAGAAAAAGCAGGCTTTCCCATTTGAATTCTGGCTCCTTCCTCACATCAAGTTAAGACTGAGGCACATGCAGACGAGTGGGCAGTCAGTGTTTCTGCAAGGTGGTGCTTTGATTAGTATTTTGTTCCAAAGGTGAGAGGGAACCCCAGGCAAAGAAAAGCAAGCAGGACGGTGCTGGCATTTATCCATTGTGAGTCCCATACATGCAAGTTTCATCTGGTGTTTACATCTTGCAAAATAAAACACCTTTCAAAAATTTCCCATGTATACTTACAATTCTTAAAAAGGCCATCGGAACAATGATAAACCCGGAGAATGAGAAGATGTTCTCTCATGTAATTCAGACCTTACAGCTAGAGACACTTCTCCTTGTAGTACGAATACAACCAGTTTGTCCCTAACATTTAATCACGACTTATGTCTAAAGCCTGTGTAGCAGATTGATAACTTCGGTTGTATGGTATAAATTGTATCACTTTCCATCATCTTTTCACCTGCCTCTCTTCAAATGTATGAGACAGTCCTGACAGAGGTCTCTGAAGGCCTTTTAAAGAATTGTAAGTATACATGTAACATTTTTGCCATGTGTATTATTTTGTCTTATTAGTTATTGATGATATACTAAACTAAGATATTTTCTGTTTTTACGGTCCCAAGGAAGGACATTACTGATAATTTGGCTGAAAACCTTTGGGTTTCTGAAGGAATAAAACTATGTTTTCAGCGAAGTTATAACTAGGGATGTACGAAAGTCACATACCTTTCCGTGGATTATGTTGATGGGGGGGGAGGCGTTCCGTCCCTCCCCCTAGAATCCTCAACGGACGGGAGGCGATCCGTTCCTCCTCCCCAGAATCCTCCATGGCCGGCTGTGCTCCGCGGCAGCTCCGTGGAGCAGTTGGTCAGGCCCAGCCCAGGCCAGAGCCATCCACAGCTGGATTTCCGGCTGCGGAGGGATCTGGGAAAGAAAAAGGGGAAAAAAACGCATATGCAAACAGCTGCGGCTACGGCCGCCGCCATTTGCATTCCTTATTTTTACTCGTCTTAATCTACGTAAATATTTATGTAGACTATGACGGTGAAAATAAAGGGGAACGCAAATAGCGTAGCAGGCACTCTTTGTGTCCCTTTTTGATTCACCGTTTTTATGTAGGCTAAAACGGAGAATCAAAAAGGGACGCAAATAGCGCCCACTACGCTATTTGCATTCCCCTATATTTTTGCCATCATAGTCTACATAAATATTTACATAGACTAAGATGGCCAAAAATAAGGAACGCAGATTTGCATACGCAGTTTTTTGTTGTTGTTGTTTTAAACCCAGCCATGATAGGCTACGTAAATCTTTACATAGCCTATCACGTCGTTTTGGGTTTTTTTTTTAAACCCAGCCATAATAGGCTATGTAAATCTTTAAGGAGTGCACGAAAGCCACTTACCTGGTCTCGCAGCTTTTCGCGGTGGGGGGGAGGCGCTTTGCTGCTCTCCCTCCGAAGTTCAGGCCGGGGGGGGAGACTTCCCGCCTCACCCGGCCAAAATTCAGGCCAGGGAGGAGGCGCCTCGCCTCGCCCGGCCGCGAAATAAAAAGTTAAAAAAAAAAAACGCCCCCGTGATAGGCTACGTGACAATTAACATAGCCTATCATGGCTAGATGTAGCCTATCACGGGGGCGTTGTTTTTTTTTTAGTTTTATTGGAATGGCGGCGGCGGCAGCAGCAGGTCGAAAGATCGGCTGCCGCCCCCGCCCCTGACGAAGACCCGACGAACCGCCGCCGGGACCCGCCGCTGGGAGGGACATTCGGGAAAGGTAAGTCCAATCCCAGGCGGGGGGCGGGGGGCGGGGGGGCGGAGAATTTCTCCCCGAAACTTCTTCAGGGAGCCAAACACGTTGGCGCTCAGCCCCCCGAAGTTTCGGGGAGAAATTCTCCGCCAACCCTAAAATCTTTACGTAGCCTATCACATCGTGTGTGTGTGTTCGTTTGTTTTTTAACAAGACAAGACTGCAAATGGCGGCGGCAGCAGCTGGTTGGAAGACCAGCCACCGCAGCTGCCGCTGCCGAAGCCGCCGCCAGAACCACTGCTGCCAGGAACATCCGCCCCAGGTAAGACTCATCCCGGGGGGGCGATCCACGGGGGGGCGGGGGGCAGGCCATTCCGCCAAGGAGTTCGGGGGTCCAAATGCACTGGCATTTGGCCTCACCGAGATCCGTGGCGGAATTCTCTGATATCCGTAGTTATAACCAGGCAGGCAGACAGAGTTGAGAAGACATTCAGTTCTGGCAGTTTCCCCATCACACCCCAGATATGCATGATTCAGAAGGCAGGCTTAATATTTGCCATTCCACACCACCAGCACCTACCACCACCTAGAGACATGAATTAGGAGTGGGCAAATATGTCAGTTTCAGTTTTTCCCACATGTATATATAAAAAAAAAAAACCCTGCAAGGCTTTTTTTTGTCCCAGATATGGAGATCTTCACCAATTTTGTTAAATTCCTATCAAAACTGGACTGAAATTAAATCCTCACCAATTTCTACATAAAATACTTGGAAATTTTCAGTGGTATAAATCTCTGTGTTTGGGCATTTGTTTGTTTTCTTCTTCTGGAAAATAATGAAAGTTTAGTGAATAATTGAAAACTATGCAATTCCTATCTTTTTACCGATCTTTAAAGATTTAGTGTCACTTTGTTAATTTAGGAACATAAAATACATTACGTATAACTTGGTTTTCTCATATAATTATTCGTAAAATGAAAAAACGTTTAAAAGTAAATGCAGTAAATTTGTAATTATTGTCTGAATAAATTTAATACACCAAACATTATAGTTTTATGAGCAAACCGAGTCATACATTCTATATTTTAGGAACTTCAGCAAGTACTTCCTGAAACATCTGGACTATCCTACAAAACAGAAGTAGGAAGAGCTGGAGGCAGAGGACAACTGCTGTACAGCATCCGTTCCTGTGTGTGAGGAATTGGTTGGGGTGGAGTTCAGGGAAATCTGGACTGATGGGAAATCTAGCTGAGGAAGACTCTCTTATCTATTTGGAATGATAGGGAAGAGAGGGGGGAGGCTGAGGCTGTTTCAGCTGCATCGCACTGAGTTGGCAGGGAAGAGAGAGAGAGACTGACTGCTTAGCTGGCAATTGACTCCAGGCCTCAGAGCTGGAGAAAGACCTAAGGCAGGCAGAATCTGGGAGCCATTTGACTCTGGCAATTCCCCTCACCCCCACATGTGAAGGATCCAGAAAGGAGTCTTGATACTTGCCCTTCCCCCATTGACTGTCTGCTACAGCATCTCAGCAAGAGGTCTGCAACCTCTTTGGGCCCACGGTATGTTTGGTAACTTGAGAAACTGTCTTGAGCACCACCCCAAACTAGTGGCTGCCATGGCGAGTTGCAAAGGAAAAGTAAACAAGGTGGGATCTGAGCCCCGACACACAAAACAGCTCGTTGGCACCCACAGAACAACAGAAACCTATTTCTGTTATATATTCTGTTCAGTGCCAACAGAAACCTATTTCTCCGACAGCAAGGTTTTTTTCTCTACTCCTTCTCTCTGTCAGTCATTGCCCCATCTCTTCTCTCACCCCAGATCACTGCCTATGCAGTTTGTCCCACCCTGGCTCACCAGCTGCACACACCTGCTCTCGCTCCCACTACGAAGCTGAAGCGGGATTCAGACATACGAATCACGCGTCGCCCTCCCCAGCACGCCGGCCAACCCCAGCTCCTCACCTGGGCCCTTGTTCCATGTGGGGGGAGGCTGCCGCCACCACCCTGGGAGCTTCTGCTGTGGGTGCTGCTTGGCACAGCACACCAACCACCTGCCCTCTTTGAAAGGAGGGAAGAAGGGGTGACTGGCAGGAGGCACTGCCTGCCAAGCCTACACAGCCTCCTTCCTTGCACAGAAGCAGACTTTGCAAATTTGACAGGCATGAAAGCAGGCGTCACTCTCCAATTGCGCTCTCTCCCTTCCTTGCAAGGAGGGCGGGGTCCCTGGTTGGAGGACAACTCCTGCCTCTGCTGAAGCCTTCATGTCCAGAGGAACATGTCCAGGCAAGGAGCTGGGGTCAGCAGTGGGGACAGCATGGCAGCTGGGCATCCACATTGCTCTGAAGCGCACCAAAGCCCTTTGGAGCTACCCCATTCGCTTTTGGCCGCTTCACGCCTAGGGATGTACGAATCCCTTACCTGGTTCCATTCGGGGCATCCGCTGAGGGGGGAGGCGCTCCGTCCCTCCCCCCGGAATCCTCAACAGGGGGGAGGTGATCCAGTCCTCCCCCCCGGAATCCTGCCTAGCCGGCTCTGCTCTGCAGCAGCTCCGAGGAGCACCCAGTCAGGGCCATCCGCAGCCGGACTTCCAGCCAGAGCCGGACTGCTGCAGATGCAAATGGCAGCCAGAGTAGTGGCCACCATTTGCATCCTTCCAGGCTGCCATGATAGGCCACGTAAGTATTTACGTAGCCTATCACGGCATACCCCCCCAAAAAAAGAATGGCATACACAAATAGCGACGGCTACGGCAGCTGCCATTTGCGTTCCCTATATTTCACCATTTTATCCTACATAAATATTTACGTAGGCAATTGCGGTGAAAAAAAGGGAACCACAAATAGCATAGTGGGCCCCCGGGGGGGGGCTGCGGGGGGCGGGGGGTGCGGAGAATTTCTCCCCGAAACTTGTTCGGGGGGCCAAACACGTTGGCGCTCGGCTCCCCGAAGTTTCGGGGAGAAATTCTCCGCCAACCCTACAAAAGGTACATTACATCAATAATATTAATAAACAGTGGAAGACATTTAATGAATGCTAAAGGGAAGAAGATGATGATGATGAATTTCCACCCATGGGTCCAAAATTTCCAGAATGTTCAGATCTCTAGTTTTCCTATAAAAGTCTTCTTATTACATAATTCATCTTCTCTTAAATGTTTTCATCATTTTAAAACAAAGCATTTCATAATGCAAAGTTGCTCATTTTTTTCCAAAACGTTTGAGTGTGTGGGAGGGGGGGGGGGGACAAGACAAGGTTCTTAGGAGGGGAAAATTGAAAGACCTCATTTTTTTCCTGCATTTTTCCAGTTTTTTTCTTGACCTTCACATCTCTACCCCCACCGTCATGCTCTTGATGGTAGGAAAAACTGCCATTTTCTCCATCCAAGTTTTCTACTACTCCTCCAGGCCATCATGCACATTAAATTTCAGTCAGAGCTCACTAAAGTAAAGGTGAACAAAATGTGAAAATGAAAATGATCATATGTATTCTTCACCTTCTGGTCTTCTTTTTGTCTTCTTTACATTCTCTTTACATTAAACAAATGTAGAACAAATATGAACGCATTGATTTCATGTTTCATTTCTTTTTTAAAGGAATGCACACGTCTGTTTCGTGGCATACAATGATGTTCACCAGCTTAGGCTAGTGAGCAAGCTACAACATCTCCGAGACAGTGATTGCCTGCCCATCATTTTATCCATGCACTATTACCCTGTAGATCGGAGTGCTGCAATGCATTGTATTTGGGGCTGCCTTTGAAGACTTCTTGGGAATGTCAGTTAGTACAAAATGCAGCATCTCTGAGTCTGTGGTTCCACAGCTGGGTGGAGAACCATAGGCTGTCTTTACACAAGGCATTTATCGGATTGGTCAGTCATGGAAGTTTACGGGTCATTTACATAATGCCATCAACCTCCAGGGCATGTCCAGCTTTTCCTTATCTTTTTCCCGCTAAATAAATTAAAGAAGGAGATAATCCAACACTGAGAAGTAAACCCTTTTTAATGGTTGTGTGTAAGTGCATGCAGTTCTGCTATAACCACAGCCTGGGAAAAAGAAGCCAATGGGCTAATAGGAAAATCACAATCCCCCCCGCCTTCCTGTCAACCTGGGCTGGGAGAAGAATCATCTTGGCTGGGTTAGGAGAGACCCCCCATGTAAACAGCTGACAGCAACGAAGCCACACACACCCCCGTGCTGCATTGCAGAGAGAGCGAGAGAGAGCACCTATGATGCGGCTCATTGCCAAAGAGGCATGCTCAATGAACCATCATCAGTGGCTCCTAAACAAACTGGAGGGAGATACTGCGCTGGGTACTGCAGAGCTTGGTCCTGGGCCCTGTACTCACCAACATTTTTATTAATGACTTGGAGGAAGACTTGGGGAAATGCTTATCAAATGTGCAGATGACCCAAAATTGGTGTGGTAGCTATTACTTTAAAGACAGCAACAAAATTCAAAATTATCTTGATAGGTTAGAAAACTGGGCAGAAAGGAACAGATTGAAATTTCACAGAGGCAAGGGCAAAGTTCTTCATTTGCGGGGGGTGGGGGAGATCAAATTCACAGGTGTAAGATGGGGAATGCCTGGCTGGCAGATATGACAAGAATCTTGGGCTTGTAGTCTACCACCAGCTGAATATGAGTCAGCAGTGCGATGCGGCTGTAAAGAAGGCGAATGCATTTTCAGGTGGCATCAGTAGAAGTAAAGATTCAAAATCACGGGAAGTAATCATTGCACCCAACACTGTGCTGGTCAGACCTCACCTCGAATATTAAGTTCAGTTCTGGACACCACACTTTAAGAAGGAGTCAGATAAATTGTAATGAGTTGGGCAAGAGAGACGATCAAGGTATGTTTAGCCTTTAGAATAGTAGCCTGAGAGGAGATAGCATAGCACTTTTCGAGGACCTGAAGGAGAGGGCCACAACCTGGTCTCTATCATCCAGGACTGTAGGACATGAAAGAACATAGCTTCTTGAATGGTTTAATGTGCTTTTAGTGGTTTAAATTCTTTATTGTTTTACTGTTTAAATTGATTTTCTTTGTAAGGCGCCCTGAGATCGTAATGATATACCGATCATTTAAACAAACAAACAAACAAACAAACAGGCTTAAGATAGATGAAGGAGGATTTTGTTTAAATATCAGAGCAGTCAGACAATGGGTCCAAATGCCAAGGGAGGTGGTCAGTTCTCTGTCACTGCAGGTATTCAAGCCGAGACTGGACAGCCATCTGTCAGGGGTACTTTAAACAGGATTCCTGCAGTGACCAGGGGGTTAGACTCGACGGGCCTTTATAGGTAATTGATGCTATGAAAATATGATTCTATACATATTTTGTATAATACATTTTTAATCCCTGAACATACAACTTGCATGTCATGGATGAAGCTTTAGATAAGCCATTTCTGTGACATCCCACTTTTCTGTAGGGTGGAGGCATCATTGAGAGAGGGTTCCATCAACTGAGACTTCAACTGAAGCATAAAGTGATACAAGAGATACATTATGATATCTAGACCTCATTTATACATGTATTATTTTTACCCAATCAGGTATTTGGTAGAAATGATTAGATGTGTCACTTATTGCACACAAAAAATGCATTCTCTTCATAAAATATCTTTACATTTTATTTCAGCTCACTTGTGGATCATTTCTCCCAGCTTGGGGTGACAAATCAGTCTCCCATCCTTTATACCAGATGGTCCCAAATGAAGCTCAGCAGTACGCTGGGATTGTCCAGTTGCTTGTGCATTTCAAATGGACATGGATTG
Organism: Heloderma suspectum; assembly: GCF_057233095.1. Classification (NCBI taxonomy): domain Eukaryota; kingdom Metazoa; phylum Chordata; class Lepidosauria; order Squamata; family Helodermatidae; genus Heloderma; species Heloderma suspectum. The sequence goes on along the minus strand of NC_139463.1, from coordinate 87,640,272 downwards.
GGCTCTTTATTGTGGATAACATTCATGGAGAAGGGCGTTTGCAAAAATTACTGCCAATGCTGTCACAGGGAGGCATCTGTGTCGCCTTCATAAAAAAAATGCCAGCAATTTTTCGAAAACATGCTGGAAAGGCAGGGTATTTGCATGGGGAATTGGAATACACTTCCTTCATGGAAACGAAAGCCAATGTATTTCTTGCTGATGTTGCACATCCATTGATAATTGAAATAAGCTCATTTCTTCAGAGGGCAGTGCTGGATTCCTCAATAAGTAAGGTATGGATTACATCAACATACTGGGATTTCACATCAAGAACCAGTCTAAGCAGCCATGATATACAGTCCTTCCATGGCATGCTATCCTTTGCAGTCCACTCAAAGGAACCATTAGGATTCAAGCAATTTCTTCAGAGCATAAATCCTTCCTGGGCAAAACAAGATGGATTCATCCATGATTTTTGGGAGAAAGTTTTCAACTGTTCATTGAAAAAATCAAATGAGGGTGCGATGATACATCAAGGCTGCAGTGGGGAGGAGGAACTAGAGAGCCTCCCTGGAACTTTCTTTGAGATGAGTATGGCTGGTCACAGCTACAGTGTTCACAGTGCTGTCCATGCTGTGGCGCATGCTCTACACTCGATGCGTGAATCCAGATCCAAACACAGGTCATGGGTGGCTGGAAGAAAGCTGGAGCCCTTCAATCTGCTGGCATGGCAGGTATTTTCACACAAAAGCTCATCTCTTCTTTGTTTGGATTGGGTGGTGGATGTGGGAAATGTAAGCTGATACCAGTGCCATCGAAATCCATGTAAAACCTTTTCAGCTTTATGAGGTCCACTCTACATTCATTAATTAATTGCATTTATTTTATTTCTTTCATTTTTATACCAAGCAATAGCCAAAGCTCTCTGAGCAGTTCACAAAAATTAAAACCACAAAACACAGCATAAAAAAACATATAAAATATGAACACTTGAAACCACCATAGAACAGTACAACCAGAATAAAACCTAGCAGCAATGCAGAGATTGAAAATATAGATCTAAAACACCATAGATAAAAGACTAGGAGGCTTACATGCTAAAATACTGGGAGAATAAAAGGGTCTTCACCTGGTGCCAGAAGGAGTACAACATAGGTGCCAGGCAAAGCTCTCTAGGGAGCTCATTCCACAGCCAAGGTGCCACAGCAGTAAAGGCCCTCTTCCTGGTAGCCACCCAGCGCACTTCCTTTGACAGGGACTCACAGAGAAGGACCACTGAGGAAGATCTTATGGTCCAGGCAGGCACATATGGAAGGAGGGAATCCTTCACATAACCTGGCCCCAAGCCATTAAAGGCTTTGAATGTCAATACCAGCACTTTGAATTGGGTCTGGAAATGGACTGGCAGCTGTCCAGAGAAGGGTGTAGTTACCACAAATTGTTTCCCAGCTTCTCAAGGGAGCATTGCTTGAAGTAGGGATGTATGAAAATCACTTACTGTTTTGCGGATCTGCTTCGCGGTGGCGGGGGAGGAGCTCCGTCCCTCCCCCCGGAATCCTCGATGGGGGGGGAGGTGCTCCGTCCCTGCCCCGAGAGTCCTGCCGCTGGGCAGCAGGGATGCAAATGGCGACTGCCATAGCTGCTGCCGTTTGTGTCCCTATATTTAACCGTAAAAACATACGTAGCCTATCACTTCTGGGAAAAAAGTTTAAAAAAACGCATACGCAAATGGCGGCAGCTACGACAGCCACCATTTGCGTTCCTTATTTTTCGCCATTTCAGTCAACATAAATATATTTATTACGGCAAAAATAAAGGGGAACACAAATAGCATAGTGGGTACTATTTGCATTCCTTTTTGATTCACTGTTTTAGCCTATGTAAATAATTAAATAAGCTATTACGGCGAAAAAAAGGGGAACGCAAATAGCGCCCACTACGCTATTTGCGTTCCCCTTTATTTTCACAGTAATAGTCTATGTAAATATTTACATAGACGGAAATGGTGAAAAATAAGGAACGCAAATGGCTGCTGCTGTAGCTGCCGCCATTTGCGTACACTTTTTTTTTACCCAGACATGATAGGCTACATAAGTCTTTTCATATCCTACCATGTCTGGGTAAAAAAAAAAAAGACCAGACTGCAAATGGCGGCGGTGGCAGCCGGTCGGAAGACCAGCCGCCGCTGCCGAAACCGCTGCTGGAACCATGGCTGCTGTCTGGAACATCCGCCCCAGGTAAGTCTCGTCCCGGGGGGGATCCACGTGGGGGCGGGGGGTGGCAGGCCGTTCCACTACAGATTTCAGGGGGCCGAATGCCAGTGCATTCAGCCTCACTGAAATCCATAGCGGAATTCTCCACCATCCCTAGCTTGAAGGCATGAGCTCTATTCATGTTCAATCAACACACAAGGAGAGGGAACGCTCCAGCCCCACCCCTCTCTGCTGTCAAATCTGTCACTCTGTGTACATGGAGGGTGACGGTCTGAAGAGGAGCGACCCCTGTATCCGTGGGTTCTTAATGGGGCCTCCATGGATACAGGAAGCTCTTGTCTTACAACTGTCTGTCACCTTCCATGTACAGGATGATGGATGTGGCAACAGAGCACGATGGGGCTGGAGCACGCTCCCTCCTCATGTGTTGAGTAAACATGGTAACAAGAATGCCTGAATGGGGCCATGATACATGAGTTGTTAGGGTTTCGGTTTGGGTTAAATTAGGGTTAAGTACTATCAATTTGCTCGTTGTCTCCATCTCCTTTTCCATAGACCCCTGATCAGTAACTTAGTTTTCTCGAGGGTCACATTAAGACAGGTGGGGGGAGGGGGTGATGACTCAATACCTAATTCACCAAATCATTCTGTCACAAATTTCTGTTTCCACCTGGTTAGCAATAGGAGACAGACAACTCTTCTTGGGAGACAGACTTTGCATCCCTCCAGCCACAGAACTCTCAGGAAAAGCCTTTAGGGGGCTAGACCCAGACAAATGTAAAATACTGTCAACAAATCTAGGATAGGTATTTGTCAGTGCGATCATGAAAATACTTTGCTGTCCCATTATATCTTTTCCTCTTTGCATTTAGCTCCATCCTTTTCTAAGGGGCATCGCATTCAACAACAGTGTGGGAGAGACAATACAGTTTGATGAAAATGGAGAAGTAGTCACAGGATTTGATGTTACCAACTGGGTAATTTTCCCAAATCAGTCTTTTCTGAGAGTTCAGGTTGGAAGTTTCACTCCACAGGCTCCTCATGGAAAGCAGTTAACAATCGAAGATAAAAGCATTGTGTGGCCTAGGATGTTTAACCAGGTGAGACAGAAAGAAGCTAAAGTTTTTTAGATGAAAAATTGTAGATGGCTAATTCATATGAGTCTGATTTAGCACAACCTATTTTTTGTTAGTTTGTTTAAAAATAACTTAATGCCATCTGTCATTATAGGGCCCTATGTTAAGGCTGAGTTGGGAGAATCTCATTCATTCAGTATAACCAGAAATCAGTGGGGATTACATTCTATATCTTATACTGAAAAAATGTCTCAATGGGCTGATCTGAAATCTCAAAAGGGAGCCTTCTCAGTAATGATGCCCACCCTCTGGAACAACTTCCCCCATGTAGTTCAGGAGGCAGAAAATAGGATGTGTTTAAGAGCCTCCTGAAAATGTACCTGTTTACTCAAGCTTCCCCTGGCTTGTAATTAATACTTGCCATGCTGGTCCATTTTATTCTTTTTATTATATTTTTGCCATACTAGATGTAATTGTTTTTACTAACAGTATATTTCTAACAGCAATTTTAATACGATAGTATGTGAACTGCTTAGAGACTTTGTTATATGAAGTGTCATATAAGTATTATTAACAAACAAACTCACAGGAAATCCACCCCATTTAGAACACCATTTTTTTTATACCTGCAAATGAATCCTTAACTATCAGACAATATCTTTCTCAGTCCTAACCCTTCTGCACTGATATTTCTGATTAGGTGCTGCCCCGTTCCCTGTGTAATGACAACTGCCATCCTGGTTACAGCAGGAAAAAGAAGGAAGGGGAGGCATTTTGCTGTTACGGTTGTGTTCCATGTCCACGAGGGAAGGTTTCTTATGAAAAAGGGTAGGAGGCATAGTCTTCACAGATGTCAAGTGCACTACGTATCATACTATATCAAGCAAAACTAATGTAATCAAAATTAGCATGGCCCTGATCTGGAGAGAGTAGGAATATGTTACTGATCCTTGAATATCAGGCTATAGCCAGAGCCCTTGTTATAGAAGAACGTAAATCTCCTTTTCACATACAGGCCTAGTGATGCTTGATTATTCCTTTCAACGCTCAAAACATTGGATTTGTGTTTTGATTTAGTTAATAATGTGCATCATATGCAAATGAAGGAAGAAAGATATATGTAGGTTGTTGTTGTTGTTGTTCAGTCGTTCAGTCGTGTCCGACTCTTCGTGACCCCATGGACCATAGCACGCCAGGCCTTCCTGTCCTGCGCTCTCTCCCGGAGCGTGCTCAAGTTCATATTCATTGCATCCGTGATGCTATCTAGCCATCTCATCCTCTGCCGTCCCCTTCTCCTTTTGCCTTCAGTCTTTCCCAGCATCAGGGACTTTTCCAGGGAGTTTTCTCTTCGCATTAGGTGGCCAAAATATTGGAGCTTCAGCTTCATTATCTGTCCTTCCAAAGAGCAGTCAGGGTTGATTTCCTTTTGGATGGACTGATTTGACCTCCTTGCAGTCCAGGGGACTCGTAAGAGTCTTCTCCAGCACCACAGTTCGAAAGCATCAATTCTTCGGCGCTCAGCCTTCCTTATAGTCCAGCTCTCACAGCCATACATTACTACTGGGAAAACCATAGCTTTGATTAGACGGACCTTTGTCGGCAAGGTGATGTCTCTGCTTCTTACTATGCTGTCTAGGTTGGCCATAGCTTTCCTCCCAAGGAGCAAGCGTCTTTTAATTTCATGGCTACAGTCACCGTCTGCGGTGATCTTGGAGCCCAAGAAAGTAAAATCTGTCACTGCTTCCATTTCTTCCCCTTCTATATGCCAGGAAGTGATAGGGCCAGATGCCATGATCTTCGTTTTTTTAATGTTGAGTTTCAAACCAGCTTTTGCACTCTCCTCTTTCACCCTCAACAAGAGGCTCTTGAGATCCTCTTCGCTTTCTGCCATTAGGGTGGTATCGTCTGCATATCGGAGGTTGTTGATAATTCTCCCGGCAATCTTAATTCCGATCTCTGATTCATCCAACCCGGCATTTCTCATGATGTACTCTGCATATAAGTTAAATAAGCAGGGTGACAATATGCAGCCTTGTCGTACTCCTTTCCCAATTTTGAACCAATCGGTTGTTCCATGTCTGGTTCTTACTGTTGCTTCTTGACCCTCGTACAGGTTTCTCAGGAGACAGGTAAGGTGGTCTGGTACTCCCATCACTTTAAGAATTTGCCACAGTTTGTTGTGATCCACACAATCAAAGGCTTTAGCGTAGTCAATGAAGCAGAAATAGACGTTTTTCTGGAATTCTCTTGCTTTCTCCATGATGCAGCGAATGTTGGCGATTTGATCTCTAGTTCCTCTGCCTCTTCTAAACCCAGCTTGTACTTCCGGTAGTTCTTGGTTCGCATACTGCTGAAGCCTAGCTTGTAGGATTTTGAGCATCACCTTGCTGGCATGTGAAATGAGCGCAATTGTACGGTAGTTTGAACACTCTTTGGCGTTGCCCTTCTTTGGAATTGGAATGTAAACTGACCTTTTCCAGTCTTGTGGCCACTGTTGAGTGTTCCAGATTTGTTGGCATATTGAATGCAGCACTTTAACAGCATCATCTTTTAGGATTTTAAATAGCTCGGCTGGAATACTGTCATCTCCGTTAGCTTTGTTGTTACTAATGCTTCCTAAGGCCCACTTGACTTCACTCTCTAGGATGTCCGGCTCAAGTTCAGTGACCGCACTATCATGGCTATCAGGGACATTCAAATCTTTCCTGTATAGTTCTTCTGTGTATTCTTGCCACCTCTTCTTAATCTCATCTGCTTCTGTTAGGTCCCTGCCTTCTTTGTCCTTTATCATGCCCGTCTTTGCACAAAACGTTCCCTTGAGATCTCCAATTTTCTTGAAGAGATCTCTAGTCTTTCCCATTCTGTTGTTTTCCTCGATTTCTTTGCATTGTTCATTTAAGAAGGCCTTCTTGTCTCTCCTTGCTATTCTCTGGAACTCTGCATTCAGTTGGGTATATCTTCCCCTTTCTCCCTTGCTTTTCGCTTCCCTTCTTTCGTGAGCTACTTGTAAAGCCTCATCAGACAGCCACTTGGCTTTCTTGCATTTCTTTTTCTTTGGGACGGATTTCGTTGCTGCCTCCTGAACAATGTTACGGACCTCCGTCCATAGTTCCTCAGGCACTCTGTCTATCAGGTCTAATCCCTGAAATCTATTCCTCACCTCCACTGTATATTCATCAGGGATATGATTTAGGTCATACCTGAAAGTTTTAGTGGCTTTCCCTACGTTCTTCAATTTAAGCCGAAATTTTGCAAGAAGCAGCTCATGATCTGAGCCACAGTCAGCTCCAGGTCTTGTTTTTACTGACTGTATGGAGCTTCTCCATCTTTGGCTGCAAAGGACATAATCAATCTGATTTCGATATTGACCATCTGGTGACGTCCATGTGTAGAGTCGCCTCTTGTGCTGTTGGAAAAGAGTGTTTGCTATGATCAGCATGTTCTCTTGGCAAAACTCTATTAGCTTTTGTCCTGCTTCATTTTGTACACCAAGGCCATGCCTGCCTGTTATCCCGGTGATTTCTTGACTTCCTACTTTAGCATTCCAATCCCCTATGATGAAGAGGACATCTTTTTTTGGTGTTAGTTCTAGAAGGTGTTGTAGGTCTTCATAGAACCGATCAACCTCAGCTTCTTCGGCCTCAGTGGTTGGGGCATAGACTTGAATTACTGTGATGTTGAATGGTTTGCCTTGGATTCGTACTGAGATCATTCTATCATTTTTAAGATTGTACCCCAGTACTGCTTTTCCCACCCTTTTGTTGACTATGAGTGCTACTCCATTTCTTCTAAGGGATTCTTGCCCACAATAGTAGATATGATGGTCACCTGAATTAAATTCGCCCATGCCTGTCCATTTGAGTTCGCTGACTCCCAAGATGTCGATGTTCAATCTTGCCATCTCATGTTTGACCACCTCCAGCTTACCTTGATTCATTGATCTGACATTCCAGGTTCCTAAACAATATTGTTCTTTACAGCATCGGATTTTCTTTTCACCGCCAGACACATCCACAGCTGAGTGTCCTTTCGGGTTTGGCCCAGCCACTTCACTCTTTCTGGCGCTACTTGGAAATACCCTCTGCTCTTCCCCAGTAGCATATTGGACACCTTCCGACCTGAGGGGCTCATCTTCCGGCGTCATCTCTTTTAGCCTTGTGATACGTTCCATGGGGTTTTCTTGGCAAGAATACTGGAGTGGGTTGCCATTTCCTTCTCCAGTGGACCACATTTTGTCAGAACTCTCTGCCATGACCTGTCCGTCTTGGGTGGCCCTGCACGGCATAGCTTATGGCTTCACTGAGTTACGCAAGCCCCTTCGCCACAACAAGGCAGTGATCCATGAAGGGGATATATGTAGGTAGCTACCAACAAAGAATGCATTGGCATGTTATCTCATAAAAAAAAAATGATGCATGTTTTGGATCATGATAGCTCTATGTCTGACTCTATGTTAGTCATGTAATTAAATATCTCTCCATATCCCAAAAGAAAGAAATTACTGCATACAGAAAGGTAGATGCCATGGAGAAGAATTATGGTGTTTATGCACATTTTATTATATTCTTAAGTCCCGTGGGGGGGGGGGTGTTTAAGCATTCCACCATGTAAAATGGTGATCGGGGCTTGGGTTGTTCTAACTTTTATAAAATTGGAGTAATTTCACCAATCTCTCTAAAAAAACTTTTAGGTGCCAAAAAGAAGTATTCATTTTACAAATCCTGAAAATATCAGAAATATTGCTAAAAGTTTGATGGAGAAAGAGCAGTTTAAAGACAAAAAGTGAAAAAGATCCTCAAAAGTGGCTTTTAGGGCTCCTTCACATGGAGCTTTTATTCTATTGAGATTGCTCAGTCATGGAGGTTTGTGGGTCCTTTTCATGCTGTTATTAACTCTGAGGGCACATCCAGAGGAATTTCCTGGTTATTTCATTCCAAAATGATCTAGAAAGAATAAACCATCTTTTAAAGTTGGGTTCTTACACTATTTAAACAGCCGCTAGATGGCGATGTTTCATTGTGTTGGATGGAACCTTGAAAATAAATTGCTTCCCTTTTCAGCAGTCATGTGGTCACCATCTGGGAGCACGCGATAAATGCGGAAAGGCTCCAGAATGGGAGGGCTGCCGGGGTTTTCTTTAGTGTAAGAGTGGCTTTAGGAATAGGTTGGTGACCATATTTATTTATTTATTTATTTCTATACCGCTCAATAGCTGAAGCTCTTCACAAAAATTAAAACCAAACAACACACAATAAAACAATTTAAAATATATAGAACATTAAAACCACAATAGAACAATAGAACCACAATAAAACCTAGCAGCAGTGCAGGAGTTTAAAATACAGATTTAAAACAGCAAAGCTAAAAAATTTAGAAAGCTAAAATGCTAAAATGCCTGGGAAAATAAAAAGGTCTTCACCTGGTGCCGAAAGGAATACAATGTAGGTGCCAGGCGAACCTCACTAGGGAGCTCATTCCAGAGCCAGGGTGCCACAGCAGAAAAAGCCCTCCTCCTCGTAGCCACCCACCTCACTTCCTTTGGCAGGGGCTCATGGACGAGGGCCACTGAGGATGATCTTAAGGTCTGGGCAGACACATATGGGAGGAGGCAATCCTTCAGGTAACCTGGCCCCAAGCCGTTAAGGGCTTTGAATGTTAACACCAGCACTTTGAATCAGGCCCGGAAATGGACTCGCAGCCAGTGCAGCTGGAAAAGTACTGGCATAATATGAGCTCGCAGTCCAATCCCTCTTAACAATCTTGCTGCCCTATTTTGGACCAGCCGAAGTTTCTGGACCATTTTCAAAGGCAGCCCCATGTATGATGCATTGCAGTGATCCAGACAAGATGTTATCAGAGCATGGATAACTGTAGCTAGGCTATCTCTGTCCAGATAAGGGCGTAGTTGGTATACCAGCCTAAGCTGATAAAAAGTGCTCCGTGCCACTGAGTTCACCTGTGCCTCAAGTGACAGTTCTGGATCCAAGAGCACCCCCAAACTACGAACCTGATGCTTTAGGGGGAGTGCAACCCACTCCAGAACAGGTTGAATATCACCTAGTCGGGCAGACGGACCACCCACTAATAGTACCTCCGTCTTGTCTGGATTGAGTTTCAATTTATTGGCCCTCATCCAGTCCATTGCTGTGCCCAGGCACTGATTCAGAACAGCCACTGCCTCACCTGGATTTGATGAGAAAGAGAGGTAGAGCTGGGTGTCATCCGCATATTGATGGCACCTCATCCCACACCTCCGGATAACCTCCCCCAGCGGTTTCATGTAGATGTTCAACAGCATGGGGGATAAAATAGAGCCCTATGGAACCCCATGGCACAATTGCCATGGCACAGAGCAATAATCCCCCAGCACCACCTTCTGGAATTGGCCATCCAAGTAGGAGCAGAACCACTGTAGTGCAGTGCCTCCAACTCCCAACCCAGACAACCTATCCAGAAGGATACCATGGTTGATGGTATCGAAAGCCGCTGAGAGGTCCAGGAGAATCAACAGGGTCGCACTGCCACTGTCCCTCTCCCGGCAGAGGTCATCCCACAGGGCAACCAAGGCAGTTTCCATTCCAAAACCAGGCCTGAAGCCCGATTGAAATGGATCTAGATAATCCATTTCATTCAACAGTGCCTGGAGCTGTCCTACAACTACCCACTCAAGCACCTTGCCCAGGAAGGGGATGTTGACCACTGGCCTATAATCGTTAACATCCTCTGGGTCCAGGTTAGGCTTTTTCAGGAGTGGTCTAATTACCGCCTCTTTTAAAGTGGCAGGCACCACTCCCTCTCTCAAGGAGGAATTTACAACCTCCTGGACCCAGCCAGACATCCCCTCCTTGTTTGATTTAATAACCCATGAAGGGCAAGGGTCAAGCATACAAGTGGTCGATCGGACTTGGCCAAGCACCTTGTCCGCATCCTCAGGCCTCAGTAACTGAAACTCATCCAATAAAACTGGACCAGATGGTGCTCTGAATGCCTCTACCAATGGAACTGCATTAATCGTAGTGTCCAATTCATGACGAATCTGAGCGACTTTATCTTCAAGGTGCCGTGCAAACCCGTCACAGCGTGCTACCGAGGGTTCCACCATCTCTCTCCCCGGCCCAGAATGTAACAGGCCATGAACCACTCGGAAAATCTCCGCTGGATGACACTGAGAAGATGCAATGCTGGTGGAAAAGAAGTGTCTCTTTTCCACCCTCACCGCCACAAAGTAGGCTTGATAGTGGGCTCTTACCTGTGTTCGGTCAGACTCAGCATGAGTTTTCCTCCACCTGCATTCTAACCATCTCTCCTCTTGCTTCATTGCATTCAGCTCAGGTGTATACCAAGGAGCTGACCCGGCTCTGCTCAGAGGGAGAGGGCACTTGGACGCGATCGTGTCAACAGCCCGAGTCACCTCTGCATTCCACAGAGTGACCTGGGCTTCGACAGGAGCACCAGCCATACCAGCAGGAAAAATCCCCCAGAGCCCTCTGGAATCCATCAGAATCCATTAATCTCCAGGGGCAGACCATTTTAATACGTCCCCCTCCCTTGCAGAGGGGGAAGGCTGCCATGAGTCTAAACCTCAGCAGGAAGTGATCTGTCCATGACAAAGGGACAGATGTTAATTCCTCCACTTTCAGATCACCATCCTCCTGCCCAGTCGAGAAAACCAGATCAAGCATGTGTCCTTTTATATGCGTTGGGCTGATAACATGTTGGGAAAATACTGGCACCTCCCCGACCCCCTGAGTTGCCCAATAGTCCTCCCAGGCACATATTAAAATGTTAGGGTATAAAATTTTCAACAGTATAAAAGATAAAAGAGATAAAAGAGAACAGCAGCGAAGAAGGAGCAGATAAAGTCCACGTTTGCCCCTTTCTCCCTCGTCTTTAAAGCTGCTGCCCTCTGCTGCTGCTATTTGCTGCTGGTATCTGTGGCTGCTGGTGTCTCTGGAGAGGCAGGTGGGTAGGTCTTCAGATCCTGTTCTATGCGACTTTTTTTAGTCAAGATTTCTGAAGAAGTGAAAGCATTCTCACATAAAAGATATTCCTCTTGTACTGGAGTTGGTGAAAAAGTATTTCAATCAAATTTCTGTTTTTAGAAGAGAAATTCTAATTCTGTCCTCCAAAATGATAACCTGAATTGACCACCCCTTGCAAAAACCTGAATTTCCCCTCCCCCCACAGATCACACACCCCCTCCAAGAACAACCCAGATTGCCCTCTCCCCACACCCTGGCAGCCTGGAATCCCCCAATGCTGATACAGCATGCGTTGTCCCACCATTAAGTTTGTGTGTTTGTGTGTTCTGTGTCTCCCCACCGTACAGTATGTGTGTGGTGTGTATCTCCATCCACCCAGTGTGTGAGTTTGTTGGTCTGTGTCTCTCCCCACCCTTCTGTATATGTTTGGATCTCTCCCCAGCCCCAGTGTGCTTCCGTGTGCCTGTCTTTCTCCCCATTCTCCAGTGTGTGTGCATGCTCTGGTCTGTGTCTCCCCAGTCCCCAGTGTGTGCATGTGTCTGTTTCTCTCCCCAGTCCCCAGCATGTGTGTATGTATGTCTGCTCACTGCCCACAGTGTGTGTGTCTGTGTATCCCCACCCCCACTCCTCAGTCTGAATCTGCGTGTGTCTTCCCTCACCTCCCAGTTTGTGTGTCCTTTATTATTTCAACTAATAACAGAAACAAAAAATGAGGGGGGGCATCAGCAAAAGAAAAAGTGTATCCATTCACAATAACATTTTGCAACACCAATAACACAAAAAGAAGGAAAAGTGTGGGTGCTTGGAGGGAAAATTGTAAGCGAGCAGAATTTCTGACATTGCACAACATCCTTACTGATCACAGGGCATGTCAGTTAAGGCATCAGCCTCAGCCTCCAATTTCCTGGCCTTTTTGAGTTTGGCCCAAAATGACATAGCCTTAACTCCGGTCTTTTAAACCAGCGTGTGTGTTTTTTGAGAACTGAATAGAGTTATAGTTGGAGAGAGAGAGAGAGAGAGAGAGGATAGATATGTGGGGGATTGGACAGGGAAAAGTTCAGGCCAGAATGACTACAAATCTTCCTTAATACTCAGCGGCAAGCTTCCAAGCACACCCTTCTGTTATGGAAAGTTTTTTTAAAAAATGCCCCTGGGAGGCTAGGAGCTAGTTGGCAAAGGTGATTTATCATTATTTATCCTCTCCAGACAGAGGGCGGGGACAAGATGTCAGTGGGAAACATTACAATATTTTGGGGGAGACAGAATGAGAATAAGAAAGGACTGAGGTGTAACCTCTGGAAGCATTTGGGGGTTATACCTGCTTCTCAGGAGATCTGATGAGGGACAGGCAGGTTTGCTATTACTGTGTTTTCTTTCAGCTACGCTCAACATGTCTTCTTGTAAATAAACTCAAATATTACAACATGCCATAAGCCTCAAAGGGACTACCTTCCAAAAGAAATCAAACTCAGGTAATCACAGCCCCCAAGGCCAGCCCTACAATCGGACTTAGTAATCTGCCTGCCTCAGTTCGCAGATTGGGTGCAGTAGTAAAATGAACACACACACACAGATGACCAAATTAGCTTCTGATGCCACTGCCACTTTGCAGCTTAGTCCCTGGTTGTGACCGTATTCCTGCTCATTTTGGTGTCATCAAAGGATTTTAAACAGTGGTTTGCTGCTGTATCTGGCACTCTGGAGTTGAGTGGGAGCTCAGCTTCTACATAAAAAGTTGTGGCTATTACTACTCCCAGAAAAGGGTAAGGGTGTGAAGAGGGCATGGACGGGCAGAAGCAAAAGAGGCATGCACACAGGTGATAGACTGATGGCGGCAGCCTGGCTGGGGCAGGAGACAATCTTTGCTAGCCTACCTCATGGAGTGGCAGGGCTTGGGCTGAGATTGACTGGGCCCATGGAAATTCTCACTGGTTGGGCATGTGTGAGTGTGTGTGTGTGTGTGTGTGTGTGTGAAAGAGAGAGAGAGAGAGAGAGAGAAGGAATTCTGGGTGGTTTTGTACTGCTCAGGTGAGATCTTAAACACAGATTTCTTGCCTTACTGTTCATGCATTACCATGCTATACCCCAAAACACTGCCTTCTCTTTCATATCTGAAGCATCCTTTATTTTATTTTTTCTTTGCACATATGAACTAAGGCCTATGTATTTGGGCATTGCTGACTAATAAAGAAATGATGTTTGAACCCTGCTACATTGTTGCTTCAAGGCCTCTGCTATCATAGATTTCATAACCTCTCTAATTCTATTTTCTTTCCAGATATGGATTTCTGCATTGAATGTTCAGAAGACCAATATTCAAACTTAGAGCAGATCCAATGTATTCCCAAGGTTATAAGTTACCTCTCCTATGAAGAACCTTTGGGGATCACTTTAGCTTTCTCTGCTCTTGGTCTTGCCCTGATCACAGCTTTGGTACTTCGAACCTTTGTGAAGCACCAGGACACTCCCATAGTCAAAGCCAACAACCGGAGTCTCACCTACGTCCTCCTCATCTCTCTCCTTCTTTGCTTCCTCTGCTCTTTGCTGTTCATTGGAAAGCCCAAAGCATTGACTTGCCTTCTCCAGCAAACAGCTTTTGGCATCATCTTCTCACTTGCGCTTTCTTCTCTTTTGGCAAAGACCATCATGGTGGTTCTGGCATTCATGGCTACCAAACCAGGATCCACAATGAGGAAATGGGTAGGGAAAAAGGTGGCCAATTTGATAGTCATTTCCTGCTCCTTGTTTCAAACAGGACTTTGCGTGATTTGGCTGAGTACTTTTCCTCCATTCCCAGATATGGACAGGCATTCACTGACTGGGGAAATTGTAGCAGGATGTGATGAAGGTTCTGTCACCATGTTCTACTTTGTCCTGGGCTACATGTTCTTTCTGTCTATTGCCAGCTTCACAGTAGCTTTCTTAGCCAGGAAGTTACCTGACAGTTTCAATGAAGCCAAGTTCATCACTTTCAGCATGTTGGTCTTTTGCAGTGTTTGGCTCTCCTTTGTCCCAGCCTACCTGAGCACCAAAGGGAAATACATGGTGGCTGTGGAGATCTTCTCTATTTTAACCTCCAGTGCTGGCTTACTGGTTTGCATCTTTCTCCCGAAATGCTACATCCTCATGCGGAGGGCTGATCTGAACAACAGGGAGCAACTAATGAGGAGAACAAACTAAAGGAACCCAAGAATTAAAAATTACGAGAATCACTTTCCTTTTTTCTGATTTTGTAAATAATTAGGCCAAGTTACCTACAAGAACAGATAATGGTCCTACTCTATGATTGAACAGGATGCATCCTTTTGACAGATGTACAGTCAATCTAGTCCAAAGTCCTAGTGAGTGCAACAGCTTGTATTTCTAAGTAAACATCCCTTGGATTAACCAGCACTCCCTCTGCATGCATCCACCAAAGAAGATAATATGTCTAAAATGCCAACAACAACAAAAACAAATGAACTAAAACCAATCGTTTGTGAGAAATGGTTATTCTTCAATTATGTGGTTTCCTTAAGTGATAACAACCATCCAAGGTTTTCTGATTACATGTAAAGTGACTACACCCATGTGGAGACATATGCACACCTTCTCTTTAGCCTATGGCGGTCTAGGGCAGGGCCAAGAGATATGATCCTGATCCCCTATCCTACGATTTAAGGATGAGAACAGGGCTATATATTTACCTACTTTGGGACAAAGAATGCTGAACAACCTGCCATGTGGGGGATGCAACAGCTGGTGGCATGTCAACAAGTCACCATCCAAATGCTAAATCAGACTACCGGAGGTCAGGAGAGGTAGTGCCAACCCCCAATGCACCTCCAACCCCCACATAATTCTGTTTCTCAAATGCACTTGATCTTCATTATTACCCTGTAGGCACCAATGCATGGAGAAAGGAGAGGGGAATGTTATGTATTAACCCTAATCTCCATAAAGCCTGGCTTGGCAACTTGTGCCCCCCTCCCAGATGTTGTTGGACTGCAACTCCCACCATCCCTCATCATCGACTATGCTGGTGAGGGCTGAGGGGAGTTGTGGCCCTCCAGCTATTTTGGCTGACAAGTTGCCCACCCCTGCCATCAAGAAAGAGATCAACATTGAGACTCCAGGCTGTGGTTCCAGTGTGGTTCCCATTTCTGTATTCAAATATGGTCTCAGTTATTCTCACCAACCCCTCAGTGAGCCATTTGGCCCACATGAACTCTGTGTCAAACTAATTATAGCAGGCTGATCCAACTTTGGCTCTAGGCATGCAAACGTGGGTGTGCCATGCTGCGTCTTATTTCAAGGAAAAACAGTTTTGAATCCTGGTATGTTCTCTGGTGAAAACAGCCACTTTCTCCAGGTGTTCTGCTATGCTTGCAGTTTCAGTGCATAGGGAGCTATTTTCCTCCCCTGTAATTATCATCATGTCCTTGACTAATTTTTCTGCCAGTGAAGTCCCAAAGGAATATCTGGAGGCCATGAGAAAAATAAGTAACGAGGACTAAAAATGGTCATAAGAGCCTTCTCTAGTGCTAGAAACTTTTGCGCAAGGGCAAGAGCAGACAGGGTTCTGTCACTCTGATGGAGTGCATGTTTGCTTTGCTCCAGCTGATTTATTGTCCTGTGATTTGTATGAAAGGGAACAAATTGTGAGTAACTTCAGCAATCAGCACCTCAAGCCCACCGATTTCTCCAAAGAGCGTTCCACTTCTGGATCTCTGAAAGGTTTCTGAAAAGGAACCTCAGTGTGCAGGTTCAGCAAAGTCCCCAACAGCCACAAAGGAATCTTGAGGTGCAAGAAGTAGTAAGTGCAAAGAACTGTAGAGGGAAAAGACAGACTCTGATGCAGACATTGGCTGACGAGACAAGCTACAAACAACTTAACAGCATGAGCTGACATTCAACGAAAGTAAATGCTGTTGAAGGAAACAGAAGAATGTGTGCCTGGAAAGGAAGCTTCATCCGCCAATGGATGGTGCCATTGGTGTTGCTCCATTATATTGCTTGCAAGGCACGTTCTATCTGCAACAACATTAAGGCCTGTTCCATGATCTGCAGCATAAGTGATCCTGTCCTGATTTCCCATGAATTCTATCAGCTGGGAAACGTTTCCATTGGAGTGATAGTTTCTCATGTCTTTTTCCTTCATTTTTCTTCTGCTTTCAGAGAACAACCCTCTCAGATTAGCATCAAAGAAGCCATGTAAGGATTCATCTCCCTTCCCCCTTTATTACATCTGTATGCTTAGGCCAAAATAATCAGGCATCAGCAATTAAGCATCAGAAAATGGGAAAAGTTGTGTGCAGGATGCATTTTGGCTTTTCAGTTATGTTCTGCACTCTACTTCCTGAATGAGATCTTTAATTATTACAGAGGAATCACTCCAGCTTTATTTTCAATATTTCCCTCAACTATCTTGCTTAGGATAGTGCAAGGATAGCTTTCCCAGGAATTATGGTCAGCACCAAAGGCAAGTTCAGCACGCTGTACCAAGTTCAAACTAGAGCTGTGCTGAATCCTGCCCCCTACTTCCAGGACTTTTTTCTCTCCCTGTAAAAGAGGCATTATTTTTTCTGCCTATTTCACAGGGAGGGCAAGAATTTTCTCCTTGGGGAGGGGGACTGGGTTTCCACATGCCTTTTTCAAGTTCAGGAAATGGCTGAAGGATCCTTTCTTTCCTTGAAAAATGCCTCCAGCACGAGGATCTTAGAAACAGGCTTCTCCAGCAGCACTTCCTGAACTAGCAGCACTTCCTGAACTCCTTTGGGACCAAGTAACCTCACCCTCTCCTGTAGGCATTCGGGGCAAACTCCCAGGCTGCAGAAGCTTCTCTGCAACGACTCCCAGACTATTACAAAGAAGAACAAATAGGACTTCCAGAGCTTTAGAAAAACTCCTATCTTGCTTGCTCTAAAAGCAAGCAAGATAGTGATCTATGCTGCTCTTGTTTTGCAGCATAGGAACACCTGGAAAAGGAGAAAGTCATTCAAAATTGTCACCTACTAAGCCTCTTTCCCCAGAGTTTTCATTTCATCCCCTCCCCAAACAGCCCCAAATGGAAGAATCCAAATATTCAGCATAGCACCAGCTCAAACACAGGAATTTCCAGACAAGCACTATCTTATCAGGAAAATACAAGGCAGAAAGACAGTGCTCAGTTATTGTTCCAGTTCTCTGTGCCTACAACTGAAGACTTTTAAGCCAGAGCCTTACCTAGAGCACAGCTGCCTGCAGCCATAAATTTGCCTGAGGAATGGCCTAATCATTAACAGATCCTTGCTCATGAGTATATCTTTACTCATGAGGAGTCTGTCATCCTCAGGTGGGCACTTCTGCCTCTGGCAGTTGGCCAAGCTTGAACCTTTAGGCACCTGCACTCCCTGGAGCTAGGTGGCCACTAGGCATCTGCCTCACATTCCAGAAGAAGGATAACTACATATTGGGATGAGGGCCCAAGGTGCCCAGGTTCCCCCTGATCTGCCTCAAGGTCCCTTAACATGGGCAGCTCTTCTGTGATGTTCAGCTCTAGGAACTCCAGGTCGTCCTCTAAGGAGAAGTCCTCCAGAGGAGGCATGACATTGACATCACTTAGTGGGGACACTAACTCTTTCCAGTAATTTTATGTATCCAGCATACGACATGGCAATATCATAGGGATGGCGGAGAATTTCTCCCCGAAACTTCGGGGGGCCGAGCGCCAATGTGCTTGGATTTCTCCCCAAGTTTCGGGGAGAAATCCTCCGCACCCCCCCGCCCCCCGCACCCCCCCCCGGGACGGGACATACCTTTTGCAAATGTCCCTCCCGGTGGCTGGTCTGGCCAGCGGTTCGGCGGGTGTTCGAGCGAGGCGGGAGCGGCAGCCGGTCTTTCGACCGGCTGCCGCCGCCGCCATTGTAATGAAAGAAAAAAAAAAACGCCCCCTGATAGGCTACGTGACGATTCACGTAGCCTATCACGGCTAGATTTGCAAAGTCAGCCATGATAGGCTACGTGAATCGTCACGTAGCCTATCACGGCCGACTTTAAAAAAAAAAAAAGAGTGTACGGATAATGGCGGCCCCCATAGGGAGCCGCCATTCCCGTTCCTTATTTGGTGGCTGTAGTCTACGTAAATGTTTACGTAGACTACGGCGAAAATAAGGGCAACGCTATTTGCGTTGCCCTTATTTTCGCCGTAGTCTACGTAAACATTTACGTAGACTACAGCGACTAAATAAGGAACGCGAATGGCAGCTCCCTATGGGGGCCGCCATTTGCGTACGCGCTTTTTTTTTTTTTTTTAAGTCACCCATGATAGGCTACGTGACGATTCACGTAGCCTATCATGGCTGACTTTGCAGATCTAGCCGTGATAGGCTACGTGAATCATCACGTAGCCTATCAGCGGGCGGGTTTTTTTGTTTTTTGTTTACTTTCGCGTTCGCGGCCGGGCGAGGCGAGGCGCCTCCTCCCCGGCCTGAATTTCGGCCGGGCAAGGCAGGAAGCCTCCCCCCCGGCCTGAATTTCGGCCGGGCGAGGCGGGAAGCCTCCCCCCCCGGCCTGAACTTCGCAGGGGGAGCAGCGAAGCGCCTCCCCCCCACCGCGAACGGCCTTCGACGACAGGTAAGTGACTTTCGTCCACCCCTACAATATCACTAAGTTCCCTAACATGTGCCAGTATGGAGGGCTTTTTCATTCTTTGATTGTCAGTTTACCTGTCAACATTTTCATCCATTTCTCTCCCCCACATCTCCTCCCTCCCTCCCTCCCTTTCATGAACCTGGACACTTCAGTTTCACATAACCAGTTTACTTACACATTCGTATTTTAAATGTCATACTGTGTTCTTCTGTCTTTGTTTTTCAGCCACTGAAGCTCACGTCATCCCATTCCTGCTTCCTTTCCCTGATACTTCTGTGCTTTGGCATCTAATGTGGATCTGCTTGCATCTTAACTGGTTCTCAGCAGTTCTGATCATTTCTCTCAATCCAGCTCTATACGGCAGCTTAGCTTCCATCTTTATGCATTCCTGATTTTAAGTCCTATGATCAGTTTACACTTGCTTGATTTGATTATGAGTGGTGGAGTGCCTTGGTGAAGTGGTAGAAGTAATGTTAGGCATCCAGGAGGTTCCAGGTTCGGCCCCTTCCTTTTCCAGCTAGAGATGGGAAAGTCTCTGGTCTGAAGCCCAAGAGATCTACTGCCAGTCAGTGATATAGACAATAGTGAGCTAGAGAGCTTAATGGTCTGTCGTGGTATGAGGCAGATTCCTAATTCTCACCTCAGCAATTGCTAGCTTTGGGTCAGCCCCTGTTCTCCCATCCTCAGCCCCTCTATGCCCTATGGGGATGAGAACACTGGCCTGCCTTATAAGCTTGTTGCAACGGATACTGTGATTATACTGTGTGTGAAGCACTTTGAAATATATGCATGCTAGGTATTATGTGTATAGCACTTTCCCAAGGTATCGCAGTATCTTGCTCCCCTTCCCCTTATGGTTTGGAAGCTGTGTACTCTGTGACCTTAATGGTGTGCAAAGCTGTGGCCCTGTAAATTGCAGGCAGCATTGCCAGGCAAGCAGAAAGCTGCGATGTTTTTGTAAGCCTGTAGGATGTTGCTGTCACACACCTTTCAGAAGTGCATCCAATGTTAGGTCACTCAAGGAGAAAGTCAATTGCCAGCCAAATCAACCAAAACAGCCAAGCCCTCTCCACAAGATACCTGAAGCTCTTCTGCATCGGACGGCCCACATTTCTTAACCCCTGTCCATATATTCCCACTCACATGTCTCCCAGGGCACGAGAGGAAAGGGTGGGAACACACTGGCTGACTGTGCTGTTCCACTGAGTCCCACAGCCCAGTCATACCATCTCCCATGCATTTTGGTCAGAGAAGGGACTTGTGGGGAACCCTCACACTGTGGGGAATATATCGAGGGGGAACACCCAAATAAGGCTCTCCTTCTTTCTGCATCTGATGAAGCGGAGCTCAAATCCACAAAGCTCATGCCACTATAAATGTGTTAATCTTTTAGATGATACAGCATTCATGGCTTTTGCATCTGGAAAGCACGACACTGTGTTGTTTTTTAAATCATTTTTCTCCACTCTGTGTAACTTTGCAGTGTGCTGCCAATGAACTACCAGCACGTCCTGGCTCTTGTGTTTGCTGTAAAGGAGATCAATGAAAATCCTGCAGTCTTACCTAATGTCACTTTGGGTTTGCACATCTTTGTAGGGATGTCAGAGAAATCTGTCTGAAAGTCAAATGGGATCGAACTCAGACACATCCGGTCTGTGGAACCCTCCCTGGAACAGGGCACCCTGGTCTACTCAGACCGGAGCTCACGCAGACCTTTTTTTTATTTCTCTGCCAAAAATTTTGCGAAAGTATTTACAAAGGAAACTTCGCAAATCGGGACGAAAGACGGCGAAAGGGATTTTATGAAACTATTTAATAAATATGCAGTTTCCTGCGACGATGCGGCTTTCTTTCACTGGGAGGGACGGGGTCACGAAGTGCACGTAGCCTGCCTGAGGCTGAGTTACGAACTGCACGTAGCCTCATCTTTTTTTTTTATTGTCTGTGAAGGTGAGGTCAGGTTCAGATAAGGTCAGTTGAATGAAATCCCTCCAGGCCACGCCCCACCCCCCCAGGAAGATAACGTCATTGAGGGGAGGGAACTCATCGACCATTTATCCTGCCTTCACACATAGGATGGCGGTGTGTGAGTGTCCAGCAGCCTCAGTTGCTCCAGTCCAGACTAGAGACCAGAGGCGCCGCTGCTGCAAACAGAGTGTCTGTCTCCAGCAGCTGCAAGGAGTGTGTTTCTGTGCGTCCCCGTTCTACGGCACTGCAGTTCAACCTTTATTACGGTGAAGGTATGTTCTTTCATATGTTTACTTTACCTGAATGTGCCCCTATGCTTAGTGATTTTTGGGTGGGTTGGAGAAGCAGGGGGAACTGGGAAGGCATCCTCCAGCAGCCTTTGTTTAGGCCTGCCGGGAAGGACTCCATCCTCCATCCTCCTGGGCTTTCCAGGATTAATCCATGTGCTTTTCAACTCCATGTGCCCCTATGTACTTAGTGTTTCTGAGTGGGTTGGGGCGGGGGGAACTGGGAAGGCATCCTCCAGCAGCCTTTGTTAGGCCTGCTGGGAAGGACTCCATCCTTCATCCTCCTGGGCTTCCCAGAAATAATCCATATGCTTTTCAACTCCATGTGCCCCTATGTACTTAGTGTTTCTGAGTGGGTTGGGGCAGGGGGAACTGGGAAGGCATCCTCCAGCAGCCTTTGTTAGGCCTGCTGGGAAGGACTCCATCCTCCAGCATCCTGTGTGCACTGTAGGCTTGTGTTTTTCAGGCCACATGGATGGACTACATCCTCCATCCTGGGCTTTTCAGCCTAATCTGTTCTACAATATTCCCCTATTTAGTTAGCATTGGATGGCTGGATTGGTGGGTAACTGCTTCTACACTGCACTATATCTGCAATTGTAGGCTATTCACATGATTTCAGCTTTGCCACATGCATTTATGTCTCCTTCTGCCCAGAGACATGAACATGGAGAAAAGAGGAACCCGTGGTCAATCCAGCACTCAAAAGAGGCGTGGACACCCGGTGAGAACATACACTACTGAGGTTGCATTTCAGCGGTATTTTAAGAATGAGATGGAAGAGGAGGAAGCCCAAGGTGTGACCAGCAGCGACAGCAGCCCCAGCACCGGTCCATCCCGCACCCATAAGCAGCACACACCACCAATTTCTGCTACAGAAAGTGGCACAGGCACAGCCGGCCACAACTCCAGAGGAAGAGGAAGAAAGTTCATGGATGGTGAGCGGAAGGGCAGTGTCTCCAGAGTGGATGAAAATGTTCCCAAGGAGACTCTACAGCAGTGGAATGAAAGTCAAGATATCTACGTCATTCCAAAGGATGAATCCGGTAAGACTCTGTCATCACAGGTGCTTGTAAATATCTGGATACAAATAAATATCTTCGAATATTTGAATAGTCCCTACATTAGCCTTCTGCAACCTGCAGCCTTCCAGATGTTTTGGGCTACAACTCCCAGAAGCATTGACCATTGGTCATGCCAGCTGGGCCTGATAGGAGTTGAAGTCCAAAACCTTTGGAGGGAACCATTTGGGGAAGGGATCTTCTTCTTCAACACCACAAAACATACACGACTGTTTTACATTCATTCATATTCATTGCTGTGAACATATTTCATATTATTAAAATGTTATATGGTACTCCAGTACTAAAGAAAACCCCAACTCTTTAAAAGAACTGCAATAATTTCTCAGACGATACACCTTTTCAGTGGGAAAACACTTCAGTGTTTTGTTCTTGCTTTGTTTCCAAAGCCATTCATCATAGTTTGCTGTCTTGTTTGGCCTTGAGCTCTTTTAACTAGAGCTGCAATGTGAATTGATTAAGCAATTACATTTCTGAGGATGGTTTTTAAAACAGGACCTGAGTAATCAGGCACTGCTCCCGGGGGACCACAAATGCACCCCGGAAAAAGGCGGTGGGATTTGTCAAGTATGTGCTCAGGACCAGCCCTATCATTAGGTAGCAGCGAGGTGTTGGGGCACAGAACTGTGGGTGCTCCTCAGACTGCCTTGTACCTCCTCAGCCAGCTTGTTGTCCTCTGGTGTGGTGGAAGAAGCTCTCCCATAGTCACTGTTCAAGTAAGATTCAGCTATCGCTCTATGTAGGATGGAGGAGTGCCATTTTAACCTTTGCCTCAGGAAGCAAAATGCTTTGAGCCAGCCCTGTAGGTGCTGAGTCTCACGCAGTGGTATAATAGAGCTGATGCAAAGGAGTGGACCTTGCAAGGGAGCCGGATATCTCCTCCCCCATGCTTTTCAGACTTTTACCAGTGAGGACACGTTTAGATAACTCTCGTGGAGTTTTGAAGTCTGTACAGTACATTTTTTTTGCACCTTGTGTCATGTGCTTTCTCAGTGCTAGCTACTGCAGTAGTAGCTTACATCTGCACCTTGTGTCATGTTGATTGATCGTAATTCCAAGCTATGTTTCATAGATTTCTACAACTACACAGTTTTATTCTCTTGGCTATTACTCATGTGTAAAAGGTGCATTTCTCATGAAACTCTGCTTCTATCTATTTTGAATCTTTACAGAGATGCCCACATCCATCCTCCCTGCATCAGACAGCGGAAGTGGGACAGGTGAACCAGGTCCACAGCTGCCTGCTGATAATCACATGAGCAGCAGCTCATGTAGGGATGTCAGAGAATTTTGCCATGAATCACCGAAATCAGTGGCGAAATGGTCTGCCCCCCTTGCCCCCCCGCCGGGATGGGACTTACCTTGGGCGAATCTCCCTGGCGGCGGCGGCGGCTCCAGCGGCGGTTCACCGGCAGTTTGACGGCAGCAGCTGCGGCGACCAGTCTTCTGACCAGCTGCCGCCGCCACCTTTTCCAGTAAAACAAAACAACAACCGTGATAGGCTACATAAAGATTTACGTAGCCTATCACGGCTAGATTTTTAAAAAAATACCATGACAGGCTACGTAAATGTTTATGTAGCCTATCACTGCTGAGTAAAAAAAAACAAAACCGCGCTATTTGCGTTCCCCTTATTTTCGCCGTAGTCTACGTAAATCTTTATGTAGACTAGACGTGCCAAAATAAGGAAGGCAAATGGCGGCACCCATGGGCGGCCATTTGCGTACGTGCTTTTTTTTTTTTCCAAAGTCACCCGTGATAGGCTACATGACGATTAAAGTAGCCTATCACGGCTGACTTTGGAAATCTAGCTGTGATAGGCTACGTTAATCGTTACGTAGCCTATCACGGGGTTTTGTGTTTTTTT
Organism: Heloderma suspectum; assembly: GCF_057233095.1. Classification (NCBI taxonomy): domain Eukaryota; kingdom Metazoa; phylum Chordata; class Lepidosauria; order Squamata; family Helodermatidae; genus Heloderma; species Heloderma suspectum. Next base: position 87,616,204 of record NC_139463.1, on the reverse strand, counting down.
TCACTTTTTCTTTCGCGGCCGGGGAGACAGGGCGCTTCTCCCCGGCCTGAATTTCAGCCGGGCGAGGCGGGGCGCCTCCCCCCCCACCCTGAATTTCGGCCGGGCGAGGCGGGGCGCCTCCTCCCCCAGCCTGAATTTCGGCCTGGCGAGGCACGGCGCCTTCCCCCCCTCGCCTGAACTTCGGGGGGAGAAGCGAAGCGCCTTCCCCCCACCGCAAATCACCCCTGCGAAAAGGTAAGTGACTTTCGTACATCCCTAATGCCACACTGGGCCAAGTTCTACCTGTGCTGAAGATTATAGAGGCAGTGCTGAGAAAATGCCACGCTGAGCTTTGTGAGCGCACCAGTGCTGTAGGCAGACAAGTCCCCAATCCTGCAGTTAGGCTTGCTGAATTCCTTCTGCAGGAGCTGGGCACCAACAAACACATCACTTCGATGAGAGGGGACATGAAATACATTGCTGCCGCATTCCTTGAACCACGGTTCCGGGATAGCACAACAAGGGCGGTGCTGCCAAACCAGAACCCTGACTTCCAAAGTCTAAAAACCTATTTGACAGAGAAAGTCATGGAGTGCTGCCAGAGATATGTGCTGGATGAGAAAGAGCTGGGGAAGAGTGAGGCTAGTAGGACTACTACCTCCCCTGAAGATACTATCTGCAGCAGTAGCACCATCACCAGCAGGAGGGGCGATGATGATGCCACAGCAGCTGCACCACCAACACAACATACAGACACAGGGGCATCTTGTCGAAAGTTCTACTTGTACTCCTCAATGGCAGTGGATCTCGGTGTAAGCGGGAGCATGCAGGGGGAATGTGCCAAAGCAGCCAGGAAAGGATCAGCTTATGATGTGGCTATCCAGGAACTGGAAGCTTATGCCAGAGAGAGTTTCTCGGGAATGCAGAGCAGCCCAGAGAGTGATCCGCTCCTATACTGGGAGACAAAATGTGGCGTTTGGCCAAATCTGACCAAAGTCGCCATTTGGCATATATCTTGCCCTCCCATAAGCGTGTCCCCTGAAAGGCTTTTCTCCACCACTGGCAACATTGTCACCACCCGCCGAAGCAGACTCACACCAGAACATGTCTCCACCCTTGCCTTCATATGCTCCAACAGTGAATGGATTCCCGAGCAGCACCTCTCTCCACCACCACCAGCTGTCAGCAGAGTAGAGCAGTCATCAAGTGACGAGGAGGACCCCTGGGATGATGATACTGCTGCTAATGTGAGCCAAAGTTCTGAGGGACAATGAGGCAATGATATCATTGTGATTGTGGTCACACTGAGGTGTCCCTCAGAACTTTGTCCAAACAAGCAGTCCCTGTCTGGCCTGGGCAGAGCCCAAAGCACTGGCGATATGTGGCGGAGCTTTATAATATCTCACATGCAGAGTCCAGTTGCGCTTCCCAACTATGTATGGTGGACTATGCAACAGTGTACATCCCTAGTACACACACACAGAGCTTTCTATGCTTCCCAGTGTACTTCGCTATCGACTGTATATGTGTATCTTTACCCCTCTGAATGTTAGCATGATTCTGATTCCCCAAATGTATGTATACTTCTAATTCTCTTGATGTGTGCTTTTAATTCATTTTAAATTCTTCTTTCATAAATCAAGGAATTGCTTTCAAAGACCTTGTTGTGGTCTCTCTCTGGACTCCCTCAGCTTTTGGGTTTTCCTAAGCACCAAGAGTTCTATGTGAAAAGATCCCTCTGGTATGCGTCCAGTTTACATGTATGTGATATGCAGCTCCACGTAAAATAAAGCATACTTCATAGAATCATAGAATCGTAGGGTTGGAAGGGGCCTACAAAGCCATCGAGTCCAACCCCCTGCTCAATGCAGGAATCCAAGTCAGAGCATCCCTGACAGATGGCTGTCCAGCCTCGTCTTGAATGCATTCATTCATAACATCAGGGATGCTGACTGACCATCTCCCTATGAGGGAAGCTTACAGCAGCTGGGCTTGTTTGGCTGGGAAAGCATTCTTGTGGCGGTTAACAGTAAGCAAACACAGAGATCATTGTGTACAATGATCTAGATTTAAAAAATTATATCTGTGGACTTGAACCAAGGAATTGTTAACTTTTTTTAGAAATAACTTTATATACAAACAGAACAGATCAAAACAAAACACAGAAACAATTGTAACATTGGGCTGGTCACTGGCTGGCTGTAGGCCTCAGTTCGTAGGAGGATGCAGTTCCCGCTCTATGGCCTCCACCCTTCTTTGAAGGTCATCACCTGTGTGTAGAAAGAGAAGAATAAAGCACAATGGTAATATGCATCTTGCAGGCAGAGTTGTTAGCTCAGGTGCCATTCTGTAGTACTACTTACAGGTCTTGCTGAGCCTCTGGACATCTGTCAAGAGACGCCTCAGGAGCACAAGAGGAGGGGCTTCATCTGTGGAAGAAGGGTGGCCTTCCTCCACAAATGCTGCTCCTCTCGCTGCTGGCTCTTCGATCTCCTCCTCCTCCTCCTCCTCCTCCTCCTCTCTCCTCTCCCTCTCCGCGGCCCTCAGTGCCTCCTCCGCCAGCAAGGCACGATGTGCAGCTGTGGGATGTCACAGTAACAGAATGAATGCATTTATAATATATGTGGTGAGTAAACAAAACCACAGTCATTGATTGATCTGTCTATCACCATCCCCACTACCATAAGAACCACTGATTCTGTCCTCCCACCACAAGGTCTAATGATGAGGAGATAATTAGGGAGGCAGATAATACAGTACTGACCGTTTTGGTGTGATGGGGACTGTTGGACTTCTGTAAACATGCACAGGATTGCACTTCTAGTCACCCCATTTCTACATTTGCAATGCCATGGTATTTCTTTATTCTATTGATGCATTGCATAAATGCCACCTTTTTTTCCTAGCGCAAGGAACCCAAGGCGGCTCACATTATCCTCTTCCTCTCCATTTAACGCTCACAACAACAACACTCAGGTAGGCTGGGGCTTTCTGACTGGGCCAAAGTCCCCCAGCGAGCTTCCATGGCTGAGTGGACTATACCCAGATCTCCAAGCTCTCAGATGAACACTTGCCCGTGAGTTGACTTGAGTGCCAATGTCTTGGTAGAAAGGTGGGGTGGGTGGGGTGCAAAAATTCAGCAATCACTACATGAAGAAGGATGACGTGCACACACTGAGAGGCTGGTCCTGTTGCTGCTGGGCTGGTGCCAGTCCCCCTGTGTGCACTGTGCAGAGACCGGCAGCAGCATTTCCCTGGAAATGGACAGCGTGTCAGTGTGTAATATGAGTTGTAGCCAGGCCCACATAATCCTATGCATGTGGTTGTACAGGAAAAAGCAATGCAGTTCCCAGCATCCCTTTAACCAGCCAAAGTGGCTGGAAGATGATGGGTAGGGATCTCAGAGAATTTCCCCATGAATCTCAGGGATGCTTCCACCCTTGCCCACCAATCAGACATACCCAGTTCTACGGATGGCGGAGAATTTCTCCCCGAAACTTCAGGGGGCCGAGCACCAACGTGTTCGGCCCCCCGAACAAGTTTCGGGGAGAAATCCTCCGCACCCCCCCGCCCCCGCACCCCCCCCCCGGGACGGGACTTACCTTTTGCGAATGTCCCTCCCGGTGGCTGGTCCGGCCGGCGGTTCGGCGGGTTTTCGAGCGAGGCGGGAGCGGCAGCCGGTCTTTCGACTGGCTGCCGCCGCCGCCATTGTAATGAAAGAAAAAAAAAAAACTTCCCCTGATAGGCTACGTGACGATTCACATAGCCTATCACCGCTAGATCTGCAAAGTCAGCCGAGATAGGCTACGTCAATCATCACGTAGCCTATCACGGGTGACTTAAAAAAAAAAAAAAAGCGCGTACGCGAATGGCGGCCCCCATAGGGAGCCGCCATTCCCGTTCCTTATTTGGTGGCTGTAGTCTACGTAAATGTTTACGTAGACTATGGCGAAAATAAGGGCAACGCTATTGAGCACACCGCCACTGCGCCACCGCCTCATCCCTAGGGTTGCCGCCGCCACCACGCTGCTGCCGCTGCCGAGATCAAGGATGGACAGAGGACACTGCCGATGTGCTGCCGCTTGAAAAGGGCATGAAAATTCTAGCTGGAATAGCCGGAATGAGGAGGCAGAGGGGCAGCATGGCCTAAATAGTGGCTGGCTTGACCCGCCCCTTGGTGACCTTTCCCCCCATACTAAGGCTCTGATCTGGATTGGCGGTGGGGGGGGCAATGGCAATTTGTTGGTGGGGGGAGCTGTACTCAGGAGCAGGGCTGCAGAGTTAACATCACATGTAGTTGGGTCCTTAGAGGGCAGCAGCAATGGCAAAAATGCAAATTCTGTTTTGGGGGTTATTAGACAAGGCAAAATGCATTTATACAAATCGCTGGTGTGGCTGCATTGGAAAAACTGTGTACAATTTTGGTCATTCCAGCATGAAACATTTATAGAAGAGTTGGAAAAGGAGGCAGAACAGGGAACAGAAATGTATGAAGAGTACCTTCCCCCAAAGAGGCTAAAACTTTGAGGAATCGTTTAGTCTAAGAAAAGGATGATTAAAGGGGGACCTGATACAAGTGTATACAATGATGGCATGAGACATGGTATGAGAGATGATTTTCCATCTCTCTCTCATAATACTAGATCTTTTGGCTGCCCAATAAAATTGTAGCAGTAGATTCAGGATAGATATAAGGAAGGAGTTATTTTTTCTTGTTGTTCAGTCATAAAGTCGTGTCCGACTCTTCGTGACCCCATGGACCATAGCACCCCAGGCCTTCCTGTCCTCCGCTCTCTCCCAGAGTGTGCTCAAGTTCATATTCATTGCATCGGTGATGCTATCTAGCCATCTCATCCTCTGCTGTCCCCTTCTCCTTTTGCCTTCCGTCTTTCCCAGCATCAGGGTCTTTTCCATGGAGTTTTCTCTTCGCATTAGGTGGCCAAAATATTTGAGCTTCAGCTTCAATATCTGTCCTTCCAAAGAGCAGTCAGGGTTGATTTCCCTTAGGATGGACTCATTTGACCTCCTTGCAGTCCAGGGGACTCGTAAGAGTCTTCTCCAGCACCACAGTTTGAAGGCATCAATTCTTCGGCGCTCAGCCTTCCTTATAGTCCAGCTCTCACAGCCGTAAATTGCTACTGGGAAAACCATAGATTTGATTATACAAATCTTTGTCGGCAAGGTGATGTCTCTGCTTCTTACTATGCTGTCTAGGTTTGCCCAAGGCATAATTAGAATATGGAACTTACTGCCATAAGATCTGGTGACTCAGGTGGCTTTTAAACTATTGACTCAGGTGGCTTTTAAAAGGGAGTTAAACATACAAATGAAGGACAGCTCTATGAGCAACTATTACCTAGTAGAGACGTACATGTTGACAGGCAGTCTAGGTCTGACTGCCGATTACACATGAGGGCCTCTCAAATCCAGCTAGTCTTAGAGAAGGTTAATTATTTGGATCCATTACAATGCAGCTTCAGGCCTGGTGTTGGGGCTGAAACAGCCTTGGTCACCTGTGGATGCCTTACGCTGCACAAGGGATGGGAGGGGTGGGTGCTAGGGATGTCAGAGAATTTCTCCACGAACCTCAGGGAGGCCGAATGCCAGCGCATTCGGCCCCCTGAAATTAGTGGAGAAATTCTCTGACATCCCCCCTCCCCCCGGGACGGGTCTTACCTTGTGCAAATGTCCCTGGCAGTGTAGATCCGGCAGCGGTTCGGTGGTGCGGCGGCGGCGGCCGGTCTTCCGACCGGCTGCCACCGCCACCATTTCCAAGTAAAAAAAAAAAAATGTGATAGGCTACGTATAGATTTTCGTAGACTTTGTTGTTGTTCAGTCGTGTCTGACTCTTCGTGACCCCATGGACCATAGCACGCCAGGCCTTCCTGTCTCGTGCTCTCTCCTGGAGCGTGCTCAAATTCATATTCATTGCATCGGTGATGCTATCTAGCCATCGCATCCTCTGCCATCCCCTTCTCCTTTTGCCTTCAGTCTTTCCCAGCATCAGGGTCTTTTCCAGGGAGTTTTCTCTTCACATTAGGTGGCCAAAATATTTCAGCTTCAGCTTCAGTATCTGTCCTTCCAATGAGCACTCAGGGTTGAGTTCCTTTAGGATGGACTGATGTGACCTCCTTGCAGTCCAGGGGACTCGTAAGAGTCTTCTCCAGCACCACAGTTCAAAAGCATCAATTCTTCGGTGCTCAGCCTTCCTTAAAGTCCAGCTCTCACAGCCATACATTACTACTGGGAAAACCATAGCTTTGATTAGACGGACCTTTGTCGGCAAGGTGATGTCTCTGCTTCTTACTATGCTGTTTAGGTTTGCCATAGCTTTTCTCCCAAGGAGCAAGCATCTTTTAATTTCATGGCTACAGTCACCGTCTGCGGTGATCTTGGAGCCCAAGAAAGTAAAATCTGTCACCGCTTCCATTTCTTCCCCTTCTATATGCCAGGAAGTGATGGGTCCAGATGCCATGATCTTCTTTTTTTAATGTTGAGTTTCAAACCAGCTTTTGCACTCTCCTCTTTCACCCTCAACAAGAGTCTCTTGAGATCCTCTTCGCTTTCTGCCATTAGGGTGGTATCGTCTGCATATCGGAGGTTGTTGATAATTCTCCCGGCAATCTTAATTCCGACCTGTGATTCATCCAACCCGGCGTTTCTCATGATGTACTCATTATGTTTCTCATGATGTACGTATACTACATGTGCCAAAATAAGGGATGCTAATGGCGGCGCCCATGGGCGCCGCCATTTGCGTACGCGAGGTTCTTTTTTCTTTTTTTTTGACTCAGCCGTGATAGGCTACGTAAACATTTATGTAGCCTATTACGGCTGACTGCAGGGATGCAAACGGCAGCGGCTATGGCCACCGCCATTGGCAGACCCGGCCGGCAGGATTCGCGGCGGGAAGGACGGGGCGCCTCTCCCCTGGCCAGAATTTCGGGGGGGAGGGACGGAGTGCCACCCCCCCACCATGAATGAAATTTCATCACAGGTAAGTGACTTTCGTACATCCCTAGTGGGTGCAGCTCTGTTGATTCTCCTCAACCTTTCAGTAGTTTTTGATAGGGCTGTGCACCACTTCAGTCTGAATCTTGAATTCTGAAGTGGATCAGGGTGATTCAGACCACTTTGGTCCAAAACTGAAGCCAGTCCAGAGCAGTTCAAAGCGGTCCGAAGTGGGTCGGAGCGGTCCAAAGGGATTCAGATTGCTTTGGATTATTCTGAACCCCAGACAGCCTGTATGAACAAATGTAACAACATGCTAGAAAAGAGAGAGGGAGAGGAGGATTTGGGAGGGGGAAGTGAACCTTGGAGAGTAGGGATGTATGAAAGTCACTTACCTGGTCTTGCAGCTTGCTTCGCGGTGGGGGGGAGGCGCTTCGCTTCTCCCCCCGAAATTCAGGCCGGGGGGGGAGGCTTCCCGCCTCGGCCGGCCAAAATTCAGGCCGGTGGGGAGGCTTCCCGCCTCGCCCGGCCGAAATTCAGGCCGGGGAGAAGCGCCCCGTCTCCCCGGCCGCGAACTTCAAAAGAGAGCAAAAAAAAGCCCCGTGATAGGCTACGTAATGATTTACGCAGCCTATCATGGCTAGATCTGCAAAGTCAGCCGTGATAGGCTCCGTAAATCGTCACGTAGCCTATCACGGGTGACTTTGGAAAAAAAAAAAAAGCACGTACGCAAATGGCGGCAGCCCATGGGCGCCGCCATTAGCCTTGCTTAGTTTGACACATCTAGTCTACGTAAAGATTTACGTAGACTACGGTGAAAATAAGGGCAACACAGCGTTGCCCTTATTTTCGCCATAGTCTACGTAAATCTTTATGTAGACTAGATGTGCCAAATAAGGAACGCTAATGGCGGCGCCCATGGGCCGCCGCCATTTGCGTATACGCTTTTTTTTTTTCAAAGTCACCCGTGATAGGCTACGTGACGATTTACATAGCCTATCATGGCTGACTTTGGAGATCTAGCCGTGATAGGCTACGTTAATCGTTACGTAGCCTATCCCGGGGTTTTGGGTTTTTTAATTCAGCTGTAATGGCGGCAGGGCAGCCAGTCGAAAGACCGGCTGCCGCCCCCACTCCCAGACGAAAGCCCGCCGAACCTCCGCCGGGACCCGCCGCCGGGAGGGACATTCGGAGGAGGTAAATCCCATCCCGGGGGGGGGGCGGGGAAGTGGCGGAGAGTTTCACCACCGATTTCAGGGGGCTGAATGCGTTGGCACTCGGCCCTCCCAAGTTTCGGGGAGAAATTCTCCCCCATCCCTATTGGAGAGTGACATCTGTACGTGCCAATAAGACTGAACTTTTAAGCTAGCACTTTGTTTCCTCACATTGTACTTCTTATTCTTTGGATCCCCCCCCCCACTTCTCAATTCTTCTTCTTTCCCTTCCCAGTTTTCAACTCTCTATATTCTTACAAAAAACCAAAGAATGCAGCACCCCCCCGCCCAATTTCTTTTCTGTTAGGCTTTAGTGTTATTTCCCTTCCCCTCACCCCATAGCTTGTACGTAGTTTTTTGTTGCTGTATCTGCTTTTCTTTTGGTCGTGAGTGTGTGTGTGTTTCGCGCGTGTGCTGTCTGAGTGCACACGAGCAAACAGTGTGTGGCCAACGCAGTACTGTAGTTCACAGTCCAATATACACTATGGGGCAAAGCACTACATAAAACACATAATATAAAGCATCATCGCTTTTGCTGACTATCCAAGACACTTCACCTGCCACTTGTTTTCCCTTGGGCACATCAAATGACCATAAGCAGAATATGATCAGGCAAGGCTAATTGCATTTTTTTAAAAAAGTTTGCTTCCTCTTCTCATCCTGGGGAAAAGGGCTGCCAGAATTATCAGGGATCTAGAAAACCTCCCCTATAGAAGGCTTCAATGTTTGGGCTATTTAATTTAAAAGAAAGGCAAATAACAGGGGAGGTGTATAAAATTACATGGAGTAGAGGAAGTGCAGCAGTGCAATTAATAAAGAAGCCCCACTGAGTTCAGTCAGTGTGACTTTTCCAGGCAATGTGTATTGCAATTTGCAGTGGCAGCGGTGGCAGGACTGTGGCCCCCCTGGTGGGGGCAGTGCCCAAGGGCTGGAAATTGGCCCCCAGGCTACCCAAAGTTGCCCACTCCTAGGGATGGCGGAGAGTTCTGCCATGGATTCCAGTGCTTGCTTGCTTCTGTTACATTGTGTGAGAGGGTGGCGCCCTGGGGCCAAGCTACACACCTCCAGAAATAGCGGTAGGAAGACATCACCCTAACTCTAAATACTTTTTCGCATGTTAACGTCCTGGGGCGCATGGGACTTTTATAAGGCAGCAGGATCTCTTCCAGTGGAGGCAATCTTGGTGGATCTTCTTTGTGCCAAAGAGAGAAATGTGGGGAGCTGCAAAGTTGTCTGCGAAGTTGGCGGCACTCACAGGGTAAACTGGAGGAGCTGGCACACTTCTAGAAGCTTGTGGGAGAATGGGGCAGCGGGCAAGGGAGGAAGGGAGGGAGAGAGAGGGCAGAGAGCTCTTGCCAAATTGGAGGATCTTTCCCTCACCTCCTGCCCTAAGGTCAAAGGTGGGGCCCAGAAACTCTGGGCAGGGCCCGGGGGTTTGGCAACACTAGTCATGAGTGGCTGGCACCAGCCACAGGGGCAGGTGCACAGGGAGCAGCCTGATGGGGGTCAGTTTTGTTGTGGCAGGAGGAACCGTTGTTTGCCAACCTTAGGCAGTGGCATGGTGTGGGCCGAGGCTGACAGTGCCCCTGGAAATCCTCCGAGAGAGAGAGAGAGACAGAGAGAGACAGAGAGAGACAGAGAGAGAGAGGCTTCTCGGTGAGCTTGCGGTGCTCAGGTGAGATTTAGATCCAGATGTCTTGGTTCACAGTTCATGCATTATCATGCTAAGCACCATGTTCTCTCTCATATTTGAGTTATCTTTTATTCTATTATTTTTGTTTCTTTGTTTTTCCAGACATGGATTAGAGCAGTGCTGTCAGATTATAAACTATTTAAACCATGCTACACTGCTGCTTCAAGGCCTCAACTATCTTTCTACATTGCATTAGCTCTCTATCTCACATATACAAAGCACTACTTTTTCTTTCCGGATCTGGATTCCTGCAATGAATGTTCAGAAGATCATTATTCAAACTTAGAACAGAATCAATGCATTCGCAACGTTATACACTATCTCTCATATGAGGAACCTTTGGGGATCATGTTGGCTTTGTCTGCTGCTGCTAGGGATGGGTGGAAGGCTTACCTCTGGGTCCGGGGGGGGTGTCCACGGGGGGGAAAGGCGATGTGTCCCTCCGTCCCGGAATCCTAGCTATAAATGGCTGGATTTAGCTTAAACTAAGACCTTTACGGCCGCAAATTGCGTAGTGGAGGCTAGGGATGTACAAATCCCTTACCTGGCTCGGTGCAGGGGCATCCACAGTGGGAGGGAGGAATTCCGTCCCTCCCCCCAGAATCCTCCCTGCCAACTCCGCTCCACGGCGGCTCCGCAGAACTGCAGGCCGGGGCTGGCCGCAGCCAGACTTCCAGCCGCAGCCAGGCTGCTGCAGCCGCAAATGGTGGCCATCGTAGCGGCCACCATTTGCATCCTTGCTAGCAGCCATGATAGGCTATGTAAGTATTTACATAGCCTATCACGGCAAAGAGGAGGGGCACAAATGGCGGCCGCTATGCCATTTGCATAGCTGCCTTTACCATGATAGGCTATGTAAATACTTACGTAGCCTATCATGGTGAAGAGCAGGGTGCAAATGGCGTAGCAGCCACCATTTGCATCCCTGCTCTTTGGCGTGAGAGGCTATGTAAATACTTACATAGCCTATCACAGCTGCAAGGTCGCAACCCAGCCGCAGCTAGGGATGTACAAAAGTCACTTACCTTTCCGTGGATTATGTTGATGGTGGGGGGGAGGCGTTCCGTCCCGCCTCCCAGAATCCTCAACGGGGGGAGAAGCACTCCGTTCCTCCACCCCCGGAATCCTGGCTGGCCGGCTCCAATCCGCAGGGATTCTGCGGAGCCACCGGGTAAATCTTTACATAGCCTATCAATTTTTGTGTGTTTTCTTTTTAACTGGAAATGGCAGCGGCGGCAGTTGGTCAGAAGACCAGCCTCCGCCGCTGCCGCCGAACCACCACCAGAGCCGCCGCCAGAGCTGCCGCCGCCAGGGAGATCCGCCCAAGGTAAGTCCCTACCCGGAAGTGGCGCGGAGGTGCGCTGGCATTCGGCCTCCCCGAGATTCGTGGAGAAATTTTCGTACATCCCTAGCTGCGGCTGGCCGGGAGACCAGCCGCCGGCACCGCCGGAGCGTCCAGAGCCACGGCCGCATCCGTCCCAGGTAAGTTCCGTCCAGGAGGGATTCCACGGGGGGGGGGGGAGGCCATTCCACCATGGATTCTTTAGAATCCGGCATCACTGGAATCCATGGAGGAATTCTCTGCCATCCCTCGTGGACGCCATTTGTGTCCGCAGTCAATCCAACCAACCAGTGATATGGCAAAGGTGGCCATATTGCTGGCACTCCAGAGCCAGCCAGTGGGGAGGATCCGGCTGGTGACGATTCCTCCTGGAGGAGGAGGTAAGTCTTCCAGTCCTCCACAGACTTCTTTTGAATCTGGCCTCACTGGGGTCCATGGAGGATTTCTCTCCCATCCCTCACTGCTGCTTTTGCTCTGGTCACAGCTTTGGAACTTGGAGTCACCAAGAGACTCCCATTGTTAAAGCCAACAACCGGAGCCTCACCTACATCCTCCTCATCTCCCTCCTTCTTTGCTTCCTCTGTACCTTGTTGTTCATTGGACAGCCAAAGAAGATCACCTGCCTTCTCCGGCAGACAGCTTTTGGCATCGTCTTCTCAGTTGCTCTTTCTTCTCTTTTGGCAAAAACCATCACATGTGGTTTTGGCTTTCACCAAACCAGGATCCAGCATGAGGAAATGGGTCGGGAAAAGGGTGGCAAATTCAATAGTCATTTCCTGCTCCTTTCTTCAAGCAGGGGAGGGAGAAGGAATGAGGGATACCTCATAGCCCCACATCCCCAGTCTCCTCCCTCCCTGCCCCATGGAACACCTCATTTTCCCCTTCTCTGTGCTCTGTTTTGTGAGCACGGAGAGGTGCAATTCTCTCTGTCTCGGCTACAAGGGGGAGGGGCAGGGAGCAGTTTCCTGGCTCCAAGGTTGGAGCCCTGACTATGAGCTCAGAGCCAGGAAACCAAAGAATCCTATGTCCCCCAGGTGCTGTCTATGTGACATAGGATTGTGCCCTCCATTGGAAATCCTTTAATGTAGTTTATCCCAACCTGGTGCCCATCAGATATTTTGGACTACAATACCCAGCAGTCGTGACCATTGGCCATGCTTGCTTGGGCTGATGAGAGTTGCAGTTCAAAACATCTGGAGGGCAGCTGGTTGGGGAAGCCTGACACAGAGAAACCAGGACTTCCTAAGCTTATTTTGATTTTCATCAGTAACATTTACCTTCAGACATTATATAACTTGGAAAACAAGCCAACATGTGCCAAATTCATGATATCCTCAAGGACAACTCTTGCCCTCCAATATTCAAGAAGTAACGCAACATGGTATTATATGGATCCCTTCAGATGTTTTGGACATCTTCCAACAGCCCAGGCAATACAGCCAATGGTCAGGAAGGAATTCTAAACCATCAGGAGGGGCACCTGGTTGGGGAAGGCAGCTCTATATAATATCATGCTGTGTTAAGACCTGAATAGTGAGGTAAACTGACATGGAGAAACCAAGGTTTTCTAATCTTATTTTGTCCTGCATCGCTAACATTTATGTTCAAATATTTTAGCAAGATTCACACACACAGCAGGTCTTGAACCTGAGGCTTGTCAGACAAGGATTCACTCTGTGTACCATCTGTGCATAGGGATGTACAAACCTCACTTACCCTTTCGCGGAATGATTGGCGGTGGAGGGGAGGCGATCCATTCCTCCCCCCGGAATCCTTGATGGGGGGGGGAGGCGATCCGGTCCTCCCCCCCCGGGAATCCTGCCCTGCCAGCTGCGCTCTGCAGCAGCTCCGCGGAGCAGCTGGCCAGGGCCGTCAGCAGACGGATTTCTGGCCGCGGACGGACTGGTGCGGACACAAATGCGGACTGGTACGGACACTTTTGCATCCAGCTAGGCCGCCGTGATAGGCTACGTAAGTATTTACGTAGCCTATCATGGCTAACCCCCCCCCCCCAAAAAAAGTGTTCGGAAATGGCGGCGGCTACGGCAGCCGCCATTTGCGTTCCCTACTTTTCGCCATTCTAGCCTACGTAAATATTTACATAGGCTAGAACGGCGAAAAATAGGGAACGCAAATGGCGGCTACGCTGCCATTTGCATACACTGGGTTTCGGGAGGGATTAAATACTTACGTAGCCTATCACAGCTGCAAGGATGACAATGGCGGCCACAGCAGCCCAGCCGCGGCCGGCCAGGAGAACAGCTGCCGGAGCCGCCGCTGCTGGAGCTGCTGCTGCCAACGGCGAATCCACCGCCGCATCTGCCGCATCCGCCGCATCTGCCCCAGGTAAGTGCCATCCCAGGGGGATTCCGCAGGGGGCAGTGGGGCAGGAGGCCATTCCGGCCTCCTGGAATCCGTGGAATCCGTGGAATCTGAATTCTTTAGAATCCGGCCTCACTGGAATCCGTGGCGGAATTCTCTGCCATCCCTATCTGTGCACCCCTCTCTGGACAAAGGAATGATCTGCAGAAATCTCTCCCAGAATCAGAAGGAAGCTTCTGAACAAGAATCAGCCTGGGCACATCAGTTGACACTCGGTGACCCCTTGTACAGTGTTTCAGTCAGGTTTCCTCACTTATAACTAGTTAACAGCCTGATTTCTTTTGCCTTCTTGATTTCCCTGACCTGAACTTGGAACCCCACTCCTCCAATGGGAATCCCCAGAAGGCATGCTGTGAAGGTGCTACAAGGCATCAGTCTAGCTCAGGGGCCAGCATTAGGGATGGCGGAGAATTCTGCCACAGATCTAGGTGAGGCCAAATGCCAGTTCATTCGGCCTCCCAAAATCCGTGGCAGAATGAAGTCCCTGCCCCCCACCCCACGAAAGGCTCGAGAAACGGAGCACTTACCTACTGCCATCTGCGCTGACTTGCGAATGGCGGCCATGTCTGCGGCCACCTTTCGCTTCCTCATCATAGCCGTGATAGGCTACATAATTATTTACGTAGCCTATCACAGCAAGCAAAAAAAAACAGCGGACGCAAATGGCGGCGACTATGGCGGCCGCCATTTGCGTTCCCTTTTTCCCCCCATTTTAGCCTACGTAAATATTTACATAGGCTATTATGGTGGGAAAAAAAGGGGAACGCAAATGGCATAGTGGGCGCTATTTGCATTCCCTTTTTTTTCCACCGTAGTAGCCTACGTAAATATTTAAAAAAATATTTTTTTTTTAATATTTTTTTTTATATTGAAAAAAAAGGGAATGCAAATGGCGGCCGCTGTAGCGCTGCCATTTGCATCTGCTGTTGTTGTTTTGCTTGATGTGATAGGCTACATAAATATTTGCAACACCTATCACAGCAAAATACAGGGACACAAACGGCGGCGGGTATGGCAGCCACCATTTGCCTCCCTGCAGGCTGCCCAGTGGCTGGTTGTCTGGCTGCAGGTGGCCCCGGCTGGTAGCTCCACAGAATCTCTGCAGAGCGGAGCCAGCCGGACAGAATTTTGGGGGGAGGGACGGAGCGTCTCCCCACCACCACAAATGTCACCCTTCGAAAAGGTAAGTGACTTTTGAACATCCCTAGCTGGCGTGCCTGCCACACGCCAGGTAGTGTGAGGAGTCCAAATGAACGGTCCATGCTGTGGTGGGCCTGATACTCCTGTCACTCAGTGCCAGATTTAGGAACAAGCCATGTGAGCCATGGTTTAGGGCCTCATATTATGAGGGGCCTCTAAATACTTTGGAGATAACTCAGATTTATTATAATTGGAAATACTTTGGCTTAAATAACTTTTCATATACAATCCATCACCAAAATTCTGAACCCCGACCTCCCCACCCGAATCCACACCCAAACCAATCCCATCAGCCTCCCTTCCAGTATTATTTTTTCTTTACAAGCTACATTGCTACATCCATTAACTAAGTTCTGATCTCTGAATTTGTCCTCATGTTTCTATAAATTAAACAACTTCATTTTCATATGGTAATTAAGAAATCATAAGCCATTTGATAATTGAAATAAAGCTTTTTGCAAGAAGTATCTTCTATTTAGTCGTTTCTCACTGCACCTTGTTCTCATGGGTGTTCAAAGCAAAACCACACAATTGTTTTTTAAGTATGCCAGATTAAAAAAGAAAAGAAAAATCAGGATTGTGATCAGTGTTTCCCCGATGTGCAGTTCAAAGTAAAAGCATGCCCATATAAGGTTTGTGTGTGTGTGTTTTTAAAATGTTTGCTATCACAAATCGTGTTCTCATCAATTTGAATTCAATGAGATAATACCTCACATTTTCAAGCTTCATGAGGTGAACAGCAAAAAATGGAAGAAAAAATTGAATACAACAAATCTCACATAAATCTTGGCTAAAAACCTGTTGCACATTCTTCTTTCAGGCTGAATGGGGAGTCAGGTATACCTACTCTGACTTAGTCATCAATCCATATGTGTTCATATCAGTACACACCTAGTGTTATACCATGTGAGTAAATTAAAGGATTTTAAAATCTCCCTCTCTTAAAGGGCAATCCTCTGCATGCTGGCTGGGGCATGCTGGCTGGGCATGCTGGGAGTTGTAGGACTGTTGCCTGTCTAAACATGCAGAGGATTGCACTCTCATCAAATATCTGATATAATTCACAATGTGTTGCCAAAGAAGCCACCCTAGAGAATTAGGTCAAGTATCACTTATCATATCCTCCAAAAATGTCTATACTGTCCTAGAGCTTCACTCATGGCAAAGTGTGGCACTGAGTACACTTTTAGGCTTTTATCATTCAGTGCACACAGCTGACCTGAACGTGTTGGGTTTCCTTGTTGATAAAGCTTTGCTTTGTAGGCTCTCCTATTTTATGTGCAGCTTTTCAGCATTGTAATAACCATTTGGAATCCCATTGGAGAAGCAGGTCAAGTTAAGATTCACTAGTTCAGTATTTGCAAGGGTTTTTTTTATCTCCAAGTCTGGCATAATCTGATATCCATAGGCCTTACTGGGTACCCTTTAATATGTGACATGGCAGGTCAGGGTCCAATTTGACACAAAGAAAATAGAGGGCCCTGATTCTAGGCTGGTATTTCTGGGTGTGGAATTAGATTCTAGAGTGGGTATCTCTAGATTACCACAACTCTAAACTGCCCCAAGAGAAATTGGATTTAATGAGGGACACAGAGATGCCTTAAGGAAGTGATGGGCAGGATTTAGGCTTGTGGGATCTACTTCATTTTTCACTATGATCCTAAGCTTTTCACTACGATCCTAAGCAGAGTCAGTTACAGTATAGACGCTGAAGAAGATTGACACAGATTTGCAGAACAAGGTGTGTCAGAACGCATGCTCAGCCCAGGAATTTGTTTTTAATTCCAAACCTGAGCTCACACACCAATCTACTCCTGCTTTTCCATAGGTTTTCTTACCTACTTGAGGATGGGGCAAAGTCTTTTGATTGATGCTATTTTGAAACCATTGGGAATCAAAAACCCATACGGAGCTGCTGCAAATCATCAGGAGATCTACGAGCAGATCCTGATCAACCATTGACCCAGCCCTGCCTTAGCAAACACAGGAAGGCCACCTTGAGAGAATTTCAGGTACTGGCCAGGCACCACAACTTTACATTTAGATGGGTGGGTCCCCAGTTGTTACGGATGTATGAAAGTCACTTACCTGTTCGCGGATTATGTTGATGGTGGGGGGGAGGCGCTCTGTCCTTCCCCCCGGAATCCTCGCCAGGGGGGGAGGTGCTCCGTTCCTCCCCCCCCCCCCGGAATCTGGCTGCGGAGGGCTCTGGGTAAAAAAATAAATAAAAATCCGCATATGCAAATATATGCGACTGTGATGGCCAAAATCAGGGTGAACGCAAATAGCGTAGTGGGCGATATTTGCATCCCTTTTTCATTCCCCATTTTAGCCTATGTAAATATTTACGTAGGCTAAAATGGTAAATCAAAAAGGGACCCAAATAGCGCCCGCTACACTATTTGCGTTCCCCTTGCTTTTCGCCATCATAGTCTACATAAATATTTACGTAGATTAAGAGGGCAAAAATAAGGAACACAAATGGCGGCAGCCATAGCCACCATTTGCAAATGCGGTTGTTGTTGTTTTTTAACCCACCCAGCCATGATAGGCTACATAAAGATTTATGTAGCCTATCACGTCATTTTTTAAAAAAAAAAAACCTAGTCATGATAGGCTACATAAATATTTACGTAGCCTATCACATCTTTTTTTTTTTTTTTACCAGAGTGGAAATGGCGGCAGTGGCAGCCGGTCAGAAGACCAGCCGCCGCCGCTGCCGCCACCGCAGCTGCTGCCGGAGCCACCACCGGAGCCGCCACCGCCCAGAACATCCGCCCCAGGTGAGTCTCGTCCCGGGGGGGATCCGCGGGGGGGCGGGGAGAAGGGGGGTGGCAGGCCGTTCCGCCACAGAGTTCGGGGGGCTGAATGCACTGGCATTCGGCCTCACCATGATCCGTGGCGGAATTCTCTGCCATCCCTACCAATTGTGCCTTCCATTCTATAATCTATCAGGCCACAGAAACAGGAAATGGCTCTACAGCATTCAGTAAGGTGATCTGTGAAATTAGGGAGGATCCCTCTATTTAGGATGCCTTTTGGGAATCCTATTTTTATAATTTATTATATTTCTATACCACTCCATAGCCAAAGCTCTCTGGGCAATGTACAAAAGTTAAAACGTTACAATACAATAAACAAAGTTTAAAAGAAAAAGAAAGAAAGGATCCTCCTGTCCAAGCACCAAGTCATTACTAACCCCTACAGGGACGCCACTTATGCTGGCATTTTCATGGCAGATTATAGCGGGGTGGTTTGCCATTGCCTTCCCCAGTCGTAACTATCTTTCCCCCAGCAAGCTGGGTACTCATTTCACCAACCTCGGAAGGATGAAAGGCTGAGACGACCTGAGCTAGCTACGCGAGACCCGACTTCCACTGGGATCGAACTCAGGTCATGGGGTGACTTTCGGTTGCAATACTGCCGCCTACCACTCTACACCACCATTTACATAAAACCATATGGACAATATATACAACAACATATACTAAAAACTATTATGATTTATCCTAGACTGGAATGCCTTTCTGGCAGGAACTTATGTGCCTCACTGTGAAGCTGAAGTTCTGCTCTGACGTTGCTGGATGGTTCAGTGATGGTTTGTTCTAATGCGGACTTTGGCACGGTGAGCCCTAGCTGTGGAACTGTGTTCTGGATGTGCAAGCGATTTTGGCCTTTTGTCTTCTGATTTCATCTTCTGGAACTGACCATCCAAGTAGCAATGGAACTACTGTAAAACAGTGCCCCAGTTTCCCAAGCCAGGGAGCTGATCCAGAAGGATACCATGGTCAATGGTATCAAAAGCCACTGTGGGGTCCAACAGATAAAACACATTGCACTCTTTCTCTCAGCAAAGGTCATCCCAGAGGGTGGCCAGGGGCAGGAAAGTTCCTAGTTTTCCTCCTCTTCTGGGTCAAGCTTAGAGTTTTTTGCAGGAACAGCCTGATTAGTGCCGTTTTTAAGAAGGCTGGTACTACCACCCCTCTCTCAAAGAGTAATTTACATCCTCCTTGGACCCAACTAGCCACTCCCCCCCCATTCAGTGTAACAAGTCAAGATGGACAGGAGCTGAGGATACAGTTCATATACTCAATGCTGTTTAATGCTCAGTGCTTAAATTTAATATGTTAATATGAAATTATCTTCGAAGTCCCACTCCCACCACTACCCCTCTTCTCAGTCAGACATCGGGGCTGGCCCCAGATAATTGGTTGCCTTGGGAGGATTGACAACTCGCACTCCTCACTAGGGATGGCAGAGAATTCTGCCATGGATCTCAGGGAGGCTGAATGCCAGTGCATTCGGCCCCCCGAAATCTGTGGCAGAATGGCCGGCCCGCGGCCCCCCCCCCCGCGGATCCCCCCGGACGAGACTTACCTGGGGCGGCTCTTCCGGGCGGCAGCAGCTCCGGCAGCGGCGGCTGCGGCGGTGGTGGCGGCTGGTCTTCCGACCGGCTGCCGCTGCCGCCATTTGCAGGTGTGTTTTTTTATACCGATGTGATAGGCTACATAAGTTTTTACGTAGCCTAAAACGTCTGGGTAAAAAAAAAAAAAAAGCATACGCAAATGGCAGCGGCTACTGCTGCCACCATTTGCGTTCCTTATTTTGGGCCGTCTTAGTCTACGTAAACGTTTACGTAGATTAAGACGTCAAAAATAACTAACGCAAATGGCGGTGGCCGTAGCCGCCGCCATTTGCGTACGCTTTTTTTTTCCCCCCAGAGCCCTCCGTGGCCGGAAATCTGGCTGCGGACAGCTCTGGCCTGGCTGGGCCTGGCCGACTGCTCTGCGGAGCCACCGTGGAGCACAGCCAGCCAAGGAGGATTCCGAGGCAGGAGGAACAGAGCACCTCCCCCCCGTCCAGGATTCCGGGGGGAGGGACAGAGCACCTCCCCCCTCCACCATCAGCATAATCCGTGAACAGGTAAGTGATTTTCGTACATCCCTACTCCTCACCCACCCAAGTCAAGCCAGGCTACTCTGGCACATGAGGCAGAAAATCCTACTATCTCCCCTCCTCATTGTGGACCTTAAAAATACAATAACGACAAACTAAACAACTAATGTTTTGGTGTCCTTCCCTGATTCCCAAAATCTGATGCCTGAGGCAGGTACATAACTCTGCATAATGGTAGGGTTGACCTTCTCTCTCTCTCTCTCTCTCTCTCTCTCTCTCACACACACACGCACACGCACACACACGCACACACACACATACACTCACTCACTCACTCACTCACTTTCTATATATTTTGCTGTATCTAGGTATATCACTGAAATTTAAATTCTTGTCCTCTTTTAAGAGACCAGTCCCATGCCACTAGACATTATCTAGGCAGGCATAGGAATTTTTTTTGGTTCCTGGGAAACAAGGTCGCTTAACCTCAGTTCCCAGAAACTGCAATCCCCGCCCCCTAACCTACCCCCCCCAGCCAGCAAAGCTCTCTCCAACCCGCTGCCCTCACTATGCTTGTAAATGGAGCATGGTGAAGGTGAAAATGGGGGGATTTCTGGGCACGAGGAGACCGCAGAAGCTATTTTGGGCAGTTTCCTATCCTGTCTCCAGTTGTCAGAAGCACCCTAGCTGCCTCTTACAGTCCCCTCCAATAGACAATTCAGGACACAGACGACAAGGATTCTTTCCAAGGCTTTATTCCCTTATTACTTTATGACTCTTACAGATACTAATCACTAGCGACTAAGCAAAGAACTGCACTGGGGTACATAGCAGAGTAGCCAGGTAAGGCAGTTGGTCTCCGTTTGAAGGAGAAGCGCGGGAAGGCTCTAAACTTATGGGCTATGGAGAGATCCTCCCTCTTACCCTTGGGTCCTCGGGACGCAACCCAAATTTAGCGCCAAATGAGCAGAGCGCCTCCTTTCGGCACCCTCCATCTGTCGCCACTCCCTCCGAGCATCCAGCAAGCCCCTCTCCAGTGCTCTCTCACTGCCATGGTCACTATCTCTCTCAGGAATGCTGGCAGGAGGAATCTCTGCCAGCTGCTGTGCTTGTGAGAGATGAGCTGGCTCCTCTCCCATGGATTGCTGTACTTCCTCAGAATCATAACTGCTCTGGGGCTCTATGGGCTCAGTTTCCTCCCTGACACCAGTCCCCCTCTGTCCTCCTCCCTGAAGCTGCAGCTAGATGCTAGACCCTCTATCCTGTGCTGCGGCTGTCCTGCGTAGGATCATCAGGAGCCTCCAAGGTCAGAGTCTGGTGCCTCTCTCGATAGGGTGGTGCCCTCACTGTCTCTGTTTCAATGTCTTTTGAATTTATGATTCCAGTTCCCCTGGCAAGTGAACTTCATCCAGTGATTCACTACAGTTCTTCTTCCAAATAACTGCTTTCAAGGACTTTGTCTGTGGTCTCTGACTTCCTTAGCTTTTGGTGTATCAGGTTTTCCGTTGCACCAGAGTTCCATGTCAAAAGATTCAGCGTCTCTATGTACAGTTGCCGTGTGTGTAATCTGCATGCATCTATGTAAATAGGCACACGTCACAACAGGTTGAACAGAAGGGTGCCAAGCTAACTCGGGCTTTGCATCAGGGTGAGTGGGCCTGTGATGGGAGGGGAGCCAGACAGTCAGTACCATCTGAGGGAGGTGCAGCTAGGGATGTCGGAGAATTTCTCCACGAATCTCGGGGAGGCCGAATGCCAATGCATTCGGCCCCCCGAAATTGGTGGAGAAACGGTCCGCCACCCTCTCGCCACCCCCCGGGATGGGACTTACCTTTGGTGAATGTCCCTCGTGGCAGCGGCTACCAGTAGCGGTGTGGCGGCAGTGTGGGGGTGGCGGCAGACGCTCTACCGACCGGCTGCTGCCGCTGCCATTTCCAAGTAAAAAATAAAAAACAACAACAAACGTGATAGGCTACGTAAAGATTTACGTAGCCTATCATGGCTAGATTTTCAAAAAACACCGTGATAGGCTACGTAAACGTTTATGTAACCTATCACGGCTGACTTTGCAAAAAAAAAAAGTGCATACGCAAATGGCGGCGCCCATGGGCGCTGCCATTTGCATTCCTTATTTTGGCACGGGTAGTCTACGTAAATATTTACGTAGACTACGGCAAAAATAAGGGCAACGCAAAAAGCATTGCCCTTATTTTCGCCGTAGTCTACGTAAATATTTACATAGACTACCCATGCCAAAATAAAGAATGCAAATGGCGGCGCCCATGGGCACCGCCATTTGCATACGCACTTTTTTTTTTCAAAGTCAGCCATGATAGGCTACGTAAACATTTCCGTAGCCTATCCCGGCTGACTGCAGGCCAGGGACACAAATGGCGGCGGCTATGGCCACCGCCATTTGCGTCCCAGCTTGAGAAGAACTTTTGTGGCTGGAGAGGTGAGGCACTCCCCCCCGGCCAGAATTTCGGCGAGGAGGGATGGGGCGCCTCCCCCCCACCCAGAATTTCAGCGGGGAGGGACGGGGCGCCTCCCCCCCGCCCAGAATTTTGGGGGGAGGGATGGAGCGCCTCCCCCCACCGCGAAGCAAGCTTCGGGATCAGGTAAGTGACTTTCGTCCATCCCTAGATGCAGCACAAATGTCAATCGGTCAGGTTACAGATTGAGCAAGGGGTCTCAGATCTCCTCCCGGTGAACCTGGTTGGTGCACAGGTGGTAGTGATCTGGGCTGGAACTGCCAGGATATCACACTGCCTGCATGCCTTGAGAGGGCAGAGCTGCCCACAATAGCCACTAAGGACTTAGCTGAGATCCTGGGGACCATTTTGTGGCACGGCATCTATGCCAGTCGGCCCAGGCATGGGGAATCCATGAGCTGGCTCTCCTCCTCAGTGGCTTATAGTGGTTTAAAGAGGTGTGTGTGTTTAATATAGGTTGAGATTAACAAAGCTGCAGACTGTTTCAGAGCAGCACACAAAGTTCTGAAAGTTGTGGGGCTGTGGTGAAGTGGGTGCAGATGCTAAATGAGATGAGGATTACTTCTGTGTCTCTCAAACCTAAACAGCCTGAGCAGGAAGCCGGCTGGCACTCCACTTGCTTGGGCTAACGGAGGCTGGACGCACCAGATCACTTTCCACCTGCCGCTGCAGCTGTTGTTTGGCTCCTTTTCGTGCCACAGTAATGGCAGCACAGGGAAAGGGAGTTTTCTCCCCTGCAATTATCGGCACGTCTCTGATTAACTGTGCTCCTCACTAAGCCCCAAGGGAGATCTAGAGGCCTCAAGAAAAAGTAACAATAATACTGGAAAATCCCATAAAAGACACCCACAATGCACAGAGCAGTGCAGAAGGGCCAGAGGCTCTGTCCGTGAGGTTGTTTTCAGGGATGTCTGCACTGCAGGACTGTCCCAGGATTTCTCTCAGGGAAAAACTAATATGAGTAGCTTGAGAAGTCAGCAACTGGTAGCGCCATCTCTGTGGCAAAGGATTGCTCCATTTCTGCATCTTATTTGTTGCACTAGTACAGGAAAGGTCTAAGTCTCCGTGGGGATATAGATGTTCATGAAGCAGTACCAAGCCCTCCTAAACATTTTGAAACCAAAGACTGGGGAATTG
Organism: Heloderma suspectum; assembly: GCF_057233095.1. Taxonomy (NCBI): domain Eukaryota; kingdom Metazoa; phylum Chordata; class Lepidosauria; order Squamata; family Helodermatidae; genus Heloderma; species Heloderma suspectum. The sequence goes on along the minus strand of NC_139463.1, from coordinate 87,592,918 downwards.
GTGAAGTCATATCTGATATAAACTGATCGGTTTTTCAGTAGGGTCAGTTCCCATTCAAAGCAGGTTGTAAACAGCCCAGTGCTGAGACTGGTCTAGATGGGAACTTTTCTCCTCCAAATGGTGGTTTTCTTGGTGTGGTTGCTTGTGCTGCTGCCACATGTTGTGTGCAAGAGAGATTCTCTTCATCCCAGCATGAAGACTCCTTCCAGTATATGCAAAGTCACTGACCACATCATGAGTGGGCATGAGTTTTATCAACCGGAAGACCTTGTCATCGGAGAGATTGCTTCTATGTTCTCTTTCCTGCACCCATCTACAAAGTTCAGTGCAAAGCCGTCTCCAGTGTTCATGAAGGAACCCATGTAAGGACTTCTCATCCACACCCAGAGCATCTCTTTGCTTAGCACATAATATCTTGGAGCAGATTATTATCCAACTGAAAACTTAAAAAATGTTTTCCATTCAGAAGGATAAATGTATATGGGCCACTTTTGGTTTTTCAGTGGTTTTGTTTGTTATTGGCAAGTGATTGTAATTGGTAAGAATTAATTTATTTTTCCATCACTTAATTCTAACAGGAAATGAAACTTAAAGAAATAAAGGCAAAAGACTTTTTTTTCCCTGTTCTTTCACATGACATCTCTATGGTGCAAGTGGAAACTAGATCCTTTTTTGACTTTGTTTTGTGGCATTATGCCTGGGACAATATTATTACAGACAGCATTCCAGGAGCAACACAGAGCTGGAGTAAGTAATTTCATGCAGTGTAGACACCTGATGCTACACATAATGCAGAAGAGCAACCAATGTCCCATCAGAGAAAATCAAGTCCATAAGAAATTCTATTTCTCTAAAATGCTTCAGCTATTGTTATTGTTTCAGTACACAGTATGCATCTTCTATTGCAGTTTGATACCAAAGCATTACCAGCATATCCTAGCCTTAGTATTTGCTGTCAAGGAGATCAATGAAAATCCCTCACTCCTACCTAATGTCACTTTGGGGTTTCGCATCTATGAGAGCTACTACAATCCACAGATTACTTATATGGCCACCCTTGGTCTGCTTTCTACACTGCATAGATTGCACCCCAACTACAAGTGTGATCTGCAGAACAATTTGATAGCCATCATCGGAGGAATGTACCCTGTCATCTCTCTTCAGATTGCCATAATCTCACAGCCTTACAAGATTCCACAGGTAGGTTTGTAGACATGAGTTGGCTTCTTCCCCCATAATAGCAGAATGAGCAGGCTTTCCCATTTGAATTCTGGCTCCTTCCTGACATCAGTTAAGAGGCACATGCAGACAGAGTGGGCAGTCAGTGTTTCTGCAAGGTGGTGCTTTGATTGGTATTTTGTTCCAAAGGTGAGAGGGAACCCCAGGCAAAGAAAAGCAAGCAGGAAGGTGCTGGCATTTATCCATTGTGAGTCCCATACATGCAAGTTTCATCTGGTGTTTACACCTTGCAAAATAAAACACATTGCCAAAATTGCCCAAGTATACTTACAATTCTTAAAAAAGGCCATCAGAACAACGATAAATCCGGAGAAATGCCCTAACCTGACGCCAGCTTGTATGGCTGAAAGGGGGGGGCATTGCGGGCAGGTGGGGTGACAAGACGCAAGGGCCTCTGATTGGTGCACCCCAGTCGCACCACCAGTCGGGGAGGGGCAGGCCAAGTTGACTTAAACTCGACCACCTCCCTATCTCAGCTCTCTGGCTCGATGCAGCTCCCTCCCTAAACTCCCTAACTGGCAAGAACCCTAAGCAGTGTGGGTTCTTGCCAGGTGCCCCTTCAGGAGCCATGAAGGAATTTTTTGGTTCACAGTTCGATTGGCCCTAGGACTGTGGGTCTTTTTTGCCTACATCACACTGTTAGGCGGGTTGGGTGTGTCCTGTAGGGGAATACGGTCTATATCATCGGTCACATTCCACTTGGAGGCTAGGATGGACAAAACAGGAAAGGGAGTAGGGATGGTGTGCATGCAGAGGCACCTTATGGTGACAGGTGATGCCTGAGGCCCTCCAAACGGGTTGTGCGGCTCAGCGGGGGGGTAAGGGTTGCCTGGGAGATCAACCCTACTCACCCACCAAGGTGTTGTGCGGCACTGGGTTGGGGGCGACACCGGAAGGTCTACCTCCCCCAGAAGGGGCAGTCTTGAGGGTTGGCGAGATCACTGCCACCACTCAGGCTCGGTGTGTTTTCGCCCAAGAAGTGCCAGCTAGACGCTGACACAGTTAGATGCCCGTCCTAGTTACCCCTTTGCAAGTATTTCAATAAATGTGGCCCAATTTTCAACCCAAGCTTGTTGTCTGTGTCTTCTTTGACCCATCTCCGCTCGCAATGAGAAGATCTTGCGCAGAAAGGCAATGAAGTGGCTTTTGAGACTTAAAACCTTAGTTCCACATGACCTCAAGGAAGAGGTGGATTTGCTTTCCTCTCATGTAATTCAGACCTTACAGCTAGAGACACTTCTCCTTGGAGTACTAATACAACCAGTTTGTCCCTGACATTTAATCACTACTTATGTCTAACGCCTGTGTAGCAGATTGATAACTTCGGTTGTATGGTCTAAATTGTATCACTTTCCATCATCTTTTCACCTGCCTCTCTTCAAATGTATAAGACAGTCCTGACAGAGGTCTCTGAAGGCCTTTTAAAGAATTGTAAGTATACATGTACCATTTTTGCCATGTGTATTATTTTGTCTTATTAGTTATTAATGATATACTAAACTAAGATATTTTCTGTTTTTACAGTCCCAAGGAAGGACATTACTGATAATTTGGCTGAAAACCTTTGGGTTTCTGAAGGAATAAAATTATGTATTCAGCGAAGTTATAACTAGGGATGTATGAAAGTCACTTACCTTTCTGTGGATTATGTTGATGGGGGGGGAGGCGATCTGTTCCTCCCCCTCTGGAATCCTCCATGGCCGGCTGTGCTCCATGGCAGCTCCGTGGAGCAGCTGGCCAGGCCCAGCACAGGCAAGAGCCATCCGCAGCTGGATTTCCGGCTGCGGAGGACTCTGGGAAAGAAAAGAAAAAAAAACCGCATACGCAAATGGCGGTGGCTACGGCTGCCGCCATTTGCGTTCCTTATTTTTGGCCATCTTAATCTACGTAAATATTTACGTAGACTTAGGGATGGCGGAGAATTTCTCCACGAATCTCCGGGAGGCTGAATGCCAATGCATTCGGCACCCTGAAATTGGTGGTGAAATTTTCCGCCGGTCCCCCACCCCCCCCCCCGGGATGGGACTTACCTCGTGCGAATGTCCCTCTCGGCGGCGGGTCCCGGCGGCGGTTCGGCGGCGGTTCGGCAGGGGCGGCGGCCGGTCTTCTGACCGGCTGCCGCCGCTGCCACCATTGCAAAATAAAAAAGTAAAGTAAAAAAAAAAAACACCCGTGATAGGCTACTTAACGATTTATGTAGCCTATCACGGCTAGATTTCCAAAGTCAGCCATGATAGGCTACGTAAATTGTCACGTAGCCTATCATGGGTGACTTTGGAAAAAAAAGTGCGTACGCAAATGGCGGCGCCCATGGGGCGCCACCATTTGTGTTCCTTAGTTTGGCACGTCTAGTCTACGTAAAGGTTTACATAGACTACGGCGAAAATAAGGGCAACACAAATAGCGTTCCCTTATTTTCGCCGTAGTCTACGTAAATCTTTATGTAGACTAGACGTGCCAAACTAAGGAACGCAAAGGGCACACCCCATGGGCACCGCCATTTTCGTACGCGCTTTTTTTTTTCAAAGTCACCTGTGATAGGCTACGTGATGATTTACATAGCCTATCATGGCTGACTTTGGAAATCTAGTCGTGATAGGCTACGCAAATCGTTACATAGACTATCACGGGTGTGGTTTGTTTGTTTTTTTCTTTACTTTTTTTTCGCGGACAGGTAGACGGGGCGCTCCTCCCCGGCCTGAATTTTGGCAGCGAGAGATGGGGCGCCTCCCCCCCCTCGCCTGAACTTCGGGGGGAGAAGCGAAGCGCCTCACCCCGACTGCGAAGCAAGCTGCGGGACAAGGTAAGTCCCTTTTGTCCATCCCTACATAGACTATGATGGTGAAAATAAAGGGGAACAGAAATAGCGTAAGGGTGCTATTTGCATCCCTTTTTGATTTGCCATTTTAGCCTACGTAAATATTTATGTAGGCTAAAACGGAGAATCAAAAAGGGATGCAAATAGCACCCGCTACGCTATTTGCGTTCCCTTTTATTTCTGTCGTCATACTCTACGTAAATAGACTAAGACGGCCAAAAATAAGGAATGCAAATGGCCGCCGCCTTTTGCGTACGCGGTTTTTTTTTGTTTTTTTTTAAACCCAGCCATGATAGGCTACGTAAATCTTTACATAGCCTATCATGTCGTTTTTTGTTTTTGTTTTTAAACCCAGCCATGATAGGCTACATAAATTTTTACATAGCCTATCACATCATTTTTTTTTTTTTTAACAAGACAAGGCTGTAAATGGCGGCGGTGGCAGCCGGTCGGAAGACCAGCCGCCAGAGCCACCACCACCCGGAACATCCGCCCTAGGTAAATCTCATCCCGGGGGGGATCCGCGGGGGGCAGGGGGTTGGCAGACTGTTCCGCCACGGAGTTCTGGGGGCTGAATGCACTGGCATTCGGCCTCACCGAGATCCATGGCGGAATTCTCTGACATCCCTAGTTATAACCAGGCAGGCAGACAGAGTTGAGCAGACATTCAGTTCTGGCAGTTCCCCCATCACACCCCATATATGCATGATCAGAAGGTGGGCTTAATATTTGCCATTCCACACCACCAGCACCTACCAGCACCTAGAGACATGGATTCGGAGTGGGCGAATATGTCAGTTTCAGTTTTTCCTGCATGTATTTTTTTTTAAAAAAACCCTGCAAGGTTTTTTTTGTCCCAGATATGGAGATATTCACCAATTTTGTTAAATTCCTGTCAAAACTGGAATGAAATTAAATCCTCACCAATTCCTACATAAAATACCTGGAAATTATCGATGGTATAAATGTGTGTGTTTGGGCATTTGTTTTCCTCTTCTGGAAAAATAAGTTTAGTAAAATAAGTGTAGTGGATAATTGAAAACTATGCAATTCCTATATTTTTACAAATCTTTAAAGATTTACTGTCACTTTGTTAATAAAATACATTACATATAACTTGGTTTTCTCATGTACTTATCAGTAAAATGAAAAAAACGTTTAAAAGTAAATGCAGTAAATTTGTAATTATTGTCTGAATAAATTTAATATACCAAACATTATAGTTTTATGAGCAAACCGAGTTATACATTCTATATTTTAGGAACTTCAGCAAGTACTTCCTAAAACATCTGGACTATCCTACAAAACAGAAGTAGGAAGAGCTGGAGGCAGAGGACGACTGCTGTACAGCATCTGTTCCTGTGTGTGAGGAATTGGTTGGGGCAGAGTTCAGGGAAATCTGGACTGAAGGGAAATCTAGCTGGGGAAGACTCTCTTATCTATTTGGAATGATAGGGAAGAGAGAGGGAGAGGCTGAGGCTGTTTCAGCTGCATCGCACTGAGTTGCAGGGGAAGAGAGAGAGAGACTGACTGCTTAGCTGGCAATTGACTCCAGATCTTAGAGCTGGAGAAAGACCTAAGGCAGGCATAATTTGGGAGCCATTTGGCAATTCCCCATCACCCCCATATGTGAAAGATCCAGAAAGGAGTCTTGATACTTGCCCTTCCCCCATTGACTGTCTGCTACAGCATCTCAGCAAAAGGTCTGCAACTTTTTTGGGCCCACGGTATGTTTGGTAACTTGAGAAACTGTCTTGAGCACCACCACAAACTAGTGGCTGCCATGGCGAGTTGCAAAGGAAAAATAAACAAGGCGGGATCTGAGCCCCGACACACAAAACAGCTCCTTGGCATCCACAGCTTTCCGTGCCAACAGAACCCTATTTCTCCGAGAGCAAAGTCTCTTTCTCTAATCCTTCTGTCTGTCAGTCATTGCCCCATCTCTTCTCTCACCCCAGATCACTGCCTATACAGTCTGTCCCACCCTGGCTCACCAGCCGCACACACCTAGGGATGGGGGAGAATTTCTCCCCGAAACTTCGGGGGGCCGAGTGCCAATGCATTCGGTCCTCCGAAGGTTGTTTGGGGAGAAATTCTCTGACCCCCCCCCCCCAGGATGGGACTTACCTTTCACGAATGTCCCTCCCGGCGGCGGGTCCCGGCGGCGGTTCGGCAGGTCTTCGTCAGGGGCGGGGGCAGCAGCTGGTCTTTCGACTGGCTGCTGCCGCCGCCATTACAAGAAAAGTAAAAAAAACAACGCCCCTGTGATAGGCTACATAACGATTAACGTAGCCTATCATGGCTAGATTTGCAAAGTCAGCCGTGATAGGCTACGTTAATCGTCACGTAGCCTATCACGGGTGACTTAAAAAAAAAAAAGCACGTACGGCTAATGGCGGCCCCCATAGGGAGCCGCCATTCACGTTCCTTATTTGGTCGCTGTAGTCTACGTAAAGATTTACGTAGACTACGGTGAAAGTAAGGACAACGCAAATAGTGTTGCCCTTATTTTCGCCGTATTCTACGTAAATCTTTACGTAGACTACAGGGACTAAATAAGGAACGCGAATGGCGGCTCCCTATGGGGGCCGCCATTTGCGTACGCGCTTTTTTTTTTTTCAAAGTCACCCGTGATAGGCTACGTGACGTGATAGGCTACGTCTACATTTACATAAACAAATGTAGAACAAATGTGAACACATTGATTTTATGTTTCATTCCTTTTTTAAAGGAATGCACACGTCTGTTTTCTGGTATACAATGATGTTCACCAGCTTAGGCTAGTGAGCAAGCTACAGCATCTCCGAGACAGTGATTGCCTGCCCATCATTTTATCCATGCACTATTACCCTGTAGATTGGAGTGCAGCTGGCAATGCATTATATTTGGGGCTGCCTTTGAAGACTTCTTGGGAACGTCAGTTAGTACAAAATGCAGCATCTCTGAGTCTGTGGTTCCACAGCTGGGTGGAGAACCATAGGCTGTCTTTACACAAGGCATTTATCGGATTGGTCAGTCATGGAAGTTTACGGGTCATTTACATAATGCCATCAACCTCCAGGGCACATCCAGGTTTTCCTTATCTTTTTCCTGCTAAATAAATTAAAGAAGGAGATAATCCAACACTGAGAAGTAAACCCCTTTTAATGCTGTGTGTAAGTGCGTGCAGTTCTGCTATAACCACAGCCTGGGAAAAAGAAGCCATTGGTCTAATAGGAAATCACAATCCCCCCCCCCCCAACATGCCTGCCTGTCGACCTGGGGTGGGAGAAGAATCATCTTGGCTGGGTTAGGAGAGACCCCCCATGTAAACAGCTGGCAGCAACAAAGCCACACACACCCCGTGCTGCGTTGCAGGGAGAGCGAGAGAGAGCGCCTATGATGCGGCTCATTGCCAAAGAGGCATGCTCAATGAACCATCGTCAGTGGTTCCTAATCAAACTGGTTGGAGATACTGCGCTGGGTACTGCAGAGCTTGGTCCTGGGCCCTGTACTCACCAACATTTTTATTAATGACTTGGAGGAAGATTTGGGGAAATGCTTATCAAATGTGAAGATGACCCAACATTGGTGTGGTAGCTATTACCTTCAAGACAGCAACAAAATTCAAAATTATCTTGATAGGTTAGAAAACGGGGCAGAAAGGAACAGAATGAAATTTCACAGAGGCAAGGGCAAAGTTCTTCATTTACAGGGGGTGGGGGAGATCAAATGCACAGGTATAAGATGGGGAATGCCTGGCTGGTACATATGACAAGAATCTTGGGCTTGTAGTCTACCACCAGCTGAATATGAGTCAGCAGTGCGATGCGGCTGTAAAGAAGGCAAATGCATTTTCAGGTGGCATCAGAAGAAGTACAGATTCAAAATCATGGGAAGTAATCATTGCACCCAACACTGTGCTGGTCAGACCTCTCCTCGAATACTAAGTTCATTTCTGGACACCACACTTTAAGGAGTTTGATAAATTGTAATGAGTTGAGCAACAGAGATGATCAAGGTATGTTTAGCCTTTAGAATAGCAGACCAAGAGGAGATATCATAGCACTTTTCGAGGACCTGAATGAGAGGGCCACAACCTGGTCTCTATCATCCAGGACTCGAGGACATGAAAGAACATAGCTTGTTGAATGGTTTAATGTGCTTTTAGCTGTTTAAATTATTTATTGTTTTACTGTTTAAATTGATTTTCTTTGGAAGGCGCCCTGTGATCTTAATGATATACCAATGTTTTAAACAAACAAACAGGCTTATGGTACATGAAGGAGGATTTTGGTTAAATATCAGAGCAGTCAGACAATGGGTCCAAATGCCGAGAGAGGTGGTCAGTTCTCTGTCACTGGAGGTATTCAAGCAGAGACTGGACAGCCATCTGTCAGGGGTACTTTAAACAGGATTCCTGCAGTGACCAGGGGGTTAGACTCGATGGGCCCTTATAGGTAACTGATGCTATGAAAATATGATTCTATACATATTTTGTATGATACATTTTTAATCCCTGAACATACAACTTGCATGTCAGGGATGAGGCTTTAGATAAGCCTGTGACATCCTGCTTTTCTGTAGGGTGGAGGCATCATTGAGAGAGGGTTCCATCAACTGAGACTTCAACTGAAGCATAAAGTGATACAAGAGATATATTATGATATCTAGACCTCATTTATCTATGTATTATTTTTACTCAATCAGGTATTTGGTAGAAATGATGTGTCACTTATTGCACACAAAAAATGCATTCTCTTCATAAAATATCTTTACCTTCTATTTCAGCTCACTTGTGGATCATTTCTCCCAGCTTGGGGTGACAAATCAGTCTCCCGTCCTTTATACCAGATGGTCCCAAACGAAGCTCAGCAGTACACTGGGATTGTCCAGTTGCTTGTGCATTTCAAATGGACATGGATTGGGCTCTTCAGTGTGGATAACATTCATGGAGAAGGGCGTTTGCAAAAATTACTGCCAATGCTGTCACAGGGAGGCATCTGTGTCGCCTTCATAGAAAAAATGCCAGCAATTTTTCGAAAACATGCTGGAAAGGCAGGGTATTTGCATGGGGAATTGGAATACACTTCCTTCATGGAAACGAAAGCCAATGTATTTCTTGCTGATGTTGCACATCCATTGATAATTGAAATAAGCTCATTTCTTCAGAGGGCAGTGCTGGATTCCCCAATAAGTAAGGTATGGATTACGTCAACATACTGGGATTTCACATCAAGCACCAGTCTAAGGGGCCATGATATACAGTCCTTCCATGGCATGCTATCCTTTGCAGTCCACTCAAAGGAACCGCTAGGATTCAAGCAATTTCTTCAGAGCATAAATCCTTCCTGGGCAAAACAAGATGGATTCATCCATGATTTTTGGGAGAAGGTTTTCAACTGTTCATTGAAAAAATCAAATGAGGGTGAGGTGATAAATCAAGGCTGCAGTGGGGAGGAGGAACTAGAGAGCCTCCCTGGAACTTTCTTTGAGATGAGTATGGCTGGTCACAGCTACAGTGTTTACAGTGCTGTCCATGCTGTGGCACATGCTCTACAGTCGATGCATGAATCCAGATCCAGACACAGGTCATGGGTGGCTGGAAGAAAGCTGGAGCCCTTGAATCTGCTGGCATGGCAGGTATTTTCACGCAAAAGCTCATCTCTTCTTTGTTTGGATTGGGTGGTGGATGTGGGAAATGTAAGCTGATACCAGTGCCATCGAAATCCATGTAGAACCTTTTCAGCTTTATGAGGTCCACTCTACATTCATTAATTAATTGCATTTATTTTATTTCTTTCATTTCTATACCAAGCAATAGCCAAAGCTCTCTGGGCAGTTCACAAAAATTAAAACCACAAAACACAGCATAAAAAAACCATATAAAATATGAACACTTGAAACCACCATAGAACAGTACAACCAGAATAAAACCTAGCAGCAATGCAGAGATTGAAAATATAGATCTAAAACGCCAAAGATAAAAGACTAGGAGGCTTAAATGCTAAAATACTGGGAGAATAAAAGGGTCTTCACCTGGTGCCAGAAGGTGACCACTGAGGATGATCTTAGGGTCCAGGCAGGCACATATGGAAGGAGGGAATCCTTCACATAACCTGGCCCCAAGCCATTAAAGGCTTTGAATGTTAATACCAGCACTTTGAATTGGGCCCGGAAATGGACTGGCAGCCAGTGCAGCTGGAAAAGTACTGGTATAATGTGATCTCATTGGCCAGTCCCTGCTAACAGTCTTGCTGCCCTATTTTGGACTAGCTGAAGTTTCTGGGCCATTTTCAAAGGCAGCCACATTACTGCATTGCAGTAATCCTGATGAGAGGTTATCAGAGCATGGATAGGCTTTCGCTGTCCAGAGAAGGGTGTAGTTACAACAAATTGTTTCCCAGCTTCTCAATGGAGCATTGCTTGAAGTAGGGATGTACGAAAGTCACTTCCTGTTTTGCGGATCTGCTTCACAGTGGGGGGGGAGGAGCTCCGTCCCTCCCCCCAGAGTTCTGCCAGGCGGGCTCCGCTCCATGGGGATTCTACAGAGCCACCGGCCGGCTCTGCCTACAGCCGGACATCCGGCCGCTGGGAAGCAGGGACGCAAATGGCAACTGCCGTAGCCACTGCTATTTGCATCCATGTATTTAACCATAAAAACTTACGTAGCCTATCACTTCTGGGTAAAAAAATAAAAAAACTGCGTACGCAAATATTTACTATGGCAGCCACCATTTGCATTCCTTATTTTTTGACGTTTCAGTCTACGTAAATATTTATGTAGACTATTACGGCAAAAATAAAGGGAAATGCAAATAGCGTAGTGGGTGCTATTTGCGTTGCTTTTTGATTCGCCATTTTAGCCTACGTCAATATTTACATAAGTATTACGGAGAAAAAAAGGGGAACGCCACCATTTGCGTACACTTTTTTTTTTCCCCCAGACATGATAGGCTACATAAGTCTTCATAGGCAATCATGTCTGGGTAAAAAATACAAAAAAGACCAGACTGCAAATGGCGGCGCTGGCAGCCGGTCGGAAGACCAGCCGCAGCCGCCGAAGCCACCGCTGGAGCCACGGCTGCCATCCGGAACATCTGCCCCAGGTAAGTCTCGTCCGGGGAGGATCCACGTGGGGGCGGGGGGTGGCAGGCCATTCCGCTACGGATTTCAGGGGGCCGAATGCCAGTGCATTCGGCCTCACTGAAATCCATGGCAGAATTCTCCACCATCCCTAGCTTGAAGGCATGAGCCCTATTCATGTTCAATCAACACACAAGGAGAGGGAACGCTCCAGCCCCACCCCTCTCTGCTGTCAAATCTGTCACTCTGTGCACATGGAGGGTGACAGTCTGAAGAGGAACAACCCCTGTATCTGTGGGTTCTTAAACAGGGTTCTTAATGGGGCCTCAATGGATCCAGGAAGCTCTTCTCTTCCAACTGTCACTCTCCACATGCACAGGGCGATGGATGTGGCAACAGAGCAGGGTGGGGCTGGAGCACACTCTCCCCTCATGTGTTGAGTAAACATGGTAACAAGAATGCCTGAATGGGACCATGATACATGAGTTGTTAGGGTTTCGGTTTGGGTTAAATTAGGGTTAAGTACTATCAATTTGCTCGTTGTCTCCATCTCCTTTTCCATAGACCCCTGATCAGTAAGTTAGTTTTCTCAAGGGTCACATTAAGACAGGATGGGGGAGGGGGTGATGACTCAATACCTAATTCACCAAAACATTCTGTCACAAATTTCTGTTTCCACCTGGTTAGCAATAGGAGACAGACAGCTCTTCTTGGGAGACAGACTTTGCATCCCTCCAGCCACAGAACTCTCAGGAAAAGCCTTTAGGGGGCTAGACCCAGACAAATGTAAAATACTGTCAACAAATCTAGGATAGGTACTTGTCAGTGTGATCATGAAAATACTTTACTGTCCCGTTATATCTTTTCCTCTTTGCATTTAGCTCCATCCTTTTCTAAGGGGCATCTCCTTCAACAACAGTGTGGGAGAGACAATACAGTTTGATGAAAATAGAGAAGTAGTCACAGGATTTGATGTTACCAACTGGGTAATTTTCCCAAATCAGTCTTTTCTGAGAGTTCAAGTGGGAAGGTTCAGTCCACAGGCTCCTCATGGAAAGCAGTTAACAATCGAAGATAAACGCATTGTGTGGCCTAGGATGTTTAACCAGGTGAGACAGAAAGAAGCTAAAGTTTTTTAGATGAAAAATTGTAGATGGCTAATTCATATGAGTCTGATTTAGCACAACCTATTTTTTGTTAGTTTGTTTAAAAATAACTTAATGCCATCTGTCATATACAACATATCCAGGTGGTAGACAACAATAAAAACGGTATCTAAATATTATAGGGCCCTATGTTAAGGCTGAGTTGGGAGAATCTCATTCATTCAATATAACCAGAAATCAGTGCGGATTACATTCTATATCTTATACTGAAAAAATTTCTCAATGGGCTGATCTGAGAGCCTTCTCAGTAATGATGCCCACCCTCTGGAACAACTTCCCCCATGTTGTTCAGGAGGCAGAAAATAGGATGTATTTAAGAGCCTCCTGAAAATGTACCTGTTTACTCAAGCTTCCCCTGGCTTGTACTTAATAGTTGTCATGCTGGTCCATTTTATTCTTTTTATTATATTTTTGTCATACTAGATGTAATTGTTTTTACTAACAGTATATTTCTAACAGCAATTTTAATACGTTAGTATGTGAACTGCTTAGAGACTTTGTTATATGAAGTGTCATATAAGTATTATTAACAAACAGGCTCACAGGAAATCCACCCCATTTAGAACACCATGGTTTTTTATACCTGCAAATGAATCCTTAACTATCAGACAATATCTTTCTCAGTCCTAACCCTTCTGCACTGATATTTCTGATTAGGTGCTGCCCCGTTCCCTGTGTAATGACAACTGCCATCCTGGTTACAGCAGGAAAAAGAAGGAAGGGGAGGCATTTTGCTGTTACGGTTGTGTTCCATGTCCACGAGGGAAGGTTTCTTATCAAAAAGGTAGGAGGCTTAGTCTTCACAGATGTCAAGTGCACTACGTATCATACTATATCAAGCAAAACTAATGTAATCAAAATTAGCATGGCCCTGATCTGGAGGGAGTAGGAATATATTAGTGATCCTTGAATATCAGGCTATAGACAGAGCCCTTGTTATATGCCATGGAGAAGAATTATGGAGTTTATGCACATTTTATTATATTCTTAAGTCCCGTGGGGGGGTGTTTAAGCATTCCACCATGTAAAATGGTGATCAGGGCTTGGGTTGTTCTAACTTTTATAAGATTGGAATAATTTCACCAATTTCTCTAAAACTTTGAGGTGCCAGAAAGAGGTATTCATTTTACAAATCCTGAAAATATCAGAAATATTGGTAAAAGTTTGAGGGAGAAAGAGCAGTATAAAGTAGGGATGGCGGAGAATTTCTCCCCGAAACTTCAGGGGGCCGAGCGCCAACGTGTTCGGCCCCCTGAACAAGTTTCGGGGAGAAATCCTCCGCACCCGCCCCGCCCCCTGCACCCCCCCCGGGACGGGACTTACCTTCACTGAATGTCCCTCCCGGTGGCTGGTCCAGCCGGCGGTTTGGCAGGTGTTCGAGCGAGGCGGGAGCGGCAGCCGGTCTTTCGACCGGCTGCCGCCGCCGCCATTGCAATGAAAGAAAAAAAAAATCGCCCCCTGATAGGCTACGTGACGATTCACGTAGCCTATCATGGCTAGATTTGCAAAGTCAGCCGTGATAGGCTACGTGAATCGTCACGTAGCCTATCACGGGTGACTTTAAAAAAAAAAAAAAAGAGTGTACGGATAATGGCGGCCCCAATAGGGAGCTGCCATTCCCCTTCCTTATTTGGTCGCTGTAGTCTACGTAAATGTTTACGTAGACTACGGCGAAAATAAGGGCAACGCTAATTGTTGTTCAGTCGTTCAGTCGTGTCCGACTCTTCGTGACCCCATGGACCATAGCACGCCAGGCCTTCCTGTCCTGCGCTCTCTCCCGGAGCGTGCTCAAGTTCATATTCATTGCATCCGTGATGCTATCTAGCCATCTCATCCTCTGCCGTCCCCTTCTCCTTTTGCCTTCAGTCTTTCCCAGCATCAGGGTCTTTTCCAGGGAGTTTTCTCTTCGCATTAGGTGGCCAAAATATTTCAGCTTCAGCTTCAGTATCTGTCCTTCCAATGAGCACTCAGGGTTGATTTCCTTTAGGATGGACTGATTGGACCTCCTTGCAGTCCAGGGCACTCGTAAGAGTCTTCTCCAGCACCACAGTTCGAAAGCATCAATTCTTCGGCGCTCAGCCTTCCTTATAGTCCAGCTCTCACAGCCATACATTACTACTGGGAAAACCATAGCTTTGATTAGACGGACCTTTGTCGGCAAGGTGATGTCTCTGCTTCTTACTATGCTGTCTAGGTTGGCCATAGCTTTCCTCCCAAGGAGCAAGCGTCTTTTAATTTCATGGCTACAGTCACCGTCTGCGGTGATCTTGGAGCCCAAGAAAGTAAAATCTGTCACTGCTTCCATTTCTTCCCCTTCTATATGCCAGGAAGTGATAGGGCCAGATGCCATGATCTTCGTTTTTTTAATGTTGAGTTTCAAACCAGCTTTTGCACTCTCCTCTTTCACCCTCAACAAGAGGCTCTTGAGATCCTCTTCGCTTTCTGCCATTAGGGTGGTATCGTCTGCATATCGGAGGTTGTTGATAATTCTCCCAGCAATCTTAATTCCGACCTCTGATTCATCCAACCCGGCATTTCTTATGATGTACTCTGCATATAAGTTAAATAAGCAGGGTGACAATATGCAGCCTTGTCGTACTCCTTTCCCAATTTTGAACCAATCGGTTGTTCCATGTGTGGTTCTTACTGTTGCTTCTTGACCCTCGTACAGGTTTCTCAGGAGACAGGTAAGGTGGTCTGGTGCTGCAGTCTCTTTAAGAATTTGCCAGAGTTTGTTGTGATCCACACAATCAAAGGCTTTAGCGTAGTCAATGAAGCAGAAATAGACGTTTTTCTGGAATTCTCTTGCTTTCTCCATGATGCAGCGAATGTTGGCGATTTGATCTCTAGTTCCTCTGCCTCTTCTAAACCCAGCTTGTACTTCCGGTAGTTCTCGGTTCGCATACTGCTGAAGCCTAGCTTGTAGGATTTTGAGCATCACCTTGCTGGCATGTGAAATGAGCGCAATTGTGCGGTAGTTTGAACACTCTTTGGCGTTGCCCTTCTTTGGAATTGGAATGTAAACTGACTTTTTCCAGTCTTGTGGCCACTGTTGAGTGTTCCAGATTTGTTGGCATATTGAATGCAGCACTTTAACAGCATCATCTTTTAGGATTTTAAATAGCTCGGCTGGAATTTGCGTTGCCCTTATTTTTGCCGTAGTCTACGTAAACATTTACGTAGACTACAGCGACTAAATAAGGAACGCGAATGGCGGCTCCCGATGGGGGCCGCCATTCGTGTACGCGCTTTTTTTTTTTTTTTAAAGTCACCCATGATAGGCTCCGTTACGATTCACGTAGCCTGTCACGGCTGACTTTGCAGATCTAGCCGTGATAGGCTACGTGAATCATCAGGTAGCCTATCAGGGGGCATTTTTTTTTTTTTTTTACTTTCACGTTCGCGGCCGGGTGAGGCGAGGCGCCTCCTCCCCAGCCTGAATTTCGGCTGGGTGAGGCGGGAAGCCTCCCCCCCGGCCTGAACTTCGTGGGGGGAGCAGCGAAGCGCCTCCCCCCCACCGCGAACGGCCTTCGACGACAGGTAAGTGACTTTCGTCCACCCCTAGTTTAAAGACAAAAAGTGAAAAAGGTCCTCCATTTGTCAAAAGTGGCTTTTAGGGCTCCTTCACATCAAGCTTTTATTCTATTGAGATTGCTCAGTCATGGAGGTTTGTGGGTCCTTTTCATGCTGTTGTTAACTTTGAGGGCACATCCAGAGGAATTTCCTGGTTATTTCATTCCAAAAAGATCCAGAAAGAATAAACCAGCTGCTAGATGGCGCTGTTTCATTGTGTTGGATGGAACCTTGAAAATAAATTGCTTCCCTTTTCAGCAGTCATGTGGTCACCATCTGGGGGCACACGATAAATGCGGAAAGGCTCCAGAATGGGAGGGCTGCCGGGGTTTTCTTTAGTGTAAGAGTGCCTTTAGGAACAGATTGGTGACCATATTTATTTATTTATGTATTTATTTATTTTTATACCGCCCAATAGCCAAAGCTCTCTGGGCAGTTCACAAAAATTAAAACCAAACAACACACAATAAAACAATTTAAAATATATAGAACATTAAAACCACAATATAATAATACAACCAAATTAAAACCTAGCAGCAGTGCAGGAGTTTAAAAATACAGATTTTTAAATTGTAAATCGTAAATCGTCATGTAGCCTATCACGGGTGACTTTGGAAAAAAAAAAGCACGTACGCAAATGGCGGCGCCCATGGGTCACTGCCATTTGCGTTCCTTGTTTTGGCATGTCTAGTGTACGTAAAGATTTAGGTAGACTATGGCAGAAATAAGGGAACACTATTTGCGTTGCCCTTATTTTCGCCGTAGTCTACGTAAATCTTTACGTAGACTAGATGTGCCAAAATAAGGAACGCAAATGGTGGTCCCCATGGGAGCCGCCATTTGCGTACGCGCTTTTTTTTTCCCCCAAAGTCACCCGTGATAGGCTACGTGACGATTTACATAGCCTATCACGGCTGACTTTGGAAATCTAGCCGTGATAGGCTACATAAATCGTTACGTAGCCTATCACGTGTGTGTGTGTGTGTGTGTTTTGTTTTGTTTTTACTTTTTTTTTCGCGGCCGGGTAGACGGGGCGCTCCTACCCGGCCTGAATTTCACCGGCGACGGATGGGGCGCCTCCCCCCCGGCCTGAATTTCAGCCGGTCGAGGCGGAGCACCTCCCCCCCTTGCCTGAACTTCGGGGGGAGAACCAAAGCGCCTCCCCCCCACCCCGAAGCAAGCTGCGGGACGAGGTAAGTCCCTTTCCTCCATCCCTAACTTTGAATCGGGCCCAGAAATGGACTGGCAGCCAGTGCAGCTGGAAAAGTACTGGCGTAATATGAGCTCACAGGCCAGTCCCTCTTAACAATCTTGCTGTCCTATTTTGGACCAGCTGAAGTTTCTGGACCGTTTTCAAAGGCAGCCCCACGTATAATGCATTGCAGTAATCCAGACAAGATGTTATCAGAGCATGGATCACTGTAGCTAGGCTATCTTTGTCCAGGTAAGGGCGTAGTTGGTATACCAGCCTAAGCTGACAAAAAGTGCTCCGTGCCACTGAGTTCACCTGTGCCTCAAGTGACAGTTCTGGATCCAAGAGCACCCCGAAAAGACAAATGTGATCCTTTCGGGGGAGTGCAACCCCCTCCAGAACAGGTTGAATATCACCTAGCCATGCAGATGAACCACCCACTAACAGTACCTCCGTCTTGTCTGGATTGAGTTTCAGTTTATTGGACCTCATCCAGTCCATTGCCGTGCCCAGGCACTGATTCAGAACAGCCACTGCCTCACCTGGATTTGATGAGAAAGAGAGGTAGAGCTGGGTGTCATCCACATATTGATGGCACCTCAGCCCACACCTCCGGATAACCTCCCCCAGCGGTTTCATGTAGATGTTCAACAGCATGGGGGATAAAATAGAGCCCTGTGGAACCCCATGGCACAATTGCCATGGCACAGAGCAATAATCCCCCAGCACCACCTTCTGGAATCGGCCATCCAAGTAGGAGCGGAACCACTGTAGTGCAGTGCCTCCAACTCCCAACCCAGGCAACCTATCCAGAAGGATACCATGGTCGATGGTATCGAAAGCCGCTGAGAGGTCCAGGAGAATCAACAGGGTCGCACTCCCCCTGTCCCTCTCCTGGGAGAGGTCATCCCACAGGGCAACCAAGGCAGTTTCCATTCCAAACCCAGGCCTGAAGCCCGATTGAAATGGATCTAGATAATCCATTTCATTCAAGCACCTACCTGCTCAAGCACCTTGCCTGGAGCTGTCCTACAACTACCTGCTGAAGCACCTTGCCCAGGAAGGGGATGTTGGCCACTGGCCTACAATCGTTAACATCCTCTGAGTCCAGGTTAGGCTTTTTCAGGAGTGGTCTAATTACCGCCTCTTTTAAAGTGGCAGGCACCACCCCCTCTCTCAAGGAGGAATTTACAACCTCCTGGACCCAGCCAGACATCCCCTCTTTGTTTGATTTAATAAGCCATGAAGGGCAAGGGTCAAGCACACAAGTGGTCGATCGGACTTGGCCAAGCACCTTGTCCGCATCCTCAGGCCTCAGTAACTGAAACTCATCCAATAAAACTGGACCAGATGGTGCTCTCAACGCCTCTACCAATGGAAATGCATTAATCGTAGTGTCCAATTCATGACGAATCTGAGCGACTTTTATCTTCAAAGTGCCATGCAAACTCATCACAGCGTGCTACCGAGGGTTCCACCGTCTCTCTCCCCAGCCCAGAATGTAACAGGCTGCAAACCACTCAGAAAATCTCCACTGGATGACACTGAGAAGATGCAATGCTGGTGGAAAAGAACTGTTTCTTTTCCACCTTCACCACCACAGAGTAGGCTTGATAGTGGGCTCTTACCTGTGTTCGGTCAGACTCAGCATGACTTTTCCTCCACCTGTGTTCTAGCTGTCTCCCCTCTTGCTTCATTGCCCTCAGCTCAGGTGTATACCGAGGAGCTGACCGGGCTCTGCTCAGAGGGAGAGCGCGCTTGGGTGCAATCGTGCCCGAGTCATCTCTGCATTCCACAGAGTGACCCGGGCTTCGACAGGAGCACCAGCCATACCAGCAGAAAAATCCCCCAGAGCCCTCTGGAATCCATCAGAATCCATTAATCTCTGGGGGCGGACCATTTTAATAGGTCCCCCACCCTTGCAGAGGGGGAAAGCTGCCATGAGTCTAAACCTCAGCAGGAAGTGATCTGTCCATGACAAAGGGACAGATGTTAATTCCTCCACTTTCAGATCACCATCCTCCTGCCCAGTCGAGAAAACCAGATCAAGTGTGTGTCCTTTTATATGCGTTGGGCCGATAACATGTTGGGACAGCCCCATGGTTGTCATGGCGGCCATGAAGTCCTGAGCCTCCCCGGATACAGCGGCCTCAGCATGGAAGTTGAGACCCCCCAGGACCATCATCCTAGGGGTCCTCAACACCAAATCCAAGACCACCTCCATCAGCTCAGGCAGGGAGTCTGATGGGCAGCGGGGTGGGCGGTACACCAACAGAATCCCTAATCTGTCCCGGGTACCCAACACAAGGTACAAACACTCAAGATCTGCACTCGAATGAGCAGGAAGCCTGGAAAGAGAGACTGAATTCCTATAGACTAGGGCAACCCCCCCTCCCCAACCCTTGAGTCGGTGTTGGTGCTGTACTGAGTACCCAGGAGGGCACAGCTGGGAGAGAGTGACCCCTCCCTGTTCCCCCACCCAGGTCTCAGTAATACATACCAGGTCAGACCCCTCATCCACAATCAAGTCATGGATGAGGGAGATTTTATTTTGGGCCGACCTGGCATTCAGCAGCAGCACCACCAGACCCGAGGGCAGACTGGTAAGGCTGCCAGGAACCATCAGGTTGGGGGAAGAACCAGAAGAGGAGACAGCTGTAAGGTATCTAGCCCCTCTTCTCCTCGGCTGGCCTGTTAATCCCCCAGCGCCATACCCCCCCGGCCCGTGACCACAGATATACTGGCACCTCCCCGACCCCCTGAGTTTCCCAATAGTCCTCCCAGGCACATATTAAAATGTTAGGGTATAAAATGTTCAACAGTATAAAAGAATATAAAAGTTAAAAGAGATAAAAGAGAACAGCAGCTAAGAAGGAGCAGATAAAGTCCACATTTGCCCCTTTCTCCCTCGTCTTTAAAGCTGCTGCCCTCTGCTGCTGCTATTTGCTGCTGGTATCTGTGGCTGCTGGTGTCTCTGGAGAGGCAGGTGGGTGGGTCTTCAGGTGCTGTTCTACGCAACTTTTTTTAGTCAAGATTTCTGAAGAAGTGAAAGTGTTCTCACATAAAAGATATTCCTCTTGTACTGGTGTTGGTGGAAAACTATTTCAATCAAATTTCTGTTTTTAGAAGAGAAATTCTAATTCTGACCTCCAAAATGACAACCTGAATTGCCCACCCCTTGCAAAAACCTGAATTTTCCCTCCTCCCATGGATCACACACCCCCTCCAAGAACAACCCAGATTGCTCTCTCCCCACACCCTGGCAGCCTGGAATCCCCCAATGCTGATACAGCATGGGTTGTCCCACCGTTAAGTTTGTGTGTTTGTGTGTTCTGTGTCTCCCCACCCTACAGTATGTGTGTGGTGTGTATCTCCACCCACCCAGTGTGTGAGTTTGTTGGTCTGTGTCTCTCCCCACCCTTCTGTATATGTTTGGATCTCTCCCCAGCCCCAGTGCGCATCCGTATGCCTGTCTTTCTTCCCATTCTCCAGTGTGTGTGCATGCTCTGGTCTGTGTATCCCCACCCCCTAGTGTGTCTCGACCTGTGTCTCCCCAGTCCCCAGTGTGTGCATGTGTCTGTCTCTCTCCCCAGGCCCCAGCATGTGTGTATGTATGTCTGCTCCCTGCCCACAAGGTGTGTGTGTCTGTGTATCCCCACCCCCACTCCTCAGTCTGAATCTGCATGTGTCTTCCCTCACCTCCCAGTTTGTGTGTCCTTTATTATTTCAACTAATAACAGAAACAAAAAATGAGGGGGGGCATCAGCAAAAGAAAAAGTGTATCCATTCACAATAACACTTGGCAACACCAATAACACAAAAAGAAGGAAAAGTGTGGGTGCTTGGAGGGAAAATTGTAAGCGAGCAGAATTTCTGACATTGCACAACATCCTTACTGATCACAGGGCATGTCAGTTAAGGCATCAGCCTCAGCCTCCAATTTCCTGGCCTTTTTGAGTTTGGCCCAAAATGACATAGCCTTAACTCCGGTCTTTTAAACCAGCATGTGTGTTTTTTTATAACTGAATAGAGTTATAGTTGGAGAGAGAGAGAGAGAGGATAGATATGTGGGGGATTGGACAGGGAAAAGTTCAGGCCAGAATGACTACAAATCTTCCTTAATACTCAGCGGCAAGCTTCCAAGCACACCCTTCTGTTATGGAAAGTTTTTTAAAAAATGCCCCTGGGAGGCTAGGAGCCAGTTGGCAAAGGTGATTTATTATTATTTATCCTCTCCAGACAGAGGGCGGGGACAAGATGTCAGTGGGAAACATTACAATATTTTGGGGGAGACAGAATGAGAATAAGAAAGGACTGAGGTGTAACCTCTGGAAGCATTTGGGGGTTATACCTGCTTCTCAGGAGATCTGATGAGGGACAGGCAGGTTTGCTATTACTGTGTTTTCTTTCAGCTACGCTCAACATGTCTTCTTGTAAATAAACTCAAATATTACAACATGCCATAAGCCTCAAAGGGACTACCTTCCAAAAGAAATCAAACTCAGGTAATCACAGCCCCGAAGGCCAGCCCTACAATCGGACTCAGTAATCTGCCTGCCTCAGTTCGCAGATTGGGTGCAGTAGTAAAATGAACACACACACACACAGCTGACCAACTCAGCTTATGACGCCACTGCCACTTTGCAGCTTAGTCCCTGGTTGTGACCATATTCCTGCTCATTTTGGTGTCATCAAAGGATTTTAAACAGTGGTTTGCTGCTGTATCTGGCACTCTGGAGTTGAGTGGGAGCTCAGCGTCTACATAATAAGTTGTGGCTATTACTACTCCCAGAAAAGGGTAAGGGTGTGAAGAGGGCATGGACGGGCAGAAGCAAAAGAGGCATGCACACAGGTGATAGACTGATGTCGGCAGCCTGGCTGGAGCAGGAGACAATCTTTGCTAGTCTACCTCATGGAGTGGCAGGGCTTAGGCTGAGGTTGATTGCGCCCATGGAAATTCTCACTGGTTGGGCGTGTGAGTGTGTGTGTGTGTGTGTGTGTGTGTGAGTGAGAGAGAGAGAGAGAGAGAGAGAGAGAAGGACTTCTGGGTGATTTTGTACTGCTCAAGTGAGATTTTAAAACACAGATTTCTTGCCTTACTGTTCATGCATTACCATGCTATACCACGACGCACTGCCTTCTCTTTCATATCTGAAGCATCCTTTATTTTATTTTTTCTTTGCACATATGAACTAAGGCCTATGTATTTGGGCATTGCTGACTAATAAGGAAATGATGTTTGAACCATGCTACATTGTTGCATCAAGGCCTCTGCTATCATAGATTTCATAACCTCTCTATCTCTCTTTTCTTTCCAGATATGGATTTCTGCATTGAATGTTCAGAAGACCAATATTCAAACTTAGAGCAGATTCAATGTATTCCCAAAGTTATAAGTTACCTCTCCTATGAAGAACCTTTGGGGATCACTTTAGCTTTCTCTGCTCTTGTAGATTTCATAACCTCTCTATCTCTCTTTTCTTTCCAGATATGGATTTTTGCACTGAATGTTCAGAAGACCATTATTCAAACTTAGAGCAGATCCAATGTATTCCCAAGGTTATAAGCTTCCTCTCCTATGAAGAACCTTTGGGGATCACTTTAGCTTTCTCTGCTCTTGGTCTTGCCCTGATCACAGCTTTGGTACTTGGAACCTTTGTGAAGCACCACGACACTCCCATAGTCAAAGCCAACAACCGGAGTCTCACCTACATCCTCCTCATCTCTCTCCTTCTTTGCTTCCTCTGCTCTTTGCTGTTCATTGGAAAGCCCAAAGCATTGACTTGCCTTCTCCAGCAAACAGCTTTTGGCATCATCTTCTCACTTGCGCTTTCTTCTCTTTTGGCAAAGACCATCATGGTGGTTCTGGCATTCATGGCTACCAAACCAGGATCCACAATGAGGAAATGGGTAGGGAAAAAGGTGGCCAATTTGATAGTCATTTCCTGCTCCTTAATTCAAACAGGACTTTGCATGATTTGGCTGAGTACTTTTCCTCCATTCCCAGATATGGACAGGCATTCACTGACTGGGGAAATTGTAGCAGGATGTGATGAAGGTTCTGTCACCATGTTCTACTGTGTCCTGGGCTACATGTTCTTTCTGTCTATTGCCAGCTTCACAGTAGCTTTCTTAGCCAGGAAGTTGCCTGACAGTTTCAACGAGGCCAAGTTCATCACCTTCAGCATGTTGGTCTTCTGCAGTGTTTGGCTCTCCTTTGTCCCAGCCTACCTGAGCACCAAAGGGAAATACATGGTGGCTGTGGAAATTTTCTCTATTTTAACCTCCAGTGCTGGCTTACTGGTTTGCATCTTTCTCCCGAAATGCTACATCCTCATGCAGAGGGCTGATCTGAACAACAGGGAGCAACTAATGAGAAAAAACTAAAGGAATCCAAGAATTAAAAATTACGAGAATCACTTTCCTTTTTTCTGATTTTGTAAGTAATTAGGCCAAGTTAAGATAACTAGATTGACTGTACATCTGTCAAAAGGATGCATCCTGTCCAATCATAGAGTAGGACCATTGTCTTTTCTTGTAGATAAGACAATGGTCCTACCCTATGATTGAACAGGATGCATCCTTTTGACAGATGTACAGTCAATCTAGTCCAAAGTCCTAGTGAGTGCAACAGCTTGTATTTCTAAGTAAACATCCCTTGGATTAACCAGCATAGTTACTCTCTCTTCATGGATCCACTAAAGAAGATAATATGTCTAAAATGCCAACAACAATAACAAAAAATGAACTAAAACCAATGCTTTCTGAGAAATGGTTATTCTTCAATTATGTGGTTTCCTTAAGTGATAACAACCATCCACAGGTTTCTGATTACATGTACAGTGACTACACCAATGTAGAGCCATATGCACACCTTCTCTTTAGCCTATGGCAGTCTAGAGCAGGGCCAAGAGATATGATCCTGATTCCCTATCCTGCGATGTAAGGATGAGAATAGGGCCATATATTTACCCACTTTGGGACAAAGAATGCTGAACAACTTGCCATGTGGGAGATGCAACAGCTGGTGGCATGTCAACAAGACACAGTCCAAATGCCAAATTAGACTACTGGAGGTCAGGGAGACGTAATGCCAACCGCCAATGCACCTCCAACCCCCACATAATTCTGATTCTCAAATGCACTTGATCTTCATTATTACCTTGTAGGCACCAATGTATGGAGAAAGGAGAGGGGGATGTTATGTATTAACCCTAATCTCCATAAGTTCTGGCTTGGCAACTTGTGCCCCCCTCCCAGATGTTGTTGGACTGCAACTCCCACCATCCCTCATCATCGACTATGCTGGTGAGGGCTGAGGGGAGTTGTGGCCCTCCAGCTATTTTGGCTGACAAGTTGCCCACCCCTGCCATGAAGAAAGAGATCAACATTGAGACTCCAGGCTGTGGTTCCAATGTGGTTCCCATTTCTGTATTCAAATATGGTCTCAGTTATTCTCACCAACCCCTCTGTGAGCCATTTGGCCCACATGAACTCTGTGTCAAACTAATTATAGCAGGCTGATCCTACTTTGGCTCTAGCCATGGAAACGTGGGTTTGCCATGCTGCTCATTTCAAGGAAAAATGTTTTGAGTCCTCCTGGTAAGGTCTCTGGTGAAAACAGCCACTTTCTCCAGGTGTTCTGCTGTGCTTGCAGTTTCAGTGCATAGGGAGCTATTTTGCTCCCCTGTAATTATCAGCATGTCCTTGAGTAATTTTTCTGCCAGCCAAGTCCCATAGGGATATCTAGAAAAATAATCCAAAGAGAAAAATAAGTAATGAAGACTAAAAAATAGTCATATAAGTGCCTTCTGTAGTGCTAGAAACATTGCACAAGGGCAGGAGCAGACAGGGTTCTGTCACTCTGATGGAGTGCATGTTCGCTCCAGCTGATTTATTGTCCTGTGATTTGTATGAAAGTGAATGAATTGTGACTAACTTCAGCAATCAGCACCTCAAGCCCACCGATTTCTCCAAAGAGTGCTCCACTTCTGGATCTTCCATGAAAAGTAACCTCAGCGTGCAGGTTCAGCAAAGTCCCAAACAGCCACAAAGGAATCTTGAGGTGCAACACGTAATAAGTGCAAACAACTGAAAAGGGAAAAGACAGACTCTGTTGCAGACATCAGCTGGATGAGGAGACAAGCTAGAAACAACTTATCAACATCATGAGCTGACATTCAACAGAAGTAAATGCTGTTGAAGGAAACAGAAGAATGTGTGCGTGGAAAGGAAGCTTCATCCTCCAATGGATGGTGCCATTGGTGTTGCTCCATTATATTGCTTGCAAGACATGTTCTATCTGCAACAACATTAAGACCTGATCCATGATCTGCAGCATAAGTGATCCTGTCCTGATTTCCCATGAATTCTATCAGCTGGGAAATGTTTCCATTGGAGTGATAGCTTCTCAAGTCTTTTTCCTTCATCTTTCTTCTGCTTTCAGAGAACAACCCTCTCAGATTAGCCTCAAAGAAGCCATGTAAGGATTTCTCTCCCTCCTCCCTTTATTACATCTGTATGCTTAGGCCAAAATAACCAGGCATCAGCAATTAAGCATCAGAAAATGGGAAAAGTTGTGTGCAGGATGCATTTAGGCTTTTCAGTTATTTTCTGTGCTCTGCTTCCTGAATGAGATCTTTATTTATTACAGAGGAATCACTCCAGGTTTATTTTCAATATTCCAGTCAACTGTCTTGCTTAGGACAGTGCAAGGACACCTCTCCCAGGAATTAGTCACAGTCAATACCAAAGACCAGATCAGCATGCTGTACCAAGTTCAAACTAGAGCTGTGCTGAATCCTGCCCCCTACTTTCAGGACTTTTTTCTCTCCCTGTAAAAGAGGCATTATTTTTTCTGCCTATTTCACAAGGAGGGTGAGAATTTTCTCCTTGGGGAGGGGGACTGGGTTTCCACATGCCTTTTTCAAGTTCAGGAAATGGCTGAAGGATCCTTTCTTTCTTTCTTTCTTTCCTTGAAAAATGCCTCCAGCACAAGGCTTTTAGAAACAGGCTTCTCCAGCCTGGCAGCACTTCCTGAACTCCTTTGGGACCAAATAACCTCACCCTCTCCTGTAGGCATTCGGGACAAACTCCCAGGCTGCAGAAGCTTCTCTGCAAAGAGTCCCAGGCTATTGCAAAGAAGAACAAATAGGACTTCCGGAGCTTTAGAAAAACTTCTATCTTGCTTGCTCTAAAAGCTCAATTGCTCTTGTTCTGCAGCCTAGGAACACCTGGAGAAGGAGAAAGTCATTCAAAATTGTCACCTACTAAGCCTCTTTCCCCAGAGTTTTCATTTCACCCCCACCCCAAATGGCCCCAAAAGGAAGAATCCAAATATTCAGCATAGCATGAGCTCAAACACAGGAATTTCCAGACAAGCACTATGTTATAAGGAAAATACCAGGCAGAAAGACAGTGCTCAGTTATTGTTCCAGTTCTCTGTGCCTACAACTAAAGACTTTTAAGCCAGAGCCTTACCTAGAGCACAGCTGCCTGCAGGCCATAAAATTTGGCTGAGGAATGGCCTAATCATTAACAGATCCTTGCTCACAAGTATATCTTTACTCATGAGGAGTCCGTCATCATCAGGTGGGCACTTCTGCCTCTGGCAGTTGGCCAGGCTTGAACCTTTAAGCACCTGCACTCCCTGGAGCTAGGTGGCCACTAGGCATCTGCCTCACATTCCAAAAGAAGGATAACTACATATTGGGATGAGTGCCCAAAGTGCCCAGGTTCCCCCTGATCTGCCTCAAGGACCCTTAACATGGGCAGCTCTTCTGTGATGTTCAGCTCAAGGAACTCCAGGTCATCCTCTAACGAGAAATCCTCCAGAGGAGGTATGACACTGACATCACTTAGTGGGGACACTAACCCTGTCCAGTAATTTTATGTATCCAGCATTCAACATGGCAATATCGCCAAGTTCCTTAACATGTGCCAGTATGGGGGGCTTTTTCATTCTTTGATTGTCAGTTTACCTGTCAACATTTTCATCCATTTCTCTCCCCCACATCTCCTCCCTCCCTCCCTCCCTTTCATGAACCTGGACACTTCAGTTTCACATAACTAGTTTATTTACACATTCCTATCTTACAAATATGGTCAATATCAAAATCAGATTGATTATGTCCTTTGCAGCCAAAGATGGAGAAGCTCTATACAGTCAGTCAAAACAAGACCTGGAGCTGACTGTGGCTCAGATCATGAGCTTCTTATCACAAAATTTCAGCTTAAATTGAAGAACGTAGGGAAAACCACTAAACCATTCTGGTATGACCTAAATCATATCCCTCATGCATATACAGTGGAGGTAAGGAATAGATTTCAGGGATTAGACCTGATAGACAGAGTGCCTGAGGAACTATGGACGGAGGTCCATAACATTGTTCAGAAGGCAGCAACTCAATCCATCCCAAAGAAAAAGAAATGCAAGAAAGCCAAGTGGCTGTCTGAGAAAACTCCCTGGAAAAGACCCTGATGCTGGGAAAGACTGAAGGCAAAAGGAGAAGGGGACGGCAGAGGATGAGATGGCTAGATAGCATCACGGATGCAATGAATATGAACTTGAGCACACTCCGGGAGAGAGCGCAGGACAGGAAGGCCTGGCGTGCTATGGTCCATGGGGTCACGAAGAGTCGGACACGACTGAACGACTGAACAACAACAACAACAACATCAAATGACCATAAGCAGAATATGATCAGGCAAGGCTAATTGCATTTTTTAAAAAAGTTTGCTTCATCTTATCCTCCTGGGGAAAAGGGCTGCCAAAATTATCAGGGATCTAGAAAACCTCCCCTATAGAAGGCTTCAATGTTTGGGCTATTTAATTTAGAAGAAAGGCAAATAATGGGGGAGGTTTATAAAATTACTTGGAGTTAGGGATGGCGGAGAATTTCTCCCCGAAACTTCGGGGGGCCGAGCGCCAACGTGTTCGGCCCCCCGAACAAGTTTCGGGGAGAAATCCTCCACACACACCCGCCCCCCGCACCCCCCCCGGGACGGGACTTACCTTCCCTGAATGTCCCTCCCGGCGGCGGGTCCGGCTGGCGGTTCATCAGGTGTTCGAGCGGGGCAGGAGTGGCAGCCGGTCTTTCAACTGGCTGCCGCCCCCGCCATTGCAATAAAAGAAAAAAAAAATGTCCCCTGATAGGCTACGTGACGATTCACGTAGCCTATCATGGCTAGATTTGCAAAGTCAGCCGAGATAGGCTACGTCAATCATCACGTAGCCTATCACGGGTGACTTAAAAAAAAAAAGTGTGTACGGATAATGGTGGCCCCCATAGGGAGCCGCCATTCCTGTTCCTTATTTGGTGGCTGTAGTCTACGTAAATGTTTACGTAGACTACGGCGAAAATAAGGGCAACGCTATTTGCGTTGCCCTTATTTTCGCCGTAGTCTACGTAAACATTTACGTAGACTACAGCAACTAAATAAGGAACGCGAATGGCAGCTCCCTATGGGGGCCGCCATTCGCGTACGCACTTTTTTTTTTTTAAGTCACCCGTGATAGGCTACGTGACGATTCACGTAGCCTATCACGGCTGACTTTGCAGATCTAGCCGTGATAGACTACGTGAATCGTCACGTAGCCTATCAGGGGGCGTTTTTTTTTTTACTTCCGCGTTCGCGGCCGGGCGAGGTGAGGCGCCTCCTCCCCGGCCTGAATTTCGGCCAGGCGAGGCGGGAAGCCTCCCCCCCGGCCTGAACTTTGTGGGGGGAGCAGCGAAGCGCTCCCCCCCACCACGAACAAGCTGCGAGGAAAGGTAAGTGACTTTCGTCCACCCCTACCTGGAGTAGAGAAAGTGCAGCAGTGCAATTAATAAAGAAGCCCCACTGAGTTCAGTCAGTGTGACTTTTCCAGGTAATGTGTATTGCAATTTGCAGAGGCAGTGGTGGCAGGACTGTGGCCCCCTGGTGTGGGCAGTGCCCAAGGGCTGGAAATTGGCCCCCAGGCTACCCAAAGTTGCCCACTCCTAGGGATGGCGGAGAATTCCGCCACAAATTCCAGTGAGGCCGGATTCTGTAGAATCCGCCCCCCCCGGAATCCATGGCCGAACAGCCTCCTGCCCCCGCCCCCCTGCAGAATCCTGGGACGGCAGCGGGTGTGGTGGCAGCAGGTGCAGCAGGGGCAGTAGGGGCAGCAGTGGGGCGACGGGGCGGTGGCGGTGGCGGATTTGACAGCGGGGGTGGCGGGGCAGTGGTGGCAGGTGCGGCTGCGGGGGCAGCTGGGGCGGGGCAGCAGGTACGGCGGGTGCAGCGGTGGGGGCAGCGGAGGTGGCAGCAGCAGGGGCGGGAGCGGTGGGGCAGCAGATTCGGCGGTGGGGCAGTGGTTGGTGCAGTGGGGGCAGTGGGGCAGCAGCAGCAGGGGTGGTGGAGGGGTGGCAGGGGTGGGGCGGCGGGGGTGATGGGTGCAGCAGCGGGTGCTGCAGCAGGGCGGCGGGGGTGGCAGGGCAGCGGCGGCAGGGTGGCAGGGGCGGCAGCAGGTGCAGCGGCGGGGGCAGCTGGGCGGCGGCGGGGCAGCGGCGGGGCGATGGGTGCAGCAGGTGCTGCGGCAGGGCGGTGGGTGCAGTGGGGCGGCGGCAGGTGCGGCAGCGGCAGCGCCTGGTCTCCTTGCTGGCCACGGCAGGGCGCAGCATACGCAAATGGCAGGGGCTATGGCGGCCACTATTTGCGTTTGCTATTTTTCGCCATTCTAGCCTAGGTAAATATTTATGTAGGCTAGAATGGCAAAAAATAGCAAACGCAAATGGCACCGTAGCCGCCGCCATTTGCGTATGCATTTTTTTTTACTTTGCCATGATAGGCTACATAAATATTTACATAGCCTATCATGGTTAAGTACAGGGATGCAAACGGCTGTGGCTACGGCCACCGCCATTTGCGTCCCTGCTGCACAGCAGCCAGATGTCCGGCTGCGGGCGGAGCCAGCCGGCAGCTCTGCGGATTCCGCGGAGCAGAGCCGGCCGGGCAGGACTCTGGGGGGAGGGACAGAGTGCCTCCCCCCCATCGAGGATTCTGGGGGGAGGGACGGAGCGCCTCCCCCCCACCACAAGACAGATCCGTGAAATGGTAAGTGACTTTCGTACATCCCTACCCACTCCTGGATTGGAGTGTCAGACTAGGTCTGGGGAGTCCCCCCTCAGCAATTTTGCTTACTGGATGACCTTGTGCTGGTCAAGGGATAGGTGAGAAATTTGTTGGTTTTGCATTTAAATGAGCATCTCCCAAATTTGCACTTCCCATACCTATTCAGGAACCAGAACACGTCAATATAGTGATATTCACACTTTTCCGAATTTTGTGGTACAATCGCCAAAGGAAAGATGCATGCAAGACTGTGTATAATATGGGGAAAGAGAGCAAAATGAGTACAGCAGGGGAAAGTGCGCCCAAATATACATTATATTAGGGGAAATCACTTTGTAAAAAGTGTGTATACTAAGAAAAGTGTATACAAACTTTCATGTATTTGGAAAAGATATAAGGATGAACACATAGAGATAAATGTGCATGGAAGTACATATGAAATTTTGTGTGGAAATGTGATGAAACAGGCTTAATGTAGAAAAACTGAAAAAAACCCAAGAAGTATCAAATTTGACTGATTTGTCCATGCCTAGGTTGGTCAGCTTTCTTGGCCTAACCTACCTCACAGGGCCATTGTGAAGGTAAGATGGGGATGGGAGAACCCTGTAGGCCACCTTGAGCTCCATAGAAGAAAACCAGGACATGAATATAATAAATAATATATACAGAAGATATATGTGGGCAGAGCTGTCTAATAAGGGTCAGATCTTTGAACCATGTTATTGTGATGTTTCAAGGCCTTCACTGTCTCCCTAGAATACATCTGTCTCTCATAGGGATGTCAGAGAATTCCGCCATGGACTCCAGGCTTGCCTTTTTCTATACCTAAGGGAGAATGTTGTGTTTGAAATAGGGATGTGTAAATCGGAAAAAACTTCATCTTGCTGAAGTTCTCTGAAGTCTGAATTCCACCTCGAAGCTTGTTCTGACTCGAGACAATATCAGATTGTAAGCTTTGTTTTTGTTTGTTTTTCATGTGAAAATCCATGCTTATTTTTCTGCATATTTTTCCAAATGTGTGCATCAGTTCTGTGTGTCTTTGAAATGTATGACTTCTTCTCCCACTGATTAAAGTGTATATGTGTGCATTTTTCAACAGTATACATTTTTTCATGTGGAATTTTCAAATGTACACATGCTGTCAAGCACTTCTTTCTTCTTCTGTGAATCACTTTGTAAGATCGCAAGTGTGTGGACTTTGACCACAGATTGCATCTGAGTCCATGTTTGACCCGAAGTTGCAAACTGGGCAAATCCTGATCAAAAACGAGCTGAAACCAGTTTCTCATACTTCCCAAATTTGAAGTTCTAGCCTTGCAAGTGCATTCTTCAGAATAACGTAGAATTAACGCTTTGGAAGCCTGGGGAAGGAGCCTGGGGAAGGAGGACCAGCCAGCAGCTGCACCAGGTGGATCCTGAGCCTGAGCGTGCTTCTGCCCCCACCCACAGGTACTTAAGGCGGGGCTGCCAGAGGCTGCTCGGAAGGAGCCTGGGGAAGGAGGACCAGCCAGCAGCTGCACCAGGTGGATCCTGAGCCTGAGCCTGCTTCTGCCCCCGCCACAGGTACTTAAGGCGGGGCTGCCAGAGGCAGCACCTTGGCGTCGCTCCAAGTGCGACGCTAAGTGCGCACTTAGCATCGCACTTGGAGTCGTGTCGGACCTGAAGATCTACCCACCTGCCTCTCCAGAGACACCAGCAGCCACAATACCAGCAGCAAATAGCAGCAGCAGCAGAGGGCAGCAGCTTTAAAGACCAGGGGAAGGGGCAAACGTGGACTATCTGCTCCTTCTTAGCTGCTGTTCTCTTTTATCTCTTTTATATTCTTTTAAACTGTTGTGTATTTTATATCTTAATATTTTAATATGTGCCTGGGAGGACTATTGGGCAACTCAGGGGGTGGGGGAGGTGCCACCATAACTGTGGTCACGGGCAGGGGGAGGTATGGCGTTGCGGGATTAACAGGCCAGCTGAGGAGAAGAGGGGCTAGACACCTTACAGCTGTCCCCTCTTTTGGTTCTTTCCCCAACCTGATGGTTCCTGGCAGCCTTACCAGTCTGCCCTCGGGTCTGGTGGTGCTGCTGCTGAATGCCAGGTCAGCCCAAAATAAGACCTCCCTCATCCATGATTTGATTGTGGATGAGGGGGCTGACCTGGCATGTATTAATGAGACCTGGGTGGGGGAACTGGGAGGGGTCACTCTCTCCCAGCTGTGCCCTCCTGGGTACTCGGTGCAGCACCAACACCGACTTGAGGGTCAGGGAGGGGGGGTTGCCGTGGTCTATAGGAATTCAATCTCCCTCTCCAGGCTTCCTGCTGATTCGAGTGCAGATCTTGAGTGTTTGTACCTTGTGTTGGGTACCCAGGACAGATTAGGGATTCTGTTGGTGTACCGCCCACCCCGCTGCCCATCAGACTCCCTGCCTGAGCTGACGGAGGTGGTCTCGGACTTGGAGTTGAGGACACCCAGGATGATGGTCCTGGGGAATCTCAACTTCCATGCCGAGGCTGCTGTATCCGGGGTGGCTCAGGACTTCATGGCCGCCATGACAACCATGGGGCTGTCCCAACATGTCATCGGCCCAACGCATATAAAAGGACACAAGGTTGATCTGGTTTTCTCGACTGGGCAGGTGGATGGTGATCTGAAAGTGGAGGAATTAACATATGTTCCTTTGTCATGGTCAGATCACTTCCTGCTGAGGTTTAGACTTCTGGCGGCCTTTCCCCTCTGCAAGGGTGGGGGACCTATTAAAATGGTCCCCCCCCCCGGAGATTAATGGATTCCGATGGATTCCAGAGGGCTCTGGGGGATTTTCCTGCTGGTATGGCTGGTGCTCCTGTCGAAGCCCAGGTCGCTCTGTGGAATGCAGAGATGACTCGGGCGGTTGACACGATCGCACCCAAGCGCCCTCTCCCTCTGAGCAGAGCCCGGCCAGCTCCTTGGTATACACCTGAGCTGAGGGCAATGAAGCAAGAGGGGAGATGGCTAGAACGCAAGTGGAGGAAAAGTCATGCTGAGTCTGACCGAACACAGGTAAGAGCCCACTATCGAGCCTAGTCTGTGGCGGTGAGGGTGGCAAAGAGACAGTTCTTTTCCACCAGCATTGCATCTTCTCAGTGTCGGCCAGCGGAGCTTTTCCGAGTGGTTCGCGGCCTGTTACATTCTGGGCCAGGGAGAGAGATGGTGGAACCCTCGGTAGCACGCTGTGACAAGTTTGCGTGGCACTTTGAGGATAAAGTCGCTCAGATTCATCATGAATTGGACACCACCATTAATGCAGTTCCATTGGTAGAGGCGTTCAGAGCACCGTCTGGTCCAGTTTTATTGGATGAGTTTCAGTTACTGAGGCCTGAGGATGCGGACAAGGTGCTTGGCCAAGTCCGATCGACCACTTGTGTGCTTGACCCTTGCCCTTCATGGCTTATTAAATCAAACAAGGAGGGGATGTCTGGCTGGGTCCAGGAGGTTGTAAATTCCTCCTTGAGAGAGGGAGCGGTGCCTGCTGCTTTAAAAGAGGCAGTAAGTAGACCACTCCTGAAAAAGCCTAACCTGGACCCAGAGGATGTTAACAATTATAGGCCAGTGGCCAACATCCCCTTCCTAGGCAAGGTGCTTGAGCGGGTGGTTGTAGGACAGCTCCAGGCACTCTTGAATGAAACGGATTATCTAGATCCATTTCAATCGGGCTTCAGGCCTGGTTTTGGAATGGAAACTGCCTTGGTTGCCCTGTGGGATGACCTCTGCCGGGAGAGGGACAGCGGCAGTGCGACCCTGTTGATTCTCCTGGACCTCTCAGCGGCTTTCGATACCATCGACCGTGGTATCCTTCTGGATAGGTTGTCTGGGTTGGGAGTTGGAGGCACTGCACTACAGTGGTTCCGCTCCTACTTGGATGGCCGATTCCAGAAGGTGGTGCTGGGGGATTATTGCTCTGTGTCATGGCAATTGTGCCATGGGGTTCCATAGGGCTCTATTTTATCCCCCATCCTGTTTAACATCTACATGAAACCACTGGGGGAGGTTATCCGGAGGTGTGGGCTGAGGTGCCATCAATATACGGATGACACCCAGCTCTACCACTCTTTTTCATCAAAACCAGGTGAGGCAGTGGCTGTTCTGAATCAGTGCCTGGGCATGGTAATGGAATGGATGAGGGCTAATAAACTGAAACTCAATCCAGACAAGATGGAGGTACTGTTAGAGGGTGGTTCGTCTGCCCGGCTAGGTGATATTCAACCTGTTCTGAAGGGGGTTGCACTCCCCCGAAAGCATCAGGTTCGTAGTTTGGGGGTGTTCTTGGATTCAGAACTGTCACTTGAGGCACAGGTGAACTCAGTGGCACGGAGCACTTTTTATCAGCTTAGGCTGGTATACCAACTACGCCCTTATCTGGACAGAGATAGCCTAGCTGCAGTTATCCATGCTCTGATAACTTCTCATCTGGATTACTGCAATGCATTATACGTGGGGCTGCCTTTGAAAACGGTCCGGAAACTTCAGCTGGTCCAAAATAGGGCAGCAAGATTGTTAACAGGGACTGGCCTGCGAGCTCATATTACGCCAGTACTTTTCCAGCTGCACTGGCTGCGAGTCCATTTCCGGGCCCGATTCAAAGTGCTGGTGTTAACATTCATAGCCCTTAACGGCTTGGGGCCAGGTTACCTGAAGGATCGCCTCCTCCCATATGTGCCAGCCCGGACCTTAAGGTCATCATTAGAGGCCCTTCTCCGTGAGCCCCTGCCAAAGGAAGTGAGGTGGGTGGCTACTAGGAGGAGGGCTTTTTCTGTTGTGGCTCCCCGGCTCTGGAATGAGCTCCCTAGTGAGGTTCGCCTGGCGCCTACATTGTACTCCTTTCGGCACCAGGTGAAGACCTTTTTATTTTCCCAGGCATTTTAGCTTTCTAAATTTTTATCTTTGCTGTTTTAAATCTGTAGTTTAAACTCCTGTACTGCTGCTAGGTTTTATTGTGGTTGTATTGTTATATTGTGGTTTTAATGTTCTATATATTTTAAATTGTTTTATTGTGTGTTGTTTGGTTTTAGTTTTTGTGAACCGCCCAGAGAGCTTCGGCTATTGGGTGGTATAGAAATGAAATAAATAAAATAAATAAATAAATAAATAAATAAATAAAATGGTACATGTATACTTACAATTCTTTAAAAGGCCTTCAGAGATCTCTGTCAGGACTGTCTCATACATTTGAAGAGAGGCCGGTGAAAAGTTCAGTTCACATACTGCTGAAGCCAAGCTGGTAGGATTTTGAGCATCACCTTGCTGGCATGTGAAATGAGCGCAATTGTGCAGTAGTTTGAACACTCTTTGGCATTGCCCTTCTTTGGAATTGGAATGTGAACTGACCTTTTCCAGTCTTGTGGCCACTGTAGAGTGTTCCAAATTTGTTGGCATATTGAGTGCAGCACTTTAACAGCATCATCTTTTAGGATTATTAATAGCTCTGCTGGAATACTGTCATCTCCGCTAGCTTTGTTGTTACTAATGCTTCCTAAGGCCCACTTGACTCCACTCTCGAGGATGTCCGGCTCAAGTTCAGTGACCGCACTATCATGGCTATCAGGGACATTCAGATCTTTCCTGTATAGTTCTTCTGTGTATTCTTTCCACCTCTTCTTAATCTCATCTGCTTCTGTTAGGTCCCTCCCTTCATTGTCCTTTATCATGCCTGTCTTTGCACAAAACATTCCCTTGAGATCTCCAATTTTCTTGAAGAGATCTCTAGTCTTTCCCATTCTGTTGTTTTCCTCGATTTCTTTGCATTGTTCATTTAAGAAGGCCTTCTTGTTACTTCTTGCTATTCTCTGGAACTCTGCATTCAGTTGGATATATCTTCCCCTTTCTCCCTTGCTTTTTGCTTCTCTTCTTTCGTCAGCTAGTTGTAAAGCCTCATCAGACAGCCACGTGGGTTTCTTGCATTTCTTTTTCTTTGGGATGGATTTTGTTGCTGCCTCCTGAACAATGTTACAGACCTCCATCCATAGTTCCTCAGGCATTCTGTCTATCAGGTCTAATCCCTTGAATCTATTCCTCACCTCCACTGTATATTCATAAGGGATATGATTTAGGTCATACCTGAATTGTTTAGTGGTTTTCCCTACATTTTTCAATTTAAGCTGAAATTTTGCAAGAAGCAGCTCATGATCTGAGCCACAGTCAGGTCCAGGCCTTGTTTTGACTGACTGTATAGAGCTTCTCCATCTTTGGCTGCAAAGGACATAATCAATCTGATTTCGATATTGACCATCTGGTAATGTCCATGTGTAGAGTCATCTCTTGTGCTGTTGGAAAAGAGTGTTTGCTATGATCAGCATGTTCTGTTGGCAAAACTCTATTAGCTTTTGTCCTGCTTCATTTTGTACACCAAGGCCATGCTTGCCTGTTATCCCAGTGATTTCTTGACTTCCTACTTTAGCATTCCAATCCCCTATGATGAAGAATACAGCTTTTTTGGTGTTAGTTCTAGAAGGTGTTGTAGGTCTTCATAGAACCGATCAACCTCAGCTTCTTCGGCATCAGTGGTTGGGGCATAGACTTGAATTACTGTGATGTTGAATGGTTTGCTTTGGATTCGTACTGAGGTCATTCTATCGTTTTTGAGATTGTACCCCAGTACTGCTTTTCCCACCCTTTTCTTGACTATGAGTGCCACCCCATTCCTTCTAAGGGATTCTTGCCCACAATAGTAGATATGATGGTCACCTGAATTAAATTCGCCCATGCCTGTCCATTTGAGTTTGCTGATTCCCAAGATGTCGATGTTCAGTCTTGCCATCTCATGTTTGACCACCTCCAGCTTACCTTGATTCATTGATCTGACATTCCAGGTTCCTAAACAATATTGTTCTTTACAGCATCAGATTTTCTTTTCACCACCAGACACATCCACAGCTGAGTGTCCTTTCGGCTTCAGCCCAGCTGCTTCACTCTTTCTGGCGCTACTTGGAAATACCCTCTGCTCTTCCCCAGTAGTATATTGGACACCTTCCGACCTGAGGGGCTCATCTTCCAGCATCATCTCTTTTAACCTTGTGATACGTTCCATGGGGTTTTCTTGTCAAGAATACTGGAGTGGGTTGCCATTTCCTTCTCCAATTTCTTCTTCTTTTTCTACATTTCTTCTTCTTCTTCTACAGACACCTGTAGCTTAGCACAAACACAGCCTCTCTTCTCAGATGCATCCTAGGCCCTGGTAAGAGCAACAGTTTGGAGTTCATTAGCATGGAATGTGTTGCGGTGACAATATCGACCACTGATTCATCTTATCAGCCAAGAGGCCCACTAGCAAGAGAACTGCACTAATAATGAACCAAGGAAGAAGGCATTATGGATCTCTAGGCCCCTCAAAGCTCCTGGTGACTTGGTTACAAGCCTGGGGCCATTACAGAGCCTTGGGGCCATTTTACAGGGGGACATCCAGGCTAATCTACCCAGGCAGAGGGAATCCATGATCTGGCTCTCTCCTCACTGGCCTAGAATGGTTTAAAGAGTTGTTTAAGATGGGATGAGGTTAATAAAACTGTAGACTATTTCACAGTAGCATACACAATTCACCAAGATGTGAGCCTGTAGTCAAACAAGTGGGTATACAAAATGATACGTGCAATTTTATCTGTGTCTGGAACATCAAACTAATCTGAGCAGGAAGCTGGTGCCTCTCACTCTGAGCAAAGAAAGGCTGGACGGACCTGGTCACCTGCCACTTGCTGATGCTTCTGTGTTTTGTTATCTTTGGTGCTGCAATGATGGTGGCATGTGGAAAGCGGGTTTTCTCCTCCGTAATTATCAGCATGTCTCTAACTGTCCTCCTCACTAATCCCCAAGGGTTATCTTGATGCCTCTAAAAGAAGAATAACCATGGAAAACCTTGTATATGACATATGCTGATAATTTTAAGGAATGTCTACACTGCAGGGCTGTATTGGGATTTCTGCAAGAGATAAACCATTCCAAGTAACCTGAGAAATCCACAACTACTACTGCTATTGCTTTTCCAAAGGATTGCTCCATTTCTGGTTATTGTTTGGTGCATTACTACCAAGAATGGGGGATACTGGGCTCAACAATACTACAAGTGAGAAGGATCTTGGAATTGATGAAGATCACAAGGTGTATATGAGCCAACAATGTGATGTGGATGCAAAAAAGGCAAATCCTATTTTGGTCTGCATTAATAGAAGTATCGCCTCCAAATCCCATGAAGTACTAGTTCCCCTCTACTCAGCACTGGTTAGGCCTCACCTGGTGTACTGTGTCCAGTTCTGGGCACCACACTTTAAGAGGGATGCAGCAGACAAACTGGAGAGGGTTCAGAGGAGGGCAACGAAGATGATCAGGGGACTGGAAACAAAGCCCTATGAAGAGAGACTGAAAGAACTGGGCACATTTAGCCTTGAGAAGAGAAGAATGAGGGGAGATAGGATAGCTCTCTTCAAGTACTTGAAAGGTTGTCACAGAGAGGAAGGCCAGGATCTCTTCTTGATCATCTCAGAGTACAGTACACGGAATAATGGGCTCAAGTTACAGGAAGCCAGATTCCGGCTGAACATCAGGAAAAACTTCCTGACTGTAGGGATGGCGGAGAATTTCTCCCCGAAACTTCGGGGGGCCGAGCGCCAACGTGTTCGGCCCACCGAACACGTTTCGGGGAGAAATTCTCCGCACCCCCCCCGCACCCCGCACCCCCCCCCCCAGGACGGGACTTACCTTTGCCGAATGTCCCTTCCGGCGGCGGGTCCGGCCGGCGGTTCGGCGGGTGTTCGTGCGGGGCGGGAGCGGCAGCCGGTCTTTCGACCGGCTGCCGCCGCCGCCATTCCAATGAAAGAAAAAAAAACAAAAACGCCCCCGTGATAGGCTACGTGATGATTA
This sequence comes from Heloderma suspectum, assembly GCF_057233095.1. Classification (NCBI taxonomy): domain Eukaryota; kingdom Metazoa; phylum Chordata; class Lepidosauria; order Squamata; family Helodermatidae; genus Heloderma; species Heloderma suspectum. The sequence goes on along the minus strand of NC_139463.1, from coordinate 87,553,889 downwards.
ACGTAGCCTATCATGGCTAGATTTGCAAAGTCAGCCGTGATAGGCTACGTAAATCATCACATAGCCTATCACGGGTGACTTAAAAAAAAAAATTTTTTTACACTATTTGCATTGCCCTTATTTTCGCCGTAGTCTACATAAATCTTTACGTAGACTACAGCGACCAAATAAGGAACGCGAATGGCGGCTCCCTATGGGGGCCGCTATTAGCGTACGCGCTTTTTTTTTTTTTTTAAGTCAGCCATGATAGGCTACGTGACGATTAACGTAGCCTATCACGGCTGACTTTGCAGATCTAGCCGTGATAGGCTACATTAATCGTCATGTAGCCTATCACGGGGACGTTTTTTTTTAAAAAAAAAAAACTTTGGAGTTCGCGGCCGGGCGAGGCGGGAAGCCTCCTCCCTGGCCTGAATTTCGGCCGGGCGAGGCGGGAAGCCTCCCCCCCGGCTTGAATTTCGGCCGGGCGAGGCGGGAAGCCTCCCCCCCTGGCCTGAACTTCGCGGGGGGAGCAGCGAAGCGCCCCCCCCACCGCGAACAAGCTTCGACGACAGGTAAGTGACTTTCGTCCACCCCTACCTGACTGTAAGAGCAATATGACAATGGAACCAATTACTAGGGGAGGTGGTGGGCTCTCCCATACTGGAGGCCTTCAAGATGAGGCTGGACAGCCATTTGTCAGGGATGCTTTGACTTGGATTCGATGGTCTTATAGGTCCCTTCCATCCCTACTATTCTATGATTCTATGAATCCAATATGCTATATTGTGTAAGGCCACATTTTCCCCTTTTTGAACTAATGCAGAGGTGGGGAGCCTTTGCTGGAAACATCTCGTCTTCATTGCCCAAAGCCTTCTCTGTTTGGCTTCATCATCGTCTGGGCTTTTTAGAGACACTGTGCACATGGACTATAATTTTGAATTGTCAAAGACTTGCCATAGACAGTGCTGTGAGGCTTTTCATAAACTTGAACTCTCATTGCTGTAGACTGTGTGTCTGTATTTGTAGTCAGCTCAGTGTACAGCAGGCTGAGTTTGATCTATAACTTTTGGATTTCCTTCTGCCAGAACTCATGCAGCATAGAGTTGCCGATGCAAAAATGATGACCTAGAACTCTTTGCGTGTGTGGGTATGCCCGTCCCTTGATTTTGATGGGCCCTGAGCATGCAGCCAGAAGAGCAGTATGATTGCTGGATCTGCTCCATCATGCCTTACCATGCAAAAAGTGTTTTCCATTCATTGTGTTAAATTGCAAAAAAAGGTTGTTGTGTGTATTTTATGATTTCTTAAATATCATAAAATATATGTGATATTTGCAGATGTTTTTACTGTTAGCTGCAACTCCAAATGATACTGAGTGTGGTTCCCAATAGTTGACAGGGGCAAAGACAGAGACAAGTAGAGAAAGACAGAGACAAATAGAAAAAGACAGAAAAATAGAGAAAGTAGCAGACAGATAGAGAAAGAGAAAAAGATATCCCAAATGTGCGTCATTGAGACTAGTGTAGGGCAGAAAGGTTTAAGTAAGTGAGTTTAACTTGCAGAGAAGACATGTGAAGAGACAAGGCTGGTGCATGGAGTGGAGAGTTTTATATAGAAAGTTTAAAACATGATCTGCAATACAGGCAGATCAGACCTTTGTAGCTCAAAGCTATTCAGATATTCAGAAAAAACTACAGAAGCTCGACGGCTCTGCAGAGAAGAATTTGACGAAATTATTGAAAGTGACTCAGAAGGTATATGTGAATAGGGATCAGGAAAAAAAGAAAAAGAAAGAGAGAAGAATGGCCAAAAAGGCAAAATTGCTCGCTGCAGCATTAGTGGAGCAACGTGGTGAAAGACGAGGAAGAGACAGAGGACCAAAAGGACGTAGACGAGGGAATGAGAGAGGATCTGGCAGAAAAAGAGGAGTCTTAGAAAGGAACCAGTGCACCCAGTGTAGACAAGATAGACATTGGTAGCATGAATGCCCAAATGGAACAAAGGAGAGAACCAAAGCTGCCAGAACGGGCAAGGGAGAAGACAGGTTGGTTAGCAACCGAACTGGCAAATGCAGGGGTCTACAAGAATGTACGAAGAAGCCCCCTTTCTTAGAATGGCTGAGGCCGAAAGTCTTGAATAGGACAGACCGGGCCCCCTTAATCTCAGCCCCGGGGAGCCCCTGGTCACTGTAGGGATGGCGGAGAATTTCTGAGAATTTCTCTACGAATCTCGGTGAGGCCGAATCCCAACGCATTCGGCCCCCTGAAATTGGCGGTGAAATTCTCCGCCACCCCCCTGCCACCCCCCCCCCGGGATGGGACTTACCTCCTGCGAATGTCCCTCTCGGCGGGTGGGTCCCGGTGGTGGTTCGGCAGCGATTCGGCGGGGGCAGGGGCAGCGGCCGGTCTTCCGACCGGCTGCCGCCGCCACCATTACAAAATAAAGTTAAAAAAACACAAAACCCCGTGATAGGCTACGTAACGATTAACATAGCCTATCATGGCTAGATTTCCAAAGTCAGCCGTGATAGGCTACATTAATCGTCACGTAGCCTATCACGGGTGACTTTGGGGGGAAAAAAAAAGTGCATAAATGTTTACATAGTGCGTAAATGTTTACATAGCCTATCACAGCCGATTAAAAAAAAACAAATGCGCATACGCAAATGCGTTCCTTATTTTGCATTCCTTATTTTGGCATGTCTTAGTCTACGTAAACATGTACGTAGACTAAGACGGCGAAAATAAGGGGAACGCAAATAGCGTAGCATCTACGCTATTTGTGTTCCCCTTATTTTTGCCGTCTTAGTCTACGTGAATGTTTACGTAGACTAAGATGTGCCAAAATAAGGAACGCAAATGGCGGTGCTCATGGGCGCCACCATTTGCTTATGCATGTGTGTGTGTGTGTGTGTGTGTGTTTTAATCAGCCGTGATGGGCTACTTAAACATTTATGTACCCTATCATGGTGTTTTTTTAAAATTTAGCCATGATTGGCAATGTAAATCTTTACGTAGCCTATCACATTTTTTTTTTTTTTTTTTTAAACTTGGAAATGGTGGCGGCGGCAGCCGGTCAGAAGACTGGCCGCCGCAGCCGCCGCCGAACCACCGCCGCAGCTGCCACTGGAGCCGCCGCCGCCACAAAGATCTGCCCCAGGTAAGTCCCGACCCGGGGGGGTGGCGGGGGGGGTGGCGGGCCGTTCCGCCACCGAGTTCAGCGGCCGAATGCGCTGGCATTCGGCCTCCCCGAGATCCATGGCAGAACTTTCGTATATCCCTACCGCAGACGGTGACTGTAGCCATGAAATTAAAAGACGCTTGCTCCTTGGGAGGAAAGCTATAGCACAGCTAGACAGCATAGTAAGAAGCAGAGACATCACCTTGCCAACAAGGTTCGTATAATCAAATCTATGGTTTCCCTAGTAGTAATGTATGGCTGTGAGAGCTGGACTATAAGAAAGGCTGAGCCCTGAAGAATTGATGCTTTCGAACTGTGGTGCTGGAGAAGACTGTTACGACTCCCCTGGACTGCAAGGAGGTCAAATCAGTCCATCCTAAGGGAAATCAACCCTGAGTGCTCATTGGAAGGACAGATACTGAAGCTGAAGCTCAAATATTTTGGCCACCTAATGCGAAAAGAAAACTTCCTGGAAAAGACTCTGATGCTGGAAAGATTGAAGGCAAAAGGAGAAGGCGATGGCAGAGGATGAGATGGCTAGATTGCATCACCGATGCAATGAATATGAACTTGAGCACACTCCGGGAGAGAGCGGAAGACAGGAAGGCCTGGCGGGCTATGGTCCATGGGGTCATGAAGAGTTGGACATGACTTAATGACTGAACAACAACAACAAACCCCATAGAACTTAATGGGACTTCTGAGTAGATATGGCTAGGATTCTGCTGTTGCTGGTAAGCCTTGACTAGTGGGGGTCCCTCTCAACATTATCCATAGCCCATTGAAGCTTCTTGTGTTGATCATTCTCTGTTCAAAGAAATCCGACTCTTCTGTTTGCAAGTTACCTCAGTTCAGACTGTTATCTAGCTAGCTACTCTCCAACATTGCATTCAACTGTAACAGTATGGAAACACGGCAGGACTGCATTTCTTACGCATATGTAGCAATGACAACAGAAATTGTTGGATATTTTCCCACACACTACATCCTAGAGCAGTGGGATTTTTACACTGTTCCCGCCATTGTCAAAACACACCTGGTCATATGAATGGCTACTCTTCTGCTGACATCTACACAGCGGTACCAGCACGATACTGAGATGAGTCCATAGCAAGCAGTTCAGATCACTGATCCAATTCCCAGTCCCCACCAGAGGAGACCCGTTGAAGCAATGCAACTTAGAGAAGTGTGGACTTACCAAGTTCCCACTGGTTCAGTGTGTCTACTCTAGCTGAGAGTAGCAATTGGATTTAGGCCATTATCTCCCTTTCAAAACAGAAGCTCTGCATATCTGTGCGGAAAGGGGACTGTGTGATATGAAAGATCAAATCTCATAAGCATGTGACAGACTGTTAGACCTGGATTGAAATCCTAAGCATATTTACTAGGAAATCCCCTCAGACTTTGTGGGACCTATGTAAACATGTGTAGCATGTTTTCTTTGGAGGGCCAGACTAAGCAGCTTTACATCTAGGAACATCTCCTAATTTCATATGCCGTAAAACATGTTTAAGATCCTTTCTTTGAGGAACAGGCTGAGAAAACTGCCCGGTAATATTTTTCAAAGGGTTAGAGACGTGGAATTACAAATAATTATTTATTATATTTCTATACTGCCCCATAGCCAAAGCTCTCTTGGTGGTGTACAAAAGTTAAAACATTAAAATACAATAGTCAAAGTTTAAAAAAACATTTACATAAAACCATATGGACAAAATAGACAACAACACATACGAAAAACTATTATTATTTTTCCTAGACTGGAATGCCTTTCTGGCAGGAACCTATGTGCCTCGCTGTGAAGCTGAAGGTCTGCTCTGATGTTGCTGGATGGTTCAGCAATGGTTTGTTCTAATGGGGACTTTGGCACAATGAGCCCTAGCTGTGGAACTGTGTTCTGGATGTGCAAGATTTCACTTTTGTCTTCTGATTTCATTTTCTGTAACTGACCATCCAAGTAGCAATGGAACTACTGTAAATCAGTGCCCCAGTTCCCCAACCCAGAGAGCTGATCCAGAAGGATACCATGGTCAATGGTATCAGAAGCCACTGTGGGGTCCAACAGAACCAACACGGTTGCACTCCCATCTTTCTCTCAGCAAAGGTCATCCCAGAGGGTGGCCAGGGACAGGGAAATTCCTAGTTCTCCACTTCTGGGTCAAGCTTAGGGTATTTTGCAGGAACAGCCTGATTAGTGCCGTTTTTAAGAAGGCTGGTACCACCAGCCCTCTCTCAAAGAGTAATTTACATCCTCCTGGACCCAGCCAACCACCCCCCTCCTCATTCTGTGTAACAAATCAAGATGGACAGGAGCTGAGGATACAATTCATATACTCAATGCTGTTTAATGCTCAGTGCTTAAATTTAATATGTCAATATGAAATTATCTTCAAGGTCCCACTCCCAACACTACTCCTCTTCTCAGTCAGACATCAGGGCTGGCCCCAGAAAATTGGTTGCCTTGGGAGGATCAACAACTCGCACTCCTCACCCACGCAAGTAAAGCCAGGCTACTCTGGCACACAAGGCAGAAAATCCTGCTATCCCCCCTCCTCATCGTGGACCTTAAAAATACAAGAATGACAAACTAAACAACTACCATGTTGGTGTCCTCCCTGATTCCCAAAATCTGATGCCTGAGGCAAGTGCATGACTCTGGGTAATGGTAGAGTTGACCTTCTCTCTCTCTCTCTCTCTCTCTCTCACACACACACACACACACACACACACGCACACACACACATACACTCACTCACTCACTCACTCACTTTCTGTATATTGATGTATCTAGGTATATCACTGAAATTTAAATTCTTGTCTTCTTTTAAAAGTGGCAGTCCCATGCCACTAGACATTATCTAGGCAGCCATAGGATTTTTTTTTTTGGTTCCTGGGAAACAAGGTCGCCCAACCCCAGCAACTGCACTCCCCACCCCTTACCCTGCCCCCCCATAGCCGGCACAATTTGTTTGTTTGTTTCTGAGAAATAAGGATGTCCAACCTCAGTTCCCAGAAATGGCACTCCCTGCCCCCTTCCTTGCCCCCTCATAGCCAGCACAGTTCTTTCCAACCCGCTGCCCTCACTATGCTTGTAAATGGAGCACGTTGAGGGTGAAAATAGGAAAATTTCTGGACACAGGGAGGGGAGGAGACCGCAGAAGCTATTTTGAACAGTTTCCTATTGGGTCTCCAGTCCCCCTCTGTTCTCCTCCCTGAAGCTGCAGCTAGACGCTAGACTCTCTATCCTGTGCTGCGGCTGTCCTGCGTAGGCTCGTCAGTAGCCTCTGAGGTCAGAGGCTGGTGCCTCTCTTGATAAGATGATGCCCTCGCTGTCTCCATTTTAATGTCTTTTGAATTTATGATTCCAATTCCCCTGGTGAATGAACTTCATCCAGTGATTCACTTCAGTTCTTCTTTCAAATAATGGCTTTCAAGAACTTTGTTTGTGGTCTCCGACTTCCTTGGCTTTTGGTGTATCAGGTTTTCCTTTGCACCCAGAGTTCCATGTCAAAAGATTCTGCATCTCTAGGTTCAGTTGATGTGTGTGTAATCTGCATGCATCTATGTAAATAGGCACACATCACAACAGGTTGAACAGAAGGGTGCCAAGCTAACTCGGGCTTTGCATCAGGGTGGGTGGGCCTGTGATGGGAGGGGAGCCAGTCAATACCATCTGAGGGAGGTGCAGCACAAATGTCAATCGGTCAGGTTACAGATTGAGCAAGGGGTCTCAAATCTCCTCCCGGTGAACCTGGTTGGTCCACAGGTGGCAGTGATCTGAGCTGGTGCTGCCTGGATATCATGCTGCCCACATGCATTGAGAGGGCAGAGCTGCCCACAATAGACACTAAGGACTTAGTTGAGATCCTGGGGACCATTTTGTGGAATGGCATCTATGCCAGTCAGCCTAGGCATAGGGAATCCATGAGCTCTCTCTCCTCCTCAGTGGCTTATACTTGTCTAAAGAGGTGTGTGTGTGTGTTTAATATTTTTGTTGTTCAGTCGTTCAGTCGTGTCCGACTCTTCGTGACCCCATGGACCATAGCACGCCAGGCCTTCCTGTCCTGCGCTCTCTCCCGGAGCGTGCTCAAGTTCATATTCATTGCATCCGTGATGCTATCTAGCCATCTCATCCTCTGCCGTCCCCTTCTCCTTTTGCCTTCAGTCTTTCCCAGCATCAAGGTCTTTTCCAGGGAGTTTTCTCTTCGCATTAGGTGGCCAAAATATTGGAGCTTCAGCTTCATTATCTGTCCTTCCAATGAGCACTCAGGGTTGATTTCCCTTAGGATGGACTGATTTGACCTCCTTGCAGTCCAGGGCACTCGTAAGAGTCTTCTCCAGCACCACAGTTCGAAAGCATCAATTCTTCGGCGCTCAGCCTTCCTTCTAGTCCAGCTCTCACAGCCATACATTACTACTGGGAAAACCATAGCTTTGATTAGACGGACCTTTGTCGGCAAGGTGATGTCTCTGCTTCTTACTATGCTGTCTAGGTTTGCCATAGCTTTCCTCCCAAGGAGCAAGCGTCTTTTAATTTCATGGCTACAGTCACCGTCTGCGGTGATCTTGGAGCCCAAGAAAGTAAAATCTGTCACTGCTTCCATTTCTTCCCCTTCTATATGCCAGGAAGTGATGGGGCCAGATGCCATGATCTTAGTTTTTTTAATGTGGAGTTTCAAACCAGCTTTTGCACTCTCCTCTTTCACCCTCAACAAGAGGCTCTTGAGATCCTCTTCACTTTCTGCCATTAGGGTGGTATCGTCTGCATATCGGAGGTTGTTGATAATTCTCCCAGCAATCTTAATTCCGACCTCTGATTCATCCAACCCGGCATTTCTTATGATGTACTCTGCATATAAGTTAAATAAGCAGGGTGACAATATGCAGCCTTGTCGTACTCCTTTCCCAATTTTGAACCAATCGGTTGTTCCATGTCTGGTTCTTACTGTTGCTTCTTGGCCCTCGTACAGGTTTCTCAGGAGACAGGTAAGGTGGTCTGGTACTCCCATCACTTTAAGAATTTGCCACAGTTTGTTGTGATCCACACAATCAAAGGCTTTAGCGTAGTCAATGAAGCAGAAATAGACGTTTTTCTGGAATTCTCTTGCTATAGGTTGAGATTAATAAAGCTGCAGACTCTTTCAGAGCAGCACACATAGTTCTGCAAGTGGGTACAGATGCTAAATGAGATGAGGATTACTTCTGTGTCTCCCCAAAACAGCCTGAGCAGGAAGCCGGCTGACACTCCCCTTGCTTGGGCTAAGGGAGGCTGGACGCACCAGGTCACCTACCACCTGCCGCTGCAGCTGAGTTTGGCTCTTTTCGTGCCACAGTAATGGCAGCACAGGGAAAGGGACTTTTCTCCCCTGCAATTATCGGCACGTCCCTGATTAACTGTGCTCCTCACTAAGCCCCAAGGGAGATCTAGAGGCCTCAAGAAAAATTAACAATAATACTGGAAAATCCTGTAAAAGACATCCACAATGCTCAGAGCAGTGCAGAAGGGCCAGAGGCTCTGTCCGTGAGGTTGTTGATCATTTTCAGGGATTTCTGCAATGCAGGACTGTCCCGGGATTTCTCTCAGGGAAAAACTAATACAAGTAGCTTGAGAACTCGGCAACTATTGGGGCCAACTCTCTTGCAAAAGATTGCTCCATTTCTGGGTCTTGTTTGTTGCACTAGTATAGGAAAGGGTCTAAATCTCCGTGGGGATACAGCAGTGCATGAAGCAGTACCAAGCCCTCCTAAACGTTTTGAAATAAAGGATCGCGGAATGAGTGAAGTCATACTCTGATATTGACCAGTTTTTCAGTAGGGTCAGCTCCCATTCAAAGCAGGTTGTAAGCAGTCCATCGCTGAGACATTAACTGCTCTGGAGGAAAACAATGGAATGTGGGTCTAGATGGGAACGTTTCTCCTCCAAATGGTGGTTTTCTTGGTGTGGCTGCTTGTGCTGCTGCCACATGTTGTGTGCAAGAGAGATTCTCTTCATCCCAGCATGAAGACTGCTTCCAGTATATGCAGAGTAAGTGACCACATCGCGAGTGGGCATGAGTTTTATCAACCGGAAGACCTTGTCATCGGAGAAATTGCTTCTATGTTCTCTTTCCTGCACCCCTCTACAAAGTTCAGTGCAAAGCCATCTCCACTGTTCATGGAGGAACTCATGTAAGGACTTCTCCACACCCATAACATCTTTTTGTTTAGCCCATTATAACTTGAAGCAGATTAATATCCAACTGAAAGCTTGAAAAATGGTTTCCGTTCAATACGAAAAAATGTATCTAGGCCACCTCTGGGTTTTCAGTGATATTTTTTGTTAATTGGTAAGAATTAATTGATTTTTTCTATCACTTGATTATAACATGAAATGAAAATTAAGGAAATAAAGGCAAAAAGTCTTTTTTTCTGTTCTTTCACATGGCCTCTCTATGGTGCAAGTGGAAACTAGATCAGTTTTTGACCTTTTTTGTGGCATTATGCCTGACACAATGTTATTGCAGCACTCCAGGAACAACACAGAGCTGGAGTAATTTCATGCAGTTAGAATGCTGATGCTACACATCATGCAGAAGAGCAACCAATGTCCCATCACAGAAAATCAAGTCCATAAGAAATTCTATTTCTCTAAGATGCTTCAGCTATTGTTATTGTTTCAGTACATGGTATGTATTTTCTATTGCAGTGTGATGCCAAAGAATTACCAGCATATCCTAGCCTTAGTATTTGCTACAAAAGAGATCAACGAAACTCCCTCACTCTTACCTAATGTCACTTTGGGGTTTCGCATCTATGAGAGCTACTACAATCCACAGATTACTTATATGGCCACCCTTGGTCTGCTTTCTACACTGCATAGATTCCACCCCAACTACAAGTGTGATCTGCAGAACAATTTGATAGCCATCATTGGAGGAATGTACCCTCTCATCTCTCTTCAGATTGCCACAATTTCACAGCCTTACATGATTCCACAGGTAGGTTTGTAGTCATGAATTGGCTTCTTCCCTCATAATAGCAGAAAGAGCAGGCTTTCCCATTTGAATTCTGGCTCCTTCCTCACATCAGTTAAGAGGCACAGGCTGACAGAGTGGGCAGTCAGTGTTTCTGCAAGGTGGTTCTGTGACTGGTATTTTGCTCCAAAGGTGAGAGGGAACCCCAAACAAAGAAAAGAAAGCAGGAAGGTGCTGGCATTTATCCATTGTGAGTCCCATACATGCAAGTTTCATCTGGTGTTTACACCTTGCAAAATAAAACACATTGCAAAAATTGCCCATGTATACTTACAATTCTTAAAAAGGCCATCAGAACAATGATAAATCCAGAGAATGAGAAGATGTTGCGCAGAAAGGCAATGAAGTGGCTTTTGAGACTTAAAACCTTAGTTCCACATGACCTCAAGGAAGAGGTGGATTTGCTTTCCTCTCATGTAATTCAGACCTTATAGCTAGAGACACTTCTCCTTGGAGTACCAATACAACCAGTTTGTCCCTGACATTTAATCACGACTTATGTCTAATGCCTGTGTAGCAGATTGATAACCTCTGTTGTATGGTACAAATTGTATCACCTTCCACCATCTTTTCACCTGCCTCTCTTCAAATGTATGAGACAATCTTGACAGAGGTCTCTGAAGGCCTTTTAAAGAATTAAAGAGGTGGATGGGTGCTATCTGCCACCAAGGGAGCACACGTGATGGAAAATGGCAATGGTTTGGGAGCACGTGACCATGGGGCTGTACTCACAGCTCAGCATGCAGTGCTGAACCACTGGGCCCACAATAGGTGGAGGCCACTGTCAGACCTATTGCCGCAGTCTGGCAGGGAAGGAGACATAACTAGTAGCCCAAAGGCCCTGGTCTCTCAGGTCCCAGTGCATAGAAGGTTATTAGCGGCCCTTCCACGGAAGGCCTCGACATAAGTCAGCCATGCCACTCCTAAGGTGAAGGCCAATTGCAGAAGAAGCAGCCCGGAAGGGCATTGCTCCTCTCACGGGATTAGTGAAAGGACCTAGCATTGCCCCGTATATGGGTGTCTGGGCGTGTGGGGGTAGGGACAAGAGATCCTAAGTTAACCCTGCAGGACTCAGCCAGACACTAGCGAAAGGGGAGTGAAGTGGCTGGGGCTACTGTAGATATGACTGACGGAGCCGCATGTGGCCCAGGAGTCATATATAGGGGGTGTGGTTGTCTCACCCATATTCAGGGCAGCCGTGCCAAGGTCCCTTATAGGTAGGGGGGATGATGCCTAGGGTTGGCGGAGAATTTCTCCCCAAAACTTCGGGGGGCCGAGCGCCAACGTGTTCGGCCCCACGAACAAGTTTCGGGGAAAACTCCTCCGCACCCCCCCCTGCCCCCCGCACCCCCCCGGGACGGGACTTACCTTCGCCGAATGTCCCTCCCGGCAGCAGGTCCAGCCGGCGGTTCGGTGGGTGTTCGAGCGGGGCGGGAGCGGCAGCCGGTCTTTCGACCGGCTGCCGCCGCCATTGCAATGAAAGAAAAAAAAAAAACGCCCCCTGATAGGCTATGTGACGATTCACGTAGCCTATCATGGCTAGATTTGCAAAGTCAGCCGTGATAGGCTACGTTAATCGTCACGTAGCCTATCACGGGTGACTTAAAAAAAAAAAAGTGTGTACGGATAATGGCGGCCCCCATAGGGAGCCGCCATTCCTGTTCCTTATTTGGTCGCTGTAGTCTACGTAAAGATTTACGTAGACTACGGAGAAAATAAGGGCAACGCTATTATTGAACAGCGTTGAATAGGTAGGGTGAGAGTATACAACCCTGACGTACTCCTTTCCCAATCTTAAACCAGTCCGTTGTTGCATGGTGTGTTCTTACCATTGCTACTTGGTCGTTATACAGATTCCTTAGGAGGCAGACAAGATGACTTGGTATCCCCATCCCACCAAGAACTTGCCACAATTTCTTATGATCCACACAGTCCAAGGCTTTAGAATAGTCAATAAAACAGAAATAGATGTTTTTCTGTAACTCCCTGGCTTTCTCCATTATCCAGCGGATATTGGCAATTTGGTCTCTAGTTCCTCTACCTTTTCTACACCCAGTTTGTCTCGTTCCATGAATTGCTGGAGTCTACCTTGCAAGATCTTGAGCATTACCTTACTGGCATGTGAAATAAGTGCCACTGTTCGATAGTTGGAACATTCTTTGGTGCTTCCCTTTTTTGGTGTGGGGATATAGGTTGATTTTTTCCAATCTGTTGGCCATTCTTGTGTTTTCCAAATTTGCTGGCATATGGCATGCATCACCTTGACAGCATCATTTTGCAATATTTTAAACAGTTCAGCTGGGATACCGTCATCTCCTGCTGTCTTGTTATTAGTAATGCATCTTAAGGCCCTTTCAAACTCACTCTTCAGGATGTCTGGCTCTAGCTCACTGACCACACTGTCAAATCTATCCCCAATATTATTATCCTTCCTATACAGATCTTCCATATTTTCTTGCCACCTTTTCTTGATCTCTTCTGCTTCTGTTAGGTCCTTGCCATCTTGGTTTTTGATCATACCCATTTTCGCCTGGAATTTACCTCCGATGTTTCTAATTTTCTGGAAGAGTTCTCTTGTCCTTCCTATTCTATGATCTTCTTCCACTTCCACACATTGCTTGTTTAAAAATAATTCCTTATCTCTTCTGGCTAACTTCTGGAATTTTGCATTTAATTGGGCATATCTCCCCCTATCACTGTTGCCTTTTGCTTTCCTTCTTTCTTGGGCTGCTTCCAGTGTCTCAGCAGACAGCCATCTTGCCTTCTTGGTTTTCTTTTTCTTTGGGATGTTTTTTGTTGCCGCCTCCTGAACAATGTTGCGAACTTCTGTCCATAGTTCTTCTGGGACCCTATCTACTAAATCTAGTCCCTTAAATCTATTCTTCACCTCCACTGCATATTCATGAGGAATATGAGTGAGCTCATATCGAACTGATCTGTGGGTCTTCCCTATTCTCTTTAGTCTGATTCTAAATTGTGCAATCAGAAGTTTGTGATCTGAACTACTTCTCTAGGGTCCTACAGTCAGCTCCAGGTCTTGTTTTTACCCACTGTACAGATGGCCACCACCTTTGGCTACAAAGGATGTAGTCAATCTGATTTCGGTGTCGACCATCTGCTGAAGTCTATCTATAAAGTTGTCTCTTAGGTTGTTGGAACAGAGTGTTTGTTATGCACAGTGAGTTGTCTTGGTGAAATTCTATCAGCCTATGCCCTGCTTCATTTTGTTCTCCCAGACCATGCTTGCCCGTAATTCCAGGTGTCGTTTGACTACCCACCTTAGCATTCCAATCTCCTGTAATGAAAATAACATCTTTGTTTGGTGTACTATGCAGTATGTGCTGCAGATCCTCATAGAACTGATCTACTTCTGCTTCTTCAGCATCTGTGGTTGGGGCGCATATTTGGATCACTGTGATGTTAAATGGCTTACCCTGAATTTGAATTGAGATCATTCTGTCATTGTTTAGATTGTATCCAAGCACTACTTTAGCCACTTTATTATTAATTATGAAGGCTACTCCATTTCTTCAGTGGTCCTCTTGTCCACAGTAGTAGATCTGTTGGTCATTTGATGTGAAGTGGCCCATTCCAGTCCATTTCAGTTCACTGACACCCAAAATGTCTATATTTAATCTTGACATTTCCCCAATAACCACATCCAATTTGCCCTGGCTCATAGATCTTACATTCCAGGTTCCTATGGCGTGTTGATCTTTAGAACATGGGATTCGTCGTTCACCACCAGCACCATCAGCTGCTAGCTGTCCTTTCGGCTTTGAGCTAGCTGCATCATCACATCTGGGGCTAGTTGAACTTCTTCTCTGTTCCTCCCCCATAGCATTTTGACCATCTTCCAACCTGGGAGTCCCATCTTCCGATGGTATACTGACATATCTCTGGTTGTACTGATCCATTTAGTTTTCATGGCAAGAATACTGGGGTGGGTTGCCATTTCCTTCCTCAGGGATCGTATTTAGTCTGACCTCTCTGCCATGACCTTCCCGTCTTGAGTGTCCCTTCACGGTTTAGCTCGTGACGTCATTGAGGTGCTCCAGCTCCAGCACCAAGACAAGGTAATGATCTCCTTCACTTTGTTTATTATGATATAATGTTTATAGTGTTTATTATGATATAGTGTTTATTATGATATAACACAAAAAAGGAGAAAGAAAACAGAAGTATGCAAACATTTACCCTGGCATACTGCCTAGACATCTTATCAGCTATAGCCCAGACAGCACTTCAAAATAACAGTAAAGATAGCTCAGTTCCAACTCCGGAGGCTGAGAGAGTTGGTTCCCTTGTTTTAATTTTAATACCAATTAAAAATGATTCTGCAGCATCAGGATCCAAAAATCTTTTCATCTGGCCTTCAAAAAGAATGCAAAATGTAGCCTTATATTTAATATGATATTGCAGGTTAATTTGGTTTGCCAAACTTTTTGCCTTGGTGAATTGCCTTTTCTGTCAGCGATTTCTTTATTAAAATCAGGAAAGAGCATAATCTTGTCATTTGCTGGTCCCCACCAAAGCTCACCTCATTCTCTTGCCAGATGCTTATGGTAATTTTTCTAAGACTCATGAAAATTGAACAATAACAGTCCCAAAAGTCCCTTTAGTGCCACGTATTGAACCAGAAACATGATATGCATGCAAGTAAAAAGTCAGATGGTAAAGCAAATAGCTCATGCAAAAGTTTATCCATAAATTCAGCCAAACCTATATGAATAGCCACGTCTTTAATACCAAGGATACATAGATTCGCTCTGTGTGTGAAAGCATCCAGTTGAGAGATTCAAGCAGACAAAACATTGTGAGACACAGACACTTTCATGGTCTATGTTTTTAACATAGACACAAATGGTGTATTGGACGCCACTTGCAGCCATAAAGCCCTGAGTTTACCCTACTTGCAGGCATTTACAGCTCTATTTACATAAAAACCAGTGCTTTACAGCCGCAAGTGGCATCCACTATGCCATTTGCGGCTGTATTAACCCAATGAATACGGTAATGGCAGATGCCATTACCATATTGCCAGTGCCACAGAGCAGGAGTGTATCTCCGCGAAATCCCCCAGATGCAGAGCAGCCCCGGAGGATTCCGCAGGAGAGGAACAGATCACATCCCCCCCCGTGGACACCGTCGTGGGACAGATGGTGAGTGATCCACCCACCCCTAATTGGTATTAAAATTAAATTAAAGGAACCAACTCTCTCAGCCTCCGGAGTTGGAACTTAGCCATTTTTACTGTTCTTTTGAAGTGTTGTTTGGGTTTTAGCTGATACGATTTTTAGGCAGTATGCCAAAATAAATGTTTGCATATTTAGTCACGGCTCTGTTTTGTGTATAAGTCTATGGGCCCATGAAGTCAGCGGGATGTGCCCATAGACATATATGCAAAATAGAGCCATGAATCTTGCATATAAGCCTGTGGACACATAGACTTATACACAAGATTCATGATTCTATTTGCGTATAAGTCTATGGGCACATCCTCCCGATCACCTTCTTTTTTTTTTTTTTAAGACATGGCAATCGGCAGGGACAGGGAGGAGGCAAATGGTTCTGGCTGGCAGGAGGGAAAGTAAGTGCCCCCAAGCCAGTCCCCCCCCCCTGGAATCCGAGCGGAGCGGAACTGCTCTGCAAGATTTTAGGAGGGAGGAATGGATCACCTCCCCCCCACACACAGATTCCCAATTGGAACAGACAGTGGGGAATCCATACACCCCTAGCAGGAGCTCATCTGCTGATCTCTTTTGCGAAACAATAAAAATGAGTTGTACCCTTTGTGCTGTGTGTTGGTTCCCTTCTTGAGAGGTGAATTGACCAGTCCTCCAGGAAGAATGATTTAGAGCATCTCGTTTACGCAGCTGCAACAGCAAGCATGAAATAGCGTTCATCTGCAACTTTCCCAGTATAGACTAACAGTGCTTGTTCAGAAGGAAAACAATCAGAACTTTCCCAGCACATTTCACAGTAGCATACTATTTCACTGTAGGATACACAATTCACTAGGGATGTACGAAAGTGACTTACCTTTCCGCGGATTATGTTGATGCTGGGGGGGAGGTGTTCCATCCCGCCCCCCGGAATCCTGGCCGGGGGGGAGGTGCTCCATTCCTCCCCCCGGAATCCTGGCCGGCCGGCTGTGCTCCGCAGTGATTCTGCGGAGCCGCCGTCCGGCTCCGCCAGGAGCCGGACATCCGGCCACTTGCTAGCAGGGACGCAAATGGCAGCGGCCATAGCCACCACAGTTTGCGTCCCTGCAGTCAGCCATGATAGGCTACGCAAATGTTTACGTAGCCTATCATGGCTGACTTAAAAAAAAAACAAAATGCACGTACGCAATTTGCGTTCCCCTTATTTTCGCCGTCTTAGTCTACGTAAATGTTTACGTAGACTAAGACGTGCCAAAATAAAGAATGCAAATGGCGGCAGCCATGGCCGCCGCCATTTGCATACGCGCGTGTTTGTTTTTTTTAATACGTAATATTTACATAGCCTATCATGTTTTTTTAAAAAAATCTAGCCATCATAGGCTACGTAAATCTTTACATAGCCTATCATTTTTTTTGTTTTGTTTTTTTACCTGGAAATGGCGGCGGCGGCGGCAGCCGGTTGGAAGACTGGCCGCTGCAGCCGCCGCTGACGAACAGCTGCTGGAGCCACTGCCTCCAGGAAGATCTGCCCAAGGTAAGTCCCATCCAAGGGGGGTGGGGGGGTGGCGGGCCGTTCCGCCACTGATTTAGGGCGGCCAAATGCGCTGGCATTCGTCCTTCCCGAGATCCGTGGCGGAACTTTCGTACATCCCTACAATTCACCAAGATGTGAGTCTGTAGTCAAGCAAGTGGGTATACAAAATGATACGTGGAATTTTATCTGTGTCTGTAACACCAAACTAAGCTGAGGAGGAAGCTGGCGCCTATCGCTCTGAGCACAGAAAAGCTGGACGCACCTGGTCACCTGCCACCCACTGCTGCTTCCATGTTTTGCTGTCTTTGGTGCTGCAACGATGGTGGCACATGGGAAGTGAATTTCCTCCTCCGTAATTAGCAGCATGTCTCTAGCTGTCCTCCTCACTAATCCCCGCGGGTTATCTAGATGCCTCAAGAAGAAGAATAGCACTGGAAAACCTTGCATATGACATGGGCTGATAATTTCAAGTGCTGATAATTTTGAGGAGTGTCTACACCGCAGGGCTGTCTTGGGATTTCTACAAGAGACAAACCATTCTGAGTAACCTGAGAAATCTGCAACCAGCAGTGCCACTGCTTTTCCAAAGGATTGCTCCACTTCTGGTTATTGTTTGGTGCAGTAGAAGAGGAAAAGGCCTAAATCCCCAAGGGGATAGAGACATGCATGAAACAGACAGTGGCAAAAAAGGAATGAGATCTTTAAAATGCAGGGACTATTGCAGATGTCATCTTAGATCGATTGATCAGTTGTTCAGTAGGGTCAGCTCCCATTCAAACTAGGGGATTAATAGACTGAGGCTGAGATTAAATGCTCTTGAGGAAATCAGGGAAATGTATGTCTAGATGGGAACATTTGTCCTAAAAATGATGCTGTTCTTGGTATTGTTGCTTTGGTTGTTGCTTCATTCTGTATGCAAGTCAGATTCTGTTCATTCCAGCAAGACTCATTCCAGCAAATACAGAGTATGTGATGGCATCCACTACTTGGCATAAGTTTTATCAATGAAGATACATTATCATCAGAGAAATTGCTTCTACATTCCCGTTCCTGTACACTTCTACAACTTTCAGTGAAAAGCTACCTCCAATGTTCATGAGGGAACAGCACCTCCCTAGAATCCTTTTGCTTAGACTTTAATAACTGAGAGGAGTTAATTATCCAATAGAAAGGTTTTCAAAGTGTTCATTGTATAAGAAAAAAATGGAATATTGTGTACTGTTCTGGTCACCGAACCTAAAAAGGACAATGTAGAGTTGAACAAGTGCAGAGCAGAGCAACTAAGGGTGCAACCTATGCATGTTTAGACCAAAAGCTCCCACAATTCCCATCCGTGTTGCTGGGGAATGCTGGGATTTGTTGGGCTTTTTCTGTCTACATATGCATAGGATTGTACCTTAAAATGATTAAGGGGCAGGAGCAACTCCCCTATGAGGAAAGGTTACAACATCTGGGATCATTTAGCTTAAAGAAAGGCGACTGAGAGGAGACATGATAGAGGTGTGCAGACTTATGCATGATGTCAAGAAAATGGATGGGGAGATATTTTTCAGGACAGCACATAGTTAAACGATGGAATTCAGTACCACTAGATATAGTGATGGCCACCAATTTGGATTGCTTTAAAATGGGATTGGAAAAATCCATGTAGGATAAGGTTACTAATCCACTGACAAAGTGCCCCATGATATCCTGATGAGCAAACTAGCTCAAAGTGGGCTAGATGAAACAACAGTCAGGTGGATCCACAGCTGGCTACAGAACTGGACTCAAAGAGTGCTTATCAATGGGATCTTCTCAAACTAGGGAGAGGTAACGAACGGGGTACCACAGGGCTCAGTCCTGGGCCCAGTGCTCTTCAACATTTTTATTAATGACTTGGAGGAAGAGGTGCAGAGAATGCTGATCAAATTTGCAGATGACATAAAATTGGGTGGGATAGCTAATACCCTGGAAGACAGAAACAGTATTCAGAGTGATCCTGATAAGCTAGAGCACTGGGTAGAAAACAACAGAATGAAAAGTATCATAGAATCATAGAATAGTAGGGTTGGAAGGGGCCTACAAGGCCATCGAGTCCAACCCCCTGCTCAATGCAGGAATCCAAGTCAGAGCATCCCTGACAAATGGCTGTCCAGCCTCGTCTTGAAGGCCTCCAGTGTGGGAGAGCCCACCACCTCCCCAGGTAATTGGTTCCATTGCCGTATTGCTCTGACACTCAGGAAGTTTTTCCTGATGTTCAGTCGGAATCTGGCTTCCTGTAACTTGAGCCCATTATTCCGTGTCCTGCACTCTGGGATGATCAAGAAGAGATCCTGGCCTTCTTCTCTGTGACAACCTTTCAAGTACTTGAAGAGCGCTATCATATCTCCCCTCAGTCTTCTCTTCTCAAGGCTAAACATGCCCAGTTCTTTCAGTCTCTCTTCATAGGGCTTTGTTTCCAGTCCCCTGATCATCTTTGTTGCCCTCCTTTGAACCCTCTCCAGCTTGTCTGCATCCTTCTTAAAGTGTGGTGCCCAGAACTGGACACAGTACTCCAGATGAGGCCGAACCAGTGCTGAGTAGAGGGGAACTAGTACTTCCCGGGATTTGGAAGCGATGCTTCTATGAATGCAGCCCAAAATAGCATTTGCCTTTTTTGCAGCCACATCACATTGTTGGCTCATATTCAGCTTGTGATCGACGACAATTCCAAGATCCTTCTCGCTCGTAGTGTGGTTGAGCCACGTATCCCCCATCTTGTAACTGTGCATTTGGTTTCTTTTTCCTAGGTGCAGAACTTGGCATTTGTCCCTATTAAATGCCATTCTGTTGTTTTCTGCCCAGCACTCCAGTCTATCCAGATCACTTTGAATTTTGTTTCTGTCTTCCAAAGTATTAGCTATCCCTCCCAATTTTGTGTCATCTGCAAATTTGATCAGCATTCCCTGCACCTCCTCCACCAAGTCATTAATAAAAATGTTGAAGAGCACTGGGCCCAGGACTGAGCCCTGCGGTACCCCACTCGTTACCTCTCCCCAGCTTGAGAAGGTCCCATTGAGAAGCACTCTTTGAGTCCGATTCTGTAGCCAACTGTGGATCCACATGATCGTTGTTTCATCTAGCCCACTTCGAGCAAGTTTGCTCATCAGGATATCATGGGGCACTTTGTCGAAAGCTTTGCTGAAGTCGAGGTATATGATGTCTACAGCATTCCCACGGTCTACAAGGGAGGTTACTTGATCAAAAAATGAGATCAGATTTGTCTGGCAGGACTTGTTTTTGACAAATCCATGTTGGCTTCGAGTAATCACGGCATTGTTGTCAAGGTGCTTCCAGATGGATTGCTTTATCATCTGCTCCAGAATTCTACCAGGGATTGATGTCAGACTGACTGGTCTGTAGTTCCCAGGTTCCTCCTTTTTACCCCTTTTGAAGATAGGGACAACGTTAGCCCTCCTCCAGTCATCTGGCACTTCCCCCGTCCTCCATGATTTCTCAAAGAGAATAGACAGCGGTTCTGAGAGTTCTTCTGCCAGTTCCTTTATGACTCTAGGATGCAGTTCATCTGGCCCTGGAGATTTGAACTCATTCAAAGTAATGAGGTGTTCCTTGACCATATGCCTGTCGATCTCAAGCTGCAATCCTGCCCCTTCAGCCTGTACTTCGCCTTTGCCAGGGGGGTCATAGACCCTCTTTTGGGAGAAGACTGAGCCAAAGTAGGAATTGAGCACCTCTGCCTTTTCTTTGTCCTCTGTTATCATTTTGCCATCCTTATTTAATAGCTGAACAACCATTTCTTTCCTCTGCCTTTTACTATGCACGTAGCTGAAGAAAGCCTTTTTGTTGTTTTTAGCATCCCTCGCTAACCTCACCTCGTTCTCCGCTTTAGCCTTCCTGACGCCATCCCTGCAATTCTGTGCTATCTGCCTGTACTCTTCCTTTGTTACTTGGCCTTCTTTCCACTTCCTATATGTGTCCTTTTTTGTTTTCAGGTCATCCCTAAGCTTTTTGTGAAGCCACATTGGCTTCTTCTGTTGTCTTCCACCTTTTCTTCTTGTTGGAATTGTTTGTGATTGTGCCTTGAGAATTTCCTTTTTTAAAAGTTCCCACCCATCTTGGACTCCTTTTCTCGCTAGCATTGCTTGCCATGGGACCTTACTGATCATTGTTCTGAGTTTATTAAAATCAGCTTTCCTAAAATCCAGGGTACGCGTTTGAGTACACTCGGCTTTTGCTTCCCTTAGAACCAAGAACTCAAGTACAACATGGTCGCTTTCCCCCAGAGTTCCTGTAACTGCTACTTTATCCACTAAGTCATCTCTGTTGGTTAGGATCAAGTCAAGGATAGCCGATCCTCTAGTTCCTTCCTCTACTTTCTGTAGGAGGAAGTTATCCGCCACACAAGTCAGGAATTTCCTGGAGGGGCCATGTTTTGCAGAATTTGTCTCCCAACAAATATCGGGGAAATTGAAGTCCCCCATTACTACTACATCATGCTTCCTTAAAACATTGGCTATTTGCTTTTCAAAAGTTTCATCCTTGTCTTCTCCTTGATTGGGTGGCCGGTGCAATCCTGGTTACATCAGGAAAAAGAAGGAAGGGGAGCCATTTTGCTGTTATGATTGTGCCCTGTGTCCAGAAGGGAAGATTACAAATCAGAAGGGTAGGAGTTATAGTTCTTCACAGATGTCAAGCATGCTACTTACCATACCATATCCAGCAAAACCCATGTAATGAAAATTGACATGGCCTTTGGTCTGGAAGGAGTAGGAAGATGTCACCCACCCTTGAATATCCGGCTATATAGCTAGAGCCCTTCTTATACAAGAATGTAAACCTCTCTTTTACATTCAGGACTACTTATGCTTGGTTGTGCTTTTTGACACAAAACATGTTGGATTTATGGTTTGTTTTAGTTGGAAATGTGGTTCATGGGTATAGGGAAGAAGAATGACATATATAAGTAGCTAATGATACAGAATCTGGTGATCAAATACGGATGCATACCTTGGATCAGGATAGCTTGGTGTCTGCCTCCATATCAGTCACGTAATTCAATATTCTCTATATCAAAAAAGAAAGAAATTACTCCATATAGAAAGCTAGATGCCAGGGAGAAGAGCTGGAAGGACTACCAATATTCCTTAATAGTCAGTGGCAAAGTTTCAAGACACATCTTCTGCTGTAGAATTTAAGGAAAAATGCCCTGGAAGCGCTTGGACATAGGGATGTATGAAAGTCACTTAACTTTTTGAAGGGTGACATTCACGGTGGGGGGGAGGCGCTCCATCCCTCCCCCCAAAATTATCTCTGGCCAGCTCCACTCCACGGAGAATCTGCAGAGCCACTGGCCGGGACCGCCCACAGCCAGACATCTGGCTGCTGGGCAGCCTGGAGAGGGACGCAAATGGCGGCTGCCGTAGCCGCTGCCATTTGCGTCCCTGTACATTGCCATGATAGGCTACATAAATATTAACGTAGCCTATCACAGCAAAAAAAACCCACACACACAGCGAACACAAATGGCAGCGGCTACGGCGGCCGCCATTTGCGTTCCCTTTTTTTTTTTTGCCGTGATAGGCTATGTAAATATTTACATAGGCTATTGTGGGAAAAAAAAGGAATGCTAATGGCAGCCACTGCACCATTTGCATCCCTTTCTTTTGTTGTAATAGGCTACATAAATATTTACATAGCCTATCACATGGCAAAACAAAGGGAACGCAAATGGCAGCCACTGTAGCCACCGCCATTTGCATTCCCTTAGTTTTGCTGTGATAGGCTACATAAGTGCTTACGTAGCCTATCACAGCTTCCACAGGGACGCAAATGGCATCCCTGCATTAGCCGTGATAGGCTACGTAAGTATTTATGTAGCCTATCATGGCTATATGGAAGAAGTGAACGGCGGCTGCAGAAGCAGATGCCATTCGCAATGCAGTGCAGATGGCAGCAGGTAGGTGCTCCGTTCCGGGCCGATTTTATAGGGGGGGAGGTGCTTCGTTCCACCACAGATTTTGGGGGGCCAAATGCACTGGCATTGAGCCTCACCGAGATCCATGGTGGAATTCTCTGACATCCCTACTTGGAGATAGGTAGAGAAGGTGAGTCATCCTTATTCACTCCCACCAGCAAGACGGAGGAGACAAAATAGGTGTGACTAGGGTTGTTGGAGAATTCTGCCATGGACTCCAGTGAGGCCAGATTCTTTAGAATCCGGCCCCCCAAAGTCCCTCGAGGAATGGGCTCCCCCCCCCCGCCACCCCGCAGAATCCCCCTGGGACGGACCTACCTGGTGGAGGATGCGGCAGCGGCTCTGGCAGCGGCGGATGAAGCGGCGGCGGCTCCGGCCATTGCCAGGCTGCTGCGGCTGCAAATGGTGGCCATTGTAGCAGCTGCCATTTGCATCCCTCTGCTTGCCCATGATAGGCTACTTAAATATTTACGTAGCCTATCATGGGCTAGCATAGGGATGCAAATGGCGTCCCCTACGCAGGATGCCATTTGTGTCCACAGCAGCCCAGCAGTGGGTGGAGACCCTCCTGCTGATCGGCCTGGCCGGTGGCTCTGCAGACTGGCTGTGGAGCAGAGCTGGCTGGGCAGGATTCCGGGTAGGGATGGCGGAGAATTCCGCCATGGATCTCAGTGAGGCCAAATGTCAGTGCATTCGGCCCCCCAAAATCTGTGGCGGAACAAAGCCCCCCGGCCCCACCAACCTGCCAAAGGTGCGCAAAACGGAGCACCTACCTGGTGCCGTTCATGCTGCTTTGCGAATGGTGGCTTCCCTTTTTTTCCCATGATAGGCTACGTAAGCCTACGTAAGCCATGATAGGATGCCATTTGCATCCCTGCAGAGGCTGGGATTGGCTACGTAAATATTTACATAGCGTATCACAGGAAAAAAAAGGGAATGCAAATGGCGGCCGCCATAGCCGGCGCCATTTGCGTTCCCTTTTTTTCGCCATGATAGGCTACTAAATATTTACGTAGCCTATCACGGTGAAAAAAAGTGACGCAAATGGCACCAGCTACAGCGGCCACTATTTGCGTCCCTGCGTAGCCCAGCAGCGGCCAGATGTCACTGCGGGTGGCTCAGGCCGGTGGTTCCGTGGAGCTGCCGTGGAGCGGAGCCGGCCAGCGAGAATTTCTGGGGGAAAGACGGAGTGCCTCCCCCCCACCGCGGATGTCACGAAACGAAACAGGTGAGTCGTTTCATACATCCCCAATTCCGGGGGGGGGGGGAGTAACGGATCACCTCCCCCCACCTGTGGACCTCAGTGGAGCCAGGTAAGTGGGGTTTCGTATGCCCCTAGCAATCCCCCCCAGAACGGACCCACCCGGCAGCGGATGCAGCGGCGGTGGATGCGGCAGCAGATGCGGCGGTGGCAGCTCTGGGTCGTCTTCCAGCTGCTGCCGGGCTGCTGCGGCCACAAATGGTGGCCGTCGTAGTGGCCGCCCTGTGGGTGCAGCTGCTACGCCATTTGTGCCCCTGCTCTTTGCTGTAATAGGCTACATAAGTATTTACGTAGCCTATCACGGCAAAAGGCACGGATGCAAATGGCGTAGCGGCTGCCATTTCTGTCCCTGCCTTTTGCCATGATAGGCTATGTAAATACTTAAATAGCCTATCATGGCTTAATGCAAGGACGCAAATGGCAGCTGCTACAATGGCCGCCATTTGTGGCCACAGCAGCCCAGCAGTGTCCAGAAGTCCAGCTGTGGCCAGCCTCGGCCAGCTGTTCCGCAGCCTTGCCGTGGAGTGAGGAGAGATCATCTCCCTGCCACTGCCAAAGCCCCAGATTGGAACCAGGTAAGGGATTCGTACATCCCTAGGTGTGACTGAGAAACACTACTAGAACTCTTGGGAGACAAAAGAGGGAGAATGAGAATGAGAGTGAATTGAGGTGTAACCTCTGAAAACATTTCAGGATTACATCTCGCTCCCTGTGGAGATCTGATGTGGGACAGCAGGGTTGGTATTGGAGTGTTTTCTTCTACCCATGTCCAACCTGCCTATTTGTAAATGAACTCAAATACTGAAAAATGCCGTAAGCTTCCAGTGACTACCATCCCAAAGAAATCAAACCCAGGTAGACACAGCACCCAACACCAGCCCTACCATTAGGCTCAGCAAGCCTCTTGCCTCAGCTGGCAGATTGGGATGGGTGGTAGAAATGAGAATCCCCACCCCCAGCTCTGCTTCCTGCCCAGCTCACTTCCAGACACCACTGCCATCCTTGTTGAGAGTTGAGTTCCTGCTTGTGTCATGTTAGGTATTGCGTTCCAGATGATTTTAAAGGGTGGTTGCCTTCTGCTATGTCCAACACTCCGGAGTCAAGTGGGAGCTAGGTTTTTACAATAGGATGCTGCTGCTATGATAACCAGAACCAAGTAAGCTGTTAGGGCAGAAGGATGTCATGAGTAGAGTTCCCAGGTTTGGAACATTTCAGGCCCTGAGATTTCAGGATCCAAACCTGAGACCTAGAGATGGCTCATGGTGATGTCAAGGTGGCGGGCCCTGGTGATATCATGAAGCATGATACATGAAGCATCTACCATGATTGCTCAGAGCATGTAATTCAAGTAAAAAACACAAAGTCCAAAACATGAGAAAATATTTATCTGGTGGGAAATTATGATAGAAATCTTAGCTAAAAGTGGGTGTTCCAAGGTCCAGCTGAAGTGAGGGGATCATTCCTTCTCACCTGTTTACAAAGCCTGGATAGGGAACATTTAATCTAGCCTATTCGCTTCTGGGAAGAAGGGTTTAGGTGCCCTCAGGCCAGTTGCCAGAGGACATTGTAGGAAGAGGGGAGCCTAGTGTTGTGCAGTTTTGAGATGGGAACACTCAAGAGCAAAAATTGATACCCCTGAAGGATGCAGTTCTAAACACTCATACTTAGTGAGGACTAAACCCCACAGAACTTCATGGGACTTACTTCTGAGTAGATATGGCTAGGATTCTGCTGTTGCTGGTAAGCCTTGACTAGTGGGGGTCCCTCTCAACATTATCCATAGCCCATTGAAGCTTCTTGTGTTGATCATTCTCTGTTCAAAGAAATCCGACTCTTCTGTTTGCAAGTTACCTCAGTTCAGACTATTATCTAGCTAGCTACTCTCCAACATTGCATTCAACTGTAACAGTATGGAAACCCGGCAGGACTGCATTTCTTACGCATATGTAGCAATCACAACAGAAATTGTTGGATATTTTCCCACACACTACATCCTAGAGTAATGGGATTTTTACACTGTTCCCACCATTGTCAAAAAACACCTGGTCATATGAATGGCTACTCTTCTGCTGACATCTACACAGTGGTACCAGCACGATGGTGAGATGAGTTCATAGCAAGCAGGTCAGATCACCGATCCAATTCCCAGTCCCCACCAGAGGAGACCCGTTGAAGCAATGCAACTTAGAGAAGTGTGGACTTACCAAGTTCCCATTGGTTCAGTGTGTCTACTCTAGCTGAGAGTAGCAATTGGATTTAGGCCACTATCTCCCTTTCAAAACAGAAGCTCTGCATATCTGTGCAGAAAGGGGACTGTGTGATATGAAAGATCAAACCTCATAAGCATGTGACAGACTGTTAGAGCTGGATTGAAATCCTGAGCATACTCACTTGGAAATCCCCTCAGACTTTGTGGGACCTATGTAAACATGTGTAGCATTTTTTCTTTGGAGGGGCAGACTAAGCAGCTTTACGTCTAGGAACATCTCCTAATTTCATATGCTGTAAGACATGTTTAAGATCTTTTCTTTGAGGAACAGGCTGAGAAAACAACCCGGTAATATTTTTCAAAGGGTTAGAGACATGGAATTACGAATGAAGTTTGAAGTGCATCTTCAGACTCTTACCTTTCGCCCAAGCCACTAACTTTTGAATAATGCGAGGCGGTGGTTTTCTCCATCTGTTCCTCAAAGAAAGGATCTTATACCTGTTTTGCAGCATGTGGGATTAGGAGACTTCCCCAGAAGTAAAGCTTCAGCAGTTCTCTGGATCTGAATGTCCACCTCCTGCCTGCTGTTGTGTCTTTTAAGTCCTAAGGATGCATTCCCATGTGCTCTTACCTGGAAGTAAGTGCCATTGAACTCAGTGGGGCTCACTGCAGAAGAGACAGGCATAGGGTTGTGCTGTTACTCTCCCCCTTGGCTTCCCCTGCCTCAGATGGTTGGCGCTGCCTGGGCCACTGCTGCTCTGGCCCTAGTACTCTTCCCTTCCAGCCTCACACTGTGTAAGCAGTTGGTCTAGCCACTGCCATCTCTGTGGCCCCCAGCGAGCTCCAGTCCCAGGTGAGAGAGAGAAAGAGCATCGCAGCATTGCAGCCACAGCCAGCAGAAGCAGGGGAGGGATTCCGACCCCAGACATCAGCCAGTCTCTTTTAGCCTTGTAGGGTGGGTGCAGCAGCCACTTCTCTAGTCCTGGGAACTAGGGCTGTGCATCGCTTCATTCTGAAGCCTGAATAATGAGGCAAAGTGGGCTAATTCGGAGGTGCCTCAGTGTGATACAAGGTGGATCAGAAGAATAGCCCCAAAGCAAAGCCACTCGTATACAAGGCACCTCATCTGCCTTGGCACTTCGTAGCTCTTTTGATGCCGTCTGAGCAGCCCAGACAGGCTGGCACCAAGTGTATCAACTTCAGAGAGGGGAGAGGGGAGGCAGGGGAGAGGAGGCAGAGGCACCAACTATATCAATTTGAGAGAGATCTGGGGGGGGGGATAAGCTTTGGCGAATAGCAGCTCTAGTTGCCAAATTAGGGCTGAATGTAATCCAGCAGTCTCCAACCAGCGACAGTGGTGGAGGAGCAGAGGAAATGCTGGAGTGGAGAGATCAGCCTGCTTGCTTGCTTCTGTTACATTGTGTGAGAGGGTGGCGCCCTGGGGCCAAGCTACACACCTCCAGAAATAGCGGTAGGAAGACATCACCCTAACTCTAAATACTTTTTCGCATGTTAACGTCCCGGGGCGCATGGGACTTGTATAAGGCAGGAGGATCTCCTCCAGTGGAGGCAATCTTGGTGGATCTTCTTTGTGCCAAACAGAGAAATGTGGGGAGCTGCAAAGTTGTCTGGGACGTTGGCGGCACTCACAGGGAAAGCTGGAGGAGCTGGCACACTTCTAAAAGCTTGTGGGAGAATGGGGCAGCAGGCGAGGGAGGGAGGGAGAGGGCAGAGAGCTCTTGCCAAATTGGAGGTTCTTTTCCTCCCCTCCTGCCCTAAGGTCAAGGGTGGGGCCCAGATACTCTGGGCAGGGCCCAGGGGTCTGGCAACACTAGTCATGAGTGGCTGGCACCAGCCACAGGGGCAGGTGCACAGGGAGCAGCCTGATGGGAGGCAGTTTTTTTGTGGCAGGAGGAATCATTGTTTGCCAACCTTAAGCAGTGGCATGGTGTGGGCCGAGGCTGACAGTGCCCCTGGAAATTCTCCGAGAGAGAGACAGAGACAGAGACAGGGACAGAGACAGACAGAGAGACAGAGCGAGAGAAAGGCTTCTCTGTGAGCTTGTGGTGCTCAGGTGAGATTTAGACCCAGATGTCTTGGTTCACAGTTCATGCGTTATCATGCTAAGCACCATGTTCTCTCTCGTATTTGAGTTATCTTTTATTCTATTTTTGTTTTTTTCTTTGTTTTTCCAGACATGGATTAGAGCAGTGCTGTCAGATTATAAGCTATTTAAACCATGCTAGACTGTTGCTTCAAGGCCTCAACTATCTTTCTACATTGCATTAGCTCTCTATCTCACATATACAAAGCACTACTTTTTCTCTCCGGATCTGGATTCCTGCAATGAATGTTCAGAAGATCATTATTCAAATTTAGAACAGAATCAATGCATTCACAAGGTTATACGCTATCTCTCGTATGAGGAACCTTTGGGAATCATGTTGGCTTTGTCTGCTAGGGATGGGTGGAAGGCTTACCTCTGGGTCCGGGGGGGGGGTGTCCGCTTGGGGGAAAGGCGATCTGTCCCTCCGTCCCAGAATCCTAGCTGTAAATGGCTGGATTTAGCTTAAACTAATACCTTTACGGCCGCAAATGGCATAGGGGATGCTAGGGATGTACGAATCCCTTACCTGGCTCCACGCAGGGGCATCTGCGGTGGGAGGGAGGCGCTCCGTCCCTCCCCCCAGAATCCTCCCTGACCGGCTCCACTCCACAGCGGCTCCGCAGAGCTGCCGGCCGGGGCTGGCCGCAGCCAGACTTCCAGCCGCAGCCAGGCTGCTGCGGCCGCAAATGGTGGCCATCGTAGCGGGCGTCATTTGCGTTCTTGCTAGCAGCCATGATAGGCTATGTAAATATTTACATAGCCTATCACGGCAAAGAGGAGGGATGCAAATGGCTGCCACTATGCCATTTGCGTGGCTGCCTTTACTGTGATAGGCTATGTAAATACTGATGTAGCCTATCATGGCAAAGAGCAGGGGCGCAAATGGCGTAGCGGCCACCATTTGCTTCCCTGCTCTTTGCCGTGATAGGCTACGTAAATACTTACATAGCCTATCACAGCTGCAAGGTTGCAAATGGCAGCCGCAGCAGCCCGGCCACGGCTGGCCAGGAGACCAGCCGCCGCCACTGCCGGAGATGCCGGAGCCGCGGCCACATCCGTCCCAGGTAAGTTCCGTCCAGGAGGGATTCCGCGGGGAGGTGGGAGGCCGTTCTGCCATGGATTCTTTAGAATCCGGCATCACTGGAATCCATGGCAGAATTCTCTGCCATCCCTCGTGGACGCCATTTGTGTCCGCAGTCAATCCGACCAACCAGTGATATGGCAGGGGTGGCCATATTGCTGGCACTCCAGAGCCAGCCAGTGGGGAGGATCCGGCTGGCGACGATTCCTCCTGAAGGAGGAGGTAAGTCTTCCAGTCCTCCACAGACTTCTTTTAAATCTGGCCTCACTGGGGTCCATGGAGGATTTCTCTCCCATCCCTCACTGCTGCTTTTGCTCTGGTCACAGCTGTGGTACTTGGAGTCACCAAGAGACTCCCACTGTTAAAGCCAACAACTGGAGCCTCACCTACATCCTCCTCATCTCCCTCCTTCTTTGCTTCCTCTGTACCTTGTTGTTCATTGGACAGCCAAAGAAGATCACCTGCCTTCTCCGGGCCTCCGGCAGACAGCTTTTGGCATCGTCTTCTCAGTCGCTCTTTCTTCTCTTTTGGCAAAAACCATCACATGTGGTTCTGGCTTTCACCAAACCAGGATCCAGCATGAGGAAATGGTCGGGAAAAGGGTGGCAAATTCAATAGTCGTTTTCTGCTCCTTTCTTCAAGCAGGGGAGGGAGAAGGAATGAGGCACACCTCATAGCCCCACATCCCCAGTCTCCTCCCTCCCTGCCCCATGGAACACCTCATTTTTCCCATTTCTGTGCTCCGTTTTGTGAGCATGGAGAGGTGCAATTTTCTCTGTTTCGGCTACAAGGGGGAGGGGCGGGGAGCAGTTTCCTGGCTCCAAGGTTGGAGCCCTGACTATGAGCTCAGAGCCAGGAAACCAAAGAATCCTATGTCCCCCAGATGCTGTCTATGTGACATAGGATTGTGCCCTCCATTGGAAATCCTTTAATGTAGTTTATCCCAACCTGGTGCCCATCAGATATTTTGGACTACAATACCCAGCAGTCGTGACCATTGGCCATTCTTGCTTGGGCTGATGAGAGTTGCAGTTCAAAACATCTGGAGGGCAGCTGGTTGGGGAAGCCTGACACAGAGAAACCAGGACTTCCTAAGCTTATTTTGATTTTCATCAGTAACATTTACCTTCAAACATTATATAACTTGGAAAACAAGCCAACATGTGCCAAATTCATGATATCCTCAAGGACAACTCTTGCCCTCCAATATTCAAGAAGTAACGCAACATGATATTATATGGATCCCTTCAGATGTTTTGACATCAGCCCAGGCAGTACAGCCAATGGTCAGGAAGGAATTCTAAACTATCAGGAGGGGCACCTGGTTGGGGAAGGCAGCTCTATATAATATCATGCTGTGTTAAGACCTGAATAGTGAGGTAAACTGACATGAAGAAACCAAGGTTTTCTAATCTTATTTTGTCCTGCATCACTAACATTTATGTTCAAATATTTTAGCAAGATTCACACACACAGCAGGTCTTGAACCTGAGGCTTGTCAGACGAGGATTCACTCTGTGTACCATCTGTGCATAGGGATGTACGAACCTCACTTACCTTTTCGCGGAATGATTCGCGGTGGGGGGGAGGTGCTCCATTCCTCCCCCCAGAATCCTCGATGGGGGGGAGGCGATCCGGTCCTCCCCCCCCCGGAATCCTGCCCTGCCAGCTCCGCTCTGCGGCAGCTCCGTGGACCAGCTGGCCAGGGCCATCAGCAGCCGGATAGCGTTGCCCTTATTTTCGCCGTAGTCTACGTAATCTTTACGTAGACTACAGCGACCAAATAAGGAACGTGAATGGCGGCTCCCTATGGGGGCCACCATTAGCCGTACGCGCTTTTTTTTTTTTTAAAGTCACCCGTGATAGGCTACGTGACGATTTACGTAGCCTATCACGGCTGACTTTGCAAATCTAGCCGTGATAGGCTACGTTAATCGTCACGTAGCCTATCACGGGGGCGTTGTTGTTGTTTTTTAGTTTTATTGGAATGGCAGCAGCGGCAGCCGGTCGAAAGATCAGCTGCTGCCTCCGCCCCTGACGAAGACCCGACGAACCGCCGCTGGGACCCGCCGCCGGGAGGGACATTCAGGAAAGGTAAGTCTCATCCCGGGGGGGGGGGTGCGGGGCGGGGGGGTGCGGAGAATTTCTCCCCGAAACTTGTTCGGGGGGCCGAACACGTTGGCACTCGGCCCCCCGAAGTTTCGGGGAGAAATTCTCCGCCAACCCTACTAATCACTAGCAACTAAGCAAGGAACTGCACTGGGGTAGATAGCAGAGCAGCCTAAGCTCCAGGTAAGGCAGTTGGTCCCTGTTTGAAGGAGAACCGCAGGAAGACTCTGAACTTATGGGCTATGGAGAGATCCTCCCTCTTACCCTTTGTTCCTCGGGACGCGACTGTTGTTTTAGCGCCAAACGAGCAGAGCGCCTCCTTTCGGTGCCCTCCATCTGTCGCCACTCCCTCCGAGCATCCAGCAAGCCCTTCTCCAGCGCTCTCTCACTGGCAAGGTCACTATCTCTCTCAGGAATGCTGGCAGGAGGAATATCTGCCAGCTGCTGTGCTTGTGAGCAAGCTCCCACAGATTGCTATTCTTCCCCAGAATCAGAACTGCTCTGGGGCTCTATGGGCTCAGTTTCCACCCTGACACCAGTCCCCCTCTGTCCTCCTCCCTGAAGCTGCAGCTAGATGCTAGACCCTCTATCCTGTGCTGCGGCTGTCCTGCGTAGGATCATCAGGAGCCTCCGAGGTCAGAGGCTGGTGCCTCTCTTGATAGGGTGGTTCCCTCGCTGTCTCCGTTTCAATGTCTTTTGAATTTATGATTCCAATTCCCCTGGCAAGTGAACTTCATCCAGTGATTCACTTCAGTTCTTCTTCCAAATAACTGCTTTCAAGGACTTGTCTGTGGTCTCTGACTTCCTTAGCTTTTGGTGTATCAGGTTTTCATTTGCACCAGAGTTCCATGTCAAAAGATTCAGCGTCTCTATGTACAGTTGACGTGTGTGTAATCTGCATGCATCTATGTAAATAGGCACACGTCACAACAGGTTGAACAGAAGGGTGCCAAGCTAACTCGGGCTTTGCATCAGGGTGGGTGGGCCTGTGATGGGAGGGGAGCCAGTCAACAACATCTGGGGGAGGCACAGCACAAATGTCAATCGGTCAGGTTACAGATTGAGCAGGGGGGCCTCAGATCTCCTCCTGGTTAACCTGGTTGGTCCACAAGTGGCAGTGATCCGGGCTGGCACTGCCTGGATATCATGCTGCCCACATGCATTGTGAGGGCAGAGCTGCCCACAATAGTCACTAAGGACTTAGCTGAGATCCTGGGGACCATTTTGTGGCATGGCATCTATGCCAGTCAGCCCAGGCATAGGGAATCCATGAGCTGGCTCTCCTCCTCAGTGGCTTATACTGATTTAAAGTGGTCTGTGTGTGTTTAATATAGGTTGAGATTTATAAAGCTGCAGACTGTTTTAGAGCAGCGCACACAGTTTCGCAAGTTGTGGGGCTGTTGTCAAGTGGGTGCAGATGTTCAATGAGATGAGGATTACTTCTGTGTCTCTCATGCCAAAACAGCCTGAGCAGGAAGCTGGCTGGCACTCCCCTTGCTTGGGCTAAGGGAGGCCGGATGCACCAGGTCACCTGCCACCCGCTGCTGCAGCTGTTGTTTGGCTCCTTTCCGTGCCACAGTAATGGCAACACAGGGAAAGGGAGTTTCCTCCCCTGTAATTATCGGCACGTCCCTGATTAACTGTGCTCCTCACTAAGCCCCAAGGGAGATCTAGAGGCCTCAAGAAAAACTAACAATAATATTGGAAAATCCTATAACAGACATCCACAATGCTCAGAGCAGCACAGAAGGGCCAGAGGCTTTGTCCGTCGGGGTGTTGATCATTTTCAGGGATGTCTGCACTGCAGGACTGTCCCAGGATTTCTGTCAGGGAAAAACTAATATGAGTAGCTTGAGAAATCGGCAACTATTAGCGCCATCTCTCTGGCAAAGGATTGCTCCATTTCTGCGTCTTATTTGTTGCACTAGTACAGGAAAGGGCTAAGTCTCCGTGGGGATATAGAAGTGCATGAAGCAGTACCAAGCCCTCCTAAACATTTCAAAATAAAAGATGGGGGAATTGGTGAAGTCATATCTGATATAAACTGATCAGTTTTTCAGTAGGGTCAGCTCCCATTCAAAGCAGGTTGTAAACAGCCCAGTGCTGAGACTGGTCTAGATGGGAACTTTTGTCCTCCAAATGGTGGTTTTCTTGGTGTGGTTGCTTGGGCTGCTGCCACATGTTGTGTGCAAGAGAGATTTTCTTCATCCCAGCATGAAGACTCCTTCCAGTAAATGCAGAGTCATTGACCACATCGTGAGTGGGCATGAGTTTTATCAACCGGAAGACCTTGTCATTGGAGAGATTGCTTCTACGTTCTCTTTCCTGCACCCCTCTACAAAGTTCAGTGCAAAGCCGTCTCCAGCGTTCATGAAGGAACTCATGTAAGGACTTCTCCTCCACACCCATAGCATCTATAATAACTTGGAGCAGATTATTATCCAACTGAAAGCTTAAAAAGTAGTTTCCATTCAGAAGGATAAATGTATATGGGCCACTTTTGGTTTTTCAGTGGTTTTGTTTGTTATTGGTAAGTGATTGTGATTGGTAAGAATTAATTTATTTTTTCCATCACTTAATTCTAACATGAAATGAAAATTAAAGAAATAAAGGCAAAAAGTCATTTTTTTTTCTGTTCTTTCACATGGCCTCTCTATGGTGCAAGTGGAAACTAGATCAGTTTTTGACCTTTTCTGTGGCATTATGCCTGGGACAATATATATATATATATATATA
This sequence comes from Heloderma suspectum, assembly GCF_057233095.1. Classification (NCBI taxonomy): domain Eukaryota; kingdom Metazoa; phylum Chordata; class Lepidosauria; order Squamata; family Helodermatidae; genus Heloderma; species Heloderma suspectum. The sequence continues at coordinate 87,519,556 of NC_139463.1, read as the reverse complement.
TATATATATATATATATATATATATATATATATATTATACATTATTATATATATTATTGCAGGCAGCATTGCAGGAGCAACACAGAGCTGGTGTAATTTCATGCTGTGTAGAATCCTGATGCTACACATAAAGCAGAAAAACAACCAATGTCCCATCAAAGAAAATCAAGTCCATAAGAAACTCTATTTCTCTAAAATGCTTCAGCTATTGTTATTGTTTCAGTGCACGGTATGTATCTTCTATTTCAGTTTGATACCAAAGAATTACCAGCATATCCTAGCCTTAGTATTTGCTATCAAGGAGATCAATGAAAATCCCTCACTCTTACCTAATATCACTTTGGGGTTTCGCATCTATGAGAGCTACTACAACCCACAGATTACTTATATGGCCACCCTTGGCCTGCTTTCTACACTGCATAGATTCTACCCCAACTACAAGTGTGATTTTCAGAACAATTTGATAGCCATCATCGGAGGAATGTACCCTCTCATCTCTCTTCAGATTGCCACAATTTCACAGCCTTACAAGATTCCACAGGTAGGTTTGTAGACATGAGTTGGATTCTTCCCCCATAATAGCAGAACGAGCAGGCTTTCTCATTTGAATTCTGGCTCATTCCTCACATCAGTTAAGAGGCACATGCAGACAGAGTGGGCAGTCAGTGTTTCTGCAAGGTGGTGCTTTGATTGGTATTTTGTTCCAAAGGTGAGAGGGAACCCCAGGCAAAGAAAAGCAAGCAGGAAGGTGCTGGCATTTATCCATTGTGAGTCCCATACATGCAAGTTTCATCTGGTGTTTACACCTTGCAAAATAAAACACATTGCAAAAATTGCCCATGTATACTTACAATTCTTAAAACGGCCATCTGAACAATAATAAACCCGGAGAATGAGAAGATCTTGCGCAGAAAGGCAATGAAGTGGCTTTTGAGACTTAAAACCTTAGTTCCACATGACCTCAAGGAGGAGGTGGATTTGTTTTCCTCTCATGTAATTCAGACCTTACAGCTAGAGACACATCTCCTTGGAGTACCAATACAACCAGTTTGTCCCTGACATTTAATCACAACTTATGTCTAATGCCTGTGTAGCAGATAGATTATTTGAGTTGTACGGTATAAATTGTATCACTTCCCATCATCTTTTCACCTGCCTCTCTTCAAATGTATGAGACAGTCCTGACAGAGATCTCTGAAGGCCTTTTAAAGAATTGTAAGTATACATGTACCATTTATTTATTTATTTATTTATTTATTTCTATACCACTCAATAGCCGAAGCTCTCTGGGCGGTTCACAAAAACTAAAACCAAACAACACACAATAAAACAATTTAAAATATATAGAACATTAAAACCACAATATAACAATACAACCACAATAAAACCTAGCAGCAGTACAGGAGTTTAAAATACAGATTTAAAACAGCAAAGATAAAAATTTAGAAAGCTAAAATGCCTGGGAAAATAAAATGGTCTTCACCTGGCGCCGAAAGGAGTACAATGTAGGCGCCAGGCGAACCTCACTAGGGAGCTCATTCCAGAGCCGGGGTGCCACAACAGAAAAAGCCCTCCTCCTAGTAGCCACCCGCCTCACTTCCTTTGGCAGGGGCTCACGGAGAAGGGCCGCTGATGATGATCTTAAGGTACCATTTTTGCCATGTGTATTATTTTGTCTTATTAGTTATTGATGATATACTAAACTAAGATATTTTCTGTTTTTATGGTCCCAAGGAAGGACATTACTAATAATTTGGCTGAAACGCTTTGGGTTTCTGAAAGAATAAAACTATGTTTTCAGTGAAGTTATAACCAGGCAGGCAGACAGAGTTGAGCAGACATTCAGTTCTGGCAGTTCCCCCCTCACACCCCAGATATGCATGATTCAGAAGGTGGGCTTAATATTTGCCATTCCACACCCCCAGCACCTACCAGCACCTAGAGACATGAATTCGGAGTGGGCGAATATGTCAGTTTCAGTTTTCCCCACATTCATTAAAAAAAACCCACAAGTTTTTTTTTTGTCCCAGGTATGGAGATCTTCACCAATTTTGTTATTCCTATGAAAACTGGACTGAAATTAAATTCTCACCAATTTCTACATAAAATATCTGGAAATTTTCAATGGTATAAATCTGTGTGTTTGGGCATTTGTTTTTCTTCTTCTGGAAAATAATGAAAGTTTTGTGGATAATTGAAAAATATGCAATTCCTATATTTTTACAGAATTTTAAAGATTTACAGTCACTTTGTTAATTTAGGAACATAAAATACATTACATATAACTTGGTTTTCTCATATAATTATCAGTAAAATGAAAAAAATGTTTAAAAGTAAATGCAGTAAATTTGTAATTATTGTCTGAATAAATTTAATATACCAAACATTATAGTTTTATGAGCAAACCGAGTTATACATTCTATGTTTTAGGAACTTCAGCAAGTACTTCCTAAAAATCTGGACTAACCTACAAAACAGAAGTAGGAAGAGCTGGAGGCAGAGGATGACTGCTATACAGCATCTGTTCCTGTGTGTGAGGAATTGGTTGGGGTGGAGTTCAGGGAAATCTGGACTGAAGGGAAATCTAGCTGGGGAAGAGTCTCTTATCTATTTGGAATGATAGGGAAGGGGGGGAGGCTTTTTCAGCTGCATCGCACTGAGTTGGGGGGGAAGAGAGAGAGAGACTGACTGTTTATCTGGCAATCGACTCCAGGCCTCAGAGCTAGAGAAAGACCTAAAGTGGGCAGAATCTGGGAGCCCTTTGACTCTGGCAATTCCTCATCACCCCCACATGTGAAGGATCCAGAAAGGAGTCTTGATGCTTGCCCTTCCCCCATTGACTGTCTGCTACAGCATCTCAGCAAGAGGTCTGCAACCTCTCTGGGCCCACGGTATGTTTGGTAACTTGAGAAACTGTCTTGAGCACCACCACAAACTAGCGATTGCCATGGCGAGTTGCAAAGGAAAAGTAAACAAGGTTGGATCTGAGCCCCGACACACAAAACAGCTCCTTGGCACCCACAGCTTTCTGTGACAACAGAAATCTATTTCTCCAAGAGCAAAGTCTCTTTCTCTACTCCTTCTCTGTCAGTCATTGCCCCATCTCTTTCTCTCACCCCAGATCACTGCCTACACAGTCTGTCCCACCCTGGCTCACCAGCCGCACACACCTGCTCTCGCTCCCACTATGAAGCCAAGGCAGGGTTCAGACATCCAAATCCCGCGTCGCCCTCCCCAACACGCCAGCCAACCCCAGCTCCTCACCTGGGCCCTAGTTCCATGTGGGGGGAGGCTGCCACCACCACCCTGGGAGCCACCGCTGAGGGAGCTGCTGCTGTGGGCACTGCCCAGCACAGCCTGCCGACCGCCTGCCCTCTTTGCAAGGAGGGACAAAGGGGTGATTGGGGGGGGAGGACTGCCCATCAAGCCTGCACGGCCTCCTTTCTTGCACTGAAGCAGACCATGCAGATTTGACAGGCATGAAGACGAGAGTCACCCTCCAATTGCGCTCTCTCCCTTCCTTGCAAGGAGGGCAGGGTCCCCGGTTGGAGGACGACTCCTGCCTCTGCTGAAGCCTTCATGTCCAGAGGACCCAGGCAAGGAGCTGGGGGTGGTGGCGGCAGTGGGGACAGCACGGCAGCTGGGCCTCCACATTGCTCTGAAGCACAACAAAGCCCTTTGGAGCTACCCCATTCACTTTTGGCTGCTTCATGCCAAAAGACAGAGCGCCTCCCCCCCCCGCAGCGGATGCCCCAACCGGAACCAGGTAAGGGATTCGTACATCCCTACCTTCACATCTCTACCCCCACCGTCATGCTCTTGATGACAAGGAAAACTGGCATTTTCTCCATCCAAGTTTTCTACTATTCCTCCAGGCCATCATGCACATTAAATTTCAGTCAGAGCTCACTAAAGGAAAGGTGAACAAAATATGAAAATGATCATATTTATTCTTCACCTTCTGGTCTTCTTTTTGTCTTCTTTACATTCTCTTTACATTAAACAAATGTAGAAGAAATGTGAACGCATTGATTTCATGTTTCATTTCTTTTTTAAAGGAATGCACACGTCTGTTTTCTGGCATACAATGATGTTCACCAGCTTAGGCTAGTGAGCAAGCTACAACATCTCCGAGACAGTGATTGCCTGCCCATTGTTTTATCCATGCACTATTACCCTGTAGATTGGAGTGCGGCCGGCAATGCGTTGTATTTGAGGCTGCCTTTGAAGCCTTCCTGGGAACATCAGTTAGTACAAAATGCGGCATCTCTGAGTCTGTGGTTCCACAGCTGGCTGGAGAACCATAGGCTGTCTTTACACAAGGCATTTATCGTGCGCTCATGATTGGTCACTCATGGAAGTTTACGGGTCATTTACATAATGCTATCAACCTCCAGGGCACATCCAGCTGTTTCTTATCTTTATCCCGCTAAATAAATTTAAAAAAGGAGATAATCCAATATTGAGAAGTAAACCCCTTTTAATGGCTGTGTGTAAGTGCGTGCAGTTCTGCTATAACCACAGCCTGGGAAAAAGAAGCCATTGGGCTAATAGGAAAATCACAATCCCCCCCCCCCCACATGCCTGCCTGTTGACCTAGGGTGGGAGAAGAATCATCTTGGCTCGGTTAGGAGACACCCCCCATGTAAACAGCTGACAGAAATGAAGACACACACACCCCATGCTGCTTTGCAGAGAGAGCGCCTATGATGCGGCTCATAGTCAAAGAGGCATGCTCAATGAACCATCATAAATGGTTCCTAATCAAACTGGAGGGAGATATTGCGTTGTGTACTGCCGAGCTTGGTCCTGAGCCCTGTACTCATCAACATTTTTATTAATGACTTGGAGTAAGACATGGGGAAATGCTTATCAAATGTGCAGATGACCCAAAATTGGTGTGGTAGCTATTACTTTAAAGACAGCAACAAAATTCAAAATTATCTTGATAGGTTAGAAAACTGGGCAGAAAGGAACAGAATGAAATTTCACAGAGGCAAGGGCAAAGTTCTTCAGTTGCGGGGGGGAGATCAAATGCACAGGTGTAAGATGGGGAATGCCTGGCTGGTACATATGACAAGAATCTTGGGCTTGTAGTCTACCACCAGCTGAATATCAGTCAGCAGTGTGATGTGGCTGTAAAGAAGGTGAATGCATTTTCAGGTGGCATCAGTAGAAGTATAGTTTCAAAATCACGGGAAGCAATCATTGCACCCAACACTGTGCTGGTCAGACCTCGCCTTGAATACTAAGTTCAGTTCTGAACACCACACTTTAAGAAGGAGTCAGATAAATTGTAATGAGTTGGGCAACAGAGACGATCAAGGTATGTTTAGCCTTTAGAATAGTAGACCGAGAGGAGATAGCATAGCACTTTTCAGGGACCTGAAGGAGAGGGCCATAACCTGGTCTCTATCATCCAGGACTGCGGTACATGAAAGAACATAGCTTGTTGAATGGTTTAATGTGCTTTTAGCTGTTTAAATTCTTTGTTGTTTTATACTGTTTAAATTTATTTTCTTTGTAAGACGCCCTGAGATCTTAATGATATACCAATGTTTTAAAAAAACAAACAAACAGGCCTAAGGTAGATGAAGGAGGATTTTGGTTAAATATCAGAGCAGTGAGACAATGGGTCCAAATGCCGAGGGAGGTGGTCAGTTCTCTGTCACTGCAGGTATTCAAGCAGAGACTGGACAGCCATCTGTCAGGGGTACTTTAAACAGGATTCCTGTAGTGACCAGGGGGTTAGACTCGATGGGCCCTTGTAGGTAATTGCTACTATGAAAATATGATTCTATACATATTTTGTATAATACATTTTTAATCCCTGAACATACAACTTGCATGTCAGGGATGAGGCTTTAGATAAGCCATTTCTGTGACATCCCGCTTTTCTGTAGGGTAGAGGCATCATTGAGAGAGGGTTCCATCAACTGAGACGTCAACAGAAGCATAAAGTGATACAAGAGATACATTATGATATCTAGACCTCATTTATCCATGTATTATTTTTACCCAATCAGGTATTTGGTAGAAATGATTAGATGTGTCACTTATTGCACACAAAAAATGCATTCTCTTCATAAAATATCTTTACATTCTATTTCAGCTCACTTGTGGATCATTTCTCCCAGCTTGGGGTGACAAATCACTCTCCCGTCCTTTATACCAGATGGCCCCAAACGAAGCTCAGCAGTACACTGGGATTGTCGAGTTGCTTGTGCATTTCAAATGGACATGGATTGGGCTCTTCAGGGTGGATAATATTCATGGAGAAGGGCGTTTGCAAAAATTACTGCCAATGCTGTCACAGGGAGGCATCTGTGTTGCCTTCATAGAAAAATTGCCACCATTTTTTCCAAAACGTGCTGGAAAGGCAGGGTCACTGCAGGGTGAATTGGAATACAATTCACCCTTCATGGAAACGAAAGCCAATGTATTTTTTACTGATGCTGCACATACATTAATAATTAAAATAAGCTCATTTCTTCAGAGGGCAGTGCTGGATTCCCCTACAACTAAGGTATGGATTATGACAACATACTGGGATTTCACAGCAAGCACCAGTCAAAGGGGCTATGATATACAGTCCCTCCATGGCATGCTATCCTTTGCAGTTCACTCAAAGGAACCGCTAGGATTCAGGCAATTTCTTCAGAGTGTAAAACCTTCCTGGGCAAAACAAGATGGATTCATCCATGATTTCTGGGAGAAGGTTTTCAACTGTTCATTGAAAAAATCTAATGAGGGTGAGGTGATAAATCAAGGCTGCAGTGGGAAGGAGGAACTGGAGAGCCTCCCTGGAATTTTCTTTGAGAGGAGTATGACTGGTCACAGCTACAGTGTTTACACTGCTGCCCATGCTGTGGCGCATGCTCTACAGTCGATGCATGAATCCAGATCACAACACAGGTCATGGGTGGCCGGAAGAAAGCTGGAGCCCTTGAATCTGCTGGCATGGCAGGTATTTTCACTCAAAACCTCATCTATTCTTTGTTTGGAGTGATTGGTGGCTGTGGGAAATGTAAGCTGATGCCACTGCCATCAAAATCCATGTAAAAACCTTTCAGCTCTATTAGGTCCACTCTATATTAATTAATTAATTGCATTTTTTTTATTTCTTTCATTTCTATACCACACAATAGCCAAAGCTCTCTGGGCAATTCACAAAAATTAAAACCACAAAACACAGCATAAAACCATAAAATATGAACGCTTGAAACCACAATAGAACAGTACAACCAGAATAAAACCTAGCAGCAATGCAGAGATTTAAAATACAGATTTAAAACGCCAAAGATAAAAGACCAGGAGGCTTACATGCTAAAATACTGGGAGAATAAAAGGGTCTTCACCTGGTGCCAGAAGGAGTACGACATAGGTGCCAGGCAAAGCTCTCTAGGGAGCTCATTCCACAGCCAGGGTGCCACAGCAATAAACGACATCTTCCTGGTAGCCACCCACCTCACTTCCTTTGACAGGAGCTCACAGAGAAGGACCACTGAGGATGATCTTAGGGTCCAGGCAGGGACATATGGAAGGAGGGAATCCTTCAGATAACCTGGCCCCAAGCCATTAAGGGCTTTGAATGTTAATACCAGCACTTTGAATTGGGCCCGGAAATGGACTGGCAGCCAGTGCAGCTGGAAAAGTACTGGTGTAACGTAATCTCATTGGCCAGTCCCTTAACTAACAGTCTTGCTGCCCTATTTTGGACTAGCTGAAGTTTCTGGACCATTTTCAAAGGCAGCTCCATGTATAACGAATTTCAGTCATCCAGATGAGAGGTTACCAGACCATGGATTAGTGTAGCTAGGCTTTCGCTGTCCAGAGAAGGGTGTAGTTACCACAAATTGCTTCCCAGCTTCTCAATGGAGCATTGCTTGAAGGCATGAGCCCTATTCATGTACAATCAACACACAAGGAGAGGGAACGCTCCAGCCCCACCCCTCTCTGCTGTCAAATCGGTCACTCTGTGTACATGGAGGGTGACAGTCTGAAGAGGAGCGACCCCTGTATCCGTGGGTTCTTAAACAGGGTTCTTAATGGGGCCTCCGTGGATACAGGAAGCTCTTGTCTTACAACTGTCTGTCACCCTCCACATGTACAGGGTGATGGATGTGGCAACAGAGCAGGATGGGGCTGGAGCACACTCCCTCCTCATGTGTTGAGTAAACATGGCAACAAGAATGCCTGAATGGGGCCATGATACATGAGTAGTTAGGGTTTCGGTTTGAGTTAAATTAGGGTTACGTACTATCAATTTGCTCATTGTTTCCATCTCCTTTTCCATAGACCCCTGATCAGTAACTTAGTTTTCTCGAGGGTCACATTAAGACAGGATAGGGGAGGGGGTGATGACTCAATACCTAATTCACCAAATTGTTCTGTCACAAATTTCTGTTTCTACCTGGTTAGCAATTGGAGACAGACAACTCTTCCTGGGAGACAGACTTTGCATCCCTCCAGCCACAGAACTCTCAGGAAAAGCCTTTAGGGGGCTAGACACAGACAAATGTAAAATACTCTCAACAAATCTAGGATACTTGTCAGTGTGATCGTGAAAATACTTTGCTGTCCCATTATATCTTTTCCTCTTCGAATTTAGCTCCATCCTTTTCTAAGGGGCATCTCATTCAATAACAGTGCAGGAGAGACAATACAGTTTGATGAAAATGGAGAAGTAGTCACAGGATTTGATGTTACCAACTGGATAATTTTCCCAAATCAGTCTTTTCTGAGAGTTCAAGTGGGAAGGTTCAGTCCACAGGCTCCTCGTGGAAAGCAGTTAACAGTCGAAGATAAAAGCATTGTGTGGCCTAGGATGTTTAACCAGGTGAGACAGAAAGAAGCTAAAGTTTTTTAGATGAAAAATTGTAGATGGCTATTCGTATGAGTCTGATTTAGCACAACCTATTTTTTGTTAGTTTGTTTAAAAATAACTTAATGCCATCTGTCATATACAACATATCCAGGTGGTAGACAACAATAAAAATGATATCTAAATATTATAGGGCCCTATGTTAAGGCTGAGTTGGGAGAATCTCATTCATTCAGTATAACCAGAAATCAGTGCGGATTACATTCTATATCTTATACTGAGAAAATGTCTCAACGGGCTGATCTGAAATCTCAAAAGGGAGCCTTCTCAGTAATGATGCCCACCCTCTGGAACAGCTTCCCCCATGTAGTTCAGGAGGCAGAAAATAGGATGTGTTTAATAGCCTCCTGAAAATGTGCCTCTTTACTCAAGCTTCCCCTGGCTTGTACTTAATAGTTGTCATGCTGGTCCATTTTATTCTTTTTATTATATTTTTGCCATACTAGATGTAATTGTTTTTACTAACAGTATATTTCTAACAGTAATTTTAATACTTTAGTATGTGAACTGCTTAGAGACTTTGTTATATGAAGTGTCAAAGAAGTATTATTAACAAACAAACTCACAAAAATCCACCCCATTTAGAACACCACGTTTCTTTATACCTGCAAATGAATCCTTAACTATCAGACAATATCTTTCTCAGTCCTAACCCTTCTCCACTGATATTTCCGATTAGGTGCTGCCTCGTTCCCTGTGTAATGACAACTGCCATCCTGGTTACAGCAGGAAAAAGAAGGAAGGGAAGCCATTTTGCTGTTATGATTGTGTTCCCTGTCCATGAGGGAAGGTTTCTTATCAAAAAGGTAGGAGGCATAGTCTTCACAGATGTCAAGTGCACTACGTATCATACTATATCAAGCAAAACTAATGTAATCAAAATTAGCATGACCCTGATCTGGAGGGAGTAGGAATATGTTACTGATCCTTGAATATCAGGCTATAAACAGACCCCTTGTTATAGAAGAACGTAAATATTAGGGATGGCGGAGAATTTCTCCCCGAAACTTCGGGGGGCCGAGAGCCAACGTGTTCGGCCCCCGAACAAGTTTTGGGGATAAATTTTCTGCACCCCCCATGCCCCCCACGCCCCCCCCCCGGGACGGGACTTAACTTTGCCAAATGTCCCTCCCGGCGGCGGGTCTGGCCGGCGGTTCGGAGGGTGTTCGTCCTGGGCGGGAGCGGCAGCCAGTCTTTCAACCGGCTGCCGCCACCGCCATTGCAATAAAAGAAAAAAAAACCACCCCCATGATAGGCTACGTGGCGATTAACGTAGCCTATCATGGCTAGATTTGCAAAGTCAGCCATGATAGGCTACGTAAATCGTCACGTAGCCTATCACGGGTGACTTTAAAAAAAAAAAAAGCGCTTACGGATAATGGCGGCCCCCATAGGGAGCTGCCATTCCCGTTCCTTATTTAGTCGTTGTAGTCTATGTAAATCTTTACGTAGACTACAGCGACCAAATAAGGAACGTGAATGGCGCCTCCCTATGGGGGCCGCCATTTGCATACGCGCTTTTTTTTTTTTTAAGTCAGCCGTGATAGGCTACGTGATGATTAACGTAGCCTATCACGGCTGACTTTGCAGATCTAGCCATGATAGGCTATGTTAATCTTCACGTAGCCTATCACGGGGGCGTTTAAAAAAAAACAAAAAAAACTTTTGAGTTCGTGGCTGGGCGAGGCGAGGCGCCTCCTTCCTGGCCTGAATTTCGGCCGGGCGAGGCAGGAAGCCTCCCCCCCGGCCTGAATTTCGGCCAGGTGAGGCGGGAAGCCTTCCCCCCCGGCCTGAACTTCGCGGGGGGAGCAGCGAAGCGCCTCCCCCCCACCGCAAACATGCTTCAAGGACAGGTAAGTGACTTTCGTCCACCCCTAGTAAATATCCTTTTCACATACAGGCCTAGTGATGCTTGATTATTCCTTTCAACACTCAAAACATTGGATTTGTGTTTTGATTTAGTTAATAATGTGCTTCATATGCAAATGAAATAAGAAAGATATATGTAGGTAGCTACCAACAAAGAATGCATTGGCATGTCATCTCATAAAAAAATGATGATAGAGCATGATAGCTCTATGTCTGACTCTGTGTTAGTCATGTAATTAAATATCTCTCCATACCTCAAAAGAAAGAAATTACTGCATACAGAAAGGTAGATGCCACAGAGAACAATTATGGTGTTTATGCACATTTTATTATATTCTTAAGTCCCATGAAGGGGGGGGGGGTATTTGTGTGTTTAAGCATTCCACCATGTAAAATGGTGATCGGGGCTTGGGTTGTTCTAACTTTTATAAGATTAGAATAATTTCACCAATCTCTCTAAAACTTTCAGTTGCCAGAAAGAAGTATTCATTTTACAAATCCTGAAAATATCAGAAATATTGGTAAAAGTTTGAGGGGGAAAGAGCAGTTTAAAGACAAAAAGTGAAAAAGCCCCTCCACTTCTCAAAAGTGGCTTTTAGGGCTCCTTCACATGGAGCTTTTATTCTATTGAGATTGCTCAGTCATGGAGGTTTGTGGGTGCTTTTCTTGCTGTTGTTAACTTTGAGGGCACATCCAGAGGGATTTCCTGGTTATTTCATTCCAAAAAGATCCAGAAAGAAAAGACCATATTTTAAAGTCGGGTTCTTACACTATTTAAACAGCCGCTAGATGGTGCTGTTTCATTGTGTTGGATGGAACCTTGAAAATAAAATGTTTCCCTTTTCAGCAGTCATGTGGTCACTATCTGGGAGCACGCGATAAATGCGGAAAGGCTCCAGAAAGGGAGGGCTGCCGGTGTTTTCTTTAGTGTAAGGTTGGCTTTAGGAACAGGTTGGTGACCATTTTTTTTGTCAAGATTTCTGAAGAAGTGAAAGTGTTCTCACATAAAAGATATTCCTCTTGTACTGGAGTTGGTGGAAAACTATTTCAATCAAATTTCTGTTTTCAGAAGAGAAATTCTAATTCTGTCCTCCAAAATGAATTCTGAATTCCCCTCCCCTCACAGATCACAACCTGAATTCCCCTCCCCTCACAGATCACTCACCCGCTCCAAGAACAACCCAGATTGCCCTCTCCCCATACCCTGGCAGCCTGGAATCCCCCAATGCTGATACAGCATGGGTTGTCCCACCGTTAAGTTTGTGTGTTCTGTGTCTCCCCACCCTACAGTATGTGTGTGGTGAGTATCTCCACCCACCCAGTGTGTGAGTTTGTTGGTCTGTGTCTCTCCCCACCCTTCTGTATACGTTTGGATCTCTCCCCAGCCCCAGTGCACATCCGTGTGCCTGTCTTTCTCCCCATTCTCCAGTGTGTGTGCATGTTCTGGTCTGTGTCTCCTCACCCCCTAGTGTATCTCGATCTGTGTCTCCCCAGTCCCCAGTGTGTGCATGTGTCTGTCTCTCTCCCCAGGCCCCAGCATGTGTGTATGTATGTCTGCTCCCTGCCCACAAGGTGTGTGTGTCTGTGTATCCCCACCCCCACTCCTCAGTCTGAATCTGCGTGTGTCTTCCCTCACCTCCCAGTTTGTGTGTTCTTTATTATTTCAGCTAATAACAGAAACAAAAAATGGGGGGGGGCATCAGCAAAAGAAAAAGTGTATCCATTCACAATAACACTTTGCAACACCAATAACACAAAAAGAAGGAAAAGTGTGGGTGCTTGGAGGGAAAATTGTAAGCGAGCAGAATTTCTGACATTGCACAACGTCCTTACTGATCACAGGGCATGTCAGTTAAGGCATCAGCCTCAGCCTCCAATTTCCTGGCCTTTTTGAGTTTGGCCCAAAATGACATAGCCTTAACTCCGGTCTTTTAAACCAGCGTGCGTGTTTTTTGATAACTGAATAGAGTTATAGTTGGAGAGAGAGAGAGAGAGGATAGATATGTGGGGGATTGGACAGGGAAAAGTTCAGGCCAGAATGACTACAAATCTTCCTTAATACTCAGCAGCAAGCTTCCAAGCACACCCTTCTGTTATGGAAAGTAAAAAAAAAAAAATGCCCCTGGGAGGCTAGGAGCCAATTGGCAAAGGTGATTTATCATTATTTATCCTCTCCAGACAAAGGGCGGAGACAAGATGTCAGTGGGAAACAATACAATATTTTGGGGGAGACAAAGAATGAGAATAAGAAAGGACTGAGGTGTAACCTTTGGAAGCATTTGAGGGTTATATCTGCTTCTCAGGAGATCTGATGAGGGACAGGCAGGTTTGCTATTACTGTGTTTTCTTCCAGCTACGCTCAACATGTCTTCTTGTAAATAAACTCAAATATTACAACATGCCATAAGCCTCGAAGGGACTACCTTCCAAAAGAAATCAAACTCAGGTAATCACAGCCCCCAAGGCCAGCCCTACAATCGGACTCAGTAATCTGCCTGCCTCAGTTCGCAGCTTGGGTGGGGTAGTGAAATGAACTAGGGATGGATGAAAGTCCCTTATCTGGTCCCGCAGCTTGCTTCGCGGTGGGGGGGAGGCGCTCCATTTCTCCCCTCGAAATTCTTGGTGGGGGGGAGGCGCCCCATCCCTCCCCACCGAAGTTCTGGCCGGGGGGGAGCGCCCCCCCTCTCCCGCCGCGAAAGTTCTTCTGCGGGGAAGAACGAGGAAGTAAAAAAAAAAAGTGATAGGCTACGTAAAGATTTACGTAGCCTATCACGGCTAGATTTTCAAAAAACACCATGATAGGCTACGTAAATCTTTACATAGCCTATCACGGCTGAATTTGGGGGGGGAAAAAAGCGCGCACGCAAATACATTGCCTACACTATTTGCGTTGCCCTTATTTTCGCCGTAGTCTACGTAAATCTTTTCGTAGACTAAAGGGACCAAATAAGGAATGCGAATGGCGGCTCCCTATGGGGGCCACCATTAGCCGTACGGGCTTTTTTTTTTTTTTTTTAAGTCACCCGTGATAGGCTACATGACGATTAATGTAGCCTATCATGGCTGACTTTGCAAATCTAGCCATGATAGGCTACGTTAATCGTTACGTAGCCTATCACAGGGGCGTTGTTTTTTTTTTAACTTTTCTTTAGGGGTGGACGAAAGTCACTTACCTGTCGTCGAAGGCCGTTCGCGGTGGGGGGGAGGCGCTTCGCTGCTCCCCCTGCGAAGTTCAGGCCAAGGGGGGAGGCTTCCCGCCTCACCCAGCCGAAATTCAGGCCGGGGGGGAGGCTTCCCGCCTCGCCTGGCCAAAATTCAGGCCAGGGAGGAGGCGCCTCACCTCGCCCGGCCGCAAACGCAAAAGTAAAAAAAAAAAAACAACGCCCCCTGATAGGCTACGTGACGATTCACGTAGCCTATCACGGCTAGATCTGCAAAGTCAGCTGTGATAGGCTACGTGAATCGTCACGTAGCCTATCACGGGTGACTTAAAAAAAAAAAAAAGCGCGTACGCGAATGGCAGCCCCCATAGGGAGCCGCCATTCGCGTTCCTTATTTAGTCGCTGTAGTCTACGTAAATGTTTACATAGACTACAGCGAAAATAAGGGCAACGCAAATCGCATTGCCCTTATTTTCGCCGTAGTCTACGTAAACATTTACGTAGACTACAGCCACCAAATACGGAAGGGGAATGGCGGCTTCCTATGGGGGCCGCCATTATCCGTACACTCTTTTTTTTTTTTTTTTAAGTCACCCGTGATAGGCTACGTGACGATTCACGTAGCCTATCACGGCTGACTTTGCAAATCTAGCCATGATAGGCTACGTGAATCGTCACGTAGCCTATCAGGGGGCGTTTTTTTTTTTTTTTCTTTCATTGCAATGGCGGCAGCGGCAGCCGGTCGAAAGACTGGCTGCCGCTCCCGCCTCCCTCGAATACCCGCCGAACTGCCGGCCGGACCGGCCAACGGGAGGGACATTCGGTGAAGGTAAGTCTCGTCCCGGGGGGTGTGCGGGGGGCGGGGGTGGTGCGGAGGATTTCTCCCCGAAACTTGTTCGGGGGGCTGAACACGTTGGCGCTCGGCCCCCTGAAGTTTTGGGGGGAAATTCTCCGCCATCCCTACTTTTCTTGTAATGGCGGCAGCGGCAGCCAGTCAAAAGACCGGCTGCCGCCCCCGCCCCTGACGAAGACCTGCTGAACCACCGCCGGGACCAGCCTTATGTAGACTACACGGACAAAATAAGGAACGCGAATGGCGGCTCCCTATGGGGGCCACCATTTGCATACGTGCTTTTTTTTTTTTTTTTTTTAAGTCACCCGTGATAGGCTACGTGACGATTACTGACTTTGCAAATCTAGCCGTGATAGGCTACGTTAATCGTTACGTAGCCTATCACAGGGGCGTTTTGTTTTTGTTTTTTTTCTTTTGAAGTTCACGGCCGGGGAGATGGGATGCTTCTCCCCAGCCTGAATTTCGGCCGGGCGAGGCGGGAAGCCTCCCCCCCGGCCTGAACGTCGGGGGGAGCAGCGAAGCGCCTCCCCCCCACCGCGAAGCAAGCTGCGAGACCAGGTAAGTGACTTTTGTACACTCCTAGGCAGAAGCAAAAGAGGCATGCACACAGGTGATAGATTGATGGCGGCAGCCTGGCTGGAGCAGGAGACAATCTTTGCTAGCCTACCTCATGGAGTGGCAGGGCTTGGACTGAGGTTGACTGGGCCCATGGAAATTCTCACTGGTTGGGCATGTGTGAGTGTGTGTGTGTGTGTGTGTGAGAGAGAGAGAGAGAGAGAGAGAGAGAGAGAGTGAGAGAGAGAAGGACTTCTGGGTGATTTTGTACTGCTCAGGTGAGATCTTAAACACAGATTTCTTGCCTTACTGTTCATGCATTACCATGCTATACCCCAAAACACTGCCTTCTCTTTCATATCTGAAGCATCCTTTATTTTATTTTTGCTTTGCACATATGAACTAAGGCCTATGTATGTGGGCATTGCTGACTAATAAGGAAATGTTGTTTGAACCCTGCTACATTGTTGCATCAAGGCCTCTGCTATCAAAGAGTTCATAACCTCTCTATCTCTCTTTTCTTTCCAGATATGGATTTCTGCATTGAATGTTCAGAAGACCATTATTCAAACTTAGAGCAGATCCAATGTATTCCCAAGGTTATAAGCTTCCTCTCCTATGAAGAACCTTTGGGGATCACTTTAGCTTTCTCTGCTCTTGGTCTTGCCCTGATCACAGCTTTGCTACTTGGAACCTTTGTGAAGCACCAGGACACTCCCATAGTCAAAGCCAACAACCGGAGTCTCACCTGCATCCTCCTTATCTCTCTTCTTCTTTGCTTCCTCTGCTCTTTGCTGTTCATTGGAAAGCCAAAAGCATTGACTTGCCTTCTCCGGCAAACAGCTTTTGGCATCATCTTCTCACTTGCGCTTTCTTCTCTTCTGGCAAAGACCATCACGGTGGTTCTGGCATTCATGGCTACCAAACCAGGATCCACAATGAGGAAATGGGTAGGGAAAAAGGTGGCAAATTTGATAGTCATTTCCTGCTCCTTGATTCAAACAGGACTTTGCGTGATTTGGCTGAGTACTTTTCCTCCATTCCCAGATATGGACAGGCATTCACTGACTGGGGAAATTGTAGCAGGATGTGATGAAGGTTCTATCACCATGTTCTACTGTGTCCTAGGCTACATGTTCTTTCTGTCTATTGCCAGCTTCACAGTAGCTTTCTTAGCCAGGAAGTTACCTGACAGTTTCAATGAAGCCAAGTTCATCACTTTCAGCATGTTGGTCTTTTGCAGTGTTTGGCTCTCCTTTGTTCCAGCCTATCTGAGTACCAAAGGGAAATACATGGTGGCTGTGGAGATCTTCTCTATTTTAACCTCCAGTGCTGGCTTACTGTTTTGCATCTTTCTCCCGAAATGCTACATCCTCATGCGGAGGGCTGATCTGAACAACAGGGAGCAACTAATGCGGAGAACAAACTAAAGGAACCCAAGAATTAAAAATTATGAGAATCACTTTCCTTTTTTTCTGATTTTGTAAATAATTAGGCCAAGTTACCTTCAAGAAAAGACAATGGTCCTACTCTATGATTGAACAGGATGCATCCTTTTGACAAATGTACAGTCAATCTAGTCCAAAGTCCTAGTGAGTGCAACAGCTCGTAATCCTTTGGATTAGCCAGCATATTTACTGTCTCTGCATGGATCTACCTGTTGCAGAACTCAGAGTCAGAGAGACCATGGAGCGAAGGAAAAAGGGATTCTTTATTTAACGCGCGGGCTTAAGGCTGGAATCATTTCCAAAGAGCCAAAAGCCCCGATTTACATTAGCACATTGTTTTTATAGATATTGTGACACATAGGAAACAGCTCCTCCTCTCCTTCCCATGTGGGGTTGCAGTTCTCAACATTTTTTCTCCTAGCACCATTGTTTATAATACAAGAACTGGGTTATAGGGTAGCCATGATAATCAGAGAACAGCAGAGAACAGCAGAGAACAAGATATACAATTGTATGACCTTTAACAAGATAAGGAATTCCTGTGTCTCATCAGCTTACATCAATATATTTAAGGGATAAAGAGCTCAGCAAGAACATGAAGCATGAGACTGCATGAGGCTACTTAGTCTGACCCGCAATATGGCTGCTACACACCAAAGAAGATAATATGTCTAAAATGCCAACAACAACAACAAAAAAAAAATGAACTAAAACCAAATGGTTATTCTTGAAATGGTTATTCTTCAGTTATGTGGTTTCCTTAAGTGATAACAACCATCCAAGGGTTTCTGATTACATGTACAGTGACTACACCCATGTAGAGCCATATGCACACCTTCTCTTTAGTCTATGGCGGTCTAGGGCAGGGCCAAGAGATATGATCCTGATCCCCTATCCTGCGATTTAAGGATGAGAATAGGGCTATATATTTACCCACTTTGGGATAGGGATGTCAGAGAATTTCTCTACGAATCTTGGGGAGGCCAAATGCCCGCGCATTCGGCCCCCCGAAATTGGTGGCGAAACGGTCTGCCCCCCCGCCCCCCCAGGATGGGACATACCTTGGGCGAATCTTCCTGGCGTCGGCGGCTCCGGCGGCGGTTCAGCGGCAGTTCGGCGGCGGTTCGGCGGCGGTTCAGCGGCGGCGGCAGCCGGTCTTCCGACCAGCTGCCGCCGCCACCATTTCCAGTAAAAAAAACCAACAACAACAAAACATGATAGGCTATGTAAAGATTTATGTAGCCTATCACGGCTAGATTTTTAAAAAATACCGTGATAGGCTACGTAAATGTTTACGTAGCCTATCACGGCTGAGTAAAAAAAAAACAACAACAACCATGCGTACGCAAATGCGTTCCTTATTTTGGCATGTCTAGTCTACGTAAACATTTATGTAGACTACTGCGAAAATAAGGGGAACGCAAATAGCGTAGCATCTACGCTATTTGCGTTCCCCTTATTTTCGCCGTAGTCTACGTAAATGTTTATGTAGACTACACGTGCCAATTGCATACGCGCGGGTTTTCTTTTCTTTTTTACTCAGCCGTGATAGGCTACGTAAACATTCACGTAGCCTATCACGGCTGACGGCAGGGATGCAAATGGCGGAAGCTACTGCTTTCGCCACTTGCGGCCCGGCCGGCCAGGATTCGGGGGTGGAGGGACGGAGTGCCTCCCTCCCAGCCACAACTTCGGGGGGAGGGATGGAGTGCCTCCCCCCCACCGTGAATCAAATCTCGTTACAGGTAAGTGACTTTCGTACATCCCTACTTTGGGACAAAGAATGCTGAACAACCTGCCATGTGGGGGATGCAACAGCTGATGGCATGTCAACAAGACACAGTCCAAATGCCAAATCAGACTACTGGAGGTCAGGAGAGGTAGTGCCAACCCCCAATGCACCTCCAACCCCCACATAATTCTGTTTCTTAAATGCACATGATCTTCATTATTACCCTGTAGGCACCAATGCATGGAGAAAGGAGAGGGGAATGTTATGTATTAACCCTAATCTCCATAAAGCCTGGCTTGGCAATTTGTGCCCCCCTCCCAGATGTTGTTGGACTGCAACTCCCTCCATCCCTCATCATCGACTGTGCTGGTGAGGGCTGAGGGGAGTTGTGGCCCTCCAGCTATTTTGGCTGACAAGTTGCCCACCCCTGCCATCAAGAAAGAGATCAACATTGAGACTCCAGGCTGTGGTTCCAATGTGGTTCCCATTTCTGTATTCAAATATGGTCTTAGTTATTCTCACCAACCCCTCTGTGAGCCATTTGGCCCACATGAACTCTGTGTCAAACTAATTATAGCAGGCTGATCTGACTTTGGCTCTAGCCATGGAAACGTGGGTTTGCCATGCTGCTCATTTCAAGGAAAAATGTTTTGAGTCCTCCTGGTAAGGTCTCTGGTGAAAACAGCCACTTTCTCCAGGTGTTCTGCTGTGCTTGCAGTTTCAGTGCATAGGGGGCTATTTTCCTCCCCTGTAATTATCAGCATGTCCTTGAGTAATTTTTCTGCCAGCCAAGTCCCATAGGGATATCTAGAGCCAAAGAGAAAAATAAGTAACGGAGACTAAAAATGGCCATAAGAGCCCTCTCTAGTGCTAGAAACGTTTGCACAAGGGCAGGAGCAGACAGGGTTCTGTCGTGCATGATTGCTCCCATTGATTTATTGTCTTGTGATTTGTATGAAAGGGAACAAATTGTGAGTAACTTAAGCAATCAGCACCTCAAGCCCACCAATTTCTTCAAAGAGTGCTCCACTTCTGGATCTTGCATGAAAAGTAACCGCAGTGTGCAGGTTCAGCAACGTCCCAAACAGCCACAAAGGAATCTTGAGGTGCAAGAAGTAGTAAGGGCAAAGAACTGAAAAGGGAAAAGACAAACTCTGTTGCAGACATCAGCTGACATGAGGAGACAAGCTAGAAACAACTTATCAACATCATGAGCTGATATTCAACAGAATTAAATGCTGTTGAAGGAAACAGAAGAATGTGTGCGTGGAAAGGAAGCTTCATCCTCCAATGGATGGTGCCATTGGTGTTGCTCCATTATATTGCTTGCAAGACATGTTCTATCTGCAACAACATTAAGACCTGATCCATGATCTGCAGCATAAGTGATCCTGTCCTGATTTCCCATGAATTCTATCAGCTGGGAAATGTTTCCATTGGAGTGATAGCTTCTCAAGTCTTCTTCCTTCATCTTTCTTCTGCTTTCAGAGAACAACCCTCTCAGATTAGCCTCAAAGAAGCCATGTAAGGATTTCTCTACCTCCTCCTTTTATTACATCTGTATGCTTAGGCCAAAATAACCAGGCATCATCAATTAAGCATCAGAAAATGGGAAAAGTTGTGTGCAGGATGCATTTTGGCTTTTCAGTTATGGTCTGCACTCTACTTCCTGAATGAGATCTTGAATTATTACAGAGGAATCACTCCAGTTTTATTTTCAATATTTCACTCAACTATCTTGCTTAGGACAGTGCAAGGATAGCTCTCCCAGGAATCATGGTCAGCACCAAAGGCAAGTTCAGCACGTTGTACCAAGTTCAAACTAGAGCTGTGCTGAATCCTGCCCCCTACTTTCAGGACTTTTTATCCTGCCCCCTACTTTCAGGACTTTTTTCTCTCCCTGTAAAAGAGGCAT
Source organism: Heloderma suspectum (assembly GCF_057233095.1). Lineage (NCBI taxonomy): Eukaryota > Metazoa > Chordata > Lepidosauria > Squamata > Helodermatidae > Heloderma > Heloderma suspectum. Next base: position 87,499,139 of record NC_139463.1, on the reverse strand, counting down.
TATTTTTTCTGCCTATTTCACAAGGAGGGCGAGAATTTTCTCCTTGGGGAGGGGGACTAGGACTGGGTTTCCACATGCCTTTTTCAAGTTCAGGAAATGGCTGAAGGATCCTTTCTTTCTTTCTTTCTTTCCTTGAAAAATGCCTCCAGCACGAGGCTTTTAGAAACAGGCTTCTCCAGCCTGGTAGCACTTCCTGAACTCCTTTGGGACCAAGTAACCTCACCCTCTCCTGTAGGCATTCGGGACAAACTCCCAGGCTGCAGAAGCTTCTCTGCAAAGACTCCCAGACTATTGCAAAGAAGAACAAATAGGACTTCCGGAGCTTTAGAAAAACTCCTATCTTGCTTGCTCTAAAAGCTCAATTGCTCTTGTTCTGCAGCCTAGGAACACCTGGAGAAGGAGAAAGTCATTCAAAATTGTCACCTACTAAGCCTCTTTCCCCAGAGTTTTCATTTCATCCCCTCCCCAAACAGCCCCAAATGGAAGAATCCAAATATTCAGCATAGCACCAGCTCAAACACAGGAATTTCCAGACAAGCACTATCTTATCAGGAAAATACAAGGCAGAAAGACAGTGCTCAGTTATTGTTCCAGTTCTCTGTGCCTACAACTGAAGACTTTTAAGCCAGAGCCTTACCTAAAGCACAGTTGCCTGCAGCCATAAATTTGCCTGAGGATTGGCCTAATCATTAACAGATCCTTGCTCATGAGTATATCTTTACTCATGAGGAGTCCGTCATCCTCAGGTGGGCACTTCTGCCTCTGGCAGTTGGCCAAGCTTGAACCTTTAGGCACCTGCACTCCCTGGAGCTAGGTGGCCACTAGGCATCTGCCTCACATTCCAGAAGAAGGATAACTACATATTGGGATGAGGGCCCAAAGTGCCCAGGTTCCCCCTGATCTGCCTCAAGGTCCCTTAACATGGGCAGCTCTTCTGTGATGTTCAGCTCAAGGAACTCCAGGTCATCCTCTAAGGAGAAATCCTCCAGAGGAGGCATGACACTGACAGCACTTAGTGGGGACACTAACTCTTTCCAGTAATTTTATGTATCCAGCATTCGACATGGCAATATCACTAAGTTCCCTAACATGTGCCAGTATGGAGGGCTTTTTCATTCTTTGATTGTCAGTTTACCTGTCAACATTTTCATCCATTTCTCTCCCCCACATCTCCTCCCTCCCTCCCTCCCTCCCTTTCATGAACCTGGACACTTCAGTTTCACATAACCAGTTTACTTACACATTCGTATTTTAAATGTCATACTGTGTTCTTCTGTCTTTGTTTTTCAGCCACTGAAGCTCACGTCATCCCATTCCTGCTTCCTTTCCCTGATACTTCTGTGCTTTGGCATCTAATGTGGATCTGCTTGCATCTTAACTGGTTCTCAGCAGTTCTGATCATTTCTCTCAATCCAGCTCCGTACGGCAGCTTGGCTTCCATCTTTATGCATTCCTGATTTTAAGTCCTATGATCAGTTTACACTTGCTTGATTTGATTATGAGTGGTGGAGTGCCTTGGTGAAGTGGTAGAAGTAATGCTAGGCATCCAGGAGGTTCCAGGTTCGGCCCCTTCCTTTTCCAGCTAGAGATGGGAAAGTCTCCGGTCTGAAGCCCAAGAGAGCTACTGCCAGTCAATGATATAGACAATAGTGAGCAAGAGAGGCTAATGGTCTGTCTTGGTATGAGGCAGATTCCTAATTCTCATCTCAGCAGTTGTTAGCTTTGGGTCAGCCCCTGTTCTTCCATCCTCAGCCCCTCTATGCCCTATGGGGATGAGAACACTGGCCTACCTTATAAGCTTGTTGCAATGGATACTGTGATTATACTGTGTGTGAAGCACATTGAAATATATGCATGCTAGGTATTATGTGTATAGCACTTTCCCAAGGTATCGCAGTGTCTTGCTCCCCTTCCCCTTATGGTTTGGAAGCTGTATACTCTGTGACCTTAATGGCGTGCAAAGCTGTGGCCCTGTTGATTGCAGGCAGCATTGCCAGGCAAGCAGAAAGCTGCGATGTTTGTGTGACAATGTGGGATGTTGCTGTCACACACATTTCAGAAGCGCATCCAATGTTAGATCACTCAGGGAGAAAGTCAATTGCCAGCCAAATCAACAAAAACAGCCGAGCCCTCCCCACAAGAAACCTGAAGCTCTTCTGCATGGGACGGCCCACATTTCTTAACCCCTGTCGATATATTCCCCCTCACGTGTCCCCCAGGGCACAAGGGGAAAGGGTGGGAACACACTGGCTGACCGTGCTGCTTCCACTGAGTCCCACAGCCCAGTCATACCATCTCCCATGCATTTTGGTCAGAGAAGGGACTTGTGGGGAACCCTCACACTGTGGGGAATATATTGAGGGGAACACCCAAATAAGGCTCTCCTTCTTTCTGCATCTGATGAAGCAGAGCTCAAATCCACAAAGCTCATGCCACTATAAATGTGTTAATCTTTAAGATGATACAGCATTCATGGCTTTTGCATCTGGAAAGCACGACACTGTGTTGTTTTTTAAATCATTTTTCTCCACTTTGTGTAACTTTGCAGTATGCTGCCAAAGAACTACCAGCACGTCCTGGCTCTTGTGTTTGCTGTAAAGGAGATCAATGAAAATCCTTCAGTCTTACTTAACATCACTTTGGGTTTGCACATCTTTGACAACTACTACAGTACACAGATGACATATGAGGCCACGCTGTGTCTGCCTTCTACCCAGAACAGATTTGTGCCCAGCTACAAGTGTGACGTCCAGGATCATTTGATGGCTGTCACTGGGGGACTTGATTCCGAGACCTCCTGCTACATGGCCACAGTGTTAAACACGTACAAGATTCCACAGGTAGATTTTGTGCAGGGGAGCATGCACAGTTGTCAGAACTACCACACACAATTAAACATCCCATCACCATCTATTCTATGGCATGGTTTTATACGACAGGAAAAACATGCTGAAAGAAACGAAGGAGGAAAGCAAAACGGCAGTCCATAATTCATAACAAGGAAGTACAGCATAGGCATTTGCGAGTGGACAAGGGGAGAAATGACGAGATAACACCAATACATTTGGGAAAAACAGGGCCACATTTATTGATAGATTACAATCTGTGAAGAAAGCACCGGCGGCCACTCCACCAACAAGACCAAAATGACAGGTGTAGAGTGAGGCATTCGTTGTCTGTGGCAAGGCGTCCACCCTCGCCCACCAATTGGACATACCCAGTTCTGGGCTGGGAGACCTTCCCCTGTCACCCCCCCCCCTCGAGCCACGGAACCTGAGTGGGTGAGGAGGGTTGGCCTCAAAGGTAAGCCGTATCTCTCAACAGGGGCCACAAAACCCTGAGCCGGAAGCCTCGGGCCTTACCAGTCACCTGAAATGGTGCCTACAAATGCTCACCTATCCACTCCCCCAGCGAAGAGTCTGCCTGTAGCCGCCAAAGGAGGGCGACAAGCCTCTGCTTATTCGCTCTCCCCCCACCTGCGCAGTAAACACTCCCAAATGCTCCTTCACAGATCAGCCAAAAAGACACCATTGCCTAGTTCAGTGAGATGAACACCGTCCACCCTGTAGAGTATCCCCCGAGCAGGGGAAATGTCGGGGTGGATGATGGTCCAGTCACCCTGTTTGATCAGGAAGTTCCTGATCTCTCTGTTGACCTTTTTACGGGCCTTATCCATGGCACGAGGACCCAAGCCATCCCTCCAGGCCACTCTAGGCAACAGGTTGGACCAGATAATGGTGATTCCCAGCCAGCGATGCCGAATCAGCCGCAAGTCCTCCCAAGCTTGAAGAATCAGGGCCTTGCCTTTCAGCAGGCCTAAATCGTTCCCCACTACGTGCAACACTAGAATCTGTGGGGGAACCTTCACCAGCCCTTGCTGGAATAAAGTGGGCAGGAGGCGCTCCCAACGTATCCCACGTCTGCCCAACCACTGAATGGTGGCATAGCGGCTGAGCCCTAGCTGGGATCCGCAGCTGGAGGAGGCCCTCCGACCACCCCAAAAAAAATAATGAGCACCTTCATTGGATCACTCGCACTCTGGTGATCTAGAAGAACAAGAAAAGTAATGAACGGAAATGTCCACACATGTTAAGGGCCCGGCAGTGGCTTCACGTATACCTGATATGCCTTGGAGTGCCACCTACCGACCGACTGCACCTTGTCTGATGTGAACTCCAGAGATGCAGCTGTGGAGGTGGCCCCAATCTGGAAGGAATGTGTGCCAAAACAAAGAGCACCCAAACCCAGTGCCTTTAATGCTCGCTGTGTGACTGCCCAAAATTGATATTTGGTTAAAGGAGAAGAGTCTGTATGGCAAAAAAGGGGGCAGGGCAGGTTTCCCCAAACCTTCAGAAAGTCCCTCAATGCTGCGACTGGGCAGAGGTCCGGCACAGGGGCTGGAAACAGCCCCCTCCCCCCTGGTCAGTCTTGGACCTCCTAAGCTTAATACAGGCCCCCTGCTGTGAAAACTGTAAGTCATTAAACTGCAAGGCTCGTCCCGACAGGTCGCCCTTAGCGGACACCACCACCTCCGATATCCTGAATGCCCCAAAGAATGCTGTAAGAGCTGCAGCATGAAACAACGAGGCTTCTTGAGGGGCTTTGCACAAGGAAGGCCACAGATCCCTCAAGCCCAGCAATATGTCTGGTGACAGAGGGCGTCTACAGTCAGGAGGCACCGGGGACCCCCTGGACCAGCCCTGAAGCATCCGCTGGACCCAGAAGTCCATGGTGTCATCTGCTACACCCTTCATTTTAGACCAGAAGGCAAGTGCAGCAAGCCTACCCCCAATGGTCCAGGCTGCTAGGCCCCGCCTGTGGGCATCCACGCAAAACTGCAGTAGGTGATCGACCGGTATTGGCCAGCACTGTGGAAGATGTTCAGCCGCCCAGAATGAAAAGAACTCCCTACCTGACCTGGCATAAGCCGCTCTCGTGCTGGGGTCTAAGGACTGCAGGATGGCCTGTTCCGCCTCTTCCAGCCAACGTCCCACAGAGTGGCTGGCATGGTGTCTGGAATAGCCCGCGCCCAAGGGGCCAGTTCTCAGAAACGTTGCACCTGGTTTCATGACAAAGCATCAGCCAAGGCATTATCCATGCTAGGAATGTGTCATGCACGGAATAAAATATTAAAATGCAGGCACTGCAGAGTGAAAGCCCGAAGCAAGGCCATGACCCTACTGTTGCGCGATGGCTAGGGATGTCAGAGAATTTCTCCACGAATCTCGGGGAGGCTGAATGCCCCCCAAAATTGGTGGAGAAACGGTCTGCCACTCCCCGCCCCCCCCCCGGGATGGGACTTACCTTGTGCGAATGTCCCTGGCAGCGGCGCCTCCGGCGGAGGTTCGGCGGCGGTGCAGCGGCAGCGGCCGGTCTTCTGACCGGCTGCCGCCGCCACCATTTCCAAGTTAAAAAAAAAAGTGATAGGCTACGTAAAGATTTACGTAGCCTATCACGGCTAGATTTAAAAAAAAAAACACCGTGATAGGCTACGTAAATGTTTACATAGCCTATCACAGCTGTTTGAAAAAAAAACAAAAAAATGCGCATATGCAAATGGCGGCGCCCATGGGTGCTGCCATTTGAGTTCCTTATTTTGGCATGTGTAGTCTACGTAAACATTTTAGGGATGGACGAAAGTCCCTTACCTGGTCCCGCAGCTTGCTTCGCGATGCGGGGGAGGCGCTCCATTCCTCCCCCCGAAATTCTTGGCAGGGGGAGGCGCCCCATCCCTCCCCGCCAAAATTCTGGCCGGGGGGGAGGCGCCCCGTCCCTCCGGCCGTGAATCCTCTTCTCCTACCGGGTCGCAAATGGCGGTGGCCGTAGCCACCGCCATTTTCATCCCTGCAGTCAGCCGTGATAGGCTACGTAAATGTTTACGTAGCCTATCACAGCTGACGTTGGGGGAAAAAAAAGCGTATGCAAATGCCGCCATTTGCGTTCCTTATTTGGGCACATGTAGTCTACGTAGACATTTACGTAGACTATGGCGAAAATAAGGGCAATGCAAATAGCGTTGCCCTTATTTTCACCGTAGTCTACGTAAATGTCTACGTAAACTACACATGCCCAAATAAGGAACGCAAATGGCGGCGCCCACAGGCCGCCGCCATTTGCGTACGCACTTTTTTTTTTCAAAGTCACCCGTGATAGGCTACGTAACGATTTACGTAGCCTATCATGGCTGACTTTGGAAATCTAGCCGTGATAGGCTACGTTAATCGTTATGTAGCCTATCACAGGGTTTGTTTGTTTTTTTAACACTTTACCTTGTAATGGCGGCGGCGGCAGCCGGTCAGAAGACCGGCTGCTGCCCCTGCCCCCGACGAAAGGCTGACGAACCGCCGCCGGGACCCGCTGCCAGGAGGGACATTCAGCAAAGGTAAGTCCCATCCCGGGGGGGGCGGGGGGGGTGGAGAATTTCACCGCCAATTTCGGGGGGCTGAAAGCATTGGCGCTCGGCCCCCCAAAGATTCAGGGAGAATCTCTCCGCCATCCCTAATGGGAACCCAGGGATGCCCCCTACTGGGGTGTGAAAAGGCCAACTCATCCCCGCTGAAATGGGGAACCACCCATATGTCGGGAACTGGTAACGGCCAGTCGGTGGCATGGACCCCCAGGTACCGGAACCTCACCTGAACCAAGGTTGTTTGCCATGTCAGGGATCTGGCTGCAGTCCAAAACTGCAAGAGCCAGTGAGACGGGTGCCGGCGACCCTTGCACCAGAGGGGGCTGCTCCGAAGATGAGCATGCGAGTGCTGGGGCTGGTGCAGATTAGGGATGGACGAAAGGGACTTACCTTGTCCCGCAGCTTGCTTCGCGGTGGGGGGGAGGCGCTTCGGTTCTCCCCCCAAAGTTCAGGTGAGGGGGGGAGGCGCCCCGCCTCGCCCGGCCGAAATTCAGGCCGGGGGGGAGGTGCCCCATCCCTCGCTGGCAAAATTCAGGCCGAGGTGGAGCACCCTGTCTCCCCGGCCGCGAAAAAATAAGTAAACAAAAAACAAAAAACACACACCCGTGATAGGCTACGTAACGATTTGCGTAGCCTATCATGGCTAGATTTCCAAAGTCAGCCATGATAGGCTACGTAAATCGTCACGTAGCCTATCACGGGTGACTTTTAAAAAAAAAGAAAGCACATACGCAAATGGCAGCACCCCATGGGAGCCGCCATTTGCGTTCCTTATGTTGGCACATCTAGTCTACGTAAAGATTTACGTAGACTACGGCGAAAATAAGGGCAACGCAAATAGCAAAAACCCCATGGGGCGCCGCCATTTGCGTACGGGCTTTTTCCCCCCCCCAAAGTCACCCGTGGGAATCTAGCCATGATAGGCTACGTAAATCGTCACGTAGCCTATCACGGGTGTGTGGTTTTTTTTTTACTGTACTTTTTTATTTTGTAATGGCGGCGATGGCAGCCGGTCGGGAGACCGGCCGCCGCCCCTGCCCCCACCGAAATGCCGCCAGGACCCGCCGCCGAGAGGGACATTTGCCGAAGATAAGTCCCATCCCGGGGGGGGGAGGGGGGCCAGCGGAGAATTTCGCCAACACTTTCGGGGGGCCGAATGCGTCGGCACTCGTCCTCCTGAAGATTTGTGGAGAAGTTCTCCGCCATCCCTAGTGCAGATGCTGTTTGCCCTTGGAAGCCTCGATTCCTTCCAGCCTCTCTGAAATAGATATTAATAGACCCTTGTGAGCTTGCCCTCTAGTAACCCTTGACGTCCGGGGAGCCCGCCTGGCAGGGGTGATTCTGGCCAGAATGAGGGCCATGTCTTGATCCTCATCGTCGGATGAGGAAGAGTCGGCCCTACGGAAGTGGCACTTAGCTGGGGGGCAGGGGGCTTTAGCTGGGGGGCAAGTGGCTTTGCCCTTGCCTTTCCCCCCCCCCACCAAACCCTTCTTGGGTGGCATCACTGTGTGTTGGGAAATCTGCCAACCAACTTTAGGATGGAACCCTGAATGAAATGGTATGCTTCCAATTTCTGTTTCTATAATTATTATGTATTTATTTACTGGTAATATTATTATACTATTAGTTGTGTGTAAATTAATTTGTTTATTTGTTTGCTTTGTCTTTAATTACTGTTATTATTATTTATATTAAATCGCACCCTATACTTTCCAGGCAAAGCCTTGTGCCTTACTTGTGCTCCCCTTAAACAACTGCTTCTTTTTTTATTATGTATTTATTTTCTCCTCCCTCCCCCTTTCTTTCTTTATGAAGCAAAGGGGGTTGAAGGCACAACAGGCCACTAGGGGGTGGCAGAGTGCTAAAGAAAGCCCGGGAAAATCTCTGTACTCTTGGGACGAAAGGAAAGAAGCCGCCGAGAGTGCGCACTGAAGACAGCTGCAGATAAACGGCCTATGGAGGTGAAAAGGAGGAGGTAAGCCCAGGCACCAGAACCCTTTTCCTTCCCTCACCTTAATAATGGCTACCCGGAAGCACCAGGAAGCCAAACGGAGACCAAATGGGAAGCCCCCACACCCACACACACACACACAACTGTAAAGGTGTTATGGAGCGCGAAAGGGGCGAAACAGGAGACTTTCCCCTCCTGAAATCAGCTGGGGGGGGGCAGAAACGCCACGGAAACCAGATCGGGGACCACCGAAGAAAGGGGGAGGGAAGGTTGAAAAGCCTCTCGCTTGTGCCGGGGAAGGGGCGCAAACCACACAGCTCAGTGGCTGCCTTGTCCCGGGAATGCCGCCGCCGCCGTGCCGCCGCCGAGCCGCCGAGCAGCTGCCTCATCCCTGGGGTTGCCGCCGCCACTGCGCTGCTGCCGCCGCCGATATCAAGGATGGACGGAGGATGCTGCCGATGTGCTGCCGCTTGAAAAGGGCGCAAAAATTCCAGCTGGAATAGCCGGACTGAGGAGGCGGCGGGGCAGCATGGCCTAAATAGTGGCCGGCTTGACCCGCCCCTTGGTGATGCCAGGGGCGAAGTCCAATGGCCTTCACCCTTGTCCCATCCTTCCCCCGCCACCCGCACCAGCCCCCGCCCCGCGGCCAGGCAACCCGGGAGCGGGGTGAGGGCACATCTCAAGCCTTGTGCTCAGAAACAGCAGACGAGATGATAAACCTGTGTTTGAACTGTACCATTTGAGTGTGTGTGTGGGGGGAGAGAGGTGTTCCATGATGAAAGGCTCCTCCAGACAAAAATGTCCCTGCACATAGAAATATAGATGTCAGGGGAAAGGGCTTTGGGTTACCTTTCTTCCTCACACGATAGCTTTCTATGTGCAGGAATTTTTATTATTATTGTGAGTGGGGGAGAATGTGACCCATGTGTACCTTCAGCTGAAGGGCTCTGAAGGTAGAAGATGGAGAAGACTCGTTCTCTGTTGCTCCACAGGGAAGGACTAGAACTAATGGGCAGAAATTGCAAGGAAGCAGATTGTGGCTAAACAGTAGGAGAAGCTTCCTAAGAGTGCGTAGGGTCCAGTTTCAGTCATTCTTAGAGAAGACCCATTGAAATCTATGGGATATGTAAATCATTACTAACTTACATGGGTTTACTCTAAGGATGACTAAAACTGGATCCAAGCCAATAAATGCTTTCAATAGTGGAACAGACTACCTCAGGAGATGGTGAACTCTCCTTCACTGGTGGTATTCAAGGACTCTGGTCAGCCAACTGTCAGGGATGTTGCAGTTGCATCCTTCGCTGTAGATCCTGCATTGAGCAGGGGGATAGACTCAAAGACCTTCACAGTCGCTCCCATCCAAAGTCTTACACTTCTATGATCCCAATACCTGGAGTCCGATGTGAGACTTCTTACTAGACATGCCCTACGTGACATCCATGTTTTATCCACAGATATATGATGAAAATATCACTTCCCTCTAAGAGGTGTCTGGGCAAAAGCAATGGCTGTTAGCAAGTGATTTTACTCATAAACACTACTCCATTTTTTTAAAAAAAAAACCAAAATGCTTCAGTTTTTATTTTTATTTTAGATCACGTATGGATCCCTTGTCTCAGGGCTGAGTGAAAAACACTGCTGCCTTCCTTGTACCAGATGGTTCCAAATGAAGTCCATCAGTACACTGGGATTGTCCAGTTACTTCTGCATTTCAGATGGACATGGGTCGGCCTCTTTGCTGTGGATAATGACAATGGAGAAAGGTTTTTCCAGGTTTTGTTGCCAATGCTTTCTGCAAATCACATATGTTCCGTCTTTGTGGAAAGAACACCCAACTTACGTTGCTGGAATGTTAGACATGTTTTTAAGTAATTTGGACAAATTTCCTGCTCTCATGGAAAGCCAAGCCAATGTGTTTATCGTCCATGGTGCACCTCCGTCCATGTTAAATGTGAGCTGATATCTTCCTGGATACCAGTCCTGGATTCACACCTGGGCAAGGTGTGGATTGTGACAGAACACTGAGATTTCAAATTAAGTGCCTATCAAAAGGACTGGGATATACAATCCTTCTAGGGTGCAATCTCTTTCACAGTTCATTCAAATGAGCCACCCGGATTTAGGACATTTCTTTAGAGTGTAAATCCTTCTTGGGAAAGAGAAGATGGTTTTATCCAGGACTTCTGGGAGAAAGCCTTTAGTTGTTCTTTGAAGAATTCCAGTGTGGCTGAGGTAAGAAGCCTGAGGAAGGCTGCACTGGGGAGGAGAAACTGGAGAGCCTTCCAGGGACTTTCTTTGAAATGAGCATGACTGGCCACAGCTACAATGTCTACAACACTGCCCACGCCATCGCCCACGCTCTATATACGATGTCTGAATCCAGAGCGAAACACAGAACAAGGGTGGATGGTAGAATGCTGGGGCTTTGGAGCCTGCAGCCATGGCAGGTAATGTCACCCCAAAGGCAGGCTCAGCTCTGTTTTCATGAGCAGCTGAGAAAAACAGAGCCTTCCAATCAGAAGAGGGTGATTGAGAGAGGGTGATCCTGTTGGCATTGTAAACTGTGATGTTCCAAAAGGTTTCTAACAAAAAATCCACCATAGAAGGCTCCTAGGTTAACATAGCAAACATGGTAGAAAAAAGAAAAAAGGTTGGACTCCTGTATGGATTAATACATAGTTAAAAAAATCAGAAGCAAAGTGCAGCGATAAAGGGACGATACTCGCAGTGGAGAGAAGTACATAGCAGGTCCTAGGAGACTCTATCCTGTGTCAGTGATATTCAGGTATTCACAAATATTACAGAGCCAGGGTGGACGAGTGACATCAAGTTATTCAGGATCGTAAGTAATAATAATAACAAATAACAAATCTGTGAAAACCTCATAAGGAGCTCTCCAAACTGGGTGAATGGGAAACACAATGGCATGAGATTCAGTGTTAGTAAATGTGAAATGCTGATCACTGGCAAAAGTGAAAAAATTGACATTCATTGATGGGGACTGAACTTGCTGTGATTGATGAGGAAAGGGATTTCGGAGTGGTGGTGGAAAGTTTGATAAAAATGTCAAGCCAGGACTGACTGACTGACTGATTTATTTATTTCTATACCACCCAATAGCGCAAGCTCTCTGAGCGGTTCACAAAAATTACATTTGCTTTAACTGCGTAGTTCTGCCCTTGAGTGCAGGGTGTCCCCTCCCCCCAAGATACATGCAACTTGCCCGTGTGGGGGGCTCCAATCCAGTTTGCGATCCTAGCATGGTCGGTAGAGGGGCTTTAGGCCTTTGCCCCCTGCTCCGGTTCCAGTCCAGACATGGATCCCACACCTCCCATTTCCAGTGTAAAAAATAAATAAATTGAAATGAGCCCTTTCCCCCCATACTAAGGTTCTGATCTGGATTGGCAGCGGGGGGGGGGGGGCAATGACAACAATGGCAACTTGTTGGTGGGGGGAGCTGTACTCAGGAGCAGGGCTGCAGCGTTAACCTCACATGTAGTTTGGTCCTTACAGGACAGCAGCAAAGGCAAAAATGCAAATTCTGTTTTGGGGGTTATTAGACAAGGCAAAATGCATTTATACAAATCACTGGTGTGGCTGCATTTGAAAAACTGTGTACAGTTTTGGTCATTCCAGCATGAAACATTTATAGAAGAGTTGGAAAAGGAGGCAGAACAGGGAACAGAAATGGATGAGGAGTACCTTCCCCCAAAGAGGCTTAAACTTTGAGGAATCGTTTAGTTTAAGAAAAGGCTGACTAAAGGGGGACCTGATACAAGTATAAAATGATGGCATGAGACATGGCATGAGAGATGATTTTCCATCTCTCTCTCATAACACTAGATCTTTTGGCTGCTCAATAAAATTGTAGCAGTAGATTCAGGATAGGGATGAACGAAAATCACTTACCTTTCAGGGATTATGCTGATGATGGGGGGGGGAGGAGCTCCGTCCCTCCCCCCGGAATCATGGATGGGGGGGAGGCGCTCCATTCCTCCCCCCCCCCCGGAATCCTGGCCGGCCGGCTGTGCTCCGCAGCGATTCTACAGAGCCGCCGGCTGGCTCCTCCAGCAGCCAGACATCCGGCCGCTGGCTAGTTTACGTAGCCTATCACGGCTGACTTAAAAAAAAAAAAACTAAGACTAAGATGGTGAAAATAAGGGGAACGCAAATAGCGTAGCGTCTACGCTATTTGCGTTCCCCTTATTTTCACCGTCTTAGTCTACGTAAATGTTTACGTAGACTAAGACGTGCCAAAATAAGGAATGCAAATGGCGGCAGCCATGGTCTCCGCCATTTGCGTACGCGCGTTTGTTTGTTTGTTTGTTTTAAGTCAGCCATGATAGGCTATGTAAACATTTTAAATGCGGGGCGGGGCGGCAGGGGCGGTGGGTGCATTTGCGGGTGCTGTGGCAGGGCAGCGGGTGCGGCGGGGCAGCAGCGGTGGGTGCAGCGGGGCGGCAGGGGCAGCGGGTGCGGCGGCAGGTGCAGCAGGTGCAGCAGCGGGTGCGGCTGGGTGGCAGCGGTGGCGGGGCGGCGGCGGGGCGGCGGGTGCAGCAGCTGGTCTCCTGGCTGGCCGCAGCAGGGCTCAGCGTATGCAAATGGCACCGGCTATGGCGGCTGCCATTTGCGTTTGCTATTTTTCGCCATTCTAGCCTACGTAGGCTAGAACGTGGGCTAGAACGGCGAAAATAGCAAATGCAAATGGCACCATAGCCGCCATTTGCATATGCGTTTTTTTTTACTTTGCTGTGATAGGCTATGTAAATATTTACGTAGCCTATCACGGTTAAGTACAGGGACGCAAACGGCAGTGGCTACAGCCGCCGCGATTTGTGTCCCTGCTGCACAGCGGCCGGATGTCAGGCTGTGGGCGGAGCCGGCTGGCGGCTCCATTGATTGCATGGAGCGGAGCCGGCCGGGCAGGACTCCGGGGGGAGGGATGAAGCGCCTCCCCCCCCCACAGTGAAGCAGATCCATGAAACAGTAAGTGACTTTCGTACATCCCTACCCACTCCTGGATTGGAGTGTCAGACTAGGTCTGAGGAGTCCCCCCTCAGCAATTTTGCTTACTGGATGACCTTGTGCTGTTCAAGGGATAGGTGAGAAATTTGTTGGTTTTGCATTTTAATGAGCATCTCCCAAATTTGCACTTCCCAAACCTATGCAGGAACCAGAACACATCAATACAGTGATATTCACACTTTTCCGAATTTTGTGGCACAATCGCCAAAAGAAAGATGCATGCAAGACTGTGTATAATATGGGGAAAGAGAGCAAAATGAGTACAGCAGGGGAAAGTGTGCCCAAATATACATTATATTAGGGGAAATCACTTTGTAAAAAGTGTGTATACTAAGAAAAGTGTATACAAACTTGCATGTATTTGGAAAAGATATAAGGATGAACACATTGAGATAAATGTGCATGGAAGTACATATGAAATTTTGTGTGGAAATGTGATGAAACAGGCTTAATGCAGAAAAATTGAAAAAACCCAAGCAGTATCAAATTTGACTGATTTGTCCATGCCTAGGTTGGTCAGCTTTCTTGGCCTAACCTACCTCACAGGGCCATTGTGAAGGTAAGATGGGGATGGGAGAACCCTGTAGGCCACCTTGAGCTCCATAGAAGAAAACCAGGACATGAATATAATAAATAATAAATATAGAAGATGTACGTGGGCAGAGCTGTCTAATAAGGGTCAGATCTTTGAACCATGTTATTGTGATGTTTCAAGGCCTTCACTGTCTCCCTAGAATACATCTGTCTCTCATAGGGATGTCAGAGAATTCCGCCATGGACTCCAGGCTTGCCTTTTTCTATACCTAAGGGAGAATGTTGTGTTTGAAATAGGGATGTGTAAATCGGAAAAAACTTCAGCTTGCTGAAGTTCTCTGAATTCCACCTCGAAGCTTGTTCTGACTCGAGACAATATCAGATTGTGAGCTTTGTTTTTGTTTGTTTTTCATGTGAAAATCCATGCTCATTTTTGTGCATATTTTTCCAAATGTGTGCATCAGTTCTGTGTGTCTTTGAAATGTATGTCTTCTTCTCCCACTGATTAAAGTGTATATGTGTGCATTTTTCAACAGTGTACATTTTCCATGTGGATTTTTCGAATGTACGCATGCTGTCAAACACGTCTTTCTTCTTCTGTGAATCACTTTGTAAGCTCGCAAGTGTGTGGACTTTGACCACAGATTGCATCTGAGTCCATGCTTGATCCCGAAGTCGCAAACTGGGTAAATCCTGATCAAAAACGAACTGAAACCAATTTCTCATACCTCCCAAATTTGAAGTTCTAGCCTTGCAAGTGCATACTTCAGAATATCATAGAATTAAAGCTTTGGAAAGGACCTTTGAAGACAGGAAGTCCAACTGTGTGTTTGATGTAGGATGCAACTACAACATCTCTAACTCAAGTAAGCAAGCCAGTCACGCCTAGCTCTACTATGCAAGATTAGGAGAACATTTAGTTGGGCCCTACAGCATCTCTAACAAAAGGCCATCCAGCATCTGCTTAAAACTCTCTGGTGCAGGAGAGCCCACCACCTCTTGAGTCAATCTGCACCACTGTCAAATATTTCTGACTGTTAGGAAGTTCTCCTAAAGTTCAACTGAAATCTACTCCCCTACTCCACCCACTGGCTCTAATCTGGAACAACAGAGACCAAGTCTTCTTAACCTTCAGCATGGCAACCCTTCCAGTATTTGAAGACACTTGTCATTTAGGTGCTGATCATGAAAGAAAGAGACAAAGAGATGGGGGGGTGAGCTGTCTGGCAGAGGAAAAAATAGTGAATTGTGTGTTTATTTGTTTGTAGGAAATTGAGGGTGACACTACTCCTAATTTGGGGGGATTAATTAACTCCATTTAAATGCCAAGTAGTGCTTAAATTTAAACTGTTAACGTTCAATTCTCTTCGAAGTGCAACTCCCAACCCCCACCTCTCTTCTATGTCAGACACTGGGGCTAGCCCCAGGCATTTTGCTGCCTTAGGTGGAGCAATAAATTGTTGCCCAAACCCACCCTAGTCAAACCAGGCAATAAAATCCCGCAACCACCTTGACTCCTCCTGTGTAGTAAAAATCTCACACTTTGCTGCCCTTTCATGACACCCAAAATCTGCTATCTCAGGCAGCTGCCAGCATTGTAACACACACACACACGCACTCATGCACACACTCATGCATGCACAGACACACACACACACACACACACACACACACAAATACTTGTCGATGTACCTCAATGTATCTAGCTATTAGGGATGTCAGAGAATTCCGCCATGGATCACGGTGAGGCCAAATGCCAGTGCATTCGGCCCCCCGAACTCCGTGGCAGAACGGCCTGCCCCCCCGCCCCCCCACGGATCCTCCCCATGGATCCCCCCCAGGATGTGACTTACCTGGGGCGGATCTTCCGGGCCGCAGCGGCTCCGGAGGCAGCTTCAGCGGCTCCAGCGATGGCTGGTCTTCATGGCAGCGGAGGCTGGTCTTCTTTAAAACTATCATGGCTGGGTTTAAAAAAAAAAACGCGTATGCAAATGGCGGCGGCTATGGCTGCCGCCATTTGTGTTCCTTATTTTTGACCGCCTTAATCTACATAAATATTTACGTAGACTATGACGGCAAAAATAAAGGGGAACACAAATAGCGTAGCGGGCGCCCGCTACGCTATTTGCATTCCCCTTTATTTTCGCTGTCATAGTCTACATAAATATTTACGTAGATTAAGGCGGTCAAAAATAAGGAACACAAATGGCGGCAGCCGTAGCCGCTGCCATTTGCGTACACGAGTTTTTGTTTTTTTCCCCCAGAGCCCTCCGCAGCCTGAAATCCAGCTGCGGAAGGCTCTGGCCTGGCTGGGCCTGGCTGGGCCTGGCTGGCTGCTCCGCGGAGCTGCCACGGAGCACAGCCAGCTGTGGAGGATTCCGGGGGGGAGGAACGGATCACCTCCCCCCCTGTCGAGGATTCTGGGGGGAGAGATGGAACGCCTCCCCCCCACACCATCAACATAATCCGTGGAAAGGTAAGTGACTTTCGTACATCCCTACTAGCTATAAGGCTGATGATTAAATGCTTGTCCTCTTCTAACTATCAGAATTTTAATGTCTTTGGAATGTTTGATTCCAGTTCCCCTTGAGTATGATTCGAATTCACTTTAATTCTTTATTATACAGATAATTGCTTTCAAGGACCTTGTCTGTTGGTCTCTCACTCCCTTAGTTTTTGGTTTTCATCCACACACAGAGTACCATGTCAAAAGATTCTGCTTATGTGTGTTCAGTTGGCATGTATACAGTGTGCATGCATATATGTAATTATGCACACATCATAACAGGTTGGACAGACAGGTGCCAAGCTGAGCTGGTCTTGCCTTAGGGTGGGTGGGCGAGCTATGGAAGAGGAGCCAGTCAGTATTCACACCTGGGGGAGGTGCAGCCCAAATGCCAACAGGTCAGGTTACAGATCAAGCAAGGAGGTCTCTGATCTCCTCCAGGTGAAACTGGATGCTGCATAGGTGGCAGTGATCTGGGCAGCTGCTGCCTGGGTATCACACTCCCCACATGCATTGAAAGGGCAGACCTGCCCAGAATACTCAGCTCAGGACTTAGCCAAGAGCCTGTATGCCCCGTCCATGGGCTGCTAAGGTTTGGAGCTGCCGCGGAAGTGATAAGCAGGATCCAGGTTCACTTAGAAGAAGACTTTATTGAGTACTTACAGCACACAGGCATACCCAATGGTTGGATCAGACAGTTTATCTGAACCCAGAGCCAGGGGGTAAGATGGGTTTTATACCATACATGTTAGCAGTGAGGCAGCATGACAGCAGCAAGAGTGAATTAGCATTCATCTGCAATGTTCCCAGCAGAGACTAACAGTGCTTGTTCAGAAGGAAAACAATCAGAACTTTCTCAGCACAGACACCTGTAGCTTAGCACAAACACAGCCTCTCTTCTCAGGTGCATCCTAGGCCCTGGTAAGAGCAACAGTTCAGAGTTCATTAGCATGGAATGTTTTGAGGTGACAATATCAACCATTGATTCATCTTATCAGCCAAGAGGCCCACTAGCAAGAGAACTGCACTAATAATGAACCAAGGCAGAAGGCATTATGGATCTCTAGGCCCCTCTAAAACTCCTGGTGACTTTGTTACAGGCCTGGGGCCATTACAGAGACTTGGGGCCATTTTACAGGGGGACATCCAGGCTAATCTACCCAGGCAGAGGGAATCCATGATCCGGCTCTCCTCCTCACTGGCCTAGAATGGTTTAAAGAGTTGTTTAAGATGGGCTGAGGTTAATAAAACTGTGGACTATTTCACAGTAGCATACACAGTTCACCAAGATTCATAGATTCATAGAATAGTAGGGTTGGAAGGGGCCTACAAGGCCATCGAGTCCAACCCCCTGCTCAATGCAGGAATCCAAGTCAGAGCATCCCTGACAAATGGCTGTCCAGCCTTGTCTTGAAGGCCTCCAGTGTGGGAGAGCCCACCACCTCCCCAGGCAATTGGTTCCATTGTCGTATTGCTCTTACAGTCAGGAAGGTTTTCCTGATGTTCAGCCGGAATCTGACTTCCTGTTACTTGAACCCATTATTCCGTGTCCTGCACTCTGGGATGATCAAGAAGAGATCCTGGCCTTCTTCTCTGTGACAACCTTTCAAGTACTTGAAGAGCGCTATCATATCTCCCCTCAGTCTTCTCTTCTCAAGGCTAAACATGCCCAGTTCTTTCAGTCTCTCTTCATAGGGCTTTGTTTCCAGTCCCCCAATCATCTTCGTTGCCCTCCTCTGAACCCTCTCCAGTTTGTCTGCATTCTTCTTAAAGTGTGGTGCCCAGAACTGGACACAGTACTCCAGATGAGGCCTAACCAGTGCTGAGTAGAGGGGAACTAGTACTTCCCGGGATTTGGAAGTGATGCTTCTATTAATGCAGCCCAAAATAGCATTTGCCTTTTTTGCAGCCACATCACACTGTTGGCTCATATTCAGCTTGTGATCGACAACAATTCCAAGATCCTTCTCGCTTGTAGTGTGGTTGAGCCATGTATCCCCCATCTTGTAACTGTGCATTTGGTTTCTTTTTCCTAGGTGCAGAACTTGGCATTTGTCCCTATTAAATGTCATTCTGTTGTTTTCTGCCCAGCGCTCCAGTCTATCCAGATCACTTTGAATTTTGTTTCTGTCTTCCAAAGTATTAGCTATCCCGCCCAATTTGGTGTCATCTGCAAATTTGATCAGCATTCCCTGCACCTCCTCCTCCAAATCATTAATAAAAATGTTGAAGAGCACTGGGCCCAGGACCGAGCCCTGCGGTACCCCACTCATTACCTCTCCCCAGTTTGAGAAGGTCCCATTGAGAAGCACTCTTTGAGTCCGATTCTGTAGCCAACTGTGGATCCACCGGACCATTGTTTCATCCAGCCCACTTTGAGCTAGTTTGCTCATCAGGATATCATGGGGCACTCTGTCGAAAGCTTTGCTGAAGTCGAGGTATATGATGTCTACAGCATTCCCACAGTCTACAAGGGAGGTTACTTGATCAAAAAATGAGGTCAGATTTGTCTGGCAGGACTTGTTTTTGACAAATCCATGTTGGCTTCGAGTAATCACGGCATTGTTGTCAAGGTGCTTCCAGATGGATTGCTTTATGATCTGCTCCAGAATTTTCCCAGGGATTGATGTCACACTGACTGGTCTGTAGTTCCCAGGTTCCTCCTTTTTACCCTTTTTGAAGATAGGGACAACGTTAGCCCTCCTCCAGTCATCTGGCACTTCCCCGGTCCTCCATGATTTCTCAAAGAGAATAGACAGCGGTTCTGAGAGTTCTTCTGCCAGTTCCTTTATGACTCTAGGGTGCAGTTCATCTGGCCCTGGAGATTTGAACTCATTCAAAGTAATGAGGTGTTCCTTGACCATATGCCTGTCGATCTCAAGCTGCAATCCTGCCCCTTCAGCCTGTACCTCGCCTTTGCCAGGGGGGACATAGACCCTCTTTTGGGAGAAGACTGAGCCAAAGTAGGAATTGAGCACCTCTGCCTTTTCTTTGTCATCTGTTATCGTTTTGCCATCCTTATTTAATAGCTGAACCACCATTTCTTTCCTCTGCCTTTTACTATGCACGTAGCTGAAGAAAGCCTTTTTGTTTTTTTTAACATCCCTTGCTAACCTCAGCTCGTTCTCAGCTTTAGCCTTCCTGACGCCATCCCTGCAATTCTGTGCTATCTGCCTGTACTCTTCCTTTGTTACTTGGCCTTCTTTCCACTTCCTATATGTGTCCTTTTTTGTATTCAGGTCATCCCTAAGCTTTTTGTGAAGCCACATTGGCTTCTTCTGTTGTCTTCCACCTTTTCTTCTTGTTGGAATTGCTTGTGATTGTGCCTTGAGAATTTCCTTTTTTAAAAGCTCCCACCCATCTTGGACTCCTTTTCTCGCTAGCATCGCTTGCCATGGGACCTTACTGATCATTGATCTGAGTTTATGAAAATCAGCTTTCCTAAAATCCAGGGTACGCGTTTGACTACACTCGGATGTGAGCCTGCAGTCAAACAAGTGGGTATACAAAATGACACACATAATTTTATCTGTGTCTGGAACACCAAACTAATCTGAGCAGGAAGCTGGTGCCTATCGCTCTGAGCAAAGAGAGGCTGGACGGACCTGGTCACCTGCCACTTGCTGATGCTTCTGTGTTTTGTTATCTTTGGTGCCACAACGATGGTGGCATGTGGAAAGCGGGTTTTCTCCTCCGTAATTATCAGCATGTCTCTAACTGTCCTCCTCACTAATCCCTGAGGGTTATCTAGATGCCTCAAAAAGAATAACCTTGGAAAACCTTGTATATGACATGTGCTGATAATTTCAAGTGCTGATAATTTTAAGGAATGTCTACACTGCAGGGCTGTACTGGGATTTCTACAAGAGATAAACTATTCCAAGTAACCTGAGAAATCCGCAACTACTACTGCTATTGCTTTTCCAAAGGATTGCTCCATTTTTGGTTATTGTTTGGTGCATTACTACCAAGTATGGGGGATACTGGGCTCAACAATACTACAAGTGAGAAGGATCTTGGAATTGTTGAAGATCACAACGTGAATATGAGCCAACAATGTGATGTGGCTGCAAAAAGGCAAAACCTATTTTGGGCTGCATTAATAGAAGTATAGCCTCCAAATCCCATGAAGTACTAGTTCCCCTCTACTCAGCACTGGTTAGGCTTCATCTGGTGTACTGTGTCCAGTTCTGGGCACCATACTTTAAGAGGGATGCAGCAGACAAACTGGAGAGGGTTCAGAAGAGGGCAATGAAGATGATCAGGGGACTGGAAACAAAGCCCTATGAGGAGAGACTGAAAGAACTGGGCACATTTAGCCTTGAGAAGAGAAGAATGAGGGGAGATAGGATAGCTCTCTTCAAGTACTTGAAAGGTTGTCACAGAGAGGAAGGCCAGGATCTCTTCTCGATCATCCCAGAGTGCAGGACACGGAATAATGGGCTCAAGTGACAGGAAGCCAGATTCCAGCTGAACATCAGGAAAAACTTCCTAACTGTTAGAGCAATACAACAATGGAACCAATTACCTAAAGAGGTGGTGGGCTCTCCCACACTGGAGGCATTGAAGAGGAAGCTGGACAGCCATTTGTCAGGGATGCTTTGACTTGGATTCGATGGTCTTATAGGTCCCTTCCAACCCTACTATTTTATGATTCTATATGAATCCAATATGCTACCTCGAGCTTCAGAGGCAGTATGCCTAGGTACCCCAGTTGCTGGGGAACATGGTGGGAAAGTGCTGTTGCACTCATGTCCAACTTGTGGGTTTCCCATGAGCAGCTGATTGGTCACTGTGTGAACAGAACCTGGACTAGATGGACCTGTGGTCTGATCCAGCATGGCTCTTCTTATGTTCATCAACTCAAAAGTGGGCCTTCTTAATAGTGGTGCATACCCTCTGAGTCTCCTAAAAATGTTTACCCATTCCTTCCCTGTCTTGCAGTAGATAATCTTGACTCCATTTTATTGTTTATTTTTATTTGCTTGTTTTTGTGTTTGTCCCATAATTGTTTATTAATTCTGTATTTTGCAGTGATTTTAATACTCTGTTATATCTTCTGCTTAGGGATTCTATAATTTCTAGCAGTATAAAAGCATTATCAATCAAGCAAGCAAATCTACCCCATTTAGAACACCATGTTTCTTTACACCTCCAACTGAAACCGCAACTATCAAAACATCTTTTTCTCAGTCCTAACTATTCTCCACTCATGTTTCTGTGCTGCCCACTTCTGTGTGTAATGACAATTGCAATCCTGGTTACATCAGGAAAAAGAAGGAAGGGGAGCCATTTTGCTGTTATGATTGTGCCCCGTGTCCAGAAGGGAAGATTTCAAATCAGAAGGGTAGGAGTCATAGTTCTTCACAGATGTCAAGCATGCTACATACTATACCATATCCAGCAAAACCCATGTAATGAAAATGGGCATGGCCTTTGGTCTGGAAGGAGTAGGAAGATGTCACCCACCCTTGGATATCAGGCTATAGCTAGAGCCCTTCTTATACAAGAATGTAAACCTCTCTTTTACATTCAGGACTAGTTATGCTTGGTTGTGCTTTTTGACACAAAACATGTTGGATTCATGGTCTGTTTTAGTTGGAAATGTGGTTCATAGGTAAAGGGAAGAAGAATGACATATATAAGTAGCTACTGATAAAGAACATGGTGATCAAATACAGATGCATACTTTGTATCAGGATAGCTTGGTGTCTGACTCCATATCAGACATGTAATCCAATATTCTCTATATCAAAAAAGACAGAAATTACTCCATATAGAGAGGTAGATGCCAGGGAGAAGAATTATAGTGTCTGTGAAAATTTTACTATATACAGTTACAGATGGATGAATGATAGACAGGCAGACTGATACGTAAAGTTTGTGGGGAACTGGACTGGGGAGGGTTAATAGAGGCAGAAGGACTACCAATGTTCCTTAATAGTCCGTGGCAATGTTTGAAGACACATGTTCTGTTATAGACTGTAAAGAAAAATGCCCTGGAAGGGCTTGGGGATAGTTAGAGAAGGTGACTCATCCTTATTCACTCTCTCCAGCAAGGGGGAGGGGACAAGCTAGGTGTGAATGAGAAACACTACAAGAACTCTTGGGAGAAAAAGATGGAGAATGTATGAGAATGACAGTGAATTGAGGTGTAACCTCTGAAAATATTTCAGGATTACATCTCACTCTCTGGAGATCTGATGTGGGACAGGCAGGGTTGGTATTGGAGTGTTTTCTTCCACCTATGTCCCACCTGCCTATTTGTAAATAAACTCAAATACTGAAAAATGCCATGAGCCTCCAGTGACTACCATCCCAAAGAAATCAAACCCAGGTAGACACAGCACCCAACACCAGCCCTACCACTAGGCTCAGCAAGCCTCTTGCCTCAGCTGGCAGATTGGGATGGGTGGTAGAAATGAGAATCCCCACCCCCAGCCCTGCTCCCTGCCCAGCTCAGCTTCCAGACACCACTGCCATCCTTGTTGAGAGTTGAGTTCCTGCTTGGGTCATGTTGGGTATTGCATTCCAAATGATTTTAAAGGGTGGTTGCCTTCTGCTGTGTCCAACACTCTGGAGTCAAGTGGGAGCTAAGTTTTTACCATAGGATGCTGCTGCTATGATCACCGGAACCATGTAAGCTGTTAGAGTAGAAGGATGTCATGAGTAGAGTTCCCAGGTCTGGAACATCCCAGGCCCTGAAATTTCAGGATCCAAACCTGAGACCTAGAGATGGCCCATGGTGATGTCAAGGCAGCGGGCCCTGGTGATATCATGAAGCATGATACATGAAGCACTTACCATGGTTGTTCAGAGCATGTAATTCAAGTAAAAAACAGAAAGTCCAAAACATGAGAAAATATTTATCTGGTGGGAAATTACGATAGAAACCTTAGCTAAAAGTGGGTGTTCCGAGGTCTAGCTGAAGTGAAGGGATCATTCCTTCTCACCTGTTTACAAAGCCTGGATAGGCAACATTTAATCTAGCCTATTTGTTTCTGGGAAGAAGAGTTTAAGTGCCCTCAGGCCAGTCGCCAGAGGCCATTGTAGGAAGAGGGGAGCCTAGTGTTATGCAGTTTTGAGATGGGAACACTCAAGAGCAAAAATTGATGCCCCTGAAGGATGCAGTTCTAAACACACATACTTAGTGAGGACTAAACCCCATAGACCCCTTCATGGATCACTGCCTTGTTGTGGCAAAGGGGCTTGCATAACTCAGTGAAGCCATAAGCTATGCCGTGCAGAGCCACCCAAGATGGACAGGTCATGGTGGAGAGTTCTGACAAAATGTGGTCCACTGGAGAAGGAAATGGCAACCCACTCCATTATTCTTGCCAAGAAAACCCCATGAAACTTATCACAAGGCTAAAAGATATGATGCCGGAAGATGAGCCCATCAGGTCAGAAGGTTTCCAATATACTACTGGGGAAGAGCAGAGGGAATTCACAAGTAGTGCCAGAAAGAGTGAAGCAGCTGGGCCAAAGCCAAAAGAACACTCAGCTGTGGATGTGTCTGGTGGTGAAAAGAAAATCCGATGCTGTAAAGAACAATATTGTTTAGGAACCTGGAATGTAAGGTCAATGAATCAATGTAAGCTGGAGGTGGTCAAACATGAGATGGCAAGATTGAACATCGACATCTTGGGAATCAGTGAACTAAAATGGATAGGCATGGGCGAATTTAATTCAGGTGACCATCATATCTACTACCGTGGGCAAGAATCCCTTAGAAGAAATGGAGTAGCACTCATAGTCAACAAAAGGGTGGGAAAAGCAGTACTGGGGTACAATCTCAAAAACGATAGAATGATCTCAATACGAATCCAAGGCAAACTGTTCAACATCACAGTAATTCAAGTCTATGCCCCAATCCATGGAGGCTGAAGAAGCTGAGCTTGATTGGTTCTATGAAGACCTACAACACCTTCTAGAACTAACACCAAAAAAAGATGTCCTCTTCATCATAGGGGATTGGTAGGGATGTAAGAAAGTCACTTACCTTTCGCGGATTATGTTGATGGTGGGGGTGAGGCGTTCCGTCCCTCCCCCCAGAATCCTGGACAGCCAGCTGTGCTCCACAGGGATTCTGCAGAGCCACCGTCCGGCTCCGCCAGCTGCCGGACATCCAACCCATGGGCGCCGCCATTTGCGTTCCTTATTTTGGCACGTCTTAGTCTACGTAAACATTTACCTAGACTAAGACGGCGAAAATAAGGGGAACGCAAATAGCATAGCGTAGCCGCCATTTGCGTACGCGCATTTTTGTTTTTATTCGGCCGTGATAGGCTACGTAAAGATTTACATAGCCTATCACAGTGTTTTTTTGCAATTTAGCCGTGATAGGCTACGTAAATCTTTACGTAGCCTATCACGTTTTTTTGTTGTTGTTTTTTTAAAAACTTGGAAATGGCGGCGGCAGCAGCCGGTCGGAAGACTGGCCGCCACCGCCACCGAACCGCCACCGGAGCCGCCGCCGGAGCCGCCACCCGAGCCGCAGCCACCAGGAAGATCCGCCTCAGGTAAGTCCCATCCCGGGGGGGCGGGCCGTTCCGCCACCCATTTGGGGGGGCCGAATGCGCTGGCATTCGGCCTCCCCGAGATCCGTGGCAGAACTTTCATACATCCCTACCGCAGACGGTGACTGTAGCCATGAAATTAAGAGACGCTTGCTCCTTGGGAGGAAAGCTATAGCACAGCTAGACAGCATAGTAAGAAGCAGAGACATCACCTTGCCGACAAAGGTTCGTATAATCAAAGCTATGGTTTTCCCAGTAGTAACGTATGGCTGTGAGAGCTGGACTATAAGGAAGGCTAAGCTCTGAAGAATTGATGCTTTCCAACTGTGGTGCTGGAGAAGACTCTTACAACTCCCATGGACTGCAAGGAGGTCAAATCAGTCCATCCTAAGGGAAATCAACCCTGAGTGCTCATTGGAAGGATAGACACTGAAGCTGAAGCTCAAATATTTTGGCCACCTAATACGAAGAGAAAACTTCCTGGAAAAGACTCTGATGCTGGGAAAGATTGAAGGCAAAAGGAGAAGGCGATGGCAGAGGATGAGATGGCTAGTTAGCATCACCGATGCAATGAATATGAACTTGAGCACACTCCGGGAGAGAGCGGAGGACAGGAAGGCCTGGCGTGCTATGGTCCATGGGGTCACGAAGAGTCGGACACGACTTAACGACTGAACAACAACAACAACAACAACAACAAACCCCAGAGAACGTAATGGGACTTCTGAGTAGATATGGCTAGGATTCTGCTGTTGCTGGTAAGCCTTGACTAGTGGGGATCCCTCTCAACATTATCCATAGCCCATTGAAGCTTCTTGTGTTGATCATTCTCTGTTCAAAGAAATCCGACTCTTCTGTTTGCAAGTTACCTCAGTTCAGACTGTAATCTAGCTAGCTACACTCGACATTGCATTCAGCTGTAACAGTATGGAAACCTGGCAGGACTGCGTTTGTTACGCATATGTAGCAATCACAACAGAAATTGTTGGATATTTGCCCACAAACTACATCCTAGAGTAGAGGGAGTTTTACATTGTTCCCACCATTGTCAAAACACACCTGGTCATGTGAAATGCTACTCTTCTGCTGACATCTACACAGTGGTACCTGCATATTTGAGATGAGTCCATAGCAAGCAGGTCAGATCACTGATCCAGTTCCAAGTCCCCACCAGAGGAGACCCGTTGAAGCAATGCAACGTAGAGAAGTGTGGACTTAGCAAGTTCCCATTGGTTCAGTGTGTCTACTCTAGCTGAGAGTAGCAACTGGATTTAGGCCACTATCTCCCTTTCAAAACAGAAGCTCTGCATATCTGTGCAGAAAGGGGACTGTGTGATATGAAAGATCAAACCTCATAAGCATGTGACAGACTGTTAGACCTGGATTGAAATCCTGAGCATACTCACTAGAAAATCCCCCCAGACTTCGTGGGACCTATGTAAACATGTGCAGCGTGTTTTCTTTGGTGGGGCAAGACTAAGCAGCTTTACGTCTAAGAACATCTCCTAATTTCATTTGCTGTAAGACATGTTTAAGATCCTTTCTTTGAGGAACAGGCTGAGAAAACTGCCCGGTAATATTTTTCAAAGGGTTAGAGACGTGGAATTACGAATAATTATTTATTATATTTCTGTACTGCCCCATAGCCGAAGCTCTCTGGGCAGTGTACAAAAGTAAAAACATTAAAATACAATAGACAAAGTTTAAAAAACATTTACATAAAACCATATGGACAAAATAGACAACAACACATACGAAAAACTATTATGATTTATCCTAGACTGGAATGCCTTTCTGGCAGGATCCCATGTGCCTCGCTGTGAAGCTGAAGGTCTGCTCTGATGTTGCTGGATGGTTCAGCAATGGTTTGTTCTAATGGGGACTTTGGCACGGTGAGCCCTAGCTGTGGAACTGTGTTCTGGATGCGCAAGATTTCACTTTTGTCTTCTCATTTCATCATCTGGAAATGCCCATCCAAGTAGCAATGGAACTACTGTAAAACAGTGCCCCAGTTTCCCAACCCAGAGAGCTGATCCAGAAGGATACCATGGTCAATGGTATCAAAAGCCACTGTGGGGTCCAACAGAACCAACACGGTTGCACTCCCATCTTTCTTTCAGCAAAGGTCATCCCAGAGGGTGGCTAGGGGCAGCGAAGTTCCTAGTTCTCCTCCACTTCTGGGTCAAGCTTAGGGTTTTTTGCAGGAACAGCCTGATTAGTGCCGTTTTTAAGAAGGCTGGTACCACCAGCCCTCTCTCAAAGAGTAATTTACATCCTCCTGGACCCAGCCAGCCACCCCACCTCCTCATTCAGTGTAACAAGTCAAGATGGACAGGAGCTGACGATACAATTCATATGCTCAATGCTGTTTAATGCTCAGTGCTTAAATTTAATACGTCAATATGAAATTAACTTCAAGGTCCCACTCCCACCACTACCCCTCTTCTCAGTCAGACATCAGGGCTGGCCCCAGAAAATTGGTTGCCTTGGGAGGATCGACAACTCGCACTCCTCACCCACGCAAGTCAAGCCAGGCTACTCTGGCACACAAGGCAGAAAATCCTGCTATCCCCCCTCCTCATCGTGGACCTTAAAAATACAAGAATGACAAACTAAACAACTACCATGTTGGTGTCCTTCCCTGATTCCCAAAATCTGATGCCTGAGGCAGGTGCATGACTCTGGGTAATGGTAGGGTTGACCTTCTCTCTCTCTCTGTCTCTCTTTCTCTCTCTGTCACACACACACACACACTCACTTTCTGTATATTGATGTATCTAGGTATATCACTGAAATTTAAATTCTTGTCTTCTTTTAAAAGTGGCAGTCCCATGCCAGTAGACATTATCTAGGCAGCCATATGATTTTTTTTTTGGTTCCTGGGAAACAAGGTCACCCAACCCCAGAAACTGCACTCCCCACCCCTTACCCTGCCCCCCCCCCCCAGCCAGCACAATTTGTTTGTTTGTTTCTGGGAAATAAGGACGTCCAACCTCAGTTCCCAGAAATGGCACTCCCCGCCCCCTTCCTTGCCCCATTCCTTGCCCCCTCATAGCCAGCACATTTCTTTCCCTCGCTGCCCTCACTATGCTTGTAAATGGAGCATGTTGATGGAGGGGAGGAGACCGCAGAAGCTATTTTGGACAGTTTCCTATCGGGTCTCCAGTCCCCCTCTGTCCTCCTCCCTGAAGCTGCAGCTAGACGCTAGACTCTCTATCCTGTGCTGCGGCTGTCCTGCGTAGGATCGTCAGTAGCCTCTGAGGTCGGAGGCTGGTGCCTCTCTCGATAAGATGATGCCCTCGCTGTCTCCATTTTAATGTCTTTTGAATTTATGATTCCAATTCCCCTGGTGAATGAACTTCATCCGGTGATTCACTTCAGTTCTTCTTTCAAATAACGGCTTTCAAGGACTTTGTCTGTGGTCTCTGACTTCCTTAGCCTTTGGGGTATCAGGTTTTCCTTTGCACCCAGAGTTCCATGTCAAAAGATTCTGCATCTCTAGGTTCAGTTGATGTGTGTGTAATCTGCATGCATCTATGTAAATAGGCACATGTCACAACAGGTTGAACAGAAGGGTGCCAAGCTAACTCAGGCTTTGCATCAGGGTGAGTGGGCCTGTGATGGGAAGGGAGCCAGTCAGTACCATCTGAGGGAGGTGCAGCACAAATGTCAATCGGTCAGGTTAGAGATTGAGCAAGGGGCCTCAAATCTCCTCCCAGTGAACCTGGTTGGTCCACAGGTGGCAGTGATCTGAGCTGGCGCTGCCTGGATATCACGTTGCCCACATGCATTGAGAGGGCAGAGCTGCCCACAATAGTCACTAAGGACTTAGGTGAGATCCTGGGGACCATTTTGTGGCATGGCATCTATGCCAGTCGGCCCAGGCACAGGGAATCCCTGAGCTGGCTCTCCTCCTCAGTGGCTTATACTGGTTTAAAGAGGTGTGTGTGTGTGTTTAATATAGGCTGAGATTAATAAAGCTGCAGACTCTTTCAGAGCAGCACACACAGTTCCAAAAGTTGTGGGGCTGTGGTCAAGTGGGTGCAGATGCTAAATGAGATGAGGAACAACTTCTGTGTCTCTCATACCAAAACAGCCTGAGCAGGAAGCCAGCTGACATTCCCCTTGCTTGGGCTAAGGGAGGCCGGACGCACCAGGTCACCTGCCACCTGCCGCTGCAGCTGTTGTTTGGCTCCTTTCCGTGCCACAGTAATGGCAGCACAGGGGAAGGGAGTTTTCTCCCCTGTAATTATCGGCATGTCCCTGATTAACTGTGCTCTTCGCTAAGCCCCAAGGGAGATCTAGAGGCCTCAAGAAAAATTAACGATAATACTGGAAAATCCTGTAAAAGACATCCACGATGCTCAGAGCAGTGCAGAAGGGCCAGAGGCT
The DNA here is from genome assembly GCF_057233095.1 of Heloderma suspectum. Lineage (NCBI taxonomy): Eukaryota > Metazoa > Chordata > Lepidosauria > Squamata > Helodermatidae > Heloderma > Heloderma suspectum. The sequence goes on along the minus strand of NC_139463.1, from coordinate 87,469,800 downwards.
CTGTCCATGAGGTTGTTGATCGTTTTCAGGGATGTCTGCACTGCAGGACTGTCCTGGGATTTCTCTCAGGGAAAAACTAATATGAGTATCTTGAGAACTCAGGAACTATTGGGGCCATCTCTCTTGCAAAGGATTGCTCAATTTCTGGGTCTTGTTTGTTGCACTAGTATAGGAAAGGGTCTAAATCTCCGTGGGGTACAGCAGTGCATGAAGCAGTACCAAGCCCTCCTAAACGTTTCGAAATAAAGGATCGCGGAATGAGTGAAGTCATACTCTGATATAAATTGACCAGTTTTTCAGTAGGGTCAGCTCCCATTCAAAGCAGGTTGAAAACAGCCCAGTGCTGAGACATTAACTGCTCTGGAGGAAAACAGTGGAATGTGTGTCTAGATGGGAACTTTTCTCCTCCAAATGGTGGTTTTCTTGGTGTGGCTGCTTGTGCTGCTGCCACATGTTGTGTGCAAGAGAGATTCTCTTCATCCCAGCATGAAGACTGCTTCCAGTATATGCAGAGTAAGTGACCACATCACGAGCAGGCATGAGTTTTATCAACTGGAAGACCTTGTCATCGGAGAGATTGCTTCTACGTTCTCTTTCCTGTACCCCTCTACAAAGTTCAGTGCAAAGCCATCTCCACTGTTCATGAAGGAACTCATGTAAGGACTTCTCCTCCACACCCATAGCATCTTTTTGCTTAGCCCATATTAACTTGATCCAGATTATTATCCAACTGAAAGCTTAAAAAATGGTTTCCATTCAGAAGGATAAATGTATATAGGCCACCTCTGTGTTTTCAGTGATATTTTTTGTTAATTGGTAAGAATTAATTCTTTTTTTTATCACTTAATTATAACATGAAATGAAAATTAAGGAAATAAAGGCAAAAAGTCTTTTTTTCTGTTCTTTCACATGGCCTCTCTATGGTGCAAGTGGAAACTAGATCAGTTTTTGACCTTTTTTGTGGCATTATGCCTGGCACAATGTTATTGCAGCACTCCAGGAACAACACAGAGCTGGAGTAATTTCATGCAGTTAGAATGCTGATGCTACACATAATGCAGAAGAGCAACCAATGTCCCATCACAGAAAATCAAGTCCATAAGAAATTCTATTTCTCTAAGATGCTTCAGCTATTGTTATTGTTTCAGAACACGGTATGTATCTTCTATTGCAGTGTGATGCCGAAGAATTACCAGCATATCCTAGCCTTAGTATTTGCTATAAAAGAGATCAATGAAACTCCCTCACTCTTACCTAATGTCACTTTGGGGTTTCGCATCTATGAGAGCTACTACAATCCACAGATTACTTATATGGCCACCCTTGGCCTGCTTTCTACACTGCAGAGATTCCACCCCAACTACAAGTGTGATCTGCAGAACAATTTGATAGCCATCGTTGGAGTTATGTACCCTCTCATCTCTCTTGAGATTGCCACAATCTCACAGGCTTTCAAGATTCCACAGGTAGGTTTGTAGACATGAATTGGCTTCTTCCCCCATAATAGCAGAACGAGCAGGCTTTCCCATTTCAATTCTGGCTCCTTCCTCACATCAGTTAAGAGGCACAGGCTGACAGAGTGGGCAGTCAGTGTTTCTGCAAGGTGGTTCTGTGACTGATATTTTGCTCCAAAGGTGAGAGGGAACCCCAAACAAAGAAAAAAAAGCAGGAAGGTGCTGGCATTTATCCATTGTGAGTCCCATACATGCAAGTTTCATCTGGTGTTTACACCTTGCAAAATAAAACACCTTTCAAAAATTGCCCATGTATACTTACAATTCTTAAAAAGGCCATCAGAACAATGATAAATCCAGAGAATGAGAAGATGTTGCGCAGAGAGGCAATGAAGTGGCTTTTGAGACTTAAAACTTTAGTTCCACATGACCTCAAGGAGGGGGTGGATTTGCTTTTCTCTCATGTAATTCAGACCTTACAGCTAGAGACACTTCTCCTTGGAGTACCAATACAACCAGTTTGTCCCTGACATTTAATCACGACTTATGTCTAACGCCTGTGTAGCAGATTGATAACCTCTGTTGTATGGTAGAAATTGTATCACCTTCCATCATCTTTTCACCTGCCTCTCTTCAAATGTAAGAGACAGCCCTGACAGAGGTCTCTGAAGGCCTTTTAAAGAATTAAAGTATACATATACCATCTTTGCCATGTGTATTATTTTATTTATTAGTTATTGATGATATACTAAACTAAGATATTTTCTGCTTTTATGGTTTTTATGTTTTCAACGAAGTTATAACCAGGCAGGCAGACAGAGTTGAGCAGGCATTCAATTCTGGCAGTTCCCCTATCATACCCCAGATATGCATGATTCAGAAAGCGGGCTTAATATTTGCCATTCCACACCACCAGCACCTACCACCACCTAGAGACATAAAGTAGGAGTGGACAAATATGTCAGTTTCAGTTTTTCCCACATGTATATACAAAAAAAAGCACGTTTTTTTTTTCCTCCCAGATATGGAGATCTTCACCAATTTTGTTAAATTCCTATGAAAACTGGACTGAAATTAAATTCTCACCAATTCCTACATAAAATATCTGGAAATTTTCAATGGTATAAATCTGTGTGTTTGGGCATTTGTTTTTTCTTTTCTTCTGGAAAATAATGAAACTTTAGTGGATAATTGAAAACTATGCAATTCCTATATTTTTACAGATCTTTAAAGATTTGCAGCCATTTTATTTATTTATTTATTTATTACATTTATTAATCGCCCATCTGGCTGGTCGCCCAGCCGCTTTGGGTGATGTACAACAAGAACAATTTAGAAACGATAAAATACTACATTAAAAACATCACATTTCTAAAAATACCCTAACCCACCCCAAATGCCTGCCTGAGCAACCATGTTTTTAATGCATGGCGGAAGTTCCTTAAAGAGGGGCCATGGCAGAGTTCCCTAGGGAGGGAGTTCCACAGAGTGGGGACCACCACAGAGAAGGCCCTCTCCCTCTTCCTCACCAGCCTACCTGACCTGGCAGATGGGACAGAGAGAAGGCTATCCAAGGCTGATCTTATTGAGTGGCCTGTCTGGTGTTGCTTTGCTAAATTAACTTTGCTAATTTAGGAACATAAAATACATTACGTATAACTTGGTTTTCTCATATAATTATCATTAAATTAAAAACATTTAAAAGTAAATGCAGTAAATTTGTAATTATTGTCTGAATAAAGTATACTTTTAAATTTAATATACCAAGCATTATAGTTTTATGAGCAAACTGAGTTATACATTCTATATTTTAGGAACTTCAGCAAGTACTTCCTAAAACATCTGAACTATCCTACAAAACAGAAGTGGGAAGAGCTGGAGGCAGAGGACGACTGCTGTACAGCATCTGTTCCTGTGTGTGAGGAATTGGTTGTGATGGAGTTCAAGGAAATCTGGACTGAAGGGAAATCTAGCTGGGGAAGAGTCTCTTATCTATTTGGAAGGATAGGGAAGAGAGAGGGGGAGGCTGAGGCTGTTTCAGCTGCATCCCACTGAGTTGGCGGGGAAGAGAGAGACAGACTGACTGTTTAGCTGGCAATCGAATCCAGGACTCAGAACTGGAGAGAGCCCTAAGGCAGGAAGAATTTGGGAGCCATTTGACTCTGGCAATTCCCCATCTGGCAATTCCCCATCACCCCCACATATGAAGGATCCAGAAAGGAGTCTTCATGCCTGCACTTCCCCCAACACCTCCATCCAGACACTCTCTGAGCTATTAGGAATGGTAACCAAGCATATTTTATTTAAAAAACTTCAAGCAATCTTAGCCCATTATTTTATAATGCATTCCCCTTAATACACATCTTACTTTTTGCTCCTTTTGAAAGACTGGTTCTAGTGATGGTGTCAATCTCATGCCTAAACTATGGGAACCAGGTTACTGTGTTTTGTTTCAGTATAAAGGGTTTATTTTGATGGCAGAAATGAAAGATATTATAGCAGGGGGAAGCATTTCTAACAGTGAGGTCTAATTAGGAACTTTATTAGAAACTGTGGCAAAGAGTCCCATAGCTCTCAAATATCTGAAAAAGAAACATGGGTGGATAACCCACATGTTGTTCTATAGTATATAGTGGCAGTAATGAGATAACATAGAGCGTTTCTTTCACAGGCAGGTTTTAGAACTAAATTCATTGACTGCTACAGCATCTCATCAAGAGGCCTGCAACCTTTTTGGCCTATGGTATGTTTGGTAATTTGTAGGGATGTCTGAGACTTCCGCCACAGTCCCCAATGAGGCCGGATTCCAAGAATCCGGCCACATCGGGGCCCTTGGCGGAACGGAGCACCCACCTCTGGGTCCCCTCAGAATCCATCCAGGTCGGCTCCCTCCCTGTGGTGATCCTGAAGAGCCGGCCGCCAGCTCCGCAATGCTGGCGATACAGCTGGCTGCCATTGCCGTCCCATATCACTATGTTAAGTATCCAGTTGCAAATGGCGTATTGTGCGCCATTTGCAGCCGTAAAGCTGGTAGGGATGGCAGAGAATTCCACCATGGATCTCGGGGAGGCCGAATGCCAGTGCATTCAGCACCCCGAAATCTGTGGCGGAACGGCCTGCCACCCCCCCCCCCGTGGATCCTCCCTAGGATGAGACTTACCTGGGGCAGATCTTCCGGGTGGCGGCAGTTCCGGTGGTGGCTCCAGCAGCGGTGCGGCGGCCGCAGGGCAGCGGCGGCGGGGCGGCTGCGGTGGTGGCGGCCAGTCTTCCGACCGGCTGCCGCTGCCGCCATTTCCCATGTAAAAAAAAAAAAAAGACGTGATAGGCTATGTAAAGATTTACGTAGCCTATCACGGCTAGGTTAAAAAAAAAAAGTGATAGGCTACGTAAATCTTTACGTAGCCTATCACGTCTGACTTAAAAAAAAAAAAAACTTCTTTATTTTGGCCCGTCTTAGTCTACGTAAATATTTATGTAGACTAAGACGGGCGAAAATAAGGAACGCAAATGGCAGCGGCCATAGCCGCCGCCATTTGCGTACACGTGTTTTGTTTTTTAAAGTCAGACGTGATAGGCTACGTAAAGATTTATGTAGCCTATCACGGCTGACTATAGGAACGCAAACGGCAGCGGATGTCCGGCTGCTGGCGGAGCCGGCCGGCGGCTCCTCAGAATCCCTGCAGAGCACAGCAGGCCGGCCAGGATTCCGGGGGGAGGGACGGAGCGCCTCCCCCTCCCAGCAGAACCTGGCGGAGCCAGGTAAGGCCAATTTCGTACATCCCTAAAAGCTGGTGGATTAGCCTAAATGCAGCCTATCGCGTTTTTCTTCACGTGATAGGCTACGCAAATATTCAGTCATCCGAATCCCGCGTCACCCTCCCCAGCACGCCGCCCAACCCCCAGCTCCTCACCTGGACCCTTGTTCCATTGGGGGGGAGGCAACTGCCACCACCCTGGGATCTGCCACTGAGGGAGCTACTGCTGTGGGCACTGCCTGGCACAGCCCACCAACCGCCTGCCCTCTTTGCAAGGGGTGACTGGTGGGAGGCACTGCCTGTCAAGCCTACACAGCCTCCTTCCTTGCACTGAAGCAGACCTTGCAGATTTGACAGGCATGAGGGCAGGAGTCACCCACCATTGGTGCTCTCTCCCTTCCTGGCAAGGAGGGCAGGGTGCTTGGGTGGAGGACGGCTCCTGCCTCAACTGAAGCCTTTATGGGTTCCTTTTTTGCGAGGAGCCCATGCAGGCTTGAGTGAGACCAGTGCTGGCAGCTCGCAACGAAGGCGAGCTGCTGCTGGTGCTGCCAGGGAAGCCACTGCTGCTGCAGCTCCTAGGCCCTCTGGGGACACACTAGCAGCCATCTTGTTGTTCTGGGGAATGGGGAAATGCAGGAAATACAGGAAGTTGCCATTCTAACAATTCCTTGCCTTAGAGGTGGGCCGAAGTGGTGCACAGCTCGGGCTTTGGGCCGAAGCGGTGCACGGCCCTACTCTCTCTCTCTCTTATACAAACATACACACACCAATCCATCTATTCGCGCATGCACACGTGCACACACACAATAGCAAGGATGCCATGTCCTCATAATGCGTACGTCCATGAATACATGCAGCGCCTGCCCTTCGGTTCATTGCAACCCCAATTAGATCACATTCACTCTCCTTAGGATCCCTCCAAAAGCCCCCTTTTGAGGAGCACCCCTAAAACCTTTATTTCTCCCCTTGTTTGACACACACGTATGCATCTGCCCTCCATTCAGACATAAGGACACTGCACTGCCCAACACCCCCAGGACACCTGAAGCTGGCTCCCCTAACCCTCCGGAGGGCCTCCTGCTGCCCTTCCTAGGCCCCCACTGGTCTCCCTACCTCCTCCCTGCTTTCTAACCCCCGCATATGCCGGATCTTACCAAACAGGGTCCCATCATCTTCTCCCCCGTTCTTGGTCTTGATGGCTGGGTGTGTTGCAGAGGGAAGTATCAACCTGCAGCCATCCAGCCATCTTAATTTCCTACGCATGTCTCTGAGCCCCACATGCAGGCCAAAGCCATGCATGTGACAGTTGTAAAGGCAGGGGCTGGAGGCCCTCGCTTCGCTTTGAAGCAGTCCCAGCTGCTTGTAAGTCCTTTAAAGACAATACCGTAAAGTAAAAATCAGGAGGACGGGGGTACCATGGTGGTCACCATGGGGGTATCAGACATGGAGGGTACATGGAGGGTACCAGAACAAGCCCAGAAACAGAGCACTCTATGGCCCACACCCCAAACTGGCAAGAACAACATTTCCTTTACGTGTAATGATATAATGACCCTAGTCGCATGTTGGGAAACTGAGCATGACTTGGAACATCCCAAAATGCCCCTAACTGTATATAAGCAAAAGATACATTAGTTTAATAATATTAATAAACAGTGGAAGATATTTAATGAATCCTAAAGGGTAGATGATGATTAATTTCCACCCATGGGTCCAAAATTTCCAGAAAGTTTAGATCTCTCATTTTCCTATAAAAGCCTTCTTATTGCATAGTTCATCTTCTCTTAAATGTATTCATCATTTTAAAACAAAACATTTCATAATCCAAAGTTGCTCATTTTTTCCAAAACATTTGTGTGTGTGTGTATGTGCGTGGGGGGACAAAACAAGGTTCTTAGGAGGGGAAAACTGAAAGACCCCATTTTTTTCCTGCATTTTTTCAGTTTTTTTCTTGACCTTCACATCTCTACCCCCACCATCATGCTCTTGATGGCAGGAAAAATTGGTATTTTCTCCATCCAAGTTTTCTACTATTCCTCCAGGCCATTATGCACATTAAATTTCAGTCAGAGCTCACTAAAATAAAGGTGAAAAAATGTGAAAATGAACATGAACATATTTATTCTTCACATTCTTTTCTTCTTTTTGTCTTCTTTGCCTTCTCTTTGCATTAAACAAATGTAGAACAAATGTGAACGCATTGATTTCATGTTTCAATTCTTTTTTAAAGGAACGCACATTTCTGTTTTCTGGCATACAGTGATGTTCACCAGCTTAGGCTAGTGAGCAAGCTACAACATCTCCAAGACAGTGATTGCCTGCCCATCATTTTATCCATGCACAATTACCCTGTAGATTGGAGTACTGCAATGCATTGTATTTGGGGCTGCCTTTGAAGACTTCTTGGGAACTTCAGTTAGTACAAAATGCAGCATCTCTGAGTCTGTGGTTCCACAGCTGGCTGGAGAACCATAGGCTGTCTTTACACAAGGCATTTATCGTGCGCTCATGATGGGTCACTCATGGAAGTTTGTGGGTCATTTACATAATGCCGTCAACTTCCAGGGCATATCCAGCTGTTACCTTTATCCCATTAAATAGATAGATAGATAGATAGATAGATAGATAGATAGATAGATAGATAGATAATCCACTACTGAGATGTATATTTGCTTTAGTGGCTGTATGTAAGCGTGTGCAGTTCTGCTATAACCGCAGCCTGGGAAAAAGAAGCCATTGGGCTAGTAGGAAAATCACAATTCTGCCCCCTTGACTTGGAGGAAGAGTTGGGGAAATGCTTAGGAAATGTGCAGATGACCCAAAATTGGTGTGGTAGCTATTAGATTAAAGACAGCAACAAAATTCAAAGTTATCTTGATAGGTTAGAAAACTGGGCAGAAAGGAACAGGATGAAATTTCACAGAGGCAAGGGCAAAGTTCTTCAGTTGGGGGGGGAGATCAAATGCACAGGTGTAAGATGGGGAATGCCTGGCTGGTACATATGACAAGAATCTTGGGCTTGTAGTCTACCACCAGCTGAATATCAGTCAGCAGTGCGATGTGGCTGTAAAGAAGGCGAATGCATTTTCAGGTGTCATCAATAGAAGTATAGTTTCAAAATCACGGGAAGTAATCATTGCACCCAACACTGTGCTGGTCAGACCTCGCCTCAAATACTAAGTTCAGTTCTGGATACCACACTTTAAGAAGGATTCAGATAAATTGTAATGAGTTGGGCAACAGAGATGACCAATGTATGTTTAGCCTTTAGAATAGTAGACCAAGAGGAGACAGCACAGCACTTTTCAAGGACCTGAAGGAGAGGGCCACAACCTGGTCTCTATCATCCAGGACTGTAGGACCTGAAATAACATAGCTTGTTGAATGGTTTAATGTGCTTTTACCTGTTTAAATTCTTTGTTGTCTTATACTGTTTAAATTGATTTTCTTTGTAAGACGCCCTGAGATCTTAATGATATACCAATGTTTTAAACAAACAAACAAACAAACAGGCTTACGGTACATGAAGGAGGATTTTGGTTAAATATCAGAGCAGTCAGACAATGGGACCAAATGCTGAGGGAGGTGGTCAGTTCTCTGTCACTGGAGGTATTCAAGCAGAGACTGGACAGCCATCTTTCAGTGGTACTTTTTAAACAGGATTCCTGCAGTGACCAGGGGGTTGGACCTGATGACCCCTCATAGGATATTGATTCTATAAAAATATGATTCTATACATATTTTGTATAATACATTTTTAATTTTTACTAGCATGTCAAGGATAAAGCTTTAGATGAGCCATTTCCATAATCTCCCACCTTTCAGGGTGGGGGGCATCACTGAAAGAGGGTTCCATCAACTGAGACTTCAACTGAAGCATAAAGTGATACAAGAGATACATTATCATATCTAGACCTCATTTATCCATGCAGGCAATGTTTACCCCATCCCATCAGGTATTTGGTAGAAATGATTAGATGTGTACACGTACTGCACACAAAATCTATTCTATTCATAAAATATCTTTGCATTCTATTTCAGCTCACTTGTGGATCATTTCTCCCAGCTTGGGGTGACAAATCACTCCCCCTTCCTGTATACCAGATGGTCCCAAATGAAGCTCAGCAGTACCCTGGGATTGTCCAGTTGTTTGTGCATTTCAAATGGACATGGATTGGGCTCTTTACTGTGGATAATATTCATGGAGAAGAGCGTTTGCAAAAATTACTGCCAATGCTTTCACGGGGGGGCATCTGTGTTGCCTTCATAGAAAAATTGCCACCATTCCAAAAACATGCTGAAAAGGCAGGGTCATTGCAGGGTGAACTGGAATACAATAGAGCCTTCTTGGAAACAAAAGCCAATGTTTTTTTTGCTGATGCTGCAAGTATATTAATAATTAAAATAAGCTCATTTCTTCAGAGGGCAGTGCTGGATTCCCCAATAAATAAGGTATGGATTATGAAAACAGACTGGGATTTCACATCAAGCACCAGTCTAAGGGGCCATGATATACAGTCCTTCCATGGCATGCTATCCTTCGCAGTTCACTCAAAGGAACCGTTAGGATTCAGGCAATTTCTCCAGAGCATAAATCCTTCCTGGGCAAAACAAGATGGATTTATCCATGATTTCTGGGAGAAGGTTTTCAAATGTTCATTGAAAAAATCAAATGAGGGTGAGGTGATAAATCAAGGCTGCAGTGGGAAGGAGCAACTGGAGAGCCTCCCTGGAATTTTCTTTGAGATGAGTATGACTGGTCACAGCTACAGTGTTTACACTGCTGTCCATGCTGTGGCGCATGCTCTACAGTCTATGCATGAATCCAGATCCAAACACAGGTCATGGGTGGCTGGAAGAAAGCTGGAGCCCTTCAATCTGCTGGCATGGCAGGTATTTTCATGCAAAAGCTCATCTGTTTGGATTGGGTGGTGGCCATGCGAAATGTAAGCTGATACGAGTGCCATCGAAATCCATGTAAAACCTTTTCAGCTTTATTAGGTCCACTCTACATTAATTAATTTTCATTTATTTTATTTCATTTCTATACCATGCAATAGCCAAAGCTCTCTGAGCAGTTCACAAAAATTAAAAAACAGAAAACACAGCATAAAACCATATAAAACATGAATGCTTAAAACCACCATAGAACAGTACAACCAGAATAAAACCAAGCAGCAATGCAGAAATTTAAAATACAGATTGAAAACACCAAAGATAAAAGACTAGGAGGCTGAAATGCTAAAATACTGGGAGAATAAAAGGGTGTTCACCTGGTGCCAGAAGGAGTACGACATAGGTGCCAGGCAAACCCCTCTTGGGAGCTCATTCCACAGCCGGGGTGCCACAGCAGTAAAGGCCCTCTTCCTGGTAGCTACCCACCTCACTTCCTTTGACAGGGGCTCACAGAGAAGGACCACTGAGGATGATCTTAGGGTCCAGGCAGGCACATTTGGAAGGAGGGAATCCTTCAGATAACCTGGCCCCAAGCTATTAAGGGCTTTGAATGTTAATACCAGCACTTTGAATTGGGCCCAGAAATGGACTGGCAGCCAGTGCAGTAATGTGATCTCATTGGCCAGTCCCTGCTAACAGTCTTGCTGCCCTATTTTGGGCTAGCTAAAGCTTCTGGGCCATTTTCAAAGGCAGCCCTGCCTATAATGCATTGCAGTAATCCAGATGAGAGGTTATCAGAGCATGGATAAGTGCTAGGCTTTCACTGTCCAGAGAAGGGTGTAGTTACCACAAATTGCTTCCCAGCTTCTCAGTAGAGCATTGCTTGAAGGCATGAACCCTATTGAGGTCTTCATGTTACCATGTTCAATCAACACACAAGGAGAGAGAATGCTCCAGCTCCACCCCTCTCTGCTGTCAGATCTGTCACTATGTGTACATGGAGGGTGACAGCCTGAGGAGGAGCGACCCCTGTATCCGTGGGTTCTTAAACAGGGTTCTTAATGGGGCCTCCATGGATACAGGAAGCTCTTGTCTTCCAACTGTCACCCTCCACACATACAGGGTGATGGATGTGGCAACAGAGCAGGGTGGGGCTGAAGCACACTCTCCCCTCATTTGTTGTGTAAACATGGTAACAAGAATGCCTGAATGGGGCCATGATACATGAGTTATTTGGGTTAGATTAGGGTTAAGTACTATCAGTTTGCTCGTTGTCTCCATCTCCTCTTCCATAGACTCCTGATCAGTAACTTAGTTTTTTTGAGGGTCACATTAAGACAGGATGGGGGTGTAATGACTCAATACCTAATTCACCAAATTGTTCTGTCACAAATTTCTGTTTCCACCTTGTTTGCAACTGGGGACAGACAACTCTTCTTGGGAGACAGACTTTGCATCCCTCCAGCTACAAAACTCTCAGGGAAAGCCTTTAGGGGGCTAGACCCAGACAAATGTAAAATACTCTCAACAAATCCAGGATAGGTATTTGTCAGTGCGATCATGAAAATACTTTGCTGTCCCATTATATCGTTTCCTCTTTGAATTTAGCTCCATCCTTTTCTAAGGGGCATCTCCTTCAACAACAGTGCAGGAGAAACAATACAGTTTGATGAAAATGGAGAAGTAGTCACAGGATTTGATGTTACCAACTGGGTAATTTTCCCAAATCAGTCTTTTCTGAGAGTTCAAGTGGGAAGGTTCAGTCCACAGGCTCCTCGTGGAAAGCAGTTAACAGTCGAAGATAAAAGCATTGTGTGGCCTAGGATGTTTAACCAGGTGAGACAGAAAGAAGCTAAAGTTTCTTTAGATGAAAAATCGTAGATGGCTAATTCATATGAGTCTGATTTAGCACAACCTATTTTTGTTAGTTCATTTAAAAATAACTTACTGCCATCTGTCATATACAACATATCCAGGTGGTAATAATAATAAAAACAATATCTAAATATTATAGGGCCGTAGCTGTGGCCCTATGTTAAGGCTGAGTTGGGAGAAACACATTCCATCAGTATAACCAGAAATCAGTGGGGATTACGTTCTACATCTTATACTGAAAAATGTCTCAATGGACTGATCTGAAATCTCAAAAGAGCGCCTTCTCAGTCAGTAGTGATGCCCACATTTTTTTTACTGCTCAGGTGAGATCTTAATCACAGATTTGAGATTTCTTGGCTTACTGTTCATGCATTACCAACTTCCCCCATGTAGTTCAGGAGGCATAAAACAGGACGTGTTTAATAGCCTCCTGAAAATGTGCCTCTTTACTCAAGCTTCCCCTGGCTTGTAATTAATAATTGCCATGCTGGTCCATCTTACTCTTTTTATTATATTTTTGTCATACTAGATGTAATTGTTTAGTAACAGTATATTTCTAATGGTAATTTTAATACTTTAGTATGTGAACTGCTTAGAGACTTTGTTATATTTAGTGGCATGCAGTATTATTAACAAAGAAACTCATAGGAAATCCACCCCATTTAGAACACTACATTTCTTTATACCTGCAAATGAATCCTCAACCATCAGATGAATCCTCAACCATATCTTCCTCATTCCTAACCCTTCTCCACTGATATTTCTAATTAGGTGTTGCCCCGTTCCCTATGTAATGACAACTGCCATCCTGGTTACAACAAGAAAAAGAAGGAAGGGGAGCCATTTTGCTGTTATGACTGTGTTCCATGTCCACGAGGGAAGATTTCTTATCAAAAGGGTAGGAGGCATAGTCTTCACAGATGTCAAGTGCACGACATATCATACTATATCAAGCAAAACTTGATAAATTGTTTTATTGTGTGTTATTTTGTTTTAATTTTTGTGAACTGCCCAGAGAGCTTCGGCTATTGGGTGGTATAGAAATGAAATAAATAAATAAATAAATAAATAAATAAATAAATAAATAAAAACTAATGTAATCAAAATTAGCATGGCCCCTGAACTGGAGGGAGTAGGAATATTTTACTGATCCTTGAATATCAGGCTATATTATCAGGCTATATAAGAAGAATGTAATCTTTTCACATACAGGCCTAGTGATGCTTGGTTATGCCTTTCAACACTCAAAACATTGGATGTGTGGTTCAATTTTGTTAATAATGTACTTCATATGCAAATGAAAGAAGAAAGATATATGTAGGTAACTACCAACAAATTACGCATTGGCATGTCATCCCATAAAAACGATGCGTGTTTTGGGTCATGATAGCTCTATGGCTGACTCTATGTTAGTCATGTAATTAAATATCTCTCCATACCCCAAAAGAAAGAAATTACTTCATGCAGATGCCACAGAGAAGGATTCCGGTGTTTATGCACATTTTATTATATTCTTAAGTCCCATGAGGTTGTCTGTGTGTGTTCGTGTGTTTAAGCATTCCACCATGTTAAATGGTGATCGGGGCTTGGGTTGTTTTAACTTTTATAAAATTGGAATAATTTCACCAATCTCTCTGAAACTTTTGGATGCCAGAAAGAACCATTCATTGTATATATCCTGAAAATATCAGGAACATTGGTGAGAGTTTGAGGGAGAAATAACAGTTCAAAGACAAAAAGTGAAAAAAGCTCCTCCATTTGTCAAAAGTGACTTAGTTTTAGGTCTTCTTCACATTGAGCTTTTATTCTATTGAGATTGCTCACTCATGGACGTTTGTGGGTCCTTTTCATGATGTTGTTAACTTCCAGGGCACATCCAGAGGAATTTCCTGGTTATTTTGCTCCAAAAAGACCTGGAATGAATAAACCATCTTTTAAAGTCAGATTGTTACATTCTTAAAACAGCCACAAGATGGCGGAGATTCATGGTGTTTGATGAAACCTTGAAAATAAAATGCTTCCCTTCTCAGCAGTCATGTGGTCACCATGTGGGAGCATGCGATAAATGCAGAAACGGTCCAGAATGGGGGGGCTGCCTGGGTTTTCTTTAGTGTAAGGGTGGCTTTAGGAACAGGTTGGTGACCATTTTTTTAGTCCAGATTTCTGAAGAAGTGAAAGTGTTTTCACATAAAAGATATTCCTCTTGTACTGGAGTTGGTGGGAAACTATTTCAATCAAATTTCTATTTTCAGAATAGAAATCCTAATTCTGTCCTCTAATGAAAACCTGGATTGCCCACCACCCTAGGAGAGCCCTGAATATCCCCTCCCCCCACAGATCACACAGATCACACACCCCCTCCAACAACAACCCAGATTGCCTTTTCCCCACACCCAGACAGCCTGGAAACCCCCAACGCTGAGACAGCGTGGGTTGTCCCACCGCTAGGTTTGTGTGTTCCGTATCTCCCCACCCTACAGTAAGTCTGTAGATGTGTGTATCTCCATCCACTCCTACCCCTCAGTGTGCGAGTTTGTTGGTCTGTGTCTCTCCCCACCCTTCTGTATATGTTTGGATCTCTCCCCAGCCCCCGGTGTGTGTATGCCCCCCCCAGTGTTCATCTGTGTGCCTGTCTTTCTCCTCATTCTCCAGTGTGTGTGCATTTTCTTATCTGTGTCTCCCCACCCTCTAGTGTGTGTGTATCTGTGGGCCGATCTACATTGCACCCGCCATCGCAATGAATTTGGTGTCCTTTTGGGTTAAACGCTTTTGCATTAAAACGTGATTATTCACACTCACACATTTTCCCCATTGCAGTGCTTCATCGAATGTGCGAGCTCAGTTCACACTCAAGCGCTGTGCTGTTTTCCTGCGCACACTTGTCTGATCTCGGATTCTAAGTGGGGTCGGCCCCTGTCAGTAGTTGGATGGGGGACCGCCTGGGAATCAGGCTTCCTGCACTGAGCAGGGGGTTGTTGTAGCCCCTCAAATGAGACTACGTTTTACCCCCTCCTATCCCCCGCTCCAGATGTTTTTTAAAAAATTCAGGCGTTATCCTCGCAGTATCGGGGCTTCTCCGTGATTTCTTTTTTCTAATTCAGGCATGATCTTCAAAGATTCAAAGCTTCACAACTTCGAAGATTCTAAGATCATGCCTGAAGTAGAAAAAAAAAAAACATCACAGAGAAGCCCTGATTCTGCAAGGATAATGCCTGAATTTTTTTAAAAACCATCCAGAGCTGGGGATAGGAGGGGGTAAAACTTAATCTCATTTGAAGGGATACAACAACCCCCTGCTCAGTGCAGGAAGCCTGATTCTCAGGCAGTCCCCCATCCAAGGACTGACCGGGACTGACCCTGCTTAGCTTCCAAGGTCAGACAAGTGTGCGCACATCCAGCCCTTTGCTTGTTGCTGAAGAAACAGGGGCTGCTGAGGAAGCTATGCGATCGGTAACTGGAAGAAGACATGGGGCCATCAAGAGCTGTGAATGGACAGGAGGGAAATACAAACACTGCCGCAAATGGACAGGCAGGGAAGGGGACTATGACTGGATATGGGAGCGAAGGTGGAAAATCTAGGGATGTACGAAACTCACTTACCTTTTTGTGGAATTTTTCGCAGTGGGGGGAAGTGATCCGGTCCTCCCCCCTGGAATCCTGCCCGGCTGGCTGCACTCTGTGGAGGCTCTGCGGAGCAGCTGGCCAGGGCCATCTGCAGCTGGATTTCTGGCCGCGGACAGGCTGCTGCAGACGCAAATGGCGGCCGCTGTAGTCACTGCCATTTGCGTCCAGACAGGCTGCCATGATAGGCTACGTAAGTATTTATGTAGCCTATCATGGCTAACCGCCCCTAAAAAAACCAGCGTACGCAAATGGCGGCGGCCACGGTCTTTTTTTTTTCACCGTAATAGCTTACATAAATATTTATGTAGGCTAAAACGGCAGGGGAAAAAGGAACGCAAATGTCACCCACTACGCTATTTGCTTTCCCCTTTTTTTGCCATCATAGCTTACGTAAATATTTATGTAGGCTAAAACAGCGAAAAAAAGGCAATGCAAATGGCAGCCGCCATAGTGGCCTCCATTTGCGTATGCTGTTTTTTGTTTTTTTGTTTGCCTGCAGGCTGCCCAGCAGGATTTCGGGGGGAGGTGTGGAGCGCCTCCCCCCCACCGCGAATCACCCCATCGAAAAGGTAAGTGACTTTCGTACATCCCTACCCAAAGTGTGTGTGTCTGTGTGTCCCCACCCCCACCCTTAAGTCTGTATCTGTGTCTGTCTTCCCTCACCTCCCAGTTGTGGTTTCTTTATTATTTCAACTAATAACAGAAACAAAAAATGAGGGGGGGGGGCACCAGCAAAAGAAAAAGTGTATTTTAAACAGTGGTTGTCTGCTGCTCTATCTGGCACTCTGGAGTCAAGTGGGAGCTCAGCTTCTACAGTAGGCTGCTTCTATTACTAATCCCAGAAAAGGATAAACTGAGCTGGAGGGGCATGAAGAGGGCGTGGACTTGCAGAAGCAAAAGGGGCAGGCACATGGGTGATAGACTGATGGGGCAGCCTGGCTGGGGAGCAGTCTTTGCTTGCCAACCTTGTGCAGTGGCATGGCTTGGGCTGCTGAGGTTGACAGCGCCCATGGAAATTCTCACTGGTTGGGCAAGTGTGTGTGTGTGTGCGTGTGTGTGTGTGTGTGTGTGTGAGAGAGAGAGAGAGCGGGGACTTCTGGGTGATTATTTTACTGCTCTGGTGCGATCTTAATCACAGATTTCTTCCCTTACTGTTCATGCATTACCATGCTATACCCCAAAGCACTGCCTTCTCTTTCATATCTGAAGCATCCTTTATTTTATTTTTGCTTTGCAGCACATAAGGACTAAGGAGTATGTATGTGGGCACTGCTGAATAATAAGGAAATGAAGTTTGAACCCTGCTACATTGTTGCTTCAAGGCCTCTGCTATTGTAGATTTCAAAACCTCTCTATCTCTCTTTTCTTTCCAGATATGGATTTCTGTACTGAATGCTCAGAAGACCATTATTCAAATTTAGAGCAGATCCAATGTATTCCCAAAGTTATAAGTTACCTCTCCTATGAAGAACCTTTGGGGATCACTTTAGCTTTCTTTGCTCTTGGCCTTGCCCTGATCACAGCTTTGGTACTTGGAACCTTTGTGAAGCACCACGACACTCCCATAGTCAAAGCCAATAACCAGAGCCTCACCTGTGTCCTCCTCATCTCTCTCCTTCTTTGCTTCCTCTGCTCTTTGCTGTTCATTGGAAAGCCAAAAGCATTGACTTGCCTTCTCCGGCAAACAGCTTTTGGCATCATCTTCTCACTTGCACTTTCTTCTCTTTTGGCAAAGACCATCACGGTGGTTCTGGCATTCATGGCTACCAAACCAGGATCCACAATGAGGAAATGGGTAGGGAAAAAGGTGGCAAATGTGATAGTCATTTCCTGCTCCTTGATTCAAACAGGACTTTGCGTGATTTGGCTGAGTACTTTTCCTCCATTCCCAGATATGGACAGGCATTCACTGACTGGGGAAATTGTAGCAGGATGTGATGAAGGTTCTATCACCATGTTCTACTGTGTCCTGGGCTACATGTTCTTTCTGTCTATTGCCAGCTTCACAGTAGCTTTCTTAGCCAGGAAGTTACCTGACAGTTTCAATGAAGCCAAGTTCATCACTTTCAGCATGTTGGCATTTTGCAGTGTTTGGCTCTCCTTTGTCCCAGCCTACCTGAGCACCAAAGGAAAATACATGGTGGCTGTGGAAATTTTCTCTATTTTAACCTCCAGTGCTGGCTTACTGGTTTGCATCTTTCTCCCGAAATGCTACATCCTCATGCGGAGGGCTGATCTGAACAACAGGGAGCAACTAATGAGGAGAACAAACTAAAGGAACCCAAGAATTAAAAATTATGAGAATCATTTTCCTTTTTTTTCTGATTTTGTAAATAATTAGGCCAAGTTATCTACAAGAACAGACAATGGTCCTACTCTATGATTGAACAGGATGCATCCTTTTGACAAATGTACAGTCAATCTAGTCCAAAGTCCTAGTGAGTGCAACAGCTTATATTTCTAAGTAAACATCCCTTGGATAAGCCAGCATATTTACTCTCTCTGCATTGATCCATCAAAAAGATATGTCTAATATGCAAACAAATAAATAATAAAATGAACTAAAACCAATGCTTTCTGAGAAAAGGTTATTCTTCAGTCATGTGTTTTCCTTAAGTGATAACCATCCACGGGTTTCTGATTACATGTACAGTGACTACACCCATGTAGAGTCATATGCACACCTTCTCTTTAGCCTATGGCGGTCTAGGGCAGGGCCAAGAGATATGATCCTGATCCCTTATCCTGCGATTTAAGGATGAGAATAGGGCTATATATTTACCTGCTTTGGGACTGAGAATGCTGAACAACCTGCCATGTGGGGGATGCAACAGCTGGTGGCATGTCAACAAGACACAGTCCAAATGCCAAATCAGACTACCGGAGGTCAGGGAGAGGTAGCGCCAACCCCAAATGCACCTCCAACCCCCACATAATTCTGTTTCTCAAATGTACTTGATCTTCATTATTACCCTGTAGGCACCAATGCATGGAGAAAGGAGAGGGGATGTTATGTATTAACCCTAATCTCCATAAAGTCTGGCTTGGCAACTTGTGCCCCCCTCCCAGATGTTGTTGGACTGCAATTTCCACCATCCCTCATCATCGACTGTGCTGGTGAGGGCTGAGGGGAGTTGTGACCCTCCAGCTATTTTGGCTGACAAGTTGCCCACCCCTGCCATGAAGAAAGAGATCAGCATTGAGACTCCAGGCTGTGGTTCCCATTTCTGTATTCAAATATGGTCTCAGTTATTCTCACTAACCCCTCTGTGAGCCATTTGGCCCATGAACTCTGTGTCAAACTAATTGTAGCAGGCTGATCCGACTTTGGCTCCAGGCATGCAAACGTGGGTGTGCCATGCTGCTTATTTCAAGTTTTGAGTCCTCCTGGTAAGATCTCTGGTGAAAACAGCCACTTTCTCCAGGTGTTCTGCTGTGCTTGCAGTTTCAGTGCATAGGGGGCTATTTTCTCCCCTGTAATTATCAGCATGTCCTTGAGTAATTTTTCTGCCAGCGAAGTGCCACTGGAATATCTGGAGGCCACAAGAAAAATATGTAACAAGGACAAAAAATGGCCATGAGAGCCCTCTCTAGTGCCAGAAATGTTTACACAAAGGCAGGAGCAGACAGAGTTCTGTCACTCGGATGGAGTGCATGATTGCTCCCGTTGATTTATTGTCTTGTGATTTGTATGAAAGGGAACATATTGTGAGTAACCTAAGCAATCAAGCCCACCGATTTCTCCGAAGAGTGCTCCACTTCTGGATCTTCCATGAAAAGTAACCTCAGTGTGCAGGTTCAGCAAAGTCCCAAATGGCCACAAAGGAATCTTGAGGTGCAACAAGTAGTAAGTGCAAAGAACTGAAAAGGGAAAAGACAGACTCTGTTGCAGACATCGGCTGATGAGACAAGCTAGAAACAACATATCAACAGCATGAGCTGATATTAAACAGAAGTAAATGCTGTTGAAAGAAACAGAAGAATGTGTGCATGGAAAGGTAGGGATGTCGGAGAATTTCTCCACGAATCTCCGGGAGGCCGAATGCCAACGCATTCGGCCCCCCGAAATTGGTGGGGAAATTCTCCGACACCCCCTGCCCCCCCGGGATGGGACTTACCTTGTGCAAATGTCCCTCACGGCGGCGGGTCCCGGTGGCGGTTCGGCGGCAGCCGGTCTTCCGACCGGCTGCCGCCGCCGCCATTTCCAAGTAAAGTAAAAAAAAAAAAAGTGATAGGCTAAAGATTTACGTAGCCTATCATGGCTAGATTTTCAAAGTCAGCTGTGATAGGCTACGTAAATCTTTACGTAGATTTGGGGGGGGAAGCGTGTACGCAAATGGCAGCGCTCATGGGCACCGCCATTTGCGTTCCTTATTTGGGCATGGGTAGTCTACGTAAAGATTTACGTAGACGGCGGCGAAAATAAGGGCAATGCAAATTTTGGGTGGAGAACCGGAGCGCCTCTCCCCCCCCCCCCGAAAAAAGCTGCGGGACCAGGTAAGGGACTTTCGTCCATCCCTATGGAAAGGAAGCTTCATCCTCCAATGGATGGTGCCATTGGTGTTGCTCCATTATATTGTTTGCAAGACACATTCTATCTGCAACAACATTAAGACCTGTTCCATGATCTGCAGCATAAGTGATCCTGCCCTAATTTCGCATGAATTCTTTCAGCTGGGAAAGTTTGCCATTGGAGTGATCGCTTCTTCTTCTTTCTTTCTTTTTTAAATCTATTTTTATTTTATTGTTATAAATGAGATAAACACTACCAACAACATAATCAGAATCTTCAGTTTCCAACTTCACGGGGAAAGAAAAAAAGGGAAGGTAGCAAAAGAAGGAAGAGAAAAAGAATGGTAGGGGGGGGGAAGGATTATATTAAACTTCAATAAGAACAAACCAAAAATCCAAATATAGATCCAATTGCAGATTATGCCCTAACCCCGGCGCCAGCTTGTCTGGCAGAAGGGGGGACATTGTGGGCGGGTGGGGAGAGAAGGTGTGGCTCTGTACCATTGGGTATTCCCCAGTGGCACCACCAGGCATGGGAGGGGCCGGCAGAGGCCTCTTAAGCTCTGTGCCCCTCCTAACAGAAGCTCTCTCGCTCTCATGGCTCCCTCCCACCCTCCCTTAAGCAGTGTGGGTTTATTACCAGTTGGAATTTTTGGCTCACAGTTCATTTGGCCTTCTAATGTGAGTCTTTTTGCCTACTTCACACTGCCATTGGGCTGGGGTGCATCATGTAGGTGAATGCGGTCTAATCTCTCATAGGTCACATTCCAGTTGGCAGCTAGGACGGGCAAAAGCAGAAAGAGATTAGGGATGGTGTGCATGCAGAGGCACCTTATGGTGACAGGTGACACCTGAGGCCCCCCGAACGGGTTGTACGGCTCAGCAGGAGGATATGGGTTGCCTGGGAGACCAACCCTCCTCACTCACCCAGGTGTTGTGCAGCAGCAGGAGGGGGTGACAGGGGAAGGTCTACCTCCCCCACAAGGGGCAGTCCAGAGGGATGGCGAGATCGATGCCACCCCTCAGGCTGGGTGTGTTTTCGCCCAAGAAGTGCCAGCTAGTCGCTGGCACAGTGAGCTGCCCGTCCTAGGTACCCCTTTGCAGATGTTTTCAATAAATGTGGACCAATTTTCAACCCAAGCCTTCTTGTTTGACTCTTCTTTGACCCATCTCCGCTTGCTAAAAGCTATACAGCATTCTTCCAAACATTGCAAGTATTATTAAATCTTCAATCTGCTACACCACAAATGGTAAACCTTATCTTTCGATATCATAACCTCAGTCTTATAGCAAAGGTATGGGAGCAAACAATCCATTTCCATTGGCCATATATTACCATTCAGTTAATGCATATTAATAAACATTACAGGTTTAGCCAACAAGAAATAGTAATAATAATAATCCCATAAGGCTATTAATAATAGTAATAATAATAATAATAGGGGGGAAGTTTTTTAAAAAAATAAAAAATAAAAGCAAATCATTTGTATATTTTAAGTAATGTCATATATAAAAATATATTTATATGTGTACACACACATAAATAGGCATTTTATTATGATGTTGTTGTTTATTCAGTCAGTCGCTTCCGACTCTTTGTGACTTCATGGACCAGCCCACGCCAGAGCTTCCTGTCAGCCGTCGCCACCCCCAGCTCCCCCAAGGTCGAGTCCGTCACCTCCAGAATATCATCCATCCATCTTGCCCTTGGTCGGCCCCTCTTCCTTTTGCCTTCCACTGTCCCTAGCATCAGCATCTTCTCCAGGGTATCCTGTCTTCTCATTATGTGGCCAAAGTACTTCAGTTTTGCCTTTCATATCATTCCCTCAAGTGAGCAGTCTGGCTTTATTTCCTGGAGTATGGACTGGTTTGATCTTCTTGCAGTCCAAGGCACTCTCAGAATTTTCCTCCAGTACCACAGTTCAAAAGCATCTATCTTCCTTGGCTCAGCCTTCCTTATGGTCCAGCTCTCACAGCCATAGGTTACTACGGGGAATACCATTGCTTGAACTATGCGGACCTTAGGTGTCAGTGTGATGTCTCTACTCATAACTATTTTATCAAGATTTGTCATTGCTATCCTCTCAAGAAGTAAGTGCCTTCTGATTTCCTGGCTGCAGTCAGCATCTGCAGTAATCTTTGTGCCTAGAAAGACAAAGTCTGTCACTGCCTCCATGTTTTCTCCCTCTATTTGCCAGTTATCAATCAAGCTGGTTGCCATAATCTTGGTTTTTTGAAGTTTAACTGCAACCCAGCTTTTGCACTTTCTTTTCACTTTCATCATGAGGTTCCTCAGCTCCTTCTCGCTTTCAGCCATCCAAGTGGTATCATCTGCATATTGGAGATTGTTAATGTTTCTTCCAGCAATTTTAACTCCAGCCTTGGATTCAAGTCCAGCACGTCACATGATGTGTTCTGTGTACAGGTTGAATAGGTAGGGTGAGAGTATACAACCCTGCTGTACTCCTTTCCCAATCTTAAACCAGTCCGTTGTTCCGTGATCTGTTCTTACCGTTGCTACTTGGTCGTTATACAGATTCCTCAGGAGGCAGACAAGATGACTTGGTATCCCCATCCCACCAAGAACTTGCCACAATTTCTTATGATCCACACAGTCCAAGGCTTTAGAATAGTCAATAAAACAGAAATAGATGTTTTTCTGAAACTCCCTGGCTTTCTCCATTATCCAGCGGATATTGGCAATTTGGTCTCTAGTTCCTCTGCCTTTTCTAAACCCAGCTTGTACATCTGGCAATTCTCGTTCCATGAATTGCTGGAGTCTACCTTGCAAGATCTTGAGCATTACCTTACTGGCATGTGAAATAAGTGCCACTGTTCAATAGTTGGAACATTCTTTGGTGCTTCCCTTTTTTGGTATGGGGATATAAGTTGATCTTTTCCAATCTGTTGGCCATTCTTGTATTTTCCAAATTTGCTGGCATATGGCATGCATCATCTTGACAGCATCATCTTGCAAGATTTTAAACAGTTCAGCTGGGATACCGTCATCTCCTGCTGCCTTGTTATTAGCAATGTGTCTGAAGGCCCATTCAACCTCACTCTTCAGGATGTCTGGCTCTAGCTCACTGACCACACCATCAAATCTATCCCCAATATTATTATCCTTCCTATACAGATCTTCCTATATTCTTGCTACCTTTTCTTGATCTCTTCTGCTTCTGTTAGGTCGTTGCCATCTTTGTTTTTGATCAAACCCATTTTTGCCTGGAATTTACCTCCGATGTTTCTAATTTTCTGGAAGAGGTCTCTTGTCCTTCCTATTCTTTTATCTTCTTCCACTTCCGCACATTGCTTCTTTAAAAATAATTCCTTATCTCTTCTGGCTAACTTCTGGAATTTTGCATTTAATTGGGCATATCTCCCCCCATCACTGTTGCCTTCTGCTTTCCTTCTTTCTTGGGCTGCTTCCAGTGTCTCAGCAGACAGCCATCTTGCCTTCTTGGTTTTCTTTTTCTTTGGGATGTTTTTTGTTGTCGCCTCCTGAACAATGTTGCGAACTTCTGTCCATAGTTCTTCTGGGACCCTATCTACTAAATCTAGTCCCTTAAATCTATTCTTCACCTCCACTGCATATTCATGAGGAATATGAGTGAGCTCATATCGAACTGATCTGTGGGTCTTCCCTATTCTCTTTAGTCTGATTCTAAATTGTGCAATCAGAAGTTTGTGATCTGAACTACTTCTCTAGGGTCCTACAGTCAGCTCCAGGTCTTGTTTTTACCCACTGTACAGATGGCCACCACCTTTGGCTACAAAGGATGTAGTCAATCTGATTTCGGTGTCGACCATCTGCTGAAGTCTATCTATAAAGTTGTCTCTTAGGTTGTTGGAACAGAGTGTTTGTTATGCACAGTGAGTTGTCTTGGTGAAATTCTATCAGCCTATGCCCTGCTTCATTTTGTTCTCCCAGACCATGCTTGTCTGTAATTCCAGGTGTTGTTTGACTAGCCACCTTAGCATTCCAGTCTCCTGGAATGAAAATAACATCTTTGTTTGGCATACTATCCAGTATGTGCTGCGGATCCTCATAGAACTGATCTACTTCTGCTTCTTCAGCATATGTGCTTGGGGCGTATATTTGGATCACTGTGATGTTAAATGGCTTACCCTGAATTCAAATTGAGATCATTCTGTCATTGGTTGGATTGTATCCAAGCACTGCTTTAGCCATTTTATTATGAATTATGAAGGCTACTCCATTTCTTCAGTGGTCCTCTTGTCCACAGTAGTAGATCTGTTGGTCATTTGATGTGAAGTGGTCCATTCCAGTCCATTTCAGTTCACTGACACCCAAAATGTCTATATTTAATCTTGACATCTCCCCAAAGCCACACCCAATTTGTCCTGGCTCATAGATCTAACATTCCAGGTTCCTATGATGTGTTGATCTTTAGAACATCGGATTCGTCGTTCACCACCAATACCATCGGCTGCTAGCCATCCTTTCGGCTTTGAGCTAGCTGCGTCATCACATCTGGGGCTAGTTGAACTTATCCTCTGTTCCTCCCCAGTAGCATTTTGACCATCTTCTGACCTGGGAGACCCATCTTCTGATGGTATACTGACATATCTCTGGTTGTACTTATCCATTTAGTTTTCAGGGCAAGAATACTGAGGTGGGTTGCCGTTTCCCTCCCCCGGGATCGTAATTTAGTCTGACCTCTCTGCCATGACCTTCCCATCTTGGGTGTCCCTTCACGGTTTAGCTCATGATGTCATTGAGGTGCTCAAGCTCCAGCACCAAGATAAGGTAACAATCTCCTTTGCTGAAGAGTGTTTATTATGATATAAGGTTTATAGTGTTTATTATGATATAGTGTTTGTTATGATATAACACAAAAAAAGGAGAAAGAAAACAGAAGTATGCAAACATTTACTCTGGCATACTGCCTAGACATCTTATCAGCTATAGCCCAGACAGCACTTCAAAAGAACAGTAAAGATGGCTCAGTTCCAACTCAGGAGGCTGAGAGAGTTGGTTCCCTTGTTTTAATTTTAATACCAATTAAAAATGATTCTGCAGCATCAGGATCCAAAAATCTTTTCATTTGGCCTTCAAAAAGAATGCAAAATGTAGCCTTATATTTACTATGATATTGCAGGTTAATTTGCTTTGCCAAACTTCTTGCCTTGGCGAATTGCCTTCTTCTGTCAGCGGTTTCTTTATTATAATCACAAAAGAGCATAATCTTGTCATTTGCTGGTCCCCACCAAAGCTCACCTCATTCTCTTACCAGACGCTTAAGGTAATTTTTCTAAGACTCATGAAAATTGAACAATAACAGTCCCAAAAGTCCCTTTAGTGCCACGTATTGAACCAGAAACACAATATGCATGCTCAATATCAAGTAAAAAGTCAGATGGTAAAGCAAATAGCTCATGCAAAAGTTTATCCATAAATTCCACCAAACCTATATGAATAGCCACGCCTTTAATACCAAAGATACATAGATTCGCTCTGTGTGAGACACAGACACTTTCATGGTAGGGATGGCAGAGAATTCCGCCACGGATCTCGGTGAGGCCGAATGCCAGTGCATTTGGCCCCCCGACCTCCGTGGCGGAACGGCGGCAGCTGCGGCGGCGGCGGCAGCAGCTGGTCTTCTGACCAGCTGCTGCTGCCGCCATTTACAGTCTTATAAAACAAAAACAAAAAAACCGACGTCATAGGCTACGTAAAGATTTATGTAGCCTATCATGGCTAGGGATGTACGAATGTCACTTACCTGGTCTCGCAGCTTGCTTTGCGGTGGGGGGGAGGTGCTTCGCTTCTCTCCCCAAAGTTCAGGCTGGGGGGCGGAGGCTTCCCGCCTTGCCTGGCTGAAATTCAGGCTGGGGGGGAGGCTTCCCGCATCGCCCAGCCGAAATTCAGACCGGGGAGAAGCGCCCCGTCTCCCCGGCCGTGAACTTCAAAAGAAAAAAAAAAGCCCGGTGATAGGCTACCTAACGATTTACGTAGCCTATCACGGCTAGATCTGCAAAGTCAGCCGTGATAGGCTACGTTAATCGTCACGTAGCCTATCACGGGTGACTTAAAAAAAAAAGAAAAAAGCGCGTACACAAATGGCGGCCCCCATAGGGAGCCGCCGTTCACGTTCCTTATTTGGTCCCTGTAGTCTACGTAAAGATTTACGTAGACTACAGGAACTAAATAAGGAACGTGAATGGCGGCTCCCTATGGGGGCCGCCATTAGCGTACGCGCTTTTTTTTTTTTAAGTCACCCGTGATAGGCTACGTGACGATTAACGTAGCCTATCACGGCTGACTTTGCAAATCTAGCCATGATAGGCTATGTTAATTGTTACGTAGCCTATCATAGGGGCGTGTTTGTTTTTTTTTACTTTTCTTGTAATGGCGGCGGCGGCAGCTGGTCGAAAGACCGGCTGCTGCCCCCGCCCCTGGCGAAGACCTGCCGAACCGCCGCCAGGACCCGCCGCCGGGAGCGACATTCGTAAAAGGTAAGTCCCATCCCGGGGGGGGGCGGGAGGTGGCGGGGGGGCGAAGAATTTCTCCCCGAACCTTCGGAGGACCAAATGCGTTGGCACTCGCCCCCCTGAAGTTTCAGGGAGAAATTCTCCCCCATCCCTAATCATGGCTGGGTTTAAAAAAAAAAAAAAAACGCGTACGCAAATGGCGACGGCGACGGCCGCCGCCATTTGCGTTCCTTATTTTTGGCCATCTTAGTCTATGTAAATATTTATGTAGGCTGTGATGGTGAAAATAAAGGGGAATGCAAATAGTGTAGCGGGCGCTATTTGCGTCCCTTTTTGATTCGTCGTTTTAGCCTATGTAAATATTTACATAGGCTAAAATGGTGAATCAAAAAGGGACGCAAATAGCGCCCACTACGCTATTTGCATTCCCCTTTATTTTCACCATCACAGTCTACGTAAATATTTACGTAGATTAAGATGGCCAAAAATAAGGAACACAAATGGTGGCGGCCGTAGCTGCCGCCATTTGCGTATGCGGTTTTTTGGGGTTTTTTTTTCCCAGAGCCCTCCACGGCCGGAAATTTTATTTATTTATTTATTTATTTATTGCATTTATACCCCACCTTTTTTCCCTTGCAAGGAACCGAAGGCGGCTTACATTATCCTCCTCCTATCCATTTTATCCTCACAACAACCCTGTGAGGTGGGTTGGGCTGAAAGTCTTTGACTGGCCCAAAGTCACCCAGTGAGCTTCCATGGCCGAGTGGGGACTAGAACCCAGATCTTCCAGCTCCTAGTCCAACACTCTTGCCACTACACCACACTGGCTCTGGACAGCTGTGGACAGCTGTGGGCTGGCGGGCCTGGCCGGCTGCTCCGCAGAGCTGCCGCAGAGCACAGCCGGCCGTGGAGGATTCCGGGGGGGGAGGAACGGATTGCCTCCCCCCCATCAAGGATTCCAGGGGGAGGGACGGAATGCCTCCCCCCTCACCATCAACATAATCCGCAGAAAGGTAAGTGACTTTTGTACGTCCCTATTTCATGGTCTATGTTTTTAACACAGACGCAAATGGTGTATTGGACGCCACTTGCAGCCATAAAGCCCTGAGTTTACCCTGCTTGCAGGCATTTACGGCTCTATTTATGTAAAAACCAGTGCTTTACAGCCACAAGTGGCGTCCACTACACCATTTGCGGCTGTATTAACCCAATGAATACGGTAATTTCAGATGCCATTGCCATATTGCCAGTGTCACGGAGCAGAAGTGCAGCTCCGCGAAATCCCCCAGTTGCAGAGCAGCCCAGGAGGATTCCGCGGGGGAGGTCCGGATCACATCCCCCCCTCCCGTGGACACCGTCGTGGGACAGATGGTGAGTGATCCGCCCACCCCTAATTGGTATTAAAATTAAATTAAGGGAACCAACTCTCTCAGCCCCCGGAGTTGGAACTTAGTCATTTTTACTGTTCTTTTGAAGTGTTGTTTGGGTTTTAGCTGATACGATTTTTAGGCAGTATGCCAAAATAAATGTTTGCATATTTAGTCACGGCTCTGTTTTGCGTATAAGTCTATGGGCCCATGCAATCAGCGGGATGTGCCCATAGACATATATGCAAAATAGAGCCATGAATCTTGCATATAAGCCTGTGGACACATAGACTTATACACAAGATTCATGACTCTATTGGCATATAGGTCTATGGGCACATCCTCCCAATCGCCTTCTTCTTTTTTAAAGACATGGCAATCGGCAGGGACAGGGAGGAGGAGAATAGCTCTGGCTGGCAGGAGGGAAAGTGAGCGCCCCCAAGCCGGTCGTCCACCCCGGAATCTGAGCGGAGCAGAACCGCTCTGGAAGATTCTAGGGGGGTGGAATGGATCGCCTCCCCCCCACACACAGATTCCCAACTGGAACAGACAGTGGGGAATCCGTACACCCCTAGCAGGAGCTCATCTGCTGATCTCTTTCGCAAAACAATAAAGCTGAGTTGTACCCTTTGTGCTGTGTGTTGGCTCCCTTCTTGAGAGGTGAATTGACCAGTCCTCCAGGAAGAATTATTTAGAGCGTCTCGTTTATGCAGCTACAACAGCAAGCATGAAATAGCGTTCATCTGCAACTTTCCCAGCATAGACTAACAGTGCTTGTTCAGAAGGAAAACAATCAGAACTTTCCCAGCACATTTCACAGTAGCATACTATTTCACTGTAGCATACACAATTCACCAAGATGTGAGTCTGTAGTCAAACAAGTGGGTATACAAAATGATACATGGAATTTTATCTGTGTCTGTAACACCAAACTAAGCTAAGGAGGAAGCTGGCGCCTATCGCTCTGAGCAAAGAGAGGCTGGACGCACCTGGTCACCTGCCACCTGCTGCTGCTTCCGTGTTTTGCTGTCTTTGGTGCTGCAATGATGGTGGCACATAGGAAGCGAATTTCCTCCTCTGTAATTAGCAGCATGTCTCCAACTGTCCTCCTCACTAAGCCCCGCGGGTTATCTAGATGCCTCAAGAAGAAGAATGACACTGGAAAACCTTGCATATGACATTACTGATAATTTCAAGTGTTGATAATTTTGAGGAGTGTCTACACCGCAGGGATGTCTTGGGATTTCTAGAAGAGACAAACCATTATGAGTAACCTGAGAAATCCTCAACCAGCATTGCCACTGCTTTTCCAAAGGATTGCTCCGCTTCTGGTTATTGTTTGGTGCATTAGTAGAGGAAAAGGCCTAAATCCCCAAGGGGATAGAGACATGCATGGAACAGTGGCAAAAAAAGAATGAGATCTTTAAAAATGCAGGGACTATTGCAGATGTCATCTTAGATCGATTGATCAGTTGTTCAGTAGGGTCAGCTCCCATTCAAACTAGGGGATTAATAGACTGAGGCTGAGATTAAATGCTCTCGAGGAAATCAGGGAGATGTATGTCTAGATGGGAACATTTGTCCTAAAAATGATGCTGTTCTTGGTATGGTTGCTTTGGTTGCTGTTTTATTCTGTATGCAAGTCAGATTCTGTTCATTCCAGCAAGACTCATTCCAGCAAATACAGAGTATGTGACGGCATCCACTAGTTGGCATAAGTTTTATCAATGAAGATACATTATCATCAGAGAAATTGCTTCTACATTCTCGTTCCTGTACGCTTCTACAACTTTCAGTGAAAAGCTACCTCCAATGTTCATGAGGGAACAGCACCTCCCTAGCATCCTTTTGCTTAGACTTTAATAACTGAGAGGAGTTAATTATCCAATAGAAAAGTTTTCAAAGTGTTCATTCTATAAGAAAAAATGGAATACTGTGTACTGCTCTGGTCACCGAACCTAAAAAGGACAATGTAGAGTTGAAAAAGTGCAGAGCAGAGCAACTAAGGGTGCAACCTATGCATGTTTAGACCAAAAGCTCCCACAATTCCCATCCGTGTTGCTGAGGAATGCTGGGATTTGTTGGGCTTTTCCTGTCTACATATGCATAGGATTGCACCTTAAAATGATTAAGGGGCAGGAGCAACTCCCCTATGAGGAAAGGTTACAACATCTGGGACTGTTTAGCTTAAAGAAAGGCAACCGAGGGGAGACATGATAGAGGTGAGGTGTACAGAATTATGCATGGTGTCAAGAAAATGGATGGGGAGATATTTTTCAGGACAGCACATAGTTAAACCATGGAATTCAGTACCACAAGATATAGCAATGGGCACCAATTTGGATCGAATTAAAATGGGAGTGGACAAAGACATGTAGGATAAGGCTATCCGTCTACTAATCCATTAACAAAGCAAACTAATGATGAGCAAACTGGCTCAAAGTGGGCAAGATGAAACAACTCTCAGGTGGATCCACAGCTGGCTACAGAACTGGACTCAAAGAGTGCTTATCAATGGGACCTTCTCAAACTAGGGAGAGGTAACGAGTGGGGTCCCACAGGGCTCAGTCCTGAGCCCAGTGCTCTTCAACACTTTTATTAATGACTTTGATGAGGAGGTGCAGAGAATGCTGATCAGATTTGCGGATGACACCAAATTGGGTGGGATAGCTAATACCCTGGAAGACAGAAACAATATTCTAAGTGATCCTGATAGGCTGGAGTGCTGGGTGGAAAACAACAGAATGAAATTTAATAGGGATAAATGCCAAGTTCTGCAAGTTCTAGGAAAAAGAAAACAAATGCACAGTTACACGATGGGGGATACTTGGCTCAACAATACTACAAGTGAAAAGGATCCTGGAATTGTTGAAGATCACAAGCTGAATATGAGCCAACAATGTGATGTGGCTGCAAAAAAGTCAAATGCTATTTTGGGCTGCATTAATAGAAGTATAGCTTCCAAATCCCATGAATTACTAGTTCCCCCCTACTCAGCACTGGTTAGGCCTTAACTGGAATACTGTGTCCAGTTCTGGGCAACACACTTTACGAAGGATTAGGAATGTTAGAGAATTCTGCCACGGATCCCAGGGGGGCTGAATTCCAGTGAATTCGGCCCCCTGGAACCTGTGGCGGAACAGAGCCCCCCACCCCTCCACCCCACGAAAGCCCCGCGAAACGGAGCCTACCTGGCTGCAGCTCCGGCTTTGGCTCCGGTGGTGGCAGTGGCAGTGGCAGGGGCAGCGGTGGCGGCTCCAGCCGCTGCCAGGCTGCTGTGGCCACAAATAGTGGCTGTCGAAGTGGCTGCCATTTGCTTCCCTACGCTGGCCCCGTGATAGGCTACGTATATATTTACGTAGCCTATCACTTCTTAGTTAAAAAAAAAAAAGGGCATACGCAAAAGGCGGCGGCTAAGGCGGCCGCCATTTGCATTCCTTATTTTTCGCCGTTTTAGTCTACGTAAATATTTACATAGACTATTACGGCGAAAAAAAGGGGAACACAAATAGCGTAGCAGGCGCTATTTGCGTTCCTTTTTTATTCGCCGTTTTAGCCTACGTAAATATTTATGTTATTGTATGTGTGCATTTTTGTATGTGTATAGTGTATGTGTGCATTTTTCAAAAGTGTACATTTTTTCATGTGGATTTTTCAAATGTACACATGCTGTCTAACACTTCTTTCTTCTTCTTCTGTGAATCACATTGTAAGCTCGCAAGTGTGTGGACTTTGACCACAGATTGCATCTGAATCCGTGTTTGATCCCGAAGTCGCAAACTGGGTAAATCCTGATCAGCAACAAACTGAAACCAATTTCTCATACTTCCCAAATTTGAAGTTCCAGCCTTGCAAGTGCATACTTCAGAATATCATAGAATTAAAGCTTTGGAAAGGACCTTAGAAGACATCAAGTCCAACCCTGTGTTCGATGAAGGATGCAGCTACAACATCTCTAACCCAAGTAAGTAAGCCAGTCATGCCTAGCTCTACTATGCAAGATTAACAGAACATTTAGTTGGGCTCTACAGCATCTCTAACAAAAGGCCATCTAGCATCTGCTTAAAAACCTCTAGTGCAGGAGAGCCCACCACCTCTTGAGTCAATCTGCGCCACTGTCAAATATTTCTGACTGTTAGGAAGTTCTCCTAAAGTTCAACTGAAATCTACTCCCCTACTCCACCCACTGGTTCTAATCTAGAGCAACAGGGACCAAGTCTTCTTAACCTTCAGCATGGCAACCCTTCCAGTATTTCAAGACAGTTGTCATGCAAACCTGGGAGACAAAGGATGTGCAGATGTGTTTATTTAGGTGCTGATCATGAAAGAAAGAGACAAAGAGATGGGGGGGATAAGCTGTCTGGCAGAGGAGAAAATAGTGAATTGTATGTTTGTTTGTTGGAAACTGATTTGAGGGTGATACTACTACTAATTTGGGGGGATTAATTAACTCCCCAAAATTAAGTGATTTGGAGAAATTAATTGGCTTGCCTTCTGTGTAGGGATGTACAAATGTCACTTACCTTTTCGCAGCTTTGCTTCGTGGTGGGGGGGAGGCGCTTACCTTTTCGCAGCTTTGCTTCGTGGTGGGGGGAGGCCCGCCTCGCCCGGCCGAAATTCAGGCCGGAGAGAAGCGCCCCATCTCCCCGGCCGCGAAATAAAAAGTAAAAAAAAAAACCCGTGATAGGCTACGTAATGATTTATGCAGCCTATCATGGCTAGATTTGCAAAGTCAGCCATGAAAGGCTACGTTAATCGTTACGTAGCCTATCACGGGTGACTTTGAAAAAAAAAAAAGCACGTACGCAAATGGCGGCCCCCATGGGGCGCCACCATTTGCGTTCCTTATTTGGTCCCTGTAGTCTGCATAAAGATTTACGTAGACTACAGGGACCAAATAAGGAACACAAATGGTGGTGCCCCATGGGGGCCGCCATTTGCGTACGCGCTTTTTTTTTTTCCAAAGTCACCCGTGTTAGGCTACGTACCGATTAACGTAGCCTATCACGGATGACTTTGGAGATCTAGCCGTGATAGGCTACGTTAATAGTTACGTAGCCTATCACAGGGTTTGGGGTTTTTTTACTTTAGCTGTAATGGCGGCAGTGGCAGCCGGTCGAAAGACCGGCTGCCGCCCCCTCCCCCGCCGAAAGCCCGCCAAACCGCCGCCGGGACCCGCCGCCGAGAGGGACATTCGGCCATGGTAAGTCCCATCCCGGGGGGGTGGCGGGGGGTGGCAGAGAATTTCACCGGCGATTTCGGGGGGCCGAATGCGTTGGCACTCGGCCCCCCGAAGATTCGGGGAGAAATTCTCCGCCATCCCTACTTCTGTGAAGGTAAAAGCAGCTTTTATCCTGCTATTGAGATGGCTCACTCACAGAAGTTTGCAGGCTCTTTACATGATGCGGTGAACCTCCAAGGCGTCTCCTGCACTAAATGCCCTTTGTTCCATTTTTAAATAGATCACAGATAATGAGCTATCAAATTACCCCATTGTGTTCCACTTGAGTTCCCTCCGTGAAAAGAGGAAAAGCGGCAAGAAGAGGAGCAAGACCAATAAAAGATGTGGAAGACTCAGATATGGGGAGAAGGAGGGGGGGAAGGAAGCGCATGGAAAAGGGATTCGTCGTGATCCTGCATTTAAAATGGAAGCAGAAAGCCCCATTTTAAATGCAGGATTTTAGGCTGGTGTAGAGATGCCCATAGTGTCTCTCTCTCTCTCTCTCTCTCTCTCTCTCTCTCTCTCTCTCACACACACACACACACACACACACACACACAAGCAAGAACCCCATGTACCCATAATGCATATAAACATATAGGCACCGGTGCTGCCCTTCTCCTCTTCACTGCAAGCACATGAAAAACCATCAATCTCTTTCAGGTTCCCGCCAAAATCCCCCCTCTTGGGATCATCCCTAAACTCTTTCTCTTGTTTTTTCTCACACATATGCACCTGCCACCCATTCCTATAAGCACCCAACCCTACCCAACTCCCCAGGTTGTTCAGGTTAGCTCCCCCAGCACCCTCGCTGGGTTCCTGCTGCCCTCCCAAGCCCCACTGGCTGGCTTCCCACAGATTCCCTGACCTTCCTGCAGGCGTCTCTGTGCTCCTGCAGGCTGCCCTTCCTAGCCCTCCATGGCTGTCTTTAGCACCCAGTGTGCCACATCTTACCAAACAGCAGCAACAGGGGGCCCATCTTCCTTTTCCCCCTTCCTTTTTCTTCGGGGCAGGGTGTGCTGCAGAGGAAATTGTCAGCCTGCAGCCATCCATGGTCTTCATTTCCTAAGACTGTCTCTGAGCCCCATGTGCAGCCCTAAGGCTTTCCCAGGAAATTAAAAAGGAAGTGGCAGGAGGCCCTCACTTCACTTTGAAGCCATTCCAACTGCTTGTAAGGCATTTAAAAAACATAAATGTAAAATAAAAATCAGGAGGAGTGGGATACCTTGGTGGGCACCATGGAAATTATCAGGGGACATACTGATGCCCACAGACAACATGTTGCCTGCCCCCAACCAGGCAATTTTACACCCTGGACTTAATCATTTTACACACAGGGCTTTTGACAGCCATGACAGCTGGGCTGAATCTACACATAGCAGTTATACCGTTATCATAACTATTGGTACACATGACACCAATGGGCACCAATAGTTATGATAATGGTATAACTGCTATGTGTAGATTCAGCCTTAGTCAGCACACATCTAACTTATCCCTTCTCCCCTCCTTGCCATTCCAAACTTCACAACTGGTTACACATTCCTGGTATTTTAGAGCAATCACAGCAAGACAAAAATCATATTTACCAGCCCTGATTTAAAAAAAGAAAAATACCCTGAGCTGGTACAGTTTTGCATTTGCAACTCACTTAAATCATAGCACAATCATGTCTGCAGGAATAAAATGCAGTTTGCTTCTGCCACCCTGATGCTAGACACATTTGCGTGGGAATACACTCCAGTTTGGTGTAAAAAATAATAATATATTTTAAAGGAAAAATACTAAAATGAGCATCTGCCTTGTTGTCTGCCCCCAATACTAAAATGTTGTAAAATAAGAAGGAAGGATGCTGTGCAAGTAGCATCAAACCTGCTGGGCCCCAGCATGCCCATCCCACCCCAGGTGCTGATGCAGGGCCTGTTTGCCAGTGTCCCCATCACCTGCTGCTCTC
Organism: Heloderma suspectum; assembly: GCF_057233095.1. Taxonomy (NCBI): domain Eukaryota; kingdom Metazoa; phylum Chordata; class Lepidosauria; order Squamata; family Helodermatidae; genus Heloderma; species Heloderma suspectum. Next base: position 87,434,686 of record NC_139463.1, on the reverse strand, counting down.
TGAATAGTCATTTCGGAGCCTTGGCACATATTATTTTTACTTTTTTATTGCATTTCTATACCACACAATAGCCAAAGCTCTCTGGGCTGTTTACAAAGATTAAAAACCTTAACATATGGTACGCAGAGGTTAAAAGTCATTTACATAAAATTCACACAAACACACAATATACACAACATAACATATATCTAAAACAACTTCAAGGAAGCAATCTCAAACAATCAACCATAACCATAAGACAAATCCAGGATCGATTAGAACTCATCATATGCTGCCAAATGCCTGGGAGGAGAGAAAGGTCTTGACCTGGCACTGAAAAGATAACAATGTTGGTGCCAGGCAGGCCTCATCAGGGAGATCATTCCATAATTGGGGGGCCACCACAGAGGCACTTAAATCCAGCCCTAGCTGCACCACTGCTCCCCAGCAACCAGAACAAGCCAAGAAGCACAGAACTCTAAACCACAAAAACCAAACTGTCAAGAATGCAGTTTTTTTTTTTCATATATTATGATATAATGACCCTAGCCACACGTTGGGAAACTGAGCATGACTTGGAGCATTCCCAAATGTTCTTAAATGTCTATCACAAGAAGTTATATTAGAGCAATAATTTTAATAAGGAATAGAAGGGATAACAATGCCAGGAATCACACATAAAGGATTTTAAAAAATCATGTTCCAATTATCTCTAGTTCCTTTTATGAAAGTCTTTACTTTTGTGAGACTAAAGGCTAGGTAGCAATATATAGACACCTTGCTTAAATTCTGTATTCATCAGCCTAAAAGAAAATATTCCATAATCCATTTTTACAAGTGGGGGGGAGCAAAAAGAAGCCTGTTTTTCTCTGAATATTTGCATTTTTTCCTAGGCATTCACATCTCTACCCCCATTGTCATGGTCTTGACGGCAAGACAGGACAGGTAAAACTGGACTGGTATGCTTCCCCTCCTTGTAAATTGTTGTTTTGGGGGGCGGGGCTGGTGAAATCTGACTGAAATTTAGCATGCACTATGCCCTGGAGGAATAGTAGAAAATTATGATGGAAAACACCATCTGCTGAACTGTTTTGCTGTTGGTCTGGTTTTTGTATATTGTATATTGATGTTCTTGGGTTTTGTCTTGTAAGTTAATGTCCCAATACATTTAGGAAAGGGCATCCTAAAAATCTTTTCAACACAGGAATAATTGAAACAGAATAATTCTATAAATGCTGCTCTATAAATAAAATTTTTAAAAATCCCTAAGCATTCTAATAGTATATCAGGGTGAAGGTTTAGACGAGCCATTTCTGTGACCACCTACACTTATGTAAAAGCTAACCTGTGGTTTATGAGTTGTAGCCCATATTTATCCATGTAGGCAATTAACACATGCAGGAATTTGCTTAAGCTGATTTTATGTGCACATACCAATCACATGCAGATTTTCTTCCATTCATAAATTTCCTCTACATTTCAGCTCAGTTGTCCATCTTTTTCCCCATCTCGAGGTGACAAATCAATTCTCCATCGTTAATACCAAATGGTCCCAAATGAGGCCTATCAATACACTGAGATTGTCCAGTTACTTGTGCATTTCAAATGGACATGGATTGGGCTCTTTACTATCGATAATATTCATGGAGAATAGCGTTAGCAAAAATTACTGTCAATGCTTTCACAGAAAGGCATCTGTGTTACCTTTGTAGAAAAAAATGTCAATTTTGGAAAAACGTGGTAGAAAGGCAAAGTTATTGCCTAGTGAACTGGAAAACAATTCAGTTTTCATAAAAAGCAAGGCCAATGTATTTCTTGCTGATTCTTCACATACATACGTATATAATTAATCATTTCTTCAGAAAGCAGTGCTAGATTCACCTATAAGTAAGGTACGGATTATGACAACATACTGAGATTTCACAGTAAGCACCATTGTAATGGGTCATATACAATCCTTCCATGGTGGTGTAGTGGCTAGAGTGTTGGTCTGGGAGCTGGGAGATCTGGGTTCTAGTCCCCACTCAGCCATGGAAGCTCACTGGGTGACTTTGGGCCAGTCACAGACTCTCAGCCCAACCTACCTCACAGGGTTGTTGTTGTGAGGATAAAATGGAGAGGAGGCGGATTATGTACACCGCCTTGGGTTTCTTAAAGAGGAAAAATGGTGGGATATAAATGTAATAAAATAAATAAATAAATAAATAAATAAATAAATGGTGTGCTATCCTTTGCAGTTCACTCAATGGAACCATTAGGATTCAGGCAATTTCTTCAGGGTGTTAATCTTTCTTGGGCAAAAGAAGATAGCTTTATCAAAGTATTATGGGAGAAGACCTTCAATTGTTCATTGAAAACCCCCAGTAAGGGTGAGGTGACAAAGAAAGACTGCCGTGGAGAGGAGAAACTGGAGAACCTTCCTGGACCTTTCTTTGAAATGAGTATCACTGGTCACAGCCACAGTATTTACAAAGCTGCTCATGCTGTGGCACATGCTCTACATTCCATGCATGTCTCAAGATCCCAACACAAATTAGGTGGTCTGGAAGAAAGCTTGAGCCCAGGAATCACCTAGCATGGCAGGTAGTGTCAATCAAAAACACATGACTTATTTATTTGTAGATGGAGGTGTCTATGTGGAGTGTAAGCTGGTACCAATGCCAACTGTATTATGTCCTCTATACATTAAAAGACACAAAAGTTACACACATAGCTCTTCCCAGTTTCTCAATGGACCCTCTCTTAATGTCATGCTATATGAGTTATTAGGGTTAAGGTTAGGATTACCAGACATTACATTGTTCATTGACTCCATATCCTTTTATATAGACCTTTTATTGGTAACTTATTTTTCACATGAAGACAGGGTCACATGAAGACAGAAGGAGTGGGAGGACATGCCTCAATCCCCAGTTACCCAAAATGATCTGCCACAAATGTCTATTTACCTAGTTAGCAACTGGGGCAGTCAACTCTTCTCATGGGAAAGATTTTGCATCGCTCCGCTACAGAATGCTAAGATAAAGCATTAGGAAGCAAGACCTCGACATATGTAAAATAATGTCAACATATCCAGGGTAGATACTAGATACTTCTCAATGTGATTGTGAAAAGCACTTTGTTGTCTCTGTGTATCTTTTCCTCTTTGAATTTAGCTCCGTCTCTTTCTAAGGGGCATCTCATTCAACAACAGCGCAGGAGAGACAGTGAAGTTTGATGAAAATGGAGAAGCAGTCACAGGTTTTGATGTTACAAACTGGGTAATTTTCCCAAATCAATCCTTTCTGAGAGTTAAAGTGGGAATGCTCAATCCAGTAGCTCCTCCTGGGAAAAAGTTAGCAGTCCATACAAGCATTGTGTGGCCTAGGACATTCAAACAGGTGAGACAGCAAGAGTCTTAATCCTTCTCCCACATGAAAAACTCTTGATGGCTTATTCAGATGAGTCTGATGAAGCACAGCTTGTGTGTTAGTTCAAAAATATTTTACACCATCTGTCATGTCCATCATACTCAGGTGGTGTACAACAACATAAAGACAATATGAATTAACAAGGCACAGGAGTGCCCCTTTAGTTAAGGCAAATCTCAGGGGGGGGGAACAGTATTCCGCCTCAAAACTCTATTACTTATAAAAATGACACCAGTTGACCTAACAAGTGGAAACAAGTGGAGCCATGTTCTACCCGTTGAGGTCTATAATTGTACAAACTTTCAAATCAATGTGATAAGTCCTGCTGGTTAAAATCTGCTGAAAATTGACACATTTACACTTTTCCGGCTATTTCAGCACAGCATATCATATATTTCTTTCATATTTTGGTGAAAACTACTGATGAACTGTATTCAGGCTTGGTGAGGAGGTGTGCCTTTCATCAGTTTGGTGATGTTCAAAGCAGGAGTAAAAGCGAGTAAGGTTTTTCTCTCCCATTATAGCCTATGGCAGCAAATGTTGGCAAAGCTATGTCATGCATGCTCAATGTCATTCTGTTGCTAGAATGCAGCCAGTACTTCAATGTGTTCAAAAGTTTTTGCAGAGGAAATGAGTGGCATTTTGTGTTCAATGCCAATTCCTTTAGTTATAGGATGTGACTTCAGAACATCAGGCTACACATTACTACACAGATTGAGATTCTAGTGTAGGAGTGCTTAGGGGGACTTTAAAACTTTCCTTCCTGCCCTGTTGTAGTCCCAATCTGGATCAGACTAAGGATGGCGGAGAATTCCGCCACGGATTTGTGAGGCCAAATGCACTGGCATTCGGCCCCCCGAAATCCATGGCGGAATGGCCTGCCACCCCCCGCCCCCCCGTGGATCCCCCCCGGGATGACACTTACCTGGGGCGGATGTTCTGGATGGTGGCGGATCCGGTGGCAGCTTCGGTGGCGGAGGTGGCGGCTGGTCTTCCTACCGGCTGCCACCGCCACCTTTTGCAGCCTGGTCTTTTTTTTTTTTACATAGACGTGATAGGCTAAGTAAAGACTTACGTAGCCTATCACATCTGGGTAAAAAACCAACAACAACGCGTACGCAAATGGCGGCGGCTACAGCAGCCGCCATTTGCGTTCCTTATTTTTCGCCGTCTTAGTCTAAATATTTACGTAGAATATTATGGTAAAAATAAAGGGGAACGCAAATAGCATAGTGGGCGCTATTTGTGTTCCTTTTTGATTCGCTGTTTTAGCCTACTTAAATATTTACATTCCTTATTTTTTGCCGTTTTAGTCTACGTAAATATTTACATAGGCTAAAATGGCGAATCAAAAAGGAACGCAAGTAGCGCCCACTACGCTATTTGCGTTCCCCTTTATTTTCACTGTAATAGTCTACGTAAATATTTACGTAGACTAAAACAGCGAAAAATAAGGAATGCAAATGGCGGTGGCCGCAGCCGCTGCCATTTGCGTACGCGTTTTTGGGGTTTTTTTTAACCCAGACATGATAGGCTACGTAAATATTTATGTAGCCTATCACGGTTGAATACAGGGACGCAAACGGCAGCGACTACGGCAGCCACCATTTGCGTCCCTGCTACCCAGCGGCCAGATGTCCGGCTGTTGGCGGAGCCGGCCGGTGGCTCCGTGGAATCCCCACAAAGTGGAGCCGGCCAGGCAGGACTCCGGGGGGAGGGACGGAGCGCCTCCCCCCCACCGCAAAGCAGATCCGGGAAACGGTAAGTGACTTTCGTACATCCCTAGATCAGACCACCCTGACTCCACTTGACATTGCCAAAATGGAATGTGCTTCAAGAGTGCTTTTCTGACCTTGGTGCTCAGTGCATCAAGGTCTAAATGGAAGCCAGACACATGGGGACACTGGGGACAGTTCTTACATATGTGCCCATGTCCCCTACCCACAGCAGCTCTACACACATTCAGGTGAATGCAGGAATAAGTCTTCAGATTCAAACAGATTGCTTCTAACTCCTGTAATATCTCCAAATAACTTTGACCCAATGCCACCCACCCACCTCTCTCTCTCTCTCAGGACATTCAGATATTTTTTCCCCTGAGGGTTCTCTCCTAGCTTGCAATGTGGATGCATATCCACACTGATGCTGCCTTACAGGATCAACTCAGGACTTCATGGCCTCCATGACCTCATGGCCTCCAGTCCATGACCACCATGAGGTTGTCTCAGTTTTTCATTGGCTCAATCCATAGGGAAGGGCACACACTTGATTTGGCTATTGCCTTGCATGAGGCAGGTGATCTGGATATTGGTTGGGGGATGGGGGAAGAAATCACCTTGTTGTCATGGACAGACCACTTTCTGGCGACATTTGGTCTTACATTGCCACTCCCTTCCTACACAGGTAGGGTACCCACTAAGATGGTCTGCCTCAGAGACTTTTAGGCTATGATGGCTTCTTGGATGTTCTGGGGGAGTTTTCAATATCCAGAGCCAAGAATTCTGTTCAGGATGTTGTAGCAATGTAGAATGGTAAAGTGCCACAGGCCATTGATACACTCCTCCTGAACACCTTCTTTGGCATTGTGGAGTGTGGATGGCTTCCTGATTTCCTGGGAAGCTTTGGACAATGAAAGAGGCAGTTAGATAATTAGAGCATGAGTTGTGTAAGACTTGTCATGAAGGTGATTAAGCATGTGGAAGAATGCATAATCATGTCTACAGGAAAGGTGGCAAAAAAGGCTTATCTGCTGCCTTCATTGTATCCTCGAGAAATCTTCCAGCTAAGCTTTTGCAACCTGGTTCAGAATGCAGGAACTAGGATGCTCAGTGCAGCATGCAGCCATATACACATTACACTTCTGTTGAAAGAACTGCACCGGATGTTTATTAGCTACCAAGCCATATTTAAGGTTCTTTTGTTGACATACAATGTTCAAAATATCTCGGAACAAGGGAACCTCACTATACTGCCTTCCACTATATATACCCCACCGACATTTAAGACCGTCAGAGAAGGCCTTTCATTCCACATCAAACACAGTGTTGCCATGTAACATCTCAAAAGCAGGCCTCCTCAATTTTGGTGCACACCCACTGAGAAACACTCCCCCATGCAACCTGGGAGGGGGAAAAAATGGGTATGTTCTAAAAGTCAACTAAAAATGTACCCTTTTACACACACTTTCCCTGGTTTGCAATTAATTATCATGATATTGCTCCACCACCATATTATTTCTTTTTATTTGTTTATTTTTGTTGTTGTATTTTACTTGTCTTGACAGTGATTTTAATACTGTTACATGTCACCTACTTTTATTACATCAAGCAGTACACAAGCATTATCAATCAATTAATAAAATCTACCCAATTTAGAACACAGTGTTTATTTATACCCATAATTGAACCCACAACTATCAGAACATCTTTTTTCTCAGTCCTAACCCTTCTCCACTGATGTTTCTGATCAGGTGCTGCCCATTTCTATGTGTAATGACAATTGCTGTCCTGGTTACATCAGGAAAAAGAAGGAAAGGGGGCCATTTCGCTGTTAGGACTGTGTTCCATGTACTCAAGGGAAGTTTTCTGATCAGAAGGGCAGGAGTCATAGTTCTTCACAGATGTCAAGCAAGCTATATATTACACCATATCCAGCAAAACCAAGATAATAAAAATTGGCATGACCTTTGGTCTGGAGAACAAGGCTTGAGATATACCTATGCTGTACTTCCTCGGTATGAATTATGGACTGCAGTTTTGCTTTCCACCTCTTGTTTCTTTCAGCTTGTTTTTCTGACTGTGTTTTTCAGCCACTGAAGCTCACGCTGTCCCATTCCTGCTTCCTTTCCCTGATACTTCTGTGCTTTGGCATCTAATGTGGATGTGCTTGCATCTTAACTGGTTCTCAGCAGTTCTGATCAGGACCCTTTCCCCTCTTGCACTGGGAAACACGTGAGGGGGGATATCTGGACAGGGCTTAAGAAACATAGGCCGTTCCATGCAGAAGAGCTTCAGGTGTCTTGTGGGGAGGGCTCAGATGTTTTGGTTGATTTTGCTGGCAATTGACTTTCTCCCTGACCTAACATTGGATGCGCTTCTGAAAGGTGTGTGACAGCAACATTCCACAGGCTTACAAAAACATTGCAGCTTTCTGCTTGCCCGGCGATGGTGCCTGCAATCAACAGGGCCACAGCTTTGCACACCATTAAGGTCACAGAGTACACAGCTTCCAAACCATAAGGGGAAGGGGAAGAAGACACTGCAATACCATGAAGGCTGGGAAAGTGCTATACACATAATACCTAGCATGCATATATTTTAAAGTGCTTCATACACAGTATTATCACAGTATACATTGCAACAAGCTTATAAGGTAGGTCAGTGTTCTCATCCCCATAGGGCATAGAGGGCCTGAGGATGGGAGAACAGGGGCTGACCCAAAGCTAGCAACTGCTGAGACAAGAATTAGGAATCTGCCTTATACCAAGACAGACCATTAGTCTCTTTTGCTCACTATTGTCTATATCACTGACTGGCAGTAGCTCTCTAGGGCTTCAGACAGGAGACTTTCTCATCTTTAGCTGGAAAAGGAAGGGATTGAACCTGGAACCTCCTGGATGCCTAGCATTAATTCTACCACTTCAACAAGGCACTCAGCCACTCATATTCAGGTGAATTGTATAGGCTGCAGTCATAGGCACACTTATTTCTGAGTAGACACAGATAGGTGTGTGTGGAATCAAATCAAGCAAGTGTAAACTGATCATATCCAGGACTTAAAATCAGGAATACATAAAGATGGAAGCAAAGTTGCCATAAGGAGATGGATTGAGAGAAATGATCAGAACTGCTGAGAACCAGTTAAGATGACAAGCAATTCCAACAAGAGGAAAAGGTGGAAGACAACAGAAGAAGCCAATGTGGCTTCACAAAAAGCTTAGGGATGACCTGAAAACAAAAAAGGACACATATAGGAAGTGGAAAGAAGGCCAAGTAACAAAGGAAGAGTACAGGCAGGTAGCACAGAATTGCAGGGATGGCGTCAGGAAGGCTAAAGCTGAGAATGAGCTGAGGTTAGCAAGGGATGTTAAAAACAACAAAAAGGCTTTCTTCAGCTACGTGCATAGTAAAAGGCAGAGGAAAGAAATGGTGGTTCAGCTATTAAATAAGGATGGCAAAACGATAACAGATGACAAAGAAAAGGCAGAGGTGCTCAATTCCTACTTTGGCTCAGTCTTCTCCCAAAAGAGGGTCTATGACCCCCCTGGCAAAGGCGAAGTACAGGCTGAAGGGGCAGGATTGCACCTTGAGATCGACAGGCATATGGTCAAGGAACACCTCATTACTTGGAATGAGTTCAAATCTCCAGGGCCAGATGAACTGCATCCTAGAGTCATAAAGGAACTGGCAGAAGAACTCTCAGAACCGCTGTCTATTCTCTTTGAGAAATCATGGAGGACCGGGGAAGTGCCAGATGACTGGAGGAGGGCTAACATTGTCCCTATCTTCAAAAAGGGTAAAAAGGAGGAACCTGGGAACTACAGACCAGTCAGTGTGACATCAATCCCTGGGAAAATTCTGGAGCAGATCATAAAGCAATCCATCTGGAAGCACCTTGACAACAATGCCGTGATTACTCGAAGCCAACATGGATTTGTCAAAAACAAGTCCTGCCAGACAAATCTGATCTCATTTTTTGATCAAGTAACCTCCCTTGTAGACCGTGGGAATGCTGTAGACATCATATACCTCGACTAAAGCAAAGCTTTCGACAAAGTGCCCCATGATATCCTGATGAGCAAACTAGCTCGAAGTGGGCTAGATGAAACAACGATCCGGTGGATCCACAGTTGGCTACAGAATCGGACTCCAAGAGCGCTTATCAATGGGACCTTCTCAAACTGGGGAGAGGTAACAAGTGGGGTACCGCAGGGCTCAGTCCTGGGCCCAGTGCTCTTCCACATTTGTATTAATGACTTGGAGGAGGAGGTGCAGGGAATGCTGATCAAATTTGCAGATGACACAAAATTGGGCGGGATAGCTAATACTTCGGAAGACAGAAACAAAATTCAAAGTGATCTGGATAGACTGGAGCACTGGGCAGAAAACAACAGAATGACATTTAATAGGGACAAATGCCAAGTTCTGCACCTAGGAAAAAGAAACCAAATGCACAGTTACAAGATGGGGGATACGTGGCTCAACCACACTACAAGCGAGAAGGATCTTGGAATTGTTGTCGATCACAAGCTGAATAGGAGCCAACAATGTGATGTGGCTGCAAAAAAGGCCAATGCTATTTTGGGCTGCATTAATCGAAGCATCGCTTCCAAATCCCTGGAAGTACTAGTTCCCCTCTACTCAGCACTGGTTAGGCCTCATCTGGAGTACTGTGTCCAGTTCTGGGCACCACACTTTAAGAAGGATGCAGACAAACTGGAGGGGGTTCAGAGGAGGGCAACAAAGATGATCATGGGACTGGAAACAAAGCCCTATGAAGAGAGACTGAAAGAACTGGGCATGTTTAGCCTTGAGAAGAGAAGGCTGAGGGGAGATAGGATAGCACTCTTCAAGTATTTGAAAGGTTGTCACAGAGAAGAAGGCCAGGATCTCTTCTCGATCATCCCAGAGTGCAGGACACAGAATAATGGGCTCAAGTTACAGGAAGCCAGATTCCGTCTGAACATCAGGAAAAACGTCCTGACTGTAAGAGCAATACGACAATGGAACCAATTACCTGGGGAGGTGGTGGGCTCTCCCACACTGGAGGCCTTCAAGACGAGGCTGGACAGCCATTTGTCAGGGATGCTCTGACTTGGATTCCTGCATTGAGCAGGGGGTTGGACTCGATGGCCTTGTAGGCCCCTTCCAACCCTACTATTCTATGATTCTATGATTCTATGAAGATGCAAGCACATCCACATTAGATGCCAAAGCACAGAAGTATCAGGGAAAGGAAGCAGGAATGGGACAGCGTGAGCTTCAGTGGCTGAAAAACACAGGCAGAAGAACACAATATGGGATTTGTAAAATACAAATGCATAAATAAACTAATTATGTGAAACTGAAATGTCCAGGTAGGGAGGAGACATGGGGGAGAGAAATGGATGAAAATGTTGACAGGCAAGTTGACAATCAAGGAATGAAAAAGCTGTCCTTACTGGCAGATGTTAAGGAACTTAGCAATATTGCCATGTCGAATGCTGGATACATAACATTACTGGAAAGGGTTAGTGTCCCCACTAAGTGATGACAGTGTCAGCCTCCTCTGGAGGACTTCTTCTTAGAGGATGACCTGAAGTTCTTTGAGCTGAACATCACAGAAGAGCTGCCTATGTTAAGGGACCTTGAGGCAGATCAGGAGGAACCTGGGCACTTGGGGAAGGCAGCCATTTAACCTTCCTCTCAAGATGTAGTTATTCTTCTCTTGGAATCTGAGCCAGATGCTGAGTGGCCACGTAGCCCCAGGCAGTGCAGGTGCCTAAAGGTTCAAGCTTGGCCAACTGCCCAGTGTAGAAGTCACCACCTGAGGATGATGGACTTCTCATGAATAAAGGTATACTCATGAGCAAGGCTTTGTTTTCTGGCTTAAAAGCCTTCAGTTGTACGCACAGAGTACTGGAACAATATCTTGTCTTTCTGCCTTGTATTTTCCTGATAACTTAGTGCTTGTCTGGAAATTCCTGTGTTTGAGCTGGTGCTATGCTGAATATTTGGATTCTTCCATTTGGGGCCTTTGAGGGTGGGGGTGAAATGAAAACTCTGGGGAAAGAGGCTTGGTAGGTGAGAATTTTGAATGACTTTCTCCTTCTCCAGGTGTTCCCAGATGGCAAAAGCTTCTCTGCAAAGCAAGAGCAATTTAGCTTTTAGAGCAAGGAAGATAGGAGTTTTTCTAAAGCTCCCAAAGTCCTTTATGTTTTTCTTTGCAATGGTCTGGGACTCTTTGCAGAGAAGCTTCTGTAGCCTGGGAGTTTGTCCTGAATGCCTAGAGGAGAGGGTGAGGTTACATGGTCCCAAAAGAGTTCAGGAAGTGCTGCCAGGCTGGAGAAGCCTGTTTGTAAAGAGCCTCATGCTTAGGGGTGAACGAAAGTCACTTACCTTTTCTCGCAGCTTTTTCGCGGTGGGGGGGAGCGCTTCGCTGCTCCCCCCGTGAAGTTCAGGCCGGGGGGGAGGCTTCCCGCCTCGCCCAGCCGAAATTCAGGCCGGGGGGGGAGGCTTCCCGCCTCGCCCGGCCGAAATTCAGGCCGGGGGGGGGAGGCTTCCCTCCTCGCCCGGCCGCGAACACGAAAGTAAAAAAAAAAAAAAAAAAAGTCCCCTGATAGGCTACGTGACGATTCACGTAGCCTATCACGGCTAGATCTGGAAAGTCAGCCGTGATAGGCTACGTGAATCGTCACGTAGCCTATCACGGGTGACTTTAAAAAAAAAAAAAAGCGCGTACGCGAATGGCGGCCCCCATAGGGAGCCGCCATTCGCGTTCCTTATTTAGTTGCTGTAGTCTACGTCAATGTTTACATAGACTACGGCGAAAATAAGGGCAACGCAAATAGCGTTGCCCTTATTTTCGCCGTAGTCTATGTAAACATTGACGTAGACTACAGCGACCAAATAAGGAAGGGGAATGGCGGCTCCCTATGGGGGCCGCCATTATCCGTACACACTTTTTTTTTTTTTTTTTAAAGTCACCCGTGATAGGCTACATGACGATTCACGTAGCCTATCACGGCTGACTTTGCAAATCTTGCCGTGATAGGCTACGTGAATCGTCACGTAGCCTATCAGGGGACGTTTTTTTTTTTTCTTTCATTGCAATGGCGGGGGCGGCAGCCGGTCAAAAGACCGGCTGCCTCTCCCGCCCCGCTCGAACACCGGACAAACCGCCAGCCGGACCCGCCGCCGGGAGGGACATTCAGGGAAGGTAAGTCCCGTCCCGGGGGGGGGGCGGGGGGCGGGGGGGAAACAGCACCAAGGGCATCATCCTTTGGAGGATGAAGCTTCCTTTCCACGCACACATTCTTCTGTTTTCTTCAACAACGTTCAGTTTCTTTGAATGCCAGCCCATGCCGTAGATATGTTGTTTCTAGCTTGTCTTCTAAGCTGATGTCTGCATCACAGTCTGTCTTTTCCCTCTACAGTTCTTTGCACTTACTCCTTCTTGCACCTCAAGATTCCTTTGTGGCTGTTTGGGACTTTGCTGAACCTGCACACTGAGGTTACTTCATGGAATATCCAGAAGTGGAGCGCTCTTCGGAGAAATCGGTGGGCTTGAGGTGCAGATTGCTTAGGTTAGTCACACACAATATGTTCCCTTTCATACAAATCACAAGACAATAAATCAATGGGAGCAATCATGCACAACGGAACCCTGTCTGCTCCTGCCCTTGTGCAACGTTTCTAGCACTACAGAAGGCTCTTATGACCATTTTTAGTCTTCGTTACTTCTTTTTCTTGTGGCTTCCAGATATTCCTTTGGCACTTCACTGGCAGAAAAATTACTCAAGGACATGCTGATAATTACAGGCGAGGAAAATAGCCCCCAAGCACTGAAACTGCAAGCACAGCAGAACACCTGGAGAAAGTGGCGGTTTTCACCAGAGATCATACCAGGATTCAAAACGGTTTTTCCTTGAAATAAGAAGCAGCATGGCACACCCACGTTTGCATGCCTAGAGCCAAAGTAAGATCAGCCTATTGTAATTAGTTTGACACAGAGTTCATGGGCCAAATGGCTCACGGAGGCGTTAGTGAGAATAACTGAGACCATGTTTGAATACAGAAATGGGAACCACATTGGAACCACAGCCTGGAGTCTCAATCTTGATCTCTTTATGGCAGGGGTGGGCAACTTGTGACCCTCCAGATATTTTGGCTGATAACTCCCATCAGCCCTCACCAGCATAGCTGATGATGAGGGATGGTGGGAGTTGCAGTCCAAGAACATCTGGGAGGGGGGCACAAGTTGCCAAGCCAGGCTTTATGGAGATTAGGGTTAATACATAACATCCCCCTCCCCTTTCTCCATACATTGGTGCCTACAGGGTAAAAATGAAGATCAAGTGCATTTGAGAATCAGAATTATGTGGGGGTTGGAGGTGCATTGGGAGTTGGCGCTACCTCTCCCTGACCTCCGGTGGTCTAATTTGGCATTTGGACTCTGTCTTTTTGACATGCCACCAGCTGTTGCATCCCCCACATGGCAAGTTGTTCAGCATTCTTTGTCCCAAAGCAGGTAAATATATAGCCCTATTCTCATCCTTAAATCGCTGTATAGGGGATCAGGATCGTATCTCTTGGCCCTGCCCTAGACCGCCATATCCTAAAGAGAAGGGGTGCATATGGCTCTACGTGGGTGTAGTCACTGTACATGTAATCAGAAACCCGTGGATGGTTGTTATCACTTAAAAAAACACAAAATTGAAGAATAACCATTTCTCAGAAAGCATGGGTTTTATTTTATTATTTATTTGTTGGCATATTAGTCATATTACCTGTTTTTGGTGGATCAATGCAGAGAGAGTAAATATGCTGGTTAATCCAAGGGATGTTTACTTAGAAATAGGAGCTGTTGCACTCACTAGGACTTTGGACTAGATTGACTCACTGTGCATCTGTCAAAAGGATGCATCCTGTTCAATCATAGAGTAGGACCATTGTCTGTTCTTGTAGATAACTTGGCCTTTACAAAATCAGAAAAAAGGAAAGTGATTCTCATAATTTTTAATTTGGGGGTTTAGTTTGTTCTCCTCATTAGTTGCTCCCTGTTGTTCAGATCAGCCCTCCGCATGAGGATGTAGCATTTCGGGAGAAAGATGCAAACCAGTAAGCCAGCACTGGAGGTTAAAATAGAGAAGATCTCCACAGCCACCATGTATTTTCCTTTGGTGCTCAGGTAGGCTGGGACAAAGGAGAGCCAAACACTGCAAAAGACCAACATGCTGAAGGTGATGAACTTGGCTTCATTGAAACTGTCAGGTAACTTCCTGGCTAAGAAAGCTACTGTGAAGCTGGCAATAGACAGAAAGAACATGTAGCCCAGGACACAGTAGAACATGGTGACAGAACCTTCATTACATCCTGCTACAATTTCCCCAGTCAGTGAATGCCTGTCCATATCTGGGAATGGAGGAAAAGTACTCAGCCAAATCACGCAAAGTCCTGTTTGAATCAAGGAGCAGGAAATGACTATCGAATTTGCCATGCTTTTCCCTACCCATTTCCTTATCTTGGATCCTGGTTTGTTAGCCATGAATGCCAGAACCACCGTGATGGTCTTTGCCAGAAGAGAAGAAAGCGCAAGTGAGAAGATGATGCCAAAAGCTGTTTGCCGGAGAAGGCAAGTCAATGCTTTTGGCTTTCCAATGAACAAGAAGGAGCAGAGGAAACAAAGAAGGAGAGAGATAAGGAGAATGTAGGTGAGTCTCCGGTTGTTGGCTTTGACTATGGGAGTGTCCTGGTGCTTCACAAAGGTTCCAAGTAGCAAAGCTGTGATCAGGGCAAGACCAAGAGCAGAGAAAGCTAAAGTGATCCCCAAAGGTTCTTCATAGGAGAGGAAGCTTATAACCTTGGGAATACATTGGACCTGCTCTACATCTGAATAATGGTCTTCTGAACATTCAGTGCAGAAATCCATATCTGGAAAGAAAAGAGAGATAGAGAGGTTATGAAATCTACAATAGCAGAGGTCTTGAAGCAACAATGTAGCATGGTTCAAACTTCATTTCCTTATTATTCAGCAATGCCCACATACATAATTCTTAGACCATATGTATAAAGCAAAATTAAAATAAAGGATGCTTCAGATATGAAAGAGAAGGCAGTGCTTTGTGGTATAGCATGGTAATGCATGAACAGTAAGGCAAGAAATCTGTGTTTAAGATCTCACCTGAGCAGTACAAAATCACCCAGAAGTCCTTCTCTCTCTCTCTCTCACACACACACACACACACACACACACTTGCCCAACCAGTGAGGATTTCCATGGGCGCAGTCAACCTCAGCCCAAGCCATGCCACTGCATGAGGTTGGCAAGCAAAGACTGCCCCCAGCCAGGCTGCCCCCATCAGTCTATCACCTGTGTGCCTGCCTCTTCTGCTTCTGCCAGTCCCATGCCCTCTTCACGCCCTTCCACTCAGCTTACCCTTTTCTGGCCATAGTAATAGCAGCAACCTATTACAAAAGCTGAGCTCCCACTTGACTCCAGAGTGCCAGATACAGCAGCAGACAACCACTTTTAAAATCCATTGATGACACCAACACAAGCAGGAACATGGTCGCAACCAGGGACTCGGCTCCAAAATAGGATAGCAGTGGCATCAGAAGCTCAGTTGGGCGGGAGGGGGGGATGTTCATCTTACTACCCCACCCAATCTGCCAACTTACTGAGTCCAGTTGTAGGGCTGGCCTTGTGGGCTGTGATTTCCTTGAGTTTGATTTCTTTTGGAAGGTAGTCTCTTGAATGCTTATGGCATGTTGTAATACTTGAGTTTATTTACAAGAAGACATGTTGAGCATAGGTGGAAGAAAACACCGTAATAGCAAACCTGCCTGTCCCTCATCAGGTATAACCCCCAAATGCTTCCAGATTTTACACCTCAGTTCTTTCTTAGTCTCATTCTCTGTCTCCCCCAAAAATATTGTATTGTTTCTCACTCACATCTTGTCCCCTCCCTCTGGCTGGAGGGGATTGTAATGGCCCCGGGCCTGTAACCAAGTCACCTGTAGTTTTAGAGGGCCCTGGAGTTCCATAATAATCTCTTTAGGTTCATTATGAGTAGCAATTCCCTTGCTACTGGGCCTCTGAGCTTGTGAGATGAGTCAAAGGTCGATATCACTGCCTCAGCACATTCCATGCTAATGAGCGCTGGTCTTATCAGGGCCTAGGATGTGCCTGAGAAGGGAGGCTATGTTCATGCCGAGCTACAGATGTCTGTACTGGGAAAGTTCTGATTGTTTTCCTTCAGACCAAGCACTGATAGTTTATGCTGGGAAAGTGGCAGCTAATGTTTGTTATTTATTATTTTATTTATTGCATTTATACCCTGCCTTTCTCCCTCTCGCAAGGAACTCAAGGCGGCTTACATTATCCTCCTCCTCACCGTTGTATCCTCACAACAACAACCCTGTGAGGTAGGTTGGGCTGAGAGTCTGTGACTGGCCCAAAGTCACCCAGTGAGCTTCCATGGCCAAGTGGGGACTAGAACCCGGATCTCCCGGCTCCCAGTCCGTCACTCTCACCACTACACTACACTGGCTCAGTATGTTGCTGTCATACTGCCTCACTGCTAACATGTATGGTATAAGACCCATTGTTCTCTGTGTTCAGAGAAGCTGTCTGATCCAACCATTGGGTACGCCTGTGTGCTTTAAATACTCGATAAAGTCTCCTTGTCAGCAAACCTGGATCTGGCTTATCATTATCTTGGCACCTCCAAACCTTAGCAGCCCACGGCCAGGGCATACTATTGGTGCAGTGAGCAGGGTGCCAAGAGAACTGATATGTTCAGATTCACAGGGAAGGAGGATGCGGTTGCTGGCGTGCAAAACCGACTCCCAGGCTGTCCACAGTTGGAGCTGTGGGGTCTGGTCGCAAAGCAATTGGCAGTCCTGAGCAGACCGGGTGCATGCCCAGAGGTCCAGAAGGACTGCATGCCAGTGGCTCTGGAAACTGCGTTGGAACCTCTACAACTGGGAAAGTGGTCAGCTGAGGAGGCGCAGAGTGCAGGAACTCTGGCATGGCTTTTGCTGACAGCACTGCAAACTGTCGGGCAGAAAGAGTTAGAGTGGAGAGAGAAAGCAGAACAGCTCAAGGACGAGCTGGGAAAAGAACAAGCTCTGAGGCTGTTAACCAGAGAAACGTTGCAAGACAGCCTGGCCTCCAACGAGGTGTGGGAGCGTAAGGCTGAAGAAGTAGCCATTAGGCTGATATGCCGAGCTTGGAAGAATTGTCCAAAGAGTGCCAGAATGCGTAACATCATCACCTCGCCTGATTGGGATGAAAACCCTAGGAATTTGAAACTGAAGATGTAGACCCAGAAGGTGAAGATGAGGAATGGAGTAAAGTGAAGAATCAGCACCCAGAGCATGGGCTAGACCCCTCTTAGAGTGGAAAGTGTCCAGAAGACAGTCCCAAGGAAAAATGAAGTGGAGTAACCATGCTGAAGATCTCAGTCACAGCAATAGTGTTTAGCTTTGGACTGTTCTTCACTTACAAACGCTACTGACCATCAGCTATATGATTTCTGAAGAGTGTCACCATTAAGCTTTTGCCGTGGGAGTCCCTGAAATAAAGAAATCTCACTGATTTGAGTGTCTAGTGTTGGACTGCCTGAGCGTGTGTGCTGAAGAGATCGAGAAACCTAACAGCGTGTTCCTAGCTAAGCCCAAAACACTACTACCATGCTCCTGCAAACTGCAACAAACCTTGTAAGCTGGGAGACCCAACCTGATTGAGAAAAAGAAGATAACGTAGCTGTCTTCAAAAACAGCAAGACCTGCATAACTGGCTGGTACTGTAAATTATGTTATAACTGCAAACTAAGACTGTTTTTGTGTTTGAGACCCCAGCAGAAAAAGACTGACCTGAGTCATTTGTCGCCCCTGACAAAGCAAAGATTCAGTTACCCTTTACCTCATTGTGTCTTGTTTCGAACCTGGGATTTACAAATACAAACAAACTGTGAAGCTTTATTTTCAAGCCCTACAAATCACCCCACCCACCTCCCAAAGAATGATGACTGTGTACAGAATGCAAGTACAAAGCAACCGCCATCTCCCTGTGGCGTCCTGAGTTTCAGCACTCTGCTTAAAGTTTGTGTGCCAAGTGAGGGAGAAGAAGGGGGGGGTCATGTTGTGAATCCCTGGCTTGTGAATCCATATTTAGTGACCGATAGCCCCAAGGGTTTTTCCCCTCACTTAAGCCTCAGTTTCCTTGGTCCTCGTTTGAGAAGCATTTAAAAGTACAATGGTTGTTCCCTTGCTGTTAAGAGCCGTGCAGTTCAAAACTGCCCTGTAACTGTACGTTTACTTTTGCAAAGGGGGGGGAGTAAATTTTTAGAATGAGGAGGCATTATGGGAGCAGGGATAATGCAAAAGCCCAGCTTCAGTTATGCAGTAGGCCTTGTAAGTTATAGCCAAGGTTAGATTAGAAGTAGCATAGAAGGGCTTGGGCCTATTCAGTTTTAGAATGCCAGAGCTTATCTCTGTCAGTGTTCTCAGAGCAGAGCCAGGGGGAGTCACTGAACTCCCTGTCTGCCGCTGGCCTAGCCTTGGTGGGCAGGGAGGCTGGAAGATGTCTGTGGGAACCTGACAGAGGTGGAGTGGGATCTGCAGAAAAGTTGCCCAGGTTGAAGCTAGGGGTGGACGAAAGTCACTTACCTGTCGTCGAAGGCCGTTCGCGGTGGGGGGGAGGCGCTTCGCTGCTCCCCCCGTGAAGTTCAGGCCGGGGGGGGAGGCTTCCCGCCTCGCCCGGCCGAAATTCAGGCCGGGGAGGAGGCTTCCCGCCTCGCCCGGCCGAAATTCAGGCCAGGGAGGAGGCGCCTCGCCTCGCCCGGCCGCGAACGCGAAAGTAAAAAAAAAACACGCCCCCTGATAGGCTACGTGACGATTCATGTAGCCTATCACGGCTAGATTTGCAAAGTCAGCCGTGATAGGCTATGTGAATCGTCACGTAGCCTATCACGGGTGACTTAAAAAAAAAAAAAAGAGTGTACGGATAATGGCGGCCCCCATAGGGAGCCGCCATTCCCGTTCCTTATTTGGTCGCTGTAGTCTACGTAAATGTTTACGTAGACTACGGCGAAAATAAGGGCAACGCAAATAGCATTGCCCTTATTTTCGCCGTAGTCTACGTAAACATTTACGTAGACTACAGCGACCAAATAAGGAACGGGAATGGCGGCTCCCTATGGGGGCCGCCATTATCCGTACACTCTTTTTTTTTTTTTTTAAATCACCCGTGATAGGCTACGTGACGATTCACATAGCCTATCACGGCTGACTTTGCAAATCTAGCCGTGATAGGCTACGTGAATCGTCACGTAGCCTATCAGGGGAAGTTTTTTTTTTTTTCCTTTCATTGCAATGGCGGCGGCAGCAGCTGGTCGAAAGACCGGCTGCCGCTCCCGCCTCGCTCGAACACCCGCCGAACCGCCGGCCGGACCAGCCACCAGGAGGGACATTCGGTAAAGGTAAGTCCCGTCCCGGGGGGGGGGGTGCGGGGGGCGGGGGGGGTGCAGAGGATTTCTCCCCGAAACTTGTTCGGGGGGCCGAACACGTTGGCGCTCGGCCCCCCGAAGTTTCGGGGAGAAATTCTCCGCCATCCCTAGTTGAAGCGTCACTGCTAGAGAGCTGAGCAGTGCTGCTCTGTTTAGATAGAAGCTTTGCAGAAAGGCTAAAGGCCCTTGTCTGTCCGTCGGGGATCTGGAAAGGGTGTATAGTCACATCTTCCCTTTTGAGCTGATGCAGAGGCAGGAAGCCTTTGCTAGGAACATCTCGTCTTCATTGCCCGAAGCCTTCTCTGTTTGGATCCATCAGAGTTTGGGCTTTTGGAGGCATTCTGCACATGGACTGGAACTTGGGATTCTTAAGGACTTGCCATGAAAACTACTGTGAGGCTTTTCATAGACTTGAACTCTCATTGCTGTGGATTGAGTGTCTGTGTTTGTAGTCAGCTCAGTGTACAGCAGGCTAGGTTTGATCTACGACTTGTGGTCTTCCCTCTGCCAGAACTCATGAAGTGTGGAGTTGCTGATGCAAAAGCGGTGGCCAGAACTCTTTGCATGTGTGAGTATGCCCTTCCCTTGATCTTGATGGGCTCTGACCATACAGCCTGGAGGAGCAGTGTGATCGCTGGATCTGCTCCATCATGACTCACCACGCAAGAGGTTTTCCGCTCATGGCATTAGGTTTCAGTGAAAGTCTGTTGTGTGCATTTTATGATTTTTTTAAATACTACGTGATATCTGCAAACGTTTTTGATGTCAGTTACAATTCTGAACAATATTGTGTGCGGTTATCAGTGGTTTGATGTCCATGCCACCCAGGACACAGCCTTCAGAGTAAACACGCAGAAGGCAAACAAATCCATGCAAATCAAGGAAAGATTTGAGCAATTACATGATGGGATGGGATGGCTTACCCCGTTAAAAGTGTATGCCCCACCACGGCCATTCGTGTGTTGGGAACAAGTGAGACAAAATAGGGTAGCACCACGCTTTCAACGATGCACAAATTGGAAAGAGTGCCCTGGCATTAACTGAGCTGCCCCAATGGTAGTTATTAGATTTGTAGAGAAAAGGCATGGCTGTGGTTGCCCAAAGGAGGAATTGAAAGGGGCTCCCTGGGACTGTTATGGGGTCCCCACAAGTTTGTGAATAACTTAGACAGCCCTGCAGTAGGTAATGACAAGGCCAAGAAGGTGAGATGGCAATGAGACATCTTTAGTTCAGCTGATTACGCTTGGAGCATGTTCCCCGGGGCTAGGTGGTTATCATAATGTACACGGTAAATGTTTTTAGAAGAGCAATGGACATGGCATTGAACAACACTACTGAAGCATTCGGAGCTATTGGAATAGAATTGACAAGCATGAGAACTGCCATTTTGCAGAACTGCCTGGCCTTGGATATGATTACAGCTAGGGTTGTCAGAGAATTCCGCCATGGACTCCAGTGAGGCCGGATTCTTTAGATTCTTTCTAAAGAATCCAGCCCCCGGAATCCGTGGCAGAACGGCCTCCCCCCCTGCCACCCCATGGAATCCCCCTGGGACGGAGCTTACCTGGCAGCGGATGCAGCAGCGGATGCACTGGCTCCAGCTGATCTCCTGGCCACTGCCGGGCTGCTGCAGCCGCAAATGGCGGCCGTTGTAGCAAAAGGCAGACACGCAAATGGCGGCCGGCGTAGCAGCTGCCATTTGCGGCTGCAGCAGCCTGGCAGCGGCCAGAATTCCGGCGGCGGCTGGCCCTAGACGGTGGCTCCACAGAATCGCCGCAGAGCAAAGCCGGATGGGGAGGATTCCGGGGGGAGGGACCCAGACCGTGGAATGCCTCAGAATGGACGGGTGAGTGGGATTCGTACATCCCTAATTACAGCGACCCAGGATGGTATTTGTGCCATGTTGCAGAAGGAATGCTGCATGTACATTTCTGACAAGCAGAGGGTGATAAATCACAGTGTAAGGGCTTTGTATGCGCAAGCCGAAAAAACACATCACTTAGACGAGGACTCCCTCTTCAGGTGGTTTTCAGACAGGTTTCAAGGAATCAGGTAGGGATGTACAAATCCCTTACCTGGCTCTGCAGCGGGGGATCCGCAGTGGGGGGGAGGTGCTCCATCCCTCCCCTCGGAATCCTCCCTGGCCGGCTCCGTGGAGCCGCCGGCCAGGGCTGTCCGCAGCCAGAGTTCTGGCCGCGGCCAGGCTGCTGCAGCCGCAAATGGCAGCCGTCGTAGCGGCCGCCATTTGCGTCCTGCCAGGCTGCCGTTATAGTCTAAGTAAGTATTTATGTAGCCTATGACGGCAAAGAGGAGCAGCGCAAACGGAGGCCGCTACACCGTTTGCGCCGCTGCTCTTTCTGTGATAGGCTACGTAAATACTTAGGTAGCCTATCACTGTAAAGGCAGCCACGCAAATGGCATAGTGGCCGCCAATTGCATGGGTGCCTTTACCGTAATAGGCTACGTAAATACTTAGTAGCCTATCACAGAAAGAGCAGCGGCTCAAACGGCATAGTGGCTGCTGTTTGCGTCCCTGCTCTTTGCCATGATAGGCTATGTAAATACTTATGTAGCCTATCATGGCAGCCTGGCAGGACACAAATGGCGGCCTCTACAACGGCCTCCATTTGTGGCCGCAGCAGCCAGCTGAGAGACCAGCCGCCGGCGGAGCCACTGCCGCCAGAGCATCCGCCCTAGGTAAGCTTCATCCCAGGGGGATTCCATGGGGTGGCGGGGGGTTAGAGGCCGTTCCGCCAGGGGTTTCGGGGGGCTGAATGCCAGTGCATTCGGCCTCACTGAAATTCGTGGCAGAATCCTCCGCCATCCCTAGAATAGGGTGGTGGTGGAAGCAAGTGGTTGCCATAACCGTGACTATTGAAAGTAGTTTTATGGCTTTGTGTCCTTGCTCATATGGCTGTTGTATTTTAAAATATACAGTAAAATAGTTATCAATCCCTTGGTGATTAAATGACAGGGCAGAAGAGATTGTGACGCGCAGACTCATATTGTCCACTGATAATCTGGGGGTGGAGTGTAATGGCCCCAGGCCTGTAACCAAGTCACCTGTTGTTTTAGAGGGCCCTGGAGTTCCATAATGCTCTTTTTAGGTTCATTATAAGTGCAATTCCCTTGCTATTGGGCCTCTGAGCTAGGGATGTATGAAAGTCACTTACCTTTCTGCAGATTATGTTGATGGTGGGGGGGAGGCATTCCATCCCTCCTCCCGGAATCCTCAACGGGGGTGGAGGTGCTCCGTTCCTCCCCCCCCCCGGAATCCTCGAATGGCCGGCTGTGCTCTGCGGCAGCTCCACGGAGCAGCCGGCAAGGCCCAGCCAGGCCAGAGCCATCCACAGCCAGATTTCCGGCCGCAGAGGGCTCTGGGGAAAAAAGAAAAAAAAAACCCACGTATGCTGCCATTTGCATTCCTTATTTTTGGACATCTTAATCTACGTAAATATTTACATAGACTATGACAGCAAAAAGAAAGGGGAACGCAAATAGCGTAGCGGGCGCTATTTGAGTCCCTTTTTGATTCACCGTTTTAGCCTACGTAAATATTTATGTAGGGTAAAACGGCGAATCAAAAAGGGATGCAAATAGCGCCCACTATGCTATTTGCGTTCCCCTTTCTTTTTGCCATCATAGTCTACATAAATATTTATGTAGACTAAGACGGCCCAAAATAAGGAACACAAATGGCGGCGGCAGTAGCTGCCACCATTTGCATACACGGTTTTGTTTTTTAAAAAAAAACCTAACCCAGCCATGATAGGCTACGTAAATCTTTATTACGTTGATAAACATAATCTTTACGTAATTCCAGATAAATGTAAATCTTTATGTAGCCTATCACGTCTTTTTTTTTTTAACCCAGCCATGATAGGCTACGTAAAGATTTACGTAGCCTATCACGTCATTTTTGTTTTTGTTTTTTACAAGAGACTGCAAATGGCGGTGGCAGCAGCTGGTCGGAAGATCCGCCCCAGGTAAGTCTCATCCCGGGGGGGGATCCACGGGGGGGTGGGGGGGCAGGCCGTTCTGCCATGGAGTTCAGGGGGCCGAATGCACTGGCATTCAGCCTCACCGAGATCCGTGGCAGAATTCTCTGACATCCATACTCTGAGCTTGTGAGATGAGTCAAGGGTTGATATCACTACCTCAGCACATTCCATGTATTGAGCACTGGTCTTATCAGGGCCTAGGATGTGCCTGAGAAGGGAGGCTATGTTCATGCTGAGCACAGTTGTCTGTGCTGGGAAAGTTCTGAGTGTTTTCCTTCTGACCAAGCACTGTTAGTCTGTGCTGGAAAAGTTGCACATGAATGCTAATTAATGTTTTTTGCTGTCATGCTGCCTCACTGCTAACATGTATGGTACAAGACCCATTGTACCCCTTGGCTCTGTGTTCAGAGAAGCTGTTTGATCCAACAACCATTGGGTACACCTGTGTGCTGTAAGTACTCAATAAAGTCTCCTTATCAGCAAACCTGGATCTAGCTTATCATTATTTCAGCACCTCCAAACCTTAGAAGCCCACAGCTGGGGCGTACAGGGATAAACAAGGATAAATCACCTTTTCCAACTGGCTCCTAGCCTCCCAGGGGCATTTTCCTCTAATTTCCATAACAGAAGATGTGCCTGGAAACTTGCTGCTGAGTATTAAGGAGGATTTGTGGTCATTCTGGCCCAATTAACTTTTCCCTGCCCAATCCCCCACAAACATAAAACGTATCTATCAACTATCCCCCCTCTCTCCAACTATAACTGTATTCAATTATCAAAAGACCTGCTGGTTTAAAAGACTGGAGTTAAGGCTATCTCATTTTGGGCCAAATTCCAAAAAGCCAGGAAACTGGAAGCTGAGGCTGATGCCTTAAGTGACATGCCCTGTGATCAGTAATGGCATTGTGCAATGTCACAAATCGTGCTTGCTTACAATTTTCCCTCCAAGCACCCACACTTTTCCTTCTTTTTGTTTTATTGGTGTTGTAAAATGCTATTGTGAATGGATACACTTTTTCTTTTGCTGTTGTTTCCCCCCCCCCTCATTTTTTGTTTCTGTTATTAGGTGAAATAATAAAGAAAACACAAACTGGGAGGTGAGGGAAGACACACACAGATACAGACTGAGGAGTGGGGGTGGGGACACACCGACACACACACTGTGGGCAGGGAGCAGACATACATACACGCACACTGGGGACTGGGGAGAGAGACAGACACTTGCACACACTGGGGACTGGGGAGACACAGATAGAGACACACTAGGGGGTGGGGAGACACAGACCAGAACATGCACACACACTGGAGAATGAGGAGAAAGGCAGGCACACGGATGCACACTGGGGTAGGGAGAGACATATACACACCAGGGGATTGGGGAGAGATCCAAACATATACAGAAGAGTGGGGAGAGATCCAAACATATACAGAAGGGTGGGGAGAGACACAGACCAACAAACTCACACACTGGGGAGTGGGGGTGGAGATACACTCATCCACACACATACTATTGGGTGGGGAGACACAGAGCACACAAACACACAAACCTACTGGTGGGACAACCCACACTGTCTCAGCATTGGGGGAATCCAGGCTGTATGGGCATGGAGACAGGGCAATCTGGGTTGTTGTTGTAGGGTGCGTGATCTGTGTTATCTATGGGGGGATGGGAAATTCAGGGCTCTCCTAGGGTGGTGGGCGATTCAGGTTGTTGCAAGAAGTGGGCAATCCAGGTTTTCAGTTTGGAGGACAAAATTAGAATTTCTCTTCTAAAAAGAGAAATTTGATTTAAATAGTATTCCACCAACTCCAGTACAAGAGGAATATCTTTTATGTGAGAACGCTTTCACTTCTTCAGAAATCTTGACTAAAATAATGGTCACCAACCTGTTCCTAAAGCCACCCTTACACTAAAGAAAATCCTGGCAGCCCTCCTATTCTGGAGCCTTTCCACGTTTATCACATGCTCCCAGATGGTGACCACATGACTGCTGAGAAGGGAAGCATTTTATTTTCAAGGTTCCATTGAACACAAGGAAACACCGCCATCTAGTGTCTCTTTTAATAGTGTAACAATCCGACTTTAAAAGATGGTTCAGTCGTTCCCAGTCTTTCTGGAGCGAAATAACCAGGAAATTCCTCTGGATGTGCACTAGAGGTTAACATGAAAAGGACCCACAAATTTCTGTGAGTGAGCACTCTCAATAGCAGGATAAAAGCTCCATGTTAAGGAGCCCTAAAAGTCACTTTTGACAAATAGAGGGGCTTTTTTCACTTTTTGTCTTTAAACTGCTCTTTCTCCCTCAAACTTTCACCAATATTCCTCATATTTTCAGGATATGTACAATGAACACTTATTTCTGGCATCTGAAAGTTTCAGAGAGATTGGTGAAATTATTCCAATTTTATAAAAGTTAGAACAATGCAATTCCTGATCAACATTTAACATGGTGGAATGCTAAAAAAAAAAAACTCACAGGACTTACGAATATAATAAAGTGTGAATAAACACCATAATTCTTCTCAGTGGCATCTACCTTGCTGTATGCAGTGATTTCTTTCTTTTGGGGTATGGAGAGGAGAGATATTTAATTACATGACTAACATAGAGTCAGACATAGAGTTATCATGATCCAAAACACGCATCGTTTTTATGAGATGAGATGACATGCCAATGCATTCTTTGTTGGTAGCTACCTACATATACCTTTCTTCTTTCATTTTCATATGAAGCATATTATTAACTAAATCAAACCACACATCCAATGTTTGGAGTGTTGAAAGGCATGACCAATCACCACTAGGCCTGTATGTAAAAAAGGAGATTTATGTTCTTCTATAACAAGGTCTCTAGCTATAGCCTGATATTGAATGATAACTAACATATTCCTACTCCCTCCAGATCAGGGGCCATGCTAATTTTGATATATTAGTTTTGCTTGATATAGTATGCTACGTAGTGGACTTGACATCTGTGAAGACTATGCCTCCTACCTTTTTCATAAGAAACCTTCCCTCGTGCACATGGAACACAATCGTAACAGCAAAATGCCTCCCCTTCCTTCTTTTTCCTGCTGTAACCAGGATGGCAGTTGTCATTACACAGGGAACGGGGCAGCACCTAATCAGAAATATCAGTGGAGAAGGGTTAGGACTGAGGAAGATATGGTCTGATAGTTGTGGATTCATTTGCAGGTTTAAAGAAACGTGGTGCTCTAAACGTGGTGGATTTCCTATGAATTTGTTTGTTAATAATACTTCTTTGCCACTTCATATAGCAAAGTCTCTAAGCAGTTGACATACTAACGTATTAAAATTACTGTTAGAAATATACTGTTAGTAAAAACAATTACATCTAGTATGACAAAAAAGAGACAACTCTACACATGGACATCACCAGATGGTCAATATCGAAATCAGATGGATTATGTCCTTTGCAGCCAAAGATGGAGAAGCTCTATACAGTCAGTAAAAACAAGACCTGGAGCTGACTGTGGCTCAGATCATGAGCTTCTTGTTGCAAAATTTCAGCTTAAATTGAAGAACGTAGGGAAAACCACTAAACCATTCAGGTATGACCTAAATCATATCCCTTATGAATATACAGTGGAGGTGAGGAATAGATTTCAGGGATTAGACCTGATAGACAGAGTGCCTGAGGAACTATGGATGGAGGTCCGTAACATTGTTCAGGAGGTAGAAACTCAATCCATCCCAAAGAAAAAGAAATGCAAGAAAGCCAAGTGGCTGTCTGATGAGGCTTTACAAGTAGCTGATGAAAGAAGGGAAGTGAAAAGCAAGGGAGAAAGGGGAAGATATATCCAACTGAATGCAGAGTTCCAGAGAATAGCAAGGAGAGACAAGAAGGCCTTCTTAAATGAACAATGCAAAGAAATCGAGGAAAACAATAGAATGGGAAAGACTAGAGATCTCTTCAAGAAAATTGGAGATCTCAAGGGAACGTTTTGTGCAAAGACGGGCATGATAAAGGACAAAGAAGGCAGGGACCTAACAGAAGCAGATGAGATTAAGAAGAGGTGGAAAGAATACACAGAAGAACTATGCAGGAAAGATCTGAATGTCCCTGATAGCCATGATAGTGTGGTCACTGAACTTGAGCCGGACATCCTAGAGAGTGAAGTCAAGTGGGCCTTAGGAAGCATTACTAACAACAAAGCTAGCGGAGATGACAGTATTCCAGCAGAGCTATTTAAAATCCTAAAAGATGATGCTGTTAAAGTGCTGCATTCAATATGACAACAAATTTGGAACACTCAACAATGGCCGCAAGACTGGAAAAGGTCAATTTACATTCCAATTCCAAAGAAGGGCAACGCCAAAGAGTGTTCAAACTACCGCACAATTGTGCTCATTTCACATGCCAGTAAGGTGTTGCTCAAAATCCTACAAGCTAGGCTTCAGCAGTATGTGAACTGAGAACTACCGGAAGTACAAGCTGGGTTTCGAAGAGGCAAAGGAACTAGAGATCAAATTGCCAACATTCGCTGCATCATGGAGAAAGCAAGAGAATTCCAGAAAAACATCTATTTCTGCTTCATTGACTATGCTAAAGCCTTTGATTGTGTGGATCACAACAAACTGTGGCAAATTCTTAAAGTGATGGGAGTACCAGACCACCTTACCTGTCTCCTGAGAAACCTGTACGAGGGTCAAGAAGCAACAGTAAGAACCGGACATGGAACAACCGAGTGGTTCAAAATTGGGAAAGGAGTATGACAAGGCTGCATATTGTCACCCTGCTTATTTATCTTATATGCAGAGTACATCATGAGAAATGCCAGGTTGGATGAATCAGAGGTCGGAATTAAGATTGCTGGGAGAATTATCAACAACCTCAGATACGCAGACGATACCACCCTAATGGCAGAAAGCGAAGAGGATCTAAAGAGCCTCTTGTTGAGGGTGAAAGAGGAGAGTGCAAAAGCTGGTTTGAAACTCAACATTAAAAAAAACTAAGATCATGGCATCTGGCCCCATCATTTCCTGGCATATAGACGGGGAAGAAATGGAAGCAGTGACAGATTTTAGTTTCTTGGGCTCCAAGATCACCGCAGACGGTGACTGTAGCCATGAAATGAAAAGACACTTGCTCCTTGGGAGGAAAGCTATGGCCAACCTAGACAGCATAGTAAGAAGCAGAGACATCACCTTGCCGACAAAGGCCTGTCTAATCAAAGCTATGTTTTTCCCTGTAGTAATGTATGGCTGTGAGAGCTGGACTATAAGGAAGGCTGAGCGCCGAAGAATTGATGCTTTCGAACTGTGGTGCTGGAGAAGACTCTTACGAGTCCCCTGGACTGCAAGGAGGTCAAATCATTCCATACTAAAGGAAATCAACCCTGAGTGCTCATTGGAAGGACAGATACTGAAGCTGAAGCTCAAATATTTTGGCCACCTAATGCGAAGAGAAAACTCTCTGGAAAAGACCCTGATGCTGGGAAAGGCTGAAGGCAAAAGGAGAAGGGGACGGCAGAGAATGAGATGGCTAGATAGCATCACCGATGCAATGAATATGAACTTGAGCACACTCCGGGAGAGAGCGCAGGACAGGAAGGCCTGGCGTACTATGGTCCATGAAGTCACGAAGAGTTGGACACGACTGAACGACTGAACAACAACAACAATGACAAAAATATTATTAAAAGAATAAAATGGACCAGCGTGACAACTATTAAGTACAAGGCAGGGGAATCTTGAGTAAACAGGTACATTTTCAGGAGACGATTAAACACATCCTGTTTTCCTCCTCCTGGACTACATGGGGGAGAGTGTTCCAGAGGGTGGGCATCACATCACTACTGAGAAGGCCCTCTTTTGAGATTTCAGATCAGTCCATTGAGACATTTTCTCAGTATAACATATAGAACGTAATCCCCGCTGATTTCTGGTTATACTGATGGAATGAGATTCACCCAACTCACCCTTAACATAGATTCACCCTATTATATTTAGATATTGTTTTTATTGTTGTCTACCACCTGGATACATGACAGATGTTATAAAATTATTTTTTAAAGAACTAACAAAAAATAGGTCGTGCTAAATCAGACTCATATGAATTAGCCATCTACTTCATCTAAAAAATCGTTAGCTTCTTTCTGTCTCACCTGGTTAAACATCCTAGGCCACACAATGCTTTTATCTTCGATTGTTAACTGCTTTCCACGAGGAGCCTGTGGACTGAACCTTCCAACCTGAACTCTCAGAAAAGACTGATTTGGGAAAATTACCCAGTTGGTAACGTCAAATCCTGTGACTCCTTCTCCATTTTCATCAAACTGTATTGTCTCTCCTGCACTGTTGTTGAATGAGATGCCCCTTAGAAAAGGATGGAGCTAAATGCAAAGAGGAAAAGATACAATGGGACAGCAAAGTATTTTCACGATCACATTGACAAGTACCTATCCTAGATTTGTTGAGAGTATTTCACATTTGTCTGGGTCTAGCCCTCTAAGGGCTTTCCCTGAGAGTTCTGTGGCTGGAGGGATGCAAAGTCTGTCTCCCAAGAAGAGTTGTCTGTCCCCAGTTGCAAACAGAAATTTGTGACAGAACGATTTGGTGAATTAGGTATTGAGTCATTACACCCCCATCCTGTCTTAATGTGACCCCCAAAAAAACTAAGTTACTGATCAGGAGTCTATTGAAGAGGAGATGGAGACAACGAGCAAACTGATAGTACTTAACCCTAATCTAACTCAAATAACTCATGTATCATGGCCCCATTCAGGCATTCTTGTTACCATGTTTACACAACAAATGAGGGGAGAGTGTGCTTCAGCCCCACCCTGCTCTGTTGCCACATCCATCGCCCTGTACATGTGGAGGGTGACAGCTGGAAGACAAGAGCTTCCTGTATCCATGGAGGCCCCATTAAAAACCCTGTTTAAGAACCCACGGATACAGGGGTCGCTCCTCTTCAGACCATCACCCTCCATGTACACAGAGTGACAGATTTGACAGCAGAGAGGGGTGGGGCTGAAGCGTTCCCTCTCCTTGTTCATTGATTGAACATGGTAACATGAAGACCGGAATAGGGCTCATGCCTTCAAGCAGTGCTCCATTGAGAAGCTGGGAAGTACTTTGTGGTAACCTCACCCTTCTCTGGACAGTGAAAGCCTAGCTATACTTATCCATGCTCTGATAACCTCTCATCTGGATTACTGTAATGCATTATAGGCAGGGCTGCCTTTGAAAATGGTCCAGAAGCTTTAGCTAGCCCAAAATAGGGCAGCAAGACTGTTAGCAGGGACTGGCCAATGAGATCACATTACACCAGCACTTTCCTAGCTGCACTGGCTGCCAGTCCATTTCTGGGCCCAATTCAAAGTGCTGGTATTGACATTCAAAGCCCTTAATGGCTTGGGGCCAAGTTATGTGAAGGATTCCCTCCTTCCATATGTGCCTGCCTGGACCCTAAGATTATGCTCAGTAATTGATCTCTGTGATCCCCTGTCAAAGGAAATGAGGTGGGTGGCTACTAGTGATGTACGAACCCCCCACTTTCCAGTCAGGGGGGTCTGTAGAGGAGCCATCCATGCTGCTCCGGGCCCCTCGAAATCCTCCAGAGCTGCTCCACATCTGGGGTAGGTTGTGGAGCAGTTCTCCCGCTCCCAATACAAGGCAATACGCTAAAGGCAGCTGCCATTAGCCTATCACTGGGAAAAATACAGACGTACGTGGCATATTGTATGCCACTTGCAGCCGTAAAGCACTGATTTTGACCTAAATACAGCTGTGAATGGCTGCAATTAGGTCAAAGTCAGGGCTTTATGGCCACAAGTGGCATCCAATATGCTATTTACATCCAAATAAATATTTTCCCGCAATAGGCTAGTGTATCATGGGAATTTCTGTGAACTGCCCAGAGAGCTTCGGCTATTGCGTGCTATAGAAATGAAAGGAAGGCTACCAGGAAGAGGGCCTTTACTGCTGTGGCACCCTGGCTGTGGAATGAGCTCCCTAGAGAGGTTTGCCTGGCACCTATGTCGTACTCCTTCTGGCACCAGGTGAACACCTTTTTATTCTCCCAGTATTTTAGCATGTAAGCCTCCTAGTCTTTTATCTTTGGTGTTTTAGATCTGTATTTTCAATCTCTGCAATGCTGCTTGGTTTTATTCTGGTTGTACTGTTCTATGGTGGTTTTAAGCATTCATATTTTACATAGTTCTATGCTGTGTTTTGTGGTTTTAGTTTTTGTGAACCACCCAGAGAGCTTTGGCTATTGCGTCGTGGTATAGAAATGAAAGAAGTAAAATAAATGAAATTAATTAATTAATGTAGAGTGGACCTAATAAAGCTGAAAAGGTTTTACATGGATTTTGATGGCATTGGAATCAGCTTACACTTCCCATGGCCACCACCCAATCCAAACAAAGAAGAGATGAGCTTTTGAGTGAAAATACCTGCCATGCCTGCAGATTCAAGGGCTCCAGCTTTCTTCCAGCCACCCATGACCTGTGTTTGGATCTGGATTCATGCATTGACTGTAGAGCATGCGCCACAGCATGGGCAGCAGTGTAAACACTGTAGCTGTGACCAGTCATACTCATCTCAAAGAAAGTTCCAGGGAGGCTCTCCAGTTCCTCCTCCCCACTGCAGCCTTGATTTATCACCTCACCCTTATCTGATTTTTTCAATGAACACTTGAAAACCTTCTCCCAGAAATCATGGATGAATCCGTCTTGTTTTGCCCAGGAAGGATTTATGCTCTGGAGAAATTGCCTGAATCCTACTGGTTCCTTTGAGTGAACTGCAAAGGATAGCATGCCATGGAAGGACTGTATATCATGGTCCCTTAGACTAGTGCTTGATGTGAAATCCCAAGATGTTGTCATAATCCATACCTTAGTTGTAGGGGAATCCAGCACTGCCCTCTGAAGAAATGAGCTTATTTTAATTATTAATATATTTGCATTATCAGCAAAAAATATATTGGCTTTCGTTTCCATGAAGGCTGAATTGTATTCCAGTTCACCCTGCAATGACCCTGCCTTTCC
Organism: Heloderma suspectum; assembly: GCF_057233095.1. Lineage (NCBI taxonomy): Eukaryota > Metazoa > Chordata > Lepidosauria > Squamata > Helodermatidae > Heloderma > Heloderma suspectum. The sequence continues at coordinate 87,402,069 of NC_139463.1, read as the reverse complement.
AGCACATTTTTGGAATGGTGACAATTTTTCTACGAAAGCAACACAGATGCCCCCCTGTGAAAGCATTGGCAGTAATTTTTGCAAACGCCCTTCTCCATGAATATTATCCATAGTAAAGAGCCCAATCCATGTCCATTTGAAATGCACAAGCAACTGGACAATCCCAATGTACTGCTGAGCTTCATTTGGGACCATCTGGTATAAAGGACGGGAGAGTGATTTGTCACCCCAAGCTGGGAGAAATGCTCCACAAGTGAGCTGAAATAGAATGTAAAGATATTTCATGAAGGGAATACATTTTTGTGTGCAATAAGTGTACACATCTAATCATTTCTACCGAATACCGGATGGGGTAAACATTGCCTGCAAGGATAAATGAGGTCTAGATATCATAATGTATCTCTTGTATCACTTTATGCTTCCGTTGAAGTCTCAGTTGATGGAACCCTGTCTCAATGATCCACACACACACACACACACACACACACACACACACACACAGAAAAGTGGGATGTTTCAGAAATGGCTCATCTAAAGCTTTATCCTTGATATGCTAGTAGTATGTTCAAGGATTTAAAATGTATTATACAAAATATGTATAGAATCATATTTTCATAGAATCAATTACGTATAACGGGCCATTGAGTCCAACCCCCTGCTCACTGCAGGAATCCAGTTTAAAGTACCCCCGAGAGACAGCTGTCCAGTCTCTGCTTGAATACCTCCAGTGACTAGGGATGTCAGAGAATTCCGCCATGGATTTCAATGAGGCCAAATGCCAATGCATTCGGCCCCCCAAAATCTGTGGCGGAACAAAGCCCCCGCCCCCCACCCCACAAAAGGCATGCGAAACGGAGCACTTACCTGCTGCCGTCCATGCTGACTTGCGAATGGCAGCCGCGCTGCCTATAGCCTATCATGGCTAAATTATGTAGCCTATCATGGCTAACGCAAGGATGCCATTTGCGTCCCTGCGGAAGCTGTGATAGGCTACATAAGTATTTACGTAGCCTATCACGGCAAGCTAAAAAAAAAAACAGCGTATGCAAATGGTGGCGGCTACGGCAGCCACCATTTGCATTCCCTTTTTTTCGCTGTTTTAGCCTACATAAATATTTACGAAAGCTATTACGGCGAAAAAAAGGGGAACGCAAATAGCGTAGTGGGTGTTATTTGTGTTCCTTTTTTTTTTTCACCGTAATAGCTTATGTAAATATTACGTAGGCTAAAATGGCAGGGGGGAAAAGGAACACAAATAGCGCCCACTACACTATTTGCCTCCCCTGTTTTTCGCCGTAATAGCTTACATAAATATTTATGTAGGCTAAAACAGTGGAAAAAAAGGGAATGCAAATGGCGGTGCCGTAGCCGCTGCCATTTGCGTACGCTGTTTTTTTTTTCCTGTAGGCTGCCCAGAGCTCCACAGAGTTGAGCCGGCCAGATTAGGATTTCGGGGGGAGGTGCTACACGCCTCCCCCCCACTGCGAATCACCCCATTGAAAAGGTAAGTGACTTTCATACATCCCTACCAGTGACAGAAAACTGACCACCTCCCTCAGCATTTGGACCCATTGTCTGAGAGCCGATCTACACTTATGGGGTTTTTCACTTCCAATGAGGTTTCACTGCCCGTCTTTCACACTACACAGTACTTGCCTTGAATTGGAACTGGAATTTCCTGGTTCCATGCTCCAGCTTTCAATACCCTGATATAGGGGTGTACCAAACACTTACCTTGCTCTGTTCCAGGGCATCCACAGTGCAGGGGAAGAGCTCCGTCCCTCCCCTCAGAATCCTCCCCGGCCGGCTCCACTCCATGGTGACTCTGTGGAGCCGCAGGCCGGGGCCAGCCACAGCAGGAATTCCAGCTGCTGCTGGGCTGCTGCGGCTGCAAATGGCGGCAGCTACACTGGCTGCCATTTGTGTGGCTGCCAAGCCATGATAGGCTACGTAAGTATTTACATAGCCTATCACAACAAACGTCAGCCACGCAAATGGCAGCTGCTATGCAATTTGCGTGGCTGCCTTTTGCTGTGATAGGTTATGTAAATACTTACGTAGCCTATTACAGCAAAGAGCACAGGCGCAAATTGTGTAGCGGCCGCCATTTGCGCCCCTGCTCTTTGCCGTGATAGGCTACATAAGTATTTACATAGCCTATCGTGAATAAAGGCAGCCATACAAATGGCGGCCAGTACGACAGCCGCCATTTGCGGCCACAGCAGCCCAGCAGTGGTCGGGAGCCACCGCATCTGCCTCCAGGTATGCTCCATCCCGGGGGTATTCCGCGGGGTGGGGGGGGAGGCTGTTCCGCCACGGATTCTGGGGGACTGGACTCTAAAGAATCCATCCTCACTGGAGTCTGTGGTGGAATTCTCTGACATCCCTACCCTAATATCTTGGTATTTCCCCTTAATGTGCTCTGATTTTCCACCTTCATTACCATACCTAGTCATAGACCCCTCCCCTGCCTGTCCATATACGGCAGTGTTTGTATTTCCATCCTGTCCAATCACAGCTCTTGACAGCCCCATGTTGATCACATAGCTTCCTCAGCACTCAATGTTTCCTCAGCAACAAGCAAAGGGCTGGATGTGCATGCGCTTGTCTGATCTCAGAAGCTAAGCAGGGTCAGCCCCGGTCAGTAATTGGATGGGCGACCACCTGGGAATAAGGATGTCAGAGAATTCCATGATGGATCTTGGTCAGGCCGAATGCCAGTGAATTTGGCCCCCTGAAATCCATTGCGGAATGGCCTGCCACCCCCCCTGCCCACCACGGATCCCCCCAGGACGAGACTTACCTGGGCGGATGTTTCGGAAGGTGGAGGCTTCGGCAGTGGCGGCGGCGGCTGGTCTTCCGACTGGCTGCCACCGCCGCCATTTGCAGTCTGTGTTTTTTTCTCTTTTTTTTCCCCATAGACATGATAGGCTATGTAAAGACTTACATAGCCTATCAAGTCTGGGTAAAAAAAAAAAAAAATCGCGTACGCAAATAGCGGCAGCTACAGCTGCCGCCATTTTCATTCCTTATTTTTTGCCATCTTAGTCTACGTAAATATTTACGTAGACTAAGACGAAGACAAGAAAGGGGAATGCAAATAGCGCCCATATATGCTATTTGTGTTCCCCTTTCTTTTCTTCGTCTTAGTCTACATAAATTTTTACATAGACTAAGATGGCGAAAAATAAGGAACGCAAATGGTGGCAGCTGTAGCCACCACCATTTGCGTACGCTTTTTTTTTTTTACCCAGAGCCCTCCGCTGCTGGAAATCCAGCTGCAGACAGCCCTGGCCTGGGCCTGGCCGACTGCTCCACAGAGCCGCCGCGAAGCACAGCTGGCCATAGAGGATTCTGGGGGGGAGGACCAGATCGCTTCCCCCCCATCGAGGATTCTGGGGGGAGGGATGGAACACCTCCCCCCCCCACCATGAACAGAATCCGCGAAAAGGTAAGTGACTTTCGTACATCCCTACCTGGGAATCAGGCTTCTTGCACTGAGCAGAGGGTTTTTCTCTCCCTTCCAATGAGACTAAATTTACCCTCTTCTATCCCCCGCTTTGGGTTTTTTTTAAAAAAAATTAAGGCGTTATCTTCGAAGAATTGTAGCTTCTCCGCAATTTTCTTTTTCTAATTCAGGCATGATCTTTGAAGATTCAAAAATTCACAGATTTGAAGCTACAAGTCTTCGAATTTTTGACTCTTCAAAGATTTGAAGCTTCAAATCTTCGAATTTTCGAATCTTCTGAAGATCATGCCTGAATTAAACCCCCTGCTCAGTGCAGGAAGCCTGATTCCCAGGCAGTCGCCATCCAACTACTGACCAGGGCCGACCCTGCTTAGCTTTCGAGATCAGACAAGCGTGTGCACATCCAGCCCTTTGCTTGTTGCTGAAGAAACATTGAGTGCTGAGGAAGCTATGCGATCTGTAGCAGGGAGATGACATGGGGCCATCGAGACCAGTGAGCATGGTGGGCATGGAATCAGCAGAAACAGGAAGAGTTTCTGATCCTCCAATGAGCACCTCCATCTTTAAGAGCAGGAAAACAGCACAGTGCTTGAGTGTGAACTGAGCTCACGCATTCGATGAAGCGCCGCAATGGGGAAAATGGGTGAGTGTGGATAATCACGTTTTAATGTGAGTGCATTTAACCCAACAGGACACCAAATTCATTGTGATGGTGGGTGCAAAGTAGATCAGCCCTGAGTGCTTTGATATTCAACTAAAATCCACCTTCATGTACCTTAAGCCTGTTTGATTTTTAAAAAAACATTGGTATATCATTAAGATTTCAGGGTGCCTTACAAAGAAAATCAATTTAAACAGTATAAAACAATAAAGAATTTAAACAGCTAAAAGCACATTAAACCATTCAACAAGCTATGTTATTTTATGTCCTACAGCCTTGGATGCTAGAGACAAGGTTGTGGCCTTCTCCTTCAGGTCCTTGAAAAGTGCTATGCTATCTCCTCTTGGTCTACTATTCTAAAGGCTAAACATACCTTGATCGTCTCTGTTGCCCAACTCGTTACAATTTATCTGAATCCTTCTTAAAGTGTGGTGTCCAGAACTGAACTTAGTATTCGAGGTGAGGTCTGACCAGCACAGTGTTGGGTGCAATGACTACTTCCCATGATTTTGAAACTATACTTCTATTGATGCCACTTGAAAATGCATTCACCTTCTTTACAAGCACATCGCACTGCTGACTCATATTCAGCTGGTGGTAGACTACAAGCCCAAGATTCTTGTCATATATACCAGCCAGGCATTCCCCATCTTACACCTGTCCATTTGATCTCCCCCACCAACTGAAGAACTGTGCCCTTGCCTCTGTGAAATTTCATTCTGTTCCTTTCTGCCCCATTTTCTAACCTGTCAAGATAATTTTGGATTTTGTTGCTGTCTTGAAGGTAATAGCTACCACACCACTTTTGGGTCATCTGCACATTTGATAAGCATTTCCCCAACTCTTCCTCCAAGTTAGGGATGGCGGAGAATTCTGCCAAGGATTTCCCTGAAATCTGTGATGGAATGGCCTGCCACCCCTTGCCCCCCCCCACACATTCCCCCCGGGACAAGGCTCACCTGGGGCGGATGTTCCAGACAGCGGCAGCTCCAGTGGTGGCGTCTTGTCTTTCGACTGGCTGCCGCTGTCGCCATTTGCATCTTGGTCTTTGCCATGATAGGCTACGTAAGTATTTACATAGCCTATCATGGCAAGCCAATAATAATAATTAAAAAACAGCGTATGCAAATGGCAGCGGCTACGGTGGCCGCCATTTGCGTTCCCTATTTTTCGCTGTTTTAGTCTATGTAAATATTTATGTAGGCTATTTTGGCGAAAAAAAAGGGGAACGCAAATAGCGTAGTGGGCGCTATTTGCATTCCTTTTTTTACGCCGTTTTAGCCTACGTAAATATTTACGTAAGCTTTTACGGCGAAAAAAAGAATGCAAATGGTACCACCTATGCTATTTGCATTCCCTTTTTTTTCTCCGTAATAGCCTATGTAAATATTTACATAGGCTAAAATGGCGATAAATAGGGAACGCAAATGGTGGCCGCCGTAGCCACCGCCATTTGCATACGCTGTTGTTTTTTTTTGGTTTTTTTGGGTTGCCATGATAGGTGTCAGGGTGGACACTGAGCCCATAGAATCCCAGAGTAGTTCTGATTCGGAGGAAGAGCAGTCGCTCCTGGGAGAGGAGCGCGCCCCTTTTTCCCAGGGCCCGCAGCTGACAGAGATTCCTCCCACCAACATTCCTAGATTAGAAAGCAGTCCAGGGAGTGACCCAGCACCGATAGCAGACTGGTTGGATGCGCGGCGCAGACGCAGACAGCGGTGCCAAATGGAGAGCGCGGAAAGGAGGCGTAGCGCCCAGTTGGCGCTCAAAGAACGGTTGCGCCCAGAGGATTCAAGGGAAAAGGGGAGGGATTCTCCCTAGTCCTTATATTCAGAGGTCTGCCAGTAATTGCCTTTCAAACGGGGACCAACTGTTCCAACTTAGGGCATAGGGATGCTGCTGCTCAGATCTAGTTGCTACCTGTAGAGTTGTAAGTTGTAAAAGAAGAATAAAGCTTTGAAAAGAATCCCTTTGTCTGCGTCTGGACTTGGCTACTGGATTAGACTGAGACAGCCCTCCAAGGAGCCCTTGACAATAGGCTACATAAATACTTATGTAGCCTATCATGGCAGCCTGGCTGGACGCAAATGGCGGCTGCTACGGCGGCCGCCATTTGCGTCTGCAGCAGCCCGTCCGCGGCCGGAAATCCAGCTGCAGACAGCCCTGGGCAGCTGCTCCACGGAGCTGCCGCAGAGCGGAGCCGGCCAGGCAGGATTCCGGGGGGGAGGACCGGATCGCCTCCCCCCCGTCAAGGATTCCGGTGGGAGGGAGAGAGCACCTCCCCCCCACTGCGAAAAATATCATGAAAAGGTGAGTTTCGTACAGCCCTACTCCAAGTCATTACTAAAAATTTAGATGAGTGTGTACAGGGCCCAGGACCAAGCTCCTCAGTACCCAATGCAATATCTCCAACCAGTTTGATTAGGAACCACTGATGATGGTTCATTGAGCATGCCTCTTTGGCAATGAGCCGTATCACATCAGGCTTTTTATTTCACAATTCACCAGGGTTCCTTTTTTCTGCATTCTAGGTGAGATAAAGATCAGCACTGTACAGTTATACAGGCATGATCTCTGCAGCCTTGGGGCAGAGAGCGAGCCGTGGAACAAGTATCTATAACTTGCATTCTCTCTCTCTCAATCTCTGCTAAGCAGCACGGGGGGGGGTGGCTTCATTGCTGTCAGCTGTTTACATGGGGGGGTCACCATCTTCTTCTTCCTCACCGGCCAGCTCCGCACTCAGTTTGAGCCTCTCCTGACCCAGCCAAGAAAATTCTTCTCCCAGCCCAAGTAGACAGGCAGGCATGCAGGGGGGTGGGTGGAATTGTGATTTTCCTACTAGGCCAATGGCTTCTTTTTCCCAGGCTGTGGTTATCGCAGAACTGCATGCACTTACAGCCATTAAAGCGGGTTTACATCTCAATAATGGATTATCTCCATTTTAGTAGGGACGTACGAAAGTCACTTACCTGGTCTCGCAGCTTGCTTCATGGTGGGGGGGAGGCGCTTCGCTTCTCCCCCCGAAGTTCAGGTGAGGGGGGGGAGGCGCCCCGCCTCGCCTGGCCGAAATTCAGGCCGGGGGGAGGCGCCCCGTCTCCCCTGCCGCGAACAACGTAAGTAAAAAAAAAAAAGACCCCGTGATAGGCTACGTAACGATTTACGCAGCCTATCACGGCTGACTTTGGAGATCTAGCCATGATAGGCTACATTAATCACTACGTAGCCTATCACGGGGTGTGTTTTTTTTTACTTCAGCTGTAATGGAGGCGGCGGCAGCCGGTCAAAAGACCGGCTGCCACCCCCGCCCCCACCGAAAGCCCGCCAAACCGCCTCCGGGACCAGCCGCCAGGAGGGACATTCGGCTACGGTAAGTCCCATCCCAGGGGGGGCAGGGGGGAGAATTTCACCACCGATTTCGGGGGGCTGAATGCGTTGGCGCTCGGCCCCCCGAAGATTCGGGGAGAAATTCTCCGCCATCCCTACATTTTAGTTAGTTAGTTAGTTAGTTGGATGACGATTAGAAAAACAGCTGGATGTGCTCTGGAGGTTGATAGCATTATGTGAATGACCCGCAAACTTCCATGAGTGGCCATGTTGTCAAGAGCACATGACAAATGCCTTGTGTAAAGACAGCCTATGGTTCTCCAGCCAGCTGTGGAACCACAGAGATGCTGCATTTTCTACTAACTGACATTCCCAAGAAGTCTTCAAAGGCAGCCCCAAATACAATGCATTGCAGTTCTCCAGTCTACAGGGTAATAGTGCATGGATAAAACAATGGGCAGGCAATCACTGTCTCAGAGATGATGTAGCTTGCTCACTAACATAAGCTGGTGAACATCGTTGTATGCCACAAAATAGAAGTGTGCATTCATTTAAAAAAGAAATGAAACATGAAATCAATGCATTCTCATTTGTCCTACATTTGTCTAATGTAAAGAGAATGCAAAAAAGACAAAAAGAAGACAAGAATGTGAAGAATAAAATAAGATTGCAGACCTCTTGAAGAGATGCTGTAGCAGTCAATGAATTTAGTTCTAAAACCTGCCTGTGAAAGAAACACCGTATGTTATCTCATTACTGCCAGTATATGCGATAGAACAACATGTAGGTTATCCATGTATGTTTCTTTTTCAGATATTTGAGAGCTATGGAACTCATTGCAACAGTTTCTAATGAAGTTCCTAATTAGACTCACCATTAGGGATGCTTCCATCAGCTATAAAATCTTTCATTTCTGCCATCAAAATAAACCCTTTATACTGAAACAAAACACAGTAACCTGAATCCCATGGTGTAGGCATGGGATTGACACCATCACTAGAACCAGTCTTTCAAAAAGAACGAAAATTAAGATGTGTATTAAGGGGACTGCTTTATAAAACAATGGGCTGAGATTGCTTGAAGTTTCTTAAATAAAATATGCTCGGTTACCATTCCTATTAGCTCAGAGAGTGTCTAGATGGAGGTGTTGGGGGACGTGCAAGCATGAAGACTCCTTTCTGGATCCTTCACATGTGGGGGTGATGGGGAATTGCCAGAATCAAAGGGCTCCCAGATTCTGCCTGCCTTAGGTCTTTCTCCAGCTCTGAGGCCGGGAGTCGATTGCCGGCTAAACATTCAGTTTCACTCTCTCTTCCCCGCCAACTCAATGGGATGCAGCTGAAACAGCCTCAACCTCCCCCTCTCTCTTCCCTATCATTCCAAATAGATAAGAGAGTCTTCCCCTGCTAGATTTCCCTTCAGTCCAGATTTCCCTGAACTCCACCCCAACCAATTCCTCACACACAGGAACAGATGCTGTACAGCAGTCATCCTCTGCCTCCAGCTCTTACTACTTCTGTTTTTTAGGATAGTTCAGATGTTTTAGGAAGTACTTGCTGAAGTTCCTAAAATATATAATGTATAACTCAGTTTGTTCATAAAATTATAGTGTTTGGTATATTAAATTTAAAAGTATACTTTATTCAGAGAAGAATTACGAATTTCCTGCATTAACTTTTAAACATTATCTGGGGTGTGATAGGGGAATTGCCAGAATTGAATGTCTGCTAAACTCTGTCTGCCTGCCTGGTTATAACTTCGCTGAAAACATAGTTTTATTCTTCCAGAAACCCAAAGCATTTCAGATGAATTATTAGTAATGTCCTTCACTGGGACCATAAAAACAGAAAATATCTTAGCTTGGTATATCATCAATAACGAATAAGATAAAATCATACACATGGCAAAAATGGTATATGTATACTTACAATTCTTTAAAAGGCCTTCAGAGACCTCTGTCAGGACTGTCTCATACATTTGAAGAGAGGCAGGTGAAAAGATGATGGGAGGTGATACGATTTATACCATACAACCAAAGTTATCAATCTGCTACACAGGTGTTAGTCATAAGTCATGATTAAATGTCAGGGACAAACTGGTTGTATTCCTACTCCAAGGAGAAGTGTCTCTAGCTATAAGGTCTGAATTACATGAGAGGAAAGCAAATCAAAAATCCACTTCATTGCCTTTCTGCGCAACAACTTCTCATTCTCTGGGTTTATCATTGTTCTGATGGCCTTTTAAAGAATTGTAAGTATACATGGGCAATTTTTGAAATATGTTTTATCTTGCAAGTTGTAAACACCAGATGAAACTTGCATGTATGGGACTCACAATGGATAAATGCCAGCACCTTTCTGCTCACTTTTTTTTGCCTTGGGTTCCCTCTCACCTTTGGAACAAAATACCAATCAAAGAACCACTTTGCAGAAACAATGACTGCCCACTCTGTCAGCCTGTGCCTCTTAACTGATGTGAGGAAGGAGCTAAAATTCAACTGTAAAAGCCTGCTCTTTCTGCTAATATGGGGGAAGAAGCCAGCTCATGCCTACAAACCTACCTGTGGAATCTTGTAAGTCTCTGAGATTGTGGCAATCTCAAGAGAGATGAGAGGGTACATAACTCCAACGATGGCTATCAAATTGTTCTGCAGATCACACTTGTAGTTGGGGTGGAATCTATGCAGTGTAGAAAGCATGCCAAGGGTGGCCATATAAGTAATCTGTGGATTGTAGTAGCTCTCATAGATGCGGAACCCCAAAGTGACATTAGGTAAGAGTGAGGGATTTTCATTGATCTCCTTGATAGCAAATACTAAGGCTAGGATATGCTGGTAATTCTTTGGCATCACACTGCAATAGAAGATACATACCATGTACTGAAACAATAACAATAGCTGAAGCATCTTAGAGAAATAGAGTTTCTTATGGACTTGATTTTCTGTGATGGGACTTTGGTTGCTCTTCTGCATTATGTGTAGCATCAGGATTCTACATTGCATGAAATTATTCCAGCTCTGTGTTGCTCCTGGAATGCTTCCTGTAATAATATTGTCCCAGGCATAATGCCACATAAAAGGTCAAAAACTGATCTAGTTTCCACTTGCACCATAGAGAGACCATGTGAAAGAACAGGGAAAAAAAACTTTTTGCCTTTATTTCCTTAATTTTCATTTCATGTTAGAAAAAAGTGATGGAAAAAATAAATTAATTCTTACCAATTACAATCAATTACCAATAACAAACAAAACCACTGAAAAACCAAAAGTGGCCCATGCACATTTTTTCTTATTGAATGGAAACCATTTTTAAGCTTTCAGTTGGATAATAATCTGCTCCAAGTTATTATGGGCTGAGCAAAAAGATGCTATGGGTGTGGAGGAGAAGTCCTTACATGAGTTCCTTCATGAACACTGGAGATGGCTTTGCACTGAACTTTGTAGAGGGGTACAGGAAAGAGAAGGTAGAAGCAATCTCTCCGATGACAACGTCTTCTGGTTGATAAAACTCATGCCAACTCGCGATGTGGTCACTTACTCTGCATTTACTGGAAGGAGTCTTCATGCTAGGATGAAGAGAATCTCTCTTGCACACAACATGTGGCAGCAGCACAAGCAACCACACCAAGAAAACCACCATTTGGAGAAGAAACGTTCCCATCTAGACACACATTCCACTGTTTTCCTCCAGAGCAGTTAATGTCTCATCATCAGCCTGTTGACAACCTGCTTTGAATGGGAGCCGATCCTACTGAAAATATGGTCAACTTATATCAGATATGACTTCCCCAATTCCCCCATCCTTTATTTCAAAACGTTTAGGAGGGCTTGGTACTGCTTCATGCACAGCTATATCCCCATGGAGATTTAGACCCTTTCCTGTCCTAATGCAACAAACAAGAGCCAGATATATTGAGCAATCCTTTGCCAGAGAGATGGCCCCAATAGTTGCCGATTTCTCAAGCTACTCATATTAGTTTTTCCCTGAGAGAAATCCCGGGACAGTTGTGCAGTGCAGACATCCCTGAAAATGATCAACACCCCCACGGACAGAGCCTCTGGCCCTTCTGCACTGCTCTGAGCATCGTGGATGTCTTTTACAGGATAATTTTCCAGTATTATTGTTAATTTTTCTTGAGGCCTCTAGATCTCCCTTGGGGCTTAGTGAGGAGCACAGTTAATCAGGGATGTGCCGATAATTGCAGGGGAGAAAACTCCCTTCCCCTGTGCTGCCATACTGTGGCACAGAAAGGAGTCAAACAACAGCTGCAGTGGCAGGCGGCAGGTGACCTGGTGCGTCCGGCCTCCCTTAGCCCAAGCAAGGGGAATGCCAGCCGGCTTCCTGCTCAGGCTGTTTAGGTTTGAGAGACACAGAAGTAATCCTCATCTCATTTAGCATCTGCACCCACTTCACCACAGCCCCACAACTTGCGGAACTGGGTGTGCTGCTCTGAAACCTGTCTGCAGCCTTTTTAATCTCAACCTATATTAAACACACACACACCACTTTAAACCAGTTTAAGCCACTGAGGAGGAGAGCCAGCTCATGGATTCCCTGTACCTGGGCTGACTGGCATAGATGCCGTGCCACAAAATGGTCCCCAAGATCTCAGATAAGTCCTTAGTGACTATTGTGGGCAGCTCTGCCTCACAATGCATGTGGGCAGCGTGATATCCAGGCAGCCCCAGCCTGGATCACTACCACCTGTGCACCAACCAGGTTCACCGGGGGGAGATTTGAGACCCCCTTGCTCGATCTGTAGCCTGACCAATTGACGTTTGTGCTGCGCCTCCCCCAGATGGTATTGACTGGCTCCCCTCCCATCACAGGCCGACCCACCCTGATGCAAAGCCCGAGTTAGCTTGGCACCCTTCTGTTCAACCTGTTATGATGTGCCTATTTACATATACGGCATGCATGCTTACATACATGTCAACTGAAGCAGAACTCTGGGTGCAAAGGAAAACCTGATACACCAAAAGCTAAGGAAGTCAGAGTCCACAAAGTCCTTGAAAGCAGTTATTTGAAAGAAGAACAGAAGTGAATCACCAGATGAATTGGAATCATGAATTCAAAAGGCATTAAACAGAGACAGTGAGGGCACCACCCTATCGAGAGAGGCACCAGCCTCCGACCTCGGAGGTTACTGACTATCCTTTGCAGGATGGCCGCAGCACAGGATAGAGGGTCTAGCATCTAGCTGCAGCTTCAGGGAAGAGGACAGAGGGGGACTGGAGACTGGATAGGGAACTGTCCAAAATAGCTTCTGCAGTCTCCTCCTGTCCCCATGTCCAGAAATTCCCCCATTTTCACCCTCACCGTGCTCCATTTACAAGCATGGTGATATCAGCAGGTTGGAAAGAGCTGTGCCAGCTATGAGGGGGCAGGGAAGGTGGCGAGGAGCACAGTTTCTGGGAACTGAAGTCAGATGTCCTTGTTTCCCAGAGACCAAAAAAAATCCTAGGCTGCCTAGATAATGTCTAGTGGCATGGGACTGCTCTTTTAAAAGAAAACAGGAATTTAAATATCAATGATATACCTAGATACAGCAATATATATAGAAAGTGAGTGAGTGAGTGAGCGAGTGAGTGTGTGTGTGTGTGAGAGAGAGAGAGAGAGAGAGAGAGAGGGAGGGAGGGAGGGAGGGAGAGGGAGGGGGGGAGGAGGCCGACCCTACCATTACGCAGAGTCATGCACCTGCCTCAGGCATCAGATTTTGGGAATCAAGGGAAGGACACCCAATGCTAGTTGTTTAGTTTGTCATTCTTGTATTTTTAAGGTCCACGATGAGGAGGGGGGATAGCAGGATTTTCTGCCTCATGTGCCAGAGTAGCCTGGCTTGACTTGGGTGGGTGAGGAGTGCCAGTTGTTGATCCTCCCAAGGCAACCAATTGTCTGGGGCGAGCCCTGATGTCTGAGTGAGAAGAGGGGTAGTGGTGGGAGTGGGACCTTGAAGATAATTTCATATTAACATATTAAATTTAAGCCCTGAGCATTAAACAGCATTATATGAACTGTATCCTCAACTCCTGTCCATCTTGACTTGTTACACTGAATGGGGGGGGGGAGGTGGCTGGCTGGGTCCAGGAGGATGTAAATTACTCTTTGAGAGAGGGGGGTGGCACCAGCCTTCTTAAAAACAGCACTAAATCAGGCTGTTCCTGCAAAAAAAAAAACTTAGCTTGACCCAGAAATGGGAGAGAACAAGGAATTTCCCTGGTCACCCTCTGGGATGACCTTTGCTGAGAGAAAGACAGGAGTGCAACCGTGTTGGTTCTGTTGGACCCCACAGTGGCTTTTGACACCATTGACCATGGTATCTTTCTGGATCAGCTCTCTGGCCTGGGAAACTGGGGCACTGTTTTACAGTAGTTCCATTGCTACTTGGATAGTCAGTTCCAGAAGAGGAAATCAGAAGACAAAAGGCCAAATCCCTTGTGCATCCAGAACACAGTTCCACAGCTAGGGCTCACCGTGCTGAAGTCCCCATTAGAACAAATGACCGCTGAACCAGCCAGCAACATCAGAGCAGAACTTCAGCTTCACAGTGAGGCACATGGGATCCTGCTGGAAAGGCATTCCAGTCTAGGAAAAATAATAATAGTTTTAAGTATATGTTGTTGTATATATTGTCCATACAAGTTTAGGTAAACGGTTTTTAAACTTTGTCTATTGTATTTTAATGTTTTAACTTTTGTATACCGCCCAGAGAGCTTCGGCTATAGGGCGGTATAGAAATATAATAAATAATAAATAATAAAAATAGGATTCCCAAAAGACATCCTAAACAGAGAGATCCTTCCTAATCTCATGGATGGATAACCTTAATTAAATTCTGTAGGGCCATTTCCTGTTCTGTGGCCTTAAAGATTATAGAATGGAGGTACAACTGGGGACCACCTATCTAAATGTAAAGTTGTGGTGCCTGGCCAGTACCTGAAATTCTCTGAAGGTGGCCTTCCTGTGTTTGCTAAGGCAGGGCTGGATCAGTGGTTGGTCAGGATCTGCTTGTAGATCTCCTGGTGATTTGCAGCAGCTCCGTAAGAGTTTTTGATTCCCAATGGTTTAAAAATAGCAACAATCAAAAGACTTTGCCACATCCTAAAATAGGTAAGAAAACCTATGGAACAGCAGGAGTGGATTGGTGTGTGAGCTCAAGTTTGGGAATTAAAAACAAATTCCTGGGCTGAGCATGTGCTCTGACAAACCTTGTTCTGCAAATCTGTGTCCACCTTCTTCAGCATCTATACTGTAACTGACTCTAGTTAGGATCATAGTGAAAACTGAAAAGCTTAGGATCGTAGTGAAAAATGAAGTAGATCCCAGAAGCCTAAATTCTGCTCACTGCTTCCTTAAGCAGTCCCTTAAGCAGTCTCTGGGTCCCTCATTAAATCCAATTTCCCTTGGGGCAGTTTAGAGTTGTGGTAATCTAGAGATACCCATCCTAGAATCTAATTCCACACCCAGAAATACCAGCCTAGAATCAGGACCATCTATTTTCTCTGTGGCATATTGGACCCTGACCTGCCATATCACATATTGAAGGGTACCCAGTAAGGCCTGCAGATATCAGATTATGCCAGACTTGGAAATAAAAAACTTGCAAATACTGAACTAGTGAATCTTAATTTGACCTGCTTCTCCAACGGGATTCCAAACGGGTATTAGGATGCTGAAAAGCTGCACATAAAATAGGAGAGCCTACGGGCAAAGCTTTCTCAACAAGGAAACCCAACACGTTCAGGTCAGCTGGGTGCACTGAATGATAAAAGCCTAAAAGTGTACTCAGTACCACACTTTGCCATTGAAGCTCTAGGACTGTATAGGCATTTTTGGAGGATATGATAGATACTTGACCTAATTCTCTAGGGTGGCTTCTTTGGCAACACATTGTGAATTATATCAGATATTTGATAAGAGTGCAATCCTCTGCATGTTTAGACAGGCAACAGTCCTACAACTCCCAGCATGCCCCAGCCAGCATGCCCCAGCCAGCATGCAGAGGATTGCCTTATAAGAGAGGGAGCTTTTAAAATCTAGGTATGTACTGATATGAACACATATGGATTGGATTGATGACTAAGTCAGAGTAGGTATACCTGACTCCCCATGCAGCCTGAAAGAAGAATGTGCAACAGGTTTGTAGCCAAGATTTATGTGAAATTCATTGCATTCAATTCTTTCTTCCATTTTTTGAGGTTTCCCTCATGAAGTATAGGCTTGAAATGTGCAGTATTATCTCATTGAATTCAAATTGATGAGAACATGATTTGTGATAGCAAACTTTTAAATAAAACACACACCAAAATGTGTGCATGCTTTTTGATATATATATATATTGAACACACACACACACACAGATATAGATATAGATAGATATAGATATAGATATAGATATAGATATAGATATAGATATATTTGCATGCTTTTACTTTGAACTGCACATCAGGGAAAACACCGATCACAATCCTGATTATTCTTTCCTTTTTTAATCTGGCATACTTTTTTTGGAAAACAATTGTGTGGTTTTGCTTTGAACACCGGCAAAGATGCAGTGAGAAACAACTAAACAGAAGATACTTCTTGCAAAAAGCTTTATTTGCATTATCAAATGCCTTATGATTTCTTAATTACCATATATGAAACTGAAGACATTTAATTTATAGAAACATGAGAGAAAATACAGAGATCAGAACTTAGTTAATGGATGTAGCAATGTAGCTTGTAATGAAAAATTAATACTGGAGGGGAAGTTGATGGGATTGGGTGTGGATCAGGATGGGGAGGTCGACATTCAGAATTTTGGTGATGGATTGTACGTGAAAAGTTATTTAAGCTGAAGCGATTTCAATTATAATAAATCTGAGTCATCTCCAAAGTATTTAGAGCCGCCCCATAATATGAGGCCCTGAGCCATGGCTCACTTGGTTTGTTCCTAAATCTGGCACTGAGTGACAGGAGTATCAGGCCCACCACAGCATGATCATTTGGACTCCTCCCACCACCTGGCGTGCAGCAGGCATGCCAGCCCCTGAGCTAGACTGATGCCTTTTAGATAGGGGTGTACGAAACCCCACTTACGTGGGTCCTCCAGAGTAGGAGTGCACGAAAGCCACTTACCTGGTCTCGCAGCTTTTCGCGGTGGGGGGGAGGCGCTTCGCTGCTCTCCCCCCAAAGTTCAGGCCGGGGGGGGAGGCTTCCCGCCTCGCCCAGCTGAAATTCAGGGCGGGGAGGAGGTGCCTCGCCTCGCCCGGCCGCGAAATAAAAGGTTCAAAAAAAAGATTACGTAGACTACGGCAAAAATAAGGGCAATGCTATTTGCATTGCCCTTATTTTTGCCGTAGTCTACGTAAAGATTTACGTAGACTACAGCGACCAAATAAGGAACGCGAATGGCGGCTCCCTATGGGGGCCGCCATTTGCGTACACGCTTTTTTTTTTTTTAAGTCACCCGTGATAGGCTACGTGATGATTTACGTAGCCTATCATGGCTGACTTTGCAGATCTAGCCGTGATAGGCTACGTTAATCGTCACGTAGCCTATCACAGGGGCGTTGTTTTTTTTTTTAACTTTTAATTTCGCGGCCGGGCAAGGCGAGGCGCCTCCTCCCCAGCCTCAATTTCGGCCGGGCGAGGCGGGAAGCCTCCCCCGCGGCCTGAATTTCAGCCGGGCGAGGTGGGAAGCCTCCCCCCCCGGCCTGAATTTCAGCCGGGCGAGGCGGGAAGCCTCCCCCCCCCGGCCTGAACTTCACGGGGGGAGCAGCGAAGCGCCTCCCCCCCACCGCGAAAAGCTGCGAGACCAGGTAAGTGATTTTCGTGCACCCCTACATGTAGCCTATCATGGGGGCGTTGTTTTTTTTTTAGTTTTATTGGAATGGCGGCGGCGGCAGCCGGTCGAAAGATCGGCTGCCGCCCCCGCCCCTGACGAAGACCCGACGAACCGCCGCCAGGACCTGCCGCCAGGAGGGACATTCGGGAAAGGTAAGTCCCATCCCGGGGGGGGGCGGAGAATTTCTCCCCGAAACTTCTTCGGGGGGCCGAACACGTTGGCGCTCGGCCCCCCGAAGTTTCGGGGAGAAATTCTCCGCCAACCCTACTCCGGAGGTCCACCGGGGGTGGGAGGCAATCCATTCCTCCCCCCAGAATCCTCTATGGGGGGGAGGTGATCCGTTCCTCCCCCCAGAATCCTGCCTGGCCGGCTCCACTCCGCAGCGAAGCCATGGAGCCACGGGCCGGGCCAATCCGCAGCCGGGCCTCCGTCTGCTGCCTGGCTGCTGCAGACACAAGTGGCGTCCTGCATAGGGGACGCCATTTGCATCCCTGCTTGGGCCATGATAGGCTATGTAAGACATTTGCGGCCACACACTGGATGGAGGACAGCAGCGTCCAGATCTGGACCCTCTGGGGGCAGGTAGGATCCGGTCCGCGCAGGCTTCGTGGGGTAGTGGTAGGGATTGCTCCATTCCGCCACGGACTCCAGGGGGGGCGGTTTCTTAAGAATCCAGCCTCACTGGTGTCCGTGGCGGAATTCTCCGCCATCCCTACTTGTAGCACCTTCCCAGCATGCCTTCTGGGGATTCCCATTGGAGAAGTGGGGTTCCAAGTTCAGGTCAGGGAAATCAAGAAGGCAAAAAAAAAAATCTGTTCAGCCTGTTAACTAGTTATAAGTGAGGAAACCTAACTGAAACACTGTACAAGGGGTCACCGAATGTCAACTTGATGTGCTCAGGCCGATTCTTGCTCAGAAGCTTTCTTCTGAGTCTGGGAGAGATTTCTGCAGATCATTCCTTTGTCCAGAGAGGGGTGCACAGATGATACACAGACTGAATCCTTGCCTGACAAGCCCCGGATCCAAGATCTGCTGTGTATGTGAATCTTACTAAAATATTTGAACATAAATGCTAGTGATGCAGGACAAAATAAGATTAGAAAACCTTGGTTTCTCTATGTCAGCCTTCCCCAACCAGCCTGCCCTCCAGATGTTTTGAACTGCAACACTCATCAGCCCAAGCAAGCATGGCCAATGGTCACGATTGCTGGAGATTGTAGTCCAAAATATCTGATGGGCACCCGGTTGGGAAAAACTACATTAAAGTATTTCCAACGGAGGCAATCCTATGTCACATAGACAGTGTCTGTGGGGCATAGGATTCTTTGGTTTCCTGGCTCTGAGCTCATAGTCAGGACTCCAACCTCAGAGCCAGGATACTGCTCTCTGTCCCTCCCCCTTGTAGCTGACACGGAGAGAATTGCATCTCTCTGTGCTCAGAAAATAGAGCACAGAGATGGGGAAAATGTGGTGTTCCATGGGGCAGGGAGGAAGAAGACTGGGGATGTGGGGCTATGAGGTATCCCCCAGCTAATCACAGCTGGGGTATTCCCCCAGATATTCCCCCTCCCCTGTTTAAAGAAAGGAGCAGGAAATGACTATCGAATTTGCCACGCTTTTCCCTACCCATTTCCTTATCTTGGATCCTGATTTGGTAGCCATGAAAGCCAGAACCACAGTGACGGTTTTTGCCAAAAGAGAAGAAAGGGCGACTGAGAAGACAATGCCAAAAGCTGTCTGCCGGAGAAGGCAGGTGATCTTCTTTGGCTTTCCAATGAACAACAAGGTACAGAGGAAGCAAAGAAGGAGGGAGATGAGGAGGATGTAGGCGAGGCTCCGGTTGTCGGCTTTAACAGTGGGAGTCTCTTGGTGCGTCACAAAGGTTCCAAGTACCAAAGTTGTGATCACAGCAAAAGTAGCAGCAGACAAATTTTATTATTATTATTATTATTATTATTATTATTATTATTTATTTCATTTCTATACCGCCTAATAGCTGAAGCTCTCTGGGTGGTTCACAAAAATTAAAACCAAACACACAATAAAGCAATTTAAAATATATAGAACATTAAAACCGCAATATAACAATACAACCACAATAAAATCTAGCAGCAGTGCAGGAGTTTAAAATACAGATTTAAAACAGCAAAGATAAAAATTTAGAAAGCTAAAATGCCTGGGAAAATAAAAAGGTCTTCACCTGGCGCTGAAAGGAATCAATGTAGGCGCCAGGTGAACTTCACTAGGGAGCTCATTCCAGAGCCGGGGTGCCACAGCAGAAAAAGCCCTCCTCCTAGTAGCCACCCGCCTCACTTCCTTTGGCAGGGGCTCACGGAGAAGGGCCGCTGATGATGATCTTAAAGTCTGGGCAGGCACATATGGGAGGAGGCGATCCTTCAGGTAACCTGGCCCCAAGCCGTTAAGGGCTTTAAATGTTAACACCAGCACTTGGAATCGGGCCTGGAAATGGACTGGCAGCCAGTGCAGCTGGAAAAGTACTGGCGTAATATGAGCTCACAGGCCAGTCCCTGTTAACAATCTTGCTGCCCTATTTTGGACCAGCTGAAGTTTCTGGACCATTTTCAAAGGCAGCCCCACATCTAACGCATTGCAGTAATCCAGACGAGAAGTTATCAGAGCATGGATAACTGTAGCTAGGCTATCTCTGTCCAGAGAAGGGCGTAGTTGGTATACCAGCCTACGTTGACAAAGCCAACATGATCCCCAAAGGTTCTTCATATGAGAGATAGTGTATAACCTTGGGAATGCATTGATTCTGTTCTAAGTTTGAGTAATGATCTCCTGAACATTCATTGCAGGAATCCATATCTGGAAAGAAAAAGCAGTGCTTTGTATATGAGAGATAGAGAGCTAATGCAATCTAAAAAGATAGTTGAGGCCTTGAAGCAATAGGGTAGCATGGTTTAGATAGCTTATAATCAGACAGCACTGCTCTAATCCATGTCTGGAAAAACAAAGAAACAAAGAAAAATAGAATAAAAGATAACTCAAATACAAAAGGGAACATGGTGCTTTGAGGTTTAGCATGATAACGCATGAACTGTGAACCAAGACATCTGGGTCTAAATCTCACCTGACCACCACAAGCTCACTGAGAAGCCTCTCTCTCTCTCTCTCTCTCTCAGAGAATTTCTAGGGGCACTGTCAGCCTCAGCCCACACCATGCCACTGCCTAAGGTAGGCAAACAAAGATTCCCCCCTCCCACACACACACACACACCAAAACTGCCCCCCCATTAGGCTGCTTCCCGTGGACCTGCCCCTGTAGCTGGTGCCAGCCACTCATGACTAGTATTGCCAGACTCCTGGGCCTGCCCAGAGTATCTGGGCCCCACCCTTGACCTCGGGCAGGAGGGGAGGGATAGAATATCTGATCGGATGAGAGCTCTCTGCCCCCTCCCTCCCTCCCTCCCTCCCTCCCTCACCTGCCTCCCCCTTCCAACGCAAGCTTTCAGAAGCATGCCAGCTCCTCCAGCCCACCCTGTGAGTGCCACCAACTTCCCAGACAACTTTGCAGCTCCCCACATTTCTCTCTTCGGCATGAAGAAGATCCACCAAGATCATCTCCACTGGGAGAGATGCTCTTGCCTTATCCAAGTCGAGATCAGGATGAGACCTCTCCTCTCTCTCTCACTCTCTCTCTCTCCCACCCCCAGCCCAGAGATGAGGGAGAAAGCAAGTAAGCAAGCACAGGATAGGGTTCCCAGTAGGGCTGTGCATGGACTCCCCACTTTTCTTTGGATGCCGACTCAGACCTTCTGAAGTAGCCCTGCTTCACTTTGGACTGAATCAGACCCTATCCGCTTTGACTCAGATCCGAATCCAAAGCAAGGTTTGCACATCCAAATCACTCATTTTGACGTTTTCCCATTGACTTGCATGGGGAAACACAAATGGCCATAACCTTTTCAAATTTCATGATAAGTACATGAAATTCGGTGAACTCTCAGCACCCATGGAGGGGAGTCCAGATCCCAAATTTCAGACAGTTTGACCAAGTAGTTTTTGTGCTAGACCCAGGTGAAATTTGTTTGTTTTTTTCAACTGAAATTCCCAAAGCAAAGAGCTATTTTGTCATTTTAAAACAGTAGTAATAACTTTTGGGGCACATGACAGTTGCATAGGGGATGCCATTTGTGTTGCTGCTGTAGCCATGGTAGGCATTTGCGTCCCTGCTTTAGCCGTGATAGGCTACATAAATATTTACGTAGCCGATCACGAGTACAGCAGGGATGCAAATGGTGTCCCATATGCAACTATAATGGTATACAACAACATGTGCCCCAACAATTATTACTACTGTTTTTCGTTGGCACCATCTGCTTTCCATGTGCTGCTGCATCGTTGCACGAAAGGCAGCAAAACATGGAAATAGCAGCAGGTGGCTGGTGACCAGGTGTGTCCAGCCTCTCTGTGCTCAGAGCAATAGACGCCAGCTTCTTGCTCAGATTAGTTTGGTGTTAGGTTACAAACACAGATAAAATTGTGTGTGTCATTTTGTATACCCACTTGTTTGACTGCAGGCTCACATCTTGGTGAACTGTGTATGCTACTGTGAAATAGTCCACAGTTTTATTAACCTCAGCCCGTCTTACACAACGTTTTAAACCATTCTAGGCCAATGAGGAGGAGAGGCAGATCATGGATTCCCTCTTCCTGGGCAGATTAGCCAGGATGTCCCCCTGCAAAATGGCCGCCAAGGCCCTCAGCTCAGTCCTGAGCTGAGTACTCTGGGCAGGGCTGCCTCTCAATGCATGTGGGGAGTGTGATGTCCAGGCAGCCCAGAACACTGCCAGTTGTGCAGCACTCAGAGGATCAGGCAACAGCAGGAGCAGTCACAATAACAAGCACAAGGGCAGGCACGGTAAATCAGTCAGGTATGCTACACAGTCCAGAAGCCGGTCATCATCAGGCAGTCCAGAAGGGCATGGTTCGGGAGGGAAGGTACACCGCTGAGGCTGGATGGACCAAATTTTTCCAACTCTGGCTATGTTTCTAGTGAAGGCTTTTGAGCCCAAAGCCTACTGGACCCCACACAGAGCTCTGCTGCAGTGATCAAGCCTCCCTTTCCAGAACCTTATGCCTGAGGAGGCCTTTTTCAGGAGGCAAACACTCCTTCACAAAGGAGCCCTACTAGCCTGTTGCTTAAGGGGGCCGGAGGAGGCTCAGCTTCTGCCTCAGAGGCAGAGGCCCTTTCTCCTGACAGGGATGGTCCTGCAACCATCTCCCCAAGGGCTCAGAGTCCTTGGCTCTGGTGGAAGGCCATGGTCTGGGGTGCCCTGGGCTTCTGGGGCCTCTAGCTCTTCCTCTGAGGAGGACTTTGCAAGTGGGGGCACAATATGTGCAATCGCTGCTCACGCTGAAGGAATGGGAAACCTGCACAAATCAAGCAGCAATCGAATATGAAATTTGTGCAACTCTCCCCCATTCCATTTGTGCAAATTTCCTAAATTTCTGCAAATTTCCTCTATAGGCTAGATTTCCTCTATAGCAGATCCCATTTACAGGACAAATTTGCACAAATTGAGCCTCCAAACACAAAACAACTCCTTTGAACCCACAGGCTTCTGTTCCAATGGTATACCTATTTCACACAAGGCAAGCCAATTAATTTCTCCAAATCATTTCATTTGGGGGAATTAATCATTCCCCCAAATTAATAGGAGGATCACCCTCAAATCAATTTCCCACAAATACAGAAACACACAATTCACTCTTTTCTCCTCTGCCAGACAGCTCACACACACACATACACACACACACACACCTCTTTGTCTCTTTCTTTCATGACCAGCACCTAAATAAACACATGTGCACACTCTTTCTCTGCCAGGATTGAATGACAACTATCTTCAAATACTGGAAGGGTTGCAATGCTAAAGGTTAAGAAGACTTGGTCCCTGTTGCTCCAGATTAGAGCCAGTGGGTGGAATAGGGGAGTTGATTTAAGTTGAACTTTAGGTAGGGATGTCAGAGAATTCTGCCACGGATCTCGGTGAGGCCGAATGCCAGTGCATTCGGCCCCCCAAAATCTGTGGTGGAACGGCCTGCCACCCCCCTGCCACCCCCCGCGGATCCCCCCAGGACGAGACTTACCTGGGGCGGATCTTCTGGGCGAAGGCGGCTCCAGCAGCAGCTTCAGCAGTGGCGGCTGCAGCAGCTGGTCTTCCAACCGGTTGCCACCACCACCATTTGCAGTATGGAGGGTTGTTGTTTTTTTACAGAGATGTGATAAGCTACGTAAAGATTTATGTAGCCTATCACGTCTGGGTTAAAAAAAAAAAACACGCGTACGCAAATGGTGGCGGCTATGGCCGCCACCATTTGCGTTCCTTATTTTTGGCCGTCTTAGCCTACATAAATATTTACATAGACTATGACGGCGAAAATAAAGGGGAACGCAAATAGCATAGCGGGCGCTGTTTGCGTCCCTTTTTGAATCGGCGTTTTAGCGTACGTAAATATTTGCAGCAGCAGCCAACCGGGAGACCAGCTGGAGCCGCCGCTGCATCTGCCACCGGAGCTGCCGCTGCTGGAGCCACTGTTCCGCCGCATCCGCCACCAGGTAAGCTCCGTCCTGAGGGGATTCCGTGGGGGGGGGAGGCCATTCGGGAGTTGGTGGCAGAATTCTCTGGCATCCCTAGTACTCTGTGACCTTAATGGTGTGCAAAGCTGTGGCCCTGTTGACTGCAGGAACCATTGCCGGGCAAGCAGAAAGCTGTGATATTTTTGTAAGCCTGTGGGATGTTGCTGTCACACACCTTTCAGAAGCGCATCCACTGTTAGGTCGCTCAGGGAGAAAGTCAACTGCCAGCCAAATCAGCCAAAACAGCTGAGCCCTCCCCACAAGAAACCTGAAGCTCTTCTGCATCGGATGGCTCACGTTTCTTAAGCCCTGTCCAGATATCCCCCCTCATGTTTTTCCCAGTGCAAGAGGGGAAAGGGTGGGAACACACTGGCTGGCCATGCTGCTTCCACTGAGTCCCACAGCCCAGTCCCACCACCTCCCATGCACTGTGGTCGGGACTTCTGAAGCAGAGCGACGGCTCCACAGGTGTTCCTACCCAGCGTGACTGAGAAGCTTGAGTGATGATACTCCTGAAGTGTGTGGGAGCCTACGAAGGTAGACCAGGCTCCCTGCTTCAGCGGTTCAGCCCCAGTGTGTGGAGGGTGGTGGGGAACAGGACAGATGGGTTAGGGCTGGTGAGCGTGGATGGGGAATATAGGAGAAGGGACTTGTGGGGAACCCTCACACTGTGGGGAACAGATTGAGGGGGAACACCCAAATAGGGCTCTCCTTCTTTCTGCATCTGATGAAGCGGAGCCCAAATCCACAATGCTCATGCCACTATAAATGAGTTAATCTTTAAGGTGATACAGGATTCATGGCTTTTGGGTCTGGAAAGCACTACACTATGTTTTTTTTTTTTAATCATTTTTCTCCACCCTCTGTAACTTTGCAGTGTGATGCCAAAGAACTACCAGCACATCCTGGCTCTTGTGTTTGCTGTAAAGGAGATCAATGAAAATCCTTCAATCTTACCTAACGTCACTTTGGGTTTGCACATCTTTGACAACTACTACAGTACATAGATGACATATGGGGCCACGGTGCACCTGCTTTCTACTCAGAACAGATTTGTGCCCAACTACAAGTGTGACTATCATTGTAGCAACTATTGGCTAGAAGAGGCCTCCATGTTGACTGGCAGTATAGTTCTGAGTGCCAATCACAGCATGGAGGGCAATAACAAGGAATCATCCTGGAAGCGTTGGGCTGACTGCTGCTGGAAACAGGATGCTGGGACTGATGGAGCCTCAGTCTGCTCCACCAGGTCTTTCCTCCTATTACCATTACATTTGTAACACTTTCCAAATGGTTAGCCTGTTGCAGCAAAAAGAACAGAGGCTCTGTCTTTGTTAGATGTTGTTAGTTATGTGACACATGAAAGACTAACACCATTATTATGGCATAATCTTTTGTTGGCCTTTAAGGTGCCCCAAGACTCTTTGTTGTTCCCAGATAGGGATGTACAAAAATCACTT
This sequence comes from Heloderma suspectum, assembly GCF_057233095.1. Lineage (NCBI taxonomy): Eukaryota > Metazoa > Chordata > Lepidosauria > Squamata > Helodermatidae > Heloderma > Heloderma suspectum. The sequence continues at coordinate 87,376,723 of NC_139463.1, read as the reverse complement.
ACCTTTCAGGGATTATACTGATGGTGCGGGGAGAGGCGTTCCATCCCTCCCCCCAGAATCCTCTCCAGGGGGGGAGGCGCTCCATTCCTCCCCCCCCCCCAGAATCCTGGTCGGCCGGCTGTGCTCCGCAGCAATTCTGCGGAGCTGCCGGCTGGCTCCACCAGCAGCCGAACATCCGGCCGCTGGCTAGGAGGGACGCAAATGGCGGCGTCCATAGCCGCCACCGTTTGCGTCCCTGCAGTCAGCCATGATAGGCAACATAAATGTTTACATAGCCTATCACGGCTGATTAAAACAACAACAACAACGCGCATACGCAAATGGGCGCCCATGGCCAAAAATGCCCATGGGCGCCGTCATTTGCGTTCCTTATTTTGGCATGTCTTAGTCTACGTAAACATTTACGTAGACTAAGACGGCGAAAATAAGGGGAACGCAAATAGTGTAGCATCTATGCTATTTGCGTTCCCCTTATTTTCGCCGTCTTAGTCTACGTAAATGTTTACGTAGACTAAGATGTGCCAAAATAAGGAACGCAAATGGCGGCTCCGATGGGCACCGCCATTTGCGTATGCGCGGGGTTTTTTTTTTAATCAGCCATGATAGGCTACGTAAATCTTTACGTAGCCTATCACGTTTTAAAAAAAAAAAAACACTTGGAAATGGCGGCGGCGGCAGCCAGTCGGAAGACCGGCCGCTGCGGCCGCAGCTGCGGCCGCAGAACCACCAGCGCCGAACCACCACCGCAGCCGCTGCCACAGCTGCCACCGCCGCCACCAGGAAGATCCGCCCCAGGTAAGTACCGTCCCGAGGGGGTGGGGGGGTGGGCCGTTCCGCCACCAATTTCGGGGGGCCGAATGCGCTGGCATTCGGCCTCCCCGAGATCCATGGCGGAACTTTCGTACATCCCTATTCTCAGATTTGTGTAGTTTTCTGAAGATAATATGTTTCAGTAGCAGCCTCCCCCCAACCTGGCATGATGCTTGGTTGTGCTGGCTGGAGATGATGGGAACTGTAGTCCACCACATCTGGAGGACACCAGGTTGGGGAAGGCTGTTCTATAAGCTTTCATTGCCACAGTTATTACATGTGGGCCTTTACCTGGCTTCTCCCAGTGGAACTCATGCTGCATTTATCATTAACTGATGTTGCTCTGCTGGTTCAACATTCCCTCTTTTATATAAGGCCATTTCTGGAACTTACCCCTGGGGGAGGCCACCATCGGAAGGGAGTGTGATTGACCAGCACCTCTATATTCACTCTACAATGGCTTATGGCATATGAACATAAGAAGAGCCGTGCTGGATCAGACCGAGGGACTATCTAGTCCAGCATTCTGTTCACACAGTGGCCAAACAGCTGTCCACGGGAAACGCACAAGCAGGGCATGAGTGCAACAGCACCCTCCCACCCATGTTCCCCAGCAACTGGTGTACATAGGCCTACTACCTCTGATACTGAGGTAGCACATAGCCATCAGGACTAGGAGCCAATGATAGCCTTCTCCCTCAGGAATGTGTCCTTTTAATGCAATCCAAATTGGTGGCCATCACTAAATCTTGTGGCCCAATTCTGCTATCCCAAACACCTTTTAGTTTACACCTCTTTCACCTGTTCTTAGCCATTGGAGGTGCACATGTCACAAAGGGACAAATTTGGCCCTGGGAGCCTCCAGTTGCCGGCACCCAGGTAGAGCCTAAAAGTAGCTGCTTCTAGTCAGGCTGAACAAATGTACATTCCTCTGGGATAGATGCTTGTCAGACTCATTGTGAGGATTCTAATTCCTTCTTGCTATCCCTTTTTTGTCTTATTTAAATTTTTGGCTTTGAACATAGCTCCACCCCTTTCGAAAGAGTATCTCCTTCAACAACAGTGCTGGTGAAACAGTGCATTTTGATGAAAATGGAGAATTAGTAACAGAATTTGATGTTACAAACTGGGTAACTTTCCAAAATCAATCTTTTGTTAGAGTCAGAGTTGGAAGCCTGGGTCCTCAGGCTCCTCCAGGCAAAGAGTTGAGCATTCAAGAGGGAAAGATTGTGTGGCATAGGAGATTTAAAGAGGTAAGAAAGAACCCAAACTCTTCGTTCCTGGAGATAATTGGATTTGAGAGGCACATGGGGGCCTCTCAAATGAAATCCAGCTAGTCTTAAATAATTATTTGGATCCATTGCAGGTTCAGGCCTGGTGTTGGGGCTGAAACAGCCTTGGTCACCTGGGGATGACTTTTATTTATTTTATTTATTTATTAAATTTATTAATCGCCCATCTGGCTGGTCACGCAGCCACTCTGGGCGATGTACAATAATAAAAACAGTTTAAAACAATAAAATTCTACAGTTAAAATACCATATTTCTAAAAATACCCTAACCCACCCCAAATGCTTGCCTGAACAACCACGTTTTTAATGCACAGTGGAAACTCATTAAAGAAGGAGCATGGCAGAGTTCCCTAGGGAGGGAGTTCTACAGAGTGGGGGCCACCACAGGGAAAGGTCCTCTCCCTCGTCCCCACCAAGTCTAGCTGTCCTGGCTGACAAGACAGAGAGAAGGCCATCCAAGGCTGATCTTGTTAAGCGGCCTGTGTGGTGTTGCTGGAGACACTCCTTAAGATAGGCTGGGCCGGAACCATATAGGATTTTAAAGGTCAAAACCAACACCTTGAATTTGACCCAGAAAACAACAATGCCTTACGCTGCACAAGGGATGGGAGGGGTGGGTGCAGCCCTGTTAGTTCTCCTCAAACTTTCAGTAGTTTTTGATAGGGCTGTGCACCACTTAAGTCTGAATCCTGAATTCTGAAGTGGATCGGCGTGTTTCAGACCACTTTGGTCCAAATCTGAAGCCAGTCCAGAGAGGTCCAAAGCAGTCCGAAGTGGGTCAGAGCAATCCAAAGGGATTCAGATTGTTTTGGATTATTCTGAACCCCACAGCCTGTATGAATAAATGTAAGAACATGCTAGAAAAGAGAGAGGGAGAGGAGGAGTTGGGAGGGGGAGTGAGCCTTGGAGAGAGACATCTCTACGTGCGAATAAGACTGAACTTTTAACCTAGCACTTTGTTTCCTCGCATTGTACTTTTTGTTCTTTGGTCCCCCCCACCCACTTCTCAATTATTGTTCCTTCCCTTCCCATTTTTCAACTCTTTATATTCTTATAAAAAAAACAAAGAATGCACACACACCCCGCCCAATTTCTTTTCTGTTAGGCTTTAGTGTTATTTCCCTTCCCATCACCCCATAGCTTCTAGGTATTTTTTTGTTGCTGTTTCTGCTTTTCTTTTGGTCGTGAGTGTGTGTGTGTTTGTGCACGTGTGCTATCTCAGTGCACCATACACCACATTGTGCATGAGCCAACAGTGTGTGGCCAAAGCAGTACACTAATACGCAGTCCAATATACAGTCAGGGCCAGAAATATTGGAAGAAGGATAACTGTTTTGGCATTTGGCCTCTGTACACCACCACATTGAAGTTGAAAGGAAACACACCCAGATGGGAGTGAAGTCAGGACTTTCAGCTGTGATTCAAGGGGTTCGACAGAAGTGGGGCACTAACCATTCAGGAAGTACAGCTAGTGGCATACACACACCCCCATCGTTGGTGGCTCATAAGTAATGGAACAAACCAACATCATTTCAAACTTAGGGATCGTCTTCAATACCTGGATGAAAATGCTTTGCAGTCAATGACTGCCTGAAGTCTGGAACCCATGGACATGACCCAATGCTGAGTTTCCTCCCTGGAGATGCTTTGCCAGGCCTTTACTGCAGCTGCCTTCAGCTGCTGCTTGTTTGAGGGTCTTTCTGCCTTAAGCAGGAAGACTGCTCTTTCTGCTCTTGTTTTCAGTAAGTGAAAAGCATGCTCTATTGGGTTGAGATCAGGTGACTGACTTGAAGAACATCCTACTTCTTTGCCTGGAGAAACCCTTGGGTAGCTTTTGCTGTATGTTTTGGGTCATTATCCATCTGCAATATGAAGCAGCGTCCTATCACTTTTGCAGCATTTGGCTAAATCTGAGCAGAAAGTATAGCCCTATACACTTCAGAATTCATCCTGCTGCTTTTATCAGCAGTCAGGTCATCAATAAACACCAGTGACCCGGTTCCATTGGCAGCCATACATGCCCACGCCATAACACTGCCTCCATCATGTTTGACAGATGATGTGGTATAGGGTTGTCGGAGAATTTCTCCACGAATCTCCTGGAGGCCAAATGCCGACGCATTCGGCCCCCCGAAATTGGTGGGGAAATTCTCCAACACCCCCCCACCCACCCCCCTGGGATGGGACTTACCTCGTGCGAATGCCCCTCTCGGCGGCGGGTCCCGGCGGCGTTGCAGCGGCGTTGCGGTGGCCGGTCTTCCGCTGACTTTGGGGGGGGAAAGCATGTACGCAAATGGCGGTGCCCATGGGCGCCGTCATTTGCATTCCTTATTTGGGCATGGGTAGTCTACGTAAAGATTTACGTAGACTACGGCGAAAATACGGGCAACGCAAATAGCATAGACACTACGCTATTATTTTGCGTTCCATTTGCGTTCCTTATTTTGACACGTCTTAGTCTACGTAAACATTTATGTAGACTAAGACGGCGAAAATAAGGGGAACGCAAATAGCATAGACACTACGCTAGTGAATTTCAGGGGGGAGGGACGGAGCGCCTACCCCCCACCTCAAATGTCACCCTTCGAAAAGGTAAGTGACTTTCGTATATCCCTACTTTGACCACAGATTGCATCTGAGTCCATGCTTGATCCCGAAGTCGCAAACTGGGTAAATCCTGATCAAAAACGAACTGAAACCAATTTCTCATACTTCTTGAATTTGAAGTTCCAGGCTTGCAAGTGCATACTTCAGAATATGATAGAATTAAGGCTTTGGAAATGACCTTAGAAGACATCAAGTCCAACTGTGTGTTTGATGTAGGATGCAACTACAACATCTCTAACTCAAGCAAGCCAGTCATGCCTAGCTCTACTATGCAAGATTAGCAGAACATTTAGTTGGGCCCTACAGCATCTCTCACAAAAGGCCATCCAGCATCTGCTTAAAACCCCCTAGTGCAGGAGAGCCCACTACCTCTTGAGGCAATCTGTGGCACTAGGGATGTACGAAAGTCACTTATCTTTTCAAAAGGTGACATTCGCGGTGGGGGGGAGGCGCAAAATTGCCCCAATGCTGGGCTGCTGCCTTTACTGTGATAGGCTATGTAAATGACATCCTTGCAGTCATTTACATAGCCTATCACGGTAAAGGCCGCCATGCAAATGGTGTAGCGGCCGCCGTTTGCATGGCTGCCTTTACCATGATAGGCTATGTAAATACTTATGTAGCCTATCACGGCTGACTGCAAGGATGCAAATGGAGGCTGCTACGACGGCTGCCATTTGCGGCTGCAGCAGCCCAGCCACAGCTGGAACTCCGGCTGCGGCCGGCCCCAGCCAGCAGCTCCGTGGAGCTGCCGCGGAGCGGAGCTGGGTGGGGAGGATTCCGTGGGAAGGGACAGAACGCCTCCCCCCCACTGTGGATTGCCCGGCACGGAGCAAGGCAAGTGTTTCATACAGCCCTACAGAGTAAACAGCTTCCAAACCATAAGGGGAAGGGGAAGAAGACACTGCAATACCTTGAAGATTGGGAAAGTGCTATACACATAATACCTAGCATGCATATATTTCAACGTGCTATTTGAACACACAGTGTTTGATTTCACACACAGTGTTATCACAGTATACATTGCAACAAGCTTATAAGGCAGGTCAGTGTTCTTATCCCCATAGGGCATAGAGAGGCTGAGGATGGGAGATCAGGGGCTGACCCAAAGCTAGCAACTGCTGAGACGAGAATTAGGAATCTGCCTCATACCAAGACAGACCATTAGTCTCTCTTGCTCACTATTGTCTATATCACTGACTGGCAGTAGCTCTCTAGGGCTTCAGACAGGAGACTTTCTCATCTCTAGCTGGAAAAGGAAGGGGCCGAACCTGGAATCTCCTGGATGCCTAGCATTAATTCTACCACTTTGACAAGGCACTCCACCACTCATACTCAGGTGAGTTGTATAGGCTGCAGTCCTAGGCACACTTCCTTTCTGAGAAGGATTGTGTGGAATAAAATCAAGCAAGTGTAAACTGATCATATCCAGGACTTAAAATCAGAAATACATAAAGATGGAAGAAAAGCTGTCCTAAGGAGATGGATTGAGAGAAATTATCAGAACTGCGGAGAACCAGTTAAGATTAGGGTTGGCGGAGAATTTCTCCCCGAAACTTCGGGGGGCCGAGCACCAACATGTTCGGCCCCCCGAAGAAGTTTCGGGGAGAAATTCTCCGCACCCCCCCGCACCCCGCACCCCCCCCGGGGCGGGACTTACCTTTCCCAAATGTCCCTCCCAGCAGCGGGTCCCGGCGGTGGTTCGTCAGGTCTTCGTCAGGGGCGGGGGCAGCAGCCGATCTTTCGACTGGCTGCCACCACCGCCATTCCAATAAAACTAAAAAAAAAAAAACGCCCCCGTGATAGGCTACGTGACGATTAACGTAGCCTATCATGGCTAGATTTGCAAAGTCAGCTGTGATAGGCTACGTAAATCGTCACGTAGCCTATCACGGGTGACTTAAAAAAAAAAAAGCACGTACGGCTAATGGCGGCCCCCACAGGGAGCCGCCATTCACGTTCCTTATTTGGTCGCTGTAGTCTACGTAAAGATTACGTAGACTATGGCGAAAATAAGGGCAACGCTATTTGCGTTGCCCTTATTTTCGCCGTAGTCTACGTAAAGATTTACGTAGACTACAGCGACCAAATAAGGAACGCGAATGGCGGCTCCCTATGGGGGCCGCCATTTGCGTACCCGCTTTTTTTTTTTTAAGTCACCCGTGATAGGCTATGTGACGATTTACGTAGCCTATCACGGCTGACTTTGCAGATCTAGCCGTGATAGGCTACGTTAATCGTCACGTAGCCTATCATGGGGGCGTTTTTTTAAAAAAAAACTTTTTATTTCGCGGCCGGGCGAGGCGAGGCGCCTCCTCCCCGGCCTGAATTTCAGCCGGGCGAGGCGGGAAGCCTCCCCCCCAGCCTGAATTTTGACCGGGCGAGGCGGGAAGCCTCCCCCCCCCGGCCTGAACTTCGGGGGGAGAGCAGCGAAGCACCTCCCCCCCACCGCGAAAAGCTGCGAGACCAGGTAAGTGACTTTCGTGCACCCCTAGTTAAGATGCAGGCACATCCACATTAGATGCCAAAACACAGAAGTATCAGGCAAAGGAAGGAGGAATGGGACGACATGAGCTTCAGTGGCTGAAAAACACAGACAGAAGAACACAGTATGACATTTAAGATATGAATGTGTAAATAAACTGGTTATGTGAAACTGAAGTGTCCAGGTTCATGAAAGGGAGGGAGGGGGAGAGAAATGGATGAAAACATTGACAGGCAAGTTGACAATCAAGGAATGAAAAAAGCTGTCCTTACTGGCAGATGTTAAGGAACTTAGCGATATTGCCATGTCGAATGCTGGATACATAAAATTACTGGACAGGGTTAGTGAACCCACTAAGTGATGTCAGTGTCATGCTTCCTCTGGAGGATTCTCCTTAGAGGATGACCTGGACTCTGGAGTTCCTTGCGCTGAACATCATAGAAGAGCTGCCTATGTTAAGGGACCTTGAGGCACATCAGGGGGAACCTGGGCATGTGGGAAAGGCAGCCATTGACTCTTCCTCTCAAGATGTAGTTATTCTTCTCTTGGAATCTGAGGCAGATGCTGAGTGGCCACGTAGCCCCAGGGAGTGCAGGTGCCTAAAGGTTCAAGCTTGGCCAACTGCCAGAGGCAGAAGTGCCCACGTGAGGATGATGGACTCCTCATGAGTAAAGATATACTCATGAGCAAGGATCTGTTAATGATTAGGCCATTCCTCAGGCAAATTTATGGCCTGCAGGCAGCTGCGCTCTAGGTAAGGCTCTGGCTTAAAAGCCTTCAGTTGTAGGCATAGAGTACTGGAACAATATCTGAGCACTGTCTTTCTGCCTTGTATTTTCCTGATAAGATAGTGCTTGTCTGGAAATTCCTGTGTTTGAGCTGGTGCTATGCTGAATATTTGGATTCTTCCATTTGGGGCCTTTGAGGGTGGGGGTGAAATGAAAACTCTGGGGAAAGTTTTCTGGGGAAACTCTGGGGAAACTCTGGGCTATTTGCATTCCCCTTATTTTCGCCATAGTCTACGTAAATGTTTACGTAGACTAGACGTGCCAAAATAAGGAACGCAAATGGCGGCGCCCATGGGCGCCGCTAGTTGCGTACACGCGGTTTTTAGTTTTTTGTTTTACTCAGCTGTGATAGGCTATGTAAACATTTATGTAGCCTATCACAGTATTTTTTAAAAATCTAGCCGTGATAGGCTACGTAAATCTTTATGTAGCCTATCACGTTTTTTGTTGTTGTTGGTTTTTTACTGGAAATGGAGGCGGCGGCAGCCAGTCAGAAGACCGGCTGTCGCCGCCGCACCGCCGCCGCACCACCGCCGCTGCCAGAAGGATTCGCCCAAGGTAAGTCCCGTCCCGGGGGGGCGGGGGGGGCAGACCGTTTCGCCACCAATTTCGGGGGGCTGAATGCACTAGCATTCAACCTCCCCAAGATTCGTGGCGAAGTTCTCTGACATCCCTACTTCTTTGGTGCTAATCTGAGGGGGTTGTTCTCTGAAATTAGAAGGGAGGTGAAGGAAAAAGAATTGAGAAGCAATCACTCCAATGGCAACATTTCCCAGCTGATAGAATTCATGGGAAATCAGGACAGGATCTTTTATGCTGTAGATTATGGAATAGGTCTTAACGTTGTTTAAAATAGAATGTGTCTTGCAAGCAATATAACGGAAACAACACCAATGGCACCATCTGTTGGAGGATGAAGCTTCCTTTCCACGTACACTTTTTTCCGTTTCCTTCAACAGCATTTAATTCCATTGAATGTCAGCTTATGCTGTTGATAAGTTGTTTGTAGCTTGTCTCGTCAGCCGATGTCTGCATCACAGTCTATCTTTTCCCTCTACAGTTCTTTGCACTTACTCCTTCTTGCACCTCAAGATTCCTTTGTGGCTGTTTGGGACTTTGCTGAACCTGTACACTGAGGTTACTTTTCATGCAAAATCCAGAAGTGGAGCGCTCTTCGGAGAAATCGGTGGGCTTGAGGTGCTGATTGCTGAAGTTACTCACAATTTGTTCCCTTTCATACAAATCACAGGACAATAAATCAATGGGAGCAAACATGCACTCCATCAGAGTGACAGAACCCTGTCTGCTCCTGCCCTTGTGCAAGGTTTCTAGCACTAGAAAAGGCTCTGATGACTATTTTTAGTCTCCGTTACTTATTTTTCTAATGGCCTCCAGATATTCCTTTGGCACTTCACTGGCAGAAAAATTACTCAAGGACATGCTGATAATTACAGGGGAGGAAAATAGCCCCCATGCACGGAAAATGCAAGCACAGCAGAACGCCTGGAAAAAGTGGCTGTTTTCACCAGAGATCTTACCAGGGCTCGAAACAGTTTTTTCCTTGAAATAAGAAGCAGTATGCATATTGTCACCCTGCTTATTTAACTTATATGCAGAGTACATCATGAGAAATGCCGGATTGGATGAATCAGAGGTCAGAATTAAGATTGCCGGGAGAATTATCAACAACCTCCGATACACAGACGATACCACCCTAATGGCAGAAAGCGAAGAGGATCTCAAGAGCCTCTTGTTGAGGGTGAAAGAGGAGAGTGCAAAAGCTGGTTTGAAACTCAACATTAAAAAAACGAAGATCATGGCATCTGGCCCTATCACTTCCTGGCATATAGAACGGGAAGAAATGGAAGCAGTGACAGATTTTACTTTCTTGGGCTCCAAGATCACCGCAGATGGTGACTGTAGCCATGAAATTAAAAGACGCTTGCTCCTTGGGAGGAAAGCTATGGCAAACCTAGACAGCATAGTAAGAAGCAGAGACATCACCTTGCCGACAAAGGTCCGTCTAATCAAAGCTATGGTTTTCCCAGTAGTAATGTATGGCTGTGAGAGCTGGACTATAAGGAAGGCTGAGCGCCGAAGAATTGATGCTTTCGAACTGTGGTGCTGGAGAAGACTCTTACGAGTCCCCTGGACTGCAAGGAGGTCAAATCAGTCCATCCTAAAGGAAATCAACCCTGAGTGCTCATTGGAAGGACAGATACTGAAGCTGAAGCTCCAATATTTTGGCCACCTAATGCGAAGAGAAAACTCCCTGGAAAAGACCCTGATGCTGGGAAAGACGGAAGGCAAAAGGAGAAGGGGACGGCAGAGGATGAGATGGCTAGATAGCATCACGGATGCAATGAATATGAACTTGAGCACGCTCCGGGAGAGAGCGCAGGACAGGAAGGCCTGGCGTGCTATGGTCCATGGGGTCACGAAGAGTCGGACACGACTGAACGACTGAACAACAACAACAACAATGCCACACCCACATTTCTATGCCTAGAGATGAAGTCAGATCAGCTTGCTGTAATTAGTTTGAGTTCATGGGCCAAATGGCTGACAGAGGGATTAGTGAGAATAAGTGAGACCACATTTGAATACAGAAATGGGAACCACATTGGAACCACAGCCTGGAGTCTCAATCTTGATCTCTTTATGGCAGGGGTGGGCAACTTGTGACCCTGCAGATATTTTGGACGGCAACTCCCATCAGCCCTCACTAGCATAGCCAATGATGAGGGATGGTGGGAGTTGCAGTCCAACAACATCTGGGAGGGGGGCACAAGTTGCCAAACCAGGCTTTATGGAGATTAAGGTTAATAAATAACGTCACCTCTCCTTACTCCATGCGTTGGTGCATACATGTGGGGGTTGGAGGTGCATTGGTGGTTGGCACTACCTCTCCTGACCTCCGGTAGTCTGATTTGGCATTTGGACTCTGTCTTGTTGACATGTCACCAGCTGTTGCATCCCCTACATGGCAGGTTGTTCAGCATTCGCAGTCCCAAATTGGGTAAATATATGGCCCTATTCTCATCCTTAAATCACAGGATAGGGGATCAGGGTCATATCTCTTGGCCCTGCCCTAGACTGCCATATCCTAAGAGAAGGTGTGCATATGGCTCTACATGGGTGTAGTCACTGTACATGTAATCAGAAACCCTTGGATGGTTGTTATCACTGAAGGAAAACACAAAATTGAAGAATAACGATTTCTCACAAACCATTGGTTTTAGTTCATTTTATTATTTTTTTGTTGGCATTTTAGACATAATAGCTGTTTTTGGTGGATCAATGCAGAGAGAGTAAATATGCTGGTTAATCCAAGGGATGTTTACTTAGAAATAGGAGCTGTTGCACTCACTAGGACTTCTGACTAGATTGACTGTGCATCTGTCAAAAGGATGCATCCTGTTCAATCATAGAGTAGGACCATTGTCTGTTCTTGTAGATAACTTGGCCTAATTATTTACAAAATCAGAAAAAAGGAAAGTGATTCTCATAATTTTTAATTCTTGGATTCCTTTAGTTTGTTCTCCTCATTAGTTGCTCCCTGTTGTTCAGATCAGCCCTCCGCATGAGGATGTAGCATTTTGGGAGAAAGATGCAAACCAGTAAGCCAGCACTGGAGGTTAAAATAGAGAAAATTTCCACAGCCACCATGTATTTTCCTTTGGTGCTCAGGTAGGCTGGGACAAAGGAGAGCCAAACACTGCAAAAGACCAACATGCTGAAGGTGATGAACTTGGCTTCATTGAAACTGTCAGGTAACTTCCTGGCTAGGAAAGCTACTGTGAAGCTGGCAATAGACAGAAAGAACATGTAGCCCAGGACACAGTAGAACATGGTGATAGAACCTTCATTACATTCTGCCACAATTTCCCCAGTCAGTGAATGCCTGTCCATATCTGGGAATGGAGGAAAAGTACTCAGCCAAATCACACAAAGTCCTGTTTGAATCAAGGAGCAGGAAATGACTATCAAATTTGCCACCTTTTTCCCTACCCATTTCCTCATTGTGGATCCTGGTTTGGTAGCCATGAATGCCAGAACCACCGTGATGGTCTTTGCCAGAAGAGAAGAAAGCGCAAGTGTGAAGATGATGCCAAAAGCTGTTTGCTGGAGAAGGCAAGTCAATGTTTTTGGCTTTCCAATGAACAGCAAAGAGCAGAGGAAGCAAAGAAGGAGAGAGATGAGGAGGACGTAGGTGAGGCTCCGGTTGTTGGCTTTGACTATGGGAGTGTCGTGGTGCTTCACAAAGGTTCGAAGTACCAAAGCTGTGATCAGGGCAAGACCAAGAGCAGAGAAAGCTAAAGTGATCCCCAAAGGTTCTTCATAGGAGAGGTAGGTTATAACCTTGGGAACACATTGGATCTGCTCTATGTTTGAATAATGATCTTCTGAACATTCAGTGCAGAAATCCATATCTGGAAAGAAAAGAGAGATTGAGAGGTTATGAAATCTACGCTAGCAGAGGCCTCAAAGCAACAATGTAGAATGGTTCAAACTTCATTTCCTTATTATTCAGCATTGCCCACATACATACTCCTTAGTCCATACGTGTAAAGCAAACTTAAAATAAAGGATGCTTCAGATATGAAAGAGAAGGCAGTGCTTTGTGGTATAGCATGGTAATGCATGAACAGTAAGGCAAGAAATCTGTGTTTAAGATCTCACCTGAGCAGTACAAAATCACCCAGAAGTCTCCCCCATTCTCTCTCTCTCTCTCTCTCTCTCTCTCACACACACACACATTTGTGTACGCTGGGGTTTTTTCCCCCCTGCCGTGATAGGCTACGTAAATATTTATGTAGCCTATCACGGCTCAATACAGGGACGCAAATGGCGGCGGCTACGACAGCCGCCATTTGCGTCCCTGCAGGGCTGCCCAGCAGCCGGATGTCCGGCTGTAGGCGGCCGGAGCTGGATTCCGGGGGGGAGGATCGGATCGCCTCCCCCCACCGCGGCTTGCCCGGCGCGGAGCCAGGTAGGTGTTTCGTACTTCCCTACTTGAAAATAAAATGCTTCCCTTCTCAGCAGTCATGTGGTCACTATCTGGGAGCATGCGATAAACGTGGAAAGGCTCCAGAATAAGACACACACTTGCCCAACCAATGAGGATTTCCATGGGCACAGTCAACCTCAGCCCAAGCCATGCCACTGCATGAGGTTGGCAAGCAAAGACTGCCCCCAGCCAGGCTGCCCCCATCAGTCGATCACCTGTGTGCCTGCCTCTTCTGCTTCTGCCAGTCCCATTCCCTATTCATACCCTTCCACTCAGCTTACCCTTTTCTGGCCGTAGTAATAGCAGCAACCTATTACAAAAGCTGAGCTCCCACTTGACTCCAGAGTGCCAGATACAGCAGCAGACAACCACTTTTAAAATCCATTGATGACACCAACACAAGCAGGAACATGGTCGCAACCAGGGACTCGGCTCCAAAATAGGATAGCAGTGGCATCAGAAGCTCAGTTGGGCGGAGGGGGAGGGAATGTTCATCTTACTACCCCACCCAATCTGCCAACTGAGGCTGGCAGATTACTGAGTCCAATTGTAGGGCTGGCCTTGTGGGCTGTGATTTCCTTGAGTTTGATTTCTTTATGAAGGTAGTCTCTTGAACAGTTATGGCATGTTGTAATATTTGAGTTTATTTTCAAGAAGACATGTTGAGCATAGGTGGAAGAAAACACCGTAATAGCAAACCTGCCTGTCCCTCATCAGGGCCTAGGGATGTACGAAAGTCACTTACCTTTAACGAAATTTTATTCGCGGTGGAGGGGAGGCGCTCCATCCCTCCCCCCGAAATTCTGGCGGGGGGGAGGCGCTCCATCCCTCCTCTCCGAAATTCTGGCCGGGGGTGGAGGCACTCCGTCCTTCCCCCCTGAAATTCTGGCCGGGGGGGAGGTGCTCCTTCCCTCCCCCCCCAAATTCTGGCTGGGGGGGGAGGCGCTCCATCCCTCTACCCCCGAATCCTGGCTGGCCGGGCCCGCAAATGGCAGCAGCCATAGCCGCTGCTGTTTGCGTCCCTGCAGTCAGCCGTGATAGGCTACGTAAATGTTTACGTAGCCTATCACAGCTGAGTAAAAAAAAGAGCGTGTATGCAAATGGCGGCGCCCATGGGCGCCAGCATTGCCGTTCCTTATTTTGGCACGTCTAGTCTACATAACCATTTACGGAGACTACAGCGAAAATAAGGGGAACGCAAATAGCGTAGACGCTACGCTATTTGCGTTCCCCTTATTTTCACCGTAGTCTACGTAAATGTTTATGTAGACTAGACATGCCAAAATAAGGAACACAAATGATGGCGCCCATGGGCACTGCCATTTGCGTACGTGCGGTTTGGTTTTGTTTTTTTACTCAGCTGTGTAAAAATCTAAAATTTTTAAAAATCTAGCCGTGATAGGCTACATAAATCTTTATGTAGCCTATCATGTTTTTTGGGTTTTTTGTGTTTTTTTACTGGAAATGGCAGTGGCGGCAGCTGGTTAGAAGACTGGCCGCCCCAGCCGCTGCAGCCACTGCCGCCAAACCACCGCCGAACTGCCGCCGGAGCTGCCACCGCCAGGAGGATTCGCCCAAGGCAAGTTCCGTCCCGGGGGGAGCGGGGGGGCAGACCATTTCGCCACCAATTTCGGGGGGCCGAATGCACTGGCATTCGGCCTCCCCAAGATTCGTAGCGAAATTCTCTGACATTCCTAGGTATAACGCCCAAATGCTTCCAGAGGTTACACCTCAGTTCTTTCTTAATCTCATTCCCTATCTCCCCAAAAATATTGTATTGTTTTCCACTCACATCTTGTCCCCTCCCTCTGGCTGGAGGGAATGTAATGGCCCCAGGCCTCTAACCAAGTCAGCTGTACTTTTAGAGGGCCCTGGAGTTCCATAATCATCTCTTTAGGTTCATTATGAGTGCAATTCCCTTGCTACTGGGCCTCTGAGCTTGTGAGATGAGTCAAGGGTTGATATTGCTGCCTCAGCACATTCCCTGCTAATGAGCGCTGGTCTTATCAGGGCCTAGGATGTGCCTGAGAAGGGAGGCTATGTTCATGCCGAGCTACAGGTGTCTGTACTGGGAAAGTTCTGATTGTTTTCCTTCGGACCAAGCACTGATAGTTTATGCTGGGAAAGTTGCAGCTAATGTTTGTTGCTGTCATACTGCCTCACTGCTAACATGTATGGTATAAGACCCATTGTTCTCTGTGTTCAGAGAAGCTGTCTGATCCAACCATTGGGTATGCCTGTGTGCTGTAAGAACTCAATAAAGTCTCCTTGTCAGCAAACCTGGATCTGGCTTATCATTATCTTGGCACCTCCAAACCTTAGCAGCCCACGGCCAGGGCATACTATTGGCGCAGTGAGCAGGGTGCCAAGAGAACTGATATGTTCAGATTCACAGGGAAGGAGGATGCAGTTGTTGGCGTGCAAAACCGACTCCCGGGCTGTCCACAGTTGGAGCTGTGGGGTCTGGTCGCAAAGCAATTGGCAGTCCTGAGCAGACCGGGTGCATGCCCAGAGGTCCAGAAGGACTGCATGCCAGTGGCTCTGGAAACTGCGTTGGAACCTCTACAACTGGGAAAGTGGTCAGCTGAGGAGGCGCAGAGTGCAGGAACTCTGGCATGGCTTTTGCTGACAGCACTGCAAACTGTCGGGCAGAAAGAGTTCGAGTGGAGAGAGAAAGCAGAACAGCTCAAGGACGAGCTGGGAAAAGAACAAGCTCTGAGGCTGTTAACCAGAGAAACGTTGCAAGACAGCCTGGCCTCCAACGAGGTGTGGGAGCATAAGGCTGAAGAAGTGGCCATTAGGCTGATATGCCGAGCTTGGAAGAATTGCCCAAAGAGTGAGCAACATCATCACCCAGCCCGATTGGGATGAAATCCCTAGGAAGTGGAAACTGAAGATGTAGGCCCAGAAGATGAAGATGAGGAATGGAGTAAAGGTGAAGAATCAGCACCCAGGGCACGGGCTAGACCCCTGTTAGAGCGGAAAGCATGCCAGAAGACGGTCCCAAGGCAAAATGAAATGGAGTAACCACGCTGAAGATCTCAGTCATGGTAATAGTGTTTAGCTTTGGACTGTTCTGAACTTACATATGCTACTGGCCATCAACTATATGATTTCTGAAGAGTGTAACCATTAAGCTTTTGCTGTGAGAGTCCCAATAAAGAAATCTCACTGATTTTAGTGTCTGGTGTTGGACTGCCTGAGCATGTGTGCTGAAGAGATCGAGAAACCTGATAGCGTGTTCCTAGCCAAGCCAAAAACGCAAAGAGCAGGGATGCAATGGCAGCTGCTATGCCATTTGCATCCCTGCTCTTTGCTGTGAAAGGCTACATAAATATATGCGTAGCCTATCATGGCCCAACGTAGGGCCATTTGCGGCCGCAGCAGCCCGGCAGTGGACAGCAGTCCGGCTGCAGATGGGCCCAGCTGGCGGCTCCGTGAACTCGCCACGGAGCATAGCCAGCCAGGCAGGATTCTGGGGAGAGGGAGGAATCGTCTCCCCCCCAGCAGACGCCACCACCCAGAATGGTGAGTGGGGTTCGTACACCTCTATGTAAAAGTACAGTTGTTGTTTCCTTGCTGTTAAGAGCCACGCAGTTCAAAACTGCCCTGCAACTGTACGTTTACTTTTGCAAAGGGGAGGGGAGTAAATTTTTAGAGTGAGGAGGCATTATGGGAGTGGGGATGGAGGATTTCAATTTAAAAAGAAAACCCACAAACAAGGCAGTGAGCACAATTCATTTTTTAAAAAAAACTTACGTATTTATTATTGGAATATACTACGCTGTGTTTCTATTTACAAAAATTTTGCACTCTTTGCAGACAACAGAAAAAAAGCTGCATGACTTCTGGCTCCGCAGGACCTCGTGGTGCCATTCCGCAGAGGATTCCATGGCATGGCCTGAAGGGAATTCGATCCCATTTCAGTCCATGGCAGAATTCTCTGACATCCCTACACTAAAGAAAATCCCGGCAGCCCTCCTAGTCTGGAGCCTTTCCACATGTATCACATCCTCCCAGACAGTGACCACATGACTGCTGAGAAGGGAAGCATTTTATTTTCAAGTAGGGATGTACAAAACACCTACCTGGCTCCGCGGCGGGCAAGCCACGGTGGGGGGGAGGCGATCCGGTCCTCCCCCCCGGAATCCTGCCCAGCCGGATCCACTCCGTGGCCAAGCCACAGAGCTGCCAGCCGGCTCCGGCCACCCGCAGCCGGACATCCAGCTGCTGGGCAGCCCTGCAGGGATGCAAATGGCGGCTGTCATAGCTGCCACCATTTGTGTCCCTGTATTGAGCCGTGATAGGCTACATAAATATTTACGTAGCCTATCACAGCAGGGGGAAAAACCCCAGCGTAGGCAAATGGCGGTAGCTGCCTCCATTTGCGTACGCTGGGGTTTTTTCCCCCCTGACATGATAGGCTACATAAATACTTATGTAGCCTATCACGGCCTCTGCAGGGATGCAAATGGCATCCCTGCGTTAGCCGTGATAGGCTACATAAGTATTTACATAGCCTATCACAGCTATAAAGACGAAGTGAATGGAAGCCGCAGGACGGCCGCCATTCGCAAAGCAGCGCGGACGGGAGCAGGTAAGTGCTCCGTTTCGCACGCCTTTCGTGGGGTGGGAGCGGCGGGGACTTCGTTCCACGTGCCTTTTGTGGGGGGGGTGGGGGTTTCATTCCATGACAGATTTTGGGGGGCCAAATGCACTGGCACTCGGCCTCACCGAGATCCATCGCGGAATTCTCTGACATCCCTATTTTCAAGTTTCCATTGAACACAATGAAACAGCTCCATCTAGTGTCTGTTTTAATAGTGTAACAATCCAATTTTAAAAGATGGTTTATTTGTTCCAAGTCTTTTTGGAGAGAAATAACCAGGAAATTCCTCTGGATGTGCACTAGAGGTTAACAACATCATGAAAAGGACCCACAAACTTCTGTGAGTAAGCACTCTCAATAGCAGGATAAAAGAACCATGTGAAGGAGCCCTAAAAGTCATTTTTGACAAATGGAGGGGCTTTTTTCACTTTTTGTCTTTAAACTTATCTTTCTCCTTCAAACCTTCACCAATATTCCTGATATTTTCAGGATATGTAAAATGAACACTTCTTTCTGGCATCTGAAAGTTTCAGAGAGATTGGTGAAATTATTCCCATTTTATAAAAGTTAGAACAACCCAAGCTCTGATCACCATTGAACATGGAATGCTTAAAAAACACAAACACACACACACACACACACACACACACAACCTCATGGGACTTAAGAATATAATAACATGTGCATAAACACCAGAATCCTTCTCCGTGGCATCTACCTTTCTGTATGCAGTAATTTCTTTCTTTTGGGGTATGGAGAGATATTTAATTACATGACTAACATAGAGTCAGCCATAGAGCTATCACGCATCATTTTTATGAGATGAGATGACATGGCAATGCATTCTTTATTGGTAGCTACCTACGTATATCTTTCTTCTTTCATTTGCACATGAAGCATATTATTAACTAAATCAAACCACACATCCAGTGTTTTGAGTGCTGAAAGGAATAACCAAGCATCACTAGGCCTGTATGTGAAAAGGAGATTTATGTTCTTCTATAACAAAGTCTCTAGCTATAGCCTGATATTCAAGGATCAGTAACATATTCCTACTCCCTCCAGATCAGGGTCCATGCTAATTTTGATTAAATTAGTTTTGCTTGACATAGTACGATACGTAGTGCACTTGACAGCTGTGAAGACTATGCCTCTTACCCTTTTGATAAGAAACCTTCCCTCGTGGACAGGGAACACAATCATAACAGCAAAATGGCTCCCCTTCCTTCTTTTTCCTGCTGTAACCAGGATGGCAGTTGCCATTACACAGGGAAATGGGCAGCACCTAATCAGAAATATCAGTGGAGAAAGGTTAGGACTAAGGAAGATATAGTCTGATAGTTGTGGATTCATTTGCAGGTAAAAAGAACCATGGTGTTTTAAATGGGGTGGATTTCCTATGAGTTTGTTTGTTAATAATACTTATATGCCACTTTATGTAACAAAGTCTCTAAGGAGTTCACATATTAAAATCACAGTTAGAAATATACTGTTATTAAACAATTACAAGAAGTATAACAAAAGTATTTAAAAAAGAATGTAATGGACCAGTATGATGATTATTAATAACAAGCCAGGGGAAGCTTCAGTAAACAGGTACATTTTCAGGAGGCTATTAACCACGTCCGGTTTTCTTCTTCCTGAAGTACATGGGGGAGAGTGTTCTGGAGGGTAGGCATCACTTCTAAGAAGGCCTTCTTTTGAGGTTTCAGATCAGTCCATTGAGACATTTTCTCAGTATAAGATATATAGAACGTAATCCCCGCTGATTTCTGGTTATACTGATGGAATGAAATTCACCCAACTCACCCTTAACATAGGGCCACAACTGTGGCCCTATAATATTTAGATATTGGTTTTTATTGTTGTATGCCACCTGGATGTTGTATATGACAGATGTTAAAAAAATATTTTTAAACGAACTAACAAAAAAATAGTTTATGCTAAATCAGACTCATATGAATTGAATTGGCCATCTACAATTTTTCATCTAAAAAATTTTAGCTTCTTTCTGTCTCACCTGGTTAAACATCCTAGGCCACACAATGCTTTTATCTTCGATTGTTAACTGCTTTCCATGAGGAGCCTGTGGAGTGAAACTTCCAACTTGAACTCTCAGAAAAGACTGATTTGGGAAAATTACCCAGTTGGTAACATCAAATCCTGTGATTCCTTCTCCATTTTCATCAAACTGTATTGTCTCTCCTGCACTGTTGTTGAATGAGATGCCCCTTAGAAAAGGATGGAGCTAAATTCAAAGAGGAAAAGATACAATGGGACAGCAAAGTATTTTCACGATCACATTGACAAGTACCTATACTAGGTTTGTTGAGAGTATTTCACATTTGTCTGGGTCTAGCCCTCTAAAGGCTTTCCCTGAGAGTTCTGTGGCTGGAGGGATGCAAAGTCTGTCTCCCAAGAAGAGTTGTCTGTCCCCAATTGCAAACAAGGTGGAAACAGAAATTTGTGACAGAACAATTTGGTTAATTAGGTATTGAGTCATCACACCCCCATCCTGTCTTAATGTTAGGGACGTTAGAGAATTCCGCCATGGACTCCAGTGAGGCCGGATTCTTTAGAATCCAGCCCCACAGAGTCTGTGGCGAAATGAAGCAATCCCCCCCGCCACCCTGTGAAATTTACCCGGGACGGAGCCTACTTTTGTCGGCCGTCCGCTGTCCTGCAAATGGCTCCCCTGGTCTGTGGATGCCATTTCCAGTCTAATTTAGCTGTGATAGGCTACGTAGGTATTTATGTAGCCTATCACGGCAAAAGGCAGGAACACAAATGGCGGCCGCTATGCCATTTGCGTCCCTGCAGTAGCCGTGATCGGCTACGTATATATTTACATAGCCTATCACTGCTACTGCAGGGACACCAATGGCATAGCGGCCACCATTTGCGTTCCTGCCTTTTGCCATGATAGGCTACATAAATATATATGTAGCCTATCACGGCTACCGCAGGAACACAAATGGCGGCTGCTACAGCAGCCGCCATTTGCGGCCGCAGCCCAGAAGCAGATGGAAGTCCAGCTGCGGGCAACCCCAGCCGGTGGGTCCGGGGGCTCCCCGCTAAGCGGAGCTGGCCGGGGAGGATTCCGGGAGGGAGGGATGCATCACCTCCTCCCCCCCCCCGAGAATGGCCCCAGTGGAATGGAGCAAGTAATTTGTACACCCCTTCTTAATGTGACCCTTGAGAAAACTAAGTTACTGATCAGGGGTCTATGGAAAAGAATATGGAGACAACGAGCAAATTGATAGTAATTAACCCTAATTTAACCCAAATAACTCAAGTATCATGGCCCCATTCAGGCATTCTTGTTACCATGTTTACTCAACACATGAGGAGAGAGTGCGCTCCAGCCCCACCCTGCTCTGTTGCCACATCCATTGCCCTGTACGTGTGGAGAGTGACAGTTGGAAGAGAAGAGCTTCCTGGATCCATGGAGACCCCATTAAGGACCATGTTTAAGAACTCAAGGATGCAGGAGTCGCTCCTCTTCAGACCATCACCCTCCATGTACACAGAGTGACAGATTTGACAGCAGAGAGGGGTGGGGCTGGAGCGTTCCCTCTCCTTGTTCACTGATTGAACATGGTAACATGAATACCTGAATAGGGCTCATGACTTCAAGCAATACTCCATTGAGAAGTGGGAAGCAATTTGTGGTAACTACACCCTTATCTGGACAGCAAAAGCCTAGCTACACTTCTCCATGCTCTGGTAATCTCTCATCTGGATTACTTCAATGTGTTATACGTGGGGCTGCCTTTGAAAATGGTCCAGAAACTTCAGCTAGTCCAAAATAGGGCAGCAAGACTTTTAGCAGGAACTAGCCAATGAGATCACATTACTCCAGTACTTTTCCAGCTGCACTGGCTGCCAGTCCATTTCCAGGCCCACCCAATTCACAGTGCTGGTATTGACATTCAAAGCCCTTAAAGACTTCGGGCCAGGTTATGTGAAGGAGTCCCTCTTCCATATGTGCCTGCCTGGACCCTAAGATAATGCTCAGTGATCAATCTTTGTGAGCCCCTGTCAAAGGAAATGAAGTGGGTGGATTGTAGTGATGTACGAACCCCACACTTTCTGGTCAGGGAAGGTTCTCTAGAGGAGTCATCTGTGCCACTCAGGGCCCCTCAAAATCCTCTGGAGCTGCTCCATATCTGGGGCAGTGACAGTGTGCAGAGCAGCTCTTCCGCTCCCTAACAAGGCAATAGGCTAATGGCAGCTGCCATTAGCCTATTGCTGGGAAAAATGCAGACACAAATGGTGTATTGTTGTACGCCACTTGCGGCCTTAAAGCACTGATTTTCACCTAAATACAGCTGTAAACGGCTTCAGTTAGGTCAAAGACAGGGCTTTACGGCCACAAGTGGCATACAATATGCTAGCTATAACTGCTATATACATCCGTTTTCTTTCCCGTAATAGGCTAGTGCAGCGCAGGAATTTTTGTGAACTGCCCAGAGAGCTTCGGCTATTGCGTGGTATAGAAATGATAGAAATAAACTTAATGAAATTAATTAATTAATGTAGAGTGGACCTAATGAAGCTGAAAAAGTTTTATATGGATTTTGATGGCACTGGTATCAGCTTCCATTTCCCACAGCCACCACCCAATCCAAACATAGAAAGAGATGAGCTTTTGCATGAAAATACCTGCCATGCCAGCAGATTCAAGGGCTCCAGCTTTCTTCCAGCCACCCATGACCTGTGTTTGGATCTGGATTCATGCATGGAATGTAGAGCATGCGCCACAGCATAGACAGCAGTGTAAACACTGTAGCTGTGAACAGTCATACTCATCTCAAAGAAAATTCCAGGGAGGCTCTCCAGGTCCTCCTCCCCACTGCAGCCTTGATTTATCACCTCACCCTCATTTGATTTTTTCAATGAACACTTGAAAACCTTCTCCCAAAATTCATGGATGAATCCATCTTGTTTTGCCCAGGAAGGATTTACGCTCTGAAGAAATTGCCTGAATCCTAGCGGTTCCTTTGAGTGAACCGCAAAGGATAGCATGCCATGGAGGGATTGTATATCATGGCCCCTTAGACTGGTGCTTGATGTGAAATCCCAAGATGTTGTCATAATCCATACCTTAGTTATAGGTGAATCCAGCACTGCCCTCTGAAGAAATGAGCTTATTTTAATTACTAATATACTTGCATTATCAGCAAAAAATACATTGGCTTTCGTTTCCATGAAGGCTGAATTGTATTCCAATTCCCCATGCAACAACCCTGTCTTTCCAGCATGTTTTTGGAATGCTGGCATTTTTTCTATGAAGGCAACACAGATGCCCCCCTGGGACAGCATTGGCAGTAATTTTTGCAAACGCCCTTCTCCATGAATATTATCCATAGTAAAGAGCCCAATCCATGTCCATTTGAAATGCGCAAGCAACTGGACAATCCCAGTGTACTGCTGAGCTTCATTTGGGGCCATACGGTACAAAGGATGGGAGAGTGATTTTTCACCCCAAGCTGGGAGAAATGCTCCACAAGTGAACTGAAATAGAATGTAAAGATATTTTATGAATAGAATACATTTTTGTGTGCAATAAGTGTACACATCTAATCATTTCTACCAAATACCTGACTGGGTAAAAATAATAAATGGATAAATGAAGTCTAGATAGCATAACGTATCTCTTTTATCACTTCATGCTTCAGTTGAAGTCTCAGTTGATGGAACCCTTTCTCAATGATGCCCCTCCCCAAAAAGTGGGATGTTACGGAAATAGCTCATCTAAAGCTTCATCCCTGACATGCAAGTTGTATGTTCAGGGATTAAAAATGTATTATAAAAATATGTATAGAATTATATTTTCTTAGGGATGTACAAAAGCCACTTACCGTTTCGATTCATGGCATCCGTGGGGGGGGATAGCGTTGCCCTTATTTTCGCCGTAGTCTACGTAAATGTTTAGGTAGACTACACGTGCCAAAATAAGGAACGCAAATGGTGGCCCCCATGGGCA
The DNA here is from genome assembly GCF_057233095.1 of Heloderma suspectum. NCBI lineage: Eukaryota > Metazoa > Chordata > Lepidosauria > Squamata > Helodermatidae > Heloderma > Heloderma suspectum. The sequence goes on along the minus strand of NC_139463.1, from coordinate 87,353,132 downwards.
CCACCATTTGTATACACGCTTTTTTTTTTTTCAAAGTCAGCCATAATAGGCTATGTAACATTTATGTAGCCTATCACAATGTTTTTTAAAAATCTAGCCGTGATAGGCTACGTAAATCTTTATGTAGCCTATCACTTTTTCTTTTCTTTTTTACTTGGAAAATGGTGGCGGCGGCAGCCGGTCGGAAGACCGGCCGCCGCAGCCACTGCCGCCGAACTGCCGCCGGGAGCCGCCGCCGCCAGGGACATTCGCACAAGGTAAGTCCCATCCCAGGGGGGTGGCAGACCATTTCTCCACCAATTTTGGGGGGCTGAATGCGTTGGTATTCGGCCTCCCCGAGATTCATGGAGAAATTCTCTGACATCCCTAGTGGCTGCCTTTGCTGTGATAGGCTATGTAAATATTTACGTAGCCTATCACGGCAGCCTGGCAGGACGCAAATGGCAGCTGCTACAGTGGCCACCATTTGCGTCCACAGCAGCCGGCTGAGAGACCAGCTGCCGCCGCCAGAGCCACCACCAGAGCCGGAGTCGCCACCACCAGAACATCCGCCCCAGGAAAGCTTCGTCCCGAGGAGGATTCTGTGGGGGGGGCAGGGGGGCCGTTCCACCACGGGTTTTGGGGGGCCAAATGCCAGTGCATTCGGCCTCACTGAAATCTGTGGCGGAATTCTCCGCCATCCCTAGCTGTCACAGCCATAGATTACTACGGGGAATACCATTGCTTTAACTATGCAGACCGTTATTGTCAGTGTGATGTCTCTGCTCATAACTATTTTATCAAGATTTGTCATTGCTCTCCTCCCAAGAAGTAACTGTCTTCTGATTTCCTGGTTGCAGTCAGCGTCTGCAGTAATCTCTGCGCCTAGAAAGACAAAGTCTGTCACTGCTTCCACATTTTCTCTCTCTATTTGCCAGTTATCAATCAAGCTGGTTGCCATAATCTTGGGGGTTTTGAGGCTGAACTGCAACCCAGCTTTTGCACTGTCTTCTTTCACCTTCATCATTAGGTTCCTCACCACCTCCTCGCTTTCAGCCATCAAAGTGGTATCATCTGCATATCGGAGACTGTTAACGTTTCTTCCAGTGATTTTAACTCCAGCCTTGGCTTCATCAAGCCCAGCACGTCGCATGATGTGTTCTGCGTACAGGTTGAATAGGTAGGGTGAGGGTATACAACCCTGCCATACTCCTTTCCCAATCTTAAACCAGTCCATTGTTCCGTGGTCTGTTCTTACTGTTGCTACTTGGTCGATATACAGATTCCTCAGGAGGCAGACAAGATGACTTGGTATCCCCATACCACCAAGAACTTGCCACTATTGGTGATGATCCACACAGTCAAAGGCTTTAGAATAGTCAATAAAACAGAAATAGATGTTTTTCTGAAACTCCCTGGCTTTCTCCATTATCCAGTGGATATTGGCTATTTGGTCTTTCGTTCCTCTGCCTTTTCTACACCCAGCTTGTACATCTGGCAATTCTCGTTCCATGAATTGCTGGAGTCTACCTTGCAAGATCTTGAGCATTACCTTACTGGCATGTGAAATAAGTGCCACTGTTCAATAGTTTGAACATTCTTTAGTGTTTTCCTTTTTTGGTATAGGGATATAAGTTGATTTTTTCCAATCTGATGGCCATTCTTGTGTATTAGGGATGTACAAATTGTGTACCTTCCGTGCCTCTTGACTTCTGCAGTTTGCGGCCAGTGCTCTGTACCGTCGTTCGCAAGCCCCTGGAATTCACTTTTTTCCCCGCTCCAAAAATTACGAAGTTAAATCTGTACTGACAGCCATAATTCTGCATAACTTCCATAAGAAAGGCTACTTTTCATAGATATTTATGTATTTCTTCCCCTGCCCTGAGACATGCAGTAATTATTTTCAGCCAAAGCACTTCCTCCTGCTCGGGCTTCCCAAAACAAGGCTGTCCTAGGTGTGCCTGAGCGATGTGCTCTTTGTTTAAAGGAACACTGTTGAAAGAAAGAAAGAAAGAAAGAAAGAAAGAAAGAAAGAAAGAAAGAAAGAAAGAAAGAAAGAAAGAAAACCTTTTAAAATGACCATGCCAGTCTGGAGTCCTGCACGAGGTATTATTCCCCCTGCTAGGCTTTCTATTTCCACATCCAGCCTTGTTGGTGACATGGTGAGGCTAAAATGGAGAGGAGAACCAACTCTGTGCATGTCTACTCGGAAGTAAGTCTTACTGAGTTCAATGCAACTTACTCCTACATATGTCAGCACCCCACTTGCCCCCAGCTCAGCTTTGTATTTCCACATCCAGCTCATTAGCAAACCTCCAGTTAATTATCTCACTGGGTGACTTTGGGCTGGACTTTCACCACTAGATCATACTTCTATTATGAAACTCATGAAGAAAAAGAGACAGTTAAATGGAAAGTTCTTTCTGAAGCAGTCACACTTCAATTGTACAAATGCAGCATGAAGGGAAGGATCAGCAACCTTCTCTTTGTTTGAATAAAAAGCACACTCTGCACATGCTCAGGGAATGGGCAAAATGAGGAATAAACATACCAGGGAATATGAAGAACTATATTGTGTGTGTGTGTGTGTGTGTGTGTGTGTGTGTGTGTGTGTGTGTGTAATCTCCCTCCATCCAGCTGTTCCCTGGAAACCCCTCCCCCTTCACCCAAGGGCCTTCTGATAACTAACAGGAGGTTTGCTAATGAGCTGGATGTGGAAATACAAAGCTGAGCTGGGGGCAAGTAGGATGCTGACATGTGTAGGAGTAAGTTGCATTGAACTCAGTAAGACTTACTTCTGAGTAGACATGCACAGAGTTGGTTCTCCTCTCCGCTCAGCTTTGTATTTCCACGTCCAGTTCATTATCAGACCTCCTGTTAGTTATCTCAGAAGACCCTTGGGTGAATGGGGGGGATGTTCCAGGGAACAGCTGGACTGAGGGAGATTCCCCCCCCCCATACACACACACACACACACACACACATAATGGAAGAATATAGTTATTCATATTCCCTGGTATGTTTATTCCTCATTTTGTCCATTCCCTGAGCATGTGCAGATCTTTCCCTTCATGCTGCATTTGTACAAGTGAAGTGTGACTGCTTCAGAAAGAACTTTCCATTATACTGTCTCTTTTTCTTCATGAGTTTCATATAACAGAAGTGTGGTGTAGTGGTGAGAGTCCAGCCCAAAGTCACCCAGTGAGATAACTAACAGGAGGTTTGCTAATAAGCTGGATGTGGAAATACAAAGCTGAGCTGGGGGCAAGTGGGGTGCTGACATGTGTAGGAGTAAGTTGCATTGAACTCAGTAAGACTTACTTCCGAGTAGACATGCACAGAGTTGGTTCTCCTCTCCATTTTAGCCTCACAACGTCACCAACAAGGCTGGATGTGGAAATAGAAAGCCTAGCAGGGGGAATAATACCTCGCCTCGTGCAGGGATCCAGACCGGCATGGTCATTTTAAAAGGTTTTGTCTTTCTTTCAAACAGCATTGCTTTAAACAAAGAGCGCATCGCTCAGGCACACCTAGGGCCGCCTTGTTTTGGGAAGCCCTGAGGAGGAGGAAGTGTTTTGGCTGAAAGTAAATGGAGACAGAGGATTTCAATTGAAAAAGGACACCCACAAACAAGGCGGTGAGCACAATTCATTTTTTTAAAAAAAACTTACGTTTTTATTATCAAAATATACTACCTTGCGTTTTTATTTATGAAAATTTCACGACTCTATGCGGATGACCAAAAAAAAGCCACATGACTGCTGGCTCGCAGGACCTCGTGGTGCCGTTCCATAGAGGATTCCATGGCACAGACTGAAGGGAATTCGATCCCATTTCAGTCCGTGGCGGAATTCTATGACATCCTTAATTGTGTTTTCCAAATTTGCTGGCATATGGCATGCATCACCTTAACAGCATCATCTTACAAGATTTTAAACAGTTCAGCTGGGATACCGTCGTCTCCTGCTGCCTTGTTATTAGCAATGCTTCTTAAGGCCCATTTAGGGATGTCAGAGAATTCCACCACGGATCTCGGTGAAGCCGAATGCCAGTGCATTCGGCCCCCCGAAATCTGTGGCGGAACGGCCTGCCCCCCCCCACGGATCCCCCCGGGATGAGACTTACCTGGGGCGGATCTTCCGGGCAGCGGTGGCGGTGGGCGGTCTTCTGACCGGCTGCCGCCGCCGCCGCCATTTCCAGGCTTGTGTGGAAGAAAAAAAAAAAGACGTGAAAGGCTACATAAAGATTTACATAGCCTATCATGGCTAGGTTTAAAAAAAAAGAAAAAAAGACGTGATAGGCTACGTAAATCTTTACATAGCCTATCATGGTTGGGGGTGGGTTTAAAAAAAAATGCGTACGCAAATGGTGGCGGCTATGGCCGCTGCCATTTGTGTTCCTTCTTTTTACTGTCTTAATCAACGTAAATATTTACGTAGACTATGATGGTGAAAATCAAGGGGAACGCAAATAGCATAGTGGGCGCTATTTGTGTCCCCTTTTGATTCGCTGTTTTAGCCTACGTAAAGATTTACATAGGCTAAAATGGTGAATGAAAAAGGGACGCAAATAGCACCCGCTACGCTATTTGCGTTCCCCTTGATTTTCGCCGTCATAGTCTACATAAATATTTACGTAGATTAAGATGGCCAAAAAGAAGGAACGCAAATGGCAGTGGCCGTAGCTGCCGCCATTTGCGTACGCGGTTGTTTTTTGTTGTTGTTGTTTTACCCAGAACCCTCCGCGGCTGGAAATCCAGCTGTGGACAGCTCTGGCCTGGCCGGGCCAGGCCTGGCCAGCTGCTCCGCAGAGCTGCTGCGGAGCACAGCCGGCCATTCGAGGATTCCAGGGGGAGGAACGGAGCGCCTCCCCCCCCCGGCCAGGATTCTGGGGGGAGGGACGGAATGCCTCCCCCCCCACCATCAACATAATCCACGAAAGGTAAGTCACTTTCGTACATCCCTAGGCCCATTCAACCTCACTCTTCAGGATGTCTGGCTCTAGCTCACTGACCACGCCATCAAATCTATCCCCGATATTATTATCCTTCCTATACAGATCTTCCTATACTTTTGCCACCTTTTCTTGATCTCTTCTGCTTCTGTTAGGTCCTTGCCATCTTTGTTTTTGATCATACCCATTTTTGCCTGGAATTTACCTCCGATGTTTCTAATTTTCTGGAAGAGGTCTCTTGTCCTTCCTATTCTTTTATCTTCTTCCACTTCTGCACATTGCTTCTTTAAAAATAATTCCTTATCTCTTCTGGCTAACTTCTGGAATTTTGCATTTAATTGGGCATATCTCCCCCTATCACTGTTGCCTTTTGCTTTCCTTCTTTCTTGGGCTGCTTCCAGTGTCTCAGCAGACAGCCATCTTGCCTTCTTGGTTTTCTTTTTCTTTGGGACGTTTCTTATTGCTGCCTCCTGAACAATGTTGCAAACGTCTGTCCATAGTTCTTCCGGGACCCTATCTACTAAATCTAGTCCCTTAAATCTATTCTTCACCTCCACTGCATATTCATGAGGAATATGAGTGAGCTCATATCGAACTGATCTGTGGGTCTTCCCTATTCTCTTTAGTCTGATTCTAAATTGTGCAATCAGAAGTTCGTGATCTGAACTACTTCTCTAGGGTCCTACAGTCAGCTCCAGGTCTTGTTTTTACCCACTGTACAGATGTCCACCACATTTGGCTACAAAGGGTGTAGTCAATCTGATTTCGGTGTCGACCATCTGCTGAAGTCCATGTATAAAGTCGACTCTTAGGTTGTTGGATGAGAGTGTTTGTTATGCACAGTGAGTTGTCTTGACAAAATTCTATCAGCCTATGTCCCACTTCATTTTGTTCTCCCAGACCATGCTTGCCTGTAATTCCAGGTGTCGTTTGACTACCCACCTTAGCATTCCAGTCTCCTGTAATGAAAATAACATCTCATTTTGGCATATTTTCCAGTAGTTGCTGCAAATCCTTATAGAACTGATCTACTTCTGCTTCTTCAGCATCTGTGGTTGGGGCGTATATTTGGATCACTGTGATGTTAAGTGGCTTACCCTGAATTCGAATTGAGATCATTCTGCCATTTTTTGGATTGTATCCAAGCACTGCTTTAGCCACTTTATTATTAATTATGAAGGCTACTCCATTTCTTCTGTAGTCCTCTTGTCCACAGTAGTAGATCTGGTGGTCATCTGATGTGAAGTGGCCCATTCCAGTCCATTTCAGTTCACTGACACCCAAAATGTCTATATTTAATCTTGACATCTCCCCAATTACCACATCCAATTTGCCCTGGCTCATAGATCTAACATTCCAGGTTCCTATGATGTGTTGATCTTTAGAACATTGGATTCGTTGTTCACCACCAGCACCGTCAGCCACTAGCCGACCTTTCGGCTTTGAGCTAGCTGTGTCATCACATCTGGGGCTAGTTGAACTTCTTCTCTGTTCCTCCCATGTAGCATTTTGAACATCTTCCAACCTGGGAGTCCAATCTTCCGATGGTATACCAACATATCTCTGGTTGTACTGATCCATTTAGTTTTCATGGCAAGAATACTGGGGTGGGTTGCCATTACCTTCCCCAGGGATCGTAATTTAGTCTGACCTCTCTGCTGTGACCTTCCCGTCTTGGGTGTCCCTTCACGGTTTAGCTCATGGCATCACTGAGGTGCTCAAGCTCCAGCACCACGACGAAGTAACAATCTCCTTTGCTGGAGAATTTTCATAGTATCAATTACCTATTACAGGCCATAGAGTCCAACCCCCTGCTCACTGCAAGAACCCAGTTTAAAGTATCCCTGACAGATGGCTGTCTAGTCTCTGCTTGAATACCTCCAGTGACAGAGAACTGACCACCTCCCTAGGCATCTGGACCCATTGTCTGACTGCTCTGATACGATATTCAACTAAAATCCACCTTCATGTACCTTAAGCCTGTTTGTTTGTTTGTTTGTTTGTTTGTTTGTTTAAAACATTTGTATATCATTAAGGTCTCAGGGAGCCTTACAAAGAAAATCAATTTAAACAGTATAAAACAACAAAGAATTTAAACAGCTAAAAGGCACATTAAACCATTCAACAGGCTATGTTATTTCATGTCCTACAGCCTTGGATGCTAGAGACAAGGTTGTGGCCTTCTCCTTCAGGTCCTTGAAAAGTGCTATGCTATCTCCTCTCTGTCTACTATTCTAAAGGATAAACATACCTTAATCATCTCTGTTGCCTAACTCGTTACAATTTATCTGAATCCTTCTTAAAGTGTGGTGTCCAGAACTGTACTTAGTATTCGAGGTGAGGTCTGACCAGCACAGTGTAGGGTGCCATGATTACTTCCCATGATTTTGAAACTATACTTCTATTGATGCCACCTGAAAATGCATTCGCCTTCTTTCCAGCCACATCACACTGCTGACTCATATTCAGCTGGTGGTAGACTACAAGCCCAAGATTCTTGTCATATGTACCAGCCAGGCATTCCCCATCTTACACCTGTGCATTTGATTTCCCCACCCCAAATGAAGAACTTTGCCCTTGCCTCTGTGAAATTTCATTCTGTTCCATTCTGCCCCGTTTTCTAACCTATCAAGATAATTTTGAATTTTGTTGCTGTCTTTAAGCTAATAGCTACCACACCACTTTTGGGTCATCTGCACATTTGATAAGCATTTCCCCAACTCTTCCTCCAAGTCACTACTAAAAATGTTGATGAGTACAGGGCCCAGGACCAAGCTCTGCAGTACCCAGTGCAATATCTCCCTCCAGTTTGATTAGGAACCATTGATGATGGTTAATTGAGCATGCCTCTTTGACTATGAGCCTCATCACATGAGGCTTTTTGTTTCACAGTTCACCAGGGCTCCTGTTTCTGCATTTTAGGTGACATAAATATCAGCTTTTTACACAGGCATGTTCTCTGCAGCCTTGGGGCAGAGAGCGAGTTGTGAATCAAGTATCTATCTCTTGCATTCTCTCTCTCTCAATCTCTGCTAAGCAGCACGGGGGGGGTGGCTTCATTGCTGTCAGCTGTTTACATGGGGGGGGGTCACCGTCTTCTTCCTCCTCACCGGCCAGCTCCGCACTCAGTTTGAGCCTCTCCTAACCCGGCGAAGAAAATTCTTTTCCCAGCCCAGGTCGACAGGCAGGCATGCGGGGGGGGGGGGGGTTGTGATTTTCCTACTAGCCCAATGGCTTCTTTTTCCCAAGCTGTGGTTATCGCAGAACTGCACGCACTTACACACAGCCATTAAAGCAGGTTTACATCTCAATAATGGATTATCTCCATTTTATTGATATATTTATTTATTTATTTAGGGTAATAAAGATAAAAAAAGATTAAAAAAAAAAAAGCTGGATGTGCCATGGAGGTTGACAGCATTATGTAAATGACCCGCAAAACAGAAGTGTGCATTCCTTTAAAAAAGAAATGAAACATGAAATCAATGTGTTCTCATTTCTTCTACATTTGTTTAATGTAAAGAGAATGTAAAAAAGACAAAGAGAAGACAAGAATGTGAAAAAATAAAATAAGATTGCAGACCTCTTGAAGAGTAGGGATGTACGAAAGTCACTTACCTTCTCCAAGGGTGACATTCGCGGTGGGGGGGAGGCGCTCCGTCCCTCCACCAGAAATTCTCCCCAGCTGGTTCAGCTTGGCTCCACAGCGACTCCGTGGAGCCACCAGCCGGGGCCGCCCGCAGCCCGACATCCGGCCGCTGGGCTGCACAGGGACGCAAATGGTGGCTGCCATAGCCGCCGCCATTTGCATCCCTGTATTTTTGCCGTCATAGGCTACGTATATGTTTACGTAGCCTATCATGGAAAAAGAAAAAAAAGGGAACACAAATGGCGGCAGCTACAGCGGCCTCCATTTGCGTTCCTGTTTTTTGCCGTGATAGGCTACGTAAATATTTATGTAGCCTATCACGGCCTCTGGTGGGATGCAAATGGCACCCCTGCGTTAGCCGTGATAGGCTACGTAAGTATTTACGTAGCCTATCATGGTAATAATGAAGAAGCGAATGGCGGCCACAGACGTGGCCACCATTCGCAAAGCAGCGTGAACGCACCAGTAAGTGTACTGTTTCGCGCGCCTTTCATGGGGTGGGGGGCTTCGTTCCACCATGGATTTTGGGGGGCCGAATGCACTGGCATTCAGCCTCACTGAGATCCGTGGCGGAATTCTCTGACATCCCTATTGAAGAGTTGCTGTAGCAGTCAATGAATTTAATTCTAAAACCTGCCTGTGAAAGAAACGATGTATGTTATCTCATTACTGCCACTATCTGCGATAGAACAATATGTGGGTTATCCCACATAACCACATAAAAGAAAAATATCTTTTTCAGATATTTGAGAGCTATGAAACTCATTGCCACAGTTTCTAATAAAGTATCTAATTGTTGTTGTTGTTGTTCAGTCGTTAAGTCGTGTCCAACTCTTCGTGAACCCATGGACCATAGCACGCCAGGCCTTCCTGTCCTCCGCTCTCCCCCGGAGTGTGCTCAAGTGCATATTCATTGCATCGGTGATGGTATCAAGCCATCTCATCCTCTGCTGTCCCCTTCTCCTTTTGCCTTCAACCTTTCCCAGCATCACGGTCTTTTCCAGTGACTTTTCTCTTCGCATTAGGTGGCCAAAATAGTTGAGCTTCAGCTTCAGTATCTGTCCTTCCAATGAGCACTCAGGGTTGATTTCTTTTAGGATTGACTGATTCGACCTCCTTGCAGTCCAGGGGACTCGTAAGAGTCTTCTCCAGCACCACAGTTCAAAAGTATCAATTCTTCGGCACTCAGCCTTCCTTAATAGTCCACTTCTCACAGCCATACGTTACTACTGGGGAAACCATAGCTTTGATTAGACGGACCTTTGTCGGCAAGGTGATGTCTCTGCTTCTTACTATGCTGTCTAGGTTTGCCATAGCTTTCCTCCCAAGGAGCAAGCGTCTTTTAATTTCATGGCTACAGTCACCATCTGCAGTGATCTTGGAGCCCAAGAAAATAAAATCTGTCACTGCTTCCATTTCTTCCCCTTCTATATGCCAGGAAGTGATGAAGCCAGATGCCATGATCTTCGTTTTTTAATGTTGAGTTTCAAACCAGCTTTTGCACTCTCCACTTTCACCCTCAACAAGAGGCTCTTTAGATCCTCTTCACTTTCTGCCATTAGGGTGGTATCGTCTGCGTATCTGAGGTTGTTGATAATTCTCCCTGCAATCTTAATTCTGACCTGTGATTCATCCAACCCGGCATTTCTCATGATGTACTCTACATATAAGTTGAATAAGCAGGGTGATAATATGCAGTCTTGTCATACTCCTTTCCCAATTTTGAACCAATTGGTTGTTCCATGTCTGGTTCTTACTGTTGCTTCTTGACCCTTGTACAGGTTTCTCAGGAGACAGGTAAGGTGGTCTGGTACTCCCATCTCTTTAAGAATGTGCCACAGTTTGTTGTGATCCACACAATCAAAGGCTTTAGCGTAGTCAATGAAGCAGAAATAGATGTTTTTTCTGGAATTCTCCATGATCCAGTGAATGTTGGCAATTTGATCTCTAGTTCCTCTGCATCTTCGAAACCCAACTTGTACTTCCGGTAGTTCTCAGTTCACATACTGCTGAAGCCTAGCTTGTAGGATTTTGAGCATCACCTTGCTGGCATGTGAAATGAGTGCAATTGTACGGTAGTTTGAACACTCTTTGGCATTGCCCTTCTTTGGAATTGCAATGTAAACTGACCTTTTCCAGTCTTGTGGCCATTGTTGAGTGTTCCAAATGTGTTGGCATACTGAGTGCAGCACTTTAACAGCATCAACTTTCAGGATTTTAAATAGCTCAGCTGGAAGACTGTCATCTCCGCTAGCTTTGTTGTTAGTAATGCTTCCTAAGGCCCACTTGACTTCACTCTCTAGGATGTCCGGCTCAAGTTCAGGGACTGCACTATCATGGTTATCAGGGACATTAAGATCTTTCCTGTATAGTTCTTCTGTGTATTCTTGCCACCTCTTCTTAATCTCATCTGCTTCTGTTAGGTCCCTGCCTTCTTTGTCCTTTATCATGCCCGTCTTTGCACAAAACGTTCCCTTGAGATCTCCGATTTCCTTGAAGAGATCTCTAGTCTTTCCCATTCTATTGTTTTCCTCGATTTCTTTGCATTGTTCATTTCAGAAGGCCTTCTTGTCTCTCCTTGCTATTCTCTGGAACTCTGCATTCAGTTGGATATATTTTCCCCTTTCTCCTTTGCTTTTCACTTCCCTTCTTTCCTCAGCTACTTGTAAAGCCTCATCAGACAGCCACTTTGCTTTCTTGCATTTCTTTTTCTTTGGGATGGATTGAGTTGCTGCCTCCTGAACAATGTTACGGACCTCTGTGCATAGTTCCTCAGGCACTCTGTCTATCAGGTCTAATCCCTGAAATCTATTCCTCACCTCCACTGTATATTCATCAGGGATATGATTTAGGTCATACCTGAATGGTTTAGTGGTTTTCCCTACGTTCTTCAATTTAAGCCAGAATTTTGCAATAAGAAGCTCATGATCTGAGCCACAGTCAGCTCCAGGTCTTGTTTTGACTGACTGTATAGAGCTTCTCCATCTTTGGCTGCAAAGGACATAATCCATCTGATTTCGATATTGACCATCTGGTGATGTCCATGTGTAGAGTCGCCTCTTGTGCTGTTGGAAAAGAGTGTTTGCTATGATCAGCGTGTTCTCTTGGCAAAACTCTATTAGCCTTTGTCCTGCTTCATTTTGTACACCAAGGCCATGCTTGCCTGTTATCCTGGTGATTTCTTGACTTCCTACTTCAGCATTCCAATCCCCTATGATGAAGAGGACACCTTTTTTGGTGTTAGTTCTAGAAGGTGTTGTAAGTCTTCATAGAACCGATCAACCTCAGCTTCTTCGGCCTCCGTGGTTGGGGCATAGACTTGAATTACTGTGATGTTGAATGGTTTGCCTTGGATTCATACTGAGTTCATTCTATCGTTTTTGAGATTGTACCCCAGTACTGCTTTTCCCACCCTTTTGTTGACTATGAGCGCTACTCCATTTCTTCTAAGGGATTCTTGCCCACAGTAGTAGATATGATGGTCACCTGAATTAAATTCTCCCATGCTTGTCCATTTGAGTTCGCTGATTACCAAGATGTCAATGTTCAATCTTGCCATCTCACGTTTGACCACCTCCAGCTTACCTTGATTCATTGATCTGACATTCCAGGTTCCTAAACAATATTGTTCTTTACAGCATCAGACTTCCTTTTCACCACCAGATACATCCACAGCTGAATGTCCTTTCGGCTTTGGCCCAGCCGCTTCACTCTTTCTGGCACTACTTGAAAATTCCCTCTGCTCTTCCCCAATAGTATATTGTACAAGTTCCGTCCTGAGGGGCTCATCTTCCGGCTTCATATCTTTTAGCCTTGTGATACGTTCCATGGGGTTTTCTTAGCAAGAATACTGGAGTGGGTTGCCATTTCCTTCTCCAGTGGACCACATTTTGTTAGAACTCTCTGCCATGACCTGTCCATCTTGGATGGCCCTGCATGGCATAGCTTATGGCTTCACTGAGTTACTCAAGCCCCTTCGCCACAACAAGGCAGTGATCCATGAAGGGGAAAGTACCTTATTAGACCTCACCATTAGCAGTGCTTCCCTCAGCTATAAAACCATTCATTTCTGCCATCAAAATAAACCCTTTATACCGAAACAAAACACGGGAACCTGGATCCCATGGTGTAGGCATGGGATTGACACCATCACTAGAACCAGCCTTTCAAATGGTACAAAAATTAAGATGTGTATTAAAGAGAATGCTTTATAAAATAATGGGCTGAGATTGCTTGACGTTTCATAAATAAAATATGTTTGGTTACCATTCCTAATAGCTCAGAGAGTGTCTAGATGGAGGTGTTGGGGGAAGTGCAAGCATGAAGACTCCTTTCTGGATCCTTCACATGTGGGAGTGATGGGGAATTGCCAGAGTCAAAGGGTCCCAAATTCTGCCTGCCTTAGGTCTTTCTCCAGCTCTGACGCCTGGAGTCGATTGCCAGATGAACAGTCAGTCTCTCTCTCTTCCCCACCAACTCAGTGGGATGCAGCTGAAACAGCCTCTCCCTCTCTCTTACCTATCATTCCAGATAGATAAGAGAGTCTTCCCCAGCTAGATTTCCCTTCAGTCCAGATTTCCCTGAACTCTGCCCCAACCAATTCCTAGGGATGTACGAAAGTCACTTACCTTTCCGACGGGATGATTCGCGGTGGGGGGGAGGTGCTCCGTATCTCCCCCCAAAATCCTAATCCGGCCAGCTCCGCTCCATGGAGATTCCATGGAGCCACCAGCCAGAGCCGCCGGCAGCAGGACATCTGGCCGCTGGGCAGACTTCCAGGAAAAAAAAACTGCGTACGCATATGGTGGCGGCTACGGCGGCCGCCATTTGCATTCCCTTTTTTTCGCTGTTTTAGCCTACATAAATATTTACGTAAGCTATTACAGCGAAAAAAACGGAATGCAAATAGCCACTACGCTATTTGCATTCCCCTTTTTTTTTTGCCATAATAGCTTATGTAAATATTTACGTAGGCTAAAACAGCAGGAAAAAAGGGAATGCAAATTCCGTACCACTACGGCAGCCACGATTTGCGTACACAGGTTTTTCATTTTAGCTTGCCGTGATAGGCTACGTAAGTATCTACATAGCCAATCATGGCAAAGGCAGCTACGCAAATGGCATGGTCACTGCCATTTGTGTGGCTGCCTTTGCTGTGATAGGCTATGTAAATACTTACGTAGCCTATCACGGCAGCCTGGCCGGACGCAAATGGCAGCCACTATGGCAGCCACCATGTGAGTCCACAGCAGCCGGCCGAGAGACCAGCTGCCGCTGCCGCCACCGGAGCTGCTGCCGGAGCTGCGGCCACCGGAACATCGGCCCCAGGTAAGCTTCGTCCCGGGGGGGATTCCGCAGGGGGGCGGGGGTGGGAGGCCATTCCACCACGGGTTTCGGGGGGCCAAATTCTCCGCCATCCCTACAAATTCCTTACACACAGGAATAGATGCTGTACAGCACTCGTCCTCTGCCTCCAGCTCTTCCTACTTCTGTTTTTTAGGATATTTTATAAATGTTTTATGAAGTACTTGCTGAAGTTCCTGAAATATAGAATGCATAACTCCGTTTGCTCATAAAATTATAACATTTGGTATACTAAATTTAAAAGTATACTTTATTGAGACGACAATTACAAATTTACTGCATTAAATTTTAAACGTTTCTCATTTTAATGATAATTATGTGAGAAAACCAAGTTATATGTAATGTATTTTATGTTCCTAAATTAACAAAGTGACTGTAAATCTTTAAAGAGCTGTAAAAATATGAGAATTGCATATTTTTCAATTATGAACTAAACTTTCATTATTTTCCAGAAGAAAATAAAAAACAAATGCCCAAACACACAAATTTATACCATCGAAAATTTCCAGGTACTTTATGTAAGAATTGGTGAGATTTAATTTCAGTCCAGTTTTCATAGGAATAACAAAATTGGTGAAGATCTCCATATCTGGGACAAAAAAAAAACCTTGCAGGGTTTTTTTTTTTAAATACATGTGGGAAAAACTGAAACTGACATATTCGCCCACTCCTAATTCATGTCCCTAGGTGCTGGTAGGTGCTGGTGGTGTGGAATGGCAAATATTAAGCCTGCCTTCTGAATCATGCATATCTGGGGTGTGATGGGGGAATTGCCAGAATTGAATGTCTGCTCAACTCTGTCTGCCTGCCTGGTTATAACTGCGCTGAAAACATAGTTTTATTCTTCCAGAAACCCAAAGCGTTTCAGCCAAATTATTAGTAATGTCCTTCCTTGGGACCATAAAAACAGAAAATATCTTAGTATATCAACAATAACTACTAACATCAAATAATACACATTGCAAAAATGGTATATGTATACTTACAATTCTTATACCAATCAAAGCACTGCCTTGCAGAAACACTGACTGCCCACTCTGTCAGCCTGTGCCTCTTAACTGATGTGAGGAAGGAGCCAGAATTGAAATGGGAAAGCCTGCTTGTTCTGCTATTATGGGGGAAGAAGCCAACTCATGTCTACAAACCTACCTGCGGAATCTTGTAAGTCTCTGAGATTGTGGCAATCTCAAGAGAGATGAGAGTGTACATTCCTCCAACGATGGCTACCAAATTGTTCTTCAGATCACACTTGTAGTTCGGGTGGAATCTATGCAGTGTAGAAAGCATGCCAAGGGTGGCCATATAAGTAATCTGTGGATTGTAGTAGCTCTCAGAGATGCGAAACCCCAAAGTGACATTAGGTAAGAGTGAGGGATTTTCATTGATCTCCTTGATAGCAAATACTAAGGCTAGGATATGCTGGTAATTCTTTGGCATCACACTGCAATAGAAGATACATATTGTGTACTGAAACAATAACAATAGCTGAAGCATCTTAGAGAAATCGGATTTCTTATGGGCTTGATTTTCTTTCATGGGACATTACTTGCTCTTCTGCATTATGTGTAGCATCAGGATTCGACATTGCATGAAATTATTCCAGCTCTGTGTTGCTCCTGCAGTGCTTCCTGTAATAATATGGTCCCAGGCATAATGCCACAAAACAAAGTCAAAAACTGATCTAGTTTCCACTTGCACCATAGAGAAATCATGTGAAAGAACAGGAAAAAAAGTCTTTTTGCCTTTATTTCTTTAATTTTCATTTCATGTTAGAATTAAGTGATGGAAAAAATAAATTAATTCTTACCAATTACAATCAATTAACAATAACAAACAAAACCACTGAAAAACCAAAAGTGGCCTATATACATTTTTTCTTATTGAATGGAAACCATTTTTTAAGCTTTCAGTTGCATAATAATCTGCTCCAAGTTATTATGGGCTGAGCAAAAAGATGCTATGGGTGTGGAGGAAAAGTCCTTACATGAGTTCCTTCATGAACGCTGGAGGTGGCTTTGCACTGAACTTTGCAGAGGGGTGCAGGAAAGAGAACATAGAAGCAATCTCTCCGATGACAAGGTCTTCCGGTTGATAAAACTCATGCCCACTCACAATGTGGTCACTTACTCTGCATTTACTGGAAGGAGTCTTCATGCTGGGATGAAGAGAATCTCTCTTGCACACAACATGTGGCAGCAGCACAAGCAGCCACACCAAGAAAACCACCATTCGGAGGAAAAAAGTTCCCATCTAGACACACATTTCCCTTTTTTCCTCCAGAGCAGTTAATGTCTCAGCACTGGGCTGTTTTCAACCTGCTTTGAATGGGAGCCGACCCTACTGAAAATATGGTCAATTTATATCAGATATGACTTCACCCATTCCCCCATTCTTTGTTTCAAAACGTTTAGGAGGCTTGGTTCTGCTTCATGCACAGCTATATCCCCATGGAGATTTAGACCCTTTCCTGTACTCATGCAACAAACAAGACACAGAAATGGAGCAATCCCTTGCCAGAGAGATGGCGCTAGCAGTTGCCGACTTCTCAAGCTACTTGTATTAGTTTTTTTCCTGAGAGAAATCCTGGGACAGTCCTGCAGTGCAGACATCCCCTGAAAGGATCAACACCCCCACGGACAGAGCCTCTGGCTCTTCTGCACTGCTCTGAGCATTTTGGATGTCTTTTATAGGATTTTCCAATATTATTGTAAATTTTTCTTGAGGCCTCTAGATGTCCCCTGGGGCTTAGTGAGGAGCACAGTTAATCAGGGACGTGCCTATAATTACAGGGGAGGAAACTCCCTTCCCCGGTGCTGCCATTACTGTGGCACAGAAAGGAGTCAAACAACAGCTGCGGCAGCCGGTGGCAGGTGTCCTGGTGCGCCCGGCCTCCCTTAGCCCAAAGCAAGGGGAATGTCAGCCGGCTTCCTGCTCAGGCAGTTTTGGTATGGAAGACACAGAAGTAATTCCTCATATCATTGAGCATCTGCACCCACTTGGCCACAGCCCCACAACATGAGGAATTATGTGTGCTGCTCTGAAACAGTCTGCAGCTTTTTAAATCTCAACCTATATCTTAAAAAAGCAGAGACAGCGAGGGCACCATCCCTTCGAGAGAGTCACCAGCCTCCAAACTCGGAGGCTACTGACTATCCTACACAGGACGGCCACAGCACAGGATAGAGGGTTGAGCATCTAGCTGCAGCTTCAGGATAGAGGACAGAGGGGGACTGGAGACCCAATAGGAAACTCCAAAATAGCTTATGCGGTCTCCTCTCCTCCCCGTGTCCAGAAATTCCCCCATTTTCACCCTCACCGAGCTCCATTTATAAGCATGGTGATGGCGGCAGGTTGGAAGGAGCTGTGCTGGCTATGAGGGGGCAGGGTAGGGGGCGGGGAGCGCAGTTTCTAGGAACTGAGGTTGGATGACCTTGTTTCCCAGAAACCAAAAAAAAATCCTATGGCTGCCTAGATAATGTCTAGTGGCATGGGACTGCTCTCTTAAAAGAGGACAAGAATTTAAATTTCAGTGATATACCTAGATACAGCAAAATATATAGAAAGTGAGTGAGTGAGTGAGTGAGTGAGTGTGTGTGTGTGTGTGTGTGAGAGAGAGAGAGAGAGAGGGAGGGAGGGAGGGAGGGAGGGAGGGAGAAGGGGGGAGAGAGAGAGGAGGCCAACACTACCATTATGCAGAGTCATGCACCTGCCTCAGGCATCAGATTTTGGGAATCAGGTTGTTGTTTAGTTTGTCATTCTTGCATTTTTAAGGTCTAAGATGAGGAGGGGGGATAGCAGAATTTTCTGCCTCATGTGCCAGAGTAGCCTGGCTTGACTTGGGTGGGTGAGGAGTGCGAGTTGTCGATCCTCCCAAGGCAACCAATTGTCTGGGGCCAGCCTTGATGTCTGACTGAGAAGAGGGGTAGTGGTAGGAGTGGGACCTTGAAGATAATTTTTTACTGTTTTATTATATGCTGTACATCACCCAGAGTGGCTGGGTGACCAGCCAGATGGGCGATTAATAAATTTAATAATAAATAAATTAATAAATAAATATTAATATATTAAATTTAAGCACTGAGCATTAAACAGCATTGAGTATATGAATTGTATCCTCAACTCCTGTCCATCTTGACTTGTTACACTGAAGGGGGGGGTGGCTGGCTGGGTCCAGGAGGATGTAAATTACTCTTTGAGAGAGGAGAGAGGTACCAGTGTTCTTAAAAATGGCACTAATCAGGCTGTTCCTGAAAAATAACCTAAGGTTGGCCCAGAAGTGGAGGAGAATGAGGAACTTCCGTGGTCACCCTTTGGGATAACCTTTGCTGAGAGAAAGATGGGAGTGCAACCGTGTTGGTTCTGTTGGACCCCACAGTGGCTTTTGATACCATTGACCATGGTATCCTTCTGGTTCAGCTCTCTGGGTTGGGAAACTGGGGCACTGTTTTACAGTAGTTCCATTGCTACCTGGATGGGCATTTCCAGAAGAGGAAATCAGAAGACAAAAGGCCAAATCCCTTGTGCATCCAGAACACAGTTCCACAGCTAGGGCTCACCGTGCTGAAGTCCCCAGTAGAACAAATGACCGCTGAACCATCCAGCAACATCAGAGCAGAACTTCAGCTTCACAGTGAGGCACATGGGATCCTGCTGGAAAGGCATTCCAGTCTAGGATAAATAATAATAGGTTTTAGTATACGTTGTTGTATATATTGTCCATACGAGTTTAGGTAAATGGTTTTTAAACATTGTCTATTGTATTTTAATGTTTTAACTTTTGTATACCACCCAGAGAGCTTCCGGGACTATGACCGGATATGGTAGCGAAGGTGGAAAATCAGAGCACATTAAGGGGAAATACCGGGATATTAGGGTATTGAAAGCGGGAGCACGGAAGTGGGAAATTCAGGTTCCAATTCGAGGAGCATACTGCGTAGAGTGAAAGGCGGGCGGTGAAACCTCATTGGAAGCAAAAAAAGGCAGTAAGTGTAGATCCAGCCATAGTGCTTGTCTGGAAATTCCTGTGCTTGAGCTAGTGATATGCTGAATATTTGGATTCTTCCACTTGGGGCCTTTGGGGGTGGGGGTGAAATGAAAACTCTGGGGAAAGAGGCTTAATAGGTGAGAATTTTGAATGACTATCTCCTTCTCCCAGTTTTCCTAGGCTGCCAAAGCTTCTCTGCAAAGCAAGAGCAACTGAGCTTTTACAGCAAGATAGGAGTTTTTCTAAAGCTCCGGAAGTCCTATTTGTTCTTCTTTGCAATAGTCTGGGATGCTTTGCAGAGAAGCTTCTGCAGCCTGGGAGTTTGTCCTGAATGTCTACAGGAGAGGGTGAGGTTACATGTTCCCAAAGGAATTCAGGAAGTCCTGCCAGGCTGGAGAAGCCTGTTTGTAAAGAGCCTCGTGCTGGAGGCATTTTTCAAGGAAAGAAAGAAAAAAAGAGAGAAAGAACGAAAGAAAGAAAGAAAGGATCCTTCAGCCACTTCCTGAATTTGAAAAAGGCATGTGGAAACCCAGTCCCCCTCCCCAAGGAGAAAATTCTCACCCTCCCTGAGAAATAGGCAGAAAAAATAATGCCTCTTTTACAGGGAGAGAAAAAAGTCCTGAAATTAGGGGGCAGGATTCAGATTGAATTTGAACTTGTTACAGCCTGCTGACCTGGCCTTTGGTGCTGACCATGACTAACTCCTGGGAGAGGTATCCTTGCACTGTCGTAAGCAAGACAGTTGACTGAAATATTGAAATATTGAAGTATTCCCTGCTGATAGAATTCATGGGAAATCAGGACAAGATCACTTATGCTGCAGATCATGGAACAAGTCTTAATGTGGTTTAAAATAGAACGTGTCTTGCAAGCAATATAATGGAGCAATAGCAATGGCACCATCCATTGGAGGATGAAGCTTCCTTTCCAGACACACATTCTTCCATTTCCTTCAACAGCATTTAATTCCATTGAATGTCAGTTCATGCTGTTGATATGTTGTTTCTAGCTTGTCTCGGCAGCCGATGTCTGCATCAGAGTCTGTCTTTTCCCTCTACAGTTCTTTGGACATACTACTTCTTGCACCTCAAGATTCCTTTGTGGCTGTTTGGGACTTTGCTGAACCTGCACACTGAGGTTACTTTTCTTGGGAGATCCAGAAGTGGAGCCCTCTTCAGAGAAATCGGTGGGCTTGAGGTGCTGATTGCTGAAGTTACTCACAATTTGTTCCCTTTCATACAAATTACAGGACAATAAATCAGCTGGAGCAAAGCAAACATACACTCCATCAGAGTGACAGAACCCTGTGTGCTCCTGCCCTTGCGCAAACATTTCTAGCACTAGAAAAGGCTCTTATGACCATTTTTAGGCCTCATTACTTATTTTTCTCATGGCCTCCAGATATTCCTTTGGGACTTGGCTGGCAGAAAAATTACTCAAGGGACATGCTGATAATTACAGAGGAGGTAAATTGCCCCCACGCATTGAAACTGCAAGCACAGCAGAACACCTGGAGAAAGTTGCTGTTTTCGCCAGAGATCTTACAAGGAGGACTTGAAACTGTTTTTTCTTGAAATAAGAAGCAGTATGGCACACCCACATTTGCTTGTCTGGAGCCAAAGTCAGATCAGCCTGCTGTAATTAGTTTGAGTTCATGGGCCAAATGGCTGACAGAGGGGTTAGTGAGAATAAGTGAGATCACATTTGAATACAGAAATGGGAACCACATTGGAACCACAGCCTGGAGTCTCAATCTTGATCTCTTTATGGCAGGGGTGGGCAACTTGTGACCCTCCAGATATTTTGGCTGACAACTCCCATCAGCCCTCACCAGCATAGCCAATGATGAGAGATGGCGGGAGCTGCAGTCCAACAACATCTGGGAGGGGGGCACAAGTTGCCAAACCAGGCTTTATGGAGATTAGGGTTAATAAATAACATCCCCTCTCCTTTCTCCATGCATTGGTGCCTACAAGGTAATAATGAAGACCAAGTGCATTTGAGAATCAGAATTATGTGGGGGTTGGAGGTGCATTGCCGGTTGGCACTACCTCTCCTGACCTCTGGTAGTCTGATTTGGCATTTGGACTCTGTCTTGTTGACATGCCACCAGCTGTTGCATCCCCCACATGGCAAGTTGTTCAGCGTTCTTGGTCCCAAAGTGGGTAAATATATAGCCCTATTCTCATCCTTAAATCGCAGGATAGGGGATCAGGGTCATATCTCTTGGCCTTGCCCTAGACCGCCATATCCTAAGAGAAGGTGTGCATATGGCTCTACATGGGTGTAGTCACTGTACATGTAATCAGAAACCCTTGGATGGTTGTTATCACTGAAGGAAAACACAAAATTGAAGAATAACCATTTCTCACAAACCATTGGTTTTAGTTCATTTTATTATTTTTTTGTTGGCATTTTAGACATATTATCTTTTTTTGTGGATCAATGCAGAGAGAGCAAATATGCTGGTTAATCCAAGGGATGTTTACTTAGAAATAGGAGCTGTTGCACTCACTAGGACTTTGGACTAGATTGACTGTGCATCTGTCAAAAGGATGCATCCTGTTCAATCATAGAGTAGGACCATTGTCTTTTCTTGTAGGTAACTTGGCCTAATTATTTACAAAATCAGAAAAAAGGAAAGTGACCCTCATAATTTTTAATTCTTGGGTTCCTTTAGTTTGTTCTCCTCATCAGTTGCTCCCTGTTGTTCAGATCAGCCCTCCGCATGAGGATGTAGCATTTTGGGAGAAAGATGCAAACCAGTAAGCCAGCACTGGAGGTTAAAATAGAGAAAATTTCCACAGCCACCATGTATTTCCCTTTGGTGCTCAGGTAGGCTGGGACAAAGGAGAGCCAAACACTGCAAAAGACCAACATGCTGAAAGTGATGAATTTGGCTTCATTGAAACTGTAGGGGTGGACGAAAGTCCCTTACCTTTCGCCGAAGCTTTTTCGCGGTGGGGGGGAGCGTTTCTCTGCTCCCCCCGCGAAGTTCAGGCCGGGGGGGGAGGCTTCCCGCCTCGCCCGGCTGAAATTCAGGCCGGGGGGGGAGGCTTCCCGCCTCGCCCGGCCGAAATTCAGGCCGGGGAGGAGGCTTCCCGCCTCGCCCGGCTGCGAACTCGAAAGTAAAAAAAAAAAAAAACACGTCCCCTGATAGGCTACGTGACGATTCACGTAGCCTATCACGGCTAGATCTGGAAAGTCAGCCGTGATAGGCTACGTGAATCGTCACGTAGCCTATCACGGGTGACTTTAAAAAAAAAAAAAAAAGCGCGTACGCGAATGGCGGCCCCCATAGGGAGCCGCCATTCGCGTTCCTTATTTAGTTGCTGTAGTCTACGTCAATGTTTACGTAGACTACGGCGAAAATAAGGGCAACGCAAATAGCGTTGCCCTTATTTTCGCCGTAGTCTATGTAAACATTGATGTAGACTACAGCGACCAAATAAGGAAGGGGAATGGCGGCTCCCTATGGGGGCCGCCATTATCCGTACACACTTTTTTTTTTTTTTTAAAGTCACCCGTGATAGGCTACGTGACGATTCACGTAGCCTATCACGGCTGACTTTGCAAATCTTGTCACGTAGCCTATCAGGGGACGTGTTTGTTTTTTTTTCTTTCATTGCAATGGCGGGGGCGGCAGCCGGTCGAACACCGGACGAACCGCCGGCCGGACCCGCCGCCGGGAGGGACATTCAGGGAAGGTAAGTCCCGTCCCGGGGGGGGCGGGGGGGTGGAGGATTTCTCCCCGAAACCTGTTCGGGGGGCCGAACACGTTGGCGCTCAGCCCCCCGAAGTTTCGGGGAGAAATTCTCTGCCATCCATATGAAACTGTCAGGTAACTTCCTGGCTAAGAAAGCTACTGTGAAGCTGACAATAGACTGAAAGAACATGTAGCCCAGGACACAGTAGAACATGGTGATAGAACCTTCATTACATTCTGCCACAATTTCCCCAGTCAGTGAATGCCTGTCCATATCTGGGAATGGAGGAAAAGTACTCAGCCAAATCACACAAAGTCCTGTTTGAATCAAGGAGCAGGAAATGACTATCAAATTTGCCACCCTTTTCCCTACCCATTTCCTCATTCTGGATCCTGGTTTGGTAGCCATGAATGCCAGAACCACCGTGATGGTCTTTGCCAAAAGAGAAGAAAGTGCAAATGAGAAGATGATGCCAAAAGCTGTTTGCCGGAGAAGGCAAGTCAATGCTTTTGGCTTTCCAATGAACAAGAAGGAGCAGAGGAAACAGAAAAGGAGAGAGATGAGGAGGATGTAGGTGAGGCTCCGGTTGTTGGCTTTGACTATGGGAGTGTCCTGGTGCTTCACAAAGGTTCCAAGTACCAAAGCTGTGATCAGGGCAAGACCAGGAGCAGAGAAAGCTAAAGTGATCCCCAAAGGTTCTTCATAGGAGAGGTAGGTTATAACTTTGGGAACACATTGGATCTGCTCTATGTTTGAATAATGATCTTCTGAACATTCAGTGCAGAAATCCGTATCTGGAAAGAAAAGAGAGATTGAGAGGTTATGAAATCTACGACAGCAGAGGCCTTGAAACAACAATGTAGCAGGGTTCAAACATCATTTCCTTATTATTCAGCAGTGGCCACATACATACTCCGTAGTCCATATGTGCAAAACAAAAATAAAATAGAGGATGCAAATGTTTCTGAAAAAAATGGCTCCTCCAGGAAATTCCTGACTTGTGTGGTGGAAAGTAGAGGAAGGGGGACTTCCGGTTGGAGCCAATGTCGCCCTTGTAGCGTCCTGTGGAGTCTCCTCAGGATGCTATCTCAAACTGCTTTTTAAAAGGTTGAGAAATCTTTTTATCTCAACCCTGGAATGAAAAGGGGTGGCGAGAGCAGCTCTCAATAAGGTTTTGGAAGAACAGCTCTCTCTGCGTGATAGCAGGGGGGCTGAGCTCCAGGGCTAGTCTGCCAGAGCTTAACCATCGCTCAAAGCTGTTTGACCCTCCTAATTAATTAGGAGAAACTAGGGCTGACGTGCCCTAGTTAATTTCTATGGATTAAGAAACGCCAACAACATCTGAGGAATGGAATAAGAAATATCAAGAATATTTGAGGACCTGCAAGATCTGTTTGAAGAGAAGGATGACTACATTAAGGTGGCAAAAAGGATCTCCACCCACCCACCCCACACCCCCTTTGGCAAAAGCTGCAAGAAGCGGAGATACAGAGGAGTTACTTGCTCTGATAAAAACTTTGTCCTTGCCATTTGCGGAGCAGGCAAAGAGGCTGGATACCATCCAAAATTCCATTACTGCCCTTCAAGGGGCTATGGATTTAATTAATACCTCTTGGCAAAAAAGGGAGGCGAAGGTTAAGGAGTTGCAAGATCGACTGGCAGGGAATGAAACTACATCACAAGCTTTTTTCAATGATTTTTCTGTCAGAATTTCTCAACTGGAGGCGTCAGCGTGCAGGGCAAATCTACGTATTATTGGGATTAAATATTTACCTACTGATGTAAATCTGTCTAGTTTTGTAGATAAGTTCCTGCATGAGATACTGCCTGTGCCATCTGATTATTCATTTGATCTTGACCAGGCATTCCATGTGTCAAATGCCAAAGGGACTGGTTATACAATTATAGCCCAATTTGCAAGTATCTCTACAAAAAATTATATCCTGCATTTGGCAAGAGATGCTGGAAACCTTTTTTGGAAACAAGATAAAGTTATGCTATTTCCGGATTACATCAAAGAAATTGCTGATCAAAGAAGGCAATTTACTAAGGCAAAAAATTTGGCGAAACAAATGAATTTACAATATCATTTAAAAAATCCTGCTGCATTTTGCATCTTTTCTGAAGGCCTGATGAAGAAGTTCCCAAATCATGAAATGGCGGAGGCGTGGCTAAATGGAAAATCACGTGAGACATCTGTTCCTGCACCATGATCTGGAATCTACAAACATGTTTTGCTAACTGGTTATGTTTAGTCTGGAAGATACAGGCTAGGTCACAGATTTTTTTCTTTTCTTTTTTCTCTCCTTTTCTCTTTTCTAAAACTCTTTCTTTTTAAAATGGATATGATATATTGTACAATGTGTACACTCATTTATATATCTACTACAAAATATATTAGTGATTCTGTGAGGTTGCTTTTAAGCGTATTATATAATATTATAAAAGTTATTAGTGATGTATTATTATTATCTATACTTTTAAATCATTATTATTATTATTATTATTATTATTAATTTTTGGTTGGTTAAATTGTTAAGCTTTATTACTATATGTTAGCTGAAGGGCAATATATGGTTAAAAAGGTAAAGGTAAAGGTGTCCCCAACCAGTCGTGTCCGACTCTAGGGTGCGGTGCTCATCCCCGTTTCTAAGCCGAAGAGCCAGCGCTGTCAGAAGACGCTTCCGTGGTCATGTGGCCAGCATGACTGAACACCAAGGTGCACAGAACGCTGTTACCTTTCCCGCCGAGGCAGTACCTATTTATCTACTTGCAATTTCTTGCTTTCGAACTGCTAGGATGGCAGGAGCTGGGACTGAAGCTCACTCCGTCACGCAGCGCTCAGGTCTCGAACTGCTGACCTGCCGACCTTCCAGTCTGCAGTTCAGCGTCTTAACCACTGAATTGTAGGCCTGCTTCCTTGCTATAAGACTGATGATATGATATTGAAATGTTAAGTTGATTATTTATGTTGTATTGAATCGCCAATGTTATAGATGTAATTTTTAAGCAGAATGGGATTTGAAGTTTTTATATAATGGAGTTTAAATTATTTTTTTAAAAATAATTCTTTATATTTTTTTTCCTTTTTTATGTTTTGTTTCCCTTTTCTTCCTTCTCCTTCTTCTGTTTTCTTTTTCTTTTCCATTATTGCTGTTTCCTCTTAAGAATACTGTATTGTTTGGAAATTGTAGTTATTGATTAGGTTGTTGGTATTGTGTATTTCATTCATAAAGTTAAAAAATAGAATAAAAAGTATTTTCCAAAAAGAAGAAGAAGAGGAAGTAGAGGGAGGAACTAGAGGATCGGCTATCCTTGACTTGATCCTAACCAACAGAGATGACTTAGTGGATAAAGTAGCAGTTACAGAAACTCTGGGGGAAAGCAACCATGCTATACTTGAGTTCTTGGTTCTAAGGGAAGCAAAAGCCGAGTGTAGTCAAACGCGTACCATGGATTTTAGGAAATATTATTTTAATAAGCTCAGAACAATGATCAGTAAGGTCCCATGGCAAGCAACTCTAATGAGAAAAGGAGTCCAAGATTGGTGGGAACTTTTAAAAAAGGAAATTCTCTTGGCACAATTACAAACAATTCCAACAAGAAAAGGTGGAAGACAACAGAAGAAGCCAATGTAGCCTCAGAAAAAGCTTAGAGATGACCTGAAAACAAAGGAGGACGCATATAGGAAGTGGAAGGAAGGCCAAGCAACAAAGGAAGAGTACAGGCAGGTAGCACAGAATTGCAGGGATGGTGTCAGGGAGGCTAAAGCTGAGAACGAGCTGAGGTAAGCGAGGGATGCTAAAAGCAACAAAAAGGCTTTCTTCAGATACTCCTTAGTTCATATGTGCAAAGCAAACATAAAATAAGGATGCTTCAAATATGAAAGAGAAGGCAGTGCTTTGTGGTATAGCATGGTAATGTATGAACAGTAAGCCAAGAAATCTGTGTTTAAGATCTCACCTGAGCAGTACAAAATCACCCAGAAGTCCTTCACCCTCTCATTCTCTGATTCTCTTACTCTCTCACTCACTCACTCACACACTCACACACTCACTCACTCACTCACTCACTCTGTCTCTCTGCCTCTGTCTGTCTGTCTGTCTGTCTCTCTCTCTCTCCCTCTGTCACACACACACACACACAAAACCAACCAGTGAGAATTTCCATGGGTTTAGTCAACCTCAGACCAAGCCTTGCCACTCCATGAGGTAGGCAAGCAGAGATTGTCTCCAGCCCCAGCCAGGCTGTCCCCATCAGTCTATCACCTGTGTGCATGTCTCTTTTGCTTCTGTCAGTCCCACACCCTCTTCATGGGGGTGGGGAGACACAGACCAGAACATGCACACACACTGGAGAATGGGGAGAAACACAGACACACAGATGCACACTAGGGGGAGCAGGAGAGACATACACACACCGGGGGTTGGGGAAAGATCCAAACATATACAGGAGGGTGGGGAGAGACACAGACCCACAAACTCACAGACATGGGTGTGGGTGGAGATATATACATCCACAGTTTTACTGTAGGGTGGGGAGACACAGAACACACAAACCTACTGGTGCGACAACCCATGCTATCTCAGCGTTGGGGGATTCCAGGCTGTCTGGGTGTGGGGAGGGGGCAATCTGTGTTGTTGTTGTAGGGGTGTGTGATCGGTGTGATCTGTTGTGGGGAGGGGAAATTCAGGGCTCTCCTAGGGTGGTGGGTAATTCTGGTTGTTGCAAGGGGGGGCAATCCAGGTTGTCATTTTGGAGGACAGAATTAGAATTCCTATTCTACAAATACAAATTTGATTTAAATAGTATTCCACCAACTCCAGTACAAGAGGAATATCTTTTATGTGAGAACTCTTTCACTTCTTCAGAAATCTTGACTAAAAAAATGGTCACCAACCTGTTCCTAAAGCCACTCTTAAAGAAAACCATGGCAGACCTCCCATTCTGGAGCATTTATCGCATGACTGCTGAGAAGGGAAGCATTTTATTTTCAAGGTTCTATTGAACACAATGAAACATCGCCATCTAGAGGCTGTTTAAATGGTGTAACAATCTGACATTAAAAGATGGTTTATTCATTCCGGATCTTTTTGGAGCGAAATAGCCAGGAAATTCCTCTGGATGTGCCCGGGGGTTAACGACATCATGAAAAGGACCCACAAACCTCCATGACTAAGCAATTTCAATAGAATAAAAGCTCCATGTGAAGCAGCCCTAAAAGTCACTTTTGACAAATGGAGGGGCTTTTTTCACTTTTTGTTTTTAAACTGCTCTTTCTCCCTCAAACTTTCACCAATATTCGTGATATTTTCAGGATATGTAAAATGAACACTTCTTTCTGACATCTGAAAGTTTTAGAGAGATTGGTGAAAATATTCCCATTTTATAAAAGTTAGAACAACCCAAGCCCTGATCACCATTGAACATGGAATGCTTAAACACACACACACACACACACACACACACACACACACAACCTCATGAGACTTAAGAAAATAATAAAATGTGAATAAACACCAGAATCCTTCTCCATGGCATCTACCTTTCTGTATGCAGTAATTTCTTTCTTTTGGGGTATGGAGAGATATTTAATTACATGACTAACATAGAGTCAGCCATAGAGCTATCATGATCCAAAACACACAACATTTTTATGGGATGACATGGCAATGCATTCTTTATTGGTAGCTACCTACATATATCTTTCTTCTTTCATTTGCATGTGAAGCACATTATTAACTAAATCAACTAAATCAAACCACACATCCAATGTTTTGAGTGTTGAAAGGCATAACCAAGCATCACTAGGGGCCTGTATGTGAAAGGGAGATTTACGTTCTTCTATAACAAGGCCTCTGGCTAAAGCCTGATATTCAAGGATAACTAACATATTCCTACTCCTTCCAGATCAGGGGCCATGCTAATTTTGATTAGAAGAACACTTCTTTCTGGCATCTGTAGGTATGGGGGAGAATTTCTCCCTGAAATATCGGGGGCCCAAGTGCCAATGCATTCGGTCCTCCGAAGGTTGTTCGGGGATAAATTCTCTACCCCCCGCCCCCCCCCCGGGATGGGACTTACCTTTCACGAATGTCCCTCCCAGCAGCGGGTCCCGGCGGCGGTTCGGCAGGTCTTCGTCAGGGGCGGGGGTGGCAGCCGGTCTTTCGACCGGCTGCCGCCGCTGCCGCCATTACAAGAAAAGTTAAAAAAACGCCCCTGTGATAGGCTACGTAATGATTAACGTAGCCTATCACGGCTAGATTTGCAAAGTCAGCCGTGATAGGCTACATTACGTAACGTAGCCTATCATGGGTGACTTTAAAAAAAAAAGCGCATACGGCTAATGGCGGCCCCCATAGGGAGCCGCCATTCGCGTTCCTTATTTGGTCCCTGTAGTGTACGTAAAGATTTACGAAGACTACGGCGACCAAATACGGAATGCGAATGGCGGCTCCCTATGGGGGCCACCATTTGTGTACACGCTTTTTTTTTTTTCAAAGTCACCCGTGATAGGCTACGTGACGATTAATGTAGCCTATCACAGGTGACTTTGCAGATCTAGCCATGATAGGCTACATTAATCGTTGCGTAGCCTATCACAGAGGCGTTTTTTTTTTTTTCTTTTGAAGTTCGCAGCCAGGGAGACGGGGCGCTTCTCCCCGGCCTGAATTTCAGCTGGGCGAGGCGGACATGCCAATGCATTCTTTGTTGGTAGCTACCTACATAATCTTTCTTCTTTCATTTGCATATGAAGCACATTATTAATGAAATCGAACCACACATCCCATGTTTTGAGTGTTGAAAGGCATAACCAAGCATCACTAGGCCTGTATGTGAAAGGGAGATTTACGTTCTTCTTTAACAAGGCCTCTGGCTATAGCCTGATATTCAAGGATCACTAATATATTCCTACTCCCTCCAGATCAGGGCCATGCTAATTTTGATTACATTAGTTTTGCTTGATATAGTATGATACGTAGTGCACTTGACATCTGTGAAGACAATGCCTCCTACCCTTTTGATAGGAAACCTTCCCTCGTGGACATGGAACACAATCATAACAGCAAAATGGCTCCCCTTCCTTCTTTTTCCTGCTGTAACCAGGATGGCAGTTGTCATTACACAGGGAACGGGGCAGCACCTAATCAGAAATATCAGTGCAGAAGGGTTAGGAATGAGGAAGATATGTTTTGAGAGTTGTGGATTCATTTGCAGGTTTAAAGAAACGTGGTGTTCTAAACGTGGTAGATTTCCTATGAATTTGTTTGTTAATAATACTTCTTTGCCACTTCATATAGCAAAGTCTCTAAGCAGTTCACATACTAACGTATTAAAATTACTGTTAGAAATATACTGTTAGTAAAAACAATTACATCTAGTATGACAAAAATATAATAAAAAGAATAAAATGGACAAGCATGACAACTATTTATTACAAGGCAAGAGAAGCTTGAGTAAAGAGGTGCATTTTCAGAAGGGGATTAAACACATCCTGTTTTCTGCCTCCTGGACTACATGAGGGAGAGTGTTCCAGAGGGAGGGCATCACTACTGAAAAGGCCCCCCTTTGAGATTTCAGATCAGTCCGCCGTTGAGACATTTTCTCAGTATAAGATATAGAAAGTAATCCCCGCTGATTTCTGGTTATACTGATGGAATGAGATTCTCCCAACTCAGCCTTAACATAGGGCCACAGCTATGGCCCTATAATATTTAGATATTGTTGTTATTGTTGTCTACCACCTGGATATGTTGCATATGACATTAAGTTAATTTTAAACGAACTAATAAAAAATAAGCTGTGCTAAATCAGACTCATATGAATAGCCATCTACAATTTTTCATCAAAAAAAACTTTAGCTTCTTTCTGTCTCACCTGGTTAAACATCCTAGGCCACACAATGCTTTTATCTTCAATTGTTAACTGCTTTCCACGAGGAGCCTGTGGACTGAACCTTCCCACTTGAACTCTCAGAAAAGACTGATTTGGGAAAATTACCCAGTTGGTAACATCAAATCCTGTGACTACTTCTCCATTTTCATCAAACTGTATTGTCTCTCCTGCACTGTTGTTGAAGGAGATGCCCCTTAGAAAAGAATGGAGCTAAATTCAAAGAGGAAAAGATATAATGGGACAGCAAAGTATTTTCATGATCACATTGACAAGTACCTATCCTAGATTTGTTGAGAGTATTTTACATTTGTCTGGGTCTAGCCCCCTAAAGGCTTTCCCTGAGATTTCTATGGCTGGAGAGATGCAAAGTCTGTCTCCCAGGAGGAGTTGTCTTTCTCCAATTGCTAACCAGGTGGAAACAGAAATTTGATGAATTAGGTATTGAGTCATCACACCCCTATCCTGTCTTAATGTGACCCTTGAGAAAACTACGTTACTGATCAGGGGTCTATGGAAGAAGAGATGGAAACAACGAGCAAACTGATAGTACTTAACCTTAATTTAACCCAAATAACTCATGCATCATGGCCCCATTCAGGCATTCTTGTTACCATGTTTACTCAACACATGAGGGGAGAGTGTGCTCCAGCCCCACCCTGCTCTTTTGCTACATCCATCGCACTGTACGTGTGGAGGGCAACAGCTGGAAGAGAAGAGCTTCCTGTATCAATGGAGGCCCCATTAAGAAGCCTGTTTAAGAACCCATGGATGCAGGAGTCGCTCCTCTTCAGACCGTCACCCTCCATGTACACAGAGTGACAGATGTGACAGCAGAGAGGGGTGGGGCTGGAGCGTTCCCTCTCCTTGTGTGTTGATTGAATGTGGTAACATGAATACCTGAATAGGGCTCATGACTTTAATGCTCCATTGAGAAGCTGGGAAGCAATTTGTGGTAACTACACCCTTCTCTGGACAGCGAAAGCCTAGCTACACTAATCCATGGTCTGATAACCTCTCATCTGGATTCTGCAATGCGTTATATGTGGAGCTGCCTTTGAAAATGGTCCAGAAACATC
Organism: Heloderma suspectum; assembly: GCF_057233095.1. Classification (NCBI taxonomy): domain Eukaryota; kingdom Metazoa; phylum Chordata; class Lepidosauria; order Squamata; family Helodermatidae; genus Heloderma; species Heloderma suspectum. Next base: position 87,321,524 of record NC_139463.1, on the reverse strand, counting down.
AGCTAGTCCAAAATAGGGCAGCAAGACTGTTAGCAGGGACTAGCCAATGAGATCACATTACACCAGTACTTTTCCAGCTGCACTGGTTGCCAGTCCATTTCCGGGCCCAATTCAATGTGCTGGTATTAACATTCAAAGCCCTTAATGGCTTGGGGCCAAGTTATCTGAAGGATTCCCTCCTTCCATATGTGCCTGTCTGGACACTAAGATCATCCTCAGTGGTCCTTCTCTGTGAGCCCCTGTCAAAGGAAGTGAGGTGGGTGGCTACCAGGAAGAGGGCCTTTACTGCTGTGTCACCCCGGCTGTGGAATGAGCTCCCTAGAGGGGTTTGCCTGGCACCTATGTCGTACTTCTTCTGGCACCAGGTGAAGACCCTTTTATTCTCCCAGTATTTTAGCATGTAAGCCTCCTGGTCTTTTATCTTTGGCGTTTTAGATCTGTATTTTAAATCTCTGCATTGCTGCTAGGTTTTATTCTGGTTGTACTGTTCTATTGTGGTTTCAAGCGTTCATATTTTATGGTTTTATGCTGTGTTTTGTGGTTTTAATTTTTGTGAATTGCCCAGAGAGCTTTGGCTATTGTGTGGTATAGAAATGAAAGAAATAAAAAAAAATGCAATTAATTAATTAATATAGAGTGGACCTAATAGAGCTGAAAGGTTTTTACATGGATTTTGATGGCAGTGGCATCAGCTTACATTTCCCACAGCCACCAATCACTCCAAACAAAGAAGAGATGAGGTTTTGAGTGAAAATACCTGCCATGCCTGCAGATTCAAGGGCTCCAGCTTTCTTCCGGCCACCCATGACCTGTGTTGTGATCTGGATTCATGGATCGACTGTAGAGCATGCGCCACAGCATGGGCAGCACTGTGAACACTGTAGCTGTGACCAGTCATGCTCATCTCAAAGAAAGTTCCAGGGAGGCTCTCCAGTTCCTCCTCCCCACTGCAGCCTTGATTTATCACCTCACCCTCATTTGATTTTTTCAATGAACACTTGAAAACCTTCTCCCAGAAATCATGGATGAATCCATCTTGTTTTGCCCAGGAAGGTTTTACACTCTGAAGAAATTGCCTGAATCCTAGCGGTTCCTTTGAGGGAACTGCAAAGGATAGCATGCCATGGAGGGACTGTATATCATAGCCCCTTAGACTGGTGCTTGCTGTGAAATCCCAGTATGCTGTCATAATCCATACCTTAGTTGTAGGGGAATCCAGCACTGCCCTCTGAAGAAATGAGCTTATTTTAATTATTAATGGATGTTCAGCATCAGAAAAAAATACATTGGCTTTCGTTTCCATGAAGGCTGAATTGTATTCCAATTCCCCATGCAACGACCCTGCCTTTCCAGCATGTTTTTGAAAAAATGCTGGCATTTTTTCTATGAAGACGACACAGATGCCTCCCTGTGACAGCATTGGCAGTAATTTTTGCAAACGCCCTTCTCCATGAATATTATCCATAGTAAAGAGCCCAATCCATGTCCATTTGAAATGCACAAGCAACTGGACAATCCCAGTGTACTGCTGAGCTTCATTTGGGACCATCTGGTATACAGAATGGGAGACTGTTTTGTCACCCCAAGCTGGGAGAAATGCTCCACAAGTCAGCTGAAATAGAAGGTAAAGATATTTCATGAATTGAATACATTTTTGTGTGCAGTAAGTGTACACATCTAATCACTTCTACCAAATGACAGATGGGGTAAAAATTGCCTGCATGGATAAATGAGGTCTAGATATCATAATGTATCTCTTGTACCACTTCATGCTTCAGTTGAAGTCTCAGTTGATGGAACCCTCTCTCAATGAGCCCCCCCCCACACACACACAGAGAGAAAAGTGGGATGTTACGGATATGGCTCATCTAAAGCTTCATCCCTGACATGCTAGTTATATTCAGGGATTAAAAATGTATTATACAAAATATGTATAGAAACACATTGTCTGTCTTAGAATCAATTACCTGTAACAGGCCACTGAGTCCAACCCACTGCTCACTGCAAGAATCCAGCTTAAAGTATCCTGACAGATGGCTGTCCAGTCTCTGCTTGAATACCTCCAGTGACAGAAAACTGACCACCTCCCTAGGCATCTGGACCCATTGTCTGACTGCTCTGATGTACAACCAAAATCCTCCTTCATGTAACTTAATTTGTTTGTTTGTTTAAAACATTTGTATATCATTAAGGTCTCATGGCGCCTTACAAAGAAAATCAATTTAAACAGTATAAAACAATAAAGAATTTAAACAGCTAAAAGCATATTAAACCATTCAACAGGCTATGTTATTTCATGTCCTACAGCCTTGGATGCTAGAGACAAGGTTGTGGCCCTCTCTTTCAGGTCCTTGAAAAGTGCTATGCTATCTCCTCTCTGTCTACTATGTTAAAGGCTAAACATACCTTGATCATCTCTGTTGCCAAATTCGTTACAATTTATCTGAATCCTTCTTAAAGTGTGGTGTCCAGAACTGAACTTAGTATTTGTGGCCTGGTCTGACTAGCACAGTTAGAGGGCAGAGATTACTTCCCATGATTTTGAAACTATACTTCTATTGATGCCACCTGAAAATGCATTCGCCTTCTTTACAGCCACATCGCACTGCTGACTCATATTCAGCTGGTGGTAGATTACAAGCCCAAGATTCTTGTCATATGCGCCAGCCAGGCATTCCCCATCTTATACCTGTGCATTTGATCTCGCCTCCCCGCAAATTAAGAACTTTGCACTTGCCTCTGTGAAATTTCTTTCTGTTCCTTTCTGCCCCGTTTTCTAACCTATCAAAATAATTTTGAATTTTGTTGCTGTCTTTAAGCTAATAGCTACCACACCAATTTGGGTCATCTGCACATTTGATAAGCATTTCCCCAACTCTCCCTCCAAGTCATTACTAAAAATTTTGATGAGTACAGGGCCCAGGACCAAGCTTGGCAGTACCCAATGCAATATCTCCCTCCAGTTTGACTAGGAACTATCGATGATGGTTCATTGAGCATGCCTCTTTGACTATGAGCCTCATCATAGGCGCTCTCTCTCACTCTCTCTGCAAAGCAGCATGGGGGAGGTGTGGCTTCGTTGCTGTCAGCTGTTTACATGAAGGGGTCACCATCTTCTTCTTCCTTGCTGGCCCGCTCCGTGCTCAGTTTGAGCCTCTCCTGACCCAGCCAAGAAAATTCTTCTCCCAGCCCAGGTCGATAGGCAGGCATGAGGGGAACAGGGGAGACTGTGATTTTCCTCCTAGCCCAATGGCTTCTTTTTCCCAGGCTGTGGTTATAGCAGAACTGCACACACTTACACACAGCCATTAAAACAGGTTCACATCTAAATAGTGGATTATCTCCAATTTATTTATGTATTTATTTATTTAGTGGGGAAAAGATAAAAAACAGCTGGATGTGCCCTGGAGGTTGACGGCATTATGTAGATGACCCGCAAACTTCCATGAGTGACCAATCACAAGCGCAGGATCAATGCCTTGTGGAAAGGCAGCCTATGGTTCTCCAGCCAGCTGTGCAACCACAGAGATGCTGCATTTTCTACTAACTGACATTCCCAAGAATTCCTCAAAGGCAGCCCCAAATACAATGCATTGCACACTCCAATCTACAGAGTAATAGTGCATGGATAAAACGATGGGCAGGCAATCACTGTCTCGGAGATGTTGTAGCTTGCTCACTAGCCTAAGCTGGTGAACATCATTGTATGCCAGAAAACAGAAGTGTGCATTCCTTTAAAAAAGAAATGAAACATGAAATCAATGTGTTCACATTTGTTCTACATTTGTTTAATGTAAAGAGAATGTAAAAAAAGACAAAAAGAAGACATTTGAAGAAGAAATAAGTTCATTTTCATTTTCACATTTTTTTCACATTTACATTAGTGAGCTCTGACTCTGACTGAAATTTAATGTGCATGACAGCCTGGAGGAATAGTAGAAAACTTGGATGGAGAAAATGCCTTGTTTTCCTGCCATCAAGAGCATGATGGTGGGGGTAGAGATGTGAAGGTCAAGAAAAAACTGGGAAAATCCAGGGGAAAAAATGGGGTCTTTCAATTTTCCCCTCCTAAGAACCTTGTTTTGCCACACACACACACACACACACACACATTTTGGAAAAAAATGAGCAACTTTGGATTATGAAATATTTTGTTTTAAAATGATGACTACATTTTAGAAGACGAACTATGTAATAAGAAGACTTTTGTAGGAAAACAAGAGATCTAAACTTTCTGGAGATTTGGGTTGGAAATTCATCACCACCATCATCATCTACCCTTTAGGATTCATTAAATATATTCCATTGTTTATTAATATTATTGATCGAATGTGTCTTTTACTGATATACAGTTAGGGACATTTAAGGATGCTCCAAGTCATGCTCGGTTTCCCAACATGCAACTAAGGTAATTATATCATTACATCTAAGGAAAATGTTGTTCTTGCCAGTTTGGGGTGTGGGCCATACAGTGCTCTGTTTCTGGGCTTGTTCTGGTACCCTCCATGTACCCTCCATGTCTGATACCCCCCATGGTGCCCACCATGGTACCCGCGTCCTCCTGATTTTTACTTTACGGTATTGTTTTTAAAGGACTTACAAGCAGCTGGGACTGCTTCAAAGCGAAGTGAGGGCCTCCAGCCCCTGCCTTTACAACTGTCGCATGCATGGCTTTGGCCTGCACATGGGGCTCAGAGACATGCGTAGGAAATTAAGATGGCTGGATGGCTGCAGGTTGATACTTCCCTCTGCAACATACCCTGCCATCAAGACCAAGAAGGGGGGAGAAGAAGATGGGACCCTGGTGGCTGCTGTTTGGTGAGATCCGGCATATGCAGGGGTTAGAAAGCAGTGAGGAGGTAGGGAGACCAGTGGGGGCCTAGGAAGAGCAGCAGGAGGCCCTCCAGAGGGTTAGGGGAGCCAGCTTCAGGTGTCCTGGGGGTGTTGTGCAGCGCAGTGTCCTTATGTCTGAATGGAGGGCAGATGCATACGTGTGTGTCACACAAGGGGAGAAATAAAGGTTTTAGGGGCGCTCTCCAGGGGGGGGGCTTTTGGAGGGATCCTAAGGAGAGTGAGTTTGATTTAGTTGGGGTTGCAATGAACCGAAGGGCAGGCCCTGTGTGTATTCATGGACGTGTGCATTATGAGGACATGGCATCTTTGCTATTGTGTGTGTGCACGCGCACATGCGCAAATAGCTGGATTGGTGTGTGTATGTGTGTGTAAAAGAGAGAGAGAGAGAGAGAGAGTAGGGCCGTGCACCGCTTCGGCCCAAAGCCCGAGCTGTGCACCACTTCGGCCCACCTCCAAGGCAAGGAATAGTTAGAATGGTGACTCCCTGTATTTTCTGCATTTCCCCATTCCCCAGAATGCCAAGATGGCTGCTGGCGTGTCCCCAAAGGCTCTAGGAGCTGGCAGCAGCAGCGGCTCCCCTGGGAGCACTGGCGGCAGCTCGCAGCTCGCCTTCATTGCGAGCTGCCAGCACTGGCCTCACTTAAGCCTGCACAGGCTCCCTGCAAGCAAGGAACCCATGAAGGCTTCTGCTGAGGCAGGAGTCGTCCTCCAACCAGGCACCCTGCCCTCCTTGCAAGGAAGGGAGAGAGCACAGTTGCAGGGTGACTCCCGCCCTCATGCCTGTCAAATCTGCATGGTCTGCTTCAGTGCAAGAAAGGAGGCCGTGCAGGCTTGACGGGCAGTGCCTCCCGCCAATCACCCCTTCGTCCCCCCTTGCAAAGAGGGCAGGAGGTTGGCGGGCTGTGCCGGGCAGCACCCACAGCAGCAGCTCCCTCAGCGGTGGCTCCCAGGGTGGTGGCAGCCTCCCCCCACACGGAACTAGGGATGGACGGAACACTTACCTTCCGTTCCATTCTGTGTCCACGGTGGGGGGGAGGTGATCCGGTCCTCCCCCCGGAATCCTCCCCCCTGGCTCCACTCCACGGCCATCCGGCCGCTGGGCAGCCCTGCAGGGATGCAAATGGCGGCTGTCATAGCCGCCCGCCATTTGCGTCCCTGTATTTAGCTGTGATTTAGCTGGGTTTTTCCCCCCTGCTGTGATAGGCTACGTAAACACTTACGTAGCCTATTACAGCCTCTTCAGGGACACAAATGGCATCCCTGCGATAGCCGTGATAAGCTACATAAGTATTTACATAGCCTATCACGGCTATGAAGAAGAGGAAGCGAATGGCAGCCATAGGACAGCCACCATTCGCAAAGCAGCGTGGACGGGAGCAGGTAAGTGCTCTGTTTTGCGTGCCTTTTGTGGGTTGGGGGCGGCTGGGATTTCATCCCGCGTGCCTTTTGTGGGTTGGGGGGGTGGGGGTTTCATTCCGCGATGGATTTCGGGGGTCCAAATGCACTGGCATTCGGCCTCACTGAGATCCGTCGCAGAATTCTCTGACATCCCCACACGGAACTAGGGCCCAGGTGAGGAGCTGGGGTTGGCCGGCGTGCTGGTGAAGGCGACGCGTGATTCGTATGTCTGAACCCCACTTCGGCTTCGTAGTGGGAGCAAGAGCAGGTGTGTGCGGCTGGTGAGCCAGGGTGGGACAGACTGTGCGGGCAGTGATCTGGGGTAAGAGAAAGAGATGGGGCAATGGCTGACAGAGAGAAGGAATAGAGAAAGAGACTTTTCTCTCGGAGAAATAGGTTTCTGTTGGCACAGAAAGCTGTGCATGCCAAGGAGCTGTTTTGTGTGTCAGGGCTCAGATGCCACCTTGTTTACTTTTCCTTTGCAACTAGCCATGGCAGCCACTAGTTTGTGGTGGTGCTCAAGACAGTTTCTCAAGTTACCAAACATACCGTGGGGCCAAAGAGGTTGCAGACCTCTTGCTGAGATGCTGTAGCCGACAGTCAATGGGGGAAGGGCAAGCATCAAGACTCCTTTCTGGATCCTTCACATGTGGGGGTGAGGGGAATTGCCAGAGTTAAAGGGTCCCAAATTCTGCCTGCCTTAGGTCTTTCTCCAGCTCTGAGGCCTGGAGTCGATTGCCAGCTAAGCAGTCAGTCTCTCTCTCTCTCCCCCGCCAACTCAGTGGGATGCAGCTGAAACAGCCTCAGCCTCCCCCTCTCTCTTCCCTATCATTCCAAATAGATAAGAGAGTCTTCCGCGGCTAGATTTCCCTTCAGTCCAGATTTCCCTGACCTCCACCCCAACCAATTCCTCTCACACAGGAACAGATGTTGTACAGCAGTCATCCTCTGCCTCCAGCTCTTCCTACATCTGATATTTTATGGAGTATTTGCTGAAGTTCCTAAAATATATAATGTATAACTCAGTTTGCTCATAAAACTATACTGTTTGGTATATTAAATTTAAAACTATACTTTATGCAGACAATAATTACAAATGTACTGCATTTACTTTTAAACGTTTTTCATTTTAATGATAATTATATGAGAAAACCAAGTTATACGTAATGTATTTTATGTTCCTGAATTAGCAAAGTGACTACAAATCTTTAAAGAGCTGTAAAAATATAGGAATTGTAGTTTTCAATTATCCATTAAACTTTCATTATTTTCCAGATGAAAAAAAAAAGAATGCCAAAACACAACATTTTATACCATCAAAAATTTCCAGATATTTTATGTGGGAATTGGTGAGGATTTAATTTCAGTCCAGTTTTGATAGGAATTTAACAAAATTAGTTAGATCTCGCATATCTGGGGGGGTGGGGAGAACCTTGCATTTTTTGTTTTTTGTTTTTAAAATGAATGTGGGGAAAACTGAAACTGACATATTCGCCCACTCCGAATCCATGTCTCTAGGTGCTGGTAGGTGCTGGGGGTGTGGAATGGCAAATATTAAGCCCACCTTCTGAATCATGCATATCTGGGGTGTGATGGGGGAACAGCCAGAATTGAATGTCTGCTTAACTCTGTCTGCCTGCCTGGTTATAACTTCTCTGAAAACATAGTTTTATTCTTCCAGAAACGCAAAGTGTTTCAGCCAAATTATTAGTAATGTCCTTCCTTGGGACCATAAAAACAGAAAATATATTAGTTTAGTATATCATCAATAACTACTAACATCAAATAATACACATGGCAAAAATGGTATGTGTATACTTACAATTCTTTAAAAGGCCTTCAGAGACCTCTGTCAGGGCTGTCTCTTACATTTGAAGATGATGGAAGGTGTTACAATTTATACCATACAACAGAACTTATCAATCTGCTACACAGGCGTTAGTCATAACTCGTGATTAAATGTCAGGGACAACTGGTTGTACTGGTACTCCAAGGAGAAGTGTCTCTAGCTGTAAGGTCTGAATTACATGAGGGGAAAACCAATCCACCCCCTCCTTGAGGTCATGTGGAACTAAGGTTTTAAGTCTCAAAAGCCACTTCATTGCCTTTCTGCACAAGATCTTCTCATTCTCTGGGTTTATCATTGTTCTGATGGCCTTTTTAAAAATTGCAAGTATTAAAGATCTGGCATATGCGGGGGTTAGAAAGCAGTGAGGAGGTAGGGAGACCAGTGGGGGCCTAGGAAGGGCAGCAGGAGGCCAGCCAGAGGGCTCGGGGAATCAGCTTCAGGTGACTTGGGGGTGTTGGGAAGCATTGTGCACTTACGTGTGAATGGATGGCAGGTGCATATGTGTGTGTCATCAAAAGGGGAGAAATAAAAGTTTTAGGGGTGCTCCCCAAAGGGGGGCTTTTGGAGAGAGAGAGCAGGGCCATGCACCGCTTTGGTCCAAAGCCTGAGCTGTGCACCACTTCGGACCACCTCCAAGACAAGGTGACAGGGGCCTGAAGCGGCCCAAAGCAAATGGGTAGCTCCAAAGGGCTTTGGTGTGCTTCAAAGCAATGTGGAGGCCCAGCTGCCACACTGTCCCCACCGCCGCCACCCCCCCCCCAGCTCCTTGCCTGGATCCTGTGGACGTGCGCCGGCAGCCGTCTTGCAGTTCTGGAGGGGGGAGCCATTGTTAGAATGGCGACTCCCTGTATTTCCTGTATTTCCCCATTCTCCAGAATGACAAGATGGCTGCTGGCGTGTCCCCAGAGGGCCTAGGAGCTGGCAGCAGCAGTGGCTTCCTTGCGAGCAGCCAGCATTGGCCTCACCCAAGCCTGCATGGGCTCCTCGCAAGCAAGGAACCCATGAAGGCTTCCGATGAGGCAGGAGTCATCCTCCAACCGGGCACGCTGCCCCCCTGCAAGAAGGGAGAGAGCACAATTGAAGGGTGACTCCCGCCCTCATGCCTGTCAAGTCTGCATGGTCTCCTTCGGTGCAAGGAAGGAGGCCGTGCAGGCTTGATGGGTGGTGCCTCTCGCCAATCACCCCTTCTTCGGTCCTTGCAAATAGGGCAGGCGGATGTGGTGCCTAAATGTTGGTGGGCTTTGGCAGGCAGCGCCAGCAGCAGCGGCTTCCTCAGCGGTGGCTCCCAGGGTGGTGGCGGCGGCCTCCCCCTCCCATGGAACAAGAGCCCAGGTGAGGAGCTGGGGTTGGGCGGCATGCTGGGGAGGGCGACGCTGGATTTGGATGTCTCAACCCTGCCTTGGCTTCTGTCAAGGGCTCCTTGGAGGGCTCTCTCAGTCTCATCCAGTAGCCAAGTCCAGCCACAGACAAAGGGATTCTTTTCAAAGCTTTATTCTTCTTTAACAACTTAACAACTCTACAGGTAGCAACTAGATCTGAGCAGCAGAGTACCTATGCCCTAAGTTGGAACAGTTGGTCCCCGTTTGAAAGGGAATTACTGGCAGACCCCTGAACGTAAGGACTAGGGAGAGTCCCTCCCCCTTTTCCCTTGGATCCTCGGGGCGCAGCCGTTGTGTGTGCGCCAACCGGGCACTACGCTCCTTTCCGCGCCCTCCATCTGGCGCCGCTCTCTGTGTCTGCGTCGCAAATCCACTAAGTCTCCTATCTGTGCTCGGTCACTCCCTGGATGGCTAACTAAACTAGGAATGCGGGTGGGAGGAATCTCCATCAGCTGTGGGCCCTGGGAAAGAGGAGCGCGCTCCTCTCCCAGGAGCAACTGCTCTTCCTCAGAATCAGAACTACTCTGGGATTCTATGGGCTCAATGTCCACCCTGACAGCTTCGTAGTGGGAGCGAGAGCAGGTGTGTGCGGCTGGTGAGCCAGGGTGGGACAGACTGTGTAGGCAGTGATCCGGGGTGAGAGAAAGGAGGCAAAGGCAAAGAGGCTCCTGAGAGCTCCAACTGAGTTGGGGGGTGGGGGTGGCCTGAGTACTCCCAGCAGCTCTGTGGGCAGGAAGCTTCAGTCTGTTTCCCACCTCCCAGCTGAGCACAGCAGAGCAGAGGAAGCTGCTCCAGTTGGTCCAGGGACTACAGAAGCAAGCAAGCTCCCAGAGAGCGAGCGACCAGGGCGAGCGAACAGGAGGAGCAAACAGGAGTTGGCCAGGGGTGTTCGGCTGGCGGAGGCCCTGCCATCAATGTGGAGGCCCCTAACATTTTTTAAAAAAATTGTAACAAACACTTCCACACCAGTGGGACTCTGCTTTTAACCTCTAGTGAGTAGAGGACCAGGCACAGGCTAGTCTAGAGCAATCAGAAAGCTAGACACAAAACAGGAAAAGAGGCTATGGAAGGACAGGACTCTCCAGTGGTGGTGACCTGCAAGGCATGTGCAATGTTTGTTTTCTTGCCTGAGAACAACATGGCCTACACCTGCAACAAGTGCAAGTTGATCACGCTGCTGGAAGACGAAGTAAGAGGACTGGAGCGGCAACTGCTGGCCCTCCGGGGAATAAGAGAACACGAAGAGTTCTTCTTAGACAGAATGTTGGAATTACAGCAGCAAAGTGAAGACCAGAAGCTTGAAGAGCAACAGCAAGCTGAGGCAGAAGAGAGAAATGCTGAGGTGAGGGAAAATGGAGTAGAGGATACTCCTTGGAAAAGAGTGACAGTTAGGAGAAGAAGAACTAGATGCCACTCTGCACCAGTGGAAGCAGTGGAGCTGTGGAACTGATTCCAGTTACTTGAGGATGAGACTGGAGGACAGCCTGCAAAGGGAGAATTACAGGGAACCTACATGAGAGTGAGCAAGAGGCTGAAGGTCAGTCAAGCAGAGGTGATGAAACCCAGGCCTACAACAAGGAGAAGAGAAGAGTAGTAGTAGTGGGAGACCCTTGCTGCTTGGGATTGAAACGCAAGTATGTCGCAAAGACCCGTGGACTCGCCAGGCATGTTGTCTCCCAGGAGAACAGATTAGAGATGTGGCAGAAAGGTTGCCTGCACTCATAAAGCCCACTGACAGGTATCCCTTTCTTCTCATCCATGTGGGAACAAATGATACTGCCAAGTGGAGCTACGAAGAAATCACATCAGACTTTGAAGCTTTGGGATGGAAACTCAAGAACTTTGGGGCCCAGATAGTTTTCTCATCCATCTTTCCAGTAGTTAGAAGAGGGATAGAAAGGGAATGAAAAATACTCCAGGTGAATGACTGGCTAAGAAGGTGGTGCCGGCGGGAGAGATTTGGATTCTGGGACCACGGGCTATACTTCCTGGAAGATGGGCTGTTGGCAAGGGATGGGTTGCACCTCACAAAGGCTGGGAAGAATGTGTTTAGCCACAGCATGAAGAACTTCATCAGAAGGGCTTTAAACTGAATCCTACGGGGAAGGGAGACGTAAAGTTTGGGTAACAATGGATGAAGGCTCATGCACCGCAACAGAGAGAACAGCTCTAATAGCACCCTATAATAGTCTTCAGAAACATGTAGGAAGAAAGCCAGACTATGAAGCACATGGTCTTCGATGTCTATATACTAATGCCTAGAGTATAGGAAACAAACAGAATGAACTTGAACTCTTAATACAAGAGGGAAATTATAACTTAATAGGTGTAACTGAGACTCGGTAGGATGACTCTCATGACTGTAATTCAGCAATTGAAGGATATAACTCGTTCAAAAAGAACAGGAGGAAGAGAAAGGGAAGTGGGGTTGCACTGTATGTGAAAAATAGATATCTCTGCACAGAAATACAGGAGGCTGAGCTTGGTAGCCCCATCAAGAGCATCTGGACCAAAATAAATGGAGCAAAGAATAAAAGGAACCTGGTGGTCGGAGTCTACTACTGGCCACCCAATCAAGGAGAGGACGAGGATGAAACTTTTGAAAAGCAAATACCAATGTTTTAAGGAAGCATGATGTAGTAGTAATGGGGAACTTCTATTTCCCTGATATTTGTTGGGAGACACATTCTGCAAAACATGGCCCCTCCAGGAAATTCCTGACTTGTGTGGTGGATAACTTCCTCCTACAGAAAGTAGGGGAAGGAACTAGAGGACTGGGTATCCTTGACTTGATCCTAACCAACAGAGATGACTTAGTGGATAAAGTAGCAGTTGCAGGTCAGGAACTCTGGGGGAAAGCGACCATGTTACACTTGAGTTCTTGGTCCTTAGGGAAGCAAAAGCTGAGTGTAGTCAAATGTGTACCATGGATTTTAGGAAAGTCAATTTTAATAAACTCAGAACAATGATAGGTAAGGTCCCATGGCAAGCGACTCCAATGAGAAAAGGAGTCCAAGATGGGTGGGAACTTTTAAAAAAGGAAATTCTCAAGGCACAATTACAAACAATTCCAACAAGAAGAAAAGGTGGAAGACAACAGAAGAAGCCAATGAGGCTTCACAAAAAGCTTAGAGATGACCTGAAAATAAAAAAGGACGCATATAGGAAGTGGAAAGAAGGCCAAGCAACAAAGGGAGAGTACAGGCAGATAGCACAGAATTGCAGGGATGGCGTCAGGAAGGCTAAAGCTGAGAACGAGCTGAAGTTAGCGAGGGATGCTAAAACCAACAAAAAGGCGTTCTTCAGCTACATGCATAATAAAAGACAGAGGAAAGAAATGGGGGTTCAGCTATTAAATAAGGATGGCAAAATGATAACAGATGACAAAGGGACAGAAAAGGCAGAAGTGCTCAATTCCTACTTTGGCTCAGTCTTCTCCCAAAAGAGGGTCCATGACCCCCCTGGCAAAGGCGAAGTACAGGCTGAAGGGGCAAGATTGCAGCTTGAGATCGATAGGCATATGGTCAAAAAACACCTAATTACTTTGAATGAGTTCAAATCTCCAGGGCCGGATGAACTGCAAGTAATAAAGGAACTGGCAAAAGAACTCTCAAAACCACTGGCTATGCTCTTTGAGCAATCATGGAGGACGGGGGAAGTGCCAGATGACTGGAGGAGGGCTAATGTTGTCCCTATCTTCAAAAAGGGTAAAAAGGAGGGCCCTGGGAACTACAGACCAGTCAGTCTGACATCAATCCCTGGTAGAATTCTGGAGCAGATGATAAAGCAATCCATCTGGAAGCACCTTGAAAACAATGCCGTGATGACTCGAAGCCAACATGGATGTATCAAGAACAAATCCTGCCAGATGAATCTGATCTCATTTTTTGATCAAGTAACCTCTCTTGTGGGCTGTGGGAATGCTGTAGACATAATATACCTCGACTTCAGCAAAGTTTTCGACAAAGTACCCCATAATATCCTGATGAGCAAACTAGCTCAAAGTGGGCTAGATGAAACAATGATCCAGTAGATCCACAGTTGGCTACAGAATCGGACTCAAAGAGTGCTTATCAATGGGATCTTCTTAAACTGGGGAGAGGTAACAAGCGCGGTACTGCAGGGCTCAGTTCTGGGCCCAGTGCTCTTAAACATTTTTATGAATGACTTGGAGGAGGAGGTGCAAGGAATGCTGATCAGATTTACAGATGACACAAAATTGGGCAGGATAGCTAATACCCTGGAAGACAGAAACAGAATTCAAAGTGAACTTGATAGGCTGGAGTGCTGGACAGAAAACAACAGAATGAAATTCAGTAGGGATAAATGCCAAGTTCTGCACCTAGGAAAAAGAAACCAAATGCACAGTTAGAAGATGGGGAATACATGGCTCAACAACACTACAAGAGAGAAGGATCTTGGAATTGTTGTAGATCACAAGCGGAATATGAGGCAACAGTATGATGTGGCTGCAAAAAAGGCAACTGCTATTTTGGGCTGCATTCATAGAAGCATAGCTTCCAAATCCCGGGAAGTACTATTTCCCCTCTACTCAGCACTGGTTAGGCTTCATCTAGAGTACTGTGTCCAGTTCCAGGCACCACATTTTAAGAAGGGTGCAGACAAACTGGAGGGGATTCAGAGGAGGGCAACAAAGATGATCATGGGACTGGAAACAAACTCCTATGAAGAGAGACTGAAAGAACTGGGCATGTTTAGCCTTGAGAAGAGAAGACTGAGGGGAGATAGGATAGCGCTCTTCATGTCCTTGAAAGGTTGTCTCAGAGAGGAAGGCCAGGTTCTCTTCTTGATCATCCCAGAGTGCAGGACACGGAATAATGGGCTCAAGTTACAGGAAGCCAGATTCCGGCTGAACATCAGGAAAACGTTCCTGACTGCCAGAGCAATATGACAATGGAACCAATTACCTAGGGAGGTAGTGGGCTCTCCCACACTGCAGGCATTCATGGATGCTTGGACTTGGATTCCAGCATTGAGCAGGGTGTTGGACTCGGTGGCCTTGTAGGCCCCTTGAAACCCTACTATTCTATGATTCTATGATTCTATGATTCTGTGATTCTGTGATTCTGTGATTCTGTGATTCTATGAAAGAAATGGGGAAATGACTGACAGAGAGAAGGAGTAGAGAAAAAGACTTAGCTCTCGGTAGGGATTTTAGAGAATTCTGCCACAGATCCCGGGGGGCCGAATTCCAGTGAATTCGGGGCCCCGGAATCCATGGCGGAACGGAGCACCCTGCCCCTCCACCCCGCGAAAGCCCCACGAAATGGAGCCTACCTGGCTAAGGCTCCTCCTGTGGCTTTGACCGCAGCTCCGGCAGTGCCGGCGGTGGTGGAAGAGGCGGCTCTGGCTGCTGCCGGGCTGCTGCAGACGCAAATGATGTCCTGAGTAGGGGACGCCATTTGCGTTCCTATGGTAGCCCATGATAGGCTACATAAATATTTACGTAGCCTATCACGGATAAAACGGGAATGCAAATGGCATTGGGGATGCCATTTGTGTCCCTTCTTTAGCTGTGATAGGCTACGTAAATATTTACGTAGCCTATCACGGGCTACCATAGGGATGCAAATGGCGTCTCCTACTCAGGACACCATTTGCGTCCACACCAGCCCAGCAGTGGCTGGAGGCCCTGCTGCGGGTTGGCCTGGCCAGCAGCTCTGCAGCCTGGCCGTGGAGCGGAGCCAGCCGGGCAGGATTCCGGGGGGGAGGAACGGATCGCCTCCCCCCACCTGCGGAACCCGGCGGAGCCAGGTAAGCAGGGTTTCGTACACCCCTAGCTCTCAGAGAAATAGGTTTCTGTTGGCACAGAAAGCTGTGGGTTCCAAGGAGCTGTTTTGTGTGCTGGGGCTCAGTTCCCACCCTGTTTACTTTTCCTTTGTAACTCGCCATGGCAGCCACTAGTTTGTGGTGATGCTCAAGACAGTTTCTCAAGTTCCCAAACATACCGTGGGCCCAAAAAGGTTGCAGACCTCTTGCTGAGATGCTGTAGCCGACAGTCAATGGGGGAAGGGCAAGCATCAAGACTCCTTTCTGATCCTTCATATATGGCGGTGATGGGGGGAATTGCCAGAGTCAAATGGCTCCCAAATTCTGCCTGCCTTAGGTCTTTCTCCAGCTCTGAGGCCTGGAGTCGATTGCCAGCTAGGCAGTCAGTCTCTCTCTCTCTTCCCTGCCAACTCAGTGGGATGCAGCTGAAACAGCCTCAGTCTCCCCCTCTCTCGTCTTCCCTATCATTCCAAATAGATAAGAGAGTCTTCCCCGGCTAGATTTCCCTTCAGTCCAGATTTCCCTGAACTCCACCCCAACCAATTCCTCTCACACAGGAACAGATGCTGTACAGCAGTCGTCCTCTGCCTCCAGCTCTTCCCACTTCTATTTTTTTACGATAGTTCTTATATTTTACAAAGTACTTGCTGAAGTTCCTAAAATATATAATGTATAACTCAGTTTGCTCATAAAACCATAATGTTTGGTATGTTAAATTTGAAAGTTTACTTTACGCAGACAATAATTACAAATTTACTGCATTTACTTTTAAAGGTTTTTCATTCTACTGATAATTATATGAGAAAACCAAGTTATATGTAATGTGTGTTATGTTCCTAAATTAACAAAGTGACTGTAAATCTTTAAAGATCTGTAAAAATGTAGGAATTGCACAGTTTTCAATTATCCACAAAACTTTCATTATTTTCCAGAAGAAGAAAGCAAACAAATGCCCAAACACACACATTTATACCATCGAAAATTTCCAGGTATTTTATGTGGGAATTGGTGAGAATTTAATTTCAGTCCAGTTTTGATAGGAATTTAACAAAATTAGTTAGGTCTCCATATCTGGTGGGGAGAACCTTGCATTTTTTGTTTTTTGTTTTTTTAATGAATGTGTGAAATACTGAAACTGACTTATTCGCCCACTGCGAATTCATGTCCCTAGGTGGTGGTAGGTGCTGGTGGTGTGGAATGGCAAATATTAAGCCCACCTTCTGAATCATGCATATCTGGGGTGTGATGGGGAAACTGCCAGAACTGAATGTCTGCTTAACTCTGTCTGCCTGCCTGGTTATAACTTCTCTGAAAACATAGTTTTATTCTTCCAGAAACGCAAAGCGTTTCAGCCAAATTATTAGTAATGTCCTTCCTTGGGACCATAAAAAGAGAAAATATATCAGTTTAGTATATCATCAATAACTACTAACATCAAATAATACACACTGCAAAAATGGTATATGTATACTTACAATTCTTTAAAAGGCCTTCAGAAACCTCTGTCAGGATTGTCTCATACATTTGAAGAGAGGCAGGTGAAAAGATGATGGAAGGTGATACAATTTATACCATATAACTGAAGTTATCAATCTGCTACACAGGCGTTAGTCATAACTCGTGATTAAATGTCTGGGACAAACTGGTTGTATTGGTACTCCAAGGAGATGTGTCTCTAGCTGTAAGGTCTGAATTACATGAGGGGAAAACCAATCCACCTCCTCCTTGAGGTCATGTGGAACTAAGGTTTTAAGTCTCAAAAGCCACTTCATTGCCTTTCTACACAAGATCTTCTCATTCTCCGGGTTTATAACTGTGGAAATCATCATTTCATCATGAAATCATGAAATCATGAAATCATGAAATCATCATTTCATCTGTAAACACCAAATGAAACTTGCATGTATGGGACTCACAATGGATAAATGCCAGCACCTTCCTGCTTGCTTTTCATTGCCTGGGGTTCTCTCTCACCTTGGGAACAAAATACCAATCACAGAACCACCTTGCAGAAACACTGGCTGCCCACTCGGTCAGCCTGTGCCTCTTAACTGATGTGAGGAAGGAGCCAGAATTCAAATGGGAAAGCCTGCTCATTCTGCTATTATGGGGGAAGAAGCCAGCTCATGTCTACCAACGTACCTGTGGAATCTTGTAAGGCTGTGAGATTGTGGCAATCTGAAGAGAGATGACAGGGTACATTCCTCCAATGATGGCTATCAAATTGTTCTGCAGGTCACATTTGTAGTTGGGGTGGAATCTATGCAGTATAGAAAGCAGGCCAAGGGTGGCCATATAAGTAATCTGTGGATTGTAGTAGCTCTCATAGATGCGAAACCCCAAAGTGATATTAGGTAAGAGTGAGGGATTTTCATTGATCTCCTTGATAGCAAATACTAAGGCTATGATATGCTGGTAATTCTTCGGCATCACACTGCAATAGAAAATACATATTGTGTATTGAAACAATAACAATAGCTGAAGCATCTTAGAGAAATCGGATTTCTTATGGGCTTGATTTTCTTTCATGGGACTTTGGTTGCTCTTCTGCATTATGTGTTGCATCAGGATTCTACATTGCATGAAATTATTCCAGCTCTGTGTTGCTCCTGCAATGCTGCCTGCAATAATAGGGTCCCAGGCATAATGCCACAAAACAAAGTCAAAAAAGGATCTAGTTTCCACTTGCACCATAGAGTGACCATGTGAAAGAACAGAAAAAAAGACTTTTTGCTTTTATTTCTTTAATTTTCATTTCATGTTAGAATTAAGTGATGGAAAAAATAAATTAATTCTTACCAATCACAATCAATTACCAATAATGAAGAAAACCACTGAAAAACCAAAAGTGGCCCATGCACATTTTTTCTTATTAAATGGAAACCATTTTTTAAGCTTTCAGTTGCATATAATCTGCTCCAAGTTATTATGGGCTAAGCAAAAAGATGCTATGGGTGTGGAGGAGAAGTCCTTACATGAGTTCCTTCATGAACACTGGAGATGGCTTTGCACTGAACTTTGTAGAGGGGTACAGGAAAGAGAACGTAGAAGCAACCTCTCCGATGACAAGGTCTTCCGGTTGATCAAACTCATGCCCACTCGCAATGTGGTCACTTACTCTGCATTTACTGGAAGGAGTCTTCATGCTGGGATGAAGAGAATCTCTCTTGCACACAACATGTGGCAGCAGCACAAGCAGCCACACCAAGAAAACCACCATTTGAAGGAGAAACGTTCCCATCTAGACCCACATTCCACTGTTTTCCTCCAGAGTAGTTAATTTCTCAGCACTGGGCTGTTTACAACCTGCTTTGAATGGGAGCCGACCCTACTGAAAATATGGTCAACTTATATCAGAGTATGACTTCACCAATTCCCCCATCTTTTATTTCAAAATGTTTAGGAGGGCTTGGTACTGCTTCATGCACAGCTATATCCCCAAGGAGATTTAGACCTTTCTTTTAATAGTGCAACAAACAAGACACTGAAATGGAGCAATCCTTTGCAAGAGAGATGGCCCCAATAGTTGCTGAATTCTCAAGCTACTCATATTAGTTTTTCCCTGAGAGAAATCCCAGGACAGTCCTGCAGTGCAGACATCCCCTGAAAGGATCAACACCCCCACAGACAGAGCCTCTGGTCCTTCTGCACTGCTCTGAGCATCATGAATGTCTTTTACAGGATTTTCCAGTATTATTGTTAATTTTTCTTGAGGCCTCTAGATCTCCCTTGGGGCTTAGTGAGGAGCACAGTTAATCAGGGATGTGCCGATAATTACAGGGGAGAAAAGTCCCTTCCCCTGTGCTGCCATTACTGTGGCACAGAAAGGAGCCAAACAACAGCTGCAGTGGCAGGTGACCTGGTGCGCCCGGCCTCCCTTAGCCCAAAGCAAGGGGAGTGCCAGCCGCCTTCCTGCTCAGGCTGTTTTGGTATGAGAGACAAGGAAGTAATCCTCATTTCACTGAGCATCTGCACCCACTTGACCACAGCCCCACAACTTGCGGAACTGTGTGTGCTACTCTGAAACATTCTGCAGCTTTTTAAATCTCAACCTATATCTTAAAAAAGCAGAGACAGCGAGGGCACCATCCCTTCGAGAGAGTCACCAGCCTCCAAACTCAGAGGCTACTGACTATCCTATGTAGGACGGCCACAGCACAGGATAGAGGGTCTAGCGTCTAGCTGCAGCTTCAGGGAAGAGGACAGAGGGGGACTGGAGACCAATAGGAAACTGTCCCAAATAGCTTCTGCGGTCTCCTCCCCTCCCCGTGTTCAGAAATTCCCCCATTTTCACCCTCACTGTGCTCCATTTACAAGCATGGAGAGGGCAACGGGTTGGAAAGAGCTGTGCCAGCTATGGGGGGGCAGGGTAGGGGGCAGGGAGCTTACATAGCCTATCACAGCAAAGACCAGGGGTGCAAATAGTGTAGCGGCCGCCATTTGCATCCCTGCACTTTGCCGTGATAGGCTACAAAATACGTACATAGCCTATCACGGCTGCCTGCAAGGATGCAAATGGCGGCTGCTATGGCAGCCGCCATTTGCGGCTGCAGCAGCCAGTCAGCGGCTGGCCAGGAGACCAGCCAGAGCTGCCGCTGGAGCAGCCGGAGCCGCCAGAGCCGCTGCCGGAGCCGCTGCCGGAGCTGCTGCCGGAGCTGCTGCCAGAGCCGCCCCTGCATCCGCCCCCGGTAAGCTCCATCCTGGGTGGATTCCCCAGGGGGGCAGGGGGCGGAGGCCATTCCGCCATGGATTTCTGACTCAAGGGAGTCCATGGCGGAATTCTCTGACTTCCCTATCATGAAGGCAAAAAATATCTGATCAGCCTGTTAACCACTTATAAATGAGCAAACCTGACTGAAACACTTTACAAGGGGTCACTGAGTGTCAACTGTCATGCTCCGGCCGATTCTTGTTCAGAAGCCTCCTTCGGAGTCTGGGAGAGATTTCTGCTGGTCAGTCCTTTGTCCACAGAGGGGTGCACAGATGGTACACAGACTGAATCCTTTCCTGACAAGCCCCAGATTCAAGACCTGCTGTGTGTGTGAATCTTACTAAAATATTTGAACATACATGTTAGTGACGCAGGACAACAAAATAAGATTAGAAAACCTTGGTTTCTCAATGTCAGTTTTCCCCCATATTCAGGTCGTAAACATGACATTATATAGAGCTGCCTTTCCCAACCAACTGTCCTCCAGATGGTTTGAACTGCAACATTCATCAGCCCAAGCAAGCATGACCAATAGTCCCGATTGCTGGGGACTGTAGTCCAAAACATCTGATAGGCCCCAGCTTGGGAAAAACTAGATTAAAGGATTTCCAACGGAGGGCGCAATCCTATGTCACATAGACAGCATCTGGGGGACATAGGATTCCTTGGTTCCTGGCTCTGAGCTCATAGTCAGGGCTCCAACCTCAGAGCCAGGAAACTGCTCCCCGCCCCTTCCCCTCGTAGCCGACACCGAGAGAATTGCCCCTCTCTGTGCTCACAAAACAGGGCACGGAGATGGGGAAAATGGGGCAGGGAGGGAGAAGACTGGGGATGTCAGGCTATCAGGTATCTAATGAGTACCCAGGGCTGATCCCACAGGATTGCACCCTAAGACTGCAATTGTATGCATACTTCTCTGAAAGAAAGCACAGTGGATCTAATTTCAAGTAAACATTTATATTTTAAAAAAATAATCCCTTAATTCAGATTTCTTCAAGAAGCTCCTCACTGAAGAAGAATAATTCTGCAAATCATAGGTTTACTATTATCTTGGGATGTACGAATCCCTTACCTGGCTCCGCGCAGGGGCATCCGCGGTGGGGAGGGGGCGCTCCGTCCCTCCCCCCGGAATCCTCAGTGGGGGGGGAGGCGCTCTGTCCCTCCCCCTGGAATTCTGCCCAGCCAGCTCCGCTTCGTGGCCGGCTCCGGACACCCGCAGCCAGACATCCAGCCGCTGGGCAGCCCTGCAGGGACGCAAATGGCGGCTGTCGTAGCCACCGCCATTTGTGTCCCTGTATTAAGCCATGATAGGCTACATACATATTTACGTAGCCTATCATGGCAGGAGGAAAAACCCCAGCGTACGCAAATGGCGGTAGCCGCTGCCATTTGCATACGCTGGGTTTTTTTCCCCCTGCCGTGATAGGCTACATAAATACTTATGTAGCCTGTCACGGCAGGGAGAAAAAAACCCAGCGTACACAAATGGCGGTAGCCGCCGCCATTTGCGTACACTGGGTTCCCCCCCCCATGATAGGCTACATAAGTATTTACGCAATACTCTACATAAGTATTTACACAAATGGCATCCTTGCATTAGCCGTGATAGGCTACATAAGTATTTACGTAGCCTATCATGGCTATGAAGAGGAGGAAGCGAATGGGGGCTGCAGGACGGCCGCCATTCGCAAAGCAGCGCGGACGGGAGCAGGTAAGTGCTCCATTCCACATGCCTTTCATGGGGTGGGGGCGGCGGGGACTTCGTCCCATGTGCCTTTCGTGGGGGGGCAGGGGCTTCGTTCCGTGATGGATTTCGGGGGGCTTTCCTTCAGTTAAGTGCCATTTAATGCAGCGTGGCTTCCATTTTAGGAAATATCCTTGGGACAGGGCTGCAAGTTTATTTCCTCACATTGTTCAACTAAACACAGCAAATATGCCTGAAAATCCTAGGAACAGATTAAAGAAGATAATAGTAGGGATGTCAGAGAATTCCGCGACGGATCTCGGTGAGGCCGAATGCCAGTGCATCTCATTCCGTCGCGGAATTCTCTGACATCCCTACTATTATCTTCTTTAATCTGTTCCTAGGATTTTCAGGCATATTTGCTGTGTTTAGTTGAACAATGTGAGGAAATAAACTTGCAGCCTTGTCCCAAGGATATTTCCTAAAGTGGAAGCCACACTGCATTAAATGGCACTTAGCTGAAGGAAAGCCCCATTGAATTCAGTGAGACTGACATGCTTGTAAGCACCAAACAGACATGGAATTGGATTCTACAGCTCTCACTAGAATAGACCTTATTCAGTTGTGAAGAGGGCCATTTTTCCTACTTCATATAGAACCCAGAGTAGCTATTCACAAAATGAGGAAGGGTCGTGGGAAGGGGAGGCTGATTCCCAGACTTTTTTACTGTAAGGTTTCTGTCTGTATTATTTTTCTCTGTGTCGTTCAGATTGGGCCTAAACACAATGATGAAGCAGTTAAGGTGCAAAAGTGCAGCTTAGTCAACCTTTGCAGGAGGTTAAGTCAGGGAGGATCTACACAGCCACAATATCTCTCCCTTTGGTGCCCAAATAGGTTGGAAGAAAAGAGCTAAATACTGCAAAAGACCAACATGCTGAAAGTGATAATTTTGGCTTCAGTGAAATGGTCAAGTAGTGTCCTGGCTAGGAAAGTCAGTATGAAGCTGACAATGGCTAGTAAAGCCATACAGCCCAAGACACAGCAAAACATGAGAACAAAGACCTCATTACATTCTACTGTGATATGCAAATTGAATGAGTGTGTCTCCCTGTGTGGAATGGAGGTGAAGTATTTGACCAAACCGTCCAATTCCCAGCTCATATAAAGGAGCAAGAAAAGAAAACGTGTCATATTTTGCCCCACCCATTTCCTCACCCCGGAAATTAAAGTGAATTTAAATCATACATTGCCTGAAATACAATCATACAATCCAAAGACATTCAAATGGAGAAAGTTAAAACATATTTTAAAATGAGCAATAAACACACACACACACACAAATATTATATATATATATATATATGTGTGTGTGTGTGTGTGTGTGTGTGTAAATGTGTGTGTGTGCATGTATGTGTGGGGATGGGGGGGGAGAGAGAGAGAAGCCCAGCCTTACCATTACACAGAGTGAGGTGGTTGCCTCAGAGAGCAGATTTGGGGTATCATGAAAGGGTAGCAAATGGTTATTTATATAATTTGTTATTATTGTATTGTATGAAGGCCATACCTGCCTTCAGTTTGGCAATGAGATGCCAGTAGTTGGTGATTCAACAACAGCACTCCACATTGAAACTGTGGGGGAATCATTTGTTTCCCCCATGCATGTTTGGTATACCCAGAGGGACATACATATATACAAGCAATACACGTCAAATAAATCCTACATTTTTCAATACAATACAGTCACTTTGGTTGTGAAGTAGGACCACTATTTTTATTCATGAACAATTCAGACTAATTATTCACACATTTTTGAAAAACAGTTCCGTTTCCAGCATTTTTGTGAGATCTTTGTCCTTATGCTTTGCTCTCTGAGGTTCATATGGGGCCTGAAGACAATGATGAAGCATTTAGAAGAAAAGATGCAGCCCAGTAAGCCAGCACTGGAAGTTAGGATAGAGAAGATCTCGACGGCCACCAGGTAATTCCCTTTGGTACTCAGATAGGCAGAAACTAGGTATGTCAGAGAATTCCGCCATGGACTCCAGTGAGGCCGGATTCTTTAGAATCCGCCCCCCCCCCCGGAATCCATGGTGGAATGGCCTCCCGCCCCCCTGCCGCCCCGTGGAATCCCCCTGGGACGGAGCTTACCTGGCAGTGGATACGGTGGTGGCGGCGGTTCCGGCTGGTCTCCCGGCTGGCCACGGCCGGGCTGCTGA
The DNA here is from genome assembly GCF_057233095.1 of Heloderma suspectum. Classification (NCBI taxonomy): domain Eukaryota; kingdom Metazoa; phylum Chordata; class Lepidosauria; order Squamata; family Helodermatidae; genus Heloderma; species Heloderma suspectum. Next base: position 87,297,643 of record NC_139463.1, on the reverse strand, counting down.
GGCCTCAAATGGTGGCTGTCATAGCGGCCACCATTTGCTTGCTTGCAGTCAGCTGTGATAGGCTACATAAGTATTTATGTAGCCTATCACGGCAAAGGCGGCCACGCAAATGCCCTACCCGGCGCCAGCTTGTCCGGCTAAAAGGGGGGGGGCCATTGCGGGCAGGTGGGGTGACAAGACGTAGGGGCCTCTGATTGGTGCACCCCAGTGGCACCACCATGCAGGGACAGGCATGCTGAGCTGCCTTAAACTCAGCTCCCCCTCCCAATTTCAGCTCTTTGGTGCGTCGCAGCTCCCTCCCACCCTCCCCTTAGCAGTGTGGGTTTTTGCCAGTTGCCCCTTCGGGAGCCATGTAGGAATTTTTTGGCTCACAGTCCGATTGGCCTGGGACTGTGGGTCTTTTTCGCCTACATCACACTGTTAGTTGGGGTGGGTGTGTCCTATAGGGGAATACGGTCTATATCATCGGTCACATTCCACTTGGCGGCTAGGATGGGCAAAACAGGAAAGGGAGTAGGGATGGTGTGCATGCAGAGGCACCTTATGGTGGCCGGGGGAATGCCTGAGGCCCCCAGAACGGGTTGTGCGGCTCGGCGGGGGGATAAGGGTTGCCTGGGAGACCAACCCTACTCACTCACCCAGGTGTTGTGTGGCACCGGAAGGTCTACCTCCTCCAGAAGGGGCAGTCCGGAGGGATGGCGAGATCACCGCCACCCCTCAGGCTGGGTGTGTTTTCGCCCAAGAAGTGTCAGGTAGCCGCTGACACAGTTAGATGCCCGTCCTAGTTACCCCTTTGCAAATATTTCAATAAAATCTGGCCCAATTTTCAACCCAAGCTTGTTGTCTGCATCTTCTTTGACCCATCTCCGCTCGCAAATGGCATAGCAGCTGCCATTTGCAGGGCTGCCTTTACCGTGATAGGCTACGTAAATACTGACATAGCCTATCATGGCAAAGAGCAGGGGCGCAAATGGCGTAGCGGCCGGAACTCGCTGCGGCTGGCCCCAGCCAGTGGCTCTGTGGAGCCGCCGCAGAGCGGAGCCGGTCCAGGGACGATTCCGGGGGGAGGAATGGAGCTCCTCCCCACCACCACCGATGCCCCGGAACAGACGGGGGAGTAGGATTCATACATCCCTAGATGGAACGAAAGACAGCCAAACATTGCAAAAGACCAACATGCTGAAAGTAGGGATGTATGAAAGTCACTTACCTTTTCGCAGGTGTGATTTGCGGTGGGGGGGAGGCGCTCCGTCCCTCCCTTCGGAATCCTCCCTGGCCAGCTCTGCTCCACGGCAGCTCCGCAGCAGCTCCACAGAGCCGCCAGCCAGGGCCGTCCACAGCTAGAGTTCCGGCCGCGGCTGGGCTGCTGTGGACGCAAATGGCGGCCGCTGTAGTGGCCACCATTTGCATCCTGCCAGGTTGCCATGATAGGCTACATAAGTATTTACATAGCCTATCACAGAAAGAGCAGTGGCGCAAACAGCGTAGTGGCTGCAGTTTGCGTCCCTGCTCTTTGCTGTGATAGTCTACATAAATACTTATGTAGCCTATCCCGGCAGCCTGGCAGGATGCAAATGGCGGCCGAAAGACCAGCCGCCACCCCAGGTAAGTTTTGTTCCAGGGGGATTCCGCAGGGTGGCAGGGGGTGGGAGGCCGTTCCGCCCAGGGTTTCGGGGGGCATTCAGCCTGACTGAAATCTGTGATGGAATTCTTCGCCATCCCTAGCTGAAAGTAATAAACTTGGCTTCATTGAAACTCTCTGGCAACTAGGGATGGGTGAAAGTCCCTTGCCTTTCCTCGAAGCTTGCTTCGCGGTGGGGGGGAGGCACTTCGCTTCTCCCCCCGAAGTTCAGGCGAGGGGGGGGAGGCGCCCCGCCTCGCCCAGCCGAAATTCAAGCCGGGGGGGAGGCGCCCCATCCCTCACCAGCGAAATTCAGACCGGGTAGAAGTGCCCCGTCTACCCGGCCACAAAAAAAAAGTAAACACACACACACACACGTCATAGGCTACGTAATGATTTACGTAGCCTATCACGGCTAGATTTCCAAATTCAGCCGTGATAGGCGATGTAAATCATCATGTAGCCTATCACGGCTGACTTTGAAAAAAAAAAAAAGCGCTCATGCAAATGGCGGCAGCCCATGGGTGCCACCATTTGCGTTCCTTATTTTGGCATGTCTAGTCTACGTCAAGATTTACGTAGACTACGGTGAAAATAAGGGCAATGCAAATAGCGTTCCCTTATTTTCGCTGTAGTCCACGTAAATCTTTACGTAGACTAGACGTGCCAAAATAAGGAATGCAAATGGCAGCGCCCATGGGCCGCCGCCATTTGCGTACGCGCTTTTTTTTTTTTTCAAAGTCAGCCGGGATAGGCTATGTGATGATTTACGTAGCCTATCACGGCTGACTTTGGAAATCTAGCCGTGATAGGCTACGTAAATTGTTACGTAGCCTATCACGGGGGTGTTTGTTTTTTTTTACTTTACTTTCTTTTTTTGCAATGGCGGCGGCGGCAGCCGGTCGGGAGACTGGCCGCCACCCCTGCCCCCGCCAAAACGCCGCCAAAATGCCACCAAAACGCCGCCAAAACGCCACCAAAATGCCGCCAGGACCCGCCGCTGAGACGGACATTCGGCCATTTTAAGTCCCATCCCAGGGGGGGCGGGGGGCCGACGGAGAATTTCCCCACCAATTTTGGGGGGCCGAATGCATTGGCACTTGGCCCCCCGAAGTTTCGGGGAGAAATTCTCGGCCATCCCTACTGGCAACTTTCTTGCGAGGAAAGCTAGTGTAAATCTAACAATGGCCAGAAAGCCCATGTAGCCAAGGACAGCGTAGAACATGGTGACAGAACCTTCATTACATTCTGCTACAATTTCCTCATTCAGTGAATGCATGTCCATATCTGGGAATGGAGGAAATGTAGCTAGTGAAATCATGCAAAGTCCTGTCTGAAGAAAGGAGCAGGAAATGTCTATCAAATTTGCCACCCTTTTCCCTCCCCATTTCTTCATGCTGGATCCTCGTTTGGTAGCCATGAAAGCCAGAACCACAGTGATGGTTTTTGCTAGGGATGTATGAATCCCTTACCTGGTTCCGGTCGGGGCATCCACTGGGGGCATGAGGCAATCCGTTCCTCCCCCTGGAATCCTCGATGTGGGGGAGGCAATCCAGTTCTCCCCCCCCCCAGAATCATGCCCTGCCGGCTCCGCTCCATGGCCATGCTTCGGAGCCACTGGCAAGGCCAATCCGCAGCATGGCCTCCAGCCACTGCTGGGCTGGTGCAGACACAAATGGCATCCTGCGTAGGGGACACCATTTGCGTCCCTATGGTAGCCCATGATAGGCTACGTAAATACTTACATAGCCTATCATGGCTAAAGTAGGGAAGCAAATGGCAGCCGCTATACCATTTGCGCCCCTGCTCTTTGCCATGATAGGCTACATAAGTATTTACGTAGCCTATCACAGCAAAGGCGGCCACGCAAATGGCATAGCAGCAGCCATTTGCGTCCCTCCTCTTTGCCGTGATAGGCTATGTAAATACCTACGTAGCCTATCATGGCTGCCTGCAAGCACGCAAGTGGCAGCCACTACAACAGCCACCATTTGTGGCCGCAGCAGCCTGGCAGTGGCCAGCTGGGACACCAGCTGGAGCTGCCACCGCCGCTGGAGCTGCCCCAGGTAAGCTCCATCCCGGGGGGATTCCGCGGGGTGGCGGGGGGTGGAAGGCTGTTGCGCCACAGGTTCCAGGGGGGCAGATTCTAAAGAATCCAGCCTCACTGGAGTCCGTGGCGGAATTCTCAGACATCCCTAGTTTTTGCCAAAAGAGAAGAAAGGGCAACGGAGAAGATGATGCCAAAAGCAGTTTGCCGGAGAAGGCAGGTGATCTTCTTTGGCTCTCCAATGAACAACAAGGTACAGAGGAAGCAAAGAAGGAGGGAGATGAGGAGGATGTAGGCGAGGCTCCGGTTGTTGGCTTTAACAGTGGGAGCCTCTTGGTGCGTCACAAAGGTTCCAAGTACCAAAGCTGTGACCAGAGCAAATGCAGCAGCAGACAAAGCCAACGTGATCCCCAAAGGTTCTTCATGCGAGAGACAGCATATAACCTTGGGAATGCATTGATGCTGTTCTAAGTTTGAGGCGTCATCTTCTGAACATTCACTGCAGGAATCCATATCTGGAAAGAAAATGTAATGATTTTTATATGAGAGATAGAGAGCTAATGCTAGGGATGTACAAAAGTCACTTACCTTTTCGAAGGGTGACATTCGCGGTGGGAGGGAGGCGCTCCATCCCTCCCCCCCGAATCCTGGCCGGCCGGGTCCGCAAAGGGCGGCGGCCATAGCCGCCGCTGTTTGTGTCCCTGCAGTCAGCCGTGATAGGCTACGTAAATGTTTACGTAGCCTATCACGGCTGATTTAAAAGAAAAAAACCGCGCGTACGCAAATGGCGGCGCCCATGGGCGCCGCCATTTGCGTTCCTTATTTTGACACGTCTCACTATACATAAGTACACGTCTCTACATTTACGTAGAGACTAAGACGGCGTGTATGTACACGTCTCTACATTTACGTAGACTAAGACAGCGAAAATAAGGGGAACGCAAGAAACGTAGTGTCTACGCTAATTGCATTCCCCTTATTTTCGCCATCTTAGTCTACAAAAATGTTTACGTAGACTAAGACGTGTCAGAATAAGGAATGCAAATGGCGGCGCCCATGGGTGCCGCCATTTGCGTACGCGCATTTTTTTTTCTTTTAAATCAGCCGTGATAAGCTACGTAAACATTTATGTAGCCTGTCACGGTATTTTTTAAAAATCTAGCCATGATAGGCTACGTAAATCTTTATGTAGCCTATCACTTTTTTTGTTGTTGTTGTTTTTTACTGGAAATGGCGGCGACGGCAGCCGGTCAGAAGACCGGCCGCCGCAGCTGCCGCCGCCGAACCACCGCCAAACCACCGCCGCCACCGCCAGGAAGATTTGCCCAAAGTAAGTCCCGTCCCGGGGGGGGTGGCAGACCGTTTCGCCACCGATTTCGGGGGGCCGAATGCACTGGCATTTGGCCTCCCCGAGATTCGTGGCTTAATTCTCTGACATCCCTAGCTAATGCAATCTAGAAAGATAGTTGAGGCTGTTTAAGTAGCTTATAATCAGACAGCACTGCTCTCATACATCTGCATTAATCCATGTCTGGAAAAAAAAAGAAGCAAAGAAAAATAGAATAAAAGATAACTCAAATACGAGACAGAACATGGTGCTTTGAGGTTTAGCATGATAATGCATGAACTGTGAACCAAGACATCTGGGTCTACATCTCAGTTGAACACCATAAGCTCACCGAGAAGCCCTCCCCCTCTCTCTCTCTCGGAGGATTTCTAGTGGCACTATCAGCCTCAGCAAACACCATGCCACTGCCTAAGTTAGGTGCTCAAAGATTCCCCCCCACACACACACACACACAACAAAACTGCCCCCCCAATCAGGCTGCTCCCCGTGCACCTTTCCCTGTGGCTGGTGCCAGTCACTCATGACTAGTATTGCCAGACCCCCGGGTCCTGCCCAGAGTATCTCGACCCCACCGTTGACCTCAGGGCAGGACGGGAGGGAAAGAATCTCTGATCGAACGAGAGCTCTCTGCCCCCTCTCTCCCTCCCTTGCCTAATGTCCCATTCTCGCACAAGCTTTTAGAAGTGTCCCAGCTCCTACAGCCTACCCTGTGAGTGCCGCCAACTTCCCAGACAAGCAGCTCCCCACATTTCTCTCTTGTGCACAGAACGTCCACCAAGATCTCCACTGGGAGAGATGCTCTTGCCTTATACAAGTCGAGGTCAGGATGAGACCTCTCCTCTCTCTCTCCCTCTCTCTCTCTCTCTCTCTCTCTCTCCCACCTCCAGGCCAGAGATGAGGGAGAAAGCAAGCAAGCACAGGATATGGTTCCAGAAACAAAAAAACAAAAAAAGTGATAGGCTACGTAAAGATTTACGTAGCCTATCATGTCTAGATTTTTAAAAAATACCGTGATAGGCTACGTAAATGTTTACGTAGCCTATCACGGCTGAGTAAAAAAAAAAACTGCGCATATGCAAATGGCGGCGCCCATGGGCGCCGCCATTTGCGTTCCTTATTTTGGCACGTCTAGTCTACATAAACATTTACGTAGACTACGGCGAAAATAAGGGGAACACAAGTAGCGTAGCATCTACGCTATTTGTGTTCCCCTTATTTTCGCCGTCTTAGTCTACGTAAATGTTTACGTAGACTAGATGTGCCAAAATAAGGAAAGCAAATGGCGGCGCCCATGGGCGCTGCAATTCGTGTACGCGTGGGATTTTTGCGTTTTTTTTACTCAGCCGTGATAGGCTACGTAAACTTTTACGTAGCCTATCACAGCTGACTGCAGGGACACAAATGGCGGCGGCTACAGCCGCCGCCATTTGCAGACCCAGCCGGCCAGGATTCATGGCGGGAGGGATGGGGTGCCTCCCCCCGGCCAGAATTTTGGGGGGAGGGATGGGACACCTCCCCCCTGGCCAGAATTTTGGGGGGAGGGATGGGGCACCTCCTCCACACCTCGAATCACATTTCCTCAAAAGGTAAGTGACTTTCATACATCCCTAGGACACAGAGCTATCCTGATCCAAAGTATGCATCTGTATTTGATCACCAAGTTCTTTATCAGTAGCTACTTATATATGTCATTCTTCTTCCTTTTACCTATGAACCACATTTCCAACTAAAACAAACCATAAATCCAACGTGTTTAGTGTCAAAAAGCACAACTAAACATAACTAGGCCTGAATGTAAAAGAGAGGTTTACATTCATGTATAAGAAGGGCTCTAGCTATAGCCTGATATCCAAGGGTGGGTGACATCTTCCTACTACTTCCAGACCAAAGGCCATGCCCATTTTCATTACATGGGTTTTGCTGGATATGGTATGATATGTAGCATGCTTGTCATCTGTGAAGAACTATGACTCCTACATAGGGATGGGGGAGAATTTCTCCCCGAAACTTCGGGGGGCCGAGTGCCAATGCATTCGCCCCCCCAAAATCTGCGGTGAAATTCTCCACCCCCCCGCCCCCCCTGGGATGGGACTTACCTTTCACGAATGTCCCTCCCGGCGGCGGGTCCCGGCGGCGGTTCGGCGGGTTTTCGTCAGGGGCGGGGGCAGCAGCCGGTCTTTCAACCGGCTGCCGCCGCCACCATTACAAGTAAAGTAAAAAAAAAAAAAAAACCCGTGATAGGCTACGTAACGATTAATGTAGCCTATCACGGCTAGATCTCCAAAGTCAGCCGTGATAGGCTACATAAATCGTCACGTTGCCTATCACGGGTGACTTTGGAAAAAAAAAAAGCGCGTATACAAATGGCAGCCCCCATGGGGCGCCGCCATTTGCGTTCCTTATTTGGTCCCTGTAGTCCATGTAAATCTTTACGTAGACTATGGCGAAAATAAGGGCAATGCTATTAACAGTTAACAGTTTCCATTTGAGCACAGAGCATTAAACAGCATGTCGCATTTAAATGGAAACTAGTAATAAAAGCAGGAGGCCTTCCATTTCAAAATCGTGATTTTGATCTTGCGATGGTTGGAATGAGCAGGTTTTGGGGTGGTGTGTGATACATTTCAGTGCTGAGGCAGTAGGATGCAGACTATGCTCAACTCCTGCCCATCTTGCCTAACATCTAATAAGGAGGGGGTGGCTGGATGGGTCTAGGAGGTTGTCAATTACTCTTTGAGGGTGGTGGTGGTACCAGCCTCCTTAAAAGAGGCAGTAATCTGGCTGTTCCTGAGAAAAAAAATACCCTAAGCTGGACCCCAAACTGGAGGACAACTATAGGCGGGCTGCAGCAACCTTGCCCCTTCTTGGGCAAGGTTGCTGATCAACTCCAGACATTCTTAGATGAAGCTGAATTTCTAGATCCATTTCAATCCAGCTTTAGGCCTGCTGTTGGGACAGAAAATGCCTTGGACGCCTGTGGGATGACCTTTGCTAAGACAGCCTCACAAAGAGAGAGAGAAATGTGACCCTCATCGTTCTCTTGGACCCTTCAGTAGCTTTTAATAGCATCAACTATGGTATCCTTCTGGATCAGTTGTCTTGTTGAGTTGGCCAGCTGAGTTGGCCAGGGGAGTTGCAGTGGTTGAAGAGACAAAGGAGACAAAGGAGACAAAGGAGACAAAGGAGACAAAGTAAACAGAGGTGAAGAGGTAAGTGGGCTGCAGGAAGCCCAGGGGGCTGCCCTTTATCCTTCTGATTGGCTGTGAGCTCACCAGGTGCTTCTGAGAGCTCCAACTGAATTGGGGGGGTGGCCTGAGTACTCCCAGCAGCTGAGTGGGCGGGAAGCTTCAGTCTGTTTCCCGCCTCCCAGCTGAGCAGAGCAGAGCAGAGCAAGCTGCTCCAGCTGGTCCAGGGACTACAGAAGCAAGCAAGCTCCCAGAGAGTGAGCGACCAGAGCAAGCAAACAGGGGGAGCAAACAGGAGTTGGCCAGGGGAGGTCGGCAGGGGAGGACAAGGGGGAGGCCCCTAACATTTTTTTTCATTTTTTCATTTTATTTTATTTTATTTTTTAACTTTTTTCCATTTATTTGTCTTGTAACACACACTTTCACACCAGTGGGACTCTGCTTTTAACCTCTACTGAGTAGAGGAGCAGGCACAAGCTAGTCTAGAACAATCACAAAGCTAGACACAAAAAGGGAAAAGAGGCTATGGAAGGACAGGACTCTCCAGTGGTGGTGACCTGCAAGGTGTGTGCAATGTTTGTTTTCTTGCCTGAGAACAACATGGCCTACACCTGCAACAAGTGCAAGTTGATCACGCTGCTGGAAGAAAAAGTAAGTGGACTGGAGCAGCAACTATCGACCCTCCAGGGAATAAGAGAACATGAAGAGTTCTTGGACAGAATGGGGGAACTACAGCAGCAAAGGGAAGACCAGAAGCTTGAAGAGCAACAGCAAGATGAGGCAGTGGGAAATGCTGAGGTGAAGAAAAATGGAGTAGAGGATACTCCTTGGAAAAGAGTGACAGTTAGGAGAAGAAGAACTAGATTCCACGCTACACCAGTGGAAGCAGTGGAGCTGTGGAACTTATTCCAGTTACTTGCGGATGAGACTGGAGGACAGCCTGCAGAGGAAGAATGACAGGGGAACCTACATGAGAGTGAGCAAGAGGCTGAAGGTCAGTCAAACAGAGGCGATGAAACCCAGGCCTACAACAACAAGAAGAGAAGAGTGGTAGTAGTGGGGGACTCCTTGCTGCGTGGGATCGAGACCCAGGTATGTCGCGAGGACCCGTGGACTCACCAGGTATGTTGTCTCCCAGGAGGACGAATTGGAGACGTGACTGAAAGGTTGCCTGCACTCATAAAGCCCACTGACAGGTATCCCTTTCTTCTCATCCATGTGGGAACAAATGATACCGCCAAGTGGAGCTATGAAGAAATCACATCAGACTTTGAAGCTTTGGGATGGAAACTCAAGAACTTTGGGGCCCAGATAGTTTTCTCATCCATCCTTCCAGTAGTTAGAAGAGGGATAGAAAGGGAACAAACAATACTCCGGGTGAATGACTGGCTATGAAGGTGGTGCCGACATGAGAGAATTGGATTCTGGGACCACGGCCTATACTTCCTGGAAGATGGGCTGTTGGCAAGGGATGAGTTGCACCTCACAAAGGATGGGAAGAATGTGTTTGGCCACAGCATGAAGAACTTCATTAGGAGGGCTTTAAACTGAATCCTACGGGGAAGGGAGATGTAATGTTGGGGGTAACAATGGATGTAGGCGCATGCACTGCAACAGAGAGAACAGCTCTGATAGCGCCCAATAATAGTCTTCAGAAACATGTAGGAAGAAAGCCAGACTATGAAGCACATGGTCTTCAGTGTCTATATACTAATGCCCAGAGTGTGGGAAACAAACAGAATGAACTTGAACTCTTAATACAAGAGGGAAATTATGACTTCATAGGTGTAACTGAGACTTGGTGGGATGACTCTCATGACTGGAATACAGCAATTGAAGGATATAACTTGTTCAAAAAGAACAGAAGGAAGAGAAAGGGAGGTGGGGTTGCACTGTATGTGAAAAATACATATCTCTGCACAGAAATACAGGAGGAGGAGCTAGGTAGCCCCATCAAAAGCATCTGGATCAAAATAAATGGAGCAAAAAATAAAAGGAACCTGGTGGCCGGAGTCTACTACCCAATCAAGGAGAAGATGGGGATGAAACTTTTGAAAAGCAAATAGCCAATGTTTTAAGGAAGCATGATGTAGTAGTAATGGGGGACTTCAATTTCCCCGATATTTGTTGGGAGACAAATTCTGCAAAACATGGCCCCTCCAGGAAATTCCTGACATGTGTGGCAGATAACTTCCTCCTAGAGAAAGTGGAGGAAGGAACTATAGGATCAGCTATCCTTGACTTGATCCTAACCAACAGAGATGACTTAGTGGATAAAGTAGCAGTTACAGGAACTCCGGGGGAAAGCGACCATGTTGTACTTGAGTTCTTGGTTCTAAGGGAAGCAAAAGCCGAGTGTAGTCAAACGCGTACCCTGGATTTTAGGAAAGCTGATTTTAATAAACTCAGAACAATGATCAGTAAGGTCCCATGGCAAGCAACGCTAACGAGAAAAGGAGTCCAAGATGGGTGGGAGCTTTTAAAAAAGGAAATTCTCAAGGCACAATCACAAACAATTCCAACAAGAAGAAAAGGTGGAAGACAACAGAAGAAGCCAATGTGGCTTCACAAAAAGCTTAGGGATGACCTGAAAACAAAAAAGGACACATATAGGAAGTGGAAAGAAGTCCAAGCAACAAAGGAAGAGTACAGGCAGGTAGCACAGAATTGCAGGGATGGCCTCAGGAAGGCTAAAGCTGAGAATGAGTTGAGGCTAGCGAGGGATGCTAAAACCAACACAAAGGCTTTCTTCAGCTACGTGCATAGTAAAAGGCAGAGGAAAGAAATGGTGGTTCAGCTATTAAATAAGGATGGCAAAACGATAACAGATGACAAAGAAAAGGCAGAGGTGCTCAATTCCTACTTTGGCTCAGTTCTCTCCCAAAAGAGGGTCTATGACCCCCCTGGCAAAGGCGACATACAGGCTGAAGGGGCAGGATTGCAGCTTGAGATCAATAGGCATATGGTCAAGGAACACCTAATTACTTTGAATGAGTTCAAATCTTCAGGGCCAGATGAACTGCATCCTAGAGTAATAAAGGAACTGGCAGAAGAACTCTCAGAACCACTATCTATTCTCTTTGAGCAATCATGGAAGACAAGATGAGACATACAAGATGAGATGTTCCTTCAGGGCATTTCTACATGAGGCTTTCACCACACACCTTTACTGGGGCTTCTGCTTCTGGATTCTTTGAGGACTTAAGATCACCTGCTTTACACATGCTTTTCTCTAGGGGGTTTCTTTCTCTGCCTTTCTTATACAGCTGCTGGGTGGCTCTGTGAAATAGCACAACTGTGCAATTACAGACTGTAAATATAACACCATTCAGAAAAACACTGCAATTTGAGTGTTGATCCACCCCCCCTCCGCCCCACAAAAATGGTTGCAAAGCACGGGAGAGGCCCTGGAGGATGACGACTTTGTGTAAAGGACCCGCAAACTATTGTGACTGAGTGATCACAAGCACACAATAAAAGTCTCATGTAGAAAGGCTCTGAGATACTGTGGCTTCAGTCCATTTAGGCTTTTACAGATCAATACAAATTCTTTAAAATGGGCTTGGAAATAGATTGGAAGTCAGTGCAGCTGATGAATCACTGCTGTCACATGATCATATCAGTCACTCCCAGTTAGCAACCTGACACATGTGTTTTGAACTAAATGATGTTTCTCCCCATCTTCAAATGTGGCCCCACATACAATGCATTGCAGTGATCCAACTGGATGTTACGAGAGTGTGGGTAATTGTTGCCAGGGTATCTCTGTCCAAACAGGTGGATATACCAGCTGTGTCCCTAAGCTGTCAAAAGGTGCTCTTAGCCACCAAGGCCACCTGGGCCTCAAGTGATGACACCACAACTAGGGATGCACGGGCACCCTCCCATTGGGGTTCTCCAGGTGCCTGTCCAGCCGCTGCCCCCACTTGAATGCACCCAGATGCACATTTGAGCTCCCCACCACTTGCTGAGCCACCTGCTCTGACCTGGGCAGCCTCATTGAGCACCGCGCTCACCATTTTAAAAAAATTAAATGACAACTGCAAAAATGCACATAAATGCATACGTGCAAATATGCGGATTTTCCCAAATGTGTACATTTGCATATGTGTGAATTTGTGAAGATGCGCATATTCACACACATGCAAAAAAGGCACATTTTCATGATTGCCATTCATTTTTCAAAAAGTGGTGACTGAAGAGCTTGACGAGACTGCCTGGGTCCGTGAGGGCAGCCTGGCCAGCATGGGTGGGGGCGAGTGGTGACAGCGGCTTGGTGAGCGTGACTCTGGGGTGCAGGGAGGAGGATGCAGGTTCTGCCAGATTCTCAGATGGAATCGGGTGCCTGCATGATTCCCAACCTCAACTCGTGTCCCTGGATCACCTCCCCCAGTACTTTCATGTAGATATGAAATAGCATGGGGGATAAAACTGAGCCCCATAGAAATCTGTTCCATAATTACCATGGAACCGAACAATCAAGTTCCAGCACCACCTTCTGGAAACAACCATCTAAGTAGGAATAGAATCATTGTAAAACAGTGCCCCAACTCCCAACTCAGACCATAGAACCATAGAACCATAGAATAGTAGGGTTGGAAGGGGCCTACAAGGCCATCGAGTCCAACCCCCTGCTCAATACAGGAATCCAAGTCAGAGCATCCCTGACAGATGGCTGTCCAGCCTTGTCTTGAAGGCCTCTAGTGTGGGAGAGCCCACCATCTCCCCAGGTAATTGGTTCCATTGTCGTATTGCTCTTACAGTCAGGACGTTTTTCCTGATGTTCACCTGGAAACTGGCTTCCTGTCACTTGAGCCCATTATTCTGTGTCCTGCACTCTGGGATGATCAAGAAGAGATCCTGGCCTTCTTCTCTGTGACAACCTTTCAAGTACTTGAAGAGTGCTATCATATCTCCCCGCAGTATTCTCTTCTCAAGGCTAAACATGCCCAGTTCTTTCAGTCTCTCTTCATAGGGCTTTGTTTCCAGTCCCCTGATCAGCTTTGTTGCCCTCCTTTGAACCCTCTCCACTTTGTCTGCATCCTTCTTAAAGTGTGGTGCCCAGAACTGGACACAGTACTCCAGATGAGGCCTAACCAGTGCTGAGTAGAGGGGAACTAGTACTTCCCGGCATTTGGAAGCTATGCTTCCATTAATGCAGCCCAAAATAGCATTGGTCTTTTTTGCAGCCACATCACATTGCTGGCTCATATTCAGCTTATGATTGACAACAATTCCAAGATCCTTCTCGCTTGTAGTGTTGTTGAGCCACATATCCCCCATCTTGTAACTGTGCATTTGGTTTCTTTTTCCTAGGTGCAGAACTTGGCATTTATCCCTATGAAATGTCATTCTGTTGTTTTCTGTCCAGCGCTCCAGTCTATCTAGATCACTTTGAATTTTATTTCTGCCTTCCGAAGTATTCGCTATCCTGCCCAATTTTGTATCATCTGCAAATTTGATCAGCATTCCCTGCACCTCCTCCTCCAAGTCATTCATAAAAATGTTGAAGAGCACTGGGCCCGGGACTGAGCCCTGCGGTACCCCGCTTGTTACTTCTCCCCATTTTGAGAAGGTCCCATTGATTTTGAGAAGGTCTCTTTGAGTCCGATTCTGTAGCCAACTGTGGATCCACCGGATCGTTGTTTCATCTAGCCCACTTTGAGCTAGTTTGCTCATCAGGATATCATGGGGCACTTTGTCGAAAGCTTTGCTGAAGTCGAGGTATATGATGTCTACAGCATTCCCACGGTCTACAAGGGAGGTTACTTGATCAAAAAATGAGATCAGATTTGTCTGGCAGGACTTGTTTTTGACAAATCCATGTTGGCTTCGAGTAATCACGGCATTGTTGTCAAGGTGCTTCCAGATGGATTGCTTTATCATCTGCTTAGGGATGTACAAAAGTCACTTACCTTTCCGCGGATTTTGTTGATGGGGGGGGAGGCGTTCTGTCCCTCTCGCTGGAATCCTCGACGCGGGGGAGGCGATCCGTTCCTCCCCCCCGGAATCCTCCACGGCCGGCTATTTGCGTCACTTTTTGATTCGCCGTTTTAGCCTACGTAAATAATTACGTAGGCTAAAACGGCGAATCAAAAAGAGACACAAATAGCGCCCGCTACACTATTTGCGTTCCCCTATTTTTGCCGTCATAGTCTACGTAAATATTTACATAGACTAAGATGGCCAAAAATAAGGAACGCAAATGGTGGCGGCCGTAGCCGCCACCATTTGCATACGTGTGTTTGTTTTTTTCCCCGCTATCCCGGTTGGAAGACCAGCCGCCGCAGCCGCCGCTGCCAAAGTCGCCGCCGGAGCTGCCGCCGCCTGGAATATCCGCCCCAGGTAAGTCTTGTCCCGGGGGGGATCCACAGGGGGGCGGGTGGCAGGCCGTTCCGCCACAGATTTCGGGGGGGGGTCGAATGCACTGGCATTCGGCCTCACCGAGATCCGTGGTGGAATTCTCTGACATCCTTAAATCTGCTCCAGTATTTTCCCAGGGACTGATGTCAGACTGACTGGTCTGTAGTTCCCAGGTTCCTCCTTTTTACCCTTTTTGAAGATGGGGACAACATTAGCCCTCCTCCAGTCATCTGGCACTTCACCCGTCTTCCATGATTGCTCAAATCATGCTCCACTGCTTCCACTGGTGCAGCGTGGCATCTAGTTCTTCTTCTCCTAACTGTCACTCTTTTCCAAGGAGTATCCTCTACTCCATTTTTCTTCACCTCAGCATTTCCCACTGCCTCATCTTGCTATTGCTCTTCAAGCTTCTGGTCTTCCCTTTGCTGCTGTAGTTCCCCCATTCTGCCCAAGAACTCTTCGTGTTCTCTTATTCCCCGAAGGGTCAACAGTCGCCGCTCCAGTCCACTTACTTTTTCTTCCAGCAGCGTGATCAACTTGCACTTGTTGCAGGTGTAGGCCATGTTGTTCTCAGGCAAGAAAACAACCATTGCACACACCTTGCAGGTCACCACCACTGGAGAGTCCTGTCCTTCCATAGCCTGTTTTCCCTTTTTGTGTCTAGCTTTGTGATTGTTCTAGACTAGCCTGTGCCTGGTCCTCTACTCACTAGAGGTTAAAAGGAGAGACCCACTGGTGTGGAAGTGTTTGTTACAATTTTTAAAAAAAAATGTTAGGGGCCTCCCCATTGATGGCAGGGCCTCCGCCAGCCGAACTCCCCTGGCCAACTCCTGTTTGCTCCTCCTGTTCGCTCGCCCTGGTTGAGTCTTTTGAGCCCAAACAGGCTTTACGCTCAAAAGCCTTCACTAGAAACAGCCAGTGTTGGTGCAATTTGGTCCATCCTGCCCCAGCTGTGTACCTTCCCTCCCGAACCGTGCCCTGGGATGGATGCTCCGTTTCCTGACATTTTGGACTGCCTCATGACTCTGCCTCTGGAGCGCATCACGTACCTGACTGATTTACTGTGTCTGACCTCCTGCTTGCATCGTGACTGCCCTGCCGTTTCCTGATCTTCTGTGTCTGACTGGCTCTGATTTCTGCCTGGCTTTAGACCACCTCTGATGTAGCCTGAGCCCCACTAGATCCCCAGCTGTAGGCACAGAGGCTTCCCAACTTCACTGCAGTTAGCGTTTGCTACAGTCAAAACAAGACGGCAGATCTGAACAGGGATCGGGCATGGGGTGAGTGGCAAGCCAATGTTCATGGACCCCGAGATCTTGAATTAGGGATGTTGCAAGTGCCCACCTGGTCTGGGAGTCCAGCAGACGCCTGCATGACTGCCCCTCCAGACTCCATTCACCGAGCTGTGCGGCACTCACGGTTTCAGTCACCAAGCTCCCTGGGTCTCCGCGAGTGGCCAGGAGCACTCCGCCCCCGTTGCAAGCCATGGCTGCCACTGCAGTCCCCATCGCTGCATGCCAGCTGCTCTCCCCACTCCCCTTCGCAAGCCCTCCAGGTGTCTTTCCTTACAAGGAGTCCCCATCGCTGCACGCCAATGACTCGTTTCCCTCTCCTCCTTGTACGGGGGAAAGGGGCAAGCGGTTTCTGTGTGGTGACAGGGACTCTGGCGGCCAGCAGCTCTGACGTCTATGGATGTACGAAACTCACTTATCTTTTCGCGGATTCTGTTCATGGGGGGAGAGGCGTTCTGTTCCTCCCCCCGGAATCCTCGACGGCTGGCTGTGCTCCACAGCGGCTCTGTGGAGCAGCCGGCCAGGCCCAGGCCAGGGCCATACACAGCCGGATTTCCAGCCACGGAGGGCTCTGGGTAAAAAAAAATGAAAATGCGTATGAAAATGGCAGTGGCTACAGCCACCGCCATTTGCATTCTTTATTTTTCTCCATCTTAGCCTATGTCAAGATTTACGTTGACTAAGACGAAGAAAAGAAAGGGGAATGCAAATAGTGTAGTGGGAGCTATTTGCGTTCCCCTTTCTTTTCTTCCTCTTAGTCTAGGTAAATATTGACACAGACTAAGACGGATTAAAATAAGGAATGCAAATGGCGGCGGCCATAGCCGCCGCCATTTGCGTACGCTTTTTTTTTAAAAAAAAAAACCAGACGTGATGGGCTACATAAGTCTTTACGTAGCCTATCACGTCTATGGGAGAAAAAAAAGCAAAAGACACAGACTACAAATGGCGGCGGCAGCAGCCAGTTGGAAGACCAGCTGCTGCCGCCGCCACCACCGAAGCCGCCACTGGAGCTGCCGCTATACGGAACATCCGTCCCAGGCAAGTCTCTTCCGGGGGGGATCCGCAGAGGGCGGGGGGGTGGCAGGCCATTCCGCGATGGATTTCGGGGGGCCGAATGCACTGGCATTCGGCCTCACTGAGATCCGTTGCAGAATTCTCTGACATCCCTACCTGGGTGAGTGAGGAGGGTTGGTCTCCCAGGCAACCCTCATCCCCCCGCCGAGCTGCACAACGCATTCGGGGGGCCTCAGGCATCACCTGTCACCATAACGTGCCTCTGCATGCACACCATCCCTAATCTCATTGTGCTTTTGCCCGTCCTAGCCTCCAAGTGAAATGTGACCTATGAGAGATTGGACCTAATTTGCCTACGGGAAGCACCCTACCCTAATAACAGTGTGAAGTAGGCAAAAAGACTCACAGTAGAAGGCCAATTAAACTGTGAGCCAAAAATTCCTACATGGCCCCCAATAGGGCAACCGGTGATAAACCCACACTGCTTAAGGGAGGGTGGGAGAGAGCCACATGAGCGAGAGAGCTTTGGCTGGGAGGGGGGCAGAGCTTAAGGCAACTCTGCCTGCCCCTCCCTGCTTGGTGGCACCACTGGGGGTGCCAGTGGCAAGCACCCACGTCATCTTTCCCCACCCGCCCGCAATATCCCCCCCCCCTTACAGCCAGACAAGCTGTCGCTGGGGTTAGGGCATAAATGTTGACAGGCAAGTTGACTAATCAAGGAATTAAAAAGCTGTCCTTACTGGCAGATGTTAAGGAACTTAGCAATATTTCCATGTAGAATGCTGGATACATAAAACTACTGGACAGGGTTAGCGTCCCCACTAAGTGATGTCAGTGTCATGCCTCCTCTGGTGGACTTCTCCTTAGAGGATGACCTGGAGTTCCTTGACTGAACATCCCAGAAGAGCTGCCCATGTTAAGGGACCTTGAGGCAGATCAGGAGGAACCTGGCCACTTGGGGTCCTTACCCCAATATGTAGTTATCCTTCTCTTGGAATGTGAGGCAGATGCTGAGTGGCCACCTAGCCCCAGGGAGAGCAGGTGCTTAAAAGTTCAAGCTTGGCCAACTGCCAGAGGCAGAAGTGCCCACCTGAGGGTGAGGGACTCCTCGTCAGTAAAAGTATACTCATGAGCAAGGCTTTGTTTATGAGTAGGCCATTCCTCAGGTGACTGTATGGCCTGCGGGTGTGCTCTAGGTAAGGCTCTGGCTTAAAAGCCTTCAGTTGTATGCACAGAGTACTGGAACCAGGTCTGTGCACTGTCTTTCTGCCTGGTATTTTCCTGATAACTTAGTGGTTCTCTGGAAATTCCTGTGTTTGAGCTGGTGCTATGCTGAATATTTGGATTCTTCCATTTGGGGCCTTTGAGGGTGGGGGTGAAATGAAAACTCTGGGGAAAGAGGCTTGGTAGGTGAGAATTTTGAATGACTTTCTCTGCTAGGGATGTACGAAAGTCACTTAACTGTTCGCGGATTATGTTGATGGTGGGGGGGGTGTTCCATCCCTCCCCCGGGAATCCTCGCTGGGGGGGGAGGCGCTCCATTCCTCCCCCCCGGAATCCTCCGAGGCCAGCTGTACTCCGCGGCAGCTCCACGGAGCAGCTGGCCAGGCCAGAGCTGTCCGCAGCCGGATTTCCGGCCGCGGAGGGCTCTGGGTAAAAAAAAAAACCAACCGCGTATGCAAATGGTGGCGGCTACGGCCACCGCCATTTGCGTTCCTTATTTTTGCCCTCTTAATGTATGTAAATATTTACATAGACTATGACGGCGAAAAGAAAGGGGAACGCAAATAGCGTAGCGGGCGCTATTTGTGCCCCTTTTTGATTCCCCGTTTTAGCCTATGTAAATATTTACGTAGGTTAAAACAGGGAATCAAAAAGGGACGCAAATAGCGCCCGCTATGGTCTTTGCGTTCCCCTTGATTTTTGCCATCATAGTCTATGTAAATATTTACGTAGATTAAGAGGGCAAAAATAAGGAACGCAAATGGCGGCGGCCGTAGCCGCCATTTGCGTACGCTTTTTTTTTTAACCCACCTAGCCATGATTGGCGACGTAAAGATTTACGTAGCCTATCACGTCATGTTTTTTTAGAAAAACCTAGTTATGATAGGCTACGTAAATCTTTACGTAGCCTATCATGTCTTTCTTTTTCTTTCTTTCTTTTTTTTACCAGAGTGGAAATGGCGGCGGCAGCAGCCGGTACGAAGACCGGCCGCCGCCGAAGCCGCCGCCAGAGCCACTGCCGGAGCCACCGCTACCTGGAAGATCCGCCCCAGGTGAGTCTCGTCCCGGGGGGGATCCGCAGGGGGGCTGGGGGGCAGGCCGTTCCTCCATGGAGTTCGGGGGGCCAAATGCACTGGCATTCGGCCTCACCGAGATCCGTGGTGGAATTCTCCGCCATCCCTATCTTAAACATGTCCTGTTTTCAGCCTCCTGAACTACATGGGGGAAGTTGTTCCAGGGGGTGGGCATCACTACTGAGAAGGCTCTCTTTTGAGATTTCAGATCAGTCCATTGAGACATTTTCTCAGTATATGATATAGAACGTAATCCTCGCTGATATCTGGTTATACTGATGGAATGAGATTGTTCCAACTCAGCCTTAACACAGGGCCACACAGCTATGGCCATTTAATATTTAGATATGGTTGTTATTGTTGTCTATCACCTCGATACGTTGTATATGACAGATGGCATTAAGTTCATTTTAAACAAACTAACAAAAAATAGGTTGTGTTAAATCAGACTCATATGAATTAGCCATCTACAATTTTTCATCTAAAAAAACTTTAGGTTCTTTCTGTCTCACCTGGTTAAACATCCTAGGCCACACAATGCTTTTATCTTCAATTGTTAACTGCTTTCCACGAGGAGCCTGTGGACTGAACCTTCCAACCTGAACTCTCAGAAAAGACTGATTTGGGAAAATTACCCAGTTGGTAACATCAAATCCTGTGACTACTTCTCCATTTTCATCAAACTGTATTGTCTCTCCTGCACTGTCGTTGAATGAGATGCCCCTTAGAAAAGGATGGAGCTAAATTCAAAGAGGAAAAGATATAATGGGACAGCAAAGTATTTTCACAATCACATTGACAAGTACCTATCCTAGATTTGTTGAGAGTATTTCACATTTGTCTGGGTCTAACCCCCTAAAGGCTTTCCCTGAGAGTTTTGTGGCTGGAGGGATGCAAAGTCTGTCTCTTACGAAGAGTTGTCTGTCCCCAATTGCAAACAAGGTGGAAACATAAATTTGTGACAGAATGATTTGGTTAATTAGGTATTGAGTCATCACACTCCTATCCTGTCCTAATGGGACCTTTGAGAAAACTAAGTTACTGATCATGGGTCTATGGAAGAGGAGATGGAGACAATGAGCAAATTGATAGTACTTAACCCTAATTTAACCCAAATAACTCATGTATCATGGCCCCATTCAGGCATTCTTGTTACCATGTTTACTCAACACATGAGGAGAGGGTGTGCTCCAGGCCCACCCTGCTCTGTTGCCAGCCACATCCATCGCCCTGTACATGTGGATGGTGACAGTTGGAAGGCAAGAGCTTCCTGTATCCAAGGAGGCCCCATTAAGAACCCTGTTTAAGAACCCATGGATACAGGGGTTGCTCCTCTTCAGACCATCACCCTCCATGTATACAGAGTGACAGATGTGACAGCAGAGAGGGGTGGGGCTGGAGCTTCTCTCTCCTTGTGTGTTGATTGAACGTGGTAACGTGAAGACCTGAATAGGGCTCATGCCTTCAAGCAATGCTCCATTGAGAAGCTGGGAAGCAATTTGTGGTAACTATACCCATATCAGGACAGTGAAAGCCTAGCTACACTTATCCATGCTCTGATAACCTCTCATCTGGATTACTGCAATGTGTTATAGGCTGGGCTGCCTTTGAAAATGGTCCAGAAACTTCAGCTAGTCCAAAATAGGGCAGCAAGACTGTTACCAGTGACCAGCCAATGAGATCACATTACACCACTAGTTTTCCAGCTGCACTGGCTGCCAGTCCATTTCTGGGCCCAATTCAAAGTGCTGGTATTAACAGTCAAAGCCCTTAATGACTTGGGGCCAGATTATCTGAAGGATTCCCTCCTTCCTGTCTGGACCCTAAGATCAATCTCAAAGGTCCTTCTCTGTGAGCCCCCGTCAAAGGAAGTGAGGTGGGTGGCTACCAGGAAGAGGGCCTTTCCTGCTGTGGCATCCCAGCTGTGGAATGAGCTCCCTAGAGGGGTTTGGCTGGCACCTATGCCGTACTCCTTAATAAAAGGCACCAGGTGAAGAGCCTTTTATTTTCCCAGTATTTTAGCATTTGAGCCTCCTAGTCTTTTATCTTTGGCGTTTTAGATCTATATTTTAAATCTCTGCATTGCTGCTTGGTTTTATTCTGTTTGTACTGTTCTATGGTGGTTTTAAGCATTCATATTTTATATGGTTTTATGCTGTGTTTTGTGGTTTTAATTTTTGTGAACAGCCCAGAGAGCTTAGGCTACGTGGTATAGAAAAGAAATAAAAGAAATGAAAATTAATTAATGTAGAGTGGACCTAATAAAGCTGAAAAGGTTTTACATGGATTTTGATTGCACGGAGCATCTTACATTTCCCATGGCCACCACCCAATCCAAACAAAGAAGAGATGAGCTTTTGCATGAAAATACCTGCCATGCCAGCAGATTCAAGGGCTCCAGCTTTCTTCCAGCCACCCATAACCTGTGTTTGGATCTGGATTCACGCATTGAGTATAGAGCATGCGCCACAGCATGGGCAGCACTGTGAACACTGTAGCTGTGAACAGTCATGCTCATCTCAAAGAAAGTTCCAGGGAGGCTCTCCAGTTCCTCCTCCCCACTGCAGCCTTGATTTATCACCTCACCCTCATTTGATTTTTTCAATGAACACTTGAAAACCTTCTCCCAGAAATCATGGATGAATCCGTCTTGTTTTGCCCAGGAAGGTTTTACGCCCTGAAGAAATTGCCTGAATCCTAACGGTTCCTTTGAGTGAACTGCAAAGGATAGCATGCCATGGAAGGACTGTATATCATGGCCCCTTAGATTGGTGCTTGCTGTGAAATCCCAGTCTGTTTTCATAATCCATACCTTACTTATTGGGGAATCCAGGACTGCCCTCCGAAGAAATGAGCTAATTTTAATTATTAATATAGGTGCAGTATCAGCAAAAAATACATTGGCTGTCGTTTCCATGAAGGCTGAATGGTGTTCCAGTTCACCCTGCAACGACCCTGCCTTTTCAGCGTGTTTTTGGAATGGTGGCAATTTTTCTATGAAGGCAACACAGATGCCCCCCTGTGACAGCATTGGCAGTAATTTTTGCAAACGCCCTTCTCCATGAATATTATCCACACTGAAGAGCCCAATCCATGTCCATTTGAAATGCACAAGCAACTGGACAATCCCAGTGTACTGCTGAGCTTCATTTGGGGCCATCTGGTATAAGGGACGGCGGGTGACTGTTTTGTCACCCCAGGCTGGGAGAAATGCTCCACAAGTGAGCTGAAATAGAATGCAAAGATATTTTATGAATTGCACACATTTTTGTGTGCAATAAGTGACACATCTAATCATTTCTACCAAATACCTGATGGGATGGGGTAAACATTGCCTGCATGGATAAACGAGGTCTAAGATATCATAATGTCTCTCTTGTATCACTTTATGCTTCAGTTGAAGTCTCAGTTGATGGAACCCTCTCTCACTGATGCCCTCCTACAGAAAAGTGGGATGTTATGAAAATGGCTCATCTAAATGTTTATCCCTGACACGCTAGTTGCATGTTCAGGGATTTAAAATGTATTATACAAAATATGTATAGAGTCATCCTTTCATCGTATCAATTACCTATAACGGGCCATGGAGTCCAACCCCCTGCTCACTGCAGGAATCCAGTTTAAAGTACCCCTGACAGATGGCTGTCCAGTCTCTGCTTGAATACCTCCAGTGACAGAAACCTGACCACCTCCCTAGGCATTTGGACACATTGTCTGACTGCTCTGATATTTAACCAAAATCCTCCTTCATCTACCTTAAGCCTGTTTGTTTGTTTAAAACATTGGTATGTCATTAAGATTTCAGGGCGCCTTACAAAGAAAATCAGTTTCAACAGTATAAAACAATAAAGAATTTAAACAGCTAAAAGCACATTAAACCATTCAACAAGCTTCGCTTTACAAAGAAAATCAGTTTCAACAGTATAAAACAATAAAGAATTTAAACAGCTAAAAGCACATTAAACCATTCAACAAGCTATGTTCTTTCATGTCCTACAGTCCTGGGTGATAGAGACCAGGCTGTGGCCCTCTCCTTCAGGTACTTGATAAGTGCTATGATATCTCCTCTTGGTCTACTACTCTAAAGGCTAAACATACCTTGATCGTGTCTGTTGCCCAAACTGTTACAATTTATCTGACTCCTTCTTAAAGTGTGGTGTCCAGAACTGAACTTAGTATTCGAGGTGAGGTCTGACCAGCACAGTGTTGGATTCAATGATTACTTCCCATGATTTTGAAACTATACTTCTATTGATGCCTCCTGAAAATGCATTCGCCTTCTTTACAGCCACATCGCACTGCTGACTCATATTCAGCTGGTGGTAGACCAGGCATTCCCCGTCTTACACCTGTGCATGTGATTCCCCCCCCCCCAAATGAAGAACTTTGCCCTTGCCTCTGTGAAATTTCATTCTGTTCCTTTCTGCCCAGTTTTCTAACCTATCAAGATCATTTTGAATTTTGTTGCTGTCTTTAAGCTAATAGCTACCACTCCAATCTTAAGTCATCTGCAAATTTGAGAAGCATTTCCCCAAATCTTCCTCCAAGTCAAGGGGCGGAATTGTGATTTTCCTACTAGCCCAATGGCTTCTTTTTCCCAGGCTGTGGTTATAGCAGAACTGCACACACAAACAGCCATTGAAGCAAATTTACATCTCAGTAGTGGATTATCTCATTTATTTATTTATATATTTATTTGGCGGGATAAAGATAAAAAACAGCTGGATGTGCCCTGGAGGTTGATGGCATTATGTAAATGACCCACAACCTTCCATGAGTGACCAATCACGAGCGCACAATAAACGCCTTGTGTAAAGACAGCCTATGGTTCTCCAGCCAGCTGTGGAACCGCAGAGATGCTGTATTTTGTACTAACTGAAGTTCCCAGCCCCAAATACAATGCATTGCAGTACTCCAATCTACAGGGTAATAGTGCATGGATAAAACAATGGGCAGGCAATCACTGTCTCGGAGATGTTGTAGCTTGCTCACTAGCCTAAGCTGGTGAACATCATTGTATGCCAGAAAACAGATGTGTTCATTCCTTTAAAAAAGAAATGAAACATGAAATCAATGCGTTCACATTTGTTCTACATTTGTTTAATGTAAAGAGAATGTAAAGAAGACATAAAGAAGATAAGAAGGTGAAGAATAAATATGATCATTTTCATTTTCACATTTTTTCACCTTTAGTGAGCTCTGACTGAAATTTAATGTGCATGATGGCCTGGAGGAATAGTAGAAAACTTGGATGGAGAAAATGCCTTGTTTTCCTGCCATCAAGAGCATGATGGTGGGGGTAGAGATGTGAAGGTCAAGAAAAAAACTGAAAAAAAGCAGGGGAAAAATGGGGTCTTTCAATTTTCCCCTCCAAAGAACCTTGTTTTGTCCCCGCCCTACACACACACAAATGTTTTAGAAAAAATGAGCCACTTTGCATTATGAAATATTTTGTTTTAAAATCATGAATACATTTAAGAAGATGAACTATGTAATAAGAAGACTTTTATGGGAAAAGTAGAGATCTAAACTTTCTGGAAATTGTGGACCCACGGGTGGAAATTCATCATCATCATCTACCCTTTAGGATTCATTAAATATCTTCCACTGTTTATTAATATTATTGATCTAATGTATCTTTTGCTGATATACAGTTAGGGACATTTAGGGATGCTCCAAGTCATGCTCAGTTTCCCAACATGCGGGTAGGATCATTATATCATTACGTGTAAAGGAAATGTTGTTCTTGCCAGTTTGGGGTATGGGCCATAGAGCGCTCTGTTTCTGGTTCTGTTCTGGTTATGAGGGGTAGGCAACAGCCCCTGCCTTTACAACTGTCGCATGCATGGCTTTGGCCTGCACGTGGGGCTCAGAGACATGCGTAGGAAATTAAGTTGGCTGGATGGCTGCAGGTTGATACTTCCCTCTGCAACACACCCAGCCATCAAGACCAAGAAGGGGGGAGAAGAAGATGGGACCCTGGTGGCTACTGTTTAGTAAGATCCGGCATATGCAGGGGTTAGAAAGCAGTGAAGAGGTAGGGAGACCAGTGGGGGCCTAGGAAGAGCAGCAGGAGGCCCTCCAGAGGGTTAGGGGAGCCAGCTTCAGGTGTCCTGGGGGTGTTGTGCAGCGCAGTGTCCTTATGTCTGAATGGAGGGCAGATGCATACGTGTGTGTCACACAAGGGGAGAAATAAAGGTTTTAGGGGCGCTCTCCAGGGGGGGGCTTTTGGAGGGATCCTAAGGAGAGTGAGTTTGATTTAGTTGGGGTTGCAATGAACCGAAGGGCAGGCCCTGTGTGTCTTCATGGACGTACGCATTATGAGGACATGGCATCCATGCTATCGTGTGTGTGTGCGGGCACATGCGCGAATAGCTGGATTGGTGTGTGTATGTGTGTGTAAAAGAGAGAGAGAGAGTAGGGCCGTGCACCGCTTCGGCACAAAGCCCGAGCTGTGCACCACTTCAGCCCACCTCCAAGGCAAGGAATTGTTAGAATGGTGACTCCCTGTATTTTCTGCATTTCCCCATTCCCCAGAATGACAAGATGGCTTCTGGCATGTCCCCAGAGGCCCTAGGAGCTGGCAGCAGCAGTGGCTCCCCTAGGAGCACCGGCGGCAGCTCGCCTTCATTGCGAGCTGCCAGCACTGGCCTCACTCAAGCCTGCACAGGCTCCTCGCAAGCAAGAAACCCATGAAGGCTTCTGCTGAGGCAGGAGTCGTCCTCCAACAGGGCACCCTGCCCTCCTTGCAAGGAAGGGAGAGAGCACAGTTGCAGGGTGACTCCCGCCCTCATGCCTGTCAAATCTGCATGGTCTGCTTCAGTGTCAGTGCAAGAAAGGAGGCCGTGCAGGCTTGACAGGCAGTGCCTCCCGCCAATCACCCCTTCGTCCCTCCTTGCAAAGAGGGCAGGCGGTTGGCGGGCTGTGTCGGGCAGCACCCACAGCAGCAGCTCCCTCAGCGGTGGCTCCCAGGGTGGTGGTGGCAGCCTCCCCCCCCCCCCCGGAACTAGGGATGGACGGAACTCCTACCTTCCGTTCCGTTCTGTTTCCGCATTGGGGGGGAGGCGATCCGGTCCTCCCGCCGGAATCCTACCCAGCCGGCTCCGCTCCGCAGCCATCCAGCCGCTGGGCAGCCCTGCAGGGACCCAAATGGCGGCTGTCGTAGCTGCCGCCATTTGCGTCCTTGTATTTCGCCGTGATAGAGTACGTAAATATTTACGTAGCCTATCACAGCAGGGGGGAAAAAACCCAGTGTACGCAAATGGCAGTAGCCGCTGCCATTTGCATATGCTGGGTTTTTTTCCCTCTGCCGTGATAGGCTTCGTAAATACTTACGTAGCCTATCACGGCAGCGGGAAAAGAAACCAGCCTACGCAAATGGCAGTAGAAGCAAATGGCGTCCCTGCATTAGCCGTGAGAGGCTATGTAAGTATTTACGTAGCCTATCACAGCTATGAAGAGGAGGAAGAAAGTGGCAGCTGCAGGATGGCCGCCATTTGCAAGGCAGCGTGGACGGGAGCAGGTAAGTGCTCTGTTTCATGCGTCTTTTGTGGGTTGGGGACGGCGGGGACTTCTTCCCGTGCGCCGTTCTTTGGTTGGGGGGGCGGGGGCTTCGTTCAGCGACGGATTTGGGGGGGCCGAATGTACTGGCATTCAGCCTCACTGAGGTCTGTCGTGGAATTCTCTGACATCCCTACACAGAACAAGGGCCCAGGTGAGGAGCTGGGGTTGGCCAGCGTGCTGGGGAGGGCGACGCAGGATTCGGATGTCTGAACCCCGCTTTGGCTTCGTAGTGGGAGCGAGAGCAGGTGTGTGCGGCTGGTGAGCCAGGGTGGGACAGACTGCGTAGGCAATGATCCGGGGTGAGAGAAGAGATGGGGCAATGACTGACAGAGAGAAGGAGTAGAGAAAGAGACTTTGCTCTTGGAGAAATAGGTTTCTGTTGGCACAGAAAGCTGTGGGTGCCAAGGAGCTGTTTTGTGTGTCGGGGCTCAGATCCCACCTTGTTTACTTTTCCTTTGCAACTCGCCATGGCAGCCACTAGTTTGTGGTGGTGCTCAAGACAGTTTCTCAAGTTACCAAACATACCGTGGGCCCAGAGAGGTTGCAGACCTCTTGCTGAGATGCTGTAGCAGACAGTCAATGGGGGAAGGGCAAGCATCATGACTCCTTTCTGGATCCTTCACATGTGGGGGTGATGGGGAATTGCCAGAGTCAAAGGGCTCCCAAATTTTGCCTGCCTGAGGTCTTTCTCCAGCTCTGAGGCCTGGAGTTGATTGCCAGCTAAGCAGTCTCTCTCTCTCTCTCTCTCCCCCGCCAACTCAGTGGGATGCAGCTGAAACAGCCTCAGCCTCCCCCTCTCTCTTCCCTATCATTCCAAATAGATAAGAGAGTCTTCCGCGGCTAGATTTCCCTTCAGTCCAGATTTTCCGGAACTCCACCCCAACCAATTCCTCACACACAGGAACAGATGCTGTACAGCAGTCATCCTCTGCCTCCAGCTCTTCCTACTTCTGTTTTTTAGGATAGTTCTGATATTTTATGAAGTATTTGCTGAAGTTCCTAAAATATATAATGTATAACTCAGTTTGCTCATAAAACTATAATGTTTGGTATATTAAATTTAAAACTATACTTTATTCAGACAATAAATACAAATTTACTGCATTTACTTCTAAACGTTTTTCATTTTAATGATAATTATATGAGAAAACCAAGTTATACATAATGTATTTTATGTTCCTGAATTAGCAAAGTGACTACAAATCTTTAAAGAGCTGTAAAAAATATAGGAATTGTAGTTTTCAATTATCCATTAAACTTTCATTATTTTCCAGACGGGAAAAAAAAGAATGCCAAAACACAACATTTTATACCATCAAAAATTTCCAGATATTTTATGTGGGAATTGGTGAGAATTTAATTTCAGTCCAATTTTGATAGGAATTTAACAAAATTAGTTAGATCTCCATATCTGGGGGGGTGGGGAGAACTTTGCATTTTTTGTTTTTTGTTTTTAAAATGAATGTGGGGAAAACTGAAACTGACATATTCGCCCACTCCTAATTCATGTCTCTAGGTGCTGGTAGGTGCTGGTGGTGTGGAATGGCAAATATTAAGCCCGCCTTCTGAATCATGCATATCTGGGGTGTGATGGGGGAACTGCCAGAACTGAATGTCTGCTTAACTCTGTCTGCCTGCCTGGTTATAACTTCTCTGAAAACATAGTTTTATTCTTCCAGAAACGCAAAGCGTTTCAGCCAAATTATTAGTAATGTCCTTCCTTGGGACCATAAAAACAGAAAACATCTTAGTTTTGTATATCATCAATAACTACTAACATCAAATAATACACATGGCAAAAATGGTATATGTATACTTACAATTCCTTAAAAGGCCTTCAGAGGCCTCTGTCAGGGCTGTCTCTTACATTTGAAGATGATGGAAGGTGATACAATTTACACCATACAACAGAAGTTATCAATCTGCTACACAGGCGTTAGTCATAACTCATGATTAAATGTCTGGGACAAACTGGTTGTATTGGTACTCCAAGGAGATGTGTCTCCAGCTCTAAAGTCTGAATTACATGAGAGGAAAACAAATCCACCTCCTCCTTGAGGTCATGTGGAACTAAGGTTTTAAGTCTCAAAAGCCACTTCATTGCCTTTCTGCGCAAGATCTTCTCATTCTCTGGGTTTACCATTGGTCTGATGGCCGTTTTATGAATTGTAAGTATACATGGGCAATTTTTGCAATGTGTTTTATTTTGCAAGGTGTAAACACCAGATGAAACTTACATGTATGGGACTCACAATGGATAAATGCCGGTACCTTTCTTCTTGCTTTCCTTTGCCTGGGGTTCCCTCTCACCTTGGGAACAAAATACCAATCACAGAACCACCTTGCAGAAAGACTGACTGCCCGCTCTGTCTGCCTATGCCTCTTAACTGATGTGAGGAAGGAGCCAGAATTGAAATGGGAAAGCCTGCTCGTTCTGCTATTATGGGGGAAGAAGCCAGCTCATGTCTACAAACCTACCTGTGGAATCTTGTAAGTCTCTGAGATTGTGGCAATCACAAGAGAGATGAGCGGGTACATTCCTCCAATGATGGCTATCAAATTGCTCTGCAGATCACACTTGTAGTTGGGGTGGAATCTATGCAGTGTAGAAAGCAGGCCAAGGGTGGCCATATAAGTAATCTGTGGATTGTAGTAGCTCTCATAGATGCGGAACCCCAAAGTAACATTAGGTAAGAGTGAGGGATTTTCATTGATCTCCTTGATAGCAAATACTAAGGCTAGGATATGCTGGTAATTCCTTGGCATCACGCTGCAATAGAAGATACAAACCGTGTACTGAAACAATAACAATAGCTGAATGGGACATTAGTTGCTCTTCTGCATTATGTGTCGCATCAGCATTCTAACTGCATGAAATTACTCCAGCTCTGTGTTGCTCCTGGAGTGCTGCAATAATATTGTGCCAGGCATAATGCCACAAAAAAGTAGGGATGTCAGAGAATTTCATGACGGATCTCGGTGAGGCCAAATTCCAGTGCATTCGGACCCCCAAAAACCGTCGAGAAACAAAGCACCCGCCCCCCCAACCCATGAAAGGCGCACAAAACGGAGCACTTACCTGCTCCCGTCTGCGCTGCTGTGCGAATGGCGGCCGTCCTGCAGCCGCCATTCGCTTCTTCCTCTTCAGCCATGATAGGCTACGTAAATATGTAGCCTATCACGGCTAACGCAGGGATGCCATTTGTGTTCCTGCAGAGGCCCTGATATGCTACGTAAATATTTACGCAGCCTATCACGGGGGGGGGGGGGGGGACCCAGCGTAGGCAAATGGTGGCGGCTACCACCATTTGCGTACGCTGGAGTTTTCCCCTTGCCATGATAGGCTATGTAAATATTTACATAGCCTATCATGGCTCAGTACAGGGACGCAAATGGCGGCGGCTACAACAGCCACCATTTGCGTCCCTGCAGTGCTGCCCAGCGGCCAGATATCCGGCTGCGGGTGGCCGGAGCCAGCCGGCGGCTCCGCAGCTTGGCCACAGAGCGGAGCCAGCTAGGCAGGATTATGGGGGGAGGCACGGAGTGCCTTCCCCCCATTGAGGATTCTGGGGGAAGGGACAGAGTGCCTCCCCCCACCTGCAGAACCTGGCGGAGCCAGGTAAGTGGGGTTTCGCACACCCCTTCAAAAAATGTCAAAAACTGATCTAGTTTCCACTTGCACCGTAGAGAGGCTATGTGAAAGAACAGAAGAAAAGACTTTTTGCCTTTATTTCCTTAATTTTCATTTCATGTTAGAATTAAGTGATGGAAAAATAAATTAATTCTTACCAATTAACAAACAAAATCACTGAAAACCCAGAAGTGGCCTAGATACATTTTTTTGTATTGAATGGAAACCATTTTTTTAATCTTTCAGTTGGATAATAATCTGCTCCAACTTATTGTGGTCTAAGCAAAAAGATGCTATGGATGTGGAGGAGAAGTCCTTACATGAGTTCCTTCATGAACAGTGGAGATGGCTTTGCACTGAACTCTGTAGAGGGGTACAGGAAAGAGAACGTAGAAGCAACCTCTCCGATGACAAGGTCTTCCAGTTGATAAAATTCATGCCCACTCGCGATGTGGTCACTTACTCTGCATATACTGGAAGGAGTCTTCATGCTGGGATGAAGAGAATCTCTCTTGCATACGACATGTGGCAGCAGCACAAGCAGCCACACCAAGAAAACCACCGTTTGGAGGAGAAAAGTTCCCATCTAGACCCACATTCCACTGTTTTCCTCCAGAGCAGTAAATGTCTCAGCACTGGGCTGTTTACAACCTGCTTTGAATGGGAGCCGACCCTACTGAAAAATTGGTCAATTTATATCAGAATATGACTTCACCAATTCCCCCATCTTTTATTTCGAAACGTTTAGGAGGGCTTGGTACTGCTTCATGCACTGCTGTATCCCCATGGAGATTTAGACCCTTTCCTATACTAGTGCAACAAACAAGACCCGGAAATGGAGCAATCCTTTGCAAGATGGCCCCAATAGTTGCCGAATTCTCAAGCTACTCGTATTAGTTTTTCCCTGAGAGAAATCCCGGGACAGCCCTGCAGTGCAGACATCCCTGAAAATGATCAACACCCCCACAGACAGAGCCTCTGGCCCTTCTGCAAAGCTCTGAGCATCGTGGATGTCTTTTACAGGATTTTCCAGTATTATTGTTAATTTTTCTTGAGGCCTCTAGATCTCCCTTGGGGCTTAGTGAGGAGCACAGTTAATCAGGGACATGCCGATAACTGCAGGGGAGAAAAGTCCCTTTCCCTGTGCTGCCATACTGTGGCACGGAAAGGAGCCAAACAACAGCTGCAGTGGCAGGCGGCAGGTGACCTGGTGCGTCCGGCCTCCCTTAGCCCAAGCAAGGGGAATGTCAGCCGCCTTCCTGCTCAGGCTGTTTTGGTATGAGAGACACAGAAGTAATCCTCATTTCATTTAGCGTCTGCACCCACTTGACCACAGCCCCACAACTTTTGGAACTGTGTGTGCTGCTCTGAAACAGTCTGCAGCTTTATTAATCTCAACTTATATTAAACACACACATACACCTCTTTAAACAAGTATAAGCCACTGAGGAGGAGAGCCAGCTCAGGGATTCCCTGTGCCTGGGCTGACTGGCATAGATGCCATGCCACAAAATGGTCCCCAGGATCTCACCTAAGTCCTTAGTGGCTATTGTGGGCAGCTCTGCCCTCTCAATGCATGTGGGCAGCGTGATATCCAGGCAGCGCCTGCTCAGATCACTGCCACCTGTGGACCAACCAGGTTCACCAGGAAGAAATCTGACACCCCCCTGCTCAATCTGTAACAACCTGACCGATTGATATTAGTGCTGCACCTCCCTCAGATGGTACTGACTGGCTCCCCTCCCATCACAGGCCCACTCACCCTCCCATCACAGGCACCCTTCTGTTCAACCTGTTGTGACGTGTGCCTATTTACATACCTGCAGATTACACACACGTCAACTGTACATAGAGACGCAGAATCTTTTGACATGGAACTCTGGGTGCAAAGGAAAACCTGATACACCAAAAGCTAAGGAAGTCAGAGACCACAGACAAAGTCCTTGAAAGCTGTTATTTGAAAGAAGAACTGAAGTGAATCAGCGGATGAAGTTCATTCACCAGGGGAACTGGAATCATAAATTCAAAAAACATTAAAACGGAGACAGCAAGGGCACCATCCTATCGAGAGAGGCACCAGCCTCCGACCTCGGAGGCTACTGATGATCCTACGCAGGACAGCCGCAGCACAGGATAGAGAGTCTAGCTGAAGCATCAGGGAGGAGGACAGAGAGGGACTGGAGACTGGATAGGAAACTGCCCAAAATAGCTTCTGTGGTCTCCTCCCCTCCCTGTGTCCAGAATTTCCCCCATTTTCACCCTCACCGTGCTCCATTTACAAGCATAGTGAGGGCAGCGGGTTGGAAAGAGCTGGGCCGGCTATGAGGGGGCAAGGAAGGGGGCGGGGAGTGCCATTTCTGGGAACTGAGGTTGGACGTTCTCGTTTTCCAGAAACAAACAAACAAAATCCTATGGCTGCCTAGATAATGTCTAGTGGCATGGGACTGGTCTTTTAAAAGAGGACAAGAATTTAAATTTCAATTATATATCTAGATACAGCAATATATAGAAAGTGAGTGAGTGAGTGTGTGTGTGTGTGTGTATGAGAGAGAGAGAGAGAGAGAGAGAGAGAGAGAGAAGGTCAATCCTACCATTACGCAGAGTCATGCACCTGCCTCAGGCATCAGATTTTGGGAATCAGGGAAGGACACCCAAATAGTAGTTGTTTAGTTTGTCATTCTTGTATTTTATAAGGTCTAAGATGAGGAGGGGAGATAGCAGGATTTTCTGCCTCGTGTGCCAGAGTAGCCTGGCTTGGCTTGGGTGGGTGAGGAGTGTGAGTTGTCGATCCTCCCAAGGCAACCAATTTTCTGGGGCCAGCCTTGATGTCTGACTGAGAAAAGGGGTAGTGGTGGGAGTGGGACCTTGAAGATAATTTCATATTAACATATTACATTTAAGCACTGAGCATTAAACAGCATTGAGTATATGAACTGTATCCTCAGCTCCTGTCCCTCTTGACTTGTTACACTGAATGAGGGGGGGGGGTGGCTGGTTGGGTCCAGGAGGATGTAAATTACTCTTTGAGAGAGGCGGGTGGTACCAGCTTTCTTAAAAACAGCACTAAGGCTGTTCCTGAAAAAACCCTACGCTTGACCCAGAAGTGGAGGAGAACTAAGAACTTCCCTGGTCACCCTCTGGGATGACCTTTGCTGAGAGAAAGATGGGAGTGCAACCGTCGTGATTCTGTTGGACCCCGCAGTGGCTTTTGATACCATTGACCATGGTATCCTTCTGGATCAGCTCTCTGGGTTGGGAAACTGGGGCACTGTTTTACAGTAGTTCCATTGCTACTTGGATGGGCATTTCCAGAAGATGAAATCAGAAGACAAAAGGCCAAATCCCTTGCGCATCCAGAACACAGTTCCACAGCTAGGGCTCACTGTGCCAAAGTCGCCATTAGAACAAACAACCAATGAACCATCCAGCAACGTCAGAGCAGACCTTCACTTCACAGTGAGGCACATGGGATCCTGCCAGAAAGGCATTCCAGTCTAGGAAAAATCATAATAGTTTTTAGTATGTATTGTTGTCTATTTTGTCCACACGGTTTTATGTAAATGTTTTTTAAACTTTCTCTATTGTATTTTAATGTTTTTACTTTTGTACACCACCCAGAGAGCTTCGGCTATGGGGCAGTATAGAAATATAATAAATAATTATTTGTAATTCCACGTCTCTAACCCTTTGAAAAATATTACTGGGCAGTGGGCAGTTTTCTCAGCCTGTTCCTCAAAGAAAGGATCTTAAACATGTTTTACAGCATATGAAATTAGGAGATGTTCCTAGACATAAAGCTGCTTAGTCTGCCCCTCCAAAGAAAACACAATACACATGTTTACATAGGTTCCACAAAGTCTGAGGGGATTTCCTAGTAAGTATGCTTAGGATTTCAATCCAGCTCTAACAGTCTGTCACATGCTTATGAGATTTGATCTTTCATATCACACAGTTGCCTTTTTGCACAGATATGCAGAGCTTCTGTTTTGAAAGGGAGATAGTGGCCTAAATCCAATTGCTACTCTCAGCTAGAGTAGACACACTGAACCAATGGGAACTTGGTAAGTCCACACTTCTCTATGTTCCATTGCTTCCACGGGTCTCCTCTAGTGGGGACTTGGAACTGGATCGGTGATCTGACCTGCTTGCTATGGACTCATCTCAAATATGCAGGTACCACTGTGTAGATGTCAGCAGAAGAGTAGCATTTCACATGACCAGGTGTGTTTTGACAATGGTGGGAACAATGTAAAACTCCCACTACTCTAGGATGTAGTGTGTGGGCAAATATCCTACAATTTCTGTTGTGATTGCTACATATGCATAACAAATGCAGTCCTGCCAGGCTTCCATACTGTTACAGCTGAATGCAATGTTGAGTGTAGCTAGCTAGATTACAGTCTGAACTGAGGTAACTTGCAAACAGAAGAGTCGGATTTCTTTGAACAGAGAATGATCAACACAAGAAGCTTCAATGGGCTATGGATAATGTTGAGAGGGACTAGTCAAGGCTTACCAGCAACAGCAGAATCCTAGCCATATCTACTCAGAAGTAAGTCCCATGAGGTTCTGCGGGGTTTAGTCCTCACTAAGTACGTGTGTTTAGAACTGCATCCTTCAGGGGCATCAGTTTTGCTCTTGAGTGTTCCCATCTCAAAACTGCACAAGACTAGGCTTCCCTCTTCCTACAGTGGCCTCTGGCGACTGGCCTGAGGGCACCTCAACCTTCTTCCCAGAAGCGAATAGGCTAGATTAAACGTTCCCTCTCCAGGCTTTGTAAACAGGTGAGAAGGAATGATCCCCTCACTTCAGCTGGACCTCGGAACACCCACTTTTAGCTAAGATTTCTATCGTAATTTCCCACTAGATAAATATTTTCTCATGTTTTGGACTTTCTGTTTTTTGTTTGAATTACATGCTCTGAGCAACCATGGTTGATGCTTCATGTATCATGTTTCATGATATCACCAGGGCCCGCCACCTTGACATCACCATGGGCCATCTCTAGGTCTCAGGTTTGGATCCTGAAATCTCAGGGCCTGGGATGTTCCAGACCTGGGAACTCTACTCATCATGACATCCTTCTGCCCTAACAGCTTACGTGGTTCTGGCGATCATAGCAGCAGCATCCTATGGTAAAAACTTAGCTCCCACTTGACTCCAGAGTGTTGGACACAGCAGAAGGCAACCACCCTTTAAAATCATCTGGAACACAATACCCAACATGACACTAGCAGGAACTCAACTCTCAACAAGGATGGCAGTGGTGTCTGGAAGCTGAGCTGGGCAGGGAGCAGGGCTGGGGGTGACGTGAGGATTCTCATTTCTACCACCCATCCCAATCTGCCAGCTGAGGCTTGCTGAGCCTAATGACAGGGCTGGTGTTGAGTGCTGTGTCTCCCTGGGTTGGATTACTGGAGGCTTATGGCATTTCTCAGTATTTGAGTTTATTTACAAATAGGCAGGTGGGACATAGATGGAAGAAAACACTCCAATACCAACCCTGCCTGTCCCACATCAGATCTCCAGAGAGCGAGATGTAATCCTGAAATATTTTCAGAGGTTACACCTCAATTCACTGTCATTCTCATTCATTCTCCATCTTTTTCTCCCAAGAGTTCTTGTAGTGTTTCTCAGTCACACCTAGCTTGTCCCCTCCCTCTTGCTGGAGAGAGTGAATAAGGATGAGTCACCTTCTCTAACTATCCCCAAGCCCTTCCAGGGCATTTTTCTTTGCAGTCTATAACAGAAGATGTGTCTTGAAACTTTGCCACGGACTATTAAGGAACATTGGTAGTCCTTCTGCCTCTATTAACCCTCTCCAGTCCAGTTCCCCACAAACTTTACATATCAGTCTGCCTGTCTATCATTCATCCATCTATAACTGTATATAGTAAATTTTTCACAGACACACACTATAATTCTTCTCCCTGCCATCTACCTTTCTATATGGAGTGATTTCTGTCTTTTTTGATATAGAGAATATTGGATTACGTGTCTGATATGGAGTCAGACACAGAGCTATCCTGATACAAAGTATGCATCTGTATTTGATCACCGTGTTCTTTATCAGTAGCTACTTATATATGTCATTCTTCTTCCCTTTACCTATGAACCACATTTCCAACTAAAACAGACCATGAATCCAACATGTTTTGTGTCAAAAAGCACAACCAAGCATAACTAGTCCTGAATGTAAAAGAGAGGTTTACATTCTTGTATAAGAAGGGCTCTACCTATAGCCTGATATCCAAGGGTGGGTGACATCTTCCTACTCCTTCCAGACCAAAGGCCATGTCAATTTTCATTACATGGGTTTTGCTGGATATGGTATGGTATGTAGCGTGCTTGACATCTGTGAAGAACTATGACTCCTACCCTTCTGATTTGAAATCTTTCCTTCTGGACACAAGGCACAATCATAACAGCAAAAAGGCTCCCCTTCCTTCTTTTTCCTGATGTAACCAGGATTACAATTGTCATTACACACAGAAATGGGCAGCACCTTGTTAGAAAAATGAGTGGAGAATAGTTAGGACTGAGAAAAGGATGTTTTGATTGTTGTGATTTCAGTTGCACGTGTAAAGAAACATGGTGTTCTAAATGGGGTAGATTTGATTGATTGATTGATTGATTGGATTGATAATGCTTTTATACTGCTAGAAATTATAGAATCTCTAAGCAGAAGACATAACAGAGTATTAAAATCACTGCAAAATACAGAATTAATAAACAATTATGAGACAAACACAAAAACAAGCAAATAAAAAGAAATAATAAAATGGAGCAGGGTCAAGATTATCTATTGCAAGACAGGGAAGGAATGGGTAAACATTTTTAGGAGACTCAGAGGGTGTGCACCAGTGTTAAAAAGGCCCCCTCTTGTGATGAAGAACATAAGAAGAGCTGCCCATGGGAAACCCACAAGTAGGACATGAGTGCAACAGCACTTTCCCACCATGTTCCCCAGCAACTGGGGTAACTAGGCATACTGCCTCTGAAACTCGAGGTAGCATATTGGATTCATAGAATCATGGAATAGTAGGGTTGGAAGGGACCTATAAGACCATCGAATTCAAGTCAAAGCATCCCTGACAGATGGCTGTCCATCTTCATCTTCAATGCCTCCAGTGTGGGAGAGCCCACCACCTCTCTAGGTAATTGGTTCCATTGATGTATTGCTCTAACAGTCAGGAAGTTTTTCCTGATGTTCAGCTGGAATCTGGCTTCCTGTCACTTGAGCCCATTATTCCGTGTCCTGCACTCTGGGATGATCGAGAAGAGATCCTGGCCTTCCTCTCTGTGACAACCTTTCAAGTACTTGAAGAGAACTATCCTATCTCCCCTCATTCTTCTCTTCTCAAGGCTAAATGTGCCCAGTTCTTTCAGTCTCTCCTCATAGGGCTTTGTTTCCAGTCATATGATCATCTTTGTTGCCCTCCTCTGAACTCTCTCCAGTTTGTCTGCTGCATCCCTCTTAAAGTGTGGTGCCCAGAACTGGACACAGTACTCCAGATGAGGCCTAGCCAGTGCTGAGCAGAGGGGAACTAGTACTTCATGGGATTTGGAGGCTATACTTCTATTAATGCAGCCCATAGGATTTGCCTTTTTTGCAGCCACATCACATTGTTGGCTCATATTCACCTTGTGATCTTCAACCATTCCAAGATCCTTCTCACTTGTAGTATTGTTGAGCCCAGTATCCCCCATACTTGGTACTAATGCACCAAACAATAACCAGAAATGGAGCAATCCTTTGGAAAAGCAATAGCAGTAGTAGATGCTGATTTCTCAGGTTACTTGGAATGGTTTATCTCTGGCAGAAATCCCAATACAGCCCTGCAGTGTAGACATTCCTTAAAATTATCAGCACTTGAAATTATCAGCACATGTCATATACAAGGTTTTCCAAGGTTATTCTTTTTGAGGCATCTAGATAACCCTCGGGGATTAGTGAGGAGGACAGTTAGAGACATGCTGATAATTACGGAGGAGAAAATCCACTTTCCACATTCCACCATCATTGCAGCACCAAAGATAACAAAACACGGAAGCATCAGCGAGTGGCAGGTGACCAGGTCCGTCCAGCCTCTCTTTGCTCAGAGCGATAGGCACCAGCTTCCTGCTCAGATTAGTTCGGTGTTCCAGACACAGATAAAATTGTACGTATCATTTTGTATACCCACTTGTTTGACTACAGGTTCACATCTTGGTGAATTGTGTATGCTACTGTGAAATAGTCTACAGTTTTATTGAACTCAGCCCATATTAAACAACTCTTTAAACCATTCTAGGCCAGTGAGGAGGAGAGCCAGATCATGGATTCCCTCTGCCTGGGTAGATTAGCCTGGATGTCCCCCTGTAAAATGGTCCCAAGGCTCTGTAATGGCCCCAGGCCTGTAACCAAGTCACCAGGAGTTTTAGAGGGGCCTAGAGATCCATAATGCCTTCTGCCTTGGTTCATTATTAGTGCAGTTCTCTTGCTAGTGGGCCTCTTGGCTGATAAGATGAGTCAAAGGTCGACATCCTCACCTCAGCACATTCCATGCTAATGGACTCTGAACTGTTGCTCTTACCAGGGCCTAGGATGCACCTGAGAAGAGAGGCTGTGTTTGTGCTACGCTACAGGTGTCTGTTCTGGGAAAGTTCTGATTGTTTTCCTTCTGAACAAGCACTGTTAGTCTCTGCTGGGAACATTGCAGAACATTGCACTAATTCATGCTTGCTGCTGTCATGCTGACTCACTGCTAACATGTATGGTATAAAACCCATCTTTCCCCTTGGCTCTGGGTTCAGAGAAGCTGTCTGATCCAACAACCATTGGGTATGCCTGTGTGCTGTAAGTAACTCAATAAAGTCTCCTTCTAAGTAAACCTGGATCCTGCTTATCACTTCCACGGCACCTCCAAACCTTAGCAGCCCACGGACAGGGCATACAGGCTCTCGGCTAAGTCCTGAGCT
Organism: Heloderma suspectum; assembly: GCF_057233095.1. NCBI lineage: Eukaryota > Metazoa > Chordata > Lepidosauria > Squamata > Helodermatidae > Heloderma > Heloderma suspectum. The sequence goes on along the minus strand of NC_139463.1, from coordinate 87,258,318 downwards.
GAGTATTCTGGGCAGGTCTGCCCTTTCAATGCATGTGGGGAGTGTGATGCCCAGGCAGCAGCTGCCCAGATCACTGCCACCTATGCAGCATCCAGTTTCACCTGGAGGAGATCAGAGACCTCCTTGCTTGATCTGTAACCTGACCTGTTGGCATTGGGGCTGCACCTCCCCCAGGTGTGATTCCTGACTGGCTCCCCTTCCATTGCTCACCCACACGCCCTAAGGCAAAACTAGCTCAGCTTGGCACCTGTCTGTCCAACCTGTTACGATGTGTGCATAATTACATATATGCATGCACACTGTATACATGCCAACTGAACACACATAAGCAGAATCTTTTGACCTGGTACTCTGGGTGTGGATGAAAACCACAAACTAAGGGAGTGAGAGACCAACAGACAAGGTCCTTGAAAGCAATTTCCTGTATAATAAAGAACTAAAGTGAATCTGAATCATACACCAGGGGAACTGGAATCAAGCAGTCCAAAGACATTAAAATTCTGATCGTTAGAAGAGGACAAGCATTTGATCATCAGTCATATAGCTAGATACATTGAGGTACATCGACAAGTGTGTGTGTGTGTGTTTGCGTGTGTTACAATGCTGGCAGCTGCCTGAGATACCAGATTTTGGGTGTCATGAAAGGGCAGCAAAGTGTGGGATTTTTACTACACAGAAGGAGTCAAGGTGGTTGCGGGATTTTATTGCCTGGTTTGACTAGGGTGGGTTTGGGCAACCATTTGTTGCTCCACCTAAGGCAGCAAAATGCCTGGGGCTAGCCCCAGTGTCTGATTTAGAAGAGGGGTGGGGGTTGGGAGTTGCACTTTGAAGAGAATAGAACGTTAACAGTTTAAATTTAAGCACTACTTGGCATTTAAATGGAGCTAATTAATCCCCCCAAATTAGAAATAGGATCACCCTCAAATCAATTTCCTACAAACAAATAAACACACAATTCACTATTTTTTCCTCTGCCAGACAGCTCACCCCCGCCCCCATCTCTTTGTCTCTTTCTTTCATGTTGTTTTTGTTCGGCACCTAAATGACAACTGTCTTCAAAAACTGGAAGGGTTGCCATGCTGAAGGTTAAGAAGACTTGGTCTCTGTTGTTCCAGATTAGAGCCAGTGAGTGGAGTAGGGGAGTAGATTTCAGTTGAACTTTAGGAGAACTTCCTAACAGTCAGAAATATTTGACAGTGGCGCAGATTGACTCAAGAGGAGGTGGGCTCTCCTGCACTAAAGGGTTTTAAGCAGATGCTGGATGGCCTTTTGTTAGAGATGCTGTAGGGCCCAATTAAATGTTCTGCTAATCTTGCATAGTAGAGCTAGGCGTGCCGCATGACTGGCTTACTTACTTGAGTTAGAGATGTTGTAGTTGCATCCTACATTGAACACAGGGTTGGACTTGGTGTCTTCGAAGATCCTTTCCAAAGCTTTAATTCTATGATATTCTGAAGTATGCACTTGCGAGGCTGGAACTTCAAATTTGGGAAGTATGAGAAATTGGTTTCAGCTCATTTTTGATCAGGATTTACCCAGTTTGCAACTTTGGGATCAAACATGGACTCAGATGCAATCTGTGGTCAAAGTCCACACACTTGCGAGCTTACAAAGTGATTCACAGAAGAAGAAAGAAGTGTTCGACAGTACGCGTATATCTGAAAATTCCACATGAAAAAAATGTACACTGTTGAAAAATGCACACATATACACTTTAATCGATGGGAGAAGAAGATATACATTTCAAAGACACACAGAATTGAAGCACACATTTGGAAAAATATGCACAAAAATATGCACGGATTTTCACATGAAAAGGAAAAAAACAAAGCTCACAATCTGATATGGGCTTGAGTCAGAACAAGCTTCGAGGTGGAATTCAGAGAACTTCAGCAAGCTCAGTTTTTGCTGATTTACACATCCCTATTTCAAGTACAACATTCTCCCTTAGATATAGAAATAGGCAAGCCTTCACATCTGGTTCATTTGAAAGCATTAAGGGAATTTATCTTGACCTTGCATTACACACAATAGGGAGCCGGTCTATCTCAATCTCTCATATATATATATATATATATATATATATATATATATATATATTATAAACATCTAAAAAAGTCTGAAAATGTGCATTTCCCCCTTAGGCTAAAGCATGAAAATGCACAGTTGGGGGGATTTGCTCATATTGTGGGAATTTGCACATTTTTTCATGGGTGAATTTGTGCACATTCTTTTTTTAATCTATTTTTTTATTTTTATAAATGAAATAAACACTACCAACAATGTAATCAGAATCTTCAGTTTCCAACATTACAGTATTCTGAGGAAAAGAAAAAGGGAGGATAGCAAAGAAGGAAGAGAGAGGAAGGAAGGAAGGAAGGAAGGAAGGAAGGAAGGAAGGAAGGATTATATTAAACTTCAGTAAGAACAAACCAAATATCCAAATATAGATCCAATTGCAGATTATACCTATACAGCATTCTTCTGAACATTCCAAGTATTATTAAATCTTCAACCAACTACACCACAAACGGTAAACCTTATCTTTCAATATCATAATCTCAGTCTTATAGCAAAGGAATGGGAGCAAACAATCCATTTCCATTGGCCATATATTACCATTCAGTTAATGCATATTAATAAACATTAAAGGTTAAGCCAATAAGCCAACAAGGAATAGTAATAATAATAATCCCATAATGATATTATTTTCCCTGTAGTAACATATGGCTGTGAGAGCTGGACTATAAGGAAGGCTGAGCACCGAAGAATTGATGCTTTCGAATTGTGGTGCTGGAGAAGACTCTTACGAGCCCCCTGGACTGCAAGGAGGTCAAATCAGTCAGTCCTAAAGGAAATCAACCCTGACTGCTCTTTGGAAGGACAGATACTGAAGCTGAAGCTCAAATATTTTGGCCACCTAATGTGAAGAGAAAAGTCACTGGAAAAGACCTGATGCTGGGAAAGATTGAAGGCAAAAGGAGAAGGGGATGGGCCAGCAGAGGATGAGATAGCTAGATAGCATCACCGATGCAATGAATATGAACTTAAGCACACTCTGGGAGAGAGCAGAGGACAGGAAGGCCTGGCATGCTATGGTCCATGGGGTCACAAAGAGTTGGACATGACTTAACAACTGAACAACAACAATGATATTATTATTAATAATAATAATAAAAAGATCAAAAGTTTATGAAAAAGATCAAAAAAAGCTTTGTATATTTTAAGTAATATCATACCTAAAATATATTTATATGTGTACACGCACATCAAAGCAGTCCATACTCCAGGAAATAAAGCCAGACTGCTCACTTGAGGGAATGATATGAAAGGCAAAACTGAAGTAATTTGGCCACATAATGAGAAGACAGGATACCCAGGAGAAGATGCTGATGCTAGGGAAAGTGGAAGGCAAAAGGAAGAGGGGACGACCAAGGGCAAGGTGGATGAACGATATTCTGGAGGTGACGGAACCGACCTTGGGGGAGCTGGGGGTGGTGACGGCCAACAGGAAGCTCTGGTGTGGGCTGGTCCATGAAGTCATGAAGAGTCGGAAGCGACTGACCAAATAAACAACAACAACACACACACATACTCACACAAATAGGCATTTTATTACAATATGACACAAAAAAAGGAGAAAGAAAACAAAAGTATGCAAACATTTACTCTGGCATACTGCCTAGACATCTTATCAGCTATAGCCCAGACAGCACTTCAAAAGAACAGTAAAGATGGCTCACTTCCAACTCCGGAGGCTGAGAGAGTTGGTTCCCTTGTTTTAATTTTAATACCAATTAAAAATGATTCTGCAGCATCAGGATCCAAAAATCTTTTCATCTGGCCTTCAGAAAGATTGTAAAATGTAGCCGGATAATTAATATGATATTGCAGCTTAATTTGCTTTGCCAAACTTCTTGCCTTGGTGAATTGCCTTCTTCTGTCAAAGATTTCTTTAGTATAATCAGGAAAGAGCAAAATCTTGTCATTTGCTGGTCCCCACCGAAGCTCACCTCATTCTCTTGCCAGATGCTTAAGGTAATTTTTTGTAGAGACTCATGAAAATTGTACAATAACAGTCCCAAAAGTCCCATTAGTGCCTTGTATTGAACCAGGAACACAATATGTATGTTCAATATCAAGTAAAAAATCAGATGGTAAAGCAAATAGCTCATGCAACAGTTTATCCATAAATTCCGTCAAACTTATATCTTAAATCTTTTATCAGTAACTTATATTACTGATATATAATATCAAACTTATATCAGTAGCCACGATGAGGAGGGAGGCGATCCATTCCTCCCCCCCCCCCGAATCCTGCCTGGCAAGCTCCGCCAGCAAGGCCAACCCGCAGCGGGGCCGCCAGCCACTGCCAGGCTGCTGAGGACACAATTGCCTTCCTGAGTAGGGAATGCCATTTGTGTCCCTATGGTAGCCCATGATAGGCTACGTAAATATTTACGTAGCCTATGACAGCTAAAGCGGGGACACAAATGGCGTCACCTACATAGATAATTACGTAGACTAAGACAGCGAAAAAAAGGGGAACGCATATAGCGTCCACTACGAAATCTGGCTGCGGACGGCTCTAGCCTGGCTGGGCCTGGCTGGCTGCTCTGAGGAGCTGCCGCAGAGCACAGCCAGCCGCGAAGGGTTCCAGGGGGATGGAACGGAGCGCCTCCCCCCTGTCCAGGATTCCGGGGGGAGGGACAGAACACCTCCACCCCCATAAACATAATCCGCCAACAGGTAAGTGATTTTCGTACATCCCTACCTGCAATATCATGTTCAATACTGTATCTGGCTACATTTTGGATTCTTTTTGAAGGCCAGATGAAAAGGTTTTTAAAACTTGACACTGCAGAGACATTCCTTAGTGGTATTAGAATTAAAACAAGGGAACCAACCGGCATAACCGATGATGTGGGATGGTGGGAGTTGCAGTCCAACAACATCTGGGAGGGGGGCATAAGTTGCCAAGCCAGGCTTTATGGAGATTAGGGTTAATACATAACATCCCCTTGGATTGGTGTTATTTTATTATTTATTTGTTGGCATATTAGACATATTATCTTTTTTGGTGGATCATGCAGAGAGAGTAAATATGCTGGTTAATCCAAGGGATGTTTCCTTAGAAACACGAGCTGTTGCACTCACTAGGACTTTGGACTAGATTGACTGTGCATCTGTCAAAAGGATGCATCCTATTCAACAATAGAGTAGGGCTCTACAAGTGAAGGCCTCCAGTTGAGTGCCTACAAGTCGTTTCTTGTAGATAACTTGGCCTAATTATTTACAAAATCAGAAAAAAAGGAAAGTGACTCTCATAATTTTTAATTTGGGGGTTCCTTTAGTTTGTTCTCCTCATTAGTTGCTCCCTGTTGTTCAGATCAGCCCTCAGCTTGAGGATGTAGCATTTCGGGAGAAAGATGCAAACCAGTAAGCCAGCACTGGAGGTTAAAATAGAGAAGATCTCCACAGCCACCATGTATTTTCCTTTGGTGCTCAGGTAGGCTGGGACAAAGGAGAGCCAAACACTGCAAAAGACCAACATGCTGAAAGTGATGAACTTGGCTTCATTGAAACTGTCAGGTAACTTCCTGGCTAAGAAAGCTACGGTGAAGCTGGCAATAGACAGAAAGAACATGTAGCCCAGGACACAGTAGAACATGGTGACAGAACCTTCATTACATCCTGCTACAATTTCCCCAGTCAGTGAATGCATGTCCATATCTGGGAATGGAGGAAAAGTACTCAGCCAAAACACGCAAAGTCCTGTTTGAATCAAGGAGCAGGAAATGACTATCAAATTGGCCACCTTTTTCCCTACCCATTTCCTCATTCTGCATCCTGGTTTGGTAGCCATGAATGCCAGAACCACCATGATGGTCTTTGCCAGAAGAGAAGAAAGCGCAAGTGAGAAGACGATGCCAAAAGCTGTTTGCCGGAGAAGGCAAGTCAATGCTTTTGGCTTTCCAATGAACAACAAGGAGCAGAGGAAACAAAGAAGGAGAGAGATGAGAAGGATGTAGGTGAGGCTCCGGTTATTGGCTTTGACTATGGGAGTGTCGTGGTGCTTCACAAAGGTTCCAAGTACCAAAGCTGTGATCAGAGCAAGACCAGGAGCAGAGAAAGCTAAAGTGATCCCCAAAGGTTCTTCATAGGAGAGGAAGCTTATAACCTTGGGAATGCATTGGATCTTTTCTAAGTTTGAATAATGGTCTTCTGAACATTCAGTGCAGAAATCCATATCTGGAAAGAAAAGAGAGATTGACAGGTTATGATAGGGATGGACGAAAGTCCGTTACCTGGTCCCGCAGCTTTTTTCGGCTCCGTTTCTCCCCCCGAAAATCTTGGCAGGTGGGGAGGCACCCCATCCCTCCCCGCCGAAATTCTAGCCGGGGGGAGCGCCCCGCCTCTCTGGGGCTCTCCAACTATGACTCTATTCAATTATCAAAAAACCTGCTGGGTTAAAAGACCAGAGGCTCTCTCATTTTGGACCAAACCCCCAAAAGCCAGGAAGCTGAGGCTGATGCCGTAAGTGACATGCCTTGTGATCAGTAATGATGTTGTGCAATGTCACATATTGTGCTTGCTTACAATTTTCCCTCCAAGCACCCACACTTTTCCCTCTTTTTGTGTTATTGGTGCTGCAAAATGTTATTGTGAATGGATACTTTTTCTTTTGCTGTTTTCCCCCCTCATTGTTTGTTTCTGATATTAGTTGAAATACTAAAGAAGACACAAACTGGGAGGTGAGGGAAGATGCACGCAGATACAGACTGAAGGGCGGGGGTGGGGACACGCAGAAACACACACACTGTGGGCAGGGAGCAGACATACATACATCCTGGGGACTGGGGAGAGAGACAGACACATGCACACACTGGGGACTGGGGAGACACAGATCGAGACACACTAGGAGGTGGGGAGACACAGACCAGAGCATGCACACACACTGGAGAATGAGGAGAAAGACAGGCACACAGATGCACACTGGGGGGGGGGGACATACACACATCGGGGGCTGGGGAGAGATCCAAACATATACAGAAGGGTGGGGAGAGACACAGACCCACAAACCCGTACAATGGTGTGTGGGTGGACATACGCACATCCACACTCTTACTGTAGGGTGGGGAGATACAGAACACACAAACCTACTGTTGGGACAACCCACGCTATCTCAGTGTTGGGGGATTCCAGGCTGTCTGGGTGTGGGGAGAGGGCAATCTGGGTTGTTGTTGTAGGGGTGTGTGATCTGTGTGATCTGTTGGGGGGAGGGGAAAGTCAGGGCTCTCCTAGGGTGGTGGGCAATTCAGGTTGTCATTGGAGGACAGAATTAGAATTCCTATTCTACAAATAGAAATTTGATTGAAACAGTTTTTCACTAACTAAAGTACAAGAGGAATATCTTTTATGTGAGAACGCTTTCACTTCTTCAGAAATCTTGACTAAAAAGGTGGTCACCAGCCCTCCCATTCTGGACCGTTTCTGCATTTATCGCATGCTCCCACACGGTGACCACATGACTGCTGAGAAGGGTAGCATGTTATTTTCAAGGTTCCATCAAACACAATGAATCTGCACCATCTCGTGGCTGTTTGAATAGTGTAACAATCCAACAATAAAAGACGGTTTATTCGTTCCGACTTTTTTTGGAGCACAATAACCAGGAAATTGCTCTGGATGTGCCCTGGAGGTTGACAACATCATGAAAAGGACCCACAAACGTCTGTGAGTGAGCAATCTCAATAGAATAAAAGCTCCAGGTGAAGGAGCCCTGAAAGTCACTTCCGACAAAAGGAGCGGCTTTTTTCACTTTTTGTCTTTAAACTGCTCTTTCTCCCTCAAACATTCACCAATATTCCTGATATTGTCAGGATATGTACAATGAACCTTCTTTCTGGCATCTGAAAGTTTCAGAGAGATTGGGGAAATTATTCCAATTTTATAAAAGTTAGAACAACCCAAGCCCCGATCACCATTTAAAATGGTGGAAAGCTTAAACACACACACACACACACACACACACACACACACACAAAACTTCATGGGACTTAAGAATATAATTAAATGTGCATAAACACCAGAATCCTTCTCTGTGGCATCTACCTTTCTGTATGCAGTAATTTCTTTCTTTTGAGGTATGGAGAGATATTTAATTACATGACTAACATAGGGTCAGCCATAGAGCTCTCATGACCCAAAACACACATCGTTTTTATGAGATGACATGCCAATGCATTCTTTGTTGGTAGCTACCTACATATATCTTTCTTCTTTCATTTGCATATGAAGCACATTATTAACTAAATCAAACCACAAATCCAATGTTTTCAGTGTTGAAAGACATAACCAAGCATAACTAGGCCTGTATGTGAAAAGGAGATCTACATTCTTCTATAACAAGGGCTCTGGCTATAGTCTGATATTCAAGGACACCTAAGATATTCCGACTCCCTCCAGATCAGGGGCCATGCTAATGTTGATTAAATTAGTTTTGCTTGATAGTATGAGATGTAGTGCACTTGACAGCTGTGAAGACTATGCCTCCTACCCTTTTGATAAGAAACCTTTCCTCGTGGACATGGAACACAATCATAACAGCAAAATGGCTCCCCTTCCTTCTTTTTCCTGCTGTAACCAGGTTGGCAATTGTCATTACACAGGGAACGGGGCAGCACCTAATCAGAAATATCAGTGGAGAAAGGTTAGGACTGAGAAAGATATTGTCTGATAGTTAAGGATTCATTTGCAGGTATAAAGAAACGTGGTGTTCTAAATGGGGTGGATTTTTGTGAGGCTGCATTCAGCCTCACAGAGATCCGTGGCAGAATTCTCTCCCATGCCTACTTTTCATGGAAGATCCAGAAGTGGAGCACTCTTCAGAGAAATCAGTGGGCTTGAGGTGCTGATTGCTGAAGTTGCTCACAATATGTTCCCTTTCATACAAATCACAGGACAATAAATCAACGGGAGCAATCATGCACTCCATCAGAGTGACAGAACCCTGTCTGCTCCTGACCTTGTGCAAATGTTTCTAGCACTAGAAAGGGCTCTTATGACCACATCTAGTCCTCATTACTTATTTTTCTTGAGGCCTCCAGATATTCCATTGGCACTTTTCTGGCAGAAAAATTACTCAAAGACATGCTGATAATTACAGGGGAGGTAAATAGCCCCCATGCACTGAAACTGCAAGCACAGCAGAACACCTGGAGAAAGTTGCTGTTTTCACCAGAGATCTTACCAGGAGGACTCAAAACTGTTTTTCCTTGAAATAAGAAGCAGTATGGCACACCCACATTTGCATGCCTAGAGCAAAAGTCGGATCAGCCTGCTGTAATTAGTTTGAGTTCATGGGCCAAATGGCTCACAGAGGGATTAGTGAGAATAAGTGAGACCACATTTGAATACAGAAATGGGAACCACATTGGAACCACAGCCTGGAGTCTCAATGTTGATCTCTTTATGGCAGGGGTGGGCAACTTGTGACCCTGCAGATATTTTGGACGGCAACTCCCCTCAGCCCTCACCAGCATAGCCAATGATGAGGGATGGTGGGAGTTGCAGTCCAACAACATCTGGGAGGGGGGCACAAGTTGCCAAGCCAGGCTTTATGGAGATTAGGGTTAATACATAACATCCCCTCTCCTTTCTCCATGCATTGGTGCCTACAGGGTAATAATGAAGATCAAGTGCATTTGAGAAACAGAATTATGTGGGGGTTGGAGGTGCATTGGGGGTTGGCACTACCTCTCCTGACCTCCGGTAGTCTGATTTGGCATTTGGACTCTGTCTTGTTGACATGCCACCAGATGTTGCATCCCCCTCATGGCAAGTTGTTCAGCATTCTTGGTCCCAAAGCAGGTAAATATATGGCCCTATTCTCATCCTTAAATCTCTGGATAGGGGATCAGGATCATATCTCTTGGCCCTGCCCTAGACCGCCATAGGCTAAAGAGAAGGTGAGCATATGGCTCTACGTGAATGTAGTCACTGTACATGTAATCAGAAACCCGTGGATGGTTGTTATCACTGAAGGAAAACACATAACTGAAGAATAACCATTTCTCACAAACCATTGGTTTTAGTTCATTTTATTATTTATTTGTTGGCATTTTAGACATATTATCTTTTTTGGTGGATCATGCAGAGAGAGTAAATATGCTGGTTAATCCAAGGGATGTTTACTTAGAAATATGAGCTGTTGCACTCACTAGGACTTTGGACTAGATTGACTCTGCATCTGTCAAAAGGATGCATCCTATTCAACAATAGAGTAGGACCATTGTCTTTTCTTGTAGGTAACTTGGCCTAATTATTTACAGAATCAGAAAAAAGGAAAGTGACTCTCATAATTTTTAATTTTGGGGTTCCTTTAGTTTGTTCTCCTCATTAGTTGCTCCCTGTTGTTCAGATCAGCCCTCCGCATGAGGATGTAGCATTTCGGGAGAAAGATGCAAACCAATAAGCCAGCACTGGAGGTTAAAATAGAGAAAATTTCCACAGCCACCATGTATTTTCCTTTGGTGCTCAGGTGGGCTGGGACAAAGGAGAGCCAAACACTGCAAAATGCCAACATGCTGAAGGTGATGAACTTGGCCTCGTTGAAACTGTCAGGCAACTTCCTGGCTAAGAAAGCTACTGTGAAGCTGACAATAGACAGAAAGAACATGTAGCCCAGGACACAGTAGAACATGGTGATAGAACCTTCATCACATTCTGCCACAATTTCCCCAGTCAGTGAATGCATGTCCATATCTGGGAATGGAGGAAAAGTACTCAGCCAAAACACGCAAAGTCCTGTTTGAATCAAGGAGCAGGAAATGACTATCAAATTGGCCACCTTTTTCCCTACCCATTTCCTCATTGTAGATCCTGGTTTGGTAGCCATGAATGCCAGAACCACCGTGATGGTCTTTGCCAGAAGAGAAGAAAGCGCAAGTGAGAAGACGATGCCAAAAGCTGTTTGCCGGAGAAGGCAAGTCAATGCTTTTGGCTTTCCAATGAACAAGAAGGAGCAGAGGAAACAAAGAAGGAGAGAGATGAGGAGGACGTAGGTGAGGCTCCGGTTATTGGCTTTGACTATGGGAGTGTCGTGGTGCTTCACAAAGGTTCCAAGTACCAAAGCTGTGATCAGAGCAAGACCAGAAGCAGAGAAAGCTAAAGTGATCCCCAAAGGTTCTTCATAGGAGAGGAAGCTTATAACCTTGGGAATGCATTGGATCTGCTCTAAGTTTGAATAATGGTCTTCTGAACATTCAGTGCAAAAATCCATATCTGGAAAGAAAAGAGAGATTGAGAGGTTATGAAATCTACGCTAGCAGAGGCCTTGAAGCAACAATGTAGCAGGGTTCAAACTTCATTTCCTTATTATTCAGCAGTGCCCACATACATACTCCTTAGTCCATATGTGCTGCAAAGCAAAAATAAAATAAAGGATGCTTCAGATATGAAAGAGAAGGCAGTGCTTTGTGCTATAGCATGAACAGTAAGCCAAGACGTTTGTGTTTGAGATCTCACCTGAGCAGTACAAAATCACCCAGAAGTCCTCTCTCTCTCTCTCTCTCTCTCTCTCTCACACACACACACACACACACACTTGCCCACCCAGTGAGAATTTCCATGGGCGCAGCCAACCTCAGCCCAAGCCATGCCACTCCATGAGGTAGGCAAGCAAAGACTGCCCCCCAGCCAGGCTGCCCCCATCAATCTAGGGATGTACAAAACCCCGCTTACCTAGCTCCACCGGGTTCCACAGGTGGGGGGAGGTGCTCCGTGCTTCCCCTCGGAATCCCGCCTGGCTGGCTCCGCTCCGCGGCCAAGCCGCGGAGCTGCCAGCTGACTCCAGCCTCCCGCAGCTGGACATCCAGCCGCTGGGCAGCCCTGCTGGGACACAAATGGCAGCTGCCATAGCCGCCGCCATTTGCGTCCCTGTAGCGAGCCATGATAGGCTATGTAAATATTTACATAGCCTAGCACGTCAGGGGGAAAACCCCAGCGTACTGGGTTTTTTTTCCCTTGCCATGATAGGCTACATAAATACTTACGTAGCCTATCACGGAAGGGGGGAAAAAAACCTAGCGTACACAAATGGCGGTAGCCACAGCCATTAGCGTACGCTGGGGTTCCCCAGCAAATGGCGTCCCTGCATTAGCCATGATAGGCTACGTAAATATTTACGTAGCCTATCGTGGCTGAAGAGGAAGAAGCAAATGGCGTCCGCAGGACGGCCGCCATTAACACAGCAGCGCGGACGGGAGCAAGTAAGTGCTCTGTTTCACGGGCCTTTTGTGGGGTTGTGGCGGCGGGGACTTCGTCCTGCGCTCCTTTCGTGCAGGGGGCGGGGGCTTCGTTCCGCGACTGTTTTCAGGGGGCCGAATGCACTGGCATTCGGCCTGACCGAGATCTGTCGTGGAATTCTCTGACATCCCTACATCAATCTATCACCTGCGTGTATGCCTCTTTTGCTTCTGCCAGTCCCATGCCCTCTTCATGCCCTAAAACACCATAATAGCAAAACTTCCTGTCCCTCATCAGATCTCCTGAGAAGCAGGTATAACTCCCAAATGCTTCCAGAGGTTACACCTCAGTTCTTTCTTGTTCTCAATCTCTGTCTCCCCAAAAATATTGTATTGTTTCCCACTGACATCTTGTCCCCTCCCTCTCTCTGGAGGGGATAAATAAGGATAAATCACCTTTCCAACTGGCTCCTAGCCTCCCAGGGGCATTTTCCTTTAATTTCCATAACAGAAGGGTATGCTTGGAAGCTTGCCGGTGAGTATTAAGGAAGATTTGTAGTCATTCTGGCCTGATTAACTTTTCCCTGCCCAATCCCCCACATATCTATCCTCTCTCTCTCTCTCTCTCTCTCTCTCTCTCTGTCTCCAACTATAACTCTATTCAATTATCAAAAAACCTGCTGAGTTAAAAGACCAGAGGCTCTCTCATTTTGGACCAAACCCCCAAAGGCCAGGAAGCTGAGGCTGATGCCGTAAGTGACATGCCTTGTGATCAGTAATGATGCTGTACGATGTCACATATTGTGCTTGCTTACAATTTTGCCTCCAAGCACCCACACTTTTCCCTCTTTTTGTGTTATTGGTGCTGCAAAATGTTATTGAGAATGGATACTTTTTCTTTTGCTGTCCCCCCCCCATCATTGTTTGTTTCTGATATTAGTTGAAATAATAAAGAAAACACAAACTAGGAGGTGAGGGAAGACACACACAGATACAGACTGAAGGGCGGGGGTGGGGACACACAGACACACACACACTGTGGGCAGGGAGCAGACATACATACATCCTGGGGACTGGGGAGAGGGCAATCTGGGTTGTTGTTGTAGGGGTGTATGAACTGTGTTATCTGTTGGGGGGAGGGGAAATTCAGGGCTCTCCTAGGGTGGTGGGCAATTCAGGTTGTCATTGGAGGACAGAATTAGAATTCCTATTCTACAAATAGAAATTTGATTGAAACAGTTTTTCACCAACTAAAGTACAAGAGGAATATCTTTTATGTGAGAACGCTTTCACTTCTTCAGAAATCTTGACTAAAAACATGGTCACCAGCCCTCCCATTCTGGACCGTTTCTGCATTTATCGCATGCTCCCACACGGTGACCACATGACTGCTGAGAAGGGTAGCATGTTATTTTCAAGGTTCCATCGGACACAATGAATCTGCACCATCTCGTGGCTGTTTGAATAGTGTAACAATCCAACAATAAAAGACGGTTTATTCGTTCTGACTTTTTTTGGAGCACAATAACCAGGAAATTGCTCTGGATGTGCCCTGGAGGTTACCAACGTCATGAAAAGGCCCCACAAACTTCTGTGAGTGAGCAATCTCAGTAGAATAAAAGCTCCATGTGAAGGAGCCCTGAAAGTCACTTCTGACAAATGGAGCGGCTTTTTTCACTTTTTGTCTTTAAACTGCTCTTTCTCTCTCAAACATTCACCAATGTTCCTGATATTGTCAGGATATGTACAATGAACCTTCTTTCTGGCATCTGAAAGTTTCAGAGAGATTGGGGAAATTATTCCAATTTTATAAAAGTTAGAACAACCCAAGCCCCGATCACCATTTAAAATGGTGGAAGGCTTAAACGCACACACACACACACACACACACACACACAAAACTTCATGGGACTTAAAAATATAATTAAATGTGCATAAACACCAGAATCCTTCTCTGTGGCATCTACCTTTCTGTATGCAGTAATTTCTTTCTTTTGAGGTTTGGAGAGATATTTAATTACATGACTAACATAGAGTCAGCCATAGAGCTCTCATGACCCAAAACACACATCGTTTTTATGACATGACATGCCAATGTTTGTTGGTAGCTACCTACATATATCTTTCTTCTTTCATTTGCATATGAAGCACATTATTAACTAAATCAAACCACAAATCCAATGTTTTCAGTGTTGAAAGACATAACCAAGCATAACCAGGCCTGTATGTGAAAAGGAGATTTACGTTCTTCTATAACAAGGGCTCTGGCTATAGTCTGATATTCAAGGATACCTAACATATTCCAACTCCCTCCAGATAAGGGCCATGCTAATTTTGATTAAATTAGTTTGGCTTGATAGTATGAGATGTAGTGCACTTGACAGCTGTGAAGACTATGCCTCCTACCCTTTTGATAAGAAACCTTCCCTCGTGGACATGGAACACAATCATAACAGCAAAATGGCTCCCCTTCCTTCTTTTTCCTGCTGTAACCAGGATGGCAGTTGTCATTACACAGGGAACGGGGCAGCACCTAATCAGAAATATCAGTGGAGAAGGGTTAGGACTGCAAATGATATGGTTGAGGATTCATCCAATGGTTGAGGATTCATCCGATGGTTGACGACTCCTTTGCAGGTGTAAAGAAATGTGGTGTTCTAAATGGGGTGGATTTCCTATGAGTTTGTTAATGATACTTACATGTAGGGGCGGGCAGATCACTTACCCCATCCCAGCTGGGGGGGGCACAGGGGGAGGTGATCCGTCCCTCCCCCCCCCCGAATCTGTCCATGCCAGCTCTGCTCCACAGTGATCCTATGGAGCTGGCCGCCGGCTTCGCAGCGCTGGTGATATGGCCCGCCGCCATTGCCGTGCTGTATCGCTGTGCTACGCCCGGACACAAATGGCATCCACTACGCCATTTGCGTCCCTGTTTTCATGCAATAGGCTACACAAATTATATTTACATAGATATTTCTGTAGCCTATCGAGTGAAAAAACAGCGGCTGGCTCTACAGGGTCACTGCATGGAGCAGCCAGCCTAGACGGATTCCAGAGTGGCGCAGAGGTGAGTGCTCCATTCCGCCACGGCCTGCAGTGAGGCCGGATTCTTGGAATCCAGCCTCATTGGGGTCCGTGGCAGAATTCCCCAACATCCCTACTTACATGCCACTTAATATAACCAAGTGTCTGAGCAGTTCACATACTAAAGTATTAAAATTACTGTTAGAAATATACTGTTATTAAACAATTACATCTAGTATGACAAAAATATAATAAAAAGAATAAAATGGACCAGCATGACAATTATTAATTACAAGCCAGGGGAAGCTTGAGTAACCAGGTACATTTTCAGGAGGCTCTTAAACACGTCCTGTTTTCAGCCTCCTTAACTACATGGGGGAAGTTGTTCCAGGGGGTGGGCATCACTACTGAGAAGGCTCTCTTTTGAGATTTCAGATCAGTCCATTGAGACATTTTCTCAGTATATGATATAGAACGTAATCCCCGCTGATATCTGGTTATACTGATGGAATGAGATTGTTCCAACTCAGCCTTAACACAGGGCCACACAGCTATGGCCCTTTAATATTTAGATATGGTTGTTATTGTTGTCTATCACCTCGATACGTTGTATATGACAGATGGCATTAAGTTCATTTTAAACAAACTAACAAAAAATAGGTTGTGTTAAATCAGACTCATATGAATTAGCCATCTACAATTTTTCATCTAAAAAAACTTTAGGTTCTTTCTGTCTCACCTGGTTAAACATCCTAGGCCACACAATGCTTTTATCTTCGATTGTTAACTGCTTTCCACGAGGAGCCTGTGGACTGAACCTTCCAACCTGAACTCTCAGAAAAGACTGATTTGGGAAAATTACCCAGTTGGTAACATCAAATCCTGTGACTACTTCTCCATTTTCATCAAACTGTATTGTCTCTCCTGCACTGTTGTTGAATGAGATGCCCCTTAGAAAAGGATGGAGCTAAATTCAAAGAGGAAAAGATATAATGGGACAGCAAAGTATTTTCACAATCACATTGACAAGTACTTATCCTAGATTTGTTGAGAGTATTTCACATTTGTCTGGGTCTACCCCCTAAAGGCTTTCCCTGAGAGTTTTGTGGCTGGAGGGATGCAAAGTCTGTCTCTTACGAAGAGTTGTCTGTCCCCAATTGCAAACAAGGTGGAAACAGAAATTTGTGACAGAATGATTTGGTTAATTAGGTATTGAGTCATCACACCCCTATCCTGTCCTAATGGGACCCTTGAGAAAACTAAGTTATTGATCAGGGTTCTATGGAAGAGGAGATGGAGACAATGAGCAAATTGATAGTACTTAACCTTAATTTAACCCAAATAACTCATGTATCATGGCCCCATTCAGGCATTCTTGTTACCATGTTTACTCAACACATGAGGGGAGGGTGTGCTCCAGGCCCACCCTGCTCTGTTGCCAGCCACATCCATCGCCCTGTATGTGTGGATGGTGACAGTTGGAAGAGAAGAGCTTCCTGTATCCATGGAGGCCCCATTAAGAACCCTGTTTAAGAACCCATGGATACAGGGGTTGCTCCTCTTCAGACCATCACCCTCCATGTATACAGAGTGACAGATGTGACAGCAGAGAGGGGTGGGGCTGGAGCGTTCCCTCTCCTTGTGTGTTGATTGAACGTGGTAACGTGAAGACCTGAATAGGGCTCATGCCTTCAAGCAATGCTCCATTGAGAAGCTGGGAAGCAATTTGTGGTAACTACACCCTTATCAGGACAGTGAAAGCCTAGCTACACTTATCCATGCTCTGATAACCTCTCATCTGGATTACTGCAATGCGTTATAGGCTGGGCTGCCTTTGAAAATGGTCCAGAAACTTCAGCTAGTCCAAAATAGGGCAGCAAGTAGGGATGGCGGAGAATTTCTCCCCGAAACTTCAGGGGGCCGGCGCCAACGTGTTCGGCCTCCCGAACAAGTTTCAGCGAAAAATTCTCTGCACCCCCCCGCAAACCGCACCCCCCCCCCAGGACGGGACTTACCTTTGCCGAATGTCCCTCCTGGCGGCTGGTCTGACCGGCGGTTCGGCGGGTGTTCGTGAGGGGCGGGAGCAGCAGCCAGTCTTTCGACCGGCTGCCGCCGCCGCCATTCCAATAAAAGAAAAAAAAAGCCCCCATGATAAGCTATGTGACAATTAACGTAGGCTATCACGGCTAGATTTGCAAAGTCAGCCGTGATAGGCTACGTAAATCGTCACGTAGCCTATCACGGGTGACTTAAAAAAAAAAAAGCGTGTACGGATGATGGCGGCCCCCATAGGGAGCCGCCATTCCCGTTCCTTATTTGGTTGCTTTAGTCGCTATTTGCGTTGCCCTTATTTTCTCCGTAGTCTACGTAAATCTTTACGTAGACTACAGCGACCAAATAAGGAACGCGAATGGCGGCTCCCTATGGGGGCCGCCAGTAGCGTACGTGCTTTTTTTTTTTTAAGTCACCCGTGATAGGCTACGTGACGATTAACGTAGCCTATCACGGCTGACTTTGCAGATCTAGCCATGATAGGCTACGTTAATCGTCACGTAGCCTCTCACGGGGGCGTTTTGTTTTTCTTAAAAAAACTTTGGAGTTCGCGGCCGGGCGAGGCGGGAAGCCTCCTCCCCGGCCTGAATTTTGGCTGGGCGAGGCAGGAAGCCTCCCCCCCGGCCTGAATTTTGGCCAGGCGAGGCGGGAAGCCTCCCCCACCCCAGCCTGAACTTCGCGGGGGGAGCAGCGAAGCGCCTCCCGCCCACCGCGAACAAGCTTCGACGACAGCTTTCGTCCACCCCTAGCAGCAAGACTGTTAGCAGGGACTGGCCAATGAGATCACATTACACCAGTACTTTTCCAGCTGCACTGGCTGCCAGTCCATTTCTGGGCCCAATTCAAAGTGCTCGTATTAACAGTCAAAACCCTTAACCTGTTTGGGCCAGATTATCTGAAGGATTCCCTCCTTCCTGTCTGGACCCTAAGATCAACCTCAGTGGTCCTTCTCTGTGAGCCCCTGTCAAAGGAAGTGAGGTGTGTGGCTACCAGGAAGAGGGCCTTTACTGCTGTGGCACCCCGGCTGTGGAATGAGCTCCCTAGAGGGGTTTGGCTGGCACCTATGCCGTACTCCTTAATAAAAGGCACCAGGTGAAGAGCCTTTTATTCGCCCAGTATGTTAGCATTTAAGCCTCCTAGTCTTTTATCTTTGGTGTTTTAGATCTATATTTTAAATCCCTGCATTGCTGCTAGGTTTTATTCTGGTTGTACTGTTCTATGGTGGTTTTAAGCATTCATATTTTATATAGTTTTATGCTGTGTATTGTGGTTTTAATTTTTGTGAACAGCCCAGAGATATCGGCTATCACATGGTATAGAAAAGAAATAAAATAAATGAAAATTAATTAATGTAGAGTGGACCTAATAAAGCTGAAAAGGTTTTACATGGATTTCGATGGCACTGTTATCAGCTTCCATTTCCCATGACCACCACCCAATCCAAACAAAAAAGAGATGAGCTTTTGCATGGAAATACCTGCCATGCCAGCAGATTGAAGGGCTCCAGCTTTCTTCCAGCCACCCATGACCTGTGTTTGGATCTGGATTCACGCATCGAGTGTAGAGCATGCGCCACAGCATGGGCAGCACTGTGAACACTGTAGCTGTGAACAGTCATGCTCATCTCAAAGAAAGTTCCAGGGAGGCTCTCCAGTTCCTCCTCCCCACTGCAGCCTTGATTTATCACCTCACCCTCATTTGATTTTTTCAATGAACACTTGAAAACCTTCTCCCAGAAATCATGGATGAATCCGTCTTGTTTTGCCCAGGAAGGTTTTACGCTCTGAAGAAATTGCCTGAATCCTAACGGTTCCTTTGAGTGGACTGCAAAGGATAGCATGCCATGGAAGGACTGTATATCATGGCCCCTTAGATTGGTGCTTGATGTGAAATCCCAGTCTGTTTTCATAATCCATACCTTACTTATTGGGGAATCCAGGACTGCCCTCTGAAGAAATGAGCTAATTTTAATTATTAATCTATGTGCAGTATCAGCAAAAAATACATTGGCTGTCGTTTCCATGAAGGCTGAATTGTATTCCAATTCTCCCCGCAACGACCCTGCCTTTTCAGCGTGTTTTTGGAATGGTGGCAATTTTTCTATGAAGGCAACACAGATGCCTCCCTGTGAAAGCATTGGCAGTAATTTTTGCAAACGCCCTTCTCCATGAATATTATCCACACTGAAGAGCCCAATCCATGTCCATTTGAAATGCACAAGCAACTGGACAATCCCAGTGTACTGCTGAGCTTCATTTGGGGCCATCTGGTATAAAGGACGGCGGGTGACTGTTTTGTCACCCCAGGCTGGGAGAAATGCTCCACAAGTGAGCTGAAATAGAATGCAAAGATATTTTATGAATTGCACACATTTTTGTGTGCAATAAGTGACACATCTAATCATTTCTACCAAATACCTGATGGGATGGGGTAAACATTGCCTGCATGGATAAACGAGGTCTAAGATATCATAATGTCTCTCTTGTATCACTTTATGCTTCAGTTGAAGTCTCAGTTGATGGAACCCTCTCTCAATGATGCCCTCCTACAGAAAAGTGGGATGTTATGGAAATGGCTCATCTAAATTTTTATCCCTGACATGCTAGTTGTGTGTTCAGGGATTTAAAATGTATTAAACAAAATATGTAGAGTCATCCTTTCATCGTATCAATTACCTATAACGGACCATGGAGTCCAACTCCCTGCTCACTGCAGGAATCCAGTTTAAAGTTCCCCTGACAGAAGGCTGTCCAGTCTCTGCTTGAATACCTCCAGTGACAGAAACCTGACCACCTCCCTAGGCATGTGGACACATTGTCTGACTGCTCTGATATTTAACCAAAATCCTCCTTCATCTTCCTTAAGCCTGTTTGTTTGTTTAAAACATTGGTATGTCATTAAGATCTCAGGGCGCCTTACAAAGAAAATCAATTTCAACAGTATAAAACAATAAAGAATTTAAACAGCTAAAAGCACATTAAACCATTCAACAAGCTATGTTCTTTCATGTCCTACAGTCATGGATGATAGAGACCAGGTTGTGGCCCTCTCCTTCAGGTGTTTGACAATGGCTATGCTATCTCCTCTTGGTCTACTACTCTAAAGGCTAAACATACCTCTATCGTCTCTGTTGCCCAACTCGTTACAATTTATCTGACTCCTTCTTAAAGTGTGGTGTCCAGAACTGAACTTAATATTCGAGGCGAGGTCTGACCAGCACAGTGTTGGGTGCAATGATTACTTCCCATGATTTTGAAACTATACTTCTATTGATGCCTCCTGAAAATGCATTCGCCTTCTTTACAGCCACATCGCACTGCTGACTCATATTCAGCTGGTGGTAGACTACAAGCCCAAGATTCTTGTCATATGTACCAGCCAGGCATTCCCCATCTTACACCTGTGCATTTGATCCCCCCCAAATGAAGAACTTTGCCCTTGCCTCTGTGAAATTTCATTCTGTTCCTTTCTGCCCAGTTTTCTAACCTATCAAGATCATTTTGAATTTTGTTGCTGTCTTTAAGCTAATAGCTACCACACCAATCTTAAGTCATCTGCAAATTTGAGAAGCATTTCCCCAAATCTTCCTCCAAGTCAAGGGGGCGGAGTTGTGATTTTCCTATTAGCCCAATGGCTTCTTTTTCCCAGGCTGTGGTTATAGCAGAACTGCACACACTTGCACACAGCCATTGAAGCAAATTTACATCTCAGTAGTGGATTATCTCCCTTTTTTATTTATTCATTTATTTATTTAGCGGGATAAAGATGAAAAACAGCTGGATGTGCCCTGGAGGTAGATGGCATTATGTAAATGACCCACAACCTTCCATGAGTGACCAATCACAAGTGCACGATAAACGCCTTGTGTAAAGACAGCCTATGGTTCTCCAGCCAGCTGTGGAACCACAGAGATGCTGTATTTTGTACTAACTGAAGTTCCCAAGAAAGGCAGCCCCAAATACAATGCATTGCAGTACTCCAATCTACAGGGTAATAGTGCATGGATAAAACAATGGGCAGGCAATCACTGTCTCGGAGATGTTGTAGCTTGCTCACTAGCCTAAGCTGGTGAACATCACTGTATGCCAGAAAACAGAAGTGTGCATTCCTTTAAAGAAGAAATGAAACATGAAATCAATGCGTTCACGTTTGTTCTACATTTGTTTAATGTAAAGAGAATGTAAAGAAGACATAAAGAATACAAGAAGGTGAAGAATAAATATGATCATTTTCATTTTCACATTTTTTCACCTTTACTTTAGAGAGCTCTGACTGAAATTTAATGTGCATGATGGCCTGGAGGATTAGTGGAAAACTTGGATGGAGAAAATGCCTTGTTTTCCTGCCATCAAGAGCATGATGGTGGGGGTAGAGATGTGAAGGTCAAGAAAAAAACTGGAAAAATGCAGCGAAAAACTGGGGTCTTTCAATTTTCCCCTCCAAAGAACCTTGTTTTGTCCCCGCCCTACACACACACAAATGTTTTAGAAAAAATGAGCCACTTTGCATTATGAAATATTTTGTTTTAAAATCATGAATACATTTAAGAAGATGAACTATGTAATAAGAAGACTTTTATAGGAAAACTAGAGATCTAAACTTTCTGGAAATTGTGGACCCACGGGTGGAAATTCATCATCATCATCTACCCTTTAGGATTCATTAAATATCTTCCACTGTTTATTAATATTATTGATCTAATGTATCTTTTGCTGATATACAGTTAGGGACATTTCGGGGTGCTCCAAGTCACGCTCAGTTTCCCAACATGCGGCTAGGGTCATTATATCATTACGTGTAAAGGAAATGTTGTTCTTGCCAGTTTGGGGTGTGGGCCATAGAGCGCTCTGTTTCTGGGCCTGTTCTGGTTATCGGGGGTAGGCAACATGTTGCCTGCAGGCACCAGTGTGCCCTCTGATACCTTCTATGGTGCCCACCATGGTGCCCTCGTCCTCCTGATTTTTATTTTACAGTATTGTTTTTAAAGGACTTACAATCAGCTGGGACTGCTTCAAAGCGAAGCAAGGGCCTCCAGCCCCTGCCTTTACAACTGTCGCATGCATGGCTTTGGCCCGCACGTGGGGCTCAGAGACATGCGTAGGAAATTAAGATGGCTGGATGGCTGCAGGTTGATACTTTCCTCTGCAACACACCCAGCCATCAAGACCAAGAAGGGGGGAGAAGAAGATGGGACCCCGGTGGCTGCTGTTTGGTAAGATCAGGCATATGCGGGGGTTAGAAATCAGTGAGGAGGTAGGGAGACCAGTGGGGGCCTAGGAAGGGCAGCAGGAGGCCCTCCGGAGGGTTAGGGGAGCCAGCTTCAGGTGTCCTGGGGTTGTTGGGCAGCGCAGTGTCCTTATGTCTGAATGGAGGACAGATGCATACGTGTGTGTCACACAAGGGGAGAAATAAAGGTTTTAGGGGCGCTCTCCAGAGGGGGGCTTTTGGAGGGATCCTAAGGAGAGTGAGTGTGATTGAATTGGGGTTGCAATGAACAGAAGGGCAGGCCCTGTGTGTATTCATGGACGTGCGCATTATGAGGACATGGCATCCTTGCTATTGGGTGTGTGTGCGCGCACATGTGCGAATAGCTGGATTGGTGTGTGTATGTGTGTGTAAAAGAGAGAGAGTAGGGCCGTGCACCGCTTCGGCACAAAGCCCGAGATTTGCACCACGTAGGCCCACCTCCAATGCAAGGAATTGTTAGAATGGTGACTCCCTGTATTTCCTGCATTTCCCCATTCCCCAGAATGACAAGATGGCTGCTGGCGTGTCCCCAGAGGCCCTAGGAGCTGGCAGCAGCAGCGGCTCCCCCGGAAGCACCGGCGGCAGCTCACCTTCATTGAGAGCTGCCAGCACTGGCCTCACTCAAGCCTGCACAGGATCCTCGCAAGCAAGGAACCCATGAAGGCTTCTGCTGAGGCAGGAGTCATCCTCCAACCGGGCACTCTGCCCTCCTTGCAAGGAAGGGAGAGAGCACAGTTGCAGGGTGACTCCCGCCCTCATGCCTGTCAAATCTGCATGGTCTGCTTCAGTGCAAGAAAGGAGGCCATGCAGGCTTGATGGGCAGTGCCTCCCGCCAATCACCCCTCCGTCCCTCCTTGCAAAGAGGGCAGGCGGTTGGCGGGTTGTGCCAGGCAGTGCCCACAGCAGCAGCTCCCTCAGTGGTGGCTCCCAGGGTGGTGGCGGCAGCCTCCCCCCACACGGAACTAGGGATGGACATTTGCCATATGCAAATGGCAGTAGCCGCAAATGGCGTCCCTGCATTAGCCATGATAGGCTACGTAAGTATTTACGTAGCCTATCACGGCTATGAAGAGGAGGAAGCGAATGGCAGCCGCAGGACGGCCGCCATTCGCAAAGCAGTGTGGACGGGAGCAGGTAAGTGCTCCGTTTCATGCGTCTTTTGTGGGTTGGGGACGGCGGGGACTTCATCCCGTGCGCCTTTCGTTGGTTGTGGGGGCGGGGGCTTCGTTCAGCGACAGATTTTGGGGGGCCGAATGTGGAATTCTCTGACATCCCTACACGGAACAAGGGCCCAGGTGAGGAGCTGGGGTTGGCTGGCATGCTGGGGAGGGCGACGCAGGATTCGGATGTCTGAACCCCGACTTGGTTTCGTAGTGGGAGCGAGAGCAGGTGTCTGCGGCTGGTGAGCCAGGGTGGGACAGACTGCGTAGGCAGTGATCCAGGGTGAGAGAAGAGATGGGGCAATGACTGACAGAGAGATGGAGTAGAGAAAGAGACTTTGCTCTTGGAGAAATAGGTTTCTGTTGGCACAGAAAGCTGTGGGTGCCAAAGAGCTGTTTTGTGTGTCGGGGCTCAGATCCCACCTTGTTTACTTTTCTTTTGCAACTCGCCATGGCAGCCACTAGTTTGTGGTGGTGCTCAAGACAGTTTCTCAAGTTACCAAACATACCGTGGGCCCAGAGAGGTTGCAGACCTCTTGCTGAGATGCTGTAGCAGACAGTCAATGGGGGAAGGGCAAGCATCATGACTCCTTTCTGGATCCTTCACATGTGGGGGTGATGGGGAATTGCCAGAGTCAAATGGCTCCCAAATTCTGCCTGCCTTAGGTCTTTCTCCAGCTCTGAGGCCTGGAGTCGATTGCCATCTAAGAAGTCAGTCTCTCTCTCTCCCCCGCCAACTCAGTGGGATGCAGCTGAAACAGCCTCAGCCTCCCCCTCTCTCTTCCCTACCCTTCCAAATAGATAAGAGAGTCTTCCGCGGCTAGATTTCCCTTCAGTCCAGATTTTCCGGAACTCCACCCCAACCAATTCCTCACACACAGGAACAGATGTTGTACAGCAGTCATCCTCTGCCTCCAGCTCTTCCTACTTCTGTTTTTTTAGGATAGTTCTAGGGATGGCGGAGAATTTCTCCCCGAAACTTCGGGGGGCCGAGCGCCAACGTGTTCGGCCCCCCGAACAAGTTTCAGGGAGAAATCCTCCGCACCCCCCTGCCCCCCGCACCCCCCCCCCCCGGGACGGGACTTACCTTTTGCGAATGTCCCTCCCGGTGGCTGGTCCGGCCGGCTGTTCGGCGGGTGTTCGAGCATGGCAGGAACATTGTAATGAAAGAAAAAAACAAAAAACGCCCCCTGATAGGCTACGTGACGATTCACGTAGCCTATCATGGCTAGATTTGCAAAGTCAGCCGTTATAGGCTACGTGAATCGTCAAGTAGCCTATCATGGGTGACTTTAAAAAAAAAAAAGAGTGTACGGATAATGGCGGCCCCCACAGGGAGCCGCCATTCCCGTTCCTTATTTGGTGGCTGTAGTCTACGTAAATGTTTACGTAGACTATGGCGAAAATAAGGGCAATGCTATTTGCGTTGCCCTTATTTTCGCCGTAGTCTACGTAAACATTTACGTAGACTACAGCGACTAAATAAGGAACGCGAATGGCGGCTCCCTATGGGGGCCGCCATTCGCGTACGCGCTTTTTTTTTTTTAAGTCACCCGTGATAGGCTACGTGGCGATTTGCGTAGCCTATCACGGCTGACTTTGCAGATCTAGCCATGATAGGCTACGTGAATCGTCACGTAGCCTATCAGGGGGCGTTTTTTGTTTTGTTTTTTTACCTTCGCGTTCGCGGCCGGGCGAGGCGCCTCCTCCCCGGCCTGAATTTCGGCCGGGCGAGGCAGGAAGCCTCCCCCCCCGGCCTGAACTTCGCGGGGGACCAGCGAAGTGCCTCCCCCCCATCGCGAACGGCCTTCGACGACAGGTAAGTGACTTTCGTCCACCCCTAGATAGTTCAGATGTTTTAGGAAGTACTTGCTGAAGTTCCTAAAATATAGAATGTATAACTCAGTTTGCTCATAAAACTATACTGTTTGGTATATTAAATTTAAAATTATACTTTATGCAGACAATAATTACAAATTTACTGAATTTACTTTTAAATGTTTTTCATTTTAATGATAATTATATGAGAAAACCAAGTTATACATAATGTATTTTATGTTCCTAAATTAGCAAAGTGACTACAAATCTTTAAAGAGCTGTAAAAATATAGGAATGGTATATTTTTCAATTATCCATTAAACTTTCATTATTTTCCAGACGAAAAAAAAAATGCCAAAACACAACATTTTCTACCATCAAAAATTTCCAGATATTTTATGTGGGAATTGGTGAGAATTTAATTTCAGCCTAGTTTTGATAGGAATTTAACAAAATTAGTTAGATCTCGCATATCTGGGGGGGTGGGGAGAACCTTGCATTTTTTGTTTTTTGTTTTTAAAATGAATGTGGGGAAAACTGAAACTGACATATTCGCCCACTCCTAATTCATGTCTCTAGGTGCTGGTAGGTGCTGGGGGTGTGGAATGGCAAATATTAAGCCCACCTTCTGAATCATGCATACCTGGGGTGTGATGGGGGAACTGCCAGAACTGAATGTCTGCTTAACTCTGTCTGCCTGCCTGGTTATAACTTCTCTGAAAACATGGTTTTATTCTTCCAGAAACCTGAAGCATTTCAGCCAAATTATTAGTAATGTCCTTCCTTGGGACCATAAAAACAGAAAACATCTTAGTTTTGTATATCATCAATAACTACTAACATCAAATAATACACATGGCAAAAATGGTATATGTATACTTACAATTCTTTAAAAGGCCTTCAGAGACCTCTGTCAGGGCTGTCTCTTACATTTGAAGATGATGGAAGGTGTTACAATTTACACCATACAACAGAAGTTATCAATCTGCTACACAGGTGTTAGTCATAACTCATGATTAAATGTCTGGGACAAACTGGTTGTATTGGTACTCCAAGGAGATGTGTCCCTAGCTCTAAGGTCTGAATTACATGAAAGGAAAACAAATCCATCTCCTCCCTGAGGTCATGTGGAACTAAGGTTTTAAGTCTCAAAAGCCACTTCATTGCCTTTCTGCACAAGATCTTCTCATTCTCTGGGTTTACCATTGGTCTGATGGCCGTTTTATGAATTGTAAGTATACATGGGCAATTTTTGCAATGTGTTTTATTTTGCAAGGTGTAAACACCAGATGAAACGTACATGTATGGGACTCACAATGGATAAATGCCGGGACCTTCCTGCTTGCTTTTCTTTGCTTGGGGTTCCCTCTCACCTTGGGAACAAAATACCAATCAAAGCACCACCTTGCAGAAACACTGACTGCTCGCTCTGTCTGCCTATGCCTCTTAACTGATGTGAGGAAGGAGCCAGAATTCAAATGGGAAAGCCTGCTCGTTCTGCTATTATGGGGGAAGAAGCCAGCTTATGTCTACAAACCTACCTGTGGAATCTTGTAAGTCTCTGAGATTGTGGCAATCACAAGAGAGATGAAAGGGTACATTCCTCCGACGATGGCTATCAAATTGTTCTGCAGATCACACTTGTAGTTAGGGTCTAATTTATGCAGTGTAGAAAGCAGTCCAAGGGTGGCCATATAAGTAATCTGTGGATTGTGGAAGCTCTCAGAGATGCGGAACCCCAACGTGACATTAGGTAAGAGTGAGGGATTTTCATTGATCTCCTTGATAGCAAATACTAAGGCTAGGATATGCTGGTAATTCTTTGACACCACACTGCAATAGAACATACATACCGTGTACTGAAACAATAACAATAGCTGAAGCATCTTAGAGAAATAGAGTTTCTTATGGACTTGATTTTCTGTGATGGGACTTTGGTTGCTCTTCTGCATTATGTGTAGCATCAGGATTCTAATTGCATGAAATTACTCCAGCTCTGTGTTGCTCCTGGAGTGCTGCAATAACATTGTGCCAGGCATAATGCCACAAAAAAGTAAGGATGTCAGAGAATTCCACGACGGATCTCGGTGAGGCCAAATTCCAGTGCATTCTTCCCCCAAAAAACCATCATGGAACAAAGCCCCCACCCCCCCAACCCACAAAAGGCACGCAAAACGGAGCACTTACCTGCTCCCGTCCGCGCTGCTGTGCGAATGGCAGCTGTCCTGCGGCCGCCATTCGCTTCTTCCTCTTCAGCCATGATAGAGGTTGAATAAATAAATATTTATTTAAATAAAAATTTAAATAAATAAATAAATAATTTAAGGGTTGCCCAGCGGCCGGATGTCCGGCTGCGGGTGGCCGGAGCCAGCCAGCGGCTCCGCGGCTTGGCCGCAGAGCGGAGCCAGCTAGGCAGGATTACGGGGGGAGGCACAGAGTACCTCCCCCCATTGAGGATTCCAGGGGAAGAGACAGAGCGCCTCCCCCCACCTGCAGAACCTGGCAGATCCAGGTAAGCAGGGTTTCGTATACCCCTTCAAAAAAGGTCAAAAACTGATCTAGTTTCCACTTGCTCCATAGAGAGGCCATGTGAAAGAACAGAAGAAAAGACTTTCGTCTTTATTTCCTTAATTTTCATTTCATGTTAGAATTAAGTGATGGAAAAAATAAATTCTTACCAATTAACAAAAAAAAATCACAGAGGTGGCCTAGATACATTTTTTCATATTGAACCGATACCATTTTTTAAGCTTTCAGTTGCATAATAATCTGCTCCAAGTTATTATGGGCTAAGCAAAAAGATGCTATGGATGTGGAGGAGAAGTCCTTACATGAGTTCCTTCATGAACAGTGGAGATGGCTTTGCACTGAACTCTGTAGAGGGGTACAGGAAAGAGAACGTAGAAGCAACCTCTCCGATGACAAGGTCTTCCAGTTGATAAAATTCATGCCCACTCGCGATGTGGTCACTTACTCTGCATATACTGGAAGGAGTCTTCATGCTGGGATGAAGAGAATCTCTCTTGCACACAACATGTGGCAGCAGCACAAGCAGCCACACCAAGAAAACCACCGTTTGGAGGAGAAAAGTTCCCATCTAGACCCACATTCCACTGTTTTCCTCCAGAGCAGTAAATGTCTCAGCGCTGGACTGTTTACAACCTGCTTTGAATGGGAGCCGACCCTACTGAAAAATTGGTCAATTTATATCAGAGTATGACTTCACCAATTCCCTGATCCTTTATTTCGAAACGTTTAGGAGGGCTTGGTACTGCTTCATGCACTGCTGTATCCCCACGGAGATTTAGACCCTTTCCTATACTAGTGCAACAAACAAGACCCGGAAATGGAGCAATCCTTTGCAAGATGGCCCCAATAGTTGCCGATTTCTCAAGCTACTCATATTAGTTTTTCCCTGAGAGAAATCCCAGGACAGCCCTGCAGTGCAGACATCTCTGAAAATGATCAACAACCTCACGGACAGAGCCTCTGGCCCTTCTGCAAAGCTCTGAGCATCGTGGATGTCTTTTACAGGATTTTCCAGTATTATTGTTAATTTTTCTTGAGGCCTCTAGATCTCCCTTGGGGCTTAGTGAGGAGCACAGTTAATCAGAGACGTGCCAATAATTGCAGGGGAGAAAAGTCCCTTTCCCTGTGCTGCCATACTGTGGCACAGAAAGGAGTCAAACAACAGCTGCAGTGTCAGGCGGCAGGTGACCTGGTGCGTCCGGCCTCCCTTAGCCCAAGCAAGGGGAATGTCAGCCGCCTTCCTGCTCAGGCTGTTTTGGTATGAGAGACACAGAAGTAATCCTCATCTCATTTAGCATCTGCACCCACTTGACCACAGCCCCACAACTTTTGGAACTGTGTGTGCTGCTCTGAAACAGTCTGCAGCTTTATTAATCTCAATTTATATTAAACACACACACACACACCCCTCTCTTTAAACAAGTATAAGCCACTGAGAAGGAGAGCCAGATCATGGATTCCCTATGCCTCGGCCGACTGGCATAGATGTCATGCCACAAAATGGTCCCCAGGATCTCACCTAAGTCCTTAGTGACTATTGTGGGCAGCTCTGCCCTCTCAATGCATGTGGGCAGCGTGATATCCAGGCAGCCCCAGCCCGGATCACTGCCACCTGTGGACCAACCAGGTTCCCCGGGAGGAGATCTGAGGCCCAATCTGCTCAATCTGTAACCTGACCAATTGACATTTGTGCTGTGCCTCCCCCAGATGTTGTTGACTGGCTCCCCTCCCATCACAGGCGCACCCACCCTGATGCAAAGCCCGAGTTAGCTTGGCACCCTTCTGTTCAACCTGTTGTGATGTGTGCCTATTTACATAGATGCCTGCAGATTACACACATGTCAACTGAACCTAGAGATGCAGAATCTTTTGGCATGGAACTCTGGGTGCAAAGGAAAACCTTACACACCAAAAGCCAAGGAAGTCGGAGACCACAAAGTCCTTGAAAGCCGTTATTTGGAAGAAGAACTGAAGTGAATCAGCGGATGAAGTTCATTCACCAGGGGAACTGGAATCATAAATTCAAAAGACATTAAAATGGAGACAGCGAGGGCATCATCTTATCGAGAGAGGCACCAGCCTCCGACCTCAGAGGCTACTGATGATCCTACGCAGGACAGCCGCAGCACAGGATAGAGAGTCTAGCGTCTAGCTGCAGCTTCAGGGAGGAGGACAGAGGGGGACTGGAGACTGGATAGGAAACTGTCCAAAATAGCTTCTGCGGTCTCCTCCCCTCCCTGTGTCCAGAAATTCCCCCATTTTCACCCTCACCGTGCTCCATTTACAAGCATAGTGAGGGCAGCAGGTTGGAAAGAGCTGTGCCAGCTATGAGGGAGCAAGGAAGGGGGCGGGGAGTGCCATTTCTGGGAACTGAGGTTGGACGTTCTCGTTTTCCAGAAACAAACAAACAAAATCCTATTGCTGCCTAGATAATGTCTAGTGGCATGGGACTGGTCTTTTAAAAGAGGACAAGAATTTAAATTTCAATTATATATCTAGATACAGCAATATATAGAAAGTGAGTGAGTGAGTGTGTGTGTGTGTGTGTGTGTGAGAGAGAGAGAGAGAGAGAGAGAGAGAGAGAGAGAGAAGGTCAATCCTACCATTAAGGCAGAGTCATGTACCTGCCTCAGGCATCAGATTTTGGGAATCAGGGAAGGACACCCAAATGGTAGTTGTTTAGTTTGTCATTCTTGTATTTTATAAGGTCTAAGATGAGGAGGGGAGATAGCAGGATTTTCTGCCTCGTGTGCCAGAGTAGCCTGGCTTGGCTTGGGTGGGTGAGGAGTGTGAGTTGTCGATCCTCCCAAGGCAACCAATTTTCTGGGACCAGCCTTGATGTCTGACTGAGAAAAGGGGTAGTGGTGGGAGTGGGACCTTGAAGATAATTTCATATTAACATATTACATTTAAGCACTGAGCATTAAACAGCATTGAGTATATGAACTGTATCCTCAGCTCCTGTCCCTCTTGACTTGTTACACTGAATGAGGGGGGGGGGATGGTTGGGTCCAGGAGGATGTAAATTACTCTTTGAGAGAGGCGGGTGGTACCAGCTTTCTTAAAAACAGCACTAAGGCTGTTCCTGAAAAAACCCTATGCTTGACCCAGAAGTGGAGGAGAACTAAGAACTTCCCTGGTCACCCTCTGGGATGACCTTTGCTGAGAGAAAGATGGGAGTGCAACCGTCGTGATTCTGTTGGACCCCGCAGTGGCTTTTGACACCATTGACCATGGTATCCTTCTGGATCAGCTCTTTGGGTTGGGAAACTGGGGCACTGTTTTACAGTAGTTCCATTGCTACTTGGATGGGCATTTCCAGAAGATGAAATCAGAAGACAAAAGGCCAAATCCCTTGCGCATCCAGAACACAGTTCCACAGCTAGGGCTCACTGTGCCAAAGTCGCCATTAGAACAAACAACCACTGAACCATCCAGCAACATCAGAGCAGACCTTCAGCTTCACAGTGAGGCACATGGGATCCTGCCAGAAAGGCATTCCAGTCTAGGAAAAATCATAATAGTTTTTAGTATGTGTTGTTGTCTATTTTGTCCACACGGTTTTATGTAAATGTTTTTTAAACTTTCTCTATTGTATTTTAATGTTTTAACTTTTGTACACCGCCCAGAGAGCTTTGGCTATGGGGCAGTATAGAAATATAATAAATAATTATTTGTAATTCCACATCTCTAACCCTTTGAAAAATATTACTGGGCAGTGGGCAGTTTTCTCAGCCTGTTCCTCAAAGGAAGGATCTTAAACATGTTTTACAGCATATGAAATTAGGAGATGTTCCTAGACATAAAGCTGCTTAGTCTGCCCCTCCAAAGAAAACACAATACACATGTTTACATAGGTCCCACAAAGTCTGAGGGGATTTCCTAGTAAGTATGCTTAGCATTTCAATCCAGCTCTAACAGTCTGTCACATGCTTATGAGATTTGATCTTTCATATCAAACAGTCCCCTTTTTCGCACAGATATGCAGAGCTTCTGTTTTGAAAGGGAGATAGTGGCCTAAATCCAATTGCTACTCTCAGCTAGAGTAGACACACTGAACCAATGGGAACTTGGTAAGTCCACACTTCTCTATGTTCCATTGCTTCCACGGGTCTCCTCTAGTGGGGACTTGGAACTGGATCGGTGATCTGACCTGCTTGCTATGGACTCATCTCAAATATGCAGGTACCACTGTGTAGATGTCAGCAGAAGAGTAGCATTTCACATGACCAGGTGTGTTTTGACAATGGTGGGAACAATGTAAAACTCCCACTACTCTAGGATGTAGTGTGTGGGCAAATATCCTACAATTTCTGTTGTGATTGCTACATATGCATAACAAACGCAGTCCTGCCAGGTTTCCATACTGTTACAGCTGAATGCAATGTCGAGTGTAGCTAGCTAGATTACAGTCTGTCTATCGTAATTTCCCACCAGATAAATATTTTCTCATGTTTTGGACTTTCTGTTTTTTGTTTGAATTACATGCTCTGAGCAACCATGGTTGATGCTTCATGATATCACCAGGGCCCACTGCCTTGACATCACCATGGGCCATCTCTAGGTCTCAGGTTTGGATCCTGAAATCTCAGGGCCTGGGATGTTCCAGACCTGGGAACTCTACTCATCATGACATCCTTCTGCCCTAACAGCTTACGTGGTTCTGGCGATCATAGCAGCAGCATCCTATGGTAAAAACTTAGCTCCCACTTGACTCCAGAGTGTTGGACACAGCAGAAGGCAACCACCCTTTAAAATCATCTGGAACACAATACCCAACATGACACTAGCAGGAACTCAACTCTCAACAAGGATGGCAGTGGTGTCTGGAAGCTGAGCTGGGCAGGGAGCAGGGCTGGGGGTGACGTGAGGATTCTCATTTCTACCACCCATCCCAATCTGCCAGCTGAGGCAAGAGGTTTGCTGAGCCTAATGGTAGGGCTGGTGTTGAGTGCTGTGTCTACCTGGGTTTGATCACTGGAGGCTTATGGCATTTTTCAGTATTTGAGTTTATTTACAAATAGGCAGGTGGGACATAGGTGGAAGAAAACACTCCAATACCAACCCTTCCTGTCCCACATCAGATCTCCAGAGCGAGATGTAATCCTGAAATATTTTCAGAGGCTCCACCTCAATTCACTGTCATTCTCATTCATTCTCCATCTTTTTCTCCCAAGAGTTCTTGTAGTGTTTCTCAGTCACACCTAGCTTGTCCCCTCCCTCTTGCTGGAGAGAGTGAATAAGGATGAGTCACCTTCTCTAACTATCCCCAAGCCCTTCCAGGGCATTTTTCTTTGCAGTCTATAACAGAAGATGTGTCTTGAAACTTTGCCACGGACTATTAAGGAACATTGGTAGTCCTTCTGCCTCTATTAACCCTCTCCAGTCCAGTTCCCCACAAACTTTACATATCAGTCTGCCTGTCTATCATTCATCCATCTATAACTGTATATAGTAAATTTTTCACAGACACACACTATAATTCTTCTCCCTGCCATCTACCTTTCTATATGGAGTGATTTCTGTCTTTTTTGATATAGAGAATATTGGATTACGTGTCTGATATGGAGTCAGACACAGAGCTATCCTGATACAAAGTATGCATCTGTATTTGATCACCGTGTTCTTTATCAGTAGCTACTTATATATGTCATTCTTCTTCCCTTTACCTATGAACCACATTTCCAACTAAAACAGACCATGAATCCAACATGTTTTGTGTCAAAAAGCACAACCAAGCATAACTAGTCCTGAATGTAAAAGAGAGGTTTACATTCTTGTATAAGAAGGGCTCTACCTATAGCCTGATATCCAAGGGTGGGTGACATCTTCCTACTCCTTCCAGACCAAAGGCCATGTCAATTTTCATTACATGGGTTTTGCTGGATATGGTATGGTATGTAGCGTGCTTGACATCTGTGAAGAACTATGACTCCTACCCTTCTGATTTGAAATCTTTCCTTCTGGACACAAGGCACAATCATAACAGCAAAAAGGCTCCCCTTCCTTCTTTTTCCTGATGTAACCAGGATTACAATTGTCATTACACACAGAAATGGGCAGCACCTTGTTAGAAAAATGAGTGGAGAATAGTTAGGACTGAGAAAAGGATGTTTTGATTGTTGTGATTTCAGTTGCACGTGTAAAGAAACATGGTGTTCTAAATGGGGTAGATTTGATTGATTGATTGATTGATTGGATTGATAATGCTTTTATACTGCTAGAAATTATAGAATCTCTAAGCAGAAGACATAACAGAGTATTAAAATCACTGCAAAATACAGAATTAATAAACAATTATGAGACAAACACAAAAACAAGCAAATAAAAAGAAATAATAAAATGGAGCAGGGTCAAGATTATCTATTGCAAGACAGGGAAGGAATGGGTAAACATTTTTAGGAGACTCAGAGGGTGTGCACCAGTGTTAAAAAGGCCCCCTCTTGTGATGAAGAACATAAGAAGAGCTGCCCATGGGAAACCCACAAGTAGGATATGAGTGCAACAGCACTTTCCCACCATGTTCCCCAGCAACTGGGGTAACTAGGCATACTGCCTCTGAAACTCGAGGTAGCATATTGGATTCATAGAATCATGGAATAGTAGGGTTGGAAGGGACCTATAAGACCATCGAATTCAAGTCAAAGCATCCCTGACAGATGGCGGTCCATCTTCATCTTCAATGCCTCCAGTGTGGGAGAGCCCACCACCTCTCTAGGTAATTGGTTCCATTGATGTATTGCTCTAACAGTCAGGAAGTTTTTCCTGATGTTCAGCTGGAATCTGGCTTCCTGTCACTTGAGCCCATTATTCCGTGTCCTGCACTCTGGGATGATCAAGAAGAGATCCTGGCCTTCCTCTCTGTGACAACCTTTCAAGTACTTGAAGAGAACTATCCTATCTCCCCTCATTCTTCTCTTCTCAAGGCTAAATGTGCCCAGTTCTTTCAGTCTCTCCTCATAGGGCTTTGTTTCCAGTCCCATGATCATCTTTGTTGCCCTCCTCTGAACCCTCTCCAGTTTGTCTGCTGCATCCCTCTTCAAGTGTGGTGCCCAGAAATGGACACAGTACTCCAGATGAGGCCTAGCCAGTGCTGAGTAGAGGAGAACTAGTACTTCATGGGATTTGGAGGCTATACTTCTATTAATGCAGCCCATAGGATTTGCCTTTTTTGCAGCCACATCACATTGTTGGCTCATATTCACCTTGTGATCTTCAACAATTCCAAGATCCTTCTCACTTGTAGTATTGTTGAGCCCAGTATCCCCCATACTTGGTACTAATGCACCAAACAATAACCAGAAATGGAGCAATCCTTTGGAAAAGCAATAGCAGTAGTAGATGCTGATTTCTCAGGTTACTTGGAATGGTTTATCTCTGGCAGAAATCCCAATACAGCCCTGCAGTGTAGACATTCCTTAAAATTATCAGCACTTGAAATTATCAGCACATGTCATATACAAGGTTTTCCAAGGTTATTCTTTTTGAGGCATCTAGATAACCCTCAGGGATTAGTGAGGAGGACAGTTAGAGACATGCTGATAATTACGGAGGAGAAAATCCGCTTTCCACATTCCACCATCATTGCAGCACCAAAGATAACAAAACACGGAAGCATCAGCAAGTGGCAGGTGACCAGGTCCGTCCAGCCTCTCTTTGCTCAGAGCGATAGGCACCAGCTTCCTGCTCAGATTAGTTCGGTGTTCCAGACACAGATAAAATTGCACGTATCATTTTGTATACCCACTTGTTTGATGACAGGCTCACATCTTGGTGAATTGTGTATGCTACTGTGAAATAGTCTACAGTTTTATTGAACTCAGCCCATATTAAACAACTCTTTAAACCATTCTAGGCCAGTGAGGAGGAGAGCCAGATCATGGATTCCCTCTGCCTGGGTAGATTAGCCTGGATGTCCCCCTGTAAAATGGTCCCAAGGCTCTGTAATGGCCCCAGGCCTGTAACCAAGTCACCAGGAGTTTTAGAGGGGCCTAGAGATCCATAATGCCTTCTGCCTTGGTTCATTATTAGTGCAGTTCTCTTGCTAGTGGGCCTCTTGGCTGATAAGATGAGTCAAAGGTCGACATCCTCACCTCAGCACATTCCATGCTAATGGACTCTGAACTGTTGCTCTTACCAGGGCCTAAGATGCACCTGAGAAGAGAGGCTGTGTTTGTGCTATGCTACAGGTGTCTGTTCTGGGAAGGTTCTGATTGTTTTCCTTCTGAACAAGCACTGTTAGTCTCTGCTGGGAACATTGCAGAACATTGCACTAATTCATGCTTGCTGCTGTCATGCTGACTCACTGCTAACATGTATGGTATAAAACCCATCTTTCCCCTTGGCTCTGGGTTCAGAGAAGCTGTCTGATCCAACAACCATTGGGTATGCCTGTGTGCTGTAAGTAACTCAATAAAGTCTCCTTCTAAGTAAACCTGGATCCTGCTTATCACTTCCACGGCACCTCCAAACCTTAGCAGCCCACAGACGGGGCATACAGGCTCTCGGCTAAGTCCTGAGCTGAGTATTCTGGGCAGGTCTGCCCTTTCAATGCATGTGGGGAGTGTGATGCCCAGGCAGCAGCTGCCCAGATCACTGCCACCTATGCAGCATCCAGTTTCACCTGGAGGAGATCAGAGACCTCCTTGCTTGATCTGTAACCTGACCTGTTGGCATTGGGGCTGCACCTCCCCCAGGTGTGATTCCTGACTGGCTCCCCTTCCATTGCTCACCCACACGCCCTAAGGCAAGACCAGCTCAGCTTGGCACCTGTCTGTCCAACCTGTTACGATGCGTGCATAATTACATATATGCATGCACACTGTATACATGCCAACTGAACACACATAAGCAGAATCTTTTGACCTGGTACTCTGGGTGTGGATGAAAACCACAAACTAAGGGAGTGAGAGACCAACAGACAAGGTCCTTGAAAGCAATTTCCTGTATAATAAAGAACTAAAGTGAATTTGATTCATACACCAGGGGAACTGGAATCAAGCAGTCCAAAGACATTAAAATTCTGATCGTTAGAAGAGGACAAGCATTTAATCATCAGTCATATAGCTAGATACATTGAGGTACATCGACAAGTGTTTGTGTGTATATGTGTGTGTGTGTGTCTGTGCATGCATGAGTGTGTGCACTGGTGCGTGCGTGCATGTGTGTGTGTGTGTGTGTGTGTTACAATGCTGGCAGCTGCCTGAGATACCAGATTTTGGGTGTCATGAAAGGGCAGCAAAGTGTGGGATTTTTACTACACAGAAGGAGTCAAGGTGGTTGCGGGATTTTATTGCCTGGTTTGACTAGGGTGGGTTCGGGCAACCATTTTTTGCTCCACCTAAGGCAGCAAAATGCCTGGGGCTAGCCCCAGTGTCTGACTTAGAAGAGGGGTGGGGGTTGGGAGTTGCACTTTGAAGAGAATAGAACGTTAACAGTTTAAATTTAAGCACTACTTGGCATTTAAATGGAGTTAATGAATCCCCCCAAATTAGGAGTGGATCACCCTCAAATCAATTTCCTACAAACAAATAAACACACAATTCCCTATTTTTTCCTCTGCCAGACAGCTCACCCCCCGACCCCATCTCTTTGTCTCTTTCTTTCATGTTGTTGTTGTTCGGCACCTAAATGACAACTGTCTTCAAAAACTGGAAGGTTTACCATGCTGAAGGTTAAGAAGACTTGGTCTCTGTTGTTCCAGATTAGAGCCAGTGGGTGGAGTAGGGGAGTAGATTTCAGTTGAACTTTAGGAGAACTTCCTAACAGTCAGAAATATTTGACAGTGGCGCAGATTGACTCAAGAGGTGGTGTGCTCTCCTGCACTAAAGGGTTTTAAGCAGATGCTGGATGGCCTTTTGTTAGAGATGCTGTAGGGCCCAATTAAATGCTCTGCTAATCTTGCATAGTAGAGCTAGGCGTGCCGCATGACTGGCTTACTTACTTGAGTTAGAGATGTTGTAGTTGCATCCTACCTTGAACACAGGGTTGGACTTGGTGTCTTCAAAGATCCTTTCCAAAGCTTTAATTCTATGATATTCTGAAGTATGCACTTGCGAGGCTGGAACTTCAAATTTGGGAAGTATGAGAAATTGGTTTCAGCTCGTTTTTGATCAGGATTTACCTAGTTTGCGACTTCGGGATCAAGCATGGACTCAGATGCAATCTGTGGTCAAAGTCCACACACTTGCGAGCTTACAAAGAGATTCACAGAAGAAGAAAGAAGTGTTTGACAGTATGCGTATATCTGAAAATTCCACATGAAAAAAATGTACACTGTTGAAAAATGCACACATATACACTTTAATCGATGGGAGAAGAAGACATCCATTTCAAAGACACACAGAATTGATGCACACATTTGGAAAAATATGCACAAAAATACGCATGGATTTTCACATGAAAAGAAAAAAAAAACAAAGCTCACAATCTGATATGGGCTTGAGTCAGAACAAGCTTCGAGGTGGAATTCAGAGAACTTCAGCAAGCTCAGTTTTTGCTGATTTACACATCCCTATTTCAAGTACAACATTCTCCCTTAGATATAGAAATAGGCAAGCCTTCACATCTGGTTCATTTGAAAGCATTAAGGGAATTTATCTTGACCTTGCATTACACACAATAGGGAGCCGGTCTATCTCAATCTCTCTCTTTTTATATATATATATATATATATATATATATATATTATAAACCTCTAAAAAAGTCTGAAAATGTGCATTTCCCCCATAGGCTAAAGCATGAAAATGCACAGTTGGGGGCATTTGCTCATATTGTGGGAATTTGCACATTTTTTCATGGGTAAATTTGTGCACATTCTTTTTTTAATCTATTTTTTTATTTTTATAAATGAAATAAACACTACCAACAACATAATCAGAATCTTCAGTTTCCAACATTACAGTATTCTGAGGAAAAGAAAAAGGGAGGATAGCAAAGAAGGAAGAGGAAGGAAGGAAGGAAAGAAGGAAGGAAGGAAGGAAGGAAGGAAGGAAGGAAGGAAGGAAGGATTATATTAAACTTCAGTAAGAACAAACCAAATATCCAGATATAGATTCAATTGCAGATTATACCTATACAGCATTCTTCTGAACATTCCAAGTATTATTAAATCTTCAACCCACTACACCACAAACGGTAAACCTTATCTTTCAATATCATAACCTCAGTCTTAAAGCAAAGGAATGGGAGCAAACAATCCATTTCCATTGGCCATATATTACCATTCAGTTAATGCATATTAATAAACATTAAAGGTTAAGCCAACAAGGAATAGTAATAATAATAATCCCATAATGATATTATTTTCCCTGTAGTAACATATGGCTGTGGGAGCTGGACTATAAGGAAGGCTGAGCGCCGAAGAATTGATGCCTTCGAACTGTGGTGCTGGAGAAGACTCTTACGAGTCCCTTGGACTGCAAGGAGGTCAAATCAGTCCATCTTAAAGGAAATCAACCCTGACTGCTCTTTGGAAGGACAGATACTGAAGCTGAAACTCAAATATTTTGGCCACCTAATGTGAAGAGAAAAGTCACTGGAAAAGACCTGATGCTGGGAAAGACTGAAGGCAAAAGGAGAAGGGGATGAGCTGGCAGAGGATGAGATAGCTAGATAGCATCACCGATGCAATGAATATGAACTTGAGCACACTCTGGGAGAGAGCAGAGGACAGGAAGGCCTGGCGTGCTATGGTCCATGGGGTCATGAAGAGTTGGACACGACTTAACAACTGAACAACAACAATGATATTATTATTAATAATAATAATAAAAAGATCAAAAGTTTATGAAAAAGATCAAAAAAAGCAAATAATTTGTATATTTTAAGTAATATCATACCTAAAATATATTTATATGTGTACACACAGATCAAACTAGTCCATACTCCAGGAAATAAAGCCAGACTGCTCACTTGAGGGAATGATATGAAAGGCAAAACTGAAGTACTTTGGCCACATAATGAGAAGACAGGATACCCTGGAGAAGATGCTGATGCTAGGGAAAGTGGAAGGCAAAAGGAAGAGGGGATGACCAAGGGCAAGGTGGATGAATTATATTCTGGAGGTGACGGACTCGACCTTGGGGGATCTGGGGGTGGTGACGGCCAACAGGAAGCTCTGGTGTGGGCTGGTCCATGAAGTCATGAAGAGTCGGAAGCAACTGACCAAATAAACAACAACAACACACACACATACTCACACAAATAGGCATTTTATTACAATATGACACAAAAAAAGGAGAAAGAAAACAAAAGTATGCAAACATTTACTCTGGCATACTGCCTAGACATCTTATCAGCTATAGCCGAGACAGCACTTCAAAAAAACAGTAAAGTTGGCTCAGTTCCAACTCCAGAGGCTGAGAGAGTTGGTTCCCTTGTTTTGATTTTAATACCAATTAAAAATGATTCTGCAGCATCAGGATCCAAAAATATTTTCATCTGGCCTTCAAAAAGAATTTAAAATGTAGCCGGATAATTAATATGATATTGCAGGTTAATTTGCTTTGCCAAACTTCTTGCCTTGGTGAATTGCCTTCTTCTGTCAATAGGGATGGGGGAGAATTTCTCCCCGAAACTTCGGGGGGCCGAGCGCCAACGCATTCGGTCCTCCGAAGGTTGTTCAGGGAGAACTTCTCTGCCCCCCCACCCCCCGCCCCCCCCCCCCGGGATGGGACTTACCTTTCATGAATGTCCCTCCCGGCGGCGGGTCCCGGCGGCAGTTCGGCAGGTCTTCGTCAGGGGTGGGGGTGGCAGCCAGTCTTTCGACCGGCTGCCACCGCCACCATTACAACCAAAGTAAAAAAAAACGCTATTTGCGTTGTCCTTATTTTCGCCGTAGTCTACGTAAATCTTTACGTAGACTACAGCGACCAAATAAGGAACGCGAATGGTGGCTCCCTATGGGGGCCGCCATTTGCATACGCGCTTTTTTTTTTTAAGTCACCCGTGATAGGCTACGTGATGATTAACGTAGCCTATCACGGCTGACTTTGCAGATCTAGCCGTGATAGGCTACGTTAATCGTCACGTAGCCTATCACGGGGCGTTTTTTTTTTTTTTTACTTTTCTTTTGAAATTCGCAGCCGGGGAGACGGGGCACTTCTCCCCGGCCTGAATTTCAGCCGGGCGAGGAGGGAAGCCTCCCCCCCGGCCTGAACTTTGGGGGGAGCAGCAAAGCGCCTCCCCCCCACCGCGAAGCAAGCTGCAAGACCAGGTAAGTGACTTTTGTGCACCCCTAGATTTCTTTAGTTCAATCAGGAAAGAGCATAATCTTGTCATTTACTGGTCCCCACCAAAGCTCACCTCGTTCTCTTGCCAGATGCTTAAGGTAATTTTTTGTAGAGACTCGTGAAAATTGAACAATAACAGTCCCAAAAGTCTCTTTAGTGCCTTGTATTGAACCAAGAACACAATATGTATGTTCAATATCAAGTAAAAAATCAGATGGTAAAGCAAATAGCTCATGCAAAAGTTTATCCATAAATTCCGTCAAACTTATATCAGTAGCCACGTCTTTAATACCAAGGATACGTAGATTCGCTCTACATGTGAAGGCCTCCAGTTGAGAAATTTGAGCAGACAAAATATTAAGAGATGCTTCGATGGCCGTTTCATTAGCAGTAACCCAATCTTCAAGAGCATTAAC
Organism: Heloderma suspectum; assembly: GCF_057233095.1. Classification (NCBI taxonomy): domain Eukaryota; kingdom Metazoa; phylum Chordata; class Lepidosauria; order Squamata; family Helodermatidae; genus Heloderma; species Heloderma suspectum. Next base: position 87,216,592 of record NC_139463.1, on the reverse strand, counting down.
TTTCGATTCCATCTTTTGAAAAGAGATATTAATTAAATCCACAGCCCCCTGAAGGGCAATGATTGAGTCCTGAATTGTTTCCAGTTTCTTTGACTGCTCTGGTAGCTGAGAAGACATCGTTTTTATCAAAGCAAGCAACTCCTCTTCATCTCCAGCTTTTCTAGAAACCTTTGCCAAGGGAGCAATTGGAGGGGTAGGTGGTGTTCTCAAGCCTTTCCTTTTTTCCTTTGGTACTGCCATCCTCCACTTTCCAAAACACAACAAGCAAGTATAATTGCAGAAACAAAAAAAACAAACGTATGCAGATTTAGTTACTCAGATATTGCTGGTAGTTTAAAATCAGAAATGCTACTTGGAGCCGTTTATCCTTGTGTCTCCTAATTGCTTAGGAGTTTCAAACAGTGTTCAGTAGATGACACACCAGCATCTATTCTTAGATTTCAGCCCCTCTGTTTCTCCACAGAAGCAGCTGTTCTTCCAAGATTTCATCCAGATGGTACTGTAAGCTTTCCCTTTTAATTCCAGGGGAAGATAAAAAGGTTTCTCAACCTTTTCCCATCTCCAAATTTGTGCATATTTAAAAAATAAATTAAACCCTGAATCCAATGGAAGAAAAGGTGGCCGGCAACTTGCAAAAGGTGCCTGACCACACAGACAGAATGGATTAAACACAATCCATACATCACCAGTTTTTACATGTGAGACTAGGGATGTACGAATCCCTTACCTGGTTCCGGTCCGGGCATCCGCTGGGGGGAAGGAGGCGATCCATTCCTCCCACTGGAATCCTCGATGGGGGGGAGGCAATCTGGTCCTCCCCCCGGAATCCTGCCCAGCCGGCTCCACTCCGGAGCCAGTCTGCGGAGCCACTGGCCAGGCTGATCTGCAGCGGGGCCTCCAGCTGCTACCGGGCTGGTGCAGACGCAAATCGTGTCCTGCGTAGGGGATGCCATTTGTGTCCCTATGTTAGCCTGTGATAGGCTACATAAATATTTATGTAGCCTATCACAGCTAAAGCAGGGATGCAAATGGCGGCCGCTACACCATTTGTACCCCTGCTCTTTGCCCTGATAGGCTACATAAGTATTTACGTAGCCTATCACAGTAAAGGCAGCCACACAAATGTTCCATATTCCATATTCTAATTACATCTTGGGTAAAGAACTCCTTCCTTATATCTGTCCTGAATCTACTGCTACAATTTTATTGGGCAGTCAAGAGATCTAGTGTTATGAGAGAGAGAAGGAAAATCATCTCTCATGCCATGTCATGCATCATTTTATACACTTGTATCAGGTCCCCCTTTAATCATCCTTTTCTTAAACTACACGATCCCTCAAACATTTAGCCTATTTGGGGGAAGGTACTCTTCATCACCCCTTCATGGATCACTGCCTTCTTGTGGCGAAGGGGCTTGCGTAACTCAGTGAAGCCATAAGCTATGCCGTGCAGGGCCACCCAAGACGGACAGGTCATGGCGGAAAGTTCTGACAAAATGTGGTCCACTGGAGAAGGAAATGGCAACCCACTCCAGTATTCTTGCCAAGAAAACCCCATGGAACGTATCACAAGGCTAAAAGAGATGACGCCGGAAGATGAGCCCCTCAGGTCGGAAGTTGTCCAATATACTACTGGGGAAGAGCAGAGGGTATGAATGTCATTCACCAGGGGAAATGGAATCATAAATTCAAAAGACATTAAAATGGAGACAGCGAGGGCACCATCCTGTCGAGAGAGTCATCAGCCTCCAACCTCGGAGGCTAATGACTATCCTATGCAGGACGGCCACAGCACAGGATAGAGGGTCTAGCGTCTAGCTGCAGCTTCAGGGAAGAGGACAGAGGGGGACTGGAGACCAGATAGGAAACTGTCCAAAATAGCTGCTGCAGTCTCCTCCACATTAACATTTTTATGATGGCATAAGTATTTCCACATTAACATTTTTATGATGGCATAAGTATTTCCCTTCATTAGATGCAACAAATGTTGGTTGTTGCTGTTGTTGTTGTTTGAAAAATCCTAAATTTACAAACATAACATTTACACACATTGACCTGGTTTGCATGTAATGGCACTTCCTGGGTTGTTTAATCCATGAATTGTCATGGCCACATGATAGCAGGCAAGCGGGCTACTTCCCACATGCCATCGCTTCTGTTTTGCATTCAGTTTCATTACAAAACAGAACAAGAGGAGTGCCCCATTCCTGGCTTATTTAATGTGAAGTCGAAACCTGGAACCCTGGGCTGTTGAGGAAAAAACAACTCAATGTTTTAACCCAAGAGCAAAGTATTTGCAAAACATGTGGTTTGTTCGTTACACAACAACCCAGAGTTCTGGGTTTAGACGTTGCATCAAACAACTTAGGAATGCGGCTTTCCAGGACCGTTTATGAAAATGGATATAAAGCAAAACTGGCAAGCATGTAGGAAGCGCAGTGTGTGCTTTTCTCTGGTACAGTGCTGACTAAGTATGGGTAGTTTAACCCATAGTTAGTCATTACATGTGAACCAGGCCATTGTCTCAATCAATGTAAAACACATACAGATTTAGGATTCAGTCAGGGTACGTATACATGACTCCCTCCACAGCCTGAAAGCCAAAGGTACAACAAGTCTGTATCATCACCAAGGTCCTCAAACTAATGATTATATGGCAGCATGCCTTGGTATTAGCCAGAATTTGGGGGGGGAGGGACAGGACGCCTCCACCCCCGGCCAGAATTTCAGGGGGAGGGATGGAGCGCCTCCCCCCCACCGCGAATCAAATTTCGTAAAAGGTAAGTGGCTTTCGTACATCCCTATATGAAACACTTACCTGGTTTTGTCCAGGGACATCCGTGGTGGGGGGGAGGTGCTCCGTCCCTCCCCCCGAAATCCTCAATGAGGGGGGAGGCGATCCATTCCTTCCCCCCCCAGAATCCTGTCTGGCAAGCTCCGCTCTGCGGCCAGGCCGCGGAGCCGCCAGCAAGGCCAACCCGCAGCGGAGCCTCCAGCATCTGCCGGGCTGCTGTGGACACAAAGGCATCCTGAGTAGGGGACGCCATTTGTGTCCCTATGTTAGCCCGTGATAGGCTACGTAAATATTTACATAGCCTATGACAGCTAAAGCAGGGACACAAATGGCATTCCCTACGCCATTTGAGTTCCTGCTTTAGCTGTCATAGGCTACGTATATTTACATACGTAAATATTTACGTAGCCTATCACGGAGAAAATGGGAACACAAATGGCATAGGGGATGCCATTTGCATCCCCGCTTTAGCCGTGATAGGCTACGTAAATATTTACGTAGCTTATCACGGGCTACCATAGGGACACAAATGGCATGAAATAGAAATAGAAAGATAGTTGAGGCCTTGAAGCAACAGTGTAACATGGCTGAAATAACTTATAATCAGACAGTACTGCTCTCATACATCTGCATTAATCCATGTCTGGAAGAACAAAGAAACAAAGAAAAATAGAATAAAAGATAAGTCAAATATGAGAGAGAACATGGTGCTTTGAGGTTTAGCATGATAACGCATGAACTGTGAACCAAGACATCTGAGTCTACATCTCACCTGACCACCACAAGCTCACCAAGAAGCCTCTCTCTCTCTCTCTCTCTCTCTCTCAGAGAATTCCTTGGGGCACTGTCAGCCTCAGCCTACACCATGCCACTGCCTAAGGTAGGCAAACAAAGATTCCCCCTCCCTCCCTCCCACCCACACACACACAACAAAACTGCCCCCCCCCAAATCAGGCTGCTTCCCATGCACCTGGCCCTGTGGCTGGTGCCAATCACTCATGACTAGTATTGCCAGACCCCCGGGCCCTGCCCTTGACCTTATGGCAGGAGGGGAGGGAAAGAATCTCTGATCGGATGAGAGCTCTCTGCCCCCTCCCTCCCTTGCCTGCTGCCCCCTTCCTCCTTTTAGAAGCATGCCAGCTTCTCCAGCCCACCCTGTGAGTGCCACCAATGTCCCAGACAACTTTGCAGCTCCCCACATTTCTCTCTTTGGCGTGAAGAAGATCCGCCAAGATTGCCTCCACTGGAAGAGATCCTCTTGCTTTATACAAGTCAAGATCAGGATACGACCTCTCCTCTCTCTCTCTCTCCCACCCCCAGCCCAGAGATGAGGGAGAAAGCAAGCAAGCAAGCACAGGATAGGATTCCCAGTAGGGCTGTGCACGTATTCCCCACTTTGCTTCTGATGCCGACTCGGACCTTCTGAAGTAGCCCTGCTTCCCTTCAGACCGATTCAGACCACATCTGCTTTGACTCAGATCGGAATCCAAAGCAAGGTTTGGACATCCGAATCACTTATTTTTGACGTTTTCCCATTGACTTGCATGGGGAAACACAAATGGCCATAACCTTTTCAGTTTTCAAGATAAATACTTGAAATCTGGGGAACTCTCTTGGCTGAATTTATGGATAAACTTTTGCATGAGCTATTGGTTTTACCATCTGATTTTCTACTTGATATTGAGCATGCATATCGTGTTCCTGGTTCAATACATGGCACTAAATGGGACTTTTGGGACTGTTATTGTTCAATTTTCACGAGTCTCTACAAAATTATCTTATGCGTCTGGCAAGAGAATGAGGTGAGCTTCGGTGAGGACCAGCAAATGACAAGGTTATGCTCTTTCCTGAATATACTAAAGGAATTGCTGACAGAAGAAGGCAATTTACCAAGGCGAGAAGTTTGGCAAAGCAAATTAACCTGCAATTAGGGATGGCAGAGAATTCCGCCACAGATCTCGGGGAGGCTGAATGCCAGTGCATTCAGCCCCCTGAAATGTGTGGTGGAACGGTTGGCCACCCCCCGCTACCCCTGAGGATCCCCCCGGGACGAGACCTACCTGGGGCAGATCTTCCGGGCGGCGGCGGCTCCGGCAGCGGCGGCGGCAGTGGTTGGTCTTCCGACCAGCTGCCACCGCCGCCGCCATTTGCAGTGTTGGGGTTTTTTCACACACACGTGATAGGCTACGTATGTTTTTAGGTAGCCGAAAATGTCTGGGGGGGGGGGGAAAGGTGTACGCAAATGGCGGCAGCATTCCTTATTTTGGGCCGTCTTAGTCTATGTAAATAATTGTTTTTCCCACAACAACTCAAGGTTCCACCTTTCGACTTCACATTGAATAAGCCAGGAATGGGGCACTCCTCTTGTTTTGTTTTGTAATGAAACTGAATGCAAAACAGAAGCAATGGCATGTGGGAAGTAGCCCGCTTGCCTGCTATCACGTGGCCATGACAATTCATGGATTGAACAACCCAGGAAGTGCCATTACATGCAAACCAGGTCAATGTGTGTAAATGTTATGTTTGTAAATTTAGGATTTTTCAAACAACAACAACAGCAACAACCAACATTTGTTGCATCTAATGAAGGGAAATACTTATGCCATCATAAAAATGTTAATGTGGAAATACTTATGCCATCATAAAAATGTTAATTTTAAAGAGAAAGCACCCCCCCCCGCAACCCCTGCGGATCCCCATGGGACGAGACTTACCTGGGGCGGATCTTCCGGGCGGCGGCGGCTCCAGCGGCGGTGGCTGGTCTTCTGACTGGCTGCCGCCGCCACCATTTGAAGTTGTTGGGGGGGGGGTTACACAGACGTGATAGGCTACCTAAGTTTTACGTAGCCTAAAACGTCTGGGTAAAAAAAAAAAAAAGGCATACGCAAATGGCGGTGGCGTTCCTTATTTTGGGCCATCTTAGTCTATGTAAATAATTACATAGACTAAGACGGCGAAAATAAGGGGAACGCAAATAGCGTACACTACGAAATCCGGCTGCGGATGACTCTGGCCTGGCTGGGCCTGGCCAGCTGCTCCGCAAAGCTGCCGCAGAGCACAGCCAGCCACGGAGGATCCGAGGAGGAGAAAGGGAGCGCCTCCCCCCTGTCCAGGATTCCGGGGGGAGGGACGGAATGCCTCCCCACCACCACCATAAACATAATCCGCCAACAGGTAAGTGATTTTCGTACATCCCTACCTGCAATATCATGTTCAATACTGTATCTGGCTACATTTTGCATTCTTTTTGAAGGCCAGATGAAAAGGTTTTTAAAACCTGATGCTGCAGAGACATTCCTTAGTGGTATTAGAATTAAAACAAGGGAACCAACCAGCATAACCGATGATGTGGGATGGTGGGAGTTGCAGTCCAACAACATCTGGGAGGGGGGCACAAGTTGCCAAGCCAGGCTTTATGGAGATTAGGGTTAATACATAACATCCCCTTGGATTGGTTTTATTTTATTATTTATTTGTTGGCATATTAGACATATTATCTTTTTTGGTGGATCATGCAGAGAGAGTAAATATGCTGGTTAATCCAAGGGATGTTTACTTAGAAATATAAGCTGTTGCACTCACTAGGACTTTGGACTAGATTGACTCTGCATCTGTCAAAAGGATGCTTCCTGTTCAATCATAGAGTAGGACCATTGTCTTTTCTTGTAGATAACTTGGCCTAATTATTTACAAAATCAGAAAAAAAGGAAAGTGACTCTCATAATTTTTAATTTTAGAGTTCCTTTAGTTTGTTCTCCTCATTAGTTGCTCCCTGTTGTTCAGATCAGCCCTCCGCATGAGGATGTAGCATTTCGGGAGAAAGATGCAAACCAGTAAGCCAGCACTGGAGGTTAAAATAGAGAAAATTTCCACAGCCACCATGTATTTTCCTTTGGTGCTCAGGTAGGCTGGGACAAAGGAGAGCCAAACACTGCAAAAGACCAACATGCTGAAGGTGATGAACTTGGCTTCATTGAAACTGTCAGGTAACTTCCTGGCTAGGAAAGCTACTGTGAAGCTGGCAATAGACAGAAAGAACATGTAGCCCAGGACACAGTAGAACATGGTGATAGAACCTTCATCACATTCTGCCACAATTTCCCCAGTCACTGAATGCCTGTCCATATCTGGGAATGGAGGAAAAGTACTCAGCCAAATCACGCAAAGTCCTGTTTGAATCAAGGAGCAGGAAATGACTATCAAATTGGCCACCTTTTTCCCTACCCATTTCCTCATTCTGCATCCTGGTTTGGTAGCCATGAATGCCAGAACCACCGTGATGGTCTTTGCCAGAAGAGAAGAAAGCGCAAGTGTGAAGATGATGCCAAAAGCTGTTTGCTGGAGAAGGCAAGTCAATGCTTTTGGCTTTCCAATGAACAGCAAAGAGCAGAGGAAGCAAAGAAGGAGAGAGATGAGGAGGACGTAGGTGAGGCTCCAGTTATTGGCTTTGACTATGGGAGTGTCGTGGTGCTTCACAAAGGTTCCAAGTACCAAAGCTGTGATCAGAGCAAGACCAGGAGCAGAGAAAGCTAAAGTGATCCCCAAAGGTTCTTCATAGGAGAGGAAGCTTATAACCTTGGGAATGCATTGGATCTGCTCTAAGTTTGAATAATGGTCTTCTGAACATTCAGTGCAGAAATCCATATCTGGAAAGAAAAGAGAGATTGACAGGTCATGAAATCTACGCTAGCAGAGGCCTCGAAGCAACAATGTAGCATAGTTCAAACTTCATTTCCTTATTATTCAGCATTGCCCACATACATAGGCCTTAGTTCATATGTGCAAAGAAAAAATAAAATAAAGGATGCTTCAGATATGAAAGAGAAGGCAGTGCTTTGTGCTATAGCATGAACTGTAAGCCAAGACGTCTGTGTTTAAGATCTCACCTGAGCAGTACAAAATCACCCAGAAGTCCTCTCTCTCTCTCTCTCTCTCTCTCTCTCTCTCACACACACACACACACACACACTTGCCCAACCAGTGAGAATTTCCATGGGCCCAGCCAACCTCAGCCCAAGCCATGCGACTCCATGAGGTAGGCAAGCAAAGACTGCCCCCAGCCAGGCTGCCCCCATCAATCTATCACCTGCATGCATGCCTCTTTTGCTTCTGCCAGTCCCATACCCTCTTCATGCCCTAAAACACCATAATAGCAAACCTTCCTGTCCCTCATCAGATCTCCTAAGAAGCAGGTATAACTCCCACATGCTTCCAGAGGTTACACCTCAGTTCTTTCTTATTCTCATTCTCTGTGTCCCCAAAAATATTGTATTGTTTCCCACTGACATCTTGTCACCTCCCTCTCTTTGGAGGGGATAAATAAGGATAAATCACCTTTCCAACTTGCTCCTAGCCTCCCAGGGGCATTTTCCTTTAATTTCCATAACAGAAAGGTGTGCTTGGAAGCTTGCCATATTAAGGAAGATTTGTAGACATTCTGGACTGATTAACCTTTCCCTGTCCAATCCCCTACATATCTATCCTCTCTCTCTCTCTCTCTCTCTCTCTCTCTCTCCAACTATAACTCTATTCAATTATCAAAAAACCTGCTGGGTTAAAAGACCAGAGGCTCTCTCATTTTGGACCAAAGCCCCAAAGGCCAGGAAGCTGAGGCAGATGCCGTAAGTGACATGCCTTGTGATCAGTAATGAAGTTGTGCAATGTCACATATTGTGCTTGCTTACAATTTTCCCTCCAAGCACCCACACTTTTCCCTCTTTTTGTGTTATTGGTGCTGCAAAATGTTATTATGAATGGATACTTTTTCTTTTGCTGTTTTCCCCCCTCATTGTTTGTTTCTGATATTAGTTGAAATACTAAAGAAGACACAAACTGGGAGGTGAGGGAAGATGCACGCAGATACAGACTGAAGGGCGGGGGTGGGGACACGCAGAAACACACACACTGTGGGCAGGGAGCAGACATACATACATCCTGGGGACTGGGGAGAGAGACAGACACATGCACACACTGGGGACTGGGGAGACACAGATAGAGACACACTAGGAGGTGAGGAGACACAGACCAGAGCATGCACACACACTGGAGAATGAGGAGAAAGACAGGCACACAGATGCACACTGGGGGGGGGACATACACACATCGGGGGCTGGGGAGAGATCCAAACATATACAGAAGGGTGGGGAGAGACACAGACCCACAAACCCGTACACTGGGGTGTGGGTGGACATACGCACATCCACACTCTTACTGTAGGGTGGGGAGATACAGAACACACAAACCTACTGTTGGGACAACCCACGATATCTCAGCGTTGGGGGATTCCAGGCTGTCTGGGTGTGGGGAGGGGGCAATCTGGGTTGTTGTTGTAGGGGTGTGTGATCTGTGTGATCTGTTGGGGGGAGGGGAAAGTCAGGGCTCTCCTAGGGTGGTGGGTAATTCTGGTTGTTGCAAGGGGGGGCAATCCAGGTTGTCATTTTGGAGGACAGAATTAGAATTCCTATTCTACAAATAGAAATTTGATTGAAACAGTTTTTCACCAACTAAAGTACAAGAGGAATATCTTTTTATGTGAGAACGCTTTCACTTCTTCAGAAATCTTGACTAAAAAGGTGGTCACCAGCCCTCCCATTCTGGACCATTTCTGCATTTATCGCATGCTCCCACACGGTGACCACATGACTGCTGAGAAGGGTAGCATGTTATTTTCAAGGTTCCATCGAACACAATGAATCTGCGCCATCTCGTGGCTGTTTGAATAGTGTAACAATCCAACAATAAAAGACGGTTTATTCATTCTGACTTTTTTTGGAGCACAATAACCAGGAAATTGTTCTGGATGTGCCCTGGAGGTTAACGACATCATGAAAAGGCCCCACAAACTTGTGTGAGTGAGCAATCTCAATAGAATAAAAGCTCCATGTGAAGGAGCCCTGAAAGTAGGGGTGGACGAAAGTCACTTACCTTTTCTCGCAGCTTGTTCGCGGTGGGGGGAGCGCTTCGCTGCTCCCCCCGCGAAGTTCAGGCCGGGGGGAAGGCTTCCCGCCTCGCCCGGCCGAAATTCAGGCTGGGGGGGGAGGCTTCCCGCCTCGCCCGGCCGAAATTCAGGCCGGGGAGGAGGCTTCCCGCCTCTCCCGGCCACGAATACGAAAGTAAAAAAAAAAAAACACGTCCCCTGATAGGCTACGTGACGATTCACGTAGCCTATCATGGCTAGATCTGCAAAGTCAGCCGTGATAGGCTACGTGAATTGTCACGTAGCCTATCACGGGTGACTTCAAAAAAAAAAAAGCGCGTACGCGAATGGCGGCCCCCATAGGGAGCCTCCATTCGCGTTCCTTATTTGGTGGCTGTAGTCTACGTAAATGTTTACGTAGACTACAGCGAAAATAAGGGCAATGCAAATAGCGTTGCCCTTATTTTCGCCGTAGTCTATGTAAACATTTACGTAGACTACAGCCACCAAATAAGGAACGCGAATGGCGGCTCCCTATGGGGGCCGCCATTATCCGTACACACTTTTTTTTTTTTTTTAAAGTCACCCGTGATAGGCTACGTGACAATTCACGTAGCCTATCACGGCTAACTTTGCAAATCTAGCCGTGATAGGCTACGTGAATCGTCACGTAGCCTATCAGGGGACTTTTTTTTTTTTTCTTTGATTGCAATGGCGGGGGCGGCAGCCGGTCGAAAGACCGGCTGCCGCTCCCGCCCCGCTCGAACACCGGACAAACCGCCAGCCGGACCCGCCGCCGGGAGGGACATTCAGGGAAGGTAAGTCCCGTCCTGGGGGGGGGCGGAGGATTTCTCCCTGAAACTTGTTCGGGGGGCCGAACACGTTGGCGCTCGGCCCCCTGAAGTTTCGGGGAGAAATTCTCCGCCATCCCTACCTGAAAGTCACTTCTGACAAATGGAGCGGCTTTTTTCACTTTTTGTCTTTAAACTGCTCTTTCTCCCTCAAACATTCACCAATATTCCTGATATTGTCAGGATATGTACAGTGAACCTTCTTTCGGGCATCTGAAAGTTTCAGAGAGATTGGGGAAATTATTCCAATTTTATAAAAGTTAGAACAACCCAAGCCCCGATCACCATTTAAAATGGTGGAAGGCTTAAACACACACACACACACACACAATGTCATGGGACTTAAGACTATAATAAAATGTGCATAAACACCAGAATCCTTCTCTGTGGCATCTACCTTTCTGTATGCAGTAATTTCTTTCCATTGAGGTATGGGGAGATATTTAATTACATGACTAACATAGAGTCAGCCATAGAGCTCTCATGACCCAAAACACACATCGTTTTTGTGAGATGACATGCCCATGCATTCTTTGTTGGTAGCTACGTACATATATCTTTCTTCTTTCATTTGCTTATGAAGCACATTATTAACTAAATCAAACCACAAATCCAGTGTTTTGAGTGTTGAAAGACATAACCAAGCATAGCTAGGCCCGTATGTGAAAAGGAGATTTACGTTCTTCTATAACAAGGGCTCTGGTATATTCAAGGACACCTAAGACCTTCTGACTCCCTCCAGATCAGGGGCCATGCTAATTTTGATTAAATTAGTTTTGCTTGATAGTATGAGATGTAGTGCACTTGACAGCTGTGAAGACTATGCCTCCTACCCTTTTGATAAGAAACCTTCCCTCGTGGACATGGAACACAATCATAACAGCAAAATGGCTCCCCTTCCTTCTTTTTCCTGCTGTAACCAGGATGGCAGTTGTCATTACACAGAGAACGGGGCAGCACCTAATCAGAAATATCAGCGGAGAAGGGTTAGGACTGAGAATGATATGGTTGAGGATTCATCTGATGGCTGAGGACTCATTTGCAGGTGTAAATAAACGTGGTGTTTGAAATGGGGTGGATTTCCTATGAGTTTGTTTGTTAACAATACTTACATGTAGGGCCGGGTAGATCACTTACCCCGTTCCGGCTGGGGGGGGCGGCGATCTGTCCCTCCTCCCCGGAATCCATCCATGCCAGCTCCGCTCTGCGGTGATCCTGCAGATCCAGCTGCCAGCTCCACAGCACTGGCAATACAGCCGGCCGCCATTGCCGTGCCATATTGCTGTGCTAAACCTGGACGCAAATGGCGTCCACATTGCCATTTGCGTCCCTGTTTTCATGCGATAGGCTATGCAAATTATATTTATGTAGATATTTGTGTAGCCTATCTAGGGATGTACAAATCCCACTCACCAATCTGTTCTGGGGCATCGGCGGTAGGGGGGAGGCGCTCCGTCCCTCCCCCCGGAATCCTCCCCGGTCGGCTCCAGTCTGTGGCGACTCCGTTGAGCAGCTGGCCAGGGCTGGCTGCAGCCGGAATTCCGGCCATGGCTGGGCTGCTGCGGCCACAAATGGTGGCTGCTATGCCGGCCGCCATTCGCATGGCTGTCAAGCCGTGATAGGCTACTTAAGTATTTATGTAGCCTATCATGGCAAAAGGCAGCCACGCAAATGGTGGCTGCTACACCATTTGCGTGGCTTCCTTTTTCCATGATAGGCTACATAAATACTTATGTAGCCTATCACGGCAAAGAGCAGGGGCGCAAATGGTGTAGCATCCGCCATTTGCGCCCCTGCTCTTTGCTGTGATAGGCTACATAAGTATTTACTTAGCCTATCACAGCAAAAGGAATCCATGCAAATGGCGGCCACAGCAACCTGGCAGCGGCTGGGAGACCAGCCGGAGCCATCGCCTCCACATCCACTGCCAGGTAAGCTCTGTCCCAGGGGGATTCCATGGGGTGGCGGGGGGGAGGCCGTTCCACCATAGATTCCAGGGGGCTGGATTCTAAGGAATCCAGCCTCACTGGAGTCCGTGGCGGAATTCTCTGACATCCCTAAGCCTATCGCGTGAAAAAACAGCGGCTGGCTCCACAGGGTCACCGCATGGAGGAGCCAGCCTAGACGGATTCCGGAGGGGCGCGGAGGTGAGTGCTCCATTCCACCATGGACCCCAATGGGGCCGGATTCTTGGAATCCAGCCTCATTGGGTTCCATGGCAGAGTTCCCCAACAGAATTCCCCAACTTACATGCCACTTAATATAACAAAGTGTCTAAGCGATTCACGTACTAAAGTATTAAAATTACTGTTAGAAATATACTGTTATTAAACAATTACATCTAGTATGACAAAAATATAATAAAAAGAATAAAATGGACCAGCATGACAATTATTAATTACAAGCCAGGGGAAGCTTGAGTTAACAGGTACATTTTCAGGAGGCTCTTAAACACGTCCTGTTTTCAGCCTCCTGAACTACATGGGGGAAGTTGTTCCAGGGGGTGGGCATCACTACTGAGAAGGCTCTCTTTTGAGATTTCAGATCAGTCCATTGAGACATTTTCTCAGTATATGATATAGAACGTAATCCCCGCTGATTTCTGGTTATACTGATGGAATGAGATTGTTCCAACTCAGCCTTAACACAGGGCCACACAGCTATGGCCCTTTAATATTTAGATATTGTTGTTATTGTTGTCTATCACCTTGATACGTTGTATATGACAGATGGCATTAAGTTCATTTTCAACAAACTCACAAAAAATAGGTTGTGTTAAATCAGACTCATATGAATTAGCCATCTACAATTTTTCATCTAAAAAAACTTTAGGTTCTTTCTGTCTCACCTGGTTAAACATCCTAGGCCACACAATGCTTTTATCTTCAATTGTTAACTGATTTCCACAAGGAGCCTGTGGACTAAACCTTCCAACTTGAACTCTCAGAAAAGACTGATTTGGGAAAATTACCCAGTTGGTAACATCAAATTCTGTGACTACTTCTCCATTTTCATCAAACTGTATTGTCTCTCCTGCACTGTTGTTGAATGAGATGCCCCTTAGAAAAGGATGGAGCTAAATTCAAGGAGGAAAAGATATAATGGGACAGCAAAGTATTTTCACAATCACACTGACAAGTAACTATCCTAGATTTGTTGAGAATATTTTACATTTGTCTGGGTCTAGCCCCTTAAAGGCTTTCCCTGAGAGTTCTGTGGCTGGAGGGATGCAAAGTCTGTCTACCAGGAAGAGTTGTCTGTCTTGCTAACCGAGTGGAAACAGAAATTTGTGACAGAACAATTTGGTTAATTAGGTGTTGAGTCATCACACCCCCATCCTGTCTTAATGTGACCCTCGAGAAAACTAAGTTACTGATCAGGGGTTTCTGGAAAAGGAGATGGAGACAATGATCAAATTGATAGTATTTAACCCTAATTTAACAAGCAAGCATGGCCTTGGTGTACAAAATGAAGCAGGACAAAGGCTAATAGAGTTTTGCCAAGAGAACACGCTGATCATAGCAAACACTCTTTTCCAACAGCACAAAATGGTGACTCTACACATCACCACATGGTCAATATTATGACCATGAAGCTGAAGCTCAAATATTTTGGCCACCTAATGCAAAGAGAAAACTCTCTGGAAAAGACCCTGATGCTGGGAAAGACTGAAGGCAAAAGGAGAAGGGGACGGCAGAGGATGAGATGGCTAGATAGCATCACTGATGCAATGAATATGGAATTGAGCACACTCCGGGAGAGAGCAGAGGACAGGAAGGCCTGGCGTGCTATTGTCCATGGGGTCACAAAGAGTCGGACACGACTGAACAACAACAACAAACCCTAATTTAACCCAAATCGAAACCCTAACAACTCATGTATCATGGCCCCATTCAGGCATACTTGTTACCATGTTTACTCAACACATGAGGAGATAGTGTGCTCCAGCCCCACCCTGCTCTGTTGCCACATCCATCGCCCTGTACATGTGGATGGTGGCAGTTGGAAGAGAAGAGCTTCCTGTATCCACGGAGGCCCCATTAGGAACCCTGTTTAAGAACCCATAGATACAGGAGTTGCTCCTCTTCAGATCATCACCCTCCATGTATACAGAGTGACAGATGTGACAGCAGAGGGGGGGGCTGGAGCGTTCCCTCTCCTTGTGTGTTGATTGAACATGGTAACATGAATACCTGAATAGGGCTCATGCCTTCAAGCAATGCTCCATTGAGAAGCTGGGAAGCAATTTGTGGTAACTACACCCTTATCTGGACAGCAAAACTCTAGCTACTGATGCTCTGATAACCTCTGATAACCTCTAACTCCATGATCTGATACCTCTCATCTGGATTACTGCAATGCGTTATAGGAGGGCTGCCTTTGAAAATGGTCCAGAAACTTCAGCTAGTCCAAAATAGGGCAGCAAGACTGTTAGCAGGGACTGGCCAATGAGATCACATTACACCAGTACTTTTCCAGCTGCACTGGCTGCCAGTCCATTTCCAGGCCCAATTCAAAGTGCTGGTATTAACAGTCAAAGCCCTTAATGGCTTGGGGCCAGGTTATCTGAAGGATTCCCTCCTTCCATATGCGCCTGCCTGGACCCTAAGATCATCCTCAGTGGTCCTTCTCTGTGAGCCCCTGTCAAAGGAAGTGAGGTGGGTGGCTACCAGGAAGAGGGCCTTTACTGCTGTGGCGCCCCGGCTGTGGAATGAGCTCCCTAGAGGGGTTTGGCTGGCACCTATGCCGTACTCCTTAATAAAAGGCACCAGGTGAAGAGCCTTCTATTCGCCCAGTATTTTAGCATTTAAGCCTCCTAGTCTTTTATCTTTGGTGTTTTAAATCTGTATTTTAAATCATTGCATTGCTGCTTTGTTTTATTCTGTTTGTACTGTTCTATGGTGGTTTTAAGCATTCACATTTTATATGGTTTTATGCTGTGTTTTTGTGGTTTTAATTTTTGTGAACCACCCAGAGAGATTTGGCTATTGCGTAGTATAGAAATGAAAGAAATAAAATAAATGAAATTAATTAATTAACGTAGAGTGGACATGAAAAGGTTTTACATGGATTTTGATGGCACTGGTATCAGCTTACATTTCCCACAGCCACCACCCAATCCAAACAAAGAAGAGATGAACTTTTGAGTGAAAATACCTGCCATGCCAGCAGATTCAAGGGCTCCAGCTTTCTTCCGGCCACCCATGACCTGTGTTTGGATCTGGATTCACACATCGAGTGTAGAGCATGCGCCACAGCATGGGCAGCACTGTGAACACTGTAGCTGTGACCAGCCATACTCATCTCAAAGAAAGTTCCAGGGAGGCTCTCCAGTTCCTCCTCCCCACTGCAGCCTTGATTTATCACCTCACCCTCATTTGATTTTTTCAATGAACACTTGAAAACCTTCTCCCAGAAATCATGGATGAATCCGTCTTGTTTTGCCCAGGAAGGTTTTACGCTCTGAAGAAATTGCTTGAATCCTAACGGTTCCTTTGAGTGGACTGCAAAGGATAGCATGCCATGGAGGGACTGTATATCATGGCCCCTTAAATTGGTGCCTGATGTGAAATCCCAGGCTGTTTTCATAATCCATACCTTACTTATTGGGGAATCCAGGACTGCCCTCTGAAGAAATGAGCTAATTTTAATTATTAATGTATGTGCAGCATCAGCAAAAAATACATTGGCTTTTGTTTCCATGAAGGCTGAATTGTATTCCAATTCACCCTGCAATGACCCTGCCTTTTCAGCGTGTTTTTGGAATGGTGGCAATTTTTCTATGAAGGCAACACAGATGCCCCCCTGTGACAGCATTGGCAGTAATTTTTGCAAACGCCCTTCTCCATGAATATTATCCACAGTAAAGAGCCCAATCCATGTCCATTTGAAATGCACAAGCAACTGGACAATCCCAGTGTACTGCTGAGCTTCATTTGGGACCATCTGGTACAAAGGACGGGAGACTGATTTGTCACCCCAAGCCGGGAGAAATGCTGCACAGGTGAGCTGAAATATAAAGATTTTATGAAAAGATTTTATGAATATGAATATTTTATGAATTGCACACATTTTTGTGTGCAATAAATGACACATCTAATCATTTCTACCAAATACCTGATGGGATGGGGTAAAAATTCCCTGCATGGATAAATGAGGTCTAGTTATCATAATGTATCTCTTGTATCATTTTATGCTTCAGTTGAAGTCTCAGTTGATGGAACCCTCTCAATGCTGCCCCTCCTACAGAAAAATGACTCATCTAAAGCTTTATCCCTGACATTCTAGTTGTATTTTCAGGGATTTAAACTGTATTATACAAAATATGTATAGAGTCATCCTTTCATAGTATCAATTACCTATAACAGGCCATCGAGTCTAACCCCCTGCTCACTGCAGGAATCCAGTTTAAAGTACCCCTGACAGACAGCTGTCCAGTCTCTGCTTGAATACCTCCAGTATTCAATACCTGACCACCTCCCTAGGCATGTGGACACATTGTCTGACTGCTCTGATATTTAACCAAAATCCTCCTTCACCTACCTTAAGCCTGTTTGTTTGTTTGTTTGTTTGTTTGTTTAAAACATTGGTATATCATTAAGTTCTCAGGGTGCCTTACAAAGAAAATCAATTTCAACAGTATAAAACAATAAAGAATTTATACAGCTAAAAGCACATTAAACCATTCAACAGGCTATGTTATTTCATGTCCTACAGTCCTGGATGGTAGAGACCAGGTTGTGGCCCTCTCCTTCAGGTCCTTGAAAAGTGCTATGATATCTCCTCTTGGTCTACTATTCTAAAGGCTAAACATACCTTGATCGTCTCTGTTGCCCAACTCGTTACAATTTATCTGACTCCTTAAAGTGTGGTGTCCAGAACTGAACTTAGTATTCGAGGCGAGGTCTGACCAGCACAGTGTTGGATGCAATGATTACTTCCCATGATTTTGAAACTATACTTCTATTGATGCCTCCTGAAAATGCATTCGCCTTCTTTACAGCCACATCGCACTGCTGACTCATATTCAGCTGGTGATAGACTACAAGCCCAAGATTCTTGTCATATGTACCAGCCAGGCATTCCCCATCTTACACATGTGCATTTGATTTCCCCCCCTAAATGAAGAACTTTGCCCTTGCCCCTGTGAAATTTCATTCTGTTCCTTTCTGCCCAGTTTTCTAACCTATCAAGATCATTTTGAATTTTGTTGCTGTCTTTAATAGCTACCACACCAATCTTGGGTCATCTGCAAATTTGAGAAGCATTTCCCCAAATCTTCCTCCAAGTCAAGGGGGTGGAATTGTGATTTTCCTACTAGCTCAATGGCTTCTTTTTCCCAGGCTGTGGTTATAGCAGAACTGCACACACAAACAGCCATTGAAGCAAATTTACATCTCAGTAGTGGATTATCTCTTTTTATTTATTTATTTAGCAGGATAAAGATTAAAAAAAAACCAGCTGGATGTGCCCTGGAGGCTGATGGCATTATGTAAATGACCCACAACCTTCCATGAGTGACCAATCACGAGCGCACAATAAACGCCTTGTGTAAAGACAGCCTATGGTTCTCCAGCCAGCTGTGGAATCACAGAGATGCTGCATTTTGTACTAACTGAAGTTCCCAAGAAGTCTTCAAAGGCAGCCCCAAATACAATGCATTGCAGCTAGGGATGTACGAAAGTGACTTACCTTTCCATGGATTATGTTGATGGGGGGGGAGGCGTTCCGTCTCTCCCCCCGGAATCCTGGCCGGGGGGGGAGGCACTCCGTTCCTCCCGTCCAGAATCCTGGCTGGCCGGCTCCACTCCTCAGCAATTCTGCGGAACCGCCGGCCGGCTCCGCCAGCAGCCGGACATCCAGCCACTGGCTAGCAGGGATGCAAATCGCGGCAGACATAGCCGCCGCCGTTTGTGTCCCTGCAGTCAGCCGTGATAGGCTACGTAAATCTTTACGTAGCCTATCACGGCTGATTTTTTTTAAAAAAACGCGTGTCTAAGCTATTTGCATTCCCCTTGTTTTCACCGTCTTAGTCTACGTAAATGTTTACGTAGACTAAGACGTGCCAAAATAAGGAACACAAATGGCGGCGGCCATGGCTGCCACCATTTGCATATGCGTGGTTTTGGGGGGGGTTAAGTCAGCCGTGATAGGCAACATAAAGATTTACGTAGCCTATCACGGGGTTTTTTAAAATCTAGCACACTTAAGTCTTTACGTAGCCTATAACTTTTTTTGTTTTGTTTTGTTTTTTAACCTGGAAATGGAGGTGGTGGCAGCCAGTCAGAAGACCAGCCACCGCCGCCGCCAGAAAGATCCTCCCAAGGTAAGTCTCGTCCTGGGGGGTGGCAGGGGGGTGGCGGGCTGTTCTGCCACTGATTTCGGGGGGCCGAATGCGCTGGCATTCAGCCTCCCTGAGATCCGTGGTGGAACTTTCGTACATCCCTAATTGCAGCACTCCAATCTACAGGGTAATAGTGCATGGATAAAACAATGGGCAGGCAATCACTGTCTCGGAGATGTTGTAGCTTGCTCACTAGCCTAAGCTGGTGAACATCATTGTATGCCAGAAAACAGAAGTGTGCATTCCTATAAAAAAGAAATGAAACATGAAATCAATGCTTTCTCATTTGTTCTATATTTGTTTAATGTAAAGAGAATGAAAAGAAGACAAAAAGGAGACAAGAATGTGAAGAATAAATACGTTCATTATCATTTTCACATTTTTTTCACCTTTACTTTAGTGAACTCTGACTGAAATTTAATGTGCATGATGGCCTGGAGGAAATGCCAGTTTTTCCTGCCATCAAGAGCATGATGGTGGGGGTAGAGATGTGAAGGTCAAGAAAATGAGAAAATCCAGGGAAAAAAATGGGTTTTTCAATTTTCCCCTCCTAAGGACCTTGTTTTGTACACACACACACACGAATGTTTTGGAAGAAATGAGCAACTCTGGATTATGAAATATTTTGTTTTAAGACATGTTTTGTTTTAAAATACATTTAAGAAGACGAACTATGTAATAAGAAGACCTTTATAGAAAAATGAGAGATCTAAACTTTCTGGAAATTGTGGACCGATGGGGGGAAATTCATCATCATCATCATCATCTACCTTTTAGGATTCATTAAATATATTCCATTGTTTATTAATATTATTGATCTAATGTGTCTTTTACTGATATACATTTAGGGACATTTAGGGAATTAAGATTGCCGGGAGACTTATCAACAACCTCCGATACACAGACGATACCACTGTAATGGCAGAAAGCAAAGAGGATCTAAAGAGCCTCTTGTTGAGGATGAAAGAGGAGAGAGCAAAAGCTGGTTTGAAACTCAACATTAAAAAAATGAAGATCATGGCATCTGGCCCAATCACTTCCTGGCATATAGAAGGGGAAAAAATGGAAGCAGTGACAGATTTTACTTTCTTGGGCTCCAAGATCACCACAGACGGTGACTGTAGCCATGAAATTAAAAGACGCTTGCTCCTTGGGAGGAAAGCTATGGCAAACCTAGACAGCATAGTCAGAAGCAGAGACATCACCTTGCCGACAAAGGTCCGTCTAATCAAAGCTATGGTTTTCCCAATAGTAATGTATGGCTGTGAGAGCTGGACTATAAGGAAGGCTGAGCGCCGAAGAATTGATGCTTTCGAACTGTGGTGCTGGAGAAGACTCTTACGAGTCCCCTGGACTGCGAGGAGTTCAAATCAGTCAATCCTAAAGGAAATCAACCCTGAGTGCTCAATGGAAGGACAGATACTGAAGCTGAAGATCAAATATTTTGGCTACCTAAAGCAAAGAGAAAACTCTCTGGAAAAGACCCTGATGCTGGGTAAGACTGAAGGCAAAAGCAGAAGGGGACGGCAGAGGATAAGATGGCTAGATAGCATCACCGATGCAATGAATATGGACTTGAGCACGCTCCGGGAGAGAATGCAGGACAGGAAGGCCTGGCATGCTATGGTCCATGGGGTCACGAAGAGTCGGACACGACTGAACGACTGAATGACAACAACAACAAAAGGGATACTCAAAGTCATGCTCAGTTTCCCAACATGTGACTAGGGTCATATCATTACATCTAAGGAAAATATTGTTCTTGTCAGTTTGGGGTGTGGGCCATAGAGTGCTCTGTTTCTGGGCCTGTTCTGGTTATCGGGGGTAGGCGACATGTTGCCTGCAGGCACCAGTGTGCCCCCCGATACCTTCCATGGTGCCCACCATGGTGCCCTCGTCCTCCTGATTTTTATTTTACAGTATTGTTTTTAAAGGACTTACAAGCAGCTGGGACTGCTTCAAAGCGAAGCGAGGGCCTCCAGCCCCTGCCTTTACAACTGTCGCATGCATGGCTTTGGCCTGCATGTGGGGCTCAGAGACAGGCATAGGAAATTAAGATGGCTGGATGGCTGCAGGTTGATACTTCCCTCTGCAACACACCCAGCCATCAAGACCAAGAAGGGGGGAGAAGATGATGGGATGCCTGTTGCTGCTGTTTGGCAAGATCCAGCATATGCGGGGGTTAGAAAGCAGTGAGGAGGTAGGGAGACCAGTGGGGGCCTAGGAAGGGCAGCAGGAGGCCCTCCAGAGGGTTAGGGGAGCCAGCTTCAAGTGTCCTGGGGGTGATAGGCAGTGCAGTTTCCTGATGTCTGAATGGAGGTCAGATGCATATGTGTGCGTCACACAAGGGGAGAAATAAAGATTTTAGGGGTGCTCCCCAAAGGGGGGCTTTTGGAGGGATCCTAAGGAGAGTGAGTGTGATCTAACTGGGGTTGCAATGAACAGAAGGGCAGGCCCTGTGTGTATTCATGGACGTGTGCATTATGAGGACATGGCATCCTTGCTATTGTGTGTGTGCGCGTGCACATGCGTGAATAGATGGATTGGTGTGTGTATGTGTGTGTAAGAGAGAGAGAGAGAGAGAGAGAGAGAGAGAGAGTAGGGCCATGCACTGCTTCAGCCCAAAGCCCAAGCTGTGCACCACTTCGGCCCACCTCCAAGTAGGGATGTCAGAGAATTTCTCCACGAATCTCCGGGAGGCCGAATGCCAATGCATTCAGCCCCCCAAAATTGGTGGACAAACAGTCCGCCACCCCCCTGCCACCCCCCAGGATGGGACCTCGTGCGAATGTCCCTCGCGGCGGTGGGTCCCAGCGGCGGTGCGGGGGTGGTGCGGTGGTGGTGCGGCGGCGGTGCGGCAGCGGCAGCCGGTCTTCTGACCAGCTGCCGCCACTGCCATTTCCAAGTTAAAAAAAAAATAACCAATGTGATAGGCTACGTAAAGATTTACGTAGCCTATCACAGCTAGATTTTCAAAAAAACACCGTGATAGGCTAACTTTGAAAAAAAGAAAAGAAAAGCGCTTACACAAATAGCGTTGCCCTTATTTTCGCCGTAGTCTGCGTAAATATTTACATAGACTACCCGTGCCAAAATATGGAACACAAATGGCGGCGCCCATGGGCGCCGCCATTTGCATACACGCTTTTCTTTTTTTTTTCAAAGTCAGCCATGATAGGCTATGTAAAGATTTACGTAGCCTATCACGGTGTTTTCACGGGGGGACATTCGCACGAGGTAAGTTTGGCTCACAGTTCAGTTGGCCTTTACTACATGTGTTTTTGCCTACTTCACACTGTTATTGGGGTAGGGTGCATCTAGTAGGCAAATCAAGTTCAATCTCTCATAGGTCACATTTCAGTTGGTGGTTAGGATGGGCAAAAGCAGAATGAGATTAGGGATGGTGTGCATGCAGAGGCACCTTATAGTGACAGGTGATGCCTGAGGCCCCCTGAACAGGTTGTGCTGCTCAGCGGGGGGATAAGGGTTGCCTGGGAGACCAACCCTACTCACTCACCCAGGTGTTGTGTGGCACCGGGAGGGGGTGACAGGGGGAGGTCTACCTCCCCCAGAAGGGGCAGTCTGGAGGGATGGCGAGATCGACGCCACCCCTCAGGCTGGGTGTGTTTTCGCCCAAGAAGTGCCAGCTAGTCGCTGGCACAGTAAGGTGCCCATCCTAGGTACCCCTTTGCAGATATTTTCAATAAATGTGGCCCAATTTTCAACCCAAACTTTGTTGTCTGCATCTTCTTTAACCCATCTCCACTCACAATTTCCAGATATTTTATGTAGGAATTGGTGAGAATTTAATTTCAGTCCAGTTTTGATAGGAATTTAGGAACCAAATCGGAACCAAAATTGGTGAACATATCTGGTGGGGGGAGAACCTTGTGTTTTGCTTTTTTTTAATGAATGTGTGAAAAACTGAAACTGACATATTCGCCCACTCCGAATTCATGTCCCTAGGTGCTGGTAGGTGCTGGGCGTGTGGAATGGCAAATATTAAGCCCACCTTCTGAATCATGCCTATCTGGGGTGTGATGGGGGAACTGCCAGAACTGAATGTCTGCTTAACTCTGTCTGCCTGCCTGGTTATAACTTCTCTGAAAACATAGTTCTATTCTTCCAGAAACCCGAAGCGTTTCAGACAGATTATTAGTAATGTCCTTCATTGGGACCATAAAAACAGAAAATATATTAGTTTAGTATATCATCCATAACTACTAACATCAAATAATACACATGGCAAAAATGGTATATGTATACTTACAATTCTTTAAAAGGCCTTCAGAGACCTCTGTCAGTGCTGTCTCTTACATTTGAAGATGATGCAAGGTGTTACAATTTACACCATACAACAGAAGTTATCAATCTGCTACACAGGCATTAGTCATAACTCATGATTAAATGTCAGGGACAAACTGGTTGTACTGGTACTCCAAGGGGAAGTGTCTCTAGCTGTAAGGTCTGAATTACGTGTTGTTGTTCAGTCGTTCAGTCATGTCCGACTCTTCGTGACCCCATGGACCATAGCACGCCAGGCCTTCCTGTCCTCTGCTCTCTCCTGGAGTGTGCTCAAGTTCATATTCATTGCATCAGTGATGCTATCTAGCCACCTCATCCTCTGCCGTCCCCTTCTCCTTTTGCCTTCAGTCTTTCCCAGCATCAGGGTCTTTTCCAGTGACTTTTCTCTTCGAATTTGGTGGCCAAAATATTTGATCTTCAGCTTCAGTATCTGTCCTTCCAATGAGCACTCAGGGTTGATTTCCTTTAGGATTGACTGATTTGACCTCCTTGCAGTCCAGGGGACTCGTAAGAGTCTTCTCCAGCACCACAGTTCGAAAGCATCAATTCTTCGGCGCTCAGCCTTCCAGAGGAAAACTAATCCACCCCCTCCTTGAGGTCATGTGGAACTAAGGTTTTAAGTCTCAAAAACCACTTCATTGCCTTTCTGCACAAGATCTTCACATTCTCTGGGTTTATCATTGTTAGAATTGTAAGTATACATGGGCAATTTTTGCAATGTGTTTTATTTTGCAAGGTGTAAACACCAGATGAAACTTACATGTATGGAACTCACAATGGATAAATGCCAGCACCTTCCTGCTTGCTTTTCATTGCCTGGGGTTCCCTCTCAGCTTTGGAACAAAATACCAATCAAAGAACCACCTTGCAGAAACACTGACTGCCCATTCTCTCTGCCTATGCCTCTTAACTGATGTGAGGAAGGAGCCAAAATTCAACTGTGAAAGCCTGCTCTTTCTCCTATTATGGGGGAAGGAGCCAATTCATGTCTACAAACCTACCTGTGGAATCTTGTAAGGCTGTGAAATTGTGGCAATCTCAAGAGAGATGAGAGGGTACATTCCTCCAATGATGGCTATCAAATTGTTCTGCAGATCACACTTGTAGTTGGGGTGGAATCTATGCACTGTAGAAAGCAGACCAAGGGTGGCCATATAAGTAATCTGTGGATTGTAGTAGCTCTCAGAGATGCGAAACCCCAACGTGACATTAGGTAGGAGTGAGGGATTTCCATTGATCTCCTTGATAGCAAATACTAAGGCTAGGATATGCTGGTAATTCTTTGGCATCACACTGCAATAGAAGATACATACTGTGTACTGAAACAATAACAATAGCTGAAGCATCTTAGAGAAATAGAGTTTCTTATGGACTTGATTTTTTTTGATGGGACATTGGTTGCTCTTCTGCGTTATGTGTAGCATCAGGATTCTACATAGCATGAAATTACTACAGCTCTGGGTTGTTCCTGGAGTGCTACAATAACATTGTGCCAGGCATAATGCCACAAAAAAGGTCAAAAACTGATCTAGTTTCCACTTGCTCCATAGAGAAACCATGTGAAAGAACAGGGAAAAAAGGACTTTTTGCCCCTATGTCTTTAATTTTCATTTCATGTTAGAATTAAGTGATGGAAAAAATAAATTAATTTTTACCAATTAACAAACAAAATCAGTGAAAACCCAGAAGTGGCCTAGATACATTTTTTTGTACTGAACGGAAACCATTTTTTAAGCTTTCAGTTGGATAATAATCTGCTCCAAGTTATTATGAGCTAAGCAAAAAGATGCTATGGGTGTGGAGGAGAAGTCCTTACATGAGTTCCTTCATGAACAGTGGAGATGACTTTGCACTGAAATTTGTAGAGGGGTAGAGGGAAGAGAATGTAGAAGCAATCTCTCCGATGACAAGGTCTTCCGGTTGATAAAACTCATGCCAACTCGCGATGTGGTCAATGACTCTGCATTTACTGGAAGGAGTCTTCATGCTGGGATGAACAGAATCTCTCTTGCTCACAACATGTGGCAGCAGCACAAGCAGCCACACCAAGAAAACCACCATTTGGAGAAGAAACGTTCCCATCTAGACCCACATTCCACTGTTTTCCTCCAGAGCAGTTAATGTCTCAGCACTGGGCTGTTTTCAACCTGCTTTGAATGGGTGCCGACCCTACTGAAAATATGGTCAACTTATATCAGATATGACTTCACCAATTCCCCCATCCTTTATTTCAAAATGTTTAGGAGGGCTTGGTACTGCTTCATGCACTGCTGTATCCCCACAGAGATTTAGACCCTTTCCTATACTAGTGCAACAAACAAGACCCAGAAATGGAGCAATCCTTTGCCAGAGAGATGACCCCAATAGTTGCCGATTTCTCAAGCTACTCGTATTAGTTTTTCCCTGAGAGAAATCCCGGGAAAGTTGTGCAGTGCAGACATCCCTGAAAATGATCAACAAACAACCTCATGGACAGAGCCTCTGGCCCTTCTGCACTGCTCTGAGCATCATGGATGTCTTTTACAGGATTTCCCAGTATTATTGTTAATTTTTCTTGAGGCCTCTAGATCTCCCTTGGGGCTTAGTGAGGAGCACAGTTAATCAGAGACATGCCAATAATTACAGGGGAGGAAACTCCCTTCCCCTGTGCTGCCATTACTGTGGCACGGAAAGGAGCCAAACAACAGCTGCAGCAGCAGCCGGCAGGTGACCCAGTGCATTTGGCCACCCTTAGCCCAAGCAAGGGGAATGTCAGCTGCCTTTCTGCTCAGGCTGTTTTGGTATGAGAGACACGGAAATAATCCTCATTTCATTTAGCATCTGCACCCACTTGACCACAGCCCCACCACTTGCAGAACTGTGTGTGCTACTTTGAAACAGTCTGCAGCCTTATTAATCTCAACTTATATTAAAAACACACACACAACTCTTTAAACAACTATAAGCCACTGAGGAGGAGAGCCAGCTCATGGATTCCCTATGCCTGGGCCGATTGGCATAGATGCCGTGCAAGTAAATGGTCCCCAGGATCTCAGCTAAGTCCTGAGCTAACTATTGTGGGCAGCTCTGCCCTCTCAATGCATGTGGGCAGCGAGATGTCCAGGCAGTGCCAGCCCGGATCACTACCACCTGTGCACCAACCAGGTTCACTGGGAGGAGATCTGAAACCCCCTTGCTCGATCTGTAACCTGACCAATTGACATTTGTGCTGTGCCTCCCCCAGATGTTGTTGACTGGCTCCCCTCCCATCACAGGCCCACCCACCCTGATGCAAAGCCCGAGTTAGCTTGGCACCCTTCTCTTCAACCTGTTGTGACATGTGCCTATTTACATACATGCCTGCAGATTACATACCTGTCAACTAAACATAGAGACGCAGAATCTTTTGACATGGAACTCTGGGTGCAAAGGAAAACCTGATACACCAAAAGCTGAGGAAGTCGGAGACCACAGACAAAGTCCTTGAAAGCCATTTTTTGAAAGAAAAACTGAAGTGAATCACCGGATGTAGTTCATTCACCAGGGGAATTGGAATCATAAATTCAAAAGACATTAAAATGGAGACAGCAAGGGCACCATCCTATCGAGAGAGGCACCAGCCTCCAACCTCGGAGTCTACTGACGATCCTATGCAGGACAGCCGCAGCACAGGATAGAGAGTCTAGCGTCTAGCTGCAGCTTCAGGGAAGAGGACAGAGGGGGACTGGAGACCGGATAGGCAACTGTCCAAAATAGCTTCTGCAGTCTCTTCCACATTAACATTTTTATGATGGCATAAGTATTTCCCTTCATTAGATGCAACAAATGTTGGTTGTTGCTGTTGTTGTTTGAAAAATCCTAAATTTACAAACATAACATTTACACACATTGACCTGGTTTGCATGTAATGGCACCTCCTGGGTTGTTTAATCCACGAATTGTCATGGCCACATGATAGCAGGCAAGCGGGCTACTTCCCACATGCCATCGCTTCTGTTTTGCATTCAGTTTCATTACAAAACAAAACAAGAGGAGTGCCCCATTCCTGGCTTATTTAATGTGAAGTCGAAACCTGGAACCCTGGGTTGTTGAGGGAAAAACAACTCAGTGTTTTAACCTAAGAATTGCCAAAACATGTGGTTTGTTCATTACACAACAACCCAGAGTTCTGGGTTTAGACGTTGCATCAAACAACTTAGGAATGCGGCTTTCCAGGACCGTTTATGAAAATGGATATAAAGCAAAACTGGCAAGCATGTAGGAAGCACAGTGTGTGCTTTTCTCTGGTACAGTGCTGACTAACTATGGGTAGTTTAACCCATAGTTAGTCATTACATGTGAACCAGCCAGGCCATTGTCTCAATCAGTGTAAAACACATACGGATTTAGGATTCAGTCAGGGTACGTATACATGACTCCCTCCACAGACTGAAAGCCAAAGGTACAACAAGTCTGTAGTCATCACCAAGGTCCTCAACCTAATAATTATATAGCAGCATGCCTCTGTATACCCAGAAGGACATACATACATACAAGCAATACACATAGAACAAATCCCACATTTTTCAATAAAATACAGTCAGTTTGGTTGTGAAGTAGGACCACTATTTTTATTCATAAACAATTCAAGCTAATGATTCACACATTTTTGTGAGTTCTTTGTCCTTATGCTTTGCTCTCTGATGTTCATATGGGGCCTGAAGACAACGATGAAGCATTTAGAAGAAAAGATGCAACCCAGTAAGCCAGCACTGGTAGTTAGTATAGAGAAGATCTCGATGCCCACCAGGTATTTCCTTTGGTACTCAGATAGGCTGGAACGAAAGACAGCCAAACACTGCAAAAGACCAACATGCTGAAAGTGATAAATTTGGCTTCATTGAAACTGTCTGGCAATTTTCTTGCAAGGAAAGCTAGTGTAAAGCTAACAATGGCCAGAAAGCCCATGTAGCCCAGGACAGAGTAGAACATGGTGACAGAACCTTCATTACATTCTGCTACAATTTCCTCATTCATTGAATGCATGTCCATATCTGGGAATGGAGGAAATGTAGCTAGCCAAATCACGCAAATTCCTGCTTGAAGAAAGGAGAAGGAAATGACTATCGAATTTGCCACCCTTTTCCCTACCCATTTCCTCGTTCTGGATCCTGGTTTGGTAGCCATGAAAGCCAGAACCACAGTGACAGTTTTTGCCAAAAGAGAAGAAAGGGCGACTGAGAAGATGATGCCAAAAGCAGTTTGCCGGAGAAGGCAGGTGATCTTCTTTGGCTCTCCAATGAACAACAAGGTACAGAGGAAGCAAAGAAGGAGGGAGATGAGGAGGATGTAGGTGAGGTTCCGGTCGCTGGCTTTAACAATGGGAGTCTCTTGGTACTTTACAAAGGTTCCAAGTACCAAAGCTGTGACCAAAGCAAAAGCAGCAGCAGACAAAGACAAAGTGATCCCCAAAGGTTCCTCATATGAGAGATAGTGTATAACCTTGGGAATGCATTGATTCTGTTCTAAGTTTGAGTAATGATCTTCTGAACATTCAGTGCAGGAATCCATATCTGGAAGGAAAAAGTAGTGCTTTTTATATGAGAGATACAGAGCTAATGCAATCTAAAAAGATAGTTGAGGCCTTGAAGCAACAGTGTAGCATGGTTTAAATAACTTCTAATCAGACAGCACTGCTCTCATACATCTGCATTAATCCATGTCTGGAAGAACAAAGAAACAAAGAAAAATAGAATAAAAGATAACTCAAATACAAGAGAGAACATGGTGCTTTGAGGTTTAGCATGATAATGCATGAACTGTGAACCAAGACATCTGGGTCTAAATCTCACCTGACCACCACAAGCTCACTGAGAAGCCTCTCTCTCTCTCTCTCTCTCTCTCTCTCTCTCTCTCTCTCTCTCTCTCTCTCAGTGAATTCCTTGGGGCACTGTCAGCCTCAGCCCACACCATGCCACTGCCTAAGGTAGGTAAACAAAGATTCCCCCCTCCCACCCACACACACACAACAAAACTGTCCCCCCCCCCCAATCAGGCTGCTTCCCATGCACCTGGCCCTGTGGCTGGTGCCAATCACTCATGACTAGTATTGCCAGACCCCCGGGCCCTGCCCAGGGTATCTGGGCCCCACCCTTGACCTTAGGGCAGGAGGGGAGGGAAAGAATCTCTGATCGGATGAGAGCTCTCTGCCCCCTCCCACCCTTGCCTGCTGCCCCCTTCCCCCTTTTAGAAGCATGCCAGCTTCTCCAGCCCACCCTGTGAGTGCCACCAATGTCCCAGACAACTTTGCAGCTTCCCACATTTCTCTCTTTGGCGTGAAGAAGATCTGCCAAGATTGCCTCCACTGGAAGAGATCCTCTTGCTTTTATACAAGTCAAGATACGACCTCTCCTCTCTCTCTCTCTCCCACCCCCAGCCCAGAGATGAGGGAGAAAGCAAGCAAGCAAGCACAGGATAGGATAGGATTCCCAGTAGGGCTGTGCACGGATTCTCCACTTTGCTTCTGATGCCAACTCGGACCTTCTGAAATAGCCCCGCTTCCCTTCAGACCGATTCAGACCCCATCTGCTTTGACTCAAATCGGAATCCAAAGCAAGGTTTGGACATCCAAATCACTTATTTTTGATGTTTTCCCATTGACTTGCATGGGGAAACACAAATGGCCATAACGTTTTCAGTTTTCAAGATAAATACTTGAAATTTGGGGAAGTCTCTTGGCTGAATTTATGGATAAACTTTTGCATGACCTATTGGTTTTACCATCTGATTTTCTACTTGGTATTGAGCATGCATATCGTGTTCCTAGTTCAATACATAGCACTAAAGGGACTTTTGGGACTGTTATTGTTCAATTTTCATGAGTCTCTACAAAAAATTATCTTATGTGTCTGGCAAGAGAACGAGGTGAGCTTCGGTGGGGACCAGCAAATGACAAGATTATGCTCTTTCCTGATTTAACTAAAGAAATCTAGGGGTGCACGAAAGTCACTTACCTGGTCTTGCAGCTTGCTTCATGGTGGGGGGGAGGCGCTTCGCTGCTCCCCCCGAAGTTCAGGCCGGGGGGGAGGCTTCCCTCCTCGCCCGGCTGAAATTCAGGCTGGGGGGGAGGCTTCCCGCCTCGCCCGGCCGAAATTCAGGCCGGGGGGGAGGCTTCCTGCCTCGCCCGGCCGAAATTCAGGCCAGGGAAGAGGCGCCTCTCCTCGCCCGGCCGCGAACTAAAAAGTTTAAAAAAAAAAAAAAACGCCCTCGTGATAGGCTACGTGACGATTAACGTAGCCTATCACGGCTAGATCTGCAAAGTCAGCCGTGATAGGCTACGTTAATCATCACGTAGCCTATCACGGGTGACTTTAAAAAAAAAAAGCATGTACGCAAATGGCGGCCCTCATAGGCAGCCGCCATTCGCGTTCCTTATTTGGTCACTGTAGTCTACGTAAATCTTTAGGTAGACTACGGCGAAAATAAGGGCAACGCAAATAGCATTTCCCTTATTTTCGCCGTAGTCTACATAAAGATTTACGTAGACTACAGCGACCAAATAAGGAATGGGAATGGCAGCTCCCTATGGGGGCCGTCATTATCCGTACGCGCTTTTTTTTTTTAAGTCACCCGTGATAGGCTACGTGACGATTTACGTAGCCTATCAAGGCTGACTTTGGAAATCTAGCCATGATAGGCTACGTTAATCGTCACGTAGCCTATCACGGGGGTGTTTTTTTTTTCTTTGATTGGAATGGCGGCGGCGGTAGCCGGTCAAAAGACCGGCTGCCGCTCCCGCCCCGGACGAACACCCGCTGAACCGCCGGCCAGACCCGCCGCAGGGAGGGACATTCGCCAAAGGTAAGTCCCATCCTGGGGGGGGTGCGGGGGCAGGGGGGTGCAGAGAATTTCTCCCCGAAACTTGTTCGGGGGGCCGAACACGTTGGCGCTCGGCCCCCCGAAGTTTCGGAGAGAAATTCTCTGCCAACCCTACCTCCAGAGTTGGAATTTAGCCATCTTTACTGTTCTTTTGAAGTGCTGTTTGGGCTATAGCTGATAAGATGTCTAGGCAGCATGCCAGAGCAAATGTTTGCATATTTCTGTTTTCTTTCTCCTTTTTTATGTTATATTGTAATAAAATGCCTGTTTGTGTGTATATGTGTGTGCACACATATAAATATATTTTTAGATATGATATTACTTAAAATATACAAATGGTTTGCTTTTTTGTTTTTTATCTTTTTCTTTAAAAAAATATTATTATTATTATTATTATTATTAACATCATTATGGGATTATGATTATTACTATTCCTTGCTGGCTAAACCTTTAATGTTTATTAATACATGTTAATTGAATGGTAATATATGGCCAATAGAAATGGATTGTTTGCTCCCGTTCCTTTGCTATAAGACTGAGGTTATGACACTGAAAGATAAGGATCATCGTTTGTGGTGCAGTGGATTGAAGATTTAATAATACGTGCAATGTTTGGAAGAGTGCTGTATAAGTATAATCTGCAGTTGAATTTATATTTGGATATTTCGTTTGCTTTTAGATATAATCCCTTTTTTTCTTTTTCTTTTTTTCCTTCTTCTTTTGCTGTCCTCCCTTTTTTCCCCCTCAGAATACTGTATTATTGGAAACTGAGGATTCTGATTATGTTGTTGGTATTGTTTATTTCATTTATAAAAATAAAATAAAAATAGATTTAAAAAAAAGAAATTTAGGGAACTCTCAGCTCCCATGGTGGGGAGTCCACCTCCAAAATTTCATATAGTTTGGCCCAGTATTGTTTGTGCTACGTGCAGGTGAAGTTTGATTTTTTTTCCCAACTAAACTTCTCAAAGCAAAGAGCTGTTCTGTCATTTTAAAACAGTAGTCACAACTGTTGGGGTATATGATGTTATATCATATCGTATACCATTATAGCTGCATCACAGTTCACATTTTCTAACATTACTGATTTAGCTGTATATCTTCTATTTCACCACTGTGTCAATGTAATATATTCTCTAATATGTTTTACCTTTGTGTTCTCATTCTCTGTGTTAAGGGTGTGTGTTTTTCACAGCCATTATGTGGGATAACCAATGGCAGCAGAGTTGGCATGAGTGACTGCTGTCGACTGCTCAACTAGGGATTTTATTAAATCCCTTCCTTCTGTCCTCCATAGGGATATTAGGATTGTATTTAATCTGGTCTGGGTTTTCAGGTCCACCCTTCCATTGGGAAATCCCTGGGGTCCGGCTTGCCTGCGCCTGCATCTTTGCAAGGAGGGAGGGAAATCTCACTGAAAGCAAATTGCCTTTAAGGTTTCTTTGTGCTTTGGAGGCAGTGAAACTTTTAAAAATGACCATGCCAAGCTCTGCATTATGAATGTATTCAGGGAGGGATGGAAGGCATTTTAAAATAGCGGGGGGGGGGCATCCATCAAACTAGTGAGCAAAAGGGAGAAGAAGCAGGCAAGGGCTAAGGAGGAGAATCCTCCCTCTCTTAGATAAAAACTCCACTGAAGTCAGTGGGAGGGGGAGGTTCCAAGTAAACGCACTGAAGGGGATGAGGGATCTTAAGACTGCTACTCTAAGCAGACTACAGTGCGCTGCTATGCAAACCTACTCAGAAGCAAGCCCCACTGAATTCAATGGCACCTACTCCCAGGAAAGTAAAGGATCAGGTGTCGTTATGAAGCCACACGTTTCAATACAATCTACAAGTCAGTTCAGCCAAACTCCCTCTTTTAATGTTGAGTAGCATCTTGTTGCAGTTAGAACTGACACTGGATTCTAAACACTCTGAGGACTGCAGCAGTAAAGCAGAAGGTTTGCTGAGAAAGACAAGACCTCCCTGCACCCTTCCCCAAAAAGAAAGAAAGAAAAAGATAGCCTTACAGCCAATGTGTTTACTCAGAAGCAAGCATTGCAGTGTTGAGTGGGATCTCAGAGAAGCACTGGGGATGGTTAACTAGTTTACAGCTCACGTCTGTGCCCGTCTACTCAAAAATAAGTCCTACTGATTTGAATGACAGTTACTCTCGGGTAAGTGTGTATAAGATTGAAGACAACAATGCTGTCAATGGGCACTTTGCCTCCATGCAGGCACCTCCCTCAGGAATACCCATGAGAGGAACAGGAGTCCTTTTATGGAATTCCAGGAAGTTCACTAAACAGGGTGGACATTACAGCACACTAGGATTTAAATGGAAAAAAAGAACACCCATATTACTCACTATGTTACCAGTAAGCACAATACTGCACACACGCACACACACACACACAGTAAATTTATAAGGAAGTTGCTGCTTTGGTAAATAAAATTTTAAAAGCTGAGGAAATCACAGACCACCCCAGACCCATTAGAGTCTGTTTCGGATTTCTCCAGCATCCCTAGTCAGGCTCTCAGAAGCCCCAATGTACTCAGCAGATTCAAAATGTGCTTTGCAATACCAGGATAAAACAGTGAAAATAATGTTAGAGAAGACTGTGTGCCTCAGGACATTAAGATGCATAAAAGGATTTAGAGTTATGGTGATGTTTTCCTAACGTTATTTCTGGAGGTGTCACTTCGCCCCAGGGCACCACCCTCCCACACAATGTAACAGAAGCAAGCAAGCAGGCTGATCTCTCCACTGGGGTGTTCAGAAGGCATCAAAAGAGCTACGAATCTCCAAGGTGGATGAGGCACCTTGTATATCAGCCGCTTCGCTTCGGTGCTGTTCACCTTGTATCACGCGGGGGCACCTCCGAATTAGCCCACTTTGCCTCATTATTCGGGCTTCAGAACAAAGTGACGCACAGCCCTAGTTCCCAGGACTAGAGAAGTGGCTGATGCACTCTTCCTACAAGGCTAAGAGAGACTGGCTGATGTCTGGGGTTGGAATCCCTCTCCTTCTGCTGCTGACTGTGGCTGCAGTTAGGGATGTTCGAGAATTCTGCCACAGGCCCCCGGAGTCCGTGGTGGAACGGCATCCCCCCCGCCACCCCCCCGAAATCCCCCCTGGAACAGACCTACCTGGCGGCAGATGCGGGTGCGGCAGCAGATGCGGCGGCGGATGCGGCAGTGGATGCGGCGGATGCGGTGGCAGCGGCGGATGCAGCGGCTCCGGCTCGTCTTCCAGCTGCTCCCGGGCTCCTGCGGCCGCAAATGGCGTGCCTGCATTAGGCTGTGATGGGCTATGTAAATACTTATGTAGCCTATCATGGCAAAGAGGAGGGGCACAAATGGCGGCCACTACGCCATTTGTGCCCCTGCTCTTTGCCATAATAGGCTACATAAGTATTTACATAGCCTATCACGGCCTAATGCAGGCACGCCATTTGCGGCTGCAGCAGCAAATGGTGGAGCGGCCGCCATTTGCGTCCCTGCCTTTTGTCGTGATAGGCTACGTAAATACTTATGTAGCCTATCACGGCTTAATGCAAGGCTTTGTAAACAGGTGAGAAGGAATGATCCCCTCACTTCAGCTGGACCTTGGAACACCCACTTTTAGCTAAGATTTCTATCGTAATTTCCAACCAGATAAATATTTTCTCATTTTTTGGCCTTTGTGTTTTTTGTTTGAATTACATGCTCTGAGCAATCATGGTTGATGCTTCATGATATCACCAGGGCCCGCCGCCTTGACATCACCATGGGCCACCTCTAGGTATCAGGTTTGTATCCTGAAATCTCAGGGCCTGGGATGTTCCAGACCTGGGAACTCTACTCATTACATCCTTCTGCCCTAACAGCTCAGCTTACTTGGTTTTGGCAATCATAGCAGTAGCATCCTATTGTAAAAACTTGGCTCCCACTTTACTCCTGCGTATTGGACACAGCAGAAGGCAACCACCCTTTAAAATCATCGGGATTCTCAGCTCCCATGGTGGGGAGTCCACCTCCAAAATTTCAGATAGTTTGGCCCAGTATTGTTTGAGCTAGGTGCAGGTGAAATTTGATTTTTTTCCAACTAAAATTCTCAAAGCAAAGAGCTGTTCTGTCATTTTAAAACAGTAGTGACAACTGTTGGGACATACAATGTTAGCTGAGCAATACCCAACATGACACAAGCAGGAACTGAACACTAAACAAGGGTGGCAGTGGTATCTGGAAGCTGAGCTGGGAATGGAGGGGGCGGATTCTCATTTCACCACCCATCCCATTCTGCCAACTCAGCAAGAGGCTTGCTGAGCATAATGGTAGGGCTGGTGTTGGGTGCTGTGTCTACCTGGGTTTGATTTCTTTTGGATGGTAGGCAATGGAGGCTTATGGCATTTTTCCGTATTTGAGTTTATTTACAAATAGGCAGTGTAGTAAAAATGTAACCTAAAAGCCATTGTATGTGCCTTAAGCAGCACGTAGCATGGTAAGAGCTGCACATACCTGGAATGAGCGGACAGTAACCCTAAGATAAGGTTGCTAAGCAAACCTCTGGCAACCAATCAAAAGTAACATGCTGGCTGAGGAATGCAAGCTAAGTGATAAAACTGTAGCGCGGGGGTTGCCGGGGGTCGACTTTGCTTTTGAGCGTGAGCTCCTTTGTCGAACTGTTTGCAAACAATAAAATCGAGTTGGACCCAGCCTGCAGTTGACTCTCCTCTTTGGGGCAAATTGGACTAGCCTCCAGGGGGCGAAACTAGCATTTCGTGCAACAAACTGGCGAGTAGCCAGGAGTCCCTTGGAGCACCCTGGGGTCAAATGACAGAACCGGCAAAGGTGCCTGTGGGGCATGCCGGACCGCCTTTGAGGTCTGCCACGGCACCAGAGAACAGGGGTCGGGACACCCAGGAGGTTAAAGGTGTGGACTCCATTGATTGAGTCAACCAGGCTGAACGGGTCCGAAGAGACGGCGCCAGGGTGCTGGGCAGAGTAAGTATTTGATTTCCCTTGTGTCTTTCTGTTTGAGTTGCCTTCGGAGCGTCTGAGGTTTGTCAGACTCTGTGTAAATGTCTGAGGTTTGTTAGACTCCGTGTAAGTGTCGGAGGTTTGTCAGGCTCCGTGTATGGTTTCAAATAGAGGTAGGCACAATGGGTGTGGGTAGCTCCCATTTAGAAAGCTCTGCCACTCCTTTGGGATGCATGCTAAAGAACTTTAGCAAAGTCAAAGATAATTATGGCACTAAGTTGTCGAAAGGCAAGCTGGTTACACTCTGTCAATTGGAATGGCCGTCATTTGGAGTCAACTGGTCAGATATCGGCTCCTTTAATGAGGCCACAATTAGAAAAGTGCACATTATTGTTGTAAATGATGGGCACTGGGATCAGTATCCCTACATAGACTCATGGTTGAGTTGTGCTTTGAGCAACCCTTCCTGGGTGAAACAATGTAAAGGAGAGATGTGCAAACAAATGCTGGCTGCAGACCCTCAGAGAAAGAAGGGAGGGAAGGGAAAGCCAATCTTAGAGGGAGAAGATGAGATAGACTTGGCGCAAGGTTTGAGGGGGCAGGATCGTGATCGTGCAATTTCGCCTCAACCTCCAGTAGAAAGTACCCCAACGGTGGCCACAGCCTCTCAACCCTGGCCAGCCGGGTCCACATCGCAAAGTCTCTCTCAACCACCACCCTATGATGGAGAGTTTAACGTGACTCCCTCGTGCCCTGCCGACTCCTCCTCTGACCAAGTCCCAAGACAAGTGGCCCAACCCGGCTCACCAAGACCCCTGCAGGATCCATCCCAGTTAGCAATACATTTTTCTCCTCTGGCTGAGCCTAGGGCTACCCGAAACCCGCACCCTAAATACCAGTGCCTGATGCGAGAGGTAATGACAGGGGAGGGGCAGACTGCATTTGTATATGTGACCTTCAGCACTGCTGATCTGTTCAATTGGAAAAATCAGAATCCTTCCTTTAGAGAAGACCCTGATAAGATGCAAAGTTTATTTCGATCTGTGGGGCAGACACATCGTCCCACATGGGCAGATGTGCAGATGATGTTGCAAACCCTACTAACATCTGAGGAAAGGCGCCTACTGGAAGGCACCGCTAATAGGATCGCTGAGGAGCGAGTAGCAGGAACTACTAGGGACCCCCATGAATTATGCCCCCAAGTAGACCCTGAGTGGCATCCCAACGACCCCAGAGACCGAGAGCGGAGTCAGGACTATTTGGGAATAATAGTGGAGGCATTGGGGAGGGCTGTGCCACGTGTGACTAACTTTTCAAAGTTGTATGAAGTCCGCCAAGAGAAGGATGAAAATCCCTCTGTGTTCCTAGGACAGTTGTTTGATGCATTTAGGAAGTTTAGTGACCTAGATCCTGAAGCCTCAGAAAACCAGCGCATGGTAAATACAATGTTCATAGGGCAAGCAGCACCAGATATAAGAAAGAAGCTGCAGAAAGCTGAAGGAGCCATGGGCAAGCCACTCTCCGAGTTGGTAGAGATTGCATATAAAGTGTATGGCAACCGAGAGCAAGTAACAGAAAGAAGGGAGACAAAACGTGGCGAAAAGCAGCTGGCGATGCTAGCAGCCGCCTTGAGTGGCAACTCAGGATGCATAGAGCCTCAGCAGAGGCAAGAGGGGGGGCAGAAGAAGGGAAAGGGCCGCCCAAGGTTTGACGAATGTGCATATTGCCGAGAGAAGGAACACTGGAAGAAGGACTGCCTGCTGAGAAGGCAAAGAGAGAAGAGCCAGGGGGAGGGGCGCCAATTGAGAGCAGACTCCTATGAGGAATGTAGCTGAAGGAGACCGGGATCTAAAGCCACCACCCTACGAGTAAGTACTCGGGAAGATCCCATGGTAAAGATAAGGGTCGGTGGCAGAGACTATGAGGCTCTGGTAGATACTGGAGCCACCTTTTCCATGATCCCTGCAAAAAAAACCCTCGCCAAAGAAAGCGGACGACACGTAACAATAGAAGGAATTGAAGGAAGAAAGGCTAGATTGCCTGTATGTGAGCCCCTCCTCACAAAGATCGGAGACAATAGACTAGAACATGCCTTTGTGGTCTCGCCCACATGTCCGGTTGCCCTTCTGGGGCGGGACTTGCTGACGAAGCTGCAAGCTGAGATCTTCTTTCGTGGGGATCAGATTGTAGTACAGCTACCAGTGAAGCAGAGCTCAAATTACCAGATGGCCCTCCAGGCAACTGAAACTGTGTCAAAGGCCAAGGGGATTGAGCTCTTAGAGAATGTTGACCCGTGTGTATGGGCAGATGGAACCCCAGCTCGGGCAAAGTATGTAACACCAATCAAAATTCCCCTAAAGGAGGGAGGGCTGCCTGTGTGCGTGAAACAGTATCCTTTGAAGAGAGCTACTCGTGCAGGCTTAAAACTGCTTATTGAAAAGTTTAAGAAGTATGGCTGGCTAGTAGAGGGCTCATCCCCCTTTAACACCCCAATATTGGGGTTGCTCAAACCAAACAGCACCTCCTACAGGCTGGTGCAAGACCTGAGAGCCATAAACAAGAAAGTTTTAGTGGATCATCCCCTGGTTCCGAACCCCCACACCATTTTGACCCAAGTCCCAGCAAATGCAAGGGTGTTTTCATCCTAGATTTAAAAGATGCTTTCTTCTCTATCCCACTGCACAAAGACAGCCAGAAAATATTTGTATTCGAATGGGAAGACCCAGATACTTATCATAAAACTCAATTGTTATGGGCTGTGTTGCTCCAAGGGCTCGTTTCAGCCCCCCACATTTTTGGATTAGCATTGCAGAAGGATTTGGAGCAGTGGAGAGACAAGCACCAGGAGGTGGCACTGTTGCAATATGTTGATGACCTGTTGATAGCGAGCCCTAGCATGCAAATGGGGAAGAGAGCAACAGAGTCCTTGCTGAACACCTTGGGAGAAAGGGGGTACAAAGTATCACGAGAGAAGGCTCAAATATGCCAACCAAAGGTCACTTTCTTAGGCTATGAAATTGAAATGGGAACAAGAGCCCTGAGCAAAGATCGAATTCAAGCTATACAAAATATGCCTGCTCCTAAAAGCCCAAAGGAGCTACGAGCCTTTCTGGGTCTGACAGGGTTTTGCAGAATGTGGATTCCTGATTATGGGGGAAAGGCTAGGCCCCTGTATGAGTCTCTTACCAAAGAGGGCCTCGCAAGTTGGAAATGGACCAAAGAAAATCAGCATGCATTTGAACTATTGAAGACTGCCCTCTCACAACCTCCAGCACTCATGATTCCAAATGGGCGCAAGCCCTATAGACTGTACGTGCATGAGAACAAGGGAGTTGCCTCGGGAGTCTTGACTCAACCAGTGGGCCCGACATGGAGGCCTGTGGGCTATTACTCCAAGGTCCTGGACTCTGTAGCAAAAGGGTGGCCAGCATGTCTGAGAGCCGTTGCGGCCACTGCTACCCTTGTAGAGGAGGCACAAAAGATTGTCATGGGAGCTAACATGGAGATACACACCCCACATGGCGTGCCCCAAATCCTTGGAGCAGAGGGAGGAAAGTTCTTAAACCCTTCCAGACAATCTAGATATGAGATCTTTTTGTTATCTAATCCAGGCCTCACCTATAAGCACACCACTGCCCTGAATCCAGCCACCCTTCTGCCAGAACCAGGACCCCATGTCATGATTGTCAAGAAGTGTTAACTCAAACAGTATTGATTCAACCCGACTTGACAGATGACCCGCTTGAAAATCCAGAAGAAGAGTTCTTTGTAGATGGCTCAAGCAACGTAATCGATGGCACACAACATACAGGATGTGCCGTGGTAACGCTGACTGAAACTATGTGGAAAGAGAAACTCCCCTCAAGTTGGTCAGCGCAAGCAGCAGAACTCACTGCCTTGACACGTGCACTAGAATTGGGGAAGGATAAAAGAGTGAACATATTTACAGACTCACGCTATGACTTTGCCACCGTACATGCCCATGGACTACTGTGGAAAGAACGTGAGTTCATCACAGCCTCTTGACAGAAGATTGCAAATGGACTGCAGATTGTGGCACTACTGGAGGCTCTCCAACTGCCAAAGGAGGTAGCCGTGGTGCACGTAAAAGCGCATGGCAGAGCCACAGATGAGCACCAGAGAAGGGGAAATGCGAAGGCCGACATGGCAGCCAAAGAAGCAGCGCAGATGGGAGGAGAAGTAGTGTTTCAAGGCTTAGCCCATGAGATACCCCTCTGCTTGGAAGGCTATAAAGCAAAATACACCCAGGCTGATGACAAAGCTGCCAAGGAAAACAAGGCCACAAAAAATCCCCAAGGGTGGTGGATAGTCCCAGGAGGAAAAGTCATGCTACCCCGATGGCTGGCAGAAGAAGTGGTAAAACAACTTCATGCGAAGACCCACATGGGAGGCACTGCAATGGGAGACTTACTAGTTCGACAGGTTGTGGCACCGGGATTGTATGTAGAAGCCCAACGAGTCGCAGCAAGATGTCCCACCTGCCAGAAGGTAAATCCAAAAGGGGCCCGAGCGCCACCGCCAATGGGAGGACGACAGTGGGCGCACTACCCTGGACAGGCCTGGCAGATTGACTTCGCAGAGCTTCCAAGGTCAGGCCGACACCAATATTTATTGGTACTGGTGGACCAGCTAACGGGATGGGTAGAGGCCTACCCTACAAGGACAGCTACAGCATCAACAGTGGCACGCTTCCTGCTCCAGGAACTGATACCCCGGTTCCTGTTGCCTGAGTCTATTGAGTCGGATCAAGGGAGCCACTTTGTGGGAAAGATAGTGCAAGAAGTGTCCAAAGCTTTAGGCATTAAATGGAGACTCCATACCCCATGGAGGCCTCAGAGTTCAGGTCAGGTGGAGCGCATGAATAGGACATTAAAGACAATGATAACAAAAATTTGCATAGAGACCCACTTAAAGTGGCCCCAGGCGCTCCCACTGGCTTTAACTCGCATTCGTAGCACTCCACGTAGAGGGATAAAATTGTCACCTTTTGAATTAATGTTTGGAATGCCTCCTAGGGTTCTGCCAGCAGGGTGGAGGGAACAAGTCACTGTCGATTTGGGGAAAACTGAAATTGGAGAACATGTTGTTGCCTTGCAGTCTGTTTTGTCATCCCTTCACAGGTTTGCTGCACCATTCCAGAGCCTACCGCTGGATGCTCCGATCCACAACTTCCAGCCGGGGGACCAGGTGCTGCTCCAAAAGTGGAAAAAGGGCCCCCTAACTGAGAGGTGGGAGGGACCATACCAGGTGTTGTTGGTAACCCATACAGCTGTCAAGCTCAGCGGAAATGACAGGTGGACTCACTGTTCCAGAATAAAAAGGTATAACCAAGGTGAGGACACCAGCTCCCAGGGCGTGGTCACTCCTCTCTGACCTCCTGAAGCTGACCTCCTCTCGGAAGAAGAAGCCTGCAAGCAGCGGGATAAAGACAACTGGCATAGTTATCCTATTTCAGAACTGAAATTAAGATTATATAAAACAAGGACCAAATATTAAGTATGCAGCAGCTGTGTCTGTTAGTAATAATCCCAAGGCTAAATCTAGCTGTAGGACAAAACAGCATGCTGTTTCTAGCCGAAGCTGTAGCCACATACTTGAACCTCTCGAACTGCTGGGTCTGCATACAGGCCGAGAATGAGGGAAAGGTAAGCACATGGATCCCTCATCCTCTGAACCTGACTGAATTAGTACACACCGATTATAGAATACATAAACAAACAAATGTTACTTGGGAAGACGATTTTATCTTAAGTCAAACTCCATCATGGGAAGTATG
This sequence comes from Heloderma suspectum, assembly GCF_057233095.1. Taxonomy (NCBI): domain Eukaryota; kingdom Metazoa; phylum Chordata; class Lepidosauria; order Squamata; family Helodermatidae; genus Heloderma; species Heloderma suspectum. Next base: position 87,174,806 of record NC_139463.1, on the reverse strand, counting down.
GCCCCAATTAGGAGAATGGTGCTTCATGCAAAACAGGTCTGACACACATACACAATTTGTAGGAAATAGCAGCTGCAGGAATTATATAGTAAAGGGAGGTGCATGGCATAACAACCACACCTCGAAGAGAACTTTTTGTGCAGGATATGCAGATTACATCACCCTTCGGCCCGAGGTTTCAAGGGTGATAGGTGGCCACAAGTGTGTGTTGTGGTCAATCCCTCATAGTAGCTCACAATCCTTGTTCTATTGCATTCGAAACCAGACAAAAGATCAAAATGCTAGAGCTTGCTATATGAATGGAACTCTCAGCCCGCGTGGAGATTCAACCCTATATTTGGGATATTATAATCAGTATTTGGATCCCCAAAAATATGGCCTCGCAGACAAGTCTTGGCCTGCTTTGACTGGCCATTATTGGATCTGTGGGACTCACGCATACACCCAGTTGCCCGCCAAGTGGACTGGCGTGTGTTATCCTGGGATATTAAGGCCCTCATTCACGCTGTTGCCTCAAAGGGCCTCAGTACTGCACCAACTATATGGAATAGATAAAAGATCCCTGAGCATGGAAGACTTGTCTGCTACACAAAGATGGGGAAATGATGAGTGGCCGGCAGAAAGGATAATAAGGTATTATGGGCCTGCCACTTGGGAACCCAATGTGGTGGGGAGAGAACCCACGTACCTTACTAACCGCATAATCCGGCTTCAGGCAATAGTGGAAATCTTTGCAAACGAGACTGCAAGGGCCATAGATTTAGCAGCCACACAGCTAACCCAACTCCGCAATGCTGTCACCCAAAATCGGATGGGACTTGATTACGTGTTAGCAGCAGAGGGGGGCCTTTGTCAGAAGTTTAATTGGACAGACTGCTGCTTGCAGATTGATGACAATGGCGATATCCTTAGGGATATTGCAACCAAAATTAGAAAAATAACTCACGTCCCAGTACAAACCTGGAACGGGTGGAGTACTGACTGGCTGACTTCATGGTTGCCAGATTTTCGCTGGTTGAAGACTGGATTTATGATATTCTGCTTAGTTATGCTAATTTTGTGCTTATTACCCTGCATACTTCCCTGCATTATAGCCCTAGTCAAACGTACAGTAGAATCTGTAGTCAGCAGGGAAATGTTTGTACATTACCAGAGATTAGCGATGGCTGAAGTAGACTAAGTGTTATAAGAAGAAAGCATCTTGAGGGGGGAATTGTAGTAAAAATGTAACCTAAAAGCCACTGTATGTGCCTTAAGCACCACGTAGCATTGTAAGAGCTGCGCATGCCTCGAATGAGCGGACAGTAACCCTAAGATAAGGTTGCTAAGCAAACCTCTGGCAACCAATCAAAAGTAACACGCTGGCTGAGGAATGCAAGCTAAGTGATAAAACTGTAGCGTGGGGGTTGCCGGGGATCGACTCTGCTTTTGAGCATGAGCTCCTTTGTCGAACTGTTTGCAAACAATAAAATCGAGTTGGACCCAGCCTGAAGTTGACTCTCCTCTTTGGGGCAAATTGGACTAGCCTCCAGGGGGCAAAACTAGCATTTTGTGCAACAAGATGAGATGACATGCCAATGCATTCTTTGTTGGTAACTACCTACGTATATCTTTCTTCTTTCATTTGCACATGAAGCATATTATTAACTAAATCAAACCACACATCCAGTGTTTTGAGTGCTGAAAGGAATAACCAAGCATCACTAGGCCTGTATGTGAAAAGGAGATTTATGTTCTTCTATAACAAAGTCTCTAGCTATAGCCTGATATTCAAGGATCAGTAACATATTCCTACTCCCTCCAGATCAGGGTCCATGCTAATTTTGATTAAATTAGTTTTGCTTGACATAGTACGATACGTAGTGCACTTGACAGCTGTGAAGACTATGCCTCTTACCCTTTTGATAAGAAACCTTCCCTCGTGGACAGGGAACACAATCATAACAGCAAAATGGCTCCCCTTCCTTCTTTTTCCTGCTGTAACCAGGATGGCAGTTGCCATTACACAGGGAAATGGGCAGCACCTAATCAGAAATATCAGTGGAGAAAGGTTAGGACTAAGGAAGATATAGTCTGATAGTTGTGGATTCATTTGCAGGTAAAAAGAACCATGGTGTTTTAAATGGGGTGGATTTCCTATGAGTTTGTTTGTTAATAATACTTATATGCCACTTTATGTAACAAAGTCTCTAAGGAGTTCACATATTAAAATCACAGTTAGAAATATACTGTTATTAAACAATTACAAGAAGTATAACAAAAGTATTTAAAAAAGAATGTAATGGACCAGTATGATGATTATTAATAACAAGCCAGGGGAAGCTTCAGTAAACAGGTACATTTTCAGGAGGCTATTAACCACGTCCGGTTTTCTTCTTCCTGAAGTACATGGGGGAGAGTGTTCTGGAGGGTAGGCATCACTTCTAAGAAGGCCTTCTTTTGAGGTTTCAGATCAGTCCATTGAGACATTTTCTCAGTATAAGATATATAGAACGTAATCCCCGCTGATTTCTGGTTATACTGATGGAATGAGATTCACCCAACTCACCCTTAACATAGGGCCACAACTGTGGCCCTATAATATTTAGATATTGGTTTTTATTGTTGTATGCCACCTGGATGTTGTATATGACAGATGTTAAAAAAATATTTTTAAACGAACTAACAAAAAAATAGTTTATGCTAAATCAGACTCATATGAATTGAATTGGCCATCTACAATTTTTTATCTAAAAAACTTTAGCTTCTTTCTGTCTCACCTGGTTAAACATCCTAGGCCACACAACACTTTTATCTTCGATTGTTAACTGCTTTCCATGAGGAGCCTGTGGAGTGAAACTTCCAACTTGAACTCTCAGAAAAGACTGATTTGGGAAAATTACCCAGTTGGTAACATCAAATCCTGTGATTCCTTCTCCATTTTCATCAAACTGTATTGTCTCTCCTGCACTGTTGTTGAATGAGATGCCCCTTAGAAAAGGATGGAGCTAAATTCAAAGAGGAAAAGATACAATGGGACAGCAAAGTATTTTCACGATCACATTGACAAGTACCTATACTAGGTTTGTTGAGAGTATTTCACATTTGTCTGGGTCTAGCCCTCTAAAGGCTTTCCCTGAGAGTTCTGTGGCTGGAGGGATGCAAAGTCTGTCTCCCAAGAAGAGTTGTCTGTCCCCAATTGCAAACAAGGTGGAAACAGAAATTTGTGACAGAACAATTTGGTTAATTAGGTATTGAGTCATCACACCCCCATCCTGTCTTAATGTTAGGGATGTTAGAGAATTCCGCCATGGACTCCAGTGAGGCCGGATTCTTTAGAATCCAGCCCCACAGAGTCCGTGGCAAAATGAAGCAATGCCCCCCGCCACCCTGTGAAATTTACCCGGGACGGAGCCTACTTTTGTCAGCCGTCCGCTGTCCTGCAAATGGCTCCCCCGGTCTGTGGATGCCATTTCCAGTCTAATTTAGCTGTGATAGGCTACGTAGGTATTTATGTAGCCTATCACGGCAAAAGGCAAGAACACAAATGGCAGCCGCTATGCCATTCGCGTCCCTGCAGTAGCCGTGATCGGCTATGTATATATTTACATAGCCTATCACTGCTACTGCAGGGACACCAATGGCATAGCGGCCGCCATTTGCGTTCCTGCCTTTTGCCATGATAGGCTACGTAAATATATATGTAGCCTATCACGGCTACCACAGGAACACAAATAGCGGCTGCTACAGCAGCCGCCATTTGCGGCCGCAGCCCAGCAGCAAATGGAAGTCCAGCTGCGGGCAACCCCAGCCGGTGGGTCCGGGGGCTCCCCGCGAAGCGGAGCCAGCCAGGGAGGATTCCGGGAGGGAGGGATGCATCACCTCCTCCCCCCCCGAGAATGGCCCCAGTGGAATGGAGCAAGTAATTTGTACACCCCTACTTAATGTGACCCTTGAGAAAACTAAGTTACTGATCAGGGGTCTATGGAAAAGGATATGGAGACAACGAGCAAATTGATAGTAATTAACCCTAATTTAACCCAAATAACTCAATTATCATGGCCCCATTCAGGCATTCTTGTTACCATGTTTACTCAACACATGAGGAGAGAGTGTGCTCCAGCCCCACCCTGCTCTGTTGCCACATCCATTGCCCTGTACGTGTGGAGAGTGACAGTTGGAAGAGAAGAGCTTCCTGGATCCATGGAGACCCCATTAAGGACCATGTTTAAGAACTCACGGATGCAGGAGTCGCTCCTCTTCAGACCATCACCCTCCATGTACACAGAGTGACAGATTTGACAGCAGAGAGGGGTGGGGCTGGAGCGTTCCCTCTCCTTGTTCACTGATTGAACATGGTAACATGAATACCTGAATAGGGCTCATGACTTCAAGCAATACTCCATTGAGAAGTGGGAAGCAATTTGTGGTAACTACACCCTTATCTGGACAGCAAAAGCCTAGCTACACTTCTCCATGCTCTGGTAATCTCTCATCTGGATTACTTCAATGTGTTATACGTGGGGCTGCCTTTGAAAATGGTCCAGAAACTTCAGCTAGTCCAAAATAGGGCAGCAAGACTTTTAGCAGGAACTGGCCAATGAGATCACATTACTCCAGTACTTTTCCAGCTGCACTGGCTGCCAGTCCATTTCCAGGCCCACCCAATTCACAGTGCTGGTATTGACATTCAAAGCCCTTAAAGACTTCGGGCCAGGTTATGTGAAGGAGTCCCTCTTCCATATGTGCCTGCCTGGACCCTAAGATAATGCTCAGTGATCAATCTTTGTGAGCCCCTGTCAAAGGAAATGAAGTGGGTGGATTGTAGTGATGTACGAACCCCCCACTTTCTGGTCAGGGAAGGTTCTCTAGAGGAGTCATCTGTGCCACTCAGGGCCCCTCGAAATCCTCTGGAGCTGCTCCATATCTGGGGCAGTGACAGTGTGCAGAGCAGCTCTTCCGCTCCCTAACAAGGCAATAGGCTAATGGCAGCTGCCATTAGCCTATTGCTGGGAAAAATGCAGACACAAATGGCGTATTGTTGTACACCACTTGCGGCCATAAAGCACTGATTTTCACCTAAATACAGCTGTAAACGGCTTCAGTTAGGTCAAAGACAGGGCTTTACGGCCACAAGTGGCATCCAATATGCTAGCTATAACTGCTATATACATCCATATTTTTCCCCGTAATAGGCTAGTGCAGCGCAGGTATTTTTGTGAACTGCCCAGAGAGCTTCGGCTATTGCGTGGTATAGAAATGATAGAAATAAACTTAATGAAATTAATTAATTAATGTAGAGTGGACCTAATGAAGCTGAAAAAGTTTTATATGGATTTTGATGGCACTGGTATCAGCTTCCATTTCCCACGTCCACCACCCAATCCAAACAAAGAAAGAGATGAGCTTTTGCATGAAAATACCTGCCATGCCAGCAGATTCAAGGGCTCCAGCTTTCTTCCAGCCACCCATGACCTGTGTTTGGATCTGGATTCATGCATGGAATGTAGAGCATGCGCCACAGCATAGACAGCAGTGTAAACACTGCAGCTGTGAACAGTCATGCTCATCTCAAAGAAAGTTCCAGGGAGGCTCTCCAGTTCCTCCTCCCCACTGCAGCCTTGATTTATCACCTCACCCTCATTTGATTTTTTCAATGAACACTTGAAAACCTTCTCCCAAAATTCATGGATGAATCCATCTTGTTTTGCCCAGGAAGGATTTACGCTCTGAAGAAATTGCCTGAATCCTAGCGGTTCCTTTGAGTGAACTGCAAAGGATAGCATGCCATGGAGGGATTGTATATCATGGCCCCTTAGACTGGTGCTTGATGTGAAATCCCAAGATGTTGTCATAATCCATACCTTAGTTATAGGTGAATCCAGCACTGCCCTCTGAAGAAATGAGCTTATTTTAATTACTAATATACTTGCATTATCAGCAAAAAATACATTGGCTTTCGTTTCCATGAAGGCTGAATTGTATTCCAATTCCCCATGCAACAACCCTGTCTTTCCAGCATGTTTTTGGAATGCTGGCATTTTTTCTATGAAGGCAACACAGATGCCCCCCTGTGACAGCATTGACAGTAATTTTTGCAAACGCCCTTCTCCATGAATATTATCCATAGTAAAGAGCCCAATCCATGTCCATTTGAAATGTGCAAGCAACTGGACAATCCCAGTGTACTGCTGAGCTTCATTTGGGGACATACGGTATAAAGGATGGGAGAGTGATTTTTCACCCCAAGCTGGGTGAAATGCTCCACAAGTGAGCTGAAATAGAATGTAAAGATATTTTATGAATAGAATACATTTTTGTGTGCAATAAGTGTACAAATCTAATCATTTCTACCAAATACCTGACTGGGTAAAAATAATAAATGGATAAATGAAGTCTAGATAGCATAACGTATCTCTTTTATCACTTCATGCTTCAGTTGAAGTCTCAGTTGATGGAACCCTTTCTCAATGATGCCCCTCCCCAAAAAGTGGGATGTTACGGAAATGGCTCATCTAAAGCTTCATCCCTGACATGCAAGTTGTATGTTCAGGGATTAAAAATGTATTATAAAAATATGTATAGAATTATATTTTCTTAGGGATGTACAAAAGCCACTTACCGTTTCGATTCATGGCATCCGTGGGGGGGGGGATAGCGTTGCCCTTATTTTCGCCGTAGTCTACGTAAATGTTTATGTAGACTACACGTGCCAAAATAAGGAACGCAAATGGTGGCCCCCATGGGCACCACCATTTGTATACACGCTTTTTTTTTTTCAAAGTCAGCCATAATAGGCTACGTAACATTTATGTAGCCTATCACAATGTTTTTTTAAAAATCTAGCCGTGATAGGCTACGTAAATCTTTATGTAGCCTATCACTTTTTCTTTTCTTTTTTACTTGGAAAATGGCAGCAGCCGGTCGGAAGACCGGCCGCCGCAGCCACTGCCGCCGAACTGCCGCCGGGAGCCGCCGCCGCCAAGGACATTCGCACAAGGTAAGTCCCATCCCAGGGGGGTGGCAGACCATTTCTCCACCAATTTTGGGGGGCTGAATGCGTTGGTATTCGGCCTCCCCGAGATTCATGGAGAAATTCTCTGACATCCCTAGTGGCTGCCTTTGCTTTGATAGGCTACGTAAATATTTACATAGCCTATCACGGCAGCCTGGCAGGACGAAAATGGCAGCTGCTACAGTGGCCACCATTTGCGTCCACAGCAGCCGGCCGAGAGACCAGCTGCCGCCGCCGGAGCCACCACCAGACCTGGAGTCGCCGCCACCAGAACATCCACCCCAGGTAAGCTTCGTCCCGAGGAGGATTCTGTGGGGGGGGCAGGGGGGCCGTTCCACCACGGGTTTTGGGGGGCCGAATGCCAGTGCATTCGGCCTCACTGAAATCTGTGGCGGAATTCTCCGCCATCCCTAGCTGTCACAGCCATAGATTACTACGGGGAATACCACTGCTTTAACTATGCAGACCTTTATTGTCAGTGTGATGTCTCTGCTCTTAACTATTTTATCAAGATTTGTCATTGCTCTCCTCCCAAGAAGTAACTGTCTTCTGATTTCCTGGTTGCAGTCAGCGTCTGCAGTAATCTCTGCGCCTAGAAAGACAAAGTCTGTCACTGCTTCCACATTGTCTCTCTCTATTTGCCAGTTATCAATCAAGCTGGTTGCCATAATCTTGGGGGTTTTGAGGCTGAACTGCAACCCAGCTTTTGCACTGTCTTCTTTCACCTTCATCATTAGGTTCCTCACCACCTCCTCGCTTTCAGCCATCAAAGTGGTATCATCTGCATATCGGAGACTGTTAACGTTTCTTCCAGCGATTTTAACTCCAGCCTTGGCTTCATCAAGCCCAGCACGTCGCATGATGTGTTCTGCGTACAGGTTGAATAGGTAGGGTGAGGGTATACAACCCTGCCGTACTCCTTTCCCAATCTTAAACCAGTCCGTTGTTCCGTGGTCTGTTCTTACTGTTGCTACTTGGTCGATATACAGATTCCTCAGGAGGCAGACAAGATAACTTGGTATCCCCATACCACCAAGAACTTGCCACTATTGGTGATGATCCACACAGTCAAAGGCTTTAGAATAGTCAATAAAACAGAAATAGATGTTTTTCTGAAACTCCTTGGCTTTCTCCATTATCCAGTGGATATTGGCTATTTGGTCTCTCGTTCCTCTGCCTTTTCTACACCCAGCTTGTACATCTGGCAATTCTCGTTCCATGAATTGCTGGAGTCTACCTTGCAAGATCTTGAGCATTACCTTACTGGCATGTGAAATAAGTGCCACTGTTCAATATTTTGAACATTCTTTAGTGTTTTCCTTTTTTGGTATAGGGATATAAGTTGATTTTTTCCAAGCTGATGGCCATTCTTGTGTATTAGGGATGTACAAATTGTGTACCTTCCGTGCCTCTTGACTTCTGCAGTTTGCGGCCAGTGCTCCGTACCGTCGTTCACAAGCCCCCGGAATTCTCTTTTTTCCCCGCTCCAAAAATTACGAAGTTAAATCTGTACCGACAGCCATAATTCTGCATAACTTCCGTAAGAAAGGCTACTTTTCATAGATATTTATGTATTTTTTCCCCTGCCCTGAGACATGCAGTAATTACTTTCAGCCAAAGCACTTCCTCCTGCTAGGGGCTTCCCAAAACAAGGCTGTCCTAGGTGTGCCTGAGTGATGTGCTCTTTGTTTAAAGGAACACTGTTGAAAGAAAGAAAGAAAGAAAGAAAGAAAGAAAGAAAGAAAGAAAGAAAGAAAGAAAGAAAGCTTTTAAAATGACCATGCCAGTCTGGAGTCCTGCACGAGGTATTATTCCCCCTGCTAGGCTTTCTATTTCCACATCCAGCCTTGTTGGTGACATGGTGAGGCTAAAATGGAGAGGAGAACCAACTCTGTGCATGTCTACTCGGAAGTAAGTCTTACTGAGTTCAATGCAACTTACTCCTACATATGTCAGCACCCCACTTGCCCCCAGCTCAGCTTTGTATTTCCACATCCAGCTCATTAGCAAACCTCCAGTTAGTTATCTCACTGGGTGACTTTGGGCTGGACTTTCACCACTAGATCATACTTCTGTTATGAAACTCATGAAGAAAAAGAGACAGTTAAATGGAAAGTTCTTTCTGAAGCAGTCACACTTCACTTGTACAAATGCAACATGAAGGGAAAGATCAGCAACCTTCTCTTTGTTTGAATAAAAAGCACACTCTGCACATGCTCAGGGAATGGGCAAAATGAGGAATAAACATACCAGGGAATATGAAGAACTATATTCTGTGTGTGTGTGTGTGTGTGTGTAATCTCCCTCCATCCAGCTGTTCCCTGGAACACCCCCCCCCTTCACCCAAGGGCCTTCTGATAACTAACAGGAGGTTTGCTAATGAGCTGGATGTGGAAATACAAAGCTGAGCTGGGGGCAAGTAGGATGCTGACATGTGTAGGAGTAAGTTGCATTGAACTCAGTAAGACTTACTTCTGAGTAGACATGAACAGAGTTGGTTCTCCTCTCCGCTCAGCTTTGTATTTCCACGTCCAGTTCATTATCAGACCTCCTGTTAGTTATCTCAGAAGACCCTTGGGTGAATGGGGGGGATGTTCCAGGGAACAGCTGGACTGAGGGAGATTCCCCCCACACACACACACACACATAATGGAAGAATATAGTTATTCATATTCCCTGGTATGTTTATTCCTCATTTTGTCCATTCCCTGAGCATGTGCAGATCTTTCCCTTCATGCTGCATTTGCTGATCTTTCCCTTCATGCTGCATTTGTACAAGTGAAGTGTGACTGCTTCAGAAAGAACTTTCCATTATACTGTCTCTTTTTCTTCATGAGTTTCATATAACAGAAGTGTGGTGTAGTGGTGAGAGTCCAGCCCAAAGTCACCCAGTGAGATAACTAACAGGAGGTTTGCTAATAAGCTGGATGTGGAAATACAAAGCTGAGCTGGGGGCAAGTGGGGTGCTGACATGTGTAGGAGTAAGTTGCATTGAACTCAGTAAGACTTACTTCCGAGTAGACATGCACAGAGTTGGTTCTCCTCTCCATTTTAGCCTCACAACGTCACCAACAAGGCTGGATGTGGAAATAGAAAGCCTAGCAGGGGGAATAATACCTCGCCTCGTGCAGGGATCCAGACCAGCATGGTCATTTTAAAAGGTTTTATCTTTCTTTCAAACAGCATTGCTTTAAACAAAGAGCGCATCGCTCAGGCACACCTAGGGCAGCCTTGTTTTGGGAAGCCCTGAGGAGGAGGAAGTGTTTTGGCTGAAAGTAAATGGAGACAGAGGATTTCAATTGAAAAAGGACACCCACAAACAAGGCGGTGAGCACAATTCATTTTTTTTAAAAAAACTTATGTTTTTATTATCAAAATATACTACCTTGCGTTTTTATTTATGAAAATTTCACGACTCTATGCGGATGACCAAAAAAAACCCGCATGACTGCTGGCTCGCAGGACCTCGTGGTGCCGTTCCACAGAGTATTCCATGGCACAGACTGAAGGGAATTCGATCCCATTTCAGTCCGTGGCGGAATTCTATGACATCCCTAATTGTGTTTTCCAAATTTGCTGGCATATGGCATGCATCACCTTAACAGCATCATCTTGCAAGATTTTAAACAGTTCAGCTGGGATACCGTCGTCTCCTGCTGCCTTGTTATTAGCAATGCTTCTTAAGGCCCATTTAGGGATGTCAAAGAATTCCACCACCGATCTCGGTGAAGCCGAATGCCAGTGCATTCGGCCCCCCGAAATCTGTGGCGGAACGGCCTGCCCCCCCCCCACGGATCCCCCTGGGATGAGACTTACCTGGGGCGGATCTTCCGGGCAGCGGCGGCGGTGGGCGGTCTTCTGACCGGCTGCCGCCGCCGCCGCCATTTCCAGGCTTGTGTGGGAAAAAAAAAAAAAAAAGACGTGAAAGGCTACGTAAAGATTTACGTAGCCTATCATGGCTAGATTTAAAAGAAAAAGAAAAAAAGACGTGATAGGCTACGTAAATCTTTACATAGCCTATCATGGTTGGGGGTGGGTTTAAAAAAAAAATGCGTACGCAAATGGCAGCGGCTACGGCCGCTGCCATTTGCGTTCCTTCTTTTTACTGTCTTAATCAACGTAAATATTTACGTAGACTATGATGGTGAAAATCAAAGGGAACGCAAATAGCATAGTGGGCGCTATTTGTGTCCCCTTTTGATTTGCCGTTTTAGCCTACGTAAAGATTTACATAGGCTAAAATGGTGAATGAAAAAGGGACGCAAATAGCGCCTGCTACGCTATTTGCGTTCCCCTTGATTTTCGCCGTCATAGTCTACGTAAATATTTACGTAGATTAAGATGGCCAAAAAGAAGGAACGCAAATGGCAGTGGCCGTAGCTGCCACCATTTGCGTACGCGGTTGTTTTTTGTTGTTGTTGTTTTACCCAGAACCCTCCGCGGCCGGAAATCCAGCTGTGGACAGCTCTGGCCTGGCCGGGCCAGGCCTGGCCAGCTGCTCCGCAGAGCTGCTGCGGAGCACAGCCGGCCATTCGAGGATTCCAGGGGGAGGAACGGAGCGCCTCCCCCCCCCGGCCAGGATTCTGGGGGGAGGGACGGAATGCCTCCCCCCCCCACCATCAACATAATCCATGAAAGGTAAGTCACTTTCGTACATCCCTAGGCCCATTCAACCTCACTCTTCAGGATGTCTGGCTCTAGCTCACTGACCACGCCATCAAATCTATCCCCGATATTATTATCCTTCCTATACAGATCTTCCTATACTTTTGCCACCTTTTCTTGATCTCTTCTGCTTCTGTTAGGTCCTTGCCATCTTTGTTTTTGATCATACCCATTTTTGCCTGGAATTTACCTCCGATGTTTCTAATTTTCTGGAAGAGGTCTCTTGTCCTTCCTATTCTATTATCTTCTTCCGCATCCATGCAAAGCTTGTTTAAAAATAATTCCTTATCTCTTCTGGCTAACTTCTGGAATTTTGCATTTAATTGGGCATATCTCCCCCTATCACTGTTGCCTTTTGCTTTCCTTCTTTCTTGGGCTGCTTCCAGTGTCTCAGCAGACAGCCATCTTGCCTTCTTGGTTTTCTTTTTCTTTGGGACGTTTCTTATTGCTGCCTCCTGAACAATGTTGCAAACTTCTGTCCATAGTTCTTCCGGGACCCTATCTACTAAATCTAGTCCCTTAAATCTATTCTTCACCTCCACTGCATATTCATGAGGAATATGAGTGAGCTCATATCGAACTGATCTGTGGGTCTTCCCTATTCTCTTTAGTCTGATTCTAAATTGTGCAATCAGAAGTTCGTGATCTGAACTACTTCTCTAGGGTCCTACAGTCAGCTCCAGGTCTTGTTTTTACCCACTGTACAGATGTCCACCACATTTGGCTACAAAGGGTGTAGTCAATCTGATTTCAGTGTCGACCATCTGCTGAAGTCCATGTATAAAGTCGACTCTTAGGTTGTTGGATGAGAGTGTTTGTTATGCACAGTGAGTTGTCTTGACAAAATTCTATCAGCCTATGTCCCACTTCATTTTGTTCTCCCAGACCATGCTTGCCTGTAATTCCAGGTGTCGTTTGACTACCCACCTTAGCATTCCAGTCTCCTGTAATGAAAATAACATCTCATTCTGGCATATTTTCCAGTAGTTGCTGCAAATCCTCATAGAACTGATCTACTTCTGCTTCTTCAGCATCTGTGGTTGGGGCGTATATTTGGATCACTGTGATGTTAAATGGCTTACCCTGAATTCAAATTGAGATCATTCTGCCATTTTTTGGATTGTATCCAAGCACTGCTTTAGCCATTTTATTATTAATTATGAAGGCTACTCCATTTCTTCTGTAGTCCTCTTGTCCACAGTAGTAGATCTGGTGGTCATCTGATGTGAAGTGGCCCATTCCAGTCCATTTCAGTTCACTGACACCCAAAATGTCTATATTTAATCTTGACATCTCCCCAATTACCACATCCAATTTGCCCTGGCTCATAGATCTAACATTCCAGGTTCCTATGATGGGTTGATCTTTAGAACATTGGATTCGTTGTTCACCACCAGCACCATCAGCCACTAGCCGACCTTTCGGCTTTGAGCTAGCTGTGTCATCACATCTGGGGCTAGTTGAACTTCTTCTCTGTTCCTCCCCTGTAGCATTTTGAACATCTTCCAACCTGGGAGTCCAATCTTCCGATGGTATACCAACATATCTCTGGTTGTACTGATCCATTTAGTTTTCATGGCAAGAATACTGGGGTGGGTTGCCATTACCTTCCCCAGGGATCGTAATTTAGTCTGACCTCTCTGCCATGACCTTCCCGTCTTGGGTGTCCCTTCACGGTTTAGCTCATGGCATCACTGAGGTGCTCAAGCTCCAGCACCACAACAAAGTAACAATCTCCTTTGCTGGAGAATTTTCATAGTATCAATTACCTATTACAGGCCATAGAGTCCAACCCCCTGCTCACTGCAAGAACCCAGTTTAAAGTATCCCTGACAGATGGCTGTCTAGTCTCTGCTTGAATACCTCCAGTGACAGAGAACTGACCACCTCCCTAGGCATCTGGACCCATTGTCTGACTGCTCTGATATGATATTCAACTAAAATCCACCTTCATGTACCTTAAGCCTGTTTGTTTGTTTGTTTGTTTGTTTAAAACATTTGTATATCATTAAGGTCTCAGGGATCCTTACAAAGAAAATCAATTTAAACAGTATGAAACAATAAAGAATTTAAACAGCTAAAAGGCACATTAAAACATTCAACAGGCTATGTTATTTCATGTCCTACAGCCTTGGATGCTAGAGACAAGGTTGTGGCCTTCTCCTTCAGGTCCTTGAAAAGTGCTATGCTATCTCCTCTCTGTCTACTATTCTAAAGGATAAACATACCTTAATCATCTCTGTTGCCTAACTCGTTACAATTTATCTGAATCCTTCTTAAAGTGTGATGTCCAGAACTGAGCTTAGTATTCGAGGTGAGGTCTGACCAGCACAGTGTAGGGTGCCATGATTACTTCCCGTGATTTTGAAACTATACTTCTATTGATGCCACCTGAAAATGCATTCGCCTTCTTTCCAGCCACATCACACTGCTGACTCATATTCAGCTGGTGGTAGACAACAAGCCCAAGATTCTTGTCATATGTACCAGCTAGGCATTCCCCATCTTACACCTGTGCATTTGATTTCCCCATCCCAAATGAAGAACTTTGCCCTTGCCTCTGTGAAATTTCATTCTGTTCCATTCTGCCCCGTTTTCTAACCTATCAAGATAATTTTGAATTTTGTTGCTGTCTTTAAGCTAATAGCTACCACACCAATTTTGGGTCATCTGCACATTTGATAAGCATTTCCCCAACTCTTCCTCCAAGTCACTACTAAAAATGTTGATGAGTACAGGGCCCAGGACCAAGCTCTGCAGTACCCAGTGCAATATCTCCCTCCAGTTTTATTAGGAACCATTGATGATGGTTCATTGAGCATGCCTCTTTGACTATGAGCTTCATCACATGAGGCTTTTTGTTTCACAGTTCACCAGGGCTCCTGTTTCTGCATTTTAGGTGACATAAATATCAGCTTTTTACACAGGCATGTTCTCTGCAGCCTTGGGGCAGAGAGCGAGTTGTGAATCAAGTATCTATCTCTTGCATTCTCTCTCTCTCAATCTCTGCTAAGCAGCATGGGGGGGGGTGGCTTCATTGCTGGCAGCTGTTTACATGGGGGGGGTCACCGTCTTCTTCCTCCTCACCGGCCAGCTCCGCACTCAGTTTGAGCCTCTCCTAACCCGGCGAAGAAAATTATTTTCCCAGCCCAGATCGACAGGCAGGCATGCGGGGGGGGGGGGTTGTGATTTTCCTACTAGCCCAATGGCTTCTTTTTCCCAGGCTGTGGTTATCGCAGAACTGCACGCACTTACACACAGCCATTAAAGCGGGTTTACATCTCAATAATGGATTATCTCCGTTTTATTGATATATTTATTTATTTAGGGTAATAAAGATTAAAAAAGATTAAAAAAAAAAAGCTGGATGTGCCATGGAGGTTGACAGCATTATGTAAATGACCCGTAAAACAGAAGTGTGCATTCCTTTAAAAAAGAAATGAAACATGAAATCAATGTGTTCTCATTTCTTCTACATTTGTTTAATGTAAAGAGAATGTAAAAAAGACAAAGAGAAGACAAGAATGTGAAAAAATAAAATAAGATTGCAGACCTCTTGAAGAGTAGGGATGTACGAAAGTCACTTACCTTCTCCAAGGGTGACATTCGCGGTGGGGGGGAGGCGCTCCGTCCCTCCACCCGAAATTCTCCCCAGCTGGTTCAGCTTGGCTCCACAGCGACTCCGTGGAGCCACCAGCCGGGGCCGCCCGCAGCCCGACATCCGGCCGCTGGGCTGCACAGGAACGCAAATGGAGGCCGCTGTAGCCGCCGCCATTTGCATCCCTGTATTTTTGCCATCATAGGCTACGTATATGTTTACGTAGCCTATCATGGAAAAAGAAAAAAAAG
This sequence comes from Heloderma suspectum, assembly GCF_057233095.1. NCBI lineage: Eukaryota > Metazoa > Chordata > Lepidosauria > Squamata > Helodermatidae > Heloderma > Heloderma suspectum. The sequence continues at coordinate 87,159,298 of NC_139463.1, read as the reverse complement.
GGAACACAAATGGCGGCAGCTACAGCGGCCTCCATTTGCGTTCCTGTTTTTTGCTGTGATAGGCTACGTAAATATTTACGTAGCCTATCACGGCCTCCGCTGGGATGCAAATGGCGCCCCTGCGTTAGCCGTGATAGGCTACGTAAGTATTTACGTAGCCTATCATGGTAATAATGAAGAAGCGAATGGCGGCCACAGATGTGGCCACCATTCGCAAAGTAGCGTGAACGCACCAGGTAAGTGTACTGTTTCGCGCGCCTTTCACGGGGTGGGGGGCTTTGTTCCACCATGGATTTTGGGGGGCCGAATGCACTGGCATTCGGCCTCACTGAGATCCGTGGCGGAATTCTCTGACATCCCTATTGAAGAGTTGCTGTAGCAGTCAATGAATTTAATTCTAAAACCTGCCTGTGAAAGAAACGATGTATGTTATCTCATTACTGCCACTATCTGCGATAGAACAATATGTGGGTTATCCCACATAACCACATAAAAGAAAAATAACTTTTTCAGATATTTCAGAGCTATGAAACTCATTGCCACAGTTTCTAATAAAGTATCTAATTGTTGTTGTTGTTGTTCAGTCGTTAAATCGTGTCCAACTCTTCGTGAACCCATGGACCATAGCACGCCAGGCCTTCCTGTCCTCCGCTCTCCCCCGGAGTGTGCTCAAGTGCATATTCATTGCATCGGTGATGGTATCAAGCCCTCTCATCCTCTGCCATCCCCTTCTCCTTTTGCCTTCAATCATTCCCAGCATCACAGTCTTTTCCAGTGACTTTTCTCTTCGCATTAGGTGGCCAAAATAGTTGAGCTTCAGCTTCAGTATCTGTCCTTCTAATGAGCAGTCAGGGTTGATTTCTTTTAGGATTGACTGATTCGACCTCCTTGCAGTCCAGGGGACTCGTAAGAGTCTTCTCCAGCACCACAGTTCAAAAGTATCAATTCTTCGGCGCTCAGCCTTCCTTAATAGTCCACTTCTCACAGCCATACGTTACTACTGGGGAAACCATAGCTTTGATTAGACGGACCTTTGTCGGCAAGGTGATGTCTCTGCTTCTTACTATGCTGTCTAGGTTTGCCATAGCTTTCCTCCCAAGGAGCAAGCGTCTTTTAATTTCATGGCTACAGTCACCATCTGCAGTGATCTTGGAGCCCAAGAAAATAAAATCTGTCACTGCTTCCATTTCTTCCCCTTCTATATGCCAGGAAGTGATGAAGCCAGATGCCATGATCTTCGTTTTTTAATGTTGAGTTTCAAACCAGCTTTTGCACTCTCCACTTTCACCCTCAACAAGAGGCTCTTGAGATCCTCTTCACTTTCTGCCATTAGGGTGGTATCGTCTGCGTATCTGAGGTTGTTGATAATTCTCCCGGCAATCTTCATTCTGACCTGTGATTCATCCAACCCGGCGTTTCTCATGATGTACTCTGCATATAAGTTGAATAAGCAGGGTGATAATATGCAGTCTTGTCGTACTCCTTTCCCAATTTTGAACCAATTGGTTGTTCCATGTCTGGTTCTTACTGTTGCTTCTTGACCCTTGTACAGGTTTCTCAGGAGACAGGTAAGGTAGTCTGGTACTCGCATCTCTTTAAGAATGTGCCACAGTTTGTTGTGATCCACACAATCAAAGGCTTTAGCGTAGTCAATGAAGCAGAAATAGATGTTTTTTCTGGAATTCTCCATGATCCAGTGAATGTTGGCAATTTGATCTCTAGTTCCTCTGCCTCTTCGAAACCCAACTTGTACTTCCGGTAGTTCTCAGTTCACATACTGCTGAAGCCTAGCTTGCAGGATTTTGAGCATCACCTTGCTGGCATGTGAAATGAGCGCAATTGTACAGTAGTTTGAACACTCTTTGGCATTGCCCTTCTTGGGAATTGCAATGTAAACTGACCTTTTCCAGTCTTGTGGCCATTGTTGAGTGTTCCAAATGTGTTGGCATACTGAGTGCAGCACTTTAACAGCATCAGCTTTCAGGATTTTAAATAGCTCAGCTGGAATACTGTCATCTCCGCTAGCTTTGTTGTTACTAATGCTTCCTAAGGCCCACTTGACTTCACTCTTGAGGATGTCCAGCTCAAGTTCAGGGACTGCACTATCATGGCTATCAGGGACATTAAGATCTTTCCTGTATAGTTCTTCTGTTTATTCTTTCCACCTCTTCTTAATCTCATCTGCTTCTGTTAGGTCCCTGCCTTCTTTGTCCTTTATCATGCCCTTTTTTGCACAAAACATTCCCTTGAGATCTCCGATTTCCTTGAAGAGATCTCTAGTCTTTCCCATTCTATTGTTTTCCTCGATTTCTTTGCATTGTTCCTTTCAGAAGGCCTTCTTGTCTCTCCTTGCTATTCTCTGGAACTCTGCATTCAGTTGGATATATTTTCCCCTTTCTCCTTTGCTTTTCACTTCCCTTCTTTCATGAGCGACTTGTAAAGCCTCATCAGACAGCCACTTTGCTTTCTTGCATTTCTTTTTCTTTGGGATGGATTTCGTTGCTGCCTCCTGAACAATGTTACGGACCTCCGTCCATAGTTCCTCAGGCACTCTGTCTATCAGGTCTAATCCCTGAAATCTATTCCTCACCTCCACTGTATATTCATCAGGGATATGATTTAGGTCATACCTGAATGGTTTAGTGGTTTTCCCTACGTTCTTCAATTTAAGCCAGAATTTTGCAATAAGAAGCTCATGATCTGAGCCACAGTCAGCTCCAGGTCTTGTTTTGACTGACTGTATAGAGCTTCTCCATCTTTGGCTGCAAAGGACATAATCAATCTGATTTCGATATTGACCATCTGGTGATGTCCATGTGTAGAGTCGCCTCTTGTGCTGTTGGAAAAGAGTGTTTGCTATGATCAGCGTGTTCTCTTGGCAAAACTCTATTAGCCTTTGTCCTGCTTCATTTTGTACACCAAGGCCATGCTTGCCTGTTATCCTGGTGATTTCTTGACTTCCTACTTTAGCATTCCAATCCCCTATGATGAAGAGGACACCTTTTTTGGTGTTAGTTCTAGAAGGTGTTGTAAGTCTTCATAGAACCGATCAACCTCAGCTTCTTCGGCCTCCGTGGTTGGGGCATAGATTTGAATTACTGTGATGTTGAATGGTTTGCCTTGGATTCATACTGAGTTCATTCTATCGTTTTTGAGATTGTACCCCAGTACTGCTTTTCCCACCCTTTTGTTGACTATGAGTGCTACTCCATTTCTTCTAAGGGATTCTTGCCCACAGTAGTAGATATGATGGTCACCTGAATTAAATTCTCCCATGCTTGTCCATTTGAGTTCGCTGATTACCAAGATGTCAATGTCCAATCTTGCCATCTCACGTTTGACCACCTCCAGCTTACCTTGATTCATTGATCTGACATTCCAGGTTCCTAAACAATATTGTTCTTTACAGCATCAGACTTTCTTTTCACCACCAGATACATCCACAGCTGAGTGTCCTTTCGGCTTTGGCCCAGCCGCTTCACTCTTTCTGGCACTACTTGAAAATTCCCTCTGCTCTTCCCCAATAGTATATTGTACAAGTTCCATCCTGAGGGGCTCATCTTCCAGCTTCATATCTTTTAGCCTTGTGATACGTTCCATGGGGTTTTCTTAGCAAGAATACTGGAGTGGGTTGCCATTTCCTTCTCCAGTGGACCACATTTTGTTAGAACTCTCTGCCATGACCTGTCCATCTTGGGTGGCCCTGCACGGCATAGCTTATGGCTTCACTGAGTTACTCAAGCCCCTTCGCCACAACAAGGCAGTGATCCATGAAGGGGAAAGTACCTAATTAGACCTCACCATTAGCAGTGCTTCCCTCAGCTATAAAATCATTCATTTCTGCCATCAAAATAAACCCTTTATACTGAAACAAAACACAGGAACCTGGATCCCATGGTGTAGGCATGGGATTGACACCATCACTAGAACCAGCCTTTCAAACAGTACAAAAATTAAGATGTGTATTAAAGAGAATGCTTTATAAAATAATGGGCTGAGATTGCTTGACGTTTCATAAATAAAATATGTTTGGTTACCATTCCTAATAGCTCAGAGAGTGTCTAGATGGAGGTGTTGGGGGAAGTGCAAGCATGAAGACTCCTTTCTGGATCCTTCACATGTGGGGGTGATGGGGAATTGCCAGAGTCAAAGGGTCCCAAATTCTGCCTGCCTTAGGTCTTTCTCCAGCTCTGATGCCTGGAGTCGATTGCCAGATGAACAGTCAGTCTCTCTCTCTTCCCCACCAACTCAGTGGGATGCAACTGAAACAGCCTCTCACTCTCTCTTACCTATCATTCCAGATAGATAAGAGAGTCTTCCCCAGCTAGATTTCCCTTCAGTCCAGATTTCCCTGAACTCTGCCCCAACCAATTCCTAGGGATGTACGAAAGTCACTTACCTTTCCGACGGGATGATTCGCGGTGGGGGGGAGGTGCTCCGTATCTCCCCCCAAAATCCTAATCCGGCCAGCTCTGCTCCACCAGGCAGCAGGACATCTGGCCGCTGGGCAGCCTTCCAGGAAAAAAAAACTGCGTACGCATATAGCGGCGGCTACGGCGGCCGCCATTTGCATTCCCTTTTTTTTCGCTGTTTTAGCCTACATAAATATTTACGTAAGCTATTATAGCGAAAAAAAGGAAATGCAAATAGCCACTATGCTATTTGCATTCCCCTTTTTTTTGCCATAATAGCTTATGTAAATATTTACGTAGGCTAAAACTGCAGGAAAAAAGGGAATGCAAATTCCGTACCACTACGGCAGCCGTGATTTGCGTACACAGGTTTTTCATTTTAGCTTGCCGTGATAGGCTACGTAAGTATCTACGTAGCCAATCATGGCAAAGGCAGCTACGCAAATGGCATGGTCACTACCATTTGTGTGGCTGCCTTTGCTGTGATAGGCTATGTAAATACTTACATAGCCTATCACGGCAGCCTGGCCGGATGCAAATGGCAGCCACTATGGCAGCCACCATGTGAGTCCACAGCAGCCGGCTGAGAGACCAGCTGCCACCGCCGCCACCGGAGCCGCTGCCGGAGCTGCGGCCGCCGGAACATCGACCCTAGGTAAGCTTCGTCCCGGGGGGGATTATGCAGGGGGGCGGGGGTGGGAGGCCGTTCCACCACGGGTTTCGGGGGGCCAAATTCTCCGCCATCCCTACAAATTCCTTACACACAGGAATAGATGCTGTACAGCACTCGTCCTCTGCCTCCAGCTCTTCCTACTTCTGTTTTTTAGGATATTTTATAAATGTTTTATGAAGTACTTGCTGAAGTTCCTGAAATATAGAATGCATAACTCAGTTTGCTCATAAAATTATAACGTTTGGTATACTAAATTTAAAAGTATACTTTATTGAGACGACAATTACAAATTTACTGCATTAAATTTTAAACGTTTCTCATTTTAATGATAATTATGTGAGAAAACCAAGTTATATGTAATGTATTTTATGTTCCTAAATTAACAAAGTGACTGTAAATCTTTAAAGAGCTGTAAAAATATGAGAATTGCATATTTTTCAATTATGAACTAAACTTTCATTATTTTCCAGAAGAAAATAAAAAACAAATGCCCAAACACACAAATTTATACCATCGAAAATTTCCTGGTATTTTATGTAAGAATTGGTGAGAATTTAATTTCAGTCCAGTTTTCATAGGAATAACAAAATTGGTGAAGATCTCCATATCTGGGACAAAAAAAAACCTTGCAGGGTTTTGTTTTCTTTTTAAATACATGTGGGAAAAAACTGAAACTGACATATTCGCCCACTCCTAATTCATGTCCCTAGGTGCTGGAGGTGCTGGTGGTGTGGAATGGCAAATATTAAGCCTGCCTTCTGAATCATGCATATCTGGGGTGTGATGGGGGAATTGCCAGAATTGAATGTCTGCTCAACTCTGTCTGCCTGCCTGGTTATAACTGCGCTGAAAACATAGTTTTATTCTTCCAGAAACCCAAAGCGTTTCAGCCAAATTATTAGTAATGTCCTTCCTTGGGACCATAAAAACAGAAAATATCTTAGTATATCATCAATAACTACTAACATCAAATAATACACATTGCAAAAATGGTATATGTATACTTACAATTCTTATACCAATCAAAGCAGTGCCTTGCAGAAACACTGACTGCCCACTCTGTCAGCCTGTGCCTCTTAACTGATGTGAGGAAGGAGCCAGAATTCAAATGGGAAAGCCTGCTCGTTCTGCTATTATGGGGGAAGAAGCCAACTCATGTCTACAAACCTACCTGCGGAATCTTGTAAGTCTCTGAGATTGTGGCAATCTCAAGAGAGATGAGAGTGTACATTCCTCCAATGATGGCTACCGAATTGTTCTTCAGATCACACTTGTAGTTCGCGTGGAATCTATGCAGTGTAGAAAGCATGCCAAGGGTGGCCATATAAGTAATCTGTGGATTGTAGTAGCTCTCAGAGATGCGAAACCCCAAAGTGACATTAGGTAAGAGTGAGGGATTTTCATTGATCTCCTTTATAGCAAATACTAAGGCTAGGATATGCTGGTAATTCTTTGGCATCACACTGCAATAGAAGATACATATTGTGTACTGAAACAATAACAATAGCTGAAGCATCTTAGAGAAATCGGATTTCTTATGGGCTTGATTTTCTTTGATGGGACATTACTTGCTCTTCTGCATTATGTGTAGCATCAGGATTCTACACTGCATGAAATTATTCCAGCTCTGTGTTGCTCCTGGAATGCTTCCTGTAATAATATGGTCCCAGGCATAATGCCACAAAACAAAGTCAAAAACTGATCAAGTTTCCACTTGCACCATAGAGAGGCCATGTGAAAGAACAGGAAAAAAGTCTTTTTTGCCTTTATTTCTTTAACTTTCATTTCATGTTAGAATTAAGTGATGGAAAAAATAAATTAATTCTTACCAATTACAATCAATTACCAATAACAAACAAAACCACTGAAAAACCAAAAGTGGCCCATATACATTTTTTCTTATTGAATGGAAACCATTTTTTAAGCTTTCAGTTGCATAATAATCTGCTCCAAGTTATTATGGGCTGAGCAAAAAGATGCTATGGGTGTGGAGGAGAAGTCCTTACATGAGTTCCTTCATGAACGCTGGAGGTGGCTTTGCACTGAATTTTGTAGAGGGGTGCAGGAAAGAGAACATAGAAGCAATCTCTCCGATGACAAGGTCTTCCGGTTGATCAAACTCATGCCCACTCACAATGTGGTCACTTACTCTGCATTTACTGGAAGGAGTCTTCATGCTGGGATGAAGAGAATCTCTCTTGCACACAACATGTGGCAGCAGCACAAGCACAAGCACAACTGCTCTGCTTCCTCCAGAGCAGTTAATGTCTCAGCACTGGGCTGTTTTCAACCTGCTTTGAATGGGAGCCGACCCTACTGAAAATTTGGTCAATTTATATCAGATATGACTTCACCCATTCCCCCATTCTTTGTTTCAAAACGTTTAGGAGGGCTTGGTACTGCTTCATGCACAGCTATATCCCCATGGAGATTTAGACCCTTTCCTGTACTCATGCAACAAACAAGACGCAGAAATGGAGCAATCCTTTGCCAGAGAGATGGCGCTAGTAGTTGCCGACTTCTCAAGCTACTTGTATTAGTTTTTTTCCTGAGAGAAATCCTGGGACAGTCCTGCAGTGCAGACATCCCCTGAAAGGATCAACACCCCCACGGACAGAGCCTCTGGCCCTTCTGCACTGCTCTGAGCATTGTGGATGTCTTTTATAGGATTTTCCAATATTATTGTAAATTTTTCTTGAGGCCTCTAGATGTCCCCTGGGGCTTAGTGAGGAGCACAGTTAATCAGGGACGTGCCGATAATTACAGGGGAGGAAACTCCCTTCCCCGGTGCTGCCATTACTGTGGCACAGAAAGGAGTCAAACAACAGCTGCGGCAGCCGGTGGCAGGTGTCCTGGTGCGCCCGGCCTCCCTTAGCCCAAAGCAAGGGGAATGTCAGCCGGCTTCCTGCTCAGGCAGTTTTGGTATGGAAGACACAGAAGTAATTCCTCATATCATTGAGCATCTGCACCCACTTGGCCACAGCCCCACAACATGAGGAATTGTGTGTGCTGCTCTGAAACAGTCTGCAGCTTTTTAAATCTCAACCTATATCTTAAAAAAGCAGAGACAGCGAGGGTACCATCCCTTCAAGAGAGTCACCAGCCTCCAAACTCGGAGGCTACTGACTATCCTACACAGGGCGGCCACAGCACAGGATAGAGGGTTGAGCATCTAGCTGCAGCTTCAGGGAAGAGGACAGAGGGGGACTGGAGACCCAATAGGAAACTCCAAAATAGCTTCTGCGGTCTCCTCTCCTCCCCGTTTCCAGAAATTCCCCCATTTTCACCCTCACCGAGCTCCATTTATAAGCATGGTGATGGCGGCAGGTTGGAAGGAGCTGTGCTGGCTATGAGGGGGCAGGGTAGGGGGCGGGGAGCGCAGTTTCTGGGAACTGAGGTTGGATGACCTTGTTTCCCAGAAACCAAAAAAAAATCCTATGGCTGCCTAGATAATGTCTAGTGGCATGGGACTGCTCTCTTAAAAGAGGACAAGAATTTAAATTTCAGTGATATACCTAGATACAGCAAAATATATAGAAAGTGAGTGAGTGAGTGAGTGAGTGAGTGTATGTGTGTGTGTGAGAGAGAGGGAGGGAGGGAGGGAGGGAGGGAGGGAGGGAGAAGGGGGGAGAGAGAGAGGAGGCCAACACTACCATTATGCAGAGTCATGCACCTGCCTCAGGCATCAGATTTTGGGAATCAGGTTGTTGTTTAGTTTGTCATTCTTGCATTTTTAAGGTCTAAGATGAGGAGGGGGGATAGCAGAATTTTCTGCCTCATGTGCCAGAGTAGCCTGGCTTGACTTGGGTGGGTGAGGAGTGCGAGTTGTCGATCCTCCCAAGGCAACCAATTGTCTGGGGCCAGCCTTGATGTCTGACTGAGAAGAGGGGTGGTGTAGGAGTGGGACCTTGAAGATAATTTTTTACTGTTTTATTATATGCTGTACATCGCCCAGAGTGGCTGGGTGACCAGCCAGATGGGCGATTAATAAATTTAATAATAAATAAATAAATAAATAAATAATATTAACATATTAAATTTAAGCACTGAGCATTAAACAGCATTGAGTATATGAATTGTATCCTCAACTCCTGTCCATCTTGACTTATTACACTGAAGGGGGGGGTGGCTGGCTGGGTCCAGGAGGATGTAAATTACTCTTTGAGAGAGGAGAGAGGTACCAGTGTTCTTAAAAACTGCACTAATCAGGCTGTTCCTGAAAAATAACCTAAGGTTGGCCCAGAAGTGGAGGAGAATGAGGAACTTCCCTGGTCACCCTTTGGGATAACCTTTGCTGAGAGAAAGATGGGAGTGCAACCGTGTTGGTTCTGTTGGACCCCACAGTGGCTTTTGATACCATTGACCATGGTATCCTTCTGGATCAGCTCTCTGGGTTGGGAAACTGGGGCACTGTTTTACAGTAGTTCCATTGCTACTTGGATGGGCATTTCCAGAAGAGGAAATCAGAAGACAAAAGGCCAAATCCCTTGTGCATCCAGAACACAGTTCCACAGCTAGGGCTCACCGTGCTGAAGTCCCCAGTAGAACAAATGACTGCTGAACCATCCAGCAACGTCAGAGCAGAACTTCAGCTTCACAGTGAGGCACATGGGATCCTGCTGGAAAGGCATTCCAGTCTAGGATAAATAATAATAGGTTTTAGTATATGTTGTTGTATATATTGTCCATACAAGTTTAGATAAATGGTTTTTAAACTTTGTCTATTGTATTTTAATGTTTTAACTTTTGTATACCACCCAGAGAGCTTCCGGGACTATGACCGGATATGGTAGCGAAGGTGGAAAATCAGAGCACATTAAGGGGAAATACCGGGATATTAGGGTATTGAAAGCGGGAGCACGGAAGTGGGAAATTCAGGTTCCAATTCGAGGAGCATACTGCATAGTGTGAAAGGCGGGCGGTGAAACCTCATTGGAAGCGAAAAAAGGCGGTAAGTGTAGATCCAGCCATACTGCTTGTCTGGAAATTCCTGTGTTTGAGCTAGTGATATGCTGAATATTTGGATTCTTCCATTTGGGGCCTTTGCGGGTGGGGGTGAAATGAAAACTCTGGGGAAAGAGGCTTAATAGGTGAGAATTTTGAATGACTATCTCCTTCTCCCAGTTTTCCTAGGCTGCCAAAGCTTCTCTGCAAAGCAAGAGCAACTGAGCTTTTACAGCAAGATAGGAGTTTTTCTAAAGCTCCGGAAGTCCTACTTGTTCTTCTTTGCAATAGTCTGGGACGCTGAGAGAAGCTTCTGCAGCCTGGGAGTTTGTCCTGAATGTCTACAGGAGAGGGTGAGGTTACATGTTCCCAAAGGAGTTCAGGAAGTCCTGCCAGGCTGGAGAAGCCTGTTTGTAAAGAGCCTCGTGCTGGAGGCATTTTTCAAGGAAAGAAAGAAAGAACGAACGAACGAAAGAAAGGATCCTTCAGCCACTTCCTGAATTTGAAAAAGGCATGTGGAAACCCAGTCCCTCTCCCCAAGTAGAAGATTCTCACCCTCCTTGAGAAATAGGCAGAAAAAATAATGCCTCTTTTACAGGGAGAGAAAAAAGTCCTGAAATTAGGGGGCAGGATTCAGATTGAATTTGAACTTGTTACAGCCTGCTGACCTGGCCTTTGGTGCTGACCAAGACTAACTCCTGGGAGAGGTATCCTTGCACTGTCATAAGCAAGACAGTTGACTGAAATATTGAAATACTGAAGTATTCCCAGCTGATAGAATTTATGGGAAATCAGGACAGGATCACTTATGCTGCAGATCATGGAACAAGTCTTAATGTGGTTTAAAACAGAACGTGTCTTGCAAGCAATATAATGGAGCAACACCAATGGCACCATCCATTGGAGGATGAAGCTTCCTTTCCAGACACACATTCTTCCATTTCCTTCAACAGCATTTAATTCCATTGAATGTCAGCTCATGCTGTTGATATGTTGTTTCTAGCTTGTCTCGTCAGCCGATGTCTGCATCAGAGTCTGTCTTTTCCCTCTATAGTTCTTTGGACATACTACTTCTTGCACCTCAAGATTCCTTTGTGGCTGTTGGGGACTTTGCTGAACCTGCACACTGAGGTTACTTTTCATGGAAGATCCAGAAGTGGAGCGCTCTTCGGAGAAATTGGTGGGCTTGAGGTGCTGATTGCTGAAGTTACTCACAATTTGTTCCCTTTCATACAAATCACAGGACAATAAATCAATGGGAGCAAACATGCACTCCATCAGAGTGACAGAACCCTGTGTGCTCCTGCCCTTGCGCAAACATTTCTAGCACTAGAAAAGGCTCTTATGACCATTTTTAGTCCTCGTTACTTATTTTTCTCATGGCCTCCAGATATTCCTTTGGGACTTTGCTGGCAGAAAAATTACTCAAGGACATGCTGATAATTACAGGGGAGGTAAATTGCCCCCACGCAGAACACCTGGAGAAAGGTGCTGTTTTCGCCAGAGATCTTACAAGGAGGACTCGAAACTGTTTTTTCTTGAAATAAGAAGCAGTATGGCACACCCATATTTGCATGCCTAGAGCCAAAGTCAGATCAGCCTGCTGTAATTAGTTTGAGTTCATGGGCCAAATGGCTGACAGAGGGGTTAGTGAGAATAAGTGAGATCACATTTTAATACAGAAATGGGAACCACATTGGAACCACAGCCTGGAGTCTCAATCTTGATCTCTTTATGGCAGGGGTGGGCAACTTGTGACCCTCCAGATATTTTGGCTGACAACTCCCATCAGCCCTCACCAGCATAGCCAATGATGAGAGATGGCGGGAGCTGCAGTCCAACAACATCTGGGAGGGGGGCACAAGTTGCCAAACCAGGCTTTATGGAGATTAGGGTTAATAAATAACATCCCCTCTCCTTTCTCCATGCATTGGTGCCTACAAGGTAATAATGAAGACCAAGTGCATTTGAGAATCAGAATTATGTGGGGGTTGGAGGTGCATTGGGGGTTGGCACTACCTCTCCTGACCTCCGGTAGTCTGATTTGGCATTTGGACTCTGTCTTGTTGACATGCCACCAGCTGTTGCATCCCCCACATGGCAAGTTGTTCAGCATTCTTGGTCCCAAAGTGGGTAAATATATAGCCCTATTCTCATCCTTAAATCGCAGGATAGGGGATCAGGGTCATATCTCTTGGCCTTGCCCTAGACCGCCATATCCTAAGAGAAGGTGTGCATATGGCTCTACATGGGTGTAGTCACTGTACATGTAATCAGAAACCCTTGGATGGTTGTTATCACTGAAGGAAAACACAAAATTGAAGAATAACCATTTCTCACAAACCATTGGTTTTAGTTCATTTTATTATTTTTTTGTTGGCATTTTAGACATATTTTTTTTTTTTGTGGATCAATGCAGAGAGAGCAAATATGCTGGTTAATCCAAGGGATGTTTACTTAGAAATACAAGCTGTTGCACTCACTAGGACTTTGGACTAGATTGACTGTGCATCTGTCAAAAGGATGCATCCTGTTCAATCATAGAGTAGGACCATTGTCTTTTCTTGTAGGTAACTTGGCCTAATTATTTACAAAATCAGAAAAAAGGAAAGTGACCCTCATAATTTTTAATTCTTGGGTTCCTTTAGTTTGTTCTCCTCATCAGTTGCTCCCTGTTGTTCAGATCAGCCCTCCGCATGAGGATGTAGCATTTCGGGAGAAAGATGCAAACCAGTAAGCCAGCACTGGAGGTTAAAATAGAGAAAATTTCCACAGCCACCATGTATTTCCCTTTGGTGCTCAGGTAGGCTAGGACAAAGGAGAGCCAAACACTGCAAAAGACCAACATGCTGAAAGTGATGAATTTGGCTTCATTGAAACTGTCAGGTAACTTCCTGGCTAAGAAAGCTACTGTGAAGCTGACAATAGACAGAAAGAACATGTAGCCCAGGACACAGTAGAACATGGTGATAGAACCTTCATTACATTCTGCCACAATTTCCCCAGTCAGTGAATGCCTGTCCATATCTGGGAATGGAGGAAAAGTACTCAGCCAACTCACGCAAAGTCCTGTTTGAATCAAGGAGCAGGAAATGACTATCAAATTTGCCACCCTTTTCCCTACCCATTTCCTCATTCTGGATCCTGGTTTGGTAGCCATGAATGCCAGAACCACCATGATGGTCTTTGCCAGAAGAGAAGAAAGTGCAAGTGAGAAGATGATGCCAAAAGCTGTTTGCTGGAGAAGGCAAGTTGATGCTTTTGGCTTTCCAATGAACAAGAAGGAGCAGAGGAAACAGAAAAGGAGAGAGATGAGGAGGATGTAGGTGAGGCTCCGGTTGTTGGCTTTGACTATGGGAGTGTCCTGGTGCTTCACAAAGGTTCCAAGTACCAAAGCTGTGATCAGGGCAAGACCAAGAGCAGAGAAAGCTAAAGTGATCCCCAAAGGTTCTTCATAGGAGAGGTAGGTTATAACTTTGGGAATACATTGGATCTGCTCTATGTTTGAATAATGATCTTCTGAACATTCAGTGCAGAAATCCGTATCTGGAAAGAAAAGAGAGATTGAGAGGTTATGAAATCTACGACAGCAGAGGCCTTGAAACAACAATGTAGCAGGGTTCAAACATCATTTCCTAATTATTCAGCAGTGGCCACATACATACTCCGTAGTCCATATGTGCAAAACAAAAATAAAATAGAGGATGCAAATGTTTCTGAAAAAAATGGCTCCTCCAGGAAATTCCTGACTTGTGTGGTGGAAAGTAGAGGAAGGGGGACTTCCGGTTGGAGCCAATGTCGCCCTTGTAGCGTCCTGTGGAGTCTCCTCAGGATGCTATCTCAAACTGCTTTTTAAAAGGTTGAGAAATCTTTTTATCTCAACCCTGGAATGAAAAGGGGTGGCGAGAGCAGCTCTCAATAAAGTTTTGGAAGAACAGCTCTCTCGGCTTGATAGCAGGATGGCTGAGCTCCAGGGCTAGTCTGCCAGAGCTTAACCATCGCTCAAAGCTGTTTGACCCTCCTAATTAATTAGGAGAAACTAGGGCTGACGTGCCCTAGTTAATTTCTATGGATTAAGAAACGCCAACAACATCTGAGGAATGGAATAAGAAATATCAAGAATATTTGAGGACCTGCAAGATCTGTTTGAAGAGAAGGATGACTACATTAAGGTGACAAAAAGGATCTCCACCCACCCACCCCACACCCCCTTTGGCAAAAGCTGCAAGAAGCGGAGATACAGAGGAGTTACTTGCTCTGATAAAAACTTTGTCCTTGCCATTTGCGGAGCAGGCAAAGAGGCTGGATACCATCCAAAATTCCATTATTGCCCTGCAAGGGGCTATGGATTTAATTAATACCTCTTGGCAAAAAAGGGAGGCGAAGGTTAACGAGTTGCAAGATCGACTGGCAGGGAATGAAACTACATCACAAGCTTTTTTCAATGATTTTTCTTTCAGAATTTCTCAACTGGAGGCGTCAGCATGCAGGGCAAATCTACGTATTATTGGGATTAAATATTTACCTACTGATGTAAATCTGTCTAGTTTTGTAGATAAGTTCCTGCATGAGATACTGCCTGTGCCATCTGATTATTCATTTGATCTTGAGCAGGCATTCCATGTGTCAAATGCCAAAGGGACTGGTTATACGATTATAGCCCAATTTGCAAGTATCTCTACAAAAAATTATATCCTGCATTTGGCAAGAGAGGCTGGAAACCTTTTTTGGAAACAAGATAAAGTTATGCTATTTCCGGAATACATCAAAGAAATTGCTGATCAAAGAAGGCAATTTACTAAGGCAAAAAATTTGGCGAAACAAATGAATTTACAATATCATTTAAAAAATCCTGCTGCATTTTGCATCTTTTCTGAAGGCCTGATGAAGAAGTTCCCAAATCATGAAATGGCGGAGGCGTGGCTAAATGGAAAATAACATGAGACGTCTGTTCCTGCACCGTGATCTGGAATCTACAAACATGTTTTGCTAACTAGTTATGTTTAGTCTGGAAGATACAGGCTAGGTCAGAGATTTTTTTTCTTTTCTTTTTTCTCTCCTTTTCTCTTTTCTAAAACTCTTTCTTTTTAAAATGGATATGATATATTGTACAATGTGTACACTCATTTATATATCTACTACAAAATATATTAGTGATTTTGTGAGGTTGCTTTTAAGCGTATTATATAATATTATAAAAGTTATTAGTGATGTATTATTATTATTATTATTATTATTTAAACTTTTAAATCTCTATTAGTAGTAGTAGTATTGGTTAGTAAGACTTTTGGTTGGTTAAATTGTTAATTGTTAATGGAGTTTAAATAATTTTTTAAAAATAATTCTTTATATGTTTTTTTTCATTTTTTATGTTTTGTTTCCCTTTTCTTCCTTCTCCTTCTTCTGTTTTCTTTTTCTTTTCCATTATTGCTGTTTCCTCTTAAGAATACTGTATTGTTTGGAAATTGTAGTTATTGATTAGGTTGTTGGTATTGTGTATTTCATTCATAAAGTTAAAAAATAGAATAAAAAGTATTTTCCAAAAAGAAGAAGAGGAAGTAGAGGGAGGAACTAGAGGATCGGCTATCCTTGACTTGATCCTAGGGGTGAACGAAAGTCGCTTACCTTTTCTCGCAGCTTTTTCGCGGTGGGGGGGAGCGCTTCGCTGCTCCCCCTGCGAAGTTCAGGCCGGGGGGGGAGGCTTCCCGCCTCACCCGGCCGAAATTCGGGCCGGGGGGGAGGCTTCCCGCCTCGCCCGGCCGAAATTCAGGCCGGGGAGGAGGCTTCCCGCCTCGCCCGGCTGCGAACATGAAAGTATTCACGAAAGAACACGAAAGAACACGCTATTTGCATTGCCCTTATTTTCGCCGTAGTCTACGTAAACATTGACGTAGACTACAGCAACTAAATAAGGAACGCGAATGGCGGCTCCCTATGGGGGCCGCCATTCGCGTACGCGCTTTTTTTTTTTTTTTAAAGTCACCCGTGATAGGCTACGTGACGATTCACGTAGCCTATCACGGCTGACTTTCCAGATCTAGCCGTGATAGGCTACGTGAATCGTCACGTAGCCTATCAGGGGACGTGTGTTTTTTTTTTCTTTCATTGCAATGGCGGGGGCGGCAGCCGGTCGAAAGACCGGCTGCCGCTCCCGCCCCGCTCGAACACCGGACGAACCGCCAGCCGGACCCGCCGCCGGGAGGGACATTCAGGGAAGGTAAGTCCCATCCCGGGGGGGGCGGGGGCGGGGGGGGCGGAGGATTTCTCCCCGAAACTTGTTTGGGGGGCCGAACACGTTGGCGCTCGGCCCCCCGAAGTTTCGGGGAGAAATTCTCCGCCATCCCTACTTGAACCTAACCAACAGAGATGACTTAGTGGATAAAGTAGCAGTTACAGAAACTCTGGGGGAAAGCAACCATGCTATACTTGAGTTCTTGGTTCTAAGGGAAGCAAAAGCCGAGTGTAGTCAAACGCGTACCATGGATTTTAGGAAAGATGATTTTAATAAGCTCAGAACAATGATCAGTAAGGTTCCATGGCAAGCGACTCTAATGAGAAAAGGAGTCCAAGACTGGTGGGAACTTTTAAAAAAGTTAATTCTCATGGCACAATTACAAACAATTCCAACAAGAAAAGGTGGAAGACAACAGAAGAAGCCAATGTGGCCTCACAAAAAGCTTAGAGATGACCTGAAAACAAAGGAGGACGCATATAGGAAGTGGAAGGAAGGCCAAGCAACAAAGGAAGAGTACAGGCAGGTAGCACAGAATTGCAGGGATGGTGTCAGGGAGGCTAAAGCTGAGAACGAGCTGAGGTAAGCGAGGGATGCTAAAAGCAACAAAAAGGCTTTCTTCAGATACTCCTTAGTTCATATGTGCAAAGCAAATATAAAATAAAGGATGCTTCAAATATGAAAGAGAAGGCAGTGCTTTGTGGTATAGCATGGTAATGCATGAACAGTAAGCCAAGAAATCTGTGTTTAAGATCTCACCTGAGCAGTACAGAATCACCCAGAAGCCCTTCGCCCTCTCACTCTCTAATTCACTCACTCACTCTGTCTCTCTGCCTCTGTCTCTCTCTCTCTCTCACACACACACACACACACACGACCTACCAGTGAGAATTTCCATGGGTTCAGTCAACCTCAGACCGAGCCTTGCCACTCCATGAGGTAGGCAAGCAGAGATTGTCTCCAGCCCCAGCCAGGCTGTCCCCATCAGTCTATCACCTGTGTGCATGTCTCTTTTGCTTCTGTCAGTCCCACACCCTCTTCATGGGGGTGGGGAGACACAGACCAGAACATGCACACACACTGGAGAATGGGGAGAAACACAGACACACAGATGCACACTAGGGGGAGCGGGAGAGACATACACACACCAGGGGTTGGGGAAAGATCCAAACATATACAGAAGGGTGGGGAGAGACACAGACGCACAAACTCACAGACCCACAAACTCACAGACATGAGTGTGGGTGGAGATATACACGTCCACACTCTTACTGTAGGGTGGGGAGACACAGAACACACAAACCTACTGGTGGGACAACTCACGCTATCTCAGCGTTGGGGGATTCCAGGCTGTCTGGGTGTGGGGAGGGGGCAATCTGGGTTGTTGTTGTAGGGGTGTGTGATCTGTGTGATCTGTTGCAGGGAGGGGAAATTCAGGGCTCTCCTAGGGTGGTGGGCAATTCAGGTTGTTGCAAGGGGTGGGCAATCCAGGATGTCATTTTGGAGGACAGAATTAGAATTCCTATTCTACAAATAGAAATTTGATTTAAATAGTATTCCACCAACTCCAGTAAAAGAGGAATATCTTTTATGTGAGAACTCTTTCACTTCTTCACAAATCTTGACTAAAAAAATGGTCACCACCCTGTTCCTAATGCCACTCTTACACTAAAGAAAACCATAGCAGACCTCCCATTCTGGAGCATTTATCGCATGCTCCCAGATGGTGAACACATGACTGCTGAGAAGGGAAGCATTTTATTTTCAAGGTTCCATCGAACACAATGAAACATTGCCATCTAGTGGCTGTTTAAATAGTGTAACAATCCAACATTAAAAGATGGTTTATTCATTCCGGATATTTTGGAGCGAAATAACCAGGAATTTCCTCTGGATGTGCCCGGGGGTTAACGACATCATGAAAAGGACCCACAAACCTCCATGACTTGAGCATTCTCAATAGCAGGATAAAGCCCCATGTGAAGCAGCCCTAAAAGTCACTTTTGACAAATGGAGGGGCTTTTTTCACTTTTTGTCTTTAAACTGCTCTTTCTCCCTCAGACTTTCACCAATATTCGTGATATTTTCAGGATATGTACAAAGAACACTTCTTTCTGGCATCTGTCGGTATGGGGGAGAATTTCTCCCTGAAACATCGGGGGGCCGAGTGCCAACGCATTCGGTCCTCCGAAGGTTGTTCGGGGAGAAATTCTCCGCCCCCCCGCCCCCCGCCCCCCCCCCGGGATGGGACTTACCTTTCACGAATGTCCCTCCCGGCAGCGGGTCCCGGCGGCGGTTCAGCAGGTCTTCGTCAGGGGTGGGGGCGGCAGCTGGTCTTTCGACCGGCTGCCGCCGCCACCGCCATTACAAGAAAAGTAAAAAAAAAAAAAAAACACCCCTGTGATAGGCTACATAATGATTAATGTAGCCTATCACGGCTAGATTTGCAAAGTCAGCCGTGATAGGCTACGTTAATCGTCACGTAGCCTATCATGGGTGACTTTAAAAAAAAAGCGCATACGGCTAATGGCGGCCCCCATAGGGAGCCGCCATTCGCATTCCTTATTTGGTCCCTGTAGTATACGTAAAGATTTACGAAGACTACGGCGAAAATAAGGGCAACGCTATTTGCGTTGCCCTTATTTTCGCCGTAGTCTACGTAAATCTTTACGTAGACTACAGGGACCAAATAAGGAATGAGAATGGCGGCTCCCTATGGGGGCTGCCATTTGTGTACGCGCTTTTTTTTTTTTCAAAGTCACCTGTGATAGGCTACGTGACGATTAACGTAGCCTATCACAGGTGACTTTGCAGATCTAGCCATGATAGGCTACGTTAATCGTTACGTAGCCTATCACAGGGGCGTTGTTGTTGTTTTTCTTTTGAAGTTCGTGGCCAGGGAGACGGGGCGCTTCTCCTCGGCCTGAATTTCAGCTGGGCGAGGCGGGAAGCCGCCCCCCCGGCCTGAATTTCGGCCGGGCGAGGCGGGAAGCCTCCCCCCCCAGCCTGAACGTTCGGGGGGAGCAGCGAAGCGCCTCCCCCCCACCGCGAAGCAAGCTGCGAGACCAGGTAAGTGACTTTCGTACATCCCTAGGCATCTGAAAGTTTTAGAGAGATTGGTGAAATTATTCCCATTTTATAAAAGTTAGAACAACCCAAGCCCTGATCACCATTGAACATGGAATGCTTAAACACACACACACACACACAACCTCATGGGACTTAAGAATATAATAAAATGTGCAAAAACACCAGAATCCTTCTCCATGGCATCTACCTTTCTGTATGCAGTAATTTCTTTCTTTTGGGGTATGGAGAGATATTTAATTACATGACTAACATAGAGTCAGCCATAGAGCTATCATGATCCAAAACACACATCATTTTTATGGGATGACATGCCAATGCATTCTTTGTTGGTAGCTACCTACATAATCTTTCTTCTTTCATTTGCATATGAAGCACATTATTAATGAAATCGAACCACACATCCCATGTTTTGAGTGTTGAAAGGCATAACCAAGCATCACTAGGCCTGTATGTGAAAGGGAGATTTACGTTCTTCTTTAACAAGGCCTCTGGCTATAGCCTGATATTCAAGGATCACTAATATATTCCTACTCCCTCCAGATCAGGGCCATGCTAATTTTGATTACATTAGTTTTGCTTGATATAGTATGATACGTAGTGCACTTGACATCTGTGAAGACAATGCCTCCTACCCTTTTGATAGGAAACCTTCCCTCGTGGACATGGAACACAATCATAACAGCAAAATGGCTCCCCTTCCTTCTTTTTCCTGCTGTAACCAGGATGGCAGTTGTCATTACACAGGGAACGGGGCAGCACCTAATCAGAAATATCAGTGCAGAAGGGTTAGGAATGAGGAAGATATGTTTTGAGAGTTGTGGATTCATTTGCAGGTTTAAAGAAACGTGGTGTTCTAAACGTGGTGGATTTCCTATGAATTTGTTTGTTAATAATACTTCTTTGCCACTTCATATAGCAAAGTCTCTAAGCAGTTCACATACTAACGTATTAAAATTACTGTTAGAAATATACTGTTAGTAAAAACAATTACATCTAGTATGACAAAAATATAATAAAAAGAATAAAATGGACAAGCATGACAACTATTTATTACAAGGCAAGAGAAGCTTGAGTAAAGAGGTGCATTTTCAGAAGGGGATTAAACACATCCTGTTTTCTGCCTCCTGGACTACATGAGGGAGAGTGTTCCAGAGGGAGGGCATCACTACTGAAAAGGCCCCCCTTTGAGATTTCAGATCAGTCCGCTGTTGAGACATTTTCTCAGTATAAGATATAGAAAGTAATCCCCGCTGATTTCTGGTTATACTGATGGAATGAGATTCTCCCAACTCAGCCTTAACATAGGGCCACAGCTATGGCCCTATAATATTTAGATATTGTTGTTATTGTTGTCTACCACCTGGATATGTTGCATATGACATTAAGTTAATTTTAAACGAACTAATAAAAAATAAGCTGTGCTAAATCAGACTCATATGAATAGCCATCTACACTTTTTCATCTAAAAAAACTTTAGGTTCTTTCTGTCTCACCTGGTTAAACATCCTAGGCCACACAATGCTTTTATCTTCAATTGTTAACTGCTTTCCATAAGGAGCCTGTGGACTGAAACTTCCCACTTGAACTCTCAGAAAAGACTGATTTGGGAAAATTACCCAGTTGGTAACATCAAATCCTGTGACTACTTCTCCATTTTCATCAAACTGTATTGTTTCTCCTGCACTGTTGTTGAAGGAGATGCCCCTTAGAAAAGGATGGAGCTAAATTCAAAGAGGAAAAGATATAATGGGACAGCAAAGTATTTTCATGATCACATTGACAAGTACCTATCCTAGATTTGTTGAGAGTATTTTACATTTGTCTGGGTCTAGCCCCCTAAAAGCTTTCCCTGAGATTTCTATGGCTGGAGGGATGCAAAGTCTGTCTCCCAGGAAGAGTTGTCTGTCTCCAATTGCTAACCAGGTGGAAACAGACATTTGTGACAGAACGATTTGGTGAATTAGATATTGAGTCATCATACCCCTATCCTGTCTTAATGTGACCCTTGAGAAAACTAAATTACTGATCAGGAGTCTATGGAAGAGGAGATGGAAACGACGAGAAACTGATAGTACTTAACCCTAATTTAACCCAAATAACTCATGCATCATGGCTCCATTCAAGCATTCTTGTTACCATGTTTACACAACAAATGAGGGGAGAGTGTGCTCCAGCCCCACCCTGCTCTTTTGCTACATCCATCGCACTGTACGTGTGGAGGGCAACAGCTGGAAGAGAAGAGCTTCCTGTATCAATGGAGGCCCCATTAAGAACCCTGTTTAAGAACCCATGGATGCAGGAGTCGCTCCTCTTCAGACCGTCACCCTCCATGTACACAGAGTGACAGATGTGACAGCAGAGAGGGGTGGGGCTGGAGCGTTCCCTCTCCTTGTGTGTTGATTGAATGTGGTAACATGAATACCTGAATAGGGCTCATGACTTTAATGCTCCATTGAGAAGCTGGGAAGCAATTTGTGGTAACTACACCCTTCTCTGGACAGCGAAAGCCTAGCTACACTAATCCATGGTCTGATAACCTCTCATCTGGATTCTGCAATGCGTTATATGTGGAGCTGCCTTTGAAAATGGTCCAGAAACATCAGCTAGTCCAAAATAGGGCAGCAAGACTGTTAGCAGGGACTGGCCAATGAGATCACATTACACCAGTACTTTTCCAGCTGCACTGGCTGCCAGTCCATTTCCAGGCCCAATTCAAAGTGCTGGTATTAACAGTCAAAGCCCTTAATGGCTTTGGGCCAGATTATCTGAAGGATTCCCTCCTTCCTGTCTGGACCCTAAGATCAACCTCAAAGGTCCTTCTCTGTGAGCTCCCTGTGCTGCTTGGTTTTATTCTGGTTGTACTGTTCTATGGTGGTTTTAACCATTCATGTTTTATATGGTTTTATGCTGTGTTTTCTGTTTTTTAATTTTTGTGAACTGCCCAGAGAGCTTTGGCTATTGCATGGTATAGAAATGAAATGAAATAAAATAAAATAAATGAAAATTAATTAATATAGAGTGGACCTAATAAAGCTGAAAAGGTTTTACATGGGTTTCGATGGCACTGGTATCAGCTTCCATTTCCCATGGCCACCACCCAATCCAAACAAAGAAGAGATGAGTTTTGAGTGAAAATACCTGCCATGCTTGCAGATTCAAGGGCTCCAGCTTTCTTCCAGCTACCCATGTCCTGTGTTTGGATCTGGATTCATGCATAGACTGTAGAGCATGCGCCACAGCATGGACACCACTGTGAACACTGTAGCTGTGACCAGTCATACTCATCTCAAAGAAAGTTCCAGGGAGGCTCTCCAGTTCCTCCTCCCCACTGCAGCCTTGATTTATCACCTCACCCTCATTTGATTTTTTCAATGAACACTTGAAAACCTTCTCCCAGAAATCATGGATGAATCCATCTTGTTTTGCCCAGGAAGGTTTTACACTCTGAAGAAATTGCCTGAATCCTAACGGTTCCTTTGAGTGAACTGCAAAGGATAGCATGCCATGGAGAGATTGAATATCATGGCCCCTTTGACTGGTGCTTGCTATGAAATCCCAGTATGTTGTCATAATCCATACCTTAGTTGTAGGGGAATCCAGGACTGCCCTCTGAAGAAATGAGCTTATTTTAATTATTAATGGATGTTCAGCATCAGAAAAAAATACATTGGCTTTCGTTTCCATGAAGGCTGAATTGTATTCCAATTCCCCATGCAACGACCCTGCCTTTCCAGCATGTTTTTGAAAAAATGCTGGCGTTTTTTCTATGAAGGCGACACAGATGCCTCCTTGTGAAAGCATTGGCAGTAATTTTTGCAAACGCCCTTCTCCATGAATATTATCCACAATAAAGAGCCCAATCCATGTCCATTTGAAATGCACAAGCAACTGGACAATCCCAGCGTACTGCTGAGCTTCATTTGGGACCGTCTGGTATACAGAATGGGAGACTGTTTTGTCACCCCAAGCTGGGAGAAATGCTCCACAAGTGAGCTGAAATAGAAGGTAAAGATATTTCATGAATTGAATACATTTTTGTGTGCAGTAAGTGTACACATCTAATCACTTCTACCAAATGAAGGATGGGGTAAAAATTGCCTGCATGGATAAATAAGGTCTAGATATCATAATGTATCTCTTGTATCACTTCATGCTTCAGTTGAAGTCTCAGTTGATGGAACCCTCTCTCAATGATGCCCCCCCCACACACACACACACAGAAAAGTGGGATGTTACGGATATGGCTCATCTAAAGCTTCATCCCTGACATGCTAGTTGTATATTCAGGGATTAAAAATGTATTATACAAAATATGTATACAATCATACTGTCTGTCTTAGAATCAATTACCTGTAACAGGCCATTGAGTCCAACCCACTGCTCACTGCAAGAATCCAGCTTAAAGTATCCTGACAGATGGCTGTCCAGTCTCTGCTTGAATACCCCCAGTGACAGAAAACTGACCACCTCCCTAGGCATCTGGACCCATTGTCTGACTGCTCTGATGTACAACCAAAATCTTCCTTCATGTATCTTAATCTGTTTGTTTAAAACATTTGTATATCATTAAGGTCTTACAAAGAAAATCAATTTCAACAGTATAAAACAGTAAAGAATTTAAACAGCTAAAAGCACATTAAACCATTCAACAGGCTATGTTATTTCATGTCCTACAGCCTTGGATGCTAGAGACAAGGTTGTGGCCTTCTCCTTCAGGTCCTTGAAAAGTGCTATGCTATCTCCTCTCTGTCTACTATGTTAAAGGCTAAACATACCTTGATCATCTCTGTTGCCCAATTCGTTACAATTTATCTGAATCCTTCTTAAAGTGTGGTGTCCAGAACTGAACTTAGTATTTGTGGCCTGGTCTGACTAGCACAGTTAGAGGGCAGAGATTACTTCCCATGATTTTGAAACTATACTTCTATTGATGCTACCTGAAAATACATTCGCCTTCTTTACAACCACACCACACTGCTGACTCATATTCAGCTGGTGGTAGATTACAAGCCCAAGATTCTTGTCATATGTGCCAGCCAGGCATTCCCCATCTTATACCTGTGCATTTGATCTCGCCTCCCCGCAAATTAAGAACTTTGCACTTGCCTCTGTGAAATTTCATTCTGTTCCTTTCTGCCCCGTTTTCTAACCTATCAAAATAATTTTGAATTTTGTTGCTGTCTTTAAGCTAATAGCTACCACACCAATTTTGGGTCATCTGCACATTTGATAAGCATTTCCCCAACTCTCCCTCCAAGTCATTACTAAAAATTTTGATGAGTACAGGGCCCAGGACCAAGCTTGGCAGTACCCAACGCAATATCTCCCTCCAGTTTGACTAGGAACTATTGATGATGGTTCATTGAGCATGCCTCTTTGACTATGAGCCGCATCATAGGCGCTCTCTCTCACTCTCTCTGCAAAGCAGCATGGGGGAGGTGTGGCTTCGTTGCTGTCAGCTGTTTACATGAAGGGGTCACCATCTTCTTCTTCCTTGCTGGCCCACTCTGTGCTCAGTTTGAGCCTCTCCTGACCCAGCCAAGAAAATTCTTCTCCCAGCCCAGGTCGATAGGCAGGCATGAGGGGAGCAGGGGAGACTGTGATTTTCCTCCTAGCCCAATGGCTTCTTTTTCCCAGGCTGTGGTTATAGCAGAACTGCACACACTTACACACAGCCATTAAAACAGGTTCACATCTAAATAGTGGATTATCTCCAATTTATTTATGTATTTATTTATTTATTTAGTGGGAAAAAGATAAAAAAAACAGCTGGATGTGCCCTGGAGGTTGACGGCATTATGTAGATGACCCGCAAACTTCCATGAGTGACCAATCACAAGCGCAGGATCAATGCCTTGTGGAAAGGCAGCCTATGGTTCTCCAGCCAGCTGTGGAACCGCAGAGATGCTGCATTTTGTACTAACTGAAGTTCCCAAGAAGTCTTCAAAGGCAGCCCCAAATACAATGCATTGCAGCACTCCAATCTACAGGGTAATAGTGCATGGATAAAACGATGGGCAGGCAATCACTGTCTCAGAGATGTTGTAGCTTGCTCACTAGCCTAAGCTGGTGAACATCATTGTATGCCACAAAACAGAAGTGTGCATTCCTTTAAAAAAGAAATTAAACATGAAATCAATGTGTTCACATTTGTTCTACATTTGTTTAATGTAAAGAGAATATAAAAAAGACAAAAAGAAGACATTTGAAGAAGAAATAAGTTCATTTTCATTTTCACATTTTTTTCACATTTACATTAGTGAGCTCTGACTGAAATTTAATGTGCATGACGGCCTGGAGGAATAGTAGAAAACTTGGATGGAGAAAATGCCTTGTTTTCCTGCCATCAAGAGCATGATGGTGGGGGTAGAGATGTGAAGGTCAAGAAAAAACTGGGAAAATGCAGAGAAAAAAATGGGGTCTTTCAATTTTCCCCTCCTAAGAACCTTGTTTTGCCACACACACACACACACACACACACACACGTTTTGGAAAAAAATGAGCAACTTTGGATTATGAAATATTTTGTTTTAAAATGATGACTACATTTAAGAAGACGAACTATGTAATAAGAAGACTTTTGTAGGAAAACGAGAGATCTCAACTTTCTGGAGATTTGGGTTGGAAATTCATCACCACCATCATCATCTACCCTTTAGGATTCATTAAATATATTCCATTGTTTATTAATATTATTGATCGAATGTGTCTTTTACTGATATACAGTTAGGGACATTTAAGGATGCTCCAAGTCATGCTCCGTTTCTCAACATGCAACTAAGGTAATTATATCATTACATCTAAGGAAAATGTTGTTCTTGCCAGTTTGGGGTGTGGGCCATAGAGTGCTCTGTTTCTGGGCTTGTTCTGGTACCCTCCATGTCTGATACCCTCCATGTACCCTCCATATACATGTACCCTCCATGTCTGATACCCTCCATGTCTGATACCCTCCATGTACCCTCCATGTCTGATACCCTCCATGTCTGATACCCTCCATGTACCCTCCATGTACATGTACCCTCCATGTCTGATACCCTCCATGTACCCTCCATGTCTGATACCCTCCATGGTGCCCACCACAGTATCCACGTCCTCCTGATTTTTACTTTACGGTACTGTTTTTAAAGGACTTACAAGCAGCTGGGACTGCTTCAAAGCGAAGCGAGGGCCTCCAGCCCCTGCCTTTACAACTGTCGCATGCATGGCTTTGGCCTGCACATGGGGCTCAGAGACATGCGTAGGAAATTAAGATGGCTGGATGGCTGCAGGTTGATACTTCCCTCTGCAACACACCCAGCCATCAAGACCAAGAACGGGGGAGAAGAAGATGGGACCCCGGTGGCTGCTGTTTGGTGAGATCCGGCATATGTGGGGTTAGAAAGCAGTGAGGAGGTAGGGAGACCAGTGGGGGCCTAGGAAGGGCAGCAGGAGGCCCTCCGGAGGGTTAGGGGAGCCAGCTTCAGGTGTCCTGGGGGTGTTGGGCAGCGCAGTGTCCTTATGTCTGAATGGAGGGCAGATGCATAAATGTGTGTCACACAAGGGGAGAAATAAAGGTTTTAGGGGTGCTCTCCAGAGGGGGGCTTTGGGAGGGATCCTAAGGAGAGTGAATGTGATCTAATTGGGGTTGCAATGAACCGAAGGGCAGGCCCTGTGTGTATTCATGGACGTGTGCATTATGAGGACATGGCATCTTTGCTATTGTGTGTGTGCACGCACACATGCGCGAATAGCTGGATTGGTGTGTGTATGTGAGTGTAAAAGAGAGAGAGAGAGTAGGGCCGTGCACCGTTTCGGCCCAAAGCCCGAGCTGTGCACCACTTCGGCCCACCTCCAAGGCAAGGAATTGTTAGAATGGTGACTCCCTGTATTTCCTGCATTTCCCCATTCCCCAGAATGACAAGATGGCTGCTGGCATGTCCCCAGAGGCCCTAGGAGCTGGCAGCAGCAGCGGCTCCCCTGGGAGCACCGGCGGCGGCTCGCCTTCATTACGAGCTGCCAGCACTGGCCTCACTCAAGCCTGCACAGGCTCCTCGCAAGCAAGGAACCCATGAAGGCTTCTGCTGAGGCAGGAGTCATCCTCCAACCAGGCACCCTGCCCTCCTTGCAAGGAAGGAAGAGAGCACAGTTGCAGGTGACTCCCGCCCTCATGCCTGTCAAATCTGCATGGTCTGCTTCAGTGCAAGAAAGGAGGCCGTGCAGGCTTGACGGGCAGTGCCTCCCGCCAATCACCCCTTCGTCCCTCCTTGCAAAGAGGGCAGGAGGTTGGCGGGCTGTGCTGGGCAGCACCCACAGCAGCAGCTCCCTCAGTGGTGGCTCCCAGGGTGGTGGCAGCAGCCTCCCCCCACACGGAATTAGGGATGGACGGAACACTTACCTTCCGTTCCATTCTGTGTCCACGGTGGGGGGGAGGCGATCCGGTCCTCCCCCCAGAATCCTCCCCCCTGGCTCCACTCCGCGGCCATCCGGCCGCTGGGCAGCCCTGCAGGGATGCAAATGGCAGCTGTCATAGCCGCCGCCATTTGCGTCCCTGTATTTAGCTGTGATAGGCTATGTAAATATTTACGTAGCCTATCACAGCAGGGGGAAAAACCCCAGCGTATGAAAATGGCGGCTGCCATTTGCTTATGCTGGGTTTTTCCCCCCTGCTGTGATAGGCTACGTAAGCACTTACGTAGCCTATTACGGCCTCTGCAGGGACACAAATGGCGTCCCTGCGCTAGCCGTGATAAGCTATGTAAGTATTTACATAGCCTATCACAGCTATAAAGAAGAGGAAGCGAATGGCCGCCATTCGCAAAGCAGCGCGGACGGGAGCAGGTAAGTGCTCTGTTTCGTGCGCCTTTTGTGGGTTGGGGGCGGCTGGGATTTCATCCCGCACGCCTTTTGTGGGTTAGGGGGGCGGGGGCTTCGTTCCGCGATGGATTTCGGGGGTCCGAATGCACTGGCATTCGGCCTCACCAAGATCCGTCGCAGAATTCTCTGACATCCCCACACGGAACTAGGGCCCAGGTGAGGAGCTGGGGTTGGCTGGAGTGCTGGGGAAGGCGACGCGTGATTCGTATGTCTGAACCCCACTTCGGCTTCGTAGTGGGAGCGAGAGCAGGTGTGTGCAGCTGGTGAGCCAGGGTGGGACAGACTGTGCGGGCAGTGATCTGGGGTAAGAGAAAGAGATGGGGCAATGGCTGACAGAGAGAAGGAATAGAGAAAGAGACTTTTCTCTCGGAGAAATAGGTTTCTGTTGGCACAGAAAGCTGTGCGTACCAAGGAGCTGTTTTGTGTGTCAGGGCTCAGATGCCACCTTGTTTACTTTTCCTTTGCAACTCGCCATGGCAGCCACTAGTTTGTGGTGGTGCTCAAGACAGTTTCTCAAGTTACCAAACATACCGTGGGGCCAAAGAGGTTGCAGACCTCTTGCTGAGATGCTGTAGCCGACAGTCAATGGGGGAAGGGCAAGCATCAAGACTCCTTTCTGGATCCTTCACATGTGGGGGTGAGGGGAATTGCCAGAGTCAAAGGGTCCCAAATTCTGCCTGCCTTAGGTCTTTCTCCAGCTCTGAGGCCTGGAGTCGATTGCCAGCTAAGCAGTCAGTCTCTCTCTCTCTCCCCCGCCAACTCAGTGGGATGCAGCTGAAACAGCCTCAGCCTCCCCCTCTCTCTTCCCTATCATTCCAAATAGATAAGAGAGTCTTCCCCAGCTAGATTTCCCTTCAGTCCAGATTTCCCTGAACTCCACCCCAACCAATTCCTCACACACAGGAACAGATGCTGTACAGCAGTCATCCTCTGCCTCCAGCTCTTCCTACATCTGATATTTTATGAAGTACTTGCTGAAGTTCCTAAAATATATAATGTATAACTCAGTTTGCTCATAAAACTATACTGTTTGGTATATTAAATTTAAAACTATACTTTATGCAGACAATAATTACAAATTTACTGCATTTACTTCTAAACGTTTTTCATTTTAATGATAATTATATGACAAAACCAAGTTATACGTAATGTATTTTATGTTCCTGAATTAGCAAAGTGACTACAAATCTTTAAAGAGCTGTAAAAATATAGGAATTGTAGTTTTCAATTATCCACAAAACTTTCATTATTTTCCAGATGAAAAAAAAAAGAATGCCAAAACACAACATTTTATACCATCAAACACTTCCAGATATTTTATGTGGGAATTGGTGAGAATTGAATTTCAGTCCAATTTTGATAGGAATTTAACAAAATTAGTTAGATCTCCATATCTGGGGGGATGGGGAGAACCTTGCATTTTTTGTTTTTTGTTTTTAAAATGAATGTGGGGAAAACTGAAACTGACATATTCGCCCACTCCGAATCCATGTCTCTAGGTGCTGGTAGGTGCTGGGGGTGTGGAATGGCAAATATTAAGCCCGCCTTCTGAATCATGCATATCTGGGGTGTGATGGGGGAACTGCCAGAACTGAATGTCTGCTTAACTCTGTCTGCCTGCCTGGTTATAACTTCTCTGAAAACATGGTTTTATTCTTCCAGAAACCTGAAGCGTTTCAGCCAAATTATTAGTAATGTCCTTCCTTGGGACCATAAAAACAGAAAACATCTTAGTTTCGTATATCATCAATAACTACTAACATCAAATAATACACATGGCAAAAAGTCCCTCCCCCTTTTCCCTTGGATCCTCGGGGCGCAGCCGTTGTGTGTGCGCCAACCGGGCACTACGCTCCTTTCCGCGCCCTCCATCTGGCACTGCTCTCTGTGTCTGCGTTGCGAATCCACTAAGTCTGCTATCTGTGCTCGGTCACTCCCTGGATTGCTAACTAAACTAGGAATGCGGGTGGGAGGAATCTCCATCAGCTGTGGGCCCTGGGAAAGAGGAGCACACTCCTCTCCCAGGAGCAACTGCTCTTCCTCAGAATCAGAACTACTCCAGGATTCTATGGGCTCAGTGTCCACCTGACAGCTTCGTAGTGGGAGCGAGAGCAGGTGTGCGCGGCTGGTGAGCCAGGGTGGGACAGACTGTGTGGGCAGTGATCCGGGGTGAGAGGAAGGAGACAGAGGCAAAGAGGGAAGCGGGCTGCAGGAAGCCCAGGGGGCTGCCCTTTATCCTTCTGAGGGGCTGCGAGCTCACCAGTGCTCCTGAGAGCTCCAACTGAGTTGGGGGGTGAGGGTGGCCTGAGTGCTCCCAGCAGCTCTGTGGGCAGGAAGCTTCAGTCTGTTTCCCACCTCCCAGCTGAGCACGGCAGAGCAGAGGAAGCTGCTCCAGCTGGTCCAGGGACTACAGAAGCAAGCAAGCTCCCAGAGAGCGAGCGACCAGGGCGAGCGAACAGGAGGAGCAAACAGGAGTTGGCCAGGGGAGTTCAGCTGGCGGAGGCCCTGCCATCAATGTGGAGGCCCCTAACATTTTTTAAAAAAATTGTAACAAACACTTCCACACCAGTGGGACTCTGCTTTTAACCTCTAGTGAGTAGAGAACCAGGCACAGGCTAGTCTAGAGCAATCAGAAAGCTAGACACAAAACAGGAAAAGAGGCTATGGAAGGACAGGACTCTCCAGTGGTGGTGACCTGCAAGGTGTGTGCAATGTTTGTTTTCTTGCCTGACAACAACATGGCCTAAACATGCAACAAGTGCAAGTTGATCACGCTGCTGGAAGACGAAGTAAGAGGACTGGAGCGGCAACTGCTGGCCCTCCAGGGAATAAGAGAACACGAAGAGTTCTTCTTAGACAGAATGTTGGAATTACAGCAGCAAAGTGAAGACCAGAAGCTTGAAGAGCAACAGCAAGCTGAGGCAGAAGAGAGAAATGCTGAGGTGAGGGGAAAAGGAGTAGAGGATACTCCTTGGAAAAGGGTGACAGTTAGGAGAAG
Organism: Heloderma suspectum; assembly: GCF_057233095.1. Lineage (NCBI taxonomy): Eukaryota > Metazoa > Chordata > Lepidosauria > Squamata > Helodermatidae > Heloderma > Heloderma suspectum. The sequence continues at coordinate 87,128,093 of NC_139463.1, read as the reverse complement.
AAGAACTAGATGCCACTCTGCACCAGTGGAAGCAGTGGAGCTGTGGAACTGATTCCAGTTACTTGAGGATGAGACTGGAGGACAGCCTGCAAAGGAAGAATTACAGGGAACCTGCATGAGAGTGAGCAAGAGGCTGAAGGTCAGTCAAGCAGAGGTGATGAAACCCAGGCCTACAACAAGGAGAAGAGAAGAGTAGTAGTAGTGGGAGACCCTTGCTGCTTGGGATTGAAACGCAAGTATGTCGCGAAGACCCGTGGACTCGCCAGGCATGTTGTCTCCCAGGAGAACAGATTAGAGATGTGGCAGAAAGGTTGCCTGCACTCATAAAGCCCACTGACAGGTATCCCTTTCTTCTCATCCATGTGGGAACAAATGATACTGCCAAGTGGAGCTACGAAGAAATCACATCAGACTTTGAAGCTTTGGGATGGAAACTCAAGAACTTTGGGGCCCAGATAGTTTTCTCATCCATATTTCCAGCAGTTAGAAGAGGGATAGAAAGGGAATGAAAAATACTCCGGGTGAATGACTGGCTAAGAAGGTGGTGCCAACATGAGAGATTTGGATTCTGGGACCACGGGCTATACTTCCTGGAAGATGGGCTGTTGGCAAGGGATGGGTTGCACCTCACAAAGGCTGGGAAGAATGCGTTTAGCCACAGCATGAAGAACTTCATCAGAAGGGCTTTAAACTGAATCCTACGGGGAAGGGAGACGTAAAGTTTGGGTAACAATGGATGAAGGCTCATGCACCGCAATGGAGAGAACAGCTCTAATAGCACCCTATAATAGTCTTCAGAAACATGTAGGAAGAAAGCCAGACTATGAAGCACATGGTCTTCGATGTCTATATACTAATGCCCAGAGTATAGGAAACAAACAGAATGAACTTGAACTCTTAATACAAGAGGGAAATTATGACTTAATAGGTGTAACTGAGACTCGGTAGGATGACTCTCATGACTGTAATTCAGCAATTGAAGGATATAACTCATTCAAAAAGAACAGGAGGAAGAGAAAGGGAGGTGGGGTTGCACTGTATGTGAAAAATACATATCTCTGCACAGAAATACAGGAGGCTGAGCTTGGTAGCCCCATCAAGAGCATCTGGACCAAAATAAATGGAAGAAAGAATAAAAGGAACCTGGTGGTCGGAGTCTACTACTGGCCACCCAATCAAGGAGAGGACGAGGATGAAACTTTTGACAAGCAAATACCAATGTTTTAAGGAAGCATGATGTAGTAGTAATGGGGAACTTCTATTTCCCTGATATTTGTTGGGAGACACATTCTGCAAAACATGGCCCCTCCAGGAAATTCCTGACTTGTGTGGTGGATAACTTCCTCCTACAGAAAGTAGGGGAAGGAACTAGAAGACTGGGTATCCTTGACTTGATCCTAACCAACAGAGATGACTTAGTGGATAAAGTAGCAGTTACAGGTCAGGAACTCTGGGGGAAAGCGACCATGTTATACTTGAGTTCTTGGTCCTTAGGGAAGCAAAAGCTGAGTGTAGTCAAATGTGTACCATGGATTTTAGGAAAGTCAATTTTAATAAACTCAGAACAATGATAGGTAAGGTCCCATGGCAAGCGACTCCAATGAGAAAAGGAGTCCAAGATGGGTGGGAGCTTTTAAAAAAGGAAATTCTCAAGGCACAATTACAAACAATTCCAACAAGAAGAAAAGGTGGAAGACAACAGAAGAAGCCAATGAGGCTTCACAAAAAGCTTAGAGATGACCTGAAAATAAAAAAGGACGCATATAGGAAGTGGAAAGAAGGCCAAGCAACAAAGGGAGAGTACAGGCAAATAGCACAGAATTGCAGGGATGGCGTCAGGAAGGCTAAAGCTGAGAACGAGCTGAAGTTAGCGAGGGATGCTAAAACCAACAAAAAGGCGTTCTTCAGCTACATGCATAATAAAAGACAGAGGAAAGAAATGGGGGTTCAGCTATTAAATAAGGATGGCAAAATGATAACAGATGACAAAGGGACAGAAAAGGCAGAAGTGCTCAATTCCTACTTTGGCTCAGTCTTCTCCCAAAAGAGGGTCTATGACCCCCCTGGCAAAGGCGAAGTACAGGCTGAAGGGGCAAGATTGCAGCTTGAGATCGATAGGCATATGGTCAAAAAACACCTAATTACTTTGAATGAGTTCAAATCTCCAGGGCCAGATGAAATGCAAGTAATAAAGGAACTGGCAAAAGAACTCTCAAAACCACTGGCTATGCTCTTTGAGCAATCATGGAGGACGGGGGAAGTGCCAGATGACTGGAGGAGGGCTAATGTTGTCCCTATCTTCAAAAAGGGTAAAAAGGAGGGCCCTGGGAACTACAGACTAGTCAGTCTGACATCAATCCCTGGTAGAATTCTGGAGCAGATGATAAAGCAATCCATCTGGAAGCACCTTGAAAACAATGCCGTGATGACTCGAAGCCAACATGGATGTATCAAGAACAAATCCTGCCAGATGAATCTGATCTCATTTTTTGATCAAGTAACCTCTCTTGTGGGCCGTGGGAATGCTGTAGACATCATATACCTCGACTTCAGCAAAGCTTTCGACAAAGTGCCCCATAATATCCTGATGAGCAAACTAGCTCAAAGTGGGCTAGATGAAACAACGATCCAGTAGATCCACAGTTGGCTACAGAATCAGACTCAAAGAGTGCTTATCAATGGGATCTTCTTAAACTGGGGAGAGGTAACAAGCGCGGTACTGCAGGGCTCAGTTCTGGGCCCAGTGCTCTTAAACATTTTTATGAATGACTTGGAGGAGGAGGTGCAAGGAATGCTGATCAGATTTACAGATGACACAAAATTGGGCAGGATAGCTAATACCCTGGAAGACAGAAACAGAATTCAAAGTGAACTTGATAGGCTGGAGTGCTGGACAGAAAACAACAGAATGAAATTCAGTAGGGATAAATGCCAAGTTCTGCACCTAGGAAAAAGAAACCAAATGCACAGTTACAAGATGGGGAATACATGGCTCAACAACACTACAAGAGAGAAGGATCTTGGAATTGTTGTAGATCACAAGCGGAATATGAGGCAACAGTATGATGTGGCTGCAAAAAAGGCAACTGCTATTTTGGGCTGCATTCATAGAAGCATAGCTTCCAAATCCCGGGAAGTACTATTTCCCCTCTACTCAGCACTGGTTAGGCTTCATCTAGAGTACTGTGTCCAGTTCCAGGCACCACATTTTAAGAAGGATGCAGACAAACTGGAGGGGATTCAGAGGAGGGCAACAAAGATGATCATGGGACTGGAAACAAAGTCCTATGAAGAGAGACTGAAAGAACTGGGCATGTTTAGCCTTGAGAAGAGAAGACTGAGGGGAGATAGGATAGCGCTCTTCAAGTCCTTGAAAGGTTGTCTCAGAGAGGAAGGCCAGGTTCTCTTCTTGATCATCCCAGAGTGCAGGACACGGAATAATGGGCTCAAGTTACAGGAAGCCAGATTCCGGCTGAACATCAGGAAAACGTTCCTGACTGTCAGAGCAATATGACAATGGAACCAATTACCTAGGGAGGTAGTGGGCTCTCCCACACTGCAGGCATTCATGGATGCTTGGACTTGGATTCCAGCAATGAGCAGGGTGTTGGACTCGATGGCCTTGTAGGCCCCTTGAAACCCTACTATTCTATGATTCTATGATTCTGTGATTCTGTGATTCTGTGATTCTGTGATTCTATGATTCTATGATTCTATGAAAGAAATGGGGAAATGACTGACAGAGAGAAGGAGGAGAGAAAAAGACTTAGCTCTCGGTAGGGATTTTAGAGAATTCTGCCACGGATCCCGGGGGGCCGAATTCCAGTGAATTCGGGGCCCCGGAATCCATGGCGGAATGGAGCACCCTGCCCCTCCACCCCGCGAAAGCCCCACAAAATGGAGCCTACCTGGCTAAGGCTCCTGCTGTGGCTTTGACTGCAGCTCCAGCAGTGGCAGCGGCGGTGGAAGAGGCGGCTCCAGCTGCTGCCGGGCTGCTGCAGACGCAAATGACGTCCTGAGTAGGGGACGCCATTTGTGTTCCTATGGCAGCCCATGATAGGCTACGTAAATATTTATGTAGCCTATCACGGATAAAACGGGAATGCAAATGGCGTTGGGGATGCCATTTGCATCCCTGCTTTAGCTGTGATAGGCTACGTAAATATTTACGTAGCCTATCACGGGCTACCATAGGGATGCAAATGGCGTCTCCTACTCAGGACACCATTTGCGTCCACACCAGCCCGGCAGTGGCTGGAGGCCCTGCTGCGGGTTGGCCTGGCCAGCAGCTCTGCAGCCTGGCCGCATAGCGGAGCCAGCCGGGCAGGATTCCGGGGGGGAGGAACGGATCGCCTCCCCCCACCTGCGGAACCCGGCAGAGCCAGGTAAGCAGGGTTTCGTACACCCCTAGCTCTCAGAGAAATAGGTTTCTGCTGGCACAGAAAGCTGTGGGTTCCAAGGAGCTGTTTTGTGTGCTGGGACTCAGTTCCCACCCTGTTTACTTTTCCTTTGTAACTCGCCATGGCAGCCACTAGTTTGTGGTGATGCTCAAGACAGTTTCTCAAGTTCCCAAACATACCGTGGGCCCAAAAAGGTTGCAGACCTCTTGCTGAGATGCTGTAGCAGACAGTCAATGGGGGAAGGGCAAGCATCAAGACTCCTTTCTGGATCCTTCATATATGGCGGCGATGGGGGGAATTGCCAGAGTCAAATGGCTCCCAAATTCTGCCTGCCTTAGGTCTTTCTCCAGCTCTGAGGCCTGGAGTCGATTGCCAGCTAGGCAGTCAGTCTCTCTCTCTCTTCCCTGCCAACTCAGTGGGATGCAGCTGAAACAGCCTCAGCCTCCCCCTCTCTCTTCCCTATCATTCCAAATAGATAAGAGAGTCTTCCCCGGCTAGATTTCCCTTCAGTCCAGATTTCCCTGAACTCCACCCCAACCAATTCCTCTCACATAGGAATAGATGCTGTACAGCAGTCGTCCTCTGCCTCCAGCTCTTCCCACTTCTATTTTTTTACGATAGTTCTTATATTTTACAAAGTACTTGCTGAAGTTCCTAAAATATATAATGTATAACTCAGTTTGCTCATAAAACTATAATGTTTGGTATGTTAAATGTAAAAGTTTACTTTATGCAGACAATAATTACAAATTTACTGCATTTACTTTTAAAGGTTTTTCATTCTACTGATAATTATATGAGAAAACCAAGTTATATGTAATGTGTGTTATGTTCCTAAATTAACAAAGTGACTGTAAATCTTTAAAGATCTGTAAAAATGTAGGAATTGCACAGTTTTCAATTATCCACAAAACTTTCATTATTTTCCAGAAGAAGAAAGCAAACAAATGCCCAAACACACACATTTATACCATCGAAAATTTCCAGGTGTTTTATGTGGGAATTGGTGAGAATTTAATTTCAGTCCAATTTTGATAGGAATTTAACAAAATTAGTTAGATCTCCATATCTGGTGGGGAGAACCTTGCATTTTTTGTTTTTTGTTTTTTTAATGAATGTGTGAAATACTGAAACTGACATATTCGCCCACTGCGAATTCATGTCCCTAGGTGGTGGTAGGTGCTGGTGGTGTGGAATGGCAAATATTAAGCCCACCTTCTGAATCATGCATATCTGGGGTGTGATGGGGGAACTGCCAGAACTGAATGTCTGCTTAACTCTGTCTGCCTGCCTGGTTATAACTTCTCTGAAAACATGGTTTTATTCTTCCAGAAACCTGAAGCGTTTCAGCCAAATTATTAGTAATGTCCTTCCTTGGGACCATAAAAAGAGAAAATATATTAGTTTAGTATATCATCAATAACTACTAACATCAAATAATACACATTGCAAAAATGGTATATGTATACTTACAATTCTTTAAAAGGCCTTCAGAGACCTCTGTCAGGGCTGTCTCTTACATTTGAAGAGAGGCAGGTGAAAAGATGATGGAAGGTGATACAATTTATAAAATATAACTGAAGTTGTCAATCTGCTACACAGGCGTTAGTCATAACTCGTGATTAAATGTCTGGGACAAACTGGTTGTATTGGTACTCCAAGGAGAAGTGTCTCTAGCTGTAAGGTCTGAATTACATGAGGGGAAAACCAATCCACCTCCTCCTTGAAGTCATGTGGAACTAAGGTTTTAAGTCTCAAAAGCCACTTCATTGCCTTTCTACACAAGATCTTCTCATTCTCCAGGTTTATCATTGTGGAAATCATCATTTCATCATGAAATCATGAAATCATGAAATCATCATTTCATCTGTAAACACCAAATGAAACTTGCATGTATGGGACTCACAATGGATAAATGCCAGCACCTTCCTGCTTGCTTTTCTTTGCCTGGGGTTCCCTCTCACCTTGGGAACAAAATACCAATCACAGAACCACCTTGCAGAAACACTGGCTGCCCACTCGGTCAGCCTGTGCCTCTTAACTGATGTGAGGAAGGAGCCAGAATTCAAATGGGAAAGCCTGCTCATTCTGCTATTATGAGGGAAGAAGCCAGCTCATGTCTACCAACGTACCTGTGGAATCTTGTAAGGCTGTGAGATTGTGGCAATCTGAAGAGAGATGACAGGGTACATTCCTCCAATGATGGCTATCAAATTGTTCTGCAGGTCACATTTGTAGTTGGGGTGGAATCTCTGCAGTGTAGAAAGCAGGCCAAGGGTGGCCATATAAGTAATATGTGGATTGTAGTAGCTCTCATAGATGCGAAACCCCAAAGTGATATTAGGTAAGAGTGAGGGATTTTCATTGATCTCCTTGATAGCAAATACTAAGGCTAGGATATGCTGGTAATTCTTCGGCATCACACTGCAATAGAAAATACATATTGTGTATTGAAACAATAACAATAGCTGAAGCATCTTAGAGAAATCGGATTTCTTATGGACTTGATTTCCTTTCAGGGGACATTACTTGCTCTTCTGCATTATGTGTAGCATCAGGATTCTACATTGCATGAAATTATTCCAGCTCTGTGTTGCTCCTGCAATGCTGCCTGCAATAATAGGGTCCCAGGCATAATGCCACAAAACAAAGTCAAAAAAGGATCTAGTTTCCACTTGCACCATAGAGTGACCATGTGAAAGAACAGAAAAAAAGACTTTTTGCTTTTATTTCTTTAATTTTCATTTCATGTTAGAATTAAGTGATGGAAAAAATAAATTAATTCTTACCAATCACAATCAATTACCAATAACGAAGAAAACCACTGAAAAACCAAAAGTGGCCCATGCACATTTTTTCTTATTAAATGGAAACCATTTTTTAAGCTTTCAGTTGCATATAATCTGCTCCAAGTTATTATGGGCTAAGCAAAAAGATGCTATGGGTGTGGAGGAGAAGTCCTTACATGAGTTCTTTCATGAACGCTGGAGATGGCTTTGCACTGAACTTTGTAGAGGGGTACAGGAAAGAGAACGTAGAAGCAACCTCTCCGATGACAAGGTCTTCCGGTTGATCAAACTCATGCCCACTCGCAATGTGGTCACTTACTCTGCATTTACTGGAAGGAGTCTTCATGCTGGGATGAAGAGAATCTCTCTTGCACACAACATGTGGCAGCAGCACAAGCAGCCACACCAAGAAAACCACCGTTTGGAGGAGAAACGTTCCCATCTAGACCCACATTCCACTGTTTTCCTCCAGAGTAGTTAATGTCTCAGCACTGGGCTGTTTACAACCTGCTTTGAATGGGAGCCGACCCTACTGAAAATATGGTCAATTTATATCAGAGTATGACTTCACCAATTCCCCCATCTTTTATTTCAAAATGTTTAGGAGGGCTTGGTACTGCTTCATGCACAGCTATATCCCCATGGAGATTTAGACCTGTCCTGTACTAGTGCAACAAACAAGACACAAAAATGGAGCAATCCTTTGCAAGAGAGATGGCCCCAATAGTTGCTGAATTCTCAAGCTACTCATATTAGTTTTCCCCTGAGAGAAATCCCAGGACAGTCCTGCAGTGCAGACATCCCCGAAAGGATCAACACCCCCACAGACAGAGCCTCTGGCCCTTCTGCACTGCTCTGAGCATCATGGATGTCTTTTACAGGATTTTCCAGTATTATTGTTAATTTTTCTTGAGGCCTCTAGATCTCCCTTGGGGCTTAGTGAGGAGCACAGTTAATCAGGGATGTGCTGATAATTACAGGGGAGAAAAGTCCCTTCCCCTGTGCTGCCATTACTGTGGCACAGAAAGGAGCCAAACAACAAGGTGGCAGGTGACCTGGTGCGTCCGGCCTCCCTTAGCCCAAAGCAAGGGGAGTGCCAGCCGCCTTCCTGCTCAGGCTGTTTTGGTATGAGAGACAAGGAAGTAATCCTCATTTCACTGAGCATCTGCACCCACTTGACCACAGCCCCACAACTTGCGGAACTGTGTGTGCTACTCTGAAACATTCTGCAGCTTTTTAAATCTCAACCTATATCTTAAAAAAGCAGAGACAGCGAGGGCACCATCCCTTCGAGAGAGTCACCAGCCTCCAAACTCAGAGGCTACTGACTATCCTATGTAGGACGGCCACAGCACAGGATAGAGGGTCTAGCGTCTAGCTGCAGCTTCAGGGAAGAGGACAGAGGGGGACTGAAGACCAATAGGAAACTGTCCCAAATAGCTTCTGCGGTCTCCTCCCCTCCCCGTGTTCAGAAATTCCCCCATTTTCACCCTCACTGTGCTCCATTTACAAGCATGGAGAGGGCAACGGGTTGGAAAGAGCTGTGCCAGCTATGGGGGGGGCAGGGTAGGGGGCAGGGAGCTTACATAGCCTATCACAGCAAAGACCAGGGGTACAAATAGTGTAGCGGCCGCCATTTGCATCCCTGCACTTTGCCGTGATAGGCTACAAAATGTGTACATAGCCTATCATGGCTGCCTGCAAGGATGCAAATGGCGGCTGCTATGGCAGCTGCCATTTGCGGCCACAGCAGCCAGTCAGCGGCTGGCCAGGAGACCAGCCAGAGCTGCCGCTGGAGCCGCCGGAGCCGCCGGAGCCGCTGCCGGAGCCGCTGCCGGAGCCGCTGCCGGAGCCGCTGCCGGAGCCGCTGCCAGAGCCGCCCCTGCATCCGCCCCCGGTAAGCTCCATCCTGGGGGGATTCCCCAGGGGGGCAGGGGGCGGAGGCCATTCCGCCATGGATTTCTGACTCAAGGGAGTCCATGGCGGAATTCTCTGACTTCCCTATCATGAAGGCAAAAAATATCTGATCAGCCTGTTAACCACTTATAAATGAGCAAACCTGACTGAAACACTTTACAAGGGGTCACTGAGTGTCAACTGTCATGCTCCGGCCGATTCTTGTTCAGAAGCCTCCTTCGGAGTCTGGGAGAGATTTCTGCTGGTCAGTCCTTTGTCCACAGAGGGGTGCACAGATGGTACACAGCCTGAATCCTTTCCTGACAAGCCCCAGATTCAAGACCTGCTGTGTGTGTGAATCTTACTAAAATATTTGAACATACATGTTAGTGATGCAGGACAACAAAATAAGATTAGAAAACCTTGGGTTCTCAATGTCAGTTTTCCCCCATATTCAGGTCGTAAACATGACATTATATAGAGCTGCCTTTCCCAACCAACTGTCCTCCAGATGGTTTAAACTGCAACATTCATCAGCCCAAGCAAGCATGACCAATAGTCCCGATTGCTGGGGACTGTAGTCCAAAACATCTGATAGGCCCCAGCTTGGGAAAAACTAGATTAAAGGATTTCCAACGGAGGGCGCAATCCTATGTCACATAGACAGCATCTGGGGGACATAGGATTCCTTGGTTCCTGGCTCTGAGCTCATAGTCAGGGCTCCAACCTCAGAGCCAGGAAACTGCTCCCCGCCCCTTCCCCTCGTAGCCAACACCGAGAGAATTGCCCCTCTTCATGCTCACAAAACAGGGCACGGAGATGGGGAAAATGGGGCAGGGAGGGAGAAGACTGGGGATGTCGGGCTATCAGGTATCTTATGAGTACCCAGGGCTGATCCCATAGGATTGCACCCTAAGACTGCAATTGTATGCATACTTCTCTGAAAGAAAGCACAGTGGATCTAATTTCAAGTAAACATTTATATTTTAAAAAATAATTCCTTAATTCAGATTTCTTCAAGAAGCTCCTCACTGAAGAAGAATAATTCTGCAAATCATAGGTTTACTATTATCTTGGGATGTACGAATCCCTTACCTGGCTCCGCGCAGGGGCATCCGCGGTGGGGAGGGGGCGCTCCATCCCTCCCCCCGGAATCCTCAATGGGGGGGAGGCTCTCTGTCCCTCCCCCCGGAATTCTGCCCGGCCAGCTCCGCTTCGTGGCCAGCTCCCGACACCCGCAGCCAGACATCCAGCCGCTGGGCAGCCCTGCAGGGATGCAAATGGCGGCTGTCGTAGCCACCGCCATTTGTGTCCCTGTATTAAGCCATGATAGGCTACATACATATTTACGTAGCCTATCATGGCAGGAGGAAAAACCCCAGCGTACGCAAATGGCGGTAGCCGCTGCCATTTGCGTACACTGGGTTCCCCCCCCCATGATAGGCTACATAAGTATTTACGCAATACTCTACGTACGTATTTACACAAATGGCGTCCTTGCATTAGCCGTGATAGGCTACGTAAGTATTTACGTAGCCTATCATGGCTATGAAGAGGAGGAAGCGAATGGGGGCCGCAGGACGGCCGCCATTCGCAAAGCAGCGCGGAAGGGAGCAGGTAAGTGCTCCATTTCACACGCCTTTCGTGGGGTGGGGGCGGCAGGGACTTCGTCCCATGTGCCTTTCGTGGGGGGGCGGGGGCTTCGTTCCGTGATGGATTTCGGGGGGCTTTCCTTCAGTTAAGTGCCATTTAATGCAGCGTGGCTTCCATTTTAGGAAATATCCTTGGGACAAGGCTGCAAGTTTATTTCCTCACATTGTTCAACTAAACACAGCAAATATGCCTGAAAATCCTAGGAACAGATTAAAGAAGATAATAGTAGGGATGTCAGAGAATTCCGCGATGGATCTCGATGAGGCCGAATGCCAGTGCATCTCATTCCATCGCGGAATTCTCTGACATCCCTACTATTATCTTATTTAATCTGTTCCTAGGATTTTCAGGCATATTTGCTGTGTTTAGTTGAACAATGTGAGGAAATAAACTTGCAGCCTTGTCCCAAGGATATTTCCTAAAGTGGAAGCCACGCTGCATTAAATGGCACTTAGCTGAAGGAAAGCCCCATTGAATTCAGTGAGACTGACATGCTTGTAAGCACCAAACAGACATGGAATTGGATTCTACAGCTCTCACTAGAATAGACCTTATTCAGTTGTGAAGAGGGCCATTTTTCCTACTTCATATAGAACTCAGAGTAGCTATTCACAAAATGAGGAAGGGTCGTGGGAAGGGGAGGCTGATTCCCAGACTTTTTTACTGTAAGGTTTCTGTCTGTATTATTTTTCTCTGTGTCGTTCAGATTGGGCCTAAACACAATGATGAAGCAGTTAAGGTGCAAAAGTGCAGCTTAGTCAACCTTTGCAGGAGGTTAAGTCAGGGAGGATCTACACAGCCACAATATCTCTCCCTTTGGTGCCCAAATAGGTTGGAAGAAAAGAGCTAAATACTGCAAAAGACCAACATGCTGAAAGTGAAAATTTTGGCTTCAGTGAAATGGTCAAGTAGTGTCCTGGCTAGGAAAGTCAGTATGAAGCTGACAATGGCTAGTAAAGCCGTACTGCCGAAGACACAGCAAAACATGAGAACAAAGACCTCATTACATTCCACTGTGATATGCAAATTGAATTTGTGTGTCTCCCTGTGTGGGAATGGAGGTGAAGTACTTGACCAAACCGTCCAATTCCCAGCTCATATAAAGGAGCAAGAAAAGAAAACGTGTCATATTTTGCCCCACCCATTTCCTCACCCTGGAAATTAAAGTGAATTTAAATCATACATTGCCTGAAATATAATCATACAATCCAAAGACATTCAAATGGAGAAAGTTAAAACATATTTTAAAATGAGCAATAAACACACACACACACACAAATATTATATATATATATATATATATATATATATATATATATATATATGAGTTTGTGTGTGTGTGTGTGTGTGTGTAAATGTGTGTGTGTGCATGTATGTGTGGGGATGGGGGGGGAGAGAGAGAGAAGCCCAGCCTTACCATTACACAGAGTGAGGTGGTTGCCTCAGAGAGCAGATTTGGGGTATCATGAAAGGGTAGCAAATGGTTATTTATATAATTTGTTATTATTGTATTGTATGAAGGCCATACCCTGCCGTTCAATTTGGCAATGAGATGCCAGTAGTTGGTGATTCAACAACAGCACTCCTCATTGAAACTGTGGGGGCATCATTTGTTTCCCCCATGCATGCTTGGTATACCCAGAGGGACATACATATATACAAGCAATACACGTCAAATAAATCCTACATTTTTCAATACAATACAGTCACTTTGGTTGTGAAGTAGGACCACTATTTTTATTCATGAACAATTCAGACTAATTATTCACACATTTTTGAAAAACAGTTCCGTTTCCAGCATTTTTGTGAGTTCTTTGTCCTTATGCTTTGCTCTCTGAGGTTCATATGGGGCCTGAAGACAATGATGAAGCATTTAGAAGAAAAGATGCAGCCCAGTAAGCCAGCACTGGAAGTTAGGATAGAGAAGATCTCGACGGCCACCAGGTACTTCCCTTTGGTACTCAGATAGGCAGAAATTAGGTATGTCAGAGAATTCCGCCATGGACTCCAGTGAGGCCGGATTCTTTAGAATCCGCCCCCCCCCCCCGGAATCCATGGTGGAATGGCCTCCCCCCCCCTGCCGCCCCGTGGAATCCCCCTGGGACGGAGCTTACCTGGCAGTGGATACGGTGGTGGCGGCGGTTCCGGCTGGTCTCCCGGCTGGCCACGGCCGGGCTGCTGCGGCCTCAAATGGTGGCTGTCATAGCGGCCACCATTTGCGTGCTTGCAGTCAGCTGTGATAGGCTACATAAGTATTTATGTAGCCTATCACGGCAAAGGCGGCCACGCAAATGCCCTACCCGGCGCCAGCTTGTCTGGCTAAAAGGGGGGGGCCATTGCGGGCAGGTGGGGTGACAAGACGTAGGGGCCTCTGATTGGTGCACCCCAGTGGCACCACCATGCAGGGAGGGGCATGCTGAGCTGCCTTAAACTCAGCTCCCCCTCCCAATTTCAGCTCTTTGGTGTGTCGCAGCTCCCTCCCACCCTCCCCTTAGCAGTGTGGGTTTTTGCCAGTTGCCCCTTCGGGAGCCATGTAGGAATTTTTTGGCTCACAGTCCGATTGGCCTGGGACTGTGGGTCTTTTTCGCCTACATCACACTGTTAGTTGGGGTGGGTGTGTCCTATAGGGGAATACGGTCTATATCATCGGTCACATTCCACTTGGTGGCTAGGACGGGCAAAACAGGAAAGGGAGTAGGGATGGTGTGCATGCAGACGCACCTTATGGTGGCCGGGGGAATGCCTGAGGCCCCCAGAACGGGTTGTGTGGCTCGGCGGGGGGATAAGGGTTGCCTGGGAGACCAACCCTACTCACTCACCCAGGTGTTGTGTGGCACCAGGTTCGGGGTGACACCGGAAGGTCTACCTCCCCCAGAAGGGGCAGTCCGGAGGGATGGCGAGATCACTGCCACCCCTCAGGCTGGGTGTGTTTTCACCCAAGAAGTGTCAGATAGCCGCTGACACAGTTAGATGCCCGTCCTAGTTACCCCTTTGCAAATATTTCAATAAAATCTGGCCCAATTTTCAACCCAAGCTTGTTGTCTGCATCTTCTTTGACCCATCTCCGCTCGCAAATGGCATAGCAGCCACCATTTGCAGGGCTGCCTTTACCGTGATAGGCTACGTAAATACTGACATAGCCTATCATGGCAAAGAGCAGGGGCGCAAATGGCATAGCGGCCGGAACTCGCTGCGGCTGGCCCCAGCCAGTGGCTCTGTGGAGCCGCCGCAGAGCAGAGCCGGTCCAGGGACGATTCTGGGGGGAGGAATGGAGCTCCTCCCCACCACCACCGATGCCCCGGAACGGATGGGGGAGTAGGATTCGTACATCCCTAGATGGAACGAAAGACAGCCAAACATTGCAAAAGACCAACATGCTGAAAGTAGGGATGTATGAAAGTCACTTACCTTTTCGCAGGTGTGATTCGTGGTGGGGGGGAGGCGCTCCGTCCCTCCCTTCGGAATCCTCCCTGGCCAGCTCTGCTCCACGGCAGCTCCGCAGCAGCTCCACAGAGCCGCCGGCCAGGGCCGTCCACAGCCGGAGTTCCGGCCGAGGCTGGGCTGCTGTGGACGCAAATGGCGGCCACCGTAGTGGCCACCATTTGCATCCTGCCAGGTTGCCATGATAGGCTACATAAGTATTTACATAGCCTATCACAGAAAGAGCAGTGGCGCAAACGGCGTAGTGGCTGCAGTTTGCGTCCCTGCTCTTTGCTGTGATAGTCTACATAAATACTTATGTAGCCTATCCCGGCAGCCTGGCAGGATGCAAATGGCGGCCGAAAGACCAGCCGCCACCCCAGGTAAGTTTTGATCCAGGGGGATTCCGCAGGGTGGCAGGGGGTGGGAGGCCGTTCCGCCTAGGGTTTCGGGGGGCATTTGGCCTGACTGAAATCTGTGATGGAATTCTTCGCCATCCCTAGCTGAAAGTAATAAACTTGGCTTCATTGAAACTGTCTGGCAACTAGGGATGGGTGAAAGTCCCTTGCCTTTCCTCGAAGCTTGCTTCACGGTGGGGGGAGGCACTTCACTTCTCCTCCCGAAGTTCAGGCGAGGGGGGGGGAGGCGCCCCACCTCGCCCAGCCAAAATTCAAGCCGGAGGGGAGGCGCCCCATCCCTCACCAGCGAAATTCAGGCCGGGTAGAAGCGCCCCATCTACCCGGCCACGAAAAAAAAAGTAAAAACACACACACACACGTGATAGGCTATGTAAATTGTCATGTAGCCTATCACGGCTGACTTTGAAAAAAAAAAGCGCTTACGCAAATGGCGGCAGCCCATGGGTGCCACCATTTGCGTTCCTTATTTTGGCATGTCTAGTCTACATCAAGATTTACGTAGACTACGGCGAAAATAAGGGCAACGCAAATAGCGTTCCCTTATTTTCGCTGTAGTCTACGTAAATCTTTACGTAGACTAGTCGTACCAAAATAAGGAATGCAAATGGCAGAGCCCATGGGCCGCTGCCATTTGCGTACGCGCTTTTTTTTTTTCTTTCAAAGTCAGCCATGATAGGCTATGTGACGATTTACGTAGCCTATCACGGCTGACTTTGGAAATCTAGCCTTGATAGGCTACGTAAATTGTTACGCAGCCTATCACGGGGGTGTTTTGTTTTTTTTTACTTTACTTTCTTTTTTTGCAATGGCGGCGGTGGCAGCCGGTCGGGAGACCGGCAGCCACCCCCGCCCCCGCCCCCGCCAAAACGCCGCCAAAACGCCGCCGGGACCCGCCGCCGAGAGGGACATTCGGCCATGGTAAGTCCTATCCCGGGGGGGCGGGGGGGCCAACGGAGAATTTCCCCACCAATTTTGGGGGGCCGAATGCATTGGCACTTGGCCCCCCGAAGTTTCGGGGAGAAATTCTCGGCCATCCATACTGGCAACTTTCTTGCGAGGAAAGCTAGTGTAAAGCTAACAATGGCCAGAAAGCCCATGTAGCCAAGGACAGCGTAGAACATGGGGACAGAACCTTCATTACATTCTGCTACAATTTCCTCATTCAGTGAATGTATGTCCATATCTGGGAATGGAGGAAATGTAGCTAGCGAAATCATGCAAAGTCCTGCCTGAAGAAAGGAGCAGGAAATGTCTATCAAATTTGCCACCCTTTTCCCTCCCCATTTCTTCATGCTGGATCCTCGTTTGGTAGCCATGAAAGACAGAACCACAGTGATGGTTTTTGCTAGGGATGTATGAATCCCTTACCTGGTTCCGGTCGGGGCATCCACTGGGGGCAGGAGGCAATCCGTTCCTCCCCTTGGAATCCTCGATGGGGGGGGGAAGCAATCCGGTCCTCCCCCCCCCAGAATTATGCCCTGCCAGCTCCACTCCATGGCCATGCTTCGGAGCCACCAGCAAGGCCAATCCGCAGCATGGCCTCCAGCCGCTGCTGGGCTGGTGCAGACACAAATGGCATCCTGCGTAGGGGACACCATTTGCGTCCCTATGGTAGCCCATGATAGGCTACGTAAATACTTACGTAGCCTATCATGGCTAAAGTAGGGAAGCAAATGGCAGCCGCTATACCATTTGCGCCCCTGCTCTTTGCCATTATAGGCTACATAAGTATTTACGTAGCCTATCACGGCAAAGGCGGCCACGCAAATGGCATAGCAGCAGCCATTTGCGTCCCTCCTCTTTGCCATGATAGGCTACGTAAATACCTACGTAGCCTATCATGGCTGCCTGCAATCATGCAAATGGCAGCCACTACAACAGCCACCATTTGTGGCCGCAGCAGCCTGGCAGTGGCCAGCTGGGACACCAGCTGGAGCTGCCACCGCTGCTGGAGCCGCCCCAGGTAAGCTCCGTCCCAGGGGGATTCCGCGGGGTGGCGGAGGGTGGAAGGCTGTTGCACCACAGATTCCAGGGGGGCAAATTCTAAAGAATCCAGCCTCACTGGAGTCCTTGGCGGAATTCTCTGACATCCCTAGTTTTTGCCAAAAGAGAAGAAAGGGCAATGGAGAAGATGATGCCAAAAGCAGTTTGCCGGAGAAAGCAGGTGATCTTCTTTGGCTCTTCAATGAACAACAAGGTACAGAGGAAGCAAAGAAGGAGGGAGATGAGGAGGATGTAGGCGAGGCTCCGGTTGTTGGCTTTAACAGTGGGAGCCTCTTGGTGCGTCACAAAGGTTCCAAGTACCAAAGCTGTGACCAGAGCAAAAGCAGCAGCAGACAAAGCCAACGTGATCCCCAAAGGTTCTTCATGTGAGAGACAGCATATAACCTTGGGAATGCATTGATGCTGTTCTAAGTTTGAGGCGTCATCTTCTGAACATTCACTGCAGGAATCCATATCTGGAAAGAAAATGTAATGATTTTTATATGAGAGATAGAGAGCTAATGCTAGGGATGTACGAAAGTCACTTACCTTTTCGAAGGGTGACATTCGCGGTGGGAGGGAGGCGCTCCGTCCCTCCCCCCCAAAATTCTGGCCGGGGGGAGGCGCTCTGTCCCTCCCCCCCGAATCCTGGCCGGCCGGGTCCACAAAGGGTGGCGGCCGTAGCCGCCGCTGTTTGTGTCCCTTCAGTCAGCCGTGATAGGCTACGTAAATGTTTACGTAGCCTATCACGACTGATTTAAAAGAAAAAAACTGCACGTAAGCAAATGGCGGCACCCATGGGCACCGCCATTTGCGTTCCTTATTTTGACACGTCTCACTCTACATAAGTACACGTCTCTACATTTACGTAGAGACTAAGACGGCGTGTATGTACACGTCTCTACATTTACGTAGACTAAGACAGCGAAAATAAGGGGAACGCAAGAAACGTAGCGTCTACGCTATTTGCATTCCCCTTATTTTCTCCATCTTAGTCTACAAAAATGTTTACGTAGACTAAGACGTGTCAGAATAAGGAATGCAAATGGCGGCGCCCATGGGTGCCGCCATTTGCGTACGTGCATTTTTTTTTCTTTTAAATCAGCCATGATAGGCTACGTAAACATTTACGTAGCCTATCACGGTATTTTTTAAAAATCTAGCCATGATAGGCTACGTAAATCTTTACGTAGCCTATCACTTTTTTTGTTGTTGTTGTTTTTTACTGGACATGGCGGCGACGGCAGCCGGTCGGAAGACCGGCCGCCGCAGCTGCCGCCGCCGAACCACCGCCAAGCCGCCTCCGCCGCCAGGAAGATTCGCCCAAAGTAAGTCCCATCCTGGGGGGGGTGGCAGACCATTTCGCCACTGATTTCGGGGGGCCGAATGAGCTGGCATTCGGCCTCCCCGAGATTTGTGGCTTAATTCTCTGACATCCCTAGCTAATGCAATCTAGAAAGATAGTTGAGGCTGTTTAAGTAGTTTATAATCAGACAGCACTGCTCTCATACATCTGCATTAATCCATGTCTGGAAAAAAAAAGAAGCAAAGAAAAATAGAATAAAAGATAACTCAAATACAAGACAGAACATGGTGCTTTGAGGTTTAGCATGATAACGCATGAACTGTGAACCAAGACATCTGGGTCTACATCTCAGTTGAACACCATAAGCTCACCGAGAAGCCCTCCCCCTCTCTCCCTCTCGGAGGATTTCTAGTGGCACTATCAGCCTCAGCAAACACCATGCCACTGCCTAAGTTAGGTGCTCAAAGATTCCCCCCCCCACACACACACACACACAACAAAACTGCCCCCCCAGTCAGGCTGCTCCCCGTGCACCTTTCCCTGTGGCTGGTGCCAGTCACTCATGACTAGTATTGCCAGACCCCCGGGCCCTGCCCAGAGTACCTCGACCCCACCGTTGACCTCAGGGCAGGATGGGAGGGAAATAATTTCTGATCGAATGAGAGCTCTCTGCACCCTCTCTCTCTCCCTTGCCTGCTGCCCCATTCTCGCGCAAGCTTTTAGAAGTGTCCCAGCTCCTACAGCCTACCCTGTGAGTGCCGCCAACTTCCCAGACAAGCAGCTCCCCACATTTCTCTCTTGTGTAAAGAACGTCCACCAAGATCTCCTCCACAAGGAGAGATGCTCTTTATTTATTCATTTATTTATTTAATTTATTAATCGCCCATCTGACTGGTCACCCAGCCACTCTGGGTGATGTACAACCCACCATAAAACAATTTAAAACAAAATTTTACCATAATTTTTTTTAAAAAAATACCCTAACCCACCCCAAATGCCTGCCTGAACAACCACATTTTTAATGCACGACAGAAGCTCATTAAAGAGGGGGCATGATGGAGTTCCCTAGGGAGGGAGTTCCACAGAGTGGGGGCCACCACAGAGAAGGCCCTCTCCCTCGTCCCCACCAGTCTAGCTGTCCTGGCTGATGGGACAGAGAGAAGGCCATCTGAGGCTGATCTTGTTAAGCGGCCTGTCTGGTGTTGCTGGAGGCGCTCCTTAAGATAGGCTGGGCCGGAACCATATAGGGTTTTAAAGGTCAAACCAACACCTTGAATTTGGCCCGGAAAACAACTGGTAACCAGTGCAACTCCTTCAGCACTGGAGTGATGTGATGTCGCCAGCGGCTGCCTTTAATCAGGCGAGCCGCCGCGTTCTGTACCAGCTGCAGCTTCCGAACCGTCTTCAAGGGTAACCCCACGTAGAGCGCATTACAGTAGTCTAAACGAGAGGAGACCAGGGCATGTACTACCGATGGGAGCAGATGGTCGGGAAGGAAGGGGCGCAGCCGCCGCATCAGATGGAGTTGATACAGCACTGTCCGGCTCACAGCTGACACCTGAGCCTCCATGGACAGCTGGGAGTCCAAAATGACCCCCAGGCTGCGGACCTGGTCTTTCAAGGGTAGCCGTACCCCATTCAACACCAGATCAACATCCCCCAGCCTCCTCTTGTCTCCCACCAAAAGTACCTCGGTCTTGTCACAGTTCAGCTTCAGCTTATTCCTCCCCATCCAGCCACTCACCGTCTCCAGACATTTGGACAGGGATTCTACGGCCAACCTTGGTGAAGATTTGAATGAGAGGTAGAGCTGCGTGTCATCCGCATATTGATGACACTGCATCTTGCCTTATACAAGTTGAGGTCAGGATGAGACCTCTCCTCTCTCTCTCCCTCTCTCTCCCTCTCTCTCCCTCTCTCTCCCTCTCTCTCTCTCTCCCACCTCCAGGCCAGAGATGAGGGAGAAAGCAAGCAAGCACAGGATATGGTTCCAGAAACAAAAAAACAAAAAAAGTGATAGGCTACGTAAAGATTTACGTAGCCTATCATGGCTAGATTTTTAAAAAAATACCGTGATAGGCTACGTAAATGTTTACGTAGCCTATCACGGCTGAGTAAAAAAAACAACCGCGCATACGCAAATGGCGGTGCCCATGGGCGCCGCCATTTGCGTTCCTTATTTTGGCACGTCTAGTCTACATAAACATTTACGTAGACTACGGCGAAAATAAGAGGAACGCAAGTAGTGTAGCATCTACGCTATTTGTGTTCCCCTTATTTTCGCTGTCTTAGTCTACGTAAATGTTTACGTAGACTAGATGTGCCAAAATAAGAAACGCAAATGGCGGCACCCATGGGCGCTGCCGTTCGTGTACGCGTGGGTTTTTTGTGTGTTTTTTACTCAGCCATGATAGGCTACGTAAACTTTTACGTAGCCTATCACGGTTGACTGCAGGGACACAAACGGCGGCGGCTACAGCCGCCGCCATTTGCAGACCCGGCCGGCCAGGATTCGCGGCGGGAGGGATGGGGCGCCTCCCCCCAGCCAGAATTTTGGGGGGAGGGATGGGGCACCTCCCCCCTGGCCACAATTTCAGGGGGAGGGATGGGGCACCTCCTCCCCGCCTCAAATCACATTTCGTCAAAAGGTAAGTGACTTTCGTACATCCCTAGGACACAGAGCTATCCTGATCCAAAGTATGCATCTGTATTTGATCACCATGTTCTTTATCAGTAGCTACTTATATATGTCATTCTTCTTCCTTTTACCTATGAACCACATTTCCAACTAAAACAAACCATAAATCCAACGTGTTTAGTGTCAAAAAGCACAACTAAACATAACTAGGCCTGAATGTAAAAGAGAGGTTTACATTCATGTATAAGAAGGGCTCTAGCTATAGCCTGATATCCAAGGGTGGGTGACATCTTCCTACTCCTTCCAGACCAAAGGCCATGCCCATTTTCATTACATGGGTTTTGCTGGATATGGTATGATATGTAGCATGCTTGTCATCTGTGAAGAACTATGACTCCTACCTAGGGATGGGGGAGAATTTCTCCCCGAAACTTCGGGGGGCCGAGTGCCAACGCATTCGCCCCCCCAAAATCGGCAGTGAAATTCTCCGCCCCCCCGCCCCCCCTGGGATGGGACTTACCTTTCACGAATGTCCCTCCCGGCGGCGGGTCCCAGCTGCAGTTCGGCAGGTTTTCGTCAGGGGCGGGGGCAGCAGCCGGTCTTTCGACCAGCTGCCGCCGCCACCATTACAAGTGAAGTTAAAAAAAAAACAAACCCGTGATAGGCTACGTAACGATTAATGTAGCCTATCATGACTAGATCTCCAAAGTCAGCCGTGATAGGCTACATAAATCGTCACGTTGCCTATCACGGGTGACTTTGGAAAAAAAAAAACGCGTACACAAATGGCAGCCCCCATGGGGCGCCGCCATTTGCATTCCTTATTTGGTCCCTGTAGTCCATGTAAATTTTTACGTAGACTATGGCGAAAATAAGGGCAATGCTATTAACAGTTAACAGTTTCCATTTGAGCACAGAGCATTAAACAGCGTGTCACATTTAAATGGAAACTAGTAATAAAAGCAGGAGGCCTTCCATTTCAAAATCGTGATTTTGATCTTGCGATGGTTGGAATGAGCAGGTTTTGGGGTGGTATGTGATACATTTCAGTGCTGAGGCAGTAGGATGCAGACTATGCTCAACTCCTGCCCATCTTGCCTAACATCTAATAAGGAGGGGGTGGCTGGATGGGTCTAGGAGGTTGTCAATTACTCTTTGAGGGTGGTGGTGGTACCAGCCTCCTTAAAAGAGGCAGTAATCTGGCTGTTCCTGAGAAAAAAAATACCCTAAGCTGGACCCCAAACTGGAGGACAACTATAGGCGGGCTGCAGCAACCTTGCCCCTTCTTGGGCAAGGTTGCTGATCAACTCCAGACATTCTTAGATGAAGCTGAATTTCTAGATCCATTTCAATCCAGCTTTAGGCCTGCTATTGGGACAGAAAATGCCTTGGATGCCTGTGGGATGACCTTTGCTAAGACAGCCTCACAAAGAGAGAGAGAAATGTGACCCGCATCATTCTCTTGGACCCTTCAGTGGCTTTTAATACCATCAACTATGGTATCCTTCTGGATCAGTTGTCTTGTTGAGTTGGCCAGTTGACTTGGCCAGGGGAGTTGCAGTGGTTGAAGAGACAAAGGAGACAAAGGATACAAAGGAGACAAAGGAGACAGAGGCTAAGAGGTAAGTGGGCTGCAGGAAGCCCAGGGGGCTGCCCTTTATCCTACTGATTGGCTGTGAGCTCACCAGGTGCTTCTGAGAGCTCCAACTGAATTGGGGGGGTGGCCTAAGTACTCCCAGCAGCTGAGTGGGCAGGAAGCTTCAGTCTGTTTCCCGCCTCCCAGCTGAGCAGAGCAGAGCAAACTGCTCCAGCTGGTCCAGGGACTACAGAAGCAAGCAAGCTCCCAGAGAGCGAGCAACCAGAGCGAGCAAACAGGGGGAGCAAACAGGAGTTGGCCTGGGGAGGTCGGCAGGGGAGGACAAGGGGGAGGCCCCTAACATTTTTTTTCATTTTTTCATTTTATTTTATTTTTTAACTAACTTTTTTCCATTTATTTCTCTTGTAACACACACTTTCACACCAGTGGGACTCTGCTTTTAACCTCTACTGAGTACAGGAGCAGGCACAGGCTAGTCTAGAACAATCACAAAGCTAGACATAAAAAGGGGAAAGAGGCTATGGAAGGACAGGACTCTCCAGTGGTGGTGACCTGCAAGGTGTGTGCAATGTTTGTTTTCTTGCCGGAGAACAACATGGCCTACACCTGCAACAAGTGCAAGTTGATCACGCTGCTGGAAGAAAAAGTAAGTGGACTGGAGTGGCGACTGTCGACCCTCCAGGGAATAAGAGAAGATGAAGAGTTCTTGGACACAATGGGGGAACTACAGCAGCAAAGGGAAGACCAGAAGCTTGAAGAGCAACAGCAAGATGAGGCAGTGGGAAATGCTGAGGTGAAGAAAAATGGAGTAGAGGATACTCCTTGGAAAAGGGTGACAGTTAGGAGAAGAAGAACTAGACGCCACTCTGCACCAGTAGAAGCAGTGGAGCTGTGGAACTGATTCCAGTTACTTGCGGATGAGACTGGAGGACAGCCTGCAGAGGAAGAATGACAGGGGAACCTACATGAGAGTGAGCAAGAGGCTGAAGGTCAGTCAAACAGAGGCAATGAAACCCAGGCCTACAACAACAAGAAGAGAAGAGTGGTAGTAGTGGGGGACTCCTTGCTGCGTGGGATCGAGACCCAGGTATGTTGCGAGGACCCGTGGACTCACCAGGTATGTTGTCTCCCAGGAGGACGAATTGGAGACGTGACTGAAAGGTTGCCTGCACTCATAAAGCCCACTGACAGGTATCCCTTTCTTCTCATCCATGTGGGAACAAATGATACCGCCAAGTGGAGCTACGAAGAAATCACATCAGACTTTGAAGCTTTGGGATGGAAACTCAAGAACTTTGGGGCCCAGATAGTTTTCTCATCCATCCTTCCAGTAGTTAGAAGAGGGATAGAAAGGGAACGAACAATACTCCGGGTGAATGACTGGCTACGAAGGTGGTGCCGAATAGAGAGATTTGGATTCTGGGACCACGGCCTACACTTCCTGGAAGATGGGCTGTTGGCAAGGGATGAGTTGCACCTCACACTGGATGGGAAGAATGTGTTTGGCCACAGCATGAAGAACTTCATTAGGAGGGCTTTAAACTGAATCCTACGGGGAAGGGAGATGTAATGTTGGGGGTAACAATGGATGTAGGCGCATGCACTGCAACGGAGAGAACAGCTCTGATAGCGCCCAATAATAGTCTTCAGAAACATGTAGGAAGAAAGCCAGACTATGAAGCACATGGTCTTCAGTGTCTATATACTAATGCCCAGAGTATGGGAAACAAACAGAATGAACTTGAACTCTTAATACAAGAGGGAAATTATGACTTGATAGGTGTAACTGAGACTTGGTGGGATGACTCTCATGACTGGAATACAGCAATTGAAGGATATAACTTGTTCAAAAAGTACAGGAGGAAGAGAAAGGGAGGTGGGGTTGCACTGTATGTGAAAAATACATATCTCTGCACAGAAATACAGGAGGAGGAGCTAGGTAGCCCCATCAAATGCATCTGGACCAAAATAAATGGAGCAAAAAATAAAATAGCCAATGTTTTAAGGAAGCATGATGTAGTAGTAATGGGGGACTTCAATTTCCCCGATATTTGTTGGGAGACCAATTCTGCAAAACATGGCCCCTCCAGGAAATTCCTGACATGTGTGGCGGATAACTTCCTCCTACAGAAAGTAGAGGAAGGAACTAGAGGATCAGCTATCCTTGACTTGATCCTAACCAACAGAGATGACTTAGTGGATAAAGTAGCAGTTACAGGAACTCCGGGGGAAAGCGACCATGTTGTACTTGAGTTCTTGGTTCTAAGGGAAGCAAAAGCCGAGTGTAGTCAAATGCGTACCCTGGATTTTAGGAAAGCTGATTTTAATAAACTCAGAACAATGATCAGTAAGGTCCCATGGCAAGCAACGCTAACGAGAAAAGGAGTCCAAGATGGGTGGGAGCTTTTAAAAAAGGAAATTCTCAAGGCACAATCCCAAACAATTCCAACAAGAAGAAAAGGTGGAAGACAACAGAAGAAGCCAATGTGGCTTCACAAAAAGCTTAGGGATGACCTGAAAACAAAAAAGGACACATATAGGAAGTGGAAAGAAGGCCAAGTAACAAAGGAAGAGTACAGGCAGGTAGCACAGAATTGCAGGGATGGCCTCAGGAAGGCTAAAGTTGAGAACGAGCTGAGGCTAGCGAGGGATGCTAAAAACAACAAAAAGGCTTTCTTCAGCTACGTGCACAGTAAAAGGCAGAGGAAAGAAATGGTGGTTCAGCTATTAAATAAGGATGGCAAAATGATAACAGATGACAAAGAAAAGGCAGAGGTGCTCAATTCCTACTTTGGCTCAGTCTTCTCCCAAAAGAGGGTCTATGACCCCCCTGGCAAAGGCGACATACAGGCTGAAGGGGCAGGATTGCAGCTTGAGATCAATAGGCATATGGTCAAGGAACACCTAATTACTTTGAATGAGTTCAAATCTTCAGGGCCAGATGAACTGCATCCGAGAATAATAAAGGAACTGGCAGAAGAACTCTCAAAGAGTTCTATTCTCTTTGAGCAATCATGGAAGACAAGATGAGACATACAAGATGAGATGTTCCTTCGGGGCATTTCTACATGAGGCTTTCACCACACACCTTTACCGGGGCTTCTGCTTCTGGATTCTTTGAGGACTTAAGATCAGCTGCTTTACACATGCTTTTCTCTAGGGGGTTTCTTTCTCTGCCTTTCTTATACAGCTGCTGGGTGGCTCTGTGCAATAGCACAACTGTGCAATTATAGACTGTAAATATAACACCATTCAGAAAAACACTGCAATTTCTTTGATCCACCTCCCCTCCGCCCCACAAAAATGGTTGCAAAGCACGGGAGAGGCCCTGGAGGATGACGACTTTGTGTAAAGGACCCGCAAACTATTGTGACTGAGTGATCACAAGCACACAATAAAAGCCTCATGTAGAAAGGCTCTGAGATACTGTGGCTTCAGTCCATTTAGGCTTTTACAGATCAATACAAATTCTTTAAAATGGGCTTGGAAATAGATTGGAAGTCAGTGCAGCTGATGAATCACTGCTGTCACATGATCATATCAGTCACTCCCAGTTAGCAACCTGACACATGTGTTTTGAACTAAATGATGTTTCTCCCCATCTTCAAATGTGGCCCCACATACAATGCATTGCAGTGATCCAATTGGATGTTACGAGAGTGTGGGTAATTGTTGCCAGGGTATCTCTGTCCAAACAGGTGGATATACCAGCTGTGTCCCTAAGCTGACAAAAGGTGCTCTTAGCCACCAAGGCCACCTGGGCCTCAAGTGATGACACCACAACTAGGGATGCATGGGCACCCTCCCATTGGGTTCTCCAGGTGCCTATCCAGCCGCTGCCCCCACTTGAATGCACCCAGATGCACATTTGAGCTCCCCACCACTTGCTGAGCCACCCGCTCTGACCTGGGCAGCCTCATTGAGCACCGCGCTCACCATTTAAAAAAAATTAAATGACAATTGCAAAAATGCACATAAATGCATACGTGCGAATATGCGGATTTTCCCAAATGTGTACATTTGCATATGTGTGAATTTGTGAAGATGCGCATATTCACACACATGCAAAAAAGGCACATTTTCATGATTGCCATTTCATTTTTCAAAAAGTGGTGACTGAAGAGCTTGACGAGACTGCCTGGGTCCGTGAGGGTAGCCTGGCCAGCATGGGTGGGGGCGAGTGGTGACAGCGGCTTGGTGAGCGTGACTCTGGGGTGCAGGGAGGAGGATGCAGGTTCTGCCAGATTCTCAGATGGAATCGGGTGCCTGCACAATTCCCAACCTCAACTCATGTCCCTGGATCACCTCCCCCAGCACTTTCATGTAGATATGAAATAGCACGGGGGATAAAACTGAGCCCCATAGAAATCTGCTCCATAATTACCATGGAAGCGAACAATCACGTTCCAACACCACCTTCTGGAAACAACCATCTAAGTAGGAATAGAATCATTGTAAAACAGTGCCCCAACTCCCAACTCAGACCACAGAACCATAGAACCATACAATAGTAGGGTTGGAAGGGGCCTACAAGGCCATCGAGTCCAACCCCCTGCTCAATACAGGAATCCAAGTCAGAGCATCCCTGACAGATGGCTGTCCAGCCTTGTCTTGAAGGCCTCTAGTGTGGGAGAGCCCACCACCTCCCCAGGTAATTGGTTTCATTGTCGTATTGCTCTTACAGTCAGGACGTTTTTCCTGATGTTCAGCCAGAATCTGGCTTCCTGTCACTTGAGCCCATTATTCCATGTCCTGCACTCTGGGATGATCAAGAAGAGATCCTGGCCTTCTTCTCTGTGACAACCTTTCAAGTATTTGAAGAGTGCTATCATATCTCCCCTCAGTCTTCTCTTCTCAAGGCTAAACATGCCCAGTTCTTTCAGTCTCTCTTCATAGGGCTTTGTTTCCAGTCCCCTGATCAGCTTTGTTACCCTCCTCTGAACCCTCTCCAGTTTGTCTGCATCCTTCTTAAAGTGTGGTGCCCAGAACTGGACACAGTACTCCAGATGAGGCCTAACCAGTGCTGAGTAGAGGGGAACTAGTACTTCCCGGCATTTGGAAGCTATGCTTCGATTAATGCAGCCCAAAATAGCATTGGCCTTTTTTGCAGCCACATCACATTGCTGGCTCATATTCAGCTTGTGATCAACAACAATTCCAAGATCCTTCTCGCTTGTAGTGTCGTTGAGCCACATATCCCCCATCTTGTAACTGTGCATTTGGTTTCTTTTTCCTAGGTGCAGAACTTGGCATTTATCCCTATGAAATGTCATTCTGTTGTTTTCTGCCCAGCGCTCCAGTCTATCTAGATCACTTTGAATTTTGTTTCTGCCTTCCAAAGTATTCGCTATCCTGCCCAATTTTGTATCATCTGCAAATTTAATCAGCATTCCCTGCACCTCCTCCTCCAAGTCATTCATAAAAATGTTGAAGAGCACTGGGCCCGGGACTGAGCCCTGCGGTACCCCGCTTGTTACTTCTCCCCATTTTGAGAAGGTCCCATTGATAAGCACTCTTTGAGTCCGATTCTGTAGCCAACTGTGGATCCACCGGATCGTTGTTTCATCGAGCCCACTTTGAGCTAGTTTGCTCATCAGGATATCATGGGGCACTTTGTCGAAAGCTTTGCTGAAGTCGAGGTATATGATGTCTACAGCATTCTCACGGTCTACAAGGGAGGTTACTTGATCAAAAAATGAGATCAGATTTGTCTGGCAGGACTTGTTTTTGACAAATCCATGTTGGCTTCGTGTAATCACTGCATTGTTTTCAAGGTGCTTCCGGATGGATTGCTTTGTCATCTGCTTAGGGATGTACAAAAGTCACTTACCTTTCCGCGGATTTTGTTGATGGGGGGGGAGGCGTTCTGTCCCTCTCGCCGGAATCCTTGACGCGGGGGAGGCGATCCGTTCCTCCCCCCCGGAATCCTCCACGGCCGGCTATTTGCGTCACTTTTTGATTCACTGTTTTAGCCTACGTAAATATTTACGTAGGCTAAAACGGCAAATCAAAAAGGGACACAAATAGCGCCCGCTACAATATTTGTATTCCCCTATTTTCGCCGTCATAGTCTACGTAAATATTTACATAGACTAAGATGGCCAAAAATAAGGAACGCAAATGGTGGCGGCCGTAGCCGCCACCATTTGCATACGTGTGTTTGTTTTTTTCCCCGCTATCCCGCTATCCCGCTATCCCGGTTGGAAGACCAGCCGCCGCCACCGCCAAAGTCGCCGCCAGAGCTGCCGCCGCCTGGAACATCCGCCCCAGGTAAGTCTTGTCCCGGGGGGGATCCACAGGGGGGCGGGGGGGCAGGCCGTTCCACCACAGATTTCGGGGGGGCCGAATGCACTGGCATTCGGCCTCACCGAGATCCATGGTGGAATTCTCTGACATCCCTAAATCTGCTCCAGTATTTTCCCAGGGACTGATGTCAGACTGACTGGTCTGTAGTTCCCAGGTTCCTCCTTTTTACCCTTTTTGAAGATGGGGACAACATTAGCCCTCCTCCAGTCATCTGGCACTTCACCCGTCTTCCATGATTGCTCAAATCACACTCCACTGCTTCCACTGGTGCAGCGTGGCATCTAGTTCTTCTTCTCCTAACTGTCACTCTTTTCCAAGGAGTATCCTCTACTCCGTTTTTCTTCACCTCAGCATTTCCCACTGCCTCATCTTGCTATTGCTCTTCAAGCTTCTGGTCTTCCCTTTGCTGCTGTAGTTCCCCCATTCTGCCAAAGAACTCTTCGTGTTCTCTTATTCCCCGGAGGGTCAATAGTCGCCGCTCCAGTCCACTTACTTTTTCTTCCAGCAGCGTGATCAACTTCCACTTGTTGCAGGTGTAGGCCATGTTGTTCTCATGTAAACATGTAAGTGTTTGTTACAATTTTTAAAAAAAATGTTAGGGGCCTCCCCATTGACGGCAGGGCCTCCGCCAGCCGAACTCCCCTGGCCAACTCCTGTTTGCTCCTCCTGTTCGCTCGCCCTGGTTGAGTCTTTTGAGCCCAAACAGGCTTTACGCTCAAAAGCCTTCACTAGAAACAGCCAGTGTTGGTGCAATTTGGTCCATCCTGCCCCAGCTGTGTACCTTCCCTCCCAAACCGTTCCCTGGGATGGATGCTCCGTTTCCTGACATTTTGGACTGCCTCATGACTCTCCCTCTGGAGCACATCACGTACCTGACTCATTTACTGTGTCTGACCTCCTGCTTGCATCGTGACTGCCCTGCCGTTGCCTGATCTTCTGTGTCTGACTGGCTCTGATTTCTGCCTGGCCTTAGACCACCTCTGATGTAGCCTGAGCCCCACTGGATCCCCAGCTGTAGGCATAGAGGCTTCCCAACTTCACTGCAGTAAGCGTTTGCTACAGTCAAAACAAGACAGCAGATCTGAACAGGGATCGGGCATGGGGTGAGTGGCAAGCCAATGTTCATGGACCCCGAGATCTTGAATTAGGGATGTTGCAAGTGCCCACCTGGTCTGGGAGTCCAGCAGACGCCTGCATGACTGCCCCTCCAGACTCCATTCACCGAGCTGTGCGGCACTCGCAGGTTCAGTCACCAAGCTCCCTGGGTCTCCGCGAGTGGCCAGGAGCACTCCGCCCCCGTTGCAAGCCATGGCTGCCACTGCAGTCCCCATCGCTGCATGCCAGCTGCTCTCCCCACTCCCCTTCGCAAGCCCTCCAGGTGTCTTTCCTTACAAGGAGTCCCCATCGCTGCACGCCAATGACTCATTTCCCTCTCATCCTTGTACGGGGGAAAGGGGCAAGCGGTTTCTGTGTGGCGACAGGGACTCTGGCGGCCAGCAGCTCTGACGTCTATGGATGTACGAAACTCACTTATCTTTTCGCGGATTCTGTTCATGGGGGGAGAGGCGTTCTGTCCCTCCCCCCGGAATCCTCGATGGGGGAGGAGGCGATCCTTCCTCCCCCCCGGAATCCTCGACGGCTGGCTGTGCTCCGCAGCGGCTCTGTGGAGCAGCCGGCCAGGCCCAGGTCAGGGCCATACACAGCCGGATTTCCAGCCACGGAGGGCTCTGGGTAAAAAAAATGAAAATGCGTACGAAAATGGCAGTGGCTACAGCCACCACCATTTGCATTCTTTATTTTTGTCCGTCTTAGTCTATGTCAATATTTACGTTGACTAAGATGAAGAAAAGAAAGGGGAACGCAAATAGTGTAGTGGGAGCTATTTGCGTTCCCCTTTCTTTTCTTCATCTTAGTCTACGTAAATATTGACTAGGGGTGGACGAAAGTCACTTACCTGTCGTCGAAGGCCATTCGCGGTGGGGGGGAGGCGCTTCGCTGCTCCCCCCGTGAAGTTCAGGCCGGGGGGGGAGGCTTCCCGCCTCGCCCGGCCGAAATTCAGGCCGGGAGGGAGGCTTCCCGCCTCGCCCGGCCGAAATTCAGGCCGGGGAGGAGGCGCCTCGCCTCACCCGGCCGCGAACGCAAAAGTAAAACAAAAAACAAAAAACGCCCCCTGATAGGCTACGTGACGATTCACGTAGCCTATCACGGCTAGATCTGCAAAGTCAGCCGTGATAGGCTACGTGAATCGTCACGTAGCCTATCATGGGTGACTTTAAAAAAAAAAAAAGCGCGTACGCGAATGGCGGCCCCCATAGGGAGCCGCCATTCACGTTCCTTATTTAATCGCTGTAGTCTACGTAAATGTTTACGTAGACTACGGCGAAAATAAGGGCAACGCAAATGGCTGACTTTGCAAATCTAGCCGTGATAGGCTACGTGAATCATCACGTAGCCTATCAGGGGGCGTTTTTGTTTTTTTTCTTTCATTGCAATGGCGGCGGCAGCAGCCGGTCAAAAGACCGGCTGCCTCTCCCACCTCGCTCGAACACCCGGTGAACCGCCAGCCGGACCAGCCACCGGGAGGGACATTCGGTGAAGGGCGGGGGGTGCGGAGGATTTCTCCCCGAAACTTGTTCGGGGGCCCGAACACGTTGGCGCTCGGCCCCCCGAAGTTTCGGGGAGAAATTCTCCGCCATCCCTAATATTGACAGAGACTAAGACGGATTAAAATAAGGAATGCAAATGGCGGCGGCCATAGCCGCCGCCATTTGCGTACGCTTTAAAAAAAAAAAAAAACCAGATGTGATGGGCTACATAAGTCTTTACGTAGCCTATCACGTCTATGGGAGAAAAAAAAGCAAAAGACACAGACTACAAATGGCGGCGGCGGCAGCCAGTTGGAAGACCAGCCGCTGCCGCCGCCACCACCAAAGCCACCGCTGGAGCCGCCACTATCCGGAACATCCATCCCAGGCAAGTCTCTTCCGGGGGGGATCCGCAGAGGGCGGGGGAAGTGGCAGGCCATTCTGTGATGGATTTCGGGGGGCCGAATGCACTGGCATTTGGCCTCACTGAGATCCGTTGCAGAATTCTCTGACATCTCTACCTGGGTGAGTGAGGAGGGTTGGTCTCTCCAGGGTGGGAGAGAGCCACGTGAGCGAGAGAGCTTTGGCTGGGAGGGGGGCAGAGCTTAAGGCAACTCTGCCTGCCCCTCCCTGCTTGGTGGCACCACTGGGGGTGCCAGTGGCAAGCACCCACGTCATCTCTCCCCACCCGCCCGTAATATCCCCCCCCCCTTACAGCCAGACAAGCTGTCACTGGGGTTAGGGCATAAATGTTGACAGGCAAGTTGACTAATCAAGGAATTAAAAAGCTGTCCTTACTGGCAGATGTTAAGGAACTTAGCAATATTTCCATGTAGAATGCTGGATACATAAAACTACTGGACAGGGTTAGTGTCCCCACTAAGTGATATCAGTGTCATGCCTCCTCTGGTGGACTTCTCCTTAGAGGATGACCTGGAGTTCCTTGACTGAACATCCCAGAAGAGCTGCCCATGTTAAGGGACTTCGAGGCAGATCAGGAGGAACCTGGCCACTTGGGGTCCTTACCCCAATATGTAGTTATCCTTCTCTTGGAATGTGAGGCAGATGCTGAGTGGCCACCTAGCCCCAGGGAGAGCAGGTGCCCAAAAGTTCAAGTTTGGCCAACTGCCAGAGGCAGAAGTGCCCACCTGAGGGTGAGGGGCTCCTCGTCAGTAAAAGTATACTCATGAGCAAGGCTTTGTTTATGAGTAGGCCATTCCTCAGGTGACTGTATGGCCTGCGGGTGTGCTGTAGGTAAGGCCCTGGCTTAAAAGCCTTCAGTTGTATGCACAGAGTACTGGAACCAGGTCTGTGCACTGTCTTTCTGCCTGGTATTTTCCTGATAACTTAGTGGTTCTCTGGAAATTCCTGTGTTTGAGCTGGTGCTCTGCTGAATATTTGGATTCTTCCATTTGGGGCCTTTGAGGGTGGGGTTGAAATGAAAACTCTGGGGAAAGAGGCTTGGTAGGTGAGAATTTTGAATGACTTTCTCCGCTAGGGATGTACGAAAGTCACTTACCTGTTCGCGGATTATGTTGATGGTGGGGGGGGCGTTCCGTCCCTCCCCCGGGAATCCTTGCTGGGGGGGAGGCGCTCCGTTCCTCCCCCCCGGAATCCTCTGAGGCCGGCTGTACTCCGCGGCAGCTCCACGGAGCAGCCGGCCAGGCCAGAGCTGTCCGCAGCTGGATTTCCGGCCGAGGAGGGCTCTGGGTAAAAAAAAAACCAACCGCGTACGCAAATGGTGGCGGCTACGGCCACCGCCATTTGCATTCCTTATTTTTGCCCTCTTAATCTATGTAAATATTTACATAGACTATGACGGCGAAAAGAAAGGGGAACTCAAATAGCGTAGCGGGCGCTATTTGTGCCCCTTTTTGATTCCCCGTTTTAGCCTACGTAAATATTTACGTAGGTTAAAACAGGGAATCAAAAAGGGACGCAAATAGCGCCCGCTACGCTATTTGCGTTCCCCTTGATTTTTGCCGTCATAGTCTATGTAAATATTTACGTAGATTAAGAGGGCAAAAATAAGGAACGCAAATGGCGGCGGCCATAGCCGCCGCCATTTGCGTACGCTTTTTTTTTTTAATCCACCCAGCCATGATAGGCTACGTAAAGATTTACATAGCCTATCATGTCTTTCTTTTTCTTTCTTTCTTTTTTTTACCAGAGTGGAAATGGCGGCGGCAGCAGCCGGTAGGAAGACCGGCTGCCGCCGCCGGAGCCACCGCCACCCGGAAGATCCGCCCCAGGTGAGTCTCGTCCCGGGGGGGATCCACAGGGGGGCGGGGGGGCAGGCCGTTCCTCCACGGAGTTCGGGGGGCCAAATGCACTGGCATTCGGCCTCACCGAGATCCATGGTGGAATTCTTTGACATCCCTATTTCTCCCTCTTCTAGTTCCTAGGCTACAGGAGCTTCTCTGCAAAGCAAGAGCAATTGCACTTCTACAGCAAGCAAGACAGGAGTTTTCCCAAAGCTCCCAAAGTCCTATTTGTTCTTCTTTGCAATAGTCTGGGACTATTTGCAGAGAAGCTTCTTTAGAATCCAGCCCCCGGAATCCGTGGCGGAACGGCCTCCTGCCCCCCTCCCCCCCACGGAATCCCCCCGGGACAGCACTAACCTGGGGCAGATGCTGCAGATGCAGCGGCGGCGGCAGCTCTGGCAGCAGCAGCTCTGGCAGCAGCGGCTCCAGCGGCAACGGCTCCAGCGGCAGCGGCGGCAGCTGGTCTCCTGGCCAGCCGCAGCCAGGCTGCTGCCGCCGCCATTTCCATCCTTGCAGCCATGATAGGCTATGTAAGAATTTACATAGCCTATCATAGCTAAACCCCCCAAAAACACACCCCAGCATACGCAAATGGCAGTGGCTACGGCGGCCGCCATTTGCGTTCCCTATTTTTCGCCGATTTATCTTACGTAAATATTTACGTAAGATAAAACAGCAAAAAAAGGGGAACGCAAATAGCATAGTGGGCGCTATTTGCGTTCCTTTATTTTTCACCATTCTAGCCTACTTAAATATTTTGGGATTTGGGGGGGGTAGCCGTGATAGGCTACATAAAGACTTATGTAGCCTATCAGGGCTGCCTGGCTGGCCATTTGCATCCGCAGCAGCCCATCCGCGGCCGGAAATCCAGCAGCTGACAGCCCGGAGCCAGCCGTCAAGGATTCCAGGGGCAAGGATCAGATCACCTCCCCCCGTCAAGGATTCCGGGGGGAGGGATGGAGCACCTCCCCCCCCACCGCAAAAGATTCCGCGAAAAGGTAAGTGAGTTTCGTACATCCCTAATCCTGATGCTGCAGAGTCATTCCTAACTGGTATTAAAATTAAAACAAGGGAACCAACTCTCTCAGCCTCCGCAGTTGGAATTTAGCCATCTTTACTGTTCTTTTGAAGTGCTGTTTGGGCTATAGCTGATAAGATGTCTAGGCAGTATGCCAGAGCAAATGTTTGTATATTTTTGTTTTCTTTCTCCCTTTTTGTGTTATATTGTAATAAAATGCCTATTTGTGTGTATATGTGTGTGTACACATATAAATATATTTTAGATATGATATTACTTAAAATATACAAATGATTTGCTTTTGTTTTTTATTTTTATCTTTTTCTTAAACTCTTTTTTCCTCTTATTATTATTATTATTATTATTAATAATAGTATCATTATGGGATGATTATTATTACTATTTCTTGTTGGCTAAACTTTTAATGTTTATTAATACACATTAACTGAATGGTAATATATGGCCAATGGGAATGGATTGTTTGCTCCCATTCCGTTGCTATAAGATTGAGGTTAAGACATTGAAAGGTAAGGTTTACCATTTGTGGTGTAGCGGATTGAAGATGTAATAATACTTGCAATGTTTGGAAGAATGCTGTATAGGTATGATCTGCAATTGGATCTTTATTTGGATATTTGGTTTGTTCTTATTGAGTTTAATATAATCCTTTTTTTTCTTTTTTTCTCTTCCTTCTTTTGCTATCCTCCCTTTTTTCTTTCCCTCAGAATACTGTAATGTTGGAAACTAAAGATTCTGCTTATGTTGTTGGTAGTGTTTATCTCATTTATAAAAATAAAATAAAAATATATTCAAAAAAAGAAGAAGAAGCAATCACTCCAATGGCAAAGTTTCCCAGCTGATAGAATTCATGAGAAATTAGGACAGGATCACTTATGCTGCAGATCATCGAACAAGTCATGGAACATCTGCAATGTTGTTGCAGACAGAACGTGACTTGCAAACAATATAATGGCGCAACATCAATGGCACCATCCCTTTGAGGATGAAGCTTCCTTTTCACCCACACATTCTTCCATTTTCTTCAACAGCATTTAATTTCTTTGAATGTCGGCTCATGCTATTGATATGTTGTTTCTAGCTTCTCTCATCAGCCAATGTCTGCATCAGAGTCTGTCTTTTCCCTCTACAGTTCTTTGGACATACTATTTCTTGCACCTCAAGATTCCTTTTTGGCTATTTGGGACTTTGTTGAACCTGCACACTGAGGTTACTTTTCATTAGGGGTTCACGAAACCCCACTTACCTGGCTTCACCAGGTTCCACAAGTGGGGGAAGGCAATCCATTCCTCCCCCCTGGAATCCTGCCCAGCTGGCTTCGCTCCATGGCCAGGCCAACCCGCAGTGGGGCCTCCAGCCACTGCCGGGCTGGTGCAGACGCAAATGGCATCCTGTGTAGGGGACGCCATTTGCGTCCCTACGCCGGCCCATGTTAGGCTACGTAAATATTTACATAGCCTATCACGGCTAAAGCAGGGATGCAAATGGTGTCCCCTACGCCATTTGCATTCCCTCTTTAGCCGTGATAGGCTACGTAAATATTTACGTAGCCTATCACGGCTAAAAAAAAAAAAAGAACACAAATGGCCGCGGCTACGGCGGCCGCCATTTGTGTTCCTGTTTTTAGCTGTGATAGGCTACATAAATACTTACGGAGCCTATCACAGCCTCTGCAGGGCGCAAATGGCATCCCTGCATTTGCCATGATAGGCTACGTAAGTATTTATGTAGCCTATCACAGCCATTCGAAAGACGCACGAATGGCAGCTGCAGACATGGCCGCCATTCAAGGACCACCGGAACGGCTGACCAAGGTAGGCTCCGTTCCAGGTCCATTTCGTGGGGGGGCAGGGGGCTTCATTCCACCACGGATTTCGGGGGACCGAATGCGCTGGCATTCAGCCTCACAGAGATCCGTGGCAGAATTCTCTCCCATGCCTACTTTTCATGGAAGATCCAGAAGTGGAGCACTCTTCAGAGAAATCAGTGGGCTTGAGGTGCTGATTGCTGAAGTTGCTCACAATATGTTCCCTTTCATACAAATCACAGGACAATAAATCAACGGGAGCAATCATGCACTCCATCAGAGTGACAGAACCCTGTCTGCTCCTGCCCTTGTGCAAATGTTTCTAGCACTAGAAAGGGCTCTTCTGACCACATTTAGTCCTCATTACTTATTTTTCTTGTGGCTTCCAGATATTCCATTGGCACTTTTCTGGCAGAAAAATTACTCAAGGACATGCTGATAATTACAGGGGAGGTAAATAGCCCCCATGCACTGAAACTGCAAGCACAGCAGAACACCTGGAGAAAGTTGCTGTTTTCACCAGAGATCTTACCAGGAGGACTCAAAACTGTTTTTCCTTGAAATAAGAAGCAGTATGGCACACCCACATTTGCATGCCTAGAGCCAAAGTCGGATCAGCCTGCTGTAATTAGTTTGAGTTCATGGGCCAAATGGCTCACAGAGGGATTAGTGAGAATAAGTGAGACCACATTTGAATACAGAAATGGGAACCACATTGGAACCACAGCCTGGAGTCTCAATGTTGATCTCTTTATGGCAGGGGTGGGCAACTTGTGACCCTGCAGATATTTTGGACGGCAACTCCCCTCAGCCCTCACCAGCATAGCCAATGATGAGGGATGGTGGGAGTTGCAGTCCAACAACATCTGGGAGGGGGGCACAAGTTGCCAAGCCAGGCTTTATGGAGATTAGGGTTAATACATAACATCCCCTCTCCTTTCTCCATGCATTGGTGCCTACAGGGTAATAATGAAGATCAAGTGCATTTGAGAAACAGAATTATGTGGGGGTTGGAGGTGCATTGGGGGTTGGCACTACCTCTCCTGACCTCCGGTAGTCTGATTTGGCATTTGGACTCTGTCTTGTTGACATGCCACCAGATGTTGCATCCCCCTCATGGCAAGTTGTTCAGCATTCTTGGTCCCAAAGCAGGTAAATATATGGCCCTATTCTCATCCTTAAATCTCAGGATAGGGGATCAGGATCATATCTCTTGGCCCTGCCCTAGACCGCCATAGGCTAAAGAGAAGGTGAGCATATGGCTCTACGTGGATGTAGTCACTGTACATGTAATCAGAAACCCGTGGATGGTTGTTATCACTGAAGGAAAACACAAAATTGAAGAATAACCATTTCTCACAAACCATTGGTTTTAGTTCATTTTATTATTTATCTGTTGGCATTTTAGACATATTATCTTTTTTGGTGGATCATGCAGAGAGAGTAAATATGCTGGTTAATCCAAGGGATGTTTACTTAGAAATACGAGCTGTTGCACTCACTAGGACTTTGGACTAGATTGACTCTGCATCTGTCAAAAGGATGCGTCCTATTCAACAATAGAGTAGGACCATTGTCTTTTCTTGTAGGTAACTTGGCCTAATTATTTACAGAATCAGAAAAAAGGAAAGTGACTCTCATAATTTTTAATTTTGGGGTTCCTTTAGTTTGTTCTCCTCATTAGTTGCTCCCTGTTGTTCAGATCAGCCCTCCACATGAGGATGTAGCATTTCGGGAGAAAGATGCAAACCAGTAAGCCAGCACTGGAGGTTAAAATAGAGAAAATTTCCACAGCCACCATGTATTTTCCTTTGGTGCTCAGGTAGGCTGGGACAAAGGAGAGCCAAACACTGCAAAATGCCAACATGCTGAAGGTGATGAACTTGGCCTCGTTGAAACTGTCAGGCAACTTCCTGGCTAAGAAAGCTACTGTGAAGCTGACAATAGACAGAAAGAACATGTAGCCCAGGACACAGTAGAACATGGTGATAGAACCTTCATCACATCCTGCTACAATTTCCCCAGTCAGTGAATGCCTGTCCATATCTGGGAATGGAGGAAAAGTACTCAGCCAACTCACGCAAAGTCCTGTTTGAATCAAGGAGCAGGAAATGACTATCAAATTTGCCACCTTTTTCCCTACCCATTTCCTCATTGTGGATCCTGGTTTGGTAGCCAGAAATGCCAGAACCACCATGATGGTCTTTGCCAGAAGAGAAGAAAGCGCAAGTGAGAAGATGATGCCAAAAGCTGTTTGCCGGAGAAGGCAAGTCAATGCTTTTGGCTTTCCAATGAACAACAAGGAGCAGAGGAAACAAAGAAGGAGAGAGATGAGGAGGACGTAGGTGAGGCTCCGGTTATTGGCTTTGACTATGGGAGTGTCGTGGTGCTTCACGAAGGTTCCAAGTACCAAAGCTGTGATCAGAGCAAGACCAGGAGCAGAGAAAGCTAAAGTGATCCCCAAAGGTTCTTCATAGGAGAGGAAGCTTATAACCTTGGGAATGCATTGGATCTGCTCTAAGTTTGAATAATGGTCTTCTGAACATTCAGTGCAAAAATCCATATCTGGAAAGAAAAGAGAGATTGAGAGGTTATGAAATCTACGCTAGCAGAGGCCTTGAAGCAACAATGTAGCAGGGTTCAAACTTCATTTCCTTATTATTCAGCAGTGCCCACATACATACTCCTTAGTCCATATGTGCTGCAAAGCAAAAATAAAATAAAGGATGCTTCAGATATGAAAGAGAAGGGAGTGCTTTGGGGTATAGCATGAACAGTAAGCCAAGATGTTTGTGTTTGAGATCTCACCTGAGCAGTACAAAATCAGCCAGAAGTCCTCTCTCTCTCTCTCTCTCTCTCTCTCTCTCTCTCACACACACACACACACACTTGCCCACCCAGTGAGAATTTCCATGGGTGCAGCCAACCTCAGCCCAAGCCATGCCACTCCATGAGGTAGGCAAGCAAAGACTGCCCCCCAGCCAGGCTGCCCCCATCAATCTAGGGATGTACAAAACCCCGTTTACCTGGCTCCACCGGATTCCACAGATGGGGGGAGGTGCTCCGTGCTTCCCCTCGGAATCCCGCCTGGCTGGCTCCGCTCCGCGGCCAAGCCGCGGAGCTGCCAGCTGACTCCAGCCTCCCGCAGCTGGACATCCAGCCGCTGGGCAGCCCTGCTGGGACACAAATGGCGGCTGCCATAGCCGCCGCCATTTGCGTCCCTGTAGTGAGCCATGATAGGCTATGTAAATATTTACATAGCCTAGCACGTCAGGGGGAAAGCCCCAGCGTACTGGGTTTTTTTTCCCTTGCCATGATAGGCTACATAAATACTTACGTAGCCTATCATGGCAGGGGGGAAAAAAACCCAGCGTACACAAAGGGCGGTAGCCACAGCCATTAGCGTACGCTGGGGTTCCCCAGCAAATGGCGTCCCTGCATTAGCCATGATAGGCTACGTAAATATTTACGTAGCCTATCACGGCTGAAGAGGAAGAAGCAAATGGCAGCCGCAGGACGGGAGCAAGTAAGTGCTCCGTTTCGCGGGCCTTTTGTGGGGTTGTGGCGGCGGGGACTTCGTCCTGCGCTCCTTTCGTGCAGGGGGCGGGGGCTTCGTTCCGCGACTGTTTTCAGGGGGCCGAATGCACTGGCATTCGGCCTGACCGAGATCTGTCGTGGAATTCTCTGACATCCCTACATCAATCTATCACCTGCATGCATGCCTCTTTTGCTTCTGCCAGTCCCATGCCCTCTTCATGCCCTAAAACACCATAATAGCAAAACTTCCTGTCCCTCATCAGATCTCCTGAGAAGCAGGTATAACTCCCAAATGCTTCCAGAGGTTACACCTCAGTTCTTTCTTGTTCTCAATCTCTGACTCCCCAAAAATATTGTATTGTTTCCCACTGACATCTTGTCCCCTCCCTCTCTCTGGAGGGGATAAATAAGGATAAATCACCTTTCCAACTGGCTCCTAGCCTCCCAGGGGCATTTTCCTTTAATTTCCATAACAGAAGGGTATGCTTGGAAGCTTGCCGCTGAGTATTAAGGAAGATTTGTAGTCATTCTGGCCTGATTAACTTTTCCCTGCCCAATCCCCCACATATCTATCCTCTCTCTCTCTCTCTGTCTCCAACTATAACTCTATTCAATTATCAAAAAACCTGCTGAGTTAAAAGACCAGAGGCTCTCTCATTTTGGACCAAACCCCCAAAGGCCAGGAAGCTGAGGCTGATGCCGTAAGTGACATGCCTTGTGATCAGTAATGATGCTGTACGATGTCACATATTGTGCTTGCTTACAATTTTCCCTCCAAGCACCCACACTTTTCCCTCTTTTTGTGTTATTGGTGCTGCAAAATGTTATTGAGAATGGATACTTTTTCTTTTGCTGTCCCCCCCCATCATTGTTTGTTTCTGATATTAGTTGAAATAATAAAGAAAACACAAACTAGGAGGTGAGGGAAGACACACACAGATACAGACTGAAGGGCGGGGGTGGGGACACACAGACACACACACACTGTGGGCAGGGAGCAGACATACATACATCCTGGGGACTGGGGAGAGGGCAATCTGGGTTGTTGTTGTAGGGGTGTGTGAACTGTGTGATCTGTTGGGGGGAGGGGAAATTCAGGGCTCTCCTAGGGTGGTGGGCAATTCAGGTTGTCATTGGAGGACAGAATTAGAATTCCTATTATACAAATAGAAATTAGATTGAAACAGTTTTTCACCAACTAAAGTACAAGAGGAATATCTTTTATGTGAGAACGCTGTCACTTCTTCAGAAATCTTGACTAAAAACATGGTCACCAGCCCTCCCATTCTGGACCGTTTCTGCATTTATCGCATGCTCCCACACGGTGACCACATGACTGCTGAGAAGGGTAGCATGTTATTTTCAAGGTTCCATCGGACACAATGAATCTGCACCATCTCGTGGCTGTTTGAATAGTGTAACAATACGACAATAAAAGATGGTTTATTCGTTCCGACTTTTTTTGGAGCACAATAACCAGGAAATTGCTCTGGATGTGCCCTGGAGGTTACCGACGTCATGAAAAGGACCCACAAACTTCTGTGAGTGAGCAATCTCAATAGAATAAAATCTCCATGTGAAGGAGCCCTGAAAGTCACTTCTGACAAATGGAGCGGCTTTTTTCACTTTTTGTCTTTAAACTGCTCTTTCTCTCTCAAACATTCACCAATATTCCTGATATTGTCAGGATATGTACAATGAACCTTCTTTCTGGCATCTGAAAGTTTCAGAGAGATTGGGGAAATTATTCCAATTTTATAAAAGTTAGAACAACCCAAGCCCCGATCACCATTTAAAATGGTGGAAGGCTTAAACACACACACACAAAAAAAAAACTTCATGGGACTTAAGAATATAATTAAATGTGCATAAACACCAGTATCCTTCTCTGTGGCATCTACCTTTCTGTATGCAGTAATTTCTTTCTTTTGAGGTTTGGAGAGATATTTAATTACATGACTAACATAGAGTCAGCCATAGAGCTATCATGACCCAATACACACATCGTTTTTATGAGATAACATGCCAATGCATTCTTCGTTGGTAGCTACCTACATATATCTTTCTTCTTTCATTTGCATATGAAGCACATTATTAACTAAATCAAACCACAAATCCAATGTTTTGAGTGTTGAAAGACATAACCAAGCATAACTAGGCCTGTATGTGAAAAGGAGATTTACGTTCTTCTATAACAAGGGCTCTGGCTATAGTCTGATATTCAAGGATACCTAACATATTCCAACTCCCTCCATATAAGGGCCATGCTAATTTTGATTAAATTAGTTTTGCTTGATAGTATGAGATGTAGTGCACTTGACAGCTGTGAAGACTATGCCTCCTACCCTTTTGATTAGAAACCTTTCCTCGTGGACATGGAACACAATCATAACAGCAAAATGGCTCCCCTTCCTTCTTTTTCCTGCTGTAACCAGGATGGCAGTTGTCATTACACAGGGAACGGGGCAGCACCTGATCAGAAATATCAGTGGAGAAGGGTTAGGACTGCAAATGATATGGTTGAGGATTCATCTGATGGTTGAGGATTCATCCGATGGTTGACGACTCCTTTGCAGGTGTAAAGAAATGTGGTGTTCTAAATGGGGTGGATTTCCTATGAGTTTGTTTGTTAATAATACTTACATGTAGGGTCGGGCAAATCACTTACCCAACCCAGCTGGGGGGGGCATGGGGAGAGGTGATCCGTCCCTCCCCCCCCATAATCCGTCCATGCCAGCTCTGCTCCACAGTGATCCTATGGAGCTGGCCGCCGGCTCCACAGCACTGGTGATATGGCCCGCCGCCATTGCCATGCTGTATCGCTGTGCTAAGCCTGGACACAAATGGCATCCACTATGCCATTTGTGTCCCTGTTTTCACGCAATAGGCTACACAAATTATATTTACATAGATATTTCTGTAGCCTATCGAGTGAAAAAACAGCGGCTGGCTCTACAGGGTCACTGCATGGAGCAGCCAGCCTAGACGGATTCCGGAGGGGCGCGGAGGTGAGTGCTCCATTCCACCACAGACTGCAGTGAGGCTGGATTCTTGGAATCCAGCCTCATTGGGGTCCGTGGCAGAATTCCCCAACATCCCTACTTACATACCACTTAATATAACCAAGTGTCTGAGCAGTTCACATACTAAAGTATTAAAATTACTGTTAGAAATATACTGTTATTAAACAATTACATCTAGTATGACAAAAATATAATAAAAAGAATAAAATGGACCAGCATGACAATTATTAATTACAAGCCAGGGGAAGCTTGAGTAACCAGGTACATTTTCAGGAGGCTCTTAAACACGTCCTGTTTTCAGCCTCCTGAACTACATGGGGGAAGTTGTTCCAGGGGGTGGGCATCACTACTGAGAAGGCTCTCTTTTGAGATTTCAGATCAGTCCATTGAGACATTTTCTCAGTATATGATATAGAATGTAATCCTCACTAATTTCTGGTTATACTGATGGAATGAGATTGTTCCAACTCAGCCTTAACACAGGGCCACACAGCTATGGCCCTTTAATATTTAGATATGGTTGTTATTGTTGTCTGTCACCTCGATACGTTGTATATGACAGATGGCATTAAGTTCATTTTAAACAAACTAACAAAAAATAGGTTGTGTTAAATCAGACTCATATAAATTAGCCATCTACAATTTTTCATCTAAAAAAACTTTAGGTTCTTTCTGTCTCACCTGGTTAAACATCCTAGGCCACACAATGCTTTTATCTTCAATTGTTAACTGCTTTCCACGAGGAGCCTGTGGACTGAACCTTCCAACCTGAACTCTCAGAAAAGACTGATTTGGGAAAATCACCCAGTTGGTAACATCAAATCCTGTGACTACTTCTCCATTTTCATCAAACTGTATTGTCTCTCCTGCACTGTTGTTGAATGAGATGCCCCTTAGAAAAGGATG
This sequence comes from Heloderma suspectum, assembly GCF_057233095.1. Taxonomy (NCBI): domain Eukaryota; kingdom Metazoa; phylum Chordata; class Lepidosauria; order Squamata; family Helodermatidae; genus Heloderma; species Heloderma suspectum. The sequence continues at coordinate 87,084,528 of NC_139463.1, read as the reverse complement.
GAGCTAAATGCAAAGAGGAAAAGATACAATGGGACAGCAAAGTATTTTCATGATCACAATGACAACGTGCTTTTGATTGAATGTGGTAACATGAAGACCTGAATAGGGCTCATGCCTTCAAGCAATGCTCCATTGAGAAGCTGGGAAGCAATTTGTGGTAACTACACCCTTATCAGGACAGTGAAAGCCCAGCTACACTTATCCATGCTCTGATAACTTCTCATCTGGATTACTGCAATGTGTTATAGGCTGGGCTGCCTTTGAAAATGGTCCAGAAACTTCAGCTAGTCCAAAATAGGGCAGCAAGACTGTTAGCAGGGACTGGCCAATGAGATCACATTACACCAGTACTTTTCCAGCTGCACTGGCTGCCAGTCCATTTCCGGGCCCAATTCAAAGTGCTGGTATTAACAGTCAAAGCCCTTAACAGCTTAGGGCCAGATTATCTGAAGGATTCCCTCCTTCCTGTCTGGACCCTAAGATCAACCTCAATGGTCCTTCTCTGTGAGCCCCTGTCAAAGGAAGTGAGGTGGGTGGCTACCAGGAAGAGGGCCTTTACTGCTGTGGCATCCCAGCTGTGGAATGAGCTCCCTAGAGGGGTTTGGCTGGCACCTATGCCGTACTCCTTAATAAAAGGCACCAGGTGAAGAGCCTTTTATTCGCCCAGTATTTTAGCATTTAAGCCTCCTAGTCTTTTATCTTTGGTGTTTTAAATCTGTATTTTAAATTTCTGCATTGCTGCTAGGTTTTATTCTGTTTGTACTGTTCTATGGTGGTTTTAAGCATTCATATTTTATATGGTTTTATGCTGTGTTTTATGGTTTTAATTTTTGTGAACAGCCCAGAGAGCTTAGGCTATCATGTGGTATAGAAAAGAAATAAAAGAAATGAAAATTAATTAATGTAGAGCGGACCTAATCAAGCTGAAAAGGTTTTACATGGATTTCGTTGGCAATGGTATCAGCTTACATTTCCCACGGCCACCACCCAATCCAAACAAAGAAGAGATGAGCTTTTGCATGAAAATACCTGCCATGCCTGCAGATTGAAGGGCTCCAGCTTTCTTCCAGCCACCCATGACCTGTGTTTGGATCTGGATTCACGCATCGAGTGTAGAGCATGCGCCACAGCATGGGCAGCACTGTGAACACTGTAGCTGTGACCAGCCATACTCATCTCAAAGAAAGTTCCAGGGAGGCTCTCCAGTTCCTCCTCCCCACTGCAGCCTTGATTTATCACCTCACCCTCATTTGATTTTTTCAATGAACACTTGAAAACCTTCTCCCAGAAATCATGGATGAATCCGTCTTGTTTTGCCCAGGAAGGTTTTACGCTCTGAAGAAATTGCCTGAATCCTAACGGTTCCTTTGAGTGGACTGCAAAGGATAGCATGCCATGGAAGGACTGTATATCATGGCCCCTTAGATTGGTGCTTGATGTGAAATCCCAGTCTGTTTTCATAATCCATACCTTACTTATTGGGGAATCCAGGACTGCCCTCTGAAGAAATGAGCTAATTTTAATTATTAATATAGGTGCAGTATCAGCAAAAAATACATTGGTTGTCGTTTCCATGAAGGCTGAATGGTATTCCAGTTCACCCTGCAACGACCCTGCCTTTTCAGAGTGTTTTTGGAATGGTGGCAATTTTTCTATGAAGGCAACACAGATGCCCCCCTGTGAAAGCATTGGCAGTAATTTTTGCAAACGCCCTTCTCCATGAATATTATCCACACTGAAGAGCCCAATCCATGTCCATTTGAAATGCACAAGCAACTGGACAATCCCAGTGTACTGCTGAGCTTCATTTGGGGCCATCTGGTATAAAGGACAGTGGGTGACTGTTTTGTCACCCCAGGCTGGGAGAAATGCTCCACAAGTGAGCTGAAATAGAATGCAAAGATATTTTATGAATTGCACACATTTTTGTGTGCAATAAGTGACACATCTAATCATTTCTACCAAATACCTGATGGGATGGGGTAAACATTGCCTGCATGGATAAACGAGGTCTAAGATATCATAATGTCTCTCTTGTATCACTTTATGCTTCAGTTGAAGTCTCAGTTGATGGAACCCTCTCTCACTGATGCCCTCCTACAGAAAAGTGGGATGTTATGGAAATGGCTCATCTAAATGTTTATCCCTGACATGCTAGTTGTGTGTTCAGGGATTTAAAATGTATTATACAAAATATGTATAGAGTCATCCTTTCATCGTATCAATTACCTATAACGGGCCATTGAGTCCAACCCCCTGCTCACTGCAGGAATCCAGTTTAAACACCCCTGACAGATGGCTGTCCAGTCTCTGCTTGAATGCCTCCAGTGACAGAAAACTGACCACCTCCCTAGGCATTTGGAGACATTGTCTGACTGCTCTGATATTTAACCAAAATCCTCCTTCATCTACCTTAAGCCTGTTTGTTTGTTTAAAACATTGGTATGTCATTAAGATGAACTTGAGCACGCTCCGGGAGAGAGCGCAGGACAGGAAGGCCTGGCGTGCTATGGTCCATGGGGTCACGAAGAGTCGAACACGACTGAACGACTGAACAACAACAATGTCATTAAGATTTCAGGGCGCCTTACAAAGAAAATCATTTTCAACAGTATAAAACATCTTGATCGTCTCTGTTGCCCAACTCGTTACAATTTATCTGACTCCTTCTTAAAGTATGGTGTCCAGAACTGAACTTAGTATTCGAGGCGAGGTCTGACCAGCACAGTGTTGGGTGCAATGATTACTTCCCATGATTTTGAAACTATACTTCTATTGATGCCTCCTGAAAATGCATTCGCCTTCTTTACAGCCACATCGCACTGCTGACTCATATTCAGCTGGTGGTAGACTACAAGCCCAAGATTCTTGTCATATGTACCAGCCAGGCATTCCCCGTCTTACACCTGTGCATTTGATCCCCCCCAAATGAAGAATTTTGCCCTTGCCTCTGTGAAATTTCATTCTGTTCCTTTCTGCCCAGTTTTCTAACCTATCAAGATCATTTTGAATTTTGTTGCTGTCTTTAAGCTAATAGCTACCACTCCAATCTTGGGTCATCTGCAAATTTGAGAAGCATTTCCCCAAGTCTTCCTCCAAGTCAAGGGGCGGAATTGTGATTTTCCTATTAGCCCAGTCGCTTCTTTTTCCCAGGCTGTGGTTATAGCAGAACTGCACACACTTACACACAGCCATTGAAGCAAATTTACATCTCAGTAGTGGATTATCTCCCTTTTTTATTTATTTATTTATTTGGCGGGATAAAGATAAAAAACAGCTGGATGTGCCCTGGAGGTAGATGGCATTATGTAAATGACCCACAACCTTCCCTGAGTGACCAATCACGAGCGCACGATAAACGCCTTGTGTAAAGACAGCCTATGGTTCTCCAGCCAGCTGTGGAACCGCAGAGATGCTGCATTTTGTACTAACTGAAGTTCCCAAGAAGTCTTCAAAGGCAGCCCCGAATACAATGCATTGCAGTACTCCAATCTACAGGGTAATAGTGCATGGATAAAACAATGGGCAGGCAATCACTGTCTCGGAGATGTTGTAGCTTGCTCACTAGCCTAAGCTGGTGAACATCACTGTATGCCAGAAAACAGAAGTGTGCATTCCTTTAAAAAAGAAATGAAACATGAAATCAATGCGTTCACATTTGTTCTACGTTTGTTTAATGTAAAGAGAATGTAAAGAAGACATAAAGAAGACAAGAAGGTGAAGAATAAATATGATCATTTTCATTTTCACATTTTTTCACATTTACATTAGTGAGCTCTGACTGAAATTTAATGTGCATGATGGCCTGGAGGAATAGTAGAAAACATGGATGGAGAAAATGCCTTGTTTTCCTGCCATCAAGAGCATGATGGTGGGGGTAGAGATGTGAAGGTCAAGAAAAAAACTGGAAAAATGCAGGGAAAAAATGGGGTCTTTCAATTATTCTATGATTCTATCAGCCATTTGTCAGGGATGCTCTGACTTGGATTCCTGCATTGAGCAGGGGGTTGGACTCGATGGCCTTGTAGGCCCCTTCCAACCCTACTATTCTATGATTCTAATTTTCCCCTCCTAAGAACCTTGTTTTGTCCCCGCCCTACACACACACAAATGTGTTGGAAAAAATGAGCCACTTTGCATTATGAAATATTTTGTTTTAAAATAATGAATACATTTAAGAAGATGAATTATGTAATAAGAAGACTTTTATGGGAAAACTAGAGATCTAAACTTTCTGGAAATTGTGGACCCACGGGTGGAAATTCATCATCATCATCTACCCTTTAGGATTCATTAAATATCTTCCACTATTTATTAATATTATTGATCTAATGTATGTTTTGCTGATATACAGTTAGGGACATTTCGGGATGCCCCAAGTCATGCTCAGTTTCCCAACATGCGTCTAGGGTCATTATATCATTACATGTAAAGGAAATGTTGTTCTTGCCAGTTTGGGGTATGGGCCATAGAGTGCTCTGTTTCTGGTCCTGTTCTGGTTATCGGGGGTAGGCGACATGTTGCCTGCAGGCACCAGTGTGCCCCCTGATAACTTCTATGGTGCCCACCATGGTGCCCTCGTCCTCCTGATTTTTATTTTACAGTATTGTTTTTAAAGGACTTACAAGCAGCTGGGACTGCTTCAAAGCGAAGAGAGGGCCTCCAGCCCCTGCCTTTACAACTGTCGCATGCATGGCTTTGGCCTGCACATGGGGCTCAGAGACATGCGTAGGAAATTAAGATGGCTGGATTGCTGCAGGTTGATACTTCCCTCTGCAACACACCCAGCCATCAAGACCAAGAAGGGGGGAGAAGATGATGGGACCCCGGTTGCTGCTGTTTGGTAAGATCCGGCATATGCGGGGGTTAGAAAGCAGTGAAGAGGTAGGGAGACCAGTGGGGGCCTAGGAAGAGCAGCAGGAGGCCCTCCGGAGGGTTAGGGGAGCCAGCTTCAGGTGTCCTGGGGGTGTTGTGCAGCGCAGTGTCCTTATGTCTGAATGGAGGGCAGATGCATACATGTGTGTCACACAAGGGGAGAAATAAAAGTTTTAGGGGCCGTCTCCAGAGGGGGGCTTTTGGAGGGATCCTAAGGAGAGTGAGTGTGATCTAATTGGGGTTGCAATGAACAGAAGGGCAGGCCCTGTGTGTATTCATGGACGTGTGCATTATGAGGACATGGCACCCTTGCTATTGGGTGTGTGCGCGCACACATTCGCGAATAGCTGGATTGGTGTGTGTATGTGTGTGTAAAAGAGAGAGAGAGAGTAGGGCCATGCACCGCTTTGCCCACCTCCAACGCAAGGAATTGTTAGAATGGTGACTCCCTGTATTTCCTGCATTTCCCCATTCCCCAGAATGCCAAGATGGCTGCTGGCGTGTCCCCAAAGGCCCTAGGAGCTGGCAGCAGCAGCGGCTCCCCTGGGAGCACTGGCGGCAGCTCGCCTTCATTGCGAGCTGCCAGCACTGGCCTCACTCAAGCCTGCACAGGCTCCCTGCAAGCAAGGAACCCATGAAGGCTTCTGCTGAGGCAGGAGTCGTCCTCGAACAGGGCACCCTGCCCTCCTTGCAAGGAAGGGAGAGAGCACAGTTGCAGGTTGACTCCCGCCCTCATGCCTGTCAAATCTGCATGGTCTGCTTCAGTGCAAGAAAGGAGGCCGTGCAGGCTTGACGGGCAGTGCCTCCCGCCAATCACCCCTTCGTCCCTCCTTGCAAAGAGGGCAGGCGGTTGGCAGGCTGTGCTGGGCAGCACCCACAGCAGCAGCTCCCTCAGCAGTGGCTCCCAGGGTGGTGGCGGCAGCCTCCCCCCACACGGAACTAGGGATGGATGGAACTCTTACCTTCTGTTCCATTCTGTTTCCGCAGTGGGGGGAGGCGATCCGGTCCTCGCCCTGGAATCCTACCCAGACAGCTCCACTCCGTGGCCATCTGGCCGCTGGGCAGCCCTGCAGGGACGCAAATGGCAGCTGTCATAGCTGCCACCATTTGCGTCCTTGTATTTAGCCGTGATAGGGTACGTAAATATTTACATAGCCAATCACAGCAAGGGGAAAAAAACCCAGCGTACACAAATGGCGGTAGCCGCCGCCATTTGCATACGCTGGGTTTTTTTTCCCTCTGCCGTGATAGGCTACATAAATACTTATGTAGCCTATCATGGCAGCGGGAAAAGAAACCAGCGTACACAAATGGCAGTAGCCGCAAATGGCGTCCCTGCATTAGCCGTGATAGGCTACGTAAGTATTTATGTAGCCTATCACGGCTATGAAGAGGAGGAAGCGAATGGCAGCCGCAGGATGGCCACCATTCGCAAAGCAGCGTGGATGGGAGCAGGTAAGTGCTCCGTTTCATGCGTCTTTTGTGGGTTGGGGACGGCGGGGACTTCGTCCCGTGCGCCGTTCTTTGGTTGGGGGGGCGGGGGCTTCGTTCAGCGACGGATTTGGGGGGGCTGAATGCACTGGCATTCGGCCTCACCGAGGTCCGTCACGGAATTGTCTGACATCCCTACACGGAACAAGGGCCCAGGTGAGGAGCTGGGGTTGGCCGGCGTGCTGGGGAGGGCAAAGCAGGATTCGGATGTCTGAACCCCGCTTTGGCTTCGTAGTGGGAGAGAGAGCAGGTGTGTGCGGCTGGTGAGCCAGGGTGGGACAGACTGCGTAGGCAGTGATCCGGGGTGAGAGAAGAGATGGGGCAATGACTGACAGAGAGAAGGAGTAGAGAAAGAGTCTTTGCTCTTGGAGAAATAGGTTTCTGTTGGCACAGAAAGCTGTGGGTGCCAAGGAGATGTTTTGTGTGTCGGGGCTCAGATCCCACCTTGTTTACTTTTCCTTTGCAACTCGCCATGGCAGCCACTAGTTTGTGGTGTTGCAGACCTCTTGCTGAGATGCTGTAGCAGACAGTCAGTGGAGGAAGGGCAAGCATCAAGACTCCTTTCTGGATCCTTCACATGTGGGGGTGAGGGGAATTGCCAGAGTCAAAGGGCTCCCAAATTCTGCCTGCCTGAGGTCTTTCTCTGAGGCCTGGAGTCGATTGCCAGCTAAGCAGTCTCTCTCTCTCTCTCTCACCCCGCCAACTCAGTGGGATGCAGCTGTAACAGCCTCAGCCTCCCCCTCTCTCTTTCCTATCATTCCAAATAGATAACAGAGTCTTCCCCAGCTAGATTTCCCTTCAGTCCAGATTTTCCTGAACTCCACCCCAACCAATTCCTCACACACAGGAACAGATGCTGTACAGCAGTCATCCTCTGCCTCCAGCTCTTCCTACTTCTGTTTTTTAGGATAGTTCTGATATTTTATGAAGTATTTGCTGAAGTTCCTAAAATATATAATGTATAACTCAGTTTGCTCATAAAACTATAATGTTTGGTATATTAAATTTAAAACTATACTTTATTCAGACAATAAATACAAATTTACTGCATTTACTTCTAAATGTTTTTCATTTTAATGATAATTATATGAGAAAACCAAGTTATACATAATGTATTTTATGTTCCTGAATTAGCAAAGTGACTACAAATCTTTAAAGAGCTGTAAAAAATATAGGAATTGTAGTTTTCAATTATCCATTAAACTTTCATTATTTTCCAGACGGGAAAAAAAAAATGCCAAAACACAACGTTTTATACCATCAAAAATTTCCAGATATTTTATGTGGGAATTGGTGAGAATTTAATTTCAGTCCAATTTTGATAGGAATTTAACAAAATTAGTTAGATCTCCATATCTGGGGGGGTGGGGAGAACTTTGCATTTTTTGTTTTTAAAATGAATGTGGGGAAAACTGAAACTGACATATTCGCCCACTCCTAATTCATGTCTTTAGGTGCTGGTAGGTGCTGGTGGTGTGGAATGGCAAATATTAAGCCCGCCTTCTGAATCATGCATATCTGGGGTGTGATGGGGGAACTGCCAGAACTGAATGTCTGCTTAACTCTGTCTGCCTGCCTGGTTATAACTTCTCTGAAAACATGGTTTTATTCTTCCAGAAACCTGAAGCGTTTCAGCCAAATTATTAGTAATGTCCTTCCTTGGGACCATAAAAACAGAAAACATCTTAGTTTCGTATATCATCAATAACTACTAACATCAAATAATACACATGGCAAAAATGGTATATGTATACTTACAATTCTTTAAAAGGCCTTCAGAGGCCTCTGTCAGGGCTGTCTCTTACATTTGAAGATGATGGAAGGTGTTACAATTTACACCATACAACAGAAGTTATCAATCTGCTACACAGGCGTTAGTCATAGCTCATGATTAAATGTCAGGGAGAAACTGGTTGTATTGGTACTCCAAGGAGATGTGTCTCTAGCTCTAAGGTCTGAATTACATGAGAGGAAAACCAATCCACCTCCTCCTTGAGGTCATGTGGAACTAAGGTTTTAAGTCTCAAAAGCCACTTCTTTGCTGTTGTACACAAGATCTTCTCATTCTCTGCGTTTACCATTGGTCTGATGGCCGTTTTATGAATTGTAAGTATACATGGGCAATTTTTGCAATGTGTTTTATTTTGCAAGGTGTAAACACCAGATGAAACTTACATGTATGGGACTCACAATGGATAAATGCCGGTACCTTCCTGCTTCCTTTCCTTTGCCTGGGGTTCCCTCTCACCTTGGGAACAAAATACCAATCACAGAACCACCTTGCAGAAAGACTGACTGCCCGCTCTGTCTGCCTATGCCTCTTAATTGATGTGAGGAAGGAGCCAGAATTCAAATGGGAAAGCCTGCTCATTCTGCTATTATGGGGGAAGAAGCCAACTCATGTCTACAAACCTACCTGTGGAATCTTGTAAGTCTCTGAGATTGTGGCAATCACAAGAGAGATGAAAGGGTACATTCCTCCAATGATGGCTATCAAATTGTTCTGCAGATCACACTTGTAGTTGGGGTGGAATCTCTGCAGTGTAGAAAGCAGGCCAAGGGTGGCCATATAAGTAATCTGTGGATTGTAGTAGCTCTCATAGATGCGGAACCCCAAAGTGACATTAGGTAAGAGTGAGGGATTTTCATTGATCTCCTTGATAGCAAATACTAAGGCTAGGATATGCTGGTAATTCTTTGGCATCACACTGCAATAGAAGATACATACCGTGTACTGAAACAATAACAACAGCTGAAGCATCTTAGAGAAATAGAGTTTCTTATGGGCTTGATTTTCTGTGATGGGACTTTGGTTGCTCTTCTGCATTATGTGTCGCATCAGCATTCTAATTGCATGAAATTACTCCAGATCTGTGTTGCTCCTGGAGTGCTGCAATAACATTATGCCAGGCATAATGCCACAAAAAAGTAAGGATGTCATAGAATTCCACGACGGATCTCAGTGAGGCCAAATTCCAGTGCATTCAGCCCCCCAAAAACCGTCGCGTAACGAAGCCCCCGCCCCCCCAACCCATGAAAGGCACGCAAAACGGAGCACTTACCTGCTCCTGTCCATGCTGCTGTGCGAATGGCGGCCGTCCTGCGGCCGCCATTCGCTTCTCCCCCTTCAGCCATGATAGGCTACGTAAATACTTACGTAGTCTATCACGGCTAATGCAGGGACGCTATTTGTGTTCCTGCAGAGGCCATGATAGGCTACGTAAATATTTACATAGCCTATCATGGCGGGGGAGGGGACCCAGCATATGCAAATGGCGGCGGCTACCACCATTTGTGTATGCTGGGGTTTTCCCCTTGCCGTGATAGGCTACATAAATATTTACATAGGCTATCACGGCTCACTACACGGACACAAATGGCGGCGGCTACGACAGCTGCCATATGCGTCCCTGCAGGCCTGCCCAGTGGCCGGATGTCCGGCTGCAGGTGGCTGGAGCCAGCCGGTGGCTCCGCAGAGCGGAGCCAGCTGGGCAAGATTGTGGGAGGAGGCACGGAGTGCCTCCCCCCCATTGAGGATTCCGGGGGAAGGGACAGAGTGCCTCCCCCCACCTGCAGAACCTGGCGGAGCCAGGTAAGCGGGGTTTTGTACACCGCTACAAAAAAGGTCAAAAACTGATCTAGTTTCCACTTGCACCATAGAGAGGCTATGTGAAAGAACAGAAAAAAAATCTTTTTGCCTTTATTTCCTTAATTTTCATTTCATGTTAGAATTAAGTGATGGAAAAAATAAATTAATTCTTACCAATTAACAAACAAAATCACTGAAAACCCAGAAGTGGCCTAGATTTTTTTCTACATTACATTTACATTACATTTTTTCATATTTTTTAAGCTTTCAGTTGGATAATAATCTGCTCCAACTTATTATGGGCTAAGCAAAAAGATACTATGGGAGTGGAGAAGTCCTTACATGAGTTCCTTCATGAACAGTGGAGATGGCTTTGCACTGAACTCTGTAGAGGGGTACAGGAAAGAGAACGTAGAAGCAACCTCTCCGATGACAAGGTCTTCCGGTTGATAAAACTCATGCCCACTCGCGATGTGGTCACTTACTCTGCATATACTGGAAGCAGTCTTCATGCTGGGATGAAGAGAATCTCTCTTGCACACAACATGTGGCAGCAGCACAAGCAGCCACACCAAGAAAACCACCGTTTGGAGGAGAAAAGTTCCCATCTAGACCCACATTCCACTGTTTTCCTCCAGAGCAGTAAATGCCTCAGGGCTGGGCTGTTTACAACTTGCTTTGAATGGGAACCGACCCTACTGAAAAATTGGTCAATTTATATCAGAGTATGACTTCACCAATTCCCTGATCCTTTATTTCAAAACGTTTAGGAGGGCTTGGTACTGCTTCATGCACTGCTGTATCCCCATGGAGATTTAGACCCTTTCCTAAACTAGTGCATCAAACAAGACCCAGAAATGGAGCAATCCTTTGCAAGATGGCCCCAATAGTTGCTGATTTCTCAAGCTACTCATATTAGTTTTTCCCTGAGAGAAATCCCGGGACAGCCCTGCAGTGCAGACATCCCTGAAAATGATCAACAACCTCATGGACAGAGCCTCTGCCCATTCTGCACTGCTTTGAGGATGGTGGATGTCTGTTACAGGATTTTCCAGTATTATTGTTAATTTTTCTTGAGGCCTCTAGATCTCCCTTGGGGCTTAGTGAGGAGCACAATTAATCAGGGACATGCCAATAATTGCAGGGGAGAAAAGTCCCTTTCCCTGTGCTGCCATTACTGTGGCATGGAAAGGAGTCAAACAACAGCTACAGTGGCAGGCGGCAGGTGACCTGGTGCGTCCGGCCTCCCTTAGCCCAAGCAAGGGGAGTGTCAGCCGCCTTCCTGCTCAGGCTGTTTTGGTATGAGGGACACAGAAGTAATCCTCATTTCATTTAGCATCTGCACCCATTTGACCACAGCCCCACAACTTTCGGAACTGTGTGTGCTGCTCTGAAACAATCTGCAGCTTTATTAATCTCAACTTATATTAAACACACACACACACACACACACACACACTTCTTTAAACAAGTATAAGCCACTGAGAAGGAGAGCCAGATCATGGATTCCCTGTGCCTGGGACGACTGGCCTAGATGCCATGACACAAAATGGTCCCCAGGATCTCACCTAAATCCTTAGTGACTATTGTGGGCAGCTCTGCCCTCTCAATGCATGTGGGCAGCGTGATATCCAGGCAGCCCCAGCCCGGATCACTGCCACCTGTGGACCAACCAGGTTCCCCGGGAGGAGATCTGAGGCCCCCCTGCTCAATCTGTAACCTGACCGATTGACATTTGTGCTGTGCCTCCCCCAGATGTTGTTGACTGGCTGCATGCAGATTACACACACGTCAACTGAACCTAGAGATGCAGAGTCTTTTGACATGGAACTCTGGGTGCAAAGGAAAACCTGATACACCAAAAGCTAAGGAAGTCGGAGACCACAGACAAAGTCCTTGAAAGCTGTTACTTGGAAGAAGAACTGAAGTGAATCACCGGATGAAGTTCATTCACCAGGGGAACTGGAATCATAAATTCAAAAGACATTAAAATGGAGACAGCGAGGGCATCATCTTATCGAGAGAGGCACCAGCCTCCGACCTCAGAGACTACTGACGATCCTACGCAGGACAGCCGCAGCACAGGATAGAGAGTCTAGCGTCTAGCTGCAGCTTCAGGGAGGAGGACAGAGGGGGACTGGAGACTGGATAGAAAACTGTCCAAAATAGCTTCTGCGGTCTCCTCCCCTCCCTGTGTCCAGTAGGGGTGCACGAAAGTCACTTACCTGGTCTCGCAGCTTTTCGCGGTGGGGGGGAGGCGCTTCGCTGCTCCCCCCGCGAAGTTCAGGCCGGGGGGGAGGCTTCCCGCCTCGCCCGGCCGAAATTCAGGCCGGGGGGGAGGCTTCCCGCCTCGCCCGGCCGAAATTCAGGCCGGGGGGGAGGCTTCCCGCCTCGCCCGGCCGAAATTCAGGCCGGGGAGGAGGTGCCTCGCCTCGCCCGGCCGCGAACGCGAAAGTAAAAAAAAAAAAACAAAACACCCCCGATAGGCTACGTGACGATTCACGTAGCCTATCATGGCTAGATCTGCAAAGTCAGCCATGATAGGCTACGTAAATCGTTACGTAGACTATCACGGGTGACTTTGAAAAAAAAAAGCGCGTACGCTAATGGCGGCCCCCATAGGGCACCGCCATTTGCGTTCCTTATTTGGTCCTTGTAGTCTACGTAAAGATTTACGTAGACTACGGTGAAAATAAGGGCAACGCTTAGTGTAAATCGTCACGTAGCCTATCACGGGTGACTTAAAAAAAAAAAAAGCGCGTACGCGAATGGCGGCCCCCATAGGGAGCCGCCATTTGCATTCTTTATTTAGTCGCTGTAGTCTACGTAAATGTTTACGTAGACTACGGCGAAAATAAGGGCAATGCAAATAGCGTTGCCCTTATTTTCGCCGTAGTCTACGTAATCTTTACGTAGACTACAGCGACCAAATAAGGAACGGGAATGGGGGCCGCCATTATCCGTACGCACTTTTTTTTTTTTTTAAGTCACCCGTGATAGGCTACGTGACGATTTACACTAAGCGTTGCCCTTATTTTCACCGTAGTCTACGTAAATCTTTACGTAGACTACAAGGACCAAATAAGGAACGCAAATGGCGGTGCCCTATGGGGGCCGCCATTAGCGTACGCGCTTTTTTTTTTCAAAGTCACCCGTGATAGTCTACGTAACGATTTACGTAGCCTATCATGGCTGACTTTGCAAATCTAGCTGTGATAGGCTACGTTAATCATTACGTAGCCTATCACAGGGCTGTTGTTTTTTCTTTTACTTTCCTTGTAATGGCGGCAGCGGCAGCCGGCCAAAAGACCGGCTTCCGCCCCCGCCCCGGATGAAGACCCGCCGAACCGCCGGCGGGACCCGCCGCCGGGAGGGACATTTGGCAAAGGTAAGTCCCATCCCGGGGGGGTGGCGGAGAATTTCACCACTGATTTCGGGGGGGCGAATGCGTTGGCACTTGGCCCCCCAAAGTTTCGGGGAGAAATTCTCCCCCATCCCTAATAATGATATTATTTTCCCAGTAGTAACATATGGCTGTGAGAGCTGGACTATAAGGAAGGCTGAGCACCGAAGAATTGATGGCTTCGAACTGTGGTGCTGGAGAAGACTCTTACGAGTCCCCTGGACTGCAAGGAGGTCAAATCAGTCCATCCTAAAGGAAAGCAACCCTGACTGCTCTTTGGAAGGACAGATACTGAAGCTGAAGCTCAAATATTTTGGCCACCTAATGTGAAGAGAAAAGTCACTGGAAAAGACCCTGATGCTGGGAAAGATTGAAGGCAAAAGGTGAAGGGGATGGGCCGGCAGAGGATGAGATGGCTAGATAGCATCACCGATGCAATGAATATGAACTTGAGCACAGTCCAGGAGAGAGCAGAAGACAGGAAGGCCTGGCGTGCTATGGTCCATGGGGTCACGAAGAGTTGGACACGACTTAACGACTGAACAACAACAATGATATTATTATTAATAATCAAAAGTTTATGAAAAAGATCAAAAAAAGCAAATCATTTGTATATTTTAAGTAATATCATACTTAAAATATATTTATATGTGTACACACACATCAAACCAGTCCATACTCCAGGAAATAAAGCCAGACTGCTCACTTGAGGGAATGTTATGAAAGGCAAAACTGAAGTACTTTGGCCACATAATGAGAAGACAGGATACCCTGGAGAAGATGCTGATGCTAGGGAAAGTGGAAGGCAAAAGGAAGAGGGGCTGACCAAGGGCAAGGTGGATGGATGATATTCTGGAGGTGACAGACTCGACCTTGGGGGAGCTGGGGGTGGCGAGGGCCAACAGAAAGCTCTGGTGTGGACTGGTCCATGAAGTCACGAAGAGTCGGAAGTGACTGACCAAATAAACAACAACAACACACACACATACTCACACAAATAGGCATTTTATTACAATATGACACAAAAAAAGGAGAAAGAAAACAAAAGTATGCAAACATTTACTCTGGCATACTGCCTAGACATCTTATCAGCTATAGCCCAGACAGCACTTCAAAAGAACAGTAAAGATGGCTCACTTCCAACTCCGGAGGCTGAGAGAGTTGGTTCCCTTGTTTTAATTTTAATACCAATTAAAAATGATTCTGCAGCATCAGGATCCAAAAATCTTTTCATCTGGCCTTCAGAAAGAATGTAAAATGTAGCCGGATAATTAATATGATATTGCAGGTTAATTTGCTTGCCAAACTTCTTGCCTTGGTGAATTGCCTTCTTCTGTCAATGTTTTCTTTAGTATAATCAGGAAAGAGCATAATCTTGTCATTTGCTGGTCCCCACGGAAGCTCACCTCATTCTCTTGCCAGATGCTTAAGGTACGTTTTTGTAGAAACTCGTGAAAATTGAACAATAACCGTGCCAAAAGACCCTTTAGTGCCTTGTATTGAACCAGGAACATGATATGTATCCTCAATATCAAGTAAAAAATCAGATGGTAAAGCAAATAGCTCATGCAAAAGTTTATCCATAAATTCCGTCAAACTTATATCAGAAGCCACACCTTTAATACCAAGGATACGTAGATTCGCTCTATGTGTGAAGGCCTCCAGTTGAGAAATTTGAGCAGACAAAATATTATGAGATGCTTCGATGGCCGTTTCATTAGCAGTAACCCAATCTTCAAGAGACTTTCGATTCCATCTTTTGAAAAGAGATATTAATTAAATCCACAGCCCCCTGAAGGGCAATGCTTGAGTCCTGAATTGTTTCCATTTTCTTTGACTGCTCTGGTAGCTGAGAAGACATAGTTTTTATCAAAGCAAGCAACTCCTCTTCATCTCTAGCTTTTCTAGAAACCTTTGCCGAGGGAGCAATTGGGGGGGGGTAGGTGGCGTTCTCAAGCCTTTCCTTTTTTCCTTTGGTACTGCCATCCTCAATTTTCCAAAGCACAACAAGCAAGTATAATTGCAGAAACAAAACAAAAACAAACTTATGCAGATTTAGTTACTCAGATATTGCTGGTAGTTTAAAATCAGAAATGCTACTTGGAGCCGTTTATCCTTGTGTCTCCTAATTGCTTAGGAGTTTCAAACAGTGTTCAGTAGATGACACACTGGCATCTATTCCTAGATTTCAGCCCCTCTGTTTCTCCACAGAAGCAGCTGTTCTTCCGAGATTTCATCCAGGTGGTACTGCAAGCTTTCCCTTTTAATTTCAGGGGAAGATAAAAAGGTTTCTCAACCTTTTCCCTTGTATCAGGTCCCCCTTTAATCATCCTTTTCTTAAACTACACGATCCCTCAAACATTTAGCCTATTTGGGGGAAGGTACTCTTCATCACCCCTTCATGGATCACTGCCTTGTTGTGGAGAAGGGGCTTGCATAACTCAGTGAAGCCATAAGATATGCCGTGCAGGGCCACCCAAGACGGACAGGTCATGGCAGAGAGTTCTGACAAAATGTGGTCCACTGGAGAAGGAAATGGCAACCCACTCCAGTATTCTTGCCAAGAAAACCCCATGGAACGTATCACAAGTCTAAAAGATATGACGCCGGAAGATGAGCGCCTCAGGTCGGAAGGTGTCCAATATACTACTGGGGAAAAGCAGAGGGTATGAATGTCATTCACCAGGGGAAATGGAATCATAAATTCAAAAGACATTAAAACGGAGACAGCGAGGGCACCATCCTGTCGAGAGAGTCATCAGCCTCCAACCTTGGAGGCTAATGACTATCCTATGCAGGACGGCCACAGCACAGGATAGAGGGTCTAGCGTCTAGCTGCAGCTTCAGGGAAGAGGACAGAGGGGGACTGGAGACCAGATAGGAAACTGTCCAAAATAGCTGCTGCAGTCTCCTCCACATTAACATTTTTATGATGGCATAAGTATTTCCACATTAACATTTTTATGATGGCATAATTATTTCCCTTCATTAGATGCAACAAATGTTGGTTGTTGCTGTTGTTGTTGTTGTTGGAAAAATCCTAAATTTACAAACATAACCTTTACACACATTGACCTGGTTTGCATGTAATGGCACTTCCTGGGTTGTTTAATCCATGAATTGTCATGGCCACATGATAGCAGGCAAGCGGGCTACTTCCCACATGCCATCGCTTCTGTTTTGATTCAGTTTCATTACAAAACAAAACAAGAGGAGTGCCCCATTCCTGGCTTATTTAATGTGAAGTCGAAACCTGGAACCCTGGGCTGTTGAGGGAAAAACAACTCAGTGTTTTAACCCAAGAACAAAGTATTGCCAAAACATCTGGTTTGTTCATTACACAACAACCCAGAGTTCTGGGTTTAGACGTTGTGTCAAACAACTTAGGAATGCGGCTTTCCAGGACCGTTTATGAAAATGGATATAAAGCAAAACTGGCAAGCATGTAGGAAGCGCAGTGTGTGCTTTTCTCTGGTACAGTGCTGACTAAGTATGGGTAGTTTAACCCATAGTTAGTCATTACATGTGAACCAGGCCATTGTCTCAATCAATGTAAAACACATACGGATTTAGGATTCAATCAGGGTACGTATACGTGACTCCCTCCACAGCCTGAAAGCCAAAGGTACAACAAGTCTGTAGTCATCACCAAGGTCCTCAAACTAATGATTATATAGCAGCATGCCTTGGTATTAGGGATGTATGAAACACTTACCTGGTTTTGTCCAGGGACATCTGCGGTGGGGGGGAGGCGCTCCGTCCCTCCCCCTGAAATCCTCGACGAGGGGGGAGGTGATCCATTCCTCCCCCCCCCCCGAATCCTGCCTGGCAAGCTCCGCTCTGCAGCCAGGCCGCGGAGCCGCCAGCAAGGCCAACGCGCAGCGGGGCCTCCAGCCACTGCCGGGCTGCTACGGACGCAAATGCCTTCCTGAGTAGGGGACGCCATTTGTGTCCCTATGGTAGCCCGTGATAGGCTACATAAATATTTACATAGCCTATGACAGCTAAAGCAGGAACAGAAATGGCATCCCCTACGTAGATAATTACGTAGACTAAGACGGCGAAAATAAGGGGAACGCAAATAGTGTCCACTATGAAATCCAGCTGCGGATGGCTCTGGCCTGGCTGGGCCGGGCCGGCAGCTCTGAGGAGCTGCTGCAGAGCACAGCTGGCCGTGGAGGATTCCAGGGGGGACGAACGGAGCGCCTCCCCCCTGTCCAGGATTCTGGGGGGAGGGATGGAACGCCTCCCCCTCACCATAAACATAATCCGCCAACAGGTAAGTGATTTTCGTACATCTCTACCTGCAATATCATGTTCAATACTGTATCTGGCTACATTTTGGATTCTTTTTGAAGGCCAGATGAAAAGGATTTTAAAACCTGATGCTGCAGAGACATTCCTTAGTGGTATTAGAATTAAAACAAGGGAACCAACCGGCATAACCGATGAAGTGGGATGGTGGGAGTTGCAGTCCAACAACATCTGGGAGGGGGGCACAAGTTGCCAAGCCAGGCTTTATGGAGATTAGGGTTAATACATAACATCCCCTTGGATTGGTGTTATTTTATTATTTATTTGTTGGCATATTAGACATATTATCTTTTTTGGTGGATCATGCAGAGAGAGTAAATATGCTGGTTAATCCAAGGGATGTTTACTTAGAAATACGAGCTGTTGCACTCACTAGGACTTTGGACTAGATTGACTCTGCATCTGTCAAAAGGATGCGTCCTATTCAACAATAGAGTAGGGCCATTGTCTTTTCTTGTAGGTAACTTGGCCTAATTATTTACAAAATCAGAAAAAAAGGAAAGTGACTCTCATAATTTTTAATTTTGGGGTTCCTTTAGTTTGTTCTCCTCATTAGTTGCTCCCTGTTGTTCAGATCAGCCCTCCACATGAGGATGTAGCATTTCGGGAGAAAGATGCAAACCAGTAAGCCAGCACTGGAGGTTAAAATAGAGAAAATTTCCACAGCCACCATGTATTTTCCTTTGGTGCTCAGGTAGGCTGGGACAAAGGAGAGCCAAACACTGCAAAAGACCAACATGCTGAAAGTGATGAACTTGGCTTCATTGAAACTGTCAGGTAACTTCCTGGCTAGGAAAGCTACGGTGAAGCTGGCAATAGACAGAAAGAACATGTAGCCCAGGACACAGTAGAACATGGTGACAGAACCTTCATTACATCCTGCTACAATTTCCCCAGTCAGTGAATGCCTGTCCATATCTGGGAATGGAGGAAAAGTACTCAGCCAAATCACGCAAAGTCCTGTTTGAATCAAGGAGCAGGAAATGACTATCGAATTTGCTACCTTTTTCCCTATCCATTTCCTCATTGTGGATCCTGGTTTGGTAGCCATGAATGCCAGAACCACCATGATGGTCTTTGCCAGAAGAGAAGAAAGCGCAAGTGAGAAGATGATGCCAAAAGCTGTTTGCCGGAGAAGGCAAGTCAATGCTTTTGGCTTTCCAATGAACAACAAGGAGCAGAGGAAACAAAGAAGGAGAGAGATGAGGAGGACGTAGGTGAGGCTCCGGTTATTGGCTTTGACTATGGGAGTGTTGTGGTGCTTCACAAAGGTTCCAAGTACCAAAGCTGTGATCAGAGCAAGACCAGGAGCAGAGAAAGCTAAAGTGATCCCCAAAGGTTCTTCATAGGAGAGGAAGCTTATAACCTTGGGAATGCATTGGATCTGCTCTAAGTTTGAATAATGGTCTTCTGAACATTCAGTGCAGAAATCCATATCTGGAAAGAAAAGAGAGATTGACAGGTTATGATAGGGATGGACGAAAGTCCCTTACCTGGTCGCACAGCTTTTTTCAGGGGGGGAGGCGCTCCGTTTCTCCCCCCGAAAATCTTGGCGGGTGGGGAGGCGCCCCGGCCCTCCCCGCTGAAATTCTGGCCGGGGGGGAGAGCCCCACCTCTCCGGGACTCTCCAACTATAACTCTATTCAATTATAAAAAAACCTGCTGGGTTAAAAGACCAGAGGCTCTCTCATTTTGGACCAAAGCCCCAAAGGCCAGGAAGCTGAGGCTGATGCCGTAAGTGACATGCCTTGTGATCAGTAATGATGTTGTGCAATGTCACATATTGTGCTTGCTTACAATTTTCCTTCCAAGCACCCACACTTTTCCCTCTTTTTGTGTTATTGGTGCTGCAAAATGTTATTGTGAATGGATACTTTTTCTTTTGCTGTTTCCCCCCCCCCTCATTGTTTGTTTCTGATATTAGTTGAAATACTAAAGAAAACACAAACTGGGAGGTGAGGGAAGACGCACGCAGATACAGACTGAAGGGCGGGGGTGGGGACACGCAGACACACACACACTGTGGGCAGGGAGCAGACATACATACATCCTGGGGACTGCGGAGAGAGACAGACAAATGCACACACTGGGGACTGGGGAGACACAGATAGAGACACACTAGGGGGTGGGGAGACACAGACCAGAGCATGCACACACACTGGAGAATGGGGAGAAAGACAGGCACATGGGGGGGGGGACATACACACATCGGGGCTGGGGAGAGATCCAAACATATACAGAAGGGTGGGGAGAGACACACACCCACAAACTCGCACACTGGGGTGTGGGTGGACATACGCACATCCGCACTCTTACTGTAGGGTGGGGAGACACAGAATACACAAACCTACTGGTGGGACAACCCAAGCTATCTCAGCGTTGGGGGATTCAAGGCTGTCTGGGTGTGGGGAGAGGGCAATCTGGGTTGTTGTTGTAGGGGTGTGTGATCTGTGTGATCTGTTGGGGGGAGGGGAAATTCAGGGCTCTCCTAGGGTGTTGGGCAATTCAGGTTGTCATTGGAGGACAGAATTAGAATTCCTATTCTACAAATAGAAATTTGATTGAAACAGTTTTTCACCAACTAAAGTACAAGAGGAATATCTTTTATGTGAGAACGCTGTCACTTCTTCAGAAATCTTGACTAAAAACATGGTCACCAGCCCTCCCATTCTGGACCGTTTCTGCATTTATCGCATGCTCCCACACAGTGACCACATGACTGCTGAGAAGGGTAGCATGTTATTTTCAAGGTTCCATCGAACACAATGAATCTGCACCATCTCGTGGCTGTTTGAATAGTGTAACAATATGACAATAAAAGATGGTTTATTCGTTCCGACTTTTTTTGGAGCACAATAACCAGGAAATTGCTCTGGATGTGCCCTGGAGGTTACCGACGTCATGAAAAGGACCCACAAACTTCTGTGAGTGAGCAATCTCAATAGAATAAAATCTCCATGTGAAGGAGCCCTGAAAGTCACTTCTGACAAATGGAGCGGCTTTTTTCACTTTTTGTCTTTAAACTGCTCTTTCTCCCTCAAACGTTCACCAATATTTCTGATATTGTCAGGATATGTACAATGAACCTTCTTTCTGGCATCTGAAAGTTTCAGAGAGATTGGGGAAATTATTCCAATTTTATAAAAGTTAGAACAACCCAAGCCCCGATCACCATTTAAAATGGTGGAAGGCTTAAACACACACACACACACAAAACTTCATGGGACTTAAGAATATAATTAAATGTGCATAAACACCAGAATCCTTCTCTGTGGCATCTACCTTTCTGTATGCAGTAATTTCTTTCTTTTGAGGTATGGAGAGATATTTAATTACATGACTAACATAGAGTCAGCCATAGAGCTCTCATGACCCAATACACACATCGTTTTTATGAGATAACATGCCAATGCATTCTTTGTTGGTAGCTACCTACATATATCTTTCTTCTTTCATTTGCATATGAAGCACATTATTAACTAAATCAAACCACAAATCCAATGTTTTGAGTGTTGAAAGACATAACCAAGCATAACTAGGCCTGTATGTGAAAAGAAGATTCACGTTCTTCTATAACAAGGGCTCTGGCTATAGTCTGATATTCAAGGATACCTAACATATTCCGACTCCCTCCAGATCAGGGGCCATGCTAATGTTAATTAAATTAGTTTTGCTTGATAGTATGAGATGTAGTGCACTTGACAGCTATGAAGACTATGCCTCCTACCCTTTTGATTAGAAACCTTTCCTCGTGGACATGGAACACAATCATAACAGCAAAATGGCTCCCCTTCCTTCTTTTTCCTGCTGTAACCAGGATGGCAGTTGTCATTACACAGGGAACGGGGCAGCACCTAATCAGAAATATCAGTGGAGAAGGGTTAGGACTGCAAATGATATGGTTGAGGATTCATCCGATGGTTGAGGATTCATCCGATGGTTGACGACTCCTTTGCAGGTGTAAAGAAATGTGGTGTTCTAAATGGGGTGGATTTCCTATGAGTTTGTTAATAATACTTACATGTAGGGTCGGGCAGATCACTTACCCCATCCCAGCTGGGGGGGGCACAGGGGGAGGTGATCCATCCCTCCCCCCCCCAGAATCTGTCCATGCCAGCTCTGCTCCACAGTGATCCTATGGAGCTGGCCGCCGGCTTCACAGCGCTGGTGATACGGCCAGCCGCCATTGCCGTGCTGTATCGCTGTGCTAAGCCTGGACACAAATGGCATCCACTATGCCATTTGCGTCCCTGTTTTCACGCAATAGGCTACACAAATTATATTTACATAGATATTTCTGTAGCCTATCGAGTGAAAAAACAGCGGCTGGCTCTACAGGGTCACTGCATGGAGCAGCCAGCCTAGACGGATTCCGGAGTGGCGCAGAGGTGAGTGCTCCATTCCACCACAGACTTCAGTGAGGCCGGATTCTTGGAATCCAGCCTCATTGGGGTCCGTGGCAGAATTCCCCAACATCCCTACTTACATACCACTTAATATAACCAAGTGTCTGAGCAGTTCACATACTAAAGTATTAAAATTACTGTTAGAAATATACTGTTATTAAACAATTACATCTAGTATGACAAAAATATAATAAAAAGAATAAAATGGACCAGCATAACAATTATTAATTACAAGCCAGGGGAAGCTTGAGTAAACAGGTACATTTTCAGGAGGCTCTTAAACTAGGGGTACACGACAGCCACTTACCTGGAATCGCAGCTTTTCGCGGTGGAGGGGAGGCGCTTCGCTGCTCTCCCCGCGAAGTTCAGGCCAGGGGGGGAGGCTTCCCGCCTCGCCCGGCCGAAATTCAGGCCGGGGAGGAGGCGCCTCGCCTCGCCCAGCCGCGAAATAAAAAGTAAAAAAAAAACGCCCCCGTGATAGGCTATGTGACGATTAACGTAGCCTATCACGGGTGACTTTAAAAAAAAAAAAAAAAGCGCGTACAAAATGGCGGCCCCCCATAGGGAGCCACCATTCACGTTCCTTATTTGGTCGCTGTAGTCAACATAAATCTTTACGTAGACTACGGCGAAAATAAGGGCAACGCAAATAGGGTTGCCCTTATTTTCGCAGTAGTCTACGTAATCTTTACGTAGACTACAGCGACCAAATAAGGAATGGGAATGGCGGCTCCCTATGGGGGCCACCATTAGCCGTATGTGCTTTTTTTTTTAAAGTCACCCGTGATAGGCTACGTGACGATTTACGTAGCCTATCACGGCTGACTTTGCAAATCTAGCCGTGATAGGCTACGTTAATCATCACATAGCCTATCACGGGGGCGTGTTTTTTTTTAACTTTTATTGGAATGGCGGCGGTGGCAGCCGGTTGAAAGACCGGCTGCAGCCCCCACCCCTGACGAAGACCCGACGAACCGCCGCCGGGACCCGCCACCAGGAGGGACATTCAGGAAAGGTAAGTCCCATCCCGGGGGGGGCGCGGAGAATTTCTCCCCGAAACTTGTTCGGGGGGCCGAACACGTTGGCGCTCGGCCCCCCGAAGTTTCGGGGAGAAATTCTCCACCATCCCTATCTTAAACTAGGGATGGCGGAGAATTTCTCCCCGAAACTTTGGGGGGCTGAGCGCCAATGTGTTCGGCCCCCTGAACAAGTTTCGGGGAGAAATCCTCCGCACCCCCCCCTGCCCCCCGCACCCTCCCTGCCCCCCGCACCCCCCCGGGATGGGACTTACCTTCCCTGAATGTCCCTCCCGGTGGCGGGTCCGGCTGGCGGTTCATCCGTTGTTCGAGCGGGGCGGGAGCGGCAGCCGGTCTTTCGACCAGCTGCCGCCCCCGCCATTGCAATCAAAGAAAAAAAAAAAAGTCCCCTGATAGGCTACGTGACGATTCACATAGCCTATCACGGCTAGATTTGCAAAGTCACCCGTGATAGGCTACGTGATGATTCACGTAGCCTATCACGGCTGACTTTCCAGATCTAGCCATGATAGGCTACGTGAATCGTCACGTAGCCTATCAGGGGACGTTGTTTTTTTTTTCCTTTACTTTCATGTTCGCGGCCAGGCGAGGCGGGAAGCCTCCTCCCCGGCCTGAATTTCGGCCGGGCGAGGCGGGAAGCCTCCCCCCCAGCCTGAATTTCAGCCGGGCGAGGCGGGAAGCCTCCCCCCCCAGCCTGAACTTCGCGGGGGGAGCAGCGAAGTGCTCCCCCCCACGACGAACAAGCTGCGAGAAAAGGTAAGTGACTTTCGTCCACCCCTATCTTAAACACGTCCTGTTTTCAGCCTCCTGAACTACATGGGGGAAGTTGTTCCAGGGGGTGGGCATCACTACTGAGAAGGCTCTCTTTTGAGATTTCAGATCAGTCCATTGAGATATTTTCTCAGTATATGATATAGAACGTAATCCTCGCTGATTTCTGGTTATACTGATGGAATGAGATTGTTCCAACTCAGCCTTAACACAGGGCCACACAGCTATGGCCCTGTAATATTTAGATATGGTTGTTATTGTTGTCTATCATCTCGATACATTGAATATGACAGATGGCATTAAGTTCATTTTAAACAAACTCACAAAAAATAGGTTGTGTTAAATCAGACTCATGAATTAGCCATCTACAATTTTTCATCTAAAAAAACTTTAGGTTCTTTCTGTCTCACCTGGTTAAACATCCTAGGCCACACAATGCTTTTATCTTCGATTGTTAACTGCTTTCCTCGAGGAGCCTGTGGACTGAAACTTCCAACCTGAACTCTCAGAAAAGACTGATTTGGGAAAATTACCCAGTTGGTAACATCAAATCCTGTGACTACTTCTCCATTTTCATCAAACTGTATTGTCTCTCCTGCACTGTCGTTGAATGAGATGCCCCTTAGAAAAGGATGGAGCTAAATTCAAAGAGGAAAAGATATAATGGGACAGCAAAGTATTTTCACAATCACATTGACAAGTACCTATCCTAGATTTGTTGAGAGTATTTCACATTTGTCTGGGTCTACCCCCTAAAGGCTTTCCCTGAGAGTTTTGTGGCTGGAGGGATGCAAAGTCTGTCTCTTACGAAGAGTTGTCTGTCCCCAATTGCAAACAAGGTGGAAACAGAAATTTGTGACAGAATGATTTGGCGAATTAGGTATTGAGTCATCACACCCCTATCCTGTCGTAATGGGACCCTTGAGAAAACTAAGTTACTGATCATGGGTCTATGGAAGAGGAGATGGAGACAATGAGCAAATTGATAGTACTTAACCCTAATTTAACCCAAATAACACATGTATCATGGCCCCATTCAGGCATTCTTGTTACCATGTTTACTCATCACATGAGGAGAGGGTGTGCTCCAGGCCCACCCTGCTCTGTTGCCAGCCACATCCATCGCCCTGTACATGTGGATGGTGACAGTTGGAAGGCAAGAGCTTCCTGTATCCACAGAGGCCCCATTAAGAACCCTGTTTAAGAACCCATGTATACAGGGGTTGCTCCTCTTCAGACCATCACCCTCCATGTATACAGAGTGACAGATGTGACAGCAGAGAGGGGTGGGGCTGGAGTGTTCCCTCTCCTTGTGTGTTGATTGAACGTGGTAACATGAAGACCTGAATAGGGCTCATGCCTTCAAGCAATGCTCCATTGAGAAGCTGGGAAGCAATTTGTGGTAACTATACCCTTATCAGGACAGTGAAAGCCTAGCTACACTTATCCATGCTCTGATAACCTCTCATCTGGATTACTGCAATGCGTTATAGGCTGGGCTGCCTTTGAAAATGGTCCAGAAACTTCAGCTAGTCCAAAATAGGGCAGCAAGACTGTTAGCAGTGACTGGCCAATGAGATCACATTACACCAGTACTTTTCCAGCTGCACTGGCTGCCAGTCCATTTCCGGGCCCAATTCAAAGTGCTGGTATTAACAGTCAAAGCCCTTAATGGCTTTGGGCCAGATTATCTGAAGGATTCCCTCCTTCCTGTCTGGACCCTAAGATCAACCTCAAAGGTCCTTCTCTGTGAGCCCCTGTCAAAGGAAGTGAGGTGGGTGGCCACCAGGAAGAGGGCCTTTACTGCTGTGGCATCCCGGCTGTGGAATGAGCTCCCTAGAGGGGTTTGGCTGGCACCTATGCCGTACTCCTTAATAAAAGGCACCAGGTGAAGAGCCTTTTATTCGCCCAGTATTTTAGCATTTAAGCCTCCTAGTCTTTTATATTTGGCATTTTAGATCTATATTTTAAATCTCTGCATTGCTGCTAGGTTTTATTCTGGTTGTACTGTTCTATGGTGGTTTTAAGCATTCATATTTTATATGGTTTTATGCTGTGTTTTGTGGTTTTAATTTTTGTGAACAGCCCAGAGAGCTTAGGCTACGTGGTATAGAAAAGAAATAAAATAAATGAAAATTAATTAATGTAGAGTGGACCTAATCAAGCTGAAAAGGTTTTACATGGATTTTGATGGCACTGGTATCAGCTTACATTTCCCACGGCCACCACCCAATCCAAACAAAAAAGAGATGAGCTTTTGCATGAAAATACCTGCCATGCCAGCAGATTCAAGGGCTCCAGCTTTCTTCCAGCCACCCATGACCTGTGTTTGGATCTGGATTCACGCATCGAGTGTAGAGCATGCGCCACAGCATGGGCAGCACTGTGAACACTGTAGCTGTGAACAGTCATGCTCATCTCAAAGAAAGTTCCAGGGAGGCTCTCCAGTTCCTCCTCCCCACTGCAGCCTTGATTTATCACCTCACCCTCATTTGATTTTTTCAATGAACACTTGAAAACCTTCTCCCAGAAATCATGGATGAATCCGTCTTGGTTTGCCCAGGAAGGTTTTACGCTCTGAAGAAATTGCCTGAATCCTAACGGTTCCTTTGAGTGGACTGCAAAGGATAGCATGCCATGGAAGGACTGTATATCATGGCCCCTTAGATTGGTGCTTGATGTGAAATCCCAGTCTGTTTTCATAATCCATACCTTACTTATTGGGGAATCCAGGACTGCCCTCTGAAGAAATGAGCTAATTTTAATTATTAATGTATGTGCAGCATCAGCAATAATTACATTGGCTTTGGTTTCCATGAAGGCTGAATTGTATTCCAATTCACCCTGCAACGACCCTGCCTTTTCAGCGTGTTTTTGGAATGGTGGCAATTTTTCTATGAAGGCAACACAGATGCCCCCCTGTGACAGCATTGGCAGTAATTTTTGCAAACGCCCTTCTCCATGAATATTATCCACACTGAAGAGCCCAATCCATGTCCATTTGAAATGCACAAGCAACTGGACAATCCCAGTGTACTGCTGAGCTTCATTTGGGGCCATCTGGTATAAGGGACGGTGGGTGACTGTTTTGTCACCCCAGGCTGGGAGAAATGCTCCACAAGTGAGCTGAAATAGAATGCAAAGATATTTTATGAATTGCACACATTTAATCATCTAATCATTTCTACCAAATACCTGATGGGATGGGGTAAACATTGCCTGTATGGATAAACGAGGTCTAAGATATCATAATGTCTCTCTTGTATCACTTTATGCTTCAGTTGAAGTCTCAGTTGATGGAACCCTCTCTCACTGATGCCCTCCTACAGAAAAGTGGGATGTTATGGAAATGGCTCATCTAAATGTTTATCCATGACACGCTAGTTGTATGTTCAGGGATTTAAAATGTATTATACAAAATATGTATAGAGTCATCCTTTCATCGTATCAATTACCTATAACGGGCCATTGAGTCCAACCCCCTGCTCACTGCAGGAATCCAGTTTAAACACCCCTGACAGATGGCTGTCCAGTCTCTGCTTGAATGCCTCCAGTGACAGAAAACTGACCACCTCCCTAGGCATTTGGACACATTGTCTGACTGCTCTGATATTTAACCAAAATCCTCCTTCATCTACCTTAAGCCTGTTTGTTTGTTTAAAACATTGGTATGTCATTAAGATTTCAGGGCGCCTTACAAAGAAAATCAATTTCAACAGTATAAAACAATAAAGAATTTAAACAGCTAAAAGCACATTAAACCATTCAACAAGCTATGTTCTTTCATGTCCTACAGTCCTGGGTGATAGAGACCAGGCTGTGGCCCTCTCCTTCAGGTACTTGATAAGTGCTATGATATCTCCTCTTGGTCTACTACTCTAAAGGCTTAACATACCTTGATCGTCTCTGTTGCCCAAACAATTTATCTGACTACTTCTTAAAGTGTGGTGTCCAGAACTGAACTTAGTATTCGAGGTGAGGTCTGACCAGCACAGTGTTGAGTGCAATGATTACTTCCCATGATTTTGAAACTATACTTCTATTGATGCCTCCTGAAAATGCATTCGCCTTCTTTACAGCCACATCGCACTGCTGACTCATATTCAGCTGGTGGTAGACCAGGCATTCCCCGTCTTACACCTGTGCATTTGATTCTCCCCCCCAAATGAAGAACTTTGCCCTTGCCTCTGTGAAATTTCATTCTGTTCCTTTCTGCCCAGTTTTCTAACCTATCAAGATCATTTTGAATTTTGTTGCTGTCTTTAAGCTAATAGCTACCACTCCAATCTTGGGTCATCTGCAAATTTGAGAAGCATTTCCCCAAATCTTCCTCCAAGTCAAGGGGCGGAATTGTGATTTTCCTACTAGCCCAATGGTTTCTTTTTCCCAGGCTGTGGTTATAGCAGAACTGCACACACTTACACACAGCCACTGAAGCAAATTTACATCTCAGTAGTGGATTATCTCCCTTTTTTATTTATTTATTTATTTGGCGGGATAAAGATAAAAAACAGCTGGATGTGCCCTGGAGGTTGATGGCGTTATGTAAATGACCCACAACCTTCCATGAGTGACCAATCACGAGCGCACGATAAACGCCTTGTGTAAAGACAGCCTATGGTTCTCCAGCCAGCTGTGGAACCACAGACTCAGAGATGCTGCATTTTGTACTAACTGAAGTTCCCAAGAAGTCTTCAAAGGCAGCCCCAAATACAATGCATTGCAGTACTCCAATCTACAGGGTAATAGTGCATGGATAAAACAATGGGCAGGCAATCACTGTCTCGGAGATGTTGTAGCTTGCTCACTAGCCTAAGCTGGTGAACATCATTGTATGCCAGAAAACAGAAGTGTTCATTCCTTTAAAAAAGAAATGAAACATGAAATCAATGCATTCACATCTGTTCTACATTTGTTTAATATAAAGAGAATGTAAAGAAGACATAAAGAAGATAAGAAGGTGAAGAATAAATATGATCATTTTCATTTTCACATTTTTTCACCTTTACTTTAGTGAGCTCTGACTGAAATTTAATGTGCATGATGGCCTGGAGGAATAGTAGGAAACTTGGATGGAGAAAATGCCTTGTTTTCCTGCCATCAAGAGCATGATGGTGGGGGTAAAGATGTGAAGGTCAAGAAAAAAACTGAAAAAATGCAGGGGAAAAATGGGGTCTTTCAATTTTCCCCTCCTAAGAACCTTGTTTTGTCCCCGCCCTACACACACACAAATGTGTTGGAAAAAATGAGCCACTTTGCATTATGAAATATTTTGTTTTAAAATCATGAATACATTTAAGAAGATGAACTATGTAATAAGAAGACTTCTATGGGAAAAGTAGAGATCTAAACTTTCTGGAAATTGTGGACC
The DNA here is from genome assembly GCF_057233095.1 of Heloderma suspectum. Taxonomy (NCBI): domain Eukaryota; kingdom Metazoa; phylum Chordata; class Lepidosauria; order Squamata; family Helodermatidae; genus Heloderma; species Heloderma suspectum. Next base: position 87,055,271 of record NC_139463.1, on the reverse strand, counting down.
CACGGGTGGAAATTCATCATCATCATCTACCCTTTAGGATTCATTAAATATCTTCCACCGTTTATTAATATTATTGATCTAATGTATCTTTTGCTGATATACAGTTAGGGACATTTCGGGATGCTCCAAGTCATGCTCAGTTTCCCAACATGCGGCTAGGATCATTATATCATTACATGTAAAGGAAATGTTGTTCTTGCCAGTTTGGGGTGTGGGCCATAGAGCGCTCTGTTTCTGGGCCTGTTCTGGTTATCGGGGGTAGGCAACAGCCCCTGCCTTTACAACTGTCACATGCATGGCTTTGGCCTGCACGTGGGGCTCACAGACATGCGTAGGAAATTAAGTTGGCTGGATGGCTGCAGGTTGATACTTCCCTCTGCAACACACCCAGCCATCAAGACCAAGAAGGGGGGAGAAGAAGATGGGACCCCGGTGGCTGCTGTTTGGTAAGATCCGGAATATGCAGGGGTTAGAAAGCAGTGAAGAGGTAGGGAGACCAGTGGGGGCCTAGGAAGAGCAGCAGGAGGCCCTCCAGAGGGTTAGGGGAGCCAGCTTCAGGTGTCCTGGGGGTGTTGTGCAGCGCAGTGTCCTTATGTCTGAATGGAGGGCAGATGCATATGTGTGTGTCACACAAGGGGAGAAATAAAGGTTTTAGGGGCGCTCTCCGGGGGGGGGGCTTTTGGAGGGATCCTAAGGAGAGTGAGTTTGATTTAGTTGGGGTTGCAATGAACCGAAGGGCAGGCCCTGTGTGTATTCATGGACGTGTGCATTATGAGGACATGGCATCCATGCTATTGTGTGTGCGTGCGCGCACATGCACGAATAGCTGGATTGGTGTGTGTATGTGTGTGTAAAAGAGAGAGAGAGAGTAGGGCCGTGCACCGCTTCGGCCCAAAGCCCGAGCTGTGCACCACTTCAGCCCACCTCCAAGGCAAGGAATTGTTAGAATGGTGACTCCCTGTATTTTCTGCATTTCCCCCATTCCCCAGAATGACAAGATGGCTGCTGGCATGTCCCCAGAGGCCCTAGGAGCTGGCAGCAGCAGTGGCTCCCCTGGGAGCACCGGTGGCGGCTCGCCTTCGTTGAGAGCTGCCAGCACTGGCCTCACTCAAGCCTGCACAGGCTCCTCGCAAGCAAGGAACCCATGAAGGCTTCTGCTGAGGCAGGAGTCGTCCTCCAACAGGGCACCCTGCCCTCCTTGCAAGGAAGGGAGAGAGCACAGTTGCAGGGTGACTCCCGCCCTCATGCCTGTCAAATCTGCATGGTCTGCTTCAGTGCAAGAAAGGAGGCCGTGCTTGACAGGCAGTGCCTCCCACCGATCACCCCTTCGTCCCTCCTTGCAAAGTGGGCAGGCGGTTGGCAGGCTGTGTCGGGCAGCGCCCACAGCAGCAGCTCACTCAGCGGTGGCTCTCAGGGTGGTGGCGGCAGCCTCCCCCCCCCCCCGGAACTAGGGATGGACGGAACTCCTACCTTCCGTTCCGTTCTGCTTCCGCATTGGGGGGGAGGCGATCCGGTCCTCCCGCCGGAATCCTACCCAGCCGGCTCCACTCCGCAGCTATCCGGCCGCTGGGCAGCCCTGCAGGGACCCAAATGGCGGCTGTCGTAGCTGCCGCCATTTGCGTCCTTGTATTTAGCCGTGATAGGGTACGTAAATATTTACATAGCCAATCACAGCAGGGGGGAAAAAACCCAGCGTACACAAATGGCGGTAGCCGCCGCCATTTGCATACGCTGGGTTTTTTTCCCTCTGCCGTGACAGGCTACATAAATACTTATGTAGCCTATCACGGCAGCGGGAAAAGAAACCAGCGTACACAAATGGCAGTAGCCGCAAATGGCGTCCCTGCATTAGCCGTGATAGGCTACGTAAGTATTTATGTAGCCTATCACGGCTATGAAGAGGAGGAAGCGAATGGCAGCCGCAGGATGGCCACCATTCGCAAAGCAGCGTGGATGGGAGCAGGTAAGTGCTCCGTTTCATGCGTCTTTTGTGGGTTGGGGACGGCGGGGACTTCGTCCCGCCCGCCTTTTTTGGTTGGGGGGGCGGGGGCTTCGTTCAGCAACAGATTTTGGGGGGCCAAATGCACTGGCATTCGGCCTCACCGAGGTCCGTCACGGAATTGTCTGACATCCCTACACGGAACAAGGGCCCAGGTGAGGAGCTGGGGTTGGCCGGCGTGCTGGGGAGGGCAAAGCAGGATTCGGATGTCTGAACCCCGCTTTGGCTTCGTAGTGGGAGAGAGAGCAGGTGTGTGCGGCTGGTGAGCCAGGGTGGGACAGACTGCGTAGGCAGTGATCCGGGGTGAGAGAAGAGATGGGGCAATGACTGACAGAGAGAAGGAGTAGAGAAAGAGTCTTTGCTCTTGGAGAAATAGGTTTCTGTTGGCACAGAAAGCTGTGGGTGCCAAGGAGATGTTTTGTGTGTCGGGGCTCAGATCCCACCTTGTTTACTTTTCCTTTGCAACTCGCCATGGCAGCCACTAGTTTGTGGTGTTGCAGACCTCTTGCTGAGATGCTGTAGCAGACAGTCAGTGGAGGAAGGGCAAGCATCAAGACTCCTTTCTGGATCCTTCACATGTGGGGGTGAGGGGAATTGCCAGAGTCAAAGGGCTCCCAAATTCTGCCTGCCTGAGGTCTTTCTCTGAGGCCTGGAGTCGATTGCCAGCTAAGCAGTCTCTCTCTCTCTCTCTCACCCCGCCAACTCAGTGGGATGCAGCTGTAACAGCCTCAGCCTCCCCCTCTCTCTTTCCTATCATTCCAAATAGATAACAGAGTCTTCCCCAGCTAGATTTCCCTTCAGTCCAGATTTTCCTGAACTCCACCCCAACCAATTCCTCACACACAGGAACAGATGCTGTACAGCAGTCATCCTCTGCCTCCAGCTCTTCCTACTTCTGTTTTTTAGGATAGTTCTGATATTTTATGAAGTATTTGCTGAAGTTCCTAAAATATATAATGTATAACTCAGTTTGCTCATAAAACTATAATGTTTGGTATATTAAATTTAAAACTATACTTTATTCAGACAATAAATACAAATTTACTGCATTTACTTCTAAATGTTTTTCATTTTAATGATAATTATATGAGAAAACCAAGTTATACATAATGTATTTTATGTTCCTGAATTAGCAAAGTGACTACAAATCTTTAAAGAGCTGTAAAAAATATAGGAATTGTAGTTTTCAATTATCCATTAAACTTTCATTATTTTCCAGACGGGAAAAAAAAAATGCCAAAACACAACGTTTTATACCATCAAAAATTTCCAGATATTTTATGTGGGAATTGGTGAGAATTTAATTTCAGTCCAATTTTGATAGGAATTTAACAAAATTAGTTAGATCTCCATATCTGGGGGGGTGGGGAGAACTTTGCATTTTTTGTTTTTTGTTTTTAAAATGAATGTGGGGAAAACTGAAACTGACATATTCGCCCACTCCTAATTCATGTCTTTAGGTGCTGGTAGGTGCTGGTGGTGTGGAATGGCAAATATTAAGCCCGCCTTCTGAATCATGCATATCTGGGGTGTGATGGGGGAACTGCCAGAACTGAATGTCTGCTTAACTCTGTCTGCCTGCCTGGTTATAACTTCTCTGAAAACATGGTTTTATTCTTCCAGAAACCTGAAGCGTTTCAGCCAAATTATTAGTAATGTCCTTCCTTGGGACCATAAAAACAGAAAACATCTTAGTTTCGTATATCATCAATAACTACTAACATCAAATAATACACATGGCAAAAATGGTATATGTATACTTACAATTCTTTAAAAGGCCTTCAGAGGCCTCTGTCAGGGCTGTCTCTTACATTTGAAGATGATAGAAGGTGTTACAATTTACACCATACAACAGAAGTTATCAATCTGCTACACAGGCGTTAGTCATAACTCATGATTAAATGTCTGGGACAAACTGGTTGTATTGGTACTCCAAGGAGATGTGTCTCCAGCTCTAAAGTCTGAATTACATGAGAGGAAAACATATCCACCTCCTCCTTGAGGTCATGTGGAACTAAGGTTTTAAGTCTCAAAAGCCACTTCATTGCCTTTCTACACAAGATCTTCTCATTCTCTGGGTTTACCATTGGTCTGATGGCCGTTTTATGAATTGTAAGTATACATGGGCAATTTTTGCAATGTGTTTTATTTTGCAAGGTGTAAACACCAGATGAAACTTACATGTATGGGACTCACAATGGATAAATGCCGGTACCTTTCTTCTTGCTTTCCTTAGCCTGGGGTTCCCTCTCACCTTGGGAACAAAATACCAATCACAGAACCACCTTGCAGAAAGACTGACTGCCCGCTCTGTCTGCCTATGCCTCTTAACTGATGTGAGGAAGGAGCCAGAATTGAAATGGGAAAGCCTGCTCATTCTGCTATTATGAGGGAAGAAGCCAGCTCATGTCTACAAACCTACCTGTGGAATCTTGTAAGTCTCTGAGATTGTGGCAATCACAAGAGAGATGAGAGGGTACATTCCTCCAATGATGGCTATCAAATTGTTCTGCAGATCACACTTGTAGTTGGGGTGGAATCTCTGCAGTGTAGAAAGCAGGCCAAGGGTGGCCATATAAGTAATCTGTGGATTGTAGTAGCTCTCATAGATGCGGAACCCCGAAGTAACATTAGGTAAGAGTGAGGGATTTTCATTGATCTCCTTGATAGCAAATACTAAGGCTAGGATATGCTGGTAATTCCTTGGCATCACACTGCAATAGAAGATACAAACCGTGTACTGAAACAATAACAATAGCTGAATGGGACATTAGTTGCTCTTCTGCATTATGTGTCGCATCAGCATTCTAACTGCATGAAATTACTCCAGATCTGTGTTGCTCCTGGAGTGCTGCAATAATATTGTGCCAGGCATAATGCCACAAAAAAGTAGGGATGTCAGAGAATTTCACGACGGATCTCGGTGAGGCCAAATTACAGTGCATTCGGCCCCCCAAAAACCGTCGTGGAACAAAGCACCCGCCCCCCCCAACCCATGAAAGGCGCGCAAAACGGAGCACTTACCTGCTCCCGTCTGCGCTGCTGTGCGAATGGCGGCCATCCTGCGGCCGCCATTCGCTTCTTCCTCTTCAGCCACGATAGGCTACGTAAATACGTAGCCTATCACAGCTAACGCAGGGATGCCATTTGTGTTCCTGCAGAGGCCCTGATAGGCTACGTAAATATTTACGCAGCCTATCACGGGGGGGGGGACCCAGCGTAGGTAAATGGCGGAGGCTACCACCATTTGCGTACGCTGGAGTTTTCCCCTTGCCATGATAGGCTATGTAAATATTTACATAGCCTATCATGGCTCAGTACAGGGACGCAAATGCCGGCGGCTACAACAGCCACCATTTGCATCCCTGCACTGCTGCCCAGCGGCCAGATATCCAGCTGCGGGTGGCTGGAGCCAGCCGGCGGCTCCGCAGCTTGGCCACAGAGCGGAGCCAGCTGGGCAGGATTATGGGGGGAGGCACGGAGTGCCTCCCCCCCATTGAGGATTCTGGGGGAAGGGACAGAGCGCCTCCCCCCACCTGCAGAACCTGGCGGAGCCAGGTAAGTGGGGTTTCGCACACCCCTTCAAAAAATGTCAAAAACTGATCTAGTTTCCACTTGCACCATAGAGAGGCTATGTGAAAGAACAGAAAAAAAATCTTTTTGCCTTTATTTCCTTAATTTTCATTTCATGTTAGAATTAAGTGATGGAAAAAATAAATTAATTCTTACCAATTAACAAACAAAATCACTGAAAACCCAGAAGTGGCCTAGATACATTTTTTTGTATTGAATGGAAACCATTTTTTTAAGCTTTCAGTTGGATAATAATCTGCTCCAACTTATTATGGGCTAAGCAAAAAGATGCTATTGGTATGGAGAAGTCCTTACGTGAGTTCCTTCATGAACAGTGGAGATGGCTTTGCACTGAACTCCGTAGAGGGGTACAGGAAAGAGAACGTAGAAGCAACCTCTCCGATGACAAGGTCTTCCAGTTGATAAAACTCATGCCCACTCGCGATGTGGTCACTTACTCTGCATATACTGGAAGCAGTCTTCATGCTGGGATGAAGAGAATCTCTCTTGCACACAACATGTGGCAGCAGCACAAGCAGCCACACCAAGAAAACCACCGTTTGGAGGAGAAAAGTTCCCATCTAGACCCACATTCCACTGTTTTCCTCCAGAGCAGTAAATGTCTCAGGGCTGGGCTGTTTACAACTTGCTTTGAATGGGAGCCAACCCTACTGAAAAATTGGTCAATTTATATCAGAGTATGACTTCACCAATTCCCTGATCCTTTATTTCAAAACATTTAGGAGGGCTTGGTACTGCTTCATGCACTGCTGTATCCCCACAGAGATTTAGACCCTTTCCTATACTAGTGCAACAAACAAGACCCGGAAATGGAGCAATCCTTTGCAAGATGGCCCCAATAGTTGCCGATTTCTCAAGATACTCATATTAGTTTTTCCCTGAGAGAAATCCCAGGACAGCCCTGCAGTGCAGACATCCCTGAAATGATCAGCACCCCCACGGACAGAGCCTCTGGCCCTTCTGCACTGCTTTGAGGATGGTGGATGTCTGTTATAGGATTTTCCAGTATTATTGTTAATTTTTCTTGAGGCCTCTAGATCTCCCTTGGGGCTTAGTGAGGAGCACATTTAATCAGGGACGTGCCGATAATTGCAGGGGAGAAAAGTCCCTTTCCCTGTGCTGCCATACTGTGGCATGGAAAGGAGCCAAACAACAGCTGCAGTGGCAGGCGGCAGGTGACCTGGTGCGTCCGGCCTCCCTTAGCCCAAGCAAGGGGAGTGTCAGCCGCCTTCCTGCTCAGGCTGTTTTGGTATGAGAGACACAGAAGTAATCCTCATTTCATTTAGCATCTGCAGTCTGCACCCACTTGACCACAGCCCCACAATGTTCGGAACTATGTGTGCTGCTCTGAACCAGTCTGCACCTTTATTAATCTCAACTTATATTAAACACACACACACACCTCTTTAAACAAGTATAAGCCACTGAGGAGGAGAGCCAGATCATGGATTCCCTGTGCCTGGGCCGACTGGCCTAGATGCCATGCCACAAAATGGTCCCCAGGATCTCATCTAAGTCCTTAGTGACTACTGTGGGCAGCTCTGCCCTCTCAATGCATGTGGGCAGCATGATATCCAGGCAGCGCCAGCTCAGATCACTGCCACCTGTGGACCAACCAGGTTCACCAGGAGGAGATCTGAGACCCCTCTGCTCAATCTGTAACCTGACCGATTGACATTAGTGCTGCACCTCCCTCAGATGGTACTGACTGGCTCCCCTCCCATCCCAGGCACCCTTCTGTTCAACCTGTTGTGACATGTGCCTATTTACATACCTGCAGTTTACACACACGTCAACTGTACATAGAGATGCAGAATCTTTTCACATGGAACTCTGGGTGCAAAAGAAAACCTGATACACCAAAAGCTAAGGAAGTCAGAGACCACAGACAAAGTCCTTGAAAGCAGTTATTTGAAAGAAGAACTGAAGTGAATCACTGGATGAAGTTCATTCACCAGGGGAACTGGAATCATAAATTCAAAAGACATTAAAACGGAGACAGCGAGGGCACCATCCTATCGAGAGAGGCACCAGCCTCCGACCTTGGAGGCTACTGACGATCCTACGCAGGATAGAGAGTCTAGCGTCTAGCTGCAGCTTCAGGGAGGAGGACAGAGGGGGACTGGAGACTGGATAGGAAACTGCCCAAAATAGTTTCTGCGGTCTCCTCCCCTCCCTGTGTCCAGAATTTCCCCCATTTTCACCCTCACCGTGCTCCATTTACAAGCATAGTGGCCTGGGATGTTCCAGACCTGGGAACTCTACTCATCATGACATCCTTCTAGGGGTGGACGAAAGTCCCTCACCTGTCATCGAAGGACGTTCGCGGTGGGGGGGAGGCGCTTCGCTGCTCCCCCCGTGAAGTTCAGGCCAGGGGGGGAGGCTTCCCGCCTCGCCCCGGCCGAAATTCAGGCCGGGGGTGAGGCTTCCCGCCTCACCCCAGCCGAAATTCAGGCCGGGGAGGAGGCTTCCCGCCTCGCCCGGCCACGAACGCGAAAGTTTGGGGGGGGGGAAACGCCCCCTGATAGGCTACGTGACGATGAACGTAGCCTATCACCGCTAGATCTGCAAAGTCAGCCGTGATAGGCTACGTCAATCGTCACGTAGCCTATCATGGGTGACCAAATAAGGAACAGGAATGGCGGCTCCCTATGGGGGCCGCCATTATCCGTACATGCTTTTTTTTTTTTAAAGTCACCGGTGATAGGCTACGTGACGATTGACGTAGCGTATCACAGCTGACTTTGCAAATCTAGCCGTGATAGGCTACGTTAATCGTCACGTAGCCTATCAGGGGGCGTTTTTTTTTTTCTTTTATTGCAATGGCGGCGGCGGCAGCCGGTCAAAAGACCGGCTGCCGCTCCCGCCCCGCTCGAACACCCGCCGAACCGCCGGCCGGACCCGCCGCCGGGAGGGACATTCAGCGAAGGTAAGTCCCATCCCGGGGGGGGGGGGTTGGAGGATTTCTCCCCGAAACTTGTTCGGGGGGCCGAACACGTTGGCGCTCGGCCACCCGAAGTTTCGTGGAGAAATTCTCTGCCATCCCTACATCCTTCTGCCCTAACAGCTTACTTGGTTCTGGCAATCATAGCAGCAGCATCCTATGTTAAAAACTTAGCTCCCACTTGACTCCAGAGTGTTGGACATAGCAGAAGGCAACCACCCTTTAAAATTATTTATTTATTTATTTATTTATTTAATTTCTATACCGCCCAATAGCCGAAGCTCTCTGGGCGGTTCACAAAAACTAAAACCAAACAACACACAATAAAACAATTTAAAATATATAGAACATTAAAACCACAATATAACAATACAACCACAATAAAACCTAGCAGCAGTACAGGAGTTTAAAATACAGATTTAAAACAGCAAAGATAAAAATTTAGAAAGCTAAAATGCCTGGGAAAATAAAAAGGTCTTCACCTGGCGCCGAAAGGAGTACAATGTAGGCGCCAGGCAAACCTCACTGGGGAGCTCATTCCAGAGCCGGGGTGCCACAACAGAAAAAGCCCTCCTCCTAGTAGCCACCCGCCTCACTTCCTTTGGCAGGGGCTCATGGAGAAGGGCCGCTGATGATGATCTTAAGGTCCAGGCAGGCACATATGTGAGGAGGCGATCCTTCAGGTAACCTGGCCCCAAGCCGTTAAGGGCTTTGAATGTTAACACCAGCACTTTGAATCAGGCCTGGAAATGGACTGGCAGCCAGTGCAGCTGGAAAAGTACTGGTGTAATATGAGCTCGCAGGCCAGTCCCTGTTAACAATCTTGCTGCCCTATTTTGGACCAGCTGAAGTTTCCGGACCGTTTTCAAAGGCAGCCCCATGTATAACGCATTGCAGTAATCCAGACGAGAAGTTATCAGAGCATGGATAACTGTAGCTAGGCTATCTCTGTCCAGATAAGGGCGTAGTTGGTATACCAGCCTAAGTTGATAAAAAGTGCTCCGTGCCACTGAGTTCACCTGTGCCTCAAGTGACAGTTCTGAATCCAAGAGCACCCCCAAACTACGAACGTAATCCTTTAGGGGGAGTGCAACCCCCTCCAGAACAGGTTGAATATCACGTAGCCGGGCAGACGAACCACCCACTAACAGTACCTCCTTCTTGTCTGGATTGAGTTTCAGTTTATTAGCCCTCATCCAGTCCATTACCGTGCCCAGGCACTGGTTCAGAACAGCCACTGCCTCACCTGGTTTTGATGAGAAAGAGAGGTAGAGCTGGGTGTCATCCGCATATTGATGGCACCTCAGCCCACACCTCCGGATAACCTCCCCCAGCGGTTTCATGTAGATGTTAAACAGCATGGGGGATAAAATAGAGCCCTGTGGAATCATCTGGAACGCAATACCCAACATGACACTAGCAGGAACTCAACTCTCAACAAGGATGGCAGTGATGTCTGGAAGCTGAGCTGGGCAGGGAGCAGGGCTGGGGGTGATGTGAGGATTCTCATTTCTACCACCCATCCCAATCTGCCAGCTGAGGCAAGAGGCTTGCTGAGCCTAATGGTAGGGCTGGTGTTGAGTGCTGTGTCTACCTGGGTTTAATCACTGGAGGCTTATGGCATTTTTCAGTATTTGAGTTTATTTACAAATAGGCAGGTGGGACATAGGTGGAAGAAAACACTCCAATACCAACCCTGCCTGTCCCACATCAGATCTCCAGAGCGAGATATAATCCTGAAATATTTTCAGAGGTTACACCTCAATTCACTGTCATTCTCATTCATTCTTCATCTTTTTCTCCCAAGAGTTCTTGTAGTGTTTCTCAGTCACACCTAGCTTGTCCCCTCCCTCTTGCTGGAGAGAGTGAATAAGGATGAGTCACCTTCTCTAACTATCCCCAAGCCCTTCCAGGGCATTTTTCTTTACAGTCTATAACATAAGATGTGTCTTGAAACTTTGCCATGGACTATTAAGAAACATTGGTAGTCCTTCTGCCTCTATTAACCCTCTCCAGTCCAGTTCCCCATGTTGCACAAAATGCTAGTTTCACCCCCTGGAGGCTAGTCCAATTTGCCCCAAAGAGGAGAGTCAACTTCAGGCTGGGTCCAACTCGATTTTATTGTTTGCAAACAGTTCAACAAAGGAGCTCACGCTCAAAAGCAGAGTCGACCCCCGGCAACCCCCGCGCTACAGTTTTATCACTTAGCTTGCATTCCTCAGCCAGCGTGTTACTTTTGATTGGTTGCCAGAGGTTTGCTTAGCAACCTTATCTTAGGGTTACTGTCTGCTCATTCGAGGCATGCGCAGCTCTTACAATGCTACGTGGTGCTTAAGGCACATACAATGGCTTTTAGGTTACATTTTTACTACAATTCCCCCCTCAAGATGCTTTCTTCTTATAACACTTAGTCTACTTCAGCCATCGCTAATCTCTGGTAATGTACAAACATTTCCCTGCTGACTACAGATTCTACTGTACGTTTGACTAGGGCTATAATGCAGGGAAGTATGCAGGGTAATAAGCACAAAATTTGCATAACTAAGCAGAATATCATAAATCCAGTCTTCAACCAGCGAAAGTCTGGCAACCATGAAGTCAGCCAGTCAGTACTCCACCCGTTCCAGGTTTGTACTGGGACGTGAGTTATTTTTCTAATTTTGGTTGCAATATCCCTAAGGATATCGCCATTGTCATCAATCTGCAAACAGCAGTCTGTCCAGTTAAACTTCTGACAAAGGCCCCCCTCTGCTGCTAACACGTAATCAAGTCCCATCCGATTTTGGGTGACAGCATTGCGGAGTTGGGTTAGCTGTGTGGCTGCTAAATCTATGGCCCTTGCAGTCTCATTTGCAAAGATTTCCACTATTGCCTGAAGCCGGATTATGCGGTTAGTAAGGTACGTGGGTTCTCTCCCCACCACGTTGGGTTCCCAAGTGGCAGGCCCATAATACCTTATTATCCTTTCTGCCGGCCACTCATCATTTCCCCATCTTTGTGTAGCAGACAAGTCTTCCATGCTCAGGGATCTTTTATCTATTCCGTATAGTCGGTGCAGTACTGAGGCCCTTTGAGGCAACAGCGTGAATGGGGGCCTTAATATCCCAGGATAACACATGCCAGTCCAGTTGGCGGGCAACTGGGTGTATGCGTGAGTCCCACAGATCCAATAATGGCCAGTCAAAGCAGGCCAAGACTTGTCTGCGAGGCCATATTTTTGGGGATCCAAATACTGATTATAATATCCCAAATATAGGGTTGAATCTCCACGCGGGCTGAGAGTTCCATTCATATAGCATGCTCTAGCATTTTGATCTTTTGTCTGGTTTCGAATGCAATAGAACAAGGATTGTGAGCTACTATGAGGGATTGACCACAACACACACTTGTGGCCACCTATCACCCTTGAAACCTCGGGCCGAAGGGTGATGTAATCTGCATATCCTGCGCAAAAAGTTCTCTTCGAGGTGTGGTTGTTGTGCCATGCACCTCCCTTTACTATATAATTCCTGCAGCTGCTATTTCCTACAAAGTGTGTATGTGTGTCAGACCTGTTTTGCATGAAGCACCATTCTCCTAATTGGGGCCGTACTTCCCATGATGGAGTTTGACTTAAGATAAAATCGTCTTCCCAAGTAACATTTGTTTGTTTATGTATTCTATAATCGGTGTGTACTAATTCAGTCAGGTTCAGAGGATGAGGGATCCATGTGCTTACCTTTCCCTCATTCTCGGCCTGTATGCAGACCCAGCAGTTCGAGAGGTTCAAGTATGTGGCTACAGCTTCGGCTAGAAACAGCATGCTGTTTTCTCCTACAGCTAGATTTAGCCTTAGGATTATTACTAACAGACACAGCTGCTGCATACTTAATCTTTGGTCCTTGTTTTACATAATCTTAATTTCAGTTCTGAAATAGGATAACTATGCCAGTTGTCTTTATCCCGCTGCTTGCAGGCTTCTTCTTCCGAGAGGAGGTCAGCTTCCGGAGTGACCACGCCCTGGGAGCTGGTGTCCTCACCTTGGTTATACCTTTTTATTCTGGAACAGTGAGTCCACCTGTCATTTCCGCTGAGCTTGACAGCTGTATGGGTTACCAACAACACCTGGTATGGTCCCTCCCACCTCTCAGTTAGGGGGCCCTTTTTCCACTTTTGGAGAAGCACCTGGTCCCCCGGCTGGAAGTTGTGGATCGGAGCATCCAGCGGTAGGCTCTGGAATGGTGCAGCAAACCTGTGAAGGGATGACAAAACAGACTGCAAGGCAATAGCATGTTCTCCAATTTCAGTTTTTCCCAAATCGACAGTGACTTGTTCCTCCACCCTGCTGGCAGAACCCTAGGAGGCATTCCAAACATTAATTCAAAAGGTGACAATTTTATCCCTCTACGTGGAGTGCTACGAATGCGAGTTAAAGCCAGTGGGAGCACCTGGGGCCACTTTAAGTGGGTCTCTGTGCAAATTTTTATCATTGTCTTTAATGTCCTATTCATGCGCTCCACCTGACTTGAACTCTGAGGCCTCCATGGGGTATGGAGTCTCCATTTAATGCCTAAAGCTTTGGACACTTCTTGCACTATCTTTCCCACAAAGTGGCTCCCTTGATCCGACTCAATAGACTCAGGCAACAGGAACCGGGGTATCAGTTCCTGGAGCAGGAAGCATGCCACTGTTGATGCTGTAGCTGTCCTTGTAGGGTAGGCCTCTACCCATCCCGTTAGCTGGTCTACCAGTACCAATAAATATTGGTGTTGGCCTGACCTTGGAAGCTCTGCGAAGTCAATCTGCCAGGCCTGTCCAGGGTAGTGCGCCCACTGTCGTCCTCCCATTGGCCGTGGCACTTGGGCCCCTTTTGGATTTACCTTCTGGCAGGTGGGGCATCTTGCTGCAACTCATTGAGCTTCTACATACAATCCCGGTGCCACAACCTGTCGAACTAGTAAGTCTCCCATTGCGGTGCCTCCCATGTGGGTCTTCGCATGAAGTTGTTTTACCACTTCTTCTGCCAGCCATCGGGGTAGCATGACTTTTCCTCCTGGGACTATCCACCACCCTTGGGGATTTTTTGTGGCCTTGTTTTCCTTGGCAGCTTTGTCATCAGCCTGGGTGTATTTTGCTTTATAGTCTTCCAAGCGGAGGGGTATCTCATGGGCTAAGCCTTGAAACACTACTTCTCCTCCCATCTGCACTGCTTCTTTGGCTGCCATGTCGGCCTTCGCATTTCCCCTTCTCTGGTGCTCATCTGTGGCTCTGCCATGCGCTTTTACATGCACCTCAGCTACCGCCTTTGGCAGTTGGAGAGCCTCCAGTAGTGCCACAATCTGCGGTCCATTTGCAATCTTCTGTCCAGAGGCTGTGATGAACCCATGTTCTTTCCACAGTAGTCCATGGGCATGTACAATGGCAAAGGCATAGCGTGAGTCTGTAAATATGTTCACTCTTTTATCCTTCCCCAATTCTAGTGCACGTGTCAAGGCAGTGAGTTCTGCTGCTTGCGCTGACCAACTTGCGGGGAGTTTCTCTTTCCACATAGTTTCAGTCAGCGTTACCACGGCGCATCCTGTATGTCGTGTGCCATCGATTACGTTGCTTGAGCCATCTACAAAGAACTCTTCTTCTGGATTTTCAAGCGGGTCATCTGTCAAGTCGGGTCGAATCAATACTGTTTGAGTTAACACTTCTAGACAATCATGACATGGGGGTCCTGGTTCTGGCAGAAGGATGGCTGGATTCAGGGCCGTGGTATGCTTATAGGTGAGGCCTGGATTAGATAACAAAAAGATCTCATATCTAGATTGTCTGGAAGGGTTTAAGAACTTTCCTCCCTCTGCTCCAAGGATTTGGGGCACGCCATGTGGGGTGTGTATCTCCATGTTAGCTCCCATGACAATCTTTTGTGCCTCCTCTACAAGGGTAGCAGTGGCCGCAACGGCTCTCAGACATGCTGGCCACCCTTTTGCTACAGGGTCCAGGACCTTGGAGTAATAGCCCACAGGCCTCCATGTTGGGCCCACTGGTTGAGTCAAGACTCCCGAGGCAACTCCCTTGTTCTCATGCACGTACAGTCTATAGGGCTTGCGCCCATTTGGAATCATGAGTGCTGGAGGTTGTGAGAGGGCAGTCTTCAATAGTTCAAATGCATGCTGATTTTCTTTGGTCCATTTCCAACTTGCGAGGCCCTCTTTGGTAAGAGACTCATACAGGGGCCTAGCCTTTCCCCCATAATCAGGAATCCACATTCTGCAAAACCCTGTCAGACCCAGAAAGGCTCGTAGCTCCTTTGGGCTTTTAGGAGCAGATATATTTTGTATAGCTTGAATTCGATCTTTGCTCGGGACTCTTGTTCCCATTTCAATTTCATAGCCTAAGAAAGTGACCTTTGGTTGGCATATTTGAGCCTTCTCTCGTGATACTTTGTACCCCCTTTCTCCCAAGGTGTTCAGCAAGGACTCTGTTGCTCTCTTCCCCGTTTGCATGCTAGGGCTCGCTATCAACAGGTCATCAACATATTGCAACAGCGTCACCTCCTGGTGTTTGTCTCTCCACTGCTCCAAATCCTTCTGCAATGCTAATCCAAAAATGTGGGGGGCTGAAACGAGCCCTTGGGGCAACACAGCCCATAACAATTGAGTTTTATGATAAGTATCTGGGTCTTCCCATTCGAATGCAAATATTTTCTGGCTGTCTTTGTGCAGTGGGATAGAGAAGAAAGCATCTTTTAAATCTAGGATGGAAAACACCCTTGCATTTGCTGGGACTTGGGTCAAAATGGTGTGGGGGTTCGGAACCAGGGGATGATCCACTAAAACTTTCTAGTTTATGGCTCTCAGGTCTTGCACCAGCCTGTAGGAGGCACTGTTTGGTTTGAGCAACCCCAATATTGGGGTGTTAAAGGGGGATGAGCCCTCTACTAGCCAGCCATACTTCTTAAACTTTTCAATAAGCGGTTTTAAGCCTGCACGAGTAGCTCTGTTCAAAGGATACTGTTTCACACACACAGGCAGCTCTCCCTCCTTTAGGGGAATTTTGATTGGTGTTACATACTTTGCCCGAGCTGGGGTTCCATCTGCCCATACACACGGGTCAACATTCTCTAAGAGCTCAATCCCCTTGGCCTTTGACACAGTTTCAGTTGCCTGGAGGGCCATCTGGTAATTTGAGCTCTGCTTCATTGGTAGCTGTACTACAATCTGATCCCCACGAAAGAAGATCTCAGCTTGCAGCTTCGTCAGCAAGTCCCACCCCAGAAGGGCAACCAGACATGTGGGCGAGACCACAAAGGCATGTTCTAGTCTATTGTCTCCGATCTTTGTGAGGAGGGGCTCACATACAGGCAATCTAGCCTTTCTTCCTTCAATTCCTTCTATTGTCACGTGTCGTCCGCTTTCTTTGGTGAGGGGGGGTTTTGCAGGGATCATGGAAAAGGTGGCTCCAGTATCTACCAGAGCCTCATAGTCTCTGCCACCGACCCTTATCTTTACCATGGGATCTTCCCGAGTACTTACTCGTAGGGTGGTGGCTTTAGATCCCGGTCTCCTTCAGCTACATTCCTCAGAGGAGTCTGCTCTCAATTGGTGCCCCTCCCCCTGGCTCTTCTCTCTCTGCCTTCTCAGCGGGCAGTCTTTCTTCCAGTGTCCCTTCTTTCGGTTATATGCACATTCGTCAAACCTCGGGCGGCCCTTTCCCTTCTTCTGCCCCCCCTCTTCCCTCTGCTGAGGCTCTATGCGTCCTGAGCTGCCACTCAAGGTGGCTGCTAGCATTGCCAGCTGCTTTTCACCGCATTTTGTCTCCCTTCTTTCTGTTACTTGCTCTCGGTTGCCATACACTTTATATGCAATCTCTACCAACTCGGAGAATGGCTTGCCCATGGCTCCTTCAGCTTTCTGCAGCTTCTTTCTTATATCTGGTGCTGCTTGCCCTATGAACATTGTATTTACAATGCGCTGGTTTTCTGAGGCTTCAGGATCTAGGTCACTAAACTTCCTAAATGCATCAAACAACCGTCCTAGGAACACAGAGGGATTTTCATCCTTCTCTTGGCAGACTTCATACAACTTTGAAAAGTTAGTCACACGTGGCACAGCTCTCCCCAATGCCTCCGCTATTATTCCCAAATAGTCCTGACTCCGCTCTCGGTCCCTGGGGTCGTTGGGATGCCACTCAGGGTCTACTTGGGGGCATAATTCATGGGGGTCCCTAGTAGTTCCTGCTACTCACTCCTCAGCGATCCTATTAGTGTTGCCTTGCACTAGGCGCCTTTCCTCGGACGTTAGTAGGGTTTGCAACATAATCTGCACATCTGCCCATGTGGGACGATGCGTCTGCCCCACAGATCGAAATAAACTTTGCATCTTATCAGGGTCTTCTCTCAAGGAAGGTTTATGATTTTTCCAATTGAACAGATCAGTGGTGCTGAAGGGCACATATACAAATGCAGTCTGCCCCTCCCCTGTCATTACCTCTCGCATCGGGCACTGGTATTTAGGGTGTGGATTTCGGGTAGCCCTAGGCTCAGCCAGAGGAGAAAAATGTATTGCTAACTGGGATGGATCCCGCAGGGGTCTTGGTGAGCTGGGTTGGGCCACTTGTCTTGGGACTTGGTCAGAAGAGAAGTCGGCAGGGCACAAGGGAGTCACGTTATACTCTCCATCATAGGGTGGTGGTTGAGAGAGACTTTGCGATGTGGACCCGGCTGGCCAGGGTTGAGAGGCTGTGGCCACCGTTAGGGTACTTTCTACTGGAGGTTGAGGCGGAATTGCACGATCACGATCCTGCCCCCTCAAACCTTGCGCCAAGTCTATCTCGTCTTCTCCCTCTAAGATTGGCTTTCCCTTCCCTCCCTTCTTTCTCCGAAGGTCTGCAGCCAGCATTTGTTTGCACATCTCTCCTTTACATTGTTTCACCCAGGAAGGGTTGCTCAAAGCGCAACTCAACCATGAGTCTATATAGGGATACTGATCCCAGTGCCCATCATTTACAACAATAACATGCACTTTTCTAATTGTGGCCTCATTAAAGGAGCCGATATCTGGCCAGTTGACTCCAAATGACGGCCATTCCAATTGACAGAGTGTAACCAGCTTGCCTTTCGACATCTTAGTGCCATAATTTTCTTTGACTTTGCTAAAGTTCTTTAGCATGCATCCCAGGGGAGTGGCAGAGCTTTCTAAACGGGAGTTACCCACCCCCATTGTGCCTACCTCTATTTGAAACCATACACGGAGCCTGACAAAACTCCGACACTTACACAGCGTCTAACAAACCTCAGACGTTTACACAGAGTCTGACAAACCTCAGACGCTCCGAAGGCAACTCAAACAGAAAGACAGAAGAGAAATCAAGTACTTACTCTGCCCAACACCCTAGTGCCATCTCTTCAGACCCGTTCAGCCTGGTTGACTCAATCAATGGAGTCCACGCCTTTAACCTCCTGGGTGTCCCGACCCCCGTTCTCTGGTGCCGTGGCAGACCTCAAAGGCGGTCCGGCGCGCCCCACAGGCACCTTTGCCGGTTCTGTCATTTGACCCCAGGGTGGTCCAAGGGACTCCTGACTGCTCGCCAGTTTGTTGCACAAAATGCTAGTTTCGCCCCCTGGAAGCTAGTCCAATTTGCCCCAAAGAGGAGAGTCAACTTCAGGGTGGGTCCAACTCGATTTTATTGTTTGCAAACAGTTCGACAAAGGAGCTCACGCTCAAAAGCAGAGTCGACCCCCGGCAACCCCCGCGCTACAGTTTTATCACTTAGCTTGCATTCCTCAGCCAGCATGTTACTTTTGATTGGTTGCCAGCGGTTTGCTTAGCAACCTTATCTTAGGGTTACTGTCCGCTCATTCGAGGCATGCGCAGCTCTTACAATGCTACGTGGTGCTTAAGGCACATACAATGGCTTTTAGGTTACATTTTTACTACACCCACAAACTTTACATATCAGTCTGCCTGTCTATCATTCATCCATCTATAACTGTATATAGTAAAATTTTCACAAACACTATAATTCTTCTCCCTGGCATCTACCTTTCTATATGGAGTGATTTCTGTCTTTTTTGATATAGAGAATATTGGATTACGTGTCTGATATGGAGTCAGACACAGAGCTATCCTGATACAAAGTATGCATCTGTATTTGATCACCGTGTTCTTTATCAGTAGCTACTTATATATGTCATTCTTCTTCCCTTTGCCTATGAACCACATTTCCAACCATGAATCCAACATGTTTAGTGTCAAAAAGCACAACCAAGCATAACTAGGCCTGAATGTAAAAGAGAGGTTTACATTCTTGTATAAGAAGGGCTCTAGCTATAGCCTGATATCCAAGGGTGGGTGACATCTTCCTACTCCTTCCAGACCAAAGGCCATGTCAATTTTCATTACATGGGTTTTGCTGGATATGGTAAAGTATGTAGCGTGCTTGACATCTGTGAAGAACTATGACTCCTACCCTTCTGATTTGAAATCTTCCCTTCTGGACACAAGGCACAATCATAACAGCAAAATGGCACCCCTTCCTTCTTTTTCCTGATGTAACCAGGATTACAATTGTCATTACACACAGAAATGGGCAGCACCTTGTTAGAAACATGAGTGGAGAATAGTCAGGACTGAGAAAAAGATGTTTTGATCGTTGTGATTTCAGTTGCACGTGTAAAGAAACATGATGTTCTAAATGGGGTAGATTTGATTGATTGATTGATTGATTGGATTGATTGATAATGCTTTTATACTGCTAGAAATTATAGAATCTCTAAGCAGAAGACATAACAGAGTATTAAAATCACTGCAAAATACAGAATTAATAAACAATTATGAGACAAACACAAAAACAAGCAAATAAAAAGAAATAATAAAATGGAGCAGGGTCAAGATTATCTATTGCAAGACAGGGAAGGAATGGGTAAACATTTTTAGGAGACTCAGAGGGTGTGCACCACTGTTAAGAAGGCCCCCTCTTGTGATGAAGAACATAAGAAGAGCTGCCCATGGGAAACCCACAAGTAGGACATGAGTGCAACAGCACTTTCCCACCATGTTCCCCAGCAACTGGGGTAACTAGGCATACTGCCTCTGAAACTTGAGGCAGCATATTGGATTCATAGAATCATGGAATAGTAGGGTTGGAAGGGACCTATAAGACCATCGAATTCAAGTCAAAGCATCCCTGACAGATGGCTGTCCATCTTCATCTTCAATGCCTCCAGTGTGGGAGAGCCCATCACCTCTCTAGGTAATTGGTTCCATTGATGTATTGCTGTAAAAGTCAGGAAGTTTTTCCTGATGTTCAGCTGGAATCTGGCTTCCTGTCACTTGAGCCCATTATTCCGTGTCCTGCACTCTGGGATGATCGAGAAGAGATCCTGGCCTTCTTCTCTGTGACAACCTTTCAAGTACTTGAAAAGAACTATCCTATCTCCCCTCATTCTTCTCTTCTCAAGGCTAAATGTGCCCAGTTCTTTCAGTCTCTCCTCATAGGGCTTTGTTTCCAGTCCCATGATCATCTTTGTTGCCCTCCTCTGAACCCTCTCCAGTTTGTCTGCTGCATCCCTCTTAAAGTGTGGTGCCCAGAACTGGACACAGTACTCCAGATGAGGCCTAACCAGTGCTGAGTAGAGGGGAACTAATACTTCATGGGATTTGGAGGCTATACTTCTATTAATGCAGCCCATAGGATTTGCCTTTTTTGCAGCCACATCACATTGTTGGCTCATATTCACCTTGTGATCTTCAACAATTCCAAGATCCTTCTCACTTGTAGTATTGTTGAGCCCAGTATCCTCCATACTTCGTACCAATGCACCAAACAAAATGGAGCAATCCTTTGGAAAAGCAATAGCAGTAGTAGTTGCAGATTTCTCAGGTTACTTGGAATGGTTTATCTCTTGCAGAAATCCCAATACAGCCCTGCAATGTAGACATTCCTTAAAATTATCAGCACTTGAACTTATCAGCACATGTCATATACAAGGTTTTCCAAGGTTATTCTTTTTGAGGCATCTAGATAACCCTCAGGGATTAGTGAGGAGGACAGTTAGAGACATGCTGATAATTACGGAGGAGAAAATCCGCTTTCCACATTCCACCATCATTGCAGCACCAAAGATAACAAAACACAGAAGCATCAGCGAGTGGCAGGTGACCAGGTCCGTCCAGCCTCTCTTTGCTCAGAGTGATAGGCACCAGCTTCCTGCTCAGATTAGTTCGGTGTTCCAGACACAGATAAAATTACGTGTATCATTTTGTATACCCACGTGTTTGACTACAGGCTCACATCTTGGTGAATTGTGTATGCTACTGTGAAATAGTCTACAGTTTTATTAACCTCAGCCCATCTTAAACAACTCTTTAAACCATTCTAGGCCAGTGAGAAGGAGAGTCAGATCATGGATTCCCTCTGCCTGGGTAGATTAGCCTGGATGTCCCCCTGTAAAATGGTCCCAAGGCTCTGTAATGGCCCCAGGCCTGTAACCAAGTCACCAGGAGTTTTAGAGGGGCCTAGAGATCCATAATGCCTTCTGCCTTGGTTCATTATTAGTGCAGTTCTCTTGCTAGTGGGCCTCTTGGCTGATAAGATGAGTCAAAGGTCGACATCCTCACCTCAGCACATTCCATGCTAATGAACTCTGAACTGTTGCTCTTACCAGGGCCTAGGATGCACCCGGGAAGAGAGGCTGTGTTTGTGCTAAGCTACAGGTGTCTGTTCTGGGAAAGTTCTGATTGTTTTCCTTCTGAACGAGCACTGTTAGTCTCTGCTGGGAACATTGCAGATGAATGCTAATTCATGCTTGCTGCTGTCATGCTGCCTCACTGCTAACATGTATGGTATAAAACCCATCTTACCCCTTGGCTCTGGGTTCAGAGAAGCTGTCTGATCCAACAACCATTGGGTATGCCTGTGTGCTGTAAGTAACTCAATAAAGTCTCCTTCTAAGTAAACCTGGATCCTGCTTATCACTTCCACGGCACCTCCAAACCTTAGCAGCCCACGGACGGGGCATACAGGCTCTCGGCTAAGTCCTGAGCTGAGTATTCTGGGCAGGTCTGCCCTTTCAATGCATGTGGGGAGTGTGATGCCCAGGCAGCAGCTGCCCAGATCACTGCCACCTATGCAGCATCCAGTTTCACCTGGAGGAGATCAGAGACCTCCTTGCTTGATCTGTAACCTGACTTGTTGGCATTGGGGCTGCACCTCCCCCAGGTGTGATTCCTGACTGGCTCCCCTTCCATCGCTCACCCACCCACCCTAAGGCAAGACCAGCTCAGCTTGGCACCTGTCTGTCCAACCTGTTACGATGTGTGCATAATTACATATATGCATGCACACTGTATACATGCCAACTGAACACACATAAGCAGAATCTTTTGACCTGGTACTCTGGGTGTGGATGAAAACCACAAACTAAGGGAGTGAGAGACCAACAGACAAGGTCCTTGAAAGCAATTTCCTGTATAATAAAGAACTAAAGTGAATTTGAATCATACACCAGGGGAACTGGAATCAAGCAGTCCAAAGACATTAAAATTCTGATCGTTAGAAGAGGACAAGCATTTAATCATCAGTCATATAGCTAGATACATTGAGGTAGATCGACAAGTGTTTGTGTGTATGTGTGTGTGTGTGTGTGTCTGTGCATGCATGAGTGTGTGCATCGGTGCATGTGTGTGTGTGTGTGTGTGTGTTACAATGCTGGCAGCTGCCTGAGATAGCAGATTTTGGGTGTCATGAAAGGGCAGCAAAGTGTGGGATTTTTACTACACAGGAGGAGTCAAGGTGGTTGCGGGATTTTATTGCCTGGTTTGACTAGGATGGGTTTGGGCAACCATTTGTTGCTCCACCTAAGACAGCAAAATGCCTGGGGCTAGCCCCAGTGTCTGACTTAGAAGAGGGGTGGGGGTTGGGAGTTGCACTTTGAAGAGAATAGAACGTTAACAGTTTAAATTTAAGCACTACTTGGCATTTAAATGGAGCTAATTAATCCCCCCAAATTAGGAGTAGGATCACCCTCAAATCAATTTCCTACAAACAAATAAACACACAATTCACTATTTTTTCCTCTGCCAGACAGCTCACCCCCACCCCCATCTCTTTGTCTCTTTCTATCATGTTGTTTTTGTTCGGCACCTAAATGACAACTGTCTTCAAAAACTGGAAGGGTTGCCATGCTGAAGGTTAAGAAGACTTGGTCTCTGTTGTTCCAGATTAGAGCCAGTGGGTGGAGTAGGGGAGTAGATTTCAGTTGAACTTTAGGAGAACTTCCTAACAGTCAGAAATATTTGACAGTGGCAAGATTGACTCAAGAGGTGGTGGGCTCTCCTGCACTAAAGGGTTTTAAGCAGATGCTGGATGGCCTTTTGTTAGAGATGCTGTAGGGCCCAATTAAATGTTCTGCTAATCTTGCATAGTAGAGCTAGGCGTGCCGCGTGACTGGCTTACTTACTTGAGTTAGCGATGTTGTAGTTGTGTCCTACATTGAACACAGGGTTGGACTTGGTGTCTTCAAAGATCCTTTCCAAAGCTTTAATTCTATGATATTCTGAAGTATGCACTTGCAAGGCTGGAACTTCAAATTTGGGAAGTTTGAGAAATTGGTTTCAGCTCATTTTTGATCAGGATTTACCCAGTTTGCAACTTCAGGATCAAACATGGACTCAGATGCAATCTGTGGTCAAAGCCCACACACTTGCGAGCTTACGAAGTGATTCACAGAAGAAGAAAGAAGTGTTTGACAGTACGCGTATATCTGAAAATTCCACAAGAAAAAATGTACACTGTTGAAAAATGCAGACATATACACTTTAATCAATGGGAGAAGAAGACATACATTTCAAAGACACACAGAACTGATGCACACATTTGGAAAAATATGCACAAAAATATGCATGGATTTTCACATGAAAAGAAAAAAAAAACAAAGCTCACCATCTGATATGGGCTTGAGTCAGAACAAGCTTCGAGGTGGAATTCAGAGAACTTCAGCAAGCTCAGTTTTTGCTGATTTACACATCCTATTTCAAGTACAACATTCTCCCTTCGATATAGAAAAAGGCAAGCCTTCCCATCTGGTTGTCATTTGAATGCATTAAGGGAATTTATCTTGACCGTGCATTACACACAATAGGCAGCCGGTCTATCTCAATCTCTCTCTCTCTCTCTCTCTCTCTCTCTATATATATATATATATATATATATATATTATAAACCTCTAAAAAAAGTCTGAAAATGTGCATTTCCCCCATAGGCTAAAGCATGAAAATGCACAATTGGGGGATTTGCTCATATTGTGGGAATTTGCACATTTTTTCATGGGTGAATTTGTGCACATTCTTTTTTTTAATCTTTTTTTATTTTTATAAATGAAATAAACACTACCAACAACATAATCAGAATCTTCAGTTTCCAACATTACAGTATTCTGAGGAAAAGAAAAAGGGAGGATAGCAAAGAAGGAAGAGAAAGAAAGAAAGAAAGAAAGAAAGAAAGAATTATATTAAACTTCAGTAAGAACAAACCAAATATCCAAATATAGATCCAATTGCAGATTATACCTATACAGCATTCTTCCAAACATTCCAAGTATTATTAAATCTTCAATCCACTAAACCACAAATGGTAAACCTTATCTTTCAATATCATAACCTCAGTCTTATAGCAAAGGAATGGGAGCAAACAATCCATTTCCATTGGCCATATATTACCATTCAGCTAATGCATATTAATAAACATTAAAGGTTAAGCCAACAAGGAATAGTAATAATAATAATCCCATAAAGATATTATTTTCCCAGTAGTAACATATGGCTGAGAGCTGGACTAAAAGGAAGGCTGAGCACCGAAGAATTGATGACTTCAAACTGTGGTGCTGGAGAAGACTCTTACGAGTCCCCTGGACTGCAAGGAGGTCAAATCAGTCCATCCTAAAGGAAAGCAACCCTGACTGCTCTTTGGAAGGACAGATACTGAAGCTGAAGCTCAAATATTTTGGCCACCTAATGTGCAGAGAAAAGTAACTGGAAAAGACCCTGATGCTGGGAAAGATTGAAGGCAAAAGGAGAAGGGGATGGGCCAGCAGAGGATGACATGGCTAGATAGCATCACCGATGCAATGAATATGAACTTGAGCACACTCCGGGAGAGAGCAGAAGACAGGAAGGCCTGGCGTGCTATGGTCCATGGGGTCACGAAGAGTTGGACACGACTTAACGACTGAACAACAACAATGATATTATTATTAATAATCAAAAGATCAAAAGTTTATGAAAAAGATCAAAAAAAGCAAATCATTTGTATATTTTAAGTAATATCATACCTAAAATATATTTATATGTGTACACACAAATCAAACCAGTCCATACTCCAGGAAATAAAGCCAGACTGCTCATTTGAGGGAATGATATGAAAGGCAAAACTGAAGTACTTTGGCCACATAATGAGAAGACAGGATACCCAGGAGAAGATGCTGATGCTAGGGAGAGTGGAAGGCAAAAGGAAGAGGGGCCGACCAAGGGCAAGGTGGATGGATGATATTCTGGAGGTGACGGACTCGACCTTGGGGGAGCTGGGGGTGGCAACTGCCGACAGAAAACTCGGGTGTGGGCTGGTCCATGAAGTCACGAAGAGTCAGAAGTGACTGACCAAATAAACAACAACAACAACACACACATACTCACACAAATAGGCATTTTATTACAATATGACACAAAAAAAGGAGAAAGAAAACAAAAGTATGCAAACATTTACTCTGGCATACTGCCTAGACATCTTATCAGCTATAGCCCAGACAGCACTTCAAAAGAACAGTAAAGATGGCTCACTTCCAACTCCGGAGGCTGAGAGAGTTGGTTCCCTTGTTTTAATTTTAATACCAATTAAAAATGATTCTGCAGCATCAGGATCCAAAAATCTTTTCATCTGGCCTTCAGAAATAATTTAAAAGTAGTCAGATAATTAATATGATATTGAAGGTTAATTTGCTTTGCCAAACTTCTTGCCTTGGTGAATTGCCTTCTTCTGTCAATGATTTCTTTAGTATAATCAGGAAAGAGCATAATCTTGTCATTTGCTGGTCCCCACGGAAGCTCACCTCATTCTCTTGCCAGATGCTTAAGGTAATTTTTTGTAGAAATTCGTGAAAATTGAACAATAACAGTCCCAAAAGTCCCTTTAGTGCCTTGTATTGAACCAGGAACATGATATGTATGTTCAATATCAAGTAAAAAATCAGATGGTAAAGCAAATAGCTCATGCAAAAGTTTATCCATAAATTCCGTCAAACTTATATCAGAAGCCATGTCTTTAATACCAAGGATACGTAGATTCGCTCTACATGTGAAGGCTTCCAGTTGAGAAATCTGAGCAGACAAAATATTATGAGATGCTTCAATGGCTGTTTCATTAGCAGTAACCCAATCTTCAAGAGCATTAACTTTTGATTCCATCTTTTGAAAAGAGATATTAATTAAATCCACAGCCCCCTGAAGGGCAATGATTGAGTCCTGAATTGTTTCCAGTTTCTTTGACTGCTCTGGTAGCTGAGAAGACATAGTTTTTATCAAAGCAAGCAACTCCTCTTCATCTCCAGCTTTTCTAGAAACCTTTGCCGAGGGAGCAATTGGAGGGGTAGGTGGCGTTCTCAAGCCTTTCCTTTTTTCCTTTGGTACTGCCATCCTCCAATTCCACTTCCCAAAGCACAACAAGCAAGTATAATTGCAGAAACAAAACAAAAACAAACTTATGCAGATTTAGTTACTCAGATATTGCTGGTAGTTTAAAATCAGAAATGCTACTTGGAGCCGTTTATCCTTGTGTCTCCTAATTGCTTAGGAGTTTCAAACAGTGTTCAGTAGATGACACACTGGCATCTATTCCTAGATTTCAGCCCCTCTGTTTCTCCACAGAAGCAGCTGTTCTTCCAAGATTTCATCCAGATGGTACTGCAAGCTTTCCCTTTTAATTTCAGGGGAAGATAAAAAGGTTTCTCAACCTTTTCCCATCTGTTTGAGATAAGCAACCTGCGGAGCACCGCAAGTCGCTGCCAGATGCCATGGCTCCAACTGGATATCTAAAAATTTGTGCATATTTAAAAAATAAATTAAACCCTGAATCCATCGATGGGCGGACAATGGAAGAAAAGGTGGCCGACAACTTGCAAAAGGTACCTGACCACACAGACAGAATGGATTTTATACAATCCATACATCACTAGTTCTTACATGTGAGACTAGGGATGTACGAATCCCTTACCTGGTTCCGGTCAGGGCATCCGCTGGGAGGAAGGAGGTGATCCATTCCTCCCACTGGAATCCTCAATGGGGGAGGCAATCTGGTCCTTCCCCCAGGAATCCTACCCAGCCAGCTCCACTCCGCAGCCAGTCTGCAGAGCTGCTGGCTGGGCTGATCTGCAGTGGGGCCTCCAGCTGCTGCCGGACTGGTGCAGATGCAAATGGTGTCCTGCGTAGGGGATGCCATTTGTGTCCCTATGGTAGCCTGTGATAGGCTACATAAATATTTATGTAGCCTATCACGGCTAAAGCAGGGACGCAAATGGCGGCCGCTACACCATTTGTACCCCTGCTCTTTGCCGTGATAGGCTACGTAAGTATTTACATAGCCTATCACGGTAAAGGCAGCCACGCAGATGTTCCATATTCCATATTCTAATTACACCTTGAGTAAAGAACTCCTTCCTTATATCTGTCCTGAATCTACTGCTACAATTTTATTGGGCAGTCAAGAGATCTAGTGTTATGAGAGAGAGAAGGAAAATCATCTTTCATGCCATGTCATGCATGTGTTTATACCCCCCTTTAATCATCCTTTTCTTGAACTACACGATCCCTCAAACATTTAGCCTATTTGGGGGAAAGTACTCTTCATCACCCCTTCATGGATCACTGCCTTGATCACTGCCAAGGTAATAATGAAGACCAAGTGCATTTGAGAATCAGAATTATGTGGGGGTTGGAGGTGCATTGGGGGTTGGCGCTACCTCTCCTGACCTCCAGTGGTCAAATTTGGCATTTGGACTCTGTCTTGTTGACATGCCACCAGCTGTTGCATCCCCCACATGGCAGGTTGTTCAGCATTCTTTGTCCCAAAGCAGGTAAATATGTGGCCCTATTCTCATCCTTAAATCGCACGATAGGGGATCAGGAGCATATCCTTGGCCCTGCCCTAGACTGCCATAGGCTAAAGAGAAGGTGTGCATATGGCTATACGTGGGAGTAGTCACTGTACATGTAATCAGAAACCCGTGGATGGTTGTTATCACTTAAGGAAAACACATAATTGAAGAATAACCATTTCTCACAAACCATTGGTTTTATTTTATTATTTATTTGTTGGCATATTAGACATATTATCTTTTGTGGTGGATCAATGCAGAGAGCGTAAATATGCTGGTTAATCCAAGGGATGTTTATTTAGAAACACGAGCTGTTGCACTCACTAGGACTTTGGACTAGATTGACTGTGCATCTGTCAAAAGGATGCATCCTGTTCAGTCATAGAGTAGGACCATTGTCTTTTCTTGTAGGTAACTTGGCCTAATTATTTACAAAATAAAAAAAAGGAAAATGACTCTCATAATGTTTAATTTTGGGGTTCCTTTAGTTTGTTCTCCTCATTAGTTGCTCCCTGTTGTTCAGATCAGCCCTCCGCATGAGGATGTAGCATTTAGGGGAAAAGATGCAAACCAATAAGCCAGCACTGGAGGTTAAAATAGAGAAGATCTCCACAGCCACCATGTATTTTCCTTTGGTGCTCAGGTAGGCTGGGACAAAGGAGAGCCAAACACTGCAAAAGACCAACATGCTGAAAGTGATGAACTTGGCTTCATTGAAACTGTCAGGTAACTTCCTGGCTAGGAAAGCTACGGTGAAGCTGGCAATAGACAGAAAGAACATGTAGCCCAGGACACAGTAGAACATGGTGACAGAACCTTCATTACATCCTGCTACAATTTCCCCAGTCAGTGAATGCCTGTCCATATCTGGGAATGGAGGAAAAGTACTCAGCCAAATCACGCAAAGTCCTGTTTGAATCGAGGAGCAGGAAATGACTATCGAATTTGCTACCTTTTTCCCTATCCATTTCCTCATTGTGGATCCTGGTTTGGTAGCCATGAATGCCAGAACCACCATGATGGTCTTTGCCAGAAGAGAAGAAAGCGCAAGTGAGAAGATGATGCCAAAAGCTGTTTGCCGGAGAAGGCAAGTCAATGCTTTTGGCTTTCCAATGAACAACAAGGAGCAGAGGAAACAAAGAAGGAGAGAGATGAGGAGGACGTAGGTGAGGCTCCGGTTATTGGCTTTGACTATGGGAGTGTCGTGGTGCTTCACAAAGGTTCCAAGTACCAAAGCTGTGATCAGAGCAAGACCAGGAGCAGAGAAAGCTAAAGTGATCCCCAAAGGTTCTTCATAGGAGAGGAAGCTTATAACCTTGGGAATGCATTGGATCTGCTCTAAGTTTGAATAATGGTCTTCTGAACATTCAGTGCAGAAATCCATATCTGGAAAGAAAAGAGAGATTGACAGGTTATGAAATCTACGCTAGCAGAGGCCTTGAAGCAACAATGTAGCATGGTTCAAACTTCATTTCCTTATGTGGAAGAATAACCATTTATTGCATGCTCCCACACGGTGACCACATGACTGCTGAGAAGGGTAGCATGTTATTTTCAAGGTTCCATCGAACACAATGAATCTGCGCCATCTCGTGGCTGTTTTAATAGTGTAACAATCCAACAATAAAAGACGGTTTATTCGTTCCGACTTTTTTTGGAGCACAATAACCAGGAAATTGCTCTGGATGTGCCCTGGAGGTTAACGACGTCATGAAAAGGACCCACAAACTTCTGTGAGTGAGCAATCTCAATAGAATAAAAGCTCCATGTGAAGGAGCCCTGAAAGTCACTTCCAACAAATGGAGGGGCTTTTTTCACTTTTTGTCTTTAAACTGCTCTTTCTCTCTCAAACGTTCACCAGTATTCCTGATATTGTCAGGATATGTACAATGAACCTTCTTTCTGGCATCTGAAAGTTTCAGAGAGATTGGGGAAATTATTCCAATTTTATAAAAGTTAGAACAACCCAAGCCCCGATCACCATTTAAAATGGTGGAAGGCTTAAACACACACACACACACACACACACACACACAACTTCATGGGACTTAAGAATATAATAAAACGTGCATAAACACCAGAATCCTTCCCTGTGGCTACCTTTCTATATGCAGTAATTTCTTTCTTTTGAGGTATGGAGGGATATTTAATTACATGACTAACATAGAGTCAGCCATAGAGCTATCATGACCCAAAACACACGTCAGTTTTATGAGATGACATGCCAACGCATTCTTTGTTGGTAGCTACCTACATATATCTTTCTTCTTTCATTTGCATATGAAGCACATTATTAACTAAATCAAACCACAAATCCAATGTTTTGAGTGTTGAAAGATATAACCAAGCATAACCAGGCCTGTATGTGAAAAGGAGATTTACGTTCTTCTGTAACAAGGGCTCTGGCTATAGTCTGATATTCAAGGACACCTAAGACCTTCTGACTCCCTCCAGATCAGGGGCCATGCTAATTTTGATTAAATTAGTTTTGCTTGATAGTATGAGATGTAGTGCACTTGACAGCTGTGAAGACTATGCCTCCTACCCTTTTGATAAGAAACCTTCCCTCGTGGACATGGAACACAATCATAACAGCAAAATGGCTCCCCTTCCTTCTTTTTCCTGCTGTAACCAGGATGGCAGTTGTCATTACACAGAGAACGGGGCAGCACCTAATCAGAAATATCAGCGGAGAAGGGTTAGGACTGAGAATGATATGGTTGAGGATTCATCTGATGGCTGAGGACTCATTTGCAGGTGTAAATAAACGTGGTGTTTGAAATGGGGTGGATTTCCTATGAGTTTGTTTGTTAACAATACTTACATGTAGGGCCGGGTAGATCACTTACCCCGTTCCGGCTGGGGGGGGCGGCGATCTGTCCCTCCTCCCCGGAATCCATCCATGCCAGCTCCGCTCTGCGGTGATCCTGCAGATCCAGCTGCCAGCTCCACAGCACTGGCAATACAGCCGGCCGCCATTGCCGTGCCATATTGCTGTGCTAAACCTGGACGCAAATGGCGTCCACATTGCCATTTGCGTCCCTGTTTTCATGCGATAGGCTATGCAAATTATATTTATGTAGATATTTGTGTAGCCTATCTAGGGATGTACAAATCCCACTCACCAATCTGTTCTGGGGCATCGGCGGTAGGGGGGAGGCGCTCCGTCCCTGCTCCCGGAATCCTCCCCGGTCAGCTCCACTCTGCGGCAAATCCATTGAGCAGCCGGCCTGGGCTGGCTGCAGCCGGAATTCTGGCCATGGCTGGGCTGCTGCGGCCGCAAATGGCGGCCGCTATGCCAGCCACCATTCGCGTGGCTGTCAAGCCGTGATAGGCTACTTAAGTATTTATGTAGCCTATCATGGCAAAAGGCAGCCACACAAATGGAAGCTGCTACACCATTTGCGTGGCTTCCTTTTTCCAGCCTATCACGGCAAAGAGCAGGGGCGCAAATGGTGTAGCATCTGCCATTTGCGCCCCTGCTCTTTGCTGTGATAGGCTTTATAAGTATTTACTTAGCCTATCACAGCAAAAGGAAGCCATGCAAATGGCGGCCACAGCAACCTGGCAGCGGCTGGGAGACCAGCCGGAGCCATCGCCTCCACATCCACTGCCAGGTAAACTCCATCCAGGGGGGATTCCACAGGGTGGCGGGGGGAGGCCATTCCGCTACAGAATCCAAGGGGCCAGATTCTAAGGAATCCAGCCTCACAAGAGTCTGTGGCAGAATTCTCTGACATCCCTAAGCCTATCGCGTGAAAAAACAGCGCCTGGCTCCACAGGGTCACCGCATGGAGGAGCCAGCCTAGACGGATTCCGGAGGGGCGCGGAGGTGAGTGCTCCATTCCACCATGGACCCCAATGGGGCCGGATTCTTGGAATCCAGCCTCATTGGGTTCCATGGCAGAGTTCCCCAACAGAATTCCCCAACTTACATGCCACTTAATATAACAAAGTGTCTAAGCGATTCACGTACTAAAGTATTAAAATTACTGTTAGAAATATACTGTTATTAAACAATTACATCTAGTATGACAAAAATATAATAAAAAGAATAAAATGGACCAGCATGACAACTATTAAGTACAACTATTAAGTACAAGCCAGGGGAAGCTTGAGTAAACATTGAGCATTTTCAGGAGGCTATTAAACACATCCTGTTTTCTACCTCCTGAACTTCATGGGGGAAGTTGTTCCAGTGGGTGGGCATCACTACTGAGAAGGCTCTCGTTTGAGATTTCAGATCAGTCCATTGAGATATTTTCTCAGTATATGATATAGAACGTAATCCCCGCTGATTTCTGGTTATACTGATGGAATGAGATTGTTCCAACTCAGCCTTAACACAGGGCCACACAGCTATGGCCCTTTAATATTTAGATATTGTTGTTATTGTTGTCTGTCACCTTGATACATTGTATATGACAGATGGCATTAAGTTCATTTTAAACAAACTCACAAAAAATAGGTTGTGTTAAATCAGACTCATATGAATTAGCCATCTACAATTTTTCATTTAAAAAAACTTTAGGTTCTTTCTGTCTCACCTGGTTAAACATCCTAGGCCACACAATGCTTTTATCTTCGATTGTTAGCTGCTTTCCACGAGGAGCCTGTGGACTGAACCTTCCAACTTGAACTCTCAGAAAAGACTGATTTGGGAAAATTACCCAGTTGGTAACATCAAATCCTGTGACTACTTCTCCATTTTCATCAAACTGTATTGTCTCTCCTGCACTGTTGTTGAATGAGATGCCCCTTAGAAAAGGATGGAGCTAAATTCAAAGAGGAAAAGATATAATGGGACAGCACAGTATTTTCACAATCACACTGACAAGTAACTATCCTAGATTTGTTGAGAATATTTTACATTTGTCTGGGTCTAGCCCCCTAAAGGCTTTCCCTGAGAGTTCTGTGGCTGGAGAGATGCAAAGTCTGTCTCCTAGGAAGAGTTGTCTGTCTCCAATTGCTAACCAAGTGGAAACAGAAATTTGTGACAGAACAATTTGATTAATTAGGTGTTGAGTCATCACACCTCCATCCTGTCTTAATGTGACCCTCGAGAAAACTAAGTTACTGATCAGGGGTTTCTGGAAAAGGAGATGGAGACAATGAGCAAATTGATAGTATTTAACCCTAATTTAACAAGCAAGCATGGCCTTGGTGTACAAAATGAAGCAGGACTAAGGCTAATAGATTTTTGCCAAGAGAACATGCTGATCATAGCAAACACTCTTTTCCAACAGCACAAGAGGCGACTCTACACATGGACATCACCAGATGGTCAATATCGAAATCAGATTGATTATGTCCTTTGCAGCCAAAGATGGAGAAGCTCTATACAGTCAGTCAAAACAAGACCTGGAGCTGACTGTGGCTCAGATCATGAGCTGCTTCTTGCAAAACTTCAGCTGAAATTGAAGAACGTAGGGAAAACCACTAAACCATTCAGGTATGACCTCAATCATATCCCTGATGAATATACAGTGGAGGTGAGGAATAGATTTCAGGGATTAGACCTGATAGACAGAGTGCCTGAGGAACTATGCACGGAGGTCCGTAACATTGTTCAGGAGGCAGCAACTCAATCCATCCCAAAGAAAAAAAACAAGAAAGAAAGCGAAGTGGCTGTGTGATGAGGCTTTACAAGTAGCTGAGGAAAGAAGGGAAGCGAAAAGCAAGGGAGAAAGGGGAAGATATATCCAACTGAATGCAGAGTTCCAGAGAATAGCAAGGAGAGACAAGAAGGCCTTCTTAAATGAACAATGCAAAGAAATCAAAGAAAACAATAGGATGGGAAAGACTAGAGATCTCTTCAAGAAAATCGGAGATCTCAAGGGAACGTTTTGTGCAAAGACAGGCATGATAAAGGACAAAGAAGGCAGGGACCTAACAGAAGCAGATGAGATTAAGAAGAGGTGGAAAGAATACACAGAAGAACTATACAGGAAAGATCTGAATGTCCCTGATAGCCATGATAGTGTGGTCACTGAACTTGAGCCGGACATCCTCGAGAGTGAAGTCAAGTGGGCCTTAGGAAGCATTACTAACAACAAAGCTAGCGGAGATGACAGTATTCCAGCTGAGCAATTTAAATTCCTAAAAGATTATGCTATTGAAGTGCTGCATTCAATATGCCAACAAATCTGGAACACTCAACAGTGGCCACAAGACTGGAAAAGGTCAGTTTACATTCCAATTCCAAAGAAGGGCGATGCCAAAGAGTGTTCAACCTACAGTACAATTGCGCTCGTTTCACCAGCCAGCAAGGTGATGCTCAAAATTATACAAGCTAGGCTTCAGCAGTATGCAAACCGAGAACTACCGGAAGGACAAGCTGGGTTTCGAAGAGGCAGAGGAACTTGAGATGAAATCGCCAACATTCTCTGGATCATGGAGAAAGCAAAAGAATTCCAGAAAAATGTCTATTTCTGCTTCATTGACTATGCTAAAGCCTTTGATTGTGTGAATCACAACAAACTCTGGCAAATTCTGAAAGAGATGGTGTAGTAAAAATGTAACCTAAAAGCCATTGTATGTGTCTTAAGCAGCACATAGTACTGTAAGAGCTGCACATGCCTGGAATGAGCAGACAGTAACCCTAAGATAAGGTTGCTAAGCAAACCGCTGGCAACCAATCAAAAGTAACACGCTGGCTGAGGAATGCAAGCTAAGTGATAAAACTGTAGCGCGGAGGTTGCCCAGGGTCGACTCTGCTTTGAGCGTGAGCTCCTTTGTCGAACTGTTTGCAAACAATAAAATCGAGTTGGACCCAGCCTGAAGTTGACTCTCCTCTTTGGGGCAAATTGGACTAGCCTCCAGGGGGCGAAACTAGCATTTTGTGCAACAAACTGGCGAGCAGTCAGGAGTCCCTTGGACCACCCTGGGGTCAAACGACAGAACCGGCAAAGGTGCCTGTGGGGCGCGCCGGACCGCCTTTGAGGTCTGCCACGGCACCAGAGAACGGGGGTCGGGACACCCAGGAGGTTAAAGGCATGGACTCCATTGATTGAGTCAACCAGGCTGAATGGGTCTGAAGAGACGGCACTAGGGTGTTGGGCAGAGTAAGTACTTGATTTCCCTTCTGTCTTTCTGTTTGAGTTGCCTTCGGAGCGTCTGAGGTTTGTCAGACTCTGTGTAAACGTCTGAGGTTTGTCAGGCTCCGTGTATGGTTTCAAATAGAGGTAGGCACAATGGAGGCGGGTAGCTCCCGTTTAGAAAGCTCTGCCACTCCCTTGGGATGCATGCTAAAGAACTTTAGCAAAGTCAAGCGTCTGAGGTTTGTCAGACTCCGTGTACTAAGATGTCGAAAGGCAAGCTGGTTACACTCTGTCAATTGGAATGGCCAGCATTTGGAATTAGTTGGCCAGACATAGGATCCTTTGGTGTAAATCTTGTAAATGCTGTATATAAAAATGTGGTGAATAATGGGCAATGGGATCAATTCGCCTATATTGATAGTTGGTTAAATTGGTGCGGAAAGAATCCCCCTTAGTTACAGAAGTGTAAATGTGTAAATGTGTTACTGGCAAAGGACCACAGGGGCAAGAGACCCCGGGTGGTGTCTGAATCAAGTAGTAAGAGATAAATTTGCCTCAGGGAAGGTGAGGTTATCAGCATTTGGATGAGTGCCAACCAAAATCCACTGAAGGTGAGAAAAGGTTGAATATAAAGTTCAATATTGTAAGGTCATGATGGTATGCTCCGAGGTGAAGCCCAAAGCCCCTGTTCCCCCCGATTCAAGCCCCACGGAAGGAGCTTGAAGACTGGGAGACCCTGCCCAAGGTGCCCTGAGCTCCCCCCCGTCTGATTCGGTCTGTTAGGTTGGGAGGAGAGGTTGTTGGGGGAGGGAGGGGGCCCGCCAGAGACAGTTTGTCTGCCACCGTATCCAAGTTTGTTAGAAGAAGCAAAAGCAGTTGAAAAAGTTGCAACTTCTGAAGAAAGAGATTTGTTTGTTGACTTAAAGACTGTGGCAAAATCAAGAAACAAAGACAGAGCAAGTTCTTAAAATATCAGGGTCTGTGTGAGCTTATCTTTGTCAGCCTACGCAGAGCAGAGCCAAGGGGGACTTGCCTAACCCCCCTTCACCGTGGCTGGTTTAGCCTTAGCAAGCAGAGAGGCTGGAAGGTGTCTGTGAGGACCTGACAAAAGAGTGAGATTTGCAAAAAAACAAACAAACAAGAAAAGCATCACAGCTGGAAAGCTGAGCAGCACTGCTCTGTTCTTATCTGTGGAGGAATCTAGAAGAGGTGTAAGGTTACACCTTCCCCATTTGAACTGATGAAGAGACACAGAGCTTTTGTTAAAACGCATCCCTTCTTTATGGCCCAAAGCCTTCTTTGTTAGAGGCACTCTGCACATGGACTGGAACTTTGGCCAGTTATAGACTTGCCGTAAAATGTACTGTGAGGCTTGTCATAGCCTTAAACTCCCGTTATTGTAGATTGTGTGTTTGTTTGTGATCAGCTCAGTGTACAGTTTGATTTGTGATTTCAACACTCAGATAAAAAGCTGCATTTGACTGAAAGAACTGGGTATATTTAGCCTTGAGAAGAGAAGACTGAGAGGAGATCTGATAGCACTCTTCAAGTACTTAAAAGGTTGTCCCAGAGAGGAAGGCCAGGATCTCTTCTCAATCACCCCAGAGTGCAGGACACGGAATAATGGGCTCAAGTGACAGGAAGCTGGATTCCAGCTGAACATCAGGAGAAATGTCCTAACTGTTAGAGCAATAAGACAATGGAACCAATTACCTGGGGAGGTGGTGGGCTCTCCCACCCTGGAGGCATTCAAGACGAGGCTAGACAGCCATCTGTCAGGGATGCTCTGATTTAGATTCCTGCACTGGGCAAGGGGTTGGACTCGATGGCCTTGTAAGCCCCTTCCAACCCTACTATTCTATGATTCTATGATTTCCAAGGCTTTGATTTCATTTACCCTAATGAAGCATACAGTTACAAATTGCTAGAGATTCATAGACTACAAAGGAAACAGCCTTCAAAAAGTTCAAAGAGAAACTACAAAAGTTAGTTTCCCTTTAAAAAGGGGGCAGCAAATTCTCTTAACTTAAGAGGTGAGAGAGAGAGAGTCCCCCACTCTCCTGTGATACTTCTAAGCCCAGCTGTGTTTCTGAAGCCTAAGAAAGTTCCTGCCCCATGTGTTCCAGCTCTTTCTCAAAATCTGAACTGTTCTGACGTTCCATTTGCTCAGAGGCAAACCTGACACTCTCCCAAAACTCATGCAGTGTGGAGTTGCCGATGCAAAAATGGTGGCTTGGAACTCTTTCCACATATGAGAACGCCCTTCCCTTGATTTTGATGGGCCCTGACCATGCAGTCAGAGGAGCAGTATAATGGTTAGATCTGCTCCACCATGCCCTACTATACAAAACAAATGTTTTCCAGTCATGGTGTTAGATTTTAATGATATGAAAAAGGTATAAAAGAAGGCAGAAGAAAGTAGCAGACAAAAAGGCTTAAAAAAGAAAGAAAGCTTATCCCAAATGTGTGTCGTTGAAGATCTAAGCAAGCGAGTCTCTGTCGAAGCAATGGCAAACAGCCTAACTTGCAGAGAAAACAAAGAGTTAAAACTGGTGCATGGCACAGAGAATTTGAAACATGATTTTCAGAACAGGCAAGCCAAAAGATAAGTGTGCCTGTTACAAGAGGGAGGCTATAGTAGCCATAAAAAGGGGTGAAGCCCCCGTATGAAGCTTTAACAAAAATATTACCCACTAGAAGTGGACAATTAAAATAAAAAAGGCTTTTCTTAAATTGAAGCAAGCCTTAATATCACTGCCTGCTTTAGCCTTATCAGACCCCAGATCATGAAGTTTTTAGAGCTATGGTGCACATGAGAGCACATAAAAAAGTGCCATTCCTGGAAAAAGGAAAAGGCAATGCTGGCAGCCACCATGGGCGGAGATATAAACAGCAGCTTGAGAGCACAGAAGTGACCAGAGGGGGGGGGGGCAGAAAAGGAAAGGGCCAACCGGGGCTCAATAAATGTGTGTATTGCCGAGAGAAGAGACATTGGAAGAAAGATTGTCCAGAGCTGAAAGAAAAGAGAAAAGAGACTCACCCTGAAGGCTGCCAAATGCTGGCAGGGTCCTCCAGTGGGGGGGAGTCTAGCTGAAGGGCCACCACCCTACGAACAAACGCTCGGGAGAATCCCAAGGTAAAAGTAAGGGTTGGTGGCGAGGACTGTAAAGCCCTAGTAGATACTGGAGCCACATTTTCTATGATCCCTGTGAAGCCCCCCGGCAAGAGAAAGTGGAAAGCATGTAACTATAGAAGAAATTAAAGGGGGGGGGGGAAAAAAACTAAATTGCCCCTGTGTAAGCCCCTCCTCACGAAGACTGGAAATAACATACTGGAACATGCCTTTGTAGTTTCATCTGCATACCTGGTTGCCCTCTTGGGGCGGGACTTGTTAACAAAACTGCAAGCTAAAATCTTCTTCCGTGATAATCAGATTGTAGTACAGCTGCCAGCAATGCAGGGCTCAAATTATCGAATGGCCCTTCAAGCAATCAAGATTGTGTCAGAGGCCAAAGGGACTGAGATTTTAGAGAATGTTAATCCATGTGTGTGGGCAGACAGAACCCCTGCCCGACCAAATGCATAACACAAATTAAAATCTTCTTTAAAAAGGGAGAGCCCTGTGTGCGTGAGGCAGTATCCTCTGAAAAAAGCCACCTGTGCAGGCTTGAAGCCGCTCATTGAGAAGTTCAAAAATTATGGTTAGCTAATAAAGGGATCATCCCCCTTTAGCACCTCGATTTTGAGTGCGCCCGAGGCAGATAGCACCTCCTTCAGGTTGGACCAAGACCTGAGAACAGTGGCTGACTGCCCTTTGTGCCTCAAAAGTGATTCAAAGATGCTTGAGCCCCCAGCTCAAATGAGAAGTCGCCCATGCGCTTACTATCCTTTTCAGAGATTTCAAATTGACTTTTCAGAGTTGCCCCAGACTCATGGCTATCGGTACCTGCTAGTAATGATAAAAGCAATTGACTGCACCGCTCAGACAGTAGCCAAGATCCTGTTAAAAAGTAATCCCTAAGCTCTTGTTACCTAAAGAGAGTGAATCAAATCAGGGGCCCCATTTTGTTGGACAAGTGACGCAAGTAGTGGCCCAGGCATAACAAACTAACTAGAAGCTACACCCCCCTTGGAAACCTCAATCTACAAGTCAAGTTGAGAAGATGAACCGCACCTTAAAGACAATGCTCATTAAAATTTGTTTAAAGATTAAGTTGAAAGGCCACAGGCCTTGCCAATCACCTTGACTCGAGTATGGTGCGCCCCCAAGGGAAGTATTAAATTGACACCTTTTAAACGTTCCACAAGTGCCCACCTCGGATATTACCTATGGCTGATAGCTTAAATGTGAATTTAAAAGTAAAAGTTTTAAGATTCAAGGTTATGTTACTGCTTTGCAGTCTGTTTTGTTTTCACAGGTTTGCGACACCGCACCAATCCTGGCCTTCAGATGCTCCAGTGCATAATCTCAATCCCAGCGATTGGGTGCTAATCCAGTCCTAGAAAGATGAACCACCTACCAAGAAGCAGAAGGGTCTGTTTCAGATCCTACTTACCACTCCCATTGCTACGAAAGTCGCCAAAGAAAAGAAGTGGATTCATCACACTGAATAAAGGCATCACCTGCACCAGAGAGGGTCACACCAGAAGCTGACCCACCTGAAGGTCACCGTTGGAATAATGAACCCCTGAAAGGACTCAAGTAGCTCTACAGAAAGGGGGCGCTGTCGTTTCAAGGGTTCCTGATGAACAGAACAAAACTGAGTTCCAAAAGTTCAAAAAAAAAGTGTTTTTGTTGTCAACATTCTAGTAGCTAGAACAAGGGCGTCCCAGGCCTCACTTGCTGTTTAGAGAAAACCGTCAATGCCACAGCGATAATAGTTTGCGCCTTTAAGTGCGTAGTCCACCGCTGGACCAAAGAGAGTATAAATTTGAGAAAAGACTTTTGAGAGGGGAATTGTAGTAAAAATGTAACCTAAAAGCCATTGTATGTGTCTTAAGCAGCACATAGTACTGTAAGAGCTGCGCATGCCTGGAATGAGCAGACAGTAACCCTAAGATAAGGTTGCTAAGCAAACCGCTGGCAACCAATCAAAAGTAACACGCTGGCTGAGGAATGCAAGCTAAGTGATAAAACTGTAGTGTGGAGGTTGCCCAGGGTCGACTCTGCTTTGAGCGTGAGCTCCTTTGTCGAACTGTTTGCAAACAATAAAATCGAGTTGGACCCAGCCTGAAGTTGACTCTCCTCTGTGGGGCAAATTGGACTAGCCTCCAGGGGGCGAAACTAGCATTTTGTGCAACAATGGGGGTACCAGACCACCTTACCTGTCTCCTGAGAAACCTGTACAAGGGTCAAGAAGCAGCAGTAAGAACCAGACATGGAACAACTGTAGGGGTGGATGAAAGTCCCTTGCCTGTCCTCGAAGATTTCCCGCGGTGTGGGGGAGGTGCTTCGTTGCTCCCCCCGCAAAGTTCAGGCCGGGGGGGGAGGCTTCCCGCCTCGCCCGGCCGAAATTCAGGCCGGGGGGGAGGCTTCCCGCCTCGCCCGGCCAAAATTCAGGCTGGGGAGGAGGCTTCCCGCCTCGCCCAGCTGCGAACTCAAAAGTTAAAAAAAAAAAATGCCCCTGTGATAGGCTACGTGACGATTAACGTAGCCTATCATGGCTAGATCTGCAAAGTCAGCCGTGATAGGCTACGTAAATCGCCACGTAGCCTATCACGGGTGACTTAAAAAAAAAAAAAGCACGTACGCAAATGGCGGCCCCCATAGGGAGCCGCCATTCACGTTCCTTATTTGGTCGCTGTAGTCTACGTAAATCTTTACGTAGACTACGGCGAAAATAAGGACAACGCAAATAGCGTTGCCCTTATTTTCGCCGTAGTCTACGTAAACATTTACGTAGACTACAGCGACCAAATAAGGAACGGGAATGGCGGCTCCCTATGGGGGCCGCCATTATCCGTACGCACTTTTTTTTTTTTTTTAAGTCACCCGTGATAGGCTAAGTGACGATTTACGCAGCCTATCACGGCTGGCTTTGCAAATCTAGCCGTGAGAGGCTACGTTAATCGTCACGTAGCCTATCACGGGGGCGTTTTTATTTTTTTTTCTTTTATTGCAATGGCGGCGGCGGCAGCCGGTCAAAAGATCGGCTGCCGCCCCCGCCCCTGACGAAGACCCAACGAACCGCCGGCCAGACCCGCTGCCAGGAGGGACATTCAGCAAAGGTACGTCCCATCCCGGGGGGGGTGCGGGGGGCAGGGGGGTGCAGAGAATTTCTCCCTGAAACTTGTTCGGGGGGGCGAACACTTTGGCACATGGCCCCCCGAAGTTTCGGGGAGAAATTCTCCGCCATCCCTAAACAACTGATTGGTTCAAAATTGGGAAAGGAGTACGACAAGGCTGCATATTGTCGCCCTGCTTATTTTATTTTTATTATTATATGCAGAGTACATCATGAGAAACGCCGGGTTGGATGAATCACAGGTCGGAATTAAGATTGCCGGGAGAATTATCAACAACCTCAGATATGCAGATGATACCACCCTAATGGCAGAAAGCGAAGAGGATCTAAAGAGCCTCTTGTTGAGGGTGAAAGAGGAGAGTGCAAAAGCTGGTTTGAAACTCAACGTTAAAAAAATGAAGATCATAG
Organism: Heloderma suspectum; assembly: GCF_057233095.1. Taxonomy (NCBI): domain Eukaryota; kingdom Metazoa; phylum Chordata; class Lepidosauria; order Squamata; family Helodermatidae; genus Heloderma; species Heloderma suspectum. The sequence goes on along the minus strand of NC_139463.1, from coordinate 87,013,930 downwards.
CATCTGGCCCCATCACATCCTGGCATATGGAAGGGGAAGAAATGGAAGCAGTGACAGATTTTATTTTCTTGGGCTCCAAGAACACCGCAGACGGTGACTGTAGCCATGAAATTAAAAGACGCTTGCTCCTTGGGAGGAAAGCTATGGCAAACCTAGACAGCATAGTAAGAAGCAGAGACATCACCTTGCCGACAAAGGTCCGTCTAATCAAAGCTGTGGTTTTCCCAGTAGTAACGTATGGCTGTGAGAGCTGGACTATAAGGAAGGCTGAGCGCTGAAGAATGGATGCTTTCAAACTGTGGTGCTAGAGAAGACTCTTACGAGTCCTCTGGACTGCAAGGAGGTCAAATCAGTCCATCCTAAAGGAAATCAACCCTGAGTGCTCATTGGAAGGACAGATACTGAAGCTGAAGCTCCAATATTTTGGCCACCTAATGCGAAGAGAAAACTCTCTGGAAAAGACCCTGATGCTGGGAAAGACTGAAGGCAAAAGGACAAGGGGACAGCAGAGGATGAGATGGCTAGATAGCATCACTGATGCAATGAATATGGACTTGAGCACACTCCGGGAGAGAGCGCAGGACAGGAAGGCCTGGCGTGCTATGGTACATGGGGTCACAAAGAGTCGGACACGACTGAACGACTGAACAACAACAACAAACCCTAATTTAACCCAAATCGAAACCCTAACAACTCATGTATCATGGCCCCATTCAGGCATTCTTGTTACCATGTTTATTCAACACATGAGAAGATAGTGTGCTCCAGCCCCACCCTGCTCTGTTGCCACATCCATCGCCCTGTACATGTGGATGGTGACAGTTGGAAGACAAGAGCTTCCTGTATCTACGGAGGCCCCATTAAGAACCCTGTTTAAGAACCCATGGATACAGGGGTTGCTCCTCTTCAGATTATCACCCTCCATGTATACAGAGTAACAGATGTGACAGCAGAGAGGGGTGGGGCTGGAGCTTCCCTCTCCTTGTGTGTTGATTGAACATGGTAACATGAATAGGGCTCATGCCTTCAAGCAATGCTCCATTGAGAAGCTGGGAAGCAATTTGTGGTAACTACACCCTTATCTGGGCAGTGAAAGTCTAGCTACTGATGCTCTGATATCCTCTGATAACCTCTAACTCCATGCTCTGATTACCTCTCATCTGGATTACTGCAATGCGTTATAGCAGGGCTGCCTTTGAAAATGGTCCAGAAACTTAAGCTAGTCCAAAATAGGGCAGCAAGACTGTTAGCAGGGACTGGCCATTGAGATCACATTACACCAGTACTTTTCCAGCTGCACTGGCTGCCAGTCCATTTCCAGGCCCAATTCAAAGTGCTCGTATTAACAGTCAAAGCCCTTAATGGCTTGGGGCCAGGTTACCTGAAGGATTCCCTCCTTCCATATGTGCCTGCCTGGACCCTAAGATCATCCTCAGTGGTCCTTCTCTGTGAGCCCCTGTCAAAGGAATTGAGGTGGGTGGCTACCAGGAAGAGGGCCTTTACTACTGTGGCACCCCGCCTGTGTAATGAGCTCCCTAGAGAGGTTTGTCTGGCACCTATGTCGTACTCCTTCTGGCACCAGGTGAACACCCTTTTATTCTCCCAGTATTTTAGCATTTAAGCCTCCTAGTCTTTTATCTTTGGCGTTTTAAATCTGTATTTTAAATCTCTGCATTGCTGCTTGGTTTTATTCTGTTTGTACTGTTCTATGGTGGTTTTAAGCATTCATATTTTATATGGTTTTATGCTGTGTTTTGTGGTTTTAATTTCTGTGAACTGCCCAGAGAGCTTTGGCTATTGCATGGTATAGAAATGAAAGAAATAAAATTAATGAAATTAATTAATTAATGTAGAGTGGACCTAATAAAGCTGAAAAGGTTTTACATGGATTTTGATGGCACTGGTATCAGCCACCACCCAATCCAAACAAAAAAGAGATGAGCTTTTGCATGAAAATACCTGCCATGCCAGCAGATTCAAGGGCTCCAGGTTTCTTCCAGCCACCCATGACCTGTGTTTGGATCTGGATTCATGCATTGACTGTAGAGCATGTGCCACAGCATGGACACCACTGTGAACACTGTAGCTGTGACCAGTCATACTCATCTCAAACAAAGTTCCAGGGAGGCTCTCCAGTTCCTCCTCCCCACTGCAGCCTTGATTTATCACCTCACCCTCATTTGATTTTTTCAATGAACACTTGAAAACCTTCTCCCAGAAATCATGGATGAATCCGTCTTGTTTTGCCCAGGAAGGATTTATGCTCTGAAGAAATTGCCTGAATCCTATCGGTTCCTTCGAGTGGACTGCAAAGGATAGCATGCCATGGAAGGACTGTATATCATGGCCCCTTAGATTGGTGCTTGATGTGAAATCCCAGTCTGTTTTCATAATCCATACCTTACTTATTGGGGAATCCAGGACTGCCCTCTGAAGAAATGAGCTTATTTTAATTATTAATGTATGTGCAGTATCAGCAAAAAATACATTGGCTTTGGTTTCCATGAAGGCTGAATTGTATTCCAGTTCACCCTGCAACGACCCTGCCTTTTCAGCATGTTTTTGGAATGGTGGCAATTTTTCTATGAAGGCAACACAGATGCCTCCCTGTGAAAGCATTGGCAGTAATTTTTGCAAACGCTCTTCTCCATGAATATTATCCACAGTAAAGAGCCCAATCCATGTCCATTTGAAATGTGCAAGCAACTGGACAATCCCAGTGTACTGCTGAGCTTCGTTTGGGACCATCTGGTATAAAGGACGGGAGACTGATTTGTCACCCCAAGCCGGGAGAAATGCTCCACAGGTGAGCTGAAATAGAATATAAAGATTTTATGAATAGAATACATTTTTGTGTGCAATAAGTGACACATCTAATCATTTCTACCAAATACCTGATCGGATGGGGTAAACATTGCCTGCATGGATAAACGAGGTCTAAGATATCATAATGTCTCTCTTGTATCACTTTATGCTTCAGTTGAAGTCTCAGTTGATGGAACCCTCTCAATGATGCCCCTCCTACAGAAAAATGGCTCATCTAAAGCTTTATCCCTGACATGCTAGTTGTATGTTCAAGGATTTAAACTGTATTATACAAAATATGTATAGAGTCATCCTTTCATAGTATCAATTGCCTATAACAGGCCATCGAGTCTAACCCCCTGCTCACTGCAGGAATCCAGTTTAAAGTACCCCTGACCAGAGCTGTCCAGTCTCTGCTTGAATACCTCCAGTGACAGAAAACTGACCACCTCCCTAGGCATTTGGACACATTGTCTGACTGCTCTGATATTTAACCAAAATCCTCCTTCATCTACCTTAAGCCTGTTTGTTTGTTTGTTTGTTTGTTTAAAACATTGGTATATCATTAAGATCTCAGGGCGCCTTACAAAGAAAATCAATTTCAACAGTATAAAACAATAAAGAATTTAAACAGCTAAAAGTAAATTAAACCATTTAACAAGCTATGTTATTTCATGTCCAACAGTCCTGGATGATAGAGACCAGGTTGTGGCCCTCTCCTACTTGATAACTGCTATGGTATCTCCTCTCAGTCTGCTATTCTAAAGGCTAAAGATACCTTGATCGTCTCTGTTGCCCAACTCGTTACAATTTATCTGAATTCTTCTTAAAGTGTGGTGTCCAGAACTGAACTTAGTATTCGAGGTGAGGTCTGACCAGCACAGTGTTGGGTGCAATGATTACTTCCCATGATTTTGAAACTATACTTCTATTGATGCCTCCTGAAAATGCATTCGCCTTCTTTACAGCCACATCGCACAGCTGACTCATATTCAGCTGGTGGTAGACTACAAGCCCAAGATTCTTGTCATATGTACCAGCCAGGCATTCCCCATCTTATACCTGTGCATTTGATTTCCCCCCCTAAATGAAGAACTTTGCCCTTGCCCCTGTGAAATTTCATTCTGTTCCTTTCTGCCCAGTTTTCTAACCTATCAAGATAATTTTGAATTTTGTTGCTGTCTTTAAGGTAGGGATGGCGGAGAATTTCTCCCCGAAACTTCGGGGGGCCGAGCGCCAACGTGTTCGGCCCCCCGAAGAAGTTTCGGGGAGAAATCCTCTGCACCACCCCCCCCGGGACGGGACTTACCTTCACCGAATGTCCCTCCCGGTGGCTGGTCCGGCCGGCAGTTCAGCGGGTGTTCGAGCGAGGCGGGAGCGGCAGCCGGTCTTTCGACCAGCTGCTGCCGCCGCCATTGCAATGAAAGAGAAAAAAAACGCCCCCCGATAGGCTACGTGACGATTCACGTAGCCTATCACAGCTAGATTTGCAAAGTCAGCCGTGATAGGCTACGTCAATCGTCACGTAGCCTATCACGGGTGACTTTAAAAAAAAAAAAGTGTGTACGGATAATGGCGGCCCCCATAGGGAGCCGCCATTCCCCTTCCTTATTTGGTCGCTGTAGTCTACGTAAAGATTTACGTAGACTACAACGACTAAATAAGGAACGCGAATGGCGGCTCCCTATGGGGGCCGCCATTAGCGTACGTGCTTTTTTTTTTTAAAGTCACCCGTGATAGGCTACGTGAAGATTGACGTAGCCTATCACGGCTGACTTTGCAGATCTAGCCATGATAGGCTACGTGAATCGTCACGTAGCCTATCAGGGGGCGTTTTTGTTTTTGTTTTTAACTTTCGCATTTGCGGCCGGGCGAGGCGAGGCTCCTCCTCCCCGGCCTTCATTTCGGCCGGGCGAGGCGGGAAGCCTCCCCCCTGGACTGAACTTCGTGGGGGGACCAGCGAAGCGCCTCCCCCCCCACCGCGAACATCCTTCAAGGACAGGTAAGTGACTTTCGTCCACCCCTACTTTAAGGTAATAGCTACCACACCAATCTTGGGTCATCTGCAAATTTGAGAAGCATTTCCCCAAAACTTCCTCCAAGTCAAGGGGCGGAATTGTGATTTTCCTACTAGCTCAATGGCTTCTTTTTCCCAGGCTGTGGTTATAGCAGAACTGCACACACTTACACACAGCCATTGAAGCAAATTTACATCTCAGTAGTGGATTATCTCTTTTTATTTATTTATTTAGCAGGATAAAGATTTGTTAAAAAAACAGCTGGATGTGCCCTGGAGGTTGATGGCATTATGTAAATGACCCACAAACTTCCATGAGTGACCAATCACGAGTGCACGATAAACGCCTTGTGTAAAGACAACCTATGGTTCTCCAGCCAGCTGTGGAACCACAGAGATGCTGCGTTTTGTACTAAATGAAGTTCCCAAGAAGTCTTCAAAGGCAGCCCCAAATACAATGCATTGCAGCTGGGGATGTATAAAAGTGACTTACCTTTCCGCGGATTATGTTGATGGGGGGGGAGGCGTTCCGTCCCTCCCCCCTGGAATCCTGGGGGACATCCGGCTGTAGCCACCGCCGTTTGCGTCCCTGCAGTCAGCCGTGATAGGCTACCTAAATCTTTACTTAGCCTATCACGGCTGATTTAAAAAAAAAAACGCGCGTACGCAAATCGTGGCAGCCATAGCCGCCACCATTTGCGTTCTTTATTTTGGCATATCTTAGTCTACATAAACATTTACGTAGACTAAGACGGCGAAAATAAGGGGAACGCAAATAGCGTAGCGTCTATGCTATTTGCATTCCCCTTATTTTCGCCATCTTAGTCTACGTAAATGTTTACATAGACTAAGACGTGCCAAAATAAGGAATGCAAATGGCGGCGGCCATGGCCACTGCCATTTGCGTACGCGCTTTTTTGGGGGGGTGTTTTTTTTTAAGTCAGCCGTGATAGGCTACATAAAGATTTACATAGCCTATCACAGTGTTTTTTTTAAAATCTAGCCGTGATAGGCTACGTAAATCTTTACGTAGCCTATCACTTTTTTTGTTTTGTTTTGTTTTTAACCTGGAAATGGCAGCGGCGGCAGCCAGTCAGAAGACCAGCCGCCGCAGCCGCCGAACCGCTGCCGCAGCTGCCACCGCCGCCACCAGGAAGATCTGCCCAAGGTAAGTCTCGTCCCAGGTGGTGGCGGGCCATTCCATCACCGATTTTGGGGGGCCGAATGCGCTGGCATTCAGCCTCCCGGGGATCCGTGGCAAAACTTTCGTACATCCCTAATTGCAGCACTCCAATCTACAGGGTAATAGTGCATGGATAAAACAATGGGCAGGCAATCACTGTCTTGGAGATGTTGTAGCTTGCTCACTGGCCTAAGCTGGTGAACATCACTGTATGCCAGAAAACAGAAGTATGCATTCCTTTAAAAAAGAAATGAAACATGAAATCAATGCGTTCCCATTTGTTCTATATTTGTTTAATGTAAAGAGAATGAAAAGAAGACAAAAAGGAGACAAGAATGTGAAGAATAAATACGTTCATTATCATTTTTACATTTTTTTCACCTTTACTTTAGTGAACTCTGACTGAAATTTAATGTGCATGATGGCCTGGAGAAAATGCCAGTTTTTCCTGCCATCAAGAGCATGATGGTGGGGGTAGAGATGTGAAGGTCAAGTAAATGGGAAAATCCAGGGAAAAAAATGGGTTTTTCAATTTTCCCCTCCTAAGAACCTTGTTTTGTACACACACACACACACACACACACACAAATGTTTTGGAAAAAATGAGCAACTTTGCATTATGAAATATTTTGTTTTAAAACATGTTTTGTTTTAAAATACATTTAAGAAGACGAACTACGTAATAAGGAGACCTTTATAGGAAAACGAGAGATCTAAACTTTCTGGAAATTGTGGACCCATGGGTGGAAATTCATCATCATCATCATCATCATCATCATCATCATCATCATCATCATCTACCTTTTAGGATTCATTAAATATATTCCATTGTTTATTAATATTATTGATCTAATGTGTCTTTTACTGATATACAGCTAGGGACATTTAGGGATACTCCAAGTCATGCTCAGTTTCCCAACATGAGACTAGGGTCATTATATCATTACATCTAAGGAAAATGTTGTTCTTGCCAGTTTGGGGTGTGGGCCATAGAGTGCTCTGTTTCTGGTCCTGTTCTGGTTATCGGGGTAGGCGACATGTTGCCTGCAGGCACCAGTGTGCCCCCTGATACCTTCTATGGTGCCCACCATGGTGCCCTCGTCCTCCTGATTTTTATTTTACAGTATTGTTTTTAAAGGACTTAAAAGCAGCTGGGACTGCTTCAAAGCGAAGAGAGGGCCTCCAGCCCCTGCCTTTACAACTGTCGCGTGCATGGCTTTGGCCTGCACGTGGGGCTCAGAGACATGCGTAGGAAATTAAGATGGCTGGCTGTAGGGATGGACAAAAGTCACTTACCTGGTCCCGCAGCTTGCTTTGCGGTGGGGGGGAGGAGCTCCATTCCTCCCCGCCGAAATTCTGGCTGGGGGGGAGGCGCCCCGTCCCTCCGGCCGAAATTCTGGCTGGGTGGGAGGCGCCCCGTCCCTCCAGCCGAAATTCTGGCCGGGGGGGAGGTGCCCCATCCCTCCGGCCGCGAATCTTCCTGGCCAGCCGGGACACAAATGGCGGTGGCCGTAGCCGCCGCCGTTTGCATCCCTGCAGTCAGCTGTGTGATACACTACGTAAATCCTTACGTAGCCTATCACGGCTGACTTTGGGGGGGGGGAAAGCTATTTGCGTTGCCCTTATTTTCGCCGTAATCTACGTAAATCTTTACGTAGACTACACGTGCCCAAATAAGGAATGCAAATGGCGGCGCCCATGGGCGCCGCCATTTGCATACGTGCTTTTTTTCACCCCAAAGTCAGCCGTGATAGGCTACATAAGGATTTACGTAGCCTATCACAGTGTTTTTGGAAAATTTAGCCATGATAGGCTACGTAAATCTTTACGTAGCCTATCACATTTGTTGTCTGTTTGTTTTTACTGGGAAATGGCGGCGGCAGCCGGTCAGAAGACTGGCCGCCGCCACCCCCCCGCTGCCGCAGGGAGCCGCCAGCGCCAGGGACATTCAACAGAGGTAAGTCCCATTCCTGGGGGGGCGGGGGGTGGAGAATTTCTCCAGCAATTTCGGGGGGCCAAATGCGTTGGCATTCGGCCTCCCGGAGACTCATGGAGAAATTCTCCACCATCCCTAGCTGGATGGCTGCAGGTTGATATTTCCCTCTGCAACACACCCAACCATCAAGACCAAGAAGGGGGGAGAAGATGATGGGACCCCTGTTGCTGCTGTTTGGTAAGATCCAGCATATTCGGGGGTTAGAAAGCAGTGAGTGAGAAGGTAGGGAGACCAGTGGGGGCCTAGGAAGGGCAGCAGGAGGCCCTCCAGAGGGTTAGGGGAGCCAGCTTCAGGTGTCCTGGGGGTGTTGGGCAGTGCAGTGTCCTTATGTCTGAATGGAGGTCAGATGCATATGTGTATGTCACACAAGGGGAGAAATAAAGATTTTAGGGGTGCTCCCCAAAGGGGGGCTTTTGGAGGGATCGTAAGGAGAGTGAGTGTGATCTAATTGGGGTTGCAATGAACAGAAGGGCAGGCCCTGTGTGTATTCATGGACGTGTGCATTATGAGGACATTGCATCCTTGCTATTGTGTGTGTGCGCATGCACATGCGCGAATAGCTGGATTGGTATGTGTATGTGTGTGTAAGAGAGAGATTGAGAGAGAGAGAGAGAGAGAGAGAGAGAGAGTAGGGCCGTGCACCGCTTCGGCCCAAAGCCTGAGCTGTGCACCACTTCGGCCCACCTCCAAGGCAAGGAATTGTTAGAATGTCGACTCCCTGTATTTCCTGCATTTCCCCACTCCCCAGAATGACAAGATGGCTGCTGACATGTCCCCAGAGGCCCTAGGAGCTGGCAGCATCAGTGCCTCCCCTGGCAGCACGGGTGGCGGAACCCATGAAGGCTTCTACTGAGGCAGGAGTCATCCTCCAACCGGGGACCCTGCCCTCCTTGCAAGGAAGGGAGAGAGCGCAATTGGAGGGTGACTCTCGTCTTCATGCCTGTCAAATCTGCATGGTCTGTTTCAGTGCAAGAAAGGAGGCCGTGCAGGCTTGATGGGCAGTCCTCCCCCCCCAATCACCCCTTCGTCCCTCCTTGCAAAAAGGGCAGGCGGCTGGCGGGCTGTGCCGGGCAGCACCCACAGCAGCAGCTCCCTCAGCGGCGGCTCCCAGGGTGGTGGCGGCAGCCTCCCCCCACACGGAACAAGGGCCCAGGTGAGGAGCTGGGGTTGGCCAGCGTGCTGGGGGGGCGACGCGGGTTTCGGATGTCTGAACCCCGCTTCAGCTTCGTAGTGGGAGCGAGCGCAGGTGTGTACGGCTGGTGAGCCAGGGTGGGACAGACTGTGTAGGCAGTGATCCAGGGTGAGATAAAGAGATGGGGCAATGACTGACAGAGAGAAGGAGTAGAGAAAGAGACTTTGCTCTCGGAGAAATAGATTTCTGTTGGCACAAAAAGCTGTGGGTGCCAAGGAGCTGTTTTGTGTGTCGAGGCTCAGATACCACCTTGTTTACTTTCCCTTTGCAACTCGCCATGGCAGCCACTAGTTTGTGGTGGTGCTCAAGACAGTTTCTCAAGTTACCAAACATACCGTGGGCCCAGAGAGGTTGCAGACCTCTTGCTGAGATGCTGTAGCAGACAGTCAATGGGGGAAGGGCAAGCATCAAGACTCCTTTCTGGATCTTTCATATGTGGCGGCGATGGGGGGAATTGCCAGATGGGGAATTGCCAGAGTCAAAGGGCTCCCAGATTCTGCCTGCCTTAGGTCTTTCTCCAGCTCTGAGGCCTGGAGTCGATTGCCAGCTAAACAGTCAGTCTCTCTCTCTCTCTCCCCCGCCAACTCAGTGGGATGCAGCTGAAACAGCCTCAGCCTCCCCCTCTCTCTTCCCTATCATTCCAAATAGATAAGAGAGTCTTCCCCGTCTAGATTTCCCTTCAGTCCAGATTTCCCTGAACTCCACCCCAACCAATTCCTCACACACAGGAACAGATGCTGTACAGCAGTCATCCTCTGCCTCCAGCTCTTCCTACTTCTGTTTTTTAGGATAGTTCAGATGTTTTAGGAAGTACTTGCTGAAGTTCCTAAAATATATAATGTATAACTCAGTTTGCTCATAAAACTATAATGCTTGGTATATTAAATTTAAAAGTATACTTTATTCAGACAATAATTACAAATTTACTGCATTTACTTTTAATGTTTTTCATTTTAATGATAATTATATGAGAAAACCAAGTTATACATAATGTATTTTATGTTCCTAAATTAGCAAAGTGACTACAAATCTTCAAAGAGCTGTAAAAATATAGGAATTGAATATTTTTCAATTATCCACTAAACTTTCATTATTTTCCAGAAGAAGAAAAAAACAAATGCCCAAACACACCATTTTATATATACCATCGAAAAATGCCCTAACCCCAGCGACAGCTTGTCTGGCTGTAAGAGGGGGGGGATATTGCGGGCAGGCCGGGTGAGATGACGTGGGTGCTTGCCACTGGCACCCCCAGTGGCACCACCAAGCAGGGAGGAGCAGGCAGAGTTGCCTTAAGCTCTGCCCCTCTCCCAGCCAAAGCTCTCTCACTCACGTGGCTCCCTCCCACCCTCCCTTAAGCAGTGTGGGTTTATCACAAGTTGCCCTTTTGGGAACCATGTAGGAATTTTTGGTTCACAGTTCAATTGGCCTTTACTACATGTCTTTTTGCCTACTTCACACTGTTATTGGGGTAGGGTGTGTCTAGTAGGCGAATCAAGTTCAATCTCTCATAGGTCACATTTCAGTTGGTGGCTAGGACAGGCAAAAGCAGAACGAGATTAGGGATGGTGTGCATGCAGAGGCACCTTATGGTGACAGGTGACGCCTGAGGCCCCCCGAACAGGTTGTGCGGCTCGGCGGGGGGATAAGGGTTGCCTGGGAGACCAACCCTACTCACTCACCCAGGTGTTGTGTGGCACCGGGAGGGGGTGACAGGGGAAGGTCTACCTCCCCCAGAAGGGGCAGTCTGGAAGGATGGTGAGATCGACGCCACCCCTCAGGCTGGGTGTGTTTTCACCCAAGAAGTGCCAGCTAGTCGCTGGCACAGTGAGCTGCCCATCCTAGGTAGGTACCCCTTTGCAGATATTTTCAATAAATGTGGCCCAATTTTCAACCCAAAGTTTGTTGTCTGCGTCTTCTTTAACCCATTTCCGCTCACAATTTCCAGATATTTTATGTAGGAATTGGTGAGAATTTAATTTCAATCCAGTTTTGATAGGAATGTAACAAAATTGGTGAACATATCTGGTGGGGGGAGAACCTTGCGTTTGTTTGTTTTTTAATGAATGTGTGAAAAACTGAACTGACATATTCGCCCACTCCGAATTCACGTCTCTAGGTGCTGGTAGGTGCTGGGGGTGTGGAATGGCAAATATTAAGCCCGCCTTCTGAATCATGCATATCTGGGGTGTGATGGGGGAACTGCCAGAACTGAATGTCTGCTTAACTCTGCCTGCCTGCCTGGTTATAACTGCACTGAAAACATAGTTTTATTCTTTCAGAAACCCAAAGCGTTTCAGACGAATTATTAGTAATGTCCTTCATTGGGACCATAAAAATAGAAAATATCTTAGTTTAGTATATCATCAATAAATACTAACATCAAATAATACATATGGCAAAAATGGTATATATATACTTACAATTCTTTAAAGGGCCTTCAGAGACCTCTGTCAGGACTGTCTCTTACATTTGAAGAGAGGCAGGGGAAAAGATGATGGGAGGTGATACAATTTACACCATACAACAGAAGTTATCAATTTGCTACACAGGTATTAGTCATAACTCGTGATTAAATGTCAGGGACAAACTGGTTGTATTGGTACTCCAAAGAGAAGTGTCTCTAGCTGTAAGGTCTAAATTACATGAGAGGAAAACTAATCCACTCCCTCCTTGAGGTCATGTGGAACTAAGGTTTTAAGTCTCAAAAGCCACTTCATTGCCTTTCTGCACAAGATCTTCACATTCTCTGGGTTTATCATTGTTAGAATTGTAAGTATACATGGGCAATTTTTGCAATGTGTTTTATTTTGCAAGGTGTAAACACCAGATGAAACTTGCATGTATGGGACTCACGATGGATAAATGCTGGCACCTTCCTGCTTGCTTTTCTTTGCCTGGGGTTCCCTCTCAGCTTTGGAACAAAATACCAATCACAGAACCACCTTGCAGAAAGACTGACTGCCTGCTCTGTCTGCCTATGCCTCTTAACTGATGTGAGGAAGGAGCCAGAATTCAAATGGGAAAGCCTGCTTGTTCTGCTATTATGGGGGAAGAAGCCAACTCATGTCTACAAACCTACCTGTGGAATCTTGTAAGTCTCTGAGATTGTGGCAATCTGAAGAGAGATGAGAGGGTACATTCCTCCAATGATGGCTATCAAATTGTTCTGCAGATCACACTTGTAGTTGGGGTGGAATCTATGCACTGTAGAAAGCAGACCAAGGGTGGCCATATAAGTAATCTGTGGATTGTAGTAGCTCTCAGAGATGCGAAACCCCAAAGTGACATTAGGTAGGGGTGAGGAATTTTCATTTATCTCCTTGATAGCAAATACTAAGGCTAGGATATGCTGGTAATTCTTTGGCATCACACTGCAATAGAAGATACATACTGTGTACTGAAACAATAACAATAGCTGAAGCATCTTAGAGAAATAGAGTTTCTTATGGACTTGATTTTCTTTGATGGACATTGGTTGCTCTTCTGCATTATGTGTAGCATCAGGATTCTACATAGCATGAAATTACTCCAGTTCTGTGTTGCTCCTGGAATGCTACCTGTAATAATATGATCCCAGGCATAATGCCACAAAACAAAGTCAAAAACTGATCTAGTTTCCACTTGCACCACAGAGAGGCCATGTGAAAGAACAGGGAAAAAAGGACTTTTTGTCCCTATGTCTTTAATTTTCATTTCATGTTAGAATTAAGTGATGGAAAAAATAAATTAATTCTTACCAATTAACAAAAAAAATCACTGAAAACCCAGAAGTGGCCTAGATACATTTTTTTGTACTGAACAGAAACCAATTTTTAAGCTTTCAGTTGCATATAATCTGCTCCAAGTTATTATGAGTGAAGCAAAAAGATGCTATCGGTATGGAGAAGTCCTTACGTGAGTTCCTTCATGAACAGTGGAGATGACTTTGCACTGAAATTTGTAGAGGGGTGCAGGAAAGAGAACGTAGAAGCAATCTCTCCGATGACAAGGTCTTCCGGTTGATAAAACTCATGCCAACTCGCAATGTGGTCACTTACTCTGCATTTACTGGAAGGAGTCTTCATGCTGGGATGAACAGAATCTCTCTTGCACACAACATGTGGCAGCAGCACAAGCAACCACACCAAGAAAACCACCGTTTGGAGGAGAAAAGTTCCCATCTAGACCCACATTCCACTGTTTTCCTCCAGAGCAGTTAATGTCTCAGCATCGGGCTGTTTACAATCTGCTTTGAATGGGAACTGACCCTACTGAAAGTATGGTCAATTTATATCAGATATGACTTCACCAATTCCCCCATCTTTTGTTTCAAAATGTTTAGGAGGGCTTGGTACTGCTTCATGCACTTCTATATCCCCACCGAGACTTAGCCCTTTCCTGTACTAGTGCAACAAACAAGATCCAGAAATGGAGCAATCCTTTACAAGAGAGATGGCCCCAATAGTTGCCGATTTCTCAAGCTACTCATATTAGTTTTTCTCTGAGTGAAATCCCAGGACAGTCCTGCAGTGCAGACATCCCTGAAAATGATCAACAACCTCACGGACAGAGCCTCTGGCCCTTCTGCACTGCTCTGAGCATTGTGGATGTCTTTTATAGGATTTTCCAATATTATTGTTAATTTTTCTTGAGGCCTCTAGATGTCCCCTGGGGCTTAGTGAGGAGCACAGTTAATTAGGGATGTGCTGATAATTACAGGGAAGGAAACTCCCTTTCCCTGTGCTGCCATACTGTGGCACGGAAAGGAGCCAAACAACAGCTGCAGCGGCAGGTGGCAGGTGGCAGGTGACCTGGTGCATCCGGCCTCCCTTAGCCCAAAGCAAGGGGAGTGCCAGCCGCCTTCCTGCTCAGGCTGTTTTGATATGGAAGGCACAGAAGTAATTCCTCATATCATTTTAGCATCTGCACCCACTTGACCACAACCCCACCACTTGCAGAACTGTGTGTGCTACTTTGAAACAGTCTGCTGCCTTATTAATCTCAACCTATATTAAAAACACACACACAACTCTTTAAACAACTATAAGCCAATGAGGAGGAGAGCCAGATCATGGATTCCCTATGCCTGGGCCGACTGGCATAGATGCCATGCCAGAAAATGGTCCCCAGGATCTCACCTAAGTCCTTAGTGACTATTGTGGGCAGCTCTGCCCTCTCAATGCATGGGCAGCGAGATGTCCAGGCAGTGCCAGCCCGGATCACTGCCACCTGTGCACCAACCAGGTTCACCGGGAGGAGATATGAAACCCCCTTGCTCGATCTGTAACCTGACCGATTGACATTTGTGCTGTGCCTCCCCCAGATGTTGTTGACTGGCTCCCTTCCCATCACAGGCCCACCCACCCTGATGCAAAGCCTGAGTTAGCTTGGCACCCTTCTGTTCAACCTGTTGTGACATGTGCCTATTTACATACATGCCTGCAGATTACATACCCATCAACTGAACATAGAGACGCAGAATCTTTTGACATGGAACTCTGGCGTTCAGAGGAAAACCTGATACACCAAAAGCTAAGGAAGTCAGAGACCACAGACAAAGTCTTTGAAAGCAGTTATTTGGAAGAAGAACTGAAGTGAATCACTGGATGTAGTTCATTCACCAGGGGAATTGTAATCATAAATTCAAAAGACATTAAAACGGAGACAGAGGGGCACCATCCTGTCGAGGGAGTCACCAGCCTCCAACCTCGGAGGCTACTGACTATCCTATGCAGGACAGCCGCAGCACAGGATAGAGGGTCTAGCGTCTAGCTGCAGCTTCAGGGAAGAGGACAGAGGGGGACTGGAGACCGGATAGGAAACTGTCCAAAATAGCTTCTGCAGTCTCCTCCCTTCCGCATGTGCATATTAACATTTTTATGATGGCATAAGTATTTCCCTTCATTAGATGCAAGTTGCAACAAACGTTGGTTGTTGCTGTTGTTGTTTGAAAAATCCTACATTTACAAACATAACATTTACACACATTGACCTGGTTTGCATGTAATGGCATTTCCTGGGTTGTTTAATCCATGAATTGTCATGGCCACATGATAGCAGGCAAGCAGGCTACTTCCCACATGCCATCGCTTCTGATTTGCATTCAGTTTCATTACAAAACAAAACAAGAGGAGTGCCCCATTCCTGGCTTATTTAATGTGAAGTCGAAACCTGGAACCCTGGGTTGTTGAGGGAAAAACAACTCAGTGTTTTAACCCAAGAATTGCCAAAACATGTGGTTTATTCATTACACAACAACCCAGAGTTCTGGGTTTAGACGTTGCATCAAACAACTTAGGAATGCGGCTTTCCAGGACCGTTTATGAAAATAGATATAAAGCAAAACTGGCAAGCATGTAGGAAGCACAGTGTGTGCTTTTCTCTGGTACAGTGCTGACTGACTAGTTTAACCCATAGTTAGTCATTACATGTGAACCAGGCCATTGTCTCAATCAGTGTAAAACACATACGGAATAGGATTCAGTCAGGGTACATATACATGACTCCCTCCACAGACTGAAAGCCAAAGGTACAACAAGTCTGTAGTCATCACCAAGGTCCTCAACCTAATAATTATATAGCAGCATGCCTCTGTATACCCAGAAGGACATACATACATACAAGCAATACACATAGAACAAATCCCACATTTTTCAATAAAATACAGTCAGTTTGGTTGTGAAGTAGGACCACTATTTTTATTCATAAACAATTCAGGCTAATTATTCACACATTTTTGTGAGTTCTTTGTCCTTATGCTTTGCTCTCTGATGTTCATATGGGGCCTGAAGACAATGATGAAGCATTTAGAAGAAAAGATGCAACCCAGTAAGCCAGCACTGGAAGTTAGGATAGAGAAGATCTCGACGGCCACCAGGTATTTCCCTTTGGTACTCAGATAGGCTGGAACGAAAGACAGCCAAACACTGCAAAAGACCAACATGCTGAAAGTGATAAATTTGGCTTCATTGAAACTGTCTGGCAACTTTCTTGCGAGGAAAGCTAGTGTAAAGCTAACAATGGCCAGAAAGCCCATGTAGCCCAGGACAGAGTAGAACATGGTGACAGAACCTTCATTACATTCTGCTACCATTTCCTCATTCAGTGAATGCATGTCCATATCTGGGAATGGAGGAAATGTAGCTAGCCAAATCATGCAAATTCCTGCTTGAAGAAAGGAGCAGGAAATGACTATCGAATTTGCCACCCTTTTCCCTACCCATTTCCTTGTTCTGGATCCTGGTTTGGTAGCCATGAAAGCCAGAACCACAGTGACAGTTTTTGCCAAAAGAGAAGAAAGGGCGACTGAGAAGGTGATGCCAAAAGCAGTTTGCCGGAGAAGGCAGGTGATCTTCTTTGGCTCTCCAATGAACAACAAGGTACAGAGGAAGCAAAGAAGGAGGGAGATGAGGAGGATGTAGGTGAGGCTCCGGTTGTTGGCTTTAACAATGGGAGTCTCTTGGTACTTTACAAAGGTTCCAAGTACCAAAGCTGTGACCAAAGCAAAAGCAGCAGCAGACAAAGACAAAGTGATCCCCAAAGGTTCCTCATATGAGAGATAGTGTATAACCTTGGGAATGCATTGATTCTGTTCTAAGTTTGAGTAATGATCTTCTGAACATTCAGTGCAGGAATCCATATCTGGAAAGAAAAAAGTAGTGCTTTTTATATGAGAGATACAGAGCTAATGCAATCTAGAAAGATAGTTGAGGCCTTGAAGCAACAGTGTAGCATGGTTTAAATAACTTCTAATCAGACAGCACTGCTCTAATCCATGTCTGGAAGAACAAAGAAACAAAGAAAAATAGAATAAAAGATAACTCAAATACGAGAGAGAACATGGTGCTTTGAGGTTTAGCATGATAACGTATGAACTGTGAACCAGGACATCTGGGTCTAAATCTCACCTGACCACCACAAGCTCACTGAGAAGCCTCTCTCTCTCTCTCTCTCTCTCTCTCTCTCTCTCTCTCTCTCAGTGAATTCCTTGGGGCACTGTCAGCCTCAGCCCACACCATGCCACTGCCTAAGGTAGGTAAACAAAGATTCCCCCCTCCCACCCACACACACACAACAAAACTGCCCCCCCCCCCAATCAGGCTGCTTCCCATGCACCTGGCCCTGTGGCTGGTGCCAATCACTCATGACTAGTATTGCCAGACCCCCGGGCCCTGCCCAGGGTATCTGGGCCCCACCCTTGACCTTATGGCAGGAGGGGAGGGAAAGAATCTCTGATCGGATGAGAGCTCTCTGCCCCCTCCCTCCCTTGCCTGCTGCCCCCTTCCCCCTTTTAGAAGCATGCCAGCTTCTCCAGCCCACCCTGTGAGTGCCACCAATGTCCCAGACAACTTTGCAGCTCCCCACATTTCTCTCTTTGGCGTGAAGAAGATCTGCCAAGATTGCCTCCACTGGAAGAGATCCTCTTGCTTTTATACAAGTCAAGATATGACCTCTCCTCTCTCTCTCTCTCCCCCACCCCCAGCCCAGAGATGAGGGAGAAAGCAAGCAAGCAAGCACAGGATAGGATAGGATTCCCAGTAGGGCTGTGCACGGATTCCCCACTTTGCTTCTGATGCCGACTCAGACCTTCTGAAGTAGCCCTGCTTCCCTTCAGACCGATTCAGACCCCATCTGCTTTGACTCAGATCGGAATCCAAAGCAAGGTTTGGACATCCGAATCACTTATTTTTGACGTTTTCCCATTGACTTGCATGGGGAAACACAAATGGCCATAACGTTTTCAGTTTTCAAGATAAATACTTGAAATTTGGGGAAGTCTCTTGGCTGAATTTATGGATAAACTTTTGCATGAGCTATTGGTTTTACCATCTGATTTTCTACTTGATATTGAGCATGCATATCGTGTTCCTGGTTCAATACATGGCACTAAAGGGACTTTGGGGACTGTTATTGTTCAATTTTCATGAGTTTCTACAAAAAATTATTTTATGCATCTGGCAAGAGAACAAGGTGAGCTTCGGTGGGGACCAGCAAATGACAAGATTATGCTCTTTCCTGAATATATTAAAGAAATCGCTGACAGAAGAAGGCAATTTACCAAGGCGAGAAGTTTGGCAAAGCAAATTAACCTGCAATATCATATTAAATACTGTATCTGGCTACATTTTGCATTCTTTTTGAAGGCCAGATGAAAAGGTTTTTAAAACCTGATGCTGCAGAGACATTCCTTAGTGGTATTAGAATTAAAACAAGGGAACCAACTCTCTCAGCCTCCAGAGTTGGAATTTAGCCATCTTTACTGTTCTTTTGAAGCACTGCTTGCGTTATAGTTGATAAGATGTCTAGGCAGTATGCCAGAGCAAATGTTTGCATATTTCTGTTTTCTTTCTCCTTTTTTATGTTATATTATAATAAAATGCCTGTTTGTGTGTATATGTGTGTGCACACATATAAATATATTTTTAGATACGATATTACTTAAAATATACAAATGGTTTGCTTTTTTGTTTTTTATCTTTTTCTTTAAAAAAAATCTTATTATTATTATTATTATTATTAACATCATTATGGGATTATGATTATTACTATTCCTTGCTGGCTAAACCTTTAATGTTTGTTAATACATGTTAATTGAATGGTAATATATGGCCAATGGAAATGGATTGTTTGCTCCCATTCCTTTGCTATAAGACTGAGGTTATGACACTGAAAGATAAGGATCATCAGTTTGTGGTGCAGTGGATTGAAGATTTAATAATACCTGCAATGTTTGGAAGAGTGCTGTATAAGTATAATCTGCAGTTGGATTTATATTTGGATATTTGGTTTGCTTTTAGATATAATCCCTTTTTTTCTTTTTCTTTTTTTCCTTCTTCTTTTGCTATCCTCCCTTTTTTCCCCCTCAGAATACTGTATTATTGGAAACTGATGATTTTGATTATGTTGTTGGTATTGTTTATTTCATTTATAAAAATAAAATAAAAATAGGTTTAAAAAAAAAAGAAATTTGGGGAACTCTCAGCTCCCATGGTGGGGAGTCCACCTCCAAAATTTCAGATAGTTTGGCCCAGTATTGTTTGTGCTACGTGCAGGTGAAGTTTGGTTTTTTTTTCACAACTAAAATTCTCAAAGCAAAGAGCTGTTCTGTCATTTTAAAACAGTAGTCACAACTGTTGGGGCATATGATGTTATATCATATGGTATACCATTATAGCTGCATCACAGTTCACATTTTCTAACATTACTGATTTAGCTGTATATCTTCTATTTCACCACTGTGTCAATGTAATATATTCTCTAATATGTTTTACCTTTGTGTTCTCATTCTCTGTGTTAAGGGTGTATGTTTTTCACAGTCATTATGTGGGATAACCAATGGCAGCAGAGTTGGCATGAGTGACTGCTGTTGACTGCTCAACTAGGGATTTTATTAAATCCCTTCCTTCTGTCCTCCATAGGGATATTAGGATTGCATTTAATCTGGTCTGGGTTTTCAGGTCCACCCTTCCATTGGGAAATCCCTGGGGTCCGGCTTGCCTGCGCCTGCATCTTTGCAAGGAGGGAGGGAAATCTCATTGAAAGCAAATTGCCTTTAAGGTTTCTTTGTGCTTTGGAGGCAGTGAAACTTTTAAAAATGACCATGCCAAGCTCTGCATTATGAATGTATTCAGGGAGGGAGGGAAGGCATTTTAAAATAGCGGGGGGGGGCATCCATCAAACTAGTGAGCAAAAGGGAGGAGAAGCAGGCAAGGGTTGAGGAAGAGAATCCTCCCTCTCTTAGATAAAAACTCCAGGGAAGTCAGTGGGAGGGGGAGGTTCCAAGTAAACGCACTGAAGGGGATGAGGGATCTTAAGACTGCTACTCTAAGCAGACTACAGTGTGCTGCTATGCAAACCTACTCAGAAGCAAGCCCCACTGAATTCAATGGCACCTACTCCCAGGAAAGTAAAGGATCAGGTGTCGTTATGAAGCCACACGTTTCAATACAATCTACAAGTCAGTTCAGCCAAACTCCCTCTTTTAATGTTGATTAGCATCTTGTTGCAGTTAGAACTGACACTGGATTCTAAACACTCTGAGGACTGCAGCAGTAAAGCAGAAGGTTTGCTGAGAAAGACAAGACCTCCCTGCGCCCTTACCCCCCAAAAAAGAAAGAAAAAGATAGCCTTACAGCCAATGTGTTTACTCAGAAGCAAGCATTGCAGTGTTGAGAGGAAGCCCCAATGTACTCAGCAGATTCAAAATGTGCTTTGCAATACCAGGATAAAACAGTGAAAATAATGTTAGAGAAGACTGTGTGCCTCAGGACATTAAGATGCATAAAAGGATTTAGAGTTATGGTGATGTTTTCCTAACGTTATTTCTGGAGGTGTCACTTCGCCCCAGGGCACCACCCTCCCACACAATGTAACAGAAGCAAGCAAGCAGGCTGATCTCTCCACTGGGGTGTTCAGAAGGCATCAAAAGAGCTACGAATCTCCAAGGTGGATGAGGCACCTTGTATATCAGCCGCTTCGCTTCGCTGCTGTTCACCTTGTATCACGCGGGGGCACCTCCGAATTAGCCCACTTTGCCTCATTATTCGGGCTTCAGAACAAAGTGATGCACAGCCCTAGTTCCCAGGACTAGAGAAGTGGCTGATGCACTCTTCCTACAAGGCTAAGAGAGACTGGCTGATGTCTGGAGTTGGAATCCCTCTCCTTCTGCTGCTGACTGTGGCTGCAGTTAGGGATGTTCGAGAATTCTGCCACAGGCCCCCAGAGTCCGTGGTGGAACGGCCTCCCCCCCGCCACCCCCCCGAAATCCCCCCTGGAACAGACCTACCTGGCGGCAGATGCGGGTGCGGCAGCAGATGCGGTGGCGGATGCGGCAGTGGATGCGGCGGATGCAGCGGCTCTGGCTCGTCTTCCAGCTGCTGCCGGGCTGCTGCGGCCGCAAATGGCGTGCCTGCATTAGGCTGTGATAGGCTATGTAAATACTTACATAGCCTATCATGGCAAAGAGGAGGGGCGCAAATGGCGGCCACTACGCCATTTGTGCCCCTGCTCTTTGCCATAATAGGCTACATAAGTATTTACGTAGCCTATCACGGCCTAATGCAGGCACGCCATTTGCGGCTGCAGCAGCAAATGGTGGAGCGGCCGCCATTTGCGTCCCTGCCTTTTGTCGTGATAGGCTACGTAAATACTTATGTAGCCTATCACGGCTTAATGCAAGGCTTTGTAAACAGGTGAGAAGGAATGATCCCCTCACTTCAGCTGGACCTTGGAACACCCACTTTTAGCTAAGATTTCTATCGTAATTTCCAACCAGATAAATATTTTCTCATTTTTTGGCCTTTGTGTTTTTTGTTTGAATTACATGCTCTGAGCAATCATGGTTGATGCTTCATGATATCACCAGGGCCCGCCGCCTTGACATCACCATGGGCCATCTCTAGGTATCAGGTTTGGATCCTGAAATCTCAGGGCCTGGGATGTTCCAGACCTGGGAACTCTACTCATGACATCCTTCTGCCCTAACAGCTCAGCTTACTTGGTTTTGGCAATCATAGCAGTAGCATCCTATTGTAAAAACTTGGCTCCCACTTTACTCCTGCGTATTGGATATAGCAGAAGGCAACCACCCTTTAAAATCATCGGGATTCTCAGCTCCCATGGTGGGGAGTCCACCTCCAAAATTTCAGATAGTTTGGCCCAGTATTTATTTATTTATTTATTTATTTCATTTATATCCCGCCTTTTTTCCTCCAAGGAACTCAAGGTGGCATACATAATCCTCCTCCTCAGTATTGTTTGAGCTAGGTGCAGGTGAAATTTGATTTTTTTCCAACTAAAATTCTCAAAGCAAAGAGCTGTTCTGTCATTTTAAAACAGTAGTGACAACTGTTGGGAGATATGATGAATACCCAACATGACACAAGCAGGAACTGAACACTAAACAAGGGTGGCAGTGGTATCTGGAAGCTGAGCTGGGAATGGAGGGGGGGGATTCTCATTTCACCACCCATCCCATTCTGCCAACTCAGCAAGAGGCTTGCTGAGCCTAATGGTAGGGCTGATGTTGGGTGCTGTGTCTACCTGGGTTTGATTTCTTTTGGATGGTAGGCACTGGAGGCTTATGGCATTTTTCAGTATTTGAGTTTATTTACAAATAGGCAGGTTGGACATAGGTGGAAGAAAACACTTCAGTATCAACCCTGCCTGTCTCACATCAGATCTCCAGAGAGTGAGATGTAATCCTGAAATGTTTTCATTCAGAGCTTACAGCTCAATTCAGTCTCATTCTCCACCTTTTGTCTCCCTCTCCCAAGAGTTCTTGTAGTGTTTCTCAGTCACACCTAGCTTGCCTTGTCTCCTCCCTCTTGCTGGGGAGAGTGAATAAGGATGAGTCACCTTTTCTAACTATCTCCAAGCCCTTCCAGGGCATTTTTCTTTACATTCTATAACAGAAGATGTGTCTTGAAACTTTGCCACTGACTATTAAGGAACATTTGTAGTCCTTCCGGCTCTATTAACCCTCTTCAGTCCAGTTCCCCACAAACTTAGAACATATCTGTCTGCCTGCCTATCATTCATCCATCTACAACTGTATATAGTAAAATTTTCACAGACACTATAATTCTTCTCCCTGGCATCTAGCTTTCTATATGGAGTGATTTCTTTCTGTCTTGATATAGATAATATTGAATTACGTGATTGATATGGAGTCAGACACAGAGCTATCCTGATCCAAAGTATGTATCTCCGTTTGTTCACCGTGTTCTTTATCAGTAGCTACTTATATATGTCATTCTTCTTCCCTTTACCTATGAACCACATTTCCAACTAAAACAAACCATGAATCCAACATGTTTAGCGTGAAAAAGCACAACCAAGCATAACTAGGCCTGAATGTAAAAGAGAGGTTTACATTCTTGTATAAGAAGGGCTCTACCTATAGCCTGATATCCAAGGGTGGGTGACATCTTCCTACTCCTTCCAGACCAAAGGTCAAGCCAATTTTCATTACATCAGTTTTGCTGGATATGGTTTAATATATCATAAGCTGGACATCTGTGAAGAACTATGACTCCTACCCTTCTGATTTGAAATCTTCCCTTCTGCACATGGAGTACAATCGTAACAGCAAAATGGCTCCCCTTCTTTCTTTTTCCTGATGTAACCAGGATGGCAGTTGTCAGTACACACAGAAATGGGCAGCACCTAGTTAGAAACATCAGTGGAGAATGGTTAGGACTGAGGAAAAGATGTTTTGATAGTTGTGGTTCCAGTTGCGGGCGTAAAGAAACACGTTGTTCTAAATGGGGTAGATTGTATTGATTGATAATACTTTTATACTGCTTGAAATTATAGGATCTCTAAGGAGAAGTCATAAAAAGTATTAAAATCATGTCAAATTACACAATTAATAAACATTTGTGAGACAACCACAAAAGCAAACAAATCAAAAGATACAATAAAATGGAGCAGGATCAAGATTATCTATTCTAAGACAGGGAAGGATTGTGTAAACATTTTTAGGAGACTTTTAGAGCATACCATATTTTTTGCCTCCCAAATCACAGGGGGGAGTGTTTTTCAGAGGGTT
Organism: Heloderma suspectum; assembly: GCF_057233095.1. Lineage (NCBI taxonomy): Eukaryota > Metazoa > Chordata > Lepidosauria > Squamata > Helodermatidae > Heloderma > Heloderma suspectum. Next base: position 86,990,204 of record NC_139463.1, on the reverse strand, counting down.
TGCACCACTATTAAGAAGGCCCACTTTTGAAATGAAGAATGTAAGAACATAAGAAGAGCCATGCTGGATCAGACCAAGGGTCCATCTAGTCCAGCTTTCCTGTTCACACAGTGACCAACCAGCTGCCCATGGGAAACCCACAAGCAGGATAATGAGTGCAGCAGCACCCTCCCACCCATGTTCCCCAGCAACTGGTGTACATAGGCATACTGCCTCTGATACTGGAGGTAGCATATTGCTATCAGAAGTAATAGCCATTGATAGCCGTCTCCTCCAGAAATTTCTCTAACCCCCTTTTAAACAGGGATGTTGCAAGCGTCCATGTAGGAGGTGGACTCTGCCGGACTCTCCCCTGCTCAGTCCCCTGGGTTCAGCTCACCAAGCCACCCCACCCACCCACCCACCAAGCTGCATGGGCTGCCAGGACTTACCAGTCCTGCCTGTGAGCACCTGCAGCCAAGTCACAAATGGCGACTTGCTATTTTTCATAAATTAAATCTTGTGCGCAACAACTGGCACTTTCTGGCCAGCCATTGTGTGCAAGATTTTTTTTTCTAAGTTGCTGCTGTTACATGGCTCAATGGGGGGGGCACTCCTTTCTCCTCCTCCCATCCAACCTCCTGTGAAGGCAGTGGCTTCCTGGGAGGAGGGAGACAAGAGGAAAGCCCCTCAACCACCCTCCTCTCATCAAGCCGCTGCCCCAGAGTAGCTGGCCTGGGATGGGAGGTAAAGAAAGGAACGATCCTCACACACACACAAACACACACACACACACACCACATTACAACTATAGAGCCCCTTTTATGCAAGATGGGGCTCTATATTTTCATTGATTTATTGTTGTGCACAACGGTGACCAGAAAGAGCCAGTTCTCCAACATTAGAGGCCACTTAATTTTGTGGAAATGGTCCTTTCCGGTCACCTTTGTGCACAACTATAACTCTATAAAAATTTAGCCCCATCTTGCATAAAAGGTGGTGGCTCTCACAAAGGAGCAGGCAGCTATGACTAGGGATGGCGGAGAATTCCACCATGGACCCCAGTGAGGCTGGATTCTAAAGAATCTGGCCCCCAGGAGTCCGTGGCAGAATGGAGCACTTACCTCTGCCCCCCTCTGGAATCCTCTTCGGCCGGATCCTCCTTTCAGCAATCCTGCGGAGCTGCCGGCTGGCTCCTGAGCACCAGCGATACTGTGCCATTTGCGTACCTGTTCTTTCACGTGATAGGCTATGCAAATATTTGCTTGCCTATCGTGTGAAAAAGCAGGGATGCAAATGGCATCCACTATGCCATTTGCAGCTGTAAAGGTATTAGTTTAAGCTAAATGCAGCCATTTACGGCTGCATTTACCTTAAACTAAGACCTTTATGGCCGCAAATGGCGTACTGGACACCATTTGCATCTGCAGTCAATCCCCCTCAGCCAGCGATACAGCAATGGTGGCCGCATCGCTGGCGCTTCTAAGCCGGCCAGTGGCTCCGCAGAATCGCTGTGGAGTGGAGCCAGCTGGCCAGGATTCTGGGGGGAGGAATGGATCGCCTGCCCCCCCCCCACAGGCGGATTCCCCCCGGAGCAGCAGGTAGGGAATCCGCCCATCCCTAGCTATGACACACTCCTGGACAGATCACCAAGCCCTCGTGCAGCCTGGCTTGCATGGGCGGGTGGAAGCAGTGGCTGCTTGCGCACCCACAAAGCATGGACTCTAATGTGTTCTTCCATCGCTACTTTTAAAGCCATCCAAGTTGGTGGACATGACTACATCTTGTGGGAGATAATAGGGATGCTGTGGAGTCTGAGAGTTGGGTGGAGTCTGGTGGACTCCCCCCCGCTCGGCCTCCCAGACTCCAGTCTGTGGACTGCCTCGCTTGCCAGACTCAGGGCTCACTGAGTCAGGCAAGCTCAGCAGTCTCCACTCCCTCTCTGAGCCGCCATTTTGCTCAAAATGGCATCTCTTTCTTTTTTACGAAAGGGGCTTTTTATGCAAATGGCAGCCTTAAAGGGGCCGTTTACAGAAAATTAAAGGTGAACCGGGTTGGCTGGCTGGCAGGTGTCCGCCAAGCCGCAAGTGAGGCTTACCCAGGTGTGTTCTCCCATCCCAAGTAGCAAATTCCATAGCTTGACTATGCGCTGTGTGAAGTACTTCCTTTTATCTGTCCTGAATCTCCCACCAGTCAGCTTCATGGGATGACCCTGGGTTCTAGTATGATGAGAGATGTAATGTGGCAACATTCAGTAGGATGTGGAATGGGCATGAAGGACTCCTCTGAACATCTTAAATGGCAGCTGGGTATCTATAGGGAAAGGTGGTCTGCTAGTTACTCTGGTCCTGACTTATTTAGAGCTTTGTATGTCAAGCACATAACCTTGAACATAGTTTCAGAGTTAATATGCACAGGACATACTCCCTTTTTTGCCTCCCAAATTACATGTGAGAGTGTTTTCTTGTTGGGTGTGCACCAGAACTGAGAAGGCCCATTTTTGAGATGTAATGTGGTGACTTTTTGTTGGATGCATAATGGGCCAGAAAGGCTTCCTGTGAAAGTCTTAAAGGTTGGCTTGGTCCATATAGGGAAGGCAGCCCGCTAGGTGCCCTGTTCACTACCTATTTAGAGCTTTGTATGACAACAACAGAACCTTGAAAATGGCTTGGTAGAAAATAAACACCCAGTGCAGTTCTTTCAACACAAATGTGTACATGACTGGGTGCCCCACTGACCAACCTAGTTGCTGCATTCTGCAGTAGCTGCAGCTCCTGAACCAGGTGAAGGGCAGCCCCACATACAGTGCATGACATTAATCCAATCATGAGGTTACCAGGGCATGAACCACAGTGGCTAGGATATCCCTATCCCGGAATGGGTGTAGTTACCACACCAGCTGAATTTGGTAATGGGTGCTCTGCGCCACTGGGTCTCCAGTGACAAAGATGGATACAGAGCACCCCGAAACTACAGGCCTGTTCATTCAGAGGTAGTGCAACCCCAACCAGAACAGGTAAACAACCCGATTCCTGGACCTGGTCACCAGCCAGCTGCAGGGTCTCTGTCTGGTCAGTTTTAGTTTACTAGCCCTCATGCAGCCCCATGCAGCTCATGCAACCCTACATCCAGGCACCAGTTCAGAATATGCACAGCCTCTCCTGACTCAGATATTACAGAGAAAAAGAGCTGGGTGTCATCAGCATCCTGCCCCAAATCTCTTAATAGTCACACCCAACTGCATCACCTAGATCTTAAACAACATGAGGGACAAAATAGTGTGCTGTGACACTCCACAGTTCAACTGCCATAGGTCTGAAGAACACTCACCCAATCTCTGGAGCAGAGCCAGTATATAAGAGCCAACCCAATGTAAAATGGTGTCCGCAACTCCCAACTCACAGAGACTGTACAAAAGGATACCGTGGTCAATGGTAGGGATGTACGAAAGTCACTTACCTTTCCACAGATTCTGTTGATGGGGGGGAGGCATTCCGTCCCTCCCCCCGGAATCCTCAACGGGGGGGAGGCGATCCGTTCCTCCCCCCCCCCGGAATCCTCGATGGCCAGCTGTGCTCCACGGCAGCTCTGCGGAGCAGCCAGCCAGGCCCAGCCCAGCCCAGAGCCGTCTGCAGCCAGATTTGCGGCCTCGGAGGGCTCGGGGGGGGGAACCACGTACGCAAATGGCGGCAGCTATGGCCGCCACCATTTGTGTTCCTTATTTTGGGCCGTCTTAATCTACATAAATATTTACATAGACTATGATGGTGAAAATAAAGGGGAACACAAATAGTGTAGCGGGCACTATTTGCGTCCCTTTTTGATTCACTGTTTTAGCCTACATAAATCTTTACGTAGGCTAAAACGGCGAATCAAAAAGGGATGCAAATAGCGCCTGCTACGCTATTTGCGTTCCCCTTTATTTTCGCCATCATAGTCTACGTAAATATTTACGTACACTAAGATGGCCAAAAATAAGGAACGCAAATGGTGGCGGCCATAGCCACCGCCATTTGCGTACGTGGTTTTGTTTTTTTGTTTTTTTAACCCAGCCATGATAGGCTACGTAAAGATTTACATAGCCTATCACGTCTTTTTTTTTTAACCCAGCCATGATAGGCCAAGTAAATCTTTACATAGCCTATCACGTCATTTTTGTGTGGTTTTTTTTACAAGACAAATGGCGGCGGCGGCCGGTCAGAAGACCAGCTGCCGCAGCCGCCACCACTGCAGCCGCCACCGCCCGGAAGATCCACCCCAGGTAAGTCTAGTCCCGGGGGGGATCCGCAGGGGGGCAGGGGGGGCAGGCCGTTCATTCGGCCTCACCAAGATCCATGGCGGAATTCTCTGACATCCCTAGATAGGGATGTACGAAAGTCACTTACCTGAACCCAAAAGTTGATTCGCGGTGGGGGGGAGGTGCTCCATCCCTCCCCCCAAAATTCTGGTGGGGGAGGCGTGCCGTCCATCCCACCGCGAATCCTGTCCTGCCGGGACGCAAATGGCAGCGGCCGTAGCCGCCACTGTTTGCGTCCCTGCAGTCAGCTGTGATAGGCTACGTAAATGTTTACGTAGCCTATCACGGCTGAGTGGAGAAAAAAAAACGCGTGTACGCAAATGGCGGCACCCATAGGCACCGCCATTTGCATTCCTTATTTTGGCACTGTAGTCTACGTAAACATTTACGTAGACTATGGCGAAAATAAGGGGAACGCAAATAGCGTTCCCCTTATTTTCGCCGTACTCTACGTAAATGTTTACGTAGACTACAGTGCCAAAATAAGGAATGCAAATGGCGGTGCCTATGGGTGCCGCCATTTGCGTACACGCGTTTTTTTTTCTCCACTCAGCTGTGATAGGCTACGTAAACATTTATGTAGCCTATCACGGTATTTTTTAAAAATCTAGCCGTGATAGGCTACGTAAATCTTTATGTAGCCTATCACTTTTTCTTCTTTTTTTTTAACTTGGAAATGGCGGCAGCGGCAGCTGGTCAGAAGACTGGCCGCCGCCGCCGCACCGCTGCCAAACCGCCGCCGAACCACCGCCAGAGCCGCCCCAGCCAGGGAGATTCGCCCAAGGTAAGTCCCTTCCCGGGGGGGAGGGGGGGCAGACCATTTCACCACCGATTTCAGGGGGCCAAATGCGCTGGCATTCAGCCTCCCCGAGATTCGTGACGAAATTCTCTGACATCCCTAGTCTTACACCACTTGTACGTCAGCAATCTTCCAACTTGTTTATTGTCCTAAGATTCCCAGTAAGCCAGGGAGCCATCCAAATGCCACAGTACTGAAGAATACTGTCTTCAGTGCCCTCAGTGTCCCCATGCATCCAGCTTCCATTTAGACCTTCATGAATTGAGCACAAAGGTTAGAAAAGGTCTGTGTAAGCACATTCCTTTTTGGCAATGTATAGGGGAGTCAGGGTTGTCTGATCCAGACTGTTACCACAACAGGGGGGAACAATGGTTTAAAGTCCACCTAAGCATGCCCATGCTATGGTCCACATCTGTGTAGTAAAGGGTAGCCTGACATTGTGAGGTCTCATCCCTGAACTAAAGGAGTAGGCATGGAATACAGAATGCCATTGATTTCCTCAGAAAATATCTTTGAAAACACTTAAGAACTTTCAGCATTCTAGCTTCAGAATGACACTGAGCATGCATGATATAGCTTTGCCAGCCTTTGCTATCATAGGCTATAATAGGACAGAAAAAGAGTGATTTTTTGAACCACTACTCAGAATATCACCAAAAAAATCAAAGGCATACCTCCTCAACAAGCAAGAATAAAGGACATCAGTAGTTTTCACTAAAATGTGAAAGAAAGATATGACCTGCCAATTTGAAAATGGAGAAAACACATGTCTAAATGTGTCGATTTTCAGCACATTTTAATTTGCTGTACCTGTGGCAATTTCTAACAGATTTATTTGAGAGTCCATACAATTGTAGATCTCATAATTAGAACACAGATGCCAGGTTTCCAGCTATTAGCTCAACAGGTGACAATTTTATAAGCAATAGAATTATGAGGATTATAATGGTGGAACGTGTGTGTGTGTGTGTGTGTGTGTGTGTGTCTGACTCACCTTAACTAAAGGGGCACTCCCATGCCTCTTTAATTTATATCGTAGTTCTATTGTTCTGACTCACCTGGGTATGTTGAACGTGAGAGGTGGTGTAAAATATTTTGAAACAAACAGTGTTACATCTTGTAAGATTCTTTCTGCCTCACCTGGTTAAATGTCCTAGGCCACACAATGCTTTTATCATACACTGTTAATTTATTTCCAGTAGGAGCTATTGGACTGAACTTTCCAACTTCAACTTTCAGAAAAGATTGATTTGGGAAAATTATCCAGTTTGTAATGTCAAATCCTGTGACTACTTCTCCATTTTCATCAAACTGTATTGTCTCTCCTGCACTGTTGTTGAATGAGACACCCTTTAGAAAGGGATGGAGCTAAATTCAAAGAATTAAAAGATAGAAAGGGAGAACAAAGGGAGAACACTATCTTATTGACATACCTATCCAAGGTACGTTGAGATTATTTTACATATGCCTGGGTCTTGCTTCCTAAATGCTTTACCTCAGCATTCTGTGGGTGGAGGGATGCAAAATCTTTCCCTGAAAATAATGGTGTGCCACGGTTATTAACTAGGTGGAAACACAAATTTGTGGCAAATCATTTTGGTTCACTGGGGTTTGAGCTATGTCCCTTGCTCCATTCTTTCTTAACGTGTCCCTCCAGAAAAAAAGTTACTGATTAAGTGTCTATAGAAAAGGAGATGGAGACAACAAGCAAACAGATATGTGCTAACCTTAACTAGGGATGTATAGTTAACTGTTACTTCTGGTCTGGAGGGGGTCTGCAGCAGGGATATCCAGGCCACTTGGGGCCTTGACTATTTCCCCAGAGTCTTACCAGTCTGACAGATTTCGTGGGGCAGCTCTCCTCCATTCTAAATGGTGTGATCAGCTAATGGTGGCTGCCATTAGACAATTGCAGGAAAAATACAGCCATAAATTGCATAGTTTATGGCATTTGCAGCCATAAAACACTTCTGTCTATGTACATTGTGGCTGTTTACGCCACAGTTTACATAGAAGAATGTGCTTTAGGTCGGCAAATGCTGTAAACTATGCAATCTGTAGCTGTATTTTTCCTGTGATTGACTAATGGTGGCTGCCATTAGCCGATGGAACTGTTTAGAATGGAGGAGAGCCGCTCTGTGGGAAATCCGATGGACCTGGATGTGAGTGGGGTCAGTCCGCTGCGGACTTCACAAGTCAGATTTTTGAGAATCCAGCCTGATTTGAATCCGCAGCAGATTTCTCAGCTATCCCTAACCTTAACCCTAATAACTAGGGATGTACGAAAGTCACTTACCTTTTCGCAGGGGTGATTCGCAGTGGGGGGGAGGCGCTCCGCACCTCCCCCCGAAATCCTAACCTGGCCGGCTTGGCTCCGCAGCAACTCCACGGGGCCACTGACCAGGTGCATTCGCAGGCATCTGGAGCCTGCGGACGCAAATGGCAGCGGCTACGGTGGCCGCCGTTTGCGTTCATTTTTTGGCCGTGATAGGCTACGTAAATATTTACGTAGCCTATCACAGCGAAAGACAAGGGCGCAAATGGCTGCCGCTATGCCATTTGCACCCCTCTATTTTACCGTGATAGGCTACGTAAATATTTACGTAGCCTATGACGGCAAAAAAAAACAAGAACACAAATGGCGGCCGCTACAGTAGCCGCCATTTGCGTTCCCTTTTTTTGCCGTGATAGGCTCCGTAAATATTTACGTAGCCTATGACAGCAAAAAAACAGAAACATAAATGGCGGCTGCAGCGGCCGCCATTTGCATTCCCTTTTTTTTGCCGTGATAGGCTATGTAAATACTTATGTAGCCTATGCCTATCACAGCCTCTGCAGGGACGCAAATGGCAACCCTGCATTAGCCATGATAGGCTACGTAAGTAGGGATGGCGGAGAATTCCGCCACGGATTTCAGTGAGGCCAAATGCACTGGCATTCGGCCCCCTGAAATCCATGGCGGAACGGCCTCCCACCCCCCACCCCCCCGTGGATTCCCCCCCGGGACGAAGCTTACCTGGGGCGGATGTTCCAGTGGCAGCAGCTCCGGACTGGCTGCCACAGCCGCCATTTGCATCTGCTGTTTGCCGTGATAGGCTACGTAAGTATTTACATAGCTTATCATGGCAAGCCCCCCCAAAAAAACCACATACGCAAATGGCGGCGTCTATGGCGGCCGCCATTTGCGTTCTCTATTTTTAGCCATTTTAGCCTACGTAAATATTTACGTAGGCTATTACGGTGAAAAAAAGGGGAACGCAAATAGCGTAGTGGACGCTATTTGCGTTCCTTTTTTTTTCGCCAGCTTACATAAATATTTACGTAGGCTAAAACGGCGGGAAAAAATAATAAAACAGTGAAAAATAGGGAACGCAAATGGTGGCCACTGTAGCCGCCGCCATTTGCGTACGCTGTTGCTGTTTTTTTGCCTGCCGTGATAGGCTACGTAAATACTTACATAGCCTATCATGGCAGCCTGGCTGGATGCAAATGGCGGCCGCTACAGCAGCTGCCATTTGCGTCCACAGCAGCCAGTCCACAGCCAGACCTCCAGCTGTGGACGGCCCTGGCCGGCTGCTCCACAGAGCTGCTGTGGAGCGGAGCCAGCCAGGCAGGATTCTGGGGGGGAGCACCAGATCACCTCCCCCCCCATTGAGAATTCTGGGGGGAGGGACAGAGCACCTGCCCCCTACCGCAAATCAATCCACGAAAAGGTAATGTAGCCTATCACGGCCTAAATAGGGAAGCGAATGGCGCCCACAGACATGGCCGCCATTCACAAAGCAGTGCGAACAGCACCAGGTAAGTACTCCGTTTCACACGCTTTTCATGGGGTGGTGGGGCGGGGGGCTTTGTTCCGCCACAGATTTTGGGGGGCCGCATGCACTGGCATTCAGCTTCACTGAGATCCGTGGTGGAATTCTCTGACATCCTTACTAATAACTTGAATACTATGACATTAAGAAAAGCTCCATTGAGAACCTGGGAAGACCTACATCATGGGTAGCTTTTGTGGGATTTAATATAGAGAGGAAATAATACAGGTCGCATTGTTACCAGTTTACCTTCCCCACAGCAATCCACCCCCCAGAAACAAATAAGACATGTGCTTGTGATTGAACATACCTGCCAGGCCTGCACATTCCAGGGCACCAGCCTTCTTCTAGAAACCCGTAATTTGTGTTTGGATCTTGAGAGATGCATGGAATGCAGAGCATGTGCCACAGCGAGGGCAGCATTGTAAAGACTGTAGCTGTGACTTGTCATACTCATTTCAAACAAAGTTCCAGGAAGGCTCTCCAGTTTCTCCTCCCCACTGCAGTCTTTCTTTGTCACCTCACCCTTACTGGGGGTTTTCAGTGAACAGCTGAAGGCCTTCTCCCAGAAGTCCTGGATGAATCCATCTTGTTTTGCCCAAGAAGGATTTACACTCTGAAGAAATTGGCTGAATCCTAATGGTTCCTTTGAGTGGACTGCAAAGGATAGCATGCCATGCAAGGATTGTATATCTTGACCAATTACAGTGGTGCTTACTGTGAAATCCCAGTATGTTGTCATAATCCATACCTTACTTACAGGTGAATCCAGCACTGCTCTCTGCAGAAGTGAGCTTATTTTAATTATATATGGATGTGAAGAATCAGCAAGAAATACATTGGCCTTGCTTTCTAAGAAAACTGAATTCTTTTCCAGTTCACTAGGCAACAACTTTGCCTTTCCACCATGTTTTCCCAAAGTTGACATTTTTTCTACAAAGGCAACACAGATGCCTTCCTGTGAAAGCATTGTCAATAATTTTTGCAAACGTCGTTCTCCGTGAATATTATCTATAGTAAAGAGCCCAATCCATGTCCATTTGAAATGCATAAGTAACTGGACAATCCCAATGTATTGATGAGCCTCATTTGGGACCATCTGATATAAAGGATGGAGTAGTGATTTGTCACCCCGAGCTGGGGAAAAAGATCCACAAGTGAGCTGAAATAGAATGTAGGGGTATATTATGAATGGAATAATGTCTGTGTGTGATGAGTGTGCACCATAAATCATTTTTACCAAATACCTGATTGGGTACCTACATGGATAAATGTGGGCTAGAACTTATAAACCACAGGTTACATTTAACATACGTGTAGGGAATAACAGAAATGACTCATCTAAGACTTCAGCCCTGATATACTAGCTGAATGTTCAGGGGATTTTTAAAAATTGTATTTATAATGCAGTACTCATAGAATCATGTTGATTCAATTATTTGTATGCTGAAATGATATTTTTTTAAAAAAATATTATTTAGTTCTTTATTTACAGCATTTGTATACCGTTCCATATCTAAAACAGATTCCGGAGCAGTGAACATAAGAAGTAAAAGAGTAAAAAGATAAAAAGAATTAAAACACCAATATTTAAATTGGTCTTCTAAAAACAGAATGCCAGTAAAAAATCATGGCTGGTTAGTTAAGGGATGCTTCCTGGAAAAGAGCTGCTTTCAGGAGTTTTGGCACCTGTCTGACCAACAGGGGCAGGGAGTTCCCCAAAGAAAGGGGGCCACTACCCTGAAGGCTCTTTTAGGGAAGGCCCTAAAAGGGAATTGGGGCATTAACATACAAGAAATAAGTAAGACCAGCAGTATAAAATGATAATTAAGATGACCAAAAACCAGACCAACAGCACAAGAATTCTCCAGCGTGAATCATACCTATTCAGTCAGCCAATTCACATTCCATGCTGGAAAGCTTGTGCAAATAATAATAATAATAATAATAATAATAATAATAATAATATACTAGCCTGGAACCAAAAAGACAGTACAGTTGGCTCCAGGTGTCCATCCCTGTGGTGGGACATTCTAGAAACAAGTGGGCTTGACAGAACAGGGACATTTAGCAATGCTCCAAGTGAAGCTCAGTTTCCCAATAATGGGACTCCTGTCATTATATCATAATACATGAAGGAAATGTGCATTCTTGATGGTTTGAAATATGTGCAGCTAGAGCTGGACCTTGGTGCCAAAGTGCTGGCAGACCCCATAGGACCATTCAGAGGGCAGCAGGTAATGGGGAGTGTGGGAAACCAGCCCTGCATCAGCACCTGGGCTGGCATGCAGGGGACCACCAGGTTTGATGCTACGTGCACAACATCCTTTCTTCTATTTTGAAACATTTTAGGGATGGGGGGCAGCCAACAAGGCAGATATTCATTTTATTATTTCATGCGCGCGCACACACACACACACACATAATTTCTTTTCAACAACAAACTGGAGCATACTCCCAAGCAAATTTGTCTTTCCTCAGGGTAGCAGAAGCAAACACCGTTTTATTCTGGTGGATATAACAGTGCACTGATTTCAGTGAGTTTAAAATGCAAAAGTGCAGATGCTCAGAGTGTTGTTGTTGTTGTTATTTTAAATCAGGACTGGCAAATAGGCGAGGGGGAGGAAAGATATATGTTAGCTGTGTGCTAACAGTCATGGCTGTCAAAAGCCCCCCTTCCACATGTAGACTCATTAAGTCCAGGGCCTAAAATTACCTATCTGCCTGTGGTCACCAGTGTGTTCTCTGACACTTTCCATTGTACTCACCAAAGTATCGTATTGCTCCTGATTTTTATTTTACAATAATTTTTTTTAAATGTCTTACAGCTGGGATTGTTTCAAAGTGAAGTGAGGGCCTCCAGCCACTGCCTTCTTTATTTCTAAAGACATAAGAACAGAAGAAGAGCCATGCTGGATCAGACCAAGGGTCCATCTAGTCCAGCATTCCATTCACACAGTGGCCAGCAAGCTGCCCATGGGAAACCCACAATCAGGGCATGAGTGCTACCGCACCCTCCCTCCCATATTCCACAGCAACTAGTGTACATAGGCTCACTGCCTCTGCTACTGGAGGTAGCATATAGCCATCAGGACTAGTAGCCGTTGATAGCCTTCTCCTCCATGAATTTATCCAATCCCTTTTTAAAGCCATCCAAATTGGTGGCCATCACTAAGTCTTGTGGTAGCGAATTCCATAGTTTGATTATACACTGTGTGAAGAAGTCCTCCCTTTTATCTGTCCTGAATATCCCACTAGTTAGCTTCGTGCAATGAACCTGTGTTCTGTTACTATAAGAGAGGAAGAAAAATGTCTCCGTATCCTCATTCTCCACAGCATGCATAATTTTGTACACCTCTATCATGTGTCCCCTTTCCCTCCTTTTTTCCAAGCTAAACAATCCCAGCTGTTGTAACCTTCTTTCATATGGGAGATGCTCCAACCCCTTGATCATTTTAGTTCCCCTTTTCTGCACTTTCTCTGGCTCTACAATATATATTTTTAGGTGTGGTGACCAGAACTGTACACAGTATTCTAAGCGTGGTCTCAACACAGATTTGTATAAGGACAGTATGATATTGGCATTTCATTCTAAATGTCTTTCCTAATTATGCCTAACATGGAGCTTGCCATTTTTGCAGTAGCTGCACACTGGGTTGACGTTTTCATTGAGCTGTCCACCACAACTCCAAGATCTCTTTCTTGGCCACTCACCACAAGCTCAGATCCCATCAGGTTATACTTGAACTTGGGATTTCCCCCCCACACACACACAGACACACACACATGCATCACTTTACACTTGCTGACATTGAACCACATTTGCCATTTGGATGCCCATTCTCCTAGTGTGGTGAGTTCCTTTTGGAGCTCCTCACAGTCCCTTTTTGTTTTAACCACCCTAAATAATTTGGTGTCATCGGCAAATTTAGCCACTTTACTGCTCACTCCTAATTCCATTCTCATGAACGCCTCTGGGCAACACATGGGGATCAGAGATATTCTTAGGAAATTATGAAAACTAGGAAATCTATAGGGTAAAGAGGCCAAAGGTCAAATGTCAAAGCCTGTTCTTTCTGCCATTGTGGGGTGAAGAAGCCAACTCATGTCTACAAACCCACCTGTGGAATCTTGTAAGTCTCTGAGATTGTGGCAATCTCAAGAGAGATGATAGGGTACATTACTGCAACAATGGCTATCAAATTGTTCTGCATATCACACTTGTAGTTCGGAAAGAACCTATGCAGTGTAGAAAGCAGACTGAGGGTATCCAAATAAGTAATCTGTGGATTGTAGTAGCTCTCATATATGTGGAAATCCAAAGTGATATTCGGTAAGATTGTGGGATTTTCATTCATCTCCTTTATAGCAAACACCACGGCTAAGATATGCTGGTAGTTCTTTGGCATCACGCTGCAATAAAAGGTACACATATTCTTCCTGTAATAACAGTCCATGGCATAAGCCCCCCAAACAAAGTCAAAACTGGCCATAGAAAATGCGTGTGAAAGAACTGAAAAACTTGAGTTGATATCCCCCTTTGATGTCCAGATCTTGAGAGGTCACATCTTGTAAAATTGATTCCCTTTTTTGCTTTCTTGGAATTCATTTCCACTCCTAGATAAACTACAAACAAACATAGCCTGGGTGACTTATCATAGTGTTGTTGTTGTTGCTGATATTATCATCATCATCATCATCATCATCACCATCATCAATGAAAAACAAACACATCAAATTTAAATCTAGTTATTGACAGAGGGCAGTACATTTAATGTTTTCCCCTTTTACTTTACAGACAAACACTAATATTGGTTGCTCTTCTGAATTATGTGAAGCAGTGGTATTCTTTCTACCTTGGCTGAAATTATTTGAGATCTCTGTTGCTCCTGGAATGCTGCCTGTAATAACCTGGTCCCTGGCATAACCCCACAAAAGAAAATCACAACTTCTTTTTTTTAAAGAACAGGAAAAAACATGACATCTCTCTGAGCTGTACAGAATCTGGGAGGTCAACATCTTGTAAACGCCTCCCTATATGCTCTCTTGGCATGTATTACTGCCCTGGGGTTCCCTGGAAAAATAATCAGGGTGTCTAATCATAGGTCCACAGAATAAATGGATATAGTCCTAACAACACTGGGACCAAATATTGGGTTTTCAGAGGTTTTCAGACATAATTTTTGAAAATGACAACAGTAGCTTTGCTCTCACGTCTGATCATTTCAGTTAAGGCACAAAAAAGCAATGAACAAATGATTATAACTATGTTTATTAGGTTATAAGAATGCACTGTGCTAATATAACTTCTTATTAATTCAGATATATACCTTGAGTAAAAAGAATACACCCTTCCTCAAGTTTTAACAAGTTATAAATATGACAGGCTGAATGCAAATCTAAACTGATACATGGTTATTTGCTTTTCCTCACATTGTACTTGTCACCACATTTGCAGCATTCAGAACAGCCAACACTGTTTCTCCTGCATTTACATCAGGCAGTGCTGCATGTTCTATTGTTGAAAGTACTTATCAACTCATGAACAGCGTGAAGGCATTCTTTCTTGAAGTAAATCCCCACCAGTTTCCTCCACCCCCACGAAATCTGTTGGAGGCAACAGAGTTTGATACTTGCTTGTTAATGAAGTGAGTTACTCATCAAACAAAGAAACATCTTTTTTAGGTGTTGGTTACAAAAGGGAAAGGATGCAGGTTGATGGTTGCAGGACTTTTACAAGGCAATCCTGTCAGTAAGTTCCTGATAGGGCACAGATGGGCAAGCTCCATCCCTCCAGATGTTTTACCCTTCAGCTTCCCTCAGCCCTAGCAAACATAGCCAAAGGTAAAGAATGATGGTAATTATAAGCCAAAACATCTGAAGGATCAAAAGGTGCCCACCCCTGTCATAGAGTGCGCTGTTTTCAGTAGGGGTGTACGGACCCCACCTACCTGGGTCTGCAGGGGGGGGAGGCAATCCAGTCCTCCCCCCCCTGGAATCCTCCCCAGCCGGCTCCACTCCATGGCAAGTCCATGGAGACACTGGCCGATGCCAGCCACTGCCGGACTTCCGGCTGCAGCTGGTCTACAGACGCAAATGGCATCTGGCATAGCGGATGTCATTTGCATACCCCCCTTTTGGCCGTGATAGGCTACGTAAAGATTTACATAGCCTATCATGGCCAAAGGGAGGCACACAAATGGCGTAGTGGATGCCATTTGCATGCCTCCTTCCCTTTTTGCCGTGATAGGCTACGTAAAGATTTACGTAGCCTATCACGGCAAAAAGGGAAGGACGCAAATGGCATCCGCTATGCCGGACACCATTTTGCATCCGCACAGGGCAGCGGACAGACCCAGCTGGAGCCAGAGCCAGCAGTGCCAGTCTGCCAGGTAGGATCCAGCCAGGTCGGACTTTGCAGGGTGGCAGGGTGGAGTGGTCCGTTCCGCCACAGACTCGGGGGGGGGGGCGGATTCTAAGAATCCGGCCTCATTGGAGTCCATGGCAGAATTCTCCGCCATCCCTAGTTTTCAGCAAAGCTGGCAAAGAATGTCTCTGGGGATGCAGATCATTTGGGCAAATGCAAACTCTATGGTGGAGCTGGCTTAAATAAATCAGTTCAGTTATATTGCTACAGGGGTCTATGCCACAGGAAGGACTATAAAGCACACTGTCACCATTCTGCATATATTTGTTTCAAAGAGTACATAACCAAAGCCAGGTGGACATGGTATATGTTAAGTCCTTTGAACATTTAAAAAAAGAGGTATTATTACACTTTCCCCACTTTTCCCCACCTGTTGTGAATTTTTAGGTAGTGCCTCATGTTCTTGGTTTCTTATGTCATGTGTAGGCTAGAACGGCAAAAAATAAAGGAACACAAATAGCACCCATTACGCTATTTGCGTTTCGCCGTTTTATCTTACGTAAATATTTACGTAAAATAAATCAGCGAAAAATAGGGAACGCAAATGGCGGCCGCCGTAGCCACCACCATTTGCGTACGCTGGGTTTTGGGGGGGGTAGCTGTGATAGGCTACGTAAATTGTTACGTAGCCCCTATCACAGCTGCCTGGCTGGACGCAAATGTCGGCCGCTACAGCGGCCACCATTTGCGTCCACAACAGCCCATCCACAGCCGGAAATTTGGCTGTGGACGGCCCTGGCCGGCTGCTCCGCAGCTGGCCGTGGAGCGGAGCTGGCTGTCGAGGATTCCAGGGGGGAGGACCGGATCGCCTCCCCCCATCCCCCCCACCATGAAAGATTCCACGAAAAGGTAAGTGAGTTTCGTATATCCCTAGTTCTGAGTCCAGAAATCCAGAAATTTTCCCTTTGGTCAAGCATGAGCCAGTGTGGTGTAGTGGCAAGAGTGTTGGACTAGGAGCTGGGAGATCTGGGTTCTAGTCCCCGCTCGGCCATGGAAGCTCACTGGGTGACTTTGGGCCAGTCACAGACTCTCAGCCCAACCCACCTCACAGGGTTGTTGTTGTGAGTATAAAATGGAGAGGAGGAGGATAATGTAAGCCGCCTTGGGTTCCTTGCAAGAGGAAAAAAGGCGGGGTATAAATGCAATAAATAACTAAATAATAAATATCAGGGTCTTTTGTTTGTTCTGTTAGAAGCAACTGTAAACCTAAGAGTCTATGTGCTGGAGAGTTGAAATGTCTTGCAACAGGCTGCTCCAGTTTTTGTTTTTGTTTTTGTAAGAATCACAGATTTGTGGTTACAGAATCTTGTTCTTAGCTCCGTTGTAGTTTTCCTACAATGGAACAAGTAGCACAATTCATAAGCACTACAACAATCATACCTCTGTTTTTTCTACGGATGAGGGTGGAAGCCAAAACATTTAGCTTAAAATATATTTTTAATACTCTGTTGTTAGTCTTTCTTATGCATTTAACCTTAAGAATGACTGCATCCACAACAGATCCAGAGCATCCTTGTTGCGTTGCTGTTGTACCGCTTTACATCAACCAACCTCTCTCTCTCTCTGAGTATTGATATACATATAGATATAGATATAGATATAGATATAGATATATTTTGTTGTTGTTGTTGTTCAGTCGTTCAGTCGTGTCCAACCCTTCGTGACCCCATGGACCATAGCACGCCAGGCCTTCCTGTCCTCCGCTCTCTCCCAGAGTGTGCTCAAATTCATATTCATTGCATCAGTGATGCTATCTAGCCATCTCATCCTCTGCCATCCCCTTCTCTTTTGCCTTCAATCTTTCCCAGCATCAGGGTCTTTTCCAGAGAGTTTTCTCTTCGCATTAGGTGGCCAAAATATTTGAGCTTCAGCTTCAGTATCTGTCCTTCCAATGAGCAGTCAGGGTTGATTTCCTTTAGGATGGACTGATTTGACCTCCTTGCAGTCCAGGGGACTCGTAAGACTCTTCTCCAGCACCACAGTTCGAAGGCATCAATTCTTCGGCGCTCAGCCTTCCTTATAGTCCAGCTCTCACAGCCATACGTTGCTACTGGGAAAACCATAGCTTTGATTATATGAATCTTTGTCGGCAACGTGATGTCTCTGCTTCTTACTATGCTGCCTAGGTTTGCCATAGCTTTCCTCCCAAGGAGCAAGCGTCTTTTAATTTCATGGCTACAGTCGCCATCTGCGGTGATCTTGGAGCCCAAGAAAATAAAATCTGTCACTGCTTCCATTTCTTCCCCTTCTATATGCCAGGAAGTGCTGGGGCCAGATATACTTTATTTACAGATATACAGTTGGTTGGAATATAAGGGGAGGCAAAATGGAATTCCTTCAAAGTAGAAGACCTCCATCCCATATCAGGGCTTGAGGGGGAGAAGTTGCATCCTTTAGCCACCTCACTGTTCTCTACTCCTGTCTAGCTTTTTTCACAGTCATCTAATGTCTGCTTCCCTTATGTTAGCTAAAGGGGTGTCACTTTCCCAAGCTCTGATGGATATCGTAGTAAAAAACACAGATTTTTTTTGTGTTTCCTAAGCATTCGCTCCCATTGAGGAAACATCAGCCAGCCATCCTAAGGTATTAACCAACAAACTGCCTAAGAAAGGAGATGATTGGCCAGCTGCTTTAATGCCACATAAATGACAGAATTTAAAAAGTAATTTACAGTGTTTGGACATGCTTCAAAGAAATTATCCAAGGCAGTGTTACAACAAGCATATTATATGGACTAATACTGGTCACCAACTTAGAAGGATTCAAAAAGGGATTTAACTGATTCCTGGAGGATAAGGCTATCAACAGCTACTACTAATGATGTCTACATACTGCCGTCAGCATCAGAGGCAATATGCCTCTCTGCTTTCCAGTTGCTGGGGAACAACTGTGGGAGCTGTTGCTCTCATATCCTGCTTGTGTGCTTCCCACAAGCATCTGTTTGTCCACCATGGGAAATAGGATCCTGAACTAGACAGCCTTCTGTTCTGATCCATCAGGGCTGCTCTTCTAATAATGTAGTATTATCCCCATGCAGATAATACATAAATGGAGTGAGAAGGCCTGAGGAAAACTAGCTTGCTCAGGCACAGCCAGTGAGTTCATGCTGGATGAGGCAAGAAACTCACAGCTCAAATAATGCAAGGTTGGAATGACCATTCCAAGGCTTCCATGAGAAGATAGATTCAGGAAATATTTTGAACATACTGAGAACATGCTGAAACTTTATGATATGAAATCAGCACAAATGAGTTTTATTGTCAAAACACATGAGAATAATCGGATATATCAGATAAGACTCTGGTACCAAGCCAGAAAAAGGAAAAGGAAAACTACTGGTGCTGAAAGACATAGATGGAGGAGCACAATATGCTATTTGTAAAATAGTAAAGATGTTGGGAAATATTTAAAACAATAGTACATGAAAAAATGCTCAATAAAATACTATATAAAATATAAAGCATTGGATAGGAAAAGTTTCGCATCAAAGGCTGCAATCTTATACCCATATACTTGGAAGTAAGCTCCATTGAGTGAAAAGGGTACATAGGAGTACATAAAAACGTAAGAAGAGTTGGGCTGGATCAGACCAAGGTCCATTTACTCCAGCGTTCTGTTCACACACTAGCCAACCAGCTGCCCATGGGAAACCCACAAGCAGGACATGAGTGCAGCAGCACCCTCCTACTCATGTTCCCCAGCAACTGATGCACATAGGCATACTGCCTACTGATACCCATTCTCCCAGTTTGAAGAGATGCTTTTCAAGCTCTTCTTAATCCTTTTTATTTTAATCACCACAAATAATTGGGTGCCATCAGCAAACTTGGCAACCTCACTGCTCACTCCTAATTCTAGATCGTTGGTGAACTAGTTGGAAAGCATTGCTCCCAATACAGATCCTTGTGGGACCCCACTGTTTACATTTCTCATTTGGGAGAAGTTACCATTTATTCCTGCTCTCTGCTTTATGTTCTTTAGCAGGTTACTGAGGCATAAGAAGACCTCACCTCTTATTCCGTGACTGCTAAGTTTTGTCAGGAGGAACTTTGGTGAGGGACTTTGTCAAAGCCTTTTGGAAGTCCAAATAAATCATGTCTATCAGATCACCCCTGTCCATATGTTGACTTACACTCTCAAATTACCATAAAACGTTAATGAGTAGGCATGAATAGCATTGCATAGTGCAGAATCGGAAGTCTGCAAAGCAACCAACTAAACAGCAGTGGATTGATGAAATTTGGGAGACTCTGATTATGTATACACTGACTCAGCAAATGCAGCAGGCAAGGAATCCTGATTTTAAGAAATATTTTATGGAACTATGGTTTTATTCATTTCCTAGGTGGAAATGCTTCAGATTTTTCATTAAATTCCAACAAGGTAAAGTTGTCTATTAGTTAGACAACTAACTAGCATGCACACACACACACACACACACACCATTTATATATGCAATATAACTTTGTTTTTTCATGATTTTATTAGACAGTAAGGTCCTACTTAGGTTGTTTTACTCTAGCTTTTCCACAAGCATATCGGTTGTAAATTAAGAATCATAATGAGTGAGTTTCTTTATACTTTTAGTGACCTTGTTATATTATTATGTATTTTCTTTTTTGTTGCTTTACTTCATTTTTTTTCAAAATAAATAAAATTTCATGTTAGAATTAAGTTATGATAAAGATGAATAGCATCTTAGCAATTATTTGAGAATTAATTACTGAAAAACCAAAAGTGGCCTACACACAATTTTTCTTATTGAATGGAAAGTGTTTTTTTAAGATTTCTGTTGCTTCATTATCTCTTCCCAGTTATTAAAGTCTAAGCAAAACGATGCTACATGGGTAGAGGAAGAGTCCTTACATGAGTTCCTTCATGAACATCTGAGATGGCTTTTCACTGAATATTGCGGAAGGGTATAGGAAAGAGAATGTAGAAGCAATCCCTCCGATGACAAGGTCTCCAGGTTGATAAAACTCATGCCAGCTAGTGATGTGTTCACTTGCTCTGCATTTACTGGAAGGGGTCTTGATGCTGGGATGAACAGAATGTGACTTGCACATAAAATGAGGCAGAAGCCCAAGCAACAATACTGAGAACACCACCATTTGGAGGACAGAAGTTCCCATCTAGGCACCTATCGCCCTCTTTTCCTCAAGAGCCCAGCTGTCTTTTATAAGGTTTTCCAATGTTACTAATTTTTTGAGGCATCTAGATATCCCTTGGGGCTTAGTGAGGAAGATAATTAATTAGAGACATGCTGATAATAACAGGGGAGAAAATGTGCTTTCCATGTGCTGCCATTGTTGTGGCACCAAAAACAGCAAAGCAACTGAAGAAGCAGGTGGCAGGTGACCTGGTGCATCCAGCCTCTCTTTGTTCAGAGCAAGGGTACTTTCAGCCGGCTTCCTGCTCACGTTCATTGTTTCTGCTCACATTCATTGACGTGCATTGGAAAATAGAAATGGCAATAGCTTTTAGACTTTTCATGATAAATACATGAGATTTGGGAAACTGTGATCCCCCATAGAGGGGATCCTATCTGCCAAATTTCAGATAGTTTGGCTCAGGGAATTTTGTGCTAGGTGCAGGAGAATTTTGTTTTTTTCAACAAAAACTCTCAAAGCAAAGAGCTATAAGTTTTCACTAGTTACACAGAAGTGCATGAAATTTGGAGAACTGACAGTCCACATGGAGGGAATTCCACCTGACAAATTTCAGACAGTTTGGCTCAGTAGTTTTTGTGCTAGGCACAGGTAAAATGTGCTGTTCCCAGAAACCCAAACCAAACTCAGAAGGGATAATAATCAGAGAAGTTAAGTGTTGAAGAGGAGGAGGCCACTATCCTCAATCTCTACTGTAGGTTTCTTTGAAGTGCAAACAGCCCCTTTCCCCTAGTAGTTCCCCATTCAGAATCAGAGTCGATGACCTCAGGCTGTCAGTTATCTTGTCTGACAGAGGCAGCAAGACACAGCAAGCAACCCTGCCAGGCAGGCACATCAAGTTGAACTATGGAAACCTCCCCCTGGTGGACCCGTACTTCCCCCACCCCATCTCCTCCATGGTGGCCTGCCTAAGTCTCTTGGGAAAGATGAATTGCTTGCAGGAGTGGCACCAGCCTTCTGCTTGCCCCAGCTGCCTGCCTGCTGGGATGTGGGGGCCTCTTCCCGAGCAAGACCGATTGGTGCTGTCTCCTTAAGTGCAGAAGCTGGCTGCTGGTGGCATGGTTGGTACCCTGGCTGTTTTCCCCTGCTCAGAGATGCTTTGCAGTGGCAGTAGGGATGTACGAAAGTCACTTACCTTTTCGCGGATTCTGTTCATGGGGGGGAGGCACTTCTTCCCTCCCCCCGGAATCCTTGATGGGGGGGAGGCAATCCGGTCCTCCCCCCGGAATCCTCAAAGGCCGGCTCTGCTCCACAGCAGCTCTGCGGAGCAGCTGGCCAGGCCAGGGCCGGCCGCAGCCAGATTTCCGGCTGTGGACTGGCTGGTACAGACGCAAATGGGGGCCGCCATAGCGGCCGCCATTTGCGTCCAGCCAGGGAGCCCTGATAGGCTACGTAAGTCTTTACGTAGCCTATCACTTCTTGGTTAAAAAAAAAAAAGGGCATACGCAAATGGCGGCGGCTACGGCGGCCTCCATTTGCATTCCTTATTTTTCGCCGTTTTAGTCTACGTAAATATTTACATAGACTATTACAGCGAAAAAAAGGGGAACGCAAATAGCGTAGTGGGCGCTATTTGCGTTCCTTTTTTATTTGCCGTTTTAGCCTACGTAAATATTTATGTTATTGTACGTGTGCATTTTTGTATGTGTATAGTGTATGTGTGCATTTTTCAAAAGTGTACATTTTTTCATGTGGATTTTTCAAATGCACACATGCTGTCTAACACTTCTTTCTTCTTCTTCTGTGAATCACATTGTAAGCTCGCAAGTGTGTGGACTTTGACCACAGATTGCATCTGAATCCGTGTTTGATCCCGAAGTCGCAAACTGGGTAAATCCTGATCAGCAACAAACTGAAACCAATTTCTCATACTTCCCAAATTTGAAGTTCCAGCCTTGCAAGTGCATACTTCAGAATATCATAGAATTAAAGCTTTGGAAAGGACTTTAGAAGACATCAAGTCCAACCCTGTGTTCGATGAAGGATGCAGCTACAACATCTCTAACCCAAGTAAGTAAGCCAGTCATGCCTAGCTCTACTATGCAAGATTAACAGAACATTTAGTTGGGCCCTACAGCATCTCTAACAAAAGGCCATCTAGCATCTGCTTAAAAACCTCTAGTGCAGGATAGCCCACCACCTCTTGAGTCAATCTGCGCCACTGTCAAATATTTCTGACTGTTAGGAAGTTCTCCTAAAGTTCAACTGAAATCTACTCCCCTACTCCACCCACTGGTTCTAATCTGGAGCAACAGGGACCAAGTCTTCTTAACCTTCAGCATGGCAACCCTTCCAGTATTTCAAGACAGTTGTCATGCAAACCTGGGAAACAAAGGATGTGTTTATTTAGGTGCTGATCATGAAAGAAAGAGACAAAGAGATGGGGGGGATAAGCGGTCTGGCAGAGGAGAAAATAGTGAATTGTATGTTTGTTTGTAGGAAACTGATTTGAGGGTGATACTACTACTAATTTGGGGGGATTCATTAACTCCCCAAAATTAAGTGATTTGGAGAAATTATTTGGCTTGCCTTCTGTGTAGGGATGCACAAAAGTCACTTACCTTCTCGCAGCTTTGCTTCGCGGTGGGGGGGAGGCGCTTCAGGCCTGAATTTTTTCCCCTTCCTTTTTCTTCGGGGCAGGGTGTGCTGCAGAGGAAATTGTCAGCCTGCAGCCATCCACGGTCTTCATTTCCTAAGACTGTCTCTGAGCCTCACATGCAGCCCTAAGCCCCTAAGGCATTCCCAGGAAATTAAAAAGGAAGTGGCAGGAGGCCCTCACTTCACTTTGAAGCCATTCCAACTGCTTGTAAGGCATTTAAAAAACATAAATGTAAAATAAAAATCAGGAGGAGTGGGATACCTTGGTGGGCACCATGGAAATTATCAGGGGACATACTGATGCCCACAGACAACATGTTGCCTGCCCCCAACCAGGCAATTTTAGACCCTGGACTTAATCATTTTACACGCAGGGCTTTTGACAGCCATGACAGCTGGGCTGAATCTACACATAGCAGTTATACCGTTATCATAACTATTGGTACACATGACACCAATGGGCACCAATAGTTATGATAATGGTATAACTGCTATGTGTAGATTCAGCCTTAGTCAGCACACATCTAACTTATCCCTTCTCCCCTCCTTGCCATTCCAAACTTCACAACTGGTTACACATTCCTGGTATTTTAGAGCAAGACAAAAATCATATTTACCAGCCCTGATTTAAAAAAAGAAAAATACCCTGAGCTGGTACAGTTTTGCATTTGCAATTCACTTAAATCATAGCACAATCATGTCTGCAGGAATAAAATGCAGTTTGCTTCTGCCACCCTGATGCTAGACACATTTGCGTGGGAATACACTCCAGTTTGGTGTAAAAAATAATAATATATTTTAAAGGAAAAATACTAAAATGAGCATCTGCCCTGTTGTCTGCCCCCAATACTAAAATGTTGTAAAATAAGAAGAAAGGATGCTGTGCAAGTAGCATCAAACCTGCTGGGCCCCAGCATGCCCATCCCACCCCAGGTGCTGATGCAGGACCTGTTTGCCAGTGTCCCCATCACCTGCTGCTCTCTGAATAGTCATTTCGGAGCCTTGGCACATATTATTTTTATTTTTTTATTGCATTTCTATACCACACAATAGCCAAAGCTCTCTGGGCTGTTTACAAAGATTAAAAACCTTAACATACGGTATGCAGAGGTTAAAAGTCATTTACGTAAAATACACACAAACACACAATATACACAACATAACATATATCTAAAACAACTTCAAGGAAGCAATCTCAAACAATCAACCATAACCATAAGACAAATCCAGGATCGATTAGAACTCATCATATGCTGCCAAATGCCTGGGAGGAGAGAAAGGTCTTGACCTGGCACTGAAAAGATAACAATGTTGGTGCCAGGCAGGCCTCATCAGAGAGATCATTCCATAATTGGGGGGCCACCACAGAGGCACTTAAATCCAGCCCTAGCTGCACCACTGCTCCCCAGCAACCAAAACAAGCCAAGAAGCACAGAACTCTAAACCACAAAAACCAAACTGTCAAGAATGCAGCTTTTCTTCATATATTATGATATAATTACTCTAGCCACATGTTGGGAAACTGAGCATAACTTGGAACATTCCAAGTCCCTAAATGTCTATCACAAGAAGTTATATTAGATCAATAATTTTAATAAGGAATAGAAGGAATAACAATGCCAGGAATCATACACAGAAGATTTTTAAAAAATATTTTCTACTCATGGCGTCAAACTTTTCAGAAATATTACATCTCTAGTTTTCCTTATGAAAGTCTTTACTTTTGGGAGAGTAAAGACTAGGTAGAAATATATAAACACCTTGCTTAAACACCGTATTCATCGTTATAAAGAAAATATTTCATAATCCATTTTTCTATGGGTATTTGGGGTGGGGGGAAAAAGCATGTTTTTCTCTGAATATTTCCATTTTTTTCTCAGGCCTTCACATCTCTACCTCAATGTCATGATGCTCTTGACAGTGAGACAGGGCAGGTAAAACTGGACTGGTACAATTCTCTTCCTTGTAACTTTGGTGTTTCCATCATAATTTTCCACTATTCTCCCAGGGCATAGGGCATGCCAAATTTCAGTCAGACTTCACAAAAAACAATTTTGAAAAAATGAATGCAAAAATGAAAATGAATGTGTGTATTTTTTCACATTCATTGTTGTCTTTTCTTTTCTTATTAAATTCTTGTTGCATTGAAGTTTAAACAAATGAGGATACATTCATTTCGTGTTTCATTTGTTTTTGAAATGAATGCACACTTTTATTTTGTGGCATACAGTGATATTCATGAGCTTAGGCTGGTGAGCAAGCTACAAAATCTCTTTGGAAGAGATAACCTGGCCACTACTATCCATCCATTACTAACCTCTAGGTTGGACTGGAGTACGATAACGCATGTGGGGCTACAGTTGAAGACTTCTCAGAAACTTCAGTTAGTATAAAAGACAGCATCTAGTTTTATCACTTGGAATAGTCACACTAAGTGTATCTTGCCACTTCCTTTTATTTTCTTTATAATTATTTGTATTTATATTGATGGGACATGAATCAAATTAAATCCCTAGGTGTCATACAAGCGTCTTCTTTTTTTAAGGCAATGAATGATACAATAAAATCTAACAAAAAAATCTAAAAGAAGGCAATGATACAATAAAATGGTATAATAAAAAGAAAAAAAATAAAATATAAAAATAAAAATAAAAATAAAAATAAAAATAAAATGATACAATAAAAATAAAAAGCCAATGATACAATAAAAACTAACAAAAAATCTAAAAGAAGGCAATATAAAGCCAACAATATAAAGGCAACAGAGAAACGCAAACTCAGCACATTAACAATCTGCATAAAACTCAACATGATAAAATACAATCCAAATAAAGAACTAAAACCACTTAATAAATATAGAAGCTAAAACCTCAAAAATGTCATGGAGATTAGATCATAGATTTGAAAACCTGGAAGAACAACAACAAAATGTCTTAACTTGTGAGTGAAAGTAATACAATTCTGAGAGAGAGAGATCTTCCCTTGGGAGGGTACTACATAACTGGGTGGCATCCCAAAGAAGTTCCTCTCCCTAGCAGCCACGTTCCAAAGCTCAGGAAAAGGGGACACATGGAGGAGAGCCTCTTTGGCCATGGGTAGGCACGTAAGGGAATCTGTGTTCCATGAAGTACCAAGACTCCAAGCCATGAAGAGCTTTGTAGGTCAAACCAGCACTTTGACCTGGAGGTGAGCAGGAAGCCAGAGCAGACGGGTCAGGGCTAGTGTAATATAATATTCCAGTCATCTGTTTCTTAACAGCAACATTGACTGTCAATCTGTTTCCAGGCAGAATTAGAAGTGCTGATGCTTATCTGTAAAGGCCTATGTGGATTAAGAACTGGGTAGCTAAATAACTGGTGTCTGCAACATAAGCCTGCCAAAACACTGTGTCTCTTCCTAAGGTTCCCCCCACCAACAGAAATTAGAAGAGTGGGGCCAGAGGGAAGACCTTTTTCTGGGAAGCCATTTTGTTTATAGAATGCCCCACCCACAGGGAGGGCAACATGAAGCCAACTGTAGTGTCTTTTTGGTTCCAGGTTAGTGTGTTTTTATTTGCCCAATCATTCTAGCAGGTCCAGCACAAGGTAGATGCGCCACCACCCCTTTCCCCCATTGTGTACTCCCCCTTAGCTCTGTAGGGCTCTTGTTGGAGTTCACATAGGTTTCATGAAAGTTCTATGGCCTCTTCTTTCATCCGCATGTGACAACAGAAGGACAGGGCAGGATCATGCTCTAGAGAACCCTGCAGGCTGCTCTCTTCATACATCAAATGCAATGGTGTAAGAGCAGCTGGTGGGGTTCTCCAGAGAATCCATAGCAGCAGTGGGCTCTCCTCATGGGGGCTGGGGGAAATCTGGGTGGAGCAGTGGTGCAATTTTCTACTCCTCCCACTCCGCCGCCTGGTGCAGGTGTCTCACTCTGCTTCATGAGGTGGCCAGCCCTGTATTCTGGCATGGAGCATTAATTGGCTGACTTGAACAGGTTTGGTCTGCTCTGCTGAGCTGTTTTGTTCTTGGTCTGGTTTTTGTATATTGTATATTGATGTTCTAATTTTTTTTCTGGTAAGTTACTGTCCCAATACATTTCAGGAAGGGCATCCTAAAAATCTTTTGCAACACACAAATAATTGAATCAGAATAATTCTATAAGTGCTGCTCTATAAATACAATGTTTTAAAATCCCTGAACATTCAAATAGTATATCAGGGATGAAGGTTTAGATGAGCCATTTCTGTGACCACCTACACTTACATAAAACCTAACCCATGGTTTATGAGTTGTAGCTCACATTTATCCATGTAGGCAATTAACACATGCAGGAATTTGCTTAAACTGATTTTATGTGCACATACCAATCACATGCAGATATTATTCCGTTCATAAATTTCCTCTACATTTCAGTTCACTTGTGCATCTTTCTCCCCATCTCAAGATGACAAATTTGTTCTTCATCCTTTATAGCAGATGGTCCCAAACGATGCTCATCAGTACACTGGGGTTGTCCAGTTACTTGTGCATTTCAACTGGACATGGATTGGGCTCTTTACTATTGATAATATTCATGGAGAATGGCATTTGCAAAAATCACTGTCAATGCTTTCACAGAAAGGCATCTGTGTTGCCTTCATAGGAAAAAAAAATGTCAACTTTGGGAAAACATGGTGGAAAGGCAAAGTTGTTGCCTAGTGAATTGGAAAACAATTCAGTTTTCCTGGAAAGCAAGGCCAATGTATTTCTTGCTGATTCTTCGAACTCCTGTAACATCTCCAAATAATTTTGATCCAATACCACCTACCTAACTTTCTCTCTCTCTCTCTCTCTCTCTCACACACACACACACACACACACACACAGTCTTTTCTTCGACAGCTTGGAAAGTTCAGGCTGGCTTAAAGGACATTCAAATATTTTCCCCCCGAGCGTTCTCTCCTAGCTTGTAATGTCCATGCATGTGTGCCACAACAATTACACATCTGTCATTATCACTTTGTCGCTGGCGAATCATAGTTTGTTTTGTGCAGACATATGTCTTTGAAATACAAAGACTCCCTTTTCTCAGCCACCTAATAGGGGTGCAAAACAGGGAAGACTGTTCTGGCTCATCCCTAGTTCATATATGCACCTAACACGTATATGCACTGGCACAACAGAGGGGTCCTTTATATATTGTAAGTGGTACCACAGCAATTCCCCACAGAGCAAACATCCTATTAATGGTAGTGATACACAGACACACTGATAGCCACACACAGTGTAGAAAAAATAAGCATGAGGGCTAGGGGTGGTCACCATGATCCATAAATATTCCATCTTGATCACCAGAAAAACCCTTCACCCTGGGATAAGCTATGAGGTCCAGTATCTTGTGTTGGGCCAAAAAGACAGATTGGAAATGCTATTGGGGACCACCCACCCTGTTGTCCAATGGCCTCCCTGACCAAGCTGGCTGATGCAGTCTCAGATGTGGTGTTGGAGAACTGTAGGACTATGGTGCTAGAGGACTTGAATATCCACTCTGATGCTGCCTTTACAGGATCAACTCAGGACTTCGTCGCCTCCATGACCACCATGAGGTTGTCTCAGTTTTTCATTGGCTCAGTACAGAGGGCAGGGCACACCCTTGATTTGGCCATTGTCTTGGAGCATAAGGTAGTGATCTAGATATTGGGTGGGGGGCGGGAGTAGAAATCACCCTGTTGTCATAGACAGGCCACTTTCTGGTGGTGTTTGGTCTTACAGTGCCACTCCCTTCCTACAGAGGAAGGGTACCCATTAAGATGGTCCACCCCAGAGACTTTTAGACTAGGATGGATTCCTGAATGCTTTGGGGACGTTTTCAGTATCCAGAGAGCCAGGAATTCTGTTGAGGATCCTGTTGCAATGTAGAATGGTAAATTGCCACAGGCCATTGACACGATCGCTCCTGAAAACCCTCTTTGGCATTGTGGAGTGTGGATGGCTCCCTGATTTCCTGGGAA
Source organism: Heloderma suspectum (assembly GCF_057233095.1). Lineage (NCBI taxonomy): Eukaryota > Metazoa > Chordata > Lepidosauria > Squamata > Helodermatidae > Heloderma > Heloderma suspectum. Next base: position 86,961,144 of record NC_139463.1, on the reverse strand, counting down.
GCTTTGGACAATGAAAGAGGTAGTAAGATAACTAGAGCATGAGTTGTGTAGGACTTGTCATGAAGGTGATTAAGCAAATGGAAGAATGCATAATCAGGTATACAGGGAAGGTGGCAAAAAAGGCTTATTTGCTGCCTTCATCTTATCCTCGAGTAGCCTTCCAGATAAGCTTTTGCAACCTGGTTCAGAATACAGCAACTAGGTTAGTCAGTGGGGCACCCAGTCATGTACACATTTGTGTTGAAAGAACTGCTCTGTGTGCTTATTAGCTACCAAGCCATTTTCAAGGTTCTGTTGCTGACATACAAAGCTCTAAACAGGTTGCGAGTAAGGTACCTAGCTGGCCGCTTTCCCTATATGGACCCAGCCAACATTTAAGACCTTCACAGGAGGCCTTTCTGACCATTCCACACCCAACACAGTGTTGACACATAACATCTCAAAAGCAGGCCTTCGCAATCTTGGTGCACACCCTCTGAAAAACACTCCCCCATGAAATTTGGGTGGAAAAAAATTGGCTATGTTCTGAAAGTCAGCTGAAAATCTATTAACACATGCTTTCCCTGGTTTGTAATTGATTATCATGACTTTGCTCCACTTTATTATTTCTTTTTATTTGTTTATTTTTGGTGTTGTATTTTAATTGTCTTGACAGTGATTTTATATGTCATCTGCTTTTATTACATCAAGCAGTATAAAAGTATTATCAATCAATCAATTACATCTACCCTATTTAGAACTCCATGTTTCTTTACAACTGCAACTGAAACCACAACTGTGAAAACATCTTTTTCTCAGTCCTAACCATTCTCCACTGATGTTTCTGATCAGGTGCTGCCCATTTCTGTGTGTAATGACAACTGCCATCCTGGTTACATCCGGAAAAAGAAGGAAGGGGAGCCATTTTGCTCTTATGACTGTGCCCCATGCCCTCAAGGGAAGATTTCTAATCAGCAGGTAAGAGTCATAGTTCTTCACAGATGTCAAGCATGCTACATATCACACCATATCCAGCAAAACCAACGTAATGAAAATTGGCATAGTCTTTGGTCTGGAAGGAGTAGCAGCACATTGCTGACCCTTGAATATTATGCTATAGCTAGAGGCCTTCTTACAGAAGAATGTAAACCTCGCTTTTACATTCAGGCCTAGTGATGTTGGTCACTTTTTTACACTCAAAACATTGAATTGATGGTTTGTTTTAGTTGGAAATGTCCTTCATAGGTAAAGTAAAGAAGGAAGAAATATTTATAGGCAGCTGCTGACAAACAACATGGTGAATTGTCATCAAATAAAGGTGCATGATTTGGATCATGATAACTCTGTGTCTGAAGCTATGGCCATCACATAATTCAATGTTCTCTATATCGAAAAAGAAAGAAATCATTCCATATAGAAAGCGAGATGTCAGGGAGAAGGATTATCGTTTCTGTGAAAATGTTACTGTATACATTTATAGATAGATGGACAGATAGACAGATAATGGATGGATGGATGGATGGATAGAGAATTGGCCTTAACTTCCAATTGCTGGGCTTTTCTGAGTTTGAGCCAGCATGAGATAGAGAATTAACTCCTTTTCTATCATTTAAAATAGTTATAGATGGATGGGGATAGATCATTAGATAGATATGTTCTGTGTTTGTGAGGAAATGGAGAGGAGAAGGTTAATGGGGCCAGAATGACTAAAAATGTTCCTTCATAGTTAGTGGCAAAGTTTCCAGGAAGGCTTGGAGATGGTTGAAGAAGGTGATTCAACCTTATTCAGCCCCTCCAGCAATAGGGAGGGACAAGCCTGGGTGTGACTGGGAAAGAATATAAGAACGCTTGGGAGACAAAAGATGGAGAATGAGAATGAGAGTGAACTGATCTGTAAGCTCTGAAAACATTTAGGGATTATATCTCATTCTCTAGAGATCTGATGTGGAACAGGCAGGGTTGCTACTGGAGTGTTTTCTTTGAGCTTCAACCTGCCTATTTGTAAATAAATTCAAATATTGCTCAGTAATCCTCCTGCCTTAGTCAGCAGATCGCAATATATGGTGAAAGGAGCATCTCCCCCCACCCCCCACACTGCCTGCCCAACTCAGCTTCCAGCCATCCCCACTGTCCTATTTAAGAGTTAAGTTCCTGCTTGTGTCATGTTGGTATTGCATTTCAGAGGATTTTAAATGGTCATGCCTGATGTTGTGTCTGACACTCTGGAGTCTAGTGGGAGTTACGTTTCTACAACAGGATGCTGCAGCTGCTACTGCCAGAACCAAGTACGTTGAGGTGGTAGGGCAGCCAGGAGGACGTCATGAATGACTGGCAGTGACAGCAGGGGCACATGCACAGATAGCAGCCTGATGGAAGCTAGGGTTATTGTGCGGGGGGCACTATTTTTTTGCCTACCTCATGCATTGGCATGTTGTGGGCTGCTGACTGTGCCTCCTGGAAATTCTCAGAGAGAGAGAGAGAGCAGCTTCTGGATGAGAAGCTCAGAAGCTTGTGGTGCTCAGGTTGGATTCAAACACAGATGTCTTGGCTCACATTTCCTGCATTACCATGATACACAACAAAGCACCATATTTTCACACACATCAGAGTTCTCTTTTATTCTGTTTTTCCTTTCTTTCTCCCAGACATGGAATAATGCAGCTGTATTTAGGCAGTGCTGTCTGATGATAGGCTGTTTCAGCCATGCTGCACTTTTGCTTCCAGGTCTCAACTATATTTCTAGATTGCATTAGCTCTGTATGTCTCATATAAAAAGCACTACTTTTTCTTTCCAGATATGGATTCCTGCACTGAATGTTCAGAAGATCATTACTCAAACTTAGAACAAAACCAATGCATTCCCATGGTTATAAGCTAACTCCCGTATGAGAAACCTTTGGAGATCACTTTGGATTTGTCTGCTGCTGCTTTTGTTCTGATCACAGCTTTGGTACTTGGAACCTTTGTAAAGCACCAGGACACTCCCATAGTTAACGCCAACAACCAGAGCCTCACCTACATCCTCCTCATCTCTCTCCTGTTCCTTGCTGTTCATTGGTGAGCCTAAGGCAATACCTTGCCTTCTCTGGCAAATGGCTTTTTGGCATCATGTTCTCAGTCACTCTTTCTTCTCATTTGGCAAAAACTATCACTGCGGTTCTGGCTTTCATGGCTACCAAACCAGGATCCAGAATGAGGAAATGGGTATCCAATTTGAGTATCCAATTTGATAGTCATTTCCTGCTCCTTAATTAAACCAGGAGTTTGCATGATTTGGCTAGGTACATTTCCTCAATTCCCAGATATGGATATGCATTCACTGAATGGAGAAATTGTAACAGGATGTAATGAAGGTTCTGTCACCATGTTCTATTCCATCCTGAGCTACATGGGCTTTCTGACCATTGTCAGCTTCTCAGTAGCTTTTCTAGCCAGGAAGTTACCAGACAGTTTCAACAAAGCCAAATTTATCACATTCAGCATGTTGGCATTTTGCAGTGTTTGACTCTCCTTTGTTCCAGCCTACCCAAGTACCAAAGGACAATACCTGGTGGCCATGATCTTCTCTATACTAACTTCCAATGCTGGCTTACTGGGTTGCATCTTTTTTCCTAAATGATACATCATTCAAGCTCCACCGGAACATCAGAGAGCAAATAGTAAGGACAGAACAGTAACAAAGAATGCCAGAAACTGTCTTCTTTTTTGAAAAATGTGTGACTAATCAGTCTGAATTGTGTATGGCTTCCACACACATACGCTAACCTGCTTGTGAAATGTATCCATTTTTTTTCATTCCGAACCATGTCTTCTGTGTCATCCAAGTAGAAATTGCTGTCAGTAATGTCTCTCCTATGGAAGTGTATTACATGGTTTTGTTGTTCAGTCGTTCAGTCGTGTCCGACTCTTTGTGACCCCATGGACCACAGCACGCCAGGCCTTCCTGTCCTCCGCTCTCTCCCGGAGTGCGCTCAAGTTCATATTCATTGCATCAGTGATGCTATCTAGCCATCTCATCCTCTGCCGTCCCCTTCTCCTTTTGCCTTCAGTCTTTCCCAGCATCAGGGTCTTTTCCAGAAAGTTTCTTACTTCTTGCCGAGAAATGAATCTGAAAGGGGCATCATATGATTACTGGGGAGCAGGTAATGCTCCTGGCTTTGCCCCCAATGTTGTGCATGCTGTTGGTCCCATCTCTAATGCCCATGCATTAGCATATTCATCTTTATTGAAGGAACGTATGCATGAGCAGCTATTCACACATAGGCTTCCAGGCTATCAGGACACGAGATACTGCACGGACACCCAGAGTAGGGAAGTATGAGAAATTCATTTCAGTTCATTTTCAGTTCTCATATCCTGGAACCAAACATAGATTCTAATGCAAATTGTGGTCCAAGTCTGTATATTTCCAAGCTTACAATGCAGTTCACAGGGTGGAGTGAGGGATATGTGTTCAAAAAATGTGTCCTTTTGAAAAATGCACACAGACATGCTTTAATCAATGGGAGAAAATGCATACAGTTCAAAGGTATGAACAATTGATGCATACATTTGGAAAAATGTGCATGGAAATACACATGAGTTTTCATGCAATATTTTTTTTTTTTTTAAGCTTGCAATCTGATATGAGTCAGAAGGAAATTTGAGGTGGAATTAGAGAACCTCAATGAGCTCACATTGTCCTGATTTGCACATCCCTAGTCCAGAGGCTGGGTGTGCTGCATGTTAAATGCCAGGGGTGGGTCAGGAGCACATCTCCATTCACCATAATAATGTGATGCCCCCATGATTTGAGAAACATATTAAGGGTGCTTTGGATGCACTTCATTACTTATTGGAATGAACATTGTGGTCATATTAGACTGGCCAGAGATCTGTTGTTCTTTTCTCAGTGTGTATGCTGTTTTTGTTTTAAATTATATTACATTGCTAAATAAAAATTTAAAAATAGACCCCAAGTTGTGACTCTGCATTTAATTCATGTTTTGAATGCATTTGTCTATGATCTGTGCTGAACTTAGGTCATGTTCTGAACAGATCACACCTGAACCTTTGAGGTCATGCACCACTTCCTTCTCAAATAAAAAAAGGGGGGGTTAGATAGCTAGTCATGTGGCACTGTGAAGCCCAACAACACACTGGGGAAGTGATTATCTGCCCTATCATTGCCAAAATTACTGGTTTCCTTCCTGCTGCAAAGTGGATTTCCATGGGCCGTTAGCAAAGTCAACAATATCTGTATCTGACAAAAAAGCTATAAAACTCCACATGTTGTTCGAAACTAAATCTAGTCATAGGCAGGGCTCTGCCATTTTTTTAGAATGATCATTTATCTTTTATGTTTTAGGGGATGTTTTCTACATTATTTTAACAAACACAGGAAAAATGTACTGTGAGTAATTCCGTACCTCATTCTTTCTCCTTGCCCAGCTAATCTTCCACTTCCCATTTCCTTAGCATGACAAATTAATCCTCATTATTTCTAACGCAGAGATATGCACACTGTCTTAATGCAATATGTTCTTTTCTGCAAATATTTCTAACACTTCTTCACATTTGCCATTATCTTGCCTCCTTCATAATAATCTTGCCTCTTTTACCATCTTCCCCTCCTCTCATTTACATTAACCAGCTATCAGTTAGGATGTTTACTTTTAAGAAGCTTAGATTTCTGATTCATCTTGAGAGGAGAAATGAAGGTGATAGATAGAATATGCTGTTCAAAGACTCTGATGGAAAACAGATAATGTAAGGAGGCAGAGGGATACTGGTGCAAAGGGAGACTTACTGGCCAGTTTGTCAATCAGTGTACCAACAGAATCATTGAAATACAAGGAAGGTTGTAGCAAAACCAGTGCTAGACAGGTAATGTTGTAAATGGAAAAATGGAAATCTACCTTTGGAGGAGACACTTTTTGTGCTGGATCATTTTGGTGGTGCTGTTGCTTCTTGTGCTACTGTGTCATACTGTCTGCAAGAGACAATCAGTTAATTGCACCATATATGATGACCCCATCCCTATTCCTCATGAATTTTATCATCCAGGCGACCTTGTCATCGGTGGGATTGCTTCTCAGGTCTTCTTCCTGCATAATACTCCCTCTTTCATTGAACCGCCGACACAGATGCTGATTGATGAGCCTGTGTAAGAAACACTTTCTTTCCATGACATGTTTACAATCATAATAACTCTTCACTGAGCAACACAGTAACAATTTATTTCCTTTTCAATATATGAACAGTAGTATTCCAGGAGATATTAGGGTCTCCCAGTGAAACTAATTCAGTCTAGATCCAACCCAATGTGTTAATATTTGCTTGAAAATATGTCTTCTTCCATTGAAGTTGTTGGTAGAGAGTGGGAATGTCAATCGGAGATGGCAAGACATTTTCACATTCTGTGTTGAGTTTGCTTCTAAGAATCTGGTAAACACTTCATCCCTTATGGAGGGTCTGTTTGGGGGTATAACATTTTTCTCTGTATACAGAGCTCCATTAGGTGCAGGAAGCAGTTAATTAAGGGCTTACAATTGAGCACATAGTTCTGGAAGAGTTCACTGTCTACTTCAGTTGCCTTCCTTGTTTCATTTGCTCCAGAAGAAGTCAATAATGCACTGCTTTCTGCAATACCATCACTGTATGCTGATGTACAGCTTTGCTCCTACACCTCAGTCTTTAACATGTGAAGAACTATCATAAAGTAGTCTACAGTTCCACTTCTTTTGGGTTAAACAGCCTGTAATTTTCATTACAGCTCAGTGCCAAAAAACTACCAACACATCCTTGCCCTGGCATTTGCTATAAAAGAGATCAATGAGAATCCCAAAACCTTACCAAACATCTCTTTGGGATTCCACATCCTCAACAGCTACTATACTGCAAGAATGACCTGCAAGGCCACCCTCAGCCTGCTTTCCACACAGCATAGGTTTGTTCCCAACTTCAAGTGTGACACCAAGAACAATCTGATAGCCCTCATTGGTGGCCTTGTTTCTAAAGCCTCCACCAATATAGCTACCTTCAGTGTCTTCTACAAGATTCCACAGGTAAGACATATGCATTGAGGTATGAAGATTGTACAACTTAGGCTCACATTTTAACATTCTCTCTTTACCTGTCTGACAATCCTTATATATTGCCTTTCAGTTCACGTATGGATTATTTTCTCAAATGCAGGATGACAAAACATTATTTTCATCCTTGTACCAGATGGTCCCAAATGAAGCCCATCAGTATATGGGGGTTATCAGATTACTTGAGTATTTCAGATGGACATGGATTGGGCTCTTTGCTGTGGATGATGACAATGGGGACCAGTTTTTACAGACAATTGTGCCAGAGCTTTCCCGGAATGGCATCTGTTATGCCTTTGTAGTCAGAATGCCAAAACAGGCATATGTGGATGAGCTGGCAGGCCTGTTTTTAGGACAACTGGATAAATACACAGTTTTCATGGAAAGAAAGGCCAATGTATTCTTCGTATATGGAGAACCTCCATCATGGAAGGTTTTGAGTATGCTCCTGACTCTTGCATCCTTCTTTTCATTGCCTCCCCTTGGTAAAGTATGGATTATTACATCCCAATGGGATTTTGAAGCAATGACCATTCAAACAACCTCAGATATACAAACCTTCCATGGTTCCATATCCTTCACTGTTCACTCAAATCAACCATTAGGGTTCCAACAATTTGTCCAGATGATAAGACCTTCTTGGGCCGAGGGAGATGATTTTATCTGGGACTTCTGGGAACAGGCATTCAACTGTTCACTAAAAGTGTCTGATGTGATAGAGTGGAGCAAGGAAACCTGCACAGGACAGGAGAAGCTGGAGACTCTTCCTGGAACTTTGTTTGAAATGAAGATGACCGGCCACAGCTACAATGTCTACAATGCTGTCCATGCTGTGGCCCATGCTTTGCATGCCATGTATGAGTCCAGCTCCAAACATAGAAGACTGGTTGAAGGAGGGAGATTGCCTTTTCAGAATGTGCAGCCATGGCAGGTGTGAAGGTTTGAGGCCTACAGAGGCAAAGGGGGAAAAAATGGCCAGGCCTAGAGGCCTGGAGTTTTCTATTCAGAGGGGGTAACCCTGAGAGAAGTACATAGTTTCATTCTCCCGATTAGTGTCAGTTTCATTTCTCCACTTGAGTTTCATTTCTTCAGGTCTGAAGCAGTACTTTCAGTTTTGAGGGAGAAGCGTACATAAAGAGAGGGAGAGAGCCAGTAAGAGTCAAAAAGACCAGGCTGCAGCCACAATCAGAGCAAGACAGGGACAGCCAGAGCCTGACGTATAAGCAGAGTCCAAAGAGTGAGCAGGAAGAAGCAGCGTAGAAAAAAGTCGAAGGACAGCTAAGGTAAACAGGAATATGTGTTTTGCAACGTTTATTTTCTTTTAATATGTTTTGTATCACTGAGCTCTATTGTGTAAATACTAGAGCTGTGGTTAAACCCTGCGTCTAGAGTGTCAGTCACCCCACATCTACACCCTAAGCCCCACATTACTAAGAAGGGGAAGTTTAAAAGAAGGAAGATGGGACTCTTAAGGAGGCAAAGTATCTTTAAGGGCTTGCTCCAGGGGTCCAGGTCATAAGTGGAACCTTGACAGCAGGTAATTAGATCTCAATGTTTTGTTTTGTTTCATTTTTTTTTTTAAAGCAGGCTAGTATATGATGCAGAGGTAAAGGGAATTCTGCCCTGTAAGTCTGCAGGAAGGAGGGAAATCCTTTGAATCTGTTTCCTCATATCCAGTTGGATATGAAATTAATTATAAAATAATGACAGTGATTTCTCCATACACTGCAATCCACACTGGGGAGGGGCTGTAGCTCTCTGGTAGAGCCCCTGCTCTGCATACAGAAGGTCCCTGGTTCAATCCCCAGCATCTCCAGGTAGGGCTGGAAAAAGTCTTGCCTGAAACTCTGGAGAGCTGCTGCTGCCAGTCAGTGTCAGCAATACTGGGTAGATGGCCCATGGTCTGATTCAGTATAAGGCAGCTTCCTATGATCCAGATGGAGCCAAAAGAAAGAACATGATAGTTAGAAAAATAACGCCACCACACATACAGTCCAAAAACAAAGCCCTGTGTAGGTGTTTGCCTGCTCACATGTAGGGCGAGGTCTGAAAATGGCTCTGCTTCACATTGAACATTGAACATGAAGGTCTGAGCAGGGCTCTGTAAGTGTGTTTGACTGAATGTGCTTACAGGGCTCCCATAATTTGAAACCCAGCCTTATCAGGGTTTCCAATCATGGGAACTATGTAAGCTAATTCAACCAAACATGCTTGCAGAGTCCTTTTCAGAAGGAAACCAGGCATGTGGGAAGGAAGCTCCGTGTGCGGAAGCTGGGCATGTGGGGACATTGAAGGTGGGGCTTATGTGTGCACCCACATCCCCCTCCCCATATTAGCTCTATGTTTGAGCAGACAAATGCCTGCATAGGGCTCAAAAGTAATCCGGATCTTGGATATGGTAGGCCTTTGTGACACTTATTTTTTTTTAAAAATTGCCCCCTTGTTACATTTTTTTTCTTCCAATCTAGCTCCATCTCTTTCTAAGAAGCATCTTGTTCAACAACAGTGCTGGAGACACTATCCATTTTGATGAAAATGGAGAATTAGTTGCTGGATTTGATGTCACAAACTGGTTGTTTTTCACAAATGGTTCTGTTGTTAGAGCAAAGGTTGGAAGACTGGATCCTCAGGCTCCTCCGGGCAAAATGTTATCAATCAATGAAGACCAAATCATCTGGCACAGAAGCTTTAATCAGGTGAAACATAGCTTCAGATGAGTAAGTGTATGCAATACTTAGAAGCAATTTCCAGCATGGCTGGGCTGCTGTTTGCCCTTGAGGTGCTGTATTGGGCAGAATAGCATTGCATTTTGTTAAAACTCAGTTCCTTCCCTCATTGGTAAGGAAGCAAGAAAAAAATAGTGAGCTGTAACATCTCTTACTTGCATGTTTCCACAATAAACTTTTCACGTCATGCTCCGTGTTCAGCCGACCCATCTTTAGGGATGTACAGACTGTATAAAATCCACTCTATCTGTGTTTCACGGATTGTCAGGCACCTTTTGTTCCCTCGTCCGCTCACAGACGGATGCAAATAATTACGTTAAAAGGTTTCATAAGAATTTACATAATTTACCCTAGTATGTAACGTTTAGCCTATTATCCCCTAGTCTATTCAACTTTTCCTCAGCAGAAATTTGCATATTTTCCTACAAATAAATATCAATAAATTTGGGAAAAGTAAAAAAAAAAAAAATCATCCAAAAGTCCACAGACTCCGTGCAACCTGAGGGGGCTGCTCTGCAGCAAATTCCGCAGGTCAGATTCTTAGAATCCTCATTTTAAATGAGGATTCACTAAAAATTTTCACTATGCCTTCACTAAACCTCATTTTAGTCTATCTCAATTTTCTCCAGCATCCCTACTCATATTCATCAGAACATCTTTTAAAATTCATTTTTATTGTGAATTTTCAACAACAACAACAAAACTTTAACAGAAAAAAGGGGGAGAGGAAAAATTATATGGTTACACAGATTTGTGGATTCATATGAATACATATGAAATGCATATATATGAAAATACTTATTGTTCAGTCGTTCAGTCGTGTCCGACTCTTCGTGACCCCATGGACCATAGCATGCCAGACCTTCCTGTCCTGCACTCTCTCCCGGAGCTTGCTCAAGTCCATATTCATTGCATCGGTGATGCTATCTAGCCATGTCATCCTCTGCCGTCCCCTTCTCCTTTTGCCTTCAGTCTTTCCCAGCATCAGGGTCTTTCCAGAGAGTTTTCTCTTCGCATTAGGTGGCCAAAATATTTGAGCTTCAGCTTCAGTATCTGTCCTTCCAATGAGCTGTCAGGGTTGATTTCCTTTAGGATTGACTGATTTGACCTCCTTGCAGTCCAGGGGACTCGTAAGAGTCTTCTCCAGCACCACAGTTCGAAAGCATCAATTCTTCAGCGCTCAGCCTTCCTTATAGTCCAGCTCTCACAGCCATACATTACTACTGGGAAAACCATAGTTTTGATTATATGAACCTTTGTCGGCAAGGTGATGGCTCTGCTTCTTACTATGCTGCCTAGGTTTGTCATAGCTTTCCTCCCAAGGAGGAAAGTGCCTCTTAATTTCATGGCTATAGTCACTGTCTGCGGTGACCTTGGAGCCCAAGAAAATAAAATCTGTCACTGATTCCATTTCTTCCCCTTCCATATGCCACGAATTGATGGGGCCAGATGCCATGATCTTCATTTTTTTAATGTTGAGTTTCAAACCAGCTTTTGCACTCTCCTCTTTCACCCTCAACAAGAGGCTCTTTAGATCCTCTTCGCTTTCTGCCATTAGGGTAGTATCATCTGTGTATCTGAGGTTGTTGATAATTCTCCTGGCAATCTTAATTCCGACCTGTGATTCATCCAACCCGGCATTTCTCATGATGTACTCTGCATATAAGTTAAATAAGCAGGGCGACAATATACAGCCTTGTCGTACTCCTTTCCCAATTTTGAACCAATCAGTTGTTCCATCTCTGGTTCTTACGGTTGCTTCTTGACCCTTGTACAGATTTCTCAGGAGACAGGTAAGGTGGTCTGGTACCCCCATCTCTTTAAGAATTTGCCAGAGTTTGTTGTGATCCACACAATCAAAGGCTTTAGCGTAGTCAATGAAGCAGAAATAGACGTTTTTCTGGAATTCTCTTGCTTTCTCCATGATGCAGCGAATGTTGGCGTTTTGATCTCTGGTTCCTCTGCCTCTTCGAAACCCAGCTTGTTCTTCTGGTAGTTCTCGGTTCGCATACTGCTGAAGCCTAGCTTGTAGGATTTTGAGCATCACCTTGCTGGCATGTGAAATGAGCACAATTGTACAGTAGTTTGAACACTCTTTGGCATTGCCCTTTTTTGGAATTGGAATGTAAACTGACCTTTTCCAGTCTTGCGGCCATTGTTAAGTGTTCCAAATTTGTTGGCATATTGAGTGCAGCACTTTAACAGCATCATCTTGTAGGATTTTAAATAGCTCAGCTGGAATACTGTCATCTCCACTAGCTTTGTTGTTAGTAGTGCTTCCTAAGGCCCACTTGACTTCACTCTCTAGGATGTCCGGCTCAAGTTCAGTGACCGCACTATCATGGCTATCAGGGACATTCAAATCTTTCCTGTATAGTTCTTCTGTTTATTCTTTCCACCTCTTCTTAATCTCATCTGCTTCTGTTAGGTCCCTGCCTTCTTTGTCCTTTATCATGCCCGTCTTTGCACAAAATGTTCCCTTGAGATCTCCGATTTTCTTGAAGAGATCTCTAGTCTTTCCCATTCTGTTGTTTTCTTCGATTTCTTTGCATTGTTCATTTAAGAAGGCCTTCTTGTCTCTCCTTGCTATTCTCTGGAACTTTACATTCAGTTGGATATATCTTCCGCTTTCTCCCTTGCTTTTCACTTCCCTTCTTTCCTCAGCTACTTGTAAAGCCTCATCACACAGCCACTTTGCTTTCTTGCATTTCTTTTTCTTTGGGACGGATTTAGTTGCTGCCTCCTGAACAATGTTACGGACCTCCGTCCATAGTTCCTCAGGCACTCTGTCTATCAGGTCTAATCCCTGAAATCTATTCCTCACCTCTACTGTATATTCATAAGGGATATGATTGAGGTCATACCTGAATGGTTTAGTGGTTTTCCCTACGTTCTTCAATTTAAGCCGAAATTTTGCAACAAGAAGCTCATGATCTGAGCCACAGTCAGCTCCAGGTCTTGTTTTGACTGACTGTATAGAGCTTCTCCATCTTTGGCTGCAAAGGACATAATCAATCTGATTTCGATATTGACCATCTGGTGATGTCCATGTGTAGAGTCGCCTCTTGTGCTGTTGGAAAAGAGTGTTTGCTATGATCAGTGTGTTCTCTTGGCAAAACTCTATTAGCTTTTGTCCTGCTTCATTTTGTACGCCAAGGCCATGCTTGCCTGTTATGCTGGTGATTTCTTGACTTCCTACTTTAGCATTCCAATCCTCTATGATGAAGAGGACATCTTTTTGGGGTGTTAGTTCTAGACGGTGTTGTAGGTCTTCATAGAACTGATCAACCTCAGCTTCTTCGGCATCAGTGGTTGGGGCATAGACTTGAATTACTGTGATGTTGAATGGTTTGCCTTGGATTCGTACTGAGATCATTCTATCGTTTTTGAGATTGTACCCCAGCTTTTCCCACCCTTTTGTTAACTATGAGTGCTACTCCATTTCTTCTAAGGGATTCTTGCCCACAGTAGTAGATTTGATGGTCACCTGAATTAAGTTCGCCCATGCTTGTCCATTTTAGTTCGCTGATTCCCAAGATGTCGATGTTCAATCTTGCCATCTCATGTTTGACCACCTCCAGCTTACCTTGATTCATTGATCTGACATTCCAGGTTCCTAAACAATATTGTTCTTTATAGCATCGGATTTTCTTTTCACCACCAGACACATCCACAGCTGAGTGTCCTTTCGGCTTTGGCCCAGCCGCTTCACTCTTTCTGGCACTACTCGGAAATTGCTCTTCCCCAGTAGCATATTGGACACCTTCTGACCTGAGGGGCTCATCTTCCGGCGTTTTATCTTTTAGCTTTGTGATATGTTCCATGGGGTTTTCTTGGCAAGAATACTGGAGTGGGTTGCCATTTCCTTCTCCAGTGGACCACATTTTGTCAGAACTGTCCGCCATGACCTGTCCGTCTTGGGTGGCCCTGCATGGCATAGCTTATGGCTTCACTGAGTGAAGCCATAAGCCCTTTCGCCACAACAAGGCAGTGATCTATGAGTAATTTATACATAAGCTTCAACAAAAGTGGACCTGATATCCAAATAAGTATCCATTCGAAGCTGGTGTCTATATGCCACCCATTCAAATATTGAAAGCATTGTTAGGACCTCAATCCATTGCATTATAAAAGATGAGCGTTTATCTTTACAATGTTGTAATATCAGCCATTTAGCTGTCAAAAGGGCATGGAAAACCCATTTTTGCTGACCATTCGCTAATTTCTAAGAAGCACGTAGATAATTTAAAAGAACATGTACATCAGCGAATATTATTGACCGTTCCTTTGAACATCTGTACATGGTTCATATTTGGCCATATGAGCCAATATTTTAACCCTTTTGAAACTACCTTAGTGTAATCCAATTTTGATTTCACTACAAAATGCCACACTCAGTTATTTCATGAGTTATCTGTGTGGCTGCTGGATACTGAGACAGTCTATTGGTCCATGCAGCACAGTACCATCTACTTTGAGAGGTAGCAATTCCCCAGGGTCTTGGGGGCAAAGGTCCCCCAGCACCCAGTCCCATGAGATCCTTTAAATTGGACTGTCAGTTATTGACTTTATGCATACAAACCCTGTGTTCTTCCCATGCACCACAGCCTCTCTCTTTTGGTTTCAGAAAGATATCCTCGTCTCCTCTGCAGTGCACTTTTCAGATCTAGCTAAATATTTTCATTGTCTCAGCTTGAGAGCAGCAACGTGTTTTAATTGTCCCCTTCAATGGTCTGTGCACCAGTAATTCACCATACACATACAACCATTAAGAGTGGGGCAATAATCAGACAAGAAAGTAGTAAATAGTCTGTTCCAGAAAAATAGCACACTGTGGAATCTCACCCTCAGCAGCCCATTTCTTATAGCTTCACACAACACGCTAACCCACCATGTGTTACCATGTTGTCTGAATGCAGTGCATTTTCCCCAGGGTGGGTTAATGTGTTGTCTGAACACTGCATATTTTCCTCAGGGTGGTTGTTAACCTTGCAGTTTGGCTTCTTTTTCTCGAGCAAGTCACCTTGAGAACCCATGGTTTGTTGTTGGGTTGTTCAGGCTGGGTTAACAAGCCCACTGCATGGTTAACAAGCAATCCTGTGGAAAACATGCTGCGTTCAGACAGCACGATAACCCCCCCTGCAGAAAACGCGCCATGTTCAAACACCACGATAACTCACCCTGCAGAAAAAGTGCTGTGTTCAGGTGACACGACAACCCACAGTTCAACAACAACCCACACTGGGTGGGTTAGTGTGTTGTGTGAACCCAGACTTAGATTCTCAAGGCATACAGTATTGATACCAATCAGTCTTCATGCTTACTGACAGGTGCTGCCCCTTTCCGTGTGCAACGACAATTGCTATCCTGGATACAGAAGGAAAAAGAAGGAGGGAGAGAAGGTTTGCTGCTATGATTGTGTTCTCTGTCCAAAAGGGATGATCTCTTACCAGAAAGGTAGAGGACATAATGTACAGACATATCAAACATACTACAGCAGACCATATAAAGCAAGACTAATATGATCATGGACCTTGCAAATTGTGATCTGGAAGGAGGGGCACCAATTGTTGTTCAATGGGACTCTTTCTTGATTAACAAGATTCCCAAACATTCATTAATTCATTCATTCATTCATTTGATATGTACCCCATCTTTCCACAAAAAAAATGGCACTCTTACAGGCCTACAGGCACAATTAAAACTGATTAAAACAATATATTAAAATACAATAAAAATAACAAATATAAAATTAACAACAAGAACAACAACAAAACAGAACCCAACTGAACAGGCTGAAGGCCTTCTTGAATAAAGCAGTCTTGTCCTGCTGGCAGAAGGATAGCAGAGAGAGAGAGTGAACTTAGCCTCCCTTGGGAGAAAGTTCCACAGCCAGGGAGCAGCCACTGAAAAGGTCCCTCTCACAGATTTATCTCATAGTCACCATTGACCGGGAATAGCAACTTGTGGAAAGATATTTTCACCTCCCACACACAATGCTGTAATTATTTTGACTTAAGGATTCGGACATTACATCCCAGAGTCAGGCTTTTGTTACATAAAAGTCTCACCTTTCCAGATTGTTGATAGATGCTTGCCAGCTGATAAAGTAGCATACATTATTATTTATGATAGGATCATTTTACAGCCTGCCAGCTGATAAAGTAGCATACATTATTATTTATGATAGGATCATTTTACAGTTGAGCTCCAGGGACTTCAATTATTGCCTCTGTTTTTTGAGGGTGGGGGCATGAAATGCCCTTCTTCTTTTTTTTTACCTCAAAGGAGTGAATATGGTTTGCATATCTTCTGTATGGGCTGGTATAGTTCCCAAAATCAAACACAATCCAAGTCTAATCCAAAATAATACATTTTCCTATAATACATTTCTATAATACTTTTTGAGTATTAAAGGAGAATAGTCAAGTAATCATTACAACGGTAGGTTGGTGTTGTTGTTATTAACGTATTACAGTGCATGGGGTGATTCGCTCAGCACATCCATGCCACATCTGAGACCTGAATTAGCACTACAAGATATCAGTTCAGGACAATACTCAAATGTTTTTGGAACCACAAGAGCACAAAAAGAGCATTCACCATGTCTGTTTCAAATTGTGCTCCTCCTTTTGCATATATGTTCATCAAAGTCTTGAAACATTTAAACAGCTTTTCCTTTTTTTTTCCAGACATGAATGCCTGTGTTAAGTGTTCAGAAGATCAGTATCCTAATAAGGACAAAACTCAATGCAATCCCAGAGTTCTAAGCTACCTTTCATATAAAGAACCTTTGGGGATCAGTTTAGCTTTGTCTGCTATTATTTTTGCTCTGATCACAGCTTTTGTACTTGTAACATTTCTGAAGCACCACAACACTCCCATAGTCAAAGCCAACAACCGGAGCCTCACCTACATCCTCCTCATTTCCCTCCTCCTTTGCTTCCTCTGCTCCTTGCTGTTCATTGGACAGCCTGAAGTTATGACCTGCCTGCTTCGGCAAACAGCTTTTAGCATCATCTTCTCAGCTGCACTTTCTTCTCTTTTGGCAAAAACCATCACTGTAGTTCTGGCATTCATGGCTACCAAACCAAGTTCCAGAATGAGGAAATGGGTAGGGAAAAGTTTGATGAATTCCACTGCCCTTTCCTGCTCTTTTATTCAAGCAGGACTTTGCTTGGTTTGGCTAGGTACCTCTCCTCCATTCCCAGATATGGATAGCCACTCAGTAAATGGAGAAATCATTGTGGAATGTAATGAGGGCTCATCCACTTTGTTTTACTGTGCCCTGAGCTATATGGGCTTCCTGTCCCTTGTCAGTTTCACTGTGGCTTTCTTAGCCAGGAAGTTGCCTGATAGCTTCAATGAAGCCAAGTTCATCACTTTCAGCATGTTGGTCTTTTGCAGTGTTTGGTTGTCCTTTGTTCCAGCTTATCTAGGCACCAAGGGGAAATACATGGTAGCTGTAGAGATCTTCTCTATTTTAACCTCTAGTGCTGGATTGTTGTGTTGCATCTTTTTCCCTAAATGTTACATTATCATACTGAGGCCCAAGCTGAATAACAGGGAGCAGCTAATAAGGAGACAGAATAGAGGAAAATAAATCTATATCCTCCTTAATTTTTAATTTAAATGATAAGGTAACTTAGAAAAAAATCATATATATCAGTGATAGTTATTTTGACAATTATTATTCCAAGATTTATGGAATAAAATACTAAAATCCATTTCTCAATAAATCTGTTTCTTTCATTTTTATATCTTCTGCTGTAATTATTTCCAAATCTTCCTACAAGGTCACATCCTGAAAATTTCACAATAGAAAACTGTTATGTCATTGGATTGGATCCAGATTTAGTCACACTTACAGTAGATCCATGGGAATCAATTCGTGAAGTTAGTCATGACCTCCCCAAAATCACTGTGAGCTCCAAAATCATCATGACCGGAGCCATTTTTCAGAGCCAGGAGAATGTAAGAAGTGGCCACTCTTCTAGTTCCCTTATTACTTGTCATTTATGTTGGTTCTATTCAGTGGTATCCAAGAGGTTGCTTATACTCCCACTGATTCTTTTGCACCCTGCCAATTCTGTTACAGAAGTGCCCCCCACCACTTGCACAACAGCGATTTAGCACTTCCTAGAAGAAGCCATGAAATGAGCAGAAACTCTCAGTTTTGGAACAGGGCAGGTCAGAGGAGCTCACAAAAGGGCGATCTGCAACCCATCTCAATCCAAAACTGAGCGTTTCCGCTCATTTCATGGCTTCCTTTAGGAAGTGCTAAATTGCCATTGTGTAAGCAATGGAATCAGCAGGACCTACCACTTGCGGAAGGGAACTGGTGAGCCAGAAGGGATTTGGTGGGGGTGTAAGTGCTCTATTGGATACTGCCCACTGTGTCACTGTATCAAAGCTGATGTGCTTCTGAATTCCTGAGACTCTACCCGGAATAGTCGTTCTTTTGAATACATTTCCTTTATAAACTGTCCTTAACACATTTTCTTTATTAACTATCCTTTATAAATTATCCTTATTATTTTTTGTCCCTTTTTCTCCCTCTCATCAAAAGTCATGTGAGACATTCTGATGATCTGATTATTCTCACAAAGGCCTATTCTGTACACTAGGCCTAACCGGAGGCCAGGAAATACATCTTCTTCCGCTCTCCCTTTGCAATGCCCCCGCCCTGCAGGTTATGGTGCAAGAAGGGTGGTTGCCTTCTTTCGGTTTTGCTGTTTGGTCTGATTTCATGTTCTAGTAATCCAGTATTTTTGAAATTCATCATTTTCTTGCTATAGGAATTCTAACAGCTGTAAACAGATTCAAAAACATTTCTAAAAATTTCCCAAGTTACTTACCAATTTATAAAATAAGATGAATTTCTTCTTTGTATAATTATATGAATATGAAATAACATTAGAGTGTCTAATCACTAAATGTTATTCAGCTATTCAGGAGAGTAAGACAATACATTTTACTGCCCTCAGTCGTCAGGAGGTCTTCTGCTCTCTTACATTGCTGCAGTCTTTACCAAGACTCTGGTCAATGTGTCATGGTGGATAAGGCCACTTCTGATCAGGGATTTATCAACAACTTGATTAACCAGTATCCCCAAACATGGAAGGAAACAGCCTTTCTACAACTTGTTTGTTTGTTTGTTTGTTTATTACCTCTCTATACCTCCCCATAGCCGAGGCTCTCTGGGCAGTTTTCAAAGATTAAAAACATTAAACATTAAATTATAGTGAAAAACAAATCCCCACACAGTGTAAACATTTTAAAAACCATTTACATAAAACACAGAAACAAACAATATACACAAAGACAACATATAACTAAAAACAACATTGAGCAATCATCCATAAAAGACAAATCCAGGACAGATTCCTTGTCAGAATAGGCCACGTTTATCTCAGGTTATTGTCCAGACTTACTTTAAACATGTGAGTCCTTTGTCAAGCTCTTTTCCTTTATACAAAAATATAATACAAAGCAATATGCATATTAAAACAGAAATGAATAAAATGAATCAAAGAGTAGCCCCCAATATCCTGCATTCTCTTTTCAAATCCTACTGGCACTAATCTTGGGAACTAGTTGGTCCTAAAAAGCAGGCAGGGAGAAAAACATTAACTCCTGATGCGAACAGAACTGTCAGGAATGGACAGGAACCAAACTGTCTTACATTTCTGTATATAGTAGGGATGTCAGAGAATTTCGCCACAAATCTCAGGGAGGCCGAATGCCAGCGCATTCGGGCCCTGAAATCGGTGGCGAAATGGTCTGCCACCCCCCGGCGCCCCTCCTCCAGGACGGGACTTACCTTGGGCGAATCTCCCTGGCAGCGGCGGTGGCGGTGCGGCGGCCGGTCTTCCAACCAGCTGCCGCCGCCGCTATTTCCAGTGGAAAAAAAAAACAAAAAAACGTGATAGGCTACGTAAAGATTTACGTAGCCTATCACGGCTAGATTTTTTAAAAATACCGTGATAGGCTACGTAAATGTTTACGTAGCCTATCACGGCTGAGTAAAAAACAAAAAACAAAACTGCACGTACGCAAATGGCGGCGCCCATGGGCGCCGCCATTTGCGTTCCTTATTTTGGCACGTCTAGTCTACGTAAACATTTACGTAGACTACGGCGAAAATAAGGGGAACGCAAATAGCGCAGCATCTACGCTATTTGCGTTCCCCTTATTTTCGCTGTAGTCTACATAAATGTTTACGTAGACTAGACATGCCAAAATAAGGAACGCCATGGCGCCGTTTGTTTTTTGTGTTTTTTTACTCAGCCGTGATAGGCTACGTAAACATTTACGTAGCCTATCACGGCTGACTGCAGGGACGCAAATGGTGGCGGCTACGGCCGCCGCCATTTGCGTTCCCAGCCAGCCAGGATTCGCAGCGAGAGGGACGGGGCGCCTCCCCCGCACCGCAAATCAATTTCGTCATAAGGTAAGTGACTTTCGTACATCCCTAATATATAGTTTGGTTTGGATATTATGGAGTTAAATCATTTTGTATGCATGCTGGTCAGTAACAGCCAAAATGTCAAAAGTTGAGTTAATGATTGCTGGAATCAGGATGTGTGCTTAGTAAGCAAGGGCTTGCAGATGGCTCACAGTCCCAAAAAGTCTACGGACATCTAGGGCTTCTTTACACCAGCCTAAAACCCTGCATTTAAAATGGGGCTTTCTGCTTCTGTTTTAAATGCAGGATCACGACTGACTCCTTTACACATATTTCCTTTCCCCCCTCCCCCCTCCCCCCTCCCCCCTCCCCCCTCCCCCCTCCCCCCTCCCCCTTCCCCCCTCTTTCTCCCTCTATCTGAGTCCTCCATTATCATTGATCTCACTCATCTTCTTGCCACTTTAACTCTTTTCATGGAGGAAACTGATAATTTAATTATCAGGGGTAATTTGATAGCTCATTATCTGTGACCTATTTAAAAATGAAACAAAGGGCATTTAGTGCAGGAGACACCCTGGAGGGCCGCAGCAGGGTCATGACATGTAAAGAGCCTGGAAACTTCCATGAAGGAGCAATCTCAATTGCAGGATAAAAGCTCCATGTGAAGGAGCCCCTACAGAAGAAGAGGAGGTAAAGTATTAGGCAGGAGGTTCAACAAAAAGACAAGAAAGAGAAGGAATTTGCAGAAGGGTTTTGTTTTGCTTGTGGTGTGGAAAAGTCTATCCTGAAGGAAAAATACTTCAATTGGCAAGAAAATCAGAGGAGGGACACAGGGACTCAGCAGATAGGTATTTAGTGCAAAGGTGAGCCTTCCTGACTAGTCAGAGTTTCAATAGAACAGGCTATCTTCAGCATGACAGAGGACAGGATGAGAGTTTTAGAGAGAGGTTAGAAAGAAGGAAGAAAAAGAAACCAAAGGATTCATCTTGTGAGACAGCTGAACCCTGGAGGAGGATGGTCTTTTGACAGTAAAATATTGCTGAGAATAGATCTCAATGAAATAGGGGCACAGTCTAATTAGGATAGCTGGGTGTGTTTAACCCTGGTTATTTTATTCACCTATTGCTCTTACGGGGGGGGTTTCCCCTCTGTCTGTGAATGGTATCCATTTAGATGTTAAAACCTTTTTTAAAATAAAAAGGTTAAAATAAAACCTTTTTTCTATTAGCAAAATCTTTTCAGTAAACTTTTAATTTTTGTTGTTTAAAAACTTGAGTTCTCTTTTCTTGATGGGTTACCCCATTAGCCAATGGCTAAGAGCCACCCCCCCACACACACACACACACATCCATACTACCTAAAGCAGAAGACCCAGAGGGTTTTTAGGCTGTTTGGTGGAGGCAGCCAGGAAAAATAAAGATTTCCACTTGGTGGCAGTGGAAAGAATTTTAAAAAGGTATGGCAAAACTAAGTGGGTCACACTATTTTGCCTGGTCTCCCTTATACACATAGATCAGAGCATATTTGGTCTGGGACACCCTCTCTGTCTCTTTTTCAACAATGTTAAAGGTTTTTCTACTTTCTTTTCAAAAAGCTACTCTGTCCTTCTGTCTCCTAGCAACGAGTCTTATCTTCCCCCTGAAATGTAGACTTAGTGTTATTATTAAACAACATCTCTGATCTCAGAGGCTATCAGAGCCTAGACAGCAAACAACATGTCGCCATAGTCTTGCTGTTTTATAGTTGTCTCTTACTTTGTGAGCATATTATAAAAGGGAAAAAAGCAGAGTAAAATCGAAGCAGAGTAAAATCCAAGGTCCATCATGGAGTTTTCTTTCACATCCACTTAAGCCAACTTCCACTTGAGTCAATGAGGTTATTTATATGCCATTTACTAGTTGGACTTACTAGCATGACAAAGGCCCTGCCCTCTCCCTGAAGCCCCACTCCTCAGGTAAGAGAAGGGAAGCTTTCTCCATTGGGAGCCGCAGCCTCAAGGCACAGTGGAGGGGAAGATATAGCAGAGGGGAGGTTTAAAAACTTCCCCTCCCTGTGATTCTCCACACACACACTTCACAGCTGATTGAGAAACAGCTGAGCACTGGCGAAGAGGAAGCTGCTCCAAAGAATTCCTCACCGTGGATTTGAGAAAAGGGACCATCTGAAGGAGTCTTCACACTGCACAGAGAGGAAACATTGTGCGCATGGTATGCACAAAGGGGACCACATTCTTCCTGCGTCCCCAGCTTGCTTGGATTTCTCTCTTTGCACTGAGAAAGAGGAGCCCTTTTCTTAGGGCATGGAGTGGAAACGCAGTGAGAGATAAGCAGGGAGAAAGCGAGAAAGCATGAATGCCCATGAATATGCTCGCTGCATGGGCCATTTAGGGCCCCACAGCTTCTCTGGGCCCTAAATGACCCATTAAGGTCCCTGGCATCTCCAGTCAAAAGGATCTTAGGCACCAGAGCTATGAATGAATAACATTTATTGCATTAGTCCTTAGACCATAGCAAACAGAGCTATGAAAAAACTCTCTCTGAAAACCTTGGCAAGCAACGGGCAATCAAAGCACCAAGCTACCCTTGCCATGAAAACCTGGGCCCAGAAAAATCTTTTAGTAACACATCCTCCACCCCACCCCACACACCCCACACACACACAGTGTCACTCACAATTCAAATTGCAAGCACTTTGGGGCAGAGACCTTTAGTTTTTGCTAATGTTCATTTGTAAACCATAATATTTCATTAATAAATACTTTTAAAAAGAACATAATAATGTTAATAAGCATAAATGGAATAAAAATAATTGGAAGTGATCTGTTCAAAGAACTGTATAATGAGATGATAAGGCCGAGCTTCTGCATTTAAATTTGCCATTAAAACGCTACATTTGAGTGAGCTAAATTTTATTTTAAATTTGAGTGAGCTGTGGCTGAACGTAACTCTCTGTGCCACTTATTTATTTTTATCCCTCAAAGAAGAAAATTATAAGTGTAGGATACAGGAATATGCTGCTTGAAGTTTTTGTCATGCATGATGCAGCTTCAACTACTAACAACACACTGGGGAAGTGATATGAATTACTAGTTTCCATTCTGTTTCTCAATGGATTTCCAGAGCCCGCTGGCAAGATCAACAATTATCATCTAGAAAAAGCTACAAAACTCCACACGTCGTTCAGTTCTCAGTGTAGGCATAACCAGGGCACTTCCGTTCTTGTGTATGAACAATTCCATTTTACATTGTAGGTATATTTCCAGCATCTGATTCTACATGTTTTTTTAATCCAAAACAGTATACTGCGAGTACCCTTCTTCATCAAACATTCTCCTCGGCCAGTTAATCTGGCACTGCCCAGTTTCTTGCTCTGGAAAATTGGACCTTAATAATGAGTTATGAATAAACTGCCTTACCCTAATATAATGTTCCCTGCATTCTTCTGAGCAAGTGTTTTGTATTGCTCTTCATATTTGCAATGACCTAGCCTCATCCATCATTACTGCTTTTTAACAATTCTAATTTATGTAATTTTTGAAATGGCTGGGGATTCTCAAAGTAGCATATTTTTCTTTGTACACCACTGCAAAGTTGTTGTTACCTATAGCTGAACAGCTACATATGATGATTTTAAAAAAAGCATGAAGCCTATAATTCTCACTCAGTCGTAGTGACTAAAGTGAGGAGATAAAGATAATATACTGTTGAGGGACACTGATGGACACAGAGACATTATTAAGTATAATATCATGGCTCTTGCACTCAGGTTGCCCAAGAGGCCAAGAAGTAAATCAGTATAGCAATGGAATCATCCGGCATTGAAGGGAAGCTGTAGCAAAACTGATAATAGAAACACATAACAAGCTGTCAGTGGAAACATGGGAGTTGATTTTTGGAAAGGATGTTTTGTCAACGGAATCATGTTGGTGTTGGTGTTGCTGCTTCCACTGCTATGTTATACTGCTTGCAAGACACATTCTAGTAATTGCACCACATCTGATGATCCCCTCCCAATTCCTCACGAATTTTACCAGCCAGGTGACCTTGTCATAGGTGGGATTGTTTCTCAGGTCTTCTTCCTCTATGATAACCTCTCTTTCATGGAACAGCCTTCACAGACGTTGCGTGATGAACCTATGTAAGGAATAATTTCTTCTCTCTTGCTTTCTGTAATATGTTCAGGTCATAATAACTGAAAATGGGTCAGTAATTTATGTACTTATTGATGTGACAAACATGGCATTCTAGCCACATTAGGGCTTGTTAATCATTTTTTCCCCTCGGCCTCCTACATTGATTTGTTGGATACAAGCTACTAGAGTTTTTCTTTGCCTGGCCATCAGAATGAATGGATCATGAACATTTCCATAAGGCAGCCTTCCCTGACCAGGAGCCCTCCAGATGTTTTGGACAACAACGCCTGGCATTCCTAAACATTGGCCATGCTGGCTGGGCCTGATGGGAACTGAAATCCAAAATATATAGAGGGAACCAGGTTGGGGAAGTCTGTTCTTGGTTTCTGCAGAAAAAACACATTGTGGATTGTGCACATATTTTGTTTTTGACACATCACTCCTCATTCCCTGCCATCCTTTTCCTACATCTCTGCCCCCTCTCATGCACTTCCAGTCTTCTCATTATTATTTTAAATGTCATTTCATATTATTATATTTTAGAAATACCACCGTGTTTCATTCCTCCTTTACACCCCTGTAATTTCCCTGGGCTATTTACAGAGGGACAAGGCTGGGTTTATTGTTGACACATGATGCACATTTGAGAGGAACCCACAAGCACATCTGACTTCCTAATCAGAGAAGGTCTATGATGTAGGCATTTGTAGACACAGGCTTGTCGGCACATATTCAAACGTTTACATTAAAAAGTGCACAGGTATCATAGGGGTGAATGTTTTTTAAAGTCATTTGTGAATTGGCCCTCTGGCACCATCCACTGTTCTGACATATCTGGGGTGTTGCCTTCAAAGGTAGATGAGTTTATGGAAGATTATAATGCTCGCCTGCTTCTTCCTACTTGCAATATCTTCCCCCATTGAATATCCTTATCCTTTCCAAAAGCTAATGAGCACATCATGCCTTACTTATGAGCTATTTCCTGATTTTTGTCACTTTTGTTATTGCTCTTTGTATGCAAAGGGACTGACTCCAAGAAATGCATGTCATAGTTTATTCAGCGCTACAATTATCCCAAAACATTTTGAATGCTTAGCACTTCATTGGAGAAATAGATATTCAGATGTCTTCCATTTTTACTTCCCTCTACTATCCCCCCCCCTGCTGTGTTATCTGATTTTAAGCTACACTTCAGTGCTGAAAAGTGAGAACATGAAGGTGACTGATGACAAAGAGTACAAATGCAGGTTGTGGTTGTTGCTTGGTTAAACAGCCTGTACTTCTTATCACAGTTCCGTGCCTAAGAACTACCAGCATGTCCTGGCCTTGGCATTTGCTGTAAAAGAGATCAATGAGGATCCACAAATCTTACCCAATCTCTCTCTGGGGTTCCATATTCTCAATAGCTACTATGCGGCAAGGATGACCTTTAAGGCAACCCTGAACCTTCTTTCCACACAACATAGGTTTCTCCCCAACTTCAAGTGTCACAACCAGAACAATCTGATAGCTCTCATTGGAGGCTGCCTCTCTGAAACCTCTGCCAATATGGCCATCATTTCAGCAAACTATAAGACTCCACAGGTAAGCTGTATGTGTGGGCATATGGAGATTTCACAAGTGTGACAAAACATCTTCATGTCAACAAAGCATTGACAAAGGGAACCATGATCTTTTGGTTAGCAAACTGGTTAATGCAGGCAAGCTGATGATCCCATTGAGTCGATTCACCACTTGTTGGAAAGCCATACCAAATAAAGTCTCAAGTCCACATCAAAGTGGAAGGAGGTATTGACTGGGGTGCCTCAAGGTTCTGTACTGGGCCCATGTTTTTCAATATTTTTATCAATGACCTAATGAAGGGGTGGGGGGGATCATTAAACTTGCAGATGGTACCAAACAAGGAGGGGTTGCTAACAGCTCAGTAAACAAGGATAAAATTCAAACTGGCCTTAATAAAACTGAAATCTGGGCTGAAACTAACAAACTGGAATTTAACAGAGATAAATGCAAATGTCTGCATTTAGACAAAAATGGAATACAAACCTGCACAGATATGGGACACTTGGTTTGTCAGAAGTAAATGTGAAAAAGATCTCAAGATTATAGTCAATAGTGTAATACTTCTGTGAAGGAAAAACAAGGCTAAGGCTGCAAGCTTATACACACTCTCCTGGAAGTAAGCGCCATTGAACTCGTGCATAGGATTGCCGTATAATGCAGTGTCATGTGGCATTAATAGAAACATAGTTTCCAAGCCACAAGAAGTAAGAGTTTCACATTATTTCACACTAATCAGACCACCAGTGGAGTACTGATTCCAGTTTAGGCACTGCGCTGTATGGGTACAGGCAAATTGGAATGGGTTCCAGAAACCAAGTCCTATGAGCAAAAGACATAAAGAAATTTGGTGTGTTTAGCCCAGAGAAAAAGAGATTGGGGGGGGGGGGTCATAGGAACACTGAATCAGCCCATTGGTCCATCTAGAGGCCCTCAAGGTTTTCAGGCAGGATTTTTTCCTAGCCCAACCAGGAGATGCTGGGGATTGAACCTCAGATCTTCTGTATGGAAAGCATGTGCTCGACTACAGCAAATACCTGAATGGCTGTAACATAGAACAGGGCAAAGACTTGTTCTCTGCTCCACAGAGAACAGGCCTAGAGTGTGGTTCAATATTGGGTACCACTTCTCAACAGTAAACACAGTTGAACAATGGAGCCTATTACACATAGGGGGCTCTCCATTTCTGGCAGAGGCTGTGCAGCAGTTAGTTGGGGATTTCTAATTCTGAATATCCTGAATCACATGGCATATTGTTGGACTTGATGTCCAACAGGATCCCCTGCAACTCTTATGTTTGTATGATTTAACATTTCCTTATAATCCATCTGACCAAAAAAACTTATATTCAGCTCACCTATGGATCATTTTTGCCAGAACCAAGTGCCAAAATCCTATTCCCATTTTTGTACCAGATGGTCCCAAATGAAGCACAACAGTACATGGGAATTTTGGAGTTACTTCAGCATTTCAGATGGACGTGGATTGGGCTCTTTGCTGTAGATGATGACAAAGGGAACAGGTTTTTACAGAGAATGGTGCCGATGCTTTCCCAGAATGGCATTTGTTATGCCTTCATAGTCAGAATACCAAAATGGGATTATCTGGATGAGATGATAGGTGTGATTTTACAGCACTGGGAAAGCTATGGAATCATCATGGAGAGAAAAGCTAATGTTTTTGTTGTATATGGAGAACCTCCGTCCTTTCAGGTATTGAGAGTGTTAGTGTTTCTAGCACCCTTCTTGTCATTGCCCCCCCTGGGTAAAGTGTGGATTATTACATCCCACTGGGATTTTGCATCACTCTCTTTTCAAAAGATATGGGATACACAAACCTTCCATGGTTCTATATCCTTCGCTGTTCACTCAAATCAGCCACTAGGATTCCAAAAATTTGTCCAGGTGATAAGACCTTCCTGGGCCAAAGGAGATGGTTTCATCCAGGACTTCTGGCAACAGGCATTCAACTGTTCATTACATATGTCTAATGTGATGGAGGAAAGCAAAAAATTCTGCACAGGGGAGGAGAAGCTGGAGACTCTTCCTGGAATTTTCTTTGAAATGAACATGACCGGCCACAGCTATAACATCTACAATGCTGTCTATGCTGTGGCACATGCTTTGCATGCCATATTTGAGTCCAGCTCCAAACGCAGGGCATGGGTAGAACTAGAAGGAGGAAGGCTAGCATTTCAGAATGTGCAACCATGGCAGGTAATTGCACTTCAACACTTCTTTAAAAAGTAGATTAGCTTACAATCTAGAGTAAAGGGGGACTCTAATTCTGCATAAAACAATGACAGGAAAATGGCTTGTTTGTTTTTTCAAATCTATTTGGATTAGTAGTGCCAGCCCCATTGGGTTGGATCCAGATTTAATAATGCTTAGAGTAGACACAGAGAAACAAATGGGACCAATGGGACTAAGTCTGGATCCAACCCATTATAAACAAATGATTTTTTTAAAAATAATTATATCCAGCGATCCACATGGAGCCAACTAGAGGGAAATGGCGGCTAGAAAGATAGAGGATTGTATCCAGAATCTGCCAGATGGAAGGGTTCTGCTCATGGGAAGTGCCTCTGCCCGATTTTCAGGGATCCCCCTTTCCCTATATACACACACACGACAGCTCATCCCATCCAAAGTGTTCCTTGATCCCCTCTGTTGCATTTTCAGGGGGATGAAAAGGCTGCTGTGGAGAAAAGTGTTTGGAGAGGTCTGCTTCCACCAGCCTAGTTGCACTCACCTAAATCCAAATTCAACCCCAAACCACATATACTGTACAAAAAAGGAGTTAACCAGCTGTTGGTTGAAAAGGCTTTTGTAAAGCTTGCTGTAGTAATTTCAAGACCCAGTTGTCCTTTTGTTCATATTCTCTTTCAATCTAGCTCCATCCATTTCTAATCAGCATCTTATTCAACAACAATGCTGGAGACACTGTGCATTTTAATGAAAATGGAGAATTAGTTTCAGGGTTTGATATTACAAACTGGGTGATGTCCCCCAATGGCTCGGTGGTTAGAGTAAAAGTTGGAATACTGGATCCTCAAGCTTCTCCTGGCACTATGTTACAGATTAATGATGACCAAATTCTGTGGCATAAAAGCTTTAATCAGGTGAGCCTTAACTGGAGATGCAATTATACATCTCCCTCTTCATTGTGATCTTCACATCAGGGCTTCCTAGCTGTCCCTTCAACCTTACCTCCCCCCTTTACAACTCCCTGAATACTCCGTTTGTGTTTACTTTAATTGTTGTTCTGGTGAATTCTGTACATCACCCTGTCATTTCCTAATGAAAGGTGTGTGTGTGAGAGAGAGAGAGGGAGGGGGGAAGGAAAAAATCATTCTTAGCCTGTTCATTCTTCTGCTTCCCTGCCTGCCAGTTGATTATGATGATCATAGTTCCTTTCCTTCTTTTTAAAGTAGTAATAAAAGGAAACAATGAAGTCAAACTTTTCTACTTTGCATATGTTACCCACCTGTCCTGACAGAGCTCACAGTAGACTTTTGACATCATGCATTCATGTTTAGGAAAATAAATCAATAGAAATTTGCTGTTTTGTGACCAAACATTGCAATATAGACAATGGGACAGTTAGGTAATTTTAGACTCTGGACATCAAGTTGGGGTGGTGTGAGTGCCCTTTGGAGCAGTGGGACTGCACTTTGGATGGCTATGTGTATTACTTCACTTAATTCAAGAAATGGTAATTCAGCCCTTCTGCATTTGGAGCCCTTCCGGTTCATTTTGCTGAGTGGGACCCTGGACGGGTGCCCCAAACTCCTGCTCTCATTGCACTACTACACTTAAGCCAGTTACAATACTTCTGAATACATCTTATTGCATTCCAGCTCTAATTCTGCTAAAAGGCCAACAATCTCTGATTATTTCATGAACTGATTTCTGGGGGGAAATCAAGGTCCAGGTCTCATCTCCAAAGCCCCTTTATCATCTTGCTAGTTATTCACATGTTCTAAGAATGGCCAGCAATGCATTTTCACTGGTCATGCTTATGGCTGAAGTATTACTCTATTAATCAAATCAATAAGCACATTGTTATTTATCCAGTATGGCTTAGTGGATATCAATACCCATGTGAACTGCAGCAGCAAGATAGATGCTGGTTAGATTCAGATTTAGATACTTAGAGTAGACCTGTTGAAATCAGTGGAACTTAACTTAGTTATGACTAACTTAAGTCTCATATTCAGTGGTCTTCAGTAATATTGACCATGGTATCAACCGCTAACAGTAATATTGACCATGATATCAACTGCTACAGCAGCTGCCATTTATGTTCCCTATTTTTCGCCGTTCTAGCCTACATAAATATTTACGTAGGCAATTATGGCGGGAAAAAAAGGGAGCCGCAAATAGCATAGTGGGCGCTATTGCAGGGGGGGGGGGTTCGCCGTTTTATCCTACGTAAATATTTACGTAGGCTTTTACGGTGGAAAAAAAAAAGAAACGCAAATAGCGCCCACTACACTATTTGCGGTTCCCTTTTTTACGCTGTAATTGCCTACATAAATATTTACGTAGGCTAGAACAGCGAAAAATAGGGAACGCAAATGGCAGCCACCATAGCCGCAGCCATTTGCGTACTCCGTTTTTTGGGGGGGGATGCCGTGATAGGCTACGTAAATTCTTACATAGCCTATCACAGCAGCCTGGAAGGATGCAAATAGCAGCCGCTATGGCGGCCGCCATTTGCGTCCACAGCAGCCCGTCCACGGCTGGAAGTCTGGCTGCAGATGGCCCTGGCCAGCTGCTCCATGGAGCCGCCACGGAGCAAAGCCAGCCGGGCAAGATTCCGGTGGGGAGAACCGGATCGCCTCCCCCCCATCAAGGATTCTGGGGGGAGGGACAGAGCGCCTCCCACCCAGCGGATGCCCCAACCAGAACCAGGTAAGTGATTCGTACATCCCTAGTCCAAAACAGGGCAGCAAGATTGTTAGCAGGGACTGGCCAACAAGATCACATTATACCAGTACTTTTCCAGCTGTGCTGGCTGCTAGTCCATTTCCGGGCCCAATTCAAAGTGCTGGTATTAACATCCAAAGCCCTAAATGGCTTGGAGCCAGGTTATCTGAAGGATCAGTTCCTCCCACATGTACCTGCCCAATCCCTAAGATCATCTTCAGGGGTCCTTCTCTGGGAGCCCCTGACAAAGAAAGTGAGGTGGGTGGCTACCAGGAAAGGGACTTTTTCTGAAGTGGCACCCTGGCTGTGGAATGAGCTCCCTAGAGAGGTTCTCCTGGCATCTACGTTGTGTTCTTTCCAGTGCCAAGTGTGCTCTTTTTTATTTTTCCAGCATTTTAGTGACCTAGTCTTTTAGCTTTGCTGTTTTAAATCTGTTACTGTATTTTAAATCTCTGAATTGCTGTTAGGTTTTATTGTGGTTATATTTTATACTGTATTTTTGCGATTTTATATTTTATATTGTTTTTATGCTGTACTTTGTGGTTTAAATTTTTGTCAGCCACCCAGGCAGCTTCAGATACTGGGTAGTACAGAACTGTAATAAATAAATAAATAAATAAATAAATAAATAAATAAATAAATGGGTCTACTCTAAGGATGACTAAATCTGAATTTAAGCCAAGATTACTGGAGAGGAGGAAACTCCCCACCATCATCCTCTGTTGAAACAGAAGTCCATGGAGATGGTACACACAGCAATTAGATCATGTGATTTCTAACTTAGGGATGGTGTGGATGCCTGATTGGGTCCAGGAATCCAGTGCACTCCCACCGCCCATGCCCCTGAGCTGTGCCCACCAAGCCCCTACCCACACTCAATCCCCCCTCCCCATGATCGCTGAGCCGCCGGCACTCACCTGAGACCTGTCCTGTAATCCTGCATATATGGGCAATTCATGGCACTATTTTTCATACAACTAGATGTGTGCGTGTGACGATCATTTTTTTCCACACAATACTGACTGCGGTGCTGGAGGATGGGTTCCGGGTGAGTGCGGATGGTTTGGCGACTGGCAGGGGCTGGGCAGGCACCGGTGAACCCGACAGGGGGTGGGCGCTCATCCATCCCAACTCCAGCTGCCAAGCATCTAAGGCTCACAGACCCGCAAGGGGTTCTCTTGAGAATGGGCCAGATGATCCCTGGCTGAAAAAGAGTTTGATTGGCTAGCCTAGAACAGACCTTTCTACTGCCTGTGCAATGCATTTATCTACCAGGAAAGGGGGTCATTTGTTTCTCTCAGTTCAAGCTGGAACAACATTTGGGGGTTTGTAAAGTTTGCCTCAGGTTTGAGGCAAGTTTTAATGAGCCTCTGAAGTTTCCCTACTTAACAGAAGTCTTAGCCAGCCTTATCTCTTGGAGAGCTGGCAGAGGACAGTCCAAGTCTGGTTTAAAGATACAGAACTGTAAGGAGCGAGAGCACCAGTGGCCTTGACATTGCCCAACAACAGTTAGTTAGCTGGACCTAGAAAGCTGACTGAGCAGGCACAGAGGTCACCTGGTCAGACTTCTATGGTGAGATGTCTTGTATTTCTATTTAAATAACAGGGATTTTTTCCCCTAACTGTGTACCTCTCCATATACATTTTAATATGCAAATTTTATGCAAATTTTATGCAAATCACTGTCCTCTTTTTCGGGTGATGCAATTCCTCTTTCTGGCCATGCATTATGTGGCCACTGTATTTGTAAAGCTCCACTGTAAAGCTCCACTGAGAGCCAGTGTGGTGTAGTGGTGAGAGTGATGGACTGGGAGCCGGGAGATCCGGGTTCTAGTCCCCACTTGGCCATGGAAGCTCACTGGGTGACTTTGGGACAGTCACAGACTCTCAGCCCAACCTACGTACCTCACAGGATTTTGGTTGTGAGGATGAAACGGAGAGGAGGAGGATAATGTAAGCCTACTTGGGTTCCTTGCAAGAGGAAAAAAGGCGGGATATAAATGCAATAAATAAATAAATAAGCACACAAACAAACAAATAAATCTCAGGCTTTAATGAGCCCCTGAAGCTCCCTTCCAAAACCAACTTGGGAGAAATTTGCTGCACATCTCTATTGACAACATGCAATCATTGCCAACAGCCCACTATGAGCAGCACAGTACAGACTTTCTGAAGACATGGGCTCTTACTGTTACTCACTCTCCACGCTCTCCACAGGTGCTGCCCCTTTCTGTGTGCAACAACAACTGCTACCCCGGCAAAAGCAGGAAAAAGAAGGAAGGAGAGAAATTTTGCTGCTATGACTGTGCTCCATGTCCAGAAGGGATGATCTCTTACCAGAAGGGTAGGAGGCATAATGCACAGAGATATTGCCATTATATAAAGTATTTCTTGTCTGTCTGTCTGTCTATCTATCTATCTATTTGTTTATTTGAAGAATGTGGATGCCCTGAGTCTATATGAAGGCAGTTCTGAATACATTTTTTTAAAAGAATCAACCAAATAAAATATTTTAAAAGAGAGAGAGGGATGATAGATCTGATTTCATTAAAGTCTTAGTAAGCGCAAACCAGTGTCATATATTAGACAGGCTAGATGCCTGTCAAAATAAAAAGGGGCAGAGAGGAAACAAAATTGGCATCCCTTGGCATGGAGTTCCACAGCCTAGGTGCTGCCACTGAGAAGACTGTAACCTAGATCTCAGCCAATCAGAACTCCAGTGAGACCCACTTCAAGATATCAGTGCAAGGGTAGATTCATATAGGAGGAGGTGGTCCTTTAGATAATCAGTCCCTAAGACATTTAGGATTTTAAAAACCATCACCCAGAAAGTTGAGTTAGGCTTGAAAATGGATTGTAAGCCAATGAAACAGCTTTAGCAAGCCAGGCACACACTCCCAATAATTGCCTCCAGTTAATGTATGACCCTGTCACATTTTGGAAAGCTGAAGTTTTCAAACACTTTTCAAATGCACCGCCAGGTAGAGGTCATTGCAGTAATGCTATCTTGATATAACACAGGAATATATCACCATAACCAGATACACTTTCTCTAATAACAGTTGCAGATGGACATGGACCCCCTTGGTTACAGTTGCCACCTGATCATCCAGAAGCAAAATTGGTAAAAATGCTGTAAAGAAATTTAGTAACACTAATCAAATGATGGTTTTATTTCCATTTCTCTTATTCATTACATATTATATCTTGTTTTTCCATCATCGAACTCTAGGCAGTGTACATAAGGCTTACAGGAAATGCATGCAGAATAAGATGACCAATGACTATTAATCTTGAAGGCTACATATTCTGTCCACAATCAGAGGCAGTATGAATACCAGCTGCTGCAGAGCTCTTGCAAAATGGTGGTGTTCTGCCAGTGTTCTGCTTGTGGGATTCTCCTAGGCATCTGGTTGGCCAATGTGCAAGCAGAATGCTGGAATAGATAGGCCATTGGTCTCATTCAGTGCAGCTTTTCTTATGTTAGCTGATCAGACTCAGATGCCTGCAACTTCAGAAGGATAGCTGTATTATATGCCCACAGAACATGCCCTGGAATTAAAGTGCTCCCCAATCTAGAATGACAGCAATTTATTAATAAAACCATCAGCAGCAGCAACAACAAAATACTCTGAATGTAAAAAGGTTATCCCAGTAACTCTTACAACAGCCATGAAAGGTTAGTATTATTATTACTTCCTAGGGATGAACGAAAGTCACTTACCTTTTCGCGGAATCTTTCGCGGTGGGGGGGGCGCTCTGTCCCTCCCCTTGGAATCCTCAATGGGGGGGAGGAGATCCGGTCCTCCCACCTGGAATCCTTGACGGCCAGCTCCGGGCCGACTGCAGCCAGATTTCCGGCCGTGGACAGGCTGGTGCGGACGCAAATGGCTGCCGCCGTAGTGGCCACCATTTGCGTCCAGCCAGGCAGCCGTGATAGGCTACATAAGAATTTACATAGCCTATCATGGCTAACCCCCCCCAAAAAAAACACTGAGCGTAAGCAAATGGAGGCAGCTACGGTGGCCACCATTTGCGTTCCCTATTTTTTGCCGATTTATCTTACATAAATATTTACATAAGATAAATCGGCGAAAAATAAGGAATGTAAATGGTGGCTGCTGTAGCCGCCATTTGCGTACGCTCAGTGTTGGGGGGGGGTTAGCCGTGATAGGCTACATAAATTCTTACATAGCCTATCACGGCTGCAAGGATGGCAATGGCGGCAGCAGCAGCCCGCCAGGAGACCAGCCACCACCGCTGCCACCACCGCCACCACCGGAACCACCTCCGCTGAATCCGCCGTATCCGCCCCAGGTAAGTGCCATCCTGGGGGGTGGGGGGGGCAGGAGGCCGTTCTGCCACGGATTTCAGGGGGCCGAATGCACTGGCATTCGGCCTCACTGAAATCCGTGGCGGAATTCTCCGCCATCCCTACACCTATCAAATGAGGGATAAGGTGGAAAAAGAATGACTTTTGCCAAAGGCTACCTACAAAGTTCATAACTTGAAATGAGATGTGAATCAAGGATCTCCCCTGTCCCACATGAACACCAGTTCAGAATGATCTACAAACTCTTTTGAAGGCAGAAGAACTGTTAGGTAAATGCTGGCCAACATCTTGAAATAATTAATAAGCTCTTCCTTTATTTCAGACATGGATGCCTGCAACAAATGCCTAGAAGATCAGTTTCCCAACAAGGACAAAACTCAATGCATTCCCAGGGTCCTAAGCTACCTCTCTT
This sequence comes from Heloderma suspectum, assembly GCF_057233095.1. Classification (NCBI taxonomy): domain Eukaryota; kingdom Metazoa; phylum Chordata; class Lepidosauria; order Squamata; family Helodermatidae; genus Heloderma; species Heloderma suspectum. The sequence continues at coordinate 86,925,590 of NC_139463.1, read as the reverse complement.
ATGAAGAACCTTTAGGCATCATCTTGACTATCTTGGCAATTTCTTTCTCTTTGATCACAACGTTCGTGCTGGGAATCTTTCTGAAGCACAAGGACACCCCCGTAGTCAGAGCCAACAACCGGAGCTTCACCTACATCCTCCTCATCTCCCTCTTTCTTTGCTTCCTCTGCACATTGTTGTTCACTGGGCAGCCTGGAAAGACAGCCTGCCTTCTCCAACAAATGGTTTTTGGCATTGTCTTCTCTGTGGCCCTTTCCAGCATCTTGGCAAAAACCATCACTGTGGTTCTGGCATTCATGGCTACCAAACCAGGATCCAGGATGAGGGAAAGGGTGGGGAAAGGACTGGCCAATTCTATTGCCCTTTCCTGCTCCTTGATTCAAGCAGGCATTTGTATAGTTTGGCTAAGTACATCTCCGCCATTCCCAGATGTGGACACACACTCATTGGATGGGAAAATCATTCTGGAATGCAATGAGGGCTCTGCTTCCATGTTTTACTGTGTCTTGGGCTATTTGGGCTGTCTTGCAATTGTCAGTTTCATTGTGGCTTTCTTAGCCAGGAAGTTACCTGACAGTTTCAATGAGGCCAAATTTATTACTTTCAGCATGGTGGTGTTTTGCAGTGTTTGGTTATCCTTTGTTCCATCCTACCTGAGCACCAAAGGAAAATACGTGGTGGCTGTGGAGATCTTTGCCATCTTGTCCTCCAGTGCTGGATTACTGGGTTTCATCTTTTCCCCTAAATGCTACATCATTGTACTGAGGCCTGAACTGAACAACAGGGAGCACCTAGTAAGAAGGAGAAAATGAAAGAATATGTTTCTCTCCTAACAGTGAGATGTATTTTACTGGAAATGCTGATGGCAGAGATGTCATAAGAGTTTGAAAATGGGTGTTTGCATCTTGTAAGAAGAACTGAGTGGCATAGGCAACCTCAGAAGGGTCCCCATCTTAAGTGAGCTTACACACTCTCCAGCCTATCATGCCTGCTTCCCTGTCCCCAGTGGGGGCGACCATAACTTGTAGCCTGAGAAGATGGGAGATGTGCACTGAGCTTGTCCTCTTTCCCTTGTGGCTGTTAGTAAAGTGAAGTAGGGATGTACGAAATCCCTACCTGGCTCCGCTCTGGTCAATCTGCAGTGTGGGGGAGGCACTCCGTCCCTCCCACCGGAATCCTCCCCGGCCAGCTCTGCTCTGCGGCGGCTCCATGGAGCCGCCAGCCAGGGCCAGCCACAGCCAGAGTTCTGGCCACTGCCAGACTGCTGCGGCCGCAAATGGCGGCCGTCGTAGCAGCCACCATTTGTGTCCTTGCAGTAAGCCGTGATAGGCTATGTAAGTATTTACGTAGCCTATCATGGCAAAAGGTAGCCACGAAAATGGCTGCCACTATGCCATTTGCATGGCCACCTTTTGTCTTGATAGGCTATGTAAATACTTACGTAGCCTATCATGGCTTACTGCAAGGACATTGCAAACTGCCATTTGCGCCCCTGCTCTTTGCCGTGATAGGCTATGTAAGCATTTACATAGCCTATCATGGCTTACTGCAAGGACGCAAATGGCAGCCGCTATGATGGCCGCCATTTGCGGCCATAGCAGCTCAGCAGAGGCCGGGAGACCAGCCGGAGCTGCCGCTGCCGCTGCCGCATCCACCACCACACCCACTGCTACCGGAGCCGCAGGAGCCGCCACCAGGTACGTTCTGTCCTGGGGGGGTTCCGCGAGGTGGCGGGGTGCAGGAGGCAGTTTCGCCACGGATTCCAGGGGGCTGGATTCTGAAGAATCCAGTCTCACTGGAGTCCATGTTGGAATTCTCTGACATCCCTAAAGTGAAGACTTTGCCATCATAATGGTCTGGTGTCGTTTTGCATGAGGGCTTTGTAGTTCAGCTCACATGACTGTTGATGGAAAAGATGCTGCCAGCATAATCACACTGGCAGCCTCTTCTTCACTTTAGAAACAGTTGCAAGCAAAGGAGTGCTGGCCCAGCAGGTCTGCAAGTTTCAAGAGTCTGAACCCAGCAATTACATGTTCAAGGGTCCACATGTTGCAACGTAATCAGGCAAAAGGCAGGTCACGGGCAACAAGGTCCCAAGGCAATACAGCAGACAAGGAGCAGGCAGAAGAAGAGTCAGAGTTCAGTCCAGAAGTACACATGATAGGAAGACGTCTGGAGTCAAGGCAAGGGAAGCTGGATTCAGGAAGGTCTGGTCAACATTGTCTCCAGAAACTCTCTCACCCTTACCCTGCTGCTTTTATTCACAGGCTGTCAGAACCACAGCTAAGCTTCAGCTGCTCTTAGTGACTGCAGCTGAAAGGGTTCTCCTTGTGAGCAAGCCTCCTATGTTTGAATAGACCTTGTTCTTACAAGGAGGCCTCTGGCTCAGTTTGCACTCTTGAGCTCTGGTGTTCTTGGGCAGCATCTCTGCTGAGGGCTTGGAGGTTTCCCTGCCTTCATCTCCAAGGCAGGGTCCTTGTCATCCACAGGTGATACCCTCATGTAGTCAGCCCTGAGGGGCCAGGTTTTTCCTGTTCTACTAGCAGATCTTGGGCATTGCTGGTGGTGGGTGGTTCCTGGTCCTGCAGCTCTTCCTCCAAGAAGGAATCTTCCAGTGGAGGCAGGACAAACACCGTCTTTAAAGGAGCCATTGCTGCTGTCAGATACTTGCCTTGGCCTCCAGGATGTGGATTTTCCCCTCTTGTGGATAACTTCTCTCATGGATTTCAAAGGGACCTAATTGCAATTCACTATATCTTGTGCAAAGAGAAAAGTCACTGGAAAAGACCCTGATGCTGGGAAAGATTGAAAGCAAAAGGAAAAGGGGACGGTAGAGATGGCTAGATAGCATCACCAATGCAATGAATATGAACTTGAGCACGCTCCGGGAGAGAGCGCAGGACAGCAAGGCCTGGCGTGCTATGGTCCATGGGGTCACGAAGAGTCAGACATGACTTAACGACTGAACAACAACAACAAATGTCTTGAATCCAATTTATTTCTCTCAATCAGGGGTGCCTGGGGGCCAAATCCAGCCCTCTTGGGGTCTCAATCTGGACTTCTGGAGTTCCCCAGATGGCCTGCAACCTACTCCTGGCCTCACCCAATTTCCTCTGACCACCAATCAATTGGTTTCCCACTAACTATAAAGGGTGTTAAAGGCTTAAAGCCCTTACTGGAATTAATCTTTATGCTAAAATATGCTGGAATTTTTGGTATTTTGCCCACACACTAGGGATGTCAGAGAATTCCACCCAAATTTTAAATGGGATCAAATTCTGACAAATCTGGTCCGCAGAATCCTCCTCAGAACAGGGTGGCCCAGTCAACCTGGACCGGAGCTCATGTGGACCCTTTTTTTTTTTTGTCCACCGATTTTACAAAAATAATCATGAAAAGAAATCCATAAATAAGAAATGGGGGAAGAAGAACGCAAATGGCTTTACCCTTTTTATGAGGCATTTTCCCTGTGACCCAAGGCTTTCTTTTGCTGGGGCTCAGTTGTGAAGTCCACGGAAATCCTCCATCTTTTCTGTTTATTGTCTGTGGAGGTGAGGTCAGGTCAGGTCAGGTCAGGTCCGGTCAGGTCAGATGAGGTGTGGTCAGGACAAGTCCACTGAGGTCAGGTGAGGTCAGGTCCGGTCAGGTCAGGTAAGGTGAGGTCAGAACAGGTCCAGTAACATCAGGTAAAGTGAGGTCAGATGAGGCGAGGACAGGTCCGTTGAGGTCAGGTCAGGTCCGGTGAGGTCATATCAGGTCCGGTGAGGTCACGTGAGATCAGGTGACCGGAAGTTATGTGGGGAATCCCCACAAAGGGCTTTACCCTTACAGAGACTGACAGTGGGCGCACAAAAAGGATTTTTCAGCGATACTTACAAAATTATTTATGTAAGTTCGGGGAGCTGGAAAAAAACAGGGGAATCTGGGGCATGCAGACGGCGGAACGGGGCGGCCCTGGGCTCTGCAGAATCCTCACAGAGAGGAGCCACTCCACGAGGATTCCAGGAGGGAGGAACGGATCACATCCCCCCCTCCACGGATTTCCCACTAGAACGGACAGTGGGGAATCTATACATCCCTACCACACACACACACACACACACACCACCACCACCACCACCACCAGGACTGGAAGGCATCCCCCAAGGCCTTCTCCAAAATGGGATTCAGCCCTCAAGCTGAAAGAGGTTCAACAGCCCTGCTCTAAGTTGTGGAGGGAAAAGGGGGAGGGACTGCAGTTGAATGATTGACAGGCCCACCTTCTAATCCTAGGTCACAAACACGGGCGGTGTAGTGAAGTGGAAGGAATCAATTCCCCAAGCCTCACCACAAAATTGGAGAGCTCCCCTTCCACATGAACCACTGCACCTATCCTTCTGAAACTAGGTTGTTTACTTACTTAAGGAAACATCTGGGATATCTATCATTTTCAGAACAATGGTCCACAAAGAGCATAGGGTGATAAGCACGTCCCCCTCAAAATGTCAATGCTCTTTCACACAATTAATGTGCTACAATCATTATGAAATTTGGCAGAATTCATCACTTCAGAAGGGGTAACTATCCCTGCAATTTTCATTTAATTCTTCCAGGACATTTTTTAAGAAGCTATCGGGAGTTCCGTTTTCAAAAACCAAAACATAGTGGTGTATAGCAGGAAAAAACCTACACCTCTTTCCCTGAGGGGTTAGTATTCCTGCAAATATCATCCAATTCTAACCAAGAGAAGAAAACACTATAGCTGTTCTTGGATTTCCCATGATAATGAATGGGAAGCACAAAGCCTGTGGAAATACTCTGAATCGGCCAAGTAGAAGCAAACCATTTTCAGAAGCACCAAATCAGGGTCTGAGTCTAAGCTGGGGCGGGGGATGCCTGCACAGATCCCTAATATTTATTTCTGAGCAGCACCAGCACTCTCTTCCCCCTTACTGCTTGGGTGTAAAGATGTATGAGCTTTCCCCTGCTCACCTCAATAGATTCAGAAATGAACTGAGTTATTTCAAAGACATATATCAAAAATATATTTGAGACAATCCAAAAGTCTAAAAAGCTGATGGCTAGCAAAGCAATATTTTCTGTCACTTTGTTAAGGGAGAAGGGTTCTTTTTAGAGCTGCTCCCATGAAACCTGGGGGTGGGGGCCAAAAACCCACCCCATGGGAGATCCTGGGGTTAAGAGATCCCTTCCATAGGGATGTCAATTCCATCATATACTGTACCTGTCTTATGTTATCTATGCTGCTCTCTCTCTCTCTCTCTCTCTCTATATATATATATATATATATATATATATATGATAGAAAGACTAACAACAGAGTATTAAAATATATTTTAAGCTGAATGTTTTGGCTTCCACCCTCATCAGTAGCTCTGCTGTCATTTTTTATATATACAAAAAAACACTTATGACAGGTTCAGCCATCTGCTTTGAGTAAGCTCAGTTACAATGTCTTTAAGCTTCTTACAATTTGCATTTTGTCAGTGCATCATGATGTAATGCAATGAGAGGGAGACACGGTGGGAGAAAGCGACTGGGTGTGAACACCTGGGTGTGTGCCCACCCTGTGGCTCTCATGGATGGTTTTTCCCCTCACCTGCCCACTAAGATCTCTGGTATTTCCAAGTAGGAAAGAACTCTCACTTGAACCCTTGCAGAGCAACTGTCAATCATGGCACTAAGCTACATCGGCTGTGAGAACTTGGCCCAGAAAATCTGTTGATGACCATGCCCCCCCACGCCCCCAAGGGAATATCAAAGTTTAGATGGTAAGCTCTTCGGAGCAGAGACCATTCCTTTTTGCCACTTTCATTTGTAAATCATAATACTTCATTAATAAATATTTTTGAAACAACATAACATGCTTAATAAACTCCAACAGGACAAAAAGTAATTGGAAGTGATCTGATGAAAGACTTGTACTTCAACATGATAAAGCAGAACATCATCTTCCCCATACTGTGACTCTGCATTTAAGCTTTGGCCTTCAGAGAGTGAGCTGTGGCTGGACTTCGATCTAGCTCTAGCAAAGACACCCCAGTCTCTCTGTCACTAACTTCATTTTATCCCTGAAAGAAGAAAATAATAAGTGTAGGATTCAGGAAAAGACCCCTTTTAGTTTTGTCATGCATGACGCAACTTCAAAGACTAACAATACACTGGAGAAGTGATCATCTCCCATATCATTGTCTAAATTACTGGTTTCCATACTGTTACTCAATGGATTTCCAGAGCCCGATGACAAGATCAACAGTCAACATCTGGACAAAGCTATAAAACCCCACATGCAGTTCAGTTCTCGATTTCGGCATAGCCAGGGCAAGGCACTGCAATATGTGTGTATGCACAATTCCCTTTTATATTTTAGGCACATTTCCAGCAACACATTCTACATTGTTTTAGTCCAAAAAAGTATGCTGTGAGTACCTTTCTTCATCACACCTTCGCCTTGACCAGTTAATCTGGCAACTGCTCCTTTCTTACTCTGAAATCTGGGACCGTATTAAAGTCTTATGAATTAATTGCCTTAGCCTAATATGATGTGCCTTGCATTCCTCTGAGTAAATGTTTTGTATTGCTCCTTATCTTTGCAATTATCTTGCCTCCTTCTTCATTACTGCTCTTTAAAAATTCTAATTCACATAATTAAAAAGAACGATAGGGTGTTCTCAAGGTTCCACTTTTTTCTTTGTACAGTGCTGTGAAGGTATTATTACCTATAGCTGAACAGCTATATATGAAGATCATAAAAAGAAGCTTGTAATTCTCCCTCAGCCTTAGTGGGAAAGTGAGGAGATAAAAAAAAATACTGTTCTGGGAAACTGATGGTCAAAGAGACATTAATAAGTATAAGACCATGGAACTGGCAAACATTTTGTCCAACAGGCCAAGCAGTAAATTGGTGTAGCAATGGAATCATCCACAATTGAAGGGAGGCTGTAACAACACCGACAATATAGATGCATAAAAAGCTACCGATGGAAAAATGGGAATTAATTAGAAGATGTTTTCTCAGCAGGATGATCATGCTGGTGTTGCTGCTTCTACTGCTATGTCATACTGTTTGTAATACATGTTCTATTAAATGCACTACATATGATGATCCTCTCCCTATTCCTCATAAATTTTTCCAGCCAGGTGACCTAGTCATAGGTGGAATTGTTTCGCAGGTTGTCTTCCTCTATGATGATATTTCTTTCATGGAACAGCCAGCACAGATGTTGCATGATGAACCAATGTAAGGCATAATTTCTTCTTCTTCTTCTCCTTGTCCTTGTCCTTCTCCTTCCTCCTCTCCTCCTCCTCCTCCTCCTCCTCCTCCCCCCCCCTCTCTCTCTCTCTCTGTGTGATATGTTCAGGTCATAATACTAAGAACATGAATCACTGTGCTTCAGTAATAATTTATTTGTGGGACAAAAGTGGAATTCTAGCAATATTTGGGCTTGGTAATCTTTTGTCCCCCCTTTGACCTAGTTTGTACATAACACTAACCAATGGTTGATGTAACCCATGGAATGCTGTCCTTCCCAGGGGTTGTCTGGCAGATGATTGAAAATGAAAACTCTGTGGTTTGTTTTCTCAATCTGTGAGAGTTTTGTTTCCATCCTCACTCATCTGCTCCCTCCCTGTGTGGTGTAGTAGTACTGGTATGTACAGTGGCTGAGAGGGGTTTTTTACCACTCTTGCCCATCACCTCTTTTGCCTCATTCAAGAACCTGAGAACAACTCGCAGCTCTGGCCTCACATGCAATAACAATCCATGCTTTAAACAACCTGGAGCTCACAACATAAAGACAAACCATGGGTTCTCTTTCTGGGTTGTTCATGGTTAACAAACCTTTTTTTTCATGCAGCTGAGTTGGCACTTCACAACGACCCAAAATTCAAAAACCCATGGGTTAACTAAACCATGGATTAGAATTATGTGAAAAACAGGACATTATCTCACTGAGTACAAGCTACCATGAGTTTTCCTCCACAGGGTGCATCAGAATGAATCAATAATGAGCATTTCTCTAGGGCAGCCTTCCCTGACCAGGTGCCCTTCCAGCTGACCAGGTGCCCTCCAGACCTCTGCTGGCTGGTACTGATGGGAATCAAAGTCCAAAATGTCTAGAGGGCACTAGGTTGCAGAGGGACTGTCTAGGCCTTTGACAGAATAACTACATCATGGACTGTGCCCATATTTAGTTTTTGAAGCACCACTCCTCATTCCCTGTCATCCTTTCCCTTCATCTTATCCCCTCCTCATGTACTTCCAGTCTCCCATTTTCTAAAAAAAAAAAAAAGTAATTTCTTATTATTCTATTTTAGAAATACTACCATGTTTCATTCTTCTTATTATTTTCATCTCTGTAATGGGCCCAGCAATTTCTACATTATGCAGGGACAAGCTTGGGCTTATTGCTGAAACTTGAAGCACATTTGAGGGGAACCCGCAAGCAAATCAAACGTCCTAATCAGAAAATGTGTGTGACTAGTAGAGTAGTGGCAAATTCAGAAGTGCAGCATCCCTTCATGATGATCACAGCCACGCCCCCTCACAACCATGCCCCCTTCTAAAATTGTACACCCTTGTAAGATTATACAGTACAAATGAACTATCAGTGACTTATTTTGTTTGGAGTATCTGGTCACCCTAATTCAGAATTATTAAATAGTACCTTTGAAAAGAAAACACACACACACACACACACACACAAAGTCATCTCCAGCAACTTGCTAGAAAATATTACTTGGTTAGTCCTTTTTAATTCAAGAAACATGTAGTAGTAGTAACAATAATAAAAATAATACATTTATTATTAATTATTATTATGAAGAGCCATTGCAACCAGGTGTGAAGTGACGCCCTATTAAAATAAGTGGAACTTAGTCTGTGATGACCCACAGTTCCTTTAAGACTGCAATCCTATACACACTTATTTGGCAGAAAATCCCATTGAACATAATGGCACTTACTTCTGAATAGACAAGTAGGATTGCCCTACAAGGATACAAGTGTAACTACACTCAGTATGGGAGAATACTTGCAGGAGGAAGAAGGAAGAAGATAGGAAAGTAGAGGGAGGAGACCAGGAAAAGGCGGAAGGACCTCTCAGAGATCCCCTCCGACCTTACTCAGGTACATATTAACCCTTCAAGTTCAGGTTACGTGACTCATGGCCCTAGTCCCTCCAACATAAATGCCATCGAACACTTTGGGACTTACTTCTGAGTTAACAAGCCTAGGATCCTACTGTCAACCAGAGGGGTTGGACCAACCCCAGACCCCCTCCTGTGACTTGAAGGGAAAATTTGATGTGCAAGCAAACAGCAGGTGAAAACTTTTCACTGCATGGTGCTAAGACACGATCCCCTGCAAACGTCTGCACATCAAGCCCTCTAGAGTCCCTCTCCCACACATAGCAAACCCCACGTGTAAGCCTGAGCAACAGACAATGGCGGCAGCACCCCCACACACACCTGCTCCTGCTGCCATGGCCAGCAGCAGCAGCCCTGGATGGGTGGCCAGTGCTGCAGGATGATTGGGGCAGCGGAGGAGAAGAGGACGGCAGCAAACCCACGCAGCCCCCTGGGTGCACGGGCACGGAGCAGAACGGGCAGCACAGTGGGAGAAGGGGCAGGAACCTGAGGGGCTAGCTGGGGACTGTCGCGTTACGAGGCGTGTCAGCTGCTCGGGGGGTGGAAGGCGAAGAAGCCAAGGGCTGAGGAGGAGAATACGGGGCGCAGAGGAGAGGGGAGGTGGCTTTGCTCCCTTGTGCCACTTTTCTCCCTCCTCCCCTCCTGAGGAGGGGTACAGCTGACCTTGGGGCTGCTGAGCGCCCTCAGGCTCCCTCTCTCACCCCCTTTGTCTGGCCCGCTCGGTGTGGTAGGCAACAGGCAACCGCCAGTGGCCCGCACTCCCTTCCTCAGCTCCTGCTCCACCCTCCTCCCACTGTGTCTGTCCCCGCAGCGGCAGCGGCAGACTGAGACCCAGCTGGGAGCCGGCTCCAATAGAAGTACAGGAGTGAAGCTCCAGTGCGACCTGCCAGCACTACACTGCTGTGCATGATGCACAGGATTTGCAAGCACAGTCTTTTCCACACATATTCATACTTTTACGTCACAAAGTGCACAGTTAAAATATTTATTTATTTTTATTTATTTATTTATTACATTTATATCCCGCCTTTTTTCCTCTTGCAAGGAACCCAAGGAGGCTTACATTATCTTCCTCCTCTCCATTTTACCCTCACAACAACAACCCTGTGAGGTAGGTTGGGCTGAGAGTCTGTGACTGGCCCAAAGTCACCCAGTGAGCTTCCATGGCAGAGTGGGGACTAGAACCCAGATCTCCCGACTCCCAGTCCAACACTGTAGCCACTACACCACACTGGCTCTCCATGAAAATATCATGGGGGTATAGGGTTTTGGGGGGAAAAATGTGAATTGGCCCTCGACACCATCCACTGTTTTGGCCTATCTGGGGTATTGTCATATCTGGGGTATGGCAAATGGCACTTCTAACCATTGGCCATGTTGGCTGAGCCTGATGGGAGTTGAAATCCAAAATATATAGAGGGAACCAGGTTAGGGACGTCTGTTCTTGGTTTCTGTAGAAAAAACACATGGTGGATTTTGGAGATAGATGGATGGACGGACGGACGGACGGATAGATAGATAGGCACACACACACACACACACACACACACACATCACTCCTCATTCCCTGTCATGCTCTTCCTACATCTCTGCCTCCTCTCATGCACTTCCAGTCTTCCCATTATTATTTTTTAAATGTTATTTCATATTATTATATTTTAGAAATACCACCATTCCTCCTATTCATTCCTCCTATTCTTTTCACCCCTGTAATTTGCCTGGGCTATTCGCACATTACAGAGGCACAACCCTGGGTTTATTATTGACACATGATGCACGTACAAGAGGAGCCCACAAATTCTGACTTCCTAATCAGGGAACGTTTATGATGCAGGCATTTGCAGACACAGGCTTGTCCACACATATTCAGACCTTTACACTAAAAAGTGCACAAGTAAAATATATCATAGGGGTATATGTTTTTTGAAGTAATTTGTGAATTGGCCCTCAGGCACCGTCCACTGTTCTGACATATCTGGGGTGATGCCTTCAAATGTAGATAAGTTTATGGAAGCCCTAATGCTCCCCTTTGAATTTCCCACTTTCTGTATGTATGTATGTATGTATGTATGTGTGTATGTATTTCACTTTTATACCACCCAATAACCGAAGCTCTCTGGACAGTTCACAATTTTCCCTCACTGAATGTTCCGAATTTGAATATTTTTAGGATAGATGCCCTTCAGTATTATCAATGTGTCTCTAGTATCAAGCAATATAAATAATCCATTAGCAATTGCTTGACTTCATGGCATCGTATATTTCCTGTTTCGCAGAAATGTTGGTACAGCGATTCAATGAGCATGAACTGAGTCTTGATTTACATGCCCTGACTTCTTAGACTTTGCATTTAAAAAGCTAATAAACACAACATAACTTACATATAGGTTATTTCATGGCTTCTGTCATATTTGTTCCTGCTTGGTAGTTTTGTTTGTGGTTGGTTCGCACAATTGAAAAGGCCACCATGGCTTATTTCAGCCAAGGTGGGCTGTGATGCATGTCGGCACATGCATGTGGGTGGCCATTTAAAATATTCAGTGTCCAGGCATAGCTTGTTGTGTTGTGTGAATCCAGGCAAAGGGGTTGTGTGAGAGTTAAACAACCCTTGCATTAGACCACAACAGACCATGGGTCTGGGTTCACACAATAACACAAGCCATGGGCAGGCACTGAATATTCAAATCCTGTCTGGCATGCACCACTAGCATGCACTGCAGCCCACCAGGGGTCAAATAATCTGAAAAAGTAATAATTGAATAATAATAGTAATAATGAAATAACAACAATAACAATGAAATAATAATAATAATATTCCAATAATAATAATAGTTACATAATTAGTGGTGGTAGGCTCTTTTTATCATGTGGATCAGGTCTTTGGATGAAAAGAACCTGACTCCAATAAACGCATGCAAGTTTACTAAGTACTAGGACTCTCCCAAAATATTCTGAGCACTTAGCTCTATTTCAAATGTCTTGCTTTTTAAAAACTTCCCTCTATTATCTTCCTTCACTGTGTTATATGATTTTAAGCTACACCTCAGTCTTGAAACGATGCTGGTAACTGATGACGAAAGATGCAAATGCATGTTGTTGTTCCTTGGTTACACAGCCTGTAACTCTAATTCCAGTTCGGTGCCTAAGAACTACCAGCATGTCCTGGCCTTGGCATTTGCGGTGAAAGAGATCAATGAAAATCCCCAGATCTTATGCAATCTCTCTCTGGGGTTCCACATCCTCAATAGCTACTATGCTGCAATGATGACCTGTAAGGCCACCCTGAGCCTGCTTTCCACACAACATAGGTTTGTCCCCAACTTCACGTGTCACAACCAAAACAATATGGTAGCTCTCATTGGAGGATGCATCTCTGAAACTTCTGCCAATATGGCCATCGTTTCAGCAAGACATAAGACTCCACAGGTAAGCTGTATGCACGGGTGTATGGAGGCTTCACAGGTGTGACACACCACCTTCTTCATGTAGCAAAGCATTGACAGAGGGTTCCATGCTCTTTTGGTTAGCAAACTGGTTAAATGCAGGCAAAGTGATAAAGTGGGTCGGTGGATTCACATTGGACACATGCTCTTCATGTAGCACGTGGGCTCTACATTGGGCCCACAGTCTTCAATATCTTTCTCAGTGTCTTAGATGAAGGTATGGAAGGAATCCGTATCAACTTGCAGGGGTAGCGAACACCTGAGAAAACGGGTAATATACAAAATGACCTTGATAGAATTGAAACCCGGGCTGACGCGAACAAAATGGAATTCAGCGGAGATAAAAGCACTGCAATGCAGTATTAGGCAGCATTAAAAAAAAATGTTTTGAACCTATGTGAAGTAAGAGCGCCACGTTATTTCACACAGGTCAGACCATAAGTGCTATACTGAATTTGAGAGCTGCCCTTTAAGGCTATAGACAAATTGAGTCAGGTTCAGAGGAGAGCAATGAAGATGGTGAGGGATATGGAAAAACAAGTACTATGTGCAGACGTTCAAGAATTTTGGTTTTTTAGCCTGGGGAAGAGGAGACTCAGGCTGGGGGGGGCATTATAGCACTTAAAATACCTATGGCTGTCCCAAACAAGAGGACCAACACATGTTCTCTGCTCCCCACAGAAAAGAGCTAGATTGTAGTCCAACACTGGGAGAAATATCCTAATGGTAAATGCAGTTGAACACCGGAACCTATTTCGATGGGCAGGGGCTCTCTATTAGTGGAGAATTTTTTGGCAGAGGCTGTGCAGCTGTTTGTTGGGAGATCTCTAATTCTGGATTTCCTGCATAACACAGGGTGTTGCTATACTAGATGGCAAACAGGAACCCTTGCTACCCTACATTTCTATGATTTAACATTCGCATATAATCCATCTGAAAAATGCTTTTATTCAGCTCACCTACGGATCATTTTTGCCAGCCCATGGTGCCGAGATCTTATCCCCATTTTTGTACCAGATGGTCCCAAATGAAGCCCATCAGTATATGGGAGTAGTGAGGTTACTTCAGCATTTTGGATGGACATGGATTGGGCTCTTTGCTGTGGATGATGACAGGGGAAACACGTTTTTACAGACAATAGTGCCAGTGCTTTCCCAGAATGGCCTCTGCTATGCCTTCATAGTCAGAATACCAAAATGGGATTATGTGGATAAACTGACAGACATTATTTTACAGCAGTGGGAAAACTATAATATTGTCATTGAGAGTGAAGCCAATGTATACTTCGTATATGGAGAACCTCCATCCTTTCAAGCTTTGAGAATATTGCTCTTTGCAGCACCCTTCTTGTCATTGCCACCACTAGGTAAAGTGTGGGTCGTTACATCCCACTGGGATTTTGCATCACTATCCATTCAAAAGATTTGGGATATGCAAACCTTCCATGGTTCCATATCCTTCACTGTTCACTCACATCAGCCATTAGGATTCAAAACATTTGTCCAGAAGATAAGACCTTCCTGGGCCAAAGGAGATGGTTTCATCCAGGACTTCTGGGAACAGGCATTCAGCTGTTCACTAAAAATGTCTGATGTGATGGAGGGAAGCAAGGAAACCTGCACAGGAGAGGAAAAGCTGGACACTCTTCCTGGAACTTTGTTTGAAATGAACATGACCGGCCACAGCTACAACATCTACAATGCTGTCTATGCTGTGGCACATGCATTGCATGCTATATATGAATCCAGCTCCAAAAGGAGAAGATTGGTAGAAACAGGGAGACTGGCACTTCAGAATGTGCAGCCATGGGAGGTAATTGTATATCAACACTTTTTTAAAAAGTAGGTTCGCTTATGATCTAGAGATAATGGGAACTCTAATTTTTTTATCAAATCATTCCAGCACAATGGTTTGGTTTTTCAAATCCTTTTGAATTAGTAGTGCCAGCCCCAATGAGTTGGATCTAGACTTAGTCATGCATAGAGTAGTCCAACCGAAATAAATGGGACCATTGATCTCAATGGTTCTACTCTATGCATGAATAAATCTGGATCCAATCCTTTATAAAATAATGATTTTTAAAATTATTATTTATGATCAGCCACATGGAGTCAGCTGGAGGGAAATGACAACTAGAAATATACAACTGGTGTCCAAAAAAAGAGACAGGTCTTTCTGAAGTTAACTGGAGTAACTTCAAGTTCTAGTTCTCTCTTTGTTCATAATCTCTTTTAATCGAGGTCCATCACTTTCTAAGTAACATCTTATTCAACAACAGTGCTGGAGAAACTATACATTTTGAGGGAAATGGAGAACTGGTTACACCATTTGATGTTACAAACTGGATGATGTTCCCCAATGGCTCAGTGGTTAGAGTAAATGTTGGAAGACTGGATCCCCAGGCTTCTCCAGGCAAAGAGTTAACCATTAATGATGACCAAATCGTCTGGCATAAAAGCTTTAACCAGGTTAGCCATAGCTGGAGATGCCTGAGTACATAAACCTCCTCGTTATTTGATGCGTCACATAAAAGAGGTTTGAGGACCAAATGTTGTCATATATCCATTGCTACAGTTCAGTAGTTTTGTTTTAAACTCTAGTCATAAGAGTCTTATGGGGGTGTGAGTTGTGCTCTTTAAATGGTAATGTGTGTTACTTCACTTAATTGAAAGAGTAGTAAGGCAACTGTGCTGCATTTGAGGGCCTTCCTGCTCAGTCTGTTGAGTGGGAGCCTGGAGGTATGCTCCAAAGTCCTACCCTCATTGCACCTCTACATAATAAGCCAGTTTCAGGACTTTTGAAAACTCCTTATTGTGTTCCAACCTTAATCTTTCTGAAAGATCACAAAATCTCTGATTTTTTCATGAACTGATCCCTGGGGTAGGAAAGGGGTCCGGCCCCTTTTAGCATCTCACTAGGCACTGGGTTTGAGGACAACAATGCATTTTCACTGGTCACACTTATGGCTGAAGCATTATTTTATAAATCAGACCACTGAATCAAGTAACACTTAGATGACATTCTTTTTTAGACCTTCTCTGTAACTTGGCCCAGCCCTCAGGCTCACAGTTTGGGTGTTCTCCTGGACTTGACCCTGAACCTGGAAGCCCATGTTTCAGCAATGGCCAAGAGTGTGTTTGTGCACCTGAGGCTAGTCCACCAACTGTGCCCATTGCTTAAGGGTGTCTGATCTGGCCATGGTTACATCCTTAGTTAATACTGTTACATGGGCTGTTCACACAATACACTAATCCACACTCAGAGGTTGAGAGCAGGTTGTTGTTGAACCTTGGGTTGTTTGTTGAACCATGCGTTAGTGTGTTGTCTGAACCTGGGATGCTTTCCACAGGGTCAGTTGTTAACCACCCTAACCACCCACAACAAACCATTTGTTCTCAAGGTGGCTTGTTCAAAAAAAAAAGTCAGACTGAATGATTAACAAGCCATCCTGAAAAAAATATCCTGGGTTCAGACAACACATTAACCCATGGTTCAACAAGCAACACACACTCAACCACTGAGTGTGGGTTAATGAGTTGGGCGAATCTGGTTGCTGTATGTAGGGCTGCCTTTGAAAACTGTTCAGAAACTTCAGCTGGTCCACATTGTTGTTACAGGGAGCATGATACTTCCTTATTATAACAGCTTCTCTGACTACTGGTCTGTTTCTGGGGACAATTCAAAGTGGTGGTTTTGACATATAAAACCCTATTTTATTTTGGACCAGGCTACCTGAAAGACTGCCTTTCCCATGCAAGATCGCACTTCTCAAGATCTTTGGGCGAGGCCCTTCTGTCAGGACTGCCACCTTTGGTGGTAATGCAAGAGAAGGCCTTACCAATTGCTCCTTCCAGGCTGTGGAACTCCCAGTAGAGGGGAGGCTATGATGAATCCCTTTTGTTGTTCTACTGGCTGGCAAAGACATTTTTATTCAAACAGGCCCTTAGTGTGTAAATGGGTCTGATCGATTGGGTGCTGGTTTTATTCTGTTCCTGTTGTATTTGTAATTTAATTTTAATGTGCTTGTTTTATTATTCTTTTTTATCAAATCTTATTTATCTATGACTATAAGCCCCTTCAGTTCCATTTTCAAGGGTCTCTGAAGTTCCCTTCCAAAACCAACTCAGGAGAAATCTTCTGTGCATCTCTAATGTCATCATTCAATCAATGTCAATAGCCCACTATGAGCAGCACAGACTTTCCGAAGACACTGGCTCTTATTGTTAGTCACTCTCCATGATTCTGTACAGGTGCTGCCCCTTTCTGTGTGTAATGACAACTGCTTTCCTGGCTACAGCAAGAAAAAGAAGGAAGGAGAGAAATTCTGCTGCTATGACTGTGCTCCATGTCCAGAAGGCGTGATCTCTCACCAGAAGGGTAGGAGGGTGTATTGGCCCCAGGCCTGTAACCAAGTCACCTGTAGTTTTAGAGGGGGCTAGAGATCCATAAGGCTTGGCTTAGGTTCATTATTGGTGCAATTTCCTTGCTAGTGGGCCTCTGAGCATGTGAGATGCGTCAAAGGTCGATAGCGCGGCCTCAGCACATTCCATGCTAATGAAGACTAGTATCTTATCAGGGCCTAGGATGTGCCTGAGAATAGGGGTGTACGAACCCCACTCACCATTCCGCCTGGGGGTCCGCAGTGGGGGAGGCGATCCGTCCCTCCCCCCAGAATCCTCCCCAGCCGGCTCCGCTCTGCAGTGAGTCCGTGGAGCCGCTGGCCAGGCCTGTCTGCAGCTGGACTTCCATCCGCTGCTGGTCTGCATCCACAAATGGCGTGGCGGACGCCATTTGCATCCCTGCTTTGTTCATGGTAGGCTACATAAATATTTACGTAGCCTATCATGGCAAAGAGCAGGGACGCAAATGGTGTCTGCCATGCCATTTGCGGATGCAGACTGGCAGGGGACAGAAGTCCGGCATAGTGGACTCAGCAGACGGACCTGGACCCAGCCAGCAGCAGGTAGGGTCCATCCGCGGTGAACTTCATGGGGTGGCAGAGGTAAGGGGTTCATTCCGCCATGAATCCAAAGAATCCGGCCTCATTGGAGTCTGTGGTGGAATTCTCCGCCATCCCTACCTGATAAGTGAGGCTGCATTTATGCCAAGTTACAGGTGGCTGTGCTGGGAAAGTTCTGATTGTTTTCCTTCTGAACCAGTACCATTAGTCTATGCTGGGAAAGTTGCAGATGAGTGCTAATTAATGCTTGCTGCTGTCATGCTGCTTCACTGCTGACATGTATATTATAAAACCCATTGTACCCCTTGGCTCTGGGTTCAGAGAAGCTGTCTGATCCAACCACTGGGTACTCCTGTGCGCTGTAAGTATTCAATAAAGGCTCCTTGTAAGTAAACCTGGGTCTGGCTTATCTTGGCACCTCCAAACCTTAGCAGCCCACGGCTGGGGCATACAGAGGGATCATGCACAGAGTTATCCCAATTATGTATGTATTTCTTATTTATGCATTTGGAGAATGTGAACCCCATAAATGTATGTGAAGGCAGTTCTCAATACAGTTTTATTTAAAGAAAAAACAACTAAACATACTTGTAAAAAAATACTTTAAAAGAGAGCAGAATGACTGGTGAAATTCCAAAATCAAAACCAGGCTCTCTTGGAAGGAGGTTCTACAGCCTAGGTGGAGCCACTGAGAAAGTCCTGTCCTAGATTCCAGCCAATTATATCTCTGGAATTGGAAACCCAGTGAGACACTTTCCAAAAGATCTTAGTGAAAGGGTAAAATCATGTAAGAGGAGGTGTTCCTTAAGAAAATTGTACAAGTCATCACCCAGAGATTTGAATTAAATTCAGAATTAGACTGGAAGGTGGTGAAGCTGCTTCAGTCAGAGAGGCACACATTCCCAATAACTGCCTCCAGTTAACTATCTGTCACATTTTGGACCAGCTGAAGTTTCCAAACACTGTTCAAAAGCATCCCTCATAGAGAACATTGCAGTAATGCCATCTCAATATAATATAGGCATATATCTCCATAACAAGACACACTTCCTCTAGTAACAGATGGAGATGGCACACCACACCAAATTGGCCAATTGCATCATACTCCTAGTTATGGCTGACACCTGGCCATCCAGGAGCAAAACTAGTAAAACACTATAAAGAAATATAGTAAAACTAATCAAATGATGGTTTGATTAGTTTATTACATATTATATCCTCTTTGATCCATAATCAAACTCTAGGCAGTGTACATCAGGCTTCATGTAATAAAGGCTGTCAGTGGCTACTAATCATCATGGCTATATATTATGTCCAGTCCAGTACCAGATGCATTATGACCCTGAGTACCAGTTGCTGGGGAAGAAGACTGTAAAAATGATATTGTGCTCATGTCCTGCCTCTGGGCTTCTGATAGGCATCTGGCTGGCCATTTTGGGAGCAGAATGCTCAAGTAAACAGGTCAGAACTAGCAGGGCTCTGTGACCAGACAAACATCGCTGCAACCTCATCAGGATGGCTGTACTATGCGCCTTCAGAACATGTCTGGGAACTAAAGTGTCTTGTAAGGTTAATATTATTATTACTTCCATTTTTAAAATGAGGGATAAGGTGGAGAAAAAATGACTTTTCATAAAGGCTACCTAGTGAGTTCATAAGTTGGCAAGATCTGAGTCCAGGGTCTCCTATCTCACCAAAATACTTAACTTAGCCACTACATAATACGATTTCAGAACAATCCAAAAACTCTTTTTAAGGCAGAAGAACGCAGGAAGGTGCATTCGTACTGTTAGACTTCACACCCCTTCGTAGAAGTTGCACAGTATCATGAAATAATCAATCCGCTCTTCCTTTATTTCAGACATGGATGCCTGCAGCAAATGCCTAGAAGTTCAGTACCCCAACAAGGACAAAACTCAATGCATTCCCAAAGTTCTAAGCTACCTCTCTTATGAAGAATCCTTAGGGATCATCTTGACCATCTTGGTGATTTCTTTCTCTTTGATCACAACGTTGGTGCTGGGAACCTTTCTGAAGCACAAGGACACTCCCATAGTCAGAGCCAACAACCGGAGCTTCACCTACATCCTCCTCATCTCCCTCTTTCTTTGCTTCCTCTGCACATTGCTGTTCATTGGGCAGCCTGGAAAGGCGGCCTGCCTTCTCCGACAAATGGTTTTTGGCATTGTCTTCTCTGTGGCCCTTTCCAGCATCTTGGCAAAGACTATCACTGTGGTTGTGGCATTCATGGCTACTAAACCAGGATCCAGGATGAGGGAAAGGGTGGGGAAAGGACTGGCCAATTCTATTGCCCTTTCCTGCTCCTTGATTCAAGCAGGCATTTGTACAGTTTGGCTAAGTACATCTCCGCCATTCCCAGATGTGGACACACACTCATTGGATGGGAAAATCATTCTGGAATGCAATGAGGGCTCTGCTTCCATGTTTTACTGTGTCTTGGGCTATTTGGGCTGTCTTGCAATTGTCAGTTTCATTGTGGCTTTCTTAGCCAGGAAGTTACCTGACAGTTTCAATGAGGCCAAATTTATTACTTTCAGCATGGTGGTGTTTTGCAGTGTTTGGTTATCCTTTGTTCCATCCTACCTGAGCACCAAAGGAAAATACATGGTGGCTGTGGAGATCTTCTCCATCTTGTCCTCCAGTGCTGGATTACTGGGTTTCATCTTTTCCCCTAAATGCTACATTATTGTACTGAGGCCTGAACTGAACAACAGGGAGCACCTAGTAAGAAGGAGAAAATGAAAGAATATGTTTCTGTCCTAACAGTGAGATGTATTTTACTGGAAATGCTGATGGCAGAGATGTCATAAGAGTTTGAAAATGGGTGTTTGCATCTTGTAAGAAGAATTGAGTGGCTTAGCCAGCCTCAAAAGGGTCCCCATCTTAAGTGAGTTTACACACTCCCCAGCCCCTAAACTGCCTGCTTCCCTATCCCCAGTGGGGGTGACCATAACTTGTAGCCTGAGAAAATGGGAGGTGCACACTGAGCCTGTCCTCCTTCCCTTGTAGCTATTAGTAAAGTGAAGACATTGCCAGCATAATGCTCTGGTGTCATTTTACATGTGGGCTTTGTAGTTCAGCTCCCAAGATTGCTGATGGAAAAGATGCTGCCAGCATCATCACACTGGCAGCCTCTTCTTCACATTAGAAACAGTTGTAAGCAAAGATGTGCAGGCCCAGCAGACCTGCATGTTTCCAGACTCTGAACCCAGAAATTGCATGTTCAAGAGTTCCAAGGTGATCAGGCAAAAAGCAGCATTTCAGCAGTCCAGGTCACAGACAATAAGGTCCCAAGGCGATACACCAGACAAGGAGCAGGCAGAAGAAGAGTCAGAGTTCAGTCCAGAAGTACAGATGACAGGAAGAAGTCTGCAGTCAAGGCAAGAGAAGATGGATTCAGGAAAGTCTGGTCAACATTGTCTCCAGAAACTCTCTCACCCTTACCCTGCTGCTTTTATTCACAGGCTGACAGTACCACACCTAAGCTTCAGCTGTGAGCTGTTAGTGACTGCAGCTGAAAGGGTGCTCCTTGTGAGCAGGCCTCAGATGTTTTAATATACCTTTTTCTTACAAGGAGGCCTCTGGCTCAGTTTGCACTCTTGAGTTCTGGTCTTCTCAGGCAGTGTCTTTCCTGAGAGCTTGGGGGGTTCCCTGCCTTCATCTCCAAGGCAGGGTCCTTGTCATCCACAGGTGATACACTCATGTAGTCAGCCCTGAAGGGCCAGATTTCTCCTGTTCTACTAGTAGATCCTGTGCATTGATGGCGGTGGGCGATTCCTGGTCCTCCAGTTCTTCCTCCAAGAAGGAATCTTCCAGTGGGGGCAGGACATGCACCATCTTTAAAGGAGCCATTGCTGCTGTCAGATACCTACCTTGGCTTCCATGATGTGAATTTTTCACACTGGGCATGGGGACAGTGCAGCAGGCATTAGAGGAAATTTGGCCCTTTGCACACTGAAATGAAACACTTGAAACATCCAACTGCTGCTCCGTGTGACCAGTGGGATATTGGTACATCCATAACTGATCGAGTGATGAAACAATTACAGTAAATTGGAAGCTGAGTCTGATGCCTTGATTGATGTGCACCTACATCTTTGGTCAACAAAAATGTCCCATGTTTTCCTGGTCCTGTAGTGCCTTATGAGGCATCTAGCCTCACCGCTTAACCCACCCATCCAGCTACTGATGTAAGCAACAAACTGGCATGGGTCAACTCATATAATGATTGTTCGAGTAATACAATAAGGCTCAGAAACTTCATAAGGCAACACAGGACCAGGATAACACGGGGCATTTGTGCTGGTCCCAGGCACTCCATCCTCCTCATCTGGATTTAGGCCTGAAAGACCAAGGAAAAGTCTTGGTGCATGGAGCATAAGTTGTAAGCAAGCACAATTTGCAAGATTACACAACATCATAGAGCATGTCTGTTAAAGCATCAGCCTTAGCTTCCAGTTTCCTGACTTTTTGGAGATTGACCCAATATGAGATACCATTAACTCTAGCCAATGATGAAATAGTCAACTATGAAACAGCCAACTATGAGACAGCCAACATGACATAGCCTGAAACCAGGAGGTTTTATGCTATTTTTATTTTTTTGTCATTGCATATAGCTTTTGTCCATTCTAGTTTTTTCTCAAGCAACTCTTTAAGGTTCCTGACAAGGGCCTTTGTCAAATTATGCTTTAGACCCAGATCGGGGGTGGGAATCAATGAATGAGAATTGACCTAGCAATGTGGATGTCCATCTAAATGTTCATTCATATGCAGCTGTGCAAGTGAAGGCCTGGTTCCACTTTTGCATCTCCCTGGCAAGATTTGGGGGCTGAAAGATTTTCTTGAAATGGACATAGTAGACATTTTTTTTTTTGACTGATTAAAAGGGAATTCATACCTTCCCTGACTTTTTCTTTCCAATTTGTACTCATGGGCCATGTCTCCCACTCTTCTTTAGATAGGGATGTCAGAGAATTCCGCCATGGACTGAAATGGGATCAAATTCCCTTCAGTCTGTACCACGGAATCCTCTGCGGAACGGCACCATGAGGTCCTGCAGAGCCAGCAGTCATGCGGCTTTTTTTCATCATCTGCAAAGAGTCACGAAATTTTCATAAATAAAAACGCAGTATAGTATATTCCGATAATAAATATGTAAGTTTAAAAAAAAAAATGAATTGTGCTCACCGCCTTGTTTGTGGGTGTTCTTTTTAAATTGAAATCCTCCATCTCTGTTTACTTTCAGCCAAAACACTTCCTCTTCCTAGGGGCTTCCCAAAAGAAGGCTATCTTAGGTGTGACTGAGCGATAAACTATTTGTTTAAAGCAATGCTGTTTTAAAGAAAGAAAAATGTCCTGGAACGGCAAGGTCATTTTAAAAGGTTTTTTCTTTCTTTTTTTTCAAAGTTCAGGTCATTCCAAAATTAAGGTTTTACATGTTCACATAAAACCTCCACACACATTTCTCTCTCTTCAGTCATCCTTATCTGAACAATAACTCTAATTGGGAACATGTTCTCCAGTGCACTTTGCACATACACTTATTGCCGACACAACGCAGGTAGGGATGTCAGATAATTCTGCGACAGATCTCGGTGAGGCCGAATGCCAGTGCCCCAGCCCCCCAACCCATGAAAGGCACGTGAAACGGAGCACTTCCTGCTCCCGTCCACGCTGCTGTGCGAATGGCGGCCGTCCTGCGGCTGCCATTTGCTTCCTCCTTCTTCAGCCTTGATAGGCTACGTAAATACTTACGTAGCCTATCACGGCTAATGCAGGGACACCATTTGCGTACCTGCGGAGGCCGTGATAGGCTACGTAAGTATTTATGTAGCCTATCACGGCAGGGGGGGGACCCAGCATACGCAATAGTGGCAGCTACCGCCATTTGCGTACGCTGAGGTTTTTTTCCCCCTGCCGTGATAGGCTACGTAAATATTTACGTAGCCTATCACGGCAAGGGGGGAAAAAACCTAGCGTACGCAAATGGCAGCAGCTACCACCATTTGCGTATGCTGGGGTTTTCCCCATGCCGTGATAGGCTACGTAAATATTTACGTAGCCTATCATGGCTCACTGCAGGGACGCAAATGACGACGGCTACGACAGCCGCCATTTGCATCCCTGCAGGGCTGCCCAGCAGCCGGATGTCTGGCTGCAGGCAGCCGGAGCCGGCTGGCGGCTCCGCGGCTTGGCTGTGGAGTGGAGCCGGCCAGCCAGGATTCCGGGGGGGGGAGCACCTCCCTCCCCCAGCGGATGCCCCGACCAGAACAGGTGATTCGTACATCCCTAAATGCAGGTGCCAATTTGGGTTCTCTCTCGACTCTGTCAATACATGTGCATCAATGGAGCACAGCACAGCTCTTAAGAGGTAAGAGAAATGGGTAGTGGAAGAGCAGCAGCCATTTTGAGGAAAGATCTGTACTGATCACTTCTGTACTGAGGAAAAAGACCAAATGTTCTAAAAAGTTCATCAGCCATCCAGGCAGAATGCTGAAGTATATAGATGAGGGCAGCAAAGGTGTGAGTGGAAAATCCAATGAAATGCACAGATAGGAGCGGGATAATTCAGATTCCAAAAGCCTCAGGGCTAATGGCACATGCCAGAAAGGTATTGCCAACCTGTATGCACTCAGCTAGTGGAGGACCTGCAACAAAGAAGAAGAATTAGGCCACCTACCCACATTTATTAGGAATGTGCATTGAATTCAGGTAAAGTCCAAAGCCTGAGAAGAAGCAGATGCTTTGGTCTGCTTCTGTTGCTTCCCTAGGTGAAATAGGCTTCCATCCAAACAGAAGCTCCCCCAGAATGAAGCTACATCAGCACCTTATGTTTAGGGGACTCTCCGGATGTTGTGTATTCAAATAGCATATCTTGCTTTTGTTTCTCTAAATCAGGGGTACCTGGGGGCCAAATCCAGCCCTTTGGGGTCCCAATCTGGACTTCAGGGGTTCCTCAGATGGCCTGGTACCCTACCCCTGGCCTCACCCCCTTTCCTCTGACCCAGCAATCAATTGGTGGTTTCAGCTTTTGTGCAATTTCTCCCACTCTCTAAAGGGGTTTAAAGGTTTAAAGCCCTTTCTGAAATTAAGAGCTTTATGCTAAAATATGCTGGAACTTTTGGTATTTTGCCCGCACACACACACACACCACCACCACCACCACCACCATGACTGGAATGCAACCCCCAAGACCTTCTCCAAAATGGGATTCAGCACTTGAGCTGAAAGAGGTTTGACACCCCTTCTCTAAGTGGTGGAGGGAAAGGAGGGAGGGATTGCAGTTGAATGATGGGCAGGTCCACCTTCTAATCCCAGGTCACAAAACACAGAGGGGGGGGTGAGTGAAGTTGAAGTGAATGAGTTCCCCCACCCACCCCACCCCAAAATTGGAGAGCTCCCCTTCCACATGAACCACTGCACCTATCCCTTTGAAACTAGGTTGTTTACTTACTTAGGGGAACATCTGGGATATCTATCATTTTCAGAACAATGGTCCACAAAGAGCATAGGGTGATAAGCACGTCCCCCTCAAAATGTCAATGCTCTTTCACACAATTAATTTGCTACTATCATTATGAAATTTGGCAGAATTCATCACTTCAGGAGAGGTAACCATCCCTGCAATTTTCATTTAATTCTCCCAGGAATCTTTTTTTTAAAAAGTAATCAGGAGTTCCATTTTCAAAAATCAAAAAATCCTATAGGTGGGATCTTATGGGTGTTTAGACAGAAAAAAGTCCTACAACTCCCAGCATGTACCATGGCTTGCTGGGGGAAGCTGGGAGTTGTAGGGCTTTTCCCATCTAAAGACCCATAGGATTGCACCTTTAGACTCAAAATTGAAGGCAGGGCCTCACCCATAGGGTACCCACAGGGTAAAACGTCTATACCCTCTAATCTTATGCCAGCCATATATCTAATATATTACATGGGATCTGTTATGTTTTAAGCTTATTGGTTATTATAAGGTGGTCTAGCTCCATCCAAGCCCCTTACTCTAAATCTAAGTGTCTCACACATCTCCAAAAGTCATTGTTAATGCCTTTGACAATTCCAGAGAAAGTTCCCAATTTTTCCTTAAGCATCCTGTCTCTTTAACCTGGGGTCGGTAACTTATAAAAAAAAGTTTCATCAACTGCAGCCTGTTATTCTTAAATTTCTCTCTTTTCCAAAGTAGAAATGACTCTTTTACCCAAACAAGCACTTCTCAAAATCCACTCCTGCTCAAACTAGGCCCACAGAACCAATCTTTTATCAGGCCTCCTAATGTTTGGTTCACTTAGCTATCTCATCCTATGCCTATCTTATGCTATCTATGCTGCTCTTATATATATATAAAGAACAAACCACTTATGACAGGTTCATAAAGCCATCTGCCTTAAAAACGCTCAGTTAACATGCCTTTAAGCTTCTGTGAATGCCTCTGTGTGTGCCCACACTGTGGGTCCAATGGATTATTTGGTCCCTCACCTGCCCACTGAGGTCTCTGGCATTTCTAGGTAGGAAAGGACTCTGCCTTGAAATCTAAGGTTTCACAGTACTAAGCTACATTGGCCATGAGAACCTGGCCCAGAATATCCCAGAGTAACGGGCCCCTGCCCGCCTACCCGCCTGCCCCCCGCAACACACAAACACAGAGTGTCAAAATTTGAAACAACTTAACACTCTTAATAAACATCAACAGGACAAAAAGTAGTTGGAAGTGATCTGATAAAAGAGCTGTACATCAATCTGATAAAGCTGAGTATCAAATTCCCCATATGTGACGCTGCATTTAACGTCAGCCTTCAAAGAGTGAGTTAAGTTCATCCACTTAAATCTAGCTCAGGGCAGAGGAACCCCAGTCTCTGTGCCAGTTACATCATATTTTTTTAATGCTTTATAGAAGAGAATAGTAAGTGTAGGATCCAGGGAAATACCTGGTCACATCTGATGCAACTTCAAAGACTAACACATCGGAGAAGTGATCATCTCCCATATCATTATCTAAATTATTGGTTTCCATACTGTTATTCAATGGATTTCCAGAGCCTGATGGCAAAGTCAAAAATCAGCATCTCAAAAAAGCTATAGAACTCCACTTGTTGTTCAATTCTCAATTTAGGCATAACCAGGGGACTTCCATTCATGTGTATGAATAATCCCCTTTTATACTTTATGTATGCTTCCAAGAACTGATTCTACATGAATTCTAAGCCAAAAAAAAAGTATACTGTGAGTCCCTTTCTTCGTCATACCTTCTGCTTGCCCAGTTATTCTGGCATTTCCCCCTTTCTTACTCTGAAAAATGGGACCTTATTAATGAGTTATGGATTAATTGCCTTACCCTAATATAATGTGCCTTGCATTCCTCTGAGCAAATGTTTTGTAGCATATTTGCAATCATCTTGCCTCATTCTTCATTACTGCTATTTAAAGTTTCAAGTTACATAATTTAAAACATGATAGGGTGTCCTCAAGATTACACTTTTTTCTTTCTACACCACTGCAAAGTTTTGTTGCCTATAGCTGAACAGCTACATACAATGATGGTAAAAAGAAAAAGAAGCTTATAATCGTTACTCAGTCTTAATGCATGACGTTAGGAGATAAAGAAAATATACTGTACTGGGACACTGATGAACACTGAGACATTTATTAAGTATAAGATCATGGTTCTGGCAAACAGATCACTAGGGATGTACGAAGGTCACTTACCTTTTCGCAGGAGTGATTCACAGTGGAGGGGAGGCGCTCCGCACCTCCCCCCGAAATCCTAACCTGGCCGGCCCCGCTCCGCAGCAACTCCGCAGAGCCGCCAGCTGGGTGCATTCGCAGGAGTCTGGATCCTGCAGGCGCAAATGGTAGTGGCCGCGGCGGCCGCCATTTGCATTCATGTTTTTGGCCATGATAGGTTACGTAAATATTTATGTAGCCTATCACAGCAAAAGACAGGGGCGCAAATGGCAGCCGCTACGCCATTTGCACCCCTGTTTTTTTACCATGATAGGCTACGTAAATATTTACGTAGCCTATCAGGGCAAAAAAAACAGGAACGCAAATGGTGGCGGCTACGGCAGCCGCCATTTGCATTCCCTTTTTTTGCTGTGATAGGCTACGTAAATATTTACGTAGCCTATCACAGCAAAAAAACAGGGGCACAAATGGTGGCGGCTATGGTGGCCGCCATTTGCGTTCCCTTTTTTTGCCATGATAGGCTATGTAAATACTTACAAAGCCTATCACGGCCTCTGCAGGGACGCAAATGGCATCCCTGCATTAGCCATGATAGGCTACGTAAGTATTTACATAGCCTATCACGGCTTAACTAAGGGAACGCAAATGGCGGCGGCTACGGTGGCCGCCATTTGCGTTCCCTTTTTTTTTGCCATTTTAGCTTACATAAATATTTACATAGGCTATTAGGGGGGAAAAAGGGGACGCAAATGGCGGCCGCCGTAGCCACCGCCATTTGCGTCTGCTGTTTTGTTTTGTTTTTGGCAGTGATAGGCTACGTAAATATTTACATAGCCTATCATGGCAAAATACAGGGACGCAATGGCGGCAGCTACGACAGCCGCCATTTGCATCCCTTCAGGCTGCCCAGTGGCCGGATGTCCGGCTGCGGGCGGCCCTGGCCAGCAGCTCCATGGAATCTCCGCGGAGCGGAGCCAGCCAGAGAGAATTTCGGGGGGAGGGACAGAGCGCCTCCCCCCACTGCGAATGTCACCCTTCTAAAAGGTAAATGACTTTCATACATCCCTAGTGTCTGGACTCTGGCTGAGGCTTGTCATGTTGTGTGAATTCGGGTGGCAGGGATTGTGTGTGACTTAAATGACCCTCACGTAATACAACAGACCATGGATCTGGGTTCTCACAACTAGGGATGTCAGAGAATTCTGCCACAGATCTCAGTGAGGCCGAATGCCAGTGCATTCGGCCCCCCAAAATCCGTGGTGAAATGAAGCCCCCCTGCCCCCCCACCCATTCCAGGCAAAATGGGCCTGGAATGGAGCACCTACCTGCTGCCATCCACGCTGACCTGCGAATGGCGGCCGCGTCTGCAGCCACCATTCGCTTCCTCCATATAGCCGTGATAGGCTACATAAATACTTATGTAGCCTATCACGGCTTAACTAAGGGAACGCAAATGGCGGTGGCTATGGCAGCCGCCAATTGCGTTCCTTTTTTTTTTGCCGTTTTAGCCTATGTAAATATTTACGTAGGCTATTCCGGCAAAAAAAAAGGGAACGCAAATGGCAGCCACTATGCCATTTGTGTTCCCCTTTTTTTTTTTTGCCATAATAGCCTACATAAATATTTACATAGGCTATTACGGCGGGGGGGGAAAGGGAACGCAAATGATGTAGTGGCCGCCATTTGCGTTCCTTTTTTTTTTTTTTTTGCCATAATAGCCTACATAAATATTTACGTAGCCTATCATGGCAAAATACAGGGACGCAAATGGCAGCGGCTATGGCAGCCACCATTTGTGTCCCTGCAGGCTGCCCAGCAGCTGGATGTCCGGCTGCGGGCGGCCCCGGCCGGCAGCTCTGCGGAATCTCCACAGAGTGGAGCCAGCCGGAGAGAATTTCGGGGGGAGGGATGGAGCGCCTCCCCCCCACCGCGAATGTCACCCTTCGAAAAGGTAAGTGACTTTCGTACATCCCTACTCACAACACGGCAAGTGTTGTGGGAACCATGGCCAGACACTGAATATTCAAATGCTGCCTGGCACGCACGAGCAGGCGCTGTAGCCCACCATGGCTTAACTAAGCTTAAACAATAATAATTCAATAATAATAATATAATTCAATAATAATAGTAATTCAATCAAAATAATTAAATAATAATAATAATTCTATAATAACCCATGCTGGGCTCTTTTAATCATGTGGACTGGGTCTCGGTTTGCAAAGGAGCTGACCCCAATACATGCATGCAAGTTTACTAAGCACTAGAATTCTCCCAAAATATTTTGAGTACATAGCTCTTCAGAGAAATATCTACTTCAAATGTCTTGCTTTTTAAAAACTTCCCTCTATTATTTTCCTTCATTGTGTTATGTGATTTCAAGCTACACCTCAGTCTTGGAAGTATGCAGGTACTTGATGATGAAGAGTAGAAATGTATGCTGCCGTCGTTTTTTGGTTAAAGAGCCTGTAACTCTTATTCCAGTTCGGTGCCTAAGAACTACCAGCATGTCCTGGCCTTGGCATTTGCTGTAAAAGAGATCAATGAAAATCCCCAGATCTTACCAAATCTCTCTCTCGGCTTCCACATCCTCAACAGCTATTATGCGGCAAGGATGACCTTTAAGGCCACCCTGAACCTGCTTTCCACTCATTAGAAAACCATACCCCCAACCTGGTTCCTCATCAAAGTGGAAAGAGGTTTTGGTTCAGTGCTGCTCAGCTCTACATTGGGCCCATGTTCTTCTTCAATATTTTAATCAATTACTTAGTTGAAGGTATGGAAGGAATCCTGATCAAACTTGCAGGGGTACCTAACTCCTGAGAAAACAGGCGTGATAAACGAAATGAACTGGAGGGAAATGGCAACTAGAAATATAAAATCATCACAACTGGTGTCCAAAACAAGGGTAATCCAAATGTTGGTTGAGACAGGCCTTTGTAAAGTTAACTGTAAAAATTTCAATTGCTAGTTGTCCCTTTGCTCATATTCTCTTTTAATCGAGGTCCATCACTTTCTAAGTAGCATCTTACTCAATAACAATGCTGGAGAAACTACATTTCATACCTGGTTGAAGCTTTTATGCCAGACGATTTAGTCATCATTAATGGTTAACTCCTTGCCTGGGGAAGCCTGGGGATCCAGCATTCCAACTTTTACTCTAACCAATGTGGCATTGGGGAATATTATCCAGTTTGTAACATCACACTGTGTAACCAGTTCTCCTTTTCCCTCAAAATGTACAGTTTCTCCAGCATTGTTATTGAGTAAGATGCTACTTAGAAACTGATAGACCTCAATTAAAAGAGAATATAAACAAAGAGACAACTAGCAATTGAAATTTCTACAGTTAACTTTACAAAGGCCTGTCTCAACCAACATTGGGATTACCCTTGTTTTGGGTACGCCAGATGCCATTTGAGTCCCCGCTCTTTGCCATCCCCGCTCTTTGTCCCCGCTCTTTGCCACTACGCCAGACACCATTTGAGTCCCCGCTCTTTGCCATGATAGGCTATGTAAAGATTTATGTAGCCTATCACAGTAAAGAGAAGGGACATAAATAGCGTCCACTATGCCAGATGCCATTTGCTTCTGCAGACCGGCAGCAGACGGCAGTGGACGGACCGGACCCGGCTGGTGGCAGGTAGGATCCATTCCAGGGAAACTTTTCAGGGTGGCGGAGGTGGGTGGTCCATTCCGCCACGGACTCTGAGGG
This sequence comes from Heloderma suspectum, assembly GCF_057233095.1. Lineage (NCBI taxonomy): Eukaryota > Metazoa > Chordata > Lepidosauria > Squamata > Helodermatidae > Heloderma > Heloderma suspectum. The sequence goes on along the minus strand of NC_139463.1, from coordinate 86,894,629 downwards.
GCCAGATTCTTTAGAATCCGGCCTCATTGGAGTCCATGGCGGAATTCTCCGCCATCCCTAATCCTTCAATTGCTGTATTGCAGTCATGGGAATCATCCCACCAAGTTTCAGTTACACCTATCAAGTCATAATTTCCCTCCCATATTAAGAGTTCAGGTTTGTTCTGTTTGTTTCCCATACTCTGGGCATTAGTATATAGACATCATAGACCATGTGATTTATAGTCTGGCTTTCTTCCTACATGTTTTTGAAGACTATGATTGGGCACTATTAGAGCTGTTCTCTCCGTTGTGGTGCATGAGCCTTCATCCATTGTTACCCCCAATTTTACATCTCCCTCCCCTGTAGGATTCCATTTAAAGCCCTCCTGATGAAGATCTTCATGCTGTGGCCAAACACATTCTTCCCAGCCTTTGTGAGGTGCAACCCATAGGGATGTCACAGAATTCCGCCACGGATCTCGGTGAGACCGAAGGCCAGTGCATTCGGCCCCCCGAACTCCGTGGCGGAATGGCCTGCCACCCCCCGCCCCCCCCCACGGACACCCCCCCCCATGACGAGACTTACCTGGGGTGGATCTTCCGGGTGGCGGTGACGGCTCCAGCGGCGACTTCGGCAGCGGCGGCGGCTGGTCTTCTGACTGGCTGCCACCACCGCCATTTGCAGTCTTGTAAAAAACCCAAAACAAACCAAACAAAATGACGTGATAGGCTACGTAAAGATTTACATAGCCTATCATGGCTGGGTTTAAAAAAAAAAAAGACATGATAGGCTATGTAAAGATTTACGTAAAGACGTGATAGGCTACGTAAAGATTTACGTAGCCTATCATGGCTAGGTTTTTAAAAAAAACCATGTACGCAAATGGCCGCCACCATTTGCATTCCTTATTTTTGGCCACCTTAGTCTATGTAAATTTTTACGTAGACTATGACGGCGAAAATAAAGGGGAACGCAAATAGCGTAGCGGGCGCTATTTGCGTCCCTTTTTGATTCGCCGTTTTAGCCTACGTAAATGGTTACGTAGCCTAAAAAGGTGAATCAAAAAGGGATGCAAATAGCGCCCGCTACGCTATTTGCATTCCCCTTTATTTTCGCCGTCATAGTCTACGTAAATATTTACATAGATTAAGACAGCTAAAAATAAGGAACGCAAATGGCAGCGGCCATAGCCGCCATTTGCATATGCAGTTGTTGGTTTTTTTCCCCAGAGCCCTCCACGGCCAGAACGCCTCCCCCGCCACCATCAACATAATCCGCGGAAAGGTAAGTGACTTTCGTACATCCCTAGCACCCCATCCCTTGCCAACAGTCCATCTTCCAGGAAGTATAGCTCGTGGCCCCAGAATCCAAAGCTCTCACGTCAGCACCACCTTCGTAGCCAGTCATTCACCTGGAGTATTTTTCTTTCCCTTTCTATCCCTCTTCTAACTACTGGAAGGATAGATGAGAAAACTATCTGGGCCCCAAAGTTCTTGAGTTTCCTTCCCAAAGCTTCAAAGTCTGACATGATTTCTTTGTTGCTCTGCTTGGCAGTATCATTTGTTCCCATATGGATGAGAAGAAAGGGATACCTGTCAGTGGGCTTTATGAGTGCAGGCTCACTTCAGTCACATCTGGGAGACAGCATACCTGGCAAGTCCGTGGGTCTTCATGGCATACTTGGGTTTCAGTGACATGCAGCAAGGAGTCTCTCACTACTACTACTACTACTACTACTACTCTCTTCTTGTTGTAGGCCTTGGTTTCATTGCCTCTGTTTGACTGACCTTCAGCCTCCTGCTCACTGTCAGGGCTCAGTTTCAGTACTGCAGTGGGCCTTGTAGGTTATAGCCAGGATCTAATTAGAAGTAGCCTGGAAGGGCTTGGGCCTTTTCAGCCTCTGGAATGTCAGAGTCTGTGTGAGCTTCTCTTTGTCAATGTTCTCAGAGCAGAGCCAGGAGGAATCACCCAGCTCCCTGTTCACCTGCTGGTCTGGCCTTGGCAGGCAGGGAGGCTAGAAGCTGTCTGTGAGAACCTGACAGATGTGGGATGGGATTTGCAGAAGGGTCACCCAGGTTGAAACGTCACTGCTGGAAGGCTGAGCAGTGCCATCCTGTTTAGACAGGGGCCTTGCTGAAAAGCTAAAGGCCCTTGTCTGTCAAGGGATCGGGGGGGGGGGTGTCCTACAGTCACACCTTCCCTTTTAAGCTGATGCAAAGGCGAAGAGCCTTTGCTAGGAACATCTCGTCTTCATTGCCTGAAGCCTTCTCTGTTTGGATCCATCATCATCTGGGCTTTTGGAGGCACTCTGCACATGGACTGGAACTTAGGATTGTTAAGGACTTGCCATGAAAAGTACTGTGGGGGTTTTCATAGACTTGAACTCTCGTTGCTGTGGATTGTGTGTCTGTGTTTGTAGTCAGCTCAGTGTATGGCAGGCTGGGTTTGATCTATCACTTTTGGACTTCCCTCTGCCAGAACCCATGCAGCGTGGAGTTGCCAATGTGAAAGTGGTGGCCTGGAACTCCTTGGTTGTGTGGGTATGCCCTTCCCTTGATCCTGATGGGCCTTGACTATGTAGCCTAGAGTTTCCTGCTCTCCCACCGAAGGACAGCGGGAAGCAAATTAGCCCTTCCCACTCGCCTTGGGCAGAACGAAGCCAAGAGGAAAGCGCGTGCTATGACAGCTATGTTATTCTCTTCCCACCCAGCCCTTTTGTAATAAATTTCTATTCATTCTTCTTCTTTGTTCATTTAAAAATCCAGAAAATTTCACTGTAGTTGCTTATCTCCCCCACCCCCGCCACCTGTTCAATTCTCTCTCAACCATTACTTTGCCCTTACCTTGATTCTGTGTATATATATATTCCTTTCCTTGTTCTTGGCTCCCTCCATCTCCCCTTCTCAATTCCTGTATTCCTTCCCTTCCCATGTTTGATCTCTATAATCATCATCATCATCATCATCATCATCCCCATTCTCTTCTGTTAGGATTATAGTTAGTTTCCCCCTGCCCCTTTGCTTGTACAATAGTTTAGTGTTTGCTTTTGTGTGTGTGTGTTGTGTGTGCGCACTTGTGCTGTGTGGACAAGCAAACAGTGTGCCAAAGGACTATGCACAGTCCACATTTCCAGAAACAGTGGGCAAAGCGCTACACAAATTAACACTATTAGAACAAACAAAGGGCTGGATGTGCCCGATCTCGTCTGATCTCAGAAGCTAAGCAGCATCACCCCTGGTTAGTACTTGGATGGGAGACCACCAGGGCATCAGGCTTCCTGCATTGAGCAGGGGGTTGGACTCGATGCCCTTGTAGGCCCCTTCCAACTGTATGATTCTATGATTCTATTTAAATAATACAATACTATGCTGTGTGTTGCAAAGCAAGCAAGCCCAATATGAGGCATCTTCGGGGTATTGGCAAGGGCAGAGGTGGGCGAAGTGCTGCTGTGCCCTCCTGGCAGGGTTGCTGTGTTGCTTCCTGCCTCTTGTCAGTCCAGGAGACAACTGTCGTTGCTCTTCATTCAAGACAATGTGCCCACCTGGCAGGGTTGCTATCTTTGCTTCCCGCCTACCAGCCAGTGTTTTCCCAGGCAATTCTGCCAAAGAGACCCTGAGGTTTTTGACTGTGAATAGGAAAGTAGTACTAGGGGAAAGAGGTTATTTGCACTTCAAAGAAACTCACAGCAGAGTTTAGAGATAGTGACCTCCTCACCACTTCACCACTTAACTTGATTATCCCTTTATGAACTTTGGTTTGAGTTTTTGGGAACAGCACAATTTAACTGTGGCTAGCACAAAAACTCCTTGGACAAACTGTCTGAAATTTGGCAGGTGGGATACTCTCCAGGGAGGCTGTGTGTTCTCCAACTTTCATGCACTTCTGTGCAAGCAGTGAAAAGTTGCAGCTCTTTGCTTGGAGAGATGTCCTTGAAAAGATCAAATTTCACCTTCACCTTGCACAAAAACTACTGGGACAAACTGTCTGAGATTTGGCAGGTTGAATGCCCTCCAGGGGGGGCTGTGTGTTCTCCAACTGTCATGCACTTCTGTACAAGCAGTTGAAAGTTATGGCTCTTTGCTTTGAGATACTTCCTTGAAAAAAATCAAATTTCACCTGCAATTAGCACACAAAAAACTGGGACAAATTGCCTGAAATTTGGCAGGTGGACACCCCTCTGGAGGTACAGAGAGCTCCCCAAATTTTATGTGTGTATCATAAAAACTGAAAAATGTATGGGCATTTGTGTTTTCCCATGCAAGTCCATGGGAAAGTGCCAAAAATGAGTGATTCGGATATCTGAATATCACTTCAGATTTGGATCTGAGTCAAAGCGGATGGGGTCTGAATCAGTCTGAAGCAAAGTGAGGCTCCTTTGGAAGGTCTGAAGGGGCATCCAAAGCAAAGTGGGGGGTCCATGCACAGCCTCTTTTAAAGACCAGGGTTGGATCTACATTGCAATGGCATGTGAAGTGCTTTCATGTTTAATGCGGATTTTCATGAAATCGGCTTTGGTCTGTCAGGGACACCCATAGCCAGAAAAGCAGAGTATACAGTACCTTAAAATGCGCTTTCACCGGTCACACTGCACATCCACCCTCCTTACTTTGGGGTCATGTAGGCAGAGTCCCGCCACTTGCGCTGAACATTATCAAACACAGAGATGCTGCTGAGCAAATGAGAGGCTTGTTCCCCACCCCATATCCACCCTCAGGGAAGTTTGGAAGCACTGAATTAAGCCCCCATAGTTCAACCCCACATCTCTCCCCTCTCATCCACCACTGGTACATTATGAAAGATTAAAGATTAAAACTGAGCTTTTATGAATAGAGAAAAAAGGCTGCATTCTATGAATGAGTCAAGAGCCTCTAATGGGAAAAGCAGCCCTATGGCGGGGGGGGTCCAATTTTCGCAATGGGAGAAAGATGCTATAGACATGGTGAGGAGGGCAGGCTGCTCAAGGGGGCAGTGGGGAGGGCAGGCAGTGGCAGAACAGCGGCTCCTGATGGCACCCCTTCGCCACCCCTTTGGCTCACTTTCTCGCCTCTGCTCCTTACACCTGAGTAGACCTAGCAGGCTATTCTCCCAGTCCCTCACAGCCAGGCACAGACACACCCCTAGGCATGCCCAGCATGCAGGATTTAATTTGGGTGAATGGGGCACACTGCAGCTGAAGCACCCAAGAGCTGCATTTAAGGTAAAATACTCGCAAAAATGACTTTGAGAAAATGTGCATTTTAGAGGGGGAAGCGGCAGGGTGGCCACAATGTCATGTGTTCTGTATGACCCTGAAGTGTTTTCCCTCCACGGTAAATCACATGTGTGGGTTGGCTCTAGATCCAGTATTGGGACAGGAGGGACATTAATCTCTAGTCCAAGGGATTTTGCCATTCTGAGGATTTATCCCATGTATGGCCTTGCATCATCCAACAGGGAGAGAGGATTTTGATCCCCTAGGGTGGCATCTGTTGAGGAGGTTGAGGCCTGGACAGATGAAGTGGGAAAAGAGTCTGTTGGCTCCAGGAGTTTTTTCAGGATCACATTTTTTTCAGGATCACACATTTTCACATTCTGAAAAAAGAGGAGGGCAGAGAGTGAGAGGCAAACTCCTAAAGCTTGGGACCATGGTAGTTTCCAGTAAATGAGCAACAGGTGGTTTGGTTACTTTGTGAGAAGGTGTTGCACAGTTGGAAGCTGCCTTAGATCATTCTAGAAAGTGAGGGGAATGAGAACGTTGGGAACGGGAATGGTGATGCAAGCAGTCTCTCTCCCTGTACTCATAATGGTTCTGTCTTGGTGGTGAATGGTCTTCATAATGATGGGAAGGAGACCTGTAGAAGTGGCAGCAACTATGGCTTTCCCATGGCATATCACAGTGATGATGAAGAAAACCTCCAAGAGAAGCTAAGGAGGCTGGCGAGGTCTGTCAGCACTGAGGGGATCTATACTTCCTTGGAAGGTGGTCTTGAGGGAGGTTATGGAATGGTTCCAGAGAGAAACATTCTCTGAATTCACCTTCTGATACCGAGCCCAGGCACAGGATATCATCTGGGGAGTTATGGACCCATGGGTGTAAGATTGGCATTGGTGATTGCATAAGAGTTTGAGGCATGATCTGTACAGAGGGTGGCTGATTTGGAACCAGCGTAGGTTCAGGTTCAATGTCAGACTCTATCATGCAAGCCATCTTTTTTCTTTTTCGGTCCTGGCACCTGGGAGTTATCAAAGCCTTTATTTTGGGACTTGGTCTGTCTGACCTGTTTGTTCTCAACTGCTGGTACCAAAGGGCCGGTCTTGATTTGTTGGTCTGAGGGGGTGGACAATGCTGTCAGTATGGCAGAGAGTGGTACTTTCAATGCCCAGAATGGTTGCCTTGAAGTGCTTTCCATAGTGTGCACTGGAAGATGCTGAGAGAGAGCCAAAGCTGGCTTCTTGCAAATGGAAGCCGAGGCAGGACGCAGAGGCTGGTTCGATGCGGCTGTGTCTGCTGCCTTGAGGGCTTGTTCCCACAACAGGGCATGGAGGTGTGTCCTTCTGTTTCTCCTGGCCTGCTTTGTAAAGGTCTGGCAGTGGGCCCAGGAGCCCACCTGGTGTTCTTCTCCAAGGCAGAGAAGGCAGTTAGATCAGTCAATGGCATCTTCTTGCTACAGCTAGTAAAATTTCTGAAAAAGGCTTTCGAGACCATGTGACTCAAGGGGCAATGAAGAAAAAAGGAAGAAAAACTCAGAGAAGATAGGAAAGGAACAAAAAAGAGAAAGAAGTACTCTGTTCAGTGTCCCAGGAGGGGACAGCAGAATTTTTGTAGAATATTTGCAGGGAGGCAAAAGAAAGTTCCAGATGCTGCTCATCACTGCAACAGATGAAAAGGAACTGAGAGGGAGGTGAGACAGAGCCACACTTGGACCATGTGCAGAGGAGGTGGGTGGGACTTCCGCCTAAAACTCCATTTCACTCTAGAATGTTCCAAATGACTGTTCTGTGCAAGTGCATAACCCATATACAGTATGTGAATGACAGAGACCACAAAGAAGAAACAATAACTTGGGTTAAGTTGGCTGTTAATAATTGGGGTTGTTTATGTTTATAAATAAATGAAACAGATCTGTTTACGACATTTGTAGATACTTATTTTGTTCCTGTTCATATACGTGAAGCTTCCTTATAAATGATGCAGAAGAAAATATATATTCCATCAAATACTGCTGTATTTTCAGGAAAGAGTGTTTCTATAGAGACTATACTAAATGTTTGCTTAGAACTTACTTGTTAAATACTGTAGATAAAAATTGGTACTATTAATAGCCACATAAGTAACACTAACGCTATGTAAAAAGTAGGGCTGTGCATTGCTTCAGCCAGGAAGCCTGAACTCTGAATTGAAGAGGGCCACTTTGGCTGCCTCTGAGTTGAAGCAGAGGGAGCATGAAGCGGCCCAAAGCAGCTTGGATCACTCCGAATAACTTCAGTGCACTTCGGAATGATCCGAAGGCCCGGCCGCCATACCACAGCCACTGCCGCCGCCGCCCAGCCCCCAGCTCCTTACCTGTTCCTCTGGATGCATGCTGACAGCCATCTTGTTCCAGAGAAAGGGAGGAGCTGTTATTAAAAATGGCTTCCCCCTTTCCCCAGAACAAGATGGCTGTCAGCGCCCATCCAGAGGGCCTAGGAGCTGGTGGTAGCAGCAGCTCCCCCTGTGGCAATGGCAGCAGCAGCAGCAGCTCGGCCTCATTGCAAGCTGCCGCTGCTGGCCTGACTCAGGCCTTCACAGGCTCCTCACAACCAAGGAACCAGTGAAGGCTTGAACATAGGCAGGACTCGGCCTCCAACCGGGCACCCTCCCCTCCTTCCAAGGAAGGGAGAGAGCGCAGTTGGAGGGCGACTCTTGCCCTCGTGCCTGTCAAATTTGCGTGGTCCCCTTCTGTGCAGGGAAGGAGGCCATGCATGCTTGACAGATGGCCAGTGCCTCCTGCCAATCACCTGTTCTTCCCTCCTTGCAAAGAGGGCAGAACAGGCAGTTGGTGGACTCTGATGGGCAATGGTTTCCCCAGCAGTGCTGGCAGCGCCGTCCCCAGTGGCTCCCCCAGCAGTGCTGGCAGCAGCATCAGCAGAGGATCCCCTGGTGGTGGCACCCCTCCCCACCACAGAACAAGGGCCCAGGTAAGGAGCTGGGGGCTGGACAGCCTGTTGAGGGGGCCTAAGCAGAATTTGGATGTCCGAATCCCGCTTCAACTTCATAGGCCGAGGCAGGTCGTGGGGGCCCTGAATCAGCCCGAGCTGAATCGTGCCCACCTCGAAATCCCCAAGGCAGCTTATGAGTTGAATCGGGGGGTACATGCACAGCCCTAGTAAAAACCATGAACAGTGAGTGTTCTAATGAAGTTATGGCCTCTGTCCTAATTAGTTTTGGAAACATTTACTAATGGATGGTTTTGAAAGGACTATAAAATGGTGACAATTACTGAATAACCTGTTAAAAACTTAGTAGATGTTTGTTACCATGTGATGGAATTTGCTTGAAATACTTTCGTTATCTCAGGCAAAATGGATTGAATCAAGAAACATCATAGAAAGGCTTTTCTGAAGCTCATTTAAAGATCTAGTTGTCTCGTTATTCATAGCTCCATCACGTTCTAAAGAGCTTCTTATTCAATAACAATGCTGGAGACACTGTGCACTTTGATGTACATGAACAGTAGTTGCAGGATTTAATGTTACAAACTGGAGGATGTTCCCCAACGGCTCAGTGGTTAGAGCAAAAGCTGGAAGACTGGCTCTCCAGGCTTCTCCAGGCAAAGAGTTAACCATTAATGCTGACCAGATCATGTGGCATAAAAGCTTTAATCAAGTGAGCCCTAGCTGACTATTGATGCATGACTATTTTAACCTGCATGTTCATTGGCATGTCCCTTACTTCAAAAGGTGGTAAGCCAACCATGCTGTATTTGGCAGCCCAGTGCTCATTCTGCTGAGAGAAGCCTGGATGTCTGGATGACAGTGTCCTGCCCTCATGACACTGCTGCATATAAGCCCCCAATGTGTTTGCGGGGGACACACACCCTTTGCATTCCAGGTTTAATTCTGCTGAAAGGACAAAAAAATCTCTAAGTATTTCATGAACTGATTTCTGCAGGAGAAAATGAGGTCCAGGTGTTATCTCCAAGGCACCTTTATCATCTTGCTATGTATTCATATGTTCTGGGCATGAGGCCACCAATACATGTTTGATAGCCACCCTTATGGCTTAAGCATTACTCTATTAGGGATGTTGTGGGAGTCCAAGACTTCCCTACACTCAGCTACCCAGACCCTGCTCACTGAGCTGCTGTCATTTATCAGACCTGTTCGCTGGACACTCACATGGTCCAGAAGTGCCCCGCAGCCGTCCATCCCCTTAGCGAGCCACCATTTTCCACAAAATGGCAGCTCAGGAGTTTACGGGAAAGTGATGTTGGGTAAATGGCACCTTTACTGCCACCATTTAGGTAACAAAAAATGTTTCTGTAAAACCCCAAGCCACCATTTTGCACAAAATGGTGGCCGCTAGAGTTCCTCTCACCACCCGCCAACCCCTTGTCTTCAGTCTTCCAACTTTTGCTCTAACCACTGAGCCGTTGGGGAACATCCGCCAGTTTGTAATATCAAATCCTGCAACTACTGTTCCATTTCCATCAAAGTGCACAGTGTCTCCAGCATTGTTATTGAATAAGATGCTCTTTAGAATGTGATGGAGCTATCAATAACAAGACAACTAGATCTTTAAATGAGCTTCAGAAAGGCCTTTCTACTTGCAAGGAGAGAGCAAGCAGTAGGCGGGCAGCAACGGGGCTCCTGCCCCCACCACCTGTCAAGCCCTCGCGATCTCCTTCCTTGCAGGTAGACTGTGAGGGGTTCAAAGGTGGCAGGGGCAGGAGTCCTGCGCAACCCGCCAACCGCTCAATCTCTCCTTCTTGCAAGGAGATAACAAGTGGCTGTTGGGCAACTCCTCCCTCCAGCTCCTGTCAAACTTTCACGGTCTGGAGACCACAAGGGGTTGACAGGCAGTGCCGACAGGAGTTGCCCACCAAGCACTCATTCTCTCCTTGAAAAGAGGAGAGAATGAGCAGCTGGTGAGTGGCATGGGACTCCTGCCCCCACAGCCTCTCAACTCCTCACAGTTTCCTTGCAAGGAATGAGACTTGAGGGGTTGACAGGTGGTGGTGGGAGGAGTCCATTATTATTAATTATTATTAATGGAAATAACTTCCATTAAACACTCAGGGGGCATAAAACACCATCAGCTTCCCAATAGGCCTAATAACAGTTGAAATGAATTGAGACAGAGAGGAGACAAGGATGGTGTCCCTCGGCAGGGACTTCCACAGCCTAGATGCAGCCACTGAGAAGGCCTGGAGAAGGCTGTTGAACTCTCTGCCGAGGAAGACAAGTTGGCTCCCTCTCTGCTGTCCTTCCACCAGCTGGAAAATACCCTTTAATTGAAGCTGGCTTTTTGTGTGTAAGCGGGTCTGTTGGGTTGGGTGCTGATTTCATTGTGTTACTGTTGTGCTTTCAGTTGTGTTCAATGTATTTGTTTTATTATTGTTTTATTGAAGTTTTTATTTATCTGTGATTGAAGCTGCACTGAACGCCATTTCTTGATAGAAAGGCAGGATACAAATGAAATAAATTAATATTATATAAAATATAATATTATAATATATAATATTATAATATATAATATTGTAAAATATAATATATAATAAATAATATATAATATTGGAAAGTTTTCCAAGTTGGACAACTGGATCCCCAGGCTGCTCCAGGCAAAGAGTTAACCATTCATGATGACCAAATTGTGTGGCATAAAAGCTTTAATCAGGTGAGTCACAGCTGCAGAAGCTTGAGTAAATAAAAAAAGGTAAAGGTGTCCCCAACCAGTCATGTCCGACTCTAGGGTGCGGTGCTCATCCCCGTTTCTAAGCCGAAGAGCCAGCGCTGTCCGAAGACACTTCCGTGGTCATTTACTGAGATGTCCAATAGAAGAGATTTTCTGACTGAATGTTTCCATAAACATAGCTATACCGTGAGAAAATTTAAACTCTGGTCATAATGGTATTATGAGGCAGGAGGGAGAGCGCTCTTAAATGGCACAGTGTGTTACTTCACTTTTTTCAAAAAGTGGTAAGCCAGCCCTGCTGCATTTGAGACCCATCATTAATGTCCTCTGTAATATGTACTGAGTGGAGCCTTGGACATCCGTCCCAAAGACCTGCCCTCATGGTTCCACTGCATCTAAGCCACTTTCTTGCTGAAAGTTCGCAAAATCTCGTATTTTATGAACTGATTTCTGGAGGAGAAAACGGGAAGTGGTAAGCCAACCCTTCTGCATTTGGGAGCCCCCCTGCTCGTTTTGCTGACTTGATTAAAGAAGATCTTCCTACCACTACTGTCTGCTTCCCAATAGGCAAATGCTTTTTTGGGCTGCATTCATAGAAGCATCGCTTCCAAATCCCGGGAAGTAGTAGTTCCCCTCTACCCAGCACTGGTTAGGCCTCATCTGTAGTACTGTGTCCAGTTCTGGGCACCACACTTTAAGAAGGATGCAGACAAACTGGAGAGGGTTCAGAGGAGGGCAACAAAGATGATCAGGGGACTGGAAACAAAGCCCTATGAGGAGAGACTGAAAGAACTGGGCATGTTTAGCCTGGAGAAGAGAAGACTGAGGGGAATGATAGCACTCTTCAAGTACCTGAAAGGTTGTCACAGAGAAGAAGGCCAGGATGTCTTCTTGATCATCCCAGAGTGCAGGACACGGAATAATGGGCTCAAGTTACAGGAAGCCAGATTCCGGCTGAACATCAGGAAAAACTTCCTGACTATTAGAGCAATACAACAATGGAACCAATGACCTAGGGAGGTGGTGGGCTCTCCCACACTGGAGGCATTCAAGACGAGGCTGGACAGCCATCTGTCAGGGATGCTCTGACTTGGATTCCTGCATTGAGCAGGGGGTTGGACTCGATGGCCTTGTAGGCCCCTTCCAACCCTACTATTCTATGATTCTATGATTCCCCACCCTAAGCCCAGTTCCATGGGGATGGCATGCCCAGCACGCTCTCTTAGATCATGTGATCCCTGGCTGCCAAAGCATCTCATCCTCACAGACCCTTGGTGGGAGGGAGTCTCTTGAGACTTGGCTGGGTGATCCTTGGCTGAAAAAGATTTTGACTGGCTGGCCTACAAGAGACCTTGCTCCTGCCTCTGCATAGCATTTATCAAACAGGAAAGGTAGTCATTTGTCTCTCTCAGTTTCAGCTGGAAGAGAATTCTTAGGTTTGTAAAGCTCACTTATGACTTGTGACAGGCTATAAAAGCCATTGAAGTTATCTTCCAACCCGAGTTCAGGAGAAATTTGCTGGGCATCTGTAATGTCATCACTCAGTCACTGTCGACAACCCACAATTTGCAACATGGGCATTCTCAAGACACAGGGCTTCTCGACATGGGGCTTTTATCCTGTGACTGAGATAGGTGATTCACAGTGTCCTTTACGTCATCAACCTCCAGTGCCTCTCTCGTGCTTTTCAAGGATTTATGCGGCTTAATTTGAAATGGAAATAATGAGTTAACAAAAAGATCCACGTTCAATCAGTCTAATTTTCTCTGTGAAAAGAGGAAGTGGCATTGTAACAACACCGCCATCTTGCTGTATGATGAAATATATAGAACTCTCAGAGAAAGTGGGGGGAGCATGTAAAGGACCAATCTTACTCACGGAAAGAATCTGGAAGCAGAAGCCCAAGTAAAATCATGGGATAAAAAGCCTCCATGTGGAGAAGCCCATAGGCATTTATTGTTACTCACTCTCCATGCATCCGTGCAGGTGCTGCCCCAGTCTGTGTGCAATGGCAACTGCTATCCCGGCTACAGCAAGAAAAAGAAGGAGGGGAAGAAATTTTGCTGCTATGACTGCGTTCTGTGTCCAAAAGGGATGATCTCTCACTGGAAGGGTAGGAGGCATACTGTACACAGATAACCCCATTACAACACATACTCATTAAGTATGTATGTACGTACTAGGTGTCAAGGGCTCCTTGGAGGGCACTCAGTCTAATCCAGTAGCCAAGTCCAGACACAGACAAAGGGATTATTTTCAAAGCTTTATTCTTCTTTTATAACTTAACAGCTCTACAGGTAGCAACTAGATCTGAGCAGCAGCATCCCTATGCCCTAAGTTAGAACAGTTGGTCCCCGTTTGAAGGGCAATTACTGGCAGACCCCTGAATATAAGGACTAGGGAGAATCCCTCCCCTTTTCCCTTGGATCCTTTGGGCGCAACCGTTCTTTGAGCGCGAACCATTTGGCGCCGCTCTTTGCGTCTGCGCCGCGCATCCCCCCCAGTCTGCTATTTGTGCTGAGTCACTCCCTGGACTGCTTTCTAAACTAGGAATGTGGGTGGGAGGAAGCTCCGTCAGCTGTTGGTCCTGGGAAAAAAGGAGCGCGCTCCTCTCCCGAAGGAGCAACTGCTCTTCCTCAGCATCAGAACTACTCTGGGATTCTATGGGCTCAGTGTCCACCCTGACACTAGGGATGTTAGAGAATTCTGCCATGGATCCCACAGAATTCAGCCCCCCAGAATCCGTGGCGGAACAGAGCAACTCGCCACACCACCCCGCGAAAGCCCTGCGAAATGGAGCCTACCTGGCTGCGGCTCCAGCGGTGGCTCCACTGGCAGCGGCGGCTCTGGCAGTAGCAGCAGCTCCAGCTCCGGTGGCTCCAGCCACTGCTGGGCTGAGGCCGCAAATGGCGGCAGCTATGCCGGCCGCTATTTGCGCCCCTGGCAAGCTGTGATAGGCTACGTAAGTATCTAGGTAGCCTATCACGGCTCAGAGCAGGGACGCAAATGGCGTAGCAGCCGCCATTTGCATCCCCGCTTTTGCTGTAATAGGCTATGTAAATATTTACGTAGCCTATCACGGCAAAAGCGGGGATACAAATGGCAGCCGCTACGGCATTTGCGTCCCCTCGCTGAGCAGTGATAGGCTATGTAAATATTTATGTCGGCTATCAGGGCAAAAGCGGGGATGCAAATGGCGTAGCGGCCACCATTTGCATCCCCAGTTTTGCCGTGATAGGCTATGTAAATATTTACATAGCCTGTCACAGCTCAGTGAAGGGACACAAATGGTGGCTGCTACACCAGCCGCCATTTGCGTCTGCAGACCTGCCGTGTGGATGCACCCGGCCAGTGGCTCCGCAGAGTTGCTGCGGAGCGGAGCCAGCTGGGGTAGGATTTCAGGGGGAGGTACAGAGCGCCTCCCCCCCACCGCGAATGTCACCCTTCGAAAAGGTAAGTGACATTCGTACATCCCTAGTATGTACGTATGTATGTATGTATTTGAAGAGTGTGTACCTCTTGAATGTGTATAAATAATGTATGTTCTTTAAAGAATCAAATGAATAAACCTTTTTTAAAATAACAGTTTAAAAAAGAGAGGGATGATCAATAAAATTCCATCAAGGCCTTGGGAATCGTCAAGAAGCTTCTGCTGCCCAATAGGCCTCATACCTGTCAGAATAAAAAGGGACAAAGAGGGGAGAAGGCTGCTATCCCTTGGCAGTGAGTTCAACAGCCTAAGCGAGTTTGTATTAAGGTTTTATCTCTTATGGTACACTGCCTTGATTGAAATTCTCTTGGTAGGAAGATGGGCCACAAATCAAACAAATAACTAAAAATGCATATATGAGATTAATAAGGCACTCTGCTATGTCTCAGCAAATCACAACTCTGCAATCAGAACCCCAATGAGACCCTGTACAACAGATCTTAATGCTAAGGTGAATGAATATGTCAGGAGAGGTCCTTCACATAATCAGTCCCTAAGTCATTTAGGTGTTACAAGTAATCTCCTAGACATTTGCAATGGGATCGGAAATGGATTGGACCCTCTCTCTTGAGGAGTTTCTGTCCTGTTGGACTTGGACCAAATACTCCCTTCCAACTATCCATGGCCCTTGCTAACAAGGCTCAGGTGTGCAAGTTGAGTACATGCTGAATAGCTCGTTGCCTTGGCCAGCTAGCCCTTGTAAGGGGGATTTGAAGCCTTTGTCAAGAGACCAGGGAGGGGTGCGTCCATTGGAGTTGGATGCTGCATTGCTCTGAGCCAGAGAGGGATTCCTTGGGCAAGTAGAAGGTGCAAGAGACCCCCCTGGGCTTCAGTTTACAATGCAAGTTACAGAGGCACACGATGGACAGCTTGTAGCTTGGTTTACTGTGTTACTGTACCCTTGCTTGCTGTCTTGCCTTATTTTTGTTAACATGAAAATAAATGGGTCTATTGGTCTGGCTCTGTGTCATGTAATTTGAGGTTTCTAACCAAATGTTCTAGATCTGGAAGAGCGGGTTGGAGGTGGATAAAGTCCCACGTGGGATGGAACTATTTTACAGCTATATCTTATCCTTAGCATCAAAGGCAGTGTGCTTCTGAATATGAGCTGCTAGGAAATGAAAGCATGATGGTTCTGTTGCAGTCATGCCCATAGGCATCTGGTTGGACACTGCAGAAGCAGAATTCTGGACAAGATAATCGTTGGGTCTGATCCAGCAGAGCCCTTCCTATACAATTTACAGTGATAACAAAACAAAACAATATGACTCTAAGTGTCAGTTGCTGGGGAACATGACATAAAAGTGAGCTATTGTACTCATGCCCTGCCTATGAGCTTCTGATATGCGTAAGGTTGGCCACTATGGGAGCAAAAAGCTGGACTATGTAGGCCCTTGGTTTGATACGTTACAGCTCTTCTTTTGTTAAATGACTAGACCCAAAGCCCTGTAGCTTCAGCAGGATGGCTTTATGTGCCTTCAGAACATGCCGAGGGATTAAAGAGCTCCCCAACCTAGAATGACAAGACTTTTTAAATAAAACCACCACCACACACCAACAACAACAACAACAACAGCAACACTGAGCATATTAGAAGAGCTGCACTCTTACAGTAGCCTAGAAAGCTTAGTATTATTATTATTAGTTTCAAATAATAAATGAAGCCTAGGGTTAAGAAAGAATGGCTTTTGCCAAAGGACACCTGCTACATGCATAGCTTGAGATGAGATCTCAATCAGGTATTTCCTCTCTCAAATAATAAATCTTAGCCTCTACAGAACTAGGGATGTCAGAGAATTTCGCCACGAATCTCGGGGAGGCTGAATGCCAGCGCATTCAGCCCCCCAAAATTGGTGGTGAAACGGTCTGCCACACCACCCCCCCCGCCACCCCCGGGGATGGGACTTACCTTGGGCGAATCTCCCTGGCAGCGGCGGCTCCGGTGGCAGTTCGGCAGCGGTTCGGCGGCAGCAGCTGCAGCGGCCGGTCTTCCGACCAGCTGCCGCCGCTGCCATTTCCAAGTTTTAAAAAAAAACGCGATAGGCTACGTAAAGATTTACGTAAAGATTTACGTAGCCTATCATGGCTAGATTTTTAAAAAATACCATGATAGGCTACGTATATGTTTATGTAGCCTATCACGGCTGAGTAAAAAAAAAAACCCGTGTGTACGCAAATGGTGGCGCCCCTGGGCACTGCCATTTGCATTCCTTATTTTGGCACGTCTAGTCTATGTAAATATTTACGTAGACTACGGCGAAAATAAGGGGAATGCAAATAGCGTAGATGCTACGCTATTTGTGTTCCCCTTATTTTCGTCGTAGTCTGCGTAAATGTTTACGTAGACTAGACGTGTCAAAATAAGGAACGCAAATGGCGGCAGCCATGGGCGCCACCATTTGCGTACGCGCAGTTTGTTTGTTTTTTTAACTCAGCCGTGATAGGCTACATAAACATTTACGTAGCCTATCACAGCTGACTGCAGGGACGCAAACGGTGGCAGCTACCATTTGCAGTCCTGGCCGGCCAGGATTCGCAGCAGGAGGGACGGGGCGCCTCCCCCCTGGCCAGAATTTCGGGGGAAGGGACGGAGCACCTCCCCTCCACCGCGAATCAAATTTCGTCACAGGTAAGTGACTTTCATACATCCCTACGATGCGTTCTCACTGTTATAATTGACTCCTTTCAGTAGATACTGGCCAGCGTCTTTAAATAAATAATCAGCCTTTCCCTTTTTTTCAGACATGGATGCCTGCATCAAATGTCTAGAAGATCAGTATCCCAACAAGGACCAAACTCAATGCATTCCCAGGATCCTAAGCTACTTCTCTTATGAAGAATCCTCAGGGATTGTCTTGATCATCTTGGCTCTTTTTTTCTCTTTGACCACAACTTTGGTGCTTGCAACCTTTCTGAAGCACGAGAACACTCCCATAGTCAGAGCCAACAACCAGAGCTTCACCTACATCCTCCTTATTTCCCTCTTTCTTTGCTTCCTCTGCACCTTGCTGTTCATTGGGCAGCCTGGAAAAGCAGCCTGCCTTCTTTGACAAATGATTTTTTGCATTGTCTTCTCTGTGGCCCTTTCCAGCATCTTGGCAAAAACCATCACTGTGGTTCTGGCATTCATGGCTACCAAGCCAGGGTCCAGGATGAGGAAAAGGATGAGGAAAGGGCTGGCCAATTCTGTTGCCTTTCCTTGATTCAAGCAGGCATTTGTACAGTTTGGCTAAGTACATCTCCCCCATTCCCAGATACATGCACTCGTTGGACTGGAAAATCATTCTGGAATGCAATGAGGGCTCTGCTTCCATGTTTTACTGTGCCTTGGACTATTTGGGCTCCCTGGCAATTGTCAGTTTCATTGTGGCTTTCTTAGCCAGGATAGTTGCCTGATAGTTTCAGTGAGGCCAAATTTATCACTTTCGGCATGGTGTTGTTTTGCAGTGTGTGGTTATCCTTTATTCCGTCCTACCTGAGCACCAAAGGAAAATACATGGTGTCTGTGGAGAGCTTTGCCATCTTGTCCTCCAGTGCTGGATTACTGTGTTTCATCTTTTCCCCAAAATGCTACATTATTGTACTGAGGCCTGAACTGAGCAACAGGGAGCACCTAATAAGAAGGAAAAAGTGGAAGAATATGTTTCTGTCTTTATCCTGGGACATATTTTACTGGAAGTGCTGGTAGCAGGTATATCATAAGAACTCAAAAATGAATGCTGGCATATGTGAACATCCCAGCTCAGACACTTGTGAGCAGATGTATGCAGGCATACCCGATATCAAATGGGGCCCAATCTCAAGTCAGCTTACACACACGCACCACCCAACACTGCCTGCTTCCCTATCCCCACTGGAGGGAAACACATCTTGGGATGTTGAAAAAATGGGAGGTGCCCACTGAGCTTGTCCTCTTTCCCCTGTGGCTGTTTGTAAAGTGAAGCCACTGCCAGCATAATGCTCTGGTGTCTTTTTCCACCAGGGATCATGGGCTTTGTAGTTCCACTTCTATGATCACCAATGGAAAAGATGTTGCTAGCATCACTACACTGGCAGCATCTTCTTCACATTACAAGTAGTTACTACTGAAGGCCCACAGGCCTCTTTTATCTTTCAAGGAGCCCTTGGTGGTGGCTGCAACCCCATCTTGGCCTCTAATGTGGAGGGGGGGGTTCCTTTAGGGATGGGGAATGTGCAGCAGGAATGAGACAAAATTGGGTCCATTCAGCATTGAAATGAAACACTCTGATTCCTGCTGAGGGTGATCATTGGGGATGTATGTCCATAGCCAGCTGATGGAGTTAGGAAAACATGACACACTCAAAAGGTGTAATTCATTTGACTCCTTGTTTGAACTCCAGAAGACATTAAATTGGATTGGAACTACCTGCAACCATCTTGTAGCTATTTCTTTCCTGGATGAAATACAGCTTCTGTTCCTTGTACTTGTTTATCACACCATGTCCCTGAGAGGGATATGCATCAAACAGTACTTTGGGACAGACCAGGGTGGCAGGGCAGACATGCCTGAGAATTGACATAGGAATGTAGATGCCAATCGGTGAAGGAACATATCTGTCCTCCATGTATTATTTAGTTTGGGTTTTCGTTGATATGAGGCTTAATCTTGTCTGTGTGTGCTCATCAATTTCAGCCAAAATGGTAATCTTTTGGAGGAGGGGTCCCCAACCTTTTTTGGTCCCATGGGCACATTTTGGAATTTGAGTAACTACTGTGGGCACCACCACCAAATGCCTGATCAGCGGATCGCTGCTTTGGCATCTTCCTGTTGCATCTATGGATCCTAGGCTGCATCTTATTCAGCAACAACTTTTGCTTCATGTCTATTGGACACAGCAATGTCTCTTTACTAAGGGATTGTCTAATTCTGCTAATTGCTGGTGGTGCAATACAGTTAATGCTTCTTTTAGAGAACACTCTTATGTCCCCTAGATGGCACCAGGGGAGATAGGATTTTTCAGTTTCCCAGCTCAAGCTCATAAACAGCAATATGAGCTCAGGGCTGGGAAACCATGCTCCCCGCCCCCTCCTCCTCCTCATAGCTGAGGCAGAGAGAACTGCAGTGGCTGCCCCTCTGTGCCTGTCTGTGCTCCTAACACAGAGCACAGACAGAGCGGGGGGGGGGGGCATTCCCAGGTGAGGAGGGCAGAAGACTGTGGAAGCTGTTTTAGACAGCTTCCTATGCGGTCTCCAGACCCCTTCCCCTCCCCTCCCCTCCCCAAAGCTGCACCTAAATGCCCAAAATCAGGCATCTAAAGAAAACTGCAGAGCAGCCAGAGCATGGAGGGAATCCTCTCCTCCATGCTCCAACTACCCTGCATTGGATAGGCGGTTGCCTCCGACTTCAGAGGAGGTCAGGGGTGACCATCTATGTCAATAGGATTGCACCCTTAAACACATGTTTTGGCAATGTCCTGCAGTTGCTTCTTTGGGGGGAGAGGTTATTATACAGGAAAATTGTAGTGGAACGATCTTTCATATTCACTGCTGAATATCCTCTTTTAAATTACCTTCCTGCTTCATGGAAATTAACAAATGGTCAGTGTAAATGGATTCCCTGTGCCCTTTTGACAGCTAAAAGACTACTTTTACAACACTGGAAGGAGAAACACTCACGTCCTATAATGCAATGGATTGAGGCCTTACAACGTTTTCAGTATTTGAACAGGTGACATTGAACCTAGTGGCAGCAGAAAAGGCCATAGGAAGACAAGGGCAAGGAGGAGTGGGGCATACTATTTTGACTGTTCTCCCTTCCACTCACAGAATAGGATCTTCCTGGTCTGCAACACCTTCTAAATGGATTTTATCAGAACTGATAAACTGATCAGCTGTGCAAGCAGATCCCTGCTTCCACTTTTGTTTCTCCCTTGCAGGACTGGGGTGCTAAGAGGTTCTCTTGAAATACTGGACATTTTCCTTGACTGATTAAAAGCAAATGCAAGCTTTCCTTGGCTTTTTCTTCCTGATTTGCCTACATCTCCCACTCTTGTGTAGGCAGTTTTGGAAATCAGTGGGGATCACCCACTCCCTTTTCCTGAGATTATGCTCAAAAAAATGATTCATGATATTCCCCCTCCCATTGTGCAAATATAAGCAAAGCCATAGGCTAAGATGGGATGAAAATCAGTTTTTTCAAAACCTATCAATACTGTATACTTTTTTCTGAAACACAGAACATCCTATGCCTTCTCCCTTACTGAATAATACAAACTGTTTACCAAAATACACTGTATAAATGGAGAAAAAATACTACAAGGTAAACCCCGTGTAAGTCCATAAGAGCAGAAGCAGACAACACCTGTCAAACACCTGATGCATCTCCTATAAATAAGTAATTTCTTGTCCTTCCTACCTCAAAATTGGCATGGATCATCCTCAAACGGTCCTCTCCTATACTGCCAAGATCAGTCCATTTAGACATTTTCTCAGTATAAAATATACAACCTACTACCCCCCCCCCCGCCACCTTTGGGTTATAATTGTGGAATGTGATACAGGCAACTTGACCTTAACACAGGGTCATAAGGTGGTTGCCTTATAGGAACACTTACGCAAGACCTCCACATCCTGCCCACCAAGGCCCTGGTCAACCAACATCATACTGTGGACTTGCTATTTTCTGGCTGTTGCTTGCTTTTTGAGCATATTATAAGGAGAAAAGGTGGCCAAAATATAAGGATAATCTCTGGTGCATCATGGCAATTTCTCTCAGGTACACTACAGCCAACTTTCACCTGAGTCAATGAGGTTAGCAGCGATTACTAGCTGGAGTCTTGGGGAAGATGACAAAGGCCCTGCCCACTCCCTGAAGTCCCACCCTCTGGCAAGGCAAGGGAAACCAGCTCCATTGGGAGCTGTCACCTTAAGGTACAGAAATGGGGGGAGCTAAACGTCCCCTCCCTGTGATCTCCCCACCATCACCACTGCCCGCCACTGATTGGATGTTCTTTGGGGCAGAGCCCTTTCCTTTTTGCTTATGCTCATCTGTACGTTATAATCGTTCATGATATCGGCTTTTTAAAAACAACACAATACTGTTAATAAGCATACATGACACAGAAATTAATTGGAAGTGATGTGTTGAATCCCCAGGTTGCGACTCGGCATTTAAACCTGGGCCTTCAGGTTATCCTAAATAGGGGTGAGTTGTGGCTGAACTTAAGTCCCGCTGTGGGCCGAGGCCTCCCAGTCTCTGTGCCACTTACTCCTTTCCGTCCTTCAAAAAAGAGAATAATAAATGCAGGATTCAGGGAAATATCCTTGCAATGTTGTCGTCTCTTATGCAATTTCAAATGCTAACAACACACTGGGGAAGTGATAATCTTCCATTCTATTGTCTAAATTACTGGTTTTCATTCTGTTACACAATGGATTTCCAGAGCCTGCCAGCAAGATCAACAATCATCACCTGGAAAAAATTATAAAACTCCACATGTTGTTCAGAACTCAGTCTAGGCATAGATAGGGATCTGTCATTCATTTGTATGATCAGTTCCCATTTATATTTTAGGTATATTTCCAACACCTGATTCCATCAAGATTTTTAATCCCAAAAGAGTATAGTGTGAGTATCCCTCTTTGACTGCCCTTCTCCTTGCCTAGTTAGCCTTTCATTCGCTGGTTTGTTATTCTGAAAACCTGGACCTTATTAATGAGTTATGAATTACCTGCTTCACTGTACTGTAATGTAGCTGGCATTTTTCTGAGCAAATGTTTTATATCACTTTTCATCTTGGCCATTATCTTGCCTCATCTATCATCACTCCTTTTAAAAGAATATATTGTACAAAATTTTAAACAATTCATTTTTTACAATCCTCAAAGTTACATTTTTTTTACACCAGTGCGTAGTTATTGCTGCCTATTTATCTGAATGGTTATATGAGATGAATTTTAAATGGAAAATAAGCTTATACTTCTCACCCAGCCTTAGCAGATAAAGTGAGCAGATAAAGAGGATATACAGTTTGGGGACACTGATGGATACAGGGATACTATAAACTATAAGACCATGTACTGGCAAACATATTGCCCAACAGACCAAGAAGTAAATTGGTGTAAATCATCTCCAGTTCAAAGGAGCGCATTGCAAAATGGATAATATAGAAACATAAAAAGCTGTTGTTGGAAAAATGCGAACTGATTTTTGGAGAGAACATTTTGTCAACTGGATCATGTTGGTGTTGCTGTTGCTGTTGCTGCTTCTCCTGCTATGTCATACTAAATGCAAGACACATTCTATTAATTGCACCGCATCTGATGATCCCCTCCCTATTCCTCATAAATATTACCAGCCTGGTGACTTTGTCATTGGTGGGATTGTTTCTCAGGTCTTCTTCCTCTATAATAACTTCTCTTTCATGGAACAGCCTGCGCAGACGTTGCATGATGAACCTATGTAAGGTGTAATTTATTCTCTCTCTCTCTCTCTCTCTCTCCCCTCCCTCTCTCTCCCCCTCCCTCCCTCTCACTGTAATACGTTCAGGTCATAATAACTCAAAATGCATCACTGTGCTTCAGTAACAATTTATTTGCTCAATGATGTGAGAAAAGTGACATTCCAGCAACCTTTGGGCTTGTTAAATTTTTTCCAGCTCCCTTCTATATTATCTTGTTGGGTACAAAACACTCGTGAGTTTTTCTCTGCAAGGCCCATTGGAATGAATGGCACATTAGCATTTATCTGGAGGACACCTTCCCAAAGCTGGTGTCCTCCAGAGGTTTTGGGCTACAGCTCCCAGGATTTCTAACCATCAGTCACACTGGCTGGGGATGATAGGAGTTGAAGGGCAAAACATCTAGAACACACTAGGTAGGAGAATGCCTACATTTGGTTTTTCTCACAATGCTCCTCATTCCCTATCATGTGTTGTCTCCATCTCTGCCCCGTCTCATGCACTTCCAGTCTTCCCATTTTATAAATTGTCATTTCACATTATTGTATTTTAGAAATACCATCATGTTTCATTCTTCCTATTCTTTTCAACACTCTAATTTGCCCGAGCTATTTCCACATTGCACAGTCATAGCCCTCGGTTTATTGCTAAAGCCTAAAGCACATTTGAGAGGAACCCACAATCAAATCAGACTTCCTAATGAGAGAATGTGTGTATGCAGGCATTTGCAGACTCAGCCTTGTCCCCATTTATTGTTCATACTTTTACATTTAGAATCATAGACTCATAGGGTTGGAAGGGGCCTACAAGACCATCGAGTCCAACCCCCTGCTCAGTGCAGGAAGCCTGATTCCCAGGCGGTCTCCCATCCAAGTACTAACCAGGGCTGACCCTGCTTAGCTTCCGAGATCAGACGAGATCGGGCACTCTGAGCATGTGAAGTGCACAGCTAAAATATAGGGGTATATGGGTCTTTTTTAAGTAACTTGTAAACTTGGCCATAAGGCACCATTCACTGTTCTGACAAATCTGGGCTATTTCCTTCATATGGAGATGAGTTTATGGCAGCTTATAATACTTTCCATTTGCAATACCTTCTGTCATTGCATAGGCTACAAATGCATGTTGTTGTTGTTGTTGTTGTTGTTGTTTCTGGCTTTAACAGACTGTAACTCTTATTACAGTTCTGTGCCTAAGAACTACCAGCATGTCCTGGCCTTGGCATTTGCTGTAAAAGAGATCAATGAGGATCCACAAATCTTACCCAATCTCTCTCTGGGGTTCCATATTCTCAATAGCTACTATGCGGCAAGGATGACCTTTAAGGCAACCCTGAACCTTCTTTCCACACAACATAGGTTTCTCCCCAACTTCAAGTGTCACAGCCAGAACAATCTGATAGCTCTCATTGGAGGCTGCCTCTCTGAAGTCTCTGCCAATATGGCCATCATTTCAGCAAGCTATAAGACTCCACAGGTAAGCTGTACACATGGGCATATGGAGACTTCACAGGTGTAACACACCATTGTCATCATTTCAACAAAGCATCTGAAAAAGAGTGCCAGGATCTTTTGGTTAGCCAACTGGTTTTATGCAGGCAAAGTGATAATATTGTTATATAGGGATGTAGGGTGTTTCTACATTAAGCAAAAAACCTACAAAAATCCACATCCTTTCTGGAGCTTCCTGCTTTTGGTTTCTTTGCAGGATTAAGGAGGGCTCCTTTACATGGCAGACATGTGGTTTGAACTGAGGGAGTGCCTTCCTCCCTCCCTGGCATGTGTGCAAAGGAGCTGGGTGGGGGTTCTTGTTTCCATAGTTAACTTCTGCTGTACTCTTTTCTCGCAGCCCCCAGGAAACCTCTGACTTACTTCTGAGTAGACAGAAAATGTAAGACTGTCCCATAAGCCTGCAACCCTTGGCACACTTACATGGAAGTAAACCCAATTGAACTCACTGGGACTTACTTCTGAGTAGACATAAGATCGCCCTGTAAGTCTGTAACCCTTGGCACACTTACTTGGGAGTAAGCCCCACTGAACTTAATGGGGTGCTCTGAATCAAGAGAGGACGTTGCTTCTGGGCTTGGTGGGGTGGGGGATCAGATGCGTCTTCCTTCGTTGCAGGGAGGCATTTTACCCTCTTCTCCCTCCAACTGAGAAATGTGCTCAAGCATTTATATGGACACCTGGGAATCGAGGAAAGTCCTTCCTCAGCAACACTTGAGTGGAGGCAGAGTTGCAATCAACAGGCAAGTCTTGCCCTTGCTCCTGTCAAATCTGCTCCTGCACACCCCACCCCCATCCTCAATGCCTTTGTCATCCTGACCGCACGCACCCCCAGCAACTGAAAACAAATGCCCACAGCAGGCAGATAGAGCGGTTCCTTCTGCTATTGGATAATTTTACAGAGAGGTCATGATAGGCTGGGGGAAATTGCGGGAGACACCCTGGAGGATAACGGCGTCATCTCAACAGCCCGCAAACTTCCATGAGAAAGCCATCTCAATAGCAGGATAAAAGCTCCAGGTGATGAACCCCATAGATTCACACCGCTTATTGGAAAGCCATACCCAAAGAATGGCTCCTCATCAAAGTGGAAGGAGGTTTTGAGTGCTGTTAGGGATGGGCGAACCCATCTGGAACCAGTGGGTGCTCTCTGAAGTGCTGCCCCTGTTCTAGCCCCCATGAGCTCACTGAGCCACTCACACTCACCCTGGATCCTGTCCACGAATGCCCACCATTTTGCCGAGCTTGTTTTTACAGAAAAAATGGAGGTCACTAAAAAGCACATATTTAAATATGCATACATTCAGGCTGGGAAAGCTTGATATAAGTAATATTAGAGGCGTAAATGGGTCATTTACGCCTCTAACATTGCTTGTATCATCCTTTCCCAGCCAAATTTGAACATATTTAAATATGCGCATTTTAATGACCTTTTCCGTAAAAATAAGCTCGGCAAAATGGCAGACACTTGCAGAAGTGTACAGGGGAGTGCAGGGAACATCTGGGAGGATGCAAGCAGGGGTTAGCAAGGCCAGAGGCTTGGTGGGCATGGTCCAGGGGTGTGGGCAGGGGGGAAGACCAACAGACTCCTGGACACAGTCGCACATCCGTGCCATTCCTAGGTGCTGCAGGGGTCTGTCCTGGGCCCTTGCTCTCCAATATTTCTATCAATTAGTTAGATGAAGGTGTGAAAGGAATCCATATCAAACCTTCAGGTGACACAAAACAAGGGGGTAGCTAACACCTGAGAAAGCAGGGGTAAAATTCAAAATAAACATGACACAATGGGAGGCTGGGCATAAATTCACAAAATGGAATTCAACAGAAATAAAGGCAAAGTTCTGCATTTAGGACCCCCCCCAAAAAAAAAAAAAAAAACCCTCACAGCAATAGGACAGGGAAATCCTGGATTGGCAGTAGTACAATTAATAAGGATCTCAAGATTAGAATCAGCAGTATTATGCAGCTTTTAAATAAAGCATGGGTTTGCTGCAACAATATATACCCTTTTCTGGGAGCTAGCCACATTTAACTCAATGAGTAGACAAAGCATACAGATTTCAGTTCTGGGTGCCACACTCTAAGGCTATAACCAAATCAGAATGGATTCAAATTCATGAACAAATGGAGTGTATTTAGCCCGGAGAACAGGGGACTAGGGGAATGGGGGGGAGGGTGGACATAGGAAGCTGCAGACCATTGCTCCACCTAGCTCTTCATTGTCAACACTGACTGGCAGAGGCTCTCAAGGGTTTCAGGCTGGATTCTTTCCTAGACCTACCTGGAAAAGCCAGGGATTGAACCTTCTGCATTCGATGCACATGCTCTACCACAATGGCTATCACATAGAAGAAAGCAAAGACTTCTCCCCTGCTGCCCAAGGACAGGATTAGTTTATAGTTCAACATTGGAGGGAAGGTCTTAAAAGTAAACACAGTTGAACAATGGAACCTATTATCGGAGACAGGGGTGCTCCATTACTGTACAGCTGTTACATTTTTCGACTGTACAGCTCTTAGCTGGGGAATCTCTAATTCTGGATTTCTGGCATCAAAAGGGGAGCTGTTGGACTTGATGTTTCTGTGACTTAACATTCCCTTATAAAGCATCTGAAAAATACTTACATTCAGCTCACGTATGGATCATTTTTGCCAGCACACGGCGCCAAAGTCCTATTCCCATTTTTGTACCAGATGGTCCCAAATGAAGCCCAACAGTACAGGGGAGTTGTGCTGCTACTTCAGCATTTCAGATGGACATGGATTGGGCTCTCTGCTGTGGATAATGACAGAGGCAACACGTTTTTACAGACTATGGTACCAATGCTTGCCGAGAATGCCATCTGCTCTGCCTTCATTGTCAGAATACCCAACTGGGATTATGTTGATGAGCTGATAGATATGTTTTTACAGCAGTGGAAAAACTATAACATTATGATGGAGAGCAAAGCCAATGTATTCTTTGTCTATGGAGAGCCCCCATCTTTTCAGGTTTTGAGAGTGTTGCTGTTTCTAGCACCCTTTTTGTCATTGCCCCCACTGGGGAAAGTGTGGGTTGTTACATCCCACTGGGATTTTGCTTCACTACCTGTTCAAAAGATTTGGGATATACAAACCTTCCATGGGTCCATATCCTTCACCGTTAACTCAGATCAGCCATTAGGATTCCGAACATTTCTCCAGATGATAATACCTTCCTGGGCCAAAGGGGACGGTTTTATCCAGGATTTCTGGGAACAGGCATTCAATTGTTCACTAAAAATGTCTGATACGATGGAGGAGAGCAAGGAAAACTGCACAGGGGGGGAGAAGCTGGAGACTCTTCCTGGAACTTTGTTTGAAATGAAGATGACCGGCCATAGCTACAACGTTTACAATGCTGTCTATGCTGTGGCACATGCTTTGCATGCCATGTACGAGTCCAGCTCCAAACGCAGAACATGGGTAGAACGAGGGAGACTGGCATTTCAGAATGTGCAATCATGGCAGGTACTTGCATCTCAACACTCTTTTAAAAAGTAGGCTACCTTCTTTCCAAAGGGACTTTTAATTCTGTATAAAACATTGCCAGGAAACAGTTTTACTTTGCAAATTCTTTTGAAGTAGTAGTTCCAGCCCCACTTGGGTTGGATCCAGACTTAATCATGCTTACAGTTGACCTCTTGAAATGAATGCAAGCATTGATTTCAGGGGGTCTTCACTAAGTATGACTAAGTCTGGATCCAACCCCCAAAATAGTGAATTTTAAGAATTATTCATCCTAATCTGCCACGCACATGAAGCCAACTGGATGGAAATGCTGTCTAGACATGTAAAATCACCACATATTTGGTCCAAAAAAGAGTAATCCTCATGTTGGTTGAGACAGGCCCTTGTGAAGCCCATGGCAGTAATTTGAAGACCTAGTGGTCCCTTTGTTCATATTCTCTTTCCATCTAGGTCCATCACTTTCTAAAGAGCACCTTATTCAATAACAATGCTGGAGACACTGTGCGCTTTGATGTAAATGGAGCATTAGTTGCAGGATTTGATGTTACAAACTGGTTGATGTTCCCCAATGGCTCGGTGGTTAGAGTAAAAGTTGGAAGACTGGATCCCCAGGCTTCTCCAGGCAAAGAGTTAACCATTAATGATGACCAAATCATGTGGCATAAAAGGTTTAATCAGGTGAGACATAGCTGCAGATGCTTGTTCATTGATATGTCACCTACTTCAAAAAGTAGTAAGCCAATCCTGTTGCATTTGGTGAACCCATGCTCATTCTGTGAGGGGGGCCCAGGATGTCTGCCCAAAGTCTTGCCCTCCTGACACTGCCGCATATAAGCCAATTCCAATGCTTTTTAAAACAATTTATTGCATTGCAGCTTTAATTCTGATGAAATGTCACAAAATCTCTTATGCTTTCATGAACTGATTTCTGGTGGGGAAAAAAAGTGGTCTAGGTCTCATCTCCAGAGTATGTTTATCATCTTTCTACATGTTTGCATGCTCTGTGCAGTGCATTTTCACTGGTCACACTTAGGGTTGAAAGTAACATTATTAATAAATCAAACCAATGAAACTATTAAATTTATGTTAGCCAATCAATATATGATCCCCAATTAGTCAAACTTCACTGGCCCCCTATACAGCCCACTGGACACTCAGCTCTTGAGACTACTGGTTTTGTGTGTGTTTTGGTGGTCCAGTCCAAAGTGAGTAAGACAGAGGAAGAGCTCCCTTCAGCCTTCCCCTACTTGATCTTGAATCCTTGTCGAAGAGGTGAGTATAAAGTATCTCTGCACAGGTTTGGAGCTTATCAATTTTGTGTTACTGCTTAAACTTGGATTGGATCAAGATTTAGTCATGCTGGGAGTAAACGTGTGGAAATCAAGAGGACTTAACTTAGTTTTGACTAGCTTAAGTCTCACTGCTTTAAACGGGTCTACTATAAGTATGACTAAATCTGGATCCAACCCAAAATCTCTGAAGAGAAGGAAACTGTCTCAGTCTGAGCAGCTCTTCCCACCAACACTGTCTGTTTCCCCACCTGAAGCCCAAGTCATGGGGATAACTGGCACACATAGCTCTTCACCCTGGGCTTCATGAACCCTGGCTGAAAAGAGACTTTGATTGCCTAGCCTTGAAGATGCCATTCTCCTCTCTGTGCAAAGCATTTTGCCACCAGGAAATTTGTCTCTCTCAGTTCAAGCTGGAAGAGAATTTTTGAGCTGGTAAAGATCGCCCCAAGTGTGAGGCAGGCATTAATTGCCCCTGAAGTTCCCTTCCAACCCCCGCTCAAGATATATTTCCTGGCCATCTGTAATATCATCATTTGATCGAAGTCAGCAGCCCACAATTTGCAGCACAGATATTCTCAAAACACAGACTCTTACTGTTAGTCATCCTCCACACTTCTGTACAGGTGCTGCCCCTGTCTCTGTGCAATGACAACTGCTATCCTGGCTTCAGCAAGAAAAAGAGGGAAGGAGAGAAATTTTGCTGCTATGATTGTGCTCCATGTCCAGAAGGGATGATCTCTCACCAGAAGGGTAGGAGGCATAATCTGCAGAGATATGCCCATTATGTAATGCACTTCTTAATTATTTATAAATAATTTATTTATTATATATTTGGAGAATGAGTACTTCTTGAATGCATTTGAAGGTGGCTCTGGCCACAGATTTTTTTAAACTATCAAATGATTCATCTGTTTTTTAATTAACAGCTTTAAAAAGAGGGATGACAGGTAAAATTTCATAAAACACTTAGGAAGCATAAAACACCATCAGCTTCCCAATAGGTCGAATACCTGTTGAAACAAATCGGGGCAGAAAGGAAACAAGGATGTTGTCCCTCGGCAGGGACTTCCACAGCCTAGATGCAGCCACTGAGAAGGCCTGGAGAAGGCTGTTGAACTCTCTGCCGAGGAAGACAAGTTGGTTCCCTCTCTGCTCTCCTTCCACCAGCCAGAAAATACCCTTTACTTGAAGCTGGCTTTTTGTATGTAAGTGGGTCTGCTGGGTTGGGTGCTGATTTCATTATGTTACTGTTGTGCTTTCAGTTGTGTTCAATGTATTTGTTTTATTATTGTTTTAATGAAGTTTTTATTTATCTGTGATTGTAAACTGCCCTGAGCACCATTTCTTGGTAGAAAGGCAGGATACAAATCAGATCAATCAATATTATAATGAGACACTCTCCTAGGTCTAATGAACAGAGATATTCCCATTACTTACCATCTTCATTATTTATTTATTTGGAGAACTTGTACCCCTTGAATGCATATGAAGGCGGTTCTCGCTACAGATTTTTTTTTT
Source organism: Heloderma suspectum (assembly GCF_057233095.1). Taxonomy (NCBI): domain Eukaryota; kingdom Metazoa; phylum Chordata; class Lepidosauria; order Squamata; family Helodermatidae; genus Heloderma; species Heloderma suspectum. The sequence continues at coordinate 86,864,058 of NC_139463.1, read as the reverse complement.
TTAAAGTATCAAATGAGTAAAAATATTTTTCTATATATGAACAGTTTGAAAAAGAGGGATGACAGGTAAATTTTCATAAAAGACTTGGGAAGCATAAAATTGCATCAGCTACTCAATAGGCCAAACACCTGTTGGAATAAAAAGGGACAGAGAGGAGAGAAGGATGGCGTCCCTCAGCAGGGACTTCCACAGGCTAGATGCAGCCACTGAGAAGGCCAAGCGAAGGCTGCCCCCAGGCTGTGGAACTCCCTGTCGAGGGAGACTAGCTTGGCTCCCTCTCTGCTGTCCCTCCACCGGCAGGAAAAGATTGTTTAACTGAAGCGGGCTTTTTGCATGTAAGCAGGTCTGTTGGGTTGGATGCTGTTACTGTTAAATTTTTAACTGTGTTTTTAATTTATTTGTTTTATTATTGTTTTAATGACATTTTTATTCATCTATGATTGTAAGCCACTCTGAGTGCTATTTTCTTGGTAGAAAGGCAGGGTACCAATCAAACAAACAAACAAATAAGGGCACTCTCCTAGGTCTACCAAATCATAACTCTGGAATCAGAACCTCAATGAGACCTTCTGTAACAAAGCTTAATACAAGGGTAAATTCATAAGGCAGGAGAGAGTCCTTTAGAAAATCAGTTCCTAAGACATTTAAAGTTTTAAAAGTCATCACCCAGAAATTTGAATTTGGCTCAGAAATGAATTGGAAGGCGGAGAAGCTGCTTCAGCCAGAGAGGCACATGCTCCCGATAACTAACTCAAGTCAAAGTACAGCCCATCACATTTTGGACCAGCAAAAGTTTCTGAATACTCTTCAAAAGCAGCCCAACATAGAGCACGCTGCAGTAATGGCATCTTGATACAATTTCAGCATATAGAACTATGATCAGATCCACTTTCTCTAGCAACAGAAAAGCTGGCACGTGAGTGAAAAATGAGCAAATGCATCCCAACCGGGTTAAGACTGCTACCTGATCAACCTGGAGCAGAACTACTAAAATGCTAGACTTAAATGTAGTAAAACCAATCCCATGATGGTTTGATTTCAATATGTTCTATTTATTACATATTGTTACTTTTAATGGTGGGTATATATTGCCTCCAGTATGAGAGACAGTACGCCAAATACTATTTTTTTAATTATTTATTTAAAATATTTCTTGGCCGCCTTTCAGAGCAGAAGCCCTCCCAAGGTGGCTTACAACAATAAAATACATAACACAGTTAAAATATTAAAAGTGATAAAAACATAAAAACAACAATAAAAGGCAATAATAAAACCAGCAACAATGTTAACAGCAGTAACAGCAAAAATAGCAGTCATATCTCGAGAAGGCCAAGGTAAAATAATATGTTTTCAAGGCCTTCTTAAAAGTCTGCAATGATGGAGCATGGTGGACCTCTGATGGCAGCTTGTTTCAAAGGTGTAGAGCCACTGCAGAGAAGGCCCTCTCATGTGTGGTCACCCACCTGACTACTCTCACAGGTGGGCAAATGAGAAGGGCCTCTCTTTCTGATCTTAAAGTGCGGACAAGCTGATATGGGTGAAGGCGGTCCTTCAAGTAACTTGGTCCCAAACTGTTTAAGGCTTTAAAAGTCAAAACCAGCACTTTAAATTGGGCTTGGAAAAGCACCAGTAGAATACTAGCTGCTAGGGAAAACAAGCAGGAGGGTGATATTGCACTCATGTCTATAGGCTTTCCACAGGTATATGGCTGGCCACTGTGGGAGCAGAATGCTGGACTAGATGGGCTTTCGTCTGATCCAACACAGCTCTTCCTATGTTAACTGACCATACTTAGACCTCTGTAGCTTCAGCAGGATGGCTGTATTAAGTGCCGTCAGAACATGCTGTCAGATTAAAATGATCCCCAGTCTAGAATGACAAGACTTTATTAATAAAAACAACAACACAAGCACCAGTACCAGCACAATACTCAGCATGTGAAAAGTACTGCATATATGTAATCCCTATAATTCTTATAATAGTCTAATAAGGTTAGTATTATTATTACTTCCACATAACAAATAAGGCCAAAGACTAAGAAAGAATGACTTCTGCCAAATGCTATCTACTGCATTCATAGGTTAACATGAGGCCTGAAACAGGAATCGCCTGTCTCAAAGAAAAGAAAGAAAAGTAGCCACTCCAGGACACCAGCTCAGAATGTTCCACAGTTTTTAAAAGAAGAAAAACACAAAAAGATGCATTCTCACTCCTATAATTGCCACTGTTAGGTAAATGTTGTCCAGCATTTTGAGAAATTACATCAGCTCTTCCTTTTATTCAGACATGGATGCCTGCATCAAATGTCTAGAAGATCAGTATCCCAACAAGGACCAAACGCAATGCATTCCCAAGGTCCTAAGCTACCTCTCTTATGAAGAACCTTTAGGCATCATCTTGACCATCTTGGCGCTTTCTTTCTGTTTGATCACAACGTTGGTGCTGGGAACCTTTCTGAAGCACAAGGACACCCCCATAGTCAGAGCCAACAACCGGAGCTTCACCTACATCCTCCTCATCTCCCTCTTTCTTTGCTTCTTCTGCACCTTGCTGTTCATTGGGCAGCCTGGAAAAGCAGCCTGCCTTCTCCGACAAACAGTTTTTGGCATTGTCTTCTCTGTGGCCCTTTCCAGCATCTTGGCAAAAACCATCACTGTGGTTCTGGCATTCATGGCTACCAAACCAGGGTCCAGGATGAGGAAAAGGGTGGGGAAAGGATTTCCCAATTCTATTGCCCTTTCCTGCTCCTTGATTCAAGCAGGCATTTGTACAGTTTGGCTAAGTACATCTCCTCCATTCCCAGATGTGGACATGCACTCGTTGGATGGGAAAATCATACTGGAATGCAATGAGGGCTTTGCTTCCATGTTTTACTGTGTTTTGGGCTATTTGGGCTGTCTTGCAATTGTCAGTTTCATTGTGGCTTTCTTAGCCAGGAAGTTGCCCGACAGTTTCAATGAGGCCAAATTTATCACTTTCAGCATGTTGGTGTTTTGCAGCGTGTGGTTATCCTTTATTCCATCCTACGTGAGTACCAAAGGAAAATATGTGGTGGCTGTGGAGATCTTCTCCATCTTGTCCTCCAGTGTTGGATTACTGAGTTTCATCTTTTTCCCTAAATGCTACATTATTGTACTGAGGCCTGAACTGAACAACAGGGAGCTGTTCATAAGAAGGAAAAGTTGAAAGATATGTTTCTGTGTTTATTCTGAGACTTACCTTTCTGGAAATTATGATGGCAGGGACATTATAAGGATTCAAAAATGGGTGCTCCCATAGATGAATACCCCTGCTTGTATTCTTTTGAGGAGACATAAGCAGGCATAGCCCACATCAAATGAGTCCCCATGTGTCAAGTCAGCTGACAAACACCCCACCCTGTACTGCCTGCTAACCTATCCCCACACATCTTGAGCACCTCAGAAGATGGGAGGTGCTCACTGAGCCTGTCCTCTTTCCTCTCTGGCTGTTTGTGAAGTGATGATGCTGCCAGCATAATATTGTGGTGTCTATTTCCAGTAGGGATCATGGGCTTTGTAGTTCAGTTCCCATGATCACTGACAGAAAAGATGCTTCAAGCATCACTACACTGGCATCATCTTCTTCTCTTCACAAACAAGCAAAGGAAGAGAGGTCAAGCAGGCATATGTCATCTTTAAAAGAGCCATTGCTGCTACCTGCTCCTGCATCTTTGCGTCCAGGTTTTTTCCTTTGGGAATATGGATCATGCAGCAGGCATAAGTGAAATTGGTCCTATTCAGCATTCAAATGAAACATTTGAAAAGCCAGATTCCTGTTCAGAATACCCAGTGGAATATTTCTGCATCCCCAGCTGATGAACTGAGGAAAAAATTACAGGCTCAAATGTGTAATACAAAAGACTTCTTGTGGGAACACAAAAAGATATCAAATTAGCTTGGAACTAGTTGAACTGTCTTGTAGCTAGGGATGGGGGAGAATTTCTCCCCGAAACTTCGGGGGGCCGAGTGCCAATGTATTCGGCCCCCCGAAGTAGTTTCGGGGAGAAATTCTCCGCACCCCCCGCACCCCGCACCCCCCCCCGGGATGGGACTTACCTTTCCCGAATGTCCCTCCCGGCGGCGGGTCCCGGCGGCGGTTTGGCAGGTCTTCGACAGGGGCAGAGGCGGCAGCCGGTCTTTCAACCGGCTGCCACCGTCGCCATTCCAATAAAAGTTAAAAAAAAAACACCCCCGTGATAGGCTACGTGACGATTAACGTAGCCTATCACGGCTAGATTTGCAAAGTCAGCCATGATAGGCTACGTAAATCGTCACGTAGCCTATCACGGATGACTTAAAAAAAAAAAAAAAGCGCGTACGGCTAATGGTGGCCCCCATAGGGAGCCGCCATTCGCATTCCTTATTTGGTCACTGTAGTCTACGTAAAGATTACGTAGACTACGGCGAAAATATGGGCAACGCTATTTGCGTTGCCCTTATTTTCGCCGTAGTCTACGTAAAGATTTACGTAGACTACAGCGACCAAATAAGGAACGCGAATGGCAGCTCCCTATGGGGGCCGCCATTTGCGTATGCACTTTTTTTTTTTTTTAAGTCACCCGTGATAGGCTACGTGACGATTAACGTAGCCTATCACGGCTGACTTTGCAGATCTAGCCGTGATAGGCTATGTTGATCGTCACGTAGCCTACCACGGGGGCGTTTCTTTTTTTTTTTAACTTTTTATTTCACGGCCAGGCGAGGCGAGGCGCCTTCTCCCCGGCCTGAATTTCGGCCGGGCGAGGCGGAAAGCCTCCCCCCCGGCCTGAATTTCGGCCGGGCAAGGCGGGAAGCCTCCCCCCCCCGGCCTGAACTTCGGGGGGAGCAGCAAAGCGCCTCCCCCCCACCGTGAAGCAAGCTGCGAGACCAGGTAAGTGGCTTTCGTGCACCCCTACTTGTAGCTGTTTCTTTATAGGATGAAATTGGACCCATTCCAGTCTGGTTTCAGGCCAGGGTACAGCACTGAAATGGCCTTGGTTGCTCTGAATGATGACCTACTCTGGATGAAAGACAGGGGGTGTGCTACCCTGTTGATCTGCCTGGATCTCTCAGTGGCTTTTTGATACTATTGATCATGGTATCTTACTGGATCGGCTTTGCAGGATGGGAGATGGGGGCACTGTGTTACAGTGGTTCCAATCCTACCTGCAGGGCCAATTCCAGAAGTGGTATTGGGGGATTTCTGTTCTACCCCATGGCTATTATACCTGTGGGGTGCCACAGGGTTGCATTCTATCCCCCATGCTATTCAACATCTATATGAAGCTGTTGGGTGAGGTCATTAGGAGTTTTGTGGTGGGGTGTCACCAGTATGATGCTCAGCTCTACTTCTCCTTGTTGTCTGAGTCAGCTGGGGTGGTGAAGGTGCTGGACCAGTGCCTGGAGGCTGTAATGGGCTGGATGAGGGCCAATAAATTGCAGCTAAATCCTGACAAATGGAAGCTCCATGGATTGGAGGTTGCTGAGTCTGGGAATTGAGTAAGTGACCTGTCCTGGATGGGGTTGCACTCCCCCTGAAGGAGCAGGTGTGTAGCTTGGGAGTACTCCTATATCCATTCCTGTCACTGGAGCCCCAGGTGAACTCCATGGCCTGGAGTACTTGGGGCCAGCTTCAGCCTTTCCTGGACAGGGATAACCTAGCCATAGTAGTGCACATGCTGGTAACTTCCCAGTTAGACTACTGCAATGCACTTTATGTGGGGCTGCCCTTGAAGATGACTCTGAAGTTACAGCTAGTACAAAATGCAGCAGCTAGATTGTTGACCGGAACATCTCATAAAGGTCATATAACACCAGTTTTAAAGGAATTGAACTGGCCGCCAATAAGCTTCTGGTCAGAATTCAAGGTGCTGGTGATGGCATTTAAAGCCCTAAGTGGCTTGGGACCTTGATATTTGAGGGAACGCCTCCCCCTATATATGCCTGCCTGAGAACTGAGATGTGTTGGAGGATCCCTTGTCTGCATCCCACTGGTGCGAGACATACACTATGGTGGGACATGAGAGAGGGCTTTCTCTTCTGTGGCACCCCAGTTGTGGAATGCCCTTCCCTTGGAGGCCCAATTGGCACAGACATTGGTTTCATTTTGGCGCCAAGTTAAAATATGGCTTTTCACCAAAGACTTTGAGGGCTAATGGAATTGTCTAAAGTTGTACAATGTTTTAACTGTTTTATTGATTTAGATTTTTAAATTGGTATTAGCTTGCTTAATGATTTGATATGTTTTAGCTGTTTAAATTATTTATTGTTTTATACTGCTTAAATTGATTTTATCTGTATGTCGCACTGAGATGTTAATGATATAGGGCAGGACACAAATGTTTTCAACAAAGAAAGAAAGAAAGCTTTTGTTCCTCCTACTTTTTTTCTCACACAACTCCTTTAGATCCCTGAGAGGCATCTGTATCAAATGATGCTTTGGGCCAGACCAGTGGAGGCATGAATTAGAATTGATTTAGGAATGTAGATGCCAATCTGTGAAGGAACACAACTGTCCTCCATTCTTTATTTAGATTTGCTTTTGAATATTATCGAGTTTAATCTTCTCTGTGTGTATGTGCTTGTCAGTTTCAGCCAAAATGGTAATAGTTTAGAGGTTAAAAGATTACTTAAATTATAGGACTCAGGATGTTTGCTCAGGAAGCTAAAGGTCTTCAGCAGTTCCAACTAAAAGTAAGAGGGAAAAGGGAAAAAAGAGTTTGCAGGAGGTTCAGCTGAAGGTCAGAAGAACAACACCGATGGATATTTAGGGCTTTTCTAGACAAGGCTTTAATTGTGTAATTGCCATTCCTCGCTCATGGTAGTTTGCAGATGCTTTAGATGACGACATCATCCTCCTCTCCTGTGGTTTCCAAGCATTTTCGTAGTGGTGGGGGGGATTGATCGAGGAAAATCCAGCATTTTGAGGAATGGTGGAATAAAACAATAGTTCAGTTGCACAATTCTGCTATACCACATTGCCACCTACGGGTTATGTAGCAGAACATTTTAAAAGGCAGAAAAGGAAAAAGCCTGTGTGTACAGATCTGCTCTTAATCCCACAAAGATTTTGGAAGCAGAAACAGCAGTAAAGTGGAGGGTTAGAAGGTTTGTCTAGAAAAGTCCTTAGGTTACAAAAGTGAACAAAAAACCTACCCTCCTGACTGGTTGGGGTTGGGGATTATAAAAACTAAATTTAAGATATAAACGCCTAGGAACTGAGACACACAAAGGAGTTGACAGAAAAAGAGAGCGGGGGGAGAGAGGGAGATGAGAAAGAGAGAAAGGAAGGGAGGGAGGGAGGGAGGGAGGGAGGAACCCAGAGTCCAAGGGGAAAGAAAGAGTCAGAACTCCTGGAGCTGGAAAATTGGTCATACGAGTGGTGGACCTATGACAGTAAGATTTTGATTGGATAACAGACCTGGATAAAGAGAGAGAGAGAGAGAGAGAGAGAGAGAGAGAGAGAGAGAAACAATCTAGTTAGGTTTGCTAAATGCATTTATCCCTGATTATTTTATTATACTGTTGCACATATGAGATTGTTGTGTATTGTGTTTGTATTCATACAGATGTAAAAACATTTACCTATTAACATTTTTTTCAGTAAACTTGTGTTCTCTTTTCTTTTTTTGGTTATCCACCTGACATCTACTAGCCAACCCCCATACTACCTGAAGTAGATACCTGAGACCCAGAGAGTTTTAAAGCTGGTTTGGTGGAGCAGCCAGAGAGAAAGGAAGAAAAACTTTCAGCCTAATGGGAGCAGGAAAGAGCACAGGAAGACAAAGGCAACAAGGAGTGGGGCACACTATTTTGACTGTTCTCCCTTCCACTCACAGAACAGGGTCTTGCCGGTCTGCCAGACTTTCGAAATGTGGATCAATTGACAGATCAGCTGTGCGAGCTGAAGCCTGCTTCCACATTTGTGTCTCCCTTGCAGGATTGGGGTGCAAAGAGATTTTCTTGATATGGTGGACATTTTCCTGACTGATGAAAAGCTTTCCTTGGCTTTTCCCTCCCAATATATCTTCATATCATAGGCCATTCTTGTGTAGGCAGCTTTGGAAATCAATGGGGATCACGTACTCCATTTTCCTGAGGTTATGATTTGGATCCCAATTATGTTAGCTGTACTTACTTGCACATTAAAAACTATGGGGCTTGACTCATGGCTAACATCTCACATGGATTTGAAAGGGACCTATGTGCAACTAACTTAGTCTATACTCCAACTGTACATCTTTACACAGTCTGACAATACTAACACGTGCCATACTCGAGCTCACACTCACAAGGGATCAACCCACTAGATGATTTTCAGTGCTGAGCATAAACTAGGACCAGATGAAGGGATAATAAGGAGAAAACATAAGAAGCTGTCTTATACTGAGTCAGAAATAGGCTAAGATGGGGTGAAAAAAACACACTTTTTTTCAAAACCTACAAGTTGAACATATAACTTGTTCAAAAAGAACAGGAGGAACAGAAAGGGAGGTGGGGTTGCACTGTATGTGAAAAATACATATCTCTGCGCAGAAATACAGGAGGAGGAGCTTGGTAGCCCCATCGAGAGCATCTGGGTTGAAATAAATGGAGCAAAGAATAAAAGGAACCTGGTGGTCGGAGTCTACTACCGGCCACCCAATCAAGGAGAAGACAAGGATGAAACTTTTGAAAAGCAAATAGCCAATGTTTTAAGGAAGCATGATGTAGTAGTAATGGGGGGACTTCAATTTCCCCGATATTTGTTGGGAGACAAATTCTGCAAAACATGGCCCCTCCAGGAAATTCCTGACTTGTGTGGCGGATAACTTGCTCCTACAGAAAGTAGAGGAAGGAACTAGAGGATCGGCTATCCTTGACTTGATCCTAACCAACAGAGATGACTTAGTGGATAAAGTAGCAGTTACAGGAACTCTGGGGGAAAGCGACCATGTTGTACTTGAGTTCTTGGTTCTAAGGGAAGCAAAAGCTGAGTGTAGTCAAATGCATACCCTGGATTTTCGGAAAGCTGATTTTAATAAACTCAGAACAATGATCAGTAAGGTCCCATGGCAAGCGATACTAGCGAGAAAAGGAGTCCAAGATGGGTGGGAGCTTTTAAAAAAGGAAAGTCTCAAGGCACAATCACAAACAATTCCAACAAGAAGCAAAGGTGGAAGACATCAGAAGAATCCAATGTGGCTTCACAAAAAGCTTAGGGATGACCTGAAAACAAAAAAGGACACATATAGGAAGTGGAAAGAAGGCCAAGTAACAAAGGAAGAGTACAGGCAGATAGCACAGAATTGCAGGGATGGCGTCAGGAAGGCTAAAGCTGAGAATGAGCTGAGGTTAGCAAGGGATGCTAAAAACAACAAAAAGGCTTTCTTCAGCTACGTGCATAGTAAAAGGCAGAGGGAAGAAATGGTGGTTCAGCTATTAAATAAGGATGGCAAAATGATAACAGATGACAAAGAAAAGGCAGAGGTGCTCAATTCCTACTTTGGCTCAGTCTTCTCCCAAAAGAGGGTCTATGACCCCCCTGGCAAAGGCGAAGTACAGGCTGAAGGGGCAGGATTGCAGCTTGAGATCGATAGGCATATGGTCAAGGAACACCTAATTACTTTGAATGAGTTCAAATCTCCAGGGCCAGATGAACTGCATCCTAGAGTCATAAAGGAACTGGCAGAAGAACTCTCAGAACCGCTGTCTATTCTCTTTGAGAAATCATGGAAGACGGGGGAAGTGCCAGATGACTGGAGGAGGGCTAATGTTGTCCCTATCTTCAAAAAGGGTAAAAAGGAGGAACCTGGGAACTACAGACCAGTCAGTCTGACATCAATCCCTGGGAAAATTCTGGAGCAGATGATAAAGGAATCCATCTGTAAGCACCTTGACAACAATGCCATGATTACTCGAAGCCAACATGGATTTGTCAAGAACAAGTCCTGCCAGACAAATCTGATCTCATTTTTTGATCAAGTAACCTCCCTTGTAGACCGTGGGAATGCTGTAGACATCATATACCTCAACTTCAGCAAAGCTTTCGACAAAGTGCCCCATGATATCCTGATGAGCAAACTAGCTCAAAGTGGGCTAGATTAAACAACGATCCGGTGGATCCACAGTTGGCTACAGAATCGGACTCAAAGAGTGCTTATCAATGGGACCTTCTCAAACTGGGGAGAGGTAACAAGTGGGGTACCGCAGGGCTCAGTCATGGGCCCAGTGCTCTTCAACATTTTTATGAATGACTTGGAGGAGGAGGTGCAGGGAATGCTGATCAAATCTGCAGATGACACAAAATTGGGCAGGATAGCTAATACTTTGGAAGACAGAAACAAAATTCAAAGTGATCTGGATAGACTGGAGCGCTGGGCAGAAAACAACAGAATGACATTTAATAGGGACAAATGCCAAGTTCTGCACCTAGGAAAAAGAAACCAAATGCACAGTTACAAGATGGGGGATACGTGGCTCAACCACACTACAAGCGAGAAGGATCTTGGAATGGTTGTCGATCACAAGCTGAATATGAGCCAACAATGTGATGTGGCTGCAAAAAAGGCAAATGCTATTTTGGGCTGCATTAATAGAAGCATAGCTTCCAAATCCCGGGAAGTACTAGTTCCCCTCTACTCAGCACTGGTTAGGCCTCATCTGGAGTACTGTGTCCAGTTCTGGGCACCACACTTTAAGAAGGATGCAGACAAAGTGGAGAGGGTTCAGAGGAGGGCAACAAAGATGAACAGGGGACTGGAAACAAAGCCCTATGAAGAGAGACTGAGAGAACTGGGCATGTTCAGCCTTGAGAAGAGAAGACTGAAGGGAGATATGATAGCACTCTTCAAGTACTTGAAAGGTTGTCACAGAGAAGAAGGCCAGGATGTCTTCTTGATCATCCCAGAGTGCAGGGCACGGAATAATGGGCTGAAGTTACAGGAAGCCAGATTCTGGCTGAACATCAGGAAAAACTTCCTGACTGTAAGAGCAATACGACAATGGAACCAATTACCTGGGGAGGTGGTGGGCTCTCCCACACTGGAGGCCTTCAAGATGAGGCTGGACAGCCATCTGTCAGGGATGCTCTGACTTGGATTCCTGCATTGAGCAGGGGGTTGGACTCGATGGCCTTGTAGGCCCCTTCCAAGCCTACTATTCTATGATTCTATGTATTTTACTTCTAGGACATTTTATTTTATTTATTTATTTATTTATTTATTATTAAATTTATTAATCGCCCATCTGGCTGGTCACCCAGCCACTCTGGGCGATGTACAACATACAATAAAAACAGTTTAAAACAATAAAATTCTACAATAAAAACATTTTCTAAAATACCCTAACCCACCCCAAATGCCTGCCTGAACAACAACGTTTTAATGCATGACGGAAGCTCATTAAAGAGGGGGCATGACGGAGTTCCCTAGGGAGGGAGTTCCACAGAGTGGGGGCCACCAGAGAAAAGGCCCTCTCCCTTGTCCCCACCAGTCTAGCTTTCCTGGCTGATGGGACAGAGAGAAGGCCATCCGAGGCTGATCATGTTAAGCGGCCTGTCTGGTGCTGCTGGAGGCACTCCTTAAGATAGGCTGGGCCTGAACCATATAGGGTTTTAAAGGTCAAAACCAACACCTTGAATTTGGCCCAGAAAACAACTGGTAACCAGTGCAACTCCTTCAGCACTGGAGTGATGTGATCTCACTGGCGGCTGCCTTTAATCAGGCGAGCCGCCGCGTTCTGTAGCAGCTGCAGTTTCCAAACCGTCTTCAAGGGTAACCCCACGTAGAGCGCATTACAGTAGTCTAAACGAGAGGAGACCAGGGCATGTACAACCGATGGGAGCAGATGGTCGGGAAGGAAGGGGCGCAGCCGCTGTATCAGATGGAGTTGATACAGCGCTGTCCGGCTCACAGCTGACACCTGAGCCTCCATGGACAGCTGGGAGTCCAAAATGACCCCGAGGCTGCAGACCTGGTCTTTCAAGGGTAGCCATACCCCATTCAACACCAGGTCAACATCCTCCAGCCTCCTCTTGTCTCCCACCAAAAGTACCTCGGTCTTGTCAGGGTTCAGCTTCAGCCTATTCCTCCCCATCCAGCCACTCACCGTCTCCAGACATTTGGACAGGGATTCTACGGCCAACTTTGGTGAAGATTTAAACGAGAGGTAGAGCTGCGTGTCATCCGCATATTGATGACACTGCACCCCAAACCTCCTGATGATAGCCCCCAGCGGCTTCACATAGATGTTAAATAGCATCGGGGAGAGGATGGAACCCTGTGGCACCCCACAAGTAAGTGGCCACAGGTCCAAAACCTCCTCTCCCAGTGCTACCCTCTGGTACCTGCCAGAGAGGAAGGACCGGAACCACCACAATACGGTGTCCCCAATGCCCAACCCCTCCAGGCGGTCCAGGAGGATACCATGGTCAACGGTATCGAAAGCCGCTGAGAGGTCGAGGAGAACAAGGAAGGAGCATTCACCCCTATCCAATGGCACATACTAATCCTTCTCCCTTACCTAAGATGACAAACTGTTTTCCAAATATGCTGTACAAATGAAGAAAAATTACTACAAGCTAAACCCCATATAAGTCTAGTGGGGGGACACAGACAATACTGGTCAAAAGCCTGGTGAGGTTGCATCAGTCTTTAAAGTCCTAAAAAATAAGCAATTTCCTGTCTTTCTACCTCAAAATTGACATGGATCATCCTCAAACAGACCTCTCCTACACTGCCAAGCTTCAGATCAGTCCATTGAGCCATTTTCTCAGTATAAACCTACTGTCCCGTTTCCCCCAACTCCACCCAATTTTGGTTATATTGCAAAATGCAATTCAGCTGACTCATCCTTAACACAGGGCCATGACTGTCACCCTATAGTAACACCTATGCAAGGTCTCTCCATCCAGCTCACGAAGGCTCTGGACAAGGTCTCATGGATAAGACCATTTCTGAACAGGGATTAATCAGCAGCCTGAGTAACCAGTCTGCCAAAAATTGGAAGAAAACACAGCTCTTCTGTATCTGAGATTGATAGATTCCCTGTCAGAATGGACCACTTTACTTCATGGTGCTCAGCACAGTAAATTAAGGCACGATGGGCTATTATGCCATGCAAACCAGGTGACTGAGGTTATCAGCCATTACTAGCTGGCCTCCATGGGGAACATGACAAAGGGCCTGCCCACTCCCTGAAGCCCCTGGGCAAGGCAAGGGGAAGTGTGCTTTTTGGGGAGCTACATCCTCCAGGCACAGTAGAGGTGGAGGAGAAGCTAGGTGTGACCTCCCCACCATCACCACTGCTCAGCTGATCAGGAAACAGCTGAGCAGCAGCAAAGAGAAAGATGAATTCCTCTCTGTGTTGCACAAAATGCTAGTGTCGCCCCTTGGAGGCTAGTCCAATTTGCCCCAAAGAGGAGAGTCAACTTCAGGCTGGGTCCAACTCGATTTTATTGTTTGCAAACAGTTCGACAAAGGAGCTCACGCTCAAAAGCAGAGTCGACCCCAGGCTAACCCCGCGCTAGAGTTTTATTGCTTAGTTTGCATTCCTCAGCCAGCGTGTTACTTTTGATTGGTTGCCAGCGGTTTGCCTAGCGACCTTATCTTAGGGTTACTGTCTGCTCATTTCAGGCATGTGCAGCTCTTTACAATGCTACGCCTGCTTAAGGCACATGCAATGGCATCAGCTTACAATTCTTTACCACATCTGTGCACTTGAGAAAGGGGAGCTTCCAAAAGATTCCTCTTAGTGCACAGAGAGTAAATATTGAGTTGGAGGTGCAGGAAGGGGGAGCTCTCTTCCTGCATCCCCAGCTTCCTTGGATTTCTCTCTGTTCACTGAGGAGTCATTTTCTCAGTGTACAAGGGGGAAATGCAGTGAGAGGGCAGAGAAAAAAAGGGGGAAGAAGGAGTGTATGAATGCATGTGCATTTGCATGTGCCCACCATGTATGCCCCATGAATATATCATATATCATATAAGTCCAAAATTGGGTGGAGTTGGGGGAAATGGGACAGTAGGTTTATACTGAGAAAATGGCTCAATGGACTGATCTGAAGCTTGGCAGTGTAGGAGAGGTCTGTTTGAGGATGATCCATGTCAATTTTGAGGTAGAAAGACAGGAAATTGCTTATTTTTTAAGACTTTAAAGACTTATCATATATCATATGATATATGATATCATATATTATATATCATATCATATATCATATATCATGAATATATATCTTTTTAAAACAATCCTGTTAATAAGAATAGATGAGACAAAAATTAAATGGAAGTGATTTGTTGAATGAACTTTACGTTTGGACCCTCATAAGTGCATTGAGGACTCTTGCATTTTCAGTCAAATAGTTCTTAGACAATGGAGCTAGGAAGGACTCGGCCTAAAAACCTTGTAGAGCAACTGCCAGTCACAACACTAAACTACACAGGCCCTGAAGCCATGGGCCCAGGAAATCCTACTGGTAACTCTGTTTCCCCCCACCTCTACCCCATACACACACATAGTGTTAAATTTTAGATTGGATGCTCTTTGGGGCAGAGACCTTTTTGCTTATTTTCATCTGTAAATTGTGATTCTTCATGAATATATATCTTTTTAAAACAACCCAATCCTGTTAATAAGGATAGATGAGACAAAAATTAAACGGAAGTGATTTGTTGAATGAGCTTTACGTCAACATGGTAAAGCTGAGGCACAAATTACCCAGGCTGTGACTCTGCAGTTAAACCTGGGCCTTCAGGTTATGCTAAATAGGAGCTGTGTTTAGTTCTAATCTCTCTGCCACTTGCTCCTTTCTGTCCCTCAAAAAAGAAAATAATAAGTTCATGATTCAAGGAAATATCCAACATGATAAAGCTGGGCATCAAATTCCCATTCTGTGACTCTGCATTTACTTTGGCCTTCAAAGAGTGAGTTGTGGCTGAACTTAGATCTAGCTCTGGGTTGAGGCACTCCAGTCTCTGTGCCACTTACTTCATGTCATCCCACAAAGAAGAAAATAGTACGTGTAGGATAAAGGAAAATACTACTTGCAGTTTTGTCATGCATGTTGCAACTTCAAAGGCTAACACCACACTGGGGAAGTGATCATCTCCCATATAATTTTTAAATTACCAGTGTCCATTATGTTAACAATGGATTTCCAGAGCCTGCCAGCAAGATCAACAATCATCATCTGGGAAAAAAGCAATAAAACTCCACATGCTGTTCAGATCTCAATCTAGACATAGGCAAGGATCTGTCATTCATTTATATGATCAGTTCCCTTTTATATTTTAGGTATATTTCCAACACCTGATTCTATCATGATTTTTAATCCCAAAAGAGTATACTGTGAGTACCCTTCTTCATCATCCCTTCTCCTTGTGTAGTTAGCCTTTCACTTGCTGGTTTCATATTCTGAAAAACTGGACATGATTAATGAGTTATGAATTACCTGCCTTAACATGATGTAAAGTAGCTGGCATTTTCCTGAGCAAATGTTTTATATCACTCTTCATCTTGGCCATTATCTTGCCTCATCTATCATCACTCCTTTAAAAAAAATCACTAATGTACAGAATTTGGAAAAACTGATCAGGAGTCCTCAAAGTTACACTTTTTTTTCTTTCCACAGCAATGCAAAGTTATTGTAACCTATTTAGCTGAATGGCTATATAAGATTATTTTTAAAAGAAGCTTATAATTCTCATTCAGCCTGTGCAGATAAGCAGAATCTACTCTTTGGGGATACTGATGGACACAGAGACACTATTAACTATGAGACCATGGTCCATATTGGCGTACATATTGCCCAACAAGCCAAGCAGTAAATCGGTGTAAATCATCCCCAATTCAAAGGAGCTCATTGCAAAACTGATAATATAGACACATAAAAAACTGTTGATGGAAAGATGGAAATTGAATTTTGGAGAGAACGTTTTGTTAACTGGATCATGTTGGTGTTGGTGTTGTTGCTTCTACTGCTATGTCATACTATATGCATGACACATTCTATTAGTTGCACCACATCTGATTGATCCCCTTCCTATTCTTCATCAGTATTACCAGCCTGGTGACCTTGTCATTGGTGGGATTGTTTCTTGGGTCATCTTTTTCTATAATATCCTCTCTTTCATGGAACAGCCTGCACAGATGTTGCATGATGAAATTATGTAATCCATTTCTTCTTCTTCTTCTTCTTCTTCTTCTTCTTCTTCTTCTTCTTCTTCTTCTTCTTCTTCTCCTTCCCTCTCTCTTTCTCTCTTCCTCTCATTGTAATATGTTCAGAACATAATAACTGAGTATGCATCACTGTGCTTCAGTAACTATTTACTATATAACTATTCAGTAACTGAATGGCATTCCAGCTACCTTCGGACTTGTTAATCTTTTTCCCACTGCCTTCTACATTACCTTGCTGGGTTCAAGCTACTAGCGAGTTTTCCTCTGCAGGGCTTATCAGAATGAATGGATCCTGAGCATATCTCTAGGGAAGGCTTACCTGTCCAGATGGCCTCCACCTCCAGAGGTTTTGGATTACAACTCCCAGGATTACTGACAATTGGCCACATTGGCTGGAGATAATGAGAGTCAAGGTCCAACCATCTAGAGGGCACTAGACCAGGGGATGCCCATATTTAATTTTTGCCACAATGCTCCTGAGTCCCTATCATCATCAGTTCCCTCCATCTCTGCCCTCTCTCACGCACTTCCAGTCTTCTCTTTTTAAAATGTTTATAATTACATATTATTATATTTTAGAATTACCATTCTTCTATTGTTTTCATCTCTGTAATTTGCCCAGCCGATTTCCACATTGCACAGGGACAAGCCTCGTTCACTGCTGAAACTTAAGGCACATTTGAGACGAACCCACAATCAAATCTGACTCCCTCACCACAGAATGTGTGTGATGCAGGCATTTGCAGACACAGCCTTGTCCCCACTTGCTGTTCATACTTTTGCATTTAGAAGTGCACAGGTAAGATATCATAGTGCTATATGGTTTTTTTAATAATTTATGGATTGGCCGTAAGGCACCGTTCACTGTTCTGACAAATCTGAGCTATTTCCTTCAAATGTAGATGAGTTTCTGAAAGTTTATAATACTCCCTTTCATACTTTCCACTTGCAATACTGTCTCTCATTGCATAGACGACAAATGCATTGTGTTGTTGTTGTTTCTGTGTGTAACAGCCTGTAACTCTTATTACAGATCAGTTCCTAAGAACTACCAGCACGTCCTGGCCTTGGCATTTGCTGCAAAAGAGATCAATGAGGATACCCAACTCTTACCAAATATCACTCTGGGGTTCCACATCCTCAATAGCTACTATACAGCATGGATGACCTTTAAGGCCACCCTCAACCTACTTTCCACACAACATAGGTTCGTCCCGAACTTCAAATGCCACAACCAAAAAAATCTGATAGCTCTCATTGGAGAATGCAGCTCTGAACTCTCTGCCAACGTGGCCATCATTTCAGCAAGCCATAAGACTCCACAGGTAAGCTGTATGCATAGGGGTATGGTGATTTCACAGCTGTGAAACCATCTTCTTTATTTCAGCAAAGCATCTGACAAAGCGCTCTGGGAGCATTCCATTAGCAAAAAGGTTAAATGCAGGCAAAGTGTTGTTAGGTGGATTCACACCGCTCACTAGAAAACAATACCCAAAGAATGGCTCATCAACAAACTGGAAAGAGATTTTGAGTGGGTTGGTGCAGAGCTCTGTACTGGGTCCTGGCTCTTCAATATTTTTATCATTGCTTAGATGGAGGGGTGATGGAAATCCTTATCAAACCTTCAGATGACACAAAAGAAGAAATGGTAGGTAACACCTCAGAAAACAGGGCTCAAATTCAAAATAAACATGATAGAATGGGAGACTGGGCATAAATTAACAAAATGGAATTCAATGGAGATATAGGCAAACTTCTGCATTTAGATACCCACCCACCCAAAAACCCTCACAGCAATAGGACAAGGAAATCCTGGATTGGCAGTAGTACAAGTAATAAGGATCTCAAGATTAGAATCAGCAGTATTATGTAGCTTTTAAATAAAGCATGGGTTTGCTGCAACCATATACACACTTTTCTGGGAGTTATCCCCATTTAACTCAGTGAGGCTTACTTCTGAGTAGACACAGCATACTGATTCCAGTTCTGGGTGCCACACTCTAAGCCTATACCAAAATCAGAATGGATTCAAAGACCTGAACACATTGATTGTTTTTAGCATGGACAACAGGAGACTAGGGGACAGGAGACTGGGGGGGGGGGTGCATAGGAAGCTGCCTTATACGGTCAGACCTTTGGTCCATCTAGCTCAGTACTGTCAACATTGACTGGCAAAGGCTCTCAAGGGTTTCAGGCTGGATTTTTTCCTAACCCTACCTGGAAAAGCCGGAGATTGAACCTTCTGCATTAAAAGCACATGCTCTACCAGAATGACTGTCACATAGAAGAAAGCAAAGACTTCTTCCCTGCCCCCCAAGGATCTAGGGATGTTGGAGAAATCCGCCATGGACTCCAGTGAGGCAGGATTCTTTGGAATCTGGCCCCACAGAGTCTGTGGCGGAACAGCCTCCCCCACCACCACCACCACCCGAAATCCCCCCAGAACGGACCTACCTGGTGGTGGATGCAGATGCGGATGCGGCGGCGGGCCCGGGCCCGGGCCCGGTCGCTGCCGGGCTGCTGCAGCTGCAAATGGCAGCCGTCATAGCGGCCACCATTTGCGTGGCTGCATTAGGCCGTGATAGGCTACGTAAATACTTACGTAGCCTATCATGGCAAAAAGCAGGGGTGCAAATGGCAGCCACTACACCATTTGCGCCCCTGCTGTTTGCCGTGATAGGCTACATAAGTATTCATGCAGCCTATCACAGCCTAATACAGCCACGCAAATGGCGTAGCAGCCACCCTTTGCATCCCTGCCTTTTACCGTGATAGGCTACGTAAATACTTACATAGCCTATCATGGCCTAATGCAAGGACGCAAATGGTGGCCACTATGACGGCCGCCATTTGTGGCCGCAGCAGCCTGGCAGTGGCTGGAAGTCCAGCTGTGGCCAGCCCTGGCCAGTGGCTCCGCAGCCTTGCTGTAGAGCAGAGCCGGCTGGGGAGGATTCCAGGGGGAGGGACGAATCGCCTCCCCCCCCCCCGCAGATCTCCAGAATGGAACAAGGTAAGGAATTTGTACATCCCTACAAGGATCATGGTTCAACATTAGAGGAAAAGCCTTAAAGTAAATACAGTTGAACAATGGAAGCTATTACACTAGGCGGGTATGCTCCATTACTGGACATTTTTTTCAACTGTGCCGCTGTTAGTTGGAGGATCTCTAATTCTGGATTCCCTGCATCACAAGGGTGGGTCATTGGACTTAATGTACAACAGGATGCCCTGCTACTCTGTTTCTATGCTTTAACATTCATTTATAATCCATCTGAAAAATACTTACATTCAGCTCACGTATGGATCGTTTTTGCAAGCACAAGGTGCCAAAATCCTATTCCCATTTTTGTACCAGATGGTCCTACATGAAGCCCAACAGTACAGGGGAGTTGTGCAGCTACTTCTGCATTTCAGATGGACATGGATTGGGCTCTCTGCTGTGGATAATGACAGAGGTGACAGTTTTTTAGAGACCATGGTCCCGATGCTTTCCCAAAATGGCATCTGTTATGCCTTCATAGTCAGACTACCAAAATGGGATTATGTGGATGAGCTGATAGGCCTGATTTTACAACAGTGGGGAAACTATGAAATTATGATGGAGAGCAAAGCCAATGTATTCTTTGTATATGGAGAAGCTCCACCCGTTCAGGTTTTGAGTGTGTTGCTATTTCTAGCACACATCTCATTGCCCCCAGTGGGTAAAGTGTGGATTGTGACATCCCACTGGGATTTTGCAACACTTCAAACAATTTGTGACATGCAAACTTTCCATGGGTCCATATCATTCACCATTCTCTCAAATCAGCCATTAGGATTCCAAAAATTTGCCCAGATGATAAGACCTTCCTGGGCCAAAGAAGATAATTTCATCCAGGATTTCTGGGAACACACATTCATCTGTTCGCTAAAAACATTCAATGTGATGGATGAGGGTAAGAAAACCTGCACAAATGAGGAGAAGTTGGAAAGTCTTCCTGGAATTTGGTTTGAAATGAACATGACCGGCCACAGCTACAGCATCTACAATGCTGTCTATTCTGTAGCACATGCTTTGCATGCCGTGTTTGAATCCAGCTCCAAACACAGAACATGGTTAGAAGGAGAGAGACAAGCATTTCAGAATGTGCAACCATGGCAGGTAATTGCACCACAATTTATTCATTTATTTGAAAAAGTGAGCTTATATCCAGAGATAAAGGGGCCTCTAATTCTGTATAAAACAATGCTAGCAAAATGGTTTTATTATGCAAATCCTTTTGAATTAATAGTGCCAGCCCCACTTGAGTTGGATCCAAACTTAGTCATGCTTAGAGTAGACTCTCGGAAATCAATGGGACCATTGATCTCATGGGGTCTACTATAAGCATGACTTAGTCTGGATACAACCCAGTATAAAAGAGTGAGTTTTTAAAATTATTATACCTAATCAGCCCCCCAGCCCCCACATGGAGCCAATTGGAGGGAAATGACAGCTAAAAATATCAAATCACAAAGATGTGGTGTCCAAACAAATCTAGTTGTTGGTTGAAACAAGCCTTTTTGAGGTTCATTGCAGTAATTTCAAGACCTCTTCATTCATATTTTCTCTCAAACTAGCTCCATCACTTTCTAAGTAGGATCTCATTCAATAACAACGCTGGAGACACTGTGCACTTTGATCAAAATGGAGAATTAGTTGCAGGGTTTGATGTTACAAACTGGATGATGTTCCCCAATGGCTCAGTGGTTAGAGTAAACATTGGAAGACTGGATCCCCAGGCTTCTCCAGGCAAAGAGTTAACCATTAATGATGACCAAATCGTCTGGCATCAAAGCTTTAATCAGGTGAGCCATAGATGCAGATGCTGCAGTATATACACTTGCCCATTCATTCAAACCTCACATAGAAAAGGTTTTATGACCAAATCTTGTCATATCAAACCTTCTTTGATGAGCTTCTGCCGGGCTTTAAAAAACCTGGCTGTTCAGACAGGCATTTGGAGTGGGTTAGGGGTTTTTAGAGCAGTGTTGTTTTGTTATGTGTTCTGTTCAGTTGATTATCTAAATTTGTTGTATTTCGTGTTGTTATTAATACTGTACACTGCCTAGAGTGACCGGGTAGCCAGCCAAATGGGTGGCTAATAAATCTAATAAATAAATAAATGCAGTGGGACAGTTAGGTAATTTTGGGCTCTGGACATTATGGTCTACTGGAGGGCAGGGCGGGGGGGAGAAAAGTTCTTTAGATTTTTAGGTGTGTTCATTTATGCCCAGATCTATGGGGATGGCGTGCACAGGCAGCTCCCTTCAATCATATGATCTCTGGCTGCCAATGCAGTTCAGCCCCACTGCCCTCTGGTGGTGTGAGCCTCCTGAGATCGGGCTGGATGATCCATGGCTGAAAAAAGACTTGGATTGGTGAGCCTAGAGGAGAGCAGTTATCCAGCAAGGAAGGTGGTAATCCTTCTCTCTCATCAGAGCTGGAAGAGAATTCTGGAGTTTGTAAAGCTCTGCTCAGGTTTGCAGTAGGTTTCAATGAGCCCCAAAGTTACCTTCCCAACCCAGCTCAGGAGAAATTTGCTGCAAATATGTCATTCAATCACTGTTAACAGCCTACTGGTTGCCAAACAGACATTCTGAAGACACGGTTCTTATTGTTAGTCTCCCCCCATGTAGGGATGTCAAAGAATTTCGCCATGAATCTCGGGGAGGCCGAATGCCAGTGCATTCGGCCCCCCGAAATCGGTGGCGAAACGGTCTACCACACCCCCCCCCCGGGACGGGACTTACCTTGGGCGAATCTCCCTGGCGGCGGTGCGGCGGCGGTGGCTGTGGCGGACAGTCTTCCGACCGGCTGCCGCCGCCACCATTTCCAAGTTAAAAAAAAAAAATGTGATAGGCTACGTAAAGATTTATGTAGCCTATCACAGCTAGATTTTTAAAAAATACTGTGATAGGCTACGTAAATGTTTACGTAGCCTATCACGGCTGAGGTAAAAAAAAAAAAAACCCGCGCGTACGCAAATGGCGGTGCCCATGGGTGCCGCCATTTGTGTTCCTTATTTTGGCACATCTAGTCTACGTAAACATTTACGTAGACTATGGCGAAAATAAGGGGAACGCAAATAGCGTAGACTTTTTCTTCCCAATATGTCTTCATGGGCCTTGTTTCCCTCTTGTGTAGGCAGTTTTAGGAATCAATGGGGATCATCTACTCCATTTTCCTGAGCTTATGAGCTGGATCCCAACTAAGTTCATTGCCGATGTTAAAAGATCTTTTTGACAAATGCATGTTTTTCTAGAGGTTTGTACACAATATCTAAAGGGAAATTTAAAGTGCAAATTTGTACACATATCTAAAGGGAGCACATCTGGTAACAGTATGTACTTGCACATTAAAAACAATGGGACTTGACTCATGGCTAACTTCTCACATGAATTTAAAAGGAACCTAAGAATAACTGATTTTGTCTAGAATCCAACCACATAGTTTTACATGAGCTGACAATGCAAAGCAGGACAAGGGGGTGTTTCCACCAGCAATTTACTCTGAGCTGGCTGCGTATTAAAGTCTTTGGGGATACATGATATTCTGACCATCCAGCAACCACCCCAGAGATTATCAAGAAATAAACAGATTTCCTGAGACTGCTTAAAGTCCATTTCTTTTCCTCAAGTTGGGTTCTCCCCGATATAGTTCCTGTGAGGCCCAACCCCCACATTGACCTTGTGTATACTAGCCCTGCCCAGGGGTGTGCCTTTCACCATGACCCTGGTCAAGGTGTTTTCTCCCATTGTGCTGAATGAGGCTTTCCCTCTGACAGAGCTTACAGAGACCCCGCTCAATTGACATGGCACAGTTTAAAGCCCAAATTCCCTAAGTGCGGTAAAGCGTGTTCTTGAGGCTCCGATTCTCCTTTATTTGGTGTATTGTATTAGGAAGAAACTACTTCCACCCTTCGCTATAGAGATCCTGCATGTTAAACTGGGGGCTGATTTCCGTCTTTGTGTTTACTACTCTCTTTCCCAGCACAAGCATATTTGTGTCTACTCAGAAGTAACTACCCTTGTGCTCAGTGAGGCTTGCTCCTGAAATGCAGGTGCATCTGGACTTTCAGGGGAAAAGCAAAAGGGGGGGAGGGGGGAAGCCTCTCTTATTGGTTGAGCAGCCCCTGCCAGTCAGATGATGGTCACTTCAGCCCCCACCCCCACCAGGAAGTATGTTCTGTGAAGCGATTTTCACTGCTCTGGAAAACCTGCTTGGGGAGCCCAGCATGGACCACATTGCAGCAAAGCTGATGCCTTAACAAAAAAAAAATTAAAAAATCTGGTACTCCTCCATTAGCTTCTCCTTCCTTTGTTGTGGAAACAGGGCCAGGGTTGACCCACTGGGAGTTCAGACTCACAATGCATCAACCCTGTAAACTATTTTAAGGGCTGAGCATGAACTAGGACCAAATTAAGGCATAATTAGGGATAGAACTTAGGAAGCTGCCTTACACTGAGTAAGACCGTTGGTCCATCTAGGTCAGTGCTGTTGACACTGACTGGCAGAGGCTCTCCAGGTTTTCAGGGGTTTTCAGGGAGTTTTTCAAACCGACCTGGAGATATAGGGGACTGAACCTAGGACCTTCTGTGTTCTATCACTGAGCTACAGCCTCCCCCCTCCACTGATTCCAGTGAGAATCATCTCCTCTTTGTTGTTGTTGTTCAGTCGTTCAGTCGTGTCCGACTCTTCGTGACCCCATGGACCACAGCACGCCAGGCCTTCCTGTCCTGCGCTCTCTCCCGGAGCGCGCTCAAGTTCATATTCAATCATCTCCTCTTACACACATGCACGTCTACAGAAGAGTAAGTGAGCTCGAGACCCACTTGAGCTATGATACCTCAAAAATGAACACACTTTGTGACACCTTGATATATGTTTTGGTTTCAGCTGATGTGATCCTAGTTAGTTTGTTGGGTTAGAACCTGATTTAGTCATTCTCAGAGTAGCCCTGCTGAAATCAAAGGGTCTTCAATAGGTCATGATTTCAATAGCATGACTGAGGGCTCCTTCACACAGAGCTTTTATCCTGCTATTGAGATAGCTCACTCACAGAAGTTTGCAGGTCCTTTCCATGACACCATTAACCTCCAGGGCACACCCAGAAGTATTACCTGGTTATTTCGCTCCAAAAAGTTCTGGCACTAATGAACCATTTTTTAAAGTCAGAATATAATGCGATTGAAATTACATTACCAACACTAAAAATTTAGTGAAATTAAATTACCAACACTAGATGGCACTGTTTAGAATCATAGAATAGTAGGGTTGGAAGGGGCCTATAAGACCGTCGAGTCCAACCCCCTGCTCAATGCAGGACTCTAAGTCAGAGCATCCCTGACAGATGGCTCTCCAACCTCATCTTGAATGCCTCCAGTGTGGGAGAGCCCACCACCTCTCTAGGTAATTGGTTCCATTGTCGTATTGCTCTAACAGTCAGGAAGTTTTTCCTGATGTTCAGCCAGAATCTGGCTTCCTGTAACTTCAGCCCATTATTCCGTGTCCTGCACTCTGGGATGATTGAGAAGAGATCCTGGCCTTCCTCTCTGTGACAGTCTTTCAAGTCCTTGAAGAGAGCTATCCTATCTTCCCTCAGTCTTCTCTTCTCAAGGCTAAACATGCCCAGTTCTTTCAGTCTCTCCTCATAGGGCTTTGTTTCCAGTCCTCTGATCATCTTTGTTGCCCTCCTCTGAACCCTCTCCAGCTTGTCTGCATCCTTCTTAAAGTGTGGTGCCCAGAAATGGACACAGTACTCATTGTGTTCTATGGAACCTTGAAAATCAAAAGCTTCCCCTCTCAGCTATCATGTGGTTGCTGTCTGGGAGCCCACGATAAATGCAGAAAGGCTCCAGAACAGGAGGACTGTGGGGGTTTTCTTTAGTGTAAAGGCAGCCTTAATCTGGATCCAAACCAACCCATTATGTTCAACATGCCTGTGCTCCTTGAGTCTTGCCACTCAAGCAACCGTTCTTAGTTTCCTTTTCCACATCACTGAGATGTTCGTTCAGTTTTCACCCTCCAGAGAACTTCTATCCTCCACTTTCCTGCCCCCCCATTCCCTCTTTTTCCCCAACATCCACCTCTGTTGTCCCTCTGCTCTCCCCCAAACTCTAACCAACCTTGTCTAAACCTGCCCCAGCAGTAGCACCAAGGAAGGGGTACATAGAGATAGATAATGACTTTGCCTACAGTTAATATTATCAAGGAGCACTACTTTGGTGTCGGGGAAGCACATGGTTGTTCCCGCATGTTCACATAAAATGTCCACACACATTACTCTCTCTTCGTTCATCCCAACCTGAATTGTGACTCTAATTGGGAACATGTTCTCCAGACCATTTTCAAAACACACCTACTCAGATTCTTTCTCAACTCTGTCAATACATGTGTACCAATGGAGCAGACAGGAGACAGCACAGATCTTCAATGGTTGGTAAGACAGATGAGTAGTGGAAAAGTAGCAGCCATTTTGAGGAAAAATGACACTGAGGAAAAGCACCAAATATGCTAGAATGTTCAGCAGCCATCCAGGCAGAATGGTGAAATATATA
The DNA here is from genome assembly GCF_057233095.1 of Heloderma suspectum. Taxonomy (NCBI): domain Eukaryota; kingdom Metazoa; phylum Chordata; class Lepidosauria; order Squamata; family Helodermatidae; genus Heloderma; species Heloderma suspectum. Next base: position 86,838,328 of record NC_139463.1, on the reverse strand, counting down.
GCAGAAGATCAGCAAAGGTGAGTGCAGAAACTTCAGGGAAATGCACAGGTAGAAGGGGAAAGTTCAGAGTCCAAAAGCCTCAAGGCTAATGTCACATCCCAGAAAAGTATTGCCAGCCTGCACACACTCAGCTAGTTGAGGACCTGCAACAAAAAAGAAGAGCTAGGCCACATTCAGGTAGTTATTTCTGCACAGCACCAACAATCACTTACCCCTTACTGCTTTGGTGTAGAGATGCATGAACTTGACACCTCTCACCTCGGACAGACTCAGAAATAAATTGAGTTATTTCCAGTACATATACAATCGTGAGAAAAAGTCTGTGAATCCCCTTAGGATTGTCACATATTTCCAACCTAAAATGTTATTAGATCTTAATCTAACCCCATAATCCTAGATAAAGAACAACAGACTCAACAAATGACACATGAACATGATGCTTTTTCAACATTTCTTTATCCACAACTGATTCAACATTCAATATCCATGTGTGAAAAAGTATGTGAACCTTCAAATTCAGGACCTGGTGATACCCCCTTGAGCAGCAGTGGCTTCAAGTAAGTATTTCCTGTAATGGTTGGGCCCAATCTACATGGCTAATTTAGTGTGGAGCGAGAGCACATGACATCCGTTCATGACAGATGATGCTGTTGCCAATCCGCAGCAACCCTGCAGCTCCCTCTGGAAAAGGCACATTTTCTGAAAGTCCTTTAAGTGCATCTTTTTTTCTTAAACATGGCTCCCATGCGGTTCCGCTGCAGTATGCCCCATCCCCCCACATTAAATCCTGGGCATGCTTCTGTGACCTGTCTGTGACCTGACGTGGCCAAGGAGTGGAGCCACCCCTTCCCCCCACCCATTCCCTCTTTTTCCCCATTCACAGTAGAGCACTTTTGGACACAGGCTTTCTTTCCCACTTAGCACTACTTCGCACTGTTTCATCCTTTCACCATATCACAGTAGCGCTGTTTTCCCATTCACAATATGTAGCCTAGCACAGTAGCTGCTTTACCCTTTCATAGTATGCAGCCTCTTTTTCCCATTCATAATAGCACAGTATATTTTCATCTTTCAAGATATCGTAATGGTGGATGAGAGGGGAGGGGTGTGAGGTTCAGCACTTCCAGTAAACTTCCCTGAGCAGGGCAGTGTGGACAAAGGCGGAGAACAAGCCTTTCTCATTTGCTGAGCAGTACCTACAGGGTTGATGACATTCAGTTCTACTCTGCCCACCCAACCCTGATGTACAGGGCTTCAAGTGCTGTGTGATCTGTAAGAGCAGGTTCTTAGGTAGTGTATACTCCACTTTTCTTGTTTTGTGTGCCCCTGATGGACCAAAGCAATTTCATGAAAATCCAGATATAAGCAGAAAGTGCTTCTCATTCCATTTCCATGTAGATTGGGCTCAGGCCAGTCTCTCACATTGGTTTCAAGGAATTTTGGCCCATTCTTCCTTACAGAACTGCTTCAACTCAGTGACATTTGAGGGCTCCCTTGCATGAACAGCTCACTTCAGGTCCTGCCACAATATTTTGATGGGGTTTAGGTCCAGACTCTGACAAGGCCATTCTAAAACACATAATTTCTTCTCCTGCAGGCATTATTTTGTAGATCTGCTTGTATGTTCAGGATTATTGTCTTGTTGCATCACCTACTTTTGGTTCAGCTTCAGCTCACAGACAGATGACATGACATTCTCCTCTAGAATTTTCTAATATACTGCAGAATTCATGGTTGTGTCAATCATGGCAAGCCATCCAGGTCCTGAGGCAGCAAAGCAAGCCCAAACCATCACATTCCCACCACCATGCTTGACAGTTGGAATGAGGTTCTTCTGTTTGAACTCAGTGTTTGTTTTTCACCAAACATAATGTTTCTCATTGAGGCCAAAAAGTTCTACTTTTGACTCGTCTGTCTAGACAACATTGTTCCAGAAGTCTTGGGGATCATCTATGTGTTGTTTAGTGAACTTCAGATGGACAGCTACATTCTTTTTAGAGAACAGTGGTTTTCTCCTAGCTATCCTCCCATGAACACCATTCTTGTTTAGTCTTTTTCTGATTGTTGAGTCATGAACACTCACATTAGTCAAGATGAGACTGGCTTGCAGATGCTTGGATGTTCCTCTGGGGTTCTTTTTTACTTTCTGGATGATGCACCTGTTTGTTCTTGGAGAGATGTTGGTGGGACGACTGCTCCTGGGTAGAGTGACTGTGGACTTGAACCTTCTCCATTTGTATACTATCTGTCTGAAAGTGGGTTGGTGAAGCCCCAAATTCTTAAAAATGGTGTTGTAACCCTTTCTAAACTGATGAGCAGCAATAACTGCTTTTCTGATGTCCTCAGAGAAGTATTTTGATCATGGCATGATGTGTTTCCGCACAACTGTATGGTGAAGACCAAACTCATAAAGTTTCTGATCCTTTTATAGGGTGGGGCCTCCCAAACTCACCCCCCTGAAGATTTACCTGATTACTTAAACACCTGACTCTTATTATTCCTTTTAATGGAGCTGATGCAACCAGGGGTTCATTTACTTTTGCAAATACCCTGACTCTTAAGTACTCATCGTTTGCCTAATTTATGTATCATTTTATTTCACAAGACACCGAGCTAATATAAACCCGACTGGATATTTAGAAAAGGACTGGTTTTGATTCACGAAGGCTATCATGGTAAAACTATGGAATTTCCATAATTATCATGAGGGTTCACAAACTTTTTCTCACCACTGTATCAGACATATGTCTGAGACAATCCAAGGGTCTAAAAATCAGGCCACTAGCAGAGCAACAGAGCTTTTTTTTTAAAGGGAGGAGGATGCTTTTTTTAGAGCTGCTCCCAGGATAACTGGGAAGGGAACCAAAAGCTACCTGCCCTTGAAAGAGCCTTGGGTAAAGAGGGTTCCCCATAAGGGTGGGCATTTTGTTCCCACTCCCAGTTTCTCAGGGGCAACTCTTCAAAATAGCCCCCCTTTTTTGCTAGGGGCTGGTTTGAAGAGCCTACCCTAAGAAATGGGGGGGCGGAGCCCATCCCTCATAGGAGCTTCTAATGGTTGAGTCTACTTTGAGACAAGCATTAGTGAGTCTTGCTGAGTGGGAAAAGGTATGTTTGCTCTTTTTTAAAACGTAAAGAAGAAAACAAGGAGCTGCTCACATTAGCAACAAAGTAGATAATACCTTAAGAAAAATAGGTGTGTGTGTTTTAAAAAAAGAAAATGCTCTTGGGGCCGGGATGGCGAGAGCAGGGCAGGTAGGCTAGCCCTATTTTTTCCATTTCCAAAGGCTACATTCATTCATTCATTCATTCATTCATTACATTTCTATCCCACCTTATTTCCTCCTTTAGGAACTCAAGGCGGCATACATAATCCTCCTTCTCCTCTATTTTATCCTCACAACAACAACCCTGTGAGGTGGGTTGGGCTGAGAGTCTGTGACTGGCCCAAAGTCACCCAGTGAGCTTCCATGGCCGAGTGGGGACTAGAACCCAGATCTCCCGACTCCTATTCCAACAATCTCGCCACTACACCACACTGGCTGTAGATGTGTACATGAACACATCTACACATTATACAGCCATTCATATGCTTCGAACACTAATCTTTTCTAAAACCTCAAAAGCAGTATCAGAGCTGCTCCAGTAACTGAACTCCATCATGGACAGAATGAAGCAGTGTATCATAATGTACCCACACCAATTAAGCAACACAGGTCATATCACTGGGGGTTAGTCACAGCTTTTCTAGGGCAGTTCCTGAAATCCTACAATGACTTCAAATGGTGGGGAGGGAGCTGGCACACAGACTGCAGCCAGGCTCCCCAGGTGACAGGTACATCGTCTTCTAAAGCAGTGGCAAACACGAATGGAAGCACTGGATTCAAGGCAGAGGAGATGTTGGGTTATGGAGTTATGCTTTGATATGTCAAGGGGGGGTGTTGCTCCACTTTGATCTCCTTACTCTCTTCCTTGCCCTCATGTATCCCCCTCCTCCTCCTCAAAATCCCTTTGTCTATACCCCACACTCACTCACCTGCATTTTCATGGAGCCAGCTCAAGGCTTTTGCCTCTAATAGCTGCCAGGTGTCACTCTGTTCTGCAGCATGGACATGGAGCCAAAGAATGGCAAGAACTGTTGCCCATGCAGTTGGGACCATCTGAGGGTATATATAGAGAGAACAAAAAACATACTGCATAATGCTCACTCATCCTATTAGACACCTCCAGATTCCTCCCACACCTCACACCCCTGCTGACCCTATCCTTGGAATGCTTTCCATCTCCAGGGACAGAGGAAGACACAGAAACCTACTTTTGCAGGAGTATCTGAGTTTTCCAGAACTCCTACCTGGGTAGGCATTTTCCCCACAGTCTCTGCCTCACTCAGACCTAGTATGCTGAGTAGCCAGGCATTGAGGGACCAGGAGCCATCAGCATTCTGCAGAGAGACCAGCTTCAAGAGAAGTGACTCATTTGCTGTTAGGGAATGAAGAAGCAGTCCAAACATAGCAAAATAAATAAATACATAAATATTAAATAGCCCCTATTTAAAACATATTATTAAATAAATAATAGCATCCTTGGCAAACATTGCCGTCTCTCCACGTACTCTCCAAAAGAGTTTTGAAAATCCATGTATATAAAGAAAAAAAATCAAAATCTATAGTACACAGAAGATAACATACACAAGCATATAACTATTTTCACTATATTGATCTAGAGGCCATATGATAGCCCTCTTGTTAGGTTCTGGGATGGTTTGAATGTCTGGGTCTTCAGTTATGGATCCAAACAACACATGGATCCAAGGACAATGGTAATCGCACAGCCATTCAGCAAGGTATGGGAATCCTCAACCAAGCAAGTCCTCTCTCAGGCTTATGTCTTACCAACGAAGCACCACTCCTCCTCCAACCTGACCAAGTTTCATCCCCTCTCAAACATGTCTCAGACTGTGATGCATTTCTTTTGTCCCACCCACCTCCACTCATATGAATCTGCCTGGGCCTTAAGATCAGCTTCTGGAGCCCAGCTCATCAGCCCACCACCAAGAAGTATCAGATGGGCAGGCACTAGACACAGGGGGTTACAACCAGACCCAGTCATGCTTAGAGTAGACCCACTGAAATCAGCAAGACTTAAGTTAGTCAGGACTAACTAAAGTTCCATTGATTTTAATGGGTCTACTCTATTTTTTACTACATCTGCATTGAACCTAGGCCTTTTCATTGGTGGCCCCATGATTATGGAATCCCCTCCCTAGGCAGGTACAAATGGCCCCTACATTGTCATGGGCTCTGAACACTTCTCAGTTTCAAGCTGCTTATAATTTATATTTTAGTCCCACTGCCAGTGGGTTGTTGTTTTTTAATCTCTCACTTTTTGGCTGCCTTGGTATATACATTTTATATTGATTGTATTTAATAGATTGTAACTACATTGTAATGAACTCTGTGTTTTTAATATATTGTGGGAGCCAGCATGGGAGGGCTAGCTCTCAAAGTTGGCATACAAATGCTGAATCACGTCAAATCATGAAGAACCAAACCATTACCATCTGCAAAGCTCCACTCTTTGACCTGTAGAGTCCTATCCTTCTTTCCATTTATTGGAGTGATGAGAGGGGTTGTGCTGGAACCTGGAGATGGGGATCAAATTTTATGTGCATGGATACATGTGGGGCTGGTCCTTTGACTATGAATTCTTTTACATATTCATAACAATATTTATGAACCTCTTTGGAAAGCAAGATACATTTAAGTTGTTCTTAATTTGCATAAAATGTGCATATGCTAAATTACATGTATAGATGCAATTTAGAAATAATTATTAGAATTTAAATAGAAAAACAGTACATCTCATTGAGGAAGACAGTGAAAGAGTGACTTGTGTGCTTTTCTCAGTCTGCTGTCCAGGTAATGTTGATGGGCAACTTCAAGGCCCTTCTGCTGGTTCTTTATCTTTATCTATGGTGCCCCCAGAGACCTGTCATGGTACCCACCATGCTATCCGCTCTCCTCTGGAACATGTAGGGATGTTGGAGAAATCCAAACTGGAACCAAATGAGTTTGGATTTTCATGAATCCAAGCTGCAGATTCCACAGCAGACTGGCTTTTCCCCTGTCGGGTGGATTCTGCCAACTTACAGACCGATTTTCTAACTTTTCTGAATTTTGTGCAAATTTCATCAAAGAAAAATATGCAAAATAAAAAAACTGGCCAAAAATGCACATTTCTGAAGTGTGCAAATGCGCATTTTGGCAAATTTGTGCAAATTCAGGACAAACCCCTGATTCCATGGATGGGTGGATGACGGAACGAAAGGTGCCTGACCATCCATGAAACACAGAAGGAATGGATTTTACACAGTCCGTACATCCCTAGAAACAGGTTGTTTGCTTTTATTTTATTTTATCTGATGGGAGTTGTAGGCCAAAACGTCTGGAAGGCCATAAGTTGTCCACCCTCTGCCCTGGCCTGTACTGCTCCTCTGCTCCTTGGTGTTCCTCACTGGGCCTTCACTGTGTACACCCATGTCCATCCTGGTTGGGTTGGTTGGTGGGGGTACAAAATGCCTGGCAGTAGCTCAGCTGTGCCTGTGTGTTGTGGAGTGAAAGAGCAAAGGTTGGGGGAGGATGGAAAATGGAATGGATGAGACCATGAGGAAAAGAGGGAAACCAGAAACATGGAAAGGGACAGAAAATGGAGTGGATGGTACCATGGAAAGGGTGAAAAAAGTGGTGAGGGGGTCATGGGGGAGGGTTGGAAATAAAGCACCCAGAGCTAAGTGGGGAGGAGAAAGATATCTTTGAGGAGGGGGTGATTTGTTTGGCACAGAGAGAATAAGAGAGACAGTTTGGCTTCTGTGAAATGGGCATTCTGTAAGGACAGAAAACTGTGGGTTCAAAGGACTGGTTTTGTGTTTGGGGACTCAGACCCCACTTCTGCCTTGTACTCAATTTCTTTGACAAGTCGCTCGTCTTTTGACCTCACCAGTTGACCTTCCACGATGGGCATTGCCATGCCCACCCTAGAAGCCATTTCGTAAAGGGGCACCCTCCCCGCATGGCAACCATTCTGCAATGGTGCCCACAGCGCTTTGTCAAAGTTGCCAGTGTGACCACAAGCCCAAAACATTTGGGGACCCCTGACGATTTAACCCCTGGAAGCAACAAGTGGTCAGAGGGGTGGAAAGTCTCTTGGCACAGATCTTAGTCCTGGCTCTCCAGTGTGATGCCCAAGGGAACCAATGTGCCCTAGGACAGCTCTCTTGGCTCCCGCCAGGTTCCTTGCTGCTCCTGATTTTATTTTATTTATTTATTTTAGGTATTTTAGTTAGAAATGTTTTGTTTTGCTGTTAACTAGAAGACTGGCATGCTGTAAAATGAAGTGCTGGCCTCCAGCACCATCTCTGTTTCCAGGAATATCTCTGGGAGCCATGTGGGTAGCTGCGGCCCAGCATGCCTTGCCACCTAGAAAAATGAAATGGCCCTGCGGGGCTAGAGGGGGGTGGAGAGTGAGGAGGTGTTCTTTACTCCACATTTGTTCCATATGTGTGTGCATGTTTATTTTTTATTATGGTATTTATATCCTGCCTTCTTTCCTCTTGCAAGGAACCCCAGCCAGCGTACATAGCCCCCCTCTCCATGTTATCCATGCAACAACAACCTTGTGAGGTAGATTAGGCTGAGAGTCAATGACCAGCCCAAAGTCACCCAGTGAGCTTCATGGCAAAGTGGGGACTTGAACCCGGGTCTCCCGAGTCCCAGTTCAACACTCTAAACACTGTACCACTCTGGCACTTTTTGTTGCATTTTTTTCTTTTGTGCAAGAGTGTTGTGTGGATGTTTGGGCTGTGTGTGTTTGTGTTTCTCTGAGCATCACCAGTTTGCCTTCTATGAAATATGTACTTTGTTGTGCTTTGTGGGGGCAAATATGTGATATGGCATTTGAGGCTTAGACCCCCACCCCCCACCTCTGCCTTGTACTCCTTTTCTTGGTGAAGTTACTTATCTCTGACCCTCATCAGGGTTGCATTCTGTAAAGGGTCAGAACAGAAACCTGTGGGTTCAAGAGTGGTTTTGTGTTTTTGAGCTCAGGGGCCACCTCTGCCAAGTACTTAGGTTTTTGGCCAAATTTTCTTTTCTTTTCTTTTGACCTCTCTAGTTTGCCTTCTGGGAAATGGGTGTTTTGTGAGTGGCCGCACACTCCATGCCAGCCATTTTGTGAGAGTGCCCATGACACTTTCAAAATTCCAAATGTGCCCATCAACCTGTGCCAGTGGCATCCAATTGTTGGCCCTTTGTGCTTGTATTTCTGTTTTCTCCCTGCAATATACATCCTCCAAGGCCTTGAGCAAAAGAGTGATCAGAAAAAGAAGAATTTGTACATTCGACAATAAGAAACCCAACATATGGAACTAGATGAAAAATTATCTTGCCTTGACTAATTTCAAACACAGACTGGGATTTTTAGCAGAGAAATATGTAAAAACACACACACATTGCTACAATTCTGTGCACACGCACTTACTTGGCAAATCAGGTTGATCAGACATTGCACTCTGAGCCTGAAGGAAGTCTCCAGCAGAAGAATAACTTTTCCAGCCTATGCTACTGCTGGCAAGCATGGTGGATGCTGAAGAATAAACCTTCGAGGAAAATTCAGCGATGCTCCTCAAAATGTTCTTACACTTGGAAGGATTGTGTTGCATCTCAAACGTGCAAACACCCTCCAACATAGCTGAATGATGTGAACATTCAAAAGCCATGTCACCATGTATTCTGCCTGGGGAGAGACAGAGAACCAGGTGTGACAGGAGTTGATGTTTCCCTTTGGTCTTGGCAACTGATGACTAATTCACCAGTGCCTATCTTGAACACGCACGAGATAGAGAATTTGCTGTGCTCCTACAGACTATTATCCCCCAACAAAACCTTGCTGTCAGGTCTCCTGCTTCTCTAACACAGCCTGGGACCATGGTTTTCACTCCACCCAACAGTGGCCTCTGTAGAGGAGAAATGTGAAGGGATGTGTGAACTTCTTGCTAACCTCCCACACCATCGGTTTTGGGGGGAGGGACGTGTGTGGATTATTGCTTCTGAATTCTGCCCAGGGAATTATGTATTGAACGGCAGCTTACGTATTTGTGTAATAAGATACAAGATTTTGCTGGGAAGCGACATGTAAACACAAAAGTTGACATATTGCATTGTGAATCTTGGTAGGTCCTAATCAGGGCATTATTTTTTACTGTTCCAGTAAAGGAAGTATTACTGCACAGATAGCATTTGCCGTTTTTTCATGCTAGATGCATGTTCCAGCACATTCCCTCAAAAAGCTCACTGACTGTACAGCTAAATCCAACAAGAATGATCTCCCAAGGGGTGGGATGCAAGAAAAGGGGGGGAAATGAAAGGACACCCCCGAAACATCTCAGAAAAGAAGTGGGGAAATTAGAAGGACAAAGATCCCCAGTGAAGGGAAAGGATTCAGTGAGGAGCCCCTCGGACTTCTTTTGACATCCTAACAAAAAAAGGTCTGACCTCATCCTTAGCTGTTATGCTCTTCCTGAAGGACTCCTTTTCAGAGTAGGATCTGGAGCCTCCTGAACCAGATGTTCCTCAGGAAGCTCTTGACAACTGGCACAGACAGGAAAGGCCTCGGTGGCACCCCAGCGCTCTAACCCAGGCCTCCTCCCAAGGAGGCCAGGGTGAGAGTGCTGGGGGGTGGCCGCACCGGGACCCATCCTGCCTCCGCCAGCTGTCGAGGAAGCTCTTGACAATAATTTTGAGACTGGAGAAGTCATAAGTTGTATTTTCAGTTAAATTTGGGGAAACCACTTGAAACATTCGTTGTGTTGAGTTATTGCTTTTGTTTGATTTGTTCATTGCAAACAGCTGAAAGTCTGTAAATTTTGACAATAGACCTGATTTGCAATGGGGGTTGAATAATTTTGATTGCAACTGCACACTTTGGTGGGTGGTCAGAAAAACAGTGGGCTCCCCCACAGCATGCGACCAATGGGGAACACAATTCCCTTTGAGGAGATCAGCAACATTAGCCTGTTGCAGCAAAAACAGCAGCTTAAAGACAAAAATATTGATTATGGCATGAAATGTCATAGGATAGTGACAGCTTTATCAGAGAAGTACTTGTGAATTGGTTGATCCGTAAAAATCATTGTGCGTGTGTAGTCTCAGAGATGGAGAGATGGCACATTTCTATACAATCTCTTATTTGATGGGAAAACAAGTAAGAATAGTCTGTGACAAAGACACAGAATGCCTCACATAACCATCTTCCAGTCTAATCCAGAAATGTCTGAGCTTCCTGCACTCATAAACAGGGCAAGCAGACATAGCCCATGCCCTGCAGACTGGAATTACAATTTCTTGTTTTCATGCGGTTCATTTGGTTTCCTTTTGTTTGGCAGTACACAGATCTAACAAACAAAGTGTATGGAAGCCTCAGGCATAGGCGCGGCACAGGTAGGGATGTACGGATTTTGTTAAATCCACTCCGACTGTGCTTCACGGATTGTCGGGCATCTTTCATTCTGTTGCCCACTCATTGACAGAACTGGATTTTTTGTAGAAGAATTTTGTTTGCTAATGTGCAATTGTGCTGATGTGCACTTGTGCAAATGCACATTTCTGCAGATCCCCCCCCCCCATGAAAAACTGGTCCGCAAGTCCATGAAACTCAGAAAAAGCCAGTCCAATGCAGAATCCACAGGCTGGAGTCACAGAAATCTGCTGCGAATCTCTCCAACATCTGTAGGCAACACACATACGTACCAAGCATCCTCTCCCTTTCCTGCCACCCACAACACTCCATTATTTGCTTTCTAGAGAAACATAAGCAGCTCTAACGGATGTCTACTACTTCTTCAACAGATCTGATGGACGACGTTAATCTACGATTGTGGATGCCAGTGGAGAAATCGCTTCTGAAGACCAACGGGAAGGTGCTGGGAACCTTTCGGAAGTCAACGGGAGTTTGAAGTGGCTTGCTCTGCTCTGTGTTCACCACTACATAGGCAGTCTGAGTGCACAGCACCCCAGAGCTCAGGCTTGTCTCCAGTGCCAGGTCCTGCTTTTCCCTTGAACCTGTTCCTTCCAGTTCTTGTAAAAGGGCCTGAGCTGCCAGCCGGTGAACAGGAAGCCTGGAGAGACATCCAGCAGGAGAAGCGTGAGACAGAATTTGATATGGGAAGATACACTGCCAAATTCCAGAAACTATTGGGGAAAAGGGGGTTGTCTTTTGTCTATACCTTCCACCCAATAGAAGACTTGAAGACTTTATATTTTGCCCTCAGGAATTATGGTTGCAATTAAGTCCAGGCAGGTCATTTTCCATTAAGAAGGCAAAACTGGCTGATTCCTTTTGCTGCTGCCCTTGCCTGTTTTGTAGTGACAGTGACAGCACTCCTGCCAGCGACTACTAGGGATGCTGGAGAAATTCAAGATGGACTAAAATGAGCTTGGATTTCTAAGAATCCAACATGTGGAATCCACTGTGGAGCAACTCCCTCAGGCCATGCGGAGTCCATGGACTCCCAGATTATTTTTTTACTTTCCCGAGATTTATGCATATAAATTCGTAGGAAAATACATAAGTTTCTGCTGAGGAAACACTGAATGGAAGGGGGAAAGGAAAGGAAAGGTTCCTCCTGTGCAAGCACCGGGTCATTACTGACCCCTAGAGGGACGCCACTTGCGCTGGTGTTTTCATGGCAGACTATAGTGGGGTGGTTTGCCAGTGCCTTCCCCAGTCATGATTACCTTTCCCCCAGCAAGCTGGGTACTCATTTTACCGACCTCGGAAGGATGGAAGGCTGAGTCGACCTGAGCCGGCTACCCGAGACCCGGCTTCCTCTGGGATCAAACTCAGGTCGTGGGGAGAGTTTCGGTTGCACAATACGCTAAATGTTATGTACTAAGGCAAATTATGTAAATACTTACGTAAATATTTATGTAAATATTTATGTAAATATTTATGTAAATACTTATGTAATTATTTACGTATTTTTCCACACAATAACAAAAAATATTTGCAGCCGTCTGTGGGCGGATAATGGAACAAAAGGCATCTGACGATCTGCGAAACACAGACAGAGCAGATTTTACACAGTCGGTACATCGCTAGCGACTGCCAGCCACCATCTCCCCTGCCCCTGGTATTCCCCTTGTCATGACACTATGTTCTGAAGGGGATTCTGGGGCAGGCAGGGGGGAGGAAATGGCAGCCACCAGTGTGAGGTGATTTTTTCCCCCCAGAATCCCCCACAGACAATGCTACATCATGAAGTTACACAGTGGCTAGAGGAATTCTGAGTGAAAATAGTGGCCACAAGGAGGCGCACTACTGCCATCAGTACAACTAGCAGTAGTTAGGCAGTGTCCAGGTCACACAGACTTGGCATATCATGCCCTGGTCCAGATGTTCTCTCGCACTATATTGTCTGTACATTGGCAGCCGCTGATTACCTATCTACTGTGTATATAGTCAGATTTCTCATAAAACCAGATACTGTCTTAGAGAAAGCTAAATATTTCACTCTCAATAATCAAGATACAGAATTCCATTTCTTAAGAAACACTCTCAGTCAGGATTTGTCTTTTTACTACCGAAGTATCAGTGTAACAGTAGTAAATACAAGACTTACACAAGCATAAATTAAAACACAGGAAACATTCAACATCATTCCAAACAAGGCTTCTAAGCAGACTCAGGTACAATTGCTAGTTCTTAATAATAATAGCAAGCTTACCAGGTTAATTCTACAGGCAACAAGTTTGGGGGTAGCTTATGTAAACGGATACCTCCCACTGTTGTGTGTTGTGAGTCTCCTTCTTCAATTTTTATTGATTGACTGATTGATTGATTGATTGATTATTTCATTTCTATACTGCCCAATAGCCGAAGCTCTCTGGGCGGTTCACATTAAACCCAATACTTTTTCAAAGTAGTTTTACTACTATTTATGTTACTTGTCTAAAAATTCCAAAGATACATTTCTACCTTAAATGTTCGTCTGTCTAAATAAGAGGCATGCTGGGAGAAATTGGACTTTTGTCTGGCTAAACCTGCATAGGATTGTACCCTAAGGAAGCCAAAGCCATGACATTACAGCAGTTCTCACCTTTGCTGAGCTGCCTGGCAGATGATGTGAATGGAAACTTTAAAATGCTTCCGGGTAGGGAGGAGGGAAGGGAAATTACATGATTTGCATTTCCTTTACAGGGCAATTGTATAGGGAAAGAAATGGCTGCCTCTCTAGCCCACCCATAGAGGCAGCCTTTTCTTTTTCTGTGAAACTGCCCTGTAAAGGAAAGGCAGACCATGTCATCCCTTTCCCCTTCCAGAGGCATTTTAAATTTCCCTTTGTGCCATGCATGAGACAACTCAGCTCAGTTGCCAATTATGTTTGCTTGTTTTCTAGAAAACAGCAGCAGCCACTTCACTTTTTGTCTGGTACCAGGCATACTGAATCTGGATGCTTTCCCAGAAGACCCAGGAAATACCAGGCTATCCAGTAGAAAAGAGGACATCTGGCCACCCTCCTGCCTGCTCATTCTGTTGTCAAGCTGCCAATAGCGGATGGGCAACTGCACGGCATCAGTCTCCCTTTGTACAGTTCTCTGTCTTTAAACCAGGCTTGGACTGAACAACCCTTCCAATAGAGGACACCTTCAGATAGAGGACTGTCCTCTGTAAGTTAGGACACATGGCCACCCTGCTTTGGTCCAATCCAGCATGGTTCTTCTTCTTCCATTCTTAGGTGATATGCATTCTAGAGTATGGGGTGGGGCCTTAAGTAGTTTTGGGGAGGAAAAATATTCCAACCTGTCATTCTGCTGCTCCTGGAGTGAGAAAGCCATAGTCTCTACGAAAGTCTGGCCTTGCATGCTGTACTGGAGTGTGACAGATCCCTTTGAGAGGTGAGAGGCCTGCAGGAGAAACATAGGTATCAGAACAAGGAGAATATGGTAGCGATGGTAAACCTGGAGGAAGAATAGATCATCTAATCACCAAGACTAAGCCTAAAAGGTTGCTGCTGCTGCTATTTTTCCTGTTTAGTTTGGCAGGATTTAGTAGGACATTGTCATATTGCCTAGTCGGTTGGGTTTTACCCAAATTCTAGCAGGTGCCTGTTTGCACCCTTAGCTGACCCAGATTCTCAGCTTTCATTTAAAACAGAGGTAGGCAACATCCGGGGAACTGCCCCCCTCTCCTGGACCCACAGACGGCCACACCTCCACCTCCCCCTACCACCACTGAATTTGCCACCAAAATTGAGCCATAAAAAAATCCAGGGGGGGCACTTGTGGCCTATAGGCAGCATGTGGCCCGCCTTTGATTTAAAATACAGAAAATTTAAGTGAGTAACCCTTGTAGATGCAGAGATCCAGAGACAAATGTGCAATCTATATCCTGCCCAATTGTTTTGTGAGAAATGAGCCTGCTGCAGCCTTTCAGGGGTGGGGAATTTGCGATCCGCCAGGTGTTGTTGGACACCAGTACCCATCAGCCCCAGCCATCATGGCCAGTGGCCACAGATTATGGGAGCTGTAGTCCAACAGCTGACTGAAGGGCCACAGGATCTTCACCCTTGTTTTAATTAATGAGTAAGTTCACAGCTATTTATGGGGGGGTGGAATCCATGCTAGCTACGAAGGTAAGTGTAGAGTGGCGCACCCATCTGGAAAAAATGTCTTCCTTGTTCATTTTGAGCCTTCTTCTAATTTGCATTCATTGGTGCATAAATGATTGCTCCCTGTCGAAAGCAGCTGAGAAATCTGGAGTGTTAGCACAACTGTGGTTGGTAGCACATCCACCCCAAAACAAAAAGGCAGCAACAGAGACAAGTGTTCAGGTTCTAGCTAACCCAGGCTTTATTTCATGCACGCACACATTCACCAAAATAACTGGCAGAGCAGGATTCCATTATGCACTACAATAGCCTTTGCAGAATAAATCATGGAAAATAAGAGAAATTATGCCTGCTTTCTATAATATCTATAAGCCACAGCTTTTCTTGGTACAGAATTTATGCTGTGAATGTTAATATAATGTTATGTTAGGTCCAGACTACACACCGCCTTCCAAATGTACAGAGAGTGCCACCCTCCCCCCCCCCCAGTCCTCTCTGTTATCACAGAGCAAACTGAGTTTCCACAGGGCTGTCTGCTCCCTGGCATCACTGCCCCACACACCCACAACCCACCTCCCCACACATCATTTCAATTTTACCCACCAGTTCTGTATTCCACCTTTACATGGGGGGGGGGAGGTGGATGGGGCTACTCGCCTGCTGCTGCCCACAAATTTGAGCATAGATGAGACAGCGTTCCCCTGAGAAAATGACCTGAGGGCCTGACCCCACAAGCACAGCCTCAAACCCCGAAGGCAAATCCCAATGAAGACCGATGTCCATCGCTGCTAGTTGCAGGGCCCTCTTCAGAGAGTGCAGTGCCTGCAGAACAAGAAAGACCTGACAGCAACGTGGGGAATTCCCATCTAGGGATGTTGGAGAAATCCGCAATGGAACCAAAGGAGTCTGGATTTTCATGAATCTGACCCATGGATTCAACAGCAGACCAGCTTTTCCCCTGACAGGTGGATTCCACAGATTTGCGGACCGGTTTTCTAACTTTCCCAAATTTGTGCTAATCTCATTGTAGGAAAATACACAAAATAAAAAAACCTGGCCAAAAATGTGCATTCCCCCCCCCCACAGGCTAAAGCATGAAATTACGCATTGCGGGGGGGGGGGATTGGGCATTTTCACACATGACAAATTGCTCAATTGAGAATTTCCACAAATTCGGAAATAAAAAACTCCGATTCTGTCAATGTGTGGATAATGAAATAAAAGGTGCCTGGCAATCCAGAAACATGGATTTTACATGATCTGTACATCCCTATTCCCATCAGACCTTATGCAGGGGGCAGGTGTTCAAATTGGCTCTGCTGTCACCTTTCATTCTTTTATTGTTACATGCAAAACACAGGTCCCCCAGGCAGAGGCCATGTCCTGTACTTTGGGGTTGCCATGCCTATCCCTTGGGAGGGCTCCTATGCTTTTAAGAATAGCCTAGAAGGGAAATTATAGTGTCTCCTGACTTAAAGGTACAGGCGCTCTTACAGATAGTCATAATTTGAATCCTGGCACCAACTAAGGCCATTTCCACATGAGGCATTTACCATGCACTCCTGGTTGTTCACTCACAGAAGTTTGCGGGTCCCTTTCATGACATCATCAAATTCCGATGCCTCTCCCGTTGTTTTCAAGTGGGAATCCCCCATTTTATAAATCACCAAAAATGTGGTAATAAATATAAATCACGCAGGATGCCTTTGTACACCCATTATTGGGGAACATGGGCAGGAGGGTGCAGTTGCACTCATGTCCTACTTGTGGGTTTCCCATGGGTAGATGTAGGCCACTGCATGAACAGAATGCTGGACGTTCTTATGACTGGCAGCAACTCTCTGG
This sequence comes from Heloderma suspectum, assembly GCF_057233095.1. NCBI lineage: Eukaryota > Metazoa > Chordata > Lepidosauria > Squamata > Helodermatidae > Heloderma > Heloderma suspectum. The sequence continues at coordinate 86,821,824 of NC_139463.1, read as the reverse complement.
GGTTTCAGACAGGAGACATTCCCAGCCCTGCCTGGGATTGAACCTGGGACCTTTTGCTCGCACAGCATGCGCTCTACCACTGACCTCCATCCCATCTCCATGTGTTGAGTGGGGTGTAGCATATCATGAAAAGGGAGGCAAAATGCCTGGTTGCTCACCTTGACTTGTATCTTCTCCTTGCCCTTGATGAACTCAGCACTGCCATGGCCTGCTTGGGCGATGCCTTTTATTAGGTGTGTGGATGCTCCTTCACCAATTCCAAAGGAGAAGCACCTATGGGGAAGAAGAAGGGGTAGCAATGGTCAAAGGCCTGCTTTAATCCAGCATGTGGTGGTGCAAGAGGCACCAACATTGAGGCTGGCGAACAAGCTCCTACTAGTAAAACAGGAAATTTGATTTTTCTATGTGATTAAAACAGAGTGTTTCTCAAGGAATGAGAATCAGGTTCCAAAAAGTGAGCCATTTCCAAATTCTGCCAGGACCCATCCTTGCTGATTCCTCAAGGCTCCACCGATGGCCAGCCAGTATCTGCCCAGGCTCCAGCTCCACCTCTTCCACAGGGCCAGTATCCTTGAAAGCGAACGTCAGCCTCCGTACCACCATATCATACTCCATTCATCTTACCTGTGGGAGCTGCTATGACTCCGAACTTCAGCAATGACCTCCTCTGTGTTAAATACCTCTCCATCTGTGAATACAAAGAGCTGAGGAGAAAGAGAGACAGGTAAAAAGTGAAGCAGGGAGTCTGCCCTCTCTCTGAGCCTTTCTACACAGCCATTAGTCCACTGTATCTACTTTTGGTTTCGTTGCAGAATTGAGATCCGAGCACTACACAAGGAGTGTTTCCTCGTTTTCTGCTACATAACCTCTAGGTGGCACTGTGGTATAGCTGAATAATGCAAATACACAAGGGGAAATTGCACTTTCTTTCGCTTTCACAGTTAAATGCCACATTTTCCCTAATCTAAAGAAACTTGCTGGAAGTGCTGGTTAGACAGAGAAGTGAAACTCGAGGGTCATGACATTGTTGAAAGAACCCATAAACAACTGTGAGTAGGGAATGAGTGCACAATAAATGACTGGTGTTTTGTTTTTTTTTAACCCTCTGTAATGGCTTGGGGAGGAGTTTTATTCATCTTTGAAACTCTCAGCTCCTCCCTAAGCAACAAAGGGTAAGTGACTTGTTGAGAGCAGCTAGGACTAATTTCCCAATCAACAGGAAAAATCCTGACCCCCTTGAGATAATAATCTGGTGCTCAGATGAAGTACATTACATTGGGTTTGGAGGTGGAGGGAAGAGAGGAAAGTGTGTGGGGGAGAAAGAAATGTTTTTTATGTCGGGGCAGTGTTAAAATTGAAAAATTTCATTTGAACACATATGGGCTTTATGATATGGGTAACATGGTATGGGGGATGATCAGAATTGCGCTGAATTATTTTAAATTGTTAATTTCATAGATGGAAATGTTCTTTTAATAGTTATGACATTTGCCTCAACAGTAAAACATCCAATCCCTCTCTTTTTCCCACTGGAAGACCCTCAGCTGAGAAACGCCCTACACCAGAAGCAGTACATGGAGGAAAGTGTTCGGTTGACAAATGATCATAGGAACAGGGACATAGGAAGCCGCCTTACACAGACCATTGGACCATGTAGCTCATAATGTCTGCACTGACTGGCAGCACATTTCGAGAGTTTCAGAAAGGGTCTTTCCAAGCTCCAAGGACTGAACCTGAGACCGTCTGCATTAAGGATGATGAGAAATTTGTAAGGTTCCCAGCTGAATGCAAACATACATAATTTAACATGTGAACTGAAACAGTTCAGTTATAGTTTTCCAGGTTGTGCTATGCAATTCGTCAAACAAAAACGGTGTAGCAAAATGTGTATATTAGGTAAAAGTACACACAAACACACATATATTAATGAAAACAACATAGAAAAACATATTATGGAAAAATGTGTATATTAGGGGAAGGTTGCATACAAAAATGTGTATATTAGCAGAAATGTGCATAAAATGTGTATACATTTTCATGAGGACTTTAAAAAAGGTTCACAAACTGATGTGGAAACAGGACAAAATGGACTTAAGGTCAGAAAAATGAGAAACTGAGCAAAATTGACATTGACCAATTCGCCATTCCCTATTCTGGATGCAAAGCATATTTGCTACAACTGAACCATAGCCCAGCGCTAGCTTGGCCTTATCTAGAAACAAAGCAAAGGGATGCTGCACGCCTGCATAGGACTGGCTTTGGAATTTATTCTTGCGGCTGTGTAAGACTGGCTGGGCCCGGTTGGCTGTCATTGTCTGTATCATTAAAGTTTATACTGTAAAGGGGTGGGGTGGAAAGAGGTAGTGGATGTGAATCCTTATGGCGTTACAGCCAATTTGGCTGTACACACCCAATGGTGATCTCTTAGTACCTGACGAAGATATCCCTTCTGGTGTGGCTGACTGTAAATCTCCTTCAGTGGCTGCAGAATCTCCGTGCCTCCCAAATTAGCCTCCAGCTCCATCACATGCTGGAGGGATTCCAACATGGTCTGCTGCGTGTACTTTACACTCTTCCTGCAGAGGGCACCAGAGAGTATATGATGCAAGAGACTGAACTCCCTGACCATACTCCCCCCACTCCCACCCCCCTGTAGTCCCGTCATTTACCAAACCAGGTCCATACTCATCACAAGCATTCAAAGGAGTGCTTAGAAAACCAATGAACACTCACCTCCTAATGACCTAAGTCAAGTAACAATCCTCCACCCCCTCCCCTATGTTAGGTTCACCTACTTCTCTCTTCAATAGGTGCTGGCAACAGAAAGAAAAAGAATATTGATTAACTGTCCAGCTTTAAGTCACTGAATTAATTTAACCTACAGTGCCAGTGCAGTCCTTGACAAGTCTACTCAAAAGTGAGCCCCACTGAGTTCTATAGAGCTTACTCCCAGGAAACTATGTATAGGATTGCAGCTTTAATCAGTATATTACAAATCAGTGAAAGTCTATTCTATATGAATGGTATAGATTTTCAGGAGCACAAGAAAAAAAACTAATACATATTGTAATGAATGGATCAAGCCTTATCACCCTGCTAAATGTAGTTTAATGTAGGGGGTCCCTTTGGAATCATCCCAAAATATTTCCTGACCCAGGGATACTGCCAAATGGTCATGGTGACTTGTGCAAGCAACCAGTGGGTTGGATCCAGACTAATTCAGTGGAACTTGGGTTCCATTGAAATCAATGAGACAAATTAAGTCTAGTTGATTTCATGGGAAATAAGTGCAATTAACTTAGTCTAATGCCAGCCTATTATGTACTTTTATGCTTCAGTCAAATGAGCCTTTTCTGGCTTAATTTTAAGGATGAAGACAAGACACAGATTCTGGGTCTGTTTATTCAGCCTCCTTATACCGAAATTGCCAAAGGCAGGAGGGAAGGAAACCTTTAACCTTGATAAACTCAAGGTTGGGCTTAGGGAAGCAACTTTGAAGAATGCAAGAGTTGGAGAAGGGAGCCAAAACGGATGGTAGCATGTGATACTTTTGATGCTTACGGATAGAATGAGTGGTGGGTGGCTCCAAATGTATAGATGTTGAAGTAACTTCCCAGAGGGAGACTCTTCAACAGGAAGATCAGGGCCTCCTAAGACAAAAGTTATAGTTACCCTGCTGGGTAACCTAGGTACCCCAACCTAGCCTGTTGATACTGTTTCAGCAATAAGACACACAGTCCTAAACTAGACGCAGTTTAGACACTGCCATTCTTCCATGGATTATTTCCTGTCTGCCCATTCTGCAATGCCTTCCTAGTGTGCCCAAAGTCTATTTTATCCAAGGGAACTTACCGTCCCCATACAGTCCTTATTGGCATGCCCTGTATTAAAGTAAATGGGTCGCCACTCTAATTCCTGATGCAGGAGATATATAGGAAATTCCCCACAGACTTGCAGGAAAAGAGCAACACTACTCTATTTGCCACAGAATGAAATGGCTAAAGGCAACTTTCCATTTGAAACTTGACACTTAGGCTGGGGCGATTCTAGTCTTCTTCTATCTTTCTGATCTGAATAGCCTCAGCCTCCTTCCCTGTACACCCAACCACCATTAGACTCTGCTAGCTCACAGATCACCCGCCCATGGCCGCGGTCTCTTCCGTTCTGTCCCATTCATCCATTCAGGCAGCACCTTGGCATTCTGAATGCGTGATAGAGAATGAGGGCTCCCGTCAGAGCTGCAAGTCATGCTGCCAGAGCAATCCACCAGGAACAGGAATTCGCCCATAACATTCACACCTGGCTTTGGGGCAGGAATATGGGGGTACCAGGTGAGCAGAAGCACCGGGTCTGCCATCAGTGAGCCTGTGTTATAAGAGAGGGAAGGAAAAGAGATCAGGGATTCAGCAGACATTTTCACCCGAGGAATCTCACCCATCATTGTACTGGCCATCCATATGCCATGCACCCAGCAGCTTCCAGGACCTCCCCTTCCATCAGCCATAGTCCTGACTAACCTGGATCAGCCCCAGGCTTCCCGGATTCTAGCAAGACCCTGGGATTGTGAACCTCCTCTTCATAATATATCAGCAGCTCCACATCTTGGTCAAAGTGATGCCCTTCAGCCAGGGAAATCTTTGGCACAATAAACAGAAGCAAGAGTTGAAGGCTGGACATAGCATCATAAATGCTGGGAATACAGCAACCTCATCTGCAGTTACAGGAAGGGGGCAGGGTTGCAGTTAGTTCGTGGGAATTTGGGATATAGCTAGCCTTAGGATCTTTGTAGCCTACAGTGTGGTTTCCTGCTCCTCCCCTGCCTTCCCCCACCCCTCTCTCTAACCTTCTCCGTTGCTGGGAGCCCACGTGTTTGCTCTCCCTCCTGCCAGTGTTATAGAACACAAAGAAATGGACTGAACAAACTTCATCAGAAACTATATGCTGTGCCTGCATTTTTATGCAAGAAACTGTGAGTAAGCCATTTTACTTTTTCTTCACTTAAGAAGGGCGTTATCTCTTTTTTGGCCTTGTGTGCATGTGAGACTGCTCTGCCTTTTGTTCTACTCATTCTGCTCTGCCTTGGGAGGGTTCTCTGCTAACTGCCTTTTTAACAAGAGGCAGTAATATCAAATAATTCCCATCAGGTTATGGGCCCAGGCATGCAGCATAGGCTTTACCAGATTGTTTTGTGATAATTTTTCTTTCCTTCTCCTTCACACCCATAGAGAAGGCTAGGTTGGGGGGGGGGGTGTTTTACTTTGTGACTGCCAAGCACGAAACAAAATGGCCTCAAGCACTAATGGAGGTTTCTTTGGAAAATTGCCCAAGCTGAATAGCCACAACTTTGAGTAATGGAGAACATGGTTAATTTGGTCTCATTTTTAGTGTGGTCTCTTTTTTAGCCTTGTGTGCAGGTGAGACTAGTAAACGCTCATTCTGCTCTAGTATTTGTTTGTTTTCTCTGCTAACTGCCGTTTTAACAAGAGGCTGCAGCAATACCAGGTAATTCCCATCCATAATAGCCCCAAAAGAACTCCTCTGCCCTTTGTTTTGCCTTTGCAGAAAACGTATCTGGAATACACTTGAAAGACTGTGTATAGTTCTCATCACCGCACCTCAACAAGAATGTTGTAGGGGTGGAAAAGGGGCAGCCAAAATTATCAGGAAGCTGGAGCAACTCTGCTATAATGTTTGTGGCTGTTTAGCTTAGGAAAATGGCAAGTAAGGGGGACAAGGTAGAGGTATAACATTATATGTGGTGTGGAGCAAGTGGAGACGGAGTAATTTTTCTGCCTAACAATTCACATGTTGTAATGAATGCTGTAATGTTTACCGCTGCTTTTTGCAGACTCTTTTCCTGTGTGTGTGTTATGATCTGTGGGCTGTCAACACTATTTGATTGGCTTTTACTACCGCTTTGAGATACAGATTTATGTTATCTGCTGCTGCTCCTATGTTTATTGTCATATTCATGTTTTGATGTTTTTGTTTTGTTTTATTTGTTAGAAAAAATAAGCTGCCTGGAATACCACAATGTGGTCGAAAGGCATAATGAAAATATGTTAAATAAATTCTAAAAATACCCATCAAGTTTGATCAGAGGAGCAAGAATGGAAAGTTCCTGCCTTCTGCCCAACCCCATTCTCCTTATCCTATTCTCCCATCCATTTGTTGATGCCATTGTCTCAGGCAGTGCAAGGGGCAGGGGCCGGCCTACTTCTCCAGAACTTGGTGGTCCCAGAATCTGATGTGAGAAGCAGATTTTGTCCCATCTCAACCATGTCTCAGATTGTTCTCTTTGACCCACAGAATCCAGCACGAGCCACCGAGAACCAAGCCAAAGCATGATGGAATGTTGGGACTCAGTGGTGTAGTGGTATATTTGGAAGTGCAGGGGCTCATCATAACTGTCCCCATAGCTACCACCACCGCCACCCCAAGGAGAGTCTAAAAATTAAGGCAGCTGTGTTCCATATCAACAAACCAGTTCCAGCAGTTTTATCTCCACCAGGAGCAGTTTTTTTGTAAAGCTAATGGGTCTTTATTTCCCATTCAAGAGGAGGCCACCCCAAAATACTTTGCATTACAACAGTTCACAATTATATATCTTTGCTAGGAAAATTCATTTCTCTTCTGCTGCTTTGAGGACTGTAACTAAGCTCAGAGGCAGGGCCGGCCCTACTATTCAGCAAGGGGAGGCAGTTGTCTCAGGCGGCAGATACTAGGAGGTGGCAGTAAAGTGCTGGAAGTGAGAGCTGTGGGCTACATGCCCTGCCCTACACCTCCTAAACTTGCCTGCTGCCTTCAGGTGTTGCTGTCCCATTGCCAGTGTCGAAGAAAGATTCAACTGCCAGTCCAGTCAGCCTTTGTGCATGGAATGGGAGGGGGCTCCATCTTGTCCTTTGCCTCAGGCAGCAAAATGTCTTGGGCCAGCTCTGCTCAGAAGGAGCAGGGAATTCTGGCCGGGATGGGAGTGGTGCAGATGACCTCAGCCTCCCTGCTAATCAAAGTGCTGGCACTGCATCCCCTGTGAGCCCTGCCTGCGCTATACCACTGCAGGGACTGTGAGGAATGTTGGGAACTGCCTTCTATAAACACAGATACGTTCTTCAGTAGTGCATACATCCAGATGGTAGATGCTTATGGTACAACCCTTGAAAAAAATTGATAGGCAAATGTTTAGATCTGAACATCAATAACAGTAATGTGGGGGGCGGGGAGGTATACGTGTATACACACTTGAATTTCCCCATAGAGGAAGGAAAATATGCTCTTTCTGGAAACATAGAACACTGACTCTCCAGCATATCTATGTCTTTACCTGGGCAGTGGTGTGGTCTTCTGTTGTGTACTGTAGAGGTGTAAGGGTACAATTTGACTTCACATGGGAGATGCCATAGGGAGAATCCAGTGTGGCATTGAGGCTGAGTGGGTAGGGAAGCTTCCCCTCAGACACCCGTGGAACGCTCTGTGTGACACTGTCCTCTTCTGACCCTGCAGAGAGGGATGCAATTGAAGTGAATGGAGAGTGTGGGAAAACCCTCAGAGCAAATTGACCTCCTCAATTATATATACTAAGGCAGCCTTCCCTTAACCGAGTGCCCTCTAGATGTGTTGTATTACAACTCCTATCATCCCTAGCCAGCATGCCCATTGGCCCTTCTGGATGAGGATGGTGGGAGTTGTAGTCCAACACAACTGGACAGAAACAGGTACTCCATGTTGGAAGCAGGGCCAGACTTACTGTTTGGATTGATGTAAGTCCTCATGATTTGTCTGACCTGGGTCTCTTACCCTGAAGCCATGCTAAGGGTGTGGACATCCAGTGGCGATTGGGAACAGTGAAAGACCTGATATTACCTTTGAAGGCCTTCTTCTGGGTCCCTTCTGCCAGCTGAGAGGAGGCAGGTGGGGAAAAGGAAAAGGGCCTCCTTGGTGGTGGTTCCCCACTTGTGGAATGCTCTCCTTGAACAAGTTCACATGGCATCTGGTGAAGACCTTTTTCTTTTCCCAGGCCTTTTAACAGTCACTTTTATCTGTGCTGTTTTATACTGTTCTTATCTGCCTTGTAAAAAAAAAACATTGCTCTTTCATTATGTATTTTACTCTGTTTTTTACTGGTTTTATTTGTAAGCCATCTTAAAAATATATTTTATTGAACGGTGGCGTATGAATTCTTAAAATAAATAATACAAAAGGGTATCATCGAGAGGGCAGCATTATTGGGCATCTGCCAAGGTCCATGCCCCAGTAGGGGGCCCACTGCCAACCCTGGGGCCTCCTGGCCCTGCCGCTCCTCGTACTTGCTATTGCTGCCTGCTCACCTGCCCTCTCCAAGTGAGCAGTTAGAGTAAGGAACTCTAACCTCTGCACACCATGCTCTTTCTCTTCCTCCATGCCAGTTGGGTCCAGAGGGAGAGTCAAGCCAATGGGCAGGGCCAATACAGCCAAGGAGGATAAGGGGAGCCACCCAGGATGGAGACTCACAGAGGGCAACTTGCCTAAAACACCTGGAACCACCTCAGCAGGGTGAGCAGTTACAGAACATGCAGCTGCCTTGGGAGGCAGCAAAGGGTGAACAGACAGGACTGGGAAGCAGTAATTCGCCTTGGTGAAGGGCTTTTTTGGGGGGTAAGTAGCAGGTATTGGCAAGCAGTGAAGGAGGCTCTTACCCTGAGGTACATAGCGGGGATTCAGCACAACTGGCAAAACAAAGCAGATGGCTCCATCAGGCTCCGGAGACAATGCCTGGACATACTGTAGCTTCAGTGTGGCCTCCTCACCTGGTGGGAGGTTACCCAGCATGCATCTGAAGATGTCCCTGCTCTTTGTCTCCCTTTCAAACAGGGCAGCATCTTGTCCCAAGGCCAACCCAGTTTCATACAACAAACTTGCCTAGGGAGGGTGGGAGAAGAGGAAGAAATAGGTGTAGAGAGGGCAAGAGGACAGAGGTCATGGGCAGTTGCAAAGATGGCCAGAAAGTTGCCTGGAGTGAAATGGTCCTCCCCACTTCCTCTAACCCAGGTGCCCTTCTGGTTCCTTAATTCTTAGCAGGAAGTGTGTTTCATTTTTTTCCTATGCAGCCATAAGGGTGCCTCAGACCTTGTCTATACATGCAGCGGAATGAGGTGGTAGAATGCTGAGGTGGCAAAGAATGGACTGTGCCACTTCATACTGCAGGTGGGGGAGACACCAGTTCTGAATGTTTTCTTCCATAAAACCTCCCTATAAGTAAAAACCAGCACACCAGCTTTTCACCCAGTCTGCTCCCTATTGTGGTTGTTCTCTACTTACAAGGTGGGTTTTATGTAGGAAAGCACATATCAGTGTGTTTCAACACCTGCAGTTCTTGGTGGCACAGAGCTTTTCTACAGGAGGCAGTTAATCCACTGTATCTACTTTTGGTTTTGTTTTGTTTTTTATTTACTTATTAAATTTCTTAATCACCCATCTGGCCAGTCACCCAGCCACTCTGGGCAATGTACAACAGTACAATTTAAAACAATAAAATTACACCTTAAAACATTGTCTAAAAATCCCCTAACCCACTCCAAATGCCTGCCTGAACAACCAAGTTTTCAATGTGTGGTGGAAGCTCATTAAAGAGGGGGAATGGTGGAGTTCCCTAGGGAAGGAGTTCCACAGAGTGGGGGCCACCACAGAGAAGGCCCTCTCCCTCGTCCTCACCAGCCTAGCTGTCCTGGCTGATGGGAAAGAGAGAAGGCCATCCAAGGCTGATCTCGTTGAGCGGCCTGTCTGGTGTTGCTGGAGGTGCTCCTTGAGGTAGGCTGGGCCGGAACCATATAGGGTTTTAAAGGTCAAAACCAACACCGTGAATTTGGCCTGGAAAACAACTGGTAGCCGGTGCAACTCCTTCAGCACCGGAGTGATGTGAATTGAGATCTGAGCCCTAGAAGAGGAGCATTTTCTTTCCTCTTTTTCCATACATAACCACTAGGTGGCACTGTGGTATAGTGGAATAGTGCCGATACACAAGCAAAGAAAAATAGTTTCCCTTTGGTTCTATGATTAAATACTGCACTTTCCCTTTTCTAAAAAAAAAAAAAATTCCCTGGAAGTGCTCTTTTGACACAGAAGCAAAACTGGAGGGTCACAACATCATCTAAAGACCATGAGTAGGGAATGACAAGTACAGGATAAATGCTTCGTGTAGAAAAGCCCACACTGATACCACCTCAGGGCACTTCCACCTCCTATCATCTCACTCTGCTGAATATGTAGATTTGTCATCATCAGAACCTTGCCTGTGAGAACACAGATAATCCTCTAAGAATCAGGAAATTATGCCCCCCTCTCCACGATATGGGCACCAAGAAAAATCACACTCAGATAAAAGGTATATTGGTTAAAACCTGTTTTTTCTCTTTTTCTGAAATTGTCCCCACATCCTGATGAATGAATGCTAACAGTCACAGCCAGTTGCCCCTCTTTTCTTTTGCTACTTTCCTAAAGCAAAACTTCTGCCCCTCACAAAAAAAAACATTTTTTTTTTATTTTTATGAGTATCTTGCTTTCCCCAGAAGGTGAGCACTCATCAGGTTATCCATTTTCTTGTTATAAAACCCTGTGAGATTGCTAGGCAACTGGCCCAAAGTTATCCAATGAACTTCATGTCTGAGGAAGGATTTGAACCTGGGTCATCCTGATCCAAGTCACCCTGATCCATGGTACTACTGTACCATTCTTCTTTTCAGTTTTCCATCAGAAAAACTGGACAGACTCGAAAATTTATGCAAATTGTTATGAGCTGCTCAAATTATTCTGTGCACACAAATTAGGCTTCAGTGGTTTTAAAAGAAAAGATTAGGAGGGATGGGAGACAACCTCTGATTTGAAAGAACATATCAAGGTAAGCCCTCAGCATCCCCAGTACTTCCATCCTGTCCCCCGTGAGCCCTCACACCTGCTTCTTTTCCAAGATCTGGGCCTCAATTTGGGTCCCACCAATCAAGCCCTCAAAGGCATAGACAGCAGCATCAGCATCCAGGGGGAAGACAAATTCAACCTCCAGTGGGATCGTCTCTTTGTTCTTGTAATGAAGCTCAGATACAACATCGGCCATGAAGCCCTGGACCACCACATCCACGGAGATGCTTTGCAGGGGTACTGGGGCAGAGAAACAGTGAACAAGTCAAGACAGCAAGAGCCTCATTGATTAACTGACCTGTTACTTATTAGCAAAGCTCGCCAAGGGCCAAACAAAATGTGCCCCAGGAGATCCATGTTCCCCATGTCTTTTTATTTCTTTCAAAGCAGGTACCAGGAGTTACTAATTTGATCAGCAAAGCAGTGATAAGGAGAAGGTATTTATTTCTTCCTTCTCTCTCTCTCTCACTCACACACACACACCCCTTTTCCATGATCTTATTCCCCACCCACCCACTGCCAAAAAAAACCCCCTGCCATTAGGCCTAGTCTACACATACTTTGTAATAAAGAAAAGGTATCAGGAGATCTAAGCATGGATCTCCCACTTTGTGTGTTGTTTGGCCTTAAGGAGCCCAGAGTTCACAGTAAGGAAATCCACTCCAAGCACCTGGCTGCAGATCACACTTGGTCCAAAATAGGGGTGGGCAGCTGGTTTGACAGGAAGGGCCCCTTCAGAGAAGTTTCCTAAGACAGAACTCTAGAAAACACTGCTGGGGTCTTGGAAAAGTTTCCTTCCTACAAGAACTTAGAAATCTGGAAAGCATGATGAATTTGAGCTGCTTCCCATTTCCTTCAAGGTTTCTGATAAAGTATCAGCCATATTTGGACATCACCCTTCCCACTTATTTGTTACCTCTGCCATCCCAGAGACCCAGAAGCTCCTTTCTGAATTTAGTGGAAGCTGAGATTCCCCAGTTGGGTTGCCACCCATTCCTAATGTTATAGGATACTGCAGAAGTTCTGTAAACAGAAAATGCACTATAGACATAATTTGTCTGCCCTTCATGTGAAGAAAGAATTATGTGACTGAGCAACAAGTGAATACAACCAAGGTTAGGGATGCTTGTGCATTTATTCATTTATTTCATATCATTTATACTCCCACACCTTCAACAGCCATTTTGTGTTATGAGAGCATCCCATTCCTCATCCTCAAAACTAATCAGGCCCTTTGAGTGCCCCACTGAAACCCCAAAAACCCCTTGAGGAAGGGGGATTCCAGGTTAGGAAGAATACTTGAAGGCATCTGGTTCTAGGAGTTCGGTGGTTCAGAGTGCTGCACTCAGGAGAAAGGCTAAGCTGTAAGTGAGCAAAATAAGACGGTAAAATATGCCCATTGCTTGTGTGGAGTGTAAGTTAAGGCAAGTGACTTAACTTACATTTTCTGTGCTTTTTGGCACCTGAGCGAATTTGTAAGTGCCTAACAGCACAATCCTGTAAAGTCTGCTCAGAAGTAAGTCCCCTTGATTTCAATGATGCTTACTCTCTGCTAGGTGTGACTATGCTTACTCTCATTTAGGTTGGGTGAAAAACTGCAGCCTTAATTCTTCTTTTAACTGAGGGTTTGTTTAAATTTTATTTCATTTTAGAATGTCCTTGTTTTTAAAAAGGAAATTCATGTATTCATTCATTCATTCATTCATTACATTTATATCCCGCCTTTTTTCCTCCTTAAGGAACTCAAGGCAGCTTACATAATCCTCCTTCTCCTCCATTTTATCCTCCCAACAACAACTCTGTGAGGTGGGTTGGGCTGAGAGTCTCTGACTGGCCCAAAGTCACCCAGTGAGCTTCCATGGCTGAGTGGGGACAAGAACTCAGATCTCCTGACTCTCAGTCCAACACTTTAACCACTACACCACTAGGGATGTCAGAGAATTCCGCGACGGATCTCGGTGAGGCCGAATGCCAGTGCATTCGGCCCCCCAAAATCCGTCGTGGAACAAAGGCCCTGCCCCCCCAACCCATGAAAGGCGCGCGGGACGAAGTCCCCGCTGCCCCCACCCCACGAAAGACGCGTGAAATGGAGCACTTACCTGCTCTCGTCCGCGCTACTTTGTGAATGGCGGCTGTCCTGGCTGCCATTCGCTTCCTCCTCTTCCTAGCCGTGATAGGCTAAGTAAATACTTACGTAGCCTATCACGGCTAATGCAGGGATGCCATTTGCGTCCCTGCAGAGGCCGTGATAGGCTACATAAGTATTTACGTAGCCTATCACGGCGGGGGGGGGGGGAACCCAGCGTACGCAAATGGTGGTGGCTACCGCCATTTGCGTACGCTGGGGTTTTTTTCCCCCTGCCGTGATAGGCTACGTAAATATTTACGTAGCCTATCACGGCTCAATACAGGGATGCAAATGGCAGCGCCTATGACAGCTGCCATTTGCGTCCCTGCAGGGCTGCCCAGCAGCCGGATGTCCAGCTGCGGGTGGCCAGTGCCAGCCGGTAGCTCCGCGGCTTGGCCGCAGAGCAGAGCCAGCCGGGCAGGATTCCGGGGGGAGGGACGGAGTGCCTCCCCCCCACTGCAGATGCCCCTGCGCAGAGCCAGGTAAGGGATTCGTACATCCCTATACACCACACTCATAGTGGTGAGAATTTAACTTAACCATTGCTTTACACCAGTTTAGGGCACAATCCTATGAGGATGGCTGTAAGCCATCCAAAGCAGAGTGGGAGGTGCAGCAGAGGCAGTCTTTGCCTCCACACTCCTCCTACTCTGTATTTTTACTGGACAGGCTTTTTTGCCCATCGAGCTCCGGTGTCAGGGAGCGGGGGCGAAGGAGGCTGCAGAGACCTGGGGATATCTGCTCCCCTCCCCACCCACCAGCGCACCCCCTTTCCCTTCTCTCCAAGGTCTCATTTGCGTAGACGCAGCCAACGCTGTCTCCGGGCTCAGATCCAGGAATCCAAACTATCCTTTGTCTAGTGGCCACAGGATTGGTCTCTTAAGAAGTAGGTCTAAATAAAGCATTGAAGCAAATGCAGATTCAGATATGGCCATTCAAGTTCAGGTCCGTGTTTAGCCACACTTCTAAGTTGCGCACGTGCATGCGAGCACACACGCACACACCACCCTCCTTCCTCAACCTACCTTTTTCAGATAGTTTATTCCTCCCCTCCTGTGTGCTGGAATCCATCTTTGTTCACGGTCAGAAGAGGTTTTGTCTGGAAGAGTCAAATAAAGCAGAACATGAACTTCTACATGAATTGTCCTTACTTGATTGATTGGCTTCATGGGGACATTTCTTCATCTTGACATAATGGATTTTCCCAAAAAATAGAAACAACTGCCCTGGAATTTCCTTGGATGTTGGGTGCATTTAAAGTGACCACACACAAAAAGTTGCAAACAGCAACAATTTGCCCTGAAGAGGTTTTTGTTTTGTTTTTAACTCCCGCAACTTGGCCATTTCTCAAAGGATCTGTCTGACATGATGTGGTCAGCTTATCATCCTCAGCACAGAGAAAGTCCAGGCCAAACAGCAGAGAATTTGGATAAACCAACTAGACATTACTACGATGACGACGACTATTGTGGGAGGGGCACCTGCTCAGTGGTAGAGCACCTGCTGTGCAGGCAGAAGGTCCCAGGTTTGATCCCCGGCATCTCCAGGTAGGGCAAGAAAAGCTCTTGCCGGAACCCCTGGAGAGCTGCTGCCAGTCAGCGTTGACAGTACGGGGCTAGATGGGCCAACAGTCTGACTCAGTGCAAGGCAGCTTCCTCTGTTCCTGTGTTTCTCCTATTATTTGTTCAGGGCTTAGAATGGTAGAACACTGTCTGACTTATCTGCCTTAATTACACAGACAGTGTGCATATATAATTTGTAAGGTTGACACAAAATGAATGAAATTCAAATCGTGTCCATTGGGGGGGGGGTTGAATTAGGGAGGTACCATTTGGGGGGTGGGGTGAAATCATTCAGGGTGTTTCAGTGATGGTACTGGGCTCAGCTGTTGTGTTGGCAAGGGTGAGCAGCAGTTTCCTTTTTGTCCTTTTTCCTCTTGTCTGGGCTATGAGGCCTGGATGCGCCCGATCTCGTCTGATCTCGGAAGCTAAGCAGGGCCAGCCCTGGTTAGTACTTGGATGGGAGACCGCCTGGGAATCAGGCTTCCTGCACTGAGCAGGGGCTTGGACTCGATGGTCTTGTAGGCCCCTTCTGACCCCACGATTCTGCGATTCCATGATTCTATGTGTATGTAGGGGTTAGATTCAGAGGATGAGGACATGAACACAGATACACACGGAAAGAACATGTGGGTGAGTGGCGGGATAGCTTCAGTATGTGAAAGGGACATACATGCATACTGATGCATGTGCACAGAGCTCCTCTATGTAAGGGGGGATCTTGGCCCAATCAGGATCCACTCTCACATGGAGGAGCTTTGCATGCATACATCAGTATGGAAGTAGAGCCCTTTCACACACTGGATGAACACACAGGTAGCAGGTGATGTGGCCGTGGCCGTGAGAGGGACGAGGATAGCCTGCACAGCTCTGCAATGCCCGTCACACATTCTTTCAATGTGTGTGGGGGGGTGTCTGAGCCCCCCTTTTGTGTGTGTCAAATGGTTGTGAAAGCAGCAGGACAGAGCTTTTCATGGGGGCTACTAGGGTGTTGACTGACGCATCACCAAAACAGAGGATAAAACAGAACACCAGTTAGCATAACAGTTGCATATAAATAGAGAGATACAGAGAGAGAGATTGCAGCTTAGAAATAACTCTAATTTAAATAGAAACGCAGTACCTCTCATCATCGTGAGGAAGACTGCGTGGATTGCCTGCTCAGTCTGCTGTCCAGGTGCTGACTCTTGACCGGCAACGTCAAGGCCCATGAGTGCTCTCCCTTCTTACCGTTCTTTATCTTTAACCTGCACTGGGACTGGACAGCCCTTCAGATCTAGGACACTTTCAAACTGAGCATCGTCTTCTAGCAGCCCTCGAAATTGAGGACTGTGAAGGAGGACATCTGGCCATCCTAGCAGGCACCAGTCGCCATCCTCCCCCTCCCTGTAGGCTCTGTGGCATCATTCCAGGGGCACGGAAGGAAAGGGCCTCTGCTAGATCTCAGCCTCCCAGAAGTGCTCTGATCCTGCTGCTGCTGTCATTGCCCTCGAAGCAAAATGACCTTTTCCCTACTACCCACCAAAAAGGAAACCTCTGCTTGCCCCTGGCCACAATGGTAAGTGTGCCTCACTGCTGCCCAAATCCTTTGAATCCTGTCACCACCACCACCCAAAATAGATGCAATCCCCCCCTCAGATGTACCGCCTGTGAAGGGGAGGGGGCATTTCAGGGCATTTTTCTTGAGCCCTGTATTAATTCCTGTGCTCGGTGAGGCTTGTTCAGAGCAAAACCAGAAGGCTTCTTGAGCATATCTTTTGCCAGACATCATGAGTCCTTCAAACTGCTCTTTCTGATGGCCTGCGTGTATCAATGAAGCACATGGATACCGGCTGGAATGTTCCTGCAACATCTGGAGCTGATTTTGGAACGCGTCTTTTTCTCATTTACATGCCTCACTTCCTCGTTACCCTGATCATTGGACTTGAGATGCTTTTAGCCCCCAGATGCTTCACCAACACATTTCCCCAGGCAGGATTGACCCAAGAAAGACACGACACGGGGCTGGGAGACATCAGCACATGGCAAACTTAGGAAGCTGCCAGGGCCCACTGCTAATGCTTGTCCTGCCCCACTTAAATGTTTTAACCCCCAAATGTTGCACCAATTCACACATACATACACACACACCAGACAGTCTCGACATGAGAATAACATGGCTATTCTTCCTTCAGACCAGCGGAGGCTGGTGGCTCTGATTCTGGTGGGGCTGCTCATCCCTTCTGGGTTTCGGTCAGAACCAGCCAGAAGTGGAAAGGAGCTGTCCACAGTGCTGATCCCTATCTCCAAAGTCAGCACCTTGGATAGCTTCTTTAGAGTTCTGGGTGGTTCTGACTGACACCCAGAATGGATGAGCAGCCCCACAAGAATCAGAGCCACCAGCCTCCACTGCTTCAGACCTCTCTTTCTCTCTCTCTCTTCTATCCTAGCTAGCAGGTTACTAAAATATGAAAAGGGCTACATACAAACAAGTGAATTTCAATCACGTTAATAGTGGAAGGAAGGAAGGAAGGAAGATCTTGTATTAAAACAACTGAAATTCCATGGTTCTTCATCCTGGCTTACACCAGAATAAGAAGAAGGATTTCTGTTTTTTTAACAAATGCCCTTGGGAACATTTAAAACTGATCATGTGGAGTGGTCACATACACAGAACAAAAATAAAGACATTCAGCCCAATCTTATGCACGCTTTACTCAGAAGTAAGCAACACTGAGTGTAATTATTCTTACTCCCAGGTAAGTGTGCAAAGGATTGCAGCTCTAGATATTTTATATTCTTGCCACAGTTGTCTATATATGTGATATATAATTAGGGAAGTGACATTTGCAAAACTTTCCAGATCACGTTCCCTCCCTCCCACCCAACTGCACCTGAAATTTTAAGAAGTGCTGCTGCACATGCATTGGGCTATTCTCACAGAGCCATTTGTACATCAGGAAGTGAAGTGTTCTGCACCAAGGGAAATATGGAGATCAGGGAAAGAGAATATCAAAGCCACAGGCAGAATTAAATCTGGCAAATTCAGCACTGGTCACCATGGCTGAGGAGATCATTATGGAAATTCTGGAACGAGGAGGAAAAGATAGGAGTTTCTGCTTCTTTAGAGGAGTCCTGATGTAAATGTCCAGCTGGTATTATTCATTTATTTATTTAAAGTCTCATAAAATAAATTTCTCTAGGCATTTTGCAGTTTAAAACATCTGGCAATAAAATCAACAATATGAAGAAAAGGAACATGCCAACACAGCAAAAATACAATACCAGGTTTGAGAGATAAAACGACATTGCAAGGACTAAAATAATGAAATGCAAATATACTAAGAATGTTATAGCGATAGCATGATGAATGTCCATGATCCAATCCAGAAACCATAGAACTAGGATGGGAGATTACTTGACATTCCCCACCTCCCCACGCCACACACACACACACACACACACGCTGCAAGAGAAGCCCAGGATGCAATAACATAGGAGACCATGCCTGCATCAGTGGATTCGGGGTTTCATGTTCTTTGAAAAGAGCTAACATAATGAGGGGAGGATGCTGAATGCCATGGGAGAGCAGGGATGAACTTGTTAGAGGATGGGGGGCATTATATATTGCAATTATAATTAGCATTTATTTAGTGCAGCTTGATTGGCAAAAGCTGAATACCAAGGCTCCAGATTCAATGAGAGGAAAGGGTTATATACTCACAGAGAAGCAAAGCCTAGTCACCTCCACTTCTAAAGGTCTCCTTGCAGCCAGACTCTATGGAAGTCACGTGTTCATTGACACTACAGTGATTCCTTTTTTTCCCCCCTTCTGTTTCTGTTATGCCATCAGCATCAGCACTGCAGAGAGTCCTTTTTTCCCCATCCCCATGTCTGAGACAGTCTGCCTAATGCACGCACATTGTCACGCTGCCTGCTTTCCAGAGCAATGACTGCAGCAACAGATGCAGTGCTAGAGGAGAAATGACCAGGAATGTCATTTGGAAAATTACTTTCCCTCCCTGCAAAAGCAGTAGCTCACCACAGCTTCTCAAGGAATTGTATGCATTTGAGTTTTCCTTCCCCTGACAGCTTGAGCATCAAAAGGAGAGCTCATACCCTCAGGTGTGGGTATGGCTGTGTACGACTGCTCATTTTCAACTGGGAAGAATCTACACCAGCATTTTATCACGGTGCTGTAACGTCTAGCTCACTTGTGTGGCCCACGACACACTCCTTGACCCATTGTAGAGCCAGTGTAGTGTAGTGGTGAGAGCGACGGACTGGGAGCCGGGAGATCTGGGTTCTAGTCCCCACTCGGCCATGGAAGCTCACTGGGTGACTTTGGGCCAGTCACAGACTCTCAGCCCAGCCTACCTCACAGGGTTCTTGTTGTGAGGATGCAATGGAGAGGAGGAGGAGAATGTAAGCCGCCTTGGGTTCCTTGAAAGAGGAAAGAAGGCGAGATATAAATGCAATAATAAATAAATAATTGTGCTGATGCTATTTCTCCCTCAACACTCCATTTTTCCCCAAAATAATTTTATGATTTTTTTTCACTGGCTGCAGTTTTTGTGCATTACCAAGTCATGGGATCCAATTTGCTGGTGTTATAACTCTAACTGATAAAAGTGGCTTTGAAGCTGTGGCACCTGTTTTGCAAATTTCCCATACACACACACACACACACACACACATACACCTTTTTCTTCTCCTTCCCTTCCCTTTGCTTGTATGGATTTTGATGAGATTTTCAGATGGGAAATCCATGGGGGTGGTAGGCTACTTTTCACTGTGTACCTACTGTTAGATAAAAAGTCCTTGCTTTCGGTTTAGAAGAAAAGAATGCCAGGCAGGCAGCAGTGGATCCAACACTATTTTATTGAACGTTTTGCAAAACGAGTGCAGAGCAGTCTGGACCCCGAGACACGTGTGCAAAAGCCCTTTATATCATATCGCTTCTATTGTTCTTACCAGTAACCAATGAAACAGTTAGTACATCAGCTCACTAAGTTAATATCCAATAAACAGTCACTATCAGCTTACCAAGCTGTTAGTCATGAGCGCATCAGTATGATTCCCTTTTTGCTCCGCCTATATTTTCCCGCCACTCGGGCTCTTACGTAACTTGAGACGCCAACGGTTATGGAGTCTCCTTTTTTTTCTAACAATTCCCTCCTTTAAGTCTTTATTCACGTCTTAAAGCATTTAAAACGGAGTTTCTTTATCAGCACAATAAACAAGAGCATCTGTTTTGACAGAGCGGTTTCAATTAACCGCTGGGATAAGCCTCTAGCACAGGGGATAATGCAACAACCAAATAACACTAAAACTCCTATCATCACTACAAGCAAAATAAGGATTGAGGCTGCTAGGTGTTTCCATTTTCCAAACCATCTCTCTAACCAGTCAGTCACGGGGTTGTTAATCCCTGAATTCTCGGCTAATTCTTCAGACAAGGCGGTGAGGCCCTGCAAAGCCCTTGTTACCGTGCCATCTGGGGCAGTGTTGTTAGGGATGAAGGTGCAACACCGTCCACCTAGCATGACACAAACCCCTCCTTTTTCTGCTAACATCATATCAAGAACACACCGATTTTCCCAAGCCATTTGGCTGGTGGCATCTAGCTGCTCAGCCAATCCTTTTACAGCATCTCGAGTATAGTTTATAAACCTCTGTTGATTATAATAAACGTAATTGATCCAATCTACATTTTTGTTAATGGTCACCCACCAAAACAGGGTAGATTCAAATCCTGCAGAAATTTGATTTCTTCCTTTGAACTCGTCTGGCACTCCCCTTGGTACTCCTATGGAGTCAATATATATTTGATCATCAAAAGGGGTTACTGATCGTTTCTGCCAGGGTTGGCCAGTCTTCTCTGCTGGATGGTATGCAATTGAAAAGGGGACTGCCAACTGAACTAACCCACAAGCTCCAGACCAATTGGAGGGCAATACCTCATACAACTCTAGGCCACCACAATACCGCCAGAGATCAGCTCGTGGGATTGAAAGGGAATTATTCCTAAAGCGGGTGGAATTAACTCATCTTACTTTACTCGTCAGGTTCCCTATACGCCCCTCTGTGTCTGCAAGGTTTCGGTGTATGCATCTGGTATGGTTTCTTCTTTGCAGGAAGACTGTGGAAGGTCTGACACGATCCTTTGATTTGAGTGGGGGGTATAATTTATTGAGGGTTTGGCATTCCTCCTCTCCCCATGCATCAGGGTGTTGGAACAAACGGATCACGCAGGTGAGGAGGGAAGGAGTGTTCCATCCCAGTGGAAAGGGCAGCACCTTTCTACAGATCTCCCTGTGGCACAAACAAAACAGTCAGACTTATTTAAAGACTTGGCTGTATACTTTATCCACTCTAACCACACATTATCAATTTCCTCTGTTATTGGGATCCCTAACCTGGTTCTCCAGGGACGCCTCTCTTTCTCAGGGATCTGTACCAGAAGTGGTTTGAGGGGTGTTGGTATGACATTTTGGGGTTTTATCTTAAAGCTGTCAAGCCCAAGTCCTTGAGGTTACACCATCCACGTTAATATTTCTTTAACTAACATTACCAACACCACCCACAATACTTGCTTCATATTACAAGTTTTTTGTAATTCGAACCCGAGCTTTTCCCAGATTTTGTGACTTGTATATTACAGGCGATTGTGGCTCCTGGATGGCTTCTTCGCCTGTGTCCTTGGCAGCTTCCGGAGGGGTGCCAGGGAGCAAAGGACCGTTGCCTGTGTCCTCCTGTTCTTTCCAGGTGACAGAAGGAAGCGAGGGTCGCTTAAATGGCTTTATCCGGCTGCAATGTGTCCATTTACTAGAACCCACAAGCTTTACACACGAGTGGCTGGTTGGTCCCACCAAATAAGGCCCCTCCCACCCTTCCTTTAAAGCTTCTTTATTCCACTTTTTCAGCAACACCTCGTCTCCCGTCTGGAAGAGATGGATAGGTGCATCTAACGGCAGTCTCTGAAACGGAACGGAATAAGCTCGTAGCTGTGAAAGAACAGACTGTAGAGAAGTCAACTGATCCCTTAGCATCTGATCACCCACCTCCCACTTGACTTCCTCCCTCCTTCCGCAGTGTACCCGAGGCGGGAACCCAAACATCAGTTTGAAGGGGGACAATTTTATGTCCTTTCTTGGCATCCTTCGAAGCTTCGTTAAAGCTATTGGCAGAGCCTCAACCCAAGTGAGCTTCACCCCTCATTGGAGTTTGGTTAAAGTCTCCTTGAGGCTCCGATTGATTCTTTCAACCTGTCCACTTGCCTGGGGCCTCCAGGGGCAATGTAAATGCCACTCTACTCCCAGAGCTTGTGCCAGCCCCCGTGTAATAACTGAGGTGAAATGTGAGCCCTGATCGGATTCTATAACTTCAGGCAGGGAGAACCGGGGCACCACCTCCTGTAACAATTTAGCAACAACAGTTTTAGCTTGGCAGTTCCTACATGGAAACGCCTCTACCCACCCTGTCATTTGACATGCTATTACAAGCAAATACCTGTAACCCCTACATGGTGGCATCTCAGCAAAATCAATCTGCGCCCTCTGGAAAGGATAGTAGGCCCATGGTCGCCCTCCTTTTGGAGGAGGGGGTGCCCTGGGAGGGTTGGTTTTCTGGCAGACTTCACAGGTTGCGGCTAGTCGATGGGCGCATACAGTTAAGCCAGGGGAGACAAACAGCCTCTTGCAATAGTCGATCATGGCTGATGCTCCAGGGTGTCCAAGAGAATGGTGAACTTGCTCTAGAACAACCCTCTGCAGGGTCTGTGGAAGAAGCAGTCTTCCATCTGTCATCTGGATCCATCCATCATCGCAGGGACTTATTCCGTGTTCTTGTGCCATCCGTAACTCAGCAGGGGAGTATGTGGGGTGCTCTTTTCTTTTGGGTAGAATGAGGAATGTTCCTTGGATTCCCTCTCTGGCTGCTCTTTTTGCGGCCTCATCTGCCTTCTGGTTTCCCTGTCTCCATTTTTCCTCTTTTTCTTTCCCATGGGCTCGGACGTGGACAACAGCTACTTGTGAGGGTAGCTGGAGGGCATCCAGAAGATCCACTATTAGGCCGCCATTAGCCACTGGAGATCCGTTTGCTGTAAGGAATCCCCTCTCTTTCCACAGTTGCCCATGAGCATGCACAACGGCGAAGGCATTTTTGCTATCGGTATAAATATTTACTCGCTTTCCCTTGCTGGCTTGCAGGGCTCTTGTCAGGGCTACCAGTTCAGCGGATTGGGCGGAGAAATGAGGAGGCAGCCTTTCTTCGTGCACACTCTCCTCTAGAGTAACGACGGCCGCGCCTGTGTAGCGCCTTCCATCCAGCATATAGCTAGATCCATCTACAAACAGATCTCTGGCTCCCTCTATCGGTTCATCCTCAAGGTCCGGTCAGCCTTTGGTGTCTAGGTCTAATACTTCAAGGCAGTCATGATCTGGGAGTCCTGATCCGTTTGTGCCCAGTAATGTTGGCAGTAGTGTGGCGATATTAAAGCTGGAGCAAGCCTTAAAAGTGAGGTTTTCGTTTGTAAGTAAACCTATTTCATATCGGGAATGCCGGGCTGGGTTGAGAAATTTGCTTCCTCCTCCTGATCCCAAAATTTGTGGCACTCCATGCGGCACCCAAACTTCAATGGGTCCTCCCATTGTCATTTTCTCGGCTTCGGTACAAATCAGAGCTGTTGCCGCTACTGCCCTCAGGCAACTTGGCCATCCTCGTGCTACGACATCTAGGACCTTGGAATAATATCCCACTAGTCTCCAAGAGGGCCCTTTTCGCTGGCAAAGCACTCCCGAAGCTATGCCCTTATTTTCATGCACATAAAGTCTAAATGGCCGGCTGGGATTTGGTATGGCTAGAGTAGGTGGTTACACAAGAGCAGCTTTAAGACTGAGAAAAGACTTATTCATTTCCTTAGTCCATTTCCATTTATCCAGTCTATCTTTCTGCAGCGCCTCATACAGCGGCCGCGCTGTCTCCCCATAGTTTGCTATCCATAGTCGGCAGAATCCGGTCAGCCCCAGGTAGGCCCTCAATTCGCGGGGGGACTTAGGGACAGGAGTGTCACGGATGACTTCAACTCTTTCTTGCCCTAGGCTCCGAGTCCCTTTAGTTATGTGGTAGCCTAGGAATTTTACAGTTGGTTGGGCCAACTGTACTTTTTCTTTTGACACTTTATACCCCCCCCCCCGCTAGATAGTTGAGGAGGGAAACCGTCCCACTCAGGCACGCATTCTTGGCCTTGGCTGAAATCAGGAGGTCGTCACAGTACTGGAGGAGATGCACCTCTGAGTGCTGCTGGACCCAGGGTTCGAGATCCTTTTGGAGCTGCTGGCCAAAGACCACCGGTGAGAGATTTAGCCCCTGAGGGATGACTGTCCATGCTAATTGAACTTTTGACACCCCCCCCCCCCTGGGCTTTCCCATTCAAAGGCAAACAAAGGCCTTGAATCAGGGTGGAGGGGGATGCTGAAAAAGGCATCTTTTAGGTCTATGACAGTGAACCAGGCGTGCTCTTCCGGAATTCCTACAAGGAGGGTGTGTGGGTTGGGGACCACAGGATGGGGGGCCTCGATCTGCTGATTAATGAGCCGGAGGTCTTGCACTAAGCAAAAGCCCTTGCCCCCCCCTCCCCTTTTTGGCACAGCGATGATGGGCGTGTTATAGGGGGACATTATCTCAATGAGCCGGCCTTCTTCTCGGAGCTTCGTTATTACTGGTTGTAGGCCCTCCTTTCCTTGGCGGGAAAGGGGATACTGTTTCACATGAACAGGCCTTGCTCCCTCCTTGAGGGGAATTTTGTTTGGTGCTGCTGACTTGGCACGAGAGGCCCCTCCAATCCCGGCCCAAGCTAGAGGGTTGACTCTGTTTTCTATTAAGCTCCAGTCCTCGGTGGCCTCTGGGGTGGATTCTTCTGCAACCTTCAAAAGGGCCATTTGGTAGTTACTACTCTGCTGTTTAGGGAGCCGTATCTCCATCCTTCCATCAGGAGTAAAAGCAATCTCAATTTGGAGTTTAGTCAATAAGTCCCTTCCTAGCAATGCCACCGGACAGGAGGGGGTACAGACAAATGCATGTTCTAGGTGTGTTTTCCCAACCTTGGTGAACAGGGGACGAGAGAGGGGCACTTGGGTTGCCCTTCCCTCGACCCCCATTATGGTGGTGAACCCCCCACCTCCCGTTGGGGGCTCACTGAGGGGGAGGACGGACAGGGCGGCCCCTGTGTCCACAAGGGCTTTGTAGGAGCGGCCCCCAACCTTTATTTTGACCATGGGGTCCCGTCTTGCCTCAGAGACGGCTAAGAGGGGGCCGGGCCCCAGTCTGTCCTAATCTCTTTCCTGTTCATACAGAACTCTCTGCGCTCCTCCCGTATTTTCCCCTCTCTCTTTCTGCTTCAAAGCCTCACAGTCACGCTTCCAGTGCCCCATTTTCTTACAAAAGGCACATTGATCTTTCCCCAGGGGAGATCCTTTCCTTCCCCCTTTCCTCCCCTTCCTAGCTCCCTCTTTGTCAGGTTTAAGAACCGCAGCAAGGAGCTTGGCCTGCCTCTTGTCTTTTTCTTTTCCTTCTTCTTCTTCTCGCCTCTCATAAACCTTTTGAGCTACTTCAGCTAAAACTCCTAGGTCAGCTGCCAACCCTCCTTCAACTTTTTGCAACTTCTTTCTGATGTCCTGGCAGCTATTTCCCACGAACTGAGTCGTGAGGATCCTTAAATTATTTGGATCATTCAAGTCAATGTCAGTATATTTAGCGAAGGCTTCCCTCAGCCTTTGGAGGAACACGGCAGGAGGTTCATTTTTGTCTTGCTTTAGAGTCAGGACTTTTTGCAAATTGGGGGCCCTTCTCGCGGCTTGCTTCATGCCTGCTAAAATGAGTCGAAAATAGTCAGCATGTAAGCGTCTATGTGCCGCTGTGGCCACCCCCCAATTGGGTCGCCCTGTGGGCAGAACCTCCGCCGTCTCCTCCTCAGTTGCCTGGGGATTTTCCTCCCTATACTTGGCTCGTGCCCCCGCAAGGATGGTTGGCTTTTGGCTGAGAAAACAGGTGTTCAATAGCATTTGTGTATCGTCCCATGTGGGGTTGTGAGTAAGCCTCACATTCTCCATCAGAGACAGGAGTGGCCCGGGATCCTCTTCAAAGGAGGGGTTAAATTGTTTCCAATTATACAAATCAGATGTTGTGAATGGGACATAAACAAACATCGTCCCTTGAGGATGTTGGGCGGTAGGGTCGGGGACTTCTCTGATGGGGAAGGTGAACTTCACCGGTGGTTGGGGGTCCTTTCGCAGGTTGTAGTTAGGTCCCCCTTTTGCCTCTCTCTGTAGGACCTCCAATCTTTCCTCTAGGGAATATAGACGATCTTGGAGAGTGTCCTGGCGTTCAACTAGAAGGGTGGGGTCCTCTGGTACTATTTCATGAGAGGGGTCCTTCTCGGGGGCATCTAACCGCTGGGCGGGCCCCTCAGGAGAGGGTGGTGGTTGCAACGAGCGCCCTGCGACGGCTGTCCCGTAGGGAGGAGGAAGCAGTAGGTCCTCCGGTGCCGTGGCCACGACCCTGGGTGGTCCTTCTTTTGGTGGTTTCCTTTTGACCACCATGGGAAGGGCAAGGGACATGCATTTAACAACCCATGGAGCAGGCCTGCCGCCAAGGGGCACACAAGTTGCCCACGAATCAATATAAGGGAACTGGTCCCAACTTCCCCTCTGTGCTACTATTGTTCGCACATCAAATACCAAGGTTGGGTCAAAAGACCCCTCGGGTGGCCATTTGGGTTCTAATATTGGCCATTCCCGGGTGCAAAAAAAGACAAGACGATCCTTTGTCATCTTAGTTCCATAATCCTGCTTAAAATGTGACCAATTGCGCAAACAACACTCCAAGGGCGTATGGGACTTCTTCGCAGACTTAGATTGGGACCCGCCCATGACGGTGGGAATTTCAGTCAGCAATTCTTGCGCTTCGCCCTCCTCTGACCTAGCCCGTCTCCGGGGTAAGGAAATGCAGATCGGGGCTCCCCACTCGCTTCGCCCGTAGGCTTCTCACACAATCACAAACACACCACCGTCCCGTGTTTATCCCCTAATGTAAGCTGTTTCACTTACCCCAAAAGCCTCTTCTGTCCCACCCGCAGCTGCGTCCAGCTGCTTATTGATCCACTGCCGGTGCCTAAAAAGAGTGATCACGTCTCCCTCTTCCTCTGGTGTTGATTCCCAGGCGCTTCTGCCGCCACCGTCGTGAGGAGAAGGCAGTGTAAAACAACTGCCTGTGGCCACTTCTCCTCCGCAGCCCCTCGGCTCAGCGCGAAGGGGACGCGCCCCGAAGCAGGATCCAAGTCACGGCACCAAATTGTTAGATAAAAAGTCCTTGCTTTCGGTTTAGAAGAAAAGAATGCCAGGCAGGCAGCAGTGGATCCAACACTATTTTATTGAACGTTTTGCAAAACGGGTGCAGAGCAGTCTGGACCCCAAGACACGTGTGCAAAAGCCCTTTATATCATATCGCTTCTATTGTTCTTACCAGTAACCAATGAAACAGTTAGTACATCGGCTCACTAAGTTAATATCCAATAAACAGTCACTATCAGCTTACCAAGCTGTTAGTCATGAGCGCATCAGTATGATTCCCTTTTTGCTCCGCCTATATTTTCCCGCCACTCAGGCTCTTACGTAACTTGAGACGCCAACGGTTATGGAGTCTCCTTTTTTTTCTAACACTACCGAGCTGCACAGCTGTGAATTACCACACAATTTATTTTTAGTCCTGCATTACTGCACAGCTGCAAAGGTGTGCATGCAGTTATCAGAGTTAAAAAAAAAAAAACCTGAAAGAGCAGTATGATTTCTCACTTCTCCCACAATTGCAGCGCTACATTAGGGCTTGTGGCATGTGATGGTGCTCACAACTTCTTGTTTTCTCATTCCTGCGCAAGTGCACAGGAGCGAATGATGGCTGCTAGGGATTTGGCACACATTTCTCCCCCATTTTACTGCTCTGCCATGAGATTCCAGCAAATTTCCCCTCCATTCTACTACTCTGTCATGAATTTTGCGTAATATTTTTAGGGATGACAGAGGAATCTATCTGCAGGGTGAAGCTCATCGGACTTTAGTCAGCTCAGCCCCCCAGACTTCCATTCACTTTCCCACAAGCTGGCCTGACTTGATATGCATCCAGTTGGGCCAGGTCATGGATTTCCAGGGGGGGTTAAAATTTGTGTAAAGCAATTTGAACAAATTACAGCTGTAATTTGTGCAAACTGCTTTTTACAGAAGAAAGAAAACTGAAAAAGTTCCCAGATTTCAGGAACAAATCCCTGGCTCAGCTCACAAATACAAGCTGAGTTGGAGGCACTGCAGGAATCCATCAGGCCCAAAAAGGATCAGATTTCCTGACGAAAAACATCCCTAAATTTTTGTGAGTGCTGCTCTGTAACTCTCATGTCCATCTGTCTGTAACCCTCATGTCCATCTGACAGCCACCAGCAGAGCTGTTTTGTTTCAAGTGCAATGCTTACTTCAGAGAAACATGAAGCATCCTTAAAAAGAAAAAGTTCATTATCAAGGAGAGCACCCTTTCAGCAGTTGGTCTGCTGCTGTTGCCAGCTAACAAGGGAAATCCCCTCCCCCGCTCCTGCATCAGATAGCAAAAAAGAAATATGTTTCTGAGTCCTTACAAATGCAGGAAGGCAGCTGCAAGCTTTTGGGGGGGAGGGGTTGTCTGGTGCCTTGAGCTCTTGCGCAAGTCTGCTAGACTGCCTGCCTGCAACTGAGCCCAGCATAGCCACATTCTCCTCTTGCAGATGTCCTTGTCGATTTCATCTTCCACTTCCGGACTTCCTCAGTGAAACTCCCCCCATGCACACCGGCACGCGTGCGCGCACACACACACTCCTTCATCAGATTGCAAAAAGGAAATAATTATCTGAGCACTTAAGAATGCAGAAAGGTGGTTGAAAGCTTTGTTTGTTTTTTTAAGGGGTAAGACAGTATCCTGTGCTCTTGCGCAAGACCACCTGCCCCCTATTTAGCCAAGCATACCCATATCCCCCTCTGTCCTGCATTTTGGTGCTTTCCTTGCTAGCAAACAGCTTTTTTAAAGGCTGCTTGTCACTGTAAGTATACCTGGCCCAAAGTGGCTTCCCTCCTGCAGTGCCTTCTCTTGGCTACCCATGCCCATTGTCCATATCCTCCACCTCAGTGCTTCCCTTGCTAGCGTACACCTTTTTTTTTTTTTAATAAAGGCTGCTTCACATTCCACTTCGTGCTTGAAACAAAACATTATTATGTCAATTTCCTTGTAAATTTCATCCTGTCTTCTGTCCTAGCAGTGGTCAATATAAAACATTATATATATAAAAACTTGCAAACACATTCAGGACATTGCAAGAGAAGCCCGGAATGCAATAACACTGGAGGCCTTGTCTGTGCGTAGTGGATTCAGGGTTCCATGTATTTGGATGTCCTTGATAGCGAGGGCGGGTATATATTGCAATGGGGATTAGCATTTGTTTAGTGCAACTTGATGGAGGCAGGCCCAATACCCAAAGAGGCCCAGATTCAATGAGGGGAAATGGAGACACTCACAGAGAAGGGGAGAATCTAGTCACCTCTAGTTCTAAAGTTCTTTCTGCAGCCAGATGCTATGGAAGTCACACTCTCATTGACGCTACAGTGGTTTGTTTTTTCCCCTCTTCTGTTTCTGTGGCACCATCAGCATCAGCATTGCAGGGAGTCTTGTTTTCCCTCACCCCCACCCTTGTCTGGGAATGTCTGCCTAACGCACACACATCACATGCTGACAGGAGTGTAGCCAAAATGGGGCCGCTGAGAGGGAAGTATCAGTATTCTCAGGGGAACCCCAGCATTTGCAGAAGTACAAACAATGTTAAAAAAAAAAACCTTACATAAGGCAGTAAAAACAAAACAAAAAGGCCCAGTGGAGACTGAGCATGCTCAGTAGTCATGAAATGTAGAATGACACTTCAAAAAGAAAATAGAATATAGGGGAGAGTGGAATGCCCTGTCAGCTGGAATCCTGAACAGGAGCAGTCCTTTTTGAAGGGAGGATACATTTTGTTACAGTCTCACTTGCCCCTTCATGAATTCTGAAATGGCTCCTCTGTTTAAGTGTTCTGAATGGGGATGCTGGAGAAATCCACCACGGACTCAAATGAGGCCGGATTCCAAAGAATCCAACCTCTGGAGTCCGTGGCGAACCGGCCATACTCACCTCTGGATCTGGAGGAGTTCCTGTGAGGCAGCTCTCCAGCTTCCTATAAAACGCAATACGCTAATGGTGGCTGCCATTAGCTTATCGCAGGAAAGTTAAAGCCGTAAATGGCATAATATATGCCATTTGTGGCCGTAAAGCACTCACTTTTACCTAGGTACTGCTGTAAAAAGCTGCAGTTTAGGTAGCAAATGATGTAAAATATGCCATTTACAGCTGTAATTTTCCCGCGATAGGCTAATGGCGACTGCCATTAGCGTATTGCGTTTTATAGGAGGCCAGAGAGCTGCTCTGCCAACTCTGGCAGACACAGCAGGGCTCCAGAGGACTCCACAGGGCCCCAAGTGGCCCAAATTGCCTGCAATGGACCCCCCCAGTGGGGGGGTTCATACACCCCTAGTCCTGAAGTTTCAGTAGAATCAAGGTGCGACAGCAGTTGAATGAAGAGGTCCTGAGGGAGGAAACCATTTCTTCTGTGCTCATTACAGCACACACACATTTTTTTTAGATATACAAATACATTTACTGTGCAGAAAATATAAAATCCAGAACAGTCCCAAAAGGAAGAATCCTGTTATCCCACAGGAATAGCTGGCTTCCTGCCCAGACTTTCTTGAAAGTCCTAAGAACTAGAACCTTGGGTTCCTATACCAGGGTTGGCTTGAAAGTCTTCCTATCAGTACTTTCAGCTGAATTGGGGGAAACAAGTGAAACTTGAGCCCCCTGAAATGGAGGAGGGGAATTTCTCTGAGCTTTTCATGGGCCACAAAATTTGCCACCATTAGCAGTGGCAGCAAACGTCTCCCTTTTTTCTTTTGGTAGCAGTGGCAGCTCTTCTTCGGTTATACCATTTGGTTGCCCCCATAATGCTCTAGTAACATAATTCCAGGAATAGCTCATGGGAGAAGGGGAATAGTGGCCACCAGTGGAAGTACAAGCCGAACGGTGGCAGGTGGCCCACTTCAGGTGGGCTATGCTGGCCACTCCAGTTCTGCTCGTAGACATCAAATAGGGGCATTTGCCTATGCAACTGCCAGTGGTGTAAGGACCAATACTATGTACCCTAGACAGCATCTGGGTGACATCGGATTTTTCGGTTTCCTGGCTCCATGCTCTTAGACAGGGCTCCAAGCTTGGAGCCAGGAAACCACACTCCTCAACGCCTTCCCCTTATAGCCAGCGTGGACAGAACTGTGACAGATACCTCTCCGCACTCAGTAAACAGTGTGCAGAGATGGGGGTAAGAGGCTTGCTGGGGGCGGGGAGGGGAGGAGACCAGGGTGGCATTCCTATAATCTGTCCTATGGCCACCCCTAGGGATGGTGCAGGCCCCTGCTTCCATCCAGGAATCCACAATCCGGCAGAAACCCGCCCGTGCCCCCGAGCTGCCCGCACTCACCCAGGTGGCAGCGTCAAGCTCCGCAATCACCACTTTTTGGGAAAAAAGCGCTCGTGAAAAAGTGCATATTTGTCTATACGCAAAATAGGGCTGTGAATAGCCCATATAGGCAAGATTACAGACGTGTGCTTGCCTGCAATCTTGTGTATATGGGCTATTCATGGCCCCATTTTGCATATGTGCGAATACGCACATTTTTGTGATCGCCATTTTATTTCTCAACAAATGGAGATCGCAGTGCTCAATGAGGCTGCCTGGGTGAGTGCAGGCAGCCTGGTGAGTGTCAGGGAGGTCGAGTGCAGGCCCAGGTGCTCACAGGCAGAGGCTGGGCAGGCCCACCCATCCCTAGCCACACCAGCCTCCTTCTCTCCCCCTCCCCGAAGCCTCCACGAGATGGTCACAATTGCCCATCTAACTAAAATGCAGCATGTGGAGGCACAAAGCACCTCCCTCTCTGCATAGGTAACTCATAACCCTCTGAGTTTGGGGGCTTAAGAGTACTCAGGGCACAACCCATAGGATTGCACCCCTAGTGGAGCCGGGTTTGCAGGATCAAAGCACCAGGACTTTTTGAATTGCAGGAATGATGACATCATCTGCCACACACATGCTGCAATCCTCACAGTGAAAATGGCATTTCCCAGCAATTCTATATTATTGCAAGCTCTCCCTTTTGTAGTGCAAAGTATTTTGGGAGGGCCTGGTTTTGAATGGGCAATTAAGACCCATTTGCTGTACAAAAGACCTGCTGCTGGTGGAGCTAAAACCTGCTAGAACTGGTGTGCTGATTTTGAGATAAAATGTTTCTCCCTGGTGCTACAAAAATAAACTCCTAGGAAATCTTGAGCCAGGGGTCTTGTGACAGACGTACGCAACCTTCTACCCCCCCCCAGATGTTTTGGATGACAACTCCTATCATCCCTGACCATTGGCCCTGTTGGTGAGGGCTTATGGGAGGTGTAGTCCAAAACATCTAGAGGACACCAAGTTGTCTACCCCTGTCTTATACTATTTGAGGACATACTGTGTCCCTCTGTTTCCCTTTCTCATGCAATTTCAGGTCTCTCCAGCCCAAATCCAACATGCTGCCCATTGCCAAACTCCTTTCCTATGACTGTTTGGTGATCCTAATAAATTGGGTGTTGTGCTATGTACTCCTGCTCTTTTTCATGGAGCGGGGAGGTGTATGTATGTGTGTACACATACAGGTATGGATCAACACTGGTGACTGCATTTTTGAACTCTCCTTGACTGTGGTAATGAGCATTTGCACTTCATAATTTATAATAATTTATAATTTATATTTATAATAATTTATAATTTATCACTACACCATTGGTAGCTGCCGCATTTGATTTCTCAGAACACCCCAAGAAGAAACTATTTCCACCAGCTGAGTCTTGTGACACCACAAAACCAGCCCCCTTCTCTTGTGTTTTAATCAGATACATTTGTAAGATGTTTTTAAAAAGAAAAAAGGGCACAGCTTGCCTAAAGCATGGGGAAGGGACAAAGAGGAAGTCAGCACTGGAGTCTAAGTGGGTGGATCCCATGACTGTGCATCAGTTTTTCCTTTTTAGGCACTATGGAGAAATGCTGTGTATCTAACTTTTATATTTTGTTATGTTTAAAAACTTTGTGTGACCTTTGGGAGACTAGAATGTAACTGAGTAGGCCAGAGGCCTAACTTCGTTACTGTGTATGGAGCCTTTAAAAGTGGTGGTTACCTTGGTCATAGTGGTTTATGAATGGAAGCTTTCGGCTGTTGAGAACATTTAGGGGAGAAGTTACTTTTGTTTTGGTTGGTCGGGTGGGTCAACAAAGATGTTTAGCAGTTAGAACTTCCATGAGGAACATAATTGGCCAGATGATTTTAAAAGGTCAGGGAGAAGTCTGTAAGAGAGGGTTAGAGAACTGATGGCAGAGAGCAGGAGTTACTGGTGTTTAGCTGGGAAAAAGCAGTATTGAGAACTGGGAAAAGAGAACGACATTCTGAGATAACTCCATAGCCATCAACTCTTCCATAGAGCTGGTGACTATGGAGAGCAGGAGGCCGGGATTGTGAGATGGAGATACTTCAGGTAGGCAGCAGATCCCAGCAGCAAAGGGGATTCAGTCACAGGTCTGACCAGAGGGAGGTTCAGAAATTGATCCCTGATATAGTATCATCATCCCAAAAGCCAGAGGCTAGAGGAGGGTCTGAAGACAGAAGAACGCTGCTGTATGGCATCCATTCCTGGTTGTGAGGAATTGGCTGGGATGGAGTTTAGAAGAATTGGATCGGGGTGAGGGGAGCTATTGAGATTAAAAACCCCATAGGTGCTATCATTTTTCCAACAGGTGGTGGTTGCGCTGGGATTAAATTCCCCCATAGGCACCAATCAAGTTGTGTGAAGAGCTGAACTCTTTTAATAGGGACAAAATGTTGTCAATGAATTGGGCTGAATCTACACATAGCAGTGATACCGTTATCATACCATTATCATAACTATTGGTACACATGACACCAGTGGGCACCAATAGTTATGATAACAGTATGATAATGGTATAACTGCTACGTGTAGATTCAGCCTTGGACACACACTGTCCAGAATGCTGCTTATGAAGACACTTGTTGAAGCGTTTAAGAGGAGAGGCCATTGCAAACCATCAGATTTTCTAGTCACATTTGGCAACTCTAAGTTTGCTCAATGGAAACAGAATGTGTACAAAACCCAGAGAGCTTTGGCTATTGGGTGGTATAGAAATGTAATAAATAGATAAATACAGTCATCTGGTGTACAATACAGTCGCTCTTTCTCGTTGAGAGCCACTTTGAGGAGGGAGGAGGAGAAGGTTTTCAATGGCTATTAGTCCTGAAGGCTATATGCTGCCTCCAGTATCAGAGGCAGTATTATTTAATGACCCACACACTACATAGAGAACCATTTAAATGCCTCCTGAGGTAGTTGATTCCATGTGGATAAGCCATTAATGTATAAGGTTGGCCAGGTGTCCTACTTTACAGAGGTGAGTCCTCTATTTGAAGGTATCCTCTGCTTGAAGGGCTGTCTAGTCCAAGTCTGGCTTAAATATAAAGAAGCCTCAGAAGGGAGAGCAGTCAGTGGCCTTGAAGTTGCCCATCAGCAGTCAGCACATGGTCAGTGTTCCCCACTATGGTGAGATGTGTTATATTTCTGTTTAAATTATAGCTATTTCTAATATTATATATGCAAATGGTATGCAAATTGGTGCCCTCTCTTTTGGTGATGCGTAAGGGACCACTCTACCACCGACCTACCACTCGCTTCTGACAATGTAAAAACCCTTTAAAAGGGAGGTGTGTGATGGCATGGGCAAATCCTTAAAAAATGGCTGAGTCATATGAACTGGCTGTGATAAAACTGGCCATGATTTAAAACACTTATATTATACATACACACATGCACACACAATAGGCGGGTGATAAAAGGGACAAAAAAATGTTTAGCAGGGTGGGGGGAACACTAGATTATAGATGTGGGGGCAGCTGCATATAAATTTGCCTTGTTTATTCAGCTCACAAAATTAAATTTGCTTTAGCACATGGCTTGAATGTATGTAGCACAAAGTACCCTCTGCCTTCACCATACGAGCAGCCTAGCAGGGTCAAAAGTGAGACTGACCCAAGTTGGAAGGCCTTGACAAAACTTTCTGATTTGTATTGAGACAACAGCCCAAAGCTCTGTTCTAACTTAGTGAGTGTCATTGGCTGTAACCTGTGTTTACCTGAACGCTGTTCTTGCCATTTAGTGCTCACTCCCAAAGGAGCATCTCCCGAAAGCGCAAACCAATCCAAGGCCCTGCAATTAGGTCTAATTGTCACAGAGAGGTCCAGAGAGGAGCTCAATTACAGGTTATATCCAGCACGCAAACGAAGTTCAGAATGAACTTTGTCAAGTAGTTGATTGCTAGGTGCCATAAGCGGAGAGACCAGCTCTTCAGTCCCTTGGACACAGCTGCTGCGTCTCACATACTTCTGTTTAATAATATCAACAAGGAAATGTCACAGCTGGTGTCAGAAGGGAGACACAGAAACATCCAGGGCAGAGCTGGCCTACACAGAAGAAAAGTTTCAAACTTTCCCTTGGCTCTGGGTGATTTCTTATGCTACAGTTTTTACTCAGAGCTGCAGACAAAAACTCTCAGGGCGTCTTCAAAATTAGCTTCTTTTGTGCTATTGTGACCATTGTGAATGTGGAAAAGAAAGTGGAAGGGAGGTCTTTGTAATGTGAATGAACCATCCAGTCTAGTTAGCATTAGAAATCAATTGAAGCAGGAAATGCTTTAGGAAGTAGTGCAGTTAGGTCATTTCAGACATTGGACTTTGTGGACTGGGGGTAGGGGCTGTATTATTTCACTTCCTTCAACATTTGGTAAGCCAGCCCTACTATATTTGGGAGCCAACCTGCTATTTCTGCTGAGTGGGGCCCTGGACTCAGTGGTACAGCTAAGCAATTTTAGGCCCTGGACGTAATGGCCTTAATGGTGGGGGCAGGGTGGGAGGCAAAGTTTAGATGACCAGGTGTATTACTTGAGTTGTGAAACACACAGTCAACACTTATCTTTTCCCTGCTTCCCACACCCATTCCGTGCTTTACAAGCACTTCTACATTAGTGAGGAAAAAGCCACCCCACATTAAACAAATAAAAGACAGTTTGCCAATACTGATTTTAGAAAAAAAAGAAGAAAAGAAAGACTCTGAGCCTGTGCAGTTCTGCATTTTAAACTCACCTAAATTGTAGCACCAATGTGATTACAGGAATAACATGGGGCTTGCTTTTGCTGCCCTAGTGCTAAACATGGTTACTTGGGAAGAAGCGCCATTGTGTTGTGAAAAGGACAGTCTATTTTAAAAGTAAAAATTATAAAATGAGCATCTCTAACCACTTACATGCCCGGCCAGCCCCCCGCCCCCAACTATAAAATTATTTTTTAGAAGATGATAGATAGATGATGATGAGATGGATGGATGGATGGATGGATGGATGGATGGATGGATGCAGCAGGCAGCATAGCCCCTGGTGAACCCCAGCATGCGCATGCTGACACTAGTTCTGTTTGCCTCTGCCTACCAACTGGCAGGCTTTTGGGGGTGTGGGGTTCGGTTTTCCCAATTTTGTGCAAATTGCAATTTGCACAAAATTGTGGCCGTAAATAGCACAATTTCTGCAAAATTACAGCTGTAATTGGTCTAAAAGATGCAAATCAGGCCATTTTATGCCTATAATTTTGCACAAATTGTGCTATTTACATCTGTGATTTGCACAAAACCAAGGAAACCCAATAAAGTTCCCAGAACTCAGGAACTTACCTGTGGCTTGACTCATAATGGGAAGCCAAGACAGGGGTGATGCGTGGATCCATTGAATCCAAAAAGGGTCAAGGTTCCCCACAATAGACAACCCTACCTCTGCCCCAATCACCTGTGACACTCTGGGTGGTCATTTGGGGTGGGGGCTGGGCTGTGGAGCCCTATACCATTTTAGGCCATGGGTTCTGTCAACGCTCTGCAATGTAGCCTGGTTTGCAAGGTTCTATTACGGGTCAGTTCTTTAGACGGGGCCAGGTTAAGACAGGTTTCTCAGGAAAGCAATACTAGAATAGATCAGCTGTATAGAAAGTAGGGATGTACGGATTCCCCCCCCCCCCCCGCCGGAATCCTCCGAAGCGGCTCTGCTCTGTGAGGATTCCGACAGGGGAGCCTAGCTTGGGGGCCACTTACCTTGCCGCCTGCTGGACAAAGCTGTTCACCTCCTCCCTGCCAATCACCATTTCTTTAAAAAAAAATGGCAATCAGCAGGATGTGCCCATAGTATATACAAATAGAGCCATGAATCTTGCGTATAAGTCTATGTGTCCATAGGCTTATACGCAAGATTCACAGCTCTATTTTGGGTATAAGTCTATGGGCACATTCTGCCGATTGCCTTTTAGAGCAAGCAAGCAAGGGCAATCAGCATGGAGGAGGTGAACGGCTCTGGCCAGCAAGAAGCAGCGGAGTGCCATTCTGCCTCCAATCCTCCTGGAGCGGAGGTAAGTGGTGCAGATTCTCCACGGATTCCCGAGGCCAGATTCAAAAGAATCCAGCCTCATTTGAATCCGCAGTGAATTTCTCCAACATCCCTAGTAGAAAGCATCAAGTGGGGCTGAAGGCCAGACAGGGTTGTCTGTATGTTGCTCCAACAAGGAGCAAATCAAGGCTGAGCATTAAATAAGAGTTTGGTTGACTTTAGGCTGTTTGGCACCACCTCTACACTGACTGAGGCTTTGTTTCTTAAAGCTGCTTGGCCTGTTTTAGCAGTCTGAAGCTGTGATGATGTAGGAGTGCCTGTGGCATGCCAGTGCCCTCATGGCCAGAGTCCTCAGAATCAAAAGATGACAAGGCAACCTCCTCGGAATGCAGGGGAGCTACCCCCAGGATCTTTCTGGGAAACTAGTTCTTGGGGAGGTGGAAGTCTCATGATGCTTTTCAGTGACTGAATCTTCTTCCTGAACTGTTAACTCTGGAGCCTTCTCTGAGGAGAAGGGGTCAGGATCCTCTGAGGATGAGGGTTTAGGGTCCTGGTCTGTGACAGGCCCTGGACTTTGGCCCTTAGGCCCATCCCTAGCTACACCACTGCCCGGACATCTGCTCCAAAGACCTGCTCTGACAGCACCACAGACCTTAAACTTCATCTGCAAAAAGGCCCTCAGCTTCCACTTGAGAAGAGCTGATACAGTGTGAAATGTAAATGTCCCCCGTTCAAAGCTCACTCAGCCATGGACTTTCTAGATGACCATAAGCAAGTCCCTAAAGCAGGGATGCACCTATCAAAAGTTTACCTGGGCCAGAATCCAGCTTAATTAGAACTCAGCAGACTGCATTGTGCTGGAACCACTCCTTGAGATAGGCTGGGCCAGAACCATATAGGGTTTTAAAGGTCAAAACCAACACCTTGAATTTGGAGAGGAAGGACTGGAATCACCATAATATGGTGTCTCCAATGCCCAACCCCTCCAGGCGGTCCAGGAGGATACCATGGTCAATGGTATCAAAAGCCACTGAGAGGTCAAGGAGAACAAGGAAGGAGCATTCGCCCCTATCCAAAGCCCTACTCATATCATCCACCAAGGCGACCAAGGCCATTTCTGTGCCATGCCCAGGCCTGAAGCCCGATTGAAATGGATCTAGATACCTCAGA
Organism: Heloderma suspectum; assembly: GCF_057233095.1. Classification (NCBI taxonomy): domain Eukaryota; kingdom Metazoa; phylum Chordata; class Lepidosauria; order Squamata; family Helodermatidae; genus Heloderma; species Heloderma suspectum. The sequence continues at coordinate 86,783,435 of NC_139463.1, read as the reverse complement.
CAGTAAATGCAGGCCAGTATTTTTTTTTAATACTTATTTATTTATTTACTTATTTTTTTAGTTATAACATTTCTTAGCCATCTTTCAGGACAGAAGCCCTCCCAAGGCAGCTTACAGCAATATAATACATTAAAACAGTTAAAATGTTAAAAGCTATAAAAACATAAAAACAATAAAAACAACAATAAAAGCCAACAATAAAACCAGCAACAATGATAACGGTAGTAACAGCAGCAATAGCATCATATCAAGAGAAGGCCACAGTAAAGTAATATGTTTTCAAGGCCTTCTTAAAAGCCCGCAATGACGGAGCATGGTGGACCTCCAATGGCAACTTGTTCGAAAGATGTGGGCCCACTGCAGAAAAGGCCCTCTCACGTGTGATCGTCCACCTGACTGCTCTCATGGCAGTTAGGGCCTTTCATTCTGATCTTAAAGTGTGGGCAGGCTGATATGGGTGAAGGTGGTCCTTCAAGTAACTTGGTCCCAAACCATTTAATGCTTTAAAGGTCAAAACCATCACTTTGAACTGGGCTCGGAAACACACTGGAAAACAGTACAGCTGGCACAGTATAGGCATTATGTGATCAAATTGCCTCGCCCCCACCAATGCTTGGGCAGACATATTCTGCATGAGCTGGAGTTTCTGAACTGTCTTCAAAGGCAGCCCCATGTATAGTGCATTACAGTAGTCCAGCCTGGACATGACTAGTGCATAGGGATGGCGGAGAATTCCGCCACGGATTCCAGTGAGGCCAAATGCACTGGCATTCAGCCCCCCAGAATCCGTGGTGGAACAGCCTCCTGCGCCCCCACCCGCCCCGCGGAACCCCCCCGGAACGGCACTTACCTGGGGCGGATGCGGAAGGTGCGGCGGCGGCGGCAGCTGCGGCAGGGGTGGGGGCGGCGTGGGCGGGGGTGGCTGGTCTCCTGGCCGGCCGCGGCTGGGCGCAGCATATGCAAATGGCAGCGGCTACAGCGGCCGCCATTTGCGTTCGCTATTTTTAGCGTTTGCTACGTAAATATTTATGTAGACTAGAACGGCGAAAAATAGTGAACGCAAATGGCGGCCACTGTAGCCACTGCCATTTGCGTACACGTTTTTTTTACTTTGCCGTGATAGGCTACGTAAATATTTATGTAGCCTATCACGGTTAAGTACAGGGACGCAAATGACGGCGGCTATGGCCGCCGCCATTTGCGTCCCTGCTGCCCAGCGGCCAGATGTCCGGCTGCCAGCAGAGCCGGCTGGCGGCTCCGCTGAATCCCCGTGGAGTGGAGCCGGCCGGGCAGGATTCCGAGGGGAGAGACGGAGCGCCCCCCCCCCCCCGTCGAGGATTCTGGCAGGAGGGACGGAGCGCCTCCCCGCCCACCGCGAAGCAGATCCGCGAAGCAGTAAGTGACTTTCGTATATCCCTACTAGTGCATGGTTAACTGAGGCAAGGTCCATCCTCTCCAGATAGGGCCACAGCTGGCATACCAGCCTAAGATGGTAAAAAGGACTCTTGGACACCAAAGCCACCTGGGCTTCCCTAGTTAGCTCAGAGTCCAAGAGAACTCCCAGCATGCACACTTGGTCTTTTAGGGGGAGTGCAACTCTAAGACCAGTTGTAAACCTCCATCCAAAGCAGTTGGTTTCCCAACCCACAGTACCTCCATCTTGTCTGGATTAAGTTGTGGTTTCTCCTCCCCCATCCCTTGAGGGTCATATGGGTAAAATCCTACTTGCATATTTTCTCATATATTGCCATGAGGAAAGGGTTTAGAGACTTAGTCAAAAAAAAAAAAAAGGAAATTCAGAGAGGGAGCCTGACCTATCTCCAGATAGATCCAGATCCCCACAGGTGCCCTGTAGTGAGTGAGCAGGATAAGCCACTGAGCAAAATAGTCTGAATAGCTAGGGCTGATTTATTTGCTGGAAACGTCCCTTTCTGGGTTTCATGAGTATTGAAAGAACAACTCCTAGGACAGGCCTCCACAGTGATCCACAGTGCCAATGAAAGCCAGGCCTAAAAGCCTCAGCTCAGACAACATGCTTTTTAAAAATATATAGGCTTTACACTGCATCTAGAAAACCAAAGGAAGGCATATTGAGGAACCTTCTCAGGAAGATCATTCGATAATCTCCGGGACATTGCAAAAAGGCTCTGTTTCCTCAAAAAAAAAAAAAAAACAATCCAACTTCTTTCCTTCTGAGGGCCTCTCAACCCTTTTCTACCTGGTGAGGGAAATTCCAGACTGATTGACATCTCAACTTAATCGATTTCAATAAGTAGAACTCTCCTTTTATCCCTGTCCTATTGACAAAAGACTCTGTATTCTCCTGCCATTACCAAAGGGCGTATGAGGATCTTCCAGTTGAATGCTTCCACTCATTTAAATTCCTCCTCTAAAGACTATGGAGTTTTCAGTGCACCTGACTTACTTATTTCTTTCCCAGTGTTATCATGGGCAAAGATCTACCTGTTGGAATTTCCACTGAGCTAACAAAAGTTATAAAGGAATACCAAATAAAAGAAGTTCCTTCGTTTCCCCCATCCTCACTCCTTTATGTATCAAAGCATCAACAGGTAGGTTAAGATTGTGGGGATCAAAAACCACACAGACAAGTTCAAGTTGTCTTTTAAATGGTAAATGTTTACTATGTGATTATATCAAAAGCCAGAACAATAATTCCACCATTTATAATCCTGAAAATTCTATTGCTTACAAAAATGACACCTGTTTAGCTAATAACATGAAACTTGGCATCCATGATAACTACAGATATGCATATATATATCTGTACCATATGCACGGAAAAGGAAAGGGGAAAATGTTTTCACAAAGTGATGCCAAAAGGCCAAGCAATGCAATGTAAGCAATGATCATGCAGAGCGAAAATGGAAAAAAGATCCAATAAAAAAAGAATACAATACTTTGTGTTAGGTAACCACCAGCTAGGGATGTTGGACAATTCCGCCACGAACTCCAGTGAGGCCGGATTCTTTAGAATCCGCCCCCCACCCCGGAGTCCATGGTAGAACGGCCCCCACCACCCCGTGGAATCCCCCCAGGGCGGAGCCTACCTGGCGGCGGATGCAGCGGCGGCAGATGCGGTGGCAGATGCGGCAGCAGCCGCTGCCAGGCTGCTGTGGCCACAAATGGCAGCCGTCGTAGTGGCCACCATTTGCGTGGCTGCCTTTTGCCGTGATAGGCTACATAAATATTTACGTAGCCTATCATGGCAAAAACTACACCATTTGCACCCCTGCTCTTTGCTGTAATAGGGCACGTAAGTATTTAAGTAGCCTATCATGGCAAAAGGCAGCCACGCAAATGGCGTAGCAGCTACCATTTGCATGGCTGCCTTTTGCTGTGATAGGCTATGTAAATACTTACATAGCCTATCAAGGCTTGGCAGGGATGCAAATGGCGGCCGGCATAGCAGCCGCCATTTGCGGCCGCAGCAGCCCAGCAGCGCCTGGGAGTCCAGCTGCGGCCGGCCCCGGCCAGCGGCTCTGCAGAGTTGCCGCAGAGCGCAACCAGCCAGGGAGGATTCCGGGGGAAGGGATAGAATGCCTCCCCGCAACCGCGGATGCCCCGGAACGGAGCTGGGTAAGGGATTTGTACATCCCTACCACCAGCAAGTATGTGATTCTAGATTAAGGTTGAGCTTAAAATTATCTGGTGATACTTTGGGTTGAAATGTGTGTGGAGGGTGGGGTAGGTGAAAAGTTGTCCTGAAACCATCTCCTGGCTTACCTTTTTCTGACACTGACAGCACTTTTGTGGGGCACTTGTCTTGCCGTTGGCAGCAGTGCTTTTCCCTGTGTGGGAATTTTATTTCTCACATGCCCCATGGGGAAAAGGCTACCTCATCATGTACTGTCCTTCCCAGTGGATTTCTGGGGGCGGGGGGGAAGGATGGCTGCCTGCCACACAGAGGAGCACTGCCACTACTGCCATCAATAAGGCCCATATCCCCCCTTTTTCCCCCATTTTACCACCCTAAAATAAAACCTGAAATGCCCCCTCCATTTTGCCACTTAGTGAAAGGGGCAACGAAATTGGAGGGAGCATTTTGGGTCAGCTCTACTTTAGATTCTAACTCTTAACATGCACACAGCTACACAGAATGGGAAGTTCACAGAGATCCTTGCAAAGCACAGGTCTTGGCAGACTGCATTCCGTGGTCACTGGGAAGATGAAGCTTCAGAAATACAACACTATAGAGAAAAAAGAGAGGAAGTACAGCCACCGGTTAACAAGAAGCATCCCAGTGTAATCTCCAGTCTTGTCTCATGTTGCAAAACTTCAGGTTTTGTAGGGAATGCCACAATTCCAGATACAGACTAAAAGAATGCTTGGACACAGTTCCACAATGAAAACCATCCTTGATATTAGAAAAAAAAAAAAAAAGTGGACTGCGTGCAGCAAATGGGAAGTAACTGTCCATTTATTGTGCATTAAAAATGCTCCTAACGATGGAGGAATGCCCTAAGAGCAGGGATGGCCCAGGATGTTTTGCTGCCCGAGGCAAAGAACAAGATGGCACCCCTTCTCATTCCTTGTACAAAAGCCAAATGGACGGAATGTGTCATCAACACTGACAATGACACAGTGTCCACCACCGCACCTGACCACAGCAGGCTAACTTATGGGTATGGGGGAGGCTGCATGGTTCCATAGCTTTCTCCTCCAATGCCTTGCAGCCACCTCCTAGCATCTGCTGCCTGAGGCGACCGCCTCACTCTGCCTAATGGCAGGGCTGGCCCTGCCTAAGAGACAACCAGGGCTCTTCCCACATGGCAACCCAGAAGCACTGTTAAGGTTGCTGCAATCCTATGCACACTTCCTTGGGAGCAAATTCTGTTGAATCCAAAGGGGCTTAGTTCTGAACACAAATGCATAGGATTGCACTCTCAATCTTTCTGCACGTCTTCATCAACAATGATGCCGTTTCCAATGTGGGCTGTTATCAGCCCTCTCTTTTTTATGACACGGGAAAAGAGATTGGAGTCAGGTCAATGTTCTCTCTGGTTTCTGCTGCCTAAAACAACTGTTTCATCTTTCATTATAGCAGAGATGAGGAAACTCTGGCCCGCGGGACAAATTTGGCCCACCAAGCTGGCCTAGCTGGCCTGTGGGGCCACAAAGAAGTCCCTGCTGCCTCCCCAAACCCCCACCCCATCAGAAGAGAAAGGGGGCAGGAGAGCAACTGAGTGCTGGACCACATTTCCCACATGTGATTTCCCTGCCCAGAGAATGTAAAGGAGGAGGGAAGCCAGCACTTTGATAGGCTTAAGCTCCACCTGGGCCTTCCTTCGCTGGGAAAAGCCTGGGCAGAATGAAGCTGCCTAACCAAAGCCCTGGCTGAAGTGCCCCATCCTGACATCATGGGTGGAGCTCTGCCCCCTGTCGTCATCTGGCCTGCAGGAAAGGGGGCAATCCAGCCCCTGGGTTGGACCCGATATGGTTCTCCAACTCATTTATTCATTCATTCATTCATTTAAAATATTTGTAAGATTCTGGAGCGGTGAACAGCAGATAGGATAAAAGAATAAAAACACCATGTTAAAATAATTGATATTTTTTTAAAGAAACAGAGTCCTGGTAAAACCCGAGTTTTTATACTACTTTATAGTATTGCTGCTACTTCACACTCCTTTTTTTTTTTTTTAACCCAGCAACTGTTATGTATGTTAAAAAGGTAAAGGTGTCCCCAGCCAGTTGTGTCCGACTCTAGGGTGTAGTGCTCATCTCCATTTCTAGGCCAAAGAGCCAGCGCTGTCCGAAGACGCTTCCGTGGTCATGTGGCCGGCATGACTGAACACCGAGGTGCACGGAACGCTGGTACCTTTCCCACCGCAGCGGTGCCTGTTTATCTACTTGCAATTTCTTGCTTTCGAACTGCTAGGCTGGCAGGAGCTGGGACTGAAAACGGGAGCTCACTCCGTCACATGGCACTCGGGTCTCGAACTGCTGTCCTACTGATCTTCAGGTCTGCAGTTCAGCATCTTAACCACTAAGCCACCACAGCCCCTGTTATATATGTTAAGCGATTATAATATTCATGTAAACATAATCTACAGCTGAAAAGCCTGAGGATGTGTTTTCACAGACATGCAAAAATGTAATGTACTGAGAGAAGTATGGCACATCCTCAAAACAAATGAACAACCTGGGTAAAAGGCAGGCAGGTAATTCACTACAAGAAAAAAGGTGATGCACATTTTGTTTGCAATCATTCTGCAATGATGCAGAAAGACTTGCACTTGTAATATTTAGAGATGATGTTCTTCTTCCTGTGTAACTCTTCCTGAACTAAGGAGAGAACCTATACATTTTGACTCTTTCCTCCAGATCTACTCCTTATACATCCATTCAATCCCTCCCCAATAGAGTAGTAATCTTATACCAGGGCCCCACGCACCTTGGTGTTCAGGACAGGCCTTGTCGTCATCCCAACCTACATATAGAAAAAGAAAATTAGCTTGTCCCCCAGTTTTGTTAAACAGCTATTCTCCCAGTCCATCATATAGCTGTAGGAGGAGCAAAATCCCACATTTTGTTCTAGTCCTCAGTGATCAAATGAGTGGGGGCAGAATTGGCAGTGCACTCTAGACAACAAGGACACCCTCCCCCATTACTTTTCCTCATGTGATTAATTATTTATTTATTTATTTATTTATTTATTTATTAAATTCATTACTCGCCCACCTGGCTGGTCACCCAGCCAATCTGGGCAATGTACAAGCGTATAATAAAACAGTTTAAAACAATAAAATTCTACAATAAAAACATTTTCTAAAATACCCTAACCCACCCCAAATGCTTGCCCGAACAACCACATTTTTAATGCACGGTGGAAGCTCATTAAAGAGGGGGCATGGCGGAGTTCCCTAGGGAAGGAGTTCCACAGAGTGGGGGCCACCACAGAGAAGGCCCTCTCCCTCGTCCCCACCAGTCTAGCTGTCCTGGCTGATGGAACAGAGAGAAGGCCATCCAAGGCTGATCTTGTTAAGCGGCCTGTCTGGTGTTGCTGGAGGCCTCCTTAAGATAGGCTGGGCCGGAACCATGTAGGGCTTTAAAGGTCAAAACCAACACCTTGAATTTGGCCCAGAAAACAACTGGTAACCAGTGCAACTCCTTCAGCACTGGAGTGATGTGATCTCGCCAGCAGCTTTAATCAGGCAAGCCGCCGCATTCTGTACCAGCTGCAGCTTCTGAACCGTCTTCAAGGGTAACCCCACATAGAGCACATTACAGTAGTCTAAACTAGAGGAGACCAGACCTTTACGTAGACTACAGCGAAAATAAGGGCAACGCAAATAGCGTTGCCCTTATTTTCGCCGTAGTCTACGTAATCTTTACGTAGACTACAGCAACCAAATAAGGAACGGGAATGGCAGCTCCCTGTGGGGGCCGCCATTTGCGTACGCACTTTTTTTTTTTTAAGTCACCCGTGATAGGCTACGTGATGATTTACGTAGCCTGTCACGGCTGACTTTGCAGATCTAGCTGTGATAGGCCACGTTAATCGTCACGTAGCCTATCACGGGGGCGTTTTTTTTTTTCTTTTATTGGAATGGCGGCGGCGGCAGCCGGTCGAAAGACCGGCTGCCGCTTCCGCCCCGGACGAAGACCCGACGAACCGCCAGCCGGACCCACCGCCGGGAGGGACATTCGCCAAAGGTAAGTCCCGTCCTGGGGGGGGGGGTGCGGGGGGCAGGGGGGGCTGAGAATTTCTCCCCGAAACTTGTTCGGGGGGCCGAACACGTTGGCGCTCGGCCCCCCGAAGTTTCGGGGAGAAATTCTCCGCCATCCCTACCCACAAGTGAGCGGCCACGGGTCCAAAACCTCCTTTCCCAGTGCTACCCTCTGGTACCTGCCAGAGAGGAAGGACTGGAACCACCGCAATACGGTGTCTCCAATGCCCAACCCCTCCAGGCAGTCCAGGAGGATACCGTGGTCAACGGTATCAAAAGCCACTGAGAGGTCGAGGAGAACAGGGAAGGAGCATTCACCCCTATCCAGAGCCTTCCTCATATCATCCACCAAGGCGACCAAGGCCATTTCTGTCCCATGTCCAAGCCTGAAGCCCGACGGAAATGGGTCTAGATAATCAGTTTCTTCCAAGTGTGCCTTCAACTGCATCGCCACCACCCACTCAATCACCTTGCCCAAAAAAGGCAGATTCGGGACTGGGCGAAAGTTGTTCAGAACTTGGGGATCCAAGGAGGATTAGGATAGTATTGGAGGAAGAATAATCCCTCACTTTCAATCCCTTGGTGAGATTTAGGGCTTCTCTACATTAAAGCAAAAATCCCACACCCTACCGGGCTTTCTTCTTGAAGAGTCTTTCCGGGATTACGATTGGCACAATACATGTGCCTCCCCCTGTCCTGTGGTAATTTGTGGGGAAGTTCCATTTGTTCCATTTATACAGCCAGCTGATGGGGCTATAACACTGCAGTGATACTGCACTATCCTGAAATACACCACCTCGATATATTTATTACTGCATTCTTGGTGAGCTAAATCATGGTGGAATAAAGCTAAAAAAAATGGCAGAAGAGGCACCAGAGGATGACGACATCATGAAAAGGACCCGCAAACGTCAGTGAGTAAGAAGCCCTTACTCACCCACACCAGGCCCAGAGAGGGAGGGGAGGGGAATTAGAACAAGCATCTCAGAAAATGAAACATGTAATAACTTCCATTGTGTTACCTTTCCCCACAAAGGCACAGTTGTGGTAGCTGCAAGTGCCCACTGACTTGGCTTGTACAGTCTTGCCTTTTGAGGTGTCTTCAACTGAGGTGACCTTGAATATCTCATAGGGAGGGACTAACACTTCCTCTTCCTCTTGATAAAAGGACATCTCACTTATCTCAATCCCCTTGCAGGTGAACAACTTGAAGAACGTTACTGTCTCAAACTTCTCGGCCTCTTCCAGGTTCTCTGAGGTGGAGGTGAACTGCCCAAATCGGAAGAGCTCATCGACAGAAAACTCCATGTTGATACCTCTGTAGACTTCAACGCATTTGAGATCCTTTGGATGGAATGCCATGGACGCCCGGGTTAAGAGGAAATGCAGGGACTTGAAAGGGGAGGCTTCATACTCCTCGGGCCCTTTTCCTGCTGTGCAGGTGGCGGCGTTGAATTCCCTGTAGAGTGGAGGGTATTCTAGTGTATATGCCCAGATAGCCACCTCAGAGAGCTCTTCTATATTCTGAGGGTACAGCCATGATTGGTTAGTCTGCCAGTTAAACAGGGCTCTTTCCCAAGCTTCACGATACAACTCAGATGTGTTCAGCTCCCTTCGAATGAGGGAGGTCAGGTGTCTCCGCATGCTTGACAGGCAGCCTTTGTACTGGTCATCGAGGGAGTAATGTGCCATGTTCAATCCTGGTTGGCTGAGTTTGTTGACATCTCACTGGAGCCAGTCTGAAGCCAATTGATAATTGCATTGCATGAGACATGCTGTCCTCTCAGAAAACATATGCAATTTTGCTATCCATATAACACAGGGTTCCTACTTTGTTATGCAGATAAGATAATCTATCCAATGCACTCTTGACTGAATGGTCAATCATCTACACCATGTGCCAGGGGTGGGGAACCTCAGGCCTGAGGGCCAAATCTAGCCCTCTTGGGTGTTGGGAATGTGCAAGTTACAGGAAGGGGGCAGTGTCACAGTTAGCCAGTTAATGCATGGGAATTTGGGGGGCATAGCTAACCTTAGGATCGCTATCGCCTACAGAGTGGTTTCCTGCTCTTCCCCTTCCTCCCCCCACCGACTTTCCATTAGGGATGTATGAATCCTGCGACTTCTGGGCCGGGGGGGGGGTCTGCAGCAGGGAAATCCAGGCCGCTTGGGGCCACGTGGATTTCCCCAGAGCCTTACCGCGTCTGTTGGATTTTGCGGGACAGCTCTCCTCCATTCTAACAGCACAGTCAGTTATTGGCGGCCGCCATTAGCCAATCGCAGGAAAAATAAGGCCATAAATTGTATAGTTTATGGAATTTGCAGCTGTGAAGCGCTTCCTTCTGTGTAAATTGTGGCCGTTTATGCCACAATTTACAAAGAAGAAAGTGCTTTATGGCCTCAAATACCATAAACTACGCAATTTGTGGCCGTATTTTGCCCACGATTGGCTAATGGCCGACACCATTAGCCGATTGTACTGTTTAGAATGGAGGAAAGCTGCTCCACAGGAAATACAATGGACCCGGAGGTAAGTGGGGTCGGTCCGCTACAGACTTCACAGGTCAGATGCTTGAGAATCCAGCCTTATTTGAATCCACAGCGGATTTCTCAGCTATCCCTACCTTCCACCACTGCTGGGAGCACACGTGTTTGCTCCTTCCAGTGTTATAGATCACAGCTAAATGGACTGAACAGACTTTGCCTGAAACTATATGCTGTACCTGCATTTTTATGCAAGAAACTGTGAGTAAACCATTTTACCTTTTCTTCACTAAAGAAGGGCGTGGTCTCCTTTTTTAGCCTTGTATGTGCATGTGTGGTCTCCCTTTTTTAGCCTCATGTGTGCATGTGGGACTGGTAAACCCACATTTTGTTCTGCCTTTTGTTTTTTCTCTGTTAACTGCCTTTTTAACAGGAGGCAGCAATATCAAATAGTTCCATCATTTTTCCCATTCTGAAAGGTTGAAATACCTCTCCTAAGGCTTCATTACTGGCATTAAGAGTAAGCAAGAGCTTTGAATGAAAATATGCGGGCCTTTTTGGTATTCTGGCCCCACCTCTTTTGCCTTTGGTCCCACCCCTTCTGCTTTTGGCCCCATCCACAACTGGAATACGGCCCACTGGAGTTTCTCCAAAATTTAATTTAGCCCTCAGGCTGAATGGGATTAACCACCCCTGCCTTACCACAGCTGGTAAACAGAGCCAGCAGCCTCCACTGTCCCCACTAACTTGTGGCAAACAGATCACAGCCACACCCACACACTTATGTCCAGGTTGCTCCAATGCATGGTGCAGGGCTGCCAAGTACCATGCTTGATCTCCCCCTGTCCTCCTCTGGCAATCTCAGTAGAATATTAACATTTAACTTTCAGCAGTGGGCACCCGGAGCAAAAGGCAGTGAGGCAGGGCTGTTGGGAGAGCGCTCTCCCTCGCTGCTAACATGTGGTCCTGATCAGGCTGACTCGAGCCAGTGCGGGCGCTAAACACCTGTGCAGGGCCCTGAAATCTGCCTCCAGTCCTCCTGTCCCTTGCCTGAGGGTAAAGCCTGCCGCAGCTGTAGGGCACTGCCTTCGTGCAGGCCCCTCACATGCCCTGGAAGAGTCTTGCTGGGTGTCGGTGCCTCTGTCTCTTCCTGCTGCCTGGCTCCTCTTTGCCTGAGAAGCTGAGCAACTTGGGGCCCTGTGGAGGAGGGGATGCACCCAGCATGGGGTGGGGGATAGTCTCAAACATCCTTCATAGAATCATAGAATAGTGGGGTTGGAAGGGTTTCGGGAAAACTGATCTGCGGACGACAGGATCCGAGTAATGAGTTTGGGGGATATGGATTTTGGCGTGATCTAGAAATGTTCTTGGGGCAGGATCTGGCTGGCCCCAAGTTTGGAGGCTTGGGGGAAATTGACTTTAGGGGGATTTTTCTATTTGGGGAAATAATTGGGGGAAATACATTTTAGAGTAACTTGAGGTGATTTGGGGGAATTATTGGCTTGGCTTTTGTGAAATGGATGCTCTGTTTGAGCAAACAAATGTGGGCTCAAAGGACTGCTTTGGTGTTGTTGTACAGGCCAGAAACACCCCACCCCTACCCCTCTGCTTTGCACTCATGAATTTAAATTTAACTTGCAAGTCTTATATTGCCCTTTCTGTGCAAACAGGAGTACTCTTTGTTCCTCCTACTGTGACTGCTTGGCTCCTCCTATGCTGACCTCCTGGCTCCGAGTTCCATTTCTTTCTTGCCTTCCATCCCACCATCTCCAATGGGCACTGGCCACCACTGAATCTAATGGCAAGACCTTGGAAGGTGTCGTGAATCATTGGATCTCTGTGTGAAAGGTCTGACATGAGGCTTTACTACCCATAGCTGTCACCTTAGCACTGGAAAGATTCTCATCTCCAACTAGGGATGTCAGTCATGGGAAAATCCAGCCCTTGGGGGGCCCGATTTTTGTGGTGCCCCTGACTTGGCTTGCATTTATGAGCCAAGCTGGGGGTTTGTTGCCAAAATCCGGGAACGTTTTCTTTTCTTTTTTCTTGGGGGCATGGGGGGTGTAAAAAGCAATTTGCACACATTACAGCTGCAATTTGCACAAATTATGCAAAGTTTGGCTGTAATTTGCGCAAATTCAGCTGGAATTTATGCAATTCCTACCAATTTCTTCGCACAATTTTTTTTAAAACCTGAAATCTGTGAGCTGGCCTGAGTCAATGAGATCAAGTTAGGCCAGTTTGTAGGAAAGCGAGCTGAAGTCCGGGGCACTGAGCTGATTAAAGTTTGGTGAGCTTCACTCCATGGACAGATTCCGCCAACATCCCTATGTCCAACCCTTCCCCACTGCTTTACAATAGTACATTATCTTCTTCTCCCACAACTGGGGCAAATCCGGTGTTCTCCTGGCTCAGCTCTCCCTAACTAGCCACTTTTCATTCACTAATGACCACAAATGAAAACAAAAATGTTGGACTTAATCCTGTTGCCTCTTGAGCAGGCCATACCGTGGAAGCCACTAAAAAAACCAAAAAGTATTGAGGTTTCTCTATCCTGATAACCCACATCATGTTCACAATTGTGCAGAAGAAACTGGATCAGGTAACTTAAGGGTTTTGGAGCACTGGATTCTAGGAGGCTTTCTCCTGCAATTTGACAATCCAGACCCAAAGGCAAAGGGACAGGATTCTCTAAAACAAATGAGGATTTTGCCTTCTGACTGCAGTCTCTTGGTGCTCTTTTTATAAGAGTCTGTAATGTGGACAAAACTGTTGACCCAGCTGACATAAAGCCACAGCATGGCACATGTGACAAGTTTAGGAGCTGTTGGGGAGATAGCAAGATGAGTACAAGATGTGTGTTGATAAAACGACTTCCTTGTGGCATGGAGACATTGTCCATTATCTCACTGGTCAGACATGTGCCTCTTCCATCTCTCTGAGGAAATGGATTCTGAACCATAAAATGGCTACTCTGCACCATAATGGCTGAAACCTGGCCCAAGTTACAGCAAGCAGGCTGGTGATGACAGAACAACTTGGAGAAGAATGTGAAGAGTGGGTTTGAAAAGTTTGCCTCAGCCCTAGGATATAAAGACTCAGAAGGCTGATAATGTAAACATGCATGCTTGTCAAAGAGCTGAGGATGCCCCTAGGGACTCTAATATTGTGCTTTACAGAGAACTTGGCAGACTCCATCCAGTAGACAAGCAAGCCAAAGATATTCCCAGACCTTGAGAGATTCCATACAACTGTATGTACATCTGTCTTCCAGGTAGGGATGTACGGATTCCCCACCGTCCGTTCTGGGGGGGAATCTGCCGGGGGGGGGGGGAAGCAATCCATTCCTCCCCTTGGAATCCTTGCAGAGTGGTTCCACTCTGCAAGGATTCCGCAGACCCGAGGGCCTCCGCTTGCCTGAATCAACCAGAGCCCTTTGCCTCTGCGCCGATGGCCTTTTTAAAAAAAAAAAAGAAAGGCATCAGCAGGATGTCCCCATAGACTTATACGCAAAATAGAGCCGTGAATCTTGCGTATAAACCTATGGACACATAGACTTATATGCAAGATTCATGGCTCTATTTTGCGTATAAGTCTATGGGGACATCCCACCAATTGCCTTTTTTTTTTTTTATGGCAATCGGCGCAGAGGCGAACGGCTCCCAGTGCAATAAGCAGCCATGCCATCCCACACAGAATCCTCCAGGACAGGAGGTAAGTGGCACCAATCCGCCATGGATTCCTGAATCTGCGACGGATTTCTCTAACATCCCAACTTCCAGGGCTTCCTCCTTGAGGTGTTGCCAGACCTGCCACCAGTGAGACATGAAAATGAATGACAAAAGTCTCTGAGATATTAGAATCACCAAGAGGTTCAGCTGGAAGAGGAGGGCTGAGGAGATGTTCCAGCTGAATGGGTTCTGCACATATGCTATATAATGGCCAGGCCCTGGACTCACCCACAAGGCAGCTATTGCTATTCCCAGAGAATTGTTGTGTTTCTTAACTACAGCCTGCTGCAATGTCTCAGAATATATTTTCCTGAGAAAATTTCTGAGATTCTCCTTTTTTCTCATCCTCTACTCCACCTCACCACCCCACCCAAACATAAGGCCACTCTGCAGAATTTTATTTATTATTTCATTGTATTGATTTATTTCATTTCTATGCCACCGAAGCTCTCTGGGCGGTTCACAACAATTAATTTTTCTCTGAATATTCTCCGCCATTTTTTGTGGTGGTTGCCACCGTCACCACAACAAAATTTCCCAGAACAAGGCTAGGTCCCGGGCATTGTGGAGGATGCAAAATGGTGGCCAGGCTGACAACACAGTCAAAGCTGCTGTCACTTGCAACAGCAACAAAAAAGGGGGGTGGGAAATGGGGGGGGGGAAGAAACACATGGTTCTACTGCCACTGCTAATGATGAGTCCTACCCCCAAAGAAACTCTTGGAGAATGTTCACCTGAAAACTTTTGGTGAAACTTTGGTAAACCACCCAGAGAGCTTCAGCTATGCGGCAGTATAGAAATGATGATGATAATAAAAATAATAATGCCTCTCCACTCAATTTCTCTGCCCACAAAGAGGGTGGAGACTTTTGAGAGACCATTTGCTGTAGTCTGAAGTGGAGGATTAACCGGAAGACCACTTTGTTTGCAAAACATTTGGCAGATGAATTATACTCGGGGCTCCATTTGTCCAGTTTCATTAGATATCTTTCACCTTTGGGGCGCTGAGGATGTGGACAGCAAAAAAGAATCCTTCTAGAAGTGTGACCAACCACTTGTGCTCTTGACCCTTGTCCATCTTAACTTGTGAAATCAATACGGTCGGGCGTGCACACTTGGGTCCCTAAAATAATGAATGCTTCCTTTTGGATCCCAAGCAAGCAAGATTGGGAGAGCCTTTACAAGTAGGTTGTCCACTATCAGAGATGCCACATGGTATAATTGCTCCTGGATCTCTCCCCTTCGAGTTGGTACTCTTGGCCCAAGTGTTGCAGCATAGCACAGGGTTGCTATGTTCAGTGTGTTGAATGATTTCAATCTCTCTTCCTTGCATGCACACACGCACACGCACACACACTATCACTTATGCCTCTGATATCTTCTCCAAATCTATTAATGTATCAGTGAACATACCAGTTTATGGGTTGCAATGAGGGAAGCAATAAAACAAAAACAACAAAAAACATTGCCTTTCAATCAGATATACGTGCTTGCTGTTTCTCCTTATGCTTCCTTTTGTGAGTTCTGTCTTTCAGAGATGAATGTGGGGGTGGGAGGCAGGCAGGATAGAGATCTAAGATTCTTTAAAAAATCTACAGGGGTCTTA
Organism: Heloderma suspectum; assembly: GCF_057233095.1. Lineage (NCBI taxonomy): Eukaryota > Metazoa > Chordata > Lepidosauria > Squamata > Helodermatidae > Heloderma > Heloderma suspectum. Next base: position 86,767,923 of record NC_139463.1, on the reverse strand, counting down.
TGCCCAGGTTGTTTGGTATTAGGGATGCACTAGCATCTCTGCATTCAGCCCCAAAGAATCAAAAATCATAGAATATTAGAGTTGGAAGGGGCCTACAAGACCATCGAGTCAAACGCCCTGCTCAATGCAGGAATCCAAGTCAAAGCATCCTTGACAAGTGGCTGTCCAGCTTCATCTTGAATGCCTCCAGTATGGGACAGCCCACTACCTCCCTAGGTAACTGGTTCCATTGTCGTATTGCTCTAACAGTCAGGAAGTTTTTCCTGAAGTTCAGATGGAATCTAGCTTCCAGTAAGGTGAGCCCATTATTCCATGTCCTGCACTCTGGGATGATCAAGAGATCCTGGCCTTCCTCTCTGTGACAACCGTTCAAGTTCTTGAAGACCGCTATCGTATGTCCCCTCAGTCTTCTCTTCTCAAGGCTAAACATGCCCAGTTCTTTCACTCTCTCCTCATAGGGCTTTGTTTCCAAGCAAATGACCACAATTACCTCAAAGGCACTTCAGAAGCACTTGCAGCTGCCTTCCCCTTCCACTGCCTGAAGGGGAAAGAAACATAAGAACATAAGAAGAGCCATGCTGGATCAGACCAAGGGTCCATCTAGTCCAGCATTCTGTTCACACAGTGGCCAACCAGCTGTCTGCAGGAAACCCACAAGCAGGCCATGTGTGCAACAGCACCCTCCCTCTCCTGTTCCCCAGCAACCAGTGTACCTAGGCATACTGCCTCTGTTACTGAAGGTAACATAGAGCCACCAGGACTGGTAACGATTGATAGCCTTCTCCTCCATGAATTTGTCTAACCACCTTTTAAAGCCATCCAAACTGGTGGTCATCACTATGTCTTGCGGTAGCGAATTCCGTAGTTTAATTATGTGCTGTGTGGGAAAAGTACTTCCTTTTAGGTGTCCTGAATCTGTTCCTTTTACCTTTCCTGAATCTGTCCTAAATTTACCTTCAGGCAGGGGAAGGGAACAGCAGAGGGAACTCTCAGCCCTTGGTAGCATCTTTTCCCATTGGGACTAGACACACAGAGTCACTTTCCCGCTCGGGATGGAGCTGGGATTACATGGCCCGGCATCCCAGTGAGAAAGTGATGCTGTGCATCCAGTCCTCAGTGACAAAAGATGCTACTGGGGCTGGAAGTGCCCACAGCTGGCTCTGCCACTACCACTTCCACCTTTACCTTCCCTGTGCCCCAAGTAAAGTTTCAGGAGAGCCTTGGGGCAGAGAAGGTGGTTACAGCATAGGCAGCTCATAAGATTAGAGCAAATAGTTAAGAGCAGAGACATCACACTGACAACAAAGGTCTGCATAGTTAAAGCAATGGTATTCCCCGCAGCAACCTATGGCTGTGACAGCTGGACCATAAGGAAGGCTGAGCGAAGGAAGATAGATGCTTTTGAACTGAGGTGCTGGAGGAAAATTCTGAGAGTGCCTTGGACTGCAAGAAAATCAAACCAGTCCATACTCCAGGAAATAAAGCCAGACTGCTCACTTGAGGGAATGATATTAAAGGCAAAACTGAAGTACTTTGGCCACATAATGAGAAGACAGGATACCCTGAGGAAGATGCTGATGCTAGGGAAAGTGGAAGGCAAAAGGAAGAGGGGCCGACCAAGGGCAAGATGGATGGATGATATTCTGGAGGTGACGGACTCGACCTTGGGGGAACTGGGGGTGGCAACAGCTGACAGGAAGCTCTGGCGTGGGCTGGTCCATGAAGTCACGAAGAGTCAGAAGTGACTGAGCGAATAAACAACAACAACAAGCCTTACATTTGTAAGCACCCTTGATTGATTGCTCAAGACATCTCTATTTGGCATGCCACTTGAAGGATCAGTGCAGATGGATCTCTCCTCTTTGAGTTGGTACTGGCCCAAGTTTCCCCACACAGCATAGGGCCGCTACATAACAGATGTTGAAGGATTGTGTACACACACAGACACACACACACTCATTCAGTCCTGCAGTAGCTTCTCCAGATCTATTCAGATATCAGTTAACGAGCCTATGGGTTACATAAAGGGGAGTGATAGACCAACGGCAACCCAGATGGACAGATTGTCACTAACAGATCTGATTGTTGACCACATTACACATACTTGCTGCTTCATCTGTTTCCTTTTGTAATTTATGTCTATTGAAGAAATTTAAGATTATTTCAAAAATATATAGTTAAGCCTTTCAAGTTAACAGGAGATGACAGGAGATCAAGCAAGGGGAATGCGTACATGGATTTTGATGAGAGTTATGGTACAAGATGTCACTTTGCCTCTTTGCTTTTGCCTCTTTGCCTTACAAGGCCCCTTTTGTGATAGCTTCTTTTGCTTGTGTTTTTGTAACAGGTTTCTTGCCTGCTCCCTAGTTATGGTAAGCTTAGGGATGTCAGAGGAATCTGTCCCGGAGGATGACATTTACCAAGCTTTCAGCAGCTCGGTCCCTGGACTCAAGACTCAAGTTCGCTTACCCATGAACTAACCTGACTTGATCTGTATGAATTCGGGGAGGGGGATCTTAAATCAGCATTTATGCAATTTGAGCAAATTTCAGCTATGACATGCTTAATTTACATAAATTGCGGCCGTAATATGCTTAATTTGAGCAAATTTGAGTAAGATTAAGTATATTACAGCCAAAATCTGCACAAATTACACAAACTGTGGCTGTAATTTGCTTAAGTGGCAATTTAAGAAAAAAAAAGTTGCCAGCCTGAAAAACTGCTATAGGGACATTAATTTGAATCGTTGATGGTTGCACCCATCAGGTACATCCTTGCCACCAGGCACTCCCCTGCATGTCTGGGTCTGGGATCCACCATTTTAATTTACCACAGTGGAGTGCTTCTGCTGCCATTGTGTGTTGCTGCTAGCACCAGGTAAGCCTGGGGATAGGAGACACCAGTACAGGAGGGGATCTATCAGAAGGCATTTTTCCAAAGGCCCCATGAAGTTGGCCCTTTATGAAGCCATTGCTGGTCATGTTACAAACATTTCTTTAAAGACACAGGAAATGTGCTGTGGCTGAAGGGGCTGATCTGTGGCTATTCTTTAGCACAGCTAGTCAAAGGCAGCCTGTAGCTGGTAGGCCATGTGCCACTTTCTTCATGCTCTGCTCTCTTTCAAAATAGAAAAAATAGTCGGTTTTCAGATGAAAATATTTTCCTAGATGTCTTGTATCGCGTAATGCTGCACCAAAGGCTATGAGATCGGGGAAGCAATTATCTCCCTTGTCATTGTCAAAATTACTGGCTACTCTCTCAAAGGATTTCAAAAGGCCTCTAGCAAGAGGGAGGCCAACAATAACTGAATCTGAAAGGAGCCATTAAAAACCCACCACATTGTCGTTCAGAACTGGATTTAGGGATAAGGAGAGTTCTGCTGGTCTTTTAGATGATCATCTCCACTTTATATTTCTCTCCAGCCAATTACCCAACTTTAAAACACAAAAATACCTATTTTTGAACAACTCTGCACCCTAAACCCTTCACTTTTAGCAATTAGCCCTCAGCTTCAAAATGACCTCAAAAAATAGATATTAACTAACAGCAAATGAGGGAGAGAGACTTACTGCAAACTCTGTTATATGTTCTTTGGACAAACTGTATAAAGGTTTTTAACCTGCTTCATACGCTATCACAGGTTTTCTAGCTACTTTACAATTTTAAAGAAACTGATTGAAAATGCTGACTTTTAAGGTCTTTGTTTTTAGTTTTCAAGGGTTCTGCCCTTAAAGGCAGCCTAAACATAATTTTAAATAAGTATTTTAATTCTTTTTAATTTTTGCACATTGAGGCAAACTTCTTGATATCTGTAGCTTTGTTGTAGTTGTATGAGGATTTTTAAAAATATTCAGGACAAAACTACCATCCATTCATCTTGATACAAGATGAGGAGATTGAGCGAATACTCTGTTCAGAGATACTGATGGGCAAAATGTAACAAAGGGAGCCCTATTAACTGTAAGACAGATGCAAAGAGAGAGACCCTTAAGAGGCCAGATATTACCTCACTGTACCAACAGGGTTATCCGCCATTACACAGGGTTGTCTGCTATTCAAAGAAGGCTGTAACAATCTGATGCTAGCCAATAGCCAAGCACTGTTAATGATTTGGAGAATCTATGCCTAGAGGGGACATTTTGTCATCAGGGCCATGCTGATACTGATGTTTCTGCTTGTTCTACTACCAGATACTGCATGCAGGAAACATTAAATTAATTGCACTATATATGATGATCCCCACCCTATTCCTCATGCATTTTATCAGCCAGGTCACTTGCTCATTGGTGAGATGGTTTCTCAGGTCTTCTTCATGCATGACATTCCCTCTTTCATGGAACGGATGACACTGACGGTGCTTGACGAGCCTATGTAAAGAATACTTTTTCTCTTTGTTGGAAATGTACAGCTCATAATTAAGCAATAACGTGCTTAGGGGCACAATCCTATCTAGGCATGTTTAGACAGAAAACAGTCCTACAGCTCCCAGCATTCCCCAGTCAGAATACTGGGAGTGGTAGGACTTTTTTTCTGTCTAAGCATGCGTAGGATTGCACCCTAAATAAGATTTACCATACTTCCAGACAAGGCTTTATTGGGCAATAGCCCAGTCTTGTTCACACAATTCTACAGAGGGTCCAGACATTGTTGTCTTCCATTTGTAGCCCTCCTGTGTTTTCCCATCACTTCTTCCTTCTTTCTTTTTTTTTCTTACCACAAAACTTCCGTTTAGGAGGGAAAGACGGAATAACCGCACAATGTATTTTTAGCTGAGTGGTGGGATCTCTGAACAGGAGAACTCCATACTGCAATATTCTGCTGAAGGTTTTACTTATCCTTTACAAATGGCCTAGTCATTGTGTCTGAGTTGTGTCTGTGTGCAAAGAGAATGATTCCAAGGGGGCCAGCAAGCAATTTATTAAGTACAGCAATCCTAATCGTTTAAAGAGTTTAGCTCTTGCTCAGAGGAATGTATGTTTTAGAGGTCTTCCTTTTTTAAATTTTCGCCAGAAGGGAAGGAACTTTTAAGAAATAAGTCGACTGTTCTCTACATGGTTTTGAAATTACAACTCTATACACTTCAGTATTAAAAGCATGGAGAGTTGTAATGGACCACTAGGGAGGTGGGAAATAGCCTGACCTGATCTTGTGCCAAGTTAACAGCCATTCATTTTATGAGCAGTAACAGGTAACACTTTAAAGAATTGAGATACACTTGCAAATTGCTGCTGATCAAACAGCTATTAAAGGCATAGCTAAAGCAGACAGTTCAACATGTAGTAGCCCTACTGTGTGAGTGCATTTAACTGTTGCTAAACAGCCTGTCACCTTTGTTGCAGTTCAGTGTCAAAGAACTACGCGAATGTCTTGGCTTTGGTGTTTGCTGTAAAAGAGATCAATGAGAATCCCAACCTCCTACCCAACGTGACTTTGGGTTTCCACATCCTCAACAGCTACTTCACTCCAAGGCTGGCTTATAAGGTCACCCTGAGCCTGCTCTCCACACAGCATAGATTTGTCCCCAACTTCAAGTGCAATACTCAAATGAATCTTGTAGCCATCATTGGAGGACTTATCTCTGAACTCTCTGTCATGATGGCCATCCTGTTAGCCAACTACAAGATTCCACAGGTAGGCTGTATGTATGGGCATATAGGTAGGCTGTATGCAGGAACACAATATGCATGTAAGAACTGTAGCATATTAATTTCCCATTTGCTTGTAATCCACCTGAAAAAAGGACTGCACTTTTCTTTCAGCTCACATATGGATCATTTTCTACAGTGCAAGGTGACAAATTGCCATTCTCTTACTTGTACCAGATGGTCCCAAATGAAGCCTATGAGTACATGGGGGTTGTCCGGTTACTTCACCATTTCAAATGGACATGGGTTGGGCTCCTTGCTGCGGATGATGATAATGGGGACACGTTTTTGCAGACGATGGTGCCATTGTTTTCCCAGAATTACATCTGTTCCGCCTTCATACTAAGAGCACCAAAGCAAAGTTACTCAGATGAGTTTGTCAGCTCTGTTTTCAGAATTTTGGAACATTATCCCATTCTCTTGGACAGAAAAGCAAATGCATGTTTTGCATATGGAGAGCATATGTCACTTTTGAGAGGGATGCTGTTTGTGGCAGAAGTCTTGTCCTTGCCACCACTGGGTAAAGTGTGGATTGTTACGTCCCAATGGGATTTCACATCAACGTCCAGTCAAAAGGCTTCAGATATGCCAACTTTCTATGGTTCCATATCCTTCACCGTTCACTCAAATCAGCCATTAGGATTCCAAAAATTTGTCCAGATGATAAGACCTTCCTGGGCCAAAGCAGACGGTTTTATCCAGGACTTCTGGGAACAGGCATTCAACTGTTCACTAAAAATGTCTGATATGATGAAGGGGAGCAAGGACACCTGCACAGGAGAGGAGAAGCTGGAGTCTCTTCCTGGAACTTTGTTTGAAATGAACATGACCGGCCACAGCTACAGCATCTACAATGCTGTCTATGCTGTCGCACATGCTTTGCATGCCATGTACGAGTCCAGCTCCAAACACAGAAGATTGGTAGAAAGATAGAGACTGGCACTTCAGAATGTGCAGCCATGGCAGGTAATTGCATGTCAATACTTTTTTAAGAAGTAGGTGAGCTTATGATCCAGAGGAAAGGGAACTCTAATTCTGCATTTAAAAATGACTGCAAACCTGTTTGGTTTTGCATATCTATTTTGATGAGTAGTGTGTCTTAAATCTGGGGCCTGGTCCAGCCAGAACCCACACTAGACAATGCACAGTGGCTGTTACAGTCTGTACTTTCTTGTTGATACGGAAGTTCCTTTCCAAGGCCAGCCCAACACTTTTTGCTGCCTGAGGCAAAGGACAAGATGGCACCCTCTTCCATTCCATGTACAAAACCTGACTGGACTGGTGGTTGAATCTTTCTGCAGTGGGACAGCATCCTTCACCACACCCAAAGGCAACAGGCTAGCTTAGGAGCTGCAGGGCAGGCCGTGTGACCCACAGCTCTCTCCTCCAACACCTTACTGCCACCTCCCAGCATCTGCCTCCTGAAGCAATGGCTTCACTCTGCCTAATGGTAGGGCCAGCCCTGCTCCTTTCTATGCTGTGAGAAATTTACTTCCCTGCCAAGAGAGAAAGGCCTCCTTTTCTCCTTCTGGGTGAAGGCAGGATGTGTGTGTGTGTCTTCTGACAGTCTAAACTAGGTGATGAGACCAGCTGAATAAAATCCTGAGCAGATTGGCCTGTTACCTGTTCTCATCTGACAGGGGGAAGGTGCACCATCTGCTCAGATAAACAGCCCCAGGACAGCCCTGTTGCTTCAAGGGAACTGGAGTAACACCAATTGTGGGGACCATGGTCTACCAATTGAAGGGTGTGCATAAGCTTCTTTGCTTATTTTATTCTCTGCATCCATTTTCCATCAATAAACCCTATCATTCTTTCACACAAGTGGGCTTAAGTCATATTGGTACCTTCGAATCTGGTTAGTCTGGATCCTGGCTGGACCAGGCCCCAGATTTAGGACACAGTGTACATGTTCAGAAATCTAGAGCACTACTGGAAGGAGGGAGGCTGAAATTCTTGACTGTGGAGCCATGGCGGGGAACTCTACCTCAAAGACACAGCTCTATGTTTTTAAAGCAGGCCAACATATGATCCAGAGAGGGAGAGAAGTCTAACAACTTAAATCTGCGTAAAACAATTTCACTGAAATTGTGGTCACTCAGCTCTTTGAATGCATGCCATTAACTAGTGGTCCAGATGATAAAATACTGAATGTTCTACATCAGTCAATAGAATTGAGTGGAGGATATTTGTCTCAATGTTTAATTCATTTCAGTTTGTGCAGTAGTTGTATTAACTGGATTTTTAAAAGTCCTAGTCCAAGCTGACAGCTTAAACAATTATGTGTCTGAATTTTTTTAAAAATGGAATGAATGAAATCAGTGCAGAATTTCCCCTCCTCTGAAGGTTCACACTTTGCCATTCTCCTTTTCCATCAAGATACAAAAACTAGGGGGAAAAGACAGAATTCTAGCCAAATACAACCACCATATATACAGTGTTGCATAAGAATAATCTCACTCCAGATAAGCAAGAATTGACCTTAGTAAAGATTTCAGTGCCTTTTGCTCAGTGTGTTTCATTCTCTCTTTCAACCTAGCTACATCACTTTCTAAGAAACATCTCATTCAACAACAGTGTCAGAGACACTGTGCATTTTGATGAAAACAGAGAACTGGTTGCCGGTTTTGATGTTACAAACTGGGTGACTTTCCCAAATAACTCTTTTGTTAGAGTAAAGGTAGGAAGACTGGAACCTCAGGCTCCGCCAGGAAAAGAGTTAATCATTAATGATGATCGAATTGCATGGCATACAAGCTTTAACCAAGTGAGATACAGCTGCAGATGTTACAGCTATAAAGTAATTGGGGAAAGTTGAGTTTTAGCCCTGTGTCAGGTAGTGGTTAAGAGTGTTGGACTGGGACTTGGGAGATCTGGGTTCTAGTCACCACTCAACCATGAAGTTCACTGGGTGACTTTCGGCCAGTCAAGGCGCAATTCTGTGGGGATGGCTGTAAGTCTCCAAACTCAGAGGCTTATGGCCATCCAGTGCAGAGAAGGAGGAGGGGCAGAGGCAATGTTTGCCTCAGCGCTCCCCCAGCCCTGCATGTAACTAGACAGGCTTTTTCACCTGTCTAGCTGAGGCAATGGGGAGGGAAGGAGGTTGGGGAGTGTTGGGGATAGCTCATATCCCTGCTTCCCCAGTCCTCTCCCTTTCCCACCCACAGAACCACCCCCTTTCTGTCCTTTCCAATGTCATCTTTATGACCTCAGAGAGGTTCTTTCCATGCCAGCTCCGAGAGGGAAGGGGCAGGGAGCTCAGAGACTCCTGGGTCCAAGGTCAGAACGCTGTCTCCAACCTCAGATCCAGAAATCCAGGATAAGTGTTGTATGCCCCCCCCCAAAAAAAACCTCTGTCTAGGGCCCATAGGATTGCTCTCCCCTGACTCTCAACCTAACCTACCTCACAGGGTTGTTGCTAGAATAAAATGTAGAAGAGGAGGACCAGGTAAGCTGCTTTGGGTTTCTTAGAGGAAAAAGGGTAGGATATAAATGTAATAGATAAATGAAAAAAAATAGATAAATGTCTGAGTTCTGCCTGCCCTTTAGCGGCTGAATCGTCCCGCGTAGCCTTGCATCTTTTAAAACTTCAGTTCCTCCTCTTGGTTGCAAAGAATTCATACTATCCTGCAGAATAGCACAGAAAACATCCAAGCTTGTGAATTCATCTCAGACTAAAAGCTACCTCACCAACCATTTCAATTTTTGAGTTACGATCAACTTTGACCATGTATTCAGACTTTAACTCATGAAAACATCTTACTGGATTCCAGGCTTAATTCGGCTAAAATGTCAGAGCATTTCTGTCCTTTCATGAACCAATTTCTGAAAATAAAGAGCTGCAGATCTTGTCGCCAAAGCACCTTTATCATCTTGCTAAATATTTTTGCATGTGCCGCTGGGCATGAGGACAGGCAGCAAAGCATTTCCAATGGTCACTATCTATGCTTGTGAATCACTAACTTATCACACCTGCAATCATCCTTTCTTGACAGTAATCAGATAGGGCAAGTGTGGGCAGATGGCAGATCTCCAGGTGTTCTGGACTTCAACTCCCAGAAGTCCATGTCAGCAGGGCCAATGGTCAGGAATGCTGGGAGTTGAAGTCCAAAACATCTGGAGATCTCCCTTCTGCCTACCCCTGATATATGGGATTGCTAGCAGCCTGCTCCACAAATGGAACTCAGTTTAAAAACTCTGTGCTGTTACTATTTCATGCCAACAGCCTAATACATTCAGATCAGCTGTTCTCAATTCCTTCTGTTAATGCCAAGGTCCTTTTTGTGTTTTCGGACAGGTGCTGCCACTTTCTGTGTGCAATGACAACTGCTATCCCGGCTATAGCAGGAAAAAGAAGGAAGGAGAGAAATTTTGTTGCTATGATTGTGCTCCGTGTCCAGAAGGGATGATATCTGACCAGAACGGTAGGAAAAAGAATGCACAATAGGTTGGCCAGTAGGCCATTAAAAAAAAATTCAGACTGCCTCTTGTTGCTGTTTGAGATGCAGAAATCAGGCTGATGTGCAGACATTTTAGTGTAAGACTCCTTGCTGCAGACCAGACATTTCTTAACAGCATAGCTGTATCAGCACCACTGGGCAGCTTCTAGAGCTTGAGCCCCTGGCAAGTTCTACTGCCACTTGCAAAGAAAGAGAAATGTCTCAGGATGCTGGAACTAGGTTTTATTAGTGAAAAGCTTGACGCATTTCAGCCTGTTTTTATATTTATTTTGAGGCCTTCTTCAGGGGGCTGTAACAGTAATGAAAAGGTAGGACAATACATAAGTTCAAATATTAAAGCTTTTTTTTTTTTTAAATGACAAGGTACATTGCAACAAGGCCTGTGCATACAATTTACCATTAAAAAAAATCGATTTTCACTAATAAAAACTAGTTCCAGCATCCTGAGATGTTTCTCCCTTTCTTTGGCTCACCTTGGATGCTCACCCACCTTTGCGCGCGCGCACACACACACACACACACACATCCTACTGCCACTAATACTTGTTTTGACAGAGAATTTCGCCATGAATCTCGGGGAGGCCGAATGCCAGCGCATTCGGCCCCCCGATATTGGTGGTGAAACGGTTGCCACCCCCCGCCACCCCCCCCAGGACGGGACTTACCTTGGGCGAATCCTCATGGCGGTGGCGGCTCCGGTGGTGGTTCGGCGGCAGTTCGGCAGTGGCGGCTGCAGCGGCCGGTCTTCCGACCGGCTGCCACCGCCGCCATTTCCAGTAAAAAAAAAAACACCAAAAAAACGTGATAGGCTATGTAAAGATTTACGTAGCCTATCACGGCTAGATTTTAAAAAAATACCGTGATAGGCTATGCAAATGTTTACGTAGCCTATCACGGCTGAGTAAAAAAAACAAACAAACCCCGCGTACGCAAATGGCGGCACCCATGGGCGCCGCCATTTGCGTTCCTTATTTTGGCACGTCTAGTCTACGTAAACATTTACGTAGACTACAGCGAAAATAAGGGGAACGCAAATAGCGTAGCGTAGACGCTATTTGCGTTCCCCTTATTTTCGCCGTAGTCTACATAAATGTTTATGTAGACTAGACGTGCCAAAATAAGGAACGCAAATGGCGGTGCCCATGGGCGCCGCCATTTGCATATGCGCGGTTTTTGTTTTTGTTTTTTTACTCAGCCGTGATAGGCTACGTAAACATTTACGTAGCCTATCACGGCTGACTGCAGGGACGCAAACGGCGGCGGCTATGGCCGCCACCATTTGCGGCCCGGCCGGCCAGGATTTGTGGGTGGAGGGACGGAGCACCTCCCCCCCGGCCAGAATTTCGGGTGGAAGGGACGGAGCGCTTCCCTCCCCGGCCAGAATTTCAGGGGGGGGACGGAGCTCCTCCCCCCGCCAGAATTTCAGGGGGAGGGACGGAGTGCCTCCCCCCCACCGCAAATCAAATTTCATTCAAGGTAAGTGACTTTCGTACATCCCTAGCACCCCTCTGTTCTTTCCCCAGCTTCCCCAACAGCAGTTGCTGGTTCTGGAAAGCTGCCTGCCGTTTTAAATTCCCCACAATGCCCCTTAGGTCGTGATATGCCATCACTTTAGACCAGCCTTCCCCAACCAGGTGCCCTCCAGATTTTTTTTTTTGTACTACAACTCCCAGCATTCTTGACCATTGGCCATGCTGGCTGGGGCTGATGGGGGTTAAAGTTCAAGACATCTGGAGGGCACCACATTGGGAAAGGCTGCTCTGAGCATCCTGAGAAGTCATAAAGGTGGTTGGCTTTCCAGACTCAGGTGCTGCCAACAGGTAAGCTCACGACCAGCACCTTCACCTTGCCAGAGAAACCTCAAACTTGGAGTCAGCCCTGGACAGAGGTAAAAGGGAACAGTTCAATAATCAGCATCTTTAATGCAGGAGTACAGCTAGGGCTGGACTTTGGGGACAAATTCAAGGTCCTGCAATCCAGGTGGGGCCAAAATGACTTCCTAGAGAGTGGCAGGTGATAGGGGCAGCAGCAAACAGGCCCAACCTCAGCATCTGGGCAGGCAGGGGGCAGCTCACTGGGCATGTACATGGCTACAGATGCTCATTTTAATGTTTTTACATATATCCTTTTCTACAAGGAAGTGGTGCTTCTCTCCAAGTAAATGTGTTTTGCATGAGACGGTTAGATGCATACTCCATTTTATTCCTTAGTCATCATGGTGCTTTGATAAAAATGGGTTTAAAATGTAAAACTGTACAATGTTCATAGTATTTTTTTTTTTAAGATAAGAGTCTTTTTCCTCTTAACCTATCAGGAATATAGAAGCAGTTCTAATGTATGGAATGGAGGGGGCTGGAGAAGAGAAATATTAGTTGCGTACTTCACAACTGATTTATTGCACATGTTCATCTAAAGCAGGCATGGGGGGGCACATAAGAGTATTAAGTCCAGGGTGTAAAATAGCTGCTCTATGGGGGATGTACAAGAATTCTGTTTTCCATTTCCAAGACAGCGATCCTTGGCAGCATCCGGGGGGGGGGGGGGCATAGGATAGTTCAGATTCCTGGATCTGAGGTTGGAGTCAGCGCTCCAACCTCGGACCCAGGAGTCCAAGCTCCCTGCCCCCTCCCCCTCACAGCCACTATGGAGAGATGCCAGCTGCTTCTCTATGGTCACAAAACCAACCTTGGAGTATTCCAAGGGGGGAATGCTAAAGGGGGTGTTCCCATGAGCAGGGAGGGGAGGGGACTGGAAAGGATGGCTTCAAGGAATCCTCTGGCCTCCCAAGCCTCCTTTCCTCCCCCTCCCCGACACCTCAGCTAGATGAGCAAAAAAAGCCCATCTAGCTGAAATGTACAGCGGGAGGAGCGCAGAGGCAAACATCGCCTCTGCCACACCTCCCACTCTGCACTGGATGGCCATAAACCTCCAAGTTCAGAAGCTTACAGCCTTGTGCCCCAAATCTCTTAAAAATGCCCTGTTCACAACCCCAAATATGAGCACAAACAGGAGCACATGTTCTCCAAAAAAGATCGCAAATTCCCGAACTTGCATTCACATTTGGCAAATGTGCACTTTAAAAAATGTGCACTTTAAAAAATGCACATTTCAAAAAATTCATATTTTCGTGCTTTAGTCAATGGGGGGAAGGTGTGCACTTTTGAAAAATCCTCACTTTTCCCATTTGAAATGCATACTTTTCCCGTTCGAACAATGGGAAAACCAGGTCACAAATGAGTACAGGATCAAGCTGAACAAAGCTTTGAAACGAAGTTCAGAAAATTTTGGTGAGCTCAAGCATCCTTGGTTCACCCATCCCTATGCTCTATTGCCCTAAGGTAGAGATATCCTACAACAGAACATGTTCAATAAAACTAATGTATTTAAGGTTCATGAGGGAATTAGAAGAGCAGCTCCTCCTTGCTTAATAAGGTACATAAGCATAGGTTTCTTTCTCTTCAACTCATCAATAAATAATCCTGAAAAGTCAGGCTGTGGCTATTGGAATGTGTTTCCTTTCCAAAATGTTATAATTGTTTTGACTACATACATTAGACATAGCAATCTTCATTCAGGCCTTTGTTTTTATGGTCTTCTCACTGCTGTGGTTACTTTGAAGGATGTCCTTCAAGAGAGAATTCATAGATAGCTCCTAATGGAGCAACCTAACGATGGACTACTAAGATCATGTTATAGAGGGCTTCTCCTCTAGAGACCCCAACATCTTACTTGGGGGGATAAAACTTTAACTGCTGATTTTGACTTATAAAGACTGAATACAACTTATGTAGCTTCTCTATAATCCAAAGTAGTCTCCCAAATCAAATGTCATCTTGTCATATCAATAGTGATAATAAGCATTTCTAAAGTACTTTTTGAGTATTCAGATCACAGCACATTCATTATCTCAGTAATCTTAGGATAAGAGAGCAACTTGCTGAAGCCCGTCTAGTCAGTTAAGGGCTGAGATGAGATGTAAATCAAAGACTTCCTGGCTCATAGCTGACACTCTTAAGGAATGATCCTGTGGCCCCTAGACAGCATCTGAGGGGCCATAAGTTAGTTTGGATTCCCAGATCCGAAGTCCAAGACAGTGCTTTGACCTTGGAGCTGGTAATCAGAGCTCCGACCCTCCTCCCCCTCCCCATTGCAGCTGGTGCGGAAGGAACCATGCTCGCTGCCTCTTTGAGAGGCAGCCTTGGATTGGGGGGAAAGGGGGGAATTTCGCTGGGAGGGAAGGAGACTGGAGAGGCCAGGATATGAGCTATCCTGAGGCCTTTCCAGCCTCCTTCCTTCCCTCTCTGAGACAATTTTACTAGATGAGCAAAAAAGCCCATCTGGCAAAAATGCAGGGTAGGAGGATGGGGAGGCAGAGATCACCTCCATTACTCCTCCTGCTGTGCATAGGATGATCATACGCCTCTGAGTTTGGAGGCTTACATTCATCGCAATACAATTTCACCCTTAGTCACTATTGAATTGATTCCTCAAAACCCACACTTTCCAAGAACCCTTTGGCACAACTGCTGAGATTTCTTCCCTATGTGCAATGGAGAGCTAAAATACATGTTAAATTCATAGCACGTAGGTGAGCATAACTTTTTATTTTACTTTTATGTAAGCATGCAGGGGCACAATCTGGATTGGAACCACCACGTGTATGTATGGGGGAATTAAAGCTTCCCATCCAGCTGCTCTTTTTTTTTTTTTCAATCCTCCCCTGCCCCATTGGGAAAGAAAAACTCAATTGAATGGTGGTGATGGTGGTGATGTCTTTAGCCATGGTTCCAAGTTTTAACATACTTGAACATCTGCTCCTTTTTTCAGACATGGATGCCTGTGTCAATTGTCCAGATGACCAACATCCCAACATTGACCAAAATCAATGCATTCCCAAAGTTCTAAGCTACCTCTCTTACGCAGAATCTCTGGGGACCATCTTAGCTATCTTGGCTCTTTCCTCCTCCTTGATCACAACTTTGGTGCTTGGAACCTTTCTGAAGCACCAGGACACCCCCATAGTCAAAGCCAACAACCGGAGCCTCACCTACGTCCTCCTCAGCTCTCTGCTGCTTTGCTTCCTCTGCTCCTTGCTGTTCATTGGTCAACCTGGGAAGGTAACCTGCTTTCTCCAACCAACAGCTTTTGGCATCATCTTTTCTGTAGCCCTTTCCTCTGTGTTGGCAAAGACCATCACTGTGATCCTGGTATTCATGGCTACCAAACCGGGATCTGGGATGAGAAAGTGGGTTGGGAAAAGACTGCCGAACTCTATCATCCTTTTCTGCTCCTTTCTTCAAGCAGGAATTTGTACTCTTTGGCTAAGTACGTCGCCTCCATTCCCAGATACAGACATGCACTCGCTGGATGGGAAAATCATACTGGAATGCAATGAGGGCTCAGCTTCCATGTTTTACTGTGTCCTGGGCTATATGGGCTTCCTGGCCACTGTCAGCTTCACTGTGGCTTTCCTAGCCAGGAAGTTACCTGACAGTTTCAATGAAGCCAAATTTATCACCTTCAGCATGTTGGTGTTTTGCAGTGTGTGGGTGTCCTTTGTTCCAACCTACCTGAGCACCAAAGGAAAATATATGGTAGCTGTGGAGATATTCTCCATCTTATGCTCCAGTGCTGGGTTACTAGGTTGCATCTTTTTCCCTAAATGTTACATTATTGTGATTAAGCCTCAATTGAACAAGAAGGAGCAACTAATAAGGAGGAAAAAGTGAAATTATACATTTGTCTCTCTATTCTGCTTTTACAAACCTTTCTACATGAGGCTGTCATCGGCTGTTAATCCACAGTATCTACTTTCAGTTTCATTGCAGAATTGAGATTCAAGCACTACTCAAGAAGCATTTCCTTTCCTGCTTTTCCGCTACAAAACCTCTAAGTGGCACTGTGGCATAGCAAAATAGCACAAATACACACGTGAAAAATGCAGTTACTTTCACATTCACAAATTAATGCCGCATTTCCCCTGCTCTAAAAAAAAACTTGCTGAAAGTGCTGGTTAGACACAGAAGCTAAACTGGAAGGTCACAATGTCTTCTAAAGGACCCATAAATCACCATGAGTAGAGAATGACGAGCGCACAGTAAATGCATTGTATAGAAATGCCCCAGATGTATTTCTTTGGAAATTTCTAAAAACAATACTTCCTAAGCCACCTTGTGGGAAACCCAATCATTATGGTTAAACTGGTTTGGGACTGGTTTAAATGTATATTATCTTATTCTCTGAAAGAAGTTACTCTTTGAACTTGTGGTATGCAAGTCGTTAACCTCCAGGGCATCTCCTGCACTAAATGACCTTTATTCCATTATTAAATTGATTGGAGAGAATGAGGTATCAAATTACCCTGCTTGAGTTCTGTTTGAGTTCCCTCCAGAAAAAGGGAAAGCCTCAAGAAGAGGAGCGAGATCAATGAAACATATGGAAGACTCAGATAAGGGGGAGAAGGAGGGGGAAAGGGGATGGGGGAAAAGAAGCACATGTCAAGGGAGTCTGTCATGATCCTGCATTTAAAACAGAAGCAGAAAGCTTCTTTAAAATGTTCTTTAAAAGAACATTTTACTTTCAGCTGGCCTCCACATCTCCTTGAGCCTTGACACCCAAGCAGCCTCTCTTAATTTTACCTTCAACACACTTGAGGAGGTTGCTCAGTGTTTCCTCCACTATGTAGAACCCAACTGGAGGACCACAGTTGGTATCATGTAATCCAGAGAATTATCCACAGCTATTCTATAACATAATTTTGCCTCCCCAATTGGGGTGGCTCTTTGGTGTCTCTCTTGACTCATCTCAATAAAGATGAATATGTTGAAATGTTGAATTTTGTTTTATTACTGTTGTAAAATACTTTAAGGATAATGATGAAAACACTGTATACATGTATGTGTGTGTGTGTGTGTGTGTTTGTAAACTAAAGATAGTCATTCATATTTCTTTGCGCATGGGTAAAGTTGGCTCCAGGTTTTGTCATGCTTTGAACAGACCCAGTAAAGCCAATGGGACTTAAGTTAGATATGACTAAGAGAGCAATCCTGTCGGGATAGGTGGCCGCCTCCAAACTCAGAGGTGACCACCTATCCAATGCAGGTTGGGTGGAGCGTGATCTTCTCCTCTGCATCCTGGCCGCCCTGTATTCATGACTAGATGGCCAATTTTGGCTGTCTAGCCGCAGGACTTCAGAGCAGGGGAGGCCGGACGATGCATAGGAAGCATTGTATCAGCATTTCCACACACCCTGGCCCCTTCCAATCCCTGCGAACACCCCCTTTTGCCCCGCTCCATGCTGCTCTTCCAAACACAAAGCCCAAAGACAATCCGCACTGGCTACAATGGGGTGGGGGAGGAGCGTGGAGGTGGTTTTCCAGGAACCAACCTTGGAGTGCGGGCTCCGAGGTAGGTTCCTGAAAACCAAACAATCCTATGGCCTTCTAGGCACTGTCTAATGGCCATAGGATTACACCCTGGGTTAGATATGACTAACTTGATTTCTGTGGGTCTACTCTAAGCATGGCTAAGTCTAGATCCAACCCAGTCTGCTTAGGTGGGCTTTTTATCGGCCTAGGTTTTTATGCCAACTCTAATAGTTTTAATTTATCTTCTGTATTGTCTTTTTTGTTTTAAATCGTTCTTTTAATTGTTGTGAGTGTACTATTTTAATATTGTTAGTTGCCTTAAGCACTATTTTAAAGTGGAAATCCAAGATATAAAATTGTGCGTGTGTGTGTACAATTCATGATAGTTCTAATTATTATAACAATATAAATGTAGAATAGCAGTCTAAAAAGGTATAAAACTACAAAATTGCTAAAATTTTACACTTACAATGTAGAGAAACAACTATAAACATTAGTATTGGTATTACATCCAGGCAATAATAGGCTGACATTCAATCAAAAATCTTGGTTTCTGTTACTTTCCATCTCTCAATGTGATGCAT
Organism: Heloderma suspectum; assembly: GCF_057233095.1. NCBI lineage: Eukaryota > Metazoa > Chordata > Lepidosauria > Squamata > Helodermatidae > Heloderma > Heloderma suspectum. Next base: position 86,749,867 of record NC_139463.1, on the reverse strand, counting down.
TTAGATTAGTTAGGTGTGGCAACGGCCAAACATTCATAGAATCATAGAATCACAGAATAGTAGGGTCGGAAGGGGCCTACAAGGCCATCGAGGCCAACCCCCTGCTCAATGCAGGAATCCAAGTCAGAGCATCCCTGACAGACGGCTGTCCAGTCTCCTCTTGAATGCCTCCAGTGTGGGAGAGCCCACTAAATCCCTAGGTAATTGGTTCCATTGCCATGTTGCTTTAACAGTCAAGAAGTTTTTCCTGATGTTCAGCCGGAATCTGGCTTCCTGTAACTTGAGCCCATTATTCCGTGTCCTGCACTGATGATTGAAAAGAGATCCTGGCCTTCCTCTCTAAGACAACCTTTCAAGTACTTGAAGAGCGCTGTCATATCTCCCCTCAGTCTTCTCTTCTCAAGGCTAAACATGTCCAGTTCTTTCAGTCTCTCCTCATAGGGCTTTGTTTCCCGTCCCCTGATCATCTTTGTTTACTTATCTATTATTTTAAAATAAGGGTCTTGGGATATTATTTAAAAATAAGGGATTAAAATTGGGATTTTTCCAGTTTTAGCTATGACCAGTTTAGCAGCAGTTAGGAGATTAGAAACTATTACACAGTGTTTGGGGCATATTTAACTTAACAGTTTAATTCTACATATGCATGTCTACTCAGAACTAAGTCCCACTGAATTCAATAGGGCTTACTCCAAGTAAGAGAGTATGGGATCGCAGCCTTAATTCCAGAAGCATTTGTCAGGATCCTAGCGTTAGTTCATATCCAACCATTCCCTATCTTTTTTTTATTTGGGTCCAAGTTGCTTGAATAATAGGATACACAATCACCAAATCTGTAAATGTTCTGCTGCCCCTAAACCATATCTCCAACAAGCATCTGTGTTGTTTTTCAAAATTGTGTTCATTTTACGTGGTGTCAAAACCCCAAAATATTTTACCTTATGGGGGTGGAGGGCGGGGTGTCTTTTAAATTGACACATACAGAATTGATTGCTTCTCAGGAAAGTGCCAGTTTTCATTCAGTCTACTTGTTTATTTATTAGATTTATATCCTGCCCTTTCTCAAGCAGCTCAAGGCAGTGTGCGTGGTTCTGCTGCCCATTTTTAGCATCACAACAACCCTGTGAGGTAGGTGAAGCTGAGAGATAGTGACTGGCCCAAGTGAGTTCCATGGCTGACTGGGGATTTGAACCTGGGTCTCCCCAGTCCTCTGACCTTCTAACCATGAACTGTTCTCCCAACAGGTCTTAAAATAGTCCCCTTATGCAAGTTAATTGGTAAGTTTTTAGTCGCAGTACTCTGGAGTTTACAGTTGTTGCCAATAGTCTTTCAGACTCTGTGAAATGAGTTCTAAGGAAACCCTTCGTGACCTAATTACTAGTCCCAGACTACAAATCTATAGAAACTTAACCTTGGAGCAAGTGCCATAACTCATTGGGTCTTACTTCTGAGATGACATGTATAGGATTGCACTGTCATGCTTTGACTGCAAAAACTGAAAACACTCTGGTTGTTCAGATTCAATGTTTTTCTTTTGATCATCCCAGCTCTTACACTGTTGTGCCTTCAAAATATTACAGAATGTTAGTATTCCATGTTTTCCCCGGAAGGAATCTTTATTAGTAATAGGGGGAAATGGTGTTAATTAAAGATAATGATGGCCTTCAGTATTTTCCAAGTTTAGTCCAAATTTGTAGTGTTGCTAAAATCAATAGATTTCAATATATCGTGCTCCATTTGTTCCAAAACATCCCTTCAAATATAGGTTTATCAACGGCATGGGGGGGGGGTCACTACGGAGAGTGCAGCAACCGGTGAAGCAGCAGCCATATTGGAGAAAGGAGATGAGGAGGAAGTCAGTGTTACTAAAAAGAGCAAGGGAGGGTGAGTTTGGGTTGAAGAGTAGAAAAGGTGATGGCAAAAACTCTAGTTCAAAGCATAGGATTTACATTCAGATGAGGGGGGCAGGTCAGACCCCAAATCTTCATGGGGTTGGCATTCATTTCATAATGAATGAAAAATGGAGCACCTCTGGTTCAGCAAATGCCATGGGTAATGAATGAGTACGTATGGGTACAAATGGGCTGTTTTTATTCTCCCATCTGTACCCATTTGTCACTCACCATTTTATTTTCTCAGAATGCCTCAGACATGGCAACACTCAGAAACATTCTGGAAAAAAATGGCAGCTGCAAGAGGGGGCCTTTTTGTGGCAGCTGCCATTCCCCATGCCATTCCAGAGTGCCCTGGAACAATGCAGAGCTTGAGGCATGACTACTCAAAATGGCTATATACCTCCTCCAGTATCAGAGGGCTTTTCTACATGAGGCTTTTAACGCGCACTATTACCAAAGCTTCTCCTTCTGGATACTTTGCAGGATTCAGCTTGGCTCCTTTACACATGTTTTTTTCCACTGTTTTCCCCCTTCTTTTCTGCATGTTCCATTACACAACCACTAGGTGGTGCTGTGATGTAGCAGAATTGTGCAATTGCGCTACATTTCTATAGCACCATTCAGAAAAAATACTAGACTTCCCTCGTTAGGAAAAAAAACATGATAATAGTTGCAAAGCATGAAAGAGGTCCTGGAGGAGGAGGAGGATGTGTAAAGGACCTGCAAACTACAGTGAGTGAGCAATCGTGAGTGCACAATAAAAGCCTCCTGCAGAAAGGCTCAGAGGCAGTATGCCTTTGTGTACCAGTTGCTTGAAAATGTAAACGCTCATGTCCTACTCGTGGGCTTCCCACAGACAGCTAGTTGCCCACTGTTGGAACGGAATGCTGGAGAAGATGGAACCTTGGTCTGATTCAGCATGGTAGTAATTTTGGGGTGTGATGCACCCTCCCTCCCCCCTGACGGGTTCCAGAGGGGAATTGGCCCACAGACCTCCAGAAGTTGCCCTCCCCTAACCCTTAACATGATCTGCTGTCAAGTTCTTTTACAGCAAATAACCCCTTTTTCACATATCTCTTTTGCTCCTGGGTATGCAAGTGGAGCCAGGCAGCACCTCTCACTTGGCTAGGTTGGCCCGTGGCCCTGCAGTTGCTAACCCCTATGTTCCATTAAAGAATAATCTTTAAATTGTTCTCTGTAGTAACTGGGTCATGACTAACTTAAGTCCCATTCATTTCCATGGGTCTACTCTAGGTAGTACTTTAGTTGGATTCTACCCACTGACTCCATGGGGGAAAACTATTCATGAGCACTGGCCCACCAACTGCTTCAGGTGATTCTTCTTTAAAACCTTTAATAAGCTTTAAGAGTAAATGTCTGGGATGGCATGGAGAAAACCTGAGAGACAGCATCCATACTGGGAAGTTTAAAGTGATCTCCCCAAGGTGACCATATCATAAGCTCTGCGGGCCATGAGAACCCACCAGACCTTGAGATAGTCCCTTAGAAACAAGGACAAACAGAATGCTGAGGGGGTGGGTGGGGAGCCTAGATTATGTGGGGAAAGGGTAGCTATGTTGCAAGCTGCCTTGTTTGCCTCGTTTATTCAGCCCACGATATACAACTTTCCAGGCCACCATATTTGGCTGTTTGGAGAACAAGTTCTCCAGGGCCTAGCAAGGCTAGAAGAGACAATGGAACTCTCTGACTGACACTGAGTCAGCAGCACAAAGCTCTGGTCTGCCTTAGTCAGAGGCATTACCTGTAACCCATGTTTATCTGAATCCTACACACACACACACACACATCCCTTTATCTCCTGCCTTTTTCTTCATCTTGCAAAGAACCCAAGGGACATCTGAGGCAGGGAAGCTTATACCCATAAGCCTCCCTGCCTCCTGGAACCCTGCACAATCAGGGTTCCAGGGAAGCCTACACATGTAGGCTTCCCTGGCTCACATAGACAGGCTCTGCTTTTAACCTCTACTGAGTAGAGGAGCAGGCACAGGCTAGTCTAGAACAATCACAAAGCTAGACACAAAAAGGGAAAAGAGGCTATGGAAGGACAAGACTCTCCAGTGGTGGTGACCTGCAAGGTGTGTGCGATGTTTGTTTTCTTGCCGGAGAACAACATGGCCTACACCTGCAACAAGTGCAAGTTGATCACGCTGCTGGAGGAAAAAGTAAGTGGACTGGAGTGGCGACTGTCGACCCTCCGGGGAATAAGAGAACACAAAGAGTTCTTGGACAGAATGGGGGAACTACAGCAGCAAAGTGAAGACCAGAAGCTTGAAGAGCAACAGCAAGATGAGGCTGTGGGAAATGCTGAGGTGAAGAAAAATGGAATAGAGGATACTCCTTGGAAAAGGGTGACAGGAGAAGAAGAACTAGATGCCACTCTGCACCGGTGGAAGCAGTGGAGCTGTGGAACTGATTCCAGGTACTTGCAGATGAGACTGGAGGACAGCCTGCAGAGGAAGAATCACAGGGGAACCTGCATGAGAATGAGCAAGAGGCTAAAGGTCAGTCAAACAGAGGCGATGAAACCCAGGCCTACAAGAAGAAGAAGAGAAGAGTGGTAGTAGTGGGAGACTCCTTGCTGCGTGGGGTCGAGAGCCAAGTATGTCGCGAAGACCCATGGACTCGCCAGGTATGTTGTCTCCCAGGAGGACAGATTAGAGACGTGACTGAAAGGTTGCCTGCACTCATAAAGCCCACTGACAGGTATCCCTTTCTTCTCATCCATGTGGGAACAAATGATCCCGCCAAGCGGAGCTACGAAGCGATCACGTCAGACTTTGAAGCTTTGGGAAGGAAACTCAAGAACTTTGGGGCCCAGATAGTTTTCTCATCCATCCTTCCAGTAGTTAGAAGAGGGATAGAAAGGGAACGAAAAATACTCCGGGTGAATGACTGGCTACGAAGGTGGTGCCGACGAGAGAGATTTGGATTCTGGGACCACGGGCTATACTTCCTGGAAGATGGGCTGTTGGCTAGGGATGGGTTGCACCTCACAAAGGATGGGAAGAATGTGTTTGGCCACAGCATGAAGAACTTCATCAGGAGGGCTTTAAACTGAATCCTACGGGGAAGGGAGATGTAATGTTGGGGGTAACGATGGACATAGGCGCATGCACTGCAATGGAGAGAACAGCTCTGAGAGCACCCAATAATAGTCTTCAGACACATGTAGGAAGAAAGCCAGACTATGAAGCACATGGTCTTCGATGTCTATATACTAATGCCCAGAGTATGGGAAACAAACAGAACGAACTTGAACTCTTAATACAAGAGGGAAATTATGACCTGATAGGTATAACTGAGACTTGGTGGGATGACTCTCATGACTGGAATACAGCAATTGAAGGATATCACTTGTTCAAAAAGAACAGGAGGAACAGAAAGGGAGGTGGGGTTGCACTGTATGTGAAAAATACATATCTCTGCACAGAAATACAGGAGGAGGAGCTTGGTAGCCCCATCGAGAGCATCTGGGTTGAAATAAATGGAGCAAAGAATAAAAGGAACCTGGTGGTCGGAGTCTACTACCGGCCACCCAATCAAGGAGAAGACAAGGATGAAACTTTTGAAAAGCAAATAGCCAATGTTTTAAGGAAGCATGATGTAGTAGTAATGGGGGACTTCAATTTCCCCGATATTTGTTGGGAGACAAATTCTGCAAAACATGGCCCCTCCAGGAAATTCCTGACTTGTGTGGCGGATAACTTGCTCCTACAGAAAGTAGAGGAAGGAACTAGAGGATCGGCTATCCTTGACTTGATCCTAACCAACAGAGATGACTTAGTGGATAAAGTAGCAGTTACAGGAACTCTGGGGGAAAGCGACCATGTTGTACTTGAGTTCTTGGTTCTAAGGGAAGCAAAAGCCGAGTGTAGTCAAACACGTACCCTGGATTTTAGGAAAGCTGATTTTCATAAACTCAGAACAATGATCAGTAAGGTCCCATGGCAAGCAATGCTAGCGAGAAAAGGAGTCCAAGATGGGTGGGAGCTTTTAAAAAAGGAAATTCTCAAGGCGCAATCACAAGCAATTCCAACAAGAAGAAAAGGTGGAAGACGACAGAAGAAGCCAATGTGGCTTCACAATAAGCTTAGGGATGACCTGAAAACAAAAAAGGACACATATAGGAAGTGGAAAGAAGGCCAAGTAACAAAGGAAGAGTACAGGCAGATAGCACAGAATTGCAGGGATGGCGTCGGGAAGGCTAAAGCTGAGAATGAGCTGAGGTTAGCGAGGGATGTTAGAAACAACAAAAAGGCTTTCTTCAGCTACGTGCATAGTAAAAGGCAGAGGAAAGAAATGTTGGTTCAGCTATTAAATAAGGATGGCAAAACGATAACAGATGACAAAGAAAAGGCAGAGGTGCTCAATTCCTACTTTGGCTCAGTCTTCTCCCAAAAGAGGGTCTATGACCCCCCTGGCAAAGGCGAAGTACAGGCTGAAGGGGCAGGATTGCAGCTTGAGATCGACAGGCATATGGTCAAGGAACACCTCATTACTTTGAATGAGTTCAAATCTCCAGGGCCAGATGAACTGCATCCTAGAGTCATAAAGGAACTGGCAAAAGAACTCTCAGAACCGCTGTCTATTCTCTTTGAGAAATCATGGAGGACGGGGGAAGTGCCAGATGACTGGAGGAGGGCTAACGTTGTCCCTCTCTTCAAAAAGGGTAAAAAGGAGGAACCTGGGAACTACAGACCAGTCAGTCTGACATCAATCCCTGGGAAAATTCTGGAGCAGATGATAAAGGAATCCATCTGGAAGCACCTTGACAACAATGCCGTGATTACTCGAAGCCAACATGGATTTGTCAAAAACAAGTCCTGCCAGACAAATCTGATCTCATTTTTTGATCAAGTAACCTCCCTTGTAGACCGTGGGAATGCTGTAGACATCATATACCTCGACTTCAGCAAAGCTTTCGACAAAGTGCCCCATGATATCCTGATGAGCAAACTAGCTCAAAGTGGGCTAGATGAAACAACGATCCGGTGGATCCACAGTTGGCTACAGAATCGGACTCAAAGAGTGCTTCTCAATGGGACCTTCTCAAACTGGGGAGAGGTAACGAGTGGGGTACCGCAGGGCTCAGTCCTGGGCCCAGTGCTCTTCAACGTTTTTATTAACGACTTGGAAGAGGAGGTGCAGGGAATGCTGATCAAATGTGCAGATGACACAAAATTGGGAGGGATAGCTAATACTTTGGAAGACAGAAACAAAATTCAAAGTGATCTGGATAGACTGGAGCACTGGGCAGAAAACAACAGAATGACATTTAATAGGGATAAATGCCAAGAGAGACTGAAAGAACTGGGCATGTTTAGCCTTGAGAAGAGAAGACTGAGGGGAATGATAGCACTCTTCAAGTACTTGAAAGGTTGTCACAGAGAAGAAGGCCAGGATCTCTTCTTGATCATCCCAGAGTGCAGGACACGGAATAATGGGCTCAAGTTACAGGAAGCCAGATTCCGGCTGAACATCAGGAAAAACTTCCTGACTGTAAGAGCAATACGACAATGGAACCAATTACCTGGGGAGGTGGTGGGCTCTCCCACACTGGAGGCCTTCAAGACGAGGCTGGACAGCCATTTGTCAGGGATGCTCTGACTTGGATTCCTGCATTGAGCAGGGGGTTGGACTCGATGGCCTTGTAGGCCCCTTCCAGCCCTACTACTATTCTATGATTCTAGACGTTCATGCTAACACCTGGATGGCAGGGGTATCTGTGCACTGGTGGGGGCAGAGGCACTGCCCAGCAACCCCTTTCTACCCATGCTGTTCTATCACACAAGTGATGTGTGAAGGAGGCCATAGTAATTCAGAATGCAGTGACTGAGAACCCATAGTGGGAACCCAGGACCAACAAGTCCAAGTCTAGCAGTCTGCCCACTATGCCACAAGGACTCTGTATGTCAGATCATGGTAAGGCTTATTTGATCGTTCTCTTAACTATTTATAATATTTGTATACTGCCCAGTAGCACCCAGAAATGCACTACATAGCCATGAAAACAGAAGGAGTCAAAAGACAATAGTACCAAACACAGCACTTGCCATATGTATCAGCTGGGGTTGCACGGGCTGGAAGAATCGAAGAAGGCTGAAGTGGGGCAAAAAGTTGTAAGGATGTTCCAGCAGGACTTCACTATCTAAAATCCTCTGTGGGGTGGGATAAGGGTTTCAAACCACTAACTCTGAATTCATATTTATGAATGAAACAAATATGCTTCATTTAATATATAATGTATATGTAATGTGTGTATATGTAATGTATCTGTAACATGTGTAATGAATACATGCCATATATTTATAAGGTAAAGCTACCCTGCCATGGCTTACCATCTTACATAACCATCTAATTCTTTTCTTTTTTTTTAATAAGCAGTCACTGTATTATAACTCATTACATTTTTTAAAACGTACGTATATTTCTACCCCACCTTTCCATCTAAAGCAGGGCTGGGAAACTGTGGCTCTCCAGGTGTTTTGGCCTGGAACTCCCATCAGCCCTCATCATTGGCTATGCTTGCTGGGGCTGATGGGAGTTGTAGGCCAAAACAGCTGAGGGCCGCAAGTTGCCCACCCCTTCCATCAGAAAGGCTGTGCGTGCACACACACTTTTAAAACACTTCAAATACTTTTTTTTTTATTACAAAAGCACCAAATAAAATTAGTTTAAAAAATGTAGACAAGGTACTGAAACGAAACTGAGCAGATTAAATGCCCGGTGACCTGTGGCTAAAAGGCTGGCTTTTGGCTTATGTCTTGTACTGGCCAACGGCAACCTGTTCCTAGCAGGTCATATGCCACTTGACTTTGTAACTTCAAAGGAGAAAATAATCGATGTAGGGTTTCAGGAGGAATCCCAGAAATTGCATCATGTCTGGGACCACAACAAAAGCCTACACTCTAGGGAAATGCCACTTATGCATCCTACCATTGTCAAAATTACTGTTCTCCTGCTAGCCAATGGATTTCTAGGAGTCACCACCAAGAACAATAGCAACAACAGTATCTGAAAGGTGCTATAAAAACCCCACATGTTGTTTAGACCTGGAGGTAGGGGTAGTCAGGTACCCAACAGTATTTTATACGACTCTTTCCCCTTTTATATTTAAGCAATCTTTTCAAGCTGATTTCCCCACGATCTGTAACACAACAATACATATCTGGGGTTACTCTGCACCTAAATCTAACATATACAAGAGGTATTGTCTCTCATTCTCTTTGTCACTCTCCCACACCATATTACCACAAGATCGATTTATGCTCTTTTGGACAAACTTGGGATATAGGCCTCCTTCCTCCACTGCCACAGGTGTTGTTCCTAGTTTCCATTTTTTTAAAAGTCTGATTCAGTATTCTCAGCATCCCCCTCCACACATATACACACAAGCAAAGTCAGTGATATTTGTAGCTGTACAGTTAACGGAGAGGATTTCAAAGGACGGAACCTACACTGGGTCAATCCAGCAACCCAGATATCCTGAGAGGAGCATATGAGAGGAGGTAGAGAGAAGATGCTGTGTAGAGCCAAGGATTAATAAAAGGTAACAAAAGGAAGCCTTATTAAAAGCAAGACGGAGGCACTGGTGCAGGAGAGATAATGCTGTAAATGGAAATATGGGAATCTGCATTTGGAGGGGATGTTTTGTCACCTGGATGGTGCTGTTACTGGTGTTGCTGCTTGCACTGCTGTGTCATACTGTATGCAAGACACATTCTATTAACTGTACCATATACAGCGATCCCCTCCCTATTCCTCATCAATTTTATCAGCCAGGAGACCTTGTCATTGGTGACATTGCTGCTCACATCTTCTTCTTCTATGAAATTCCATTGTTCATGGAAAAGCCCACACAGAAGTTGATTGACAGACATATGTAAGGAGTCCTTTCTTTTCTTCCTCTAACATGTTCTGTTCATGATAAATGAGAGCAGGAAATAATTAAACAACACACACCTTTAGCAACACTTGACTTACCTTTCAGCATGAAAAGTAGCACTCGGGGAGATATTTTGGGTTCTCGGTCATTTTATTCTATTTCCCCTGCCTTTTACTTTCTTGCTGGGCACATAACATTCCACAGGGTAGTTCTCCTGTAGAAGCCCCATTGCAATGAATGAAACCTGTGCAATTCTATGGGGCTCATGCAGAAGAACCTGATGGTGGATTGTGTCCTGCCTTTAATTCATTTTTGATGTACAATTCCTGTATTTTTAACACTTCATTCCTTCTCATCTTCTGCCTCCATTTTGGTCTCCTCCATCCCTTTCAATGTTTTGTTCTTTTGAGAATATTACATTTGACAAATACCGTAATCTTTTCTTCTGACTACAATTTTCACCCCTGTGATTTTCTCTGCCCAATTTGGGGCCTTTTCATACATTACACAGGGGCAAACCAAGATTTGGTACTTGCGGGGGGAGGTATAGGGAGCTACCTACAGCCAATCCTGGCCCAATAAGGTTTGTTCATATAGATATAGATATAGATGTGAGATGCCATTCTCCTACCTCCATATATCTCTGATTTTTGATAGGGGATATTATCACTTCACTTGCTTAAACTGACTTCATTTTATTGTCTGTTTCCTGTTTTACTGAACTGGTTGGTACAGAGATTCACAGTGATAAGCATATATCGTTTGGAATTCCAAGAAAAGCAGTGATATGTCAAGAAAGTCATGCTCTACATTCCCTGTCTCCTTAGAATTGGCTCATCTGCTTTGTGCTGTGTTGTTTCTGGGTAGAAAGAGAATGACTCTAATGGGGTGCAGGAAGGAGTTTATTAAATGCAAGGATGGTACCAAACAACCCATTACAAGCATTTAGCTCTTGGTTAGCTGAAAACCTATCTTAGAATTCTTCCTTTTTTTTTTGCTTGCTCAAAAGTCCTGCTGTCTCCTGCAAGAACTTCATTCTGTATTTCTATGTAGCTTTTTATGCTGCACCTCAGACTTAAAAACTGAGCTGTGGTATAGAGCCAGTGGCAGGGAGAGTGTGTACTTAGACTGCTTATATACCAAGTTAAGGACCAACTGATAGACAGAAAGCACTAAGTACTTGTTTTCACTGTTACACACCATCACCTGCTAACTTCTGCAGATCAAAGAGCCGTTAGAAGCAGAGCTAAAATTGCCAAATCAAAAGCTGGCAACCCTACATGTGCTGATGAGGTGTACAAGCGCACTCTTTATTCTTTGGTGAAACCACCTGTAACTCTCATTGCAGTTCAGTGCCAAAGAAATACCAGCACATCCTGGCTTTGGCATTTGCTGTTAAAGAGATCAATGAGAACTCCAGACTCCTACCAAACATCACTTTGGGCTTCCACGTCCTCAACAGCTACTACGTTGCAAGGACAACCTACAAGGCCACCCTCAGCCTGCTTTCCACAAGACACAGGTTTGTCCCCAACTTCAAGTGTGATACCCAGAACAATTTAATTGCTGTCATTGGAGGGCTTGTGTCTGAAACCACTGCCAATATGGCCACCATCTATTCCATCTACAAGACTCCACAGGTAGGCCATATGCAAGGGGTATGAGTATTCCTCATCTGTGGCACACAGTCCAGTCATTCTTGAATAAGACTGATTATATAGGTCCTTCTCAAACTAGTTTCTGCCCTTGCATTAGGGCTGAAATGGCGGTCACCCTGATGGATGACCTACACAAGAAGTTAGGCAGGGGGAGTGTAACCTTGTCAAGTCTACTGTATCTCTCAGTGGCATTGGATAGCCATTGTATAGATGGGATGGGCTGAGGGGCATGGTTTTGCAATGGCTCTGGTCTTCCCTGGAGTGGCATTGTGGCAGTCACAGAAACTGGTACTAGAAGACTTCTTCTCCACCCTGTAGCCATAGGTCTATAAGGTGTTGCAAGGATCCCTCTTGTCTCCCATGCTGCTGAACATTTACATGAAACTGCTGGGTAAGGTCATCTGGAGATTTGGCCTTGATAATCATAAACATTTAGATGATACCCAGCACTGACTCATTATTTTCTGCTACTCCTGGAGCAGGCAGGCAGGGGGGTGCTTGGGAAGTCTTGAACTGGCTTTGGCATTAGTATTGGACTGGATGGGGGCAAGCAAGCTGAAATCATAATGTAGAAAACATAGAGGTACTGTTGATTGGTGGCACTGATGATCTGGGATTATGTTTATGGCCTGTTTCAGAATAGGTTTGCAGTCCCCCTAACAAACCACTTTGTAGCTTGATGGATGCTCCTGGAGCTAACCTTGCTCTTAGATTGGCAGGTGGTAGCAGAAAACAAGTGTCTTTTATCAGCTTTGGCTGGTATGTCAAAGAGAAATCAGACCTGGATTCAGTCATTCATGAACCATTGTGTGTGGATAACAACAAACTGTGGCAAATTCTTAAAGAGATGGGAGTACCAGACCACCTTACCTGTCTCCTGAGAAACCTGTACGAGGGTCAAGAAGCAGCAGTAAGAACCAGACATGGAACAACCGATTGGTTCAAAATTGAGAAAGGAGTATGACAAGGCTGTATATTGTCGCCCTGCTTATTTAACTTATGTGCAGAGTACATCATGAGAAACGCCGGGCTGGATGAATCACAGGTTGGAATTAAGATTGCCAGGAGAATTATCAACAATCTCAGATGTGCAGACGATACCACTCTAATGGCAGAAAGCGAAGAGGATCCAAAGAGCCTCTTGTTGAGGGTGAAAGAGGAGAGTGCAAAAGCTGGTTTGAAACTCAACATTAAAAAACTAAGATCATGGCATCTGACCCCATCACTTCCTGGCATATAGAAGGGGAAGAAATGGAAGCAGTGACAGATTTTATTTTCTTGGGATCCAAGATCACCACAGATGGTGACTGTAGCCATGAAATTAAAAGACGCTTGCTCCTTGGGAGGAAAGCTATGGCAAACCTAGACAGCATAGTAAGAAGCAGAGACATCACCTGGCTGACAAAGGTTCATATAATCAAAGCTATGGTTTTCCCAGTAGTAATGTATGGCTGTGAGAGCTGGACTATAAGGAAGGCTGAGCGCTGAAGAATTGATGCTTTCGAACTGTGGTGCTGGAGAAGACTCTTACGAGTCCCCTGGACTGCAAGGAGGTCCAATCAGTCAATCCTAAAGGAAATCAACCCTGAGTGCTCATTGGAAGGACAGATACTGAAGCTGAAGCTCCAATATTTTGGCCACCTAATGTGAAGAGAAAACTCTCTGGAAAAGACCCTGATGCTGGGAAAGATTGAAGGCAAAAGGAGAAGGGGACAGCAGAGGATGAGATGGCTAGATAGCATCACTGATGCAATGAATATGAACTTGAGCACACTCCGGGAGAGAGCGGAGGACAGGAAGGCCTGACGTGCTATGGTCCATGGGGTCATGAAGAGTCGGACACAACTTTACGACTGAACAACAATTCTCTCTGTGTGAGGCTGATTTGGGAGATGGTTTGGAAGCATTTGCTGGTTCAAAAATATGGACCAGACTATTAACTGGAGCCAGCAGGCCAGATCATGTCAACCCTGTATTAAGCCATCTTCAATAACTTCACTCTATTATTTCTTTTTGAGTTCAATTCAAGTGCTGGATTTAAATTGTAAATGGTCTGTCTGGGACCAGGATATCTTAAGATCCAGCTCCTCCAACCAACCAGTCTGAACAATGAGTTGACCATTACAGGGCTGTTCCATATCCTGCCCACCCGTTGGGCACCAAAGCTCTGGAATGCCTTCCCAAAGGAGGTCTGCCCACTCCCATCTCTTTACATGTCTTCTGGCAGGCAGTAGAAACTGCTTTATTTTGTATTTGTTTTATTTCAGTGGGCCTCTGGCCCTTTTAATGAGCATTTTGGCTAAGCTAGTTCTCTATTTCTTTATCTTTTGAATCTTTTGATTATATTTATAGATGTTTCAAATGTTGTTGGCCATGGTGGTCAAAGTTTAGATGGTAAAGCAGAGAGTAAATGACTGGAAGTCAATCAGGAAACATTTTCTTGTAATCCAAATGGGGACACAATCCCCACATATTTTCTTTCAGCTCACTTATGGATCATTTTCCCCGGTGCAAGGTGACACAACTCTATTCCCTTCCTTGAACCAGATGGTCCCAAATGAAGCCTATCAGTACATAGGGGTCATCCGCTTACTGAAGCATTTTGGATGGATGTGGGTCGGACTCGTTGCCGTGGATGATGACAATGGAGAAAACTTTTTGCAGACAATACAACCACTGCTTTCCCAGAACGGTATCTGTGATGCCTTCACATTAAGGACTCCAAAACGGGCTTATATGGAGGGGATAGCAGAATCATTGTTAACTCTGCTGGAACAATATCCAGTTCTCTTGGACAGGAAAGCCAATGTATGTTTTGTATATGGGGAACCTCCAACTATGCAGGTTTTGAGAATGTTGCTGTTTACAGCAGAATTATCTCTATCAGCTGCTTTAGGAAAAGTGTGGGTTGTTACATCTCAATGGGAATTTGCGTCACTATCCATTCAAACGATTTGGGATACAGAACCCTTCCATGGTGCTATATCCTTCACAGTTCACTCAAATGAACCACCGGGATTCCAACCATTTCTTCAGATCATAAAACCTTCCTGGTCCAAAGAGGATGGTTTTATCCAGGATTTCTGGGAGCAAGCATTTGGCTGCTCTTTGGGAAGTTCTCATGAGCACAGTCCAATTTGCACGGGAGTGGAGAAACTAGAGAGCATTCCTGCCATTCTGTTTGAAATGAACATGATTGGCCACAGTTATAATGTCTACAATGCTGTCTATGCTGTGGCACATGCTTTGCATGCCAAGTATGTCTCCAGATTCAAACATAACAGATCAACAGAAGGACAGAGGATGGTGTTTCAAAATGTAGAGTCATGGCAGGTAATTAAAACTTAAACACACAAATCTTTTTTTAAAAAAAGTAGATTGGCATATTATCCAGAGAGCCAGTGTGGTGTAGTGGTGAGAGTGTTGGACTGGGAGATCCGGGTTCTAGTCCCCACTTGGCCATGGAAGCTCACTGAGTGACTTTGGGCCAGTCACAGACTCTCAGCCCAACCTACCTCACAGGATTGTTGTTGTGAGGATAAAATGGAGTGGAGGAGGACCATGTAAGCTGCCTTGGGTTCCTTGGAGGAAAAAAGGTGGGATATAAATGCAATGCAATAAAATAAAATAATCCAGACAACGATGGAGCTCTGCCCAATATGACTACACAAAAAATTGCTCCAAAAGCTTTCTCACACATTTTTTCAAATGAATTTGGTGAACTAGTGCCAGTCTTGTGATCAAATATTGAAAGGTTGTTTATATATAATTGTGCTGGGTACCACTGAATTTTAAAACAATAGTTCCTTCCATCTCAAACTCCAAAGGGGGAAATGGCAGCATTCTAGCACAATAAAGCCAATGTATATGCAGTGTCAAATAGATCTAAGAAAGCCAAGACTTTATAACCTTCATTGTAAAGATCTCAGCGCCACTTTATTTTCTCTTTCATCCTAGATCAATAGCTTTCTAAAGAGCATCTTGTTCAACAACAGTGCCGGAGACATTGTGCATTTTGATGAAAATAGAGAATTGGTTGCCGGTTTTGATGTTACAAACTGGGTAACTTTCCCAAATAACTCTTTTGTGAGAGTAAAGGTTGGAAGACTGGAACCTCAGGCTCCTCCAGGCCAGGAATTAACGATTAATGATGACGAAATCATCTGGCATAGAAGCTTTAACCAGGTGAAACGTAGCTGTAGCCTATTAGGGGAAATAGCCATTTCAGACTTCTACCTGTCCTTAAGGTTGAAATTGTGCTGAGTTTCACTGAATTTGGAAACCATAGGTGCTTCCCTTACCTGTAAAGAAGCAAGGCAAAATTATGAGATCTGTAACACAACAGTAACACCTTCCTTGGTCTTATTACAGTGGAACAGACATGTGGTCAATAGACTTTTTCTTAAGGCTTCTCTCCCTTTATGTTTCTGGACAGGTGATGCCCCTTTCTGTTTGCAATGACAATTGCTATCCTGGCTACAGCAAGAAAAAGAAGGAGGGAGAGAAATTTTGTTGCTATGGTTGTGTACTTTGTTCAGAAGGGATGATCACTGACCAGAAGGGTAGGGGACGTAATGCACAGTAGGTCAGCCAACTGGCCATTCAATATTCCAGTTTGACCAGTTCTTCTGATTGATTTCTGATATGCAGAAATCAGGAGGTGATGTTTTTCATGGCAAGGGGATGAACCTCATCACTTGTTCAGTGCTGCCAACCAAACTTTTGTTAAAAGCACAGCTATCCTACAATAGCTGATCTTCAATAAAACTAATATCATAATGTATCTCACAGTCTGTGATCTGGAGGGAATGGGAATGACTTAATTTAACCAAGTTATTTTCCAAAATATCAGTTGGTTTTTCCAGTCAAATCGGTTTTTCCAAGCCCAATCTAAATTTGGAAGCCCTATCAATGGGAACACCACAGATTTTCTACATGCCTGTAAACACTGAATGAAGCTATTCATCGGCTGTTAATACAGTGTATCTCCTTTTAAGATCTGAGAATTGAGCACTACACTCACTACACAAAGTGTATGTCCTTTCCTGCTTTTCTGCTAGATAACTCTAGGTAGCATTATGCAAATACACAGTGAAACGAGAGGTTTCCTTTGCTTTCGCAATTAAATGCTGCAACTGCTGTGCTCCAAAAAATCTAACCAAAACTGTTAGTTAGACACAGAAGCAAAACTGGAGGGTCATGATGTTGTTTAAAAACCCATAAACAACCATGAGTAGGGAGTAATAAGTGCATGATAATAATAATTTTTTAAAAACATGTGTAAAGGAGCCTAATCCTACAAACCAACCAGAAACAGAAGCCTTGGTAAAGTGGCGGGTTAAAAGCCTCATGTACAAAGCCAAATGTGTGTACATAAGCCTGCATGTACATAATGAGCTGATTGTATATTTTTATCCTGTTTACTCTCCCCTCCATCTTCATTCCCCCCCCCACACACACACACCCCTGTATTGCCTGCCCTATGTTGAAATTTGTATTCTAAGCTTCTCAAGGCACAGATCAGACCATTGAGATTGGCAGTGCTAAATAAACAATACTAATACAACAAATAATAGGTGTCATAGTCGAAATGAATAACAGCTGTTTCAAATTAATTTATTGAGGATATTGATCAAAGCCTGGAAATGTTTCTGTTCTTTCAGACATGGATGCCTGTGTCAATTGTCCAGATGACCAACATCCCAACATTGACCAAAGTCAATGCATTCCCAAAGTTCTAAGCTACCTCTCTTACACAGAATCTCTGGGGACCATCTTAGCTATCTTGGCTCTTTCCTCCTCCTTGATCACAACTTTGGTGCTTGGAACCTTTCTGAAGCACCAGGACACCCCCATAGTCAAAGCCAACAACCGGAGCCTCACCTACGTCCTCCTCATCTCTCTCCTTCTTTGCTTCCTCTGCTCCTTGTTGTTCATTGGTCAACCTGGGAAGGTAACCTGCTTTCTCCGACAAACAGGTTTTGGCATCATCTTCTCTGTGGCCCTTTCCTCTGTGTTGGCAAAGACCATCACTGTAATCCTGGTATTCATGGCTACCAAACCAGGATCTGGGATGAGAAAGTGGGTTGGGAAAAGACTGCCGAACTCTATCATCCTTTTCTGCTCCTTTCTTCAAGCAGGAATTTGTACTCTTTGGCTAAGTACGTCGCCTCCATTCCCAGATACAGACATGCACTCGCTGGATGGGAAAATCATACTGGAATGCAATGAGGGCTCAGCTTCCATGTTTTACTGTGTCCTGGGCTATATGGGCTTCCTGGCCACTGTCAGCTTCACTGTGGCTTTCCTAGCCAGGAAGTTACCTGACAGTTTCAATGAAGCCAAATTTATCACCTTCAGCATGTTGGTGTTTTGCAGTGTGTGGGTGTCCTTTGTTCCAACCTACCTGAGCACCAAAGGAAAATATATGGTAGCTGTGGAGATATTCTCCATTTTATGCTCCAGTGCTGGGTTACTAGGTTGCATCTTTTTCCCTAAATGTTACATCATTGTGCTAAGGCCTGAGTTGAATAACAAAGAACAGCTAACAAGGAGGAAAAAGTAAAAGAATATGCTTGCCTCACTATGCTCTTTCTATATGTAGTTCCTTGAACATTTCAGAAAACTATAGTCCCTGTGGTTCACTGTGGGAAACCATGATGGGCAAAAGTGATAATAAAGAAAATAATCTCTCTCCATTATGAACAAACATTGCCCACATTTGAGACCAAAAAAGAAGGAGGTGAGCTTGAGACTGACATGCTGCATTTCCACTCACTCAGTACCTTAAGCCCTGTCTGGCACCTTATAGTGACCTTTAAAGTCACATGGCCACAACTGATTCCTTATCTTCATCCTACCTCTCATACTTGAGCCTTTCCACCCAAGTAGCCCCTCTCAGTGTTAACCAGGGCTCACCCAAGACACGTTGCTGCCTGAGGTGAAGGACAAGCTGGTGCCCCCTCCCCATTCCATATACAGAAGTTGACCGAATGGGGAGATGACTTATTTCAACACTGGAAAAGTGTTCTCCACTGTACCTGAGGCAGCAGGCTAGTTTAGGGGGCACAGATCAAGTTGTGTGGCATATACAGGCCTGTCCTCCCACAGAGGAGAACAGCTAGGGGGTCTGGGAGGAACTGCCAGGAGGCTGCCACTGCTGCACCCCAGCATCTGCCACCTGAGGCGATCACCTCACTTTGCCCAATGGGAGGGCCAGCCCTGGTGTTCACTTCAACGCAACTCTGCAGACTTATCCAGTCCATACCCCACACACACATAGATACTTTGCGGAGGCCAACAGGAAGACCAAAGTTTGGAACATGGGGTAAAATCCAGAATAAGCCCTACTTAAAGTAGACCTATGGAAAGGAATGGGACTCAAGTTAATCGTGTGTAACTGAAATCTCATTCATTTCAATGGGTCTACTCTAAGTAGGACTTACACTGTAGTTACCCCTTGCGTAAAAAGATCCCATTTGACATGAGTTGGTGGGCCATCAGAAGCAAATAAATGGGACAGATGAATGTGTTTTGAGGGAAACCTAGAAGGATCTTTTTATGTGTTAGACTAGATATGTGCAGATTTGTGATTTTGACGCTTAAATCGAGTAAGTGGTTGGTGAATGAGGGGGCACCAGATAGCTGGTTCAGGTGCCTTTGGTCCTGGGGTGAGTAAAGGAGCAACTGTAACTTAACCCTGTGGTAATGGGAGACAGAGACAGCAAAAATGAAATTGCAGGAAGAAAGAAAAATTCAGAGCTGCCTAGGGACAGAAGTGGTTCTATATTTGGGACAAATGGGTCAGGGACACCCCTGCCTGTCCACCCCCCCCCCCACTTATGGCAGAGAGATCACTCAACAAACAGGTACATTTGCTCCAATGTGTAGCTGACAAGTGCCACACATGGTCTTCTACTGTCCTCCACTGGCCCCATCAGACCCACCAGCCACAATGGGCACCAGCCGCCACTGCCTAGCAGCATAGGGTTAGAGCAGGTGAAGGCCATTTGGTGCCTTCCAGATGTTTTGGAATACAACTCCCTTCAGAACAGCTAGCATGGCCAATGGTCAGGAATGCTGGAATTGTAGTGCAAAACATCTGGAGGGCACCAGATTGGGAAAGGCTGGGATAGAAGATTATTGGTTTAATTCAACCCCCTCCCTGGTCCTGGCCATCAGGACTGCTGGCAAGGATGGTATGGGAAGGGGAGTGAGCCCTGGTGGGTGCCTGATTTTAAAAAAAGAGAGAGAGAGCTGGAGTCCTTCCAGCAGGAGGACTCCTATCGCTAACAATCAAAAGATATTGTGCAGCTATTCCATCTTTTCTTCCTTACCAGATTTTTTTCTGGCAAGAGAAAAGATGGAAGAAGTAATAAGAAAACACAGGATGGCTACAAGTAGAGGACAATGACATTTGGAACATAACAACCCACACACCATAGCATCCCATGAACGAGGAAGGCCAATTGCACAATAAAAGCTTCATCTGGAAGCACGCCTAGGCCAGATAGACACCTTGTATCATATCATTACGATCCCATCATGGTAACGCTATATCCCTCTTGTGCATTCTTACCTTGTAGAACACACAAGGACATTTGTTGCGGTATTTTGGATAATGTGGGATAAAAAGCAGGAAATAACACTATGATGGCAATGTATCGAATGTGTAATGTGGCCCAACAGTTATCAGTGCACTTCAATACCGCTATAAAGCAGTAGTGTAGATCTAGCCCTAATGATCACTTCCAGATAGTGAAGCGAAGTGGCACGGCGATAGAGGACAAGCTCCCAAAAAGTCAGCGCACATGTCAAAACTACACATTCCAAAGGATGGAAGCATAGCCCGATGGGCATCTACACATACAAAGACAGAGCTTCTCTTCCATTCCTTTCACACAAAGAAAGAAAAGTCAGGCTTTCTGCAGTCTGAGAGAAGATGGAATAAGCACAAGGAAAACACTGCAAGACCCTGACTGGATGATAATGGTGTCATGTGGTTGGAAAAAGTGAGTGAATGAAGACTGGCCATTCTGGAGTAAATAGACGATAATACACCTTTGTGTGTGTGTGTGTGTGTGTCTTATCTCGCTGGGGAGAGCGGGGGACACTAGATTATTGGCGAGGGGAAGCAGCCACTTGTAAATTTGCCTTAGAAGGGAGAGCAGTCAGTGGCCTTGAAGTTGCCCATCAGCAGTCAGCACATGGTCAGTGTTCCCCACTATGGTGAGATGTGTTATATTTCTGTTTAAATTATAGCTATTTCTAATATTATATATGCAAATGGTATGCAAATTGGTGCCCTCTCTTTTGGTGATGCAAACGGCCACTCTACCACCGACCTACCACTCGCTTCTGACAATGTAAAAAGCCTTTAAAAGGGAGGTGTGTGATGGCATGGGCAAATCCTTAAAAAATGGCTGAGTCATATGAACTGGCTGTGATAAAACTGGCCATGATTTAAAACACTTATACATACACACATGCACACACAATGGTCGGATGAGAAAAGGGACAAAGAAATGTTTAGCAGGGTGGGGGAACACTAGGTTATAGAGGAGGGGAGGCAGCTGCATGTAAATTTGCCTTGTTTATTCAACTCACAAAATTCAATTTGCTTTAGCACATGGTTTGAATGGACATAGCACAAAGTACTCGCTGCCTTCACCATACGAGCAGCCTAGCAGGGTCAAAAGTGAGACTGACCCAAGTTGGAAAGCCTTGATAAAACTTTCTGATATGTATTGAGACAACAGCCCAAAGCTCTGTTCTAACTTAGTGAGCGGCATTGGCTGCAACCTGTGTTTACCTGAACGCTGTTCTTGCCATTTAGTGCTCGCTCCCAAAGGGGCATCTCCCGAAAGTGCAAAGCCTACAATTAGGTCTAATTGCCACAGGCTGATCCAGCCAGTGTAATTACAGGTCACATCAGGCACACAAGCTCACTTTGGAACAAACTTTGCCAAGCAAATCGACTTGGCAAAGTTTGTTCCAAAGTTAGATTGCACTAGTATGGAGGAAGATGCTACATGCAAAGAAACCAACTTGACACTCAAGCAACAAATGTCATACCCGGTGGCCAAAGGCAAACACAGAAGTGTCCAGGGTAAAGCTGGCTGATGTTTCACTCTTCCCCCAGTGCTCTCAGGGCTGGCCCAAGGCATTTTGCTGCCTGAGGTGAAGGACAAAATGGCTCTCCCCCCACCCCCATCCTACATTCAGTGTACAGAAGCAAACTACACTGGAAGTTGAAACTCATTTCAGTACTGGTGACAGGACAGCATCCACCACACCTGAGGGCAGCGGCAAGCTCGCTTA
The DNA here is from genome assembly GCF_057233095.1 of Heloderma suspectum. Taxonomy (NCBI): domain Eukaryota; kingdom Metazoa; phylum Chordata; class Lepidosauria; order Squamata; family Helodermatidae; genus Heloderma; species Heloderma suspectum. The sequence goes on along the minus strand of NC_139463.1, from coordinate 86,728,088 downwards.
GGGGGTGCAGGGCAGGCCTTGTCACACACACAGCTCTGTTGTCCAACAGAAGGGACTGGCCGGGACTCAGGAGGAATCAAGGCTCTTGTCACTGCTGCCCTCCACATACACAGCCAGCTGCCCGGTTCATTTTTTTGCAGCCTTTTTTTCCCCTTAGGACAGGTTGTGTTCCATCTCTAGTTTCTGCTTTTGTCCACACCTCTGAATACAAACTCCAGTATAAGAAACCACCCTCAGGGCCGGCCGTACCTCAGCCGATGGGTTTCCATGATCATGAATGGCAGAATGAGCCACAATGGCTTCCCCCCACCTCCCACGCATGCCGGTTGTGTGCTGGGGGGGATTGGCATAATTACCCTTAGCAGAGCTAAGGTGGTTTGTTGCTGTGGGTAAAAAACCACCCAGAACCCTACAACATCCCATGGGTTCTGGGTGGCTTTTTACACACAGCAACAAGCCACCCTGGGTTCGCACAATGTGAGAAGCTCCTCTGCCAAGCTGCGCTGGATTCGCATAAGACGGCAAGCTGTGCTGCTGAGGGTAATTTTGCTAATCCCCCCCCCAGCACGTTACTGGCATGGCATGGAGGAAATAAGCCATTGTGGCTTATTTCCCCCTCCATGATCATGTGAACCCAGTCAGCATCTGCCACCTGAGCCAGCTCCTTACTCTGCCTAATGGTAGGGCCAGCCCTGAGGGCGGTTTCTTATACTAGAATTTGTATTCAGAGCTGCAGACAAAAGAAGGGACTAGAGATGGAACAAAACCTGTCCAAAGATAAAAGGATTTTTTTAATGATTTTTTAAAAAATGAATAGAGTTGCAAGATAGGTAGGTAGATAGATTTTACTTTTAAAGAGCTGCATGAGTACCAGTGTTCCTAAACACGTATCCATCTGTATACTAAAATTTTGGGTTTAAATTTAAATACAAGCTCCAACATTCCTCAGGCCATTTGGGGGTAGGTGGGGGATTAAAGATTCATCATAGTTACTATCAAATAGCGTCCCTAAATGGAGATAAGTATATTACACCAGCAGCAATCACTTTTTTGAGGTTATCGGTTTTTCCAAAGCACTACTACAGGAGCACTTTTAAACAAACTTTTCAAAGCAGTTTGAGTGACGGCCCTGGCAAAATAGGGAGAAAATAACTAAGTGATGGGAGAAATCAGCCCCATGAATTATGAGGAACAGTACAAAGGGATAATGCCAGACTTTAAATAAGGGAGCTCATAATGCAAATCCCGCCCGCCAAAGGATCTGGCCTCATTTCAAGTCAGCTCCAAACCCCTTTGACTTGACCCCAACTTCAACTGAGTTTTTAACCCCGCCTACACTGCTGACCCTTTCCATGTGTGCCCTTACAACATTTCCCAGAATCCTTTGCAGCATGTAGGGTGAGCTTCCCCAACCTGGTACCCTCCAGGTATTTTGGACTTCAACTCCGATCAGCACGAGCCAACATGGAGAATGGTCTGGAATGCTGGGAGTTGTAGTCCAAAACATCTGGATGGCACCAGGTTGGGGAAGGCTGACATAGGGGCTCCAAGGCAGATGCATGCAATCCCAAGGCAGACAAGTCAATATGGAAGGTGCTTCCTGAAGATAGAGGGTTGGATCTAAACTGTTAGTTGTGCTTGTTTCCCACTGAAATCAATATGGAAAGCAAGTCATGACTTAACTTAAGCCCCACTGATTTCAATTCACTGGGAATGAAGTGCGACTAGCTTAAAATGGATCCTACCTGAGAAATTTGAAAACTGATGATCCCAAACTTTCAGTAATTGGGGGGGGGGACCTCAATATTTTTCAGATGGGCTTGGTGGGAGAGGCACTTATTTTGTCACTGAGTGGTGGTGACTCCCCACTTCCTATCATCATCATCATCATCATGTAAGATTATAATTCCCAATAAATCATATGGTTGCATTTCATTAGTCCAAAACATAACGAAAATAGACACTTTACCACTTAAAGGGAGGGGGAGATGACTCTGGTAAGTGTTTCTCCCCCCTACCTAAACCATTTTTTAAAAATACACACACACACAGATCAGCAAAATGTCCTCCCAAATTCACCATCTTCAAATGAGGTGGTTGGGCATTTCATTTCAGTCCTTGATAGCCATTCTCATCATGACCAACTCAGCTAGAAAACTAAGAAAAGTTCCCAAATAGGCAATGTTACAACTTTTATTGGATCTACTATCCTTCCAGTGGGGCTCTGCCAGTCAGATTTCTTACAAGGAATTCAAGAGCATGGGTATAACCCCACCACCACCTCCACCTTCCCCAATATTACCACTGCTTCTCAGAACTTCCTTAATTAACAAAATATAGCTCTTCCTCTCTCCCTCCTGTGAGTGTGAGTTCTCCTCTGGGACCAACCACTGCCAGCACTGGTGCTGACTGGAAAATGTTGGGCTGCCTAATAATGCCCTTTGGACTTGGCAGAGGGGTGCCTTCCATTGTCCTGTTCATGGTAATGATAGCTACATAGACCTTGGGAAACTGCTCTTGCCAAGAGAGAAGGTAGGATTTCCATCTTTGATATTGGCAGGAGAAACAGAGCACTGCTGGCAGAGCCGGGCCGAGGAGCGACTCAGCTCCAACAAAGGTAAAGAACTTCCTTCCTAATGGTGTTATGGTAGGCTAAGCTTGGAAATCCCCAATATTACACATATCATGTCTCATCTGTTGTGGCTTCTGATTACAGCTCTCCATCCCAATACTTTTTTTTTCTTCCCAAAGCTTGGGAAAGCAGATTAGCTAGCATATTTTACAGCAATGATGATGTTGACCTACAGATCCCATCATCCCTCATCACTGGTATGGCTGGTTGGGGCTGGAGTCCAACAACATCCAGAGGGCCTCAGGTTCCCCAACCCTGTTTCACAGGAACTGCATGTACATGCAACATGACGGCAACTCCCATACATCCTCAGAATGTTGCTCTCTTGGATTTTACTCAGGACTGTTGCTACTCTCCACAAATGTGAACATCTTCTATGAACTGCCTGAAAAACCTTTATGCACTAGATGAAATCAGCCACAGCCCTTTGTGATTTGGTATATTATTGTCATTAATGCTACTCTCTTTAATGCAATGCAATGCAAATGTTTTTTAAAAAATCTACCAAAAATAGAATTCAGGGAGAAATGTCTGAGCTGCAGAAACAGGAAAAGAGAAAGCAGGGAGTGAGAGTTCTAGACCTCTCTGAGTTCACAAAGTGTAAAGTTATGCCAATCAGGTTGCAAGAATCTTGAAGGAGAAGTGAGATTTGCAATGTGTGTTTGAAAAGTTCTACTATGCAGGGCTTTCTCTTGGAACATAGAAAGTACTCTTATAACAACTCAGACCATTGGTCCATCTAGCTCAGTGCATTGTCTCCTCTGATGAACTGCTGCAATTCAAGGTTTTATACTTGTAAGAGATTTGAGGGAGTGAGCCTGGGCAGGGCTGGCCCAAGATATTTGTTGCCTGAGGTGCCATGATTTCAGTGAATTTAAACTGCAGAACTGCATATGTTCAGTGTGTGTGTGTGTGTGTGTGTATGTATGTGTGTGTGTGTGTGTGTATATATATATATATATATATATATATATATAATAAAATATCAGGGTAGAGTAACAGAGTTTTTCTAATGTTTGTTTGGTCTAACGTATCAGGAATGTAGAAGCAGTTAAGCCATGGAACAGGGTGGGGAGAGAAGAGGAATATTATTTGTATGTTTCACAACTGAAGTAATGCACTTGGCTACTGAAATAGGGGACCCCTATAAGACCATTCAGTGCAGGGTTGAAAATTACCTAGCTACACTATTGCTCAAAACATATCCCTGAGCTCAAAATTCTTTCACTGTAAGGGTTCTTCCCAGTGAGACTTTTGGTATGCACAGACCCTGCCTGAAACACAGAATTTTATGGTAGGGGAGGCGGTTTACAGATGAGATGGGCTTCCATTTGTAACCCTCCTGTGTTTTCCCAGCATTTCTTCCATCATCCTTCAGAAGATCAGAAAAAATCTGTTAAGGAGGGAAAGGCAGAACTTTCAAATATTCTTTTGTTTGGTAGTGTTCGGAGCCTTCCATTTGGAAGCACTCTAAATGTGCGGTCCTATCGATGGTGCCCTCATCGATCAGAAGCTCCTAAATTCAGAGGTGTCCAATTATCCAATTCAGAACTGGGGGAGTGGCAGAGGTGATCTTCACTTCCCCATCCTTCTGCCCTGCAGATTTCACTAGATGGGCTTTTTTAGCCCGCCTAGTGAGGATGCTTTGGGGGGGGAGGGAAGGAGGCTGGAAGAGGCTCAGGATAAATCATATCCCAGCCTCTCCAGTCTCCTCCCCTCCCTACTCACTGGAACGCCTGCTTTTCTTCCCTCTGAGGTTGACTTTCCAACCTCAGAGTGCAGCCAATGTGGTTTTTTCCATGCTGGCCGCAAGGGGGTGAGGATGGAGAGTCGGATCTCTGACTCCCCCTTCTGAGGTCGGAGTGCTGTCTCTGACCTCAGAAGGGGGAATCCGAACAAACCTATGGTCCTTGGGATGTTCCCCCAGGGACCATGGGATTGCTTTCTCTGTGTATGTCTTTCTCACCAAGGTCTGACTGGTAGATCTCAAGGTTCTAATAAAAAGCAAAGTGGATCTCGTAAGCCTGACATCTGCCCCAATCCTGGCTTAGGGGGCGGAAGACAGCCTCACCTCACACACAACTCTGTCCACCACCACCTGGCCACTGCTCCCTGGCCTCCAGCATCTGCTGGCTGAGGCAGCCGCCTGAGCTCTCCTGATGCTGAGATGGTGCTGAATGGGTGTGGCTGGGTGGCAGTGAACAGATGTCCCAAGGGGGTAAGTGAGTGGGAAAGTTGGAGGGCACAGTGTCTACAGCGTGGGTGGGGAACCTCTTTCAGCCTGAGGGTCCATTTCAGTTTGCAGAAGCTCTCCAGAGCCATATTCCAGTGGTGGGCAGGGCCAAAGGCAAAGGTGGCAAAGTCAAAGGCCGAAGGGGTGGGGCCAACATACAAAAATATCAGCATTTTGTAGTTAAAAGTGCTTACTGCTGGTAACAAAAAATTAGGAGAGGCATTTCAGCCTTTCAGAGGGGGGGGATTCACAAAAACTAGGAAACCACCAAATGGTCAGTAGTTGGAGGAAAGATGTTAGGGCTGGGTAAAGAAGCATGGCTTTCTGGGGAATCCCAGAGGGCCCAATTGGGACCCCACGAGGACTGGTTTTGGCCCCCAAACCTGAGGTTCTCCACCTCTGGTCTACAGGATGTGAGATTGGGTGGGTGGAGGCTGGAGGGAGGGGCAAGGAAGGGAGAGGAAGATGAACAGTGCATGGGAAGAGGGAGAAATGGGGTGCTGGGTCAGAGGCTGTGAGGAGCTCATATATACAGAATCATGCATAGGTTCCAGGGCATAGTCTGAAGGTACATGAGGCAGCCACCTTGCTGAAGCTAAGGAGGTCTGGGTCTGGTCAGTAGGGAGACCACCTGGGAACACATGTAGCCACTTTGAGTTCCACAGTGGAAGAAAGGTGGGATATAAACGTAATAAAAATAGATGAATCCATAGGCAATTTTGCCCACAGGGTGCATCCCATAAGGTCAAAATACACGGGGCCAATATGCATGTGAGAAGGGGAGACACAGCATGCAGAGGAAGTCAAATAGAATAATTTTCAGGCAGGCCTTTGGCACAAAAGCTGGTCTGTTGCTGAAGGGGTTTTCATTGGTTGATGCTCTTCATTTCTCTTATTGTTGTGTTTGTCATGGTATCTTTAATGTATTTGTTTTTATGTTATGTTTTCATGAAAATTTTGTTTTTAATCCGGGTTTTGTTAGTGGCCTTGAGCACCATTTTTTGGCGGAAGGCAAGATATAAATAAACTAGATAAGTACATTTTGGGAATGGAGCAGAATTTTTTGGGCAATCCTATCCAACCCATGAGTGTGTGTAAAGACTGAGCTGGCTAGGCAGGTGGGTGACAGGGAGTAACTTCTAGGAATGTAGGAGGGGAGGTTGAGACACTGAAGCTATGCTTTTTGAGGGGAGGGGGTGGGAAGCACTAATCCAGTGCAGTTGGGGTGATCACCCCATAAGGCTATGCCAGGGAAGGAACATGGCTGGAGAGCGAGATAGGGGGAAGCAAAAGAAAATGCTAGAAGCACATTGAGGAGATGACACACCATGCCCCAAGAGGGGCACAAGACCCATGAGGTGAGAAAGCAGCAAGGAACCAACCCAGGGACATGCGGGAGGTAGACAGAGCTGTGAGAGGAAGGAAGACAGAGTGGTAGAAAGCCAAAGTGGGCATTTTGCTAAGCACAGCCTGGAGTTTGGCTTGCTCACTCGCTCCTTTGCTGTTCATGCATGCAGTTGCCACTGTAGCAGTGGCAAGGGGGAGCCAAGTCAAGAGGTTGACTGGCCAGCCTAGTCACATGTCCACCTGACCTATGATTAGCAAGGGTAGTAAACCCTATTTTACACTCCTAAAGTGGCCTTCCTCAACCAGGCACCCTCCAGAAGTAGTTGGAGCAGTATCCAGTGGGGCCACTCCACCTCTGGTGGTTCCATTGCACTCGTGGGACTCACCGCTTGTGCAATGGGGTTTTGCACTTCTAAAGATAACCTAGAGACAAGTGGAAATGCTTATTTCCAGATCAGGACAGGTCAGTGGAGCTCCCATATGCTTAGCCTTGAGAAGAGAAGACTGAGGAAAGATAGGATAGTGCTCTTCAAGTCCTTGAAAGATTGTCACAGAGAGGAAGGCAAGGATCTCTTCTCGATCAGCCCAGAGTGCAGGACATGGAATAATGGGCTCAAGTTACAGGGAGCCAGATTCCGGCTGAACATCAAGAAAAACTTCCTGACTGTTAGAGCAATACGGCAATGGAACCAATTACCTAGGGAGGTGGTGGGCTCTCCCACACTGGAGGCCTTCAAGATGAGGCTGGACAGCCATTTATCAGGAATGCTCTGACTTGGATTCCTGCATTGAGCAGGGGGTTGGACGTGATGGTCTTAGTGGCCCCTTCCAACCCTACTATTCTATGATTCCATGATTCTAGGACCTGCCCTGTTCCAGAAATGACTGTTTCTGCTCATTTCAGGTTAATTTTAGAACTGCAAAAGCTCCGCTGTACAATTGGTTGGTCCCACAAGCACATGGGCACAAAAAGATACTACCCTTGTATTACAACTCCCATCAGTCCCAGAATTTTGGAAGCATCCCTTCTTTGGAGTTCGCTTTCTCTCTTCCATTGAGCGTCCTAGCAGACAGACCAATTTCTATTTCTCGCTCCCCTTGCAGTGCATCATATTTCCTCCACGGGTGTGCACAAAATTCACATAAACTGAAGAATAACGTTGTGGCTCTTATTTGCCATTCTGGGGGACTTTTACTATTTTGTAGATGCTTGGGAGACAGTTGTTCTTGAGCTTTACTGACAAAAAGCACGTTTTCTACATATGTATTTACAGAAAAGAAATATAAGCTCCAAATCAAGTAATTAAAAAAAAGCATGATATTTAGGATAGCTGTGTCATGGTCTTCATGACATGCACTAGAGCCAGGAATTTTCACAGTATTTCTTTTCTGATTGGGTCCAAGCATATGGTATTAAACTCTCACCTTATCCTGGGGCAGGCAAGTTTGCATCAGCAGTTCCAAGACTCACCTGTCACTCTCTGTTTCTCCACAGATGAATTCGGGACAAGCCAGATACTGGGACAACCAGAGTACAGTGAATGAGTTCCTCTTGTTGGGATACCAAGAATATGAATATCCCTCTCTCCTCTTCAGTGCCTTCCTAGCCACATATATGGCTATATTACTGGGCAATGGTCTGATTGTGGTGGTGACAACATGGGACTCTGCCCTGCGCACCCCCATGTACTTCTTCCTGCGCAGCCTCTCAGGGCTGGAGATGTGTTACACCTCAGTCACCCTTCCCAAGATGATGGCCAATCTGGTCTCAGGAGATCTCTCCATCTCTCTGCCATCCTGTGCATCACAGATGTTCTTCCTGCTCTTCCTGGGGGCAACGGAGTGCTTCCTGCTGGCGGCTATGGCCTATGACCGCTATCTTGCCATCTGCCTGCCTCTCCACTACTTGTCCATCATGAGCCAGAGGGTGCGGGTGGGGCTGGTGGCCAGCTCCTTTGCCGTCAGCCTCCCAATGCAACTGGTGCAAATTGGGCTCATCTTCTCCCTACCATTCTGTGGCTCCAATGAGATGGACCACTTCTTCTGTGACATCCCACCGGTACTCAGCCTGGCATGTGCTGATCTCTACGCTAATGAGTTGGTCATCTACACTGAGAATGTCCTCTTTGTTATCATCCCCTTTTTTCTCATCTTGGCCTCCTACATACGCATCACCAAGACCATACTGTGCATGCCATCCACCACAGGGCGCCAGAAGGCCTTTTCCACTTGCTCCTCCCACCTTATGGTGGTCATTCTCTTCTATGGCTCTGCAATGCTTGTGTACCTGCGTCCCAAGACTCCCGACTCTGTGAAGGTTGACAAACTGCTGTCCCTGCTCTACACAATCATCATTCCTCTCTGCAACCCTCTTATTTACACTTTGAGGAACAGGGAGGTGAAGGCTGCCTTTCGGAGGCTCTTGGGAAGCAAAAGACCATTTGAAGTGGGCACAAGTGTGATGGTTTGAGTCCACCATCACAAGTTCACTCATAATAATACTTAGCATTGGTATAGTTATTCAAAGTGCTTCATGTTATCGTACAACAGTCCTGCGAGGTAAATGGGTGTTACTTTTCCCATATTGCAGATGGGGGCTGAGGCTGAGAGATTTGCCTAACATCACCCAGTCTCATGGCTCCAGGTCTGGAGGATCAGTGTCACCCCAGAAATGGTCTTGAGCTGAGTGAGACACTACTTACCCCACTCCAGGGAGGATCCTCAGAAACCCCTAACACATCCACCCTCCCGTCAGCCTCAGCCTCCAAGAATCACTCTCCCAACAGTCCCTTGGCCATGTAGAAATGTAAGGCTACCACAATTAGCTTTATTTATTTATTTATTATACTTATATCCCGCCTTTTTTTATCTTGTAAGGAACCCAAGATGTCTTACATTATCCTCCTCCTCTTCATTTTATGCTCACAACCTTTGAGGTAGGTTGGGCTGAGAGTCTATGATAGGCCCAAAGTCATCCAGTGAGATTCCATGGCCGAGTGGGGACTAGAACCTGGATCTCCCGGCTCCCAGTCCAACATTCTCACCACTACACCATGCTGGATCTCTAAGCCCTTTAAGGCTGCAGTTAACACCTAATGGGGGGTGGAGCTTCTGAGAGAGCTGAGATGACCAACCTACTTAAGCCCTTAATTGCTGGTAGCCTCTTGCTGGAGCAACAACTCCTTTCATGAGGAACTATCCCCAGCCCAGTAGATCCTGCAGAGCACTGTCCAAAGTGCTAGCATTTTCTGCCTTGCCCATAGTAGCCTCCTGCTACCAGAGTTACCTTGAGTGTCTGATTGACCAGCTGTTTCCCCTGGGGCCAGTGGCTCTGATGTCATGGGGCAGTGAATCTGCTCTGAGTTTCAGCCAGACCTCTAAAGCAGCTATCCAAGGTACTGGACCTTACTCCCGAACTAGGTTCAGCACCTTGGACAGCTCCTTCTGACTGAACCCAGAGTGGCTTCACTGCCCCATTGACATCAGAGCAACCAGCCTCCGCTGTCTGGGGCATAACCCCAGCCAGGACATGTGGTGAGTTCATAACAGAGATTAAAACGTGAACTGGGGACTTCCGGATCCTGAAGCTCAGTCTTTTAGTCACTGTGCTGCATCTCCTCTCCTGCCATCCGTTTGTTCAAAATCCCCTTTGTCCAAATACTGCAAAAACATGCCTAAGCGTAAAGTACAAACAAAGATGGCAGCCTTCACCTGTCCAATAGATGTTGCTATTGGGAGCGGGAGGGGGCTTTCCCATACAGATGTGGCATCACAAGGAACACACAAATCCCTGGACTTTTCCCTCTGGACCCAAGACTGTCTCTTCGGCAGCATGGCGTTCACACCGCTGGTACATACCACAGCTCATGGGAAACTAGATATAGCGCTGTTGTCAGATATTGGCTCCAAGCTTGAATGGCACTCATCAAAGTGCCCTCCATAGGCCCTCTACTACATCAGTGGGTTGCTCTGCCCATGGGCTACACTGAGGGTAGCCAGGTGTCCTACTTTACAGAGGACTGTCCCCTATTTGAAGAGCTATCAGAGGGCAGTCCTCTATTTCAAAAGGTCTGCTCTTTGATGGACTGCCTAGTCCATGTCTGGTTTAGAGTCAAAGAACCATAGGAAGGGAAAACAGGGGCTTGGACTTTGCCCTCCAAGAGCGAGCACTTGGACTGTAGACTGAGCAGGCACACAGGTCACCGGGTCAGTCTACCTCACTATGTTGTGATGCGTTGTATTTCTATTTAAATTAGTGTTATTATTTCTAAATTTGTATTTATTCATAGAAATTAGCATATGCAAATTAGTGTCCTCTTTTCTTTTCTTTTTTTGGGTGATGCATTTCTTTGAGGGGGGGGCTATCTTGGCCTACCTGGTGGCAGCATCAGGCACCACCCAGCTGCCATTTTAAATTTCCTGCAATGCCCCACAAAGATTCTGCATCAGTCACTTGGGGTCATGTAGGATATGTAAAAAGGCAGCTTGTAGCTGCCCAGGGCCCAGGGGTAGGACTTGGTACTGGTGGACCCTGGAAGCTACCCAATGTCCCTCCAGACATTTTTGGACTGCAATTCCCAGCAGCCCTAGCCAGCACAGCCAATGGTGGTGTAGTGTGTTTGATGGGAGTTGCAGTCCAACAAAGTCTGGAGGGCCATGCGATCCCCATCCTTGTTCTAGAGAAAAAGAGATGGCTTTCATTGGAGGGACTGATTTTCAGAGGAGGGACTGATTTTCAGTGGAGGGGTAATTTTCAGTGGAGGGGGTGATTTTCAATGGAGGGGGTGACTTTCAGTGTGTGATTTTCAGTGGAGGGAGTGACTTTCAGTGTGGGGGGTGATTTTCAGTGAGGGGGTAACTTTCAATGGAGGGACTGATTTTCAGTGGAGGAGTGATTTTCAGTGGAGGGGGTGACTGTCAATGGAGGGGGTGATTTTCAGTGGAGGGAGTGACTTTCATTGGAGGGACTGATTTTCAGTGGAGGGGTGATTTTCAGTGGAGGGGGTGATTTTCAGTGGAGGGGGTGATTTTTAGTGGAGGGGGTAACTTTCAGTGTGTGGGGGGTGATTTTCAGTGGAGGGGTGACTTTCAGTGTGTGGGGGGGTGATTTTCAGTGGAGGGGTGATTTTCAGTGGCGGGATTCTCTCAGCTCGGGTTCTCTGGGTGCCTGCAGAAGTGTGCCCCTGCTCACACACACACCCCGGATCCACGCTCGGGCCACCCACGAGCCCGGCAAGTAGGGATGTACGAAAGTCCCTTACCTGAACCCGAAACTTGATTCGCGGTGGGGGGGAGGCGCTCCATCCCTCCCCCCCGAAATTCTGGCCGGGGGGGAGGCGCCCCGTCCCTCCCGCCGCAAATCCCAGCCGGCCGGGACGCAAATGGCGGCGGCCATAGCTGCCGCCGTTTGCGTCCCTGCAGTCAGCCGTGATAGGCTACGTAAATGTTTACATAGCCTATCACGGCTGAGTGAAAAAAAAAAACTGCGCGTACGCAAATGGCGGCACCCATGGGCGCCGCCATTTGCATATGCGCGGTTTTGTTTTGTTTTTTCACTCAGCCGTGATAGGCTATGTAAACATTTACATAGCCTATCACGTTTTTTGTTGTTGTTGTTTTTACTTGGAAATGGCGGCGGTGGCGGCCGGTCAGAAGACTGGCCACCGCAGCCGCCGCCGCCAGGGACATTCGCACAAGGTAAGTCCCATCCCGGGGGGGGCGGGGGGGCAGACCTTTTCACCACCAATTTCGGGGGGTTTCACCTCCCCGAGATTCGTGGCGAAATTCTCTGACATCCCTACCGGCAAGTTGCCTAAACTCAGTGTGGTCCTGTCCGGTGAGCACCTGCCATTATTGCCGCCTTTGTTTTGTGCCTCTAATATTGCGCACAGGGCCCCAGACAGCTTTCCTGGCCCCAAACTGTGCATATTTAAATATGCGTGCTTTTTTACTTCCTTTTTGTGCACACAACAAAGGCAAGGAAATGGCAGGCGCTCACCGGACAGGATCGCAGTGAGTCCTGGAGGACACGAGTGGGGCGCAAGTGGGCACAAGCGGGGGGCGAGCGAGGACAGCTTCTTGGTGTCCAGTCGTCATGGGCAATGGACTCCCAGACCCAGTCGGGCACCCGCAACATCTCTACTTCTGGAAACCAAATCCGAGACAGCATCCTCATATGGAAGTATGAGAACCAGGAATGATTTCACATCTCATTCGTTCACTGCAATGCATCTGATTCTGACCCAGACACCAGCATTGGTGTAGATTCAGCCTTAGGCAAACACAGAATCAGTTTCTAGGACCTGTTTTTCCCTGAAATTCTTCCATGGTACATTGGGAGGTTCCAAATGGCCTTTTAAAAGAAAGAAAAACTATTACTTTCTGGAAGGAGAGATTCCAGAACTTGATTCTGCCTGACATCCGTTGATTAATTTCCTATAGATTAATCTTGATTTCACTACCTCAAACTGCACACATTAATGCACTTTAATGCACACGTACAGTATACACAAAATGACATACACTCACACACGTTCCTTTTATATGTTGTATAACTGGTATTTTTACTTTTGTTAGGTATTGAGCTCCCACCTAGGCCATTTTTGCTGTAGATGTTACATAAGCATATCAGTTATAGACTAAGATTTATAATTCATGAATTCCTTTGTTTCTTTAGTGAGTTTGAGTCATTATTATGTACATTCTTCTTTGTGTTGCCTTTATTTTGTTAATTTTATTTTGCAATAAAATAAAACTTCATGATTAAAAAAAGAAGAAACTATATATTCAAAAGTACATTTATGATCATGGAAAACCATACGAAATGTGATCCAGTAACAATAGATCTTTATGAACAATAGATCTTTATGAATTTTATAAGAGAGAACCAGGAGCTGAAGGGGCTCAAACTGGGACTGTCTGGGTCTCTGCAGGACTGCCCCAGAACTGCAGGTTGGAGCATCTGTCTAGGCCAGGATTGGGGAACCTGTGGCCCTTCAGATGGCGATGGATTTCAGCTCCTTTCATCCCTGTCCATTGTCTATGCTGGCTGGGGCTGATGGAAGCTGAAGTCCAACAACATCTAGAGGGCCACAGGTTAACCACAGTTAAGCACTTTAAGGCCCTGGACTAGTCCTGTCCACCCATTGGACCCTCCTGGACTGGAAGGAGTAATGCCCTGCGTATGCAACAAGGGTTCCCTGGCTCTGGTGCATTCCTGCATGTTCTTCAGCTTGCTCATCGGTCCTGTTGCCTGCTTGCCCTCTGACTGTCTTGCTCATCTTCAAGTTCTTGGTTCCTAGCTCTGAATTAATCCTGAGCAACTGCCTACAGCCCAGCCCTGGCAGAAAATGGGGGAGCTTTGCTCTCATTCTCACCCATAACTTAGTGCAGGAATGGGTACACTTCCGGCTTGAGGATATTCTTTTTTTCTTTTACTAGAATCCAGAGATCCACCAACTGAAGCCTGATGCAAACAACAGACTTAGGTTTAAAAATTCTGAGCCCAGGAATGTGTTTTGAGTACCAGAACTGAATGGAGCTCACAGACGTTCCACCCAAAAATCCCACCCCCCATTACTCCAAACTCTCCTCCTTTCAGCGGTTTAATGTAATACGTGTGTGTGTTTCATTTTGTTGCTGCTATAGTTAAACAACTGGGAGACAGACAGTCTTGCTGATCTACTGCAAATCACCCAGAGATCTACCGGTAGATCCAGAACTACCTTCTCTCCACCTCTGTCTCAGTGCATGAGATTGTATTGTACAAACACCCATTTTAAAGGCTTTTGAGTTCTTTTCTTTCGAGAAAAAAAGCTCAGTCGCTTCACCTGTACCCTCAAGGCCACTACATAACACATTTATTGTTGATTGAATGGGGTGGTACCCCACCTCCAGATTCGTTCAAAGCAAGACTAGAGGTGGTGGTCTATGAAGCATTTGTCTAGCAGCAACTGCAGGTGCTTCCTTACAAAAGGCCTGCCTCACAACTCTGAAAAACCATTAGCTGAGGATCAGGCCACCTTTCAGGTCACACACTAGGGATGTACGAAACTCACCTTTCCGCGGAATTTTTCGCAGTGGGGGGGAGGCGTTCCATCCCTCCCCCCAGAATCCTCAACGGGGGGAGGCGATCCAGTCCTCCCCCGCGGAATCCTGCCCGGCTGGTTCCGCTCCGCGGCAGCTCCGCGGAGCAGCCAGCCAGGCCCGTCCGCAGCCGGAGTTCCGGCTGTGGATGGGCTGCTGCGGACGCAAATGGCGGCCGCTGTAGCGGCCGCCATTTGCATCCAGACAGGCTGCCGTGATAGACTACATAAGTATTTACATAGCTTATCACAGCTAACCCCCCCCAAAAAAACCAGCATATGCAAATGGTGGCAGCTACGGCGGCCACCATTTGCATTCCCTATTTTTCGCCGTTCTAGCCTACGTATATATTTATGTAGGCTATTACGGCAAAAAAAGGGGAACACAAATAGCGTAATGGGCGCTATTTGCATTCCTTTTTTTTTCTCGCCGTAATACCTATGTAAATATTTGTGTAGGCTAGAACGGAGGGGGGGAAAAGGAATGCAAATAGCACCCACTACGCTATTTGTGTTCCCCTTTTTTCCACCATAATAGCCTACGTAAATATTTACATAGGCTAGAACGGCGAAAAATAGGGAACTCAAATGGTGGCTGCCGTAGCCGCTGCCATTTGCGTACGCTGGGGGGGGGTGTTTTGGGGGGGGCTTAGCCGTGATAGGCTAAGTATAAATACTTATGTAGCCTATCACAGCTGCAAGGACGCCAATGGCAGCCGCAGCAGCCCGACCACGGCCAGCCAGGAGACCAGCTGCCGGAGCTGCCACCACCGAAGCCGCTGCCGCCGGAACCGCCGCCGCCACCACCGAATCTGCCGCATCTGCCCCAGGTAAGTTCCATCCCTGGGGATTCCGCAGGGGGGTGGGGAGGCAGGAGGCCATTCTGCCATGGATTCCACCTACGCAGAACTCTGAATCATGCTTAAAGAAAACATTGCTTATTCTCAGCTACACTTTGGACACAGCTGGGTAAAAATGCAAATCTTTTTAGTCTTGCTGCATACATAGTCTCCAGCTTGTTGTCCTTCAATGAGACTCAAGCCCCACATTTTAATATTAAGGAGGTTCTGCACAGGAGGGGAGTATGGGGAAACTTGCCCAATTTCTGATGTACACACAGTGCATGCATAGGCAGGGCCAGGAGCTGGCATTGCTGGATGCCTGTGGAGGCCCAGACCCAAGCACTGCCAACCCTGGCCCTGATGTGCCTCCTCGCTGTCCCTTTCTAGGCACCTATCCTTCCTGAGTAAGTACACAAGCAGTGACAGGAATGCAAAAGAGAAGTCACCTCTGCTTGTCTCACCCTCTTCCTCTGGGTGGCTGAGTGGGTTGGGCGCAGAAGAGAAGAGAGCAAGCAAATGGGCAGTGGTGACAATAGCAAGAGAGAAGTGGGCACACTCAAGGAGGGAAGCCACTGAGGGCAACTTGTCCAAGAACCCCTGAAAAACTGGAGCCATCACTGTGTATAGGTCCTTCATTCTCAATCCAGTGGAAAAGTCTACACATGGGCTGTACACACACAGGTTCCACATTCAGCCCTTCCACCAAACATGAAGAGGTCAAAGGGCAAAGCTGGGAGGCTGTCATGGTCCAAGACCCTAAAACCTCATCCTCAGAGGATCCTGACCCCTTGTCCTCTGAAGAATAAGCTCCAGAATTAACAGTTCTGGGAGATGATTTAGTCACAGAAAGGCTTTGTGAGGCTTCCACCTCCCCAGCACCTAGTTCCCAGAAAAATCCTAAGAGTCAGCTCCCCTGTGTCCGAACAAGATTGCCTTGCCATCTTTGGACTCTGAGGACCCCAGCCATGAGGACAATTGCATGCCACAGACAATCTCACATTGTCACATCCTAAGGCTGCTAAAACAGTCCAGGCCCCCTTAAGAGACAAAGCCTCAGTCAGTGCAGAGATGGAGCCAACCAGCTTAAATGCTACCAAACTCCAACTTAAGGCTCAGTCCTGCACTGCTTCTCTTTGGCACAACAGTACAGATCTCTTCCCATTTTGTTTCCTTGAGAAACCTGACCCCTACTAAAGATCTGACCCACAGCAGAACCCATCAACCCAGGCTACAGTGCAGAGTATCAGCAGAAGCTATGGCCTGAAATGGGCACAGGCACATTAACATTTGGGTGGTGGCAGAAGGTGCAGCCTCACTCCCTCCGCCATGTGTTCAGTGAATGCATGGGTGGCACTTCTGAAAAGAGGGTTAGAATCAGCATGGCTTCTGCAAAGGGAAGTCCTGCCTCACCAACCTTTTAGTTTTTTTAAGACTGTCAGCAAGCATGTGGATAGGAATGATCCAATAGACATAATTTACTTGGATTTCCAGAAAGATTTTGACAACAAAGTTTTCCCACCAAGTGTTCCTCAGTGAACTTTGCAGTTGAGGAGTACAAGTATGGATTAGTAACTGGTTAAATACTTTTTTCTTAATAATCCCTAACAAGGAATTTGCCAGTTTCAGTGCCACAAAGTTTACATTTTCATGGAGGTATCTGTCATGCCTTCAAGATTTCTGTCCTGCTTAGGCACCACAAGTTCGGACTCCATCTCTGTAAATGTGAAATTGGATTTTCTACTCAAAATGTGCATCATGTTACACTTACATTGAACCTTGCTTACCATTTTGTTGCTCATTCACCCAATTTGCAGTCAAGGTTTTGGAGCTCTTCGCAGTCTGCTTGGGTTTTCACCATCCTCAATAATTTGCTGTTATCCACAAATGTGGCCACCTCACCCTTAACTCCAGATCATCTGTAACAATAAAAGATGTGGGCCTGTCCGTCCATTATGCCATAGTGCCAAAACCATGAAACCTAGACACCTAAAACTTGACAGGCATACTAAGAGGACCCTAAGGGTGTGCACCTCAGGCTTATTTTGCTTTTAAGTTGCATTAATTAATTTTAATTAATTTCAATATGTCTATTTGAAGCCTGCAGTATCATAATCAGTGGAGGCTGGTGGCTCTGATTTTGGCAGGGGGCGAATCCATTCTGGGTTTCAGTCAGAACCAGCCAGAACTCTAAAGGAGCTATCCTGGGTTCTGGACCCTATCACAAAAATACTGGATGGCTCCTTTAGAGTTCTGGCTGGTTCTGACTGAAAACCAGAATGGATTTAGAGGGCTGCCAAAATTGGATCCACCAGCCTGCACTGATCATGATGCCCTTATATAAATCTCCTTATCTGGAGCACTGTTTATGGCTCTAAATGCCCCATCTCAAAAAGGAGATTGCAGAGCTGGGGAAAGGTGCAGAAAAGGCAACCAAAATGATTGAACGGTTGAAGCCTCTTCTCTTCATGGTGGAGAACAGGGCTGGGGGACCTGGGGGACCTCCAGATGTTGCTGGACTCCAGCTCCCATCAAGCCCAGCCAATGTGGCCAGTGGTCAGGAATTTTGGAAGTTGTGGTCCAACAAGATCTGGAAGGCCACATATCCCCCCACCCCGGGGTAGAAATGATGAATGAAGGGAGACGGGAGGATAGAGGTTTGTAAAATTATACATCATGTTGAGAAAGTGGATAGAGAGAGGTTCTTCTGTCTCTCCCTTAACACTAGAACTTGGGGTCATCACCCAACTAAACTGATTGGCAGTATAGCCATTAGGGCTAGGATGGGCCTGTCAGCAGCAATTTGCCATGATAGCTATGTAGAACCTTCAGATTTAGAGGCACTATGCCACTGAAAGCCAGCTGCTGGAGAGAAACAGAGAGAGATGGTTATTGCCTTCAAACATAAGGACATAAGAACATAAGAAGAGCACTGCCGGATCAGACCAAGGGTCCATCTAGTCCAGCATTCTGTTCACACAGTGGCCAACCAGCTGCGCACAGGAAACCCACAAGCAGGGCATGAGTGCAACAGCACCCTCCCTCTCCTGTTCCCCAGCAACTGGTGTACATAGGCTCACTGCCTCTGGTACTGGAGGTCGCACATAGCCATCAGGACTAGTAGCCATTGAACCCTAGTGGTGAGCTTCCCCAAGACCACTGTTAAGAGATAGGATCCTGGATTAGAGGAAGCTTTGCTCTTCTCCAGCAGGGCTCTTCTTATGTTCCTAATTTTAAAAGTTCTTCTTCTGTTGTTTACCCAACTGAGCATATTATTCCCATTGGAGTCTGCCACTGCCGGAACTGATGCCAATGGAAAATCTTGGTGGTTGTCTAACAATGCCCTTTGGTGGTTGGGTTAGTTAGCAGCCAGCTATCCTCCATGTTATCCATCTTCACTATATCGACATTGGGGGAGGACTGTTCCACATGATAAAGGCCTGGAACTCCCTGCTGTGACCCTGGCAAGAGAAATACAGCACCCCATCCAGAGCTGTGAACAGGGGCAACTTGGCTGCAAAGAAGGTAAAGGTCCTCTCCTTCTAGAATAAGAATAACAGAGCTCTATCAGAACACCTCAATTACAAACCCTGAGGCTGCAATCCCATATCCACTTACTTGGGAGTAAGCCACACTGAACTCAATGAGACTTACTTCGGAGTAGAATAGAATTATGCTGTGAAAATGCTTTATTCAATGGAGTGTATGTTCATTTGATCCCCCAAATTACTTTGATTATCGCTCTCTGTCTTCCTCGTCTTGTTCCCTCCTGTTTTGGAAGGGCCGTGGCTCAGTGGTAGGGCACATGCTTTGCATACAGATAACCCCAGGTTCAATCCTTGGTGTGTCCAGGTTGAGCAGCGAAAGACTCCTGTCTGAAAACCTAGAGAACTGCTGCCAAACAGTGCAGACAATACTGTCCTAGATGAACCAATCGTCCGACCTAATATAAGGCAGCTTCCTGTGTTCCTGATCCTCACGTTTGTTTTGGCACGTTTGTTTTGGCCACCTGTTGCTGCTGTTGCTTATCCTATTTCATCTTTCATAGAATAGAGCAGCCTTCCCCAACCTGGTGCCCTCCAGATGCTTTAGACTACAGCTCCCATCATCCCCGACCAATGGCCATGCTGACTGGGGTGGATGGGAGTTGAAGTCTGAAACACCAGGTTGGGGGAGGCTGATAACAATATCCACAGGACCACTACAGGAGACGAAAACATTTGGAGGGTGGCACATTGGAGAAGGCTGCGGTAGAGAGAAGCAGGTTCATGGAACCAGTGAGTACAGTATACATAGTGCACCTTTCCCAATATGGTGCCTTCCAAAATTTTGGACTATACTATGCTGTCTGTTGTTTGTTATATGTATGTGTTCTTTATTATGTTGCATTTTATTCTTTTAAATATTTGTATATTTTATATTTTTAACTGTTTTAAAGTGGCATTTTGGTTTTTTAACTGGTTGTAATCCATCCAGAGAATACTGCTTATTGGGCAGATTACAAATGTACTAAATAAATAAATAAACAAACAAACAAACTATAGCCCCCATGATTCCTGGCCATTGGTCATGCTGGGGCGGATGGAAGTTGATGTCCAGAACATCTGGAGAGCACCCGATTGAGGACGGCTAAGGTAGCTGATAAGACTGCAGCCTTCCTCCATCCAAAGCTCCTGTGACTTCTTCTAAAGCAGGGGTGAGCTACTTGCGGCCCTCCAAATGTTTTGGCCTACAGTGCCCACCAGCCCTAGCCAGCATTACCAATGTTATGAATGATGGGAGTTGTACTCCAAAACATTGGGCGGGTATCACAAGTTGACCCCCCTGTTCTAAAGAGAGCATTCTGTACTGCCTATCTAATAATCTGTCTCATCAAATACCTCAATTTCCAATTCCTCAAGTTATTATGTTCAAAAAGTTATTAAGAACAATGTGATTTCCTTTATTGTGGATTATTTTATTTTATCTGTCCTGTAGATGGATATGATCAAATTTTGTGTACAGCCAACTAGGATTTCCTCTTGTGCAAGCCCCATTGAACTGAATTTGCTCAGGAGGGCCTCCCAGTCAACTGTACCTTTTGTTATTTTGACATCTCTGTCAGATTCACGGTCATAATACGTCTTCCTTAATTGTGTTGGTCTAATTTATTTTTGTTATTGCTGTTTTTATCCTCTTTGCCACATTCATACATGCTCAGAGATTTATTTATTGTTACTACCTGTTAGGACAACAGCCATGTGTGTCCAGTTGCCCTTTTTATTTGCTTGGTATAATACAATTTTTGCTGTACATTCAGAGCACCTTGAAATTCACCAGAAGGTCTTCTTTAAACCATTATGCTGAAGGTATGTGATGCTGAAACTGGCCCTGCCATAGGCAAAGTGAGCAGTGGTGTCAGACCTCTGAATTTAGGTGCCATGAATGAGTAGCAAATTGTTAGTTACTTAATGCATTGCTGTTGTATTTTTACCACCAGGGAAGGAGAGAAGTGCTTGAGGGATTTTCTGCCTCAGGTGGCAAAATGACTTGACCAGCCTTGGGTGCTATTCTGCACCTTCACTTTGGGGAAGGGGGGCACCATTTGCTGCTCTGCCTCAGACAGCAAAATGCCTGGGGTGGCCCTCCACACTGGAATTCTATAAGAAGGACCTTACTGTAGACTCACAATGAAATCCAATGTAAGTCCTACTTACAGTAGATCCATTGAAATGTCCAATGCCAATTCATTTCAAGGGGTCTACTCTAAGTAGGACTTAGTTGGATTTTACCCTTGGGAACTAAAAATAGTTCAGCCACCAGAAAACCTTCCTTCCACAACTTGAAAAACAGGACTTAAATGTTCAGAATTGGGAGGAAAGCTGCAGTCAGCCTGTGTTTGTCTGCCTCTTTGCATGCTCCACCCAAGTGGAAGCCTATAAAGCCTGCTTGCTGGCAGAGGACTTGAGGAAGGAGTTTAATTTAATCTGCTTTTTTTTCTTTTCTTTTTTGACTGAAGGTCCACTTTTTGCAGGTGGGCATAATTTGGAATGTTCTGTTCCATGATTAACTACAATAAATGTCTTAATTTTCAAACTCAGGAATCACCTTTAACTTTAATTTGCAAAAACGGGGTGACCTTTTTTATCCATTTTCTTCTCTTTCATGCTTGCTCTGTCTGTTTCTCTCCTTCTTTCCCCAGTTTTATCTTTCTTCTGTTCTTTCCATCTCGCACTCATGGTCCAATCCTTTATATGCCTACTTAGATGTAAGACCCATTGGGTACAGTGGGGTTTACTCCAAGATAAGTGGGTATAGGATTGCAACGCCATTCTGTCTCTCTCGGGCTGCAATCCTATACCTACTTACCTGGGAGTAAATCCTGCTGAACTCAATGGGACTTACTCCAGATGAGTTGTGCACAGGATAACACTATCAATC
Source organism: Heloderma suspectum (assembly GCF_057233095.1). Taxonomy (NCBI): domain Eukaryota; kingdom Metazoa; phylum Chordata; class Lepidosauria; order Squamata; family Helodermatidae; genus Heloderma; species Heloderma suspectum. The sequence goes on along the minus strand of NC_139463.1, from coordinate 86,706,533 downwards.
TATCTCTCTCTATCTCTCTCTCTCTCACTCGCTCTCTCTCTTTCTCCATCTTTTACCTTTCTCTTAAAATGTAAACAAATAAAACAAGAAAAAGGTGGCACTGGGGCTGGTACAACCCATGCCATTGGGGAAATTCCAGGTGACAGATCTATCTTCAAGGTTACTAACGAAGGAACAATGGAAAGGGGACCTATCCAAAAGATGAAATGCAGTGTAATCCTATGCCTGTTTACTCAGAAGTAAATCCTACTGTGCTAGATAGGGCTTACTCCCAGGGAACTGTGCATAAGATTGCATCCATAGTCACTACAGTGGCATAGTGTGAGTGTATGTGAACGCTGCTCCCTCTAGTTATGTGCCACAGTTCCTGTGCATCATATTCTAATGCTGCATCATTAATTTACGGAATTCGCTGCCCCTAGATGTGGTGGTGACCATTTGTTTAAAAAGGGGATTAGTACATTTTAAGCCATTAATATTTGTTTAAATCCCTGTTATTGTCTCCATGTGGAGTTCTGTTTTGTTTTGAAATGAAAAGTAACCATGGGAAGTTTCCAGTTTGAGTGCAGGAATGTGAGGGTGAGGAGAGATGGGCCCTGCTCAACCCTTAACTTCACATCTGACTGCATGATATCTAATTGCCCTAAATGTGATTACTCTGAGCTTGATGACCTGGCTCACATGGTTACAGGGTGATTAATAAGTCACCATGGTTTGTTCAATCCCCTGCAGGTGCTGGGGGGATTAGCATAATTACCCTCAGCAGCACAGCTTCCTGGCTCCCGTGAACAGGATGGCTTGGTGCTGTGTTTAACAAGCCACCCAGAACCTATGGGCTGCTGTAGGGGTTTGAGGTGCCTTATTAACCACAGCAACAAGCCACCCTGGCCAGGTTTGCATGACATGGGAAGTCAAGTTGCTGAGGGTAATTCATCCCTGCCCCCAGCACGCACGGCAGGGGAAATAAGCAACAGTGGCTTATTTCCTCCACCATGATCAAGCATGATCAAACATCCAGGACTTGTGCCTGGATGGGCACTCTAACTCCAGTGAAAAACACTGCCCCATTCATTGATCCACTAAGTGATGCGAGACCAGTGATGTCCAGCAATCTAGCAGGGACAGCACCAGTGGGGGTCTGACCATGCTTACTGGTGGCAAGGGAAAACTTGGATACACCCTCTGCAGTGATCTGCAAGCCCACCATTTTCACTTCCCTGCAATACTCTGATGTAACATCGCTCTGGCAGGGCACTGCAGGAAATTAAAAATGGCAGGAGGTGTCAAGCTGTCCACACTGACGTTAAAAAAAATAAAGCAGAATCCGGTACGGGCCATAGCCATGCTGGCTGGGAATGATGGGAGATGTAGTCCAAGAGAGCAGGGCACAAGGTTGAGGAAGGCTGGCCTAACCCATTCCTACTTGAGGTTTCACTACTTGAATGAATGGGCATCTGTCGCTGCATTACAAGTGCTCTGCAGACTATTATTTGGAAGTGGAAATTGGCCCTTGGACTCACATGCCTCACTTTCCTCTGCAGATGGATGCTGAGCAAGCCAGACACTGGAGAAACCAAACCACAGTGAAGGAGTTCATCTTGCTAGGATACCAAGAACACCCTACTGTCCTCTTTATTGCCTTCCTGGTCACCTATCTGGCCATTTTACTGGGCAATGGTCTGATTGTGGTGGTGACAACATGGGACTCTGCCCTGCGCACCCCCATGTACTTCTTCCTGCGCAGCCTCTCAGGGCTGGAGATGTGTTACACCTCAGTCACCCTTCCCAAGATGATGGCCAATCTGGTCTCAGGAGATCTCTCCATCTCTCTGCCATCCTGTGCATCACAGATGTTCTTCCTGCTCTTCCTGGGGGCAACGGAGTGCTTCCTGCTGGCGGCTATGGCCTATGACCGCTATCTTGCCATCTGCCTGCCTCTCCACTACTTGTCCATCATGAGCCAGAGGGTGCGGGTGGGGCTGGGGGCTGGCTCCTTTGCCGTCAGCCTCCCAATGCAGCTGGTGCAAATTGGGCTCATCTTCTCCCTACCATTCTGTGGACACAATGAGATGGACCACTTCTTCTGTGACATCCCACCGGTACTCAGCCTGGCATGTGCTGATCTCTATGCTAATGACTTGGTCATCTACACTGAGAACGTCCTCTTTGTTATAACCCCCTTCGTGCTCATCTTGGCCTCCTATGCACGCATTGCCAGAACCATACTGCGCATGCCTTCAGGCGCTGGCCGCCAGAAGGCCTTTTCCACTTGCTCCTCCCACCTCACTGTGGTTAGCCTCTTCTATGGTTCAGGGATGCTTGTCTATTTGCGCCCACTGACCAGTGACTCTGTGAAAGTGGACAAAGTGCTCTCCCTGCTCTATACAGTTATTATTCCCCTCGTCAATCCCCTCATTTACACTCTGAGGAACAGGGAGGTGAAAGCCAGCCTAAGTAGACTGCTGAGCAGGAAACAACCCTTCAAGGTGGCCACAAGATGAGCCAAAGCCACCAAGCAACTACTTTCATCTGTCTTTTAACTTGCTTGATAATGTCTTTCTCTAAAAACTCAGTCTACCTTTGAAGGATCCCAGCAGGGCCTTGACAAAGAAATCCAAGATGGAAACATTGGCAGAACCAATCAGTGTCACTCTCTAGTATAGGGGTGCAGAACCTCAAACCTGTGGACCAAATGCGGCCCTCCAGGGGCCTCCAGGTGGCCATGCCCCTTCCTCTGGCTCCATCCCTTTCCCCCCAACCACTGGTTGTTTGGTGGTTTCCCGGCTCTTCCATGTTTTTTTCCCCCATTCTAAAAGGTTAAAACGCTTCTCCTAAGTCTTAGTTGCTGGGAGTAAGCATGTTAAGTTAAAATATACTGTTAGTTTTGGCCCCACCCCTTTTGTCACCAGCCCTTCCCAACACTGGAATGTGGCCGCTGAACGTCTTTATCAAATGAATTCAGCCCTCCAGCTGAAAAAGGTACAACATTCCTGCTCTCCCTACCCCCACCCCACATTACTTTATTGAAAAGGTGGTATCCATTGATCCCGTGATCTTCAGTTTTGCCACAAATGAACGTGTCGTGAAATCCAAAAATGGTGTCATCCCTTCCACTGTCTTTGGGCTGTCTTTAAACTGGCTTGTGGAAGTAGGAGGAAAAGGGGAATGTTTCAGGAAAGTTTCTTACAAGCCTGACTCTTTTATTTTCTGCTCTGTTCTCCTGAATAAATGATATTTTGATTGAGTCCTCTTGGATTTCACACTGAGGGACTCAGGAGTTTTTCCTACGGCTTTCTTCACAAGGAGCTTTGATCCTGCAATTGAGATTGATCCTTCGTGGAAGTTTGCAGGCTCTTTATATGACGCCATGGCCCTCCAGGGCATCTCCTGCACTAAATGCCCTTTGTTCCATTTTTAAATAGATGGCAGATATTCCCTCCGTGAAAAGAGGAAAAGTGGCAAGAAGAGGAGCGAGATCAATAAAAGATAATGGAAGACTCAGATATGGAGGGGGGGGAAGGGGAGGGGGAAAGGAAGCGGGTGAAAAAGGGAGTTGTTGTGATCCTGCATTTAAAACGGAAGCAGAAAGGCCCATTTTAAATGCAGGATTTTAGGCTGGTGTAGAGATGCCCTCACGGTGGCTTAGTGGTTAAGACGCTGAACTGCAGATCGGAAGGTTGGCAGAACAGCAGTTCGAGACCCGAGTGCCGCGTGACGGAGTGAGCTCCCGTCTTCAGTCCCAGCTCCTGCCAACCTAGCAGTTCGAAAGCAAGAAATTGCAAGTAGATAAATAGGTACCACTTCGGCGGGAAAGGTAACAGCGTTCCGTGCACCTCGGTGTTCAGTCATGCCGGCCACATGACCATGGAAGCGTCTTCAGACAGCGCTGGCTCTTCAGCTTAGAAATGGAGATGAGCACCACACCCTAGAGTCGGACACGACTGGTTGGGGACACCTTTACCTTTTTACCTTTAGAGATGCCCTACATCTTTAAAAACCTCACCTGTGGTGCTGATATTACTATCCTATGTGGCTATTGCATACTTGGAGAGGGGGCTTTGAGAAAGGGAGAAGGCAGCAGGGAATTCCCTTCCTAGTACAAGGAAGCTCTGATTGTGTGCCTCAGATATCTGGCCTGCAGGATTAAAAGAAAGAACCAAAAAAAAACAGTTAAGTAGTACCACTAAAAAGCTAATAATAAGTACTTGGTCAGTTTATTACTCACTGGTGTATTTCAATTAGGGGTGGGCAGAAGTTAGATCTCTAAATGTTTTGGACTTCAATGCCCAGAAGCCCCTGCCAAGCTGGTCAATCATCAGGAATGCTGGGAGTTGAAGTCCAAAACATCTGGAGATCTAATGTCTGCCCATCCCTGATTTGAGCTATAACATATGACCCTATATATATAGATTACAAACATCAACAAGGACCAAAGGAGTTTGAGCATCTCAGACTGTACCAGCTATTTTATTCACTCCAGCACACTTTTCCCCTTTAGGATTGTCATGTTTTTACTAGGGATGGACGAAAGTCCCTTACCTGATCCCGAAGCTTGCTTCGCGGTGGGGGGGAGGCGCTCCGTCCCTCCCCCCGAAATTCTGGCTGGGGGGGAGGCGCCCCGTCCCTCCCCCCAAAAATTCTGGCCGGGGAGAGGTGCCCCGTCCCTCCCCCCCAAAATTCTGGCCGGGGGGGAGGTGCCCCGTCCCTCCGGCCGTGAAACCTCCTTTCCTGCCGGGATGCAAATGGCGGCGGCCATAGCCGCCACCGTTTGCGTCCCCGCAGTCAGCCATGATAGGCTATGTAAATGTTTACGTAGCCTATCACGGCTGACTTTGGGGGGGGGGAAGCGTGTATGCAAATGGCGGCGCCCATGGGCGCCGCCATTTGCGTTCCTTATTTTGGCACGGGTAGTCTACGTAAACATTTACGTAGACTACGGCGAAAATAAGGGGAACGCAAATAGTGTTCCCCTTATTTTTGCCGTAGTCTATGTAAATGTTTACGTTGACTACACGTGCCAAAATAAGGAATGCAAATGGCGGCGCCCATGGGTGCCGCCATTTGCGTACGCGCTTTTTTTTCCCCCCCCCAAAGTCAGCCGTGATAGGCTACGTAAACATTTACGTTGCCTATCAACGGTGTTTTTTAAAAATCTAGCCGTGATAGGCTACGTAAATCTTTACGTAGCCTATCACGTTTGTTTGTTTTGTTTTGTTTTTTACTTGGAAATGGCGGTGGCGGCAGCCGGTCAGAAGACCAGCCACCGCAGCCGCCGCAGCCACCGCAGCCGCAGCCGAACCGCCACCGAACCACCGCCGGAGCCGCTGCCGCCAGGGACATTCGAACAAGGTAAGTCCCGTCCCGGGGGTGGGGTGGGGGGGCAGACCGTTTCTCCACCAATTTCAGGGGGCCGAATGCGCTGGCATTCGGCCTCCCCGAGATTCGTGGAGAAATTCTCTGACATCCCTAGTTTTTACTGTCCCTTCTCTTGTACTTTTAACAGCATCCCAGCATTGTCAGGGACATAGTACAGAGATAAAGTGATGGAAAAAGTTTCATGCATTAAATGTCTGCATGTCCACCTGCTGTTAAAAGTGCAGATGCGGGGGGGGGGGGGCACCCTTATGTTGGTTGACAATTACACTTTAAAAGTTGAAAACAAAATTGGATGCAGACTTTTTTCTTTAAAGTAGGGCATCTCAAAATGGGATAGTTGATCCCTAGGGGGGAACCCATGAAGCAAATGGGGCAATGAGTAGTTGCAGACAGATTGCAAAAATAGCACCACCCTGATTTTCCTGTAGGGTGGTATTAGACTTGCCTTTTTTTTTTTAATCGACCCCTACTCCTATTCCTTAAGTAGGAAGTTGATGTGCAGAAATTAGCAGGTAATAATGTTTATCTTCATGCAATAGAAAGGTTCACCTACTGATTTCTGCAGATCAAGCTCCTTTTGATAGCACAAGAATAACTCTGAGCATTTTTTCCTGTCGGCAGCCTTGCTTGGCATGGATGAATGTTGTAATCTTTGATCCCAGAAGTGAAAAGTAAGGGCTTCACCACACAAGGCTAAAATTCCACATCCTTACCGGGGATTTTGCTTCTGGATTCCTTGCAGGATTAAGATTATCTCCTTTACACAGGCTGACATGTATTGTTTTTATGTCTTGGCATGTTCTATATGTTTCATTTTACAGCCACTAGATGATACTGCTGCTATAACACCATCATGGAAGTACACAGCAAGTAAAGCACTTCAGTGCGCTTTGAAGAGAAAAATTGGACTTTCCCCACATTTTACAAAGGCGGGATAAAGGACATAAACCGCAGGAGGGGGGCCTGGAGGTTGACGATGTTGTATCCCGCAAACTTCCATGACCCGCAAACTTCCATGAGTAACCAATCTTGATTGCACGATAAAAGCCCTGTGTGGAGAACCCCTAAAAGAAGTCTCTTCCACTACACGATTGTGTTGAAACTTCATTCATTTATTTTAAACAGCAACAGCAGCTTGGCACTTCAAACCAGCCATTACAAGGAGTCCTGAGTCCTTTCCCATCAAAACAAAAGCGTGGGTGGGTTAAGAATCAAGTTTCTGATTGGCCAGGCATTCAGCCAGACTGAGTGTAGTTCATAAGTGTGGTGGAGGGAAAGGACACCTCAGTCCCCACTGCACCACCTGAAATTGATTGTTGGCCAAGTGCTGAACCTTAGCCCTTGGAGGCTTCTGAAATTCCTATGCCCTGCCAGGCTGAAGCTGGCAGAGCAGGAGGAGTGGTGGAGGAGATCTTCACCTCCCCATCCTCTGTGTTTGGTGTTTTTTGCGAGATAGGCTTTTCAGCCTGTCTAGCGAGGGTGCTTCAGAGGGGGAGAAGGGCTGGGGAAGGCTGAGGATATCTTGTATGCTGGCCTCTCCAGTCTCCTCCCGTCCCACCAAAATGTCTCCTTTCCTCCTCCTCCGAAGTTGCTTTTCCAACCTCAGAGAGGCAGCCAGCACAGTTCTCTCCATGCTGGCTGAGAGGGGATGGAGTCTCGGATCTGATCTCCAACTCTCCCTTCTGAGGTCGGAGCACTGTCTCCAACCTCGGAAGGGGGACTCCAAACAATGCTGTGGTCCCTGGGACACTCTCCCAGGGACCACAGGATTGCTGTCTTAGTCTAAAAAATATAGACATTCATGGGGCTCAAACTCTTACCGCAGGGATGTAGGATGTGTGGCCCTTGAGATGTTGTAGGACTGCAGCTCCCATCAGCCCTAGCCAGCATAGCCAATAGTATGGGATACTGGGAGTTGTAGTCCAATTACATCTGGAGGGCCACACATTCTCCACCCCTGCCATCCTGTGTGAGGCTATATTTTTATTTTATTTTTTAGCAAGCTGGGCTAAGTGTAAAGGGTTTTGACAGATCAGGGGCTGGATCCTAGTGAATCAAGAGTCAATACAAAATATTTTAAGGGCACAATCCTATGCAGGTTCAGACAGAAAAATGTCCCACAATTCCCAGCATTCCCCAGCCAGCTATGCTGGCTGGGGTATGCTGGGAGTTGTAGGACTTTTTCTGTCTAAACCTGCCTAGGATTGCACCCTAAAGTCCCCCCAGCTCAAAATATCTTGTTTGTTTAATAAAATACTTGAAACCAAACCTGAAGCCTTAAAAAAAAAAAAAACCTAAATGGACAGGAAAAATACTTGACGGGTGGCAACCCAAGGGGCCAGTTGTACCTCCTGGCTCTCCCAAATGTGCAGGGCCTACTACATTTTAAAAGTTCTTTTCTCCTCTCCATCTCCCTCTCTTTGTCTCCAGTGTGTTCCTATGGGACTCTGTGCAGCCAGCTATCCTTTCCCCTCCTCTACATGAACGACTGCTCTACATATGCCTTGGGACGCTGTTGCTTGCCATAAAACTGTGCATGCAGAAGCTCACTGCTTTGCTCCTAGCAGGAGGAATGCACTCAGAGCTGGGCACAGGGGCACCTTGGCTGCAAAGAAGGTAACTGTTCCTCCTTCCCCGTGGCACTTGAGTAGAATTGGTTAGAGAGCAGACCCACAACTTTAGAGAGTGTGAACCAAATCTCTTTCCCCTATAATTTCTTGTCTTTTAACATTGGTTTCTGTTGTCTATATGACTGCCTGTCAAAACTCTCCTATTTATCTCATTTCATCACTTTCAGAGATGGGGGAAGTAAAGTGAAAGCACAAAAAAGAAGAAGAAGCAAGGATTTAGATCTAGAACCCTGTTAGGCCAATAAGGTTGACAAGAACCTCAGAAGAGAGGTGAGAAATACTGGGCCAAAATCCAAAGTATACTTTAGGATGGCATTCCACGGAGGTGAATTTGGGAAACAAATGGTGAGTTAGCTGTTGAGAAAATGAGAAAAGGGTGTTTTCAGGAAAGGTTAAACAGCCAAAGGCACAATGAGGATCCATCGATACAGGACAAAAATGTTGGTCATTGACACATCATTGCTTTTGAATTTATTCAAATCTTCATGCTTCCATCCTGCTTCCATTGAGAGGAAGATGGGCTGATTTCAATGCAATTTACTTGCCTGCACTTTGCTTGGAAATTGGATGTAAAATGGAAATAACTTAAAAAATAATAACAGAGGACAGGCAATGGGGGAATGGTATAATCTCATACCCAGACATATGATGTGTTGGTTTCTTTGGAGTTATATGTGGTAAGCAATATAATCAGGAGCAAACATCTCACCCAAGAGGATCGTCCTGCCCAATCTTACAAGAATCTAACGCACACGGAATCCTTTTGCAGCGACTGTGATAATCAACATGACAGTCTTGTAGAACAGTGCAGGAGGTGCATTTTCCAAGCACATAGAAAAAAAATCATCTGAACTTTGTCCACTTCCAGACATGGAAGTCCTGCTTGCAGCGAAGGTCCGTGATGCAGGTGCAAATCTAGACGTCCATGAACAGCACTGCTGGAAGTTCAATGTCTGTAAACGGCACTGATCATGGATGGAAAGAAGTGCAAGGTAGGCGATTTCTAGAATGCTGTACTAGAAATGACCGATTCTTCTGCAAGAAACCCCATGCTCTGGAATGCATTTGCCTAGTTGAGGTATGTGCATGATCTATATGAGCTGCATAATTTTTGTCCTAAATTAATACAGAAGAAGGGTAGGAAGGGAAGGAGCTTGGTGTTATGGGGAGCAGGGGGGACTGGCATCCCCAATTCTCAGAGAATCTATTTCTTACAGGGGCCACTTGGCCAGCCAGGTGGGAAGCTCATGTGGCTGCAAAGCAAGAACGCAACGGCCCATCCCCTGTTGTCTGTCTCCAGCCCCTGGTATTCAGATGCTGGATAGACTTATCCTCCATGAATTTATCTAATCTTTTTTAAACCCACCTAAGCCACCACCACAACTCATGGCCCTTAATTCCATACATCAGTTTTGCAGCAGGTGAAGAAGTAATGTCTTTGTCTGTCCTATCCTATTGCCAATCACTTGTACTGGATGAAAGATGTTTGCATGTTATGAGAGAGAACCCTTCCTTCCGGATTATTATCTTTTTAAGGAGCCCTTTCCCAGGATTGCATGTGTTCTGTTGCCAGTGGCAAAAGTCAGTGTGGAACTGGGGATAAGATCAAATATTGGTTGGTGGGGTGGGTGTGATATTTAAGAGAGCCAGTGTGGTGTAGTGGCAAGAGTGTTGGACTAGGAGCTGGGAGATCCAGGTTCTAGTCCCCACTCAGCCATGGAAGCTCACTGGGTGACTTTGGGCCAGTCACAGACTCTCAGCCCAACCCACCTCACAGGGTTGTTGTTGTGAGGATGAAATGGAGAGGAGGAGGATAATGTAAGCCGCCTTGGGTTCCTTGCAAGAGGAAAAAAGGCGGGGTATAAATGCAACAAATAAATAAATAAATTTAAATCACCTTTTCACACAAGACAAATGTGTTGGCTTGAATGGGGCATTCTGGGAGGTAAAAACTTTCTCAAAAGGCTCCCCCAATCAACTGTTTCATTGCCTCATCATGGTACTGGCCAGTGTTTGCTATTTGCAGTACAGAACTGGTGAAGGGAAGAGTGATTGGTGAAGAATAAAGGAAAGCACCCCCCTCCTTGCTGCCATTTCACGCTGTATTAGCATCAGGCAACACACACTGGTTTGAAAACACCACGTTTGTGACATAGGCTTTGATCCAGATTTAGTCATAGAGTACACCCTCTGAAATCAATGGGATGTAAGTTAGTCCAGTGCAATCACCCCATTACGTCTCGTGTGGCTCTGTGGCACATGGGATGACTCTCCAGTTTCTGTTCCAGACTCAGTGGCTAGCTTTTAGGCATGTTAGGTTGCTTTGTGCATCACCAGTTCCAAAGTGGGAAGTGCAGGACTGTCTTCTCTTTAGAAGAACTGTTTGATTTAGAGTGCTAGAACACAGAGACAATGCTAACACTCATTCCTAACCAAGGGTCCCAGAACCAAGCCAGAACCATTCCTCAGCCTAGGAAAATCCAAATTACTTCTCCAGTGCTCTTCTTGGCAACATTCTGAGGGCAGCAGGAATGCAATACCTCACCTTCTGCATGCATGTGTGCACACACAGCCACAGACACACACACACCTTGATTGTTAGAACTGTAGCAACTCCATTTCGGGAATCCTCCCACAACCCAGGATCCCACAGTGCTTCCAAATGAGGCTTTTATCACACCATTGCCCTGCCTCATTCATGGAATATTATGGGGAATCCAAGGGACGTGGTCTTCAACTTGCAACCCTCCTGTGTTTACCCACCACTTCTGAATGTTTTCCTACTGCAGAAAATCCATTAAGGGCACAGTCCTACACGATCCACTCTGGGTACTCGTAAGCCTCCTGTGCAGAGCGGCAAGCACACTGCATCTGCCACTCTGCATTTAAGCTAGATGGGCAATTTTGCCCATCTAGAGGAGACTTCATGGGTGGGGAGGGAAGGAGGTTGGGGCATCCATAGGATTCCTCATACGGCTGATGCCCTAGTCTTCTCCCCTCCTCACCCCCAGGGACACCTCTTTTTCCCATCTCCATGCTCCATTTCTGAGCGCAGAGACATAGCCAGCGTCGAGAGGACCGCGCCAGCTACAAGGGGGAAGGGGCAGGGAATGCGGTTTCTGGTCTCCAAGTTCAGACCCTGTTTTTGACCTCAGAGCCCATAAGCCAAACAATCCTATGTCTCCCACCCACCCACCCCAGACGCTGTCTGGGGGGGGGGGGCATAGGATAGTTTCCTAAGAAAGAAAAAATGGAATAGCTGCACAATGCCTTCTGACTTGTAACACAAGGAGCTCTCTGTCTGGAAGCATCCCTAGAGTAGAAACTATCAGAGCTTTCTTCCAGTTCACCAAACCTAGAGGCAGCCTCTGCCAGTCAGAAATGTGACTTTGCTGGGGATCTCATTCTTAGGGGTGAAGTCCAAATCCTTTACCCTACACAGGAAGAAATCAAAGGCAGTAGACTGAAATATTGCATGAGAGAGATTTCTTTCCATTCTATTGTTGTTATAACCTGGGTTAATTTGGGGGTTAATGGACTAGTAATGGGAACAGTAGGAAGGGCATGTGGATGATTTGCAGAGTAGAGGCCCATTTCCTTTTGAGGTCAAAGCACCATCTAGGAAATGTTCTGAAGCTAGCAGCTCCATCCTATTGCTAATGGGTGGAATTGGAGTCCCTGTAAAGCTGAGCCTCCTTAGTTCCTACCACTTCAACAACAACAAAATACAATCTTCCAGTACTAAGCACAAATGTAAACCAAAATCCCAGGCCAGTCTAGAATTTCAATAAGGCCGTCACTTATGGCCAATGCTTCACATGCCTTCAGTTGTACTTAGCGTGCATTCTGTTGAACTTGCCAGTCTAAGATTTTCGTGAGGTTACCACTCTATGGTGAAAGCTTCACGTTTTCTTGTTTAGTTAACTGACTGCAATGATACATTATCTGTGTGCAGATGAATAAAGTGATCTAAGTAGGTGGTGGAACTAGTAATTGGCTGGAATATTTTAGTGTAGGTTTCATTCTAGTGGTAAAAATGGGGCTTTTCAAAACCATATAAATTGGCTTACCTAGGTGACTCTTGTGGTAGCTGATTAAGGAGCCGGGTAAGAATTCTCTGAAGGATCCCAGGATACATCACGCTCGGCAAGTGACATGGAGAGTGTGTGTGTGTGTGTGTGTGTGTGAGAACATACCTGCATGCTGGACAGCCCTGTGTAGAATGAATTGTTCATTTTCGTTCAGGGCACCTTAGGCCTCCTCAAATTCAGGAGTCATATATACCTGTCTCCAGATGGATATCAAGCAGGCCAGACACTGGGGGAACCAGAGTGCTGTGAATGAGTTCATCTTGCTGGGATACTATAAGCACCCTGCCTTCCTCTTCATTGCCTTCCTGGCCATCTATCTGACTATTCTACTAGGCAATGGTCTGATTGTGGTAGTGACGACCTGTAATCCTGCCCTTCAGACCCCGATGTACTTTTTTCTGAGAAGCTTATCAGGGCTAGAGCTGTGTTACACCTCAGTCACCCTTCCCAAGATGATGGCCAGCCTGGCTACTGGGAACCGCTCCATTTCCCTGCCAGCCTGTGCCTCACAGATGTTCTTCCTGCTTTTCCTGGGCGGGACTGAGTGCTTCCTGTTGGCAGCTATGGCCTATGACCGCTACCTCGCCATCTGCCTGCCTCTCCGCTACATGTCCATCATGAGCCAGAGGGTGCGGGTGGGGCTGGTGGCCGGTTCCTTTGCTGTCAGCCTCCCAATGCAACTGGTGCAAATTGGGCTCATCTTCTCCCTACCATTCTGTGGCTCCAATGAGATGGACCACTTCTTCTGTGACATCCCACCGGTACTCAGCCTGGCATGTGCTGATCTCTACGCTAATGAGTTGGTCATCTACACTGAGGACACAATCTTCGTGCTGGCTCCATTTGTGCTCATCTTGGCCTCCTACGTGTACATCACCAGAGCTATACTGAGGATGCCATCAGCTGCAGGACGCCAGAAGGCTTTTTCCACCTGTTCATCTCACGTGATTGTGGTCAGTCTCTTTTATGGTTCTGCCATGTTTGCATACCTTCTCCCAAAGACCCCTGACTCTATGAAGGTTGACAAGCTACTCTCCCTTTTCTACACAATCATCATTCCCCTTTGCAACCCCCTCATCTACACTCTGAGGAACAAGGAGGTGAAAGCTGCCCTGAAGAGGCTCTTAAGTAGTAAGCGACCCTTTGACATGGGCATGGAGATGCGTTGAGAACATCCGTTGAATATTTCCCATGCTTTCACTCTGTCCAAAATACCTGCCTTACATATCCTCAATGTTTGTTCTGGGGAAAACTCAGCAAAGCCTCAATAAGGGAAGCAGAAATGACAAGCTTTTGGCCATCTTGGACTGACTGTTGCCCTATGATCCAAGATGGTGGCATCCATTGTTTGCTTCGCTAACCTCTTATCATTTTGAGTTGTACTTCTTCTATGGGAGAAGTGGGCCATATTTTTTTCTATTGAGGGTTGCATTCCTTCATGTGTAATCTGTTGGCGGCCACATGACATTGGTGAGTGGGGCAAAAGCCAGCACTGGGCAGGTCCAGAGCCAAAAGTGGATAGATCACTCTTTTCCATTCTCTTTCTGCCACCCCTTTTCTCTCTCCCCCTCTTCCTTCCCACACAATGGGCTGCCAGGGGACAGGTGGCTCTTGCCAGGGTCTGAACTGATGACATACAGCTTTTGAAATTAGGCTGAGAGACACAGGTTGCCCACCCCTGGGGCGACCAGATGCAAAAAAGGGCAGAGCTCCTACACCTTTAATAGCTGTGTAGAAAAGAGAACTGCAGCTGCTGTAACTTGTCAGGTGAGCTACAGCTGCTCAAATTCCCTGCTTTGCATCTGACCATCCTAACTTCTTCTCCTCCCTGTAATGCAATTTCTGGATACTACTAATAGTATAGCTGCATTATATAGTTGTATTACAGAATAGATGGATAACAGTTTTCTGATTCTTTCCACAGTTGGCCACTTATACATTCATTTTCACATTTCTTTGCTTTTTAGGATAGTTCTCTCCAGAAATGAAACTGCATTATACTCAACCCCAATATTTAAAAATAAGGGCTTACGTGTCCATCATTACTTCTCATTCCTCTTAGATATAAGGCAGGCTACAAATACATGGGATGAAGGAATAAGTAAGATCTAAGAGTTCCATTTACAAATACACAGGTTGAACTTAGGTAGAGGCACAGTGTAAACCAGGGGTAGGTGACCTTTTGGGGCCCATGGGCACATTTGGCAATTTGAGCAACTGTCTCAGGCACCACCACAAAATGGCCACCATGGGAGGTGTGGCTAGTCACAAAGTACAAGTAACCTGCCCAAAAGATTAAGTACAAGGTAAACTAAGTTTACCGTGGTGGGGTCTGAGCCCCAACACAGTAAACAACTCCTTTGCACCCAGAGTGTTCAGAAACCTGTTTCACCCAGCCCTGCAAGTTGCTTCAGCTGGCTCACGCAGACTCCGCTGGCTTCCTGCTGATTTCCCTACCCCTCTCCCTGCTGGATTCCCTGACCCCCTCTGCTGGCTTACCACGACCCTTCCTGCATGCCCCCACTGCTCTCCATAGCCCCCACCCAGTGGAAGCTGGTGGCTCCGATTTCAGCAGGGCTGCAAATCCTTCCTGGGTTTCAGTCAGAACCAGCTAGAACTCTAAAGAAGCTATCCAGTGTGCTGACCCCTATCCCCAAAATAGGGTTGGCACCTTGGATAGCTCCTTTAGAGTTCTGGCTGGCTCTAACTAAAACCCATCATGGATTTACAGCCCCACTGAAATTGGAGCCACCAGCCTCCGCTGCCCCTATTATTATCTTTAGCCCTCCCCCCAGGTTACCAGACAGAAGTGACAGGAGTCCTTTTACTTCTTTTCCCCTGCTTTTTCTTGGTAGCTGGCCATGCTGTAGAAGAAAGCTTCTGCCTGCCAGCTTCGTTTCCTAAGAATGTCTCTGAGCTCCGCCATGTAGCCCAGAGGCAGTCATGAAGATGACAGCAGCTGGAGGTCCCTCATTTCACTTTGAAGTGATCCCAGCTACCAGTAAGAAAATGTATTAATTCTTTTTAAAGTGGGAGGAGTAGGAGACCATGGCAGGCAGCAAGAAAGGTATATTGGGGACACATTGGTAGCCATGGGCACCACATTGCCTGTCCCTGTTTAAACACACCAGCAAAGCAAATCCCACATGTCCCACATCAGATCTCCAGAGAGGCACCCCTACACTTCCTGCATGTGACGCATTTGTATCTGATGTAGTATTAATATTTACTCGCCACTCCTTTGGTACGCATGGTACTTCAGGAAGTTACACAGGCAGATCCCTGATCCAAAGAAGCATGTTCAGCAGTAAACTGAACAGTGGTGAAACAGCAAAGATGAGGAGTGTAAGGCTCCAGGGGATCAAACCAGGGGCTCTGGCAACCGAACTCAAGCACCTTACCCCCTATGCCACCACCAGGGCAGCTTCCAGAATTATTGCCCTAATTTCTTCTGTGCTGCAGTGATGCCTCATGCTACGGCCAAAGATGGTATTGCTGCTCTTGAGTTCAGCTGGACCAGGTGATCTGAGGAGCCAATAGGGGCCTAGCTGGCCCTATATAATTGTCCTTCCATGCTTGATTCCTCAGCCATGTGTCTTGGTGAGTAGCAAACACAGTGCCAGCCTTGCAGCCTGACCATTGGCCTTGCAACATGACCACTGATTTTAGCCATGCACCTTATGAGATAATACAGGGATACCTTGGAGGCTTGAGGTGCCCTATAGCCTAAACTCCCCCAGGCTGAGTAAGATTTACATTTCCTGAATACAAAGACTTCTCTACTGCAATAGTTAGAAATTACGTTGCTTATGAGCACCCACAAAGAGGAGTGGTTAGGTTACCGGACACAAGAGATATGGCCTTCACGGTGGTGGCCCCAAAATTAAGGAACACCCTCCATTGGGAGATACCTTTAGTCCCCTCCTTATTGTCTTTTAGGTTGGCCTTGAATATGCTTTCGTTTCAATCTGCTTTTCATTCAGGATACAGTTCTGAGTTTTACTATGTTTGTTCTTGTGGCTCTGGTTTTAGATCTTATGGTTCAAAATGGCTGGCTAAAATAAGATGATTTCACCGCTCTTCTTGTTTGCTACTGCTTTGTTACTGCTCTTAATATTTTATCTTGTTTGATATTTTAATGTTGATGTGCGTCCTAATTGTTTATATTCTGTGTATGCCATCTTGGGGAGAACGTGTATTTTGAAAGGTGGCTGAAATCTTCTAAACAGAACTATGGAGAGGGCAAACCCATCAAATGCATTTCTCTTGGCACACATACCTTTACCACAGTTTTGTAATATTGACCTGACGTTATCGATGATTGAAACGAAATGCCTCTTCTAAAACTCTGCTGTTGTGCTAATCAATTTAAATTATGTCTCAAGAGTCAGTGAGCCAGACTGAGCGGGCTCCAGGTTTGAGTGGAATCTGGGCATAGTGCTGTCAGTGCCCCCACCCACCCACCCCCCCCAATAAGTTGTGCCAGCCACGTTGATGGCAGCATTGAGAGGAGAAAGGCCCAAGCATTTGGGGGGCCCAGTACAAACTTGTAACATGCGTCCTGTCCCACACACTTACCACAGTCCTATCCCAGCCATACAATGTCATGAGTTCTGAAAGAAAAATCTCCATCTTTATTCTGAATTTTATTCTGAACTGAATTTTCTATGTTTCTTTAACTACACCACGGCCTACACTGGGGCTTTTCTACGAACCCCTCCCCCATACCTTTCCTATTTTGCCTTTTTTATTTTATATATAACGTCCTGCCTGAAGAAAACAATGTATTCATATAACTTAGCATATGCAATTTTATGCAAATCAGTATCCCCTTTTTTGGTGAAGCATTTCCCCTTCCTTGCCTATTTGCTCACTTGCCCGTTAAGCGAGCACATGGCAGCATCAAGAGGAAGAGGATGCGGACCAGAAGGAGCTGGTGACAATGGTCGTCAGAAAGTCGACTCACTAACAGAGGGGGCCCATTGAAGGTGACATAGAATCATAGAATAGTAGGGTTTGAGGGGGCCTATAAGCCCATCGAATCCAACCCCCTGCTCAATGCAGGAATCCAGGTCAAAGCATCCATGACAGATGCCCAAGGGCCCACAGAAACCCAGAGCCGGTGCTGATAGGAAGGTTGAATAAAATTCAAGAGTAGGTGAGAGAGAAAAACTGTGGTTTTGTTCAGGCTGCAGCCGAAAAGACAGGCCTCCCTCTGAACGTTTTGAATGTTGCCATTGGTGGGAAAAGTAGAAATGCATTGTAAACATAATGAGGATGTGCTGGGATGTTGTAAAGCTGGAATGTTGTAAGTAGATAAGAAAACTGTGCTGGAAGGTTTTGTTCCCTGTATGTACGCGATTCAACTGTAGTAGCCCCCACTAGCATGTGATTGGCTGACAGCTATGGCACAGCAAGAAATTGCAAAATATATGTTACTGCTTATCTGTACCAGGGTGTGGACCTCCCGTGTGTGCGATTCACACATGCTGGTATACTCGGTTCAGAAAGGAACTTTTGATCAAGCGATCCACCCATACTCGCATGCTCTGCTTAATAAAGGCTCACAGTGTCAGAATACACCCCGCCCACCCAGCCTGCTGTGTTCCTTGGGAACACTTTCCTCCACATAGGTCCCACTTCACAACTTTGCTTGAGAAGCGCTAAATCTTTTCAAAATGTGTCCGCATCATTCTGAACATAGGGGGCGCTGTAAACCAGTCGATCAACCGAAGGCCGGCCAGGCCATATTCCCCGCTGGATTAAACTGGTCCCGCTGGTTCGTCCATAGATTCGGGTGCGCTGCGGCGTTTCTCGACGCTTCGGCGGGGGGGGGGGGGGGGGGCCGGAGTCGAGGGCGGAGATCGGGAAAATGACTGCGGACTCGCTTCTCGTGAGTTCAGCTCTGCTGCGGCAGAGGACGGGCCCCGGGAGCAAGACGCAGCTCTTGGACCTCCAGGTAGGGGAATCCTTTCCTGCGTGTCTGTCTCTCTCGCATCGAGCCACACCCTTCTTTCCCCTCCCTTCAGCCAAACACGCCTCCCAACGGCAGCCTGCGTCCTCCTCCTCCTCCAAGTCTCTCGCCCGCTTAATCGCCTCCTCCTGAGCCGGGACCTGTTTTGGAAAGCGCCCTTATCCACGCTCCTCCTTCCGCAGAAGCAACCGCCTCACCCGCAGCCAGCCCCGGTTCAGCCGGCCGCGCTCGCCCTTTCTCCGTCGCGATCTGGGTTGCCCCGTTTCACCCCTCGGCCGTCCGCAGGAGCAATTCCGCTTTGACGCTTGCGCGCGCCCTGCACGGCCTCCCTGCGCCCCTTGATCGTCTTGGCCCCTCCACTGAACCAAGGAGCATCCCGCCCAGGCAGTGTTGCCTGGCCAAGCTAGATAAGTAGCTTGTTGTTGTTCAGTCGTTCAGTCGTGTCCGACTCTTCGTGACCCCATGGACCATAGCACGCCAGGCCTTCCTGTCCTGCGCTCTCTCCCGGAGCGTGCTCAAGTTCATATTCATTGCATCCGTGATGCTATCTAGCCATCTCATCCTCTGCCGTCCCCTTCTCCTTTTGCCTTCAGTCTTTCCCAGCATCAGGGTCTTTTCCAGGGAGTTTTCTCTTCGCATTAGGTGGCCAAAATATTGGAGCTTCAGCTTCATTATCTGTCCTTCCAATGAGCACTCAGGGTTGATTTCCTTTAGGATGGACTGATTTGACCTCCTTGCAGTCCAGGGGACTCGTAAGAGTCTTCTCCAGCACCACAGTTCGAAAGCATCAATTCTTCGGAGCTCAGCCTTCCTTATAGTCCAGCTCTCACAGCCATACATTACTACTGGGAAAACCATAGCTTTGATTAGACGGACCTTTGTCGGCAAGGTGATGTCTCTGCTTCTTACTATGCTGTCTAGGTTTGCCATAGCTTTCCTCCCAAGGAGCAAGTGTCTTTTAATTTCATGGCTACAGTCACCGTCTGCGGTGATCTTGGAGCCCAAGAAAGTAAAATCTGTCACTGCTTCCATTTCTTCCCCTTCGATATGCCAGGAAGTGATGGGGCCAGATGCCATGATCTTAGTTTTTTTAATGTTGAGTTTCAAACCAGCTTTTGCACTCTCCACTTTCACCCTCAACAAGAGGCTCTTGAGATCCTCTTCACTTTCTGCCATTAGGGTGGTATCGTCTGCATATCGGAGGTTGTAGATAATTCTCCCAGCAATCTTAATTCCGACCTCTGATTCATCCAACCCGGCATTTCTCATGATGTACTCTGCATATAAGTTAAATAAGCAGGGTGACAATATGCAGCCTTGTCGTACTCCTTTCCCAATTTTGAACCAATCAGTTGTTCCATGTCTGGTTCTTACTGTTGCTTCTTGACCCTCGTACAGGTTTCTCAGGAGACAGGTAAGGTGGTCTGGTACTCCCATCACTTTAAGAATTTGCCAGAGTTTGTTGTGATCCACACAATCAAAGGCTTTAGCCTAGGCAATGAAGATACGCTAGCAGTCCTGGTTTAAGTAAGATAAGTATTTAAGATAAGTAGCAGTAGGTTTAATTGCTAAAAGGGGGGCGGGGCGGGGGCGGGTTCAACTATGCTTGGAAGTCACGTCATCTCGTCGCTCCCAATCCCTGTTCCTTTGCGCGTCATGTCTTTTTTGATGCTAAGCCTTCAGTCAGGGGCAGTCTTGTTTTTATCGCTTGTATGGAAGCTACTCCAGGTGGCTGCCTGGCTGGGGAGATTAAAAAAATAAATAAATACGCAAAATAAATATCCTAATTCCTCCGTGTTGGGAATGGGGAAGTGGCTGTTTAGCGCGGTGGGACAGGGCACTCTGTATGTGTTCCAGCGCTCAAGGACGGGGGATCGGGGAACACGCTCGAGGACACGCTTTGTATTGTTACTTTCTGGAAAAAAAAATGTGCTGGGAGGGGCTGGGCTATAGCTCAACCCAAGATTTTGCGGGGCAGGGAGAAGTTCTGCCAGTGCCGTTTCTCCATTTTCTTGAGGTTTTAGCAGTTTTGCTTTTGCACCACCACCACCACCCCCCATGCTGCTGGCAGAACAGATTTCTGTGCTGTCTAGCTGGCAGAGAAAAGAGCAGGCAGCTGTACAACTACAGAGCATGGATCCTTTCCAGGAGTGATTTGAAAAAGAAACCCTCCCTCCAAGGAGAAGGTGGCCGCATAAACAGGATCTTGGACTCCCTGCACTCTAGAGAGCACCAGACTGATAAATAAGGGTGCGATCCTATGCATGTGTTGACAGAAAGAAGTCCTACAACTTCTGGCAATCCCCAGCCAGCCCAGCTGGCTGGGGAATGCTGGGAGTTGTAGGACTTCTTTCTGTCTCAGCACGCATAGGATTGTGCCCTCAGCCATCCTTGACTCACTACACCAGCCTCCCGCAAATGGCCTTGGGCTACAGCTCTCCTCATCCCCAGCCAGCATAGCTACAACTCCTGTCATCCCCGGCATGCTGAATTGTAGTTGAACACATCTGGAGGACATCAGGACAGGTTGGGGAAGGCGGTAGTACCGTAATCAGGGCTGACATCAGCAACCAGTATATTTATCTAATTTGTATCCCACCTTTCTGCCCTAAAGTGCCGCTCAGGGGGGCTCCTTGGGCAGCGGCCGGGGCGAGGCCTCCATTGGCACGCTTCCTTGCCAGGCTGCAGGCAACTACAGGCCGCCATTTTAAATTTCCCGGAGTGCCTTCCATGGCATCACTCAAGGGCACTGCAGAAGGTCTGCCTAGCATGGAATTGTTGGCTGCCCATCGCTGGGTGGGTGGCCAACACTGGTCAGAAGAGCCCCACCACAAGGTAAGCCCAGTGGAGTAGAACAGGGGCAGAAGGGGGCTGGCAGAAGGCACCATCCCAGGCCCCCCACTCCCGAGCCTGTAGCCAGCCTTGATGATATCCCTTTATGAATCCTTGTTTCATTCCACAGTAACTGTTCCTAATAGACAATAGCATTCCTGCTCCTTTAGTTCCAAGAGTAGCTACTGACTCGTCAGAGTAACCCTATATTCCAATCTATATCTAAAGGGCAAAGAACAAGAGTCCAAGCAATACAAGTCCGTAAAGGATATCTTGGAGATTATGGCCAGCAGTCACTCTGGAATTGATGCTCAGACAGGGGTCCAGACCATTTTGTTGGCCTTTAAAGTGTCGCAAGGCTGTTCTTTTCATTTTGATTTCTGGGACCTAAACACAACTAACCTAAAGGGGGTTTAATGACACCCCCTCACACATACAGACACACATGCACTGAACAAACGTGTGATATATTTATTTATTTGGAGCATTTTTATCCCTTCCCTCAGCCAAAATGGCACCGGGAGCAGCTTATAGTCAATCAAAAACAAGACAGTCCCTGCCCAGACACTGACAATCTATAAAGACGCGACGCAAAAGGAAACAGGGATGGGGAGAGAAGATGAGATTTTGTCGCTTCCAAGCATGATTGATCCTACCTCCCACCTTTTAGAAATTAAAACCAGAATTTTAAACTGCATGGAGTGTTTGGGTGGGCTGTTCCTTGCGCTGTGTAGCCCTGCTCTGCACCAGCATATGTCCTAGCTATCCCCACTGGCTGCACCTTTGGTAACCATGTGAGGATGCCTTCCATGTATGGACCTGTATGTGTGTGGAGTGCCTTCATGCAGCTGCTGAAGAGGCCGCCAGCATGGGCACATCCAGCATGCGCATTGGTGGCGGGGTTACCCAGTGCGACAATCTTTTGATGTGCGAGGGGCTTCAGGTGAAGCCCCTTTTCATCTTGATCCAGCCTGCCATTACTCCCCCCTTTTCCCTTGATGTCTTCATCAACTATATCCCATGGTGAGACATCAGCCTGGTTTCACAGGAAGCCTGTGATGGGTCTATTCTGGATGATCAAGTGAGCCTTGCAGCTTCCCCAACCTGGCACCCTCCATATGTTTTCCACTACAGCCCCCATCATCCCTGGTTCGTGGCCATGCTCGCTGGCCTGACAAGAGTTGCAGCCCAAAACATCTGGAGGGCCTCAAGTTGGGAAAGGCTGCTTGGGGTTCATGGCCCTCTGTCTCACGCTGGCATCGTCGGCAATCTCCATCTATGTAAGCACAGCTGCTCATCTTTGATTTTAGCCTTTGCTCAGTGGCAGACCATATTCCTGCAATGACACAGCTGTTTGTCAAATGCTCAGCCCTTTTTGTAGGAAGCCAACAGTGCCAGGAGCGCTGTCACAGACTTGAGGCACAGCTACTGCCGTGCAAGAAGAAGCGAAGATACATGCCTTTTCCAGCATTTCCTGCCCGATTTTGGTTTCATTGCAGGTCCTGCATCTGTGTGTATGTGCTAGGGTGGCCAGTCATGAATTGCCAAGGAAGGGAAAATGCATCACCAAAAAAGAAGACACTGATCTGCAGAAAATTGCATATGCTAATTTATAGGAATAGATGCAAATTTCAAAATAATTATTCGATTTAAATAGAAATACAGTACGTCTCACCAGAGTGTGAAGAACTGGGACCAGGTGACCTGTGTCCCTGCCTGTTCAGGTGCGAACTGGTGATGGGCAACTTCAAAGCCCCTGCTCTCCTTTCTTATATCTTTAAGGGCACCATCCTGCCGGCTTGGCTGTAAGCCTCCAAACTCAGAGGCTTACAGCCATCCAATGCAGAGCAGAAGGAGCGGCAGAGGGATTTTCGTCTCAGTCTTCCTCCCACTCTGCATGTTGGCTAGACAGGCTTTTCACCTGTCTAGCTGGGGCTCTGCGAAACAGGAGAGGAGGCTAGGGAGGCCTGGGGATACATCGTAAGCTGGCCTCCCCAGTCCCCTCACCTCCAAGCCCACTGGCACGCCCCCTTTCCCTCCTCTCCAAGGTCACTTTTACGAGCTTGGAGAGGCAGTCTGTGCAGCCAGCTGGGTGGGGCAGAGGTGGGGAGCTCGGATTCCAGGAATCCAAACTATCCTGTGGCCCTCCAGTCTCTGTCTAGGAGCCATAGGATTGCTCCCTAAACTGGACCTGGACAGGACAGCCTTTCAAATAGACGACTGTTCTCTGTGTGTGCTCACAAATTTCTTAAAGTTAACAAAACCTGTTAGGTGACCCAAAGGTCATTTAAGAGTTCAACCCCCTCCCATTTCTTATTCATTTTGAGTTATTTTGGCAAAGATTGGCAGGGGGGCATCATGTCAGAGAACAAAAATGACACATTAGGCCTGGACGCAATGCTGGGGTGTCTTGTAGGGGACATCCTCCTGATAGTGGGGGAACGTGGGGTGGCCTAAAGCTTATTGGGGGGGGTGTAAAGGGGCCTGTGTTTCCTTTTTCATGGCTAGGGTGGCAAGGAAAGAACACAAGTCTTTTACATTTGTGTTATTATAAAATGTATAGCCTGCCCTGCAGTTCTAGCAGAACTCCCAAGGCAGCTACAGTTATTAAAATAAAACAAGGATGGGCTGCAATGCTAAGGACACTCCCTGGGGAATAAAGTCCTATGGTATACAGAATGGGAATGAGTAAAATCTTGCCCATGGGCACAGGCACTGCAGGATTTTAGTGGGGATATAATGCTAGATTTAAGGCAGTTCTACTTGAGGCTTCTGTCCCACAGATTTACAGGGCTTCTGCTTCTGGATTCTTTGTAGGATTAAGATCAGCTGCTTTATACATGCTTTTTTCTGGGGGGTTCTTCCTTCCTCCGCCTTTTTATATGTTTCATTATGCAGCTACTAGATGGTGCTATGGTATAGTGGAATTGTGCAATTACAGGCTACAAATATAATGCCATTCAGAAAATACTGCACTTTTCTTGATCTAAGCGCGTGCACGCACGCGCGCACGCACACACACACACACACACACACACAGAGTAATGGTTGCAAAACATGGGAGAGGCCCTGGAGGAGGAGGACGTCATGTAAAGGACCACCAAACTAACACGAGTGAGCAATCATGAGCACACAGTAAAAGTCTCATGTAGAAAGGCCCTAAGTGCAGTGTGGAGCCTCCGTTTTAATTACGCTTCCAGCTGATTGTGGAATAGCACTGCTTCAAGGGCCTGAGTGTGGGAAGGACCCAAGAGAAAGAGCAGAACCAAGAGGAGAGCAGAACTGGCACTTGAGATTCGGACACCACCACTGGAGACTGCTACATGTTTTGCCACGGTGTTTTGAATCCAGTTCATGTAGGAAGTGACTCGGGTGTAGACCCCGGGTCGGTTGGGCTCGGAACAACTCAACCCGAAGCTCACCACTCCAGCCAGGAACCAAGTGCCGTTCTTCTTGCAGACCAGGGGTCCTCCAGAGTCACCCTAGAAGAAGAAAGAAGGAAATGGGGACCCTCTCATGAGAAGCCAACGGGCAGTGAAACGCAGTAAAGATTTATTACATTTAAACTGAACTCTGTGAACATGACCCATAGGCCTTTCTTCCTGACCTTGTTCCAGCTGGGAGATGGCCTCATCCGAACCCTGAGGCTCTCCCTTGCTTGAAAAGGAAAAACAATATTTTTCCCAAAAAGTACTAAGGCTGCAGTCCTGTGGTCCCTGGGAGGGTGCCCCCAGGGCGATAAGGCTTTTTAGCCATCCCCCTGCTGCATCCTTGGAAGGGGAAATCTGACCTTGGATGCCTCCTACCCACTCCCATGGAAGTCTCTGCAGCCCTTACCTCCCTGATGTCAGAAGAGGCAAAAAGTGAGCAGATCTGGGGAGGCTTTGGATCTGCAGGACCGAAAGCCCTCCCAGTCCCCAGGAGCAACCCCCAAATGGGGGAAAATCTATGCCAGCCCTGAAGCTGGTGTACATAATTTTCCTCCGATTAGTTGCAATGGGAGGGAAATAGTTTCTTTTAAAAGCCGCAGCTCCCCAGAATAGGAAATAAGGGAGTAAAATGCTTCTCTTCCCTCCCTTCTGCCCTGCTGCGGTGAGCCTGGCAGGGCTTTGGATGAGGCCGTTTGTCTGCCTTGGGATTTGCTGGCCACGCTCAGTAGGGACTGCATCTTTAGTGTTTACATATTGTTTCAGAGCAGGGATGGGGAACCTCCAGCCCACGGCCAGATGTGGGCTGCGAGTCCCCGTTCTGCCTCTGCCAATTTCCCCTCCGCTCTTCACACTGCAAATGAGGCTTTTAAAAAGCCTCCATCGGTGACCGTGGAGGCTTTTAAAAGTCTAATTAGAGTGTGGGGGCATTTGGCAGGGAATACTACTGGGGAGGGAGGGGCTAACCCCTCCCTCCCAACCCCCTCCTGAAAAATTACCCCTCCCCTGCTGCATTAAAGCTTTAAAAGAGCCTCCTCTGTTGGTGCCAATGGAAGCTTTAAAAAAAAATCACAATGGGGAAGGATTTGCAGGGGAACACTGCTGGGGAGGAAAAGGCTAACACTCCCCTCCCCAACCTTGCAACAACCTCCCCCCACATTGCCCTCCCATACTGCATTTTGGCTTCTCAAGAGCTTCCATGGCCACCGACTGAGATTTTTAAAAACCTGATTTGCAGTATGGGAGGGGTGATGTGTGAGCGTGCGTATGAGTGTGTGAGAGAATGAATAGGGTCTGGGCAATTGTGTTGGCACCACATGCCAGCAGTGGGATGGCCCCGCCCACTGCTGACATGTGACACTCCGGCATGCTCGCCCAGAACCCATGCAGCCCTCTGCTAGAAAAAGGTTTCCCACCCCTGCTTTAGAGTGATCGAAGCATTTTGCCTCCGTTATTTCAGCAGTCCTTTTAATCTTGTATCAAATTACTTTGGCGGCTGTTCTGGGGTAAGGAAAATCAGTCAGATCTTCAAAAGTGCAACTGGTTAGCAAACAAATGCCAAGAACTATAACTCAAGTCAGCGAGCCCAGCTGAACTCTAACCTGGCTTCTATTGAACCTCATGTTGTGAACTGTCACTGTAAGCTCTAATTCTGGTTAGCCTACCTTTTTGCCCGTGTAAAATGTGTAAAATAGATGCTCGGTTATTTAAAACATTACGTGTTGCATTTTTGCATTTGTGTTCCACCTAGGGCTAATATGGAAATAAAACTAAAACTGAACAATCCCATGAGTTGGCATGATTGTCCTCCATGGCTTCATTAGTAAAGAGAGAGAGAAATAACGGCAATTACAACAGCCTCGAACGCACACCAGACATGGGGCTGGAGAAACTGGCTGTGGTTACTCTTAATGTGCCCAGGGGCACTTCCTTCTGAGTTATCTGTAATTCTTGATTTCACTAGGGATGTTGCAAAATGTCTCCCAATTTGCCTCAGAATGCAAACCCAAATGACTGTCTTTCAGGAGTCACATGTCAGTGGTGGGAGGGGCCAGATCCATCCCAGTCTCTCTCACACTCTTTCGATCATCACTGTCCCACACTCTTTGCTCCATCTCTCACTTATTTTCACAACCGCAAAACAGCTCAGCGAACTGATGGATCTCTTGAATAAGTGACAGTCTACATCTGTATGTTCCAGACCAAACCCTGATACTGAAAATGGGTTCTGGTTTAGCCCTGTCGTGGCCAGCCCTACTATTTGGCAGAGTGACATGGCTGCCTCAGGTGACAGACTGGGTGAGCAGTCATCGGGTACTGGAGGACAGCATTGTGTGTACCTGCATCTCCTAGGTTAGCCTGCTGCCCTCAGGTGTCGTAGAAGACAGTGTCGCATCCCCAGGGTTGAAGTAAGAATTCATCTGCCCACCTTGTTTCTGTTCATGGAACAGAGGGACACCATCTTGCCCTTCACCTCAGGCAGCAAAATGTCTTGAAACCTTATAGTCAACCTCAGCCTGCTTACCTCCACACAACACACACACATAATATCCCTTACCTGTGATCCCCTGCTCTGATCCACAGTTCTTACCTGGCAAGAGTCCTTCTTTCCTTCTGGGTACCCAGCACAGATCATGTCATTGTAGATAAGCCTGTACCCTTCTGGCACTGTCTTGGTCTCACTGTCGGTGGTGGAGTCATTGTGGTACATTTTGTCACACTCGTCTACATCTAGGATTGGCACCTCCAGTTCCTGCAGGGTCCGAGTGAAGAAGGGGGCTGGTGCAAGAAAAGGGAGGCACTGAAACTGAGCACAGATTCGATAGCACTTAATGTGGATTGCTTATCCCCCCTGGGCCTTTAACAGTCTCAAAATGAGTGATGTCACTGAATCTCATAATTGTCTGGTTCAGAATAAAGTTTTGCCCAGCTCGTAACTCTTTGGGTGTATTCCGACTAGAGCGTCATTTCCTCAAGAACAACATAGAGTCTTGGGTCACATTAAAGGCTAGACAATTTATTATGGGGTACACTCCTGCCATATTAAATGTGTTAGTCTTTAAGGTGCCACAAGACTCTGTTCTTTTTCCTGCAGCAGGCTAACAGAGCTAGCCCTCTCAAAACTATTTTCCCCAAGAAGTTCTTAAAATAAGACGCTGCCCATTCAAGAGCTTTCCAGGAAAGCCTCCCTGTGCCTGCTCCCCCTTGCAAAAGGCCACTTGGCCCTGTCCAGGTGCCAGCCTGAGAGACTAGATATGCTAGTCCAGACTTCTCCAGCCTGGTGCCCTCCAGGTATTTTGGACTTCATTTCCCAGCAGACCCTGCCAGCATGGCCAGTAGTAGCAGGGAATGCTGGGAGTTGCAGTCCAAAACAGCTGGAGGTCACCTGGTTGGGGAAGACTTCCCTGGTTCCACCTTCTTATTTATACGTTTTTGATCCAGTTTCCAATCTCCCAAACAGATACGATTCCAAACAAAGCCTGTGCTCCCTGCTCTGTCCCACGCCTCCCACAACACTTTTTCCCAAAGCAACAACACTTCCTATAAATCAGGGATGTGGAATCTCTAGCCCATGGGCCAAATGAGGGCCACAGGGGTTCCCCATCCCGTGTGAAAGCCTTTTCTTTTTTTTGCTGTTATCTTTGATCACTGATCAAAGATAAGAGGACCTTTAAAGGCAATTAACCTTGAAGCACCCAGCAAGGAATTGAAGTTGCAAAGATTTTGAGCTGTGCCTTTTGCAGGCAGGAGAGCTGCTTACTTGTGAGTAGGCATGCTTACTTGTGAGTAGGCTTGCTTACTTGTGAGTAGTACTTGGGATACTATTTGAAAGTGCTGCTGGTTCAGTCCTGCTTACTTCTGAATATACATGCAGAAGCTTTGTCCTGCTTACTTCTGACTAGGCATAAAATCCTAGTCACTCTACCTTCACCCCTGCCCACAAATAGAATGTGGCCCCTGAGTCCTTTCCTATTTTGCAACTTGGCTGTCGAGTTGAAAACATTTCACCACCCCTGCCATAAATACATGCCTGATCTAACAAGGCCCCAGCTTCATTCTTACCATCTGGATAGAGGTTGCCCCAGCCAGTGACCCAGCATGCCATCCCTGCAGGGAAGGGCTCAGGGTCTGAAGTACTGGGCAGGCAGACAGGCAGAATGGTTCGGGAGAAATTTACTGGCTCTGCCAGCCGCACCAGTGCAATATCAGCACTGAGTCCATCTCCGGCATAATATGGGTGCACTATAATCTGTCCGACGGCTGATGAGACCATGGAGTGCGCAGGTTTGGGGAGCTCATACTCCCCCAGGTGTACTCGATACGCAGATGGATTCAGTGGCCTGTGAAGCAAAAAAAAAAAAATCAGTGGGAAGGTCTGAGTTCGAATCCATGTTGGACGTTGAAGTTCACTAGGAAACCTTTGGGGAAACACTATCTCTCAGCCTAATCTACCTCACAGGGCAGTTTTTAGGATTGGGTGGATTAATAGTTGTCAAACATTTTATACATTTATACTTAACTGATCCCAGCTAAGTTGACTCAAGTTGCATTTATTTCACTGGAGTTTAGAAATTCAGCTTAAAATTAATAAACTTGGTAATTCAGTGATAAAGTGTCCATTAGATGCATGCAGTATTAAGTACTCAAAAGAACAGAACATTTATATAGCGGTTTTAGGCTGCAATTCTATATCCACTGACCTGGGAGTAAGCCCCAGTGAACATTACTTACTTCTGAGTAATCATGCACAAGATTGCACTGTAAGAGTGCTTCAGATACATTGTCCAGCTTTGGCTACAACAATCCTGTACATTAGACAAGTTTTATTATGATCAGATAAGGCTGACAGAGTAGCTTCTTTGTCAAGTTCCCAGCTAAACTACAATTTGAACTGGAAAAGTCGTGGCTCACAGCACATGTTTGAATCATTACTC
This sequence comes from Heloderma suspectum, assembly GCF_057233095.1. Taxonomy (NCBI): domain Eukaryota; kingdom Metazoa; phylum Chordata; class Lepidosauria; order Squamata; family Helodermatidae; genus Heloderma; species Heloderma suspectum. Next base: position 86,677,268 of record NC_139463.1, on the reverse strand, counting down.
TTCATCAGGTAAGAGTAAAACAATATAATAAACACAAAAATCATGAAAAAGTTGATTAAGTTTTAAGTTGATTACATTGGCAGAAGTAACTCTGCATTTCATGTGATGTACTATAACAGTCACTGGAAAAGACCCTGATGCTGGGAAAGATTGAAGGCAAACGGAGAAGGGGACGGCAAAGGATGAGATGGCTAGATAGCATCACCGATGCAATGAATATGAACTTGAGCACACTCCGGGAGAGAGCGCAGGACAGGAAGGCCTGGCGTGCTATGGTCCATGGGGTCACGAAGAGTCGGACACAACTTAGCGACTGAGCAACAACAACTGTAACAGTAATAACAATAATGTGTATTTATATATCCCTTTGGAGTTGTTAATTGGCTCCATGACTGAGATACACAGAGATACTCTTAATCAGTCCTAGCTCCCGTTGCTCCTTAGCTGGAGAACAACATTTCAGGTTCACTGATGCTCATATCTAATCATCGTTCATAAATGTATGCCATTTTGGTACAAGCAACATGGAGTTCATCTATTGCTGAATTATGCTGAATTGCCTCCTGAATTATGCTGAATTGCCCCCTGTTGCTATCTCCCTACCTCCACCTAGTGGTGCATTATGGCTTGCAGACACTCTGAGGAGAGCAAGAGTGCCTATTATTTATTTATTTATTTTGTACCCTGCCTTTCTACCAAAAAATGGCACTCAAGGTGCCTTATAAAAACAATTAAAATTGATTAAAAGAATAAACAGTACATTAAAATATTATAAAAATATAACAATTACAGAATAGAAAAAATAGCACTCAACCCAACAGACCTACTTACAGGCCAAAGGCCTTCTTGAATAAAGCGGTCTTTGCCAGCTGGCAGAAGGACAGCAGAGAGGGGGCGAACCTAGCCTCCCTTGGGAGGGAGTTTTTCAGACTGGGAGTGGCCACTGAAAAGGCCCTCTCTCAGGTCACCACCAAATGTGTCTCTGAAAGTGGCAGTCTCGAAAGAAGGGCAGCTCCAGAAGATCTTAAGAACTGGCAGGCTTGTATGGAAGAAGACAGCCTTTCACATGGTGTGGTCCCAAGCTGTTCAGAGCATAATAGGTCATAACCAGCACTTTGAATTCTGCCTGGAAAATACCGGAAGCAAGTCAAGCTGTTTTAAACAAGGGAGTCTCGTGATCCCTGTAGCTGGCCCCGGTCAACAGTCTGGCCACTGTATTCTGGACCAACTGAAGTTTCTAAACAGTGTTCGAAGGCAGCCCCACATAGAGGGGTTGGACTCGATAGCCTTGTAGGCCCCTTCCAACCCTACTATTCTATGATTCTATGAGAGTGCATTACAGTATTCCAAACAAGATGTAACTAAGGCATGACCAGGTCAGACATCTTTAGGACCTGAGCCAGTTGGCGCACTAGCCACAGCTGTGCAAACAGACTCCTCACCACTGCTGAGCCCTGGGCATCCAGGTTCAATGCCAAGTCCAAGGGAACACCCAAGCTGTGAGCCTGAGTCTTCCAGAGGAGTGTAACCCCATCCAGCACAGGTTGAATCCCTAATCCCTGATCTGCCTTTCAACTGACCAGGGGCATCTCTGTCTTGTCTGGATTAAACTTCAATCTGTTTGCCCTCATCCAGTCCTTTACCGAGATCAGGGACCAATTTAGAACCAGAACAGCTTTCTTTGATTTAGATGGAAAGGAGTGATAGAACTGGGTGCCATTAACCTACTGGGGGCACTGAACCCCAAAACTCTGGGCAATGTCTCTCAGCAGTTTCATGTATATGTTAAATAGCATGGGGGATAAGATGGAACCCTGGGGGGGGACAGGCCAACGAGCACAGTATCAAACCAGAATCTGCCAGCACCACTTTCCAAGAACGTCCTTCCAAGAAGGACCAGAGCCACCATATAACAGTGCCTCCCAGTCCCACTTCAGACAGACACCTCAGAAGGATACCATGGTCAATGGTATCGAAAGCCATTGAAAGCTCCAGCAGAACTAACAGGGACACACTCCCCCTGTCCAGATCCTGGTGTAGATAGTCCACCAAGGTGACCAAATCAGTCTCTGTCCCATAACCAGGCCTGAAGCCAGACTGAAATGGATCTAAATAATCCATCTCCTCCAAAAATCCCTAGAGCTGAGGAACCACCACATGCTCCAGCACCTTGCCCAAGAATAGAATATTGGAGACGGGCTGGGAAATTGCCCAATGCATGACAATGGAACTATAGAAAGTTCCTCTACCCGCAGATCGCCATCATCCCACCCTACACAGAAAACCAGATCCAAAGTGTGCCCTGCGGAATGAGTGGGGCCAGATACTAATTGGGACAGACCCATGATTGCCATGGAGGCCATGAAGTCCTGCGCCACTCCTGACAAGGTGGCCTCAGCATGTATGTTGACGTTTCCTAGCACAACGAGCCACGGAGACTCCAACACCAACCCTGAGACCACCCTGGCTAGCTCAGGAAGAGAGACTGTTGCGCAGTGGGGTGGGCAGTATACCAACAGAATCCCTATAGGAACATAGGGAGCTGCTTTATACTGAGTCAGACGGTTGCTCTGTCTAGCACAATATTGTCGACACTGACTGGCAGCAGCTCTGCAGGGGTTCAGGTAAGAGTTTTTCCAGCCCTACCTGGAGATGCCAGGGATCGAAGCTGGGACCTTCTGGATGCAAAGCGTGTGTGCTCTACCACCGAGCTATGGCCCTTCCCAAGGTATACTACCTAAGGTAGTATATTTTCAACACAATTTTTGCTGCTCACCCATCAAAGCAATGAGCAGCAGTCACCACCCACTGGGATGAGATAAGGCTTCCACCACACAAGTGCAATCTGTTTTCTCGTATGCTGACTTGCCACGGCCATTCCCCTTCGTCGGCCTTCTGCCCCCCAACGATTCGAGAGGAGTGCACTTTGGGTCGGCCACAGGCTGCAGAAGAACCAGAAGAGACGTAAGACATGGGCAAAAGCAGGGGTAGGTTGATGAACATCAGTATATAGGTGTTCATTACCATTCCACAGCAAATGCAAACCACACAGAGGTAGGTTTGCACAAGCGACCACTCTGTTGTGGGATATATTGCACACATTCAGAATGTTGTTGTAGATGTTTCTGTGGGACTGCAAAGGGGAGGAAGATTACAAATTAGCACAGAATACTTAGTCCACTGATGGATGACTTAGATAGAATGCAAAAAATGCAATCTGCGTATTTAAAAATTTAGTCAGCATAACAGATTTTAAATTTGGATTCTGATATGTTCAGGGCCACCCAGAGGAATCTGGGGGCCTGGGACAATGGAATTTTCAGGGGGGGCCTGTCACACACAAACATTACAATCGTTTTGAAATTATGTATAATTGAAAGACTATAAATCCCATTAAAAAGTTCCAGGTTCTTGAATAATTATAGTATACATATAATACCTACATAATTAAAATGTAAATATAAAAATATTTGTACCTAATAAATAATTATTCGTACATTTAATCTTTCTTCAATAGGTAATTAAAAATATTTCAGATCTAATGTTAAAGTGAGTTTGCAGAGCAGAGTCCCCTCCATTACTGGGCTGAGTATTTTCATGTTTAAATATATGTTGTTTATCTCTTACAAACTGACCATTTTTAAGGGAAATTTTTGGTGATTTTTTTTTTAAAATGTACTATTTTTCATTTAGTTAAAATTGCTGGGAGAAAAGGTATATGGCCTCCTCCTCCCCTTACCGCCACCCCTATCCTCCATTCACTGCTCCTAGAAGAACTATGCACACAGAGCTTTCAGATGCATAGTAACCACTGCCTGGGAAGTATTCCAGAACCAAGTTCTGAGGTGCTTCCTCAACTTGTTTTTGTCAGAAGCCTGGAACAGAATGCAATATTAATACAAAATATTAATACAAAACAACATGAGCTGATAGTTCATACTATGCCCTGTACCACTGTAATGCTATGCACAGTCAAGAGTGCAAGAGCCAGTACACCAATTGTGGCTTCAAAGTGAAAATGCATACGATTGAAAGAAGGCCTACAAGGTACACCACATAACCAGCCAATGTGGAGTAAGGATTATGACCAGAAGTTCTGTTATAATGGGTGACCTTTATAGGAAGAAATGATTGAAATGTTGCCCTTGAATATTTGGTATAGATAATCACAAGCTTTTTTTAAAGTGTGGCCCAGCAAGCAGGAAAAGGAGGAATTTAATCAGGAATATGTGTTCTAAGGCAACTTATCAATGATTGGAAGAAATGGGGGGACCCCATTTGACACACAGGGAAACTGAGGCAGCAGGCAATTGAAATCAATGCTGAGTATGGGTTACATAACCACAGGGTTTAAAACAATATTTTTGACCAGCAAATAGAAAACAGGAGAAATTTAGCCAGAAATGTGTGTTCTAAGGTGTGTTACTTTCCACCACCAAACGAAGGAAAGGGTAAAAACAGACTGAGAAGCATTGTACATCACCACAAAATGGAGGCCAATTAATTACTTAAGACAGGTATAACGGAAGACAAAAAAGGACCCAATTTAAAACCAGTGCAGACCACCCCAGCCCAGCCCCACCTCAATTTATCCAGAATAGCAACACAGAGAAAGCAATTTCTAGCAGAAGCCATTTAATGATTTTTTTTCCAGGCGGGAGCGGGAGAGGGGGGAGAGATGGTGTAAACAAGATGGGAACAAAGATTTTTGTTGCATTTTACAACCCAGCACCACCTATGAATTTCTCTAGACACCTAAAACAGAGACTGGAAAGATTTTTAAATGAAGGACATAATGTTATAAATATGAAAAAAATAAATACTGATGGTCTGGTCTGGTGTGGTCTCCCCCCTCCCTCCCTCCCTCCCTCCCCCCCCCCCCCGCTTCTACACATGAAGTAGGGTAGAGTGGAAATAAAGCAGATACTGAGCCTGTCACTCCACCCACTCCATTCAACTGGGCTTGGACCACCCAACATACCCACAAGTCGCTCTGATTGGCCACTGACTGGCCAGCCAGCCACCTACTCCATTTACTGGCCAGTCAATCAGCCAGACTTCTTGCTCTGTGCAACGCTCCTGCCCCACATCTCCCAAAAGTACCCCTCCCTTGTGGAGGGAAGGGGTCATCTTTCATTGGCCAGCTCAGGCTGTTAGCCTGAGCTGACCCTATTTTTTGTGGTGATTCCCGTCTCAATTAGGGGGGGCTGGCACTGGGCACCAGGCAGACTCTAAAGTCTTTCCAGTCCAGGGAAAGGCCTTGGAGCAGCAGGAACATTCTAAGCATGTGTGAACATGTTTTTTGAAATTTAAAAAAATGCTCTCCTTGCCTTGGCTCATGTGAATGGCTTGCATTTTATTAAAATAAAATAATGCTTGCCTACCCCCATCCCACCCCGCTGTGTGGGGCCCAGGGCAAACTGCCCCCTTTGCCCCCCCCCCCGAGCGGGCCTGGATATGTTCACTTTAAATTACTTTTTTAAAAAAAAAAAAGTTGTTTGCAAAGTAAAATCTATCATAATGACATTCACCACAACAACTGGGATAATTGGAATGGGAGAATAAATAGAATAGAAGGATAAAGAGAGAAATGGATGGATGGTGTTAGGGAGAGAGAGCTAAGCAGTCATGGGAAAACTGAACGTGTATGGGAAATAATGAGTGAATTAACAAACAAGGAAACTAGATAATTAGACAGAGAAATGTGGTAGAAGAATGTGTACGTTGTGGAAGGTTCGATGATGCGTTGAATAAATGACCATACATTCTATTATTATGTATACAGTGCGCTGGGAACCACTTTTTGATCATTGTTTCTCTGCATCAGGTACAAATAACATTGGTATGTGGACAGGTGTTTTCAGTTGCTGCTGCATACCTGTGGAATTATCTTCCACTGGGGTCTCACGAAAACCAGGGTCTAAACATCTCCAGAGATTATTTTTTAAGGCATTCTTGGTCTGTTTGGCGAAGTTGTTCATGGTTTTCAATTTTCTACTCAAATGTTTACTCATTCTATTTATTCTCCCTTTCTAATTATGCCAGTTGTTGTGGTGTATGTCATTATGATTGATATTATGATTGATTTTACTTTGCAAACAAGTTCTTTTTCTAAATCAAATTTAAAGTGAACATATCAGAACCTAAGGTCACAAGCCAATGGGGATAGTTGGCCACCTCCGAACTCGGAGGCGACTGACTATCCAATGCTGGGCGGGCGGAGTTTGGAGAGGATCTGTGGAGCCGGTGACGAAGCGCGCTGTCTATGAGGCAGCAGGGGAGGGGAGGAGTCGGTTTTCTGGAACTGACCTTGGAGCACTGGCTCCAAGCTCAGTTCCCAGAAAACGAAAAATCCTATGGCCGTCTAGCACTGTCTAATGGCCATAGGATTGTTCCCTAAATTTTAGCTCTGTTATTCTGACTACATTTTGAAACAGACAGCTAGATTGCGTTTTTCACATTCTATCTAAGTAATCTATCAATGGACAAGAATTCTGTGCTAATTTGTAATCTCCCTCCCCTTTGCAGTCCTGCAGAAACTTCTACAATAACAACAATAATTCTGAATGACACCTTCCATTAGTGTAAACGCCAGGGTGGTTCATAACTGGAAATAGTTAAATCAAAGCAAATTATACATCACGTGACTATTGTGGGCAGAAAGGGAGAGAGAGAGAGAGATTATGAGATTATGTGGGTGGATGGGTGTGGATCAAATGACAACGAAGTGGTGGGTGGATAGACCGAACTGTATGCTAAATATTAGGCTGTATAGAAAGATAAATAAGAGACTTATATTCGACTAGTTTTTATGAACAAAGAGAGTTCTGGAGAATGATGGGGTACTCCTGCTCATAGGTATTTTGGCCTCAGGTATGCTCAGTCAGTACATCTGAGGCCTATCCGTTACATAGCATCCACACACAAGCCATCCTGATTTCTCTCCTATGGCAGATGTGGGGGCAGTGACAGACTGTGGGCCTCCATATAGGGAAATCAGCTGTATGTGGGTGAGAAAAACCCCACAGCACACTTCGAGTCTTTTCTCTGGTGTACGCTCTTCCTTCCGACGTTTCTGGCTTTGCACTATAATGATGCACATGCAAATATGCCCTTCTTCAAACTGGAGAAGCTGTGTTCATTATTAATTTATTCAGGGTGCAATCCTATGGGGATAGGCAGCCATCTCCAAACTCAGAGGCGACCGACTATCCAATGCAGGGAGGGCAGAGCGCGGAGGGGATCTTTTCCTCTGCACTCCAGCTGCCCTGCATTAGCGGCTAGATGGCCGATTTCAGCTGTCTAGCCGGAGCGGGTCAGAGCAGGGGGAGGCCAGACTGCACATACGAAGCGTTGTAACGACGCTTCCGCTGTCTCTGCCCCCAGGTACACCCTCCTTTTCCCCATTCCACACTGCTCTTACAAGCACGGAGCCAGGGACGAACCATGCCTCTTATGAGGCTGCAGGGGTGGGGAGGTGGTTTTCTGGGAACCGACCTCAGAGCGCTGGCTCTGAGGTCGGTTCCTGAAAACCAGATAATCCTATGGCCATCTAGCCGCTGTCTAGCAACCATGGGATTACACCCTTAAAGTATTTTTATGCAGCTCCACAGCTCCAATAAGTAAAATTAGACAGTCCCTGCCTGCAGGCTTACTATCTGAAAAGACACAACAGGAAGGAAAAAGGAAAATAAATATATTTTCAGCAGGACTGATGGAATGGCCCTGCTTTGCCTCTCATCTCCTTGGAAGGAGCAGTACAAATGGCGCAGGCCCTGATGTTTCCTTGGCCTGCCCCTGCCTCCCTTGCTCCTCCATCTTCCTCACAGGGCATTTGATGTCAGGTAGCCCTATGGGGGTGAGGAATGTTGCACTAGCTGGACCACCACTGGTTTCTCTTAAGAGAAGAAAGAGAGAATCTGAGAAAGAGAGGGGGGACTCGGAAAGTAAGATATGTAGGGATATCCCTGTCAATCAAGGAAGTTTTGTATGTATATATGTGTGTGTATATACATATATGCACACAGCAGCATTAGTGAGCATTGTGCACTAGAAGAGGACAGGTCCCTGTCCCAAGGAGTTTACAATCTAAAATTCAGCACAGGGGAGATAACATAAGAAGTGAAGGGAACTGGAGGCAGAGTAAATAGGGAAGGAATAAATGGTTGTTTCAGTTGCACGTGATTAGTCTTCGATACAGGCCAAGTAACTTTTCTATCTCCCCATCCCGCAACCCAGAGTCTGTTCCCATTCCTCATTAAGTCTGGGTGCCTCTTGCAAGGTGTGTTTTCTTACCTTTTTGAGCAGAAGTATTTTCAGCACCTGTAAACAGAAAAACAATATGGAGTCAGAAGGACAGAACAGGGGACTGTGAGCATTAGAAGACAGAGGTCTATCAGTATGGCTTTGCACTGGTCCTGACTCACCAAGCACATTCTATAATGACACAGGTACTTCAAAAACCTGGGCTGGATCTACATGGCAACTGAATGTGAAGTGCTTTCACGTTTAATACGGATTTTCATGAAATTGGCTTTGGTCGATCAGGGGCACCTGAAGCAAAAAATGCGGAGTACACACTACCTTAAAACCCGCGTTTCACAGGTCAAACTGCAGTTTAATCCGCCTTACTTTGCAGTTGGAGGGGGGAGTCCCGCCAGTAGAAGCGAACGTCATCAACCCCACAGATGCTGCTCAGCCAGCGAGAGAGGCTTGCTCCCGCCCCTCTCCGTGCTCCACTGCTCAGGGAAGTTTAGTAGAAGAGATGAATAATGTGGGATAGTTTACCCTACACCTCTCCCCTTGCATCCACCGACCGCAAACCAGCAATACTGAAGACTTGGGACAGACCAAAGGGTGGGCAGACAAGAGGCACCTAGGTCCTGCATGGAGGTAAAGGGCTGTAATCTAGGACTCTTGAGTCAGCAGCGGGGACTACTGCTGCTGCCGCCGCCTTCACTTCCCTGACCAGATCTAAGCTTCCTTCCCCCCCCCCCCAAACATGCAGGATACATGCCCACATACAGGGGACTATTCTGAAGGGAAGACATGAATGAATCAGAGGCTGCTGTTTGTGAATGGGAAAAGCAAACTGCTGCAATACTCTGAAGGGGTGACCCAGCGCAGTTCCGTGATCGGGGAGGCTTGTTCCCAGCCCTGTCCATGCTCCCTTGCTGTACCGGCCACCTTTTCTCCTTCTCCTCTATGTATTCCTTCGTTGTATTGTGTGAATATAAAGTTGTAGGTGTATCGTGCAACTTCAAAGTTACAGGTGTATCACGACTGTGAAATACCGCACCTGGCCGCCCTTTCTCATCCCCTCTTTGTATTCCTTAGTTGTAGAAGTATTGTGCGAGTGTGAAATTGTAGGTGTATCACAGTAACGCGACCACGAAATAGCGGCTGCAGGCTCCTGCTACTGGCTGCCCTTTCTCCTTCTGCTCTGTATATTCTTTATTGTGCACTTCATATAAACGGGCTACTCCACTATTGTGAATGAAACAGAGCTACTGCTATTATGAATGGGAAAAGGAGGCTACTTATTGTGAAAGCAGCCCTACTGCAAATGGGGAAAAAAGAGGGAATGGGGGTCAAGGGGTGGCCCCACCCTTTGACCACATCACTGGTCAAAGCCAGTGACCACAGCCAGGTCACAGAGGCATACCCGGGATTTAATGCTGGGGCGGGGGGGGGGGGATGGAGCACACTGCTGTGGAACCACTCCAAAGCCACATTTAAGAAAAACACTAGAGTAAAAGGACTTTCCGAAAATGTGGCTTTTCAAGAGGGAAGCTGCTGATTGGCTTCAGATTGGCGGCAACATCATGTGTTGCAAAAGACCTCAAACTGCTCTCCCACTACTCTATCTTGCTTGTATAGATTGGCTCCAGGTCAGTGGTGAAAAGCAGCTGAGTCCGGGGTATGGCATGTTAAGCTGGGCCAGTAAAAGCCACAGAGGAATGCCAAAAGGAAACTTTTTGTCTAGCACTGTGATGAGATCTGCCTCTGACGTGTGATAAGCAGCAGTCCTAATCTCTCTAGCATTGCATTGCAGAAATGGGAACAGAGAAGTAAGCCAAACCTCCCATGGGGCCTACAGAGGCTAAGACAGTTTCAGTTCAGCTGAGAGTTTGCCGCGAAGCTAATTGTACAAGACAAGAAAATCCCGAATTGTTGCGTATTTAATTGCTGGGAGGGGAGATCTTCCCACATTCCAAAGTCCACAGTCTTCTGCACAGATGCATGCATGCAGAGAATCAGGATTACTAATGTGTTCTGGTGTATGGTGTGGGAGGCAGAAATAAAACAGGTGATTTCCCCCCTCCCCCACCATGCCATTTCCAAACCAGGGAAAAAAGTTACACCTGTTGAACATTTGCCAAGTGCGTAAAATGGCACAGTAGCCCTGGCAGGGGCATAAAGCAGTATCTAAATCTAAGAATTCGCTTTTAAATCTGCAGTTGGTATGGGTATTATATTGGATGTGTTTGTTTTTGTTATCATGTATATTGCCCTGGGATCTTGATGAAGGGTGGTTTATAAATTTGAGAAAGAAAGAATCAAGAAAGAATATTATTTAGACATCCTGGTTCTAAGACCTCCATGTGCTAATCCATTAGAACAGGGGGTAGGCAAACTGGTGCTCTCCCAGTATTTTGTACAACTCACACAAATCCCAGCCAACATGGCCAATGGTCAGGGATTATGGGAGTTGTAATTCCAACTGGAGGGTACCAGGTTGCCTACCTTTGCACTAGAATAATTTCCACCCATACCCCACCTTCCCCAGGTTGAGTGCACACAACACGCTAACCCACCCTTAGTGGTTGAGTGTGGGTTGTTGTTGAACTGCAGGGTTGTTGAACCGTGGGTTATCCCGCTGTCTGAATGCAACACATTTTCTGCAAGGCGAGTTATCATCTTATCTGAACACAATGTATTTCGTGCAGGGTGGCTTGTTAACCATGCAATGTGGCTTGTTAACCACCCTGAACGACCCAACAAGAAACCATGGGTTCTCAAGGTGGCTTGTTTGAGAAAAATAACCTACACCGCATGGTTAACAAGCCACCCTGCAGAAAATGTGCTGCATTCAGGCAACACAATAAACCACCCTGCAGAAAACGCATTGCGTTCAGACAGCATGATAACCCACAGTTCAACAACAACCCATACTCAACTACTGAATGTGGGTTAGCGTGTTGTGTGAACCCAGCCACAGAGTCCTGGTTCCTAACACCTCTTGCTTTAACAGACACACACACACACACACCCCTGAGAACTCAGGGCTCCCCGGGCCTTAGGACCACTGCTATGGAATTGCCCTCTCAAAGAATCCTTGCTCCCACATCCTCCCACCCATTAGACCTCTCCTCCCCAGAGAACCCAGGAGTCCTGAATCTTTCTTTTCCAAGGCAGGATTTGGTGGCCCAGGTGGGACACAGAACAAACCTATCTTCTACCATCTCTGGGGCATAAGTCCAAGGATTGTTCCCACATCCTTAGGTCACACACACACACGCATACACACACACTGCCACTCACCTCTCAGCAAAAGGAGTAACAGCACAATCTGGGAGCAGCAGAGACTCTGCATGGTCCAAGATCAGCCGGCTCTGATGCCAAGCAGGGAAGGAGAGAGGACAGAATGCCGGGGCTGGGATGCTGAGGCCAGGCACCTTCTGACTGGATTGGTGCACTGCAAAAGGAGTAGCTTCTTGGCGTGGCTGTGTACCAGGGAGGCTGCCAAAAAGCTAAACCTGAGCTCCTGAGTATTGTCCTCCACACTCCACCCGCATTTACCTGGTGGGGCCAGCTCAGCTGCCTACTCACCGGGAAGCCAAGCTGTTCCAACCATACCTATCTCCACCTCCATCGCTGCATGGGGAGAAGACACTAGTGGCTTTAGGGCAATATGAAAAGTAGGCAGTGTGTGTGCGCGGGGGGGGGGGGGAGGGAGAGAGGGAGAGAGAGAGAGAGAAGTGCCAGTAGCAAAGGAGGACAGTTATGGAGAACAGAACATTTCAGCTTCTGCAGGTTTTCATTTAGGAGAGAAAGAGAAGAAGCTGCGCTCCCTGATATCCCCTTTCAAGAACTGCACTGGATACTCATTTGTTTCTGAGCATAATTCACAATGCTGCTACCTGACCTTTTCGAGCTTTTAATTGGCTTGGAAACAGGGTACCAGAACTGCCTGCTCCACCAATCGGTCCTTTTCTTTAGTTCAGTTAGATGTTAAGGAATTGTACCGCAGTGCTTTACGTCTTCTAAGAGCCAAACTACAGGTTATGCTAATCGTGTCGTGTGTAGCTGAGGCTTGCCTTTTGTTTTACTCTAGTGTAAGTGCACGGGCCCCAATTTGGATTGGGACCAATGCACTCAGGGAGGGGAGGATTAAACCTTATACGTGTGCGCGCGCGCACATACACACACACACACAGTTTGCTTCCTGAAATCTACACACACAGACACCCATGGGGAAGGGAGGTTAACAAAAGGGGGGAAGTCTCTGTTGGTGTCCACATAATGTGTAGTTTGGCTCTTAGTATCATTGTAAGGAGGGAAAATGGGGACAAAACTGGAATCCGTTGGCTCTGCCTACCATTGCCTCTGGCTCTGCCTACCACTGGCTCCAGCTCCTCCTGCCTTTGCCACCCTGCTCTCTGCCGAACCAGCCACAGTGGGCACCAGCCGCCACTGTGTCTGTCTGTCCAAATCTTCTCAAGAAGCCCTGCTCCCTTTCTGAGGTGAGGTGGGTGGCAAACAGTGCCCTTTTGGTCATGCCACCTCACCTTTGGAACTCCTCCTCCCCCATCCATCTGCCAGGATCCTTCTCTGTCAATTTTTAGGAAGAAGTTGAATGCAATGCTTTTTCTTCAGCTTTTCAAATAAGGCCTGTTGCTGCTGCGGGTGCATTTATTGCATCCTTCTCTAACCTGGTGTCCTCCAGATGTGTTAGACTATAACTCCCAGCAAGTCCCCCAGCCAGCTAGTTGACTGTTTTGTTTATTGTAGGTTTTATCTACATTTCTGTGTGGTGTCATAGCCCACCATCTTATGTTCTTTGTATTTTTATCTTCCTTTGGGAATCTTGGCAATTAAGAGGCAGGATAGAAATGTTTTATAAAAATAATAAATGAAGACAACTGTGAAAAGGGCCAGAGACCCATCGTCCTTTGCATCTAGTCACTTTCTCAGCTGACGTATTCAGTCCAGAGATAAAATGGGCAGAGATGGAGTTCCACCAAAACCTTATAGACTTCCCATAAACCAGTTCAGCCACATTCATTAATGAGTAGCACTGCGGAAGTAGTTCTGGGCGGGGAAACACATCATCCGGGGATTCTTCCAGATGAGGCTTTTATCACATAATTGCTCGGCGTCATTCACAGAATTTTACGGAGGGGGGGATTACATTGTTGTCTCCATCTTGTAACCTTCCCATGTTTTCCCACCACTTCTACCCATCTTTTTTTGCACCACAGGAAATCCCTTATGGAGCAAAAGATGGAATTGCTGCACAGTGTCTTTTGACTGACAGCACTAGGAGCCCTCCATTTAGAAGCACCCCAGTTTCATTACTGAGTGCAAACCTCCTTGGAGGACTGCTTTGATACACAGTAGCCATGGGAAAATCCTGCATGGTCCAACTCCCAACCAGGGGCAGTCTAACTTCTGCAGAAGTACCTCAAGAAGTACATCAAGTACATTGGGTATAATCTGTAGGAACACTAACAGAGCAAATCTGAGAGATGTGTCCCAGGCAAAATATTAAAGAAGAAGGAGAAGGAGGACTGAAATTTGCCAGGATGTCTTAATCGGAACAGATGCTCCTTAACCTCCTATGCAAAAGATTGTCCTGTGGTTGTTCAGTGTTGAGGGAAAGGGATTCTTGGCCACGCACAGTAATACTCTCTCCTTTATGAGACGAAGCATTATGGCTAAGTATGCATCCCATGTGCCATGGAGTCCCCTGGCTCAAATCTCACCTTGGTCACAAACTCACTAGATGGCCTTTCACAAGCTGTTATTCTTGCAGCCTCATTGTCACACACACACACACACACACACACACACACTGCAATATGGTGGCAATAATGGCAGCCTACCTTGTTGAGGTGTTGTAAAAAGGAATATAATAATACATTTGAAAGGTTTTGAGCACGCTAAAGCATACTTTAAAAGCCAAGTATTATGCTCTAGAACAGGAATGGGCAGACCTCAGGCTTGCAGGATCTGTTCTATGTTACAAGGCCCACAAAATGGAGTCAGGTGCAAAACAGTGGCTCAGGTAGATAGGAACTGAGTGCCTCTGAGCATCTACTCAGCCCAGTAATTTGTTTTTCAGTACTAGAACTGAGCTCACGGTCCTTTTACATACACACAAATTCACTCCAGGCCCCTACCCAACCTTTCTTCATTTCTCCTGCCTAATTTGGGGGATGTGGGTGCTTTTTGTTGTTGCTATTCTTAAACAATTGGAAATCAGAAATTGTTGCCAATCACCTGCATATCACCCAGAACTCTCCCTTCTGTCCGCTTCTGCTCTAGAATTTGAATCTTGGCTGCTCGTTCACAGAATCTGGGCTCTGGTCTGTCTCTTATTTAGGCCAGCAAAGCACAGCTACTATGCATCAAAATCCAATCGCTGATGACACTGTAACTCCCCCAGTTTCTCCTACAGTGTAAACTCAGCTTCCTTCCTGGCTTCTCTGGTTTTCTGATCTGCCCTCCAGCTCCACTCACCTCCCATGGGAGCAACCGTGAACCTGGGCACTGGAAGAGCCGGTTTCCCTTACATCGTGCTGGCAAACAGCATTGTAACTGAGATGTCAGCATACGCTGCAAGCCAGGTGAATCACACCAGCACACTTCCAGAAGCTGTCAGTGTACATTTCTCATGTACATTTTCTAAGAAGGGCATTCCATTTTAAAATGCACCATTCTCCAACTATAATGCATTGCTTGAATATACTTTCTATCCATTACAATTTCATAAGCAGCTTTACCCACGGGTGACATTTAGGGAATGCCCCTCCCCAAGTCCCCACCTGAGGGTCCACCATGTTTCAGGCTGTATGCAGGAGATACCAAAGGTTTACCTATATCTCTGACCAGCTCACTGAGCCCACAGAGTGACAAAGTTCCAAGGGGCAGCCATGTTCAACTGTTGTAGCAATAAACAAACAGGGCTGGTTTTTTATTTTGTTTTGCTTGGCGGGGGGGTTCATTTTTCAATACGAAATTGTTGCAGAATTTAAGTTTCCTGCTTCTCCCCTCTCCGTCACTGACCAGAGATGGTAGTTCGAGCAGATGTTTTATTCAAAGCAAACACCAAGGTGTGGTACAATCAAGAATGGCTCAAGACTGGACCCTGAACAATTAGCTTACACAAAGTTTTATATACACATGAAAAAAAATCCATGGACAGGGCATTCTTCTTTAATATGATTGGTCTTCAAGATTGAAACATGTCAGAAGCATCAGTTAGCCTTCCCCCTTGGGGTGCTAACAGTCAACTTATTTTTACATTGCAATATAATGAAAAATTGAACTTATAGAAATTGTTTTTCAGCCAGAAGAGACACACTCAGCCACAGATTTATTTTAGACAACTTGTGGTTGCAGTTGTCTGCTTTCAGTTACCTTTAGTCATTTCAACCATTAAAGAAAGTGTAAAAGGTTAAGCAGCTTTAGTTCACTGTTAAGACACAATCAGCTGAAATGACAGAACAAAATGGAGGCACAGAGGCTAAGAGATTTCTGTCACAATACAAACAGTAAACTCTCCCTGCCCTCCTGCCCCCATTCCATCCCATTTAGGTTCCCTCCTACCTTCTTCATACCATCTTGTACTTAAAGAGTAAATGTTCCATGTGTTTATTTTATATCTCTGTGTAACAAAGCTGTTTTTAAAAGTGCAAGCAGACACAAAATGAGTAACCCTGTGAGTCCCCTGGACTGCAAGGAGGTCAAATCAGTCCATCCTAAAGGAAATCAACCCTGACTGCTCATTGGAAGGACAGATACTGAAGCTGAAGCTCCAATATTTTGGCCACCTAATGCGAAGAGAAAACTCTCTGGAAAAGACCCTGATGCTGGGAAAGACTGAAGGCAAAAGGAGAA
This sequence comes from Heloderma suspectum, assembly GCF_057233095.1. NCBI lineage: Eukaryota > Metazoa > Chordata > Lepidosauria > Squamata > Helodermatidae > Heloderma > Heloderma suspectum. Next base: position 86,661,143 of record NC_139463.1, on the reverse strand, counting down.
GGGGACGGCAGAGGATGAGATGGCTAGATAGCATCACCGATGCAATGAATATGAACTTGAGCAAACTCTGGGAGAGAGCGCAGGACAGGAAGGCCTGGCGTGCTCTGGTCCATGGGGTCACGAAGACACGACTGAACAACAACAACAACAACAACAACAACCCTGTGAGTGTAGCCCACTGCTGGAATGTCTACAGTTCAACCCCTTTTTGACCCTGAGGGCTCTGACAGGAGAGAGAGGTTCTGTGGAGACTGTGACAAGAAGAAAGGAGGCACAGATCTGGAAAAGAGCTTCTGAGGAAACTCTGAAGGCCAAAAAAAAAAGAGATCTTCAAGAGGCTGGGAACAGAAAAGAAAGCAGAAGCATTCTGACACACACAGCTGCTAGTCACTTGATGCTTGACAAACTGTCAGTAACTGAGGACTATAGTTATTTCTGAGTCCTGGACTGCACACTTAGAGGCAGGTTGTAAGAAATCACCTACCTCTGTGGACTGTATGACTGTTGGATTCCCTCCATTTTATTCTTTAGTGGTTTACTTTAAATTGTTTATTTATCAATTTAAATGTTGTTTTGCTTCCTCCATCCTTTTCCCCTGCCCTGTTAAATGAATTCAATAAAACAAAAACATTTTGGTTTAACATATGCTAAGGGCTTTCCATGTTCACTCAAAGCTCCAAAATGCCAAGGAAATTATGGCTGTTAAGGGCCATGCCCTTAATAGATGTGTTAATGAGGCAATATGCATATGGTACAGTATCCTCAGCTGTGGTTGGTTCCAGGTTCACTACCCCCTTGCAGCTGGGTGACTATCCATGGCAGAAGTGGTGGTCCTCAATCCCAGATGTATCTATTTGCTGGAATAGGCACATGGAGTCTACGCAACTGAAGCTCTCATGAATCTAAAGCTACCATTCTACATTACAAGTACCCAGCTGGCAACATGATGTACAAAGTGACTGATAACAATATGAAATGTAAAGTCTGGGCTCCTCTAGAATACCAAACCCTGATCAAGCATACTCATTTTCTCCTCCTCTTGCTAAAGACATTCTCCACAGACTCCACTGCTCCTCTGAGTGTTCACCAATGTTTCAAAGATCAAGGAAATCATTCTAGAACACGAAGACATGTCACGTTCCTGACATGGCATGTGGAAAGTTGTAGGGAGAAGAACATACTCTACCAAGTGGTAAGGTGGTACTCTAGCAGGTGGTAATGTGTAATGTTCCTGACATGTCATGTGTAAAGTTGTAGGGAGAAGAACATACTCTACTACTACTACTACTATTATTGTTGTTGTTGTTGTTGTTGTTGTTGTAACACACACTTCCACATCAGTGAGACTCTGCTTTTAACCTCTACTGAGTAGAGGAGCAGGCACAGGCTAGTCTAGAACAATCAGAACGCTAGACACAAAAAGGGAAAAGATGCTATGGAAGGACAAGTCTCTCCAGTGGTGGTGACCTGCAAGGTGTGTGCAATGTTTGTTTTCTTGCCTGAGAACAACATGGCCTACACCTGCAACAAGTGCAAGGTGATCACGCTGCTGGAAGAAAAAGTAAGAGGACTGGAGCAGCGACTGTCGACCTTCTGGGGAATAAGAGAACACCAAGAGTTCTTGGACAGAATGATGGAACTACAGCAGCAAAGTGAAGTCCAGAAGCTTGAAGAGCAACAGCAAGCTGAGATAGAAGTGGGAAATGCTGAGGTGAAGAAAAATGCAGTAGAGGATACTTCTTGGAAAAGGGTGACAGTTAGGAGAAGAAGAACTAGATGCCACTCTGCACCAGTGGAAGCAGGAGAGCTGTGGAACCGATTCCAGGTACTTGAGGATGAGACTGGAGGACAGCCTGCAGAGGAAGAATTACAGGGGAACCTGCATGAGAGTGAGCAAGAGGCTAAAGGTCAATCAAGTAGAGGCAACAAAACCCAGCCCTACAACAAGAAGAAGAGAACAGTAGTAGTAGTTGGAGACTCCTTGCTGCGTGGGATCGAAACCCAAGTATGTCACGAAGACCCGTGGACTCACCAGGTATGTTGTCTCCCAGGAGGATGGATTAGAGACATGACTGAAAGGTTGCCTGCACTCATAAAGCCCACTGACAGGTATCCCTTTCTTCTCATCCATGTGGGAACAAATGATCCCGCCAAGCGGAGCTACGAAGAGATCACGTCAGACTTTGAAGCTTTGGGAAGGAAACTCAAGAACTTTGGGGCCCAGATAGTTTTCTCATCCATCCTTCCAGTAGTTAGAAGAGGGATAGAAAGGGAAAGAAAAATACTCCAGGTGAATGACGGCTATGAAGGTGATGCCGGCGCAAGAGATTTGGATTCTGGGACCACGGGCTATACTTCCTGGAAGATGGGCTGTTGGCAAGGGATGGGTTGCACCTCACAAAGGCTGGGAAGAATGTGTTTCGCCACAGCATGAAGAACTTCATCAGGAGGGCTTTAAACTGAATCCTACAGGGAAGGCACCACATTTTAAGAAGGATGCAGACAAACTGGAGAAGGTTCAGAAGAGGGCAATGAAGATGATCAGGGGACTGGAAACAAAGCCCTATGAAGAGTGACTGAAAGAACTGGGCATGTTTAGCCTTGAGAAGAGAAGACTGAGGGGAGATATAGTAGCGCTCTTCAAATACTTGAAAGGTCATCACAAAGAGGAAGGCTAGGATCTCGTCTAGATCATCCCAGAGTGCAAGACACGGAATAATGGGCTCAAGTTACAGGAAGCCAGATTCTGGCTGAACATCAGGAAAAACTTCCTGGCTGTTAGAGCAATACATCAATGGAACCAATTACCTAGGGAGGTAGTGGGCTGTCCCATACTGGAAGCATTGAAGGCGAGGCTGGACAGCCATCTGTCAGGGATGCTCTGACTTGGATTCCTGCATTGAGCAGGGGGTTGGACTCGATGGCCTTGTTGGCCCCTTCCAACTCTACTATTCTATGATTCCAGCAGGTGGTGGAAGCAGATAGTGCAGAGAAAATGGACCATATGAGCCCAGTATGCCAAACCATGAAGGAGCTCATTTGCATGTTGAACAGAGTTGTTCATATGTTTTACTGTAACTGTTAAAATGAGCTTTAAAAAAAAAAAAAAAAAGCAAAAGAGGTGTTTGGGACCCTTGGGATTTTGTTTTCCTTGTAAGCCACCCGCAGTATAGGTGCTGGCCTGGCATGAACATTTTTGGCCCTTGGAGAGCAGGAGTCACATTTCTGGTTGGGAAGCGATTGTGGGACTGGGAATTACTGTTTCCTTTTGTGAAGAGAAGAGTTGAACTGCACTGGATTAGCCGCATGCTGGAAGCTATTTTCTGTTTATGAGGAGGAGAATGAAGAGCTGAGCTATTCCCCTGCTGAAAGTTTAAAGCAGGGAATTGCTAAGCTTTGCTAGAGTGTTCCTGTTCCAAATCACTATTGGCTGAAGTTACTACTACAACAAAAGGATTAGAGCTACACTAGTACTGTGAGCTGCAGAGTCACAGAAGTTCTGCTGCTGTCTGCTGGTGCAAGAAATTGCATGCTCCCCAATCCTGCACCTACCTTCCTACTGAAATTGCATGCTCCCCAATTGCATGCTCCCCAGTTGCTCCCCATTTCTGCACCTATCTTCCTACTGAAATTCTGCTTCTGTCTGCTGGTGCAAGAAATTGCAAGCTCCCCAATCCTGCCCCTACCTTCCTACTGCCAGATGCTGCTGCTAACACCTGTGGGTACAAAATATTGCAATGTTCTCAAATCCTGAGAGGGTCCTTACGCATTGGCTGCATCCCTGGATGAACTGTGAGTAAGGTTAAAGGACACAGACTCCCACTGGCATATCTAGACCTTGGGAGTAAGTGGGACATGTTGGATTAAATGGCATTTTGTAATTCCCCTCTATGTTGCCGATCTCTTCAAGATTCACTGTTGTTTGTTGTTGTTGTTCAGTCGTTAAGTCATGTCTGACTCTTCGTGACCCCATGGACCATAGCACGCCAGGCCTTCCTGTCCTCCACTCTCTCCCGGAGCATGCTCAAGTTCACATTCATTGCATCGGTGATGCTATCTAGCCATCTCATCCTCTGCCGTCCCCTTCTCCTTTTGCCTTTAGTCTTTCCCAGCATCAGGGTCTTTTCCAGTGACTTTTCTCTTCGCATTAGGTGGCCAGAATATTTGAGCTTCAGTTTCAGTATCTGTCCTTCCAATGAGCAGTCAGGGCTGATTTTCTTTAGGACTGACTGATTTGACCTCCTTGCAGTCCAGGGGACTCGTAAGAGTCTTCTCCAGCACCACAGTTCGAAAGCATCAATTTTTCGGCGCTCAGCCTTCCTTATAGTCCAGCTCTCACAGCCATACATTACTACTGGGAAAACCATAGCTTTGATTAGACGGACCTTTGTTGGCAAGGTGATGTCTCTACTTCTTACTATGCTGTCTAGGTTTGCCATAGCTTTCCTCCCAAGGAGCAAGCATCTTTTAATTTCATGGCTACAGTCACCGTCTGCGGTGATCTTGGAGCCCAAGAAAATAAAATCTGTCACTGCTTCCATTTCTTCCCCTTCTATATGCCAGGAAGTGATGGGGCTAGATGCCATGATCTTCATTTTTTTAATGTTGAGTTTCAAACCAGCTTTTGCGCTCTCCTCTTTCACCCTCAACAAGAGGCTCTTTAGATCCACTTCACTTTCTGCCATTAGGGTGGTATCGTCTGAGGTTGTTGATAATTCTCCCAGCAATCTTAATTCCAACCTGTGATTCATCCAACCTGGCGTTTCTCATGATGTACTCTGCATATAAGTTAAATAAGCAGGGCGACAATATGCAGCCTTGTCGTACTCCTTTCCCAATTTTGAACCAATCGGTTGTTCCATGTCTGGTTCTTACTGTTGCTTCTTGACCCTCGTACAGGTTTCTCAGGAGACAGGTAAGGTGGTCTGGTACTCCCATCTCTTTAGGAATTTGCCAGTTTGTTGTGATCCACACAATCAAAGGCTTTAGCATAGTCAATGAAGCAGAAATAGACGTTTTTCTGGAATTCTCTTGCTTTCTCCATGATCCAGCAAATGTTGGCGATTTGATCTCTAGTTCCTCTGCCTCTTCGAAACCCCGCTTGTACTTCCAGTAGTTCTCGGTTCACATACTGCTGAAGCCTAGCTTGTAGGATTTTGAGCATATCTTTGCTGGCATGTGAAATGAGCGCAATTGTACGGGAGTTTGAACACTCTTTGGCATTGCCCTTCTTTGGAATTGGAATGTAAACTGACCTTTTCCAGTCTTGTGGCCGCTGCTGAGTGTTCCAAATTTGTTGGCATATTGAATGCAGCACTTTAACAGCATCATCTTTCAGGATTTTAAATAGCTCAGCTGGAATACTGTCATCTCCGCTAGCTTTGTTATTAGTAATGCTTCCTAAGGCCCACTTGACTTCACTCTCTAGGATGTCTGGCTCAAGTTCAGTGACCGCACTTTCATGGCTATCAGGGACATTAAGATCTTTCCTGTATAGTTCTTCTGTGTATTCTTTCCACCTCTTCTTAATCTCATCTGCTTCTGTTAGGTCCCTGCCTTCTTTGTCCTTTATCATGCCCATCTTAATATCCTTATTTGTATATACATCCCAGGAGTGTATGTTGGGGAGAAGGTTGTACTCAGACAACCACGTTGGTGTCTCAGGTTTCCTGGGTAGGGGCTTGAGTCAGAGCTAGAATAAGGGAAGAACAAACCCTAGGCACTGACCCAAGGGTTACACATGTGATGTTAGCACTGTTGAGATAAGGGCATTGATGCCAGAAAAGATCCAATAACACATTCTTAACTGAAACTGCAGTACTGTATTTGTGTATCTGGTAAAAATCCAACAGTATGTTGGTGCATCTGTGTGTGTGTGTGTGTGTGTGTTTGTTTGTTTGTTTGTTTAAAAAATCCCTGCACATAGAAAATGAATATGTCCGTTACACTAACGTTCATGCACAAACACGTCAGGCACCTTAGTGTTCATACACGATCATTTGCAGGCATGTGCACAAAAGACAAAGTCTTTATTTCCCCACTCAGAGATTAAACCCTTGGAAGGGTTGTCTGCCATTTCCTAGCGGGCCAATGTGGTGTAATATATCGGCTGTTAGATTTTAGGTTCCCACACACACATACTGATGTGAGTTATGTTCTAAATTAATTATGTTTAAAACTTGTGATTGTAAGGCATGTTGGAGGCTCCATGTGAAGCTGAAAGGTGGGATTTTAGAAATACATAATATACATTCTGACCAGGAAGTAGTTGGTTCAAATACAGTAAGGGCCAGAAATATTGGAACAAGGATAACTGTTTTGGCAGTTGGCCTCTGTATACCACCACATTGAAGTTGAAAGGAAACACACCCAGATGGAAGTGAAGTCAGGACTTTCAGCTGTAATTCAAGAGGTTTGACAAAAGTGGGGCACTAACCATTCAGGAAGTACAGCCAGTGGCATACACACACACCCATCATGGGTGGCTCATAAGTAATGGAACGAATGGCTGGCAAGCAGCTGCATGGCCAGGTGTGGCCTGTTTCCTAGGTACGCCATGACCAATCAAGCAGATAAGAGGCTTGGAGGTGGTTCTGAGTGTTATATTTGCATTTGGTAGCTGTTCACTGGAACTCCCAACATGAGGTCCAAAGAGGTGTCCATGCCAGTGAAGGAGGCCATCATTAGGCTGAGGAAACAACATAAACCCATCAGAGAGATAGCAAAAACAGTGGGAGTGGCCAGCACAACAGTTTGGAAAATCCTGAAAAAGAAGGAATTAACTGGCAAGCTCAGCAACAGCAAAAGGCCTGAAAGACCACGGAAGACAACTCAAGTGGATGACCGCAGAATTCTGCTCATGGTGAAGAGGAACCCTTTCACAAAATCTAGCCAGGTCAAGAACACTCTTGCGGAGGTAGGCATGTCATTGTCAACATCTACAGGCAAGAGACGGCTTTATGAATGTAAATACAGAGGCTTCACAACAAGGTGCAAACCACTGGTAACACTCAAGAACATAAAGACCAGATTAGCCTTTGCCAGTAAACACCTTAAAAAGCCTGCCCAGTTCTGGAATAAGATTCTTTGGACTGATGAAACCAAGATTAACTTGCACCAGAATGATGGGAAGAGAAAAGTATGGAGAAGGAAAGGAACACCTCATGATCCAAAGCATACCACATCATCAGTCAAACATGGTGGAGGCAGTGTTATGGCCTGGGCATGTATGGCTGCCAATGGAGCCAGGTAACTGGTATTTATTGATGGCCTGACTGCTGATAAAAGCAGCAGGATGAATTCTGAAGTGTATAGAGCTATACTTTCTGCTCAGAGGCAGCCGAATGCTGCCAAACTGATAGGACGCCGCTTCATATTGCAGATGGATAATGACCCAAAACATACAGCAAAAGCTACCCAAGAGTTTCTCAAGGCAAAGAAGTGGGATGTTCTTCAATGGCCAAGTCAGTCACCTGCTCTCAACCCAATAGAGCATGCTTTTCACTTACTGAAGACAGGAATGAAGGCAGAAAGACCCACAAACGAGCAACAGCTGAAGGCAGATGCAGTAAAGTCCTGGCAAAGCATCTCGAGGGAGGAAACTCAGCATTTGGTCATGTCCATGGGTTCCAGACTTCAGGCAGTCATTGACTGCAAAGGATTTTCATCCAGGTATTAAAGGCGATCCTTAAGTTTGAAATGATGTTGGTTTGTTCCATTACTTATGAGCCACCAACGATGGGTGTGTGTGTATGCCACTGGCTGTACTTCCTGAATGGTTAGTGCCCCACTTTTGTCAACCCCCTTGAATTACAGCTGACAGTCCTGACTTCGCTCCCATCTGGGTGTGTTTCCTTTCAACTTCAATGTGGTGGTGTACAGAGGCCAACTGCCAAAACAGTTATCCTTGTTCCAATATTTCTGGCCCTGACTGTACTTGTTTGGCCATGAAGCTGACTGGATGATCTTGGCCAGTCACTATATCTCAAGTGAACCTGCATCAAAGGGTTGTTGTCAGGATCAAATGGTTGGGGTGGAGGAGAGCTCCATACGCCATATGGAGCTCTTTGGAGGAAAAGACATATGATCTCCTTCTAATAATAAAGTGGGTGGAACCAAACCTGCATGTATGCCCTACCGATCTTTTGGTGGCTTCCTGGCTTTTGTGCTATTTTTCCCCATTCTAAAAGGTTGAAATGCCTCTCCTAAGGAATAGAGTTACTGGCAGGAAGACCCTTAAGCTAAAATATGCTGGTATTTTTGGAATTTTGGCCCCATACTTTTTTCCCACCACCAAATCCAGCCCCTGAGAGCTTCTCGGAAATGGAATTCGGCCCTTCCTGAAGGAGTTTCTGCACCCCTGATGTAAGGCAACAAAACCACCCAAGCGGGGGACTGTGTTCTGCACACAGAAGGTCCCAGATTCCATCCCTGGAATCTCCTAGTGGGGCTGGAAAAACTCCCACCTGAAACCCTGGAGACCTATTGCCAGTCAGCATAGGCAAAGCTGGGCTACGTGGACCATTGATCCAACTCAGGATTCTTTCTACATTCCTATTAGTTGATCTGCGGTTAGTCTTATGATTCACCAACTGAGGTGAGGAGCTGGGGTGGGGGTGGCTAACATAACCAGAGCAGCTCTAATTTCTTTGCCACCTGAGTCCCCAGACCAAGAATGGCCATAGCACTGTGAGAACTCATGTCTGCTAAGGAATTTGTTGACCCTCCTTGACTGGAGGTGGGGATAACAGAAATCTCTTTAGATCTTCCCCAAAAAGATTTACTTTCAGTTCTGTTCAGCTGTTGCAGAGAGAGGTACATAGGGAAAACCTTTCATGCAATTCCTCTCCGTGGGCTTGTCTGTTTAGCTTCCCCAAACAAGAAAGATTTGATTTTTCACCTAAGCACATGTTCTGTCCAATTGCATCCTGGACCCCTCCAGATATGTTGCCACAGGCCATGGCATCCTGGACCTGTTTGAGACCAAAACTAGCTCCCTTTGCTATATTTTCTGCCCCACATTCCTTGCTTGGTGGTCACTGCTGCAGCCATGGGCACCATGTTGCCAAATCCTGATATAAGTAGTCATTTTTCAGTATGTGGGAATTCATTATGTGTTGTTTGTTCTGGATTAATATCGGTGTAGATTGCATTTGCTGATCTGGATTAAAATAGTGCTATCTAACATTTTGTGGAAACTTGAGGAAATGATTGTGCTAAAGGCAAAGCAATCACCACTGGGTGCCTCATCTCATACAATACAAAATGGTCTGACCAAGCTAGTGGAGGTGCTACAGAGAAGGGCAGGAGAAGCCTCATTGTCAGACTCACAGAGAATTCTAATACATGTCTATCAGAAGTAAATATATGGAGGATTGCATTGTTACTCACATGGACACTTCCCATCTCTCCAAACAAAATAAAAACAGAAATATAATATTTTCCACAGTTAATCGGTGTGGTGCTAGTGCTTCCTCTTCAGTGATTGTCATCAACTATAACTACCTGTGGCCTTCTCACATCATCTCAGGAACCAGGTAAACACCCTGCCTACGGTTATTCAGTTGTACGTCTGGAAAATGACAAGTATGGTTTGCATGTATAGGCGACAAATCATGGATTAATTAACCCATGATTTCCTGAGCCGTGTGCTAGTGTCTCTTTAAATATACAACCTCCAATCGGCACGATTGGAGGTTGCTCCATGACATCTGAACTCAGATGCTATGGGTTAATCATAGGTTAAACAACCCAAAGTTAATCTACAATTCATTGTTAGGTTAACTTTGGGTTGTTTAACCAATGATTAACCTATAGTGTCCAGGTTCAAACGTCATGGAACAGCCTCCAATTGGAAGTTGCATATTCAAAATGGCAGCAGCACATACTAGACATACACTATGGCAGGCCACGATTTGCCACTGTTACATACAGACAAGGCCACTCTATACTGTTTAAAATATCCACTATAGAGCAGCTTACTAGTTAATGGTACACAGTTGTGTGGCTTTGCCGATCCTAAACCACCTGGCTGCCCTAGGAGTGGACTTAGGAACCCAGGTGACTGTAGTGGGCTGTGAACTCTGGGGGCCAGGGCTTCCTGCTCTGGATCAGGCCAGGCCTTGAGCTAACCTTTCTGCTTCACTGTTTCCTTGCCCCAGTGCCCTTGCGAAGCATCTCCGTGGATGTGGTGGTCCGGGGCTTCGTAGCTGACCTGGTATCTGAGCTTTGGTACCAGAATGAGGGGAAGAACCCACTGGAGGTGGACTTCGTCTTCCCTCTGGACAACGAGGCTGCGGTGTATGCCTTCGAAGGCCTGATTGGTGGGACGCGTATTGAGGCCCAGATCAGAGAGAAGAAGCAGGTACTGCAGGAGTCCTGGGAAGATTAAAAGTATTCCCAGATTCCCATAGCTCCTTTCATCTCTTCCAGAAAAAGAAAAAACCCACAGGGGATCCTGCAAACACAACCCCCCTTTGTCATGTCAAGTGAGACTTTTCACATGCCATAGAATTGCTTAATCTGACTGAATAGCATGTGTGCTCTGACATCTTCCATTTTTACCCATCCTTATTCTTTCTGTTCCCAGATCTTGGAAACTGCAGCGCTTGTAATCAACTTGCACAAGCAAATTCGAAAAGCATGAAAGCCAATTACTCAAAACCTGTGTTCTTAACAAAGCCCAGACAGGTCCTTACTTGTGAACAAACTGGTCTGTGCCCTTGATTTCTCCCCATCTGACGCTCCCTCCTCTCCACCCCCCGACTACAGGCAGAACAAGAGTACGAGGATGCCCTCAGTAAAGGCCACCAGGTGTTCCTGCTCAGAAGGGAAGACAACACCAGTGACGTTTTCACCTGCAGTCTGGGTAACCTTCCCCCCGATGGGGAGGCCACGCTGACTCTGTGCTACATTCAGGTACTGGCTCCAGAGCCTGATGGGGCCGTCCGCTTTGTCCTGCCCGCAGTCCTGAACCCCCGCTACGTGCCGCAGGGTAAAGGCCTGACTCCCAAAATTCAGACGCTAATAAAAGCCTCTCCTAAAAGTTGTTTGCTGTGCTGCATATGTAGCCCAGACCTAAGTCTAGGGTCAGGTTTGCCACCACACCTTCTCAAGGTGCCTATATTTGGATCAGCCCGATTCCTCCTCCCTTTGATGCTAGAAATGTGCATCATGTAGTGCCAAGGTTCCCCTTATGACCGGGACCCTCTGAGCAACTCCTTAAGGATCTCTTTCCTCCTTAAGAGTCCCACTATCCTTCTTTTACCTTCCCTTTTCCAATAATGTGGGGTTTAGGCTCTAGATGTGGGGTGATTGATGCTGTAGACACAGAGTTTAACCAGAACAGTTTAGTGGTAAATTAAAGCAAGCAAATCACAACCAAAGGTATTTAGCAATTAAGCTGAGTGATACAAAAGGCATTTAGCAAAAATAAACATTGCAAAAATGCAAGTACCTCTACCCTAGCTGCACTGAGACTTCTTCAGGCTGCTTCTTCCTGCTCCCTCTTCCTGCTCTGCTCTTCCGGACTCTGCTCGTACTGCTCTGATCCTTATGACTCTCACCTCTTATGCCCTCCTCCCTCAAAACTGAAAGTACTGCTTCAAACCTGAAGAAATTAAACTTAACTAGGGAAATGAAACTGAAATTTAACCGAGAAAATGAAACTGAGCCTTTCAGAGATGCCCCCTCCCAACAAAAAAAAAACCAGGCTGCTAGACCTGGCCTTTCTCTTTCCTTGCCTCTGTAGGCCTCAAACCTTCACATGTAGCATATGTATATAGTGGAGCATCAGTATGCGTGCTGTTGATGTGCTCCTCAGCCCCTGAGAGATTGCCCACTGTGTTCTATAGCTGTGGCCTTGGATGTGCCTCTCTCCACAGGTTCAGAAGGCATCACCATTACCAGGAGCTGCCACCAGTGCCCAAGGGGAAGATTTCTTACAAACTGGCCCTCAGTGCCAAGCTCGAGTCTCCCTACAGGATCAGGCGTGTGGAATCAAAATGCAGCCTTGAGCCCCTGCGCTACACAGCAGAGGACCATACCACCGCCCAGGTAGGACTAAGGATGAACTCAAGATGTGGGGTTGGTGGGAGCTTGTGAAAAGGGGTGCATCTTTTTTTCCTTCGGTTCTCCACTGAGAATGGAGAATATCCATCCCACCTCAAATCAGTGCTGTTGGTGGTTAGACCTATGAGCCAAACTCATCAGTTTGTTGTTCACACGGTTTGGCTTTACACAACTGATTATCTTTTTAACAAATGCCCAGTTTTTATGGGGAGGATAGACTGGGGCCATGGCATGTGTGTGTGCGCGTGCGGGGGGGACCCTTCATCTCTTTGCTCCTGCCATGATCCCGATCGTAACCTCCCCACTTCTCCAAGCTTATTGTTCATAGGAAAAAGAAATTATCTTTCCAGGGTTCACGCTGGTCTGGCCCAATGTAATTTGCTCACTTGCTCAGCCTGCCTGGGTGACTGCTTGGCTGGCTGGCCAGCCCAGCCGCTCCTGCCTTGTGTCCCAGCCATGGAGCTCTCGCAAGAGGTTGGCCAGACGACCTCTCATGATAGTTTAGCCAACTTCTCCAGTGAACCTGGCAGCTGGGACATGAGGCATGAGTGGCCACCCGCAGGAAGAAGAAGCAGCGGCGATCTAATCAGGATGCACTGGACAAGCCTGCCAGCTGCTCTCTTGCAAATGCCACCGCGGGAGAGCAGCTGCCGGGGCTCTCCAAAGCACCCACTGGAGGAGGCCGGGAGGCAGAGGAGGGCCCTCCTGGCTGTGTTGCAGGGCGTGAGAATGGTGATATTTGCCACTATGCCCACTGTGACACCTGATGCACATGCATGACGCCACGTAATGGTAAGGCCAGCCCTGGACTCACCCAGACGGCAGGTCAGTAGGCTGTCGAACACTTTGACTCACACAAATCTTTCATAATTGGGTAAATCTGTTATCAGAACTTTGAAGTTATCTCATGACACACAGTATGGTAATTAATCATCTGCAAAATGCACTTAAATAGAGGTGTGAGCGGGGCTCCTTTGTGGAACTGAAATCTTTTCTAGTAAGTGAGGATGTTCGTTTTTGTTTGTTTGCTTCTCCTTGCCATCCCCAAGGTCTCCTTGGCTGCAGGGCACCAGTTTGACCGAGACGTGGAACTGCTGATCTATTACGAGGACGTTCACAAGCCCAGCGCCCTCCTGGAGGCTGGGAAGCCTGGAGCTGCCTCAGGTGAGCAAAGCCTGAGGTGATGGAGTGAGGTGGGTGGGGACTGAAATGCAAGGGTTGCTGGGAGGCGAAGGGGCACCACCTTGGGTGAAAATGCCGACTGGGTCTCCTTCTCTCCTGCCAACCACAGGGTCGCTGATGGGGGACCCGGCCCTTCTGCTCACCCTGTACCCCAACATCCAGGCCAAAGCCAGGGCAGAATGCCCCTGGGGAATTCCTCTTCCTGCTGGATCGCTCTGGCAGCATGGATAGCAACACCGACCACAGTCTTGATTCACCATCACGCATTGAGAGTACCAAGGTGCCCTGTGGATGGAAGACTGCATGGGGTGTTTGTGGGCTGCTAGGTATAGGTTGGGTATACAGGAGGGGAGATAAAGAATTGTACTGCTTCCATGGCATTTTTGTCATGCCCTTCCTCCAAGATGTGTACGTGGCTCCTTCCTGCTCACCCATTTGATCCTCACGACAATGCTGTGAGCAGACTGGGCTTGGGGATCATGACCGGACCAAGGTCACAAAGTGAGGCTCATGGGTGGAGTAGGGTTTGAACTCAAGTCCTACACTTCAGCTGCTACAATACACTGGCAGAAGAAGGGCACTGTGAGAGACTGGAGGTGGATGAATGCTTGGGAGGAGAAGGGCCCTGTGATGTTGAAAGAGGCCTGAAAGGGTAGGTTGGGATGGCCAGGGAGACTCCAGCCTCTTTCTCTCCCCCTCTCAGGAGACCCTGATCCTCCTGCTGAAGAGTCTCCCTCTGGGATGTTACTTCAACATCTATGGCTTTGGATCTGGCCATGACTCCTTCTACCCGTGAGTATCAGAACAGCCAGCATTGTCAAACGCTCGTCTCTTTCAATGTTGTTTCCCTGTGTTCTTGACTGAAAATAAAACTGGGTACTAATTAATTCTGTGGAGAGTTGGATGTTCCTCTTGATCATCTAACTCAGGGGTGACAAAACTTGTCACCGGAAGGGCCAAAATTCCATTTCAGAGAAGCTCTCAGGGACCGCATTCCAGTGTTCAGTGGGCCCAAGATAAAAGCGGGCGAGGCGCAAAAACAGGTGTGGCTGAAAATTCCACCCCTCCTGCAATTGTTAACCATTTATAGCATGAAACCTGTCTATTCAAAAGTAAGCATGAGCTCAATGTCTACTCAGAAATAAGAAGGACCGAATCACTCAGAAGCTTCTTCCCCTGTCCCTGACCCCTCTGCCCCACAGCGGAGAGCACTTCGATTAGCACTGATCAGAGATAAGAGCTTTTTCCTCTGAGGCAAAGAGGACAGGACCAGGGGAAGAAGATGCCATGCCTGATGGGAAACCCCTCCAGACCTTTTCAAGCCCACGGGCTGGAGTTCCCTCTCCCTAGTCTAAAATCAAGGAAAAGGAAAGTTTAAGAAGTGCCAAAATACTTAACCAAGTACTTGGAAAGAAAATAGAAGCCCTGTATTTTCTTCTTGAGGTGAGAGGATTGAATCTGCATTATAGGGTACTGATTGGCATTTGTAATGGAGAATAAGTGGGTGGTCCCCATGGGTGTGGGGAAGGTTGAAAAATAGCTTGGTGGGGAACTTGGCAGAGCTTGGGGAAAGCACGTCCTCTGCCTCCTTGACTCTCTGGCTCCCTCTGCAGGCAGAGTGTAGAATACACCCAGCAGACCATGTCGGATTCCCTCCAGCGTGTGAAGAATCTGAAGGCTGATTTGGGGGGCACAGAGATTCTTCACCCACTGAAGGCAATTTACAGCCAGCCATGCCGGGAAGGACATCCTCGCCAGGTACGGAGAGCTTTGTTGGCAGCCAGCTCCCTTCCATGGGAAGAGTCATGAAACATACATGGCCACATTGAAGATACTAGGTTTGATCTCACCACCCCAATCCTAGGCCATTGTCACACTCATATAAGTGAGCAGAGATGAGTAACTGAGCGTCCCGGCAACTCCCAAGTCTCTGGGGTTGGTTGAAACTTTGCTGTAGGGCTCTAAGTGGGGATGCAGGGGAGAGAACATGCTTGTACCCGGAGCTCGAGACCAAGTGCTGTGTTGACCCAATGGAGTGTGTGTGTGTGTGTGTGTGTGTGTGTGTGTGTGTGTCTGGTGGTAGGTTCTTGAAATACCTTTCAGGAGTACCACATTTTAAGAACCACTTGAATAATATTTTTGAAGGTTACTCTCCTATTCTCAGGACAGAACTGGACACAAGAAGGTTACTTGAATGAGACTGCCCTTGCCTGCTCTCCAGCTTCTCCTCTCTGCTATTGAGTCATCTCATGCCTAAGATAGCCTTTGATCTCTCATCTCTCTCTCTCTCTCCAGGTCTTTGTGTTCACTGACAGTGAGGTGTCTAATACAGACACGGTCATTGCTGAAGTTCAACATCACAACAACTCCCACAGGTAAGAGAAGGCAAAGTGAGTTCTGCCCTTCTCAGGTCCCCACACCCTGGTTTCTGTCCCATTCTGAGACCCAGTCTCTTCTTCCCCTCAACCCCCAACAGGTGCTTCTCCTTTGGCATTGGCGAAGGGGCCTCCACAGCCCTCGTCAAAGGCATCGCTCGGGCAGCTGGTGGCAGCGCTGAATTCATCATGGGCAAGGAGCACATGCAGGCCAAGGTGAGGTCTTGGAAGCTCTGCCTTCCTCCCCCTGTCCTCCTGGACTCCACCAGTTTCACCTGAGCTGTATGTAACTCACTAGATTCCTCTCAGCCTCTCAAAATGCATTTTGACTTTGGAAACCCAGTTCCCTCCTCCCCAAAAAAGCATGCAAGCTTAATCTGAAAACCATGCCTGAAACCCAAATAAACGAGGAACGGTCCCTCCAGATTTTGCCTCAGAGCACGGAGGCCAGGCCTTGAAGCATACCTTGTATCAGTAGTTTAGCTTAACCTTCTCCTTCCATCCCACTGTTAAACTTAGTCATGCCCAATGGATTTACAGTGAATATTTCTTGGGGGAGGGGAATCATGCTGGAAAACAATAAACCTGCCTTAAAGAAGTACACCTTTGAACTGATCTTTTGGCTCAACCTGTCCTCTCCTCTCCCTGTTTCCCAGAATACCCATTTAAACCTTGCCCTGCTTGTAAGGTCCGATGGTCTTTACATCAAGATTTTCCTTCAGGGAGTGGGTGATGATACTTTAATGGATCTGCTGGAAAACAACATACTTTCCAGTTCACTACATGCCAAAGTGCTTCCCAGCCTCTGCTCAAGGAGCTTCCAAAACACCTTAAAAGGACCGGAAAAAGCTGAGGATAGGTTATACCGCACCCACCCCTTCTGGCTTCTTTCAAAGCATTGTCCACACAGTTGTAAGCACAATTTCACATCTATAAGGACTAGAGACTTGCGTTTATTTATTTTTAAGGGATGGATGACTTTTTTATTTTGCAGGGGCGCCCAAGTTCCCTCCTCCCCCCATTGTAAGATTGTTATCTTCCTGCAGGCACTGCGGTCTTTAAACAAGGCCCTGCTGCCAGCAGTGACGAGGATCTCTTTCTGCTGGGACTTGCCCTCCCGTCTCGAGGCCGTGGTTGTGGGGTCAGGCCCGCAGGTCATCTTTGAGGGGCAGCGCTGCCTCATCTATGCCCAGATCTGTGGGCAGCATCAGGCGAGTAACCTTCACCCACATCTTAACCAGTTACGATCCTCGCCTCCCACCCTACATACCAGATCCTGCCTCAGCCTTTGCTTGTTCAGTCGTTCAGTCGTGTCCGACTCTTCGTGACCCCATGGACCATAGCACGCCAGGCCTTCCTGTCCTGCGCTCTCTCCCGGAGCATGCTCAAGTTCATATTCATTGCATCAGTGATGCTATCTAGCCATCTCATCCTCTGCCGTCCCCTTCTCCTTTTGCCTTCAGTCTTTCCCAGCATCACGGTCTTTTCCAGGGAGTTTTCTCTTCGCATTAGGTGGCCAAAATATTGGAGCTTCAGCTTCAGTATCTGTCCTTCCAATGAGCAGTCAGGGTTGATTTCCTTTAGGATGGACTGATTTGACCTCCTTGCAGTCCAGGGGACTCGTAAGAGTCTTCTCCAGCACCACAGTTCGAAACCATTGATTCTTCGGCGCTCAGCCTTCCTTATAGTCCAGCTCTCACAGCCATACATTACTACTGGGAAAACCATAGCTTTGATTAGACGGACCTTTGTCGGCAAGGTGATGTCTCTGCTTCTTACTATGCTGTCTAGGTTTGCCATAGCTTTCCTCCCAAGGAGCAAGCATCTTTTAATTTCATGGCTACAGTCACCGTCTGCGGTTATCTTGGAGCCCAAGAAAGTAAAATCTGTCACTGCTTCCATTTCTTCCCCTTCTATATGCCAGGAAGTGATAGGGCCAGATGCCATGATCTTAGTTTTTTTAATGTTGAGTTTCAAACCAGCTTTTGCACTCTCCTCTTTCACCCTCAACAAGAGGCTCTTTAGATCCTCTTCGCTTTCTGCCATTAGGGTGGTATCGTCTGCATATCGGAGGTTGTTGATAATTCTCCCAGCAATCTTAATTCCGACCTCTGATTCATCCAACCCGGCATTTCTCATGATGTACTCTGCATATAAGTTAAATAAGCAGGGTGACAATATGCAGCCTTGTCGTACTCCTTTCCCAATTTTGAACCAATCGGTTGTTCCATGTCTGGTTCTTACTGTTGCTTCTTGACCCTCGTACAGGTTTCTCAGGAGACAGGTAAGGTGGTCTGGTACTCCCATCTCTTTAAGAATTTGCCACAGTTTGTTGTGATCCACACAATCAAAGGCTTTCGCGTAGTCAATGAAGCAGAAATAGACGTTTTTCTGGAATTCTCTTGCTTTCTCCATGATCCAGCGAATGTTGGCGATTTGATCTCTAGTTCCTCTGCCTCTTCGAAACCCAGCTTGTACTTCCGGTAGTTCTCGGTTTGCATACTGCTGAAGTCTAGCTTGTAGGATTTTGAGCATCACCTTGCTGGCATGTGAAATGAGCGCAATTGTACGGTAGTTTGAACACTCTTTGGCATTGCCCTTCTTTGGAATTGGAATGTAAACTGACCTTTTCCAGTCTTGTGGCCACTGTTGAGTGTTCCAGATTTGTTGGCATATTGAATGCAGCACTTTAACAGCATCATCTTTTAGGATTTTAAATAGCTCAGCTGGAATACAGTCATCTCCGCTAGCTTTGTTGTTACTAATGCTTCCTAAGGCCCACTTGACTTCACTCTCGAGGATGTCCGGCTCAAGTTCAGTGACCGCACTATCATGGCTATCAGGGACATTCAGATCTTTCCTGTATAGTTTTTCTGTGTATTCTTGCCACCTCTTCTTAATCTCATCTGCTTCTGTTAGGTCCCTGCCTTCTTTGTCCTTTATCATGCCCGTCTTTGCACAAAACGTTCCCTTGAGATCTCCAATTTTCTTGAAGAGATCTCTAGTCTTTCCCATTCTCTGGAACTCTGCATTCAGTTGGGTATATCTTCCCCTTTCTCCCTTGCTTTTCGCTTCCCTTTTTTCGTGAGCTACTTGTAAAGCCTCATCAGACAGCCACTTTGCTTTCTTGCATTTCTTTTTCTTTGGGATGGATTTCGTTGCTGCCTCCTGAACAATGTTACGGACCTCCGTCCATAGTTCTTCAGGCACTCTGTCTATCAGGTCTAATCCCTGAAATCTATTCCTCACCTCCACTGTATATTCATCAGGGATATGATTTAGGTCATACCTGAACGGTTTAGTGGTTTTCCCGACGTTCTTCAATTTAAGCCGAAATTTTGCAAGAAGCAGCTCATGATCTGAGCCACAGTCAGCTCCAGGTCTTGTTTTTACTGACTGTATGGAGCTTCTCCATCTTTGGCTGCAAAGGACATAATCAATCTGATTTCGATATTGACCATCTGGTGATGTCCATGTGTAGAGTCGCCTCTTGTGCTGTTGGAAAAGAGTGTTTGCTATGATCAGCATGTTCTCTTGGCAAAACTCTATTAGCTTTTGTCCTGCTTCATTTTGTACACCAAGGCCATGCCTGCCTGTTATCCTGGTGATTTCTTGACTTCCTACTTTAGCATTCCAATCCCCTATGATGAAGAGGACATCTTTTTTTGGTGTTAGTTCTAGAAGGTGTTGTAGGTCTTCATAGAACCGATCAACCTCAGCTTCTTCGGCATCAGTGGTTGGGGCATAGACTTGAATTACTGTGATGTTGAATGGTTTGCCTTGGATTCATACTGAGATCATTCTATCATTTTTAAGATTGTACCCCAGTACTGCTTTTCCCACCCTTTTGTTGACTATGAGTGCTACTCCATTTCTTCTAAGGGATTCTTGCCCACAATAGTAGATATGATGGTCACCTGAATTAAATTCGCCCATGCCTGTCCATTTTAGTTCGCTGATTCCCAAGATGTCGATGTTCAATCTTGCCATCTCATGTTTGACCACCTCCAGCTTACCTTGATTCATTGATCTGACATTCCAGGTCCCTAAACAATATTGTTCTTTACAGCATCGGATTTTCTTTTCACCACCAGACACATCCACAGCTGAGTGTCCTTTCGGCTTTGGCCCAGCCGCTTCACTCTTTCTGGCGCTACTTGGAAATACCCTCTCCTCTTCCCCAGTAGCATATTGGACACCTTCCGACCTGAGGGGCTCATCTTCCAGCGTCATATCTTTTAGCCTTGTGATACGTTCCATGGGGTTTTCTTGGCAAGAATACTGGAGTGGGTTGCCATTTCCTTCTCCAGTGGACCACATTTTGTCAGAACTCTCCGCCATGACCTGCCCGTCTTGGGTGGCCCTGCACGGCATAGCTTATGGCTTCACTGAGTTATGCAAGCCCCTTCGCCACAACAAGGCAGTGATCCATGAAGGGGTAGCCTTTGCTAAGGGGCTTCTATCACCCTAATCCCAGACTGCACTTCTCCTCCAATGGCTACTTGCCTTTCCCTCCTCTAACACTTTCTGTTCTCTTGCAGTCTCCAGGCTCCAATAAGCTCTGCAATATTGGACAATTGTGGCTATTAAGCACCATGCCCTGAACAGCTGCACTGATTAGGCAATATGCATGTAGTGCAGTATCCTCAGCTGTGGTTGGCTCCAGGTTCACTACTACCTTGGAGCTGATGACTGTCAGTGGCAGGGTGGTGACCTCAATCCCAGATGTATCCGTTTGCTGGAATAGGCACATGGAGTCTATGCAACTGAAGCTCTCATGAAACTGAAGCTATGTTACAGGTGCCCCACTGGCAACCTAAGGTAAAAAGTGACTGATATTGATGTGAAACGGAAAGTGAGTGGTCCAGGCTCCTCTGGCATCCCAGTCCCTGGTCGAGCATTCTCATTTCTCCTCCTCCTGCCAAAGACATTCTCCACAGACTCCACCACTACTCTCTATGGAGTAATGTTACTAATGCTTCCAAGTTCAAGGAACTTGTTCTTGATGTGAACACCCCTTCTCTGACCAGTCATGGGATAGCAGCACTGCTGAGATAAGGGCACTGATGCCAGAAAAGATCCAGCAAGACATTCTTAACAGAAACGGCTGTATTGTGTGTGTGCGTCTGGTAGAGTCCAGCACACTGGTGGTGCATCTTTTCTGTTTAATCCCTGCACAGACAAAACTAGTGCATCAGGTGCACTGCTGTTCATACACATACATCGCAGGCACTTCAATATTCTTTCACATTCATTTGCAGGCATGTGCACAAATGACAAAGTGCATCAAAGTAGTCATAATTCCCTCACTCAGAGATTAAGCCCTGGGGAGGGTCCTCTGTCATTTCTTAGAGGGCCAGCGTGGTGTAAAATATGGGCTGCTGGATTTTAAGCTCACACACACTGCTGTGAGTTATGTTTTAACTGAACTCTCTTTAAAACCTGTGATTGTAAGTCATGTTGGAGGCCCCGTGTGAAGCTGACGAGTGGGAATAACAGTATTTTATAAATACATAAAATAAATACCGACCAGGGAGAAGGGGATTCAAATACTAGCTTGGCCATGAAGCTCACTTGATCTTGGGCCAGACACTATCACTCAGGTGAACCTACCTCGCAGGGTTGTTGTGAAGCTCAAACAGTGGGCGGGGGAGAACCCTGCAAGCCACACAGAGCTCCTTGGAGGAAAGGTGAGATATGATATTCCTCTAATACTAACGCGGGTGGTCCCATGCCTGCATGTACGCCCTGCCGATCCTTCCCCAGGGGGTTCCCCAGATGGCTGCGCCCCCTTCCCTGCACCCCTTATGTCGCACAACAAAACCACCCGAAATGGGATGTCGCTCTGAACACAGGAGGCCCCAGATTCCATCCTTGCAGCCCCAGGTTGGGCTGGCAAAAACTCCTGCCTGAAACCCTGGCGAGCCACTGCCAGTCAGCGTAAGCCGAGCTGGTCTAGATGGACCAGTACTCTGGCTCGAGAGGGCAGCTTCTTCCTGCGTTCCTATCAGCTGATCTGCGGTTAGTCTCCTGATTCGCCAACCGGAGAGGGGGGCGGGGACTAACACAAGCGCAGCTCTTATTTTTTGCCACCCGAGTCCCGGGACCGGGGAGGGCTGCAGCAGGGCGAGAACTCGCGTCCGCGAAGGAAGGACCCTGTTGACGCTCCCTGGCTGGAGGCGCGGATAACGGGGATCGCTTCGGATGCTCCTTTGAAAAGAAGTTTTACTTTCGGTTCCGTTGCGCCGTTGCGGGAGAGGATCGGGGACGCGGCGGCGAGGCACCCGGCGCCGCGAGGTACGCGGGGGAGCCCCGGGCGCGCGCCCTCGCTGCGCGGCTCCCCGGCCCAGGGCCCCAGCCGCGCAAGCGTCTGTTTCTGGCCGAGGCAGGGCTCCGGCCCGCCCGCTCCGTGGACCTTCCGCGCACGAGGCGCCCCGGAGCTCTGAGAGCGGAGCCGGCCCCTGCGCCCCCCCCCCGCTCTCGCGGGCCGCCCTCTCAGCGCCGCCGCCGCCGCCTCCCTCCCGGGCGAAGCCGCCTGAGCCCGCAGTTCCCCGCTCCGACTCCCCCGTTCGGGCTCGCCGGCGGTGGCCCCTTTGCCTCGCTAGGCGCCCCCTGCCGCCCCCTGCGCGTCCCGGCTGCAGCAGGGTCCTCGGCCTCCCCCCCCCCGCGCGCCCCTATTTCCGCAGCGGGGCGGAGGAGGGGATTCCGACGGGGGCTGCGGGACCGCAACGTGGGGCGCCCTCCCGGGTGCGGGGGGCCTGGCTCTCTGCTGGGTGCTGCTGTGGAAATACGTTCTGGGTCTCGGGGGAGGCAAGCTGGGGGCCCCGAGATCTTGTGGACACCAGCGCGCAGCCAGCACTACGGCACTGTGCGAGTTGTCGTCCAGAGCATCTGGGGAACACCGGGTGGCCGGGCCTTGGCGGGGGCTTCGCAGATGCCGCTTCCCCAGCCTCTGGAGCGTTCAGAAATGTTTCCGCCAGCAGAACCGGGGCTGGATTCCTGCACCCTGTTGCCGGAGGGGAGAAGAGAGTGACCCGGAGCACTACCGCTTGGCAGCAGGTTCTTTCCTTTGGGTTGGCCAAAGGGAGATCCCCTCCGCCACTCCCTCCCAGCGAAGGTGACTCAACTTGTTCCTAGGAAGCCCAGCCCACGTCAGGCATCCTGAGGGAGACACAGCTGGTGTGGTGTTTGTGCGTTGGACTGGGATGCCAGCGCCTCCATGCGCTCATCGAATTATTTATTTATTTTATTTGAACCCCGCCTTTCTACCAAACAGTGGCAGTCAAGGTGGCTTAAAAAAAACTATTCAAATGGATTAAAACAGAATACAAGCACAACAATTTTAGAAAACAATATTACAAACTACTCAGCCCCACAGTCTGACTTACAGGCTAAAGGCCTTCTTCAGTAAAGGGGTGTTTGCCTGCCAGCCCAAGGGCACCAGAGACAGAGCAAACATAGACTGCCTTGCGGGGGAGTTCCAGAGCCTGGGAGCAGCCACCAAAAAGACCCTCTCTCGGGTCACAACCCAAACATGCTGCTGGGCTGCTTAGCACACTGGAGCTTTTCAGACTTTTTCAGTGCAAAACAAAGGCTTTTTCTTCACAATTCCCAGGAAAAACATGAGGCAAGGGGTATATGTGCAACTTTTTTTCTGAAAGAAAAAACAATCGGATTTCAACATTCTCCTGTTCCTGCATAGGGATGGGCCATACTCCATCGCAGAGCACATGTGACGCATGCAGAAGGCCCTGGGTTCAAAGCCTTCTAGTTCTGGGTAGGGCTGGGAAAGACCCCAGTCGGAAACCCTGCAGAGCCACTGCGACTCAGAGTAGAAAATACGGAGCTCGATGGACGAATGGTCTGACTTGATGTCTAGTCCCTTATATCCCAGCCCTTGGCCTTTTCCAGCATGGCCCATGGAGACATGGTGAGCCTGTCCAAAGTATCCCTTGTTAGCATTAGAGCTAGCTAGGGAAAGCCTGGGACTTTGCTCTCCGTTCTTTCGGGAGAGATCTGAGGTAGGGGAACTGTTTCCTTTGCTAGTGCTTGCAAGGAAAGCCCTGTGTGTGAGCAAGAGTGTCCGTATATATGTATGGGGTGGCGAAGATGAGTCTGAGTATATTGTGTGTGTGAATGCACGTGTGCTGCATACTGATGTTTTTTCTGGAAAATTTTCCAGTGCAAATAAAGTTATTTGCATAGAGTCATCTGCACTCAAAAAAACTCAGTTTGCATCAGAAAATCACTAGAGAGGTATCTTATTTAGCATGTTTACTAATTTAGCATGTTGTGAATCACCCAAGAGCTTTGCCTGTTGGGCACTGTGGAAATGTAATAAATAAATACAAGTCAAATAAACAAAGCTTTAAAAAAGTACCCCATGTTAACTGTATGTCCCAGTACACCACAAGTATTTGACCTGAAATATTTGAGGGGAGAAATTACAGCACACGTAATGCAATTATGTTAACGTTATGTAGATATTTTTATGGAATAGTTATAAAGATTTAGACAATAGCATGTGCTTTGCTTAGTTTAAATGCAAGAAAATAACAAAAGGTACTGAAAACGGCTGATACACGAATTCATCCTTCCCCAATCTGGTGCCCCCAAGTTATGTTGGACTACAACTCCTAGCATCCTTTAATCACTATCACTGGCTGGGGGTGCTGAGAGTTGTAGTCCAACACATCTGAGGTTGGGAAGGGCTACACTAATTATTTTCAGCAACACAAACAACTGTGCATGAAATGCTGAGAACCGTTCATCTATTTGAACAGAGTTCGTCTCTCTTCCACTATGGTTGTTGGGGCACATTCCATTTCACTGTCACTGACTCACTGTCGCTACTTATTAGTTCCATTTCACACCGAGACATATATTTTTCAATGATACGTATGTATTCTCTCACACACTCTCTAGGAACAATCACCAGGAAACACTCATTACAACTCTGAACCTGCCAAGCTTGCCTAATATAGTATTTGCACTGATTTTTCAATGTAGGGGAAGTCATTACGTGCTGCTTGTCCACTAGGCAACTGCTTCTTCTCCAGCGTCATCTTCAGCCATGACTACCTGTGGCCTTCTCACTCAGTCTAAGAAACCAGGTAAATGACCTGCCTATGGTTACTCAGTTGTATGTGTGCAAAACGGCAAATGTGCTTCACATGTAACGGCGGCAAATTGTGGGTTCATTAACCCATGATTTGCCAAGTCAGCTCCCACTGTCTCTTTCAATATGCAACCTCCACTCAGGGCAATCCGAGGTTGGTCCATGATGTTTGAACCCAGAATCAGTGCTAATCATCAGTTAAACAAACCAGAGTTAACCCACAATTAGTTGTTAGGGTAACATTGGGTTGTTTAATTCACTATTAAACCATAGCATCTAGGTTTTGAATGTTATGGAGCGGCCTCTGATCTGAAATTGTATTTTCAAAATGGTGGTGGAACACACTGGGTATACGTCAAAGCACGCCACGATTTGCCACCATCATGTGCAAACAGGGCTGATGTATGCTGTTTAAAATGGCTACTGTAGAGCTTATTTCTTCACAGTATGTAATTGTGTGGCTTTGCATGTCCTAAACCAACTGGGTGGCCTAGGAGTGGACTTAGGAGCCCAGGGGCCAAGGGTGGGTTTCCCCACTGTGCTGCTGAGCGCTGAACTCTGGGATCAGGCCTTCCTGCTCTGGGCCGGGCCGGGCCCTCAGCTGACCATTCCGTTTAACTGCTTCTTTGCCCCAGTGCCCTTGCGAAGCATCTCTGTGGATGTGGTGGTCCGAGGCTTTGTAGCTGATGTGGTATCTGAACTTCGGTACCAGAATGAGGAAAAGAACCCAGTGGAGGCAGTCTTTGTCTTCCCTCTGGACGACGAGGCTGCGGTGTATGCCTTCGAAGGCCTGATTGGCGGGACCCGCATTGAGGCCCAGATCCGAGAGAAGAAGCAGGTACTGTGGGAGTCCTGGGAAGGGAAAAAGTCTTTGGCGACAGGGCGTGGCTTAGTTTTTGAGGGGCACCACAGGGTTTCTTGAACATGACTGTATCTCCACATAAAAATCTTATCCCAAGAAACTTACTTGTTGTGAGTTTTCCCCCCATGGCAGTGTGGTTTCAATTCTGGGGAGGGCCGCAGGAAGATGGGTAAATCCCATTAGATGCCCAAGGCTGCTTTGATCTCTTCCAGAAGTAGAAAAAACCTGCAGGGCATCCTGGAAACACAATCTCCCTTGTCATGTCTAGTGAGACTTTTCACATAGCATGGAAGTGCTTAATTTGACTGAATGGCATGCGTGCACCGATATCTTCCATTTTTACCTATCCTTATTCTCTCTGTACCCAAATCTTAGAAACTGCAGTGCTTGTAATCAACTTGCACAAGCAAATTAAAAAGGCCCAGGTGGCCCTTTGCTTGGGACGACACCTGTCTGTGTCCTTGATTTCCCCCCATCTGACACTCCCTCTTCCCCACCCCCCGACTGCAGGCAGAGCAGGAGTACCAGGATGCCCTGAGCGAAGGCCACCAGGCTTTCCTGCTCGGAATAGAAGACAACACCAGTGACATTTTCACCTGCACTCTGGGTAACCTTCCCCCCGACGGGGAGGCCACGCTGACGCTGCGCTACATTCAGGCACTGTCTCCGGAGCCTGACGGGGCCGTCCGCTTTGTCCTGCCCGCAGTCCTGAACCCCCGCTACGTGCCGCAGGGTAAGGGCCCTCCTCCCAAACCCAGGGTTCAGGCCCCAATAAAAGCCTCTCAGAAAGGTGATTTGCTACCTCCAGACCCCGACTACTCACCCCTAAACTTTTGTTCTGCTGCATATGTCTAAGATCATTTTTATCACCACTCCCATCAAGGTGCCTCTACTTTGGATAGCCCCTCCGTCTGATGATAGAACTGCGCATCATGTAGTGTACATAGCCATGTGTCATGCAGCATCAGCATGAATGCTGGTGATGTGCTTCTCATACCCCTGAGAGATTGCCCACTTTGTTCTTTAGCTGGGGCCTTGCATGTGCCTCTCTCCACAGGGTCAGAGGCGGACACCGTGACCGAGAGCATTCCACGAGTGCCCAAGGGGACGCTTCCCTACACATTGGCCCTCAGCACCAAGCTTGAGTCTCCCTATGGGATCAGCCGTGTGGAGTCAAAATGCAGCCTTGAGCCCCTGCACTACGTGGCGGAGGACCATACCACTGCTCAGGTAGGACTATGGATGAACTCAAGATTTGGGGTTGGTGGGAGCTTGTGAAAAGGGGTGTATCTTCTTTTCCTTCAGTTCTCTGCTGGGAAGTCCATATCCATCCCACCCCTAATCAGTAGTGTTGGTGGTTGGAGCTATGAGCCACACTCAACGGGATGTTGTTTAAATCATTGCTGATTTTCTTTTTACCACATACCCATTTTGTATGGTGGGGATGGATTTTGGCTCATAGCCTCCCCGCTTCTCTAAGCTATTTGCAATGGCAAGAAGTGATCTTTTTAGTCCAGGACTCACCCAAATGGCAGATCAGCAGGTTGTCAAGCATTTTGACTCACACGAGTCTTTCACGATTTCAGCAATCTATTAATCAGAGCCTTGAGGTTCTCTCACGACACGCACTGTGGTAATTAATCATCTGCAAAATACACTTCAAGAGAGATGTGAGCGTGGTTCTTTGTGGGACTGAAACCTTGTCCAGTATGTCAGGGGTTTTGTTTTTGCTTTTCTGCTTCTCCTTGCCATCCCCAAGGTCTCCTTGGCTGAAGGGCACCAGTTTGACCAAGATGTGGAGCTGCTGATCTATTATGAGGACGTTCACAAGCCCAGCGCCCTCCTAGAGGCTGGGAAGCCTGGAGCTGCCTCAGGTGAGCAAAGCCTGAGGTGATGGAGCGAGGCGGGTGGGGGCTGAAATGCAAGGGTTGCTGGGAGGTGAAGGGGCACCACCTTAGGTGAAAATGCCGATTGGGTCTCCTTCCCTCCTGCCATCCACAGGGTCGCTGATGGGGGACCCGGCCCTTCTGCTCACCCTGTACCCCAGCGTCCCAGCCGCAAAGCCAGGCCAGAATGCCACTGGGGAATTCCTCTTCCTGCTGGATCGCTCTGGCAGCATGGATAGCAACACTGACCACAGTCCTGATTCACCATCACGCATTGAGAGTGCCAAGGTGCCCTGTGGATGGAAGACTGCATGGGGTTTTTGTGGGCTGCTAGGTATAGGCTGGTTATACAGGAGGGGAGATAAAGAATTGTACTGCTTCCATGGCATTTTTATCATGCCCTTCCTCCAAGATGTGTATGTGGCTCCTTCCTGCTCGCCCATTTGATCCTCACAACAACGCTGTGAGCAGATTGGGCTTGGGGATCATGACCGGACCAAGGTCACAAAGTGAGGCTCATGGGTGGAGTAGGGTTTGAACTCAAGTCCTACACTTCAGCTGCTACAATACACTGGCAAAAGAAGAGCACTGTGAAAGACTGGAGGTGGATGAATGCTTGGGAGGAGAAGAGCCCTGTGATGTTGAAAGAGGCCTGAAAGGGTGAGTTGGGATGGCCAGGGCGACTCCAGCCTTTTTCTCTCCCCCTCTCAGGAGACCCTGATCCTCCTGCTGAAGAGTCTCCCTCTGGGATGTTACTTCAACATCTATGGCTTTGGATCTGGCCATGACTCCTTTTACCCGTGAGTAGACACAGTCAGACAGTTATCTCTGTCTATATTGTTTCCCTGTGTTCTTAGCTAGAATAAAAATGGGCACAGATTAATCATGGGAAGAATTGGATGTTCTTCTGGAGCATCTAAACCAGGGGTGACAATTCCAGGGCCAAATTCCATTGAATCTGAATTATAGGGTATTGATTGGCATTTGTAATGGGGAGTAAGGGGCTGGTCCCTATGGGTGTGAGGATGTTGAAAAATAGCTTGGTTAAAATATCCTATGCCTCCTTGACTCTGGCTCCCTCTGCAGGCAGAGTGTGGAATACACCCAGCTGACCATGTCGGATTCCCTCCAGCGTGTGAAGAATCTGAAGGCTGATTTGGGGGGCACAGAGATTCTTCGCCCACTGAAAGCCATTTACAGCCAGCCATGCCGGGAAGGACATCCTCGCCAGGTACGGAGAGCTTTGTTGGCAGCCAGTTCCCTTCCATAGGGGGGATCAACTCTTATGTAAAAATAAAAGGGCCTGCAGAATGGCAATGAATGCAAGTGGCCGGGGTGTTAGGCACATGGGAAGAGGGTGGAACGTATGTAACCACATCGAAGATACTAGGTTTGATCTCACCACCCCAAATCCTAGGCCATTGCCACCCTAATAGCAGCAAGCAGAGATGAGTAGCTGAATGGCCTGACGTCACTCCAGTCTCTGAGGTTGGTAGAAACTTCACTGTAGGCCTCCAAGTGGGGATGCGGGGGGAGAGCATGCTTGTACCCAGAGCTGGAGACTGAATGCCATGTTGACACAGTGGATTTTTTGTGAGTGGCTCTGGTGGTAGATTCTTGAAATATCTGTGAGGGCTACCGCATGTTAAAAACCACTTCAAGGTTACTGTCCTATTCTCAGACTGAACTGGACCTAGGAAGGTTGAATAAAACTGCCCCGTGCCTGTTCTCCAGTTTCTATCTGCTCTTGAGTCACCTCATGTCTAGGATAGCTTTGATCTCTCCCCCTCTCTCTCCCCAGTTGTTTGTGTTCACTGATGGTGAGGTATCTAATACAAAGGAGGTCATTGCCAAAGTTCAACATCACAATAACTCCCATAGGTAAGGAAAGACAATGGGAGTTCTGCCCTTCTCAGGTCCCCACACCCTGGTTTCTGTCCCATTCTGAGACCCAGTCTCTTCTTCCCCTCAACCCCCAACAGGTGCTTCTCCTTTGGCATTGGCGAGGGGGCCTCCACGGCCCTCGTCAAAGGAATCGCTCGGGCAGCCGGTGGCAGCGCGGAATTCATCACGGGCAAGGAGCGCGTGCAGGCCAAGGTGAGGTCTTGGAAGCTCTGCCTTCCTCCCCTGTCCTCCTCGACTCCACCAGTTTCACCTGAGCTGTAGGTAACTCGCTAGATTCCTTTCCACCTCTCAAAATGCACTCCTCACCAAAAAAACACAGAGGCTTAATCTGAAGATCATGCCCGAAACCTGAACAAATCCCTCGTGATTTTCCCTTGGAGCACAGAGGCCAAGCCCTGAAGGCTCCGATTTCAGTGGGGCTGTGATTCCATTCTGGGTTTCAGTCGCAACTCTAAAGGAACTATTCATGACACTGAACCTATTTTGGGGATAGGGTTCTGCACCTTCGATAGTTCCTTTAGAGACCTGGCTGGTTCTGACTGGAACCCGGAGAGTATGCACAGCCCCACTGAAATCAGAGCCACCAGCCTCCACTGCTTCAAGGTCCAGCTTCTGTGCTCTTACAGAAAATCCAGAGTAACAGTTCCTCTTTTATTCCACCGGTAAACTTAGTGATGGCCAATGGATTTACATGGAGATTATCTTTGGAGGAGGTGGGACATTTTAACAGATCTGCTGGAAAGCAGCATACTTGCATGTTTGTGTTGAAAAGAGGATACTCCCATTCCCTACATGCTAGAGTGGTTCCCAGAGCTCAGCCTCTGCTCAAGGGGCGTTCCAGACATGTACAAATGATGGGAAAAAACAGAGGACAGCTTATTCATCCCCCCTTCTGGTTTCCTTCAAGGCACTACCCACACAGTTTTAATCAAACACCCATAAGAACTAGAGACTTGGGTTTTTTTAATTTTTGAGTGATGGTTGACTTTTTTATTTTGCATTGGAGCCCAGGTTCCCTCCTCCCCCCATTATAAGATTGTCATCTTCTCACAGGCACTGCAGTCTTTGAAGAAGGCCCTGCAGCCAGCAGTGACGAGGATCTCTCTCCGCTGGGACTTGCCCTCCGGTCTCGAGGCCGTGCTTGTGGGGTCAGGCCCGCAGGTCATCTTTGAGGGGCAGCGCTGCCTCATCTATGCCCAGATCCGTGGGCAGCATCAGGCGAGTAACACCCCCCCCATGGCCTAACCAGTTACGAATCCTCGCCTCCCACCTGACATACCCGATCCTGCCTCAGCCTTTGCTAAGGGGGTTCTGTCACCCTCAGGGGGCATTATCATCCCAGAATGCACTTCTCCTCCAGTGGCTACTTCCCTCCCCCTCCTCTGACACGTTCTGTTCTCTTGCAGTCTTCAGGCTCCACAGAAGGGACTGCTGTTCTTCAGTATGTCTTCCAAGACCAGACGTACACGGAGACAATGAAGTTCCCACTCCATGCTGAAGGGAGGGACAGGTAGTTCTGTTCTATTTGCCCTCCTGCCATTAGGAAAGATGATGGGATAAGATCTTATAAGATTTACTTAATTACAAACAGAACTGGGGATATCTCATCCTATCATATTCTGCAGGACAGTGGAAAATCTAGTGGCCCTCACTCACCCTCTGGATCTACCAGCCTTAGCTCCATGCCCAGCATCTTGGCTAGAAATATAGCCATGTTGGTCCTGTTAAATGTGGAAATGGTTGGGAAATGGGCAGAACTGCACTATCTACAGTAGGTTTGAAGAAGCTCTGGGAAATGTGTCCTTTGTTGGGCCCCCTCCTCTGTTGATGACCCCTCTTGGATTCACTGGCCATTATGGTGGACAGCAGTAGTGCTATGGGGAGAGGGCATTTTAATGTCCCACAATGCTGCAGGATGACATTTTTCACGGCTAATGTGGGAAGCTAAAATGGCAGCTAGACCCAAGTCTGTCTAGTTCCACTAGGAGCATAAGAGCAGAGTCCCTTTTAAATTTTTTTTTTTTAACCGGAGGACCTGGTTCTCTGGAGGCTGTGTTCACACAGTCTGGAGAATCCTGATTTATCATGGCTGAGATATCTGCTGGTGCACACAGCCCGCTCCTTCCTGCATTGCTCCTCTCTGCTAGCACAACTGCTAAGAAAGTCAGGAACAGTTTCTTTTCCTGGTTTATTGCTCCCAAACAAGCCAGGATTTGAAAACGATGAACAAATCCTGGTGGGTGATCCTGGCTTGTAAAGGGAGTGACAAACCAGGATCCCTGGTTTAGGTGACACAATAAAGAAACCCATCCTGCTTTTGTTCAGTAGTCGCACTTGATGTGAGGAGCAGAGCAGGAGTGAATGGGCTGCATGCCCCAGCACAAAACTCATTCACAGTAAGCCAGGATTCTTATCATTTCATGCTAACATGGCCAGTGTGTTGAATTGTAGGGTTTTTCCTTGGACCATGGACTCCGAATTAAAATCTCTGCTCAGCCGTGAAGCCCATATGCTGAATTGGACCACTTTCTTGTTCTCAAGCTGTTCTTGTCTAGCAGGCAATATTCAAAGAACTAGGCAGTCCATATTAAGTATGGGTTTGAGACGGCACGCAAGACATATGGCAACACATGAGTAAATCCAGATGGTTTCTTGGAGTCCCAGCACACGCACGCGCGCGCGCACACACACACACACAGTGTATTAGCCAGATGCTGACGCTTAAGGCCATTATTCACATTGTCCCGCCATGACTAAGTGGCTTACTTTTCCACAGCAATGCAGGCGAAATGTGAGCAATAGCAAGTAGCAAAGGGCTCCTGACTTTCAGTGGCTGGGTGTTAGCGCTCCTGGGCAAGGCTCTGGACTCTCCATAGGTCAGCTGTGCTGAACAGTCTCCACATTTCTCACACCTGCTTCTCTCTCAATTCAGGCTCCCCGTTCACCGGCTGGCGGCTCAGGCCCTGTTGCAGGAGCTGGAGGAGGCCAGGGAGAAGAAAGAGGAGAAGCAGCACCTGGCGCTGGAGACGAGCCTGAGCTCTGGGGTGGTGTGTTCGCAGACGGCCTACGTGGGGGTGAACACGGAGCTGGGCAAGCCGGTGAAAGGACCCCTCACCCGCAGGGATGTCCCACTTGCATGTGAGTTGGGGGAAATGCCTGTGGGTGTGGCCCAGGTCACTGAGGAGCCGTTGAAGGCCATTTTATCTGCGCCATCTAGCAGAACTTTTCCAGGTGATAAGGAGTCTGTTGGGGTCTCAGGAAGATCATTTGGGGCCCTCAGCAGCCCACTGAGATTTAGTTGCTCAGCATTTTGCATCCACCCCATTGGACTCCAGGTTCACTGTTATTCAAATGTGGGTTGTCCCTTTTGTTCAGGGGGATGGCCACCTACAGCAGTCCAGATGTCCAACCCCCTTCCATGCTCACTAGCATGGGCAGTAGTTAGGGATGATGGGAATTGTAGTTCAGCAACAACTGGGGGCCACACATCCCCCTATTCCTGCTTTAGTACTATCTTCTTTTTGCACTTGCTTGTCTGAGTTTCGGTTGCTGTAACCTCGGGACACTAGAAAAGGGGCTTCCTGTTACTTGTGCCCTTGATCTCATCTTGGCTTTTAGTATCTTGATGAGGGAGGAGTGATTGGCTGACTCCAGAAAGGGGTTAATGACGTCTTGAGAGAGAGGACAGTCCTAATCACCCTGAAGGAGGCAGTTGTGAAGGCCTTTCCAAAGGATGTGATGATCCGTTGCACATCTCTTCCTTTTTGTGGTTTTGGAAGCCGTAGTCCTAGGTCACCATAGAAGCAGGAAGCCAGGCTGCAGGCCTTTCCTGGGAAGTCTTAGGTGGAATCTACTCCGGAGCTCCTTTTGTGCCACCATTTTTCATATTTCAGATTTCATAAATAAGATGAAAAAGTATCCTTTATTTATTATTGAGTGATAACTCAAATCACAAGAGCTTCGTCTTTGTTTTCCCCAGATGGAGGTGGTGGAATAGGATATGCAAGTTCTCCAATGCAAGTAAGAATTGGACACACTGCTGTACATACATCTGGGGCACTCGGTGGTTTTGGTGGTCCCTGTCGAGGTAAGTGTATATATTTGGGGTTCTGATTCTGTCAGGTCCCAGTCAGAGTAGATTCTTTTGTTTACCAAGCTGAAACGAAGCCACGTGTGCAAAAGGATTACAGTTTCTTGATAGAAAACAGATGCAGAATAAATATGCAAAGGAAGCCCGCACCTGTCATCAGCCGATGAAGCTGTCCCAACTGAAGTGTCTATCTGGACCCCCAAGATAGATGGAGAAGCTGTTGCTAGGGCACAGATTTGTCCAGGCTGGTAGCACGCTTTCCCCCTTGGATCGAGACCAAAGCGCAAAGCCTGTGGATTGGTTCTTATAAACTTTTCTGCTAGATGCCCCCCTCTGGCTCATGAGGTGACAGGCAACGCCTCTCCCCCCTATCAGGAGTTAACAGGCAGCACATACACATTCTGGAGAAGGGTGGCTTCTCCCCGCCAAAGGTGCTCAAGACATTGCAGGCTGGGAAATCAGTCACCCTTCCTCTGACACCAGGGCCTCAATATTCCAGCTCCTGGGAGGGGGAAGTCTCCCAGCTCTTCTGGGTGAGAACCAGGGCACAACACCCATATCTCTCTCACTTCATCAGATAATTGGGCAAAGGCTTAGCAATGTACAGTTGTTGACATATGGAGCTGTACTTGCTTGGAACCAACTAAGGCCTGAAGTAAAGGGCCTGCTTACTTAATCATGAAGCTGCTGGTTAAGCCAAATTACAGAGGTCTACCACAAACAAATAGGAACTCTGTGAAGTCCACTTTTTTGCTCACTAACCAACTCACTACAGCAAGTCCAGTCAGTCAAAAGCAGTGCAGCCATCACAGACTCCCTTTGTATTCTGAATGGAAAAATCTGGCTCTAGCTGTCACCAAATGCCTCACAACAGGACATTTATTTGCATCCTTGATTTGGGTTGCACTGTAATTTCTTATGATGCTGGCATTTTTGAACTGGAGAGGTAGCTGGCACAGGATGTTTCCTTGAAGGGAAATGCTAGAGTCCCAATATAGGGCCTTGTAACAGCCCCAGGCCTGTAACCAAGTCACCAGTAGTTTTAGAGAGGCCTAGAGATCCATAATGCTTTCTGCTTTGGTTCATTATTAGTGCAATTCTCTAGCTAGTGGGCCTTTTGGCTGGTAAGATGAGTCAGAGGTCTACATCGCCGCATCAGCGTGTTCCATGCTAACAAGCTCTGAACCGTTTATCTTACCAGGGTCTAGGATGCACCTGAGAAGTGGAGCTGTGTTTGTGCTAAGCTACAGGTGTCTGTGCTGGGAAAGTTCTGACTGCTTTCCTCCTCACCAAGCACTGTTATTCTATGATGGGAAAGTGGTCAAATGAACACTAACACTTGCTTCTGTCATGCTGCCTCACTGCTAACATGTATGGTATAAAACCCATTTTACCCCATGGCTCTGGGTTCAGAGAAGCTGTCTGATCCAACCATTGGGTATGCCTGTGTGCTGTAAGTACTCGATAAAGTCTCCTTCTAAGTAAACCTAGATCTGGCTTATCACTTCCGCGGCACCTCCAAACCTTAGCAGCCCACAGCCGGAGCATACAGGCCTATATATAGACACCTGGGATTTGTGCTCCCCTGCCCCCTCCCTCCTCCTGACAGAGGATGTCACTCAGCTCCTTCATTATTCCGAACAGGTAGCAGATAAAGACTCTGGAAGCATAATGGTTATTAACTGACTGTGGGGTCTAGACACTTGCTCTGCAAAATGGAGCTTTTCAGTCTCTCAGAGGTTCCATATGAGCAGCCATATTCTAGGACTGGGAAGAGTGTGGCAAGCTTTGCCATGATTGTCAGAGTCTAACCCAGTCTGATAAACCAAAAACAGAAGGTGCCATTCAGAGACTGGATTTATCTGGATACATCATCACTCCAAACAGAAATTAACAGAAAATCGTTTCATTTTTTAAATACTTTCTGCAGCAGGTCAGGCCAGTAGATATTAAACAAATTAAGAGAATATTCACAGAAATTGGGAATATTGCAGTGAAATGAAATCACTTCTTGTTTTCACAGCTATGGCTCAGGGTCCAGTGGTCAGACAATCAGGTAATGCATGAAAAGGGCTTTGTTGGACATAGAGGATCGTTGTAGAACTAATGGACAAGAGGAATCAAATGGTGTTGCTGGATCTGCAATACACTGGCGTGATCTGAATCGCAGTCACCCGAGAGAGAAATGGAATGTGGATTGTATAATCCACGATAGATTGAACTAGGAATCTCTAGTTCCGCTCGTGTGTAATCTGCATGAACGGGTCCTCAAATGACGACTGAGGGACTGGAGTACGGCACTGGCCCTGACCCCAGATATGTGCGTGTAGGAATGGACACTGCACTGGCAGAACCTGCACATAAACAGGTGCCCACATGTTGCTTCATCAGTGCAAATATCTCTGCCAAAACAGCACAAACCAGCTACCCAGTCCTCATGTGAGCAGCCGTTCAGGCAATTAACGCACTAAGGGGCTTCTTTGCCAGGTCATAAGGTGGCAGGTGGAGGATGGAGGTCTGGGGAGCTATACCCTAGGTCATGTATGTGTTATTGTTCGTGTTTTAGTGCAAGTACTGGCCAGAAGCCACAGTACTGTACTGTAATTGCAGGAGAAGTGGGAGGTTATGCTGCTCTTTCGGGGTTTAAGTCTGGAAACAGCATGCACAGGGTTAAATATATATTGTGTGGTTAGTCACAGCTGTGCATCTCTATAGGTATGCAGTGAAAAATAGCCCCAAAAAAGATCACTGATTTCCTGCCTGCAAAACACCTGCAAGGAAAGAGCAGGGAAGTGGGGAGAAGGAAGAGAAGAAAGCTGGGTGGAAGGTGGTACCCAAAAATGATGCTTTCTGCACTTTTAAAATCACTCTTGCTGGTAAGAGTTATAATGCTGCTAGATTGGAATACACATGACTCAGTGCTGCATGGTAACCACAGTTGCCGAAAGACGGTCATAAATATTGTTTGGAGAAATACAGTATATTAAGAGAGAAATAGCTTGGAGGTAATGGGTTGTGGAGAGTGTTGTAGGCCATCCAAGTAGAATACAGATGTTGAAATTCTGTGGTAAGATACTAGTGTCGGTTGGCCCCAATTTTTTTGGAGCTTTTTTCCAATGTTCCCACCTCACATTTCCTGTAAAGGAGACAGCTGACCATGTATCAGTTGCCTGGACCTAGACTATCCCGCTCGGGAGACGAAGAGCAGGATACAAATAAAATGACATTTGCTGCATCACGTAAATTGTTATTTATCTGTGTTACTGTCCTTCACTGCTTCATTGGGGTTTTCTGGTTGACCTTCTAGGATTACATTGTGTTTTATTGGTTGTGCCCCGCTTTGGGATTGTGTTATGATTAAAAGTGGGTAATACATTTCATAAATAAATATTGATCAAGGAAACTTGTTAATCTTGGATGCCAACAACTCAAATCACAAGAGCTTTGTCTTTGTTTTCCCCACATCTACTTGGCGATGGTGGACTACCTCATGCAATGAATCTAGGGCCAGCAAAGAAATTTGGTGGACCTGCTTTGGGTAAGTCCAATAAGCCAAGAGTAACCCTGCTGTCACAGACTCCCATTCTGTTCTGAATGCACAGTATTCAGTGCAGCCATGCGCTGTAACAGTTTGCCGTAAGGGTAAGTCCAACCAACCGAACACAATGCAGCTGTTGTGGATTCCCTTTGTATTCTGATTGGAAGAGTCAGTCTCTGGATGTATTAGTGTTTGTATGTGTGTAAATAATAACAGAGGGAGTGCTCCTATGCCCCCCAGATACCATGGGGGGAGGATGGGATAGTGCTGTTTCCTGGCTCCAAGGTCGGAGATAGGGCTCCAAACTCAGAGTCAGGAAACCACACTCCCTGCCATCCCCCTCGTAGCTGGCACAGAGAGAACTGCACCGGCTGCCTCTCTGCCATCAGAAAATGGAGCACGGAGACAGGAATAAGGGGGCATTCCCAGGGGCAGGGAGGGGAGGAGACTGGGGCAGCCACCCCAGCTTCCTTCCGCTCCCTCTGTGGCATGGCCAGTAGTCAGGCAAAATCACAAATCTTAAGCTGGAGCATGGAGGTGAAGATCACCCTGGCTGTGCTCTCACCCTGCATTAGATACTCGGCAGCCTCTGAGTTTGGGGCCTGCCAGCAATCCACATACAATTGTGCCCTAATTCTATCACTTAATTCCTTCACAGCAGGACATTTATTTTCATGCTTGATTTGGGTTGCACTGTAGTTTTTTCTGATGTGGACAATTTTGAACTGGAGAGGTGGCTAGTATGGGGTGTTTCCTTGAGAGGAAATGGTAGAGTCCCAAAATAGGGCCTATAGATAGAAGCCTGGGATTTGGGCTCCCCACCCCCCTTCCCACTGAGTCTTGATTCAGGATGTCACTCAGCCCCCTCCATATTTCAAACAGCTAGCAGATCCTAAGTTTTTTTAAAGTGTACTCTGAAAGTGTAATGGTTGTTAACTGACAGTGAGGTCTAGACACTTTGCTCTTCAAAATGGAGCTTTTCAGTCTCTCAAAGATTCCATGCTTGCAGCCATATTACATGATTGGGAAGAGTATGGCAAGCTTTGGATTGAAAGGGTCTAACCCAGGCTGACAAACTAGAAATGCAAGTACCAGTCAGAGACTGGATGTATCAGTATATGTCTTTGCTCCAAACAGAAAGTAAGAGAAAAGCGTTTTAAGCTTCAGCTGATGTAGAAATTCCCTGTGGCAGGGGTGTGAAGGGAGGAAGGTGGTACCCTAACTCCCAGCAGTGTAGGCAAGGACAAAAGGTTACTTGCACAGAACACCAACCCAGCAAGGTAGGCTGCCACCACCCCTTGCATACAAGTCAGCCTTAGCCAGGAGACACTCAGACTTTTGGGGGCACGCCTAAGGCTTATGAAACAAGGGCCCAAACCAGCACCCTCTTTTTCAAAGCCTTAAGCCTGAAACCTTAGAAAATACTAACAATTGTTAGTACAAACGCTAATTGGAATAAAGCACACACATTACAATATGATAGGTGGTAATTTTATTTACAGAAAGGGGGATAACATAAAAAAGAAACAGAACAGTATTTGGAAGCAGTACTTCCAGGGCTAAACAACAAAACTGGTTAAACCTGCCTATATGTACCTGTGGCATGGGTCTTCAATAGAACAGGAGCTCAGAAAGCAAGCCCTCCAAAGCAAACCTTGGACAGGGAAAATGAAAGCAAATGGAAGACCAGAGCAGCTCCCCACCCCCCTGACTTTATACCCAAAAACTTTCAGCAAATTTGAGGTGATCACTGTTAACCAATCATGAGCTAGCTGGAAACTAACTCTAGGAAGGTAGAAGGATTTCACCAACCGTCAGCTGAACTTTTTCGTCCGGATCAGTAAAAGTTTTACTGTGGCCTTGAAGCCAGGGAAAGCACGACATAATGCGCACAGGTGTCTTAACACAGGTGTGCAGGCCCAGCCTTCTGGAATGGAACTATACAGGCTGCTAAAAGACAGAAGGAAAAATGGATTCTTGACCGGGGGTGTTGAACCAAGGTCCTAAGGGCCAAATCCAGCCTACCAAGGCTCCCCAGATGGCCACACCCCTTTCCCCTGGCCCCACCCCCTTTTTTCCCACCACCAGTCATTTGGTGTTTGCAGGGCTTTTGTGCATTTTCCCCCCATTCAAATGTCTCTCCTAAAGTTGAGTTACAGGATGGATGAGCTTTAAGTAAATAGTGGTATTTCTGGTGTTCGATTCTAGCTGCTTTGAATTTGTTGGTTTTTTTCTTCCCATTTTGCCCATTGCAGGGAGAAAACAGCCCACCCCCAAGAAAAAGGAATCACCTCTCTTGAGCCTGGTGTCTCTGCAGAATGCTGATGGCTCCTGGCTTCTTGATTCTGGCTTGGCCAACATCCTAGGCCTGAAGGAGGCTAAAATCTCAAGCAAAACACCTCCCCAGGTAAGTTCATGGCAGAGCCTGTAGAATCTGCGTTGGGCAGAGGAAAGGGATCATTACTCTCCATGGGTACTTCTAGTTAGACATGGCCATTGTAGACAACTACACTTGGGGAGTGGACAAAAGAACTAAAGGCTTGCTGGTATTGACAGAATGGTTCCATGCAGACGTAACATTGCTAGTACTACTCAAGGTCTCCTGCCTTATGTCAAGTTATGATTCCACATACTACCTCCATTGTCAGACGCAGCATGCCCTGTATGCCATTTGCAGGGGAACATGAACGGAAAGGTACTATTGCATTCATGTCCCACTAGTGGGTTTCCCATGGGCAGCTGGTTGGCCACTGTGTGAATACAACGCTCTACTAGAAAGATCCTTGGTCTCCTCCAGGATGGCCCTTTTTAAGTTCTTAATTTAAGGTTCCATACAAAATGGGAACTATGGATTTAGATTTCATGGAAATGTAGAGTTGAATCTTCAGTGCTGACAACTATGTTTTGCAAGCCCACTTCAAATCAGTTTCACATCCTGGACTATGGCTGATGGATAACCATAGTTTGGTATTGAAATGTCACCCATCACAGTGTTGTGTTTTAAGAATGGTTAAGTGCTTATTCTGTACAGGACCAATGAGTGAGCAGGACTCAATGTGTCTCTTGTCTCCTAATCATTATTGCCAGGTGGCGCCAGACACATGGGCAACAGTGCTGGCTATCCTGTGGCTCCACTCCCGTGCTGCAGAGCAGAAGGATGAATGGGAACTACTGGAAGCCAAAGCTCTCAGCTGGCTCCATGCGAGTGCAGGTAAGAAGATGTGGGCACTGTCAAAGGGACCTGAGGATGGGATGAGAAAGAATGATGGAGTGCAGAGGCTGGAGGTTAGAGGCTGAGGTTCCGATAAAAGTTCCCTGGCCCAACCAATCCCTTCTTAAGGCCATAGACCTTGGGGTCGGGGGTTCATCCCTCTTTGGACCACAGTCCAGTCTTCCTTCCCCCAAATTTAGGCTGTGTGGTGTATTAAATTCAGATCCATTCAGAAAAGAAATACTGGCCCAACCCTGGAGCTTCCATTCATTGCATTGTCTCTCTCCAGGGTTCACATTAGAGATTTCTTCGAACGTAGGCTGAGGAAAGCTGTGATACAGTCTCCTTACCTTGAATCTGGAGGTGGCTGGGACGTTCCCTGCTGTATCTTGGCTCACGGAAGAGAGCGTAGATGGGAGGCCCCCTGCATAGTAATCTCCAGCCATGTTTGGATGGTTTTTTTGTGCTTTTATGTGCTCCTCTTTATTGTTCAGTGTCCACATTCAGAAGATCAATTGTCTCACTCGTGATAAGGCTGTTTCATATATGAAAGGCCCTGCTAGTATATTGTGTGTGCCTGCTTAATTGTGATACTTTGAAGAATTGTACTCCCAATCCCTAAGTAGCAAAGAGCTATGTCTTTTTCATTTTTACTCTAGAGTAGGCATGGAGAGTGCAGTCGGGATTGGCCCCATCACAGGGGGAAAGCACACCACCTCCTAATCCTTGAGATAGGGTCCAAGTACAGATCAGGCTTCCTAGGCCTAATCTAGAGTAAAAATGAAAACAAAAAGACATAGCTGTTGGCTACAGGTCTAAGCTAAGGCCTGATTTGTCCCCGAGATGATGCATTGAAAGAGGCCCAAATGCTTGTGCGGGGGCGAAAATGAGGTGTGTATGTGTGTGGGGGGGTGCTGATAGTGCCTAATCTCTTCTGTCTCTTTGCAGGGCCTCAGTTAGCTGAATGTGTGAAGGCTGGCAACGCAATGTTGGGAAGCAGTGTAAGCCCCCAGGCCTTGGGGCTTTGAGCTGCACTATGTAACCGTGCTCCTTTAACCTGGAATTTCTGCTTCACTCCCTTTTCTTCTCCTGCCAAAGTGTGCCCTGCTTCATTCCCATAAGGAGAATTGTGTAGCCCACTGGTGGAGAGTCCAGTGTTCAACCCTGTTGACCCTGAGGGGCTCTGGAAGGAGAGAG
This sequence comes from Heloderma suspectum, assembly GCF_057233095.1. Classification (NCBI taxonomy): domain Eukaryota; kingdom Metazoa; phylum Chordata; class Lepidosauria; order Squamata; family Helodermatidae; genus Heloderma; species Heloderma suspectum. Next base: position 86,619,710 of record NC_139463.1, on the reverse strand, counting down.
TCATTCTGAGGAGACTGTGAGGAGAGAAAAGGAGGCAGAGATCAGGAAAAGAGGTTTCTGAGGAAATTGTGAAGAGGGAAATACAAGGACAGAAAAAAGAAGTTTAGGGAAGAGAGCAGCAGCATTCTGCCCTCCCCCTGGTTACCAGTCGCTTCATGATGGATGAACTGTCAGCAAATGAGGCCTACAGTTATTTCTGAATCCTGGACTGCACACTTAGAGGTGGGTTTTAAGAAATCACTTGCCTCTATATCTATATCTATTGGATTCCCTATCTATTGGACACCCTTCCCTCCGTTTTTTTCTTTAGTGACTTTCAAATGAATCAGTGATTTAAAGTAAGTTCATTTTGCTCCTCCCTCCTTTTTCCTTGCTCTGTTAACTGAATTCAATAAAGAAAAAACCTCTTGGTTTAACATGTGTTAACAGCTTTCCACGTTCACTCAAAGCTCTGCAATATTGGACAATTGTGGCTATTAAGCACCATGCCCTGAACAGCTGCACTGATTAGGCGATATGCATGTGGTGCAGTATCCTCAGCTGTGGTTGGCTCCAGGTTCACTACTACCTTGGAGCTGATGACTGTCAGTGGCAGGGTGGTGACCTCAATCCCAGATGTATCCGTTTGCTGGAATAGGCACATGGAGTCTATGCAACTGAAGCTCTCATGAAACTGAAGCTATGTTACAGGTGCCCCACTGGCAACCTAAGGTAAAAAGTGACTGATATTGATGTGAAACGGAAAGTGAGTGGTCCAGGCTCCTCTGGCATCCCAGTCCCTGGTCGAGCATTCTCATTTCTCCTCCTCCTGCCAAAGACATTCTCCACAGATTCCACCACTACTCTCTATGGAGTAATGTTACTAATGCTTCCAAGTTCAAGGAACTTGTTCTTGATGTGAACACCCCTTCTCTGACCGGTCATGGGATAGTAGCACTGCTGAGATAAGGGCACTGATGCCAGAGAAGATCCAGCAAGACATTCTTAACAGAAACGGCTGTATTGTGTGTGTGCATCTGGTAGAGTCCAGCACACTGGTGGTGCATCTTTTCTGTTTAATCCCTGCACAGACAAAACTAGTGCATCAGGTGCACTGCTGTTCATACACATACATCGCAGGCACTTCAATATTCTTTCACATTCATTTGCAGGCATGTGCACAAAAGACAAAGTGCATCAAAGTAGTCATAATTCCCTCACTCGGAGATTAAGCCCTGGGGAGGGTCCTCTGTCATTTCTTAGAGGGCCAGCATGGTGTAAATATGGGCTGCTGGATTTTAAGCTCTCACACACACTGCTGTGAGTTACGTTTTAACCGAGCTCTCTTTAAAACCTGTGATTGTAAGTCATGTTGGAGGCCCCGTGTGAAGCTGACGAGTGGGAATAACAGTATTTTATAAATACATAAAATAAATACCGACCAGGGAGAAGGGGATTCAAATACTAGCTTGGCCATGAAGCTCACTTGATCTTGGGCCAGACACTATCACTCAGGTGAACCTACCTCGCAGGGTTGTTGTGAAGCTCAAACAGTGGGCGGGGGAGAACCCTGCAAGCCACACAGAGCTCCTTGGAGGAAAGGTGAGATATGATATTCCTCTAATACTAACGCGGGTGGTCCCATGCCTGCATGTACGCCCTGCCGATCCTTCCCCAGGGGGTTCCCCAGATGGCTGCGCCCCCTTCCCTGCACCCCTTATGTCGCACAACAAAACCACCCGAAATGGGATGTCGCTCTGAACACAGGAGGCCCCAGATTCCATCCTTGCAGCCCCAGGTTGGGCTGGCAAAAACTCCTGCCTGAAACCCTGGCGAGCCACTGCCAGTCAGCGTAAGCCGAGCTGGTCTAGATGGACCAGTACTCTGGCTCGAGAGGGCAGCTTCTTCCTGCGTTCCTATCAGCTGATCTGCGGTTAGTCTCCTGATTCGCCAACCGGAGAGGGGGGCGGGGACTAACACAAGCGCAGCTCTTATTTTTTGCCACCCGAGTCCCGGGACCGGGGAGGGCTGCAGCAGGGCGAGAACTCGCGTCCGCGAAGGAAGGACCCTGTTGACGCTCCCTGGCTGGAGGCGCGGATAACGGGGATCGCTTCGGATGCTCCTTTGAAAAGAAGTTTTACTTTCGGTTCCGTTGCGCCGTTGCGGGAGAGGATCGGGGACGCGGCGGCGAGGCACCCGGCGCCGCGAGGTACGCGGGGGAGCCCCGGGCGCGCGCCCTCGCTGCGCGGCTCCCCGGCCCAGGGCCCCAGCCGCGCAAGCGTCTGTTTCTGGCCGAGGCAGGGCTCCGGCCCGCCCGCTCCGTGGACCTTCCGCGCACGAGGCGCCCCGGAGCTCTGAGAGCGGAGCCGGCCCCTGCGCCCCCCCCCCGCTCTCGCGGGCCGCCCTCTCAGCGCCGCCGCCGCCGCCTCCCTCCCGGGCGAAGCCGCCTGAGCCCGCAGTTCCCCGCTCCGACTCCCCCGTTCGGGCTCGCCGGCGGTGGCCCCTTTGCCTCGCTAGGCGCCCCCTGCCGCCCCCTGCGCGTCCCGGCTGCAGCAGGGTCCTCGGCCTCCCCCCCCCCGCGCGCCCCTATTTCCGCAGCGGGGCGGAGGAGGGGATTCCGACGGGGGCTGCGGGACCGCAAACAGATGCATTAATTGCCTAATTAATGCCCTGAACAGATGCATTGATTAGGCAATATGCATATGGTGCAGTATCCTCAGCTGTGGTTGGCTCCAGGTTCACTACTACCTTGGAGCTGAGCCCCCAGGTTCAGCTACCTTGGAGCTGAACCCCCAGCAGGGTCCTCGGCCTCCCCCCCCCGCGCACCCCTATTTCCGCAGCGGGGCGGAGGAGGGGATTCCGACGGGGGCTGCGGGACCGCAACGTGGGGCGCCCTCCCGGGTGCGGGGGGCCTGGCTCTCCGCTGGGTGCTGCTGTGGAAATACGTTCTGGGTCTCGGGTTGAGGGGGAAGCAAGCTGGGGCCCCCGACATCTTGAGGACACCCTCTCGCAGCCAGCACTACGGCACTGTGCGAGTTGTCGTCCAGAACATCTGGGGAACACCGGGTGGCCAGGCCTTGGGGGTGGTTTCGCAGATGCCGCTTCCCCAGCCTCTGGCGCTTTCAGAATTTTCCCCCCCAGCAGAACCGGGGCTGGATTCCTGCACCCTGTTGCCGGAGGAGAGAAGAGAGTGACCCAGAGCACTACCGCTTGGCAGCCGGTTCTTTCCTTTGGGTTGACTGATGGGAAATTTCCCCCCAGCCGAAGGTGACTCACTTGTTCCTAGGAAGCCCAGCCCGCGTCAGGCATCCTCACGTTCAGCCAGTGTTGTGCAGTCAGGAGTGGGGCTTCGCCTGTTCCAAAGTTGGCCCCTCCCGAGCCTGCCTTGTCTTTGTGCATTGGAGATTAGGGGACAGGGATGCCAGTGCCTCTGTGAGTTCATTTATTTATTTATTTTTAACCCCGCCTTTCTACCAAACAGTGGCACTCAAGGTGGCTTACAAAAACAATTCAAATGGATTAAAACAGTAAAACAAAACATTAAAACAGAATAGAAGCATAACAATTTTAGAAAATAATATTACAAACAGTACTCAACCCCACAGTCTGACTTACAGGCTAAAGGCCTTCTTAAATAAAGTGGTTTTGCCTGCCAGCCCAAAGGCACCAGAGACAGCAAACGTAGACTGCCTTGTGGGGGAGTTCCACAGCCTGGGAGCAGCCACCAAAAAGACCCTCTCTCGGGTCACAACCCAAACATGCTGCTGTGCTGCTTAGCACACTGGAGTTTTCCAGACTTTTTCAGTGCAAAACAAAGGCTTTTTCTTTAGAATTCCCAGAAAGAATATGAGGCAAGGGGTATATGTGTAACTTTTTTTTTCCTAAAAGAAAAAGCAATCAGATTTCTTCATTGTCCTGTGGAGGGGCCAGTACTCCATTGCAGAGCACATGCGATGCATGTAGAAGGCTCTGAGGTGTGAACTGCCCAGAAATCTTTGGCTGTTGGGTGGTATGGAAATGTAATAAGAAATAAATACAAGTAAAATAAACAACAAAACCCCATGTTACCTGTATGTATTTGAAATATTTGAGGGAGGAAATTATAGCACATGTAATGCAATTTAAATGTTAATATTATGTTACATAGGGGTTTTTTATTGGAATACGTGTAAATGTATAGACAATAGCATGGATTTCCCTTACTTAGTTTAAATGTAAGGAAGTAACAAAAGGTACTGAAAACGGCTGACACACCAATTCATTCTCCCCCACCCTGGTGCCCCCAAGATATGTTGGACTATAACACCTAGCATCCTTTAGTCATCACTGCTGGCTGGGGATGCTGGAAGTTGTAGTCTAACACATCTGAGGTTGGGAAAGGTCGTACTAATTATTTTCAGCAACACGAACAACTGTTCATGAAAGGCTGAGAACCGCTCACCTGTTTCAGCGGAGTTCATCTGTTTCAACAGAGTTTAACTCTCTTCCACTGCGGTTGTTTTTGTTTCACTGTCAATACTTATTAGTTCCATTTCACACCAAGATGATTTAAATTATATATTATATTATTCTCTCACACACTTCCCAGGAACAATCACCTGAAAACAACTTTGAAACTGCCAAGTTTGCCTAATACTGCATTTGCAGTTGGCCTCCATTCAGTGTTACTGGTGAACTTATACAATGGTAAAATTTCCACAGAAAAATAAAGCACTGGAAAAAGTTTCCACCCCACAGCCCTGCTTGGTGGGCACAGCAGCACCCACAGGAACCAGGTTGTCAAAGCCTGCTGTGAACGCCCATTTTTCAGTGTATGGGAAGTCATTATGTGTTGTTTGTTCACTAGGCAACTGCTTTCTCTCCAGCGCCATCGTCAGCCATGACTACCTGTGGCCTTCTCACGCAGTCTAAGAAACCAGGTAAATGGCCTGCCTATGGTTACTCAGTTGTATGTGTGCAAAACTTGTTAGCTGAACCCTGACAAGACCGAGGTACTTTTGGTGGGAGACAAGAGGAGGTTGGGGGATGTTGACCTGGTATTGAATGGGGTACGGCTACCCTTGAAAGACCTGCAGCCTGGTCTGCAGCCTGGGGGTCATTTTGGACTCCCAGCTGTCCATGGAGGTTCAGGAGTCAGCTGTGAGCCAGACAGCGCTGTACCAACTCCATCTGATACAGCGGTTGCACCCCTATCTTCCCAACTATCTGCTCCCATCGGTAGTACATGCCCTGGTCTCCTCTCGTTTAGACTACTGTAATGCACTCTACGTGGGGTTACCCTTGAAGACGGTTTGGAAGCTGCAACTGGTACAGAACGCAGTGGCTCGCCTGATTAAAGGCAGCCGCCGTCGAGATCACATCACTCCAGTGCTGAAGGAGTTGCACTGGTTACCAGTTGTTTTCCAGGCCAAATTCAAGGTGTTGGTTTTGACCTTTAAACATCTATATGATTCCGGCCCAGCCTATCGCAAGGGGTGCCTCCAGCAACACCAGACAGGCCACTCAACAAGATCAGCCTCAGATGGCCTTCTCTCTGTCCCATCAGCCAGGACAGCTAGACTGGTGGGGGCGAGGGAGAGGGCCTTCTCTGTGGTAGCCCCCACTCTAGGGAACTCTGTGGTAGTCCCTAGGGAACTCTGCCATGCCCCCACTTTAATGAGCTTCCACCGCGCATTAAAAATGTGGTTGTTCAGGCAGGCATTTGGGGTGGGTTAGGGTATTTTTAGAAATATGGTGTTTTTACTTTAAAATTTTATTGTTTTAAACTGTTCTATTATACACTCTGTACATCACCCAGAGTGGCTGGGTGACCAGCCAGATGGGCGATTTAAAAAATTAAATAAATAAATAAATAAAATAAACAGCAAGTATGAGTCACATGTAACGGTGGCGAGTCACATACCACTCTTTATAGATATGCAGAACTCGTATGCTCTAGCTAAATCATCGGTTAAACAACCCAAAGTTAACCCACAATTAGATGTAAGGTTAATCTTGGGTTGTTTAGCCCATGGTTCACCCATAGTGTCGGATGTCAAAGAGCAGGCTCCAATCTGAAGTTGCATATTCAACATGGCTTCGGCACAACTTGCCTAGTCGCATCCCACTGTCTCTTTCAATATGCAACCTCCACTCGGGGCAATTGGTTGTTCTATGCTATGGGTTAATTGCTGGTTAAACAAACCAAAGTTAACCTACAATTAATTGTTAGGTTAACACTGGGTTGTTTAATCCACTATTAACCCATAGCATCCAGGTTTGGACATTACAGAGCAGCCTCCAATATCAAATTGTATATTTCAAAGGGTGGTGGCACACACTGGGCATACATCAAAGCAGGCTACGATTTGCCACCATTACGTGTGAACAGGGCTGCTGTATGCTGTCTGAAGTGGCCACTCTGGAGCTTCCTAGTTCATAGTACGTAATTGTGTGGCTTTGCATGTCCTAAACCAACTGGCTGGCCTAGGAGTGGACTTAGGAGCCCAGGGGCCAAGGGTGGGTTTCCCCACTGTGCTGCTCAGCTGTGAACTCTGGGGTCAGGCCTTCCTGCTCTGAGCCAGGCCAGGCCTTGAGCTGACCATTCTACTTAACTGCTTCCTTGCCCCAGTGCCCTTGCGAAGCATCTCCGTGGACGTGGTGGTCCAGGGCTTCATGGCCGACGTGGTATCTGAGCTTCGGTACCAGAATAAGGAGAAGGACCCAGTGGAGGTGGTCTTTGTCTTCCCTCTGGACGATGAGGCTGCTGTGTATGCCTTCGAGGGCCTGATTGGTGGGACACACATTGAGGCCCAGATCCGAGAGAAGAAGCAGGTACTCGGGGAGTCCTGGGAAGCATAAATCTCTTTGGGGACTTTTTTGAGGGGTACCACAGGGTTTCTTGGACATGACTGTATCTCCACATGTAAAAAAAAAGGCCATGTTGTGTGTTTTCCCCCCATAGGCATGTGATTTCTTTTGAGGGGAGGGCCAGCAGGAAGGGGGTTAAACTCCATTACATCCCCAGGCACAGTGGCCCCAATCTGATCCTGGATGTCCACAGCCACCTTGATCTCTTCCAGAAGAGGAAAAAGCCCACCAGGGATCCTGCATCTGTCTGTGCCCTTGATTTCTCCGCATCTGACGTTCCCTCCTCTCCACCCCCCGACTGCAGGCAGAGCAGGAGTACCAGGATGCCCTGAGCGAAGGCCGCCAGGCTTTCCTGCTCGGAAGAGAAGACAACACCAGTGACATTTTCACCTGCACTCTGGGTAACCTTCCCCCCGACGGGGAGGCCACGCTGACGCTGCGCTACATTCAGGCACTGTCTCCGGAGCCTGACGGGGACGTCCGCTTTGTCCTGCCCGCAGTCCTGAACCCCCGCTACGTGCCGCAGGGTAAGGGCCCTCCTCCCAAACCCAGGGTTCAGGCCCCAATAAAAGCCTCTCAGAAACGTGATTTGCTACCCACAGGCCCGGACTGCTCACACTTAATCTCTTTTTCCACTGCATATGTAGACCAGGCCTATGTCTAGGGTCAGTCCCCCCACCCCTGCCCTCCTCAAGGTGCCTCTTCTTTGAGCAGCCCCATTCCTTCGCCCTCTCCTGCTGGAACTGCGCATAGTGCAGCGAGGATAGCCGTGTGTTGTGGAGCATCAGCTTGCATGCTGTTGGTGCGCTTCTCGTGCTCCTGAGAGATTGCCCACTTTGTTCTTCAGCTGTGCCTTTGCATGCGCCTCTCCCCACAGGGTCAGGAGGGGACACCGTGACCAAGAGCATGCCACGAGTGACCAAAGGGAAGCTTCCGTACACACTGACCCTCAGCGCTAAGCTGAAGTCTCCCCACGGCATCAGCCGTGTGGAGTCAAAATGCAGCTTTGAGCCCCTGCGCTACACAGCAGAGGACCGTACCACTGCCCAGGTAGGACTATGGATGAACTCAAGATTTGGGGTTGGTGGGAGCTTGTGAAAAAGGGTACCTTTTTAACATACCACGCTTGTGTTGGGGGGTATGGATTGGGGCCATGGCATATGGCAAGGGGGAATTCATCCTTTTGCCCTGCCATGATCCTGATCATAACCTTCCCTCTTCTCGAAGCCTGCTATTCGCAATAGAAAGAAATGATTTTCCCTTTAGTCAGGGACTCACCCAAAGGGCAGATCAGCAGGTTTTCGAGCACTTTGATTCACACGAGTATTTCATGATTTAAACAATCTACTATCAGAACCTAGAGGTTATTTCCTAACACAGAGAATGGTAATTAATAATCTGCCAAATACACCTAAAAGGAGATCTGAGCGGGGTTTCTTTGTGGGACTGAAACCTTGTCCAGTATGTGAGGGGTTTTGTTTTTGCTTTTCTGCTTCTCCTTGCCATCCCCAAGGTCTCCTTGGCTGAAGGGCACCAGTTTGACCGAGACGTGGAGCTGCTGATCTACTACGAGGACGATCACAAGCCCAGCGCCCTCCTGGAGGCTGGGAAGCCTGGAGCTGCCTCAGGTGGGCAAAGCCTGAGATGATGGAGTGAGGCGGGTGGGGGCTGAAATGCAAGGGTTGCTGGGAGGTGAAGGGGCACCACCTTAGGTGAAAATGCCGATTGGGTCTCCTTCCCTCCTGCCAACCACAGGGTCGCTGATGGGGGACCCAGCCCTTCTGCTCACCCTGTACCCCAGCGTCCCAGCCGCAAAGCCAGGCCAGAATGCAACTGGGGAATTTCTCTTCCTGCTGGATCGCTCTGGCAGCATGGATAGCAACACTGACCACAGTCCTGATTCACCATCACGCATTGAGAGTGCCAAGGTGCCCTGTGGATGGAAGACTGCATGGGGTGTTTGTGGGCTGCTAGGTATAGGCTGGTTATACAGGAGGGAGATAAAGAATTGTGTTGCTTCCATGGCATTTTTATCATGCCTTTCTTCCAAGATGTGTATGTGGCTCCTTCCTGCTCACCCATTTGATCCTCACAACAACGCTGTGAGCAGACTGGGCTTGGGGATCATGACTGGACCAAGGTCACAAAGTGAGGCTCATGGGTGGAGTAGGGTTTGAACTCAAGTCCTACACTTCAGCTGCTACAATACACTGGCAGAAGAAGGGCACTGTGAGAGACTGGAGGTGGATGAATGCTTGGGAGGAGAAGGGCCCTGTGATGTTGAAAGAGGCCTGAAAGGGTAGGTTGGGATGGCCAGGGAGACTCCAGCCTCTTTCTCTCCCCCTCTCAGGAGACCCTGATCCTCCTGCTGAAGAGTCTCCCTCTGGGATGTTACTTCAACATCTATGGCTTTGGATCTGGCCATGACTCCTTCTACCCGTGAGAATCAGAACAGCCAGCATTGTCAAACGCTCGTCTCTTTCAATGTTGTTTCCCTGTGTTCTTGACTGAAAATAAAACTGGGTACTAATTAATTCTGTGGAGAGTTGGATGTTCCACTTGATCATCTAACTCAGGGGTGACAAAACCTTGTCACCGGAAGGGCCAAAATTCCATTTCAGAGAAGCTCTCAGGGACCGCATTTCAGTGTTCAGTGGGCCCAAGATGAAAGCGGGCAAGGCGCAAAAACAGGTGTGGCTGGAAATTCCACCCCTCCCGCAATTGTTAACCATTTATAGTATGAAACCTGTCTACTCAGAAGTAAGCATGAGCTCAACATCTACTCAGAAATAAGAAGGACTGAATCACTCAGAAGCTTCTTCCCCTGTCCCTGACCCCTCTGCCCCACAGCGGAGAGCACTTCTCTTCGATTAGCAGCTGATCAGAGATAAGAGCTTTTCCCTCTGAGGCAAAGAAGACAGGACCAGGGGAAGAAGCTGCCATGCCTGATGGAAAACTCCTGCAGAACTTATCAGGCCCATTGGCTGGAGTTCCCTCTCTCTAGTCTAAAATCAATGAAAAGGAAAGTTTAAGAAGTGCCAAAATACTTAACCAAGAACTTGGAAAGAAAATACAAGACCTGTATTTTCTTCTTGACGTGAGAATTGAATCTGCATTGTAGGGTACTGATTGGGATTTGTATGGCGAATACGTGGGTGGTCCCCATGGGTGTGGGGAAGGTTGAAAAATAGCTTGGTGGGGAACTTGGCAGAGCTCGGGGAAAACAAGTCAGCTTCCTTGACTCTCTGGCTTCCTCTGCAGGCAGAGTGTAGAATACACCCAGCAGACCATGTCGGATTCCCTCCAGCGTGTGAAGAATCTGAAGGCTGATTTGGGGGGCACAGAGATTCTTCACCCACTGAAGGCAATTTACAGCCAGCCATGCCAGGAAGGACATCCTCGCCAGGTACGGAGAGCTTTGTTGGCAGACGGTTCCCTCACATAGGGGATCAACTTCTACATAAAAAATCAAAGGGTTTTCAGAATGGCAATGAATACAAGTGGCCAGGGGTGTTAGGCACACGGGAAGAGTTATGGAAGATACATGACCACATCAAAGATACTAGGTTTGATCTCACCACCCAAATACTAGGCCACTGTCACACTCATATAAGTGAGCAGAGATGAGTAACTGAACGTCCTGGCAACTCCCGAGCCTCTGAGGTTAGTAGAAACTTCACTGTAGGCCTCCAAATGGGGATGTGGGGGGAGAACATGCTTGTACTGAGAGCTGGAGACCACATGCCATGTTGACACAGTGGTGTTTGTGTGGGGGGGGGGCGCTCTGGTGGTAGGTTCTTGAAATACCTTTGCAGGGTACCACACCTTAAAACCCACTTTTAACCCACTTAAAACTCTCTCTCTCTCTCTCTCTCCGGCTCTTTGTGTTCACTGATGGTGAGGTATATAATACAGACATGGTCATTGCTGAAGTTTGATGTCACCACAACTCCCATAGGTAAGAGAAGGCAAAGCGAGTTCTGCCCTTCTCAGCTCCCCACACCCTGGTTTCTGTCCCATTCTGAGACTCAGTCTCTTCCCCTCAACCCCAAACAGATGCTTCTCCTTCGGCATTGGTGAAGGGGCCTCCACGGCCCTCATCAAAGGTATCGCTCGGGCAGCCGGCGGCAGCGCGGAATTCATCACGGGCAAACAGCGCATGCAGGCCAAGGTGAGGTCTCGGAAGCTCTGCCTTTCTCCCCCTGTCTTCCTGAATTCCTCAAGACTCACCTGAGCTGGATGTAACTCACTAGATTCCTCTGAGCCTCTCAAAATGTGCTTTGACTGTGGGAGCCCAGTTCCCTCCTAATCAAAAAGGCTCAGTGGCGTAATCTGAAAACCATGCCTGAAACCCGAACAAATGAGGAACTGTCCCACCGGAGTTTCACCCAGAGCATGGAGGCCGGGCTTTGAAGTGTACCTTGGATTGATAGTTTGGCTTAACTTTATCCTTTCTTCATGCTGTTGAACAATGAGGTTGTTCAGACGATCAGTGGGGGAAACAACGCAGCATTCGTTGTTCCCCCTGTCTGTGCCACTGACGCAACCAGGATTCCCCTAATTCCCTGTGCTGTGGGTTGCCGTGTCGTCCAAACACGGCATGCAGTGTAGGCATGATGAATGTTCACCCACCCCACAACCCCTACTACAAGCCATGGGTGCAAATTGGGTGGGTGAGAATTGATTACCACAGCGCAGGTATTTAGGGTAATCCCGGTCTTGCAGCCAGCACACAAGGGGGCAGGGGAACCTGACTATTCCCTTTTGAACCGAAAAATGCAAGTATGTTGTTTTCCAGCAGATCAGTTAAAATGTCATCCTCCATTCCCCGAGGGAAAATCTAGGTGTAAAACCATCGGAATTTAGTAGTGGTGCAAGGTTTAAATGCATATCTAGGGAAACAACAAAAGGAAAGGAAAGATTAAGGCAAAAGGGTGCACTTCTTTTAGGCGGGCTTATTGTTTTCCAGCAGATCTGTTAAACTGTCCCTCTCCCCAAAGTAACCGAGACGGAAATCTACTTGGCGACACTAAGTCCAGGTTTGGATGACCAGCGGAGGAAACAACGCAGCATCAGTTGTTTCCCTCACATCCACCGTTCCTATATCATACCTACGAAAGTGCTTCTCAGAGCTCAGCCTCTGCTCAAGGGGCGTTCCAGACATGTACAAAAGATAGGGAAAACAGGATAGCTTATTCATCCCCCACACACCCCTTCTGGCTTCTTTCAACAAGGCATTGTCCACACAGTTGTAAGCACAGTTTCATATCGATAAGGACTAGAGATGTTTTTTTTTATTATTTTTGAGTGATAGTTGACTTTTTTCTTTTGTGGGGGAGCCCAGGTTCCCTCCTCCCCCCATTATAAGATTGTCATCTTCTCACAGGCACTGCAGTCTTTGAAGAAGGCCCTGCAGCCAGCAGTGACGAGGATCTCTCTCCGCTGGGACTTGCCCTCCGGTCTCGAGGCCATGCTTGTGGGGTCAGGCCCGCAGGTCATCTTTGAGGGGCAGCGCTGCCTCATCTATGCCCAGATCCGTGGGCAGCATCAGGCGAGTAACATCCCCCCCCATGGCCTAACCAGTTACGAATCCTCGCCTCCCACCCGATATACCCAATCCTGCCTCAGCCTTTGCCAAGGGGGTTCTCTCACCTTTGAGGGGCCGTAATCATCGCACCTTCTGTTCTCCTGCAGTCTCCAGGCTCCACAGAAAGGACTGTTGTTCTTCAGTACCTCTTCCAAGACCAGACGTACACGGAGACGATGATGTTCCCACTCCATGCTGAGGCAAGGGACAGGTAGGCTTGTCTCTTCGATTTGCCCTCCTGCCTTTAGCAAGGATGATGGGATTTGCTTAATTACAAACAGAACTGGGGATTCCTCATCTTATAATATTCTGCAGCAAGGTGGAAAATCTAGCATCCCTCATTCGCCCTCTGGATCCCCCACCCCCGGCTCCGTGCCCAGGCGCCTTGGCTATAAATATAACCATTTTGGTCCTGCTATATGGGCAAAACTGCAATATCTACAGCACGTTTGATCAGACCCTGGGAAATGTGACCTCCGTTGGGCCCCTCCTCTGGTGCAGACCCCTGGTAGACTTACTTGGCAGTGATGGTGGGCAACGCAGGCGAAACGCAGTAGTGCTGCAACGCAGGCGAAACGTGAGCAATAGCAAGTAGCAAAGGGTTCCTGGCTTTCAGTGGCTGGGTGTTAGTGCTCCTGGGCAAGGCTCTGGACTCTCCATAGGTCAGCTGTGCTGAACAATCTCCACATTTCTCACACCTGCTTCTCTCTCAATCCAGGCTCCCCATTCACCAGCTGGCGGCTCAGGCCCTGTTGCAGGAGCTGGAGGAGGCCGGGGAGAAAGAAGAGGAGAAGCGGCGCCTAGCGCTCGAGACAAGCCTGAGCTCTGGGGTGGTGTGTTCGCAAACGGCCTACGTGGGGGTGAACACGGCACTGGGCAAGCCAGTGAAAGGGCCCCTCACCCACCGGGGTGTCCCACTTTCATGTGAGTTGGTAGAAATGGCTGTAGGTGTGGCCTGGGTCACTAAGGAGCTGTTGAATTGGAGGCCATTTTATCTGCTCATTGCCATCTGGCAATGGTTTTCCAGGTGATAGGGAGTCAGGTGACTGTGCATCAGTTCCCTGGATCTAGACCATCCCACTCAGGGGAGGAATGGCAGGATTGGGAGATCTTGACTGATGTTGTATGATTATATTGTTTTGCCTTGGTTGTGTCCTGCTTTGGGAATATTGTATAATCAAAAGTGGGTAATACTTGTCATGAATTAAAGCTCTGTCTTTATTTTCTCCAGGTCTATGTGGTGGTGGCGAAATGCCACCTGCAGTATGTTCAGTTCAGTCATACTGTTGTAAGCCACAAATTAGATGTGCAGCGCCTCAAATAGCATTTAACCGTGTTTTAAATGCTCCTCCTATGTGTAAGTCTCAGCGGCCCAAATCAGGTACGGAGAGCCGCAGCCAGCAGCATTCCGTGGTGGCGGAATGCTGCTTGCGCTATGTTCAGAGACACACCATTGTATAGAATCAATCATAGAATAGTAGGGTTGGAAGGGGCCTACAAGGCCATCGAGGGGCCTACAAGGGGCCTATAAGGCCATCTTCTAGCACGAAGAAGATGTGCAGCGCCTCAAACGGCATTTAACCATGTTTTAAATGCTCCTCCTATGCGTAAGTCTCAGCGGCCCAAATCAGTGCAGCCATCATGGAGTCCCTTTCTCTTCTGAATGGATGAGAACTACTCTTCTAGTAGTTACTGAATTCCTCACAACAGGAGATATGTTTGCACCTTGATTTGGGTTGCTCTGTAGTTTCTTCTGATATTCATGTTTTTGACCTGGAAAGGTGGCTAGTACAGGATATTTCCTTGAGTGGAAATGGTAGAGCCCCAACTGAGGTGCTATAGACAGAAGCCTGGGATTTGGGCTCCCCCCCCCCCTTCCCACTGAGTCCTGACTGAGGATGTCACTCAACCCCTTCGTTATTCCAGACAAGTAGCAGATACCAAGATTTTTTTCAAACAAAGCGTAGCGGTTAAGACGCTGAACTGCAGACTGGAAGGTCGGCAGGACAGCAGTTCGAGACCCGAGTGCTGCGTGACGGAGTGAGCTCCCGTCTTCAGTCCCAGCTTCTGCCAACCTAGCAGTTCGAAAGCAAGAAATTGCAAGTAGATAAATAGGTACCGCCTCGGCAGGAAAGGTAACAGCGTTCCGTGCACCTCGGTGTTCAGTCACGCCAGCCACATGACCACGGAAGCGTCTTCGGACAGCGCTGGCTCTTCGGCTTAGAAACGGGGATGAGCACCGCACCCTAGAGTCGGACACAACTGGTTGGGGACACCTTTACCTTTACTTTTTAGCGGTTGTTAACTGACTGTGAGGTCTAGACACTTTCCTTTGCAAAATGGAGCTTTTCAGTCTCTCAAAGGTTCCCTATTAGCAGCCATATTCTAGGATTTGGAAGAGTGTGGCAAACTTTGGCATGATTGTCAGAGTCTAACCCAGGCTGATATATCCAGTCGCCAACTGGTACTTCGCGTTTCTGGTGTATCAGGATCCGTCTGTGCTCCAAACAGAAATTAACAATAAAGGACTTTTTAAATACATTCCACAGCAAGTCAGGGTAGTTGATAATAAATGCAAGGTATATGCACTGAAATCAGGAACACTGCGGTGAAGCTAAATCCCTTCTTTTCTTCTCTTCATAGTTGCAGCCTGCTTCAAGTCTTTAAAGACCAGCGCTTCAGGTAACACATGAGAAGAGCTTTGTTGGACATAAGAGGACACGTGGACATGGTTGTAGAATTAATGGACAAGCTGAATAGAACAGTGTGGCTGGATCTGCAATATGCTGACGTGCAGTCATCCGAGAGAGAAATGGGAGGTGGATTTGTACAATCAATGATTAAAATGGATCTCTAGCCCCAGTCATGGGTAATCTGCATGGACAGGTCCTCAGATGATGACTGAGGAGCTGGAGTGGGCCACTGGTCCCACCCCCCAGATACCCGCATGTTGGAATGGCCACTGCACTCGCAGAACCTGCCGGGGAGCAGCCACTTGCATGTAGCTTCATCAGGGCAAACATCTCTACCAACACAGTGCAAGCCAGCTAGCTGGTCTTCATGTGAGCAATTGATGCACTTCAGGCAATTGATGCACTAAGGGCTTCTGTGCCAGGTGATTTATAAGGGGATGGGAGATCCAGGAAACCAAACCCATCAGCTCAATTGTCAGAAAGCATAAATACCACTGATCCAATCAGTAGCGTGAAGGAGGCGTCATCCATGCGTTTGTAAGTAACTTCTGGCATGGAGTTCTGCAGTGCACTCTGTGTGGCTTCCTTATAAGGAGCAGTCCTCCTCAAGCTGGTGCTTTCCAGATGTTTTGGACTGCAGTTCCCATCAGCCCCAGTTAGTATGGCCACATTCAGGCCTTCTGGAACTTGTACCTGGAGGGCACCAGGTTGGAGGAAGGCTGGTATAGACTGTTTGCGGGTTATAAGCTTCAGCTGATGTAGAAACTACTTACGGCAGGAGTGTGAAGGGAGGAAGGTGGTAACTCCAAGCAGTGTAGGCAGGGATGACAGGATGCTCTGATGGAACACCAGCCTAGCAACATAGATTGCCATCACCACTTACATCCAATTCAGCCTGGGCCAGGGGACTCTCAGACCTTTCAGGACAAACCTAAGGCTTGTGAAACAAGGGGCCACACCAGCACCCTCTATTTCAGCCTGAAACCTTAAACAGTGGGAATAACCAAGAGGAAAGCTCTGGACTTAGTACCAAGGCCAATTGGAATAAAGCCCAGATGTTCCAATAACATAGGCAGTAATTTTATTTATGGAAAGGGGATAACATACAAAAGAAACAGAACAGTCTTTGGAACATACATTAGAAACAGAACAGTCTGCCTAAACATGTCTATAAGTACCAGCAGCAAGGATCATCGATAGAACAGGAGCTCAGAAAACAAACCTTCCAAGGCAAACCTTGGACAGGGCAAAACAAATGCAAACGGTGACCAAGGCATCCTCTACCCCCACCCCCACGCCCTTTTTATACTCAAAAGCCTTCAACAGGCTGAACCCTATTAACCAATCATGAGGTGAACCCTATTAACCAATCATGAGCTGGCTGGAAACAAACGGGGCGGAATATCTCATCAACCATCAGCTGAATTGGTTCAACCCAATTAGTGAATGTTTTACTGTGGCCTTGAAGCCAGGGAAAACAACATAACACACCCACGTGTCTTAACACAGACGTGCAGACCAAGACATCCAGAATGGAACTATAGTGCCTTGCATAAGTATTGACCGCCCTTTGACTTTTCCACGTTTTGTTGTGTTACAACCTGGAATTCAAATGGAGTTAATTAGGGGTTCTTGTCACTGATCTACACAAAATAGTCCATAATGTCAAAGTGGGAAATCTACGTATTTTACAAAAGGATTTACAAATAAAAACGTGAGAAGTCTGGATTGCAAAAGTATTCATCCCCTTTGCTGTGACACCCCTAAATAAGCTCTGGTGCAACCAACTGCCTTCAGAAGTCACCTAATTAGTTAAATGGAGTCCACCTGTGTGCAAGTCAAGTGTCACATGATGTCAGATTAAATACACCCATTTCTGGAAGGCCCTAGAGTTTGTTGGAAAGCATATCTAAACAAACAGCATCATGAAGACCAAGGAGCTATCAAAACAACTCCGGGATAACGTTCTAGAAAAGCACCAATCAGGGTTGGGTTATAAGAAATATTCCAAACTATGAACATCCCCCAGAGCACCGTTAAATCCATTATTACACAATGGAAAGAATATGGCACAACCGTGACTCTGCCTAAAGGAGGCTGTCCACCAAAACTCTGGTCAGGAGGGCATTAGTCTGAGAAGCAACCAAGAGGCCAATGGGAACTCTGAAGGAGCTGGAGAGAGCCGCAGCTGAGATGGGAGAAACCCTCCATGGGACAACTATCACCTGGATGCTCCACAAAGCTGGGCCTTATGGAAGAGTGGCGAGAAGAAAGCCATTGCTGAAAAAACCCATGTCAAATCCTGTTTGGATTTTGCCAAAAGGCATGTGGAAGACACAGCAAACATGTGGGAAAAGTTTCTCTGGTCTGACGAGACAAAACTGAACTTGTTGGCCTTCCCGCAAAACCCTATGTTTGGCACAAAGCCAAGAGCGCTCATGCCTTGAGAACACCATCCCCACGGTGAAGCGTGGTGGTGGCAGCATCATGTTGTGGGGATGCGTTTCATTGTCAGGGCCTGGGAAACTGGTCAGGATTGAGGGCAAGGTGGATGGAGCCAAAAACAGGGCAATAATAGAGGAAAACCTGTTTTGGTCTGCAAGGGACCTGGGACTGGGGTGGAGGTTCACCTTCCAACAGGACAGTGACCCTAAAAACACAGCCAAAGTTATACTGGAGTGGTTTAAAAGAAGAACCTGAATATCTTACAATGGCTCCGTCAAAGCCCAGACCTCAATCCAATTCAGAGTCTGTGTGCAAGACTTAAAAATTGCTGTGCAGCAATAGTTCCCATCCAACCTGGCAAAGCCTGAGCAATTCTGTCAGGAAGAATGGGCAAAAATTGGAGGATCCAGATGCACAAAGCTGGTAGAGACTTAACCCAAACGACTCACAGCTCGAATTGCTGCCAAAGGTGCTTCTACCAAGTATTGGCTCAGGGGGGTGAATACCTATGCAACCAATGAATGCCAGTACTTCTTCACACAGCTCATAGTGAAACTATGGAATTCGCTACCACAGGATTGGTGATGGCCGCCAATCTGGATGGCTTTAGAAGGGGGTCGGACAAATTCCTGATGGAAAAGGCTATAAGTGCCTACTAGTCCTGATGGCTACGTGCTACCTCCAGTACCAGAGGCAGCGAGCCTGTGTACCCCAGTTGTAGGGGAACATGGGTGGGAGGGTGCTGTTGCGCTCATGTCCTGCTTGTGGGTTCCTGGTTGACAGCTAGTTGGCCACTGTGTGCACAGAATGCTGTACCAGATGGACCCTTGGTCTGATCCAACAGGGCTCTTCTTATGCTCTTACGTTCAGTTTGGTTTTGCTTAATTAACTTTTGTGCCACAATACAAATATTTTGCACTTTCAAAGTGTTAAGTACGTTGTGTAGCTCAGATGGTAAAAATCCCAATTAAATACATTTCAATTCCAGGTTGTAGCATACCAATGTGTGGAAAAGTCGAAGGGGGGTGAATGCTTATCCAAGCAAAGCACCGTAGAGAGGCTGCTCAAACACAGAAGCAGAAATTGATTTCTTGACAGGGGCTGTTGAACCAAGGGCCAAATGTAGCCCACCGGGGACCCCAATCCAACCCTCTGAGCGTCCCCAGGTGGCCACACCTCCTTCCCTTGGCCCCACCCCTTTCCTTCCACCACCAATCATTTGGTGTTTTCCTGGCTTGTGGCCACTTTTTCCCATTCGAAATGACATGGCACTCCTAAGGCGTAGTTACTGGGAGTATGCACGTTAAGCAAAGTTGTGGTATTTTTGGCCCTGCCCTATTTGCCTTCTGAATGTGCTTTTAATTTAGCTGCTTTTAATTTGTTGTTTTACTTCCCCTTTTGCCCATTGCAGTGGAAAAACAGTCCTTCACCATGAAAAGGGAATCCCCTTTCTTGAGCCTGGTGTCCCTGCAGAAGGCTGAGGGCTCCTGGCATCTTGATTCTAGCTTGGCCAACATCCTAGGCCTGAAGGAGGCTAAGCTCTCAAGCAAAGCACCTCCCCAGGTAAGTTTGAGGCAGAGCGTGTAGCATCTGCACTGTGCAGAGGAAAGGGATCAGTTCTCTGACTGGGTACTTCTGGTTAGAAATGGCCATCCGAGACACCTATGCTTGGGCCTTGAGGTAACAACTAAGAGTTTGCTGGTATTGACAGAATGGTTCTGTGCAGACGAGATAGATCTTTGCTCTGATCCAGCACGGCTCTTATGTTCCTAAGTTAAGGTTCTATACCTAAAATGAACTGTGGATTTAGATTTCTAAGCAAAGCCTGCTGTGTGGAGGGCGTGTGGAGTAAGGTACCAGAGAAGTCTCTGCTTGTTGGCTTTTTATGGAGAGGGCCCTGGAGAGGCAACAAACCTGCCTTAGCCAGGGGCTGCTCCTCAGAAATGTAGAATTTAATCTTCAATATTACGAACTGTGTTCTCCAAACCCACTTCAAACCAGGGTGTCACATCCTGGACTGCAGCTGATCCATAACCATAGTGCGGTATTGAAATGTCACAGTGTCTTGTTCTAAGAATGGTTAAGTGCTAAGGACTAACAAGTGAGCAAGACTCAGTGTGTCTCTTGTCTTTTAATCAGGCGGCCCCAGACACACGGGCGACAGTGCTGGCCATCCTGTGGCTCCACTCCCGTGCCGCAGGGCAGAGGGATGAATGGGAGCTACTGGAAGCCAAAGCTCTCAGCTGGCTCCGTGCAAATGCAGGTAAGACGATGTGGACACTGGTTAGGGGGACCTGGGAATGGGCGGGAAAGGATGGAGTACAGAGCCTGGAGGTCAGAGGCTGAGGTTCCGATACAAGTTCCCTGGTCCAACCAATCCCTTGTTAAGGCCCTAGATCTTGCGGGTGGCTTTTTCATCTCTCCTTGGATCCCAGTCCAATCTTCCTTCCCTCAGATTTGGCCTGTATGGTGTATAAATTAAGATCCCTTAAAAAGGAAATACTGTTCCACCTCTGGAGCTTCCATTCATTGCATTGGGTAGTACAACGTGCCTCTTTCCAGGGTCCATGTTAGAGATGTCTTCAAATGTAGGCTGAGGAAAACAGTGATGTAGTCTCTTTATCTTGAATCTGGAGGTGGATGGGACGTTCTCTGCTGTATCTTGGCTCACGGAAGAGAGAGAGAGTGGAGGCCCCCTGCATAGTAATCTCCAGCCATGTTTGGATGTTGGCCTCTCCAGCTCAAAGCACAGAGCTCCCTGCAGGAGATTCTTCTCTGTGCTGTCCTGAATGGCCAGTACTGGGCTACAGAGTAAGAGCAGCCTAAACACCACCTTTTCCCCATTCTCCATGTTCTGTCTCTTACCACCCCGATGTCCTGCAAAGGTCTTTCTCCTCATCCATCCATTGTACTTTTAATGCTCCTCTTTTATTTTTATTTCTCAGTATTCACATTCAGAAGATCAATTGTTTTATTCCTGATCAGGCTGGCTCATATATGACATGCCCTGCTGCTATATTTTGCGTGTCTGCTTGTCTACGTGTAGTATTTTGAAGAATTGTGCTCCCAATCTCTTGTGCTAGAGCACACAGCTAATTAAACCATTTTTTTTTTAAAGGTGGGGTGAACACTGGCAGTGGTACCTTCTTTGTATGCAGACTATTACACGTGAATGAGGGCTAAAACACGCATTACACTAAAGATGTAGATAACAGCTATGTCTCCCTTTACTTTTTACTCTAAAGTAGCATGGGAAGCATAATCTGGATTGGGCCCATAGCAGAGGGAAATCTTTAAAGCCTTCTACTCCTCAAGATAAGGTCCCAATTCAGATCAGCCCCCCTATGCCTACTCTAGAGTAAAAATTTTAAAAAGACACATCTGTTGGCTATGGTAACCAGGAAAGGCCTGGTTAGTCCCTGAGATGATGCATTGAAAAGGACTTGCCAAATGCATGTGCAGAAAATGAGGCCAAATACTTGTGCGAGGACTAACATGAGGTGGGAGATGCTGACAGAGCCTAACCTTTTCTGTCTCTTTGCAGGGCCTCAGTTGGCTGAGTGTGTGAAGGCCGGCAATGCAATGCTGGGAAGTAGCGTAAGCCCCCAGGCCTTCGGGCTCTGAGCTGCACTATGTAACCGTGCTCCTTTAAGCTGGAGTTTCTGCTTCACTCCCTTTTATCTTCCTGCCAAGGTGGGACCTGCTTCATTCCCATAAGGACATCAGTTGTGTAGCCCACTGGTAGAATGTCCAGAATTCAACCCATTTTGACCCTGAGGAGCTCTGACAAGAGAGACAGGTTCTGAGGAGAGAAAAGGAGGCAGAGATCAGGAAAAGAGGTTCTGAGGAAACTGCGAAGAGGGAAAGAAGGACGGAAAAAAGAAGTCTTCAGGAGGCTGAGAAAAGACCAGGAGAGTGGCAGCAGCATTGTGACCTCCCGATAGTTACCAGTCACTTGATGTCAGACACTGAGGCCTAGAATTATTTCTGAGGCCTTGACTTCACACCTAGAGACAGGTTTCAAGAAATCACCTACCTTTGTGGCCTGTATAACTATTGGACTCCCTTCCCTCCATTTTATTGTTTAGTGACTTACTTTAAATCACTTATTCATTTGAAAGTTCGTTTTGCTCCCTCCCTCCTTTTTCCCTGCTCTGTTAAATGAATTCAATAAAGAAAAAACCTTTTGGTTTAACATGTGTTAACGGCTTTCCATGTTCACTCAAAGGTCCAAAATGTCGAGCAATTATGGCTGGTCAGGGCCATGCTCCTAACAGATGAATTAATTAGGCGATATGCATGTGGTGCAGTATCCTCAGCTGTGGTTGGCTCCAGGTTCACTACTACCTTGGAGCTGATGACTGTCAGTGGCAGGGTGGTGACCTCAATCCCAGATGTATCCGTTTGCTGGAATAGGCACATGGAGTCTATGCAACTGAAGCTCTCATGAAACTGAAGCTATGTTACAGGTGCCCCACTGGCAACCTAAGGTAAAAAGTGACTGATATTGATGTGAAATGGAAAGTGAGTAGTCCAGGCTCCTCTGGCATCCAAATCCAAAGTCGAGCATTCTCATTTCTCCTCCTCCTGCCAAAGACATGCTCCACAGCTACTCTTTACAGAGTGTTCACCAGTCAAGAAAACTATTCTGGAACATGAAGAGCCTTTTCCTGACAAGTCCTTTGAAGTTCTCACTGTTAAGGGCACTGATGCCAGAAAAGATCCAATAAGACATTCCTAACAGAAATTGCTGTATTGTAGGACAGGATAGAATCCAACACACTCTTGGTGCATCTGTTTTTAAAACAAAACCTGCACATAGAAAACTAGTGCATGAAGTGCACTGATGTTCATCCACATTCATTTACAGACGTGCATCAAAAGACAAAGTGCATCAAAGAAGTCATAATTCCCTCACTCTGAGATTAAGCCCTGGGGAGGGGCCTCTGTCATTTCTTAGAGGGCCAGCGTGGTGTAAAATATGGATTGTTCGATTTTAAGTTCACACACACACACACACACGAGTTATGTTTTAACTGAACTCTCTTTAAAACCTGTGATTGTAAGTCATGTTGGAGGCCCCGTGTGAAGCTGACAGGTGAGAATAACAGTATTTTATAAATACTTAAAATAAATTCTGAATAGGAAGAGGTGGGTTCAAATACCTGCTTGGCCATGAAGGTCACTGGGTAGTCTTGGGCCAATCACTATCTTTCAGGTAAACCTACCTCACAGGGTGGTTGTCAGGATCAAATGGTGGGTGGGGGTGAACCCTGTAAGCCACATGGAGCTCCTTGGAGGAACAGTGATACAATTTCCCTCTAATACTAACATGGGTGATCCTATAATTGCATCTGGACTTTACTGATCTCTTGGCGGCTTCCTAGCTTTTGTGCTATTTTCCCCCATCCTGAAAAGTTGAAATGCCTCTCCTAAGGCTTAGTTCATGGCAAGAAGAGCACTAAACTAAAATACGCTGGTATTTTTGGCATATGGGTCCCACCCCCTTTGCCTTTGGCTCCGTCCACCACCAGAATGCAGCCCCTGAGAACTCGAAAATGGAATTCATCCCTTGCTGGAGGAGGGTTCCGCACCCCTATGTAGGGCAAGAATACCACCCATGAGGGGACTTTGCTTTGCAGGCAGAAGTTTGAGATTCCATCCCTGGCATCTGCTGGTGGGGCTGGGAAAAATTGCCTGAAACTCTAGTGAGCCACTGCCAGTCAGCATAAGCCAAGCTGGGCCAGGTGGACCATTGGTCTTGACTCGGCATAAGGCAGCTTCCTCCTCCATTCCTGTCAGTTCATCTGCGGTTAGTATTATCATTCCCCAAATGGGGCGGGGACTAGCACAACATGCTTCCTGTCTGGAGGCGAGGATAATGGGAATTGCTTTGGATCCTCCTCAAAAAAACAACAGCTTTCCGTTCTGTTCAGCTGTTGAGGAGAGAGAGTAGGAGGGCAGTGCAGCAAACCCCCCAAGCCCTTCAAGGTACGCAGGGAAACCCCGTGGTGCGCTTCATTTCTGAGTGGGCTCATCTGTCCAGCATCCCCAAACATGCACACTTTTCTTTTTCACACAAACAAAAGTTCTGCCAGCTCGCATCGTGGACCCCTCCAGGTACATTGCCACAGGCCATGGGGTCCTGAACCGCTTTGAGACCGAAACTGGCCCCCTTCACCCAACCATCTCTCATGGGCTCCTCTGTCAAAGCCACCACCTCCCTCCCTGTTTAAAGCCATGTGAATCCCTAGTTCCTCATATCAATTCACCTCTTCAGGTGTTGCTGTTAATGGCCCTTTTGCCTTATTCTGCAACCCCCTTCCGCTACCTGGACATCCCCGATAAAGCAGGATTCTCTGCCTCTTTCCCCCTCCCCTTCTTTATTTTCAAAAAGTACGTGGGGGTGGAGGACTAGATTCTGACTGGGGGCTGCGTGATCTAAATGTGAAGCTCCCCTGCCGGGTGTGGTGGGCCTGACTCTCTTCTGTTTCCTGTTGTGAAAATACTTTCTGGGTCTCAGATTAAGGGGAAGGCAAGATCGTTACCTTGTCATGGTGCTGGAGCTTGAGCACCTCAATGACGCCATGAGCTAAACCGTGAAGGGACACCCAAGACGGGAAGGTTATGGCAGAGAGGTCAGACTAAATACGATCCCTGGGGAAGGAAACGGCAACCCACCCCAGTATTCTTGCTATGAAAACTAAATGGATCAGTACAACCAGAGATATGTCGGTATACCATCGGAAGATGGGACTCCCAGGTCGGAAGATGGTCAAAATGCTACTGGGGAGGAAAGGATAAGTTCAACTAGCCCCAGATGTGATGATGCCGCTAGCTCAAAGCTGAAAGGACAGCTAGCAGCCGACGGTGCTGGTGGTGAACGATGAATCCGATATTCTAAAGATCAACACACCATAGGAACCTGGAATGTAAGATCTATGAGCCAGGGCAAACTGGATGTGGTTATTCGGGAGATATCAAGATTAAATATAGACATTTTGGGTGTCAGTGAACTGAAATGGACTGGAATGGGCCACTTCACATCAGATGACCACCAGATCTACTACTGTGGACAAGAGGACCACAGAAGAAATGGAGTAGCCTTCATAATTAATAATAACGTGGCTAAAGCAGTGTTTGGATACAATCCAAAAAATGATAGAATGATCTCAATTTGAATTCAGGATAAGCCATTTAACATCACAGTGATCCAAATATATGCTCCAACCACAGATGCTAAAGAAGCAGAAGTAGATCAGTTCTATGAGGATCTGCAGCACCTACTGGATAATTCTCCAAAAAGAGATGTTATTTTCATTACAGGAGACTGGAATGCTAAGGTGGGTTGTCAAACGACACCTGGAACTACAGGCAAGCATGGTCTGGGAGAAGCGGGACATAGGCTGACAGAATTTTGCCAAGACAACTCACTGTGCATAACGAACACTCTCTTCCAACAACCTAAGAGATGACTTTATACATGGACTTCACCAGATGGTCGCCACCGAAATCAGATTGACTACATCCTTTGTAGCCAAAGCTGGCAGACATCTATGCAGTTGGTAAAAACAAGACCTGGAGCTGATTGTAGTTCAGATCACGAACTTCTTATTGCACAATTTAGAATCAGACTAAAGAGAATAGGGAAGACCCACAGATCAGTTAGATATGAGCTCACTAATATTCCTCATGAATATGCAGTGGAGGTGAAGAATAGATTTAAGGGACTAGATTTAGTAGATAGGGTCTCGGAAGAACTATGGACAGAAGTTCGCAACATTGTTCAGGAGGCAGCAACAAAAAACGTCCCAAAGAAAAAGAAAACCGAGAAGGCAAGATGGCTGTCTGCTGAGACACTGGAAGCAGCCCAAGAAAGAAGGAAAGCAAAAGGCAACAGTGATGGGGGGAGATATGCCCAATTAAATGCAAAATTCCAGAGGTTAGCCAGAAGAGATAAGGAATTATTTTTAAACAAGCAATGCATGAATGCAGAAGAAGATAATAGAATAGGAAGGACAAGAGACCTCTTCCAGAAAATTAGAAACATCGGAGGTAAATTCCAGGCAAATATGAGTATGATCAAAAACAAAGATGGCAACGACCTAACAGAAGCAGAAGAGATCAAGAATAGATGGCAAGAATATATGGAAGATCTGTATAGGAAGGATAATAATATCGGGGATAGATTTGACAGTGTGGTCAGTGTGTTAGAGCCAGACATCCTGAAGAGTGAGGTTGAATGGGCCTTAAGAAGCACTGCTAATAACAAGGCAGCAGGAGATGACAGTATCCCAGCTGAACTGTTTAAAATCTTGCAAGATGATGCTGTCAAGGTGATGCATGCCATATGCCAGCAAATTTGGAAAACACAAGAATGGCCAACAGATTGGAAAAAATCAACTTATATCCCCATACCAAAAAAGGGAAGCACCAAAGAATGTTCAAACTATCGAACAGTGGCACTAGTTTCACATGCCAGTAAGGTAATGCTCAAGATCTTGCAAGGTAGACTCCAGCAATTCATGGAACGAGAATTACCAGATGTACAAGCTGGGTTTAGAAAAGGCAGAGGAACTAGAGACCAAATTGCAATATCCGCTGGATAATGGAGAAAGCCAGGGAGTTTCAGAAAAACAACTATTTCTGTTTTATTGGCTATTCTAACGCCTTCGACTGTGTGGATCATAACAAATTGTGGCAAGTTCTTGGTGCTATGGGGATACCGAGTTACCTTGTATGCCTCCTGAGGAGTCTGTATATCGACCAAGTAGCAATGGGAAGAACAGACCACGGAAAACGGACTGGTTTAAGAATGGGAAAGAAGTATGACAGGGTTGTATACTCTCACCCTACCTATTCAACCTGTACACAGAACACATCATGCGACGTGCTGGGCTTGATGAAGCCAAGGCTGGAGTTAAAACCACTGGAAGAAACATTAACAATCTCAGATATGCAGATGATACCACTTTGATGACTGAAAGTGAGGTGGAGCTGAGGAACCTCATGACGAAGGTGAAAGAAGACAGTGCAAAAGCTGGGTTGCAGTTAAACCTCAAAAAAACCAAGATTATGGCAACCAGCTTGATTGATAACTGGCAAATAGAGGGAGAAAACGTGGAGGCGGTGACAGACTTTGTCTTTCTAGGCGCAAAGATTACTGCAGACGCTGACTGCAGCCAGGAAATCAGAAGATGTTTACTTCTTAGGAGGAGAGCAATGACAAATCTTGATAAAATAGTTAAGAGCAGAGACATCACACTGACAACAAAGGTCCGCATAGTTAAAGCAATGATATTCCCCGTAGTAACCTATGGCTGCAAGAGCTGGACCATAAGGAAGGCTGAGTGAAGGAAGATAAATGCTTTTGAACTGTGGTGCTGGAGGAAAATTCTGAGAGTGCCTTGGACTGCCAGAAGATCAAACCAGTCCATACTCCAGGAAATAAAGCCAGACTGCTCACTTGAGGGAATGATATTAAAGGCAAAACTGAAGCACTTTGGCCACATAATGAGAAGACAGGACACCCTGAGGAAGATGCTGATGCTACGGAAAGTGGAAGGCAAAAGGAAGAGGGGCTGACCAAGGGCAAGATGGATGGATGATATTGTGGAGGTGACGGACTCGACCTTGGGGGAGCTGGGGGTGGTGACGGCTGACAGGAAGCTCTGGCGTGGGCTGGTCCATGAAGTCGTGAAGAGTCGGAAGCGACTGATTGAATAAACAACAAGATGGTGCTCCCGAGATCTTTTGGACACCAACTCCCAGCCAGTACTATGGCATTATGGGAGTTGTAGTCCAGAACATCTGGGGAACACCAGGGCCATGTTTCCATGACAACAGAAGGAGGAGTTCGGGCTGTTTTTTAAAGGAATCATTTTCCTTTGAGCAGGGCTTCATGAGCAGATTCTCTGGACCAGTATAAATTGCTTCACAGAACATAATTCCTGGTGGGTGTGGGGGTTGACGTCATCTGACTGGCCGGGGCTGCTCCACTAATAAGAGAGGCTTTTTTCCCCTTCCCCCACCCCATTTCCTCCTTTCCTCTGAAAGTCCAGATGCTGCATTTCAGGAGCAAGCCTCATTGCGCACGATGGGAGTTTCTTCCAAGTAGACACACATATGCTTGTGCTGGGAAGTGGGGGGGGGACGAGAACCCAAAGAAGGAAACTAGCCCCCATTTCAACCCGCAGGATCTCATTGACCACAATGGGAGTTACTTCTGAGGAGACACTAGTGGGTTTGTTGTGGGAAAGAGAGCAGTAAACACAAAGACAGAAACCAGCCCCCATTTTAACCATCAGGATCTCTATAATGAAGAGTCCAAGTCGTTTCGAGATCATGCTGTGCCATGTCAATTGAGGGGGTTCTCTTTAATTTCTGTGTGCATTCAGAGGGCAAGCGTCATTCAGCACAATGGGAGAAAACACCCCTTGACTGGGGTCACAGTGAAAGGCACACTCCTGGGCAGGGCTAGCATACCCGAGCTAAATGGGGTTGGGGCATACAACAACTATACCAGGGAGAACCTGACTTAAGGAAAAGAATCAGACTTTAAGCAGTCTCAGGAAATCCGTTTTTTCCCTGATAAGCTCCGAGGTGGCTGCTGGATGGTCATCTATCCCTAACAACCTCAATACGCAGCTGGCTCCAGTAAATCACTGGTGGAAACACCCCCCTGGTTGCCAATCCCTGGGAGAGATTTTGCAAATGCCACATCTCCAGTCTCTGGAGCTTTCAGAAATTTTGCCCCCAGCAGAACCAGGGATGGATTCTTGCACCCTGTGTCTCCTGGAGAAAAGAGAGTGATTGGGAGTGCAACCCTTTGGCAGTCAGTTCTTTCCTTTTGATTGCCTCAAGGGAAATTTCCCCCCAGGCAAAAGGTGGCTCAGCTTGTTCCTATGAAGCCCAGCCCACTTCAGGCATCCTTACAGAGAGACACAGCCCATGTCATGGAATAAGGCTTACACCTGTTCCAGTTGCCCCTCCCAGCCAGACCAGGCCTGTTTGTGCATTGGAGATAAGGGGCAAGGATGCCAGCACCTCTGTGAGTTTAAATAAGGAAATAAATATTTATTTATTTATTTTATTTGTACCCCGCCTTTCTACCAAACAATGGCACTCAAGGTGGCTTACAAAAACAATTATAATTAATTAAAACAATAAATCAATACATTAAAACAGATTAATAACATAACAATTGCAAACTATATATATCAAAAACAGCACCCAACCCAAAAGACCGACTTACAGGCTAAAGGCCTTCTTAAATGAAGTGGTCTTTGCCTGCCAATGGAAGGACAGCAGAGACAAAGTAAACCTAGCTTCCTTTGGGAGGGAGTTCCATAGCCTGGGAGCGGCCACCGAGAATGCCCTCTTGCCACGAAACACAATGCTTCTTTTTTGTTTTGAGGCTGCTTAGCCCACTGCCATTTTTATGTGCCATCTCAAACAAGCTCAAAAGGACCAAAAAGGTGCAATAGTGTCAATTATAAGGCTGTTATTGCTTGTGCGGAGCAGAGAGAGCATAAATATGAAATACACGAGATTTGTTAGAAGGTTTATATACAAATTCAAAAAATACTTTCAAGATTTACTTATATATCACGCTGTCTCAAGTTAATTATTTCTGACAGGGATAAAGGCACTTATGCTTAGTAAAGTCAATACAATTAGTGGTTCGAGCAAAATTGTCTAAAGTACATTTGGACAATTACAGAGCAATAATACTTGCTAAATACAATTATCTTTTAAAACAAAATGGTCTTAGGTAAATACAGTCTCAACATAATGATATTTAACAATACTTACTGTCTCAAAGTAATATCAGACAATGATAAAGGCAATCATACATAATAAAGTCAACACAACTGTTTATACAAGGACAACAACTCTGGAATGTCGTGTCATTTCTACACTTCAGAAAACTGATTGTGTGACTCAGTTGTTTGATGTACAGCCAAACTATGTTCCTCTCTTAGTCACGCTGAATGAAGGGCTGTGGGATAAGAAATGGGGGAAATATGGATTATTGTCACGGAGGCCTAAGATGATGCTGTTTAAAAAATACTGCCGTATAAAAAATAAATGAACTACTGCCTTCAATTGTTGTTGTTGTTGTTGTTCAGTCGTGTCCGACTCTTTGTGATCCCATGGACCATAGCATGCCAGGCCTTCCTGTCCTCCGCTCTCTCCCGGAGTGTGTTCAAGTCCATATTCATTGCATTGGTGATGCTATCTAGCCATCTCATCCTCTGCCGTCCCCTTCTCCTTTTGCCTTCAATCTTTCCCCGCATCAGGGTCTTTTCCAGAGAGTTTTCTCTTCACATTAGGTGGCCAAAATATTTGAGCTTCAGCTTCAGTATCTGTCCTTCCAATGAGCAGTCAGGGTTGATTTCCTTTAGGATGGACTGATTTGACCTCCTTGCAGTCCAAGGGACTCATAAGAGTCTTCTCCAGCACCACAGTTCGAAAGCATTGATTCTTCGGCGCTCAGCCTTCCTTATAGTCCAGCTCTCACAGCCATACGTTGCTACTGGGAAAACCATAGCTTTGATTAGACGGACCTTTGTCAGCAAGGTGATGTCTCTGCTTCGTACTACGCTGTCTAGATTTGCCATAGCTTTCCTCCCAAGGAGCAAGCGTCTTTGAATTTCATGGCTACAGTCACCGTCTGCGGTGATCTTGGAGCCCAAGGAAGTAAAATCTGTCACTGCTTCCATTTCTTCCCCTTCTATATG
This sequence comes from Heloderma suspectum, assembly GCF_057233095.1. Classification (NCBI taxonomy): domain Eukaryota; kingdom Metazoa; phylum Chordata; class Lepidosauria; order Squamata; family Helodermatidae; genus Heloderma; species Heloderma suspectum. The sequence goes on along the minus strand of NC_139463.1, from coordinate 86,589,414 downwards.
ACAGGAAGTGATGGGGCCAGATGCCATGATCTTCGTTTTTTTAATGTTGAGTTTCAAACCAGCTTTTGCACTCTCCACTTTCACCCTCAACAAGAGGCTCTTTAGATCGTCTTCACTTTCTGCCATTAGGGTGATATCGTCTGCGTATCTGAGGTTGTTGATAATTCTCCCGGCAATCTTCATTCCAACCTGTGATTCATCCAACCCGGCGTTTCTCATGATGTACTCTGCATATAAGTTAAATAAGCAGGGTGACAATATACAGCCTTGTCGTACTCCTTTCCCAATTTTGACCCAATTGGTTCTTCCATGTACGGTTCTTACTGTTGCTTCTTGACCCTCGTACAGGTTTCTCAGGAGACAGGTAAGGTGGTCTGGTACTCCCATCTCTTTAAGAATTTGCCACAGTTTGTTGTGATCCACACAATCAAAGGCTTTAGCGTAGTCAATGAAGCAGAAATAGACGTTTTTCTGAAATTCTCTTGCTTTCTCCATGATCCAGCGAATGTTGGCGATTTGATCTCTAGTTCCTCTGCCTCTTCGAAACCCAGCTTGTACTTCCGGTAGTTCTCAATTCACATACTGCTGAAGCCTAGCTTGCAGGATTTTGAGCATCACCTTGCTGGCATGTGAAATGAGCGCAACTGTACAGTAGTTTGAACACTCTTTGGCATTGCCCTTCTTTGGAATTGGAATGTAAACTGACCTTTTCCAGTCTTGTGGCCATTGTTGAGTGTTCCAGATTTATTGGCATATTGAGTGCAGCACTTGAACAGCATCATCTTTTAGGATTTTAAATAGCTCAGCTGGAATACTGTCATCTGCACTAGATTTGTTGTCAGTAATGCTTCCTAAGGCCCACTTGACTTCACTCTCTAGGATGTCCAGATCAAGTTCAGTGACCACACTATCATGGCTATCAGGGACATTCAGATCTTTCCTGTATAGTTCTTCTGTGTATTCTTGCCACCTCTTCTTAATCTCCTCTGCTTCTGTTAGGTCCCTGCCTTCTTTGTCCTTTATCATGCCTGTCTTTGCACAAAATGTTCCCTTGAGATCTCTGATTTTCTTGAAGAGATCTCTAGTCTTTCCCATCCTATTGTTTTCTTCGATTTCGTTGCATTGTTCATTTAAGAAGGCCTTCTTGTCTCTCCTTGCTATTCTCTGGAACTCTGCATTCAGTTGGATATATCTTCCCCGTTCTCCCTTGCTTTTCTCTTCCCTTCTTTCCTCAGCTACTTGTAAAGCCTCATCAGACAGCCACTTTGCTTTCTTGCATTTCTTTTTCTTTGGGATGGATTTCGTTGCTGCCTCCTGAACAATGTTACGGACCTCCATCCATAGTTCCTCAGGCACTCTGTCTATCAGGTCTAATCCCTGAAATCTATTCCTCACCTCCACTGTATATTCATAAGGGATATGATTTAGGTCATACCTGAATGGTTTCGTGGTTTTCCCTACGTTCTTCAATTTAAGCCGAAATTTTGCAAGAAGCAGCTCATGATCTGAGCCACAGTCAGCTCCAGGTCTTGTTTTTACTGACTGTGTAGAGCTTCTCCATCTTTGGCTGCAAAGGACATAATCAATCTGATTTCGATACTGACCATCTGGTGATGTCCATGTGTAGAGTCGCCTCTTGTGCTGTTGGAAAAGAGTGTTTGCTATGATCAGCGTGTTCTCTTGGCAAAACTCTATTAGCCTTTGTCCTGCTTCATTTTGTACACCAAGGCCATGCTTGCCTGTTATCCTGGTGATTTCTTGACTTCCTACTTTAGCATTCCAATCCCCTATGATGAAGAGGACATCTTTGTTTGGTGTTAGTTCTAGAAGGTGTTGTAGGTCTTCATAGAACCGATCAACCTCAGCTTCTTCAGCATCAGTGGTTGGTTGAATTACTGTGATGTTGAATGGTTTGCCTTGGATTCGTGCTGAGATCATTCTATCGTTTTTGAGATTGTACCCCAGTATTGCTTTTCCCACCCTTTTGTTGACTATGAGTGCTACTCCATTTCTTCTAAGGGATTCTTGCCCACAGTAGTAGATATGATGGTCACCTGCATTAAATTCGCCCATGCCTGTACATTTTAATACGCTGATTCCCAAGATGTCGATGTTCAGTCTTGCCGTCTCATGTTTGACCACCTCCAGCTTACCTTGATTCATTGATCTTACATTCCAGGTCCCTAAACAATATTGTTCTTTACAGCATCGGATTTTCTTTTCACCACCAGACACATCCACAGCTGAGTGTCCTTTTGGCTTTGGCCCAGCCACTTCACTCTTTCTGGCGCTACTTGGAAATACCCTCTGCTCTTCCCCAGTAGTATATTGGATACCTTCCGACCTGAGGGCTCATCTTCCGGCATCATATTTTTTAGCCTTGTGATACATTCCATGGGGTTTTCTTGGCAAGAATACTGGAGTGGGTTGCCATTTCCTTCTCCAGTGGACCACATTTTGTCAGAACTCTCCGCCATGACCTGCCCGTCTTGGGTGGCACTGCACGGCATAGCTTATGGCTTCACTGAGTTACACAAGCCCCTTCGCCACAACAAGGCAGTGATACAAAATTATTTAGGGAAAATTAGAGTGGAGAGCTTCCAATTGTTTTCACTGAAGTTTGTTGGCTTCAACATGGAAACTTCTTTTGTTGCCCTAAAGTTTCAAGATAATGCAGTAAGTATGGAGAATATGTATGGAGAATACTTCCTACAATAAATTTTTTTTTGCATCCTGAGAACCCGTTTCTCTTCTTTGTGATCTGCTTTGGAGGCTCACCTCCTTCTGTTTTCTTGGACTACAACTCCCAGCATTCTTTAGTCACCACTGCTGGCTGGGGGGTGCTGGGAGTTGTATTCCAACACGTCTGAGGTTGCAACACTCATTATTTTTAGCAACCCAAACAACTGTGCGTGGTATCCTGAGAACCACTCACCTGTTTCAACAGAGTTCATCTTTCTTCCACTATGGTTGTTGGGGCACCTTCTGTTTCACTGTCACTACTTATTAGTTCCATTTCACACTGAGATATATATTTTTCAGTGATGTATATATGTATTCTCTCACACAAATTCCAAGGGATGATCACCTGAAAACATTAATTAAAGCACTGAAATTGCCAAGCTTGCCTAATGTTGTATTTGCAATTGGCCTCCATTCGTTGTTACTAGTGAACTTATACAATGGTAAATTTTCCGCAGAAACACAAAGCACTGGAAAAGTTTTCACCCCACAGCCCTGCTTGGTGGGCACAGAGGCACCCACAGGAACCAGGTTGTCAAAGCCTGCTGTGAACACCCACTTTTCAGTGTATGGGAAGTCATTACGTGCTGTTTGTTCACTAGGCAACTGCGTCCTCTCCGGTAGTCAACATCAGCCATGACTACCTGTGGCCTTCTCACACAGTCTAAGAAACCAGGTAAATGGCCTGCCTATGGTTACATAGCATCCAGGTTTGGACATTACAGAGCAGCCTCCAATATCAAATTGTGTATTTCAAAGGGCGGCAGCACACACTGGGCATGCATCATAGCAGGCTACGATTTGCCACCATTACATGCGAACAGGGCTGCTGTATGCTGTCTGAAATGGCCACTCTGGAGCTTCCTAGTTCGTAGTACGTAATTGTGTGGCTTTGCATGTCCTGAACCAACTGGCTGGCCTAGCAGTGGACTTAGGAGCCCAGGGGCCAAGGGTGGGTTTCCCCACTGTGCTGCTCAGCTGTGAACTCTGGGGTCAGGCCTTCCTGCTCTGAGCCAGGCCAGGTCATGAGCTGACCAATCCACTTAACTGTTTCCTTGCCCCAGTGCCCTTGCGAAGCATCTCCGTGGACGTGGTTGTCCAGGGCTTTGTGGCTGATGTGGTATCTGAACTTCAGTACCAGAATGAGAAGAACGCAGTGGAGACAGTCTTTGTCTTCCCTCTGGACAATGAGGCTGCGGTGTATGCCTTCGTGGGCCTCACTGGCAGGACAAGCATTGAGGCCCAGATCCAAGAGAAGAAGCAGGTACTGTGGGAGTCCTGAGAAGAATAAAAGTATTTGGGGATTTCGGCCATTGCCCAGTTTTTGAAGGGCACCACAGGGTTTCTTGGACATGACTGTATCTCCACATGAAGGTCTCGTGTCAAAAAAAGGCCATGTTGTGTGTCTTCCCCCCATGGGCATGTGATTTCTTGGGGAAGGGGCAGCAGGAAGGGGGTTAAACTCCACTAAATTGCCCAGGCACTCTGGCCCCATTCAGATTCCAGATTTCCACAGCTGCTTTGATCTCTTCCAGAAGAAGAAAAAACCGCACAGGGGATCCTGCAAACACAATCTCCCTTGTCACATCTAGTGCGACTTTTCACATGCCATGGAAATGCTTAATTTGACTGAATGGCATGTGTGCACCAGCATCTTCCATTTTTTCCCATCCTTATTCTCTCTATACCCCAAATCTTAGAAACTGCAGTGCTTAGAAACTTGCAGTGATTCCCAACTGATTCCAGCAGTTGGGAATCAACTTGCACAAGCAACTTCAAAATGTATGCAAGCCAGTTAGTAAAAACCCATGTTCTTAAAAAGGCCCAGATGTCCCTTCGCTTGGGACCACACCTGTCTGTGCCCTTGATTTCTCCACATCCGATGCGGCCTCCTGTCCACCATCCAATACAGGCAGAGCAGGAGTACTAGGATGCCCTGAGTGAAGTCCACCAGGCTTTCCTGCTTGGAAGAGAAGAGGACACCAGTGACGTTTTCACATGCACTCTGGGTAACCTCCCCCCCGATGGGGAGGCCACGCTGATGCTGCGCTACGTTCAGGCACTGGCTCCGGAGCCTGACGGGGCCGTCCGCTTTGTCCTGCCCGCAGTCCTGAACCCCCGCTACGTGCCGCAGGGTAAGCGCCCTCCTCCCAAACCCAGGGTTCAGGCCCCAATAAAAGCCTCTCAGAAACGTGATTTGCTACCTCCAGGCCCAGACTGCTCACTCTTAAACTTTTGTCCTGCTGCATATGTCTAGGGTTATTGTTACCCCCCTCCCAGCCCCCTCAAGGTGCCTCTTCTTTGAACAGCCCCATTCCTTCTCCCTGTCATGCTAGAACTGAGCATCATGTAGAATAGAGTCGTTTCTAGTGTAGTGTCAGTATAGATGCTGGTGATGAGCTTCTCAGGCCCTGAGAGATTGCCTACTGTGTTCTTTAGCTGTAAGTTTGCATGCACCTCTCTCCACAGGGTCAGGAGGGGACACCGTGACCAAGAGCATGCCACCAGTGATCAAAGGGAAGCTTCCCTACACACTGATCCTCAGCGCTAAGCTGGAGTCTCCCCGCGGCATTAGCCGCATGGAGTCAAAATGCAGCCTTGAGCCCCTGCGCTACACAGCAGAGGACCGTACCACTGCCCAGATAGGGCTACTGATGAACTCAGATTTGGGCTTGGTGGGAGCTTGTGAAAGTGGGTGTATTTTTTTTACATACCACATTTGTAGGGGGGACCGATTGGGGCCATGGCAAGTGGAGGGGAGCTTATCCCTTTGCCCCTGCTGTGATCCTGATCACAACCTCCCCACTTCGCCAATCCTGCTCTTTTTAACAAATACCCAGTTTGCAGGGGTGGGGGTGTGGCATGGATTGAGGCTCATTACCGCCCCACTTCTCCAACCCTGCTATTCACAATGGAAAGAAATTATCTTCCATTTAGTTTAAGATCCACCCAAACAGCAGATCAGCAGGTTGTTGAGCACTTTGACTCACATGAGTTCTTTCATGATTTAAGCAATCTATTATCAGAACCTTGAAGTTATCTCATAACACACAGAATAATTAATAATCTGCAAAATGCACCTAAAAGGAGATCTGAGTGGGGTTCCTTTGTGGGACTGAAACCTTGTCCAGTATGTCAGGGGTTTTGTTTTTGTTTGCTTCTCCTTGCCATCCCCAAGGTCTCCTTGGCTGCAGGGCACCAATTTGACTGAGACGTGGAGCTGCTGATCTATTACGAGGACGTTCACAAGCCCAGCGCCCTCCTGGAGGCTGGGAAGCCTGGACCTGCCTCAGGTGAGCAAAGCCTGAGGTGATGGAGTGAGGCGGGTGGGGGCTGAAATGCAAGGGTTGCTGGGAGGTGAAGGGGCACCACCTTAGGTGAAAATGCCGATTGGGTCTCCTTCCCTCCTACCAACCCACAGAGTTGCTGATGGGGGACCCGGCCCTTCTGCTCACCCTGTACCCCAACATCCAGGCCGCAAAGCCAGGCCAGAATGCCACTGGGGAATTCCTCTTCCTGCTGGATCACTCTGGCAGCATGGATAGCAACACTGACCATAGTCTTGATGCACCATCACGCACTGAGGGTGCCAAGGTGCCCTGTGGATGAAAGACTGCATAGGGTGTTTGTAGGCTGCTACAAACATAGGTTGGGTATACAGGAGGGGAGATATTTATTTATTATTTTTATTTATTTAAAACATTTGTATCCTGCCAGATATCATTAAGATCTCAGAGCAGGGTACAGATAAAATCAATTTAAACAGTATAAAATAATAAATAATTTGAACAGCTAAAAACATATTAAACCATTAAATAAGCTAATACCAAATAAAAGACTAAAACAATAAAACAGTAAAAACGGTGTGTTACTTTAGGGAATGAATTTAGCCTCAAAGGCTTTGGTAAAGAGCCATGTTTTAATTTGGCGCTGAAATGAAACCAATCAGGCTTCCAAGGGGAGGGCATTCCACAACTGGGGTGCCACAGCAGAGAAGTCCCTCTCCCACGTCTCACGAAAGTATGTCCCACCACTGTTGGGATGCTTGGGAGGGCCCCTCAGATCTTAGTCCTCGGGCAGGCATATATAGATACAGAATTTTATTGCTTCCATTACATTTTTGTCATGCCTTTCCTCCAAGATGTGTATGTGGCTCCTTCCTGCTCACCCATTTGATCTTCACAAGAACGCTGTGAAGCAGATTGGGCTTGGGGATAATGACCGGACCGAGGTCACAAAGTGGGTGAGTAGAGTTTGAACTCATGGGTGGAGTAGGGTTTGAACTCAAGTCCTACACTTCAGCTGCTACAATACACTGGTACAAGAAGGGCACTATGAAACACTGGGGGTGCGGAGATCCTAGGGAGAAACTCAAGCCCCATAGTGCCGAAACGGGCCTGAAAGGGTGGGTTGGGATGGCCAAGGCGACTCCAGCCTCTTTCTCTCCCCCTCTCAGGAGACCCTGATCCTCCTGCTGAAAAGTCTCCCTCTGGGATGTTACTTCAACATCTATGGCTTTGGATCTGGCCATGACTCCTTCTACCCGTGAGAATCAGAATGTCCGATGTTGTCAAACTCTCATCTCTTTCAGTTTTATTCCCCTGTTTTATTTGTTACCCAAATAAAACTGGGTACTAATTAATTATGTGGAGAACTGGATATTCCTCTTGATCATCTAACTCAGGGATGACAAAACCTTGTCACCAGAAGGGCCAAAACTGAGCCATTTTATCTGCTCAGTGCCATTTGGCAGAGCTTTTCCAGGTGATAAGGAGTCTGTTGGGGTGTTAGGAAGATCCTTTGCAGCCCTCAGGAGTCCACGGGGATTTAGTTGCTCAGCATTTTGCATCCACCCCAACTTGGACTCTAGGCTCACCATTATTCAAATGTGGGCTGTTCCTTTTCTATATGGGAGTGGGGACCTGCAGTCTTCCAGATGTTGTTGGACTACAACTCCCATCAGAGCCCACTAGCATGAACAGTAGTTGTGGATGCTGGGAGGAATGACTGGCTGGCTCCAGGAAGGATTTAATGACTCCTCGAGCAGAGGGATAGCCCTAATTGCCTTGAAGGAGGCAGTTGTGAAGGCCTTCCCAAAGCCTGTGTTGATCAGTTGCAGCTGTTCCCATTTTGGAGGCCCAAACCTGGTTTTGAGAGCCATGGTCCTAGGTCACCATAGATGGGGGAGCAGGTAGCCAGGCTGCAGACTTTTGTTGGGGAACCTGTGGTAAGATCTACTCCGGAGCCCCTTTTTTGCTAATATTTTTCCCCAAACATAATTACTACTCTGTGGGAAAATGTTAATGAAAGAAGAGGAGCATCTGTTTACGATGCAATTAAATTCCACCCGTTAATGGATATTGGAATTGGAGAAGTGGGAGGAATCGGAAAGGTCATATCTGTATTATCGTTTGGTTTATAGCGCAAGCACAGGCCACTAGCCACATAGTACTGTAAATGCAGGAGAACTGGGCAGTTATGCTGCTGTTGCAGTTTGGGAACTGCACGCACACCCGCGTAGCTATGCAGGGTTAAATATATTTTATGTTGTTATTCACAACTGCTCATCTCTGTAGGTGTGCAATGGAAAATAGCCTCAAAAAAAGAGCATTGATTCCTTGCCTGCAAAATCCATGCAAAGAGAAAGCAAGGAATGAAAGGAGGAGAAATCTGGGGAGAGAAAATGTTGCTTTCTGCCCTTTTAAATTCACTGCTAAGAGTTATAATACCATATGATTGTGACACACATGACTTAGGGTGTCTCTACATTAAGCAAAAGCCCACATCCTTTCCGGAGCTTCCTGCTTTCGGTTTCTTTGCAGGATTAGGAAGGGCTTCTTTACAAGGTAGCCACACGGTTTGAACTGAGGGAGTGCCTTCCTCCCTCCCTGGCACGTGTGCAAAGGAGGGGTGTGTGTCTTGTTTTTGTAGCTTAACTGCTGTTGTACTGTTTTCTCACAGCCCCCAGGAAAACTCTGACTTACTTCTGTGTACACATAAAATGTAAGATGGTGCTGTAAGTCTGCAACCCTGGGCACACTTTATGTGGGAGTAAGCCGCGTTGAACTCAATGGGACTTCTGAGTAGACATAAGATCACCCTGTAAGTCTGCAACCCTCAGCACACTTACTTGGAAGTAAGCCCCATTGAACTTAATAGGATGCTCTGAAACAACAGAGGACGTTGCTTCTGAGTTTGGTGGGGTAGGGGATCAGATGTGTCTTCATTGCAGGGAGGCATTTTACCCTGTTCTCCCTCCAATTGAGAAATGCAGAGGCAGGATTCACAATTGGAAGGTGATTCTTGACCTTGCGCCTGTCAAATCTGCTCAGTCTTCTTTCCTGCAACCCCTCAGGATTTCCTGAGTACAACACGCCCCGCAGCCCATCCTCAATGCCTTCGTCATCCTGACCATGCCCCCAACAACTGAAAACGAATGCCCACAGCAAGCAGACAGAGTGGTTTCTTCTGAAATTGGAGAATTTCATGGGGGGGTCATGGCACTCCTGTTCCATGGGCTGGAAAAAATACATTTTTCTCATTTGGGGAAAACACAGGATAGGCTGGGGGAAATTGTGGGAGGCAACTTGGAGGTTAATGGTGTCATGTAAAGAGCCCGCAAACTTCCGAGAGAGAGCCATCTCAATAGCAGGGTAAAAGCTGCATGTGATGAACCCCTTAGTGCCACATGGAAACTACAGCCGCAGAACAGTTGTAAAAGCAGTTTGGGGAAATGTGGAATATTGAGGGAGAACTAACTCCCAGGCAATTGGATAGGGAGAATGTTGTATGCCCTGCATGCAAACCAGATGTTGACACGCTGTGCTAAAACACTAGTGTGGATTGGGCCCCATTTGGGGGGGAGCTTTTCTGAACATTCCTTCCTCACACTTACTGACAGGGAGGCAGCTGACCATCATGCATCAGTTGCCTGCGTCTAGATCATCCCGCTCAGGGGAGGAATGGCAGGATTGGGAGGTTCTGGTTGATGTTGCATGATTATATTTTTTTTTCTTGGTTGTGCCCTGCTTTGGGAACATTTTATAATCAAAAGTGGGTAATAAATTTCATAAATTAGAATGAAACTCTTTCATCTTGGCTGCTAACAACTGAAATCTTGGGAGCTGTGTCTCTGTTTTCCCCAGATCCACATGGGTGGTGGTGCTGCTAGAATACCTTATGCACAATATTCAGTGCCTCAATGCTATTTAAGGTCACGAAGAAGACAGTACCGCGGAGGGCATCTGTGGTACCGCATGTCTTAAAGATTCCCACAATTGGTAAGTCCAATCAGCCAGCACCAATGCAGCCATCACGAAGTCCCTGTCTCTTCTGAATGGATAAGTCAGGCTCTAGTAGCTACTGAATTCCTCACAACAGGAGATATGTTTGCATGCTTGATTTGGGTTGCACTGTAGTTTCTTCTGATATTGCCAGTTTTGAACCAGAAAGGTGGCTAGTACAGGATGTTTCCTTGACAAGAACTGGTACAGCCCCAACAGAAGTCCTATAGCCTGGGATCCCTCCCCCTTCCCACTGAGTCCTGACTGAGGATGTCACTCAACCCCTTCTTTATTCCAGACAAGTAGCAGATACCAAGATTTTTTAAAACAAAATGTAGCGGTTGTTAACTGACTGTGAGGTCTAAACACCTGGCTCTTCAAAATGGAGCTGTTCAGTCTCTGAAAGGCTCTAATTAGCAACCATATTCTATGATTGGGAAGAGTATGGCAAGTTTTGGCATGATTGTCAGAGTCTAACCTAGGCTGGTACACCAGAAATGCAAAGTACCAGTCAGAGACCGGATATATTGGAATACATTTTTGCTCCAAACAGAAAGTAATAGTAAAGCACTTTTTAAATACATTCCACAGCAAGTCAGGCTAGTAGATAATAAACAAATGCAAGGTATATTCACGGAAATCGGGAACACTGTGGTGAAGCTAAATCCCTTCTTTTCTTCTCTTTATAGATGCAGCCAGGTTCAAGTCTTTAAAGGTCAAAACTTCAGGTAATGCATGAGAAAGTCTTTGTTGGACATAAGAGGACAGGTGGACACGGTTGTAGAATTAATGGACAAGCTGAATAGAACAGCGTGGCTGGATCTGCAATACAATGACATGATCTGAATTGCAGTCACACGAGAGAGAAATGGATTGAAATGGATCTCTAGCCCCAGTCATGGGTATTCTGCATGAACGGGTGCTCAAGTGATGACTGAGGAGCAGGATGGGGCCACTGGCCCCACCCCCAGATGTCTGCATGTTGGAATGGACACTGCACTCGCAGAACCTGCCTGGGAGCAGCCGCTCCCACGTAGTTCCATCAGTGCAAACATCTCTGCCAACACAGCGCAGTCCACCTTCCCAGTCTTCATGTGAGCAGCCCTTCAGGCAATTAACGCACGAAGGGCCTTCTGTGCCAGGTGATTTGTAAGGTGGCTGATAGGGGTGGGAGATCCAGGGAACTAAAGCCATCAGCTTAATTGTCAGAAAGCATCATTAGGGATACAGCTGTCCAGCCAATGAAAGGGAGGAAGCACCATCCATGTAAGTAACTTCTAGCATTGAGTTCTGCAGTGCACTCTGTGTGGTGTCCTTATGTTGAGCAGCCCTCCCAAACTTTGTACCGTCCAGATGTTTTGGACTGCGATTTCCATCAGCCCCAGCCAGCATGGCCACGTTGAGGCCTTCTGGAAGTTGTTGCATTTGGAGAGCACCCGGTTGGAAGAAGGCTGGTATAGAGTATTTGCGGGTTATAACTTTCAGCTGATGTAGAAACTATCTATGGCAGGAGTGTGAAGGGAGGAAGGTGGTACCCTCACTCTCAGCAGTGCAGGCAGGGATGGAAGGTTGCTCGAATGCAAGACCAGACCAGCAACAGAGGCTGCCACCACCACTTACATCAAGTTCAGCCTGAGCCAGGGGACTCTCAGACCTTTCAGGACAAACCCTGAGGCTTATGACACAAGAAGCCAAACCAGCACCCTCTATTTCAGCCTGAACCTTAAACAGTAGCAATAACCAAGAGGAAAGCTCCGGACTTAGCACCAAGGCCAATTGGGATAAAGCCCAGGCATTCCAGTATGAGAGATGGTAATTTTATTTATGGAAAGGGAAAAGGGATAACATACAAAAGAAACAGAACAATATTTGGAAACAGTACTTACTGGGCAAAACTGCCTAAACCTGTCTATAAGTACCAGCAGCATGGATCATCATAGAACAGGAGCTCAGAAAGCAAACCCGGGAAGGCAAACCTTGGACAGGGCAAACCAAATGCAAACAAAAACCAAAGCATCCCACCCACACTGCTTTTATACCCAAAAACCTTCGACAGATATGAGGTGAGCCCTATTAACCAATCATGAACTAGCTCAAAACAAAAGGGGGAGGGGATCTCACCAACTGTCAGCTGAATTAATTCATCCCAATTAGAGAAAATTTTGCAGAGGCCTTAAAGCCAGAGAAAGCATGAGATAATGTACCCAGGTGGCTTCATAGATGTGCAGGCCCCAACATCCAGAATGGAACTATAAAGGCTGCTAATACACAGAAGGAAAAATGGATTCTTGACAGTGGTGTTAAACCAAGGGCCAAATGCAGCCCACCTCGGACCCCAATCCAGCCCTCGGAGGTTCCAGATGGACACCTCCTCCCTACCCCTGGCGACACTCCCTTTTCTCCGACCACCAATCATGTGGAGTTTTCCTGGCTTGTGGGCATTTTTTTCCCATTCAAAAATGTTGAAATGGCTCTCCTAAAGCTTAGTTACTGGGAGTATGCACTTCAAGCTAAATTGTGGTATTTTTGGCATTTAATTCCAAATGTGCTCTGAAGGCTACTATCTGAATTTGTTGGGGTTCTTCTTCCCGTTTTGCCCATTGTAGTGGAAAAACAGTTCACCCCCAAGAAAAAGGAATCCCCTTCCTTGAGCCTGGTGTCCCTGCAGAAGGCTGATGGCTCCTGGTTTCTTGATTCTGGCTTGGCCAACATCCTAGGCATGAAGGAGGCTGAGATCTCAACCAAAACACCTCCCCAGGTAAGTTTGTGGCAGAGCCTGTAGCATCTGCATTGGGCAGAGGAAAGAGATCATTACTCTCCCTGGGTACCTCTAGTTAGAAATGGCCAGCTGAGACACCTACATCTGGGCCTGCTGGTAAGGGTTTGCTGGTATTGACAGAATGGTTCTGTGCAGATGTAATCAAGGTAATGCTACCCACCATTTCCTGCCTTATGTCAAGTTAAGATTCCATACACTACCTCCATTGTCAGATGCAGCATGCCCTGTATGCCATTTGCAGGGGAACATGAATGGAAAGGTGCTATTGCACTCATGTCCTCCTGGTGGGTTTCTCACAGGCAGCTGGTTGGCCACTGTGTGAACACACTGCTGGACTAGAAAGATCCTTGGTATGATCCAGCATGGCTCTTCTTATGTTCTTAAGTTAAGGCTCCATAGCTAATGTGAACTTTGGATTTAGATCTCCAAGCAAAGGCCCCTCTGTGGGGGGCATGTGAAATGTGGTACAAAAGAGGTCTCTGCTTGTTGCCTTTATATGCAGAGGGGCTGGAAAGGCAGCAGAACTGCCTTAACCAGGGCTTGCTTCAGGGAAATGTAAAGCTGAATCTTCAATACTGAAAACTGTGTTTTGAAAACCCACTTTAAACCATGGTTTCACATCTTGGACTGTGGCTGACCCATAACCATAGTGTGGTATTGAAATGTCATCTGTCACAGTGTCTTGCTCTAAGAATGGTTAAGCGTTAAGCCTTTACAGGTCCAATGAGTGAGCAGGACTCAATGTGTCTCTTGTCTTCTGATTGCTACTGCCAGGTGGCCCCAGACACATAGGTAACAGTGCTGGCCATTCTCTGGCTCCACTCCCATGCTGAAGGGCAGAGGGATGAATGGGAGCTACTGGAAGCCAAAGCTCTCAGCTGGCTCCATGCAAATGCAGGTAAGACGATGTGGACACTGGTCGGGGGACCTGAGAATGGGTGGGAAAGGATGATGGAGTACAGAGCCTGGAGGTTAGAGGCTGAGGTTCTGATACAAGTTCCCCAGTCCAACCAATCCCTTGTTAAGGTGTAGATCTTGCGGGTGGCTTTTCTAACCCTCCTTGAACTCCAGTCCAATCTTATTTCCCCCAAATGTAGGCTGTATGGTGTATTAAATTCAGATCCATTCAAAAAAGAAATACTGGCCCAACCCTGGAGCTTCCATTCATTGCATTGGGTAGTACAACTTGCCTCTCTCCACGGTCCATGTTAGAGATTCCTTCAAACATAGGATGAGGAAAGCAGTGATACAGTCTTTTTATCTTGAATCTGGAGGTGGATGGGATCTGTATATAATCTGCTGTATCTTGGCTCATGGAAGAGAGCGTAGAGTGGAGGGCCCCTGGTAGTAATTTCCAGCCATGTTCTGCAAGGGTCTTTCTGCCCATGCATCCATTGTATTTCTATGCTCCTTTTTTATTGCTCACATTTAGTAGGGCAGTGTTCTCAGTCCTGATAAGGCTGCCTCTTATATGAAATGCCCTGCTAGTTTATTGTATGTGTGCATGTTTAATTATTCCCCTCTTGTAATACTTTGAAGAATTGTGCTCCCATTCTCTCGTGTTCTGTGGGTTGAACACCCTTTCTTATATATAGACTATTAGTGGATAGGGAGACATTTATCTCCCTCTGCCATAATCCCGTGAAGCTGATTGGTGGGAGCTTCAGGACAGATAAAAGGGATGCACTTCTTCACACGGTGCATAGTTAAACTGTGGAATTCACTATCCCAAAATATAGTCATGGCAGTCAATTTGGATGGCTTTAAAACGGGATTGAACTGGAAGAGAAGGCTGTCAATGGCTATTTGTCCTGAGGGCTATATGCTACCTCCAGTATCAGAGGCAGTATGCCTATGTAACCCAGTTGCTGGGGAGCATAGGTGGGAAAGTGCTGTTGCTCTCATGCCCTGCCTGTGGGCAGCTGGTTGACAACAATGTGAACAGAATGCTGGACTAGGTGGACCTTTGGTCTGATCCAGCACTACTGGTCTTATATTCTTACTTGTGAAGGTGGGCCAAAACAAACATTACGTTGAAGACACAGCGAACAGCTATGTCTTTTTTATTTTTAGTCTAGAGTAGGCACAGGAAGCCCAATCTGGATTGGGCCCATAGCACAAGGAAAGCATTAAAGCCCCCTATGCCTCAAGATAGGGTCCTAATTTGAATCAGGGCCAAGAAATTGCAAGTAGATAAATAGGTACCGCTTTGGCGGGAAAGGTAACCGCGTTCCGTGCACCTCGGTGTTCAGTCACGCCGGCCACATGACCACGGAAGCGTCTTCGGACAGCGCTGGCTCTTCGGCTTAGAAATGGAGATGAGCACCACACCCTAGAGTCGGACACGACTGGTTGGGGACACCTTTACCTTTTATCTTTTACCCTGTGCCTACTCTAGAGAAAAAAGGCAGGGCAGGGGGACAGCCCTAGCTGTTGGCTAGAGCTCTAAGGTCAAGCCTGTTTTGTCCCTGAGATTACACATTGAAAAAGGACTTGCCAAATACTTGTGCCAGGGCTAAAATGAGGTGGGAGAAGCTGATAGAGCCTAACCTTTTCTGTCTCTTTGTAGGGCCTCAGTTAGCTAAATGTGTGAAGGCTGGCAATGCAATGTTGGAAAGCCTTGAGGCTCTGAGTTGCGGTATGTTACCATGCTCCTTTAACCTGGAGTTTCTGCTTCTCTCCCTTTGTTCTTCCTGCCAAAGTGTGTCCTGCTTCGTTCCCATAAGGACATCAGTAATCCTTGGGCTGCAACTCCATCTGATACCTCAAATGCCTTTAATGCAAAAGTGCTGTAGTTTCCTCTTAACTCAATGTGCCTTCACCAATGCTCCTGTATTGTTACCCCCACGCTGCGCATAAACCTGCTACTCATAGAACAAAAGATGCGCTTGTTTGTTTGTTTGTTTGTTTAAAAAGAAACAAGTGAAAGAACACATTTTTACAAATTGTAGAAGAGAGAATGAAAGCGAACATTCAATATCTAACCCAAGCTTATCGCAAAACGGTCTTGACCATTTTTCTGCTGTAACTTGCAACCCAAAGTCTGCAACAGCCTTCCCCAACCTGATGCCCTCCAGATGTGTGGGG
The DNA here is from genome assembly GCF_057233095.1 of Heloderma suspectum. Taxonomy (NCBI): domain Eukaryota; kingdom Metazoa; phylum Chordata; class Lepidosauria; order Squamata; family Helodermatidae; genus Heloderma; species Heloderma suspectum. The sequence goes on along the minus strand of NC_139463.1, from coordinate 86,573,523 downwards.
TTGCAACTCCCATCATTCCCACCCAGCATAGCCACTTGCTCCCTGAGGATGGTGGGACTTGTAGTCCAACACACCAGGTTGCAGAAGGCTGATCGATAACATTAATGATACCTGCCTTTTGAACAATATTTGTTTTGTATTCCTTGTTCCTGTGTGTGTGTGTGTGTGTGTGTGTGTATAAAAATCAGTTTCAGTCCACATAACCATAAATGTATTATTAACAGTGTGAATAGTCGCAGTCATGATAGTTCATAAGTGCTTCAGTTCAGTGGTGGGGAGGGACAATTGTGTCGAGAATTGATGTTGTATTTTGTTAACGAGCACAACGGTCTTAAAATTTTGCATATAATTTGATTCCAGGCTGGCCCAAGACGTTTTGCTGCCTGAGGTGAAGGATAAGAATTTTGTACTTTCCATGTAAATTCCATATACAAAAACCATCCTTGACTGGCAGTTGAATCTTAATTCAGCACTGCCAGTGGGACAAGGTGCTGCTCTGCACCCGAGGGCAGCAGGCTGGCTCAGGACAGGCAGGGCAGCAAGGCACATGGTACACAAAGTTCTGCCCTCCATCACCTCACTGCCACTTCCCAACGTCTGCCACCCAAGGCAGCCACGTCACTCTGCCTAATGGTACATTGGCCCTGATTTGATTGGTATATTATGGATCTAAATTTCATTTCTGTATGTACCGAACCAGAAGGTCAGAAGTTCAGAGAGCCAAGCAGCTCCTTTGAGTTTGGCCTCCCAAGATGCTGTTTTGAAAAAATTGCAGCCATTATAATACATGCTACCATAAAAATGGAAGAGTTGCCAGCTTCTTGTCTTGTCTTGTTCAGTCGTGTCCGACTCTTCGTGACCCCACGGACCATAGCACGCCAGGCCTTCCTGTCCTCCGCTCTCCCCCGGAGTGTGCTCAAGTGCATATTGATTGCATCGGTGATACTATCTAGCCATCTCATCCTCTGCCGTCCCCTTCTCCTTTTGCCTTCAATCTTTCCCAGCATCAGGGTCTTTTCCAGGGAGTTTTCTCTTCGCATTAGGTGGCCAAAATATTTGAGCTTGCCAGCTTCAGCAAGCACTAATTCTTGTTTATGTTTAAACAGAACGTCTCCAGAAAGCGGGGGAGGAAATTGCCCGGAAAAGCCCATAGCTCGGTGTTAAGAGCAGATGCTTGACTGGCAAAAAGCCCCGCGTCATGGCGGGGATTGCTGTCTGAATCCCTGGAGAGTCGCTACCAGTCGGTGTAGTGTCAACAGTAGTGCGCTAGACGGCGCAACGATGGCCTGCTTCGGTACGAGGCACCTTCCCGTGTTTCTGACGCGGCGAGAGCATCCAAAGCTTTTTGCTCTGCGGGTTCGGGATTTTCTCTGGCAGCTTTTACTTTCCGGAAGGGCTCTAGAGGTGAGTGACGTTTCCCTTTAGGGCAAGGCAGGTGGGGGGGCCAGGATGCCACAGCCCCAGGACAGAAGCTACGGCAGCTCCAGCGCGGCACCGCAAAACACACGCGGCTGGTTAGGCGCACAGAAGCGCCGCCTGCATTCCTCGTGGCTGCAGAGCCTGTCGGTCTTGCGCAACCCAGCCCGAGAGAAAAGGTCAATGGATTTGCACTTGGTTTTATGTTTCAAAGGCGTGGGCTCTGGCTAGCAGACCGTGGGAGGGTATTTGATGGTTTGCTTGTTTTTTGCGCATTCTTTGGTCCCTCGCCGAGAACGGCCATTGGCGCTAGTTGCTCGGAGGAATTTGCTGGCGGTCCCTGGCCGGGGGTGACGGCGATGACGAACCTCGTTTGCTTACTTTCGATTCAGGAAAGAACAACAAGCCGCGCCAGCCCTTCCAGGTAGGGAAATCCCCTCTGATCATTCGCTCCTGCCGGGCTCCTCTCTGTAGCACCCCCAAACACTCCCCAACACCCCCCACCTTCTCCACCCAGCCACTCCCGTCCAGTTAAGTTAAAGCTCATCCCATTTTCGTTCTGGATCCTCCAGATTCATTGCTCCAGCCGCCTGCAGCCTGAACCTCTTTGAAACAGAAACACGCACATCCGCGCGCCCGCGCGCACGCACCCTTCAGGCAAGTCCTGGGGCGTAGTCCGAAGGCACACGAGGCAGCCACCTTGCTGAAGCTAAGCAGGCCTGGGTTTGGTCAGTGTTTGGAGCGGAAACTACCTGGGAATCGCATGTAGCCACCTTGATTTCCATGATGGAAGAAGGTTGGGCTATAAGTGTAATAATTATTTTTATATTATCCATCCAGTCGTGTCCGACCTTGGGCGGTTCTGTGCATCATCTCTCTCCACGTATCCCGATTTTGTACTATTTAAATGTAATAAACAAACAAACCACCACCCACCCTGATAGGTTGGCTAACCTAACCCCTTTCTCGAGCTGTATGCTACCACGAAACTGGTACACAGGTTCCCTTCTCCCTTTGTATTCTGGGGACCTTCACTAAGCTAACAGTAATAAATGATTTAACACTAACCCCTCTTTTGAGCTGCGTGCTAGCAATGCCGCCCGCCCTGCAGGGCCTGGTGTGCAAATTCTCTGCCGCCTTGGTATTCGGGACCCCCCCCCCCCATTAACGCGCTGCTCCCCGTTGTCCGGACAATCTACGTAAGGGCGTAAGCCTATGCATGTTGAGACAGAAGAAAGTCCTACAACTCCCAGCATTCTGCAGCCGGGAATGCTGGGAGTTGTAGGACTTCTGTCTAAACATGCATAGGGTTGCGTCCTAAGTAACGCTGCCGCCCCTTTCTCCAGCCGACGTTAATCTTTCGCCCGGGGGGAGAGGGGGGCCGTGCTTTCTGGAAGTCAGGCGATCTCATTCCCGGCCTCTCTGACTCATCTGACTGCAGTTGTTCGGTGCTGACGGGAAGACGCGTAGCCTGTGCTGCGATCGTTAAGGCGCTCTCTGCATCGTTGCCGGTGCGGGCTCGTGGCCGATGAGGCTGGCCGGGCAGAGGCGGAGTCCAGAGGCCGACAACGACTGCTTTTCCTACACAAAAGCAACCGAGCATCCATTGCTTTTCTTCCAGGCAATCACAAACCCAAATAAATTGTGAAAAAAGAGAAGCCCAGAGCTATTTTCCTGTGACCCCAGACCCATCTGAGCATGCACGCACACACCGTTCTTTTATTTTTTGAGCGGGATGTGGTGGTTGTGGGCAGCGGCATTTTTTTTTTCTTCCCCTCAGCAAGATACTGCAGTGGGCTTAGGGACAGAAAGCAGAAATGGGTCTGATAAAAATTCCCAAGCCCACTGCAATATCTTGCTCAGAAAAAAAATGCTGCTGCCCCACAACCGCCATGCTACAACCCATCAAAAGCAAGCATTCAGCAATCGTGCCAAACCACACTTTCCTTTTATGGGTGTTTCTATATTAAGCAAAACCCCCGCATCCCTTCCTGGAGCTTCCTGCTTTTCGTTTTTTTTTGCGGTTTCTTTGTGGGATTAGGAAGGGCTTCTTTACAAGGCAGCCACAGCTTTGAACCGAGGGAGTGCCTCCCTCCCTCCCTGGCATGTATGCAAAGGGGGGGGGACCCCAAAAAACCTCTGATTTCTGAGTAGACATAAAATGTAAGATTGTGCTGTAAATCTGGAACCCTTGGCCCACTTATGTGGGAGTAAGCCGCATTGAACTCAGTGGCACTTCTAAGTAGACATAAGATCACCCTGTAAGTCTGCAACCCTCGGCACACTTACTTGGGAGTAAGCCCCACTGAACTTAATAGGGTGCTCTGAAACAACAGAGGACGTTGCTTCTGAGCTTGGTGGGCTGGGGGATCAGATGTGTCTCCCTTCGTTGCAGGGAGGCATTTTACCCTCTTCCTCCAGTTGAGAAATGCAGAGGCAGGAGACGCAATCGGCAGGATTCTTGCCGTCGCTCCTGTCAAATCTCAACCTGACCCCAACAACTGAAAACAAACGCCCACAGCAAGTAGACACAGCGGTTTCTTCCGCTAGCAGAGAATTTCATGGGGAGGTTTGGCGCTCCTGTTCTGTGGGCTGGAAAAAATACCACATTTTTTGCGTTTGGGGAAAACATGAGATAGGCTGGGGGAAATTGCAGGAGGCGTCTTGGAGGTTAATGACATCATCTAAAGAGCCCGCAAACTTCCAAGAGAGAGCCATCTCAATAGCAGGATAAAAGCTCCGTGTGATGAACCCCTATGTCTGAACCAGTGCCAGCTTGCAAAACCATGGTTCATTGGGGAGTGGGCACCAAGCCAGAATATCAAACCCATGGTTTCAAGCTGGTTTGCAAAGGGTACTATATGGCAGCCTTCTCCAACCTGGTGCCAGTTGAGAGGAGGAGTGGCGCACTAATGGCTTGACCCACCCCGCATCCTTCCCAATGGGGGAAGGTATGGGGCAGGTCCACCCCAAACAAGGTGCTGGTCGCAGGAATGCTCCTCCAGCAGGCGCCTCGGTTGGGGCGGTTTTGCTGCACCTGGGCTTTCCTTGGTTGGTCCCTGACTGAAGTACCAGCTGTGCTAAACTGCACACAACTGGAACACACAAGTATAAATTATATAATATTGTAACATAAGGGGACAACAAACAGTGTGTATACAAAAAAGACCACTCACTTCCCTGATGCAACCAAGGTAAAGAGTCTTCTATGGCTACCTCACCTGCCTAAATTCACCACCACAGAAGCCTCTTTACCTTGGTTGCATCAGGGAAGTGAGGCAGCATTCTGTGGAAGAACGGAGGGATAATCAGATGTGAAGTCTTCCATTGGATAAACAGTGCTTCAGTTGGGTATAGAGATCATTTTCACTCCTACGTCTTTATCTCAGCCATGGCATTTGTATGATTTTCCCTTCTGAGGAAGCCTGTTGTGAAACAGGAGTATATCTGGATTCCTGTAAAAATGGAAGGCCACAGGTTCCACGGCGTGGTTCTTCCAGCTGCAATTAATTGCTGTTCGTCCTTGTAGCATTTAGCCAGTTTCATCTACATTTTGTAATTCTGTTCTTTGTATCGCGCTGTTATTTTTGTGGTCCTTTTTGTATACACACTGTTTTTTGTCCCCTTATATTGCAATATTATATAATTTATACTTGTGCGTTCCAGTTGTGTGGAGTTTAGCATTCCTGAGTTTGGTTTTGTTACGACTGGTGCCCTTTGCACTGGTCGGTGAAGTACCAGCTGGAGCAGCTCTAGCCAGTGTTTTGTTTGGGGACCAAATGATTTTAAAGGTGTGACCCCCCTCCCTCCCCACGGCATCCAGACCATGGAGGACCAGGTGTGTGAGGGGGTCACCTGCCCCCACTCCACTCCAGTTCCCCACCCTGCTGTAACCAAAGGTAAAACAGAAATTGTTGTTTTTCTTGGTATGTGTGTCACTAGGCAATTGCTTCCTCTGCGAAGATAATCATCAGCCATGACTGTCTGTGGTCTTCTCACTCAAGCTGAGGAGCCAGGTAAGTCCCCTGCATGCAGTTATTCAGTTAAGTGTGAGTAAAACTACTATTATCCAATGCTTAGAACTGAAACTGTAGGAAATCACAACTTCTGAAACTGGCAAATGTATTGCGTCCTACTTTCTGAGAGGTATTTGGAGGGATGCAAAGCCACAGGGCTGACCACTAATGGCCGCCGAGAGTGGGTTTCTCCAAGGTGCTCCCGAGCAGTGAATTCTGGAGTCAGGGCTTATGGACCTGGACTAGGCCAGGCACTGAGCTGATGTTTCCGCTTCACTGTTTCCTTGCTTCAGTGCCCTTGCGAAGCATCTCCGTGGATGTGGTGGTCCAAGGCTTTGTGGCTGATGTGGTGTCTGAGCTTCGGTACCAGAATGAGGAGAAGAACCCGGTGGAAGTCAGATTTGTCTTCCCCTTGGATGCTGAGGCTGCTGTATATGCCTTTGAGGGCCTGATTGGTGGGACGTGGATTGAGGCCCAGATCCGAGAGAAGAAGCAGGTATGCCAAATATAGAAGGTGTTAATGGAAGAAAACCTTTTAAGAAACCAGTTTTTTAAAGTCCCCAAAGAGTTACAATTCTAGTCTTATCTCAAACATATTTCCTAGCCTGTTTTCCATGTAATTATGTCCCCTCCCCATCATCCAATACAGGCAGAGCAGGAGTACGAGGATGCCCTGAGTGAAGGCCACCAGGCTTTCCTGCTTGGAAGAGACGAAAACACCAGTGACGTTTTCACCTGCAGTCTGGGTAACCTTCCCCCCGACGGGGAGGCCACGCTGACACTGCGCTATGTTCAGGCGCTGGCTCCAGAGCCTGATGGGGCCGTCCGCTTTGTCTTGCCCGCAGTCCTGAACCCCCGCTACGTGCCGCAGGGTAAGAGCCTCCTTCCAATTCCCAGTACTGACGCAAAGATAAAGTCACCTCAGAGAAGTGTCTCGCTGCCACCCAGACATCATTGCACATTGAGGCCTTCAAGAGTTGATCTAAGCTGCTGTATAACTTGGCACTGGTGATCCGGATGAGGCCTTCCATTCTATCCTGCCACTTTATATACAGGCTTGTGCCCCCATCACTGCCATATACCAGGCCCTCCAGGGAAGGGCGTGCCAACAGACAGCTCTAGACTAGGCCAGAGGGTTCGGCCTCATGGTGCCTGTAGAACAATCATAACACCAGCTTGACTCTTTCCTGCGAGGGTGTGTCCACTCTGTCCTATAAAAACAGCTTTGCCTGTGCCTCTCTCCACAGGGTCAGAGGGGGACACCGTGACCGAGAGCATTCCACGAGTGCCCAAGGGGCAGCTTCCGTACACACTTACCCTCAGTGCCAGGCTGGAGTCTCCCCATGGCATCAACCGTGTGGACTCAAAATGCACCCTTGAGCCCCTGTGCTACACGGCAGAGGACCATACCACTGCCCAGGTAGGACTACTGACAAACCGAGGATTTGGGGTTGGTGATAGCTTCTGAAAAGAGGTGTGTTTCTTCCTTTCTCCACTGGGAAATCCACACATCTCTGCACCCCAGCCCAAGTCATTGCTGTGGGTGGTCAGCTCTATATCATGGCCCCACAGTTTTCAAGGAAGTCCTTCGTGGTTATGCCCTCGCTAAGGGCATCAGCTTCCATGCCTTGAAGTTAACTCAGTAATTTTTCAGACGTAGCAGAAGTGCTGCCGACTAAATTGGTGAACGCTAGAAATGCTAGTATGGTGTGGGGTGAGGGTGCAGAAAGGCTGTAGCCTTGCCCTGGTATGGAGCAAACATAATTCAGTGGTACAGCACATACCCTGCCTGCCCAAGGTTCAGCTCTTAGTGCCTCTATTTAAAACAGGGGTATTGAACCTCAGGCCTGTGGGCCAAATCTAGCCAGTCTGAAGTCTCAGTCTGGCCCTCCATGATTCTCCAAAGGGCCCCTTTTCCTCGGCCACCAACAGTTTAGTGGTTTCCCAGCTTTTGCACTGGTTTCCCCCATTCTTAAAGGTTGAAATGCCTCTGCTGTGGCGTAATTACTGGCACTAAGCTAAAATATGCTGGTATTTTGGCCCTGCCCCCGAGAGCTTCTCTGAAACTGAATTCATCCCTGGAGCTGAAAGAGATTCAACAGCCCTGTCTGAAAAAGTCTCAGGTCTGGTAAAGATCTGCACCTGAAGTCTTGGGGAGTTGCTGCTGGTCAGAGTAGATAATACTTGTTGGGCTGGAACAGTCAAAGGTTGATGTAACTGTGGCAATATGCAGAACAAATTTCTTTGGGGTTCCTCTCCCTTATTGCAGTGGACTCTCCAATTTCATTTTACAGGATTCTAAATTTGACATCATTGTTCTTGCAGATGCAGGATTAGCCCCATTTCATGTACATTCCCTTCCATTTCTGTCCAACCCCAGTATTATTTAAGGCAGCGGGTGGGGATTACGGGGTGTCATTTGGTTGCTGCTGTTGTTAAACAATTGGGAGCTGGAAATCCTTGCTGATTTACTGCAAATCATCCAAAGATCTACTGGTAGATCCGGATCTACCGTCTGCCCAATCCTTCTTTACACAGTCTGAGCCCTCATGTGTTTATCTGGACACCTGAACTATACTGACTGTACCATAAAACTAGAATGAATTCAGAAATGAATGCCATTTTGGTGGCTAGGGGATTCTCTCAATAACTGCCTCCAGCCTCTCTTTGTTAGCTCCGCAGGAGAGTTTGGGAAGGTACTTTTTTGCCTGCTCTCCCTCCTTGCGGATGGCCCTAGATCAAGAGGGGACAGCTTGTTGTTTCTGCTCTTCCTTTCATTGCTCTAGCCCCCCCACGTCTCCTGAACCATCCTCCCATGTCCTCTACAGAAAACGTGGGAAGGCATGAGATACTGGGACCTCCTGGGGAGAGGAAAGCAAGGCACAAATAACCTCTCCGTGTTACTATAATTATTTATTTCATTTCTATCCTGTTGAAGCATTCTGGGCGGTTCACAAAAATTCATGTCTCCATGGTTGGGAGGATCAGTAATATCCAGGTAGCAAATGGAGCAATGCACACAATTGCACATGTATATAAAGTGCTTGTACAGCAATAAACGGGATCTGTACAGTTTTGAGGGGCCCAGTCTGTGTATGTGCAGCATGCTCATATGACAGGCGTGTGCACATGTACAACATTGGAAGTTTATTGTTGCATAGAATGGCCCAAGGGACACGCAATGCACAGGATGACACAGGAATACCTTCCCGCAGTGGAAGGTGCATGAGAGGAGGGCAGGTCTGTGCAGTAAATTATGGAGAAATGCACTGAGCAGTTGCCTCCATAGTTGCTCCAACTGAGAAGACAGTCATTGTTTATAAGTAATGTATTTCTTATATCACTCTAGCATTTCTCTCGAGGAACACAATTTGGGAGTGAGCGGCTTCACCCCTCAAGCAAATATTTGAAAGCAGATGAGGGGGAAAAATATTGGAGACTGAAATCTTGCCCAGCCTTCCATGTTTACTTCTCTTTATTATTCTCTGCTCCCAAAGGTCGCCTTGGCTGAAGGGCACCAATTCGACCGAGATGTGGAGCTGCTGATGTACTATGAGGATGTTCATAAGCCCAGTGCCCTGCTAGAGGCTGGGAAGCCTGGAGCTGCCTCAGGTGAGCAAAGCCTAAAGGGAAGGCAGGGGTGGGGGCTGAAATGCAAGGGTTGCTGGGAGGTGGAAGGGCTTCGCCTTTAGTGTAAATGCCTATTGGATCTCTCCTTTCCTCCTGCAAATCACAGGCTCACTGATGGGGGACCCAGCCCTTCTGCTCACCCTGTACCCCAGCGTCCCTGCCCCCAAACGTGTCCAGAATGCTACGGGGGAATTCATTTTCTTGCTGGATCGCTCTGGCAGCATGGATTGCAGCACTGGCAGTAGCTCTGATTCACCATCACGCATTCAGAGTGCCAAGGTGCCCGGTGGATAGATGGGTACATGTGTGGGGTGGGGTGGAGGCGCCTGTGCAAGAGGGACAGTGATCTGGGGACAGAACAAATGGGTTGAGTAGACAGTGGAGGATGAGATGGGAAGCGATGCCGGCACTAACATTAGGCAGACCTAGGCAGCCACCTCAAGCGGTGCATGAAGGGGGTGGTGAGAAGTTGGAGGATGGAGACGTCTGTGCCACGCAGCCTGCCCTGCACTCCCTAAGCTAGCCTGCTGCTCTCCGGTGTAGCAGAGGGCACTGTCCTGGTACTAGGGTTAAAGTAAGATTCAACCACCAGTCCAGTCAGCATCAGTCCTTTGCCTGAGACAGCAAACTGTCTTGGGCCAGTCCTGGAAATGAGCTATGGAAGGCTGGAGATGGACGGACCCCAGGAAACATTGAGGCTATGCAATGTTGAAAACAGCCCAAAAGAGTGGAGTGGGATATTGAGGGTGACTCCAGCTTTTGTTCCCTCCATCTCAGGAGACGCTGATCCTCCTGATGAAGAGTCTCCCGCTGGGGTGTTACTTCAACATCTATGGCTTTGGATCTGAGCATGATTCGTTCTACCCGTGAGTGTCAGAATTTCACGTGCATCCTGTCAACCATTTTGGTTCCTTGCTTCTCCAGCAGCAGCCTCATCTCTCCACATACCCTCCCTGAGGCAGTGGGAAACAATAAAGGGAAAGGGTATTGTGACTCATCTGGAGTTTTGACGAAGGAAGGATGAAAACCACAAAATGGTTTAACCAAGAAGATGAAAAGGAATAGGGAGGAATTCTTGGTCAGGCAAACCAGGAGGGGCCATTACACAACCTACCTCCTTTCTGTGACTCCCCCATAACCTCCTCCTTCTGCAAGGCAGATCCTCGACCACTAAAAATGCCCTTGTCTTATGCTGCTGCTACAATTCCTCCTCTCCCCATCTTTGCTTTCCAAGCCCTGTGGTTCCCCTCCTTTGTACGGTACAGAGCCCGTTCGATATTAGCAGGTTAGAATGGGCTTGAATCTGAGTGCATGGTGGGCTTGTGGCTAGAATGGCAATTATAGAGTAAATGGATGGCTTGGGGCGTTTGGGGCAGCACTAAATGGGTAGATGTGGCTATGAATGTAACTGGAGGGTGCTGGGCTGGGTGTGGCAGCATGTGGAGAACATTGGGAAGGAGCAAGGTGGAAGACATGGTTGTGCCTCAGCTAATGAGAACCTGGGACATCTACACCCTTGACCCCTTGGCACCCTCTACAGGCAGAGTGTGGAATACACCCAGCACACCATGTCGCAGTCCCTCGAGCGGGTGAAGAAGCTGGGGGCTGATTTGGGGGGGACGGAGATTTTGAAGCCGCTGAAGGCCGTTTACAGCCAGCCCTGCCTGGACGGGCATCCTCGTCAGGTATCAAGAGCTCTGTCGGGGTCCGTTTCCACTTCGTATTGTGCCCAGGCGTAAAGGAATACTGGCAAAGGAGCAATGGCTGCATGGTGAGCAGCATCAAAGTGTCAGTGTGATCTAGGATGAACAGCAAACACATGGAAGACTCTGCCTCCCAGGCAAGCCGACGTGAATCAGCAGCTCATTTCCCCAGACAGCCTCTCGGCTCAGAAGAATCTCTGTTGTGGGGGTCATGGTGGGGAAAGGCCCTGCTTTTACCTAGGGTTGGAGAGTGGGTGCCATGTGGCCACAACGAGTTTCCTAGAATAGTAGGGTTAGAGGAGCCTACAAGGCCTTCGAGTCCAACCCCCTGCTCAATGCAGGAATCCAAGTCAGAGATCCCTGACAGATGGCTGTCCAGCCTCGTCCTGAATGCCTCCAGTCTGAGAGAGCCCGCCACCTCCCTAGGTCATTGGTTCCATTGTCGTATTGCTCTAACAGTCAGGAAGTTTTTCCTGATGTTCAGCAGGAATCTGGCTTCCTGTAACTTGAGCCCATTATTCCATGTCCTGCACTCTGGCATGATCGAGAAGAGATCCTGGCCTTCCTCTCTGTGACAATCTTTCAAGTACTTAAAGAGCACTATTGTATCTCCCCTCAGTCTTCTCTTCTCAAGGCTAAACATGCCCAGTTCCTTCAGTCTATCTTCATAGGGCTTTGTTTCCAGTCCCCTGATCATCTTGGTTGCCCTCCTCTGAACCCTCTCCAGCTTGTCTGCATCCTTCTTCAAGTGTGGTGCCCAGAACTGGACACAGTACTCCAGATGAGGCCTAACCAGTGCTGAGTAGAGGGGAACTAGTACTTCCCGGCATTTGGAAGCTATGCTTCTATTAATGCAGCCCAAAATAGCATTTGCCTTTTTAGCAGCCACATCACATTGTTGGCTCATATTCAGCTTGTGATCGACAACAATTCCAAGATCCTTCTCGCTTGTAGTGTGGTTGAGCCACGTATCCCCCATCTTGTAACTGTGCCTTTGGTTTCTTTTTCCTAGGTGCAGAACTTGGCATTTATCCCTATTAAATGTCATTCTGTTGTTTTCTGCCCAGCACTCCAGTCTATCCAGATCACTTTGAATTTTGTTTCTGTCTTCCAAAGTATTATCTATCCTGCCCAATTTTGTGTCATCTGCACATTTGATCAGCATTCCCTGCACCTCCTCCTCCAAGTCATTAATAAAAATGTTGAAGAGCACTGGGCCCAGGACTGAGCCCTGCGGTACCCCACTCTTTACCTCTCCCCAGTTTGAGAAGGTCCCATTGATAAGCGCTCTTTGAGTCCGATTCTGTAGCCAACTGTGGATCCACCGGATCGTTGTTTCATCTAGCCCACTTTGAGTTAGTTTGCTCATCAGGATATCATGGGGCACTTTGTCAAAAGCTTTGCTGATGTCAAGGTATATGATATCTACAGCATTCTCACGGTCTACAAGGGAGGTTACTTGATCAAAAAATGAGATCAGATTTGTCTGGCAGGACTTGTTTTGGACAAATCCATGTTGGCTTCGAGTAATCACGGCATTGTTGTCAAGGTGCTTCCAGATGGATTCCTTTATCATCTGCTCCAGAATTTTCCCAGGGATTGATGTCAGACTGACTGGTCTGTAGTTCCCAGGTTCCTCCTTTTTACCCTTTTTGAAGAGAGGGACAACGTTAGCCCTCCTCCAGTCATCTGGCACTTCCCCTGTCCTCCATGATTTCTCAAAGAGAATAGACAGCGGTTCTGAGAGTTCTTCTGCCAGTTCCTTTATGACTCTAGGATGCAGTTCATCTGGCCCTGGAGATTTGAACTCATTCCAAGTAATTAGGTGTTCCTTGACCATATGCCTATCGATCTCAAGCTGCAATCCTGCCCCTTCAGCCTGTACTTCACCTTTGCCAGGGGGGGTCATAGACCCTCTTTTGGGAGAAGACTGAGCCAAAGTAGGAATTGAGCACCTCTGCCTTTTCTTTGTCATCTGTTATCGTTTTGCCATCCTTATTTAATAGCTGAACCACCATTTCTTCCCTCTGCCTTTTACTATGCACGTAGCTGAAGAAAGCCTTTTTGTTGTTTTTAGCATCCCTTGCTAACCTCAGCTCATTCTCAGCTTTAGCCGTCCTGACGCCATCCCTGCAATTCTGTGCTATCTGCCTGTACTCTTCCTTTGTTACTTGGCCTTCTTTCCACTTCCTATATGTGTCCTTTTTTGTTTTCAGGTCATCCCTAAGCTTTTTGTGAAGCCATATTGGCTTCTTCTGTTGTCTTCCACCTTTGCTTCTTGTTGGAATTGTTTGTGATTGTGCCTTGAGAATTTCCTTTTTTAAAAGCTCCCACCCATCTTGGACTCCTTTTCTCGTTAGCGTCGCTCGCCATGGGAGCTTACTGATCATTGTTCTGAGTTTATTAAAATCAGCTTTCCTAAAATCCAGGGTATGCGTTTGACTACATTCAGCTTTTGCTTCCCTTAGAACCAAGAACTCAAGTACAACATGGTCGCTTTCCCCCAGAGTTCCTGTAACTGCTACTTTATCCACTAAGTCATCTCTGTTAGTTAGGATCAAGTCAAGGATAGCCGATCCTGTAGTTCCTTCCTCTACTTTCTGTAGGAGGAAGTTATCCGCCACACAAGTCAGGAATTTTCTGGAGGGGCCATATTTTGCAGAATTGGTCTCCCAACAAATATCGGGGAAATTGAAGTCCCCCATTACTACTACATCATGCTTCCTTAAAACATTGGCTATTTGCTTTTCAAAAGTTTCATCCTTGTCTTCTCCTTGATTGGGTGGCCGGTAGTAGACTCCGACCACCAGGTTCCTTTTATTCTTTGCTCCATTTATTTCAACCCAGATGCTCTCGCTGGGGCGACCAAGCTCATCCTCCTGTATTTCTGTGCAGAGATATGTATTTTTCACATACAGTGCAACCCCACCTCCCTTTCTGTTCCTCCTGTTCTTTTTGAACAAGTTATATCCTTCAATTGCTGTATTCCAGTCATGAGAGTCATCCCACCAAGTCTCAGTTATACCTATCAGGTCATAATTTCCCTCTTGTATTAAGAGTTCAAGTTCGTTCTGTTTGTTTCCCATACTCTGGGCATTAGTATATAGACATCGAAGACCATGTGCTTCATAGTCTGGCTTTCTTCCTACATGTGTCTGAAGACTATTATTGGGCGCTATCAGAGCTGTTCTCTCCGTTGCAGTGCATGCGCCTATGTCCATTGTTACCCCCAACATTACCATCTCCCTTCCCCGTAGGATTCAGTTTAAAGCCCTCCTGATGAAGTTCTTCATGCTGTGGCCAAACACATTCTTCCCAGCCTTTGTGAGGTGCAACCCATCCCTAGCCAACAGCCCATCTTCCAGGAAGTATAGCCCGTGGTCCCAGAATCCAAATCTCTCTCATCGGCACCACCTTCATAGCCAGTCATTCACCCAGAGTATTTTTCGTTCCCTTTCTATCCCTCTTCTAACTACTGGAAGGATGGATGAGAAAACTATCTGGGCCCCCAAGTTCTTGAGTTTCCTTCCCAAAGCTTCAAAGTCTGACCTGATCTCTTCGTAGCTCCGCTTGGCGGTATCATTTGTTCCCACATGGATGAGAAGAAAGGGATACCTGTCAGTGGGCTTTATGAGTGCAGGCAACCTTTCAGTCACATCCCTAATCTGTCCTCCCAGGAGACAACATACCTGGTGAGTCCACGGGTCTTCGCGACATACTTGGGTCTCGATCCCACGCAGCAAGGAGTCTCCCGCTACTACCACTCTTCTTCTTCTTGTAGGCCTGGGTTTCATCGCCCATGTTTGATTGACCTTCAGCCTCTTTCTCATTCTCATGCAGGTTCCCCCGTGATTCTTCCTCTGCAGGCTGTCCTCCAGTCTCATCCACAAGTACCTGGAATCGGTTCCACAGCTCCACTGCTTCCACTGGTGCAGAGTGGCGTCTAGTTCTTCTGCTCCTAACTGTCACCCTTTTCCAAGGAGTATCCTCTATTCCATTTTTCTTCACCTCAGCATTTCCCACTGCCTCATCTTGCTGTTGCTCTTCAAGCTTCTGGTCTTCACTTTGCTGCTGTAGTTCCCCCATTCTGTCCAAGAACTCTTCGTGTTCTCTTATTCCCCGGAGGGTCGACAGTCACCGCTCCAGTCCTCTTACTTTGTCTTCCAGCAGTGTGATCAACTTGCACTTGTTGCAGGTGTAGGCCATGTTGTTCTCAGGCAAGAAAACAAACATTGCACACACCTTGCAGGTCACCACCACTGGAGAGTCGTGTCCTTCCATACATAGCCTCTTTTCCCTTTTTGTGTCTAGCTTTGTGATTGTTCTAGACTAGCCTGTGCCTGCTCCTCTACTCAGTAGAGGTTAAAAGCAGAGTCCCACTGGTGTGAAAGTGTGTGTTACAAGACAAATAAATGGAAAAAAGTTAGTTAAAAAAAATAAAAAATGTTAGGGGCCTCCCCCTTGACCTCCCCTGCCAAACTCCCCTGGCATTCCCTGCACCTCCTCATCCAAGTCATTAATAAAAATGTTGAAGAGCACTGGGTGCTCCTGTATCTGGTGGCAAATGATTGACTATCTCCAAGGAGGTACCCCAATTTCAGGTAGTGAACTCTGTGCTGGTGGGTCATCACAAGGCCAGAGCAGGCTTTGGGACTGCAATACCTGACGGCACGCCTCTCCCAAAATGAACCTACCCATACACTAGGTTCAGCATCTAAGGTCCTCCTCCGAGTGCCTCCTCCAAAGGGAGCTTGGAAGGCAGTAACGAGGGAGAGGGCCTTCTCAGTGGTGGCCCCCGATCTGTGGAACAAGCTCCCTGATGAGGTACACCTGGTGCCACATTATTATCTTTTCAGTGCCAGGTTAAGACCTGTCGCTTTTCCCAGGCATTTGGCAGCACATGATGAGTTTTAATCGGTCCTGGATGTGTCTTTAGCTATCACTGATAGTTCAATGTTGTTTTTAGTTATACGTTGGTTGTGTATATTGTCTGTATGCTTTTATGTGCTTTTTTGAAAATGGCTTTTAAACTTTTTAGATTGTATGTAATGTTTTAACTTCTGTAAACGACCCAGAGAGCTTCGGCTATGGGGCGGTATAGAAATGCAATAAATACAAATAAATAATAAAATAAATAGAGCAGGCTTTGATCCCACATCTCTCTCCTCAGCTGTTTGTGTTTACCGACGGAGAGGTGGAAAACACAGATGAGGTCATCGCTGAAGTCTGCCGTCACAGCGGCTCCCACAGGTAAGAACTGGGACTGGGAGATCAAATGCTCTCTACACCCTGGCTGGGGCTCCTTCTTTGACTCCCCCCCCCCGACTCCCAACAGGTGCTTCTCCTTCGGCATTGGCGAAGGGGCCTCCACGGCCCTCATCAAAGGCATCGCTCAGGCAGCTGGCGGCAGCGCTGAATTCATCACGGGCCAGGAGCGCATGCAGGCCAAGGTGAGCTCTCGGGAGCTCTGCCTCCCCCTTCCAGTCCTCTGCACTCCCCCACTTTCACCTGAGTTGTAGGTCGTGCACTAAATTTTGGTCCTCCCCTGAAAATGCAATTGGACTGGGAGATCCCCTGTTCCTCCTTGCCAAAAAAAATCAAACTGGATTAATTAGAAAGGCCTGCATGCAATGTGAATAAGCAAGGGGTTGTTCCTTTTTTGTTTTTTTTATCTCGATTTTTCCTCAGAGTATGAAAGCCGGGCCTTAAAGAAGTGTACTCTTGGATTAGTGCTTTTGGCTCAGTCTTCTGTGGTTTCCATGGGCTACCTGTTTTAAGTCTTGTGCAGCTTGGAACACCCAGAGTGTTACTTACATTTTTCTTCTCCATAAGAGTAATCAATTTTCTTAATATCTGCCATTTCTATAGCAATTCAACACTTATTTTCATGCCAAGGTAGTAGATAACTGATGATGGATGGATGGATGAATGGATGGATGGATGGATGGATGGATAACCAAGTTCGCTCTGTCTCCTCAGAGAGCTTGCAACCCATGTACACTAGATGGGGGAAATAGAGAGGACGTCTTATTCAGCCACACTTCTGGCTTCCTTGCACTCACTGCCCACACAGCTTCATGCAAAATCCATCAGAACTATTCCTCTTTTCTTTTTTGCTTGATCTTCTGTCAGAGCATGGAGGCCATGTTTTAAAGAAGTGTGCCCCTTTCCCATTGTTTCCGTGGTCTGCCTATTGAAGCCTTACACAGTCTGCAACACCCAAAACATTATTTATGTTTTCTATCAGAATACTCACTTTCCTTGACCTCTGCCATTCCTTATTTATTGTCCTCTGAATGCCAAGTGTTTTATAGAGCTAGTCTCTCTTCTCAGAGGGCTTGCAATCCATGTACAATAGAAGGGGGAAATAGAGAGGACATCTTATTCAGCCATGTTTCTGGCTTCCTTGCACACGCTGCCCACACAGCTGCATGCAAAATCCATAAAAACTAGAAGCTTACTGTGTTTTTTTCAAGCTGCAGGTTGAGTTCTTTATTTTGCAAATGTGCCGTTGGGTCCATTAGCACCCCCATTGTAAGATTGTCATCTTCCCGCAGGCACTGCAGTCTTTGAAGAAGGCCTTGCAGCCAGCATTGACGATGATCTCTCTCCGCTGGGACTTGCCCTCCGGTCTCGAGGCCGTGCTTGTGGGGTCAGGCCCGCAGGTCATCTTCGAGGGGCAGCGCTGCCTCATCTATGCCCAGATCTGTGGGCAGCATCAGGCGAGTAAACCCTAACCTCATTTCAAATTCTGCCAGTCTTAAGTGAGCAAGTTGTACACTTGAGATCTTGGTTCACTGGAGTTTATAATCCCACAATCTATTCCTCCTTAAAGGGACTTTTTCCTCCTCCTCCTCCTCTCTCTGTTATGACACCTTGTATTCTCCTGCAGTCTCCAGGCACCACAGAGGGGGCTGCCATTCTTCAGTACGTCTTCCAAGACCAGACTTTCACAGAGACGATGAAGTTCCCACTTCAAGCTCAGGAAAGTGACAGGTGGGACAACCCAGCAGCCAGTCTCCACCATGGAGTTTGGGCTAGAAATGTGACATGTGTGGAAATGCTGAGTGTGGCTGGTCAGGAGTGGGGAGTAGGAAACACAATTTTATTGCATATAGCCAGAGGCTGTTGCAACCTCTCAATCCATACATTACATGAATAAACTATCAAGCATTATATTATATGTTAACAATATCATATCCATCATAATTAAAATCAAGATTAAAATACCACAATTAAGAATCCAGGTGGAATCCAGCGGGGTGCTTATGACCCTGCCGGTTCTGTGGCGCAAACGGTGGGTCCCGCCAGTTCCACTGTATGAGCAGGACCCACCGCTTGTGCAGAAGAGATTTAGCGCTTTCCAAAGGAAGCCCTGAAATGAGCAGAAACGCTCATTTCTTGATTGGGACACGTCAGCAGAGTTCCCTTATGCGACCTCCGCTAACCTGCCCCATTCCAGAAGCAAGCATTTTTGGTTGTTTCCAGTTGGCTTGCTAAATCTTCGTTGCACAAGCGGTGGGCATCACTTGTGAATGCGAATTGGCAGGGCATAAGAGAATCCAGGGAGGTGTAAGCGCCCCATTGGATTATGCCCTCTGTATCAGTGATGATATAATGTAATTAGTATTAATCCATGTGGTTGGTGGGGAAGTGAGAAGTAAGGGTCAACCTAATGTGAACTCTGCGCTTGCATTTCACAGATATGTTTGTTTGCTTTGAAACAGTGGCTACGGACACCTCAGATCAGGATCAGGAATGCAGGAAATGGTTAACCCTTTCCTTCTATGCCACAGTCCCTCCAGGAAGGGAGCTCCCATTGGCACCAATGGCAAATTCCCTCCCAGGGGCAGTTTTTGTCAGGACTGTGAGGAAAGGGTTGTGTTGCAATGCGTGCAGTATGTTTCCTGCCTGTATTTGTAGAGCTTTAGAGAGTGAGCCTGAAGGCTAGAACTTTTCCTTTGAGAGCAGTGTCCTAAGAGGTTTGCCAGCAACGTTTCATGCCACTATTAGCTGCATCTCTTATCACTCCTAAACTGGGAAAACCTGCAAAAGCCTAATGTTTCTAACTATATTCATGTACATGCTAAGCAAGTTTCTGTATAATACATTCATTTAATCTCAGAAGTCATGCACCAGATGTAGATTTAAGCACAATTGCTGTAGGACAATCTAAGGCATGGGGAGACAACCTGGTGCCCTCCAGATGTGTTAGACTACAACTCCCATAATCCCTGACCATTGGCTATGCTGGCTGGGGCTTATAGGAGATGTAATCCAAAACGTTTGAGGGCACCAGGTTGCCTACCCCTAAGGAAAGGGCTCAGGATGACAACCACACTTACACTGACTCCTCTAAGTTAGTAATGTGCAGAAGCTGCCCTCTGGCAATCCAGTCTGTGCGCACTAAATATTGCTTTGAGATGGCGATCAAAACTTTGCTTTACCTTGGAGAATTTTTCTAGGAACTGATGCATGGATATATCTTGCCTTGAATTCAGTGTTGACAGAGCGGGGCTTTGCTCACATTAGCAAAATGATGGGACACTTCCAGGCAAGATTAGAGGTTTTTCTTCCCCTGCCAAAGCAAACTCACTAATAAACTTGCACATTAAATATTAGCGAAGACAAGACAGCTAAAACACAGTAAAGGCTGCGGCTTGAACAAGGTAGCTCCTCAGGAGTTGCTCCTTCCTCCTCAGGAGTCGCTCCTTCCTCAGGAGTCGCTTCTTCCTCCTCAGGAGTCGCTCCTTCCTCCTGAGTAAACCCTGGGCGAAAGGGTCTTCTGGCAGTCAGGCAGGTGCTCCAATGACTACTGTGGGCATCTTACCTGGTCCGTTGCAGCCAGTGCTCTAGAGAGCTGTGGGACAAGGGAAGAGACACAGAAACCACAATAGGGCTGAGGTCAAAGAGGGTCTTTGAGATGTCAGGCGAGCCATCCGTGCAACAGGACTTCTGTGCAGAGATTGGTGCTGCGGGATTGAAATCCTCTTCTACTGAAGAGGTCTCCCCTGGGCCTGGGCTGGTGACAAGCTCCTGAATTTCTGTATTTGGGGGTGCTAACACTCTCTTTGGTGCCTGAGACAAGGACCAGAGGTTTCACGCTGATCACATTTGCAAATAGTCCCCTCTTTTCTCCAGGCTCCCCGTTCACCTGCTGGCAGCTCAGGCCCTGTTGCAGGAACTGGAGGAGGCCGGGGAGAAGGAAGAGGAGAAGCAGCGCCTGGCGCTGGAGACGAGCCTGAGCTCTGGGGTGGTGTGTTCACAGACGGCCTACGTGGGGGTGAACACGGCTTTGGGCAAGCCACTTCAAGGGCCCCTTATCCACCGAGAAGTCCCACTTGCATGTGAGTAGAAGGAGATGTATGAGGTGACGGTCCAGATCACTGAGGAACTTGTGAACCGAACAGAGAGGACCTTCTTGGACAATTAGAGCTGGACAAATTCTCCTAGAAAGCAAAGTGCTTCGTATTTTTGGCTTTCCTCAGCTGAGCTGAACACAACAAAGAAGAAAATGCCAGCTGTCTCGACAGGGCTATATTGACCGCCATGGAAACGGCATCTACATTTCATGCTAACTAACCCGACCACATGGAGGCTGGTGTGAGCAGCTTCCATGTGGCAAGTCTTCCCACACCATAAGAACTGTGTGGAACATCTTATTATGTGGATGTATCCTGCATTGCATGAAGTGTGTCAATGCGACCGCCATGACTGGCAGAGGAATGGGCACTGGTTCATGTCATTCTGGGCAATCGGTATAGGAAATTGCTGTCACTACATTAGAAGCTGTGTGAGCCTCCGTGGGGCTGATAGACATAAGATGTGCTCTGGCCTCACATCATGCCGTGAAACGTCCACACTGGGCGTAGGTGGCTCCATTTCGGGGCTGAAGACCTCCTGGCTCAGTGTTGTCAAGAGGATTAGATAAATTCATGGAGACCAGCTCTGTCAATGGATATTACCCATGTTGTTAACCAAAATAGAACTTCCATAGAAAGAAGCAGTATACCTCTCGATTCTTGTGGAAAGCATCACCATTCTCTCTACTTGTGAGCTTCCCAGAGAAACTCTCTGGGCCCAGCTGGCAACAAAATGCAGTACTGTATGGAATTTTATCTGAATATTCAAGAGACCAATACAGATAACTAATCTGAGGATAATCAATTCTTATAGGGGGTAAGCAGGCTGATTATATCCACTGGCCCTGACCCTTGATCTCTGTTTGCTGATTGGCACTTATGCACAAGTACAATCAATGCATAGAGTAAGAGACTTGGGCTAAAGTACAGACCCACTTCTGTCTCCCACACCTGCATTGATCACCTCCCAAATGAGTTGTCTCCATGATGCTAATTAATTAGTGCATACATTTGTGCCTATTTCTCCTTCTCCCCTTCCCCACTGATTTGGAGAAGCCTATGGAAAATAGAAGATGCCCTGCTGTCCTTGTCTACCTGCTAGGGTGTAGAGCACATGGCCTGACATCTACCTGTTCAAACTGATTGGCTGCTTTCAGATGTAATACTAAACTGTGGTTTTCTATTACATGATTGAGCCTTGACCTTGTCAGCTCCCCATTCCCCTCTCCTCCCCTGGTATGGCCATGAAGAGATCAGAAGCTTTCGCATCTATTTTTAATTGCAAGTTAGCGATATGTCCAAATCCAGACAAATTGAGGTTGGTCTTAACTATGGTTTACTGAAATAAGCCAACTTCAAGCCATGGGTTATGAAGCTGGTTTGTTTCAATAGAACATAGTTAAGATTAACCACAGTTTAGGCTTTTGACATAATACTAAACTGCAGTTAATTGGAAATGGAGGCCTTTTGATCTCCTCACAGCTGCACCAAAGTAGGAGAGGAGAAGAGGGGGCTTACGAGCTCGAGACTTGAACAAGTAACACTAAGCCATTGTTTATCCTTATGAGTGAACCCAGCCTCTGAGAGAGAGACAGAGTCAGAATGGCACTATATACCCTGGTCAAACCAAGATATGCATTCATGTATGCTCAAAAACGTAAGGGAGGCATTGGGAAGGAGTTGGCAGTTTCCCTTGCAAGTAACCCTGATTTCCTTTAAGGAGTTGAGCCCTAGGATTGGAGAGCCATACTCCTTAGCCATCATAGGGACAGGGCAGGTAGCTATAGGATGGCGCTTTTCTGGGGAGCTTTAGAGCTTTTCTACACAAGGCATTTATTGTGCACTTGTGATTCCTTTACTCACGATTGTTTACAGGCTCATTAGATGATGATGTGATCCTCCAGTTTTGCTTCTGTTTTTTCAGAGCACTTTCCCAGTTTTTTTAGAAAGGGGAAAATGGGCTACTTTTTAGAACAGGGAAAATGGCACTCTTTCTCCTTGTTAGGGATGTCTGTCGTTTGCAAATCCAGCTCTTTTGGGGCCCGATGGATTCTCGCTGCTGGCTTAGCTCAGATTGCCTTTGCGAGCTGAGCTGTGTTTTTCCCAAAATCCGGGAACTTTTTTCAGCATTTTATTCGTAAATAGAAATGTGTACAAATCGCAGGTACAATTTGTGCAAATTTCTGTGTACAAAAAAAAGCTCGGAAAATCCTCAAGCTGGCCTGACTCAATGCAGATTGAGTCAGGCCAGCTTGCAGGTAAACGAGCTGAAATCCGAGGAGGCCGAGCTGATGAAAGCTCGGTGAGCTTCACCCCTTGGACAGATTCCTCTGGCATCCCTACTCTTAGTGTATTTCAGCCATTCCCTTGTAGCATAGCTCCACTTATGTAGTGGAAAAGCTTCTACAACTCACACTTAAGTAAGATCACAATCCTAGGCCTGTTTAGACAGAAAAAAAAGTCCTGGCTGGGGAATGCTGGCAGTGATAGGACTTTTTTTCTGTCTCATCAGGCCTAGGATTGTGACCTTTCTTAGTATGAGGGAAATGGGTGTTCACAAGGTCAGATGCTTGGGGGTCTGTTCCACTCTGAGCTCAGTGGAGGTATGGCAGAACACAAAAATTATGTTAAAAGAGAAGGGAGGGAGGGAGGGAGGGAGGGAGGGAGAAAACTGCTGTTGTCGTGGGTGCCAGGGGCGATACCCACTCATAACGCTGTCTGTATTTTCCCCTTACTCTAGACTGCTTTGGCACAAAGAAAAAAAAACCCTCTGCAAAGCGAATGAAACGCGCAGTTGCTTTTGGCCAATCAGGTAATGGAAGCAGTGCAGCCGTTTGAGGTTCTAACCCTGAATACTGTAAAGTTATATTTGAAATAATATAAATCTGGATATTTATTGGATTGGGTTGGGCTGGGTTGTGATTTCGTTTGTTGTGATAGATGAGGGTTGTTGTTTTTTCATTGGAAGTGGGCAGCATGTGGTGTTGATTTGCAGGGAAATATTAATGGATGGTGTAGGAGATTGATGCATCAGGTGGAGAAAGATGTGGTAGAGAGGCACGTGGGATTTGTGCCCCCTGAATTCCCATCCCTGTTGACTGAGTGCTTCATTCAACCCCTTCTGTTTTCCAGACTGTGGGCATGTCCCACCCATTCAGCTTCCAGCGATCTGTTTGGTGTGAGATCTAGAAAAGTTATTTTAAATTTCCCGGAAGTTCCATATCCCATGACTGGGCTGATCTATTGCAAATCAGCTGTAGAATGGTTGCCAAGACCTACCCCAGGCCAATGAACCAGAAATTCAAGGGGCTAGCCAGAGATGGGATGCAGTCATATATCTATTAGCTTCAAGCATTCAACATAACTGTAAGGAATTCCATCAACATGTCCTGGATCAGAAAGCCAGTTAGTGACAACAAGTAGGGCTCTTGGATAAATAAAGCCTTCCAAGGCAATGGAAAAATCGCAGTGAAGCTAAATCCCTTCTTTGTATCTTCCTTCACAGCACTGCGTGTAGAAGAGGAGATGCCTATTATGGTCTTAGGTCCCCATGCAGTTTGCACTGCATCTTCAGGTAACATACTTCAGAAGGACTGTTCTGTATAAAGGGGATCTAGGAACAATTTGCAGAAGTAATAGACAAGTCAAACAGTATTGTATAGTCATCGCCCAGGAGAGAATGAACTGTGAATTGTGTCATTTTACCACTGAAATTAATCTCTGTGCCAGGTAACTGGAAGGTGGCCAGTGGAGTAGGGAAGCCCAAGAATCTATAAACCCAATGGCATAATGCAGGCAGGCAGAACAGTTTTAGGTTGGGGTGCCAGATTCCTCCCCAATGGGACATCAGGGGTTTTCTTCTTCATTTCTCCATACTGGAAGAAGCACGAAGTTCCGTACCTCCTTCTAGCATGGAGAAATGGATTCGGCTGGCCCTGGCAGAGTCCCTGGCTTTGCATGGCTCCCAGGCATTCCCTGGACACCATGTGCCCTGCAAAGCTACCAGGCCCATGTTAAGAAGAGCAGCTGCTCGTTCCAGCATGGGTTGAGTCAGGTCGCCCAGCGTCCCTGCTGTTATCTCTGATCTCAGGGATGTGGGACGGCTGGACATAGCTTGTGGTGGGAAGAGCGGCATGGGCCATATAGCTTTGTGAGGTGCAGGGTGTCCCTTTCTCAGACTGAACAGCTGGGGTGAGGGGATGTGGAGAGTCTGGACTTGGCCAGTGCTGAGAAAAGTGGCCGCTGTTCCTAGCATGGGTGCATCCTGCCGCCCTGCATCCCCTGCTTTTTGCTGCTGGGGATGTGGAGCAACTAGACTTGGCCCACACTGGGAATAGCAGCTGTTCTCCCAGCACGGGTAAGTCCCACTACCCTGCATCCTTTGGAGTCAGGAGTTATGGTGTTGGTGCGTCCCAGCTGAGCAATCCCCACTGTTATCTCCAATCCTGAAGCCCACACCCTACCCCTGGGGAAAACCCCAAGAGGCTCTGCAGGCTGGATTGGGGTCCAGCCCGTGGGCTGCAGGTTCTATACCCTTGGCTTATCGTCTCACCCAGGTAAATTGGGAGAAAGCATAATTGGGGCTAGGGTTGTCTGGCAGGTGGATGAAGGAACTGACATCCATGCTTCCATAAGTAATCCAAAGGACCAAGGACTGCTATTCATTCTTTGGAGTTTGCCATTGCAAAAAATTAAAGAAGCAACATATTGGAATAACCCACCTGCTAATGGGAACTGGAGTGGGAAGATATAAAAAATCAGCAGTGCAACAATTGCACTGGTTCCCTGTAAGCTTCCAGAACCAATTCATGGCTCTTAAAATATAGGAATTGCCTTGCTGGTTCGGACCAAAGGCCCAGCATTCTGTTTCCAGCAGTGATCAGCCAAATGCTTCTGGGAGGCTCACATTCACAAAGCTGCAGCCTTCTTGTTTGTCCCCAGCATCTCATCCCCAAAAGTGTGCCACCTCTGAATATGGAGGCACCATTTAGGGTGCTTCCAATAGGATGGGTCCTAACACTAGCTGTAAGCTACAAGCGGAATGGCAGCTGACTTTCCAAACCATCAGAGATATTGTGCTTTCTCTGTGTGTCTATCCTGCTACGTTCCGTCCACACCAGTCCCCATAAAGTTACTCTTCTGGGTTTTTTTAACAGATGGGGTTTTGACATGGGCAGTCACATTTCTGGCAGTTGAATCTTATCACAGCTCAGCATACGTTCACTACCCTTTTCATCCCCAGTTTATTTTTAATCAGGCTTTTAAGTAGCACTTCAACATTTGCCTGAGTGCCTTTTTTAAATATTAAAATGACCACAAAAATAACTTAAATCAGGGATCTCCAATGTTTTTGGGCCAGTGGGTACAATATGGGAAATTTTATACTGGAACAGCGTTCAATATACAGTGATGTACGTGCTCTTTTACATTCTTTACCTGCTTCATGGAAATCAGCGTAAATGGATTCTCCACACCGTTTTGGCAGCTAAAAGACTGATAGTACAACATTGGAAGGATAAATGCTCATAGAATCATAGAATAGTAGTGTTGGAAGGTGCCTACAAGGCCATCGAGTCCAACCCCCTGCTCAATGCAGGAATCCGAGTCAGAGCATCCCTGACAGATGGCTGTCCAGCCTCGTCTTGAACGCCTCCAGTGTGGGAGAGCCACTTCCTATAATGCAATGGATTGAGGCCATTACAACACTTTCAGTATTTGAAGAGCTGGCATATAGAAGCCACCTTCAAATAGATAATTATTTAGGTATTTGGTCCACTTTTTTTTAAGCCTATGTATAACATGGTGGCAACTGGAAAGGTTTATTTTATTTCATTTTTTGGTATAGCAGTATCCCTGTATAACAATATAATGCTGCTTTTAAAAAAATATTATTTAAAAAAACCTTTATGATTACTGCCATTAACCTCCTTGCTAAAATGGTAGTGACAGGAAAGGGTTTCCCCCCATCCTTTATTTATAGATGGATGGATGGATATTTACTTACATTATGAAGGTATATAGTGCTATAACTGTTTCATTTCACTAGTAAAATGGTATTTCACTAAGTGTATTTCACTATTATTTATTCATTCATTATTTTTTGTGATAATTTTTGTGAACTGCCCAGAGATCTTCAGCTATTGGGTGGTATAGAAATGTAGTAAATATATAAATAAATTATTATTATTGAATTTATATCAGATGGCACTCAAGATAGCTAACAATAATAAAATACATATTAAAATAAATCTCAATTAAAACATAACATTAAAATTGATCCATTAAAACACATTCAAACCCCCAATAAAAGAAACTCGGCACCCAGCCAATGAAAATGGGGGTTGGACTCAATGGCCTTGTAGGCCCCTTCCAACCCTACTATTCTATGAAAACCCCCTTCAGCAACATACCAATTTACAGGCCTAAGGCTGGCCTGGATAAAAACCTCTTTGCCTGCCTGCAGAAGGCCAAAAAAGGGGGAGCCAACCTAGCCCCGCTTAGCAAGTAGCTCTAGAGCCTAGGAGCAGCCACTGAGAAGGCCCTCTCTTGTGTCTCCCACCAAACATGCCTCCGATAGCAGCAAGACTGACGGCCTTCCCAAAAATCTTAAAACCCAAGCAGGTTTTTTATGTAGCCAGGTCCCAAGTTGTATAGGCTTTATAGGTCATAACCAGCAATTTGAATTGTGCCAAGAAACAGACAGGTTGCAAGTGAAGCTGTTTTAACAAGGGAGTCATACGCTCCCAGTAACCGCCCCCATTCAGCAGTCTGGCAGCAGCATTCTGGATCCAGATTTTATTATTATAAAAAAAAAAATAAACCAGTGCCCACCACAAAACACTATGCCAAATGTGTGCCGAGGTATGATAGGTTAATCCACCTGACAGCTCACTGCCCATGCCATAACCTTACCTTTTAAAAACAGATGAAAGTGTGCGGCATCTACATCTGCGGAGAATAAGTTATTATTCTGTTCCCAATAAAGTTGGGCTTTCTGCAACAAGAAAAATGATGGAAGCAGCACTGGGAAAACCTGGGGAGAGGGCGAATTGATGACAATGTCATATGGGCACCTGTCAGGGCCTAGCTGCAGCACTGCAGTGGGCCTTGTAGTTTATATCTAGAATATTTACTTACTTACTTACTTACTTACTTACTTACTTACTTACAAACAATATTTGTATACCGCCCCATATCTAAAACAGATTTTGGAGCGGTGAACATAAAACGTAAAATAGTAAAAGGGTAAAAAGATTAAAACACCATATTAAAATTATGCTTTTTAAAAACAGAGTGCCAATGAAAACCATTGCTGGTCAGTTAAGGAATGCCTCCTGGAACATTGCTGTGGGATGTGATCAGAAGCAAGGCTCCTATAGCTAGAATTTGATCAGACCAGCGAGGGCCCTGTTTGGACAGGGCCTTGCAGGGTCTGGGCCTATTCAGCAAGACCTCTGTCCAAACAAGGCGTCACCGTTTGGTCCTCCAGCATTGACACTTCAACCTGGCCTGACCCTTCAGCAAACCCCACCCCACTTCTATCAGATTCTCAGAGAGAGCTTCCAGCTTCCCTCCTTGCCAAGGCCAACCAGCAGCTGGATGGGTAGCAGGGTGACTCCCCCTCAGCTCGGCTCTGAGAATGCTGGCAGAGATAAACTCACACAGATACAGACATTCCACAGGCTGAATAGGGCCAGAAACTTCCAGACAACTTCGGATCAAATTCTAGCTATAAACTACAAGGCCCACTGCAGTGCTGAACCTGGGCCCTAATAGCAGCCCACTCTCATAAAAATGTGAGTGTGCGAGCCCAGCCGCTGCAGTTCCATCTTAAGTGCCTGGAAGCAGCCTTAGTAAATAGCTGGCTAATTTCTCCATGAATTAGTCTAGTCCATCAGTGCTAATGGCCGACATCACATCTTATGGTACCCAGTTCCATTAGCACCCAGCTCTTACCAGTCTGGAGACTGCGTATTTTAGGAAGGCCCCCTCTCCTTTTGAGCCTTCCTATCCATTAAACATCTCACCAGAAAGAGGTGATTAAGCAAGAGAAGAAGAGAGAAGAGACTGTTATTATCAAGGGCAAAATATTGCAGCTGCAGCGATGAATTCTAGCCACATATATACATTGATGATTCTGAATGTGCCATGAATGTGTGAACCACCCTAAGGTCAAACTACATGTTATGTTAAGTGATTATAGCTGCATTTTATAACAGGCAACCCTGGGGGAAATGATCAGGACTGGGGAAGGTTAACCCTTCCCTCTTCATGCTGCTTTCCCACTTAAGTCCTTTGTCCTAGTGCTACTTTTTTCTCCAGAAGCAACTTCCTTCTGCAAATGTCACTTTGGGGGCCAAATAGCAGCTGTGGGAGGAGGGATTTTGGAGGAAGAAAGGGTTAATTCCCTGCTCCATAGTGCGAGTCTAGATCAGAGGGCTTTAGTGGATCATTTTTGACAGTCTGCCTTGCCCCCTGTAGATGATGAGCCTATCCCCATGGACAAGGAATCTCCTCTCTTGAGCCTGATTTCCCTGCAGAATGCTGATGGGTCCTGGCCTCTTGAATCTGGCCTGGCTAGCATCCTAGGCCTGAGTGAGGTTGACATCTCGAGTAAAATACCTGCCCAGGTGAGTTTGTGAGAGGGGTAAGGTTTGGCATTGGATTGAATGCCAGTAGCATCTACTGTGGGCAGTAGATGCCATTCTTCAACTGATTGCACATCTCCAGTTGGAATGGATTGTCTCAGGGATGTATTTATCTAGACTTACTCAAGGCAAGAACGATTGCTTACTATTTCTGATGGAATTTCCCAATGCAGATATACAGTGTCTTGCATAAGTATTCACCCCTTTGACTTTTCCACATTTTATTGTGTTATAACCTGGAATGGAAATGGATTTAATTGGCATTTTTACCATTTGATTTACACAACATACTTAACACTTTGAAGGTGCAAAATATTTGTACTGTGGCACAAAAGTTAATTAAGCAAAAACAAATTGGCATTTGTTGGTTGCATAAGTATTCACCCCTTTGAGTCAATACTTGGTAGAAGCACGTTTGGCACAACTACAGCTGTGAGTCTTTTGGGGGTAAGTCTCTACCAGCTTTGTGCTTCTGGATCCTGCACTTTTTGCCCATTTTTCTTGGCAAAATTGTTCAAGCTCTGCCAGGTTCGTTTATTTATTTATTTACACTATTTATATACCACTCCACATCAAAAGATTTCGCAGTGGTGAACAGCAAGGATAAAAGAATAAAACACCATGTTAAAACAGTTAAAACATTTTAAAAGAGACAAGTTCTGATAAGGCCAAATTTAATAAACCATGGCTGGTCACTCAAGGAAGGCTTCTCAAAATAACAATCTCTTCAGGAAGTTGCAGAAGGAACACAACGTTGGCGTGTGCTGACCTTAAAAGGCAGGGAGTTCCACAGGAAGGGGGCCACCATACTGAAGGCTCTTTTCCTGGTGGACTCCAACCGAGCCATAAGTCCACATGGAACCACCAAGAACCACCCTCTGATGACCTCAGTGACTGGGGAGGTTGGTAAGGAAGGAGGCACTCTCTCAGGCTGGATGGGGACCATTGGTGAACAGCAATTTTTCAAGTCTTGCCACAGATAGAATTGTCCTGTATTTGGCTCCATCCATCTTTCCCTCAATCCTGACCAATTTCCCAGGCCCTGCCGATGAAAAGCATCCCCACAACATGATGCTGCCACCACCACGCTTCACTGCGGGGATGGTGTTCTCAGGGCATGAGCACTCTTGGCTTTGTGCCACACATAGGGTTTTGTGGGAAGGCCAAATAAAGTTTGGTCTCATCAGACCAGAGAACCTTTCTCCACATGTTTGCTGTGTCTCCTACATGCCTGTTGGCAAAATCCAAATGGGATTTGACATGGGTTTTTTCCAGCAATGGCTTTCTTCTTACCACTCTTCCATAAACCCCAGCTTTGTTGAGCATCTGAGTGATAGTTGTCCCATGGAGGGTTTCTCCTATCTCAGCTGTGAATCTCTCCAGCTCCTTCAGAGTTCCCATTGGCCTTTTGATTGCTTCTCAGACTAATGCCCTCCTGACCACTGAGTTTTGGTGGACAGCCTCCTTTAGGCAGAATCGTGGTTGTGCCATATTCTTTCCATTGTGTAATAATGGATTTAATGGTGCTCTGGGGGATGTTCATAGTTTGGGATATTTTTTATAACCCAACCCTGATTGGTGCTTCTCCAGAACGTTATCCCGGAGTTGTTTCGATAGCTCCTTGGTCTTCATAATGCTGTTTGTTTAGATATACTCTCCAACAAACTCTGGGACCTTCCAGAAATGGGTGCATTTAATCTGACATCATGTGACACTTGACTTGCACACAGGTGGACTCCATTCAACTAATTAGGTGACTTCTGAAGGGAGTTGGTTGCACCAGAGCTTATTTAGGGGTGTCACAGCAAAGGGGGTGAATACTTGTGCAATCCAGACTTCTCAGTTTTTTATTTGTAAATCGTTTTGTAAAATATGTATATTTTTTCCACACTTCGACATTATGGACTATTTTGTGTAGGTCAGTGACAAGAACGCCTAATCATATCCATTTGAATTCCAGGTTGTAACACAACAAAATGTGTAAACATCAAAGGGAGGTGAATACTTACGCAAGGCTTTGTAACATGGTTAGCGCTAATAACTGTTTCTTGCCTTCTCCATTTTTAAGACTGCCATGCCTACAGTGCAAACACCAAAAAACAGTTCTGTCCTTAACCACTTGCCATCACCAAACCAGAATAGGTTGAAGGAAAATTATAACAACATTTTAATATAAATACTAATATTCCACACAGAATTAAAGCAATTGATTAGCAGTCAAAGCATGCCCATCAGTATATCACATATATATGGTCTCAGTACTGATTTCCAAATCAAAGGCTGTACAAATACAAAATACCAATATCCCAAATGGGTTTTGACTGATCTGGTCCTCTCTAGTGGGAGAAAATATAAACAATAATTACACCCTTATAAAAACATGATTTAACATAATGTTTGAATTCCTACATGGTACCTGTAAAGCAAAATCCACAATCTTAGAGATACGTGAGATAATATGTCATACCCAAATAATCAGATAAATATATACTAATAAAACATCAGTTTACCAGTAATTGTTATCTATACAAAATCTGAAATCCACATCATGCGACTGGTAACTGCATACAAGAACAGGGGGAAAGAACATTCCCTCCTACATTCTGAAACATGTAAAGAAATAAAACAATCCTGTGTTAATTTACAATGTAACCCACAATTTAAAAAAAACTAAAAGGATCTTACCAAAGAGGATTAATTCCTTCCATCCATTATGGTAAACAGCTGCTACAGACAAAAGGAATTAATCCTGTTTGGTGAGAATGTTCTAGTTGTTTTTGGTCGTGGGTTCCTCTTTGGATTCGTTGTGCTGCTTTCTGCATCATGGTTTTGTCATATGTTAGATATACCCGGGACATTACTGTAAATTAGCATAAACATGTTAAATCATGTTTTAATAAGGGCTGTAATTATTGTTTATACAGTCAGGGCCAGAAATATTGGAACAAGGATAACTGTTTGGCATTTGGCCTCTGTACACCACCACATTGAAATTGAAGTCAGGACTTTCAGCTGTAATTGAAGGGGTTTGACAAAAGTGGGGCACTAACCATTCAGGAAGGACAGCCAGTGGTATACACACACTCCCATTGTTGGTGGCTCATAAGTAATGGAACGAATGGCTGGCAAGCAGCTGCATGGCCAGGTGTGGCCTGTTTCCTAGGTACCCCATGACCAATCAAGCAGATAAGAGGCCTGGAGGTGGTTCTGAGTGTTATATTTGCATTTGGTAGCTGTTCACTGGAACTCCCAACATGAGGTCCAAAGAGGTGTCCATGTGAGTGAAGGAAGCCATCAGTAGGCTGAGGAAACAACATAAACCCATCAGAGAGATAGCAAAAACAGTGGGGGTGGCCAACACAACAGTTTGGAACATCCTGAAAAAGAAGGAATTAACTGGCAAGCTCAGCAACAGCAAAAGGCCTGAAAGACCACGGAAGACAACTCAAGTGGATGACCGCAGAATTCTGCTCATGGTGAAGAGGATCCCTTTCACCACATCTAGCCAGATCAAGAACACTCTTGAGGAGGTAGGCATGTCGTTGTCAACATCTACAGTCAAGAGATGGCTTTATGAAGGTAAATACAGAAGCTTCACAACAAGGTGCAAACCACTGGTAACGCTCAAGAACAGACAGGCCAGATTAGCCTTTGCCAGCAAACACCTAAAAAAGCCTGCCCAGTTCTGGAATAAGATTCTTTGGACTGATGAAACTAAGATTAACTTGTACCAGAATGATGGGAAGAGAAAAGTATGGAAAAGGAAAGGAACACCTCATGATCCAAAAGCATACCACATCATCTGTCAAACATGGTGGAGGCAGTGTTATGGCATGGGCATGTATGGCTGCCAATGGAACCAGGTCACTGGTGTTTATTGATGACCTGACTGCTGATAAATGCAGCAGGATGAATTCTGAAGTGTATAGGGCTATACTTTCTGCTCAGATGCAGCCAAATGCTGCCAAACTGATAGGACGCTGCTTCATATTGCAGATGGATAATGACCCAAAACATACAGCAAAAGCTACCCAAGAGTTTCTCCAGGCAAAGAAGTGGGATGTTCTTCAATGGCCAAGTCAGTCACCTGATCTCAACCCAACAGAGCATGCTTTTCACTTACTGAAGATAAGACTGAAGGCAGAAAGTCCCACAAACAAGCAGCAGCTGAAGGCAGCTACAGTGAAGACCTGGCAAAGGGAGGAAACTCAGCATTGGGTCATGTCCATGGGTTCCAGACTTCAGGCAGTCATTGACTGCGAAGGATTTTCATCCAGGTATTAAAGGCGATCCTTAAGTTTGAAATGATGTTGGTTTGTTCCATTACTTATGAGCCCCCAATGATGGGGGTGGTTCGGTATGCCACTGGCTGTCCTTCCTGAATGGTTAGTGCCCCACTTTTGTCAAACCCCTTGAATTACAGCTGACAGTCCTGACTTCGCTCCCATCTAGGTGTGTTTCCTTTCAACTTCAATGTGGTGGTGTACTGAGGCCAACTGCCAAAACAGTTATCCTTGTTCCAATATTTCTGGCCCTGACTGTAACTTATCCCACTGAAGAGGGCCAGATTGGTCGAAACTTGTCTGGGATATTTGTATTGTTAATTTGCACAGCCTTTGATTTGGAAATCAGTATTGTGACTATGCATATGTAATGTATTGATGTGTATGCTTGGACTGCTAATTGTTGTAATTCTGTGTGAATATTAGTATTTATATTGCAATTTTGTTGTGTTTTGGATACACATAATTTCCCTTCACACCAACAGTGCAATCATGGTTTAGCTTGTTGAGCAAAGGCAACACTAGGGAGACTTTCTTGTCACCTTACAAGCTGAGTGCCTTCGCCGTGGTTTGCACAGTGCAGACGTTAACAATGGTCAACTTATGCCCTACTTCCGGGAGGGACTGTAGCTCTGATAGAGCACTTGCTGGTTCAATCCCTGGCATCTCCAGGTAGAGTTGGAAAAAAGCCTACCTGAAACCTTGGAGAGCCACTGCCAGTCCACGTCAACAGGTCTGGGCTAGATGGACCAGGGTCTGACCCAGTATAAGGCAGTGTAAGAGAGAGCCAGTGTAGTGTAGAAGAGAGCCAGTGTAGTGTAGTGGTGAGAGTGACGGACTGGGAGCCGGGAGATCCGGGTTCTATTCCCCACTTGGCCATGGAAGCTCACTGGGTGACTTTGGGCCAGTCACAGACTCTCAGCCCAACCTACCTCACAGGGTTGTTGTTGTGAGGATACAACGGTGAGGAGGAGGATAATGTAAGCCGCCTTGAGTTCCTTGCGAGAGGGAGAAAGGCGGGGTATAAATGCAATAAATAAATAAATGCAATAAATAAAAGGCACCTTCCTATTTCCCTAAGCCATCCTGGGGACCATCTTCAAAGCCGATTTAGTGCGGAGCGGGGGCACTTCGAGGTCATATACGTCACATGACATCATTCCAGTCCACAGCCATCCAGCAGCTTTCGTCCTGAATAGATGCATTTTCAGAAACTCCTTTTCCTCCAGTTTTTTAAGTTAAAGCAGCCCTCAAGCAGTCCCGCTGCTGTGTGCCCCATCCCCCTGCATTCAGTCCTGGGTCTGCCTCTGTGATGTGGCTGTGACCTGGCAATGACATGGTCAAGTGATGGGGCCGCCCTCCCCCCCACAATTCCCTTTTTTTCCCATTCGCAGTAGGGGCTTTTGGAGGCTTCCTTTCCCAGTTCCCACTGTAACCTCTTTGCCCATTAACAACAAGCAGCCTGCCTTTCTGAAGTCATCTGTGAGACAGGGAGGGAGCAAGCAAGCAAGAGACAGCGGGGATGGTGGAGTGGGGAGCAAAGTAGCAGCTCCACTCTCCGCTGTTTCTCATTCATAAATCAGTCAGGGGAGGAGGAAGCCGCTATGCCCCGCTATCCTATAGGAGGGCAGCAAGTCCCATTGAAGTAAATCGCCATTCTGACAGGGAAGAATAGCCCTGTGGTGCTTTTATGCATGAGCGAGGCAAGCTAGTTAGTCCCATTGAAGTAAATCGCCATTCTGATGGGGAGGAATAGTGCTGTGGCACTTCGATGAATGAGCAAGGCAGGCTAGTTAGTCTCATTGATGTAAATCGCCATTCTAACAGGGAGGTATAGCAGTCTGTTGAATGGGCAAGGTGGGCTAGTTACAGAATTGGTATTACTTGCTCTCCCATTCTTCGGGGGAGCTAGGGATGAGAAACAAGCCTCTCTCATTTGCCGCGTGGCACTTCCTGGGCTGATGACATTCAGCTCTCCTCCCAGACTCTGCCCACCCAACCCCAAAGTTTCAAGCCCGTGACTGGAAAAGTGGTTTTTTGATGCTGTATGTCCAGTTTTCTTGTTTCGTACGTCCCTGACAAACCCAAGCCGATTTCATGAAATTCCAGATAATACCCCGATGCACTTTCATTCCGTTGTCATGTAGATCTGGTCCTGGTCTGTGGCCAAAGTGTAACCGCTGTCTAGCTATTCAGATGTAATGTTTTAAGATGTAATGCTTAAGCTACATAATTATTAAAGAATACAAAGCATGGTTAGCTGCAGCATTATGTCTGCACAGGTTCAATGAGAGACCAGGGCTCAGTGTGTCTTTTGTTTCCTAATCACTACCGCCAGGTGGCCCCAGACACATGGGCAACAGTGCTGGCCATCCTGTGGCTCCATTCCCATGCTGCAGGGCAGAGGGATGAATGGGAGCTACTGGAAGATAAAGCTCTCAGCTGGCTCCACGTGACCGCAGGTGAGATGTTGTGGGCGCTGGGCAGGGGAACCTGAGAAAGGGGTGAGGAAGAATGATGGGCTACAGAGACTTGAGCCTGAAGAATGAGGTTCCAAAAACAGTACCCTCTTCCCTGCCCCCCTGAGCCTCTGGTCCAATTAGTCTCCTGCTGCAGATACACTTTTCGGTTGAAAAACCTGTACGCAAGCAATTGCATCTGTAGTTGCATCCCAGCTCAACACTCCTTGCATTGGGGTTGGGATATGTTGTGTGTAACTCCAGGTCCAGTTAAGAACTGAAATTTGAAATTCCGGCCCAGCACTGGCATTCTCGTACTTTGGACAGGGTAGCATGACTAATCTCTCCTCTGGCCCGTATTGGGGATTTCTTCAGAATTAGGTATGGGAAGGCAGTGACCTATTGAAGATGGTGTAAGATAGGCAGTCTGTTTTGATTTTTAGAGATGGGAGGGGTGACTTAGGAGGAAAGGAACGGATGTCTTTTGGGTACCAGCGGCCAGTCACAAAAGCACGTTCACCAGTCCAGCTCAAAACAGGAATGCTTGCTTACCCACTGTTGCTCCACAGATGTTTACCTGCTTCCAATCTGCTGTCTTTAATGACCTCTCGATGCTTTGGGCTTGGGGATGAGGCCAGCCTAGGCATGGAACATATGACCTTGCCCCCTTCTTGCTAATCCTTTAAGAGTCTTTCCATACAATCAGTTCATTGCACTTAAAATGCAGCTTTGTTTCTCATCTGTCACCTGCCATTCACATTTGATGGGCCAGTGGTCTCACTCTAGATAAGGCTGCCTTATACATTCGCTACCCTGCCATTTTGTCAGCCATTTTGTGGGGGCTTTTAAAAACTGTGCACCCAGACACCTGCACTGGAACACACAACTAGCCAGCAGGGAGAGCGAAGGGGGAAAGTGAGGAGAACATCAACCAGGCTATCTCCCTGACGCAGAGACTGGTACATGTTGATGGGATGTTGCCCTGTTGTTATTTAAAGGGGACTTGCAGAACTCTTATTCAGAGGCTCAAATGGAGTTCGAGCATGTTTCCGTCATACTGAAATACTGTCTTTCTCTCTCACAGGGCTTCAGCTGGCTGAGTGTGTGAAGGCTGGTAATGCTCTGCTGGAAACCAATGTGAGCCCCCAGATTTTTCTCCATTATGTAACCTTTTGACTTGAAACGGAGTTTCTGCTTCTCTCGCGCGCACGCTTGTCTTGCTTACTGGACCTGCCTGCCTCTCTACAATTTACATCAGTGCCTGCTCCTGCATCGATTGTGGTTGCGTCTTACAGTGCCTTACTGCAAGGGTAGACAGAAGGTAGATTGTGGTCCACCGGTTGGCTTCCAGCAGGGTGGCTGGGCCTAGCAAACTGATTAAATTCATAAGCAACAGAACACACACAGAATCAATACAGTGTAGTTTTGCCTTAACTGTTATAAGATCCAAATTTTGCACACTTAGTTTTAACAGTTTTGCCCATTATCAGTAGCTTTTGGGAATCCAGATAAGGGTAAACAGAGCATGCAAGAGCAAAGTCATCCAATTCCTGCCTAAGGGTGCAATCCTATGCATGTTCAGACAGAGAAAAGGCCTACAACTCCCAGTATTCCCCAGCCAGCCACGTTGGCTGAGAAATACTGGGAGTTGTAGGCCTTTTCTCTGTCTGAACATGCATAGGGTTGTGCTCTAAGTTTCTTTCCTCAGTGATGGCATGCATATATTGTAACCCAAGGCTGTCTGATCTAGGGTGATCAGTCCCAGTCAGATCAGGGGCCACAAAAGTCTTGGGGTCATGAGGCTGCCCACAAGAGCTCCTCTCATCTTAAGCCAATTTATTAGTTCACAAAAATTTGCAAATAGAAATTGCACTTAAATTCAAACCAGTACAGACATGACATTTTGTCCCTATCCAGTCATACTTCGATGAGAGGCCAAATCCCATTCAGTGAGACTTTGCTCCAAAGAATGTGGGGTCCCAAGGTGCACGCCTTTCTGATGTCCTGGGAACTACGACAGGGACTTTTGTTATGCCTACTTGATATACATTTTTCCAGTTACCAGTTCACCTCACAGATTCTTTCTATTATTGTCCTGCCTTTTAGATGTTGACTCACAGTCAGTAATACTTATTGCTGATGGTGCAAGGACCCTGGGTGAAGCTTGCTTATTTCCATAGGATGTTGTAACTGCTATTTCGAGTTGTTGTTCCACAGGATGTTGGAACTGCTGACGCTAAAGCTACTGACTCTGGACAGACTGGAAGGGCCTCTTCACCCAGTCTCCAGAAGTGCATATGGCAGGATTTTGGGGACCCGCAATACTCCATAGTTCATGGCCTTGCTGGAACCCATCAACCCTCACACCACTCATTCATTTATAGTGTGATGCATTCAATGGATACATAAAATGTGATGCATATAATGGATACATGGTGATACATAACATGTGATACACAAAATGTGATGCATAGCCTCACAATATTTTCCTTCGCTCAAGATGGCTGCTACTTTCTCCATGCCTCACTTGCCAGATCAAAACTGAAAAGAATGGTTGCATCTTTCCCACTTTTTTAGGTGTTGAAGAATGACATAGCATAGAAGAGGGCAAAGATATATTACAGGAGGGTAGATTTGGTTGAACATTAGGAGAAACGAAACTTATTTATTATTTGTACTTATTAGATCAGTCTTCCCCAACCTGGTGCCTTCCGGATGTTTAAGACTAGAACTCCCATAATCCCAGACCACTGTCCATTTGGGTCAGGGCTGATGGGAGTTGTAGTCCAAAACATCTGGGTAGCACCAGGTTGGGGAAGCCTGTATTAAATGTTTTATATACCTAGTTGTACAAAATCAGTGATGCAATAAAACAAAATCCAACAATAAATCTTAAAAACCCAATCCAGCAAAAGCACCAATCCCAACATAATAAAGATACAGTACAAATCATAATAACTTATAAGAGTAGTTCAACAATAGAAGCAGTTAACAGAACGGAGAGCTTGGTTCTTCTTGCTGGAGGCCTTAACACAGAATCTGAAGAGCCACCTGGAATGACATTTTTCTTGGAAGAAAGGCAGGGTATAAATCAAATATCTGTTGGGGGTGCTTTAGCTCTGGGTTTCCTGCATCAAGCAGGAGTGTGGACTAGATGGCCTACAACGCCTTTTCCAGTTCTGTGAGTTAAATCCCATGTCGCATGAGCACATTTCTGCTCTCACAATGGGACTCCTCCTTGCAGGCCCCTGCACATGCCCCAGATTTGTTCCAGAGAGCCCCCCAGACCTCTAGAGAATAAAGGCTGAGAAGTGTGGGAGATGCAGATGTCAGTCTTGGCACAAGATGGAAATCAACAATTCCCTTTCCTGTAAATGCTTGCAGCAGAGTCCAGTGACTGGGCTAGATTAAACTATATGGAAAATGCACACCTGTCACCTGCTTCTTTCCAGGTGTTTTGTGTTGTTCCCTGAGGGTGGGGGACTGCAGGGGTTATTTCCAAGATTTACTTTCCCCAACCTCCTCTTCTGCTCCCTCTGTCCCTGTAGCTGCGTCAGGAGCAAGTCTTGTGAGCCAAGTCTTCTTTTTAGTTGAACAGTTGGATAACTCAACCCTTTTTTTCCTTTGAATTTGCAGGTGGACAATAGTGCTTCTTTCCTAAATACACAACTTGTACACAGGAGAATTTAAGGTTGTTGCAGTTTTGTGCAGCAGTCATAGCTGGTGCTCATTGAGGCTGGTGGGGCAGATGGGCCAAGGGCCCACCAGAGATGGAGCAGTCTTGAATCCCCAGCAGCCTGCAACCCACAGGGGAAACTGAGGCATACAAACTTTAAGATCATTAGTGCACTGTGGGGAGTGGGAGAGAGAATCCACGCATCTACACAAAAGCACTTATTTGGACCCACATTGTCCTGTTTCCATAACCTGTCCTATTGCGTAAGAAAATCAAGTGACATTAAGATCATGAGTG
Source organism: Heloderma suspectum (assembly GCF_057233095.1). Classification (NCBI taxonomy): domain Eukaryota; kingdom Metazoa; phylum Chordata; class Lepidosauria; order Squamata; family Helodermatidae; genus Heloderma; species Heloderma suspectum. Next base: position 86,534,033 of record NC_139463.1, on the reverse strand, counting down.
CAAAAGGGCGGGGAGTATTCACACAGCCTAATAATAAATAAATATGCCCAAAGCCACAGAGAAAAGCAGTCTTTGAAACTCAGCAGCGAGTTCTGAGAGCATCCAAAATCAACCACTTTGCATGTTATAATATCTTCAGAGCCACATAGAAAAGCATCCAAAATCCACCTCGAACATCTCCACAAGCGCTCCTCTGTCTGTATACCTACTCAGAAGTAACAGCAGGAAGCAGCACAGGACAAAAATTCAGCTTGTATATCTACCCACAGTTAAGAAGGGTTGAGTTTCTCAGGAGTAAGCCCGGTCAGCAAGTTCTGAGCATCCAAAACCCATTTCTTTGCTTAAGCATCGCCACAGCCATCCCTCTCCAAAAGTCCTCATAAATAACAGCAAGAAGCAGGTCAGTACAAAAAACCAGTTTATGAATGGCTACTCACAAGTAAGACGGACTGGATTACTCATGAGTAAGCATAGCCAGTATGTTCTGAGTATCCAAAATACACTCCTTTACAGGCGTATACCTGCTGATTCCTGCTGCAAAATCCATGTAATGTGCTCTGTTCTGCTTAAGAAGGAAAGAAAACACTACAATAGCCAGCCAACCATTTCCTCCTCCTGTGTACCTCGGGGAACAGAATTTGCACCTCTGATTGGGTGTGGGCATTCTCCTTGCTGCCCATTTTCTTTTCTGAATCCCTTGGATTCAGCCACCGAGGTGGGGAACCAGGTATGGCCTTGTATGGCAACCAGGCAGTGTGGGAGAACCTGACAAACTGTCTGGTATGGCAGAGATGACTGGAAAGGAGTAAGCACAGACCTCTGTTCCTTTTTGTACATGTGTGAAACCCTCCAGAGCACGGAATGGCTTGGGGAGCATTGCAGTCAGCATGATGCCTGCCACGCTGCAATATACGAACAAAATTAACCCTGTGAGTAACAGAGGGGGAGCGCTTTCAGGGATTGCTGCATGGAGTCCCCACCCCGATAATACCACATCTGTATGCAAGACTTCAATTTTTTTTAAAAAAAAATTTAGGAACAGCTCAGTTACTTGTACATAGAGGGTGTGCTTCCAATGCAGGACGTTTAGCGTATACTTCACATTTATACATCCCAATGGATAGATGAACGAAAAGGATGACCCTGTACGCACAGACAAGAAATGTTTGTTAAATTCAGGGGAGCACCTGAAGGAGAAAATGATGAGCTGCAAAATCACATCAAACACAGAGACCTGATTGCACTTTGGTTTGGTTACACTGTGACTAGTTAGGAGAGGAACTTAAGGGTTGAGAGAGGAAAGTATACAGTTCAGATCTGCCAGAGAAATGCTGGTTGGTTGAGAAAGGAGGGCTGGTGTTTGGTGTGCAGTATGTGGCATGGCTTGAGAAATCCCATGTGCTTGTGCACCTAAAACCTTTGGTGGTGGTCATGGAGGCATGGTGCATTGGCAGGAACAGAAAACAAAGGCTCGGTACCCAGGAATTTGAAACACTTTTACAGCTGTGGGGCAAGTGTTTCATGATGTAGACAGGGCTGGCTCGAGAGATTTGCTACCTTGGCATGGAGGAGGGTGTGGGGAAGGGGCAATGACATTACTGTATGAACTTGGAGAGTTCCCTAGAGCTGTTCTGCTGTTGCAGAGCTAGCCATATGAGAAACAGTGCAAAGGTAACACCCACTGCTTCAGCCTTTGAACTGTGCCACCTTAGGTAGCTGCCTCTTTGGCTAAGATGGTCCTACATTTAAGCTAGTTGAGATGGATTCAGATGATGCAAAAGCAACTACTCTGTAATTTTTATTTTGCTCTTACTGTGTAATTGGACTTGCACAGACATGAACCATATGAAAAGCACCATTTTCTTTGTCGTGCTTTTGGCAAGCAAATGTTTTAAGCTCGGTGACTACAGATTTGATTCCACAGGGCAGGGGAAATGGCTATGCAGAGTAGAAAAATGTTGCTTGAATGAGCCTTTTGGCAGTAGCCGGTAGATGGCACTCAGCACTTGGAGGACGTGGGAATCCCCAGCAATGGCACAGTTACATCTTCCTACTTAACGAGAGCACTGGTCGGGGCAGGAATACTTTGCATATCAAACTGCTGAGACACCAAAACCAAATGAAAAATCAAGTCCAACTATTCATACATACAGCTAATGTGGTCCACCAGTCGGGCTGAATGGGAAGTTTATGTATTTAGCTTTCCTTCCTTCCTCCCTGCCACCCCACCATCTCTCTTACGTTTCTTCCCGTCTTTAATTCCCTCGAATTTCCTCCCATTTTCCACCTTGGTTCATGGCTGTGCTCCCAAACACCTGTGAAGACTACAGAACTGGATCACCACACGCTGTTCCTGGGTCCCACATGTGATGGGTAGCTCTGCCACTCAGCTGACAGAAAGCAGAGTTTGCCAAAGGCCTTTGAGCTTTGGAAAGCTAATAGAGCAGGGGGTTGGACTTCGTGGTTTTGTAGGCCCCTTCCAACCCTATGATTCTATATATAGTACCTGACCCAGGTGAAACAGAAGAGGGTGTGAGGGAATGATTGACAGCTGAAATGTTAAACATGGAATGTTGGGTGGAGTGAGGGCTGCTGGAGAAAGTTAGAAGGGGAAGAGGGAGTTGAACTAGGAGAGGGACCATGAGAGGAATTAAGAGGTCATAGTTAAGTTAGGGTGGATTCCTATGCAGGTTTAGACAGAAAAAAAGTCCTACAACTCCCAACGTTCCCCAGCCAGCCATGCTGGCTGGGGAACGTTGGGAGTTGTAGGACTTTTTTCTGTCTAAACCTGCATAGGATTGCACCCTTAAGTCAGTGATGGGTTGTGAATGAGAAGGGAGGAAGAGAAGATACTGAATGCAGGGATGTGGTGTTTTAGAGCCATATTATGTATCGGTTATTGTTCTGAATATTGACCTATTAAATAAATATATGTTTATTCTTTTAAATACCTTTTTTCTAGTTGGGTGGATCTGAAGATTGGCGTAGCTCACCCCACATGCTAAGGATTGAAAAGGAGAGTCTTGCAGTTCTCTGTAAATCAGGAAGCGGTGGGATCTGGTACTTTGGTTTGCTGGGAAAAGTCTGGCCTCAGTGACCTCTAGGGTCTTAAGAGGGGACCCCTACATTACATCACATCAAGGCAGTGGAGGCTGGTGTCCCCAGTGTCAATTGGGCAGTGAATCCGCTCCAGGTTTCAGTCAAACTCTAAAGGGGCTATCGCTCCATTACAGTTCTGACTGGTTGTGACTGAAACCCAAAGCAGATGCCCCCACCCCCGCCCCAGACATTGGAGACACCAGCCTCTACTGCCCCAGGATCAGGTCATTTTGTGTTCTGAGCCCATTTCATGTGATTGCACTGATCCAAGTAGCAGGGAGCCAGGAAAGGATCACTGCATTTACAGTGGCAATGTTCTAAAGGCATGGGCTCAGCCCAGAAGGAGCTGAAAACATAGGCACAGCTTTTATTTCCTTCGTGGTTTCATTGGTCACTCGCTGCCAAAGAAGGGTCCATCATTGGTGCTTGGGTGGTCTGGCAGAGGACTCATGTCTATTGCAGAATTGGCTGGCACTCCCTTGGTAGTGGGTGGGGATGGAGATATCCAGGATTGTTTTTCAATCCTGGTACAGAGAGCTCACTTGCCGTTTAGGAAAGAGCGAACAAGCCCTTCCAGGTAGGAAAATCCTTTCTGTACATTACATCCTGGGCCGGCTCCCCCCTTTAGAACCCCCAAACCCACAAGCTCTACACACATACACACAACCTTCACCCTAAGTAAAACTCAGCCCATCTTCATCCCGGATCCTTCAAGTTCCTTGTCCCGCTCGTCTGCACTCTCAGCGTGTTTGGAACAGAAACACATCCATGGGCATTCCCTTCTCCTGTTAAGACCAGCTAAGCGGCTAAGCAACTACCTCTCACACTGCTAAGCCAACACCAGCCCCTCTTTCCCGCTGGCCCCGAAGGGCTTGGGGCACAGGTTCTCCTCTGCTTTCTCTTTGGGAGCTCCTTGGCAAAATACCCGCCACCCAGCCACCTACCTTCCTTTCTCCTTCACCGCAGTCCAGACAATTGACATCAGCCCTCCTCATGCTGGTGCCCTCCAGATGGTTTGAACTTCAACTCCCATCAGCCCCAACTAGCATGGTAAGGAATACTGGGAGTTGTAGTTGGGGCGTTCCTAAGAATAAAGCCTTTTCTTCTTCTTCTTCTAGCACTGTGACACCTGTTCTATCTTTGGGGAGCAGTAGGTCAAAATATCCACAGGGCACCAGGCTAGGGAAGTCTGATCTAGGGGGTGTCTCCACCAGCGATTTACTCCGAGCTGGCTGCATGTTGAGGTCATTAGAGATACATGTCGTCGTGGTCATCCAGCAGCCACCCCGAAGCTTATTAGGGAAAACCTGGATTTCCTGAGACTGCTTAAAGTCCGATTCTTAAGTTGGGTTCTCCTCGGTATAGTTGGTGTGTACCCCAACCCCCACATTGACCTCAGCTATGCTAGCCCTGCCCAGGGTTGTGCCTTTCACTGTGACCCATTCAAGGGGTGTTTCCTGTCCCCGGAAGTATGTTCTATGAATCGACTTAACATGAGGTGATGCACACCCTCATGGGAGTCCCGCCTGGACCAAACTTGGCTCCTATAAAAATGCAGGTAAGCCACTCTTCCCTTCTTCTGTTGCTGTGGAGTAATGTTGCTGCCAGCTTTCCCCACTCCCACTTTAACCACAAAGTTTTTGGGAACGGAGTCAATTCTGCCTGGAAGTCTGGTGATCTAGGGGTGGACGAGCTGAGTGATTGCCCAGGGCACCAAGCTGAGCTTGCAGAGCACTAGCAAAGGGGGGCAGCATCTGCAGCAGTACTAATAATGATAATAATAACAGACACTGCTGTGGCAGTGCCTCTAAGCCCAGGTAAAATAAGGCTCAGTTTGCCCATCCCTTCTTCCAAGTAAGCATGATTACATAGAGCTCAATGAATGGATATTTAAAGGGAGAGGCAGCAATGGAGCTGTTTTAAGAAAAAGGGCTGGCAAAAGAATTCTCCCGACTCCTCTGTTCCTGTAGCAAAGTGCAACTGGGGGCAATGAGTTACTTCCAGGTAGACATTTAGACCTCTGCTCCCCCCACATGACTTTCCTTCCGCCAATCAGTGCCACTTCCACCAGCCCGCAGCGAAGCCAGCTGAGGTCACACAGAATGCCAAATTGAAAAGGCCATCACAAAACAAGTATGATTTAGGGCAAGAAATGCCACACTAGCTACGTGCATGATCACACATGATCGAATTGGGGGTGGAGTAGAACTGGAGTAAAAGTGTCCTGTAGATACCCCCTGGAGCCCTGTAATATTGAAAACAGCCTGAAATAGTAGAATGGGATATTGAGGGTGACTCCGGCTTTTGTTCCCTCCATCTCAGGAGACGCTGATCCTCCTGATGAAGAGTCTCCCGCTGGGGTGTTACTTCAACATCTATGGCTTTGGATCTGAGCATGATTCGTTCTACCCGTGAGTGTCAGAATTTCACGTGCATCCTGTCAGCCATTTTGGTTCCTTGCTTCTCCAGCAGCAGCCTCATCTCTCCACATACCCTCCCTGAGGCAGTGGGAAACAATAAAGGGAAAGGGTACTGTGACTCATCTGGAGTTTTGACGAAGGAAGGATGAAAACCACAAAATGGTTTAACCAAGAAGATGAAAAGGAATAGGGAGGAATTCTTGGTCAGGCAAACCAGGAGGGGCCATTGCACAACCCACCTCCTTTCTGTGACTCCCCCATAACCTCCTCCTTCTGCAAGGCAGATCCTCAACCGCTAAAAATGCCCTTGTCCTATGCTGCTGCTACAATTCCTCCTCTCCCCATCTTTGCTTTCCAAGCCCTGTGGTTCCCCTCCTTTGTACGGTACAGAGCCCGTTCGATATTAGCAGGTTAGAATGGGCTTGAATCTGAGTGCATGGTGGGCTTGTGGCTAGAATGGCAATTATAGAGAGTAAATGGATGGCTTGGGGCGTTTGGGGGCAGCACTAAATGGGTAGATGTGGCTATGAATGTAACTGGAGGGTGCTGGGCTGGGTGTGGCAGCATGCGGAGAACATTGGGAAGGAGCAAGGTGGAAGACATGGTTGTGCCTCAGCTAATGAGAACCTGGGACATCTACACCCTTGACCCCTTGGCACCCTCTACAGGCAGAGTGTGGAATACACCCAGCACACCATGTCGCAGTCCCTCGAGCGGGTGAAGAAGCTGGGGGCTGATTTGGGGGAGGAAGGAGATTTTGAAGCCGCTGAAGGCTGTTTACAGCCAGCCCTGCCTGGACGGGCATCCTCGTCAGGTATCAAGAGCTCTGTCGGGGTCCGTTTCCACTTCATATTGTGCCCAGGCGTAAAGGAATACTGGCAAAGGAGCAATGGCTGCATGGTGAGCGGCATCGAAGTGTCAGTGTGATCTAGGATGAACAGCAAACACGTGGAAGACTCTGCCCCCCAGGCAAGCCGACGTGAATCAGCAGCTCATTTCCCCAGTCAGCCTCTCGGCTCAGAAGAATCTCTGTTGTGGGGGTCATGGTGGGGAAAGGCCCTGCTTTTACCTAGGGTTGGAGAGCGGGTGCCATGTGGCCACAACGCGTTTCCTGTATCTGGTGGTGGCAAACGCTTGACTATCTCCAGAGAGGTACCCCAATTTCAAGCATTCAGCTCTGTGCTGGTGGGTCATCACAAGGCTAGATCAGGCTTTGATCCCACATCTCTCTCCCCAGCTGTTTGTGTTTACCGATGGAGAGGTGGAAAATACAGATGAGGTCATCGCTGAAGTCTGCCGTCACAGTGGCTCCCACAGGTAAGAACTGGGACTGGGAGATCAAATGCTCTCTACACCCTGGCTGGGGCTCCTTCTTTGACTCCCCCCCAACTCCCAACAGGTGCTTCTCCTTCGGCATTGGTGAAGGGGCCTCCACGGCCCTCATCAAAGGCATCGCTGGGGCAGCCAGCAGCAGCGCTGAATTCATCACGGGCCAGGAGCGCATGCAGGCCAAGGTGAGCTCTCGGGAGCTCTGCCTCCCTCTTCCTGTCCTCTGGACTCCCCCACTTGCACCTGAGCTGTAGGTCGCGCGCTAAATTTCAGCCCACGCCTGAAAATGCAATTGGACTTCGAGATCCCCTGTTCCCTCCTTGCCAAGAAAAAGCAAACTAGCTTAATTAGAAAAGCCTGCATGAAACATGACTAAACAAGGAACTATTCCTCTTTTCTTTTTTGCTTGATCTTTCCTCAGAGCACAGAGGCCAGGTTTTAAAGAAGTGTGCCCCTTTCCCATTGTTTCCGTGGTCTGCCTATTGAAGCCTTATGCAGTTTGTAACACCCAAAATGTTATTTACGTTTTCTATCAGAATACTCAGTTTTCTTGACCTCTGCCATTCCTTATTTATTGTCCTCTGAATGCCAAGTGTTTTATAGAGCTAGTCTCTCTTCCCAGAGGGCTTGCAATCCATGTACAATAGAAGGGGGAAATAGAGAGGACATCTTATTCAGCCACGCTTCCAGCTTCCTTGCACACACTGCCCACACAGCTTCAAGCAAAATTTGACATCCGAGAAAGGTTTTTTTTTTAAGGTGCGGGTTGAGTTCTCTATGTTGCAAAGGTGCCCTTGGGTCCTTTAGCACCTGCATTGCAAGACTGCTGTCTTCTTTCAGGCACTGCAGTCTCTGAAGAAGCCCTGCAGCCAGCAGTGATAGGAGTCTCTCTGAACTGGAATTTGCCTTCTGGTCTCTAAGCTGTGCTTGTGGGATCAGGCCTTCAGGTCATCTTCCCGGGGCATCGCTGGCTCATCTATGCTCAGATTAGGGGTGGGCGGATCACTTACCCCGTTCCAGCTGGGAGGGTCCACGGGGGGTAGGCGATCCCTCCCTCCCTCGGAATCCATCCAGGCCAGCTCTGCTCCACGGTGATCCTGCGGAGCTGGCCACTGGCTCTGCAGCACTGGAGTGGGGTCCGTGGCGGAACAGAGCACAAACCTCCGCGCCCCTCCGGAATCCGTCCAGGCTGGCTCCTCCACGTGGTGATCCTGCGGAGCCGGCTGCCGGCTCCTCAGCTCTGGTGATACGGCCGGCCGCCATTGCCGTGCCGTATCACTGTGCTAAGCCTGGACGCAAATGGCGTCCACTACGCCATTTGCATCCCTGTTTTCACGCGATAGGCTACGCAGATTATATTTACGTAGATATTTGCATAGCCTATCGCATGAAAAAACAGGGACGCAAATGGCGTAGTGGACGTCATTTGCGTCCAGGCTTAGCACAGTGATACGGCACAGCAATGGCAGCCGGCCGTATCGCCAGAGCTGTGGGGCCGGCGGCTGGCTCCGCAGGAACACCACATGGAGGAGCCAGCCTGGATGGATTCCAGAGGGGCGCGGAGGTTTGTGCTCAGTTCCGCCACGGACCCCAATGGGGCCGGATTCTTGGAATCCGGCCTCATTGCGGTCCGTGGCGGAATTCTCCAACATCCCTAGCTCAGATCCATGGTCAGCATCAGGCAAGTAACTGTGGACCAGTCTCACTACTCCTCAGTTGAAAACAGTAATAGGCATACTCCAGAAAAGCGATGTTTGCTCAAGCTCCATTGAAAATTAATGGGCCTCAAAAGCTTACCTCCTGTGCACTTAAAACATATTGAACTTGATGTAAAGTGTGCTTAACTTAATTGACTGCACTCAATGAGTTTGGATGATGATAATTGTGTTTTGAAATTTACAAAGCAATTTCACATAGGTACTTACCTGCAAATAGATTAGATTTATCTGTCTTTAACCAGGAATATATTCTATTTTATTGCAGGCCGAATATAATAAAAACTTGCCAGTTTAACTGGAACTCCTAAATATTAATCAAGGAACAACCCTCAAAATCCTCTTTAAAACTGGACTTATTTTACAAAAACAAATCTAAAAAGTTAGAATAACTGTACACTGCATCCTGCCACAAGACTCTTTGTTGTTTTGCTGCAATAGACTAACGCGGCTGCCCCTCTGGAAAACCAATACTAATAACATCAGTCATAATTAAAATCAAAATTAAAATACCACAAATAAGAATCGGTATCAACAATAATTGCATAGTTGGTGGGGGAGTGGGGAATAAGCGCCAATCCGGACAATATATGAAATCTGTCATTGCATTTCACAGGAACTGCAGATCAGGATGGGAACTGCAAGGAGGAAGGTGGGGTTAACCCTTTTGTTCAACATCACAGTCCTAACAAAAATCCCTTCCCTTCCCAGAACAGCTATTTCCCCCAGGAAAGGGAACTTCTGTTGCACCAACAGCAACTTCCCTCTAAGGGGCAATTGTAATCAGGCCTCAAATGCAGAAGGAAAGGGTAAATCCCACGCCCACATGCACCAATCTCCTGATCCATTCTTAATCCTGGTTACTATTTTTTTAATAACTCCCCACATGCAATGTAATTTACACATCTCATATATTGTCTAAGTTAGGGGTGCCTAATGTGGCACCCGTGGGCCCCTCCAATAGCACCCATGAATCAGGTCCCCAATGTGGCACCTGTGGGCACCTGCAAAACTGTTAAAAAAAATAAAGAAATTTAATTTTTTAAAAGTTTTTCTTAATATATATATATGTACATGAATTTGTATATATCCCTAGCAATGAATACGTATGAAACACACATAACTTTCTAGCAATTATATGTAGGCTTCAACAAAAGTGGACTAAATATCCAAATAAGTATCCATTTGAAGATGGCATGTACATGCCACCCATTCAAATATTGAAAGCATTGTAAGGTCCTCAATCCGTTGCTTATAGGAGGTGAGTGTTTATCCTTGCCATGTTGTAATGCAGTCTTTTAGCTGTCAAAAGGCATGGAGAATCCATTTACACTGACCATTTGTTAATTTCCACAAAGCAGGGAAACAGTTTAAAAGAACGTGTACATCAGTGAATATTAAAGACTGTTCCAGTACAAAATTTATCTGTGTAATAACCTCCTCCGAAAAAGAAGCAACTACCGGACATTGCAAAATTATATGTTTAAAAGAAGCATGAGCCGCATTACACCACAAGCAATTAGCCAAATTAGACAATTAAAGAGATGTTGCAGTGTCCAATAGACATGAAACAAAAGTTTTTGCTGAATAAGACGCAGCCTAAGATCCACAGGCACAATAGGTAGACTCCAAAGCGGCAATCCACTGATTAAGCATTTTGTGGTGGTGCCACAAATTCCCAATGTGCCCATAGGTTCAAAAAGGTTGGGGACCCCTGATCTAGGTTGGCTGTAAGAATAAGCAAAGTGGGAATATCTGCTTATATGTTGTATGTTTCTTATAAAGTATGTTTCTTGCCCATGTTTGTAAAGCTTCAGAGGGCAATACTGAAGACTAGTCCTCTTCCTTTGAACGCTGTTCCCTAAATGGTTCATTAGTAACATTTTATACCATTATTAGCTGCATCTCTCATTATTGTTCAAATGGAAAAACCTACAGAAGCCTAACATTTTAACTATATTAAATACGTTCTAGATTTTTACTTACATGCTAGATTACTAAATTATTCAATCCAAGTTTGTGTATAATACATGTATTTGCTTTCCAAAGTCGTGGGTTTTAGATACAATTGCTGCAGGAGAGTGTTTGGATGACCATATTTGTGGCAACTCCTCCAACCTGGTAATGTGTGGAGATCCAGGCTGGACGCACTGAATACTACTTTCAAATGGTGTGCCAAACTGTGCTTTGGCCTATAGAATTTTGCTGGGAACTGGCCCATGGACATATCTAAAATGGCCACTGTGAATTCTGCCTCACAGAATTATGTGAGGGTTTTTCCCCACATAAGTTAGGCATGATTAGAGGATTCCAGGCCCACTCAGAGGCATTCTCTGTCAATGCGATCTCAATAATAAATATTCACATTAAATATTAGCAGAGGCAAACAGCTGAACGCAGTAAAGGGCTCCTTGATTTCTACATTTGGGGTGCTAACATTCTCCATGGTGCCTGAGGCAAGGGCCATGAATTTCATGTAGATCACCTTTGCCAAATGCTCCTGTGTTTCTCCAGGCTTCCTGTTCACCAGCTGGCAGCTCAGGTCTTCTTACAGGAGCTGGAAGAGGCTGGGAAGAAGGAAGAAGAGAAGCAGCGCCTGGCACTGGAGACGAGCCTGAGCTCTGGGGTGGTGTGTTTTCAGACAGCCTACGTGGGGATGAACATGGAACTGGACAAGCCAGTGAAAGGGCCCCTCGCCCGCCGAGATGTCCTCTTCAAGGCCCCATTATTGATGTTGCCCTTGCTAGAGGTGAGTTGAAGGAGAAGCCTGAGGTGTTGGCCCAGGTCACTGGGGGACATGTGAACCAGAGAGGGCCTTTTGGAGAATTAGAACTGGACAAATTCTTCTAGAAAGCAAGGTATGTAATATTTTGCTGTTCCAGTATGGAATGCGGACGACAAAGAGGAAAATGGCAACTGTCTAGGCAGAGCTATATTCTCACATCAACCATTGACCACAGTTGGTGCATTCCACAGAAACAGCATCTAGATCTTGTGCTAACTAACCCAACCACATGGGTTAGTTAGCTTCCATGTGGCAACTGCTCCCACACTGCGAGCGCATCATGGGGAACATCTTACTATGTGGATTTGTTCTGCATTACATGAACTGTGTCAGTGTAATCAGTCAGCCCTGGCAGCGGCATGGGTGCTAGTCCAAATGATGCTGGCTGATCCACGTAGGAAAAGCTCCACAAATTGCTGTCACCAGACTGGAAGCCGATTGAGCCTCTGTAGGGATGGTTGACAAAAGATGTGCTGTGGCATGGCCTCACATCATGGAATGCTGAAACAGGATGTAGATGGCTCCATTTCAGGGCTAAAAACCTGGCTCAGTGATATCTAGAGGATCAGATGAATTAATGGCAAGCAGCTCTGTGGATTGCTAGTATTATCCATGTTAGCCACAATAGAACTTCCACAGGCAGTATACTGCTGAATTTCCTGGGGATAGTATTGCCTTTCTGTCCTACTTGTGAGCTTCCCAGAGAAACTCTAAGCCCAGCTGGCAACAAAAGGCAGCACTAGATGGATTTTAATTTGAACCAGCAAGAGTCCCATACACATAACTAATCTGAGGATAATCAATGCTGGGGGGTGGGGGTGCAGGTTGATAGCACTCACTGGCCCTGACCCCTGGTCTCCATGTGTTGATTGGCACTTGTGCACAAGTACAATCAATGCATGGAGGTAAGAGGGTTCGACCAGGGTTATACATCCCCACTTCCATCTCCCGTGCCCACATTAATCATCTCCCAATTTGTTGTCTCCTCTAAGATAATTTATTGATGCATATATTTGTGCCCAATTTCTTCTTCTACCCTTCCCCATTGGTTTGGATAAGCCTATGAAAAAGACTGACCTGCTCCCCTTGCCTCCCCTCTGGGGTGTAGAGCTCATGGCCTGACATCTACCTGACATTATACCTCGGGCTCATCAGCTCCCCCTTCCCCTCTCCTCCAGCATGGCCACAAAGAGATCAGAATCTTTCACTTTAGTTTTTAACTAATCATAGTTTGGCATTATGTCTGAACCCAGATAAATTGTGGTTAAGTATGGTTTACTGAAATAAGCCAACTTCAAACCATCTTTAGGAAGCAGCTTGTTTCAATAAATGGTAGTTAAGATTAACCACAGTTTAGCTTATTGTCATAATATTAAACTGCAGTTAATTGGAAACAGAAGCCATCTGATCTCCTCACAGCTGCCCTGAAGTAGGAGAGGGGAGGAGGGAGCATGTGAGCCTGAGGCTTGGGCAAGTAACGCTAACCATAGTTTAGCATTATGTTTGAACCAGACCACAGAGAGAGTGAGTTAGGGCAACATCACACGCTTTTATTGTGCACTCGTGGTGGGTCACTCATGGAAGTTTGCGGGTCCTTTTCATGAGGTCGTCAACTTCCAGGGCACATCCAGAGGTATTTCCCAGTTATTTCATGTTAAAAAGATCCAGAGATTACCGAGCTAATAAAATATTCTGGATTTTCCTTACTGTGTATAGTCGTTGTTGTGCTATTAAAACAACCACTAGATGGTGCTGTTTCATTGAGGTCTATGGAACACTGAAAACTAAAAACTTATCTCTGCAATCATTTGCTCACCATCTAGGAGCCTGTGGTAAACACAGAAAGGCTCCACAATGGAAGGACTGCAGGGAGTTTCTTTAATATAGAGATGCCCTTCGAATGGCACTGCATGTCCCGGTCAAACCAAGATATGCATACATGCATGCTTTAAGAAGTGAGGGGAAAACTGGAAAGGAGCTGGAGAAATTGGGAAGTGACTCTAATTTCGTTTATGGAGGTCAGCTGTGGGATCTGAGAGCCATAATCCTCAGTCAGCAGAGGGACAGGGCAGGGCAAGTAGCTATAGCATGAAGCTTTGTGGAGAAGGTTTAGTCCACAGGAGCTGCTTGGATTTTCCAGTCTTGTACTTAACTGCGAGGGAAATAGGTGTTCACCGGGTCAGCTGCTGGGGGTGTATTCCACTCTGAGCAGAGTGAGGGAATGGCAGGACACAAAAATTACCTTAAAATAGAAAGAAAACTGCCTTTACCTTGGGTGGCAGTGGTGCTACTCATTCCCAACACTGTCTGTCTTTTCCCGATAGCCTACTATCATGATCTACAGCTGGTTAGTTGGACAGCCCTGCCCGATGACCCCTACGACTTGATAGGTAACAGAAGCAGTGCGTCTGTTGAAGATTCCCTTCCTAACTTGAGGGGAAGGTTCTAACCCTGAATGCTGGGGCAGGCGGGAGTTTCTAAATGTATATTTGAACTAATGCAAATTGGAATATTTATGAATGATTGTGTTTGGGTGATCTCATTTGTTGTGATAGTGAATATTGTTGTTTTTCGTTGACAGCCTGTGGTGTTGATCTGCAGGGAAATGTTAATGGGATGTGGTAGGAGACATGCATGGGGTGGAGCAAGAGATGTGATACGGGACCCATAGACAGAAGCCTGGGATTTATACCCCCAGAATTCCCATCTCTGAGGGCTGAGTGCCACATCCACCCATCTCTGTTTTTCAGACATGTGGCAGATACCACCAATTCAGCTTTCAAGGGTCACTTTGGGGGGTTTGTGTGAGGTCTAGAAATGTTTGCTTGTCAAAATGGAGCTTTTACATCTCTTTGAGATTCCATATTAGCAGCCATATCCCATGGCTGGGCTGATGTGTTGCAACTTTAGATTGATTACCAAGACCTACCTCAGGCTCATGAACCAGAAATTCAAGGGGCCAGTCAGATGGCATAGAATAGGATATATCTTAGCTTTAAGCATGCAATATAACATAAGGAGCTTCTTAAATATGTCCTGGAGCAGAAAGCCTGTTAGAGAGAATAGGCAGAGTTGCTGGATAATAAAAGCCCTCCAAGGCAATGGAAAAATCACAGCGAAGCTAAATCCCTTTGTCTTATCTTCCTTCACCGTACAATGTTCCCCTTGTCTTACGTTCCCATGCAGCGAACTCTGCATCTTCATGTAATCTACATCAGAAGGGCTGTTCTGTATAAAGGCGATCTAAGAACAGGTTGCAGAATAGACAAGTCAAATGATATTGTACTGTCATCGGCCAAGAGAGAATGAACAGTGAATTATGTCATTTTACCACTGACATTAATCTCTGTGCCAGGTAACTGGAAGGTGGCCAGTGGGTGGGAAAGCCCAAGAATCTATAAAGCCAATGGCTTAATGTCTGTCCCAGGTGAATTGGTGGAAAGCATCATGAAGGATAGAGTGGTCTAGCAAGTGGATGAAGGAACCGACATCCATGCTTCCATAAGCAATCCCGAGGATCAAGTACTGCAGTTCAATCTTTTCAGTCTGTCTTTGCAAAAAATTAAAGAAGCTGCAGAACACAGCAGCTCACCTGCTGATAGAAAGCAGACAGCAGGAAAATAAATACGATCTGCGTTGCCACAATTGCTCCAGCTCCCTGTAAGCTTCCAGGCCCAATTCATAGTACTGGTGTTGACCTACGAAAACCCTTAAAATATAGGAACTGCCTTGCTGGGTCAGACCAAAGGCCCAGCATTCTGTTTCCAGCAGTGATCACCAAATGCTTCTGGGAGGCTCACAGTCACAAGCCATAGCCGTCTCCTTCTTGTTTGTCTCCAGCATCTCATACCCAAAAGTCTACTGCAAGGATGTTGAGCCTCTTTCTTCCTGAGGGCTGAATTCCTTTTCGGAGCATCTCTCAGGGTCTGCATTCCAGCGGTGGGTGGAGCCAAAGGCAAAAGGGTCAGGACCTAAAATACCAGCCTATTTTAGCTTCAAGCTGTTACTGCCGGTCAGTAAGCCTTAGGAGAGGCATGTCAACTGTTTAGAGTGAGGAAAAAAATGCACAAAAGCCAGGAAAGCACCAAACAATCAGTGGTCGGAGTGAAAGGGGCATGGCCATCTGGAGAACCCCAGAAGGCCAGATGGGACCCCAGGCCTGGGATTCTGCACCCCTGTACTGCCTCTGAATATGGAGGCACCATTTAGGGTGCTTCCAGTTGGATGACTCCTAGCACTAATACTCTGTATGCTACAAGGAAACTTGCAGTTGACTTTGCAAACTTTCCACAGTGCACATCCCACTATGTTTATCCACGCCAATGTTGTTAGAGTTATTCTTCTGTCTTTTTTAAGAGGTGGGGTTTTGGTATAGGCAATGGGTTATCAGGCAAGTGAATCTTACCACAGCTCAGCACACAGTGATCCCTTCTACACC
This sequence comes from Heloderma suspectum, assembly GCF_057233095.1. Lineage (NCBI taxonomy): Eukaryota > Metazoa > Chordata > Lepidosauria > Squamata > Helodermatidae > Heloderma > Heloderma suspectum. The sequence goes on along the minus strand of NC_139463.1, from coordinate 86,518,247 downwards.
AGGCTTTTATTGTGTGCTCATGATTGCTCACTCACAGTAGTTTGTGGGTCCGACATTATCTTCCAGGGCTTCTCCTGTGTCTTGCACCCATTATTGTGGGAGGGTTTTCTTAACGAGGAAAGTCTGGTATTTTGTTGAATGCCCCTGTATTTATAGTATATAATTGCGCAATTCTGCTATACCATAGCGCCATCTAGTAGTTGTATAATGAAACATATAGAAAAGCAGTGAAAGAAAACCCCCAGAGAAATGCACCTGTAAAAGAGCTGAGCTTAATCCTGCAAAGACTCCAGAAGCAGAAGCCCCAGTAAAGTTGTGGGATAAAAGCTTCATGTAGAAATGTGCACTTACTACAACCTTTGTGGTGGGTGCCATTTTATCACCAGTTTATTTTACTTTTAATTGCTTTTTATTTATTCTTTCATAACAATTATATACTGCTGAAAATATAATCTCTAAGCAGTTTTAAGTAGTGCTCACTAAAACACGTAGGTAGCTATTTAAAAAAAAATATTAACATAATAACAAAACAGTTGTCTAGCTATTCAGATGTAACACTTAATCTATATAATGCTTAAGGAAAACAAACCATGGCTAAGCTGCAGCATTATGTCTGCATAGGTTCAATGAGAGAGCGGAGCTCAATGTGCCTCTTGTGTTCCCATCACTACCACTAGGTGGCCCCAAATGCATGGGCGACAGTGCTGGCCATCATCCTGTGGCTCCACTCCCATGCCGCAGGGCAGAGGGATGAATGGGAACTATTGGAAGCCCAAGCTCTCAGATGGCTCCATGCGAATGCAGGTAAGACAATGTGGACACTGGTCAGGGGGACCTGAGAATAGGGTGAGGGCACAGAGGCTGGAGCTTGGAAGAATGATGGGGCACAGAGGCTGGAGCTTGGAAGATGAGGCTCACTACCCCCAGTCCAACCAGTCTCCTGCCAACAGATACATTTTGGGGTGACAAACTTGTGCGGGGTGAATGTTTGCATCCCTGGATGGGTCTCAGCTTAACAATCCTTCTACTGGGGTTTGGCTGGGTTCTGGCCCAACACTGGCATTTCCCTATATTGGATACGGTAGTACAACTATTCTTTCTATAGGGTAACACAAGGATCTTTCCACACAAGCAGTTTGTTGCACTCAAAATGCAGCTTTGTATCTCATCTGTTGCATGCCATCCACATTCAGGGGATCAATGGTTTGATTCTAGACAAGGCTGCCTTATGCATTCATACAAAATGCTTTCCATTTTACAAACGTTTTTGGTTTGGCTTAAAAAAAAAATAGTTTTCTCTCTCAATATTTCCCAGGCTGGTCCTCATGCACTGGAACGCTCAGCTAGCCAGTCAAATTGGAAGGAGAGGGGAGGGGAGAGGGAAAAGTGGGGAGAACAGCAACAAGGGTATCTCCCTCTCATAGAGACTGTTACATTTGTTGCACTGCTGTTATTTACAGAACCCTTGTTCAGAGGCTAAAATGAGGTTGGAGCATGTTCTGGTTGTTCTGAAAGTTCCAATATTGTCTTTCTCTATTGCAGGGCCTCAGATGGCTGTGTGTGTAAAAGCTGACAATCTCCTGCTGGGAACTAGTGTGACACCCCCCGCCCCCCAATGTTTGGGCTCTGGCCTCCATTATGTAACCTTGTGACCTTAAATGGAGTTTCTGCTTCTCTCCCACACACACTCTTTTTGCCTGCTGGACCTGCCTTTCTACAACTACATCAGTGCTTCCTCCTGCCTGAATTGCCATTGTTTCTTACAGTGCCTTAATGCAAGGGTGAGTAGAAGGTAGATTGTGGTCCACCAGTTGGCTACTGGCTTTTTCTGGTGGGCCACCTAGCACCTGGTGCATACTGTTATTTTTGCACAGTGCTTGACTCAGTGTACCGTGGGTGGACCAAGCCAACTGCTTAAATTCATAAGCAAGAGAGCATCGTCAGAATCACCACAGAGTAGGTATGCCTTAACTTTTATATGAGCCAGAACTTGCATGCTTAATTTTAACAGTTCTGCACATATCAGTAGCTTTTGGGAATCTAGTAGCATGCAAGAGTGAAATCATCTTCCCTACCTGCTTTCCTCACTGATGACATAACACTATTTGTCCTTGCTTAGGATGGCTGCTACTTCCTCCAGCCCCCATATGCCATATCTCAGCAAGCCTCTACTTCTTTTCCCAGTACTCCACATAGAATCATGTTTCATGAAAAGTGGAGAGAACAGTTGCATCTTTACCACTTTTCTAGGTGTTGAGGAACGACGTCAGTAGGCTGTCACACAAAATCGGACAAAGATGTGTTCTCTGCTGCCCAGAGGGCAAGGCTAAAATAAAATGTATTTTTCTCCTATTTTGTCTATTGGTTGGTTGATTTTGTCCTATTTATTATTTATGGTTATTAGATGTCTTTTAACTATCATAGGCATGAGACAACCTTGATTAAAATAGATCAGTGATACAGTAAAAAGAATCCAACCCCTCCACAATAAAAATGCAGTACACATCACAGTCATTTCTTAAACATAAGAGTAGTTCAGGAATGGAAAGGGGGAGGGGACTGCCATCTGTGTGGGATGCTCTAGCTCTGGATTTCCTGCATTGGGGAGGGGGTTATACACTAGATGGCCTACGGGGACCCCAGTGGTCTAGTGGTAAATTTTGAAGTGCAGGCACTCATCTTGACAGCCCCCATAGCCTCGCCCCCAAGGAGAGTCCAAAATTGCAGGCAGCTGTGTTGATCCCTGTCAACATATCAGTTCTAGGAGTTTTCAGCTGCTAGGAGCAGGTCATTTGTAAATCTAATGAGTCTTAATTGCCCATTCCATTCCAAGCCATCCCGAAAGACTTTATATTACAACAAGGAACAATATATTATTGCTGGTGTAGTAGTTAAAGTGTTGGACTGGGGGGTTCTTTACACATGCTCCCCCATTGCTTTTTTGGGGAGGGATTTCCTTTCTGTGCAAGTTCTATATGTTTCATTAAACAGCCACTAGATCACAGAATCATAGAATAGTAGGGTTGGAAGGGGCCTACAAGGCCATCGAGTCCAACCCCCTGCTCAATGCAGGAATCCAAATCAAAGCATCCCTGACAGATGACTATCCATCCTCATCTTGAATGCCTCCAGTGTGGGAGAGCCCACTACCTCCCTAGGTAATTGGTTCCATTGTCGTATTGCTCTAACAGGCAGGAAGTTTTTCCTGATGTTCAGCCGGAATCTGGCTTCCTGTAACTTGAGCCCATTCTTCCATGTCCTGCACTCTGAGATGATCAAGAAGAGATCGTGGCCTTCCTCTCTGTGACAACCTTTCAAGTACTTGAAGAGCACTATCATATCTCCCCTCAGTCTTCTCTTCTCAAGGCTAAACATGCCCAGTTCTTTCAGTCTCCCTTCATAGGGCTCGATGGCACTGTGGTGTAACACAATTGCACACTTTATACACAGCAATATCACACGACCCAGATTTAATACCACTTTTTCCCCCTTAAGGGGAAATCCGTGACATTGGTCACAAAGGACGGGAGAGGCCCTGGAGGTTGACGGCGTCGTATAAAGGACCCACAAACTTCCATGAGTGACTAATCATGAACACATGATAAAAGCCTCGTGTAGAGAAGCCCTGGGACTTGGGTTCTAGTCCCCACTTGGCCATGAAGCTCACTGCGTAACCTTCTGTGAGTCACTGACTCTTAGCCTAACCTACCTAACTGGTTTGTTGTGAGGATAAAATGGAGAAGAGGGAGATAATGCATGCTGCTTTGAGCTCCTTCAAGGAAAAGTGGGATATAAATGTAACAAATAGATAAATTCTGTGAGGATTGCAGCTAGGCTCAATGGGAACAGGGAATTCTGAGGGGTGGCAGATGACATCAGCATCCATGCTAATAAAAATGGTGGTGCTACATCCCTGTGAGCAATGTCTCCACTACACCACTGAGAGCCCTTCCAAATCTGTCCTTCTATATATATAGGATATATAGATATAAAGCCTGAGGGGAGGTATAGATGTGAACTTTAGTCTTGGCATACAGTGGAAATAAACCATTGCCTTTGCTATACCAAAGTGCATACTTGAGGCAGAGCCCAGTCACTGGGCCAGATTAAACATGAAAAATGTCTGTCAATCTGCTTCTCTTTCTATTATTTCCTGAGGGTGGGAGACTGCAGGGGTTACTTACTTCCCACATCTTCTTATACTGACCTGTGTGTCCCTATAGCAGGGTCAGGAACAAGTCCTGCTGATAAGTCATCTTTCTAGTTAAGCAGCTGGGGAAAAGGGTTTTGTTTTCTTGATTTTGCAGGTGAGCAAATAGTACTTGAGACTCTTTCCTAAATACACGGCTTGATGTACAGACGATAATTCACAATTGTTGCCCTTTCGTGCAAGAATCATTCTTTTTTAATAACAAGAAAAGTTTGGGAACAGCTCGGATATTTGCATAGAAAAGGTGTGTTTCAAATGCAAGGAGCTTGGTATGCACATCACACTCGTATGTCCCAATGCATAGGTGGACAGAAAGAATGACTGCAGAATGACCCCATGCACACACTTAATTTGTGTCTAATAGTGGGGAGCACTGGAAGGAACAAATGATGGGCTGCAAATGCGCTATAAGCAGCATGACTTGATGCCAGGTGAGATAGAAAAATAGTGTTGGTTCCACTGTGACAGGTTAGGAAAGGAACCTGGGGGATGGAGGAGGAAAGTAACCAGTTCTGATATGCTATGGGGCACTGGATTTATTACAGGTGTATTCTGGGTGATTCAGTAGGAGAAGCGGTGTCTGGTGTGATGTGTATTGCATGGCTGGAAAGATCCCATGTGCTTGAGCACCCAAAACTTTTGGTGATGGCCACAGAGGCTGAGTGCATTTCATAGAATCTTAGAATAGTAGGGTTGGAAGAGGCCTACAAGACCATCAAGTCCAACTCCCTGCTCAATGCAGGAATCCAAGTCAGAGCATCCCTGACAGATGGCTGTCCAGCCTCGTCTTGAATGCCTCCAGTGTGGGAGAGCCCACCACCTCCCTAGGTCATTGGTTCCATTGTCGTATTGCTCTAACAGTCAGGAATTTTTTCCTGATGTTCAGCCAGAATCTGGCTTCATGTAACTTGAGCCCATTATTCCGTGTCCTGCACGCTGGGATGATCGAGAAGAGATCCTGGCCTTCCTCTCTGTGACAACCTTTCAAGTACTTGAAGAACACTATTGTATCTCCCCTCAGTCTTCTCTTCTCAAGGCTAAACATGCCCTGTTCTTTCAGTCTCTCCTCATAGGGCTTTGTTTCCAGTCCCCTGATCATATTTGTTGCCCTCCTCTGAACCCTCTCCAGCTTGTCTGCATCCTTCTTAAAGAGCAGCGGCCAGAACTGGACACAGCACTCCAGATGAGGCCTAGCTAGTGCTGAGTAGAGGGGAACTAGTACATCCCGGGATTTTGAATCTATGCTTGTAGTAACACAGCCCAAAATAGCATTTGCCTTTTTTGCAGCCACCATGACATTGTTGGCTCATATTCAGCTTGCGATCGACAACAATTCCAAGATCCTTCTCGCTTGTAGTGTTGATGAGCCACGTATCCCCCATCTTGTAACTGTGCATTTGGTTTCTTTTTCCTAGGTGCAGAACTTGGCATTTATCCCTATTAAATTTCATTCTGTTGTTTTCTGCCCATTTGCAGAAACACACAACACAGGTGATATCCAGGAATCTTTTACAGCCATGGAGGCAAGTGGTTCAAGATTTCTGCTTCAATAGGCAGGGAGAAGAGTATGTAGAAGGGACAGTGACACTGTGATATTAACTTGGGGTGTTCCCTAGAACCCTTCTAATGTCGCAGAGCTGGCCATGCTGGAAATAATGCAAAGGTAAGACTCATCCACTGCTTCAGCCTTTGAACTGTGCCACCCTAGGTAGCTGCCTCTTTGGCTAAGATGATCCTGTGTCTAAGCTACTCGAGATAGATTCAGATATGCCAAGTCACACTTACCTGTGATATTTTGCTTTAATTTTGCTCTTAACCATGTAATGGGACTTGCACAGAGCTAAACCATATTAAAACCACCATTTTGGGCAAGCAAACATTTTAAACATGGTAACTTCAGAGTGAATTACACAGGGGGAAATTGCCATGCAGAGTAGGCAAATGGGGCTTGAATGAGCCTTTTGACAGTGGCCACCAGATGGCACTCCGCACTTGGAGGACATTGGAATGCTCCAGTAATCGGCAGTTACATCTTATTTAACAGAGTACTTACCAGTCGGGGGCAGGAATACTTTGCATAACAAACTGCTGAGACACCAAAACGAAATAAAAAAAGAAGTCCAACCACCCATACAGCTAGTGTGGTCCAGGAGTCATGTTCAGTTGGAAGTTTCTGTGTTTAGCTTTCCTCCTCCCTGCCACCCCACCACCTCTCTCTACATTTCTTCTCATCTTTAATTCCCTTGAATTTCCTCCCGTTTTCCACCTTGTTCATGGCTCTTGCTACCAAACCCCTGTGCAGATTACAGAACTGGGTCACTACGTGCTGTTCTTGGGTGCCACATATGATGGATAGTTCTGCCACTCAGGTAACTGCCAAAGGGCATTTGAGTTTAGGAAAACTAATACAGTATCTGACCCAGGACAAGATCATTTTCAATTACTTTTGACCCCAGTGAATCTAGTTAAACGCATATGCCCCCTCTCAACTACTCAGTGCCGCAGGCAGAATTATTTTTCTCTGCCCTGGCCTCATTTATCACAAATGGCCACGAGGTACAGAACAAAATGGAGGCTTTGGGCTTACTTCAAGCACATGCCTGAAGCATTTATCATTGAGTGAATCCATCATGGAAGTTCTAGACTGGCCACTTTTTTTCAGTTCTCCACTGCGGCATTCTAGAGGATCTGCTTTAGTAGACTTCGTCCTTTTCAAACCCTGGACCCACCTTTAACCCAAGCATGCATTTTACAATGTATTTGTATGGTGGTAACGCTGTTGGTTTGCTGACACCCCCCCCCCCCCCGGCCAAGCTATGATCTACTAGTGGGTCCTGACACATCAGCTGAAGACTAATGGATGTTTTGAAGCTTCTCACACAGAGTGGCAGCTTCACCTAGTTCCTAGAAAGGTCTGATTTGTTTGAGGGGGTGTGTGTGTTTTTCCGTGTGTGTGTGTTTAGACTGCAGTTTTGGAGAGCAGCATGAACCTGGGGTGGCCAGTCCAGCCTCTTCTCCTCTTCAAGGCCGACAGTCTATGCCCTCACAAGTCACTTGTTCCAAATGCTTTCAGTAACAGACTTCACCCATTCCAATTTTCCAGGGCAATTGATCTCATTTTTCAGTTGTTCTTAGGTTAGACTGTAGTGCCTGCTTCTATGCATGTTTATTCAGAAGTAAGTCCCACCTAGTTCAATGAGACTTCTTATAGAATCATAGAATCATAGAATCATAGAATAGTAGGGTTGGAAGGGGCCTACAAGGCCATCGAGTCCAACCCCCTGCTCAATGCAGGAATCCAAGTCAGAGCATCCCTGACAAATGGCTGTCCAGCCTCGTCTTGAAGGCCTCAAGTGTGGGAGAGCCCACCACCTCCCCAGGTAATTGGTTCCATTGCCGTATTGCTCTGACACTCAGGAAGTTTTTCCTGATGTTCAGTCGGAATCTGGCTTCCTGTAACTTGAGCCCATTATTCCGTGTCCTGCACTCTGGGATGATCAAGAAGAGATCCTGGCCTTCTTCTCTGTGACAACCTTTCAAGTACTTGAAGAGTGCTATCATATCTCCCCTCAGTCTTCTCTTCTCAAGGCTAAACATGCCCAGTTCTTTCAGTCTCTCTTCATAGGGCTTTGTTTCCAGTCCCCTGATCATCTTTGTTGCCCTCCTTTGAACCCTCTCCAGCTTGTCTGCATCCTTCTTAAAGTGTGGTGCCCAGAACTGGACACAGTACTCCAGATGAGGCCTAACCAGTGCTGAGTAGAGGGGAACTAGTACTTCCCGGGATTTGGAAGCGATGCTTCTATGAATGCAGCCCAAAATAGCATTTGCCTTTTTTGCAGCCACATCACATTGTTGGCTCATATTCAGCTTGTGATCGACGACAATTCCAAGATCCTTCTCGCTCGTAGTGTGGTTGAGCCACGTATCCCCCATCTTGTAACTGTGCATTTGGTTTCTTTTTCCTAGGTGCAGAACTTGGCATTTGTCCCTATTAAATGCCATTCTGTTGTTTTCTGCCCAGCACTCCAGTCTATCCAGATCACTTTGAATTTTGTTTCTGTCTTCCAAAGTATTAGCTATCCCTCCCAATTTTGTGTCATCTGCAAATTTGATCAGCATTCCCTGCACCTCCTCCTCCAAGTCATTAATAAAAATATTGAAGAGCACTGGGCCCAGGACTGAGCCTGGGCCCAGTGCCCAGGCTCGAGCCTGGGCCCAGTGCCCAGGCTCAGTCTTCTTCCCACATAAGTGCACACAGGCAGGAGGCCTAAATGTGCCCTTTCTTGCAAACTAAACTGGCTGGACCTTTTCCTTCTGCCCGTGGCACTGATGAAAAGTTGCTCTCCCTTTTCTTTGTGGTTTTCTTGCCCAATATAAATGAATAGACACATTCGTTCATTTATGTAAAATCTATGTTGTATATAGACAAGGCCTACATGACAATCGGGACTGCTGAGCTAAATGCAGACTACCTGTCATGTAGGAGCCTGTTAGGGACTAGATGAAACTTAGTTTGAAAAAGAAATGAGGGCTGTCAAGTGCCTGGCAGGCTACAGCATGTAGCTGGTGGATTCTTCTAATACAATACCATATGAAACCTGCACACATCTCTCACTGTGGCTTTCTTCACTGTGAGATTGCTCCTTCACAGAAGTTTGCAGGCTCTTTACATGAAGCCATGATCATCCAAGGTGTCTCCTGCACTAAATGATCTTTGTTCCGTTTTTAAATCGATCACAGATAATGAGCTATCAAATTGCCCCGTTGTGTTCCGCTTGAGTTTCCTCCGTGAAAAGAGGAGCGAGATCAATGAAAGATAATGGAAGACTCAGCTATAGGGAGAAGGAGGGGGGAAGAGGAGGGCAGAAAGGAAGCACGTGAAAAAGGGAGTCGTGATCCTGCATTTAAAACGGAAGCAGAAAGCCCCGTTTTAAATGTAGGAGTTTAGGCTGGTGTAGAGATGCCCTGTGACTGTCCACCAGTCGGTGGACCACTGTTCCTTGACTGTTTTTAAGAAGTTATGCTCAGAATATACAGACTTGGGGAAAATGGCCTACATTTTGTATTACTGAGCCTTAATGTACAGCCTGTGCTTTCCAACTTAATTTTTCTTGGCAGTGGCACATAGTTTAGCCTTTCTTGGCATGCAAAGCTACACAACCTACTCTTAGATACTTGAAAACTGCCATCCTATCCCTGCGTAGTTTTTCTTTTCTTTAAAGCTAAATATATCTTTAAACATTTTCCCTATGTATATGCCATGTGTGCCAAACCCGCTATCATCCTTATTAGAAATGTCCCATGCTGTTTCTGTCCTTCAAGTATGACAATCTAAACTTGCCAAAATATTCCAGCTGAGGCTTTGCCAATGTCAAGTAGTCCATTTTTTAGGTTGCCACCAGGCCAGTTTGTGACCAGCCTACTTGTTTTAAATGTACTGGGTGGCTTCCAGATGAGGTTTTCATGGCACCATAACCCTGTCTCATTAACTGAATTTTACACAGGGTCTCAAGCTGCAATCCTGCCCCTTCAGCCTGTACTTCGCCTTTGCCAGTGGGGTCATAGACCCTCTTTCAGGAGAAGACTGAGCCAAAGTAGGAATTGAGCACTTCTGCCTTTCCTTTGTCATCTGTTATCATTTTGCCATCCTTATTTAATAGTTAAATGCCATCCACCATTTCTTTCCTCTGTCTTTTACTATGCATGTATCTGAAGAAAGCCTTTTTGTTGCTTTTAGCATCCTGCTAACCTCAGCTCGTTCTCAGCTTTAGCCTTCCTGACGCCAACCCTGCAATTCTGTGCTACCTGCCTGTACTCTTCTTTTGTAGCTTGGCCTTCTTTCCACTTCCTGTATGTGTCCTCCTTTGTTTTCAGGTAATTTCTAAGCTTTTTGTGAAGCTTCTGGCTTCTGTTGTCTTCTGCCTTTTTTTCTTGTTCTCATTGTTTGTAATTGTGCCTTGAGAATTTCCTTTTTGAAAAGCTCCCACCCATCTTGGACTCCTTTTTGCGTTAGAGTCACTTGCCATGGGACCTTACTGATGATTGTTCTGAGTTTATTAAAATTGGCTTTCCTAAAATCCAGGGTACACGTTTGGCTACTCTTGACTTTTGCTTCCTTTAGAACCAAGAACTCAAGTATAACATGGTAACTTTCCCCCAGAGTTCCCATAACTGCTACTTTATCCACAAAGTCATCTCTGTTGGTTAGGATCAAGTCAAGGATAGCCGATCCTCTAGTTCCTTCCTCTACTTTCTGTAGAAGGAAATTATCAGCAACACAAGCCAGGAATCTCTTGGAGGGGCCATGTTTTGCAGAATGTACCCCCCAACAAATCTCGGGGAAATTGAAGTCCCCCGTTACTACTACATCATGCTTCCTTGAAACCTTGGCAATTTGCTTTTCAAAAATTTCATCCTCATCTTCTCCTTGATTGGGTGGCCAGTAGTAGACTCCAACCACCATGTTCCTTTTATTTTTTGCTCTATTTATTTTAACCCAGATGCTCTCGATGGGGCGACCAAGCTCATCCTCCTGTATTTCTGTGCAGGGATATGTATTTTTAACATATAGTGCAACTCCACCTCCATTTCTGTTCCTCCTGTTCTTTTTGAGCAAGTTATATCCTTCAATTGCTGTATTCCAGTCATGGGAGTCATCCCACCAAGTCTCAGTTACACCTATCAAGTCATAATTTCCCTCCTGTATTAAGAGTTCAAGTTCGTTCTGTTTGTTTCCCATACTCTGGGCATTAGTGTATACACAATGAAGACCATGTGCTTCATAGTCTGGCTTTCTTCCTACATGTGTCTGAAGACTATTATTGTGCACTATTAGAGCTGTTCTCTCCGTTGTGGTGCATGAGCCTTCATCCATTGTTACCCCCAACTTTACATCTCCCTTCCCCGTAGGATTCAGTTTAAAGCCCTCCTGATGAAGTTCTTCATGCTGTGGCCAAACACATTCTTCCCAGCCTTTGTGAGGTGCAACCCATCCCTTGCCAACAGTCCATCTTCCAGGAAGTATAGCCCGTGGCCCCAGAATCCAAATCTCTCATGCCGGCACCACCTTCATAGCTAGTCATTCAACCGGAGTATTTTTCTTTCCCTTTCTGACCCTCTTCTAACTACTGGAAGGATGGATGAGAAAACTATCTGGGCCCCAAAGTTCTTGAGTTTCCTTCCCAAAGCTTCAAAGTCTGACGTGATTTCTTCGTAGCTCCACTTGGCAGTATCATTTGTTCCCACATGGATGAGAAGAAAAGGATACCTGTCAGTGGGCTTTATGAGTGCAGGCAACCCTTCAATCACGTCTCTAATCCGTCCTTCTTGGAGACAGCATACCTGGCGAGTCCATGGGTCTTCACAACATACTTGGGTTTCGATCCAAAACAGCAAAGAGTCTCCCACTACTACTACTCTTCTCTTCTTCTTGTTGTAGGCCTTGGTTTCATTGCCTCTGCTTGACTGACCTTCAGCCTCTTGCTTGCTCTCATGCAGGTTCCCCTGTAATTCTTCCGCTGCAGGCTGTCCTCCAGTCTCATCCGCAAGTACCTGGAATCGGTTCCACAGCTCCACTGCCTCCACTGGTGCAGGGTGGCTTCTAGTTCTTCTGCTCCTAACTGTCACCCTTTTCCAAGGAGTATGCTCTACTTCATTTTTCCTCACCTCAGCATTTTTCTCTTCTGCCTCAGCTTGCTGTTGTTCTTCTAGCTTCTGTTCTTCACTTTGCTGCTAGAGTTCCACCATTCTGTCCAAGAACTCTTTGTGTTCCCTTATTCCCTGGAGGGTCGACACTCACCGCTCCAGTCCTCTTACTTTTTCTTCCAACGGCGCGATCAACACTTGTTGCAGGTGTAGGCCATGTTGTTCTCAGGCAGGAAAAAAAACATGGCACAAACGTTGCAGGTCACCACCACTGGAGAGTCTTTTCCTTCCATAGCCTCTATTCCCTTTTTGTGTCTAGCTTTCTGATTGTTCTAGAGTAGCCTGTGCCTGGTCCTCTACTCACTGGAGGTTAAAAACACCGGCCTGCTGGTATGGAAGTGTGTGTTACAAGAAAAATAAATTTTAAAAAATGGAAAAAATGAAAAAGAAATTAAAAAAAAAAGTTAGGGGCCTCCCCCTTGACCTCCCCTGCCAAACTCCCCTGGGCAACTCCTGTTGGCTTGCCCTGTTCACTCGCTCTCTGGGAGCTTGCTTGCATCTATAGTCCCTAGACCAGCTGGAGCAGCTTTCTCTGCTCTGCTCTGCTCAGCTGGGAGGCGGGAAACTTCTTCCACCAGACCATTGTTTTCCTCACAACTGTGAAGTAGGTTAGGCTGAAAGATGTTGACGGTTCTAAGATCATCCAATGAGCTTTAAGGCTGAGCAGGGATTTGAACTGGGCTCTCCTCTGGCCTACTCCAATATTTGAACCACCACATCACACTGGCTGTCCTATCCATGTAACACTTTCATGTGTGGCAGGTAGGAAAGCTGTTGAAGAATGGGAACTTCTGGAGTGTGTGTGTATATATACGGTTAATTTCGTGTACATAAATTTGGCTTCAATGCATTGATGTAATCATTACATGTCCAGGCTTGCTGCCAGTGCAAGTTATATCCAGCAGTATAAAAGAGATGATTACAGGCACGTAGTCAGTTCTGTAGGGGAGTGTGCTAATAGTTGCACATGCGTATGTTTTCTTTCTGGTGTGGCCACCTTATTACCCTGCTGCTGGCCTTTAGTTTCGCCCACACATTACCCAGCCTCTCCCACGTCAGTATCCAGGCTAAGGAGCTGCAGCCCAGCATGAGTGGCATGGTTAGTCACCAGTGGCAAAATCAGATGTGATGGGTCAACAGCCACTTAAGGCCATGCTAGCTTTGGAACAAGAGAACCTCCACCATCACCAGATGTCCATCAGAAAACAAGGCTGCACGTTGCACCAGCAGGAATGGAGGACCCATTTCTAACAGCAACTCTAAAAAGAAAGGGGTAGAACTGAATTCTGGGAGAGAAGATAGGATAAAGAAGATACGAGAAAGGGAGTGGGAAGAAGAGACGGAAAGACAGGTTTTTAAAACGTGAAAAGTATCAACCTCTTCATCACTTCTGTTGCATCCCACATCTTGAGCACAACACTTGTAAAAAAACGGAAGCCAGGTGGGTGAGTGGTCCCCGAGTCCGGGGAGATGGGCTCATTGCCTATTTTGGATGGGGCTGCACTCTCTCTGAAAGATCAGGTCCGTAGTTTGGGGGTATTCCGACATCCATCACTGTCGCTGGAAGCCCAAGTGGCCATGACAGCTCGGAGTGCCTTTTACCAGCTTCGGCTGGTTTGCCAGCTACAGCCTCTCCTGTACAGGGATAGCTTGGCCACAGTGGTACAGGCATGAGTAACCTCAAGAATGAATTAATGCAATGCATTCTATGTGGGGCTGCCCTTAAGGCTGCTCCGGAAGCTGGAGCTAGTGCAGAATGTAGCAGCTCAACTGCTGTCGGGAGCTGCCCCTTTTCAGCATGTAACTCCTTCGCTGAGGGAACTGCTCTGGCTGCCTATTCACTACCGGGCCAGGTTTAAGGTTTTAGTATTAGTGTACAAAGCCTTAAACAACTTGGGACCAGGATACCTGAGAAAGAGCCTTCTTCTTTACCAACCTGCCCGGTCACTGAGGTCATCGGAGGGCATGCTCCTGGTGGTTCCACATGGACCTATGGCCCAACTGGATTCCACCAGGAGAAGGGCCTTCAGTGTGGTTGCCCCCTTTCTTTGGAACTCCCTCCCCCTGGAGGTCAGGCAGGCACCAACACTGTGTTGTTTCCGGCATCTCCTGAAAACAGCACTGTTCCAGGAGGTAGTCTTTAATTGACCAGTCATAGTTTCTATTGGCATCCTGTGTGTTTTTTAAGTATAATTTTAATATGGTGTTTAAATCTTTGCTTTTACTTTTTGTCTTTTGTGTTCACCGCTCCGAAATTGTTTTAGATATGGAGCGGTTTATAAATATTGTAAATAAATAAATTAATTAAAATATTAAGCCCCCTTTGCAGCAGTGTCCCATTAGCATTCAGCTTGTAGATCCTTTTCAGTGGCGCTTTAGCCTGGACAGTTGCCTCATATTTATATACAAGTGGTGCCAGGAACAAAATGTTGCAGCATATCTTCACCTCCTAACAAGAGTGCCTGTTCAGGGTGTCAGCCAGTCCTCCAGAGTACTCCATTCCATCTGCCCTTTCCAGGTTTTCCAGTTTTCTTTTCCAACCAATGCTCAACATTCCATTGGTATTGAACAAGTTCTATCTTCATTGCGCTATTTGTACAGAGGGTCCTTCGTCCCCCCTTAGTTTTTTGGGGGAGGGGAGTTGCTTTTTTTGTACTTTTGCAAACCTCAGGGTTTCTACCAAGCATGTAGATCCCTGCTCTTGTTCCTCAGGAACGGAGCCCTGTTTGGACTCCAATCCTGTCAGCACACACTACTTGACTTCGCTATTAGAGTGATTTTTAATGTGTGCACATTCATGTTTCCTTTTCAAATGTGAATTACTTCACTTTTGCTTGTCATGAATTTTACTTACAGCCCAGTGCTTTAGTTTAATTGAGAGTGACTTGAATTTTAATCCTCTCTTCAGAAGTGTTTGCAGTTTCTCCCAGTTTTGTGTCACATGCAAATGGGATGAGTGTATTCCCAAATTCTTTAACAAGTGAATCAGTGGGTATGTTGAAGGATATTGAGCCCAGGAGTGGCTACCTCCTCCCAGCCAGTCACTATTTCATTAATTGCTACTCTTTGGGTGTGACTTTCCAACCAATTGTATTGTGACACCTTCTAAACTGTGTTTCTCTATTGACTCTTAAGAATGTCAAGTGGAACCATGTAAACAGCTTGGTTCTGTCAAGATGTATTATATTATCCGTGCCAACCAAATCCTGACAGAAATGGAAATTAGATTGGCATGGCGTGGTTTGTTCGTAGTATCAGGGGCATCCCCATTTGGGCTTGCCACTTGCTTTCCTGATAGATTTCTATGTATTTACCAGCTGTATGGGGATGGCTGGTCAGAAATTCAACAGGTGCTGCTTACTTAGAACTGCAGCTCTGACAAGAAAAGCTGCATCTGTTGAACTTACTGCTATACGGACACGACTGAACAACAACAAAGAGATGAGAAAGGAGGCAGTAACCCTACCCCATTCCAAAAGTACATGAATTATCAGGAACCGGGTAAGGATTTTTCCGTTAACTGTCCATCCTGATGAGTAGTTTCATCCAAAAGAAGAGCCTGTACTTGCTTCCCCTCCCACTGTCATTCTCATGTTCTCCAACTCTTAAATTGCTAAGTCTCTCCCTCTGTCCCGCCCTTCTCTTTCCTGCCACCACTGGAGGCATGTTTGGCAGGAAGGTGAGCAAGGACCTTCTCAGTGCCTGCTTCCAGGCTGTGGAACTCCCTGCCAAGGAAGACCAAGCTAGCTCCATCGTTGCTGCCCTTCTTATCAGCAGGCAAAGACACTTTTGTATTCAGACACGCTTTTGGTTTTTAAGCACATAATCCGATGCATGTTTAAACCAAAAAAAGTCCTACAATTCCTAGCATTCCCCAGCCAACAGACTTGTTTGTATCTGTGGATAATAGCTGACTTCTCAAGCTGTCCTGAGATGCCTTAAATCCAAGGTTGAACCAAACTATTTTCAAGAGTAGAGAACCAATCCGAGATGAACTGGGAGCCCCTAGATAGTCAGGGGCACTTTGTTCTGTTTATATTCCTGACAATAACACAATCATTATCTCAGGAGTGCATCTGCCTCCTCACAGGGCCAGGCCTAATGCTTACAAGAAGACCACAGTCAGGGCATGAAGAATCGCCTTCCTGCATTGTTTGCCCCAGAGCAACTGGGATTCAGTGGCTTCTGAATACGAAGCTTCCACAGAGTTGGCACGACTAATAGCCATTAACAGCCACTGATAACAGCCTCCACTGTGTATAGGCAGGTTCTTCAGTATGGTCAGGTGCCTCAGATTAAAACTCTGTGATTCTGATTTTTTTTAAAAAAAACAACAACAACCATGTGTAGCTATGGCACTGAAACTACCGAAAACTGGCACTTCTGGGTGCTTATGAAATTGGTACAGTTGGCAAGCCAAGCTGGCTTAGTGGTGAGTGAGTGACTCCATGACCTAGAACTGGACGGCTGCAGCAGGCAGCAGGAGTTAACTCCTCACTCGTGCAAAACCGGATGTTTCAGGCGAGCGAGGATTTCATCCACCTCTGGCAAATGCTGCCACGCAGACTTAGAGTCTGGCAGGCTCAGGAGGAAGCTGGTTAAGGAACCAACACGCACACACACACTTTCCACCCCAGCTCTCTCTTCCCAAATCAGAGCAATCAGCTGGCTCAGGGAGAACAATCCCGGGGCTTTCCCCCTTCAGCTTTGATCATGGGGAGCCCAGGAGGTGGGGGTCTACAGGGGTAGAATAGATCCGGCCCTGGCCTGCTCCTCCTGGCTGCTTGCCGCTTGGTGCCAACACATTTCCAGGCTCAAAGCCAGTACCTTTTGGACTGGCACCCCCCTTCTCCCCAAATTGCCATGGAAACCATCCCCACAGTGAAGTCTACCCAGATTACCCTCCCCAGCCACCTTGCATTTTTAAAGGTTCCCCCCTAAAGAGGCCTTCCCTCGGTGAAACACCCCTTGACACAAAACCCAGTCGCTGGGAGCTCAGGATCAGGTCTAAGCTGAAAAGAATCATATAAGGGGGTTGCTGTTTGTCAAGCCTGCAAGTCCCACGCCTTGGCAGGCCAGCCCTGCCATACAAAGGGGCATTGAGAAGTCCCTCATTCACTCTCTCTCACACACACATACACACACCCTTCACAACACCCAGCATCGGATCTTTTGTTCCCTTCACTGGGAAAAGTCGACTCACCCAGAGTCCTGGCTCGGTGGCAAGCCAAGGCCTCACACGGGTGGGAGGAAGTAGGGAATAGAGGATCTTTGCAAGGGCAGCTGTTGGCTGCCTCCTCAGTACGGGCCAATACTTGTTTTGCTGTACTTAAACAGCTGAGTGAGGCAGAAATTCAACAGGTGAGTTTCCTCAATACCACCTATTGCATTTCTACGATTACACAGTTGTTAAAGGCATAGAAGACCAGCCAGAAAAAAGGTGGCAAATCCTCTGAGAGATCCCTCATGTGGCCATCAAAAATGGTCCAAAGTCTCACAGAGGCGAAATGAATGACTTCCTCACCACCACCTCCACATAGTATAGGTTATTCTTCCCTGACTACAGTATAAATTACTACACTCTTTGTTAAATATTTGAATCTAGAAAATTCCTTGGAACGCCAATCTTCTCAACTTGGCCATTCAACATATTTTTCACCCCAGGAAGTGTGCCTTTTGTGAATAAACCACAAAGAGGACAGGTGTGACATGTAATTCTTGTACTCTGTGATAGTTAATCCAGAGTAACTATCCGCAGCAGTCTCTGTGCTTCCTGTCAATATTATGAGGATTAGAACCCACCTAGGTAAGAAGGCATTACAAAGGTCAGGAAATGCTGCTGTTAATCACTCTTTCACTGCTGAGGGTGCAACAGAGTGGTTAAAGGGTGTTTCAGGAGTGGCTAATCTGGATAAATTTTTAACACCACTTAACATGATGTCCTGACGTCCAGGTCCTTTCACTCTTCAAAAGAGAAATTGGCTTCCTGTAATGCTTGTAGAGAACAGGGAATATCAGATGCTGCAGCTTTTCTCATCCCTGCCAATTCTTACTTCTCTTCACAACTATTAAAAGTATAGAATCTCTGTTCTCCTTTGCCTCTGACTGCCCTCATTTAAATAGAAGAAGTGCCAGTTCCAAGGTCTTGACCCTCCGCTTTCCTCACTTAACCTGTAGGCTCTTCTTACTTTCCAGCCAAAATAATATGCCCGTTATTTGATCTGGAATAGATTCTACAACCTGGTTACATACACACGCATCAAGGGTAGGCATGGTTGAGCACTTGCCAAGGGCCCACATCCTAGCAGGGGCCCACTGACAAGAGCCCCCTAGACTTGCTCCTATTCTTCACCATTGCAACCTGCTTGTTCACCTGCTTCTGTCTGTGGGCTAGACAATGGTGATGGTGAGGGGGAGCAGTAGATGCCACTAATCCTTCTTGCTCACTGGCTCTCTGCCTATCAAGTAAGTAAGTGGTAGTAGTGATGAGAAAGAGGAGGAGCAATAGCAGCTGGTAACATGGTGACAATGGTGCTGAGAATGTGGATTTATTGAGGGAGGGGCCTATTGAGGGTGTCTTGCTCAAGGGCCCTCAAAAACATGGAACCCACACTGCATCCTATAGATTTACAGTTCCCCACTTCATCAGAACACAGAGTAAGGGATGGGGATGAATACACACATTAGCCATGTAAATACAGCAGGGTCATTAAAGTGAGTGGATTAAATCTAATTCATGTTAAAAATATCTGGGTGTAATGTTTTGTGCTCCTTACCTTCCAAACTACCCACTATAAAGCATAGCTAGGCCCATTATTTCCAAGGATCAGAAAAGGACCCAGCAGGAGTCCTAGCTCTTAAGAGACATCCCTCCTACCTACTCTACCCACTAGGTAATACTTTCTTCCCTGAGAATCCAAGGGGTCACATTTCCCATCCTTCCTTCCAGCTCTAAGCCAAGGGTGGGCAGAAGGGAGATGGGGATCTACTATTAGATCTCTGGGCAATTTGCTGTATGCTGGCAAGGATTTCTGACTTCCATTTTTGTTAAGGATTGTTGTTGTTTATTCGGTCAGTCGCTTCCGACTCTTCGTGACTTCATGGACCAGCCCATGCCAGAGCTTCCTGTCGACCGTCGCCACCCCCAGCTCCCCCAAGGTCAAGTCCGTCACCTCCAGAATATCATCCATCCATCTTGCCCTTGGTCAACCCCTCTTCCTTTTGCCTTCCACTTTCCCTAGCATCAGCATCTTCTCCAGGGTATCCTGTCTTCTCATTATGTGGCCAAAGTACTTCAGTTTTGCGTCTTACACCCCCCCCCCCCATTATACTGCTGAAATGAAGACAGCTGCTAGGAGTTGGGAGGTAACCCGATGTGGTTTTTGTATGGAAGAACTGTGAGCTCTTTTCAGTTCTGTTACTCAAAACAAATTTCTGGACTCAGAATTCTAAGTATGTCTTTTGCACCAGACTCCAGTTGTTGGATCATCTCAGGGTTCTAGTAAAAACAACAACCACAAAAGTCAATCTCATAAACTTGCCCTGAAGCTTGTCCAATGCCAACCCCTGCTCTTATCCATGACCTCCTGTTTCCTCCAAGAGGTGGGCGAGGGGTGGGGGAGAAGCCCAGGAGTTCAAGTATCTCACCCTGTCACTCCTCCTCCAAACTGTTGGCCCCTTATGGCCTGGGAACAGCTGGTTCCATCTAGAGTAAGGAGGGATTAGCTCTCCCTGTTGCCCAATGTGGGGTTAAGTGGCATTTTGGGCCCGATTAAAGGACCGATGTCTCCCACGCCCCACGCCTCTCCGGTGTCCCTTTAAATCAATCCTTGTTCGCCTCCTATGCTCTGCCAAGTGTCCTATTTTTAGAGACAGCTCCTTGTCTCCAACCCGACCCCCCTGGACTTGTTTTGCAGCTTCCCCTGCCAGCCTCTCTTGAGCCTGGGCCAAGCAGGGCGGGGAGCCCAATCCCAACTGCTTTGCCCACCCTGAGATTGTCCCTCTGTGTCCCCATGGCTTTGCATTCCACTTTCCATTTTCCCCATCACAGGTCTCCCTGTAAAACTGGCCAATTGCACACAAGACCACCGCAAAGGCTGGGTCTGTCCACTACATACACACACACACACACACACACACAGCCCCAATCTACTAAAAGCTCTTAGCAGCAATTGGCCGCTCCCTTCTTTCCTAATCTAGCCCAAACTACTCACTCTTTACTAGAGACTGCCAAACATTATCCCCCCCACCCTGCTTTCAAAGCAGCCTGCGAGAAGGTTTCACCACAAACTACATATTGTTGTATGCTCAGAGGCCTTCTTTTTTCTTCAGCTGTCCCCCTTTACAGCTTGAGAGCAGAGGAGAAAAGAGCTGAGCTGAGGCACTGGCATTTCTGCACTGATTGGGCAGGCCAGGAACAAAATGTCCCAGAAGTGAGTACAAAAGGAAAAAAATGGGGCTGAGAGTTTGGAGGAGTAGGAGAAGGAGAAGAGGAGCAAGGACTTCCCTTTAAGTGCCAGAAGGACCAACCGGGTATTCATGAGAGGCATGAAGGCCCAGCTAGGCTAATTTAGAACCAACACTGAAGAGGGAGGCTGACAGTGAGATTCAGGGCTGGCCCGGCTATTAGGCTGATTAAGGTGGATTTCGGACACCCTTCAGTGGCAGTGCGTGGTCAATGCACCATTTCAGCAGCAGTACGTGATCAATGCACCATGGAGGTGCCATTTGAGTTTTCTTCCTCAGATGCGAAAGATATCTTGGGACAGGCGTAATAAGGTGGCCTTCAATCCAGTGTCTGAATTACAGGGGGGCACAAGGGGCCTGCCCCCTTACCTTTTGTAATGCCCCCCTTAGCTACTCTTTTATAAAACTACTAGCTGATATCCCTGGCGTTGCCCGGGATGTAATTTTGTCATAGGCACTATTTGTTAGAAACACATTAAGGTAGGTTTATGCTTCTCGGAAAGGCCCCATAAGAATGGTGAAAAGTTGAATCCACCAGACTTGATTAAAAAAGCACAACAATTATAATGAGCAGATTGAATAAAAAACACTACTAAAAATGCAAGAGACTGAATCTGTAAGCACTACTACAATATAATCCACACTGAATCTCATACCACTATTAAAATGTTCAACAGAGGCTTCCTTGCTGTTACTGGATATTGCAGGAACAGGGGAGAGAAACTAAATGCTCTGCACAGTCAGAAAAGAAACTATGAGTAAAGGGGAGGGAACAAACAGCTGCCAGCCAATCCAAGGTGAAGGAGGTCAGAGTGACTGGGAGAGAGACCAATAGAATGAAAGGTGGCCAATAGGACGACTCATAGCTGAAATCAGAAACCTGGCCTGCACCATGATTGAGTGGGTGTACTTGTTAGTAAGGGAAAGTATAAACAAAGTAATAATGTAACCCAGTGACTCCTGTCATACACTCTGGCAAGTGAGAATGTGAACTAAAAGCAGCAGGAACTCTAGGGCCCAAATGGCAGGCTCAGTGGCCCTTGCAGTGTGATTAGGCCCAGGGCAGCTCCCCCTTATGCCCTGTCTTGCAGACGGCCCTGCAGCGAGCCACAAACACACAAACCCAAAAATCTTCAATTCAGCTACACGTAAAATTCCGCTATTTTGCCCTTCATTTTGCAACTGCCTTCCCAATTCCCCCCAGTTCATTCTTTTATGAATAAAGCCTTAAGTCTCCACTCCACTGTGTCATCCCAGCCCCTCAGGCAGGCAAGCACACACCGCACCACATTTCACATTAGTGTTAATCACACACTACTAACAGATACATCTAGCAATGAAAGGGGTAAAGATATTTAACACTAGCTTGCCTGCTCGCTGGATATTGCAGGAAGAGGGGAGAGAAACTAAATGCTCTGCACAGTCAGAAAAGAAACTATGAGTAAAGGGGAGGGAACAAACGGTGGCCAGCCAATCCAAGGTGAAGGAGGTCAGAGTGACTGCGAGAGAGACCAATAGAATGAAAGGTGGCCAATAGGACGACTCATAGCTGAAATCAGAAACCTGGCCTGCACCATGATTGAGTGGGTGTACTTGTTAGTAAGGGAAAGTATAAACAAAGTAATAATGTAACCCAGTGACTCCTGTCATACACTCTGGCAAGTGAGAATGTGAAGCAAAAGGGGCAGCAACTGTAGGGCCCAAATGACAGGCTCAGTGGGCCCCTACAGTGTGATTACACCCCAGCTCCCCCTTATGCCCTGTCTTGCAGACGGCCCTGCAGCGAGCCACAAACACACAAACCCAAAAATCTTCAATTCAGCTACACGTAAAATTCCGCTATTTTGCCCTTCATTTTGCAACTGCCTTCCCAATTCCCCCCAGTTCATTCTTTTATGAATAAAGCCTTAAGTCTCCACTCCACTGTGTCATCCCAGCCCCTCAGGCAGGCAAGCACACACCGCACCACATTTCACATTAGTGTTAATCACACACTACTAACAGATACATCTAGCAATGAAAGGGGTAAAGATATTTAACACTAGCTTGCCTGCTCGCTGGATATTGCAGGAAGAGGGGAGAGAAACTAAATGCTCTGCACAGTCAGAAAAGAAACTATGAGTAAAGGGGAGGGAACAAACGGTGGCCAGCCAATCCAAGGTGAAGGAGGTCAGAGTGACTGCGAGAGAGACCAATAGAATGAAAGGTGGCCAATAGGACGACTCATAGCTGAAATCAGAAACCTGGCCTGCACCATGATTGAGTGGGTGTACTTGTTAGTAAGGGAAAGTATAAACAAAGTAATAATGTAACCCAGTGACTCCTGTCATACACTCTGGCAAGTGAGAATGTGAAGCAAAAGGGGCAGCAACTGTAGGGCCCAAATGACAGGCTCAGTGGGCCCCTACAGTGTGATTACACCCCAGCTCCCCCTTATTCCCTGCGTTACAGACAGCCCTGCAGCCAGCCACAAACCCACAAACCCACACACATTTTTTGACTTTTATATATATAGAAGATGGTGCAAGGATGGAGGGTGGGAAATCAGAGGATGGAGCTTGTGAATTCCATTAAACCCGCCTCACTTTCTCCCCATAATTTCAACCCTGTACCAATCACTAGGGATGTTCTTCATCTTCCAGAAAAACCAAATCCAAATTCTGTGTACACACACAAAAGAACTCTCAGGTTTCTACAGCAATGGAGTGAAGGACACCTGCATGTACATCGTTCTGTTAGTCAGCACTTAAATACTCCCAGGTGACTGTGTGAATTGTCTACACTGAAAAGTACTGGGTTCGAAGGGATCAATCAATGATAGCCATTTTGTCCATCCAAATAGATTTTTGTAAAATGTTTATTTGTATTTAATTGGGATTTTTTTAACTGTACCTACTCCACATAGGCTCATCGTGACTTAGAATAAGAAAAAAAACCCTTATTAAAAAAAAGTCATAACATAAATATTATGACAGAGAATAAGATAGCTGAAAGATCACAGTAACACAAAACTCTAGCTGCTTTCCCCAACCTGCCCCTCCAGATGGTTTGGACTACAATTCCCATCATTCCTGACCACTGGCTATGTTGGGTGGGGATGATGGGAGTTGTAGGCCAAAACAGCTGGAGGGCACGAGGTTGGGGAAGGCTGCCTACAGCATACCAGCCAAAGCCCATGAATCCCACAAAGGGTTACTGCAGTAATTCTCAAACCACATGCATTGGGACAACTGCCCCATGTGCTGTGAGAAATAGATTAACAGTGCTATCCTATGTATGTCTACTCAGAAGTAAGCCCCACTGTGTTCATTGGAGCTTACTCCCAGGTAAGTGTGCATAGGATTGCAGCCTTTATAATGTAAGGCTTTCCATAAGCACAAATCACCCATCCACAGAGGAGGCTTAGCCACTGTATCTCTGTATGATTTATCACTCTGGCCTTGCCTTCTTTCTACCAGCTTCAGATAGAAAGGAGGCAACACCAGAGCAGTAAAGCCTGCTGCATCTCTGCATTGGATGCTGAATCATTCAGTCAGTCCTGATAGATTAATACAACAGAATTTCCACCTATAGAGGGGCTGCCTGTTGTACCTCAGTATGAATGATCGGGGCTTGAATGCATGCTCAGAGAAGTGATTCACACAGAAACAAGGGTATCTGCAGCAGTCCTCTGAGAGTAGCCTATTCTCCCCCTCTTGTGCTCTAAAACAGGGATGGAGAAATTCTGGCCCTCCGGATGTTGCTGAACTACAATTCCCATCATCCCTGGCCATTGCCTCTGCTTGCTGGAGGTGATGGGAGTTAGAGTCCAACAACATCTGGAGGGGCCACAGGTTTCTCACCCCTGCTCTAAAAGCAGATTTTCCAGGTATAAGAGAGGAACGTAATTCCAGTTTTAATTCAGAAAGAAAAGGGTTCCTCCCTGCTCTGCGGTTTGGAAAATGCTGGCTTGCTGGAAATCCTGCTGAAAAAGGCAAGAGAAAAAGGCAATTCACATGACACAATAGCCCACTGTGGCTTAATTTATGCGCTGTGGCTTGTCATCTCTCAAACAACAGGAGTATCTATCCCTCTATTGTCTATCCCTCAAACAGGAGTTGTTTGAGGGATAGACAACCCATGGTTTGTTCTAGGGTTATCCGAGGGTTGTTTAGCCTTCACATAACCCACGCTGCCCAAGCTCGCACAACACAACAAGCCACAGCACGCATGAACTGTGGCTTGCATGTTCAAAATGGCACCAGCACATGTTGCAACCTGTGGCTTAAATAAGGCAAGGACAAGGTAGGCTGTGGGGATTGTGTGAACCCGGTCATAGCCTTACACTGTTTTCAGAATAACAGGAAGGCAATTCCTGGGGCCACTACTGTGAAGGTCCAGCTGTGTGCTATACCAGTTCTCACTTCTTTAAGTGATGGGACTTTGAGTGGATGGTGATGGACAAAGAGAGTAATAAGAGGTTCACATCCCCAATTGTTATCATCTGATATTGGATTCATCAAGGGACTGACAGATCTGTGGGAACTTGCTGTCACATATACCTTCATTTGTATGTGTGTGTTTATGCAGGGATAGCACTAGATGCTTTGATGCCTGAGAGGCAGAAAGCCCAATTGGGGGCCCCTCCCCCATGGTGGTAAAAATATATACTAAATAACTACCAATGTGCTGCCCTTTTATGGTACCCAAAAATCTGCTGCCAGAGGCAGGCGGCCTCATTCTAGGTCAGGACCCATGTCTCTGTTGTCCTCTGAAGCTGCAATCTGAATTGTTCCATAAACCTAGAATGTTGCCTGAAAGGAACAGGAGGAATGATATGGGGTGGATCATTTAAACAATTAAATATATCATTTGCAGCATCATTTCAGTGCTGTTGATCCTTAGAACGTTTGAAATCTTTATTTATTTTTCAAGGCTTGCTTTGAATGTGATTGCTTAATTGAACTCTTAAGTCACCTTGCTCTTTTTGTGGTAATAAATCTTGTAAACAAATAAAATAAATAATGAGGTGTATGTTTGTTCTCTCACTATAAAAGGAAACTTCTCTTTCACTTGGTTACCAAGTTTATGCTGTGTGTGGTGAGTTTCTAGCATGAGCAATGCCGGCCATGGAAAACCTGATGTCCCCAATCCCAGATGTGTGTGTGTTGGGCAAGTGAGCTATGTGGTTACTTACTAGTGACCAGAAAGCATTGTTCGTATGCTTCAGATGCTATGAATCTATGACAATCAAGGGCTGATCTCAAGCTACAGTGAAGTTTTGTCTTAACTCAGGGACAAAAAAAAATTATGCATCTTTCATCTAACATGTTGTTTTCATGCAAATTGCATCTGTTTTGGGGTCTGATAATTAATGGGATCAGACCAGCCATGGAGAAGGAATTTAACTTTTTCCTCCCCTGCTGCACTCTTGAAGAAAATCCTTTCAATGTAGCTAGTATTTGCATTGGAAGGAAATCCTGCATTGGCATGGGGGGTGGGGGATTTACCCCCAAAGCAAATACCATCTTCAGATGAAAGAGCCATTTTCCTTAGGACCACGGCAGGAGATGAGAGGGTTAAATCCCCCCTCCTCTCCTGCTCTGATCCCCATTAATGATCAGCTCCCCTCCCCAACTGATGCAACTTGGGTTTTTAAAAACCTGGCATGTTAAATGCAATCTCTAGTTTTGGCCTCAGTTCATGTGCAAGCTCCACTTTGGTATCAAGTTTAGGATGGTGATGGTTAGGGGTCAGTGTGGGCATTTTTAAGCTGCCAAGCACAGTATTTGACTTAGGAAGTTGGGTGGCTGCTGGCACATCCCCCCACCAAGGGGAAAAAAGAGGACACTCATTTGCAAAATATTTGCATATGGAAATGTATGTGCATTGGTGCAAGTTTAGAAAAAAAAAGTATTGTTTGAACAGAAATATGGGACCTCTCACCATAGTGGAGAGACTGATAAAGGTGACCTGTATAACTACTAAGTCTGCTGCCCAGATGCCAACTCTTGGGCAATTTCAAGGCCCCTGGTGCTCTCCCTCCTGAAAGATCTTTGACTTTAAACCAGACTTAGACTGGACAGCCTATCAAATAGAGGACACCCTCAAATGGAGGACTGTACTCTGCCAGCTCTCTAAAATAGAGAATTGTCCTCTGTAAAGTAGGATACCTGGCTCTGTGTGTGTGTGTGTGTGTGTGCGCGCGCGCGCGCACCTGTCACGGATGGTGATCCTGCACTAGGATTAGTCCAGGAGGCAAACAGTACAGGGCCTAACTGGTTTGACCAGATAGACATGGCCAAGGAATGTGCCAGGCAAAACAGTCCCACCCAGTCCTGACAGAAAAAGCAACATTTCAGTGGGTGGGTTAGGAACAAGACACACAGCCGCTAGCTGCAACTGTGAACTGAGAAAAGTCGGAAGCTCTGAGAGAAGTAATTTTCTGAGGCTCACAGCTGCCTACCTCAGACACAGTCAGGATTTGGCTAGCAATGTGCGCAGTTTGCCATTGGGAAGGGCACGTAGGTGGGCCTTTCTTATCCGTGCAGGTCTGTGACCTACCAAGCTTACCAGCAACCTGGCCTACCGTGTAGGAGACTCAGTTAAGCCTCCTGTTTTTAGTCCCATCCTGGGAAGGCAAAAACTGGAGGGGGTGAGGATGGCATGCAATCAAGAAGCACCTGATAGGCCACAATAAATGGCTGGGAGGCTCTGAATTCAGCTCAGTAGACTACAAGTTATTCAGGCCTACATTGGGTGCAGCAATACTATTCAGGGGAGAATGTGGCAATGAGTTTGAGGGCTTTATTATATTTCTAGGGAGCGCAGGTAGATGTTTACAAGGCCCCATAACATTCCTAATTTTACCACCTTTCCTCCAAAAAGCTGAGGGCAGTATGCATGTTCCACCCCACACCCTTTATCCTCCCAATAGTCTTGTGAGGTAGGTTAGGCTGAAAAATGATGACAGGCCCAAGGTCAACCCATAAGCTTTGTGAGTGAGCAGGGTTTTCCTTCATATTATGTTGTTTTATTGTGGTATTTGTATCCTGCCTTTCTGTGCCAAAGGCATACTCAAGGCAATATGCACCGTACAAATATATATGTATAAAAACAAACTGAAGTACAACTCTAAAAGCAGCAGCAAGAATATCCACAAAAGCTATAAAATGGTATTATAAAACCCACCAGGAACAGCAGATCAAATAGGAGCTCTAGTTAAAAAATACCTGCTGAAATAAAACAGTCTTATGAAATCACTTAAAAGTGGATAAAGAAGGGGCCAAATGTATCTCCTTTAGGAGTCTGTTTCATAACTGGAGTGCCACAACTGAGAGGGCTCCTCAGGGCTGCAACCACAGGATGTGGCTACAGGGGGCTGGCTCCCTCCTCAGGATGTTCCAGGTCCTTTCCCTGAAGTTTCAATTATCTGGTTTGCTTTTAAAGTCCCTTATTTATGGAGATACTTAAGAAATGCCCACCATTATGGCAGCCGGGCCATCCACCCTTGGAGTGGAACACTGCTTTTGCCCCATTATCTCTAAAT
Organism: Heloderma suspectum; assembly: GCF_057233095.1. Classification (NCBI taxonomy): domain Eukaryota; kingdom Metazoa; phylum Chordata; class Lepidosauria; order Squamata; family Helodermatidae; genus Heloderma; species Heloderma suspectum. Next base: position 86,490,339 of record NC_139463.1, on the reverse strand, counting down.
GCATCCCTACAGAAGTGACTAGCTTCCATTCACTTATGTGGGAGAAACTAAAAGGGAGCCCTTAGATACTTCTTTAGGATGGGAACTAAACCTGCTGCTCCTTTCTGATTAGCCCCACCCTAAGTTCGATTTCTTGATCATGCTTGACTGTGACCAAAAATTGTTTTTTGCTAGAGATAAGGCACTACTCTACCCAATTAAGTGCCACAAATGAAAATAAACATGCACCAGTCATGCAGTGTCCTGGAGAGTATATGTAAGGGTACTGAGTTTATTGCCCACACACACACACACACACACTGCCCCTTCAAAAATAGATTCAGTTAGATTTAGGTCTCTACTGTTTCCCTCTTGACTGTTAAGATGATCCCCAGCACAAAATTCCTGGCTACTGGCCTGTTTACCCCCACAATCACATGGAGGAAGTATTGAGTAAAGCTAATCAGATGTAGCTTGAGCACACTCCGGGAGAGAGCGGAGGACAGGAAGGCCTGGCGTGCTGCGGTCCATGGGGTCACGAAGAGTCGGACACGACTGAACGACTGAACAACAATCAGATGTATGCAGCTAGAAGAACCCCCCATTATTATTATTCTCAACCAACCACTGAAATAATTCTTGGAGAAGTCATATTCTGTTTATTTATATCCTATCCTTCTTCCAAGGAACTCAGAGTAGTGTACATGGTTCTCCTCCCCCACTCATTTTATCCTCACAACAGTCAGGTAAGGCAGGTAGGCTGGGAAATAGTGACAGGCCCCAGGCCACTCAGTGGGTTTTATGACTGACTAGCTATTTGAACTTGTGCTTTCCCCACCCTAGCCTAACCCTCTAACTACTACACCACATTGGCCCAAAATCAGGTTTGCTTACAAAACTTCAAATGTACATTTTCCTTCTTTGAATGGTTTTCAGTCTTCTTAATGATGAATGCTGTTGATAGGGTGGTGTGGAGGACACTAAACCTGGCAAGTTGCCTTAAGACTAATCAACAAATTTTAGTGTTTGTCGAAGTTGACACTCAAAGCAACATTTTCGAAAGGGGAAAAAATCAAACTCTGACATAGTTTCATCAAATGTTGAATTTCTGCAGGATTTTGTTTCAGATCTACCTCAGCCACCAACATCTGGAAATCCCTCGGGTTCAGCTTTTGGTGAACCTCAAAAGGAAGAGAGTTCCAGAGCTGGGAATCAACCACTAAGAAGGCAACTCTGTCTGAAGTAGGCACATAGGCTTAAAGCGGCACTTTAATGCTTCCATTCTATCTATGCAGTCTTGTTTTTGGATCCAGTCATACAGAAAGCAGTGGGAGTTATTTCTGAGCAAACATGGGTTGCAAAGAAGGCTTTCTTGACTGATCTGATTGCAACCTGGAAAGAAGAACTGAGGATGAAAAGCTGGGAACAATGTGCTTGGTTCACTCAAGTGAGTTGATGGATAAGTGAACTTGGGTCTTTCATGTTGACCCAAGTTCATCTCTCAGAGGATACTAGTACTGAATGGTTAGTTTTAAACAGGGGAGGAGAGGGGAAGCTATAACAGAGCAGAACTTCAAGCCTGACAGGGAATTAAATTTTCTGCCCTGGAAATTATGCTTCTCCTTCGTATTTAACATCATCATCATCATCAGAGACTACTTAAGAGCATGTGCAGAGCGTTTGCGACTAGAGGAATACCCGCAGTCACGGCAGTCACGTACACATCTGGCAGAAGCTCCTGGTCACAGGGTGTAGCTTCCAGGCAGATCTTGAAGATCATTTAAAAAAAAAAATGTTAAGCACTGCCTACTTCCTAATCTCAGATTTGTGGAGGTGAGCTCTGGTTACTACCTGCTGAGCGAAACGGTACTCTGTACATGCTCGGTAGCGCCGCTTTCTACACATTTTCCAGGGCTGCATTCCAAAACAGGAGCTTCCGTGGACGAGCCGTAGGGCTTAAAGCGAAGCCGCACAGGCGTCACGGGGATCCCTGCCTAGGACGACGGGATCAGCGGCGGTTGGTGTTTTATTCCGGATTGACTACGACTGGTTTTGTTTTGTTGTTGGTTTGCTTCGGGAACGCCCCCCAGGGCTGGCCATCGGAGAGAAAAATTCGGGGGGACCCTTGCCCTGTAGGGGGCGCAGGGTCTTCGCGTCCTATATTGTTTAGCAACGTTTTGCATTTGCACGTACAAGAAAAAAAAGTATTTTGCGAGCGAAGCGAAGCGTGGCTGGCTGGCTGGCTGGGGTGGGGGACGAGGGCATTTCGGGGGTGTCTTTCTCCGCCTTTGTGGGGAACCCCTTTGTTACCAGGATCTGGGGAAAGATGGTTGCCGGTCTCTCCTCCGCTCTTCTCCTCCCCCTTTCCTTTCCTTGCTGGCAATCAGGATTGGCAGAGGCGGAGCTGGGGGGAGGGGAGCTGGGGGGAGGGGTCTCTCCCTGGGGGTGGGGGGAGGTGGTGTTTGCAGTCAGAGAGTCAAAGGCAAGTGAAGGTGGAAAGACAGACGGAGCGACAGAGCGCGGGCAGCGAGGCCGGCGCAGACAAGGCAGACAGACGCACGGACAGTGGGTACCAAAACGGGGGGGGGGTATTGCGGGGAGGCGAGGGACTGCCAGTTTGCAAAGCGCGGCTGCTCTTTTTCTCTCCCCCATCTCCTCCTTGTTCGCCTGGGTCTCCCCTGATCCCTCCCAAGCACCCCGAAAGGGAGGAGATCTTTGCGGCCAGATGTTGTCAAGTTTATAGGAGATTAAATGCTCATAATCGCAGAACAACCCCCTCCCCCTTACTCAGATCGGCTGCCTTTCATCCACCTCGTGCCCCCTCCCGGCTTTTGTTGTTGTCGGTGGTGCTGATGGGGTTACTATTGCTATTTTCTTTTTTAAAATGTCTATACAGAAGGGGCCTCCACCCCCACCCCGCGCCATGAGCTGGTTTGATTTGATTTCCTGCCTGCTTCCTCGATTCGCTTTGCAATTGACATAATCAACAGACTCAAATGTCAAATGGAAAAACACTCCGGATGGGAGGCACCCTCCGCCCCCCCCCCCAGCCCTCGATGGGCCAGATTGCTTCAGCGTGTGGGGAGGAGAGGGGCGGGGGGGGGGTTCTCGATGTGAGAGTGGGGTCTGTCAGGTTGGAGCAGGGAGCGGGGGTTGCTTTCTGCTAGAGAAAAAACACGGATTAAGTGGGTTGCAGTGAGAGAGGTGGGGAATCTGCAAAGCTGGGATTCCTGGGTTCGTTAGGCAGGGAGTGTCTTGTAGGGGAGAAGAGGTTAAAATGTGTGTGTGTGTGCACGCACCAAATGCTGCTGGATGCTGATCCCACTTCTGGGAGAGCAGTAAGTCCTAGTGGGTAGAAGCAAGGGGGTTGGAGGACTAGAAGACGCCTCCCAGGTTCAAGAGCTGAGGTGTCTGTGGGAGAGGAGCAGAATGCCAAAGTTACGTTGAAGAGGAATGGGCTCTAGGAAGATCATTCTGGGAGACAGGACTCCTGGGTTCACTAAGAGGGGAGGGGGATAGAGTACAAGGGATCATACTGGAAGGGGTGGCGGTAGCTGAACTCTGAGGTTCTGTCTGCAAGGGCAGTGGGTTAGAGAGCAGTGAATGACTGAGCCAGGACTCCTGAGTTCTCTGAGAGATGTTGGAAGGTGGGGGAGATTTTACCATTTTAGAGCAGGTGAAAACAGGGGTCCTTGTGTTCTTTGGAAGGGGAACAGGGTGAGAAAAGGCATAAAATTGGGTTTTGGGTTTTGTTTTCTGGGAGAGAGGCAGGGGGAAATCTGGGTCCTGTCCTAGCTGTGGAGTTACAAAGAGAACTCCCAGAGGTATACTGCACTGGGGACACTGGGGCTCTCAGCTTGGCTAGAGGCGAGAAAAGCCTGCAGAGAGTGAAGTGCAAGGCTTGGCTCCTGAGATATTTGGTTCCTGGCTCTGGGAAAGGAATATTAGCCCATTTCTGGAGTCAGAGCCAGCCAGGGACCCAACAAGAGATACAAAGCTGTCAGGTTCTTGGAGCCAGGAGGGCGATAGTTGTGCTGCATATTCCATCAGCCAGTCTGGTGAGGGAGGCTTCACGTGGTCTCGGTTGCAGGTGTGTGCCTGTGTTTCTCGGCCCCTCCTCTTTCTTGTGTAGGTGCCAGGGGATCTTGGAACATAGTCACTCCCTGGGTTGGAACCTGTGGGCACCTGAAAGCCCTCTGGAGCTGGTTCCCTGGTGGCCATGTTACGTGGATTGATTTCTGGCCCCCACAAGACAGACTCACAGCCTCCCGCTTCCATGCTATGTGGTAGGGATGCAACTGAAAATATGGAGTGCTCGCCCCACACACAGAAAGAGCTGGTCTCCAGCTGTGTGACAGCAGAGCCCCCTGGCCTGTGAGCCACCTTACCCTAAACTGCTTGACCGTACTAGCCATTAAGAGCGGAATCTTGGGGTCCTTATCGCTCATTTGCACACCGTCAAACCCAGAAGGTCTGGTAATAATTGGGTTTGGGGCAAGCACAGAAGGAAGGCTTTGGCAGTAATGATACACGTTACAATACCCCCCCCCCCATGTGTTGCATAATTCAACTTGTTATAAGTGTTTGCTTTTAAACTGGAGCACATGTACGCTGGGGTCAGGGCATGTTATATGTATCATGCAGGCCTCATGAGCCACTAAGCCAAATGTCTCCCACCAGCTGGCCCACTGCAGACTCACCAAACTTGGTTTTGGTGCCAGCCCAGGACCATGAAAATAGGTAGGGGATGTGGTTGACAAGCACATGGTACGCTGCATACAACTTAGGGGCTCACACCTCGGGGTGCTTAATTTTCTTAAAATGGGTGCTGCCAGGGCTCAAAGCTGTTAGTCGCAGATGTGGTGGGAGGCAGTAGGAGGATAGGAAAAATCAACTCTGGATGTGCTCAGAGGTGCTCTTTATATTTCCCAAGGCTGACTGTGAAAGTGATGGGGCGAGGAGGCTCTAAGGCAGCCTTCCCAGACCTGCTGCCCTCCAAATGTGTTGGACCACATGGCTGGCTGGGGGATGCTGGGTGCTGTAGTCCAATGCATCTGGAGGGCACCAGGTTGGGGAAGGCTCGAAGGACTCTTTAGCCCTGGATCAAACTTGGCTCCACGCACGTGTGTGTGTGTGTGTGTGTGTGTATGTAGTGGGAAGTGAGGGGATACCTCATTGTTTACTGCTCACGCAGTCTTTAACCCACAATGTCTTAAGTTGTATTACATGCTACCTTGGCTTAGCGGATGGAAATCTTGTTCCTGGCAGGGCTATCTGTGCCTTCAACAGTTGTGCAGCAGGCCTACATTCAACAGGTGGCACTTCCTCTAGCAGAACAAGTCTTTGCACCTGTTGGATTTTGGCTTGCCATTAAACTGGTGAAGACACTGGACCCCTGCCAAGCTGAAGAAGAAGAAAAATGGTAGGAACTAGGGGCAGTGAGAAGAAAATGAGGCAAGGAGCCCAGAATTTCCAGCATTGGGAGCCCAAAGAAAAGACTTAATTGTGCTCTGCCAGCGATCGCCTCCTTTCTCAGAACTGAGGTTGCCCACTCTTCTTGGAGGTGCGGATGCCAAGTCCCTCCAACCCTAGTTATGTAAGGGCACAACTCCCATCATGCTGGCTGGGGCATGATGGGAGTTGTAGGACTTTCTTCTGTCTAAACATGCATAGGATTGCGCCTGAAACCCCTTTCTTTGTTTTGCATCTTCGGAACCAGGGACAGTGGTGTAGACCTGCCTTCTCATGTAGCGCCTGCAGGGGTATCTATATATACAGTTGCTGTTCCTTGCAGGCCCCGTGAAGGGCCCCAGCGTGGCAAGGAGCTCCCAGGGAACTGGATCGCTGCCCGTGTCGCAGTGATCAAAACAGCTATTTATGGCCCAGGAGGGGGATCCTTGGATGGGGCCCAGAGTGGAAACCAGCCACTGCACCTGGGAGAGAGAGGGAGGGAGGGAGCCTGGGAAAGGGGAGAGCTGCCTGCTCTTACAGGGGCTCGGGGGAGCCAGACCTCATGCCAGCGATGGAGGGTCACCAAGTGATGGGAGAAGAGGGAAAGCTCGCAGCAGGGCAGGGGAAAGTAGCCTAGTTGGTAAGAGTGAAAGAGGGAGGGATGCTTAGTCATCCGCCTCTCCCCTAGCTCCCCTCTTTTTTGAACAATCCCAATCCAGAAATCACTCAGTGGCATGATAGGGCATGTAAGTGCTCTCAAAGTTATCTGCCAGGCAGTGAGGCATTGAGGGGTGGGGGAGATGTTGCCCTAGTTAGATCAAGACCCCACAGTTTTGCTCTTAGGCTGACATGTCTCCAGTTAAAACAGTCTTCCTGCCTGGTATGGGAAAGGGCAATTCCGTAGTGCAAGCTTTCTTGGCATCCAGGTCTTTGTGACTATTGTTCAGTATGCGTGTGTGTGTGTATGTGTCAGCGTGCATCTCTCATTTCTTAGGATGCCCTACGGCGGGGGGGGGGGGGGAATCAGTTCTATTTTTCAAACTCAAAGACAAATCAGGATATGTGAATGTTGGCAGAGTATAGGGGGACACACCCCTCAACTCAACGCAGTTTATTACTCGGTGTTCTGGAATTGTACAAAGGGCTTCACAATTCCTGTCTTTATATAGTCATGATAGCCCTGTGAGGTAGGTTAGGCTGAGGGCTGCTCCTTACGGGACAACTGCAACATCAAGTGGTGATGTGCATGTGTGAATGAGCTGTCACGGTTCCAACACACCAGATAGAACTTCATAGCTGTCTCGGGGACCATGTTTTCCAGTGGAGTGTGTTCACACGTTCAGTTGCCATCGTTGCATGAGCGGTAATCAAGGCTACGGTCCTAACAGCGAATATGTTCCATTGATCACAGTGGGGCTTACTTCCAAGTAAACATGCATAATATTGTGCTGCATGTGTAGAGAGATGTGTAGAATGTGGAACAACCCTGAGAGAGAGCAATTTGCCCAAAGCTACCCAATGAACTTCCCAGTTGAAGGCCATTTCACATATGATATTTTCCTGGATGGAGACAGGATGGCTAGGTTTAAATCAAGAATATTTAAATCGCCATGGGGTGAGGGGGGACCGGTTTAGATCATTGATTTAAATAAAGTTTCCCATTTTGAAATTCATATATTTCCTGAACAAGCATGTGTAAACTCCTTGATCACCGTAGTATATCATAATGAAAACATACTGTGTTAGACTAAGACTGCAATCCTGTGCTCACTTACAGGAGTAAGAACTCAATGGGACTTACTTCTGAGTAGACAGAATAGGGTTATGCTGTCTGTTAGTTGACCTTGGTACCCGTTTAAACCTATGGGACTTAAGTCTTGACTAACTTGTCCCATTGTTTCAATGGCAGCTAAATTCAACTAATTTAAGGTGCGATCTTATGCACGCTCAGACAGAAAAAAGTCCTACAACTCCCAGCATGACATGCTGGGAGTTGTAGGACTGTTTTCTGTCTAAACATGCATAGGATTGCACCCTTAGTCAACATCTAACCTGTTAATTTGCAGTTCAACCAAGCCTTTATATAAGCTAAGAGCATAATCCAAAATGTGTGATCATGTGCCCACATACACTGCAGAATTATAACTGTCAGGAAAAAGGTATAATTTTTCTTGGTCTCTGTACATGTGTGAGGATACTAAGCAAGACCACTTACTTGAAAGTTAAGGATGCAATCCTCCTATGCACTTTTATTTGGCAGTAACTCCCATTGAACAATGTGGGATTTACTTCCAAGTAAACATGCAGCGTGGGATAGAACTATAAATGTCGAGAGCTTTCCAAAAGCATAGGCTGGTAGTTACTAGGCAAAACAGTGTTTTTTCCACAAGGTAGAAAGTAAGTGTTCATGCTGCTTGGTTAGCAGATTCATAAATATTCATAATTCGAGTACTGAACACATTGAAGAGCTTAGATTCTTGGAGGGCATAAAATAGGAGGCCAAGATCACCCATATGGTCTCCATGGAGATCCTGGCAAGGTGGCATCCTAGCGCCGGCAGTAACTTGCTAGTCTCTGGGTCCAGTAGGAAGCCCACAGCAATACACATGATACACATGACTCATTGTATCATATAATACTTAACCACAGAACTCAGATGTGTTTGCAGGGGAATATGTGGCCCTGCAGGGGAATATGTGGCCCTCCAGGTGTTTTGGCGTACAATTCCCATCTTCCCTAGACAGCATAGCCAATGCTAAGGGATTGTGGGAGTTGTAACCAAAACAGCTCTAGGGCCATAGGCTGCCCACCCCTGCCTTAACTCAACCAGTTTGATAAATGGTCACGATCATGATTTAGTTTTAAGAGACTAGGGCGCAATCCTATGAATGTTTAGACAGAGAAAAAGGCCTACAACTCCCAGCATTCCCCAGCCAGCAAGGTTGACTGGGGAATGCTGGGAATTGCAGGCCTTTTCTCTGTCTAAACATGCATAGGATTACACTGTAAGTGTGAAAATGCTTGTTCATATTCAGTTCAGATTTCATTTTAAGCCAAGTTATTTAGTTATATTTAAAATGCCAGTATAATGGTTTTTTAAAATGCTATTTTAAATTTCTGATTAATTTATTTAAATTGCTGATTTTTCTCCACCCTGCATGGGAAGAACTTTCTGCATCCACTGAACAAGAACCCAGTTTTCTAGCCACTGAACATATCTGCCAGGAGACAGGGTATGGGGGGAATTGGGATTAGGGGGACATAGGTTTGGGGAAACCTCAGAACTCAGGTTGGGGTTGTGGATGGGGTTTCCAAACAAGCCTTAGGTTTGTTGTCTTTTTGTCCCTCCAAATGGCTACTAAAAAAAAAGAGAGAAAATAAGGAATTGTGCAATATGAGCATAGATTGTGTGTATCACTTTATAGATTACAAGATCTAGCTGTGTTTGGTATGAGATACAGGTTCCCTTGGTGCAGAATTTTGATTGGGGGGAAAAACAGAACCATAGGGCATATGACGTCCCTGTTATTGATCTCCTGCATGCTACACTCTCTTCCACGTGTCACAGCAGTTACAGTTAGCTGCTGTGGTGCTTGATCATCCCTGGTACTCCCAGCAGGAACGAGCAAGGCTGGCGCTGCGTGCCACCTTCAGGGCTGACCGAAGGCATTCTGTTGCTGCTGCAAGCCAGTTGCATTGTACAACCTAGGAGGTGGAGCCCATCTTTCCTTGAAATGTTGCAGAGAATGATGGGGTGCAATTTGCAGAGCACACACAGGCATGCCTGATCTGAGAGCTGAGCCTGGACATTCCAGGATATACATCTCAGATTGCACTTTGTTTCACTGGAGCCCTTAAGATGAAGTAAGCATTTGGGTTGCTTTGCTGTCAGGCTGGCCCTGGCTAAGGAGTGGCCATTTATAGGAAATCACACTTGGTTACCTAAGCAGAGGATTTGGATCTAGGAAACCTGGGTTTACTTTGTCACCTTTGCCATTGATTCACTAAGCAGCCTTGGGCACGTCACTCTCTCTCAGCCTCAGTTCCTCCGCCTGTAGAATGGGAAATAGTTGTCTTTATTGCATCAGCTATCAAACCAAAAGCAACCACATGAATCAGCACCAGATAATCACATATCAAGCAACAACACAGCAGGTTGAATCCAGATTTAGTCATACTTTGAGAAGCCCCATTGAAATCAATGGGACTTATGATAGCCATGACTTACTTGTCCTATTGACTTCAGTGGGCCTGCTCTAAGTATGACTAAATCTGGATCCAACCAACTTTGACACAAAATAGCAGACATACCAGCAAATGTACAAGACTTTAAAAGACTAAAGGATGAACAAACAAACCCACAAAATGGCACCATTTTAGATATATTTTTACAGCTCGCGTTATGCCCGCCCTTTGTTGACAAGTTTACATCTTATCTTCGTGGCTGCCTTTGTGATAGTGAAATGAAAATATTACTGTCCTTTGCCTCTGGGTTGTTCTGAGGGGCAACCACTATAAAGTTTGTAAAGCACATTGAAAAAGATTATGAATGTTCAACTGTCGTAGTGGAATATAGACTTCGGCTCCTTTCACAATTGCTCAGTGGTGTAGTGTGTTTTTGTATGTAGTGGGCTTTTGTATTTCCTGCATCTGTAAATTGAAAGGTGTTCAAATGAGCAGTTGATTTAACATGGAATCTGTTCCACTTTCTGCATGGAATCTGTTCCACTTTCTGCCGCACATTCACACTGGGCCACAGAGCACAAGAGGCCTGTAAGCATTTTCAGATCTTGTGTGTGAAAGAACACTCTTGATGGACAACAGTGTCAGTCTCTTTGTTAAATGAAGGCCAGGTTCACACATGCATTCTTTGACATTCTCATCACTTAATGGCTGGCAGCTAAATGTATTACCATACGCTGGCTTTCTTCACACTGAGCTGTTATCCTGTGAAGGAGCTTGCTCCTTCACGGAAGTTTACGGGCTCTTTACATGACACCGTGTCCCTCCAGGTGTCTCCTCCACTAAATATCCTTTGCTCCATTTTTAAACAGATCCCAGATAATGAGCTATCAAATTACCCCCTTCTGTTCCACTTCAGTTTCCTCTGTGAAAAGACTAAAAGCAGCAAGAAGAGGAGCGAGATAATGGAAAGATAATGGAAGACTCAGACAGAGGGAGAAGGAGGGGGAAGGGGGTGCAGGGAAAGGACGCAGGTGAAAAAGGGAGTCGTTGTGATCCTGCATTTAAAACGGAAGCAGAAAGTAGAATTTTAGGCTGGTGTAGAGATGCCTGCCATCTTGTGTTGCATTTGAGCTGACATTGGGTGACATGTAAGTTCCATCTGTTGCCGTTAGCTCCAGGATGGCTCATCCACATCCACAGTCATCACTTGGAGGTACAATCATCAAGCGAGGAATGTGCATGTGCAAATCAGCTCAAAGATATAACATCTTTCTGGATAGCCAGGAAGTGGATTTGTGACAGGCTTCCCATTCCATCCAGTGGTCTATCAGATGCATATGGATTTTCCCAACTAACGTGTTGCTTGATGTCTTTTGTCTTTTGCTCCAGGTGCCATGACGGAGCTCCAGGAAGTGCAGATCACGGAGGAGAAGCCGCTTCTGCGAGCCCCAGGTGCACCTGATCCGGGCAAGGTTAGCGAAAGGGCGAGTTTTGCCTGTCTCTCCCTCCCTCCCCTGCCACCACTCTTTTCCCCTCTCACCAGTGTTCCTCGAGTTGTCCAGTCTCACCTGTTTCCTTCCTTGCTCTTTTCCAGCTGAGGCAGGTCCGCAGAGCAGATGCCTTATGCCAAGTTTGGCTGTTGGTTCATGTAGCCCAGTATTGCCCACTCAGTGGCTTGCCAGTGTTTCAGGCAGAGGTCTTTCTTATCACCTGATTCTGGATCCTTTTGAACTGGCGGTGCCAGGGATTAAGCTTGGGATCTCCTATGTACAAAGCTCTACCGCTAATCTGTGGCCCTCGTCCCCATGGCTTAAAAATGGCAACCTTTGTCAAGCCACCAACACTGTAGGCCAGATCTGTGGGGTTGCCAGACCTCCATCCAGAGGCAATTCCTCTCTCTTTAAAAGAACTGCAGGACCAAGATGGAACAGCTGTGCCTGCTGCTCTACTGGAGAAGGGGCAAAAATGTGCCAACTCTTATCTAAATCTAACCCCCAACTGGTAAGCACACAACAAATAATGAGTTAGCTTTATATCTAAATGCAGTTCATCGTTAATAACAGAGGTGCCACAAGATAACTTGACTCACATCAAATGCTGTATAATAATGATGATAGATAGATTCCTTCGCAGCAGCATCAGAAGATGCTTGGAGCGATGGTTGCTGGCTGGCAAGGAAAACGCCCAGTTCAGCCTGCGTTTGTGCCTTTAACAGCCATTGGGATGTGCAGAAATCAGTGGGCAAAGCTTTTTGCAGCATGGAGCTAAACATGAGCACCTGCTAACGTGTGTGCGTCATGCTTTTGTCCAAGGCACAGCTACATACTGCATTGAGGAAACTAGTGACTCTTGTCAGAGCAGTTGCTTGGTCCAGCACCAGAAGTCGGGATCATCAGGCACCTGCTGGGGCCCACACTCGAGCCGGGGGCCGACTACTGACCCTCTCTGGAACCTTCCGGCCTTGGTGTTCCTGCTGCTGCTCTGCCACCCTTTTGCTGTAGCTGCCTGTTCACCTGCCCTCTCCGAGGATGTGGGCGATGACAAGAGCGAGGAGAAGGACTTGCCTGTCACTCTTCCTATGGGTGGCTGGCTGTGCAGATCAGGCTCAGAGCAAGAGAGGGAAAGCAAGTAGGCAGCAGCGACAGTGGCGAGGAGTAGGACACCTTGCCCTCAGGCTGGCCAAACACAGAAAAGGGCAGGCCTCATGCATCTTTCAGAGGTGTGTAGAAGAGGAAGTGACAGCAGGTGAGACTTGTGTGACAAGCCAAACCTGCTGAAACTCCCTTTTCTACACAACTATGAAAGATGCAGGAGCCCTGTCCTCTTTGCAGCTGGTCACCCTATGTGCTGAAGGCCCAGGGCCAGCCCAAGATCTTTTGCCACCTGAGGTGAAAGACAAGATGGGTCACTGTTTTGCAATATAAACTGCATGCATGGGGGACCCCGCCCAGATCAGGTCCACAGCGCAGGGGTGGGAAGGTCAAATCCAGATTGTGCCCCCTGGGCCTACTCCACATCAGGGGTACAGAACTTCTCTCAGCCTCAGAGCTGGATTTCATTTTGGAGAAGCTTTTGCGGGGCCACTGCCCAGTGGTGGGTGGGGGCGAAGTGAAAAAGGGGCAGGTCAAAATACCAAAAATAACAAGATATTTTAGCTTAAAGCTCTTACTCCAGTAACTAAGCCTTGGGAGAGGCATTTCAGCCTTTTAGAACAGGGAAACAAACTGCACAAAAGCCAGGAAACCAGCAGATGATTGGCTACGGCAAGGGGTGTGGTCATCTGGGGCAGGGCCAGATTGGGACTGGGGGGGGGGCAGCTTTGGCCCTTAGGCCTGAGGTTCTGCACCCCTGTTCTACAACAAAAATGAAAAAAAAAACATATAGCAACTAGCTACCTCTTTAAAGTATTATCTGCTTTGGCCTTCGCTTTCCCTAATGACAGGACCGGCCCTGCCGAGCCACACCCTGGAGCCAGTATTGACAATTTTTGTTTGAAGAGGTCTAACTGTGAACGGTGGTGTAAGCCCCTTTCCTCATTATGGGGTTTTCTACTTGAGGCTTCTACTTCTGGCTTCTTTGCGGGATTAAGATTGGCTCCTTTACACATTTTTTTCTGGGGGTTTTCTTTCTTTGCGTTTCTGTATGTCCTGTTACACTACCGCTAGGTGGCATTGTGGTATAGCAGAACTGTGGAAATACAGAGGGCTTTCATGCCACCATTCAGGATATACCAGACTTCCTTAGAAAAAAACATGCTAAAATGGTTGCAAAGCACGTGAGGATAACAACGCCATGTGAAGCACCCACATGCTACCATGAGTGAGGAATCATGAGTGCACAATAAATGCTTCATGTAGAAAGGCTCTATATGCAGAGGAATTATTTTAAATTCCATTCAGATGATTAAGCAATACATCTGTATAAGCTGGTCAACTCACACACTGGGCCCAGAACATAATCTGAAGGTACATGAAGCATTAACTTTGTCGAAGTTGGTCCCTGCCTAGATGTTGATGGGGGGCAGCTGAGAATCCTATGTGCATGGCCTTGAGCTCTTCAGGTGAAAGGGTGGAATATAAGTGCACTAACTAAATAACAGACTTGCTCTATTTTGAATATTTTCAACAGTGAACATATTAGACATACAATAGTTACCAGTAATGCTGCTGAGAAAGATTTAGGTCAAAACATGACCAGCCTATTGTAATCTTTTGAAGCTGCTTTGCAGATCCATGAACATTGTATTACACAGCATTTGACCTGACTGGAGTGATAGTGCCATATATGTAAAAATAAAGTGCAGACTGTATATTTAGATATAAATGTAACCATTGTTTTTCACGTGTAATCTGCAAAGGTCACCCGTTTAAGATTATCGATTCTTTTTTTTCCTGTCAGTGCTTCTGGGCTGTTTGCCACCTATATGACACCTGCATGAAGATGCAGTGATGGAGAAAGAGATTCCCCCATTGAATTTCTTCTTGTTGCACAGCTGGTAAAGGCACAGGAGCCTTGTCCGGGGAGGGGGTGGTGGAAACATTGGCCTCCTTAAGTGTGCATTCTGCACAAAGGGAGCTTAGCCATTGGGAGACAAAATGCAGGGGGAGTTAATATCTTTTTACTGAGGTACTACTGGCTTCCCAGCAACAGTTCTATAATCTAGGGTGTCATCTGGGCTAAGGGTTGGACATTAACAGAGGTTCCTAGGATATCCTGGGATATGTGGCTGGGGGAAAAAAACATCTGGTGCAGATGGGATCTCAGTCCACTTATCCTTACCAATCGACGCAGGACAAGTGTGGGTGGGTTGTGTAGTCTAAATCAGCGGTAGGCACCATGGCACCTTCTAGATGCTTTGGACTTTTTGTTGTTGTTCAGTCGTTAAGTCGTGTCCGACTCTTCGTGACCCCATGGACCATAGCACGCCAGGCCTTCCTGTCCTCCGCTCTCTCCCGGAGCGTGCTCAAGTTCATATTCATTGCATCGGTGATGCTATCTAGCCATCTCATTCTCTGACGTCCCATTCTCCTTTTGCCTTCAATCTTTCCGAGCATTAGAGTCTTTTCCAGAGAGTTTTCTCTTCGCATTAGGTGGCCAAAATATTTGAGCTTCAGTTTCAGTATCTGTCCTTCCAGTGAGCAGTCAGGGTTGATTTCCTTTAGGATTGACTGATTTGACCTCCTTGCAGTCCAGGGGACTCGTAAGAGTCTTCTCCAGCACCACAGTTCGAAAGCATCAATTCTTTGGTGCTCAGCCTTCCTTATAGTCCAGCTCTCACAGTCATACGTTGCTACTGGGAAAACCATAGCTTTGATTATACGAACCTTTGTCGGCAAGGTGATGTCTCTGCTTCTTACTATGCTGTCTAGGTGTGCCATAGCTTTCCTGCCAAGGAGCAAGTGTCTTTTAATTTCATGGCTACAGTCACCATCTGCGGTGATCTTGGAGCCCAAGAAAGTAAAATCTGTCACTGCTTCCATTTCTTCCCCTTCTATATGCCAGGAAGTGATGGGGCCAGATGCCATGATCTTAGTTTTTTTAATGTTGAGTTTCAAACCAGCTTTTGCACTCTCCACTTTCACCCTCAGCAAGAGGCTCTTTAGATCCTCTTCGCTTTCTGCCATTAGGGTGGTATCGTCTGCATATCTGAGGTTGGACTACAACTCCAATAATCCCTGACTATTGACCATGGTGGCTGAAGCTTATGGGAGTTCTAGTCCAAAACCTCTGGAGGGCATCAGGTTGCCTACCCCTGGTTTAAATGGCTAGCTTTCTTCACAAGGCAGGAGTATGGAGTTCCATTTCTCAGCGGCACCTTCTGACCTCCCCAACCCCCAGTTGAGCAACCACTGACCAACTGGAACCATGGAAAGGAGCAGGTGTACCCTTGGATAACTATGCTTCAGCTCTAGAGTGTAGTTAGCCTTCTGGTAAATCCACTTTGCTCCAAGTCTGCTTGTATCCCATGCCAGTTTTAAGTGGCAGGGATACACTATGCGCACTCTGCTCCCACCCCCCATCCCCATAACTGTTTTTTCTTCTTCCTCACTTACTTCCTACGTTCTTGCACTCTGTCTGTCTGTCTCCCTCCCCTGCCCTCCTTTCTTTCTCTGTGTTCTAGGATGCTGAACTGATAGCAGACAAACTTCTGCAGGAGCATGGCCAGGTAATGTCATCCCCCCACTGCATCCTTTGCGTCTCGTTCATGGGGACAGAACTGGTGACCCCAAGCCTGCAGAAATTCCCAACCACAGAAAAAGCCAAATAGAAAGAAGTTCTTTCTCTCCCTTCTTCTTCCACAACTGGACATACAGCAGATATATAGATCCAACTCTTATGGCTGCTGTTGGATTTCTTGAGCTGCAGTGGAGGAGAAAATTGTCCCTGTCAAATCACTGTTAGGCAGACAGCTGTTACGGCACACAGAATCCCCTTCAGGAGAAGAAAAAGATGATAGCACCCAAGGTTTCTCTGCCTGCCGGTGGGGGAAGAGTGAAGTCTAGAGAATGGGGCTGTTCACACAACATGCTAAGCTACACTCAGCGGCTGAGTGTGGGTTGTTGTTGAACCGTGGGTTGTTTGTTGAACTGTGGGTTAGCATGTTGTCTGAACCCAGGACATTTTCCACAGGTGGCTTGTTAACCATGCAATGTGTCTTGTCAACCACCCTGAACAACCCAACAACAAACCATGGGCTCGCAAGGTGACTTGTTTGAGAAAAATAAGCCATACTGCAGGCTTAAGACACCCTGTGGAAATGACCTGGGTTCAGACAACGTGTTAACCCATGGTTCAACAAACAACCCATACTCAACCACTGAGTGTGGGTTAGTGTGTTGTGTTAACCCACTCAGTGTAAGCAGAAGAGAGAGCAAGGACTTTGGGGTTCCATGGGAACTATTTGAGGAGTAGAGAGTATACACAGGGGTAATTTATTGGGTTGCCACCTTTTTTCAGGCAGGGCTCCTGACCTGAACAGCTGGGCAACAGGCAGAAGTTCAGACAGCACAACTTCTCTGGTCACTCACTACTAGATGTCTGTGCTGAGGAAAAACTGCATCTCTTCAATTAAAACATAGAAACCTGCCTTGTACCAAATCAGACCATGGATCCGTGCAGCTCAGCAGCCCTCCAGGGTTTCAGACAGGATTTTCCAGATTTTCTTAACCTGAAGATTCAAGGGGACTTTTGCAGGCAGTGCCTATGTTTTGCCACTGAGGTATGCACCTTCCCCCAAATTCTCCATTATGTAATTGCTGAATGCTCAAGAGTCCTGCCAGACAAAAAAAGAAGTGACAGCTCTCCCTAGGAATCCTGGCTCTGAGCCCAGCCTGTTCCTTGTTTGTTGACTTTGATTTGTAGCATGTACCTTTCTCAGCAGTAGCAGTCTAACCACTGCTGTTATTTGTTATCTGCCCACTGGTCCACTGGCCAGTGGAAGGGGGGTGGGGAAGAACACAAGAAACCAGAACTAGGTTTGAATTAAAGTTTCCATCTTCTTTTCCTCCACTCTGTGACCTTAAATAGCTGCATGATATACAGGACTTCAACAGCTGCAGCTTCCACCATCATTGTGCCTTGAGGTTGCCAAGTGTCACAGCCACCCCTGCTCCTGTGCCTATAACTGCAGCTCAAAGCTGCTGAAATTAGCAAGTGATCATGCTTTTCTGTATGCTGCAAAAAGTGTCACCTTCCAATTCCTGTAAATCAAGCTGCTTTTAAAGGCCTGGGAATAGCCGAGGCTGTTTATCTGGTCAGTTGACAACTCTGTTGCACCACCATATCGAGCAAAGCCACACCTGTTGGGATAACAGCCCATCATACAACTAAAAGGGTAGCAACTCTAGCTGCTTAGTCATGACCTCATTGGCTGGCCTTAGGCAAGGCACCCTCTCTTGGCCATTCTTTCCCAACTGGTGAAATAGGAATATTTAATTACAGGGTTATTATGAGGCTAGATGACACAACAACTGCAAAAAAAGCACACTTTTGCATACTTGAAATGGCAAATAATAGCCATGCATCCTGCCTGCAAAAGTCTTATTACACCAATCTGCCCTCGTACAAGTGCCCATTTTCCATTTTCTGCGAGAAACTAGCCTTATCCAACACTACTCAGTATGAGAGGGATCTGTAACCAAATGCCTTTCAGATCTAGTGCTTGACCCTACTACATTCACATTCCATTCCACCCCAGAGCTAGTAACAGAATCCAAGAGACTTGGGCTTCTAAACCTTACCAGGAATTAGGATTCTAACTTCTGCTTGGTGCGTTGCACAAGTTTAGCTTTACTTATCACTCCCTCTAATAGTGAAGTGAGATGGTGAGTGCCAACAAAAATGGAGCCAACCTGAAGTCACTGAGCAAATGAGAGTTAGCATTGTTGGGGAACTCTGAGGTTTGCAGATTTTTTAAAATAAAAAAGTACAGAACCAACCCCCAAAGGGCAAAAACAGCTAATGAGGGCCGAGCATATTTAATAGCCACAGAATGTTGAGCACCAGTTGGAAAAGAAAAATGGAAAAGGGGTGGGGGAGTGAAATGCCTTGTCTTGGAGCAAATGGCTGTCTGGAATCCTGAACAGGAGCATTCCTGTGGATGATGGTGGTGTGAGGATATACCACAAAATTTCATTGCAGGTCCCCTTGTTTGCTTTATTGCAATAGTTCTGTTTGGGACCCCTCCAAAGTTGCTAAGAATCAAGAGTCAACATAAAAGCAATAAAACCACAAGCGATCAAATAAAACAGAATGCAGGAGAGCCGATAAGGCAACGTAAGATTAGATTAGATGTCAATAACATAACAGTACTCTGTGTAAAGCATAAAAAGGAAGGAGGGAGCCATATATTTATTATTACTCATGCCAAAAGTACACTGGACTAGCACTGTTTTCACCTGCTACCTGAATGCCAGCTGAGCCTAAACAAACCTTCCAAGGAGGTAGTGACATCCACAGCTGGACAGGCCTTAAATAGAGAAAAAGGCCTCCTTGTACCTTTATGTTAGACTTTCTCCCCAAAGGGGAGGAGGGTATAGAAGCTTTTACTCTTAAGGGAAAACCTTCAGAGCTCACCTCCTGCTTTTTAACTCAGAGTGTGTGTCCTTCTCACACACCCAGCTCATCAACAGGACTTTCCTGCAGCAATTTTAACTAATTCTAAAACTTTGATATAGCTCCTCCCTCTTCCACTGCATCTGCTATCCCTCTTTCTTGCCCCTTCCAAAGAACACTGTCTTTAATCTTTTCTCCCTTTCCAAACTTGGCTCACCACCAGAAGCCTGAATCCAGAGTTTCTCAACTCCTTTCTCCTCTTTCAGTGCACATAAACAATGGCCAGTTACCTCACCAACTCCTGGACACATTAGCTTAGAAGCTCCCCCTGCCTTGCTGCTTTGTGTAAGCTCCCTTAAAGCGGGTGGTGCTGCTACTCCTTCTGCTCTCCCTGTTGCTACTGCTGCTGCTTGCTTTGCTCGGCATTCAAATCCCAGTGGAGAGGACGGGGAAGTGCCAGCCGCTGCCACAAGCCTCTCACGCCCCGGCTGTACTCACAGCTGGCTCATCCTCCGCACCGAGAGGAGGCAGGTGCATACCATGCCCAACCCTCCACACTTTACAACAGAGAAGGGCAACTTCCAGATCTTTTAGCCTACAACTCCCATCACCCCCCACCATGGGCTAGGGAGGATAGCCAAAACATCTGGAGGGCCACAAGTTGCCCACCCCTGCTGTACAAGAAGTGGGAATTTCAGCAAATGCAGTTTTCCTCACCCGAGTGCTGCCAATATTCCCTCCACTATAACTGTTGAAGACCTTGAGGCCCTGACTTCAGTGGTATCTGGCCTTCCTACCAGAGGCCTGCAAAACTGGTAACCCACCAAGCCAAACGCAGTGCACCAGGGGTGGGAGTGAAGTTGACAATAGCTGTCCTGGTTTTGTTGCCTGCCTGCATTTGTAAAACCATGCATATTATCAAGTACCTTGGTGTGTTGTATTCGAGCATAGTGGATTAATTGTGTATTGTCCCCTTAAGACCAGGGGCCTGTTTCCATGACCAATTTACTCCAAACTGGCTGTGTGTGGAGGTCATTAGGACACATGAGTCATGGCCATCCAGCAGCCACCCCAGAGTTGATCACGAAAAACCAGATTTCCTGAGACTGCTTATAGTCTGATTCTTTTCCTTAATTTGGCGTGTCTGCACTTCTGTTGTGTACACCAACCCTCCGCATTTACTCCAGTTAACCCTGCCCAGAGGTGTGCCTTTCACCATGACTCTGGTCGAGGGGTGTTTCCCCAATGTTTTCCCCGCCTGCATTTCCCTGATGTTTCCGCCATTTCCCTGCTAGCTACCAGAGTTCTTTTTTAAAAAAGTAAAGGATTAAACCAAAACAGTGCTTTAGCACTATGTCGCGAACCAGAAGTAAGCACTCCCCATTCACCAGCCACCAACTGTATCGATGTTGGACATTTAAAGTTGTTACTCTATCAGGGGCTAAAGCTTACACTACTAAAAGCGCCATGGGGTGAGGTGTGCATATATAAGTTCCCAGCCAGATCGCAGTCTTAGAGGTAGTTACTACAGAATCCTCAGTTGCGCATTTAGAAGACATCACTATCACTCCACAGCAAAAAAAGCCCCAGTTCTCCAGCATCACCTCTAACCCTCTCTCTCGCTATCTCATTATAACAGTATTTCACATTTCTTCCATCAATATGCATACCCCCATGTCAGTATCTCACAATCACTCTATCACTCAATCGTGAAATAGCACTAACATGTATTTGCGCTATCACTTGATTGCACTATCACACAATAGCGCATTAGTTCAGGAGTTTCTGCTAACTCCTGTTGTAGTCAATGAGGCTTGTTCCCAAAAGTGCACCATCACGTGTTTGTGCTATTGCGCGATAGCACATTTATTCAAGGGTGCCCGCCAATGCAGAAGCCCGGTATTTAGAGGGAAAGTCGGGGGAGAAATGGGTGGTATCAGGTAAACGTCCAGGAAGTCTACTCAGAAGTAACTCCTGTTGCAGTCAATGAGGCTTGTTCCCAAATTTACAGAGATTGCCATTAAGCCAAAAACACTGAGTACATGCAGGGTACGTCATGTGTTCATCTGGTGAAAGGCATAGTAACTCCCTTAATGCCTGCAAAGTGCTATTTCCAAAGCTGGGTGTTTCTGCTGTTTGGTTCAAGGCTTTTTGGGAGTTATTAATGCCAGCTTCAGCCCTCTGTATCATCGCCTAACCTGGGGGGCAGGAGAAAGGACAGTAGAGCCTGGAGCAGGGAGCCTCTCTTATTGGTTAAGCAGCCCCTGCCAGTCTGATAACATTCACTTCCAATCCCCCCCCCCCAACCTGGAAGTATGTTTCTGTCAGCAACTTATAATGGTGCGGTTCAGTCCTTCGAGGAGCCCTGCGCAGAGCCATGCTGATTCCATGAAAAATCCAGTATTCCCTTGTTTGCTTCACTCTTCCGTTGTCATGAAAACACAGCCCAGGAGAGTCTAGACCAAGAGCGGGCAGAAAGTAGATCTCCAGATGTGTTGGACTTCAACCCCCAGCATTCATAACCATTGTCCATTCTGGCAGGGGCTTCTAGGAGTTGAAGGCCAACCCATCTGGTGATCTACCTTCTGCCCACCCTTGGTCTAGATTCTCCCCACCCAACCTGCCTTCTCTTGGCCTAAGACAAATCCTGCTGCAGGCCTACATTAAGGGCCCTTCCAAGGAGCTGTATTTAACTCCATTGTATAAATCCTATTAGCTACCAGAAGTTCAGACATCCAGCTGTAGCCCTATTCAGAACTTTCCCTCACACGTTGGAGAAGTGTATGAGGGGAAGCAGGGCTGAACCTAGTCAGCCCACCCCTTCCACCATGGATGTCAACTACCTCTGCTCCTTAACCTACAGCAGCAAACATTTGCAGGGAGGCAGCCTTTGTGTAAATGCTCGAATAGGGTTACCAACTGTCCAACCACACTGTGTAGCTGCATCTTCAACAGCAGTACCATGTGCAGATATTAGAAGGGGGATAATGCTTATCCCCATGTTTTGAAAAGTTCCACCTGCTGATTATTTTTTAATCAAGCTGCAGTTAAAGGCACAGGAGTAATCCAGGATGTATGTGGGGGTTTTAAATTCAGTTAGCAACATGGAGGAACTGGTTCTGAGCAACGTTTCCAGTAGCTGGGATGGGCCCAGAAATTGGGCAGCACAGCACTTTGCCTCTTCCTTTGACTAGCGTAAGTAGAATAAATTATGCAAAATAAGCCAATATATGCAGACCTGTAGAATCCAGCTCACTTGACCCATTTCTCTGTTATTTCTCAGCTTCAGCGGTTTACTTTCTAGGCCCTGCTACTTGATGCTGCATTTTGCTGGGGCCAAGATTACGCAGAAAGAGTGTACGCCTTTACAACTTGTCCATAAAAAACAATCTATGCATGAAGGACAGGGCGGAGGCCTGTTACCACCCATGATCCCATGCTTCCCTCCATCCATTCCATATAACCCTGATGTCAGTTGTCTGCACAGGCATTGCAGCTCTAGCATTGCAGCGCTGCATCTGTTCACCTTTCTCTCTCTGTGTGTCTTTGTTTCCTTCTGCAGAAACACACAGTGGAGACACCTTATGGGGTCGTGACAATCACCATCCATGGAACACCCAAACCCAAACGCCCAGCGATCCTCACCTACCACGATGTGGGACAAAATCGTAAGACCGGAATGCCCACTTGGTTCGGGGAGGGTGCGAGCGAGGCAGGGAGTTCTCCAATGACTGCATCTCCAAGTGAGAACTTGGATGTTCACCCCACAGCCCAGCTCACGAAACCTTTAAAGCATCTTGTCATTCTGGAAGAATCCCAAGAACGTCTTGCTCTGGTGGAGCCAAGAATGTCCAGTTTGTATGTGTGTGTGTGCATGCGCGTGCACACATGTGAGATCAACTCTTTTTTTTTACTAGAACCCCCAAAGTCTACCAGCTAGGTGCTGGGAGGCGGAGTGGGAGGGGAAAGTCAGATGCAAGTGGGCTGCTAAGAGCACAAACCAATTACCTACTGCAGCCCATGAACTAAACATTCAGATGACCTACACATGGAAGAGCAAATCCAAGTTACTACAGATCAGGGAATCTATGAGCCTAATTGTGGGTGGGGTTTTTTTGTAGATGCGGTTGTTAAACAATTGGGAGTCAGAAGCCCTTGCTGACCTTCTGCAAATTATCCTGCAATCTACCAGTAGATCCTTCTGCACCCCCATTCTTCTTTCTACACCACCCATCACAGGCAATCCCACCTCTGCCACTTGAGGATTAAGAAGCAACACTTGATAATACTCCAGAATTCCAGTTTGGATTGCTTGGTGATCTTTGGACTTGGGCCCACACCATGGACGCCCTAGGTGGTCTTGAGCTACTCAATCTGTCTGGCTCATTGCTTGGCTACGCATGCATCACGAATGCCCTGCCTGCTGTGAACTTCAAAGGCACCAACAGGCAGAGAAAGTGGAGATGACAGAAAACGTTCATACAGGGAAGGAGGGTGCTGGCTGAATTTCTCCCTCTCTTGCTTATCTCTTCTTATCTTAGCAGCTAATTTCCCCTACTACTCTTCCTTCCAGCTCCTAGAGAAAATAGCCACTAAGAAGGAGAGATAAACAAGGGCTAGAGAAATTATGCCAACAGCTCTTTCTTCACTGTGCATATGATATTTTTATTCTCTCCAGCCTTTTCTGCCTGTTGATGAAGAAGGCTTTTGAATTCCCAGCAGAACGGTGGAGGGCGGATGTAATGTGTAGTCAAGCACCTAGTTCCCCATGTGGAAAACAGGAGCAATAGTGGCCTCCCTCACTGGGTTGTTGTGAGTGTGAATTAAACATAGCTTCTAACATTCTTTCCACAGCCAAGAGCCAAATCCACTAGTACTTTCTTTTTTCTTTTCTTTTTTTAGAACTTTTTTGGTCCTGAAACTCAATTTTTAGTAGCATGCCTAGTTTTGAGGATCAGGCGTATTTTTTCACTCCTTAAAAAGACAAACCCGTACTGAAAAAGACCATTTTTTTCTCCCCAATTAAAACAAATGTGTCAATTGAGATCCTGAAATTATGACTCCCAGATTCCAATTTCGAAATCTGTCATTTCAAAATTGACTTGAATTGAAAGGCGCAACCCTATGCATATATAGAGCGAAAGAAGTCCTGGGGAAAGTGGCTGAGGAATGCTGAAAGTTGTAGGACTTTTTTTTCTGTCGAAAAATATAGGATTGTGCCCTTATTATCTTTTCTGTTTCTAATGCAATTTGTGCTCTGTTCCGGAACTCCCTGTCATCCATCTGGGCCAATCATCTTCTTAGTCTTTAAGAATGTTGAAGGCTCTCCTTCTCCACAAAGCTAGCACCTCTTGAAGGGTGAATATGGGAGCTCCCCAATTCAAGTTTGCCTGTTTGTCTGAATGCACCCATCTCTTGCTCTTTTGCCAGACCAACTGAAGACAATTTGTTGCCTTAGGTTGCTATCCTATGCATACTTACATAGGAGTAAATTTCCTTGAACATGGTAGACCTTCCTTCTGAGTAAACGTGCATAGGCTTGTGCTATAAGGGAGAAAATCCAAATGGCGCCCCTGATGTAAAAAGAAAATTATAAGTGAAACTTCATTGCCCAACACCTGGCATCCGCTACCTACCTCACGATAGTGCCATCTGTGTTTTGATTTTGCACCTTTCCAACCTGATGGCACTACCTGTTGCCCGTCTGCAGCCTGACACCCCCTTCTTCTGTCTCCCCACTCCCACCCCCCCCAGATCATTCGTGCTTCGATACCCTCTTCCACTATGAGGACATGCAAGAGATCATAAAGAACTTCGTGGTGATACATGTGGACGCGCCTGGCATGGAGGAGGGTGCCCCAGCCTTCCCTCTGGGGTGAGCCTTGCAGCCTCCAGTCCCGCCCCACCCGCATTGTTGGGTGTGATGGGGATGAGGTCCAGCTGTCTAATTCAGCCCCCAATCTCTGCTCCCTTCCTAGGTATCAGTATCCTTCTCTGGACCAGTTGGCTGACATGATCCCCTGCATCTTGCAATATGTCAAGTGAGTCAGGGTGGGATGACATGATGTGTGTGCATTGCAGTGGGGAACAACATTCTGCAGTGGACCCCCATCAGCTTCCCAAAGGGGGCTGGAGGGTAAAATTAGAACATGCACAACCTTGCATCAAAAGCATCAACACAAAATAGGGAAACCACATAGATAGAAGGTTAAACTCCCAAAGATTCTACCTTCTAGCCTACTCCTTGGGTTACTGTCTTGTTTCCTGAAAGAGATTTAACAACTATTTGACACTCAGAGCATCTCTACACCAGCCTAAACCCCCACATTTAAAGCAGGGCTTTCTGCTTCCGTTGTAAATGCAGAATCACGATGGACTCCTTTTTTACGTGCTTCCTCCCCCCACCCCCTTTTCCACCTTATCTGAGTCTTCCATATGTTTCATTACATAGCCGCTAGATGGCGCTGTGGTCTAGCACCTCTTATTGTGACTTTTCCTTTTTCATGGTGGGAACTCAAGTGGAACTCAAACACTGTAATTTGATAGCTCATTATCTCCAATTTTTTAAAAAATGGAATAAAGGTCATTTAATGCAGGAGACACCCTAGAAGTTAACGATGTCATCTAAAGGACCCACAAACTTCCGTGAGTAACCAATCTCAATAGCAGGATAAAAGCTCTGTGTGAAGAAGCCCTGAGAAATTCAGCAGGCGCAGCCTTTCCCATCCTAGAGATGCACTGATGTGGTGGGATGCCTCTGTTGAATATCTGCTTCTTGTGTAGCTCTTAAAGGCAATGAATGTCTTTCAGGAAAAGGGGCTGCACTGTAAACCCACTGTGCTTTTTCACACACGCTGCTCCAGAAGCTGGCAACAGAACCCAGGAGCACTGGTTGCAAACATACCATGTTCTAATCCATGCAGCCCAGGTGATTCCTAGAGCCTTCCCAGCCCCAGGAATTCCCTTGGAGCTGGACACAGAACTCAGAATTCCCCTGCTCCCCTATGTATTTTGCTCCTTGAAAGAACTCAAGTGTCCTGGCCCTCAGTTGCTTCCTGCCCAGTCCTAACAAACTGGAACTGTGAATGGAACCTATGTCCCCACTTCTAGCCCCTAATCCAGGTGTCTTACCCTGTTCAGTCTCACCCTTAGGTACTAACTTACCAATATTATTATTGTTCCAGAGGGATAGCCATCTTAGTCCGTTACAGGAAATGTGAAAAAAGAGTCTTGTGGCACCTTAAAAGCTAATAGATTTCTGGTTGCCTAAGCTTTTGTGGTTTGTTTCATCAGATGCGTGAAGTGTTAACTTCCGTTGGAAGATGCATAGATATTTCTGTAAGAAGAGAGATAAATATATCTATGCACATGCACATGGGGATAGAGGAAAAAAATATAAACAGTGGGCCCCAAAGGCCATGAAATCAAAAGGCATAACCTGTGACATTTCAAAGTGTACCCTCAATACAACTTGCAGAAGATGAGCAAATACAGTAACAACTGGACCCATTTCTGCACCATAAAAGCACCCAGGAGGCCAGACAGCTCCTGCACTTTGGTGTATTTTGCAACTTGCCTCTCACTTTCTCCCTCCTGCAGCTTCACCAGCATCATTGGAATCGGAGTCGGAGCTGGCGCTTACATTCTGGCACGCTACAGCGTAAGTGGGCTGGGACCCAGCACTTGTCATGCAAGGACACGTTAGACACATCGCATGCCAAATGGCTGGGGTCAGGTCACCTCAGATCAGAGTGACCTGAACATCTCAGAAAGTAACAGGAGAATCGGGCCACTGAACAGTTGGCTTCTGTGTCCCCAGCCATAACAGGCCTCAGGAGTGAGGTAGCCCAGCGAGAGTGAGAGGTTTTGGTTATTCGTTGAGCAGAAGTATCAGGGAAGGATGAATGGATTCAACGCTGATTCCCCTGGAGAGCTAGTATCATGTACTTGAGTAGTTAAGAGAATGTGTTGCAAGCCAGGAAATTCCTGGTTCGAATCCCAGCAGAGGCATGGACTCCCTGGATCAAACGAGAAAAGCCACGATCCTTTAGCCTTAGGCACATACTTAATCCTAACCTACCTCACTACATTATTTATTATAGTTATATTTTGCCTTTTCACCAACGAGCTCAAGGTGGCATGCATGGTTCTTTCCCCCCACCCCCGCCCCATCACTGCCATTTTTTATCATCACAACAACCCTGTTAAGTTGGTAGGTTAGGCTGGGTGGGGATTGGAACTCTGGTTTTCCTAGTGCCTAGGAGACACTCCATCACATTAGCTGTCCGATTAAGGTAAGGATTGCTGCAGTAATATGCGAGAAGCACTTCGAGCATTTGAAGAAATCACTATATGAGAGCTAGTGTGGCATAGTGGTGAAGAGACTAAGCAGTGCTCTGGTTCAAACTGTGTCTCAGCCAAAACAAAAAAATTAACATAAGAAGAGCACTGTTGGATTAGACCAAGAGTACATCGAGTGCTGCATCGTTTCCATCACTAGCAAGCCAGCTGCCTCTGGAAAGCCAGTAAGCTGGGCGTGAAGACAACAGTCCTCCTCTGTTACATGTCCCTACCATCTGGTATTCAGAGGTGTGCCTTTGAACATGGAGGCTCTATTGGAGCTGTCATAGCCATTGATAGAACTATCTTCCTCCATGCATTTGTCTAAACTAGTGTCCCCCAACCTGGCACCCTCCAGATGTCTTGGACTACAATTCCCAGCATCCCCAGCCAGCTATGCTGGCTGGGGAGGCTGGAAGTTGTCATCTAGCACATCTGGAGGGTGCTAGGATGGGGAATGCTGGTCTAAACCTTTAAAAAAAAAAACCCTTCCCTAATACCTTATTTTGTTTATTTATTTATAGCCCACTCTCCTGCTAAAAGTATCCTCAGGATTGTACGTCAGAGTGACAAAACCATATAATGTAATCATTGAATATAATCAGTTCTAAACTAGTGGACGTCACCACATCTTATGGTGGTGAATTCCATAGGTAAACTAAGCACTGTGTGAAATAAAATAGTATTCCTTTTGTCCCTTATGAACCTACTACTGATCACTTTCACTGGGTGGCCCCCAGGCAATTGCTGGTATTTTAAGAGAGGGACAAACCTCACTACTTTCTTCACACAAGCCTTCCTTAACCTGGCACACTCCAGATGGGTTTGACTGCTACTGCCCCCATATTGCTCATGTTTGCTGGGGATGATAGATGTTGCAGTCCAACACATTTGGAGAGCACCAGGTTGGGGAAGGATGCTCTATACCATTCATAATTTTATAAACACAATCCCCCCTGAGTCACCTTTTTTATTAATAAAAGGCCCCAAATATCTTAGCCTTTCCTCATAGGGAAAGTGCTCAACCCCGTGATCATTCTAGTAGTTCTTTTTCTGTAGCTTTTTCGGTGCAATGATGTCCTTTTTCAGATGGAGTAATCAGAACTCTTACACAGTATTCCAAATGTAGCCACACCTTGGTTTGCATGAAGGCATTGCACTAATGTTTTATTTTTTTCAACCCCTTTCCTAATAATTTCTAATAATGTCGATCGTTGGGTTGGATCCAGACTTAGTCATGCTCAGAGTAGTCCCACTGAAATCAGTGGGATCTGTTAGTCATGAGTTAGCTGGCTTTTTCACTGATGCTGTATGTTGAGTTGGTTCCCTCCAGTGTGTTGGTCTGGAATTCCCATTATCCCCTTGGTGGTGATGGGAGCACTAGTCTAACACATCTGGAGAAGACAATGTCGAGGAATGCTGTAGTAAGCTGTCCACTGTGAACTCAAGGTCTGTCTTCTATCCAACGAAGTCAAAGCTAATTCAGATTCCATCTGCATGAAGCATCACTTTACACAAACCATTCTCTCAGCCCTCTGTCTGCAACGTGGGGATGATAATACTGACTTACCTCACAGGGTTGCTGTAAGGGATTACTGAAGTCTGGTCTACATGTACTGCAGGCTGAAGTGGTGGATCGGATTGCACCACTTCAGACTCCAAATGGAAGGACACATTTCTGAATGCCGATAGAGAACCAGCACAGCAGGCAAAGAGCTTGGGTAGGAACTGTCTCCCGGATGTGCTAGTTTATTTCTCTGCAGGGGGATTTTTAGATGAGGCTGGGATTCAGAAGTGGCATCTCCAGCCAACAGTTTGAAGTGGTATATCCCATTTTACTACCAGCTTATTCTGCCGCTTGTATAGACCCAGCCTGAAATGACATACGGGATGATATAGGATGAGCACACTAATGTTTTGTTGTTAAAACAACAATATTATTATTTTTTGACAAAACAAAGCTAGCCATACTGGTCCATGAGGAAAAAATCCCAAATCTACAGCTGGGCAAATTAGGACCAACCAAAATTCCACTAAAATGTGCAAGTTTCCAAGTTCTCCAGGACTCTTGATTGGGCTAGGTGTACAAAAAGCACCTAGCCTGATGAAGAGTTTTGGAGAACTTGAATAAAGGTATTTTGGAGAAGCCAACTGCAGAATAATAACAACAACAACAACATTTTTTTGCCTACAGCTCTCTCACGCAGACACTGTGGAGGGCTTGGTTCTGGTCAACATCGATCCCAATGCCAAGGGCTGGATGGATTGGGCTGCTCACAAGGTGAGGCTGGGAGAGGGGAAGGGCAGGGCCAGTGGCTGCCTGTGTGTGTAATGCACATGGGACTCAGTTACAGATGGGGAGAGGCAGATTGGCAATCAATATTTAGTCTGCTTCAAGAATATATCTTACTGCAAGGGCAGGCAATGTAGTGCCCTCCAGATGTTTTGAACTACAGTTCCCATAAGCTCCAGCCAGCATTACCAGTGGTTGGATTATGGGAGCCGTAGGTCCTCTCTACACCAGCTTAAAATCCTGCATTTAAAACAGGGCTTTCTGCTTCCATTTTAAATGCAGGATCACGACGGGCTCCCTTTACACACGCCTCCTTCCCTCCGCCCCCACCTTTCCCCCCTTATCTGAGTCTTCCATATGTTTCATTCTATAGCCACCAGACAGCGTTGTAGTCCAGCTCCTCTTATTGGTGTTGTTCCTCTTTTCATGAGGGAACTCAAGTGGAACTCAAGCGCTGTAGCTTGATGGCTCATTATCTCCAATCTTTTAAAAAAATGGAATAGAGGTCATTTAGTGCAGGAGAAGCCCTGGAGGTGTCATTCAAAGGACTCACAAACTTCCATGCATAACCAATCTCAATAACAAGATAAAAGCCCCATGTGAAGAAGCCTGTAGTCAAAAACATCTGGAACACACCAGGTTACCTATGCCTATCTTACTACTATACATTTAAACAGGTAATGCAACCAATTTAACAATAAATAATTCCAAAAATCCATCCAAACCATTATTTGACAGCATTACTAGCTATCCATCACTAACTGGATAGTAGACTCTGTTGCAAAGTTCCTTTCAGTCTATCAGTTCCGTTGTTCCATGTCCACTTTTCCTCTTTCTGATGTCCTGTCTGTCTGTTTTCTTCTCTCTTTCTCTGGTCTGTCTTCAGCTTTATCTTCTCTATCAGTCTCCAAATGACTTTGCTTCCCCTGGCCTTTTCTCTTTATACTACACCTCTCCCTTCACTTGCTACACATTCTGTGAGTTTATAGGAGTGGGCATAGCATACTTCTCTCCCTTAATAATTCCCTGTGTATTCCATTCTGATGTGTCTTTCCCCAAGGACATTCCTGAATTAGAGTGATTCCAGAGGGCTCCTAGCACTGCCAATACAAGGCATTGTTCAGTTATCCCATCTTTTCCTCCTTAACTCATTTTTGTTGGTAAGAAAAAAGACAGAAGGAGCAGTGTGAAAAACCAGGAGGCTTACAAATTGAAGATGACGACACCTGCCCCCCTTGTAAAATTGAATAAGGCAGGGTGAATAAAAGTCTGGTCTAGAAGTACCCTTAAGGTGCAATCCTATGCATGTTTAGACAAAAAAAAAGTTCTACAACTCCCAGCATTCCCGGCTGGAGAATGCTGGGAGTTGTAAGACTTTTTTCTGTGTAAAAATGCATAGGATTGCGCCCTTAAACTTTCAGAGGGACACCTTCACTGGATTCTTCAAAGCACTTAAGAGTGCTTTGTGGATTCATTTTTTGGCTCTAAGAATATAGGAAGCTGCCTTATACAGAGTCTATCTTACTCAGTATTGTATACCACCCCGTCTGGCAGCAGCTTTCTGGGGTTTTCAGAGAGGGGTCTATTCCAGCCCTACCTGGAGACACAAAGGATTGAATTGGGGTCCTGCATGCAAAACATATGCTCTACCTTTGAGCTATGGCTTTCCCCTTTAGACTTACTCCTGCATTCCTTCCTAGATGTTCAGAGACATTATTCTGCCAGAATTCCCCATGAGGTCATCTTCTGCAAGGCTTTTATCGATTTGTTTATTTAAAGCATTTTTAATCCCACCCTTCATCAAAAAGGCTCCCAGGGTGACTTACATATGATCAATAGAACAAGGCAGTCCCTACCCACAGGACTGCCATCTAAAAAACAGGACACAAGAGGAAAAAAGGATGGGGAGGGAAGAGGGGGAAAAACAAACTCAGGCACCAACTCTGAAATAGTATTTCTTATAATAACCAGCTCGAAATGGTTCAGGTAGAGGAGGAACCCAATGGAGCGTGTCTTTCAGCAGGGCTGATGGAATAGCCTTGCCCTTCCCATCTCCCTCAGCTGCATTCATTCATTCATTTCATTTCATTTATATCCCGCCTTTTTTCCTCCTTAAGGAACCCAAGGCGGCGTACATAATCCTTCTCCTCCTCTATTTTATCCTCACAACAACAACCCTGTGAAGTGGGTTGGACTGAGAGTCTGTGACTGGCCCAAAGTCACCCAGTGAGCTTCCATGGCCAAGTGAGGGCTAGAACCCAGATCTCCTGACTCCCAGTCCAACACTCTTGCCACTACACCACACTGGCTGCAGCTGATCATTCCCTTTTGTACATTTCCAAGCACCTGCCTCAGTTTTTCTGCAGCCTTCTCACTTCTCCGCAAATCATCATATGCCACCTCCAGTTGCCTCTTTGTGGCGTCCTGCCCCATCAGCTGCTGGGGCATATTGCTGAGAAAGCCCCTTTGTTCCCAAGGGCATTTTCATCAGCCTCTGCTGGAATCACTGCACCAGTTCCTTCGATGCCTGTAACTGCACAACCGTGTTGTTTCTCACCCTTTCTCTAAAGGTTTCAGCAGTCTTGTCCTCCAGGCTGTGAAGCATCTGTCTGCTTGCCTGTCTGCCACACTCCTACCCTCTATGACTGTCAGCTGACAGTTTTGCCACATTGCTCAGAGAGAAAAACCAGCCGTTGCTCACATGCAATTAAAAATAGTTCACTGTTTTTCACTTAGACTTAAACATGGGGGTGGGAAGAGAACAGTGCACATCTCATCAAATGTGAGGAGGCCTCCACCTATTTCGGTGCTCAGCTTGAGCCATCCAATGGCTAGTCTTCTCTCCACACCTCTGCCAGTCCCTGGATTAACCCATCCATTCCAGCCATTATCAGTTCATTTAAATGAGGGTGTGGAACCCCAGGCCAGGGGACCAAATCTGGCCCTTCTGGGGTCCCAATTCAGCCTTCCAGATTGGGACCCCAGATAGCCACACCCCTTCCCCAGGCCCCACCCCTTTTCTCCCAACCACTAATCATTTGGTGGTTTGCCAGCATTTTCCTCCATTCTAAAAGGTTGGGATGCCTCTCCTAAGGCTTAGTTACTGGAAGGAGAGCTTTAAGTTTTAGCCCCTGATTTAGATATATGCAAGTATAAATTGGCACATTTCTCCCCATTTAAAATGTTTATGTGGTTTAACATTGGGCTTAAGCTTTTAAAAGACCAGGAAGCTCAATCCATCTCCCTTACCCCACCCCAAAGGCAAGTTGCTTAGAATTTGGGCAGGTTGCTGCTGGGACCCCCATTTTTGGCTGTGGGAATTTGAGAGATAGTGAGGGCAAAGGTTAATTTCTAGAAAGCTCCATGCAGGGGCCAAAGCTTGTCTAAAAGCAAATCCCTCTCTCATGGAAGATCAACTCCCTGATCTCAGGAACTTGAGAGGTGGGTTCCGGTAATTCAGCGGTGCAAGAAAAGACACGGTGCACATGCTCGAAAGCACCCTCTTTGTAATGCTTTGCCTAGCCCTGACATTGAAAGTCTTG
The DNA here is from genome assembly GCF_057233095.1 of Heloderma suspectum. Classification (NCBI taxonomy): domain Eukaryota; kingdom Metazoa; phylum Chordata; class Lepidosauria; order Squamata; family Helodermatidae; genus Heloderma; species Heloderma suspectum. Next base: position 86,457,495 of record NC_139463.1, on the reverse strand, counting down.
GACTTGAGCAGTCTAAGCTCCAGATGGAGAGTTGAGGACCTCAGTCTCAAAGAACTCTCCCTTCCCACTGGGGACTGATTAGGGCCAAAACAGACATGACTTTAAATAAGCTTCTAGCAGCTGCATCTTTTTTCATTTTCACCCTGGAGTAGGTGCAGGGCCCCTGATCTGAACTGGGCCCTTAACATAGGGGTAGGGAGGCTTTAAAGATCCAGACTGGGCCCTCTGCACCTACTCTAGAGTAAAAATGGGGGTGGAGGAGAGAAACATAGCTGCTAGACACATATTTAAAGTCATGTCTGATTTGATCCTGAGCTAATCCCTATCCTCATTCAGACACCCATCAGGCTCATTCAGAACAGTGTCCATCTCTCTCTCTCTTTCTCTCTCTCTCTCTCTCTCTCTCTTTCTCTCTCTCTCTCTCTCTCATCTCATTCTGTTTATCTTTTCAGCTGACTGGCCTCACGTCCTCCATCTCTGAGATGATTCTGTCTCATCTCTTCAGCCAGGTAAGCATGTGCAGGAGGAGGGGTGGAGGGTAAGTTGGTATGTGGTCAGGATGGAGTGGTGTCTCTCTTGCAGAAGGAGCTGTCTGGTAATGTGAAGTTGGTGTCTATAAAACTGAACTTGATGTATTTATTTTAATAATAAAAATACTGATCTACTATTGTCGAAGTGCATGGCCCTTCACTGAGTAGCATAACAAAACAAGAAAAGAATCCACTCCCCACTTTCTTCTTTAACAGCCTAGACCTAATTCAGTGAAATTTTGGATCAATATATGTTTCTTTCCATTTTTAGTTTTCTTTAATTTATATTCATGTTGATTGGCTATAATTATTGAAGGGAGGGGCAGGGGAATAGATGCTTTCAAAATGAAGAAAAAATACAGAACAACTAAGTGAAAGGACAGCTTCCTGCCCTTAGGAGCTTACAATCCACATTTCGAAGAAAGGGCAAAATTTTGAAGTGCAGGCGTTCATCATGGCAGTCCCCATAGCCATGCCCCAAGGAGAGTCCAAACATTCAGGCAGCGGTAGAACAAACCAGTTCTAGCAGTTTTCCTCTCCACCAGGATTAGATCTTTGGTAAAGTGAATGGGTCTTATTGCCCTCTCAAGACCAGACCACCCCAAAATACTTTACATTACAACCAGGAACAGTATATTGTTTCTGGAAAAATTCATTTTCCCCCAGCGATTGTGAGAATTGCAGCTAGGTTCAGAAGGATCAGGGAAGTCTGAGGAAGGTGGCTGATGGTGTCAACATCCCTGCTAATGAAAAAGTCCCTGTGCTGCGTTTCTGGGAGCCCTGGCTTCACTACACTGCTGGCCAGTTCTCTCCCTCCCTCTCCCTCCCTTAATGGTCTTCAAAATCTGCCCACTGGCGATCACTTCACTGTATCTCATAATTGGGCCACCATGTGGACAAAAAAGGCTTGTTTTATGCCCCACAAAAGTCCATTTGCTTTTGAGTGAAGGATTGAGGAGCGCTGCATTATCCCAGTCACAGCGGTGCCCATTGAACTAGGGTCAAGTGATGAATGTCATGAATGAGCCACACGCATCTCTCTACTCTGCCAGTATTAGCAAGCTGGGATGTTCAGAATCATGACTAAAGAACACTGGAGGAAAAGGAGCCCCTCACAGTGTCGGCTTCAGTTACCTCAGCAATCACCAACTAAACTTGAGGACTGCCTGTTTTGCAAATTTGATGAAAATGAATGAAGATGGTTTTCCTTTCTCTAAACAAGGAGTGGTTGGATTTGATGTCCAGTTATGTATCTCAACAATTCAGTTTCAGTTTGACAGGCCAGTGGGAATTTTTTTGGTGGTGGGGAGGGAGGAGGGCGGGGCAGGGTGGAACGGCACTGTTTGGCATCCTTTGCATTTTTCTCCCAAAAACTTAAATTTCAGCTTAAGGGAGGTTAGTAGGGTTGCCGGCTTATCAGAAGGAATGTTTTCAGCTTCTTCTTGTGCCTTCAACGTCAGCTTGATCTGCAGAAATCAGCAGACAAAGCTTTTCATAGCATAGCAGTAAGCATTGTCACCTGCTAATGTCTACAGATCAGGTTGGTGTTAAGGCACAGCTACGGAGGCCAGATGAAAAGCTGGCAACCCTGAAGGCTAAGTGAGTATAGCAGGGCTGTAGTAATGCCCCATCTGTGTTCTTCCACAGGAGGAACTGTCCAAGAACAATGAGTTGGTGCAACAACAGCGGGATATTCTCAGTCATGCAACCAATTTGCCCAATATTCAGCTCTACTGGAGCAGCTACAACAGGTGTGTGTGTGGGCAGGATGTGGATGGGAATACAGCATCAACTGAAGACCAGCGTGAGGCTGTGTCAAGGTTGAGCTATCAGCATCTGTCAGAATGGAGCCAGGAAGCGTGACAAAGCCAGGATGCCCAAGCAAAAGATCCAGCCCAGTCAGGAAGCTTTTTACAGCTCTTCCTGTGTAAGAGGTGCCAGTGGCCAGCCTGGGTGGATATGGCTAGTCCAAAGCCTGAGGACACTTTACTGCCCAGGTTGATATACCTAGGGAGGTGGTGGGCTCTCCCACACTGGAAGTTCAAGCTCTCCCACACCATAGGGAGGCTCAAGATGAGGCTGGACAGCCATCTGTCAGGGATGCTCTGACTTGGCTTCCTGCATTGAGCAGGGGGTTGGACTCGATGGCCTTGCAGGCCCCTTCCAACCCTACTATTCTATGATTCTATGAAATTGCAGTCTTGGTGGTTCACCACATAATGCAGCCGCACACAAAGCTGCAGATTCCCAGTTCTAGTCCTGAAGGCTCCTGCTGGGGTGTCGGGCCAGGGCTTACCAGCATGAGGCAACTGATGGGGTATAAATATTAAAGATATATAAATAACTGGAATGCCCTTTCCCTCTAACACAGGCATTTCCTGAGCTGCTGATAGCTGAGACTGAGGGCTTTCAAATAAACTGTTTACTTTTAAGAAGAACTACCTGCCCTTAGAGGAGCACACCCTCCGTGTTTCTGGACAGCTCACTGTTCTGATTATGTCTTCTGATTGGAAAGGAGCAAGCCCAGAGCGCTGTGACCAATGCAGGGATGCAATGGGCAACCTCCTTTCAGGGCAGGTAGTTCTGCTGCATCAGGAATGGCTGCCTGTCCAATCAGAACCAATGCAGAAAAATAGCAGAATTATCCTTCTACAGCTGAAACAGACTGCAAATAGGAAAGGTGGGAACAGTAGATCATGCAAAGATCCTGCAGACAGCCTCCTAAGTGGGTGCAGGGCCAGCTTGGAGGGGGGTGGAGGGCGAGGTGCTTGGCAGAGTACCATCCGGTGAGGTCCCCCTCCTACTGAGCTCGTGGGGAGCTCTGAATCACTTATTTTTGTAGCGCCGGGCAGTGGCTATGCTTTTTACCACAATGCTGCAGAAGTTGACTCAACTTCCAGGGTGTTGTGATAAAAAAAAAATATGGAGCCTGTATGAGTGTTCTGTTTTTGTGTGTTTTTAGCATGCCTAGAGTAGGCTTCTGCAGTGGGCACTGCCAGGGCACTGGAGCCTCGAAGATGCCACTTGCAGAAGCTGGGGCTGTATGGATGGCTTTTGATGTTCAGGAGCTTGGATTCATTCATTCCTCCCGCATGCTGTAGCAGTTTTCTCATGGCACACAGTTTGGAGGATTGCCATTCTAGTGAGCTTTTGTTTTAATGGACCTTACATTTAGTCTCCATGCTTCCTTCGATAACTTATTTTAAAACCCTTGAGGTTTGGGCAATGTGCTGATATAATTAAATCAGAATCAATAGATAATTGATTATCAAATCACTGCACCATTCCTATTAAGTTACACTGACCCTGAATGCAGGCATGGTTAGCCCAGAGAAAGGTATGGGGACTGTAGGCAGAGCTGTCTATGTGTTGAACTTCTACAAAGGTTCCCCCAAAGTGCAGAATGTGTGATACTGGGAGCAGAATTCAGTCTTCTGAGAATCTTAGCTCTCATTTACAAAAAAAGAAGAAACAAGTATCTCGTCCTCATGGATGGAAGAATATGCTTGAAGGTGTGTAGGGAATGCCAGCAGAAATCTCAGAACCAGATGGGTGGCTGAATGAGATTTTGAGTGATTGGGGGCAGGGGTTTACATATTCTTTCTTTGCTCCTTCTTACTACTAGTAAAAGTAGGGGAAAGGATGCAGAATTGTAAAAAAAAAAAAAAAAAAAAGAGCCAACCAAATTGTGTGAAATAGAGATACCGTGCCAATTGACATAATTTCTACCATGGTGCAGAATTAAGTTCTGCTTGAGTCAGGATGTGGTTTGGCTGGATGATTTTGATGGAGTGATGTAAGCACTGAGTACACAGAGACCTGGAAATAGGTAAGCTTGCTAATACCGGAGTTTCAAGGGTGCTGTTTTAATAGGTATGCAGAAAGGAGGTGTTTGGCAAGTGTATAAATGCCTGTTGAGGGCACAGAAGGACATCTTATGTTCTGGCGTTGGCAACTCTAGAAATAGGGGGACAAGCATACAGAGAGCCTAGTTGTGGGATTGGTATGGTGGAAAAAGAGGGGGATGGGTTGCTCAAGGAGAGCTGAGCTTAGGAGGTTGTAAGAAAGATGCTTAGAAGTTCCCATTTTTTTCCCCCTTACAGCCGCAGAGACCTGAGCTTGGAGCGTGGAGGAGACATTACTTTCAAGTGAGTGCCTGCCAGTCCCTGGATCTTCCTTTGTCCTCTTGGGTTTCGACATACGTCCTTTCCTGCCCAAGGTTGCCATTTCTACATCTGGCAGGTCTCATATGCCTTAAACAGATCTATGAAAGTTGGATGTTCAACAGGGGAAGCTTTCGCCACAACTGCTTCTCTATGCTAGTTAAAGCTGCATCTAAGGTTCCTCTGCCATTGTGTAGCAATTAAAGGCACAGGAGCCCGGGCAGGTATGTAGATAGCATCACACGTTGGAAGACTTTTCAAGTGTCCACGCCAGGCTGAATGGTTGTCTGCTTTCATCCAAAGAGAATTCGTTAAGAGCAGCAAAAGTTTCTCCCGTCCTTCCAAAGGGAGGTGATTTTAATATGTATTAGTGACCGGAGGAGGTAAAAATTATTTCCACTTGCAGTGCATCCTAACCCAGTGCTAAGAAAGATGTACATGAAATGGTCAGCCTCTTCTTGTGCCTTTAACAGCTAGCTTGATGTGCTGCAGGTACAGCTTCTCACAACATGGAGATGAAAATGATCACCTGCTAATGTCTGCAGATTAAAAGTGCAATCCTGTACACCTTTACCTGAGAGTAAGTCCCATTGAACTCCATAGGACTTACTTCCCAGTAGATGTGCATAGGGTAGCACTATAAGAGTTGCTTAAAGGTGGAGAAACAGCAAGCTGAAATGTTTGCAGCTTTTTACATAAATATTTGGCTTTTCCACATTTAGAAATTATGTAAGTAATTCAGAATCTGTAGGAGGAAAAGCTGAAAATTGAGTTTTTAAAAAATGTCATCTCCTCTTTCTGCTTCTTTGCTTCTCATCCCAATTAATCTTATTCTGTTTTAATTAGTTACAAGCCTGCTCCATTTTTCAAACTATTTTTTTTCACTCTGAAACCTCAGGGACAAGCCTGCATGATTAATTAATCCAAAATAAAAGGCGTGACCTTGTGAATAACTTCTAGAGGTGGCAAGAAGAAGGTAGAAGTCACGCTCCCAGTCTGAGAGAGAGACTGAGCCTAAGAATAGATATTTCTTAAGATATGTGAATGTAAGCAATCTTCTGGTGCAGTTTTTGTGCTTTTCTTTTTCCTGATCCAGTATCCTGAGGAACTGTCAAGGCCCCAGGACCTACCACCATCCCATAACCCCCCACTGCTTCTTGCTGCTATTGTATGCTTGCCCACCAGCTTTCTGGGTGAGCAAGTAGATGCCAATGAGGAAAAGGGCCCTTTGCTGCGGTACCAAAGGGATCTAGAGGGCAGGGCCACTGCGGGTATCTTTCTGAGAGTCTCCCCTGCAAAGCCCCCCCGCCCCCCTACCCCTGCCTGGCTATACCATTGATTTCTCTCTGCCAGTTTTCATGAGTTTTCTAGTCATGTGCATTCCCTTCTTTTAAGAAACCCTGAGCTATTCTATATGTTGAGTAACATTTTTGTTCAAAGACCTGAATTTACACAGAATCAGCTGCACACCCTTTTTTACATGTTCACACCAGCAACTCTGATGGAATGTGAAGAAAAAGGGACGGGGCTTTCATCTCTGTAGGACTTGGATGCAGGCCTAGTTCTTCTGCCAAATTCAGGAGGGAACTGGGCCAGCTTTTACTCTGTTGTTACTCTAGGCAAGAATTAATATTCCGGCCCCCACCCTTGGCATCGTGTATGTAGGGGACTGTGGTCATTCTTCCATTGTCTTCTCAATTGCAGCCTCTTATCTTAGGCCATAAGTGGATGGATTGAGGAGAACATATTGGCTGGGACTCTTCCCCTTCCTGGTTTCCCCAAAGTTTTTTGGGTGGAGGGGCGAGGGGAAGAAATGTGGGTTCCTCCATTGAGGATTTTCCACTATAAAAATTTGCCTCATGAATTCTGACATCCCAGGCAATTGCCTGTTCAGCTGGGTTGAGCTGACCCTGGGAGTGGAGGACATTGACAGTGTGCTGGGGTTGCCAAGCAACCTCAGGAAGTGCTTCTCAGCCCCAGAAAAATGTCTAGGCCTCAGCAGATGTAGCAGGCAGGAATGTGTAGCTGGCTGCCAGGTGCCTTTTCCAGTTGAGCATCCAGGGTAGACCAGCCATGGCTTTTCCAAACCCTTATTGTGAGGATTCTAGGAAACTATCCTGCTGTCTCCACTACCCAGAGAGGCCTGATTGAACATATGCAGATCATGGGTCTGCCTCATCCTCAGTGGTCCCATGACAAAGAAGTCATTGACAACCTGAGAGCATAGCTACATGTTACATAGCTTCCTGACCAACAGGCAGAGAAAGTTGGAGGGGGATAAAAATCCCGCACAACACAGGAGAGGAGCAGCCTCTACCTACCTTTCTCCCTTTGTTGTTTATCTCCTCTTATGTCAGAGGTGGGCAACTTGTGACTCTCCAGATGTTAGGAACATAGGAAACTGCCTTTTACTGAGTGAGACCATGGTCCATCTTGTCCATTATTGTTGAGACTGACTGGCAGCAGCTCTCCAGATTTTCAGGCAGGATTCTTTCCTAGCCCTATCTGGAGATGCCAGAGATTGAAACTGGGACTTTCTGCATGCAAAACATGTGCTCTGCCACTGTGCTGTGGCCCCATAGCCAATGGTGAGGGATCATGGGAATTGTGGGCCAACACTTCTAGAGGGCCACAAGTTGCCCACGCCTGCCTTATAACAATGGCTAATTTTCTCTGCTCCTCAGCTTGCCAGTTGTGGAGAAAATTAGTCACTAAAAGAGAGATAAGGGGAGGTAAATAACAGAGGTGGTAGGAAGGTGGCTAGCAACTATTGCTTCACTGTGTGTGTGATTTCTCTCCCTTCTGGCTTTTTCTTCCTGTGGGAATGAGCCTTCAGAATTCTCCTGCAGTGGGGAAGTTCTCATGTGGACAGTAACGTGTAGTCTACACAGCAACTCCTGGAAACCATCTTAAGACTGTTTCAGTCTGCAGACATGGCTTTATCATCATGACAGCCTTTTCTCTCTCCCCACCTGCAACCATTTTGCATAACATCTAGCCTGGTGAAGAATTCTGTAGAATTCAGAGTCTTGCCCACTGTTTTTTTTTTTACATTTTGGTTGGTTGTAATAAAGGTATTACCCCATTGTGAATTTTCTATGAAGGAACTACCTATGCTTTTTATGTAGCATGAAGTCATGCTCTAATATCCCAGTTCCGAAGCTATTTGTTGTTGTTTATTCGGTCACTCGCTTCCGACTCTTCGTGACTTCATGGACCAGCCCACGCCAGAGCTTCCTGTCGGCCGTCGCCACCCCCAGCTCCCCCAAGGTCGAGTCCGTCACCTCCAGAATATCATCCATCCATCTTGCCCTTGGTCGGCCCCTCTTCCTTTTGCCTTCCACTTTCCCTAGCATCAGCATCTTCTCCAGGGTATCCTGTCTTCTCATTATGTGGCCAAAGTACTTCAGTTTTGCCCTTGTTGTATCCAAGCACTGCTTTAGCCACTTTATTATTAATTATGAAGGCTACTCCATTTCTTCTGTGGTCCTCTTGTCCACAGTAGTAGATCTGGTCATTTGATGTGAAGTGGCCCATTCCAGTCCATTTCAGTTCACTGACACCCAAAATGTCTATATTTAATCTTGACATCTCCCCAGTAACCACATCCAATTTGCCCTGGCTCATAGATCTTACATTCCATGTTCCTATGGTGTGTTGATCTTTAGAACATCGGATTCGTCGTTCACCACCAGTACCATCGGCTGCTAGCTGTCCTTTCGGCTTTGAGCTAGCTGCGTTATCACATCTGGGGCTAGTTGAACTTATCCTGTGTTCTTCCCCAGTAGCATTTTGACCATCTTCTGACCTGGGAGTCCCATCTTCCAGTGGTATACAGACATATCTCTGGTTGTACTGATCCATTTCGTTTTCATGGCAAGAATACTGGAGTGGGTTGCCGTTTCCTTCCCCAGGGATCGTATTTAGTCTGACCTCTCTGCCATGACCTTCCCGTCTTGGGTGTCCCTTCACAGTTTAGCTCATGACGTCACTGAGGTGCTCAAGCTCCAGCACCACGACAAGGTAATGATCTCCTTTGCTGGAGTCCAAAGCTATTTACTTGGAAGTAAATCCCAAGTAAGCAGGTTTGCAACTTTAAAACAGCTTTTGCCTTCTGACACACTTTTCTCCCCCTTTGCACATTGCCAGGTGTCCTGTGATGCTGGTGGTGGGAGACCAGGCACCTCACGAAGACGCAGTGGTGAGTGATAGTGCCTATGTCTTTTTGTAAAAGCTCTGTAGCACCAAAAGAACATGGAGCCACTGGGCCTCCTGTCCTGTTGATCCAGCAGTCTTCTCTGAATTTACAATGGAAACTAAGATACGTGGTTCTAGTCAAACCTAGAACAGACATAGAACTTTTCTACATGAGGCATTTATTGTTTGCTCGTGATTTCTTACCTACGGTTGTTTACAAGTTCCTTAGACAACGCTGTGATCCTCTAGTTCTGCTTCTGCTTTTTCAGAGCACTTTCCCAGTTTTGTTTTGAACAGGGGAAATGGGATATTATTTCTGAAAGCACTGTTTGTACTGGTGTATTTGCACTATTCCACTATAGCACAGCTCCATCTAGAGGTTATGTAGCAGAAAAACAGGAAAGGAAAAGCTCTTTGTGTAGAGCTTGGTTCTCAGTTCTGCGACAAAACTGAAAGTAGATACGGCGATTAACAGACTTGTGTAGAAAAGCTGACTCTCTCTCATCTTCCGTTTGCTCTTTATCCTCACACTGTCCTATCTGTTTCTTTCTCCTGTCAGGTGGAGTGTAATTCCAAACTGGACCCCACCCAGACTTCTTTCCTCAAGGTAAGCAATGCCTCTCAAGACCACCCTACATGCAGTGCATAGGGTGTGTATACGGCTTTCAGCTCCTTCCAACTCTGCCTCTGTCCATGTCACTGGTTGCTCATTGTTCCTCCAGCCAAGACCATCACTTTTCTCTCTTTTTTCCTTCCTGCACCTCTCCCAGTGGTCCTTGTGTTATGGCCTGCCATCCCCTAACCTCACCCTTCTGTGATTCCTAAGGCTTGCCTGAATCCCCTTGTTTGCTGTCAACCTGCACCCCATCAGCTCTTTGTTCATATAACTTTTATGTCGTTGGGGAATTTTGATTCCACAGACTTTTGGTGTGCAAGGAATGGTGGAGCCAGTTTTGTACTCCACATTTTAGCTCAGGATTATTTATTTTATTTTGTTACATTTATTATACACATACATACAAATTTCACCCTTGGTCTTACCTTTATTCCATGCTTTCCTGGAACGTTTGCCTAAAAAATCTGCCCTCTTGCAAAGTCATCCTAAGCAGCCACCAAAAATAAAGCCAGACCCTCCTCCTCACCCATGTATGCTCTGCAGCTTGCTCTGCAGGGAAGTGCTGCCCACTTAAGTTTGGGTTTGTTTCTTTCAGATGGCAGATTCAGGAGGACAACCACAGCTGACCCAGGTAAGACAGACTGGCACAACCTCATGCTCAGGAGGAAGATTTGGTTCAAGGTTAGGTTGTATGTATTTGGTATGCTTCGTTTTTAAAAAAAACAACACCCTGTAATGTTTTGTTTCTTCAGCTGCAATGCTGTGCTCACTTACCTGGAAGTAAGCCCCACTGAATGCAGTGGAAGTTACTTCTGAGATATGTATAGGATTGCACTGTTAAGGCAAAATCCTATGCATGTTTAGACAGAAAAAAGTACTACACTACAACTCACAGCGTGCCCCAGCCAGCATAGCAGGCTGGGCCATGTTGGGTATTGTAGGACTTTTTTTGTCTAAAAATGCATAGGATTGCACCCTTAATGTATTATTCCTTCTCCTACTAGAGCATTCTTCAAATGTTTTTGTCAATATAGGCTGTGTGAGTGAGTGAGTGAGTGAGTGAGTGTGTGTGTGTGTGTGTGAGAGAGAGAGGGAGAGAGATTGAAGGAAGTATAAGGCAATTACATGGGGTGTAATAAAATTTCAACCATTCTTTTTTATTATTATTAAAGAGTAAAACCACTTCTGGAGGGAGTCACTTGGAACTGGCGGGGGGGGGGGAGCAAGTGCTCAACCTATCCCTCCCTGCTGTTTCTCGGCTTCAAATGGCTCTCCCCAATCTTGCAGGATTCTGAATACATGATTTAGACTTACAAACATGTATCTGGAACAACGGCAGAGAAAAAAAAGTAGTTGGTATGGATTGGAGAAGTGGGCAGGGGAAGAGCTAAGCACCCCTTCACTTCTTTACTCAAAATTACCTTCTCCCCACACTGCAGTGAGAAAATGGGCTGTCAGACTTTTGTACACACATCTACATGTTGCGTGTAGTTAGGCCCACAATTTAATCTATGGCAAGATAGATCCTCTTTTGTATTTGTTGAGCACATAAACCAAACATCTAAACAACATATATTACAGAAGATGAATCAGTCCTTACTAACCAGAATAGCTTTCTTTTCTAAACTACATATCTATAGATGTTTAACTGGACCAAGTCATTTCTCCAGCCCTATTTGGGTATTCCCACCCCTTGAGTGATTAGAATCATAGAATAGTAGGATTAGTGTACACGTCATTTGCTGTCTCTACCCCTTGTGTCATGTCCCTGTCAGTATGGCCCACCATTACACCCAGGTTGGAGGGGAAGGTGTGAAGAAGGGACCCCTGTATATGCATAAGCTGTGCACATGATCTAGAACCCTATGTGATCACAGTTCTAAATCATATGGGGAACCTAGATGTGTAGCTCAGTAGGGAAAAAAATACAATAAAACATGCAGTTCTAGTAATATTTTCAATTGTCTTAAAACTGGAAGTAGGCTACTTGAAGCCGTTGCTTAACTGAACTATGTCAAGTATGCCAAACTTGGCTAAAAAGTCTTTGATGGACAATCCCTGTGAGTGGTGAATGATTTAGACTCTGGATGTGATCTTAAAGTAGTTGTAATTTGAGCTTTGGGAATTGGCATGCTTGGTTTGCTTGTTGTTTTGAAATACAAAACAAAAGGGAAACAATGGGGGGGATGGAATGGAGAGTAGGCTTTCTCCCAAAATGTGAGTAAATTGGTTAAATCGTTGCTTTTTAATAGATTGCATTGGAGAGGTTTTCATGCCAGCTACTTTTCTAAACATTGGGGGTTCTTCCCCTTCAAATATCCTAAGCATTAAAAAAACATTTATCTTTGGGGGTGGGGGGGAGAGAAGCAAGATTAGTTGAACAAAACATGGAACAGGTTTTGTCACACACACACCCCCGCCATTAGGCTTGCACACCTGTAACGTTTCCCTCTGTTCTTTCTCTCCCTCTCTCCCGTATCTTCCTTCCTTCAGCCTGGTAAACTGACGGAGGCTTTCAAATACTTCGTTCAAGGCATGGGATACAGTGAGTATTGGATCTGAGACCCCATGTCCCTCTCTACACCCCTCCAAGGGCATGAACTCCTGGAAGTGTTGAGCCCTATACTTCCATGTACCCCAGGTACTTCTATAACCCCGTGTGTGGCTTATTGTGACTACCTTGCCCATCTGTGGTTAGCATCAGAGGCTGAGAAGATTGGGGACTGCCACTTGGGCCCCAGGCACAATACGAGGTCCATGGGCCAAACATCAGCACTGCCATCTTGGTTCTTGCTTTTAGGGGGCTCTGAAAGCAGTGGCCACTGTCTCCACTTTGGCTAGGCCCTGCACCCAGAGTTCAGAGCCCCTTGCAATGACCCAGGGAGCTCTGAAGCACTGTCTCTGCTCATGTACGGAATCCCCTCCATCCTTTCTCAGCTGGGCCTCCCTCTCGTCCCCTCGACTTTTAAGAGGCCCTTTTGGACCAAACTGCATGATGCCCACCCCCCGCCCCAATGCTGGAACCACTCTGGCGTGACCCTTGAACAATAGCCAGCGGTGAATTCTCATTCTGAGGGGGATTTCCCCCTCCCCACTCTAGGCTGAGGTATCCTTTCCTGTTTCTCCTCAGTCCCTCATGTACTGGACAAGAAACTGAGTCAGGGGTCAGGTACCTTCTGTGGTATTTCTCCCCCACCACCCATAATCCTTTGACACACTCTCTCCCCAACATGTTTGCTCACCCCTCCCATGGCTCCCTCACGCCTGTGTGCACAACTCCTATTGGGAGACACTTGAGTTGTTTGCCGTGATGATGAGAAAGCAGAAGTGGCTTTATTTGGCTTTCCATGGCTACGCACCTACATCAAGAAGGCTGGTGTTGTGCCTTTGTATGATTGCATATAGGGGATGCCAACAGCTCTTTGTTCTGCTGGAAACCCTCGGTTTGCATTCCACAATAAATTTGCTCACATTATTAACATTTTATGCAAATAACCTCATTGTGTACGTATGATCCATTTGCACTTCCCATCTTGAATCTAGGATGGGTGGTTTTGCAGAATATCAGAGGGTGGGAACAGTGATGGTGTGCATCTTTGTTGTTTGGGGGGCAGCTTGCGAGGAAAGATGGGAATAAGGGACAAGGGTGGGGAAGGGAGCATGACTGCAGGCCCTGACTTCAGGATAACTGTGCACGTTCTGCTCTTGATCTGCAATCCCTGTAAGGTTTCTTACCCATGAGGGCTAGAAACTTGCTTTGTGGTCCTTCCCCTTCTGCACTGCATATGCACAGGGGAACCCCATAGGCTGCAACTGAGAGATGTTTCTTTCTCACCTTTAGTCAGCTCTGTGGGTCTCAAATGTGCCACCAAGGATGCTGAGGGTTTGAAGGAAACTGAGCCTTGTATCTGCATCCATATATAAATAAAACTGGCAATCCTAGACAATTCCCTGGTAGTTCAAGGCCCTTACTTTGTAACCAAATGTGCTCACTCCCACTTAGGCTTACATGTTGCAGTGGGGAGCAGGAGACGACGCTCACCTTGCACGGTGCCACTTGCCCCATAATTCACCAGCCTCAGAGAGAGGCCTTGGGGCAGGGGATAGGGCTCCCCACAGGCAAGCTGTTGATCTGACTGCCCGTTTCTCTCTCCTTCCCACAGTGGCCTCGTCCTGCATGACACGCCTGTCCCGCTCACGCACCGCCTCTCTGTCCAGTGCCGCCTCGGGGGACGGGAACCGCTCCCGCTCACGCACCCTGTCCCAGAGCAGCGAGGCGGGGGCACCCCAGCCGCCTGCCCCCACCATGGAAGTGTCCTGCTGAGCACCGGGCCAGGGGACAAGACCGCCTCCCACCTCTGAACAGGACTTCTGCAATCCCACAATGCACTCCGGCCGCTGGGCCACATGACGATCTCCCCTAATGGTACTAAACGTCCAGGGAGGCCCAGAGGGGATGCAGTTTTACTCTTTTTAAAACAAACATTAACTTCCCCCGACCCGTCCTTCTCACCCAACACATACACACCTCCCTTGCCAACCCTGCCCTCTTCTCCCCCATGACCTAAAACTAGTTAGGGTCAGTCCCTCAGTTTCTTTAGGGATTTTCAGCACCTAGAGAGGTATGGATAGAATACTCTCAAGTTTCTGACTTGTTAGACCATCAGCACTTCTTCTAAATTTTCTCTTTTGTCCACCATCCCTTTGCACACTGAGTTTTCCTTAACATGGGAGGTGTGAAGTATCGTCGGGCTTTTTTTTTTTTTGGTCTAAAATCATAACTAACCATTGTTCCTTCCCTTGATTTCTGAGTGATACGTTCTTGGAGTAGCCTGGATGGCCGGGCATTGAATTTGCCTTGCTAGCTCTCTTTGTCCCCTCTGGAGTGTACATAGGCAAAAGCAGGACCTCACAAGAGAGACACACAAGCCCCTATCAGGACTTGTATTGCTACTGTCATGCTGACAGAGTGCTCCTGAAATGAGAGTTGCTTTCCCTGCACCTGACCCACCCCATCTTTGTACCCTCCCACCCATTTTGTCTGCTTTGGTCTCATCTCCCAAGATTTCTATCCATCCATTCTGTCTGTCCTAGGAGGCTCGGGTTCCTTCTCAGAGCTTAGACAAATTCTGTTCTCCAATCCTACCTTAAAAGACATGACGTCCTCCATTTTTTCCACAACACTCTCTGCTTTTATTTTGTATCCTTCCCTTTCCCATACATATGTTCCTCCCTAGCCAAAGGCTACATTGCCTATTCGTTCTCTTCCCTCCCCTTCCCGCAACTTAAAACTAACCCTTTGTAGATGGTAGCCGCTTTGTGGTGTGCATGTACAGTTCCTGCTAAGACAGCAAGTGACGTTGGCGATTAGGGGCATTTGGGAGGCTGGGTGAGGCCGAAATTGGGGGGTGGGGGATGTTGGGGGCGGGTGGGATTGTTCCTCTTGGGATGTTTCAAGGGAATGCTGGGGGTGGGGGACGGCTGGGGGCTTGAGCCGGATTGCACTGTTGCCGCTGTGCCAGGCACAGGTGACAACAGGCTATGATTATGCTGGCTTCATATAATGAGATGAATGGAGGAGACTCCGACCATCACCAGCTGCAAATTTTTTGCAACAAGCGCTGACTCTGGTGGGTTCCGGCTGCTTGCTTTGAGCAGGGCTCTTGTAGTGCCGTGGAGGGTGAACTTTGCATCGGCTTATTCTGTAACGGGATTCCAACTGCATCAGTTTTCTGAATGTCACTGGCTGTATTAAAAAAAACACACCCTACATGTTTAGATAGTGTTTGCCACGTTGATCTCACAGAATAAGAAATCCAAAATAGATAAGGCAAAGTATTTTCTTTGGACCAGCTGTAGGTGAGGGTATTCCGTATGTAAGCTTTTGAGTGACACATTAATGCTTCATTGAGCTGTAAAGAACTCTGGAACCTAAAAGATGGTCCAGCTAGAAAGTCACCTTACTTCTTCCTAAAACCTGAATAGGCACTGGGGGTTAATGACTCAGCTGCCTGTATAAAGGGGCATTGTTTGACATGGGTTCCAGCTGGAATTTTAACTCCCGCATGTAATGGGATCCTGTTGTATTTGAGAATGTGTGGGCTCTGTTTTATTTTCCCCAGAGCAGTCGATGGTGAATCCCGACTCTTAACAATAAAGTCTCTAGAGAGGAATGAGTTTGTGCGTCTTTTCTTATGGCGGAGGTAGCCCATGAATGCAATACACCAGGCCCACGGGCCACTTCCCATGGGACTGGGAAGTTCACAGAGGACTGCGATAAAAATAAAACATACAAGTTGTCGGGCTGGGTGGGTCAGATCAATGATCAGCTTCGACGTTCCCATCTTCTTGGATGCCTCAGGGAAATTCACAAGCAAGGCAGGTTACTCCTTCTAAGCGAACTCAGCTGGTGAGTGACGACAGGTTTGTAGCCCAAATGGGGCCACTGGGAAACAAGAGGGAGGTGCTATTTCGGAAGTACAATTTTTTTTTAAAAAAAAAAACTAAGAAAGCACACCAAACACAGCCCAATAGGACTGAGGATATTCATTAGCTAAGAAATGTTGTCAGGTAGAAAAGAGAAATGGAAATGGGGTGGAGTGAAATGTTCTGCTTGCTGCCTGGAACCCTGAACAGGACTCCTGCTAGCCTTTTAAAGGGGGTTGGACAAATTCCTGCAGGAGAAGGCTATCAATGGCTACTAGTCCTGATGGCTATGTGCGACCTCCAGTACCAGAAGCAGTGAGCCTGTGTACCCCAGTTGTTGGGGAACATGGGTGGGAGGGTGCTGTTGTACTCATGCCCTGCTTGTGGGTTCCTGGTTGACAGCTGGTTGGCCACTGTGTGAACAGAATGCTGTACTAGATGGACCCTTGCTCTGCTCCAGCAGGGCTCTTCTTACATTCTAAAGTGAGGATACGCTACTCTTTTGTTGCAAGTCCCACTTGTAATACTTAGTACTTTCAGAATATTCACAAGCATTAGTCCAGTAATCGTTGCAACAGGCCCATAAGGTGGCTTCTGTATTATCATCTCCATATTGCATAGGAGGAGCTGAGGCTGAGATATATTATCATGCCTATGGGCACCTAGGATGCTTCCAGACTGAGGGCTGCTAGTGTTACCTGTTCAAAGGCATTGGGTAACTATTGAGTCTTTTTCTCCTTGAGTTTTCCACAGTAAAAAAAGGACAGGAGCAGCAGTGGGAAAACATAGGAGGGTTATGAGTGGAAGACTATTATGTCTGGACCCACTGTAACATTTTGTGAATGGGGGAGGTCGATGGTGCGGTAAAAGCCTCATCTGGGGATCACTCCTAGTACATTGGGGTCCAGGATGAGAGCTGACCCAGGCACTTTCTTGCCCACACTGTACATGCTTAACCAGAGCTACACTATATCATCTGCAGCTCTCTTTCTCTTTCCAGAGAAATCACAATCTGCTCTAGCTTTCTTGGCTCTGAGATTCTGAGTTAGATCCACAATCTGCCTTCTGCAAGAAAAAGGGCTTACTCACGGAAGGTCGCTTCACCTGATTTTTGGGGATCCCACAACAAAGCTTACCCCATTCAGTAGGACCTCCTGACTCTCTGTGTAGAATATTCAAGGGGCTGGATGGGCGGGGGAGAGTCCACTTCAGATAACACAGTTGATCCACCTCAAACCTGGCTCCAACCCAATATGTAGAGAAAACACATGGTTTGGTTGTGGACCAAATAATCTAAAATTAACCATTGCTCTCAACCATTAATGGGGATTAGAATTGCCACATTGCCAATGCATTGCCTTGAAAGGATGGGAAAATCCACTCATTTGCCACTTTTCACCAGATCTGAGAGGTTCGTATCTACATGCTACACAGAACAATGGCCCAACCAGATGTTATATGCATCGTTGGAGTCCGCAGACCAGTGATTACGATCTGTGTTTTTCGTTTTGCTTGTTTTGCTTTGAAGATCAGGACCTGGTATTCTGGGAGAGGGTGCTTAACTGTTTCCTCCCATACCACTCACCTACCCTGAAGGCTCTATTAGCAATGGAGTGGAAGAAAAATAGGGCAGGTGCTGTTCCTAGCTCTTCTTTTTTTGCCCAGGAAGCTTAATAGCAGTTTCAGGTGAGAGGAGTATTCAGATTGGAGGAAATATGTTTAAAAATACCCTGCCAGAGAACCAACTCCTTGATTTTAGCATCAGTCCTGTGGGGCAGGTCATTAGCAAAAAAACAAAAACGCCACAAAGAGCCATGGGAGATTAAGGATGCAATCCGATGCATGTTTAGACAGAAAAAAGTCCTGCAACTCCCAGCATTCGCCAGCCAGCCGTGCTGGCTGGGGAATGCTGGGAGTTGTAGACTCTTTTCAGTCTAAACATGCATAGGATTGCACCCTTAGACTCTTGTCTCACACCCCTGAGGAGGGAGACTAGAATGGTATCATACCATTCCAGGCTGAAAGTGTGTGGAGTCCAAGACTGGCCCAAGGCATTTTGCTGCCTGAGGCAAAGAGCAAGATTATGCCCACCCCTTCCCATTCGACATACTGAAGCTGATTGGATTTGTGGCGGAATCTTACTTCAACACTGGTGACACAACAGCATACTCCACCACACCTGAAGGCAGCAGGCAAGCTTAAGGCATGCAGGGCAGTTTGCAGGGCACAGTCACCGTTGCATTCCAGCACCTTGCCACTGCTCCTTGCCCCTGCCAGCATCTGCTTCTTGAGGCACCTGCCTCACTCTGCCTAATGGTAGGGCCAACTCCTATGGATCTTTCTTTTTCTTTTAATGCTCCCCCACAGAAAAAGCTTCCTGTGTGTACCAGACTTGGATTATTATTCTTATTTATGTGGGTGAGAATTCAAAAGGGCTGAAAGGGTACAGTCACCACCATTCTGCATAATGGTTTGGACCCAATGCCATCCCTTTGCCAGTGGAGCAGAAGCTGCTGGCAGGGCTTCCCCATCCTCTCCTCCCACCTGCAGTCCCCTGCACACCCTCCAAACTTGGGGGATTGTGGCACCCTCCCGATCAGATTTGGAGGGTGCACAGGGGGCTGCAGGTGGGAGGAGAGGAGGTGGAACTCCTGTTCCATCAGCAACTTTGGAATGACCAAGTCAGATCTAAGCCAGTATGTGGAATGGGCTCTTATGGGGCATTACAGGGTAACTATTCTGTGTTAAAAATTAAAGGCTCTTGCACATGCACCCACAGAAGGGCTTTTCAAGGCTCCCTGCTGGCAGAATTCCCCTTACAGGACTGTTTTCCATCCAAGCTTTCCTTCCAGTGGGGCTGACCTTTTACCATGAGCCAAAAGTGTTAATCTTTTCCTCTGCCATCCTGTGCCAGCAAGTTGCTCCAAGACCAAAACACCACTAAAACTGCCAAGTCCTCCCCGCTCCCCTTCCAAAAAGAAAAGAGGGTCAAAGCCTCTCATTGTTAGTTCCAGGGAACAAAAGGAGTGTCCCTCTTTGTGGAATGGGGAAGTTTTCAACCTGTCTCTGCAAACGCCTGGGCTCTCACCCCAGCTTGAGCCCATGTGACTGTGTCCAATGTTTTCACTATAAACTGAATGTGGGTCCCGTGTCTGCTTCAGCAAGGAAGCTGGAAGGCCTTTTGTTTGGAAAGGCAGCAACCTGAAGGGTTGAGACTGGAATGCAAAAGCAACATCCTCTAAGGCTGAAGCCACACTACCCATTGCAAGGCCAGCCCCTTTGAAAGTGTTTGTTAGGCCATGGGGGAAAACAAGCCTCCTCCACTTCTCCAACTCCTATGCCCAAACCAGCTCTAGTCAGGTGTATTTACATAGTGTGTGTATGTGTGTGGGGTGTGTGTCTCCAAATGCACATGCCACTGTAAGTAATTAAATGTGGATAGACAAACATCCACATTGGTCTGCGCAGCCTAACATGCAGTTGATTCAGCCTGCAGATGTGCACTCTACTGCCAATGTCTAGCTGCATGGCATTATTTTCAGCTGGATGCCCATCCTAATACATATATGCAACCTGGAGGAACTATTCACAGGTAACTACATGCAAATAGAGTTGAATTGGGAATTAGGCTCCTCCCAAATATGATGCTACAATTAGGTTTTCCATAATATATTTGGTGGGAAATCAAGCACAGAGTTAAATGCTCTTAAACTTGTTGGCTTGGTCCCGCAGTTACTCTTCATTGTAATAGAATCCCCATCCATCAACACCCACCCCCATCTGCAGCTCCCCACGCTACTTCCTATGCCATTCCTAAGGGTCCTACAAACCCCAGGAGCAGATTTTGGGAAAGGGGCACAGAGGCAAGGGGTGGCAGGAAATCAAAGCTCCAGTCTGTGAACATGTACTCAAGTTAAAAGTTCACAGAAGGATCCAAGCTATTGAAATCAATGGGTTGGATCCAAACTTATACTTAGAGTAGATCCGCTGAAATCAATGGGATTTAAGGTAGTCATGTTCAACTATGTATGTAGTTTGTATGTATGTATGTATGAGTATGACTATACAGTCAGTAAAAACAAGACCTGGAGCTGACTGTAGTTCAGATCACGAACTTCTTATTGCACAATTTAGAATCAGACTAAACAGAATAGGGAAGACCCACAGATCAGTTAGATATGAGCTCACTAATATTCCTCATGAATATGCAGTGGAGGTGAAGAATAGATTTAAGGGACTAGATGTAGTAGATTTAGTAGGAAGCTGTGGCATGGGCTGGTCCATGAAGTCACGAAGAGTCGGAAGCGACTGAACGAATAAACAACAAAAGTCTAAATCAAACCCTGTAGGTTTAAACTTGCTTCATTCTGTGTTCAATTGTGGCCTTTGTGTTAGATGTTCTCTCTGAACTGCGGCTACACATATCAAACAATGTATCAGATCAACACCTTAATGTTCTATCTTCAAATATTTGGTATCCAAGTGAATTCCAATGCCATGAGATGGGCTCAAATGTACTTTTCATGTCAACTGTGGAAACTACTGTTGTTAACTGATTAAATACTTTTAAGTGATTAATCATGTTTTTAATCCATTAGTCAGACAATTACGTTGTTATATTCCCCAAACCTCAGTATAGGTATAATTTGAAAATATTAAAGGAAGCGTAAGTTAACATAGTGTTGGACTTAGAGTATGCATGACTATTATTATTATAATTATTATTATTATTATTTATATCCCACCTTTTTCCCAATACTGGGACTAACTTAATGACTAACTGAAGTTCCATTGATTTCAGTGGGTCTACTCTAAATATGACTAAAACTGGGTCCAGCCCTTACAATTTAATAACAGCAATTCATTGTTAGAAGAAAAAACCTCTCTAACTTTATCTTCCATTCTGACTGATTCTAGCAACACACCAGAATCAAAATATCTTCAAATACAAAACAAATCAGGCTTCTAATTGTAGACAGACTGATTAGTTAATAAATCTACTGATGAAACCAGTTAAGCCTGCAGTTCTGAGTGCTTCAAGTAAGCCCCTTGGAACTTACTTCTGTTGGAGTTTAATCCTATACACATTGACTCAAAAGTAAACTGTAACAGTGGTAGCCCCAATGGAAAGACCGCCCCCCCCCACACACACACCTTCACCCTCTAGCTTCCATCTTTTCCTGAGCTTCTTCTCTCATTCTGGTGTGGAAGATACAAGAAAGGTTTGCTTTCAAAAATGCTAGGAACTTGAGTTTACTGCTTGCAGTAAAATGCTTGTTGGGATGTGTTGCAGAAAAACCAATGTCCTATTAAAGAGCTAATCAAATTATGAAGGCAGGGGGAAGCTTCAGAACTCAAACCCTAATTAGGGACATTCACCAGATGACATACGGACTGAAGTAACTGTTACTGCAAACCCCCCCACAAAAAAACAGCTGATGTGGACACACCACATCAGAAGATGGGAGAGCAGAATGAGCATGTTTTTGACTCAGGAATATCTAGGGATGGCGGAGAATTCCGCCACGGATTTCAGTGAGGCCAAATGCACTGGCATTCAGCCCCCCGATATCTGTGGCGGAATGGCCTGCCCCCCCTGCCCCCCCGCGGATTCCCCCCGGGACGAAGCTTACCTGGGGTGGATGTTCCGAACGGCGGCGGCTCTGGCTCTGGCGGCTGGTCTTTCGATTGGCTGCCGCAGCCGCCATTTGCATCCTGGTCTTTGCCATGATAGGCTACGTACGTATTTACATAGCCTATCACGGCAAGCCAAGCCAAGCCAAAAAAAAAAAGGCGTACGCAAATGGCAGCGGCTACGGCGGCTGCCATTTGCGTTCCCTATTTTTTGCCGTTTTAGCCTACGTAAATATTTACATAGGTTATTACAGCGAAAAAAAAAGGGGGACGCAAATAGCGTTGTGGGCGCTATTTGCGTTCCTTTTTTTCCTGCAGTTTTAGCCTACGTAAATATTTACCTAAGTTATTATGGCGAAAAACAAAGGAATGCAAATAGCGCCCACTACGCTATTTGCGTTCCCCTTTTTTTTGCCGTAATAGCCTACATAAATATTTACGTAAGATAAAACGGCAAAAAATAGGGAACGCAAATGGCGGCCGCCATAGCCGCTGCCATTTGCATACGCTGTTTGTTTGTTTTTTGCCCAGCCATGATAGGCTACGTAAATACTTACGTAGCCTATCACGGCAGCCTGGCTGGATGCAAATGGTGGCCACTACAGTGGCCGCCATTTGCGTCTGCAGCAGCCCGTCCGGGGCTGGAACTCCGGCTGTGGACGGCCCTGGCCACTCCGTGGAGCGGAGCCGGCCAGGCAGGATTCCGGGGGGGGGAGGACCGGATCGCCTCCCCCCCCATTGAGGATTCTGGAGGGAGGGATGGAACGCCTCCCCCCTACAGTGAATCAATTCCGCAAAAGGTAAGTGACTTTCGTACATCCCTAGGAATATCCATGGGTGTTGGTGATAGGCTGCTGCTCTCTGCTGGCCACTATGGAAACTGCACAGCAAAAGTGCTTATAGACTAACCTTCTCCAACCTGGTACCCTCCAGATGGGTTGGACTTCAATTCCCACAATTCCCAGCCAGCATTGACAGAACATAAAACGTATCTATATACAATCATCACATCACTCTTAATAAATGAAGGGAGGGAGGGAGGGAGGGAGGGAGCGAAAGGATTTGACACTTCTATTTCAAATATATATGCTAATATAAGCAGTCCATATACCTAAATAAGGATCCATATAAAATTGATCACTGTAAGATACATGGTCAAATATAGCAAGAGCTGTAAGATCTTCAAACCACTGAATGATAGGTTATGGGTGTTTATCCTTCCAAGCTTGAAGTAAGAGTCTCTTTGCAACCATAAGGGCTCTCAGTGTCCACTTTTGCTGTCCGTCTGTTAATCCCCACATCACAAGAATATAATTGAAATGTGCATGAACATCCAATATTATAACAGATTTTTCAAGAACACAATTTATATGAGCAATGACTTCCAGCCAAAAAGAAGCCACTACGCAATATGCCCACCTTATATGCCTCAATGAGGCATTGTCCACATTGCATCGCCAGCATCCGGCAGAGCTAGCCAGCTTCTTCTTAACAAGCCTCTGTGGTGTCCAATATATGTTAAACATCCTTTTTTGTTGAGCCAGAAATGGTACATATGGAAGCTAAGGAAACTTTCCACTGCTTAAATGGTATAGAGCATTCTAATTCCTTATTCCATTAGTCTCTGACCTTCTGAACATCTACATTACTACATTCCAAAACATGGTTATAAACAGCTATTGTAGGCTTAGCTTTCTATACAGAACAAATATACCGCCAACTAGCATTAGATGTTAAGTAATACCTAATACATAATTCTGATAATGGTAAAAACTCATCGTCCAATCCTATTAACTGATCTGAAGTATAAATTCCACTATCAGCCCAATTCTTCCACATAAAAGGCTTGCCTCTCTGTTTTCAAGACTGGATTCTCCCATAGAGTTAATTTAGCATGAGAATATGGATCAAACTGCAGCTGAAGAGACATTATATGAGACAAGTCTTACTCACTGCTAAAATTGCTAGCAGACCATTTTCTTTTTTAAATATACCTAGATCCTAACCACAGCCAGCCAGAAAGGGGTGCCAAATAAGTTGCCTCCAAAACAACCCATGGTGGAGTATTAAAAGAAAAAGATATTTTCCAATCACTGGTATGAGTTAACAAGTAACCCTTATGATATAAACTAAGATCTGGAAAACTAAAACCTCCCGCCTTGCTCGGTAACTACATTCTCTTAAGTGAAAAAAGGGGAGGAGGCCCTCCCCCCACAATAAACTTCCGAAATGCTGCATAAAGTTTTTGAAAACAGATTTAGGAAATGTATAATCAAATATTATGTAGTACATAAATTACCTGTGGCAAGACATTCATCTTAAGTATGTTAACCTTACTCCAAGAACTTAAATTAAGTACCTTTCCAAGTCAAGAGATATTTCCACCAGTAACACACTTATCTTCAGTTTAACCATTTGAGAAATATCTCTAGGCACCAATATACCAAGATACTTTATCACTTCTGGACACCAATGAACTCGCCATTTAGTAACCACATTGGGTGTCTTGATGCTACCTAAAGGTAAAGGTAAAGGTGTCCCCAACCAGTCATGTCCGACTCTAGGGTGCGGTGCTCATCCCCGTTTCTAAGCCGAAGAGCCAGCGCTGTCCGAAGATGCTTCCGTGGTCATGTGGCGGCATGACTGAACACCGAGGTGCACGGAACGCTGTTACCTTTCCCGCCGAGGCGGTACCTATTTATCTACTTGCAATTTCTTGCTTTCAAACTGCTAGGTTGGCAGGAGCTGGGACTGAGGACGGGAGCTCACTCCGTCATGCGGCACTCGGGTCTCGAACTGCTGTCCTGCCGACCGTCCGGTCTGCAGTTCAGTGTCTTAACCACTAAGCCACCACGGCCCCCTTGATGCTACCTACAGGCCTGAATTCAGGTTTTGACCAATTAATATTATAATCCAAAAGTGTACCAAAGGTATCAATTAATCTTACTAATTTTGGTATAGAAGACTCTAACATACTGATGAATAACAACAAATCATCTACATATAAAGCTGCTTTATATTCAGCCTGCTCTTGCACAAAACCATACATGTCTCTGCTTTGCCTAATTGCACACGCCGAAGTTTCCAAGCACAAATCAAATACCAAGGGAGACAGAAGACAGTCTTGCCTTGTGCCCTGCTCCAAACTCCCCCCCACATTTTTATTGTGAATTTCAACAAACAAAACAAAGAAAAAAAACATAAAACCAAAGAGAAAAAAGTATAACAACATTCTAAGCCCCTCAGTTTCGAATTATTACAATATTCTAAAAAAAAAAGAAAAAAAAGAAAATCTAGGTCACACATAAACTTCAGTAAAAGCAGACCAAATATCCATATATAAGTCCATTTACAAGTTACGCCTATATACCACTCTTTCAAATGCTGCTAGCATTGTTAAGTCTTCAATTCATTGCATTATGGGCGGTGAGCTTTTATCCTTCCAGTATCGTAGTATCACTCTTTTAGCAACCAAGAGGGCATGAACAATCCATTTACACTTACCATGTGTTACATTCCAAGAAGCAGGTTAGTAATTTAAAAGAACATTTACATCAGTAAATATCAAAGAGCTTTCCAATACAAAATTTATCTGTATAATAACTTCCTCCCAAAAGGAGACAACTATCGGGCATTTCCAAAACGTATGAATAAGAAAAGCATTGACTGTACTGCACCTCCAACAGTCAGCCAAATTTGACAAACCTTTATTAAAAAGTCGTTGTGGCGTCCAACAGACCCGAAACAAAAGTTCTTGCTGAATGAGACGTAACCGAAGATCTGTTGAAATATCTGATACAGATGCCAAAATGGCAGTCCACTGATTAAACAAAATAGGATGGTCCTGTTCTATTCCTGCTGTAAACCCCTTGTATCATATTTATTCTTTAATAATAAATATTTATAAACATGAATCGTAGGTCGATATATCTGATCAGCTTCAATTAGTATTTCCAGTAGTGAAGGAGACTCCGAAGCAGTAAAAACAGCAGGACCGATCTAGACACCAACAAATGTTTCCATTGCAAATATTGCCATGCCGGTGTAGCAGGCAAATCAAATTGGTCTCGCAAAGTTGAGAATAAGAACTCACCCCCACTAATTGATCCAAGGTAAAAATAATTTTATCTGTCCAGGTCTGCCATAAAAACATTTTCTTTTCAATTCTTAAATCTGGATTTCTTCATAAAGTCAATTTATCATGGGGAATGTCAAGATTAAATATAGACATTTTGGGTGTCAGTGAACTGAAATGGACTGGAATGGGCCACTTTACATCAAATGACCACCAGATCTACTACTGTGGACAAGAGGACCACAGAAGAAATGGAGTAGCCTTCATAATTAATAACAAAGTGGCTAAAGCAGTGCTTGGATACAATCCAAAAAATGACAGAATGATCTCAATTCGAATTCAGGGTAAGCCATTTAACATCACAGTGATCCAAATATACGCCCCAACCACAGATGCTGAAGAAGCAGAAGTAGATCAGTTCTGTGAGGATCTGCAGGACCTACTGGATAGTACGCCAAACAAAGATGTTATTTTCATTACAGGAGACTGGAATGCTAAGGTGGGTAGTCAAACGACACTTGGAATTACAGGCAAGCATGGTCTGGGAGAACAAAATGAAGCAGGACATAGGCTGATAGAATTTTGCCAAGACAACTCACTGTGCATAACAAACACTCTCTTCCAACAACCTAAGAGACGACTTTATACATGGACTTCACCAGATGGTCCACACCAAAATCAGATTGACTACATCCTTTGTAGCCAAAGGTGGCGGACATCTATGCAGTTGGTCTAAACAAGACCTGGAGCTGACTGTAGTTCAGATCACGAACTTCTTATTGCCCAATTTAGAATCAGACTAATGAGAATAGGGAAGACCCACAGATCAGTGAGATATGAGCTCACTAATCTTCCTAATGAATATGCAGTGGAGGTGAAGAATAGATTTAAGGGACTAGATTTAGTAGATAGGGTCCCGGAAGAACTATGGACAGAAGTTCGCAACATTGTTCAGGAGGCAGCAACAAAAAACGTCCCGAAGAAAAAGAAAACCAAGAAGGCAAGATGTCTGTCTGTTGAGACACTGGAAGCAGCCCAAGAAAGAAGGAAAGCAAAAGGTAACAGTGATAGGGGGAGATATGCCCAATTAAATGCAAAATTCCAGAGGTTAGCCAGAAGAGATAAGGAATTATTTTTAAACAAGCAATGCGCGGAAGCGGAAGAAGATAATAGAATAGGAAGGACAAGAGACCTCTTCCAGAACATTAGAAACATCAGAGGTAAATTCCAGGCAAAAATGGGTGTGATCAAAAACAAAGATGGCAAGGACCTAACAGAAGCAGAAGAGATCAAGAAAAGGTGGCAAGAATATACGGAAGATCTGTATAGGAAGGATAATAATATCGGGGATAGATTTGATGGTGTGGTCAGTGAGCTAGAGCCAGACTTCCTGAAGAGTGAGGTTGAATGGGCCTTAAGAAGCACTGCTAATAACAAGGCAGCAGGAGATGACAGTATCCCGGCTGAACTGTTTAAAATCTTGCAAGATGATGCTGTCAAGGTGATGCATGCCATATGCCAGCAAATTTGGAAAACACAAGAATGGCCAACAGATTGGAAAAAATCTACTTATATCCCCATACCAAAAAAGGGAAACACTAAAGTATGTTCAAACTATCAAACAGTGGCACTTATTTCACATGCCAGTAAGGTAATGCTCAAGATCTTGCAAGGTAGAGTCCAACAATTCATGGAAAGAGAATTGCCAGATGTACAAGCTGGGTTTAGAAAAGGCAGAGGAACTAGAGACCAAATTGCAATATCCGCTGGATAATGGAGAAAGCCAGGGAGTTTCAGAAAAACATCTATTTCTGTTTCATTGACTATTCTAAAGCCTTTGACTGTGTGGATCATAACAAATTGTGGCAAGTTCTTGGTGGTATGGGGATACCAAGTCATCTTGTCTGCCTCCTAAGGAATCTGTATAACGACCAAGTAGCAATGGTAAGAACAGACCACGGAACGGACTAATTTAAGATTGGGAAAGGAGTACGGTAGGGTTGTATACTCTCACCCTACCTATTCAACTTGCATTTAGAACACATCATGCGACGTGCTGGGCTTGATGAAGCCAAGGCTGGAGTTAAAATCGCTGGAAGAAACATTAACCATCTCCGATATGCAGATGATACAACTTTGATGGCTGAAAGTGAGGAGGAGCTGAGGAACCTCATGACGAAGGTGAAAGAAGACAGTGCAAAAGCTGGGTTGCAGTTAAACCTCAAAAAAGCAAGATTATGGCAACCAGCTTGATTGATAACTGGCAAATAGAGGGAGAAAACGTGGAGGCAGTGACAGGCTTTGTCTTTCTAGTCGCAAAGATTACTGCAGACGCTGACTGCAGCCAGGAAATCAGAAGATGTTTACTTCTTGGGAGGACAGCAATGACAAATCTTGATAAAATAGTTAAGAGTAGAGACATCACACTGACAACAAAGGTCCACATAGTTAAAGCAATAGTATTCCCCATAGTAACCTATGGCTGCGAGAGCTGGACCATAAAGAAGGCTGAGTGAAGGAAGATAGATGCTTTTGAACTATGGTGCTGGAGGAAAATTCTGAGAGTGCCTTGGACTGCAAGAAGATCAAACAGTCCATACTCCAGGAAATAAAGCCAGACTGCTCACTTGAGGGAATGATATTAAAGGCAAAACTGAAGTACTTTGGCCACATAATGAGAAGACAGGATACCCTGGAGAAGGTGCCGATGCTAGGGAAAGTGGAAGGCAAAAGGAAGAGGGGCCGAACAAGGGCAAGATGTTTGGATGATATTCTGGAGGTGACGGACTCGACCTTGGGGGAGCTGGAGTGGCAACGGCTGACAGGAAGCTGTGGTGTGGGCTGGTCCATGAAGTCATGAAGAGTCGGAAGCGACTGACCAAATAAACAACAACAACAAGCATGGGAAAATGGGTCAAACTGAAATTGACATGACATTATAAGCCCCACTTCTCTAACTGCCAAAATTGTGGGAGGAGCTCTGTCTGCCGTAATATGCTGAGAATCTAATTCCATCCATTTAAAGAGAGGATCCAGACAAGAAGATTCCAACACTGACCAAGGTGGAAAATCTAATCTAAGTGGAAAAGACCAAAATTTAGTACAATTCAGCAAATAGGCCCAATGGTACATAGCTAGAACAGGAAAACTGAACCCGTCTTCCTTAATTGGATGTTGCATCCTTTTCAAAGATATTCTTGGTGGAAAGGAACCCACCAAAAATTTACGAAACAAAGCATTAAGTTTTTGGAAATATTTGCTGCGTATAAGCGCAAACTGAAGAAGCCTGAAATTTTCCAGTTATATTTGGTTGGATTCATGGTTGCATTGTCAGATCCTTCCTCTCTCCTTTTTCTGTTAAAAATGTAACATTCCAATAAGTTTTTGGCAGTTTGTGGTGGGGAAAATGTTTCACAGGGATTTTAAAAACTTTAAAATCTCCCCCCGCCAATCATTTTACAAATAAAATGGAAATGGGGAAAAAAGAGATTTGTAGCATTTGCTTGACTACTATTATTTATTTAAAACTTTTCTATCCCTCCTTTCATCAACAGAGCTCAAGGCAGCTGATGACAATAAATTAAAATAATTGTAACAGAAGAATTAATCTAGTTATATTCTATCAGCATGAAGCTAAAGGACAAAATGGAATCTCTTGTCATTGCGAGGATATAGAAAGAAATCCATGCTTGTAATGCAACAGTGGAGGGGGAACATACAGTTTTCAAAAGTACCCAAGGAGCCCTGTTTCCCCAATCGATTTCTATTGTATGTTTCATCTCTTGCCTGCAGAAGCTCATGCAATAATATCCTAGTTAGGATGCTATTCAGCATATTGTTTGCTCAAGGACAGCAAGGTACAGATGCCTCTGCGAGTTCCAAGAAGCCCCAAGGACCAGGTACGTGGACTGCTCATCCCTCTGTTCACTCCCTAGGGCCTGGATGTACATAAAAGAACTCATCAACAGTGACACCTGCCACTTTGAGCCAGGTGTGCCACTGTGCTCCTGGCAATGGTATGGCAATAGGGAACAATACACACACACAAAGTACACACACACACACACACACACACACGGAGGAAGAAATTTGGAAGGACAGTGTATTTGGGCCTCCTATATCTTAAGCAGAGGGGCTGGTCCACAGTGACTGCTGGCACTAAACTGCTAGATGGTGCTCCTTAAAGCTGCAGTCCTACACATCCTTAACTGGGAATAAGCCCCAGTGAACTCAGTACATCTTACATCTTTAGTAGTACACAGGATTACACTGTCAGACTTTTAACACCCCACAGGTCTACTGGACAGTTGAGATCTAAAGACTGGCAAACAGAAAGTGCTTGATTTTACTTTTTTTGCCACCGAGCTAAGAACTAGATGCCTCGATTGGAACGTACAAGCAAAGTACACCTAAGACCTCACGCCATGTGCCAATATGAAGCCTCTTCCCATCTTTGCATTTCAGAAATCAAAGCAAAAGGGCACAAGTATTAAAACATTTCCCTTGGTTTTCCTCGCATCACAGATTGAGACATAGGAGGAGAGAGGATGCAGCCTTCAAGATCAGGAGAAGAAGCCTAAATCTTTTAGATGCCAGATACACACACAAGAAAGAACGGAACTGGAGCAGTTGTTTATTGGCCTCCTCTTCCAAGGCCCAGGTGGACAGGGCAGGGTTCTCAGAAGCCTCCAGCCCACATCTAGTGGGACTTATCGTATGTTCCAGCACCCTTGTAGGCCCCAACGTAGCCAGTGTTTTGGGCCAGGTCTGCACGTCCGGCTATCCCCTTGCCCTTGCCGCTTTCGTCAAAACGTTCCTTGTGAGAGCCCGTGTATTTGCTGGTGTCTGTCAGCCTCTCCACTGCACCAGCTTGAACAGATTTCTGCAAGACAGGCACACAGTAAAGGGGGGGGGGTTGAGGGGGGGTATTTTAGTGCTGGGCTGATTCCAGCATATGGGTAGTTCACAGAGATGGAGTGGCTAGCTGGGCAGAGAACTGCAACTGGGGCGTATAGTCCTTGACCGTACAGAAAGGACCCATGGCGAATGGGATTACTTGAGCTTTACACCTCCTCCAAACAGGTTGGGAACTATGGAGGCAGCCAATATTGACTTGGTTTGCACATAACACCAATCATGAATTGGCAGGGCTGCATATGAACAAGCTCTCACCTACTCGCCACTTCCGCTTTGCAAAACAACCCAATAATCCAACAACAAACCATGGATTCAAACTCTGGGTTGTTTAGCCTTCAACAACCCTAACTGCCAAGTTTGGATGTAATGACTAACAAGCCAGGAATGGGCATTCTTGGGTTGTCTAGCAAAGCAGAAGCAGTGAGCGCCCAGGAGGCAGCACACTTGCTCATCCTTGTGTGGCCCCAACAGCCCACGGTTTAAACAACCCACGGGTTGTCATTGTGTGTGAACCAAGTGCATCCTTGCCTTATATCATATAGAAACCTTCATTCCCTAGGTTATGGGATTTTCCAAATTAGGAACAGTCCACATATGTACATACATCACTTGGTTACCCAACTCTCATCAGGCAGCTGAATGTGTGAAGCAATGCATTGCACAGCATATGATTTTAATGTTCTTTCTGAGCTGTCTGAATTGTAACGACACAAGGCTTCCCCATATAGAGGCTTTTTATCCTGCAATTTAACCAGGGCTTCCGCCTCCAGATTCTTTGCGGGATTAAGATTGGTCCTTTACATGCACTTCCCTTCCATGTTTTTCCCCTGTATCTGTGAGTTCTGTATGTTTCATTATACAGCCAGTAGATGGCAATGTTGTTATAGAGCCACTTCCTCTTTACATGGACAAATTCAAACCGACTCAAACCAGTTATTTTTATTAGGTCATTATTTCTGTCTCAAATTAAGCTGTGGAAATGGTCGGAAACCACAGGAGAGGCGCTGAACGTTGATGGCATCATGTAAAGGACCCGCAAACTTCCACAAGTAACCAATCTCAATCGCAGGATAAAAGCCCCATGTGGAGAGGCCCTTAATGCTGAAGTCATCAAAGGATAAATATGCAGATGCAGGGCCAACTCGGGTGTGAGGGGCCCTGGAGAAATTACCCTCTTGTGACAACCCCACCCCCCTCACACCCACCAACGGTTTTGATGCGGTGGCAACAGCACATGCAATGCTTGGCGTGCCAAACCAGGGAGAAAAAAAACATTAAGGAGGGGCAAGACAGGCATCAGCAGCTGGCCCTACCAGTGTCCTATAGCCCTGGCAACTGCCTAAGTATGCCAGCTATTGACACCAGCCCTGTGCATATAGTATTGAGCCATCCTCTAAAGCAGCCTTCCCCAACCTCATGCACTCCAGGTATGTTGAACTACAACTCCCAGCATCCTCCCAGCCAGCCATGCTGGCTGAGAGGATGCTGGGAATTGTAGTCCAACAAACCTGGAGGGCACCAGGTTGGGGAAGGCTGTTGTAAAGCAATTTCATTCTGCAATCAATTCTAGGATGCTTCCCCCTTGGGAATACTTTGCTCAAAAGATTCCACTGATTTTTCCACACTGATGTTTCTACTGTCTTGGAGTGGACGTGGAAATGCTGCCTTTGTAGGGGAGGTCTTTGTGACTCACTGTTGCCCCCACGTTGCCAGGCTCCTTGCCCTCCATCAGCTTGTGTGTGGCCTCCAAAGCCTCCTCAGGGGACTTCCCTTTGAAGCGTTTGACACTCAGTTCCTTGATGGCTTCTAGGAACTCTGGGAACGTGATGTTACGGGCGCTCTTGCTCCTGGAGATAGAGAAGGAAAACATCTCTGATCCTCAGTACTATGGACCCTCAGTTGCATCAATTTCCTCCCCCGCATCTCCTTGCTGGAATAAGACATAGAGAAACATACAACGAAACATATCAGTTAACACAAGTCCTGAAGAGGACTTTACCACTTCACATTGGAGGTGGAGAAAACATGCAAACCCACATGCATGTATTTTTTAAAAAAAGTTAAGAGAAAACATAACTCAACCCATCTCCAACTCCCTGCATGTAGAAGCTAGCATAGTAGGGAGACACATTTTAGCTGAGTTACCTCTTTGCTGTGCTAGTTCCCTACTTGCAGGTAGGGTTCTTTTAAAATCACACAAAAGCACTAAAAAAAAAAAAGTGATCCCTCGCTTGGAATGGGACAAGCAATTCTACTGGCTCAGGACTCTTACCACCTCCTTTTACTTCATATGTAGACCTAGACTCAATTGTGGTCATGGGTTTCTTGCCAAGTTCTTATGGAAGTAAAATGATCTCATTCAAAGCATTAATAAAGGCTGAACTGTTTTACTTGCATGCATGGCTTGTCAAACTGTTTTCCACAGGGGACGCAAGATTGGGAAAGGGGCAGCCCTCTAGCAGCCCTATCCATTTGGCTGCAACGGGCTTGTCCAAACACACCACCCCGCTCCAGCTCACTTGACTTTGTTGAAGACAATGTCCACATCAGTGCTGGTCACAGCCTTCCCGTCCATCACGCCACACTCCTTCAACATCTTGGAGAAGTTCTTGCCAGTCATATCACTGCCGGTGGAGGCTGTGTCTCCATATACGGCAAACCGACGGAAGGCCTTTTCCAGTTCTGACATCCCTCCTGCAGTTACAGGGAAAAGAGAGTGAAAAGAGGCAGCAGGAGGGGTTTTGGTTGGCTCCAACAAAATCGAGACTATCTTTTGAGCCCTCCTTGACCTAGAAAAGGCCTTGGGGCTGTGCCCTGGTGGTGGTGGTCATCATTTGTCTTTAGTAGGTACCTCTTTGGCAGAAGTGTAGAACAGCCTTCCCCAACCTGGTGCCCTCCATGTGTTTTAACTACAACTCCCAGTGTCCCCAGCTAACCCTGCTAGCTAGAAATGCTGAGAGTTGTAGTCCAACACATCTGGAGGGCAGCAGGTTGGGGAAGGCAGGTGTAGAACATGTACCTTTTCGGGAGAGCAGTCAAACACACCCACACACTGGTGTATCAGACCATATGTGATTTTTCCTCAGAAGCACCTATATCTCTGAGGTAAATTATGAGGTATAAAAATGCAACCACAACATGTGCTGTTAAGATGTACCACCTGTACACAAGAGTAGCCCTTTGACCCTTGCTATGAATCTTGCCCCCGCTTACCAAAATTTAAAAATGCTGCCCCTGACAAGGCCTACTTACAGGCCTGCCTGTAAGTGGGTACCTACACTTCAGACAAATTGGTTTAATAGTCATTTCCATTCTCTTTCCAATGGAACCTGGGAACTGTCGTTCTGGGCTGGGCAAGGGGATATCTTTGTCGAGGCAGCAAACTATGATTCACTGGATTGTTAGGGGAGGGGATCCCATGTCAGTTAAAGTGGGACAAAATAAATATAGGTTTGTACTGTTGACTGACTTGGGACATCACGGGAAGTGCTCTTTCCATGCTTCTGCTGCCGCTTCAGACATTACAGCATTGTAGTGCACTCTCCGTGCCTCAGAAGGCAGGCATTGCATCAGAAGGATAGAAAGAGGACACACACCTCTTTTCAGCACTTTCCATAATGTCCAAAGACTACACTGTCCAGCATGCGGTATGGTTTCCATTTTTCATGTTAGAACAGTTTGATACCTTCGTTTTTACTTGACAATGTGCCCTTAAAATTATTTCAGATACAATTTAGACAATGCACCTTTAAATCTTAAAGCCTTGTTGCCTAACTGAGTTCCCACATGTGACTACAGTTAGTATGCAGATTCAAGACACATGTCCTCTGCTATTGGTCTGTATCCCTTAATGGCCTAATAATTACATCTAAAAACCAGCCCTTTAGCCACCAGGCAGCTGGTTGTTGAACTTGGGTAGGCACAAGAAAGGCCATGTTTGCTTATTTATTACATTTATCCAGTGGAGGCTGGTGGCTCTGATTTCGGTAGAGCTTTGAATCTATTTTGGGTGTCACTCAAAACTAGCCAGAACTCTAAAGGGGCTATCCAAGGTGCTGAACCTATTTTGGGGGGGTTCTGACAGAAACTCAGAATGGATTTACAGCCCCACCAGAATCAGAGCCACCAGCCACCACTGCATTTATCTCCCCTACACCCCACAGTTTTATTCTCCCAACAACCCTGTGTGGTTGGGTAGGAGAAAGCAATGCGATTGTTTCAAGGTCACCATTGACGGGTGGTTTGAATCTGGGCCTGCCTAGCCCTAGTCTGACACTGTATCACGTTATTTTGGTTGTCCAAAATAACAAGGGGAAATAATCCTTGATGAAACAATAGGAATAACATCATATCATTCCACTTTCAGGCAAGTCCAAGTAGTAGACACTTTCCCACTTTTATGGTCCCCCAGAAGACTCCACATGTACACATATACCACCTACATGACCAACCTATTAAATAAGTACTTTTAGGGTGCAATTCTGTGCATGTTTAGACAGAAAAAAGTCCTACAACTGTGAACGTTTCCCAGCCACCATGACTAGCTTGGACTGCTGGGAGTCGTAGGACTTTTTTCCTGTCTAATCAGCCATAGGATTGCACCCTTAAGCAGAAGAGTTATCCAGAAACATAGACAAGGTAGGTGGGACTATACTGAATATAGAATTGAGTTGGGGTGGTGATGGGGATACAGCAGGGTCTGAGGAAGAAATGTTTGTACTAAGAGGCAAGAGTGGCCCCAGGCCCAACTGCTTTCCTTCCTCCATGTTTGAAATAATAGGATCTTCAAAATAACAGAACAATCCTATGGCCCCTAGACAGTGTCTTGGGGGGGGGGGGGATCGGATTGTTTGGTTTACTGGCCCAGAGGTCAGAGACAGGGCTCCAACCTTGGAGCCAGTAAATTGCACTCCCTGCTTCCTCCCAGCTAGCATGGAGAGAACCACACCGGCTACCTCTCCACAGAGTGTGGAGATGGGGAAAAGGGGGCAGTCCCGGGGGCAAGAAGACCAGGGAAACTGTCCTATACAGCTTCCTATGCTCGCCCCAGCCTCTTTCCCTCTGGCTCCTAAGTGCCATGGCTAGATGGGCGAAAAAATGCAGGGTGGCTGGAGCACAGAGGTGAGCTACCCTGCATTAGGATACTCACCAGCCTCCAACTTTGGCGGCTGCCGACTATCAACATAGGATTGCACCCTTGAGTTCAGACTGGGGACACCAAAATGCAACATTCTAGAATTATCAATCTTGCTCAAAAATGAGCGCACCAATGGTTGTGTGGTTCAGATCTTTTCAGTCTGGCCAAGGCACCAAAACGTCTAGTTATGACCCTGGAGCTAACACCGAAGAGGTTCTAGGCAGTGCACGAGATGATCTCTTCCCCACTGTACATGTTTGAGGTTGAGTTTACTTACGTGAGTTGGTAGGTGGTCCAGCCCCTGCCTTGTTCCCTGTTTGGTGTGTTTCTCCTGGGAAGGAGATGGCCTGCTCTGAGCCAATTTGTGGTGGGCATTGTGACCTCATCAAGTTGTCTATGACATCACGGCTGATCTCACTTGCTTTTTAGTATGACTACCCAGGAAATGGCCAGTGGCAAGAAAGGCAGTGTTATTCTGTGAAAGAAAGAGCCAACTAGCTCACAGATTTCGTACCAATTCCGATCCAGCATCATAAAATCTTTGAGTGAGATGTACAAGAGAAATTTCACCATGAAGTAAGATAATTCACCCATAGTTGTTCTTATACATGCATTAAAATGTCATAACACCATCCAGAATATGAATGGTTTACGAACTCTTATGGTGCCGGACTCTCAACTCCCATCAACCTCAGCCAGCACAACCAATGGTCTGGGATGATGGCAGTTGTAGTCCAGCAATATCTATAGGAAGGGCCGCGGTGGCTTAGTGGTTAAGACACTGAACTGCAGACTGGAAGGTCGGCAGGTCAGCAGTTCGAGACCCGAGTGCTGCGTGACGGAGTGAGCTCCTGTCTTCAGTCCCAGCTTCTGCCAACCTAGCAGTTCGAAAGCAAGAAATTGCAAGTAGATAAATAGGTACCGCCTCGGCGGGAAAGGTAACAGCGTTCCGCGCACCTCGGTGTTCAGTCATGCCGGCCACATGACCACGGAAGCGTCTTCAGACAGCGCTGGCTCTTCGGCTTAGAAACGGGGATGAGCACTGCACCCTAGAGTCGGACACGACTGGTTGGGGACACCTTTACCTTTACCTTTAATATCTATAGGGCTACCAGTTCCCCAACTCTTCCTCCAAGAAAGAGGAAATATTGGGGAAGTCAGCTGGCACCTTTACAGTCAGTTTCATTATGACCAACACTACCCATTGGCTCTCTCACAAGATGCATGCTTCCTCCTAAGACTACACTCTGTGACATAAGATGACTGAGATTATTCTGCATTGCAAAGGATCAGTGGAGCTCCTTTTTATCACTATGAGCCCCTCCATTCACAGTTAGCCTCCCAATAATAGCCAGAACAGGGCAGGGCAGGGCTCAGCCCCTCTTTGGCCTTCTACCCTCAGAGCCCTCTTCCGGTGTCCTCAAAGCTGTTTTTATCAACCTTGGTGAACTGATTTTCCCCACCTCTGGCTGTTGTCCTGTGACGACCTCACCAGCTGGCATGTTGTTGCTTCAGCCACCCCCTGGTCAGCTTCTCTGGGATCCTGCAGTTTGGGCACAGGATTCTCAGTGGACCAGGGCCAAGTGTGGAAATTGCTCTTCATGAGTGTGGAGAGTGCCGCCTAGCCACAGGCAGTTAAAATTCCATAAGTAGTGCCAGGAATCCTGACTCCACTGCAAAAGGCTCAGGAATCTCCTACGACCAAGGAAAATACCCAAAATGCAACGTTTGCATTCTCTGGTGTTGGCAGTGCAATCCAGCCTTCAGAAGGATTGCATTGATGGCCAAGCCAGACCACCTCTGTGAGCTTTTGCTTGCTTCCTGCCGGATGACAGCCTCCAGATGCACCCATGAAAACCCAATCATACAGCCACTTGGCTGGGAATAACATTGTTCATGGTACAGCAGTTGGGTGATCCTAGACCAGCTTTCTCCAATCTGGTGGTTTCCAGATGTTTTGGACTTGAATTCCAATCAGCCCCATGGCCAACAGTGAGGAATTCTGGGAGCTCTAGTCCAAAACATCTGGAGGGCATCAGGTGGGGGAAGGCTGTCCTAGACCAAAGCAATATACACACACACACGTACACACACACACGGACAGAAATATACCAGAGCAGTCGTTGTTTATTGGCTTCCCCTCCCAAGGCCTAAGGGAACAGGCAGGTCCTCAGAAGGCTTTGCAGGCTTCCGCCCACATCTAGTGGGACTTGTCGTATGTGCCAGCACCCTTGTAGGCCCCGACGTAGCCACTGCTGTCAGCCAGGTCTGCACGCCCAGCAATCCCTTTGCCCTTGCCACTTTCATCAAAACGTTCCTTGTGGGAGCCCGTGTATTTGCTTGTGTCTGTCAGTCTGTCCACCGCACCGACCATGATAGATTTCTGCAAGACAGTAAAGCAGCAAGTTGGTGGTGGTGGTTTGAGCATCACTTTTTTTTTTAGTGCTGGGATGATTCCAGTGAACACAAATTATAGGTTCAGAGACAGTGTGGATGTGCTAACTGCCTCATCTCTCTGAGATAATACTGGAGAGAGCAATCCTATGGCCGCTAGATAGAGTCTGGGGGCGCTATAGGATAGTTTGGATTCCTGGATCCAAGGTTGGAGACACTGCTCCGACCTCAAACCCAGGAGTCTGAGCTCCCTGCCCATGCCCCTCCACAGGGTCAGGGAGGGGAGGGGACTGGGGAAGCAGGTGTACAAGTGATCCCCAGCCCCTTTCCCCCACACCTCAGCTAGACGGGTGAAAAAGATCATATAGCTGAAATGCAGAGGTGAAGATCGCCTCCACTGCACATCCCACTCTGCATTGGAGGCCTGTAAGCCTCCGAGTTCGGAGGCTTATGGCCATCCCATAGGACTGAGCCCTAAACCAGCCTTCCCCAACCTGGTGCCCTTCAGACATGATGGACTTCAACTCCCAGTATTCTCTAGCCAGCACAGGGTTGGGGAGTTGTAGTCCAATACATCTGGAGAGAAGCAGGTTGGGGAAGGCTGATCTAAACACGCACAGCGAACTGTGCAGATCTGTTGCAATAAGAAGACACATCAGAGGCATTAAACCAAATAATATCCAATAGATGTTTTAACATTTAGGTTAGTTTTTATTTTATTTGTAGTAGGGATGTCAGAGAATTCTGCCATTTGGCCCTCCGAACTCTGTGGCAGAATGGCCTGCCACCCCCCCTGCCCCCCACGGATCCCCCCCGGGACGAGACTTACCTGGGGCAGATGTTCCGGACGGCAGTGGCTCCAGCGGCGGCTTCGGCGGAGGCTGGTCTTCCGACCGGCTGCCACCGCCGCTGCCATTTGCAGTCTTCCCCCCCCGCAATCGTGATAGGCTACATAAAGACTTATGTAGCCTATCACGTCTGGGTTAAAAAACAACAACAACAACGCGTACGCAAATGGTGGCGGCTACGGCCGCCGCTTTTTGTGTTCCCTATTTTTGGTTGTCTTAGTCTACGTAAATATTTACGTAGACTAAGACGGCGAAACTAAGGAGGAACGCAAATAGCATAGCGGATGCTATTTGCGTTCCCCTTTCTTGTCTTCATCTTAGTCTACGTAAATATTTATGTAGACTAAGACGGTGAAAATAAAGGGGAACGCAAATAGCGTCCGCTACGCTATTTGCGTTCCCCCTTAGTTTTGCCGTCTTAGTCTACGTAAATATTTACGTAGACTAAGACAACCAAAAATAGGGAACACAAAAAGCGGCGGCCGTAGCCGCCACCATTTGCGTACACG
This sequence comes from Heloderma suspectum, assembly GCF_057233095.1. Lineage (NCBI taxonomy): Eukaryota > Metazoa > Chordata > Lepidosauria > Squamata > Helodermatidae > Heloderma > Heloderma suspectum. Next base: position 86,418,049 of record NC_139463.1, on the reverse strand, counting down.
TTGTTGTTGTTTTTTAACCCAGACGTGATAGGCTACGTAAGTCTTTACGTAGCCTATCACGGCTGAATACAGGGACGCAAACAGTGGCGGCTACAGCCACCGCCATTTGCGTCCCTGCTAGCCAGCGGCCGGATGTCCGGCTGCTGGCAGAGCTGGCCGGCGGCTCTGTGGAATCCCCGCCAGAATTCCAGGGGGGAGGTGCGGAGCGCCTCACCCCCCAGCAAGGATTCCGGGGGGAGAGCCAGGTAAGGGGGGTTTCGTACATCCCTAATTTGTAGCAAAAAATATCCTTTTCAAATGTAGAACTCAAATGAAAATTACTGACAGCCATTACTGCTGGACTGAAAACATTTACAACCTAATACATCATGGCCTTTAAAGCACAGCAACATTTTAAAAGGACAGAAATGGGATTTAAGTTAAGGACACTTAAATCAGGACTGTATATATATTGCTAAAAAAATATGAAACAGAATTCTGGATCCAAGCTATCCAAACTGCACCAAGGAGTGAATTCTGCAACCTGTATAAATTATGCAAATAAAACACCCTTATATACTCTGCCTTATTTATTTATTTTATTTATTTATTTATTGCATTTATATCCCGCCTTTTTTCCTCTTGCAAGGTACCCAAGGCGGCTTACATGATCCTCCTCCTTTCCCTTTTATCCTCACAACAACAACCCTGTGAGGTGGGTTGGGCTGAGAGTATGTGACTGGCCCAAAGTCACCCAGTGAGCTTCCATGGCTGAGTGGGGACTAGAACCCGGATCTCCCAGCTCCCAGTCCAACACTCTCACCACTACACCACACTGGCTCTATTTTGCATAATTTGCTCCATGGTGTTTATTATTTTGCATCATTTCTTCTGATTTTGCCAAGAAGCAGGGCACCGAAGTCTTATTCCCAACCACTGAGACATCTTTATTCATCGGGCTTCTCAGTTTTTAGCAGGCATTAATGAATTCATTATTACATTTATATCCTGCCTTTTTTCCTCTTGCAAGGAACCCAAGACAGCTTATATAGTCCTCCTCCTCTCCATTTTATCTTCACAGCAAGCCTGTGTGGTAGGTTAGGCTGAGCATCAGTGACTAACCAAAAGTCACCCAGTGAGCTGCATAGACGAGTGGGGACTAGAACCTGGATCTCCCGAGACCCAGTTTTGAACACTCTAACCACTGTTCCACACTGGCTCTCTGCATTGCTATGCTTCCAAAGCATAACTTCACAGCCAGAAGGACTAGAATTTTTTTTTAAAAGATCAAGAAAGCTGAGATTCCTAGGAATTCTAGGCCGAAAACTACATTCTGTACATTTTCCTGAAGTCCCACAGAAACACAAATATCACAGGTCTGGAGTTAACTCACTTAAATGGATGGTTTTGTTTAACTATGAGATTGCCTCCCCTCTTCACAGGGGAGCTGTCACTCACTGTTGCTCCCACATTGGCTGGCTCTTTGCCCTCCATCAGCTTGAACATGGCGTGCAGAGCCTCCTCAGGAGACTTGCCCTTGAAGCGCTTGCTGCTCAGCTCCTTAATGGCTTGCTGGAACTCAATGTAGTTGATGTTGCGGGCCCCCTTGGTCCTGAGGATTGCAGATGGAGAAGATGGTTACCTCTGAACCCCTGCACCTATTCTGTTCGTTTACCACACTTGTATCCTGCCCTTCCTTCCTCAGGCACTCAGGACAGTGTATATGGGGTTCCACCCATTTTATCATCACAACAACCCTGTGAGGCGGGTTAAGGTCAGAGATGGTGGTCGACTCAAGAGTCACTCAGGAGGTTTCACAGCTGAGAAGGGGTTTGAACCCAAGGGCCCTCAGATGAAGGCCATTGACTATGGCACAAAGCCTTTCACTGAATGGCCTCCCCTGGCTCTATTCAATGTAGTCCAGCCTTCCCCTTTGTTTTGGACTTCAGCTCCCATCAGCCCCACCCACCATGGCCAATGATCAGGAATGATGGGAGTTGTTGTCCCAAACATGGAGAGCACCAAGTTGGGGGAAGCCTGTATTCTCTTCATACCCCAAATAAGAGCAACATAGTAAACAGACAAGGATGGAAATATTGTCAGAAGTCATTAACATGGGTGTTATGTGAAACTGTCTTCAAATAATAACTTATATAGAACATTACAAGTGTCCAGAATGCTTTGCATAATTTATCACAGTGATCTTTCCAACCACCCTGTAAATTTGGTCAGTATTCTTATTGCAGAGCTAGGGCTGAGGCTGGAAGAATAGTGGCTTGACTACGACCACTTAGCGAGTCCAGGGCAGAGATGAGATTTTGGTTGACTCTACACGTAGCAGTTATACCATTATCATACCGTTATCATAACTATTGGTGCCCATTGGTGTCATGTGTGCCAATAGTTATGAGAATGGCATGATAACGGTATAACTGCCATGTGTAGATTCAGCCTTCATCTCTCATATAATTTTGTCACTCTTATCAATGTATCTGTCCTATACAGTAAGTGGGACATGCAACAAAATGCTGCAGCATGGGGCTTAGGGTTCCAGCCAGCCAGCCCCTCTACCATGTTGCCCCATTCCTTTTGCTCTTCCTCCTTAGTTTTCTTTATTATTTAATTTAAAATATTTCTTTACCACCTTTGGGGCACAATCCTATCAGGATAGGCAGGTACCTCTGAACTCAGAGGCAACTGCCTATCCAATGCAGGGCAGGAGCAGCGCGGAGGGGATTGCCCCCTCCATGCTTCCGCTTCCCTGCATTCGTGGCTAGACAGCCGATTTCAGCTGTCTAGCCACGGGAAGTTGGAGCGGGGTGCGGGGGCGGACATTGGACGACACATAGGAAACGTCGAAACAGCATTTCCGCCCTCCCCACCCCGGCACATCCCCAGGAATGTCCTGTTTTCACCACTCCGTGCTCTTCTTCTGAGCACAGGGCTGTTCCATGCTGCCTACAAGGCAGCACGGGAGGGAGTGGAGGTCGGTTCCTGGGAACCGACTTATCCTATGGCTGTCTAACCGCTGACTAGCAGCCATAGGATTGAGCCTAATTTAAAGTCCATGCAGCCCTCTCAAGGCAGTTCACACAACAACATAATTACAATAAAATCATATACACATATGATTATAAAATACAAAACCAGCATAGGGACTACAAAAACATGCTATCTAAAACTAAAACAAGCAGTAACAATTTAAAAATTATCGTTTTGAAAACCTTTCCCAGTTTCAAATTAATCAATAAAAGCAGACATACAAACAGGTCTTTAAAACCAACATGGAGGGAGCCCAAGTGAATTTCTTGTGGCAGGGAGTTTCACAGCAAAGTGGCCACCACTGAAAAGACCCTGTTTCTTGTGGGGTTTTCCCTGCTCATGTTGATGCCTTCCTCTTGTTTCTCAGCAGCACAGGTTTGGTCTACATAGCTACCATAACTCAGCACCTGAGTTCGCTACTCAGACCTTGATCTACCCATGCAACAAAATGAGGTGCTGGAACAGACTGAACCACTTCAGGTGACAGGTGGGAGGTCACATTTTGGGGAAAAGTTTCCCCATATTAAAAGTAACATACCTCCTTGCAGGCAGAAAACAGTGCCTTTGCACGCACATGAGAGAACATGCTGGCTAGAACCTTCCTCCTTCATGTGCTAGCTTTTTTCTTGCAAGTTAAAAAAAACCCCAACAACATAAGGGAGCGTTTAGAAATGGCACCCCCTGCAGTCTCAAGTGGTACAAATACATTCTGCCACCCCAGGCCCCTATGGACTCTGCTGACCAGACCTCTGTTGTGAATAATATTCAGGCTAGAACTTTCCATCAAGTTCTTACTAAAAGAGGAGGGAGGGAAGCTGTCTGCCTCACTCACAGTATATAGTAGAGGTGCAGAATCTCAGGCCCACGGGCCAAATCCGGCCCTCTTGGGGTTCCATTCTGGCCCTCCAGAATTCTGCAGATGGCTATACACCCTTCCCATGTCCCCCCTCCAATCGTTTGGTGGTTTCTCAGCTTTTGTGCAATTTTTCCCCATTCTAAGAAGTTAAAATGCTTCTCCTAAGCCTCAGATACCAGCAGTTAAGAGCTTTAAGCTAGAATATACTGCTTTTAAAAAAAATTATTTTACCTTTGGTCCCACCCACCAGTGGAATGCTTCTCTAAAATGGAATTCCACCCTAAGGCTGAAAGAGGCTGAATATCACTGATATAAAGGGTGAATAACTTGACTTGGAAATGTGGTTTATTGTACCATGTGCCTCAGAAAGCAACATTTCTGGGCTAAACAGAACTACCAAGTGGCCGTGCCATGTGGATTCAGCATACCTCACCAGCTATTGCTCCCCAACCCTTGCTCCGGCTCACTTGACTTTGTTGAAGACAATGTCCACATCAGTGCTGGTCACGGCCTTCCTGTCCATCACGCCACACTCCTTCAACATCTTGGAGAAGTTCTTGCCAGTCATGTCGTTGCCGGTGGTGGCTGTGTCTCCGTAGATGGCAAACCGACGGAAGGCCTTTTCCAGCTCCGACATTCTTCCTGTAACTGAGCATTGAAGGCGTTGAAGGAAGATAACCATAGGTTTTCTCAGTTCAGGGAATCTCAAGTCCGTATTGACTCAATATAAGATTACCAGCGCTCTCACAATCTCAGGACATGCTTTATTACAGCTTTATAGGGTAAATACAGGCGAGTGTTCACCAGAGAATAAACATACCTCTAATCTTACCATAGAGAATATGCAACCCCATGGGGATCTGTGGCATCTGGCCATCTAGTGAGGTGAAGGTTACCATATCCAAGCTACCTCACATTTCTTGTGGGACATGGTAAAGTTTACCTCATGACGTAACCAGATATTAGAGATGACCAGTTCCTTGTGCCAGCTAAACCCGTGTGGCCAAAGTAGAGTTATCAGGAGCCAGTTCAAAAAGGAAGATTTTATAAATGCCGGGCAATGCTCAAGTTTGAGTATTCTTCCTCTTACTCCAGTCACAGACAGAAAGTTACTCAGGACAATGAACCCTCACTCTGATGACTGGAGTTCCTGCTCAACTCTTATCTCTGGCTCCTGAAGTTTCACTAGTAATTGACCACACACAATAAAACAGTGCAGTCCTATACAACGTGACTTACAAAGGGCTCATGTGTGTGTGATTGGAGTCTCAAGGGCCAGAAACGTGTGTGTGTGTGTGCGCGCGCACGCGCGTGTACATGTGTGTCTATTTCAGGGGTGTTGAGCCTTTTTCAGCCAGAAGGCCGAATTCTGTTTCAGAAAAGTTCTTGGGGGGGCCAAATTCCAGAGCTGGTCAGGGCTGAAGGCAAAAGCAGTGGGGCCAAAAATACCAGCATATTTTAGCTTAAAGCTCTCGCTGCCAGTAACTATGTTTTAAGAGAGGCATTTTCAACCTTTCTAAATAGGGAAATCTGCACAAAATCCAGGAAACCACCAAATGATTGGTGTTTGGGAGCAGTGCCAGCTCCAGGATTTTGGAGGCCCTTGGGCAAGACACCCTGTACAGGCCCCTTCCTCAGCGATTCACCTTTCTCACCACCATTGTCACTAGCTGCAATTGCTCCTCCTTTTTCTCTTCATTGCTACCACTTGTTTGCTTGACAGGCAGAGAGCCAGTAAACAAGTAAGCAGTGGCATCTACTGCTCCTCCTCCTCCTCACTACCACCATTGTCTGGGTCAGAGCAAGAGGCAAGTGAACAATCAGGTTACAGTGGTGAAGAGGACAAGCAACTCTAGGGGGGCAGGATCTTGTCAGTGGGCCCATATTGGGGTGTGCACCCTCAGCAGGTGCCCAACCATGTCTACTCCTTGATGCTGGCCCTCGTTGGGGGAAAGGGGCATGGCCTTCTGGGGAACCCCAGAGGGCCAAATTTGACCCCAGGCCTGAGGTTCTTCACCTGATACATATACATACACACATACACGTACAATGAGGTTACCAAGATTCTGAATCCTGTGAATTTTACAAGTTAATGCTTATCATTAATGACTTCAGCTTTTCCAGCAAGACTTAAGATAAGTTTGTCAATGTGTGCCTCAAAGTCAGGTTTACAAAGTCAAACTTGGGAAATACCTGAATACAAAGCTTCAGATTTGCAAAATTCAGACAGATTTTAAAATTTTGTTTCAGCTCAGCTACAGGATTAACAAAGTGTACTTCTGATAGAGTCAACCAAGGAAAACATCCTGCATCTGGACCACTATCAGGGAGCCTGGCCCCCTCAGGGATATTTCAGACCCTTTCTCTGAATTTTCTGCCTTAATTAAAGAGGGGGGGCTTTGGCTTGTGGAGATACAAGGAAAAGCTTGCAGGCAGGTTTTGACCCAGTTGCTCACTGAGGACCTCTCCCACTTTCTATCGTACTGGCCAAAGAGTGGCGATGATACGGTGAAAGCTAAGAAGAACCAGGCACTGCATTTTCAAAAATCAAAATTTATTAATATGTAATACAATGCAATAACTGTAAACATATTAAGCAACATGTATTTAGGTTCTGGCTGTTCTGCAGGGATTTCTACAAACACTGCCTCAAGTATCATTAAGCCCACTCACCACATTTCTTGTGATGGGCCTGCCCTGCCTTCAAAATTCAAAATACGAAAGTGAATCTTGACCACATTGGAAGTGCCTCTTTAGGCCTCTGATAAATCCAGACTTAATACCCAACTCCATTCAAAAGACAATCCACAAATTTGGAAACCAGAAAGATGTGTCCTTTCCCTCTAACCAAAACCAGTGTCTGAGTTTACCTGGATTTGCACAGTCAAGAGATTGTATCTTAACTTGATGTATTGCCTAGGCGGGAAAGGGCTGCTCCATACTGGCAGAACCAGAAGGTCTAAGTATATATTTTAAAGTGGTGATTATGATCTTGTGGCTTGCCTATGATGTCATAGCTGACTCCATTTTTTGAAGCTATATCAAGAAAGAAAGGAAATAGCCTTGGGAACCAGGCTACATGGGAAGGAGGGAGGCAGCTCTTTGAAACTGTCGAAACCAGCGTAACAGAGAAGTGTCTGTGGCTCAAAAGGTACAGTTGTTGTGTGCCTGCATTATCAGCAAACAACGGGAGAGTTCTTGCCATTTTCCCCCATATATTGGTGTGGCTCTGAATGGAGAAACAATAGCCAGATGAAGGGGGGAGGCAAGAGCACTTAACGCTTAACAAATGAAGTGAAGCAGGATGAAGGGATGTGGGTGTCTAACCAGCCCCTTTCATGTCTAAAGATCCACCCTGGACGCATCAGGAAAGCAGGCCTGAATCTGACGTGCCAATTAAGAGACACTTGAAATTACCATGGGGGTCACACCCAGAACACCGAAACAAACAGAATGGCAGGAGGTGCACTGGGACTGACATGACGGCTAGTTTTACAGAGCACGTGTGCTCTGCCTGATTTGGGATGATTTGTGCCATCGGGGCTGTGGTGCCATAGGGGCAGGACTTTGGGGCAGAGGTCCAGTGTCCCACTCAGCAGAATGACCAGGAGGGCCCTCACAGGCACCAGAGCTTTACCACATTTACAGCACAATCCTATGCGCATTTCAGCAGAAAACTCCCAGCATTCCCCAGCCAGCATGGGAGTTGTAGGACTTTTTCTGTCTAAACGTGCACAGGATTGTGTCATTAACAGATATTATCCTTTAAAGACCAGGCTCCCCGCTCCATAAGACCATGATGTCCAGACTCCAAAACTACCTAACTTGCACCTCTGAATTTGTGGCTGAGGTGATGCTCTACCATGATGCTCCACCAGCTGAACAGTGAGGCGTCACCCAGGGAAGTATGGATCAGCACTGCAGTATTCCCATTCCCCACACACTGGAAATGCCATTCCTATACATTTTGGAAATACCTCTACAATGTGTCCCATTAATCAAATAGCTTTCCATTAGGGCTGCAGACTTGAATCAATTCAAAGGTGCAACTAAGAAAGGTAAACTACACATTACTATTTAAGTGTGTAACTGCCCAATCATTCAGTATGGCCAATGACAAAATCTCCAAGATTTGGAACCCTGGAAGGGCCTGTTAAAATCTATATCAGTAGGGGCGCAATCCTATGTATGTTTAGACAGGAAAAATGTCCTGCAACTCCAAGCATTCCTCAGCCAGCCATGTTTCTGTTTAAACATATATAGGATTGCACTGATGGTCTTTGAATTGTTTTGTTTTATCAATTAAAAGAAATCTAGGCGCTGGCATATCAGTGTAATAGAGAACATTTTCCATTCCAGATGGGATGAGAAAAAAAGTATTCAAGTTCACATTTCCTTCTAATGGTTAGTAGTAAGTCATTACACTGTCAAGTTATCTCACACTGCATCCTCACAAAGACATCTTCATTGAGGTTTTGCTATCTGCAATTTATTTAAAGTTAATTAACCAAATGCCACAGATTTCATTGGATTGGATCCAGACTTGGTCATTCTTAGAGAAGACCCACTGAAATTGGTGGGACAAATCATGACCAACTTACGTCTCATTGATTTCAATGGGTCTACTCTCAAGATGACGACATCTGGATCGAACCTAGTCTTCTTGCTTGCCCTCGCTCTATCTCACCTCCAGTTCAATGACAGGCAGAAGAAAGGACATAGAAGGTCTGGGTATATGCAAGCCCTAGCCATACTCCTTTGGGAAAGCATCAAAGCCATGCAAAATAATGAGACCTTCTACTGGCCCTCAGCCCAGCCAGTCAGCTCAGAAAAGGTGGGCATTCAGACACTCAGCTATTCATGAGCCAGTTGAAAAGGAAGAGGGTTACATTCTGCACAGAAGCAACCAAAGACATTTCGCTACCCAAGACAGAAAATCCAAAATCCACCATGCCCATCATGGTGGTAGAAATGTAATATTAAATTGAAATAATTAACAATTTGCTGCCCCTTAGCAATATCGCCTAACCTCTTGCCCAGGCAGACTGCTTCACCCTACTGAACAGAAGGGCTGGCCCTGCCTCTGCGTCCCGAAAAGGAGTCCGTTTCTACCTTCTGTGTGTGCGTATGTGCTTGCGCAGGTACGAAAGCTGAGTGAAAAGGCTGCCGCAGTTTGTGCACTCGTACTCCAGCTTCGTCGTGTGCAGCCTCTGGTGCTTGGTCAGATAGGAAGGCTGGGCAAAGCGCTTCTTGCAGGTGGCGCAGCTGTAGGGCTTCCCTCCCTGGTGGATGCGCAGGTGCTTCGTCAGGTACGAAGTCAAGCTGAACCGCTTTGGGCACATGGGGCAAGCGTGACGTTTGCCTCCCCGAACCAATGGGAAAGCTCGCTCCATGAACCAAGCAGGACTGCTCAGGGAAGGGGACCCTTTGGGGCTCTGGCTAGTCATGGCAGGTGGATGCCTGACCCAGGTGGTGGTGGTGCTTGCGGGGAAGGCCTCCCCCTTCAACATGTAGGCAACACTCTTGTGGGCTGCGCTTGGGCTGGTGGGCTTGTTCGTGACGGTCTCACAGGAACGCCACGCGGATGTCAACTCCGCACTGGCCGTGATGTCAACCTCGAGGGGAGACGGTTCCAGGGGCCGCGCATCAAAGCTGCTGTCAGCGGTCCCACAGAATCCACACTCGCAGGTCTGCACTGGGGGCAGGATCTGGGCGTGGTCACTGATTCCGATTTTCCAAATCCCATTTAAAGGAAGCAGTTCAGAGCTGTCTTTTGCTCTGGTGTGGCACAGCCCACACTCGCAGGCTTTCACGCTGGCCAAACATTTGCAGTACTCCCCAGAATCCGGGGGAAGAAGGCGTTGAGGCTGGTCTGTGGGGGTGTTCTCCGTGGAGATGTCTTCCCCACATACACGCTGCTGCCTCGGGCCTCCTTCCTCTTCTTCGCCACTCTTCTCATGCAGCTTTTGGTGCTTCCTCAGCTGCACATAGCGTCTGAAGCGGCACCTGCAAAGGGCACAGCCATAGGGTCGCTGTCCGGAGTGGGTGTACACATGTCGAGTGAAGTCAGACAGCCCCTGGAAGCCTTGTCCACACTGGTCACAGAGGTAAGACTTTTTGATCTGGGCGGTCTGATTTGTTGTTGGGCCGCTCGGTACGGGTGCTCTGGTAAGATTTTTCCTCCTAAAGTGAGTGCTTTCATGCCGGGCAAGGTTAGAAGGATATTGGAAGCTTTTCCCGCACTGAGCACAGATGTAAGACGTCTTGATTCGGCTACACTGGCCTCTCCTTAACTTTTCCCTGAAGTGAGTGCGTTTATGCCGAGCAAGGTCGGAAGGGTACTGGAAGCTTTTCCTGCACTGACCACAGGTGTGGTAGGACTTCTTGAATCGGCTATGCTGCTCTGTCACAAACTGAGAGCGTTTGGCTGAATGCTTGGAACTGTCCACTTGCACGAGTGTAGGACTAGGTATCAAAGAATCTGGGCCACCTACCTTTGACTGGCATTGACCCCCTCTAGCTTGTCCTCTGCCACAGTGCACAAGCTGATGTTGGGCAAGCTCAGAGGGCCATTGGAAGTCCTTACCGCATTGGTCACAGACGTGCAGATTCTTTGTACAAGTGCTGTGGTCTGTCATTGGCATAGACTCTTGGCGGAGAGTTTCACAAGAGTCTGCAGATGTATCCTTCACCTTCAATGGCACGGTGAGAGGCACCAGTGGGTTGTATGCTCCTGATTGGCACTGGCTCTGTCTAGCTGCTTTCTCCCTAGAGTGTACGTATCGATGATGTCGGGCAAGTGCAGAGGGCCACCGGAAGTCCCTCCCACATGGAACGCAGTGATGCAGCTTCTTGGTATGGGTGCTCTGGTCTGTCATTAGCGTTGAGTTCTGATATGATGCTTTGCAAGAATTTTCAGACGTTCTCCTTGCTTGCAGAGGGGTGGGCACCAAGGGACCTGAGCTGTATTCTTCCAAATGGAATACAACCTGACTCGCCACTTCCCCCCGAGAGTATACAAGTTGATGTTGGGCAAGTTCAGAAGGCCACTGGAAGTCTTTCCCACATGGATCACAGTGGTGCAGATCCTTGGTCTGGGTGCTCTGGTCTGTCTTGAGTGGTGATCTTTGGTGGAATGTTTCACAAGAGCCTACGAACATATTCTCTGCCTCCAGGGCCACAGGGACAGGCACAAGTGGACATGGGCTGTAAGACTCTGGTCTCTGGTCCTGACTAGCTGCTTTCCTCCTTGAGTGAACAAGATGATGTCGGGAAAGGTCAGAGGGCCACCGAAACTCCTTTCCACAATGGATGCAGATATGCAGATTCTGGGTCTGGGTGCTCTGGTCCGTCACAAGCGTCGATTTTTGGTGGAACGTATTCTCCGTCTGCAGAGGGTCTGGGACAGGCACCGATGGACTTGGGGTGTCCACATTCACTTGCTTTTGGCCCTGTCTAGCTGCTTTACTCCCAGAGTGTACATGCTGATGATGTCGGGCAAGGTGAGAGGGCCACCAGAAGGTCTTCCCACACTGATCACAGATGCGCTGATACTTGGTAAGGTTGTTCTGGTCTGTCTTCATCATTGGCTTTTGACCACTCGTGTCACAAGAGCTTGAAAGTAGATTCTCCCCCTGCAGAGGCGATGATGGACTTGGGCTGGCTACCTCTGATCGGTGATGGCCCCATCTATGACTCCATCTAGCTGCTTTACGCCCAGGGTGTGAATGCTGATGTCGGGCAAGGTGAGAGGCCCACTGGAAGTCCTTATCACATTGGTCACAGATGTGCAGACCCTTGGTATGGTTGTTCTGCTCTGTCATTAGCTTTGTGCTTTCGCTGAATGCTTCCCCATCACTTATGTTTTTTTTCTTGGTCTGCTGGGGCCCCTGGGGACTTGTCTTGGCTTCATTTGACCTGTGCTGGAACTCTGAAACTGCTACTCCCTTTGCTGGACTCTCTGAATCCACTTTCTTAACATTTGCTGGCTGGTATGTTTCTTCCAAATCTCTGCCCCCTGCCAAGATGAAAAACACCAAATGTAAATCATTGTCTGGGGGCATTTGTGATAAGCCTGGGGATCAATCTGCATGCCCCACCCCCCACCCTGTCCCAGCAACACATAGTTGTAATTTGATGCTTTAATTGGGGCACTTTTGGATCAGGTTTGTATGTTTTTCCAGCCCCTTAGATCTTACGGGTGGTCTCCTATAAGCAAGCTTGACACCTTTGCCTGTCTCAGCATCTGTTCAGGAGATGACAGAAAAGACATGAATGTAATTTCTGCCTGAACCAGAGATGAAGAACCATGGACAGCAAACAGCAGTAAAGCTTAATCTAAAAGCTGATTTACAGTCAGATAAGCAGATGGAAAAATCCTCTTGGGAACTGTACCGGTTTAGAACACTTGTTCGAATGCTCCTCCAAAAATACCCTGTTTAGGATATGTCAGGGAGAAGGATTCTAGCCTGGTCTTCCCTCTGATACTTTTCTGCATGCGTTATTATTCTTTTTCTGCTGTGAAGAATTCAACAATATGATTCTCCCCACCTGCACTCTGAAGTGGTACAGTTCCAGGAAGGCTATAGTACAACCTTTCTCTAAGCATGTACATTGCTTTGAAAACATTTTGGAGTATTGGGTCTTAACACTGAAGAGGGACAAATAATATTAAAGAAGTGGCTCCCTGAGCATGTACAGAGTGTACTTCCTTTCCATCACTAATCTAGAATTAAGGGAACAAATGCCAGGTCAGACAGCACGGCTGAGAAGCAAGGTTAACTCCTAGTCTGTCTGTGTGGGTGCGTTATTTTTTAAAGTACACCTCCCATTGACTCACCAGGAGAAGCTTCAGCGTCACAGTGCTGACGCTCCAGGTCCCCCACTTGATCTTCTATCCAGGAAGCTGCATCAAGGTGGAGTTCTGGCCAATCTGCATAGGAGAGAGAAACTATTTGTTTTATTATGGGGTGCCTTGGAAAGGAGCTCAAAGTGGTGGCCCTCCCAATAACCAGATCTGGGTTCTTCCACTGTTGTGAGCATTGCACTTCCACTGTGTGCATAGGTATGAAACCAACATCTAATGCCAGGGCTTGTAGCACATGTTATGTAGTAATCAAGAGAAGAATGCTATTGAGCACATACAGGATGCCGTTCCCCTTACAACTGAGTAATTACAGCCAGCCCCTAAATGTCTAGCACAAGACAGCATGGCTTTCAAGGCAAGAGGCGTGATTTTCAGGTAGGCCTGAGCCCTGGAAGCTACTGTTTCAGAAAATTAGCTTTGCTCATCTTCCAATCTAGTCATGAGGACAAGACTCTTGCTTCATTTTAATAAAACAAAACACAAAAACATGAACACTGGGATTGCTAGGAATCCAAGATCTGTGCCAGGCTCCAGACACTAAGTTGTGCAGACCACTGTTATTATACACGCACATGCTATTATATAGTAGACAGTGATGCTATAAAAGGCCGCTGGGCCTGCTCATGGCCTACAAGCCCTGAGAGCAATAAAATATAGGCCTACCAGATTTACATCCAAAGATCCCATTTCCCTCAATCCAGGACTGCTGCTGTCACGATCAAGCCCCATTTCAAGTGTCTATTTTCAACTTCATCCCGTCTGTCTCCGTAGCAAACTCACATTTCTCTGTCTTGGCCTCTTCAGCTGACAATCGCCTGACAGCATACGGCATCTCTTCACCTGATGTTGGTTTGAGAGCAGCCATTTTCTTCCCAGACCGAGCCGCACGCAGGTCAACGGTTTAAGAGACAGACTACGTTCCGAGTCCTCCGAAGGCCCCAAAGGATGTTCTGGTCTGCTGGAGAGATTTCAGGGGACATTAAGCCAGGGGATAATTCAGCGCTGCCACCTGCCACACCGGTCAATTGGTCAGTCCACTGAATGCCTGTTATTTGCCCATGCTCAAATATTCCATGAAGTCAAGAATGCCGGCTTACCCTTTTAAAATGCAGTTATGTTTTTGTTTGTGAATAAGGAGAGAAGTCAAGGCAACTCTCCCCACTAGCCCTGCAGTAGTAGCCGAGGGCACAACTAGCAGCATAGGAAAAGTTCCTCCTACTGTCCACCTTGCAGCCATTTCTAAACAGCAACACAAGCGCTCCTCAGTGGCAAAATGGACTCCCGCCCCCTAACTCCATCGTGCTTGCTGTAGAAACCAAGCAGTGTCTCCACCATGTGATCTGACGTTTTTAAAAGCTGTTGCTCCTTTGCTCTGTTTCGATGTTATTTATCAATGCCAGGTGAAACTCTTCCCCATATATATATGTAATTGTAACTATAGGCTAATCCTGGACTGCATGATAATAGTTACCTAATGTGTGTGTTAGCATCAATATCATGCCTGTTGATGGTTAATTTTTTGTTATAATAAAGTTAATGCTTTAAAAATACTTGACAATTATTTGACTATCTTTGATTAGTCAATTGACCACATCTGTTTCGACGGATCAAATGCCCAACCCTAGGAAAACTGGAACCCAGTAAAGATGCTTGTAATAATAGACACTTGAAATCCTATACACACTTAACTTGGCATGTAAGCCCCGCTGAACACAGTGGGGTTTACTTCCAAGTAAACATGCACAGGATTGTGCAGTTAACTGCTAATATTGTCATTCTGTTATTTTAGCTGCTGACTTTATTACATTATCCATTCTGCTGTTTTAATATTGTTTGTATGTTTTGTACTATTTGAATTTATTATTTCAAACCTGTCAGTCACCTTGGAATTTTTTTTAAAACTGAAAGGCAGGATAAAAATATTTTACATAAATAAACTCACATGACAGCACAAACCCTTTTCCAAACACTACACAGAATGTGGAAATGAGAAGATAAAGGACCAAAGGATTTAAAAATGTGGGCTGTCAAACAGTTAAAGTTTTTTGAGTAATCTGCCTTTTATTTGGATTAAATTTAATTTTATTTGCATATTACCCAAACCTTAGGATAGGTCCCTCTTCTAATAGATGTTAGAAATATGCAAATATTTAAATGTAATCAGTAAATTAAAAAGTAGTTAAAGTGTAAGGTTGCTTCTATTTTAATCATGTCTACTCAAAGGTAGGTCGCATTGTGTTCAATGCAACTTACTCCAAGGTAAGTTGTTAGAGGATTCTAGCCTAAAGTTACCACTTCTTGCTATTTATTTATTTAAAACATTTCTATCCTGCCCTATATGCTAGAAGGAAAGGTCTACTTAAATATTTTAATTTTAATTCTATTTAATTACTAGCTAAAGCTGCCTTCACATAAACGAGCTTCCTATTTATTTATGTATTTATTCCTTGACAATTCTTATGTTAAAGCAGCTTATTTGATAAGCAATCTTGTGCAATTTATCTGTTCTGCTTAATGTTTATCCTGGGCTTCATTTGGACAAATTAATCCTTTGCTGTTTATAGCATGATGTTTTGTGATATAAAAACCAGAAATAAGTATTGGATTGGTTAAGCATTTGCAGACTTCCTGATGAAGTGTTCTGTGACATGTAAAAGCTTGCACATTCTTTAAAATAACACGAGGCTGATCTGATAAAAGAGACAGCTTCTTTGTTTTAGCACTTATTTGCTGGGCTCAATTCAGCAACTGTTATGCATCACCCCCTATAAAACCATCTCTCCTCAAACCCACCCACACCACAACTCCTGTACTATGAAACAGCAAAGTTCTATTTGGTCAGGGGACAGCAGACTGTATAAACAGAGTTACTGACCTTGAAATAAGTAGTTATCTGTTTTAATCCATGTCCAATCCCTTTCTCCAAAGGAAGCCAAAGTAAGTGAACTTTGCAAAAGATAATAAAAAATGTTTATCTCAGAAACAGAATACAATATCTCAGTGCAATTAGCCGAACTTAAAGGGTTGTTGTGTTACTGAAACAATTATGTGAAGCACTGTGAATCTTGAAATATTCACTGAATGTTCGTCATCATCTAGTAAACACTTTCCACAGATAAATGTGCACAATTTAGGGAGGTTGGGGAGAGAGGAAGATAACCCCACCTCAAAGCCTCCTCCCACTTTCATGTCACATGTGACTATAACTCATGAGCACCTATAGCTAGCTTCACTAGGACTACAACAACCTTCCTCAACCTGGTGCTCTCCAGATGTACTGGACTACATCTCCCATAATTCCCAGTCAGCATGCATTCTGAGAATTATGGGAGATTCAGTCTAACACATCTGGAGGACACCAGGTTTGGGAAGGCTGATCTACAGGAATGGCTATAATGAGAAACAATTAAATGGGCATATGGGCCATCAGATATTTATGTGCCCAATCTCGCCTGATCTTGAAAGCTAAGCAGGGTCAGCCCTGGTTAATGCTTGGATGGGTGACCGCCTGGGAATCAGGCTTCCTGCATTGAGCAGGGGGTTGGACTCAATGGTCGTGTAGGCCCCTTCCAGCCCTATGATCCTATGATCTATGCTAAGGGCAAAAAAAAAATAAAAAAAATCCTTCCTTCAAAAGAGAGTAAGTACGTGAGTGGTACTGAGGTGATAACATTGTTATAGTCATGAGATATAAAAAGAAAATGATCCAAACAAATGCTCTTAAAATACCAAGCATTTTTGCAAATTAAGCCTTGAATGTATTCAAGAGCAGGCCTTGTCTCCACAGTGAAAACTCATTACAGCTGAAATCTGAACGGTTCAGAAAACTTCAACACAAGCAAACAAGATCAAACCCTGCTTTTTCTTTCAATGCTAGTGATGCTTTGGTGTGACCACCAAAATAGATATTAACCCCCTCAGAAAAAAAGCCAAGGCAAAAGGTGGCACTTCAATAAGTTCACACCGTCTTGCTCCATTTTAATTATTCCAGTATTTGGGTATGTATTTGTAACCATGATCATCTCTACTTTGCCCTTGATCATGCACTGAAAACATAAAGGGAAATCCACCTTTATGCCATTCTTAAACTACCCTAAAAGCAAGTTCGGTACCTAAATGGTGTTAAGGTGCAAGATATGCTGACTCTGTTCTCTTAGTCCAAAATTCATAATCACTAAAGCAGATTATCATGGTACCAGTAAACATACCCTGGTGTTTTCTCTATTATGCCATGAGTCTGGTATGTGTGTAATCTACTGCAGCGCCACACATGCAGTACGCCAATACAGACTTGAACACTGTTATACTTTTAGTCAAGGTGACGAAGTCTAAAAGTATTTAAAGTGGCTCGAGAGGTGATGTGTAGTCATCTTGGATGTGTGGCTCTAGACATGTGCCAGCCTCATGATATAATGAGCAGCCCAAGAATCAAGGAAGAGACCACAAGGGCATCTAGTCCAGTACTCTGCCAAGGAGGAATACCTGTCAACTAACTCCTATGTTCTTAAATAAATATCAGAAGTCCTGTTCATTTGTGCAGCACAAAAGCAGAGAATGAAAGATAGAAAGATAGAAAGAAAAAGCCCACTGTAGGTCTCTCCCTCCCCTCCCCAAAACAAAATCCAAGATATAAACTGCCACAAATCAGATCCCAGCCAAGAACGGCCATCTCTCCGTCCCTACCTTGAGAAGGGATCTATTCCCCCAACGTGCAAGGTCCAGACTTCTGCATCTTGCCATGTGGTGTGTCCTGAATTCAACTGGGAACCAAGAGGAAGCTGCAGGGCAGCCCCTTCCTCCCGACCCCACCTCTTGCATGCCATCTCTTTTCACCCTGTGTACACCTGGGGGGATGCCATTGGTGGAGCTGGCTGCTGTTCGAGTTCTCTTGTGCTTATCCTAAACCAGCCTATCAGAGGCTGCTGTATCTTACTTCCTTTACCAGTAACCAACCCCCACCTCGAAATGGAAGGAGCAGGAGCCATTCGGTTTCCACCCCCACCTCCCAATCTTCACTCTGGGTTTGGTGACTGGAGGTTGTTGGAAGGAAGCCACGCACTTGGGTCCAAAGAGATGGCCAGGGGCCTTTCCATGTAACCTGGCTATCCTGTTATTGTTATGGAAAGTGGTCTTCCATCAGGAATGCAAAAGGCTTAGAAAAGGGCATTTTGCTGCTCACAAAAGGGAGGAGATGGCTTTCTTCTATCCAGGTGCCAAATGGCTCTCCAGAACTTCTTGGGCTGTATTTGCATCTCCCTGCTCAAACAGCAGTAGCTTATGCCTGCCTTAACTTCACCTACTTACGGTATTCAATATTTCACTTATGTACTGTTCGGTCTGGCACACTAGTGGAGAGAGTAAACTGATTCCTAGTCCTTGCCATTTTGACTTCCTCAGGCTGAGAAAGAAAAGCAGCAGTGGCTGTCCCGTAGCCCTTTTGCATTGACAAAGTGAGTATTGAGGAAGCTGTTTTGGAAAGGACATTTGCACCTAATGAGGCTGAAGATGGCTGCTCAGCCTAGTTATTTCTGTCCAGGATGACAGAAGTTTTGCCCTCTTACTCCTGAACTGTTTGCACTGCCCTTTTTAAGCATCCCAGAGAAACCTCCAGAAAATCTCACAAAACTTCCAGCAGTAACTTACCAGTGGTCTTCAGGTAGTAATTTAACATCAGATTGTTAAGAGTACATCAAGCTGTAGTTCTAGTGATAGACCAGTGCATACCTACAGTCTTATTTTTTTCCCTTTTTTCTAATATTAATACTTAGCACTTCTGGGGCACTTTCTTATTTTTCAAAGTGCTTCTAATATGCCATCTCTATATTCCTGTCAACAACTCTGTAAAGAGGGCCAATATTATTATTCCCCCATTTAAAGATGTGAAAGTAAGGCTGAGAGATGGTGACCAACCTAAGATCATCAGGTGAGTTCAAGGCTGAGGTGAAATTTGAACCAGGAACTTTCCATCTTGGCCAGATCCTTTTTGAGGGGGGCGGGGGCATTGCCCTGGTCCTCAGACATGGAGGGAGCCACATCAACATTGGCAAACAGCACATTGCAGCAGAGGAAAAACTGCCATTGACACAGGGTGCAGAGCAGAGGAAGGGGAGGCTTTAAATGAGCATTCACCCCTTCTGCTTCAGAGAGTCTTAAAAGGGGCCTTAAATGAACAATGCAAAGAAATGGAGGAAAACAATAGAATGGGAAAGACTAGAGATCTTTTCAAGAAAATCAGAGATCTCAAGGGAATGTTTTGTGCAAAGACGGGCATGATAAAGGACAAAGAAGGCAGGGACCTAAGAGAAGCAGATGAGATTAAGAAGAGGTGGGAAGAATACACAGAAGAACTATACAGGAAAGATCTTAATGTCCCTGATAGCCATGATAGCGCGGTCGCTGAACTTGAGCCAGACATCCTAGAGAGTGAAGTCAATTGGGCCTTAGGAAGCATTAGTAACAACAAAGCTAGCAGAGATGACAATATTCCAGCTGAGCTATTTAAAATCCTAAAAGATGATGCTGTTAAAGTGCTGCACTCAATATGCCAACAAATCTGGAACACTCAACAGTGGCCACAAGACTGGAAAAGGTCAGTTTACATTCCAATTCCAAAGAAGGGCAATGCCAAAGAGTGTTCACACTACCATACAATTGTGCTCATTTCACATGCCAGCAAGGTGATGCTCAAAATCCTACAAGCTAGGCTTCAGCAGCATGTGAACCGAGAACTACCAGAAGTACAAGCTGGGTTTCGAAGAGGCAGAGGAACTAAAGATCAAATCGCCAACATTCGCTGGATCATGGAGAAAGCAAGAGAATTCCAGAAAAACGTCTACTTCTGCTTCATTGACTACGCTAAAGCCTTTGATTGTGTGGATCACAACAAACTCTGGCAAATTCTTAAAGAGATGGGAGTACCAGACCACCTTACCTGTCTCCTGAGAAACCTGTATGAGGGTCAAGAAGCAACAGTAAGAACCAGACATGAAACAACCGAGTGGTTCAAAATTGGGAAAGGAGTACGACAAGGCTGTATATTGTCGCCCTGCTTATTTAATTTATATGCAGAGTACATCATGAGAAACGCCGGGTTGGATGAATCACAGGTCGGAATGAAGATTGCCGGGAGAATTATCAACAACCTCAGATATGCAGATGATACCACCCTACTGGCAGAAAGCGAAGAGGATCTAAAGAGCCTCTTGCTGAGGGTGAAAGTGGAGAGTGCAAAAGCTGGTTTGAAACTCAACATTAAAAAAACTAAGATCATGGCATCCTGCCCCATCACTTTCTGGCATATAGAAGGGGAAGAAATGGAAGCAGTGACAGATGTTACTTTCTTGGGCTCCAAGATCACCGCAGATGGTGACTGGAGCCATGAAATTAAAAGACGCTTGCTCCTTGGGACGAAAGCTATGGTACACCTAGACAGCATAGTAAGGAGCAGAAACATCACCTTGCCGACAAAGGTTCGTATAATTAAAGCTATGGTTTTCCCAGTAGTAATGTATGGCTGTGAGAGCTAGACTATAAGGAAGGCTGAGCGCCAAAGAATTGATGCTTTCGAACTGTGGTGCTGGAGAAGACTCTTACGAGTCCTCTTGTCTGCAAGGAGGTCAAATCAGTCCATCCTAAAGGAAGTTAACCCTGAGTGCTCATTGGAAGGACAGATACTGAAGCTGAAGCTCAAATATTTTGGCCACCTAATGCGAAGAGAAAAGTCACTGGAAAAGACCCTGATGCTGGGAAAGATTGAAGGCAAAAGGAGAAGGGGATGGCAGAGGATGAGATGGCTAGATAGCATCACCGATGCAATGAATATGAACTTGAGCACACTCCAGGAGAGAGCGGAGGACAGGAAGGCCTGGCGTGCTATGGACCATGGAGTCACAAAGAGTCGGACACAACTTAACGACTGAACAACAACAAAATTAGTGGCTATATGACTCTTTCTTTCTTTCTTACTCCAAATATATGGTCTGCATTAATTGAAAGTTGCTGCATTTTAAACACCAGTTGCTCTCAATAAAAGCTTTTGTTTTGCCCTGTTTTTCTTATTTGGTATGATTGAGACTTCGATTGAGTTAGCAGTCCTTGTCAGCTCTGGGGGCCAATAAAGATTTAAGTAATTCTCCTCACCTGCCTACACACACACTTGACTGCTGGGATCAGTACCTCACCCCCCCATGCCCAGACTGAAGGGCATGTGTAAACCAGGAGGGGTTATCCTTGAGGCTGTAGTCCTGAATTCAAAGCAGGATTAGCTCACAAAGGACTGGACTGAAAACAATAGCAAGGTTTGTTATCTCTGATTAATGGAATTCACAAACTCTGTGGAGATGGGTGGGGTGGGGTGGATAGAACTGGTTTACATAGAACAGGACCATCTTCTCTTTAGGAATGCATTCACACAGAGAAACGTTTTTTTAAAAATTGTTTTTTTCTTGTAACACACACTTCCACACCAGTGGGACTCTGCTTTTAACCTCTAGTGACTAGAGGAGCAGGCACAGGCTAGTCTAGAACAATCAGAAAGCTAGACACAAAAAGGGAAAAGAGGCTATGGAAGGACAAGACTCTCCAGTGGTGGTGACCTGCAAGGTGTGTGCAATGTTTGTTTTCTTGCCTGAGAACAACATTGCCTACACCTGCAACAAGTGCAAGTTGATCACGCTGCTGGAAGACAAAGTAAGAGGACTGGAGCGGCGGCTGTCGACCCTCCGGGGAATAAGAGAACATGAAGAGTTCTTGGACAGAATGGTGGAACTACAGCAGCAAAGTGAAGACCAGAAGCTTGAAGAGCAACAGCAAGCTGAGGCAGAAGTGGGAAATGCTGAGGTGAAGAAAAATGCATTAGAGGATACTCCTTGGAAAAGGGTGACAGTGAGGAGAAGAAGCAGTGGAGGCAGTGGAGTTGTGGAACCGATTCCAGGTGCTTGCGGATGAAGCCTGCAGAGGAAGAATTACAGGGGAACCTAGATGAGAGTGAGCAAGAGGCTGATGGTCAGTCAAGCAGAGGTGATGACACCCAGGCCTACAACAAGAAGAAGAGAAGAGTAGTAATAGTGGGAGACTCCTTGCTGCGTGGGATCGAGACCCAAGTATGTCGCGAAGACCCGTGGACTCGCCAGGTATGTTGTCTCCCCGGAGGACGGATTACAGACATGACTGAAAGGTTGCCTGCACTCATAAAGCCCACTGACAGGTATCCCTTTCTTCTCATCCATGTGGGAACAAATGATCCCGCCAAGTGGAGCTACGAAGAAATCACGTCAGACTTTGAAGCTTTGGGAAGAAAACTCAAGAACTTTGGGGCCCAGATAGTTTTCTCATCCATCCTTCCAGTAGTTAGAAGAGGGATAGAAAGGGAAAGAAAAATACTCCGGATGAATACTCCGGCTACGAAGGTGGTGCCGGCACGAGAGATTTGGATTCTGGGACCATGGGCTATACTTCCTGGAAGATGGGCTCTTGGCAAGGGATGGGTTGCACCTCACAAAGGCTGGGAAGAATGTGTTTGGCCACAGCATGAAGAACTTCATCAGTGGACGAAGGCTCATGCACCACAACAGAGAGAACAGCTCTAATAGCACCCAATAATAGTCTTCAGACACATGTAGGAAGAAAGCCAGACTATAAAGCACATCATCTTCGATGTCTATATACTTATGCCCAGAGTATGGGAAACAAACAGAACGAACTTGAACTCTTAATACAAGAGGGAAATTATGACTTGATAGGTATAACTGAGACTTGGTGGGATGACACTGGAATACAGCAATTGAAGGATATAACTTGTTCAAAAAGAACAGGAGGAACAGAAAGGGAAGTGGGGTTGCACTGTATGTGAAAAATACATATCTCTGCACAGAAATACAGGAGGATGAGCTTGGTAGCCCCATCGAGAGCATCTGGATCAAAATAAATGGAGCAAAGAATAAAAGGAACCTGGTGGCCAGAGTCTACTACGTGCCACCCAATCAAGGAGAAGACGAGGATGAACCTTTTGAAAAGCAAATAGCCAATGTTTCAAGGAAGCATGATGTAGTAGTAATGGGGGACTTCAATTTCCCCGACATTTGTTGGGAGAGAAATTCTGCAAAACATGGCCCCTCCAGGAAATTCCTGACTTGTGTGGTGAATAACTTCCTCCTACAGAAAGTAGAGGATTGGCTATCCTTGACTTGATCTTAACCAACAGAGATGACTTAGTGGATAAAGTAGCAGTTACAGGAACTCTGGGGGAAAGTGACCATGTTATACTTGAGTTCTTGGTTCTAAGGGAAGCAAAAGCGTACCCTGGATTTGAGGAAAGCTGATTTTAATAAACTCAGAACAATGAAAAGTAAGGTCCCATGGCAAGTGGCTGTAACGAGAAAAGGAGTCCAAAATGGGTGGGAGCTTTTAAAAAAGGAAATTCGCAAGGCACAATTACAAACAATTCCAACAAGAAGAAAAGGTGGAAGACAGCAAAAGAAGCCAATGTGGCTTCACAAAAAGCTTAGAGATGACCTGAAAACAAAAAAGGACACATAAAGGAAGTGGAAAGAAGGCCAAGCAACAGAGAAAGAGTACAGGCAGGTAGCACAGAATTGCAGGGATGGCGTCAGGAAGGCTAAAGCTGAGAATGAGCTGAGGTTAGCAAGGGATGCTAAAAGCAACAAAAAGGCTTTCTTCAGCTACGTGCATAGTAAAAGACTGAGGAAAGAAATGGTGGTTCAGCTATTAAATAAGGATGGCAAAATGATAACAGATGACAACGAAAAGGCAGAAGTGCTCAATTCCTACTTTAGCTCAGTAGAGTCTATGACCCCGCTGGCAAAGGTGATGTACAGGCTGAAGGGGCAGGATTGCAGCTTGAGATCGATAGGCATGTGGTCAAGGAACACCTCATTACTTTGAATGTGTTCACATCTCCAGGGCCAGATGAACTGCACCCAAGAGTAATAAAGGAACTGGCAGAAGAACTCTCAGAACCGCTGTCTATTCTCTTTGAGAAATTATGGAAGATGGGGGAAGTGCCAGATGACTGGAGGAGGGCTAATGTTGTCCTGATCTTCAAAGAGGGTAAAAAGGAGGACCCTGGGACTACAGAACAGTCAGACTGACATCAATCCCTGGGAAAATTCTGGAGCAGATGATAGCAATCCATCTGTAAGCACCTTGAAAACAAAGCAGTGATTACTCGAAGCCAACATGGATTTGTCAAGAACAAATCCTGCCAGACGAATCTGATCTCATTTTTTGATCAAGTAACCTCCCTTGTAGACTGTGGGAATGCTGTAGACATAATATACCTTGACTTCAGCAAAGCTTTCAACAAAGTGCCCCATGATCTCCTGATGGGCAAACTAGCTCAAAGTGGGCTAGATGAAACAACGATCCGGTGGATCCACAGTTGGCTACAGAATCGGACTCAAACAGTGCTTATCAATGGGACCTTCTCAAACTGGGGAGAGGTAACGAGTGGGGTACCGCAGGGCTCAGTCCTGGGCCCAGTGCTCTTCAACATTTTTATTAATGACTTGGAGGAGGAAGTGCAGGGAATGCTGATCAAATGTGCAGATGACACAAAATTGGGTGGGATAGCTAATACTTTGGAAGACAGAAACAAAATTCAAAGTGATCTTGATAGACTGGAGCACTGGGCAGAAAACAACAGAATGAAATTTAATAGGGATAAATGCCAAGTTCTGAACCTAGGAAAAAGAAACCAAATGCACAATTACAAGATGGGGGATATGTGGCTCAACAACACTACAAGCGAGAAGGATCTTGGAATGGTTGTAGATAACAAGCTGAATATGATCCAACAATATGATGCAGCTGCAAAAAAGGCAAGTGCTATTTTGGGCTGCATTAATGGAAGCATAGCTTCCAAATCCCGGGAAGTACTAGTTCCCCTCTACTCAGCACTGGTTAGGCCTCATCTGGAGTACGGTGTGCAGTTCTGAGCACCACACTTAAAGAAGGATGCAGACAAACTGGAGAGGGTTCAGAGGAGGGCGACCAAGATGATCAGGGGACTGGAAACAAAGCCCTATGAAGAGAGACTGAAAGAACTGGGCATGTTTAGCCTTGAGAAGAGAAGATTGAGAGGAGATATGATAGCGCTCTTCAAGTACTTGAAAGGTTGTCACAGAAGGGAAGACCAGGATCTCTTCTCGATCATGCCAGAGTGCAGGACACGGAAGAATGGACTCAAGTTACAGGAAGCCAGATTCCAGCTGAACATCAGGAAAAACGTCCTGATGGTTAGAGCAATACGACAATGGACCCAATTACCTAGGGAGGTAGTGGGCTCTCCCATGCTGGGGGCATTCAAGACGAAGCTGGACAGCCATTTGTCAGGGATGCTGTGACTTGGATTCCTGCATTGAGCAGGGGGTTGGATTCGATGGCCTTGTAGGCCCCTTCCAACATTATTCTATGATTCTGTGATTCTATAACACATGAACGGGCAGATCACAGACATAGCTGGTAGCAAAATAAAGTAATGTAATGGCTAACAATAGCCAGGGAGTCCCCGATTCACATTTTACCTCAGGTGTTAGATGGTGTTAGGCAATACGCTTATTCTTTCGGCCTCTCATTGGTAATACAGTGATAGGGCAATAATGCCAGGGCGCATCTTTAAAACATGTAATAATAAATAAAGATGGAGTGCACTGCCACACCTGAGTAACCACAGTCCACACTAAAAGTCTTTCAGGTGCATTTCATGTCACAGTATAGGAAGCCACAGAGCTTACTGGGAAATATTACGCATGCCAGGGGAAATAATTTGCATAATTACCCTCGCTGGTGCGGCTTGCTGTGTTGTGCGAACCCAGCGAGGGTGGCTTGATGCCGGGGCTGTTGCAGGATTCTGAGGTGGCTTGTTAACCATGGCAATATGCCACCCTCACTGGGTTTGCAAGCTGCACGGGCGAAGGTAATTATGCATACCCCCCAGCGATGACTAGCACGGCCGGCAGGGAAAATAAGCTGCTGTGAAATATTTCCTCCTCCGTGATCAGGCGAAGAGGCCCATTGTATCTCAGCCTAATCTACTTCACAGGGTTGTTGTGAGGATAAAGGGGGGGGGGAGGCTACAACACCCTGAGCTCCCTGGAGGAAGGGTAGGGTAAATATATGATGTCATAAATTATAGTAGGCTACCTTAGTAGGTTGTTACATAAATTATTACTGAGGTAATATATGGGAAACACTGAACTCTATAAAGCACTTTAACAATACTGTGTGTAAGTATTGCTAGTGATTCCTGTGACCTCAACAGAAAATGCCTGCATGATTATGGACTATCAGCTGTATCTGCAATCTGATGGTTTGTACATGATGTTTTCCCACACAGGTGTAGGCAGGTGTGCAGTCAAGGTTGGGTGTGTCAGGACCATCGTCCAAGATTGTAAACAATCTTGTCACGCCCTGTAATTCTCAAACATCAACAAATTTAATTCTATCACCAGAGGCTTGAATCAGAATATGGATTTTTATCACACTATTGGCTGATCTAGCTATCAGCAACAGTTGCGCTGTATATGGTCACTGTTAATAATGTGATTGTCACTATCAGTACTTTCTGCATTGAATTTCCTTCTGACCTCACTGTCTACAATTCTCTTTCCCCCTATCCCAACTGTATGTACTGTATCAAAAACCTGTAACGCTCCATAATACTCCATGCCATTTGATAATGTGGGCTGTAGTCCACAAATGCTTATGACAGAATAAATGTGGTAGTCTTTAAGCTGCCACAAGACTCTTGGTTTGTTTTGCTGCAAGAAACTAACAGGGGTACCCTCTGGAAACTGTACATAGTTGGCAGGCTTTGAGCGGGAAAGAATGGTGACAATTTTCACAAGTTTTAAAACAGGGATGGGGCATTTCTGGCCCGCAGATCAACGTGGCCTGCCAGGCTGGCCTATCTGGCCTGTCCTCCCAGAAGCCCCTTCCCCTTCCCAAAGCTCCATCCCCTCAAAAGGGAGAGGAGCAGAAGAAAGACTTAGTGCTCAGTCGCTTCCCACTGAACCAGCGCTTCCAGGAGCTGGTGGACCCCTGAGGTTAGGGCCCAGCTGGCTCCAGGAAGCATCGGCCAAAGACACTCCACTTGTCCCTCGCCTTTCTCATGTGGGGAATATCTGAAAGTAGAGTCAGAGCAGTTATTTCTGAAAGTAGATAATGATAATTATTCAGATAATACCTGAAAGTAGAGTCAGAGGAGGATAATGTAAGCCGCCTTGAGTTCCTTGAGAGAGGGAGAAAGGCGGGGTATAAATGCAATAAATAAATAAATAAATAAAATTATTTACCACAGCCACTGAGGGCAGGACCTTAAATAAGAGTTTATTGCTCCTCGTGGCCTCCATTTGCTGTGCCAACAGAAGGGGAATTAAAGTGTGAAAGCTTTCAACATACATAATAATGTGATTCCCTCACAATGCAGTTCTATACATGTCTACTCAAAAGTAAGTCCCATTGAATCCAAAAGGGCTTACTCTTAGGTAAGTGGGTATATAGGACTGCTGCCTCAGTGACTTGCTAGTGTGCAGGTCTGAGACTGTTCACCAACAGGGCTTCATTTTTAATCAGACCTTGGCCACGGGGCTCATTTTGAATGCCAGTCAGAGCTCATCCTTTGCATAATAAAAGACATGGCCTCTAAGCCCTTGCAGAGTGCAGTCCCATTGCTATTGAAATAAACACAACCCCTGCTTACACTTCTGGGATTAAGAAGAGTTTCCAGGTCAGATCTTTCAGGTACATTTCATTTCGCAAAATGTGGATACAAATACTAGCGTTACTTAGGATCATGTAGTGATTTCAACACCAAAAAGCATTATATAAATGATAAAGAGGTGTTCAAGGCTCCAGTCAGTCTAAGCGTTGTAGTGCCGTGTGGGGTTGGCTGAGGGTGGGGGAAGAGATTTAATGGGGGGACACCTTTTTTCAACCTCCCTGAGACCTTCTCCTGCTGTGCTATGTAGCCGGGAGCAGGGGGAGGACATTTCTGGAAAGT
This sequence comes from Heloderma suspectum, assembly GCF_057233095.1. Lineage (NCBI taxonomy): Eukaryota > Metazoa > Chordata > Lepidosauria > Squamata > Helodermatidae > Heloderma > Heloderma suspectum. The sequence continues at coordinate 86,390,287 of NC_139463.1, read as the reverse complement.
GAGGAAACTTTCCAGAACAAGGGCAGGAGATATTTTTTCTTTTTTTAACCTCATGGCATGCATCCTCCAACCCCCCCCCCCATTTTATAAGGTGATAAAATTAAAATTGAACAGGTCAATCCCCACATTTCCCTTTGTTACCCAACACCTCCAGCATTCTGTGACTCAGTTGCCCTAGACATTTTGTATGTCCTGGAAAGCACTTAGCACAGATCTTTGTCAGGCCATTTTGGTTTTTTAAAAATATATTTTAATTTACAAGCTAATATACTTTTGTACATCTGGGGAATATCCTGAGGATGCAGAAACTACTACCATGTTGGGTGGCCCTGTTTTGCTTCTAAACTGATAAGCATCTGGCCATGTAAGTTCAGTGTATCATCATTACTCTTCAGGCGACTTCAAACCCTGGCTAATTTCATTTTAGAAATTAGAGGACAGTCCTTAGATGTTCTGAAGCAGAAAGTTTAGTAAAGATTAATTAGTCCTTGACATATTTCAATTACAGTGCTCTGCTCCCAACCAGGGTAGTAAGAAGGCAATAAAAAAGCACTATCTCAATAATGCTTATGGGTATATGTGTACTTGTTCTAGATTAAGGCTGTAATCCTGTGTATGCAAATTCTAGGAGTTTGCCCCATTGAACATAGTGTGCTTTATGTCTGAATTAAGCAGGCATAGGATTGGGCTGCATAATTCTAGAATAAAAAGGTGAGTTTTTGATTATCAGCTCTAGGACAGAGATCTGAGCATGGGAAACATGAAACCAGTCATTACATCAGTTGGCTGAGGCTGCAGAATGATTTGCCCCCTGAGGTTCTTTATTCCCCCTCTCCATTGGCCTTCCAGAGACAGTGCAAAAGCCACCTCTTCAATTTGGCCTTCACCTCAGCTGGGGAATTTGTTTGCTCAGCATTGTTTATTCTGTTTTCTTTGCAGGCTTTTGTTTTACTTCTTTATGCACTGTTTTGAGCAGATGGAAAGGCAGCTAACGATTTTTTAAATAAATGAAATGAGTTGTTGTTGTTCAGTGGTTAAGTCGTGCCCAACTCTTCGTGACCCCATGGACCATAGCACACCAGGCTTTCCTATCCTCCGCTCTCTCCTGGAGTGTGCTCAAGTTCATATTCATTGCATCGGTGATGCTATCTAGCCATCTAATCCTCTGCCGTCCCCTTCTCCTTTTGCCTTCGATCTTTCCCAGCATCAGGGTCTTTTCCAGGGAGTTTTCTCTTTGCATTAGGTGGCCAAAATATTTGAGCTTCAGCTTCAGTATCTGTCCTTCCAATGAGCAGTCAGGGTTGATTTCCTTTAGGATGGACTGATTTGACCTCCTTGCAGTCCAGGGGACTCGTAAGAGTCTTCTCCAGCACCACAGTTCGAAAATGAAATGAGTACTAATATGTAAATAAATATTACAATGGAAACTCACATTCCTCCTCTAGTTTGTCAGTGGTTGGGTTTTATCACACCACACAGAGCTAGGGATATCGGAGAAATCCACAACGGAATAAAATGAGTTTGATTTTCTATGAATCTGACCCGTGAATTCCACAACAGTCTGGTTTTTCATGAGTTGCATGGATTCCGTGGACTTTCAGACCAGGGTTTTTTTTACTTTCTGGAATCTTACACAAATTTAGTCGTAGAAAAGCATGTAAAATTAAAAAACACCCACTGAAAATGTGCATTTTCCCCATAGACTCAAGCATGGAAATGAGCATTTGAGGGGGGCGGATTTCGCATTTGGGGGGTCTGCACATTTTTGCAAGTGCAAATTTGCACAAATTTGGGAAACTTGAAAAAATCCTATTTAGTCATTAGTGGATGACAGAATAAAAGGCAACTGACAATCTGCCAAATGCAGACAGAACCACTTTGCACTTCTTCCCTCCACTGCCAGAAAGAAACCACCTGGCTTCCAGGATTAGAAGCTCTCTGACACCTGCAGTTTTGAGAACATGCTGAGACCTGGGAAGCTTTAGGGCGAGGCCGGATTTAAAGATAGGGTGTTGACCCCTGAGAATTACTGCCCTCCATCTCTTTCTCTCGCACATCTTGCAAAGTGCTCAGTTTATATAGACTTAAAAAATTTTTTTTCTCTGCACTACAAAGTCCATGCAGCAGCCATTAAAGCATTTTTATCATTTATATCCTTTCAAGAGCCATTAAAACTGCAGCGGTCTCTGTACTTTGGGTAAAGGTAATGGAACAGCACAGAAGTGCATTGTGTAGACAGCCAGGGTGAGGAATAAAAGGAACAGCAACCCATGTGGAAGAGTGTGTGTGCTAAAATAGCAGAGAAATTGTTGCCCAGAAATGCTTTGTGCTTAATCTGTCCCCATTGAGACCTGGCAATTGGTGATTTTCAGCTCATTTGTACCAATCTTTGCTCTCTGCGGGTCATTTTGCAATCAAGAAGCTTTAAGAACCCGATACAAACATACTGGAGGGCAATCTGTTGCAGGGCTGGCCCAAGACATTTTGTTGCCTGAGTTGGACAATGCTGCCCCCTCCCATTCCATGTACAACAGCTGATCAGACTTGCAGCTGAATTTTACTTCAACATTGGTGGCGGGACCAGCATCCTCCACCACACCTGGGGGCACCAGGCTAGGTTAGTAGGGAAACAACAGGTCACATGGAATCCATAGCTTTGTCCTCTGAAACCTTTCTGCCACCCATTGCTTTCAAGGAACTGCTGCTTGAGGTGGCCACCTCATCCTGCCTCATGGTAGGACTAGCTCTGATCTGTTGATCAGGGGTGCTTAGAGGGCATTGCTCAAGGCGCACACTCACAGAAGCATTAGAGCATTGTCATTTCTAATTTTAATTTTTATTTCCAGTTTCAAATTTTCTACAAGAAAACAATAAAAAAATAGAAAACTCTAGAAGTTGTCAAGCTCCCTGATGTGCCAGGTCACTATAGAAACAAAGCTCTGTTGCTGGGTCACTACGGAGATAAGATACTGGCACTGGGTCACTTGCTACGCACACGAGAGACCGTGGCACCCGGTTGCTATAGAGACAAAGCCCCATCACAGGTACTTGGAAGTTCCCTCAGGCCAAGAGTGGTTCTTGTGGCCTGCCCTGACTCTGTGGCTCTTGACAGGGTAAATGGGCCTAATAGGAACAGGGCTCCTGTGTTATTAATAAGTAGAGAAGGGAGAATTGTGACAGGCTCAGCTTCTCCCATCATCGTAGCAATATGGAGGGAAACACTGCACCTGCAGAGATGTTCCCCTTTTACAAAACCTTTCAAGGTATACAACAGGAGCTTTGTCCCTTATGGGACCTATCAACCCTACATCTGTGCCAACAATGAGGTCCTGTGAGGGTCCAATTCCTCAGACAGTGGCACCAAAAGGAAGCAGCATCAAGCCCAGAACTGAGGAAAGAACAAGGGGTTGGAATCCAATGTACCACAACCACCTCACCCCCAAACCCTGTTTGATTTTTAAAAAAAAGACTGCTACAGCATCACTGCCCCTTAACCAGTTCCATATCCCAGCCATATCACAATTTCTTTCTTCTGCCTCCCAGGGTTGGCACATCCTCCCGCTGCCTTTTTGTGGTGGGGCTTCTGTGCTGTTACCAGCTGCATGACAGAGAACATCTGCACTTCTTGAATTTCTGTTCGTCTTGCTGCTGTTAAACACAGACACCTGTTTCAAAAAGGTTGACAACCCTACTATCTTCTATGCCAACACCTCTCACAGATGGGTGCATGACCCTGTCATTTGTGGGGTGGCATCTTACTAGCTCCCTCTCCCGGTCTCTGCACATCTATACTACGAATGTAAACAGGTCTGAAACTGGTTTAACGGTCTTATGAAGCTGCCTTTTTATTTAAGCCAGACCTCTGGTCTACCTAGCCCCATATTGTCTGCTTTAACTGGCAGCGTCCATTCAAAGTCACAAGCAGAGGACTTTCTGAGCCCTGCTACCTCTTTTAGCTAGAGATAAAAAGGACTGAACCTGGGACCTTAAGGCATGCAAAGCATGTGCTCTACCACTAAGCTATGGGCTCTCCAAGGCCCCTGCCGATGAACGCTGGGAATTGTAGTTTTGTAGGTGTTGAGAATTCTTTATTGGAGAGTACGACTTTCATGGAATAGAGCTACAGTTCCCAGGGTCCCTTGGCTGGAAGTTGTTGTGACAACAGGTTCGAAACTGATTTATGTATGCAGAGTAGACACACTCAGGCCTGCACTGGCTCCAACTGCAATTCCAGGAGGCCTTGGCCCGTCTTAGATGCCTCCTGGTGCGGCCCCTTTTGGACCATGGGGCCAGGCAACTTCTCCTCAGGTCTTGGCTCCTTAGAGTCTTGCGACAGGCCCTCCCAGCCTTGCTGAGCTGGTGCAGCTCCAGGAGAGAGCCGGGCCACTATTGCTCCATCGGAGGTCCGTTTCCCTCGAGGCAACTCGGGCCTGGGAGGTTCTCCCTGGTCTTCCGAATGCCAGAGGTTGTGAGGTTTGGTGGTCTCCCCCTTTGGGCACAGAGACTCGGGTCCTTTCAGCTGGGGGCTCTGGGGTTCAGACATCTCATCCTCCACCACCACCCGGGGTTTAGGGGCCGTGTGAGAGCAGCGGCGGGTACGGGCTTTCCGGCTGTGGTGGACCTGAAGGTGTAATTCCATAAGCTCAGGAGCGGAGGTCGCGAAGGGGCAGAACTGGCAGCGGTGAAGGGCTCCTCCTCCTGCCAGGGCTGGGCGCAGCGACAGGTCCAAGGGCTGGAAGTCAGCCTTCCCGTTAAGCAGAGGCTTGCGGCGGGATGGACGGGACCGAGCTGCGCCCAAGCCCCCCGAAGGGAGGAAGGGCCCATGGCTCTTGGTGAGCTGTGTAGGGGGAAAGGCAGGGACTGCAGTAGGAGCAAGGGGCATGTGGCACCGTTCCAGCGTTCCTGCAGCTGCGGCCGCAGCAGCAGCCGCAGCGCTCTTCTGCTCCCGGTGATGGCGCTGCAGGTGGTACTTGAGAGACCCAGACTGGGTGCCAGCGTAGTCACAGTGAGGGCACTTGTATGGGCGCTCGCCTGCAGGAAGAAATGGGAGACACAAATTGGCAAGGCAACTCCCTGGCATTGCGTTTTTCCCTTTGGGCGTCTTTTCCCCGTTGGCCTAAGAATATGACTAGAGAGCCATATTTGGATCTGGCAGACCTTAGTTCAAATTCCATCTCTGCCTCAGGCTCACCAAGTGACTTGGAATCATTCTCCCTCAGTTCCCGCAATCCATAGAACAGGCATAAAAGCAACCGTGCGGAATTGCTGTGTGTGTGAACAAAATGTGCAATCTATATTACGACTTTCGGATTAGAATCTTAAGATTCACCCAGTGTTTAAGACCCAATGAGCAAGGCCCTGCTCCAAGTTCTATCTGTCAAGAGGTTAAACCAATGAGCAGACAGAGCAAGGTCTTTTGGCTGAGGCATCACAACTTGGAATTCCCTCTCTAAGATGGCCCACCAGAGCTCTGCCTTGCAGGGAACCAGGAGACAAAGTATAAAGCATCCTTGCAAATAAGTCCATAAAAGTTATTTGTCTATAACATTTTGCTAGCCCATTCATGAATTACTATGAATTCATTTTGCACGGCATGATTTTAATAGGTGTTATTAATTAATTTATTTTATTTATTTATTTCATTTCTATACCGTCCCATAGCTGAAGCTCTCTGGGCAGTTCACGAAAATTACAACCAAAAAGGACACAATAAAACAATATATAAAACATTAAAACCACAGTATAACAATACAACCAGAATAAAACCAGGATAACTATTCTGAATAGAATAACCAAAACTATAACGGTAAGGGACTGTAAAATGGATTTAAAGTGTATTAGTTAACAGTAAGAAATTAATTTTGATATGCTGTGAACAAAATGTTTTAAAATAAAAATAACAATAAGCAGAACTCGGATCTGTCAGAATGAAAACGTTTTGCAGTGGTTTTCAGAAAGTCCGTTATGTCTTCGTAAGGCAACTTAGTAGATAACCAGTTCCAAAGGGCTGGGCCAACTACAGAAAAGGCCCTGTCCCAAGTCCCATCTAGATGCACCTCAGCCTCGTTTGATGGGACTCTCAGTAAGGCCTGCCCTTGTGACCTTAAAGGACAGATTGTTTATTGTTTATTATTACTATTATTAATAATTATTATTTATCTCATAGACATTCTACCTAACCAGGAGCTCTGGGCAGCATATACAGAGATGATCTCATCTCAGCCTCACAACAATCCCATGAGGTAGGCTAGGAGGAGAATGAATGACTGGCCTAAAATCACTCAGACGGGCTCAGAGAGGACCCTGCGATGAGACAAGGTGAGGCGGCTGCCTCAAGTGCCCAATTCTGGATGCCAATAAGGACAGCAAAACAGATCTAGATCCAGCATGAGCACAATCCACCAGGAAGTTCACCTGTAGAAGCTCTGCTAAAATGAACGAAAGTAGGATAGCCCTATACATTTCAGTAGCGTTTATGCAAGAGGAGTGCCAGCTCCAGGTTTTAAAGGGCCCATGGGCAAGATGTCCTGAGCTGGCCCATCTCCCTGCCACTGTCACTACTGCTTGCCATCTCTTTCTGGGCCCAATCTGCACAGCACCCTGGAGGTAACTAGAGGACGCTGCTCCATCTCCTCACTCTCGTCGCTGCTTGCATGTGCAGAGAGGGCAAGTGAACAGGCAGCGACAGCGAGGAGGAGCAGGGCCAGGAGCTTCTGGGAGTCGGCGGTGGGCCCCCTGCAGGGGTGCAGGCCTTGGCAGGTACCCAACAGTGCTGGCCCCTGATGATGACTGTAGGTATGCATGCTCCACGTTAAGTAATGGAAGGGTGCTCTTTGGGTTTCCCACGTTGGGCACTGGTCTGGATGGTATGCCACCATAGGATATTAATTTCAGCACAGCAGAGTATAAATTGGGGCAGGAAGTGGTCTTAAGCAGTTGCATGAGCTGTATCAATGGTACAGAACTTTGGGTGTGGCGGGGGGAATCTGGCCGGTGTTAGCCAACTTGGTCAAATGACCCTTAGTATCCACTTCCATCCATTTAAGCAACCCCTGCCCACTGTCACTGCTTCCAGCCCTTACCTGTGTGGACGCGGAGGTGAACCTTGAGATGGTGGGAGGACCTGAAGGACTTCCCGCAGAATGGACAATCTTTCCCAGTGCCCCGTCGGGATCCATCCAGGCGTGACTGCCCCTGCATATCTGGGAAAGGCACAGGGAGGAGGGAGATTTTTAGTGTGTAGTGACGAAGATTTTTTGTTCCTCCCTGTTTGGTTTCCATATTGTTTTCTCTTGGCACTCTGTCCTGTTTTAGAAAGCTAGAGTCAGATAGATCTGTCTGGGGCACACAACCAAGAATACCGCAGGTGTCCCATTTCCCCACCCCAGTGCAGACAATCTCCTTTAGGAGCTGTGATAATTACATAGTTGGCTTTGGATTTGTACCAATTTGTCACCTGTGTTAAAAAATATACCCCCAACCTAAACAGCTGTAGAAATGATGACTGCTTTGAAATGGGAAAAAAATAAAAATAAAAAGGACCAGTAATAGAAGAATGGCTTCAGAAAAGGTTATATGCAGTGCTTGTAAGTAAAATCACGACTATTGTTCATACACATTTAGAAAAGGAAAATGCTGTGCAGTGAAGTTATAGGAAAATGGCAGTGCTTTGTCAGTTTCTGGAGACAGAAATATAGGAAGGATAATTTACAGCAACAGATAATGGTTATGGTAGCGTCATCTGGGGTTGGTTTGAATCTGGGGGGATATATTATGCTCATTATACTAACATTTGATTGCATTGTCATCTTTTTTGTCTCTCTGTTTTTCTTTATTGTTATATGGTTTGTGAACGTTCTTATTGAATATAATACTTTTTTAAAGCAAAGTAATGCCCCAGCACAGCTTGAGTGGAAGAACTACTATTTCCCACCCCCCATCTGAAATTAAAACCATCTGGACAGCACTGGCCTCAGGCACAAGAAATTCAAAAGGGGACAAGATTTCTGTTACCTGACACAAAAGAGAGAATTTGGGTGCCCACCACTGCAGCACTATAGTGAAAGAAGCTGGTTCTAGAAAAAAACTCCTTTTTTATGTAAGTGTTGTCGAGGGACTCTCTGTATTAGAGGTGGGCAGACTTCAGAACTGCAAGATCTACTTTTCTTTTTCTAGAACCCCGAGGTCCATTACCAGAGCCAGATGCAAAATAGTGGCTTGGAGCGGAGGGCACAGTGTGACAGATGTACACTTAAGAACATAAGAAGAGCCATGCTGGATCAGACCAAGGGCCCATCTAGTCCAGCATTCTGTACACCCAGTGGCCCACGGGAAACCCGCAGGCAGGGCATGAGTGCAACAGCACCCTCCCGCCCATATTCCCCAGCAACTGGGGTACCTAGGCATACTGCCCCTGATACTGAAGGAAGCATATAGCCATCAGGGCCAGTAGCCACTGATAGCCTTATCCTCCAGTAATTTGTCTAACCCTCTTTTAAAGCCATTCAAACTGGTGGCCATCACTACACCTTGTGGTAGCGATTTCCATAGTTTGACTATGTGCCGTGTGAAGAAGTGCTTCCTTTTATCTGTCCTGAATCTGCCACCAATCAGCTTCCTGGGATGACCCCAGGTTCTAGTATTTTAAGAGAGGGAGAAAAATGTCTCCCTATCCACATTCTCCACACCATGCATCCTTAGGGTGCTTCCAGATGGAGGGCTCCTAGCGCTAATTATCAAAAGGCATTATGAACATATTCTGTGTTTTCCTTCTTAAAGGCTTTTTTCCTGGTAAGAAAAAAGGAAGCAGCAGTAGAAAAGCACAGGAAGGTTACAAATGGAAGATGAGGTTGCCCAGACCGCCAGTAAATCCAGTGAATAAAGCATGACAGTTGCAGCATAAAAGCCTCACCTGGAAGCATCCTTAAAATTAGGAAAAAAGGTACCTCTGAGCACATACTCAGCCCAGAAACAAATTTGTTTCAAAAACTGAATTTCTGTATCAAAACTGAACTCACAATCCTTTCACAGAAAATCCCAGTCCTAGTTTTCTTCTGAGCTTTCTTTGTCTCAACATCCTAATTTTCCCCCTCTTCCCATTCCTTTTTCCTTCTGTGTCCTGTATTTTTAGATTGTAAGCCTGCGGGCAGGGTCTGTCTTGTTTAATTGATGATATGTAAGCTGCTCTGGCAACCTTTTTGGCTGAGGAGCGGCATATACATACAATATGCAATCAATGAATCAATCAAGGGGGTGGAAAACCTTTATGTTGTTGCTATTGATAAAACAATTGGGAAGTAAACACCCTTGCCAATCTATTGCAAATCATCTGGACATCTAACTGCAGAACCTGTTTCTTTCCACCCCTGCTTTATGCAGAATCTGGCAAGTATTGTGTCTCCTTTTGTTAACAGGCCCTCCCTTCTCACAAACATCAGCTTGGTGGAAGATGAGAGAAACTCTGCCCTTACCTAAGATTAGCCAGACAGGCACTTGAGATCTCAGAGCCTTTTCAGTGGTGGCACCACAAGTGTGGAATAGCACTCCCATGGAGATCCACAGGGCCCCTTTTCTTTTAGTCTTCAGGCAGTTACTGAAGACCTTTTTATTTCAGCATGTGTTTAGTATTTGTCTTTAGTCTCCCAATTGCTCTGCTCTGCTTTTAACGTGGCTGCTGATTTTTAAAAACTGTCTGCTTTTATTGTAGCTTTATGATTGTTGTGTGTTCTGTACTTTATTTTTATTGTGTATTTTTAATAATTTTTGTAAGCCACTTTGTGTATCTTTTGATTAAAAAGCAGGAATAATAATAATGATGATGATGGGTGAATGGGGAGGGGGATTAGCCTATGAAAAGGGCTCTCTCCATACAGGGTGGGGTGGTGGTGGTCATAAACACTTCCCACAAGATACAACCCATGTTCTTTGGGGTCTTTTCCCTTCATGTCATAGTTGAACTTATTAGGCAAATGTTATGACTATTACTGGGATGGAGGAGGGAGCAGTGGAGAGCGCAGTTGCTAGCCAACCTCAGCATGCATCCTTCCATCTTCTTTCCTGTAATAGGTTCTGTGATAACCTATGTCACCCTTCCCTAACCTGATGCTCTCCAGATGTGTTGGAGGGCAACTCACATTATCCCTAGCCACTACAACCATTGGCCATGCTGGCTGGGGATAATGGGAGTTGCAGCTCAACATATCTGGAGGAAACCAGGTTGAGGAAGGCTGACCTATGGTTTTCCTCTGTAGCCAGAGGACAGAGGAAATAACTTTTATGGGAGGCAATGTAGCTGAAGGGGGCAGCAGCAGAAATGTTGAGTACTTGCCAGTATTGAGGCCCCTGTCAACTGCTTTAGTATTGATTTATGCTGGCCTTCTGGGGAAGATGAAATATATATAAATATAAATATACACATACAGAGTACAGAATGAGACCATAAATTTTCACATGAACATGTTTTTAAATGTGCCCTCAGGTGGAAAGAAATGGAATTTACACACTAAATAGAATAATCTCAAAGCCCAAATTTCCAGTTATTCTAACCAGTGTGGTAAATTCCAGTTCTCACCACTTGAGGGCACATTTAAACAACACATCCACAATGCAAAAATTATGACGCTATAAAATCACCTCATGGAAGTGATGCAAAAGCTTCCCCCCTCCTTTTTTAAGAGTTAAACTATATGCCAGACTTGAGGATTACTCATTCCTACACCATAGACTTCAACTGGCTTAACAGTCATTCTCTTTAATCAGGAATCCCAAGGAACTGTAGTTTTGTGAGGGAGTTTTCAGGTCTCAGAAAATTTCAAAATACCCTCACCAAAACACAACTCCCCAGGTTTTCTGGGGAAGCTAGAAAGTGAACCCATATAAAACTGATAAATATTTGTGGTGCAGATTTGTGATTAGGAGCAATATTACAGAACTGCCTAACATAGTATTCATAAATGTAACCTGTTTCCCCCCACCCCGCGCCCCCTGAGACACAGAGTTTTAATTGTCTCCGTGCAGAATTTGGGGTGGGTGTATGCAAAGAACAAAAGACCCTTATGACACCAGTGTCCCCAAACATGTTCTAACTTGGAAACAGGTAAGACACCACACAAACATGTAAAATCACAGAGCAATGGAGAAGTTTCAAGTACCCCAATTTGTGTTTTAAATGCTGAGAGTGAGCATCTGGGTCACACAGAATTCTTCCTCAGATTGAGATCAAACTTGTAAAGAAATCACACCAGGTTGCCTGACACTTCTAGGAGACTAGGCACGGCATCTTTAAACAGGCTGATCTGTTTTCTTTTTTTCCCTGTTAAGTCACCAATAGCTATCCTAGTATATGTGGGCAGATTGGGTAGCGAATCTTATTTCTGACCTAGTACATGGGGCTGGAGAATAAAAATTGCATTCTTAGGCTGATATGTACTAAAATGTTTTAAAACAATTCAGTGGCAACCTGGGCAGCAGTGTCTGCTGTGATACCCAGCTGCCACCACTAAGGAGGAGGGAGGCCTGATTGGCACACTGTGTAGGCAAAACCACACTGTGTTGTGTTGGCAGGGACCAGTGACGTAATCTGCCAGCTGTCGAGCCTGTTAGAGGTCTTAGGGCAGCTGTCTGCAAGCTGCTCCCCTCCAAATCTGTTGGACTGTAACTCCTAGCATCCCCCAGCCAGCACAGTTGGCAGGGGATGCTGGCAGTGGTTGTCCAATGCATCTGGAGGGCACCAGATTGATGAAGACTATCATAGGGTTATGGCTTCCCACCCCTGCGGCAAAGACACACTTGTGGGAGACAGTAAGCACATCGGCCCTACCCTGCTCCTTCTTTGGATGCTACCCAATGGTGGCAGCAAGGTGCCACCACACAGGCCACTGCCAAAACCTTTCTTTTAAACTTATACTTTATTAATCCTTTTTACAAGCTACACATCCAGTGCCTGGTTTTGGCTTACAGATCAAAATACACCTGTTTATTCCTGATCTTTATTAATAATTGTCAACTGGATGCTTCCCCCACTTCCGCCCTGCCCCCCCCCCGAAATCACACACACCTTTTTATAAAGCAAAGAACACGTGATATTTTAGGTTAAAGCCTGCCTAATTATGCAGCATCTTCTTCCTTTCTTTTTTGTTTGTTTTTTTGCTTGAGGAAGAAGTTCTGTGTGACTCACAAACTGGTTTCTCGCATTTAAAACATGAAACGGTCTAGATGAAGGTCTCGCCCCCTCTGCTTCTCGTTCGGGGAGACCGTCAGCTGCAAAAACACACTCCCAGAGCAGAATTCCCCAGCGGTGCTTTGGGCTCGGCCTGTCCATACTTGCCCTTTTCCTCCTGGGTCAGCACTGCTGGGCTGGCGTTGGCTGCGGCGGAGGCTCTCACATTGGCAGGGAGCCAGTGTCCTGTGAGAAGGTGAGAGCCCAGTGCCTGTCCCTTGCTCCACTCTCGCTCGCGGGGCGGGTGGCTTTGCCGGTGCAAGGCCATCTGCTGGAATGTGCCGAAGGTCCGGGCGCAGTCCGGGCAGCGATGGGCCCCTCCCGCGTCCTCTCTCACCAGCTTGGACCCCCCCGCGTAAGGGCGCTCCCTCCACTGCTGGCCGCTCTCCACCGCCCGTGCTGTGGCCTGCAGCCGCTCGGCGCAGCTGGCGTCGCCATAGCCCAAGAAATTGCCTGCACCAGCCTTGTCCGTGGGCCGCGGGGAGAGGAGCGAGGGGTAGAGGGCTTCGCAACCCACGAGCAAGCTTTGTGCTGACCGGCCCGGCCCCGGCCCTCGCTGCTCGCTCTGGAGGCCCAGCTTGCTGAGGTGGACCTTCATGTGGTTTTTGAGGAACCAAGGCTCCTTGAAGCCACGCCCGCACACCTGGCACTTGTGGTCGAAGGAGTCCTTGTGCTTCCGCATGTGGCCCTTGAGGAACCAGGACTGGGTGAAGGCTTGCCCGCACACCTGGCAGCGGAACTCGGTCGGCGTGGAGGCGGCGGGGGCGGGAGGGGCCTTGGCGGCGGGGGCAGGGGGGGGGGCCGGCCTCGCGGCAGGACGGCTGTGAGCCTGCTGGTTGTGCCACTGCAGCTCTGTTTCCTGGGCGGCCGCGAAGGAGCACTGCCCACACTTGTACGGCTGATGGAGGATGCGGAGGTGGCGCTCCCGTTCGCCCGCGGTGCGGAACTTGCCCTTGCAAAAAGGGCAGCGGAAGGTGGGCAGGGGCGGGGGCGGAACAGGAGCAATGGGCTCCTCTTCCTCCTCCTCTTCCTCCTTCTCCTCCTCCTCCTCCTGCCCCCGCAGAAGTGCCCGCTCCTCCAGTTCCAGCAGCAGGCGGCTCTGGTGGCTGAGGCGGGCCCGGGCCTCAGGGCAGTGCGCACGCAGGTGGAGGCGCAGGCTGGCCCGCTGGCCTGCCCGATGGCCACAGTAGGGGCACGTGAGAGGGTAGGAGCTGGTGTGGATGCGTGTGTGCAGGGCCAGGATGCTGTTGAAGCGGAAACGCTTGCCACAGATGGGGCAAGGGTACGGGCGGGCCTCGCCCCCTGGGCCCCCCGGCCCGTTGGAGTAGCGCTGCAGGTCCAGCTCCCCATTGAAAGCCAGGGTGTCAGCTCCATCGCAGGAGGAGGAGGAGGAAGGGGAAGGGAGGGCTGCACTGGCTGGGTTGGCAGAAGGCAACTGGTAATCTGTGCCCTGCAGGAACAAGAAGGGAAAAAAGAAAGCTGGGGCCTCGGTCTGGAATACATTCCCCCCACCCACCCGAAGCGCTTTTCCACACCATTCATGCTCCACTATAGTGCAAGAGCTCGCTACTGGAGGCAAGGGAGAATGAGTTCAGCTTCCTGCAGCTGAGAGCCAGGCCTGTTGACTTTCCACAGAGCAGTCAGCAAACCAGTGGCCGACACGCGAACAAAAACCTTCTCTCCTCATGGGGAGAACAGAGCTTCCTTTCCCGAAGCAGCAACAGCAGAAGACCAGACCAGCTCTTTTCCCACAGTGTTTGCAACCTAGCAGCTGATAAGACAGCCAAATAAACATCCCTACGTATGACTGGGAAGCCGGAGCTCTGCTTGATAGTTAGGAGAAATGGATGAATACAGCAGTGGGTGTCCAAATGTGCTCCAACCAATCATCTATAGCAGCCTTCCACAACCTGGTGCCCTCCAGAGGTTTTGGACTTCAGCTCCCATCCGCCTCAGCTTTCATGGCCAATGGTCAGAATGCCATGGTCCAAAACATCTGGAGGACATTGAGTTAGGGAAGGGTAATCTATAGGCTTGCTTGTCAGCACAGAAAAGGGCTGTATCTTTGTGGTGACATCCTGAGGGGAAAGGATGGTGGGACTTGGCTGTGGATGCCAGAGACCGAAGGGGTATCGAACCCATGGTTGGAATTAAGAGATACAGGTGATCTCCTGAGCTAAGCTCGGAAAAATAATGTTGTGGGCTTGTAAAAGCCCACCTCAAAAGCGAGGTGCTTTACAAGCCCCGGAAGTTTTCTCCGGGCTTGAAGTAAAATCTGAGCCAGAGGAGAATTGCCAGCATATTTTTTCGCACTGAATCTAATGAAGCAATGAAGGTCTGTTACATTCAGTCGGGTCCTCTGTGGAAAATTAGATTCCTCAACCTCGTTTTTTGCTCCTACAGCCTCTAAACTCCCTGCTCTTATTCCAGTTGACCCCCCGAACCTGGCCAACTGACACCAACTGCCCTGTGGGAAGGATCCTGACAAATCATTGGCTGTTTGTTTTACTCATGTATTTTGGATTCTATTGTCTGTCGCCGTTGAAGATTTTTTAAAGGCAGGATATAATCATAAAAATAATAAATAAATACACCACCCACCCACCCCACCACCGTGCAAGCAAGTAACAGAGTCAAGTTGCTCCATTACATTCAGTGGAGAAAGGAGGAAAATTAAGAGGCTGAGAGGTGGATCATTTTTCCAGGCCTTGAATTAGCTCAGAAAACCTGTACAAGATCTTTGCGGTGGGGGTGGGGGTGGAGAGAGGGATGGAATAATGGATCCTTTCCAAGATCATGCAAGGTGGACATGGGATAGCTCACCCATAGGACATATGGCTAACATGTGCAAAGGAGAGTCAGGGGCAGGGGCATTTACATCCCTCCCCTATCCAGTCATACTCAACCATGGTCTTCAGCCACTCACCTCCATGGTGCTCCTGATCACATGCTTCAGTTGTTGATTGGTGAAAGGGCAGCCAGTGGGATGTAACTTGACATGTCACACCTGACAGGTAGGTAGGCGGGAGCATGGGCTGCAGGAAAGTGGGAGGGAGAGGAAGATGAAAGAAAAGTTCGGGCGTTCTGGGAACAGTTGCCATTTCACCATTCACAATATCTGACAAATCCATGAGATTTCATTCACAAAAGCTTCATCAGGCCTTAATCTGCACCACTGCCAGGGCTCAACCTTGGCATGTTTCCACTGCTGGGGCTTAAACTCTGAAGCATACAAAGAACGGAACAAAGGGCCTCTGAACAGGTTCATGCTGCATTTTCCTCATCACTGAATATTTAGAGCAGGGGTGTTGAACCCTAAGCCTGTAGGCCAAATCCGGCCCACCAAATTCAGTTCCCCAGATGGCCCTCCCCCAGGCCCTGACCTTTTCCCTTTACTATCTGGTGGTCTCCTGGCTTTTGTACAGTTTTTCCCCATTCTAAAAGATTGAAATGCCTCCCCTTAGTTACTGGCAGTAACAGCTTTAAGCTAAAAACCGTACATGGTCTAGGTCCAAGGTATCTTAGGGAGTGCCTTCTCCCTTACGTCCCAGTCCACCACCTAAGGTCCTCTGAGGGCTATCTGCTGTGGCTGCCTCATGTGAGATTGGCAGCCACGTGCAAGAGGACCTTTTCCTTTGCCACCCCTCAACTGTGGAATGACCTGCTGGTTGAAATGCGCCTGCTGACCTCGTTGAAGGTTTTTAAGCAGGCATTAAAGACTCTATTATTCTGACAGGCTTTCCCTTTTTAGAATTCTTGTTCCTTTTGCTGATGCTTATATTGCTTGTAAGCTGTGTTGTTTTATTGTTGGATTTTTAAAAATGGTTTTTAGTACGAAATTGTTTTTAGTTCTGTGTTGTTTGTATACATTGTCCTTATGCTTTTATGTAAATGGCTTTTAAACTCTGTATATTGTATTTTAACGTTTTAACTTTTGTAAACCACCCAGAGAGCTTCGGCTATGGGGCAGTATAGAAATGTAATAAAAACATTTTAAAAAATTAAGTATGTTGGTATTTCTTGGCCCTGCCCCTTTTGTCATCAGCCCCACTCACCCCTGGAATGTGGCCCCCAAGAGCTTCTCCAAAAGTGAATCTGGCCCCTGGGCTGAAAGAAGTTCAATATCCCTGGCGTAGAGGGAACCCCTACAAATCAGGACGAGAGTTTCACTAAGTGCAGAAAGTTCTGTTTCTAGGTGGATCTGAGTTCTTGCGTATATTTTTCCTAGATATTAAGCCCTGGCGTTCCCCAGAGTGTGAGGAGAGAGATCTGAGAAGAATTTACTGCAAATCCTGACCTGACATAACACAGTAGTCCTTATTCTACCTCCATGGAATAGGCGACCTATAGAACCTGGCAAGAATGTTACCCATGGTGGGTCTTGAGCCAACATTCCTGGGGTTGCTAAAGCAGGACTGATCCGGCAGTGAGACGGCTCAAGGAAGAAAGTCAAGCCAAATAAAATGTAGCACAGTTGCAGCCCATAGATTTTGATCTGGGGGCTCTGAAGCAAAAAGAGAGTGCAGCAGCCACAGCTTCTTCTACCCCGCTGCTCCCCGATTCCCGGCCTTGTGTCCCACCCTTCTTTCCCACCTTCCATAGCAAGGAAGACTCAATGTTGTACCTCACAGCAGACAGGAGGAGAGGGTGGGTGACAGGAATGGTGTGGGAGAAGCCTTCACTGCATCCTCTCTCACTGCTATGGAGTTCCTACAAAGACTAACACGAATTCAGGGAAAAGGAAGACATCCACTAGGATCTCAAACCCCCTTGACCTGGGCAAAATTTCTTTCCCAGTCTCACATATGGCTGTCGGTCAGATCCAGCAAAAAGGATACCACTGAATTTCCCAAAGGGAAATTTGTGAGAACAGGTTGGCATTGGGTATAGTGCAGTTGCCAGGTTCCCTGCTAGGAAGTGGAAAATCTACATTCAAACCCCAGCTTGGGGGTTGTGAAGTTCAAGGGATGACCTAAGGCAGGCATGGGCAGAAGATAGGCCTACATACGTTTTGACTTCAACTCCCAGAAGCCCCTGCCAGCATGACCAACAGTCAGGAATGCTGGGAGTTGAAGTCCAAAACATCTGGAGATCTACTTTCTGCACACTCCTAACATAGGGCATAAGCCACCATTAACACAGCCTACCTCAAAAGGTTGTTGTGAGGCTTAAACGCAGCTTGGAGCTTGCTGGAGTAAGGATGGGATACAGATGTGGCAAACTGTGTGTTAACAACTCCCATGTTACCAAACATCTCCAATACTTTGAAGAATCTCCCAGTACAAGTGCTTGCGTGTAAAACATCCCATTATTTTGCAGAGTTCAGCAGAACATCCACCCACAGCTCTGAGTAACAAAAGACCTACGCTTCCACAGAAGCCAATAAGACAGCACCCTTTCCAGATACTGCTGCTCTTGATTGACAGAGATAAACTGGAATCATGTATATATATATATATATGTAAAAATAAAACCAGCTGCGGTCTGCAACACCCTTCCTTCTCCCACAGCCGTTAGATGACCTACCATGACACCAAGAAACTTTCACAAACTTTCTAACTTCTGAGGGCATGAGTGTCAGCAACAGAATGCTGGCAAACACTGCAATTTCTGTGAGGGAAATGAATATCTGGCTATAAGGAACATTTTGCACAGAGCTAAGGGGAAGAAGGGCTGGAAGCTGTTGGCAAGATGTAGGGGAAAGGGGGACTGGGTGGCTGAATGAAGGGAAAACAGTGGGCTGGCAAGCATGGATCTAATGGAGGGAGGAGCAGGAGAGGTAGGGCCCTGAGAGGAAAAGCTGAGGAAAGGTGGCAGCTAAAAAAAAGGAGGGTTCCTGGGGGTAAGGGGGGTTTGCTGGCAGAGAAAGGGAAACTAACACAATGCTGGGGTTGTCATTAGCTGTAAGTTTTTAACACCTTTATTTGTCCTTGACTGCTGATAGGCCTATTATTAGTAAGATGTGCAAAACTGTACATATGCGTCTTGCTAGTGTTCCCACCGCAAGTGTAAAGCACTGATGATGTAGAAGACAAATGCCAGGGAACTGTATGCTAAGATAACACCACAAGCAGGTGTGGCCTGATTGACATGTTCACTCAAACCTCATCCCCACTCTGCCTCAGGCGAGGCTGTCATCTTCTACAATTCTATTCACACAGAACCCAACCCGTACAAATTGGGTTTTTTTAAAAAAATCTAGATTCCTTGAAACCTCTTCACTTCCTGAAGCAAATAAACAAGTACGCCGTCTCCCCCCCGCCCCCCTGAAAATAAGAAGTGGAAGAAAATGAAGAAGACAAATTCTGCTGGAGGATCTCCTCACAAATAACATTAGGAACCTCTGGGCAGGGGTGTGGAATTTTAGCTTTCTCTCTTTGTGGCCTTTGTGCAGTGCCGGCTCCAGGTCCTTGGGCAAGATGCCCTTGGGGAATCCCCACCCCCACCCCGTGTGTGGGTCCACCTCTTCTTCACCACTGCCCCTTGACTTGCCCTCTTCCTCTGGGCCCCATCTGTAGAGCCACCAAGAGAGAGAGGGGCAAAGCGAGCAGAGGCTGCTGCTCCTTCTCCTTCATCTCGCCATTGCTCCCTTGTGGAACAGGCAATGATGCAACGAGCAGCAGCGCTAGACCAGGCTCTAGGGGTCAGCACCAGGCTCTAGGTGCCTGGTCTTGCTGGGCCTTCCTCAGGCCTTAGGCTTGGCCCTGGCCTTGTCTTTCTATGGTGAGAGGTGGCAGGGGTAGTGGTGGGAGGTGAGACAGTTCATGGGGGTGTATGTGGGGGGGGGGCAGATGCATAAGAGGACAGAGGACCTGCAGCTTTCAGTTATGTAGAAGAGGGAATTTCCGGAGTCGCTTGTTACGCACCTGCTAAAATTCCCTCTTCTGCATAACTACTAAAGGTGTAGGTCCGCCGTCCCCTTTTGCATCTAGCCACCACCCGTCTTTCAAAGCTGTGGGTGTGACAAATGGAAATGTCCTCCTCTCTTTCATTCTTATACTTTCCTCCTTGGGAGTTACTATATACTGGTACCAAGGTACATATGGGTTCCCCTGCTGCTGGGAGGCGAAGGAAGATAAGGCCATCAATGGCTACTAATCATGATGGCTATGTATTACCTCCATTATCAGAGCCAGTATGCCTCTGAATACTGGTTGCTAGCTGGAGGGTGCTCTTGTCCTGCTGTGGGCTTCCCACAGGCACATCTGGCTGGCCACTGTGGGAATAGAGTGCTGGACTAGATAGGCCTTTGGTCTGATCCAGTCTGGTCCTTATGTTCTTACAACTGGCAAGATCTTGGAAACACTGGCTTTGGTGCCCAAGTATTTGAAATATGTTACCTAGCTTGGTATGCATTCAGTAAGCAAAGCGATCTGCATCAGTCTTCCCAAACCTGCTACCCTCCAGATGTTTTGGACTTCAACTCCCCTCAGCCCCAGTCAGAATGGCTAATGGCCAGGAATTCTGGGAGCTGAAGTCCAAAACATCTGGCGGGCACCAGGTTGGGGCAGGCTGATCTGCATCACTGTAAATATCACAATCTGTTCAACAGGCTGAGCTTTTGGCTCTTCCTCCCACTCATTCTCTCCCTGTGGATGGATCCCTTCCTTAGCCTTCAAGCATACCCTGTTCCTGCAGATCCCACAACCCATATCCAGCTGTAAAACCCCAAAGAGGGAATTGGAGCTAGATCAAGAAATTAAGGTGCAATCCCATGCATATTTAGAGAGAATAAAGTCCTACAGCAACCAGCATTCCCCAGCCGGTAGTTGTTGGGCTTTTTTTCTGTCTAAACATCCCTTAAGTTGCAGTCCTATACACATTTTCCTGGAAGTAAGCCTCATTGAACTCAGTGGAGCTTACTCCTCCATAGACATGCATAAGATTGCAAGGTAAAAGTGCATTTACGTCACAGATGTAAATGGATTTAGCAATACTTGTATTGTTTAATTACAACTTTATTCCATCCTTTCTCAAAGAAACTGGGGAGGGCATACGTGAATCTCCTCCTGTTTTAATGCACACAACAAGCCATGTTAAGACTTAGAAATCATAACTCGCCCAAGGTCACCCAGTGAGTTTTACAGGTGAGTCGGCATTTTAATCTAGGTTTCTGCAATCTAGTCTAACACTGTGACCTCTATACCACAAGGAGTCTCTCATTCTGTCTTTCCAGGGGACTGGAGCTTTGTGAGGTGGGCTAGGGATCTTTAGCCACAAATTCTTAGCACCCTCATCGAACTACCATTCCTAGAATCCTTTTGGGGAACCCACAATGGTTAAAAACTATATAAATCCATTATAGCAGGGGTGTAGAACCTCTTTCAGCCCCAATATGGAAAGACCTCCCCAGCAAGGCCCTCCTGGTGCCAACACCATTATCTTTTCAGTACCAGATTAAAACCTTCCTCTAACCTCAGGCGTTTGGTGGCATATAATGTTTTTAATTGGGTCCTGGGAGTTATTGTTGATTGTTAAAATTGTTTAATGTGTGTGTGTGTGTTTTCTGTTTGCATGTAAATGGTTTTTTATATTATGTACAGTATTTTATTTTTAAGGTGTTTAATCTTTGTAAACCGCATGGCTTTGGCCATGGGGCAGTATAGAAATGTAGTAATTGAAATTAAAAGAGGGACAGATTCCATTTCAGAGAAGCTCTTTGGGGTCGCATTCCAGTGGTGGGCAAGGCCAAAGGCAAAGGGGTGGGGTCAAAAATCCCAGCATATTGTAGCTTAAGGGAGCAATCCTATGGGGATTGGTGGCTGCCTCCAAACTCGGAAGTGACCATCTATCCAATGCAGGGTGGGCGGAGTGCGGTGGGGATCATAGAATAGTAGGGTTGGAAGGGGCCTATAAGACCACTGAGTCCAGAGCATGGAGGATCTTCTCCTCTGTGCTCTGGCTGCCCTGCATTTGCAGCTAGATGGCTGATTTCGGCTGTCTAGCCAGGGGACTTCGAAGCGGGGTGGGGGCAGACAACACATAGGGAGCATCATACTGGCATTTCCACACTCCCTGCCCCCGGGAACGCTGTCTTTTGCCCTGTTCCGTGCTGCCCTTCCAAGCATGGAGCCCGGGGATGATCGGCGCCACCTATGAGGCAGCGGGGAAGGCAGCGGGGAGAGAGAATGGGGAGAGAGGCAGCAGGGAGGTGGTTTTCTGGGAACCGACCTCAGAGCCCATGCTCTGAGGTCAGTTCCCCCAAACCGAACAATCCTATGGCTGTCTAGCGGCCATAGGATTGCGCCCTAAAGCTCTTACTGCCAGTAAACTAACTTAGGACAGGAAATTCAGCCTTTTAGAATAGGGAAAAATCTGCACAAAAGCAAGGAAACGACCAATCACTGGTTGGGGGGAAGGGGCATGTCCTTCTGTGGAACCTCAGAGGGTCGGATTTGGCCTTGGGCATGCAGTTCTGCACCCCTGCACTACAGCCTTACAGCTAGAAATACCCTTTGGGTTTAAATATGGTATTAGAGCTGGGTTTCAAGACTAGGCTGACTATATGTAAAGAGACTGGGGCTGGTAGCAGACCAAAACAGTGTTATGCAAAGGACTTGGGGCTTTTGTTATACAGCAACTTGCTTGCAAGGTAACCTTATTTCCTAAGAAGAGCAGCAGCCTGCGATGGCACATATGTTTGATGTGGTGCATGATGTTTGTATGATCATCATGCAAACCAAGACAACTCATCCAATTCCACTTTCTCTGGGAATGCAAGATAGGATATCTGTGTGTGTGTGTGTGTGTGTGTAATAAGTAACAGAGTCTATTTGCATGCCTGTGAGCCAACATGCATTCTTGTGTTCTTTGGTCTGGCCCATCAGCCCATTTATATTGGCACAGTGCCCCCCCCCCCCGGCCCCCTTCTAAGGTTTGCCACCTCTGCATTAGCTTCCATCACTCCACAGCGCATTGTGTAAAACACTGGAGGCCTCAAGGACCTCAAAACAACTAGGGACAGCTAAGAGATCCCAGCTGGCTATCATACTCCCAGTATTAGGCAACAAAACACCCACAGAACCACAAGCTTGGATTCTGCATTAATCTAAAATAACTACCACCTTCTCAGTTCTGTTCTCACACTTACTACAGAATTGTCACTTCACCCATAAAAATGAAAACCCACTCTTTTGCCACTGATTTATGAATAGAGTAGGTCGGTTATTGTGCGTTGAAAGGGGCATCTAAAGTACATGACTGTTAAAATCTAACATTCTAAGGAAATCCACTATATGGAATTTTTTACTTTTTGTCAGAAAATAAAACAGCTTTAGTTTGACTGGTGTGTGGAACCTCGCAAAGGGAATATCAGAGGAAGGGTGGTGGTACAAGGCCTGCAGTCTCCTCTGCATCCAAAGCATTTGGCTTTGGCAAAGAGAAGAGAGGGCAGAAACCTTAGCTGACATTGACTGTAGGTTTGGGCGTGTATGAATCAGAGCTGTGAATTCATACTGTTATCATGTGACCTACTCCCCCTCCCGGAGGGCAACAGACCTCACAGAAGAAAGAACTGAAACTATGAGAATTGTCTGTCTGGAATTGATATTCACACTGGTAAGACAATACCTTTCACGGAACTGACTTCCTGTGTGCATGGTTGAGTGCTTCCCCACGAAAAAAAAACCCACCAACACCCAAAACTTCCTGTATACACAAAGCCAGCATATCAGGAAGGTTAGGCTAAAGTTTTTCAACCCTATACCTAATATTCTATGTGCAAGACTTTTTTTTTAATGGAAGAACATTCAGTTGCGCCAACCCAACCCCTAAACCAAGAGAATTGAGTGGTACAGTCCAGAAACAGTTTTACCTACACATCTGCTGTGAAATAATTCAGAATGAAAGACAGATGGCATAACATTTAACCACTGCATTTTGACAGAAGGCCTATCATAAGATTGTACACTTAAGATATCACTTACCATGGAATAGCACTTCTTCCTTAATCCTGAAGCTATTATTTTATTATTATTTTCTAGAGTCCCTACAAAGACTAGGTAGTTTATATAAAACCAAATATAAGGCACCTGATGTGAAGTGTGCAGATAGATAGATAGATAGATATATCGTTCTCTGTTTATACATCCTCTGTAACACAGATAGCTATTTCATCCCAAAGGAAGCTCTACAGGGAGGATAGTATCCTAAAGCCATATTCATACAAATTCGTATCTGTTTTACAGTGGTTTAGCAGTTATGGCTTTCCCCCAGCCCAAAGAATCATGGGAATTGTAGTTTAACAAGAATCCTAAACATTTATAGAGAGCCCCAGCCCTTCTTGCAGAAATACAGTTCTCAGGGTTCCCTTGAGAGGTAGCATGACTATTAAACCAGTTTATGTCTGTGGTATAGAAGCGTCCTCATATGTATTCTGGGATGGCAACTCTTGAACTCAACAACATCTTTGATCCGTTACACGCTGAAGGAGTGAATCAGAGGTTAAAGGAGTTGGAAGAGATTTGACAACCCATGGCAAGACCAGGGTCTCTTCTTGACACGTCCCTCAATTTCTCTCATCCTGAGCTAAGTGATCATGTAAACTAAAACAAGGTTCTCAATGCTGCTGGGTGGAATTCAGAATCTTGCAGAGAAATACAGCATACTTTGAATGAGCTAAGACAGTAAGCAAGGACGTCTGGCAGAAATTCCCTGGAATTCTTCACTTGGGTAGTCAAAAGCTATTATTTCAGGATAACAACCTAAGGATAACATCATAAACTTGTATGAACAAGCCTTAAGGTGGTTCAGATAGACTGAATAACACAGCAGCCTGCTAAGAGACATAGAAACATTCCTTAGGCAGGAAAAAAGACATTACTGTAAACTTATTTTTATTGTTGCCTGAAGCACAGTTCTGTGCAACTTGAAAGCTTGCCAACTTGAAAAATGTGAAAGCTTACCATGTTGATGGAAAAAAAAGTTTCTGTGGAAACATTATCCTCTCCAAAAGAAGGGGCTCCTGCTCAAAGCTTACTTTTTTTAATAAGGGAGAGGTCAGGGCTAAAGCCTGCTTGGAAGTCTCTGACCTGGAAGCTCTGCGCCAGTACCTCAAGATCTGTGTGTGTTGGGGGTGGGTGGGGGAAGAAGGGCACCTGATTGTGGTTAGAGGTGAAAGAGAAGCACTCTGCACATCATCTGAGGCACTCTTCTTTATTATTAGTTCATAGATTCCAGGACTATGCCTTGAATGCTCAAGTCCTGATTCAGGAAGGCCACACCTGATGCTATCCTGATGGAACATCCTGCTGCCTAAAATGGTGGCCTAGCACAAAGTGAAGGCGGGCTTGCTCTATACCGGGTATTGCCCAAATCAAGCAGCAGGCCTTGTTCTCTTGCAGCAGTGTGAGGGTGGTGGTATTCACAGGCCTGCATAGAAGATAGCTGATTCATTTTGGCACCATGCCATGCTAGGCCTATGGAAGTACCCAAATGACTAATCTTTAAAAAAAATAAACCCACCACATGAAGTCTTTTGGGCCTACTCCATGCTAGTAAAGCAGTTTGTCCTGTCTTGCTTGTTTATGGAGAGGGAGTGTTACATTTTAATGCAATGCAATTGCACCCAACGGGTGGTGTTTACAGGGGTGCCCATTCAGTCTTGCTTGGAAACAAACAAGATGGCTGCTTCGTAGGGGAAAGCACCCTAAGGATAAAGTAGGCAGTTTCTCAAGGGTCCCTGTCCCACCGCCAGGAATAGGGAGGGTGGCCGCCAGGCCTCAAGCCAACTCCCGCCAACTTCCAGGCATGATGGAGTAGGGGGGAGGGGGACATATCAATGGGAGCGCAACAGTCCCCTCACTCACACCACAAGCTCTGCCTTGGCCTGCGAGAGAGACAAGAGAGTGACTGTCCCAGCAAGACACAGAGCTGACCCCCCCGCTTCCCACCCCACACACCCCGAACAAAAGGAGCAGCTGCCTCAGCAAATGCTCCAGTGCACATTCCGGTGGGGAGGGAAAGGAAGGATGAGTAAAAGGGGCTGTTCCAGCAACTAAGGGCTACTGATCCCTCCCTTTGGCCCCCTCCCCACCCCAACTTAGTTTTACATCGCAAGTTAGTATTGATGGGTCATTAGACCTGAGGCTCCCCCCCCCGCCCCATTCCCTTCCATTCAGTGGCAATGAAAGGGTATAAAAATGTAGGAATGGGGCGCAGGGGGAAACAGCCTCTTACAAAGTGTATGTTTGCGTGGGGGGGATTAATGGAGTGAGAACGTGGCCCTTGGGCCTCCCTCATCTCAGCAGCACCAACCCTGGAGCACCACCTCTCCCCCGCCCCCCCCCGCCGTCCGCATGGCTCTAAGCCACCTGCTATATCACCCCCCCATTCCTCCCAAAAGCGCCTTCACCCCAAATAGCCTCAGCAACCCCCCCCCGCATCCCATTTCTCCACTCCGATTTCCGTGAAACAGATTCTGCCCCCCCCCACCACACAGACTATAACTTGAGACGTCTGCCCCCCCATCTCAGTCACGGTCACGTGGCCGGGGGGGGCCGCGCGCTTAGGAGTGGTAGGGGAAGAGGGATGTAGAAAGAGATGGAGGAAATCGTCCGGGTCATTCGGGGATAACGAAGCCTGAGGCCGAGGCCGGGCGATTTCCGTGCGCCAAGGCGGTGCGCGCCCGGAGCTTGGCCCGGTGCAGTCCCACGGCCGGATGCCTCTCCCCCGCACCCCCCGCCGAAGATCGAGGCCTCGGCCGTGCTCCCCCTCCTGCCATGCACCTGCTCTGGGTGCCGGGGAGCGGGGGGGAGAGAAGAGACGAGTGGTCGGGCGGGTTTTCTGGGGAGGGGGGCGCACGGTGGGCGGGCGGACGACGCGGCGCAGCGCAGCTACTCACCAAGGCGCACGGCGAGGCGGCGCGGAGGAGGGGGCGCTCCGGGGACCCGCCGCGTCGTCGGGGCTGGGCCGGGGCGAGCAGCCTCCCCGCCAATGGGGCTCCCCCCTCTCCTCTCCTCCTCGCCTTCCCTCTCTCTCTCTCTCTCTCTCTCTCTCCCTTCCTTCCTCCCTCCCTCTCTCTCTCTCGCTCCCTTCCTCCCTCCCTTCCATTGTACGGAGCCGCAGGCAGCGGCGGCGATTTGCATTTCTGAGCCTTGCGCGGCGAGGGATTGCCCGGCTCCATTGTGCGCTCTCGCTCGGCCGGGCGCGGAGGGGGCAGCCCTGCCCCGAGGGAGGGGGGCACTGGATGTGGGGGAGAAAGGAAAAGAAGAGAGGAGAGACGCGCTAGTCTGGCACCACCTGCTCGTTCAGGCCGTGGATGGCAAAAGAAAAAACACACACACGCCCCCCGACAATGCCACGGGGTGGGCCACACTACCCTGGCACGACCAAGGACAGTTCGATCTGCTTTGCCATGGCGGGTGGCAATCAGTAGGAAGGAGGGGGCACTGGATCGGGGTGGGGGGCAGGCGGAAAAGACCGGTAGGATACAACCTTCTCCCGCAGGCCCCCTAAAAAAGAATATGCCACGAGGATGGGTGGCACTGCCCTGGCACAACGAAGTCATTGTCTGTGCGCCCTAGTGGGGGGTCACGCGGAGGGGCACAGCTTGCTCTGTGGATGGCATTTGATAGGGCCGAGAAGAAACGGGACATACATAGCTAAGAATTCGCCACCCCGGCAGGGCCAAGCAAGCAGGGCTCTCGTGGTTAAGGGCCGCTGGTTTGGGGAGGCTGCTCTGGCCTGCCTCAGCCTGCTCTGTTGAGCCGGGAGGGGGCAGAGCACGGGAGAAGCAGGGCACCATCTTGGCACAGACAAGCATTGTCTGCTCTGCTGTACGCTGGTGGGTGGGAGGGAAAGAATCAGCCTGGTGCAGTCTGCTTTTTTGGATGATGAGAGTGTCATTGGCAGGGGAAAGAGGGAGGGCAGTAGAACAGTAGCTTGGCATAGCTAGGCACAGGCTGGCTTTGTCTGTTCTGCTGTGCCATGATAAGAGGGGAGGGGGGGAAGCACAGGATTATTGGCATGACCAGTTTGGCAGAACCTAGCCCTGTCTACATAGCAGTTTCATGGTGGAGGAAGGCGCTGTCTGGAAGCCTGGTCTGCGGTGCAGTTCAGATCCTGGCACTGTGAACCATTTTCTGTACTGCTGTGACAAAGCGGGGGGCTGCCCCCTGCCATTATTTGCTCCCTTGGATTATGGCAGCAGGGCAAAGCGCTACCCTGCCGTTCTCTCCGCATGATGGCAGGGGATCATATGTTACTGTTGAGCAAGAGTCAGGCTGTGCCTGCTCTACCAGGCCACGTTGCTGAAAGCCGGGCCGGGAACATTGGTCCCAGGCACAAGGCCTGCTGGAAGGGCCTCTCACAGTTGCTGTTCAGCCACTCAGGTCAGTTCAGGAAAAGGGGTAGGAATAGGAACATTCTGGTTGCCTAGCAACTACAGGTCAGCTTTTTATCCACCTCCTGCTTAGGCCTCTTGAGAGTGGGAAAGGGAACACACAAGCCTATAGGACAGGAAAGCAGACGGGAAGGGGACACGTTAGCCTGGCGCTATGTCGCTCCTCTCCCCCCAGATTGTGTGTGTGTGTGTGGGGGGGAGGCTCTAGCGAGGTCAGGCAAAAGGGTAAATGCCAGTGTGATCGCAAGTTCCCTGGTTTGGGGGGGAAGGGAGGGGTCAGTAGGCTCACTGAACACACATAGATGTAAATACATTAACAACCTAACCCTAACCATGCTTCCTCAGAAGTAAGTTCCATTTATTTCAGTGGGAATTATGTCCAACATAACTGCAGCCTTGAAACAAACAACCAATGCTTATAAAAAGGATTGGTTGAAGACGGCCGTTTCTCCATAACAGCCCCCACCAAGTCAAGGAAAAATCTAGAAAGCTGGGAGTAAAATGTTGACCCAATATTAAAAGCCAGATACAAAGCAACCTACCAGAACCCATGACCTCACTAATTATATTCCACTTCAAACTGATAAGGTAGTGATGGGAGAGCACAAAATACAGTAACCTCTACAGCTGAAGAACAGAAATGACTAATCCAGTTCAGCATGCTTTTTATATAAAATAAGGTCTTGTTAGACAAACCTGACTGATTATTTTGACATGATTACATGTTTGACAAAGGTAACCATTAATTTACAGAGACCCAAGGTGTTTGCTTAGTACCTTATGATCGCTTAGGTTCATGGGCAGCACTAGCTAAAAACCACTCCTCAAATGGGTTAAAATTAGCATGTTTCCATTATATTTGTTTTCCTGTGAACACCTGGGCCTGAACAATCAATCTGCGCAGCTTGCAGATTTTAAGACACCGCACATTTCAATAAAATGACATTTTACCATTCAGACTTCTCTCACCCAACATTTTTATAGCACTCTCTCTCCCCAGCCTGCAATGCATCTACAGCCCCTCTTTGGAGAACCCTATTTGATGGGAAGACTGCAATAGTCCCATATCCTACTGTACTGGGGCTTCTGGCTCTCCTGAGATCAACCTCAATTCAAGCTCCAGAACTCTTACTGTATATCCTTCCTCACCTTTTCCCTGGTATATAACACTAAAATAAATTGTAGTAATTTGAAGCCAATATAGGTGAACAGTTGCAGGTGCTGTAAAATACAGGTTTGGAACTTATTGTTTGTTGCTCTTGTGAAAACTCAGTTTTCTACCAAAATCCTCTGAATGTTGAAGCTGAATCAATCAGGGCTAGATCTCACAAACAGCAGATGGGGTGGTTAATTTGTGTCTGGATTGTTTGCTTCAGGAGGGGGCTCCCTGAACTTAAGGTGCAATCCTATGCATGTTTAGACAGAAAAGGGAATGCAGTGAGTTGTAGGATTTTTTTCCTTTCTAATACACAGAACTGCCTCAATTACATGAGGGTAGGATTTAATTGCAACAGGAGTGCATGGGAATGGAATGTTGAACCCTCTCCCCAAGAGCTTTTCACAAGCCACAGTAACTTTCATTATTGGAGCTCATTTGAGAGCCAAACTAGATGTTACACTTAATAGTGTAGTTAGTTAGCAACCATGTCTTGAGTTTTAAAAAGTGTAATACTAGGCTTGCGGTGGGGGAATTTTCATCAGGACCACATTACATGGGAGGGGAGGTGGAACCCTTCCTTCCCCAGCTGCAGTCCTGATAAAAGTTCTCCCTGTGCGCGCACACTGCAATTAGTCTTAGGAAAAAAGCTTCCATTGCCACCAGTTGGAGCTTTTTTCCTAATTTGCAGAGCAGGGAGGTAATTTTAATCAGGAACATGGAGACTGGTTAAACCTTCTGACAGACTTTTGTTCTGATGAAAAGGGGGGGGACATACCTGGTTTTTGTTTTGTTTTTTAAACCCAAACACAGTCGCTAACCATGCAAATTACAGTCATTCTGGTTCATCCCTTTAAGAAGTGCCCAGGGAGAGAACGTGCAGGGAGATGAACCAGAGGAGGGGGGAGGGTTCTTCACTTCTTACCTGTCTGCCCCTTTTGCTGTCAATACACATGATAGGGACTTAAATGCACAGAAATTCCATCATGTCTAGCTGGTCTGCAAATGGTACAGCTCAGACACAGCTTACAATCACACCTGCACCTTTGTGAGAACTAAGCTTAATTTGTGTCAAGTTTGCCAATTTGGAACTGCTTTTCTATGTTGTAATTTTCCTCCAGTGGTTTAGCGCAAAACATAGACTAGCATCAGTCCCATCAAAAAGTGGTTATAAATAGAGGAATTAATTTTAATCCTCCCCCCAAAAGCAAGGGTGGTGGTGGTGAGCTCACAGGTCTTTAATGGAAAGGTGTGTATGCGCGCGCACGCACACACACACAAACTGTTAAAATCCGTGGGAGCTGATGAGGACTGGCAGCCCAGTACTTCAAAATAGTGGAGGAAGAGGTAATAGGCTGCACAGTTTACCCTTCCAGTGTCATGTGTGAAAATGCTCACAAATCATGTCTGCTTAAATGATAACCAGTCTCAGGAACTTCGCCTACTTTGTGCACCGCTCTGACATTACAAAAGAGTCTTCCATCATTACATCTTCTTGCATCTTTCAAAATCCCCTTCTTGTGTGTGTGTTTTTAAAACAGCAGAGTCCACTCACAATTGGATGCATCCATAGTTCATTCCCTTTGAAATAACTGAAAGACTAGTTATTACTTAAGACGCACTGATTTAAATGGGAACTAAGCGCAAATATCTTCGTATAGATCCAACCCAGTGATTTTACTGTCTACTTTTCATGTGGGCAGGTGGTTGTGCTACTCTCATATGAGAGGGCCCAGGTCCAAATCTTAGAGAAGATCTGTCAAAGGAGACAAGATTAGCTGAGCAACTCAAGTTACTGAATCATAAAGAAGTACGTCCTTTGTATCCAATAGAAGAGCCAGAGTGGACAAAAAGACCACAAAATCCATCAGCAAATCCCAAATATAGCAACATTTGTTAGCTCTCATAGATCTATTCCCACAATCCAGCTCACAATACACCACAGTGAAAAAGACAAGCACATTCGCTGCAGAAAGGTGTTTGTGAGCTTCAACAAATAAGCCAAGCCATATGCTACAGGGGGAAACAAACACTCCCCGGGGCCTCTTTAGTTTTTTCACTCACAAACTTTTTCGCATGGGAATTGCTTTTGTACAAATGCTTCCCCCTGATGACAGCAATGTGATATCAATACTGCGTGTGGAGTTTTATCATCTCAAAAACAAAGAGAAAGATCCAAGCAGAGGAGAAAAAAAAACCCTCCATATTCAGCAGAATTGTGGTACAGTCCTTCTCCAGCTCTATGCCCTCAGACTGCATGTGTGTGGATTTGGGGGGCAGGGGAGGTGTCACTTGACCAAATACTCTTGCTTGTCAAAATTCCCTGCACATAAAAAATTAGCACACGTCAATGAGACAGCTAAGCTAAAACCATTCTCCTTGACACGCTAATTTTCTATGAGTTGGAAGGTGGGTTTTCCCCCCTATGTGGGGAAGCATCCAAACATGTGTCCCAACCCATCTGCATTCTAAAGTGGTACAGTCCCAGGACAGCTGAATCCTGTGAACTTCTGCAGCACCTTCCATACTACCGTATCAATCCTTTACTCTCATATAGCTGTACAGAGCTTCCGATTCAGCTGGAGGGGCTACTTCTGAGTGCCTTCTTTAGATGAGGGTGGTTTTACATCCTATAGTAATTACCTCCCCCATCATGCAAAAGCAGACGCACCTTTCTCCTCCTTCTTTTCCTCTTGAGTTAACCTGGATGTGGTTGAGGAAGTGCATCCTGTAGTTGCCTAGCAACTGCAGCCCAGATTCTTCCTTTCATCTCCCATCAGACTAAGCAAAATAACAATTGGTCTAGAGAATGCAGCTGTGATCAGAGACGGGGCACCAAGCAAAGGCGCACTTTGAGACACTTTGGTCATCACCCCTATTTGATCATCAGTGGAGCAGGACTGACTGCAGAATTCCCTCCTCCTGGTCCACACCTCAGTTGGGCCAATACGGAGCTCCTTGGTTTGGCCTTCTTTGCCTGGAATAACAACCCTTCTCACCACCAACAGCATCAGCTTGCCCAAGAATCTCCAGTAATTTTGCAGCCCAAGAAAATGGTGGAAAAGGCACTGGATGGGTACTATCAGGCAGGACAGAGCCATCCTAGGGTAGGCCAAGTCTGGATGTTCCTATGGAGTGGCAGCAGAGTGGGGTGCATGGGAGAACCATCAGCCAACTTAGCGGAGCAGGCCACAGTACTGCTGGACACAAGTGCCCATTCATGCTTCCATCCCCCCTCCAAGGTTCTGTGGGGCTCAGACTGTTCTGTTCCCAGAGTCCCTGGGGATTGAGTCCTGCCTTCCATGACTGCCTGGGGAGAAGAGCTTCCGATGTAGGCTCCACACCCAACGCTGCAAAAGAAACGGACAGATGAGCATCCAGATACAGAGAAAGACACCATGGCGCTTAAATAGGTTTGCTGGCTACCCATCACCATCAAGCTTCTAGCCCTCATGTTTATATTTTACACCAGAATCCCTGGCAACCCATTCTGGCCTTGTGAAATGTAATGTGAATTTTAATCCCTCTGACAGGAACAGAATACAGCTCCTACCATCCTGAAATAATAAAACTTAGAAGTTTGTAGCATTTTTTTTAGTATTCAAAGCATTTCCCCTAGATTAGGGGTGGGGAACCTCTTTCAGCCCATGAGCTGAATTCAGTTTTGAGACATTCTTCGGGCTGCATTCCAGTGATGGGTGGGGCTGAAGGTGAAAGTGGCAGGCCCAAAGGCAAAAGGGGTGAGGTCAAAAATACTAACTTATTGTATCTTAAAGCTCTTACTGGCACTAAGCCTTGGGAGAGGCATTTCAGACTTTTAGAATGGGGGGAAATGGCTCAAAAGGCAAGAAACCATGCAACAATTGGTGGCTGGGGGAAAGGGGCTGAGGGAAAGGGGGTATAGCCATCTGAGGAACCCTGAAGGGTCATATTGGTACCCCAGAAAGGCCATATTTGGCCCCTGGGCCTGAGGTTCCCCACTCCAGGCCTAGATTGTCTCCATGATTCTTAACACAACCCTGCAAGGTAAGTCAATATTAGTTGTCCCATATTGCAGATGGAAGGATGAGGCTGAGAAACAGGGGCTTGACTAAGGTCACCCTATGTTCATGCCCAAGGTGAAATTTGCATCACTGACTTCCCAGGTCACACCGTTAGCCATGACTTCACACCAGCTCTGTAGGCACGTGGTGAATTCTGAACAGCAGCAATAATGTAAAGACAAGTGGGTGGCCAGTGGGAGTGGCACACAAGACAGAGAGTAGTTGCAGGATGGTGAAACACACAGATAAAAAAAGCTCCTAGACACAGGATCACACATTTAACAGGGATGAAGCGAACTCCTTGGACAAGGAAGCATCCCTGGAAATAAGAGATGGAGAGAAAGACATGTGGTAATGCTATGCGCTGCGCTTCAGGGGAAAGGGGGACAGCAGGAAGCAGGTAAAGGGGCAGGGTGGGGGGGGTTGCACAAAGGCAGAGAAGTTTGGCGTGGGCGCTGTACCTGGCCGCCATGGCCTCAGAGTGGGGTCACTGGTTCGCCGGCAACGCCAGAGCTCTGGCAAATAAAGAAAACATATAGAAGCCATCAGGGATGGCATGGTGAACCCTGGAGGGGAAGGGTGGGACAGGAGAATCATACCATTTTGCACACATGTACACGCGCACACACACAGAGAGTTCTGTTCAGGCAAACACATGGTCACTGGGCTACCAGCCCCTAACCCAGAAGGGTGTGCCCCTGGCCCCTTTCATAGCTATGTGGCAGGGACAGGTTTAACAGGGGAGGGCTATGTAGGTATGAGAGGCCTAGGGGCACCCTTGCAGAAAAGGCATTTCACGAATCTTTGTGCCAATGTATATATTAAGCAGAATCAAGTGGTGACGTCTTCCCTGCACTGTAACACTTCAGGCTAGAGGTGTCTTGATGGGGGCAGAGTGCCCCGTGGGTATGGGGAGGAGAACCTCACTTTTATAGGGAACTAGCATATAACAGGGAGATATCTGGGCTGAACCCATCTCCTTGATATGCTTGCGTTTTTTTGACGGATGGTTTGTTTCTTTCAATGGACGAGCATTCAAACAAGGAACTTCCCCCTCTGCACCTGCAGCCTAAAATGGTAGAGTCAAGGAAAAGGTTGGCCATGCGATTCTAATGGCTATATAAACAGGCTCACACACCCTCGCCAGAGAGCCATTTAGCACAGAGCACACTCACCGACTGGTGGTGCCCCAAAGCAGAGCTGCTGCCGGGCAAGGATCCTCTTCCCTGCCTAAGTGGTTCTTGGTGGCTTGGGGAGGCTCCGTCGAACTCAGAGGTCTCAGCTAATGGGAACAGAAAAGATGCTGTGGGTGAGCGCAAATGGTAAGCGGCAACTCCCTGAGAAGATGGAGAGGGCAGCAGTGAACGCACCCCTTGGGATGGGCTTCACATCCAGGTCCCATTCCTCTTCCTCAAAGTGGCCAGGCAACGACAGCCCAGGAGGGGGCCCGGGGCCAAGGCCAAGAGGGGCCAAGCGCTGGGGAGGGCAGGAGGAGATGCTCATCGAGACAGCCGGATGGGCAGCTGAAGAGAGTTGGGGAGAGAAAGAGAGGAACATCCAAGGCGTTCTTCTTTCAAAGCTCCTCCCTGGCCTATCAGTATCCCCCCAGCAGAATTCTCCCACCTTGCTAAGCAGAAATGTCATTCTACACAACCCTCTTTCCTGCTTTTCTTCATGTCATGCTGACATGGACAGCAGCAGGCAGTATAGCAGAGATTATTTAGAGGGCCCTGCTTCTGTACCATCCATGCACACTTTAAAACCGGAGTGGGGAACCTCAGGTCTGCAGGACAAATCCGGCCCTCCTGGGTTTCCCATGAGGCCACGCCCCTTCTCCTGGCCCCACCCCTTTCCCACCACCAATTGTTTGCTATTTTCCCTGCTTTTGTGCATTTTTTTCTGTTCTAAAAGGTTGAAATGTCTCCCCTAACGCTTTGTTACTGGCAGTAAGAGCGTTAAGCTAAAATATGCTGGTATTTTGTGGTTTTGGCCCCAACCCCTTTTTCCTTTGGCCCCAACTGCCCCTGGAATGCAGCCCCTGAGTGCTTCTCTGAAACTGAATATGGCCCTTGGCCTGGAAGAGGTTCCCCACTCCTGCTTTAAACACAGGAGCACATTCTCCATATTTTCCCCACAAAGAAGGATCGTGCTCATCAGAGATGTTATGCAACAATATCCCAGAATTCTCCTCTTCTTTCCCTTCTATAGAGGAAACAGACCTTCCTCTCAGTGGCCGACAGAAGCACCTCAAGATGGGGGAACAGGCCATACTGTGGTACTATTTTGTTCAGGAGTAAGGAGTACCTGAGAGACTGCCTGTCTCCACGTATGCCTACCCGTACAGTGAGATCTTCATCAGAAGCTCTTCTATGGGTTCCCCCGCTAGCCAAGGTGCAGGTGTTGGTGGTGATTAGGCAAAGGGTATTTTCAGTGGTGGCACTCTGACTCTGGCATGCTCTCCTGCCAGGGAGGCTCACCTGGTACCCACTCTGAAATCATTTCAGTGCCAGGCAAGGACATTTTTTATTTTCCCAGACTTTTAACTCTTGCTGATCTGTTTTATTTTGTGCTGTTTTGATGGATTTTTGTTCTTTAAGCTTACCTATTGACTCCATGTTATTGTACTTTTAATTGGTTTTAAAAAATTATAAACCATGCTGATCACTCTAGCTGAAAGGTAGGATCCACACTTTCAAAACAAAACAACCATTTCTCACTGGGGAGGAGTTTATGCTCCTGGCTCCTTCCTTACACATTCTCTCTCAATGAGAATGGCAAAGTGCCTTCAGGGTTTCTTAAAATGAAGGAACTGTTTGCACAAACACATCCCTGAGATCAGCCTCGCCATATGGGGCATCCGCAACCACCATCTCTTAAGACATCCTCGTACCCTGTCTCCACAGCAGTTGGGCTATAACGTTTGTCCATTGATGCTTGACCTCAGCAGAGGGTGCCTGCAGTGTGAAAGCCTGCCGGGCTGATCCTCGTCCAAACCACAGCTCAAAGCGTAGCCCGCTAGGCCCCACACTCTCCGTCAGCCCCATGGAAGCTGTCTGTGCAGAAAAGAGAACAGGTTTGGATAGAAATTCCATTTGGGCCACTTACAACAGAAAGTAGAAAGTCCATGCGCAACACTGAGAAGTGGGCAGAGTAGAAGAGAGACCATTCCTACTGCAAAGGGCAACAGGAGAACCAGAAGAGGTCCCAAATACAAAAATGTGCACCCATATAAAATTCCATCCTCTGTTCCCACCTGGGGTTATAATTTTAGCCCCATGTGTCAGGTTAGCTATTAGCGACCTAGCCAGTCCTACCACCACACACACACACTTTGTATTTTTCTTCCCAGTGTATAATGCTGCACACATCTATCTTTGCCGAATGCGATGTTTCCTTACAGCCCAATGCTCCGATACATCACCATCTTCTTCCATTGTACTCCCAGCCACCATTGTGCATGCAACTCCTCCCAGCTTTGTGTCATACGCAAATCTGAAAAATGTGTGTATTCTACCCGACAGGTAACAACCCTAGCAATTCCATGCTGGCTAATAATTCCATTCACTCTGAGCTGCAGGAGCCCCTCCAACAGTACAGCCCCCAACTCCAGGAAACGGAGCTACCCCCATGATGGTCCCACTGCCCACCTGCAAGGCCTGTTTGCAGACGTAGCCACCCTCAGCTCCCTTGCACTTGGTGAAGAGCAGCAGCTGCTCAAAGAGGAAGATGTGCCGCTGGCACTTGCGGCGCCCGCACACCAAGGTGAGCTCGCCACGGTGTAGGAGCGGCCC
The DNA here is from genome assembly GCF_057233095.1 of Heloderma suspectum. Classification (NCBI taxonomy): domain Eukaryota; kingdom Metazoa; phylum Chordata; class Lepidosauria; order Squamata; family Helodermatidae; genus Heloderma; species Heloderma suspectum. The sequence goes on along the minus strand of NC_139463.1, from coordinate 86,353,740 downwards.
CTGTTCCGACAGTTTCACCTGCAGGGACGACAGCAGCTTGATCAGAGTCGTGAGGCTGATGATGCCCTCCCCGCCAGCTCCAACGGAAGCAGCAGAAGCGTCCACTCGCCCCAATTTGCTCCCACTCAAGTGTACCCAGAACTCTGAACAAAGATCTCACAGTGAAGCCAGAGCAAAATCTGGCAATAGGCCCACAGTCCGACAAGCACCAGAGAACAGGATAACTTGGTTGGGTGCGGGGCAGAATTCAAGGGAGGAAGTGGCCCGCACATAGCTAAGCAGCAGGGGGGCATGCAGTGCCGCATGCCGAGAGCGCCCATGCGCTCACCTCGCAGCCCCGGATCTGCTCTGCGGCCAGCAGGTCCCGGCCTCGTTGCTCCTGGGCCTCCAGCAGTTGCTGGGCCTCCTGCAGGGCTTGGCGGTCAGGCCCCCGTTCAAGCTCACATTCATGCAGCAGCTCACTGAGGAAGCGCCGGTACCGCTCCAGCTGCTCCAGGGGCACGCGCAAAGTGCGGGCCACTTGCCCATCCTCGCGCAGCTCCACCGGGCCCTTCTGTGGGAAGAGAGTTGAGTTTGTAGAGCTGGGAGGGAAACTCAAGAGGCCGGGCACTCTGTCTTTTGTCCCTGCTCCACCCACCTGGCAGGAAACCAAGGAACCCTGTCTCCCGCAAGTGAGGAGGAGGATCCCCACAGATTCCAAAAGACACAACACACAGAGGCCAAGCTCCTTAGAGCAGGGGTGCACAATTGGCACCTCCCCAAGGCCTTTACTGCAGTCCCCACAGGATGCCCAGTCCCCACCACCACCGAATCCCCCAGCCAGAGATCCTCCTATAGATCACTCTTTCCCCGCCACTGCTAGCAGCAAAGAAAGAGCAATCTGTAAGAGGATCTCTGGGGGAGTGGGTGGAGAGAAAGCTGTATGAGAATTGCTGTGTGTGTGGGGGGGGGAGGTGTGTGCACACATGCACATTTGTGTGATTCTCTGTGTGTGCACACGTATGCGTGTGCTTGTGGCCCCTGAGCCCATATCGCATGTGGCCCTCGCATGTTGCACACCCTGGCCTTAGTAACAGCTGGCTCATCAGACTCATGGTTAAAGACTTGTGTCTTGGGGCTGCTTCTTTCTGTGCTCCTCTGCTCCAGTGTGAGCATTCCAGTTCAAACCCAATTCAGTGGGTGAAAAGAATCCATGATGAGGCAAAGTAGTTCCTTTAACATCCAGCATGTGGTCAGTCTTGCCCACCTAAAGGTCAAAGTTAAGCTCCACCTCTGCATTCCCTGGAGCTGCAGCTCGTACCTTGCTGGCGGTTCGAAGCCAAGCTAGGGCAGCTTGGAACTTGTGGTGGTCTTTGACATAGGTGGCGTAAAGCTGAAGCTTCTCTCCCTACAGGTAGGAAAGAAAAAGAGGTCCCCTCACTCATCCACAACCTAGCAGGAGCCAGGACAACTGTCTGCTGCAATGGAATAAAGCAAACTCTTACAGCATGTGTGAAGAATTATTCCTTCTCCTTCCCCATTCTGCCCCATTTTTTTTTTACAAATGGAAAAGTATGCCCTGGAAGCAAACACCAAGGACAGAATTGCCACCTCTCCCCTCCCCACCTCGGCCTGGCCCTGCTGCTGTGCCTTTTAACAGTAGTCTGACATGCTTTAATTAAGCCATTACCCATCGCTTTATTTCTATGCCAGGAAAAGCTTCACCTGCTACATTTCTGTGTGCCAGGCTATTAAAGGCACAGGAGCAGGGCATTAAAAATGGCAACACTTCCAATGGAGGATTTGGCCCCTGGCCTGAATTTCTGCACCCCTGCTATTGCAGAGCAGGGCTCTGGCTGCAAAAGGGAGATTTTTGCACAAAGGCACACCTGCCAACCAACCAGAAAGAAAATCAGCCGGGTTTGTATTTTTGCTTTTTAAAAATGATCCCCATGCCTTTCTCTCTTTCTCTCTCTCTCTATTTATTTAACTGTGCAGCTTAGGTAGTGAAGTTATATGGCTAATGGTGCAATCTTATCCATGTTTAGACAGAAAAAACATCCCACAACTCTCAGCATTCCCCAGCCACCATGGCTGGCTGGGGAATGCTGGGAGTTGTAGGACGTTTTTTCTGTCTAAACATGCATAGGATTGCACCCTTAAACTGCTAGGGTTTGCCCCCAGATGCACTCTGGGCTCCACCCCCACCCTGGAATCAGACATTTTTATTTCAAGAGCTGGCCATAATGTAGGTGCTTCCAGATGGAGGGCTCCTAGCTTTAACAACCAAAAAGCACTGTGCAGCTCTTCTGCCTTTTCTGGCTGGTAGGAGACAAAGATGGAAGAAGTGGTGGGAAAGCGTGGCAGGGCTACAAATAGAAGACGTGTCTGGACCTCCTGTAAAATTCTGTGATGAGGCAGGGCAACGGCACCACAAAAGCCCTGTCTGGAACCACCCACAGAGGGTGGAAACCTCTGTGTGCAGTGGGGGTACGCACTGAATCTATTTTACCTTGGGACGATTGTCATCTGTGCTGCTGATACGCTGAAAATTGGGGACATTTACCTTTTCCAGGCAACTTACTACCCGTCGTCCCCCTGGAAAGGTAGGATCAGAACAACATACTTTGAAGGAAATTCCAGCAGCCACCTCTGAGTGGAGCAAGCAACCAAAGGGTTGCACGTACAAGCTGAGAGAGAATCAGAGAGGACTTAAGCAGCACTTATTTCTAAAAGGACAGGTGCCGGGTGTAAGGTCTGTGGGGGAGCCTTGCTCTCTTCCCTGAAAAGCCTTACTGACCATTGCTAGATGTGCTGATATGGCTACAGTGAATCAGCGGTTGGCAAAAAGGAACTCTACACATGTTCGGAGGTGCTCTCTTTCCCCTTATCACTTTACATATTTCAGAGAGTCGGCCAGAGACTTGGAGGGCTAAGCCACAGTCACAAATGGAACCTTGCAGTGAAGGAGGCTATGTCAGTGGACGTGAGAAAAAAGGAGAAGGGGTGGTCCAGGAAATGCCTGGTATGGGAAATGAGCACCAGCATGCAGCGAGGTGGAAGGGACCGTGATATTAGTTGTGTGTGTGTGGGGGTAGCACTCACGTGGCGCAGGAAGCAGCCCCCAGAGCGTGACGGGTGGCTCATGCATCCCTCCAACTCGCTGAGGAAGCAGCTGGTGTGGAAGGCCAGCAGCTGGTCCCGTGTGGCCCGGAGAGCGCTGCCCAGGCATCTCAGCTCAGCTGGCCAGGGCTGTGCCCCGGGCTCCTGGGACAGAGAGAGGGGCTGGGCAAGGGCACCCACGTACTCCCGCTCGCATTCCAGCAGCTCAGCCAGAAGCTGTTGCTGGACCCTGGGGAGAAAGCGGGGGGGGGGGGAAGATGAGAGATCACATTGCAAGCCACTCAGCCCTGCCTGGATGATCTGGAGTGGGTGGGTGCACCCTGCAAGGTAAAGAAGGGAGGGTCCAATGCACCTGGCGGTACAGTACTCCAAGCCTTCCCCAACCTGGCACCTTCCAAATGCATTGGACTACATCTGGAGGGCACCAGGTTGGGAGAGGTTGGAGGACTAGTTAGCAGATAAGCTAGGGGCAGATTTTGGATACCACAGAGAGAAGGTGAGGGTGTCAGAGTGAGGGACAGGCATATCTGACCCATGAGGCTCAGCACACCAGCACTGTCTCCTCCTGCACAAGCTCCGTGGGAATGAACACAGTATGGTTCTTGCACAGCCCCCATGCGTATTAACAAGGCTTGCGTAGGAAAATGCCCTGGTGGCCCGCACCCCAGGTTAACGAGCAGGAAGGAGCAGTGCCATTTAGATGTTCTTCAACAAGCACTGGAAATATCTTGGGCTGGCCCTGGCTGTACAGCTAGGTTCTTCGAAGAGGGAAGTGTTCAGACTCCTGTCGTCTCAGCCTCCCCCCTGCAACCATACCCCTGAGTAACAACAGAGCATAGGATGGAACCCCCTCTCCCTCCTGCCTCCTGTGTCCTCCTCCCCAACTCACCCAAGGCAGCGCCTTCTTTCCGTGCGGGGCGTGGCCCCCCAAGGTGTTTCAGCCACGTGGGTCCCACTATGACCCAGCAACACGTGCTCACGGGGAGAACAGCTCCGATCTGCCAGCTCACGGCTGCTCACCTCCAGGCCGCGGATGTGTACGCTGGGGCGGCCTGGGTCGCTCAAGGCCCGCAGTGCCAGGGGGGAGGCGGGAGACAGGGGGGTCTTGGGGCTGGCGGGAGGGGCCTGCTTCTTCTTGCCGCTGTCCAGGGCATTGCGCTGAGTGGGGGAACAGCAAGGGGAGGCCTTGGGGCTGGGGTGGGCCTGGAAGAGAGAGGTCAGGCTGCAAGAGGAGCCAAAGCGGGCCCCCAGCCCCCAGCCGTGCTTGGCCGAGGAGGAGGCGCTGATGCTGCACGCCCGAGGCCGTGGGGCAGAGCCAGCTTCTGGCGCAGCCTGCATCTTCCCTTGGGACATGGGGCTCTGTAATAGTGTCCTCTCCAGGGATGCCCCCTCAGCCAGCCCCTCAGCTGGCCTCTTCTCTTCCATGCTGTCGCCAGCAGTTGTCTGCTGCTGAACCTATATGGGAGGGAGGGAGGGAGGGAGGGAGGGAGAGAGAGAGAGAGAGAATCCCTGGAGGATCCCACTGTTTTTGTAGCCACTGAACCCATTCCACTGTAATCTTTTGGGATTGCCAACTCCTTTAGCTTCCGAGGGGGGACATTCAACAGGTGCAGATACCCCCATCACGACATCTCCACATACATGCACGCCACTGAGGTATTTCATTAGATATGTACCCCTACTCTCCTCCTCCTCCTCCCCCTGCAATGCTTTTGCCACAGCCTGCCAGCTCCTGCCTCCTCAGAGCTACAGCTCCTACCATTGCACCCTTCCCAATGCCACTTCCAGCCGAGGCTGGTGGCTCCGATGTCAGTAGGGTGGTGAATCTGCTCTGGGTTTCAGTCAGAACTCTAAGGGAGCTATAGCTCCCTTAGAGTTCTGACCCGGAGCGGATTCACCGGCCCACTGATATCGGAGCCTCCAGCCTCCACTGGCCATTATCTCCAGCCTGAGGAAAACTAGGCCTTCTGAAACAACAGCCTGTACAGCCCCACTCATCCCTTTCAGCAGTCCCAGCAGAGTCAAGACTTTAGGAAACCATGAGCCTCCAATCTTTATAGGCATGTTACCAGTAAGAATCGTTTTGGGGGCCTGGCACCTCTCCCTGACATTCCACACAAAATATCTGCCTGGTTTCCCCTGGCTTCATTTTTAGATTTCAGCTCCCACAGTGGGCCTGCCCGAAGTGCTTCCTCTGCCCATTTTTAAAAAATTACAAGTAGGGAAACTTAACTACGGGTTCACCAGTGCCAGCTCTGCCAGGGGCTCCAGGGCCCCAGCTTCCCCATGGAAACACAGCAAGACGCCTTAGGGATTACCTGTGTGTTTTCCTGCTCCTGCTGCAACACCTCCAGGCGCCGGTTGCTGAGCTGGACAAGCCCGTGCAGGGCCTCATCCACCTCTTGGTAGAGCCTGGTGGCCACTACGGCCTCCGTACTGCAAGAAGAAAAACACCGGGTCACTCGGGGGTAGCTCCTCCCTGTGCAAAGTGAGGAGGGAATGAGCTCAGATGGGCCAGGATAACGCCAGTGAGGGCCTACTTGGTCGTAATTAATTTATGGGCCTCTCCAGGAGACAAAGACACCCCCCCGCCGCCATTTTCCATCATATAAGAAAAGAAACCTGTTTTTGGGGGGGGAGGGAGAAATTGTCCTCCCTGGACCGGATGATGTCAGTGGGTGAAGCCACACTCACTGGCATCATCCCCCCCCCTCCAATTTTTCCTTTCTCCATGCTGAGAGAAGCATGAATTCCATGCCTCTTTCAGCATGGAGGAAGAGACTCTGTCGGTGCTGGGAAAAGCAGCCAATCTTCCCAGTGCTGGCCATCTCCCTTGCTTCATGCCGCAGTTGCCGCAAGCAGTTGCTTGTTGCCACAGAGCAGCTTGTGCCACACGAACAAACTCAGAGGGAACAAACTCAGAGGGAATGGGAAGAGCAGCTGTCTGAGTCTCCCGCCACCCACATCCCTGGGAGGGAGAGGGTGGACTCCTCCAGGAGGTGGGGCTTAGAGCCCTGGAGGAATCCAAGGAGGCTCTGTGGGCCGGATGAGGCCCACGAGCTGGAGGTTCCCTTCCCATGATATAATGGAATGTTCTTCAAGGCAAAATGTCAACATGTGCAAAAGGAATATTCTTGCTTGGGGGTGTTTTAAGAAAAGTTTGGATAAGCTTCTATCTGGAATTCTTTATGCACAGGACATTCTCTCTGGGAAGCAGGGGCGGGGCGGGGCGGGGGGGAGGTAATGACCCTGACAATTCAAAGGCTGCCAACCCATGCACCAGGGCTACTCCCAAGGCGTTTTACTTGAACAAGTTTGACGAGAAGGTTGCTGCCTCCCCACCTCCACCCTTGTGTCTTAGGGACAATCTGCAGGTTACATGCAAATGCACCCAACAATGCCCCAAATGGACTCTTTTTTGTTGTTGTTAAGAAAAGTTACTTTGTGAGGCTGCCATTTTAAGTAAAGCAAGTAGTGGGGGAGTGGAAGGAGAAAAGAAGCAATGAGAAGGGAGTGCTTAACTGTTAACATGTTTTTCTGCTCCAAATTGCTTCCACGTTTGTGAAAATGTGGGATAAAACTGTAATTCATAACTTCCCTTTTACCACAGCGGCTATACCCCACATAGCCAACGGAAATCCTTTCCACTGGATCGACAAGTTGCTAAGCTTCCTTATGGCCCCCTAAGCAGTCACGAAGCATCACCTCCCGATACATTAGCTGATCACACTGGAGGATTAATTCAATGTGCAGGAGGCTTAATTGAACAACACTGAAGTGTACTGTGTGATTTAAAAAAAAATCATCAGGTGGTGGTCTTGTTTTATGTAACTTCGCTGAGAAACAGCAGCTCTGGAGGAAGTTCCTCTAAAATGCCAAAGAATTAAGTAAATAGTGGGGACAAAGAGAACTTGCACTACTGCTATGGTGTCATCCAGCCCCAATCCTCACCTGCAGGGCCCCAGGGGAGGCAGCCGCGCCAGCAAAGACCCGCCATGGCGCTGTAGCTCCAGGAGGCGTGGTTCCGAGAGCAGTTTTTGCATAGCCTCTTGGTGCAAAGTGATCTGTGCTGACAGTTCCTGCAGCGATGAGATGTCAGCGATTACGGCAGGGCAAAGGGGAGAAGGATGGAGCTAGCAAAATAGGAAGTCTGCCCCCAATAATAGCTAAGAGATGTATGGCTACATAGTAAATGCTTCATAACAACATTGACCTGACAATCAATAATTGCACAAAAAAGCTCAGCAACACCACAAATCCTGAACACACTTGAACGAGTTAATTGGAGCTGTGTACATCCTGTGCTTTAAAAACCAAAACCAAAAAACAAGCCATCAGATCCACAGTAACCCAATTCTGCAACAACAAAAGAGCTAAATTCTGCAAAGACCATACTGTTATGTTTATTGTCATTCAAATTTGCACACATTCACCTCTTTTGTATAACTTAGTCTTTCTGCTAGTCACAGGGAAGGTCAAAGGACTAGATAGAGCAATGAAGCCCCACTTCCTTGTTAAGGCCATAATAACTAATAGCAACCATGAAACCATAAAAAGAATCATATAAATGCACAAGTCTATAAATCATAGCATCATGCATCATAAAAACACTTAATTACTTGCTCCACTTAATATTTTTTATGTGCAGCTGCTCGGTTAGCAAAAGAAACAACTTTCCATACAACATCCAGTATCAGACGTGGTATGCCTATGTACACCAGTTGCTGGGGAACACGACCAGGAGGATGGTGTTGTACTCCTGTCCTACTTGTGGGTTTCCCACAGGCATCTGGTTGGCCACTGTGGGAACAGAATGCTGGACTAGATGGACCCTTGGTCTGATCCAGCATGATGTTCTTGTGTCCACATTTCTGTTACCAACCAGCAGTTCAACCTTTTGCTAAACTGACCTATGATCTTTGCCCTCCCCCCAAAAGCTCTCTAGCTATTTAATTCTTCTGTCGTTATAAACAGAAGAGGAGAACAATCCTGCTTTATACAGTTATCCCATGCAGAAAATAGATACAGGCCCAGAGTCCCGAATTATCTAGGGCCTCTAATCCTCACTTTCACTATTCGATTCGGATTCACTCTCTCAACAGGGGAATGAACGAGAGGCAGCAGTGGGGCTGAAGATTTTTCTCTCTGGATGACTGATGGTGCAGAGTTGTAGCAGGTGCTGGCGGGGGGTGGAGGAGATCCTACTGCAGAGTTAGATAGCCCACTCACATAACCACTGGAGAAATGTCAAGTGGGTTTACCTCCTGACCTGATGCTGTTCCCACTGCCTTGAGGTGGGCACTGACCTCACACACAGCTTGTAGGACACTATGGCAGAGTGCCTGCAGTTGTTCAAGAGCCTGTTCAGAGAGAGAGAGAGAGAGAGAGAGAGAGAGAGAGAGAGAGGAGCATCACATCAGAAAGTGCAGAGCTAGAATGTACGTGAAAGTCACCTAGAACTGCCTTATGTTCACACTGACCTGTTAATGGAGTATTTGTAATTACAGTGGCATGTGTGCTCATACCCAAGTTAGCACGAGATCCAGATGCAAGTGGGGAGTTCTTGCAAGTATTAGGGATAAGCTGGAAGTCTGTATGGCAGTGGTCGGCACCCTAAGGAGGCCAGCTATTCTGCCCCCCCGGCTGTGCTCCTGCTACCACCATTCCATGGAATTCCATGGGGTGCCAGCGAACAAAAAAGACACCCTTTTGCCACTGATTTTCAGCAGCAAACTGCTACAGAACACTGTACAGAACACAAAATTTTGCAAAAATGTGGCTGTTGCAGCGTTCCGTAGCAGTTTGCTACAGGTTCTGGTGGCAAATTGGCTATTTTTTTTGCGGCTGCGAATTTCAGCCATGTAGCAGCAGCGGGGGCTGCGATGGCCACACTGGGGAGTGGCGGGGGCTGCATGTGGCCCATGGACCATGTGTTGCCCACCCCTGCTGTAGGGGAAAGGTGGTGGGCAAATACGTTAACTACATACAGCCGGGAGAAAAAGGCAGGGCGTTCTGTGCAGGGTTGGAGAGAGGCTGGATTGGTCCCTTGGGTGACCCTCTGGGGCAACATGAGGTACATTTCATGCTTGTTTCTCTTACCTGGTGTTCCCCAACCCATTTGGATGGCAAGTAGCACAGGGTCCCACCTAGTGCTGGAGTCAGCTGGTCTAGGGCTATATAATGCGGCAGTTCCGAAAAAGGGAGAAGCCACACCTCCTGCAGGTCAAGGAGACCCTGTCAGTTGCAAGGCATACCCACCTCCCTGAAACAATGCCCAGCCCCAATTGCTTCACTACTCACTTCCCCCACACATATCCCAGCCAAGAACCCTAGCTCGAGGCTAGGCCCAAAATGGCATTAGAAGGGATTCCTCGGTTTTCTTAATTCTTTCTCACACACACATACACTCATGGCCAAAACAGGAATTACTTTAAAAGCAAGAAAGCAAATGGATTGCTATTTTGCATTAGAAATTGCAGGCGCAGAGCCTCTGATCTGGATCGGGCTCATGGCAAGGGGGGCGGTTAAAGCCCCCTTACCCCCACACACTAGGGTCCCAATCCATATCGGGGGGCCTTGCACGTACTCTCGGGTCAAAACAAAACACAGTAATATCTTTAAAATAATGTCTGTTTTGGCCCTCAGTTTCTTGGAGGGGCAGATATGCACAACAGAATGTTCATTTGGCTAAGGAGAAATTATGTTGTGTCTTTTTGATTTCGCTATGCAGCAACCTGTGTAAAGCCTCTTTTGCACCTCTTTTGGAATTATTTACTTCATTTAAATCCCCCACCGCCTTCCTCCAAGGAGCTTGCGGCTGTGTTTATAGTTCTTCCCCCAAGTCATTCTATCCTCACAACCACCCTTTGATGTAGGTTTTAACGGGTCTGTGACTGCATAATAAAAATGAACTGAACGGAGGTTCAGTAGGTTAGGCTGAGAGATAGTGACTGGTCTGTGAGCTTCATGGCTGACTGGGGATTTGAACCCAAGTCTACCAAGTTTAGTTTAACATTAAACGGGTCTGTGACTGCATAATAAAAATGAACTGAACGGAGGTTCAGTAGGTTAGGCTGAGAGATAGTGACTGGTCTGTGAGCTTCATGGCTGACTGGGGATTTGAACCCAAGTCTACCAAGTTTTAGTTTAACATTATAACACAATCTCTCTCAGTTATTAGCCACCATAGTCACACATTGTGACTAAGTGACAAGTTTCTTTGTGGTTCAAGCAGGAAGTGCGTTAGCAGAAAGAGCATTGGGAGTACATCACTCAACTATAGAGAGAGGTACACTGTGTGGTTATTTTCTTCATTATCAGAAGGGGACAATATTGCTTAAGGTATCTCTGCTGGATGGAATGCTTGGGGTAAATAAATGGTGAGCCTTATGGGACATGGTGGGGATGAGGTCAATGTGTGTGACCTGCTTAGAATTTTTCTATAGTTAGCTGGGCCCCAGTCCTGGGGAGAGGGGGCATAGCTCAATGGTAGAGCATCTGCTTTGCATGGAGAAGGTCCCAAGTTCAATCCTTGGCATCTCCAGGCAGGGCGAGGAAAGACTCCTGCCTGAAACCCTGGAGAAATCCCAATGCCAGTCAGTGCTAACAATACTGGGCTAGATGGAACAATGCTTGAAGGCAGCTTCCTTTGTTCCTATGACACACAATCTTTTAAAAAACTCATTATAGCCTTTCTCTCCCTATAACCATACCACAACCCATTTATCTCTGCCCTCCCGCCCTGGTCTCCTAACAAATGGCCTCCAGTGCCGCCCAAGAGAGGACTTACCACAGCAGGTTCCAAGACCAACTCCTCTTCATGGGGCACAAAACGGTCATCAGGCGGTAAGATCACCAGCAGCTGACTAATAGGGGGTGAAGAACCCTCCTAAGGGATAAAGGCTGTTGCATCAGGGTGGCTGATTTGAAGGGGGGTGCAGAGAGGGCAGAAGGAGCAAGTAATGAAACACAGGCAGGGAGACACAAAGTTGGGGGTCAGGGAAGAGGGATAAGGTGTCTTGAAGGCATAGCCATCACAGGGCTCCCTGGGAGGCAGCAAAAGGTCATGGAAAGGGGTGCACAGTAATGGCTCTGTTATGAGGGAATTGCCAACCTCTGGAGATCAGCCGAAGCTTCTGAAAATGGTGAGATTTTTTTTTTTTAATGAAACCTAGTACCATTTTGATGGCCTGTATAGAAGAATTTAAGGGACACTTTTAATTATGTTGTTGTTAACAATAACAACCTAATGAAGTAGACAGTGTCCATGGAAGCTAATGCCAGGATAAATGTGCAAGTCTTTAAGGCATCACAAGACTCTTCATTGGTTTTGCTGCAACAGACTAACGTGGCTGCCCCCCTGGAAATTGTAACGATAACAATATTAACAACAACAACAAAATAATATTTAGAGATCATTATACATCCCAAACCTCCTGAATATGGGATGTGGTGACAATGTGCTTACTCTCTCTCTTTATTTGTATTTTTATATTTCAACTAAATTTTATTTATTGCAGCAACAACAACTAACTGTGGTTTGGGGGTTGTTGTTCTTATTATAAAAATACACTTCTTCATAAACACTACTATAAGGAGGCCATAAACGAGACCCACAGGGCACATCTACACCAGCCTAGAATCCTGCATTTAAAACTGGCTTTCTGCTTCGTTTTAAATGCAGGATCACAATGACTCCCTTTTTCACCAGACTCCCTTTTTCACCCGCTTCCTTCCCCCCCGCTTCCCCCTCCTTCTCCCTGTATCTGAGTCTTCCATTATCTTTCATTGATCTAGCTCCTATTCTTGCTGCTTTTCCTCCTTTCATGGAGGGAACTCAAGCAGAACACAACTGGGTAATTTGATAGCTCATTATCTGCGATCTATTTAAAAATGGAACAAAGGGCATTTACTGCAAGAGATGCCCTGGAGGGACAAGGCCTCATGTAAAGAGCCCGCAAACTTCCCTGAAGGAGCAATGTCAATAGCAGGATAAAAGCTCCCTGTGAAGAAAGCTACAGTCTGCCTACTGAGGAGCAGGAGCAGGAAACTTTAGGGAGTGGAAAGAGAGCTCACTTGAGCCAGGATGATACCTGGAATGTCCTTAAGGCCGGCAGCAGCACAGGGGCCTGGAGGGCCCAGTCGTCCACCTGGCTCAGGTCCAACAGCACAGTTAGCCCAAGTGCCTTCAGTTCTTGCCTGAAACATTTGTGAAGAGACAAGGGGGAAATGGGCCTGCTGTCCTCACCATCAGGTCAGCCTGCCTCAGCAGAGTTTAATTTGTTGTTGTTCAGTCGTTAAGTCGTGTCCGACTCTTCGTGACCCCATGGACCATAGCATGCCAGGCCTTCCTGTCCTCCGCTCTCTCCTGGAGTGTGCTCAAGTTCATATTCATTGCATCGGTGATGCTATCTAGCCATCTCAGGGGCATCGGGGAGAGTGTATGAAAGTTTATTTATTTTTTATTTATTAAATTTATTAATCGCCCATGTGGCTGGTCACCCAGTTGGCCAGTATATTTCCCTGGTAAGCCCCACTAAGGGCTATAGGATAATTTCTTTATATTATCCGCACAATAATCCTGTATTAGGGCCCAAATGGACCCATTCTGCTGATGGAGACGCTGAAGCTGTGTCTGCATGCTGGTCTTTTCCCCCCCTCTTTCAGGGCTCTGATGCACCGGTTTAGTGCACATCCAGTGCAGGAGAATGCAATTTGTTATTAGCAATTCCAAATTAAGAAGTGGAGAATTGACAGTAACTGGGCACTGAATTCTAAAAAGAGTAATAATAATTAATATAATAGTACATATATGGTGATTTTTGTAAGTGTTCAAAGAGCTCCACATACACCATCTCAATAAACTTTACAGTAACCCTGTAAGATAGGACAGTATTATCAACCCAATATTGCAAATTTGGGGGAGGGGCTGTGAGAATGACTTCTTTAAAGCCACAAAATGAATTCATGGCTGAGGCAAGATATGAATCGGGTCTTTTTCAGCTCAGCTCATTCTATTAACCATTATGCTACACTAGCTCATGAAAAGCCTTCACGCTACAAACAGCGACTTAATGGCACTTTTAGTGTCCTGTGTAAAAGAATCATACATTACAAACTTAAACCAGTTTTAAACCAATTTGGCTGTTAATGGCTTCCTGTAGCCATTAGACTTGTGCTTTTATGAGGAGAATTTCCTGAATTTCTTACCTGCCTCAGTCAATTACTTCAGGGTTCTTTGGAAGAAAGTCTTGACAATCAGCCTCATTAGAAGGTGATTTACATATGTATACACAGCCGTTAACTCAGATAGGCTGACATAGTGAATTTCCTGCTGGATCACCCTGGGAGCTTCTTGAGGCAGAATTTTACAGGGCCAGCACAAGATATTTTGCTACCTGAGGTGAAGCCCAAGATGGCAGCTTCCACTCCACATACAGAAGCCAACTAGGCTGGTAGCTGAATCTGTCTCTGACACTGGGGACAGGACGTACCTGAGAGTTGCAACCAGCATGCATATATATATATATATATATATATACACACACACACACATACACACACACACACACACACACACACACATATATATATATATATGGCACACACAGCTCTACCCTCCAACCCCTTGCTGCAGTTACACAGCTCTACCCTCCAACCCCTTGCTGCCGTTCGCTCATCACTCAACCTAGCAACTGCCTGCTCAAACAATGCTGTAATGCAGCGGGAGTGGAGTAACGCATATGCGCTCATGATGCCTGCTGGAGTGTGCTGTTTGGGCTGGCTACCTCTCTGCCTGCTTGCGCAGTGAATAGTCTGTGATGTGTCGAGAGATGGTGAAGAGATGAGCGACATGAAATAACTGCCACCACCAGGACTCAGGAGGAACGGGGGGGGGGGGCAGGGGGTTGTCGCAGACACTTCCAGCGTTGGCTGCCTGAGGCAGCTGCCTCATTCTGCCTAATGCCGGCTTACCTGAGAAGTGAGTGCAGGTATCTCAAGGTATTGACCAGAACTTCTTGTCCGGGAGGCAGCTCATCCTGAAGAGGCTGTGGCACCACAGTCAGCAAGGAGCGTCCTGCCCTGTCCATTCCTCCTGTTGGGGGTGAAACACAAGGAAAACATGAGGAATAGCTCTACATCCATTCACCCTGGGCCCGGGAGAGCTCTCGGGTGCAAGTGACGCAAGCAAGCACTTTGGCCCCTCAAAACCTCATAGAGTCTGTTTATCAGCTTACGGGTCCAATCCCAATTAGTCCTGACTGATACTTCTGGAATCCCATTGAACTCAGCTGCCACTTGAATTGCCAGTGGCAGACATACAGAACTTGCAACAAAGAGGTGCAGAGGTAGAACCATGCCCCTATTGCCCATCCAAGTACTAAACAGGGTTGACCCTACTTCGCTTCCGAGATCAGACGAGATCAGCACATCCAGCCCTTTCAGTAACCAATGGTGGCTTTTAGTTTAGTACCAGAAATTCAGGCTGTGTGCCACTCTAGAATTTTTCTTAATTCTGCACTAACTGTTTTGCCTTGTGAATGCACCATTTCACCAGGTCAGTGCACGCCACCAAGAGAGGCAGCACAGTGAGGGCTACATATAAAGGACTTGCCACATGGAACAGGCCCACACAGCTACTTGTTTGTGTGAATGCATTTGCTGCCACATAACTGTGTGAAAGGGTCCAGAAGCAACTACTCCAAGGAAGAAAAAGATATAGGTAGTTTTGTTCTGGAACAGAGATAATACAGGATTTGATCAGAGGAAAGTGGAGGGCAGATTTTAACACAGGCCACTGACGTATGACTGAAAGCCATCTGTCCAACCAAAACAAAGGCTTTATTTTTTTCTTTATACATATATATATATATAGAGAGAGAGAGAGAGAGAGAGAGAGAGAGAGAGAGAGGTTTTTTTTTACAGGAAGAACCCCTGAGCTCAAACTTTATAAAAGACTCACTGTTCCATCTTTCCAGTATTATGTTACCATTCTGGGTTGGAAAAAAGCTGTAATTTCCCACTGATCCAAACATTCCATTTCCTACAAATTCCTATCAATTATTCACTCATTCCGTAGCAGCAAATATATAACACATAAGTTTGGATCCTGAGATAAATTAAGGAAATTCACAGAAGGAAAGTGCCCCATCTCCCCAGCCATCCGTGAACTCCCAAAAACTTTGCTGGAGGGTTCCTCCTGAACACCAGTGTAGGATAGGGTGTAAGGGGCTGCTACGGGAGGGAAAAATCCCTCCAAATCTGGAATGGTCCCTAAGATAAATTAACTTAAAAGTTGACAGAAGGAAAACCCTTCCCCTACAGCCTCCTCACATCCCACCCCACATTTTTCAGGGGGACTCCCCTGACCCTCCAGCAAGGTTTCAGATGGGTCACAAAGGGCTGGGGGCAGGGGATACAGGAAACGTACCTTCAGTGAACTTCCCCAAGGATGCAGTCCTGTACACACCTGGGAATAAGTCTAATTGAATGCAATAGGACTTACTTCTGAGTAGACATGTATAGGATTGCACTGTAAGTTAATATATCTTAGGATCCAAGCCATATTAGGCATGGTTGTCTTTGGGGGAAGCAGGGAGATGTCTCCAGTTACGCAGACCCTGAAAGACCTCTCCAAAACAATATTTATGCCCGGTTTTTGTCACTTGTAATTGGTTGGCAAATATAGAAGTTACATCATGATTGACAAATTAAAGCTGTTTATAAGACCCTCCCCATTTTTCCCCTTCAGGAAAATTTCAGCAAACAGGTTATCTGTTAGCTGCGTTTTCTTATAAAACAGGGGGCAGGGGGAGCAACCTGTGGCCCCAGGGCTAAATGTGGCCATTGGCCTAAATTCAAAAGCGCTCTTCAAGGTCAGGCTTCTGGCAAGAGTGATTTGTCCCTTCCCTGACAATCCACTGTACAGGGAGGAAGAGGGAGAGAGAGAAGGGAGTGGCAGGCAGAGGGAGAGAGGAGGGAGGGCCCCACCCACTTTGGGCTCTGCCCCCACCCACTTTGGGCTCTGGCCCCACCCACCCCTGACCGACTAACCCCAAGGGAAAACAGGCCATGACAGAAAAAAGATTCCCTACCCCTGCTATAAACACACCTTCACATGGTGACACAGCCACACTCCCGCAGAATTTCTTCCATTTTTCTTGTGACTGTATCTTGTGCTGAAATTCCCATCTATGTGTGCCTTCAGTTCAGCCTTCCCCAACCTCGCTGGCTGGAGATGATGGGAGTTGCAGTCCAACACATCTGGAAGGCACCAGGTTGGGGAAGGCTGAGGTAGATTCTCTCTAAAGGTCTTTCCAAACTACCATTGTATTGCTCAGGGAATGCCACGTCACTGCTAAGCTGATGTGAGGAACCCAAGGGCTGGGTCCAATCCTCTTTCCTTCCTCCAACGGAAAGAGTCTTCCACTGACAGAAGAGGTCCTTCCGTCAGAGAAAGACTCCTTCTGTCACAGGAAGCAAACCTTTGGATCCAACCCCAAGTGTCTCCAGCTCCAATGGAAAGGAAACAGCACTTCCCCCTGGCCAAGATGGCTCTTAAAATGGATTAAATAAACACAGGGAAAATGGGTCGATCCACGGTCACTAGTTACAATAGCTAAATGTAATCCCCATAGTTCAGTGGCAATGAACCTCTGGATACCAGAAGCTGGGGACTAGGGTGGCCATGTGTCCCACTTAACAGAGCACAGTCTTCTATCTGAAGGCATCCCCTCTTTGATGGGCTGTCCAATGCAAGTCCAGTTTCAGGATAAAGAACCATAAGAACGGAGAGCGTGAAGGGAGCCTTGAAGTTGCCCATCAAGAGCTAGCAGCTAGACAGCAGACTGAGCACACACACAGGGCACCGGGGCATATACTTCCCCACTGTGGTGAGATGCATTGCACAACTGTTAAAATTACAGCAATTATTTCTACCTGTGCTTCTATACACATCAATTAGCAAGTGCAAACTTAAAACAAATGCTCTTTTTCAGTGATGTGTTTCTTCTTTGGGCGGCGATGTGTAAGTGGCCACCCTACCATGGACTGACAACAGGAAGGGTTTTGGCCTCGTCTGCCCTGCTTGTGAGCTCCCAAATGCATCCCACTGGCTACTGTTGAAAACAGAATTCTGGGTTAGCCAATGGTGGCTTCACTGGATCGTTGGCCCATAGCCAATAGGGCTGCTCTTGTCTCAATGGCCCAAATAGCTAGGGGTGGTGGGAGGAGGGAAAGGATAAGACAAATGCACAGAAGATAATGTCTATTAACCACAACGGCTAAATGGATCCTCCATGTGCAGGGGCATTATATCTCTCATGGCCAGATGCTGGCATTGCTCTCTGTTACCCCCTGCTTGCAAACTTTCCAGGGGTATCAATCTGGCTGCTGTTGCTCTACCACACACCTTTGGGGTAAGGTTCTTAAGGGATCCAGAAGGGTGCCATGAATTGCCTTTTTGGAAGCAAATCTTCCCTTAGTCCTGCCTGGCTGCTGCCTTTTCAAGTTTTCCCCTCCATGCCCCCTGTTTTAACTTTCCTCTCTTTTTCTGCCTTTGCTTATGCTTCCCTTTAGCAACTGCCCCCTCGGGGAGGTCTGCCTCCCATTTTGCAAGCCACGGGCCTTTGGTAATGTGATCAGGCTCTGGTGTTATTCTGGGTTGTATCTTGTGGCTTTGGGTGAGGGAGCGGTTTTTGCAAACTGTTGTGATGTAGCGAGCGAGGGGGCTTGTTTTGCACGACCTCGTGATGTTTTAGTAAGACGGCAAAAATGCCAGTTAAAGGACAGTCAGCTTGCCTAAGCAGCCTTGTTCTGCAGAGATGTTAGTTACCCAGACTCCGATTTTGGGATGTAATCGGGTTTGCAGCTTGCAACAGCAAGATGGCCTGTGCATGTACTACGGGCCTTGATTGCAATCCACACATCACATATTTACTTTGAAGTCCTACTGTATTCAATAGGACTTTCTGCCAAGTCATGTGCATAGAATTCCTGCCTTGCTGTTGGTTAAGCTATGATTGACCTGAGTCATATGGGTGCCCAAGGTGGAAAATTCAAACGACACCCTCCCCTACCACTCTAATTAACACAAGGCACAATCCATAGGGATTGTTCCGTGGACATGAACAGGAGTTGCGTGCTGTGCTCTCTGGCAGCTTCCACTGATTTTAATAAGGAGAATGTCCTGGTATATTGTGCCCAGTGGCTCAGACCTGTCTCCCACTCCACCATGATTCACGGAGGTCAAAAAACTACCTCCCAAGATGGCCCCATCCTCACCTTGCCTCGTGGTGGGGCCACCTCTAAGTTACAGGCACTTCTAAACCAATTCTACTCTGTTCATTGATGGTTCTTAGTGCTAGTCTCATCTAGTTCCTGTGGTGCCGTATCCCTACCCCTGTGGGATGGAGGTGGAGGGGCAGCGAGTGGCAGAGGCAGCCTTGCCTTGGAGACACAGAAAGAACAAGCATACTGGTGCAAAAATGTCCACCAGCATCAACAACTTGGAGTACAAAAGATTCAAAAGAAAAATAAAGTAAATCAGTGAAAGGGAAGCCAGTGACTGGCCATTTAGAGTTCTCTAAATAGCAAAGGCTCTAGGGTGCGGTGCTCATCCCCGTTTCTAAGCCGAAGAGCCAGCGCTGTCCGAAGACGCTTCCGTGGTCACATGGCCGGCATGACTGAACACCGAGGTGCACGGAACGCTGTTACCTTTCCCGCCGAGGCGGTACCTATTTATCTACTTGCAATTTCTTGCTTTCGAACTGCTAGGTTGGCAGAAGCTGGGACTGAAGACGGGAGCTCACTCCGTTTCGCAGCACTCGGGTCTCGAACTGCTGACCTGCCGACCTTCCAGTCTGCAGTTCAGCATCTTAACCACTAAGCCACCGCAGCCCCAAATAGCAAAGGTAGAGAGGCAGGAGGGATCTATGCCATTCAAAGGAGAGAGTCACACAGGCATCATCCAATAGGTACCTACTGGATACTCACAATCCATATAATCATATAATAATCATACTCAGCATTTAGATAGGGCTTTCAAGTGTTTGAAGTACATCACATACCCACAGCAATCTTTACAAGAGCCCTGAAAGGTAGGGCAATATTACATTCCTCATACGGCAGATGGGGATGGAGGGGCAGTGGTGGTTAGATAAAATCTCCATTTTATCCTCACAACAACAACCCTGTGATGCAGGTTGGGCCGAGAGTCTGTGACCGGCCCAGGCACCCAGTGAGCTTCCGTGGCCGAGTGGGGAATACAACCCGGCTCTCTCAGCTGCCAGTCCAACGCTCTCACCACTACACCACACTGGCTCTCACTTTACATTTGCAGTGAGGATGGATGTGCCTTTGCAAAACAAACAAGCCCCAATTGCCCCTATGTATACCATGGACATAATCCTGACCCTGCATTGCCACACTGTCGTGAATACAAAAGCATCAGAGGATGGCGTTCTCTGCACATTCTCTCTAAAAGCTGCGAGAAGGATAGAACAAGCCAGCTTCAAGCCCCATCAAGAAGATTCTCCCAGCCCAGAAGTGCTTCCTTATCAACTTACCTGTTAGAGCAAAGACACCCAACTGCAGAAGCTCCCAATCTACGGACTGCCCGAGACGAGCCACAGCGGGGAGAGGCGAATTCTGAGTTTCCTCTGCCTCCTGGTCAGCGGCTACACTTAGGGCTGCTTCTCTCCCATCGAGACTTGGCTCACTCTTCTGTGGCAACTTAGTCAACGTTGGTTCTTCGGTGCCAATAGCGAGGCCCTGTTCTCTCATGCAACACCCTTCAGAACTATCCACCCCTTGTTGTTCTGCGGTGCTACCGCTCTTCGCCTCTGTGTCAACTCTCGTTTCGCCAGTCTCAACTGTGGCGGCCAGCTCTTCAGGGCAAAGGCTTGGGCCTTCCCTCCCGACGCTCCTTTCTCCAGTGTCAACACGGCTGTCTCCTACGCCAATGCAATGTTCTTCTACACTGCTCTCTGGTTCCCCGGTGCCAACGCTACACTCCCCAGTGCCAACAGCCAACTCATTGGTGCCGACAACACCCTCCTCCGCAGTGCCCAGGCTCTGGTCCCATGTGGCAACGCTTCCCTCCCAGGTGCCGTTACAATCTGTGATGCCAACACAGCATTCTTCGGTGCCGACAGCTTGCTCTTTGGTACCAGCGCTGGCTTCTCCATTCCCCGAGTCTTGCTCTCCTGCACCAAAGCAGACGCCTTCCTTCCCGACCTCTTTTATATCGGCAGAAGCCCCTGCTTCTTTGCTTGCTAAATCGCCCCCCTGTCTAATTCGGCCGCCGGCCCCCCTCCCGGCTCCCTTCTTTTTCCTGCGGTTTCCCTTGGCAGCACGTTTTGGCATGGCAGAAGCTGGAGACTGGTTGTCATTGCTGGAACAAACGGGATCTTGGTGAAGGGTTCCTGGGAGCTCTGCTTTCCCTAGTTCTGGGTGTTCAGCGGCAGCAGCAGCATCACCGCCACCAAAGATGGCTGGCCGTGCCTTCGTTCCAGAGGGTCCCTGACTGTGCTCCAGCTGCCCAGGACTCACGCTCCCCTCTATCTGAGAAGCTTCCAACGCTTTGCCCAATGCCGGGCTAGCGTTTCCTCCGGGCTGATCCACCCTGTCCCCGCAGGGGCCACTCTCTTGGCTAGACCTCTCCGCCTCCTCAGTTTTGCAGGCCTGGCGCAAAGCAAAGTTTTCCCCGCACCCGGACTTGTGGTGCAGCCAGGCCCGGTGGCGTCGGCTCCGGCTCTTGCTATGCCCCTTGCGGGCAGGCATTGTCTGGATCTGGGGACCACAAGGCTGGGAGAGCCGGGGAGGCTGGTGCAGGGTGGGGCTGACCTCCAAGAGGTGGACGTATTCCCCCTCGGACTCCCGGTTCTCCCCGCCGGAATGGCGCCCGTCCCCGGGACTCCGTGCCCCCAGCACCTCCGGAGCCAAATCCGCTGGGCAGCGCTGCCCCACAATGAAGCCGTCTTTGTGCACAAACTGGGGGTACACCAGCTCAGGCCAGGGCAGGCTCAGTACCTTCTCGCTGGCCGCCAGCAGGCAGCGCTCCAGGCGTCCTGCCCGGCGCTCCTTGTTGATGCCATTCAGCCACTCCACGGTGAAGAGGAAGGGGTAGGAGTCAGGGGAGACTGGGAGCTCCTGAATGCCACGGCCCTCTGGTGACAGGCACTTTAGGACCAGGCGCGGGGCGCACTCCCGGTGAGGCACCACTTGCAGGTAGAAGTCGCCAGGGCAGAGACGTTGCCAGGGCAGCGAGCCCAGCTGCACCAGAACCTTCTCACGCAGGCACAGTGGCCAACCCTCGTGGCAGAACACAAAGCCACTGTACTGGGCCTGAAGAGGAGGGAAAGAGAGAAAGGGAGAGGATTATATGTAGGGTTCCTCCCAAAAAAGTAGTAATCCAAAATTGTCCATCAAGAAACACTGAATTCTGTGGTCTGTGTAAACTGTAAACAATGCAAATTTGCATATATTTGCGTAATTTCAGTAGTTCATTCTGCTTCTACCAACCACATAGAGGGGCAAGGAGCCACTCCCTGACTTTGAGAAATCCTGCTCAGCTCCCTTCTCTGGCATTTCACCAGTCATTCAACTTTTAAGAATATCTCCACGATCTTAAGGGCTAGAAACCTACTTTAATTTCTACACAAAAGCGGAAATTCTTAGAATGCCAAATTCTGCACCACGTTCTGCCCTTGCATGGGGCGCAATTGTGGAATGCACTCAGCTGAAAGAGAGAAAGCCCAGTTTATGGATTAAAATTTCAAAGTACTCTCAACCCCCAAAATACTGACATCCCCAAACCTCCCCCTACCCCGACACGTGGGGGGGGATAATGGAGTTAAGATTCAATCACATTTTAGAACTGAGCTCTAACGCTATGGAAAAGCTAAACTTTAGTTCAGGGTTTGGGAACCTGTGGCCCTCCAGATGTTGTTGGACTACAACTTCCATCATCCCTGACTATTGGCTATACTGACTGTGGCCAATGGGAGTTGCAACCCAACAACAGCTGGAGGGCCGCAGGCTCCCTCCCTCCTGTTTCGGTCAACGCAAGCCCCAGACAGAGGTCTGGGGGGGATTCCAGGATCAGCACAGACGGCTTCTACGCTGCCCCAGGTTACCGAGCTAGATTTCCCCACTCAGGGGTACTCCAAAGGAACAGAGAGCCAAACCGAGGCAGAAGCTCACACAGGCTTCACTCTGGATGCGAGCCAGGATGTGTTTGGCGGGAACAAGGAAGTCGAGGGTGTAGCGCAGGGCGTCGTGCTGGTACGTCCGCTCCAGCACCTCAAAGACCTGGCTCAGCAGGGTGGGGGCAGTGGCTTCAAAGGGGGGGTACAAGGCAGCCAGCGTGCTCTGGACGCATTCCTCCACCGGCTCAGGTTCCTGCAAACACATCAAAGAGAGAGTGTATGTGAGGATGGGGAGTTGGGCGGGCGTTAAACGATTAGCATCCAAGATCGCCTCTCTGGCCCATTCCACCCTTCCCCAACCCACAGGGCCCTTGGGCACCCACGCGATCTACACCAGTTCCAGCACCATTACGCACTTCAGAGTAATCACCACCGACCCCAGTTCCAACCAGTTGGTGCGGTCGCACCGTCTTGTTTCTGTGCAGGTGCAGCGTCCTTGTTTTGTTGCTCCCGTGCGACACACCACTTGTGACGCTGCGCCGATGCCAGGGCCCCTTCGACTCGACCTTATCCATTTTGTTTTATTTTGTTTTTAATTTTGCCTTGCTCAGTCAGCAAACTAACGGAAGAGTCCGGCTGTTATGGTTACAGGGCAGCAACAAGTGTTACGCGTTGCTGCCTCACGCTTTGTGCCTAGAGGCAGACCGCTGCCCCCTAGCGGTGCGCCAAACGGGACAGGGCAGCAAGGGGCTCGGCGCCCAGAGATCGGCAGCATCTAAAAGAACAGGGGGCACGAGGGGGCAGCAAGAAAGAAAGAGTTTGGGAAAGCGCCAAGGCTTGAGAACAGAGCAGCGGAGACTCCATCTGGAATACATTAGCAGCTGTGAGCTCATTCCTTCCGCAGCTCCACCCAGCAAAGGAAATGGGGGTGGGGGGAGAGAGACTGTAAGGGAAGGGGGCCAACAGCGACAGGCAGCCATTATGCCAAATCTTCCAATTGTACCTAATGAAGAGTCCCTATAGCTCTTTTCATACTGCGCTCACCAGTTACTAGCGTGCACCGGATCGGAACCTAATACTGGAACACAATTTCAAAAATTCCTTTTTGGCTACTGAGGGGGCAGGGGAGAACATTTCTTGCCTTCGTGCCAGAATGCAGATCGAATAATGTCTCCTGATTTGATTTTGCTTTGTTTTTGCAAATGCTAAAAACCATAAGATCAGGTTGGAGCTGGATATTGCAGGGCACACCCTGAAAAATATACAGATTTAGGGGTACTGAAAAGTGTCCATGTATTTTGGAAGTGGTAGAATTTGTTTGAACTGAACCTTTCAACAAAATCTTTACCCCTCAGAATTAACTTACTTGTACTACTGGCTTTTTTATTTATTTATGTATTTATTTCATTGATTTATGTAACAACCTTCAGCTTCCAGATGGGTTTACAAAAACCTCACAATGAAGAGTTAATTGCTCACAGCAGGGCCAGCCCTACCATGAGGCAGAGTGAGGCAGCTTCAGCAGCTGATTTTCGGTGTCATGAAAAGGCAGTAACTTGTTAGTTATTTAACTGATTACTGTTGTATTTTTACTGCCATGGATAGGGAGAAGCGCTTGTGGATTTTTTTTGCCTCAGGTGTCAAAACAACATGTCCTGCCTTGGGCACTATGCACCTTGACTTGGGAGAAAGGAGGGAGGTGCCATTTGCTGCTCTGTCTCAGGATGGAAAATGTCTCAGTCTGCCCTGTGTTTGAGAAACTGGATAATTAATAAGTACCTTATTATTAGTCTTTCTCAAAAGAGGTGCTGGCCTAAAGTTCAGCCTGGATATCCTTCTTCTTGATCCCAGGTAAATAGAGGCCGGTTAAGGTTACAACATGGTGATGGAGAGGCCTTTTGCACATGACACAGAGGCATCCCTAAAATTAAAAGCTTGCTTTACATGCAATCAGGCCAAGGGTCCAGATATCCAGAAAACTCTCTACTCTTGACTAGTGGTGGCTGTCCAGCAGAGATCTTTCTCAACCCTGCTACTCAAGCACCCTTTCCCAACCTGGTGCCTTCCAGATGTGTCAGACTACAACTCCAGAGATTCTCAGCCAACCCAGCTGTTGGACATGCTAGCTAGGGATGATGGGTAGTGTAGTCTGCCACATTTGGTGGGCACTTCGGTGAGGAAGGCTGACAGGACAACTGAACTGGCAGGCACTCTACCACTACACGCTATGACCCCTCTCAGAAACCCTGGCCTGCCCTGTTCCCATAGCAAGGCCTGAACTGGGCAACCCGGTGGCTTTTCTGGGACTAACCCTCACCAAACCATAACTTGAGTTTTAAGCCACATGCTATTTTGGAAAATGGTGGAAGGTATGTATGTCTCACATTCCCAACATGCCTCCCGCCCCCATCGTTTCTGCCACTTTCTGGCACAGGGGCAGGAAAGTAGAGACTCGGAGCCAGCCAAGCTTGAGAGAACGTTTTATATCCCCGACAGGAAGAAGCAACCCCCCTTTCCCACCCAGACACTGGCAGGAGGCAGGAAGGAGCGGGGGGCCCCTTCTTGGCTGAACGTCCTGGAGGGCGTGCAAGGCAAACAGTTCCAATGAGAACAGTGGTTAGCAGAAACACAGACAGCCGTCCTCTTCCAGTAATATTGCCAGTGGTATATTCTCTCTCTCTCACACACAAACACACAACACACACACACAGAATTGGAGCCTCCACATCTCCACTGTATACACTAATAAGGAAACTCATTCTCCAAGCGTGGATCCTCATGTACACTGTGAACTGCTAAGAATATTGTGAACCACTGAGAGATTTTATGATAGTCAGCGGTATATAAATGTTACAAATAAATAATAAATAAATATAACTAAAATGGCACCATCCAAGCACAAGAGGGAAGGATCAGCAGACTTGGGGGAAGCCCAAAGTTTGAAGAATACAAAAATCTTTAGAACAAAACTAAGAGGAGGACCCCAAAACCAGCTCAAGACGGACTGAGCATGCTCAGTGGGCAGCTGACTGACAGCTGGGGAGGGTGGGGGATGGAAAACATGGGGGAGGGGGAACAGTTTGGAGTATCCTAGAAAAGGGCATAGCTGGCTGGCTGGCTGGCGCCCTGAACAAGAGCACTTCCACACTGCAACATTTTGTTGCAGGCCTCACTTTTAAGCCATATTCATAGCAGGCAGAGACTGGAGGGGGGTGAATTCTCTCATGTGAACTATTTTAATGCTAAATGGTCTACATGAGACCCTTTTCATTAGACTGAAGGTGCTAGTTGGGTAGGGTAGCCAGCTGTTGAACGACACAGAATCCTGCCTGCATATCTTTTGGGAAAGAGTTCTGCACAACTAGAAAGTACAAATGGCCTGAAAAAATGTAGCTGTGAAAACATTCCTGGATTGTTCCCACCTTCTGTGCTCAGTCCAAAGCAATTGACTTATTGACCTGGTTTGCATGATTAAGCAACCCACAGTTTACCCACAGCTCCTGACAGCTCACATGTTTCTGGTGCGCTAAACAACCCAGGGATGTTTCGTCACTGGGTTGTTCTCCGTGATGTCCAAACCAGAACTCTGGGTTCCTGAGGGAGAAACAACCCAGAGTTATACTGAAGAACAAACCATGGATTACAACTCTGGGCTGTTTCCTCCTCAACAACCTAGAGTTCCGGGTTCAGACGTCACAAAGAACAACCCAGGGATGGAGTGTCCTTGGGTTGTTAAGCACACCAGAAACAGGCGAGTGGTTGGAAGCCAGCATGCTTGCTTACTCCTGAACAACCCACAATTTATTAACATGGGTTGCTTAATTGTGCAAACCAGGTCATTATGTTATTTTGGATTGATTAATCTGGACTAACTGCTACATACACAGGAGTGCATGTGCCCACACACAGTTTAATTATCATCAACATTAACACAACAAATCAGAATAGAATAATAGAATCACAGAATCATAGGATTGGAAGGGGCCTACAAAACCAATGAGTCCAACCCCCTGGTCAGTGCAGGAAGCCTGATTCCCTGGTGGTCTCCCATCCAAGTACTAACCAAGGCTGACCCTGCTTAGCTTCCGAGATCAGACGAAATCGGGCGAGCTGCTCCACACATATACCCTGAACAAGGAGGCAGCACAAGCGCTGAAGACTGATTTGAAGCTAGAGCTTTTAAACTAGAAGCCCTGATGCCTAATGGCATAGTGGTTAGAGCAGGGCTGGCCCAAGGCATTTGGCTGCCTGAGGCAAAGATGGCACCCTCCCTTATTCCACATGCAGAAGTTAATTGGACTGGCAGTTGAATCTTAGTACAACACTGGTGATGGGACAGTGTCCTCCACTGCTCCTGAAGGCAGGAGACTGATTTAGGGGGTGCACGGCTGGCCATGTGGCAGCATCCTCCAACATCTCTGCCACACTCCCCGTAGCATCTTCTGTCTGAGGCAGCCACCTCACTCAACCAGGGTTCAAATCCCCCCTCAGCTATGAAGTTTACTGGGTGACTCTGGGTCGTCACCATCTCTCAGCTTAACCTAACCCACAGGGTTGTTATGAGAAGAAAATGGGAGCAGGGGGAGCATGTATGCTATCCTGAGCTCCTTGGAGGAAGACTGAGTTAAAAATGTATTCAATATATGTAATTAATATGTTGAAACCTGTTTGTGGTTAGTCAGTAATAAGAGAAAGACACGTCTCAAAATATCTTGGTCATATTTAGCATTTACGTATTGTTTTTAGAGGATTTAAGAGCCTTCACTCCCACCCCACTCTCTCACACACATATTACCTCAAGAATCCTTACAGCAACCTTATAAATTATCCCCATATTACAGAGGAGTGGTTGAGGCCAAGAGAGCGAGAGGGAGCAGTTTGCTTAAGATCATGTGGCCTTCCTCAACCTGGTGTCCTCCAGATGTTTTGGACTACAACTCTCACCACTCCTAACTATTGTCTATGCTACTTGGCGTTGATGGAAATGAAAGTCCAAAACATCTGGAGGTCACCAGGTTAGGAAGACTAACTTAGCGAGTTCAAGATTTGAACCGGGGACATCCTAGATCACAATTGCATCTCTGAGTCACAGAATCACAGAACAGTAGGGTTGGAAGGGGCCTACAAGACCATCGAGTCCAACCTCCCGCTCAATGAGTCACTATGCTGCATCTCATAGTGGCCTGCTCCGTGGTAAAACACAGTTCAGATTAAGCCCCATCATTGGGTGAGTTCACACATGCATCATCATTGCTTGGTGACGACACACATTATGTGATTACTTGGCATTTGGGAAACAGCCATCACACGTCAAACGCCAGCGGCAGAGCTGTCTGGCGGTCTTCTCATGCTACCTCAAAACACAGCAGCATTTTCAGTGGAGGCAGTTCATTGCAAACCTTCAAGGATTACTTGAGAGTTCACTGCTCAATGTGCAGTGAACAGCCTCCATTTCTCATGCGATTCCTCTCCCTCCCTCCTATAAGTGGACAAGGGCAGCAGCCTTACATAAGATTTGCCTTGTTTGGATCAGACCACACCTCCAGCTAGTCCCACACTATATTTCCAAAAGCAGCCAGCTCTTGCCCCCACCAGCACCAGATACTCAGCAGTATGCTGTGCAAACCAGTGGTAGGTGGTCGTAGATATATAATTCAACAACAATGTTATGTGATCAGGTAAGCTTTAGGAAGTGTCAGAAAATGGCTAAGGAGAAGTTACCTGCTGTGTTCTTTAGCACTTCAGGTTAGGTAAATCAGACTTCACAGATTTGCCTCCTACTGCTTCCTAGCCTGATTGTTAAAAAGAACTTTCCTCCTTCTGGTAAATATTGGCTAGGTTGCTGTTTTAAATAGAGAATGAAAAAAATGTTTAAATTAGGGTGCAATCCTATGCAGGTTTAGACAGAAAAAAGCCTTACAACTCCCCTGGCGGGCTAAGGAATGCTAGGAGTTGTGGGGCTTTTTTTCTGTCTAAACTGGCATAGTATTGTGCCCTTAGGGTGCAATCCTATGCATGTTTAGACAGAGAAAAGGCCTACAACTCCCAGCATTCCCCAGCCAGCTTGTCTGGGGAATGCTGGTACTTGTAGGCCTTTTCTCTGTCTAAACATGCATAGGATTGTACACTTAATTACTTATCATTGTTGCCCTCACTTCTAGAGCATGTAAGAGTGTGTCCATTCTTCCCAGCCAAATATTAACATAAGAACTATTACTTTACCACTACTCCTGCTATTACCATTATTAGTATATCTGGGGTGTGTTTATATGATTTTATCTAATTATTTTATAAATACATATGTTTTAGGATTTTGTCAATTTTACAATTTCAGTTCATTCTATTTTAAAAGATATCCCCCAACGAAGAGTGCCTTAACTTGAAATGCATCAGGATCTGACATTTTCTATTAAAAAACACTTGATTTCCACTTGGGCGGGGGGGAATAACTTGTTTTTGATCATATGGGCTCACCCTTCTGGCTCAACCCAGCTTTAGAAAATGTCACCTCAAATTCAGATATTGCTGCTGGGGTATCTGTGCATCATTGGCCGGTTGCCACAACTACGTTTTTGCAAATGTTTGTGTACCCTAGGAATGGTTTCCATGGAGAGGGAAAAAGCTGGAAAATTACCCATGAATCGCCCTGCTTAATAAGTGTCATTCCTTTCCCTCTCAGATAAGTCTTCACAATCAGTTCACATATTTGGAATTATGGGGTAGAAGCAGAGGAAACTGTTTTATACCAGATTGGACATTTAGTCCATTGCAGTCTCCTCCAACGGCAGGGGCTTTCCAGGTTCTCATCAGCTATCTGGTCCTTTTGATTTGAAGATGCCATGGATTGAACCTGGGACCTTCTGCACACAAAGCATGCGCTCTACTATGAGCTACGGTCCCACCTGATAAAGAGGGGGCTTCCAGTCCAGACGTCCAGGCGGGATTAAGCTTTCGTTTTTGACATTAAGCACAGAAACCGAGTGCCTGTTGCCAGGGGGACCTGCAGTACTGCAGCTACCTCCATGAGCAGTGCCAGAAATGTAGGGTGAGCATGCGTCCTCCTTTACAGAGGGCTCCCAGAGGACCGTTCTCTGTTTTGAAGGAATCCTCTAGTTGAAAGGCTGTCCAGTCTAGTCTCAGCTTCAAGATAAAGAACCACCAGAAGGAAAAGCTAGGCCTTGAAGTCGCCCATAAACAGTGGCAGGACAGCAGACTGAGCAAGGCACACAGGTCACCTGGTCACAGTCTTCCATGCTACATGGTGAGATGTACTGTATTTCTATTTAAATAATAATAATAATAATAATAAATAATAAATTTGCATCTATACAGATAAATTAGCATATGCACATTTTATGCAACCATGTGTCCTCTTTTGTCCCTTTTGTTTGGGTGACGGGTAAGTGGCCATCCTAACCTCACACAAGGGTGGGTTTTAAAGAGATGCACTCGAATGCATTGTCCAGACAGCCTTGTTTGCAGGCCTACATTTCAGAAGGCTAGAGTGTGAGGATAATAGAAGTGGAAACCCATGAATTTTCAGGAAAAAGGTGATTCATAATGGGCCACCCTAATGGTAGCCACATAAGACACAGCCACTATGGGGGCTAAGAGGAAAGGCCCTCTGCTGTCTGTTTGAATGGGCAAAAATTGCTGATAGGCCCACGAGGGCTAAACTACACACAAACTCGTGAAACAAAACTCAACTGCTGCTGCTCCTGAAGCTAAGCTGTTTCGGAAGGGGGCAAACTGGACTGGTGGGGTACCAGAGGAAGGGGTTGTTTGATCCTTTCCCCGCCAACCATTCTCAAGCTGCAATTCCCTCTCCCCAAGCCACTTTCCTCCCCACCGCCGCAGGGCTTCAAATAATCCACAAAATAATCCAGGAAGCTTACACCAGAATAAATGTGTTAGTCCTTAACGTGCCACAAGACTCTTTGCTGTTTTGGCTGGAAAGGGTTCCAAATGCATTTCACTCACGCAAACCCATGTCTGGAACTTGACTTGGAGGGGCAGGGGGAAGGAAAGAAAAGCAGCTGGTAGGGGTGGGGGGATTTGCAGTGGGAAAGTGGCAAGCAGGGAAAAACACCCCCCCCCCCATTGCTTCTCTGCTCCATATCCTTGGTCACCACCCTGAGAATTAGGTTATAGGGAAGCATATAAATGTCTAAAAAAAGTTTACACTTTCATGAGGAGAACGAGCTGTTGGAGTTTGGTTACATGCATTTGCATGTAATGTGTAGTTTGACCCTCACACTTCTTTTCTGGTGTACATCAAAGTTGTTTTTTTAAACAGAGCACTGATCTTGCTTCCAGATTAATCTTCCAGTGGTTACTTCAGATGAGGAATCCACAACTATACTATACAATACTGAGGTGTGCTCCCCATTTCCCACCTCCCCACAGATCACAGGAAAAGATCACTTGCCACCACCTTCTTCTGCTAGGGCAACCAAACCCGAGCCTAGCTGGAAGAATTGCCTGGCTGAGACACAGAGATGAGATCAGCTCACTCCTTAAGATCCAGCTTTTCAGTAGCCAGACAGACTGCTCCTAGCCCTCCCCTGCAAGATTTAAGAGTATTTTTTCCTTAATGGATGCCTTTTAGTCGAAAAGCACTTAGGAATGCTGTTAAGGAGAGACAGAATTTTAAATCAAAATAATTAAAGATGCAGGAATCACAAAAGGAAACCCCTGTTTAAGCATCACTTGTGAAGAGCGACTCATGCCACATGCTCAAAATCACACTTTTGCAGTGTGTGTTCATTAATCCGCAGTAATCACCAGCCCCCCTCCCCATCACAAATCACAGCCTGGAACCACCACTTCATTCATATACGCACCATGCATTCAAAAGGGAGGGGGCGAATCCATCTCTCTGACTACTCTTGATTCAAAAGCAAAATTAATTATAAGTCATCCCTGTTCATGGATGGCTTATAATTCATCAGCGGCACTTACTTGCGAGTAAACACGGTTAGGATTCCTCCTATCTCAGTTGCGCTCATGACAATAAGTCTCTCCCCACCCCGCAAGCCTGGCACCCTAGGGCGGTGGGCTTCCTTCCCACAGCAGCGCCCAACGCTGATCTCTTCTACACCCTCCCCCAACACTGCCATGCCCCATCCGATGCCCTGTAGCTCCTGCCCACTCCTTGCGCCTATCCTTCAAGGAGATCGGGGCGGGGGAGGAGAGCGAGAGGAGGAAGAATCCCTCTCCCGTCCTCGCCTCCCCACCCCGGGTCCTACCCCGCCTCCCCTTCAGCAAGCCCCAGGACACCGCGCTACAGCCCCTCTCAAGCGCACACTGGCTCACCATGGCGCAGACAGGCGGGCGCGCAGACGGGACTGGCTCGCCTGCTCCTCTGCTCTGGCTGCCGCTTCTATCGCTGCCGCCTCCAGACTCCGCGCGGCGGCGCCCCCCGCCTCGACCGGCTAGCCCAGCCTGGAGCCGCCCCCTGGCAGAAATCCCGGCCCCCGACGCCGCGGCTGCCTGCAGCTGCAGTCCCCGCCGGAGCCCGGCCAAGGGCACGTGGAGACGCGACTGCGGCAGCGCCGAGTGGGAGGGGACGGGACGGGGACCAGCCTCGACCGTCGTCTCCGCCTGCTCGTGCCCTTGAGAGGCGAGCCACCAGTCCCTCGGGCAGGAGCACGGCTCGGTTTGGAGCCGCAGCTCAAAGTTGCTCAGCCCAAGAAGCTGCTTGCCAGCCGTAGCGCTCAGTCTCGTGGTCGAGAGCCGAAGGTGCCGCTGAGCTTGTGCAGAATGCTTATTTTTCTGGCCCAGAGTAAACAACATCCCACACGCGTCCGTCGCTGGGGGGCAAGGGTCTTGCACTCTCTGGCAGCTTTGAGCCCAGCGACTCTCTTCTAAGCCAAGGCTTTGGTGACTCCCATTACAATGGCGGGTCGTGGTTTAAATAAATCCTGCCCTCTCTGGGTGAGCCGAGTTTGGGAACTGCAGCCCCCCGGAGCTTCTAGGTAATGCTCGAATTACAGGGAGGGGGGCCGGCTGACCTTTTTTTTCCGCTTCTGTTTTTAGAAGACTGGATGGCATGATTTGTCTAAAACTGGGAGGAGATCTGAGTGGGGCGTGTGGATTTCATTAAGAGCCTTCCTAGCTTTCCCCCCCATAATTCAAGCACTGCTTGTATGGGTTAATTTAAGCCAGATGTTAAGTAGGGTAGCCCTATGCAGACGAGAAAGAGGACAGGGCTCTTGCACCTTTAATGGCTGCCTAGAAGAGGGAGTTTCAGCAGGTGTAGTTTGCCATGAAAACTACACTTGTTGACATTCTGTCTCCTCTAAGGTGCAGGAGCCCTGTATTGTTGTTGTTATTATTATTTAATTAACTAAATTTATTAGACACCTTTTCCAGAAAAAGAGTCGTGGCATCTTAACAAGGACTAAAACTTGACGAGATTTAAAACAATTTAAAAGGGCCAAAAGCAACAACAAAATACCAGGGCCTGATAAAACAATACAATTAAAAAGCCCCATCATGTGCTATCAAACCCCTATTTTCCATCTGCCCCACCCTACAGTGCTAGGCCCTGGAACTTTTTTAAATGTCAGGGTCCAAGCGGAGTGCAATAGAGGAACAGGACCTCTGAACATGCGCAACGTGCTATTGTGAATAGCCACAACGATTCCCACGTTTTAGGGATTTGAGATCAGGACTTCCCAAGTATGATTTCCAGGCAGAGTTTAGCCCTAGCATCTCTCCTATGTAGAAATGAAACACTGTCCTTAGACTATGATTCAGAAACCACATAAGCAGAATAGCTTTGAAGGAAACCTACAAGTGCAAGATTGTATCCTTGTAGTGCCCCACATTAATAAATTCAGAAAAACGACCATTCTCTGGTTCCGTATTCAAAATTAGCAATCACCAAAACATCAGAAGAGCCCTGTTGGATCAGACCAAGGGTCTACATAGCTCAGCATTCTGTTTCTAACAGTTGCCAGCCACCAGATGTCTCCAGGAAGCTCATAGGCATAGCATGAAGGTGATGGTCCTCACTTGTTTGTCCTTAGTTGTCCGACAGAAGTATACTGCCTCTGAAGATGGAGGCTCCACTTAGCTATCATGGCAAATAGCTAATTTTCTGCTCATGTGGATAAGGATTCATGTGGACACATTCACCTATTAACATACCTTGAAAGTGTGTATATGTATGCATGCATGTGTATATTTATTTGTTATATTTATGTCCTGCCTTTCTTCCAAGGAGCCCAAGGCAGTGTACACGAACCTCCTCCTCTCCATTTCATCCACTCAACAACGCTGTGAGGCAGGTTAGGCTGAGAGTCAGCGAATGGCTCTGAGAGTTTCATCGTTTCACACTTCATGGTTGAGTGGGGACTAGAACTCCTGTCTCCCCAGCCCTAGTCCAACACATTAACCCTGGGATCTCCACTGTGGTGCCCATGGGCACAAATGTGCCTATGGACACATCTCTTGGCACCCACTAGGCTCCTCCTGATTTTATTTTATTTCTTAATATTTAAAAAAAATATTATTTTAACTGGGAGGCTGGCGTGCTGCAAAATGAAGTGTTGCTAAAGCCATCTCTGTTTTAGTTGAAAATAGTGGTTTTGTGTTTTGGAGCTCAGACCCTATCTTTGCCTTGTATTTCAGTTCTTGGTCAATTTTCTTTTAGTCTCACCAGCTTGCCTTCTGGAGAACGAGAGTTTGTGGCCTGGCTATGCTCACCGTGATAGCCATTTTGTGAGTGTGTCCATGACTCCAAACTCCAAATGTGCCCACTGACTTAAAAAGGTTGGGGACTCCTTTCTAACCACTACACCACTCGCGCTCTCTCTCTCTCTCTCTCTCTCTCTCTCAATCTCTCTGTATATGTGTGTGTGTGTTCATTCTTCTGCACCAGTTTTTAACATTTTCAACCACCCAGTTTGCGAGTACAATGTACCCTTTCCTCTCCAATGGATAACCACAACCAACCTTAATATTTTGGGGATGTTAGATAAGGAGGCAAGGCTATGAGTTCCACGTGGGTTTTCTTCCCCAGTTTCTAGAAATTAAGAGCTGGGCCACACACAAACACACACACAGACCTGCATTGTATCAGCAGCCGTGTTCCATATGCCAAAGGAGGGGAGGGGCTAGTTTTTTTTTTCAAAGTTTTCCTTTCAGTCTCTGTTTAACAGATTCCAGGGGGGGATAGTTTTTAAAAAACACACACACAAACCCAAAACTTTCCAGGCTTTTTGGTTCCAGCCGAGCTAAGCCTGAAAGGAAAGAAGGAGGATAGGGTGGGATGGGGATTTTTATACCTAAAGAGCTGGCAACTGGGGAAAAAGTCAAATGACTCTGCTTTGATCAGTTTCCAGATTTGCAGCCAGAAGAACAAATAAGATTAATCTGTCTATTTTTATTAAAATACATTCTAGCTAGGGAAGGCGACTAATTAGCTCAAACCAACATTCCATCATCCCCGTCAGCTCCCCTGGCCCCCCACTTTCCAAAGTTGCTTATCCTCTCATTTCCTGCCAATGGCATGCAGCCCCTCCTCTTCCTAGGCCTTGTGTGCAGTTTTTGCAGAGCTTCCCCTTTTCACTTGTTCCAATTCGCAGCCATCTCCCTCCCCCTTCAGGCCTATGCCTTTTATGTCCGTCCTTCCCTCAGGTTAATTTCATGAGATATGGAAGAAGCCCTTTCCCACTAACATACTAAAATAACAGATACCTGAACATCAAACTCTTGAGCCACTGATACAATCACCGTTACTACCACCTGTAGCAATAACTGTTTATCATGATTTTTAAAAAAGACACACTATACTTTCTTTTTCTTTTTGCCCTCTGAGAAGACTAGTTAATCTTGTTTACACTGCATTCTGGATGTGTACCGCATTTGTATTTTCACTTGCTATTCACTGCTTGCTTTAATAACATGTCTTTTAAAAAAGAAACGTACCTGATATTCTGCCCCCGCCCCCCATGGAATTCAAGGTAGCCTATATAGGGTTCCCAGGTGGGCCCCTGGCCAGGCACTGACCAGACCCAGGCCTGCATAGCTTCAGCAAGGTTGCTGCAGCATAGGCCTTCACCTGATGTGTCATATGCCCCCATGTGCCTTGCAGCATAAGGTGCCTTTGCATTCAACACCCTGAAACACGTGGGCCTCTGAGCGCATGCAAATGGCCTTTCCTCTCTTCTTTGACCACAGCCATAATCCTCCACAACTTTAGGATTAGGGAAAAGGGCTTTCTGACTGGTCACTGGACATAATGAAATCCAGCATCTTTTAGTTCAGAAATTAAAGGTCTCTTTCTGAGGGCATCTCTACACCAGCCTAAAATCCTGCATTTAAAATGGGGCTTTCTGCTTCCATTTTAAATGCAGGATTACAATGACTCCCTTTTTCACGTGCTTCCTTTCCCCCCACCCCTTTCCTCCTCCTTCTCCCCGTATCTGAATCTTCCATTAGCTTTCGTTAATCTCGCTCCTCTTCTTGCCACTTTTACTCTTTTCATGGAGGAAACAAGTTGAACCCAACGGGTAGGTAATTTGATAGCTCATTATCTGCGATCTATTTAAAAATGGAACAAAGGGCATTTAGTGCTTTGAATGATTAAGGCATCATGTAAAGAGCTCACAAACGTCTGTGAAAGAGCTCACAAACTTCCCTGAAGGAGCAATCTCAATCGCAGGATAAAAGCTCATTGTGAAGGAGCCCTGAGTTGCTCTCCAGTCCAGTTTGCTCCCAAGGGAAGATTCCTTTTAGGCCCTGCATCTTCTCCTGGTAAACCCTCTCGAAGTACTCAGACTGTGCCACAGTGAAGTGAGTCTTCCAGTCTCCACAGATGCCTAGAAAATGGGGACAAAAGCAAAACAATCCAGTTTATGTAACTGAGAGCAATCTCAGTCTGCAGAAGCCTAAAGATAAGGTCTTTGGAGACCTCCCAGTATGCGCCTCCAAAACTGAGTTGTTTGTGTTTGCAAGATTAAAGGCAGCCGCTGGCGTGATCACATCACTCCAGTGCTGAAGGAGTTGCACTGGCTACCAGTTGTTTTCCGGGCCAAATTCAAGGTCTTGGTTTTGACCATTAAAACCCTATATGGTTCCAGCCTAGCCTATCTCAAGGAGTGCCTCCAGCAACACCAGACAGGCCGCTCAACAAGATTGGCCTCAGATGGCCTTCTCTCTGTCCCATCAGCCAGGACAGTTAGGTTGGTGAGGACGAGGGAGAGGGCCTTCTCTGTGGTGGCCCCCACTCTGTGGAACTCCCTCCCTAGGGAACTCCGCCATGCCCCCTCTTTAATGAGCTTCCGCCATGCGTAGAAAACATGGTTGTTCAGGCAGGCATTTGGGGTGGGTTAGGGTATTTTTAGAAATATGTTTTAATGTTTATTTTAGACTGTTTGCACTGTTGTACATCACCCAGAGTGGCCGGGTGACCGGACAGATGGGTAATTAAGAAATTTAATAAATAATAAATAAGTAGATTCTTTTACTCTGTATGTTAAATGCAGTACCCATTTTTTAATTAAAATTAAGCTACGCAGGAGCTGAGCTTGCTATATTGGCGCAAAGCGCTTTGCATGTCAGCTCCTCTGCAAGCCAAAGAAAATATGTTTTGTGAAACCAGCATTCCTAGATGAAAGGGTACCTTTTAGTTGCCACTGAAAATAGTTTAATGAAGGGGAAACTGACCAATTCACAGGCAGAGTCAGGAAGTCAGAGGTCAAAACAAGGGGGAAGGCCATGAGACTTCAAATCCAGGTTTCTTACTGAGCTGGCAGGTCAGATTTATTCAGACTCCCCACCTTGCCTTGTGCCCTGCCCAGCAGCCAGCTGAGATCTTCTGAAGTTACTGATCTTTCCAATTTTGTTTTGTCACTGTCTGCCTGCCTCTTTGTGGCTTGCCTTAGGCTTTTCAGGAAAATATTACATTCCTCTCCTCCTCTACATTGGCAACCTGGCCCTCTACTGTTACAGCTGACCAGCCTCTGGTAGACAGTTTGGGCTACTGGCCTTGGCACTCATGAATACAAATGTTTTCTGGTGGTGCATCCTTGGTCTTGCTAACATGGAGAGGATTCTGCTGCGTTGCAGTGTCCCACCCCTGTCCTCTCTCCACCCGCATCTGATTGTGCAAGGCCTTACAAAACAGTTGCACTGCTGGTGGCAAATGCACTGCTGTGAGTTCTTCCACTGGTGCAATATCTTATATATTTTGCACCTTCACTAGGTGCCACACCAGAACTCTTGCCCCATGTTGGCACTGTGACTTGATAAGTCCCTTCTTCATCCTCTCCAAAGCTATAGGAACCCCACCAGAACACAGCCTCTAGGTTTTCCTCACCTTTCCTCAGGAAGGTCCCCTTCTCTTGGTCCATAAACTCCTTGGGAAGCATTGTCGAGTTGCACATTCTGTTCTTCTGCATGGCTTCAAAGGAGGCGTTTTCCTCTACTGAGGTGATGGCTGCCTCATCCAGCTCCTTCCCTATGAAATGGCAAAGACGTTCTACGCTGCGCCACAGGTCCTGTGGAGATACAGAACAGCAGGGACCAGCATCAAAATAGCAGAAATATGAGATCTACATTCTTTGAAGCCTGTCCTCAGCCTTAAGGGCTAGAAGCTTGAGGAAGATTTAAAAATGAAAACTGAGATTTTCAGGATGATGAATTCTGCACTCAGTACTAAATTCAGCTCAGAACACACGCAGCCCTATTTAACCTGCATATAGCCAGAGCACTGATTCCCAAGTTAACCCCAAATCATTCTGTTGTCATGCCCCAGGATCTTGCTTTTCACATAACTGGGGCAAAAGAGTCAGCTTCTGGAGGCTTCACCTTATATCCATCATGTTCTATATATTTTAAAGAGAGAGGCTTCAAGCTCCAGTGTACCAAAATGTGGGGACGTTTGCAGGAGGTAACTCTTCAAATAAACCCCTTAAATTATGCCAAAAAGGCAGTTCCAGAATAGGTAACAATGGAAAAGGAAGACATCTTGTAAGAGGAATGGGATTAAAATTGGGAGGATAAGAGCTGAGTGGTGGAACGCATATGCTTTGCATGCAAAAGGTGCCTGGCACCTCCAGCTTGGGCAGAGAAAGAGTCCTGTCTGAAACCCCAGAAAGCTACTGCCAGTCAGCATTCTAGACAATATAGAACTAGATGGACCAAGGGTCCAATTCAGTATACGGCAGCTTCCTATGTTACCCTGGGTAAATGCTCTATTCCCTAATCATCTAGCAGACTTTTTAGAATTCTATTTTTCACTTTAGTAAAATATGTCTAGTTAATCATGCCAGTCTGTTGAATAGATTTGCATTTTCCTTCCTACCATTTCTAATGGGGAGGATACTCTACACCAAGGGTGCAGAACTGGAGGCCCAGGGGCCAAATCCAGCCCTCCTGGGCTTCCAATCCAGCCCTCTGGGGTTCCTCTGAAGGCCTCACCCCCTTTCTTCCAACCACTGATATACTGGTAGCTTCCTGGCTTTGGTGCAGTTTTTCACCCATTCTAATAGGCTGAAAAGCTTAGTTACTGGCAGTGCCCACTTTTGCACCACCCAACACAAGAACGCAGCCCCCAGGAGATTCCCCAAAATGGAATTTGGCCCTTGGCTGAAAGGGGTTCTGCTCCTATGCTCCACACCCACATAGAAAGAAAAACATGGAAACTGTCCCCGTGCTGTCACCTGCTTCAGCTGTTCATAGCTGATGAAGAAGATGTTGCTTTTGCCTTTCAGCTTCATCCAGCCCATGACATGGTCAAACCAGGATCCAAAACACACTGCAAAAAGGGATCCAGACAGGGATGTCAGCCTCATACTAGACCTATGGAATTACTTTGCACATAAACCCCTTTTACAAGTTTTCTCCAGTGGTATAGTGATAAATGTTGATGTGCAGGAGGTCATCATGACTGTCAGGAGCACCCTAGCTGCCTCTTACAGTCGCCTCCAATAGCCAACTCAGGACACAGATGACGAGGATTCCTTCCAAGGCTTTATTCCTTTATTACTGTATGACTCTTACAGATACTAATCACTAGCGACTAAGCAAGGAACTGCACGGGGATAGCAGAATAGCCTAAGCTCCAGGTAAGGCAGTTGGTCCCCGTTTGAAGGAGAACTGCGGGAAGACTCTGAACTTATGGGCTATGGAGAGATCCTCCCTCTTACCCTTGGG
The DNA here is from genome assembly GCF_057233095.1 of Heloderma suspectum. Lineage (NCBI taxonomy): Eukaryota > Metazoa > Chordata > Lepidosauria > Squamata > Helodermatidae > Heloderma > Heloderma suspectum. The sequence continues at coordinate 86,314,324 of NC_139463.1, read as the reverse complement.
ACCTCGGGACGCGACCGTTGTTTTAGCGCCAAACGAGCGGAGCGCCTCCATTCGGCGCCCTCCATCTGTCGCCGCTCCCTGCATCTGCGCCGAGCATCCAGCAAGCCCCCCTCCAGCACTCTCTCACTGGCAAGGTCACTATCTCTCTCAGGAATGCTGGCAGGAGGAATCTCTGCTAGCTGCTGTGCTTGTGAGAGATGAGGTGGCTCCTCTATTCTTCCTCAGAATCAGAACTGCTCTGGGGCTCTATGGGCTCAGTTTCCACCCTGACATCGACAACCCCAATTGCTACACCCCCAAGGAGAATCCATAGTCATGGTCCCAAGGGAGATATTCTGCTTTTCTATTATTGTTACCCAAAGGAGCTAACACTCTGGTTAAAAATTCCATAATAAAACACAGACATCCAAAACCCACCCACCCACTAATAAACCCTCACAAATTTATGGGAATACATGGTAAATTCTCCCAGTGAAGTAAATGTTGGGCTCCCACAGGGGTCTGTATTAGGACCAATGCTTTTCAACCTGTTCATAAATGCTCTGGAATTAGGAGTGAGCAGTGAAGTGGCCAAGGTTGCCAATGACACCAAATTATTTAGGGTGGTTAAAACAAAAAGGGATTGTGAAGAGGTCCAAAAGGATCTCTCCAAACTGGGAGAATGGGCATCTAAATGGCAAATGCGGTTCAATGTAAGCAAGTGTAAAGTGATGCATGTTGGGGCAAAAAATCCCAACTTCAAGTATAGCCTGATGGGATCAGAGGTAGTGGTGACAGATCAGGAAAGAGATCTTGGAGTTGTGGTGGACAGGTCAATGAAGGCAAATTCGATGTTAGGCATAATTAGAAACGGAATTGAGAATAAAACTGCCAATATCATACTGCCCCTATACAAATCTATGGTGTGACCACACTTGGAATACTGCGTACAGTTCTGGTCACCACACCTAAAAAAAGATATCGTAGAGCTGGAAAAAGTGCAGAAAAGGGCAACTAAAATGATCAAGGGGCTGGAGCATTAAGAGAAGGTTACAACAGCTGGGCTTGTTTAGCTTGGAAAAAAGGAGGGTAAGGGGAGACATGATAGAGGTGTACAAAATTCTGCATGGTGTGGAGAATGTGGGTAGGGAGACATTTTTCTCTCTCTCTCAAAATACTAGAACCCAAGGTCATCCCATGAAGCTGATCGGTGGGAGACTGAGGACAGATCAAAGGAAGTATTCCTTCACACAGCACATAATCAAACTATGGAACTCGCTACCACAGGATGTAGCGATGGCCACCCGTTTGGATGGCTTTAAAAGGGGATTGCCCAAATTCCTGGAGGAAAAGGCTATCAATGGCTACTAGTCTTGATGGCTATGTGCTACCTCCAGTACCAGAGGCAGTCAGCCTATGTACACCAGTTGCTGGGGAACATGGGTGGGAGGGTGCTGTTGCTCTCATGCCTTGCTTGTGGGTTCCTGATCAACAGCTGGTTGGCCACTGTGTGCACAGAATGCTGTACCAGATGGACCCTTGGTCTGATCCATCAGGGCTCTTCTTACATTCTTATGACTGCAATCCTATGCATAGTTACCTGGGTGTACAAGTCAGAGGTACTTCTGACTATATTGGTTCAACATGCAAAACAGATTGAGCGTTAACAAAGGCTCTTCATCCAGCTAAAATGCAACATTTAGCTTTTAATTAAAAAGCACATAATCCTGCAAAGTGGTGTTACCATTTAAAGCAGGGGTGCAGAACCTCTTTCAGCCCGAATTCCATTTTGGAGGAGCAAAACCAGTGGTGGGTGGGGCCAAAGACAAAAAATTCCAGCAAATTTAGGTTAAAGCTATTATTTCCAGTAACTAAACCTTAGGAGAGGCATTTCAACCTTTTAGAATGCAGAGGGAGGCGGTGGTGGTGGGATCGCAGAAAAGCCAGGAAGCCACCCAAAAAATGGTGGTTGGGGGAAAGGGGCCTGGCCTTCTGGACACCCCTAGAGGGCCAGGGTGGAATCCCCAGAGGGCCAAATTTGGCCCCTGGACCTGAGGTTCTGCACCCTTGATTTAACTGTTAGTGAGAATTGGGAACCCCATCAAAGATAAGGAATGAAGTATCCAGCCTCTTGCTTATTTTCCTCATTCACAGACTTTGATGTGGATCTGCCAAAAAAATAATAAAACTTGAAAGCATCATCACCTCATTCACTCACTACAGCAAAGAGGGTCTGTCAGTTATCCTGGTGCTCTGACAGAGGACATCATCACTCCTGTTCTGAAAAAACATTTCCGAGTTGTGCTCCCTTCTGTTCCCCCTCTGCTATACCACTGGTTATTTCTACAAGTTGAGAAACGTATGGAGGGAGGGACTGGGACCATGCCTGCTTCCAGTGCCACCCACCTTGCTGGCCTCGTCCCTGATCTCCATACATAGAGCCGATAGTCTGAAAAGAGGTACCTATGTATATACAGAGTTGTACCATACAAGGAACCTACCCTTACTCTACCTCTGGAGAGAATCTGTGAACGAGGCTACTGTGTTATCAGGCCCATACCTTAGGAGGACTGCTTCAAGAGATGCAACAAGGGAGGCATCTGCCAGGTCCACCTTCTCCCATCTCTGTGGCGTTATGTTAGGAAAAGCTGCATCTGACAACACTCTCCTTCTACGCAACTCTTAAAGATACAGGAACCCTCGAAGGGTTCATTTACTACATTTCTATACCGCCCAATAGCTGAAGCTCTCTGAGCGGTTCACAATTTTTTGAAAAAAATTTCAATTGCATCAGGTGTTGGTCACATCCTGCTGATGTTTGTAATCACTGGGCATTCGACATTTGTTAAATAGCAGTCAGGGTCAGCTATCCTATCTGGGGATCCCAATTCCTCTTCTTCTAAAACTCTCATATAAGGATAGGTGGAAGGATTTTGAAACCGCAGACTTTTCATTAACTACTGTTGGGGCTAAATCCCTCCTGGTACTTCTCTGCTCCCAGCAACACGATTTGCATGCTACTGTTTGGTTAGGAGGGGAATCCAATCTTTGCTTTGGACAAAGGAATGCTGAACACCCAGTTTTCGCTTATCACCTCCAGTCCCCCAGTTGCTGTATACAACCAGGCTTCAAATGCAACCTGTCCTCTGTTTGCACAGGGCGTGGGAGAAGAACCCAGACCTGGGTTGAGCGACCAAGAACCTAAGAACTGTCTCGGTAGAATCGGCCCACACACCCATCTAGTCCAGTGCTCCGACTCCCCAAAGTGTCCATCCAGATGCCTCTGGGCAATTCACAGGCAGGGCCTGATGGAGCTAGCCGTCACTGCCTTTTGTTGCCAGCAGAATCGCAGGCTGCATCTCTCTGTAAGGAGTTCCATCTGTAGCTGTCACCCGAGCTACTGGACCATCCTTGCATCTTGTGGCAATGAGCTGCTGGGGATGCCTGTTGGATTTCCATCCAGGATACCCAACTGTTCCAACATCTTTCCCCTTTTGCACCCTCCAACTCACCATCCCCATTCAGGAAACTCTCCAGGAAGTGGTTGAAGGATTTGGGGTCCTCAAACGGGGGGGACATTTTGGAGAAATGATAGTAGGAAACTAGCACATCCCGGGGGTCCCGCAATGTGTATATCACCTGAAGAACAAAATTGTTGTTAAGTGGTGGGAGGCATTGTCAGTGGAGAAAAACCATTCTTAGGGAACGAATAGCGTCTACGAAGAAACATCCTACGAGACATGTAAAATTTGGAACCTTGCATGTTCTGGGACTGAATCCCTGACATGAAAAGAGAGTTTGGTGCTCAAAGAGATAAAAGTGAGAAATAATGGACAGGTACAAAAACCCAGCATACAATTTAGTGATGATATGGCAATACTACCTTCAATGCTGGTGTCTCCAATATGGTGCCCATGGGCACCAACATGCCCACGGACACCTCTCTTGGTGCCCACCAGGCTCCCTGCCTCTTCTGATTTTTATTTTATTTCTTAAGATTTAAAAAACACACAAAATTAATAGGAGGCTGGCATGCGGCAAAGCAAAGGGCTGCCCTCCAGCACCATCTTTATCTGGGTTCAAAATTGTGGTTTGGTGTTTTGGAGCTCAGATCCCACCTCTGCCTTGTACTTTAGTTTGTGGGCAAGTTACTTTTCTTTTGGTCTCAGCAATTAGCCTTCTGGGAAATTAGTGTCCTATGATGGGTCATGCCAACTATGGCAGCCATTTTGTGAGAGCACCCAGAGCCCTCTCTTAAAATTCCAAATGTGCCCACCGACCCAAACAGGTTGGGAACCCTGGCCAATAAACATAACTGTAACTGCATTGCAAACCTGAGTTCAATTGCCCATTTTTGCAAGGCAAGTTTGTGAGGTTTGGAACTTCGCATGTCGACAGGGTGAGTCCTTGCAGTTAAAACAGGTACTGGGGCTCAGATTGATAAAAGTCTGGTCCAGAGTTTAAATCATAACCATAATGACGTAATATAATTGAGGCAGATTGTCAGTAAAGAAGGGGCAAGGCTAGAGATAGGAGGTGTCAGACTAAATGGGCTACTGCAGCTTTCCCCAAGCTTCTGTCCTCCAGATGTGTTGGACAACAACTCCTATCATGCCCCTGCCAGCATGATCAGTCGTAATGGGAGTTGTAGTCCAACACATCTGGAGGGTGCCAGGTTGGGGAAGGCTGGGCTAGTGAAAGGGGAAAGTGTGACACAGCCAAGACAAGCAGTACCAGGAAAAGATGTCTTTCTCCTACAGTCCTTGACCAAAATAAGCATTATACTCACTTTTAAAAGAGGGGGTTAGAGGTCCTTCCCTTCGCACATGAGCAACCACCATGATAGTGCCCCCACATCCTGTGCCAACACCCCATGCATCTCCATGCTCAGGGTCTCACCACCCACCTTGGCTTTGCTGCTGAAGAAGGCTTTGGGAAAGAGCTGAATGGGAAGATGGCAGGTGAGCAGACGTGGAGATGGAAGGTCATGCGCTGTCTCCAGGCCCAGCTGGCTGGTGAACCAGGGAGCACGAAGGGAATTGAGGACACTCTGATTCCAGGTTGGGTTGCCACCACTGACGATCAGGCTGAGAATCTCAGTCATCCACACTGTTCCTTGATGGAAGGAGATGAAGAAAAAATACTCAGGTCTAAGAGTGCAATCTTATGCATGTCAAGTCAGATGTAAATCCCATTGAGTTCAATGCGGCTTTCCCCCAAGGAAGTAGATATAAGATTGCAGCCATTTTTCAAAATTAAAAATCAAGTAACATTTAAATTTGACCTTCTAAATGTTGAATGTTCCCAAATTTTATTCTTGAAATCCAGCTTTTAGGGATACTTTTACAAAACTAAGGGCACAGTCCTATGCATGTTTAGACAGAGAAAAGGCCTACAACTCCCAGCATTCCCCAGCCATGCTGGCTGGGGAATGCTGGGAGTTGTAGGCCTTTTCTTGGCTGGGGAATGCTGGGAGTTGTAGGCCTTTTCTCTGTCTAAACATGCATAGGATTGTACTCTTAAAATCTTAAGTCTTTCAGAAGAATATTAAGACCATGATATTAAATATCCATTTGCCAAATTCAGTTATTTTTATCCTTTATTTCCCCCCCAAAAAAGCTAGCAACTAGGGAATGTTGGGCGCAGGTGAGACACATCAAACAATCTTACAAATTTAAATTAGGAACCTTTAGTCAAAGACTTCCCACAAATTACTTTCCGTTCCATGTTGGTTATTTGAAAATTACACTTGCACCAGAGGTTGGGGAACCTCCTTCACCCAAAGGATGAATTCCATTTTGGGGAAACTCTTGGGGGGCCGAATTCCAGTGGTGGGTGGGACCACAGGCAAAGGGAGCAGGGCCAAAGATCAAAACAGTGGAGCAAAGAATCCTACAAATACCAACATATTGTAGCTTAAAGCTGTCACGTCCAGTAACTAAACCTTAGGAGAGGCATTTCAACCTTTTAGAACGTAGGGAAAAACTACACAAAAGTCAGGAAACCACCAAACGATCAGCGGTTGGGGGGAAAGGGAAATGACCATTTAGAGAACCCCTCGAGGGCCGAATTGGGACCCCAGGAGGGCCAGATTTGGCCTCCAGTCCTGAGGTTCCCCACCCCTGGCACAGATCATGAGAAACAGTATGTGGGGGTACATCTATAGCGCACTAGGAAGGACAGCACTGTAATACTTTATCTAGAACAGCAATGTTGTAAATACTGTGAATGTCCGAAAGTAATAAGCAGGGCTATTCAGTCCACAATTCCACCCCATGCAAGTGTGGAATGCTGGTTGGTTTGGAAAGCAGCAGTTTTGGAAAGTGCAAATCCAGTTCCCCACCCTATCTATCCCTAGCAGGGTTTCCTCTCCTACCAGATTTTGGGTATGTGATGTTGAAGATATCATCATCTCGCACTTGAAACTCATTCTCGGCGAAGCAAAGGCTTTCTGCGGAACTAAATCCAGGGGGAAACTTTATCCCTTTATAGTGGACATACTGGACTGCCATCTGTAAAGCAAAAATCAGGCTCAGCATGGGGACACAGCACCACTGAATTTTTTATCATATTTGAAGCCACACTCAAGGCAGATCCAGTTTAGGGAACTGGGTGTGATCAAGTGTCAGGATTCAGGCCCACAGCAGTTTTGAACTGGTGACCTGAAGGGTGCCCTCTGGCCAAAGGTGAGAACTGCAAACCTTCCGCCAGTAAGTTGGGGCCAAATATCAAAGCTTTTGGATCTGGCTTGCACACTGGGTTGAGCAGCTAAGAGACCTGCAAAACTAAGCTGCAGCAGTCCTTGCTTCACTCCTTGTCTGTCTTTGCCTCATCCTGCCCACAGCTGCCTAGGAACTAAAATTAAAATGATCAAGGGGCTGGAGCAACTCCCCTATGAGGGAAGGTTACAGCAGCTGGGATTGTTTAGCCTGGAAAAAGGCAAGTAAGGGTGGGAGGACATGATGGAGGTGTACAAAATTATGCATGAAGTGGAGAAAGTGAGGAGGGAGACATTTTTCTCCCTCTCTCATAATACTAGAATCCAGAGTCATCCCAAGAAGCTGACTGGTCGGAGCTTCCGGACAGGTAAAAGGAAATAAGGACTCTTATTTCCCAGACCCTAAGATCATCCTCAGCAGCCCTTCTCTGTGAGCCCCTGCCAAAGGAAGTGAGGCAGGTGGCTACCAGGAAGAGGGCCTTTTCTGCTGTGGCACCCCGGCTGTGGAATGAGCTCCCTAGAGAGGTTTGCCTGGCACCTATGTTGTACTCCTTCCAGTGCCAGGTGGACCTTTTTATTCTCCCAGTATTTTAGCATTTTAGCTTCCTAGTCTTTTAGCTTTGGTGTTTTAAATCTGTATTTTAAATCTCTGCATTGCTGCTAGGTTTTATTCTGGTGGTATTGTTATATTGTGGTTTTAATGCTTTTATATTTTATATTGTTTTATCCTGCATGTTTTGGTTTTAATTTTTGTGAACCGCCGAGAGAGCTTTGGCTGTTGGGTGGTATAGAAATGAAATAAATACTTCTTCACACAGGAAAGGTGTGTGAAACCTCACCTTTTTTGTAGAAGCTGCTCCACTCCCTTGATCCTTGTGGGTGAGGGATTGTTCAGATAGGGCTCTGTGGGAGCTTAGAACAATGAGTTCTATGGTGAAATGGTGGATGGTAGTAACTATAATTATGGAACATAAATACAGGAGGGCTGTATTAAAATTATTTGATCATATTAGATATTACTAAAATTATTTTTTGTTTTTTAAATTGACAAATAAGGGTCTGCTGCTGGTCAGTTAGCCATGCCAGTGCACTCATTGGCCACTACACTGGAAGATAGGAGCAAGTTTACTCTTTAGTGAACTAGTCAATATTTCTTGTTTCTTTTCTTCTTTGTAATGTTTAGTGATCTTAAGAGTACAATCCTATACAAGTCTACTCAGAGGTAAGTTCCATTGTTTTCAATGAATTTCACAGGTAAGCGTGTATGGAATTGCAGCCTTGATAACTTTAATTAATACTATTAGGGCGCAATCCTATGGCCCCTAGTTAGCGGCTGGACGGCCACAGGATAGGTCAGTTCCCAGGAACCAACCTTGGAGCCCGCACTCCGAGGTTGGTTACCTGAGAACCAACCTCCACCCCCTCCCCCTCCAGCCTCCGCCCCCCTGCTCTGACTTCCCATGGCCAGACAGCTGAAATCGGCTGTCTAGCTGTGAATGCAGGGCGGCTGAAGCACAGAGGAGAAGATCCCCTCCACGCTGCTCCTGCCCTGCATTGGATAGGTGGTCGCTTCTGAGTTCAGAGGCGGCTGCCTATCCCGATGGGATTGCGCCCTCTATGTGCATTTTTATGGCAGGTATTGTATGGCTTTCTATATTTTTGCAGATCTTAGTATTTTCAGTAACAACAACACTGTCCTACCCTTTCCTTTTCTCTCCACAAGTAAAAGGGATAGAGACTTATTTGCTTTGTTTAAATGAATGGTGAAAGTCAGGGAGGAGGCCTAGAATATCTGAGTGAGCCAGATGGCTGTTATGGCTATGGCTTTCTGCCTCTTTAGGATTGTTTGTGTGAGAATACGCAACAGCCATTTGCTGTTGAACCCACACTATATGGAGGCATGGGCATCCACTTGAATTTTTCCAGGGGGAGCAAAGCTGCACAGCAGTTTGTGGTTGTAATTTGCACACATAGTGTGCACCGCTACAACACACCTGTGCACTTTCCTTGTGTGTGGTCTTTGTTGCTTAGCATCAGGTTCTATGACATTTAGAAGCCCACACAGAGCTTCCTAAAAAATGTGATTGATTGATTGATTGCACTTATACCCCGCCTTTTTTCCTCTTGCAAGGAACCCAAGGCGGCTTACATTATCCTCCTCCTCTCCATTTTATCCTCACAACAACAACCCTGTGAGGTGGGTTGGGCTGAGAGTGTGTGATTGGCCCGAAGTCACCCAGTGAGCTTCCATGGCTGAGTGGGGACTAGAACCCGGATCTCCCAGCTCCTAGTCCAACACTCTTGCCACTACACCACACTGGCTGCCATTATCTTCTCGCAGCTGTAAATGGCATACTGTACACCATTTGCGGCTGTAAAGCACTTACTTTTACCTAAATACAGCCGTAAACAGCTGCAATTTAGGTAAAAGTGCTTTATGGCTGCAAATGGCATAAGATACGCCATTTATGGCTGTAATTTTCTGATAGGCTAATGGCAGCTGCCATTAGTGTATTGTGTTTTTTAGAAAGCTGGACAGCCGCTCTTGCCAACTCTGGTGGACGCGGCAGGACTCTGGAGGACTCAGTGGGGCCTCAAGTGGCCTGAATTGCCCCTCAGCAGACACCCCAGACTGGACAGTGAGGGAGTTCATACATCCCTAAGAAGATGCCTGTTAATATTAAGTAAAGGTTCTGTTTAAAGCTTCCAGTTGAATTCTGTCTCAAGTGTGGTCAGACAAAACTTAGTCTGCAACAGTTTGCACATGTACAACCTTGCACTATGACCCAGGGCCTATACGCATCTAGCACACAGATTGTCAAGCAAGGCTGAATCATGGGTGTTTACTCATGTAGGCCCTGAATCATGCTGGGCATGTTTCCACACTATCGGCTTCACTTTGTTTGCAACTTTGTTGTGATGTGGCTGCAAAAAAGGCAAATGCTATTTTGGGCTGCATTAATAGAAGCATAGCTTCCAAATCCCAGGAGGTACTAGTTCCCCTCTACTCAGCACTGGTAAGGCCTCATCTGGAGTACTGTGTCCAGTTCTGGGCACCACATTTTAAGAAGGATGCAGACAAACTGGAGAGGGTTCAGAGGAGGGCAACCAAGATGATCAGGGGACTGGAAACAAAGCCCTATGAAGAGAGACTGAAAGAACTGGGCATGTTTAGCCTTGAGAAGAGAAGACTGAGGGGAGATATGATAGCACTCTTCAAGTACTTGAAAGGTTGTCACAGAGAAGAAGGCCAGGATCTCTTCTTGATCATCCCAGAGTGCAGGACACGGAATAATGGGCTCAAGTTACAGGAAGGCAGATTCCATCTGAACATCAGGAAAAACTTCCTGACTGTTAGAGCAATACGACAATGGAACATATTACCTGGGGAGGTGGTGGGCTCTCCCACACTGGAGGCCTTCAAGACGAGGCTGGACAGCCATCTGTCAGGGATGCTCTGACTTGGATTCCTGCATTCAGCAGGGGGTTGGACTCGATGGCCTTGTAGGCCCCTTCCAACCCTACTGTTCTATGATTCTATGTTTCCCCAGTCGCATCTTCTCCTTTTCCAGTTTCCACAGTGCTCGAAGTCCAGGCTTATCATCGCTGTAGCCTGGGGTTCTGTGCTGTTTCTTGATGGCTGGGTGGAGTCTGAGTGGAGTCTAGGTTGGGTCTGATTACCTCATCAGTGTTCCCTCCTCCTTGGACGTGTTTCCAGGACAAAGGAAGGAGAAGCTAATGGAGGAGTATGGGATTTTAAAAAAGGAATCAGCTTTGCTGTGAAGAGAGGCTCTCCCCGCCAGTTTCTCCTTTCCCCTGAAAGTCCAGATGCACCTGCATTTCAGGAGCAAGCCTTATTGAGCACAGTGGGAGTTACTTCTGAATAGACACACACATGGTTGTGCTGGGAAGGGGGGAGAACACAAAGAAGGAAACCAGCCCCCATTTTAACCCAGAGGACCTCACTGACCACAGTGGGAGTTACTTCTGACAAGACAGTAATGGGTTTGTTGTGGGAAAGAGAGCGAAACCAGCCCTCATTTTAATGCACAGGATCTCTATATAGAGATATGTATGTAGAGGCTTCTCTGCGATGGTTTTTTCCCCCTAATTGAGGCATGATCTATGAAGCTTCGAAGCTCATGCCTCAATTAGGGAAAAAACATTGCGGAGAAGCCCCGATTCTGCGAGGACAACGCCTTAATTAAAAAAAAAAATCCGGAGCGGGGGATAGGAGGGGGTAAAACTTAGTCTCATTTGAAGGAATACAACAACCCGCTGCTCAATGCAGGAAGCCTGATTCCCAGGCGGTCGCCCATCCAACTACTGACTGGGACCGACCCCGCTTAGCATCCGAGATCAGACAAGCGCGTGCACGAAAACAGCAGGAAAACGGCACAGCGCTCGAGTGTGAACCGAGCTTGCGCATTCGATGAAGCACTGCAACGGGGAAAATGGGTGAGTGTGAATAATCATGTTTTAATGCGAGAGCATTTAACCTGACCAGACGCTGAATTCATTGTGATGGCGGGTGCAATGTAGATTGGCCCAAAGTCAGAATCTAGCCCCATTGTAACCCGCAGGATACTTTCTTCCTAAGGCAATTCAATGCATTTAAGGAATTGGGCTTTAATGTGTGCTATTTCAATTGATGGGGAATCTCAGCTTCATCCACTACAATGGGAGTTACTTTTGAGGAGACATGAATGGGTTTGTTGTGAGAGAGCGAAACCAGCCCCCATTTTAATACACAGGATCTCTATATGGAAGCTGTGAATGAGTTACATCCTAAGTCAATGGACAGAAGCCTTGAGATGGCATGTAAGAAATTGGGCTTTGATATGTGCCCTGTCAGTTGAGGGGCTTCTCTGTTATTTCTGTGGTCATTGAGAGGGACTATGATACCAGACCCAGTGCAATTGTGGAAACAGGTCAGTAATGGAGCTGCGGTAAGCTGGAAAAGTCGGATTAGAAGCAGTCTCAGAAGAAGTGGTTTTTCAGAGATAAAATGCGGGGCTGGTGCTGAATGGCCATGACATCATGGAAACACAGAGACCTCACTGCACAGCCAGGTTGGAGTAAATCGCTGGTGGAAACACAGCCGCTGATTCTATGTGCTGTGAGAGAAAAATGCAGGAGAGCAGTGAAGCATGTGAGAGTGTAAACAATGCAGGGACCATGTGTGAGCCACCCTATGCCCACCAGTAGCTAGTAACCAGAGTGATCTTTGTAGGATAGGTAAGCTTGATGTCACATAGGTACACATCACATACATTCCTCCCCCCTACCACCTGCTCACTCACCTGTGAAAAAGCAGCTCTTCCAGGATGTGCAGGGAGCAGGGAAAGTCACAGAGGGCTGCAATGAAATCACAGGGATAGGTGGGAAATTGTGCTGACATATAACCAGGAAGAGAATGGATTACCCTTCCCCCCTACCCCACTCTGCTCAGCCTTACACCTGGTTCTCCTCCTGGAGAACCAAAATGGAGGGTCTTACCATCACCACAGGTGCCTCACCAAGAGCAGCAGTCCAAAGGCAAATAATTAACAGAACACCCTGTGCAGAGTCCATACAGCCCTACTGATCTTGGCTTTAAAAGAAAATGTGTGTGGGTGGGAATAATGTATATCAGATGTTGTGAACCTCATCTGTGGGCAGGGTTTGTTCTTGTGAGTGTTGTTTTGTCCCACCCTTCTATGGCTAGAACTTTTGTTATTGGCAACACCAGCACCTCACATTCCCTCCATAGACCTTCCTTAGCCACCCCTTTTGGTTCAAAACTTCTTTCTCCTGGTTTTACTGCATCCATTTTTGCAAAGTCACTGGAGCCGTTGCTGGACACAGAAACACAGAAGAGAGCTGAATGTTTCTGGCTGGAAGTGGAGCTGCAGCATTGCGGACTGCCCAGCCTACACTTTAGGGAATCCTCAGCCTTGTAGGAGTGCCTCTTTGCTTCTACTTATGTTGTGCTTGTATATTTGTAAATAAAGCCAATATTGCAAAGACACTAAGGAATGGGTGCAGAACCTCTGCCTCGTGGGCCAAATCTGGCCCTTCTGGGCCCCCAGTCTGACCCTCTGGTGTTCCCAGATGGCCACGCTCCCTTCCCCTGGCTCTGCCCCTTCCAACCACTGCTAGCTGGGTGGCTGCCTGGCTTTTGTGCAGTATTTCCCCTATTCTAAAAGGCTGAAATGCCTCTCCTAAGGATTAGTTACTGGCAGTAGGAGCTTTAAACTAAAATGTGCCAGTGTTTTGGCTCTACCCCTTTTGCCTTTGGTCCCACCCACCACTGGAACGCAGCCCCACGAAAGCTTCTTTGAAATGGCATTGGCCCTTGGGCTGAAAAAGGTTCTGCACCCCTGCTCTAAGGCAGCCTTCCCAACCTATTGCCCTCCAGATGTGTCAGTCTACAACTCCCATCGTCCTTAGCCAGCATGGCCATGGTAGTTGTATCCAATACATCTGAAGGGCACCAAGCTGGGAAAGGTTGCTCTATGGGCTATCTTATCCAAAGGACACTAAACCCATTAGCCTTATCGGTGGCACTTTTCACCACTCGAGGAACTGTGGTGAGTGCAATAATTCATTACAACCGTTAGTGTTAAAAAGTTACTTATTTTCTCAATATATTTATCATATGGATCCCACCCTTCTTCATCTACGATGAAATAACCACTTTAGTAATTAATTCACAAACTGGATCTGACTGTCATTACGCAAGTGGCAGCCTTGATAGTAGGTTCCCCTCCTGCAAACAAATATGTATGTTAAGAAAGTAGATATTTTGAGCTTGGCTGTGAAACTCTTTCCCTTTGGGAGTTAGTTACCAAGTGCATTAAGGAGACAAACAAGATTAGGCTGTTACATGTTATAAAGAGGTTTCCCTTGAGGACGTAATCATTTTTCCAACAAACTCTTAAAGGGCGACATGCTTGCCTGCTGTGTATGCAGTAGAATCTTGATGAGGAAAAATCTGGTTTGAAATGTCAGTGAAACAGCTTCCCTGGGGAAAGATATTGTGTGTTATATAAAATTGGACTGTTTGTTACACAGTTAAGGAAGGGCCTTGATGGACTCCATTATACTTATTGTATTTGGAATGAATGGGCAATCTTTTTATGATGTTTCTGTGATCCTCTTTTTCATTTTGTCACTTATGATTTTGGGCATGTGTTTCTTTGATACTATTTTACCATATTCTCTTTTCTGAAGTTACTTCATCATATACTCTTTGTAATGGCCTATGTGCTATACATGACTGCTTCACATTTACATTTTGCATATGCCTAATATATTTGAATGGACTTCTGTTATGGTTGGAAGCTCAGAGTCCAGATTGAGGAATACCAGTCTGTTTCCACAAGATGTGGAATTTATTCTGTGACACTTTTGATGTGTGTTAAGGTGGCATCATTTGTTATTTTTATGCCTTGTGAGAATTATAGCAATTTTATCAACTTTGGTCAGTTGCTGTGTGTGTGTGTAGATGTGTGTAAATAAAGGGATCTGTGCCTTTGAAATGCATAACTAACAGAGGCCTATTTGGCTGTTTATGAGGACAGACCATAGCGTGAATGGAAAAGATAAAAAATATTCCTGAATAGCAATCACATGTGATCCTAATCATGGGGAGGGAAAGATGCCCTTTATGGGACACACCCTGTAACACAGCCTTCCCTAGCCAATGGCCACACTGGCTAGAGATGATAGGACTTGTGGTTCAACACTTCTGGAGGGCATCAGGTTGGGGAAGGCTGTTCCAACCAGTCATTTTGTGGGTGCTTCTGTAAATCCCAAGTTGGGGGAGGACCTTCTTTAGAGAGACAGTAGTCATCTAGGCGGTTTAAAAAATGTTAATTTTAGTTGAGGGAGAGTGAGGGGAGTGAGTGATGTTCCTTCAGAGAGAGATAAGGAGTAAATGTGAGAGGAAAGAGTGATCTTTAGAATAGGAGCAATAATAATAATGTTGTAACTATAATTTAACGTAATTAAAAATATCCACTTAATAATTCCCCCGTTTGTGGATGCCCTCCCAGTCCCTTTTCCATTTGTCATGTGTGTGTTTTACACCTGCAGGCAGGAACTGACTTATTTCTGATTTTTGTAAGCTGCTCTGGGAGCTTTTTCAGTCCAAGATCAGGGCAAAAATGCATTTAATAAATAAAGCCTCTTTGTCTCTTTGGTAAAGTCTGAGGTAAATTTCAACCATAAGAGCTGCCTATACCAGGGTGTGATATTACTCCCCCCACATTCATAAATATACACATACAGCTTCCTCTGCTTCTGTGCACAAGCATCCTCTTTTATCTCTGGATTCCCCCCACCCCCCCCCTTTGTTGGGGTGAACTTTGTATTAGGCAATGGTCATCTGATTGCCATGAAGAGGCAAAGCCAGTCCCACCTCTGAGGGAAGATATTCAGGAGCCTACTCGCCCATGCCCCCTAGAGGAAAAGCCCTGTACACACAGCATCAGTGAATTACAGAGGTTAAATCAGCCTTCCCAAACCTAGTCCCCTCCAGATGTGATCGACGACAATGCTGGCTGGGGATGGTGGGAGTTGCAGTCCATCAGGGTGGGGAAGGCTGGGTTAAGTACTAGCTAAGCAAGCCAAAGGCACAGACCGCTTTGTTTCCACAAGAATGACTAGCCCACATCGACAAACACTTTAAAGGTCATATAAGCCGTGTGTGTGGGTAAAAGGAAATAATAACAACAAATGTTCTGAGTACCTTCTACCATGTAATTTTGAGTGTATCCAAGAACAGGCCTTTGGGCATTGGTCAAACCTATTCCTGTAACAGAAAAGCCCCCCACACCTGAGCACATAAACTTTGTCATAAGGAATGCCATAGAAAGGAGACCAGACCTGCTGATATCTCTCAGTCAAGGTCCCACTTTACCAACATTACCGTAAACAAAAAAAGGCATTTCAGGAACATATATAAATTGCCAGGTTGATTTTTCTTGTTTTTAGGCTGCTTGAATAGTACTAATCTTGAAGTTAGATGTAATGAACCTTTGAGGTGCTGAATCCACATGACCCTATAAATAATGAACAACCAGGTTCAGATGATGACCAGCAACAAAGATCAAGGATGGCAGCTGTTCCATGCATTAAATGAAAACTTTGTGGCAGATAAGATTAAGCTTATTGCTATCCCAGGCTGCTAACCAGGCCAGAACACCAGAATCCAGGCATGGTGGCAGTTTCTACAGCACCAAGGGGATGCCCTGAAAAATCTCACATAATCCACTGGAAATTTTCCACGTGTAGTTACATGCAGCAAGTGTAGTCTAATGGTTAAGAATATGACCTGGGAGGTCCCCAGTCCAAATGTGGCTTCTGCTATGAACTCACTAGGTAGCCTTTGGAAAGCTATTATCCTTTAAACCTTGGGCCCCATATCTGACATACCTCAGAGAGTGAGCTTTAGTCTTGTGCTATTGCTCCTCCCCTTCCCTTTTGTGTGGGGAGATTAGTTCCCACTTATAATTTGCTGTTATTTAAACGTGGCAAACTATGATTTGTGTAAGCCCTGGATTGTCCTCAAGTCAGCCAGGGTTGGTGTCAAAAGTAGCCATGGTTGGGCACCTGCCGAGGGCTCACATCCCAACAAAGGCTCGCTTAAGAGCACCTTGAACTTGTTTCTCTTCTTCAACACTGCAATCTGCTAGTTCACCTGCCTCTCACTCTGGCCCAGCCAACAGTAGCAGTGGTGGTGGTGGGCAGTAGATGCTACTGTCTGCTTGCTCAGGGGCTGTCTGCCCATCAAGCGAGTAAGTGGTAACAATGGTGAGAAGGAAGAGCAATAGAAACTGGTGATAACAGCAGTGAGTAGGTAGACTCATGGAGGGAGGAGGCTAATTGTCTTGCCCAAGGACCCTAAAAAACCTGGAGGAAGCCCTGCCAGGATCCTAAACTATGATCTGCTGTAAACTAAAAGCAGAAACTTCTAATCACCTTCCAGATGCTTGCATATGAAGGAAGAGGAGGAAAAGCACAAATGCTTGGGGCTTGCTGTTACAAGTTCCAGTAACAGCAAATCATGGATTGTCATTATGCCTGAATTGAGCCAGCTGGTATGTGAACTGCTTTGAACTCCTAAAAGGTGCTTAGTTAAATTCTAAGTAGGTATTATCACTACCTAAAAGTATCACTATTTGAATCTTATTCGTGTGAATGGAATGAATACACTGGTTATGGGTGATGAACATAGGGCTTGAAGCCATCCTCCTTCTTAAAGTGGCTATCTTGCCCCACATAATCTGGGTGGCTAAGGGTGTGAGACATTTTGTATCCTACAAATAAATGTTCACTTTAGAAAAACCACAAAATCTAAAAAATAAAACAAAAGAGGATCTTTTTAATTGAACTTCTGGGACTCCAGCCTACATAGATGGCACTTTGTCAAGGTTATTTCTTTAACACTGTTAACACCCTCTTCTTCAATGGCAGCGCTAAAAAGTGCCCTGTTGTGCAAACAGATGACATTCTCCCTATGGTATAATAGAAAATAGGCATTAGGATCTGTTTTTGTGTGTGTGTGTGCGTGTGTGTGTACGTGCGCGTGCCCAACAGTGTAAGAAGTTTGTTATTTATCCATACCTTCATAAAAATCTTCCTCAAACTGCTTTTTTCAAAGATCTATAAGCACCTGCAAAATATGCTATGGGATGTAAATCAGGGCTGTACTTTTAAAGAAAATAAATGAAGTGTATTTGGTAAATTAAGCCAATGTTTACGCTTATTTTACATATTTTTTTCTGTTACTGTTAAGGAAGGAAAAGGACCAAAGGGCTACACAGAGCTCTTTGACCAATGGAATTCCTGCTCGACCCAAAGCTCTGATTTGTGCACTTCAACCATGCATGGTTTTGACTCCTATCTCCGTAGTCTTAAGGACTAGAAACTTGCTTGCAAGAGAAAGAACAAGAACAGCAGAGATTTTAAGGTTTCTGAATTCTGTGCTGAACAGGATGTGTGAAATACTCGGACCCCCTATGTTCCAACTACTCTTTATAGGGCACAGGCTAGTGCAGGAGAGAGGGTTGAATGAACTATAGTGCATTTGCGTACAATACATGCCCAGCAAAGCTGATGCATGGTTTAGAGAATGTGCAAAGGGCATGCAAATGGAACTCTCCATCCATCCAAGTGCACACACTGGTGCCAATACAGGTGCGAGCACATGTGTGAATCACGCAATTATGTTTGTTAGTCTGGGTGTGTAATGCAAATCAGATGGCAGATCACTTTTCCTATCCATCCTGGTGGATTCTCTGGTGCTGCAGCAGGTTGGAGGGATGTGCAAAGCCCTTCTGACAGAGGGGGCATTTGTAAGGGGTCTCGCCTGTGTGCACCTTCTCATGCACTGCTAGGTAGGCCAAGTCCTTGAACAGCTTGCCGCAGTGTTGGCACCGATGGGGCCTCTCAGTGCTGTGGACACGCTGGTGCTGCAGGAGGAGGGAGGGCCGTGCAAAGGCCTTGCTGCATGCTCCGCAGGCATAGGGCCGCTCACCGGTATGTGAGCGTGCGTGGATAGCCAGGTACGATGACTGCTTGAAGGCCTTGCCGCACGTAGGGCAGGCAAAGGGCCGCTCCCCTGTGTGCACCCGCTCATGCGAGGCCAAGGCATTAGACTGCTTGAATGCCTTGCCACAGAGGGAACAGGAAAACGGCCGGTCCCCTGTGTGCACCCGCTCATGGACACGCAGGCTGTGTCCGTAGGCAAAGCGCTTGCCACAGACGCCACAGACATGGGGCTTGTCGTCGCAGTGCTGCCGCTGGTGCAGGAGGAGGGCCCCTGCAGCAGCAAAGCCCTTCCCGCAGGCCACGCAGGCAAAGGGCCGCTCCGCACAGTGTGTCAGCATGTGCCGCTGAAGCTCGTAGGGCGTCTTGAAGCGCTTGGTGCAGGCAGCGCAGCGGTGCGGCCGCTCCCCCGAGTGGATGCGGCGATGCTCAGCTAGGTTGGATGCCCGCTTGAAACGCTTCCCACAGAGCTCACAGCGATGGGGCCGCTCTTCCGTGTGCACGAGGGCATGGCTCTTGAAGTCAGAATGGCGTTTGAATGAGGCCTAAAGTAGGAGGGGGGGGAAGCAGGACAGAAAGCAACACACACACACACACTGAGCAAGCAGCAGGGATCACCTGCGGGACAGAGAAAAACAATTGCCAGTGCCTGCTCCTCTGCACAAATTACACTGGCTTCTTTTTCTTGATCAAACTGATATGGCCATTCAAAAAGGACACACCCATCTCTCAGGGTTTTCACAGAGCTTAATAACAGGACAGCCTTCCTTCCTTAAGGAACACTGATGGCTGGTGGCTATCAGTTACTAATCAAAACGAACAGCCATGGAAAGTACACGTGAGTGTGCGTTCATGTGGGGAAGGATTCAAAAGTACATTTTATAAGTAGGATCTTTTATAAATATGTATTTTTTTCTCTTATGCCCTCCAAATTTTTCCCTTTTCTGTAGTACAGGGATGTGGAATGTGTGGCCTGCGCAGATGTTGTCAGACTGCAACTCCCATCATCCCTCACCACTAGCTATGCGAGCTAGGGCTGATGGGAATTGCAGTCTAACAATGTCTGGAGGGCCACATGTTCCTCATCCCTGCTGTAATAGATACTCGACATGCCACACCTGCCAGGTGGAGCCTGAAGGATACATTTGAGCAGTTCTGAATGTAGCCTGCAAAATGGAAACAACACTGCCTGGCTGACAAGGTGTAGTGGAGCAGGAGAGGAGCTCTAAGGGCATGCTGGGTGGCAGTTGCCAGGGACAACGACAACAACAACACTGATGCTGCTTTGAAGACTAGCCCTGTCTGCTTCCTCATGCTCAATGTATATTTCTACAGAAACATTTTACAGCACTCTCTCCTTCCACAGAAAAGGACTCTGCAAAAGGCTGCCTGCCCTAGAAGCTTTTTTTCGACTCAATGAACGCAGAAGCATGAAATACTATATCTGGTTTCTTCCAGCTGTGGAAATTTCTGCCTCAAAATAGCTGGATTTAAACTCATTCCAAAGGCTCACCACGGAAAGCAATAATTTGGTTTTGGTTTTGTTTCCATTCAAGTGCGTAGCTCCCACCGCCTGCCTCCATCCCCCACTATTCATAGCTTGGGGAGGATTATGGTTTCAAACCTCCACATGCTGTCTGCCAGCTTTCACCCCCTCACCTGGCACAGCTGGCAGCAGAAGGGGCGTTCCTCATTGTGCACCACCTCGTGGCTGAAGAGCTCCCATGCCCGCTTGAAAGCCTTGGTGCAGACAGCACACTGGAATGGCTTCTCATCCACGATCACTTGCCGGATCTCAAACTCCTCCCCTTCCCCACTGCTGCATTCCAAATGCTGCTGCAGGCATGGTGAGCGTGCCACTTCTGTGGTGGGCACCAGCTTGGCTGAGGAATACACCCCGTGCTCATCGATCAGCTGCACAATGTCATCCGAGCGGGGAGTTTTAGTGTCCAACTTTTCCCGCACCTCCTGCCCATTCTCCATAAATCCCTTCTTCTTGTGTGCATCCTGCAGTTGTAGAGGCCTCCCACAGGAAGGCCCAGCTTCTCCTGTGCTGTCCCTGGGCTTCTCCAGTTCTTCAGCTACAAGCCCTGACTTCCTGTACTGCTGGGGTTTGTGGCGGGAAAGCCAAAACAGACGCAATTCTGCCTCCCTCTCCTCGGTATCAGGGGTGGCGGCAGCAACATCCTTGCCTTGGGAAGGGACACAGAGAAAGGGGGCCTTGCTAGAGCGGCCTGGACAGCTTCTGCTACAGTTCAGCTCCTTCTCACCATCACTCCAGTCCTCCAGGGATACTGGCAGCTCTGATCTCTCAGAGCCATTCTCAGGCATGTGATTCGGCGAGAAGTCCAGCCCACTAGCAGAAGGGATGTCCATCATAACGGGTACTGCTACTTTTGCAAGGAAGGCCATCTACAAGAAATAAATAAAAAAATCATTTATTTAGTGCACTTTACAGTAATCCTTACAACACTGTTCAATAGGTCAGTATGTTTTATGGCCATACTGAAGAGGCTGAGGCAGAGATAGAGCCTGGTCTAAAAACTACTAGAGAGTTTGTGGCTCTAGTGAGATCTGAAGTCACAGCTCACCCTTGAAGTCACTATAAAACACCAGTTCAAAAAGATAGCATGCCTCCCAGCTTGGCTATATTTGCAGGCAAGCACAGCCCTGTCCTGTGGGAGATCTGAAACTCTTGCCTCCCTCCATGCTGATGATGAGCTTGCATGTCAGTGGGTTCCACAAGTGACATCATTAGTGTTCCAACAGGGGCTGCTGTGAGCCAATCAGTGATGAATGTGGGTAGTGCTGCATTGTGATAGAAGACAATACAACAGAAAGCACTTCAGCATAAAGAGCAGTCAACCTACGTGCATGTTTACCAAATGTGGCAAATACACACAGGTCTGTTTTGTTGCATGCACAGAAACGCAGGCCCTCCAGGCTTAGCAGTGCAAAAGACAAGCTTGTACAATCATCACATGAGATGGTCAACACACAGATGACATATTTCCTATCCAGAAGGGGTTTCCATGTAGATTTTGTTCATGTTCTAACTCCACAATGAATGGCTGAGAGAGATTATACTCTAACTTGGATCTACATAACTTTTTTTGCTCTTGCCCCATACATTTTCATTTCCTAATATACTCTGTAATGCCAGCAAAGTATATACACCGGGCTTGCAAAAATATACCAGGTGCAGGGATCGGGGGTGGGGGGAGATCTTATTGCCAGCAACAACTACTAGCTATTGGGTTATGGAAAAGGGAATGATCACACATGTCTTGTGGTTGCATTTGTGCTTCTCCAGATCCTCTTTTCCTCCCACCACAGCAGCATCTATCTAAACAAGAGAGGTGATATGGAACCAAGCTTGCCTGGAAACCATGTTCTAAATCTCAGATATGCTGGTGCTCAAAGTCAAGATTTGGGGAAACAATGCCCTTTGCTCATGCTTTCCCTCTGCATGTTCAATGGCTTTGACACTTCTAATAGGTTTTGAAGCTGAACCTAATTAAAATTTCCCCCATTCTCAAAAATATCACATAACCTGGTGGTGGCAAAGCTGCGAAGGACTAATAATCATAGTAGTGCCACTACTCTTATCCAAAATGATGGGAGACATTTCCCTCTCTCTTAATACTAGAACCTGGGGTCACCCCATGAAGCTCAATAGTGGGAGATTCAAGGCAGCTAAAAGGAAGTACTTCTTTGCAGACCGTATAGCTAAACTATGGAATTTGCAATCACAATATACAGTCACGGCCAGAAATATTGGAACAAGGATAACTGTTTTGGCAGTTGGCCTCTGTACACCACCACATTGAAGTTGAAAGGAAACACACCCAGATGGAGCAAAGTCAGGACTTTCAGCTGTAATTCAAGGGGTTTAACAAAAGTGGGGCACTAACCATTCAGGAAGTACAGCGAGTAGCATACACCCCCCCCCCCCATCGTTGGTGGCTCATAAGTAATGGAACGAACCAACATCATTTCAAACTTAAGGATCACCTCTAATACCGGGATGAAAATCCTTTGCAGTCAATTACTGTAGAAAGATTACCACCAATTTGGATGGCTTTAAAAGGGATTCGAAAAATTGATAGAGAATAAAGATATCAATGGCTACTAGTCATGATAGCTATATGCCATCTCCAGTATCAGAGGCAGTATGTCTATGTACACCAGTTGCTGGGGGAGACGAATGGAAGGGTGCTACTGCATTCATGTCCTACTGCACTTGTGTCCTACTTGAGGTTTCCCACAGGCAGCTGGTTGGCCACTGTGTGAACAGAATGCTGGACTAGATGGACCCTTGGTCTGATCCAGCATGGCTCTTCTTCTGTTCCGAGTCTCAGGGAAAAAAGTTCTGACACATTTTTATATATTTACCTAAATGAAGCTCTCCATTTAGACTATCTGCGAGTGAGATGGAATATGGATTCTGGCACAATAATCATTTCAAAATAACTAGAGGCAGAAATATGATCCATCTCTTCAGTTACTCTGGACTTTCCATTCAAACTAATCCAACAAGAAAATATACTGAAAGTTTACTCATCTCAACACTTTGTAAGAATAGAAATAAACACTCATAAATACTGCTAGATAAGTCAAACTCAGGAGATTACACGAACACATGCACTGTGTAGCTGTCTTTTAATAACATCTTTCTGGCAGGAAGTTTGCCATGAAATACACTATGTAATCCATACTTCAGACCAGCCCTTCCCAATGTGGGACCCTCCAGATGTTTTGGAGTTCAACTCCCAACAACCCCAGTCCACACAGCCAAGTATCAGGAATGCTGGGAATTGTAGTCCAAAACATCTGGAGGGCACCATGTTGGGAAAGGTTGCTATAGACAGTTTTCATCAGAGCTATCATAGGAAAAATTCTAGGAATCTGGGAAAATGCAGTGGCTTCTCCTTCAAGAATTACTGACAGCCAAAATCCTACCCTAATGGCATGGAAAATCAACCCCACCCAACCCCAAGATAAATGAGTGGCAGCAAGATATGCAGAAGGAATAACATGTTACAAACTGGACACTTTAAATAACTTTTGGAAGGAGCTGAAATAACATTTAAGCTTGCTTTTTTCCTCCTCCCTTTTCCTTTTGTATCATATCTTTTACACTGTAAGCCTGAGGGCAGAGAATGTGTTCTTTATCGATCTTTGTAAGCTGCTCTGGGAGCCTTTTTTAGCAGAAGAGTGGGGTACAAATGCTTTAAATAAATAATTAAGGGTCACTTTGAGGCACACAAAGAAGTATTCTTAGTGAACAGAAACTCTCCTGTACCGCGTATGGCAATCTGGAACGTTTGTTTATTTTTAATATTTTATTCCCCCTCCCCAACTCTCCCCTCTTTTTCACTTTAGATAAAGAGGTGGAACAGAGGACTAATTGGCAATGCTGCCTGCATGCTGCCGGAATGGGTTGCTGTGGAGATTTTTGTATTTTTATATTCCATAAAGCATTAACAGCAGCCTCCCCTGACCAGGTGCTCTCCAAATGTGTTGGACTATAACTCCCAGCATCCCCCAGCCAGCATAGCACGTTTGAATCAACAGTGAATAAGAAAAAGGGGCAGAGGGAGAGCAGTGGACCCTGCCAATATTGCTAAATGATGTCTTAAAATAAAATGGAAGGTACAACCCATTCAAGTCTACATTCGGAGCACTTCCCCTTCCTCCCTGGGGCAAGTCCACGAACTAGTGAGCCCCGCCCCCCGCATTTCAACACTGGAAAGGGGCGGGGGGGAAGAGGTCGCTTGTTCCTGCCCTTGCCCCTTTCAAGGAAGGACCAGCTATCGCCATAGGGCGGGAGTCATTGCCAGGTGCCTGAAGAGCCCCTTCCTACTGAGCGCCCTGCCTCAGGTGCCGCACCCCTGCGAAGGGACGGGCGGGGGAGGTGAAACCTGCCCCTACGTTGCCTTAGGGCATTACTGTGACTCACCCTGAAGCTTCCCCCGCCTCCTCCGCCCCTTTCACGCCGGCGCCGCTTTGCAGCTCCTCCTCCCTCGCGCGCGCAGTCTCGCACCAATATTCCGGCACCCCTCCTCTTCCTCTCTGCAGACCCGGCAGCACTTCCGACGGGTCCATTTGTTAGCACCCTCGCGCCTCTTATTCCGCTTCAATTGCGCATGCACCGTCTTGCACCCCTCCCCCGGTCGGCTTGGTCCAGCCTCCCCCCCCCCACCTCGTGCGCGCCCCCACACTGCCTGCCTCCAGGTGACGAGCAAGTTCTCGTCTTTCTCCCTCCATCTACCTGCTGCCTATTAATAGCGGCATTAAGGGTGGGGGGTAGAGATGGGGAGCGACGCAAAAGGACGCTTTTGCACTACAGCTGCTCTAGTCAATCGTGTGTCTCATTCCCTCTCCACTATTCTAACCAATATATGGGTGGACTTGCCTAACCTCTCATTTAAGGGCGCAAATGTTTAGACAGAAAAACTACCACAACTCCCAGCATTCTCCAGCCAGCAAAAGTCTTACAACTCCCAGATTTCCCCAGCTATCAAAAGTCGTACACCTTCCTACATGACTGGCTAGGGAATGCTAGAAGTTGTAGGACTTCCTTTGGTCTAAGCAGTGTAGAATTGCACCCTAAGACTCTTACTTCCCATTGTATAGAATGTGTTTGTTTTGATAAAGTTAACAGAAAATATTGAGACTTATTCATACTTAAGAGTAGACCCACTGAAATCAGTGTGAATTAGGTTGGCCATAACGCCCCCACCTCCAAATATTTAACTTAAATATTGATTTCAATGGGTTTACTCTTATGACTAAGTTTAGATCCAACCTTTTATCTTTAAGTCTTTTTGCCCATTAGGATCTGTAGCGTAAACTGTACGAAACTGGGTCCCCAACCCACCAGCTGAAGACCAATAAATGAACACAAACAAACACATAATGAATGAACACATAAGCTACCTACAAACATGGCTGATGAAGTAGTAGGAAGACCTTTTAGCCTTAAAATGTGTGAATAAGATGTGCTACTTGGTTTTTTAAAACACATTTTTAGGGAGTTAATTTGGAAAGAAAGGCAAATTAAGGTTGCCACATGGATGTTTTATGAATGACTTCGTATTTGTGGAGTTCTCCAGAAAATGGACTCATGAAAGAAGGTAATTGTCTATATTACTGTGAAGATACAATTTCATCTGAACTAATTTAGATCTGCCCTGCCTTCATTTTAAAAAACATGTATTTGAAGTAGGATTGCCAACTGAGCAGGAGGAAAAATAGTCTGGTCTGCTCGTGTGCCTTTAAACAGGGCTTGATCTGTCAAAATAATTGTGGCTTTTCGCTTGTCTGGACACAGGAGGAGGAGGAACTGGTTAAAAAAGAAGAAGCTGGTAACTCTTGTTTGAGACAGCAAAGAATAAGAGTATTTTGAAGAAATATAATGCATATTTCTAGTTATGTAAATTGAAATGGCTGAGTAGAATAACAGTGCTAACTAGATTAGTGACCTGTTTCCGAATCAATGTGGAGACATATTTCAAACGATGTGATCTGTGACTAAAATGTGGTTGCTGTGGGCCCTTTGAAGCCATAACTCTTTTGCCTTGCTGATAAGGTGAGTAGCTCAATGGCCCATAATTTGCCAGGCTTAGCAAAGCTGTTCTCATATTCTTCAGAAAGTATTTTACTGCAGATCAGAGATTCCATGCCAAAGCCCAGGCACCAGAAAATAGGGACAGACTTGCCTGCACCATCCAGATTCTACTGTACCACAAGGAAAAGAACATAAGGGAGCAAGATATCTTGAGTGGCCACTTACACATCACCAAAAAAGAGAGCAGTGATTTGCATAAAATGTGCACGTGTTAATCTATATGTATAGATGCAAATTTAGAGTGACTATACTTTAAACAGAAATACAAAACATCTTCCCACAGCAGGGAAGACTGTGACCAGGTAACATGTATGCCTGCTAAGCCTGCTGTCCTGTTGATGGGCAACTTCAAACCCACCTACCCCTACTCTTGTTGCTTATGGCTCTTTCTCTTTAATCTGGACAGCCTTTCAAATAAAGGGCACCTTCAAATAGAGGACTGTCCTGTGTAATGTAGGATGCATGGTCACACTAACAGTATCTAGAACTAAGGAAGAATATTCATACCTCCTGCTGTTTGCTTGAAGAACACACAATTCTTTCAGGATAATATTGCTTGCTATATAACATCACATTTAAAATTATTTATTATTATTATCATCACTACCACCCAACCTAGGCAAAAATAATTGTCTGGTGTAACCTGAAAACACAAATTTACTATTTTCAGTGTTAGTTGCTCCAGGGAGAGGTTAATGCACCTGCACTTGTTTACACTACTTGGAAGAACTCTGGAGCTGCTCAGATGCCAAGAAAAGCAAAAGGATACAGTAAACATTGCTCCTGAGTTCTGTTCATTGCCTCAGCAGTGTCAATAACACAGTAAACATCCAAGGGGAGGGATGTTGTGAACCCTAGAAGAGGACCTAGGCTAACAGAAAGAACTACTGTGAATAATGAGATTGTCACGGTCAGTACTTCCTTTCCTTTCCTTCTGACTTTGCTATTTACATTTCTCTCCCCACTCTATGTACTCTCTATATAATGAAACTCCCAATGACACTTCATGCATTTGATGGGGTGGGGTGTAGTCCATGAAAATGTATGCCAGAATAAATTTCTTAGATTTTAGTCTTTGTTGTTTTTGCTGCAATAGACTAATACAGCTACCCCTCTAGAAGTAGTCCAACATTGCTGGGATTGCTTGGGTGGCAGCTGAAGTTTTAAAATAGCACATCTGGCTATTATTATTATTATTATTTATTAAATTTATTAGAATATCTTTTTTTTTAATGGGAAAGAACAGAGAACTTCTGGTACTCTCTACTACAGGAAAATGTCATAAAGCAAGACACAATGATGATTGATCTGTTTGGTGTGGGCTTAAAATCATAGAATCATAGAATAGTAGGGTTGGAAGGGGCCTACAAGGCCATCGAGTCCAACCCCCTGCTCAATGCAGGAATCCAAGTCAGAGCATCCCTGACAAATGGCTGTCCAGCCTCGTCTTGAAGGCCTCCAGTGTGGGAGAGCCCACCACCTCCCCAGGTAATTGGTTCCATTGTCGTATTGCTCTTACAGTCAGGAAGTTTTTCCTGATGTTCAGCCGGAATCTGGCTTCCTGTAACTTGAGCCCATTATTCCGTGTCCTGCACTCTGGGATGATCAAGAAGAGATCCTGGCCTTCTTCTCTGTGACAACCTTTCAAGTACTTGAAGAGTGCTATCATATCTCCCCTCAGTCTTCTCTTCTCAAGGCTAAACATGCCCAGTTCTTTCAGTCTCTCTTCATAGGGCTTTGTTTCCAGTCCCCTGATCATCTTGGTTGCCCTCCTCTGAACCCTCTCCAGTTTGTCTGCATCCTTCTTAAAGTGTGGTGCCCAGAACTGCACATAGTACTCCAGATGAGGCCTAACCAGTGCTGAGTAGAGAGGAACTAGTACTTCCCAGGATTTGGAAGCGATGCTTCTATGAATGCAGCCCAAAATAGCATTTGCCTTTTTTGCAGCCACATCACATTGTTGGCTCCTATTCAGCTTGTGATCTACAACAATTCCAAGATCCTTCTCGCTTGTAGTGTGGTTGAGCCACGTATCCCCCATCTTGTTACTGTGCATTTGGTTTCTTTTTCCTAGGTGCAGAACTTGGCATTTCTCCCTATTAAATGTCATTCTGTTGTTTTCTGCCCAGCACTCCAGTCTATCCAGATCACTTTGAATTTTGTTTCTATCTTCCAAAGTATTAGCTATCCCTCCCAATTTTGTGTCATCTGCAAATTTGATCAGCATTCCCTGCACCTCCTCCTCCAAGACATTAATAAAAATGTTGAAGAGCACTGGGCCCATGACTGAGCCCTGCGGTACCCCACTCGTTACCTCTCCCCAGTTTGAGAAGGTCCCATTGATAAGCACTGTTTGAGTCCGATTCTGTAGCCAACTGTGGATCCACCGGATCGTTGTTTCATCTAGCCCACTTTGAGCTAGTTTGCTCATCAGGATATCATGGGGCACTTTGTCGAAAGCTTTGCTGAAGTCGAGGTATATGATGTCTACAGCATTCCCACGGTCTACAAGGGAGGTTACTTGATCAAAAAATGAGATCAGATTTGTCTGGCAGGACTTGTTCTTGACAAATCCATGTTGGCTTCGAGTAATCACGGCATTGTTGTCAAGGTGCTTCCAGATGGATTGCTTTATGATCTGCTCCAGAATTTTCCCAGGGATTGATGTCAGACTGACTGGTCTGTAGTTCCCAGGTTCCTCCTTTTTACCCTTTTTGAAGATAGGGACAACGTTAGCCCTCCTCCAGTCATCTGGCACTTCCCCCGTCCTCCATGATTTCTCAAAGAGAATAGACAGCGGTTCTGAGAGTTCTTCTGCCAGTTCCTTTATGACTCTAGGATGCAGTTCATCTGGCCCTGGAGATGTGAACACATTCAAAGTAATGAGGTGTTCCTTGACCACATGCCTATCGATCTCAAGCTGCAATCCTGCCCCTTCAGCCTGCACTTCGCCTTTGAAGTCAGTCAGGTGTGCTCAGAGAGAACCAGGATCACTTGCATTTAGTTTTCTTTTAACATCTGTTTTGTGCCCACTTCTCTTAAATAATATAATAAATATGTATTTACATGTTGCTGGGTGTTCCAAAGCACTTGGCAGACATTAGCTCAATAATCCCAGTTACAGCTCTGCAAGATAGGTCTATTCATATCCCCATGTTGCAGAGTGGGCGGGGCTGATTCTGACAGAACAGAGGGCTGCTTAAGGCCCTCTGGGAAATTCATGGCTGAGACAAGATTCATAGGAAGCTACCTTATACGAGACTGTTTATCCATCTAGCATAGTATTGGCCCTCCATACTGACTGGCAGTGGCTCTCCAGGCTCTTTTCTACCCCTACCTAGGAACCTGTTGCATGTCTTGTGCCTGGTTCGCACATAACGGCAACCCACAGAGAAACTTCAGTATGGTCATATGGGTTAAGTATGAGTTGTCACTGAATTGTGGGTTGTTGTTGAACTGTGGGTTGTCATTACGTATGAACTCTGCACTCTGGTTTAACTATAGGTTGTTAACCACAAACAAAACAGGAAAAGAATGCATGGTTTATTGTTGGGTTGTGGACTCTGGGTTGTTCATGGTTAACAACCCATAGTTAAACCATAGAGCAGGGTTTGCACGTAACAATAACACATGATTCAACTACAATCCATGCTCAACCCACATGCTGGGTTGTCATTACATGAGAACCAGGTCTCTCCCCAACTTCAAACTAGAAATTGCTTAGCTCATTGTATGCATGTAGTTGGTGATAGTATACCAAATGTTTCATAATTACTCCTGACTAGTTTTAATATTGGATGTTGAGTGGTTTTTGTTAAACTACAGTAAGCAAAGATAAAGTGTAGTCTTCTCCCCAAAATAGCTGAAGGTATACTCAGAGTATACTAATAGGTCTTCAATGTTTAAGTAATTAGTTGGCTAGATGACTGGATTAAAAACTATCTGATCGGCTAAAAATGCGCCCCCAAATAATCAAGCGCAGATATACTTAAAAAAAATACTGTTTTAAATATACATTCTTATTAAAATGATAAGTGGCAAGTGTCATCTAAGAAGAGGCATTCACATACCTGGGAGTAAGTCCCATTGAACTGAGTAGACCATGCTTCTGAGTAAACATGCCAAGGTGTCAGATTTCTTTAACTGGGTGACAGCCATGATGCTTACATTTGCAGTGTCATGCAAACGTAACTTTGAAGGGGCTTTGGGACTTTGTACACAGAGCAAGAACTACTGGGGGCTCCAGCCCATACACCTCTACCCCACAAGGATCTGTGTGCTGCTCTGAAGGAGAAGCAACCTAAAACTTGGCATTTGAGCCAAGGAATAGCAGGGCTTTGCTCTGTCTTCGGTGCCAGGGCTTTCCCTGAAACCCATGAAGCCATGAGGGAGAAAATATGAGAGTGCCTTTGATCATGTGCAAATTGTGTATACCTTGCCACTGAATAACCACAACCCCCTCCATTATAGAAAAGGTATCAGCCACAAACCTGCAGCCACATTTACTGCCTGATTAGACAGTGATTTCTGGCAGTGGAATAGAAGTTAGCGTGCTCTAATGCACATGTATGCGTACCTTCCTCAAAAGCCAAAATAGGGACAGTGATTGATTAGGGGTCATGTATCAGATGATACAGACCATCTTGGGTAAATGGGGACAGCTGGAGTGTAATGTTTAAGCACAGATGTGATATTGGCTGCCTTACATGAACCCAAATATGTTTTCCTTGAAAGTCTCAGTGGAAAAGCTGACAGTGACTGCCTTCCCACAGGGTTTGAGTGGGCTGCTGTCATGGCTACATCGGTCCTGCCCTACACCTTAAGGAAGGCCTGGCTGGAACACTTCAGTTCCTCAGGTTTTTTCAGGAGTCTCCATGACAACTCACAGACAGAGAGACAGAGACAGAGAGAAAGAGAGTCAGTCCCAGTCACCATGGAGACATTAAGGTTCCAATGAAGATGGAGTGAATGTTTAGTTATATAGTACTCCATAGGGAATTTTGCTCAGCATGCAAAAAAGAAAATAAATTTCTGTAACCTGGAAAAGATTTAAAAGGCTCTCAGCAGAGAGGCCAACAGAGCTTACTTCCAGCCAAGGCTGGGCCCCAGAACCTGTTTTAGTGATAGGAAAAGGTTGCCTATGTGCATATGCAGAGCGCTTTCCCCTCCCAATTACAGCCAGAATCATGTCTAAGAAATGTTACAAGGTCAGTATGTTTGTGTGACATGCAGACAGCCGTCAGCCTAGGAGGCGCGTTTCTGTTTAGAAATTAAACAGGCCATCCACCTCCTGCTAAAGGCAAGACCACCCACATATTTGTCCACCCCTGCCCCCCCAGATCAGCCCAAGCTACCCTTTTAAAACCATGCATATGTTGCAGCATTGAAGCAAGGTGTTTCCAGGGCATAAACCTCATCCCTCACAAAGCATAATTGCATCTAAATATAAATCCAGGGCCAGCCCTACCATTAGGCAAAGTGAGGTGGTTCCCTCAGCTGGCAGATGCTGGGAGGCAGCAGCAAGGCATTGCAGGAGAGAATTGTGTGCCATGTGGCTTTCCCGATGCCCCCTAAGCTGGCCTGCTGCCTTCAGGTGTGGCAGAGGATGCTGTCCAATTGTTGGTGTTGAAGAAAGATTTCAGCCTTGAAGAAGGACGTTTGTACATGGAATGGGAGGAGGCGTCATTTTGTTCTTCGCCTCAGGCAGCAAAATGTCTTGGGTCAGCCCTATACAAATCTATGTATGTTGACAGGAGACTGCCTCTTTTATCCTCTTCTGCCTGAAAAAACTTTATCTGCCCCATCTAAGCACCTCAGGATTAGCAAAACTGTGTTTAGTGGCAAATGCACTGAGGTCTTGCAAAGCTTGCAGAGGAGAAGTAATATGTTTTGTTTTGATACATCTCACTGCTGCTCCCGCTCCCCAGCAACTGGTATACAGAGGCACACTGCCTCCAATACTGGAGGTAGCATATCACCACTGTGACTAGTAGCCATTGATAGCCTTCTCCTCCATGCATTTGTCTAATCCCCCTTTAAAGGCATTCAAGTTGGTGGCCATCGCTGTGCCTTGGGGCAGGGAATTCCACAGTTTAACTAGGTGGGGATACTTACTTGTTGCTAGCCTGGGCTGCCTTTCTCTCTCATTTAGTTGCCTTCTCCTAATGCGTCACAGATGCCATGCTGTTGGGAAAGGCCCCTGTCTGAGCCAGCAGGTAGAGTCCGCCAGTCCAGGCCATGAACTCCAGCAGGTATAGCGCATGCACATGTAATGTGGTGTAGCGGGAAGAGCGTTGGACTGGGGAGACCCAGGTTCTAGTCCCCACTTGGCCATGAAGCTCGCTGGGTGACTTCGGGCCAGTCACCACCTCTCAGCCTACCAACCTCACAGGGTTGTTGTGAAGATAAAATGGAGAGGAGGAAGATCATGTATAACACCTTGGGCCCCTTGGAGGAAAAGTCAGAATATAAATGTAATGAACAAACATTGCTCTGCTCGCGTGACGCCCACTGGCATCACTGTTGCTGCATTGCAGCTTTTGTTCGAGCAGGCAGGGAGTGTTCACTAGGCCAAGCAGTGAGTGAGCGGCAGTAATGTGCTGGAGGACGGAGATGTGTGTGCCACATGACCTGCCCTTAAGCAAGCCTGCTGCCCTTAGATGTGGCAAGGGACATTGCCTTAAACCTGGGGCCTGATCCAGCCAGGACCCACACGAAACAGATCCGAAGGTGCCAATATGACTCAAGTCTGCTAGTGTGAAAGAATTATATAGCTTATTGAAGGTAAATGGATGCAGAGAATAAAAGCAAAGCAGAGCTTACATATGCGCCTCAACTGGCAGATCACAATCCCTGCAACTGGTGTTGCATTGGTTCCCTGGATACAACAAGCATCATCCCAGGGGCTGTTGTGCTCAGCAGGTGGTGGCCTTCCCCTCTCAGGTGAGAACAGGTAGCAGGCCAATCTGCCCAGGATTTTATAGGGTTTGTGTCCTATACAAGTCCTCCAGTGAAGGACTGTCACAAGACACACACACCTCCCTTCCTTCACCAAGGAGGAGAAAGGGAGGGCCTTAATTTCTTGGCAGGAAGGACAGTTTCTCACAGCAGAGAAAGGAGCATTCTTATCAGAAAGAAAGCACGGACAGTGCAAGACAGGTACTATGCATTATCTAACTTCGTTAGTAGCAAAAAGTGCTGACCTTCGCTGTGCAGCTCTAAAAACCAACTCTAACTTTGTAATAGTTGCCAACTGCTCTACCAAATTAGTATGCATATTCCACTAGGCACGGCATATGGCTCTGTGTACGTTCACACTGGACTCGCCATTCATCCGAAACCAAATGCAATACAGATGCTGCCCCATCGCCAGTGCTAAAGGAAGACTGATTCAACTCCTAGTCCTTTTCATAGAATGGGGGGCGGTTGGGAGCATCTTGTCCAAGACTTTTTGCTGCCTGAGATGGACCACACCTGGGGACCAGTCTCTTGACTATGGTAATCAGCAGAACCACCTTTTCTGAGATGCTTTTGACACTGGCTCCTAGGTCTTCATTCTCTGTGGCAGGGGTGGGCAGAAAGCAGATCTCCAGATGTTTTGGACTTTACCTCCCAGCATTCCTGACGATTGGCCATGCTGGCAGGGGCTTTGGGAAGTTGAAGTCCAAAACATCTGGAGATCTACCTTCTCCCAACCTAAACTAAGCCCAAGTTCATGTCACTGCCCTGATTATGTAAACTTCTCCATTTTACCTTTGCTGTTGTCTTTTCTTCCCCCATTACTGTTGCCCTGCATGGCAAATTTTTAGATTGGAAGCTCTTCAGGGCAGGGGTCTGTTTTCTTGTTTCTGCGCTGTAATACACCATACACATTGATGGTGCTATGTACATAATAACAATAATAGAACTAATGTCAGGATGAGAGGGGGCCACAACATATAGCATCATAGAATAGAATAGTAGGGTTGGAAGGGGCCTACAAGGCCATCGAGTCCAAACCCCTGCTCAATGCAGGAATCAAGCCCTACCTTGACTAATTCTGAGAAGCATGAAGGGTTAGAGAACTCCACACACTGCCTTCATGGCTGGCAAGTAGACAGAGGAAAGACATATAGGGGCAGAGGCCATGTCCCCGCCGCGTTGGCTACATACAGCAACCTCTGCCCTATCTGGGCTATTGACCCCCCAGGAATGCAGCTGGAGAGGCAAGGGTCACCCTACAGCGAGACAGAACTGATCCGGGGTCAAGGCAACATGGGGAGGCCTCTCAGCCAGACCCTTTGTTGTTGCCAATGGAGCAAACAATTCAGAAACACCGGAGAAGCACAATCTGTTTTTTGCAAGGGTACTGTTACATCGGGGTTTGTATTTCTGTTAATTCAAATGTAAAAACGGCATGGGATAAAATGAACCAACAATGGTTTGTAAGCAGCTGTCTTGTGTTTCTTACCTTGTGCTAAGAGTGTTTACAAAGTAACACATGCCCCAAGCCCAATGGATTTCTGCTTGTCACTGGTGAAAACACAGGTTGAAAAATCCAAGTTGTTGCAGGGTAAGACAAAGCTAACAAGGGTTTGCAGAGTTTTCAAGGCTCCCCAGAGCACTAGAACTGCTTTTCTGTGAGAGGATTCATCCTCAAATGAATCTTGAATCAAGATATTTATTCTCTTGCATAAGTGACATCTTTTTCTTAGGGATGGACAACCTAGGACCTCTTCCAGAAGTGGTTAAATTAGTGATGACCCAAATGCAAACAGTACAGAAGCTTTTGTGTGTATACAGGCAAATATACACACAGTCACTGATGTACATAAAGCTTTATGGAGTAATATAAGCAAAAAGATGGGCCCCTGCCCCAAGTCGATTACAATCAAAATACTGACGGAAGAGTAAGGAGGGGAGGTGTAAGCATCTTGGCCTTTTGGAATGACAGAACGTGATGGACAGGAGCATTGCAAGGCAGTTGGTACCAGAGTCAGTAAGGGATGAAAGGTTAGTCTGAGTAGGGCGAAAGAGAAAAGGAGAATATGGAGAAACTTTTCAAGAAGCCTTCCACTAGATGGTGCCCGCCAGATGTGTTGGACTACAACTCCCATCTTCACCAGCCTTATACTGGCTGGGAATGATAGGAGCTTTAGTCCAGCATATCTGGAGGGCACTAGTTTGAGGAAGGCTGGATAATCTCAAAATGCATAGTAAGTTAACTTGTTATGAGAATGGCTGGATAATCTCAAAATGCATAGTAAGTTAACTTGTTATGAGAATGGCTGGTGAATAAGCTAGAATGTCTATTGTTCATTTCCTCAGTAATAATTACAAGTTCTTTGGCAACAGTTCTCTACACTTCTTCCATGTCTTTGAAGTAGAACTCGTATGTAAACTCTTCTTGTGGTCTTGTCAGAGATAATAGGAAATGATTAATTTAATAAAATAATACATGGGAAAAACTGTTGTGGATGATATCGGCTGGAGCAGAAGAAAAGGTTCAAGAGGCACAATTGTTAATAAATCTCCCAAATTTCAGAATTCAAGGCAGAATTTTTTTCCTTTGATGGAGGCGCCAACTTCACTGCCAACATCTGAATTTTGTCACCAAAAATCAAGTATACACGCACACCTTGATCCAAACTCACCACAAAATAATCACAAGAAACTAAATTTCCAGCTTCATTGTGCAAATTGCAAAGGTGTTTTTTGTGGGGGAGGGCATGCAGATTCAACCTACAGAATCGGCATTCTAGCTGTTGTAAACCGCTCAGAGAGCTTTGGCTATGGGACGGTATAGACATGAAATAAAGAATAATAATGTTGCATCAGGTCAACAATGATGGATCTTTTATCTTTCTGGTTTGTGGGTCTGACTTTTGCAAATGGATTGCAATGCCAGTGCTAACATTGTCACTACATGACAAACGGGTAACCCCCCCCCCCCAGTAAGCTATAAATACTTTCCCTTGAAATTCCAAAACCCGTATCAGTGTAATACCTTTATTAGGCCAACTAAAAGTTCACCCCCCAAAATTGCAAACTTTTGAGATCTCCAGATCTCTTCATCAGTCAAGAAGTTACAAAAAGCAGATGGTAGTGGGGGAGAATAGCAGAGAGAGAGAAACTTGACTTGATATTAAAGACAGTGTCTGCATGTTCAGAGTCCCAAATTGAAGCGGGGGAGGAGTGGACTGCAGACATTCAAATTAGGGTCCAGAGGCCACGTGATGGTTACAGGTTGGACTTGGAGCTGCTCCTAGGATTGCTGGGAACAAGAAAAGGAGAAATGTTGGATTCCCGCATTTTAAAAAATATAAAACCCAGCTGTTACTCAGAAGAGTTTCCTTACTGGGTGAAGCACACAGGCTCCAGTGCATGGGATGAATTCTTATCTAGTCTGTCAGTCTTATTCTGACTAGCACCAACAGTATCAACTACTTATAAGAGCCCTGTGCAATACAAAAGCTTGACTACTTTGAAGCCAAAAGGAGTCACTACAATGTATTTGGAAACCAAGCAGGCAACTGTAGGAGGCGAGACTGAATCGCCCGTCTCGCTTTAGATGGGTGGTTCCTGCAGCCAATCGTGGGGACTCATTCTCCTGCTCTGTAGCCAATGACAGGCAACTGAGCTCGGAGAGTTTACCTTCTCGGTCCTGGTACACCCACAGCTGATGCAACCCTGGTGCAATCAGCCGTATCGCTGCTGCCTCTACTGTGCGTGCTGCTCTCTGCGCTGTAAAATAGTCCTGAAACGCCATCCCATTCCCGCTCATATCTGGGCAGTGTAGGCGGGCACAAAAATTTAAACCCGGTGACCAGGCTCATGATCTCATTCTCAGTATAAAGACACAGAATATTACTTAACTAACTAAATGCTAGGGGCCATGTAGAGAAAGTCCACGGCCCAGTGATTTAAATCTACATTAGGTCGATAAAAAGAAGTAAATTCCAATGGAGGAGTAAATGCTACCTTTGTGAGGGACCGCAAAAAGTTGTGCAAGCTTTTGAGTTACACTGCACCCCTCTTTGGAAAGGATGTGTAAAAGAATCTGTTAATTCCTTTTTAAAGCCTGCCTGAAGAAGAGTTCTGTGAAAGCTTGCAACACGACTCTGTGAACATTTGTTGGCGCTAACCAAGGTATTATTTTACTTCCTCTGAATTAGACTGACAAGGTTGAGAGGAAGTACTGATAGTAAATAGGTAGGGACAAGGGAAGAAAAACCTCCAGGGTCATAATTTTGTTTGGACAGGAAAATGACCCTGTCTGCAACCTTAGTTATTTTGAATTATGCAGATCACACCTTTTGCTCCAATTAGGGCTGCCAGAGAAAGATGCCAAATACAAGGAACAATATTTTGGCAAATTCATGGATGACAGGAGTAGTCATGATGACTGTATGTTACCTCTAGCATAAGAGCCAGCATGCCACTGTATACCAGTTGCTGGGGAATATGAGCCGAAGGGTGCTATGGCATTGATGCTTGTGGGCTTCCCATTGAGGCATCTGATTGGCCACTACGGGAACAGAATGCTAAACTAGATAGGCCTTGGGTCTGATCCAGCACGTCTCTTAGGTTCTTATTTGAAGACTGTGTTTGGAATAAAGGACACACATGATGCTCTGTGAGACCCATGAGGCATGCCAGCGGAGGTCCACCTCTGTTGGGAATAAACCTACCTGCAGTTAGAGGGGATGTGTGTATTGACCTTTCATGAACTTACTGGATGTTCTGGGGCAAGATATGTTCTCTTAGCCTCTCTGTTCACACATCTGTAAAATGGGAAAATTAAGGACTTAACTTGTAGGGCTGTTGGGAAGAGATGAACAAGCAAGGATCAGAACTCACTTGCCATACTTGAAAATTCTATACTGAAGCAATATTTAGCAACGGAAGTGGTGAAGAAAGTCCCATCCACCAGCGGAGCAAAAGTGATTCAGCATGACCCCCCCCCCCCCGCTTATTGTCTTAAATTCCTCTTGCTAGTAAAGAAAGGTCAAAGAGTCAGAAGAGGACGTTGATTTGGCTTGCACGTCACCATTCCTCCTGTTTGTCCTGCCTAAAAATCAGGTTAAATCTGGGAGATCTGATGCAGTGACAGAAGTGTGCCTCTGGCCATATGCAGAGTATGATTTCCCTCTCCATTGACTAAACACAGGCATCTAGGGTTAGGTGGGCATAGCTTCCAGCCAAACTGAGCCAGGGCACTCACTCACTCACCAGCTACAACCCCAGAAATTAATTTGAGCAAAGACGGGATTATCAACCTGCTCGGAACCCCTGATAGAACGATATAAAACGCGAGGCTGTTTCTGAGAGTCTCCACTTCACCAGCTAACCATAGCCCAGCTCTTCTTTCCTCTGGATGTACGGAGACTCGAAGCTTGAATCCCGGCACCTTTCATTAACCACTTCCTAACTCTGTCTCCCCTAGTATGGGTACACTAGAGGGGGATAAGGAAAAGCTTAGAGATGCTAACGTGTTGCCCCCGCCTTCTGTTCCCTAAGAAGCATGCGCAGAGGTGAACAGGAGCGCCGGGGAGGGACAGGCGCTGGAGGATGGATACGCGACCAGGCTGCGCTGAGGCCGGGGAGGCTGGAGCAATATATAGGGAGGCTCCACCCCGCCGTGACTCATTCCCTTCTCGACACAGGTGCAAGTGTATAGTCACTTAGAGAGAGGCGCATGAACCGGATCGAGGACATGGCTTTCTAGGGCTGCGCGGATCTCGAAGCGAACAAGCGTGTTTCGCACGCTGCAACAAAACCAGCATCATGGAGTGAGTAAATTCTTGCGGTGCTCCAGTAGGCAGCGTCCATTTCTCACCCCCCCCCCCCCCCGCGGATCTAGGGAAAGGGGATGCCAGTCGGCGTGCCTGCTGCCGCGGCTTTCTTGGAGGAGTTGGCGATGCAGAAAGAAAACCAACGGGATGGTGGTGGTGGTGGGGTTTGGTGGTGAGAACGTTTCCAGATGTCGCGGTTTTGCTAACATGGATTTCTGTGGAGCAGCAGCAGTAGCCGCCCCCTGGGCCCCCCCCCCCCACGGCTGGATGGCTGTTCTGGCTTCTCCAGGGAGGGAAGCAGGTGCGCCATGCCAAACCCCACTGGGAGAAGCCGATGCGCGGGTGTGTCTGTGTGGGGTGACATCTGTCAGCCTCCTCCCCAAGCGCATGAAGCAGAAGAGGGCGCGATTTAGCTACTCCCGCTCTCGCCAGACGTCTTGATTTGCACTATTCCAGGGGCATCGTGCTTGTACTGTGGGTGGAACATAGCAAAAAAAAACAAAACCCATCCCACCCATGGAATACCTGTCCAAAAGGCTAGGCTTGCAGAAATGGACATTCTGTCGATTTAGATCAGGGGTGGGAAACCTCAGGCCCAGAGGCCAAATCCAGCTCTCCTGGGGTTCTCTAGATGACCCCGACTCCTCCCCCTTTCCTACAGGCACAGTTGTTTGGTGGTTTCCTAGCTTTTGTGCATTTTGCCCCTGGTCTAAAAGGTTAAAATGCCTCTTCTGATGCTTAGTTACTGGCAGTAAGGGCTTTAAACTAAACTATGCTGGCGTTCTTGGCCCTGCCTGCTTTGCCTTAAGTACCTCCCACCACTGAAATGCGGCCCTCAAGAATATCTCCAAAACTGAATTTGGCCCTCAGGCTGAAAGAGGCTTCTGACCCCAGATGTAGAAAATATTCTTCCTGGGGCCAGCTGGGGTGGGGAGAGAAGGACTGGGCCACTTGCATACCCACAAAGGCCTGCCTTGCAAATCCTACCACACACAGATTGCTTGCTCCAAAATCAGCTAAATTCTCTTGCTGCACCAGTCTCTTTGGCATGGGTAAGCAAACCTGGCTAAAGAGGAGGAATGGGGCAATGTCTTTCTTTAGTCTTACTGAGAAAGTAATGCACATGAATTGCTGACCTAGCTATTTATTTCCTTTGTGCTTCAGGTCCCCTTTTGCCACCACCACTATCCCTGCCTGCAGGAGCCAAGCCACTCCTTGCCTACTGCTTCCCAATCCTGCATTGAACTTTAGCAATTGTCACTACAATGTCCCTGCTGGCGGCGCTGACCCTGGACCTGGACCTGACCATGATCCCAGCTAGCACCATGTCCTGCAGGCCGGAGCCGCTCAAGCACCGGCTGCCCCACGCCGGTCACTGTGAGCTGCTAGCCGGACCTGTGGATGAGGGCTTTGCCCTCAGCATGAATCGCCCACTGCTGACAGGTGAATAAATTGGGGGGGGGGGTGAGATATGGGGTATAGTTCCCAGATGCAATGGGAAAGGAGGATTCTTTCTCTAAAGTCATTAACTAGCATGTTTGAATTTTGGCTCGTGAATAAAACTGCAGCATCAACATCAACGAAGTATCAGCTAAACAATATTTGAGATCTAAGTTCAATATATTATTCCTTCAGATTTAATATACTCAAGAAATTTCCCTCATATCACATGCAATGAGTTTTTTTTAAAAAAACACTGAGACTTCTTTCATGATTTCAGAGGGCAGCTAGGTATCTGGAAGGTGAATAGCTACCAGTGTTTCCGAAACTACTACTTAGTCTTGTAGATCCTTGTTTGCCTGTCCACTGCTGACTTTGCTTTGCATGTCTGTAGGCGATGGTTTCTCAGACTGGATGACGGAGCGCACAGACCTGGCCACGCTCCTGAGTGTGTCAGGGGAGCCCTCGCCACTCTCACTGCCCTCCCCCCCTGCTCCGGACCTGGAGGCCATGGCCTCATTGCTCAAGAAAGAGTTGGAGCAGATGGAGGATTATTTCTTGGAGGAGTCACTTTCACCAGAACAGGTAGCACCTAGCACCCCTCCCTCTGATGGGAACTTCCACTTCCCTTTTGGTGATGGCTTCCAGCCCCTGGCCCACCACAGTACACCTGCCCCTCTGCAGACCTTGGATTCGAGCTGCTTAGAACTGCTGGAGCTCTATGGTGGAGATGTACCCGCTGAGCTCCCCCTGCAGGGCAATGGTGTACATGTGCCAGTACAGCGGCCGTCTGTCCTAGCACCCAAGGGGGACCGGCGCCAGAAGAAGCGAGACCAGAACAAGACTGCAGCCTTGCGATACCGTCAGCGTAAACGGGCTGAGCATGAGGCACTGGGGGATGAATGCCAGGTCCTGGAGGCACGCAACCGTGAGCTTCGTGAGAAAGCAGAATCTATTGAGAGAGAGATCCAATATGTCAAGGACCTGCTCATTGAAGTCTACAAGGCGCGAAGTCAGCGCCTGCGCACCACCCCCTAGAGGCAGGGAGCTGCACCTAAATCCCCCCCCCCCCCCAAAAAAAAACCTCAAGGAGAAGCCAAGGGGATAATGGGTGTAGACAAGAACAGAGCAAGCATGTAAGAATAAAGTTTGGGAAATGTTGGGAATTAATAGCCTGCATGAAACTTTGGAGGGTAGGGCCTAGTAGATGAACTGTGCAAGACAGATTCAGAGTTGTGGGGCCACAAGACTCTGTATGGGTCAAGGCAAGGGGTAGAGTGGACTCTGTGTGGAGGAAATTGGGACTGCCGAGGTAGGAAAGGTCGAGAATTAGCCAGTTCTGGCAATAGTCTCAGAATTCCTGGAGTACGCTGTGTCAAGGTAGTATCCCCTTCTCTTCCCCCCCCCCCAAAAAAAAACCCAACACGTAACAGACAACAGTCTCTTAAGCTGTGAGATGGCTTTTTTGTATGTACACTTCATAGCACTTCTTTCTTATGCTACCTTTTCTCAACTATGCACCAATAAACACTTGTTTTAAACATTTGCTATGAGTCAAACCGTGAGTAGAAATCCAAGCAAAGCACCTCAAAACTACACAGACACAAAACACCAAGCTACAAAATAACAAGGTTTATTAATAGACCATCACCAACTTTTCACTTTGTCTGCCCAATCACAGGCAAGTTTTGGCAGCAGGGCGTTATCAGCTAGTACCAGGAATGAAACACAGGACCCAGCTTCAGCATATGCCCGCCACCCAAGCTCCACAGACTGGGTGGGATGGATTTATAAGACCAAGAGGTATTGAAGGCTCTAGCTTCATTCCAAGGGAGAAGTCAGCAAAGACCCTTTGCCCAGTCAAACAGGATTATTATTAGTAGAAATCATCATCTCCTTTTTCCACTGACTGCTGATTCTGGATCTGCTGCTGCTTCCGGTACAGCTCGGCAACCTGAAGACAGAAATATGTATTATGGGAAATTGTCCCTTATCCTACAGTTTTATTGGTCATAGGCTATAGATCTCTCAGGAGAGCTGGTTCCTTAAAGCACCAAGTTGTAACTCATTTTAAAACCAAACCAAACCAAGGCCAATATTTTGTAGTCCCCACTGTGGCGAAGATGACCTGAAGGCGATCCCCACCTCCCCCACCCCTGCTTCTTAGCCAGGCTGCAGGCACTGATACTAGGACAGTAAAAGGAGGCGAGGTAGCTGCGTGTGGTCTGCAAACAGAAAACACTTGTCAAATCCCTTTCCCCTATAATTCCATTCATATACGTCCTTCCGCCCCCATACCTGGGTGCTGGCAGTGGCCTCCTCTGGTTTCTTATCATCTCGGATGTGCAGGAATCTGGGGAAGCGTAGAGAGATGCCCTTTTCTTCATCCACCTACATGGAAGGACAGGTTTGCCATGAAGCTGAAGCAGATCTTGCAGTGCCCTATTTGCTATTGCCTAAGGCAATTTCTTTCCCCATCAAGCCACCCTGCCCCCATGTTATATGGGAAAAAGAGCCAATTATAGAACTTGGTGATTTTGCTACCAGGGGAAGAGAACAGTACGTTGCCTCAAAGGCCCCAAACTGCCCTAGCAACACCTTTTGCAATCTTATTTTGGTTTTGAAAAAGGATTTTGAGTACGCCAATTACTGAGCACTGCCATTTTCTTTTCCACTCGTAAGACCACAGCCTCTTGGGAAAAGTTCAGACACATATACACTTGCATGCAGATGGGGAAACACTGGAGGAGGACCATGCATGAAACACTAGTAATCTATAAGTAAAAAATTAGCTCAGGATTTCCAATTAGGTTTGTCTAAAAGTCATTAGGTAATGTGATCTCCAGAGGCACCAATCCATCCCCAGACACTTCTTGGCACCCATCAAGGTGCTCTACCCCTACGAGTTCTTTTTAAAAAGTAACATTTTCTTACTGGCAGCTAAGATCACTTCAAAGTGAAGTGAGAGCTTCAGCCTCTGCCATCTTAATTTCCTATTAATGTACCTTGAGGTTCAGAGATATTCTTAAGAAATGAAGATGGTGGGCACCTGCGGGCTGAAGTTCTCCTTTGCAGTACACCCAGCTGCTAAGAAAAGGGAAAGAAAAAGCAACCCTTGCCTTTGCTGTCTAGTAAGCTGGAGGAAGGGGCTAGAGTGAGCAGTGTGTGTGTGTGTGTGTGCGCGCGCGCGCGCACGCACTGGTAGGGAAAGCAGTATGGGGGGGGTCTAGAAGGGCAGCAGGAAGGGGGATAGGGACAGCAGTCAGGAGCCAGCAAGGGGCTGAGGGAGCCAGCTGGGAGCCACTTAGAGGGTTTGGGTGTGTGTTTATATACCTGAATGGATGGGGGGTGCATGAGGGTGTGGGTGAGAAAGGGTTTATAGGTGATCCAGAGAGGGGAGATTTTGGATCCTGAGAGACAGTCTGGGTTTTAATATGCCTGGAGTGAGGAGAGGGAAGGAGTATGTGTGTGTGTGCGCGCGCGCATGCGTATGCATGTGTGATGGATACATGGGGTGCTGGCTTGTGTGAGAATGTACATGCGCATGTGTAAGTGCACATGCTTATAGGTGGTGAGCCAGGATGTGAGAGAGTGGAGGGGAATGAGTTGGCTGGCAGAGAGCAAGGGCAGAGGAAAAAGTTTGCTTTCTGTGAAATAGGTTTCTGTTGGCATAGAAAACTGGGTTCAAAGGAGCTGTCTAATATGTCAGACCCCACCTCTGCCTTGTACTCAGTCTTTCAGGCAGGTTACTTGTCCTTTGTGACTAGCCATGCCTTCCATGGCAGCCCTTTCATGGTGGTGTTCAGGACAGTTTCTCAAATGCATCCCCTTATGAAGAACTAATTTGCTCCTCCATCAGCAGAAGTGCAGATTGGAAATAGGCAGCAGGTGAGCTGGATTACAGTTGATCTGGCTGCAGTCTTACAAGATTGCTTGATTGCTGCGTTCATCAGATGATAGCCCTTCTGGTGGTACCCAAGATTTCAGAAGTCCAGTCCATCATGGCTCAGAATAGGGCCTTCAGTACCGTAATGCCCACCCTCTAGAACTCCCCACAACTACACATTAGGCATCAACCCCTTTGGGTTGCGTCATACCATTTCCAACAGGCATTCCCATGAAGGGAATCTTATCTTCTCTATGAAGACTTGGGCTTTTTTGTACCTCACCTTTAACGTAAGCAATGTTTGTTTTAAATTAAGCCAGTAGCCATTATAACTGCATGTTTTACAAAACTGTAAAACAATAACATTAATAACTAGTAAGACAGAGGTACTGCCGGGGTGGTTTGTTTGCCCAGGTATGGGATATTCAACCTGTCCTGGAGGGGGTTGCACTCCCCCTAAAGGATCAGGTTTGTAGTTTGGGAGTGCTCTTGGACGCAGAACAGTCACTTGAGGCACAGGTGGACTCGGTGGTATGGAGCACCTTTTATCAACTTAAGCTGATATACCAACAACGTCCTTATCTGGACAGAGATAGCCTAGCTATAGTTATCCATGCTCTGTTAACCTCTTGTTTGGATTACTGCAATGTGTTAGACATAGGGCTGCCTTTGAAAATGGCCTGGAAACTTCAGCTGGTCCAAAACAGGGCAGTGAGATTGTTAACAGGGACTGGCCAACGAGATCACATTACATCAATACTTTCCCCGCTGCACTGGCTGCCAGTCCATGTCTGGGCCTGATTCAAAGTGCTGGTACTAACATTCAAAGCCCTAAATGGC
Source organism: Heloderma suspectum (assembly GCF_057233095.1). Lineage (NCBI taxonomy): Eukaryota > Metazoa > Chordata > Lepidosauria > Squamata > Helodermatidae > Heloderma > Heloderma suspectum. Next base: position 86,269,520 of record NC_139463.1, on the reverse strand, counting down.
TTGGGTCCAGGTTTTCTGCGGGATCGCCTCCTCCCACATGTACCTGCCTGTACCCTAAGATCATCTTCAGCGGTCCTTCTCCGGGAGCCCCTGTCAAAGGAAGTGAGGTGGGTGGCTACCAGGAAGAGGGCCTTTTCTGCCGTGGTACCCTGGCTGTGGAATGAGCTACCTAAAGAGGTTTGCCTGGTGCCTATGTTGTACGCCTTTCGGTGCCAGGTGAAGACCTTTTTATTTTCCCAGCATTTTAGCCCTCTAGTCTTTTAGCTCTGCTGTTTTAAATCTGTATTTTAAATACCTGCATTGCTGCTAGGTTTTATTCTGGCTGTACTTTTATACTGTAGTTTTAAGCTTTCATATTTTATATTGTTTTATGTTGTAGTTGTGGTTTTAATTTTTGTGAAATTTTTGTGAAATGAAATGAATAAAGAAACAACATCACAGACACCAATAATGTAAAGTAAGGTAATAAACAACCTATGCATTTAACCCACCATTTTGGCAGCCCATACTGTATTTATATTAGTAGAATTTCCCATAATTTAGATACCCATGGTTACAAATAGGGCAACCTTAGAAATAACTGCCAAATCTTGTTTAACAGTAATTCTACATTCTTAGCAGTAGATTACATAGGAAGTTTGGCTAAGATAGATATCAAAAGGTAATAAAGGAGGGGTAGTTCACCAAGCCTGCTTCAGAACTGCAGAACCTAGGTGGGACTTTAGCATAGTTCCTTTCCAGCACAATTGATAGTGCTGTCTGAACCCAAATGGCAGTGGAGATCTTTTCTAAGATAGCACAGTTAAAGCTGCAGTCCTATACTCACTTACCTGGAAGCAAGTCCCACTGAACTCAGTGGGGTTTCTGTGTAGGTATGTATGGGATTGCACTGTAAATCCATTAAGTAATCTTCCATGCAATGGTAGCTATCTTTAAATTCTCAAACTATAGGGAAAATCCAGACAGCTGGATTGCAGCCAGATCCAACTGTAATCCAGTTCTGCTGCCTATTTCTAATATGCAGTTCTGCTGATGTAGAAGCACATTAGCTCTTTATAAGGGGATAAATGCACATTGTAACTAACAATGCATTCTGTACCCTAAATATATAACTGGAGTATAATATACTAACTGCTAATGGTATCTAAATTGTAACCATTGTCAAGAATACTGCAAATTCTATAAAGTATATAAAGGAGATATTAATATAAAACTTGTTATGCATTAATAACAAATTAATATGTTATTTCAAAGGCGAAAGAGGTAGCCTTACTTATACACAATCTCCAGAAGAAGAATATTCAAAATGGTTTCGCTGCACCAATGTTTGTGGTTCCTGACATAATTATCAAGGACAACTGTGAAAGTTTTTGTGCGGAATTTTACTCGTACATCCATCCCTTCCACCGGCCCATCATTCACTCACCAAACCAGTTGCTGCTCTGTGGACAGGAGAAATGGATAAGTCAGCACATTTCACCTCCCAGACATGCTGGGCCTCCAGCCAGTGGTCAGGCTCAGCTGTCCCGCCCCAGCGGTAGTATGGCCGTGGTTGTGGAATCACATGGTCCTGCAATAGAGACTAGGATGAGCAGCAGTATTTGCATGGCAGTCCAGTGGAGCCAGCACACTGAGTGCTCCCTCAACATGATATAATTCTCCCCTGGTGATGGCTGATCAGGGTGAGGATAGGCTACCAACTTCTGAGCATGGGGGCTAGAATCTATTCCTCCTGCAGAAGCAAGAATAATGGACTAGGGTAAAAGGCCAGATTCAAAGAGGCTGGGCTCCCCCTTTGCCACTCCTTAAATCCATGGACATAGAAATTGCCTGTGAAATGACATGGGTGAGTGCACTTTGCTTTGGTTCTGTCCCCAGGCACAGAGAACATCAAGAGGAATGCTCACATGAAACTTCGTGAGGAGTTTCCTACCTTGAGAGAGGTATGGAGTTTCTCCAGGTCCTCCTCTGTGAATCCAGTGCCGATCTGAGAGCAGAGTGGGGGCATGAGTGTTAGAAATCAAATGGCTGCTTGCTGTGGGAAGTGTTGCCTTGCAGGGCTAGCAAACACTTAGACCTGTTTTTCACTTAATGAGAAGCCACCACAGGGTTTCTTGTTGCAGCTGCCGCCGCTGCTTTGAATATTGGGGGCACGCTATACCTTCTCGTTAGGTGTGAACCCAGCGAAGGTGGGTTGCTGGCTCAGAACCCATGGGCTGCTTTAGGGTTGTGGGTGGCTTGTCAACCACCCCAGCATTCATTCACAATGGCTTCTTGTTATGTGCGAACCAGGCCTTAGAGTGGACATGGTGTGGGAAATGCAAGACCCATCCATTTTATTCTTCAGACCTGACCCCTTGCATATTCCCTTTGTAGAACAGTCCATCTACCCTGCTCTCCTTTATCTCTCTAAAACATGCAGCCAGGACAAAATAACAGCATCTGTAGCAGGCCCTACTTTTATAGGCCTTGATCAGACTGGGTGCACTTGATGCTACACAGGTACCAAAAGCTTCCCTAAGTACTAAGACAAGGGCCAAGTGTCAAAATGTCCTAATGCAGGGAGCCTGGAGATACTTTACCTTGCAGATACTCTGGAACTCCTCACTTTCTTCATCATAGCAGGCCAGGAGGAAACCACCATATGTGCCCGCACGTTTGCCCTTGCCCAGGTAGGCACCGATCACCACCAGGTCCAAGGTGTCCCCAACACCCTCCAGATAATCTTTTTTAAGCTGGTATGAGAAACACAGTTACTAAACACAGGAGTCATTCATCCCCAGGCACATGGGCTGAACCTAAACCTAGACAGGAGAGATTATGTAGGACTTTCCAGTAAGGCAAACTTTGATCTTGGAGATGAGGGAATAATACATAATGTGGTTTTCTACAAATATATTATTTATTTGATACCATTATTGTTACCCGCTATGGGCATTTTATTCGAACTGATAAGCAAGAAAAGTAATAAAATACATAAGTACCCCTCCTCCCTCCAACAAGAGCATGGCCAGTTTGGGAAAGCAAGAGGATCCTAGCTCCAATCCTGTCCCAGGTCAGCTAAGTTCACGCAACACTTTCTTCTGGCGGATGGCATTGCAAGCTGAACAGGCATTCCATTCTCACCTTCAGCCAGTTGTGGGATCTCTTTGCAATTTCATATGTGGCATCAACTTCCAGTGTTTTCACCATTAGCCCCTCGCATGAGTCTGAAGGAGACAAACCACCTTATTAGCACATTATTTATTCGGCCCCGCATAGCACATTATTTAGCCTCCTCTGTTCCTCAAGGAGTTTAGGGTGCCAGACATGGTCTCCCCGCTTTTATCCTCACAACCACCCTGTGAAGCTGAAAGAGTGACTGAGCGTCATGGCTGAATCTGGATCTCCCAAGTCCTAATCTGATACATTATCCGTGTATATACCACATTAGCTTTCATTTTGGGGCTCAGCAGAAAGGGAGGAGAAAAGCAGCTGAGTTGCCATCATCTCCACAATACCTTTGATGGAGTGTTCCAGGAATTCTGCTATCTCATCAGTGTTACTAGTGTCCATGGAGGTGGCAAAGAGGAACTGGCCTTCAACCTCAGTGAAGGAATCATGCAGCAAGGCCCGGCGCTGAGACAGGGGTTTCTGGACTAGAGACTGGAAGGACACACAATTAGACATTTAAAAGGCGGGCACAAAACTAACAACAGCTGACAATGCAGGACAGATAGGACTTGAAATGACTGCTGATTAAAACCACCAAACATTCAATTGTAGGGAAGGACTGGTACGCTTACCTGCCCATTGAGGTAGAGCATGTCGAACGCGTACACACAAACCTGCACTCTGATCTCTGCAGCATCCACATCCTGAAGAATAATGGTGGAGTCAGGGGAAGGAGAGAGTAGCTGTTTTCACAGCAGAATGCAAAATTTTGCTTTGTTTCTCTGAAATATTTCTGCTTATAGGCTTTGGTCTTCCTTGCATGCCTTTTACACACCTCAATAGCTGCTAGAGAAATAATATCCCTTCCACATGTCCCACAGTTTATTAATACTCTTATTCTCAAAGCCACAACTTCCACCACATAATATCCTCCTCCCCCACGTACTGCCTAAGAGTAATCCTTCTCATTCCTGATTATGCCCCCAAGCAAACAATTAAGAGGCAAACAAAGGCAATCTCAATCAGTAGTTTTGTAAAACAATCCAGGCATAACAACTTACCTTGCGCTTGCGGGTGGTCAGTACCTGGAATGGCTGGATCTGTTTGGAATCTGGGTCCCAGGCCACAGCCTCTGCATCCAAGATGCATGACTGCACAGTACTCTTTTTCACCTGCACAAGGGTGTGGGTTCAGCTTAGTTGAGTTTTTCCTTGTAGCCAACTCCCAACCTCAACGCTACTCTCTACCAGAGGCTGATCCTTAGCAGCCCCATTAGCTATGGAGATGACCCTTTGCCAGCAAACCACACCACCACCACTTCTGTACCCTCCTTGTCATGCACTCCCTTCACCCCACACTTCCAAAAGCTGCTGCACCTTGGGGATTCGACTGACGATGTCAGGGTACTTGGTTGTGTTGTTTTCTTGGTTCCGGCTGTATATGTGCACTTCCCCATTCTCCAGGACGTGGATCTGTGAAGAGGGAAAAAGTTAATCCTGAGCTACAAGTGAAAAGGAGAATGAGGGCTCTCCTTTTTGGACCCACACTACACATTCTTACCTGTGCTCGCTCCCCATCATACTTGTATTCGCAGGTGAAAGCTGCCTCTTCAAAGCGCTTTAATACCTCCCCAATTCCCTTGGTTGGGTGAGCCAGCATAGGCTTCAGCGGGATTCCTGTGGGGGAAAGTGTGCAAGGCTGGGAATTGCCTTCTGAGTCATTCGAAGGTGAAATGACAGAACTCCCAGTATGGAAAAGTGCAGGATTTCAGGTCACATATGACGGTGATGTGGAAGAAATGGGCAAGGGAAGCTCAACATATACTTGCCAAATATATATCCTTTCCACTTTGAGCTTTCTTGGTGCAAGAGCTGTAACATGCTAATCTATAATTATATGCAGAATTGCTGATTATACATAAACATGTTATATTGACATGTTTTATCCTGAAGTGTGTATTTGCATGTTTGCACAATTTTGACTTCTTTGGCAAGAAGCAACATAAGGGGGAGAACAGGACAGAAAAGGGAAGCTAATATGTACAATTAGAGGAAAGTGATCACAGGGCTCACAGTCCTGCAACGTATGGAAGATCCAGCTCTTACTGGAACCTTTTATAAGCACTGTCTGTGTTTAAAAATATACACTCATGAGGGCTAGAAACTGGGTTTGTTTCTTTAAATGAAAGCATAAGTTTTTTAGAAATCCATATTCTGCACAAGATTATGAACAATATTGCATTTACAGAACTGCATAGGATAAATAATTCTGGAGAGAGGCACTAGCTGTTTAAGCAAGATAGCTGTATCAAATGTCCTCCTGCACACTGGGAAATGCTGCAGGTACCTGGTGTGATCTTGCAGTGCTGAGGCAGGCTCTCCACACCATGCTCTAGGAGAACAGGCACAATGGTGTCATAATTTGGCAGCTCACTGAAAACAAAACAAACCAGAATGACTAAGATCTATCCCTCCTAAGGCTAAAGGCCTTGAACTATAGGTGGCTAGAAGGCATCAAATCACAACCTAGTTATTGCAGAAACCTGCCACTATTTACAGTCCTAAACTGATGATTCAGAGGAGCTTCAAGCCAGCAGTACTCCTGCAGTATTCTCTAAGGCTACATCTGGCTTCTCTGCCACTTCTCTGCCCTTGCAGGAAGTTCTATCAGGATCCAGGTTGTGGGAGGGCAAGACTAATGTGAGAAAAATTCCTAACCAGCACTTCAGCTTGCTTACCACACAAGAAAAGCAAAAGGACACAAAAAGGAAGGTATTTGGACATCAGATGGTATGGACTGAGTTTGACAGAGAACAACTTAAGGGTGAAGAGAATGAGAGCATGTCCAAGTATCACTTCTGATCACCCATGAGAAGCTTGATTTGTCTGGGAAAGCCCACACTGGCATGGTTGAAGACAAAAAGATCAGGCACCCATTGCTTCCTGGGACTTTGGCTATTGCAGCCTCTGAATACAGATTGCTCAGGACAGATGGACAAAAGTTCTGGTCAGGTCATTGAGTAGAAAGTTACTCACCAGAAGGCCTGCTTAACAATCAAGGCTCTCTCATCCAGCCAGGCTTTGCGTGCCTCTGCAGACTTGCTCTTTGCAGCATCCAGAACTTCTGGGGGGAATTCTATAGAGGGGGGGAAAGTGCATGCATACCTGGTAGCTTATGTATGAGGTGTTAGGGTCCCTGTGGCTGGGATGTGCATGTTTTGTATGTTAATGATTCAACTGTGAAAGTACAGAATCTATTACTGGGCTCAGCCCTAACGTAAACAAAAAAAAGCAAATCCTAGCCCTCAAGTTTGCTAAATACCAAGGAAGTTTGGAAACATGGACAGTATCTGGAAAAAGATCAGGAACCAAAAGGAGGCTGAGTCAGACTTAAAATGCTCTGCACAGCTCTCTCTCTCTGTTTCATGGCTACCACTGTGCCTCTCTGCCCTAATGGCTATCAAAATGTCATTTCCTTGTCCACCTATTCTTTATTCTGTGCCTCTCAAGTCTTTAAATTCCACATTCTTTAGAAACCTGAACTTCGGAAATAAGATTATGCATATTTATTTAATTCTGACTAATGGCAAAATACACAATACCCTGTTGTGTGTATGGCACCAAAGTCCCCACACACCTCTGCATACAACAACTAAACTCTTTGCACCAGCCCACCAACACAGCCATCCCCAGCTGTATCACAGTACAGTCAACCCCCTAAGATTCCCTTAAACCAGAACCAGTGCCATTCCCCAGCTGCATCTTGAACTCACTTTGCCCCGGAGGAGTGAGTGATGCTGCCTGGGCCAGAGCCGATAGGACAGACTGCTCTGCTAACCCAATCCGGAGCTTTCCTTCCAGTGACCTGCAATATACAAAATACCTCATAGTAATATTACAAGGCTGGAGTGGAGGGCTCCAAGAGAACTCTGTGTGTACGTAGGTCTGTGTTTGTTGGAAGCAGGGGTACTAGGAGTGGGAACTGAAAGACAAAATGCTGTGTGCCAGCAACAAACCAATGGGTAAAGTAGGAATGGGAGAAATAACTGTTACAATAATAGTTTTAGGAAGTCTTTAGGGATGGGCAGATTAAGAATCTAAATGGATTGATATAGGGATATACTGTGAATGCTAAGGGGTGGATATGGATAGCAGGTATTATCACACTCACCGAGCAATGTAGCGGGCCTCTGAGTGGCGACAAGCAACAAACAAGGACTTGATAATGTCGATCTTCTTGTTCATGGACTGAGTGGGATAGAAATGGGAGCAAGTTGTGAGACACATCCTGAGGGATTGGGGAGAGGGAAGGGTAGTTTAGCACATACTTCAGAAACTCAAGTGCTACATAATGGCTGCAAGCTCACAAATAAGTTATTCTCACACATATGTGGCATTACATGGGGCTTCAAGGAGATTGATATACAACTCTGCCCTAGATATTACCATAGTCTCATTCCCCTTAAGGACATCACACGATTATACAGCCTCTCCTTTGCAGAGGCTTGTGCTGTGAGAGCAGCCAGAACTATAAGGACTCAGAAAATTCTATCTCTGCTTCATTTGAGGATCCTTGAAGTAACACCCCGCCCCCCAAAAAGTCCAGTGTTATATTAGAGTTGCACTATACCATCCTGGAAAAGATCACATCAAACACTTTGTGCCAAGTACAGGATAACATTAACATTATCACAGTCAGAGGAGAAACCCACTAGGCTTACCTGACCTCAGCCTTGCCCTATCCCTGACATCCCAACACCACTGTGTTGACTCTGTTCCCTGACCATCCATGCCCACTCACCCATTACTTACAGAGCTTCCCATCATGCGCCCAATTGCCTGTAGTTTGCCAAAAACAGCAGCAGCACCAAGCTTGGGTGGGGCAAACATGATGCCTTGTGTGGTGCGGCTACTCTCAGCAACTAAACCCAGGTCTCCCTTCTCTGCTGCCTCTGCCTTGATCTGGTCCAGCTGCCGACCTATGGGGAAGAAAGACCATCATAAGCCATAAATTAAGGCCAATCACTAGTCTCTTATGAATTACTCACATTCTCATCTTTCAGATTAAGGACCAAGACATTATTATTATTATTATTATTATTATTATTTATTATATATGTGTCTGTTGGCTGGCTATCATATTGGCAGTGATTGTCTGGCAACATCTTAATTAATAGTAGCTGTAATTGGGCAAACTCACCTGTGGCCTGAGCCAAAGCTTTCATGAGGATGGTTTTGCCGATGCCCAGCTCTAGGCCCTCATATGCTGGGCCTAACCGATTGAGACAGAGGTAGACACAGGGCAGTAGGTCTTCTGGAGCCAGGGCTATCACAGACCGGAACAGATTGCTCAGGGTCTCTATAATTTTCAGCCTGGAAACAAAGATCAGAAGGTGTTGAATGGTTTGGGGGTCAGGATAAAGTGTGACTACTACCCACCCCTTCCTCATCCGTTCCGTGAATTCTAGTAAGTCACATTACCGTGCAGACTCCTCCTCAATCCACTCAAAGGTACGTGCCACAGCTAGGTATGGTACCCTGTCAGAGGAATGAAGACAATGGTTCAGAGCCATGAAGCCAAACCATACAGATCAGCAGAAATCAAACAGAGCCCACTGCCTCCTCCTTGCATGTCTTACACTGCCTGGTTCTGGGAGAGGAGTGCAATCATAGAAGCAGAGTGTTAGAAAGTCTCCAAAAGGCCAACCCCACATTCAAAAGCCAGGAACAACATCCACTCACCCTTTATAGATCAACTCACACAACCCAGACCATGGAGTGCCACAAGCAAGAACAGGTCAGTGATTGAAACAAGTGAGCCAAGATACACTGTAGGAAAAAGCTGCTGCCCTCCATAAAAAGCGAAGCCCGCCTCCCCAAATACAGAATTACTAACCAATGACACAAAGCAAGGCAGCAAGTGCTAGGAGAGTAAAGAAACTCCAGATGGCAATTGGTTGTGGGGTGCGGAAGGAGACATGCTGTTCACATAAATGAGGTAGCACAATCTTGAAATGCAGTATCTAGGCTTAAGGGAGGAGTTGGTCTAGATCAGCATTGCCCAACCTGGTGCCCTCCAGATGTGTTGGACTACAACTCCCAGCATGGCTGAAGGATGCTGGGAGTTGAAGTCCAACATATCTGGAGGGCACCAGGCTGGGCAATGGTGATCTAGATTATCAGTACAATAATTTTCAATACGATGATTCTATAGTCAAGCTTGGAATAAGGCTGATGTGAAAACAGGTGGCCAGTGCATTTATGCCCCCTTGCCCATGGATGGTGAGAAGTTATGATAATAAGGGGAATATGGAAGTAAAGGTTGAGCGTGACAACCTTCTGCAACAGATAACCCCACCTCAGCACCACTCACCTCTGGCCACGGCCCCAGCAAGCATCATGGACAGGATGATAGTTGCTTTTTGTAGGATTGTAATCTGCCGGCTCAAGTATAAGAGATGGCTTGAGAGAACTATAAAATAGGGAAGAGGCATGTAGTTAGTTTGAGAGTGGCTATCACATATGCCTTCAGACAATCTGGCAAATAAGTCCACAAAAGTTACTAGCCCACAAATTATTTTAAATCTACCACCTGCTCATGCATATCTACATAAGTCATTTGTGGCAAATCAGTCACAGTTGATGGGTGGTGATCGAAAGAATCCACTCTTACCTTGTTAACAAGAACTTCCCTACCTTCTCGCCTGGAGCTAATCTTTGCTTAGCCAAGTCATGTGGCTACTTACAAGCCTGTCCTAAGGACAGACTGATAAGATCCAAGATAGTTCCACGATATTAACTATTGTTTAGACAAATTAACACTGGTAAGAGTAGTAAGCTTGCTAGTCTTACTATACACAAATTAGTCAAAATAAATAATATAACCAAACCATTCTGAGTCCCACCTGTGGCTGAAGACTGAATCTAATGGCTGGCTGGTGAATGCTGGGAGTTTCATGACTTCTTTCTGCCTAAACATGCATAGGATTGCACCCTAAGTTGTTTCCGTGCAGAGGGACTAGCACGTGTATGGGTCCCCTGCATACTATTTGCTCTCAAGACCTGGTGGTAATGCAAGACAAATATGGGACTGACTCTCTTTGATTGGCATCAATCACTTACTTGCCACCCATGCTACTCAGCTCATGGTGACTGCCTTCTTTATGGCTCTTTGGTGCAGCTGTGTTTTCTCCCGTCACAGGCACCTGCTTTTTCGCTGCCTTCACAGAAGCTTTCCTGGGGGCTATAACAAAGAAGAGACAAATGTGGCACTTTCCCTATATGGACAGAATCACAATTATTTTGGGGAGCAACTTAAATTTATGGTAATTATCACAAATTCAGGGGTACAGAGACAAAGTCTAAGAGTCTGAAAGGATTCTGCTGTGAGGCAAATTCTTGAACCCCACGCTTAAGATATCAAAGAGGAAGATTCAGGATCATCCCCTGGCCCTACCAAACTCACCCACACAGTACTCTGGTCTGTCAGCACCTGTTCTCTTTGTTTTGTAGAGTATTGACATAGAAGGTATCCTCTCTTCCACACAGCAAAACTTTTTTTCCCATCCCTGGATGCACTTTTTCAGATCTCCTTCTATAACCATTTTGACTAACAATGTTTTTAAATGAATTCCCATATTTTGAGGAATCCAAAACCTACATCATGTAGCAGATTCCAGCTGTGGAGATGTTCCTGCACAACAGTGGGAATCTGGTAGACACAAATATTTGCATACATCTCCCACACGCTCACCAAAAAAACTAGAGATGGGCTTGCTGGATGACTTAGGGGGTTCTGGCATCTTCTCTTCCTTTGCATCTCTTTCTGTTTTATGCTCTACCAATTTTGAATCCTCATCTTTCTCTTCTTCCATCTCCATGGGCCTCTCATCTGGCTCTCCTTTTGAGCCTACACAAAAAAGCAGAAGCCAAGTGTCCAACAGAATTTGAAAAAGATTCAGCCTAGATCTCTTATATAAAAACACCCCAACTTGAGCTTGGAGTCACAGCAGGCTTGGTTTTAATACCTCCAGGGAAAACCTAAGGTGGTTACAGATTCTTGCAATTAAACAAGGGTGTAGGGAAGAGTGCTTGACTCCAAAAGGCCCAGAAAAGAACTGAAGGCTGTCCCAAGTGTGTAAACACTTTGAAAAAAGGAGCAGCCTTTACGCCATATATCTGCTCTAAATACTGCTTCATACATTACATTTTTAGCAGAAATAGATTACAAACTGAAGCTGTGTACCTAAAATGGTGGCAAGGTGTAAAGTAGCACAAGGGCTGTAATGTAACTCTGAAACTCTAACTGTGCAATCCTATACATATCTACATACAAGTAAGTCCCTGTTAATTCAATGGGGCTTACTCCCAAGTAAGTGCACATAGGACTGCAGCCTAAGTTCAACCTCTCAAAGACTGAAAACACATCTCATGCTGGCTCGCTGGACAGGCACTCACTCAAGAAAGAAGAGCCTTCCCACCCACTGGTTTCTGACTCTCTCATGTTCTCTACTCATTCATCACTGACCCAGTTTGTAACGTGCGAACAGGATAAGTGGGTTAATTAACTGGGTTGCATGCCACATGTGTACCACTGCCGCTTTCAATATGCAACCTCTGATCTGCCTGATTTTAAGTTGCTGCCTGATGTTTGAACCCAAGACACTTTCGGTTGTTTGTGGGTAGAACAACGCAAAGTTAAGCTACGATTCATTAACCCAGGATTTGCTGCTGTTACATGTGAACCAGGCCACTGTGCACTTTGGGCCTTCTCCAGCCCCACAACCAAGCATTGGAAAGCACTCACCATCTTCATCATCTCCCTTCCGCCTTTTGGCACCAGCATCCTCCAGGGAGCTATCGTGGCTGTTGACTTCCTCCTCTGCTTTACGTTTAGGGAGCTGCTTACGGGCTGAAGGTAGAGATAAGCCTTACTGGCAGCTAAGCTGGCACTACACTTTTCTTAACAGTTAGAAGATGTTTGTTTGCATCTACATAGAATAAGAGTTCAAAGAGATATGATCTGTTGCATTTAACATTTCAGGACCGAAATGTCCTGTCTATGCAGCTGTTTGACCATAAGGCCACATATTGGTGTGCTGGGCCAAGATGGAATGATTTCTAAAAGGATTAAGATGGAAAACTTCTGAATGGGACCAAGGGAAGAGCAAGTGCAACATTATAGAGGAGGATACCATGCATAAAGCTATGGTTCCAGCTTCTCTTGACCTGGGTTCATAGTTTGAAAATTCTTTGTATTTCTCTATAGGCTAAGAGTGACAATTACTTTGCCACATTCTGGTACCCCAGAAAGAAGTTTCCAGACTATAAATTGTCCCTTCATACACAACCAAATCTCTCCTATAACTCGGCTTAATAAAACATTCTCGGTATCAGTGACAAATAATTACATTCGTTTAAACCAAATGTGTGCAAGAATATTTTCAACACACTGTGATTTCAACATGCTCTGCTTATCAGAAGAGACTATCCTAATGCATAATGGTTGTGAGCCCAACCATTATTGCTGTCTCAGCTTTTCAAACTCACCTGACATGGAGGGAATTTAAATACATGACAGGCATCTAGGCTAATGGTCTTTCAAAAGCAAAACAGGGTAGATCTAGCAGTGGTGTCAATTTCTAAGGCCATACCCTAAACCTGACTTACCCTCTAAATTCAAAGTGACTTACTTTCTGGTAAGTGAATTTAGGATTGCACCTTGCTCCTTTAAAGAGTAATTTCAAAACTAAAACAATTAAAGAAGCTCTAAAGCAGAGAAGTTAAAAGCTATATGGTAGGAGCCACACAAGTATCCCATTAACTTCTCATGCTGAGAAAAAGTCTAACTCTAACATTTCCTGGCTGCCTTCAACGACCAAAAGGATGGGAATTTACCAGTTTTGCGCCGTGGGATGCTGGAGGGTGAGGGCGAATTAGAAGCAGCTGGGCTGGTGCTTGGGGAGATGCTCTCTGCAGGGATCTTTTGCTCAGGAACACAGTCAGATGCCTAAAAATGCAGAGCTATAAAGTGAACAGGTGTAGTAGACAAAAGGAAAAGCCCCACATCAAGGTGTGCTGGGGGCTGAACAGGATAAGAAAACTGTGTGGGGATCCATTTATTGTAGAAAAGACAGAAGCACTACAAAAGATGCCGGCTGTAGTTTCTAGGGTAAAAAGGAGACACAAGCAATGCTTATATCTTTTACAAACAGTCCTGAACCAGGGCACCCTAACTAGAATAAATAGCTGGGAACTGAAATTACGTCCAAAGGATCAGATGTACAAAAAGAAAACTTGCACTACAGAGTTGGACGATAAGAGTGGATGCCTGTATGTATGATCAATCAAAGATTAGGATGCGACGGGAAGGGGCCTACCTGCTTGCTATCACCTGCCTGTGTATCCTTTCCTCCTGGTATTCCAGAATCCTCTTCATCGTCACTGTGAAGTATCTGGGTGGCTTTTTTGGCTGCAGGTTTCACTGGGGAATCTGCACAGAGTGCTGTTCCATTTAGCAGCTGTTCAGAATCAACTAGTTTCCTGAAAAGAGATGGAGCATTTAGCACCAGAGCCACTGGATCCCTACCCTTCCTGTTTTATTATTTATTACATTTATACCTTCTGTCCAAAGAGCTCAGGGCAGCAAACATGACTCTCACACAACCATTCTATACTCACAAACACTCTGTGAGTTCAGTTAGACTGGGAGATGTGACTGGCTCAAGATTACTTCATGACTGAGTTATTCATTTAATTTATCAGCTTCCATCAGGGGTTCGTGAGGCCTTTGCAGGCCTTCAGGAAAGCTCCAGCTGTTTTCACTGGCATTTTTGGAAGGTTCTTGGGTTGCTGGTTCTAGGTAACATCTGTTTTTATTGATTTTTTAATCAGTAACCTTTGTTTTCTTTTAACTTTTAATGACTATATAGTTATTGAATGTATCTGTTTTATATGGTTTTTGTCTTGTATGCCATCTTGAGGGTTTTATCCTTAAAGGGGGCCTAAAAATAATTTACATTTTAAAAAATGATGTGTATCCTCAAACCAACATTTTTCAACCCTCTAACATGCACACACAATCTAATTATAATCCAAATGACAGTCAAGAAACACATTTTCTTATTTAAAAAGGCCATGGTGCTGCTGGATCGCTGAACAGTATTTTTCTTCAAGTACAGTTAATTTTTTTACCTTCAGCAAGAAGTTTGTTTGCTTCCCTGAGTTCTGCTTACCAGTTTGAAAGTCTTTTCTATGTTGCAATTTGATCTAGAATGTCTTTGTAACATTCTGGAGATATTTCTCTATATTGATGCTCTCAATTGACTGGAAAAAATGGGCAGGGGAGCGGGGAGAGAAAGAGGGAAGGATTCTATACTAGCACAAACACACAACCTGCCTCCTGAGATTTTCACAGAGAAAGCTCGTTAGCACAGGGTCACCTCAATTAATGTTGTGACTCTAATAGCTCCCTGATGCTTTTAGTCCCAGATCTTAAAGGGGAACAGAGAGCAACTGTGACTACAATAGTCAGGGCTGTGCATATTCCACAGATCATGTGGGCATATACATGTGAAATCTGGTATTCTGTGAAGATCTGCCATTCCGAAAGTCTCAGGACTGCATTAGGAAAAGGGTGAGGTAAAATTCAGTTTTGTCAGTACACTAGTACATGGCCCAAGGTAACTCACTTTTTTGGGGTGAGCTCTTCTTCGAGGTGGTTCTTTTCTGCTGTCTTTCTTCCAGGATTTGGTCGTGCCAGGGGCTGGAAGAATGATCTGCCCAGATATAAACAAACATATTTGCATACTGAAGTATATGTATTCTCCTCCAGTTTTGGCAAGAACAAGGCTGAGTACACCAAAGCTGGTGGTAACACCCCAGTTTTAAAAGCCAATAATCAAACAGTTATGAAACAGATGTTTTTCACAGGGGTGGGCAACCAGCACTCTAGAGCTGCATGTGGTCATCAGCCCAATTTCAAAAGTTATTTGCAAACTATCAGACATCTGGCAAGAGTGATCTGTTCCTTCTCCAACAGACCGCTGGGCAGGGGGGAAGGGGGTGGTGCAAAGTGTGTGTGTGTGCCTGCGCGCGCATATAAGGGTTGCCTTGGCAACTTTTGGCTCTGGCTCCACCCATGATTAGCTTCAGTCCTACCCAATGTTGATATGCGATCCCCAACAACCCCAAGGGAATGCGTCCCTTGACAGAAGACAGTTCCCCACCCCTGCCTTAGGAAGAAAAAGCCAGCAGGGTGATAGCAGTACATTCTCCCTGCTCCTGAGACATGAACATGCTACAGAAAGGAGAACCGCTGCTTGGAAGTCTAACAGTGTTTTATATTAGTGCTTTATGTTTTGTATTCCTCATATTAAGTATATTTGTCTAATACTTTAAATATTGAATAAAGTACCTTCATTTTAAATACTTTGAAAAAATACTGTAAAAGTAACAGTAAAAGCCTTCATTTAAAATATTTGTTCCTAAGAACGTTCAGCCCAGGAAAAAAAATATTTCACAAGCAAACACATTCCCCCCAAATTGCCAATTTCTATGTTTTGGGCATCAGAAGAAAAATACTCTTCCAAGATTTCGGTTTCACACAGACACCCCCCCACACACCACACTACATTTGAAGGCCTTCTAAAATCTCAGGCTGGTCTTACCTTATGGTGCTCTGCATTGTGGATGTTTGGATAAGGGTGATACAGAACCTGCTGTCAAGGTAACAGCTCAGCTGGCCAGTTCCACAAGGCAAAGAGAGCACAGGTGGAGTTCATGGAACAGGGTATGTGTAGATCCAATTTCTTATAGGCCAATGCTGATGGAAAATGAAGAGAAGAAGCAAGTGAGCAATTGCATTTGAGTCATGCAACAGTGGAGACTGAGTGACTTCCAGAAGCATCAGAAGAACTTGTCTGGGTTGATTTTAAAGCCCAGGCAAATATGGGGTAATTTTAATCAATTTTAGGATAATTTCAAGATACAGTACTTTATATTTGTATTATGATCTTGCTTTAAGTGTTGTTGTTCATTCAAAGCCCTTGGGATTTGACAGTTATAAATGAAAAAAAGGCATGAAAGTGGCAGCATGCTAGACAGAGAGGCAAGAGATACAGATATGACACAGCCATTCACACATATATACTTGCACCGAGAAGGAAACAGAAAGTCAAAACATGGATTGTTGCTGTTGTTGTTGTTCAGTCGTTCAGCCGTGTCCGACTCTTCGTGACTCCATCGATGATAGCATGCCAGGCCTTCCTGTCCTCCGCTCTCTCCCGGAGTGTGCTCAAGTTCATATTCATTGCATCGGTGATGCTATCTAGCCATCTCATCCTCTGCCGTCCCCTTCTCCTTTTGCCCTCAGTCTTTCCCAACATCAGGGTCTTTTCCAGTGACTTTTCTCTTCACATTAGGTGGCCAAAATATTTGAGCTTCAGCTTCAGTATCTGTCCTTCCAATGAGCACTCAGGGTTGATTTCCTTTAGGATCGACTGATTTGACCTCCTTGCAGTCCAGGGGACTCGTAACAGTCTTCTCCAGCACCACAGTTCGAAAGCATCAATTCTTCGGCGCTCAGCCTTCCTTATAGTCCAGCTCTCACAGCCATACATTACTACTAGGAAAACCATAGCTTTGATTAGATGGACCTTTGTCGGCAAGGTGATGTCTCTGCTTCTGACTATGCTGTCTAGGTTTGCCATAGCTTTCCTCCCAAGGAGCAAGCGTCTTTTAATTTCATGGCTACAGTCACTGTCTGCGGTGATCTTGGAGCCCAAGAAAGTAAAATCTGTCACTGCTTCCATTTCTTCCCCTTCTATATGCCAAGAAGTGATGGGGCCAGATGCCATGATCTTAGTTTTTTTAATGTTGAGTTTCAAACCAGCTTTTGCACTCTCCTCTTTCACCCTCAACAAGAGGCTCTTGAGATCCTCTTCGCTTTCTGCCAGTAGGGTGGTATCGTCTGCATATCTGAGGTTGTTGATAATTCTCCCGGCAATCTTAATTCCGACCTGTGATTCATCCAACCTGGCGTTTCTCATGATGTACTCTGCATATAAGTTAAATAAGCAGGGTGACAATATGCAGCCTTGTCGTACACCTTTCCCAATTTTGAACCAATCGGTTGTTCCATGTGCGGTTCTTACTGTTGCTTCTTGACCCTCGTACAGGTTTCTCAGGAGACAGGTAAGGTGGTCTGGTACTCCCATCTCTTTAAGAATTTGCCAGTTTGTTGTGATTCACACAATCAAAGGCTTTAGCGTAGTCAATGAAGCAGAAATAGACGTTTTTCTGGGATTCTCTTGCTTTCTCCATGATGCAGCGAATGTTGGCGATTTGATCTCTAGTTCATCTGCCTCTTCGAAACCCAGCTTGTACTTCCGGTAGTTCTCGGTTCGCATACTGCTGAAGCCTAGCTTGTAGGATTTTGAGCATCGCCTTGCTGGCATGTGAAATGAGCGCAATTGTACAGTAGTGTGAACACTCTTTGGCGTTGCCCTTCTTTGGAATTGGAATGTAAACTGACCTTTTCCAGTCTTGTGGCCACTGTTGAGTGTTCCAAATTTGTTGGCATATTGAGTGCAGCACTTTAACAGCATCATCTTTTAGGATTTTAAATAGCTCAGCTGGAATACTGTCATCTCTGCTAGCTTTGTTGTTAGTAAAGCTTCCTAAGGCCCACTTGACTTCACTCTCTAGGATGTCCCGCTCAAGTTCAGTGACCGCACTATCATGGCTATCAGGGACATTCAGATCTTTCCTGTATAGTTCTTCTGTGTATTCTTTCCACCTCTTCTTAATCTCATCTGCTACTGTTAGGTCCCTGCCTTCTTTGTCCTTTATCATGCCCGTCTGTGCACAAAACGTTCCCTTGATATCTCCAGTTTTCTTGAAGAGATCTCTAGTCTTTCCCATTCTGTTGTTTTCTTTGATTTCTTTGCATTGTTCACTTAAGAAGGCCTTCTTGTCTCTCCTTGCTATTTTCTGGAACTCTGCATTCAGTTGGATATATCTTCCCCTTTCAGCGACTTGTAAAGCCTCATCAGACAGCCACTTTGCTTTCTTGCATTTCTTTTTCTTTGGGATGGATTGAGTTGCTGCCTCCTGAACAATGTTACGGACCTCCGTCCATAGTTCCTCAGGCACTCTGTCTATCAGGTCTAATCCCTTAAATCTATTCCTCACCTCCACTGTATATTCATAAGGGATATGATTTAGGTCTGTGATGGCGAACCTATGACACGCGTGTCAGCACTGACATGTGTTGCCATTTTCGATGACATGCGGCCGCATGCGGTCGCATACGGAGAAGTATGGGGCCGCATGCAGAGAAATATGGGGCCGCATGCCGAGAAGGACATTTCATCCTCGGCTACTGCACGGCCAGGTGCAGTAGCCGAGGATGAAACATTTGCTGTAGTGTACTGTAGACACTCTGTGCCGGAGGTCTGTAGGCCAAAACAACAGAACTCCGGCACAGAGCGTCTAGTTCTGGGACTTCCGGTTAGGCCGTTGGGGGATCTTTGACCTCACTTCCGGCCGGCGGAGCAGGGAGCAGCGGAATGCCGCGGGGGACGCATCTCTGGGGGCTCTGTGATCGCCATTACCAGCAACCACATAACCACAGCAACCATCATCCAATCTACTGTTCTGGGGTGTCGTGGATTTCTAATTGATTATCATTACTGAGATAAGTGAGGGGGAGGCTGGGAGAGGCGAGGGCCTGTGCTATGGGTGCCGTTTCCCGCCATTAGAAATAGCGGCAGCCATCTTAATTTATATAAGGAACGCAGACTCCATTTCACCACTATTACTGTTGTGCATCCTTATTAACCCCTATTTCTGCTTATTAACCCTGCCCTTTCCTAAAAGACAGATACATGTGCCATCTTGTGGTCAGTTAGGCTAGTTAACCCCTAATTGCCTGCAAGGCTAACAGGCTATCTATAATTCTATCTTCTGTCACTGCCCCCCTGATGGAGAACCCAAAAAATGAAAAACCAAGGTTAAGTAAAGGAATTGGTAGTAGCAGTAGCCGAACCTTTCAAGAGACATGGACCGAGATGTATGGCATTATAGAAAAAAATGGCAGATCATTTTGCGTTCTATGTACTGAAACGGTAGTAAGCAGAACGTGGAATATAAATAGACATTTTGAAACTAATCTTTCCCAGCTCTTGAAAAAAAGTGAGGATGAAAGGAAGGAATACATTTCCAGGCAGCTACACCTTTATAAGAGCCAATCTAATTCCATCCTTAAATTTATAAAAGGCTCTACAAATTTAACATCTGCAAGTTTGAGCATTGCTCACTCCATAGCTCAGCATGGAAAAGCACTCAGTGAGGGAGAATTTATTAAAGAAACTCTCCTAAGATGTGCACCAGTTCTATTTCACGATATGCAGAATAAAGATGCAATTATTAAGAGAATATCTGAGTTACCACTCAGTAGAAATATCATAAAAGACCGAATAATGAGACTGAACACAAACGTACAACATCAATTAAAGAGAGACATAAGTAATTGTAAATATTTTTCGATCTCTCTTGATGAAACTACTGATGTCACATCACATGCTCAGTTGGCCATTATTGGTCGATATTCTGATGGTCTCACAATGAGAGAAGAGTTGATAAAGTTAGTATCAGTGCCAACAAGTACATCAAGAAGCGAAATACGTAAGGTTGTTATACAAACATTCCGTGACCTAAGCATTGATATCTCTAAAGTTGTGTCAGTGACGACAGATGGGGCACCAAACATGGTGGGGAAAAAAGTCGGATTTGTCAAATTGTTTATGGAAGCTATTGGACATCCGATTGTGCCTTTTCATTATATTATCCATCAGGAGGTTTTATGTGCCCAGGCAGATTGGCACCGACTTAAACGACTTAATGTCAGTTGTTACAAAAATAGTTAATGTAATACTTGCTCGCCCCCTTCACAAGTGAGAATTTTCTGCACTTTTACTGGAGGTTGATTCCACCTACAGTGGACTGCTGATGTACAATAATGTAAGATGGCTGAGCCGAGGCAAAGTTCTTGAGCGCTTTGTGGAGTGCTTTGAAGAAATTAAGGTATTTCTTGAGGATAAGGATCTGGGAAACTTTTCTCAGCTCAATGATGATAAGTGGGTCAACACCCTGATATTTTTTACAGATCTCTCTGTTCATATTAATGAACTGAACTTAAAGTTACAAGGTTTTGGCAAAAGTATTGACATAGTTTGGATACATAAAAGCTTTTGAAAATAAACTTAAAATTTTCAAGCGAGATGTAGAAACTAAAATTTCTAAGTATTTTCCTCGAGTAACAAAGTATTTTGAGAAGGCCAGTGCAGCTGTACAAAATGAAATGGAACCCTTGCATATAAAGTTCCAGCATGTTTTAGACTCGTTACTTGACCAGTTCAGTGATAGATTTAATCAATTTAGAAGCCTAGAACAGACCATAAAAATAATTAAGTATCCTGATGTAGTAGTCTACAGTAGTTTGGAATTAAATGGTTTCCAATGGATGCGAATTGATGATTTGGAGATGCAACTTGCAGAATTTCAAGACAGCATCTGGGCTCAGGTGTTTGTCGACTTGAGGTCAAAGCTTGAGAATCTGGAAAGGTGCCGCTTGGAGAATCAAGAGGAGTGCCACTACGAACAGGAAATTTGGAGTGCCTGGAACCGATTACCAGACACTTTTAGCACCATGAAAAATATAGCAATGGCTTTACTCACAATTTTTCCCTCTACATTTTTATTTATTTATTTATTTATTTCATTTCTATACCGCCCAATAGCCGAAGCTCTCTGGGCGGTTCACAAAAACTAAAACCAAACAACACACAATAAAACAATTTAAAATATATAGAACATTAAAACCACAATATAACAATACAACCACAATAAAACCTAGCAGCAGTACAGGAGTTTAAAATACAGATTTAAAACAGCAAAGATAAAAATTTGGAAAGCTAAAATGCCTGGGAAAATAAAAAGGTCTTCACCTGGCGCCGAAAGGAGTACAATGTAGGCGCCAGGCGAACCTCACTAGGGAGCTCATTCCAGAGCCGGGGTGCCACAACAGAAAAAGCCCTCCTCCTAGTAGCCACCCGCCTTACTTCCTTCGGCAGGGGCTCACGGAGAAGGGCCGCTGATGATGATCTTAAGGTCCGGGCAGGCACATATGGGAGGAGGCGATCCTTCAGGTAACCTGGCCCCAAGCCGTTAAGGGCTTTGAATGTTAACACCAGCACTTTGAATCGGGCCCGGAAATGGACTGGCAGCCAGTGCAGCTGGAAAAGTACTGGCGTAATATGAGCTCGCAAGCCAGTCCCTGTTAACAATCTTGCTGCCCTATTTTGGACCAGCTGAAGTTTCCGGACCGTTTTCAAAGGCAGCCCCACGTATAATGCATTGCAGTAATCCAGACGAGAAGTTATCAGAGCATGGATAACTGTAGCTAGGCTATCTCTGTCCAGATAAGGGCGTAGTTGGTATACCAGCCTAAGCTGATAAAAAGTGCTCCGTGCCACTGAGTTCACCTGTGCCTCAAGTGACAGTTCTGGATCCAAGAGCACCCCCAAACTACGAACCTGATCCTTTAGGGGGAGTGCAACCCCCTCCAGAACAGGTTGAATATCACCTAGCCGGGCAGACGAACCACCCACTAACAGTACCTCCGTCTTGTCTGGATTGAGTTTCAGTTTATTAGCCCTCATCCAGTCCATTACCGTGCCCAGGCACTGGTTCAGAACAGCCACTGCCTCACCTGGTTTTGATGAGAAAGAGAGGTAGAGCTGGGTGTCATCCGCATATTGATGGCACCTCAGCCCACACCTCCGGATAACCTCCCCCAGCGGTTTCATGTAGATGTTAAACAGCATGGGGGATAGAATAGAGCCCTGTGGAACCCCATGGCACAATTGCCATGGCACAGAGCAATAATCCCCCAGCACCACCTTCTGGAATCGGCCATCCAAGTAGGAGCGGAACCACTGTAGTGCAGTGCCTCCAACTCCCAACCCAGACAACCTATCCAGAAGGATACCATGGTTGATGGTATCGAAAGCCGCTGAGAGGTCCAGGAGAATCAACAGGGTCGCACTCCCCCTGTCCCTCTCCCGGCAGAGGTCATCCCACAGGGCGACCAAGGCAGTTTCCGTTCCAAAACCAGGCCTGAAGCCCGATTGAAATGGATCTAGATAATCCGTTTCATTCAACAGTGCCTGGAGCTGTCCTACAACCACCCGCTCAAGCACCTTGCCCAGGAAGGGGATGTTGGCCACTGGCCTATAATTGTTAACATCCTCTGGGTCCAGGTTAGGCTTTTTCAGGAGTGGTCTAATTACTGCCTCTTTTAAAGCAGCAGGCACCACTCCCTCTCTCAAGGAGGAATTTACAACCTGCTGGACCCAGCCGGACATCCCCTCCTTGTTTGATTTAATAAGCCATGAAGGGCAAGGGTCAAGCACACAAGTGGTCGATCGGACTTGGCCAAGCACCTTGTCCGCATCCTCAGGCCTCAGTAACTGAAACTCATCCAATAAAACTGGACCAGACGGTGCTCTGAACGCCTCTACCAATGGAACTGCATTAATGGTTGTGTCCAATTCATGACGAATCTGAGCGACTTTATCCTCAAAGTGCCGCGCAAACTCGTCACAGCGTGCTACCGAGGGTTCCACCGTCTCTCTCCCTGGCCCAGAATGTAAGAGGCCGCGAACCACTCGGAAAAGCTCCGCCGGACGACACTGAGAAGATGCAATGCTGGTGGAAAAGAACTGCCTCTTTGCCACCCTCACCGCCACAGAGTAGGCTCGATAGTGGGCTCTTACCTGTGTTCGGTCAGACTCAGCACGAGTTTTCCTCCACCTGCGTTCTAGCCGTCTCCCCTCTTGCTTCATTGCCCTCAGTACAGGTGTATACCAAGGAGCTGGCCGGGCTCTGCTCAGAGGGAGAGGGCGCTTGGGTGCGATCGTGTCAACCGCCCGAGTCATCTCTGCATTCCACAGAGCGACCTGGGCTTCGACAGGAGCACCAGCCATACCAGCAGGAAAATCCCCCAGAGCCCTCTGGAATCCATCGGAATCCATTAATCTCCGGGGGCGGACCATTTTAATAGGTCCCCCACCCTTGCAGAGGGGAAAGGCCGCCAGAAGTCTAAACCTCAGCAGGAAGTGATCTGACCATGACAAAGGGACAGATGTTAATTCCTCTACTTTCAGATCACCATCCTCCTGCCCAGTCGAGAAAACCAGATCAAGCGTGTGTCCTTTTATATGCATTGGGCGGATGACATGTTGGGACAGCCCCATGGTTGTCATGGCGGCCATGAAGTCCTGAGCCGCCCCGGATACAGCGGCCTCGGCATGGAAGTTGAGATCCCCCAGGACCATCATCCTGGGGGTCCTCAACACCAAGTCCGAGACCACCTCCGTCAGCTCAGGCAGGGAGTCCGATGGGCAGCGGGGTGGGCGGTACACCAACAGAATCCCTAATCTGTCCCGGGTACCCAACACAAGGTACAGACACTCAAGATCTGCACTCGAATGAGCAGGAAGCCTGGAGAGGGAGATTGAATTCCTATAGACCACGGCAACCCCCCCCTCCCCGACCCTCAAGTCGGTGTTGGTGCTGCACTGAGTACCCAGGAGGGCACAGCTGGGAGAGAGTGACCCCTCCCAGTTCCCCCACCCAGGTCTCAGTAATACATGCCAGGTCAGCCCCCTCATCCACAATCAAATCATGGATGAGGGAGGTCTTATTTTGGGCCGACCTGGCATTCAGCAGCAGCACCACCAGACCCGAGGGCAGACTGGTAAGGCTGCCAGGAACCATCAGGTTGGGGGAAGAACCAGAAGAGGGGACAGCTGTAAGGTGTCTAGCCCCTCTTCTCCTCAGCTGGCCTGTTAATCCCCCAACGCCATACCTCCCCCTGCCCGTGACCACAGTTATGGTGGCACCTCCCCCACCCCCTGAGTTGTCCAATAGTCCTCCCAGGCACATATTAAAATATTAAGATATAAAATATACAACAGTTTAAAAGAATATAAAAGAGATAAAAGAGAACAGCAGCTAAGAAGGAGCAGATAGTCCACGTTTGCCCCTTCCCCTGGTCTTTAAAGCTGCTGCCCTCTGCTGCTGCTGTTATTTGCTGCTGGTGTTGTGGCTGCTGGTGTCTCTGGAGAAGCAGGTGGGTAGATCTTGCGACTCCAAGTGCGACGCTAAGTGCGCACTTAGCGTCGCACTTGGCGCGACGCCGAGGCGCTGCCTCTGGCAGCCCCGCCTTAAGTACCTGTGGCGGGGGCAGAAGCAGGCTCAGGCTCAGGATCACCTGGTGCAGCTGCTGGCTGGTCCTCCTTCCCCAGGCTCCTTCCCGAGCAGCCTCTGGCAGCCCCGCCTTAAGTACCTGTGGCGGGGGCAGAAGCAGGCTCAGGCTCAGGATCACCCGGTGCAGCTGCTGGCTGGTCCTCCTTCCCCAGGCTCCTTCCCGAGCAGCCTCTGGCAGCCCCGCCTTAAGTACCTGTGGCGGGGGCAGAAGCAGGCTCAGGCTCAGGATCACCCGGTGCAGCTGCTGGCTGGTCCTCCTTCCCCAGGCTCCTTCCCGAGCAGCCTCTGGCAGCCCCGCCTTAAGTACCTGTGGCGGGGGCATACTTTACATACTCTACATACTTTTGTGAGACCTTATTCTCAGCGTTAAATAATATCAAAACCAACAAAAGGAACAGATTGACAGATGAAGTTAGTAGCGCTTGCTTGGGCTTGAAGTGTACAAAATACCAATCTTCAATTGAAGGTTTAGCCAATGAAATTCAGCAACAAAAAAGTCACTAATAGGCAGGTTAGTTAAAGAATTCCCCCTCCCCCTCACTTATCTTAGTTCACGGCACCCCACACAAGTTAAATAATATCAAGACCAACAAAAGAAACCGACTGACAGATGAACAAAGAAGTCACTAAGCAGGTAAGTTAAATAATTAGTTTTTGGTTTATTAAATACAGTTATATATTACAATTATACATTTTTGTTATTTAAACTATAAATATCGTGAAATTATGGTTTTTTTCTCGAAGTGACACACCGCCCGAGTTATGCTCGGTTTTTTGACGAATTTTGACACACCAAGCTCAAAAGGTTGCCCATCACTGATTTAGGTCATACCTGAATGGTTTAGTGGGTTTCCCTACGTTCTTCAATTTAAGCCGAAATTTTGCAACAAGAAGCTCATGATCTGAGCCACAGTCAGCTCCAGGTCTTGTTTTGACTGACTGTATAGAGCTTCTCCATCTTTGGCATTGAGGACATAATCAATCTGATTTCGATATTGACCATCTGGTGATGTCCATGTGTAGAGTCGTCTCTTGTGCTGTTGGAAAAGAGTGTTTGCTATGATCAGCGTGTTCTCTTGGCAAAACTCTATTAGCCTTTGTCCTGCTTCATTTTGTACACCAAGGCCATGCTTGCCTGTTATCCCGGTGATTTCTTGACTTCCTACTTTAGCATTCCAATCCCCTATGATGAAGAGGACATCTTTTTTTGGTGTTAGTTCTAGAAGGTGTTGTAGGTCTTCATAGAACCGATCAACCTCAGCTTCTTCGGCCTCAGTGGTTGGGGCATAGACCTGAATTACTGTGATGTTGAATCGTTTGCCTAGGATTCGTACTGAGATCATTCTATCATTTTTGAGATTGTACCCCAGTACGGCTTTTCCCACCCTTTTGTTGACTATGAGTGCTACTCCATTTCTTCTAAGGGATTCTTGCCCACAGTAGTAGATATGATGGTCACCTGAATTAAATTCGCCCATGCCTGTCCATTTTAGTTCGCTGATTCCCAAGATGTCAATGTTCAGTCTTGCCATCTCATGTTTGACCACCTCCAGCTTACCTTGATTCATTGATCTTACATTCCAGGTTCCTAAACAATGTTGTTCTTTACAGCATCGGATTTTGACAAGAACAGTCTCCCCTCAACTAGAAAATCTTCCTGGACAAGATATCAATGCACAGGAAAAGGTGTTTGTTTAAAACAAAAAACTACGATTGCCATTTAAATACCAACCCTTCCCAACATACACACTATATTATAGTTGCATACAGCATTAATGATGAATGGCTACTAGCACACTGTTCCATCTCCATAACTGCTAACTTGGATTAGGACTTCATCACAAAGTTGTGCATAAAGCTGCAATTGCATTTGTTTTTTTTTCCTTCCTACAATCTTCCTGCAAATCCCACATAGCACTATATGTCACAGAACAGGAGAGAAGGGGGCTGCTGCAGACATTTGTGAATGAAACTGATAAGGCTTTGTGCTGCAGCTCTGGGAAGTGACGCATGCAATTGTGTGAAGGCTAGTTGTTGTTGTTTTTTTCTTTTTAAAGAGAATATCTGGGAAGCAGAAGGGGCAGTGGAAAAGCTAAGCTAGATAGTGCCACACTTTTTTTCAGGACTGCTTGAGTTGGATAGCATTGACGTGTTCAAGCTCTTAAGGTTAAACAACATGCAAAGTAAGGTATGCAAAATGATCTGTGCAAGGGAGTTGCTCATCACTACAGATGCCATCTGATAGAAAGGAGGACAGGGCTCCTGTGCCTTTAGTTTTTAATAGCTGTGTCAAAGAGGGAACTTCAGCAGGAGCAGTTGCTCCTCACAATTGCAAAACAAGCTTCATCTGCCCAAATTCCCTTTTCTTCCTAACTGTTAAAGGTGTAGGCAGGATCTCTACCTTTCTCAATAGATGCCTATGACACTACCTAGTTTCCAGCATTCTGTATTGTGACCAAGAAATGAGATCCAAGATATAGCTATGCAGATGTAAGGGCAGATTTGATTCTTAGTGCCTGGACTTGCTTGGACTACCAAGAACAGGGTTAAACCCTCATCACAATAATATCCTGACTGCACCCCTTTACTTTCTTTCATATAAGCAAATGTTGCCACTCATTCCTGTGGTGGTGCGAAGAGTAAAGTATTACACTTGGAAATGTAATACTGCAGAGAGGGCAAAAACTGCACTACGCAGAATGACCGGAATCCTGCAGGGCATCCCTGCGGGCAGAGCACAAAGATGCCCTAAATCCAAAGACTTCCTTGATATATATATGTCTTCCCTCCATACCCTATCCACTAGTTATAACGGGCATTTTGGAAGCTTGATTTTCAAATGGCTTTCTCCCTGTTTCTATCCCATAGTAGATTACATGCAAAGTAGCACATGCACAAGAGTGATTCAAAAGGTGCTCTTTTGCATCATGCATGAAAATGCTCCAAAATAAATAAATTTGGTTCCATGCTATTTGTTTTATTCTTCCTATTATTTATAGTTGTTACACTTTATAATTTCTCAACTTAAAAAACCAAAACAACATTCTAGCTGATGTAAATTTGAATGACAGCTGTTTGTGAACAGGGGCCACCAGTCATTTTGGTTTATTTCACCTGTGTTGGGAAATGCAAAAAATTAAAGAAACACCCACAAAACACAATAAAGAACGAGCTTAACCATCAAATAAACCTAGAAATGCCTCCCTGAACACCTTTGCAATACTGCCGCTCCTCTTTCAAATCCCTTCTCAAGAACCACATACCCCACAAAATGATGGGCACAGTTGCATTGATACACTTACATCCCACCTGTCAAATAAAAGTGTATCAGGACAGCTTCCATAATACTCAGTGAAAAACAACATCATAAAATACAAAGTGGAGAAAAGCAGTCCCTTAGACCTCATCCCCTACCTATTGGTGAACTCAACAAAGAGCCGTGAGGCACCTTAAAGTCATTTATCGACAGACGTTTTCGTGGACTACAGTCCACTTCATCAGATTGCATTTGTTGTTTTTGCTACAATAGATTAACACGGCTACGCTCTGGCAACTATTCGTGAACTGAATATGTACTCTTCCCCCCTTTAGCCTCGCCTCCATCCTCTTCCCTTCCCTTCCCTCTGTGGCCTTTCCTCAGTCAAATGCTTCACTGTAAGCTCTTCGGGGCAGGAACCTTGCCTTTTTGGTTGCCACCCTGTGAAATGCCGCGCACACTGATAGTGGCGAACCCAGATAAATCAAACCCAACTAAGCCTTATGCCATTAAAAGGCAACCATAAACCGACAGAAGCTGAGGAGATGAACGGCGAGGCCTTCCTGCCTGCCTGCCTTCCCTCGCCAACACTCACTTCCACCTTTGCAGGGGAAGAAAAAGCCAAGGTGACAATGCCCGAGGGCCTCTCGCTTGGGTGGAAAGAAGAAAGGGGGGAGGGGCGCCATCAAGAACAGGTGAGTATGGCGGGGGGGGTTGCTACGTTCCCGCCATTCCCCCCTCCCCCTCCAGCAGAGGATTTGTTTTGCCTCGCGCTACACAGCAGAAGGGAGCATTCCCGCCAAAATTGTCCCCCGTTCCCTTCCCCCTCTGTCGCGAAGGTACCCCCAGCAGCCCCTTCGCGAGAGGGAGGGAGGGGGCGCGCGGGAGAATAATTACCTGCGCGAGCCTCAACGTCTCTCCGTCCCCTGGCAACCCGCTTTTTTTCTTTTCTTTTCTTTTTTCGCGCGAAAACCGAACCTACCTTCTGACTGACAGGCCGAGCGACGAGGCCGTGACAGCATAAGCCCGGCGCCCGAGGAGCTTAGCACGCTGGGAAACAGAGTTCCTCGAAGGATTCTAATGTTACTCCCGCTCCTGTCGTTATTTCACCGCGCCCGGAGGGCATGGTGGGAAATGTGGTTCGATTGAGAGAGCCGAGCCATTTACTACTCCGCCGTGAAATTCCCAGTGTTGCAGCTAAGGAAGGAGACGGAGAGACGGGTGGGTCGAGGGGCACGGTTTTCCCGGTTCTGGGGGGGAAAAAAAAACACCACTTGACTGAAAGGAAAGGGGATTGGAAAAAAAAGAAAGGGAACAAGGGAAAAGGAAGTGGGAAGGCAGAATTGCCTGTGAATACACGTGTTTGTGTGTGAATAGGATAGGTCTCGCGGGGAAGAGTTGGAGAGGGAGATTAGCCAAGGAGCAAAGCAACCCAGGGCATCGCGGTGCTGGCCAGCGACGTTGTACCTGCCGTCTTGGCTTTCAGGCTGGCTAGGAAGTTACAGCCCTTACTTGGCTTACGTGGATGGGCTAGCAGGGTTGGGCAACTTGTAGCCTCCAGTTGTTTTGGCTGCAACTCACATAAGGGACAGCGTAAAAGCTGGAATGCAACCGTTCTGGCCCCTTCATTTAAAATAAACATGCCAAAAACAATGGCATGTGTTAGGAACACTTGAGAACAATATTTTAGGACTGAAACCCTTGCAATATTATATTATGATTAACCCCATAATTCCCAGAACCCATTCGTAACAGAATGGAATGGCTCGGAACAGCAACTTCCAAACCAACCAAATTCACAAGTCACACATGACTAGATGGGATTGATATAACAAGCTACAAAACTTCCACAGAAACCATGTTTCAGTAGCTTTTCCAGGCAATAGCCAATATTCTGGGGAAAAAGGCCCGGAACAGCAACTTCCAAGTGAGCCACATCAACCAAACTCACCAGTCACACATAGCTTACATGGGAAGGATTCAATGGGCCACAAAACATCCACAGAACCAAATTCAGATACCCATTCCAGGCAGTCATCTGTATTCTGGAGAGTTGCCTGGGATGGCAACTTGCAAGTGAACCAAGCCAGCCAAACTCACATAACTGCATGGGAGAGATGCAATGAGCCACAAAACGTTCACAGAAACCATGTTCCAGTACCTGCTCTGGGCAATAGTCCATATTCCAGGAAAATGGTCCGGAATGGCAACTTCCAAGTGAGCCAGATGAACCAAACTCATCAACCCAAATCTCCCGTCACATGTAACTATATGGGATGGATGCAATGAGCCACAAAACGTTCACAGAAACCATGTTCCAGTACCTGCTCTGGGCAATAGTCCATATTCCAGAAAAATGGTCTGGAATGACAACTTCCAAGTGAGCCAGATGAACCAAACTCATCAACCCAAATCTCCCGTCACACGTAACTACATGGGATGGATGCATTAAGCCACAAAACTTCCACAGAAACCATGTTCCAGTATCCATTCCAGGCAATAGTCCGTATTCTGGAAAATGGCCCAGAAAGGCAACTTCAAATAAGCCAAATCCACCCAATTTACTGTCACACATAACTGGATGGGAGTGATGCAATGAGCCATAAAACCTCCACAAAAACAATGTTCCAATAACCAGACTTACAGTCTGGTTTTTTTACTTTTGTGGGAGATTTGTGCAAATGTGCACATGCACTAATGTACATTTGTAAATGAATGAAATTCTTGTAGAAAATATCCAATTCTGTCAATGAGTGCACAACAAAACAAAGGATTCCTGACAATCTGTGAAACACAGACAGATTTAAGAAAATGCATACATCCCTATCCATGCCTTCCATTTACATTACCAAAAAGGCATGCAGTTGCAATGTAAATTGCTGGCATAGGGAAAAGGGTTAAAGCCCCCTACCCACCAGTCTAGGGTCCTGATCCATATGAGGTCCCATGAGCTTACTTTTGAGTAAACAAGAAAAAAACACCTAGCTACATCTTTACAGTAACATGGAGTTTGACCCTCAGATAATTTGGAAGGAGTGGGGATGGAATGCACAGATGTGGGGAGCAGAAGGATCAGGACCTCACACCACCTTTCTGAAAACAGAAATGAAGTACAAAGGCCCCAATCTTCGCTCTTACTTTCTGTGTGTTGGGGAAAGGATAGGCAAAGATCATATTTCACACGATATTCACGTTACACTGAACGTGCATTCACACTCTGTATATGCCCATTTCATTTCATGCACCCACACTTTTCCTTGGTCAACAAAGATGCCCCATGTTGTCTTCATCCTATACTGCTTTATGAAGCATTCTAGTGTTATTGCTAGAAGAGGTCTCCCTGTCATTTTTGACCCACCCTGCCAGCTACTGATGTAACTAACAAACAGGCCTGGCTCAACTCAGAGGAGAATTCCTCTAAGAATAGAGTAAAGCACAGATGCTTCATAAGGCAACACAGGACCAGAACAACATGGGGCATCTTTGCTGGTCCCAGACACTCTATCCTCCTCATGTGGATTTGGGCCTGAAAGGCCTAGGAGAAACATGGATGCATGGAGAGTAAGTTGTAAGCAAGAAGAACTCATGAAATTGTATAACAGCATCACTGACCATGGGGCACATCAGTTAAGGCACCAGACTTAGCCTCCAGTTTCCTGGATTTGTGGACCTTGAGGAAACATGAGATAGCTTCGACTCTGGTCTTACGCCAGCAGGCTTTTAGAAAATAATTGAATATAAATTACACTGGTTTAACAATAGACAAATTTAATTTGTTGTCAAATGTTACTTGGTAGGACATTTGTTGTCAAATGTTACTTGGTAGGATCGGTTCCAGCTTCTTCCTCCTGATGAAGTGGACAAGGTGCTTTCATCGGTACGGCCGACCACCTGCTTACTTGATCCTTGCCCATCTTGGCTCATTATGAGCTGCAGAGAGAGACTGGGTGAGGGGATCAGGGCGGTGGTGAACGCCTCCCTTGAGGAGGGAGTGATGCCATCAGCCCTCAAGGAGGCAGTGATAAGACCGCTCTTAAAGAAGCCCTCCTTGGATCCTCAAGTTCTGAACAACTTTCGCCCAGTCTCAAATCTGCCATTTTTGGGCAAGGTGATTGAGCGGGTGGTGGCGGTGCAGTTGAAGGCACACTTGGAAGAAACTGATTATCTAGACCCATTTCAGTTGGGCTTCAGGCCTGGGCATGGGACAGAAACGGCCTTGGTCGCCTTGGTAGATGATATGAGGAGGGCTCTGGATAGGGGTGAATGCTCCTTCCTTGTTCTCCTCGACCTCTCAGTGGCTTTCGATACCGTTGACCACAGTATCCTCCTGGACCGCCTGGAGGGGTTGGGCATTGGGGACACCGTATTGCAGTGGTTCCGGTCCTTCCTCTCCGGCAGGTACCAGAGGGTAGCACTGGGAGAGGAGGTTTCGGATCCGTGGCCACTTACTTGTGGGGTGCCACAGGGTTCCATCCTCTCCCCGATGCTATTTAACATCTATGTGAAGCCGCTGGGGGCTATCATCAGGAGGTTTGGGGTGCAGTGTCATCAATATGTGGATGACACGCAGCTCTACCTCTCGTTTAAATCTTCACCAAGGTTGGCCGTAGAATCCCTGTCCAAATGTCTGGAGACGGTGAGTGGCTGGATGGGGAGGAATAGGCTGAAGCTGAACCCTGACAAGACCGAGGTACTTTTGGTGGGAGACAAGAGGAGGCTGGGGGATGTTGACCTGGTGTTGAATGGGGTACGGCTACCCTTGAAAGACCAGGTCTGCAGCCTGGGGGTCATTTTGGACTCCCAGCTGTCCATGGAGGCTCAGGTGTCAGCTGTGAGCCAGACAGCGCTGTATCAACTCCATCTGATACGGCGGCTGCGCCCCTTCCTTCCCGACCATCTGCTCCCATCGGTAGTACATGCCCTGGTCTCCTCTCATTTAGACTACTGTAATGCGCTCTATGTGGGGTTACCCTTGAAGACGGTTCGGAAACTGCAGCTGGTACAGAACGCGGCAGCTCGCCTGATTAAAGGCAGCCGCCGGCGAGATCACATCACTCCAGTGCTGAAGGAGTTATACTGGTTACCAGTTGTTTTCCGGGCCAAATTCAAGGTGTTGGTTTTGACCTTTAAAACCCTATATGGTTCCGGCCCAGCCTATCTTAAGGAGTGCCTCCAGCAGCACCAGACAGGCCGCTTAACAAGATCAGCCTCGGATGGCCTTCTCTCTGTCCCAGCAGCCAGGACAGCTAGACTGGTGGGGACGAGGGAGAGGGCCTTTTCTGTGGTGGCCCCCACTCTGTGGAACTCCCTCCCTAGGGAACTCCGTCATGCCCCCTCTTTAATGAGCTTCCGTCGTGCATTAAAAACATTGTTGTTCAGGCAGGCATTTGGGGTGGGTTAGGGTATTTTAGAAAATGTTTTTATTGTAGAATTTTATTGTTTTAAACTGTTTTTATTGTATGTTGTACATCGCCCAGAGTGGCTGGGTGACCAGCCAGATGGGCGATTAATAAATTTAATAATAAAATAAAAATAAAATAAAAGCTGAAGACACACATTGGTAATGTTTGAGGTAGGATTGATTCTGTTATGTTATTATAATATCCATTAAAGATGGCTTTTAATTCTAATATTGAGTGGTAGTGTTCCTTTATGTTTTATTATATCACTCCTATCTAGTCATGTGTGCCTGGTGATTTTGGCTGATTTGTCTCACTTGGAAGTTCCCATTCCAGGCCATTTTACAAAATACAGACTGTTGCCTGGAACATGGTTTTATGGCAGTTTTGTAGCTTATTACATCACTCCCATGCAGTTAAATCTGGCTGCGAAATTTGGTTATTTGGCTCACTTGGAAGTTGCTCACTTGGGTTATTTTCCAGAATATGGATTATTGCCCAGAATGGGTATCCACATGTGGTTTCTGTGGATGTTTTGTGGCTTATTGCATGCCTCCTGTGTAATTATGTGTGACTGGAGAATTTGGTTGAGTTAGCTCATGTGGCAGTTGCCATTCTGGGCCGTTTTTTGAGAATGTCGACTCTGGCCTGGAACTGTTATCCAACTGTGGTTTCTGTGGAAATTTTGTGAATTATTGCATCCCTCCCATACAGTCAGTCATGTGTGACTGGTGAATTTGGTTGATTTGGCTCATTTGGAAGCAGCTGCTCTGGGCCATTCTGCACTGTTCCGGAAGTGTTCTGGGAATGAACGGGTTAATAATAATAATAATAATATAATTTTCAAGGTTTTCTGTCCTAAAATAGTGTTCTCAGGTGTCTCTAACACATGCCATAGTGTTTGGCATGGTTAAAAAAAATATATAGGGGCCGTTCCAGCTGTTCCGTTCCGGCTTTTACACCGTTTCCTCACATAACCGCTCACCATTGGCTATATTGGCTAGATCTGATGGAAGTTGTAGGCCAAAACATCTGGATGACCACAAGTTGCCCAGCTTTGTGCTAGAGAGAAACAGCTCTGTCTGTCTTGGGTGGGGAGGGCACTTGAACTGCTCTGGTGAGTTAGTGTCTTAATTTTCCAGTCTGTTGCAGGGGTTTGGGCTAGGGAGTCCTCTGCACCTGATTCTTTAAATGGCCTTGGGTGGTTCAATGGAGCTCCATTGCTGTGATTTTCTTTTGTAGGTAGAGCCTGACTGACTACTCTTTGCTCATGCCACGCCTTCTTCTGAAGGGGTGTCTGCCTCAAACCTGGGGTCAACCCTTGAATTGGATGGGCAGAGTAGCAGAAGACAGACAAAATAAAGTCCTTCTTCACATAATGCTATCATGCAATTTGTTGCCACCAGGTGTGATGGCCATTGGCTCTGATAGCTTTAGAAAGGCATTAGACAAATTTCATGGAGGGGAGGAGCTCTGGCAGATATGAACCGTGATGGATAAATGAAACTTCCATGTTCACAGGCAGTACATTGAATACTAGATGACAGGGGGCATCTTATGACAGGCATTCTTGTATCAGTAATGGGGTTTCAAAATAACCATCCATACTGGTAAATTGCAATTCTATAACTACATAATATATGTATGTAAGCAGCAGTTCTTGACAAGAGAATGTGGGTGGGGTGGTGGGCCCAATCCATATACAGTGTACTGGGCTGTCAAGGTTCAGCCCTGCCCATACCTGGAATCTCCTCAAAGGAGGGGAAGCAGAACCCACCAGCATATCCTTGCACCACCAGCAACCCTGAGGAACCATCAGAGCTGGACCTCCATGCCCCAGGACTGGTGGTCTCCACATTGGTTACCTGGAACCTTGGCTGGCTCTTATCTCCCTTCTCATCACCTCAGGGCCACTGGAGCATAAGAGATGGCAAATCAGGCAGGGGATTGAGGGATGCTGGCAAAGTGCCCAGGTAGCTGCATGTAAGTCTACACAGGAGGGGGAAGTGTGTGTAAACACTTGCCTAGATCAGGGCCTGCCTGAGAGCCAGGAAGATGTGGAGCTTCCTGCTCCTATATAAGTTCTGAGTCTCAGAGGAAGCACTGCAGTGCTGAAGCAACAGCTCCAAGCCTTCCTAAACTGGGGAAATGGATATGGGCCCATAAAATCCTGTTGGCACCCCTGGGAAATGTATTTTTATTTTCTATACTTATTTCAATTTTATATATTTATTTGGTTTATCTCCCACATCATGCGATCTGGCTCGCTGGACCATGTACGGAATATGCAGTCCAACTGATTGTCAGGCACAGCACAACACACTGCACTATTAATCTTGATTTCTATTTTTTTTCTTATTAGAACTATGGATGCCATTCCTCCTATGGGAAGAAAACTACCATTATTCACATATTTTATATTAATGTAAAATATTGGCATCTAACAGCTTGGTTCGCACATAATGACAATCTAGAATATGGACTGAATCATGGGTTATTGTTGAATTATTGTTACGTGTAAACCCTGCACTATGGCTTAACTATGGGTTGTTAACAGCGAACCACCCAGGAAAAGAACCCATGGTTTGTTTTAGGTTGTTTGTTGTTGGGCTGTGAACTCTCTTGGTTTGTGAATTCAGCCCATACTCAACCTGTACTCTGGGCTGTTGTTATATACAAAGCAGGTTGGTGGGAGCAATCCTGTGTGGATCAACGGTCGCTTCCTACCCCAGGGGTGACCACCTATCCAGTGCACAGTAGGAGGAGTGGTGAGGAGCAGATCTCCTCCTTGCTCCCCCCGCCCTGCTTTCGCTGCTAGACAGCTGATTTCGGTTGTCTAGCTGCAGGACCTCGGAGCACGGGAAGCATCGGCCGAACGACACATAGGATGTGTCATACTGGCATTTCCAACTTCCCCGCCCTCGCTGGCCCCCAGAAATGCCCTGTTTTGGTTGCTCCACGCTGCTCTTACGAGCATGGAGTGAGAGGGTGGGGGTCAGTTCTCCAGGAACCGACCTTGGAGCATGGGATCCGAGGTTGGTTCCCAGGAACCGACCTATCCTATGGCCGTCTAGCTGCTTACTAGTGGCCATAGCATTGCGCCTGAAATGACTTAAAAACACACAAAACAAAATCCGCACAGTTCCTGCTTAATTGAAAATTAAGGATGACTTCTGACCTTGAAATCCTTATTTTTAAATCTTTATTATTAAATCCTAATATATTTTTATTCAGACACTTCAGTATCTAATATATTTTTATTCAGACACTGGATTTGAAAAAAGGAACACAAACTGGTTCAAAACCTTATCCCTAGCCACTAATGGTATGCAAATGGTCCTATTCAGGCCTTCTGCTTTAGCGTTTGCTGGGGGAGAGCATGCTAGCTTCGCCCTCCTGTTTCGCCAGCTTCGTTGCCCTCCATGTGTGGAGGGCAAATTTCTGAGATGGAAAGCCTTTTCTATCTAAAATTGCATGGGAAGCCTTCAATGAAAGAAAAGGCTCCCCACTGCAAAAGTTGTCCTTTGACATACGGAGGGCAACGAGCGCAGTGATGGAGGGCAAGGTGGGAACTAGTGCAGGGGTGGGCAACCTTCAGCCTAATTTCAAGGGCCCTCTGCATGTGATCAGTTCAGACCTTTGGCAAGGGTGATTTGTCCCTTCCCTAGCAGCCTGCTGCATGGGAAGGAAGACAGAGAGAGAGAAAAAAGGGGGACCCACTCATTTTTGGCTCTGTCCCTGCCCATTGCTAGCTTCAGGCCCATTCACTGCTGACATGTGGCCCCCAGCAGAAGCAAGGCTGCCCACCCCTGAGCTTGTGTGCTTGTCTTTGTTCTCCACACCCCCTCTCGTGTATGGCTCACCAGGAACCCCAAGAACAGTACGCCTTATTAAGGTTCAAATCGGTGGGTTTATTAGATCAGATCATCGAATGGCATGGCTTAAGTTTTGTGTGTTTGGGCACATTGCTTCTTCCTAGAGCTGCGTGTGCTGGACAACTACCAAACCTGATACGGGGCATAGAATCCAGCATCTGTAACGTTGTGGGCATTTCCTGGGGGAAATCCCAGAAGCCAAGAGGAGAGGGCTGAGCTGAGCAGGGCTGTGAGTGGTCAGAACAGGATAGGCCTCCAGTGCCCTGCTCAGCTCTCCGCTCCTTCCCATTAACTACCAGAAGCAAAATGGATTACACAGAATAAACCAGTATGCTTAACAGCCCGATCTTAGGCAGAGCTTGGCACACCTAAGCCCGCTGATTTCAGCACATCTAACTCTGCATACAGTCGAGCTGCATGTTGCATAACGTGCATAGAATTGAGTTTCACAAGACAATTTGAGCGACCTTGGTGTAGAATTTTGACTTTAAAAAAAAAGGCAGCTGAGCTTATTCTGCTCACCAGCAATGGTCAGAATTTGGCTTTTCTAGCTGCAGAATTTTGTGCTTGGATTTGCAGAATAAATGAGTGTCCAAGTCTAAAATCCTGCAGCAGCTGCCTGCATGTATCTGATTGAGTGAGCGGGGCCTAGCACCTGCCCTTTAAACTACACCTCCCTTTTCTCTGGAATAGCCGTGGAGCTTCACAGGACCCCAGCCCTAGCACGTGACAGTGCCCATGTCATGTTTCTTAGCACCCACCAATCCTTGGGCATGTGGGCGAGCACTGCCAGTTTGCCCCCATGATGCCTGTCAGCAGTCAGTCTGTCTCGTGCTCCGGACTGGATTGCTTCCACCCAAACATGTGCAGTCGTACAGTGAAAACATCGTCTTCCTTGTGCCCGAGAGGCAACTATGGAGGTGGTCACCAGGTCTTGTGCACTGCCATTCAGTGCATATGGCCTGTTCTTGGGCTGGCAATAGGACAGCAACTAGCCTTCCTCCTCTCTTGTGATGTCCTGACGCCTGCCTGGTGAGCCAGGCAGCAGGCTGGGGTCAAAAAGAGGCTCTCCGACCCAGAGGCGTACGGCAAAGACGTGTCGGCAGGGCAGCTGGTGAGCCATATAGATGGAGCAGCTGCACGTGGCCAGGTCCTGGCTCACCAGGAAAGAGCAAGTGCTGCCCTCCAGCAGGTAGCCATCAGGCACCTCCTTGAGCTCGTAATGTGCATGGGGCACCAGGTCCAGCTCCTCTGCCACCAAACTGGCGCTCTCGGGCAGGCAGGCGGTGTGGTACAGCTCGGCCACAGGGACCACGTTGAGCGTCGACGTCTCCACGCGCAGGACCTGGAGGTCCAGCAGGCCCTGGACACAGGCCGCCAACGCCATCGGGGGGCTGAGCGTTGTCAGCAGCTTACGGCGATGCGTGCTGAGGTGGTCAAGGAAGGAACACTCCCGGTTCTTCTCGAAGGCCCAGCACTCCGCCCACATGCCTTTCTGGGGGTGCCAACGCTCCAGGAAGTACTGTAGGAAGGAGAGCGGGGCCGCGTCCTCCAGGTCGCTCAGGTACTGGCTGTAGACCCGGGGCGAGTCGGCGTTCGCCAGGTTGAGCAGCAGGTTGCGGATCTGGTCCTCCTTCGGCACCTCGAGCTCACAGGCCTTGCGGTAGAGGGCCTCCAAGACCTGCAGGCGGCAGATCTGCACCCGGGCGCATGGCAGCACCTCCTCCACTGCATCCAGCCCCATCACTCCGGCCCCGACCGTGACCACCTTCACCCGCAACTTGATGTCCGGGGCGCTCTGCACCAGCGAAGCCACAATGAAGATGAGGAGGTTAGGCAGCCCCTGGCGGGCCAGGCAGTAGGCCACCTCCCGCCCACGCCCGTTGGCGTCTTGGCACAGCACCGTGAAGAGCTCAAAGTCCGCATCCAGGCAGGCGGCGCGCTCAAGGAAGAGGCGGGAGGGGAAGCGGTGCACCAGCTCGCGCATGTGCGAGGTGGCCAGGAAGATGCTGTTGAGGACGGCCACGTCCTCCTGGAACACCAGTTTGACTTTGGCACCCACATCGGCCTTGAAGAGCCCATCCAGGATGGCCAGGAGGTCACACATGCCCTTGTCTTTGGCTTTGCTATAGTCCTCCAGGTTCCAGATCAGGTCCGGGGCCAGAAAGCGCTTGGAAATGCTGTTGGTGATGCGGATGGGGAGCCCCAGGCTGGCCCTCAGCTGGTGCCGTTTGAAGTGGTGGGCAAATTCGAGCTCTGAAAGGCGGTGGTTGTGCTCCAGGTTGGCCTCGATCACCACCAGGCGGTCCTTCTTAGGGCCGAGGCGCAGTGTGATGGAGGCTGGGCAGTCAATCTTCTCACTGCTGCAAGAGAGGAGAGCAGTTCACTTGGTGACAGAATGTGGCAGGAGACCAGCGTGCTGCTGACACAGAACTCCAAGAGGATGGAGATGAAAACTGCCGCCCCCTCCCTCCCTGTGTTCTTTTCCCTGGAGAGGAAATATACCTCTGGGAAAAACTGAAAATATCTGTGGCATCTTGTGCCTTTCCAAAAGCAAAATTCACTGACTTCATTAAAAAAAGGTGAAGTATTATAACTTATTTATTTTTTACAACATTTATATAATGCTTCACATCTAGACAGAGTCCGGAGTGGTGAACAATAAAAGATAAAAATATAAGAAGATAAAAGAATAAAACTCTGCATTAACAATTATTATTTCAAAAAAGAAAATACCAATGTGCAATGTAAATAGTATATGCCAACATTTGAAATCTATTGTCGAAGGCAACATTTTTGTGGCTTGAAACTCGATAGTTTTTGCGGGGAAAATCTGCTCTGTCTCTCTCAGACCAGAAGACTGTGAGACATCAGTAATTCTTTGAAATATACTGCATATGCAACACAAATCCACAAAATTAGGTCTGAATGTCAACAACGTAACTTTTAAAAAGCGCCCTTCATCCTTTTTTCTCATTGCAGACTTTGAATTTGAAGATTGTGCGCCGTACCCAGCGGGGCTGCTGCGTGCCCGCTGACTGTGTTGTGCTTGTGCAATGGGGAATTAGTGCTTCATAAAGCAACCCTGGAAATCAGCAGAAACATCTGACCCCGGATTAGGCCATGCCCATGTTGAGAAAGGCAAACAGGGCTGGCCAATACTGCAGGTTCATTCTGAAGCGCGTGCCTTAATTCTGCACTGTTCACTCATGGGTTTTTGGAACAGGGGTACGTTATTCACTGCTGTACCCTGCACCAACTGAAGCTTCCAAACAGCCTTCCAAGGCAGCCCCATGTACAATACACTGCGGCGATCTAGTCTGAATATATTAATCCGCCTATTAAATCCCACTTAGCTCAGTTCTGAGCTACTCTTATTGGAAGCAGCAATTCAAGATCTCAAGTTCCTTGCCCAGTCCTGTTACCTAAGATCCTTTTCAGCGGAGATGCCATGGACTGAACCCAGGACCACCTGCCTACAGAGCATGTGATCTACCACTGGGCTGTGGCCCCATCAAAGAGTTTATAGCTGTGGTGAGACTGGGCCTGGTGGGAGACCCTGGCTCATAGAATCATATTCTTATGCACCAGGATGCCATTTCAGTTATTTACTGCATATAAAACTTGGCAGGGTGAGATACTTGAAGATTTCTGCTCCTCCCCAGATAGAAAGGCCTTGCTCTCAAGAGACTCCATCCTTTCTCCCTTGCATCCTTGAAATTGCCTCCTAGAACACCTGCGTGATGCTGCCTCCCTTGCTTCCTTCAAATCCCTCCTCAAAACCTACCTTTTCTGTGAAGTCTTTGGCACAACCTCCTAGCTCCCTAACCCCACTGCAGCCTCCCTGAACCTGGCAGCCTCCAGATGTTTTGGACTACAACTCCCATTGGCCCCAGCCAGCATGGCCAAGGGTCATGGATGATGGGAGTTTTAGTCAAAACACGAAGGACACCAGCTTGGGGAAAGCTACCCTACTGTCACAGGCTAAGCATGTTGAATTTGAAACAACTGCATATTGCTTACCAATTTGTCCCATCTCCCCTTCCTCTGTAATTTCTCGGAGATTGCATTTTTGACTGTAAGCTCCTTGGGGCAGGTACCTGTCCTCTTGTCCTTTGTAAAGTGCCATGCACACTGATGGTGCAATAGAAATAAACAAATAAACAATAACAACAGCTTACAGGTGGTTGCGTTGCACGGTGCTTTGCCCCACATAAGTCCCGCTGTGCTTGCAGATGAGACGCACAAAACGGAAGCGGAGCCTCTCAGCTAGGCTGGGCTGATAGTAAGGCGGGTTCTGACGCAGGGAGATCAGTGGCTTCAGGCTGGCGATGATGAACAGCACCTGGTGCTTTTCGCACCAGTCGTCGAAGAACATGCTGAACTGGTGCCAGGTGTGGAACTCCCGGCCCAGGCCTAGGTCCCCCATGGCACCTGCGAGCAGAACAGCAAAACCAATCACATTGCCTGATCCCCTACTGATCGCCTGCTTGGTTGCTGGCCTCATCAGGAGAATCCTTCCTGGTGGTACCCAAGGTTTTGGAAGTCTGGTCCATCACGGCTTGGATCAGGGCCTTTAGTATTGTAGCAGCCACTCTCTGGAACTCCCTACCGCTAGTAATTAGATGGTGGCTAATCCTTCTGGGTTTTTGGTACCGGATGAAAACATACCTTTCCCAACAGGCATTCCCAGGAAGGTAATCTTGACAACTGTATGAAGACTTGGCTTTTGTACATCGCATAGAAATTTCTTTAATGTAAGTGACGTATCGTTGCATAATTAACTCAGGGCGCAATCCTATGCATGTTGAGACAGAAACAAGTCCTACAAATTTTGTTGGCTGGGGAATGCTGGGAATTGTAGGGCTTTTTTTCTGTCTAAACATGTATAGGATTTCATCCTAACTAAATAAAAAGGTGATGAAGGAGGCAGTGAGGCAAGTGGTTCCAGTGATGAAGTTTGTAGCCAGTGAATGGCTAGCTTTCCTTGGAAATTTCCCCTCCCTTCCTGAAGGTAGAGGTTTACAAATCACTATAGATGTAGACGAATTTGCCATAAAATGTAACCCAAAAAATGAAGGGGAAAAAACATCACTAGGATGTGATAAAAGCACCAACCCATCTGTTATTTGTGTATAAAGACATTTCCTCATTTTTTGTTACAAGGTGGGACCCTCAGGATGGCCAACAACCATTACTTTAAAAATGTAATAAAATCACTAATAAAAAACTAATAAAATATTGAACACCTGCCATAAATCAGCAACAGTATTGTAACACTAAAAGATTTTTTTAAAAAGGATAAACCAGAATAATTTCATGTTATTTCACGGTGTGCCCTGATCAAATGCTTGCCTAAAGAGCACTGTTTTGACTTCTTGCCTAAAGGCGGACAAGAGGAGACCAGCTAAGTCTTCTGGGATAAACAGTCCCATAGCCTGGGCATCATAAAGGAGAAGACCCTCCCCCACACACCTATCCACCGCACTCCAGATGGTGGTCGGATCACGAGCGGAGCCTCCCTCGACGATCAAAGTATGTGGGTAGGTTCTCAGGACTGGCCTCAAGGGGAGGCATGGTTGGGCATTTACTCAGGGCCCACATCCCCAGCAAGGGTCCACTGACAAGAGCAGGGTCTACTGGAGTAGACCTCCTCTTCACCACGGCAACCTGCTTGTTCTCCTGCCTCTTGCTCTGGCCCAGACAGCAGCGGTGGGGAGGAGGAGGAGGAGAAGCTGCCACTGCCGACTTGCTCACTAACTTTCTGCCAGTCAAGCAAGCTAGTGGGAGCAACAATGAGAAAGAATGTGGAGAAAAAGCAGCAGTTGACAATGGTGTTGAAAAGGCAGATTCACTGGGCTGGTTCACATGATCACCGTGGGTTAAAACAAGCCATGGTATGTGCCGGGCACCACTGGCCTAATCACCCACCGGGGTGCAGCTTGCCATGTTGTCCGAACCTGGGTAGCATGGTTTGTTGGAGGGGGAAACAACCCTCAAATAACCCATGGACATGTGCTGTGGCTTAAACAAGCTGCGGTGGCTTGTTAACCGTGGCTTGTTTAACTTAGTTAAACTGTGGCTTGTTTAACTCACGGTGATTGTGCAGACCAGGTCACTGAAGCAGGGGGCCCATTCAGGGTGTCTTGCCCAAGGGCCCCCCAAAACCTGGAGCCAGCACCGTAGGTTCATATAGGAGGTGGTTGTGATGTTCCTGCCCTGAGGTTCTACCTTCTCCAGCTTCCACCTGATGAAACCCCTCAGGACATCTGCCTCTGCTTTGGTCAGTTGTCCTCATGAACACAGAGTTTCAGCCCTTTTATTCGCTCGGTTAAAGAGACACCCGATATGCCTAATTGGTTCCCTCTACCCAACACGGGAGAAGTAACAAGGAAATAGATTTTCTAATGGTGGCGCAATAAGCTTCGTTGTTTAGGCAGGCATTTGTGGTGGGTTAGGGTATTTTTAGACGGTGTTTTAATGTGTAATTTTACTGTTTTAAATTGTGCTGTTGTACATCACCCAGAGTGGCTGGATGACCGGCCGGATGGGCGATTAAGAAATTTAATAAATAAAATAATAAAATAATAAAAACCAAACAGCCACATGGGATTTTGTATGCAAAACAAATAAAATGTCTTAAACACAAAAAGAATTACATACACTATTATTAATCAATCTATACTTGGTCCTAATCTACCTACTCTACTCCTTCTAAATCCTTATTTCAAAAGCTCACTAACTAGATGGGGCCTCTTCAATCCCCAAGTCCCTATCTGACTAATTGTCAGCTCTCTCCTTTTATAACCTCAGAATCCACACACACACACACACACACAAGTCCCTCCCACTGTGCACTCACTCCCAAACGTTCTTTAAACCCTGACTTACCTGGGTTACACTTAACAATGCAAGCATATACATTAATATAATAAGCATATGCTTCAATGGTCCTTCAGATTTACTCATTCTTAAAATGCCACAAGTCTAAATATGGCTGTATTAAGCACATGAAATGCTGTATGGTTTTCAATTAAAGGATTTCACATACATTTCGCTGTGCTACATCAGAGCTACATTTGAAGAATCGGATGCTTGTTTGTTTTGCCTCAT
Organism: Heloderma suspectum; assembly: GCF_057233095.1. NCBI lineage: Eukaryota > Metazoa > Chordata > Lepidosauria > Squamata > Helodermatidae > Heloderma > Heloderma suspectum. The sequence goes on along the minus strand of NC_139463.1, from coordinate 86,225,392 downwards.
CATGGTGACATTTCCCTATAGATACTGAACTTCTAAACTCCATTAATTTTTACATAAGTCAGTCACTGTTAATTAACAGCATTAGCCTATAAAAGTTAAGCACTCCTAAGCCCCAAGGGTTTCAATGGGAGAGATTTAAGCTGAAATCCTATATGCGAATACCTGGAAATAAACCCCATTGAACTCAGTGGAGGTTACTTTCAAGTAGACATGTATGTGCTTAACAGCGCAATTCTATATGTTGTCTACTCAGAAGTAAGTGCCATTGAATTCAATAGGGGTTACTCCCTGGAAAGTTGGCAGAGGATTGTAGCCTTACTCTCTCACTTAAATCAATGGGAGTTGCAGCTCAATCCTGTGCACGCTTACCTGAGGGTACTAACTCCATTGATCACAGTGGGATTTACTTCTGAGTACACATTATGTCAAAAATGCTTGACTTTGGCCAAGTTATTACCAAAATAACAAACAGGTTTTCCTCTTGCTCTTCCCTTTCCTGTAAGATGTATATTTCCATATCTCCTGGGAAGTACAAGTTTTTGCATTTTGTTTTGAACGTTTAAGCAGTGCTATGTAATACTATTTAGAATCCAGAAATCTGGTTATTTTTCAATATTTGCTAGAAATCAGAATTCAGCATGCAGCATATTCTGGCAAAGTAGTTAAATTTGGTACTCAAGTAAGGCAGCTGGGAAAATTCTTGCCAAATAGAACATACTTGGAGGTTATGATGCCTTAGCATTAGAGATTTTGAGTTGAATCAAATGGTAGTCTAACTTTAAATCCCATTTGCTTCAATGGGTCTACTCTAAGTAGGACTAACATTGCATACAGCCTTCAGTATCCACCCACAACCAGAGCATGTAGTGACAAAATACATACGTACCTACTGAAGCAGATGCCCTTTCTTTGAACTGAGATGCCTTCCCACCATTCAAATTAAAAATAACCTGAAGAAGAAAAAAATTTATATAAGTAGCAAATTTTTATTAGCAATATTTCTCTACCGCCTTTCCACAAATCGCCAAGGTGGTACACAGCTCATCAAACAACATAAAAGCATTCAAAACCAACAGTAAAACTATATTAAAGCAACATTAAAAAACCGCTGAAACATTTAAAAGGCGAGAGTGAAAAGATGCATCTTAACTCCATTTGAAAAGCCTACAGGGTGGGGACCAAATCTTAACTGAGGGGAGAGCCAGAAAGCTCTTCCACACATGCTCAACAAATGGGCCTCTTCAAGTGATAGCTTCAAAAGGACTTCACCTGCAGATTTTAATAACTGCATAGGTCCACAGAAAGACACGCAGCCCCTTAGATGACTAGGCCCTAAGCCATGTAATCTTTAGGTTAAAATCAGCACCTTGAATTGACCTGGAAAAACAATATGGAAATATTTTGATGTGTGAAACGCTTTACTCCCATCAGTAACAACTGCCCTTGTGAGGCTGCCGGTGCCTCTGAATTAAGATTCTAAGAAGCAAAACATGTGATGTGGTTTTTTGCGGGGTGGGGTGTGCATACAAAGGTGGGAGTGGGGGAATGCACTGCAACAATCAGGTCCAAGTTGTGAATGTGTGCCTGTGGCACAAGAAGAATGACATGTCTGTGTATGTGTGCAAAAATGGAAAGTAGGAACATACGAAGCTGCCTTATACTGAGTCAGAGCATTGGTCTTTCTAGCCCAGTATTGTCGACACTGACTGGCAGTGGATCTCCAGGGTTTCAGGCAGGAATTTTTCCAGCCCTACCTGGAGACACTGGGAATGGCACCTGGGAATCTTCTGCATGCAAAGTACATGCCCCACCACTGAGATACGGCCACTCCCTAGGCACCTGCCACCTGGGCTTCCCCCAAATTGAATGCAGGCCCTAGTCACTTCAATGCTCACAACAGCGGGCTTATATAAATGGATGGTGCTGACCTGCAGAAATCTGATCCCTGTTTCCAAGCCCCTATCCTGTGTACGAACATATACATATATGTATATGTCTGATGTGTATATACATGCAAGCACACACACTTATACTTACTTACCTGTGCATGCACGCACAAGCAACAGAAAACTTACATCATATCCTGACACATAAATGGGCAAGTTTAATACATAATGCAATACATGCAAAAATATGTATTACTGGGTGATGTGCACATGCTGCAAGGAAGATGCATATATGCGTTTAAAGGCTCGGTCTGCCCAGAACCCTGTGTCCCGGCTCCCGGCCCCCACCTTCCAGCGGCGGACAGCACCCCCAGCTGTCTCTGGGCCCCGATCCCTTGTTCTCCTCCCCCTCGGACTCATACCTGGCCGGCTGTCGCCCTGCCCCCTCCAGCCTCCTTGAATCGTCGCCTGCGCTAGCGGCAGCCTGCAACCAGGCCCGCGCGCAGCCCAACAAACTCGGGCGCTCCGTCTCCCGCTTGCTGATTCCGGCCGGGAAAAGAGGCGAGCCGCGAGCTCCACCTGCTGGAGCTTCCAGCAAGGCAGCCCACTCGCTGGACAGCGGCACTGCACGACCGAGGGAGGCGTAGAAACCGAGCCAGACGGCTAGCGGAAGGGGAGATTCCCCAAAGGTGGGTTAGTTCCCGCAGAAGCTGTTTTTGCAGCCGTGGGCAACACGCAAAGAAGATGGTGTCCCTGGGCATGTGCAGAATGTTTTCTCCTCGTTTCCCTGAGCAATTCGAATTCGCGCATTGGAGACGAGGGGGTATTATTGGCTTCCAGCTGAGAAGGTGCAGCTGCCAAGAAGACCTGGCATCTCTGCTTGGGGACATATTGGGTCATGACTGGCGGGGGGTGCCGAGTTCGAATCCCTGCTCAGCCACGAAGCTCCCCTTCTCTCAGCTAGCCTACCTCACTGGGCTGCTGTGATGATAACGGGGGGAACCATTGCGCTAACCTGAGCCTCTTGAAGGAACGGCGGGGTAAAGATGCAACCAAGCAACTGGTAACCCCCCAGGCATCTTCTCGGTGGTTACCTTATTACATTAAGGGTGTTTAATTTCCCCCAGATATGGGGGAAGGCTGGCTGTAGTTATTCACTGGTCAGGAAAACCTACTTTGCACATGCTCAGGAGGCTGTCTGTTATGACTGTGCCTTAGCATAAGCAAGGGGAAATGCGGTTCAGGAACATTTTATTTGTCAGCTCAAGACCCCATTTAGTCCACCCCCTTCTTCAGCTCAGTACAGCCACTAGTTCCCTTCGTCAGCGCAATTAAGAGTCCCGACAGAGCTCCGCCGCCTCGACGGGGATGCGACCTGCCGAAATTCAGCAGCTCTTTCTTCCACCCCACCTCCTCTCACCATGGAGACGCCGTGCTGGGAACAGCTGCACCGGCTGAATGTCTGCCTGCCGCGCGCCGCTCCTTTAAAAGCTTGCCGCTGCGCGCGCAGAAACGGCCAACTCCGAGCGGATACAGAACTTCGCACATGCTCGGAGAAGCGGTGCCCTCTTCCCAGGCTGCCGGGCGGTGGAGACCCGGCGTGCGACACAGACGCCCGCGCGGGGCGCATCTGGCCGCTGGGAAATGACCTCTGGAAAGCCCGCTGACTTGACCCGCGCTGATGCTGCCGGCGAAAAAGGCAGCCGGCGGCAGCGGAGACAGCGACGCCTGGCGCGAAACGCAGGGCGGCGACCCCACCGGCCCCCGCCCGAAGCGGACAAGGGGAGCGAAAGGCTAGCCGCGCCCCCGCCCCGCCTGAATGACAAGCCCGCCGACCACTCGCGGCCGCGCATTCGGGAGGAAGAGGATCAGCCCCGCTCTCCCCGGGGCAGCTCCCTTTGCCTGGTCCCGACCCTGGCCGCTCCGCAGGGTGGGACGGGGGCGGCTCCGCGGCGGTGGGCCGAGAGGTCGGTGCCTGGGCTGGCCGGGGTGAATCCGCGCAGAGGGGTTCAGGTGGCCAGGCGGGCATGCGGACAGCAGCAGGGGCGGAGGAGGCGCCCTTCCGTGCTGCAGGAGGCAAGAGACTCGTGGCTGAAGGGGCGGGCAGGGGGGCGGGCTGCAGGACTTGTGCAGAAGGGGATGGGGAGCCGGATTCACTGTGTGTGTGAGAGAGAGAGCGAGCGAGAGAGGGAGGCTGGGATTTTATGGGTAGGCCTTACCCCCTTAAACGCAGGGAGGGGGCAATCTCGGGGGGGGGGTAGGCCTGTCGGTAAGGCATTTGCTCTTAGTTATTCATTACAAGCCATGTACAGAGCAGTCTCCCAGAATGTGCCCGTGGGGCAATGTTTCCCGCCATATATTTTCCAATTTCTTATAAAATAAAATATAGCTGGACATACGAAAACAAATGACGGTACTTGCCCATAGGGAAACATAGGCTTCCGCTTGCCCATAGGGAAACATAGGCTTCCGCTTGCCCATAGGGAAACATAGGCTTCCGCTTGCCCATAGGGAAACATAGGCTTCCGCTTGCCCATAGGGAAACATAGGCTTCCGCTTGCCCATAGGGAAACATAGGCTTCCGCTTGCCCAGAGGAGCATCCCGAACGCCCATAGGGAAACACAGGCTTCTCACTGACCAGAGGAGCATCCTGAATGCCCATAAGGAAGCATAGGCTTCTACTTGCCTAGGGAGATCCCTGAATGCCCCTATGGGCAAGTAGAAGCCTATGTTTCCCTATGGGCATTCTGGATCTCCCTGCAGACAGGTAGAATCCTATGTTTCCCTATGGGCATTCAGGATCCTCCTAAGGTCAGTGAAAATCCTGTGTTTCCCTATGGGCATTCCAGGTCTCCCTATGAGCAGGTAGAATCCTATGTTTCTCTATGGGCATTCATACTTTCTCTATGGGCATTCATACTTTCTCTATGGGCATTCATGGTTTCCCAATGGGCAAGTACTGTCATTTGTTTTAGTATGTCCCATCGTATGAGCTATCGTTTCATATAAATATATCGAACTGCTTCATTTTATACCATGGAATTATAAACTGCCCTTCCCGTATGATACAACACATTGGGCCGACTCCAGATTTAGCCACACTCATGGTAGACCCACTGAAATAAATGGGATTTAAATTAATCATGACTAAATCCCATTCATTTCAGTGCGTCTGCTTTAAGTATGACTTAATCTGAATCTAATTTCCCCCCCACCCCATTTCTTACACTGCAATTCTAGGCATGTCTACTGAGAAGTAGGTCTCACTCATTTCAGTGGAGCTTACTGTCAAGTAAGTGTGCGTAGTATTGCATGATTAGAATGACTTTTTCTTAGACAAATGAAAATCATATATTTTAAATCTTTGCCTTGTCTGAACTGTTAAATGTTTGTGTTGAATCCAGATTTAGAAACGTTCTTTCTCTCTGTCTTCACTTGAATAAAAATGACCATTATTTAAAGGTTTATAAAGTCTGATGGCTTCAATCCTTGCCCAACCTGGTGCCATCGTGATGTGTTAGACTACCACACCCATCATCCTCATCCAGCAGGGCACTAGGATGGGGAAGGCTGCTATACTTACTGGGTTGTAAGCCCTGTTGAACTCAGTGGGGATTATCTCAATGGGGGCATGTATAGGATTCCACTACATGCTGTTCCAAGTCTTGTGGGCCCCCTCCTCATTACCAGGCTAGGCTCATATGGGGTTGGAGGGGGAGGATTGCTTTGTAAATGGGCTTGGGTCAGTCAGTGATTGAAAATAATAGTGTCCTCAGCCGAAAGGGAAAGGAATTTGGGATGACCAAAAAAAGAAACACCTTGCAGGCGTGTGTGTGTGGAGAGCAAGAGCTGGGCCCTTCCTTTGCATCTCTCAGTTAAAATCCTACTTTGGTATTTTGGCGGCAGGCTTCTTTCCCTGGAAGGTCAGCTGCTCCCACTGAGAGCTGGGAGAGATGGAGAACAGAGGCCCAGTGATGACTACTAGGCTGGCAGGTCATTGCCAGCTGGGCTTCCATGCTGCAGCTCTACACAACCAGGCTGAGTTGTCTCAGGTGAAGGTGGAACTGGAAGAGCTTCCAGCTCCTGACTCTGGAAAGGGGCCAGATGGAGATCATCGGACATGGACAACGTGGACAGCTCCAACACGGGCCAGTACTGAAGCCCAGGGGGGGCTGCCTCAGCACTGGGCAGTCCAGTGGCTAGAGGAGCTAAAGGCCTCCCAAGCCTTTGCAGAAGCTGTACAGGACACCACTCTGAAGAACCCTCAGCTGCCCCAATTATCTCCTGGGGCCGACACGGAGATCTATCTGGCTGCCTTTGAGAAAGTGGCCGCAGCCCACGGGTGGCCAAAAGTGGAGTGGGCGACCCGGCTTGTGCCATTGCTTAGCAGAGATGCCCAGCAGGCTTACAACAGCCTCGATCCCAGAGATGCCAGGGACTATGGGAGGGTGAAGGCCGCCATCTTGCAGAGTGACACCGTGAGTGCGGAGACACGGCGTCGGCGTTTCCGGCAGTTCCGCTACCACGAGGCGGAGGGGCCCCGCGAGGCCTGCAGCCTCCTTTGGGAGCTTGGCCGTTGCTGGCTGAAGCCAGAGAGCCACACCAAGGAGCAGATCCTGGAGCTTCTGGTTCTGGAGCAGTTCCTGACAGTCTTGCCAGAGGAAATGCAGAGATGGGTATGGGAGTGTCACCCAGAAACCTGTGCTCAAGTGGTGGCCCTGGCAGAAAAGTTCCAAGAGGGGCAGCTCCAGGCTAAGGCCTGGGAAGGCCAGGTAAGAATCAGGCTCTATCCAGAAGGTCAAAGCGGGCCCTGTGTAGGAGCAAGAGACCTATCAGGCCGCCCAATATACATTATTTACTTTTAACCTTTATATATCCCACCTTTTCCTCTAAGGAGTCCAAAGCACCGTCCATGATATTCCTCTCCGTTTTACCCTCACAATAACCCTGTGAGGTAGGTTAGGCTGAGAGTCAGTGAGTGGCCCAAAGACACCCAGTGAGCTGCCTGGCAGAGTGGCGGCGAGAACCTGGGTTTCCCCAGTCCAGCACTCTAACCGCTACACCACGCTGGCTGGGTGTGGTGTGGGGAGTGGCTGATACTATTGTGCTTCAGGATATCGGCCCAACCTGAGGTTTTTAATCACCCTCTTCTGTTTTGTGGTCTGCTGTTTAGCTTTTTATTCATAATGTTGTTGAATACAAAGGATCATGACTGGAATACCAGATACTGGCTTATTACAAGCAGCTGATGGAAATATTTGGGAAGAAAAGAAAGCTTTTGGGAAATATTGAGTGCATAGGAACGTGTTTGGCCCTGGACATAGGAACATAGGAAGCTGCCTTATACTGAGTCAGACTGTTGGCCCATCTAGCCCAGTATTGTCAACACTGACTGGCAGCAGCTCTCCAGGGTTTCAGGCAGGATTCTTTCCTCGCCCTACCTGGAGAAGCCGGGGATTGAACCTGGGATGTTCTGCATGCAAAGCATGTGCTGTATCACACTGAGCTATGGACACCCAGGGGATGGCCAAAGCCTGGCAGTAGAACATATGCTTTGCATGTAGAGTGTCTTTGGTTCAGTCCTGGTTGCCTCTAGATGAAAGGAATTGCGGTAGAAGCAGAGCTGGGAAGGCCTTAGAGAGTTAAGAACATAAGGAGAGACTAGCGGGATCAGAGCAAAGGTCTCTCTAATCCAGCCTTCTGGCCACACAGTGGCCAACCAGATGCTCCAATGGGAAGCCCACAAGCAGGACATGAGAGCAACACCGCCCGCCCACTCGTGTTCCCCAACAACTGGCATATACTGGGCTATGTAAAGCATTTCCTTACAGATATTGATGTGCTATTATCTGAGGCTGCAGCTTACGAATATTGATGTACCATTAACTATCTGAGGTTGCAGTCCTATACCCACTTACCTGGGAGTAAGTCTCATAGAACTCAGTGGGGTTTACTTCTGAGTAGACATGGATAGGCTTGCACTGTAAGGCTGCTTTTGTTCTTCCTAACTAATGCTGCAGTCCTGTACGTTTGAATTAATTGGGACTTACTTCTGAGTAAGCATGTATAGGATTGCACTGAAATAAATGAACAAACCATAGAAGTCGGAGAGAGTCAGTTCAACTTTTCACTTCAGGTGTTAGAACAAGGATGGGCAACTTGTGGCCCTCCATATCTTTGGGCCTACAACTCCCATCTGCCCTGGCCAGCATAGCCACTGGTGGGGGATGATGGAAGTTGAAGGCCAAAATATCTGGAGGGCCACAATTTGCCCACCCCTGTGTTAAAATGTCTTAGGCCTGCCTGGAAGCTGTTATGAGGAAGAAGTCACTGTTTTAGAGAGAAAACAACGTAAGCTGTGCTAATAAAGGTATTTCCGGACTGGATTTTGGACTGTTGGAGAGGTGCACACACAAGCAAGGAACGATCTGCCAAGGGAAAGAATTGGTGATGGTTTCGGTTTGTGTAAATCTGCAGTTGGCCTGCTAGAACTAAGAAGGGAAGAGGAAGCAGAAGGGAACAAGAATATTCAATTGATCGTTTGTTCAAATTTAAGTTACAAAATAAAGTTTTTAGTTAAACTTATAAGGAGGAAGCATAGGAGAGAGAAAAAAGATTTGGGAAGAAAAGAGTAGTCTTGATGAAGAAAAAGAAGAACTGCTGCTTTGCGTCCCACACAGGTTTTTTCATGGGATCCTCTATGGATAGGATACTGCAATATGACAATATGATACTCAGATACTCTGCTATCTTGGCTTGTAAAACTAGTGGGTGGAGGATGCTTAAAACCTAAGTATGAATGTGCTCTCGGAGCTGACTGGAAGGGTATTCCCATCCCTTAATAGCTCTATGATCTCCCTGGCACAGGTGGAAATGGCTGCTAGGCTCCCAGCGAGGTTGCTGTCCTGAGGAGCGGAAAGCAGGTGGCGTGTGTGTGTTCTGAATTTTGTTTACTAGGGCTTTTCACAATGTTGACACTGTTGGCTCCCCTCTGCAGGTCACTATGTGTGTGAAGGTTGAGAGAGTGACCTCTGAGATGATACACCCAGGCACCTTGTGGGAATCGTCCAGCTCCCAGCCTAGTCCCGGTAGAGTCTCCCAGCAGGAAGAAGGCCAGAGCGAATATGACTTACCTGGAGTTCCTGGAAAGGAGCCACGAGACCTGCAAGAAACAGGTAAGAAAAGGATGGACAGCTGTACATTCATTTTCTCCCCCACCAACTTGCTTCCAAAAGTATAAATTGTAGGAACGTTTTGTCACCTTAGCTCTTCATTGTCAATATGGTCTGGAGCAGGGGTGGGCAATTTGTAGCCCTCCGGGTGTTTTGGCCTGCAACTCATGTAACCCCTCACCATTGGTCATGCTGACTAGAGCTGATGGGAGTTGTAGGCCAAAACATCTGGAGGGCCACAAGTTGCCCACTCCTGGTCTGGAGCTTTTCAGATGGTGTTCTGGGAACCTGGGGTTCCTTGGAATTTTATCCAGGCTATCAGGTGGGATAGTGAGGCCTACTCTTCTAGCTCGGCCGGGATGAGCTGCTCTTTGGCTTCTTCCCTCCAAGAATTTTCTCCTACAGTGAGCATTTGACCAGGTCATTATGTAACCCGTTTATTAGGTGTTGGAACAATGTTAACTAACCAAAAAACATATGTGTATTTCACAAAGGAAGAAATTGTTACTTTATTGTATCGTCTTGGTTTGCAGGTCCCCCTTTTCTGTTGTTAAAGCTATTGATCTATTTTGTATTTTAGTAAAAAAATTTTTAAAAGAAAACCATGCATAGACGAATAAGGTGATAGACTTCCAGTGATGCAAGAAAGCAGCCCTTCCCATCTGGCACCCACTATATGTTTTGGACTACAACTCCCATCATCCTCAGCCCACGAGGGCAATTGGTGGGAATTGTAGTCCAATGCATTTGGAGGGTGCCAGATTGGGTTGCAGTAAAACATCTGGTGAGAGAAGGGACTGGGTGCAATATCTCCTTGAGTCAGCCTTCCCCAGTCTGGTGCCCGCCAGAAGTTTTGGACGCTAACTCTTAGCAGACCCAGGAAGGATGGGCAATCTTCAGGAATGCTAGGAATTGTAGTCCAAAATATCTGGAGGGCACCAGGCTGCCTTAAGTATTTTGCATATTCTGGGAACAAGAAGTATATATATTGCATGTAGGGAATTGGTTTTTTTCTCATCTGTGCCAGCCTGCTTGGAACTGAATGTATTTTCTGCTTTACATGTCCCCGTCAGCAACGGAGACTTTGAGAGCTGTGTCCTGCCGGAAGCAACGTGCCGTCAACTGGGGAGAGAAAGAGACCCGAGCTTTTCTGAGCATCTGGGGACATGAGCGCATCCAGAAGATGCTGCAACACCAGTATCGGAATGAGGAGGTGTATAAGGAGATCGCGGCACAAATGGTAGCTGTGGGATATGACCGTGATTGGGAGCAGTGCCGCCAACGTGCGAAAGACCTTCGCCGGGGCTACAAGGACATAAAGGACCAGAACCGGCGCTCTGGGCGTGGGCGACAGGTGTGGCAATATTTTGAGGAGTTGGATACGATACTCGGGCCGCTTTTCGAACTGGGCAATGGATATGACGGAGAAGATGGAGCAGGTGATTTTGCAGGAGACACGTATGCTGGAGGGTCCGTGGAACCCGACCCTGGTAGCTCAGCTGAGCTTGCTGAATCAGACCAGAATGGCATCTGGGCAGCGGGGCTTCAAGAGGGGATGGATAACAGCCTGGCCACCTTCCAGCGGGCCGCCAACTGGGGGGAGAAAGAGACACGAGATTTCCTCAGCATTTGGGGGCGCAAGCATGTCCAGAGACTGCTCCATCAGCAGCACTGGAACGAGGAGGTCTATAAAGAGGTGTCGGTGGAGATGGCGGCCTTGGGCTACGGCAGGGATTGGGAGCAGTGTCGCCAGCGGGCCAAGGACCTCCGGCGTGGCTACAAGGACATCAAGGACCACAGCAAGCGTTCCGCTCGTGGGCGGAAGGTCTGGCAGTACTTTGAGGAGCTGGATGCGATCCTGGGGCAGGGGGCGGGTGCCGAGACCCAGTCTGACCGGGGTGGCGTGCAGAACTGGGGAGGGGATTCCACGGATGAGGGGCTGTCCACACAGAATGTGAGCCCCACGGGGCCCCACAACTCTGATCAGATCGATATGACATCGGGGTCTAGCGAGGAGGTGGAGGACAGCCACGTGCCCTGCCAGCGGGCTACTAAGTGGGGAGAGCAAGAGACACGGGACTTTCTGGGCATCTGGGGTCAGGACCGCATCCAGAGCTTACTGCATCACCAGCACAGGAATGAGGAGATCTATAAGAACATAGCGGCAGACATGGCCATCCTAGGGTATGAGCGTGACTGGGAGCAGTGCCGCCAGCGGGCGAAAGATCTCCGGCGTGGCTACCGGGAGGCTAAGGAGCACAACTGGCGCTCCGGTCGTGGGCGGCAAATGTGGCAGTACTTTGAGGAGTTGGACGTGATACTGAGGCGGTGGTATGAAACAGGTAGTGGGCACACCGAGGAAGAAATGGCTCTAGATGTTACTTACGTGGGCATGGGCGCCCAAAGATCTCCAGGACACTACCACAGTCCGTCCCAAACATGGATCACAAGCCCGGCCGAGGCATCAGATTTGCTGGACACTCAGACATTGCAGCCTGGTGAGACTGTGGACAGTAGCCAAATGGAGCCTGCTGGTAGCCAAACTCCCGGTCAGCGGGCTGCCAGGTGGGGGGAGAGGGAGACCTGGGATTTCTTGAGCATTTGGGGACACGAGAGGGTCCAGAGCCAACTCCACCAACAGTACCGTAATGAGGAGGTGTACAAGCAGATTGCAGTGCAAATGGTGGCACTTGGGTACGACCGGGACTGGGAGCAATGCCGCCAGCGTGCCAAGGACCTCCGGCGTGGCTACCGGGACGCCAAAGACCAGAACCGGCGCTATGGCCGTGGCCGACAAGTGTGGCAATACTTTGAGGAGCTAGACACCATCCTGGGGTGTTGGGGTGAAAAAGGCAGCGGGCACGAGGGAGAAAAGGCAGGGAGCGACACTGCCTTGGAACTCTGTGCCAGAGGAGCAGTGTTGCCTAGTGTGCTGCCCTGTACTCCTGCAGCAGTCCTGGGAGAAACCTGCCAGGAGAGGCCTGCTAAGGCTGGGAAAATACCGCTGCCTGAGGAGGAGGCAACCAAGTCGGACAGCTCTCGTAAGTTATCCATGTTCTATTTGTCCATGGGGCATGGGAATGCTCTTGCATTGTGGGAAACGGGTAAGTTTGTCCACGGGACAAATTTTGTGCTGAGGGGGGCAAACTTCTTCTGTTCATTAACATGCGTAACTGGCCCTGTCCCAACAATTCAGTGAACTGTGGGTCTAAAAATAGGCACCTATTCTATACCCCTTCAGTTCTCCTGAACCAGCTTTCTCCAGCCTGGAGTCCTCCAGAGGTTTTGGACTACAACTCCCAGCATTCCTGACCATGCTGCCTGGGGATGATGGGAGTTGAAGTCTGAAACACCTGGAGGGCACCTGGCTGGAGAAGACTGCCATAAATCCATAGGCATTAGGTGTGAAGCATCCTTCTCTCGTGTAAGGGGTATAGGCACACACCAGAAGTCCAGCCTGATCAGGAGCTGCGAGTCACGCTTCCAGGCAAGAGCAACACTGTGAAATATAGAGAATGCTGCTTATAGAACTTGAGATGGCTATACGTTGTTGTTGTTGTTCAGTCGTTAAGTCGTGCCTGACTCTTCGTGACCCCATGGACCATAGCACGCCAGGCCTTCCTGTCTCGTGCTCTCTCCTGGAGCGTGCTCAAATTCATATTCATTGCATCGGTGATGCTATCTAGCCATCTCAGCCTCTGCCGTCCCCTTCTCCTTTTGCCTTCAGTCTTTCCCAGCATCAGGGTCTTTTCCAGTGACTTTTCTCTTCGCATTAGGTGGCCAAAAAAATTGAGCTTCAGCTTCAGTATCTGTCCTTCCAATGAGCACTCAGGGTTGATTTCCTTTAGGATTGACTGATTTGACCTCCTTGCAGTCCAAGGGACTCGTAAGAGTCTTCTCCAGCACCACAGTTCGAAGGCATCAATTCTTCAGTGCTCAGCCTTCCTTACAGTCCAGCTCTCACAGCCATACGTTGCTACTGGGAAAACCATAGCTTTGATTATACAAATCTTTGTCGGCAAGGTGATGTCTCTGCTTCTTACTATGCTGTCTAGGTTTGCCATAGCTTTCCTCCCAAGGAGCAAGCTGGCTACAGTCACCGTCTGCGGTGAACTTGGAGCCCAAGAAAATAAAATCTGTCACTGCTTCCATTTCTTCCCCTTCTATATGCCAGGAAGTGATGGGGCAGGATGCTATGATCTTAGTTTTTTTACTGTTGAGTTTCAAACCAGTTTTTGCACTCTCCACTTTCACCCTCAACAAGAGGCTCTTTAGGTCCTCTTCACTTTCTGCCATTAGGGTGGTATCGTCTGCATATCTGAGGTTGTTGATAATTCTCCAGGCAATCTTAATTCCGACCTGTGATTCATCCAACCCGGTGTTTCTCATGATGTACTCTGCATATAAATTAAATAAGCAGGGCGACAATATACAGCCTTGTTGTACTCCTTTCCCAATTTTGAACCAGTCGGTTGTTCCATGTCCGGTTCTTACTGTTGCTTCTTGTCCCTCGTACAGGTTTCTCAGGAGACAGGTAAGGTGGTCTGGTACTCCCATCTCTTTTAGAATTTGCCACAGTTTGTTGTGATCCACACAATCAAAGGCTTTAGCATAGTCAATGAAGCAGAAGTAGACATTTTTCTGGAATTCTCTTGCTTTCTCCATGATCCAGCGAATGTTGGCAATTTGATCTCTAGTTCCTCTGCCTAGATGGCTATATAATGTGCCTTTAAAAAAAATGAAATTGTGCGTGCACACACACACACGTTTCACACCTTCAGCTGATGCAAACAAAGCTAGGTTTATTTTTGGATTATTTATTGTTCTTCTGTTAACCCACAAGGAGTTCAGTTGTGCACTGAGGCAGGGCTGGTGCTAGGGTTTTGAGAGTACCTGGGCAAGGCACCCCCCCACCCCGTGAGTCTACCTTCTTGCTACCGTTGTCACCAGCTGCTCCTCATCCTCTGTTGCTCCTCATCCTCTTCCTCGTTATTGCTACCACTTGTTTGCTTGACAGGCAGAGAGCCAGTAAGCAAGTAGGCAGTGGCATCTACTGCCCCTCCTTCTTAGCACCACTGTTGTCTGGGCCAGTGTGAGAGGCAGGTGAACAAGCAGATTACAATGGTGAAGAGGAGCGACTGCAGGGGGATCTTGTTAGTGGGCCCTTGCTGGGATGTGGGCCCTTGGCAGGTGCCCAATCATGCCTACCCTGGATGCCAGCCCTACACTGAGACCCCATCCCTTAACCACAGGATTCTTTTCACAGAATCTGTGAGGGTTTTACAAGGCATTGCCTTCATGTTTACAAGGCAATGATTACATGTTTAATCATGTTTACATGATTACATGTTTAATCTTCAATGGCATAAGGACTAGGAGGTTTCTTTTTTGAAGGAAAAATAGCTGCAGAGGTTCACTGGATGTGGAATTCTGTGCCCAATAACACATTCTGAACTTTTGTGTTTCCAAAGTTGTACTGAATATATACTGGATCATGAGGCACAATCCATTTAGGATCTGCTCTGCTTTTTATATTGTGTTTTTAAAAAACAACCCAACAACCTTTTATTTGTTTATATGTTTTTATGGTAGCTTGTCACCTGGGGCATGTTCCTTATGGAAAGGCGGGACTGGGAGTCGGGAGATCTGGGTTCTAGTCCCCACTCGGCCATGGAAGCTCACTGGGTGACTTTGGGCCAGTCGCAGACTCTCAGCCCAACCTACCTCACAGGGTTGTTAAGATAAAATGGAGAGGAGGAGGATTGTGTGTGCTGCCTTGGGTTCCTTAGGAGGAAAAAAAGGCAGGATATAAAAGTAATAAAGAAATAAAAAATAAAGATAAATGAGTAAAAGCAAGCCCTTCAATACAAGCCCCATTGAAATGAATGGAGGCTGGGCAAGGGCACTTGGATGCAGGAGATCTTCTGGGTGGATTGTGTCATTCCTCCCCTGCCCTCCCTGCATCTCCTCTCTTAGCTCACTCTGTGCAAGTTATTTATGGGTTCAGTAGCAGAGTCCCTCAGGGATAATTTCTGCATTCTGACTCAATAGAAATATGTTTTTAGATAGCACAGTCTCAATATTCTATGACTGGCAGCAAAGTAGCCAAGGTCTTTCCCACTTCTGCCACCTGTTTTTTTTTAATTAGAGATGTGTGTGTACTGCCACTCAACTACAGCCCCTCTCCCTATACCCTGAAGAGCCTTTTCCCCTCAGCATGTCTAACGTGTGTCTCCTTCTCTGTTTTGCCCTGAAACAGGGCGGCTGGTTCCTGGCATCCCTTCAAGATGGATTATGCCCGGCAGTGGCCATCCACGAACCCCCTGCAGCCGTGGGAAGAGGTCCAGGGGAAAAGACTTCCTGGAGCTAATGGTGGAGACCAAGCGACGTGTGGTCCTGTGAATGGGTTCCAGTGGGAGGAGCTATCTTTGGAGAGAAGACGGGAGTGGCAGTGGTGGGGAGTTGATAATACATTCAGCAGTTGCCTGAAGATGGGGTTGGATGGAGTCAAGAGAGAGGGATGGCTGAAGAGGAACAGCCGAAGGGATGAGTTCTGGAGGTTGGACTGAGAGTCCTGAACCACCTCTAGGGCTTCTGGGTAATGAGAAGGAATAAGCCAGTGCAAGAAGGCATAGTAAAGGCCTTGGTGATAAGCAGAGCCGCGTGAACTCGGTGCTTAAAAACATATAGAAATTCAACACCAAGGTAACCTGAATTCTGCAATCTATACATTACGCAAATAAGCATATTTGTACAATATCTTATTTTGCATAATTCTACAGTTTTTACTACTTCACATAATTTATTTTCCTTGAGTTTGGGGTGGAGGCAAGGAGCACTGACAACCTACCTTCTGACCACTGGAAGTCTTACTTAGCTAGTCCTCTGGCACCTGAAGGCTCACTAGGCATTGCCTACACAACTGGAGTTGGGTCCAGGTTTATTCTGGATCAACTGTACTGGTGGGAGTGGACCTCCACACCCTGTTCTTCTTGCACCAGCCCTTCCAGCCCCCTGAAAGTGCTACACAGAATCAGGGGACCCCGCTGAATGGGGTGAGGGGGAATCTCCAAAAATCAGGCAGAGGGATCTTCCATGAGCAGAGCCCTTTGTCTTGTAGAAGGCCGATCCTGGATCCCACCCTTAAGAGGGCTAAAAACTTGCTTTAAAGAAAAGCAAAGCAAGCAAGCTGAGATTCTTTGGCAGTTGAATTCTGGGATCATGTTACCATATTCTGTGGCTTTTTAGAGTTTGGGCTGGCATACACACAGCCCTGGTTGTACGAGAAACTGTCTGTTACATCGTTCCTTTTGGTCCTCCTATATTTTTTTTTTCCTAACTGTTTTCAGGCTACAGCAGAGGTGGGCAACTTGTAGGCCGAAACCTTTGGGCTGTCACTCACTCCATCAGCCCTAGCCAGCATAGCCATTGGTGAGGGATCATGGGAGTTGTAGGCCACAACATTTGGAGAGCCAAAAGTTGCCCACCCCTGGGCTACAGCTAGGGGTGGATGAAAGTCACTTACCTGTCGTCGAAGGCCGTTCGCGGTGGGGGGGAGCGCTTCGCTGCTCCCCCCGCGAAGTTCAGGCCAGGGGGGGGAGGCTTCCCGCCTCGCCCGGCCGAAATTCAGGCCGGGGGGGGGAGGCTTCCCGCCTCGCCCGGCCGAAATTCAGGCCGGGGGGGGAGGCTTCCCGCCTCGCCCGGCCGCGAACGCGAAAGTAAAAAAAAAACAAAACCTTCCCCTGATAGGCTACGTGACGATTCACGTAGCCTATCACGGCTAGATCTGCAAAGTCAGCCGTGATAGGCTACGTGAATCGTCACGTAGCCTATCACGGGTGACTTTAAAAAAAAAAAACGCGTACGCGAATGGCGGCCCCCATAGGGAGCCGCCATTCCCGTTCCTTATTTGGTGGCTGTAGTCTACGTAAATGTTTACGTAGACTACGGTGAAAATAAGGGCAACACAAATAGCGTAAACATTTACGTAGACTACAGCCACCAAATAAGGAACGGGAATGGCGGCTCCCTATGGGGGCCGCCATTCGCGTACGCGTTTTTTTTTTTTAAAGTCACCCGTGATAGGCTACGTGACGATTCACGTAGCCTATCACGGCTGACTTTGCAGATCTAGCCGTGATAGGCTACGTGAATCGTCACGTAGCCTATCAGGGGAAGGTTTTTTTTTTCTTTCATTACAATGGCGGCGGCGGCAGCCGGTCGAAAGACCGGCTGCCGCTCCCGCCTCGCTCGAAAACCCGTCGAACCGCCGGCCGGACCAGCCACCGGGAGGGACATTCGCAAAAGGTAAGTCCCGTCCCGGGGGGGGGGTGCGGGGGGCGGGCGGAGGATTTCTCCCTGAAACTTGTTCAGGGGGCCGAACACGGCGCTCGGCCCCCCGAAGTTTCGGGGAGAAATTCTCCGCTATCCCTAGCTACAGCTACCTCTTTTGTCAATTCAGCAATTGATCGCTCTTGCTGCTTTCTGAGCCATGTTACAGCCTCTTGTCTGAGCTGTTCTTAAGCAGTGTCAACCTTTGGGGGCTGATCCTTTCAGGATGTTTTAGAATCTGTTTTGTTAATTCAACTTTTTTTAATGGAATAAATAATTTTATTGTAAAAGAATCAATAAAAGCTTGGTACAGTTTGTAATTTTAGTCTCATGCCACAGAAGTGAAGTCTCCTGATCTTTCAGTGACTGTCTTTCCAGGGAAGTATTAACAGCAAGTTAGCAACACAGTATAAAGTTTTAGGACAAAGACAGGTTGTAACACTTACTGTTCACCAGGAAATTGCCGAAGGCCAATTTGGGTGTGGGAAACATTGCCTGAATTGCTAGGTGCAGAAATCTTTTTTAAAAAAGGGTATGGGAATCATCTGTTCAGCCATGAAGCTGTGGGTGACTCACACAGCCTAAGTAAACCACCTCCCAGGGTTACCGTGGGAATAAAAATGATGTAAAGTCATGCACTCACCTGCATTTCTCTAGCAGTGAGCGGGGATAGTTAAGGGTCAAACTACACATCATGTTCAATACATCGCACGCAGCTCCTAATGTGTGTGTGTGTGTGTGTTTTCATTGCTCAAATGTGTGTGTGGGGAGGGCGATCTGGATCAGGAGTGTCGTGTGCAAGGAGGGGAGGTTTAATCCCACCCCCCAATAAGTTAAGGCTGTAAAAATAAAAACTGACATCACTTGCTTTAAAAACACACACACACAGCGGGAACTGCACGCTATGAATTTAATGTAATGTGCAGTTTGACCCTAAATAAAACCTCCATATTCAGAGGCAGGACACCTCTGAATATCAAGAGCTGGGGACAAACAAGAAAAGGTGCTTGGTTTTATGCCCTGTTTCTAAGCTTCTGAGAGGCATCCAGCTAGCTACCAGTAGAAGCAGAAGGGTGGACTAGGTGGGCTGTTTTCCTGATCTAGGAGGACGTTCCTTTGTGTTCCTGAACAGTGTGAATGTGTGTTACATATGTAGTGCTCTGTGTCCACCCCAATGCACCAATGTCGTGTACATGTGGATTGTATTGAGCCACTTACAGCCCAATCCTATGCATGTTTAGACATACTGGCCGGGGAATGGTGGGAGCTGTAGGACTTTTTTTCTGTCTAAATGTGCATTGGATTGAGCCTTTATTTACAGCCGTTAATCTCAGAATAGGTGATAAGTCACTTGTGGATGGGGGGGGGGGGGGACAGAAAAGAGAAAAAAAGTCAATCTTAAAAGCACTGATGTATTAAAAAGTAATTCAGAATCCAGGGATTTCTTATGAGTTTGGATGCCAATACATCACCTGAGTTTGCATGCATGCAGTGTAGAAACATGTGCAAGGCAGTAGCCAAGAAGTGGCTATAGCTGCATATCTCTGTAACATCAGAAAGGTCAAGCATGAAAGCAGGGCCTGCATCTCACCACGGTTTGGGGATTTTCTCTCAACATCCTATGACCCACTTGTGCCATTCTGCTACATGCCCTTTAAAAAAAAATGCAAGTAAAGAAACGGAATGGCAGAAGGCGAATTCTAGGACTACTGTCTGTTACAAGATATTCCTATTCAGGAATTCCTTGGTAGCTGGCGAACACTTTGATTTTAGTAGAAGTTGTATGAGGTTCCTCCCAAACTCCAAATAAAAATTGGATGACTCATAGAATGTGATGGCTGGGAAATTGGGATTATTTCACCTTGGAGCTCAGCACTGAAAAGAAGGATTCTGGATTGGCCATGGGCTTAACTTTTTTGCCTAGTGATTTGTGGAGGGAAAAGCAACGTCTGCCCCAGTCCTGCAGTAAGGAACAACACAATGCTTCCATTTTGGCTAAGACCCGGCCTACACTTGCAGCAGGATAAGATGGTAGAGTGGAATATGCCACTTCAGACTGCATGTTGGGAGATGCTATTTTTTAAAAAATCCCTTGTAACTCCCCTGCAAATAAAAGCTTAGCACATCAGGGATAAAAATTCTAACCTAGCATGCAGTGGTAGTGGTGGGGCATTCCAAAATGCAATTCTTGACTTTCAGTCTGAAGCGCTACAATCCATTCAAACACCTCAAGAGTCTTGCCTCTTCATTACTGTCTCATTTTGCAGCATGCAGGAACCAGACATTTGGCAATCAAAAGCCCTGACTTCTGTGGGAGGGAAGAAATGTTTTCCTTTTGGCAGAAAACACTGCAACTTCCAGCTGTGATCTTGCTTCTCCGTTTCTAGGGGATACAAGTAGCCAACCCTACCTTCCAGCCACAGGACAAAGAATAATTAAATGCATTCTAATGGAGCCATTTTAAAAAATTGCAGTATCAGCATGGCTAGAAATAAAGAGAGCCCCAGGGAAGACAGAAGGGTTTTGTCTGGAGTTCTCATGGGGCAGGACCTAAAGTGCAAAAGTCTCATAGGATCCTGAATCCTGCTCTGCAGCATCCTTAGATCTAGGATTTTGAACTATCCATTTTGATAGCCTATTCTGTCCCATTCTTTTGCCCCCCAGTTTTAGACATTCAGTTATCCTTTGTCCTGTGCCATCTTTACCTAGTGGCAGCTCGAGAGTTTGTCCAACATCCTTCACAACTGGTACTACCATATTTTTGAGACCGTACTGTTATGCCAGAGGTGGGGAACCTGAGGCCCATGGGTCAACTCTGGCCCTCTGTGGGTCCCAATCCAGTCCTCCAAGGTTCCCCAGATGGCCCTGCCCCTTCCCCTGGCCCCACCCCCTTCTCGACTGCCAATCGCTTGGTGGTTTCCTGGCTTATCCGTGTTCCTGCCCCCCCCCCCATTTTAAACAGTAGAAATGCCTCTCTGAAGGCTTCGTTACAGCAGGAAGAGCTTTAAGCTAACATAAGCTGGTGTTTTGGGTACTTGGGTCCTGCCCTGTTTTGCCTTCAGCCCTGCCTGCCACTGGAATGTAAGCGCTCCACCAAAATTGACCATAGCCCTTGGGCTGAAAGAAATTTGGCCCTTGGGCTGAAAGAGGTTCAACAGCCTTGTGTTACGCCTTTCCTCAGCCTTCCCCAAGCAAGCATCCTCCTGAGGTGCTGGATTACAACTCCCATCATCCCTGGCCAGAATGGCCATGGGGACGATGGGGCTTGCAGAGCAACTGTAACAGCCTGCCAGGACTCACCGGACCAAGTAATCCTTCTTTTGCTGAAAACACCCAGGCAGAGGGAGCTGGGCCTGAGTATAAAGTTAAAAGGGAGCACCGCCTGTGGAGGGCTCCAGATGATAAGGGTAGCACAGTACAGCTGTGGGAGAGTGAGGCCTCAGCAGCAACAGCTGGGCCTCATCAAGGTGCTGCTGTAAAGCTCTGGGGAGGAGCAGGCTGGTGAGAGTTGTTTGCAAGAGGGCAGACAGATGCTCTCGGCCAAGGCAGATGCTGAAAGAGGGCCTCACCTGCAACCACCACCCAGGGCCTCTGTTGCTGGGAGACCTGGAAACTGCCAGCTGGCATCCACAGGAAGACCTCAGGCACATCCAAGCTGGGGCTTAGTGCCTTCTCTGAGGTACCTGAAGAGCCACACCCACAGCTGGGTCTGGACAGCTATTTCCCTAGGAATGGACAACTGCCAGCGAGGAAAAGCTGTGAAGGGGGGCCACCTGAAACGCCAGGACTTCAAAAGGGAAGAGTTACATTTTTTAAATTACATTTTTGTAATTTAAAGCCAGGGGAGGAAGGCGTAATTCCTTTCCCTGAGTTGGATGTCTATATGCTGGCTTGGCCCCAGTGCTGTAACTGGAGGCAAAGGTTTACAAATAAAGTACACGTGGTGGCCCCCTTCCTGTGGAACTCCTACCTTTGGAGGTCAGGCAGGCGCAGAAGTTGTGTTGTTCTCGGCGCCTCCTGAAGACATTGCTACTTCGAAAGGCCTTCTCTGAGTGACCAGCTGCCGTTTATTAAATTCAGAATCTGTTCTTTTAAAATGTTTTAACTGTTTTAATTATGGGGTTTTATTCTTTTATCTTGTTGTTCACCACTCCGAAATCTTTGGTGTGGAGGGGTATATAAATATTGTAAATAAAATGAATACATAAAATAAAAGCTGCCTGCACTTACTGGTGGACTCTTGTAATTATGGAGGCTGTGGAAGTGGGTGGGTTTAATGTACCCCTTCCAAAGGACATGTGCACAGCGACACATGGAGAGGGTGCCAGGTTGGGAAGGCTGCTTTTGCTGGATGTACACCTTCGCCTAACTATACGCACAAGGTCGTGGCAGAGCTTCTGTGTGAGAGGATTCTCATTTCCCCTTGGCTGGGACCCTGGCGTGGATTCTCTGGTGCCGCGCCAGGGAGGACTTGTTGCTAAAGCCTTTCCCACACTGGGGACAAGGGAAAGGTCTCTCGCCGGTGTGCTTCCTCTCATGGACGGTGAGGTCAGCCAGGTATTTGAAGCTCTTGCCGCACTGCCCGCAAGGGTATGGCCGTTCTTCCGTGTGGCTCCTGTAATGCATGGTCAGGTTGGACAGCTGGCTAAACCTCTTGCCGCACTCCCCGCAAGGGTATGGCCGCTCCCCCGTGTGCGACCGCTGGTGCTTGTTCAAGTCCGACGGGTTCGTGAAGGTCTTCCCACACTCGTCGCATGAGTATGGCCTCTCCCCGGTATGGAGCCGCTGGTGCGTGGTCAGCGTGGAGAGGTGGCCAAAGTTCTTCCCGCACTCCCCGCAGGTGTACGGCTTGAGGCCCGTGTGTGTCCTCTGGTGCGTTTTCAGGTGGGTCAGCCGGTTGAAGCTTTTTCCACACTCAGCACAGGGGTGAGGCCGGTCCTTCTCGTGTGTCCTCCCATGGGCCGTGAGCTCCTGCTTCTCCCAGAAGCTCACCCCACAGTCCCTGCATTTGTGGGGCTTATCTCTCACGAAAATGGGGCACTCATTCTTTCTTGGGTCCCCACCTGCAGTCTCGGATACACCCTGCGGACGTCGTTGCACAATTATGGCTGCATTTCCTTGTTTTACAATTTCTTTTTCCTCCTCCTCCTCCTGGATAGACCTCTCACTTGAAGCCTCTTGGAGAACCCTTGAAAGAGCGAGATTCTCCGGCTCCTCGTTGGTTGGTGACCTTGCACCTCCTGGCACAATCCTCTCTCCTCCTAGGTCAGAAAAAAAGAGGGCCTAACTTCATGCACTGAGTTTTCAGGTTAGGGCAGGGGTGCGGAACCTGTGGCCAGCAGAAGCTCCTATTTCAGTGGGGTGGTACATCTGCTCTGGGTCTCAGTCAGGACTCTAAAGGAGCCATCCAAGGTGTTGAACCCATTTTGGGAATAGAGTTTGGCACTTTGGATAGCTTCTTTAGATGTCTGACTGTTCCTGACAAACCCAGAGCGGATTCACCGCCCCACTGAAATAGGAGCCACCAGCTTCCAGATGCTGTCAAACTGCAATTCCCATCAGCCTCAGCCAGCATGGCCAGTGGTCAGGGATGATGGGAGTTGGGATTCCAGAAACATCTAGAGGGCTACAAGTTCCCCAACCCTGCATTAGGGAGGAGGTTTTACATCCGAGATGAAACCCAGAACCACCCAGCCTTCTGAACTCACACTGCAAGAATGGTCTTTCTAGCTCCCACTGAAGTCCAGCACATGTCTAACAGAAGCCAGTGAGATGCCTTGGCCCTCTGGGAAGTTCCCAGCCTGGTCCTGAAGTTGAAAGGTCATTTCCTGTCATTTGTCCCTAATGGCTGGTACTCAGAAGGAAGTTACCTGTTGTGTGCATGGAAGCTTTGTTTAGCAGTTAGTTTTGGAATGGATCTCATGAGATTGGGGTTCTAGTCCTCACTCAGCCATGAAGCTCACTGGATGACTCACTGACTCTCACCCTAGCCTACCTCAAAGGGTTGTTGTGAGGATAAAATGGAGAGGAGAAGGACTATGTGTACGCTGCCTTGGGCTCCTTGGAGGAATGGCAGGATATAAACATAACAAATAGATAAATAAAAAAGCATACTCTATAGCCACTTCTGGTGAAACAAGGAATGGGTTTTTTTTCACAACCCACACTAGGCCAGAAATGTTTTAAGCCCTCACCTTTTTACCTGAAATCAATTAACACCCCCACCCCGGTTAATTCTAGGTTTAGATCACCCAGTCTCAGGCCTAGGGAAATAAGAAAATGAAGTTACTTCCTCTATTTATGACCTCCAGAGCTCAAATTACTTTTTAAACCAGGGGTGGAGAACCTCTGGCCCTTGGCTTAACCTCATGCTGATGGCAAAGGGGGAAATAGGGGTGGCAGAAAGAAAGAAAAGGCAATGAATGGTACTGCCCACCACCAGCTCCTGCCAGCATGTGGCCCCTGACAGATCACCCTCAAAGGGAATGCAGCCTTCACCAGAAAAAAGGTACCTCAACCCTGTTTTAAATCTAAGGTAGTCTGGGGAGCCATGGACTAAATTCAGCCTTTTCTTCTCATACATGGTAACATGATCTTTCATGTTTTCTCAAAAATAACATGGAGCTCAAACATTGCAGATCTTCCTGTTCCTCTGCGACTCACAGCAGCCTGGCTAACAAATCCACAAAAATTAGGTTCACATTTTTTAAAAAAATGTTTTTACTAACCTGGTTTGCCTACATATACTTATGTTAGTTACTTGTGCCAAGAAGAAGAAGAAGAAGAGCACTGTCCCCTAATTTTTCCCTTGAGTGGAAGCCTTGGCAACATTTGTGGAAAGGCAGAATATAAATATGAATAAATACATCCAGAAATAAACGTGTACTTAATTACATGAAGCCAAGCAGGTGGCTATATACCTGCCTGAAATAGAGGGGAAGCTTTTGCCACGGCCTTTTTGACCCTCCGTCATAGTCACCTGTGTCCTGCGGTATCCAGGAAACCTTTTTAGAGTTTGTAGGCCACTTGTCTTTATTTTTCTGAGGCCTTGCCTGAGGCATGTGCTGAGGAGGAGGCTGTGACCTCGATAACGCTTCAGAGGTCTCCATCTCTGCTGAGGTCATGTCTTCAACTTTGACACTTACTGTTATCTGGAAATAAAGTCAAACATGACAATAGTGAGGCAGGATCAGAGGGAATGTCCCAATTGGAGACAGTCTAATCCACAGGCAAAGCCTTTTTGGTCGATGCAGCTACTACAGATCTGCAATCAGATGGTAAGATTGGAGACTCTCTTGTAGTGACACCACTTCTCAGTAAGATACTTTTCTGCCTGAATTTAGGTTTTTCCCTGGAAGAGCTTTTTGATGCTCAAACTGTACTGGGTTATTTAATAAATTCCTCTTTGTACCATTTATTGGATTTCACTCAGCTTTGGCCTGTGTTGACTAAGTGCTGCCCTCTTGTGCGTCTTTAAGAATAATTCAGTTAGCCAGACGGCCACCAGCAGAGAATAAGAGCAGGCACGGTTTCAGCTTCTAGCTAGCAGACACACTTGTGCAGCTCAATAAACACAGCTTAGTCATGGACACTCCTGGATAGCAAAAGCAAGTGAGCCAATCTGCCTGCTGCAAGGGAAGGAGGGGATTTGCATCCCAAAGATGAAGATTCATTAGGCCTTGAATATGAAGTAAAGCCCCATGTTGGGAGGGCATCTCATGCAGTTACTCCAACATACAAGGAAGTACAGCCAGCGAAGTGGTGAGTTATTCTTGTCAAAAGCCCACAGCACAGGATCAAGGAAATGCAGTTTGTCTGGGGTAATTTTTAAACATGCCAAACAGATGGATGGAGGTTGGAACCCAGAATATTGTATCCCTCTGGAATCCCCTACAGTGGCCAGGTGTCTTACTTTCCAGAGGACAGTCCTCTGTTTTGAAGGCATCCTCTATTTGAAGGGCTGTTCTGTGCAATTTCAGCTTAAAGATAAAGAACCATCAGAAGGGGGAGCACCCAAGGGCCTTGGAAGTTGCTCATAAAGAAGCAGCACCTGATCAGTCTTCCCCACTATGGTGAGATGTATTGTATGTCTAAATGATAGTTATGTTTAAATTTGCATATATTAGCATATGCAAGCCTTATGCAAATTGGTGTCCACTTTTGTCCTCTTTTTGGGGCGATGCTTTTCCTCTGTTTTGGAGACGTGTAAGTGAACACACTCCCCCTCCCCAACTGCTTCATCTCACCCATGGGCTGACTGGGTCTGTTCCTTAGCCCTTGCAGCCCCCAAACTATATGGTACAAAACCCACAAAGGAAAAAAATACCCCATGATGTTCTTTACCTGCTGCTCTAGTGCCCCTGCATCTCGCCGCCCCTGCTGGAACTCCTCTGCTAGAGCCACGGCGTGGGCACAGCTCTCTGGATGCCGGACCCAGACCCAGCTCTGGATTTCCTCTGGCAGGATGATCAGGAACTGCTCCAGGATCAGCAGCTCCAGAATCTGCTCCTTGGTGCAGCTCTCCGGCCTCAGCCAGCGACGGCACAGCTCCCGGAGCTGGCCGCAGATGTCGCGGGGCCCCTTGGCCTCCTGGTAGCGGAACTGCCGGAAGCGCAAGCGCTGCATCTCTGTGCTGACGTGGCAACCCTGGAGGATGGCAGCCTTTACCTTCCCATAGTCTCTGGCCTCGCTGAGGTCAAGGCTGCTGTAGGCCTGCAAGGCTTTGCCATTTAAGGATGGTACGAGGTGAGCGACCCATTCCCCCCTGGGCCACCGGCAGGTGCCAGCCACTCGCTCGAAGCTGGCAAGGTAGGCCTCAACATCATCCTCCAATGTCACCCCAAGCAGCTGGCAATAGGGTTCACCTCCTGGGGCGGGGACACGGTCTGGGGTGACCTGTTGGGCCTGCAGAATGTCCTCACATTGTTCTTCCCAATGTTGGGAGACCCTAAGTTGGCTTTTCCTAACCTCCTGTTGCCCAGGCTGGGATGAATGGGGACTTCCTTGGCTGCATGGATTTACCATCAAGACATCTCCAGCAGCGTTCCATTCTTCGCCCAACTCGTCGGTGTTCTCTGACTCTTCCGTTTCCATCTTCACCTTGACTGGTCCAGCAGGCTCAAGGAAAGCCACATCCCCAGACATTACCACACATGGATTTGTGGTCTGGCTTTTGCTCCCTGTCTCTCTGCTTGGAAGGGTCACCCACCTGAGCAGGCTATGGAAGAAGCCAACAATGTGGGAAAGCAGAATGGAGGAGGTGAGAGAATGAGTTTTCTCTGAATTTATTCATTTAGTATATTATTTTTATATTGCCCGGGAGCCAAAGCTCTCTGGGTAGTTCACAAAAGTTAAAGTCCCCACATACACCATAAAATATAAAACCTTAAATTTTTTTAAACAGCATAAAAACAGATTAAAAAACAGAGCAAAAGCCAACAGTAGCGTGAATGTCGAAAAACCCAATGATGCATTAAAAAATAAAGCTGAATAACTATAAAGCCTGGGAAAATAAAAAGGTCTTCACCTGGCACCAAAAAATAAACATGATTACAAGTCTGACAGAATGCTAAGAGCGCAATCCTATGCTTGTTTAGACAGAAAAAAAAGTCCTACAATATCCAGCATGCTAGGAGTTGTATAACTTTTTTCTGTCTAAACATGCATAGAATTGTGCCCTAAAGAGGAGGCTAATTCACACTGTGAGCTTAAAGATCCACTCGTACCCTTAATATCCATAGTGCATATTTACTGGCAGCTGTCTGCTAGGTTCTTTATCGTCTAATAATAAAAATAACACTTATTATTATTGTTAATATTATTAGCATTTTTAGATTGTTAAATCTCCATAATCCTTACAACAGCCCTGGAAGACAGATCAGTTCTACCATTAACCCCACATCACAGATAGGAAACAGAGGCTGCAATCCTGTAACACTTCAAGCCCCACTGAATCCAATAAGATTTACTCCCGAGGAGTCTCGCATAAGCTTGCGCTGAGAGGAAAATGGGGGTTCCCTAGTGAGTATATGGCAGGATCAAGATATGAACTGGGGGCGCTTCCTGGCACAAGGCAGGTGACCAGGCACTTTTTGGGGGTCACAGCTCAGTCTCTCAGGGTGCAATCCTATCCATGTTTAGCCAGAAAAGAGTCTTCCAACTCCCAGCATCCCTCTCATAGGTTCGCTCCTGCCCTAGCTTTCTAACACACTCAAAACTGAAACTGAAGTGTAGGATTTAAATTTTTAAAGGCCCTATAGTGATCATTAGGGACTAGCAACCTCCTTTCCAGTTCTATTTAAGGATCAAAATAATGCCAGCAGATGCACCTCCAACGGTACTGCAATCACGGGATGCCCCTGGGTGTCTGACTGGCCTGGCCAATATCTGGCATTACAGCAGCTGCAAAAGGGAGGGAGCAACTCTGCCAAGGTGTCCCACCTGTACGTTCTCCTTTAGGTGCAAGCAGTTCAGGGGCTGCGCTGGGCAGGTGGCGGGAGCGGCCCGCCCAGCGCCAAAAGCATCTCCTGGGGGGGCAGACAAAGAGGGAGCAGCGGCGTGTTCCCTCCTGGAGACACAGGAACCAGCGTGCGCAGGGTTAATCCCCCCTTCTCCATGCCACTGGCATTGGCTGGGATCCTTGTCAGTCATGGGGAAACTAGGTCTGGTTAACCCTTCGCTAGGTTTCCCCTCCAGCTCGATGGGCTGGATATACCAGTACACGTTGGCTATAAAACAAAAGGTGTGCTAGGTTGCCACCTTATACCGCCCCTCTCCTGTGCCTCTGCCATTTGAGTGCTAGAAGTCCCGCCGCCTTCAACGAGTCTTCATGCATACGGGAACTGGTTGAGTGCCCGCGGACATGCAGCATTAAATGCATGGGAGCTCCCCCCCCCCCCCGCCCCTGTGTGTGTCGGCGGGGAATTGGCAGCTTTATCTAGCAACAGGGGCAACTTTATGCACAGTTTCTAGGCCATCAGTGTTACTAAGGGATGATGAAGATAATGCATAATTTCTAGGCCAGCGGTGATATTATGGTATTATTATTCTGTATTTCTTTATTACATCTGTATACCGCCCAACTGGCAAATGCCCCCAGGGTGGTTTACAGTCATAAAACCAAACAACAACAACAACAAAATAAATAATACAAACAATACTACAGACAAGTATCACATTAATAATTACACATTAACAACATTTTTTTTTAATGTTGAAAACATTGAGGAGCCAGCAGTAAAATTAAAGGGACAGATTGAAGGTGAAATGCCTGCTTAAAGAGGAAGGGTCTTAACTTGGCGTCTAAATGGATACAGTGATGGGGTTACCAGATCCCTTGGAGGACTCCAGAGTTGCATAGAAGGGAGTTTTTTGTTTTTTGTTTACCACCTACTGCTTTCCCCATCAGAAATCCAGAGGAAAAGCTGCACCCTGTGAAAGCCTTCCCCTTCTATACTGCTCTTAAAAGCACAGTGGCTCTAACGCGGCTGGGCCTGCTTGGCAAGCCTCCAGTGGCTTTCCCCTTAGGTTTCAATCATTTTAAATTACATATATTTATTGTACATATACATTACATGTACATTATTGTACATATAAACGCACCTGCCTATATTGTAACAACACTGATCTAGTACTTTGAGAATATTTCAAAAAATATTCTGACCTATATTATTTCAGTAATCCTTACAATAACCCTATAAGGCAGGGTTATTATTTAGCCCCTAATACAGATAAGGGGCTGAGGCTGAGAGAGAGGGGAGGGGGTTTGTCTAAGACCACAATCACAAAGAGACTTTCTGGTATGGCCAAGTTTTGAGCTGGGGACCATAATTCACAACCCCAATCCCTTAGCTGCTACAATACAACAGATCAGAAACGATACATCCTTACGCAAGATTCTAAAAAGAGAGCGAGGTAATGAGAAAGTGCATTGCATGGCAAAGTTTATGGCCCATTTGTAATCCAGAGAAAATGAAAAAGAAAGCAAAAGAGAAAACTCACTGGAAAAGACCCTGATGCTGGGAAAGATTGAAGGCAAAAGGAGAAGGGGATGGCAGAGGATGAGATGGCTAGATAGCATCACCAATGCAATGAATATGAACTTGAGCACACTCCGGGAGAGAGCGGAGGACAGGAAGGCCTGGTGTGCTATGGTCCATGGGGTCACAAAGAGTCAGACACGACTTAACGACTGAACAAAACAAACACAACAACCTCTGTAGCTTGCTATAGGACAGCTGTTGGACTACAACTCCCAGCACTTCCAAACCAACATGGCTGGCTGGGAGATGCTGGGAGTTGTAGTCCAACATATCTGGAGGACACCAAGTTGGGTAAGGTTGCTATAGGATTTCATAATTTGCAGATATCATAGGGTTATCCCCCCACCCCCTGCATATACACCCTTTTTCAGTATCTGTGCTATAAAGATTGGCTAGGATCCCTGTCACTCAGAATAAAGCGCAGTGCTTCCTCAGCGTGGAACTTCGCTTGACAGTGTGTAAGGTGCACAGAGGTCTGCTTGCGGCAGTCTAGTTCAAGAGGTCAGGAACCTTTTCCCTGGCCCAACATAAAACAGCAAAAATGCCAAAGGCCTTTCTTTGCATCCAGAAATGTAGCAAACTTGTTTTTATCAGAAAACATGGTTTCTGTAGCACTTTCCAATTAATGCACAAAATATCTTACAAACCTTGTCTTACATGCAGCACAGCCCTGTGCATGTTTACTCAAACCTATGCATGCTTACTTATTCCCAGGTATAGGACTGCAGGCTCACACCCCCAATGGAGAGGTTCACTGTTATTCCTTATTTTACAGAGGAAGAACCTGGATCTCAGCTCATATCCATGAGATTAGCCTACGGGGCAAAGGACCATTTGCAGAATCAAAGCATGCAGAACTGGCTCAAACCATTTTACCATCCTGAGGCTGCAGTGCACAGTTCAAGAAGCACGCCACAGGCTCCTCTGCAACGTTCTAGAGTTGCCTTCCAAACCTGCTGCCCTCCAGAGATTTTGAACAACAACTTCCAGAAATCCTGACCCCTGGCCATGCCGCCAGAGGCTGATGGGAGCTCATCTCCAAAACATCTGGAGGGCACCAGGTTGGGGAAAGTTGTGCATGAGGAGGTTGGAGCACAACTTAAAAGGATGCACACGTTGCAAGGCCACTTCACCGGCACCCCACACGACTTGTTTGGGTCGCTTATGAGGGCCAATAAACTGAAGCTCCTGATAAGACAATGGTTCCTACAGGTGGGTGGTTCTCAGGTCTGGGAATTGGGCTATTTGCCTGTTCTGGACAGGCTTGCACTCCCTCTGAAGGAGCAAGTACATAGTTTGTGGGGTGTTCCTGGATTCAACCTTCTCACGGGAGGCACAGATGACCTCAGTGCCCTGGAGCAGCCATTACCAACTTCAGTTGGTGCACCAACTGCACCCATTCTGGGATAGGAATAGCCTAGCCATGGTGGTCCATGCACTGGTAACCTCACAGTTAAACTACTGTAACCTGCTCCATGTGGGGCTGCCTTTGCACCTGGTTCAAAAAATGCAGCTAGTGCAGAATACGTTAAAATGCTCAGTGCAGCAGCTAGCTATACACACCTTTAACCTGTATTAAAAGAGCTGCACTGGCTGCTTATTAGCTACCAAGCCATGCTCAAGGTTTTGTTGCTGACATTCAAAGCCCTAAACAACTCGGGACCAGGATTCCTAGACAACCATCTTCCCTTGTATGCACCAAATCAATCCTTGAGCTCTTCCGAGGTCTTACTGATTGTCCCACAACCAGCAGTGTGCCATCATGCAATGGCATGTAAGTAGGCCTTCTTGGTAGTGACACCGACCATCTAAAACACACTCCCACATGTAGTTTGAGAGGTGGAAACTATGGCGAGTCTTAGACACCTTTTGGAATTGTACCTGTTTACTCAGGCTTTCGGTGATTTATAATTGTGCTGCGCTGTTTTACTGTTTTTTGGTAACCCTTTTAATGTATTAGGGCTTTTCTACACAAGGCATTTATTGTGCACCTGTCATTCCTTACTCACGGTTGTTTACGGGTTCTTTAAATGATATGACCCTCCAGTTTCACTTCTGTCTAAAACCAGCACTTTGGGGGAGTTTTTCAGAGCAGGGAAAATAAGGCATTTAATTGTGAAAATGAAAGAAAGCAGAATTTCTTCTTGTGTATTTGTGCTATTCTGCTATACTAGAGTGCCACTTAGGGGTTATGTAGCAGGAAAGGAAATGCTCTTCGTGACACGCTTAGAGCTCAATTCTGCAACAAAATTGAAAGTAGATACAGCAGATTAACAGCTGATTAACAGCCTCGTGTAGAAAAGCTCGTATTGTTTTTCATTGGTTTTATATTGTATTTTTATGTAAACCACTTTGAGATCTTCTAATATCAAGCAGTATATAAGTACTTTAAATTTTTTTTAAAAAATGATATTGTTGGTGTGGAATAGGCTGCAGGATAGCTTTACCACATCTCTACAATGATTTGCAGCAAGGAACAAAATCCGCACCATATAACCTGAGGCTGAAAACAGCAGCAAGATTCCACTCCCGTGTGGGGAGTTTTGCCACAAGCTGTGATATGCAAAGCAGGAAATTGCTCCTCTGAAGTATTTCTTACCATTGCAAGAGGCTGCTTCCAGGCCGCAAACATAGAAGTTCATAGCTTGGTTTCTCCAATATCAGTGATTTGTG
The DNA here is from genome assembly GCF_057233095.1 of Heloderma suspectum. NCBI lineage: Eukaryota > Metazoa > Chordata > Lepidosauria > Squamata > Helodermatidae > Heloderma > Heloderma suspectum. The sequence goes on along the minus strand of NC_139463.1, from coordinate 86,193,288 downwards.
TTGCTGGTCATCTGACATGGTTCTTATTTTTCTGCTCCCAGAAACCAATGTAAGGACAGGAGTAGGATACGGTTAAGAATAGGTGGGAAAATATAGCAGCATTGAACATACCATTGAAACAGTAAATGACCCTTACCACAGGAGTCTTAACTCAGCGGGTGGACACCTTGTGGCCCTCCAGATGTTGGATTCAACGCTCATCACCCCCAGCCAGTGTGGCCACTGGGCAGGGATGATGGAAGTTGTAGTCTGACATCATATGGAGGGTCTCAGATTCCTCACCTCTGGTCTAACTAGAACGCAGCAGTGTGACCCTTGCGGAAAACTATCCAAACGTCTGTTAAGACCTATATTAAAACAACTGCGCTGGCTATTCTTTGGGTACATCCCAAATTACTACTTTTACCTTTAAAGCCCTAAGCAACCCAGCCTGGTCTACTGGGAGTGCCTCTCTTCCCATGAGCCTTTGTGAATGAAGTGCAATTTCATCAGGATGTGGAAATGTGTATTTGTGTATTTCTGTTTGACATGTAACCTACATTCGTCTTATTTTTAACTGGCGAATGGGCCCAGCTCAACACAGATTGGAACAGCTCTTCGTTTGACACAGCCAAGTCTTCAAGCAAATGTATGCAGCTGTCAGAGTTGGATATGTTCTGCTTGATCTTGTCTGAGCCAAGGCATGCCTGTTGGCACCCCATGCATTGCCCCTGCCATGGTGAGCCCCTGTAGCCTCCAGCGGGAGGGACCTGTGCACTCCATTCTCTGGCAGATGGGTGGGATGTATAACAGTAGAGGGCAGATGTAGAACTCTGACCCTTGCCCTCCTAATCTCCTCTATAGACTGCCAAGGTATGCCATAGAAAAGGAAGTCTTCCCCCAGTGGCTGAATATGTTACAGCAAGCTTTGACCACATGGGACACATTTAAATTAATTAAAATCAAATCAGGCATTTTAAAAGCAAAATAATCCAGCGGCACACACCCCTAGGCTTCCCTTATTATGCACACCAAGCTGCAGGTGTCTAGGTTTCACAGTCTTGGCACTACGGCACTGACAGACATCCTATTTTATTATAGAAAAAAGCTTAAGGGAACACTCCTATGGCCGCTAGTCAGTGGCTAGATGGCCATAGAATAGGTCAGTTCCCGGGAACGGACCTCAGAGCCTACGGTCCGAGGTCCGTTCCCTGAGAACTGACCTCCAGCCCTCCTGCGCTGCTTCCTATGGCCCCGCGGTTGGAAGAGGAGCATGGAGTGGCAAAAACAGGGCGGTCCTGGGAGCGTGTCAGGGCGGGGGAGTCAGAAATGCTGGTATGACACATCCTACGTGTCGTCCGGCTGCTGCTTCCCGTGCTCCGAGGTCCCACAGCTAGACAGCTGAAATCAGCCGTCTAGCTGTAAATGCAGGGTGGCTGAAGCACAGCGGGGACAATCACCTCCGTGCTTCTCCTGCCTTGCATTGGATAGGTGGTCACCTCTGAGTTCGGAGGCAGCCATCTATCCCGATAGGATTGCGCCCTCCGAATGTTAAGAGCTGTGCTGGATCGAAGGTCCATCTAGTCCAGCATTCTGTTTTCACACTGGCCAACCAGCTGTCTGTGGGGAAATTCACAAGCAGGACATGAGTGCAACAGCACCCTCTTGCCCATGTTCCCAAGTAACTGGTGTACATATGCATATTGCCTCTAATACTCGAGGTAGCATATCGCCATCAGGACTACTAGCCATTGATAGCCTTCTCCTCCATGAACTTGTCCAATCCCCTTTTAAAGCCATCAAAATCGGTGGCCATCACTATGTGTTGTGGTAGTGAATTCCATAGTTTAACTATGTGCTGTGTGAAGAAACAGTTCCTTTTATCTGTCCTGAATCTCCCACCAATCAGTTTCCTGGGATGACCCCAGGTTCTAGTATTACGAGAAAAATGTCCCCCTATCCATTATCTCCACACGATGCATAATTTTGCACACCTCTATCATGTCCCCTCTCACTCACCTCTTTGCTAAGCTAAACCGTCCCAAATGTCGTAACCTTTCCTTGTAGGGGAGTTGCTCCAGGCCCTTGACAGCTTTAGTTGCCCTTTTCTGTTCCTTTTCCAACTCTACAATATTCCCATTTATGTGCAGTGACCGGAACCGTACACAGTATTCCATGTGTGGTCACACCATAGATTTGTATAAGGGCAGTACGATATTGGCAGTTTTGTTCTCCATTCCTTTCCTAATTATACCTAACATGGAATTTGCCTTTTTCACAGCAGCCACACACTGGGGTTGTCTTTTTCACTGAGCTGTCCACCACAACCCCAAGCTGTCTTTCTTGGTCAAACACCACTAGTTCAAATGCCTTCAGCATTTTTGCTCCAACATGCATCACTTTACAGTTGCTTACATTAAACATATTTGCCATTTTGATGCCCCTTCTCCCAGTTTAGAGATACTCTTTTGGAGCTCATCACAATCCCTTTTGTTTTAACCACCCTAAATAATTTGATGTCATCGGCAGACTTGGCCACTTTACTGCTCGCTCCTAATTCCACATCATTTATGCATAAGCTGAAAAGCATTGGTCCCAATATAGATCCCTCCACTAAGAGAATTTACCATTTATTCCTACCCTCTGCTTTCTGTTCTTTAACAGTTCTTTACTGACCCATAAGAGGACTTTGTCTCTTATTCCATAACTGCTACATTTGCTCAGGAGTCTTTGTTGAGGGACTTTATCAAAGGCCTTTTGGAAGTCCAACTAAACAATGTCTACTGGATCATCCCTGATCACATGTTTATTCACACTCTCAAAGAACTCTAAAAGGTTATTGAGACAGGACTTACCTTTGTGGAAGCTATGTTGGTTCTTTTTCAGCAGGGCTTGTCCTACTTTATGCTTACAAATTTTATCTTTAATAATGTTTTCAACCAATTTACCCAGAACAGATGTTAAGCTAACTGGCCTGTAATTTCCTTCGATCTTCTAGAGCTTCTATAGAACTTAAAACAAAATAAACTATATTATGGGGAATCGTTTGGAATGCATCGGTATATCTCTATTCTTACAGTTCAATCCTATACATGTCTACTTAGAAGTAAATCCAATTGAGTTCAGTTAGACTTACTAGCAGGTAAGTGTGTGTAGGACTGGTCTTAATTTTGCTTCATGAGCCCTGTTCATGACCATAGTTATGTCATATCCACTGCTCTTGCATTCAGTTGGGCTATAAACTAAGAGTTAACAACAAACTGAAGAATGTCAGCCTCCAGCTAAGTTGGACCTTGAGGAACTGGAAATTCTTATTACAACATTAAACTTTTTTTTAATGTGCAAACTACAAAAAAATAAAGATTTAATAAAAATTTTACAAAAACAATTACCGTTTTCTTTTCTTAAAAAAAATCTAACATTTACATATGCCGTTATCACCGTCGCAAAATCTCAAACATGCAATTTGGTATATCAACAGTGTTATTCAGGGGTTAAAAACGGGTAGTGTTAGCCTTGAAATACTTGAAATGCATTTGACAGGCATGTACAGAGATCCAAAATGCTACTTTAAGTATGCCCAATAGGATTTTTTTAACCCCCACCCCCCTTTTGAATAGTAGACCTCCCATTTTTTTATCCCAAAATGTTCTTGAAAGTCACCACAATTTCAAAAGCTATTTGCTTTGTGGTATGGAAAGCTGCCACTTGACAAACACAAGTCCAAAGTCCCCTTGGGCATACAGAATGAACTAGAGCTAGACAGTTCTTTGGATCTTACCTAGACTCTTGTAATTCTTTAAAAGAAAAAAAGAGGAAAATTTGTGGATAGAAAAGAATAACACGTGAGGGCTCCTGACACAAATAATTATAACGGAAGCATCCAAATGGACAAGAAATCTTCTTGTGAATTCTTCCTCTTATTCAGACACTGTTCAAAAGAAACACAAAATTGACAGTCCGTATAACAGTTCTCACCTACATCACAGTATCAAATATGTCATGTTAAAGGTCACCATGAAGGAGGCACTTGGTTGAAGGCCTTTGAAGGTGACGTTCCATCACACATTACCTGGAGGTTTGCCCTAAACCAGCAGAATTCTGACTTCATCATTAATTTGCAAAATATGATGTGGTAATATCTATCCATATAATGTTCCAGAAACATCCAATATAGACAGTTTTAGCTTGTAGCAATACAATCCCATCCAGATGTGTATCTGAGGGCACCAGGTTGGGGAAAAGCTGATACAAACAATATGACTCCGAACACCGCATCAGGGTGCAACCCTATGCATGTTTGGACAGAAAAAAGTCATTCCAAGCATGGCTGTCTGGGGATGCTGGAAGCTGTACGATTTTTTTCCTGTCTAAATATGCATCGGATTGCACCCTAAGTTGCACTGCTCATTGTCAGATTCCATTCTTCAAAAGCTGCTATTCTATTATTCTTGAAGGAAATTAATTACCTGCAAATTATAGTCACAGCTACTCTTGTCAGCTAAGAACAGTATATGGGTAGATGCCATTCAATCACACTTTGGTATATTTTGGAGGGGGGAATTTCTACTAATGTAGGCTACAGGTCCTATGCGATGGACACATCAGGGCTCTTTGTCTATCTTTGCTCTCTTTTACAGTAGCATTAGAAAGGCCATATTTCATATTATAAAATGTAGGTTTGAACGTTCTTGCCACTTTTTCCTCTCAGTATGCTTTCGCAAATTAACAAACAAGCAAAGGGGATAAAATAAAATAAACATGTAACCAAACTGAGCAGCTGAAGGCATTCTTTGCTTTGATCATGTTTAGGGTAACCGCCTCATCATCAGAAAGGGGTTCCAACTTCTAGAAAGTTCCAGGGCAGAGAATGAGTCCCTGCGTTTAGAGTATTTCCTAAAAATGTATTTCCTACATTCAAGTCAGTTACATTTTTTCTCTCCTCTCCATTGGAGTCAGCTGAAAGACTCTCCTGTCTCCGGCATTCTCTGCTCTGTGCCATATTGCAGCCCAAAACTTCCTGTGCATTCGCAACACCCGGTCTTCCTCTCTTGGCCCCCCTGGCCTGAATTCCGCTTTGCATTTTTCCCGCACAACCCACAACGGCTCGATTCCTCCCGCACATGGGTTCTCATGTGGTTCACCAGGTTGAACTTGTGCAAGAACCGTTTCCCACATTCGGTACACTGGTGGGGCTTGACACCCGTGTGCACTCTCCGGTGCCGGGTGAGGGTGGATTTACGAGAGAAGTTCTTTCCACATTCAGGGCAGGGGAAGAGAGCATCTTGCTTGTGAATGGCCTGCTTGTTAACCACCGGCTGCCCATCGGTGTTCTGGCGGGCAAACTGGGCCGGCTGCAAGTTGGGCAGAAGACGGCTTCTTTGCCTCTTCGTACTTTCCTGTATTAGAAACTCTTCCTCATTTTTGGTCTGGATCTCATCAGCTGCTGGATTGGGAAAAAAAAGAGTTCCTATTTTAAGCATAGTTATTTTTATGTAACCAATTTGAGTTGTAAAAGGGCTTTCGAATCTTTGCTCTACCGAGGAAGGAAACACTTCGTATGTGTATTTTTCCTCCTCCCTCCCAATCCTCTTTCCATTTGTGTCATGACTTTTGGATTATAAGCCTGTGGGCAGGGGATTGTCATTTCTTAATTTTCTAAGCTGCTCTGTGAGCCTTTTTGGCTGAAGGATGGGATAAAAATGCTATGAAATAAATATAAAAATGAATGATACTAAGAAATGAAGGCTTGCTGGAAGTCATTTATTCTGAGCCACAACCTATTGCTTCCCAGCCTTCTTAATGTGTGGACATTGGCTGTGATGACATATTAGTAGGGGGCAGAGATTTATTCATTTTTATCCAGCCTTCCTCCACAGATGAGGGTGGTGTACATGGTTCTCCCCCATCTTCAACCCCTGTAACCTCACAACAACCTTGCGAGGTAGGTTTGGTTGAGCGATAACAACTGAGCTTCACTGCTGACTGGGGACTTGGACCTAGGTCTCCCTGGTCCTAGTCTAGCACTAACCACTACACCACACTGGCCTTCAATTTTATACATGCTCAGGAACTGTCTACTTCAGCCATTTAAGAATACAAGAAGAGCCCTGCTGGATCAGACCAAGGGTCCATCTAGTCCACCATTCTGTTCACACAGTGGCTGACCAGGAACCCACAACAGCACCCACCCACCCAGGTTCCCCAGCAACTGGTGTACATAGGCTCACTGCCTCTAATACTGGAGGCAGCATATTTAGTTACTTAGATTTATATTGCAGGTGTGGGATATAAACTATGTTCCCAGAGTGACCAATAAAGTAGTAAGAAACAATTAAAATACAATTAAAAATCAGAAATAATAAAACTAGGCATACAAACGAAAGGAGCAGAAGTCCATTCAAATAGACAATAAGCTCTAAATTAAAAATGCTAACTGCTAAATACAGTTCTTAAAAGCCTGGGAAAACAGAAATGTTTTCAATGACAGTAAGGAGAGCATGAGCCCACTGCAGTTCAGATGGCAGGAGCACCTGGAGAAAGGTATATGATAATCAGTGGATGGGTGGATTGATGCGGGATAAAGCAATCTAACAGGTATTAAGCCGTGTAGGACTTTAAAAGGTTAAGAGCAGCACTTTGAATTGAGAAAAATGTAGGGGAGAAATCTCCAGATCATGTTAACACAATTCATGATGTTGGATTGGATTCAGACAGACTGCTGCAAACCTATACCCACTTACCTGGGAGTAAGCCCCACTGAACCTAATGGGACTTACTTCCAAGTAGACACATATAAGATTGCACTGCAAGTTAGCTGCACCGAGTTGTCATTGATTTCAATGAGACTTAAGTGATGACTAACGCTTCACATTGATCTCATTGGAGACTACTTGCAATTATCTTAGTCTGGGGTACCTTACAGTGAAATTTAAAATCTGTAACAAAATAAAGAAATCAGTAAAAATAATAAAACATATTAAATGCACAGCCACCAGTGTTACTGGCAAAAGAAGTGTTAAAGATGGATGGATCTAAAAGGCCTGGAAAAATAAGATGGCGACTAGTGTTTATGGAGAGTATCCTCAAAGTGCATTTTTCTTCCCTAAAGACTTCAGCAGCAATCATTTCATACTGTTAACACTTTGAGCCGAACCACAGGTACAGCTGAATCATATGGTACTACAGGCCCTGTGAGCCTGTACCACTTCAGAACGCAGGTGAGGGGCTAGCACAGCTGAATCAGGAACTCCATGCCTATTAGCCAGCTAGGGAGGAGGATTTTCAGCCTAGGCTTCTCTCCAGCACACTGACTGGGCTCGGATGATCAAGTGGGGGAAACAATGCAGCGTTGGTTCCCCCCCCTGCCCCGGTGCATGCTGGTCACGTGACCAGGATTAACCCTAATTACCAACGCCGCATCGCGGGTTGCCGTGTCATCCGAACCCAGCGCACGGTACAGGCACAGTGACTTTTCACCCAAGCTACCACCAATGGCTTGCATTTGGGGTTGTAGGGTGGGTGAAAATTCACTACGCCCATGCTGCACACCGGGTTTGGACAACACGACAACCTGTAACGTGACTAATGAGGGTAATCCCGGTTGTGCAACTGGCACGTGTGGGGAAAACAACTGACACTGCGTTGTTTCCCCCACTGATCAACCTCACTGACAAGTAAAGGGATTTTTGTGTGTTTTCTTAACGTGGAGGATCCCGTTTCCCTAACATTTTGAAGTGGTACAGTTCTCTAAAAAGACTGCCCCACCTGATTCTGAAGGACACGTGGCTCAACTTTTAATGAAGATGGTGTCATCGCACCACTTTCTATCTATTACTCCATCTGTTCAAAATGCACAGAAAATTCAGGAAAAAATGTTTCTCCCCCAATTTTTCCAAAAATCCCTGGGAAAAAATAGTTTTTTTTCCTGGTATCCCCCCCCCCCCCAGGTCTTTATACATTAGCAGAGGCCACACAAAATCCTTACCCAGTGAGGTGGGGTTCTTGTTCACCTCTTCCTTGGCCTCTCTGCAGAGCATCATCTGCCTGGTGTCCAATGGTAATTGCTCATTTTCTGGGAAACTCACAGCCTCCTCAAGCACAAACGGCCCTAGCACCTGAAACAGCAGCAAGGACTCCCCCATTCAAGGCAGAGGGGCACAGAGGGGAGAGAGGAAAATATATCATCTGTTACGGAACATAAGAGCTACAGGCAGAGGTAGCGATTTCCTGTTTCAATCCCCAAAGTCATCAGTGTAAAAAGATGTGCTGGCAACTCTACCTGTGAACCTGGAGAGAAACATCCATTCAGGGTAGACAGTATCTGAGCCAGGTGGGCCAGGGATCTGACTCAGAGCCAGTGTGACAGCAAGGCACTCATCATGGCATTCCTCATAGCCACATTCCCAAGAAGAGTCCACAAATGCAGGCAGCTACTTTGATCCATTTCAACAAACCAGTTTTCATCTCCACTAGGAGCAAATGTGTCTTAATTGCCCATCCAAAACCAAGCCACTGCAACATACTTTGCATTTCAACAGGGATAGTTTGCAAAAATGTACTGGTGCTGGGAAAATCCATTTCCTCCTAGCTGCTGAGAGGACTGCAGCTAAGCTCATAGGGAACAGAGAAACCTGAAGGGTGTGGCAGATGACATAATCATTCCTGGTAATCCAAACATCCCAGTTTGCGTGGACCCTGCAAACCTGGCTTTGCTACAACACTGGTCAGAGCTGATCCAAATATCTGTAATGGGAGTGGGGAGAAAGAAGTGGGGAAGGCCAGAGAAAATGCTTGATCTCTGCTGAATTCACAGCAGCATAAGCCAGAACGGTACAGCTTGTGAATGACCAAGCCAGACACAGCCCACCAATCCCTAAGTAAACTTGAAGTCGCTGCCTGTCCAGGACTCCATTGACTTTAATGGGGGAAGGTGCCCTGCTGAAAAACAGCTTGAGGGGGAAGGGAAGCCCACCCCCCATCAAGGATCCTTGGGGCAAGTTTTTCAGCACCTTTCCCCCCACCTCTATTAAAATCAATGGACCAAGAAAAATGAGAATCCAGACAAGCAGGGTGGCAAGAGAAGTGAAAATCCAGAGGGGGACACACACACACACACACACAAAATGTTTACCCCCCTTGGCAATTTATGGTGAGGATGCTTTTTCAAAATGTCAGATGTGCTCATGGGCCCCCAAACCCTGTGCTGGTTTCTACATTCAAACTTAGCAACACTATCACAGCCCTGTAGCTTTCTAGACTTCCGGTCACGGTGGCAAAAAGCTCTCACCTGCTGATCCCATCTCTCGCCCTCTTGCTGCTTCAGCAGGAAATGCTCTGCCAGGGTCACAGCCTGGATACAAGTCTTTGGGCGATACTCCTGAACCCAGTCCTGCATTTCCTCTGGCAGGATGGTCAGGAACTGTTCCAGGACCAGCAGCTCCACAATCTGCTCCTTGCTACGGCTCTCGGGCTCCAGCCAGCGATGACAGAGCCCCCGTAGCCGAGTGCAGACGTCCCGGGGCCCCTCAGCCTCCTGGTAACGGAAGTGCCTGAAGCTCTGGCGCTGCCTTTCCAGGCTGACGGCGTCCTCCCGCAAGATGGCAGCCTTCACTTTCCCATAATCCCCGCTCTCTCTAGGATCCAAACTATTGTAGGCCTGAAGCGCAGCTCCGTTGAGGGCTGGCACGAGCCGGGTCACCCACTGTTCCTTCGGCCACTTGCAGGCCTCAGCCACATCCTCGAAGGTAGCCAAGTAGGTCTCAACGTCTTCTGTCAGCGTGAGCTCTGGCACTTGCAGGTTCCTCCATGCCGGTGACTGGACTGGCGTAAGCTCCGGAGTGGGCAACTCCTGCCCCTGGATTTCCCAGCACTGAGGAGCCTCCAGCCGTTCGCTTCTAGTCTGCTGAGGTGTTACCAGTCTTAGACCTCCGCCACCAGTCCCTACCTGCACAATACGATAGGTTTTTACAGAACCCTCCGATATTCCCAATGAGTCGGAGCCTGTTGGGTCTGGCTCCTTCTCCATTTTCACCGACGGCTGTATGCGTTGCTCCAGCGGTGCCTGACCCTGGAGATACTGGGCCACCATGTTCCGCTTTGCTGCCATTTTCCTCCTCATCCTTGGGGTGGCTTCTGAGCTTCCTTGGACTTCTGCTAGGCTTTCCAGTGACCAATTTGCCAGCGGGAGAGGCTAAGAGATGGAAAAATGCCTTAACTGGGTGGGATGCCAAGCTGGAGGGGTGGTAATCACATAATAAACAGCAAATATAAACATAAATGTTAAAATTTTAATTTCAGCTACATTATTAATAAGGATGCAAGCTTTACTCAATTAATTGGTATTAATCAACAAGGGCTTTAAAAACCTACCCATTTGTAGCTTCATGACATAGCTTTCATGTGCTCTAAGTACCACTTTAGTTAGAGTCCTCCAGCAAAGAAAATTCTGATTCTGGCTACATCACTGACTTGTGAAAAGGGGTATAAAGCTGGTATTTTGGATTAAGTGACACACATTTTGATTCTTCCTGCTTTAACAAGCCAGTTCGTTTAAATTCAAGACTAATAAAGAAGATTGGTTGACTGGAAGAAGAAACCTATAGCGCAACTTGAAGAAATTATAGTTGAAGTAGGCTGTTCCAGCTCCTAAGGTTTTGATTCTATGCACAGTTAGCTGAACTCAATGGGACTTACTTCCAAGTAAACATGTCAATTAGGATTGGGCTGAAAAAGCCTTATTTTAAAGCACTGGAAAAACAGTTCTCCAAAATCATGTAATTGGGTCTATAGATCTTTCCTGCATACAAACTTTGGAAAAATTTGAATTTGACAAACTTACTAAAATGGTTCAGATTTGGACAACCTGATCACCTTTCTTGCAAGGTGACACATGAGAGCTCCTCCTCCTCTTTATTTATGTATTTTTTGGTTACATTTATCTCCCACTATGAAGGTTTGAGGCCTACAGAGGTGAGGAAAAGGGTCAAGCCTAGAAGCCTGTTTTTTTGTTGTTGTGACGGGGTATCCCTGAGAAGAATAGTTTCATTTCCCCAGCTAAGTTTTGTTTTCCTGAGTTAGGTTTCATTCCTCCAGGTATGAAACAGTACTTTTGGAGGAGATATAAAGGAGAGTGAGCTAGAGAGAGGCAGACCAGAGGGAGAGGAAGACCAGAGCCTGAAGACAGAGCAGCAAGAAGCAGCCTGGAGAAGTCTTAAGTGCAGCTAGGGTAGAGGAACTTCTATTTCTGCAACCTTTATTTTCTCTTAATGCCTTTTGTATCACTCAGCTCTATTCTGTAAATACCTTTAGTTGTAATTTGCTTGTTTTAATTTACCAGTAAAATGTTGTGGTCAGTCACCCCACATCTACAGTCTAAGCCCCACATTATTGGGAAGGGGAAATTTAAAAGGAGGAAGGTGGGACTCTAAGGAGGCAATTGATTCTTAAGGAGTTACTCAGGGGATCCAAATCATAAGGGGTACCCTGACGCCCACCTTTTCCTCCAAGAAGGTGTACACGATCCTCCTCCTCTCCATTTTATCCTTATACATTAACCCCATGACGTAGGCTAGGCTAAGATTCAGTGACTGACCCAAAGTCACCCAAGTGGGGACTAGACCCTGGGTTTTCCCAGTCCGACAATCTAATCACTACACCACATTGGTTCTCTCTTTAACTGCTGACTTACCTTCACTATTAAATGTAAAAAATATGAAATATGTTGCTTTAATTCGAGGTGGAATTCTTAGGGCCAAACTAGACATGACACAGAAGACCAGTGAACAATCTGTCAACGTTTAAAAGAGAAAAGAAAATTCCCTACAGTGCACCCCCTCCGCTGCCCCTGATGTAGCAGTATTCTGGGGCAGTGCAGGAAATTAAAATGGTGGCCAAGACCAACCATCCAGGCCTGGTCAGAGTGCTGCTGCCCACCTCTGTCACCAAGTAAGTGTGCCAGGGCTGATGGACTAACCAGCAGGTTCTCCAGAGGGCACTTTGCCGCTCAAACCTGGATCCAGAGATAGAAGAAATACACTTTCCCCCTCGAATTCACACCAACTGGAACGCAGAGAACATGGACTGAGCAGATATGGCAAAGCTTGGTTTTGCAAATACTTCCTCTTGTAGCTTTTATGGCACTGCCACTGTGCAACACAGAAGGTGCTGTAGCAATTTTATAGCTGAGAGATGAATTGCACATATTGCCAAGTAACCACAAATCTCTTCAGTGGTCACCAAACACAGCAATGATCCACGCAAGAGACATTCTTGGGGTGGTGACTCAAAGTCATGTGAATTGACTCCAGCTGAAGCAATTGCACAAATCGGTAGGGTTCTCATTTTCTTCCCCTAGTACTGCTTCTATGCCTCTAAGCCTGACACAGAATTAAGCGAGGAAGTTTCTTCCACTGCTGTTTAGTTCGGTTAGTTGTATTGTTTAGCCACCGCCAATTACAAAACTCCAAGAAAAAGGAATTAGAATCAAGAAATCTAAAATCTAACAGTATAAAAAAAGTCTTTAAATTCATTCAACATATGTAATGCAATCAATTGTGTTCTGCTCGAGTAAACTCTGCTAATGCCATTAATACTGTGGCAGCTTTACCTGTTATCCTGAAGTCATTGTTAAAAGGCAAAAGAACCCTATCTTGTGGAGGTCAGACCAATTAGCATCTTTCTTTAACATATCCATTCCTCTTACAGGCTGCGGCAGTGGGCAAGTGAGAAAAAGAAAGCAAGGAAGACCCTGTTTGGCTGGTAGTGATAAATACAAGAACCTCAGACAAGACGACCTACCCTCTCTAACACCACAGATGGCAGTAGTTGAAATCTGGAAAAAATGAATTCCCTCAAGTTAAATGTATAAATTCTGCATAGATAATCCTCCAAACCTGGTTTATATTTGATTAGATTATACCGCTGGGCAACCTTGACTGTCCTAAGAGAGGAAAGGTTTAACAATGCAACTGTAGATATCTTTACTCAGAAGGAAATCCTACTGAGGTCAATGGATCTTAATCCCAGAAAATTGGGCATATGGGATTTCAGCCAGAGCGAGTACATCATAGCCTATAAGGTTAAACTCCTCTGGCAGAAGCAGGTCTTCGAATATCCAAATTTGTTTAGTAGGGAAACTATGCCTTGATATTAAGATTTAACTTTCTGCAAGCTGATTCTTCTTTGATCCAGAGAACAGATTTTTGCTAACCTATATGTTTGGCATGCCCAAGAGCTTTTAACCAATAATTAAAAGCCCGGTGATGTATTTTCACAAACCCCATTTCCAAGTGCAAGTATAATGTTGGAATCATTCTCTGTACTTCTTGTACGGCCCTTAATACTTCATTCTGCATACAATTTAAATCTTCTAAGATTTGAAGACCCAAGATCTTTGGACCATACAAAATTCAACGCTATATTCTCTCAATCCCACAATTGCTTTATCACCAGGCAATGGACATTTTTAAAACTACATTTGTGTTGGAACAATACATTTTTTGAAGTAGCAAACCAGTCCCAATCAACTCACACAAGGGAAGCAAATCAATGCAATGCCAGGAAGGAATACAAAAAATGGAACACAATCTGGAAAAAAATAAAATCTTACAAGCCTGGTTCTCATACACAACTGTGCTCTTGTCAGCCAAGAAATGCAGGACCAGTCCAGTGTCTGTCAGCTTGCACACTTCAAATGCCCCAAAGTGCTCTTCACTGCTATTTCTTCGTTTCAGATGGCCAAGGTCTTACTTGCCTCTTTTGCCTTTGCATCCCTCACTTTCTGGAATTTGATATCATCAACCTCCACCCCTCTCCCAGCATGCTCAGATCAAAAAAGGCTGTGCAGGTGACTAGGCCTCATTGCACTCATATGGTCTCAGGGCATTTTGTATTTGCCACAAACAGCTGAACATTGCATTAGAATGTATGCAGTCGGTGTGCATGCAAACAAAAGCCCAGCCCAGGAGAATGCATTGGCTACACAAAAGAAGGCCATCAACTGGGCAGACGCTTGGCTCCTTTCATTTCCTTCTGCCGAATAGTCACCTTCAGAAATACTTGCACAATATTATTCAGATTGAAAAGCCTGTAGAGAGGCTTGGATTTTAAACAAACAACAAAACTATGTGGATTGATAAGCATTTGTTACAAAAATGTGATGAGTCATTACAATAACAGAATAGATTATGTGCTTTTTTTTACAGCTGCAACAGAGAGAGATCAACCAATGGTGCTTTTCTCAGCATGGAAATGCAGTGACGGGAAATCCTTACCAGTTGATTTCTGCCTGTCACGCAACGGGGAAACGCCCGGAGCTCTGTTCATAAAGAATCCTATGCCTGTTGACTTAGAAGTAAGCCTCACTACGCTCAGTGGGTCTTACCACCTAGGAAGAGGGTTTAGGATAGCAACTTCAGTTTCTCTGAAGCAAAGAATAAGTGCATCATGTGAGAAATAATTGCAGCATGGCTCAAGCGAGTGAATCAAGCGAGTTCCTCCTGAGACTAGTTAGGCTCCAATTCAAAACACACTTATTTCAAAGCAAATCCCTTCAAAATTAGGATTTGGTTTTTTAAAATGCACACTCAGCAACCTGGGTTACTGGCGTCTTTGACCTAGCCTCAGGGTGATCAGATACAAAAGAGAACTTGTGTGCCTTCAGGCCTGCAAAAGAAGGTATTTTCAGTTTTTTTCAGAAAAATGCGAGGAAAGCAGCGCCATTTGCGAAATCCTGTTCTCTCCAAGTCTATTAAGGCCACCACAACGTCGCTTGAGAGCAAGCCCTGTTGAAGTGAGCAGGGTTTGCTTCTGAGTAAGCATGCATAGGATCGGACTGCACAGGAAACGGGCCCTTTGAATCTTGTCCCGCGACCAACGGATTACAGATAATGGGGTTCATTAATCCGCAATGAAATAGTACACTTTTATATACTGCTCCCTTCGGGCCACAGACGGTTTACCCCCAACTCATATTACGTTGGCAGTTTGATCCTATGGATGCTTACCCAGGAGCAAGTCTCGCTGCGTTCAGTGGGGGGCTTAGTCCGAAATAAGCGTGTATAGGGCTGCGGGGTTATTCATTTAATGACATGCTTGAAGCTGCCGTCTGCAAGCTATACTGGAAAGCGTCGTTAACTCCACCCACTGTTTATACTCGGTTATTAATTTTTGTAAGAAAAAAAAAAAGCAGGCTCCTGAATAGCATTTCTAACCCCTCTCTTGAATTAAAGGAATGTTCCTCCCCAAGATCTCAATCTAGCCCGTTTGGAACAGGTCTGGCAAGTTTCCCTCCCCCACCTAATCTTCAGACCCTAGCAGTGAATTTTTTTTAAAGCTGCAGACAGTAACACAGGCAAATAAACATTGGCTAGTTCCCACCCCATTTCCCTTCCTGCCCCCCGTCCTGGAGGTCCTTTTTCTATCCCTTCCCAGCCAGTCTCCAGGTTACACAGAACTCTTCATCAAGCAGCTGATGAACTGCCCATTTCTGTGGTCTGCTGCTATCCAAAGCAAACAGCGGCGAGGACCAGGTGCAACCGGTTCCTCTAGAGCAGGACGTTACAACGGATGCAGCAGCTCAGGGAAGGGGGCAACTATACCTTTGGTGTGAGCCCTGGCTGAAATTAAGTTCTGCCCAGCAGCGTACACTGTACACAAGCCACGGCAGGGTGGCTGAAGGGTGTAACACTGATCTGGGTTTAGTGGTCTTGAGAATGCAACTTTAGCCAGTGTTGCTGCTGCGGGCTATTCTGCTTGAGCTTCTGCCGGCGGTTAATTTCCAAATCAAAAAAGAGGTGCCGGGGCTCAAAGCTGCCCGGAAACCACATCCCTCTGACCCGGGAAGTCCTTCCCCCTAGTGATCCCAGATGTGTGGAAATTGTCTGTGATTATGCGGGGGCGATGGAAAGGCACTTTGCCTATGCCCAGAGGCACTTCTTGTTTGCTCTTTCGTTGGTTCCGATCATTGAGGTTCCTGGAGTTGAAAAATAGCTCCCGACGCCGAGATGTGCTGAAAACGAAGCCCTAGTTTCTGCTAAGTAAGATGAGAAAGGGTTAAATGGGCAGAGCTCTCTGGGTCCTACAGCCGCCCAGATTGTTTTGGAAGCAGAGACTTCCTCTTCCTCCAGCATTTCTGGGGAATGCAAGAGCCTTTCTGGGTGAGTTGGGGGTCGGGGAAAAATGGGGTTTGCTGGAGCAGTAGAGTCATGCGGGACAGATAAACTACAATTGTTGCCTACTGGTAAGGAAGGGAATAAATTGCAGTATACAACGTACACACCAACCTTATGCATATTGACTTGGAAAGAAGTTTCACTGAAACGCAGTGGGGCTTACTCCCAAGTAAGTGTGCGTAGGATCGCAGCCATTGGGCCAAGAACCTTTTTGTGCGTGCCAAGTTTGGGCTTAATCAAGAAGTTTACTAGCCAGCAGCTAGTTAAACTCTGCTTTGGTGCACTAGCAGTTTTATTAAGTACGGATCGAGTTGAGAAAGCTTGCAGATTTTAATTTGAGGAGCTACCTTTTCTGAATTCAGTGGAATTGTTTTGCTTTTGGGTAGTGCGTAATGGCGCATTCCGAATGCGTGTTTAGACAAAAAAAAGTCCTACAACTCCCAGCATTCCCCAGCCGGGGAATGCTGGCTTGGGAATGCTGGGAGTTGTAGGACTTTTTTTCCTGTCCAAACATGCATAAGATTGTGCCCTACTTTTCTTTTTTTGGAGTGTCGGGTAGGGTTGCCAACTTTCCAAGTGGGCTCAGCATCAGCGCCTTTAATAGCAGCTTGATGTGCAGACATTAGCAGTGAATAATGTTTGCTATGGAAAACAAAACATTTGCCTGTTTTATTGCTGCAGATCAAGCTGCTTTTAAAGTCAACAGGAACAATCCAGGCAGTTGTTCTCCTGCTCTTGCTCCCAAATCAATTGACAATCCCTAGTGGCAGGATAAGTCTGCCAAGGACAGCGGCAGGCCAATTTGTCCCCTCCACATGTTTTGGATGATAACTCCCACAATCCCTGCACATTGGCCACAATGGCTGGGGCTGATGGGAACTGTAGTTTAAAAAGTCTGGTGGGTGCCAGGTTGCCCACCGCTGGTCTAGGTCCTAGGGAAACTCAAAGGTTTAGCCCCTCATCCAGTATATGATGAAGTTGCCTGTGGTTCTTCAGTGGGAAAAGAGAGGCACTTTGCATGCTCAAAGAACAATTTCTAGAATGACGTGATTTGCTGTTTGAGGCTGAACCTGGCTCAAATTAAGCTCTCTTTGCTTTTTCTGCTACCATGTGTGGCGTAATGTACTCTTGTCACTCCCCCCACCAGTCCCAGTTGTATACAGTAAATTGCAAGCAGGGACTGTGTAATTATTTTATTTATTTATTTCCTACCCATTCTCCAAGGAGCTCAAGGCAGCATTCATGGTCCCCCTCCTATCCTCACAACAATTCTGTGAGGTAGGTTAGGCTGAGAGAGAGTGACTGGGCCAAGGTCGCCCAGTAAACATCACGGCTGAGTGGGAATTTGAACCCAGGTCTCTCGTGTCTTAAAGAGTCAAACACTTAAGCTGCCGTTGTAACTGTAACTTCTGTGTTCCGTACCCTGTTTTCCTGAACTATTTTCAGCTGGTGTAAAGGTACTTAGGTTTCTATAGCCCAAACTAGATGATAGATTATTCTGTGCATATTTATTTATTTATTTATTTATTTATTTAAAAAAAGCAGACTGGGAACAACCAAATAATAGCTTTGTGTGCATAGAATACAATTTTCATCAGGAAAACAACCCTTCTTCCTGTACCACAGTCCTGTTCCAGATTGCCCCCCAGCCCCCCCCGCAGCTGCTATTTTATTTTTAATGTTTAAAGGTACACAACTGAAATGACACATTTACAGAGTTATCTTATGCATGTTTACTCAGAAGTAAAGAACCACACCCTCCCAGAATAAACCTACAGCAGTGTCTCTTAAAATTCTGATGAGTTTTAATCCAGTATTTATCAGCATTACGGGGGGGGGGGGGACCCTCTTCCCCCATGCTAAAATCATAGGGTTTCCATTCCCCTTCTTTCCTGGTCATAATTGTAGGTGGGATATTGGAAAGAGCATAATTACAGTGTTAAGAAGTCTTTCTGGTTCAGGGCAGGGTTGGGTAGTGGTGGTTGGGTTTCTCTGTCATACTCGAGTTTTAATCTTTTGCCATATTTGAAGCTGGGGAGGAATTTTACCTCAAGGGTGAAGTGGCGTCAAATAGTTGCTTATTCCTGAAGTTTGCTGGGCAGTTATGGGAAAATCATTACTTCATAGCCTAATCTACTTCACAGGGTCATTGTGAGGTGAAAAATGCTGCTCTTAGCTGTTTGGAGGAAGGGTAGAATACAAATGATAATATATTCCTAAATGGTGTTACCCACCCTCACCCTCTAAGGACAGAGTAGGTTAAAAATCCACACAAATAAGCCAAGTAGAAGGAAAATTTTGACAGCCGCAACTTCTCCCAGGATAGTGCAGCAGTTGAGAAGAAGCTGGAACTGAGGAAATTCTGTTTTTGAAAGGCACAAGAGCCCTATTCTTTATTAATCTGGCAACCTTCAATTTGAGGCCAATTTGCTGAGTTTGGGATGATGGTTATGGAGGCAGTGGAGTGAAAAATAGACACTTCCTCATGTACTCTCCCACCCTGTTTATATTTTCTGTTACCCCTTCGCTAGGCAGAAAAGTAATCTTGTTTTCCTAGTGGCATGTCCCTGCAGGCCTGCTATTCTCCCCAAGAAGTTTGAGTGTGCAGGACTTAAAGGCTTGTGTTCAAGTCCTTGGGCCAGAGGTTTCCAGGCTTGCCGCACCCTGGTTTGGAAGGAGACTCGTGAATCCAGGTTTGAAAATACATATTAGATCTGGAGAACGATGACTACAATCTTGGGCCTGCAACATGTGGTTCGGCTTGAACGAGGCCTACTGCCTGTGGTGAAAACTGAGCAGCAGGACCTGGAAGACTCTCTGCCAGAGGAGAGCCTGAAGCGTGTAGGCAACCCCCCTTTTCTCATCCAGGCTGGGACATCTGGAGAGCTTCTGAGATGGGTGGCCTCTCAGCAGTCCAGGAACGAAAACCGGGAAACATCACAGCACTGGGAAATCCAGTGGCAGGAGACTGTTGCTCCAGAAGCGACGTCAGCCTCCTCTCCTGCATGGGGCAGCCTTCAAGTTCCTCAGCTCACTGTAGCCGATGATGTCGAGGTCTATCTGTCCACCTTTGAGCAAGTGGCGGACGCCTGCCAGTGGCCAAAAGAACAATGGGTGGTCCGACTCGTGCCCGCCCTCAGTGGGGCAGCCCAACGGGCCTACAACAGCCTCGACTCTAGGGACAGAGGAGACTATGGGAAAGTCAAGGCTGCCATCTTGGGCCACTGCGACATTGCCAGCGAGACCCAGCGGCAGCGCTTCAGGCGCTTCTGCTTCCGGGAGGCTGAGGGCCCCCGCCAGGCTTGTGGAAACTTGCGGGAACTTTGCTGCCGGTGGCTGAAGCCAGAGATCCGCACCAAGGAGCACATCTTGGAGCTGCTGATCCTGGAGCAGTTCCTGAATATCTTGCCAGAGGAAATGCAGACCTGGGTTTGGGAATGTCACCCAGAGACCTGTGCCCAGGCTGTGGCCCTGGCAGAGGAATTTGCCCTGAGGCAGCAGGAGGCTGAGCGATCAGACTTGCATGTGAGCAAATGTTATACATACAGATGCACGTGCGCGCGCACACACACACACACACACACACACACTCTTTTCCCAGCACTGGCGGAGTTCCTGTCATCCCCGCTGTTATATCTGATCTGAGATAACAGCGGGGATTCCCCTGTGTGCCGCTCCCACTCCTGCTGTTATCTCAGATTGGAGATAACAGCAGGATTCCTCCAGGGGGCGGGGCTTGGAAAACCTGAGGAGGCTCCGCGGGCCAGATTGGGAATTAGGCCCACAGGCCGGGGGTTCTGCACTCCTGACATAAGTATTCTAAATTAATACTAAGTTCAGGTTGTAGCATGCAAATAGTGCAGGGAGAAGGTTTCAGTCTGGCCCTTAGGAAATTCTCTTTTCATGCATCTGTTTTCTCCCTTACAAGTGGAGACACAGGCAAAGGGATCTGTGCAGGGAATCCTATGCATGCTTGCTCTGAAATAAGTCCCATTGTGTGCAGTGGGGTTACTCCATGGTAAGCGTGTTTAGGATTGCAGCCTTAACCTCACACTGCTGCTACATAAATAGAGTGCTGTGTCAGAATTCTCTTCCTCTGTGCCTCAGCTGCTCACTTGTTTTCTTGTGTCTAGAAGCGAGCAGCCGCAAACTGTATTATCAGGGAAGGGCTCTGCTAAAGGGCTTTACTGCAGTTCACCCCTTGGCCTATGCAGATGCTGTCTGACATCACAGCAGAAGACGCAGCCTGTGTTACTCCTTGATGTCTGCTCGCACACTGTGGGGGTTTCAAGCACCCTAGCCATGTGTATGCAGGAATAAGAAAAACTGAAATGTCACCTCTAATGTATGTGGTAGAGTGCTGGACTAAGGCTGTGGAGATCCATTTTCAAATCCCCATGCAGCCTTGAAGCTCGCTGGGTGATCCTGGGCCAGTCACATTCCCTCACCTGAACTTTCCTTACAGGGTTGTTGTGAGGATAAAGAGGGTGCTGGCAATGGGAAACGTTGTAAGCCACCCTGAACTCCTTGGAGGAAGGGCAGGAAAGAAATGAAATAAGATACATTAAAGCCGCCCGAGCAGGCCGTTAAAATTAATTAGCAATAAAGGTTCTCAGGCTGAGGAGAAAAGTGGAGTGGTTTTGTCATTAGTCACCCGAGTTTTGTTGAAGTGAAGCCGCCTAGAAATATCTGGGGTTCTTGTGGATTACATATTGGGCCTGTAGTTATTTGGAGCAATTCAGTCTTGGGTCTCCTGCCGTAGAGAACTCTCTGGGGGCCATTAATTCGGGAGCCATCACCCTTGTCCCGTAGACTATTCCAACTTGGAAGCGGTGTGTTTTGTCCACCCTCAGGTCACCGTTCGCATGAAGGTGGAGGAAGTGACTTCAGAGGAGGAGGTGACGTCGCCTTTTGCATTGCAGGATGTTCCTGGCTCCCAGACGTATCCTGGATCTCTCTTGCAGGAGTCAGTGGACTACAGAGATCCCCTAGAGCCACAGCATAAGCTGACTTGTGTCCCCAGGGAAGAAGATCAGCCCCCTTGGGAGATGGGTAATGATCTTGTAATTATATGTGAAATCCTTGGATTAGAACCAAGGGCCAGGTTAAGAACACAAGAAATGCCCTGCTGGATCAGACCAAGGGTCCATCCAGTCCAGCATTCTGTTCACACAGTGGCCAACCTGCCCTCGACCAGGAACCCACAAGCATGATACAAGTGCAACAGCACCCTCCCGCCCATGTTCCCCAGCAACTGGTGTACATAGGCATATCACCTCTGGTACTGGAGGTTCAAAGATCTAGGGCAGCCTTCCCCAATGTGTTGGCCTCCAGTTGTATTGGACTACAACCCCCAGCAGCCCCAGCAGCATGCCCTGTGATCATGATGATGGGAACTGTAGTCCAAAATGTTTGGAGGGCACCATGTTGGGGAAGGTTGATCTAGGGCTTTTCTTTCTACCGCAGGATTGGGCAACTTGTTGCCCTCCAGATGTTTTGGCTCACAACTCCCCATCAGCCCTAGCCAATATAGCCAATGGTGAGGGATCATGGGAGTTGTAGGCTAAAACATCTGGAGGGCCTCACGTTGTCCAGAGCTGTAGCCACTGGCTCAGGAATCTAGCTGAAGGAATGATACAAAAATAAAATATACAATAAAATATATAAAATGAATAACGTATTTTGTTTTATTCCTTCAGGAATCTAGCTGAAGGAATGATACAAAAATAAAATATAATATAAAATAAAATAATAAATATAAAAATAAATAAAATATAAATAAATACATAAATAAAAAAATAACAGAAATCACCCCCTTTTCTCAACCTTGTACTCCCAGTATTGGTCTTTGTTCAGGGCAAGTGATACCAGGAGTACACGGTTTCCACTTCTCCTAGTTGTTACTGCCTCTTAGCAATTACAGCACTATTCCTGTTCTCCAAAATTATCTATAATAAACATGTAGATAAGCCCTGCCCGGCTATGCTCATTAGGTGTTCTTGTGGTTCATTCTGGAGGCAGTGTCTGTTTCCTACCAGCTGCTGAACCATACCATTTCCTAATAATCTGCATGTGTGTGCAGAACAGTGCCAAGGGAGTGGTACAGAAGGAACTGCCCAGGGCTAACTGCAGATTGCGGTTTGCAGATGTGAACTTATATATGCTGAACTTGGTGGCTTCCAGATATATTGGACTACAACTCCCATCAGTGACCATGCAGCATACTGCTGGGGCTGCTGGTAGTTGTAGTCTAAGACATTTGGAGGCCGCCATGTTGGGGAAGGTTGCTCTGGACCTTTGAAGACCCAGGAAGCATGGCTGGTTGGGGCATGCTGGGAGTTGTAGTCCAACACATCTGGAGGGCACTAAGTTGGGCAAGGCTGGGCTAGCCGTATGTGGAGGTGCCCTGAGTTATTCTGGTGATGTAAATGTGGAGAAAACAATACCAGTGCTTTGCGTTTTACTTTTATCTCTGGTTGTTCATTGCTTTTGTTTTTTTTATCACATGTGCATCGCACTGTTCTGTCAGGGTTATCCCATTTTTATTCTCACAAGAGCTGTATGAGATAGGTCAGACTGAGAGACAGTCACTGATTTTCATTTGTTACGTTTTAAAAAATCCCATGCTCAGGGTGGCATGCGTAGTTCTTCCTCACCTCTCTTTATCTTCACAACAACTCTGCGAGGTAGATTAGGCTGAGAGATAGTGACTGGTCCAAGGTCACCCAGTGAGCTTCGTGGCTGAGTGAAGCTTTGTACTCAGGTCTCCATACTCCAAGTCCAACACTCCGTTGACTACATCACGCTGCCTTTCAATAGTTATTTGCTCAAGGCCGCCCAACAAGTAGGGATTTGAACTTGGGTCTCCCTGCTCTAAAACAAGTGTGGGTAGACTTCAGGCTTCCAGGATCTACTTTATTTTTTATTTTTTACTAGAACCTGGAAAACCACCAACTGGAGCCAGGGACAAAATAGTGGCTGGGAGATGGGTGGAGCTAGATGCAAAATGGTGGCTCAGGAGGCGGAGCCAGTTACCTACCTCACTCCTTGAACCATAGACTGGGATGATCTCCCTATATAAATACAAATCTACATCTGAGTTACTACAGATCAGGGATTCTGACAGTCTAATTTAGAAGGGTGGGGAGACAAACACTTTTGTCGCTACTGTTAAACAATTCGAAGTCGGAAACCCTTGCTGATATACTGCAAATCATCCAGTGATCTTCTTTCTACCCACACATGCTCTAAAACTTCCAACGCTCTATCAGTTAACAAAAGTTTCTCTCTCTCTCTCTTTCTGTCCTGCTGCTGTTTGCACATTTCCTGTTTGTGAATGTTTCCTCCTTTCAAGACTGTGGGATGTGCTTTGGATTTGCAAGAGATTTTATTTTAAAGGAGAAGTGTGGGTCAATGGAATGTTTGTTTTTGAGAGATTTGGAAGTAGGTAGAGCTTGTGTCAGGAAAAACAAACAAACAAATTGAATTATCTATTTTTGGGATGGATAAATAGGTAGAGAAGCACACAAAAAATGAAAAGTGTGCAGAGTAGAATGGCAGTGGAGTAATGGCTAGGATGAGGAACATCAGAGCATGACTAAACAAGCATAATGAGGAATATTGTGGAAATCTTAGGGCCTCTTTAATAAGCCCATAATCCATACCAAAAGTGGAATAGTACTCTGGAGAAGACATGTATGTTCAGGTACAAATTGTACAGAAAATAGCTGGTACAGACACATTCTGTTTTTTCTCTTCACACCTAATACCTTCCTTGCAAACGGAACCTTCATTGCAAATGTTCTTTGTCCCTTTGGGCTGCTCTGCCTTGGCCAGTTTCATGGGCTATTTCTTTCTTGAAGGGACAACCTGCTTGCAATAGTGTTTCAACTGGGATGCGAATATGCTCTTTCATACACAGGTATGCTTACAGGCTCAGGAAGCTCTTTAAGCAGGTTTGTTCAGGTTACACCTTGTAGTAATGCAAGCCCTTAACTGGTATGGGCTCTAACTGGTTTAGTGGGTTGGTGCTGGGATGCCTACCCAGACACTCCCGCCCCCCACCCCCAGGGCTGAACAGGGTATAGTCACAGACTTGTATCTAGACTTGCATATAGGGAACTTTTCCTGGTTTACTTTGGTGGGGGGAAACTCCGCTGAGACAAAATTGATAGCTGCTCATAGAAAACAACAGAGAAATCCAGGTTTTTAGCTTAGCTGTGATTAGGCAGTAATGCCCCATAGCAAGATAGGCAGAAGTTTCTCCTCTTATAAGCTCAGAACTTACTTTTTGTGGAAAACATAATTTCATAATTTCTAAACTTCTAAGAGTACAGCAGGTCAATGGAGCACAAGACTTCTGCAGGCAATTCAGCATTGGGTTTGGGATGGGAAGCTAAATTTGGCAATTTTTCTGTTCTGTAGAGGTTTGCTGCCGACAATGGGCAGCAAATCACCATTTTCTTTTTTCGCCACCACCACCAAATTTGTAGCGGGGTGGCAGCATGAGTGTGGCCTGCAGGGGTGGGGGAGAAAATGGCCCCCAGACCTCCCGAAATTGCTTACCCCTGAATTACATAATCATATGCCCCTTTTTGCTACTCCCCCCATCTCAACCCACACCTTCAGTGCAAATTATGGGGTTTGAATCCATTTTTTGATCTCTCTCTAATTACAGGCAGTCCCTTTGAGGATGTCCCATTGCCGGGAGTAATTTGAATGTGGTGATGGGAATATCATTTGGATTTATTTATTTTTAAATCTTAGGTGCCAGGATTACCAGCCGAGCTACTAATCACCGAGCTACTACTGAAGATTCCTTGGAGATCCCCAAGGATGCATGGGGGAATATGAGTGAGGCAATGTCCCCTGAGTGGGAGGAGGATAGGCTGCCTGGTGAGCAGGACGACTCCTCAGAAGATGAGCTTTCTACCCAAAGAAGAGGACCAAGAAAGGGTCTGATAGTCCTCCCGTCACAGACCATGGAGGCCAAGGCAGCACCAAAGGACACCGGAAGCCAGGCAAGGACATTCTTCTGGGCGGAAAAACCTCACCAGTGCCGAGAGTGTGGGGAGAGCTTCCGAGCAAAGCAAGAGCTCGCCTTGCACAAAGGGATCCACTGGCGGGAGCGGCCCTTCCCTTGCGCCATTTGCGGGAAGAGATTCACCCGGCTGTACCACCTGACCACCCACCTGAGGATCCACTCGGGCGAGAAGCCGTACCACTGCACTGAGTGTGGGAAGTGCTATGCGGACGCTTCCAACTTCTACAAGCACCAGAGGAGCCACGCAGCCCAGAAGCCCTACCAGTGTACGGAGTGCGGGAAAGCCTTTGGGGACCTGTCCAATTTTTATAAACACCAAAAGAGGCACCGAGGAGACAGGCCTTACATTTGTGACACGTGTGGAGACTGCTTCAGCAAGCAGAAGGATCTCCTCACTCACCAGAAGATTCACGAGGGGGGAAGAATATCCTGGCTATATTGACAGGAGGGTTGGGTGGAAACATGACTCATAAGCCGTCTCCTTGGAGGTGCCACAAGCCGGGCCCGAGAAGGACCCTGTGGTAGAACACGGTCTGGCCAACCAGAACCTGGCCCTGTCAGGGTAAAAATGGAGGGACCTGAAGTGGTGCTGTTGATTTGGCACATCGGGGGGTTCATGTCGTCCAAGCCCAGATAAAACGGGCGTGGGTGGAGCAGGAATGTGGGAGAGAGGTGAAGGAGTTTCAGCCACTCGGCAACACTACAGGGACTGTCCAGAGGAAAGCAGAGATGCATACACGCAGATGCCCACTGAGCATATGCTCCTGTTGTTTACCTCTCATTTATTCGGTGCTGGAGCACTGAAGTTGCAAATGTCTGATAGCAACCAGTCCAGGATGGATGCCTACAGCTTCTTTTCCATTGGCTCTCCAGAGTTACACACACGCACACACATATTTTAATGATATGAAAAGCAAATATTCTGGGACAATGAACAAAGACTAGGAGATGAAATTCTTAATGCTGTTGCCAACAGGTTTTGATATTCGGCCTTTGTGAGGAGCATAAGGGGATGCTGATGATAAAGGACAAGTTTTTTCCTCAGGTCATTAAAAAGAAAAGAATAAAAATAAAACATGTAAGTGTGCCATCATTCTGTACAGCATTTCTGTAAAATGGGGAATTCAAATATGCCAAACCATCATTTTGCTATTTGGGGTATCATGTTGAATGGAGCTGAAAAGATTTTGATTATTTTGTGGTGCTGTGCTGGTTGTCAATATGCCCCCCACCCCCATTTTTAAAAGTCCCAGCACTCGCTGGTTGCCTGGCAGCATTGGCAGGGTGATGCTTGAAGCTAAAATTATGCTGCACCCCTTGACCTCCACTGGCCAGAATAATACTAATAAGCAGTTCACATACATCATCTCAGCTGGGTGTACTGTAACATTGTTAAGGTTGGTCAGTATTGCTATCCCTGTATTGCAGATGTGAGTCTGAAACTGAAGGCTTGCCTAATGCAATCTGGTGAGTTCATGGTCAGAGCAAGATTTGAACTGGAGACTTGGTTCTCCACAATTTAGGGTGCAATCCTATGCATGTTTAGACAGGAGGTAGTCCTACAATTCCCAGCATTACCTAGCCAGCAGTGTTGGCCAGGGGGTGCTCGGAGCTGTAGGACTTTTTTTGCTGTCTAAGCATGCATAGGATTGTGCCCTTGGTCTCTTAAAGCTGCAGCCCTAGTAAGCAGCCTTATGAGGGACTAAGAGTCATTAAGCTCAGGGGGAAGTACTTCCAAGAAAACAAGCATAGTATTGCCTGGTTAGTCACTCCACTAGGTTGCAGGGGCTATCTGGGAGTAGAGAGTGAATTCTATAGAACTAAAGGTACCTAGGATCAAATGCGGTTGATCCTCTCCAAGTTTTTGTCAAATAGGATAGGTAAGCATCATGTCCAAGTATTATCCTCAGCTGGGAGCCTGTCCTGAAACTGGCTGCCTTGGTTATTCTCCCAGGCCTCCCCAAAACCCTTTTTCCTCATGAAGTCGTAGGCTGCAGTGGATGTGATTGGCATGCACCCAAACCACACTAAAGCAAATTGAGTTGGGCTGTGTAGCGCTTCGGTTACAGTTTATTTATTCCCAAGTGAGTTACCTGGGTTGGACTGCATGGAAGAGCAAATAGGTTGAGGCATATAAACAACTCAGGAGAAGCACCACTCCCTCTCCTACATCAAGTCTGCATTCTCATGGTGTATATTCAGGAAACGTCCTTCAGATGGCCTTGAGCTAACCGTTCACTGCTTTTTCTAGTTTTATGTTTCCATCTTCTCTGTGGTTTTGGGTTGATTTGGCCAATACTTTTCCTTGTCACTTCTTTGTTGCCACTTTGGCTTGAGGGCTCATAGTGTAGAAAACTGAGCTGGATCCAGACTTGGTTAGTTGCACTTAGTTCTCACAGAAATCAAGGGTTCTTAATTCATGACCAATTTTTCATGTTGACTTCATTGGGACGGAAGCACTGTGGAGAAAGGCCAGAGAAGAAAATGTCTGGGAGCTTGCAGATGGAGGGCTCCCGGAGCTACAAATCAAGGCATTGCGCAGCAATTTTGTCTTAACAGATTTTCCGTGGTTAAAAAAAAAGACAGGGAATGAGAAGGCACAGGAGGGTTACAAATGGAAGATTTTGTCCAGGCGTGTAAAATTTTGTGAATGAGGCGGTGTGGTGGCACGGTAAAAGCCTTATGTGGAAGCACTCTGTTTCTTTAACCATCTAGTGTACATGGCAAGATGGTCTAGTGTCCCTATTGCACAGCAACCTAACTGTTCAAGTGTCATCTATGAACACAGACTAGAATTATCCTCTGATGATCCAGTCTGCAAGGAGGAGATTGGAGTTTTCTTCCAGTTCTCACCTTTACCTCCACCTTCCAGTGTATGAGGAAAGAGCAGATAATAATTATTTTTTTGATACTTTGGGAACTCCACAGAGGCTGCTTCCAGACGAGGCTTTTATCACGCCTCCTCCCTGCCTCATTCATGGAAGGTTACAATCCAGATGGCATTGTCTTTTACTTCTGACCCTCCCAGGTTTGCTTATAGTTTCTTCCGTCTTTTCCCTTATTGAAGAAAATCCATTAAGAGAAAGCAATGGGACAGCTGCACAGTGCCTTCTGATCAGGGCTGGCCCTACCATTAGGTGGAGTGAGGCACTTGCCTCAGGTGGTAGATGCTAGGAGGCGGCAGCAAGAGGTTGGAAGAGAGAGCTGTGTGTGCCACACAGCTTGCCCTGTGCCCCCTAAGCAAACCAGCTGTATGGTGGAAGGTGCTGTTTGCACTGCCGGTACTGAAGAAACATTTAAGAGCTGGTCCAGTCAGCTTTTGTACATGGAATGGGAGGAAATACCATTTTGTCCTTTGCCTCAGGCAGCTTCTGATTGCTCCCTCCAGGAGCCATCTGGGAGCACCTACTGTCTGGAAATCTTTGTTTTGGACTGGAGGAGGGGTCCTCCCTGCATGTAACAGAGCCCTAACACAGCCCCACCTCCAAGCTGGTTCTCCTCCAGGGGGTTCCAAATCTATGTTTCTACAATCACATTCGATTGTGGAGCACATTTCAGAGCACAGAAACCGCACGTAGGGAAAGGCTTCGGCACTTTCACTTTGATGATTCTTTGGTCCAAATCCCCCCCCCAAGTAGCTTTTATTTTTAAAGCTTCAGAACTCTATTACTGATGTCTGCATGTAGTTATCGCCTGAGAAGTGCAGTCAGCTATGTGAAAGAAAAGAAAAAGAAAATGTGCAACAAATGTTTGGGTTTAGTGCCCTCTGGTGTCTAGGTCCAGAAATGACTAGCTATGATGCTCTTGTCCAATAGGAAGAATCTGAGACAGAATATGTTATGTGTTAACATGGTAAAATCTTTACAAATTAAACATTTGCAGAGTGATGCAGAGACTCACTATCTCACTAGAAGTGAAAAAAAATCTTGCAGGCACAGCTGGTCTTGGCCATGTAGCCCTTGTTCATCAGTCAGCCATTTAGCACCACCAGCCCCATCTTTGAGCCAGGCCTTTTCTTTAAGGAAGAACCTATGAACAGCAGTGTAGTGGTGGTGGGTCGCACCAGGGTGTCGCTCCGGCACTTTTTTTGAAGCCAGCCCCCAGTCGGGTCGCAGTCTGCTAGGGAAGGAGGAGGGAGCAGAGGGAGTCCAGGCGGCTGCCTCTTCGCTGCTGGCCAGACAAAGGGAGTGAGTGAGAGAGGGAGCCTGAGGGAGCTCTGCAGCCTCCTTTCACCCCCCTTCTCAGCTCTTGGCTTCTCCCCCTCCCCCCATCCCTGCTCCATGCCTGCGCGCCCGCATGCATGGAGCATGCATGGAGCATGCCCTCGTCTCCTGCAACACTGGCCACCTGCTCAGAGCTGGGGGTGGTGGGGGTGCTGCTGCTGCCGCCACCGCCACCACCATTTATTTATGAGGCAGGGCAGGTGGCTGGTTTGTGCCAGTTTTTAGGATTTATCACACAATCCTATGCATGTTTAGTCAGAAGTCGGTCCCACTATGTTCATTGCTGATTGGGCTTTCTCCCAGGTAAGTGTGCGTAGGACTGCAGCCTTAGCTGCCTTTCCAAGATCTCTGTAAATTTAATTCGAAATAAAGACCCATTGGATTGCACTGTTAATTACTGAACATTACTTTCTACAGTAAGCAGAATTGCCAAATGCAACCTGATCTGTCAGCTACACTTTTTGGTACAAAATTGGCATTTATCTGGGCAAACAAACCCTGGTGGAGGGAAGGGAAATGGGAAAAAATCAGTTGGGGGGAGAGGAGAAAGAAGGTGTGTGTGGTTCAATCCAGCTGGGTGTGCGGACATTTCTGTTGCGGGAGGGGAGAGAGATAATGAAGGAACTTAGGAAAGGCTAATGGGTAATATTGGGGCGCTAAAGGAGTGTGCAAGGGGGCTGTTTAAATGAGAAGGGATTTATTTATTTATTTATTTATTGCATTTCTATCCCGCCTTTTTTCCTCTTGCAAGGAACCCAAGGCGGCTTACATTATCCTCCTCCTCTCCATTTTATCCTCACAACAACAACCCTGTGAGGTAGGTTGGGCTGAGAGTCTGTGACTGGCTCAAAGTCACCCAGTGAGCTTCCATGGCTGAGTGGGGACTAGAACCCGGATCTCCAGGCTCCCAGTCCAACACTCTAGCCACTACACCACACTGGCTCTCTAATCTGGGATCTGTCCATGAAGGCTGAGTTGAGAGGTTGAAGCCTCCATAGAGTATCATATTTTGAAATCCTAAAACGTTTGTGTTTGAGTGAGTGAGTGGGTGAAAAAGATTAACACACCTGCATTTTTTTCTCAGACATCCAACTGAAATACCACTGCCTTACTTTCAGCTGCACTGCTTATGGATCCCAGTTGAATGCTGTATATCTCACAAGGTTGTACAATCTTAGAAGGGGTGTGGCTATGAGGGGGCGTGGCTGTGAGGGGCATGGCTGTGACTGTCACAAAGGGATCTTGCACTTCTGAATTTGCCACCTCACTACCGCCTATGAAACATAACAAAGTACCTCTGAGTGCGAACAGGGTGCCTTTTCCTCATTGATGAGCAGCTGTGGCTTGATCTGACATAGTTAGAATTAGGGATGGGCAGATTCCCTACCTTCCGGTCTGTGGGGCAATCCACCTGGGGGGGGGAGGTGATCCGTTCCCGCCCCCCCAGAATCCTCCGGAGCGGTTCTGCATCGGGAGGATTCCGCGGAGCTGCACTCCGGCTCCATACCATATCACTGGGAGGAATACAGCCGCAAATGGCATAGTGGATGCCACATGTGGCCGTAAAGCCCTGTTTTTGTTTTTTTTCCCTAAATAGAGCCATAAATGGCTGCAATTAGATTAAACTGAAGGCTTTATGGCCACAAGTGGTGTCCACTATGCCATTTGCATCTGTTTTTCCCCGTGATACAGTAATGGCGGCTGCCATTACCATATCGCCTGCGGTCCGGAGCCGGTGTGCTGTTCTGCATAGAATCCTCCTGTGAGCCGTTCTGCCGCGGATTCTGGAGTCCGGATTCTTTGGAATCCGGCTTCATTTGAGTCCGCGGAGGAATTCTCTGCCATCCATTGTTAGAATTAAGGAGCAGGGATCCTTTTAGTTACTGCTTCCACCTCCCTTGTATCAGCTGTGTGTTTTTTTAATTAAAAAATGAAAACTCGTGTACCACTGCTAAACCTTATGCCTGTGTACTAAACCTGACAGGACCCGCACACTTCCACCACTGCACCTCACACAGGGTAGCCCATCCTGT
This sequence comes from Heloderma suspectum, assembly GCF_057233095.1. Taxonomy (NCBI): domain Eukaryota; kingdom Metazoa; phylum Chordata; class Lepidosauria; order Squamata; family Helodermatidae; genus Heloderma; species Heloderma suspectum. The sequence continues at coordinate 86,161,838 of NC_139463.1, read as the reverse complement.
ATTTGAAGGGATTTTCTGTTTGAAGGGCTGTCCAGACCATGCTGGGTTGCAAGATGAAAAACCATCATATGGAAGAGTTGGGCCTTGAAGCTGCCCATCAACACTACCTGGACAGCAGACTGAGCAAAGCCCACAAATCACCTGGTCACAGTCTTCCACCCAATGGTGAGATGCACTGTACTTCTATTTAAATTACAATAATAATGTCTAAATTTGCATCTATACAGATAAATCAGGATATGCACATTTTATGCAAATTTGTGCCACCTTTTGGTGATGCGTTTCCTCTTTTTTGGCGATTTATAAGCAGCCCTCCTAACTGAGAGTAAAGAGTCAACCTTCAATAAATCAGCAAAAAGAGCTTATCTCCAACATTCATGTCAAGTAACTCGTTTCATACAGCATGCTATTTCAGGAAGATGAAGTATCTCTTTCCGCCCTTGGCGCTCTCTAACCTCTTTGCCTGACCAACCCTCACATAAACAGAGATCCAAACATGTGCAAGGTTTATTTATCTCAAGGCCAAAGCCACACTGTGCAGGGAGGGGTGTGGGGTTGTCCTAAGCATTCTTCAAGAGGTTTAAAGGTTTCTGACTGACTTCACCAGTCGGACTTCACCAGACGGTCGACACCAAAATCAGATTGACTACATCCTTTGTAGCCAAAGGTGGCGGACATCTATGCAGTTGGTAAAAACAAGACCTGGAGCTGGTTGTAGTTCAGATCACGAACTTCTTATTGCACAATTTAGAATCAGTCTAAAGAGAACAGGGAAGACCCACAGATCCGTTAGATATGAGCTCACTAATATTCCTCATGAATATGCAGTGGAGGTGAAGAATAGATTTAAGGGACTAGATTTAGTAGATAGGGTCCTGGAAGAACTATGGACAGAAGTTCGCAACATTGTTCAGGAGGCAGCAACAAAAAACATCCCAAAGAAAAAGAAAACCAAGAAGGCAAGATGTCTGTCTGCTGAGACACTGGAAGCAGCCCAAGAAAGAAGGAAAGCAAAAGGCAACAGTGATCGGGGGAGATATGCCCAATTAAATGCAAAATTCCAGAGGTTAGCCAGAAGAGATAAGGAATTATTTTTAAACAAGCAATGCGCGGAAGTGGAAGAAGATAATAGAATAGGAAGGACAAGAGACCTCTTCCAGAACATTAGAAACATCGGAGGTAAATTCCAGGCAAAAATGGGTATGATCAAAAACAAAGATGGCAAGGACCTAACAGAAGCAGAAGAGATCAAGCAAAGGTGGCAAGAATATACGGAAGATCTGTATAGGAAGGATAATAATATTGGGGATAGATTTGACGGTGTGGTCAGTGAGCTAGAGCCAGACATCCTGAAGAGTGAGGTGGAATGGGCCTTAAGAAGCATTGCTAATAACAAGGCAGCAGGAGATGACGGTATCCCAGCTGAACTGTTTAAAATCTTGCAAGATGATGCTGTCAAGGTGATGCCTGCCATATGCCAGCAAATTTGGAAAACACAAGAATGGCCAACAGATTGGAAAAAATCAACTTATATCCCCATACCAAAAAAGGGAAGCACCAAAGAATGTTCAAACTATCGAACAGTGACACTTATTTCACATGCCAGTAAGGTAATGCTCAAGATCTTGTAAGGTAGACTCCAGCAATTCATGGAATGAGAATTGCCAGATGTACAAGCTGGGTTTAGAAAAGGCAGAGGAACTAGAGACCAAATTGCCAATATCCGCTGGATAATGGAGAAAGCCAGGGAGTTTCAGAAAAACATCTATTTCTGTTTTATTGACTATTCTAAAGCCTTTGACTGTGTGGATCATAACAAATTGTAGCAAGTTCTTGGTGGTATGGGGATACCAAGTCATCTTGTCTGCCTCCTGATGAATCTGTATAACAACCAAGTAGCAACCGTAGGAACAGACCATGGAACAACGGACTGGTTTAAGATTGGGAAAGGAGTATGGCAGGGTTGTATACTCTCACCCTACCTATTCAACCTGTACGCAGAACACATCATGCGACGTGCTGGGCTTGATGAAGCCAAGGCTGGAGTTAAAATTGCTGGAAGAAACATTAACAATCTCCGATAAGTAGATGATACCACTTTGATGGCTGAAAGCGAGGAGGAGCTGAGGAACCTCATGACGAGGGTGAAAGAAGAAAGTGCAAAAGCTGGGTTGCAGTTAAACCTCAAAAAAACCAAGATTATGGCAACCAGCTTGATTGATAACTGGCAAATAGAGGGAGAAAATGTGGAGGCAGTGACAGACTTTCTCTTTCTAGGTGCAAAGATTACTGCAGACGCCGACTGCAGCCAGGAAATCAGAAGACGTTTACTTCTTGGGAGGAGAGCAATGACAAATCTTGATAAAATAGTGAAGAGCAGAGACATCACACTGACAACAAAGGTCTGCATAGTTAAAGCAATGGTATTCCCCGTAGTAACCTATGGCTGCGAGAGCTGGACCATAAAGAAGGCTGAGTGAAGGAAGATAGATGCTTTTGAACTGTGGTGCTGGAGGAAAATTCTGAGAGTGCCTTGGACTGCAAGAAGATCAAACCAGTCCATACTCCAGGAAATCAAGCCAGACTGCTCACTTGAGGGAATGATATTAAAGGCAAAACTGAAGTACTTTGGCCACATAATGAGAAGACAGGATACCCTGGAGAAGGTGCTGATGCTAGGGAAAGTGGAAAGCAAAAGGAAGAGGGGCCGACCAAGGGCAAGATGGATGGATGATATTCTGGAGGTGACAGACTCGACCTTGGGGGAGCTGGGGGTGGCAACGGCTGACAGGAAACTCTGGCGTGGGCTGGTCCATGAAGTCACGAAGAGTCGGAAGCGACTGAATGAATAAACAACAACAACGACTGAGCTGGGAGAAGTAGGGGACTCAGGGAGTACAAATGAGAAGAGAGGCTGAGAAGGATCAGCCTGAAGACCTAGTCCTGCTCCCCAATGAACATTGTCTGGCTTCTTTGTAAGTTAAAGGAAGAGATTGGATGGAGTGAAAGGGTGACATCTTTGCATGCAAGTGGGGGAAGGGGCTGGGCAGACGCCCCCCATCTGGCTTCTCTGGGCACCTGCCCAGCCCCTGCCCCTACTCATGTGCACCTGGACCTGTGTTCGTGCTCCCTGCCACTCACTGAGCCACCCACATTCACCTGGCCGGCCTCGGCAAGCTCTGCGATCGCCATTTTTTAAAAAATAAAATGGCAATTGTGAAAATGCTCATATTTGCATATATACAAAATGGGGCCTTGAATCACCCATATGCACAATATTACAGGTGTTTGCTTGCCTGTAATCTTGCGTATACGGGCCATTCATGGCCCCATTTTGCATGTATGCAAGTGTGCGCGTTTTTGCAAATGCTCATATTTGCCCAAATGCAAAATGGGGCTGTGAATAGCCCATATAAGCAAGATTACAGACAAGGAAATGCCTGTAATCTTGCTTATATGGGCTATTCACAGCCTTGTTTTGCATATATGCAAATATGTGCGTTTTCGTGATCGCCATTCTTTCCCGAAAAATGGTGATCGCGGAGCTTGATGCCACCACCCGGATGAGTAAGGGCGGCTTGGTGAGTGCGGGCAGGGGGCGACTAGGGGCAGGGGCTCGGTGAGTGCAGCTTGGGGGTGCAGGGGTGTGTGTGGTTCCCGCTGGATTCCTGGATGGAATCAGGAGTCCGCACCATCCTTAGTTGTGGGAAGCTGGGTTACCAAAGACATGTAAAAGAGAGCATGTGCAGAACTTGTACTGGACTGACAGGGAAAGCCTCTGAAGGCAGAGGGGAATTACTTAAAAAGAGGGTTGTATTTGTATCTTTGCAAGTTATATTCAGACACTGTGCTGCTTCAGAGGGATGCTAATTTACTTTGGGTGAAGTCCCATAGAAAGATGAGAAGTGAACACTGAATGGTGAGGAGATACTTTTGGGGGATTTCCTTATGTGTCCCCTGCCCTTGAGTTACTTTTCTAATCAAAGAGGGCAAAGCATTTTTGGTTGGAATTGGGTGAAACTGGGGTCAACTCTGGGTGTTTCTAGATGTGGGTTTTAGCATGCCATCACCCTGCCTCATTTATGGAAATGTATGGGGCTCCAGATATTGTTGTCTTCCCTCCTATGTTTCCCCACCACTTCTTCCATCTTTTTTCTTTCCCCCATTAAGGAGAAAAAGATGGAATAACTCCACAATGTGTTGTTTTACTTGGCAGCATTAGGAGCTGTCTGTCTGGAAGCACCCTCTGTTGATCTTAGTGGAATCTGAGGCAGAATCAGTGGTTGTGCTGCCTGCTTTAGGAGACATTTGCTTCCAAAGTGCTGAGTTTGTACATGTGTAAATGAACAGATATTGCAAAGAAAGCATGACTATCCAGTGCTGTCTTTCATTACAAGGAAACACAGCTGTAAAGAGGCTGTCCCTTGGGCTTCCTACTACTTGGGGAGCTGGGCGAGTATTATCATCTTTCCTTAACAGTGTTACCATTGTAACTCACTGTCTTTCTTCAGCTAAATGTTGCTGCACTGTGTGTGCTCTTGCAGGTGTTCTGTCCACAGCTGCCTGGTGTTTGGATATAGATTTAGAGATATGCGGCATTCCAGGTGAGTCTGTGGGCCAAACTAAGCACTGATTCTGCGGTGCTGCATTATGAGCATTAGCAAGGCAGAATTTTCCTTCCTCTCGTCTAATATGACAACAGCATCTAGCACTGATTCAGTTTACAGCAGAGAGTGGAATTAATGGGTTGTATCCAATGCTAGCCCTACTTAAACTAGACCCATTGAAATGAATGAGGCCTAAGTGCAACAACGTTAGATACAGCCCAAGCTCTCCCACATGCATCCCCAGTAAAGCTTTAAGAGACTCTTCATTCATTCATTTGCTCTTCTGCCCCCCAGGAACAACAGAATATCATGGCCAATTCAACAAAGACAAGAAGGCACAGACAAGGAATGGTAGGTGTATTACCTCTGAAGTGCATTCTGTTGAGAGAGAGAGAGGCTGTCTTTACACGAGGCATTTATAGTGCACTCGTGACTGGCCACCCACGGGAGTTTGTGGGCCGTTACATGACACCATCGTTATCCAGAGCTCCTCCTGCGCTATCCTTGTCAAAAAGTGTAGTTAAAAAAACAAACAGTTTAAAGGTGCAATCCTATGCAAATTTAGACAGAAAAAAGGCCTACAACGCCCAGCATGCCCCAGCCAGCATGGCCAGCTGGGGCATTCTGGGAGTTGTAGGCCTTTTTTTCTGTCTACACTTGCATAGGAATGAGCCCTAAGCGAGGTATTTAAATACAATGGGGTGCACCACCATTTTTCAGCCACTAGATAGAGGAGTTTTCATTGAAAGATATACGGGCTGGTGAGAAAGGGCGTTTGGTCGTTTTCCTTGTCCAATGAGCCAATTCTTATCATGCCACAGAGATGGAAGAAGATGCTCCGGGGGGCTCCCAGATTTTCTTTTAATGTAGAGATGTCCAGAGAGAGTGAGATCTCTAGTTGCCTTTATATCCCATATTTTCTAGCGAGCCAAAAAAAATAAATGTATACACACTGTACAAAGTGCATCCCGAATGTTTGCACACATTTTTATGGCACTCCAGTGGTGAAGTTCCCAAACCTGACTGCCAGTGGATACATGTCTGCAGGGCAGCCTTCCCCAACCTGGTGCCCTCTAGATGTTTTGGACTTCAACTTCCATCAGTCCCAGCCAGCATGGCCAACACTTGGGAATCCTGGGAGTTGTAGTCCAGAACATCTGGAAGGCACCAGGTTGGGAAAGGCTGTTCTACTACTTTTTTGTCTTCTCTTTGATTACGCTTCAGATCATCATAGATTGGGGGGTCAGTGGTGAGATTGATATGGTCAAGGAGTCCAATAGATTCCAAGTGGGACCTGCAACAAAATGTTGCAGTGTGGAAGTGCTCCTTTTCAGGGTTCCAACCAGCCAGCCAGCTATGCCCTTTTCCAGCATACTCCATTCCATTCCCCCCCCCTTGGTTTTCCATCCACCCTCCCCCTGCCCACCTCATTGGGCTATTTTGGATTTTTTTTTTTACCCCACTAAACATTTTTTCCTAACTTTTTTTGTAATTCTGCCAATCTCTGTGTGTATCAGCTAGAGTCGAGCTAAACAAATTTGATAGCTGACCTGGAGATGCTCCAGGAATTACAAGGCTGGCAATTCCTTGAGCTGGTCTTAACTTGATGTATGGTTAAATGTTTTCTGTAAGTGTTTCTGGTTGTCACTGAGCCCAGGTAACTATATTTGCTCCAACAGCAATGGCAGAAACACTGGAAAGGAAAAGTGACCTCCAAGCAGTGAGTGAGTGGCTTTGATCTTGTAGGCCTTAATTGTAAAAAAAGATTTAGACAAGCAGAAGTCCTGCATTCATAGCAAATTCCATAAGCATTTAACAGAGAGCATTCATTTTTGTCCAAATTGACCTGACTGCTGAAAAATAAACGTTGAGCTGTGGTGGCTGGTGACTCCAGTCCCCGAGGGGCGGTGGATCCATTCTGGGCTTAAACGCCACCAGCCAAATCTCTAAAGGTGCTATCCAATGTGCTGAACCTTATCCCTTGGATAGCACCTTTAGAGTTTTGGCTGGTTATAACTAAAGCCCTGGATGGAGTCAAGGCCCCTCCAAAACTGGAGTCACCAGCCACCACTGACATTGACACTATTCAAACAGCAAGACTACAAATGCTATAAATGTTTTGAGTCGAATGTCAGTGTTCCAGGTTTGCATCATGATGGGCAGAGCAAACCTATACTCATGGTTCTGCTGGGTCACAGATACGCCACTGCTATGTCAGCAGAATGACTGCTTGTTGTGCAGCTGGCATAACCATGGCGTAAGATTGCTCAACGGAATGTTGTTTTAGTCAAACCATTTTGATCGTGTGTTTGCACAATACACATAAAATATGCCACACTTTCTCTGTTTGATCGGGCCTAGCCGTACCTCTCTATGTCTGGATTCTCCGCTCCATAGTGATGCTTCTCCTCCTGGTCTCATCATATATCTTCAGCAGCATTTTGGAGAAGTGTTGTTGAAGCTCGGTCTGAACACACAACTCCTGAAACTCCCAAGAGAAGTAGAACAACACTTTGTGGCCTGAATCTGCCATGGTTTGCCTGAGCATGGATCTCAGTTCAGTACATACGTTACTACTATAGTGTGGGGACGACAATGACAGATGTTTTAGGTGTGGGGCTGAATTGTCCCCCACCAGGCCCTCTGCAAGGAGGATGACATCAGTGGGCATGGCTATACCCCCCATCTCATTTTGACTTTCTCTGTGCTGAGAGAGAGATCGAGTAAGGGTCTTGGCTAGTGCTGGGAGAAGCAGCCACCTGTCCAAGCACTGGCCAAGTCACAGGCTATAGGACCCGTGAGTGTACTGCACATTGTCCGGGGGGGGGGGAGCACATGCTATGCCATCGGACCCAGATGGCACTGGGATAAGTGGCTCCTCCCAGCACCAACTGAGTACCCTGTTGCCTGCACCCCTGGTGTCATCTCTAGTCCATGGTAGGAGAGTAGCACACAGGTGAATTGCCAATGTAATCTCAGATCGCAAATCAGAGATAACTGGCGGGGATTCCTTCATGGGGTGGGCTCTCGAGTAATGGATCAGGCATCTACTCAAATGGACAGGGAACAACTTTTAAAAACACGCAAGGAATTGAACAACATAGTAGTGGCATATGTACATCTTGGGAATCAGGGCATATCTAGGCCTATAGCTTTGTTCCTTTGTAAGATGCTTAAACGGCATTGGCCCTGTTCAGACGCACATTGGGGAAGGGTGGTTAGGCAACCATGGTGCACGGTGGTTACCGCTAACCATGGCAAGTGCTACTGCCACACATGCAGGTAACCATGTTTCACAACATGGTTGGACTAACCATTCTCTAACCACCCTCCCTCCCACTGGATGGGGGGCCATGCATCCCAGTGCCCTTTGCACTGTCAACCATTTTGATGCTTGGCGGCTACTCCTTCTTTGGCTGCTCTTGCTGCGGAGCTCTATGGCAGCTCTCAGTTAACCACGGAGGCTGTTCAGACATTATGCTAAGCCATGGTAGAGCCCACTAACCATCTTGCAGCAAGTGGTTAGTGAATGTGGTTAGACCATGGTTAATAAACCACCATGTTTGGGAGAGACACCTGTTCAGACATCACACTAAGCCAACATGGTTAGCTCAAAACTCCTAACCGTCATGGCTTAGCATGCTGTCTGAACAGGGCTATTGTAACTGAACTTATTTGAGGCAGAAGCCTATATGAACTTGCCAGAAGAGTTTGCTTCTGAGAAATAATAAGAAAGTGAGAAGCATAGCTGGCTACTTAAAGCAACAGGCCCAACTGGAAATCTAGACACAGAAAGGGACAATTGTTGTTCACCACTAATTCCTTGAAATTATAATGGTCTTCCACATTTCTACTACATGTCCTATCAGATGCAGAATTATATCTTGGGATGTATCAGAATGGAATGGAAAATATATTTCCATAACTCTTATAGCATGCTGAGGAGTGGATTCAGGCTGATACCATGTCTGTGTTGAAACGATCATGTGATTGCTTCACTTCAGTTTCATAGTCCAACCTACTTTGCCACAATAAAGATTCTACATGTGGCTTGTCAATGACACCGACGACAACATGAGATGAACTGCAGTACACCAATACAAGCAAACACATATTTTATGACAAGCCCAATTCTTGCCCATGTCCTCTCAACCCAGACACTCCTACACAGAACTGGCCAAGAGTCATTCTGGTATTCTGACTCAACACTTGCAGTGTTGCCAACATTTCAGCTGGCCCCTGTGGATGTGCCTTCAACAGCAGCATGATTTGTTTCAATTAGCAGCTGTGAAAAACGAACCTCAGAGTTGGTACAAGGTACAAGAAAAGGCTAGGCAATCTTTCCCCACACCTGGAACTGTCCATATGTGTAGAACTACAACTCCCATCATCCCTCACCATTGGCCATGCTGGCTGGGGCTGATGTGAATTATAGGCCAAAGAGCTGGAGGCACCAGGTTGGGGAAGACTGCACTATAGTGGAGATGGGGAATGTGTGGCTCTCTAGATGTCATTGGACTGCAACTCCCATCATCAGCTATGCTGGCTGGGGCTGATGAGAGTTGAAATCCAGCAACATTTGGAGGGCCACACTTTCTCTAGCCCTCTAATATGTTATGTGAAACAAAATGTAGCTGCCCTCCCATTGTTCTAATCCAGATGAAACCCCGTACAGTTGTCCCTCATAGAAAGTAGCTTTTCTTCAGCCACTTACAGTTCATCAGAGCTTCCATTTCAGGCTTACCTCCAAATATATCAAATCATGTTCTGGTAGAATGAGTTTATTTAAAGAGATTGCAGGCTGGGTGTGAGAGAGTCACTGTGCGTGCTGTGGCTCCTAACCCATGTGACTTGTTCCACCAGTGCAGAGAACCACATTGCTGTTTTGGAAGGCCTCTCTCCACATAACCTTACTGGAAGGGCTGACGTTGAAACTGATGTGTAACGTGCACTTCTAGACAGCTATTTATATATGCCTTAGGGTGTAGTCCTATACATGTTTAGACAGAAAAAGGTTCTACAACTCCCAGCATTCCCCTGCAAGCATAGCCAAAAGTTGTAGGACTTCTTGGGTAAGATCTAACCCAAGTCCTGCTTAGAGTAGACCCATTGAAATGAGTGGGATTTAAGTAAGCCATAACTAAGCGAAGTCCCATTCATTTCATCGATCCACTCTAAGTAGGAATTAGGTTAGATTTTACTCCTTTTCTGTCAAAACATCCGTAGATTTGTGCTGTTAAATATATAATACTTGCCCCATGTTTGCATTTTCCCCACTGAGCTCCAACCAGCAACATACTCAAGATTGCTTAAAGTGCAATCCTATGCATGTCTGCTCAGAACTAAACCCTACTGAGGTCAATGAGACTTACCCCCAGCTAAGTGTGCATAGGATTGTAGCCTAATGCATAGGTCTCTATGAACACCCTTTAATCACCATTTCATACAGTGAGGGTGATCAAAGAGTGGTAAAATGACGGACCTTCTACCCTTCCATTGCTTATGGGTGGAATGTAATACTCTCATCAGTGTTAGGCCATGTGTATGCTACAGGGAATGTTCAAAATTTGGCAGTTCTCAACTTTAACATGTGAATGTTAAGAATTTCTGGATGACTATGATGAATGTCCAAAAATTGTAGCAATGCCATCAACCACAGTCCCAGCACCCACGGCAACACTGCCGACTCCCACCAATCACTGTGCAGTATGCCAGTGACACCCTTTCCTTAGCCATGCATGAAAGGAACAAATCTATGCACAGAGATGGTGGGATGCCTCCGTGACATCAACCCCACCACATGAATGAGGTACAATCCAAAAGAAACAAAACAAAACACAATGGGTTGTATCCAAGGCTGGCCATCCTCCAGCAGAATGGAAACTTCTGGTGGAACAGATTCCCCCCTTACAACCCCCTGTGCAAGCCCCAGATCTGTTTGAGAGGGTGGAGGTTTAGGGTGTGCACAGTGGCTGCATGGAAAAGAACCAAGGGAAGTCCCATTACAGGAGTGGAAGTCTAACTGCATGATGTTGGATTTAACCCAATATCCTTCCCAATGTGAACAGTGTAGCGCATCAACGTACCCCCAGATGAGAACATGCCCAGGAGCATAATTTCCAGTTAAGGAGAGGCTAGCAAGGCCTTTCCTGTCTCCGGTAGCGAGCCCTCCCTGTCACGCTTCACTCATTTTTTTTTTAAGCTTCCTTAAGAAAAAATCCCCCATCCCAATTCTGAGGGGAGCCTGACCATAACAACACCAAATTACAATTCACAGGGCTCTTTAGGGAAAAGCCACAAATATGTCCTTTGTGATCATGGATAGGAAGCATGATGCTCTAGACTCTAGAGTGTCTGTCAGTGGAGGCTGGTGGCTCCGATTTTGGTAGGGCTGTGAATCCATTTTGGGTCATCCATTTTAGTCAGAACCAGCCAGAATTCTAAAGGAGCTCTCTAAGGTGCCGAACCTATTTTGGGGATAGGGTGCAGCACCTTGAATAACTCCTTCAGAGTTCTGACTAAAATCCAGAATGGAATCTCAATCCCACCGCAATTCGAGCCATCAGCCTCCACTGGTATCTGTGCACTAACTATACTTCTCATTGTGATCACTGTCCCCAACCCTTCTGCCAATGACAGCTGCCTGCCCATTGTGAGTGGGTTGTGTTGGTGTCTATACCTGCCTATGGATCTTAGGCTGTGTCTTTATTCATCTCTTTAATAAGGGATTGTCTGATTTGACCAATTCTTGGCGGCATAGTGCAGCTAATACTTCTTTTAAACATAAGTTTTGGTAATGTCCCATAGTTGCTTCTTTTGGGCAGGAGGTTATTATACAGATAAATGTACTGGAACAGTCTTAATATTAATTGAAGTGCACACTCTTTTAGTTATTTACGTGCTTCATGGAAATAAATGAATGGCCACTGTAAATGGATCCTCTGTGCCCTCTTGACAGCTAGAAGACTGATATTACAACTTTGGAAGGACAAACGCTTGCCTCCTATAATGCAATGGGTGGAGGACCTTATAATGCTTTCAGCATTTGAACGGGTGGCATATAGATGCCACCTTCAGATGGATATTTATTTTGATTTATGGTCCACTTTTGTTGAAACCTATGTATAATTGCTAGTAAGTTTCATATTCATATATGTACATTTCATATGTATTAATTGCTATGGATATATACAAATTCATGTATGTATATTAAAAAAACCTGAAAAAATAAAAAGATGGGGGAGTGGACGACTGGAGCAGGAATTTCTAATGCCTCACCCATTCTGTTCCTGGCCAGTTCAGCCAGGGAGGCAGTGTGATTCACACTACTCCTTTAGCTTTTGAAAGTTACCCTGGGCATGCACTGGTCATCCCATTGGACACTGGGAAGCATTTTTTTAATGCCCTCCAATTGGTAATGGATGGGCATCTTTTTCACCTTCTCTGGGCTAGCACTTTAGGGATAGCGCAGGGAATGCAGGCTATATATAGTTGTCACAACTTTGGCAGGTAAAAAGGAAAAAGGAGTAAAAGGCCCATAGCTGCTGATGAAAGATGGACAGATAATTAGAAGCATTGGGGTTGTCTGGGGACCACCCAGCAGATTTTGGGCCACTGCTGGAATTGAACTAGCAGGGTTAAGGCTCCAGCTTGAGCAGATTCTCTGAGGGGCCGAATGCAGCATGGACTGCCAGCCCTGCTCCTTGGATGAGGTTGACAAGGTGAATGAGATGGCCTTTGCCCCACTCCAAATATTGATATGCTTATGTCTGTATATAAATAGAGTTGTGGCCAAGATATAACCCAAGACCTGGGTCTGTCTCTTTTTTTTCCAACTTCAAACATGCTTTGCATATGTTGCTAACTGTGACAAAACTACAACAATCTATTTCCCCCTTTTAAAAACTTTGTGGCTTGAGTCTATGGAATTCCTGCCACAATTTTTAACAAAGTTCTAAATTAGATTTCACAAATAGGAAATTTCCCTAAACCGAAATCTAGCCAAAAGGAGCCTTCCTTTGCTTTCAGCTATTCCTGCTGCTTCTGGCTTCTAGGGTGATTCTGTTTCAACAACTCTTGCTGACGTCCCCTTTGATCAGACCAAACATGGGTGGGGGGTGCTGTTGCGCTCATGTCCTGCTTGTGGGTTCTTGGTTGACAGCTGGTTGGTGTGAACAGAATGCTGGACTAGATGGACCCTTGATCTGATCCAGCGTAGCTTTTCTTATGTTCTTATGTTCTTATGATCAGAATGGAAGTCTGTAGGCAGGCTTAGTTTCAGGTGCTCTATGTGTAATAATAACTGTAAAGCAGAAATGTTCAGAGAAACTTCACTGTTGGGTTCTGAAAGGAAAAGGCATGTTTTTCAATTGATGAGCAAATTGCAAAAGAAAAATATACACAGAAAAAAAGTTTCCAGAGTGCTTATTTCACAGAGACACACAGAAGTGCACCTTATGAGAATGGAATGCTTGCTGCAGATCTACTTGTTAAATCATCTTTTCAAAGTCAAAGCCTCCAGTTCCACTTACAGCATCTGATGAAGTGGGCTGTAACCCATGAAAGCTCATGCTACTTTATTAATCCATCTGAACAATTAAAAGTTAGTCTATATTTCTGCTACACTTAAACCTTGAATTTGTAAATAGGGTTATGTCCACATGGTTTCCAGTGCTCCCACCTTGTCTAATCACAGTGCACACATGGGAGTGTGGGAATTGTCCCTAAAGGGCAGTTCACCTTTTCCAGAGACATTTTCAGAATAAATACCATCAGCAACATCACATTGTTATTAGAACTGGCTGGATTTATCCTTTGAGTCGCTTCACATAAGATCATAAACGGGCTCACAAGCTAGTGCGATTCACAATAACAGGTGTGAAAGCTACATGCATGTTTTGAATGAGGTTTTCCCCTCATATAAGGTAGCAAAGGCTTGGTCTTTGTCTGGCTTTTCTTGTTCTCACCTGAATATTTCCAAAAGACAAAAACATATTCAGAACGGTACATATATACTCACCCATTTGATCCTGATGTTCTGCAAAATAGCGATAAACCAAAATCCCATCATAATTTTGAAGTATTATAGACAACTATTTCATGGAGGTTGGTAATTTATAATCTAGATGACTAAATCCTGTCCTGAAGTATAATATTTATAATTCCTTCCTGTTCCTAGTCCTAACAGGAACTTACCTTGGGTCATTCTTTCCTGCTCTTCAGGGGATTTCTCCTTGGATTTCTCCTTCTCTAGGAGAGGGAGAGCGAAATTCAATACATACTTATAGGTGGAATGGCTGTTATATCCAATTTTATGATTATGAGAACAGGACCAACAGATGGCAACTGTCAGTGTCTCTGTAAAGTGGGTGTGAGAAATAGGGATGTATGAGAATTTCGTTTCAGTTTGCAAATACTCAAAAATGCCCCGTTTGCAGTCCCAAATGCAAACACGAAGAAGAGCACATGTTCTTCGTAAATGTTTGCAAATTCTCGAATTTGTATTTGGAAAATGTGTACTTGAAAAATGCACAACTCTTTTCAACCTGCACAACTTTCTCAAAATATGCAAAGTTCGAAAAAAATGCACAGCATTCTCAAACTGTGCAACTTTCCCCCTTTGAATGAACTGAAAAACAGGTTGCAAACGAGAATGGGAGCAACCGAAACTGAGTTTTGAAGTACAGTTCAGAGAATTTCAGCAAGTTTGAGCCTCCTGGATCTCCCATCCCTATTTGGACACCATCAGGGCCTAAATGGGTAAAAGGCAGGGTAGCAGTGAGCTGCTATTGATAGCAGGAACATTCTACCCTTGCAGAAAAACAGAGGCAGTTCAAAACGATCCTCTCTCTCCTCCCCAGTCTTTGAAAACTGGTCACGTATTGGGAATCTAGCCTGTCACTTGCTTCTGTTCATTTTGGGGGTGTTAGGAGATAATTGGGCATTCAAGATATATACCTAATCCCCCCCTCGCAGCACACACACACAAGCCTGTCAGAGCCAGACCATGGGCAGTGTGCTGAAGAGGGTCAGAAACCAGAAACTGGGGGGCAGGACCAAAGGAGAATCAAGATCAGAGGGCAATGGCTAGCCTGGGTGGGTGGAGCCATGCCAGATCTGGAAGGTTCTTCTCTGACAGGCTGCAGTTACATGGTTCATCACATGGGACACTGGTAAGCAGTTCCTTACACAGCAGTGATGAGAGTGCCCCCTTCACCACTCAAAAATATGGGGGAGAGAAATGGTCTTGAAGCTAGACTAAAGATAGAGTGAATATCTGAAGCACAGAAACTTGACAATGAGCAGCTCACTTGAATTAGTAGAGCAGTCCTAATTTGCGGAGGATGCAGCCTTTCAAGCTCACTCCTTAAACTGGGGCTCCCATCCTGCCTCCACCATTTATAGCCAGTTCCACCACTGTGCCATTCAGGAGGGTCCACATGAGGCTGTGTGGAGCTTATTTGCACCCGAGACGGTGGATGTGCCTGTGGCTAAGGCAGCCAGGTACACTGCTCTGCTGCCCTCGATGGCTGGTTATCCCCTTCACTTCCCCAAGATGAGGATTTTTTTTTTTTAAATTGGAGATCGTGGGGAGAACAAGCAGAGATGTGGGGGAGTAGAGGAGGTGGGAAGAATTTGGCCTGCTCAAAAGTTTAGGTTGGACACGAAAGAACGAGTTTGACTTGGACACTGAACAGCCACATTAATTTGCGAGTTGATGCTTGCAGATGATCATATATCCAGCAGCCAGGGCTGTACCTGCAGAGCTGTCTTTAAAGAGCAGTAATCAGGCCCATCAGCTGTTCAGGGGGAGAGCAGGATGGCTGTACTTAGTTCCCTTCTTCTCTCCTTCCTGAACAGCCAGTAAGTCACATTTTGAAGAAAACTCTGTGGAAATGGCCCTGGCTGCTATGTGTGTATACAGTTTTACTGGGGGTCATCTCACCTCTATGCTAGTCACTCCCGACTGAAAAACAAGCAACTGGGTCACTGCATCACAAAAGGAGATGCTCCTCATCTAACACAACTGTGTACAGGGGGAAAGTATGCCTGTCTGTCTGTGTGTAAGAATCCTGGCTGAAAATGGAACAGGTTGTTCTGTTTTACAATTGTGAAGAATAACCAGGCAACATAATTAGAGCTGGAAAAAAAACCTTTGTGCTCTGCTTTTGGAGATCAGTGAGTAGGGAATTTAAGTTCTATTTCTCATGGCAATGTGTATATGTATATTAAACTCTCTTCAGCTCTGTGAAGATCAGGGGTGAGAAACTTTGGGCCCGTAGGAGGGCCACCCCCCCCCTTAGGCAACAACAAAGAAACTGGCTTGAAAACAAGCTAAATTTGTCCTTATTAAGCCTCCATAGTGGTTTGCCACTGAATTTTGCTCAAGCTAAACACAGTAAGATAAATTCTTCAAAGTGCATTAATAAAAACCTCACAGGAGGTAAGTGAATACTACCTCAAAATAGATTTCAGGCTTATTAGAACATAACCACAATGCTACAGACAAACATCTATTTTGAAGTATCCCCTCACCTCTTCCTTCCTTTGAGGTTTTTGTTAATATCTTTTAATATGTTCACTTAACAAATATGTTTAGATTTGGCAGATACATTCTCCACAAACTCATCTCTGTCCGTTATGTGGTCATTGCGTCTACAGTTGAGATGGGTATCAGATCATGACCTAAAGGTCAGACATAACACAACTGCAAGAGCTACATAATAATGAAACGAAAAGGTGTGGCATCAAATAAACTGCAAGTACTTAACAGTAATAAAAAAAGCAAGAGATACCTTATGGTAGGCAAAAGCCCTATTCAGGCATTCAGAAAGGGGTTTAAATCAACACATGAGGAGAAGTACTCCAGTACTGGCCCTCTCCCTCATCTTGTTAGTCAGCCTCAACTTGTGGAGGGTGACAGTCTGAAGAGGATGGTCTCCAGTATCTATGAAGGCTCTGCTCTCAAGACAGAATGTGGGTTTTCCAGCATCCTGGCTTGTGTGGAGAGACTCCACAGATACAGGAGGCTCTCGTCTTCAGATTGTTGCCCTATACAAGTTGAGGGCATCAAAAAGTTGAGGGAGAGGGGTGGGGCTGGAATTCCCCTTCTCCTCACGTGTTGATTTGAACCCTTTTAGCCTGGATAGGGCTAAAGAATATTTGAAAACCGAGAAAAGCCCAGTAAACAGCTAGTAAATTAGTGGTAGGAAATTCCTGATATAGATTGATTCCTTCCTTAAGAAGAGACAAGAGTAATTTGGAGCCAAACTATACATTACGGTTAATTGCATAGCATGTAGCTGAGGCTTGTCTTTATTGCATAACTGTACTGCCTCAGAAATACTAAAGGGTCTTAAGGTGAAAGCAACCATTGACTACTGTGGTGGTCTAAACTGATAGGGTAGAAGAAGGTGAAAGGAATTCCCAACTCCCAGTATTCCCTTCAGATCCTACAACACAAATCATACAACACAAGTAAAAATGCACAGGATTGCATCATAAATAAGTTACCTCAGTGGTATGGGGGCTGCCGCACCATAGGTCCTTCTTGTATTGCTCTGGTAATGTAGGTGCTCTGTGAGAAGGGTTGTTGATGCCCTTACAAAGCAGAGCAACGTATCACAAGTGATGGTACACATTCAAAGAGAGGATGTATACATAGGAACTCCTTATGGGACTTCTCTGGTGGGCGTTTGGGTGCTCAGAGACAGGGTTATGCTCATACTGTGCTTTTGCAAAAGCACTGAAAAAACAGGTGCTCTGCCACTGTGCTTTGGCCCTTAACACTCTGGATATAACCTTCATTTAGGATTCAGTCTTGCATTGCTATTTGTACTAATATATATTTCTTGGGGACACAAAGATTATGCCATTAAAAAAAAGAATATAACAGATGAATGTCCGTATTTCAAACCACAAGTAATATAACCCATGTACTATCACCATTTATGGACATCTCAGGTTAGATCGCATTCACTAACTGGGACCTCTTGAGGGTCAAAGAGCCAACTGTTTCATTTAGGTCCCACTGACATCAATGGGGCTTAAGTTAGTCATGTCTAAATTTTCACATTGATTTTAATGGGACTGAAGTGTGACTAACTTAGTCCAAATCTGATCCCTTGTGAATAAGGATTGATCACAGCAAAAATGAAATTTGCTTCAAAGACCTCCATATATAAATCAAGCAAAGTAGTAAAACTTTCAGAATAAGTTATTCAAAATTACATTAAATTATGTGAAGTTGCTTGCTTGTATTCAGATCATAGAATGTAGCTTTCCTTGGTGCAGAATTTGAGTTGTCTTGCCAGCCGCAGAATTTTAATATTTGTGCAACACAAAGTGCTGCTTATACCCTTTCTTTAAACAGGGGCACAATACAATAATACAAAGATGTATTTGTACGGAGAAATACAGACATGACAATCTGTTCATTATGCCTACAACTTTAATCTTAATGAGGAAGATTTGAGTTTTCAGTCTCACCTCCTAGCTACAGCTATATGGTGTGTGTGTTAGGAGGAGGAGATAGAAATCTGCATGCCACAAAAGTCTTCATTATTTCCAGCTGTTCTATGACTGAACTGCAAGGAAGAGAGAGGAAAGATCAGACCAACTTCTGCAGAAGTCTCTCATACCAACTCCAACTCTCTGATGAACCTCATTTGGCTTCTCTGTGAGTTATGGAAAGCAGTGAGGGGATTTTGTGGAGATGGTCTATCTCTGGAAAGGTTTGGGGAAATTATGTTCCTGCATTTCCTTTAAATGTTTGTCCAAGAGGTGTGTGTGTGTGTGTGAATACTGGCCTGAAAAAGCTAAAAGGATTAAATCATTTCACAAGGGTCTGAAAGTTTGATGTTTCAGAAAGCAATTCCATGTTATTTCAACTAAGGATAGTGAGATGTCTCTGGGATGGTTTGGCGAAAGCACATTCCTGCATTCCTTTGCAATGTGTGTGGCACTGTGTGTGTGTGTGTGAATTTCCGTCTTCGAAGGAGGATGGGAGGGCATAATTTAAATAGATCATAATTAGAGCTGTGCACAAATGGCCTCTCAAATTCTCCAGCCTATGTGTGGACAGAGAAATAGGGGGGACAATTTCACTGAATTTCTCCTAGGGGAGGAGAAATTCTCCAACAGTTTCTCACAGATAGGGCTCACTATTGGCAGGGGTTGTAGTACAGGTTCTTTCTTTTTTCTGAAAGGTTTTTGGTATATTGCACAGCTTCTGTAGGTGGCAACAGCATCAAATGTGTTGAGGCTTCCATTTTTTTGAGGCAGAATTTTGAATTTATTTTGGTGGTGTTTTTGAGCTTACCTAATCACTGTGAGGTGGCCGAGGTTGCTGTGTGTGTTTTCTCTCTCTATTACACATCTTTCCTTTGCTCTGCAGCCTCCCAGGCCACCTGCCATTGAAACTGAAAAAGCCCCATGGGAGGAATTGCCTCATGATGTCTTCCTCATGATGGCTTTAACTGAAATGCGGGAAACCGAGGAGGCTACAGGCCTCCACAGAGATTATTGTACAATGACAGACAGGACACTCATGCACACTCCTCAGCCATCTCATAAGTAAGGTAAGCACAAGAATCCCAAACCCAACCCATGAGAATTTCTCCAAAATTCCTCCTCCTTCGAATTCCTTTTTGAAAGCAATGTCTTTTCCATCAAATTGAATGAGAATGGTCAAAAAAAAATGTGGGAGAAATTTATGGCATGACACTAATTATAATAGTTGTATATGTTCAGGAAGTTATTCCATATTATTTCAGTTCCTTATTCAGGCTGCTCAAGAATCTCTGTACTGAATAAGGAACTGGGAACAAGGAACCAACTTCGGCCTCACCGACTGATCATAGTGAGATGAACTTCCTGTGAAAGTTGAGAAAGAGCATTGAATGAACAAGGAATGACCCTGGAATATATTTTCATCTATGGGTACTAAATGTTTTAACTAGGATGCTTAAGAAATCAACCATTGTGGCTTCCAGTATTAAACTAACATGATCTGCACTTCATGGATTAATGTACTGGGAATTTAGGCTGAATCTACACATAGCGGTTATACTGTTATCATACCGTTATCATAACTATTGGTTTCCTTTGGTATCATGTGTACCAATAGTTATGATAACGGTATGATAATGATATAACCTTAGTTATCCACCAGCTTTCACAGATTGTTCTGATGCAGTTCTTGGCTCAAAAAAATAAAGAAATGTATTAACAGATGTTTATAAATGTGTATTTTGAGAGAAAATGTATTTAATATGTATTTAAATATACATGTTTGAACCGTTCTGTTAAAAAAATGGCAGATTCACACAATTTAATGGGAAATGGGATGGAACGGATTTAAAGGTTAACACATATGCAGGTGACACAGATCAGAAACAGACTTTTCTGAATGATTTCCTCATTCTTAGTCTACACCATGCACTTTTTAAAACTTTGTAATTCTGAGGACCCATATTCTGATGTGCTTGTATTATGTATACACCAGTTTTTTTCTAACCTGACAGACAAATGAGAGAGAACACTTCAAAACACTTCTGAATTGATATTCATTTGGTGCAATTCCATCTGTACAAAGCTATATGTACATACGGGGGGAAAACTGTGAAGGTTTCTATTGTTTTTGGGTGGGCTATTTTCATCAGAAGAACTGTGTGTGTGTATTGGGGGGAAATGGCTAACACCCCTCCCCCACACATGGCACTCCCAGTTGTTATGGGGTCCCCCTTGAATGCCGTGATGTTAAATAACGAGAAACATTAAATGTGATCACATGTATAATGCAACCTGTAGTTTGGCCCTTAGTCCGCTCCCAGTTGGCTTAGCCATAAATGAACTGGCTCAGAGAACTTACAAGCAGCCCTTTGTGTATGCTTGCTTTTCTAAACATTTACTGGATCTTGATGTGTGCATGTCTATTGCAGATGCTCTGCTTGTAATTCCCTGGTGTTTGAGGAAAGCTGTTGGTGACACAGATGTATGGCTTTGTAACTCTTCAGGTGAGTCTGAGATTAATAGATGTGGCAGCTCCAAAATGCTGCTGATTGTGTGTGTGTGTGTTTGTGTGTGTGTGTATCTAAACAGGGGTGGGCAACTTTGGGGGGTTTGGGGGCCAATCCCCTTCCTAACCCATTCGGGGATGCCCCATGCCCCCTCAATTACCACTGAAATTTGGTGCTGTAGCAGCAATAAAGGCCAGTTTTCCCCAGTATGTTAAAGAAACAGTGGCTGTTTTTTGGCTGCTGTACTGCCACTGCACTGAATTTTGGTCACAAACCACCACGTTCACCTTAAAACAATGGAAAATGGGCCTCTTTTTGCTTCCACACTGCTGAATTTAAGCAGTAAATCCAATGGTGGTGGTGTGGGTGGTGCGACTGCCAACCCCCCCCCCCAGGGGGGGTACATGTGGCCCATGGCCTGTGTGTTGCCCAGCCCTGATCTAAAGCCAAAGAATCACGCCTGTTGATTTCCCCTTTTAAATGCTTCTCTTGGGCATTTTCGTACTGGAAAGGGGGCCTGGGCTCCAGACAGAGTTTAACTCTATCTCCAGGATACCCCCTTTCTACACTGCTCAGCTCTTCCTTGCAGACCAGCTAAGCAGAGTGGGTGGATTGTAGGTGGAGAAGTGGTTTAATCCTTCTTTGCCCTTGCAATCCTGATGAAGTTCCTCCACGCTACTATTAAGCCTAGGGAAAAGACTCATGGTGGGGGGCACTTTTGATCCAGTCAGGGGGAAGGGTTACACCTCACTTGCCCCCATCCCCATGAGTGTGTGGGAGAGTCTGTGTAAGTTAGCAAGCAGGGAAGTGAATGGTGTGTGTGAGTGGAGGGCAGTATGTGTGTGTGGCACATGAGAGCCCTGACCCCATCCATCCAATTCCTGACAGTATAGCCCAGATGGAATATGGCCGTCAGGGGTAAAAATTATGCCCATTCCTGGTTTAGAGTCAGGGGAGCAACATTTACTTAGCACTTCAGTGGGTCCAGGAGAGAACATGAGGGGTCACACAAAAAACTCCTTATAGTCCTCTGTTACATGCAAATGTTTACTTTTGCTCTGTTTACACGTATTCTCTTTATCTTGCTTTAGATGAACTTCCTGCATCTTGAGTTTTTCCTGAATGCAACGTCAGTGCAAGTGGGAGACTGGGTCATAGCACGATGCATGCTACCCTCAAACATTTTGGCAATCAAAATTTTCATCTGTAAAGATGGACATCTCATTTCAGCCCACAAAGCAATGCCCCATGAAATCGTATACTCATTGTTACTCCATATCTCAAAGCAGAGTGCAGGCCAATATGCCTGTTGGTATCAACACAAGGACCGAGAGAACCAAGAGAAGAAGTCTACCATCAGTGTTGCTCAGAATCTGACTGTCCTGTCAGGTAAGACTGTAGAAATTATCATAGTGGTAAGGCATCACTAGCTGCCAATACTTCAGAGAGGGCTTTTCAAGCTATATAGGGATTCCATTAACAGAACATGTTTTGGTTTAACATGTTGTGTTAAGGGCATTCCATGTTCACTCAAGCTCCAAAATGCTGGGAACTTACAGCTGTTAAGAGCTACATCCTTAACGGATGCATTATTTATAGTATTCTATGCTGTAGCTTGTTCCAGCTTCACCAGTACCTTAGGGCTGGATGGCTGTCAGTGGTAGAGAGGTGGACATAAGTGGTGGACATTCTATCCACATAGAATGATAGAGTTGGAAAGGACCTTGAAGGTGTTCCATGGGAATAACAGGGGTCCTGATTGTGTTCAGGGGTCCTGATCGTGAGGAGCGCCTGTATGTTCCCCTGCTCATGCCTAGGCATTGTTTTACAGATGACCGTGCTCAATACAGGTGTGCCAAAGAGACAGGATCAGACATATGCTTGGCATCAGTGATAGAGTCAGAGGTGCAGCCATGCTTCCTGTTATTCACATGGCAATGGGCAGATTATGAAGGCTGCAATAAGGTTTACCCTGAAAGCTCCCATTTAAAAGCACATAGAAGAACACATAGAGGTCAAAAGCCTGACAAATGCAGGAAAGTTGCATGATTTGCTCTATCTGATGAACTAACACAGCCTTTCCAGAAACATGCCAGAGACTCAAACCATTCCATTGCCCAGATTGTGATTGCAGCTTCATTCACTCAGACCAGCTTGCCCTTCAAAGAAAATACCACATGCTAGTCTGAATCTGTCTTTATTCAATACTTGTCACATTTTCTTTCTTTTTATTGTTAACCTGTGAACACTCCCCCCCCCCCGCTCACATGCCAGCCAGTAAATTAACTTTCTGTGAGATTAAGACCTTGTAATCAAGCTGGTTAGTTTTGCCATTTAATCAGTCAGTATATTTATTAATTTGTTTGTTTATTCATTTATTTGATTTATACCCATCTTTCCACCAAGGAAATGGTGCTTGAAGTGGCTAACTATATGTTGATCATATAGTTACTGTTGTTGGAAATGCAGCCTGCTAGTCCTTGCAGAAACTCTGTATTCTGTAAAGGATGCACGTATCCTTTTATACTCAGCAATGAAATGAATGGATCATTTCCAATGTGGTTGGTTACAGAAGCATTTTCTACA
This sequence comes from Heloderma suspectum, assembly GCF_057233095.1. Taxonomy (NCBI): domain Eukaryota; kingdom Metazoa; phylum Chordata; class Lepidosauria; order Squamata; family Helodermatidae; genus Heloderma; species Heloderma suspectum. The sequence goes on along the minus strand of NC_139463.1, from coordinate 86,138,626 downwards.
GGTAGGCATGGGGGAGGAATTCATTCAGTTTGCATTTTAATGCGAGCTTATTTAATTTCACACTTTCAAACCACTATACGAACTGAAACTTAGTTATTTGTTGAAATTCACATTTCTCTGACTTTGCAAGAGAGTTCTCCAATCCAAAAATGTATACAAAACGTGAATATTAAGGAATATAACATGAACAATGCATTACGTTAAGAACATAGTTTACAAATTTGGGGCAGTTCCTTTCCAAGAAAAATTTCCATCTGCTCATATACATCTTTGCCTGAACGTCCAGTTCTGGCTGACTGAGGCCTTGACCCATGCAGCTAAAGTCTCCTGGCACCGTGAAGACAGAATTTTCTTGTATGCCTATGAGAGTTCTACTTCTAGATACCCACTGTTCCCTGTCCTGCTGCCCATTTGGGGGCCTGGCACAACTGTACATAGCTTACCCACTGTAATAATAGCGGGAGTGACTTGTGGCTTGGTGAGGAGGTTTCTGTGGGCTGGAGTTCATGGAGATGAAGAGTTTATATCAAGTTAGGCCACAGTAACTCAGTCTGAGAGCTCATCTGGTGGAATTCTTTCCCCTTGTGTTGTTCTGTGACCACTGATGAACCACATTATTGTGATAAGTGTTCTGCTTAATCCCTGTCTAGGTAATCATAATCGGTCCAGTGATAACAGCAGCTGCATTGGTAAGTAAAATGTTTTCCTAGCACTGTGGTGAAGGTTGAATTTGTTCAGTATTATCTTAGGCTACTGTAGTTGAGTAACTAAGGCTGCAGTCCTATGTGTATTTCCCTGGGAGTAAATCTCATGGAACACTGTGGGACTTACCACTGAGTAAACCTAAATAGGATTGTGCTGTACTGCTGCACTCCTAAACACAGTTAATAGAACTCAGAGGGGCTTACTTCTGAGTAAACATGCTTAGCCTTGTGCTGTAATTTCCAGATTACCTGTATGTGTAGTCTGCATATAAGTCATACTGGAGGCTTCCATTTAATATAACTCATGCTGAAACCTTATCTGTTGAGAGACAGGCTGCTTGAGGAATGTTTCATCACTGTGCTGTTGTTGGATCATTGGTGGAACAGCTTGTTCTGATATTGCCTATGCTTATTCCATGTTCAGGTAATCATGACCCATCCTGTGGTACAGGCAGAAGAACTGGTGAGTAGATAATATTCTAGATGCATTGTATAAATCAGACAGTTTCTGTACTGAGTTATACAATTTAGAATAGTCTAGGTTTATTTCCACATTGGGGCCCTTTAGTGCTGCAGAGACAATGCTTTCCCACAATCAGCTCTAAGGGGAATTAAAAAAGGTGGTTCCACCTGGCATTGAATGTAGTATTATTTTCCCCATAAAACTCCAGCAATTCACATCCTCATAGGCAGGATCATACTATAGGTTTAATCAGGCATAAGCTTCTCTGTGCAACTACCCCTCACATGGTAGCGTCCTTCTTGCCCCATTCATTTAAAGTATCTTCTGCTTCTATGATTGGTTTCTTTGTGTTCATTTGCAAGTCTACAGCATTAATTAAGAGGCCCTGAATTAGCCAGTTCCTGTTGCCTGGCAAAGGTATGGGCAATAATTACTGGCTTCCTCTTTGCAGTTAGAAAGTTAGAAAGTGATACTAAGTTTATTTTTATTTTGAAATTTTGATCATAAAAATACAATACAATAATGACCATGTTTTCTGGTTACAAAGAAGAAACTAGTAATTAAAGCCCTCTCCACTAGAGGGAACAGGAACTGACCAATTCAGGGCCTGTTCAGGAATGTGAGCAAACAGGGGCAGAAACGACTTCGTTTTAAAAGTGGGAAGGAAGAAGTTAATTCAAGAGACAGTAGCCCTGAAAAACCTGAAGAGCTCTTTGCCAGTCCACACTGGACAAGTTACTAATGCAATTGTGTTTTAAGAACAACACATCATCACAAATTAAGTCTTAAAAAGTGATGGGACAACAAAATGGAAGCAGTGGAACAGACTTGCAATAATATCACATGGATTCTTCATATGAACTAAATGGACCAAAGGGGAGGGTCCATATGTGCCAACAACAGCCCATATCAACCGGAAAGCTTTTGCAATTTCCTGTGCTACCAGGCTCCACCACCTGGTAGCAAGTCCCAGATCTTGCTCCCTGGGCTTGCCTAGATACCAGAATAAATCAAAAGCTTGCAATGCAATCCTAGAAGCAGGCTTCTGTTCACATATCCTTAGCTGAAATAGAAACCACACATGCAAATGTGTACTGCATATCAGATTTCTGTCATCTAGCAGTCAGGGCTTGCACGCCTGGGGTCCTGCTGAAAATGCAGGAATCAGATATATATATAGTCAGGGCCAGAAATATTGGAACAAGGATAACTGTTTTGGCAGTTGGCCTCTGTACACCACCACATTGAAGTTGAAAGGAAACACACCCAGATGGGAGCAAAGTCAGGACTTCCAGCTGTAATTCAAGAGGTTTGACGAAAGTGGCGCACTAACCATTCAGGAAGGACAGCCAGTGGTATACACACACTCCCATCATTGGTGGCTCATAAGTAATGGAACAAATGGCTGACAAGCAGCTGCATGGCCAGGTGTGTCCTGTTTCCTGGGTACCCCATGACCAATCAAGCAGATAAAAGGCCTGGAGGTGGTTCTGAGTGTTACATTTGCATTTGATAGCTGTTCACTGGAACTCCCAACATGAGGTCCAAAGAGTGAAGGAGGCCATCATTAGGCCGAGGAAGCAAAATAAACCCATCAGAGAGATTGCAAAAACATTGGGAGTGGCCAACATAACAGTTTGGAACATCCTGAAAAAGAAGGAATTATCTGGCAAGCTCAGCAACAGCAAAAGGCCTGGAAGACCACTGGAGACAACTAAAGTGGATGACCGCAGAATTCTGCTCATGGTGAAGAGGAACCCTTTCACCACATCTAGCCAGGTCAAGAACACTCTTGAGGAGGTAGGCATGTCATTGTCAACATCTACAGTCAAGAGACGGCTTTACGAATGTAAATACAGAGGCTTCACAACAAGGTAACTGGTAACGCTCAAGAACAGACAGGCCACATTAGCCTTTGCCAGCAAACACCTAAAAAAGCCTGCCCAGTTCTGGAATAAGATTCTTTGGACTGATGAAACCAAGATTAACTTGTACCAGAATGATGGGAAGAGAAAAGTATGGAGAAGGAAAGGAACAGCTCATGATCCAAAGCATACCACATCATCTGTCAAACATGTTGGAGGCAATGTTATGGCATGGGCAGGTATGGCTGCCAATGGAACCGGGTCACTGGTGTTTATTGATGACCTGACTGCTGATAAAAGCAGCAGGATGAATTCTGAAGTGTATAGGGCTATACTTTCTGCTCAGATGCAGCTGAATGCTGCCAAACTGATAGGACGCCACGTCATGCTGCATATGGATAATGACCCAAAACATACAGCAAAAGCTACCCAAGAGTTTCTCAAGGCAACGAAGTGGGATGTTCTTCAATGGCCAAGTCAGTCACCTGATCTCAACCCAATAGAACATGCTTTTCACTTACTGAAGACAAGACTGAAGGCAGAAAGACCCACAAACAAGCAGCAGCTGAAGGCAGCTGCAGGAGAGGCCTGGCAAAGCATCTCGAGGGAGGAAACTCAACATTTGGTCATGTCTATGGGTTCCAGACTTCAGGCAGTCATTGACTGCAAAGGATTTTCATCCAGGTATTGAAGGCGATCCTTAAGTTTGAAATGATGTTGGTTTGTTCCATTACTTATGAGCCACCAATGATGGGGGGGGGGGTGTATATGCCACTGGCTGTACTTCCTGAATGGTTAGTGCCCCACTTTTGTCAAACCCCTTGAATTACAGCTGAAAGTCCTGACTTCACTCCTATCTGGGTGTGTTTCCTTTCAACTTCAATGTGGTGGTGTACTGAGGCCAACTGCCAAAACAGTTATCCTTGTTCCAATATTTCTGGCCCTGACTGTGTGTGTGTGTCTATATATATGCTGTTTGAGTGGAGAGCAGGAGGGCTGGATATGCTCCCTTTGCTTCCTCCTTCCTATGGAGCAGCTCTCAACTGCCACTTTTTGAAAAGGGCTCTGTGAGTGCTATTCTGGCTGCTTTGTGCGCATACAGCTTGATCAAGGCCCAACTTAGACAGCCAGGACAGGATAGCAAGCACCTCGGTCATGGCATCAGAGCACCCACATGGGGTGGTGGTGGTAAGCATTGTATATTAAGCTCTATGTCTCTCTATATACACATATAAAGCATGCTGCTCTTTCCCTCTTTCACCTAGGCCAAATGATGTCTCCCTATGTTTGGTTTCTCCGCTCCACAATCGTGCTTCTCCTTCTGGTCTCAGCACCAATAATCAATTACTTCTTGAAGAAGTGGAGCCAGTGTGTGTTTGAATTAGAATCTCGGAACTCCCTTTAGAAGAATAACACTTTTCCAGTTCTGCTATGATTTCTAATCAGACCCTCCAGCAACTGCTCTTTGTCATTTTTAAAAGAAGCCACATGTTTAACATCTTGCGCTCTGTGGTCCTAAATTTGGGCAATAGAAGAGCATTTCTAGTGAACATCCAGTGAGTGGGAGGAGGAGTTCTCAACACTTCCCAGGCCTGCCTACTCTCTTCTCCAAATGTCCTCCATGCCATTATGCCTCCATTGGCCTGCTTATGGATTCCAAAGCCAGCTGTGGAAAAGCCCGTATAAAAATGCCCAAGAGAAGCATTTAAAAGGGGAAATCAACAGGTGCAATTCTTGGGCTCGATGAGCACCATTGCAGTTCCATATGCCTCCCCATGAGGAGAGAAGCAGACTAAATAATATAGTGTAGTAAATATTGTAAACCAATACTGCAAAAAAAGAAAAAAAAGAAAATGTGGATTTGTGCTCAGGAAAATGTGAGTTTTCAACTGACTCTTCGGAAAACAACATAGAACACAACTGCACAATATAATAGAGAGCTGGTGTGTTGTAAGAGTTAGATTGCTGGACTGGGACTGGGGATGCCTGAATTTGATTCCCATTACTGAGGAGGTCAACCTCACTTGGGAATTTACATCTTCTTTTCAATTTTGTACACCATTCCCATGGCATAGAACTCACACCCCTTTTGGTCTTCTTTGATTTGGGAAAAGCCCCTCCACTCAGGTAAACAGTTTAACAGTTACCTCCTCAGAAACTCAATCTGATCTGTGTTCAGTCTAGGATGGTTCAACTCTGCTCAGGTTATGCCAGTGGAGCTGAACCTACCTCCAAGTTAGGATCACTTCCCCCTCCTGCTCCTGTTTTCTCTGTATTCCTCTCCCCTCACTTTTTTGTTCTTGTTTTGCTCTTGGAGTAGTCAGGGCTCTGAGGAGACGCACAACTTAGCAGTGCTTGTGTCCTCTGTTTTATAGCCTTGACTGTAGATGCTCGTGCTGCATCAGAATAAAAGACCTGCAGGTCTCCGTTGTCCCCAGCTCCCCGTCAGAGATAACCCTTTGATTTGGCACAACAGGATAACCACCCAGTTGGAAGGACTCACTGACTGAGAAAAACCCTTCCCCATTCCCCTGTTGCTGTAGGAGAAGTAATATACATGCACTCTGATCTCTTGTCCTTGTCCTTCTCTTTCTTCCCGCTGTCCAACTTATATTCATGCCACCCCATGCTCCACATCTTTCTTTTTGCCCCATTGGAATTAGGCCTTATTGGTGGTCGAAGCCAGTCGCCCTGGCAGCATTCTGCAGAGGCTCTGCGGGACGCTATCTCAAACAGCTTTTAAAAGGTTGAAAAACCTTTTTATCTTCCCCTGGAACTAAAAGGGGAAGCAAGACTACCATCTTGATGAAATCCTGGAAGAGTAGCTCATTTTGCGGAGCAGCAGAAGGGCTCGGCTCCAAGGTTAGTTTTCCGGAGCAAAGACATCGACTCAAAGCTGTTTTGAAACTCCTATCTAATTAGGAGAATACAGGGCTGACATGTTCCAAATGTAGATTTTTAGTGTGTATGGATTAGAGAATACCAACAATACTTGAGGACCTGCAAAATTTGCTTAAGGAGAAGGATGGCAACATCAAAGGGAAGGAAAAAAGGAATGGGACCACGGCCGACCCCCCCCCCCCACACCTCCCTTAGCAAAGTCTTCTAGAAATTATGGAAATATAGAGGAGCTGCTTGCTTTGATAAAAACTTTGTCTCTTCAACTGTCAGAACAGGCTAAGAGATTGGATACAATCCAAGATTCCATTACCACCCTTCAGGGGGCTGTGGATCTCATTAATACTTCTCTGCAAAAAACGGAGGCGAAAGTTAATGACCTGCAAGATCACATATCAGCTCAAGAGATTACAATGAAAGCTTCTTATAATATCCTGTCTACTAGAATCTCACAACTGGAAGCATTTACACAAAGAGCGAACCTACGCATTATTGGCAGTGAAGGGATTTCATGGCGATAGTCTGACTCTGACGTGTTGACTGGAATATGGGAAGCACATTCCAGAGTTCTCTGTCAGATTTTTTTTCTAGGATAAACACTAACACTCTCTCTCTTCCCTCCCCCCACTTGTGAATATTACTCTAAATGGAAGAACAAGAGATACGTAATTGAAATAGATTATGTTAGTTGGATATTTTCAGGAACTTCTTCTATGTTATTTCATCTAGTGAAGCTGAGACAAAATTTCTGAGGAAGATGCGAAAGAGCAGTGAATAAGCAAAGGGCATATCCTGGAATCTTTACTGCTTTTATTTATTTATACTTATAAAATATTTATAGGCCATTTGGCATTTATAAAGGAGTAGTATGAAATATATGGAAAAGGAGTATGTTATTTCCATTCCTCTTTCTCATCTCAAGATGTACATGCGGACATATACCCAACCCCCTCTGCACCAGACTGAGATTATTTACCCTACAAAGGGCTGATCCACATTGTATTCTGATATATCATACTATGCCAGTGCTTTGTGCTCTGTACAGAAGATCAGTCTGTTTCCTGGCCCAGTTCAAAGTGCTAATATTTACTTTGAAAGCCCTAAATGTCTGGAAGCCCGGTTACCTCAAGGACTGTCTCTTCCCATATATATCTGCCTGGACTGTAAGATCATAATCAGAGGTCCTCTTGGCACCCCCTTGAAATGGCACACCGATTGATCAATGTCTTCTCCAGTAAGACTTGCCTTGCATCTACGTTGTGGTCTTTTAGGCACCAAGTAAAGATATTTTTATTCTCCCAGGCTTTCTAGTTCACCAGTTTTTAAAAACAGCGCTTGTGGTTTTTATATCTTAGTACTGCTGTTCCTTTTACTTTGTTTTATTCTGCAGCTGTTTAAATTTTTTTTTTAGGTTTTTACACCATGTTTTATTATGTTTTTAAATTTTATGTTTTTAAGCTCTATTTTGTGAGCCATCCAGAGTGCTTCAGCTATTGAGCAGTATGTATGTATAAAAGAATGAATGAATGAAAATTAATTTGACAAACTTCTCCGCATGGTATGAAATTGAATTTTGCATATCTTGATGTCAAAAAATAATTATAAGCCACTTAAAACAGATGGATGAGCCTCGATAGGGCTCAGCAAAAATAAAAGTAGTTAGGGGACTTATGAACAGACATTAGTTATTGCTGTATCCTTGCATTTAATTTATTGCCTGAGGTCACAATCCTAAACACTCTTATCCAGGTGTAAATTCCATTGGACTCAATGGGACTTACTTCTTAGTAGACACACATAGGATTACACTGTTAATTCCTGTGTGCATGTAATTGCAGGTGCTCTCTTTGCAACACACTGGTGTTTGGGCAACTGGGCTAGTGACAATGGTTCAGAGCTTTGCAGCTCTACAGGTGAGTCTGAGACTAAGAGATATGGCAGGCTATGCCAGTACCAACATGCAACTCCATGCCATTTTATTTTTTTAAAAAAGCATACAATAATGTTTACATCTAAATGCTCTGTCAAAATGCTCAGTCTAAATGCAAGCCTAGGCTATTTGTGGAGAATAAATTTGGAGAGATACATATTCTACATAATTTTTGGTGTGTCTTTCCCTGGCTCTGTTTTTGAGACTGTCGTGTGTGTGTGTGTGTGTGTGAGTATATGCTACTGGGTGCACAGTGTGGACAATATAGTTCTCACTAATAGTTCTCCATATTATTTTCACACTGCAGGCGGGGTCCTATAGGAAGCATGTCTATGAAGGTGGGAATCGAAATCCCTTCCAAAGCCTTCTAAACCAGAGCTCGATTATGAGGGGAAAGATAGAGGGGCTCCTAATAAAATCTACAAGTATCACCCCTGACTCTCCCCAATTTTAGCCAAATCATAGACTTCTATGGGTGCAATCCTATGCATGTTTGCATAGCAAAGCTGGCTGGGGAATGCTGGTAGCTGTAGGCTTATTCTTGGTCTAAACATGCATAGGATTGCGCTCTAAATAAAGTAGCTGAGCAGGCCATTTAGTGCTCAGTGAAAATGCTCTACTTGAATTTGCTGCCTGATTTGCAGAAGGCAAATCTGAGGTGGTCATTTTGGCAATTTTTCATGTGGGTGTGAAAATTTTGTGGAAGTTTCAGGCAGGATTACTTTTCTTTCTTTCTTTCTTTCTTTCTTTCTTTCTTTCTTAAACTTTTTTTAACAGATGCAACTTGTGGCAACAGAAGGGCTCCTTTGTTGGCCATATTTTCCCTTCAACAGAAGCATCATGCGGGGGGCGGGGGGATTGCAGCCTCCAGGAGGCTCAAAGGAAATCATAATAAATGTTAAAGTGGGGGAGGGGGGAGTTAAAGAAAGAAAAAAGTGGAGAAAAAACACCACTGTTCCTGCCACCAAAAAGTAAACTCCATCCAGAAAATTAGCAAACTGTTCTCCCCTCAAATATTCCTCCAAGACTCAGCCCCCCGTTTTGCCCACTGTCCCAGCTTTCAAGCCAAACGTTTGTAATATCCAAGTTCTGACTCCACATTAGGGCTGTCAGAAAAGGCAATGGGGCAGACACTTCTGCTCCACCTGTATTTCTAATACTGTTCAAACACGTCAATTTCCCATTCCTCACTTCAGAGGTGCCCTGTGTGCTGGTTTTTAAATTGGGAATATAAATGGTCACATAGCTTGGCTGAAGCCAAATGGTCACATAGCTTGACTTAAATGGAAGTAGTAATTCATTAACATCACCAATGTACTACTTTCTGGAAGGAAATTACAGTGCTGTACAACCAACAACAACGAACCAGCATTTTGAAAAATAAATTATTAAAAGCATCAAAACAGGCAGCAATAAAACAAAGGCTGGTGAGACAAAAATAAGAGTCAAATGATCTACAAATGATTGCTTCTACAGGGTTAAACAGCAGAATGTCTCTAAGAGAGAACATGAAGGTTCATGTCAATGTAACCCTCTGTTATATGTTACTCTGTTTTCACATACTCTCTCTACATTGCTTTAGCTGAACTTCCCGCCCCTGACTTTTCCCTGAATGCAACTTCAGTGCAAGAGGAAAACTGGGTCTTACTGCGATGTGTGCTTCCCTCAAACTCTTTGGTAACCAAATTCTTTTCTGTAATGGTGGAAATCCCATTTCGTCTCACAATGCCCAATGATGTGACATACTCACTACCACTCCAAACTTTGCATCAGACTGCAGGCCAATATTCCTGTGGGTATCAACACAAGGACTCAAATAAGCAGGCAAAGACGTCCACCCACAGTGCTGCTCAGAATCTGACTGTCTTGCCAGGTAAGACTGTTGAAATGTCGAAAGTGGGGAAAGATCTTGGGCTGCCAGTATCTTGGATGGGCCATTTAGAATGTGTGCAATTATTTCTGTTGCACAAGGGGAGCAACTTTCCCTTTGTGGCACAATGGTGCTGCATTTCTAGGATGTCAGAACTAGGGATGTCAGAGAATTCCGCCATGGATTCCAGTGAGGCCGGATTCTTTAGAATATGGCCCCCTGGAATCCATGGCGGAATGGCCTCCCCCCGCCCCCCCGCGAAATCCCCCCATGACGGAACTTACCTGGGTCGGATGCGGCAGCGGCTCCGGCTCCGGCAGCAGCGGCGGCAGCTGGTCTCCCGGCCGGCCGCGGCTGGGCTGCTGTGGCCGCTATTTGCGGCCTTGCAGCCGTGATAGGCTATGTAAGTATTTACGTAGCCTATCACGGCAAAGAGCAGGGACGCAAATGGTATAGCGGTCGCCATTTGCGTCCCTGCCCTTTGCCGTGATAGGCTACGTAAATACTTAGTAGCCTATCATGGCTGCTTGCAAGGATGCAAATGGCGGCCGCTACGACGGCTGCCATTTGCAGCCGCAGCAGCCCAGCCATGGCCGGAGCTCCGGCTGCGGATGGCCCTGGCCGACGGCTCCATGGAGCCACTGTGGAGCAGAGCCGGCCAGGGAGGATTCTGAGGGGAGGGACGGGGCGCCTCCCCCCCACCGCGGATGCCCCTCTGCGGAGCCAGGTAAGGGATTCGTACAGCCCTAGTCAGAACAGATGTGTGACATTTTAACAGGTTCATAAATGGGTGATGAAATATTGCAGTTTCACACTCTGCTTCCTTCTCCCTGGCCTTTACCCTCATCTCTTAGTATGGATTTGCTGTGATGAGCTTGGTCCATCTCCTACTGCTTCCACTGCTCATCGTTTCTTACAGTGATTGCCATGAATCCTATTAGACCAACTTGCAGTTCTCCAGCCATCTCAGAATTAGCACATGCTCATTCTGGCTGACTAAAGGAAGAGGAAGCAACTACAACACTCAGTAGGATAAAATGATGGGTGTGTATGTAGAAGATGCTAATCTCTGAAGGAAGTTGAGCAAATAAACCATATCCCAGGAGACAGGTAGATGACATATATCTCCTCATACCATGGAGTGGATTACTTAATATATAAATCCTTTCCGCTGAATGCAGGAAAACGTTTTGAAACTTGTGCAAAATTCATAAATCGTGAGAGCTTATTTTTGCTTGTTCTTTGTTGTGAAGGTTGATTATGCTATGCATAATCTCTGGCCCATGTTCTGCTTTAGTGAAATGGCTCAGAGACATTCAGCCTGCTTCTAAGAATGGATAGTTAGAATTATGTCCCATTGTTCTCAACGGGAGTCACTCCCCAGTAAGTGTGTTTAGGATTGCAGGCTTAGGCTGGAATACTTTGCAAAGTTACACTTCAGTAAGCCCCAGTGGGACTTCCTTCTGAGTAAACATACATAGGATTAGGTTTTGTGCTTTGAGGCAGGAAGCCTTTCCAGTTCAAATCCTGCCTGTCAGTAGGCAAAATCAACTCAGTATGTGGTTTTAGGCAAGCTTCTATCTCTCTGCCCCCAAAATGTGTATATTAGACAGAAATGCACACAAAATTGTATATATTATTAGAAATGTGCATAGAAATGATTATGAATTTTCATGCAAACTTAAAAAAAAACCCTCAAAGTTCGGGATGAGCCAAAATTAAGACTGGATAAATTCTCAAAGTTTGAGACAAACTGAATTTAAGACTGGAAACATGATACTAAGATAAATTGACAGATTTATCCTATCTACCAGACATTTTTGGATATTAATCTCCCGCTGCCCCTGTAGCAGCCATATCGGGGGTCAGACTAAGTAGCCTCATGCAGTCTCATGCTTCATGTTCTTGCTGAGCTCTTTCTCCCTTGAATATATTGTTGTAAGCTGACGAGACACAGGAATTCCTTATCTTGTCAAAGGTCATACAATTGTATATCTTGTTCTCTGCTGTTCTCTTCTGTTCTCTCCTTATCATGGCTACCCTATAACCCAGTTCTTGTATTATAAACAATGGTGCTAAAAGAAGAAATGTTGAGGACTGCAACCCCACGCGGGAGGGGGAGGAGGAGCCGTTTCATATGTGTCACAATGTCTATAAAACCAGTGTGCTGATGTATTTTGGGGCTTCTGGCTCTTTGGAAATGATTCCAGCCTTAAGCCCGCACGTTAAATAAAGAATCTCTTTTTCCTTCACTCCGTGGTCTCTCTGACTCTGGGTTCTGCAACATAAATGGTGCCGTGACTCGGATGTGGCAGGCTCTGAGCCAGACAGGTGGCAGTTGCCTGCTCTTGATCGCCGCACCAGGAAGACGAGCTCGGCGCATGCCTCCCTTTCTTGGCGCCACCGACCTTTTTGTCGAGTGAATGGGAGAAAGCCTGCACCGGGATCGCCCAAACGGCAGTGAGTGGCAAGAGAACCTTGGGAAGCGGAGGAAGGAACTTGAGCCCTGCCTGTATCACAGCTGCAATTGAGTTGAAACCCACACTGGAAGCCTTCAGGAGAAAGGCAAGTATATGGGAAAAAGAGGGCCCCGCCTTCAGGGAGAAAGGCCACTGGGCAGAAAAAAAGAGGGCCCCGCCTTATGAAGAAGGTCAGTGTTGGTGGTATACGTATACAAAAGAACCTACTCCTTGCGGGTAGAAGGGGGGCCTGATCACACCCCCGAGTGGGCGCCAGTACCCAGCATGCCAGTACTCAGTAGGAAGCTGAGGAAGCTGGGGAAGCCGCTTTCCGCTCTGGTAAAAAGTGGGAAAAGTGGGTGGCAGGGACATATGGATGTAGTGGAGAGATTGATGATTGTGTGAGTGGCTACTGCGGTTTCTGAAGCATACCGTTGACCGTCCGGGTGCCCAGGCCAGTAGCAAAGTGCGTGATGTGAAAAATCCTCTTGTGTCGGCCAGTGAGACCCCTTACTCACTGACCAATTCCCATTCCCTAATTGTGTCTGTCTTCAATTTAGGAGGGAGGCTATGGGTGGTGGGGGAAGCAAACCTTGCACCCCCTTAAGATGTATGTCAAACAAAAAAGGAAAAAGGTTTTTTTAAAAAGATTCAGAATAGAGAGAGAAAACAGCAAAAGCTCAAGGTCGAGCTGAGAGGAAAAAAAGAACAAGATCTGAGGCTGTTAATTAGAAAAATGTTGCAGGACAGTCTGGCTTTTAACAAAGCATGGGAGCGTGAGAGTGTAAGGCCGAAGAAGTAGCTGTTAGCCTAGCGCGCCGAGAGAGGGGGGGCAGGAAAATTGCCCACAACGTTCTGAGTTGTGCAACATCATCACCTCGCCTAATTGAGATGAAATCCCTAAAAAATGGAAACTGAAAATGAAGACCCAGAAGATGAAGGCAAAATAGAAAATAAAGGTGAAGAATCAGCCCCCAGAGCACAGGCTAGACCCCTCTTCGAATGAAAAGTGTGCCATAAGACTGTCCCAAAGCAGAATGAAGCGGAAAGACCATGTTGAAGATCTCTGTCAAGGTAACCGTGTTTAGCTTTGAACTGTGTTAAAATTGCATAGAGCCTGTAGCTACTGACCATCAGCTATATGATTTCTGAAGAGCGTAACCATTAAGCTTTTGCCGTGGGATTCCCTGCAATGAAGAAATCTCACTGATTTGAGTGTCCAGTGTTACACTGCCTAAGTGTGTGTGCTGAAGAGACCGAAAAACCAGACAGCATGTTCCTTGCCAAGCCAAAATCACGCTACTACCATGCTCCTAAAAGCTGCAATAAACTGTGTAAGCTGGGAGACCCAACCTGATTGAGAAGAAAAAAAGATATTGGAGCAACTGTCTTAAAAAACAATGAGATCTGTGTAGCTGGCTGGCTGACGCTGTCAGCGATGTTACAACTTTAAGACTGTTTTCCTGTTTGAGACCCCAGCGAAGAAAGCTGAACCGAGTTATTTGTTGCCCGTGCCAAAGCAAGAATTTGGCTGCCCTGTATCTCATCATGTCCTGTTTTGAGCTTGGGATTTACAAATACAAACAAACTAAGAAGCTTGCCTTTGAAGTCCTGCAAATCACCCCACCGCCTCCCCGAAGATTAATGGCTGCCTGAAAAATGCAAGTATAAGGCGATGCCCATCACCCCCCCCAGCGTCCTGAGTTTCGGCACTCAGAGTTTCAGTGCTTTCGTGTACCAGGTTAGAAGAGAAAAAAAAAGAGTAAGTTTTTAGAATGTCTGTGAGAACCTGACAGAAGTAAAATAAAATTTACAGAAGAGTTGCCCAAGTTAAAGCGTCACGGCTAGAGAGCTGAGCTGTGCCGCTCTGTTTGGACAGAGGCCTTGCTAAAAAGTTAAAGGCCCTTGTCTGTCAGAAGGGGTGTAGGGCCACACTTTCCCTATTTAAACTGATGCAAAAGTGGAGAGCCTTTGCTGGAAACATCTCATCTTCATTGCCCAGAGCCTTCTCTGTTTGCCTCCATCATCATCTGGGCTTTTTAGAGACACTCTGCACATGGACTAAAATTTTAAATTGTCAAAGACTTGCCATGGACAGTGCTATGAAGCTTTTGATAAACTTGAACTCTCATCGCTGTGGACCGTGTGTCTGTGTTTGTAGTCAGCTCAGTGTACAGCAAGCTGAGTTTGATCTATGACTTTTAGATTTCCTTCTGCCAGAACTCATGCAGAATAGAGTTGCCGATGCAAAAATGGTCACCTAGAATTCTTTGCGTGTGTGGGTATGCCCATCCCTTGATTTTAATGGGCCCTGAGCTTTCAGCCAGAAGAGCAGTATAACTGCTGGATCTGCTCCATCATGCCTTACCATGCAAAAAGTGTTTTCCATTCATTGTGTTAAATTGCAGAAAAAGTTTGTTGTGTATATTTTATGATTTCTTAAATATCATGAAATATATGTGATATTTGCAAATTAGTGTTAGTTGCAACTCCAAATGATACTAAGTGTGGTTCCCAATGGATGACAAGGAGAAAAGACAAAGGCAAGTAGAAAAGAAGCGTGGCCATAGTTGCCCCCAGGGTAAATTAGAAGCAGCTGATTGTGCCTGGAGCTTATTACCTGGGGTAAAGTAGCCACAATAATGTAATAGTTCTTTAAAATGAAGGAAATGTAACTAAAAGGAGAAGAAGAGCCTATCCCAAATGTGTGTCACTGGGACTAGTGTAAGGCAGAAAGGTTTAAGTAAGTGAGTTTAACTTAAAAAAGACAAATAAAGAGACAAGGCTGGTGCATAGAGCAGAAAGTTTTATATAAAAAGTTTGAAACATGATCTGCAATACAGGCAGATCAGCAAAGAAAAAGAAAGCAAAAAAAAGAGAAAAAATTTGTCTTCCCATACTAATAAATAAAAGTGTTATCAAGCACTTTGGGAAGTGAAGTTGTTTACAGGAAGCTGTGCCTGAGAACCAAACACTTCTAGCCTATGCTGAAAATGCTTGCTAGTGTTGTGTTGCCTCATGGGTAACATGTATGGTATAAAACCCATTTAGCCCAATAGTTCGTGGTTCAGAGAAGCTGTCTGATCCAACCATTAAGTATGCCTGTGTGCTGTAAGTTACCCAATAAAGTCTCCTTGTAAGTAAACCACCCCTGCTGGAATCCCAAAACACAAGTTGGGCTAGAGCGCCTCACCCAGTATCAAACCCTGCTGTTAGAAGCCGTGAAAGCAGGTATGAAGAAGTCAATTAATATGACCAAAGTGTCTAAAGTGCTGCAAGGTGCCACCGAGGCCCCAGAGTGTACTTGGAGCGTCTTTCAGATGCCTATCGCCAGTACACCCCCCTCGACTCAGAGGCCCAAGAAGACGTGGACGAAAGAAGAAAAGAAGAAGACCCGGCAGAGGCAAAAGATTCTTTAAAAAGAACCAGTGTGCCCAGTGTAGACAAGATAGACATTAGTGGCATGAATGCCCAAATAAAATAAATCAAATACACAAAAGAGAAAACCAAAGGGGCCAGAATGGGCGAAGAGAGAGACAGCTTGAGAGGGGCCATGACATTGACTGTGAGGGGCCGTGACATTGACTTCATAATTGACACTGGAGCGGCATCAAAAGCAAGCAAACGTTAGCCTTAAACAAGAAGTCCAAACACTGAGCAAAGTTCTTCAAGCCCAGCATCGCTTTGTCTTAAAAAATAAGCCCCCAATTCCCATCACAGAAGTTCATCCTTTCCAACCAAGAGTTAAAGTATGAGTTAAAGAGGGAAAAATAACCCTTTGACTCCCAGATGGAGAGGACTGAGAACTGTCATACTTTCCACCCCCGCAGCTATGAAAGCAGCTGGAGTTAAACCCTGGATACATTAGATACGAGTCAAGAGAGCAAGAGGGGGAGAGTAGACTGTAAACAGAAATCCTGAAAATCCTTTAAAAATCATTCTGAAAAAGCAGTAAGAAGACTCAGGCTAGACCTTACTGCGGACACACCGGGAGACTGTCCCCCTGCGTACGGTCAGACCTGCAACTGGAAAATTGAAGAAGGGGACTAGACCTTACTGCAGCTTGCCAGGTGAATAGCTGCCCGGCGTACGATCAGATCTCAAAGAAGATAAAACATGCGTGTTGTAGTGTTAGTAGTGTTGCATTGTGTTTCCTTAATAAGGTGCAAAAAGGGGGGTCTGCGCCTGGAAGGAGAAGTTTGTCCCAGTGATTTGCTGATAATTACTGGCTCCACCTGGCTAACATCACGAGAATAAAACATTTTTGTTTGCCAAGAGGTATACCTGCAAACAGGCTTATTAGCTCTTGCCTAATACCTGTCTGTAGATATCCTGGGAAAATTCAAAAAGATACCATGTTAAAAGTTTATGGTGTAAGTTTAACTTATTCCCAAAATGCTAATTGGGGCGTGGTTGCAAAGATCCTACCCCCTACAGAGTTCACTCTACGCACCCCCATCGTTGCTGAAACAAATACTACGTGTGCATGAATGCTTAATTGTCAAAAATTTTCCAGAAAATATAAAGCTATCCCTGGCCCCCTTCCACTGTAATAAAATTCAAAACATATCTTTTAATGATGCCCACATACTTTTGCCTCATGGATAGTTTTAGACATGTAGTTCCCGCACTTAGTCATTCATTCCTGCCAACTTGTCTAATAACCACCCATGTTGCCTCAGCCGCCAATTGAACTGGTGCCAATTCTTCCCCTGTGGCCCGAAAAAATCCGTTGACGGCAGCCTCGAGCACTCCAACTAACTAAAAATTGTAATAGTCATGTGCAGTTATATTCTGACTCAGAAAAATTGGCCTTAACAATGTCACTGGTTGAGGTTCCAGGTTTAGCCTTGGCTGATGGTCTGAAGATCAACCGGTTAGCTTGCAGCTTAGCCAAAAGCATAAATGCCACCTCACGAGCATTGTCATTGTTAAATAAAGAGCTGCGTGATCTAAGAGGTGCAGTTGTAGAAAATAGAGCTGGTATAGATTACCTCTTCCTTCTTCATCATTTAAGTTGTGAGACACACCAAAAGCTCTGTTGTTTTAACTTAACTGATAATAGCAATGCTGTAGATGAACAGATCAACAAGCTGCACAATATAGTAGCTAACAAAACAATAAGACAAAACAGTTAGCTCAATTAGTTAACCCCTTGGCTTCCAAATCTTAGCTGGCTTGAAAGCATTGTTCATCCTAATTCTACCAGTGTTGTTCACAGAGATACTGTTATGTCTCTGCGTTCCTTGTCTTATGCGCTGTTTAACCAATCTGTTTTATGTCTCAGCTAGTAAAACTGCTGCCCTCTACGCTCTAATAGCCCAACAAGAGGCTAAGTAGTATGTATGTCACAAAAAGCTTTGTATAGTTATCAGAAATGCTATAATTGTAATGAAATTATGCATTTAAGGGGGGACTGTAGCAGCCATATCGGGGGTCAGACTAAGTAGCCTCATGCAGTCTCATGCTTCATGTTCTTGCTGAGCTCTTTCTCCCTTGAATATATTGTTGTAAGCTGACGAGACACAGGAATTCCTTATCTTGTCAAAGGTCATACAATTGTATATCTTGTTCTCTGCTGTTCTCTTCTGTTCTCTCCTTATCATGGCTACCCTATAACCCAGTTCTTGTATTATAAACAATGGTGCTAAAAGAAGAAATGTTGAGGACTGCAACCCCACACGGGAGGGGGAGGAGGAGCCGTTTCATATGTGTCACAATGTCTATAAAACCAATGTGCTGATGTATTTTGGGGCTTCTGGCTCTTTGGAAATGATTCCAGCCTTAAGCCCGCACGTTAAATAAAGAATCTCTTTTTCCTTCACTCTGTGGTCTCTCTGACTCTGGGTTCTGCAACACCCCCAACCTGGGAGTGAATGAAAATTTCTCGACCCATGAGTGACTCTTATCAGAAATGTTGTCAATGCATAATGTTGTACATCCTAGAATCATAGAATAGTAGGGTTGGAAGGGGCCTACAAGACCATTAAGTCCAACCCCCTGCTCAATGCAGGAATCCAAGTCAGAGCATCCCTGACAGATGGCTGTCCAGCCTCATCTTGAATGCCTCCAGTGTGGGAGAGCCCACTACCTCCCTAGGTAATAATTGGTTCCATTGTCGTATTGCTCTAACAGTCAGAGAGCCAGTGTGGTGTAGTGGCTAGAGTGTTGGACTGGGAGCTGGAAGATCTGGGTTCTAGTCCCCACTCGGCCATGGAAGCTCACTGGGTGACTTTGGGCCAGTCACAGACTCTCAGCCCAACCTACCTCACAGGGTTGTTGTTGTGAAGATAAAATGGAGAGGAGGAGGATTATGTACGCTGCCTTGGGTTTCTTAAAGAGGAAAAATGGCGGGATATAAATGTAATAAACAAACAAATAAATAACAGTCAGGAAGTTTCCTCTGATGTTCAGCCATTCATCCTGCTTGACAATGCCTCTCCTTCGTGTGTTGTCGTGTAGAATGCTAGCTTGTATTTGCCTGAAGACAGTGCCTCAGTAGATCTTTATGGAAGATGCCATTATCTGTGTTTTATGCGCAGCTGTATGAATTAAACACACATGGTACTCTTGTGATGTGGGTATCGTGATGTGTGCTATAGGGTAGCATGAAATTGTTTCCTGGTTTTGAGATTTCAACAGACAAGGGTGAACTCGTGGGGAGTGGATCATGGTGCACGTGTGTACGTGCATGTGGGAGGGAACTGGCCTCAGAAGAAGTGTATGCTCGAAAGTCATCTCTGGCCCTTGTAGTCTTATGCGCTCAGTAAACTTCTCAGTAAACCTGCATAGGACTGTGCTGCACAACTGCACTCTTAACCACAGTTAGGGTGCAATTCTATCGATTATACCCTAGCCGCTTGGAAGCTCTCAAACTCGGAGGCTTCTGAATTTCCTATGCCCTGCTGGGCTGTAGCTGGCAGGGTGGGAATAGAGGCGGAGGGGATCTTCGACTCCCCGTCCTCCATCTTTCCTGATTTTTACAAGATGTGCTTTTCAGCCCTCTAGTGAGGCTGCTTTGGAGTGGGAGGGAAAGAAGCTGGAGGAGGTCTGGATAACTCATATCCTGGCCTCTCTGGTCTCCTCCCATTCCCTCACACCGGAATGCCCCCTTTCCTCCTCCTCTGAAGTTGCTTTTCTGAGCTTGGAGAGGCAGGGCGCACACTTATCTCCATGCTGGCTGTGAAGGGGAGGGTCAGGGGTTCGATCTCTGACTCCCCTTTCTGAGCCATCCTGCGATTCCTGGGACACTCGCCCAGGGACGATAGGGTTGCTCTCTTAATAGAACTCAGAGGGACTTACTTTTGAGTGAACATGCTTAGCCTTGTGCTTTAACAAACAGATTCTCTGAATGTCTGCATACAAGTCCTGCTGGATGTTTCCATTTAATATAACTTATACTGAAAGCTCATCTGTTGAGAGACAGGCTGTTTGTGGAATGCTTTACCCTTGTGCTGTTCTTCGCCCATTGCTGAAACAACTTGTCCTGATACTGTCAATGCTTATCCCATGTTCAGGTAATCATGACCCATCCTGCAGTAAAGGCAGAAGAACTGGTGAGTACATAATATTCTAGATGCATTGTATAAATCAGACACGTTCTGTACTGAGTTAGAAAAGACATGGGTTGTTTCTATGTTAGTGCCCTTTAGTGCTGCAGAGACAATGCCTTCCCACAATCGGCTGTAAGTGGAATTAAAAAGTTGGATCCATTTGGCATTGAATGTAGTGTTCTTCTCCCCATAAAACTACAGGAATTCCCATCCTAATGGGCAGAGTCACTCTACAGGTTTACTTGGGCAAAAGTCCCATTCAGCAAAGGTTCAGCTTATCTGTGAAACTATCCCTCACATGGTAGCTTCTTTCTTGCCCCCTTCATTTAAAACATCATCTGCTTCTATGATTGCTTTCTTTGTAAGTCTACAGCATTACTGAACAGGCCCTGAATTGGTCAGTTCTTGTTCCCTGGCAAAGGCATGGGGCTTTAACTATTGGCTTCCTCTTTGCAGTTAGAAAAAAATTGATACTAAGTTTATTTCTTTTTATTTTGAAATGTTGATAATAAAAATACAATACAGTAATGACCATGTTTTCTGGTTACAAAGAAGAAACTAGTGATTAAAGCCCTCTCCAATGCAGGGAACAGGAACTGACTAATTCAGGGCCAGTTCAGGAATGTGAACAAATGGGGTGGAAACTACTTTGTTTTAAAAGTGGGAAGGAGGGAGTTGTTAATTCAAGAGACAGTAGCCCTGAAAAACCTGAAGAGGTCTTCACCAGTCCCATTGGACAGGTTACTACTGCAACCGTGTTTTAAGAACAACAAATCACCACAAATTAAGTCTGAAAAATGATGGAACAAAGGAATGGAAGCACTACAACAGACTTGCAATAATATCATATAGTTTCTTCATATAAATTAAATGAACCAAAGGGGAGGGCCCATATGTGCCAACACCAGCACATATCAACCAGAAATCTTTTGGAATTTCCTCTGCAACCAGGCTCCACCATCTGATATGTCCCAGTTCTTGCTCCCTGGGCCTACCTAGATTCCAGAATAAATAAAAATCTGGCAATGCAATTTTCAGGCCTCTGTTCACCTATCCTTAGCTCAAATAGAAACTACACATGGAAACGTGTATTGCATATCAGATATCTGTCATCTAGCAGTCAGGGCTTGCACCCATGGGGTGCTCTTGAAAATGCAGGAATCATATATATCAGCTGTTTGAGCTGAGGACAGCTGGATCTATTCCCCTTGCTTCCTTATTCCTACTGAGCAGCTCACAACTGCTGCTTTTTGAAAAGGGCTCTGTGAGTGTTGCTCTGGCTGCTTTGTGCGCATACAGCTTGATCAAGGCCCAACTCAGACAGACATGACAGGGTAGCAAGCAACTCGGTTGTGGCATCAGTACACCCACATGGAGGGTGGGGTGGTGGGATAGGCATTTTATATTATGCTCTGACCATGTCTCTATGTATACACATATAATGCATGCTGCTCTTTCTCTCTTTCAAAAGATGTCTCCCTATGCTTGGATTCTCTGCTTCACAATGGTGCTTCTCCTTCTGGTCAACAATAATCCCATGCTACTTGAACTGGAGCCGGTGTGTGATCTGAATTTGAATCTCGGAACCCCCTTTGGAAGCATAACACATTGCCAGTTGCGCATCTGCCATGTTCTTTTGCTCCCCCTCCAATTCTAAATGAACATGATTGGCAAGTGGCAGGCCAGGAGCTCAATCTGGCCTCTGAGGGTTTCCACGGGGCTCTCAGAAAGGCTTCTAATTCCAAGATCCTCCCCCTTGAGGCACAAGCCAGTGGAACTGAGTAGCTGAAGACTATAACAAAGGGGAAACTTTGCTAAAGCCTCTGTTGCACTGGCAGGAAGACGTTTAAAGAGCTTGTGTCATGGAGTAATCATTTCATGTGTATAAAAAGTGGACCGTTTTGACAAAGACTCTCTAGCTGTTCACATAGCACACAGAGTGCACACAGAGTAAAGAGCACATTGTCTTGGCCTCTGCTTGCACAGGAATGCATCAGTAAGTGGGGCCACTTTGGCTAGTCCATCAGTCCTTGCCCAATACAAAATGCATCCCTTGTTAAGAGAAGTAGCTGCCAGCCAGAGACTTACAAGCTTCCATTGTCTCTTCCAGATTTCATTTGGTCCATGGAGCTGTCCTGAGCATCCTTTTTAAGGCTTGTTTGTCTGTAAACCAATGTTGCTCTGCTGATATTGCAAATAAAATGCCAAATGAATCACAGTTTGGTATTCAGTTAAGACCAGGGATGCTTCCAGATGGAGGCTTGCTAGTGCTAACAATCAACATTCATCATGCAGTTCCTCCTTCTTTCCCTCCTGAAATGGATTTTCTATGGAAAGAAAAGAAAGGTGAAAGAAGGTGCTTCCAGATGAGGCTTTTATTGTGCAGTCATCCTGCCCCAAACATGTAATATTATGACGGATTCAGATGCCATTGTCTCCAGTTTATAACTTCCTACGTTTTGCCACTTCTTCCTCTGTCTTTTTTCTTACCACAAAAAATATGTTAAGGAGGACAAGGCAGAATAGTTGCACAATGCCTTTTGATTGCTTGCACTAGGAGTTGTCCATCTGGAAGCAACTTGGGGATTGTTTAGGACCCCCCCCCCCATGCTCTCTGAGAAGAGGCTATTGAATTTCTGCTCATGGTTTTGTGGACGTTTTCTTTCCAAAAATTATGGAGATCCTAGAGGTGTTTATAAGTAAGAAACCAGCAAAGTTTCAGAAGAGTAGGTACAGCCATTCATGTGGAAGGGGAGCTCTGCAGTTTGGCGGGGCGAAGTGATTTGGTTCTACTTCCTTTTGTACACACACCTGTGTATTTTTAAAGGTGAATTTGTATAAAATAGCACAGACCATAGAAGTGTCCCCAGGCAAGAAAGATGCAACATTTCAGAAGATTAGGAGCAGGGGCTAGGGAATTATAATGTTTTAAATCAATTTTATGGTGTTTTCATACTGAAGCTTGATGTTGTCAGAACAATGGCCATCTCATGGTCCCATCCTTGCCTTCCCCTGAAGCACAGTGATTGGAGCCCATAGTAAAGTGTGTGCTAGGATTGAAAGGTGGACTTGTTAGTCACTAAACCACAGTCTCTTCCTCCTCTTGCAATGTTGCAAAAACCTAACCCAGAATATGTCATTTTGAGAAATAAAGTCTGCTTGATACTGCTTGGACTTCAGACTTTGTCTGAAACCAATGCACATTCCTGATAAAATGTGTCTCTCATATATATACGAATTACTTGAATTTATTTACATTTCATTAGCAGTGAAATAAAGAGTAACCCTGAGCTTATGCATAATGCTTTTCTCTCATCACTGAGAACTTACAGCATCCCCTCCCCATTCTGTTCCCCTCCACACAGCAATCCCTCGTCATTCTTTCATCCTCCAGTAACTCTTCATAAAAAGCAGATGCTTTGTTTTTCTTTTGTGTAACTCTCCTCTACCTCCTCCTTGTTATGTGCAAGCTCTCATCGTCTCTTCCTCCACATAACTTAATTTGTGCCAAGACTTCACCAGGATTCAGCCAAGGAGTCTGTTTCCAAAACTAAGGCTTAGTTATGGAGAAATTCTAAGCATGTTCTAAGTGCCTTTCCCTCACCACTGAATCTAGAGTCCATGCAAAACGAAAAAACACAAATGACAAAACATGCATAGGATTGGGCTAAAAGGGGAATC
The DNA here is from genome assembly GCF_057233095.1 of Heloderma suspectum. NCBI lineage: Eukaryota > Metazoa > Chordata > Lepidosauria > Squamata > Helodermatidae > Heloderma > Heloderma suspectum. The sequence goes on along the minus strand of NC_139463.1, from coordinate 86,115,203 downwards.
CATTGGATTAGAATTGGGTGGGCAGTTTCTTAAGTCTGCAGTACCATGCTCACAATGCAGGACTAATTTCTGAGTGAACATGCAGAAAATCAGGCTGCAAACCTCCCTGCAAAACTGCTGGAATCCTATGTATGTTTTCCTGGGAGTAAGCCTGATTGAACATAATGGGACTTACTTCTGAGTAGACATACATAGGATTGTATATATGAGCACTATCTATCTCCCCTCGATACCCCCAAAATTAACTCCTATTTTTATTAAAGCTTTCTGTTTATAGGAACATAGGAAGCTGCCTTATACTGAGACCATTGGTCCATCTAGCCCAGTATTGTGGCCACTGACTGGCAGCAGCTCTCCAGGGGTTCAGGCCTGATTCTTTCCTAGCCCTACCTGGAGATGCCGGGCTTTGAACCTGGGACCCTCTGCATGCTAAGCATGTTCTCTTCCACTGACCTATGGCCCTTCTTACACATACTTGAATTAATGTTATGAGGTGAGGCAGCAAAGGGCTTTTTCTTAATTTTTTTTTTAATTGTAAAGCCTATTTAAAAGCCCCAGCACTTCTTGGATCATGATGTCAAATAATCATAACCCTCCTTTTGGTATAATCTGCTGCCTGCAGCTACATGGGAAAAATGAAAGTGGAAGGGGGCAAAGATATTTGTAGAGGTTGCTGTGCTGAAGCTACTGATGTTCTGCAGAAGCCAAAGGTTCCAGTTTGAGGAAGTAAAATCAGATACTGTGTGAAATACCACTATTTCACAAGGAGCTCTTCCTTTTCTCCCTGCTCCCTCTTTAAATTTCATTGTGAACAAACTCTCAGCGGTAGACATGTAAGAGTAGAAAATACAGAGAGGTCTCTCCTGTAGTTGAAAAGCAGATGTCTTCATGTTACACTCTGTACTGGACTGCTAAGAGAGTGAGTCCTAAAGTCTTCCTGCAAGGCTACTGAGGTCAGAGGAAAGGACCTGGGTTGTATCAAGGCAGGTGATGGCATTGGGGCAGCTCAGAAGATCCAGAGCACATGCTCAGGTATGTTTACAGAAGAAAATCCCATGGGCCTTGGTATGTATCATTCTATTGGACCACATACGGAAACCCTTGCAGTGGCAAGATATACTTTTGTGGCTGTAAAATTGAAACAGATTAATTATGAGAAATGTTAACAATGGAGTGAAGAGTGTAACTAGTAAATTCGTCAAAACAGATGTTAGACTTGTGACAGACATGACTACACTGATTCAGCCTAACTTCGATTTTAAACTTTGCACTACTTTTCCCTTCTCAGAGGTTTTTTAAAAATGCACAGGTTAAGAATATGTTTAGCTTTTGCAGCTGCACTTCTCTACCCAGATTCATCTGTTTGTCATATGGTCTCTGTTCCTGCAGAGGTGGATATCACCGAAAATTACCCAGAGGTCTTGATTAACATAAATTCCTGACTGTTGTAGCTTCTCCTCAATGAAGAACTGAACTGAATTTGACTTCTATACCGGGGAGGGTGGTGGTGGTGGTGGCGGTCTTGGTCTTATTTGATAGGATACAAGCAGGTGAAAGGAATGTCTACAATGGAACACTTCACTCTTTTGTATTCTCTTCAAAACCTACATCACTAAATGGGAAATGAAATGGTGCAACATTGACCGAGCAGTATGTTCATGGTATCTTTCTTAGGATCTATTCCCAAATTGCCTCAGTGCTGTGGAGGCTGATGCTGCAGCATGGCTCCTTCTTGAATTGCTGGGGTACTGTAGCAACCCTCTGCGGTCAACTGAGAAGGCAGCCCATGTCCTCGTGTCGCAGGGGCCTTGGCTTTCTTTTAGAGAAGCATCAGCCCACAGCGGCTTAGGCAAACACTCAGAGGTAGGCTGTGAAATTTGGACACATGCAGTAACTGCGTCCTTTCATTCCCACTAATATTCAGTGAAGTTAAAAGGCAGTAATTATAGCATTTTGTTTAAAACGTAAAGGGGAAATCTCTAAAAGATACTTTCCTGGCTCAACTATCTTCTTCTTGTGGTAGAGGAGCAACCATGCATGCTCCCTTTCAACACCCACCAACCTGGTTCCTGCAATCTCCTCCCCTTTAGGGAGCTGAGCACAACCACTCATGACAGGCTTCCCTTACAACAGTGCTCACATTACAAAGGGGCTCTTCCATCACAGGAAAAAAATAGCTGGACTGGGTAATCATGTGACCTGGTCCTTAGACAATTCCTCCTTTTTCAAACACTGCTGGAATTATTTCCACATCAGACTTGGAAAGGACAACTGCATGGCAGGATTAGGCAACCTGGGAGTAGAACTACCACTATGCCCCATGTTGGCAAGGGCTTATGGGCGTTGTAGTCCAAAACACCTGGATGGCACTGGGTTGCCTATCCTGGCTTCAGTTCAAATACTGGATGAATACAGAGGTGGCTCCCAGTCAAAGGCCCCTGCTCCACAGATCAGACATTCTGTGCTATAAGCATCCTGACTAATGCCTGTCTACCCAGTTCTTGAAAACGTCTGTTAACGGACGGGCCACAGTGCAGCAACCTCTGCACCACTGAGGTAATTTTTGAGCTGAGGTTAATACTGTATCATTGTGTTCCACTTTTTGGGGCAGGGGGTTAAAAATGCTAACTGCAACAACTGCTCGGAGAGGAGCTGGTTCTTGTTATACCATACATTGAGTGTCTTAGTCTTGCTCTGTATATTTTTGTATTTTCAGACTTTAGCTTATCAATATTGTTGTGAAGCTCCTGGCGATAACTGAACATGTTTATATTAAGTATTTTGGTGATAAGCCATTTTTTTAAAATTTTGTTTTTATAAATTGAACGGTATTTGTATTGTTTATTGTTTTTGCATGATTGATACGTTATTGGGTTTTTGATATCATGTTGATGCAAAAGTGACCTCCAACAGAGCGTTGCAGTGTATGCCCACCCCTCAAAGGGCTGTGCTCCTGTTCATGGCAACAGGCAGACGGGGACAGGGGCCTTGCAGTGCTGTTCAGGCTTGGGGTGGTGGTGCGGGGGGGGGGGAGAGTTTCAGCAGTGGGGAAGGGAGAAAGGGCACTGGTTTCCATGCTGCTCCCTCCCTGAGGCCTTCTCTTTCTGTGTCATACAGTGAAATGGATCACAAAGAAGAGAAATGGGTTCTCAGGATGCAAGATAGAATTTATTATAAGAAGCCCAACACGTTTTGGCTTTTTTTCTTATTATTTTAGGCCTTCTTCATGGGGCTGTAACATAAATGATAATAAAATTTACAAATAGGACAACACATAGTTAAAACATTACTGCAGTACAAATTGCCACAGGGGCTAATACATGAATAACTTTATTTTAAAAATCATATGAAACCTATTTTATTCCTGAAAATAACATATAAATACATACTTATTAAAGAAAAAAGGCTGCAGAATTTAGCAGGATAACCCTGATATAAACAAAGAAACAAGCAAACAAAAATAAGATACAATCTTGGATTATCTGCTGTTCTCAAGAATCTGAGGCCCAATGTTACTGCACTTCATGAGGTGTACTACAGTATGAACAAACTGAAAAAAATCTAGCTTTTCTAGCTATTATTGTTGCTTTTGTTGTTGTTATTATTATTACTATCATTCTTGTAGAACAAAATAATAATTTTGGCCCAGAATGTTTCTGACAGTCAAATGGAGTGGCTCACTAGAAGGAGCCATGCAAGACTTGTACATCCTTCCCTCCCAGCTACAGCCATATCGTGTGCTTGTAAATGTGCTGGAGGGAGGGGACAGAGGCAGGCGTGCTTTAAAAGCCCTGATGGTCTCTGTCATCCTGCAACTGTAAGCGAGTGGGACTGAGAGACTGGGGTGGGGGAGAGAGGCCCAGCTGCTTCTGCACATTGGCATATCAACTTCGACTCTGTGATGAACCTGTTGTGGATTCTCTGTGAGTTGGGGAAAGGAGTGAAGGGATTTTGTGGAGCTGGCCTGCCACTAACCCGCGGACTGGACTGTGGGAAGCACATTCCAGAGTTCCCTGTCGCATCTTTCCTAGGATAAACTCTCTCATAATATTATATTATGTTACTATTTGTGATTCTGTACTTGCTTCCAGTCTGTTTCTGGTCCAGTTCAAAGTATGTGGGTATTAACCTTTAAAGCCCTAAGTGTCCCTAGGCCAGGTTACCTCAAGGAGTGCCTCCTCTTATATATAGCTGCCTAGACCCTAAGACCATCTTTAGAGGTTCTCCTCTGGGTGCCTTTGCTGAATGAGGCGAGGCAGGTGGTTGCTAAGGAGAGGATGTTTTCAGAGGTGGCATCCCAGCTGTTGAATGACATCCCAGGAGCGGCTCATTTGGTGGTCAAGTTGTAGTATTTTGGTTGCCAGGTGAAGACATTTTTCTTCTTCCAGTCATTTTAGTCCTTCAGTTTTGAAAAATGGTGTGCATGCTTTTTAGAGCATAGTAGTGCTGTTGGATTTACTTTGGTTTTAGGCTGTCCCTGTTTTTTCTTCTTCCAGGTTTTATTCTATGTTTTGTGATGTTCTGAACATTTTATGGGTTTAAGTTCTGTTTTGTTAACTGCCCACAGCACTTCAGTATAGAAATGTTACAAACAAAGAAACCAAGGTTACTTTGGCATGTGTCTCTTTATGGTATGAAATTGGCTTTTGCATATACTCTGATGGTTGCAGATTTCCCAAAATAAATATAAGCCACTTACACTAGATTACTAATCCCAATAGGGCTCAACAAAAATAAAATGGGTTAGGGGGCTTAGGTTGAGAGCTATACTATTCATTTTCTTTATAGAGGACTAGGGGACGGACCCAGCTTCGCACAGGTTGGAATTGCCTTTAGGCTGATCCAGAGAAGCCTTCAAGCAAACTCACACAGCCGTCACAGTTGGACGTATTGTGCCTGCCCCTTCTGAGTGAAGCCGTGCTTGCTGGTACCCTTAGGCACAGCCCTGCCATGGTCCACCCTTATAGCCCCCTGAAGGAGGGGTATGTCCACTCCACCCCTCTCAGATGGAGCTGCCCCACAGCAGAGGGGAGGGAACAGGCCTATAACTTGGCCCATTAATCTTCCCTGGCCTCAAACTGTGCGTGTTTTCTCTCTCTCCATACTTTATTCCCCCACCCCCAATATTTGGAGCTTGATTTGTTTTTATGTCAAAAAACCTCATGGAAAACATGAATATTGTATAGTTAAAATCTGCTCACTGCAGTGCTGACTCATGATGTGAAGTTTGGTCGAAATCGATCAAATGGTATTGAAGCAGTAAATCTTTAAAAATGTTGATTGGCCACCGTTGTGTTTCAAGATGGTGCACAAAATATTTACTATGCCTAAAACTATCCCAAACAGAGGTAGAACAAATCCTAAAAGTTTCATAACAGTCAGATGTACAGTTTCAAGTCCATCGAGGACATAGAAAGAAACACCCCCCTTTGTTTATATAGCCATAGAGAAGAAGAGAAGATAATATCTGAGGCCACAGTCCTATACACACTTATCTGAGAGTCTTTCCGATTGAATGCAATGGGATTTACATCCAAGTAGACATGCACAGGAATGTATTATTAATTGGTGCATCCATGTTATTGCAGGTGGTGTCTTTGCAACTCACTGGTGTTTGGGCAAAGGTGCTGGTAACACCAGCTCAGGGCTGTGCAGCGCTACAGGTGAGCATGAGACTGAGATGTGGCAGGCTATGCCGCTTCGAACATGCATTCCCTTGCCATTTTCAATTAAATGCATATTTATTTCACCTAAATGCTTAGTCTAAAGGCAGGCCAAGGCTACTTATGGGGGGATAAATTTGGGGAAATAAATGTTTCACATGATTTCCTGTGTTTTTCTCTGGCTGTCTTTCTGTGGGAAAAGCTACTTTTTCTGGGTGCACAATGTGTTCAAATTGTTTTCAGCATTGGGACCAGTGCTTTTTAAATTGTTCGTAAATGATCTGGAAGTAGGAGTGAGCAGTGAGGTGGTCAAGTTTACTGATGACAGCAAATGATTTAAAGTAGTTAAAATAAAAAGGGATTGAGAATAGGCAGTTCAATGTAAGCAAGGGTAGAGTGATGCACGCTGGGGCAAAAAACCCAACAAACTTCACATATACACTGATGGCATCCAAACTGGTGGTGATTGACCAAGAAAGAGATCTTGGGGTTGTGGTGGATAACTTAGTGAAAAGGTCGACCCAGGATGCAGCTGCTGTGAAAAAGACCCATTCCATGCTAGGCATAATTAGATACGGAATTGAAAATAAAACTGCCAATATCTATACTGACACTTGTATACTATCCAGTGTGACCACACTTGGAATACTATGTACAGTTCCGGCCACCACACCTAAGAAAGGATATTGTAGAATTGGAAAAGCTGCAGAAAAGAGCAACCAAATTGATCAAGGAGCTGGAGCAACTCCTGTATGAGGAAAGGTTACAATGTCTCAGACTGTTTAGCATAGAAAAAAGGCAACTATGGTGAGACAGGAGAGAAGTGTACAGAATTACAGTATGCATAGTGTGGAGAATGTGGGTAGGGAGAGATTTTTCTCCTTTTCCATAATACTAGAACCTGGGCTCATCCCATGAAGCTGATTGGTGGGAGATTTATGCCCGATAAAAGGAAAAACTTCACACAGTGCATAAACGATGGGATTCACTTCCGCAAGATGTAGTGATGGGCACCAATTTGGAGGGTTTTAAAAGTGGATTGGACAATTTCATGGGGGAGACAGTTGTCAATGGCTACTAGTCATGATGGCTATATATTATCTCCAGTATTGGAGGCATCTGTATACCACTTATTGGGAAACGCAACCAGGAGCATCCTATTGCACTCATATCCTGCTTGTGGGCTTTCCACAGGCAGCAGGTTGGCCAGAATGGGAATAGAATGCTGCACTTGATAGGGCTTTGGTCTGATTCAGCATGGGTGTTCTTACGTTCACCTCAGACCTGTCTTAAGTACTGGTTTTTAAACTGAGAATATGGGTCCTCAGTGTGAATAGTGAGATAAGTTTGTCTTAAGTGGAAGGAGTAATGAATTAACATGTCTTATATACCATGTTTATGAAACAAATAACTTACAGTAGTGTGTAACCATGAACAGTTAAATAGTATTCAACCTGAAATATTAAAAGAATTAAAGCAAGTACTAATACAAAGAATGTTGGTGAGACAAAATGAAAGGTGATAAATTATCATGCTTTGACAGGATTAAAAAATGGGAATATCTCAACAAGAGAACCTGAAGGTTCATGCCCAGAACTCCTTGTAACTAGGTCTGTGCACCAGTTTAGTCCGAAGCCTGAGCTCTGAACTGAAGCCTCCTAGGTGAGGCAGAAGGGGCACGAAGGGGCACAAAGTCAGTCAGGTCTCTCCGAAGTGCTTTGATGCACTTTGGCGCGGTCCAGAAGCCCAGCTACACCAGCCCTCAGCTCCTCTGGATGTGTGCCAGCAGCGTGCTGGCAGCTGTCTTCTTGTTCCTGAGGGTGGGGGGAGCCAGTCTAAAGATGGCTCCCCCGCTCAGAATAACAATTCAGTTGCTGGCAGGTGTTCAGAGGGCCCAGGAGTTGGTGGCAATGGCAGTGGCAGCAGCTCCCTCAGCGTTGGCTGGCTCCCCGGCTGGCAGCGTAAGGGTCAGGTAAGGATATGGTGGCTGGGCAGTGGGTCGCCCCCCCCGAAAACAGGATTTGGATGTCCGAAGCCCCCTTTGGCTCTGTAGGCCAAAGCGTGTTGGCCCCCCCCCCCAAATGCATCCCGAAGCGAATTGGGCCTGCTTCGGAAGCCCCGAAGCGGCCTCCGAGGCATATCAGGGTCCATGCACAGCCCTACTTGTAACCCTCTGTTATGTTTAAATGTTTTCTCTTGCTTTGTTTTCACATACTGTCTTTACATTGCTTTAGGCGAACTTCCAGCCCCTGACTTTTTCCTGAATGCAACTTCAGTGCAAGAGGGAGACTGGGTCTCGTTGCGATGCCTGCTTTCCACCAACTCTTTGGTGACCATTGTTTTCTTCTGTAAAGATGGGCGCCCCATATCATCCCAGAAAGCATTGCTCAATGATGGGACACACTCTCTGCCACTCCAAACCTCACATCAGACTGCAGGCCAATATGCCTGTGGGTATCAATACAAAGAAAGAAATAATCAGGCAAAGACGTCCACCCTCAGTGCTGCTCGGAATCTTACTGTCTTGCCAGGTAAGGCTGCTGAAATGATCAGCGTGGGGAGAGATCATGAGCTGTCAGTATCTTGGATGGGCCGTTTAGAATGTGCACAGAGAATTATTTCTGTTGCACAAGGGGAGTACATTTCCCTTGGTGGCACAATGAATTTCTAGGTTGCCAGAACAGATGTGTGACAGTGTAGCAGGTTCATATTGCAGCTTCACCCTCTGCCTCCTTCCTTGCTTTTGTCCTCATTCCTTAGCATTGATTTGCTGTGATTAGCTTGGTCCATCTCCTGCTACTTCTCTGCTTGTCATTTCTTGCCATGTCACAGAGAACATGATGGCCATGAACTGCACTGGATCACCTTGCTGTCCTCCATTAGCACATGCCCAGTCTGGGGGCATCTCTACACCAGCCTAAAATCCTGCATTTAAAACGGGGCTTTCTGCTTCCATTTTACATACAGGATCACAACGACTTCCTTTTTCACATGCTTCCTTTCCCCCTCACCTTTCCCCCTCCTTCTTCCTGTATCTGAGTCTTCCATTAGCTTTCATTGATCTCACTCCTCTTCCTGCTGCTTTTCCTCTTTTCATGGAAGAAGCTCAAGCGGAACACAATGGGGTAATTTGATAGCTCATTATCTGTGATCTATTTAAAAACGGAACAAAGGGTTTTTAGTACAGGAGAAGCCTTGGATGATCACGGTGTCATGTAAAGAGCCCACAAACTTCCGTGGAGCAATCTCAATTGCAGGATAAAAGCTCTGTGTGAAGAAAGCCTGGCTTAAGTAAGAGGAAGTAGCTTAAACACCCAGAGGACCAAAATAATGAGTGGGTTATGAGAAAGAGGATGCTAACCTCTGAAGGAAAATGAGCAAATAATTTATAGGTAGATGACATATATCTCCTCATGCTATGGAGGTGACTACTTCATATGTAAATCCTCTCCCTTTCAATATGTCGCTGATTCACAAAAAATGTTTTGAACCTTGTGCACAGTTCATAAATTGCAAGAACATATTTTGGTCTGTTCTTTTTGTGAAGGTTGCTTATGCTATGCGTAATCTCTGGCCCATGTTTTGCTTTAGTGAAATGGCTCACAGACATTCAGCCTGCTCCTAAGAATGGATAGTTAGAATTATATCCCATTGATATTGATGGGAGTCACTTCCCAGTAAGTGTGTTTAGGATTGCAGCCTTAGGCTGAAATACTTTGCAAAATTACCCTTCAGTGAGCCCTAGTGGGACTTCTTTCTGAGTAAACATGTATAAGATTGGGTTTTGTGCTTTGAAATCTTGCCTGCCCCATAAACACAGCAGGTAGTTTTAGGCAAACTTCTATCTGGGCTTCATCACACGGAGCTTTTATCCTGCGATTGAGATTGTTCCTTCACAGAAGTTTGTAGGCTCTTTACATGACACCATGATCATCCAAGGCTTGTCCTGTACTAAAAGCCCTTTGTTCCATTTTTAAATAGATCACAGATAATGAGGCATCAAATTACCCCATTGTGTTCCGCTTGAGTTTCCTCCATGAAAAGCAGAAAAGCGGCAGAAAGAGGAGTGAGATCAATGAAAGCTAATGGAAGACTCAGATATGGGGAGAAGGGTGGGGAGGGGGAAAGGAATCGTAGAATCATAGGGTTGGAAGGGGCCTACAAGACCATCGAGTCCAAGCCCCTGTTCAATGCAGGAAGCCTGATTCCCAGGCGGTCTCCCATCCAAGTACTAACCAGGGCTGACCCTGCTTAGCTTCCGAGATCAGATGAGATCAGAAGTGCATGTAAAGGGACTCAGTGGTGATCCTGCAGAAAGCCCCATTTTAAATGCAGGCTGGTGTAGAAATGCCCTCTGTCTCCCTCAGCCCCACATCCCTCAGTATGCTATTACTGAGCATATTACTCAGTAATATTTCTCTGCTTTACTGGATTGTTCTAAGGATTGCTGAGATCATGGATGTTGTAATTTGCATTCTAAAATACTTCCCTCCCTGAGGCTTTCAGGTGTACAGTAAAATCACAACATTTGGTCCATGACTGGGTCCACAAACATCATTCCCTGTCTTTGTGGTGTTTGAGGGGAGGGCTAATCTTTATGTAGCTAAAACAACACCAGCTGTCCATGAGGGAGGCATCAGCAGGGTTGGGGGAATCTGAAAGTTTGCAGAAATATCTTTAGAAAAATAAACATAACTCTGTAGAAAAACGCCAAACAGCCCAATGATGACTGAGCATGTTTGGTGGCCACAGAATGTTGTTGGTTGAGTGTGTGCGGTGTGTGCAGTGTGTGTGAGGGGTGGGGGGTGGGGGACAGAAAACCAGTGGGGAGGGGAAATGGACTGGAGTGGCTGGCTGACTAGCTTGAACCAGGCCCCTTTTGTATTGTTCTTTATTGTAATACAAATCATTTTGCAGTGGCTTGGCCTTGAATGGACTATATGACCCATCACATTTACAAAAATTCTGCTCCTGGTGGAGATGAAAACTGCAAGGAGTGGTTTGTTGATGTGGATCAACACAACTGCCTTAGGGAGCATTCCTATGGCTGCTAGACAGTGGCTAGACTGTTTTCTTGTTTTCCAGGAACTGACCTCAGAACCCACACTCTGAGGTTGGTTGCCAGAGAACCGACCTCCCCACACTTCTGTGCTGCCTCGGAGGCAGCGTGGAACAGCCCCATCCTCCATGCGCGCAGGAGGAGTGCGGAGCGGCCCAAAAGGGGCGTGTCTGGGGGCATTCCAGGGTGGGGAGGGCGGAAATACCAGTATGACACATCTGATGTGTCGTACAGCAACCTCCTCCCCCGCTCGGCCCCCCCCCCCCCGTGGCTAGACAGCCAAAATTAGCTGTCTAGCAGAAGATGGAGGGAACAATCTCCTCCACACTTCTCCTGCCCTACATTGGATAGGTGGTCGCCTATGAGTTCTGAGGCAGCTGCCTATCTGAGTAGGATTGCGCCCTTAATTGCTGGGCTCTCCTTGTAGGTGTAGTTATGAGAAGTATCATGATGAGCACCTGCACTTCACAATTTACCCCTACACCACTGTGTAGAACATTTGTCGTTGTGATGTTCTTGGCACATTGTTACTGTTACTGCTTATTTCTTGTCCAGGAAATCCTGATCAGTCCAGTGGCAAAGGCTTTAGTGCTGGTGAGTAAAAAGTTTGCCCATTAATAAGTGGCTTTGAAACTTGAAGGAGTCTAGTGCCCAGATTAAGGCTGCAATCTGGTTCACACTTACCTGGGAGTAAATCCAATTGAGCTTAATGGGGCTTACTTCTGAGCATGCATGCCAGCTCCTAGGAATGGTTACTTAGAATTATGTGCCATTGATATCGATGGGAGTCACTTCCAAGTAAGTATGCATAGGATTGCTGTTTTAGGCTGAAATACTTTGCAAACAATACCCTTCAGTAAGCCCCAGTGGGGCTTTCTTCTGAGTAAACATGCATAAGATTGGGCTTTATGCTTTGAAGAGAAGCCATTCCAGTTCTGAATACCCATGAGTGGGATTGGCTTTTGTGCTTTGAAGCAGGAAGCCTTTCTAGTTCAGATCTTGCCTGTCAGTAGGCAAAATAAACTCGAAGGTGGTTTTAGGCAAGCCTCTATCTCTCTGCCCCCCAAATGTGAGTATTGGGCAGAAATTCACACAAAAATGTATATATTATTAGAAATGTGCACACAAATGGTTATGAATTTTCATGCAAAACGCATCTGGTAAGACACAGTGTTTCTTGAATTCTTTCTCCTTGTGTTGCTCTTTCAACACTGATGAACCAAGTTGTTGTGATAGTGTCTGTGCTTAATCCCTGTCCAGGTAATCATGATCTGTCCAGTTGTAACAGCAGCTGCATTGGTGAGTAAAATGTTTTCCTAGCCCTGTGGTGAATGGTGAATTTGTTCAGGGTTATTTTAGGCTACTGTAATTGAATAACCAAGGCTGAAGTTCTGTGTGCGCTTCCCTGGGAGTAAATCTCATGGAACACTGTGGGACTTACCTCTGAGTAAATCTGCATAATATTGCTCTATCAATTGTGCTCTTGCTGCTCGGAAGCCCTTGCTGGGCTTTAGCTGGCAGGAGCAGCAGAGGCGATCATCACCTCCCCGTCCATCCATCTTTCCTGATTTTCATAAGATGGGCTTTCCGGCCCGTCTAGTGAGGCCACTTTGGAGGGGGAGGGAAGGAGACTGGAGGAGACTCAGGAGAACTCATATCCAGTTCTCCCCTGTTTCCTCCCCTCTGCCCACAGGAACGCCTGCTTTCCTTCTGCTCTGAGGTCACTTTTCTGACCTTGGAGAGGCAGCTGGGTGTGAGAGGGAGGGGTCTGGGGACCATAGGATTGCTCTCTTAATAGAACTCTGAGGGGCTTACTTCTGAGAAAATGTGCGTAGCCTTGTGCTGTAACAACCAGATGCTCTGAATTTCTGCATATAAGCCCTACTGGATGGTTCCATTTAATATAAATTATTCTGACAGCTCATCCTCCATGCTCCGCCCGCCCTGCATTGGATGGTCAGTCGCCTCCAAGTTTGGAGGCTGCCAGCTGTACCCATAGGATTGCACCCTAAGTTTTAAAATCGCATAAATATATCTGATATTGTCAATTTTTCCCCCACTATTCAGTACATCATGATCAGTCCAGTGGTAACAGGAGCAGCAGTGATCAGTAAAATGTTTGCTCGTCATAGTCCGTTTTGATGATTATACAGACTCTCAGCTTTAATTTTGTTTATCAAGGCACCCTTCAACTAGGGATGAGTGGATTTCCCAGTTCTGTGACGTTATTTTTCCACCATTCTATTGTTCCTTGGGTTGTGCTCCAACTGTCCTTTGGCAAGACAGAAGAATTCTGAAATGTTTTGAAATGTTACTGTTCCCACATCACGAGGCAGATTGAAATTTGTTCAGGAGACGCACAACTTGTGAAACACAAAACATGTGGGTGTAACGTGTCTCTGTGTTTATATTATTGGTGAGATTTTCACAGAAATTAGAAAACAGACGTTAGCTAGCAGGCTACATGAAAACAAAGAGAAACTGAAAATGTAAAGGGAAGGGAAAATTGAAGATGGCAGTTCATGATACAGACTGGCTTGTCTCTTCAAAAGACAAGATGGGGGAATGTTGCTTGGCTTACCCAGGGCTGATCCTGGCTCCGTGACAAGAAAAGGGCAGCATCCAAGCAGGCTATTGTGCAAGTGAGGGCACTGCTGATTCTGTTCTGCAAGTGGAGCCCACCATTTGCACAGCGGGGATTTATCACTATCTCTAGCAACTGGAAATGAGCAGAAACACTCATTTCTGGAACAGGGCAGGTTGGCGGAGGTCGCACCAACCTGTCCTGATCCAGAAAAGTGAGTTTCTGCTCATTTGGGGGCTTCCTAAATGAAGTGCTAAATTCCCGTTCCACAAGTGGTGGGTGCCACTTGTGGAATGGAATCAGTGATGGGCCCTGGTTGGATACTGCCCATAGACTCCTAAGGTTAGGGATGCTTTCGGAATCCTCTTCTGTTGCACTGGGCCCCAGGCTTTGAGGTTCTGCTTTGGCTGTTGTATCTACCAGTGCAGATCTTAAAACATTGGGATCCATTATTCTTCAGGAAATATATTTCCAGAATTTTGTAAGCTGAGTGAGGGGAGATTTCTGCTTGCTTTCCTGTGTTTTCCAGTAAAGAACAGCACAAGTCAATTATGAAATGAAAATACATTCTCCCCCTACCCAACCACAAAGGCAACCCAAATTATTTATTCGTTTTGCCAAATATGCAGGTCCGACATTCCACTCTGATTATATAAAATGATAGTTAAAAGGAAACATAGGTAATTGTGGCTTACGCGATCTTGACAATGCATCTGATTGGGTGTTCAGTGAGGAAACCACAAACGTGGGGACAGGGAGAAGAGGAGGGAAGGGAAATACATGGTTGCAACATGTGGACGGGTGGTATGCGGCTGCCTTGATAAAGCTCTTAATGTAAGTATGTAAAGTGGGGAGACACCACAAATTCAAGAGGAAGTTGGAAATCTAAGCCACCAAACTAGAGAGTGTGAGATTCAAGCGGTGCAGAAGAATGGGTGAGGTTTCTAAAGGTGTTCTTGACAACCCTTTGCCATTATTGCTGCTGAAGTGGATCATTTCTATTGTTGTGATGTGAAGGAGTAGAAGAGAACAGAGCTTCTCGGACCTCAGATATCCACATTTTAAATATAGGTACAATCCAGTCAAAGTTAAGCTCCTTACACACACACACACACACACACACACACACGGTATATTGTATGATGAGACTTACTCTGTCTTTGTTCTCAGATGCCAGGGTTGTGGGGCTCTGAAGAACTGTGGTGAGTAACTGTGTCAGACAAATCTTGGGTAATCTGTCATGGAGATTCTTCAGTAGAGTGTACCACATTCACTCCAGACTTTGACTAATTGGTTATGAGGGAATGCATAGATTTAATTTCCTTTCAGAGCGACCTAAGCTTATGATTAAGGGCACGATCCTATGCATGTTTATACAGAAAAAAGTCCTACAATTCCCAGCATGCTGGCTGGGGTATGCTGAGACTTGTGGGACCTTTTCCTGTCTAAACATGAATAAGATTGTACCCTAAATTAATACAATATTGTGCTCTTTATTGTTTTGCATTATATTGTATTTTATTCTTTAAAATATTTTTATTTTTAATTGTTTTTTTGTTATTTTAGCTTTCTAACTGTTTGTAATTTACCCAGAGAACATTAGTTTTTGGGGGGTTTAGCAGTGTAATTAATTAATATGGATGCCTGAATTTATTGGAGAAGACTAAAGGAGGGTGTGTGTGTGTAAGAATCAGTAGTTCAGGCCTAGGCCTGAGGGTAAAAGGTAGAAGTTGGAGGTGGATTGTGAGTGGGTGGGGTAAGAATTCATGCCCAGTATACACTTCACTGCTTAGGATATGTAAGTATGTACTCATTACTTCATTTAAGATATTTTAGCCCTTCACTCCAAGGCTCCAGGCGGTTTCCCGAGAACATAAACAATAAAGATAGCAATAAAAATAAAGATAACCATCAATAAGAACAGGAGCATAAAAAATAGCAACAACACAGGGGCATGTGCCTTGGATCATGGATTCCTGCAACAGGGGAAGATGACTTTGTTAGCATGCAACCAGGTCACATCACCAGGGGTTTCCATCTGACACCCAATGTTACGCATTATCATGTATGTGTGGAAGCAGAGAGTTAGCAAGGAGAAGTGGGTCATTGTGTACCCCATGTAACATGTAAAATTGCCCTAAGGTGCTGCCTTATTCATAGTCAGAACAACGGCCCATGTAACTGAGTTCTATTCACCTTGAGACATAAGATCTCTTGAATTTCAGGTAGAAGCCTTTGTCAGTCGTGCTACTTGAAATCCTTCACTGGGAGATGCCAATGACTCAGAAGTGCAAAGCATGCTCATGGACATACTCCCTTTCCCCCTTCCATGAACATAATGAGATCCCTGGACTACTCCTCCGGTTTCCAAGTAGGTGTTCCAGCTCGTTGGTAGAGCATATGATTTGCAAGCAGAAGTTCCCAGACTCAGTCCCTGGTATCTCCAGGGAGAGCTAGGGAAAAATCCTGCCTGACATCTGCAGAGGCGCTGCTAGTCAGTGTAGATAATACTGGGCTGGATGGACCAATGGTCCGACTGAGTACAAGGGAGCTTGCTATGTTCCTATGTGACAGGCAGACATTTTTGATGGCTGTACCAATAAAGCAACGCAGCAGAAGGAATGGAGTGGCATGAACCCTTCCCCATAAGTGGTGATGATTAGGAACCACATCCATACTTCCTTTCCCATAGAGTAGTGTTTTGTTTTTGGTTTGGTTTGAAATTCTGCTGTTTTGAAGCAACACTTTCCTTTGCTCTTCTTTGTATTTGCACAAGTCAGGGAAAAGTCAATAGTCTGGGGCAAGCTGCATATCAGTGGAGCTTGACCAGCATCTCTGACCTCATTGAGGAACCTTTGATAAGCTGGGAAGGACCGCAAAATGTTCCCCAGAACACATCTTGGAAGCCATTGAGGGTGAATTTGCATTTTTAATTGTAATTTCATCAGGGACAATTTAACCAGGTGTTAGAAAAGTTGGCCCAACTGAATTCTGTAAATGAGTCCATGGCTGGCATTTTATTAATTTCCTGTTTCAATTGTTGAGGCAAAGCCACCCTTGAATGCAGAAGGCACAGCCTATGCAAGCATTGCTCTGCTATGCAGAAAACCTGGCTTGGAGACCTCAAATGCATCACGTGCAGATGGAGTATCCTTGGAAGGGATGGCGTCTTGTGGGGCTAGATCATCTGGGAGGACTGGAGGTAAATTTTGAAAGAAGAATTTGGAAAACGTACACACCTGAAAACATCTGAGGAAGACTGTCCCATCTGATTCTCTTCTGTTATTTCACTTACTCTTATCTGCTTTGAAGTATTGCCAGTGTTCTCTGTATGTGCTCCTTCACCTTTTCTACAGTCCTCCTTTTTTCTTTTGTTAGGTGGTGACAAAACACATATTCATTGGGTGCTTCCAGATGATGTTTTTATTGCACCATCACTCTGCCTCATTTACATAATTTTATGAGGAGTTAAGATGATGTTGTTTTCCACCCGTAACCCTCCCATGTTTTCCCACCATCTCTTCCATCTTTTTATTTCAAGCAAGAAAATATGGAATAGCTGCACAGTGTCTTCTGACTGGTAGGACTTGGAGCCCTCCAGCTGGAAGCACCCATTTTTGCAATAAATATGTGTAAAATTCTTCTCTGTTGCTTTACAAGGCACCAAGTCTCATATTATGAACCAAGGAACTGTGAACTCACCACAACTTGGGATTTCAGTTTGCTGACAGGGACTCCAACCCTTTGACAATGGGAAGGATGGGGTTCTTCTCTTATTCATCTGACTTTTTATCTTTCTCATCGTATGCATGAATGAAATTTTATGGAATATTTGCTGGTGGTTTTCATACTTTGTGAAGTACTTCAAAGTAATAGGAATAAAGCATCTCCATACAAAATACCAGTTGTGGGTGAAACAGTTCAGTATCCAGAGCATCACAAATAGAGAGGAAGTACTGTAGCAGAGGAAGACGTAGCTGTCTGTAGTGAAAGAAGGCTTGTTTTTCAACCAAACTTTATTTTCCGCTTTCCACAAAACCCTGGCAAAACACAAATTACACACACAAAAAAGTATTTCAGATATAAAATGCCACAGATCTTTGGACTCACTTTAGATGAAAAAATAAAAGAAAATGACATTTGATATGTAGTCCATACCCAAGATATAACTTTCAAATGCAGTAAATACACATGCTGGACCAGCCAAGGGTCCATTTAGTTCAGTATTCTGTTTACAGTGGCCAACAAGCTGCCCATGGGAAACCCACAAACAGGAAATAACTGCAACAACACCCCCCCGCCCATGTTCCCCAGCAACTGGTATTTATAGACATGCTGCCTCTGATACTGGAGGTAGCATATAGGCATCAGAACTAATAGCCGTTATAGCCTCATCCTCCATGAATTTGTCTAATTTCCTTTTAAAGCCATCCAAATTGGTGGCCATCAATGTTATTCTCATTCATTCAAACACTATTCTTGTTCATATGTGGGTTTAGCAGACATATAGTGCCTGGAAAAGTTTGTCCTCAGAGTCAGGAATCAGGAAGATGCACCAAAGTCCCAATCTTTATTCCAATTACAACACAACCTCGAACATGGCTTGCTGAGACTGTAATTCTGTTCCCATTCACCTTGGAGTAAGCCCCCCCCCCATCCCAAGCTCAATGGGATTTACTTCTGAGTAGACTTCTGTGTTGGTAGGGATGATGTGGGAGTTTGAAAAGGGGGTGGAATCCAATGGATGTCCTCTGTGTCTGGCTTCTCAGACCCTGCTCACCGAGCCCTGAGGCGCTGACAGACCCAGCTGCCGAGTTCCCCAGAGCTTGACGAGTGGCTGGGAGTGTCCAGCGTGCTGTGGGCTGGCTGTGCCAGGACCTGTCCTGCCTCTCTTGGCTGTCAAGGGCTTCCTTAATAGTTGTTGTGGGCAAGAAGGGCCTCCACAGCACACCAGCACTCTTACCTTGGCTTCCTCAAGAGGAGGCCAGGGCGAGAGTGCTCGGGGCTGGCCGCGCCGAGGACTTGGCAGTCAAGTCCTCGTGTGCATAAAGCACAAGGGCCTCACTGCTGGAGTCCTTGGCATGGGGAAGAGGGGAGGCTCATGTGGCTTGGCAGGCCACATGTACTGGGTCCGGGCCACGTGAGCTGGGGGGCAGCTCGTCGTGCTCCCCTGCAGCCCAGATGGAGATGGGTCCATCCATTCCTATGTGTTGGTCTTTGCTTTTAGCCTTTCCCTTATTGCTGAAAGTAGTTGGTCAGAAGAGCCCATAATTGTTCAGGGAAATCCCAGCCTTTGTCTTGGCAGATGGTGAGGGGCTTCTCACTGTCACCCCCATCAGAGCAACCAGGGCTGAAGGATGGGTGCAACCTCTCAGATGTCTTGAACAAAATTTTCACAATAGCTTTCATGCCTTTGACATTATAGAATGAGACAGAACTCTCATTTCTGTCCAGATAAATCCCAACCACTTGAAGCTGAAAGAAATATTCTTGGAGCTCACAATATGCCTCCTTGGGGTGATATTCCCATCTGATCTCCTCAGTGACCAGTATTGATCTTCTTCAGGTGCATCAAGCTTTCCTGCTTTCAGTTTGTTCCTTGTGTCCTCTGTCAGCACCCCCTAGTTCCCAGTTTGGTTTATTTTATTTATTTATTTATTTAATTTATTACTCGCCCATCTGGCTGGTCACCCAGCCACTCTGGGCGATGTACAACATACAATAAAACAATAAAATTCTACAATAAAAACATTTTCTAAAATACCCTAACCCACCCCAAATGCCTGCCTGAACAACTACGTTTTTAATGCACGATGGAAGCTCATTAAAGAGGGGGCATGACAGAGTTCCCTAGGGAGGGAGTTCCACAGAGTGGGGGCCACTACAGAAAAGGCCCTCTCCCTCGTCCCCACCAGTCTAGCTGTCCTGGCTGCTGGGACAGAGAGAAGGCCATCCGAGGCTGATCTTGTTAAGCGGCCTGTCTGGTACTGCTGGAGGCGCTCCTTAAGATAGGCTGGGCTGGAACCATATATTATCCTCTACCTCACCTCCCAGTACTGCCTCCCATCCTCAAACACCTCTGTTCCCAATATAATCAGTACACCAGGCGTGACAGCTGACCCTCGAGATGTGTGTTGATGATAGACGCTGCTACAGTCCTGAGACACTGAACGTTCAGGGTGTTTACACTTTGGATCCAGATGAACATCAACTGGGGAGACAAACCAAAACTGATAAGCAAATGGTGCAGTAGTTCCAAAATGATATACAATTAAAGGAAAGTTATGCAGGGGTCAGCCAGGGAGTGAAGAATTCATGTAATCTCAGATCAGTGTTCCAAATGCCACATAGTGCTATTGTATATAGTATATGGAAAGTAATTGCTCTTCCCCTGGCAATCTCCAAGTGATTTAAACTCATTCTTGCTGAGCTTTTAAAGCAAATATCTTGGGGATGTGCTACGAATGATGATTGCTGAGGGAAACACATATGTGCACTCATCTCAAAAACCCGTTTGGCCCAGGTTTCCCAGATGCATGTACACGGGTGTTGACGTATATCTGAGCCTATGTCTGGTTCAGGATTGGGTGTGCAGCCTGTCTTAGATGGGGTTGTACTTCCCAAGAAAGATCTGGTTCATAGTTTGTGTGTGAGCCTTCAGCTGACGCTTCCATTGCATGTACAGGTGGTGTCTGTGTCAAGGAACGCCTTCCTCCAGCTTTGGCTGATTAGCCAACTATGACCCTTCCTGATGACTTTGGAGCTTGCCATGGCTATTCATGCCTTATTTATCTCCAGATTAGACTACTGTGACATGTTGTATGTGGGGCTGCCCTTGAAAACCATTCAGAAACTGCAACTTGTGCACAATGCTGTGGCTGGGCTGCTGACTTGAACTAAGCATTCAGAACACATGATGCCTATTTTGTTTGACTTGCACTGATTGCAGACTTGTTTCTGGGCTCAGTTCAAGATGCTGGTTTTGATCTTCAAAGCCATCAGTGGCTTTGGACCCAGGTACTGTAAGGACTGCTTTCTTCCATATGTTTCTTCCTGTGTGTTTGGTTGAACATCTGCGGCCATGCTCCAAGTTCTTTGGCTACATGAGGAATGATGGGGTCATCTACTATGAGCAGGGTCTTTTCTGTCATGGCATCCAACTTGTGGAATGCCCTACCAAGTGAGATTGCTCAGATTGCAACACATGATGCTTTTAGGCAGTCAGTTAAGACATGACTCTATAAGAAGGCATTTGGCTGAGTATCCTCTTGCCTTATTATGCTGATGCTGTTCTCTTTATGATGTTGTTTTATAAATTGGTGCTATTCATAACAGTGCAATGGTAACAATGCTTGCTGTGATAACAATGTTCCTTTATTATTGTTTTTGTTGCTGTTGTTGTTAGTACCAAAATTTATAATCCATCCAATAACCAATGTTTTCTGGGTGGATTGTTGTTGTTTATTCGGTGAGTCGCTTCCGACTCTTCGTGACTTCATGGACCAGCCCACGCCAGAACTTCCTGTCGGCCATCGCCACCCCCTGCTCCCCCAAGGTCGAGTCCGTCACCTCCAGAATATCATCCATCCATCTTGCCCTTGGTCGGCCCCTCTTCCTTTTGCCTTCCACTTTCCCTAGCATCAGCATCTTCTCTAGGGTATCCTGTCTTCTCATTATGTGGCCAAAGTACTTCAGTTTTGCCTTTAATATCATTCCCTCAAGTGAGCAGTCTGGCTTTATTTCCTGGAGTATGGACTGGTTTGATCTTCTTTCAGTCCAAGGCACTCTCAGAATTTTCCTCCAGCACCACAGTTCAAAAGCATTTATCTTCCTTCACTCAGCCTTCTTTATGGTCCAGCTCTCGCAGCCATACAAACCCTTAAAAGACTAAAATGCCATAGAAAAAGTTAAATATATTAAATACAATGCAAATATTTAAAAGAATACAATACAATACAATACAATACAATACAATACAATACAATGCAAGACAACAAACAGCAAAGGAATTAAAAAATAGCCATATGGTTTGATATTGTGAGGTTTACCTCCTTCTATATATTGTATAATGTTTTAATTTGCAGACTGTCTTGAATCTGTTTCCTTGTTGTTGTTTTTTAAAGTCAGATACATATTTATAAAGCAAATTAAAAAAAATATCAGTAATCCTATGCCCCTTAGACAGTGTCTGTGGAGACATAAGATTGTTTGGTTTCTGGGCTCCAAGGTTGGAAACAAGGTTCTGACCTTGGAACCCAGAAACTGTGGTCCCCACCTCTCCCCCTCGTAGCCAGTGTGGTTCTGGCTATGTTACCACACTCAAAAACAGAGCAGAAAGACAAGAAAAGGCCATTTCTGGTGGTATGGAGGGAAGGAGACCAGGACATCAGCCATACAACGTTTCCTGTGGCCGCCCCAGCATCCTTTCCTTCTCCGCTGAAGTGCCCTGCTGGATGGGAGAAATCGCCCGATCCTCTGTGGTTCACGACTAGCAGAAATGCAGGGTGGCTGGAGATCGGAGGTGAAAATAGCCTCTGCACTCCAGCTGCTCTGCATTGGATTCTCAGCAGCCTCTGAGTTTGGAGACTCCTGACTATCTTCATAGGATTCCGCCCTAAGTCTATTGCTTTGCTCTTTGCTTCAATAAGCACAGCTGATGTAACACTTTGGATTCCCACCGCAGTTACAATACATAGCAGTGCTTTTGGATTTGTGGGTTCACTAGGCACATTAGCCCAGTGGCTAATCTGACCTCTGAGAGTTTTACTCACCTAGGAAGCTTCAAGCCTTCCTGAACTCTGCAAAGCAAAAGGAAGAAAGATTGTTAAAATAATTTTGAGTAGACTCCTAAGTTTTGTCACAGTGAATCTTCCTAAGAATATAACATTGTTTTCGAAATGTCAGCCTATTTTTCATAATACTCGAGATTCTATTCTTTTCTCATAGCGCCATCCAACTCAGAGGTCAGCAAAAGAAAACAAACCAGTTTAGCCATCTCCTCAGGGCAAGCCAGTGAATGAAGAGTATGATGTAACCTTGCAAGCTAAACTGGGCAAGAGGCCTAGAAATGTACTCTTCATATTTTCTCTCATACTCTGTCATGGAGCATATATGCCCCTTTTGTGGCTTGAAGCTCCAGTCCAATGACCGTTTGACAAATGACAAAAAAAAGTTTTGTTTTTCTCCAAACATTTCCTTCAAAATTACTAATTGTTTGGGGAAAATGGCACATTTTGGCAAAGCAACAGATGTGTTGATGATTGTATTAAGAATAGTAACTGTTCAACTAGTAAGACTTTTGAGAAAAAATGATTAGAATTCTTAGCTGTGAACCTCTACTTTAACAGGTAATGTTTTAATTACAATACATTATAGTTCCAGTCCTGAGAAAGGAAGCTTTTACTTAATTCTTGAAAGCTTTTTTCAAGGACAACAGGAAGGAAGAAACAGTACCTATCCTCTACTTTTAGATGCACAATAACAATCTGGAGAGGGTTTAGAATGGGGAATTAGACAAACATTACTAAGCTGGCCCAACTTTAAATAGTATTCTGTGATAATTGAGTGACTTTTCTCCTTAATCACAGAACACTATTTTCATGTGTGTGTGTTTTAAAATGGAAGTGTATATGCTTGTGTAAAATACACAATAATTAAAAAGCCTCTGTACCTTCAGAATGAATGGGAAACAGTGCACACTACAATCCACAGGAATGTGTGAAATGACCATTTGGGAGCTTGCATTAGCTACAAGAAATGGGGAAAATGCATTGTAGGATGAGCATTAACTAACAAGTGCATAACTTTCCATTCACTAAAAGATATGTTACAGAACAGTACATTTTCTCAGAGGTTCTATTGAGTTCAATATGACTTTCTTCTAGGTTAACATAATTGCATTGCTTATGGGATTTTGCATATTATTTTATGCTGGAAAAAAACAACAACCCAACAACAACCAACCCTTGCTTGTGTTTTAAAGAGCAGTTTCCGTCATGACTTACACATAATGGGGAAAAGTCACAGCAATGAAAAGTAGGAACACAAAATGTTGGAAGACAAAACTGTACATGCAGTATTTCCACAATATAATATAATATCCACGTAGAAACCAGAAAACAGGTGGAATAGAATGCCGGACAAAGCCAACCAATGGAAAAGTTATGGAATAGAAGGGGGAGCTCTGTCCATATCTACAATAAGGAGGATAGAAACTGATATAGATATATGGTGTCTTACCTAGTTCAGTACATACTCAAATAGAAAGAGATGGTGTCATTATTCCCTTTAATCTTTAAAAACATTTCCCTCGACAAATACAGACCTTATGAACATCAGTTAGCTTGTTATGTATGGACGGTAGCAGACTAAATAACTCCTGCCCCACATATCAGTACTCTTGAGATTACTTTCCAGATGGGTGGCTTTGTTAGACTTTTGTTACAAACACAATCAAAAGTCTTGTGGCACTTTAAAGACTAACAAATGTAAGCTTTAGTGGACCAGAGTCCACTCCATCAGATGTATTCACCATGTGGTTGTTGGTAACTCTTTCATGGTGAGCAATATCTTGATTAGGGGCCCCTCAGTATGCTATGATTAAGGCCAAACCTAGGATTCATTCCCCATTTCTGTGTCTGATCAAGGCCACCTGCAGTTGTCTCTGTCCAACATCTCTCTAACAGAAGGTATAAGAGCTTACCAAGCATCCTTTGCAGGTCCTGGGTTTCTAGAAGAAGCAAAAAAAGAACACCAATCAATTATGGATCAGTAAGAAGAAAGTGATCCTCATTCAGTCAACCTTTAGAGTCATCTGCATGCGACAACTGAAGCAACATTTGAACATGAAGAACCTAGGCTCCATCTCCCTACATACTGTGGCATCCCAGGTCTCTGTCAACATGTTATTTCTTGATAGATCACCAGCATTAGACTCTGGCTCCTTCCTTGTCAGATTTACAAAGTAGGGCAAAATGGAGGGTGAAATGCTCAATGCTTTTTCTCCTATGGTTTTCATTGCCCCCCCCCCAGTTTTTGTTTTGTTTTAAAAGGGGTTCTTTATATCATCACTGTCAGGGTTACAGTCTGGAAGCTCACTGAAGGCTGAAGCTCAGTTATCACCAAGTAGGTGATGGATGTGGTGTCGAGGTTATGAAAAATTTCACACTAGTATGGCCCCCTGTCCAGAGATATTCCATCTAAGGAGCTAGGATAGAGCCTGAGGGGTGGTTGGAACCTCATTACTCCCTTCTGTGACCTGACAGCCACACTGACCTGGTTCTCACAAGACGACAACCCACCATGGCTGATGAGCCATGGTGGGTTGTCATGTTTTTTGACCTGGGATCCATCTGCATGGGAGGTTTTCTCCAATTCTGCTGTGGCTTAAAGTCGTTAGTGACACATGATGTCATGGCCATGCTGCAGCCACCCTGGAGTGTATGTGGGGAAGCCACAGTTTTGCAGGGTACTTTTCTTTAATTCAGCTCCCCTGTGGTTCACCTGCTGCATGCCCATCCCTCCACTTTAAATTCAGTATGATCAGGGTTTTCCTAGGGGTGTGTCTTTCACCTGGCCCTGCCCTTGGTAACCTAGGTAACAAAAGTAACTCGCCTCCCTTTCCAATGCATCAAACCCCTAGAGTGCTCTTTTGAGCCCTCAGAATCGCCCTGGACTCCAATTTAGTCAGTGGGAATAATTAGCATCTGTGATTATGGATTTCTCTGATGTTGCCTTAATTTGCTTCTCCGATGCTGTGTTAAATCCCTCCCCCGATGTTGTGAAATGTCACTTCTCTGATGCATTAGAGCTTTATTAGAGTGGTGATCTCATGAGCTCTCAGGATCAAGGGAGCCTGTCATTGAGGGCAGGGAGAAAGTGCCCAGAGAATGAGAAAGTGGGGGTGGATGCTAAAACTCCATGACAGTTTGCTGGAATGGGGTGAAACTGGGGGTGGTGGGATGCTCCCATAGGGAGGCTTCAGATGCTGTACTTGAGAATCAGGGATTTTGGCTACTTCGGGCAAAAGTTCACACACTGGGAAAAATTTCACACATTGGTGGGAGCAAGAAGTCTGTGACAGTTTGCTGAAATTGGGGAGGTGGGATGCTCCCATAGGGAGGCTTCAGATGCTGTACAGGATAATTGGGTTGTTTCTAGAGAATTGGGAATTAGATATTCTCCATTCTTAATAATGTAGTAGCAGGGGGGAGCCTGGACATGGGCCAGGAAACAAGCCTCTATCTCTGGTTGAGCAGCCCCTGCCTGGTTGTTGATGTTCAGTTCTACTCCCCACACCCAACCTGGAAGTATGTTTCTTTCAAGTGCTGTGTGACCCCTGAAAACTAGATTTTAAAGGTATGGTACACTTGGCTTTTCTTGCTTCATGTGTCCCTGATGGACCAAAGCTGATTCCATGAAAATCCGGATAATACTCCAACATGTTTCTCATTCCATTGTCGTGAAAATCCCCCTGCTCCCAGTATGGTTTCTGCAGGGTGGCTTATTTTTCCATGAACCAGCCACCCTGAGAACCCATGGCTTTTTTTAGGGTTCTTGATATCTGTGGTGGCTTGCCCTGTTGTCCGAACCTGGGAGGTTCATCATGGATTTTTGGGAATGGTTACAGAGCTGCTTTTGTAAACGTAGCAAAAAACCCTGCCACGTCTCACAATTTTGCTAGTGCTGCCACCATCCCCCCTCCTCCTATCTCAGTGTCCTCTCTACTCCATGCTCCTATAAATAGTGAAGAAGAGACACCGGGGAGTGTCCTGAACACGTTCCCAACTGTTTTTATTATTATTATTGGTCCTGTGCAAGTGCATAGGAGTAAATAACAGGTGTAGAAAATTTGTACAATTTTCACCTCCTGTTGACTGCTCTGTCTTGAAATTTGTGCAGTTCTTGTCTCTGTTTGACTGCTGTGCTATGGGATTTGCACAATTTTACACCCCGGTTTACTGTTTTGCCATGACATTTGCATATATTTAGACATCCTGCTCGCTGCTCTGCAATCCATATGCATATGTGACAGCTAGCAACGGAGGGAAGCAAGAGGCAGGAAGCTCAGGGTGGGGGGAGCTATACGTGGCTGGAGAGAAGGCATTTTGCCAGTGGGTGTCCTTCCTTCATGGTAATGTGAAGCAGCCTTTTTTTTTTTTTTAAGGTGTTGGCTAGCAAGGGAAGTGCCCAAGTGGAGGACATTGACAAGAGGGTTATGCTTGGCTAAATATTGGAGAGGCGGCCTTGCTGTCTTATGCAACAGCAGAAGTCTCTGAACATATTATTTTTAAAAAGAAAACAAAATTGGTGAATGCGTTCCTGCATTCATAAGGGCTTGGAAAATTTATTTCATTTTTGCAATCTGATGCAGGGGTGGGTGGGGGAGCCAAAAGCAGCTGGCAGCTGGAGGAGAAAAGGCGCTTCATTGCAACTTAAAACGGCCTTATTTTAAAAAACGAGTTTGCTAGCAAGGCAAGCACCAAAATGGAGGATGAGATTGACAAGGGCATTGACAAGAGAGGGATATCAGGATGCTGGGCTAAATACTGGAGAGACAGTCTTGCGTTCTTGCACAAGAGTGCAATTCCCCAAAATTTTGTTTTAAAAATGTTTGCAAACACGTTACCACATTCATAAAGGCTCTGAAAATATTTGGCAGTCTGATGCAGGGTGGGGGAAGTTTCCCTAGAGAGCCAGCAACTGCAGCAGACCAACTGCGGAAAGGGTGCTGATGTAGGGGCCAAGGAAATGAGGAGTTCCTCTGCAAAAGTGCCTGGGATCTATGCCTGAATGGGCAGAAGAAGGGCAGAGGTGGAATGGGGGGGGGGAACAAGCCATGACAAGTTGGATCCTCTGTGGACCCTCTGTGGACAAGCCTGTCTCATTGGTTGAGCAGCCCCTGCCCGGTAGATGAAGTTCAGTTCTACTCCGCACACCCAACCTATGGGAAGTATGGTCCTTTCACATGCTGTATGACCCCTGAAAACCAGATTTGAAAGGTATGGTCACTTGCAAGAGGAAAAGGTGGGGTATAAATGCAACAAACAAACAAACAAACAAACAAACAAACAAACGGGTACACTCAGCTGTTCTTGCTTCATGTGTCCCTGATGGAGCAAAGGCAATTCCCTGAAAATCCAGACAATACTCCAATGTGCTTCTCATTCCACTGTTGCGAAGACCCCCGCCCCCCATGCGGTGTCTTCATGGTGGCTTGTTTTTCCATGAACAAGCCACCCTGAGAACCCATGGCTTGTTTTAGGGTTGTTGATATCTGTGGTGGCTTGCCCTGTTGTCTGAACCTGGCAGGGCGACTTCATCATGGATTTTTGGGAATAGCTACAGAGTCAGCCAGCAAGAGCAACAAAAACCCCTGCCACTCCTCACAGGTTTGCTCTTGCTGTGCCATCCTCCCTCCTCCTTTCTCAGTGTCCTCTCCACCCCATGCTCCTATAAAAAGTGAAGGAAGGAAGCTGGAGAGTGTCCTGAATGAGTTCACAACTGCTTTTACTATTAGTTTTGGTCCTGCACAAGTGCACAGGAGTGATTGACAGCTCCATCTGACTGCTCTGTCTTGAAATTTGCACAATTTTTGCCTGTGTTTGCTCTGCCATGAGATTTGCACATTTTTTGCCTCCATTTGACTACTGTTCCTTGAAATGTGTGCATTTTTACACCCCAGTTTACTTCTTTGCCATGACATTTGCATATGTTTAGTGATCCTGCTCACTGCTCTGCAATCCATATGTATATGTGACAGTCAGTAATGGTGAGATGTGACAAGCAGGAATCGCAGGGTGGGGATGGGGAGCCAAAAGTGGCTGGACAGAAAGTATCTTGCCAGTGGGTGTTCTCCCTTCACTGTAATGTGAAACAGCCTTTTTTTAAAAAGGTGTTTGCTAGCAAGGTAAGTGGCAAAGTGGAGGACATTGATAAGAGGGTTATGCTTGGCTAAATATTGGAGAAGCAGCCTTGTGCACTTGCACAAGAGCAGAAGTCCCTGATTTTTAATTTTAATTTTAAAATAAAACTGGTGAATGCATTCCTGCATTTGTAAGGGCTTGGAATATTATTTCATTTGTGCGATCTGATGCAGGGGTGGGGTGGGGTGGAGCCGAAAGCAGCTGGCAGCTGGAGGAGAGAAGGTGCTTCAGTGTAACATGAAATAGCCTTTTTTAAAAAAAGGTGTTTGCTAGCAAGGGAAGCACTGAAATGGAGAGTGAAATTGACAAGAGAGGGATATCAATATGCTGGGCTAAATATTGGAGAGACAGTCTTCTGCTCTTGCACAGGAGCACAATTTCCTAAAATTTTTGTTTTAAACATGTTTGCAAACATGTTACTATGTTCATAACGGTGTATTATTTGAAAATTATTTGATGCAGGGTGGGGAGAGTTTCCCTAGAGAGCCAGCCACCAAAGCAGACCAATTGCAATAAGGGTGCTGATGTAGGGATCAAGGAAATGAGGAGTTCCTCTGCAAAAGTGTCTGGGATATATGCCTGAGCCGGGAGGAGGATGGAAGTGGAATGAGGAGGTAAACAAGCCACAGCAAGCCAGATCCTCTGTCAGGTTAGCAAGCAAACAACCAGCCCATGATGGCTTATTCGCAGGATGGCTTAGTATGACATGTGAACCTACCCACCAAGTCAATAAGGTGCAGTACCTCTCTCCATGCAACAAGCAGCAAAGAAGTGGTCCCAACATTTAGAAATTCACCATGCTAGTTGAGAAAATATGGCTGTGAAAGTTCAGTGGTGCTGCTAGCTGGACCTTGGGGTGAAAATCCAGAGTGGCAAGTGCAGAAGCAAACTCCATTTTATTCTTGAAGTCATGACAGTGCTGTGATCTGGGTGAGTTTAAAATGCAAAACTGCCTGTGAGGTTTTTTTTCTTTTTGTCCAGGGTCTAAAATTATTTAGCTGCACCACTGTGAAAGCCCCAGATGAAGACTCATGGTGCCTTAAAAGTCCACCTCTTTCTCCCCTTTACTTTCCCAGCTTGCCCTTCTGCCAGCATTGCTACATTTGGCGTTATCCCATCCTTATCCCTTTCAAATGGATAACTTGAAATTTAGTCACTATTTTTCATGTGGAACCTCACAAGTGAAAACTGGGTCAGACCATGGGGTTGATGGCAATTGCTACCTAACTGGGATTGGAAAGACATACCTGATTCCCTGACCTTCATGTTGCATTCTGAAAAGAGAAGCAAAAGAAAGAATTATAAAAAGAAAGAATTAGTAAAAAGTATAGAGTGAAGCAGCAGCATTCAGCCTATCCAGAGGCTTCCTCCCTCTGCTTGACCCCACCTGGAACCTACCTTGAATGAATCTTTCCTCCTCTTCAGTCTGTTTCTTCAGGGACTCGTTCCGCTTCTCTACAAGAGGTAAAGGAGATTTCCAGCATGTAAGAGAAGAAAGGAATGGTCCACACATAGATTAAATCAATATAAAGGGAAAGCCAGAGAACAGGAAAATCTAAGGAAGTCCGCTTCTCCCTTTACTGCCTCTCGGTGCTGACCAACATCCGTTACTCCTCTACGCTGCCTTTTATCTGCACTGACTCTGTCCATTGTGACGTTTTAACAATTCAAATTTCACCTGCTGCTGGTCCATGCTGAAATAACATGCTGTCATGACAGTGCAGATTAGGCAGCCCCCTCACTCCCATGGTCAATTTGTTCCAATGGGGGAGAATTCCAACTCAACAGGCAATGAGATAAGCCTACACTGTGGCACTAGGGTTGTGAGGGTGTTAGGGATGTGCACTGACTACACTGTTAGATTGGACCCTGACTGAGCAATCCAAAAAACAGCCCAAACTTGGTTTGATTTGGAAGCTGCCCACTTCAGCTCAGGTCTGAATCCGAATTTCTATTTGGAAATCCAGATCTTCATGCCTCCCACTATGATATATGCATTGCTTTTTGTGCAAGGAGAATTTTCAACTATATGTGTGTGGGTAAATGAAAATGTAATAGATGCAGGGGCTAGGGAATTGCAATGAATGAAAATAAGTTTAGACTTTTTTTTCCTGCTCAGTTGGCACCAAAGTCACAGAAAATGCAATAGGGCAGCAGGGGGTGGGGGGATGATGGATGTAGGGCACACAGTGGCTGAGGAAAGACAGGCTTAAACATCCAGCATTTTCAAGCAAGCACCCAACTGGAGAGAGTACTAGCAAAGAACACTGAACACTCAATCAGTCCTGCAATATATTACTTCATCATCCTTCCCCCAATGCACTGAGATTGGAGAGCCCTGGTGAAACCAGTCACTGTGATTGGAGGCTTGAGCTGCCAGTCACAAAACTACACCCTTCTCCTTTCCCTCTCAACAATCCCCACCGTGGTGTCTTCCTTATATGGAGAGCTTGGGGAGATTTGGATTTGGTCCTCTTTGGAGGAATTCTGCTTTGATTCAGACATCTCCCAAATCTGAATCTGAATCTGTCTGATTTAGTTCTCGATTCTGGATTTGGCCAAATCTAATGCAGAAATGCACATCCCATGTGTGAGGGCTGCTTATCCACAGTGAAACTACAACAGACAGGCAGGTGCTTGCTGCTTATTCAAAGCCCAGTGCCCATATCTCATTAGTCATCTGGCACAAGGCAGGATGGCTCAACTTTTTGGCCCATCTCCTATGACCAGCCCTGTAGAGGACAGCACAAAATATGCACTTGTTCCCACGCCGCCCTTCTCCTAATGGCTGGGAGGAACACTGTTGCTGAAATTTTCTGCATACATTAAATTTGGTAAGCTTTATTCTATTTATTTATTCAGAACATTTGTATCCTGCCCTATATCATTAAGATCTCAGGGTGGCTTACAGTTAATCAATTTAAACAGTATAAAACAAATAATTTAAACAGCAAAAAAACATATTAAGCCATTAAACAAGCTAAAACCAATTAAAAAATCTGAAACAATAGAACAGTTAAAACAGCGTGCAACTTTAGGGCATTCAGTTAGCCCTCAAAGGCTTTGGTGAAAACCCATGTTTTAACTTAGCGCTGAAATGAAGCCAACATCTGTGCCAATCGGGCC
The DNA here is from genome assembly GCF_057233095.1 of Heloderma suspectum. Lineage (NCBI taxonomy): Eukaryota > Metazoa > Chordata > Lepidosauria > Squamata > Helodermatidae > Heloderma > Heloderma suspectum. The sequence goes on along the minus strand of NC_139463.1, from coordinate 86,083,847 downwards.
TCCAAGGGGAGGGCTTTTCACATCTCTGTCAATGTTTAAAAGGGATTGATGATCCAAATATAAGACCTCACTTTTCAAAAAGTAGTGTAATTCAAGTATGTAAAATGAATGATTTCATCTGGAAACCAATCATGATCAATATCATTTATTTAAGCATGTAGAAAAGGATGGATGGCATAAACACAAAATCCTGTGTTTTCAACCTATTCAATTGGCTGTACCTTACAGTACCTCTGTATATGAAATATGCTATGACTCCCAAACCTAGAAATGCCAGTATAAACAAGATCCAGAATGCAGGGAGCCAGGGAGAAGTATATGGGAAAATGTTTCCTGCAAAAACAGAGATAACAGAGAATGAGCTGAGGCTGAGATGGACTTAGATTTTTTTTTAAAGAATTCCATTTTATTTTTATATTATTATAATCACAATATACAATGTTTACACAACAAAATCAGTTACATTGATTATTTAAGAATAAAAAGGCTCATAACTTTATATTGTCCTCTATAATTCCTAATTTAAAAACAAAGTCGAGCAGCATTTTGCAGTTTGTTGCTCCAGAACAGTGTACACGTTCTCAATGTTTTCCATAAACAAGTTCTCTGTCTCCCTGCCTTCTCGTATTCTTATCATATTTTCCAGAATTTTCCTGTGGATTTTTGTATCAAAACTTTCCCTCTTGATAAAATTAAACCCATCACATGGGATTTCCCACAGCAAAACCTTCCCCAGAAGAATAGGACAGTCAGAGGATTATTCCATGGGATCTATCCCTTCCACATCATTTCACTGTTTCATATGTTACGAGAGCAGTTTGGCCAAGAGGAATTCAGCCAAGGAGAAGGGGAAACCACGTTGCTCAGGTAATACATTAATCAGACATGACATGACAAACAACAACTAGTTTTCTTTTCCTTGCTATTGAATTTCTGCATAAAGCAGATTTGGATGAACTCTCTGGCAAACTTGCTTCGACTTTTGTATTTCTATGCTTGTATGCAGCAGAGCCCCTTCATGGATCACTGCCTTGTTGTGGCGAAGGGGCTTGCGTAACTCAGTGAAGCCATAAGCTATGCCGTGCAGGGCCACCCAAGACGGACAGGTCATGGCAGAGAGTTCTGACAAAATGCAGTCCACTGGAGAAGGAAATGGCAACTCACTCCAGTATTCTTGCCAAGAAAACCCCATGGAACGTATCACAAGGCTAAATCCTAAAGGAAATCAACCCTCAGTGCTTGTTGGAAGGACAGATACTGAAGCTGAAGCTGAAATACTTTGGCCACCTAATGCGAAGAGAAAACTCCCTGGAAAAGACCCTGATGCTGGGAAAGATGGAAGGCAAAAGGAGAAGGGGACAGCAGAGGATGAGATGGCTAGATAGCATCACCGATGCAATGGATATGAACTTGAGCACACTCCGGGAGAGAGCGGAGGACAGGAAGGCCTGGCGTGCTATAGTCCATGGGGTCATGAAGTGTCGGACACAACTGAACGACTGAACAACAACAATGCAGCAGAGGCTCTAGAATTGATCCACTGGTGGAGTGGATCACCAGCTTCCGCTACTGACCATCATTGATGGTGGGGGACCAACCGCCCTCACCAGTGGTTGGCAGGCGGTAAGAGGCAGCATGGGGCCTACTTTACCACCATGCAGGTGCCTGCTGGTTAAGTGGAGAGCTGGATGTCATCATCCTGTCCTCATTAGGCACTGCCCTTTGCTCAGCAGCGCTGCAATTGCATGGTCCTGAAGTAACAGCTCTAGTGCTTCTGTGGTTGCCCCCTTCCCAGTGTCCTCCAGTAAGGGTGCCCATAACATCCTCTGTTTTGCAGCAGGATGAGCTTAAGACAAAATGGTGCCTCAGTCCTCCATACTCCCCCTCCATTGCATTAGCTCTTTGCATTCCTTGATTTTTATTGCATTTGTGGCCAATTTCCCAGTGCTGATGTAGTATTTTTATGCATGACTTATCCCTGTCTTGTAATACAAAAACTTTACAGGCTAGCATCAACAATTTTAGATTGCTGGAGGAAAATTCTGAGAGTGCCTTGGACTGCAAGAAGATCAAACCAGTCCATACTCCAGGAAATAAAGCCAGACTGCTCACTCGAGGGAATTATATTAAAGGCAAAACTGAAGTACTTTGGCCACATAATGAGAAGACAGGATACCCTGGAGAAGATGCTGATGCTAGGGAAAGTGGAAGGCAAAAGGAAGAGGGGCCAACCAAGGGCAAGATGGATGGATGATATTCTGGAGGTGACGGACTCGACCTTGGGGGAGCTGGGGGTGGCAACGGCCGACAGGAAGCTCTGGTGTGGGCTGGTCCATGAAGTCATGAAGAGTCAGAAGCGACTGACCAAATAAACAACACAAAATCAACAATTCTATATTGATGCCATATGAACTGTTTGTACTATTTGTTTCAGCTACTGAATGGTTATTTGGAAGATACTCTATGCTGGGTGTCCCCAAGACTGGCACCCCAGGTGGTTGCCTTGGTTGCCCACCACCAAATCTATCACCAACACTCAACATTGACTGAGGGAGTGCATGGGGGATACATTTTCTTTCTTAAATCATGACTAACTTAAGTCCCACTGACCTCAGTCAGTTAACTCTGAGTGAGACTAAATCTAGATCCATGCCAATGCATTTTTACAAATGAGCACAGATGCCAGAAACAGATTGTTTTTTTGTGACTCAACCATGGACTTTCAATAATAGGTTGGATCCATACTTCGTCATACTCAGAGTAGAACCACTGAAGTTAATGGGATGGGACTTAAGTTAGGCATGAGTAAGTTCAGTCCCACTGATTACAATACATCCACCTTAAGCATGCCTAAGTCTGGATCCAAGCTATGGAATACACTCAAGTGTTGATCTGTACCACTCTGATTTAGAACCAATGTGATCTAGAGCAGCCTTTCCCAACCTGGTATGCTCCAGATGTTTTGGACTACAACTTCCAGCATTCCTGACCATTGACCATACTGGGTGGGGCTGATGGGAGTTGAGGTTCAAAAAGTCTGGAGAGCAGGCTGGGGAAGGCTGATCTTGAGAGTGCTATGTAAAGGGGTACATTTGGCCAGAGGAGCTAAAACTGGATATCCAAGAACATTTCTGGCTCAGTCATCGGTATACAGCTCATATTACACTCAGCTCATGTGAAAGGAAGATGGTGAAGTTCTGCCTCTTCTGTAAACGGCTTTCATGGACCAAGCAGGTAATTTCTCCTGCTCCTGCATCTCTCAAGACTGTGATATTGCTTGAAACTCTGAACAGCTGCTCATGATCCTGCTTTGATTCAGACTGATGGCTGTTAGGCCTGATTTTTGCCAACCAATGCAGTTCAGGTTTGGGGAACCACCCTGCAGATCTGCAAGCCACTTTGATCCAATCACCTTCTGGACCCAAAATCTCAGTGGACACATTGCCCACAGCTGAAACAACGAAGACAGTCTGGTTATTGAGTGCAAATCTTGTATTTCATTGCAAAGCAAAGCTTCCATCAATGAGAGAGTGGTGTGTGAGAGAGACTGAAAGAATTGGGAAATTACTGTAATCACTTTGACTGATTTCAAATTTCAGGAGCTGGGCTAGTAAATTAAGTATTTAATGTGTGCAGCCTGTTAGTTGGTAATAGACATTGATGCTACCATAGGCTTAGTTCTCACAGAGAGCAGATGAGGTAGTAAATGGTATCTGGATTCTCCCATTTCAGAATGTATAAGGAGGCTTTCATGAATGGATGCTTCTCCCCCCCCCCCAATGCACATAGAAATCTGACTATCAGGGAGAAGGGTTCCAGTCTAGCTTTCTCTTTGATGTGCTCTTTTTAAAGAAAATGTGGAAGGATTGTATGTATGTATATATTTATTTATTTTGGTATGGAGAAGTATTTATCATGTAAGCCCCCACATGCAATCGGATGTGGTACAAGTTTATCTATTCAGCTGCTGTTTATGACAATGAAGATATATTAAGATGTGGTCTGAAAAACAGTGGATGGGTAGGCAGGGGAGAAGAAAATTTTCCTGGATGTCCTCCTTAAATGAAACTCCTGGTGGACAAAAAAAAATCATAAATAAAAGTCATAAAAAGTTGTTATAAAATGTTCACTAGTCTTGAATGTAATATTTGTATTTTGTAACAGTTCACATCATTTCATTTTTTCTCTTTCACTTATTTTAGTTGCATGATGAAGATATGAGGCAATGGCCAAATTGGCTGTTCTTCTCTTGGAACTTGCTGGCTCCATCCCACTTGTCCAACAGATGCTGGGAAAGTGGTAGGTATGAGCAGGTCCAGACCATGGCCGTATTCTCCTCCACTGAGGTGATGCTAATCAAAAGCAATGTGGATTGAGTCAAGTCTGCATTGGTTTCAACAGGCAGAACCCACATATGTAGAAATATGCCCCTGGGAACATAGAAAGATGCCCTTACAGTCTCATGAGGCAGTATCCCTTCCTTAGTTTTTGTACTGTGTCCATTCTCCAGCCTATAGAGGAAGTGTGCTCTGGGAATAGGGCGAGTGAGGAGAAGAAGTAGAAAAACAGACATCAACAGGGCTGACCCATGACATTTTGCTGCCAGAAGCAAAGCAGCAAATGGTGCCCCTCAGCCCAAGTCAAGGTGCCTAGTACCCAAAGCCAATGAAGTTATTTTGGCACCTGAGGCAGAAAATCCCACAAGCATCTCTCACCATCCCTGGCAGTAAAAATACAATTCACAATAAATTAAATCATTAGCAATCTGCTGCCCTGTCATGGCATTAAAAATCTGCTGCCTGAATTGGCTGCTTCACTCTATCTCATGGTAGGGACAGTGAGGCAGTGTCCCATTTTACCTTGAATTTGAAGCCAAAACACTAAAGCTGAACCACGAGCATAAAAATAAAACCTGACTTTTTCCTTTGCACTCTCCTCTGCTCTTGAGATCCGCACATTCCTATATCAGAACATATCCCTGGGCTACTTGTTTTCTGACCTGCAACAGGAAGAACTGTTCAGGTGGAAGCAGTCCAATCAGTGGACTTGACAATGCAACTGTAGGTTCCTTCATCAGTGACTTGAACATTCTTCAGCATCAAGGACACGTTTCCAGATGCCATTCCATTCTTTGCCAACACTGCCCTGTCTTGGTAGCCTTGCCCAAATGTTTCCTGGTCAGTGAGGGCTGTGAACTGGTAGATGTTATTCACATGATTGTCACCAATTTGTTTCCATTGAATTTCCATATTTTGGGGTTGTTTTCCAAGAGAGATCTGACATAGCAAGACCACATCTTCACCAACCTTAGCAAGGACAGATGGAGATGAGCTTAGTTCAAAATTTTCTACAAAAATAAATTATATATTAGTTTTTTTTAAAGTCAAAGTAGGGATGTATGAACCCCCCACCTGATATCTCTCTACAATAGCATTTTATCAGGAGAAACAGTACCATAGTCCTGTAAACATTCTAGAATTGTTGTAATGCCAAAACATGGGGAAGATCCCCTTTCGGTTGCATCCTATAGACCCATCACCTTGGTCAATCAGGATGCAAAAACTGCTTTATTAGCTCAACGTCATAACCGATTTATAACAAATTATTCATCAAGATCAAACTGGCTTTATGCCAGGCAGTTATATCAGTGACTCGATCAGAAGGGTATTAAATGTAATAAATTACTGCCAGAAATCTAGCACTCCTGTGGCTTTTCTCTCTTTGGACATACTCCAGGCCTTTGATAGCTGGGAATGGCCTTTTTTTTTTTTACTTACAATGTTGATTAAAATGAATTTTGGAAATTTCTTAAACTAATGCATCAACTTTATTTACAATCCTTAGCCAAAATTAGGTGAAATGCATTTGACTCTGCACCTATATCCATGGAGAGGGGGATGAAACAGGGGTGCCCCTTATCCCCTTTGTTATTTGCAGTTGCCATAGAAGCACTTGCAATATCTATTTGATCAAATGTATAGAAACAAGGATTAACTGTTCACAATGAAAAACACATTATGAACCAGTTTGCTGCTGATACCTTGCTTATGCTAACCGACCCCTCTAACAGCCATAATGAACTCATATGCACACTTGATGCCTTTAAGAAAGTAGCTGGTTTAGAGGTGAATTACTCAAAGTCACAGCTCTTGTGCCTAAACATACCAAGATCAGAGCAAACTGCATTAGTGGTAAAAGTTAACTTAATCTTACAAGAAGCTAGTTTTAAATATCTTGGAGTGCTTATTACAAAGGATTTATTGCAGCTTAAATGGCAAGACATAAAATCATGACAGGCATCATCACTGACTTGGTTGGGGAGAATCACTGCGGGAAAAATGATGTTTCTTCCAAGGATCCTCTATCTGTTTCAAGTGCTCCCAGTTTTCATCTCACTCTCCCAACTCCAAAACTGGCAGCGATATATTGAGAGGTTCGGCCATAAAGGCAAACAGGCCAGGGTGAACAAGGAAGCTCTTTATAGACATGTGAAAGATGGAAGAGTGGGTGTAGCCAATTTAAGAATACATTGGGAGGCCTGCCAAGTCCGCCAATTAGTTCCTATTATTCAAAGAAAATTGAACTGCCATGGGTCAGATTAGAAGGTCAACAAGTGTCTGCTATGTTTCAGGCACTTCCATTTGGCCCACTTTCACAGCAAGTATTGGACAATTTACACAACCCATTTTTTAAGACCATTTTAATGGCATGGAAAAGATGGCGAAAAGTTTTTACACCTCCACCTTCTCTTCTCAGTCCCATTCTGGATCACCCAGATTTTAAGAAGATAGAATGTTACAATCAATTTAAAGACTGGGAAGAAGCTGGGATCAAGCGTATGAGACATTTATATGAAAATGGTTGCCTGAGATTTTACACCAGTTTGTTGTCAGCACTTCCTGCTTCTAGCATGCAATGGTTGAAAGTCTCCCAAGTCCAAATCTTTGCTAAAAAATTAAACCTCTCTCATTTAGGGATGTCAGAGAATTCTGTGACGGATCTCGGTGAGGCCGAATGCCAGTGCATTCGGCCCCCCAAAATCCATCGCGGAATGAAGCCCCCCCCACGAAAGGCACGTGGGACGAAGTCCCCACCGCACCCACCCCACGAAAGGCACGTGAAACGGAGTACTTACCTGCTCCCGTCCGCGCTGCTTTGTGAATGGCGGCCGTCCTGCGGCCACCATTCGCTTCCTCCTCTTCTCAGCCATGATAGGCTATGTAAATACTTATGTAGCTTATCACGGCTAACTCAGGGACGCCATTTGCATCCCTGTGGAGGCCATGATAGGCTATGTAAGTATTTACGTAGCCTATCACGGTGTGTGTGTGGGGAAACCCCAGCGTACGCAAATGGTGGCGGCTACTGCCATTTGCGTATGCTGGGTTCCCCCCCCCCTGCTGTGATAGGCTACATAAGTATTTACGTAGCCTATCATGGCAGGGGGGAAAAAACCCCAGCGTACACAAATGGCGGCGGCTACCGCCATTTGCGTATGCTGGGGTTTTTCCCCCTGCCATGATAGGCTACGTAAATATTTACGTAGCCTATCATGGCTCAATACAGGGATGCAAATGGCGGCGGCTATGATAGCCGCCATTTGCGTCCCTGCAGGGCTGCCCACCCCTTCATGGATCACTGCCTTGTTGTCGCGAAGGGGCTTGCGTAACTCAGTGAAGCCATAAGCTATGCTGTGCAGGGCCATCCAAGACGGACAGGTCATGGCAGAGAGTTCTGACAAAATGTGGTCCGCTGGAGAAGGAAATGGCAACCCACTCCAGTATTCTTGCCAAGAAAACCCCATGGAATGTATCACAAGGCTAAAAGAGATGATGCCGGAAGATGAGTCCCTCAGGTCAGAAGGTGTCCAATATACTACTGGGGAAGAGCAGAGGGTATTTCCAAGTAGCGCCAGAAAGAGTGAAGTGGCTGGGCCAAAGCTGAAAGGACACTCAGCTGTGGATGTGTCTGGTGGTGAAAAGAAAGTCCGATGCTGTAAAGAACAATATTGTTTAGGAGCCTGGAATGTAAGATCAATGAATCAAGGTAAGCTGGAGGTGGTCAAACATGAGATGGAAAGATTGAACATCGACATCTTGGGAATCATCGAACTAAAATGGAAAAGCATGGGCGAATTTAATTCAGGTGACCATCATATCTACTACTGTGGGCAAGAATCCCTTAGAAAAAATGGAGTAGCACTCATAGTCAACAAAAGGGTGGGAAAAGCAGTACTGGGGTACAATCTCAAAAACAATAGAATGATCTCAGTACGAATCCAAGGCAAACCACTCAACATCACAGTAATTCAAGTCTATGCCCCAACCACTGATGCCGAAGAAGCTGAGGTTGATGGGTTCTATGAAGACCTACAACACCTTCTAGAACTAACACCAAAAAAAGATGTCCTCTTCATCATAGGGGATTGGAATGCTAAAGTAGGAAGTCAAGAAATCACCGGGATAACAGGCAAGCATGGCCTTGGTGTACAAAATGAAGCAGGACAAAGGCTAATAGAGTTTTGCCAAGAGAACACGCTGATCATAGCAAACACTCTTTTCCAACAGCACAAGAGATGACTCTACACATGGACATCACCAGATGGTCAATATCGAAATCAGATTGATTATGTCCTTTGCAGTCAAAGATGGAGAAGCTCTATACAGTCAATAAAAACAAGACCTGGAGCTGACTGTGGCTCAGATCATGAGCTCCTTGTTGCAAAATTTCGGCTTAACTTGAAGAACGTAGGGAAAACCACAAAACCATTCAGGTATGACCTAAATCATATCCCTTATGAATATACAGTGGAGGTGAGGAATAGATTTCAGGGATTAGACCTGATAGACACGGAGTGCCAGAGGAACTATGGACGGAGGTCCGTAACATTGTTCAGGAGGCAGCAACTCAATCCATCCTAAAGAAAAAGAAATGCAAGAAAGCCAAGTGGCTGTCTGATGAGGCTTTACAAGTAGCTGAAGAAAGAAGGGAAGCGAAAAGCAAGGGAGAAAGGGGAAGATATATCCAACTGAATGCAGAGTTCCAGAGAATAGCAAGGAGAGACAAGAAGGCCTTCTTAAATGAACAATGCAAAGAAATCGAAGAAAACAACAGAATGGGAAAGACTAGAAATCTCTTCAAGAAAATCGGAGATCTCAAGGGAACGTTTTGTGCAAAGACAGGCATGATAAAGGACAAAGAAGGCAGGGACCTAACAGAAGCAGATGAGATTAAGAAGAGGTGGCAAGAATACACAGAAGAACTATACAGGAAATATCTTAATGTCCCTGATAGCCATGAGAGTGTGGTCACTGGACATCCTAGAGAGTGAAGTCAAGTGGGCCTTATGAAGCATTACTAACAACAAAGCTAGCGGAGATGACAGTATTCCAGCTGAGCTTTTTAAAATCCTACAAGATGATGCTGTTAAAGTGCTGTACTCAATATGCCAACAAATTTGGAACACTCAGCAGTGGCCACAAGACTGGAAAAGGTCAGTTTACATTCCAATTCCAAAGAAGGGCAATGCCAAAGAGTGTTCAAACTACCGTACAATTGCGCTCATTTCACATGCCAGCAAGGTGTTGCTCAAAATCCTACAAGCTAGGCTTCAGCAGTATGCGAACCGGGAACTACTGGAAGTACAAGCTGGGTTTCGAAGAGGCAGAGGAACTAGAGATCAAATCGCCAACGTTCGCTGGATCATGGAGAAAGCAAGAGAATTCCACAAAAACGTCTATTTCTGCTTCATTGACTATGCTAAAGCCTTTGATTGTGTGGATCACAACAAACTGTGGCAAATTCTGAAAGAGATGGGTGTACCAGACCACCTTACCTGTCTCCTGAGAAACCTGTATGAGGGTCAAGAAGCAACAGTAAGAACCGGACATGGAACAACCGAGTGGTTCCAAATTGGGAAAGGAATCATAGAATCATAGAATAGTAGGGTTGGAAGGGGCCTACAAGGCCATCGAGTCCAAACCCCTGCTCAATGCAGGAATCCAAGTCAGAGCATCCCTGACAAATGGCTGTCTAGCCTCGTCTTGAAGGCCTCCAGTGTGGGAGAGCCCACCACATCCCCAGGTAATTGATTCCATTGTCGTATTGCTCTTACAGTCAGGAAGTTTTTCCTGATGTTCAGCCGGAATCTGGCTTCCTGTAACTTGAGCCCATTATTCCGTGTCCTGCACTCTGGAATGATCAAGAAGAGATCCTGGCCTTCTTCTCTGTGACAGCCTATCAAGTACTTGAAGAGTGCTATCATATCTCCCCCCAGTCTTCTCTTCTCAAGGCTAAGGAGAGCCAGGGCCTGCAGGAGAAGCCACCACCATCACCGGGGAAGAGGCGTGCCTGCTACTGCTGGGCCTGCTGCTGCCACTGCCGCCACCGCCGCCGCTGCCACCACCACCAGTTCCCTGTGGACTCCTGCCTGGCATTATTTTAAAGGGGATTTTTAATTTTTTTTTTCTAGGGGATTTTGTTGTGTTTTTAGGGGTGGGTAGCCTGCCTGATAGGCGGGAGCGAGGGGGCATGTGTCCACCTGATGGAAGCAGTGGGGGGAGTGTTGGGGGCCAGAACATACCGAGGCTGGGTGGCAGGCGCTGGCGGAGTGCTAGGGGCAGGCCATGCCAAGTAAGGGGAACAAGGGAGAGATGTGTAATAACTGTCCCCTGCTCCAGGCCTGTCCAGAGCCAAAGGATGGTTGGGGGAGGCATGACCCCATCTTCTGGCCTTCGTTTGCTGCTCTGCAATGCCAGGTCTGTTACCCAGAAAACCTCCCTCATCCATGACATGATCCTGGATGAGGGTGCAGACCTGGCATGTATTACGGAGACCTGGCTGGCCGAGGCTGCTGCTCCAACCCTTGCAGCCATGTGTCCAGCTGGATTTTCGTATGCACAGCAGCCGCGGGCTGGGGATCGGGGAGGGGGAGTGACTGTTATCTACCGAAAGTCCTTGGTCTTCACCAGACCCCCTCTCTGGGAGACCAAGGTTGCTGAGTGCATGTACTGGAGGTTGGGCCCGATGGCCAGTCTGGGGATTCTGCTCGTGTACCGTCCACCCTGCTGCACGACTGACTCCCTGGCCGAGGTGCTTGAGGTGGTCTCTGATGTGCGTGTACAGTCCCCTAACTTATTGGTGTTGGGGGACTTCAATGTACATTCGGAGGCCATCCTCACAGGAGCACCTCGGGACTTCATGGAGACCATGGCCTCCTGAGAGCTGCACCATATTCTAACTGGGCCCACCCATGTAGCCGGTCATGCACTAGACCTTGTGTTTGTTTCTGGAGAAGCGGGGAGTGATCTGAAAGTCGGGGGTTTATCCACCACCCCCTTGTCATGGTCAGATCACTATCTGGTGACGTTGGACTTCTCGGTTCCACAACCCCTCCGCAGGGGTGGAGGACCCATTAAAATGGTCCGCCCCAGGCGTCTTATGGATCCAAATTGTTGCACAAAATGCTAGTTTCGCCCCCTGGAAGCTAGTCCAATTTGCCCCACAGAGGAGAGTCAACTTCAGGCTGGGTCCAACTCGATTTTATTGTTTGCAAACAGTTCGACAAAGGAGCTCACGCTCAAAAGCAGAGTCGACCCTGGGCAACCCCTGCGTTACAGTTTTATCACCTCAGCTTGCATTCCTCAGCCAGCATGTCACTTTGATTGGTTGCTAGCAGTTTGCTTGGCAACCTTATCTTAGGGTTACTGTCTGCTTATTTCAGGCATGCGCAGTTCTTACAATACTACGTGCTGCTTAAGACACATACAATGGCTTTTAGGTTACATTTTTACTACAATTCCCCCCTCAAAAGGCTTTTTTCAAATTTATACTCTCTTTGGTCCTGCGGTGGACTATGCACTTAAAGGCGCAAACTATTATTGCTGTGGCATTGATGGTTTTTTCTAAACAGCAAGTGAGGCCTAGGACGCCTTTGTTCTAGCTACTAGAATGTTGACAACAAAAACACTTTTTTTTTGAACTTTTGGAACTCAGTTTTGTTCTGTTCATCAGGAACCCTTGAAACGAGAGCGCCCCCTTTCTGTAGAGCTACTTGAGTCCTTTCAGGGGTTCATTATTCTAACGGTGACCTTCAGGTGGGTCAGCTTCCAGTGTGACCCTTTCTGGTGCAGGTGATGCCTTTATTCAGTGTGATGAATCCACTTCTTTTTTTTGGCGACTTTCATAGCAATGGGAGTGGTAAGTAGGATCTGAAACAGACCCTTTTGCTTCTTGGTAGGTGGTTCATCTTTCTAGGACTGGATTAGCACCCAATCGCTGGATTGAGATTATGCACTGGAGCATCTAAAGGCCAGGATTGGTGCGGTGTTGCAAACCTGTGAAAACAAAACAGACTGCAAGGCAGTAACACAATTTTGAATCTTAAAACTCTTACTTCTAAATTCACATTTAAGCTATCAGCCATAGGTAATATCTGAGGTGGGCACTTATGGAACGTTTAAAGGGTGTCAATTTAATACTTCCCTTGGGGGTGCACCGTACTCGAGTCAAGGTGATTGGCAAGGCCTGTGGCCTTTTAACTTAATCTTTCAACAAATTCTAATGAGCATTGTCTTTAAGGTGCGGTTCATCTTCTCAACTTGACTTGTAGATTGAGGTTTCTAAGGGGGGTGTAGCTTCTAGTTAGTTTGTTATGCATGGGCCACTACTTGCGTCACTTGTCCAACAAAATGGGGCCCCTGATTTGATTCACTCTCTTTAGGTAACAAGAGCTTAGGGATTACTTTTTAACAGGATCTTGGCTACTGTCTGTGCAGTGCAGTCAATTGCTTTTATCATTACTAGCAGGTACCGATAGCCATGAGTCTGGGGCAACTCTGAAAAGTCAATTTGAAATCTCTGAAAAGGATAGTAAGCGCATGGGCGACTTCTCATTTGAGCTGGGGGCTCAAACATCTTTGAATCATTTTTGAGGCACAAAGGGCAGTCAGCCACTGTTCTCAGGTCTTGGTCTAACCTGAAGGAGGTACTATCTGCCTCGGGCACACCCAAAATCGGGGTGTTAAAGGCGGATGATCCCTTTATTAACTAACCATAATTTTTGAACTTCTCAATGAGCGGCTTCAAGCCTGCACAGGTGGCTTTTTTTAGAGGATACTGCCTCACGCACACAGGGCTCTCCCTTTTTAAAGAAGATTTTAACTGGTGTCATGCATTTGCTCGGGCAGGGGTTCTGTCTGCCCACACACATGGATCAACATTCTCTAAAATCTCAGTCCCTTTGGCCTCTGACACAATTTCGATTGCTTGAAGGGCTATCTGCTAATTTGAGCCCTGCATTGCTGGCAGCTGTACTACAATCTGATTATCACGGAAGAAGATTTTAGCTTGCAGTTTTGTTAACAAGTCCCGCCCCAAGAGGGCAACCAGGTATGCAGATGAAACTACAAAGGCATGTTCCAGTATGTTATTTCCAGTCTTCGTGAGGAGGGGCTTACACATGGGCAATTTAGTTTGTTTTTTTTCCCTTTAATTCCTTTTATAGTTACATGCTTTCCACTTTCTCTCGCCCGGGGGGCTTCATAGGGATCATAGAATATGTGGCTTCAGTATCTACTAGGGCCTCACAGTCCTTGCCACCAACCCTTACTTTTACCTTGGGATTCTCCCGAGCGTTTGTTCGTAGGGTGGTGGCCCTTCAGCTAGACTCCCCCGCAACCCCGGAGGATCCTGCCCGCATTTGGCAGCCTTCAGGGTGAGTTTCTTTTCTCTTCTCTTTCAACTCTGGAAAATCTTTTTAGTGTCTCTTCTCTTGACAATACGCACATTTATTGAGCCTCGGTCGGCCCTTTCCTTTTCTGCCCCCCCCGGTCGCTTCTGTGCTCTCAAGCCATGGTTTATATCTCCGCCCATGGTGGCTGCCAGCATTGCCTTTTCCTTTTTCTAGGAATGGCACTCTTTTCATGTGCTCTCATGTGCACCATAGCTCTAAAAACTTCATGATCTGGGGTCTGATAAGGCTAAAGCAGGCGGTGATATTAAGGCTTGCTTCAATTTAAGAAAAGCCTTTTTTATTTTAATTGTCCACTTCTAGTGGGTAATATTTTTGTTAAAGCTTCATACGGGGGCTTCACCTCGGAGCATACCATCATGACTTTACAATATTGAACTTTATATTTAACCTTTTCTCGCCTTCAGTGGATTTTGGTTGGCACTCATCCAAATGCTGATAACCTCACCTTCCCTGAGGCAAATTTATTTCTTACTACTTGATTCAGACACTACCCGGGGTCTCTTGCCTCTGTGGTCCTTTGCCAGTAACACATTTACACATTTACACTTCTGTAACTAAGGGGGATTCTTTCCGCACCAATTTAACTAACCATCAATATAGGCAAATTGATCCCATTGCCCATTATTCACCACATTTTTATATACAGCATTTACAAGATTTACACCAAAGGATCCTATGTCTGGCCAACTAATTCCAAATGCTGGCCATTCCAATTGACAGAGTGTAACCAGCTTGCCTTTCAACATCTTAGTACACGGAGTCTGACAAATCTCAGATGCTTGACTTTGCTAAAGTTCTTTAGCATGCATCCCAAGGGAGTGGCAGAGCTTTCTAAACGGGAGCTACCCGCCCCCATTGTGCCTACCTCTATTTGAAACCATACACGGAGCCTGACAAACCTCCGACACTTACACGGAGTCTGACAAACCTCAGACGTTTACACAGAGTCTGACAAACCTCAGACGCTCCGAAGGCAACTCAAACAGAAAGACAGAAGGGAAATCAAGTACTTACTCTGCCCAACACCCTAGTGCCGTCTCTTCAGACCCGTTCAGCCTGGTTGACTCAATCAATGGAGTCCATGCCTTTAACCTCCTGGGTGTCCCGACCCCCGTTCTCTGGTGCCGTGGCAGACCTCAAAGGCGGTCCGGCGCGCCCCACAGGCACCTTTGCCGGTTCTGTCGTTTGACCCCAGGGTGGTCCAAGGGACTCCTGACTGCTCGCCAGTTTGTTGCACAAAATGCTAGTTTCGCCCCCTGGAGGCTAGTCCAATTTGCCCCACAGAGGAGAGTCAACTTCAGGCTGGGTCCAACTCGATTTTATTGTTTGCAAACAGTTCGACAAAGGAGCTCACGCTCAAAAGCAGAGTCGACCCTGGGCAACCCCTGCGTTATAGTTTTATCACCTCAGCTTGCATTCCTCAGCCAGCATGTCACTTTGATTGGTTGCTAGCAGTTTGCTTGGCAACCTTATCTTAGGGTTACTGTCTGCTCATTTCAGGCATGCGCAGTTCTTACAATACTACGTGCTGCTTAAGACACATACAATGGCTTTTAGGTTACATTTTTACTACAAAATGGATTCCTGAACGCACTTGGGGATTCTCTGGAGCACACCAACGGCCACTCGGTTGAGACCCTGGTGGGTGGCTGGAATTCCACAATCACTGGGGCATTAGATCAGGTGGCTCCGAAACGCCCTCTCCCCCTGAACAGGGCTCGGACTGCACCATGGTTCAATCTGCGGTTACGAGCTCTGAAACAGGAGGTGAGACGGCTAGAGCGCCGGTGGCGGAAGTCTCACTCCAAAGACGATCAGACACGGGCTAGAGCTGTATCTTCAGCCTATCACGTGGCGGTGAAGGCAGCAAAAAAAGAATATTATGCTGCCTCTATCACGTCTGCAAAGTGCTGTCCCAGGAGGCTGTTCCAAGTGGTCCGGAGCCTGGTCGGTCCTGTGGCTCCGGAACCACTGGAGCATTCTAAGGCCTCCTGTGAGGCCTTGGCAAGGCACTTTGCAGATAAAATTGATCAGATTAGGTGTGTTACTCTGCACGCTGTGGATACAGTTAGTGAGCAAGAGGCGGCCTGTGGCAAACCGGTTTTGTGGGATCGGTTCCAGCTTCTTCCTCCTGATGAAGTGGAGAAGGTGCTTTCATCTGTATGGCCGACCACCTGCTTACTTGATCCTTGCCCATCTTGGCTCATTATGGGCTGCAGAGAGAGACTGGGTGAGGGGATCAGGGCGGTGGTGAACACCTCCCTTGAGGAGGGAGTGTTGCCATCAGCCCTCAAGGAGGCAGTGATAAGACCGCTCTTAAAGAAGCCCTCCTTGGATCCTCAAGTTCTGAACAACTTTCGCCCAGTCTCAAATCTGCCATTTTTGGGCATGGTGATTGAGCGGGTGGTGGCGGTGCAGTTGAAGGCACACTTGGAAGAAACTGATTATCTAGACCCATTTCAGTCGAGCTTCAGGCTTGGGCATGGGACAGAAACGGCCTTGGTCGCCTTGGTAGATGATATGAGGAGGGCTCTGGATAGGGGGGAATGCTCCTTCCTTGTTCTCCTCGACCTCTCAGCGGCTTTTGATACCGTTGACCACGGTATCCTCCTGGACCGCCTGGAGGGGTTGGGCATTGGAGACACCGTATTGTGGTGGTTCCGGTCCTTCCTCTCCGGCAGGTACCAGAGGGTAGCACTGGGAGAGGAGGTTTCAGACCTGTGGCCACTTACTTGTGGGGTGCCACAGGGTTCCATCCTCTCCTCGATGCTATTTAACATCTATGTGAAGCCGCTGTGGGCTATCATCAGGAGGTTTGGGGTGCAGTGTCATCAATATGCAGATGACTCGCAGCTCTACCTCTCGTTCAAATCTTCACCAAGGTTGGCCGTAGAATCCCTGTCCAAATGTCTGGAGATGGTGAGTTGCTCGATGGGGAGGAATAAGCTGAAGCTGAACCCTGACAAGACCGAGGTACTTTTGGTGGGAGACAAGAGGAGGCTAGGGGATGTTGACCTGGTGTTGAATGGGGTATGGCTACCCTTGAAAGACCAGGTCCGCAGCCTGGGGGTCATTTTGGACTCCCAGCTGTCCATGGAGACTCAGGTGTCAGCTGTGAGCCGGACAGCGCTGTATCAACTCCATCTGATACGGCAGCTGCGCCCCTTCCTTCCCGACCATCTGCTCCCATCGGTAGTACATGCCCTGGTCTCCTCTTGTTTAGACTACTGTAATGCGCTCTATGTGGGGTTACCCTTGAAGACGGTTTGGAACTGCAGCTGGTACAGAACGCGACGGCTCGCTTGATTAAAGGCAGCCGCCGGCGAGATCACATCACTCCAGTGCTGAAGGAGTTGCACTGGTTACCAGTTGTTTTCCAGGCCAAATTCAAGGTGTTGGTTTTGACCTTTAAAACCCTATATGGTTCTGGCCCAGCCTATCTTAAGGAGCGCCTCCAGCAGCACCAGACAGGCCGCTTAACAAGATCAGCCTCGGATGGCCTTCTCTCTGTCCCATCAGCCAGGACAGCTAGACTGGTGGGGACGAGGGAGAGGGCCTTTTCTGTGGTGGCCCCCACTCTGTGGAACTCCCTCCCTAGGGAACTCCGTCATGCCCCCTCTTTAATGAGCTTCCATCGTGCATTAAAAACGTAGTTGTTCAGGCAGGCATTTGGGGTGGGTTAGGGTATTTTAGAAAATGTTTTTATTGTAGAATTTTATTGTTTTAAACTGTTTTATTGTATGTTGTACATCGCCCAGAGTGGCTGGGTGACCAGCCAGATGGGCGATTAATAAATTTAATAATAAATAAATAATAAATAATAAATAATAAATAATAAATAATAAATAAACATGCCCAGTTCTTTCAGTCTCTCTTCATAGGGCTTTGTTTCCAGTTCCCTGATCATCTTTGTTGCCCTCCTCTGAACCCTCTCCAGTTTGTCTGCATCCTTCTTAAAGTGTGGTGCCCAGAACTGGACACAGTACTCCAGATGAGGCCTAACCAGTGCTGAGTAGAGGGGAACTAGTACTTCCCGGGATTTGGAAGCTATGCTTCTATTAATGCAGCCCAAAATAGCATTTGCCTTTTTCAGCCACATCACATTGTTGGCTCATATTCAGCTTGTGATCTGCAACAATTCCAAGATCCTTCTCGCTTGTAGTGTGGTTGAGCCACGTTTCCCCATCTTGTAACTGTGCATTTGGTTTCTTTTTCCTAGGTGCAGAACTTGGCATTTATCCCTATTAAATGTCATTCTGTTGTTTTCTGCCCAGCGCTTCAGTCTATCCAGATCACTTTGAATTTTGTTTCTGTCTTCCAAAGTATTAGCTATCCCGCCCAATTTGGTGTCATCTGCAGATTTGATCAGCATTCCCTGCACCTCCTCCTCCAAGTCATTAATAAAAATGTTGAAGAGCACTGGGCCCAGGACTGAGCCCTGCGGTACCCCACTCGTTACCTCTCCCCAGTTTGAGAAGGTCCCATTGATAAGCACTCTTTGAGTCCGATTCTGTAGCCAACTGTGGATCCACCAGATCGTTGTTTCATCTAGCCCACTTTGAGCTAGTTTGCTCATCAGGATATCATGGGGCACTTCGTCGAAAGCTTTGCTGAAGTCGAGGTATATGATGTCTACAACATTCCCACAGTCTACAAGGGAGGTTACTTGATCAAGAAATGAGATCAGATTTGTCTGGCAGGACTTGTTCTTGACAAATCCATTTTGGCTTCGAGTAATCACGGCATTGTTGTCAAGGTGCTTCCAGATGGATTCCTTTATCATCTGCTCCAGAATTTTCCCAGGGATTGATGTCAGACTGACTGGTCTGTAGTTCCCAGGTTCCTCCTTTTTACCCTTTTTGAAGATAGGGACAACGTTAGCCCTCCTCCAGTCATCTGGCACTTCCCCCGTTCTCCATGATTTCTCAAAGAGAATAGACAGCGGTTCTGAGAGTTCTTCTGCCAGTTCCTTTATGACTCTAGGATGCAGTTCATCTGGCCCTGGAGATTTGAACTCATTCAAAGTAATTAGGTGTTCCTTGACCATATGCCTATCGATCTCAAGCTGCAATCCTGCCCCTTCAGCCTGTACTTCGCCTTTGCCAGGGGGGTCATAGACCCTCTTTTGGGAGAAGACTGAGCCAAAGTAGGAATTGAGCACCTCTGCCTTTTCTTTGTCATCTGTTATTGTTTTGCCATCCTTATTTAATAGCTGAACCACTATTTCTTTCCTCTGCTTTTTACTATGCACGTAGCTGAAGAAAGCCTTTTTGTTGTTTTTAGCATCCCTTGCTAACCTCAGCTCATTCTCAGCTTTAGCCTTCCTGAATTGCCATCCCTGCAATTCTGTGCTATCTGCCTGTACTCTCCCTTTGTTACTTGGCCTTCTTTCCACTTCCTATATGTATCCTTTTTTGTTTTCAGGTCATCCCTAAGCTTTTTGTGAAGCCACATTGGCTTCTTCTGTTGTCTTCCACCTTTTCTTCTTGTTGGAATTGTTTGTGATTGTGCCTTGAGAATTTCCTTTTTTAAAAGCTCCCACCCATCTTGGACTCCTTTTCTCATTAGCGTCGCTTGCCATGGGACCTTACTGATCATTGTTCTGAGTTTATTAAAATAAGCTTTCCTAAAATCCAGGGTACGCGTTTGACTACACTCAGCTTTTGCTTCCCTTAGAACCAAGAACTCAAGTACAACATGGTCACTTTCCCCCAGAGTTCCTGTAACTGCTACTTTATCCACTAAGTCATCTCTGTTGGCTAGGATCAAGTCAAGGATAGCCGATCCTCTAGTTCCTTCCTCTAGACTGCATATTGTTGCCCTGCTTATTTAACTTATATGCAGAGTATATCATGAGAAATGCCGGGTTGGATGAATCACAGGTCGGAATTAAGACTGCCGGGAGAATTATCAACAACCTCAGATACGCAGACGATACCACCCTAATGGCAGAAAGCGAAGAGGATCTCAAGATCCTCTTGTTGAGGGTAAAAGTGGAGAGTGCAAAAGCTCGTTTGAAACTCAGCATTAAAAAAACTAAGATCATGGCATCTGGCCCCATCACTTCCTGGCATATGGAAGGGGAAGAAATGGAAGCAGTGACAGATTTTATTTTCTTGGGCTCCAAGATCACTGCAGATGGTGACTGTAGCCATGAAATTAAAAGACGCTTGCTACTTGGGAGGAAAGCTATGGCAAACCTAGACAGTATAGTAAGAAGCAGAGACATCACCTTGCCGACAAAGGTCCGTCTAATCAAAGCTATGGTTTTCCCAGTAGTAACGTATGGCTGTGAGAGCTGGGCTATAAGGAAGGCTGAGCGCCAAAGAACTGATGCTTTCGAACTGTGGTGCTGGAGAAGACTCTTACGAGTCCCTTGGACTGCAAGGAGGTCAAATCAGTCCATCCTAAAGGAAATCAACCCTGAGTGCTCATTGGAAGGACAGATAATGAAGCTGAAGCTCAAATATTTTGGCCACCTAATGCGAAGAGAAAACTCTCTGGAAAAGACCCTGATGCTGGGAAAGACTGAAGGCAAAAGGAGAAGGGGACGGCAGAGGCTGAGATGGCTAGATAGCATCACTGATGCAATGAATATGGACTTGAGCACACTCCAGGAGAGAGCGCAGGACAGGAAGGCCTGGCGTACTATGGTCTATGGGGTCACGAAGAGTCGGACATGACTGAATGACTGAACAACAACAAGGGCTGCCCAGCGGCCAGATGTTTGGCTGCGGGTGGCTTGGCCGCGGAGCGTAGCTGGCTGGGCAGGATTCCGGGGGGAGGGATGGAGCGCCTTCCCCCCCATCGAGGATTCCAGGGGGAGGGATGGAGCGCCTCCCCCCCACTGCGGATGCCCCTGTGCGGAGCCAGGTAAGGGATTCGTACATCCCTACACTCATTAAATGACTAGGGATCTCAACTCATCTGAGAACATCTGCTTGGAATCTCCAAGCAAGAGAAAGGGTCTGATCTCCATTTTATATCACATAATGATAGATGCAAAATGTGACCAATTTTCCGGACTCAGGGCTGTTTGGGAGACAGACCTAGGTCTCACTATCTCTGACTCAATGTGGAAAAACATGTGGTCATCGCCTCCATTAAAATCTGTTTCCTGTTCAGTATGGGGAGTAACCTTAACATTGCTTCATAGATGGTATCTTACTCCGATGAAACTGAGTTTTATGAACCCTTCTTTATCCCCTAATGCTTGGAGAGGATGCACAGAATGTGGGTCCCTCTTTCACATGTGGTGGCTTTGCCCCCATGTATCAGATTTCTGGGATTGCATTTTTAATCAGATTTCTATTATTGCTAAACAATTAGATCCCAAAACCCCAATACTTGCACTCCTTTCCCAATTTATAGGTACAAAATTATTACATAGGGAACTTATAATTTTTCTTTTAACAGCAGCTCAATTTGCAACAGCAGGTGGGTGGAAATCTTCAGATTTTACTTTAGAGATTTGGTACAGTCATGTATGGAAGCTTGCCCTGATGGAAAAGCTAACTCACAACTTGTGTATGGGAAAGGGCATACTGATTTCAAGGCATATGATACTATTTGGCTTCCTTTTGTCACCTGTGTATCTGAAATCTCTTAATAAAGTGTTTTGTATTAAAAATAAAAATAAAAAAGATATCTGAAGCCGAAACTCATCCTTTAGAAGGTCTGGGAATGGCTATTTGGATTCCCTGGAGGAATCTGTGATTCTTTGTGCAGGGCTGGCCCTATCATTAAGCAATGTGAGTCAACTGCCTCAGGTGGCAGATTCTGGGGGGCAGTGGTGCCAGCCTCCCAGCTGTTCCTCATGATCTCTCCAGCTATGTAAGGCACACAACTTGTCCTGGGCTCCTTAAACTACCCACTGTTTCAGGTATGGTGGAAGTTGCTGTCCCATTGCTAGTGTTAAAGAAAGATTCACTGTATGTGGACTGGGGAGGGCGTGGCATCTTGTCCTTTGCCGCAAGCAGCAAATAGCCCTGGTATAAAGGTCAGTAGTGGGGATGGGTAACATAAGAGTTGCCTGTCTAAAGGGATTTTTAGACAATTAGACAATCTCTGGCTTGCCCCAAGCGTTTCCTCCCAGCTCCCTTTCTTATGCTGAAGGAACAGCGTTTTCATTTTTTCTGTTCTTCCTTTTCCTGAGCGAATACCTGGCTCCTTGGGACAGCTAACGCTTGGCAGACACCCATTTTTTTTTTTCTGAGGAAGAAGGTAATATGAGAGCAAGTGCCAGGGCAATGTTCCACATCTGACTTGGGTGGAGGTGAGGTTGTGGTGGTGGTAAGGAAACAGGTTATCTTGCTCCCTTTCACTTCATTTACAAGTTCTGCCTCCAGATTGAGGCTGCAGTCAAGAACTCTCTTGGTGACTGGGAATTAAATCCATTAGAAAATGTCCTGGGAGTTGCTTTGAACAAAACTTACTCCCTCCCCCAATTCACTTCCTCATTCTCAGGTAGTGAATTGGGGGTGGCAACTTCTCAGGTGAAAAAATCCATGGAAGATTCAAGCGAATACCACTGGAAGCAGCATCAATGATGCAGTAGACTCTCCCCCTCTCTTTTTTCTTTTTGTTTGTTTGTCTCTGTGGGTGCCACATAGGGCTTCTGCACCTTTGCTAGGGATGGATGAACAGGCTAAGTTTGTTCCCTTCCATATCTGTATGTGGCCCCCCCCCCATGGTTTCCCATCCCATTTCTGTGCAGTTGTTTAAGGAAAAGTCTTTTAAAATTGGTGTGGTTTTGTTTAAATTTTAAAAGTTTAACGTTTAAAAAATAATAAGGTAGATACTTACAAGGTGGTTTGAGGGCTCCATGCCCCCCTCCAGGTTGTTTTTTTAAAACAGTTTAAAGCTTCTTGCAGCAGCTACAAATTATTTTCAAAAATGTTCAGGAAGAGGCAGCATGTTATGATGTGCTGCTGCTTCCTGCATAAAAGTATGGAAAAATATGAATGTTATATTTTCCCCCCATACCATGTCCCTGGGAGGCTACCAGAAAAAAGCCCTGCTGTCCTAAGACCACCTCCTGAACTCTATCTATCTATCTATCTATCTATCTATCTATCTATCTATCTATCTTATCTATCTATCTTATCTATCTATCTATCTTATCTATCTATCTATCTTATCTATCTATCTATCTATCTATCTTATCTATCTATCTATCTATCTATCTATCTATTAATTGTATGGCACATTTACATTGCATTACAATAAAAACATAGAGCATAATAAATATGAAATGTAAAATATAAAATATAGACAGGAATATTACAAATGTATGTCTAGGTTACAGATATAGTTTTTTACTTCAGTTGTCACAGCCAGGAAATCAGCAAAGTCTCCATTGGAGGCTCGGTTTTGACACTCTGTCACTATATGTTGGATAGTTTGTTTTTCAGCCCCACAATCACAACCTGATGATGTTGTTTTGCCCCATTTATAAATGGCATCTGCACATCTACCATGACCCGTGCAAATTCGGTTCAAGGTTGTCCATATCGCATGGGGCTGGTCAAATCCAGGTGGTTTTTCCAAGACGCAGTGCAAGCTTCAGCATTGTGGAGGGCAGTTTCCTAGCCAATGTTGTTTCCATGTGTTGTGGATATTGAAATAATCTTCTAGAAGAGCTTTAGCAATAGAAATGGCTGGATGTCTCAATCTTAACCTGTTTCACTCCAAGTAGGTTACGTCATTTAATATTGGTAGCTAGAGATTGCTAATAATCTTCCGGTATTCTTGAAGAAGGGCGCTCTTTTGTCTTGCATCCGGAGGTGGTATATGGCTCAAAACAGGCAGCCAGTATGTGGGAGTAGGTCGTGTCGTCCCACTAACAATGCGCATTGACTCATGCAGTTGTGTATCGATCTTTCTCGTGTGCGGACTATTAAGCCAAACTGGGGCACAGTACTCTGCTGCTGAGTAAACCAGACTGAGTGCGGTCGTTCTCAGCGTATCCGCTGTCGAGCCCCAGCTAGTGCCACATAGTTTGTGTAGAATGTTATTTCTACTTCTCAGTTTGGCAGCAGTCTTCATCAGGTGTTCTTTATAGGAAAGTGTCCTATCCAGTGTGACCCCAAGATATTTAGGATGCATGTTGTGATTGAGCCGGTTTCCCTTAAATTGAATGTTGAGCTCTCTGCCTGCTGATCTATTACAAAGGTGGAAGCATGTTAATTCTGTCTTTGTTGGATTGGGCTGTAACCTCCACTTACAGAAAGATTTATCCACTATGTCTAGATCGGCAAAGGAAAAGGGGATGGCAGAGGATGAGATGGCTAGATAGCATCACCGATGCAGTGAATATGAACTTGAGCACATTCCGGGAGAGAGTGGAGGACAGGAAGGCCTGGCGTGCTATGGTCCATGGGATCACAAAGAGTCGGACACGACTTAATGACTGAACAACAACAACAATGTCTAGATCAGAAGTGAGGACATCTCCAGTTGTCTTAAAGGATTTATGTTGTGTGGCTATAGCCCAATCATCCACGTAGGCAAACTTCCTCGACTTTGTGTGTGGTATGTCAGCTATGTGTAGATTGAAAAGGAGAGGTGCAAGAACCGAGCCTTGTGGTAGTCCGTTGTTTAAAATTTTAGGGGGACAATGACTGTTCGTGTCTGTGACATTCCTTAAGTCACATGTGTCTCCTGGGTGGTGCTAAAGAACAGTCACTTCAAAGCAAACATCTGAAGCTTCGAAGTTATGGCAGCCAGTCAAGCCTAGTGATCTCCTGGCTATATTATATCGCATCAAATTATACCTCCTGAACTGCAATGAAGGTATGCAGAGTGATGTGAAACATGGTGAGGAACATGTCTATGCTGAGGTTCAAGGACAGGTCAGGAGGCATGCATTTACAAACGTCCACATAAAAATAAAATGAAAATGAAAACAATTCTCCCCCATCCTTTGCATTGCATTTGCAGCATTCTGCAGCTAGGCAGTGAAACGCTTTTGGAATTTTAGGAAAAATATCTGACAATGCAACTGCTGTGGTAGTCCATTAGGAATTGGAAGGGATGGTGGGGCCTGAATGTATTTGTATGTGCACTGTGAGGTTCTTCATGATGGGAATTGATTCAGTATTGCTGCCTCCTGTTAAAAAGGCAGTTAGCAGAGAAAAAGACAAAAGGCAGAACAGAATGAGCGTTTACCAGTCCCACATGCACACAAAGTTAAAATAAAAGGAGACCTCACCTTTCTTCAGTGAAGAAAAGGTAAAACAGTTTACTCACAATATTCTTGCATATAATATGCAGGTACAGCATAGAGTTTCAAACAGAGTTTGTCCAGTCCATTTCTTTGTGTTCTATAACACTGGCAGGAGTGAGAGAGAGCAAACCCAACTGCTCCCAGCAATGGAGTGGGGTGGGGAGGGGATGAGCAAAATCACAGGAAACTGCATTGTAGGCTATAGAGATCCTAAGGCTAGCTGTGGTCAAACTTCCCATGAACTAACTGCAACACTGCCCCTTTCCAGTAACTTGCAGACGAGGTTGCAATATTACCAACACTTCAACCAAACATGATTCATCACCTCACTCTAGAAGGTTCTGAACATTACCTTGAACAGGTGAAGACCCCACATTTGTGGTTGCATGGATGACCACTGGAAGAGGTATGGTTACAGGTAATCAATCTCTCTTTTAATGATGCTGCCTGTTATGGTGATGGAGGTGATGTTGATGATGTTGGCAGCACCAGGCAGGCATGCATTGGCTATTCACCCCTGCCGCCCCCAATGCCTGGAAATCGCATCATTCCAGATCATTCTTGGGGTGGCAGATGGTGGCCGTGAGAAAAAATGGCACCTGCCATTTCCACTCCCCCAGTTGACAGTTCAACCAGGGCATTCTGGTGGGTGGGTAGAAATATGGCTGTCAGCTGCTGGCTATTGAGAAGTGTTTAAAAGTAAAAACATCACTGGGCCCACTGCCAGTGGCAAACTCCTGAACATTTCAAAGATAAATTAATTAATTTCATTACATTTCTATAATGCCCAATAGCCAAAGCTCTCTGGGCAGTTCACAAAAATGAAAACTCTGAAATACAACATAATTAGACATAATATAACACCTGTACAATTTTGAAACATAACAAAACCAGAGTAAAAACGATCAGCAGGGAAATATATAAAAACACAAAACATTAAATAACAAACTGAAGGACTAAAAAGATTTTCACCCTCCCCAAAATCACAGTCCATTTTGCTGAAGGCCAAAATGCTCCACCCCAAATTTGAGCTGATAGTTCTCAAGTGAGAATTTTCAGCTTAGCCTTAAGTGGAATCTGTTTTGTTTCTTCCTTTTGGTATATCTTTCCCTCCAGTTCTCATACTACATTCTTGCACTCCTTTTGGTTACTTAATACGCCTTGTGTTACATGTATTCTACGATTAGATCTAAATTATTTAATATAATTTCTAAATCACCGGTATTAACAATTCATTACTAGAAAATTTAGGAACATAACATTCAGAGTGTAGTTATTTAATTTCACCTTTCCACTTTCCTCTTTTATTTTATTGCTGGCTAAAGGATTTAAGATGTAATTAAAATAGACACAAGTAGACAAAAGGCTAAGCAACTACTGTCCTACCTGGGTTTTTGAACTTCAAAATTCAGTAGTGTGGAGTGCGTGTGGGGAGAGAAATGAGAGCTTTGAAATGGAAAAGCAATGGATTTCTTAACCCAATAGATAAGATGTGCACAGTTTGGGGAAGAAGGGTTTGTAAATTTGCATTCTTGACTTTGCTTCTAGACTCACATAATAGCTGAACAACAGGGCCATTTATTGTTGTTGTTGTTGTTGTTGTTGTGGGAGGGGCCATAGCTTAGTGGTAGAGCATGTACTTTGCATACAGAAGGTAACAGGTTCCATCCGTGGCATCTGTAGGTAGGGCTGGAAAAACTCCTGCCTGAAACCCTGCAGAGCTGCTGCCAGTCAGTGTCAACAATACCGGGCTAGATGGACCAAAGGTTAGACTCAGTGTAAGGCAGCTTCGTATGTTCCTAGGGTCAACATAAGTTTGTGCCTCCTCAGCCCTGCCTTTTAAAAAATTTGCTGCCACGTTATCAGCTGCAGCGTGGGGAATCTCACCCGTCAATGCCACACCCTAGGCCAGGGGTGCACAACCTTTTTCCTCTGAGGGCCACATCCAGTGTTAGATGTAGGGCTGGGGGACAGATGTGTGCACACACACAGTGTGCAGCCCCCCTACACATACACACACACTCTCCCCCTCCCGATACGCAAGCTTACACATACTCTTCCCCCACACATCGAAACACATACTCACACACATACACAAACACACACACTCCCCCAGTAGGCACAAACACACACAGAGGGATGGGGAAGTTTAAACCTCCCCTCTCTGCCCACAGAAAACTAGAGACCACTGGGGATTGGGAGAGGCAAAAGCTTCTGCTAGCCACAAGTGATTTCCAGTGAGACTGCTATTTAACTGCTGCTGCTATTGAGAGAATAACAGTGTTCTTGCAGGCAAGGTTTCTGCAGGTTGGGAGTAGGGATGGCGGAGAATTCCACCACGGACTCCAATGAGGCTGGATTCTAAGAATCTGCCCCCCCAAAGTCCGCGGCGGAACGAAAGACTCACCTCTGCCACCTGGGGGAATCTGTGTCGGCTGGATCCTACCTGCCGCCGTCTGTCCGCTGCCGACCGCTGCTGCCTGTCTTCGGACACAAATGGTGTACGGCGTAGCAGACGCCATTTGTGTCCCTGCCTTTTGCCATGATAGGCTACGTAAAGATTTACATAGCTTATCACGGTAAAAGGCAGGGACGCAAATGGCGTCTGCTACGCCGGACACCATTTGCATGGCAGTGGCTGGAAGTCCAGCTGCGGATGGGCCCAGCCGGCAGCTCTGTGGACTCGCTGCAGAGCGGAGCCTGCCGGGGAGGCTTCCGGGGAGAGGGACGGATGAGCCTCCCCCCCCCCCCGCGGACCCCTTCAGCGGACTGGTAAGTGTGTTTCGTACTCCCCTAGTTGGGAGAGGCTTTCATCATTCCTAGCTGCCAGTCAACCAGGCTCCAATGGTGGCCGAAAGGTTTTAACTGTGGGAACTGTGGGGATTACTGAGTACTCAACAGTGCAGGTGAACTATTAAGAACATAAGAATGTAAGAAGAGCCATGCTGGGTCAGACCAAGGGTCCATCTAGTCCAGCATTCTGTTCACACAGTGGCCAATCAGCTGTCAACCGGGAATCCACAAGCAGGGCATGAGCGCAACAGCACCCTCCCATCCATATTCCCCAGCAACAGCTGTACATAGGAACACTGCCTCTGGTACTGGAGGTAGCACATAGCCATCAGGACTAGTAGCCATCAATAGCCTTCTCCTCCATGAATCTCCTCCAATCCCCTTTCAAAGCCATCCAAATTGGTGGCCATCACCACATCCTATGGTAGCTAATTCCATAGTTTAATTTATGCACTGTGTGAAGAAATACTTCCTTTTATCTGTCCTGAATCTCCCACCAATCAGCTTCATAGGATGACCCTGGGTTCTAGCATTTTGAGAGAGGGAGAACAATGTCTCCTATCCACATTCTCCACACCATGTATATTTTTGTAGACCTCTTTCACCTCTCCCCTTACCCTCCTTTTTCCCAAGCTAAACAATCCCAGCTGTTGTAACCTTCTCTCACTGGGGAGATGCTCCAGCCCCTTGATCATTTTATTTGCCCTTTCCTGCAGTTTTTCCATCTCTACAATATCTTTTTTTTAGGTGTGGTGACCAGAACTGTACACAGTATTCCAAGTGTGGTCGCACCATAGATTTGTATAGGAGCAGTATGATATTGGCAGTTTTATTCTCAATTCCTTTTCTAATTATGCCTAACATGGAGTTTGCCTTTTTTACAGTGGCCTTTTTTTACAGAGGCTGATCTTAGACACATGTTGCATATTTTGGTTAGAAGATCAGCGATTTCATATTTGAGTTCTTTGAGAACTCTAGGATGGATACCATCTGGGCCCGGTGATTTATTTGCTTTCCATTTATTAATAAGGTTGAGAACTTCATCTTTTGTCACCACTATTTGCCTCCATTCTTCAGACTCCCTTCCTAAAAACATAAGTTCAGGCACACGTCTCTGTCCTATAGCTTCTGCAATGAAGACAGATGAAAAGAATTCATTCAGCTTTTCTGCACTCTCCTTGTCCTCCTTCAGTACTACTTTAACTCCATTGTCACCCAGTGGTCCAGCTGCTTCCCTACTAGCTAGTTTCCTGCTTCTGATATATTTGAAGAATCCTTTATTGTTGGCCTTGATGTTGTTGGCGATACGCTCTTCAAAATGCTTTTTTGCATCTCTTCTTACCTGCTTGCATTGCGTTTGTGCAAGCTTGTGCTGCATTTTGTTTTCCTCACTTGGGCAAGAATTCCATTTTTTGTTGGAAGCTGTCTTTTCTCTAATAGCTCCCTTAACACTGCTCGTTAACCAAGCCAGTGACCTCTTGGACTTGGTGCTACCTTTCCTAACCCGTGGTATACATTTTACCTGGGCTTCTATTATTGTGCTTTTGAGTAATCTCCAAGCATTTTGAAGGGATTTAATCCTCTTACCCTTATAACTTCCTTTTTACCAGTTCCCTCATTTTAGAGAAATTTCCTCTTTTGAAGACAAATGTGACTATGTTGAACTTCCTGCACAATTTTCCACTTAAGTATATATTAAAACTGATAGCACTGTGATCACTGTTTCCAATTCATTCAACAACATTTACATCTCGTATTAGGTCTTGGGCAATGCCACTTAGGATTAAATCCAAGGTCCCCTCCCCTCTGGTCAGTTCTATGACCAACTGTTCTAGGGCACAATCGTTTCAGGCATCGAGAAATTTAACCTCTTTGTCATGGCTGGAAAATGCATTTATCCAATGAATGTGGGGGATAATTGAAGTCACCCATTATAACAACACTTCCTTGTTTGGAGGTCTCCCTGATTTTGTTTTGGATCTCAAGGTCATTCTAAGTATTCTGGTCTGGGGGATGATAGCATGTTCCTAGCACGAAGTTAGCTTTGGAGCCTGGTATTGTCACCCACAGTGCTTCTGTGGAAGAGCCTACCCTTTTAGGTGTTCTACTCCACTCGATACTATGTCCTCTTTGACCTACAGGGAAACACCTCCCCCAGTATGCCCTTGCTTGTCCTTCCTATGGAGTTTATATCCAGAGATGACCATATCCCACTGGTTCTCTCCATTTCACCAGGTTTCTGTAATGCCCACTTGTATTGGCCCCAGGCCTGTAGTTTTAGAGGGGCATAGAGATCCATAATGCTCTCTGACTTTAGTCCATCAGCTGCAGTTTTCCTCCTAGTAGGTCTCTTGATTGGTAATATGAGTCAAAGGTTGATATCACTGCCTCAGCACATTCCATGCTAATGAGCACTGGTCTTATCAGGGCCTAGGATGCGCTTGAGAAGGGAGGCTATGTTCATGCTGAGCTACAGGTGTCTGTGCTGGGAAAGTTCTGATTGTTTTCCTTCTGACCAAGCAACTGTTTAGCCTATGCCACAGATGAATGCTAATTAATGCCTGCTTCTGTCATGCTGCCTCACTGCTGACATGTACGGTATAAAACCCATTTTACCCCTTGGCTCTGGGTTCAGAGAAGCTGTCTGATCCAATCACTGGGTATGCCTAGGGATGTCAGAGAATTCCACCATGGACTGAAATGGGATTGAATTCCCTTCAGTCCATGCCATGGAATCCTCTGCAGAACGGCACCACGAGGTCCTGCAGAGCCAGCAGTCATGCAGCTTTTTTTCGGCGTCTGCAAAGAGTCGCGGAATTTTCATAAATAAAAATGCAGTGTAGTATATTCTGATAATAAATACATAAGTTTTTTTAAAAAATGAATTGTGCTCACTGCCTTGTTTGTGGGTGTTCTTTTTAAATTGAAATCCTCTGTCTCCATTTACTTTCAGCCAAAACACTTCCTCTTCCTAGGGGCTTCCCAAAAGAAGGCTGTCCTAGGTGTGCCTGAGAGATAAACTATTGGTTTAAAGCAACACTGTTTTAAAGAAAGACAAAACCTTTTAAAATGACCATGCTGGTCCTGGAGCATAAATAGTACGTAAATAAAATTTACATAAAAATCCATAAATATTTACGAAAAATAGCGATTCTTACGGAAGTTATGCAGACTCATGGAGACGGCTGGGCACCGGAATTATGGTTTTCGGTATGGATTTATTTTTGTAATTTTTGGAGCCGAAAAAAAGAGGAGAATTCTGGGGACTTGTGAATGGTGGAATGGAGCATTGGCCGCAAACTACGGAAGTCAAGCGGCATTGAAGGTACACAATTCGTACATCCGTAGGTATGCCTGTGTGCTGTAAGTACTCAATACAGTCTCCTTGTAAGTAAACCTGGATCTGGCTTATCACTATCTTGGCACCTCTAAATTAAGAGGCCTACTGCAGGGGCAGTACACCACTATATCCAGGTTTTCCTTTAAAATCAAGCAAGCTAGCTCCCCCATTTTGGCTCAGAGGCTTCTAGCATCTGCAGAAAAACACCTATACACAGTATCCCTCCCAGATGCCTCTGGCGTCTGCATCTTTTGTCATGAGACATTGGCCCCTTTGATTGATTATTATATTCTCCCATGTACTCTTGGCCTATTTCCTCCCCTTTTACATTTGGGCAATCAAAAACATTTTCATCTTCATCCTTTTGGGATGATTTAACCCGAACTGGATGCTTCCCAGCTCCCGTCGGCTTTCCCCCAAGGGTTTAGTTTAAAAGTTGCTCTGCCACCTTTTTTATGTTTAGGGCCAGCAGTCTGATTCCATTTCGGTTCAAGTGGAGCCCGTCCCTCTTGTACAGGCTCAGCTTGTCCAGAAATGTTCCCCACTGTCTAATGAATCTGAACCCCTCCTTCCTTCACCACCATCTTATTAGGGATGTACGAAAGTCACTTACCTTTCATGGATTATGTTGATGGTGGGGGGGGGGAGGCGTTCCGTCCCTCCCCCCGGAATCCTCCGCGGGGGGGAGGCGCTCTGTTCCTCCCCCCCGGAATCCTCCGCGGCTGGCTGTGCTCTGCGGCAGCTCCGCGGAGCAGCCAGCCAGGCCCAGCCAGGCCAGAGCTGCCCGGAGCCAGATTTCCAGCCACGGAGGGCTCTGGGAAAAACAACAACAACAACCGCGTACACAAATGGCGGCGGCTACGGCCACCGCCATTTGCGTTCCTTAGTTTGGGCCGTCTTAGTCTACGTAAATATTTACATAGACTAAGACGGCGAAAATAAGGGGAACGCAAATAGCATAGCGGACACTATTTGCATTCCTTAGTTTGGGCCGTCTTAGTCTACGTAAATATTTACGTAGACTAAGACGGCCCTAACTAAGGAACGCAAATGGCAGCGGCCGTAGCTGCCGCCATTTGTGTATGCCTTTTTTTTTTTTACCCAGTCATTTTAGGCTATGTAAATTTTTACGTAGCCTAAAACATCTGGGTAAAAAAAAAAAA
Organism: Heloderma suspectum; assembly: GCF_057233095.1. Taxonomy (NCBI): domain Eukaryota; kingdom Metazoa; phylum Chordata; class Lepidosauria; order Squamata; family Helodermatidae; genus Heloderma; species Heloderma suspectum. The sequence goes on along the minus strand of NC_139463.1, from coordinate 86,051,571 downwards.
AAAGCGGTACGCAAATGGTGGGGGCCGTAGCCCCCGCCATTTCCGTATGCCTTTTCTTTTTCTTTTTTTTTACCCAGATGTTTTACGCTATGTAAAAACTTACGTAGCCTATCATGTCTCTGTAAAAAAAAACAAAAAAACCTGCAAATGGCGGCGGTGGCAGCCGGTCGGAAGACCAGCCTCCGCCACCTCCGCAGCTGCTGCCGGAGCCACTGCCACCTGGAAGATCCGCCCCAGGTAAATCTCATCCTGGGAGGGATCCGTGGGGGCGGGCAGGGGGGTGGAAGGCCGTTCTGCCACAGATTTTGGGGGGCCGAATGCACTGGCATTCGGCCTCACCGTGATCCGTGGCGGAATTCTCTGCCATCCCTACATCTTATTCATGCATTGAGACTCCTCAGCTTCACCTATCTAGCTGGCCTTGCATGTGGAACAGATAGCATTTCAGAGAAAGCCACCTTGGTGGTCCTGGATTTCAACCTCCTATCTAGCAACCTAAATTTGGCTTCCAGGACCTCATAACTACATTTCCCCACATCGCTGGTACCAACATGGACCACAACCACTGACTCTACACCAGCACTATCTACTAGGCTATCTAGACAGCCCGTGATATCCGCAACCTTCACACCAGGTAGGCAATTCTTCATGTGGTCCACACACCCATCACAAACCCAGCTGTCTATGTGTGTAATGATCGACTCTCCCACTATCACAAGCCCCCCTGTCCCCGAAGGCACATCTTCAGTGTGAGAAGATATTGTTCACCTTCTGAAGAATGAGTCCATTCTAAGGGATCATTTCTCTCTTCCTCAGAATGATGCCCTCCTTCCCCGAGACCTGCATTGTCCATAACAGCAGAGGAGCTGTCACCCTAGGAGGGTCCCTGAAGGTCTCATCCACCAACCTCTCTGTCTCTCTTAGCTTCTCCAGGTCAGAAACCGTGGCCTCAAGGGAACGCACTTGTTCCCTCAGAGCCAGGAGCTCAATACACCGAGGACACACCCATGACTTCCGTCCAGCAGGTAGATAGTTGTACATGTGGCACTCAGTGCAGTACTCTGGATAGCCCCCACCCCCTTCTGGCTTTCTACCTGTCAGGGTTGGATTGGAGCCCAGAGAGCCCCAAAGCAATTCTGATTCTGAGGAAGAGATAGAAATCATGGGAGAGGAACCCGTGTGCTGTTCAGAGGTTCAGCCATGGGGAGACCCCCTCCCGGTACACATTCCTGAGAGTGATAGTGACCCTGGCAGGGAGAGGGAGGCACAACAGCAGTTTCTGGACGCTAGGCGCTGGTGCAGCATCAAGCGGGAGATGGCGGGTGCTGAGAGGAGGCATTCAGCCCACTTGGCGCAGTGGCAACAGCGGCACCCCAATGCCCCATGGGAAAGGGGTGGACTCTCTCTTCCTAGCCCATAAGTTCAGAGGTTTCCCTCCTTCCCCTCCAAATGGAGATCAACTGATTCCTAAGGTTAGAATCCCTGAGTAGGCAGCTCTCTTAGGTCTCACTCGTAGGATCAAGCAGTTAGCATCTGTAATCCATAACTGGTTTTTTATTTGGGTGTGTTTTCCCTGGAAAAGTTGGTTGTTTACTACAAGAAGTTGGGGAAATGATTTATAGTTATTTATTTACAGTTACTTATGGTGAGTAGGGAATAGGGAGGAAAGAGCTGACTGCTCTGGCTTCCTCTCCCAGTTGCTAATCTTGCATGGTTGCTTAACTCACTTGTTTGCTGACGCTTTGTCACTACGGCTGAGATGCTTCATAACTAAGGCTCCTCAGGCATGGAGAGTTGAGCCATATTGGCTGTGGCGTTTTCAGTGGTGGTTTTTCTGGTGGTGGCACATGGTGTTTTTTTTTTGCAATAGTGGCAGCAATGGCTGGGGATCTTGGGGGCCCATGCAGCAGGGCTTGGGGGCCTGCATGCAGCTCATTGGTTGTGCACCCCTGCTCTAAGGGGTCCTTCCTCAGAGAGAGTAACTGTGGGCGAGGTGGTCATGGGGACCACCTGCTTGGCCATCACTTTGCCACAATAATATGGGATACTGTTTAAAGTAACTTTAAAGCAACTTGAAACAATTATTTGCTGTTGTTATGAAAAAAAAACACCTGTTGTGGTTCAGGCAGTCTCTGAGCTACTCCACACACAATGCATCTCCCTGAGGAAGGACCCAACAGAGCAGTCTAGAGAGCTCCACTGGCCATATTCCTGATGTGAAAAATGCTGTCACGGCTTCTTCAACCAGAAGGAAAATGCAAGCTGCCCTATGGGTAGTAGATAACAAAGTGTTCCATATGCTGCAACCTTCTATCCACCACCTGTGCCATGTGACCCACCATGGAACATAGGAGGGCCAGGCCTGTTTATAATAATAAAACAGTAGAAAAATCTTAGGTTGCCTATCCATTTCTCTTTATTAGCTGATCCTTAACATTGAGTTCAGGCCTTATTACAATTATATAACATTTGGGACTAAAGATACACACCAGTAGTCCAATGCTAGAAGCCAGGATGGAGAAAACCTCCACAGCCACCATGTATTTCCCCTTTGTGCCTAGGTAAGTTGGAACAAAAGTGACCCACACACTGCAAAACAGCAATAAGCTGAAAGTGATGAACTTGGCTTCATTGAAAGTGCTGGGCAAGTGCCTAGCAAAGAAAGCCACAATGAAGCTCGTGAGAGCCATGAATCCCATGTACCCAAGAGCACAGTAAAACATGATGGGTGACCCTTCATTACATTCTACCACGGTTTCCTCAGGCAGAGAATGAGTGTCGAGGTCTGGGAATGGAGGAGCAATACAGAGCCACACACCACAAATCCCGACTTGAATAAAGGACCCGGAAAGAACAACAGCATTTGCCAGTCTTGTCCCCACCCATTTCCTCATCTTGCTCCCTGGCTTTGTGGCCATGAAAGCCAGAACAACAGTGATAGTTTTTGCTAGCACGGAAGAAACAGCCATTGAGAAGATGATGGCAAAAGAGGTTTGTCGTAGATAGCAAGTCACAGTGTGAGGTCGGCCAATGAAAAGCAGGGAGCAGAGGAAGCAGAGGAAAAGAGAGATGAGCAGTGAGTAGGTGAGGCTCCGGTTGTTGGCTCTGACGATGGGAGTGTTCTTGTGTTTAATGAAAATTCCTATCACCAAAGCTGTGATCAGAGAGAAAAAGAGAGCCAGGAAACCTAAGGCAATTCCCAAAGGTTCTTGATAAGACAGGAAGTTTGACATCTTAGGAAGGCAGTGATTGTGGTCCTTGTTTGGATATTGATCTTCTGGGCATTTGAAACAGTCATCCATGTCTGAAAAATAGAACAGGCAGGCATCACTCAAGCATATCACAATTTCCCTTCTTTCTGCATCATAATGACAAAACACAAATATTGCAGTGTGCAGAACCATACATGCAGCAGTCACATATTGATGGGTATGCCTGGCAATAGACAGGCCTCTGTGCTTTTAGGGAGGGTGAGTGATGGTGGGCATACAGCAAAACCCTTCCTCACTCACCTCAGCTGCATAAGCCCACTATTAAAACCGCCAGCAGCAGTTATCCGCACATGTGCTCACTGCATATGTGAGGTGTACATTTCTCAGAAGTAAATGCTGTGAATGCCAGGCTTTACAAAAACAACAGCATGGCTACACATGAGCATATCATCATACTGTAAAGCCAAGATGTTGTTGCATCTATGCCATTCTTTTATAAGTGATTCCTACAGTTACTGTGATACTGAAGAAATCATCATCACAAAATGTTCAGCTTCATGAGCACTGAAGAAGATCGCAAGCCCAAAAGATGCAAAAAATCTAGAGGATGATAGTGGAATATTTTGTTTTTATCTGCTGTAAGATTTCTGGCAGAGGTATGATGGGAATGGAAGACCAAGCTCCCAATACTGCTACAGTGAAATCCAACTAGTCACATGCAAAAAAACAGTGGCTGTGGGGATGCACACTCCCATCTTTTTTGAAAGGCACATGAGACAGTTCAGTGGGACCCAGATGAGCACTGCAATGTGGATGAAGATGGAATTCAGATGTGCCCATGCAACCACCTTTGCTGTGCACGCTTAACTCCCTAAACGGCTTTCTTTTCTGGATCATGGCAAATCCTGGGATGAGGACTGGAGGAAGGAAGCTTTGGGATCTGACTAGTAGTACTTAAATTGGAAGAGTGAACAAACAAAAGGATCACGTTAAGTAGAAGCTGCTGTGCGGGGGGGGGGGGGAGGGCCTCCCTTGCATGAAACGCTAATGCCCTGGAGCCTGTGGGACAGGGTAGAACATTTCATAAGCCACGACTTTCCTTTACTATAATCTTGTTTACCCTTAAACATCCCATGTTATTAATATTTGCAGCTTTGCAAGGACAGGTGCCATGTTTACTCCCCCCACCCAATGTCTCTTGGAAAATTTACATCTAATTTACTTTATTCATGCATTCCTTACACGCTCCAAGGAGGTCAAAGAATCTTACATATGGATCACAGCTAGTCTCCCATTCATGCATTATGTAGGGTCAGACCTGCTGGGCTTCAGCAGCACAATGGCATCACGAACCACATCTGAGCTGTGTGCAGGTTCAAAGATATACCCATGTAGGTGTGTTATTAGTCAAATCAGTTGCTTTGTCCAGACATCCCTATTATTTTTTTAACATTCCAAGAAGTGGTGATGCAAACTCAAACCAAGTTATTTGCATGGACTGAATATTTTCCAAAGCTCAGCATATTGCATCTCTTACCCTTCTGGTCTGCAATTTTCCCTTCTGGGCATGGTAAACAATCATAGCAACAAAATGGCTCCCCTTCTTTCTTTTTCCTGCTGTACCCTGGACGGCAGTGGTTGTTACACACAGCAAGTGGCAAGACCTATCCATAAAAAGTGGACATTTTGTATGTGCTCCATTTTTGTGATACTGTCTTTTCGACGTATGATTAACATGCCTTGAATTGAGATAACTGTATAATTGTCATGAGAAAGAACATGGCATGGAACTCCATTTTGTACCCCATGAACTGCCATTGTCCAGTCATATATACTTCTCAGATTAATATCCAGTGGTCCAAAAGTGTTACTAGTTTAATGGTGCCTGCAAGCAAGAAATCCATTGCAAATCCCCCTCCCCTAATTCAACATGATTCTTAAAGGACAGAATAGGACATAAAATGAGGATTAAATGAGTCTTCACATGTCTGTATGAATAAAGTAATAACCCTAATCTCAACCTTTTAAAATATTAATTTTATTGTATCACAATAGCAATCCCCCTAATTATACTAAATACCAAACCGGTTGATGATTATCTTCTTTGTTGTTCTAATAAAATGAATTCTTCTAAAAATACTTACTCATCCTTTCACAATATCAATCCCCAGTCAACTGACCAAATATTTTTTGACCATACAAGGGCCCAAGCCTAGTTCCAAACTCCTATACTTAGGTTAGTGGTTTCCAAAGGTTTTCAAATAGAAAGGGGAGGGGGTATGGATGTTTATGGGATAGTATTGGACCACTTTCCTCTTCAGCCGGGTTAGAACCTACAGCCAGATCCCACCTGGTTAAATTTTCTGTGCCATCTGATGGTCTTCTTGTTAAAGGTCACTTCTTTGCCTGGTGAGGCCTGGGGATCCATGCGTCCAACTGTTATTCTAATGATAGATTGGTTTGGAAAAGTGACCCAGTTGATAATGTCAAATCCAGCTTCTAATTCACCGTTGCTGTTAAAAAACACCTTGTCTCCAGCACTGTTGTTAAATGAGGTGCTCCTCAGAAAAGCGTGAAGCTACAAACAAATGAAGTAAAAGCAGACTGCATGACACTATGAAAAGGGACAACCAGTGTGCATGTCTCTGTGTGTGCATTTAAAGTATGTGAAGTAATTGGATTTCTCTTTGGGGACAATTGTACTTTAGATCAAGGTAGGCAACATCATGCCTGTGGGCTCCAATGTGCCCCTGGATACCTTTCTTGGGGGGCATCAAAGTGCCTGATCTCTCCCACTTTTAAGAAAAAAATAACTTAATTCAATGTAAGAAAAATTAGGATATTTTCTTATCAGCAGCTGGGATTGTTTTGAAATGGGTTTCTGTTGGTGCTATTGTTTAGTGTGTTGTTTAGCATGCTGGGACTTAGACCCCTTCTCTGCCTTGTACTCAGCCTTTGCGGTAGGTTACTTGTCCTTTGCCATGCCTCCCATAGCAGCCATTTTGTGGCAGTGCCTAGGACAGTTTCTCAAGTTGCCCAATGTTCCCATGGTCCAAAAAGGTTGTCTACCCTGCTTTAATGTCAGGTATTCTAGACAGAGATGTGAAAGCCTAGAAAAAAACTGAAAAAATTAAGAAAAAAACAAACTTTTTTTCTCCCCCCTCCAAGGCTATTTCTGTCTCCCCCCCACAAAAAACTGGAAAAATTGAACAGCTTTGAATGATCAAATATTTTCTTTTAGAATGTAAGACTATTGTTACCAAGCCTTTACTCCCCTCCAAATGATTTCTAAAAACTATGTAACAGGAAGACTTTTATAGCAAGACTAGAGAAGTAAAATGTCTGGAAATAATGAAGCCATGGGGAAAAATGTTTTTTTTTTTTAAATCCTCTCTGTAAGTTTCTCAGTATTGTTATTTCTTCCATTTCTTATTAAAATTATTGATCCAATGTATCTTTTACTGATACACATTTTGGGATGCTCCAAGTCATGCTAAGTTTCCCAGCATGTGAATAGAGTCACCATAGTGTAATATGGAAGAAAATGGACATTCTTCACAGATGGGGTTTTGTTCCATCGTGTCCTGTGTTTCTGGACATATCTTCCTTTGCCTCCAGTTCTTCCGTGCCTTCTGGCATTTAGGATGATTCAGATGTTTCAGGGACTACTTGCTGAAGTTCTCTCTGGTCAGACATAAACTAGGAACCTATATCTTATGTATAACTTGGTTAGCTCATAAAATTAATCATGTCTGGTAAATTACATTTTAAAAATTAAGTTTATTCAGACAGGAATTACACATTTACTGAATTTACTTTCTAAAGTGTTCAAAAATAACGATAGTTTTATGAGCACATAGTATAACTCCTCATGGATCACTGCCTTGTTGTGGCGAAGGGGCTTGCATAACTCAGTGAAGCCATAAGCTATGCCATGCAGGGCCACCCAAGACGGACAGGTCATGGCAGAGAGTTCTGACAAAATGTGGTCCACTGGAGAAGGAAATGGCAACCCACTCCAGTATTCTTGCCAAGAAAACCCCATGGGACGTATCACAAGGCTAAAAGATATGACGCCGGAAGATGAGACCCTCAGGTCGGAAGGTGTCCAATATACTACTGGGGAAGAGCAGAGGGTATTTCCAAGTAGCGCCAGAAAGAGTGAAGCGGCTGGGCCAAAAGCCGAAAGGACACTCAGCTGTGGATGTGTCTGGTGGTGAAAAGAAAATCCGATGCTGTAAAGAACAATATTGTTTAGGAACCTGGAATGTCAGATCAATGAATCAAGGTAAGCTGGAGGTGGTCAAACATGAGATGGCAAGATTGAACATCGACATCTTGGGAATCAGCGAACTAAAATGGACAGGCATGGGCGAATTTAATTCAGGTGACCATCATATCTACTACTGTGGGCAAGAATCCCTTAGAAGAAATGGAGTAGCACTCATAGTCAACAAAAGGGTGGGAAAAGCAGTACTGGGGTACAATCTTAAAAACGATAGAATGATATCAGTACGAATCCAAGGCAAACCATTCAACATCACAGTAATTCAAGTCTATGCCCCAACCACTGATGCCGAAGAAGCTGAGGTTGATGGGTTCTATGAAGACCTACAACACCTTCTAGAACTAACACCAAAAAAAGATGTCCTCTTCATCATAGGGGATTGGAATGCTAAAGTAGGAAGTCAAGAAATCACCGGGATAACAGGCAGGCATGGCCTGGGTGTACAAAATGAAGCAGGACAAAAGCTAATAGAGTTTTGCCAAGAGAACACGCTGATCATAGCAAACACTCTTTTCCAACAGCACAAGAGACGACTCTACATATGGACATCACCAGATGGTCAATATCGAAATCAGATTGATTATGTCCTTTGCAGTCAAAGATGGAGAAGCTCTATACAGTCAGTAAAAACAAGACCTGGAGCTGACTGTGGCTCAGATCATGAGCTTCTTGTTGCAAAATTTCAGCTTAAATTGAAGAACGTAGGGAAAACCACTAAACCGTTCAGGTATGACCTAAATCATATCCCTGATGAATATACAGTGGAGGTGAGGAATAGATTTCAGGGATTAGACCTGATAGACACGGAGTGCCAGAGGAACTATGGACGGAGGTCCGTAACATTGTTCAGGAGGCAGCAACTCAATCCATCCTAAAGAAAAAGAAATGCAAGAAAGCCAAGTGGCTGTCTGATGAGGCTTTACAAGTAGCTGAAGAAAGAATGGAAGTGAAAAGCAAGGGAGAAAGGGGAAGATATATCCAACTGAATGCAGAGTTCCAGAGAATAGCAAGGAGAGACAAGAAGGCCTTCTTAAATGAACAATGTAAAGAAATCGAGGAAAACAACAGAATGGGAAAGCCTAGAGATCTCTTCAAGAAAATTGGAGATCTCAAGGGAACGTTTTGTGCAAAGACGGGCATGATAAAGGACAAAGAAGGCAGGGACCTAACAGAATCAGATGAGATTAAGAAGAGGTGGCAAGAATACACAGAAGAACTATACAGGAAAGATCTGAATGTCCCTGATAGCCATGATAGTGCCGTCACTGAACTTGAGCCGGACATCCTCGAGAGTGAAGTCAAGTGGGCCTTAGGAAGCATTAGTAACAACAAAGCTAGCGGAGATGACAGTATTCTAGCTGAGCTATTTAAAATCTTAAAAGATGATGCTGTTAAAGTGCTGCACTCAATATGCCAACAAATCTGGAACACTCAACAGTGGCCACAAGACTGGAAAAGGTCAGTTTACATTCCACTTCCAAAGAAGGGCAATGCCAAAGAGTGTTCAAACTACCGCACAATTGCGCTCATTTCACATACCAGCAAGGTGTTGCTCAAAATCATACAAGCTAGGCTTCAGCAGTATGCGAACCGAGAACTACCGGAAGTACAAGCTGGGTTTCGAAGAGGCAGAGGAACTAGAGATCAAATCGCCAACGTTCGCTGGATCATGGAGAAAGCAAGAGAATTCCAGAAAAACGTCTATTTCTGCTTCATTGACTACGCTAAAGCCTTTGATTGTGTGGATCACAACAAACTGTGGCAAATTCTTAAAGTGATGGGAGTACCAGACCACCTTACCTGTCTCCTGAGAAACCTGTATGAGGGTCAAGAAGCAACAGTAAGAACCAGACATGGAACAACTGATTGGTTCAAAATTGGGAAAGGAGTACGACAAAGCTGCATATTGTCACCCTGCTTATTTAACTTATATGCAGAGTACATCATGAGAAACGCCGGGTTGGACAAATCACAGGTTGGAATTAAGATTGCCGGGAGAATTATCAACAACCTCCGATATGCAGACGATACCACCCTACTGGCAGAAAGCGAAGAGGATCTAAAGAGCCTCTTGTTGAGGGTGAAAGAGGAGAGTGCAAAAGCTGGTTTGAAACTCAACATTAAAAAAACGAAGATCATGGCATCTGGCCCCATCACTTCCTGGCATATAGAAGGGGAAGAAATGGAAGCAGTGACAGTACTTTCTTGGGCTCCAAGATCACCGCAGACGGTGACTGTAGCCATGAAATTAAAAGACGCTTGCTCCTTGGGAGGAAAGCTATGGCAAACCTAGACAGCATAGTAAGAAGCAGAGACATCACCTTGCCGACAAAGGTCCGTCTAATCAAAGCTATGGTTTTCCCAGTAGTAATGTATGGCTGTGAGAGCTGGACTATAAGGAAGGCTGAGCGCCGAAGAATTGATGCTTTCGAACTGTGGTGCTGGAGAAGACTCTTACGAGTCCCCTGGACTGCAAGGAGGTCAAATCTGTCCATCCTAAAGGAAATCAACCCTGAGTGCTCATTGGAAGGACAGATACTGAAGCTGAAGCTCAAATATTTTGGCCACCTAATGTGAAGAGAAAACTCTCTGGAAAAGACCCTGATGCTGGGAAAGACTGAAGGCAAAAGGAAAAGGGGACGACAGAGGATGAGATGGCTAGATAGCATCACCGATGCAATGAATATGAACTTGAGCACACTCCGGGAGAGAGCGCAGGACAGGAAGGCCACGAAGAGGTCACGAAGAGTCGGACACGACTGAACGACTGAACAACAACAACAAGTATAACTCCAGGAACATAAAGGCTGCTTTACCTTCCTAAACTAACCTTCCTCAACCTGATGCTCTGCAGATATTTTGGACCACAATGGCCAGCATTCCTGAGCACTGGCCATCCTGCTGAGGCTGATAAGAGCTGAAGTTCAAAATATTTGGAGGGCACCAGGTTGGGGCAGGCTGTCCTAAGGCAACCAAGTGACTTTAGATCTGCAAAGAATGCTTAAAAATAAATATTGCTTATTTTTCATTCCCCCCCAAAAAATTTGCCCCCCAAATCTCAGGATCCCCCCCCCATTTTTTCCCCATGGTTTCAAAATTTCTGGAAATTTTATATCTGTAATGTTTGAGCTAGTAAACTGAAAATGGGCAGATTTTATTTTATTTATGCCCTTTGGCATAATATTAAAAGTTATTTCAATGGCAGAAAGATGTTGTGTAATGATGAGATATTAGCTTGATAGCTGAATCATTGGCTTAATGGCCTTTGGTGGCTGGGATTATAAATGGCTGTCCCCAGTGACCTGATATTGGTGGAGTTGGAAGTAGAACACAAAAAGAGTTGTAGTGAGTGAGAACAAAGTCCATCTAGTCTACAGTCCTGTTCCTAAGAAAAGACCAGAAAAAGGGACTCACATGCCACCTGTATTGGTGCTGCTTATTCAGTGCCTTCAGTTACATAGCCCCATGCGATCAGGATGCCCAGTTGCATGGGTGTTTCAGTTGGGTGGAGCCCTTATGCGTGACCACTTGCTGAGGCACAGAGGTTCCTTTGTAGATGTCCATGCTCAGTGCAAGTGAATAAGGGAAGCCATGTCAGGGGTGGAACCCCATGGCTTCTCTCTTGCTTCAACATGTGATTTCCCTACACAAGAGTAATAGGGGGTAAACTCACGTTGTTTGTGTTTACATGAATGGAAGGAGGATGAGCTCATGCAGAGAAATGGAAGGAAAGGATCCTATTTATGAGAAAGAGTTTGGCAGTAATCGTGGGAAATACCTTATTGCCCAGATGTCTCTTGTACATCTAAGAGGCCAGAAAGGGAGGCAGGAGGACATTTCAAGGAAAGGTTATCTGTGGACATAGATGCTCTCTCTGATCAATGTTCTTGAACATATTAGCCATCTCATTGGTTGCATTGGATGTGAGACATTACCTGCCAGTGTTGCCAGTTTGGAAGCTCACACCTTTCTCTTTGTTTGGGCCTGGATGAGCATGTGGCATGGATGGCATGTGCTATGGTATGGAGAGCATTGTAGATGCTGTAGCTTTGTCCAGTCATGGTCATTTCAAAAAATGGCCCAGGAAGGTGCTCCAACTTCTCCTGTCCACTGCAGCTTTCTCTGTTCTCCTCGCCCAGATTAGAATCTGAGAATGAACAGTTGAATGCCTGCTCCCAGAAGACCCTGATAAAACCATCTCCTTTTGGATAGCGAGGGTTTAGGGTCTGAAGGAAATGTTGGAACTCCAACACCTCACTGGAGTGAATTGCGAAGGACAAGGAGCCATGGAAGACCTGAGAATCTAACCCCTGCTGAAATGTGTTTGATGTGAAAGCCCATTCAGTGGTCATAATCCACACCTTGCTTATACCTGTCATATCTACATTTGCTATTACTCCCAGAAGTATTAATCCAGTCAAAGCAAACATAGTATGTGTATGTGCATTTACGATAATGACACTGGTCATGTTTAGAAGAGATGCCATGTTCTCCATGTGTCCCATTAGGTGGAAAACGTCAAACACAGATGACATGATTGATATTCTTTCAGTGAAAGCTGCACAGATTCCACTCTGGGAAAGCATTGGTGTCAATGTTTGCATGAAATGTATCCCTTTGTCATCATCCATTGCAATGATCCCAACCCATGTCCATTGGAAATGCAGAAGTAGCTGGACAATTCCAGAGTACTGATACTCTTCTTTGGGGACCATCCGGTAAATGGAAGGGAACTTGGTTTTATCACTCATCACTGGAAGGAGGAAGCAATATGTGACCTAAGCAAAAACAGAATAATATTCACTGTGGAGGCATAGACTGTGTAGGTTTGAGCTGTGCGGTCAACTGCTTGCTAAATTTTAATGGGTTTTCCCAGATACAGTTGATGAATTGCTTCTGAGTAAATGCTCCATCTTACTGTGTTCAGCAGCACAATGAGGATCATACTTTCATAGAGATGCTGTTGGGTGGAAGGTTAGAGTGCTTTTCAGTATTTGGTATTTCTTCTCTGTCGACATAGCCATAAAAAAACCCCTTAATTCAGATATATGGTTCATAATTGACATGACTTCAAGGAGAGATGCTATGCTCTAGAACTATAAAGCCCTGCAGTTTCCATGCCTAGTATTTTCTTTTTAAAACAAATGAGACCTGCCTGCTTTATGTCAACAACAACAGCAACAGCAGCAACAGCAGCAGCAGGAACACTTTAAAATGTATGGATACGTTGCTTTGCTGTCAGCCACACCTGCAAAATGATGTACAATTTCCCTTCCCCTCCCAAGCAGTTGCAATTCAGGGAAGGGGTGAATCATTTGTCAAACTGTGAGCTCTAACTTATGACCAAGTCTTACCTGTGGAATCTTGTAGGTGCCTATGATGTTGGCTATGTGGAAGGAGGTTTCGGAGTCAAGTCCCCCAATGACAGCTACCAGATTCTTCTGAATGCCACATTTGTAGTTGGGAGCAGGCCTGTGCCGGGTGGACAGAAGAATCAGTGTGTTCTGATAAGTCAGCCTTGCATCAAAGTAGCTGTCATAGATGTAGAACCCCAAGGTGACATTGGGTAATATCTTGGGTGTGTCATTGATCTCCTTTACAGCAAATACCAAAGCCAGGACATGCTGGTAGTTCTTTGGCACTGAACTGAAATGACAGTTACACAATTTAGAAGCTGAATCTACTCTTTATGGCTTTCTTGAGTGTCTGCCTCAAGGCAAGTACCTGCCTCAGGTCAGCTGTGAACATCATTTTAGGATCAAGGTGTACATTACATCAACATTATACAGAGACAGGAGAGACATAATGTATCAGAAACTGGGAGAATGTACTGGGATCTCATGTCACTTTAAACACATCCATCTAATTCTGAAGTTCAACCATATAAATATGAGGATATGGCATGGTGCCTGTGACTGAGATAGTATAGAAGGGCATGCCTGTGGTTGAGAAGACTAGAGAATATCAGGCACAGTGTCATTCAAAAACTAATATAGAAAGGGTAGTAACTGAGCGGATCCGAAAGAGAAGGATGCTGAAAACCAAATAGTGAAGAAATGCTGAAAGCAATATAGTAGTATGGAGTGCTACAAAAATACAGAACTTATAAAAGTAAAGCAAAGACAAAGTCAAAACTATGGGTTTATGGTATAGAAGGATGAACATACACAACTTAGAAGCTTACATGCACTGGATTTCAATCTGTTTCTGGGCCCAATTCAATGTGCTTGTATTAACTTTTAATGTCCGAAATGGGTTGGGGCCAGGAAGAATTATGTCCTTTCATATATACTTGCCTGGACCCTAATCATTTCCAGAGGCCCCCCTCCTCCTGGTGCCCCTGCCAAATAAGTGAGGGGGTGGTTACTAGGGAAGGGAGAACCAGGGATGCTTGAGTTCAACAACGATCTCCAAACTCAAAGCTGTGGGGGGCGGAAGGGGGAGACATTTTGTTACCTGAGCAAACCAGAAAAAGATGCCCCGCCCCACACCATACAGCCTAACTAGAACAATCACGCAAAGACACTCTTCTTCAAGCGCCCCTGCCAAATCAGGTGAGGCAGGTAGCTACTAAGGAGAGGGCCTTTCTAGTGGTGGTACCCTGGTTATGTCCTCTTCAGAGAGGCTCACTTGACACCTAAATTGTAGTGTTTTGGGTGCCAGGTGAAAATAAAAAGCCTTTTTATTTTCCCAGGCTTTTTACTTCTACATTTTTAAAATGTGTTAGTGACGTTTTAGGTCTTTGCACGCTGCTCGTTTTTATCTTGTTTCCTGCTTTTTGTTCTTTTTTATTCTGGTTTAAATGTATGGTTTTTATATTATGTTTTCCTATCAAATTATTGTAAACTGGCCCAAGGGCATTTGCCAGTTGTTCAGTATATAAATCCAATCAATTAATTAATATACCTGGCTTTGAGAGACCCTGAGAAGGCAGCTAAGACAATGATCTATGCACACATACCTGGAAGAAAGCCCAACTGAACATAGAGGGACTGACTTCTGAGTAAGAATGCCTAGGATTGTGTGGTAAATCCTAAAAACTAGCACAAAACTTTTACAATTATTATGCTAATAATTTAGTATTTGAACAAGACATTGTCTTACTTCTCATTTGTCTTCATTGTTTGCATGAATATCAAGGGCCCAATCTACATGGAGGCATCTTCTGATGCAGTTCAAAAACACATTTTCCTGAATTCACATTTAGTCCTCCCATGGCACAGGTAGCCAATTAGTGCTTTGAGACTTGGTATAAATCCCACTTCCCTGAGGCAAACGGAACCTTAAACCACATTAATTTGGCTATATGTAGGCGGATTCTCATGGCATCAACAAGCTTCCTTTTTTTCTTTGTTTCAAATATTCATTAAAAATGTGCACATGTGATGGAGCTTTGGGAAGGCAAAGAGGAAGGGAAGGGGCTTCTCTCCTCAAAGCTGCTGCTTTTTACCAGGCTACCCCATGCTGAGTGGAGCCCTCTGAGATGTGTATGTTATTCACAGATTCACACATTCGCACCTGCGCATTAGTAATACTCTTTAAAAACAACAACAACCTGATCTTGGTCAGTGCATGGTGGACCTGACATGAACGTATTAACTCTTCTCCAAGTTAACTTCTCCTTTTAGGTCCACCTTTCACTGATGGCAACTTTCCATTCCCCCTTGTAGCGCCGCTATCCCCAGCCAGCACTGAAGCCAGCTGTGAAAAATTAGGACACACTGACTCCCAAAACTCAGTGAAGATCGAGTAAAGGGAGAATCCTTCACAAAAGGACTTTCTAAAAATGCGGTTTTTACAGCAAGAAAACCTGGGATAGATGCAGATCGGGTGGCATGTGTCATGTCCGTGTGTGAGATGGAGTAGCACTGCAGTAAATTTCCCATGTAGACTCCACCAAGATATCAAAGGAATGTTGCTATTAACCCCTCCCCCCATGCTGTAAGACACAACTCCGTTCTCCTGTTCTGCACTGGAATGATGGGACTGGGGTAGTTTTAGCTGGCTACAGCTGTCAGTGCTGCAATATAGTTTTAAGAATGGTCAAGAACAAGTTTTCGCATCCGAGTTTTAAGAGCGATTCAGTAATGAGAACAGGAGCCACAAACCTCAGGGAAGTCTGCAATGCTATACCTATGTACCTGGGAGTAACCCCATTGAACTCAGTGGGACTTACTTCTAAGTAGAGATACACAGGATTGCACTGTAAGACTGTGGAAATTAATTTTATGAGTTTTTTTTAAAAACACACAACAAAAATTAAAAGCAATGGGGGCATATTTTCAGAAGGAGGATAAGGGGCTGGCCTTTTACATCTCTACACACTTACTTCTGAAAGGCACATTCTATCTAAAGGGGTGAGGAAAAAGCAGTGCATCAAAAAGTGCACACTGCAAAAATTTAGACAGTGATCTAGAAGCGGAGAGTTGCCTTTTTCATGACAACTCCCTAGTCACTGCAATCGGTATTGCTTATAGTGCCAATATCAACACATATCAATAAAGAAGATGTTTTGGAGCAATTATGGGAGCCATAAATACTGCATCATTTTCACTACTATACTGGAGTTATCTTTCCCAGTCTTCTTTCTATCCTGTCTCCATACAGGTTTCAGCTTCACACCAGTACTAGGCGTCCTTCTTTTCCTGTTCACGGTAATACTCAAATATGAATTGAAAGAGGTGGTGGCTGCAGTGGGAGACAGGGGAGAATTAGGAGAAAAAGCCAGCAGGTTTGGAAGGATTCTGAAATCAAAGCAACAGAAGTTCATAAGTCCATCAGAAATTAAATTTCGAAAAGCGATTGTTTGCCATTGACTTGATAAGAATTGGCACTAATTTCTATTTTTAATGTCTGTGCAGTTGCTTCCATTTTGTCTCATCCTCATGATCCTCTGCCCAACCCAGACCACACATGGGTGCTGCACCCGCTGCCCTTCCCCTCACCAGGAGCCTCTCTGCTTACAATTTCCCAGGGGGAAGCATACGGACCATACACTAGAATTGGTCAGGCAGCGGATATGGTAGGCATGCTCAGTGGCTCATCTCCAAGCTTGACTGAAAGGAGGGGATGGCAGGCTGAGGCTCTCCTCACCTGGGAGCCGCCACATCATTGGGTTGTATTGGTCCCCCCCCTTTCATCATTGGGTTGTATTGGTCCCCATCCCCTTGCTTCCCAGTGGCACGCTGTGGGAGAGGAGAACCTGAAGTTCACTCCAGTCTCCATTCTCTCCTTTCCTCTGCAGCAGCACACTGCAGTCCAGACCGGGTGGGTGGGGAGGGAATGGCAGCCTAGTCCGGCAGCTTCTCGGTGACCAGCACACAGTCCCCCGTGGCAACCGCTTAGCCAGTCGAGGAGGCAACCCAGTGGCTGCGTGCAAGGCAAGCAGCACAGGCAGGGAGCAGAAGCCTGTCAGGGTGTGCTGCGTGCAGGTGAGAAAAAGCAGAAGCACATTGAAGGACAGGTCTGGAGAGCAGCAGGAGCAGCGCCATGGCCTCAGTCGCCACAAGCCGCCATCCCTGCTCCTCGCAATGTCCACCTGAGGTGAGCGCTTTGCTCTGCAGCACAGAAGGGCCGACTCTGCAAGGTTGGAGCCCAGCTCATCTCATTCCCGCTCTCATTTGCAACCTCTTTCTCGGTTCGTTCGACTGGGAACATTGTGAGTGGAAAAAGGGCATATTGTCATGCACATTTTTGACAAGTGTGCACTTTCCTCCAATTGACTAAAGCAAGAAAATGCGTATAATTTAAAGATTGCACTGTTTAAAGTACACATTTTTCAATATATGTGTTTTTTGAAAGGAAGATATTTCCGGACATTTCTGAAGAAAATACATTCCTATTCACATTCAGCATTATGAGCCTGGGAAGTTTGAACAATTTGCAGACTGAGAGAGCTTTGGCTATTGGGGGGTATAGAAATTAAATAAGTAAGTAAATAAAACAAATAAATAAACTGGAACAAATCTATAGTAGCTACTAAGGAAAGGACCTTTTTACTAGTGCCTATATTGTGGATTTTTTAGTGCCAGGTGAAGACCACTATGTATGCCCAGACTTTTTAATCCTTCAGTTTTGTTTTTGAATGTGCTATTGTGTCTTTTGATCTTCACCCTCCTGCCAGTTTTTATTCTGGTGTTATTGTTTTAAACTTCGGATGGTTTCATATTATGCTTTATCATGTGGTATTTTAGAGTTTTAGTGAATTTTTAGAGCTTCAGTGATTGGGCAGTACAGAAAGGTAACAAATAAATACATTCTCGATTATATATCCTGAAGCATATACATTGCTTTCTGAATGTGGTCTTCTTACAAATAGACAGATCTTTCCAGGTCGTTATTTCATTACTTATAACATGACTACATATGATGGAAAAACATTTTCTTACATCGGCTCATCGAGTGGCTTGATATTAGGGTCTTCCAAGAAAGATACCAAGTCAGCAATGGAGAACAGCTGAGAGACCATCCCACCAATGACAAGGTCTCCTGGCTGATAGTATTCATGCACGGTTGGAAGGGGATCATTCATGTTGCATAGAATGTGGTGTGCCTTGGAGTCAGCAAGAGGCAGCAGCTGCAGTAAAAGCAACCATAACATAAAGAAAACACACAAACCATGATTTTTCAACATAGAATCCATGATTTCCACCAAACTCATCATCACCCACTGTACAGCCTGATTGCATGATTCTGCTTTTGGCTTTCAGTGGTACCTTACTTTCATGACCAATTGATAAATGGCGTTAAACTCTAAAGGGGAAACTACTAACAGAAAGATTGATGGAGTGCTGCATGCCCATAGTCCTTTACCCCATTCTGAATGTTACAAGGGTAATTTATATAGATTTGCAAACTTATTTTTGAGATTATAAAGTGGGCTTTCTCATGAAAGCCATGTTTGGTTTGGAAAGACAAATTATTCACCACAGTCATTTGAAGTAATTACAGGGTTCACAATTACTTCCCCAAGGTATTATTTTCTTTGTGGCACTGTGAAAGAAAACATGTTTTCACTTAATTAGCAATGGGTGGAATCTTCTCCAAGTCTTTAGTGGCCACAAAGCCTAAGGAGCCAGGAAAAAAAGAAATTACTTTATTCAGGTCCTGTCCCCATTCTTGACACTGGGATATTCATACTGACATCCTATCATATATGCACATTGGTGGCTGAAGCCCAGTTGCAATTATATAGGGTGTTTCTTAATTATGTTGTGACACATCTCCTGATTGCCTGCACATCTGTAGTATATAGTCTGTGGGCTACAGGTGTAAAAATGTAGTGATAACAAATAAGTGAACAAGCACGCAACTGTAAAAAGGTCATAACAATATGAACACACAATGAATGTAGTGGGTGTTAGTGATCTATTTAAAATAGATTATTGTTGGAACAATATAATTATACATATGAAAACAATATGAATACAATTGTGCATATATTGGAAGATTGTTATATATTGTTATAACATTATACTATTATTACCTGACCTATTTACAGTTGTGTGCTTGTTCGCTTATTTCCTATCAGTTTTTACAACTGTGGTCCTATTTGTATTGAAGAAAAATGTAGCGGACATCACCATGTGGAGTGATTAAATGGGGTAGCCTTTAAAAAAAGAAGCTTATGGCTAGTAAAACTGAGAATTTGGGGGTTAACTGTTTCAAGCCTGTGGTGCAACTTGAGGCTCTGAGCAACTGTAGATGTCTTGGGATAAGAGAACATACCCACTTAGGGGTCAGTATCTGGTTAAGGAGCAGAAAGCAACGATTAGGAAGAAATGGACAGTTTTCATCATGGTGGGATGTAAATCGTGGGGTCCCTCAAGGATCTGTATTAGGACCGGTACTTTTTAATTTGTTAATGAATGATCTGAAGTTAGTGGTGAGCCAATTTATTTTGGGTGGCTAAAACAAAAAAAGGGTCAGCAAAGAGCACATGCAGTTCAGGTAAACAAGTGTAAAGTGATGCACATTGGGTCAACCCCCCCACTTCACTTGTACACTGGTGGGGTTGAACTAGCTGTGACTGATCGGGAAAGGGATCTTGGGGTTGGTACACTATCCAGAAGCTGTCCAACTGGGGAGCAGAATGTGGCTGGGAGAATGTGCCCCCTCTTTCCTGTGGCACACCATATGTAGGTGGGGAAGCCAGTGCTAAATCTTTCCTAGAAGGCCTGATTCTCAGCCAGAGTTTGGTATGTGCAAGAGCAGATCCCTCTTCGTTACGTAACGAAAGTCAGCCCCAGTGGTGGCTGGTTCCCACTGGGTCTGGTGGGGCAGAAGGGAGGGCGGCTAATAGTAGGTGTAGCCAAGGGGCTGACACTGGCAGAGTCAAGGTGTCTGCTTTGCAGCAGGTGTCTACCCACCACCCAGAAAGGATAAACTGAGGCATGCAAGTGAAGTTAAAGATCATGAGTGAACGTAGACGTCAACACAAAAGGACTCCTGTGAACCTACAGTTGTATGCTGCAGCAGTCACTCATTGCTCTGAAAGGGTAAAAGGAGGCATGCAAGTTAACTTGAAGCTTCCTTCCTTCCATCTATCCTTCCTTCGATCCCTCTTTCTCTCTCCCCCAGGCAGGCATTCTCTCTCGTCTTAAAACACATGCATGAACACAGGGGCAGATATTCTGTCCTGCACCCTCTCCCCCCTGAAATCACAGACCATTGCTACCTCCCATTGCTTTCACCATCCTACAATTGCCCAAGCCCTCCACCTCCACAACTTCTTTCTAAATGTTCCGAGTGTATATCTTACCTCCACACTCCATAAGGTTCTGTGTGGTGCTCACAGTGTGATCAACTGGGAAAATCACAAAAGTAAAGAAGTGCGTGTCACTCCCATCCTTTCAACGCCCCCAGAACCCCACACCTGCTTTCCTGCCATTATTTCTCCCTCTTTGACTGATCCACCCTCCTGACCCTTGGTCGGGGTTTTGTATGTCACACAGGCACCGCCTTGTTCTCTATTGACATTCAGCTAACACGAGCTTTTCCATTTGTGGGTTGTCATGCTGGAGGGGAGACCCATATGGGCCCCCTCTGTGTCCATGCTGCACCCCAGGTGGGTTCAGAGGTACTCCTCATGCAAGGGGTGTCTGGCCCGTTCTGGTGGCTGATGTCCCCCTCTCTCCCTGCTTCGCATTCTGGGGAAAATGTGGCTGTTAATTGGTGGCTGCCTGTCATGCCTTCCCCTGATGCCATGGTCTCAGCGGAAGAACCTGATGTAGGGCCTAGTTAAGGTATGGGATGTCAGGGTGTTGGCAGGTTGTCTCTGCCTGGTTTCACAGTTGGGGAGGCTGCTACTGCTGCTCAACTACAGCCAGATCAAGTCTGGGAAGAAGCAGGCAAGTTGCTGCAGCCCAAGGAACATAGTTTGATAAGTGGGCTAGAGGCAGACTTGGCTGAGGAAAAGTTTTGCCCAAGGTTACCGACGAGACAACTTGAGAGAATATTTGCTGCTGTGAAGGAAAAACTGTAGAGACACAGGCAGTTTCTGAACCAGCACACCCATAATGCATCTCTCTGAGAAAGGACCCCTCAGAGCAGACACTCTGGAGAGCTCCACTGGCCACATTCCTGTTGTGAAAAAGTGCTATCACTAGCCCCTGCAATTAGAAGGGAAATGTGGTCAAGTAGCCCTCTTCGTGGCAGGTGACAGAGTCTTTAATCTGCTGCATCCTCCGATACACCAACCATGCCATCTGACTCACCATGGCACATGGGAGAACACAGTAAAACATGATGGGTGACCCTTCATTGCATTCTACCATGGTTTCCTCAGGCAGAGAATGAGTGTCGAGGTCTGGGAATGGAGGAGCAATACAGAGCCACACACCACAAATCCCGACTTGAATAAAGGACCCGGAAGGAACAACAGCCTTTGCCAGTCTCTTCCTCACCCATTTCCTCATCCTGCTCCCCGGTTTGGTGGCCATGAAAGCCAGAACCACCGTGACGGTTTTCGCCAGCACGGAAGAAATAGCCATTGAGAAGGTGATGCCAAAAGACGTTTGTCGTAGACAGCAAGTCACAGTGTGTGGTCGACAAATGAAAAGCAGAGAGCAGAGGAAGCAGAGGAAAAGAGAGATGAGCAGAGAGTAGGTGAGGTTCCGGATGTTGGCTCTGACGATGGGGGTGTTCCTGTGTTTAATGAAGATTTCTATCACCAAAGCTGTGATCAGAGAGAAAAAGAGAGCCAGGAAAACGAAAGCAATTCCGAAAGGTTCTTGATAAGACAGGAAGTTTGGCATCTTAGGAAGGCAGTGATTGTGGTCCTTGTTTGGATATTGATCATCTGGGCATTTGAAACAGTCATCCATATCTGAAAAATAGAAGAGATGCTACTCCAGTCGTTCAGAGATATCACATACATGTAGGGGAGGAGGTACCTGGAGGGTGTCTTTGGCCCCCTTATTTCACCTGGGGCTCCTGATTCAGGCTGTTTCATCTCCCTCCCATCCAGGTGATATATAAATCTTGGGCCTGGGCAAAGGCACGAGTCCAAGGGCGAAAGCGCAAGGGCTCCCATCCCACGGCTCTCAGCAGAGGCGAGAAGCCAGAGAGAGGGCCTCTCTTCGATGAAACACTAATGCCCTAGAGCCTGTGGGACAGGGTAGAACATTTCATACTCCATGACTTTCTTTTACTATAATGTTGTTTACCCTTAAACACCCAATTATCATTAATATTGGCAGCCTTTCAAAGAGAGATATCAGGTTCACTCCTTTCCCCCCACGCCTCTTGCAAAATTTAATCTAATTTGTTTACTTCCCACATTCCTTACACTCTCTGAGGAGGTCAGAGTATCTTACATGTGATTCCAGGTAATCTCCCATTCATACGTCATGTAGGGTCAGACCTGCTGGGCTTCAGCAACACAATGGCATCGTCAGTCTTCAGGTCATGCATCGTGAGCTCTGTGTACAGCTTTGAAGATTTACCCATGTGGGTGTGTTATTTGTTAAATAAGTTGCTTTTTCAAGTCATCCCTATTATTTTTTAAGCTTCCCAAGAAGAGGTGATGCGAACCCAAGCCAAGTTATTTTACATGGTCTTAATGTACTCCAGACCTAAGCATGTTGTGTCTTTTACCCTTCGAGTCTGCAATCTTCCCTTCTGAGCATGGTGCACAGTCGTAGCAACAGAATGGCTCCCCTTCTTTCTTTTTCTTGCTGTACCCTGGATGGCAGTGGTCATTACACATAGCCAGTTGCAAGACCTATCCATAAAAGTGGGCATTCTGTATGTGCTCCATTTTTGTGCTCTTGTCTTTTCTACATATGATTAACATGTCTGGTATTGAAATAAATGCATAATAGTCATGAAAAAGAACGTGGTATGGAACTCTATTTTGTACCCTATGAACTGTCATTGTCCAGTCAATAACCATTTCTCAAAGTAATATCCATTAGTTCAAAAGTGTTACTTTTTAAATGTTGCTTGCAAGCAAGAAATCCTGCCTTCAATGGTGCCTGCAAGCAAGATTAAAACATTTATTAAACCAAAAAAGAGATATTGTCATAATGAACAATGGAGAGAAATGGGTCTGGCCCATTTTCAGAAGAAGTCCTAGGAAGTTTTGGGCTTTAGTGTCTAAGATGGAAGGGAGGTCAGACCAAGTTTTCAATGGATATATTTCAATGTCCAAATGGGAAAGTCATTTTAGGGAGGTGTTTAATGATCCGACCACTTCCATCCGAAGGAATAGGTTCAAAAGTTGGCTTTGACTCTAACTAGGCTCCTCATTGGGATTGTGTTATGATAGATGAAGCCAAAGCATTGTTAAGTCTACGGAAAGGGAAGGCTCCTGGTGAAGATGGCCTCCCCCCAGAATTATTTCTCTCTTTTCCAGATTGGTGGGCACCTATACTTTCAACGCTGTTCTCCCTTATAGATTGACCTGGTATCCCCCCATCCAGCTGCTTTTCAGCTATGGTGGTTCCCATCCATAAAAAGGGTCCTAAGGATGACCCAGCAAATTATAGACCCATTAGTCTTTCTGATGTGGCAGGGAAAATTTATACCAGACATCTGTTAGAGAAACTGGAGGACTGGGTTGAGGAAAAGGCTCTGCTCACTCCAGAGAAGGCTGGATTCCGTGCAGGGTGATCAACACTTGATTATTGCCTCTTACTTAAACATATTATAGATAAATATTTGTTGGCTTTCACCAAACAGATTTTCATTGCTTTTGTCGATCAAAAAGCTGCTTTTGATTCCATTTCGCGGAAACATCTGTGGATTAAGTTACAATCCTTGGGAATCGATGCACATCTACTAAATTGCATTATGGGTCTATACTCAGAGACTTCTCTTAAAATTAGAGTAGACCAAGAGGGTCAACTATCTAATATGGTGTCTGTTTCAACAAGAGTTAGACAAGGATGCTTACTGGCTCCACTTCTTTTTAACCCTTTTTAAAATGATGTTGTAGAGTTTTTAAAAAGGGATTGTTATTTTCCAGTTAAAGTTGGTCACAACAAGATTTCTATCCTTCTTTATGCAGATGATACCATTGTTATATCTCATGCTCTCATAGTAGTCTATGTAGGATTGCATAGACTACTAAGGCAGTTTAGTCATTATTGTAGAAATGAACAGCTTTCTATGAATTACAGTAAAACTATGATACTGGTGTTTGGTAAATCAAGGCATGTTTACAGTTGGAAAATGGATGGGAATATTCCCCTCTTTTAAGTATCTTGGGGTCATATTCCAGCAATCAGGGTCTGTCCCTCCAGATACAAACCAACACTGTGTTGGCTGATAAGATTCTTAATGGGCTGTTAGGCTTTCATCATACTAAAGGAGGTAAACTTTTGAATTTGGTGCTAGAACTTTACTGGGTTAGAGTCCTGCCACAAATAGTATATGGTGCTCCACTGTGAGCAGTGGCTAAATTAGATCCAATTGAAAAAGCCCAAAATAAATTTCTACCCAGACTCCTTTCTGTCCCAGTTTCTACTAAATTGGTAACAATCCATGCTGAATTAGGACTGATGTCAATAAAAGTTGAAGCCCTTAAATTAGCCTTGTTCTTTTGGCTAAAGGTGTTACTTAAGCAGACGTCTGACTTTGTATTGACTGCCGTTGAGGAAATGGGCGCCAATTCTTGGAGACAGAAGATTCTCTTCATTATTGCAAACATGGGGTTTTCCATTCCCTTCTTACTGACACTGAGTTATGATAGAGCAAAGTCAGTACTACTGCAATGCCTTAAAGATATTGAGATGCAGTTGCAACTGGCTGAAATTTCAAGCTGTTTATCGAACAAGGTATATGTGAATTTACTTAGTCCCTTCTTTTCTTAAACTTCCAAATTATTTTGCTGATTTACCCTCTAGTAAGATGAGACCAGTCTCATTCAGGGCAAGGCTAAATGTACTCCCATTGGCAGACTGTATGGGGCACCTTCATGCTATCCCCAAGAAAGGCAGAGTTTGCTCTTGTAATCCTTTAATCTTGGAAGATATTACCTATTTTATTTTAGAATGTGATGCCTACTCTGATATTAGGAAAATATGTAACCTTCCCTTCTTGGTTCAGATGAAAGGATGGTCACCTATTGAAAAGTCAATGCTTTAGCTTATGGAGAAATGTGCATTTTTGGCTGTTTTTTTAATTTTGTGTATTTTTCAATGACGAAATTTGCACAAAACTTTGGAATGTAAGAAAAACAAGTCTGCAAGTCTGTGGAATCTACCTGAAAGGGAAAAGCCAGTCCACTTCAGAATCCATGGGTGGGATTCATGAAATTCCGAACTCATTTGGTTCTATTGCGGATTTCTCCAACATCCCTAGCTGTTGTTTAGTATGTTGTTCAGCATGTTGGGGCTCAGACCCCACCTCTGCCTTTTACTTGGCCTTTGGGGCAGACTACTTGTCCTTTGTCATACTTCTCAAAGGAGCCATTTTGTGGTGGTGTCCAGGACAGTTTCTCAAATTGCCAAATGTTTCCATGGTCAGAAAAGGTTGCCTACCCAGCTTTAAAATCAGGTATTCTTGAGCTAGTAAACTGAAAATGGACAATTTTGCGCCATTTAGCATAATGTTAAAAGATATTGTAATAGCACAAAGTATTATGTTGTGCAATGATTAGATATTAATATCTCTCTAGGCTTCAATTTAGCTTAAGAGTTGAAGTGGTGGCTTAAGGGCCTTTGGTAGCTGAAATTATAAATGGCTGCCCCCGGTGACCTGAACCTGGTGGAGTTGAAAACTCCTAGAAGTGGTTCAAATACAGAGAAACACAGCTGCCTGGATCTTTGACCTCTCCTTGGGGGTGTAGCTGTGGGGACTGTCATGATGTGTCCCTGACCTTCAACATTTGCCACTACACCACTGCGCTCTACAAGCTATAGCAGGCACCCATCCCCCACAAAAGGCACATCTCGCACTACGAAGTCGAGCTGAGTTCTTACACATTCTAAATAAAAGATATGACCTCATACTTGCATGACCAAACAGCAAGAGGTACACAAAAATGCATACGTGTTGAGATTGAGAATGGCAGTTTCTGCCAGCAAACAAAAGAGTGG
This sequence comes from Heloderma suspectum, assembly GCF_057233095.1. NCBI lineage: Eukaryota > Metazoa > Chordata > Lepidosauria > Squamata > Helodermatidae > Heloderma > Heloderma suspectum. Next base: position 86,025,529 of record NC_139463.1, on the reverse strand, counting down.
AGTATGGTACTTGCTAGAGCCACACTAATTACAAAAGGGGAATATGAGGTGTGAATGAGTATTCAGTGCTGTAGATGAGGTTCATAAGGACCTTACTTGTGAAATCCTTTTCAGCCCATTCAATTCCATACCTTCATTGGTGGGTAAAGTTTGCCTATTCTAAAGGGGGAAATTACTCTGAAATAGGATTCTCTCAATAATTATTATTAATAATTAATAATTGTATATCCTGCCTCGCTCACAGCTTTCAGAACATTATGCAGCAATGTCCGATCAGATCATGTCAGCCTCAGCTTGCATACATGATCCAGGCCTGTTAGAGTAGCTTCCTCTGTTTAAGTCAAGTCTTTCTGTAGTAACTACATCAGAGTTCTGGAACATCCCATGCCTTTCAGATGAATGGTCTGACACACCTTTGGGTGACTTCCTTGTTTCTCTCCATTTTATTGAGCTGCTTGTATTATTCACACATTTCGAATATGCAGAGTTTAAAAAAAGGGGAATGGGGGAGTAGGGGACCAACTGGGGGTAATTAATAGGATGGAATTGACCAATAAAAAGAACACTTCTGTTTTATTTTTTAAAGGAAGAACACAGCAAGAGTCAGAGTGAGTCAGAAAAAGGGTCTGTCTAGTCTACAGTCCTGTTCCTAAGAAAAGCCCAGAAAAAAGGACTCACACGCTACCTGTATCCTCCTACTGGTGCTGCTTATTCAGTGCCTTCGGTTATGCAGCCCCATGTGATCAGGATGCCCAGTTCCATGGGTTTTTCTGCTGGAAGGACCCCTTGTGTGTGACCACCCGCTGAAGCACAGAGGTTCCTTTGTAGATGCCCATGCTCAGTGCTCGAATAAAGGGGAAATCAGGACAGGGCTGGGAAGCCATGTCAGGGCTTCCCTACGTATGAGTAATAAGGGATAAAGTCACTTTGTGTTTGCATGAATAGGAGGAGGATGGGCTCATGCAGAGAAATGGAAAGAAAGGAGCCCATTTATGAGGAAGGAGTTTGGCAATAATTGTGGGAAACAATTATTATCTACCTTATAGCGTGGATGTCTCTAATACTTACAAGAAAAGGGACAGGGAGGCAGGAGGACATTTCAAGGAAAGGTTATCTGTAGACATAAGTGCTTTCTCTAAGCAATGCTCTTGAACACATTAGCTGTCTCATATTAATACAGTTGGTTGCATTGGTGAGAGATATTACCTGCCACTGCCAGTGATGCAAATTTGGAAGGTCACACATTTCTCTTTGTTTGGGCCTGGATGAGCACATGGCATGTATGGCATGTGCTACAGCATGGACAGCATTGTATATGCTGTAGCTTTGTCCAGTCATGGTCATTTCAAAAAATGGCCCAGGAAGGTGCTCCAACTTCTCCTCTCCATTGCAGCTTTCTCTGTTCTCCTCGCCCAGATTAGAATCTGGAGAGGAACATTTGAATGCCTGCTCCCAGAAGACCCCGATAAAACCATCTCCTTTTGGATAGCAAGGGTTTAGGGTCTGAAGGAAATGTTGGAACTCCAACACCTCACTGGAGTGAATTGCGAAGGACAAGGAGCCATGGAAGACCTGAGAATCTAACCCCTGCTGAAATGTGTTTGATGTGAAAGCCCATTCAGTGGTCATAATCCGCACCTTGCTTCTACCTGTCACATCTACATCTGCTATTACTCCCAGAAGTATTAATCCAGTTAAAGCAAACATAGTCTGGGTATGTGCGTTTATGATAATGACACTGGTCATATTTAAAGAGATGACATGTTCTGCATGTGTCCCATTAGGTGGAAAACATCAAACACAGAAGCCGTGTGTTGTATTCTTTCAGTGAAAGCTGCACAGATGCCACTCTGGGAAAGCACTGGTGTCAATGTTTGCATGAAATGTATCCCTTTGTCATCATCCATTGCAATGATCCCAACCCAAATCCACTGGAAATGCGGAAGTAGCTGGACAATTCCAGTGTACTGATGCCCTTCTTTGGGAACCATCTGGAAAATGGAAGGGAACTTGGTTTTATCATTCATTACTGGAAAGAGGAAGCAATATGTGACCTAAGCAAAAACAAAATAACATTTACTTTGGAGGCATAGACTGTGTAGGTTTGTGCTGTGCAGTCAACTGCTTGCTAAATTTTAATGAGTTTTCCTAGATACAGTTGATGAATTGCTTGTGAATAAGTACTCCATGTTACTGTGTTCAGCAGCACAACGGGAATCATACTTTTACGGAGATGCTGTTGGGCAGAGGTTTAGGGTGCTTTTCAGTATGGTAGTCTTCTCTGTCTACATATCCATAAAAAAACTTAATTCAGATATATATGACTGTTCGCATCCGTGACGTTCCTTAAGTCACACGTGTCTCCTGGGTGGTGCTAAAGAACAGCCACTTCAAAGCAAACACCTGAAGCTTTGAAGTTACAGCAGCCAGTTAATCCTAGTGACCTCCTGGCTATATCACATTACACCAAATGCCATACGATAAATAATAAATCAGATATATAGTTCATAATTGACATGACTTCAAGGAGAGGTTCTCATGCTATGCTACAACTATAACACCGTGCTGTTACCATGCTTGGTATCTTCTTTTTAAAATAACTAAGACCTCTCTGCTTTATGTCAGCAACAACAACAACAATACCAACAACAACAGGAACAGAAGCAGCAACACTTTAAAATACATATATAAATTGCTATTTTGTCAGCCACACCATCAAAATTATGTACAATTTCCCTTCCCCCTCCCAAGCAGTTGCAATTCAGGGAAGGGGTGAATCATTTGTCAAACTGTGAGCTCTAACTTATGACCAAGTCTTACCTGTGGAATCTTGTAGGTGCCTATGATGTTGGCTATGTGGTAGGAGGTTTCGGAGTCAAGTCCCCCAATGACAGCTACCAGATTCTTCTGAATGCCACAGTTGTAGTTGGGAGCAGGCCTGTGCCGGGTGGACAGAAGAATCAGTGTGTTCTAATAAGTCAGCCTTGCATCAAAGTAGCTATCATAGATATGGAATCCCAAGGTGACATTGGGTAATATCTTGGGTGTGTCATTGATCTCCTTTACAGCAAATACCAAAGCCAGGACATGCTGGTAGTTCTTTGGCACTGAACTGAAATGACAGTTACACAATTTAGAAACTGAATCTACTCTTTATGGCTCTCTTGAGTGTCTGCCTCAAGGCAAGTACCTGCCTCAGGTCAGCTGTGAACATCATTTTAGGATCAAGTTGTACATTACATCAACATTATAAAGAGATAGGAGAGACATAATGTTTCAGAAATTGAGACAACGTACCTAATTCTGAAGTTCAACCATATAAATATGAGGATATGGCATGGTGCCTGTGACTGATATGGTATAGAAGGGCATGCCTGTGGTCGAGAAGACTAGAGAATATCAGGCACAGTGTCATTCAAAAACTAATATAGAAAGGGTAGTAACTGAGCGGATCCGAAAGAGAAGGATGCATGAGGCGATGAACTACGACCTCAGACCAGAGTGGTTTTCAGCCCAAACCTCATAGTTCTGTAGTGAAGTACACTGCTAATAAATGATTCACTCCAAGTTTCAAAGGTAGCAATGTTATGCTCCTGCATTTGTCAGGGCTGCTGAAGTACAATCTTGAACAGTTCACAGATGGTGACATGCTTGTTACGCTCCAGTTCCAGTGCCAAGGATCACTGCCTGAGCTCCGCATGTCCCTCCTGCCCAGCCACCCAGTGCACACACTATAACACACTGGAGAGTGACGTGCCCACCTCAGGTGGCACACTGCGAGGAGCAGCAGATGAGGGCTGGCTCCGCCCCCCTCTCCCGAAAGTTGCCTTTGCATTTCCGCTTCGAGCGGTTGGGGCTGTGGCGCTGCTACTGCTGTTCCTCCAGGCCTGTCCTTGACCTTGCTTCCGGTTTTTTTTCACCCGGGCCTAGCACACCCTCACAGGTTGCTGCTCCTCGCCTGTGCTGCTCGCCCTGTAGGCAACCACTGGGTTGCCTCCTCCACTGCTAAATGTAGTATTTTGGCACCTTTATTTTTCTCAGTTGGCCAGACAGCTTTGATTATTGGGCTCTACAGAAAGGTAATACATATATAAATGCATTTGGATAATTCTTTTTTTAAATTTATGTCAAAAAGCAGATAAATTTCTTTCTGAGGGTGGTATTCTTACAAATCGATAGAGCTATCTCAAATGATATTTCATTACTTGTAACATGGCTTTGTGCATATGACGGAAAATATTTCCTTGCATGGGCTCATCAAGCAGCTTGATTTTAGGGCGTTCCATGAAAGATAAAAGGTAAGCGATGGAGAACAGGTGAGAGACCATCCCACCAATGACAAGGTCTCCCGGCTGATAGTATTCATGCATGGTAGGAAGGGGATCATTCATGTTGCACGTATGATGGTGGGTCTTGGACACAGCAAGAGGCAGCAGAAACAGTAAAACCTGCAGCAATGTAAAGAAAACAGGCATCTTGAGGGAACTCCTAAACCATGATTCTTTAACACAGAATCCATGATTTCCATTGAACTCATTGTCACCCTTCCTGCAGCCTGGTTGCATGACTCTACTTGCCATGTTTCCTTACTTTCATGACAAATTGATAAATGGCCTGTAAACTCTAAATGGGAATTACCAAAGAAGGATTGATGGAGTGTTGCATGTCCATAGTCTCTAATCCCAGTTCTGAACATTACAAGGGTAATCTATATACATTTGCAAACTTGTTTATGTGATCATAAGGTGGCCTCTGCAATCCATGTTGGCTTGGGAAAGACAAATTATTCACCAGTCATTTGAGGTAATTACAGGGTGCACAATTACTTTCCCGAAGTATGTATATTTTTGTGTCATTGTGAAAGAAAATATGTGTTTCAGCAATTTATTCCTGACATTGGGCATCATTCCTGACATTGGGATGCACATACTGATATCCTATCATATAAGCACATTGGTTGCTGAAGGCTGAAGCTCAGTTGTGATTATATAGGATGTTTCTTAATTATGTTGTGACACATCTCTTAATTGCCTGCAAGTCAATGGTTTATGTTTATAGTTTATGGTGACACGTCTACAAATTTGGAGGATATGAACATGTGGAGTGATTTAACTGGGTAGCCTTTAAAAAAGAAAAGAAAAGCATATGACCCTAGTCAAATTAAGAATTTGGGGGCTATGTATTTCACATCTTTGGTGCATTTGGGGCCCTGAGCAACCAGGGTATCTTGGGATAAGAGGAAACACCCACTGTAACTGTAACCAGTCAGTAACTGGTTAAGGAGCAGAAAACAAAGATTAGGAATAAATGGACATTTTTCACAGTGGTGGGATGTAGACAGTGAGGTCCCCCAAGAATCTGTACTGGGACTGGCGCTTTTTAATTTGTTCATAAATGATCTGATTCTTGGTCAGGGTTTTGTATGTTACAGGGCCTTGTGATCTGCTGAAATTCAGCTGACACAAGCATTTGCATGCATGTACCCTTGCTGGATGGGGACACCCATGTCGGCCCCCTCTGTGCTAATGCTGCCCCCCAGGTGGGTTCAGAGGTGTTCCTCCCACAAGGGGCATCTTGTCCATGGTAGTACATGATTATCCCTTTCTCCCTTCTTCACATTCTGGGAAACAAATTGAGGCTGCTAATTGGTGACTGCCAAGAGGAGGTCTGTTGCCACTGCCACAAAAGAGCATCCATTTTTGGATGGCATGAGGTTAATTTCCTTCTCTGTGTGCTCAAACAAAAAGGTCAGAAGTTCAGGAAGCCAATGGATGACAGGGGCTTGTAGATCTACAGAGCAAGGAAGGGAACAGGAGGTTCAGCTAAAGGTCAGAAGTCTTGCTTATCCTTTTCTGACTCTCACTCTGCCTCTGCCTTAGCCTTTTGGTGCTGAAAAGTCAGCTCTGAAGGAAAAATAATTTTCTATTCAGCAAAGAGGTCAGCAGAAGGAATTTAAGGCAAAGGTAAGCCCTCCTGATTGGTCAGAGATACCAGAGCAGAGGCTAGCTTTAACATATATAAACTGGAACCCCGAAAAAGGATTGTTAGAAGAGAAAAGAAGTCTGGATGGAATCATAAAGAAAGAAAGCTACTAGGAAAGCTGGAACTCTGACAGTAAGATATGGGAAGAACTTGGATAAAATAGGGACAATCCAGTTGGGATTGTGACAAAATCACAATGCTTGCCATGTGGAGTTTATATTAATGTTAATATGTTTTTGCTGTGTTCAGTAGAACTCAGATAAGCTAGTGTTAACTGTCTGGTAGTGAGTGACTGAAAGGTGGGAGGGGCTTGTGTGTGTGGAGACTGAGTTTATAAAAGGTAGGAGCAGACGGTTGGTTGGATAGGGCCTTAGGGTCTGATTAAGCTACATCGGGACAGTGGGTCTGTGAGAATATGAATTAGAAGGGGTAGAGTAGGCAGGGTAAGACCAAGAGCTGAGTGATTAATTGTAAGATATAACATCTCTTGTATTAAATAAACTTTAATCTGTTTGTGTGTAAATTATAAAATCCCACATTTTGTTCATCTTTCTGCACTACCAATAGTCTTCATATTTCCTGGGTACCTCTGTTGGTTGGGTAAAGGGAACCAATTAGGCATATCAGGAGTCTCTTTTACTTGGTGAATTTATGGGTTGAAGCTTGTGGGACAGTGAGGACAGCTGTCTCAAAGTCGAGGCAGATGGACCTGAGGGAGGGTTACCTCACCGAAAAAGATAAAGAAAGAACGCTCCTAGGAAAGCTGAGAACTCTGACAATAAGATATGGCTGAGGAGAACATGGATGAAATAGGGACAATCTTGCTGGGAATAGCTGGATATATTTAATCCTGGTTATTTTTTTATTCTTACATTCTTATGCTTTTGTTTTTATGGTTTTTTGTATCCATCCTGTTATTGAAACATGTTTAGAAAACTTAATTTGTTATCTTATATTTTGTGGTCTCCTTTCTTTCTGGATTTCCCATCCCATGTCTAGCAACCAACTCCCACATGACCTTAAAGTGGTTTCAGGGGACCCAGAGGATTCTAAGGCTGTTTGATGGAGGCAGATAGGGAAAATAAAGATTTTCACCTGGTGGCAGCAGAAAAGTACCAGGAAGGGAAATGCAAAAGGAGCTGGGAGCACTGTTCTACTTCATCTCCCTTCCAGTCATGGACCAGGGAATTGCTGGTCTCATAAGAGGCAGTGGTACTAAAATAATTTCTTTTTAAAGTAAAAAGTCCAACGTGCATGCTGCCAATAGTAAGCCCCTAAGTATTTTGAAGATTTTCATATTTCCCAAAACCGCCATCCATTTCATGACTGGATTATCAGCAAAATTATCAGCAAAAATTTTTTTAGCGGTAACTATCAACTTCACCTTAGCAGGAATTCTGCTTATTTCCTTCTGCTAGTGTATCTTTCCTTCCAGATCATGCACTACATTCCTTCACTCATTTTACTTACTTACTATGACTTTGTTATATGTAAGCTATTAAATGTCTTTTGTTAAGTCATCAGTATGAGCACTTTATCACTAGCAAATATAGGTTTTATTCAGATTATAGTCAGTTCATTAAACCTTTCTTTTTCCATTGTTCGTTATTGCTAGGGGACTGAGATGTAATTAGACACCGGTGCTCAGAAGGTCAGACAACTTATCCTATCCAGATCCAAGAACCCCAAAACTGAGACAGCAGGATATATTCCTGAAATGTGGTATGAAAAGGCAGACATGAATGGATTTTTATTGTTGCAGAAAAGCAATCAATTTATTACACACAAAAAATGCCAAAGGTTTATGAAGTGTAGAATTTTTCCTTCTAGCATTTGCGTCCAGATTAACAAAATGGCTTTACAATAATACAACACTAGAAGATCCTTACAACTCCTGTTAATTTTTTTTAATTAGCTGCTCCTTAAGGTTTAGTTCTGGCCTTATTAGAATTATGTAACATTTGGGACAAAAGATACACACCAGTAGTCCAGCACTAGAAGCTAGGATGGAGAAAACCTCCACAGCCACCATGTATTTCCCCTTTGTGCCTAGATAAGTTGGGACAAAAGAGACCCACACACTGCAAAACAGCAATAAGCTGAAAGTGATGAACTTGGCTTCATTGAAAGTGCTGGGCAAGCACCTAGCAAAGAAAGCCACAATAAAGCTTATAAGAGCCATGAATCCCATGTACCCAAGAACACAGTAAAACATGATGGGCGACCCTTCATTACATTCTACCACGGTTTCCTCAGGCAGAGAATGAGTGTCGAGGTCTGGGAATGGAGGAGCAATACAGAGCCACACACCACAAATCCCGACTTGAATAAAGGACCCGGAAAGAACAACAGCATTTGCCAGTCTTGTCCCCACCCATTTCCTCATCCTGCTCCCCGGTTTGGTGGCCATGAAAGCCAGAACCACCATGATGGTTTTTGCCAGCACAGAAGTAATAGCCATTGAGAAGGTGATGCCAAAAGACGTTTGTCGTAGACAGCAAGTCACAGTGTGAGGTCGGCCAATGAAAAGCAGAGAACAGAGGAAGCAGAGGAAAAGAGAGATGAGCAGAGAGTAGGTGAGGTTCCGGTTGTTGGCTCTGACGATGGGGGTGTTCCTGTGTTTAATGAAGATTCCTGTCACCAAAGCTGTGATCAGAGAGAAAAAGAGAGCAAGGAAAACTAAAGTGATTCCCAAAGGTTCTTGATAAGACAGGAAGTTTGACATCTTAGGAAGGCAGTGATTGTGATCCTTGTTTGGATACTGAACTTCTGGGCATTTGAAACAGTCATCCATGTCTGAAAAATAGAAGAGGGGCCACTGCAGTCATCCAAAGATATCACAAACATATCTCTCAGACTTTATTTCTTATGGCTGGTATGAAATACCCATAGCATGGAACATTTTATTTTTAAAAGTATGCTTAAATGCTTCCACAGTCTAAACTAGGGATGGGTGAGAATATCATTAGGTTCACATATAAATACCCATAGGGCTTTTTTACATGAGGCTTTGAACCTGCCACTTTACCAAGGCTTCCATTTCTAGATTCTTTGCAGGATTAAAATAGGGTCCTTTACAGATGTTTATTTCTAGGATATCTCTTTCTCTTCGTTATGTTCCATTTCACAAGCACTAGCTCATGTTGTGGTATACCAGAATTGTGCAATTATACAAGGCTTTATCCTGCCATTCAAAAATAATACCAAACTTTCTTTGTGAGGAACCCCCCACCCTGCAAAAAAACCCAACAAATTATTGAAAAGCATGGGAGAGGCCCTGGAGGATGACGGTGTCATGTAAAGGACCCGAAAACTACCGTAAGTGAGTATTCATGAGTACATAATATATTCCTCCTGTAGAAAGGCTTATTAACACTGACTGACACCCGCCCCCCTTTAGTAGGGGGAAAATATAACACACAAGTCCACAGAAAAATAGAAGAAGACTGGTGAGCAATGGAATTTGGAAACATAAGGCGATACCATTTAAATCAAAAGAATGTATGAAGCAAGGGGGAATGTTCAGTGGAGTCCACAGAGGTGGATGAGGGAGGGTTCCTACTAGATGAAACACCAGGGCCCTGGAACCTGGACTTTCCTTTAATATCAACTGGTTTACCCTTAGTCACCCCAATAATAATTAATACTAGGTGTACGGGTTCCCCACCATCCATTCCGGTGGGGAATCCATGTGTGTGTGGGGGAGGCGATCCATTCATTCCCCCCCCGGAATCCTCTGGAGTGGCTCCGCTCCGTGAGGATTTCGTGGAGCCACACCAGCTATAGGCCCACTTACCTTGCTGGCCAGAGCCGTTGGCCTCTTCCGTGCCAATCGCCATTTCTTAAAAAGAAAAAGAAAAAAAGATGATGGGCAGGATGTGCCCATAGACTTATACGCAAATAGAGCCATGAATCTTGCGTATAAGTCTTTGGGCACATCTTGCCGATTGCCATTTAAAAGAAAAGAAAAGAAAAAGAAATGGTGATCGGCACGGAGGGGTCGAATGGCTCCGGTGGAAAAAGCAGCCGAGTGCCGTTCCACCTCCAATCCTCCTGGAGCGGAGGTAAGTGGTGCCAATCCGCTGCGGATTCCTGAAGCTGGATTCCAAAGAATCTGGCCTCATTTGAATCTGTGGCGGATTTCTCTAATATCCCTAATTAATTCTGGTTGTTTCTCAAGATATCAATTCCCCCTCCCCACACAGCCATTGTCCCTTATAAAATCTAGGTATGATTTATGGAATTCATGTTTACCCTACTCTGTCCAAGGGGGTCAGAGCATCTGACATATCCCAGGTAGTCTCCCATTCAGGTAGTAAGTAGGGTCAGACCTGCTGGGCTTCAGCAATGCAATTGCATCATGTGCCTTCAGACCATTCTCTGAATGCATCTTGAGCTCTGTGCACAGGAGGGAACATACAACCCCAATGGATGTGTCATTTATCTGCCTTTACAGGCCATCTCTGTTCTTCTTTAAGGTGCCCAGTGTGCCAGATCAAGCAAATCTTTCATATTTGCATGATCTTACTCAATTGCTGCTATAATTAAATGCCTCCAAGAGAATTCTGGGATTAAAAATGGGATCCTGATGCCTAATATCACCCATTATGGGCTTCTGACCCAAGAGTAATTAAAATGTCGTAGCTCTGAGGTTTGCCCAATGTACCAGGCAATTAGAAATAGATCCTGTTATTCTTTAGAAAGGAATCCAGATAAGGAGGTGTCAATGTTAAATTTAGGTTTACAACTTTCCATTAGTAGAGTCTCGTAAAGCCATCAGGTCAGATGGGCCATGAGATAAGTGACCAAGAGTCTTCACTAGAGACCATAAATATGTAAGAAAGACAAGCTCACAAAGAAAGTTGTTTGGATAAGTATATTGGTATGCACATTAATCTCAGAAAGGAACTTCAAAATTCGATACTCTGATGTAGACATATGAAGATTTAGAGCAGAAAGGTTATCTTTGGAATTCTTGGAGAAGAAATATAAGCTGTAGTAAAAATAGTTTAGACATGTTTTACGATATCCAAAAAGTATATAAAGGAGACTCAGAACATGCAACAGTGGATGCTATCCTTTATGATCAGCTTTCCCCAAGGTGTTAACTGTAGAATCAACCTGGTAAGCTTGATATTATTATTGAGAACTAGCAAACATACTTGACTCTGCTTAGAAGCTTTGTTTAAGAATGATGTTAGATGTTTTCATGTGTTTGAATTTATGCATGCATAAGCTCTTGTATTTAGCACTGTTATGCTAATACTTGGTAGTAAAAGACAAAATCTTGTCTGAGAGAGTGTTTCTTAAGAACCAGAATTCCGTATCACCTATATCAGCGTGAACGATTGAACTGGCTCTAGAAGGTACCTGGTTGTAAGAGAGATCTGACTGTTTACACAGTAGACAGATGATCAGTGGTTACCAATATACTGATAATATAATTTGAGAAAATCTCTGAACCAGGGCATATGCAACACCAGTAAGTGGTGATGCAAGCTGCGAACACAGACAACATTAATTTACATGGTCTTAATATTCTCTGTAGACCTGCATGTTATGCCTCTTACCGTTCTGGTCTGATATCTTCCCTTCTGGGCATGGAACACAATCATAGCAACAAAACGGCTCCCCTTCCTTCCTTTTTTTGATGTACCCTGGATGGCAGTGATTGTTACACACAGCAAGTGGCAAGACCTATCCAAAGAAAGCGAAGATTTTTGCCTTATTGAATTTTTTTTTACAGATAATCAACTTGCCTTGAATTGAAATAACTGCATAACATCCAAGAGAAAGAACATAGAATGGAACTCCATTTTGTTCCCTGCCATTGTCCATTCAATCTATACTTCTCAAATTAATATCCAATTCCCCCACTGTGTTCCTATTCTAAGAATGCCTGCAAGACAGAAATCTTTTGTTCAGATGGCAATTTCAAGTTCTCCTCCATGAGAGAGTTTGCATTTTGCAAACATAAATATTTTCCTGACTGGCAGTGCAAATCTCCTTCCCCCGAATCAAGGTGATTCCTAAAGTATGGGAAAGGAAGTTACTGTAGAAATCAAAACATGGATAGAAACATAGGTTTAAATACAGTAGTTGGAAAGAGAGCAGAACACATTCCAAATAGGATCAGCATGGCGGTCAATTGACCAATCAAACCTTGTCAATTGAGTACGTATTTTTGAACATCAGTTTTTCTCACAGTGCCAAGAATATTACTATCTACTTTGAAGTATTATCTAGCATCAACTGTCTTCTGGTCCTCCTTCTTCTAAGGAGGACCTCAGGGCCTGCTCCAGCTAGACTGCCCCCCTCTCCAGGGCCATGTACCATCAACTGCTCACTGGAAAGAATCCCAGAAGAGAGAGGGAGAGAGGCAGATTAAGAAGACCTGCTCCAGCTGGACTTTCCCCTCCATCCCAGGGCCATATATCATGAACTACCCTCTGAGAAGATTCCCGGGGAGAGTGGGAGATAGGCAGGACAAGAAGGCCTAGGGCCTGCTCCAGCCCCTCCACAGGGTCATCTACCATCAACTGCTCTGTAAAAGAACTCCAGAAAGTAGATGAAGATGACACCAAACACCTGCTCCTGCTCCAGCTGGACTCTCCCGGCCCCAAAGGACATTGTCCACCAATTGTCTTGTGGGTTTTTCAAATTTCTAAATATGTTTATTGTGATTTTATTATTTTTATGTTATTTTTAAGCCAGCTTGATAGTATTTATATCCTGAAAGGTGGCATATAAATAACTGCTAGAAATAACTAAACTAAATAAATAAAGTGTGGGTATTTGTTTCTATTTGTGACTCTGATCTCCTTGGAGGAAAGGTGGAATAAAAGATCTCATCAAACAACCCATTATTTCTTTAAAAGTTAGTTATTGTTTCACGATAATGATTGCATTTTGTAATAATCCTATGTATCAGACCTGTGGATTGTTTTCCTCTTTGTTGTTCTTGTAACACAAATGCTTTAAAATACTGAATCATAATTAGACAATATTTGGCCCACCAATTCACAAATATTTGTGACACATCAAATGCCCAAACCGAATTCCAAATTCCTATGCCAGGGTCAGTGCTTTAGAAGGCCTTCAACCAGCCAAGGGGGAGGGCATGGGATGGATGATCCTGGGATGATATTGGACCACTTTTCTTGTCAGCTTGGTTAGAACATACTTACAGCCAGATCCCACCTGGCTAAATTTTCTGTGCCATGTGATGATCCTCTTGTTAACAGTGACCTCTTTGCCTGGCGATGCCTGGGGATCCATGTGTCCAGCTTTTATTCTAAAGATGGATTGGTTTGGAAAGGTGACCCAGTTGATAATGTCAAATCCAGCTGCTAATTCACCGTTGCTGTTAAAAAACACCGTCTCTCCAGCACTGTTGTTAAATGAGGTGCTCCGCAGAAAAGGGTGAAGCTATAAGGAATGAAGTTAAATCAGATTGCAACATTCTATGAAAAGGGGCAACAGCTGTGTCTTTCTGAAAACAGCATTTGTGGCATTTGATTTGTCTGTCTCTTGAAGAGAGTCACAGTTTCAATTTAGCTATTCCTCAGCCAATGAACCAAAATAAAAGTTAACAGTTTTGCCATTTGGCATAATATTCAAGGAGATTGGAATGCACACACTATTATTTGTATAAAGATGAGAGATTAATATATCCTAGGGCTTCTACGCAACTGGATAGTTGAAGGCGTTGTCTTTATTGGCTCTGGGGCTGGAATTATACATCACACCACATCTGTCTAGCTGGGGGCCGAAGGAAGGTGCTTTGCAATTAGAATTTGGACAGGAACAGGGGACAGATACAGGGGACAGATGTGTGTGTGTGTGTATGTGTGTGTGTATAGTCTGAGTGTATGCGTATGTGTGTGTGTGTATAGTCTGAGTGTATGTGTATGTGTGTGTGTGTATAGTCTGAGTGTGTGTGTGTGTGTGTATATATATATATATATATATATATATGTTGAACTATACTTTCCATTTGCCACAGAGCTCACTATCCTCATGGTTGGTTTTCCATCTTTGGTAGGTGGGGCAACTGGAGCTTCTAGATGCAAGGCACTGGTGCTGAGACAAGTGGGAGGTTGCGGGTGCTGAAAGGAGGTGCTCGGCCCACTTGGCGCGACGGCAACAGCTGCGCCCTGATACTCCACGGGAAAGGGGTGGACTCTCTGCTCCTAGCTCTTATGTTCAGGGGTTTCCCGCCCTTGCCTCCCAAATGGAGATCAACTGTCTCTATAAGCTAGAATCCCCTGGTAGGCTGCTCCCTTAAGTTTTCCTCTTAGGCTCAGGCAATTAGCATCTGTAAGCATCATTAAGGTGAATTGAAATAAAGCCTTGGAAAAGAGCCCTTTTGTCTGCATGTTGATTCTGGCTACTGGAGGATTTCAGAAGGCAGCAAGGGTGTTCCTGACAGTTTTCCACCTTTGGTATCACTCGTATTTAGTATCCTGCCACACCATACCTGGGACTAACTAGTCTGGATTTGCAGATTTGATGAGACTATACCATGTAGTCACCTTTTCCTGCCCCTCCTTTTAACAACTTGCCTGAGAAGAAATCTGGGGATCTCAAAAGCTTGTGCGCTCATACGTGCGCGCGCGCGCGCACACACACACACACACACACACTGGGTGATATTTTGGTTGGTCTATCTGTCTATCTATCATCTATCTATCTATCTATCTATCTATCTATCTATCTATCTATCTATCTATCATTTCTATGCCTCCCAATAGCTGAAGCTCTCTGGGCAGTTCACAAAAATTAAAACCACAAAGCACAACATAAAATAATACAAAATATGAAAGCTTAAAACTACAATATAAAACTACAACCAGAATAAAACCTAGTAGTGATGCAGAGATTGAAAATACAGATTTAAAACACCAAAGCTAAAATACTAGGAACCTAAAATGCCTGGGAGAATAAAAAGGTCTTCACCTGGCACTGAAAGGAGTACAACGCGGGTGCCAGGTGAATCTCTCCAGGGAGCTTTTCCACAGCCAATGTGCCACAGCAGAAAAGCCACTCTTCCTGGTAGCCACCCACCTCACTCCCTTTGTCAGGGGCTGCCAGAGAAGGACTCCTGAATATGATCTTAGGGTCTGGGCAGGCACATATGGGAGGAGACAATCCTTCAGATAACCTGGCCCCAAGCTGTTTATGGCTTTGAATGTAAACACCAGCACTTTGAATTGGGCCCAGAGATGGACTGGCAGCGAGCGCAGCTGGAAAAGTACTGGTGTGATGTGATCTCATCGGCCAGTCCCTGCTAACAATCTCGCTGCCTTGTTTTGGACCAGCTGAAGTTTCCGGACTGTTTTCAAATGCATCCCCATGTAGAACGCATTCCAATAATCCAAATGAGAGGTTACTGGAGCATGGATAACTGTAGCTAGGCTATCTCTGTCTAGATAAGGGCTTAGTTGGTATATCAGCCTTAGTTCATAAAACGTGATCTGTGCCACCAAGTCCACCTGTGCCTCTAGTCTAGTGACAGTTCTGGCTCCAAGAGCATCTGATCCTTTAGGTGGAGTGCAACCCTCTCCAGAACAATTTGAATATCACCTAGCCGGGCAGATGAACCACCCACTAACAGTACCTCTATCTTGTCCGGATTGGGTTTCACTTTATTGGCCCTCATCCATTCCATTACCATGCCCAGGCACTGGTTGAGAACAGCCACTGCCTCACCTGGGTTTGATGAGAAAGAGAGGTAGAGCTGGGTGTCTTCTGAATATTGATGGTGCCTCAGCCCACCCCTCCAGATAACCTCCCTCAGTGGTTTCATGTAGATGTTGAACAGCATGCGGGATAAAATAGAGCCCTGTGGCATCCCTGTGGCATATGCCTTGATACAGAGATTCTCTCAAACTACATTGTCAGTACATTGGCAACCACTGATCCCCTGTCTACTGTGTATATAGTCAGATTTCTACTAAGTGAAAGTCGTAACCCTAAATTTAACAGTTGACACCTCCTTATCTGGATTCCTTTCTAAACAGTAAAAGGGTACTAATGATCTATTTCTAACGGCCTGGTACGATTGTCTCTCATCTGGCAAACCTCAGAGTTGAGACATTTTAATTACTCTTCTTGTGTGAGAAGATCATGTGGGGTGGAATTAGGCATTGGAATCTCATTTTTAATTCCAGAATTCTCTTGGAGGCTTTTATAGAATTTCCTGGTCGAGCAGCAGGAGTAAGATCATGCAAATATGACAGATTTTCTTGATCTGCCACACTGCATGGCATAGTTGCCAAGGAACAGAGCAACAATCCTCCAGCACCACCTTCTGGAATTTGCCATCCAATTAGATGTTGAACCACTGCCATGCAGTGCCTCAACTCACAACCCAGACAACCTATCTAGAAGGATACCATGGTCGATGGTATCGAAAGCTGTGGAGAGGTCTTGGAGAATCAAAGGGTTGCACTCCCCCTGTCTCTCTGCCAGCAAAGGTCATCCCACAGCGTGACCAAAGCAGTTTCCTTTTCAAAACCAGGCCTGAAGCCTGATTGAAAAGGATCTAGATAATCCATTTCATTCAAGAGTGCCTGCAGTTGTCCCGCAACCAGCCACTCAAGCACCTTGCCCAGGAAGGGGATATTAGCCACTGGCCAATAGTTGTCAAAATCCTCTGGGTCCAGGTTAGGCCTTTTCAGGAGTGGCCTGATTACTGCCTCTTTTAAAGAGGCCGACATCACCCCTTCTCTCAAGGAGGAATTTACAACCTCCTGGTCCCAGCCGGATATTCCTTCCTTGTTTGATGCAGTAAGCCATGAAGGACAAGGATTGAGCACACAGGTGGTCACCTGGACTTGGCCAAGCACCTTGTCTGCATCCTTGGGCCTCAGTAACTGAAACTCATCCAATAAAACTGGACCAGATGGTGCTCTGGACATGTCTCCTAATGGAACTGCAGTAATCGTGGTTCCCTATTCATGAGAAATCTGAGCGAGTGTGATTCAAACTCATCGCAGTGTGCTAATGAAGGTTCCACAGTTTCTCTCCCTGGCCCAGAATGTAGCACAAACCACTTGGAAAAGCTCTGCTGGATGACACTGAGAAGACGCAATGCTGGTGGAAAATAACTCTTTGCCACCCTCACCGCCACAGAGTAGGCTCAGTGATGAGCTCTAACCTGTGTTCGATCAGACTCAGCACAAGTTTTCCTCCGCCTGTGTTCTAGCTGTCTCCCCTCTTGCTTTAATGCCCTCAGCTCAGGTGTAGACCAAAGAGCTGGCTGTTCTATGCTCAGAGGGAAAGGGTGCTTTGGCACGATTGTGTAGACCGCTCAAGTCATCTTTGCATTCCACAGAGCAATCTGTGCTTCTACAGGCCACTGAGAGTCTAAACCCCAATAGGAAGTGATGTGACCATGACAAGGGCATAGATGTTGATTCCCCCACTTTCAGATCACTGTTCTCCTGCCCAGTTGAGAAAACCAAGTCAAGCGTGTGTCTTTTTATATGTGTTGGGCCAATGACATGTTGAGACAGACCCATGGTTGTCAGGGAAGCCATGAAGTCCTAAGCCACCCCAGATACAGCAGCTTTGGCATGGAAGTTGAGATACCCCAGAAATATCATCCTAGGGGTCCTCAACACCAAATCCGAGACCACCTCTGTCAGCTCAAGCAGGCAGTCTGATGGGCAGTGGGGTGGACAGCACTAAGTACCCCAGAGGACCCAGCTGGGAGAGAGTATGCCCTCCCAGTTCACCCAGTTTCTCTCTGTGATCCACCAGCAAAGTGGCCTGTGTACTTTGACCAGGATGGAAAACACTCCTGAGAACAGCTGGAATCTACAATCCTCAAAATGAAGGCTGCAACATTCCTCCCTCCTTCTTCAAAGCATAACCAGGGGGAAACAGAACCGTCCTACAACCTTCACGTAAGGGCCCAAGGCCCGAAGCCCGAGTCGAAGCAGTCTGCTTCGGGCCACTTTGTGCCCCTTCCGAGGTGAAGCAGAGGGGACATGAAGCAGCCCGGAGTGGGTTGGGGGCTTGGCACGTTTCAGCCCAGCCTCCCTCCGGAGCCTCCAGCTCCTTACCTGAGCCACCTTCTCCTTGCTGCTGCCGTGTCACTGCCGCCTCTGCTGTGCTGCCGCCGCCTCTGCTGCGCCTCTGCCTCTGCCACGCCCCCTCCTCCTGAGGCCTGGAGGAAGTTGCCTTTTAAAAATGGTGACTCCCTGCAAGAAGAGTTGCCATGTGTCCAGGCCTCAGGAGGCGGTGGTGAAGATGATGGCGGCCAAGGCGGTGCAATGGAGAAGGTGGCGGTGGCAGCAGAGGAGGAGGAGGCCCAGGTAAAGAGCTGGGGGGTTGCGTGGGGACGTTGGGGGGAATCTGCTTCTGGTTTGGGGCCGAGGTGTGTCAGGGGCCCCCCGAATCTGCCTGAGCTGGATCAGGACACTGTCAGGAATGCCCCTGTTGCCCACTGAATCCTCCAATAGCCAGAATCAACACTCAAACAAAAGGGCTGCTTTCCAAGCCTTTAATTCCATTCAACCTAATGAAGCTTACAGATGCTAATTGCCTGAGACTCAGGGGAAATACAAAGGAGCAGCCAACTAGGGGTTTCTAAGAGTTAGGATAGCAGTTGATCTCCATTTGGGAAAAAGCGCGGCAACTCTCTGAACTTAACGAGTGGGAGGGGAAGATCTCCTCCTCTCCTGTGGGGCCTCGGGGAGCAGCTGTTGACGTCGAGCCAATTGGGCTGAGCGCCTAAGCTTGGCTCCCGCAACCACTCGCTTGTGCCTGCACCTGCGCCTCACATCTAAAAACTCAAATTGTCCCTCCCTTTCCATGCCTGGGTCACTGTTGCTCTCAGGAATGTGAGCTGGGGGGCTCCCCCTCCAGCTGCGCCTCTGAAATCTGAGAGAGTTCCTCTCCCATAGAATGTATCTCCTGCTCAGAATCTCCTGCTTTGGGACTGTATAGGCTCAGATCCAACCCTGATAACCACCTCAAATTGGGGGGTCCCTGCAGAGCCCTACATCACATTATCTGCCGACTTGCAGATTTCTCCTTTCACACAACACCTGGGACTAACTAGACCAGATCTGCAGACTATGTGACTATACAGTCTAATAATATTTTTCCGTCCCCTTCCCCTCTCCCCTCCCCAGCTGCCTTTTTAATATCTTGCCCAAAGAGGAGATCTGGGGATCTTGAAAGCTGCACAAAAATGTGTTTGGTGACCTTTTGGTTGGCCTTATAATGGTATTACAGCAACACGGATGATGTATTTAGGGGTCATCAAATCCTGAGTTTACCCATTAATTATGAGTGGCAGACATTGGTGGGTTGGGATGGGATATTTCTGATTCACAGAATAAGTACTGCTGCTAAACGTTAAGCATAGGAGGGGAAGTTGGGATATTCATAACAATGATGGCGATCGCATGGCAGACCCAATCTGAAGCCCAGCCAGGTCTGAACATGTTACAGCTGGTCGGCCAGAAGCAGATTTAAAGGTGCTCCTGTTGCTTTGGGCTGCTGATCTGAAGACTACAAGCTTTTTTTGCTACAAGCGTGTCAGCTCCCCATTTAACAAACCATAAATTACGAAATGAAGAAATATTACACAGCTAGCAGCAGTCTCTGCCCTATGAATACAAGGTACTACATCCTGTGGAAGAAAATTCCATAGTTTAACTATGCATATGGTGTGAAGAAGTATTCCCTTTTGTTTGTGCTGAATGAATCTCCCACAGTTCATTTCACTGGATAACTCCAGGCTCCAAGTATAAGGGAGGGAAGACGTGGATGCTATCTCTGAACAATGGCCTCACATACAATATCCTGCTCATTTTGATAGAACTGCTTTGGAAGCAAGGCATTACCTGCCAATGTTGCCATTTCAGGGGCTCACACCTTTCTTTGTGTTTGGGCCTGGATGGGCACATGGCATGTATAGCATGTGCTATGGCATGGACAGCATTGAAAATGCTGTAGCTTTGGCCTGTCATGCTCATTTCAAAGAATGTCCCAGGAAGGTGCTCCAACATCTCCTCTCCACTACAGCTTTCTCTGTTCTTCTCACCTGTATTAGAATCTGGGAATGAACAGTTGAATGCCTGCTCCCAGAAGGCCCTGATAAAACCATCTCCTTGTGGATAGTGAGGATCTAGGATATGAAGAAATCTTTGGAACTCCAACAGCTCACTTGATTGAATTGTGAAAGATAAGGCACCGTGGAAGATTTGTATATCCAGTCCCCTCTGAAATGGGTGTGATGTGAAAGCCCATTCAGCAGTCATAATCCACACCTTGCTTAGAGCTGTTACTGTCACAACTGTTATTGTTACTGCCATAGAAATTAATGCACTCAAAGCAAACATAGTCTGAGTATGTGCATTTATGACAATGACATTGGTCATGTTTAGAAGAGATGCCATGTTCTCCGCGTGTCCCATAATGTGGAAAAGGTCAAACACAGAAGCCATGATTGGTATTCTTTCAGTGAACGCTGCACAGATGCCACTCTGGGAAAGCATTGGTGCCAATGTTTGCATGAAATGTATCCCTTTGTCATCATCCATTGCAATGACCCCAACCCAAATCCATTGGAAATACTGGAGTAGCTGGACAATCCCACTGTACTGATATGCTTCTTTGGGGATCATCCGGAAGATAGAAGGGAACTTGGTTTTATCAATCATTACTGGAAGAAGGAAGCAATATGCAACCTAAGCAAAAATAAAATAATATTGATTATGGAGGCATAGACTAAGTAAGTGTGCATTATGCGAAACAAGTGCTTGTTAAATTGTAATGAGTTTTCTCAGATACAATTCATGAATTGCTTGTGAATAAGTGCTGCATACTACTGTGTTGAGTAGCACAATGAGAATCTTACTTTTTATAGAGATGATATTGGGTGGAGGTTTAGGCTGTTTTTCAATATGGTAGTCTTCTCCGCCTACTCATTCATAATTTTTTAATGTACTATTAAGGTCGCAATCCTATCGGGATAGGCAGCCGTCTCCGAACTCCGAGGGGCAGGAGAAGTGTGGAGGGGATCCTCCCCTCTGGGTTTCAGCCACTCTGCATTTGCGGCTACACAGCCGATTTTGGATATGTTGTACTGGCATTCTGCCTTCCCCACCCCAGAATGTCCCCAGGAATGCCCTGTTTTCACTGCTCCATGCTCCTCTTCTGAGCCCGGAATGCGGAATGTTCCGAGGTGCCTGCGAGGCAGCACGGGAGCGGGGGAAGGTCGGTTCCTGGAAACCGACATATCCTATGGCCATCGAGCCGCTGAATAGCGGCCATAGGATTGCTCCGTAAGTGAGCCAACCTGATATCTGAAATAATGTCCGTTGTATTTTTATATCAGAAACACTTTCATCCTGCATCTTCCTTATAAGTTGAGGGAAGCGTCTTGCTGACCACTGTTGGAATAAGAATGCTGGACTAGTTCAATGTATGGTTCATTCCAGAAGGGCTTTTCTGATGTGCTTGTCTTATCCAAATAGGATAATATGAGACCCTTGAAACCTCTCAAGATGCATGCTTTGTGATATGTGGTTCACAATTGACATGGAATGAACAAAAGATTGTCATGGTATGACAGAATTCTAAAACCCTGCTGTTTCCATGCTTTACATTTTCTTTAAAAAATAAGGAAGACCTGTCTGTTTTATATCTATTATGATTATTATGAATACATTTGCTGTTGTTCAGTCATTAAGTCATGTCCGACTCTTCGTGACCCCATGGACCATAGCACGCCAGGCCTTCCTGTCCTTTATGAATACATACAAATCGGTTTTTGTCAACCCCATCCTAAAAGTGATGTACAGTTTCTCTTCCCCCTCCCAAACAGTTGTAATACAGTGAAAGGGTGAATCATTTGTCAAATGGTGAGCTCTTCCTTATGATCTGGTCTTACCTGTGGAATCTTGTAGGTGCCTATGATGTTGGCTATGTGGAAGGAGGTTTCAGAGTCAAGCCCCCCAATGACAGCTACCAGGTTCTTCTGAATGCCACAGTTGTAGTTGGGAACAGGCCTGTGCCAGGTGCTAAGAAGATTCATGGTGTTCTGATAAGTCAACCTCGCATCAAAGTAGCTGTCATAGATGTGGAACCCCAAGGTGACATTGGGTAATACCTTGGGTGTGTCATTGATCTCCTTCACAGCAAATACCAAAGCCAGGACATGCTGGTAGTTCTTTGGCACTGAACTGAAATGACAGTTACGCAATCCAGAAGTTACCGCTACTCTTTGTTGCTCTTGTGAGTATCTGCTTCAGGGCACGTATATGCTTCATAGCAGCTATGAACATCATTTTAGGATCAAGGTGTACATTACATCAGAATTATAAAGAGATAGGAGAGACATAATGTTTCAGAAACTGAGAGAATGTACTGGGATCTCATGTCACTTTAAACAAATCCACCTAAACCTGAAGTTCAACCATATAAATATGAGGATATGGTGTGGTGCCTGTGACTGATATAGTACAGAAGGGCATGTGTGTACCCCAGCCATGGGCTTCCAGAATTTAGAGGTGCCAAGAAAATGATAAGTCAGATCCAGGTTTGCTTACAAGGAGATTTTATTGAGTACTTACAGCGCACAGGTGTGCACAATGGTTGGATCAGACAAAAGCCCTGAACAAAGAACTGTGCTGCAAGATGACTTTTATCAGGCATAGCAGTGAGGTAGTATGACAGGTGCAAAGCACTAATCAGAGTTCATCTACAACTTTCCCAGCATAGCCTAACAGTGCTTAGTAACATATATGGCAGAAGCAAGACATCGTAATTTTCTCTGCATGGACACCTGTGGCTTAAGATAAAGTTAGCTTCACTTCTCAGGCACATGCCAGGCCCTGACAAGATGGTACCAGAGCTTGTTAGCATGGAATGTGCGGAGGGGGTACTACACTGGCCTTTGACTCATCTTACAGGCTGAGAGGCTCACTTGCTAGGCATTTGCAGCTAATAATGAATCAAAGCAGAGAGCATTATGGATCTCTAAGCCTCCCTAAAACTACTATTAGCTTGCTAACAGGCCTGGGGCCTTCCAGCATGTCTGTGGTTGAGAAGACTAGGGAATATCAGGCACATTGTTGTTTGAAAACTGATAAAGAAAGGATAGTACTGAGAGGATCTGAAAGAGAAGGATGCTTAAAAACAAATAGTGAAGAAATGCTGAAAGCCATATAGTAGTATGGAGGGCTACAAAAATACAGAACTTATAAAAGTAAAGCAAAGACAAAGTCAGAACTATGGGTTTAGGGTATAGAAGGATGCACATACACAATTTATGACCTTACATGCACTGGATTTCAATCTGTTTCTGGGCCCAATTCAATGTCCTTGTGTTAACTTTTAATGTGTGAAATGGGTTGGGGCCAGGAAGGATTGTGTCCTTTCATATATACTTGCCTGGACCCTAAGATCATCTTAGGAGGCCCTCCTCCTCCTGGTACCCCTGCCAAAGGAGTGAGGTGGGTGGTTCCTAGGGAAGGGAGAACCAGGGATGCTTGAGTTCACCAACAATCTCCAAACTCAAAGCTGTGGGGGAGGGGGAGAGACAGTTTGCTACCTGAGCAAACCAGAAAAAGATGCCCTACCCCACCCTATACAACCTGACGAGGAGACAGAACAATCACCCGAAGATGCCCGTCTTCAGGCGCCCCTGCCAAATGAGGTGAGGCAGATAGCTACTAAGGAGAGGGCCTTTCTAGTGGAGGCACCCTGGTTCTGTAATGACCTCTTCAGAGGGGCTTACTTGGCACCTACATTGTGGTGATTCTGGTAAAAGATGGAGGCTGTTTTTATTCTCCCCGGCTTTTTAGTTCTTCATTTTAAAAAATTGTTAGTGAAGTTTTAGGTCTTTGCACTGCTGCTGGTTTTTAACTTGATTCCTGCTTTGGTTTTATTCTGTTTTAAAATTCTGTTTTTTATATTATGCTTCCCTATCAAATTAGTGCGAACTGTCCTAAGAGTATTTGTCGTTTGTTCAGTATATCGATCCGATCAATTAATTAATATACCTGGCTTTGAGAGACCCTGAGAAGGCAGCTAAGGCAATGATCCTATGCACACATACCTGGAATAAAGCCCAACTGAACATAGCGGGACTGACTTCTGGGTAAGAATGCCTAGGATTGTGTGGTAAATCCTAAAAACTAGCAAAACCAACTTTTACAACTATTATACTAATAACATATTTTCCTGAACTCACATTTACTCCTCCCATGGCACAGGTAGCCAATAAATACTTTGAGACTTGGTATAAATCCTGCTTCCCTGAGGCAAACGTAACCTTAAACCACATTAATTTGGCTATATGTAGGCAGAGTTTCAGGGCATCAACAAGCTTCTTCTTTTCTTTTTTAAAAAACTATTCATTAACAATGCGTAGATGCAATGGAGCTTTGGATGAGTGGATTTTTTTTTTTTTTAAAGCAATCCCCAGTTCCCCACCCCTCTCTCCTGTGCTGAGTAAGTGCAATGGAAGGCAATGTGGTTTTCTTCTGAGTAGACATTACATTGGGTGTTTTCAGCTAGTTCTTCCTTAAGGCAAGGAAACGAAAAGGACAAAGGAGAGAACTGGGAAGGCTTGAAAGGGCATTCCAAACTCTACTTCTTTTTTTCAAAGGCAAGGGCAGGGGAAGAGGCTTTGCATTAGTTCTTCAGTTCACTGGGAAGGCAAAGAGGAAGGAAAGGGGCTTCTCTCCTCAAAGTTGCTGCTTTTTACCAGGCTACCCCATGCTGAGCAGAGCCCTCTGAGATGTGTGTATTACTCCCAGATTCACACATCTGCACCTGTGCATTAGTAAAGGGCCGACTCTGCAAAGGTGGAGCCCAGCTCATCTCATTCCCGCTCTCATTTGCAACCTCTTTCTCCGTTCATTCAACTGGGAACATTGTGAGTGGAAAAAGGGCATATTGTCATGTACATTTTTTAGAAGTGTGCACTTTCCTCCAATTGACTAAAGCAAGAAAATGCGTATAATTTAAAGATTGCACTGTTTAAAGTACACATTTTTCAATATATGTGTTTTTTGAATGGAAGAGATTTCTGGATGTTTCTGAAGAAAATACATTCCTATTCACATTCAGCATTATGAGCCTGGGAAGTTTGAACAATTTGCAAACTGAGAGAGCTTTGGCTATTGGGGGGTATAGAAATGAAATAAGTAAGTAAATAAAACAAATAAAATAAACTGGAACAAATCTATAGTGGCTACTAAGGAAAGGACCTTTTCACTAGTGCCTATATTGTAGATTTTTTGGTGCCAGATGAAGACCACTTTATATGCCCAGACTTTTTAATCCTTCAGTTTTGTTTTTAAATGTGCTATTGTGTCTTTTGATCTTTACCCTCCTGCCGGTTTTTATTCTGGTGTTATTGTTTTAAACTTCGGAAGGTTTCATATTATGCTTTATCATGTGGTATTTTAGAGTTTTAGTGAATTTTTAGAGCTTCAGTGATTGGGCAGTACAGAAAGGTAACAAATAAATACATTCTCGATTATACGTATATCCTGAAGCTTATACATTGCTTTCTGAATGTGGTCTTCTTACAAATAGACAGATCTTTCCAGGTCGTTATTTCATTACTTATAACATGACTACATATGATGGAAAAACATTTTCTTACATGGGCTCATCGAGTGGCTTCATTTTAGGGTCTTTCATGAAAGATACAAAGTCAGCAATGGAGAACAGCTGAGAGACCATCCCACCAATGACAAGGTCACCCGGCTGATAGTATTCATGCACGGTAGGAAGGGGATCATTCATGTTGCACAGAATGTGGTGTGCCTTGGACTCAGCAAGAGGCAGCAGCTGCAGTAAAAGCAACCATAACATAAAGAAAAGAGGCATCTTGAGGACCCTCCCAAATCATGATTTTCCAGCATAGAATCCATGATTTCCAATTCCACCAAACTCATCATCACCCACTGTACAGCCTGATTGCATGATTCTGCTTTCGGCTTTCAGTGGTTCCTTACTTTCATGACCAATTGATAAATGGCCTGTAAACTCTAAAGGGGAAACTACTAACAGAAAGATTGATGGAGTGCTGCATGCCCATAGTCCCTTATCCCATTCTGAATGTTACAAGGGTAATTTATATAGATTTGAGATTATAAAGTGGCCTTTCTCATGAAAGCCATGTTTGGTTTGGAAAGACAAATTATTCACCACAGTCATTTGAGGTAATTACAGGGTTCACAATTACTTCCCCAAGGTATTATTTTCTTTGTGGCACTGTGAAAGAAAACGTGTTTTCACTTAATTAGTGATGAGTGGAATCTTCTCTAAGTTTTTAGTGGCCACAAAGCCTAAGGAGCCAGGAAAAAATGAATTACTTTACTCAGGTCCTGTCCCCATTCTTGACATTGGGATATCCATACTGACAATCTTATCATATAGGCACATTGGTGGCTGAAGCCCAGTTGTGATTATATAGGGTGTTTCTTAATTATGTTGTGACACATCTCCTGATTGCCTGCATATCCATATTTTATAGTGTATGGGCTAAAGGTGTAAAAATGTGGTGGACATTAAGATGTGAAGTGATGAAATGCGGTAGCCTTTAAAAAAAGTAGCTTATGACCCAGGTAAAACTGAGAATTTGGGGGCTAACTATTTCAAACCTGTGGTGCAATTGGGGCTCTGAGCAACTGTAGATGTCTTGGGATATGAGAACACACCCACTTAGGGGTCAGTATCTGGTTAAGGAGCAGAAAGCAACGATTAGGAAGAAATGGACAGTTTTCATCATGGTGGGATGTAAATTGTGGGGTCCCCCAAGGATCTTTATTGGAACCGGTACTTTTTAATTTGTTAATGAATGATCTGAAGTTAGTGGTGAGCCAAATTACTTTGGGCGGCTAAAACAAAAAATGGTCAGCAAAGAGCACATGCAGTTCAGGTAAACAAGTGTAAAGTGATGCACATTGGGTCAACCCCCCCACTTCACTTGTACACTGGTGGGGTTGAACTAGCTGTGACTGATCGGGAAAGGGATCTTGGGGTTGGTACACTCTCCAGAAGCTGGAGCAGAATGTGGCTGCATTCCAACTGGGGAGCAGAATGTGGCTGGGAGAAGGTGCCCCCTCTTTCCTGTGGCACACCATATGTAGGTGGGGAAGCCGGTGCTAAATCTTTCCTAGAAGGCTTGATTCTCAGCCAGGGTTTGGTATGTGCAAGAGCAGATCCCTCTCCGTTACGTAACGAAAGTCAGCCCCAGTGGTGGCTGGTGCCCACTGGGTCTGGTGGGGCAGAAGGGAGGGCAGCTAATAGTAGGTGTAGTCAAGGGGCTGACACTGGCAGAGTCAAGGTGTCTGCTTTGCAGCAGGTGTCTACCCACCACCCAGAAAGGATAAACTGAGGCATGCAAGTGAAGTTAAAGATCATGAGTGAACGTAGACGTCAGCACAAAAGGAGTCCTGTGAACCTACAGTTGTATGCTGCAGCAGTCACGCATTGCACTGAAAGGGTAAAGGGAGGCATGCAAGTTAACTTGAAGCTTCCTTCCTTCCATCTATCCTTCCTCGATCCCTCTTTCTCTCTCTCCCAGGCAGGCATTCTCTCTCGTCTTCCTTAAAACACATGCATGAACACAGAGGCAGATATTCTCTCCCTCCCTCCCTCTCCCCTGAAATCACAGACCACTGCTACCTCCCACTGCTACCTCCCAGCCATCCTACTGTTGCCCAATCCCCCCACCCACAGTTTACCCCCTAGCAATGGTGTTGGGGAACATTGCTCTTTCTTTCTTTCTTTCTTTCTTTCTTTCTTTCTTTCTTTCTTTCTTTCTTTCTTTCTTCCTTCCTTCCTTCCTTCCTTCCTTCCTTCCTTCCTTTCTTTCTTTCTTTCTGGCATGCTTTCCACAGAATCCCCTGCAAGTTTCTGCATTATACCCATGGCTTTGCCTTCCTGCCCCTTAAATCCCCGCCTTGCCCCTCCCTCATCTCTGCTGCTAGCATTGGTGGCTGTGGAGTTCCTGCATCCCATCTCAGAACTCACAAACACTTTGGCATCCCCCACCCCTCACACACATTACTTCAAAGATGTAGCAAGCAGCAATGCCCTTTTATTTGTTACTCTACTGCATGGCCCCCAGTCTGGACTGGGACCCTGGTGTGGTGGATAGGGGAGCATTAACCCCTTCCCTTCACCGTGGTCCCAATCTGGATCAGCCCCATCATGCCTGCAATGATCTTGCCAAATAGTGATCCATTAAAGCAAAATCATCACTATTTGGTAACATAAAGTACAGCTGGAGACAGTCCCAATCAGGACCTCAATAAGGATTAAAAGTTCCCTATGCCCTAAACTAGGGTCTCAATTCAAATTGGGTGTGTGTGTGTTTAGAGTAAAAAATAAAGGAAAGCGTGGCTTGGCTCCAAGGCTCCCCCAAGTGTAGTGGGGAAAGAGAGCAGCCATTCTTCTTCTCCAGAAACAGTCTCTGAACCAGACCAAGGGGGCTGGGGGAGAGGGAGCACTGGCCTCCTCTTCCTCTGGCCAACACAGTCTGCCTGCTGGCACTAGCAGGCTGGGGTGCTCAGTACACTCCTTGGCTCTGCCCTCACCTCAGAAACACCAATGACTGCTGTTGGCTTATGAACATTTTCCATGGATGCCAGTTTCACAGTAATTACCTGGTCCTGATTGGTTCATCATCACTGGATAAGGGCCATACTGTGGAGTCAGGCAGAGTGGTCCTCATAGATACTCTGCCTGACCATCCTTTCCATAATGCCTGTCACAGGAACCATAGAGAGAGAGTGTGTACAGTGAAGGAAAGAGGCAAAAGACATAATACTGATATGAGTCCTTACTTCATACACTTCCTCTCTTCTTATGGTGGAGGACTAAGGATTGGGAGACAGAGCTGGGGGCTCCGACAGGCTTGTAGTGGGAGGAGAGTGGGAGGTGCCATTCCTGACATATAGGACAAGCCGTGGCTAATCAGCCATTGCCACAAGCTTTTGTCTGTGTTCTGCAGATGTTCCTCTCAGGAGGTCTCCTTCCTGCCACAAGTAGACCTGGCCTCTGGGCTGGAAGTCCTTAAATTCCCCCACCACGAGGGGGTAGAGATCATGGGAACAAGTCTGCCAGCCTCCCTTGGAGGTGGGTCAGGCCTTCCCCATTGCTACATCACAGTAGTAGACTAGGCCTATGAGAGAGAGGAAGAGGGACAGTTGGGATGACGCCACTTCTCCAGGGGTAGACCTGGCCTCTGAGAG
The DNA here is from genome assembly GCF_057233095.1 of Heloderma suspectum. Taxonomy (NCBI): domain Eukaryota; kingdom Metazoa; phylum Chordata; class Lepidosauria; order Squamata; family Helodermatidae; genus Heloderma; species Heloderma suspectum. The sequence continues at coordinate 85,996,307 of NC_139463.1, read as the reverse complement.
GCTGCGGCTCCCATCTCTGCAGGCAGACCTGGCCTCTGGACTTCTGGCTGCCTGGGACTGAAAACCTTAATGCCCCTGACACAATGTCATTTTATTCTTCCTCTTTTGTCATGTTGTCTTCCCTATATTTCCCTATATCTACATGTATTTCCCTTAAACAGTTATATTTATACCTTACTTTTAATACCTTATCACTTTTATTAATTTCTCTCTCATTTCTTAAATCCACCTTTACTTGATGTGTGTCAATAAAGGGTGCTTCCCTCTATAACTTCTCTCCCTGTTCCTAGTAGATAACCTTGTAGACTTCAGATGCCACAATGAACTCTTCATCTCATGTTGAAATGTAACAAATGTGGTGAGGAATGAAATGGATGTATGCAAAACTTGACCCTGAATGCAACTTAAAATGTAAATATCCTGAATGTACCCCATTCCCCAAAATGTTTAAGTGTCAATGGAGAACATCATGAAATGTGAAAAGCTTAAAGTGTCAACGATTCTGTGTGATATCCATATGAAACATTGTAGCTCAGGTCAGGAAAGGGGGAGAGTGTGAATGGAGAATGAATGGTTTATTACAGGAAGGCCTAATGAGGATGCTTTGGTATGTGCTGAAGATTGCCAGAGTATCAGTTACAAAAGATGGAGATGGGCCAATTCAGAAGGGGGTCAGCGAATGTTTTAATAACAAAGGACAGTGCTTTATGACGATGGAAACAACCTTGAGAGGTGTTGGGAATCAGAAGAATGTGTTGGTCTGTCAGTAGACAAGCATCAATATTGGAATTTCGGACATGATGTATTATCGACAAAGAACCCCTCTTTAATGCCATAGGCCCCAACGAAGGAACAAGACTATAAAACCCCTGAATTAGCCAGTGTTCAGGAGGGGCGTGGTTGCATCTGGATCATTGCATATGGACATACCAACAGTACCCTCAATCTATGGGACAGGTATTAAGTGCTCTGGCCAAGTGCTTCATAGTGTGTGGTGAGTATGGGTTGGGTAGAATTCAGGGAATAGGATTTTACCATCCAGGGCATATATAGAGCGCAGTTATCTGTGTACATACAGACAGCATGTTCTGGCTTGAACCTGGCTGAAACTCTATGCCTGTAACACCATCAGCAAGTTCTGGCATGAGCTTGGCTGCAGGGAAGCTGTGTAGCAAACAGGGACTAACTGTATATTTAGTTATTTAAGGCACCACGTTTGGATAAGTAAGTTGTGACCAAGGAGTGTAGAGTTCCTTGAGGTACTTGCTAGGTTGTGATTAAGGAGCATGTAATTCCTTGAGGTATTTATAACTAAATTTGTAACCAGGGAGCCTGCAACTCTCTGACAGTCTTGTGGCATAAGTTTGTAACCAGGGAGCGTGTAACTCCTTGAGTATGTTGTGTTTTCTTTGTTCATTTTGGGATTTGTGTTTGTTTACTTGACGTCTGTTATTCACTAAACCCTTAACTTCTTTTTAGATGTTCTGAGTGTATATCTTACCTCCATACTCCATAAGGTTCTGTGTGATTCTCACAGTCTGATCAACTGGGAAAATCACAAAATTAAAGGAGTGCGTGTCACTCCCATCCTTTCAACGCCCCAACAACCCCACACCTGCTTTCCTGCCCTTATTTCTCCCTCTTTGACTGATCCACCCTCCTGACCCTTGGTCGGGGTTTTGTATGTCACACAGGCACCGCCTTGCTCTCTATTGACATTCAGCTAACACGAGCTTTTCCATTTGTGGGTTGTCATGCTGGAGGGAAGACCCATATGGGCCCCCTCTGTGTCCATGCTGCACCCCAGGTAGGTTCAGAGGTACTCCTCATGCAAGGGGTGTCTGGCTAGTGCTGGTGGCTGATGTCCCCCTCTATCCCTGCTTTACATTCTGGGAAAATGTGGCTGTTAATTGGTGTCTGCCTGTCATGCCTTCCCCTGATGTCATGGTCTCAGCGGAAGAACCTGATGTAGGGCCTAGTTAAGGTATGGGATGTAAGGGTGTTGGCAGGTTGTCTCTGCCTGGTTTCACAGTTGGGGAGGCTGCTACTGCTGCTCAACTACAGCCAGATCTAGTCTGGGAAGAAGCAGGCAAGTTGCTGCAGCCCGACGAACATAGTTTGATAAGTGGGCAAGAGGCAGGCTTGGCTGAGGAAAAGTTTTGCCCAAGGTTACCGCCGAGACAACTTGAGAGAATATTTGCTGCTGTGAAGGAAAAACTGTAGAGACACAGGCAGTCTCTGAACCACCACACCCATAATGCATCTCTCTGAGGAAGGACCCCTCAGAGCAGACACTCTGGAGAGCTCCACTGGCCACATTCCTGCTGTGAAAAAGTGCTATCACTAGCCCTTGCAATTAGAAGGGAAATGTGGTCAAGTAGCCCTCTGGGTGGCAGGTGACAGAGTCTTTAATCTGCTGCATCCTCCTATACACCAACCATGCCATATGACTCACCATAGCACATAGGAGGGCCTGGCCTGTTTAACAATAATACAACAGTAGACAAACCTTAGAGTACTTATTGATTTCTCTTTATTAGCTGATCCTTAATATTGAGTTCAGGCCTTATTACAAGTATGTAACATTTGGGACTAAAGATACACACCAGTAGTCCAATGCTAGAAGCCAGGATGGAGAAAACCTCCATAGCCACCATGTATTTCCCCTTCGTGCCTAGATAAGTTGGGACAAAAGAGACCCACACACTGCAAAACAGCAGTAAGCTGAAAGTGATGAACTTGGCTTCATTGAAAGTGCTGGGCAAGCGTCTCGCAAAGAAAGCCACAATGAAGCTTGTAAGAGCCATGAATCCCAAGTACCCAAGAACACAGTAAAACATGATGGGTGACCCTTCATTGCATTCTGCCACGGTTTCCTCAGGCAGAGAATGAGTGTCGAGGTCTGGGAATGGAGGAGCAATACAGAGCCACACACCACAAATCCCGACTTGAATAAAGGACCCGGAAAGAACAACAGCATTTGCCAGCCTCTTCCCCACCCATTTCCTCATCCTGCTCCCCGGTTTGGTGGCCATGAAAGCCAGAACCACCATGATGGTTTTTGCCAGCACGGAAGAAATAGCCATTGAGAAGGTGATGCCAAAAGACGTTTGTCGTAGACAGCAAGTCACTGTGTGTGGTTGACCAATGAAAAGCAGAGAGCAGAGGAAGCAGAGGAAAAGAGAGATGAGCAGAGAGTAGGTGAGGTTCTGGTTGTTGGCTCTGACGATGGGGGTGTTCTTGTGTTTAATGAAGATTCCTATCACCAAAGCTGTGATCAGAGAGAAAAAGAGAGCCAGGAAAACGAAAGCGATTCCCAAAGGTTCTTGATAAGACAGGAAGTTTGGCATCTTAGGAAGGCAGTGATTGTGGTCCTTGTTTGGATATTGATCTTCTGGGCATTTGAAACAGTCATCCATGTCTGAAAAATAGAGCAGGTGCTACTACAGTCATTCAAAGATATCACAAACATGTAAGGGTGGAGGTAGCTGGAGGATGTGTTCGGCCCCCTTATTTCACCTGGGGCTCCTGATTCAGGCTGTTTCATCTCCCTCCCATCCAGGTGATATATAAATCTTGGGCCTGGGCAAAGGCACAAGTCCAAGGGTGAAAGCGCAAGGGCTCCCATCCCACGGCTCTCAGCAGAGGCGAGAAGCCAGAGAGAGGCAGGACAGAAGACACAGTGGGAGACTGATCTTAGCTTCATAAACCCACTACTAACACTGACAGTAGCAGTTATCTGCACATGTGCTCAGTGCATATATGAGGTGTACACTTTTCAGAAGTAAAAGCTCGGAGTCCTAGGCTTGGAAAAGAAAGCAACATAGCTATGTGTCCATGACCACATCTTACTGTAAAGCCAAGGTGTTGTTGTCTATATGCTATGCTTTTAGAAGAGATTCCTGCAGTTACTGTGATAGTTGCTGCTCCCTAGCTGAAGACATCATCATCAAAAAATGTTCAGCTCTGTGAGCAGTGAAGAAGATTGGAAGCCCAAAGGATTCGAATCATCTAGAGGCTGATAGTGGAATATTATCTTTTTATCTATTGTAAGATTTCCTGGAGAAGTACGATGGGAATGGAAGACCAAACTCCCAGTGAAATCCAACTAGTCGCATGCAAAACCCTGCAGCTGTGGGGATGCACGCTCCCATCTGCTTTCAAGGGCACATCAGGCAGTTCAGTGGGACCCAGATGAGCACTGCAATGTGGATGCAAATGGAATTCAGATGTGCCTGTGTAACCACCTTTGCTGCACACGCTAAACTCCCTAAATGGCTTTCTTTCCTGGATCATGGCAAATCGTGGTATGAGGACTGGAGGAAGAAAGTGTTAGGATCTGGTAAGTAGTACTTAATTTGGAAGAGTAAATGAACAAAAGGATCATGTTAAGTAGAAGCTGCCAGGGGTGGGGGGTGGGGAGTGGAGGAGGGCCTCCCTTGGATGAAACACTAATGCCCTAGAGCCTGTGGGACAGGGTAGAACTTTTCATACTCCATGACTTTCTTTTAGTATAACGTTGTTTACCCTTAAACACCCAATTATCATTAATATTGGCAGTCTTTCAAAGAGAGATACCAGGTTCACTCCTTTCCCCCCATGCCTCTTACTTCCCACATTTGTTACACTCTCCGAGGAAGTCAGAGTATCTTACATATAATTCCAGGTAATCTCCCATTCATACATCATGTAGGGTCACACCTGCTGGGCTTCAGCAGCACAATGGCATCATCAGTCTTCAGGCCATTATATGCATGCATCTTGAGCTCTGTGTACAGCTTTAAAGATTTACCCATGCAGGTGTGTTGTTTGTGAAATAAGTTGCTTTTTCAAGACATCCCTATTATTTTTTAAGCTTCCCAAGAAGAGGTGATGCGAACCCATGCGAAGAAATTTTACATGGCCTTAATATACTCCAGACCGTAGCATGTTGTGTCTCTTACCCTTCGAGTCTGCAATCTTCCCTTCTGAGCATGGTGCACAATCGTAGCAACAGAATGGCTCCCCTTCTTTCTTTTTCTTGCTGTGCCCTGGACGGCAATGGTCGTTACACACAGCAAGTGGCAAGACCTATCCACAGAAAGTGGGCATTCTGTATGTGCTCCATTTTTGTGCTCTTGTCTTTTCTACATATGATTAACATGTCTTGCATTGAAATAATTGCATTATAGTCATGAAAAAGAACATGGTATGGAACTCCATTTTGTACCCCATGAACTGCCATTGTCCAGGCAATAACCAGTTCTCAAATTAATATCCATTAGTCCAAAAGTGTTACTTTTTAAATGTTGCCTGCAAGCAAGAAATCCTGCCTGCAATGGTGCCTGCAAGCAAGATTATGAAATTTATTAAACCAAAGAAGAGATATTATCATAATGAACAATGGAGAGAAATGGGTCTGGCCCTTTTTCAGAAAAATTCCTAGGAAGTTTTAGTCCTTAGTGTCTAAGATGGAAGGGAGGTCGGTCCCAGTTTTTGATGGCTATATTTGCATGTCCAAATGGAAAAGTAATTTTAGGGAGGTGTTTAATGATCCGACCACTCAAGGAATGGATTCAAAAGTTGGCTTTTACTCTAACTGTGGCCCTCATTGGGATTGTGTTATGATAGATGAAGCCAAAGCATTGATGTTAAGTCTACAGAAAGGGAAGGCTCCTGCTGGAAATGGCTTCCCCCCAGAATTATTTCTCTCTTTTCCAGATTGGTGGGCACCTATACTTGCAACTCTGTTCTCCCTTACAGATCAATTGGGTGTCCTCCCATCCAGCTGGCTTTCAGCTGTGGTGGTTCCCATCTATTAAAAGGGTCCTAAGGACGACCCAGCAAATTATAGACCCATTAGTCTTTCTGATGTGGCAGGGAAAATTTATGCCAGACATCTCTTAGAGAAACTAGAGGATTGGGTTGAGGAAAAGGCTTTGCTTGCTCCAGAGCAGGCTGGATTCCATGCAGGGTGATCGACACTTGATCATTGCCTCTTACTTAAACATATTATAGATAAATATTTGTTGGCATTCACCAAACAAATTTTTGTAGCTTTCGTTGACTTAAAAGCTGCTTTTGATTCCATTTCACGGAAATGTCTGTGGATTAAGTTACAATCCTTGGGAACTGATGCACATCGACTAAATTGTATTATGGGTCTATACTCAGTAGGGGTATAGGGAACCCTGCTTACCTGGCTCCGCTGGGTTCCGCGGTGGGGGGGGAGGCGATCCGGTCCTCCCCCCTGGAATCCTGCCTGGCCGGCTCCGCTCTGTGGTCAGTCCATGGAGCCGCCGGCCAGGCCAATCCTCAGCGGGGCCTCCATCTGCTGCCGGGCTGCTGCGGGATGCCATTTGCGTCCCTATGCTAGGCCATGATAGGCTATGTATATATTTACTTAGCCTATCACAGCTAAAGCAGGGATGCAAATGGCGTCCCCTATGCCATTTGCGTCCCTGCTTTAGCTGTGATAGGCTACGTAAATATTTACGTAGCCTATCACGGCTAAAGCGGCGATGCAAATGGCAGCCGCTACGCCATTTGCATCCCTGCTTTTGCCGTGATAGGCTATGTAAGTATCTACATAGCCTATCACAGCCTAGCGTAGGGATGCAAATGGCGTCCCCTACGCAGGATGCCATTTGTGGCCACAACAGCCCAGAAGACGACCTGGAGCCTCCGCCGGAGCCGCCGTCGGAGCTGCTGCTGCCACCGGAGCCGCCACTAGGTAGGTCCATTCTGGGGGTTTCGGGGGGTAGTGGGGGGGTAGTCCATTCCGCCACAGCCTCACAGGAGTCCGTGGTGGAATTCTCCAACATCCCTACTACTCAGAGACTTCTCTTAAAATTAGAGTAGGCCAAGAGGTCAGCTATCTAATATGGTATCTGTTACAATAGGAGTTAGACAAGGATGCTGTAGCTCCACTTCTTTTTAACCCTTTTTAAAATGATGTTGTAGAGTTTTTAAAAGGGGATTGTGCAGACGATACCATCCTTATATCTCATGGTCAGGTATGATTGTGAAGACTGCTAAGGCAGTTTAGTCACTATTGTAGAAATGAACAGCTTTCTATTAGTTACAATAAAACTGAGATACTGGTGTTTGGTAAATCAAGGCATGTTTACAATTGGAAAATGGATGGGAATAGTTTAGAGTAAGTCCCCTGTTTTAAGTATCTTGGGGTCATATTCCAGCAATCAGGGTCTTGGTTCCTCCAGATACAAACCAATGCTGTGCTGGCTGATAAGATTCTTAGTGGGCTGTTATGCTTCCATCACACTAAAGGAGGTAAATTTGTGAAATTGGTGCTGGAACTTTATCGGGTTAAGAGTCCTGCCACAAATACTATATGGGGCCCCATTGTGAGCAGTGGTTAAATTAGATCCAATTGAAGAAGCCCAAAATAAATTTCTGCGCAGACTTCTTTCTGTCCCAGTTTCTAATAAATTGGTAACAATCTATGCTGAATTAGGACTGATGTCATTAAAAGTTGAAGCCCTTAAATTAGCCTTGTTCTTTTGGCTAAACGTGTTATTTAAGCAGACGTCTGACTTTGTATTGATTGCCGTTGAGGAAATGGGCTCCAATTTTTGGAGAAAAAAGATTCTCTTCATTATTGCAAACATGGGGTTTTCCATACCTTTCTTACTGACACTGAGTTATGATAGAGCAAAGTCAGTACTACTGCAACGTCTTAAAGAGATGCAGTTAGGAATGGCAGAGAATTGCGCCACGGAGTCCATGGCAGAATGGACCACCCCACCCCGCCACCCCTCGAAGTCCGACCTGGCCGGATCCTACCTGGCAGGCTGGCACCGCCGGCTCCGGCTCCAGCTCCAGCTGGGTCCACCACAGCCGGTCTTAGGACGTGAATGGTGTCTGGCCTAGCAGACGCCATTTGCTCCCCTTCCCCTTCTGTGATAGGCTACGTAAACTTTACATAGCCTATCACGGAAGGGGAAGGGGCGCAAATGGCGTGCGCTATGCCATTTGCATCCCTTCCCGTGATAGGCTATGTAAAGCTTTACGTAGCCTATCACTGAAGGGGAAGGGACGCAAATGGCCTTTGCAAGGCCGGACGCCGTTCGCATCCGGAGACCGGCTGTGGCCGGAAGTCTGTGGCGGAACAGACCACTCCCCCCCCGCGAAATTTTCCCGGGATGAATCCTAAGTGGCATCAGCTGGTCCGATCTGTCTGCTGCCCTGGTCTGCAGCTGCCATTTGCCTCCCTACTTTAGCCGTGATAGGCTATGTAAATATATACGTAGCCTATCACAGCTAATGCAGGTATGCAAATGGCGTCTGCTATGCCGGACACCATTTGCGACTGCAGCCCAGCAGCAGTCGGACGTCCGGCTGCGGATGGGCCTGGCTGGTGGCTTTGCGGACTTGCCGTGGAGCGGAGCCGGCCGAGGAGGATTACAGGGGGGAATAATGGATTGCCTCCCCCCCGAAAGGATGCCCCAGAATGGAACCAGGGAAGTGATCCGCCCACCCCTAGTTTTTTATTAAATGATTTTAACAAATATGTAACTTTCAGAACTGCTAAATTTCTTGTACTGGCCTTGCACTCACATGCAAAGGCCAAGGGGATGGATGTGATACATCTATGTGAAGTTGTATAATGGCTGGCTGCTAATTACACTAAACTTTTGCTTGCTTGCTTGCTTGCATGAGTTTATCAAGTGGCACCATATTCTCCCTCCCCTTCCAGTTTCCTTTAGAGAGACAGTTTGCATTCTGCAAACATCGATATTTACCAGACTGCCATTGCAATCGTCCTCCCCCATTTCAATATGAGTCCTAAAGGACAGGATAGGAAATTATTCTAGAAATTAAAACATGACCATTTAAATGCCCTAGCCGAGAGGAAAAGTGGTTGAAATATGGTAGGTGTAAAGGAATTGACATGCTATTGAAATGACCAGTCAGATATTGTCTATCAACCACCTGTCAGTTGAGAGATGTCAAATTTTTGTCAAATACAGAAATCACTGCGTAGGTGACAGCATTGCATCCTGTAAAATTACGTTTTTGTGTCATTCATTACCTTAGTGAGGGTGTGTATGAGGGCATCTTGTCCCCTATCCCTGAAGCAGGCGGCAGCTAGCGTCATAGCCAGGCTTGTCCCACTAGCAACCTGGTATAATTGGAGGCATCTCCAGGCAAGACCACTGAGCGCAGGAGTAGGGAGGGGAGCATAAGTAGGCTGTTACGTATGGAAGTGCAAAGGTATGCAGAGCCGTACCGATTTTAAAAGCTTCACTGAGTCCGGAGGGGGGGGGCGGGGAAGGGTGGAGAGCAAGCCTTTTCCCTTCTCCACACCTACCATTTGATGACATTCGGTTCTACTCATCTGCCTGATGCAAACTGATTTTTTTTTTTTTAATGTATGCACTTCATTACTGGCTACTGTTTGCCCTGGGAGGAGCTAAACGGATTTCATGAAAATCTGCATTTAAACGGAACCACCCCAAAACCCATTTCCATGTAGATTGGCTCCCAGGTTGACATGAAGCCCATTCAGTGACCTTGGGGCAGTTATACACTCTCCGTGTACCAGCATTGTTGTGAAGATAAAAGGGGTCTTGGTTGCATGTCTGTATGCTACCCTCAGCAACTTGCAGAGAAGGTGGAATATAAATCTCACAACATGATAACCCTAATCCTAACCTTTTACATTGTTAATGGTACTGTTTCACAATAACAACCCTCCGTAATTGTACCAAATATCAAACCTGCTGATGATTATCTTTTCTGTTGTTCTTATAAAATGAATTCTGTTAAAAAAAAAAAATTAGCCATCCTTTCACAATATCAACCACTAGTCAATTGACCAAATATTTTTTGACAATTCAGATGCCCAGGCCTGTTTCCAAATTCCTACACCCAGGTCTGTGGTTTCCAAAAGCTTTCAATTAGAAGGGAGGGAAGGATGTTCATGGGATAGTATTGGACCACTTTCCTCTTCAGCTTGGTTAGAACCTACAGACTGCCAGATCCCACCTGGTTAAATTTTCTGTGCCATCTGATGATCTTCTTGTTAAGGGTCACTTCTTTGCCTGGTGAGGCCTGGGGATCCATGCGTCCAGCTGTTCTTCTAAGGATGGATTGGTTTGGAAAAGTGACCCAGTTGATAATGTCAAATCCAGCTTCTAATTCACCATTGCTGTTAAAAAACACCTTGTCTCCAGCACTGTTGTTAAATGAGGTGCTCCTCAGAAAAGGGTGAAGCTACAAGCAAATGAAGTAAAAGCAGACTGCATGACACTATGAAAAGGGACAACTAGTGTGGTGTGTGTATGTTGAAAGAATGTATGGAATTGGCTTTCTCTCTTGAGGGCAGTAGTAGTTCAAAGCAGGGGGAGGCAAACTGGTGCCTGTGGGCTCCCATGCACCCCTGCATAGCTTGCTTCGGGGCCATCAAAGTGCCGTACCCCCTTCCTCTTTTAAGGAAAAAAATTAACTGCATGTAAGAAAAGGAAGACATTATCTTACCGGCAGCTGGGATTGCTGTGAAAGAGGTTTCTATTGGTGCTATTGTTAGGGATGCACGAATTCTGTAAAATCTGTTCCGTCTGTGTTTTGCGGATTGTAAGGCGCCTTTCGTTCCATTGCCCACCCATCGATGGAATTGGATTTTTTTCTTTCCAAATTTGCCCAAATTTGTAAGTGCACAAATCCACATCTGCGCAAATTTGCACATGCAATTCCCCCCAAATGTGCATTTTCACACTTTAGCTTATGGGGGAAATGTGCATTTTTGTGTGGTTTTTTTTATTTCGTGTATTTTTCAATGACAAAATTTGCACAAAACTTGGGAATGTAAGAAAAACAAGCCTGCAAGTCTGTGGAATCCGCCTGACAGGGAAAAGCCAGTCCACTTCAGAATCCATGGGTGGGATTCATGAAAATCCAAACTCATTTGGCTCCATTGCGGATTTCTCTGACATCCCTAGCTGTTGTTTAGTATGTTCAGCATGCTGGGGCTCAGACCACACCCCTGTCTTTTATTCAGCCTTTGGGGCAGACTACTTGTCCTTTGTCATGCCTCTTGTGACTCAGTGACCTGAACCTGGTAGAGTTGAAAACTCCTAGAAGTGGTTCAAATACAGAGAAATGCAGCTGCCTGGATCTTTGACCTCTCCTTGGGGGATGTGGCTGTGGGGACTGTCATGATGTGTCCCTGATCTTCAGCATTTACCACTACACCACTGCGCTCTACAAGCTATAGCAGGCACCCATCCCCCACAAAAGGCACATCTCACAGCACAAAAATCTGAGTTCTTTCACATTTTAAATAACAGATGTGACCTCACGCTTGCATGACCAAACAGCAAGAGGTACACAAAAACACATACGTGTTGAGAATGGCAGTTCCTGCCAGCAAACAAAAGAGTGGAGTATGGTACTTGCTAGACCCACACTAATTAGAAATGGGTAATATGAGGTGTCAATGAGTATTCGGTGATGTAGATGGGGTTCATAAGGACCTTACTTGTGAAATCCTTTTCAGCCCATTCAATTCCACCTTCATTGGTGGGTACAATTTGCTATTCTAAAGGGGGAAATTACTCTGAAAGAGGATTCTCTCATCTCTTAATAATTGTATATCCTGCCTAGCTCAAGGCTTTCAGAACATTATGCAGCAATGATTGCTCAGATAAGGTCAGCCCCAGCTTGCTTATATGATCCAGGCCTGTTGGAGTAGCTTCCTCTGTTTAAGTCAAGTCTTTTTGTAGTAACTACATCACATTTCTGGAACATCCCATGCCTTTCAGATGAATGGTCTGACACACCTTTGGGTGACTTCCTTGTTTCTCTCCATTTTATTGAGCTGCTTGTATTATTCACACGTTTCGAATATGCAGAGTTTAAAAAAAGGGGAATGGGGGAGTAGGGGACCAACTGGGGGTAATTAATAGGATGGAATTGACCAATAAAAAGAACACTTCTGTTTTATTTTTTAAAGGAAGAACACAGCAAGAGCCAGAGTGAGTCAGAAAAAGGGTCTGTCTAGTCTACAGTCCTGTTCCTAAGAAAAGCCCAGAAAAAAGGACTCACACGCTACCTGTATCCTCCTACTGGTGCTGCTTACTGTGTAGCCTTCAGTTACACAGCCCCATGTGATCAGGATGCCCAGTTCCATGGGTTTTTCTGCTGGGAGGACCCCTTGTGTGTGACCACCCGCTGAAGCACAGAGGTTCCTTTGTAGATGCCCATGCTCAGTGCTCGAATAAAAGGGAAATCAGGACAGGGCTGGGAAGCCATGTCAGGGCTTCCCTTCATATGAGTAATAGGGGATAAAGTCACTTTGTGTTTGCATGAATAAGAGGAGGATTGGCTAATGCAGAGAAATGGAAGGAAAGGAGCCTATTTATGAGGAAGGAGTTTGGCAATAATTGTGGGAAACACCTTATAGCGTGGATGTCTCTAATACTTACAAGAAAAGGGACAGGGAGGCAGGAGGACGTTTCAAGGAAAGGTTATCTGTAGACATAAGTGCTTTCTCTAAGCAATGCTCTTGAACACATTAGCTGTCTCATATTAATACAGTTGGTTGCATTGGTGAGAGATATTACCTGCCACTGCCAGTGATGCAAATTTGGAAGGTCACACATTTCTCTTTGTTTGGGCCTGGATGAGCACATGGCATGTATGGCATGTGCTACAGCATGGACAGCATTGTAGATGCTGTAGCTTTGTCCAGTCATGGTCATTTCAAAAAATGGCCCAGGAAGGTGCTCCAACTTCTCCTCTCCACTGCAGCTTTCTCTGTTCTCCTCGCCCAGATTAGAATCTGGAGAGGAACATTTGAATGCCTGCTCCCAGAAGACCCCGATAAAACCATCTCCTTTTGGATAGCGAGGGTTTAGGGTCTGAAGGAAATGTTGGAACTCCAATATCTCACTGGAGTGAATTGTGAAGGACAAGGAGCCATGGAAGACCTGAGAATCTAACCCCTGCTGAAATGTGTTTGATGTGAAAGCCCATTCAGTGGTCATAATCCACACCTTGCTTATACCTGTCACATCTACATCTGCTATTACTCCCAGAAGTATTAATCCAGTTAAAGCAAACATAGTCTGGGTATGTGCGTTTATGATAATGACATTGGTCATATTTAGAAGAGATGCCATGTTCTCCATGTGTCCCATTAGGTGGAAAACATCAAACACAGAAGCCGTGTGTTGCATTCTTTCAGTGAAAGCTGCACAGATGCCACTCTGGGAAAGCATTGGTGTCAATGTTTGCATGAAATGTATCCCTTTGTCATCATCCATTGCAATGATCCCAACCCATGTCCATTGGAAATGCAGAAGTAGCTGGACAATTCCAGTGTACTGATACTCTTCTTTGGGGACCATCCGGTAAATGGAAGGGAACTTGGTTTTATCATTCATCACTGGAAGAAGGAAGCAATATGTGACCTAAGCAAAAACAGAATAACATTTACTTTGGAGGCATAGACTGTAGGTTTGAGCTGCGCGGTCAACTGCTTGCTAAATTTTAATGAGTTTTCCCAGATACAGTTGATGAATTGCTTGTGAATAAGTGCTCCATCTTACTGTGTTCAGCAGCACAACGGGAATCACACTTTTACGGAGATGCTGTTGGGGGCAGAGGTTTAGGGTGCTTTTCAGTATGGTAGTCTTCTCTGTCTACATATCCATAAAAAAAAGTTAATTCAGATATATGGTTCATAATTGACAAGACTTCAAGGAGAGATGCTATGCTCTAGAACTATAAAACCCTGCTGTTTCCATGCCTAGTATTTTCTTTTTAAAATAAATGAGACCTGCCTGCTTTATGTCAACAACAACAGTAACAACAGCAGCAGCAGCAGAAGGAATGCTTTAAAATGTATGGATACGTTGCTTTGCTGTCAGCCACACCTGCAAAATGATGTACAATTTCCCTTCCCCTCCCAAGCAGTTGCAATTCAGGGAAGGGGTGAATCATTTGTCAAACTGTGAGCTCTAACTTATGACCAAGTCTTACCTGTGGTATCTTGTAGGTGCCTATGATGTTGGCTATGTGGAAGGAGGTTTCGGAGTCAAGTCCCCCAATGACTGCTACCAGATTCTTCTGAATGCCACAGTTGTAGTTGGGAGCAGGCCTGTGCCGGGTGGACAGAAGAATCAGTGTGTTCTGATAAGTCAGCCTTGCATCAAAGTAGCTGTCATAGATATGGAACCCCAGGGTGACATTGGGTAATATATTTGGTGTGTCACTGATCTCCTTTACAGCAAATACCAAAGCCAGGACATGCTGGTAGTTCTTTGGCACTGAACTGAAATGACAGTTACACAATTTAGAAGCTGAATCTACTCTTTATGGCTCTCTTGAGTGTCTGCCTCAAGGCAGGTACCTGCCTCAGGTCAGCTGTGAACATCATTTTAGGATCAAAGTGTACATTACATCAACACTATAAAGAGACAGGAGAGACATAATGTTTCAGAAATTGAAACATTGTACTGGGATCTCATGTCACTTTAAACAAATCCACCTAATTCTGAAGTTCAACCATATAAATATGAGGATATGGCATGGTGCCTGTGACTGATATGGTATAGAAGGGCATGCCTGTGGTTGAGAAGACTAGAGAATATCAGGCACAGTGTCATTCAAAAACTAATATAGAAAGGGTAGTAACTGAGCGGATCCGAAAGAGAAGGATGCATGAGGCGATGAACTACGACCTCAGACCAGAGTGGTTTTCAGCCCAAACCTCATAGTTCTGTAGTGAAGTACACTGCTAATAAATGATTCACTCCAAGTTTCAAAGGTAGCAATGTTATGCTCCTGCATTTGTCAGGGCTGCTGAAGTACAATCTTGAACAGTTCACAGATGGTGACACGCTTGTTACGCTCCAGTTCCAGTGCCAAGGATCACTGCCTAAGCTCTGCATGTCCCTCCTGCCCAGCCACACAGTGCACACACTATAACACACCGGAGAGTGACGTGCCCACCTCAGGCGGCACACTGCGAGGAGCAGCAGATGAGGGCTGGCTCCGCCCCCTCTCCTGAAAATTGCCTTTGCATTTCCGCTTGGAGCGGTTGGGGCTGTGGCGCTGCTACTGCTGTTCCTCCAGGCCTGTCCTTGACCTTGCTGCTGCTTTTTTTCACCCGGGCCTAGTACACCCTCACAGGTCGCTGCTCCTTGCCTGTGCTGCTCATCCTGTAAGCAACCACTGGGTCGCCTCCTCCACTGCTAAATGTAGTATTTTGGCATCTTTATTTTTCTCAATTGGCCAGACAGCTTTGGTTATTGGGCTCTACAGAAAGGTAATACATATATAAATGCATTTGGATAACTCTTTCTTTCTGTCAAAAAGCAGATAAATTGCTTTCTGAATGTGGTATTCTTACAAATCGATAGAACTATCTCAAATGATATTTCATTACTTGTAACATGGCTTTGTGCATATGACGGAAAATATTTCCTTACATGGGCTCATCAAGTGGCTTGGTTTTAGGGAGTTCCATGAAAGATATAAGGTCAGCGATGGAGAACAGCTGAGAGACCATCCCACCAATGATGAGGTCTCCTGGCTGATAGTATTCATGCACAGTAGGAAGGGGATCATTCATGTTGTTCATACGAAGGTGGGCCTTGGACTCAGCAAGAGGCAGCAAACACAGAAAAACCAGCAGCAATGTAAAGAAAACAGGCATCGTGAGGGAACTCCTAAACCACGATTCTTCAATACAGAATCCATGATTTCCATTGAACTCATTGACACTCTTCCTGCAACCTGGTTGCATGACTCTACTTGTCACGTTTCCTTACTTTCATGACAGATTGATAAATGGCCTGTAAACTCTAAATGGGAAATACCAAAGAAGGATTGATGGAGTGCTACATGTCCATAGTCCCTAACCCCAGTTCTGAACGTTACAAGGGTAATCTATATACATTTGCAAACTTGTTTATGTGATGATAAGGTGGCCTCTGCAATCCATGTTGGCTTGGGAAAGACAAATTATTCACCACAGTCATTTGAGATAATTACAGAGTGCACAATTACTTTCCCGAAGTATGTATATTTTTGTGTCATCGTGAAAGAAAATATGTTTTTCAGCAACTTAATTAGTGATGGGTGGAATCTTCTGTAAGTCATTAGTGGTCACCAAGCCTAAGGAGCCAGGAAAAAATGAATTACTTTATTTGGGTCCTGTCATCATTCCTGACATTGGGATGCACATACTGATATCCTATCATATAAGCGCATGTAGGTTGCTGTGGCTGAAGCTTAGTTGTGATTATATAGGATGCTTCTTAATTATGTTATGGCACATCTCCTATTTGCCTGCATGTCCATGGTTTATGTTTATAGTTTATGGCCACACATCCAAAAATTTGGAGGAAATGAACATGTGGAGTGATTTAACTGGGTAGCCCTGTTTTAAATTAAAAAAATTGCATATGACCCTAGTCAAATTAAGAATTTGGGGGCTATGTATTTCACATCTTTGGTGCATTTGGGGCCCTGAGCAACCAGAGGTTTCTTGGCATAAAAGGAAACACCACTTATAGGTCAGTAACTGATTAAAGAGCAGAAAACAAAGATTAAGAATAAATGGACATTTTTCACAATGGTGGGATATAGATAGTGGGGTCCCCCAAGGATCTGTACTGGGACTGGCACTTTTTAATTTGTTCATAAATGATCTGATTCTTGGTCAGGGTTTTGTATGTTACAGGGCCTTGTGATCTGCTGAAATTCAGCCGACACAAGCTTTTGCATGCATGTACCCTTGCTGGATGGGGACACCCATGTGAGCCCCCTCTGTGCTAATGCTGCCCCCCAGGTGGGTTCAGAGGTGTTCCTCCCACAAGCGCCATCTTGTCCATGGTAGTACGTGACGTCTCCCTTTCTACCGTCTTCACATTCTGGGAAAAAAACTGTGGTTGCTAATTAGTGACTGCCAAGAAGAGGCCTGTTGCTACTGCCACAAAACAGCATCCGTGTTTGGATGTCATGAGGTTAATTTCCTTCTCTGTGTGCTCAAACAAAAAGGTCAGAAGTTCAGGAAGCCAATGGATGGCAGGGGCTAGTAGATCTACAGAGCAAGGAAGGGAACAGGAGGTCCAGCTAAAGGTCAGAAGTCTTGCTTATCCTTCTGACTCTGACTCTGCCTTAGCGTTTTGGTGCTGAAAAGTCAGCTCTGAAGGAAAAATAATTTTCTGTTAGCAAAGAAGTCAGCAGAAGGAATTTAAGGCAAAGTTGAGCCCTCCTGATTGGTCAGAGATACCAGAGCAGAGGCTAGCTTTAACATATATAAACTGGAGCCCCGAAAAGGGATTGTTAGAAGAGAGAAGAAGTTGGAAGTCTGGATGGAATCAGATAAAGAAAGAAAGCTACTAGGAAAGCTGAGAACTCTGACAGTAAGATATGGGAAGAACTTAGATAAAATAGGGACAATCCAGTTGGGATTGTGACAAAATCGCAATGCTTGCCATGTGGAATTTATGTTAACATTAATATGTTTTTGCTGTGTTCAGTAGAGCTAGGGTTAACTGTTTGTTAGTGAGTGAGTGAAAGGTGGGAGGGGCTTGTGTGTGTGTGTGTGTGTGGAGACTGAGTTTATAAAAGGCAGGAGCAGACAGTTGGTTGGATAGGGCCTTAGGGTCTGATTAAGCTACATCTAGATAGTGGGGCTGTGAGAATACGAGTTAGAAGGGGTAGAGTAGGCAGGGTAAGTCCGAGAGCTGATTAATTATAAGATATAACATCTCTTGTATTAAATAAATTTTAATCTGCTTGTTTATTAATTATAAAATCCCATTTTTTGTTCATCTTTCTGCACTACCAATAGGGTTCATATTTCCTGGGTACCTCTGTTGGTTGGGTAACGGGGAATAGGCATATCAGGTGTCTCTTTTACCTGGTGAATTTATGGGCTGAAGCCTGTGGGACAATGAGGACAACTGTCTCAAAGTCGAGGCAGATGTTCCTGAGGGAGGGTTACCTCACAGAAAAAGATAAGGAAAGTAAACTCCTAGGAAAGCTGAGAACTCTGACAATAAGATATGACCAGGGAGAACTTGGATAAAATAGGGACAATCTAGCGGGAATAGCTGGATGTATTTAATCCTGGTTATTTTCTTATTCCCCTTCATGGATCACTTCCTTGTTGTGGCGAAGGGGCTTGTGTAACTCAGTGAAGCCATAAGCTATGCCGTGCAGGGCCACCCAAGATGGACAGGTCATGGCAGAGAGTTCTGACAAAATGCGGTCCACTGGAGAAGGAAATGGCAACCCACTCCAGTATTCTTGCCAAGAAAACCCCATGGAATGTATCACAAGGCTAAAAGAGATGACACCGGAAGATGAGCCCCTCAGGTCAGAAGGTGTCCAATATACTACTGGGGAAGAGCAGAGGGTATTTCCAAGTAGCACCAGAAAGTGTGAAGTGGCTGGGCCAAAGCTGAAAGAACACTCAGCTGTGGATGTGTCTGGTGGTGAAAAGAAAGTCTGATGCTGTAAAGAACAATATTGTTTAGGAACCTGGAATGTAAGATCAATGAATCAAGGTAAGCTGGAGGTGGTCAAACATGAGATGGCAAGATTGAACATCGACATCTTGGGAATCAGCGAACTAAAATGGACAAGCATGGGCGAGTTTAATTCAGGTGACCATTATATCTACTACTGTTGGCAAGAATCTCTTAGAAGAAATGGAGTAGCACTCATAGTCAACAAAAGGGTGGGAAAAGCAGTACTGGGGTACAATCTCAAAAACGATAGAATGATCTCAGTACAAATCCAAGGCAAACCATTCAACATCACAGTAATTCAAGTCTATGCCCCAACCACTGAGGCTGAAGAAGCTGAGGTTGATCGGTTCTAGGAAGACCTACAACACCTTCTAGAACTAACACTAAAAAAAGATGTCCTCTTCATTAGGGATGGCAGACAATTCCGCCATGAATTCCAGTGAGGTCGGATTCTTTAGAATCTGCCCTCCCCCGGAATCCATGGCGGAATGGCCTCCTGCCCCCTCGCCCCCCTGCGGAATCCCCCCGGGACGGCACTTACCTGGGGTGGATGCGATGGATTTGGAGGTGGCGGTGGCGGTTCCGGCGGCAGCGGTGGCAGCTCCGGCGGCTGGTCTCTTGGCCGGCCACGGCTGGGCTGCTGCCGCCACCCTTGCCATCCTTGCAGCCATGATAGGCTACGTAAGGATTTACGTAGCCTATCACAGCTAACCCCCCCCAAACCCCAGCGGACGCAAATGGTGGCGGCTACAGCGGCCGCCATTTGCATTCCCTATTTTTCGCCTTAGCCGCCGCCATTTGCGTTCCCTATTTTTCGCCGTTTTATCTTACGTAAATATTTATGTAAGATAAATCGGCGAAAAATAGAGAACGCAAATGGCGGCCGCCATAGCCGCTGCCATTTGTGCACGCTGGTGTTTTTTTTTTGGGGGGGGGTTAGCTGTGATAGGCTATGTAAATTCTTTCGTAGCCTATCACGGCTGCCTGGCTGGACGCAAATGGCGGCCGGTATGGTGGCCACCATTTGCGTCCGCAGCAGCCTGTCCGTGGCCGGAAATCCAGCTGCGGACAGCCCTGGCCGGCTGCTCCACGGCCTGGCTGCGGAGCGAAGCCAGCTGTCGAGAATTCCAGGGGGGAGGACCGGATCACCTCCCTCCCTGTCGAGGATTCCGGGGGGAGGGACGGAGCGCCCCCCCACTGTGAAAGATTCTGCGAAAAGGTGAGTTTCGTACATCCCTACTCTCCATCATAGGGGATTGGAATGCTAAAGTAGGAAGTCAAGAATTAACCGGGATAACAGGCAAGCATGGCCTTGGTGTACAAAATGAAGCAGGAAAAGGCTAATAGAGTTTTGCCAAGAGAACATGCTGATCATAGCAAACACTCTTTTCCAACAGCACAAGAGGCGACTCTACACATGGACGTCACCAGATGGTCAATATCGAAATCAGATTGATTATGTCCTTTGCAGCCAAAGATGGAGAAGCTCTATACAGTCAGTAAAAACAAGACCTGGAGCTGACTGTGGCTCAGCTCATGAGCTTCTTGTTGCAAAATTCTGGCTTAAATTGAAGAACGTAGGGAAAACCACTAAACCATTCAGGTATGACTTAAATCATATCCCTTATGAATATACAGTGGAGGTGAGGAATAGATCTAAGGGATTAGACCTGATAGACAGAGTGCCTGAGGAACTATGGACGGAGGTCCATAACATTGTTCAGGAGGCAGCAAGTCAATCCATCCCAAAGAAAAAGAAATGCAAGAAAGCCAAGTGGCTGTCTGATGAGGCTTTACAAGTAGCTGAGGAAAGAAGGGAAGTGAAAAGCACGGGAGAAACGGGAAGATAAATCCAACTGAATGCAGAGTTCCAGAGAATAGCAAGGAGAGAAAAGAAGGCCTTCTTAAATGAACAATGCAAAATCAAGGAAAACAATAGAATGGGAAAGACTAGAGATCTTTTCAAGAAAATCGGAGATCTCAAGGGAACGTTTTGTGCAAAGATGGACATGATAAAGGACAAAGAAGGCAGGGACCTAACAGAAGCAGATGAGATTAAGAAGAGGTGGCAAGAATACACAGAAGAACTATACAGGAAAGTTCTGAATGTCCCTGATAGCCATGATAGTGTGGTCACTGAACTTGAGCCGGACATCCTCGAGAGTGAAGTCAAGTGGGCCTTAGGAAGCATTAGTAACAACAAAGCTAGCGGAGATGACAGTATTCCAGCTGAGCTATTTAAAATCCTACAAGATGATGCTGTTAAAGTGCTGCACTCAATATGTCAACAAATTTGGAACACTCAACAGTGGCCACAAGACTGGAAAGGTCAGTTTACATTCCAATTCCAAAGAAGGGCAATGCCAAAGAGTGTTCAAACTGTGCTCATTTCACATGCCAGCAAGGTTATGCTCAAAATCCTACAAGCTAGGCTTCAGCAGTATGCGAACCGAGAACTACTGGAAGTACAAGCTGGGTTTCGAAGAGGCAGAGGAACTAGAGATCAAATCGCCAACATTCGCTGGATCATGGAGAAAGCAAGAGAATTCCAGAAAAGCATCTATTTCTGCTTCATTGACTACGCTAAAGCCTTTGATTGTGTGGATCACAACAAACTGTGGCAAATTCTTAAAGAGATGCGAGTACCAGACCACCTTACCTGTCTCCTGAGAAACCTGTATGAGGGTCAAGAAGCAACAGTAAGAACCAGAGATGGAACAACCGATTGGTTCAAAATTGGGAAAGAAGTAGAACAAGGCTGCATATTGTCGCCCTGCTTATTTAACTTACATGCAGAGTACATCATGAGAAATGCCAGGTTGGATGAATCACAGGTCAGAATTAAGATTGCCGGGAGAATGATCAACAACCTCAGATACGCAGACGATACCACCCTAATGGCAGAAAGCGAAGAGGATCTAAAGAGCCTCTTGTTGAGGGTGAAAGTGGAGAGTGCAAAAGCTGGTTTGAAACTCAACATTAAAAAAACGAAGATCATGGCATCTGGCCCCATCACTTCCTGGCATATAGAAGGGGAAGAATTGGAAGCAGTGACAGATTTTATTTTCTTGGGCTCCAAGATCACGGCAGACGGTGACTGTAGCCATGAAATTAAAAGACGCTTGCTCCTTGGGAGGAAAGCTATGGCCAACCTAGACAGCATAGTAAGAAGCAGAGACATGACCTTGCCGACAAAGGTCCATCTAAGCAAAGCTAAGGTTTCCCCAGTAGTAATGTATGGCTGTGAGAGCTGGACTATAAGGAAGGCTGAGCGCCAAAGGATTGATGCTTTCTAACTGTGGTGCTGGAGAAGACTCTTACGAGTCCCCTGGACTGCAAGGAGGTCAGATCAGTCCATCCTACAGGAAATCAACCCTGAGTGCTCATTGGAAGGACAGATACTGAAGCTGAAGCTCAAATATTTTGGCCACCTAATGCGAAGAGAAAAGTCACTGGAAAAGACCCTGATGCTGGGAAAGATTAAGGCAAAAAGAGAAGGGGACGGCAGAGGATGAGATGGCTAGATAGCATCATTGATGCAATGAATATGAACTTGAGCACACTCTGGGAGAGAGCGGAGGACAGGAAGGCCTGGCATGCTATGGTCCATGGGGTCACAAAGAGTCGGACACAACTTAACAACTGAACAACAACATTTTCTTATTCTTACATTCTTATGCTTTGGTTTTTATGGTTTATTGTATCTATCCTGTTATTAAAACACGTTTAGAAAACTTAATTTGTTAACTTATATTTTGTGGTCTCCTTTCCTTCTGGATTTCCCATCCCATGCCTAGCAACCAACTCCCACATGACCTTAACGTGGTTTCCGGGGACCCAGAGGATTTTAAGGCTGTTTGATGGAGGCAGATATGGAAAATAAAGATTTTCACCTGGTGGCAGCAGAAAAGTACCAGGAAGCGAAACGCAAAAGGAGCTGGGAGCACTGTTCTACTTCATGTCCCTTCCAGTCATGGACCAGGGAGAAGAGCCAGTGGTACTGAAAAAAAATTATTTTTAAAGTAAAAAGACCACTGTGCTTGCTACCAGTAGTAAGTCCCTAAATATTTTGAAGATTTTCATATTTCCCAAAACCGCCATCCATTTCATGCCTGGCCAATTATCAGCAAAATATTTCTAGTGGTAACCATCAACTTTATCTTAGCAGGAATTCTGCTTATTTCCTTCTGCTAGTGTATCTTTCCTTCCAGATCATGCACTACATTCCTTCACTCATTTTACTTACTTATTATGACTTTGTTATATGTAATCTATTAAATGTCTTTTGTTTAGTCATCAGTATGTGCACTTTATTACTAGCATATATAGGTCTTATTTGGATTTTAGTCACTTCATTAAATCTTTCTTTTTTCATTGTTCGTTATTGCTAAGGGACTGAGATGTAATTAGATGCAGATGCTGAGAAGATCAGACAAATTATCCTATCTAGATCCAAGATCCCCAAAAGTGAGACAGAAGGATATATTCCTGCAATGTGGTATGAAAAAACAGACATGAGTGGATTTGTATTGTTGTTGCAGAAAAGCAATTAATTTATTACACAAAGAAAATGCCAAAGGTTTATGAAGTGTCAAATTTTTCCTTCTTGCATTTGCATCCAGATTAACAAAATGGCTTTACAATAATACAACACTAGAAGATCCTTACAACTCCTGTTAATTTCTTTTTATTAGCTGCTCCTTAAGGTTCAGTTCAGGCCTTACTACAATTATGTAACATTTGGGACAAAAGATACACACCAGTAGTCCAGCACTAGAAGCCAGGATGGAGAAAACCTCCACAGCCACCATGTATTTCCCCTTTGTGCCTAGGTAAGTTGGGACAAAAGAGACCCATACACTGCAAAACAGCAATAAGCTGAAAGTGATGAACTCGGCTTCATTGAAAGTGCTGGGCAAGCGCCTAGCAAAGAAAGCCACAATGAAGCTTGTAAGAGCCATGAATCCCATGTACCCAAGAACACAGTAAAACATGATGGGCGACCCTTCATTACATTCTACCACCGTTTCCTCAGACAGAGAATGAGTGTCGAGGTCTGGGAATGGAGGAGCAATACAGAGCCACACACCACAAATCCCAACTTGAATAAAGGATCCGGAAAGAACAACAGCATTTGCCAATCTTGTCCCCACCCATTTCCTCATCCTGCTCCCTGGCTTGGTGTCCATGAAAGCCAGAACTACCATGATGGTTTTTGCCAGCACAGAAGAAACAGCCATTGAGAAGATGATGGCAAAAGAGCTTTGTCGTAGACAGCAAGTCACTGTGTGAGGTTGGCCAGTGAAAAGCAGAGAGCAGAGGAAGCAGAGGAAGAGAGAGATGAGCAGAGAATAGGTGAGGTTCTGGTTGTTGGCTCTGACAATTGGGGTGTTCCTGTGGTTAATGAAGATTCCTATCACCAAAGCTGTGATCAGAGAGAAAAAGAGAGCAAGGAAAACGAAAGCAATTCCCAAAGGTTCTTGATAAGACAGGAAGTTTGGCATCTTAGGAAGACAGTGATTGTGATCCTTGTTTAGATACTGATCTTCTGGGCATTTGAAACAGTCATCCATGTCTGCAAAATAGAAGAGGGGCCACTGCAGTCATTCAAAGATATCATGAACATTTCTCTCAGACTTTATTTTTTATGTGTGGTGTGAAATACCCATGGCATGGAACATTTATTTTTTAAAGTATGCTTAGATGCTTCCACAGTCTAAATTACGGATGGGTGAGAATGTCATTAGTTTCACATATAAATACCCATAGGGCTTTTTTACATGAGGCTTTCAACCTGCCACTTTACCAAGGCTTCCATTTGTAGATTCTTTGCAGGATTAAAATAGGGTCTTTTTGTTGTTGTTCAGTCGTTCAGTCGTGTTCGACTCTTTGTGACCCCATGGACCATAGCACACCAGGCCTTCCTCTCCTGCACTCTCTCCCAGAGCATGCTCAAGTCCATATTCATTGCATCAATGATGCTATCTAGCCATCTCTTCCTCTGCCGTCCCCTTCTCCTTTTGCCTTCAGTCTTTCCCAGCATCAGGGTCTTTTCCAGAGAGTTTTCTCTTCGCATTAGGTGGCCAAAATATTTGAGCTTCAGCTTCAGTATCTGTCCTTCCAATGAGCACTCAGGGTTGATTTCCTTTAGGATGGACTGATTTGACCTCCTTGCAGTCCAGGGGACTCATAAGAGTTTTCTCCAGCACCACAGTTCGAAAGCAGGGTCCTTTACAGATGTTTAATTCTAGGATATCTCTTTCTCTTCATTATGTTCCATTTCACAAGCACTAGCTCATGCTGTGGTATAGCAGAATTGTGCAATTATACTACGCTTTATCCTGCCATTCACAAATGATACCAAACTTTCTTCATGAGACACCCCCCCCCCCAATTATTGCAAAGCATGGGAGAGGCCCTGGAGGATGACGGTGTTATGTAAAAGACCCACAAATTACCATAAGTGAGTAATCATGAGTACACAGTACATTCCTCGTGTAGAAAGGCTTATAAACACTGACTGAACCCCCCCCCCTTCAGTAGGGGGAAAATATAATGCACAGGCCCCCAGAAAAATAGAGGAAGACTGGTGAGCAATGGAATTTGGAAAGATAAGGTGATACTGCGATGATGATTGGAGGAAGAAAAATTCAGGATCTGACAACTACTATTTAAATCAGAAGAATGTATGAAGCAAGGGAGAATGTTCAGTGGAGTCCAGGGGGTAGATCAGGGAGGGTTCCCACTGGATGAAACACCAGTGCCCTTGCATCAGGACTTTCCTTTAATATAAACTTGTTTACTGTTAATCATCCCCACAATAATTAATACTGGGTGTTTCTCGAGGATAGATATCAGTCCTCATCCCCACACAGCCATTGTCTCCTGTAAAATCTAGGTATGCTGTATTGTATTCATGTTTACCGTACTGTCTCTAAGGCGGTCAGAGCTTCTGACATATCCCAGGTAGTCTCCCATTCAGGTAGTAAGTAGTGTCAGACCTGCTGGGCTTCAGCAGCACAATTGCATCATGTGCCCTCAGACCATTCTCTGAATGCATCTTGAGCTCTGTGCACAGCAGGGAACATACAACCAAATTGATGTGTCATTTCTCTGCCTTTGCAGCCCATTTCTATTCTTCTTTTAAGGTGCCCAGTAAGTGGTGATACAAACTGCAAACATAGACAACATTAATTTACACAGTCTTAATATTCTCTGTAGACCTGCATGTTATGCTTCTTACTGTTCTGGTCTGATATCTTCCCTTCTGGGCATAGAACACAATCATAGCAACAAACGGCTCCCCTTCTTTCCTTTTTTTTGGTGTACCCTGGATGGCAGTGATTGTTACACACAGCAAGTGGCAAGACCTATCCCAAGAAAGTGAAGATTTTTGCCTTATTGATTTTTTTTAACAGATAATCAACATGCCTTGAATTGAAATAACTGCATAACATCCAAGAGAAAGAACAGAGAATGGAACTCTATTTTGTACCCTGCGAACTGCCATTGTCCATTCAATATATACTTCTCAAATTAATATCCAATTCCCCCACTGTGTTCCTATTCTAAGAATGCCTGCAAGACAGAAATCCTTTGCTCAAATGGCAATTTCAAGTTTTCCTCCGTGAGAGAGTTTGCATTTTGCAAACATAAATATTTTCCTGACTGGCAGTGCTGATCTCCTTCCCCCGAATCAAGGTGATTCCTAAAGTGTGGGAAAGGAAATTATTGTAGAAATCAAAACATGGATAGAAACATAGGTTTAAATGCAGTAGTTGTAAAGAGAGCAAAACACATTCCAAATAGGATCAGCATGGCAGTCAATTCATCAATCAAACCTTGTCAATTGAGTATGTATTTTTGAACATCAGTTTTTCTGACAGTTTCAAGAATATTACTATCTACTTTGCAGTATTATCTAGGGAGGTCGGAGAATTCCTCCACGGACCCCAGTGAGGCCAGATTCAAAAGAATCTGGCCTCTGAAGTCTGTGGAGGAACGGATTGCTTACCTCTGCCTCCCTGTGAAGTCCTCGCCGGCCAGATCCCCCCTGCCATCAGGTCTGGTGCACCAGCAATACGGCCACCATTGCCGTATGGCTGGCTGAGGCTGACGGTCTCTTTGCAGTCGTAAAGGTCTTAGATTAAGCTAAATGCAGCCGTAAATGGCTAGCTTATCGTGTGAAAAACCACAGATGCAAATGGCATAGCAGCAGACGCCATTTGTGGCCATAAAGCCCTTACTTTAAGCTAAATGCAGTCATTTACGGCTGCATTTAGCTTAATCTAAGATCTTTACGGCCGCAAATGGCGTAGCAGACGCCATTTGCATCTGGAGACAGCCTCAGCCAGCCATACAGCAATGGTGGCCATATCGCTGGTGCTCTGGAGCTGGCTGGTGGCTCCGCAGAATTGCCGCAGAGCGGAGCCAGCCGGCTAAGATTCTGGGGGGAGGGATGGGTCGCCTTCCTCCAGGGGCGGATTCCCGGCCAGAATGACAGGTAGGGAATCCGCACATCCCTAGTATTATCTAGCATCAACTGCCTTCTGGGAGGTCCAGCAGAGAGATGGAGAAAGGAGGGTAAGGAGGACCTCAGGGCCTGCTCCAGCTAGACTGCCCCCCTCTCCAGGGCCATGTACCATCAACTGCTCTCTGGAAAGAATCCCAGGAGAGAGAGGGAGAAAGGCAGATTAAGAAGACTTCAGGGTCTGCTCCAGCTGGACTTTCCCCTCGTTCCCTGGGCCAAATATCATGAACTACCCTCTGAGAAGACTCCGGGAGAGAGAGGGAGATAGGCAGGACAAGAAGGCCTAGGGCCTGCTCCAGCCCCTCCACAGGGTCATCTACCACCAACTCCTCTGTAAAAGAACTCCAGAAAGTAGATGAAGATGACACCAGACACCTTTTTCTGCTCCAGCTGGACTCTCCCAGCCCCAAAGGACATTGTCCACCAATTGTCTTGTGGGTTTTTCAAATTTCTAAATACATTTATTGTGATTTTATTATTTTTATGTTATTTTTAAGCCAGCTTGATAGTATTTATATCCTGAAAGGTGGCATATAAATAATTGCTATAAATAAATTAAATAAATAAACAGTGTGAGGGTATTTGTTTCTATTTGCCACTCTGATCTCCTTGGAGGAAAGGTGGAATAAAAGATCTCATCAAACAAATAACCCATGAGTTCTTAAAAAGTTAGTTATTGCTTCATGATAATAACTATTGTTTTTTGTAATCATCCTATGTATCAGACCTGTGGATTATTTTCCTCTTTGTTGTTCTTGTAACACAAATGCTAAAAAATACTGAGTCATCATTAGACAATATTTGGCCCACCAATTCACAAATATTTGTGACACATCAAATGCCCATTCCAAATTCCTATGCCAAGGTCAGTGCTTTAGAAGGCCTTCAACCAGCCAAGGGGGAGGGCATGGGATAGATGATCCTGGGATGATATTGGACCACTTTCCTCATCACCGTGGTTAGAACATACAGACAGCCAGATCCCGCCTGGCTAAATTTTCTGTGCCATGTGATGATCCTCTTGTTAACGGTGACCTCTTTGCCTGGCGATGCCTGGGGATCCATGTGTCCAGCTTTTATTCTAAAGATGGATTGGTTTGGAAAAGTGACCCAGTTGATAATGTCAAATCCAGCTGCTAATTCACCGTTGCTGTTAAAAAACACCGTCTCTCCAGCACTGTTGTTAAATGAGGTGCTCCTCAGAAAAGGGTGAAGCTACAAGGAATGAAGTTAAATCAGATTGCAACATTCTATGAAAAGGGGCAACAGCTGTGTCTTTCTGAAAACAGCATTTGTGGCATTTGATTTGTCTATTTAGCTATTCCGCAGCCAATGAACCTAAATAAAAGTGAACACTTTTGCCATTTGGCATAATATTCAAGGAGATTGGAATGGCATACACTATTATTTGTCTAAAGAGGAGAGATTAATATATCCTAGGGCTTCTACACAGCTGGATAGTTGAAGGCGTTGTCTTCATTGGCTCTGGTGGCTGGAATTATACATCACACCACATCTGTCTAGCTGGGGGCCGAAGGAAGGTGCTTTGCAATTAGAATTTGGACAGGAACAGGGGACAGATGTGTGTGTGTGTGTGTGTGTGTAGTCTCTCTCTCTCTCTCTCTCTCTCTCTCTCTCTGTGTATGTATGTATGTAGGTATAAAAAAAAATGGCCTGAACTATCCATTTGCCACAGAGCTCACTATCCTCATGGTTGGTTTTTGTCAGGGTTGGATCGGAGCCCATAGAGTCCCAAAGTAGTTCTGATTCTGAGGAAGAGATAGAAACCTTGGGAGAGGAACCCGCTTGATTTCCATAGGCGCAGTTGGAGGGAGAGCCCCTCCCGGCTCACATGCCTGAGAATGGCAGTGACCCTGGTGGGGAGAGGGAGGGGCAACTGGAGCTTCTAGACGCAAGGTGCTGGCACTGAGACAAATGGGAGGTTGCGGATGCTGAAAGGAGGTGCTCAGCCCACTTGGTGCGATGGCAACAGCTGCGCCCCGATACTCCACGGGAAAGGGGTGGACTCTCTGCTCCTAGCTCTTAAGTTCAGGGGTTTCCCGCCCTTCCCTCCCAAATGGAGATCAACTGTCTCTATAAGCTAGAATCCCCTGGTAGTCTGCTCCCTTAAGTTTTCCTCTTAGGCTCAGGCAATTAGCATCTGTAAGCATCATTAAGGTGAATGGAAATAAAGCCATGGAAAAGAGCCCTTTTGTCTGCATGTTGATTCTGGCTACTGGAGGATTTCAGAAGGCAGCAAGGGTGCTCCTGACAGTTTTCCACCTTTGGTATCACTCGTATTTAGTATCCTGCCACACCACACCTGGGACTAACTTGTCTGGATTTGCAGATTCAATGTGACTATACCATTTAGTCACCTTTTCCTGCCCCCCCCCCGCCTTTTAACAACTTGCCTGAAGAAGAAATCGGGGGATCTCAAAAGCGCGCGCACGCGCACACACACACACACACACACACGGTGATATTTTGGTTGGCCTATTTATGTATTTAATTAACTTATTTCATTTCTATGCCTCCCAATAGCTGAAGCTCTCTGGGCAGTTCACAAAAATTAAAACCACAAAGTACAACATAAAATAATACAAAATATGAAAGCTTAAAACTGCAATATAAGACTACAACCAGAATAAAACCTAGTAGCGATGCAGAGATTTAAAATACAGATTTAAAACACCAAAGCTAAAAGACTAGGAACCTAAAATGCCTGGGAGAATGAAAAGGTCTTCACCTGGCACTGAAAGGAGTACAATGTAGGTGCCAGGTGAATCTCTCCAGGGAGCTTATTCCACAGCCAGTGTGCCACAGCAGAAAAGCCACTCTTTCTGGTAGCCACCCCCCTCACTCCCTTTGGCAGGGGCTGCCAGAGAAGGACTCCTGAATATGATCTTAGGGTCTGGGCAGGCACATATGGGAAGAGACGATCCTTCAGATAACCTGGTCCCAAGCTGTTTATGGCTTTGAATGTAAACACCAGCACTTTGAATATGGCCCGGAGATGGACTGGCAGCGAGCGCAGCTGGAAAAGTACTGGTGTGATGTGATCTCATCGGCCAGTCCCTGTTAACAATCTCGCTGCCCTGTTTTGGACCAGCTGAAGTTTCCGGGCTGTTTTCAACGGCGTCCCCATGTATAACGCATTCCAGTCATCCAAATGAGAGGTTACTGGAGCATGGATAACTGTAGCTAGGCTATCTCTGTCTAGATAAGGGCTTAGTTGGTATATCAGCCTTACTTCATAAAACGTGATCTGTGCCACCAAGTCCACCTGTGCCTCTAGTGACAGTTCTGGCTCCAAGAGCACCTTATCCTTTAGGTGGAGTGCAACCCTCTCCAGAACAATTTGAATATCACCTAGCCGGGCAGATGAACCACCCACTAACAGTACCTCTATCTTATCCGGATTGGGTTTCACTTTATTGGCCCTCATCCATTCCATTACCATGCCCAGGCACTGGTTGAGAACAGCCACTGCCTCACCTGGGTTTGATGAGAAAGAGAGGTAGAGCTGGGTGTCTTCTGCATATTGATGGCGCCTCAGCCCACCCCTCCAGATAACCTCCCTCAGTGGTTTCATGTAGATGTTGAACAGCATGCGGGATAAAATAGAGCCCTGTGGCATCCCTGTGGCATATGCCTTGATACAGAGATTCTCTCAAACTACATTGTCAGTACATTGGCAACCACTGATCCTCGGTAGCACGCTGTGACGAGTTTGCACGGCACTTTGAGGATAAAGTCGCTCAGATTCGTCATGAATTGGACACCACCATTAATGCAGTTCCATTGGTAGAGGCGTTCAGAGCACCGTCTGGTCCAGTTTTATTGGATGAGTTTCAGTTACTGAGGCCTGAGGATGTGGACAAGGTGCTTGGCCAAGTCCGATCGGCCGCTTGTGTGCTTGACCCTTGCCCTTCATGGCTTATTAAATCAAACAAGGAGGGGATGTCTGGCTGGGTCCAGGAGGTTGTAAATTCCTCCTTGAGAGAGGGAGTGGTGCCTGCCGCTTTAAAAGAGGCAGTAATTAGACCACTCCTGAAAAAGCCTAACCTGGACCCAGAGGATGTTAACAATTATAGGCCAGTGGCCAACATCCCCTTCCTGGGCAAGGTGCTTGAGCGGGTGGTTGTAGGACAGCTCCAGGCACTCTTGAATGAAACGGATTATCTAGATCCATTTCAATCGGGCTTCAGGCCTGGTTTTGGAACGGAAACTGCCTTGGTCGCCCTGTGGGATGACCTCTGCCGGGAGAGAGACAGGGGGAGTACGACCCTGTTGATTCTCCTGGACCTCTCAGCGGCTTTCGATATCATCGACCATGGTATCCTTCTGGATAGGTTGTCTGGGTTAGGAGTTGGAGGCACTGCACTACAGTGGTTCCGCTCCTACTTGGATGGCTGATTCCAGAAGGTGGTGCTCTGTGCCCTGGCAATTATTGCTCTGTGCCCTGGCAATTGTGCCATGGGGTTCCACAGGGCTCTATTTTATCCCCCATGCTGTTTAACATCTACATGAAACTGCTGGGGGAGGTTATCCGGAGGTGTGGGCTGAGGTGCCAGCAATATGCGGATGACACCCAGCTCTACCTCTCTTTCTCATCAAACCCAGGTGAGGCAGTGGCTGTTCTGAATCAGTGCCTGGGCACGGTAATGGACTGGATGAGGGCCAAGAAACTGAAACTCAATCTAGACAAGACGGAGGTACTGTTAGTGGGTGGTTCATCTGCCCAGCTAGGTGATATTCAACCTGTTCTGGAGGGGGTTGCACTCCCCCTAAAGGATCAGGTTCGTAGTTTGGGGGTGCTCTTGGATCCAGAACTGTCACTTGAGGCACAGGTGAACTCAGTGGCATGGAGCACTTTTTATCAGTTTAGGCTGGTATACGAACTACGTCCTTATCTGGACAGAGATAGCCTAGCTACAGTTATCCATGCTCTGATAACTTCTCGTCTGGATTACTGCAATGCGTTATACGTGGGGCTGCCTTTGAAAATGGTCCGGAAACCTCAGCTGGTCCAAAATAGGGCAGCAAGATTGTTAACAGGGACTGGTCTGCGAGCTCATATTACGCCAGTACTTTTCCAGCTGCACTGGCTGCCAGTCCATTTCCGGGCCCGATTCAAAGTGCTGGTGTTAACATTCAAAGCCCTTAACGGCTTGGGGCCAGGTTACCTGAAGGATCGCCTCCTCCCATATGTGCCTGCCCGGACCTTAAGATCATCGTCAGCGGCCCTTCTCCGCGTGAGCCCCTGCCAAAGGAAGTGAGGCGGGTGGCTACTAGGAGGAGGGCTTTTTCTGCTGTGGCACCCCAGTTCTGGAATGAGCTCCCTAGTGAGGGTCACCTGGCACCTACATTGTATTCCTTTCGGCGCCAGGTGAAGACGTTTTTATTTTCCCAGGCATTTTAGCATTTTAGCTTTCTAAATTTTTAGCTTTGTTGTTTTAAATCGGTATTTTAAACTCCTGCACTGCTGCTAGGTTTTACTGTGGTTGTATTGTTATATTGTGGTTTTAATGTTCTATATATTTTAAATTGTTTTATTGAGTGTTGTTTGGTTTTAATTTTTGTGAACTGCCAGAGAGCTTCGGCTATTGGGCGGTATAGAAATGAAATAAATAAATAAATAATAAAATAATGATCCCCTATCTACTGTGTATATAGTCAGATTTCTACTAAGTAAAAGTCGTAACCCTACATTTAACAGTTGACACCTCCTTATCTGGATTCCTTTCTAAACAGTAAAAGGGTACTAATGATCTATTTCTAACGGCCTGGTACGATTGTCTCTCATCTGGCAAACCTCAGAGCTGAGACATTATAATTACTCTTGGGTGAGAAGATCATGTGGGGTGGTATTAGGTATTGGAATCTCATTTTTAATTCCAGAATTCTCTTGGAGGCTTTTGACTATAGAATTTCCTGGTCGAGCAGCAGGAGTAAGATCATGCAAATATGACAGATTTTCTTGATCTGCCACACTGCATGGCATAGTTGCCAAGGAACAGAGCAACAATCCTCCAGCACCACCTTCTGGATTTGGCCATCCAATTAGATGTTGAACCACTGCCATGCAGTGCCTCAACTCACAACCCAGACAACCTATCTAGAAGGATACCATGGTCGATGGTATCGAAAGCTGCTGAGAGGTCTTGGAGAATCAAAGGGTTGCACTCCCCCTGTCTCTCTGCCAGCAAAGGTCATCCCTGGACCAGATGGTGCTCTGGACATGTCTCCTAATGGAACTGCAGTAATCGTGGTTCCCTATTCATGACAAATCTGAGCGAGTGTGATTCAAACTCATCGCAGTGTGCTAATGAAGGTTCTCTCCCTGGCCCAGAATGTAGCACAAACCACTTGGAAAAGCTCTGCTGGATGACACTGAGAAGACGCAATGCTGGTGGAAAATAACTCTTTGCCACCCTCACTGCCACAGAGTAGGCTCAGTGATGAGCTCTAACCTGTGTTCGATCAGACTCAGCACAAGTTTTCCTCCACCTGTGTTCTAGCTGTCTCCCCTCTTGCTTCAATGCCCTCAGCTCAGGTGTAGACCAAAGAGCTGGCTGTTCTATGCTCAGAGGGAAAGGGTGCTTTGGCACGATTGTGTAGACCGCTCAAGTCATCTTTGCATTCCACAGAGCAATCTGTGCTTCTACAGGAGCACCAGCCATACCAGCAGGAAAATCCCCCAGGGCCCTTTGGAATACATCCATTAGTTTCTGGGGGTGGACCATTTTAATAGGTCCTCCACCCTTGCAGAGGGGAAAGGCCACTGAGAGTCTAAACCCCAATAGGAAGTGATGTGACCATGACAAGGGCATAGATGTTGATTCCCCCACTTTCAGATCACTATCCTCCTGCCCAGTTGAGAAAACCAGGTCAAGCGTGTGCCTTTTTACATGTGTTGGGCCAATGACATGTTGAGACAGACCCATGGTTGTCATGGAAGCCATGAAGTCCTAAGC
Organism: Heloderma suspectum; assembly: GCF_057233095.1. NCBI lineage: Eukaryota > Metazoa > Chordata > Lepidosauria > Squamata > Helodermatidae > Heloderma > Heloderma suspectum. The sequence goes on along the minus strand of NC_139463.1, from coordinate 85,962,306 downwards.
CACTCCAGATACAGCAGCTTTGGCATGGAAGTTGAGATTCCCCAGAAACATCATCCTAGGGGCCCTCAACACCAAATCCGAGACCACCTCTGTCAGCTCAAGCAGGCAGTCTGATGGGCAGTGGGATGGACAGTACACCAGAAGAATCCCTAAACTGTCCCAGGTACCCATCCTAAGATCCACACAACTTGAATTAATAGGTAGCCTGGCAAGAGAGATCAAATTTCTATAGATCATGGCAACCACCCTCCGAGTCAGTGTTGGTGCTGCACTGAGTACCCAAGAGGACCCAGCTGGGAGAGAGTATGCCCTCCCAGTTCACCCAGTTTCTCTCTGTGATCCACCAGCAAAAGTGGCCTGTGTACTTTGACCAGGATGGAAAACACTCCTGAGAACAGCTGGAATCTATAACCCTCAAAATGAATGCTGCAACATTGCTCCCTCCTTCTTCCCAGCATAACCAGGGGGAAACAGAGCCCTCCTGCAACCATCACGTAAGGGCCCGAAGCCCGAGTCGAAGCGGTCTGCTTCGGGCCACTTTGTGCCCCTTCCGAGGTGAAGCAGAGGGGACACGAAGCGGCCCGGAGTGGGTTGGGGGCTTGGCATGTTTCAGCCCAGCCTACCCCCGGCGCCTCCAGCTCCTTACCTGAGTCACCTTCTCCTTGCTGTTGCTGTATCACTGCCGCCTCTGCTGTGCTGCCGCCGCCTCTGCCGCGCCTGTGCCTCTGCCACGCCCCCTCCTCCTGAGGCCTGGAGGAAGTTGCCTTTTAAAAATGGTGACTCCCTGCAAGAAGAGTTGCCATGTGTCCAGGCCTCAGGAGGCAGTGGTGAAGGTGATGGCGGCCAAGGCGGTGCAATGGAGAAGGTGGCAGTGGCAGCAGAGGAGGAGGAAGCCCAGGTAAAGAGCTGGGCGGTTGCGTGGGGACGTCGGGGAGAATCTGCTTCTGGTTTGGGGCCGAGGTGTGTCAGGCCCCCCCCTGACTCTGCCTGAGTTGGATCGGGACACTGTCAGGAATGCCCCTGTTGCCCACTGAATCCTCCAATAGCCAGAATCAACACTCAAACAAAAGGGCTGCTTTCCAAGCCTTTAATTCCATTCAACCTAATGAAGCTTACAGATGCGAATTGCCTGAGACTCAGGGGAAATACAAAGGAGCAGCTAACTAGGGGTATCTAAGAGTTAGGACAGCAGTTGATCTCCATTTGGGAAAAAGCGCGACAACTCTCTGAACTTAAGGAGTGGGAGGGGAAGATCTCCTCCTCTCCTGTGTGGCCTTGGGGAGCAGCTGTTGACGTCAAGCCAATCGGGCTGAGCACCTAAGCTCGGCTCCCGCAACATCTTACTTGCGCCTGCGCCTGCACCTCACGTCTAAAAGCTCAAATTGTCCCTCCCATTCCATGCCTGGGTCACTGTCTGACCATCCTTTCCATAATGCCTGTCACAGGAGCCATAGAGAGAGAGTGTGTACAGTGAAGGAAAGAGGCAAAAGACATAATACTGATATGAGTCTTTATTTCATACACTTCCTCTCTTCTTATGGTGGAGGACTAAGGATTGGGAGACAGAGCTGGGGGCTCCGACAGGCTTGTAGTGGGAGGAGAGTGGGAGGTGCCATTCCTGACATATAGGACAAACTGTGGCTAATCAGCCATTGCCACAAGCTTTTGTCTGTGTTCTGCAGATGTTCCTCTCAGGAGGTGCTCTGACCTCTCTCCTTCCTGCCACAAGTAGACCTGGCCTCTGGGCTGGAAGTCCTTAAATTCCCCCACCACGAGGGGGTAGAGATCAGGGGAACAAGTCTGCCAGCCTCCCTTGGAAGGGGGTCAGGCCTTCCCCATTGCTACATCACAGTAGTAGATTGGGCCTATGAGAGAGAGGAAGAGGGACAGTTGGGATGATGCCACTTCTCCAGGGGTAGACCTGGCCTCTGAGGGGCTGCTGAGCTGGCTCCCATCTCTGCAGGCAGATTTGGCCTCTGACTTCTGGCTGCCTGGGACTGAAAACCTTAATGCCCCTGACACAGTGTCATTTTGTTTTTCCTCTTTTGTCATGTTGTCTTCCCTATATTTCCATATATCTACATGTATTTCCCTTAAATAGTTATATTTATACCTTACTTTTAATACCTTATCACTTTTATTAATTTCTCTCTCATTTCTTAAATCCACCTTTACTTGATGTGTGTCAATAAAGGGTGCTTCCCTCTATAACTTCTCTCCCTGCTCCTAGTAGATAACCTTGTAGACTTCAGATGCCACAATGAACTCTTCATCTCATGTTGAAATGTAACAAATGTGGTGAAGAATGAAATGGATGTATGCAAAACTTGACCCTGAATGCAACTTAAAATGTAAATATCCTGAATGTACCCCATTCCCCAAAATGTTTAAGTGTCAATGGAGAACATCATGAAATGTGAAAAGCTTAAAGTGTCAACGATTCTGTGTGATATCCATATGAAACATTGTAGCTCAGGTCAGGAAAGGGGGAGAGTGTGAATGGAGAATGAATGGTTTATTACAGGAAGGCCTAATGAGGGTGCTTTGGCATGTGCTGAAGATTGCTAGAGTATCAGTTACAAAAGATGGAGATGGGCCAATTCAGAAGGGGGTCAGCGGATGTTTTAATAACAAAGGACAGTGCTTTATGACGATGGAAACAACCTTGAGAGGTGTTGGGAATCAGAAGAATGTGTCGGTCTGTCAGTAGACAAGCATCAATATTGGAATTTCGGACATGATGTATTATCAACAAAGAACCCCTCTTTAATGCCATAGGCCCCAACGAAGGAACAAGACTATAAAACCCCGGAGTTAGCCAGTGTTCAGGAGGGGCGTGGTTGCATCTGGATCATTGCATATGGACATACCAACAGTACCCTCAATCTATGGGACAGGTATTAAGTGCTCTGGCCAAGTGCTTCATCACGTGCGGTAATAGGATTTTACCATCCAGGGCATATATAGAGCGCAGTTATCTGTGTACATACAGACAGCAGGTTCTGGCTTGAACCTGGCTGAAACTCTATGCCTGTAACACCATCAGCAAGTTCTGGCATGAGCTTGGCTGCAGGGAAGCTGTGTAGCAAACAGGGACTAACTGTATATTTAGTTATTTAAGGCACCACGTTTGGGTAAGTAAGTTGTGACCAAGGAGTGTAGAGTTCCTTGAGGTACTTGCTAGGTTGTGATTAAGGAGCATGTAATTCCTTGAGGTATTTATAACTAAATTTGTAACCAGGGAGCCTGCAACTCTCTGACAGTCTTGTGGCATAAGTTTGTAACCAGGGAGCGTGTAACTCCTTGAGTATGTTGTGTTTTCTTTGTTCATTTTGGGATTTGTGTTTGTTTACTTGACGACTTTCGTTCACTAAACCCTTAACTTCTTTTTAAATGTTCTGAGTATATATCTTACCTCCATACTCCATAAGGTTCTGTGTGATTCTCACTAGGGGTGAACGAAAGTCACTTACCTTTTCTCGCAGCTTGTTCGCGGTGGGGGGGAGTTCAGGCCGGGGGGGGAGGCTTCCTGCCTCGCCCGGCCGAAATTCAGGCCGGGGGGGGAGGCTTCCCGCCTCGCCCGGCCGAAATTCAGGCCGGGGAGGAGGCTTCCCGCCTCGCCCGGCCGCGAACACGAAAGTAAAAAAAAAAAAAAACAACGTCCCCTGATAGGCTACGTGACGATTCACGTAGCCTATCACGGCTAGATCTGGAAAGTCAGCCGTGATAGGCTACGTGAATCGTCATGTAGCCTATCACGGGTAACTTAAAAAAAAAAAAAAAAAAGCGCGTACGCGAATGGCGGCCCCCATAGGGAGCCGCCATTCGCGTTCCTTATTTAGTCGCCGTAGTCTACGTAAACATTGACATAGACTACAGCGACCAAATAAGGAAGGGGAATGGCGGCTCCCTATGGGGGCCGCCATTCGCGTACGCGCTTTTTTTTTTAAAGTCACCCGTGATAGGCTACATGACGATTCACGTAGCCTATCACGGCTGACTTTGCAAATCTTGCCGTGATAGGCTACGTGACGATTCACGTAGCCTATCACGGCTGACTTTCCAGATCCAGAATCAGGGGACGTGTTTTTTTTTTCTTTCATTGCAATGGCGGGGGCGGCAGCCGGTCGAACACCGGACGAACCGCCAGCTGGACCCGCCGCCGGGAGGGACATTCAGGGAAGGTAAGTCCCGTCCCGGGGGGGGTGCGGGGGGCGGGGGGGGTGCGGAGGATTTCTCCCCGAAACTTGTTCGGGGGGCCGAACACGTTGGCGCTCGGCCCCCCGAAGTTTCGGGGAGAAATTCTCCGCCATCCCTAATTCTCACAGTCTGATCAACTGGGAAAATCACAAAATTAAAGGAGTGCATATCACTCCCATCCTTTCAACGCCCCAACAACCCTACACCTGCTTTCCTGCCCTTATTTCTCCCTCTTTGACTGATCCACCCTCCTGACCCTTGGTCGGGGTTTTGTATGTCACACAGGCACCGCCTTGCTCTCTATTGACATTCAGCTAACACGAGCTTTTCCATTTGTGGGTTGTCATGCTGGAGGGAAGACCCATATGGGCCCTCTCTGTGTCCATGCTGCACCCCAGGTGGGTTCAGAGGTGCTCCTCATGCAAGGGGCTTCTGGCCCGTGCTGGTGGCTGATGTCCCCCTCTCTCCCTGCTTCGCATTCTGGGGAAAATGTGGCTGCTAATTGGTGGCTGCCTGTCATGCCTTCCCCTGATGCCATGGTCTCAGCGGAAGAACCTGATGTAGGGCCTAGTTAAGGTATGGGATGTCAGGGTGTTGGCAGGTTGTCTCTGCCTGTTTTCACAGTTGGGGAGGCCGCTACTCTTGCTCAACTACAGCCAGATCTAGTCTGGGAAGAAGCAGGCAAGTTTTCTTTTTATTAGCTGCTCCTTAAGGTTTTGTTCAGGCCTTATTACAATTATGTAACATTTGGGACAAAAGATACACATTAGTAGTCCAGCACTAGAAGCCAGGATGGAGAAAACCTCCACAGCCACCATGTATTTCCCCTTTGTGCCTAGGTAAGTTGGGACAAATGAGACCCACACACTGCAAAACAGCAATAAGCTGAAAGTGATGAACTTGGCTTCATTGAAAGTGCTGGGCAAGCGCCTAGCAAAGAAAGCCACAACGAAACTCGTAAGAGCCATGAATCCCATGTACCCAAGAACACAGTAAAACATGATGGGCGACCCTTCATTGCATTCTACCACGGTTTCCTCAGGCAGAGAATGAGTGTCCACATCTGGGAATGGAGGAGCAATACAGAGCCACACACCACAAATCCCGACTTGAATAAAGGACCCGGAAAGAACAACAGCATTTGCCAGTCTCTTCCCCACCCATTTCCTCATCCTGCTCCCCGGTTTGGTGGCCATGAAAGCCAGAACTACCATGATGGTTTTTGCCAGCATGGAAGAAATAGCCATTGAGAAGGTGATGCCAAAAGACGTTTGTCGTAGACAGCAAGTCACAGTGTGTGGTTGACCAATGAAAAGCAGAGAGCAGAGGAAGCAGAGGAAAAGAGAGATGAGCAGAGAATAGGTGAGGTTCCGGTTGTTGGCTCTGATGATCGGGGTGTTCCTGTGTTTAATGAAGATTCCTATCACCAAAGCTGTGATCAGAGAGAAAAAGAGAGCCAGGAAAACGAAAGCGATTCCCAAAGGTTCTTGATAAGACAGGAAGTTTGGCATCTTAGGAAGGCAGTGATTGTGGTCCTTGTTTGGATATTGATCTTCTGGGCATTTGAAACAGTCATCCATGTCTGAAAAATAGAGCAGGTGCTACTGCAGTCATTCAGAGATATCACAAACATGTAAGGGTGGAGGTAGCTGGAGGGTGTCTTTGGCCCCCTTATTTCACCTGGGGCTCCTGATTCAGGCTGTTTCATCTCCCTCCCATCCAGGTGATATATAAATCTTGGGCCTGGGCAAAGGCACGAGTCCAAGGGCGAAAGCGCAAGGGCTCCTATCCCACGGCTCTCAGCAGAGGCGAGAAGCCAGAGAGAGGCAGGACAGAAGACACAGTGGGAGACTGGTCTTAGTTTCATAAACCCACTACTAACACTGACAGTAGCAGTTATCTGCACATGTGCTCAGTGCATGTACGAGGTGTACACTTTTCAGAAGTAAAAGCTCGGAGTCCTAGGCTATGTGTCCATGACCACATCTTACTGTAGAGCCAAGGTGTTGTTGTCTATATGCCATGCTTTTAGAAGAGATTCCTGCAGTTACTGTGATAGTTACTGCTCGCTGGCTGAAGACATCATCATCAAAAAATGTTCAGCTCTGTAAGCAGTGGAGAAGATTGGAAGCCCAAAGGATTCGAATCATCTAGAGGCTGATAGTGGAATATTATCTTTTTATCTACTGTAAGATTTCCTGGAGAAGTACGATGGGAATGGAAGACCAAACTCCCAGTGAAATCCAACTAGTCGCATGCAAAACCCCGCAGCTGTGGGGATGCACGCTCCCATCTGCTTTCAAAGGCACATCAGGCAGTTCAGTGGGACCCAGATGAGCACTGCAATGTGGATGCAAATGGAATTCAGATGTGCCTGTGTAACCACCTTTGCTGCACACGCTAAACTCCCTAAATGGCTTTCTTTCCTGGATCATGGCAAATCCTGGGATGAGGACCAGGGGAAGAAAGTGTTAGGATCTGGTAAGTAGTACTTAATTTGGAAGAGTGAATGAACAAAAGGATCATGTTAAATGGAAGCTGCCAGGGGTGGGGGGTGGGGAGTGGAGGAGGGCCTCCCTTGGATAAAACACTAATGCCCCAGAGCCTGTGGGACAGGGTAGAACTTTTCATACTCCATGACTTTCTTTTAGTATAATGTTGTTCACCCTTAAACACCCCATTATCATTAATATTGGCAGCCTTTCAAAGTGGGATACCAGGTTCACTCCTTTCCCCCTACGCCTCTTGCAAAATTTAATCTGTTTACTTCCCACATTCCTTACACTCTGCGAGGAGGTCAGAGTATCTTACATATGATTCCAGGTAATCTCCCATTCAGCAGCACAACGGCATCATCAATCTTCAGGCCATTATATGCATTCATCTTTTGCTCTGTGTACAGCTTTGAAGATCTACCCATGTGGGTGTGTTATTTGTGAAATAAGTTGCTTTTTCAAGTCATCCCTATTATTTTTTAAGCTTCCCAAGAAGAGGTGATGCGAACCCATGTGAAGAAATTTTACATGGCCTTAATATACTCCAGACTGTAGCATGTTGTATCTCTTACCCTTCGAGTCTGCAATCTTCCCTTCTGAGCATGGTGCACAATCGTAGCAACAGAATGGCTCCCCTTCTTTCTTTTGCTTGCTGTACCCTGGACGGCAATGGTCGTTACAAACAGCAAGTGGCAAGACCTATCCACAGAAAGTGGGCATTCTGTATGTGCTCCATTTTTGTGCTCTTGTCTTTTCTCCATATGATTAACATGTCTTGCATTGAAATAATTGCCTAATAGTCTTAAAAAAGAACATGGTATGGAACTCCATTTTGTACCCCATGAACTGCCATTGTCCAGTCAATAATCATTTCTCAAATTAGTATGTAGTAGTCCAACGGTGTTACTATTTTAATGGTGCGTGCAAGCAAGAAATCTTGCCTGCAATGGTGCCTGCAAGCAAGATTACAAAATTTATTAAACCAAAGAAGAGATATTATCATAATGAACAATGGAGAGAAATGGGTCTGGCCCTTTTTCAGAAAAATTCCTAGGAAGTTTTAGTCCTTAGTGTCTAAGATGGAAGTGAGGTCGGTCCCAGTTTTTGATGGCTATATTTGCATGTCCAAATGGAAAAGTCATTTTAGGGAGGTGTTTAATGATCCGACCACTCAAGGAATGGATTCAAAAGTTGGCTTTGACTCTAACTGCAGCCGTCATTGGGATTGTGTTATGATAGATGAAGCCAAAGCATTGATGTTAAGTCTACAGAAAGGGAAGGCTCCTGCTGGAAATGGCTTCCCCCCAGAATTATTTCTCTCTTTTCCAGATTGCTGGGCACCTATACTTGCAACTCTGTTCTCCCTTACAGATCAATCTGGTGATCAATCCAGGTGGCTTTCAGTTGTGATGGTTCCCATCTATAAAAAGGGTCCTAAAGAAAGACTGAAGGCAAAAGGAGAAGGGGACAGCAGAGGATGAGATGGCTAGATAGCATCACCGATGCAATGAATATGAACTTGAGCACGCTCTGGTAGATTGCGCAGGACAGGAAGGCCTGGCGTGCTATGGTCCATGGGGTCACGAAGAGTCGGACACGACTGAACGACTGAACAACAACAAAGGACAACCCAGCAAATTATAGACCCATTAGTCTTTCTGATGTGGCAGGGAAAAGTTATGCCAGACATCTCTTAGAGAAACTGGAGGATTGGGTTGAGGAAAAGGCTTTGCTTGCTCTAGAGCAGGCTGGATTCCATGCAGGGTGATCAACACTTGATCATTGCCTCTTACTTAAACATATTATAGATAAATATTTGTTGGCTTTCACCAAACAGATTTTGGTAGCTTTCGTTGACTTAAAAGCTGCTTTTGATTCCATTTCATGGAAATGTCTGTGGATTAAGTTACAATCCTTGGGAACTGATGCATGTCGACTAAATTGTATTATGGGTCTATACTCAGTAGGGGTGTACGAAACCCCATTTACCTGGTTCTGCTGGGTTCTGCGGCGGGGGGGAGGCGATCCGGTCCTCCCTCTGGAATTCTTGACGGGGGGGGGAGGCAATCCGGTCCTCCCCCCTGGAATCTTGCCCGGCCGGCTCCGCTCCGCGGCCAGTCCATGAAGCCACCGGCCAGGCCAATCCTCAACAGGGCCTCCATCTGCTGCCGGGCTGCTGCGGACACAAATGGTGTCCTGTGTAGGGGATACCATTTGCCGATTTGCGTCCCTGTGCTAGGCCTTGATAGGCTATGTATATATTTATGTAGCCTATCACGGCTAAAGCAGGGATGCAAATGGCATCCCCTATGCCATTTGCGTCCCTGCTTTAGCAGTGATAGGCTATGTAAATATTTATGTAGCCTATCACGGCTAAAGCGGGGACGCAAATGGTGGCTGCTACGCCATTTGCGTCCCTGACTTTTGCCGTGATAGGCTACATAGATACTTACGTAGCCTATCATGGCGTAGTGGCTGCCATTTGCATCCCTGCTTTAGCCGTGATAGGCTACATAGTAGTCCGTTCCACCATGGCATCATTGGAGTCCGTGGCGGAATTCTTCAACATCGCTAATACTCAGAGACCTCTCTTAAAATTAGAGTAGGCCAAGAGGGTCATCTATCTAATATGGTGTCTGTTACAATAGGAGTTAGACAAGGATGCTTACTGGCTCCACTTCCTTTTAACCCTTTTTAAAACGATGTTGTAGGGTTTTTAAAAGGGGATTGTTATTTTCCAGTTAAAGTTGGTCACAACAAGATTTCTATCCTTCTTAACGCAGACGATACCATCCATATATCTCATGGTCAGGTAGGATTGTGAAGACTGCTAAGGCAGTTTAGTCACTATTGTAGAAATGAACAGCTTTCTATTAATTACAGTAAAACTGAGATACTGGTGTTTGGTAAATCAAGGCATGTTTACAATTGGAAAATGGGTGGGAACAGTTTAGAGTAAGTCCCCTCTTTTAAGTATCTTGGGGTCATATTCCAGCAATCAGGGTCTTGGTCCCTCCAGATACAAACCAGTGCTGTGCTGGCTGATAAGATTCTTAGTGGGTTGTTATGCTTCCATCGGACTAACAGAGGTAAACTTGTGAATTTGGTGCTAGAACTTTATCGGGTTAAGAGTCCTGCCACAAATACTATATGGGGCCCCATTGTGAGCAGTGGTTAAATTAGATCCAATTGAAAAAGCCCAAAATAAAGTTTTGCACAGACTCCTTTCTGTCCTAGTTTCTACTAAATTGGTAATAATCCATGCTGAATTAGGACTGATGTCAATAAAAGCAGAAGCCTTTAAATTAGCCTTGTTCTTTTGACTAAACGTGTTATTTAAGCAGACGTCTGACTTTGTATTGACTGCCGTTGAGGAAATGGGCTCCAATTCTCGGAGATAAAAGATTCTCTTCATTATTGCAAACATGGCATTTTCCATACCCTTCTTACTGACACTGAGTTATGATAGAGCAAAGTCATTACTACTGCAACGCCTTAAAGAGATGCAGTTAGGGATGGCGGAGAATTCCGCCACGGAGTCCATGGTGGAACAGACCACCCCACCTCGCCATCCAGTGAAGTCTGACCTGGCCAAATCCTACCTGGCAGGCTGGTACCGCTGGCTCCAGCTCCGGCTGGGTTCATCTGCAGCCGGTCTTTGGACGCGAATGGCGTCCGGCCTAGCGGACGCCATTTGCGTCCCTTTCCCTTTTGTGATATGCTACATAAAGCTTTATGTAGCCTATCACGGAAGGGGAAGGGACGCAAATGGCATGCACTACACCATTTGCATCCCTTCCCTTGATAGGCTATGTAAAGCTTTATGTAGCCTATCACGGAAGGGGAAGGGACGCAAATGGCCTTCGTGAGGCCGGATGCCATTCGCATCTGGAGACCGGCTGCGTCCGGATGTCCGTGGCGGAACAGAGCACTCCCACCCACCACCCTGTGAAATTTTCTCGGGACGGATCCTACCTGGCATTGGCCAGTCTGGTCCATCTGCTGCCCCGGTCTGCGGCCGCGAATGGCTGCCCGGTCTGCGGCCGCCATTTCCCCCCTACTTTAGCCGTGATAGGCTATGTAAATATATATGTAGCCTATCACAGCTAACGCAGGGATGCAAATGGCATCTGCTATGCCGTACGCAGTTTGCGACTGCAGCCCGGCAGCAGTCAGAAGTGAGGCTGTGGATGGGCCCGGCTGGCGGCTCTGTGGAGTCGCTGCGGAGCGGAGCCGGCTGGGGAGGATTCCAGGGGGGATTAATGGATTGCCTCCCCCCCCAGAGGATGCCCTGGAATGGAACCAGGTAAGTGATCCGCCCACCCCTAGTTTTTTATTAAATGATTTTAACAAATATGTAACTTTCAGAACTGCTAAATTTCTTGTACTGGTCCTGCACTCGCGTGAAAAGGCCAAGGGGATGGATGTGATACATCTGTGTGACGTTGTATAATGGCTGGCTGCTAATTACACTAAACTTTTGCTTGCTTGTTTGCTTGCTTGCTTGCATGAGTTTATCATGTGGCACCATATTCTCCCTCCCCTTCCAGTTTCCTTTAGAGAGACCGTTTGCATTCTGCAAACATCGATATTTACCAGACTGCCATTGCAATCGTCCTCCCCCATTTCAATATGAGTCCTAAAGGACAGGATAGGAAATTATTCTAGAAATTAAAACATGACCATTTAAATGCCCTAGCCGAGAGGAAAAGTGGTTGAAATATGGTAGGTGTAAAGGAATTGACATGCTATTGAAATGACCAGTCAGATATTGTCTATCAACCACCTGTCAGTTGAGAGATGTCAAATTTTTGTCAAATACAGAAGTCACTGCGTAGGTGACAGCATTGCATCCTGTAAAATTATGTTTTTGTGTCATTCATTACCTTAGTGAGGGTGTGTATGAGGGCATCTTGTCCCCTATCCCTGAAGCAGGCGGCAGCTAGCACCATAGCCAGGCTTCTCCCACTAGCAACCTGGTGTAATTGGAGGCATCTCCAGGCAAGACCACTGAGCGCAGGAGTAGGGAGGGGAGCATAACTAGGCTGTTATGTATGGAAATTCAAAGGTATGCAGAGCCGTACTGATTTTAAAAGCTTCACTGAGTCCGGGGGGGGGGGGCGGGGAAGGGTGGAGAGCAAGCCTCTTCCCTTCTCCACACCTACCATTTGATGACATTTGGTTCTACTCATCTGCCTGATACAAACTGATTTTTTTTTTTTTAATGTGTGCACTTCATTACTGGCTACTGTTTGCCTCGGGAGGAGCTAACCGGATTTCATGAAAATCTGCATTTAAACGGAACCACCCCAAAACCCGTTTCCATGTAGATTGGCTCCCAGGTTGAAATCCGTACTCAGACATGAAGCCCATTTAGTGACCTTGGGGCAGTTATACACTCTCCGTGTACCAGCATTGTTGTGAAGATAAAAGGGGTCTTGGTTGCATGTCTGTATGCTACCCTCAGCATCTTGCAGAGAAGGTGGAATAAAAATCTCACAACATGATAACCCTAATCCTAACCTTTTACAATGTTAATGGTACTGTTTCACAATAACAACCCTCTGTAATTGTACCAAATATCAAACCTGCTGATGATTATCTTTTCTGTTGTTCTTATAAAATGAATTATGTTAAAAAAAATACTTAGCCATCCTTTCACAATATCAACCACTAGTCAATTGACCAAATATTTTTTGACAATTCAGATGCCCAGGCCTGTTTCCAAATTCCTACACCCAGGTCTGTGGTTTCCAAAAGCTTTCAATTAGAAGGGAGGGAAGGATGTTCATGGGATAGTATTGGACCACTTTCCTCTTCAGCTTGGTTAGAACCTGCAGACTGCCAGATCCCACCTGGTTAAATTTTCTGTGCCATCTGATGATCTTCTTGTTAAGGGTCACTTCTTTGCCTGGAGAGGCCTGGGGATCCATGCGTCCAGCTGTTCTTCTAAGGATGGATTGGTTTGGGAAAGTGACCCAGTTGATAATGTCAAATCCAGCTTCTAATTCACCATTGCTGTTAAAAAACACCTTGTCTCCAGCACTGTTGTTAAATGAGGTGCTCCTCAGAAAAGGGTGAAGCTACAAGCAAATGAAGTAAAAGCAGACTGCATGACACTATGAAAAGGGACAACTAGTGTGGTGTGTGTATGTTGAAAGAATGTATGGAATTGGCTTTCTCTCTTGAGGGCAGTAGTAGTTCAAAGCAGGGGGAGGCAAACTGGTGCCTGTGGGCTCCCATGCACCCCTGCATAGCTTGCTTCGGGGCCATCAAAGTGCCGTACCCCCTTCCTCTTTTAAGGAAAAATTAACTGCATGTAAGAAAAGGAAGACATTATCTTACCGGCAGCTGGGATTGCTGTGAAAGAAGTTTCTGTTGGTGCTATTGTTAGGGATGCACGAATTCTGTAAAATCCGTTCCGTCTGTGTTTTGTGGATTGTAAGGCGCCTTTCGTTCCATTGCCCACCCATCGATGGAATTGGATTTTTTTCTTTCCAAATTTGCCCAAATTTGTAAGTGCACAAATCCACATCTGCACAAATTTGCACATGCAATTCCCCCCAAATGTGCATTTTCACACTTTAGCTTATGGGGGAAATGTGCATTTCTGGCTGTTTTTTTTTAAATTATTTTGTGTATTTTTCAATGACAAAATTTGCACAAAACTTGGGAATGTAAGAAAAACAAGCCTGCAAGTCTGTGGAATCCACCTGGCAGGGAAAAGCCAGTCCACTTCAGAATCCATGGGTGGGATTCATGAAAATCCAAACTCATTTGGTTCCATTGCAGATTTCTCTGACATCCCTAGCTGCTATTTAGTATGTTGTTAAGCATGCTGGGGCTCAGACCACACCCCTGCCTTTTATTCAGCCTTTGGGGCAGACTACTTGTCCTTTGTCATGCCTCTTGTAGAAGCCATTTTGTAGTGGTGTCCTGGACAGTTCATCAAGTTGCCAAATGTTTCCATGGCCAGATAAGGTTGCCTACCCAGCTTTAAAATCAGGTATTCTAGAGCTAGTAAACTGAAAATAGACAGTTCTGCCATTTGGTATAATATTAAAATAAGATATTAATATCTCTCTTGGCTTCAATTTAGCTTAAGAGTTGAAGTGGTGGCTTAAGGGCCTTCGGTAGCTGGAATTATAAATGGCTGCTCCCAGTGACCTCATCCTGGTGGAGTTGAAAACTCCTAGAAGTGGTTCAATTATAGAGAAACACAGCTGCCTGGGTCTCTGACCTCTCCTTGGGGGTGTGGCTGTGGGGACTGTCATGATGAGTCCCTGATCTTCAGAATTTGCCACTACACCACTGCGCTCTACAAGCTATAGCAGGCACCCATCCCCCACAAAAGGCACACCTCACGGCACGAAAATCTGAGTTCTTTCACATTTTAAATAACAGATGTGACCTCACGCTTGCATGACCAAACAGCAAGAGGTACACAAAAACACATACGTGTTGAGAATGGCAGTTCCTGCTGGCAAACAAAAAAGTGGAGTATGGTACCTGCTAGAGCCACACTAATTACAAAAGGGGAATACGAGGTGTGAATGCATATTCAGTGAGGTAGATGAGGTTCATAAGGACCTTACTTGTGAAAAAAGGACTCACACGCTACCTGTATTCTCCTACTGGTGCTGCTTATTCAGTACCTTCGATTACATAGCCCCATGTGATCAGGATGCCCAGTTCCATGGGTTTTTCTGCTGGGAGGACCCCTTGTGTGTGACCACCCGCTGAAGCACAGAGGTTCCTTTGTAGATGCCCATGCTCAGTGCTCGAATAAAGGGGAAATCAGGACAGGGCTGGGAAGCCATGTTAGGGCTTCCCTACGTATTAGTAATAGGGGATAAAGTCACTTTGTGTTTGCATGAATAGGAGGAGGATTGGCTCATGCAGAGAAATGGAAGGAAAGGAGCCCATTTATGAGGAAGGAGTTTGGCAACAATCGTGGGAAACAACTTATAGGGTGGATGACTCTAATACAAGAAAAGGGACAGGGAGGCAGGAGGACGTTTCAAAGAAAGGATATCTGTAGACATAAGTGCTTTCTCTAAGCAATGCTCTTGAACACATTAGCTGTCTCATATTAATACAGTTGGTTGCATTGGTGAGAGATATTACCTGCCACTGCCAGTGATGCAAATTTGGAAGGTCACACATTTCTCTTTGTTTGGGCCTGGATGAGCACATGGCATGTATGGCATGTGCCACAGCATGGACAGCATTGTAGATGCTGTAGCTTTGTCCAGTCATGGTCATTTCAAAAAATGGCCCAGGAAGGTGCTCCAACTTCTCCTCTCCATTGCAGCTTTCTCTGTTCTCCTCACCCAGATTAGAATCTGGAGAGGAACATTTGAATGCCTGCTCCCAGAAGACTCCAATAAAACCATCTCCTTTTGGACAGCGAGGGTTTAGGGTCTGAAGGAAATGTTGGAACTCCAATATCTCACTGGAGTGAATTGTGAAGGACAAGGAGCCATGGAAGACCTGAGAATCTGACCCCTGTTGAAATGTGTTTGATGTGAAAGCCCATTCAGTGGTCATAATCCACACCTTGCTTATACCTGTCACATCTACATCTGCTGTTACTCCCAGAAGTATTAATCCAGTTAAAGCAAACATAGTCTGGGTATGTGCGTTTATGATAATGACATTGGTCCGGTTTAGAAGAGATGCCATGTTCTCTACGTATTCCATTAGGTGTAAAAGATCATAGACAGAAGCCATGTGTTGTATTCTTTCAGTGAAAGCTGCACAGATGCCACTCTGGGAAAGCATTGGTGTCAATGTTTGCATGAAATGTATCCCTTTGTCATCATCCATTGCAATGATCCCAACCCATGTCCATTGGAAATGCAGTAGTAGCTGGACAATTCCAGTGTACTGATACTCTTCTTTGGGGACCATCCGGTAAATGGAAGGGAACTTGGTTTTATCATTCATTACTGGAAGGAGGAAGCAATATGTGACCTAAGCAAAAACAAAATAACATTTACTTTGGAGGCATAGACTGTGTAGGTTTGAGCTGTGCGGTCAACTGCTTGCTAAATTTTAATGAGTTTTCCCAGATACTGTTGATGAATTGCTTCTCAATAAGTGCTCCATCTTACTGTGTTCAGCAGCACAACGGGAATCATACTTTTACGGAGATGCTGTTGGGTAGAGGATTAGGCTGCTTTTCAGTATGGTAGTCTTCTTTGTCTACATATCCATAAAAAGACTTAATTCAGATATATGGTTCATAACTGACATGACTTCAAGGAGAGATTCTCACGCTATAACACCATGCTGTTTCCATGCTTGGTATCTTTTTTAAATAAGTGAGACCTCTCTGCTTTAAGTCAACAACAACAGCAACAACAACAGAAGCAGCAACACTTTAAAATACATATATAAATTACTATTGTGTCAGCCACACCATCAAAATGATGTACAATTTCCCTTCCCCCTCCCAAGCAGTTGCAATTCAGGGAAGGGGTGAATAATTTGTCAAACTGTGAGCTCTAACTTATGACCAAGTCTTACCTGTGGAATCTTGTAGGTGCCTATGATGTTGGCTATGTGGAAGGAGGTTTCAGAGTCAAGTCCCCCAATGACTGCTACCAGATTCTTCTGAATGCCACAGTTGTAGTTGGGAGCAGGCCTGTGCCGGGTGGACAGAAGAATCAGTGTGTTCTGATAAGTCAGCCTTGCATCAAAGTAGCTATCATAGATATGGAATCCCAAGGTGACATTGGGTAATATCTTGGGTGTGTCATTGATCTCCTTTACAGCAAATACCAAAGCCAGGACATGCTGGTAGTTCTTTGGCACTGAACTGAAATGACAGTTACACAATTTAGAAGCTGAATCTACTCTTTATGGCTCTCTTGAGTGTCTGCTTCAGGGCAAGTACCTGCCTCAGGTCAGCTGTGAACATCATTTTAGGATCAAGGTGTACATTACATCAACATTATACAGAGACAGGAGAGACATAATGTTTCAGAAATTGAAACAATGTACTGGGATATCATGTCACTTTAAACAAATCCACCTAATTGAAGTTCAACCATATAAATATGAGGATATGGCGTGGTGCCTGTGACTGATATGGTATAGTAGGGCGTGCCTGTGGTTGAGAAAACTAGAGAATATCAGGCACAGTGTCATTCAAAAACTAATATAGAAAGGGTAGTAACTGAGTGGATCCGAAAGAGAAGGATGCATGAGGTGATGAACTACGACCTCTGACCAGAGTGGTTTTCAGCCCAAACCTCATAGTTCTGTAGTGAAGTACACTGCTAATAAACGATTCACTCCAAGTTTCAAAGGTAGCAATGTTATGCTCCTGCATTTGTCAGGGCTGCTGAAGTACAATCTTGAACAGTTCACAGATGGTGACACGCTTGTTATGCTCCAGTTCCAGTGCCAAGGATCACTGCCTGAGCTCCGCATGTCCCTCCTGCCCAGCCACCCAGTGCACACACTATAACACACCGGAGAGTGACGTGCCCACCTCAGGCGGCACACTGCGAGGAGTGGCAGATGAGGGCTGGCTCCGCCCCCCTCTCCCAAAAGTTGCCTTTGCATTTCCGCTTGGAGCGGTTGGGGCTGTGGCGCTGCTACTGCTGTTCCTCCAGGCCTGTCCTTGACCTTGCTGCTGCTTTTTTTCACCCGGGCCTAGCACACCCTCACAGGTCGCTGCTCCTCGCCTGTGCTGCTCGCCCTGTAGGCAACCACTGGGTTGCCTCCTCCACTGCTAAATGTAGTATTTTGGCATCTTTATTTTTCTCAGTTGGCCAGACAGCTTTGGTTATTGGGCCTTTATGTATTACAGAAAGGTAATAAATATATATGTCAGGAGCACGCTAGCTGCCTCTTAAAGTCCCTTCCAATAGCCAACTCAAGACACAGACGAAAGGGATTCTTTCCAAGGCTTTATTCCTTTACAACTTAATGACTCTTTCAGATGCTAATTTTCAGCGACTGAGCAAGGAACTGCACTGGGGTAGCTAGCAGAGTAGCCTAAGCTCTGGCTAAGGCAGTTGGTCCCCATTTGAAGGAGTAGAGCGGGAAAACTCTGAACTTATGGGCTATGAAGAGGTCCTCCCTCTTACCCGTGGGTCCTCGGGACGTGACCGTTGTCGTAGCGCCAAGCAGGCACAGCGCCTCCTCTCGGTGCCCTCTATTGGCGCCTCTCCCTGCGTTGGCGCCGAGCGTCCACCAACACTCCATCCCCCGCTCTTTCACTGCCAGGGTCGCCAGCTCTCTCAGGAACGCAGGCAGGAGGAATCTCTCCCTGCAGCTGCACCTCTGAAAGACAAGCGGGCTCCTCTCCCAAAGGTTGTTGCTCTTCCTCAGAATCAGAACTGCTTTGGGGCTCTATGGGCTCAGTTTCCACCCTGACAATATAAATGCATTTGGATAATTCTTTTTTTTAAATTTATGTCAAAAAGCAGATAAATTGCTTTCTGAGTGTGGTATTCTTACAAATCGATAGAACTATCTCAAATGATATTTCATTACTTGTAACATGGCTTTGTGCATATGATGGAAAATATTTCCTTACATGGGCTCATCAAGTGGCTTGGTTTTAGGGCGTTCCATGAAAGCTATAAGGTCAGTGACGGAGAACAGCTGAGAGACCATCCCACCAATGACGAGGTCTCCCGGCTGATAGTATTCATGCACGGTAGGAAGGGGGTCATTCATGCTGCACAGATGATGGTGGGCCATGGACTCAGCATGAGGCAGCAGACACAGTAAAACCAGCAGCAATGTAAAGAAAACAGGCATCATGAGGGAACTCCTAAACCACAAATCTCCAACACAGAATCCATGATTTCCATCAAACTCATTGTCACCCTTCCTGCAGCCTGGTTGCATGACTCTACTTGCCACGTTTCCTTACTTTCATGACAGATTGATAAATGGCCTGTAAACTCTAAATGGGAAATACCAAAGAAGGATTGATGGAGTGCTGCATGTCCATAGTCCCTAACCCCAGTTCTGAACGTCACAAGGGTAATCTATATACATTTGCAAACTCGTTTATGTGATCAGGGTGGCCTCTGCGATCCATGTTGGCTTGGGAAAGACAAATTATTCACCACAGTCATTTGAGGTAATTACAAAGTGCACAATTACTTTCCCAAAGTATGTATATTTTTGTGTCATCGTGAAAGAAAATATGTTTTTCAGCAACTTAATTAGTGACGGGTGGAATCTTCTGTAAGTCCTTAGTGGTCACCAAGCCTAAGGAGCCAGGAAAAAATGAATTACTTTATTTGGGTCCTGTCATCATTCCTGACACTGAGATACACATACTGATATCCTATCATATAAGCACATGTAGGTTGCTGAAGGCTGAAGCTCAGTTGTGATTATATAGGATGCTTCTTAATTATGTTTTGACACATCTCCTAGTTGCCTGCCTGTCCATGGTTTATGTTTATAATTTATGGCCACACATCTAAAACTTTGGAGGACATGACTGTGTGGAGTGATTTAACTGGGTAGCCTTTTTTTAAATTAAAAAAATAGCATATGACTCTAGTCAAATTAAGAATTTGGGGGCTATGTATTTCATATCTTTGGTGTATTTGGGGCCCTGAGCAACCAGAGGTATCTTGGGATAAAAGGAAACACCCACTTATAGGTCAGTAACTGGTTAAGGAGCAGAAAACAAATATTAGAAATAAATGGACATTTTTCACAATGGTAGGATGTAAACAGTGGGGTGCCTCAAGGATCTGTACTGGGATTGGCACTTTTAAATTTGTTCATAAATGATCTGATTCTTGGTCAGGGTTTTGTATGTTACAGGGCCTTGTCATCTGCTGAAATTCAGCCGACACAAGCTTTTGCATGCATGTACCCTTGCTGGATGGGGACACCCATGTGAGCCCTCTCTGTGCTAATGCTGCCCCCCAGGTGGGTTCAGAGGTGTTCCTCCCACAAGCACCATCTTGTCCATGGTAATACATGATGTCTCCCTTTCTCCCATCTTCACATTCTGGGAAAAAATTGTGGTTGCTAATTAGTGACTTCCAAGAAGAGGTCTGTTGCTACTGCCACAAAACAGCATCCGTGTTTGGATGTCATGAGGTTAATTTCCTTCTCTGTGTGCTCAAACAAAAAGGTCAGAAGTTCAGGAAGCCAATGGATGACAGGGGCTTATAGATCTACAGAGCAAGGAAGGGAACAGGAGGTCCAGCTAAAGGTCAGAAGTCTTGCTTATCCTTTTCTGACTCTGACTCTGCCTTAGCCTTTTGGTGCTGAAAAGACAGCTCTGAAGGAAAAATAATTTTCTGTTCAGCAAAGAGGTCAGCTGAAGGAATTTAAGGCAAAGGTAAGCCCTCCTGATTGGTCAGAGTTACCAGAGCAGAGGCTAACTTTAACATATATAAACTGGAGCCCCGAAAAGGGATTGTTAGAAGAGAGAAGAAGTTGGAAGTCTGGATGGAATCAGATAAAGAAGGAAAGCTGAGTACTCTGACAGTAAGACATGGGAAGAACTTGGATAAAATAGGGACTATCCAGTTGGGATTGTAACAAAATCACAATGCTTGCCATGTGGAGTTTATATTAATGTCAATATGTTCTTGCTGTGTTCAGTAGAACTTATGTAAGCTAGCGTTAACTGTTTGATAGTGAGTGAGTGAAAGGTGGGAGGGGCTTGTGTGTGTCTCTGTGTGTGGAGACTAGGGGTGTATGGATTCCCCACCATCTGTTCTGGTGGGGAATCCGTGGGGGGAGGAAGAGATCCGTTCCTCCCCCCCAGAATCCTCCAGAGTGGCTCCTCTCTGTGAGGATTCCGGGCGGGGGGGGGGAACTGGCTTGAGGGCTGCTTACCTTCCCTCCTGCCAGACAGAGCCATTCGCCTCCTCCCTGTCCCTGCCAATTGCCATGTCTTTAAAAACAACAATAACAGGCGATCGGGAGGATGTGCCTGTAGACTTAGCTGCCAATAGAGTCATGAATCTTGCATCTAAGTCTATGTGTCCATAGGCTCATACGCAGGATTCACAGCTATATTCGGTGTATAAGTCTATAGGCACATCCTGCTGATTGCCATTTTTTATTTTTTAATATATATTTTTTAAAAATAATTTTTTAAAAAATAAATAAATAAAAATGGCATTTGGCAGGATGTGCCCATAGACTAGTGGAAACTGAGTTTATAAAAGGCAGGAGCAGACAATTAGTTGGTTGGATAGGGCCTTAGGGTCTCATTAAGCTACATCTAGATAGTGGGGCTGTGAGAATACAAGTTAGAAGGGGTAGAGTAGGCAGGGTAAGACTGAGAGCTGAGTAATTAATTATAAAATATAACATCTCTTGTATTAAATTAAGTTTAATCTGTTTGTTTTTAAATGATAAAATCCCACATTTTGTTCATCTTTCTGCACTACCAATAGGGTTCATATTTCCTGGGTACCTCTGTTGGCTGGGCAAAGGGAACCAGTTAGGCATATCAGGTGTCTCTTTTACTTGGTGAATTTAGGGGCTGAAGCCTGTGGGACAGTGAGGACAGCTGTCTCAAAGTCGAGGCAGATGGACCTGAGGGAGGGTTACCTCACAGAACAAGAAAAAGAAAGAAAGCTGCTAGGAAAGCTGAGAACTCTGACAGTAAAATATGGCTGGGGAGAACATGAATAAAATAGGGACAACCTTGCTTGGAATAGCTGGATATATTTAATCCTGGTTATTTTCTTATTCTTACGTTCTTATACTTTTGTTTTTATGGTTTATTGTATCCATCCCGTTATTGAAACATATTTAGAAATTTAATTTGTTAACTTATATTTTGTGGTCTCCTTTCTTTCTGGATTTCCCATCCCATGCCTAGCAACCAACTCCCACACGACCTTAAAGTGGTTTCAGGGGACCCAGAGGATTTTAAGGCTGTTTGATGGAGGCAGATAGGGAAAATAAAGATTTGGCAGCAGAAAAGTACCAGGAAGGGAAATGCAAAAGGAGTTGGGAGCACTGTTCTACTTCATCACCCTTCCAGTCATAGACCAGGGAGTTGCTGGTCACGTAACAGCCAGTGGTACTAAAATAATTACTTTTTAAGGTAAAAAGACCGCTGTGCTCGCTGCCAACAGTAAGCCCCTAAATATTTTGAGGATTTTTATAATTCCCAAAACCACCATCCATTTCATGCCTGGCCAATTATCAGCAAAATATTTCTAGTGGTAACTATCAACTTCACCTTAGCAGGAATTCTGCTTATTTCCTTCTGCTAGTGTATCGTTCCTTCCAGATTATGCACTACATTCCTTCACTCATTTTACTTACTTACTGTGACTTTGTTGTATGTAATCTATTAAATGTCTTTTGTTTAGTCATCTGTATGAGCACGTTATTACTAGCAAATATAGGTTTTATTCAGATCATAGTCACTTCATTAAATCTTTCTTTTTTCAATTGTTCGTTATTGCTGGGGGACTAAGATGTAATTAGACACCAGTGCTCAGAAGGTCAGACAACTTATCCTATCTAGATCCAAGAACCCCAAAACGGAGACAGCAGGATATATTCCTGCAATGTGTTATGAAAAGACAGACATGAGTGGATTTATATTGTTGTTGCAGAAAAGCAATTAATTTATTACACAAAGAAAGTGCAAAAGGTTTAGGAAGTGTAGAATTTTTCCTTCTTGCATTTGCATCCAGATTAACAAAATGGCTTTACAACACTAGAAGATCCTTACAACTCCTGTTAATTTCTTTTTATTAGCTGCTCCTTAAGGTTCAGTTCAGGCCTTACTACAATTATGTAACATTTGGGACAAAAGATACACACCAGTAGTCCAGCACTAGAAGCCAGGATGGAGAAAACCTCCACAGCCACCATGTATTTCCCCTTTGTGCCTAGGTAAGTTGGGACAAACGAGACCCACACACTGCAAAACAGCAATAAGCTGAAAGTGATGAACTTGGCTTCATTGAAAGTGCTGGGCAAGCGCCTAGCAAAGAAAGCCACAATGAAGCTTGTAAGAGCCATGAATCCCATGTACCCAAGAACACAGTAAAACATGATGGGCGACCCTTCATTACATTCTACTACAGTTTCCTCAGGCAGAGAATGAGTGTCCAAGTCTGGGAATGGAGGAGCAATACAGAGCCACACACCACAAATCCCAACTTGAATAAAGGACCCGGAAAGAACAACAGCATTTGCCAGTCTTGTCCCCACCCATTTTCTCATCCTGCTCCCTGGCTTGGTGGCCATGAAAGCCAGAACAACAGTGATAGTTTTTGCCAACACGGAAGAAACAGCCATGGAGAAGATGATGCCAAAAGAGGTTTGTCGTAGACAGCAAGTCACAGTGTGTGGTTGGCCAATGAAAAGCAGGGAGCAGAGGAAGCAGAGGAAGAGAGAGATGAGCAGAGAGTAGGTGAGGTTCCGGTTGTTGGCTCTGACGATGGGCGTGTTCCTGTGTTTAATGAAGATTCCTATCACCAAAGCTGTGATCAGAGAGAAAAAGAGAGCCAGGAAAACTAAAATGATTCCCAAAGATTCTTGATAAGACAGGAAGTTTGGCATTTTAGGAAGGCAGTGATTGTGATCCTTGTTTGGATACTGATCTTCTGGGCATTTGAAACAGTCATCCATGTCTGAAAAATGAAACAGGTGCCACTGAAGTCAGTCAAAGATATCACAAACATATCTCTCAGTCTTAATTTCTTATGTCTCGGTATGGAATACCCATAACATGGAACATTTATTTTTAAAGTATGCTGAAATGCGTCTATAGTCTAAACTAGCAATGGGTGAGAATATCATTAGGTTCACATATAAATACCTATAGGGCTTTTCTACGTGAGGCTTTTAAACTGCAATTTTGCCAAGGCTTCTGTTTCTAGATTCTCTGTAATCAGGTCCTTTGCAATCAGGTCCTTTACATGTGTTTATTTCTAGGATATTTCTTTCTCGTCCTTTCCTTATGTTCCATTTCATAAGCACTAGCTTGTGCTGTGGTATAGCAGAATTGTGCAATTATACTAGTCTTTATCCTGCCATTCACAAATAATACCAAAGTTTCCTTGTGAGAATCCCCCCCCCCCCACTAAAATTATTGCATAGCATGTGAGAGGCCCTGGAGGATGACGGTGTCATGTAAAGGACCCGCAAACTGCCATAAGTGAGTAATCATGAGTACATAATACATTCCTCATGTAGAAAGGCTTATAAACACTAACTGACCCCCACCTTTAGTAGGGGGGAAATACAACACACAAGCCCCCAGAAAAAAACAGAAGACGACTGGTGATAAATGGAATCTGGAAACATAAGGGGATACTGTGATGAAGACTGGAGGAAGAGATATTCAGGATCTGACTACTATTATTTAAATTAGAAGAATGTATGAAGCAAGGGAGAATGTTCAGTGGAGTCCAGGGGGTAGATCAGGGAGGGTTCCTACTGGATGAAACATCAGTGCCCTCAAATCAGGACTTTCCTTTAATATAAACTTGTTTACCGTTAATCATCCCCACAATAATTAATACTGGGTGTTTCTCGAGGATAGATATCAGTCCTCATCCCCACACAGCCATTGTCTCCTGTAAAATCTAGGTATGCTGTATTGAATTCATGTTTACCATACACTCTCCAAGGGGGTCAGAGCTTCTGACATATCCCAGGTAGTCTCCCATTCAGGTAATAAGTAGGGTCAGACCTGCTGGGCTTTAGCAGCACAACTGAATCATATGCCCTCAGACCATTCTCTGAATGCATCTTGAGCTCTGTGCACAGCAGGGAACATACAACCACATTGTTGTGTCATTTCTCTACCTTTGCAGCCGATTTCTATTTTTCTTTTAAGGTGCCCAGTAAGTGGTGATACAAACTGCAAACACAGACAACGTTACTTTACATTGTCTTAATATTTTTTGTAGACCTGCATGTTATGCCTCTTACCGTTCTGGTCTGATATCTTCCCTTCTGGGCATAGAACACAATCATAACAACAAAACGGCTCCCCTTCCTTCATTTTTTTGGTGTACCCTGGATGGCAGTGATCGTTACACACAGCAAGTGGTGAGACCTATTAAAAAAAAGTGGAGATTTTTGCCTTATTGTATTTTCTACAGATAATCAACGTGCCTTGAATTGAAATAATTGCATAATATTCATGAGAAATAACATAGAACTCCATTTTGTACCCTGTGAACCACGATTGTCCATTCAATATGTACTTCTCAAATTAATATCCAATTCCCCCATTGTGTTATTATTCTAAGGATGCCTGCAAGACAGAAATCCTTTGTTTAGATGGCATTGTCAAGTTCTTCTCCATGAGAGAGTTTACATTTTGCAAACATATTTTCCTGACTGGCAGTGCAAATCTTCTTTCCCTGAAATAAGGTGATTCCTAAAGTGTGGGAAAGGAAGTTATTGTATAAGTCAAAACATGAATAGAAACATAGGGTTGAATATGGTAGTTGGAAAGACAGCAGAACACATTCCAAATAGGATCAGCATGGCAGTCAATTCACCAATCAAACCTTGTCACTGAGTATGTATTTTTGAACATCAGTTTTTTTTCACAGTGCCCAGAATACGACTGTCTACTTTGCAGTATTATCTAGCATCAACTGCCTTCTGGGAGGTCCAGCAGATTGATGAAAAAAGGTGGGTAAGGAGGACCTTAGGGCCTGCTCCAGCTAGACTGCTCCCTCTCCAGGGCCATGTACCATCAACTGCTCTCTGGAAAGAATCCCAAGAGAGACAGAGGGAGTGAGGCAAGTTAAAAACACCTCAAGGTTTGCTCCAGCTGGACTTTCTCCTCCTCCTCAGAGCCATCTGTCATGAACTGCTTTCTGGGAAGGAAGAATTTTGGGGGAGAGAGGGAGAAAGGCAGGCCAAGAAGACTTAGGGAAGGTAGCTGAAGATGACACCAGACACCTGCCTCTGCTCTACATGGACTCTCCCTACCCCAAAGAACATTGTCCACCAATTGTCTTGTGGATTTTTTGAATTTTTCAAATATTTTTATTGTGATTTTATTAATTTCATGTTATTTTTAAGTCAGCTTGGTAGGATTTATATCCTGAAAGGTGGCATATAAGCAATTGCTATAAATAAATTAAATAAATAGTGTGAGGGTATTTGTTTCTATTTGCCACTCTGGTCTCCTTGGAGGAAAGGTGGAATAAAAAAATCTCATCAAACAAATAACCCATGAGTTCTTGTTTCACAATAACAATTAATGGTTTTGGTAATTATCCTAAGTATCAGACCTGTGGATTATTTTCTTCTTTGTTGTTCTTGTAACACAGATGCTTTAAAAATACTAAAAGTTCATTTGACAATATGTGGCCAATCAATTTACAAATATTTTTGACAAGTCCAATGCCCAAGCCAAATTCCAAATTCCTATGCCAGGGTCAGTGCTTTAGAAGGCTTTGAACCAGTAGGGGCAGGGTGCGGGGGATGGATGATCGTGGGATACTATTGGACCACGTTCCTCTTCAGTTTGATTAGAACATACAGACAGCCGGATCCCACCTGGCTAAATTTTCTGTGCCATGTGATGATGTTCTTGTTAACAGTGACCTCTTTGCCTGGTGATGTCTGGGGATCCATGTGTCCAACTTTTATTCTAATGATGGATTGGTTTGGAAAGGTGACCCAGTTGGTAATGTCAAATCCAGCTGCTAATTCACCGTTGCTGTTAAAAAACACCTTGTCTCCAGCACTGTTGTTAAATGAGGTGCTCCGCAGAAAAGGCTGAAGCTATAAGGAATGATGTTAAATCAGACTGCAACATGCTATGAAAAGGGGCAACAACTGTGCATTTCTGAAAAAAGCATTTGTGGCATTTGATTTGTCTGTCTCTTGAAGAGAGTCACACTTTCAATTTAGCTATTCCAGAGCCAATAAACCCTCTGAAAATGAACAGTTTTGCCATTTGGCATAATATTCAGGGAGATTGGAATGACACACACAATTATTTGTATAAAGCTGAGATATTAATATCTCCTTGGGCTTCTACACAGCCTGATAGTTGAAGGTGTTGGCTTAATCAGCTTTGGTGGCTCGAATTGTACATCACACCACACCTGTCTAGGTAGGGGCTGAAGGAAAGTGCTTTGCAATTAGAATTTGGATAGAAAGAGGGGACACACACACACTATATATAGGTATAGGTATAGATATAGATATAGATATAGATATAGATATAGATATAGATACACAATGGTCTGGACTATACTTTCCATTTGCCATAGAGCTCACTATCCCTGTGGTTGGTTTTCCAACTCTGGCATCACTCGTATTTAGTATCCTGCCACATCACACTTGGGACTAACTAGTCTGGATTTGGAGATTCGATGTGACTATACCATGTAGTCACCTTTTCCTGCCCCCCCCCGCCTTTTAACAACTTGCCTGAAGAAGAAATCTGGGGATCTCAAAAGCTTGCACACAGACACACACAAATTGGGTGATATTTTGGTTGGCCTATTTATTTATTTATTCATTTATTTTATTTTATTTTACTTATTTCATTTCTATGCTGCCCAATAGCCGAAGCTCTCTGGGCTGTTCACAAAAATGAAAACCACGAAGTATAACATAAAATAATATAAAATATGAAAGCTTAAAACTGCAATATAAGATTACAACCAGAATAAAATTTGTGTGCTGTTTGGTTTTAATTTGTGTGCTGCCTGGTTTTAATTTTTGTGAACCGCCCAGAGAGCTTCGGCTATTGGGTGGTATAGAAATGAAATAAATAAATAAATGAATAAATAAATAAAACCTAGCAGCAATGCAGAGATTTAAAATACAGATTTAAAACAGCAGAGCTAAAACACTAGAGTGCTAAAGTGCTGGGAAAATAAAAAGGTCTTCACCTGGTGCTGTAAGGAGTACAACGCAGGTGCCAAGTGAACCTCTTTAAGGAGCTCATTCCATGGCTGGGGTACCACCGCAGAAAAGCCCCTCTTCCTAGTAGCCACCTGCATCACTTTCTTTGGCAGGGGCTCCCAGAGAAGGATGCCTGAAGATGATCTTAGGGTATGGGCAGGTACATATGGGAGGAGGCAATCCTTCAGATAACCTGGCCACAAGCTGTTTATGGCTTTGAATGTAAACACCAGCACTTTGAATCTGGCCTGGAGATGGACTGGCAGTGAGCGCAGCTGGAAAAGTACTGGTGTAATGTGATCTTGTTGGCCAGTCCCTGTTAACAGTCTTGCTGCCCTGTTTTGGACCAGCTGAAGTTTCTGGACTGTTTTCAAAGGCAGCCCCATGTATAACGTATTGCAGTAATCCAAATGAGAAGATAGTAGAGCATGGATAACTGTAGCTAGGTTATCTCTGTCTAGATAAGGGCGTTGTTGGTATATCAACCAAAGCTCATAAAGTGTGCTCCATTTTATCAAGTCCACCTGTGCCTCAAGGGACAGTTCTGGCTCCAAGAGCACCCCCAAACTATAAACCTGATCCTTTGGGTGGAGTGCAACCCCCTCCAGAACAGGTTGAATATCACCTAGCCAGGCCGATGAACCACCCACTAATAGTACCTCGGTCTTGTCTGGATTGAGTTTCAGTTTATTGGCCCTCATCCAGTCCATTACTGTGCCCAGGGACTGATTCAGAACAGCCACTGCCTCACTTGCCTTTGAAGAAAAAGAGAGGTAGAGATGGGTGTCATCCGCATATTGATGGCACCTCAGCCCACCCCTCCAGATAACCTCCCCCAGATGTTGAACAGCATAGGGGATAAAATAGAGCCCCATCAGTACATTGGCAACCACTGATCACCTATCTACTGTGTATATAGTCAGATTTCTCTTACAACCAGATACCATCTAGAGCTGGTTCCGTATTTCACCCTGATATGGGTAATACCGAATTCTAGTTCTTAAGAAACACTCTCTCAGACAAGACTTGTCTTTTTGTCTTTTCTGACAAAGTATTAGCATAACAGTACTAAATACAAGAGTTTATGTATGCATAAATTCAAACACATAAAACACATAATTCTTAAACAAGGCTTCTAAGCAGAGTCAAGTACATTTGCTATTTCTCAATGATAATCAATATCAAGCTTCCCAGGTTGATTCCACAAGCAACACTTTAAGGGAAGCTGATTGATCCTAAATGATAGCTTCCACTGTTGTGTGTTCTGAGTCTCCTTTATATACTTTTTGGATGCTATAAAATATGTCCAATATTTTATATAAAATAATTTTTTATATAAAATATATTTTATATATATATAACTATTTTTATTACAGTTTATATTTCTTATACAAGAATTCCAAAGGTAACCTTTCTACTCTAAATTTTCATATGTCTAAACAAGATGATTAAATTTTTGAAGTTTCTTATTAAGATTAATGTGCATATCTATCTATCTATCTATCTATCATCTATTAATTTCATTTCATTTCATTTCCATACGGCCCAATAGCCGACGCTCTCTGGGCGGTTCACAAAAATTAAAACCAAGGAGCACACAATAAAACAATATAAAATATATAAAACATTAAAACCACAATATAATAATTGTTGTTGTTCAGTTGTTAAGTCATGTCCGACTCTTCGTGACCCCATGGACCATAGCACGCCAGGCTTTCCTGTCCTCCGCTCTTTCCCGTAGTGTGAATATAACAATACAACCAGACTAAAACCAGAATAAAACCTAGCAGCAGTGCAGTAATTTAAAATACAGATTTAAAACAGCAAAGCTAAAAGTCTAGAAAGCTAAAAGTCTACCTATCTAAACTTTAGCTTTCTTTGACATGTTACAGGTATGTTTTTGACACAAACATATTTACTTGACATCATCCTGTCTTGTGAGTTTGTTTTTCTTACATATTTATGGTCTCTAGTGAGGCCGCTTGGTCACTTATCTGATGGCCCATCTGACCTAATAACTTTACGATACCCTACTAAGTGAAAGTCATAACACTAAGTTAAACATTGACACTGCCTTATCTGGATTCCTTTCTAAACTGTAAAAGGGTACTAATGTTCTATTTCCAATGGACTGATACAATGGTATCACATCTGGCAAGCCTCAGAGATGAGACATTTGAATTACTTTTGGGGAGGAGACTATACTGGGTGGTATTAGGCATTGGAATCCCATTTTGAATTTTAGAATTCTCTTGGAGGCATTTGATTATAGAATTTCCTAATTGAGCAGCAGGGGTAAGATCATGCAAATATGAAAGATTTGCTTGATCTGCCACACCGCATGGCATAGTTGCCAAGGAACAGAGCCATATTCCTCCAGCACCACCTTCTGGAACTGGCCATCCAAGTGCGAGCAAAACCACTGCAGTTCAGTGCCCCCACCTTCCGAGGCAGCCTATCCAGAAGGATACCATGGCCGATGGTACTGAAAGCTGCTGAGAGGTCCAGGAGAATCAACAGAGTCATACTTCTCTTGTCCCTTTCCTGACCAACGTCATCCCACAGGGCGACTAAAGCAGTTTCCTTTCCAAAACCAGGCCTGAAGCCTGATTGAACTGAATCTAGATAATCCATTTCATTCAAAAGTGGCTGGAATTGTCCTTCAACTTCCTGCTCAAGCACCTTGAGCAGGAAGGGGATATTAGCCACTGGCTGATAGTTGACAACATCCTCTGGGTCCAGGTTAGGCTTTTTGAGGAGTGGCCTGATTACTACCTCTTTTAAAGAGGCTGGCACCACTCCCTTTCTCAGGGAGAAATTTACAACCTCTTAGGCCCAGCCAGATATCCCTTCCTTGTTTGATGAAATAAGCCACGAAGGACAAGGGTTGAGCACACAAGTGGTTGCCCGGACTTGGCCAAGCACCTTGTCTACATCCTCCGGCCTCGGTAACTTAACTGAAACTCATCCAATAAAACTGGACCAGATGGTGCTCTGGACATCTCTATGAATGGAACTGCATTAATTGTGGTGTCCAATTCATGAAGAATCTGAGTGACTCTATCTTCAAAATGCCATTGCAAACTCATCACAGCGAGCTACTGAGGGCTCCACAGCTTCTTCCCCAGGCCCAGAATGTAGCAGGGCACAAACCACTTGGAAAAGCAGTGCTGGACAACACTGAGAAGATGTAACGATGGTAGAAAATAACTCTTAGCTACCCTCACCACCACAGGGTAGGCTCGATGGTGAAGTCTAACCTGTGTTCAGTCAGACTCAGCATGAGTTTTCCTCCACCTGTGTTCTAGCCATCTCCCCTCTTGCTTCAATGCCCTCAGCTCAGGTGTAGACCAAGGAGCTGGCCATCCTCCGCTCATAGGGAGAGGGCACTTAGGCACAATTGCGTTGACTACCCAAGTCATCTCTGCATTCCACAGAGCAACCTGTGCCTTGACAGGAGCACCAGCCATACCAGCAGAAAAATGTCCCAGAGCCCTCTGGAACCCATTGGAACCCATTAGCTTCTGGGGGCAGACCATTTTAATAGGTCCCCCACCCTTGCAGAGGGGAATGGCCACCAAAGCTCAGTAGGAAGTGATGTGACCATGACAAGGGGATAGATGTTAATTCCCCCACTTTCATATAATCATCCTCCTGCCCAGTCAAGAGAAATGGATCAAGCGTGTGTCCTTTTACATGCTTTGGGCTAATGATATGTTGAGACAGCCTCATGGTTGTCATGGAGGCCATGAAGTCCTAAGCTGCCCTGGATACAGCAGGTTTGGCATGGAGGTTGAGATCTCCCAGAACCATCATCCTAGGGGTCCTCAACACCAAATCCGAGACCACCTCCATCACCTGAGGCAGGGAGTCTGATGGGTGGTGGAGTGTGTGGTACACCAGTGGAATCCCTAATCTGTCCTAGGTACCCAACACAAGGTATAGATGTTCAGGACCTGCACTTAAATGAACAGGAAGCCTGGAGAGGGAGATTGTATTCCTAGAGACCACGGCACAAACCCCTCCCCAACCCTCGAGTTGGTGTTGGTGCTGCAAAGAGTACCCAAGAGGGCATAGTTGGGAAAGAATAACCCCTCCCAGTTTCCCCACCCAGGTATCAGTAATATGTAGCAGTGTGGCCCCCCCCATACACAATCAAATCATGGATGAGGGAGATTTTGTTTTTGACTGACTTGGCATTCAGCAGCAGCAGCACCAGACCCAAGGGAAAGCTAGTAAGGCTGCCAGGACCCATCTGGTTGGGGGAAGAACCAGAAGAAGGGATAGCTATAAAAGATAGTCTAAATAAAGGTATTACAGCAACAT
This sequence comes from Heloderma suspectum, assembly GCF_057233095.1. Lineage (NCBI taxonomy): Eukaryota > Metazoa > Chordata > Lepidosauria > Squamata > Helodermatidae > Heloderma > Heloderma suspectum. The sequence goes on along the minus strand of NC_139463.1, from coordinate 85,930,417 downwards.
GAAGTTTGGAATATTTCTTTTGGTCAACATGGCTTTTTTGGTGAGACTTGAAGAATACCATATTTAGCCATTCTACAACAGAAATCTGCAATGGAGGATGAGGCCTTTACACCACCGGAAGCTCATACTACATTCTCTGATGGCTCATCCCCTCCAACACCCAAACTGGCTTCAACTGATCTTTATTGTCTAGAACAGCATCCAAAATTACCTCCTGCTTTGTTAATATAGAAACTGCCTAGTTTCTCTCTGTGATCCACCAGCAAAAGTGGCCTGTGTGCTTTGATCAGGATGAAAAACACTCCTGAGAACAGCTGGAATCTATATTCCCCCAAATGAAGGCTGCAACATTCCTCCCTCCTTCTTCCCAGCATAACCAGGGGCAAGAGAGACCTCCTGCAACTATCACATTATCTGCTGACTTGCAGATTTCTCCTTTCACACAACACCTGGGACTAACTAGACCAGATCTGCAGACTATGTGACTATAATGTCTAGAAACATTTTTCCGTCCCCTTCCCCTCTCCCCTCCCCAGCTGCCTTTTTAACATCTTGCCCAAAGAAGAGATCTGGGGATTTTGAAAGTTGCACAAAAATGTGTTTTGTACGTCACCTTTTGGTTGGCCTAATAATGGCATTACAGCAACACGGATGATGTATTTAGGGGTCATCAAATACTGAGTCTACCCATTAATTATGAGTGGCAGACATTGGTGGGTTGGGATGGGATATTTCTGATTCACAGAATAAGTACTGCTGCTAAACGTTAAGCATAGGAGGGGAAGTTGGGATATTCATAACAAGGATGGCGATCGCATGGCAGACCCAATCTGAAGCCCAGCCAGGTCTGAACATGTTACGGCTGGTCGGCCAGAAGCAGATTTAAAGGTGCTCCTGTTGCTTTGGGCTGCTGATCTGAAGACTAGCATTGTTTTGCTACAAGTGTGTCAGCTCCCCATTTAACAAACCGTAAATTACAAAATGAAGAAATATTACACAGCTAGCAGCAGTCTCTGCCCTATGAATACAACGTACTACATCCTGTGGAAGAAAATTCCATAGTTTAACTATGCATATGGTGTGAAGAAGTATTCCCTTTTGTGTGTGCTGAATGAATCTCCCACAGTTCATTTCACTGGATAACTCCAGGCTCCAAGTATAAGGGAGGGAAGATGTGGATGCTATCTCTGAACAATGGCCTCACATACGATATCCTGCTCATTTTGATAGAACTGCTTTGGAAGCAAGGCATTACCTGCCAATGTTGCCATTTCAGAGGCTCACACCTTTCTTTGTGTTTGGGCCTGGATGGGCACATGGCATGTATAGCATGTGCTATGGCATGGACAGCATTGAAAATGCTGTAGCTTTGGCCTGTCATGCTCATTTCAAAGAATGTCCCAGGAAGGTTCTCCAACATCTCCTCTCCACTACAGCTTTCTCTGTCCTTCTCACCCATATTAGAATCTGGGAACGAACAGTTGAATGCCTGCTCCCAGAAGACCCTGATGAAACCATCTCCTTGTGGATAGTGAGGATCTAGGACATGAAGGAAACTTTGGAACTCCAACAGCTCACTTGATTGAATTGTGAAAGATAAGGCGCCATGGAAGAGTTGTGTATCCAATCCCCTCTGAAATGGGTGTGATGTGAAAGCCCATTCAGCAGTCATAACCCACACCTTGCTTAGAGCTGTTACTGTCACATCTGTTATCGTTACTGCCATAGATATTAATGCACTCAAAGCGAACATAGTCTGAGTATGTGCATTTATGACAATGACATTGGTCATGTTTAGAAGAGATGCCATGTTCTCCGCATGTCCCATTAGGTACACAAGGTCATAGACAGAAGCCGTGATTGGTATTCTCTCAGTGAACGCTGCACAGATGCCACTCTGGGAAAGCATTGGCGTTAATGTTTGCATGAAATGTATCCCCTTATCATCATCCATTGCAATGATCCCAACCCAAATCCATTGGAAATACTGGAGTAGCTGGACAATCCCATTGTACTGATATGCTTCTTTGGGGATCATTCGGAAGATGGACGGGAGCTTGGTTTTATCAGTCATTACTGGAAGAAGGAAGCAATATGTGACCTAAGGAAAAACAAAATAATGTCCACTATGGAGGCATAGACTATGTAAATGTGCATTATGTGAGACAAGTGCTTGTTAAATTGTAATGCGTTTTCTCAGAGTTCATGAATTGCTTCTGAATAAGTGCTGCAAGCTAATGTGTTGAGCAGCACAATGCGAGTCTTACTTATTATAGAGAAGATATTGGGTAGAAGTTTAGGTTGCATTTTGATATGGTAGTCTTATCTGCCTACTTATCCATAAAAAACTTTATGTGCTATTAAGTGACCCATCTTAATTCTTCAGACAGTGTCTGTTGTATTTTTATATCAGAAACCGATCCATCCTGCATCTTACTTATACAATTAACTGAAGCTTCTAGTTGACCACTGTTGGAATAAGAATGCTGGACTAGCTCAATGTATTGTCCAAGCCAGAAAGACTTTTCTAATGTGCTGATGTTATCAGAGCAGGATAATATGAAAAGCTTGAAACATCTCTGAGATGTATGCTTTGTGATAAATGGTTAAATGGTTCACATTTGATGTGGCCCAAGGGGAGATTCTCATGCCGTGATAGAATTGTAAAACTGGCTGTTCCCAGGCATGATTTTTCTTTAAAAAATAAGGAAGACTGATCTGTTTTATGTCTATTATGATTATGATTACAAATGCATATAAATTGTTTTCTTGTAAACCACAACGTCAAAGTGATGTACAACTTCTCTTCTCTCTCTCAAGCAGTTGTAATACAGTGAAAGTATTGAAAGGGTGAATCATTTGTCAAATGGTGAGCTCTTCCCCATGACCAAGTCTTACCTGTGGAATCTTGTAGATGCCTATGAAGTTGGCTATGTAGAAGGAGGTTTCGAAGTCAAGCCCCCCAATGACAGCTATTAGGTTCTTCTGAATACCACAGTTGTAGTTAGGAACAGGCCTGTGCCAAGTGGATAGAAGATTCATGGTGTTCTGATAAGTCAGCCTTGCATCAAAGTAGCTGTCATAGATGTGGAACCCCAAGGTGACATTGGGTAATATCTTGGGTGTGTCATTGATCTCCTTCACAGCAAATACCAAAGCCAGGACATGCTGGTAGTTCTTTGGCACTGAACTGAAATGACAATTATACAATCTAGAAATTGAAACTATGCTTTACTGCTCTTGTGAGTATATGCCTCAGGCCATGTACCTGCTTCAAGTCAGCTGTGAACATAATTTTTGGATCAAGGTGTAAATAACATCAATATTATAAATAGGAGAGACATAATCTAAAGATGAAATAAACCAGTGTCCAAGTGAAAACTATGTGGATAGGATGTAGAAGGAAATGCAAATACAATGTACAAGTTCACATGCATTCTGGAACATTTTTTAACATCAAAAAGCAAATAGATTACTTTCTGAACTTGCTATTCTTTCAAATAGATAAATAGATCTATCCAAAAAAAGTTATTTCCTTAGTTATAATACAACTTTCTGCATATCATGGAAAATATTTACTCACATGGGGTCATCAATGGGCTTAATTTTAGGGTGTTCCATGAAAGATATATGGTCAGTAATGGAGAAAAGCTGAGAGACCATCCCACCAATGATAAGGTCTCCTGGCTGATAGTATTCGTGCACGACAGGATGGGAATGACTCATGTTGTACTTGAGATGGCATGTCTTGGACTCAGGAAGAGGCAGCAGCAGCAACAGTAAAGGGAGGATTAACAGGAAGAAAACAGGAATTTTGAGAGAACATTGAAACCATAATTCCTTAACAAAGAATTCAAAATTTCCATCTAGCTTATTGCCAGACAGCATGCAGCTTGGTTGCATGGCTATGCTTCCAGTGGCTCCTTACTTTCCTGACAAATTAATAAATGTCCTAGCAATTCTGGCAGGAAAATTGTGAAAAGGAGGATTGATGGAGCGCTGCATTGAAATGGTATCTATATACATGGTATGTAAATGCTATGTATATACATTTTCGGACTTAGTCACGGCCTCTGAAATTATTGATCACAGTTATTTTAGGTGATTACAGGCTTCACAATTACCTCCACAAAGCATTATTTTCTTTGGGTCAATGTGAGAGAAAACTTGTTTTTCAGCTACCTTCTTAGTGATCGGTGGAGTCTTCTTGTCTAAGTCCTTAGTGGCCCATGAAAGAGCCAGAAAAAAACCTTTATTTGAGTATTATTACTTTATTCCCTAGTGGTGACATTGCCACATGCATGCCGACTAACCCTCCAGTGTGTACATTGGTTACTAAAGCCCATTTGTGATTATGCAAGGTGTTTCTTAGTTACATTGTGCGCCATCTCCAGATTGAACACACTTCCATGCTTTGTGGTTTATAAGCCATGGAAACAGGTAGAAAAATGTGGCAGTCATTAACATATGGAATGATTAAATAAGGTAGCTTAAAAAATAGCCTATAACCCTAGGAAAATTATGAGTTTGGGGGCCATATATTTACATTTTTGGTCAAACTGGGGCCCAAGAGGGCTCACACTCACTAGCAAGAATCTATAATTTTGTGGAGGGCCAGTGAAAAGATGCAGAACACCCAATGCAAAATCAGTAAATCATATGTGGGGAAAAACTTTTTTTAGGTTTCACTTATTTGTTGGGATTGGCCCAAGCACTGCTGTGGGCCCTATAGTTTTAAAATCAGAGTCTAATTTGGAAGTGGACTGTGATGGGCTAAAGATCTAATTCAGTCATAGAAAGCCTGAGGTCTAAGAGAGTTTAGCTCGCCTGGATTCTTACCTGATGGTAGGCTGAAGGAGGGTCTGTGGCTGGTTGTGTTTGCTTGGACTGAAGAATGTCAGAACAGTTGGAGCTTCACTCTGCCTGGCTTTTGCAGGGAAGGAAGCTGAATCCCTCCAAGCGAGCTGCAAAGTATGACCTTTAGATCCTAATCTTCAAATGTCACTTTGCAGTTGTCACCTTTGCAAAATTCTACCCTCTCAACTGCTCCCTTGGAATAACACTGGCTGGTTTACATAAAACCTAATGTTCATTTGAAGAAGTAGAAATAATGTCCCCTGATGACTCAACAAAGCCAGAACACCCAGTTATGTATGTATGTGTTAGGGCTGTGCAGAGACTCCCCAATCTGCCTCGGAGGCTGCTTTGGCCACCCCCGCCGCACTGTGTGAGCCCCCAGTTCCTTACCTGGCCCTCAGGTCATGCACTGGCACGATCAACATTCATTTCCATTTAGAATGAAAGTCAGAAGTGATGACACAGCCTCTCACCCATAGCGCATTGCACATTTGTGGGGAACCTGGTACTCAATCATTCATAGATGACCTGATTCTGGGTCAGGGTTTCATATGTACCAGAGCAACTCCCTCACTTTGATCTATTAAAAGTCAGTCCTCAACAAAAGGTTTTGTCTGCCCTTCATAGGTGCTTGCTGCAGGAGGGACATCCAACCCCTCTCCTCCCCATTGCAGGTAGACCTGGCTTCTGACTGGAAACTTATTTCACCCAGCACTGGGGAGTGTTGGGGTTCATGGCAATAAGTCTGCCAGCCTCCCTTGGAGGGAAGTCAGGCCTTTCTGCTGCTACATCACAATAGGTAGACCTGGCCTCCAAGAGAGAGAATGAGAGAGGGTTGGGGCATCTGCTTAAGCATTTCTACGTGAGGTTTTTATTGCATGCTCACAATTGGTCACTCACAGAAGTTTGCAGGTCCTTTACACAACATTGTCAGTCTCCAAGGCATCTCCCATGCTTTCTCAACTTTATCCTGCTTTTTAATAGATTGGAGATAACCAATAAGAAATGTTAATTTGATATATTGGCTGTGTGTAATTGTGCAGTTCCCCTGTAACCACAGTGCCATCTAGTGGCTGTAAAATGAAACATATGGAACTTGCTGAGAAAGAAATTCCCCTATTCAAAGTATGTCTCAGCCTGCATAAAGGAGCCAACCTCAATCCCAAAGCAGAAATTCCAGTAAGGATGCGGGATTTTAGCCTTGTGTGATGAAACTCCTTGTCTCTGCAGGTAGTCCTGGCCTCTAAGAGGCTGGTAGTTATTTATTGCAATTATTTATATCTCACCTTTCAGGATAAACTCCTACCAACACTGCTTGCAAGTAAAACCATAATACAGTAATAAAACTAATTATAAAACAATATTAAAAATAACTCATGAAGGTCCTTCCCACAGGGGAGTTGATCGAAAGCCCAGCAAGGAGAAGGGAGGGAGAGTCCAGCCAGAGGTCCTCACTTTGTCTACAGTCTTGGACATGTTTTTCTAGACAATCATATCACCCCTGGAATACTGTTTAGGGCCCCCAGGACTGCACTCTAAATGTCTTTTGTCCACATTAATATGAAAACTGCCGTCTCCCAAAAACATGGAAGAAAAAGCTATAGCAGTAATTACAGTTTTACTGGAATACTGGGCCACCTCATACTAATGACTTCTGATTATACCCCTACACATCTCCCCCCTCCCACACGCACACTCAACACACTTCTTTTTCCTCTTACCTGATAAATTCTGAAAACTATGCATGGCCCTTTTAGTTCAGAACTAGCATTGTGCCATTTTTTTTGATCTGTTTACTTTTGACCATTCATTGGGGCAGAGAGGAGTCTTCAGGGGGGCTTTCCAAAAAGCTCAAGCAGCTGGAGAGGCTACAAGGACAGAACAGGGGGAAATGGTAAAAGAAAGACCACACACAACCCTCAGCTACCTCTTATAGTAAGTTAAGCACTAAGTAATAGATCCTGGGCACCATTGAAATTGCCAATTGGCTAATACGCTAGAGTGTACCCCATCTCCAATGGGGTTATTTCCAATGTTGACCAGTTAACTGAATGGCCAATTCACCCAAAGTATTAATTAATTTAATCAAAGCTGGAACCCCTGGCATGTGCTATTACACAACATAGTAGTACCATGGATTTGTCCATTTTGGTTTAGAATTTAAAATTAGCCTTTATGCTGATGATCTTTTTTTGTTTATTTCAAAACTCCAGTCTTCGGTTTCAGCTTTGATGAAATTGATTAATACTTTTGTTGAATTGTCTGGCTATTGTCTAGCTATCAATGTCAGAAATAATGCCAATTGGAGATAGGGTACACTCTAGTGTATTAGCCAATTGGAAATTTTGGCAGTGCCCAGAGTCTATTACTTACTTGGGAATAATTATCTCTAGAGATCTACCTCAAATTATTAGGTTAAAGTTAATACATTGATTAATGATATTTCACAAGATATAGATAGATGGGAATCTTTAAAGTAGAGTTTAATGGGTAAGGTTAATACACTTAAGATGAATACTACACCTCAATTTTTTTATGTTATACATTGGATCCCTATATTTATGTTGTTGCTTATTTGTTCAGTCACCTCCGAGTCTTCATGACTTCATGGACCAGCCCACGCCAGAGCTTCCTGTCAGCCATTGCCACCTCCAGTTCCCCCAAGGTCGAGTCCGTCACCTCCGGAATATTATCCATCCATCTTGCCCTTGGTCGGCCACTCTTCCTTTTGCCTTTCACTTTCCCTAGCATCAGCATCTTCTCCAGGGTATCCTGTCTTCTCATTATGTGGCCAAAGGACTTCAGTTTTGCCTTTAATATCATTCCCTCAAGTGAGCAGCCTGGCTTTATTTCCTGGAGTATGGACTGGTTTGATCTTCTTTCAGTCCAAGGCACTCTCAGAATTTTCCTCCAGCACCACAGTTCAAAAGTATTTATCTTCCTTTGCTCAGCCTTCCTTATGGTCCAGCTCTCACAGTCATAGGTTACTATGGGGAATACCATTGTTTTAACTATGCAGACCTTTGTTGTCAGTGTGATGTCTCTGCTCATAACTATTTTATCAAGATTTGTCATTGCTCTCCTCCCAAGAAGTAAACAATTTCCTGGCTGCAGTCAGCGTCTGCAGTAATCTTTGCACCTAGAAAGACAAAGTCTGTCACTGCCTTCACGTTTTCTCCCTCTGTTTGCCAGTTATCAATCAAGCTGGTTGCCATAATCTTGGTTTTTTTGAGGGTTAACTGCAACCCAGCTTTTGCACTTTCTTCTTTCACCTTTGTCATAAGGTTCCTTGCTTTCAGCCTTTAAAGTGGTATCATCACATCTGCATATCTGAGATCGTTAATGTTTCTTCCAGTGATTTTAACTCCAGCCTTGGCTTTATCAAGCCCAGCACGTCGCATGATGTGTTCTGCGTACAGGTTGAATAGGTAGGGTGAGAGTATACAACCCTACCGTACTCCTTTCCCAATCTTAAACCAGTCTGTTGTTCCATGGTCTGTTCTTACCGTTGCTACTTGGACATTATACAGACTCCTCAGGAGGCATACAAGGTGACTTGGTATCCCCATACCACCAAGAAATTGCTACAATTTGTTATGATCCACACAGTCAAAGCCTTCAGAGTAGTCAATAAAACAGAAATAGATGTTTTTCTGAAACTCCCTGGCTTTCTCCATTATCCAGAGGATATTGGCAATTTGGTCTCTAGTTCCTCTGCCTTTTCTAAATCCAGCTTGTACATCTGGCAATTCTCGTTCCATGAATTCCTGGAGTCTACCTTGCAAGAGCTTGAGCGTTACCATACTGGCATGTGAAATTAGTGCCACTGTTTGATAGTTTGAACATTCTTTGGTGTTTCCCTTTTTTGGTATGGGGATATAAGTTGATTTTTTCCAATCTGATGGCCATTCTTGTGTTTTCCAAATTTGCTGGCATATGGCATGCATCACCTTGACAGCATCATCTTGCAAGATTTTAAACAGTTCAGCTGGTATACCATCGTCTCCTGCTGCCTTGTTATTAACAATGTTTCTTAAGGCCCATTCAACCTCACTCTTCAGGATGGCATGACATTATACACCATGTATACGTTATACACCATGCATCTCTGTCTGCCAAGATTGTAGGAGGAGCTCTGTCTGCCTTAATATGCTGAGAACCTAATGCTATCCATTTAAAGAGAGGCTCCAGAAAAGAAGATTCCAATACTGACCAAGGTGGAAAATCAAATCTGAGTGGAAAAGACCAACATTTAGTACAGTTCAGCAAATAAGACCAATGGAATGTAGCTAGATCCAGAAAACTGAACACGCCTTCATTAACTGGAAGTTGCATCCTTTTCAAAGATAGTCTTGGTGGAAAGGAACCCCCTCATGGGAACCCCCTTATGAAAGGAACCCTCTTTCATAATGCTTATGAAACAAAGCATTACATTTTTGGAAATATTTGCCCTATATTTATACCTGGCAAATATTTCCAAAAACGTAATGCTTTGTTTTATGCCTTATTCAGAAAAAAACTTTTGTTTCGGGTCTATTGGATGCCACAACATCTCTTTAATAAAGACTTGTCAAATTCGGCTAATTGTTGGAGGTGTAATTATAGTCAAAGCTTCTCTTATTCTTATGTTTTGAAAATGCCCAATAGTTGCCTCCTTTTGAGAGGAAGTTATTATATGGATAAATTTTGTATTGGAAAGCTCTTTAATATTTTTTGATGTAAATGTTCTCTTAAATTACTTATAAGAAATGAGCGAACTAGCACACAACTGTAAATAGGTCAGGTAATAATATAATGTTATAACAATATACTCACATAGTGAGTGTTCGTGATCTATTTAAAATAGATGGTTGTTGGAACAATATAATTATACATATGAAAACCATATGAATACAACTGTACATATACTGGAAGATAACAGAAGCATCTGTGTCACAGGTATATACATATAAATATTATAATTTGTTCAAAGGATCTCAAAGTCCATCCAAAAAGTCTTACAGGAATCCGGTGTAATCCTGTTTCGCATATAAGTTGCTTCTTCAGATAAATAATAATGTCCTTAGACTCAGCAAAAAACGCTGTGGCAGTATTGTAATCTGAATAGTTTTTCAAATGAAGCCACTTAATCTGCTGGCATAGCTTGCATTTTATCTCGTAGAGCTTCACAGAGCTCAAACCACAGGCTGATAATTTCTCCTGCTCTAACATCAATGAGTTGAGTCGGTAAAATCTTTCGCGCCCTTGTGGTTGCTAAAAGACTGGTACTATGATACTGGAAGGATAGGAGCTCACTGCCTATAACTGAAGACTTAACAATTCTAGCAACATTTGAAAGAGTGGTATACAGGTGTAACTTGCAAATGGACTTATATTTGAATATCTGGTCTGCTTTTACTAAAGTTTATGTGTAAACTATTTGTTTCTTCTTTTTTTCTCCTTAGAATATTGTGAGATTTGAAACTGAGGATTTTAGAATATGTTATTTTCTTTTTTTCTTTTTTAATGGTTTTTGTTTGTTTGTTTTGGTTAAAATTCACAATAAAAATTGATGTGTGTGTATATATATATATATATATATATATATATATATATATAAATAGCCAGCATTTCTGACCATTGGCCATCCTGCTTGAGGCTGATAAGAGCTGAAGTCCAAAATATCTGGAGGGCACCAGATTGGGACAGGTTGTCCTAAAGCAACCAAGTGACTTTAGATCTGCAAAGAATGATTAAAAATAAGTATTGCTTATTTTCCAATTGTTCCCAAAATTTCTCCCCCCCAAAAAAACCCTATGGGGATTTTCCCCCACCCCCCATGGTTTCAAAATTCTGGAAATTTTATATCTGTAATTTTAAAGCAAGTAAACTGAAAATGGGCATTTTTGCCATTTGGCATGATATTAAATGATATTTTAATGGCACAAAGATGTTGTGTAATGATGAGATATTAATATATTTCTGGACTTCTATTTAGCTAGATAGCTAAAGCAGTGGCCAAATGGCCTTTGGTGGCTGTAATTATAAATGGCTACCCCAGTGACCTGATCCTGGTGGACTTGGAAGAAGAACACAATGAGTTATAGTGAGTCAGAACAAGGGCCATCTTGTCTACAGTCCTGTTCCTAAAAAAAGCTCGGAAAAAGGGACTCACACGCCACCTATATCTTCCTACTGGTACTGCTTATTCGGTGCCTTTAATTACATGGCCCCATGTGATCAGGATGCCCAGTTGCATGGGTGTTTCAGTTGGGTTGAGCCCTTAGGCGTGACCACCTGCTGAGAAACAGAGGTTCCTTTGTAGATGCCCATGCTCAGTGCATGAAGATAAGGGAAGCCATGTCAGGGGTGGAACCAGGAGCATGGCTTCTCTCTTGCTTCAGCATGTGATTTCCCTGCACTTGAGTAATAGGGGATAAACTCACTTTGTTTGTGTTTACATGAATGGGAGTAGGATGGGCTCATGCAGAGAACTGGAAGGAAAGGAGCCTACTTATGAGAAAGAGATTGGCAGTAATTGTGGGAAATACCTTATAGGCTAGATGTCTTTTGTACATCTAAGAAGACAGAAGGGGAGGCAAGAGGACATTTCAAGGAAAGGATATCTGTGCACATAGATGCTTTCTCTGATCAATGTTCTTGAACACATTACCCATCTCATATTAATAAAGCATTGGATGTGAGACACTACCTGCCATTGTTGCCAGTTTGGAAGCTCACATACTAGAATCTGGAGAGGAACATTTGAATGCCTGCTCCCAGAAGACCCTGATAAAACCATCTCATTTTGGATAGTGAAGTTTAGGGTCTGAAGGAAATGTTGGAACTCCAACAGCTCACACGACTGAATTGTGAAGGATAAGGAGCCATGGAAGACCTGAGAATCTAACCCCTCTTTAAATGTGTTTGATGCGAAAGCCCATTCAGTGGCCATAATCCACACCTTGCTTATACCTGTCACGTCTAGTCAGACAGGCATCCATGTATGAAAAATAAATAGGTGCCACTGCAGTCACTCAAACATGTCACAATTTCCCTCTCACAGGCTTCTTCCTCTGAAATTAATTGACATATCTCTTATCCCTGGTATGAAATATCCATTGTGTCCACTTCTGGACATCACACTTTAAGAAGGACTCAGATAAACTGGAACAAGTTGAGAGAAGGACAAGAAAGATGATCAGGGGACTAGAAACTGAATCATATGAGGACAGTTTGAAGGAACTAGGTTTGCTCTCTTCCCTCCCCTTTCCTCAGCTCCTGTAAAAACTAGGTATAGTTTATTGAATTCATGCAGACACTATTCTCTCCAAGGGGGTCAGAGCACCTAACGTGTGGACCCAAGGTAGTCTCCCATTCAGGTAGTGTGGAGGGTCACACATACTAAGCTTCAACTGTGCAATTGCACTGTGTGCCTTCGGACTATTCTCTGCATGCATTTTGAACTCTGTGCACAGCAGGGAACATACCACCCCATGGATGTGTCATTTCTCTGCCTTTGCTGGCCATCCCTGTTTTTCTTTAAGGTGCCCAAGAAGTGGTGATGCAAGCTGCAAACACATACTATGTTAATTAACGTTATCTTAATAGTCTGCATGTTACGCTTCTTACCCTTCTGGTCTGATACCCTTACGGGCATGAAGCACAATCATAGCAACAAAATGTCTCCCCTTCCTTCTTTTTTTTTGGTATACCCTAGATGGCAGTGATTGTTATACACTGCAAGTGGCAAGACCTATCCATAAAAAGTGGAGATTTTTGTCTTATTGCCTTTTCTAAACATAATTAGTGAGGCTTGAATTGATATCATTGCATAACAGGCATGAGAATGAACATTAATGAATCACTTTGTAACTGTGAGCTGCCACTGCCCAATCAATATATATTTTCATAGATTAATATCAAATTTCCCCAAACGGTTAATTTTTCAATGATGCCTGCAAGACATAAACCCTTTGTTCAGATGGCATTGTCCAGGGGCACCATGTTCTCTCACCCCTTTCACTTCTCTTCAGTGAGAGAGTTTGCATTTTGCAAACATAAATATTTTCTTGATTGGCAGTGCAGAGTCCTTCCTCCAAATCAAGATGATTCCAGAAGGATAGTATAGGAAATTATTGTAGAAAACAAAACTTAGAGATAAGAATAGGTTGAAAAATGATAGTTGCAGAGAGAGCAGAACACAGTCAAAATAGGATGAGCATGCCAGTCAATTGACCAATCAAGTACTGTCAATGAAGTACCTATTATTGAATGATGTCAAAGTTTGTTACAGTGCCAGGCATATCACTGTTTACTTAGCAGAGCCATCTACCATCAACTGCCCTCTGGAAAGAATTCAAGGAGAGAGAGGGAGAAAGACAGATGAAGAAGACCTCAAGGTCTGCTCCAGCTGGACTTTCCCTTCCTCCCCAGAGCTGCCCTCTGGGAAGAATTCCAGGAGAGGGAGGGAGATAGGCAGGCCAAGAAGACTTAGGGCCTACTCCACCCTCTCAACAGAGTTATCAACCATCAACTGCACTCTAAAATGACTCCAGAAGAAAGAGGAAGGTAGATGAGGATGACTCCAGACACCTGCTCCTGCAGGAATCTCCCTGCCCCAAGAATAACATCCTCCAATTGCCCTATGGAAAGCACTTAGAGCTGTCACTATCACATCTGCCAACATTACTGCCATAACTATATATCCATTCAAAGCTAATATCATCTGAGTATGGGCATTTATGACAATGACATTAGTCATGTTTAGGAGGGATACCATGTACTCCATGTGTCCTATTAGATATAGAGGGTCATAGAGAGAAGACATGTTTGGTATTCTTTCAGTGAATGCTGCACAGATGCCACTTTGGGAAAGCACTGCTGTCAATGTTTGCATGAAATGTATTCCTTTATCATCATCTGTTACAATAATCCCAACCCACGTCCATTGGAAATACTGGAGTAGCTGGACAAGTCCAGTGTACTGATATGCTTCTTTGGGGACCATCTGGAAGATGGACGAGAACATGATTTTATCATCATCACTTCAAGAAAGAAGCAATATGTGGTCTAAGCAAAAACAAAATAATATTTACTAGTGAGGCATAGACTGTGTAGCTGTGTGTTATGGGAGTCAACTGCTTTCTAAATTGTAATGAGTTTTCCCAGATACATTATAGAGATTTGAGGCTTAAGGCGTAACAATTTGAAGGAGCTGGAGGTTTGTCAAAACAAGTTCCTGAGATATTTACTGGCAGTACCCCAAGTGACCCCGGCTCCCTTCCTCAGGATAGAGACAGGCATGGTATTTGTAGAAGCTAGGGCTCAGAAGGCAGCCCTTCTGTATTATAAGGTGGTCCAGGTTATACCAGGAGACTGCCTCCTCAAGCTTTGCTTGAGAGAACAAATGAAGAAGGGATGCTGGGCTAAATCATGCCAAGAGATGCTAATCTCTAAAAACTTTCCATGAGATATTTTCACCATACCAGAAGCCAAAACCCAATTCAGAGATTGGATATATAGGATAGATAATAATTAGGACTTAGATCTAATTCAGTCTTCAAAATTTTTCTCAATGGTGCTGCCTGTTTAAAAAAGATCATGAAAGAGCCCAATACCTACAAACTCTCTTGCTTCTTTGAGAACCTCATTTACAGAACTTCGCTTCCAACCCATGCCCACGGCATTCTTGGATGACAGATATAGACATGGATTAAAATTTTATATTCAAACCTAAGAGCTAGAGTTAGGACTAATGGACTATTCTGGGCTTTCTTTTTTACTTGGGTGAGGTACCAGACAAGGATGTTCACATTCCCTGTTGATATTTGATTTATGTTTGGAACCCTTGGCATATGCCATTGGACAGAATAGTAGCATTCATGGCTTGGTGCATGATGGTTTAGAATTTAAAATTATCTTTTATGCTGAGGATCTTTTACTGTTTATTTTTAAACTGCAGCTGTCTGTTCCAGCTTCGATGCAATTGAACAATACTTTTGGTGATTTGTCTGGCTAGTCAATTAACTGGTCAAAGTCTGAAATGATGCCAATTGGAGAGAGTATATATCCTAGTGTTTTAGTCAACTGGCAATTTTGATGGTGCCCAGATTTTATTACCTATTTGTAGGGATGTTGGAGAATTACGCCATGGACTACCCCCCCTGTCACTCCCCCAGTCCCCCCTGGAATGGACTTACCCAGCGGCGGCTCTGGGTCATCTTCCGGCAACTGCCGGGCTGCGGACACAAATGGCGGCTGCTACGCCAGCCGCCATTTGTGTCCCTGCCAAGCCATGATAGGCTACATAAGTATCTACATAACCTATCACGGCAAAAGGCAGGGACGCAAATGGCATAGTGGCCACCATTTGCATCCCTGGTTTTTGCTGTGATAGGCTACGTTGATACTTACGTAGCCTATCATGGCTTGGCAGGGACGCAAATGGCGGCCAGCATAGCGGCCGCCATTTGCGGCCGCAGCCCAGCAGCAACCAGAAGTCTGGCTGCGGCCAGCCATGGCTGGTGGCTCCGCGGCCTTGCTGCGGAGCGGAGCCGGCAGGGGAGGATTCCGGGGGGGGGGAGGGATGGATTGCCTCCCCCCCACGTGGACTGCTGGCTGGAACGGGGTAAGTGTTTTGCACACCCCTACCTATTTGGGAATACTTATTCCCAGAGACATACCTCAAATGATCAAGCAAAATTTAAATAACTTGATTAATGAGATAGAGGATAGAGTTATATGGGCATCCTTAAAGCTGAGTTTGTGGGGCAAGGTTAATACATTTAAGATGAATATTATACTTCGGATTGTTTATGTTATACATGAGATTCCTTTACTTAAACATGGCAAATTATTTTCAAAAATCAATGCTTTGTTTCATAATTTTTTCTGGGGTTCCCTCCCACCATGAATATCTTTGAAGAAGACACAACTTCCAGTTAAAGAAGGTGGGGTTGGCTTTCTGAATCTCTCTCTATATGATCGGGTCTATTTCTTGACCTGTACTAAATTTTGGTCCTTTCCACTTAGATTAAATTTCCCACCTTGGTCAGTTTCAGAATCTTTGTGGCTGGAACCTCTCTCCAAAATGATGGCACTAGGTTCTTGGCACATTAGAATGGATAGGGTTCCTTCCACAATTTAGGCAGTTAGAGACATATGGTGCATAATGTTATGTCAATTACCATTTGATCCATTTTCCCATGCTAGATTGACTTTATGGGGAAATCTAGATTTAAAAATTGAAAAGAAAATGTTTTTATGGTAGACTTGGGCAGATAAGATGATCTTTTGACCTTGGATCAATTATTGCAAGATAAGTATGATCTACCTGCTATGGCTGAATGGCAATACTTGCAATTGCAACATTTGTTAGAATCTAGATTCAGTCTTGTTGCTTTTATAGCTTCAGAGTCCTCTCTGATATTGGGAACACTTATTGAAGCTGTTCAGTTATATCGACCCACGATTCAAGTTTATAAATATGCATTATCAGTAAATAAATATGACACATAGGGTCTGAAGCAGGAATGGAATAGGGAACTGTATTGTCCCATTTTACCTAATAAATGGATCGTCACTTTAGCATCTGTTTCTGAAGTGTCTATGAATCTTAGGTTGCATCTTACTCATCAAAAACTTTTGCTTTGGTTCTATTGGATGCCATAAACATTGCTTTAACAAAGCCTTGTAAATACAGCTAATCCCTTGTAAATACAGCTCCAAATTGTTGGTATAATAATTTTAAAAGGTATAATACAGCTAATGCTTCTTTTAGCCATATGTTTTGGAAATGCCCAATAGTTGTCTCTTTTTGGGAAGAAGTTATTATGCAGATAAACTTTGTATTGGAACACTCTTTCATATTTACTGATGTACATGTTCTTTTAAATTACTTACCTGCTTCTTAAAAGTTAATGCATGGTCAGTGTAAATGCCCCTTTGACAGCCAAAAGACTACTACTACAACACTGGAAAGAAAAAGGCTCACATTCTATAATGCAAAGGATTGAGGACTTAACCACAGTATCAATGTTTGAAAGGGCGCTACTTGCAAGTGTGTGTGTGTATATGCATACATGGGTATTTGGTCTGCTTTTGTTTAAGTTTATGTATAACTTACTTTTTTCAGAATGTTGTAGCTAATTGAAATTGATACTTCTAAGGCATGTGGGTACACTCTATCTATCTATCTATCATCTATCTCTATATCTATCTATCTATCTATCTATCTATCTATCTATCTATCTATCTATCTATCTATCATCTGTCAGTGTAATGTTCTTCCCCCTTTTACTTTAGTCTTTTTCTCTCCTTTTTATGATTTGTTTTGTTTTATAGAAATTGACAATAAAAAATCAATTAAAAATGTTCCAAGAAACCTACAGTTCTGTATCTGTGGTATGGGAGATGGGGAGGATGCCTCATATTATTTACTGTATTGCCATCTATATCAAAACTGCAGGGAAGGATTCCTGAGACAAACCTTGGCTTCCTTACATGAAGATTTGCTGGTTACTGTCATATTGCAACCCTTATGTTACATGCAAAACAGCTTTGTTTGCAAAGCTGGAAAACATATTTGTGCAATCACTCTGAATGCTATTGCAGTTGGCTGTGCCTGGCGATCCATTTACATTGATTTCTGTCTCTATTCTGTTATTGCATGATGTAGTAAATTATGTTGGTTGTAATATGTATTAGTCAAACACAATAAAACATTCTGAGTCTGACCAATAACATTAACTATAGCATCTACCTGACCACTATTGGAAAAAGAATACTGAACTACTTCAACATATTGTCCAATTCAGCAGCGTTTTTCTAATGTGTTTGTGTTATCAGAGCAGGATAATAGGAAAAGCTTGAAACATCTGTGAGATGCATGCTTTGCATATTCAGATGTATGGTTCAAAAATGACAAGGCACCAAGAAGAGATTGTCATGGCATGAGAGACTGTAAAATCCCGCTGTTTCCATGGTTGATCCTTGCTTCTAAAATAAGCAAGACTTGACTTCTTTGTGTCAATACTACTGCAGCTGCTGCTGCTGCTGCTACTACGACGACGACTACTACTAGTTTTTAAAGTATATACAAATTGCTTTTTCATCATCCACACCATCAAAGTGATGTACAATTTCCCTTCTCCTCTCCCAAGCAGTTGCAATACAGGGTAGGGGTGAATCGTTTGTCAAACTGTGAGCTCTTCCTTATGACCAAGTCTTACCTGTGGAATCTTGTAGGTGCCTATGATGTTGGCTATGTGGAAGGAGGCTTTGGAGTCAAGTCCCCCAATGACAGCTGCCAGATTCTTCTGAATGCCACAGCTGTAGTTGGGGATGGGTTTATGCCAGGTGGACAGAAGAATCAGTGTGTTCTGATAAGTCAGCCTTGCATCAAAGTAGCTGTCATAGATGTAGAACCCCAAGGTGACATTGGGTAATATCTGGGGTTTCTCGTTGATCTCCTTCATTGCAAATACGAAAGCCAGGACATGCTGATAGTCCTTTGGCACTGAACTGAAATAACAATTACACAACATAGAAGTTAAAAGTATCGTTTACTGCTCTGGCGCAGGGCATGCACCTGCCTCAGGGCAGCTATGAACATATTTTTAGGATCATGTACATAACATCAATATTATAAAGAGGTAGGAGAGACATCACCTATAAAAATAGAAATTGAGATAATGTGCTGTGATCTCATGTCACTGAAAACAAATATAGCTAATTGTGAAGTTCAAGCATATAAATACGAGGTTATGGCACAGTGCTTGTGACTGATATACTATAGAAGGGCATGACTGTGGTTGAGAAGTCTAGAGAATATCAGTCCCAATGGTATTCCAGATCTAATGTAGAAGAATACTAACTAATGAAAGTACAAAGAAAAGGATGCCTAAGAGGAAATAGTAAGGAAAAGGAACAGAGAAGTATAATGAGTTAAAGAAATGTAGAACTGGTAAGTGGAAAACAAAGCAAAGTAAAAACTATGGGTGGGTATATGATGTAGAAGGAAGAGCATATATAATTTACAAACTTGCACTCATTCTGGAACCATTTCTTTAATATTTTAAAAGCATATAGATTACTTTCTGAATGTGGCTTACTTTCAAATAGATAGATCTTTCTAAAACATTATTTCATTACTTATAACATTGTTGATGTTGTTGTTGTTCAGTTGTTAAGTCGTGTCCAACTCTTCGTGACCCCGTGGACCATAGCACGCCAGGCTTTCCTGTCCTCTGCTCTCTCCCGGAGTGTGCTCAAGTCCATATTCATTGCATCGGTGATGCTATCTAGCCATCTCAGCCTCTGCCGTCCCCTTCTCCTTTTGCCTTCAATCTTTCCCAGCATCAGGGTCTTTTCCAGAGAGTTTTCTCTTCGCGTTAGGTGGCCAAAATATTTGAGCTTCAGCTTCAGTATCTGTCCTTCCAATGAGCACTCAGGGTTGATTTCCTTTAGGTTGGACTGATTTGACCTCCTTGCAGTCCAGGGGACTTGTAAGAGTCTTCTCCAGCACCACAGTTCGAAAGCATCAATTCTTCGGCACTCAGCCTTCCTTATAGTCCAGCTCTCACAGCCATACATTGCTACTGGGAAAACCATAGCTTTGATTATATTAATCTTTGTCGGCAAGGTGATGTCTCTGCTTCTTACTATGCTGCCTAGATTTGCCGTAGCTTTCCTCCCAAGGAGCAAGCGTCTTTTAATTTCATGGCTACAGTCACCGTCTGCGGTGATCTTGGAGCCCAAGAAAATAAAATCTGTCACTGCTTCCATTTCTTCCCCTTCTATATGCCAGGAAGTGATGGGGCCAGATGCCATGATCTTAGTTTTTTTTTTTAATGTTGAGTTTCAAACCAGCTTTTGCAGTCTCCACTTTCACCCTCAACAAGAGGCTCTTTGGATCCTCTTTGCTTTCTGCCATTAGGGTGGTATCGTCTGCATATCTGAGGTTGTTGATAATTCTCCTGGCAATCTTAATTCTGACCTGTGATTCATCCAACCAGGCGTTTCTCATGATGTACTCTGCATATAAATTAAATAAGCGGGGCGACAATATACAGCCTTGTCGTACTCCTTTCCCAATTTATTTATTTATTAATTAAATTTATTAATCACCCATCTGGCTGGTCACCCACCCACTCTGGGAGATGTACAACAACAAAACAGTTAAAACAATAAAATTCTACATTAAAAACATAAAAAATACCCTAACCCACCCCGAATACCTGCCTGAACAACCATGTTTTTAATGCATGGCGGAAGCTCATTAAAGAGGCGGCATGGCGGAGTTCCCTAGGGAAGGAGTTCCACAGAGTGGGGGCCACCACAATTTTGAGCCAATTGGTTGTTCCATGTCTGGTTCTTACTGTTGCTTCTTGACCCTTGTACAGGTTTCTCAGGAGACAGGTAAGGTGGTCTGGTACTCCCATCTCTTTAAGAATTTGCCACAGTTTGTTGTGATCCACACAATCAAAGGCTTTAGCATAGTCAATGCAGCAGAAATAGATGCTTTTCTGGAATTCTCTTGCTTTCTCCATGATGCAGCGAATGTTGGCGATTTGATCTCTAGTTCCTCTGCCTCTTTGAAACCCAGCTTGTACTTCTGGTAGTTCTTGGTTCACATACTGCTGAAGCCTAGCTTGTAGGATTTTGAGCATCACCTTGCTGGCATGTGAAATGAGCGCAGTTTGAACACTCTTTGGCATTGCCCTTCTTTGGAATTGGAATGTAAACTGACCTTTTCCAGTCTTGTGGCCACTGCTGAGTGTTCCAAATTTGTTGGCATATTGAGTGCAGCGCTTTAACAGCATCATCTTTTAGGATTTTAAATAGCTCAGCTGGAATATTGTCATCTCCGCTAGCTTTGTTGTTAGTAATGCTTCCTAAGGCCCACGTGACTTCACTCTTGAGGATGTCTGGCTCAAGTTCAGTGACCGCACTATCATGGCTATCAGGGACATTCAGAACTTTCCTGTATATTTCTTCTGTGTATTCTTTCCACCTCTTCTTAATCTCATCTGCTTCTGTTAGGTCCCTGCCTTCTTTGTCCTTTATCATGCCCGTCTTTGCACAAAATGTTCCCTTGAGATCTCCAATTTTCTTGAAGAGATTTCTAGTCTTTCCCATTCTGTTGTTTTCCTCGATTTCTTTGCATTGTTCATTTAAGAAGGCCTTCTTGTCTCTCCTTGCTCTTCTCTGGAAATCTGCATTCAGTTGGATATATCTTCCCCTTTCTCCCGTGCATTTCACTTCCCTTCTTTCCTCAGCTACTTGTAAAGCCTCATCAGACAGCCACTTGGCTTTCTTGCATTTCTTTTTTGGGATGGATTTCATTGCTGCCTCCTGAACAATGTTACGGACCTCCATCCATAGTTCCCCAGGCACTCTGTCTTTCAGGTCTAATCCCTGAAATCTATTTGTCACCTCCACTGTATATTCATAGGGGATATGATTTAGGTCATACCTGAATAGTTTAGTGGTTTTCCCTACGTTCTTCAATTTAAGCCAAAGGTTTGCAATAAGAAGTTCATGATCTGAGCCACAGTCAGCTCGAGGTCTTGTTTTTACTGACTGTATAGAGCTTCTCCATCTTTGGCTGCAAAGGATATAATCAATCTGATTTCGATATTGACCATCTGGTGATGTCCATGTGTAGAGTCGCCTCTTGTGCTATTGAAAAAGAGTGTTTGCTATGATCAGCATGTTCTCTTGTCAAAACTCTATTAGCCTTTGTCCTGCTTCATTTTGTACACTAAGACCATGCTTGCCTGTTATCCTGGTGATTTCTTGACTTCCTACTTTAGCATTCCAATCCCCTATGATGAAGAGGACATCTTTTTTTGGTGTTAGTTCTAGAAGGTGTTGTAGGTCTTCATAGAACCGATCAGCCTCAGCTTCTTCGGCCTTAGTGGTTGGGGCATAGACTTGAATTACTAATGAATGGTTTGCCTTGGATTCGTACTGAGATCATTCTGTCGTTTTTGAGATTGTACCCCAGTAGTGCTTTTCCCACCCTTTTGTTGACTATGAGTGCTACTCCATTTCTTCTAAGGGATTCTTGCCCACAGTAGTAGATATGATGGTCACCTGAATTAAATTCGCCCATGCCTGTCCATTTTAGTTCGCTGATTCCCAAGATGTCGATGTTCAATCTTGCCATCTCATGTTTGACCACCTCCAGCTTACCTTGATTCATTGACCTTACATTCCAGGTTCCTAAACAATATTGTTCTTTACAGCATCGGACTTTCTTTTCACCACCAGACACATCCACAGCTGAGTGTCCTTTCGGCTTTGGCCCAGCCGCTTCACTCTTTCTGGCGCTACTTGGAAATTCCCTCTGCTCTTCCCCAGTAGTATATTGGACACCTTCCGACCTGAGGGGCTCATCTTCTGGCGTCATATCTTTTAGCCTTGTGATACATTCCATGTAGGGATGTATGAATCCCTTACCTGGCTCCACAGTGGGGGATCCGCAGTGGGGGGAGGCGCTCCGTCCCTCCCCCCGAAATCCTCCCTGGCTGGCTTTGCTCTGCGGCGGCTCTGCAGAGCCGCCAGCCAGGGCCATCCGCAGTGGGAGTTCTGGTCACGGCTGGGCTGCTGCGGCCGCAAATGGCGGCCGTCATAGCAGCCGCCATTTGTGTCCTGCCAGGCTGCCATGATAGGCTACGTAAGTATTTATGTAGCCTATCATGGTAAATCCAGCTACGCAAATGGCATAGTGGCTGCCATTTGCATGGCTGCCTTTACTGTGATAGGCTATGTAAATACTTACGTAGCCTATCATGGCAGCCTGGCTGGATGCAAAAGGCGGGCGCTATGACAGCTGCCATTTGCAGCCGCAGCAGCCAGCTGAGAGACCATCCCCCGCTGCTGCCACTGGAGCTGCCGCCGGAGCCGCCGCCACCACCTCCGGAACATCCACCCCAGGTAAGCTTTGTCCCGGGGGGATTCCACGGGGTCGCGGGGGGTGGGAGGCCATCCTGCCATGGGTTTCGGGGGGCAGAATGCCAGTGCATTCAGCCTCACTTAAGTCCGTGGCAGAATTCTCCGCCATCCCTAGTTCCATGGGGTTTTCTTGGCAAGAATACGGGAGTGGGTTGCCATTTCCTTCTCCAGTGGACCACATTTTGTCAGAACTCTCCACCATGACCTCTCCTTCTTGGGTGGCCCTGCATGGCATAGCTTATGGCTTCACTGAGTTACGCAAGCCTCTTCACCACAACAAGGCAGTGATCCATGAAGATGTCTTATAATATAGGTTTGTGCATTTGACAGAAAAATATTTCCTTACATGGGCTCATTGATAGGCTTGAGTTTAGGGTGTTCCATGAAAGATAAAAGGTTAGCAATGGCAAAGAGCTGAGACACAACCCCACCAATGACAAGGTCTCCTGGCTGACAGTATTCTTGCATGATAGGACGGGGATCATTCATGTTGCATATTACACAGTGTGCCTTGGACTCAGCAAGAGGCTGCAGCCACAGTAAAAGAAAGAAAACAGGCATCTTGAGGGAATGCTGAAACCATGATCCCTCAACACAAACTCCATGATTTCCTTCAAACTCATTGTCACCCAGCGTGCAGCCTGGTTGCATGACTCTACTTTACATAGTTCCTTACTTTCATGACCAATTGATAAATGGCCTGGAAACTCTAAAGGGGAACCTACTAATAGAAAGATTGATGGAGTGTTGTATGTCCATAGTCCCTAACCCCAGTTCTGAATGTTACAAGGGTAATCTATATATATTTGCAACCTTGTTTATGAGATCATAATGTGGCCTCTGAAATCCATGTTTGGTTTGGAAAGACAAATTATTCACCAAAGTCCTTTGAGGTAATTACTGGGTTCACAGTTACTTTCCCAAAGGTTTTTTTTTTGCCATTGTGAAAGAAAACATGTTTTTCAGCTACTACATTAGTGATGGGTGGAGTATTCTTGCTTCAGTCATTAGTGGCCCATGAAGCCTAAGGAGGCAGGAAAGAAGTAATTACTGAAATCCAGTCCCTGTTGGGATGTGCATTCTGGCAGCCTGTCACATGTGCACCTTGGTGGCTGAAGCCCAGTTGTGATTATGTGGGGCATTTCTTAATTACATCATGCCACATCTCCTGATTGACTGCATCTCCATGGTTGGTGTTTAGAGCAGGGCTTGGAAATGTTGGGGTGGGAGGGGTCAACAGATCCCAGATGATGTTAGGGCACATGGGCATATCCCCAACATCAGGGCTCTCACCACACCCCAACATCAAGGGCATGGCTACACACTCTGATGTCATCTGGTCCAGCTGAAGTCCAGCAGGACTACTGGTTGGCAGTTTGGCCAGGGACCAGCTTTGCTACATTTCGACTTTCTTGAGCTGGAGACAGCTTGTGAACGACACAACCAAGCTGACCAAGTCAGTGACTGGAGGAATGCTCCAGCCACTGGCTCGGCTGGGGGCGGTTCCTCCACACATCCTCCTTCCCAAAGCAGGGTGGTGATGCATCCCCCCAGTTAGCTGCTGGCTGGAGCACTCTTGCTGCTGACTCATTTTCAGCAGCTTTGATCATGTTGCATCTTCCCCAATGGAAAGAGTGCTCCAGCCACTGGCTTCGCTGGGAAGCTTTCCCAGCACGGTATCCTCTGCCAATGGGTGAAGATGCCATGTGGGGGGAGCCACTGCAGCTGAGTCACTTGGGGGATGCTTTGCCCACATGGCACACTCCCCAGTTGGGGAAGGCATGATATGAGTGCATCCCCAATCAACAAAGTTGGATGGTAGGAAGAGCTTCTTTTTGTGCTGGCCACCTCCCTCAATGCCCATATCCCAACGGTTAATTCCGAGCTATGATTGGAGATAACCAAGAGAATTCCCCTGCACATCACTTCCATCAGAGCTCAGAGATAACAATGGAGACTTCCCTAGGAGGCAGGGCTTGGAGGTCAAGTGCCACCTGATTAAGACATTCAAGAAGGCTCTCCAGGTGCAATAGGGATTCTCCACAGGTTACATTAGGCACATGGGCCAAAGGTCTTCTATCCCTAGTTTATAGTCTATAGGTCACAGGTCTAAAAATGTGGTGGTTCACTCCCTATGGAGTGATTAAAGAAGGTACCCTTTTCTTGATGACCCTAATAAAATTAGAGAAGTTGGAGCTTGTGCAGAATGCAGCAGCTTGGCTGTTGTCAGGAGCTGCCCCTTTCCAGCATGCAACTTCTTTGCTGAGGGAACTGTACTGGCTGCCTATTTCCTATTAGACCAGGTTTAAGGTTTTAGCACAGCATGGCTTGGCTGTCACTTAAATCCATGCTTTCCAAATTCTCCACTTTCAAGGACCCCTTTCTGTCCAGCTGTGATGGACGGACGGGGTGCTGCCTTGCGAGGCTTTCACTCACCACAGCAGCTGTCATCAGGGCTTCGAGGCAGACTGCCTGGGTGTTTTGATATTCAGCATCCAGTTATCTGAGGAAGAAAACTGAGTTTTGAATGTAAGGGGATATAAACCTGTGCTTGAGCAGCAGCAGCAACCCCTCAGGACATGGTGAGTGAGCGAGCACCTGACAGGCTGCCGGCGTTGTGCGCCGGGGATCTCCCCTTCCCGGATCAGCTGGGGAAACCAGGAGAAGAGCCTCCCCAGCCTGGAAGTCAAGAAATGGTGCTTTCCAGAAAGGCATACAGAACCTTGGGGATCATACCCACTACAGAGAGTATCCCTTTAAATGGCTGAAAAAATCAAACAAAGATTACCCAGTTCTTTCCAGCAAGGGAGGAAAGGAATGGATCATGAAGCTTTATACATGTCAAATTCCATCTTAGACTGGTCTGTATGTCTCAAAGGCAGCATTCAAGATCTAAAAGAGGACACACAATCTGTAAACCTTGCAGTAGAGTTGGCGGCTGCAGAGAATTGAGCATCACATGAGTTAATGCAGACACGCGTAAACAAGAATCAGTTGCATGAACTGATGCTGAGACAACTCTCAGAGTTAGCTTGCAGTGATGAAAAAGCAAACAAGGAAGAATCCTCCCATCAGAGTAGCAGCCTATCAATTGAAGGATGTCTCTTTTTATTAATGAAGGATATTGAACATGTTAAACTCTTCCTGTCTGAATGTAATAAACTTCTGACTACACACGTGGAAGTCTTTAAAAAGGCTGCCCCTAGGCTAAAAGAGGAGAGTCAAGGGACAAAGCCTAGTAAACACAAGTCACAAGCAAATAAGCTAATAGTGAGGAAGAGGAAGATATGAACAAGAGTGGTTAGAAAGAAGGAGAGCAATACATTAAAGAAGAGTAAAAATATTAAAAATATAAAAGGGACTTGTTTTAAGAAAATGGATTTTAAGAAACTTTTAAAATTATTAGACAATAGTCCCAAACAGATAATAGAACAGACAATTAAGATGGAAATTAAGAATAAAGAAAATAAAAATGATGATGTCAGACCCCAACTTCAAAATGCAGAGGGGTCCTCATTACAGCCCCATCCATCCATACTAGCCCAGGACGAGGACTTTAACTTACAGGATCCATGGTCACCTATGCTGTCAGGAATACAAAACATGTCAGAAGAAGATTTTAAATAGTGAGAACTGGAATTTAGTACTGAACTGTAATAAGCTAGTTTTATCTAACTATCCTAAACCTAAGGGGTGTGTGTGTGTGTGTGTGTGTGTGTGTGTTTAACACAGAAGGAACATAAGCTACATCTTTTACAAATCTTAGATGTGGCATTCCTGGCTTGTTTACCATCAGTGACCTAATATATGTGGAACATCTGTACTTCAACTATTTTTGCGCTCGTGCAGTGGTCACCTTTCAAGAGCAAGGTTTAGCCAAGACTGTATATAATAGCAGGGGCACATTCTTGGAAAAGGGGGTAACAGTCTTCATATTTTTTGAGAACCAGGCGCCCCCATTGGCTATAGCTGGCTACTCTTATACATGAATAAAAGGTAATGGAACTGAGGAAGCTAGCAGCACCCAAGATCTAATTGATCTGGACACCATTGAGGAAGTCCCCTCCAGCTATAAAAACCTCAAGACTCAAGAGCTGAAGTGCATTGCAAATATTAGTACTCAAGAAGCTAATATTCAAGAAGAATGACAATTACTGGGTGAGGGGAAGAAAATGTGAACCAGAGAGGAAAAACTGCTCCTAGACTCCTTTGCTGCCCTGCCTCTAGGAGCACAAGATGAAATTGTGCGGGGCCTGGAGGCTCCGAGAATACTTTTAATAGATTTGCAGGCAGAACAAGATGGATCTACTGATAAAAGAGGTATATACTGGGCAGCAGAGGATCTTATCCTGGCAAAAGAAAACAATAGCCCAAAGGGAAGGAAGGGAATGGTGCAGGAGAATTCTGAGGTGGAGAGGAGTACTCCAAACTGTCTCATTGTAGCAGAGATTAATCCAATAGGAAATAAAAGCAAGCAAAAATGTACTAGGAGGGACTTAGTTTCTATAACAGCCAATGAAAATCCTGTAGCCCCAGAGTTTCCCACTTGGTCTGATATGAGATTCTTAGAAGATGAGGAACTGGCCCCTTCTGAGAGGATACCCACTCCAGTTTACCAGACAAATGCTGGCCGTCCAGTGATTTCATATGTCAGCAGGCTGAGCCCAAACTTGATGAAATCGAATATTTGGAAGAGGAGATGGGGGCTTTGGGGAGGAGAATGCAAAAAAATAAAAACCAAGTGAGAAGCAAGGTTATCACCATGAATTTCGGATTGCCACCTACTGTGGACTGACAAACAGAATACCAACCTAATTTTCAGTTAAGACTTTTGTCCTGGAACATTGCAGGATGGTTGAGTAAAGTATCAGACTCTTCTTTCATAGATTTCATTAATGAATTTGATATTGTATTACTGCAAGAGACCTTGGCTTGGGAGGAGTTAGATCTGAATGGTTTTGCTGCATATTCTCTTCAAGCGGTATCTAGTCACACAGGAGGACACCCTAAACGGGGTCTGAGTTTGCTGGTTTCCACTAAACTCAGAACCTCCATTACTAAAGTAGTCCATCTGTCTCACCTTGCCACCTCTTTAGTAATCAATTTCAAATCGATGGGCCCACTGATAATAAATGTCTACTGGCCCCCACAACAACAACAACAATTAACTAAGGACAATTGGTCAAAATGGGAGGAGTATATTAATAAGATGTCTGTCTTGTATCCAGAAGCTTCCATGATTGTGGTGGGGGACTTTAATGCCTGGATTGGGCAGAATGATGAGGACTTGTACTTTCATTTTCATGTATTACTGCCTGAAATAGAGGCATATCCATTACCTGCCAGACAGTCCAAAGACACAAGATGTAATTATGCTGGGCTTTGCCTTATGGAAATGGTAAATAGGTTGGATTTAGTTATTCTGAATGGTGGAGTAGAGGGTGACAGGAAAGGTGAATTTACTTTTTTATCTGCTTTAGGTGTGTCTAGAATTGATTATTTCTTAGTCTCTTATAATTTGTTAATTTTGGTGCTCAGATATGAGGTGGGAGAGCGTATCAAGAGTGACCACCTACCCTTGGTATTATCTTTAAATCTGGGCAATCAGATTGTTTATGCGGAACAGGAGCCAATGTTATATCTAGAGGCTGAAGTAAAAGCCTCACGTATTAAGTGGTCTGCCAATCTTGAGACTGTTATAGGAGAGCTATTGTACTCCGACAGCAGTATCCAATTTTGCAATGCTGTTCTAGTAGCAGACTCTTTGGTAACAGTTCCTGATCTGTTTCAAGACCTGATTCTTTCCCTACAAAACTGCTTGAACTATAAAAAATATCGAGGGCAAGATGCCTTCACCTATAAATCTAAACCCTGGTTTGACTAGGAATGCATTGTCATGAAAAAATCTTTAACCAAAAAATACAGGGTATATAGAGAATTGAATTTGACAACACTCCCAACAGAGTGGTTTGTGTTAAAGAGGAGTTATAAAATTGTAATTAAAGAAAAAAAGGAACAGGCCCAGATAAAGACATGGCAATGTTTGATAAAAGCATCAAGGACAAATGATACAGCTGCATTTTGGAGAAATGTCTCTAAGGGTTGGCAGAATACAATCGTTTGCTTGGACTATCATATTCCAGTTAACGTCTGGGAATCTCACTTTAGAGATCTTTATGCGAGAGGTCAACATTGTCAACAGTTGACACAGACTAATATACTGTAAATAGTTTTCCTGAGTGGGCACCTGCTTCTGTATCAGATATTATTAACCTTATCTCCAAGCTCAAATCTGGTAAGGCCCCGGGGAGTGATAGTATTCCATCTGAATTGTTGAAGGCTAATATAGAGTGGTGGGCCCCAGTGTTAGCTGCTTTATTTACCTTCATTGATCATTCAGCATGTATCCTGGAGGATTGGGGGCTTGCTATTATTGTCCCAATTTATAAAAAAGAGAAAAGATCAGATCCTGCAAATTATAGACTAATTAGCTTGCCAAGTGTTATCAGCAAGTTATATGCCAGCCACCTTAATGAAAGATTGCAGAACTGGCTTGAGAAAGGAAATATCCTGGAGGACTAGCAGGCTGGTTTTAGGTCAGGGTGATCTACAGTCGATCAAGGATTAGCCCTTCAACTTCTTGTTGAAAAATATTCTCCTATATGCAGGCTTCATTGATTTCAAGTCAGCTTTTGCCTTCATTTCAAGGGATAGATTATGGGGGGAAATTGAGGTCACAAATTTTGATCGGTGGCTACTAACACTCATTCGCAGCCTTTATGAAAACACCCGTGTGAGGATAAGATGCAGTCATGCGGGTCATTTATCTGGACCCATACTAACTTTTAATGGAGCTAAACAGGGGTGTATTCTAGCTCCTACCCTGTTTAACTTTTATATTAACTCCTTGGTGAAAGATTTAGCTAAATAAATTCCCATCCTCCCAAGCTGGCAAAGCTTTATCAATACTTCTTTACGCAGATGACACGGTACTTTTGTTGCTAACAAGTGTTGGCTCTTAAGAGCACTCAATATCTACTGCAAAAAAGAACACCTAGTATTTAATTATACCAAGTCTAAGGTTGTAGTCTTCACGAAGAGAAGAATCAAACACAGATGGCAGATAAATGAGCATCCAATTGAACAGGTTGCAACATACAGATATCTGGGTGTAACTTTCCACTCATCTGGCTAGGGATGTACGAATCCCTTATCTGCCTTCGCGTCGGGGCATCTGCAGTGGGGGGGAGGTGCTCCGTCCCTCCCCCTGGAATTCTCCCCGGCCGGCTCCGCTCCACGGTGGCTCCACGGAGCCACCGGCCAGAGCCGGCCTCAGCCGGAGTTCCGGCGACACCTGGGCTCCTGCGGCCGCAAATGGCATGCAAGCAGCCGTGATAGGCTACGTAAGTATTTACGTAGCCTATCACAGTAAAGGCAGCCATGCAAATGGCGGCCACTACTCCATTTGCATGGCTGCCTTTACTGTGATAGGCTATGTAAGTATAGCAGCCACCATTTGCGTCCCTGCTCTTTGCCGTGATAGGCTACGTAAATACTTATGTAGCCTATCACAGTAAAGGCAGCCATGCAAATGGAGTAGTGGCCGCCATTTGCGTGGCTGCCTTTACCGTGATAGGCTACGTAAATAGTTACGTAGCCTATCATGGCAAAGAGCAGGGGCGCAAATGGCGTAGCGGCCGCCATTTGTGTCCCTGCTCTTTGCCATGATAGGCTATGTATGCAAGAATGCAAATGGCAGCCGCAGCAGCCCGGCTGTAGCCAGCCGGGAGACCAGCCAGAGCTGCCGCTGCTGCCGGATCCGCCGCTGCATCCACCCCAGGTAAGTTCCGTCCCGGGGGGATTCTGAGGGGGGGCGGGGGGGCGGAAGACTGTTCCGCCATGGATTCCAGAGGGCTGGATTGTAAAGAATCCGGCCTCACTGAAATCCGTGGCAGAATTCTCTGACATCCCTACATCCAGCTCTTGGAGAACTCAAATAACTAACGCTATAGATAATGCCCAGAGGAGTATAAAGGCACTCCTTCCCTTTTTTTTTACACCAAAAGGTGACAGCATATTCCATCAGCCATTCAGGTATTTACAGCAAAGGTCACAGCTCAGATGCTGTATGGTTCGCAGATATGTGCTTATGACAATTATGCCCCATTCGAAGTCATACAAACTAAATTTTTGAGAGCCATATTTGGAGTCCTGAGTTGTGAGCCTAATGTAATTTTATTATTAGAAGCAGGGCAAATTTCTGTAGAAGCTCATGCATGAGTTTACAAGATAAATCTTTGGTTGAAGATGATTTTCTTTCCTGCGGGATTGGCCCCATTAACTTTAATTGATGCTTTTCAGACAAAATGGATAAGAACATTTAATGAGAAGTTACAAAATCTGGGATTGTCCCCCAGTGCCCTTGTAGATCTAGGATACGAAAAAGCCATAGTTACTACTTGTCAGCAAATATGGGATATTGAATTGCAAAAGCTTTTAGGTTTGGCCACATTATACCCTGATTTCAGGGACAATGGGAGGGCACTCTTGCCCGCAAATTATTTGTCAAATCTCATTATTCCCAAATTCAGAAAGGCTTTTACGTTGGCCAGATTCGATGTTTTGCCATCTGCATTTTTGAAAGGAAGATTTATGAGGGTCCCCTATCAAGAACGCTTATGCCCTTGTGAAGCGGGGGAAGTGGAGACAGTTGGACATGTTTTGTTTCATTGTTCCTTTTATCAGGATCTTCAATTCACTTTTATTACCCCGATTTTACAACAAATCCCTGGTAGATCTGTTTTATCTGATTTATCATATTTTCTATCTGATCAGAACCCCAAAGCCCTAAACATTTTGGGGCCAGGATACTTGAGAGAGTGCCTTCTCCCCTATCAACCTTCCCAGCCATTGAGGTCATCAGAGGGCATACTTCTGGTGGTTCCATGGACCTATGGCCCAATTGGAGTGCACTCAGAAAAGAGCATTCAGTGTGGTGGCCCCCTTCCTATAGAACTCGCTGCCTCTGGAGGTCAGGCAGGCTCCAACACTGTGTTGTTTCTGGCTTCCTGAAAACAGATTTATTCCAGGAAGCCTTCCTTGACTGACCTGCCATGGTTTTATTGTTACTCTGTTTTTTTTCTTCTTAAAAAAAATACTTTTTAATATAGCGTTTTACTTCTTTTATATTTTTACCCTTTTTCCTTTTATTGTTCACCACTCCAGAATCTGTTTAGATGTGAAGCAGTACATAAGCGCTGTAAATACATCAATCAATCAATAATCCCTATCAGAGCTATAAAAGATATCTAATAATCCAAACAACCATACCTGGTTTCTCTTCTTAAAGAGGTTGTGAATGCTGGAGTGTCTGTGTGAATGGTGGGTGTGTGCTCCTGGTCTTAAAGTCATTTGGTTGTCTGTGCAATAGGAGGTTTTTTTGCTAGAACAGGAGAATGTCGATTCAAAGGGATTCTCCCGCTGCTGCTACTTCATATTCCTGCTGTTAAAGTTCATCTGCCTTGGTTTGCCCTGTCTGTGATATGGGCTGCTGAGGATTCAAAAGACTGTTCCATCTCTGGTGATGCCCTTGGCTCTGCTGACCCACCCTCTGCCTGCTCCACAGTCAGATTGGCCAGCCACCACTGGAGAGAAGAGAAGGACACAAAAGGGGAAAAGGGGTCCTGGAGGAAAGAAAGAGTCAGAGCTGCTGAAACTGCAGAACTGATTGAGAAGGCTAGACTAAGGACAGTAAGATATTCTCTGGATAAGGGGACCTGGATAAACAGGGACACCATTTAGTTACGTTAGCTGGAAGTATTGATCTCTCATTATTTTATTATCTTATTGTTCATATAGGTTTGTTCCATATTTGTATATTCATAGAGATCAGTTTTCTAATGACACTTTGCTGTTTAAAATCATGCAGTCCCTTTTCCTTTGGGTACCCATCCCATATCTAAGTGCCAGCCCACACTACCTACAGTAATTACCCAAGACCTGGAGAGTTTTGAAGTTGGTTTGGTGGAAGCAGCCAGAGAATTGAAGACTTCCACTTCATTGTAGCAGAAAAAGACCACAGGAAGGGAAGAGCAAAAAGGACTGGGACACACTTTAACCCATTTTCCCATCAACTCATTGAACAGGATGTTGCCAGTATGTGACAGCTGCTAACTTGGATTGCTTTAAAAAGGGATTACCTAAAATCATGGAGTATTAGGCTATCCTCAGCTTCTCATCAAGATCGCTCTATATTGTCTACAGTATCAGAGACTGCATACCTCTGAATACTAGAAGCTGAAAAGCAATAACAAGAAAGAGTAGTTGCCCTTGTGTCCTGTTTGTGGGCTTCCCAGAGGCATCTTATTGGCCACTGGATGCTGGACTAGATAGTTCTTTGGTCTTCTTATGTCCTTCAGGGATAGCTATTGTAAGAAAAATTCTCAGAAAAATATCAATGCATTCACATACTTCTAGACTAAAGTCTAAAGCAAAGATCCAGGCACTTATGTTCTCCTTTCCAGGCACTTATGTTCTCTCACTCTTTCTCCTTATTATCTGTTTCTTGTTGTTCAACTCTGGCCTCAGTACAATAATGTAGCATTTGGAGAAGAAGATGCAACCCAGCAGCCCAGCACCGGAGGCTAAGATAGAAAAGATCTCCACAGCCACCATGTGTTTTTCCTTGGTGCTCAGATAGGTTGGAACAAAGGACAACCAAACAGTGCAAAACACCAACATGCTGAAAGTGATGAACTTGGCTTCATTGAAACTGTCAGGTAACTTCCTGGCTAGGGAAGCCACAATCAAACTGACAATAGCCAGGAAACCGATAGCCCAGAACACAGCAAAATAGGGTAGCTGAACCCTCGTTGCATTCCAGCACAATTTCTTCACTCACAGAGTGCATGTCAACATCTGGGAATGGTGGGGAGGTTGCCAGCCACACAGCACAAATGGCTGTTTGGGTAAGGCAGCAGGAAAGAATAATGGGATTGGAAAGTCTCCTCCCCAACCATTTCCTTCTACCACTTTCTGGCTTTGTGGCCATAAAAGGTAGAACCACAGTGATGGTTTTGGCCAGCACACAAGACACTGCCATTGAGAAGATGATACCAAAAGCAGTTTGTCACAGGAGGCACATCGTCTTCTCAGGTGGACCAATGAATAGCAAAGCACAGACGAAGCAGAGCAGGAGGGAGATGAGGAGAATGTATGTGAAGTTTCGGTTGTTGTCTATTACTATGGGTGTGTCTTGGTGCTTCACAACTGTTCCTAACAACAAAGCTGTGATTAAAGAAGAAAGAGCAAAAAAGGCTAAATTGATCCCTAAACGTTCTTCATAAGTCAAGAAGCTTACAACCTCGGGAATGCATGAATTGTGGGTTTTGCTTGCGTAATGATCTTCTTGACATTGAATGCAATCAACCATGTCTGAAAAATAAAATACATGATTTGAGTTTTCCAGTCTATACAGCATGCCTCTCTCGAGAACACTGGGAGGAAAAAAAACACTTTGGAAGGTATAGAGCATTCTAATTCCCTGTTCCATTCATCTCTGACATTATGAACATCTACTTTATTGCATTCCAAAAGACTTTTATAAAGTGCTATTTCAGGCCTAGCTTTCTATAAAGAACCAATTAATTCCTCCAACAGTATAGGGAAGTGTTGAAGCACTCATCAGTGATGGCTCAAATATAGACTCCAGCAGTTTATAGCTTAATATATTGCCAACCACCACTAATGGTAAGTGATATTTAAGTTGCAGTACTGAAAATGGTAAAAACTCATAGTCTGATCCTATTAATTGATTAAAAGTATAAATTCCACTATCAACGCAGGTTCTCCCCATGAAAGGCTGCCTCTCTATTTTAAAGACAAGATTCTCTCATGAAGTTAATTTAGCATGAGAATATGCTTCAAACTGCAGTTGATGAGACATTGTATGCCAAATCACCCTAGCTGCTAAAATTGCAAGTGGAGCCATTCCTTTCTTTTTAATATACCTAGATCCTATCCCCATCCAGCCAGAAAGTGGTGCCAAATATGTTGACTCCAGAACAAGTCATGGAGGAGTATTAAAATAAAAAGATAGTTTACAATCATTTATAGGAGTTAGCAAATAAGCCTTATTTGAACTAAGATCTGGAAAATTAAATCTTCCCTCCCTGATTGGAAACTGCATCCACTTAAGAGAAAAAAATAGGAGTAGACACCCCACCCCCAATAAACTTCTGAAATGCTGCATAAGGTTTTTGAAAATACATTTGGGGAATATATAAAGGAATATTATGAAGTACATAAATTAATCATGGCAAAACATTCATCTTAACTTTGTTAACCTTACCCCAAGTACTTAAATTAAGCGATGCCCACCTTTCCATGTCAAGAGATATTCCTGGCCAGGCCCCATGGCAGCTGTTTTGTGAGAGTGCCATGACAATATCAACATTCTAAATGTGCCAACTGATCAAAAGGTTTGGGGACCTTTTGGGAGTAATCTGTTGAGGCTGCATGCTATGATGGGTGGGCTGAAGCTAGTAGTCCCAGGGTCAAAGCAAAAGTGTATGGGGCCACCACTTTTCTCTCTCTTTCTGACTTCCTCTTTTTTCTCTCAGTCTCCCTCCTCACCTAATGGCTTGCTGGGGAAGGGATAATTTTTTTTGTTGCCAGAGGGCTGCATTGATTTCTCAAAGTAGGTTTTTGAAATTAGGCTGAGGGCCTCCCTCTGCCCTAGATAGTATGTAAATGACAATTCATATTTTGTTTTTCCTGTCAGTGCTCATTTATATCCCCACTTAGAGGTGCTTGAAAATTTCACAGGTGAGTTTTCTTTCCCCTCTCCCAGGTCTTCAAGCTGCACAGGATCCAGGACAAAACTTCAAGGGACTCCTCTTGCTACAGTATTCATTCATTCATTCATTCATTCATTCCATTTCTATACCGCCCAATAGCCGAAGCTCTCTGGGCGGTTCACAAAAATTAAAACCAAACAGCACACAATAAAACAATTTAAAATATATAAAACATTAAAACCACAATATAACAATACAACCACAATAAAACCTAGCAGCAGTGCAGGAGTTTAAAATATAGATTTTAAACAGCAAAGCTAAAAGTCTAGAAAGCTAAAATGTTAAAATGCCTGGGAAAATAAAAAGGTTTTCAACTGGCGCCGAAAGGAATACAATGTAGGTGCCAGGCGAACCTCACTAGGGAGCTCATTCCAGAACTGGGGTGCCACAGCAGAAAAAGCTCTCCTCCTAGTAGCCACCCACCTCACTTCCTTTGGCAGGGGGTCATGGAGAAGGGCCACTGAGGATGATCTTAAGGTTTGGGCAGGCACATATGGGAGGAGGCGATCCTTCAGGTAACCTGTCCCCAAGCCGTTAAGGGCTTTAAATGTTAATACCAGCACTTTGAATCGCGCCTGGAAATGGACTGGCAGCCAATGCAAGTGAAAAAGTACTGGCATAATATGAGCTCGCTGGCCAGCCCCTGTTAACAATCTTGCTGCCCTATTTTGGACCAGCTGAAGTTTCTGGACCATTTTCAAAGGCAGCCCCACGTATAACGCATTTCAGTAATCCAGACGAGAAGTTATCAGAGCATGGATAACTGTAGCTAGGCTATCTCTGTCCAGATAAGGACGTAGTTGGTATACCAGCCTAAGCTGATAAAAGTGCTCCATGCCATTGAGTCCACCTGTGCCTCAAATGACAGTTCTGGATTCAAGAGCACCCCCAAACTACAAACGTGATCCTTTAGGGGGAGTGCAACCCCCTCCAGAACAGGTTGAATATCACCTAGCCGGGCAGACGAGCCACCCACTAACTGTACCTCTGTCTTGTCTGGATTGAGTTTCAGTTTACTGGCCCTCATCCAGTCCATTACTGTGCCCAGGCACTGATTCAGAACAGCCACTGCCTCACCTGGGTTTGATGAGAAAGAGAGGTAGAGCTGGGTGTCATCTGCATATTGATGGCACCTCAGCCCATGCCTCTGGATAACCTCCCCCAGTGGTTTCATGTAGATGTTAAACAGCATAGGGGATAAAATAGAGCCCTGTGGAACCCCATGGCACAATTGCCAGGGCACAGAGCAATAATCCCCCAGCACCACCTTCTGGAATCGGCCATCCAAGTAGGAGTGGAACCACTGCAGTGCAGTGCCTCCAACTCCCAACCCAGACAACCTATCCAGAAGGATACCATGGTTGATGGTATCGAAAGCAGCTGAGAGGTCCAGGAGAATCAACAGGGTCGCACTCCCCCTGTCCTTCTCCTGGCAGAGGTCATCCCACAGGGCGACCAAGGCAGTTTCCATTCCAAAACCAGGCCTGAAGCCCGATTGAAATGGACCTAGATAATCCGTTTTATTCAACAGTGCCTGGAGCTGTCCTACAACCACCCGCTCAAGCACCTTGCCCAGGAAGGGGATGTTGGCCACTGGCCTATAATTGTTAACATCCTCTGGGTCCAGGTTAGGCTTTTTCAGGAGTTGTCTAATTACCACCTCTTTTAAAGCAGCAGGCACTACTCACTCTCTCAAGGAGGAATTTACAACCTCTTGGACCCAGCCGGACATCCCCTCCTTGTTTGATTTAATAAGCCATGAAGGGCAAGGGTTAAGCACACAAGTGGTCAATCGGACTTGGCCAAGCACCTTGTCCACATCCTCAGGCCTCAGTAACTGAAACTCATCCAATAAAACTGGACCAGATGGTGCTCTCAATGCCTCTACCAATGGAACTGCATTAATCGTGGTGTCCAATTCATGATGAATCTGAGCGACTTTATCTTCAAAGTGCCTTGCAAATGTATCACAGTGTGCCACGGAGGGTTCCACTGTCTCTCTCCCTGGCCCAGAATGTAACAGGCCACAAACCACTCAGAACATCTCTGCTGGACGATGCTGAGAAGATGCAATGCTGGTGGAAAAGAACTGTCTCTTTGCCACCCTCACCGCCACAGAGTAGGCTTGATAGTGGGCTCTTACCTGTGTTCGGTCAGACTCAGCACAAGTTTTCCTCCATCTGTGTTCTAGCCATCTCCCCTCTTGCTTCATTGCCCTCAGCTCAGGTATATACCAAGGAGCTGGCCGGGCTCTGCTCAGAGGGAGAGGGCACTTGGGCGCGATTGTGTCAACCGCCCGAGTCATCTCTGCATTCCACAAAGCGACCTGGGCTTCGACAGCAGCACCAGCCATACCAGCAGG
Source organism: Heloderma suspectum (assembly GCF_057233095.1). NCBI lineage: Eukaryota > Metazoa > Chordata > Lepidosauria > Squamata > Helodermatidae > Heloderma > Heloderma suspectum. The sequence goes on along the minus strand of NC_139463.1, from coordinate 85,892,401 downwards.
AAAATCCCCCAGAGCCCTCTGGAATCCATCAGAATCCATTAGCCTCCAGGGGTGGGCCATTTTAATAGGTCCCCCACCCTTGCAGAGGAGGAAAGCTGCCAGGAGTCTAAATCTCGGCAGGAAGTGATCTGACCATGACAAAGGTCAGTTTGTCCTTTGTTAATGTTAATTCCTCCACTTTCAGATCACCATCCTCCTGCCCAGCTGAGAAAACCAGATCAAGTGTGTATCCTTTTATATGCATTTGTCGGATGACATGCTGGGATGACAGCCCCATGGTTGTTATGGCGGCCATGAAGTCCTGAGCTGCCCTGGATACAGCGGCCTCAGCATGGAAATTGAGATCCCCCAGGACCATCATCCTAGGGGTCCTCAACACCAAGTCCAAGACCACCTCCGTCAGCTCAGGCAGGGAGTCTGATGGGCAGTGGGGTGGGCGGTACACCAACAGAATCCCTAATCTGTCCCCGATACCCAACTCAAGGTGCAAACACTCAAGATCTGCACTCGAATGAGCAGGAAGCCTAGAGAGGGAGATTGAATTCCTATAGACCACGGCAACCCCCCCTCCCTGACCCTCAAGTCGGTGTTGGTGCTGCACTGAGTACCCAGGAGGGCACAGCTGGGAGAGAGTGACCCCTCTCAGTTCCCCCACCCAGGTCTCAGTAATACATACCAGGTCAGCCCCCTCATCCACAATCAAATCATGGATGAGGGAGATTTTATTTTGGTCCGACCTGGCATTCAGCAGCAGCACCACCAGACCCAAGGGCAGACTGGTAAGGCTGCCAGGAACCATCAGGTTGGGGGAAGAACCAGAAGAGGGGACAGCTGTGAGGTGTCTAGCCCCTCTTCTCCTCAGCTGGCCTGTTAATCCCCCAATGCCATATCTCCCCCTGCCCGTGACCACAGTTATAGTGGCACCTCCCTGACCCCCTGAGTTGCTCAATAGTCCTCCCAGGCACATAAAATGTTAGGATATAAAATATACAACAGTGTAAAAGAATATAAAAGATAAAAGGGAGCAGCAGCTAAGAAGGAGCAGATAAAATCTACATTTGCCCCATTCTCCCTGGTCTTTAAAGCTGCTGCCCTCTGCTGCTGCTATTTGCTGCTGGTATCTGTGGCTGCTGGTGTCTCTGGAGAGGCAGGTGGGTGGGTCTTCAGGTGCTGTTCCATGCGACTCCAAGTGCAAGGCTAAGTGTGCACTTAGCCTCGCACTTGGCGTGATGCTGAGGCACTGCCTCTGGCAGCACCACCTTAAGTACCTATTTGGCAGGGGCAGAAGCAGGCTCAAGATCCACCTGGTACAGCTGGCTGGTCCTCCTTCCCACAGGCTCCTTCCCAACCAGCCTCTGGCAGCCCCGCCTTACGTACCTGTTTGGCAGGGGCAGAAGCAGGCTCAGGATCCACCTGGTACAGCTGGCTTGTCCTCCTTCCCACAGGCTCCTTCCCACAGTAATTGAACTATTGCACTATTTTAAATTCTTTATTCTGAAATGGTCTCAGACTGTACTGCACCTTGAAATTCAGTTTAAACATCAGCAATTGGACTCAGGGACAATTGGACTCAGGGATAAACTAGACCTCTCACATCAGAACATCTTCCTGTCTGTTTTTTTTTTTTAAACCCCTCAGCCAGCTTCCAGAAGCTGCATTTGGAAGCAGATAAGTGGTGGTGGTGGTGTGGAGGGCAAGTGGAAGGAATTTGAATTTTAAGCATCCTTACATGTTAGATAGAAAGCCTCATTTACGGTGCAATCCTATTCATGTTTAGACAGAAAGAAGTCCTACAGCTCCCAGCATGCCAGAGCTGTAGGACTTTTTTAAATGTCCAAACATGCATAAGATTATTCCTGGGGAGAGCAATGTTATGGCCCCTAGACAGCATCTGGGGGCCCATAGGATAGTTCAGATTCCTTGATCCGAGGTTGGAGTCCACTCAGGAGTCTGAGCTCCCCACCCACACCCAATTGCTCTAGTAGCTGGCATGGAAAGAATCATGCTGGCTGCCCTTCTGAGGTTGCAAAATTGACCTGGGGGAAGGCAATGGGTGTGTTCCTGTGGGTAGGGAGGGTGGACTGGGGAGGTCAGCTTATGAGGAATCCTCTGGCTTCCCCAGCCTCCTTCCCTCCCCCTCCCCGACACCTCAGCTAGATGGGTGAAAAAGCCCATCTAGCTGAAATGCAGAGCAGGGGGAGCATGGAGGCAAAGATCACCTCTGCTGCACCTGCTGCTCTGCATTGGATGGCCATAATCCTCTGAGTTTGGAGGCTAACAGCTAGCCCCACAGGACTGCACCCTTAATGTTGCTTTGGCCCCATTGTTCATTTAAAATTGGAACATGTCCCGAACCACCTCTACTGAGATCCTACCTGGTTAAACCAGCTGTGCCACATGATGATACCCTCCTTAATGGTGACCACTTGCTCTGGAGGAACCAGGGCGTCCATCCTTCCAACTTTCACTTTACTAAAGGAATGGTTTGCAGAAAAGAACCAATTTATGATATCAAAACCAGCTACTAATTCGCTGTTGTGGTGAAAGGAAACCTTGTCCCCAGCACTGTTATTAAATGAGACACTTCTCAGAAAATGGTGCAACTAGATTGAAAAGGGAAACAGAACACATTACACACATACTCTCTCTCTCTCTCTCTCTCTCTCTCTCTCTCTCTCATGTCACACACACACACACACACACACACGGCAAAATGAGTAACATCTTTAGCTCTGAGATATGTCAATATCTTCCCATGCAGGATATATGAAATAACCATTTACTTTTGTTGTTGTTGTTCAGTCGTGTCCGACTCTTCGTGACCCCATGGACCATAGCACACCAGGCCTTCCTGTCCTGTGCTCTCTCCCGGAGTGTGCTCAAGTTCATATTCATTGCATTGGTGATGCTATCTAGCCATCTCATCCTCTGTCATCCCCTTCTCCTTTTGCCTTCAGTCTTTCCCAACATCAGGGTCTTTTCCAGAGAGTTTTCTCTTCGCATTAGGTGGCCAAAATATTTGAGCTTCAGCTTCAGTATCTGTCCTTCCAATGAGCACTCAGGGTTGATTTCCTTTAGGATTGACTGATTTGACTTCCTTGCAGTCCAGGGGACTCGTAAGAGACTTCTCCAGCACCACAGTTCGAAAGCATCAATTCTTCGGGACTCAGCCTTCCTTATAGTCCAGCTTTCACAGCCATACATTACTACCGGGAAAACCATAGCTTTGATTAGACGGACGTTTGTCAGCAAGGTGATATCTCTGCTTCTTACTATGCTGTCTAGGTTTGCCATAGCTTTCCTCCCAAGGAGCAGCGTCTTTTAATTTCATGGCTACAGTCACCATCTGCGGTGATCTTGGAGCCCAAGAAAGTAAAACCTGTCACTGCTTCCATTTCTTCCCCTTCTATATGCCAGGAAGTGATGGGGCCAGATGCCATGATCTTAGTTTTCTTAATGTTGAGTTTCAAACCAGCTTTTACACTCTCCTCTTTCACCCTCAACAAGAGGCTCTTTAGATCCTCTTCACTTTCTGCCATTAGGGTGGTATCGTCTGCATATCTGAGGTTGTTGATAATTCTCCCAGCAATCTTAATTCTGACCTGTGATTCATCCAACCCGGCGTTTCTCATGATGTACTCTGCATATAAGTTAAATAAGCAGGGTGACAATATGCAGCCTTGTCGTACTCCTTTCCCAATTTTGAACCACTCGGTTGTTCCATGTCTGGTTCTTACTGTTGCTTCTTGACCCTCGTACAGGTTTCTCAGGAGACAGGTGAGATGGTCTGGTACTCCCATCACTTTAAGAATTTGCCACATTTTGTTGTGATCCACACAATCAAAGGCTTTAGCGTAGTCAATGAAGCAGAAATAGACGTTTTTCTAGAATTCTCTTGCTTTCTCCATGATCCAGCGAACGTTGGCGATTTGATCTCTAGTTCCTCTGCCTCTTCTAAACCCAGCTTGTACTTCCAGTAGTTCTCGGTTCACATACTGCTGAAGCCTAGCTTGTAGGATTTTGAGCATCACCTTGCTGGCATGTGAAATGAGCGCAATTGTGCGGTAGTTTGAACACTCTTTGGCGTTGCCCTTCTTTGGAATTGGAATGTAAACTGACCTTTTCCAGTCTTGTGGCCACTGTTGAGTGTTCCAAATTTGTTGGCATATTGAATGCAGCACTTTAACAGCATCATCTTTTAGGATTTTAAATAGCTCGGCTGGAATACTGTCATCTCCGCTAGCTTTGTTGTTACTAATGCTTCCTAAGGCCCACTTGACTTCACTCTCGAAGATGTCTGGCTCAAGTTCAGTGACTGCACTATCATGGCTATCAGGGACATTCAGATCTTTCCTGTATAGTTCTTCTGTGTATTCTTGCCACCTCTTCTTAATCTCATCTGCTTCTGTTAGGTCCCTGCCTTCTTTGTCCTTTATCATGCCCGTCTTTGCACAAAACGTTCCCTTGAGATCTCCGATTTTCTTGAAGAGATCTCTAGTCTTTCCCATTCTGTTGTTTTCCTCGATTTCTTTGCATTGTTCATTTAAGAAGGCCTTCTTGTCTCTCCTTGCTATTCTCTGGAACTCTGCATTCAGTTGGATATATCTTCCCCTTTCTCCCGTGCTTTTCGCTTCCCTTCTTTCTTCAGCTACTTGTAAAGCCTCATCAGACAGCCATTTGGCTTTCTTGCATTTCTTTTTCTTTGGGATGGATTGAGTTGCTGCCTCCTGAACAATGTTACGGACCTCCGTCCATAGTTCCTCAGGCACTCTGTCTATCAGGTCTAATCCCTGAAATCTATTCCTTACCTCCACTGTATATTCATAAGGGATATGATTTAGGTCATACCTGAATGGTTTAGTGGTTTTCCCCACATTCTTCAATTTAAGCTGAAATTTTGCAACAAGAAGCTCATGATCTGAGCCACAGTCAGCTCCAGGTCTTGTTTTTACTGACTGTATAGAGCTTCTCCATCTTTGACTGCAAAGGACATAATCAATCTGATTTCGATATTGACCATCTGGTGATGTCCATGTGTAGAGTCGCCTCTTGTGCTGTTGGAAAAGAGTGTTTGCTATGATCAGCGTGTTCTCTTGGCAAAACTCTATTAGCCTTTGTCCTGCTTCATTTTGTACACCAAGGCCATGCTTGCCTGTTATCCTGGAGATCGACAGGCATATGGTCAAGGAACACCTCATTACTTTGAATGAGTTCAAATCTCCAGGGCCAGATGAACTGCATCCTAGAGTCATAAAGGAACTGGCAGAAGAACTCTCAGAACCGCTGTCTATTCTCTTTGAGAAATCATGGAGGACCGGGGAAGTGCCAGATGACTGGAGGAGGGCTAACGTTGTCCCTATCTTCAAAAAGGGTAAAAAGGAGGAACCTGGGAACTACAGACCAGTCAGTCTGACATCAATCCCTGGGAAAATTCTGGAGCAGATCATAAAGCAATCCATCTGGAAGCACCTTGACAACAATGCCGTGATTACTCGAAGCCAACATGGATTTGTCAAAAACAAGTCCTGCCAGACAAATCTGATCTCATTTTTTGATCAAGTCACCTCCCTTGTAGACCGTGGGAATGCTGTAGACATCATATACCTCGACTTCAGCAAAGCTTTCGACAAAGTGCCCCATGATATCCTGATGAGCAAACTTGCTCGAAGTGGGCTAGATGAAACAACGATCATGTGGATCCACAGTTGGCTACAGAATCGGACTCAAAGAGTGCTTATCAATGGGACCTTCTCAAGCTGGGGAGAGGTAACGAGCGGGGTACCGCAGGGCTCAGTCCTGGGCCCAGTGCTCTTCAACATTTTTATTAATGACTTGGAGGAGGAGGTGCAGGGAATGCTGATCAAATTTGCAGATGACACAAAATTGGGAGGGATAGCTAATACTTTGGAAGACAGAAACAAAATTCAAAGTGATCTGGATAGACTGGAGTGCTGGGCAGAAAACAACAGAATGGCATTTAATAGGGACAAATGCCAAGTTCTGCACCTAGGAAAAAGAAACCAAATGCACAGTTACAAGATGGGGGATACGTGGCTCAACCACACTACGAGCGAGAAGGATCTTGGAATTGTCGTCGATCACAAGCTGAATATGAGCCAACAATGTGATGTGGCTGCAAAAAAGGCAAATGCTATTTTGGGCTGCATTAATAGAAGCATCGCTTCCAAATCCCGGGAAGTACTAGTTCCCCTCTACTCAGCACTGGTTAGGCCTCATCTGGAGTACTGTGTCCAGTTCTGGGCACCACACTTTAAGAAGGATGCAGACAAGCTGGAGAGGGTTCAAAGGAGGGCAACAAAGATGATCAGGGGACTGGAAACAAAGCCCTATGAAGAGAGACTGAAAGAACTGGGCATGTTTAGCCTTGAGAAGAGAAGACTGAGGGGAGATATGATAGCACTCTTCAAGTACTTGAAAGGTTGTCACAGAGAAGAAGGCCAGGATCTCTTCTTGATCATCCCAGAGTGCAGGACACGGAATAATGGGCTCAAGTTACAGGAAGCCAGATTCCGGCTGAACATCAGGAAAAACTTCCTGAGTGTCAGAGCAATACGGCAATGGAACCAATTACCTGGGGAGGTGGTGGGCTCTCCCACACTGGAGGCCTTTAAGACGAGGCTGGACAGCCATCTGTCAGGGATGCTCTGACTTGGATTCCTGCATTGAGCGGGGGGTTGGACTCGATGGCCTTGTAGGCCCCTTCCAACCCTACTATTCTATGATTCTATGATTCTATTTCTTGACTTCCTACTTTAGCATTCCAATCCCCTATGATGAAGAGGACATCTTTTTTTGGTGTTAGTTCTAGAAGGTGTTGTAGGTCTTTATAGAACCGATCCACCTCAGCTTCTTCGGCCTCAGTGGTTGGGGCACAGACTTGAATTACTGTGATGTTGAATGGTTTGCCTTGGATTTGTACTGAGATCATTCTATCATTTTTAAGATTGTACCCCAGTACTGCTTTTCCCACCCTTTTGTTGACTATGAGTGCTACTCCATTTCTTCTAAGGGATTCTTGCCCACAGTAGTAGATATGATGGTCACCTGAATTAAATTCGCCCATGCCTGTCCATTTTAGTTCACTGATTCCCAAAATGTCGATGTTCAATCTTGCCATCTCAAGTTTGACCACCTCCAGCTTACCTTGATTCATTGATCTGACATTCCAGGTTCCTAAACAATATTGTTCTTTACAGCATCAGATTTTCTTTTCACCACCAGACACATCCATAGCTGAGTGTCCTTTCGGCTTTGGCCCAGCCGCTTCACTCTTTCTGGCGCTACTTGGAAATACCCTCTGCCCTTCCCCAGTAGTATATTGGACATCTTCCGACCTGAGGGGCTCATCTTCCGGCGTCATATCTTTTAGCCTTGTGATACGTTCCATGGGGTTTTCTTGGCAAGAATACTGGAGTGGGTTGCCATTTCCTTCTCCAGTGGACCACATTTTGTCAGAACTCTCTGCCATGACCTGTCCATCTTGGGTGGCCCTGCACGGCATAGCTTATGGCTTCACTGAGTTATGCAAGCCCCTTCGCCACAACAAGGCAGTGATCCATGAAGGGGCAGTAAGTATGTTACTTACTATTATAGTCCATATAAACCTCCCCACCTAATTACATCATATGCTATCATAGTCTGTATAAGCTATTCCCTCCACCACACCCAATAACTTGATTCATTATTATTACACCAATATGACTTGCTTGTCTGCCCTAGATACAGCTGAGACCTATATTATGACTTAGTGTAAACTTGCTTGTCCCTAAAACAGTGTTTTCCAAGCTCCTCCAAAAAGTACTTATTTGAACTATCTATGCAAGGTAGTATATTTTTAAAATTGGAAACCTGTGTCAGTTGCTTCTTCTGTAACAGAATAGGGGTGGGGGGAGCAGCATGTTTTTGCAAATAATTAACCAACCCACCATAGTTTGTTTTCAGAGTGGCTTATTGTGACATGCAAACCAGCCCATAGTCTCATTTAGAAGAATAATACAGAAAGAGATACTTGTTAGACCACCAAGGGGTGTCTCTGTGTTAAATCTGTATTAATGCTCTAATACACAAGGAATGTCAGTATTATTTATACCACTTTCTGGAAGAAGATACAGACTATCCTTCAGTTTGTCTGGAGGCCTTATATCTCTTGGCTTAGGTTAGACAGTAAGGCTTTGCCTTCTGTTGGGCCTGACTGTGGCCTTATCTCTGTCTGGAAGTTTCTCTGAGAGATGCTGCCTCCAGAGCTTCTGCTGAACTGAACCTTCTAGAAAACAAGTAACATGATATGAGTGAGAATTTTGCATTTCCCAAGAAATAGCCAAAAACAAATCTAATACCGGCACATAGGAAAGAGGAACAAGACAGCCCAGAAGACTCCTGGGAGAGAACCTGTTCTAATTTGGGTATTATTTCATGTGCAGTTTAGTGTACTTCAGTTATTTTTTTGAACATATAGAAGTGCAAACAGCATGAAGGTTCTGCATGGAACTGAGTGCCGCATTTGATCTGGAAGGAGGTCTGTGGCAGCCACTGAAGTAGAATAATTTCTGCTGCAACATGAGCAATATGGGGGATTTGGGGTGGGGTATTCATCCAGCTGTAGCTCCAACTCTGACCTGCAGTAGTAAAGTGGACTACATTGCAGGGCTTCCATAAGCTCCTCTCTCTCTCACCACAGTTTCCCAGATTGCTATAGGGATCAAACAGGGATCAAATCTACACTGTAAGGGTTGTTGCATTCTACTGTCTTAGCACAGAGATGTTAAAAGGAACAGATAACCTGCCATGTGGTGTTAAAAGGAACAGATAACACTGTGGGATTGTTGAAACTTCTCTGAGCTTCAAACTCCAACCTGCAATAGGTTTTTCATTAGGGATGGCTGGACTTGCCCACCATTGCCTTGTGTGCCACTCGACGGACTACTGCCAGCCGCCTGACCCTTCATGACACATGGCATGAGCCACCGGACAGTCTGTGGGCGCCCAGAGACTGGTGCATGGCATCCTGCTTACCAGTGCGCTGCCACTTTGTGGAAAACCACGGGTAACCTTTTTATGTGATTGGTCATTTTGAGCAAAATGGTGGCCATAAGTAGCGCCATTTATGCAAAATTGCAATGTAAATAATCGATTCAGACCATATACGCCTGCAATTTTTGCGTAGATGGCGCTATTTATGGCCACCATGTTGTGCAAAATGACCATTTACCTAAAAGGCTTACCTGTGGTTTTCCACATAATGGTGGCTCATAGGCAAGCACAGGGGCCTGTGGACTGACATCTGGGGGGCCAAGCAGGAGGATGTCCATCAGACTCCATCCCCTTCCCAGACTTCCGCAACATCCCTATTTCTAATACCATGGGACAAAACTTCCTGATGGTTGTAAACCTATCGTAAGTCACTCTCTCCCAGCCACAACCCCTTCCAAGCTTCAATATGGGGATAATGGCATTGGAATTTTCATTACGAGAGCTATGATTTTAAAATAATGTTTCACACTAAATTAATACAGAAAAGTTCTGGAGCATGCATCTGCCTCCTCAAAACACTTGGCTATTCTGGTCATTTGGCAGCCGAGTATCTCAAAGACATTAACAGGTTAGCATATAATAATGGGAAAAGCACAGTCCTATGGAGCAAATCTCCCTTTTTCCCAAAGGACTTTTTATTCCAGCCTGAGTGTGCCTGGGGCATTCTGTGGCATGGATAAGATAGGATTTCAGCCTAATTATTATTGAAGATAGGGTTATGTATTTAATAAGCTGCTATAAAATAAATGCCTCCAATAATGTAAAAACTCCTGAGATGTAGCCAGCTAGTCAGTTTATCTTTAGTTCCAAACCAACTGCTCAGTTTGGGTTAGTGTTGTAATTTTATTGTAAATTACATTGATTTTGGAATTTATATATTATTTGTTTGTAGGTTTTGTCCAGGAACATAGAACTAAAATGAAAATATATGTCATACTCACCACAGGATGAGTGCGCGCTCTTTATGAAAGCTTGTACTTATTCACCCGACATTATAAGTAAGGATAACTTATGAATTTAGCTAGGCATAATTAGAAGAGGTATTGAAAATAAAACTGCCAATATCCTTGTAACAAAAGCTGTAAGCTTGTAACAAAAGCTGTCACAGTGAGGTATTCTAGGTATGCATGTTCTACCCAGACTACTTTTCCCAGTGGTAGATTACATATTTTTATGCAGAAGGTTCAAGCCCTGGCAGCTCCAGGTAGGGCCTGGAAAATTCCTGCCTGACAAACTGGAGAGCTGCTGCCAGTTGGTGTCGACAAACCTGGGCAAGGGGAACCAGGGGTCTGAGACAAGGCAGCTTCCTATTTTCCTGTGACCTTCAACAAGCAGCCGGCCAGATTTGCCAGCTCATTTCAGTCACATCATTTTCTATTTCTAAACCCCATAAGCAACATTTTCAAAATGACAAGAAAACTAAATTATTTGTTAAAGTCTTATCCTCCGCAAGAGCCTCGTGGCGCAGAGTGGTAGGCGGCAATATTGCAACCGAAACTCTCCCCACGACCTGAGTTCGATCCTGGCAGAAGCTGGTTTTCAGGTAGCCGGCTCAGGTCGACTCAGCCCTCCATCCTTCCGAGGTCAGTAAAATGAGCACCCAGCTTGCTGGGGGAAAGGTAGTCACAACTGGGGAAAGCAATGGCAAACCACCCCGCTACAGTCTGCCAAGAAAACACCAGCGCAAGCTGCATCCCTCTAGGAGTCAGCAATGACTTGGTGCTTGCACAGGAGGAACCTTTCCTTTCCCTTTCCTATCCTCCACAACCTCACCTTCCAACCTGTGAAATCTTGTAGCTGCCCAAAGTGGTTGCAATGTGGAGAGATGTTTCTGAGCTCAGTCCCCCGACAACAGCTACCAGGTTGCTCTGGGTGTCACATTTGTAGTTGGGGTTAAATCTGTCCCATGTGGAAAGAAGTTCCATGGTTGCATGATAGGTCCACATTGCACTGAAATAGCTGTCATAGATGTGGAATCCCAGGGTGACGTTCGGCAAGATCTGTGGCGTTACACTGATCTCTTTTACAGCAAATGCTAAGGCCAAGACATGCTGGTAATGCTTAGTCAGTAAACTGCAATGACAGTGACAGCCATTTCACAGGGATATTTGAAACTTGATACCCCCCATAGGTGTTTTAAAAATAGTACTATATTAAAATGGACAATTTAACCACTATGCAAGGAGGAGTGCAAAAATATGAATATAAACAGGGGATCGCTTTATTTTTTTCTGCATGACACTTTCTGCTTCTACTCTGGTTACATCTGGTTGAAGATGCTGTTCAATACATCAACAATATCATTTGGTCTTGATGGGGCTGGGTTGCTATTCAGAATATTAAAAGGGAATCCTGCTCTATCTATGCTCAAGCACATGCACAACATACAAAGGCAGGGGTGCTGTGAGTCAACTAAAAGCAAAGAAATGCATATTCAACATGGTTTCCTCCCCCATTCTCAGAAGTGCCTTTTGTTCAACAATATATTTCTTCCTTATTAACTTGTTCTGTATCAAATCTAGGAATAAAGAAGAAAAGCATAGAAAGACATTAAAAAAACCTCAAATGCATTTTTGTTGGGGAACAGAGATGCTTGTAATACTGTTCCAGATCTTGTCTGAATTGTTCCTGAATTGTTCCATCTCCTAAGCTAATTGCTGATAGAGCAGCTGCAGGACCATTCAGCAATATTTCTTGCGTTTAGTTCTTATTTGTGTTTTACATGTGTAACTATATTGCAAGGTTGGGGTTAGGGAAGGAGAAAGTGGGAATGGGTGAATCTGTCAATTTTGGTTCCATTTAGTTCCTCGTTTTTCTCAGTTTAAGTTCGATTTGGCATGATCCTGCATCAATGCACGAATTCTATTTTTAAAAGTCCACACTAAAAATATGCATGTTGTTCTCACTCTACTTAATATACCCATTTCGGTGTCATGCTTTGCTAATCTATCTATCTATCTATCATCATCATCATCATCATCATCATCATCATCATCATCATCTATCATCTATCATCTATCTATCTGCAAGCTATTTCCCTTATACTATCTCTTTTGCCCACATTGTTGTACACACTTTCCCATTGGGTATGCATTTTGTTTTCATACTTCCCCAGATTTTTTATTTTTCTGTGCTTTTTCTTTTTTTTAAGTGGGGAAATGTCACTCTAAATTCAGGAAAGTGCAAATTTTGGTCCAGAACTCCGTTCCAGGTAGCTCATTGTTTTGGAAGCCATGACATTTTGGATGGAAGGAATTCCTCACCCATCCCTAGCAAAGAGTAATAGTTACCTCTGGTTTCAGTGAGCACCAACTTATGGGAGGGAAGTGGGAATGAGAAAATAGGTGATAGCTGAAGGTGCAATAATTCTTCCAGTGTTACAGCTCAAGGCAAATCAGCACTCCCTCTAATAGTAAACTCAGGAGCTGAATGCTGACAGCTATGATTGCAGCCAAGCTGAGAAAGAAGAGGGAAGAATCACCCTGCTCAAGAGAATCTCAGAGTTTGCAGGAATGTAAAACTCTGACGGGACTAAAATCCCTCTCCAAACCGCCCAATGAGGATTGAACATGCTCAGAGGTCATTGAAAGCTGAGAGTCTGTTGGGAGAACAAAACGAAAACCAGAGGAGTGGGAATGTAATTGAGAATTCTGGAATAGGGCATGGCTGGCTAGCTGGAACACTGAACAGGAGCTCTCCACACTGCAAAATACTATTGCAGGTCCCACTGGTAGGCCTACATTCCCCGCAAATGTTACCTGAGTTTGTTTTTCTTAAACAAACTTCCTTACATGGGCTCTTGATTCCGTTTTTGAATGGGATGTTGGGTGAAAGTTTTCTCTTCACAAGTCATAATGATCTGAGACGTAATGCCACCAATGATGAAATCACCTGGCTGATAATACTTGTAAAGAATAGGGATGGGATCACTGGCAATGCATTTTGGGTGAGCCTCCACACTGCAGGAGGAAATAGCATCATTGCAAACAGTACCAATATCACCATCCTGAGGACAACTCTTCTCCCTTGGTGGAAAAGTCCCTGTTGTTTCATTATAACAGCCTGACTTCAATGATCTAGTCCTTGAGTCCTGAGTTATAAAATGTCACACCGTAGCAGTCTGGTAGCTGTCCCTCATTGCCCCTAGAGACACGCCTCAGAATGGAACAAATAATTTAAAGCACCAACTAGTCATAATTATTTGTTGAGCTTGTGAGCACTGGGATTTCATAGGGACATGACTGAAGTGATTTTGATAATTAGAAGGGTTGTCTCTCAAATGGTCTTAGCTGCTTCCCATTGGGACAGCCAGGCATGACCTCGTAATGAACCCTACAAAAGTGGAGCACCAGAAATTTGAGTCCTTGGTCTGGAGTCAAACCACTTGAGTTATACGAGAGATGTTAAGTTTGGGATACCTTGGAGCTGCTCCCTCTCAGCCCTCTCCAATGGTTTCCTCTGTCTCAAACCTATGCAAAGAGTGCCACTGGTCAAGGCTGATGGGGAGAGCTGGCAACAGTGGCCAAAGCATCATCTTTAAGACCCGTACACTCCAGTTTGCACATTCATGGAGAGCTTTTGCTGCTATTCTGGAACTTGAGAAATTGAATTATCAGTGGCTCCCAATGCTTCCCAATGGAGACACAATGGGAACTCTTTTGTAGACTTCCTAGTGAGAGGTGCTGAAAGAAAAACAATGGAAAACACTAGTTTTTAGCTTCACTCTGCTTGGTTAGCCGTGTCTCTCCCCCACCAGATGTTCATAATATTTTTAACTACCATTTTGTGCAAATATGTCCGATTATTTTAGTTATTCATTTATGTTTAGACTTTTCAAAGTGTAACCTGTTTGTATACTCTAACATGCATTTCATAGTGTACTCCTGTTTGGAGTAGTGCCAAGCTGGAAGTTCTCTACTGGGAACATTTGGTTCAAAATTTGGGGGAGCCAGGGTGAAATGGCTTTTGGGGAGTGGCAAAATTCATCCTGTAGTTTTGGGTGCTTACTCTCATTATGACATGATGGTGATCCTCTTTGATTTGTGTGTGTGTGTGTGTGTGTGTGTGTGCGGTACTGATGTGGTTGTAGGCGGCAACAGGCAAACTCCTCTAAGTGGCTGCCAACAGTGGATTCCATTCCTCCCCAGCCCTCTAAATACCCTGGGGTACAACACCATGGCATGGTATGAGATAATGTAATTCAAAGGGGGTTTCGGGGGTGGGGAGACTGCAGAGGAGCTCTTCTTTGTGTCCAGTTATTGGCAATCACCATTTTTCCCTCCAGAAGCCCCTTGGAATTATGCTACCTCATGATGTAATGTCATTTCCTAAGACAGGTGTGGGGAAAGGGGGGGGGGAATAGCAGCCACTGGAAGATGGCCAGCAAGAGACGGTCTTCTGCTCACTGCAAAGCAACACTGGGAGGGGGAGATTCAGAGTGGAAAAGCATTAGAAGTCATTGCTTTACTCTTCCCTAACCCACCACTTGGTTTGCATAAGTAGCAAACATTTTGCATGTTGTGCAGGTTAGATTGCTCAAATTTGGGGCACTGAAGTATAGTTTTACACATGAAAGGTCCCAGGTTCAATCCCTGTCATCTCCAGGTAGGACTGCGAAAACTACAGGGAACCCTGATGTACAACAATTGAATGTACCTTACCTGGGTCCTTTTGGCATTACACACACTGCAGATGGCACCACAGTGTTGTTGAGATTGCCGGGTTCTGTATTGCATGTGTGGTGGGGCAGGGTGATATCACAGGTTTATTCTGCTATCCCTAGGAGCTGATTAGTTCCTTCTATGCATGGACAATGGGAGCCTTTCCTGAGTGTAACGCCATGTTTGGTTGGCGTTGGTTGAGTTGCCACGAACACTGTAGGAATGTCTGTTGATGCTATTGTGTTCTAGTTTGCCACCGGATATACACACACGCTCAATTATATTATACTGGTGTGCCTCAATTGCTGTCAGATTAGCAAGATCATAGCAAGGTTCTTTCCTCAGTGATGAAGGTGGTGATGAGCTGAGGATGAATTCATATTTTGTTATAGGAGAGTCAGGGTAGCATATGAGGTGCATAGTACATCCTAATGGCTGTGGTTGGGTCCATTCAGGTTAGGAGAGTTAAAAGGCAAATCATTCGGGGAAAAATAATATTTTAAGACAACATCTGTAATTTCAGCATAAATACATTCAGTAATTGGATTATATGGGATCCAAATTAATGCATTTTTAAAAGTCCATATAAAATGCCCCAAACTTATCAGTCATGAGATTGAAGGAGTTCATAGCAATACACCATAGCTCTTCACGTGTACTTGATATTCTTTGAAAATGTCCCAGTACTTCAGAAATGGTAGGACTCCCTTCAGATCACTCTGGCAGCTACTGATCTTTCAGAGAGCTAGCATAGGTCTCGCTCTTCCTTTTCATGTCTTTGCTTAAGTCCATATGAAGGCCTCCCACACTATTGCAAGCTCTTGCTGCTATCCAGTAAAACGATTATAAAGAATGCAATGAAACCTGCAGTACCTTCAACATACATCTTTATAACATTATGAATTATTTTCTCTTGGATCTGAGGTTCTGGTCTTGTGCTTGGAGGTAATGAAAGGGGCTCTTTTAATATAAAACTTTGAGGCAAAAAAGTTGGTTTGGGTAGAGCAAGACTGAAACAGAGAGAGGAAGGAAGGAAGGAAAGAAGATTGAAAAAGGGAAAGAAAATCAGAGAGTTGCTTGGGAAATCATCATCATCATTTTTCAGTAAACATTTAAAATGTGTTTTGTTTTGTTTTTTATTTGATTATCTATGCCCATAAGCCAAACCCCACACTACCAAGAGTTATTTATAGAAGACCCAGAGGGTTTTAAGGTTAGTTGGTGCAGGCTGCCTGGAAAAATAAAGAATTTCACCTGGTGGCAGTGGAAAAGCACCAGGAAGGAAAGGGCAAATAAGCATGGGGAACTCTATCTGGCCTGGTCTGCCTTCCAACCATGAATCAGGTCATGACAGGACTACTAAACATCAATAATACTTACATAGAGTATGCTTGTAAAAAGCAAAAAATAAAGTTGCTAAAAGACAAAGTCAACCATGGAAGGTATGTGGATGTGCATAGCTGTTTTGTTTAACTAGCTCTTCATTGAACCACTAAATGAATTTTATAGAGATTAGAAAGCTCAGGCCATCGAAAAATGACAATGTATCCACATATCTACAGATTGCAGCATAAAGTAGAAGACCCAGACACTTATTTCCTTTCACTTTTTCTCCTCATTAACTGTTCCCTATTATTCAGCTCTGGTCTCAGCACAATGATATAGCATTTGGAGGAAAAGATGCAACCTAGTAGCCCAGCACTGGAGGCTAAGATAGAAAAGATCTCCACAGCCACCATGTATTTTCCCTTGGTGCTCAGGTAAGAGGGAACAAAGGACAACCAAACACTGCAGAACACCAACATGCTGAAAGAGATGAACTTGGCTTCATTGAAACTGTCAGGTAACTTCCTGGCTAGGAAAGCCACAATCAAACTGACAATAGCCAGGAAACCAAGATAGCCCAGAACACAATAAAATAGGGTAGCAGAACCCTCATTACATTCCAGTACAATTTCTTCCCTCAAGGAGTGCATGTCAGTATCTGGGAATGGTGGGGAGGTTGCCAGCCACACAGCACAAATGGCTGTTTGGGTAAGGCAGCAGGAAAGAATAATGAAAGGGGATAGTCTTTTCCCCACCCATTTCCTCATAACACCACCTGGCTTTGTGGCCACAAAAGCTAGAACCACAGTGATGGTTTTGGCCAGCACACAAGACACTGCCATTGAGAAGATGATACCAAAAGCAGTTTGTCGCAGGAGGCACATCACCTTCTCAGGTGGACCAATGAATAGCAAAGCACAGAGGAAGCAGAGCAGGAGGGAGATGAGAAGAATGTAGGAGAGGTTCCGGTTGTTGGCTTTGACTATGGGAGTGTCTTGGTGCTTCACAAATGTTCCTAACACAGCAGCTGTGATTGAAGAAAGGGAAAGAGCAAAAAAGGCTAAATTGATCCCCAAAGGTTCTTTATAAGACAAGAAGCTTACAACCTTGGGAATGCATGAATCATGGTTTTTGCTTGCATAATGATCTTCTCGGCATTGAATGCAATCAACCATGTCTGAAAAAGAGAAGATGTGGTTTCTGTTTTTTGCATTTTCACATAATACCTTATCTTTAGAAAATTAATATAATACAGTAATTGACTCCTGGCAAATACCCAAACAGTCTTAAAAAAGAAAACAAAAGCTCAGAGAATTCCAAAAGCAACTTGTGGGTGGTGACAAGAAGGTTGAGCATCTACCAGGGTGCAGGGAAGAGCCCATGCTGCTAGGGATGTATGAAACTCACTTACCTTTCCGCGGATTGATTCGTGGTGGGTGAGGCACTCCGTCCCTCCCCCTGGAATCCTTGACAGGGGAGGAGGCAATCCGGTCCTCCTCCTCGGAATCCTGCCTGGCCGGCTCCACTCTGCGGTGGCTCTGCAGAGCAGCTGGCCAGGGCTGGCCGCAGCTGGATTTCCAGCCGCGGACAGGCTGGTGTGGACGCAAATGGCAGCCGCCGTAGCGGCCGGCATTTGTGTCTGGCCAGGCTGCCGTGATAGGCTACGTAAGTACTTACGTAGCCTATCACGGGTAACTCCCCCCCAAAACCCAGTGTATGCAAAAGGTGGTGGCTACGGCGGCCGACATTTGTGTTCCCTATTTTTTGCCGTTCTAGCCTACGTAAATACTTACGTAAATATTTACGTTGGATAGAACGGCGAAAAATAAAGCCCACTACGCTGTTTGCATTCCCTTTTTTTGGGCGTAATAGCCTATGTAAATATTTACGTAGGCTAGAACGGCGAAAAATAGGGAATGTAAATGGTGGCCGCCATAGCCACTGCCATTTACGTAAGCTGATTTTTTTTGGGGGGGGGTTAGCTGTGATAGGCTACGTAAATACTTATGTAGCCTATCACAGCTACAACGACGGCAATGGCGGCCGCAGCAGCCCGGCCGCGGCCAGCCAGGATGACCAAACGCTGGAGCCGCCGCCACTGCCGGAGCCGCCGCTGCTGGAACCGCTACCGAATCCGCCGCATCCGCCCCAGGTAAGTTCCGTCCTGGGGGCATTCTGTGGGGGGGGGGCAGGAGGCCGTTCCGCCATGGATTCCGGGGGGCTGGATTCTAAAGAATTTGGCCCCCCGGAATCAGTGGCGGAACAGCTTCACTGGAATCCATGGCGGAATTCTCTGCCATCCCTACATGCTGCAGATGAGATTCATCAATTCCCTGATAAAGACAGTAGAGGGGGAAATATAGACATGAATGATGCTTTCCCTTGGCAACATCTCTTGTCAAAAGTGGACACTATGGTCTTCTGAGGAATCCTGAAGGCCATTTTTGGCCCCTGGACCCGAGTATCTCTACCTCTGGTAGAAAGGAAGGATGAATGAGCAGGTGGAAAATACATTACCATTCTAACTGAGCAGATATGATAATGAAGTAAAATAATTTACTGATAAAGATCAGTATGTAGGGATGGGCGAACTCACCTCATCCCATGCTACATGCCACTTGCTGGAGTGCTGCTGACCTCCCGACCATTGTCGCCCCATGTGGCGAGTGGCTGGGCGGTCTGCTGGTTCTCAGTGAGCTGCCAGCCCCCTTACTAATCTCTCATTTGTATAAAAATGGTGGCTCAGCATTTTCGATAAATAATCATTTATATAAATGGTGGCCGTAAATGTGTCCATTTACACATGTAATGTTGCGTAAAAGGCCCGTTTATAGCTGCCATTTGTATAAGTGATTGTTTACGAAAACATCCGAGGCACTATTTACTGCAACACAATGGCTTGGCTAGGGAGCAGGTGGCGGTGCACTTGCCCAACTTGCTGTGCACTGCAGACTTTTAAGAAGGCCTTGGAAACATTTTCTTTTACCTTGGCCTTCTATGGATATGACTGCTACTGTTGCTGCTGTTAACATCATTGTTGGTTTTATCGTTGGATTTAAATGTTGGTTTTATTGTTGATTTTTATTGTTTTATCATTCTTATGTTTTTCAGATTTTTAATATTTTAACTGTTTTTATGTATTTTATGGTTGTAAGCCATCTTGGGAGGGCTTCTGCCCCGAAAGGTGGCCAAGAAATATTTTAAATAAATAAATAAAATGTGCGCTGAGTCGGGCAAGTGTTGGGATCTGCAGACTGGTGTCCAGAGGTTAAGCCAGCAAGAAATTGCAGAGCTTCGAGCCCCAACCAGACACTGACGCCATCCCTATCAGTATGTTAACAAATGGAGCACGTAGGCATACTTGATATGCTCTCTTGTTTTCCTGGCTTGCAATGAGCAACACTAAATAGATGATTAAGGTATAAAATACATGGAATAAAATTCATTAATATATGGAATAAAATGCAATGACTTTTTAAAAAAGCAAACTGAAAAGCTGCTTTCCCCTGTACTTTGGACTTCTGTGAACCTGTGAGATAAGTGTTTCATATCCACCAGGGGTGCGGAAGCTCTTTTGGCCCAAGGGTGAAATTCAATTTTGGAGAGGCTCTTAGGGGCCACATTCCCATGGTGGGCAGGGGCTAAAGGCAAAAGGGCTGAGGCAGAAATGCAAAACATGCCAGCATATTGTAGCTTCAAGCTCTTACTGCCAGTAAAACGGCTAAAAAAACCGGCTAAAACGGTGAATCAAAAAGGGACGCAAAAATGGCTAAAATGGTGAATCAAGGCTAAAACAGTGAATCAAAGGCTAAAGCTTCATCAAGGCTAAAATGGTGAATCAAAAAGGGATGCAAATAGCGCCTGCTATGCTATTTGCGTTCCCCTTTATTTTCGCCATCATAATCTACGTAAATATTTAAGTAGACTAAGATGGCCAAAAAGAAGGAACGCAAATGGTGGCGGCCATAGCTGCTGCCATTTGCGTACGCGGTTTGTTTTTTTTTACCCAGAGCCCTCCGCGGCCGGAAATCCAGCCGCGGACGGCTCTGGCCTGGCCGGGCCTGGCCGGCTGCTCTGCAGAACTGCCACAGAGCACAGCCGGCCTCGGAGGATTCCGGGGGGGAGGAACAGAACGCCACCTCCACCATCAACATAATCCGCGAACAGGTAAGTGACTTTCGTACACCCCTAGGAATAAATAGCACAAATGCTGGGGAACCACCAAACAATCAGTCGTTGGGGAAAATGGGCATGGCCTCCTGGGGAATCCCAGATGGCCAGACTGGAACCCAAAGAGGGATGGATTTAGCCTTCCTGGGCCTGAGGCCCCGCATCCCAGATATGTACAGGTAACTGAGAATGTATCTTTTTTGCATTCTCCTTGCTCATGGTATTATTATTATGAGGTGATCTCACTTAGACCTGTGTGTGTGTGTGTGTGTGTGTGTCTGTCTGTCTGTCTCTCTCTCTCTCTCTCTCTCACACACGCGCACACACACACACACACACACACACACACACAGAAAAACTCAATCATGGATATGACACCTATCTCTAATATTACCCTGCACTTGTTTCTCAGGCTGGGTCCATTTCAACAGAGTAATGTTAAAACTCTCCTCACACTTTTTGAAAGCTCTGCACATGACATCTCTAACCTTGCTGGTTGGCAATTTTTCCTTCTGGACATGGAACACAATCATAGCAACAAAATGGTTCTCCTTCTTTCTTTTGTCTGATGTAACCAGGGAGACAATTGTCATTGCACACGGAGAAGGGCAGCACCTATCCAGGAACAGAAGGGGAGAGTACCAGGAAAAGTGGTTTGGGAATTTGATTCTTGCCGGCTTTACAAACAGCCTTAAGCAAGAGAAAATGGTCGCTAGAAGTTCTGGGAGCACTGTCTGGCTCTGCTATTTGAATCTTGACCAACATCATGAGTATGGCAGTGTTTTGTCCACTTTTTAATGCCTGAGATGACTGTAGTTTTGACCTACGCTGTATCCATTGGAACACATGAAATAGTTATTAATATTCCCTAGTTCAGGGATGGCAATATTTTTTTCTGTCATTGGCTGCATTCTCTTGGGGGTGATCTGTTGGGTCCAGTGCTAGTAGTGGAAGGGGTTGAAGCTAATAATTGGCAGGGTCAGAGCCAAATTAGATGGGGCCACCACTTTTTCTCTCTTTCTCCGACTCCTTTGTTTGCTTCTCTCTCTCTCTCTCTCTCTCTCTCTCTCTCTCTCTCCACAACCCGTTATCTCTCTGTAACCCCATTCTTCTTTCTTTCTTTCTTTCTTTCTTTCTTTCCTTCTTTCTTTCTTTCTCCCCCTTGCACTTGTTCTTGCACCCTTTTTCCCTCTCTCCCCCTCTGACCTCCTCTTGCACCTGATGTAGCCAGCTACTAGGGAAGGGATAGACTGCTCTTGTCAAAGGTCTGAACTGATTGCTGGCAGAGGGCTTTTGAAATTATGATGAGGGCCATATGAAATTAGACCAACGTTTCCCACCCCTGCCCAGTTAGTATATAAATTACAATTCATCTTTCCTTTCCGCGCACGAAGTGGTCATTTATATCCTCACCTTTTAGAGGTGTTTGTAAATTTTACAGGTGAGCTTTCTTTTCCTTCTTCCAACTCATCAGCTGCATGAGACCCAGGACAAAACTTTAAGGACCCCACTTCCTACAGTAGTTGATCCATTACACTGTTTAAATTGAGAAGTCTTTATTTTGAAATGGTCTGAGAGAGTACAGCTCCATGAATACTGTCCATCAACAATTGGACTCAGGGACAATTGGACTTGGAGATAAACTAGACCTCTCACAGAGATGAATGTTACATCATCCGGTCACTTAAAAAAATAAATACTCAAGCAGCTTTCAGAGGGTTGTATCCAATGTTTGTCCTACTTAGAGTAGACCCATTGAAATGGAAAGGACATAAGTTAGACTAACATTGGATACAACCCAGAGAATGGAGTTGGAGGCAGAGAAAAGATGGAGGCAAGGGGATGGAGTTTTATTTTTCTAAAACCCTGCATATTAAATGTAAAGAGGCATTTTATGTCAGTTTGCCCTGAGAGTTCAGTTATAACTTGAAACATGTCCTATACCATCCCTACTGAGATCCTACCTGGTTAAACCAGCTGTGCCACACAATGGCATCTTCCTTAATGATGACTGCTTGCTCTGGAGGAACCAGGGTGTCCATCCTCCCAACTTTCACTTTATGAAAGGAATGGTTTGGGAAAAAGACCCAATTTATAACATCAAAGCCAGTGACTAATTCTCCATTGTAGTCAAAGGAAACCTTGTCCCCAGCACTGTTATTAAATGAGATATGTCTCAGAAAATGGTGCAGCTAGATTGAAAGGGGAAACAGAACAGATTAAACACAGCAAAAAAGTGGGGGAGGGCTTCTTTCCTTCTCCTCCCTCCCCCAGTTTTGCTTTTATCCTGGGAAGACAGGTGTTCTGCTTCTGTCCCAGGATGGTCTCCACCCCAAGGAGAAGAAAATTCAGCTCTCCTTTCTGTGCTTCCTAATGGCTTCATGAGTTGAACTATGTCACCCTTGCCCACTGTCTCCTCTCTTCATCCCCCTACTGATGTTCAAGACAGGACTTGTTTTGGGGCCAAAACTTTGGGCCTTTTGATCATGACATTGCCCCAAATATAACACACATTTTACTAAAACTGTTCCACGTGTCTGAAATGTTCACTCAGTCAGGATACATAGATTCTGGCAGTTTGACCCTTGGGATGTGGCAAGAAGAATGGACGTTTATTCTGGGACCATCTGACTGAACTCTCTGTAGGAATGGATGGATCTGTCAACTTCAGTCATTGTTTCTCATTCTTCCCATCTTAAGTGCATCTAAACTTGATCTTTGAGAATTTTTCCATTCTTAACTTCAGTTTGTCCCAAACATTGAGAACTTTGTTTTAAAAGTTCATGTGCAAATTCATAACCATAACCAAGCCTGAATAATAAGGGCCAGAAGATACATCCTGTAGAAAGATCCTGGTAGGGGCCACGTTGAACCTTTGAATAGGGACAGGCAAATCTCTCAAGCTCTATCTCCTCAAGGTTCTTGTTTTTTCACCACCAAGCTCATCCTGCCCTGGTTCTGTATGTGCTCTCACGCCCCGCCCTGTCTACATATTTTTTTGCACATTTTTCTAATTTTGTATGCAAGCACCCATTGACTAATGCGTGTTTGTGCATATTTTAGAAATGTATGTAGTTTTTAAAATGTGTTTATTTTATCAAACAAATTTGGTGTGTGTGTGTGTTGCAGAACTTATTGTAAGTTTGGAAACATGCAGATTTCTGGCAAAATATTGTGTTCATGTCTGTGTTTGGTTCTGGGAGTTCCCAACTGGATAAATCCATTAAAAAACAACCCTTGCATAAAACTGGGGGTTCAGTCCAAGGGCCATGATCCAAGAAGTCTCTGATTTGAATGTCATCACAGCTGTAAACATAGTAGATGGCCTTTAGGAAGCAACTATTCAGATGAAGGAATAGGTGGGGGAGATAGAGAACTGGCTTGCATAATATGGCTTGGATTGAAAGAGCTCTTATTTGATCAACCAAACTAGCTTTGGTTGTAGAAATCCTGTTCAACAAAGTTACAGTCACATAGGTTAGGTGAAATGTGAATATGACAAACATGGTTTTGAAAATGTATATTATATAGATTACTTCCACGAAAACTTTCGGATTGGCTAAAGCTCCATATTGAGTATATGCTAAATGGAAAGCCCTGGCTTGTTGCTATTTAACTTGTGACAAGTCCTTTCCTTTCTTATTATTTGAATGATATAATTATAGAAGAAAGGGAGAAAGGAAATGACATGAAGTATTGTGGCATTCTTAGCTTTTGAGTGGAGCAAGGAAAGAGTGAGGGAATGCTTGGATTTTGAAGAGATTATATTCTACTCAGTTTGTTCTTGCAGTTGTTAGATATCTGTCTGCCCAGGAAGTTACCTGCCATGGCTGTTGATTCCAAAGCTCTGGGCTCCCTCCATCTACCACCACTGGTTCATGTTTGGATGTGGAGGAATGCATGACCTGTAGAGCATGGGCCACAGCATAGACAGCATTGTAGATGTTGTAGCTATGGCCAGTCATGCTCATTTCAAAAATAGGCCCAGGAAGGCTCTCCAGCTTTTCTTCTCCAGTGCAGATTTTCCCTACAATTTCATCCACAAGGACATTTGGGAATGTACAGCTGAATGCCTGTTGCCAGAAGTCCCCAATAAAACCATCTCCTTTGGTCCAAGATGGATTGATTATCTGAAGAAATTTGTGAAATCCTGGTAGTATATTTGAATGACTTGTGAAGGATAGAGCACCCTGAAAGACGTGGAAATCCCAATTCCTTTGAAAGACCAATGCTACAATATCTATTTGGGCTGACATAATCCAGACTTTTCCTTCATGAGTAACTGTTCTGGGTGTACATATCCACATTCCCAAGATAATCATGGCCTGGATTTCTCCATAAAACACCAATGCATTGGCTTTTCTCTCCATAATAAGATCATAACATTTCTGAATCAATGCTTCTATTTCATAAACTTCAGTGGCAAAAGTGAATCTAGGGATTCTCTCTATGAAGTCAAAACAGATGCCATTCTGGAAAAATGTGGGAAGTGCAGTCTGCACAAATCTTTCTCCATCATCATCATCCGTTGCAAGGACGCTAATCCAAATCCACCTGAAATGCAGAAGTAACTGGAGAATCCCCATATGCTGATGTATTTCTTTTGGAGCCATCCTGAAAGTGGGGAAGACGTGGGTTTTATCACTCATTGCTGAAGTGGAGCCATATATGAGCTAAAGAGAAAAGTAAAAAGGCAGGACATACAAAGGTGGCGATATTCAGAAAAATGAAATAAGAATGTTCATACAGTGTGTGGATGTACTGGTATCATAGATAATTGCAACATTTCCCCCCAAATCATCAGGTCAGATCCACTTTGGATTTCATTGTCTATGTGTAATGACTATTGAAACATCTTTCTCTAACTGGGAAGATGATGGAATTGCAGATCCGATGCTGTGTTAGCCAGGTCCTATATTCTTTTTCGAATTCCATGTTTACTGGAGAGTTTAGAGTAGCATGGCTTAAATATCGATAGATCTCTTTCTTGGTAGTTAATTATGTCAGAATAACAAACATACTTCATTCTTTCTATACCTGCAGAAATACCTCCTTAACATTTTTTTGCATCCACATATTGGGCCTGCTATAAACCCTTTTCAGGCGTTGGAAGAGTGTGTAGGGTCTACATGAAAGGAAGGATATTAGAGAAATAGGGAATGGATTCAAATGACTTCAGTTTTCTGTGAATCAAACCTGTGAAAGCCAAGAGGAACTGCACCTTGTGTGTTGTGCTGAGGTCTTGGGCTTGTGGACATTTGCGCTTTCTTTCCAGGAAAAAACAAAACACTGCCACTTAAGGAAAGACAGAATAGTTGTACAGCACCTTTTGATTGGTAGTGCTAGGAACTGTCCCTCTGGAAGCACCCGTAGTCCTGGTTCACAACACTGTGGGTTGTGAGGCTTGTTTGTGTCAGAGTGGCTTGTCATGTCATCCAAATCTGGCACTACTGTGCACAGGGCAGTTTTCTATGGAGCAAGTAGAAAGCCAAGTACGTGCAGCTTTCTAGGGACTTGGTAGATGCCACTGAAACATCGGGTGAGCACATGTATAATCTTTTCAAGGACCTGAATGCAGAGGAGCATCGAAGGAGAGCCAATGAGCATCTACTGATGGACCATAGTTGAGAGCATCTGCAGTTCTGGGGAGTCAATGTGTGAAGGCATGGAAGCCTTGGAACGTACACTTGAACAGGTCATGCAGGAAAGAAATGCTGTCATGGACTGGCAAAACAAAGTTCTGCATATGTTTTCAGCGGCCTTGCAAGAAGCAGTTGCAGGGCCTCAGGTGCAACCCTCTTACCAACCATATCCCTAACCTCCTCCCAGCAGTTCGTACCGTTCTGCTGTTGTTCAACCTGGGTAGAGTGCCTCTGCTGCACCAACCACTAGTCATTCCTGTGCCTCACCATGTGGCTCCTCAGCCTGTCATGTGGCTTACTGATCCTTTAGAAGCACCACACCAGGTCTGGACATTTCTGATCCACTTGTTTGAAGACAGCTGCAGAGGAGACATTGCCAAGCAGCATCTGCCCTGCCAGGACAGCCTGGGATGGAAGAGAAAGCCACCCAAGCAGAGGTGCAGCTACAGAGTAGCTTTGCTTCCCTCCACCCATGTAATGCATGATCCTGTTTCTGATATTCTTTGCTGTCTTCAATCTTCACTTTCCCTCCAGAAAACCAGAAGTAACACAGCAAAAGTTTGTGCCAGTTTCCTTTCAAGGACAATTCTACCCTCTCCACATGCAACTATATTGCAAGGGTAGCAATGGCATTTCTCTGTAGGAAGCGGGGGGATGCTTACTTACAAGTCAGTCACCATGAATACCAGTAATTTTCTGGAGAGTATAAATGGGCATTGGCAGCAAAGGATATCCTCACTATGATGAAAACTCTGTCACTTCAAGAAAATGTAGAAAACCTTGCCAAGAAAATCTTGGCAGGCATGGCCAACAAAGCTGCCATCCAAACTGCTCTGCAAACAGAGCTCTGTGGCAAAGTATACAGTTTGTTTCAGCAGTGGCACAGGCTCCTAGCAGTGGCTTCTGACGTCCATCTGAAACACCTCTACACTGCAGGTGTTCTGGAGGGGGAGGAACAGAGGTATGGAAGAACCCTGCTTCACATTCACCAGAGGTACCGGGATCTGTTACCTGAAAATATTCTTGTTGGAGCAGGCATGAGATACCATAATAACTACTGCTGTAGCTGAGAACCTTACTACAGACCTCTGCTTAATACAGAGGTAGAGTCTCCCATGGATAAAGTTCTAGTCACCGCATAAAAGGGGATATTGTAGAGTAGGGAAAAGAAATAAAAAGCAATTAAAATTATTAAGGGGCTTGAGCAACTGTCCTACAAGGAAAGGGACTGGGACTGTTTAGCTTTAAAAAAAAAAAGGTGAGTAAAACAAGACATGATAGAGGTATACAAAATTATGCAAGGTGTGGAAAAAGTGGATATGGAGTCAGTTTTCTCTCTCACATGGGATGACCCAGGGTCATGGCATCAGGCTGATTGGTGGGAGATTCAGGATGGGTAAAAGGAAGTACTTCTTCACATAGCCATGGCTAAACTATGGAATTCACTTCCATAAGATGTCATGATGGCCACTAATTTGGATGGTTTTAAAAGGGGGTTGGAAACGTTCATGGAAGATAAGGCTGTCAATGGCTAAAAGGCCTGATGCCAATATGGTAACTCCAGTTAAAGAGGTGGTGTGCCTATGTACACCAGTTGCTGGGGTATGTGGGTGGGGGTGGGGGCATAACATAAGATCATAAAAAGAGCCATGCTGGATCAAACCAACAATCCATCTAGTCCAGTAATCTGTTCACACAGTGCACAACCAGCTGTCGATGGGTACCCAGAAGTTAAAAAGTCCCAGCTCTTGTAACCTTCCCTCATAGGGGAGTCGCTTTAGCCCATGGATCATTTTTGTTGCCCTTTTCTGCCCTTTTTCCAGCTCTAAAATATCTTTTTCTTACATGCGGTGACCAGAACTATACACGGTATTCTAAGTGTGGTAGCACCATAATTTGTATAACGGCAGTATAATATTGGCAGTTTTATTCTCAATTCCTTTCCTAATTATGCCTAACATAGAGCATGCCTTTTGTTACAGTGGGTTGACATTTTCATTGAGCTGTCCACCACACCCCCCAAGATCTTTCTTGGTGAATCACCACTAGCTCAGATCCCATCAGGTCATAATTGAAGCTGAGATTTTTCCCCCTGACATGCATCACTTTAAACTTGCTTACATAGAACCGCATTTGCCATTTAGGTGCCCATTCTCAATCAAGATCCCTGTGGGACCCCACTATTTACTGCCCTCCACTGGGAGAATTTACCATTTATTCCTACTCTCTGCTTTCTGTTCTTTAACCAGTTACTGATCCATAAAAGCACCTCTCCTCTTATTCCATGACTGTTAAGTTTCCTCAGGAGTCTTTGGTGAGGGACTTTGTCAAAAGCCTTTTGGAAGCAATGCCTAGTGGTGCAGCCTTGTCTACATGTTTATTGACACCCTCAGAGAACTCTAAAAGGTCAGTGAGACAGGACTTAATGTTGCACTCATGTCCTGTTTTGGCCGGGTCTCCCATGGGCAGCTGCTGGCCCACTGCATGAACAGAATGATGGACTAAATGGACCTTGGTTTGATCCAGCATGGCTCTTAGGTTAACTACAGAAATTAAGTTCCTCATTTTCAGATTAAAAGACAATAAACATTGTCACCATGGGTTATCCCAGATATGAATGTATTACACAGGCTAATTTTTCCCAGGTGTAGATTACATATTTTTCATGCAGAAGGTTCAAGCCCTGGCAGCTCCAGGTGGGGCCTGGAAAATTCCTGCCTGAAAAACTGGAGAGTGCCTGCCAGTCGGGGTCGACAAACCTGGGCAAGGGGAACCAAGGTTCTGACTCAGTATAAGGCAGCTTCCTATTTTCCTGTCACCTTCAACAATCCTCAGGAGAGATTTGTCAGCGTATTTCAGTCATATCACTCACTATTTCCAAACCCCATAACCCCAACCCCCAAAGACTAGAAAACGGAATTACTTGTTAAAGTCTTATTCTTTACAACCCCACCTACCTACCTGTGAAATCTTGTAGCTGCCCAAGATGGTTGCAGTGTGGAGAGACGTTTCTGAGCTCAGTCCCCCGACAACAGCAGCCAGTTTGCTCTGGGTGTCACATTTGTAGTTGGGGTTAAATCTGTCCCATGTGGAAAGAAGTTCCATGGTTGCATGATAGGTCCACATTGCACTGAAATAGCTGTCATAGATGTGGAATCCCAGGGTGACGTTCGGCAAGATCTGGGGGGTTTCATTGATCTCTTTTACAGCAAACGCCAAAGCCAAGACATGCTGGTAATGCTTAGTCAGTAAACTGCAATGACAGTGACAGCCATTTCACAGGGATATCTGAAACTTGATACCCCCCATATAGATGTTTTAAAAATAGCACTGTATTAAAATGGACACTTTGACCACTATGCAAGGAAGAGCAGTACGAACAGGAGTTCTCTTTATTTTTCTGCATGGCCCTTTCTGCTTCTACTCTGGTCACATTGCGTCTTAAGGTGCTGTTCAATACATCAACAATAACATCTGAGATGTGGCCTTGATGAGGCTGCCTTGCTATTCAGAATATTAAAAGGGGATCCCGCCCTACTTATGCTCAAGCATGTGCACAGCATAAAATGGGCAGGGGGGTCGTTGGTCAACTAAAGGCAAAGAAATGCATATTCAACATGGTTTCCTCCCCCATTCTTGGAAGTCCTGTTTGTTCAACAATATATTTCTTCACTGTTATCTTTTTCTGTATAAAAATCGAGGAATAATGAAAATACACATAGAGAATCGCTTAAAAAAATATCTCAAATGCATTGTGAGTGAGGTTCATTTTTGTTGGGAAACAGATTCTTGTAATCCTGTTCCAGATCTTGTCCTAATTGTTCCTGTTGCCTCATCTCCTAAGCTACCTGCTGATAGAGCAGCTGCCGGGCCATTCCAGAATAGTTCTTGTGTTCAGTGTCTTATTTGTGCTTTACAAGTATAGCTCTATTGCAAGACTGGGGTCAGGGAAGGGAAGCATAGGGGTGGGTGAAACTGTCAATTTTGGTTCCGTTTAGTTTCTCATTTTCTGACTTTAAGCTCAATTTGTCTTGATTCTGCATCAATGTATACATTTAATTTTTAGAAGTCCACACTAAAAAATATTCATTTCTGTGTACACTTTACCTAATATACCCATTTCCGTGTGCATGCTTTGCTAATATAGATAGATGATAGATGATAGATGATAGATGATAGATGATTGATAGATTGATAGATTGATAGATAGATAGATAGATGATAGATATTCTGAAATTGATTTGCCTTTTAATATGGCTATTGTGCACATTTTATGTGCACATTCCCATTGTGTATGGATTTTCTTCAGTCTTCCCCAGATTTGCACCCCCCCCCCTGTGTTTTAAAGTGGGGATTTTAGTTGCTGTAAATTCTGGCAAGTGCAAATTTTGGTCCAGAACACTGTTCCAGTTGGCTCATTGTTTTGGAAGCCATGACATTTTGGATGGAAGGAAATTCTCACCCATCCCTAGGAATGAGTACTAGTTACATCTGGTTTCAGTGAGCACCATCTTATGGGAGGGAAGTGGGAATGAGAAATTAAGTGATAGCTGAAGGTGCATGCAAATAATTCCTCCAAAGCTGCAGCTCAAGGCAAATCAGCACTCCCTCTAATAGCGAACTCAGGTGCTGACTCCTGCCAGCTATGCAGCCAAAGCTGAGAAGCAAGAGAGAAAAATCACCCTGCTCAAGAGAACCTCAAAGTTTGCAGGTGTTTAAAACCTCTTCACACACACACAAATCTAATGGGACAAGAATCTGTCCCCAAACTGCCCAAATGTGGACTGGGCATGCTCACAGGCCATTGCATGCTGAGGGTCTGTTGGCAGAACCAAAGGAAAATGAATTCACTCCAATACTCAGAAGTGGGGCAAGGATAGGATATCATGGTCAGCCGGAATAGCTAGAGTAAGAATGAATAGCTTGCCTAGACTCCTTTTCTTATGTCAGACCATTCCACTTCATCTATTCTATTCCAACTCTGGCCAAATGGAGCAAGCTATTATCAGATTTTATTGGTCTGGACAGAAGCCAAGGTTGAAGTGAGCAACTCTTCACAGACCCCAGGCAAAGGGAGGTCTTGCAGTGCCAAATTTGGAATTACATTATGCGGCTGCTCAGCTACGTTTTCTTGTAGGATGGATGCACCCCTCCTCAGAGCACCAATGGACACTCATATAACAACAAGCAGTGGGCAACAACCCTCTTGAAGCCTTGATATGGGTCAAACACTGTGATAGACCTAAGTGCATATTTGATCATCCAGTGATTAGAGACACTATACTTACTTGGGAACACTGGCAAAAAAAAGCTAGCACTGATCTGTCTCCACTAAGCTAGCACTAATTGGTCTCATGTTAGACCACTGGTATCTCCTAAAGCAATGCTGCTTCATCTTTTTGAATCCAATGATCCTGGATTCCTGAATAAAGACCTTCTTGAGCAATTCTATACAACTACAAAGTTATGTAAAGCATGTAATTGGAAGTCCCCAAAGCAACCAACTAAAGAGCAGTGGACTAATGCAATTTGGAAGGCTGTGAGTATGTATAAACTTACTCAACAAGTGCAGTGAGCAGGAAGCTTAACGTGAAGTATGATATCATGGCAGTATGGCTTCCATACATTTCCTATTTGAGGCACTTTTGATAAAGTTCCACTGAAGTAAAGTTGCCTGTATTTTTCCCTGATAAATATGCACAAACACACAAAATGACATACGCTTATGCATTTTGTTGTTGTTCAGTCATTCAGTCGTGTCCGACTCTTCATGAACCCATGGACCATAGCACGCCAAGCCTTCCTGTCCTGCGCACTCTCCCGGAGTGTGCTCAAGTTCATATTCATTGCATCAGTGATGCTATCTAGCCATCTCATCCTCTGTCGTCCCCTTCTCCTTTTGCCTTCAGTCTTTCCCAGCATCAGGGTCTTTTCCAAAGAGTTTTCTCTTCATATTAGGTGGCCAAAATATTGGAGCTTCAGCTTCAGCATCTGTCCTTCCAATGAGCACTCAGGGTTGATTTCCTTTAGGATGGACTGATTTGACCTCCTTGCAGTCCAGGGGACTCATAAGAGTCTTCTCCAGCACCACAGTTCGAAAGCATCAATTCTTCGGCGCTCAGCCTTCCTTATAGTCCAGCTCTCACAGCCATACATTACTACTGGGAAAACCATAGCTTTGATTAGATGGACCTTTGTCGGCAAGGTGATGTCTCTGCTTCTTACTATGCTGTCTAGGTTTGCCATAGCTTTCCTCCCAAGGAGCAAGCATCTTTTAATTTCATGGCTACAGTCACCGTCTGCTGTGATCTTGGAGCCCAAGAAAGTAAAATCTGTCACTGCTTCCATTTCTTCCCCTTCCATATGCCAGGAAGTGATGGGGCCAGATGCCATGATCTTAGTTTTTTTAATGTTGAGTTTCAAACCAGCTTTTGCACTCTCCTCTTTCACCCTCAACAAGAGGCTCTTTAGATCCTCTTCGCTTTCTGCCATTAGGGTGGTATCGTCTACATATCGGAGGTTGTTGATAATTCTCCCGGCAATCTTAATTCCGACCTGTGATTCATCCAACCCAGCATTTCTTATGATGTACTCTGCATATAAGATAAATAAGCAGGGTGACAATATGCAGCCTTGTCGTACTCCTTTCCCAATTTGGAACCACTCGGTTGTTCCATGTCTGGTTCTTACTGTTGCTTCTTGACCCTCGTACAGGTTTCTCAGGAGACAGGTAAGGTGGTCTGGTACTCCCATCACTTTAAGAATTAGCCAGAGTTTGTTGTGATCCACACAATCAAAGGCTTTAGTGTAGTCAATGAAGCAGAAACAGACGTTTTTCTGGAATTCTCTTGCTTTCTCCATGATCCAGCGAACGTTGAAGATTTGATCTCTAGTTCCTCTGCCTCTTCGAAACCCAGCTTGTACTTCCAGTAGTTCTTGGTTCACATACTGCTGATAGTGCGGTCACTGAACTTGAGCCGGACATCCTTGACGGTGAAGTCAAGTGGGCCTTAGGAAGCATTAGTAACAACAAAGCTAGCGGAGATGACAGTATTCCAGCTGAGCTATTTAAAATCCTAAAAGATGATGCTGTTAAAGTGCTGCATTCAATATGCCAACAAATTTGGAACACTCAACAGTGGCCACAAGACTGGAAAAGGTCAGTTTACATTTCGATTCCAAAGAAGGGCAACGCCAAAGAGTGTTCAAACTACCGCACAATTGCGCTCATTTCACATGTCAGCAAGGTGATGCTCAAAATCCTACAAGCTAGGCTTCAGCAGTATGCGAACCGAGAACTACCGGAAGTAGAAGCTGGGTTTCGAAGAGGCAGAGGAAATAGAGATCAAATCGCCAACATTCTCTGGATCATGGAGAAAGCAAGAGAATTCCAGAAAAACGTCTATTTCTGCTTCATTGACTACGCTAAAGCCTTTGATTGTGTGGATCACAACAAACTCTGGCTAATTCTTAAAGTAATGGGAGTACCAGACCACCTTACCTGTCTCCTGAGAAACCTGTACGAGGGTCAAGAAGCAACAGTAAGAACCAGACATGGAACAACCGATTGGTTCAAAATTGGGAAAGGAGTATGACAAGGCTGCATATTGTCACCCTGCTTATTTATCTTATATGCAGAGTACATCAAGAGAAATGCTGGGTTGGATGAATCAGAGGTCGGAATTAAGATTACTGGGAGAATTATCAACAACCTCCGATATGCAGACGATACCACCCTAATGGCAGAAAGCGAAGAGGATCTAAAGAGCCTCTTGTTGAGGGTGAAAGAGGAGAGTGAAAAAGCTGGTTTGAAACTCAACATTAAAAAAACTAAGATCATGGCATCTGGCCCCATCACTTCCTGGCATCTAGAAGGGGAAGAAATGGAAGCAGTGACAGATTTTACTTTCTTGGGCTCCAAGATCACAGCAGACGGTGACTGTAGCCATGAAATTAAAAGACCCTTGCTCCTTGGGAGGAAAGCTATGGCAAACCTAGACAGCATAGTAAGAAGCAGAGACATCACCTTGCCGACAAAGGTCCGTCTAATCAAAGCTATGGTTTTCCCAGTAGTAATGTATGGCTGTGAGAGCTGGACTATAAGGAAGGCTGAGCGCCAAAGAATTGATGCTTTCGAACTGTGGTGCTGGAGAAGACTCTTACGAGTCCCCTGGACTGCAAGGAGGTCAAATCAGTCCATCCTAAAGGAAATCAACCCTGACTGTTCACTGGAAGGACAGATACTGAAGCTGAAGCTCAAATATTTTGGCCACCTAATGCGAAGAGAAAACTCTCTGGAAAAGACCCTGATGCTGGGAAAGACTGAAGGCAAAAGGAGAAGGGGACGGCAGAGGATGAGATGGCTAGATAGCATCACCGATGCAATGAATATGAACTTGAGCACACTCCGGGAGAGTGCGCAGGACAGGAAGGCTTGGCGTGCTATGGTCCATGGGGTCACGAAGAGTCGGACACGACTGAATGACTGAACAACAACAACAATACTGCTGAAGCCTAGCTTGTAGGATTTTGAGCATCACCTTGCTGGCATGTGAAATGAGCACAATTGTGCGGTAGTTTGAACACTCTTTGGTGTTGCCCTTCTTTGGAATTGAAATGTAAACTGACCTTTTCCAGTCTTGTGGCCACTGTTGAGTGTTCCAAATTTGTTGGCATATTGAATGCAGCACTTTAACAGCATCATCTGTTAGGATTTTAAATAGCTCAGCTGCTATACTGTCATCTCCGCTAGCTTTGTTGTTACTAATGCTTCCTAAGGCCCACTTGACTTCACTCTCGAGGATGTCCGGCTCAAGTTCAGTGACCGCACTATCATGACTATCAGGGACATTAATATGTACAAACACACAAAATGAAATACACTGATGCATACTCCTTTTATATGCTGTAGAACTTGTATTTTTATTTTCACTAGATATTGAGCTCCTACTTGTGTCATTTTATTGTAGATGTTCCATAAATGTTTCTGTTACAGACTAAGTTTTATAACTAGTGATTTCCTTTGTTTCTTTCATGATTTATTATTATGTATTTTCCTCTTCTTTTTGTTGCCTTTATTGTGTTAACGGTATTTCAAAATAAAATAAAATGTTCATTAAAGAAGAAAGGAAGCCAGAGGGGTGGGAATATAATTGAGTATCCTGGCATGGCTGGATGGCTGGAACTCTGACCAGGAGCTCTCCACACTGCCAAATAGTGTTCCAGATCCCACTGGTAGGATTATACTTCCCATAACTGTTACCAAAGTGTGATTGTTTTGTTATTCAAGATCAAATAACTAACAAGGAAACATTCTTACATGGGCTCTTGACTCTGTTCTTCAACGGGATGTTGAGTGAAAGTTTTCTCTTCATAATTCAGGATAATCTGAGATGTAATGCCACCAATTAGGAAGTCTCCTGGCTGATAATATTTGTAAAGAATAGGGATGGGATCACTGGCAATGCATTTAGCAGGGTGAGCCCTGCACTCTGCATGAGGAAGCAGCATCATTGCAAACACTACCAATATCACCATCACAAGGGCAACTTTTCTTCCTTGACAGGAATGTCCTTGCATTGCAACAGCCTGACTTCAATGGTTTGGTCCTTGCATCCTCAGTTATCAAATGTAACATTGTATCAGTCTGGTAGATGTCCCTCGGTGTCCCTAGAGACACACTTTAGAATGGAACAAATAATTAAAGCACCATCTTGTCATAATTATTTGTTGAACTTGTGATAACTGGAACTTCACAGGGACATGACTGAATATTAATGCTAATCATAGTGATTTTGATAATTAGAAGAAATGTAAAGGCCTGGCATGCTATGGTCCATGGGGTCACGAAGAGTCGGACATGACTGAATGACTGAACAACAACCAAAATATCCTGGTTGTTCTTTGTGGCACTGCTGAAGAAAACATGTTTGTTGCATCTCAAATGGTCTTAGCTGGTTCCCATTGGGACACCCAGGCATGACCTTGGAATGACCTCTACAAAAGAGGAGCTTCATAAATTTGAGTCCTCCATCTGAGTTATATGAGAGTTGTTAAGTTTGGGATACCTTGGGGGTGCTCCCTTTCAGCCATCTCCAATGGTTCCCTCTGTCCCAAACCTTCGCAAAGATTGCCACTGGACAAGGCTGATGTGGAGAGTTGGCAAGAGGCACTAAAGCATCACCTTAAAGACCTGTATAGTCCAGTTTGGATATTCATGAAGAGCTTTTGTTGTTATTCTGGAACCTGAGAAATGGCATTCTCAATCACTCTGAATAACTCTGAATTCAGAGGCACTGGGAACTCTTCTTTAGTGAGATACGCACAAAGAAAAACCATGGAAAAACACTGGCTTTTAGCTTCACTCTGATTGACCAGCAGTGACTATCCACCTTTCCCACCAATCTGCATGTAGCAGCAAATCCAGAAGTTTACAATATTTTCAACTGCAATCTCATGCAAATGTGTTGATTTATTTATATATTTATCAAATGATTGATAGTGTTTACACATTTAAAGCCCCTTCATGGATCACTGCCTTGTTGTGGCGAAGGGGCTTGCGTAACTCAGTGAAGCCTTAAGCTATGCCATGCAGGACTACCCAAGACGGACAGGTCATGGCAGAGAGTTCTGACAAAATGTGGTCCACTGGAGAAGGAAATGGCAACCCACTCCAGTATCCTTGCCAAGAAAACCCCATGGAACGTATCACAAGGCTAAAAGAGATGATGCTGGAAGATGAGCCCCTCAGGTCGGAAGGTGTCCAATATACCACTGGGGAAGAGCAGAGGGTATTTCCAAGTAGCGCCAGAAAGAGTGAAGCGGCTGGGCCAAAGCCGAAAGGACACTCAGCCGTGGATGTGTCTGGTGGTGAAAAGAAAATCCGATGCTGTAAAGAACAATAGACGGACTCCATTAGGTCCGTCTAATCAAAGCTATGGTTTTCCCAGTAGTAATGTATGGCTGTGAGAGCTGGACTATAAGGAAGGCTGAGTGCCGAAGAATTGATGCTTTCGAACTGTGGTGCTGGAGAAGACTCTTACGAGTCCCCTGGACTGCAAGGAGGTCAAATCAGTCCATCCTAAAGGAAATCAACCCTGAGTGCTCATTGGAAGGACAGATACTGAAGCTGAAGCTCCAATATTTTGGCCACCTAATGCGAAGAGAAAACTCTCT
This sequence comes from Heloderma suspectum, assembly GCF_057233095.1. Classification (NCBI taxonomy): domain Eukaryota; kingdom Metazoa; phylum Chordata; class Lepidosauria; order Squamata; family Helodermatidae; genus Heloderma; species Heloderma suspectum. The sequence continues at coordinate 85,855,377 of NC_139463.1, read as the reverse complement.
GGAAAAGACTCTGATGCTGGGAAAGACTGAAGGCAAAAGGAGAAGGGGACGGCAGAGGATGAGATGGCTAGATAGCATCACCGATGCAATGAATATGAACTTGAGCACACTCCGGGAGAGAGCGCAGGACAGGAAGGCCTGGCGTGCTATGGTCCATGGGGTCACGAAGAGTCGGACATGACTGAACGACTGAACAACAACAACAACACATTTAAAACTATAACCTGTTTGTAGCAAAGTCAAAGGAGCAGAATGCATGCAAATGAGTACTGGATTGGGTTGGGAGTAGTGCCAAACTGGAAGTTCTCTACTGGGACCATTTGGCTCAAAATTGGGGGGAGCTAGGGTGAAATGGGTTTTGTGGAGTGGCCAAAATTTATCCCATAGTTTTGCAGTGCTTACTCCCATTATGACATGGTGGTAATCCTGTTTGATGATGATGATTCAGTTGTAGGCAGCAACAGATGAAGTCCTCTAGGTGGCTGCCAACAGAAGATGTCATTCCACCCTCCAGTACTCTAGTAAACAACACCATGGCATGGAGTGAGCTAATATAATTCAAGAGGGTCGGGGGGGAGGTAGAAGCAAAGCTTTTCTTGGTATCTGATCATTGGCAATCACAATTTTTCAGTCCAGAAGCGCCCTTGGAATATTGCTGCATCAGTGCCCAATGTCATTTCCTGAGAGATGTGGGGAGGGGCAGGGGGAATAGCAGCCATGGGGAGATGGCCAGCAAGTAGCAGTCTGTTGCTCACTCCAAAGCAACACTAGGAGGGGGAGATTCAGCGTGGAAAACACTGAAAGTCATTGCTTTACTGTTCCCTAACCCACCACTTCATTTGCATAAGTAGCAAAAAAATTGCCTGTTTCTCAGGAATATCCACTTCCCTTGTAACTGAGCAAATATGATAATGAAATAAAATAATTTATAGGTAATGTACATTCATTAATATATGGAATAAAATTCAATGACTTTTTAAAAAAGCAAATTGGACAGCTGCTTTCCCCTTCTACTTTGAGCTTTTGTGAACCTGTGAGAAGAGTGTTTCATATCTACCAGGGGTGTGGAAGCTCTTTCAGCCCAAGGGCCAAATTCAATTTTGGAGAAGCTCTTGGGGGCCACATTCCCATGGTGGGCAGGGGCTAAAAACAAAAAGGCTGGGGTGGAAGTGAAAAATATTGCCAGCATATTGTAGCTTCAAGCTCTTACTGCCCAGTAACTCAGCGGTAGGGGATCTCTACACCTCCAGTTTATTGTACATTCATCATTCAGTTTATTGCACATTCACTGAATTGTGTGGGTCCATTACACGATGTTGTCATTGTCCAGTCATTGTCCCACCATTTCCACCCACCTATTCTGTGTTTTCCTCAAACGAAAAAAAAGTGATTATTTTACCAACTATGTGCAAATGGAGCACCATGCCCTCCCCGTGTATTTCTCCCCTAGTGTGAATGAACTACTGTGTGTTGGCGGGTGTGGGTAGTTGTTTGGTAAGGGTGTGGCCAGGATGGCGAAGATTGTGATGATGGGCTGTGGGGCATGTTGCCTTCCCTCGCCTGTGCCATTTTGGATCCTCGCCATTTTTGACCTGCAGCATTCTGAATAAGGTGGCAGAGTGGCAGGTCGGCAGAGCGGCATGCCAGCCTTCCAACCTGCCAGGATGGCCCCCTGCTGTACATTCCCAGTGAGTAAACAGCTCAGTAAATGGCAGAAACTGTCAAAAACACTGAATGAGAAAGTGGGGGGCCTGGGGAGATTGGGGGGGGCTGTCTGCATGTTAGCCCCATCCACCAGTAATATGGAAGGGGAGGGAAAGGGGCAGGAACCAGGGAGTAATGATCATTACGTACTGAGCACGTGTAATGCTTCTTTGCGGAAAGGTGGCAAAGAGAAGGAAAGAAACAAAACATATTTTTTTAGAAAAGCCATCTAAAGAGAACAACCCAGTCCTGCAATGATACCGGATGGGGAAAGAACTGACATTGATTGGAATTGTCTGCTCGTGTGATGGAGCCCTTAGGAGAGGCATTTCCACCTTTTAGAATGGGGAAAAACGCACAAAAGCTGGGAAACCACCAAAAAAACAGTGGTTGGGAAAAAGGGGCATGGCCTTCTGGGGAACCCCGGATGGCCAGATTGGGACCCCAAGAGGGTTGGATTTGGCCTTCCTGGGCTGGATTGGCATGGCAACCGAGGCCCCATCTACATGGCATCACTTTTACCCTCCACTCCATTGCAACTGCAATACTGTCTGCAGGATGTCAGAAAAGAGCCTTTCCCAGTCCTACCTGGGATCAGGGATCAAACCTGGGACCTTCCACATGCCAAGCTATACTCCATTTGCCCATATTTGAGCAACCGAAGCTGTATAATCTGCCAAATGTTTCCTAATTATGCAAACCAAATGGTGGGTTTGGGAAGAGTAATGCAGTTGTTTCCTATGTCTTTCCACTCTGAATCTTCCATTTCCAATGGCTTTGCAGTGAACAGCAGACCTCCCCTTGCTGGCCACCTTCCAGTGTTTGCTATTTGCCCCTCCCCAACATCATCTCCCAGGAGATGAGATTGTATCATGATTTAGCATAATTCCAAGGGGACTTCTGGAGGGTCAGAAGGTTATAGTGGGAGAGAATAGCATCCAATGTTGGCAGCTACCTAGAGGAGTTTGTCTGTGGGAGCCTACAACTGCATTAGCACCAAACAAAAACAAAACGCATCAGCACGATGTCATGATTGGAGTAAGGAACCCTAACCCATGGGGTGAATTTTATCCACTCCCCAAAACCCATTTCACCCTTGGCTACTCCAAATTTTGAGCCAAATGTTCCCAAGAGAGAACTTCCAAATTGGCACTACTCTCAGTCTCACCAAAATCCAGTGCTCAGTTGCATGCATTCTGTTCCATTGATTTTGATACAACGGGTTAGACTTTTAAATGTCTGAACACTGTAAATAAAGAAAATAAATGAATAAATACATCTAACGTATTTGTATGACTTGCAGTTAAAAATATTATGATCTAGGCGCCTCTTGTCTGCTCACTCTTTGGTCTATCCCCAGTCTTCAATATTGTTGTTCAGTCGTTCAGTCGTGTCCGACTCTTCGTGACCCCATGGACCATAGCACGCCAGGCCTTCCTGTCCTGCGCTCTCTCCCGGAGCGTGCTCAAGTTCATATTCATTGCATCCGTGATGCTATCTAGCCATCTCAGCCTCTGCCGTCCCCTTCTCCTTTTGCCTTCAGTCTTTCCCAGCATCAGGGTCTTTTCCAGGGAGTTTTCTCTTCGCATTAGGTGGCCAAAATATTTGAGCTTCAGCTTCAGTATCTGTCCTTCCAATGAGCACTCAGGGTTGATTTCCTTTAGGATGGACTGATTTGACCTCCTTGCAGTCCAGGGGACTCGTAAGAGTCTTCTCCAGCACCACAGTTCGAAAGCATCAATTCTTCGGCGCTCAGCCTTCCTTATAGTCCAGCTCTCACAGCCATACATTACTACTGGGAAAACCATAGCTTTGATTAGACAGACCTTTGTCGGCAAGGTGATGTCTCTGCTTCTTACTATGCTGTCTAGGTTGGCCATAGCTTTCCTCCCAAGGAGCAAGCGTCTTTTAATTTCATGGCTACAGTCACCGTCTGCTGTGATCTTGGAGCCCAAGAAAGTAAAATGTGTCACTGCTTCCATTTCTTCCCCTTCTAGATGCCAGGAAGTGATGGGGCCAGATGCCATGATCTTAGTTTTTTTAATGTTGAGTTTCAAACCAGCTTTTAAACTCTCCTCTTTCACCCTCAACAAGAGGCTCTTTAGATCCTCTTCGCTTTCTGCCATTAGGGTGGTATCGTCTGCATATCTGAGGTTGTTGATAATTCTCCCAGCAATCTTAATTCTGACCTGTGATTCATCCAACCCGGCGTTTCTCATGATGTACTCTGCATATAAGTTAAATAAGCAGGGTGACAATATGCAGCCTTGTCGTACTCCTTTCCCAATTTGGAACCAATCAGTTGTTCCATGTCTGGTTCTTACTGTTGCTTCTTGACCCTCGTACAGGTTTCTCAGGAGACAGGTAAGGTGGTCTGGTACTCCCATCACTTTAAGAATTTGCCACAGTTTGTTGTGATCCACACAATCAAAGGCTTTAGCGTAGTCAATGAAGCAGAAATAGACGTTTTTCTGGAATTCTCTTGCTTTCTCCATGATGCAGCGAATGTTGGCGATTTGATCTCTAGTTCCTCTGCCTCTTCGAAACCCAGCTTGTACTTCCGGTAGTTCTCGGTTCGCATACTGCTGAAGCCTAGCTTGTAGGATTTTGAGCATCACCTTGCTGGCATGTGAAATGAGCGCAATGGTGCGGTAGTTTGAACACTCTTTGGCGTTGCCCTTCTTTGGAATTGGAATGTAAACTGACCTTTTCCAGTCTTGTGGCCACTGTTGAGTGTTCCAGATTTGTTGGCATATTGAATGCAGCACTTTAACAGCATCATCTTTTAGGATTTTAAATAGCTCGGCTGGAATACTGTCATTTCCGCTAGCTTTGTTGTTACTAATGCTTCCTAAGGCCCACTTGACTTCACTCTCTAGGATGTCCGGCTCAAGTTCAGTGACCGCACTATCATGGCTATCAAGGACATTCAGATCTTTCCTGTATAGTTCTTCTGTGTATTCTTGCCACCTCTTCTTAATCTCATCTGCTTCTGTTAGGTCCCTGCCTTCTTTGTCCTTTATCATGCCCGTCTTTGCACAAAACGTTCCCTTGAGATCTCCAATTTTCTTGAAGAGATCTCTAGTCTTTCCCATTCTGTTGTTTTCGATTTCTTTGCATTGTTCATTTAAGAAGGCCTTCTTGTCTCTCCTTGCTATTCTCTGGAACTCTGCATTCAGTTGGGTATATCTTCCCCTTTCTCCCTTGCTTTTCGCTTCCCTTCTTTCGTGAGCTACTTGTAAAGCTTCATCAGACAGCCACTTGGCTTTCTTGCATTTCTTTTTCTTTGGGATGGATTGAGTTGCTGCCTCCTGAACAATGTTACGGACCTCCGTCCATAGTTCCTCAGGCACTCTGTCTATCAGGTCTAATCCCTGAAATCTATTCCTCACCTCCACTGTATATTCATCAGGGATATGATTTAGGTCATACCTGAACGGTTTAGTGGTTTTCCCGACGTTCTTCAATTTAAGCCGAAATTTTGCAAGAAGCAGCTCATGATCTGAGCCACAGTCAGCTCCAGGTCTTGTTTTTACTGACTGTATGGAGCTTCTCCATCTTTGGCTGCAAAGGACATAATCAATCTGATTTCAATATTGACCATCTGGTGACGTCCATGTGTAGAGTCACCTCTTGTGCTGTTGGAAAAGAGTGTTTGCTATGATCAGCGTGTTCTCTTGGCAAAACTCTATTAGCTTTTGTCCTGCTTCATTTTGTACACCAAGGCCATGCCTGCCTGTTATCCCGGTGATTTCTTGACTTCCTACTTTAGCATTCCAATCCCCTATGATGAAGAGGACATCTTTTTTGGGTGTTAGTTCTAGAAGGTGTTGTAGGTCTTCATAGAACCGATCAACCTCAGCTTCTTCGGCATCAGTGGTTGGGCATAGACTTGAATTACTGTGATGTTGGATGGTTTGCCTTGGATTCGTACTGAGATCATTCTATCATTTTTAAGATTGTACTCCAGTACTGCTTTTCCCACCCTTTTGTTGACTATGAGTGCTACTCCATTTCTTCTAAGGGATTCTTGCCCACAATAGTAGATATGATGGTCACCTGAATTAAATTCGCCCATGCCTGTCCATTTTAGTTCGCTGATTCCCAAAATGTCGATGTTCAATCTTGCCATCTCATGTTTGACCACCTCCAGCTTACCTTGATTCACTGATCTGACATTCCAGGTTCCTAAACAATATTGTTCTTTACAGCATCGGATTTTCTTTTCACCACCAGACACATCCACAGCTGAGTGTCCTTTCGGGTTTGGCCCAGCCGCTTCACTCTTTCTGGCGCTACTTGGAAATACCCTCTGCTCTTCCCCAGTAGCATACTGGACACCTTCCGACCTGAGGGGCTCATCTTCCGGCGTCATATCTTTTAGCCTTGTGATACGTTCCATGGGGTTTTCTTGGCAAGAATACTGGAGTGGGTTGCCATTTCCTTCTCCAGTGGACCACATTTTGTCAGAACTCTCTGCCATGACCTGTCCGTCTTGGGTGGCCCTGCACGGCATAGCTTATGGCTTCATTGACTTACGCAAGCCCCTTCGCCACAACAAGGCAGTGATCCATGAAGGGGGTCTTCAATATTGCCAGTTCACAACTGGTGGATGCGAGGGGGAGAAGTGTAGGGTAAACTATCTGACATTACCCATCTCTTCTTTTGGACTCAGTACCCAAGGGCCGGGGGGTGGGGGTGTCCCAGGACAGTCATCCTGCAGAGAGTATTGTGTTGACAATACTTAGCAAGCTGGACCCATCGTTTGACTTTGTATAAGGCAGCTGCATGTGCTCCTTTGACCTATATAAGGTGGCTGATCCTAGTGGTGTTGGTCCAATGTCTGTTGTCAAAACATGTGCATCCACCAGTATGCAAAATACAGATAAACTCCAGGGAGGCCTGAAGTACAACTATTGGTTGATCTTTACCTGGGTCCTTTTGGCATTATACACATTGCAGATGGCACTGCAGGGTCACTGAGGTTGCCAGATTCTGTACTGTATGTGTGGTGGGGCAGGGTGATATCCCTAGGAGCTGATTAGTTCCTTCTATGCATGGATAATAGGATGCTTAAAAACCAAATCCCACTCTACCAAGAGTAACTTACAAGAGACCCAGAGGCTTTCAGGTTAGTTGGTGGAGTTTGCCAGGAAAAATAAAGAATTCCAAATGAAGAATTACAAGGGAAACACACCAGGAAGGGAAGAGCAAATAGGAGTAGGGAACTCTATCTGGCTGGGTGGGTCTCCCTTCCACTTGTGGATCAGGTCACACATGGTCCCATCACAGGACCACTACACACCAATAATATTTGCATGGGCCTTGCTTGTAGAATGCAAAAAATAAAGTTGCTAAAAGAGCAAGCCAACAACAAATGTATGTGGATGTGCATACCTATTTTGTTTAACTAGTTCTTAATTGATCCACTAAATGAATTTTACAGAGATTAGAAAGCTCAGGGGACTGAAAAATATCAATGTATCCTCACATCTACAGATTGCAGGATAAAGTAGAAGTCGAAGACCCAGAAATTTACCTCCATTCACTTTTTCTCCCCATTAACTGTTCCCTATTATTCAGCTCTGGTCTCAGCACAGTGATGTAACATTTGGGCAAAAAGATGCAACCTAGTAGCCCAGCACTGGAGGATAATATGTAGGGATGGACAAAAGTCCCTTACCCAGTCCCGCAGCTTGTTTCGCGGTGGGGGGGAGGCGCTCCGTCCCTCCCCCCAAAATTCTGGGTGGGGTGGGAGGCGCCCCATCCCTCCCCGCCGAAATTCTGGCCGGGGGGGAGACGCCCTGTCCCTCCGGCTGCGAATCTTGTCTCCTGCCAGGACGCAAATGGTGGCGGCCATAGCCGCCGCTGTTTGCGTCCCTGCAGTCAGCCGTGATAGGCTACGTAAATGTTTACATAGCCTATCATGGCTGACTTTGGGGGGAAAAAAAAGTGCTATTTGCGTTGCCCTTATTTTCGCTGTAGTCTACGTAAATGTTTACGTAGACTACACGTGCCCAAATAAGGAATGCAAATGGCAGCGCCCATGGGCGCCGCCATTTCTGTACACGCTTCCCCCCCCCCCAAAGTCAGCCGTGATTGGCTACGTAAGGATTTACGTAGCCTATCACGGTGTTTTTTGAAAATCTAGCCGTGATAGGCTACGTAAATCTTTACGTAGCCTGTCCCGTTTGTTGTTGTTGTTGTTGTTTTACTTGGAAATGGCGGCGGTGGCAGCCGGCCAGAAGACCGGCCACCGCCACCGCCGCACCGCCGCCGGGAGCCGCCAGGAGCTGCCGCAGCCAGGGACATTCGACAAAGGTAAGTCCCATCCCGGGGGGGGGGTGGCGGGGGGGTGGCGGACCGTTTCTCCACCAATTTCGGGGGGCCAAATGCGTTGGCATTCGGCCTCCCGGAGATTCGTGGAGAAATTTTCCGACATCCCTAATAATATGGAGAACATCTCCACAGCCACCATGTATTTTCCCTTGGTGCTCAGGTAAGAGGGAACAAAAGACAACCACACAGTGCAAAAACACCAACATGCTGAAAGTGATGAACTTGGCTTCATTGAAACTGTCAGTTAACTTCCTGGCTAGGAAAGCCACAATCAAACTGACAATAGCCAGGAAACCAAGACAGCCCAGCCAGAACACAATAAAATAGGGTGGCTGAACCCTCATTACATTCCAGTACAATTTCTTCACTCACAGAGTGCATGTCAACACATGGGAATGGTGGGGAGGTTGCCAACCACACAGCACAAATGGATGTTCGGGTAAGGGAACAGGAAATAATAATGAAATTGGATAGTCTTTCCCCACCCATTTCCTCACACCACTTCCTGGCTTTGTGGCCATGAACAGCCTCAAAAAACAAACAAACAAACAAACAAACAAACAAAACAACTCAGAGAATTCCAAAAGCAACTTGTGGGTGGTAACAGGATGGTTGAGCATCTACCAGGGTGCAGGGAAGAGCCCATGCTGCAGATGAGAGCCATCAATTTCCCTGATAAAGAGAGTAGAGGGAGAAATATGGAAATGAATTATGCTTTCCCTTGGCAACATCTCTTGTCAAAAGTGGACACTGTGGTCTTCTGGGGAATCCTGGAAGGCCGTTTTTGGCCCCTGGACGTGAGTATCTCTACGTCTGGTAGAAAGGAAGGATGAGTGAGCAGGTGGAAAAGCCATTACCATTCTAACTGAGCAAATATGATAATGAAATAAAATAACTTACTGGTAAAGGTCAGTATGTAGGGATGGGTGAACTCACCCCATCCCATCGTGCGTGCTATTTTTCAGATTGCCACTGACCGCTGACTGTCTTCACCACACGGAGTGAACCACTCGGCAGTCTGCCAGTTCTCAGTGAGAGGTGTGCAGCTGCCCACTGCCTCACCAGTTCCTCATTTTGTGTAAAAATGGTGGCTCGGCCTTTTTCATAAATAACCATCTATGCAAATGGTGGCCGTAAAGGGGCATTTATACAGCATTACAGGTGTAAATGGTCTATTTACACCTGTAATGTTGAGTAAAAGGCTCATTTACAGCTGCCATTTCTGTAAATGGTTATTTACGAAAAAGTCTGAGCCACCATTTTTCCTGAGACATGGTGGCTCAGCAAGGGAGTGGGCGGCTGCACGCTTGCCTGAATCGGTGTGTACTGAGCTGGGCAATCATGGGGATCCACAGACTGGTGTCTGTGGGCTAAGCCAGTGAGAAATTATGGAGCCCCACCTGGATGCCCAGGCCATCCCTATCAGTTTGTTATAAATGGAGCATGTAGGCATAGTTGATATGCTATCTTATTTTCCTGGCTTGCAATGAGTAACACTAAATATATGATTAAGGTATAAAATACATGGAATAAAATTCATTAATATATGGAATAAAATTTAATGACTTAAAAAAAAAGCAAACTGGACAGCTGCTTTTCCCTTCTACTTCGGGCTTTTGTGAACCTGTGAGAGGAGTGCGTCATATCTACCAGTGGTACAGAAGCTCTTTCAGCCCAAGGGCCAAATTCAATTTTGAAGAAGGTCTTGGCAGTCATATTCCCATGGTGGGCAGGGGCTAAACTATACCAACTATGCCCTTATCTGGACAGAGATAGCCTAGCTATAGTTATCCATGCTCTGATAACCTCTCATCTGGATTATTGCAATGCTTTATACATGGGGCTGCCTTTGAAAATGGTGTGGAAAGTTCAGCTAGTCCAAAATAGGGCAGCAAGATTGTTAACAGGGACTGGCCAATGAGATCTCATTACACCAGTACTTTTCCAGCTGCACTGGCTGCCAGTCCATTTCTGGGACCAATTCAGATTGGTGGTACTAACATTCAAAGCCCTAAAAAGCTTGGGGCCAGGTCATCCAAAGGATTGCCTCCTCCCATATGCACCTGCCCATACCCTAAGATCATCTTCAGGGGTCCTTATCCAGGAGCCCCTGCCAAAAAATTATGCAGGTGACTACTAGGAGGAGGGCTTTTTCTGCTGTGGCACCCTGGCTGCGGAATGAGCTCCCTAGAGAGGTTTGCCTGACACCTACGTTGTACTTTCTGCACCAGGTGAAGACCTATTTATTCTCCCAGTATTTTAGCATTTTAGCTTCCTAGTCTTTTAGCTTTGGTGTTTTAAATCTGTATTTTAAATCTCTGCTTTTCCGCTAGGTTTTATTCTGGCTGTATTGGTACATTGTGGTTTTAATGCTTTCCTAGTTTATATTGTTTTATCCTCTGTTTTTTGGTTTTAATTTTTGTGAACCACCCAGACAGCCTTGGTTATTGGGTGGCATAGAAATAAATAAAGAAAGAACGCAAGCAAGAAAGGCCAAAGGGCTGAGGCAGAAATGCAAAACCTGCCAGCATATTGTAGCTTCAAGCTCTTACTGTCTGTAACTCAGCCTCAGGGGAAACATTTCCATCTTTTAGAACTGGGAAAAATGCACACAAGTTGGGAAGACACCAAAGAAGCAACAGCTGGGAAAAAGGGGCATGACCTTCTGGGGAACCCTGGACGGCCAGACTGGGAACGAAAGAGGGCTGGATTTAGCCTTCCTGGGCCTGAGGTCCTCCATCCCAGGTACATACAGGTAACAGAATGCCTCTTTTTGCGTTCTCCTGCTGCATAAAGTTAGTTTGCTGATGGTATTATTATGAGTTGATTTGAGTTAGACTTCTCTCTCTCTCTCTCTCTCTCTCTCACACACACACACACACACACACACACAGAGAGAGAGAGAGAGAGAGAGAGAGAGAGAGAGAGACTCAATCATGGGTATGACACCTATCTTTAATATTACACTGCCATTTGTTTCTGAGGCTGGGTCCGTTTCAACAGCTTCACTGTCCTCACATCTTTTGGAAGTTCAGCACATGACATCTCTTACCTTGCTGGTTGGCAATCTTTCCTTCTGGACATGGAGCACAATCGTAGCAACAAAATGGCTCCCCTTCCTTCTTTTGTCTGCTGTAAGTAACCAGGGTGACAATTGTCGTTACACACAGAGAAGGGCAGCACCTATCCAACAACGGAAGAGGAGAGTACCAGGAAAAGTGCTTTGGGAATTTGATTCTTGCTGGCTTTACAAATGGCCTTAAGCAAGGGGAAATGGTCTCTAGAAGTTCTGGGAGCACTGTCTGGCTCTGCTATTCGAATCTTGACCAACATCATGAGCATGGCAGGGTTTTGTCCACTTTTTAAGGCCAGAGGTGACTGTTGTTTTGACCTATGCTGTATCCATTGAAACACATAAAATAATTACTATTCCCCAGGTCAGGGATGGCAACATTTTTTTATGTCATTGGCTGCATTCTCTTGGGGGTGATGTGTTGGGTCTAGTGCTAGTGGTGGGTGGGGTTGAAGCTAGTAATGGGCAGGGTCAGAGGCAGAGCCAGATTGGATGAGGCCACCACTTTTCTCTCTCTTTCTCCAACTGCTTTGTTTGTTGGTTCTCTCCCTCTCTTTCTCTTGCTCTCTCTGCAATCCCTTTTTCTCTCTCCCTCTGTCTCACTCTGTGTGTAATCCCTTTCTCCTTTCTTTATTCCTCCCTCCCTCCCTCCCTCCCTCCCTTTCTTTCTTTCTTTCTTTCTTTCATCTTCCTTTCTCCCCGTCTTCCTCATTCTTGCACCACTTGCCCCCTTCTCTTGCTCCCCAGCTAGCTACTAGGGAAAGGATAGACTGCTCTTGTCAAAGGTCTCATCTGATTGCTTGCAGAGGGCTTTTGAAATTATGATGAGAGCCATATAGGGATGTCAGAGAATTCTGCCACGGACCCCAATGAGGCCAGATTCCAAGAATCCGGCCCCATTGGGGTCCATGGAGGAACGGAGCACTCACCTCCATGCCCTCCAGCATCCGTCCAGGCTGGCACCTCCACGTGGTGATCCTGCGGAGCTGGCCGCCGGCTCCGCAGCACTGGCAATACGGCCAGCTGCATGGCCATGCCATATCTCTGTGCTAAGTCTGGACACAAATGGCAGCCGTCTGTATCACCAGTCGTGCTGGCAGGGACAGATTCCAGGAGGAGGGATGGATCGCTTCCCCCCACTGCTGCCCCTCTGAAATGGGGTAAGTGATCCACCCATCCCTAGGGCCATCTGACATTTGACCAGGGTTTCCCACTGCTGCCTAATTAGTATATAAATTGCAATTCATCTTTCCTTTCCACCCATAAAGTGCTCACTTATATCCTCACCTTTTAGAGGTGTCTGCAGCTTTCACAGGTGAGCTTTCTTTTCCCTCTTCCAATTCTTCCGCTGCACGTGATTCAGGACAAAACTTTAGAGGACTCCACTTGCTAAAGGAATTGATGGTCTTATAGGCCCCTTCCAACCTTACTATTATATGATTCTATGATTCTATGAATTCTGTCCATCAGCAATTGGACTCAGGGACAATTAGACTTGGGGATAAACTAGACCTCCCACAGAGATGAATGTTATATCATCTGGTCACTTAAAAAATAAATAAATACTCAAGCAGCTTTCAGAGGGTTGTATCCAATGTTTGTCCTACTTAGAGTAGACCCATTGAAATGGAAAGGATATAAGTTAGACTAACATTGGATACAATCTAGAGAATGGGGTTCGAGGCAGAGAAAAGATGGAGGCAAGGGGATAGAGTTTTATTTTTCTAAATCCCTGCATATTAGATGTAAAGAGGCATTTTATGTCAGTTTGCCCTGAGAGTTCAGTTATAACTAGGAACATGTCCTAAACCATTTCAGCCAAGATCCTACCTGGTTAAACCAGCTGTGCCACACAATGGCATCCTCCTTAATGATGGCTGCTTGCTCTGGAGGAACCAGGGTGTCCATCCTTCCAACTTTCACTTTATGAAAAGAATGGTTTGGGGAAAAGACCCAATTTATAACATCAAAGCCAGTGACTAATTCTCCATTGAGGTCAAAGGAAACCTTGTCCCCAGCACTGTTATTGAATGAGACATGTCTCAGAAAATGGTGCAGTTAGATTGAAAGGGGAAACAGAACAGATTAAGCACAGCAAAAAAAAAAATGGGGGGAGGGATTCTTTCCTCCCCCCCCCCCAAGTTTTGCTTTTATCCTGGGAAGATAGGTGTTCTGCTCCTGTCCCAGGATGGCCTCCATCCCAAGGAGAAGAAAATTCAGCTCTCCTTTCTGTGCTTCCATATGGCCTCATGAGTTGAACTATGTCACCCTTGCCCACTGTCTCCTCTCTTCATCCCCCTACTGATGTTCAAGACAGGACTTGTTTTGGGGCTAAATCTTTGGGCCTTTTGATCATGACATTACCCCAAGTATAACATACATTTTACTAAAACTATTCCACATGTCTGAAATGTTCACTCAGTCAGGATACATAGATTCTGGCAGGTTGACCCTTGGGATGTGGCAAGAAGAATGGACGTTTATTCTGGGACCACCTGACTGAACTCTCTGTAGGAATAGATGGATCTGTCAACTTCAGTCATTGTTTCTCATTCTTCCCATCTTAAGTGCATCTTGCCCTGATCTTTGAGAATTTTTCCATTCTTAACTTCAGTTCATCCCAAACATTGAGAATTTTGTTTTTTAAAATTCACATGAAAATTTATAACTATTTTTGAGGGCATTTCACCTAAACCAGGCATTTTGTATGCCATGTTGCCTCCTATAGACATTTTTGTAAGCAATTTTCCTAATAATACATTTTTCCTAATAATACATTATTTCTATGAAGAGTCACATTTTGTATACTTCTTTAAAACTTAAAGATCTCAATTCAACTGCATTAGAAGGTGTGAATTTCAGTGTATAACTATACAGTGGTTCCAAAATTGGAAATTAGGAAAGATTCCCTCAAAATGTGAACTGAATGAGTTTCACCCCATCCCTAACCATGTGTATAGATTAGGAGAAGGGACAAGGTGGCAGATAGCTAGCTAAAGAATGGTCTGGTTGGGGGACAATAAATGAATGGATCTGAACAGATAGCCTGAATAAACAATAGCCAGAAGATACATCTGGCAGAAAGATCCCAGTAGGGGCCATGTGGAACCCTTGGATAGGGACAGGCAAATCTGTCAAGCTGTATCTCATCAAGCTTCTTGTTTCACCATCAGTCTCAACCTGCCCTGGTTCTGTATGCGTTCTCACTGTCAGCCTTCAAAATTACTAATTAAGGAAGCCCATCTATAATTTGAGTATGGCCATGATCCAAGAAGTCTCTGATTTTAATGTCATCAAAGCTGCAAACTTAGTAGATGGGCTTTAGGAAGCAACTACTGGGATGAAGGAAAAGCTGGGGGAGATGGTGAATTGGGTTGTGTAATGTTGCTGTGTTTGAAAGAGCTCTTATTTCATCAACCAAACTGGGGGTTGTAGAAATCCCATTCAACAAATTTATAGTCACATAGGTTAGGTGAAGTGTAACTATAACAAACATGGTTTTGAACATGTATAGTATATAGGTTACTTCCATGAAAACTTTTGGATTGTCTAAAGCTCCATATTGAGTGTATGCTAAATGGAAAACCCTGGTTTGTTGCTATGTAACTTGTGACAAGTCCTTTCCTTTCTTATTATTTGAATGATATCTTCATAGAACCTAATACAGAAGTACAATATAACAGCACATGCACTTAGGAATAATGCCAGCAGCATGGATACTGACTTGTATTATATTTTCAATTAAATAAGTAGTAGAGGGCAATGCTGGATTGTACTCAGTTGATCTTCATTTATTTAAAATAAATGGAACAAAGAATAAAAGGAACCTGGTGGTCGAAGTCTACTACTGGCTACCCAATCAAGGAGAAGAGGAGCATGAAACTTTTGAAAAGCAAATAGCCAATGTTTCAAGGAAGTGTGATGTAGTAGTAATGGGGGACTTCAATTTCCCCGATATTTGTTGGGAAGCAAATTCTGCAAAACATGGCCCCTCCAGGAAATTCCTGACTTGTGTGGTGGATAACTTCCTCCTACAGAAAGTAGAGGAAGGAACTAGAGGATTGGCTAGACATGATCCTAACCAACAGAGATGACTTTGTGGATACAGTAGCAGTTACAGGAACTCTGGGGGGATAAATGCATAAAAAGAATTTCTTGAACCAGATACCTGCTATGCAGTAAAAGTAGAATCAGCCTGTAGAATTAACTCAGTTTATGCAAACCATAAGAAATTACCTCGGGACATTTTTGTTAAATTTACCAGTCTTAAAACTAAAGAAGCCATACAAAAAAAGATCTGGTTTGGAAACCCCTTGAAAATTGATGACAAAGACATTCAGGTTCTCTCTGATCTACACCCTGAGATAATGAAAAAAGAGGAAAGACCTGAAGTTTTTGACAATCTGTTTACAAGAAAGGAAAATTAAATATTGTTGGGGAATCCCACTTAAATTAAATGCTTGGATGGGAAAGGAGTGGGTTATGGTCCAGTCAGTGGAAGAGGCAAAACAACTTTTAGAGATTATTAGGAATTTAGCAACAGCTTCCATAATCCCCTCATAGTTTGACTGTTTCTGTCTGCTTGGTTTCCTATTCAACATTGTTAACATATTGATAGTTTTTCTTGTTTTTTCTTGTTTTTCTTCCCCTCCTTTCTTTTTAGTAATAAAAAATGTCAAATAAACTTAAAATTATATCTTTGAATGTTAAAGGATTAAATTCCCCCATTAAAAGGAGGAAATTTGCTTACCTACTACAAAAACGAAAGAGTAGATATGGTATTTCACCAAGAAATGCATGTTAAAAGGGGGATGAACAACTACTAAAGATTTTACATTTAGGGCAAGTTTATTTTGCTTCAGTGAATAATAAAAAAGGGGAGTGGCCATTATAGTCAAAACCCTCTCTCAAATTAAGTTCTCTGAAGAGATAATTGATCCAGAGGGCAGATTCATTTTTGGTACTATATACTGGAGAAGTAAGACTTATTTAGTAGGATGTGTGTATGCTCTGAATAACGATCAAAAGGAGTTTTATTAAAAAATGAACAATATAATAAATGCCAGTTTGGAGACCATGCTCCTGATTATGTAGAATGGCTGTCTGGAGAAAAGCAGTTAATAAGCAGGAAATGGCGGCTAGATAATTTTATTTTGCAAAATCAAGAAAATGTTGTTGTTCAGTCGTTCAGTCGTGTCCGACTCTTCGTGACCCCATGGACCATAGCACGCCAGGCCTTCCTGTCCTGCGCTCTCTCCCGGAGTGTGCTCAAGTTCATATTCATTGCATTGGTGATGCTATCTAGCCATCTCATCCTCTGCTGTCCCCTTCTCCTTTTGCCTTCAGTCTTTCCCAGCATCAGGGTCTTTTCCAGAGAGTTTTCTCTTCACATGTATCGGACTTAAATATCAAATTATGTGAATACTTTCAATTTAATAACACTTCTGAACTAACAAAATCAACTATTTGGGAAGCTTCAAAAGCTTATATGAGAGCATAGATAATACAAAAAACAAGCTTCCTAAGGAAGCAAAAGGAAAAAAAAACCATACTGGACTTAAAAAATAAAATTCAGAAATGAGAGCAAGAACATAAACAGACATGTTCAAATATTATATACAGGAGATTGGAAAGTGTTAGGAAACAGCTAGATTTACTGATTTGTGATACTCACTCTCTTTTAAAAACCTAGGAGGAAGCCCGTATAGTAGAGATTCCAAAACAAAGATAAAGATATTTAAAATGTTGAGTCTTATAGAATTATTGCTCTTTAAAATATGGACATGCATTCTTGCCAAAAGATTAAACAGAACAGAATATAATCATCATAAGATCATGCTTGAAGTAAAAGATGACTTGGCTCACTGGAACCAGCTTCATATTTCATGGATGGGTAGGATATCAGTCTTAAAAATGGTGGTACATCCAAAAAATCTATTTTTGTTCTTAAACATACCATTAAAGTTCCCACAAAATATACATGGAGACTAGCAAACAGTGTTTTTAGAGTTTGTTTGGAATGGGGAAAAAACAAGAGTAGCAAAGAAAAATTTAATAAAACCAACAAAGAATAGCAAAATAATAGATTTACAGAAAAGTGGTCCTTATTTGTAATGTATTGGTGTAACAAGAATCAAGAGAATGTGCAGCCTTTTGTATTATTGGGAACTTTGTGATATTTGCTGTTTTTGTTGATAGATTTGATTATATTCTATTTTGTTTAAATTGTTGATAATATTTGGTATTATTATATGTTGTATGTTTTTATATACTATTGTTAACATTGTAAAAATAAAAAAATTGAAAAAAACGGGGAGGGACAAAAATTCCTGGAGGAAAAGGCTATCAATGGCAGCTAGTCCTGATAGCTATGTGCTACCTCAAGTGCCAGAGGCAGTAAGCCTATGTTGCTGGGGAACATGGGTGGGAGGGTGCTGTTGTGCTCATGCCCTGCTTGTGGGTTCCTGGTCAACAGCTCGTTGGCCACTGTGTGAACAGAATGCGGGACTAGATGGACCCTTGGTCTGATCGAGCATGGCTCTTCTTATGTTCTTATGTTGAGGGGAGGAGGGGAATAGAAGCCACTGTAAGGTGGCCAGCAAGAAGAGGTCTGCTACTCATGGCAAAACAACATTGGAAGGAGGAGATTCAGGGTGGAAAAGCATTGGAGGTCATTGCTTTACTCTTCCCAAACCCGCCACTTGGTTTGCATAAGTAGCAAACATTTTGCATGTTATATAGGTTAGTTTGCTCAAATTTGGGCAAATGAAGTATATTTTTGTACGTGAAAGCTCCCAGATTCGATCCCTACCATCTCCAAATAAGACTGGGAAAGACTCCTTTCGACATCCTGCAGACAGTCAGTGTTGACAATGCCGAGCAAGATGGATCAATGTTTTGACTTGGTATAAGGCAGCTGCATGTGCTCCTCTGACCTAACTGACCTATATAAAGCAGCTGATCCTAGAGGCTGTTCGCCCAATGTCTGTTGTCAAAGAATATGTATCCATCAGCATGGAAAATACACACAAACTCCAGGGAACCCCAAAGTACTTTACCTGGGTCCTTTGGGCATTACATGGACTGTAGATGGCACTGCAGTG
Source organism: Heloderma suspectum (assembly GCF_057233095.1). Lineage (NCBI taxonomy): Eukaryota > Metazoa > Chordata > Lepidosauria > Squamata > Helodermatidae > Heloderma > Heloderma suspectum. Next base: position 85,837,158 of record NC_139463.1, on the reverse strand, counting down.
TCACTGAGATTGCCAGATTCTGAACTGTATGTGCGGTAGGGATGTCAGAGAATTCCACCACAGATCTTGTTGAGGCTGAATTCCAGTGCATTCGGCCCCCCGAACTCCATGACGGAATGGCCTGCCACCCCCCCGCCCCCTGCAGATCCCCCCAGGGATGAGACTTACCTGGGGCGGATCTTCCAGGCAGCGGCGGCGGCAGCTGGTCTTCTGACCGGCCGCCGCCGCCACCATTTGCAGTCTTGTAAAAAAAAAAAAAAGATGTGAGAGGCTACGTAAAGATTTACGTAGCCTATCATGGCTGGGTTAAGAAAAACAAACAAAAAACCGTGTACGCAAATGTTCCTTATTTTTGGCCGTCTTAGTCTACGTAAATATTTATGTAGACTAAGACGGCCAAAAATAAGGAACGTAAATGGTGATGGTCGTAGCTGCCGCCATTTGCGTATGCAGTTTTTTTTTTTTTCCCACACAGAGCCCTCCGCAGCCGGAAATCTGGCTGCGGACGGCTCTGGCCTGGCTGGGCCTGGCCAGCTGCTCCGCGGAGCTGCCACGGAGCACAGCCGGCCGTGGAGGATTCTGGGGGGGAGGAACAGATCGCCTCCCCCCGCGTCGAGGATTGTGGGGGGAGGGACGGAACGCCTCCCCCCCACCATCAACATAATCCGCGGAAGGTAAGTGACTTTCGTACATCCCTAAGTGGGGTAGGGAGATATTACAGGTTTATTCTGTTATCCTTAGGAGCTGATTAGTTCCTTGTATGAATGGATAATGGGAACGTTTCTTGTGTGTAACACCATGTTTGGTTGGTGTTGGTGCAGTTGCCATGGACACTGTGGGACTGGGAGTGTTTGTTGATGCTATTGTGGTCTACCTTGCTGCTGGATATATGTACATGCTCAGTTATATTATACTGATGTGCCTTAGCTGCTGTCAAAATAGCAAGATCATAAGACTGCCCTCTATATTGATTAAGTTAGTGATTGGTTGGGGATTAATTGGTATTTTGTTTTAAGAGAGTCAGAGTTGCATATGGGGTGGCATGTATAGTAGCATAGGGAGTGTATGGTACATTTTAATGGCTATGCTAGAGTCCTTTCGAGCTAATTGTGTTAAACAGCAAATCAGACAGTGAAAATACTATTTTAATACTTCGTTAGTCATTTTAGCATAAATACATTCATTAAGTGGATTATATGGGATCCAAATTACTGCACAGTCTTTTTTAAAAGTCCATTTAAAGTGCCAATGCATTTCAACTATGAGGCTGAAGAAGCTCATGGTAATACATCATTGTTCTTCACATGTACTTGAAATTCGTTGAAAATGTCCCAGATCTTCACAAATAGTAGGATTCTCTTCAGATCATTTTGGCAGCTACTGATCTTTCAAAGAAGTAGCATAGGTCTCTCTCTTCCTTTTGATGTCCCTGTTCCTTTTCATGTCCCTTCACATGTCCGATGTGAAGGCCTCCCACATTATTGTAAACTCTTGCTGCTACCCAATAAAACTATTATTAACAATGCAATGAAACCTAGGCCAGATCTACACGGGGGATTTACTCTGCTGCTACTGTGGCTCACAGATGGTCGTGGCCCATGATGCCCCCCTCCCGCAGTGACCACAGAGTTTCATGCCACAAAACCTGCATTTCTGCAAAGTCGTTTTGTGACCGATTTTCATGTCTCTCTGGCTTCAGTGCAGTTTGGGAGTTTGTGTGACCTCAACTTGCGATAATGGCTTCCGCGGCAGCTGGGAAGAGCAGCATTGTGACGAGGAAGGGAAAGTTCTGTCAGCAAAGGGTGGACCTGAGCAGAGGAGGTGGCTTCACCCTCTGCTGATTGTGTTTTGTTTTTCCCCCATATCAGCCTTACTCAGCACATTGCTTTGGGGATTCCTTTTTTTAAAAAAAAATCCCCTTCTGCACAGGCACACATATTTGCATAAGATTAATGGCCTCAAGGAACAACTAGCTGAAAACAGCCCGGATAAACATGTCTACTCAGTAGTAAATCAAATTGTCTTCAATTGCACTTACTCAGCATAGGAGGGGAGAGAGGTGTGGGGAATTGGGATCACTGTTCCTTTTCTTTTCCATCTCCTGTTATCCACTGCAGCAGACCTGCACATATGTTTAATAACTTGTTAATGCTGTGAGACTCCATCCACATCTGCCTGAAAAGAACGTAGAGAAAATACGGACTCTGGAAAGTCCGGAATCTGGAAAGAACGTAGAGAAAATAGGGACTCGGTCTAGTTAAGCTAGCTTGAAGTGTTTAACATAGGTTATTTTCCTACCCTTTTGCTCATATGGTGTTGTTGTTGTTGTTAGTGTGTCTGTGTGTTTGTGTGTGTTGAACCACCCAGATAGTAAAACCCTCCTCCTCCTCCTCCTCCTTCTTCATCATCATCATTGTCATCCTTTTCAGTAAACTTCTAAAATGTTGTTGAAACCATGTGGTCTCTTTTCTTCTTAGGTTATCCATGGCTAAAAGGCAAACTCGACATTACCAAAAGTTATTTACAGGAGACCCAGAGGGTTTTAAAGTTGCTTGGCGGAGGCTGCAGGGAAAAATAAAGAATTCCTCCTGGATGGAAAAGCACCAGGAAGTGAAGGACAAACAGGGTGGGGCACTCTATTTGGCCTAGTCTCCCTTCCACATGTGGATCAGGTCATAGGTTGTCCCATTATAGGACCACAACACACCAATAATGTTTACAAAGGTTTTTCTTATAAACTGCAAAAATAAAGTTTCTAAAAGACAAAGTCAACAATGAAAGGTATGTCGATGTGCATAGCTATTTCTGTTTAAACAGCTGTTCACTGAACTACTAAACGAATGTTACAGAAATTAGAAAGCCCAGGGCACTGAAAAATATCAATATATGCTCACACGCATCTGCATATTGCAGCATAAGGTAGAAGACCCAGACACTTATTTCCTTTCACTCTTTCTCCTCATTAACTGTTCCTTGTTATTCAGCTCTGGCCTCAGTACAATAATGTAGCATTTGGGGAAGAAGATGCAACCCAGCAGCCCTGCACCGGAGGCTAAGATAGAAAAGATCTCCACAGCCACCATGTGTTTTCCTTTGGTGCTCAAGTAGGATGGAACAAAGGACAACCAAACACTGCAAAACACCAACATGCTGAAAGTGATGAACTTGGCTTCATTGAAACTGTCAGGTAACTTCCTGGCTAGGAAAGCTACAATCAAACTGACAATAGCCAGGAAACCGAGATAGCCCAGAACACAATAAAATAGGGTAGCTGAACCCTCGTTGCATTCCAGCACAATTTCTTCACTCACTGAGTGCATGTCAACATCTGGGAATGGTGGGGAGGTTGCTAGCCAGACAGCACAAATGGATGTTTGGATAAGCGAGCAGGAAAGAATAATGGAATTGGAGAGTCCCTTCCCCACCCATTTCCTCATACCACTTCCTGGCTTTGTGGCCATAAAAGCTAGAACCACAGTGATGGTTTTGGCTAGCACACAAGACACTGCCATTGAGAAGATGATACCAAAAGCAGTTTGTCGAAGAAGGCATATGGTCTTCTCAGGCGGACCAATGAATAGCAAAGCACAGAGGAAGCAGAGCAGAAGGGAAATGAGGAGTGTGTAGGAGAGGTTCTGGTTGTTGGCTTTGACTATGGGAGTGTCCTGGTGCTTCACAAATGTTCCTAACACAACAGCTGAGATAAAAGCAAAGCAAACATCAAAAATGGCTAAATTGATCCCCAAAGGTTCTCCATAAGACAAAAAGCTTATAACTTTAGGAATGCACGAATCGTGGTTTTTGCTTGCATAATGATCTTCTCGGCATTGAATGCAGTCAACCATGTCTGAAAAAGAAAATATGTGGTTTCCATGTTTCTAATTTTTATTTAATACCTTATCTTTAGAAGATTAATATAATACAGTAATCAAGTTCTGGGAAATACCCACACAGCCTGTAAAAAAAAAAAAAAAGAGCTCAGAGAAATTCAGAAAGCAAGTTATGGGTAGTGACACGATGGTTGAGCATCTACCAGGGAGCAGTGAAAGGCCCATGCTGTATTTTTTATCCATGAATTCCCTGATAAAGAGAGTAGAGGGAGGAATATAGGCAACATCCTTTTTCAAAAGGGGCTATTAGGGTCTTCTGGGAAATCCAGGAGGGCTAGATAGGGACACCAGGAGGGCCAGATTTGGGCCCCAGACCTGAGATTTTGCACCCCTGGTATAAAGGAAGAACAAATGAAAGCCCTCCTGAGCAGCTGGAAAATCCTCTTCTCTTCTAACTAGCAAATAGGATAATGAAGTAAAAGAGTTTATAGGTAATGTAAAGGTCAATATGTGATCTTGTTTCCTTGGTTTGCAATAAGTAACAATATTATACTAAACGTATGATTAAACTATATGGAATAGAATTCAGTGATTTCTTTTTTAAAAAAACAACAAATGGGACAGCTGCTTTTCCCCTTCTTCTCCGGGCTTTTGTGAAGCTGTGAGAAGCATGTTTCGTATCTACCGGGGCTGCAGAAGCTGTTTCAGACCAAGGAACAAATTCAGTTTTGGAGATGCTCTTGAGTGCCCCATTCAAGTGGTGGGTGGGGGCTGTGAAATCAAAGGGGGCATGGCTAAAGGCAAAAGGGCTGAGACAGAAATGCAAAACATGCCATCACAGTATGGCTTAAAATCCTTACTATCACTAACAAAGCCTTAGGACAGGTATTTCAAACTTTTAGAATGGGGCAAATGCACAAGAGCTGAGAAAGCACCAAACAATCTGTGAAAGGAGGAAAGGGGCATGGCCTTCTGGGGAATTCTGGAGGGTCAGATTGGGACCCCAAGAGGCCTGGATTTGGCCCTCCCAGACCTGAGCTGCCCCATCCCTGTTATACAGATAACTGAGAATGCCTCTTTTTGTGCTCCCCTGCTGCATAAAGTCAGTTTGCTAATTGTATTAATATGAGGTGATCTAATTTAGGGCTTCTCTACACGAGGCTAAATCCTACACCCTTACTTTGTCTTTGGCTTCCAGATTCCCTGTGGGATTTAGATCAGCAACTTTATATGTGTTTTTTTCTAGGATTTTTCTTTCTGGCCAAGTTTTATAAGTTTCATTATACAACCATGAGATGGTGCTGTGGTATAGCTGCGAAATAGCGGGATTTATTTGAGAGATTTACCAGGCATTGGAGCGCTTCAAAGCGCAATACCATTTCAATGCATTGTCCGCACTGAGAATAAAGCTGTTATACAGGCCAGAAAGCACGAGAGAAGCCCTGGAGGTTGATGTCCTATAAAGGATCTCCAAAAAAAGTGATTGACCAATCACCAGTGCACAATAAAAGCCTTGTTTAGAGAAGCCCTTAGACGAAACACATCCACCCCCACACAGGAAATATCTGCACATGACAGGAATATCAACAGGTGATATTCAACCTGTTCTGGAGGGGGTTGCACTCCCCCTAAAGGATCATGTTCGTAGTTTCGGGGTGCTCTTGGATCCAGAACTGTCATTTGAGGCACAGGTGAACTCAGTGGCATGGAGCACTTTTTATCAGCTTAGGCTGGTATACCAACTATGCCCTTATCTGGACAGAGATAGCCTAGTTACAGTTATCCATGCTCTGATAACTTCTCGTCTGGATTACTGCAATGCGTTATACGTGGGGCTGCCTTTGAAAATGGTCCGGAAACTTCAGCTGATCCAAAATAGAGCAGCAAGATTGTTAACAGGGACTGGCCAGCGAGCTCATTTTATGCCAGTACTTTTTCAGCTGCACTGGCTGCCAGTCCATTTCCGGGCCCGATTGAAAGTGCTGGTATTAACATTCAAAGCCCTAAATGGCTTGGGGCCAGGTTATCTGAAGGATCGCCTCCTTCCATATGTGCCTGCCCAGACCTTAAGATCATCCTCAGCGGCCCTTCTCCGTGAGCCCCTGCCAAAGGAAGTGAGGCGGGTGGCTAGAGGAGGGCTTTTTCTGCTGTGGCACCCCAGCTCTGGAATGAGCTCCCTAGTGAGGTTCGCCTGGCACCTACACTGTATTCCTTTCAGTGCCAGGTTTTTATTTTCCCAGGCATTTTAGCATTTTCACTTTCTAGACTTTTAGCTTTGCTGTTTTAAATCTGTATTTTAAATTCCTGCACTGCTGCTACGTTTTATTGTGGTTGTATTGTTATATTGTGGTTTTAATGTTCTATATATTTTATATTGTTTTATTGTGCGCTCTTTGGTTTTAATTTTTGTGAACTGCCCAGAGAGCTTCGGCTATTGGGCGGTATAGAAATGAAATAATAAATAAATAAATAAATAAATAAATAAATAAATAAAATCTCTTACCTTGCTGATTGGCAATCTTTCCTTCTGGACATGGAGTACAATCATAGCAACAAAATGGCTGCCCTTCCTTCTTTTGCTTGCTGTAACCAGGGTGACAATTCTCATTACACACGGACAAGGGCAGCACCTATCCAAGAATGAAAGAGGACAATACCAGGAAATGTGCCTCGGGAACTTGACTCAAGAAAGTTTGGTTCTGCTCTAATCTTGTTCAACATCATGAATATGGTGTTTTGTCCACTTTTTATAAATGCCTGAGGTGACTGTTGGTTTGACCTACTGCCTTTTCCAATGAAACATATGAAATGATTATTAATATTCCCTACAGCAGGCATAGCAACATTTTTTCTGTCAAGGGCTGCATTCTCTTGGGGATAATCTGTTGTGTCTAATGCTAGTGGTGGGTGTGGTTGAAGCTAGTAGTGGGTAGGGTCCGAGCCAAAGTGTATGGGGCCACAAATTTCTCTCTCTCCTTCTGTAGCCCATTTTCTCCCCCTCCCTCCCTCCCTCCCTCCGCCCCTCTCTCCCTCCACCCCTCTCTCTTCCTCTTGCTCCTTATTTCTCTTCCTTATCAAGCCAGCTACTAGGGATGGGATAGACTGCTCTTGCCAGAGGTCTGAACTGATTGCTTGCAGAGGGCTTTTGAAATCATTCTGAGAGCCACGTGAAGTTACAGCAAGGGCCTCAGGTTTCCCACCCCTGCCTAGATAGTAGATAAATTAGAATTCATAGTTCTTTCCACCCCCAAAGTGCTCACTTACATCCTCACCTTTAGAGGTGCTTGCACATTTCACAGATGGGCTTTCTTTTTTCTTTTTTCTTTTGTTATTTGTTTGTTTGTTTACAATATTTATATACCACTCCACATCAAATATTTTGGAATGATGAACAACAAGATAAAAGAATAAAACCCCATAATTAAAACAAAACATTTTAAATGAACAGACCCTGAACTTAATAAACTGCAGGTGGTCACTCAGTGGAGGCCTCTCAAAATAACAATGTCTTCAGGAGGTGCTGAAAGCAACACAGCGTTGGATCCTGCCTGACCTCCAAAGCCAGGGAATTCCACAGGAAGGGGGCCACCATGCTGAAAGCTCTTTTCCTGGTGGACTCCAACCGGGCCACAGGTCCATGTGGAATCACTATGAGCAAGCCTTCTGATGACCTCACCGACAGGGCAGGTTAGTAAAGAAGAAGGTGCTCTCTCACATATCCTGGTCCCAAGTTGTTTAGGGCTTTGTACACTGGTATTAATACCTTAAACTTGTCCCAGTAGCAAATAGGCAACCCGTGCAGTTCCCTCAGCAAAGGAGTTACATGCTGAAAAGGGCAGCTCCTGACAACAGCCGGACTGCTGCATTCTGCACTAGCTCCAGCTTCTTGACCAGCCTCAATGGCAGCCCCACGTAAAGTGTGTTACAGTAATTCAGTTTTGTGGTTACTGATGCCTGAACCACTGTGACCAAGCTGGCGAACCAACCAAAGCTGGAAAAAGGCACTCCGAGGGGGAGAGGCCACTTGGGCTTCCAGCAATAGTGATGGATCTAGGACCTTCTTTTCCCTCTTCCCAATCTTCAGCTCCATGGGATCCAGGACAAAGCATTAAGAGACCCCATTTGCTACAGTAGCTGATCCCTTGCACTATTTTAAATTGTGAAATCTGTATTTTGAAATGGTCTCAGGCAGTATTGCTCCATGAAGTTCAGTTTAGACATCAACAATTGGACTCAGGAACAATTGAACCTGGGGATAAACTAGACTTCTCACAGAGATGAAAGTAACTTCATCCAGTCAATTTTTTAAATCTTCAAGCGGGTTTCAGTGGGTTGTATCCAAAGTTAGTCCTACCCAGAGGACACCCTTTGAAATGAGTGGGATTGAAGTTAACCTGTTGGATACAAACCATTTGATACAATCTAGAGGCTATAACTGGAGGCAGAGAAAAGATGGAGGCAAGGGGATGGATTTTTATTTTTCGAAAACCCTGCATATTAGATGTAAAGAGGTATTTTATGTCAGTTTGCCCTGAGAGTTCAGTTATAACTAGGAACATGTCCTAAACCATCTCTACTGAGATCCTACCTGGTTAAACCATCTGTGCCACATGATGGCACCCTCCTTAATGGTGACTGCTTGCTCTGGTGGAACCATGGCATTCATCCTTCCGACTTTCACTTTATGAAAGGAATGGTTTGGGAAGAAGACCCAATTTATGATATCAAAGCCACCTACTAATTCTCCATTGTGGTCAAAGGAAATCTTGTCCCCAGCACTGTTATTAAATGAGACACTTCTCAGAAAATGGTGCAGCTTGATTGAAAAGGGAAACAGAACAGATTAAGCACAGGAATGGATGAATCTGTCAACTTCAATTTCTCACAATTTCTCATTCTTCTCATCTTTACTGCAGCAGGCCTTGATCTTTGAAAAAATTTCCAGTCTTAACTTCACTTTGTCCCAGACATTGAGAATTCTGTTTTAACAGTTCACGTGAAAATTCATAAGCATTTTTTAGCACATTCCTCCTAGTAAATGCATTTTATATGCATATCTCTGAATATACACGTTTTATAAGCAATTTGCTGAATATAAAACATTTTGAAATAATTATTTCCCCTAATATATGCATTTTGTATACTTTTTTTAAAAAAATAGCGATCTCCATTCAACTGCATTAAAAAAATGTTAATTTCAGTGGATAACTGAATTTCAGATCATATAGTGGTTCCAAAATTTGAAATTAAGGAAGTTTGCTTTAAAATGTGAACTGAAAAGTATCACCCCCTCCATAACCACATGTAGACGGGGAGAGGGGGCAAGCAGGCAGACAGCTAACTAAAGAAAGATCTGGTTGGGGGACATAAAATTAATGGATTTGAATAGTCAGCCTGAATAAAGAAGGGCCAGAAGATAAATGTGGTAGACATATATGGGCAGGGCCCTTCAATAGGGATAGGCAAACCTGTCAAGTTTGATCTCATCAAGGTCCTTGTATTTCCACCGGCAGGTGATTCGGCTCTGGTTCTGTATGAGTCCCCCCGCCCCACGGCCCCCTGCACATAAATTCATACATATTTTTGTGCACACTTTTTCAAATGTACGCATGTCGTATGCAAGCACCTATTGACAAATGCTTGTTTGTGCACATTTTAGAAATGCATGTAGTTTTCTCTGCACATTTTTTAAATGTGTGTATTTTGTCAAACAAATTTGGGATGTGTATGTTGCAGAACTTATTGTAAATTCAGAAACGTACAGATTTCTGGCCACAAACTGTATTTGCGTTGGCATTTTGTTTTGGGAGTTATCAAATGGGTAAATCCATTTTAAAAACTCAGTGGAGTGAATTGATCACCCATCTCTGCCCTTGCACAGAACTTGGGGTTCAGTCGTTCCGCCCCAGAAACTTTGAAAATGGTAGTTAAGGATGCCCATCTGTAATTTGAGTATGGCCATGATCCAAGAAGTCTCTGATTTGAATGTCATCACAGCTGTAAACTGAGTAGATGGCCTTTGGAAGCCACTATTTGGATGAAGGAAAAGGTGGGGGAGATAGTGAACTGGCTTGCATAATATTGCTGGGCTTGAAACAACTCCTATTCGATAAATCAAACTGGGTTTGGTTGTAGAAATCCTATTCAATAAAGTTACAGTCACATAGTTTATGCAAAGTGTGAATATGACAAACATAATTTTGAATATGTATGTATTACCTAGGTTACTTTCATGAAAACTTTGGGATTGGCTACAGCTCTATATTAAACACATGCTAAATGGAAACCCCTGGTTTGTTGGCATGTAACTTGTAACACACCCCTTCCTTTCTTATTATGTGAATGACATCATCATAGTACTTCATGCAGAAGTACAATACAACAGTACCTGCACCTAGCAACAATCCCAGCAGTTTGGAGACTGGCTCATACATTCAATTAAATAAGTAGTAGAGGTAACTTCTAGTAGAGTTAGATTGTACTCAGTTGCTCCTCAATCCCAAGGAAAGGTACAGAGGAACATGCTGGGCAGGGCCACTCTGAGAGGTTTCAGATACATAATTCTAACTTGTGGCGGAAGCAACAGTGACCAAGGGGATGGGATTAAGACAAAATCCTAAAGGAAAGATAGCTCTTTAGCCGTAGCATAAACTAGATGAATCAGCAATATGTCATCAGTGTATATTGTGACTAGAAGCTTGTGGCCAAATTGGAGAAAGGAGGCAATAGTCATCAAGACATGATCTATTGTGGCAAGCCCAGCTTTTGGGAAGATGAAGGAAGCAGTGTATAAACCAACTGTGAATACTGTATGCAGATTCTAGTCTGCTATTTGCATTTCATAGATACCAGTCTGCTCAGGAAGTTACCTGCCATGGCTGTGGATTCTGAAACTTCAGGCCCCCTCCATCCACCAGCCGTTTGTGTTTGGATGTGGAGGAATGCATGGCTTGTAGAGCATGTGCCACAGCATAGACAGCATTGTAGATGCTGTAGCTATGGCCAGTCATGCTCATTTCAAAAATAGGCCCAGGAAGGCTCTCCAGCTTTTCCTCTCCAGTGCAGATTTCTCCTACAATTTCATCCACAAAGACATGTTGGATCTTACAGTTGAATACCTGCTGCCAGAAGTCCTTGATAAAACCATCTTCTTTAGACCAAGATGGTTTTCTTATCTGAAGGAATTTGTTAAATCCTGGTAGTCTGTTTGAATGACTTGTGAAGGATAGGGCACCCTGAAAGACTTGGAAATCCACGTTCCTTTGAAAGCCCAGTGCTACAATATCTATTTGTGCTGATATAATCCATACTTTACCCTTAGGGTTAACTGTTTCAGGTATATATAGAAATGTTCCCCAGGTGATCATGGCATGTATTTCACCATAAAAAACCAAAACATTGGACTTACTCTCCATGATCAGACCATATATTTTCTGAACCAGTATTGCCACTTCATAAGCTTCATTGACAAAACTGAATCTAGGGATTCTCTCTATGAAGTCAAAACAGATACCATTCAGGAAAAATATGGGAAGTGCAGCCTGCACTAATCTTTCTCCATCATCATCATCCACAGCAAGGATGCTAATCCAAATCCACCTGAAATGCAGAAGTAACTGGAGAATCCCCATATGCTGATGTGTTTCTTTTGGAACCATCCTGAAAGTGGGAAAGGCTTGTGTTTTATCACTCATTTCTGAAGTGGAGCCATACATGAGCTAAAGATAAAAGTAAAAAAGCAGGACATACACAGGTAGTGAAAATCAGAAAAGTTTTCAAAGCAAAATAAGGATTTTCATACTGTGTATGGATTAGCTATGTATGAGTATTTGTTTCTGTCCATTTTTGACCAGGATTTCCCCAATTCACATCTCCTCGGATTGTATGCAAACCCAAATCAATTGTGGTTGTAATTTGCAGACCAAACAATGCATTTGAAAAATGAGTTCAAATGTGCTTTAAGAAATGGGAGAAGAATACATACATTTCAAAAATGCACAAAACTGATGCATATATTTTGAAAAATGTGCACAAAAATACACACAAATTTTCATGTGAAAAGAAAAGCCAAGATCACAATCTGATACAGACATGGGCCACTATAAGCTTCAAGGTGGAATTTGAAGAATTTTAAAGAGCATTAGTTTTGTTGCTTCATACCTCCCTAGTGTAGATGTACTGATTAACTTGATAATAGTAACATTTTCCCCCCAACTCATTAGCTGAGATCCCAGCTAGATTTAATTTTCCACATGTATTCAAACATCCGTCTATTGCTGGGTACTTGGTGAAATTACAAAGTCCTTATGGTATGGTAGCCAGGCCCTATTTTCTTTTTCAACTACCATACTCACTGAAAAATTTTGCATAGTATGGTTTATTCTTTTCTTTGGAGTTGCAGAAGAAAATATAAGAATTAGGCAGGAATAAGAAACATTCTTGATACTCAGATATACCCTTGAAAACAGCCCTAGGCTGTTTTCATCAACATACTAGGTCTGCTATCAGTGACATGTAAGCCCTCTTCAAGCATTTGACAAGCGTGTAGAGTCTACACACGTAGTGGGAGTTAGGATGAGCATACTAGCTTCTACTCTGTAGTCACCCTCCTCACCCTACCTGTGGAAATTGGGGTTCTAAATTACAGGGAGAGCTTTAATTGATAGAGGAGGTTCTCCTCTGCATATAGTCACCCACTACATGTGGATGGCAATGAGAAGTGTGATGGAGGGGAGCACTTTTAGCACACTCCTCCTTGCTCCCACTCCTCATGTGTAAACCCAACACACTTGTCAAACCCCTGAAGAGGGCTGCTGTGAGCCGGGCATTGTAAGATGATTCATGCTTAAATGGGCTTAAGCTGGTTCATGTCTTTGTTGGATTGTGGTAAAGGTTTTAGGCCTTTTTTGGAGAACCACGAGGGCAAAATGGCCCCCGTTTGTTTGTTTTTAAATAACAATCCTTTTGGTACTGCTCCTTCAGCTAGAGGAAGTACTTCCCCAATTAGTCGTCCCAGTTATTGTTCTTATGGTGACAGGGCATAACATTCATACTAAAGCACAATCAGTAGTTGAAAAACTGTTCCTGAATGCCAGCATTTATTCAGAAAAATATGAAAGCCTTAGTTAAGAGGGGGTAATACCAAAACTATTATATAAGGTACTTCCAGATGAGGCTTTCATTGTGCAATTACTCAGCCTCAAATGTGGAATTTTACAAGGGGTCCAGACAATGTTGTCTTCAATTTGTAGAATCCTGTGTTTTCCTGCTACGTCACCCTTCCTTTTTCTTAGCAGAATAACTTGCCATTAAGGGAGGAAATATGGAATAGCTGCATGATGTGTTTTGATTGGTAATGCTAGGAGCCCTCCATCTGAAGGCACCCATTGTCCTAATTAGAAAAGCAATACAGAAAGGCACCTGTTAAACTACAGGGAAATATATTTGTATTAGTGTTCTAATTCACAAGGAATTTGTGAATTATTTACAACACTTTCTGGAAGGAGTTACAGGTCATAAAATTATATCAATGTACTTGACTATCCTTCAGTTTGTCTGGAAGCCTTGTACCTTTTAGCTTAGCTAAGTGTTCACCATCTGCTGGGCCCAACTGTGACCTTGTCTCAGTCCAGGACTGTTTCTGAGAGATGTTGCCTCCTGAAAAGCTTGTGCTGAACTGAATCTTCCATAAACCAAGTAATCTGATATGAGCAAGGATTTTACAGTTCCCCAGAAATTGCCAAGAAGAAAGATAATACTGGCACACAGGAAACAGGAACAACACGACCCCCAAAGACTCCTGGGATATCTAAGACAGGAATTCTTGCGCCAATTTGGGTCTTAATTCATGTGTCTTAATTTATTTTCTTACTTTTTTCAACATTTGAAAGTGCAAATAGCAGGAAACGTCTGTATGCGGCTGAGTGCTGGTTTTGATCCAGAATGATGTCCGAGGTGGCAATTTAAGTAGAATAATATAGGTGGCAATGTGAGGGACATGACAACCAGCTGCAGCCCCACCTCTGATCTGCAATATTAAAGTGGATGACAGTGCAAGGCTTCCATGAGCTATTCTCTCTCAGCAAAGTCTCCCAAACTTGAATAGGGATATAAATGTGATATAAACTGTAAGGTCGTTGTATTCTGCTCTCTCAGCCCCACCTGCAACATGGGGATAAAAGCACTGGATAACACTGCAGGGTTGTTGTAAGCTACTCTCTCACTTTGAGCCCAGTTCCAACCTACATCCAGGTTCTAACACCTTGGGACAACACTGGACAGTTGCTGTAAACCACTCAGAACCTGACCTGCAGTGTTAATTGTGAACTACACTGCAGGGCTGCCATAAGCCACTCTCTTCCAGACACTGCCCCTTCCAGCTGTCAATTTGAGGACGATGACTTGCATTGTTTGGAATTTGCATTAATAAGACTATTTCAAAATGTTTTGCACTAAGTTAGAATTGAGTTGGATCGTGCTGGAGGATGCACCAACCTCCTCAAACTGTGGGCATTGGCTGGCTAGGTATTTCATAGACATTAATGGGGAAGGACACGATACTGTGGAGCAAATTGCCCCCTTTCCTTAAGGTCTTATTATTCCAGCCTGAGTGTGACTGGGACTTACTGTACCATGGATGAAGGGGGGTTCCAGCCCAATTACTATTAAAGATGGAGTTGTGTATTTAATAAGTTGATATAAAATAAATGCTTCTGACAATGTAAAAACTGTTAACATTGTAGCCAACTAATTGGCTTATCTTTACTTACAAAAAACAGCTCAGTTTGGGTTACTGTTATAATTTTAGTCAAAACAACACTGTCACTGTTTGCAATTATGACATCATATTATATGTTATTTGTTTTCTATGTTTTGTCCAGGAAAATAAAAATAAAATGCAGATATATGTTCTGCTGTGCTTGTAAGAGTGTACCCTATTGTAAATCCAATGAAACCATAAGGTGAGCACATGCTATCCACCCAAGACTGTAACCATTCACCACAACAAGTTTATTATAAGAACAGATTAATTTAATGTGAGTTTAGCTTGAGAAACTGCAGAGAAGCTCTCCATTCTGGGGTTGGTAGCTACCCATGTCACAACAGTAGACAAAATGTGTTTTCCCAGCCATGAATGAATGAGAGTTATTGCTTTTCATTGTTGATCTTCAACAAGCAGTAGACAAGGTTTGCCTGCTTATTTCAGTCACATGACATCACTCACTTTTTGCAAACACAAAACCAAAATCCCCAAAGACAAGAAAACTGAAATATTTGTTAAAGTGTTATTCTTCACAACCCCACCTTCCTACCTGTGAAATCTTGTAGCTGCCCAAGATGGTTGCAATGTGGAGAGATGTTTCTGAACTCAGTCCCCCGACAACAGCTACCAGGTTGCTCTGGGTGTCACATTTGTAATTGGGGTTAAATCCATCCCATGTGGAAAGAAGTCCCATGGTTGCATGATAGGTCCACATTGCATTGAAATAGCTGTCACAGATGCAGAATCCCAGGGTGATATTCGGTAAGATTTGGGAGTTTGCATTGATCTCCTTTACAGCAAATGCCAAAGCCAAGACATGCTGGTAATACTTAGTCAGTAAACTGCAATCACAGTGACAGGCTGTTTCACAGGGATATATGACATGTAGGCCACATCTACACCTTGTGAGCACCTCTACACCAGCAGAAAATCCCTCATTTAAAACGGGTTCTGCTTCCATTTTAAATGCAGGATCACCGTGGACTCCCTTTACACACGCTTCCTCCCCGCCCCTTTCCCCTTCTTCCCCCCCTTTTCCAAGTCTTCCATATGTTTCATTATACAGCTGCTAGATGGCGCTGTGGTCTAGCTCCTCTTCTTGCAAGTTTTCCTTTTTCATGAGGGAACTCAAGCAGAATGCAAACACTGTAATTTGATAGCTCATTATCCGATCTTTTAAGAAATGGAATAAAGGTCATTTAGTGTGGAAGATGCCCCGGAGGTTAATGACGTCATCTAAAGGACATGCAAACTTCCATGAGTTACCAATCTCAATAGCAGGATAAAAACTCCATGTGAAGAAGCCCTGTGTCATATCATTACAATCCCATCATGGTAACGCTATATCCCTCTTGCACATTTATACCTCGTAGGACACACAATGACATTTGTTGCGGTATATTGGATAATGTGGAATAAAAAGCAGGAAATAACACTACACAAGTAGTATATCGAATGTGTAATGTGCCCCAAAAATTATCAGTGCACTTCAGTACCACTATAAAGCAGTAGTATAGATCTAGCCTTGGTAAAATTATTGGCATATCTCCACCCTCTCTCCATTACAAATATTTAAAAAATAGAATGGTATTAAAATGGACAGTTTGACCACCAAAGAAGAATGCAGACAGATCATTTTCTGCATGACACTTTCTACTTCCAACATGATTACATTGCATCAAAACGTGCTATTAAACACATCAATAAAAACGTTTGAGATGTGGCCTTGATGGGGCTGAGTTGCTATTCAGAAAATAAAAAGGAATCCCCTCTGTACATGTTCAAGCACATGCGTCAGGAAGAGTGGCAGTGCTCTTAGTCAACTAAAAGCAAAGAAATGTATGTTCAGTATGGTTTCTTGCCACGTTCTCCAAATGGATTTTTGTTAAGCAACATTGCCCTTTATTACTAACTTCTTCTGTATACAAATCTGAAAATAAAGAATAAGCTCACACAGAAGGCCATTGACATAAAATCTGAAATGCATCACGGGATTAATTCTTGTTGGGAAAACAGGGTGTTGTGAAACTTTTCCAGGTATTTTCCTAATTCTAGGCCTCGCTTCCTAAGCGAATTGTTGGAAGAGCAGCAGCAGTTCCATTTAGGTACATCTCTTACTCTTGGTGTGCATACTGGTTTCTTACAAATGTCATTATATTGCAAGGTTGGGGTTAGGGAAAGAAAAAGTTATGGTTACCTCTTTTCTCAGGGATCACCATCTTATGGGAGGGGAATGGACATGGGAAATTAGGATGTAGCTGAAGGTGCAAATAATTCCTCCCAAGCTGGAGCTCAAAGCAAATTAGAGGTAAATTCCCTCTAATAGTGAACTTAGGTGCTGAGTGCTGACAGCTATGTGGCCCAAACTGAGAAACATCAACATGCCTGGGAGAACCCCAAGATTTGCAGAAGCACAAAAACAAAACACACATCCCCAAAGGCAATGAGGATGAAGCATGCTCAGAGGCTACAGAATGCCGAGTTTCTATTGGGTGATCAAAATGAATATAAGGGGAGAGGGAATGGAAAGCAGTATCCTGGAAGAGAACATCGCTGGCTAACTGGAACTCTAATAGGGGTTCTCGATGCTGCCACATTTGTTGCAGTTCCCACTTGTAGGATTATGCAAATGTTGCCTAGAGTTCGTCTGTTTTTCTTATTCAAAATCAAAGAACAAACAAAGAAACTTCCTTACATGGGCTCTTGACTTTGTTCCTGCATGGGCTGTTGGATGAAATTGTTCTCCTCGGAAACCATGAGGATATGAGAAGTAATGCCACCAATGATGAAGTCACCTGGCTGATAATACTTGTAAAGAATAGGGAGGGGATCACTGGCAATGCATTTAGCAGGGTGAGCCGTGCATACTGCATGAGGAAGCAGCATCACTGCCACCACTACCAGTATCACCATGATGAGGACAACTCTTTCCCCTTGGTGGAAATGGCCTTGTTGTTGCATTGCAAAAGCTTGATATCAATGGTCTGATCCTTGAGTCCTCAGTTATAAAATGTGACATTGCAGAAATCTGATGGATGTCCTGCTTAGTCCCTGGAGACCGACCTCAGAATGGAATAATTTCAAGCTAAGCTTGTGACCACTGGAACTTCATAAATGCATGCATTAACACTAATCACAGTGATTTTGATAATGAGAAAGGATGTACTCTCTTGGTTGTGAGTTCTTTGTGCCATTGCTGAAGAAAACATGTTTGTCACTTCCCAAAGAGTCTTAGCTGCTTCCTGCTGGGACAGCCAGGTATGTGCAGCCTTGGAATGACTCCTAAAATAGAGGAACATCAGAAATTTAGAACCTTGAATAAAATCCAGCATAGGCCCTACCTAGAGTAAACCCATTCATATCAATGGGTCTACTCTAAGTAGGACTCAAGTTGCATTTTGCTCCTTGATTTGGACTCAGATCATGTGAACAATTAGAGATGGTGTCTCCTATGTGGTTCCTGTGGACACCTCTCCTACCTGGTCCCTTGCCTCTCCTGATTTTTATTTTATGTCATTATTATTATTATTATTATTATTATTATTATTATTATTATTATTATAATATGGGAGGGCAGCATGCTGCAAAGGTCTGCCCTCCAGCACCCTCCTTATTTGGGTTCAAAAGAGTGGTTTTATGATTTGGACCTCAGCCCCCACCTCTGCCTTGTACTTAGGTTCTTGGCAAGTTACTCTTTTTTTAGTCTCACTGGTTTGCCTTCTGGGAAATTAATATTTTGTGACCAACCAACCATGCCTACCATAGCAGCCATTTTATGAACTGGCAAGTCTGCATGGCAACCATTCTGTGAGACTGCCTACAACATGCTCCCAAATTTCCAGATGTGCCCAGCAACCCAAAAAGGCTGAGGATCCTGTATTAGAGAGTTTGTAAGTTTAGCATTCCTCAGGGATGGTTCCCTAGCCTTCCCCGCTGGTTCTCTCTGTCCCACACCTTTGCAATGAGTGCCACTGATAAAGGCTGATTTGGAGAGCCTGCAACAGTGGCCAAACCCTCATCTTCAAGGCTTGTACACACCAGGTTGCATATTCATGCAGAGCTTATGTTGCTGTATGGAAACCAGAGAAATAGAGTTCTCATTGGCTCCCAATGGTTCTCAATGGAGAGACATTGGGAGATCTTTTTTTAGACTTTCCAGTGAGAGCTGTCCTAAGAGAGGGCTTTTCTACATGAAGCTTTTAACCCACACCTGAGGCTTCTGGATTCTTTGCAGCATTAAGATCAGCTCCTTTACACTTTTTTTCCTGGGGTTGTTCTTTCTCTGCCTTTCTATATGTTTCATTATACAATCACTAGGTGGCCCTGTGGTATAGCAGAATTGCGCAATCACATCAGATTTCTATGGCATTGTAGAGGCCATTTAGAAAAAAATACCACACTTTCCTCACTAGGAAAAACACACACACATGAATGGTTGCAAAGCACAGGAGAGGCCCTGGTGGATGACCATGTCATGTAAAGGACCTGCAGACTACCATTAGTAAGCAATCATGAGCACACAATAAAAACCTCATGTAGAAAGGCTCAGAAGCACTGGATTTTACTTAGCCATGATTGGGAAGCAATGTCTCTCCCCTCCTCCAAAGTGCATGTACCAACAAATCCAGGGGTTCATGATATTTTTAACTATTTAATGCAAATATATAGTTTATTTATTTATTCATTCCTTTATTTTTAGTGGTTAGACATTTCCAAGTGTAACCCATTTGGACTGAAATCAACCAAAAACAGGGCATCTGCAAGCACCTGAGCACTGGATTTGAGCTGGGAGTAGGACCAAGCTGAAACTTCTCCTATGTGAACCATTGGCTTAAAATTTGGGGGAGCTGGGATGAAACTGGATGTGGGGGAGGAATTCATTCAGAAGGTTCAGGGTTGCTTACTCCCATTGTGGCAAGGTGGTGGCTCTCTATCTTCTTGAATTCTATTTTCTGTACTGTTGCTGCTGTGTGCAGCAGAAACAGATGAACTCTTCTAGGTGGCTGCTTGTTGTTGTTTATTCACTCAGTCGCTTCCAACTCTTCGTGACTTCATGGACCAGCCCACACCAGAGCTTGCTGTCAGCTGTCACCACCCTCAGCTCCCCAAAGGTTGAGTCCGTCACCTCCAGAATATCATCCATCCATCTTGCCCTTGGTCGGCCCCTCTTCCTTTTGCTTTCCACTTTCCCTAGCATCAGCATCTTCTCCAGGGTATCCTGTCTAAGGATGTCAGAGAATTCCGCGATGGATCTCGGTGAGGCTGAATGCCAGTGCATCTGGCCCCTTGAAATCCATCGTGGAATGAAGCCCCCGCCCGCCACCCCACGAAAGGTGCGCAGGACGAAGTCCCCGCTGCCCCCATCCCGCGAAAGGCACGCGAAACAGAGCACTTACCTGCTCCCATCCGCGCTGCTTTGCGAATGGCGGCCGTCCTGTGGCCTCCATTCGCTTCCTCCTATTCATAGCCGTGATAGGCTACGTAAATACTTATGTAGCCTATCACGGCTAACGCAGGGACACCATTTGCATCCCTGCGGGGGCCATGATAGGCTACGTAAGTATTTACATAGCCTATCATGGCGGGGGGGGTGTACCGCCATTTCCGTACGCTGGAGTTTTTCCCCCTGCCGTGATAGGCTACATAAATATTTACGTAGCCTATCACGGCTCAATACAGGGACGCAAATGGCGGCCAGGTAGGTGTTTCATACATCCCTAATCCTGTCTTCTCATTATGTGGCCAAAGTACTTCAGTTTTGCCTTTAGTATCATTCCCTCAAGTGAGCAGTCTGGCTTTATTTTCTGGAGTATGGACTGGTTTGATCTTCTGGCAGTCCAAGGCATTCTCAGAATTTTCTCCAACACCACAGTTCAAAAGCATCTATCTTCCTTCACTCAGCCTTCCTTATTGTCCAGCTCTCGCAGCCATAGGTTACTATGGGGAATACCATTGCTTTAACTATGCGGACCTTTGTTGTCAGTGTGATGTCTCTGCTCATAACTATTTTATCAAGATTTGTCATTGCTCTCCTCCCAAGGAGTAAACGTCTTCTGATTTCCTGGCTGCAGTCAGCGTCTGCAGTAATCTTTGCGCCTAGAAATACAAAGTCTGTCACTGCCTCCGCATTTTCTCCCTCTATTTGACAGTTATCAATCAAGCTGGTTGCCATAATCTTGGTTTTTTTGTGGTTTAACTGCAACCCAGCTTTTGCCCTTTCTTCTTTCACCTTTGTCATAAGGTTCCTCAGCTCCTCCTCACTTTCAGCCATCAAAGTGGTATCATCTGCATATCTGAGATTGTTAATGTTTCTTACACTGATTTTAACTCCAGCAAGGGATGTACAAAACACCTACCTGGCTCCGTGCCGGGCAATCCGTGGTGGGGTGAGGCGCTCTGTCCCTCCCCCCGGAATCCTGCCCGGCTGGCTTCGCTCCGTGGCCAAGCCATGGAGCTGCCGGCCGGCTCCGGCCACCCGCAGCCGGACATCCGGCCGCTGGGCAGCCCTGCAGGGATGCAAATGGTGGCTGTCGTAGCCGCTGCCATTTGCATCCCTGTATTGAGCCGTGATAGGCTACGTAAATATTTACGTACCCTATCACGGCAGGGGGAAAAGCCCCAGCATACGCAAATGGTGGTAGCCGCCGCCATTTGCGTATGCTGGGGTTTTTTCTCCCCCTTACGTAGCCTA
Organism: Heloderma suspectum; assembly: GCF_057233095.1. Classification (NCBI taxonomy): domain Eukaryota; kingdom Metazoa; phylum Chordata; class Lepidosauria; order Squamata; family Helodermatidae; genus Heloderma; species Heloderma suspectum. The sequence goes on along the minus strand of NC_139463.1, from coordinate 85,815,875 downwards.
TCATGGCAGGGGAGAAAAAAAACCAGCGTACGCAAATGGAGGTAGCCGCCGCCATTTGTGTACGCTGGGTTCCCCCCCTGCCATGATAGGCTACGTAAATACTTACGTAGCCTATCACAGCCTCCACAGGGACGCAAATGTCATCCCTGTGTTAGCCGTGATAGGCTACGTAAGTATTTACATAGCCTATCATGGCTATTAAGAGGAGGAAGCGAATGGCGACCGCAGGACGGCTGCCATTTGCAAAGCAGTGCAGACGGGAGCAGGTAAGTGCTCCATTTCGCACACCTTTCGTGGGGTGGAGGCGGTGGGGACTTCGTTCCACGATGGATTTCGGGGGGCCAAATGCACTGGCATTCGTCCTCACCGAGATCCGTCGCGGAATTCTCTGACATCCCTAACTCCAGCCTTGGTTTCATCAAGCCCAGAATGTTGCATGATGTGTTCTGCATACAGGTTGAATAGGTATGGTGAGGGTATACAACCCTGCCATACTCCTTTCCCAATCTTAAACCAGTCCATTGTTCCGTGGTCTGTTCTTACCGTTGCTACTTGGTCGTTATACAGATTCCTCAGGAGGCAGACAAGATGACTTGGTATCCCCATACCAACAAGAACTTGCCACAATTTGTTATGATCCACACAGTCAAAGGCTTTAGAATAGTCAACAAAACAGAAATAGATGTTTTTCTGAAACTCCCTGGCTTTCTCCATTATCAAGCGGATATTGGCAATTTGGTCTCTAGTTCCTCTGCCTTTTCTAAACCCAGTTTGTACATCTGGCAAGTCTTGTTCCATGAATTGCTGGGGACTACCTTGCAAGATCTTGAGCATTACTGGCATGTGAAATAAGTGCCACTGTTCGATAGTTTGAACATTCTTTAGTGTTTCCCTTTTTTGGTATGGGGATATAAGTTGATTTTTTCCAATCTGTTGGCCATTCTTGTGTTTTCCAAATTTGCTGGCATATGGCAGGCATCACCTTGACAGCATCATCTTGCAAGATTTTAAACAGTTCAGCCAGGATACTGTTGTCTCCTGCTGCCTTGTTATTAGCAATGCTTCTTAAGGCCCATTCAACCTCACTCTTCAGGATGTCTGGCTCTAGCTCACTGACCACACCGTCAAATCTATCCCCGCTATTATTATCCTTCCTATACAGATCTTCCATATATTCTTGCCACCTTTTCTTGATCTCTTCTGCTTCTGTTAGGTCCATGCCATCTTTGTTTTTGATCATACCCATTTTTTCCTGGAATTTACCTCCGATGTTTCTGATTTTCTGGAAGAGGTCCCTTGTCCTTCCTATTCTATTATCTTCTTCCACTTCCGCACATTGCTTGTTTAAAAATAATTCTTTCTCTCTTCTGGCTAACCTCTGGAATTTTGCATTTAATTGGGCATATCTCCCCCTATCACTGTTGCCTTTTGCTTTCCTTCTTTCTTGGGCTGCTTCCAGTGTCTCAGCAGACAGCCATCTTACATTCTTAGTTTTCTTTTTCTTTGGGACATTTTTTGTTGCCGCCTCCTGAACAATGTTGCGAACTTCTGTCCATAGTTCTTCCGGGACCCTATCTACTAAATCTAGTCCTTAAATCTATTCTTCACCTCCACTGCATATTCATGAGGAATATTAGTGAACTCATATCTAACTGATCTGTGTAGGGATGTCAGAGAATTTCTCCATGAATCTCGGGGAGGCCGAATGTCAGCGCGTTCAGCCCCCCGAAATTGGTGAAGAAACGGTCTGCCCCCCGCCCCCCCGGGACGGGACTTATCTTGTGCGAATGTCCCTGGTGGCGGCGGCTCCGGCGGCGGTTCAGCAGTGGTTCAGCGGTGGCGGCCGGTCTTCCGACTGGCTGCCGCTGCTGCCATTTCCAAGTTAAAAAACAAAACAAAAACGTGATAGGCTACGTAAAGATTTATGTAGCCTGTCACGGCTAGATTTTTAAAAAGCACTGTGATAGGCTACGTAAATGTTTACGTAGCCTATCACGGCTAGATATTTAAAAAACACCGTGATAGGCTACGTAAATGTTTACATAGCCTATCATGGCTGAGTGAAAAAACACACACAAAAAACGCACGTATGCAAATGGCGGTGCACATGGGTGCCGCCATTTGTGTTCCTTATTTTGGCACGTGTAGTCTACGTAAACATTTACGTAGACTACGGCGAAAATAAGGGGAATGCAAATAGCGTTCCCCTTATTTTCGCTGTAGTCTACGTAAATGTTTACGTAGACTACACGTGCCAAAATAAGGAACGCAAATGGCGGCGGCCATGGGCGCCGCCATTTGTGCATGCGCGTTTTTTTTTCTTCACTCAGCTGTGATAGGCTACGTAAACATTTACGTAGCCTATCACGGCTGACTGCAGGGACGCAAACGGCGGTGGCTACAGCCGCTGCCATTTGCGTCCCGGCAGGACAGGATTCGCGGCGGGAGGGACAGGGCGCCTCCTCCCCGGCCAGAATTTCAGGCGGGAGGGACGGGGCACCTCCCCCCCAGCCAGAATTTCGGGGGGAGGGACGGAGCGCCTCCCCCCCACTGCGAATCACCTTTCGGGTTCAGGTAACGGACTTTCGTACATCCCTATCTGTGGGTCTTCCTTATTGTCTTTAGTCTGATTCTAAATTGGGCAATAAAAAGTTCATGATCTGAACTACAGTCAGCTCCAGGTCTTGTTTTTACCGACTGTATAGATGTCCACCACCTTTGGCTACAAAGGATGTAGTCAATCTGATTTCGGTGTCGACCGTCTAGTGAAGTCCATGTATAAAGTTGTCTCTTAGGTTGTTGGAAGAGAGTGTTTGTTATGCACAGTAAGTTGTCTTGGCAAAATTCTATCAGCCTATGTTCCACTTCATTTTGTTCTCCCAGACCATGCTTGCCTGTAATTCCAGGTGTCGTTTGACTACCCACCTTAGTATTCCAGTCTCCTGTAATGAAAATAAAATCTCTTTTTGGCATATTATCCAGTAGGTGCTACAGATCCTCATAGAACTGATCTACTTCTGCTTCTTCAGCATCTGTGGTTGGGGCATATATCTGGATCACTGTGATGTTAAATGGCTTACCTTGAATTCGAATTGAGATAATTCTGTAATTTTTTGGATTGTATCCATGCACTGCTTTAGCTACTTTATTATTAATTATGAAGGCTACTCCATTTCTTCTGTGGTCCTCTTGTCCACAGTAGTAGATCTGGTGGTCACCTGATGTGAAATGGCCCATTCCAGTCCATTTCAGATCACTGATACACACAATGTCTATATTTAATCTTGACATCTCCCCAATAACCACATCCAAGTTGCCCTGGCTCATAGATCTTACATTCCAGGTTCCTATGGTGTGTTGATCTTTAGAACATCGGATTCGTCGTTCACCACCAGCACCGTCGGCCACTAGCCATCCTTATGGCTTTGAGCTAGCTGCGTCATCACATCTGGGGCTAGTTGAACTTATCCTCTGTTCCTCCCCAGTAGCATTTTGACCATCTTCTGACCTGGGAGTCCCAGGTATACCGACATATCTCTGGTTGTACTGATCCATTAAGTTTCCACAGCAAGAATGCTGGGGTGGGTTGCCGTTACCTTCCCCAGGGATCGTATTTAGTCTGACCTCTCTGCCATGACCTTCCCGTCTTGGGTGTCCCTTCACGGTTTAGCTCATGGTGTCATTGAGGTGCTCAAGCTCCAGCACCACGACAAGGTAACGATCTTCTTGGCTGGAGAGGTGGCTGCTTACCAGTGGCTGAAATGATGTGGAAGTGGGGGTGGGGGAAATAGCAGCCACAAAGATGGATTCTGCTTCTCACTGCAAATCAACATCAGAAGGGGGAGGTTTAGAGTGCGAAAGCACTGGAGGTGATTGCTTAACTCTTCCCTAACCCACCACGAGATTTGCGTAATTAGCAAATGTTTTGTACATTTTACAGATAAAGCTGCTCAAATTTCAGGAAATGAAATATATTTTTGCACACAGAAAGTCACAGCTTTGATCTCTCTCATCTCCAGGTAGGACTGGGAAAGATTTCAGTCAATATTGACAATATTGAGCCACATTAACCAATGGTTTGACTCAGTATAAGGATGTGTTCCTGTGACCTAACTGACCTACTGTATATGAGCTGATCCTTCCTAGCTGCTGATGTTCCAATGTTAGTTGTTAAAGAATGGGTGGACATCAGCAAAAATCACACACCAATTCCAGGGAGCTCTAGAGCAGGTGTTGTAATTGTAAGCCCCCTCCCCATTCAAAACCATTTCAGCTCCCCTCTTTTCATTCTCCCCCCCCAGTTCTTTAACATTCTTTTCTAAGCTACTGGCTTTGGTTATAGCTTTGGTGGGCAGCAGAATAACTCTGGCATGCTAGCATGTTCTTTCTAGGGATGTTAGAGAATTCTGCCCAGAGTCCGTGGCAGAACGGAGCAATCCCCACCACCACCCCTCGAAACTCCCTCAGGATGGATCCTACCTGTTGTAGGCTGTCTGCTGCCCTGGTCTGCAGCCACGAATGGTGGCCCCAGTCTGCGGCCGCCATTTCCCTCTCTACTTTAGCTGTGATAGGCTATGTAAGTATTTACGTAGCCTATCATTGCAAAGAGCAAGGACGCAAATAGCATCCGCTACGCCATTTGCATCCCTGCTCTTTTCGTGATAGGCTAAGTAAATATATACGTAGCTATCATGGCTAATGCAGCGACGCAAATGGCGTAGTGGCTGCCATTTGCGTCCCTGTATTAGCCGTGATAGGCTACGTATATATTTACGTAGCCTATCACGAAAAGAGCAGGACACAAATGGCATAGTGGCCGCCATTTGCGTCCCTGCTCTTTGCCGTGATAGGCTACGTAAATATATACGTAGCCTATCATGGCTAATGCAGGGATGCAAATGGCAGCTGCTATGGCAGCCATCATTTGTGGCTGCAGCCTGGCAGCAGACGGAGGTCTGGCTGCGGGCGGCCCTGGCCAGAGGCTGTGTGGACTCGCCGTGGAGCGGAGCCAGCCAGGGAGGATTCCGGGGGGGAGGGACGGATTGCCTTCCCCCCCACCGCGGAAGCCCCACAATGGAACAAGGTAAGGGATTCATACATCCCTAGTTCTTTCTTCCCTGAGGAACACTGGGAAAGAAGGATGGTGATGGCAGCAGAACCCTGATGCTGCTGCCACCCCACCAAAGCCCTCAGTTTGAAAAAAATCTGCAAGAAAAGGGGTGACATTGTGAACCAGAACCGAACAGGCTACCCTCAGTTTGCCTCCTGCAAATGGGATGGCTAATTGGGTGTATCTGTTTTGGGCCACCCTTAATACAGAAGCCCTACACATTACAAGAACCTGTAAACAGCCATGAGTAGGAAATGACAAGCACATGATAAACATCTCATGTAGAAAAGCTCTTAAAAAGTTTGTTTATCGGGATGACTCTAATTCAGATCCCCTCCCCTTCCAGATCCCCATTGCTTTTTTTTAATATAGTAAAATGGAGGATTCTTGGGTTTATTAAAGTTCAACAGATTATATGCATATTGAGAAATACAAAGTGATATGTTGGTTAGTATGAAAAAAGAAGAGAGACAAACAATCTTTTTTGATTGGACATAGTGATGATATATTGGGCATCTTTCCTGAGACAGGATTGGGTAGTGGGGTTCTGTAAACAGTTCATGAGGAGTGAGCAGCTAAGAGAGGTGAACGCTGGGGGAACTGAAGGAGAAGGGGTAAAGTTGTTGTCAATTTGGTTTGGATTATTTACCAGGCTTTATGAGGATAATGAAAAGTGTTACTGTTATTTAAAAGAGGGGGGGGGAATTATAGTTGCATATCTAGTGTGGCTTGGATGAAGTTAGTTCCCATGTGATTAGAGTCAACAGCTTTCAAAACAGCAACAAAATTACTTTGGTATACTTGAGGGTAACAGAAAAAAAATCCCTCAAATAGTGGCAGTGGGCTGGTAATACCAGCAACTGTGGTGAGTCGTCACACTCTGTACATGACATGTCTTACCCTTCTGATCAGAAACCTTTCCTTCTGGACGTGGAGTGCAAGCATAGCAACAGAATGGCTCCCCTTCCTTCTTTTTCCTACTGTAACCAAGATGGCAATTGTCATTACACATGGAGAAGGGCAGCACCTATGCTTGAATGAAAGCAGAGATTAACCACCATTCAGGAACTGGGAATTTGTATCACAATGATTAAGGAAATAGGATTTTGGCATAGAAGAATGTTATTGGTGAGGTTCTAAGCAGGACCTGGTATGCACCTCTCATTTCTACTTCTGTACAGTAAGCTTTTATAAGCTTGATCTGCAAGATGAATAGGGGAGTGTTTTGTGGATATTATAAATGCATATGGTAAATGTCCATTGTCTTAATCCACTATTTTCTCAATTCGAACACACGAAATAGTTAGAATGTATGTTTCTAGCATAGTATGTGAATTACGACTCAAGTTTCCTCTTTTTCAGTGTTGTTACAAATCTTCCCATTTACAAAATTCACAGGTCAATTCTCCAGATATTAAATTGGGTCCAGGACAGAACCTGGATAAACCTCACATGAGGAGAAACAGCTGAGGGGATTATAAGAGCAAAAGTGGAGAAAAGATAACCAGCAGGAAAAGTATTAAGTAGCTTCTCCCTTCTCCTGCTTGTCACTCTTTTGAAGAAAAAATGTAAGGCCCCCCAAGGCTGCTTTTGATTTTCAAAGTTGGAAATATGTTACTTACATCTATAACATCTAATATGGCCCTCAGTGATCAATACTTCTCAAATAACCTGTTGTGAGATCTGACCTGTTTAAACCATCTGTGCCATGAGATGGCTTCCTCTATAATGGCAGTTCCTTGTTCTGGAGGAACCTGGGCATCCATCCTTCCAACTTTCACTTTTCAAAAGGACTGATTTGGGGAAAAGACCCAAATGATGATATCAAAGCCAGCTGCTAATTCTCCACAGTGGTCAAGGGCAATCATGTCCCCAGCTGTGATGTTAAAGGAGACCTTTCTTGGGAAGTGGTGTAGCTAAATGGAAAATGGAAGACAGGGACACATTAGACAAAAAGATGCAAAAGTGATGACTCTTCAAGGATTTATTAACTGTCCTTCAAGGATTTATTTATTTTTTCTATAATAAAGGAAGAGGTGGATATGGGTTTTCTTCCTTATTCTACAGGTTTTGATTTTATCCTAAATAGGAATTGATGTGGAGTTCCTAACTGATAAAAGAAGAAGCACACCGAGTTGGTGAGGTCATGAACCAATTGTGAAGAGACATTATTTCCCAAATATTAGATACTTTTGTTTGCACCTGTAGAGATGATGACCTTCCACATTGCAGATTACCTTCCATGCCTGTAGATTTTGAAGCTTCATAGAATCATAGAATAGTAGGGCTGGAAGGGGCCTACAAGGCCATCGAGTCCAACCCCCTGCTCAATGCAGGAATCCAACTCAAAGCATCCCTGACAGATGGCTGTCCAGCCTTGTCTTGAATGCCTCCAGTGTGGGAGAGACCACCACCTCCCTAGGTAATTGGTTCCATTGTCGTATTGCTCTAACAGTCAGGAAGTTTTTCCTGATGTTCAGTCGGAATCTGGCTTTCTGTCACTTGAGCCCATTATTCCATGTCCTGCACTCTGGGATGATCAAGAAGAGATCCTGGCCTTCTTCTCTGTGACAACCTTTCAAGTACTTGAAGAGTGCTATCATATCTCCCCTCAGTCTTCTCTTCTCAAAGCTAAACTTGCCCAGTTCTTTCAGTCTCTCTTCATAGGGCTTTGTTTCCAGCCCTCTGATCATCTTTGTTGCCCTCCTCTGAACCCTCTCCAGTTTGTCTGCATCCTTCTTAAAGTGTGGTGCCTAGAACTGGACACAGTACTCCAGATGAGGCCTAACAAGTGCTGAGTAGAGGGGAACTGGTATTTCCCAGGATTTGGAAGCTATGCTTCTATTAATACACCCCCAAAGAGCATTTGCCTTTTTTGCAGCCACATCACATTGTTGGCTCATATTCAGCTTGTGATCAACAACAATTCCAAGATCTTTCTCGCTTGTAGTGTTGTTGAGCCACGTATCGCCCATCTTGTAACTGTGCATTTGGTTTCTTTTTCCTAGATGCAGAACTTGGCATTTCTCCCTATTAAATGTCATTCTGTTGTTTTCTGCTCAGCGCTCCAGTCTATCCAGATCACTTTGAATTTTGTTTCTGTCTCCTGAAGTATTAGCTATCCCGCCCAATTTGGTGTCATCTGCAAATTTGATCAGCATTCCCTGCACCTCCTCCTCCAAGTCATTCATAAAATGTTGAAGAGCACTGGGCCCAGGACTGAGCCCTGCGGTACCCCACTCGTTATCTCTCCCCAGTTTGAGAAGGTCCCATTGATAAGCACTCTTTGAGTCCGATTCTGTAGCCAACTGTGGATCCACCGGATCATTGTTTCATCTAGCCCACTTTGAACTAGTTTGCTTATCAGGATATCATGGGGCACTTTGTCGAAAGCTTTGCTGAAGTTGAGGTATATGATGTCTACAGCATTCCCATGGTCTACAAGGGAGGTTACTTGATCAAAAAATGAGATCAGATTTGTCTGGCAGGACTTGTTTTTGACAAATCCATGTTGGCTTCGAGTAATCACGGCATTGTTTTCAAGGTGCTTCCAGATGGATTGCTTTATCATCTGCTCCAGAATTTTCCCAGGGATTGATGTCAGACGGACTGGTCTGTAGTTCCCAGGTTCCTCCTTCTTACCCTTTTTGAAGATAGGGACAACATTAGCCCTCCTCCAGTCATCTGGCACTTCCCCCGTCCTCCATGATTTCTTAAAGAGAATAGACAGCGGTTCTAAGAGTTCTTCTGCCAGTTCCTTTATTACTCTAGGATGCAGTTCATCTGGCCCTGGAGATTTGAACTCATTTAAAGTAATTAGGTGTTCCTTGACCATATGCCTATTGATCTCCAGCTGCAATCCTGCCCCTTCAGCCTGTACTTCGCCTTTGCCAGGGGGGCCATAGACCCTCTTTTGGGAGAAGACTGAGCCAAAGTAAGAATTGAGCACCTCTACCTTTTCTTTGTCATCTGTTATCATTTTGCCGTCCTTATTTAATCGCTGAACCACCATTTCTTTCCTCTCCCTTTTACTATGCACGTAGCTGAATAAAGCCTTTTTGTTGTTTTTAGCATCCTTTGCTAACCTCAGCTCATTCGCAGCTTTAGCCTTCCTGACGCCATCCCTGCAATTCTGTGCTATCTGCCTGTACTCTTCTTTTGTTACTTGGCCTTCTTTCCACTTCTTATATATGTCCTTTTTTGTTTTCAAGTCATCCCTAAGCTTTTTGTGAAGCCACATGGGCTTCTTCTGTTGCCTTCCACCTTTTCTTCTTGTTGGAATTGTTTGTGATTGTGCCTTGAGAATTTCCTTTTTTAAAAGCTCCCACCCATCTTGGACTCCTTTTCTCGTTAGCATCGCTTGCCATGGGACCTTACTGATCATTGTTCTGAGTTTATTCAAGCTCCCTCCTTCCACAATTGCTCTGTGTTTGGATTTGGATGAATGCATTGTAAATGCTGTAGCTATGAGTTGTGTCCACTTCAAAGTAAGTCCCAGGAAGACTCTCCAGTTTCTCCTCTCCAGTACATATTTTGCCATCATTTGAGCCCAGAATGGAATTTGGCAAATTACAATGGAATGCTTGTTCCTAGAAGGCCATAAGAAAATCATAATATTCAGACCAAAAAGTATTTCTGAGCAGAATAAATTTTTGGAAACTTGGTAATTCATTTGAGTGACTTGTGAAGGATATTGCACCATGAAACACTTGTGATTCCAAACACTGTTGAAAGGCCAGAGTTGCAATATACATATGGGCTGAATTTATCTTTTGGATTAATTGCTGTATCTTGTATACATAGAACTGTTCCCAAGATTATCATGGTCTGGGTTTCTCCATAAAACACAAGTACACTGGCTGTTCTCTCCATGATAACATCAAATATTTTCTGAACTTACATCAGCATGTAAAGATATTCATCAGCAAAATTGAATGTTGGGATTTCCTCTATATAAATCAGAACAGACACCCTTCTCAAAAAACATGGGAAGTGTGGTCTGCAGAAACATTTCTCCATTGTCATCAGCCACAGAAAGTATCCTGATCCAAATGCAGTAGCAACTGGAGAATCCCCAGAAATTGCTGTGTTTCTTTTGTGACCTTCTGGAAAATGGGAAAGACTCAGGTTTTATCACTCACTGCTGAAGCAGGGCCATACATTAACTAAAGAGGGGGTGGGGTAGGGTGGGAGAAACAAGAGAGAGAGAGAGAGAGAGAGAGAGAGAAGTGTTTTCAACATGAAATGGGAGTGCTCATTCTGAGAGCTCAGGCTTGGACCTATGGCCTGATTGGAGCCCACCAGGAGAACAGCCTTTAGTGTGGTGGCCCCCATCCTATGGAATTTCCTGCCTTTGCAGGTCAGTCAGGCACCAACGTTGTGTTGCTTCCAGCACCTCCTGAAAACATTTTTATTTCAGGAAGCCTTCCTTGAGTGACTGGCTATGATTTTATCAGAACTCTGTTTCTTTTTAACAATAGTAATTACTTTAACAGGTTTTTTTGAATTCTTTTATCTTATCTGCTGTTCACCACTCTGAAGTCTTTGGATGTGAAGCAGTATACAAATATTGTAAATAAATACATAATAAATAATGCTTGTCCCAGTGTAGTACTTTCCCCCTTCAAACATCAACTGAGAGATCAAAATTGAAATTTCATTTCCCATGACTTTCAAGCACCTCTCTGTTGCTGGGATGATTATGTAATTACAACTGAAACCAGACATATTTAGGACAATGCCATCCTATGTGGAACTGACTCATTAAGGAACTGTAAAGTATTGAATGCATCGGGCAATATGTGAGAAAATCTTATGATTTTGGACTGTGATTGTTTCCCTGTTTGTTTCCCTGTTTTATGTTTTTGTTTACCTGTTTTATGTTTTTGGCTTCTAGTATTTCATCTTCCCCCTTCATGGATCACTGCCTTGTTGTGGCGAAGGGGCTTGAGTAACTCAGTGAAGCCATAAGCTATGCCGTGCAGGGCCACCCAAGACGGACAGGTCATGGCAGAGGGTTCTGACAAAATGTGGTCCACTGGAGAAGGAAATGGCAACCCACTCCAGTATTCTTGCCAAGAAAACCCCATGGAACGTATCACAAGGCTAAAAGATATGATGCCAGAAGATGAGCCCCTCAGGTCGGAAGGTGTCCAATATGCTACTGGGGAAGAGCAGAGGGTATTTCCAAGTAGCGCCAGAAAGAGTGAAGCGGCTGGGCCAAACCCGAAAGGACACTCAGCTGTGGATGTGTCTGGCGGTGAAAAGAAAATCCGATGCTGTAAAGAACAATATTGTTTAGGAACCTGGAATGTCAGATCAATGAATCAAGGTAAGCTGGAGGTGGTCAAACATGAGATGGCAAGATTGAACATCGACATCTTGGGAATCAGCGAACTCAAATGGACAGGCATGGGCGAATTTAATTCAGGTGACCATCCTATCTACTACTGTGGGCAAGAATCCCTTAGAAGAAATGGAGTAGCACTCATAGTCAACAAAAGGGTGGGAAAAGCAGTACTGGGGTACAATCTTAAAAATGATAGAATGATCTCAGTACGAATCCAAGGCAAACCATTCAACATCACAGTAATTCAAGTCTATGCCCCAACCACTGAGGCCAAAGAAGCTGAGGTTGATCGGTTCTATGAAGACCTACAACACCTTCTAGAACTAACACCAAAAAAAGATGTCCTCTTCATCATAGGGGATTGGAATGCTAAAGTAGGACGTCAAGAAATCACCGGGATAACAGGCAGGCATGGCCTTGGTGTACAAAATGAAGCAGGACAAAAGCTAATAGAGTTTTGCCAAGAGAACATGCTGATCATAGCAAACACTCTTTTCCAACAGCACAAGAGGCGACTCTACACATGGACGTCACCAGATGGTCAATATCGAAATCAGATTGATTATGTCCTTTGCAGCCAAAGATGGAGAAGCTCCATACAGTCAGTAAAAACAAGACCTGGAGCTGACTGTGGCTCAGATCATGATCTGCTTCTTGCAAAATTTCAGCTTAAATTGAAGAACGTCGGGAAAACCACTAAACCATTCAGGTATGACCTAAATCATATCCCTGATGAATATACAGTGGAGGTGAGGAATAGATTTCAGGGATTAGACCTGATAGACAGAGTGCCTGAGGAACTATGGACGGAGGTCCGTAACATTGTTCAGGAGGCAGCAACAAAATCCGTCCCAAAGAAAAAGAAATGCAAGAAAGCCAAGTGGCTGTCTGATGAGGCTTTACAAGTAGCTCACGAAAGAAGGGAAGCGAAAAGCAAGGGAGAAAGGGGAAGATATACCCAACTGAATGCAGAGTTCCAGAGAATAGCAAGGAGAGACAAGAAGGCCTTCTTAAATGAACAATGCAAAGAAATCGAGGAAAACAACAGAATGGGAAAGACTAGAGATCTCTTCAAGAAAACTGGAGATCTCAAGGGAACGTTTTGTGCAAAGACGGGCATGATAAAGGACAAAGAAGGCAGGGACCTAACAGAAGCAGATGAGATTAAGAAGAGGTGGCAAGAATACACAGAAGAACTATACAGGAAAGATCTGAATGTCCCTGATAGCCATGATAGTGCAGTCACTGAACTTGAGCCGGACATCCTAGAGAGTGAAGTCAAGTGGGCCTTAGGAAGCATTAGTAACAACAAAGCTAGCGGAGATGACAGTATTCCAGCCGAGCTATTTAAAATCCTAAAAGATGATGCTGTTAAAGTGCTGCATTCAATATGCCAACAAATCTGGAACACTCAACAGTGGCCACAAGACTGGAAAAGGTCAGTTTACATTCCAATTCCAAAGAAGGGCAACGCCAAAGAGTGTTCAAACTACCGCACAATTGCACTCATTTCACATGCCAGCAAGGTGATGCTCAAAATCCTACAAGCTAGGCTTCAGCAGTATGCGAACCGAGAACTACCGGAAGTACAAGCTGGGTTTCGAAGAGGCAGAGGAACTAGAGATCAAATCGCCAACATTCGCTGCATCATGGAGAAAGCAAGAGAATTCCAGAAAAACGTCTATTTCTGCTTCATTGACTACGCTAAAGCCTTTGATTGTGTGGATCACAACAAACTGTGGCAAATTCTGAAAGAGATGGGAGTAGCAGACCACCTTACCTGTCTCCTGAGAAACCTGTACGAGGGTCAATTGATGCTTTCGAACTGTGGTGCTGGAGAAGACTCTTAGGAGTCCCCTGGACTGCAAGAAGGTCAAATCAGTCCATCCTAAAGGAAATCAACCCTGAGTGCTCATTGGAAGGACAGATAATGAAGCTGAAGCTCCAATATTTTGGCCACCTAATGCGAAGAGAAAACTCCCTGGAAAAGACCCTGATGCTGGGAAAGACTGAAGGCAAAAGGAGAAGGGGATGGCAGAGGATGAGATGGCTAGATAGCATCACGGATGCAATGAATATGAACTTGAGCACGCTCCGGGAGAGAGCGCAGGACAGGAAGGCCTGGTGTGCTATGGTCCATGGGGTCACGAAGAGTCGGACATGACTGAACGACTGAACAACAACAACATGGTGTCCTCCTGCATTAATCCTCTCAGAATATTACCTGCCATGGCTGTTGATTCTGAACATTCACTTTCCCTTTATACACCATTAGTCTGTGTTTGGAACTGGATGAACACATGGCCTGGAGAGCATGTGCCACAGCATAAACAGCATTATAGATACTGTAGCTATGGCCAGTCATGCTTGTTTGAAAAAAATGCCCAGGAAGGCTCTCCAGCTTCTCCCTTCCAGTGCAGATTTCTCCTACTATTTCATCTGCAGCAGAATGTGACAGTTTACAGTTGAATGCTTGCTGCCAGAAGTCTTTAATGAAGCCATCATCTTTGGTCCAGGAAGGGTTTATGATCTGAAGAAAATTTTGGAATCCTGTCAGTTCATTTGATGGAACCTTGAAAGAAATTGCACCATGTAAAGCTTGCACATCACAGTTCCTTTGGAAACTCAGTAATGAAAGATCCATTTGGGCTGACATTATCTACACTTTACCTCCTGGATGAACTTCTGTTTGTGGTACACACAGAAATGTTCCCAAAATGATCATGGCCTGGATTTCTCCATGAAACACCAATGCATTGGCTGTTCCCTTCATGATAACACCATATATTTCCTCAATCCATGCTGCCACTTTATCAATTTCGGAGACAAAATTGAATCTGGGGATTTTCTCTATGAAGTCAAAACAGATGCCATTCTGGAAAAATATAGGAAGTTCAGTCTGAACAAATCTTTCTCCATCATCATCATCCACTGCAAGCACCCCAATCCATATCCAACTTAAATGCAGAAGTAATTGGAGTAATGCCATATATTGATGAGCTTTATTTGGAATCATCAGAAAGGAAGGAAAGACTTGAGTTTTATCACTCCTCTTTGAGGTAGAACCATAAATGAGCTAAAAAAAAAAAAAGAGGGGAAAAGAGAATGGGAGGTGTACCAAGGTGCAGAGAGCAAGATACAAAGAACAATTTTCAAAATGAAATAAGGTTGTTCTTTGTGTGTGTGGACAGATATAGAGCAGTATCCAACACTGCCTGAACACTAGCAGAACCAACAGCTAGCTCAATGGGAAGCTATTGGATCCAGCAGCAATCAGGATCAAGAGCACTCATTCCCAGAATGGGGCAGGTCAGCCAAGTTTGCAGAAGAGAGCTTTGCTGATCTGTCCTGATCCAGAAATTAATGTTTCTTGTCATTTCCAGGATTACTGGTGGGTCCCACTAGCGCAACAGAAATGGCAGGAGTGGAGTGACAGTATTGGATACAGCTCATAAAGTGGACTTACCAAATTTTAGGTTTGCCCCCCACCCCCTGACTAATCAAGTGAGGTCAGAAATAGATTCATAGCATCATAGCATCATAGCATCATAGAATAGTAGGGTTGGAAGGGGCCTATAAGACCATCGAGTCCAACCCCCTGCTCAATGCAGGAATCCAAGTCAGAGTATCCCTGACAGATGGCTGTCCAGCCTCATCTTTAATGCCTCCAGTGTGGGAGAGCCCACCACCTCCCTAGGTAATTCGTTCCATTGTCGTATTGCTCTAACAGTCAGGAAGCTTTTCATGATGTTCAGACGGAATCTGGCTTCCTGTAACTTGAGCCCATTAGTCCGTGTCCTGCATTCTGGGATATGATCTGGGATTATTCCACTGTGTACATATAATGCTTATTTGAAGACTGTTGCTGCTGAGAATATAATGGAATTTGGGGGGTTCTGTCATTTTAATGAGTTCTTATTGGAGGTCTTCAAACACCACTGAAGAGTTTCATTGAGCACAGTATTGTTCTGAGATGATTTGCTCTGTCTTTGAAGCCACACATATAAATATAAGAAATAATTAGTATTTGACAATAATGTATAACCTTGGAAAAATTCCTAACATTTTACATTGACATTCTGTTTTCTATCAGTAATATATTAGCAGATTTTAAAGCCACGTACAATGAAATGTGGTTGGGAGAAGAACCATGCAAACTGTCCCCACTAATGAAAAGTGAATTCCACTTGGTTCAGCTTGATAATATCTACTCATTTTCCAGTCTTTCCTTGTGAGTGCTTAAAAAAAATGAGTCTTTCTATGAGCTTTCAAGAGATCTCAAACAGTAAATGGATTAGATTATTCCCCACTCCACCACTCCTCATGATCTACCAGCTAGTTTTCCATGAGCTCCTAAAACACTTTTTCTTCTCCAAAACTTACCAGATGGCAGGATAGAAGCAGTAGCAGTGATCACTGCAAGGTCTCTCTAAATTATATTGTAAATAGTTGGAATTATGTGAGCTGTTAAAACTGCTTAGAAGTAACATTTCATCCTGTCTAGGAGCCAAAAAAAAAAAAAAAAAAGCTTTCCTGATGCCTAGTTAATTGGACTGAAACTTCCTATGTTCAGAGAACATCTCTTTGGCAAACACCATTGCAGACTGAGCTTATTAAATGGTCAACTTCAAAATATTGAATGTGTTGGACTGTGTGTGGGGAAAGTCCCATAACTTTGGACAATTGAGCCATTTCACCAGTGGATATTTATTTGTCTGTGTTTTGTTGTTGTTGTTGTTGTTGTTGTTTCAGGTGTTGTACTGGTTATCTAAGGGGGTGGGGGAGAAACACATTTTAAAAAAAGAACAGTTCTTCTGTCTCTCCTTGTTAGTAAGAGAAGGTCATGTTTTCCCAATTATGAATTAACTATGAAAGTAGCTTTTCATCATCCTGCAGTTGATAGTCAAAGATCATGCAAGGTTTGTGTTCTTATTTCAATGAACCACTCTCTGTCTACAAACCACATGACATCTGTAAAGACAAGACACATGAATATGATCTGTACATCTTCACACCTCTCCTCCTACCTGTGAAATTTTGTAAGTACCTAGGATGGTTGCAATGTGGAGAGAAGTGTCAGAGCTAAGTCCACCGATGACAGCCACCAGATTGCTCTGGATGTCACATTTGTAGTTGGGGTTAAATTTGTCCCATGTGGAAAGAAGTTCCATTGTTGCATGACATGTCCGCATTGCGTGAAAATAGTTGTCATAGATATGGAACCCCAGAGTGACATTGGATAAAATCCAGGGGGTTTTGTTGATCTCCTTTGCAGCAAATACTAAGGCCAAGACATGCTGATAATTCTTAAGCAGTACACTACAATGACAGACACATGCCATTTGACTGAGATATTTTACACTTAAAAATGTTTTGCAACTGTTTTGTGCTCCACCAAGAGCATCTGCTTCAGTTCATGACATCCATACTGCCATCTCCTTTACAGACATATTTAACCCTGTCTTACCCACACCAACTGCTCTGAAAAAGAAATACATAAAACGTTTATATGCATCTTCCACAACTTCATATTCTGGATAGTCTCAACCATGATGACCTGTGAATTGCCACATCATGTTTCAGACTTCCCCCTTAATTTAAGTGGGAGGGGGGACCCATGTTTTTATTCTCATGGTGTTACTGGTTAATTCTACCTCTATTGGACTACTATAATATGTTGCACACAGGGCTGTTCTTGAAGTCACCTCAAGGTTTTGGCTAGGTTGTACCAGTTACAATCCTGCGGCAGACAGGATTTTAACTGGTACAACCAGCTGGAGTCATAGTACAGCAATTCTAAACCAGCTGTACTGGCTGTCCATTTGACTGAGACCTGTTCAAGGTGCTGGTGCTTACCTTTAAACCCCTAAATGGTTTGATCTCCAGATATCTGTAGGAGTGCCTCCACCTGTCTCAGCCTGCCTGTGCTTTAACATAATCAGGGAGGCTCTTCTCCAAGTACCATTGTACATTATGTAACAACAAGGGAGAGGGCTTTCTCTGCTGTGGCACCCTGATTGTGGAACACCATCCACATGGCTTCAAGGGCAGAACCATGCACAACACATTACAGTAATCCAAAAGCGGTAGAATTGACCCCTAAAATCATGAGAATGAAAACGTTTATTTTATTTCTTTTCATCAGAGCTGTCATTTCCCACCAAAACTTAACTTACTTGGCTTTGGAGATCATTTTGGCCCCTATCTCCCATAGTTCTTCATATCATATAAGAATGTGACCACTGATGAACAATTTGTGCCATTTGGTGAAAATCAGAAACTCCCTCAGCATGCCTTGTCCACAATCCAGACATGTGAACAGCAGTGTTTGTGGTTTTCAAAGGATTTAACACTTCTTAGTTATAAACCAAAGAAATGAGAGTGATTCTCCTTTCTTCAGTGCATCACAATGTAGCAATTTAGACAACAAATTCAAGCCTGGGATCATTTACTTGCTTAATAACTTACTTCTGCCAGATATTTTACTTGTATGGTTTTCTTGGGGTACATTTGGTCCCACTACTGATGTGGTTCCACTAACTTTTCTATTGATGGAGGGTTAAAACTGGTTTGTATTAAAATGGGCAATATGAACACATTTCAGGGAAATGCACAGTAAGGTCAAAACAAAGAGAACGTATTTTTATTTTATATATAGCACTATCTGCCTGTCTCCCTGGCCCATTAATTGTGAACTGCCCAGAGAGCCTCAGCTATTGGGCAGTATAAAAATGTAATAAATAAATAAATGTATAATATATCAGTAGGTGCTATCTAATACATCTGCAGGATGTCTAGTTGATAGTAAGTTCCATTGACTTTAGTGGGTTTCACTTCCAATTAAGTGCATATAGGATTGCATCCTTAGAAACATACACATATTTCAAAAGAAACTTATGACATGGGACTAATGGAGAACGGCTACCTTCCAGATATTAAAAGGAATTCCCTCCTATCCATGTGCAATCGTATGAATGCATGTAAAAGGGCACACTGAGTTGGATTCTTTTTGTCAAGAGGTTGTTGAAGATTCGCCATGTTTTCATCCAACTCTATCAAGAGAAGAAATGTATATTCAACATACTTCCCACCCACATTCTAACAGGTTATTGTCATTCTACACCAGAACCCTTAGTCATTACTTATCTCTGTGCAAAAACATGGAGCTAGACAAAAGCATCATGTAGAATGTCAGAGACCTATTCTTGTACATATTCAAATGAATCTTGGAATTAACTTATTATGAATTTAAAGGTAATGAAACTATTCCAGTTTTGTCTTAATTATTGCTACTGCCTAGTTAATGCATTGACAGAGCAACTATGATCCTGGGGCAGGCATGACATTTCTGCACTATTATCTGTCTCCTGCTCTTGCTGTGCATGCTTGTCTCCAAACACCAAAGTGTGGTGTTCATGTTAGTGATAGAAAGAGTAGCTGTTTCCTCTGGTTTCCAAGATCACCATCCTATGGGAGGGAATCAGAATATAAAAAAGATATATATGTACAAAACATGGCTTTCACAGCAGTTTTGGAAGGAAAGTATTACAATTGTTCAAGCTGCAAATATCATCTGGATCAATTTATATTTTCTTCAAAAGCAAATACTGCACAAAGCTTCCTTACATGGGCTCTTTAATCAGTGCCTGAATGGGATGTTTGCTGAAAGCCGTCTCATCAGAAGGTATGAAGATCTGAGAAGCAATGGCACCAATGAGAAAGTCACCTGGATAATAATACTTGTGAAGAATTGGGATGGGCTCACTGATGGTGCATTTCTTGGTGTGCATTTTGCACACCACAGGAGAAAGTGTCACCAGCACCAACACTAATAGCATCATCATCCTGAGGGCAAATCTGCCTATTTGACAGAAATTTCCCTGCATCTACATATTCATTAATGCCACTATGGCTGCCCCTTGACTCCCAGATTATAAAAGGTAAATATGGCAGACTTCAGATTGCTGGAGTCTGACATTTTCTTCAATCTTCCCTTTGAATGGAATAATTCAACTGATAACGTCCTCCCCAGTCTTAATTATTAGCAGTTGTATTGGCCATTAGAATGCCATGTGGACTTCAATGGAAAATCAAATGAATCACAGTAATTTTGATAATTACAGGGCAGGTAATGTCCCATGTACATTTATGAGTTCTCTGTGGCATTGCTGAAGACAACATGTTTGTCAAGTCTTTTCTACTTCTTACTGGGACAGCCAGTTATTTGTGCCTTTATAATGAGCGTTACAAGGAAAACGGAGATGTTGGTCTGGAATTTGACAAGAAGTCTACTAGTACTGTGTGTGGAAATGGGGGCCAACTTTCTGCTACTTTGTGGAGACAGGATGAATTTGGTGTTTTTTTCAGAGTGGTGGTGGTTGGGAAGGTTGTACCCTAAAAGACAGCTTATAAATCTAATACATACATGAATAAAATATTTGGTGCTTACCTTATATTACAAGGTGGCTGAAAAGAAAGTGTTTTCTTCCATTACAAGCTTAAAACAAAAGACTCACACACAGACTTGTAGCAGCATGAGGTCCCCCAGCATCTCCACAGTCTCCTGTACTTTCTAGATGTCACACTTATTCTGTGGGCATGGTGGCCCAGGTGATATTACCCCTCTGCAGCTTTCCACACTTCATAGAATGCCCTTGGGAAATCTTGTGACATTCTAAGAAGGTGAGTCGGCTACAGAGGCTATTGTTTTCCCATGAGCTTTCTAAGATTTGTGGAAAGCTATGGAGAGGCTGAAAACCGTTGCACTATTAAGAACATGTATGAGGCTTTTGTTTTAAAAGTGTAAAGGAAGAAAAGTTATTCCCGTTTGCCAATTCCTAAAGGAAGTGTCCAACACCACAATTTATTGAAGTTCTCCCCCCACACACACACACAATTTCAGGGTCACCACCAATGTGCACATGAACACATTCATGTGGCTGAAAACAGTTAAGCTACACATTTCATTGCAGCACTGGAGTGGGCATGTTTAGGGTTGAAATGGTAATGCTACCACTTCTTGCCTATCCACCTCTTGCCTATATACACTCTCATCTACCACCTTCTATATTATTTTCCCCAAATTATATGTACATCAGTCAATCACACAGACTTTGTCTACTTCGGGCATTTATTTATGATTCCTTACTCACGGTTGTTTATGGGTTCTTTAGATGATGCTGTGATCTTCTAGTTTCACTTCTGTGTTTTTTAAGAGCACTTTCCCATTTTTTTAGAGTGGGGAAAATAGGGTTTTCATTCTGAAAGTGAAAGAAAGAGTATTTTCTTACTTGTGTAATTGTGCTATTCCACTATATCAAAGCACCACCTAGAAGTTATGTAGCAGAAAAGCAGGAAAGGAAAAGCTTTCTTTGTGTAGAGCTCAGATCTCACCTCTGTGATGAAACTTAAAGTAGATACAGTGATCAACAACCTCATGTAGAAAAGTGCACAGAAAAGAGCTGATCAGTTCATAAATTACACCATTCTGCAACACGAAGAGGCGTCCTATCAGTTTGGCAGCATTCAGCTGAATCTGAGCAGAAAGTATAGCCCTAAACACTTCAGAATTCATCCTGCTGCTTTTGTCTGCGGTCAGGTCATCAATAAACACCAGTGACCCAGTTCCATTGGCAGCCATACATGCCCATGCCATAACACTGCCTCCACCATGTTTGACAGATGATGTGGTATGCTTTGGATCATGAGCTGTTCCTTTCCTTTTCCATACTTGTTTCTTTCCATCATTCTGGTACAAGTTAATCTTAGTTTCATCAGTCCAAATAATCTTATTCCAGAACTGGGCAGGCTTTTTTAGGTGTTTGCTGGCAAAGGCTGATCTGGCCATTCGGTTCTTGAGCGTTACCAGTGGTTTGCACCTTGTTGTGAAGCCTCTGTATTTACCTTCCTAAAGCCGTCTCTTGACTGTATATGTTGACAATGACATGCCTACCTCCTCAAGAGCATCCTTGATCTGGCTAGATGTTGTGAAAGGGTTCCTCTTCACCATGAGCAGAATTCTGCGGTCATCCACTTGAGTTGTCTTCCGTGGTCTTCCAGGCCTTTTGCTGTTGCTGAGCTTGCCAGTTAATTCCTTCTTTTTCAGGATGTTCCAGACTGTTGCATTGGCCATTCCCACTGTTTTTGCTATCTCTCTGATGGGTTTATGTTGTTTCCTCAGCCTAATGATGGCCTCCTTCACTCACATGGACACCTTTTTGGACCTCATGTTGGGAGTTCCAGTGAACAGCTACCAAATGCAAATGTAACACTCAGAACCACCTCCAGGCCTTTTATCTGCTTGATTGGTCATGGGGTACCCAGGAAACAGGACACCTCAGGCCAATCAGCTGCTTGTCAGGCATTTGTTCCATTACTTATGAGCCACCAACGATGGGGGAGGGGTGTATGCCACTGGCTGTACTTCCTGAATGGTTAGTGCCCCACTTTTGTCAAACCCCTTGAATTACAGCTGGAAGTCCTGACTTTGCTCCCATCTGGGTGTGTTTCCTTTCAACTTCAATGTGGTGGTGTATAGAGGCCAACTGCCAAAACAGTTAACATTGTTCCAATATTTCTGGCCCTGACTGTATGCTCAGTGGAACAGGGCATCTATGTCCCACTTTTATTTTTTATCGCATGTATAACCTACCCACCCAGCCAGCTTTGTGTGAACTGGGAAGCCCCCAGTTCAAATCTCATCAATTCAAAGCAATGACATGAGAAGGCACTTCTTAGAGCTAGAATCAGTTTGTTTGTGATGATTGACATCCTATTCTCCCTCAAATGAAGTTAAGTTTGCTCTATCAACAGAGTGATAGCAGATCCTCTCATTAAATAATGTAGAAGTCCATGGCCAGCACCTTTACTGTGATGTTTACAAGTTCACTGGCGAACCTCGGTGAGGTATTATGTGTAAGCAATTAATAGGCACCATTTAAGCATTTTTAAATAGCTACCATGGGGTGAGGCAAGCAGGATCAGACCACATGCCAGTGGGTGCTTCCCTCAAACACCTAATAACAGCTTTGAGGCTGAGAATGTCCTCAGGATTGCAGCAGTAGAAGGGTTAACCCCCTCCTCATATGGTGCAGCCCCAATCCTACCCTCCTCCTCCTCACACCCTATTTATTTATTTTTAAAAAATGCATGTTAGTTGCAATTACTTGTAACATGGAATGTAGCATAATTTATATGATAACTTCAGTTGCATAGATGCCATGTCTCTGTTCCAATGAACAGACAAATCTGGGATTTAGGTCCACCACCCTGCCACTGACAGCCATCCAGCTCCAAGACAGTGGTGACACTGGAACTAGCTACAGCAGAAGATTCCATACCATATGCATATTGCCCAAACAACACATTTGCTAAAAGTGTGGCCCCGAACAGCTGCAATTTCTTGGCATTTTGGAGCTTGAGTGAACATGGAAAGCCCTTAACACAGCATATTAAACCAAAAGGTTTTTTGTTAACAAAATTTGTTTAGTTATGCATTCATTAAAATAAAATTTATTTTCATTAGTATTTCATTTGTTTTTGTTGTTCTCATTGTTTTCAATGAAAGACACAGCTGCTCCTCTTGCTGCCCATAATATCTGTGTTTTAGAGGCAACTGGCATGAAATTTGCAGGTGTTCCTCTACCCCACCAAGGGATCAGGTCTTTAAAATTTCAGACAGAGAAAAGAGTCCCCATTTTATAGATGGTTAAAAAAGGGCACACAGCGATTCAGAGACAGCACTATTAGAGATAAGCGATACAGAGATAAGACTGTTAACTCATTGCAGTGTAAACTTCTGCCCTATGTAAGTAGTAAAGACTTCATACAGTCCCACATATTTTACTCATGTAGAAATCAGGTTTCATGCACCCACACTTTGGGTGTCATTCAGCTCAACATTGGTGTCAGGGAGATGTGTTTAGGCAGAAATTCCAGATTCTGACTGAACATCAGGAAAAACTTCCTGACTGTTAGAGCAATGCAACAATGGAACCAATTACCTAGGGAGGTGGTGGGCTCTCCCGCACTGGAGGCATTCAAGACGAAGCTGGACAGCCGTCTGTCAGGGATGCTCTGACTTGGATTCCTCATTGAGCAGGGGGTTGGACTTGATGGCCTTGTAGGCCCCTTCCAACCCTACTATTTTACGATTCTATGAAATTCAACAGATGCAGATTTCCCAAACACTTACTTACCTAATGAACCTCTGTCTGTCACATTCATAAAATGCCCAGTACACCACCACCACAATATCTAGTGTAGTGAATGTCGAAGCAGGAATCCTACAGTTTTAAAATTCTCCAATCCATTCTGACAGCCACAATTTATGAATTTCAACCTGATACATCCATAGAAAGCAGATTGTTCCTCCATTCATAACAAGAAGTAATTAAATAATGGCAGAATTGAACAGCTGCAGCTTCCAAAATCAATAGCTTCATAGGCCCCAAATTAATTCCTGTCTGATGCAATTGTGTAAGGTACAAACCGTGCTTCCCTATCACACACATTCCCACTCGTAGAATATGTACTTTCATTAGTACTTTTATTCAGTTTTCAAACATACATAGTGGTGTTTGGGGTGGGTAGGTTTTTTTTTTTTTAGTATACACAATTGGTCTACTTATATTTATTCAATATTTTTTTAAAAAGCCCTGCTAGTTTAGGACCAGCATAAAGGCTCAAGTTCCACAAAACCAGGAAATTGGAAGTTAAGGCTGATGCCTTAACAGATGTGCCCCATGATCAATAATAATGTTGTGCAATGTCACAAATGATACTTGCATATAACTTGCTCTCCATTCACCCACACTTTTCCTTGGTCTATCAGGCCCAAATCCAGATGTGTGTGTGGGGGGGGGATGGAGTGCCTCGAACCATCTCAGAGCACTTTCCAGCCACAGCACCCAATCTCATATATATATATATATATATATATATATACATATACATCTTAATACGGAGACCAAAAAATAATTATGGATGGCCATTAAAACTTTGCTAAAACAACAAAGCTGCTGGTGGCCTAAGACTTTTGCACAGTACTGTATGTATGTGTGTATGTGTGTGTGTATGTATGTATGTATGTGTATATATATATATATATATATATATATATACACACACACACACACACACACACATACAGTACTGTGCAAAAGTCTTAGGCCACCAGTAGCTTTGTTGTTTTAGCAAAGTTTTAATGACCATCCATAATTATTTTTCGATCTCTGTATTAAGATACAAACAGAAAATAGAGGAAATATGTACAGGCAAAAGTCAGTATTTAGTGTGACCTCCCTTGGCTCTAAGCACATCTTTTGGGGAGACTGTCCTGAAGTTTTCTGAAGTAATCTTCTGGTATATTATACCAGGCTTCTTTCAGCACTTCCCAGAGTTCTTCTTTAGATGTAGGTTGTCTTTTATTTCTTTCTCTGTCCAGGTGATCCCATACTGCCTCTATAATATTCAGGTCTGAACTCTGTGGAGGCCAGTCCATGACTGTCCGTGTTTGATCAGCTGTTTTCCTCACTAAATATGATTTCACTGCATTAGCAGTGTGCTTGGGATCATTATCATGCTGAAAAATGTAACCATTCCCAATCAGGCGCTTTCCAGAAGGAATGGCATGATGAACTAAAACCTGTCTGTACTTTTCAGCATTCATCATCCCATCAATATGGACATCGCCGACACCACTGGCAGAAATGCAGTCCCAAATAGGGACATAAAAAACACTTACCTTATTCCGCTCCGGTGCATCCGCGGTGGTAGGGAGGTGCTCCGTCCCTCCCCCCAGAATCCTCCCCGGCCGGCTCCGCTCCGCAGTGGCTCCATGGAGCCGCTGGCCGGGGCCGGCCGCAGCCGGAATTCCGGCCGCAGCCAGACTGCTGCGGATGCAAATGGCAGCCATCGTAGCAGCCACCATTTGCGTCCTTGCAGGCGGCCATGATAGGCTACGTAAGTATTTACGTAGCCTATCATGGCAAAGAACAGGGAGGGAAATGGCAGCCGCTATGCCATTTGTGCCCCCGCTCGTGACCGTGATAGGCTACGTAAGTATTTTCGTAGCCTATCACGGTAAAGGCAGCCACGCAAATGGCGGCCGCAGCAGCCACGCATTTGCGGCCAGCCGGGAGACCAGCCGCTGCCGCCGCATCTACCCCAGGTAAGCTTCGTCCCAGGGGGATTCCTCAGGGGAGCGGGAGGCCGTTCCACCATGGAGTCCGGGGCGGAATTCCCTGACATCCCTAGCCCCAAACCAGGACAGACCCTCCACCATGTTTCACTGAAGTCCACAAGCACTCATTCATCCATCTCTTTCCAACTCTTCTTCTCACATATTGTCGACGACTGGACCCCAAAATTTCAAACTTGGATTCATCACTCCATAATACTCTTTTCCACTGATCCTCATTCCAGTCTGTGTGAGCTTTAGCATATCTTAGCCTTTTCATCCTGTTCCCCTTCTGCAAAAGTGGTTTCTTGGCTGCTACCCTTCCACGAAGATGGTAGACCATTCCTGATCAAGCTTCTTTAGACTGTAGGAGGGTCAACTTGGCATCCCAATGCAGCTGCCAGATGCTGAGCCAGGTCCCTGCTGGACTTCCTCTGGTCTCTCAGAGAAGAAACTATGAGGAACTTCTCATCAGACTTTGAAAGTTTTCTTGGCCTTCCAGTCCTTTTTTTGTCTTTGACCTCTCCTGATTCTTCAAATTTCTTTATAACAGCTTGAATACCACATCTTGAGTATCCAGTTTGTTTGTTGATTTCCCTTTGAGAGTGGCCTTGCTGATGCAAAGATATGATTTTATGTCTGCCCAATTCTGTGATCTTTGGCATTTTGACTGGAATGATGTGATTGAAAGTTGGTCTTATTAGCAAGCTGCCAATGAATTATACTCATACAACATGTATATGTACTGCTCAAGCATGTCTTGCACAAACCTGGTGTAAAAGACCTTTTTTCCACATAGTCAGTTTGCCATGAAATAGTAGGACATATACAGGTGTTAGCAATGACAGTAATTAGGGTTCCATTCCATTTAGGTTTAGGGGAGCCAGGCGCCTGCTGTTACTCTAGTGTAAGGGGAGGTCACACTAAATACTTGCCACCTTAGCCTATGGAAGCTGTTTTTTCTGATTTGTTTTCTGTCGTTGAATACTGTGTACAAATTTCCTGTATTTTCTGGTTGTACTCTAATGAAGAGACTGAGAAATAATCATATATGGTCTTTATACCATTGCTAAAACAACAAATCTAATGGTGGCCTAAGACTTTTGCACAGTACTGTATGTGTGTGTGTGTGTGTGTGTGTATATGTATGTATGTGTGTGTGTGTGTGTATGTATATATATATATATATATATATATATATATATATATAATATCCCCTTTTTTTCCTCCTTAAGGAACCCAAGGTGGCATACACAATCCACCTCCTCTCCATTTTATCCTCACAACAACAACCCTGTGAGGTAGGTTGGGCTGAACATCTGTGACTGTCCCAAAGTCACCCAGTGAGCTTCCATGGCTGAGTGGGGACTAGAACCCAGATCTCCTGACTCCCGGTCCAGCACTCTAGCCACTACACCACACTGGCCCTAACACAGTCCCTACCAGCCCTTCCCTCAGAAAAGACTGCCACAGGCTGGGTGGGTGGGCACTGCTGGTGGAAGGTGCTAGGAGCATGTTCTAAGACCAGCACCCCAAAGGCACCTTTCAAAGGCTTCTGTCCTCAGGCAGTAAGCTACCCTGAGTTGCATAGACCTCCTCGGCTATCCCGCCTGAGAAAGGAGAGCTTTGAAGGCATGGATTGGCTGGCTCTCAGATACTTGGTTTGTGGTTTCAAAGGTTCTCCTTCTGTCAGGCACGTGGTTGACCAGGGCTTGGTAGCCTCCTGCCTGAGGAAAGCTTTGAAGTTGTGGATCCAGTTGGTTCTGAGCTGGCTGGCTTTGCCCTTTCAAAGGCATCCCTTTGAAAGGGGTGGGGCGGAGGTGCATTTTCAGCATTGCTCCATGGGTTGTATTAAACTTTTTTTACACTGTCTGTGTAAGAAGAGAAGTATGCATCTTAGGGAAGGTAGACTGCCGATGCAGAGTGAAATAGGTTTTATGTAATGCTATTGTATTGGATTTGGTTTTGGAAGAATGGCAGGCAGTCAGGTGTGAATTTGCCCAGAATCATATGCAGTATTTAATGAAGTGTTTAATTGCACATGTACACTGATTTACTAGAGATTGGCAATTTTCATGTTTTTAGAGTGGGTTCTCATAGCTGTATTCACATACAGTGAAGGGCACGCTTTTTGCTACTAACAGAAGCTAAAACAATGCACAATAGTCACTCTTCACATTGTGTACCTTCTAACTGATAAGGGATGCTTCTTTCTGTACTGTGAGCAACTTATTTTGCTGCCAAGAGAGAAAGGCCTTGGTAGAAGTGTGTGAGTTATTGGGGGGGGGGGGAGCAGCGTGTGCACTTTCTGACAGTTTTCTAACTTAGTGAGGCTTGCTCTATAAAATCCTGAGCAAATTGGCCTGTTACCTGTTCTTGTCTGAGGGGGAAGGTGCACCACCTGCTCAGATAACCAGTCCCGAGGAATGGTGCCCTGCCACTCCCCTGGAAACCAGAGTGGCTGAACCAAGAGTTAAGGGACATGTAAGCTTTCTTTTGCTTTCTCTGCATCCATTTTCCATCAATAAATCATTCTTTCACACAAGTGGACTCGAGTCATATTGGTATCCTTGAATCTGTTTAGTGTGTGGCCCCTGGCCAGGCCCCGGTTTAAGATAGCGATGAACAAGGGAAACTAATTATCATACACAGAGTCAATTTCCCCAACAGTCAATTCACAAACAAGGCACTGCTATGCAAGAGACTGTTTTGCCATGGCAAAAAACCTAAGAAAAACCATGTCCTGTGTGCAACTGATGCCTTTCCTTGACTTGTTCTAAGTACTTTGCCCAAAATCGCTGCAGATTGAGAAGGTGCAAATAAGGTATTGTTGTTACCATGAAAATGGCGCTTTATAAACACATATAATGGAAACATTATTACAGCCTGTGATCTAGTTGCTTAAATAGTGTAGTGTATTTCTTCAGGTGGAACTCCTTTAAAGAAGCACTCCAATCACACAACAGAGGGCCGATTTACATTGTGCCCGCCATCGCAACGAATTCGGTGTCCTGTCGGGTTAAACGCTCTCGCATCAAAACGTGATTATCCACACTCATCCATTTTCCCCATTGCAGTGCTTCATCAAATGCACGAACTCGGTTCACACTTGAGTGCAGTGCTGTTTTCCTGCTCTTAAAGACAGAGGCTCTCATTGGAGTATGAGAAACTCTTCCTGTTTCTGCTGATTCCACGCCCACCATGCTCACAGCTCTTGACGGCCCCATGTCGTCTTCTGGCTACTGATCACATAGCTTCCTCAGCACTCAATGTTTCCTCAGCAACAAGCAAAGGGCTGGATGTGCGTGCACTTGTCTGATCTCAGAAGCTGAGCAGGGCTGGCCCCGGTCAGTAGTTGGATAGGCAACCGCCTGGGAATCAGGCTTCCTGCATTGAGCAGGGGGTTGTTCTGTCATTTCAAATGAGACTAAGTTTTACCCCCTTCTATTCCCTGCTTTGGCTGTTTTTTTTTTTTTTTTTAAATTAAGGCGTTATCTTCGAAGAATCGTGGCTTCTCCACGATTGTTTTTTTTCTAATTCAGGCATGATCTTTGAAGAGCTCTCTGGGTGGTTTACAAAGATTAAAAACATTAAAAATACAATATACAGAGATTAAAAACCATTTACATAAAAAAACACATGAACAGACGATATACACAAAAGAAACATATATCTAAAACAACTTCAAACAAACAATCTCAAAACAAACAGCCATAACCATAAGACATTCCAGGATCGATTAAACACTTATCATATACTGCCAAATGCCTGGGAGAAGAGAAAGGCCTCAACCTGGAGCCGAAAAGATAACAATGTTGATGCCAGGCAGGCCTCGTCAGGGAGATCATTCCATAATTTGGGGGCCACCACTGAAAAGGCCCTCTCCCTTGTCGCCATCTTCCAAGCTTCCCTCAGTGTAGGCAGCCAGAGGAGGGCCTTAGATGTTGAGCGTAGGATACGGGTAGGTTCATGTCAGGAGAGGTGCTCCATCAGGTATTGTGGTCCCAACAAGCCATGTAAGGCTTTATAGGTTAAACCAGCACCTTGAAACATTACCTTTAATGAGCAAGAACTGTTTTGGTCCAAAGGCACTCACCTTACAGACAAAGGCCAGGAAGCCTGGATTCATGGCATTCATAAGGCACTTCAGCCTGGGTTCCAGCTGCAGTAAATTTGGTGGTGAGTCAGGTGGGGAACACCACCCACCTCTTGTGGCCCGATGGCACTGGGCTTGATCCATTTCAGTAGGGAAACAGGGTGCATACCCCAGTCCCCAGCAATACCAGCCTCATGTAAGGGATCTTGGGAAAGGGGCCACAGCGCACCAGGCCAGCTCAGAGGTTGTATGCTGGTATCACTCCTAGGGGGGCAGGGAGGGAAACATGCAAGCAGCCCACACCATGGCACAACCCGCCTTCCAAGCTCTGGCTTACCCTTTTGGGCCACCTAGTACATGGGCTGAGGAGGATATTGGTCAAGAGGCAGGCTGTGCAATGACCAGAGCCTGCCCTATGCCACACTAAACTTTTTAAGCAGTAGCCAATAAAGTTGTGGCCATTTATAACCCATCTTTGTCTATGCGTGGTTGTGTGATTCCCTCCCTGGACTGCCACCCAATAAACACTTCAGGTGGAAGCAGCTTAGGTGCCGCATTTTACACCAGTTGAAGCTTCTGGACACTCTTCAGGGGTAGCCCCGCATAGAATGGATTGCAATAGCCTAAATATAAGTCTTGTACAGGTCTCATATAGGCATAAATCTGCTTATGCCAAGCTACCCATTCTACTACAACGTTTGGAAAGAAAAGAGGCTTTTCTTCTCCAGTCATGGCCACATCACCTCCTCCTCTTCCTAACTCCATTAGCATTAGTAACAAGCATGAGAATGCAGAGCATGCTATTCAGAGAAGGGTAAAATCAGCTGCCTGCCATTCCCAGGGGCCATCAGTGCATACATGGCCCAGGGATTTACATTTGGTAGGAGAGATTTACAAATTGTGTTCCGCTTTAAATCTAAAATGCAAGATTGGCATCAAGAGTCAGCATCATTGGGCAAAACCTGAATGTTACCATATTCTTGCTTGCCAGCCAGCTTTTCTATTGGCTGAGCTGCTGTGATGTCATTGATCAGAGGTGGAGAAGAGAAGCAGCAAAAGACCTGTGGATCATAGAGTAAGCGCTCCACACAATATATTGAAGTGGTATGTGAGTGGGTGAGCCAAATTTCCCACATTGGTTTCAACCAACCCACCTAACCACTGGCTGCACTTCTACACTACCTGAAATAAGCTGCATTGTGGAGAAGTCCTCCTGAGGTGATGTGTAGAAATTATGATTGAGTCGAAAAACTCAAGGTGCATAGATGTATGTTTCAGATAATGGAACTAGAGGTATTGCTAGGTAGGATGTTATAAGTAGTAAGATTTGTACCTGATTGACCAGAAAGACCCTGGGAGAACAAGAAGCCTACCTAAGCTCTGCCAACCATGCCTGTCAGATAGGTAACTATAAGATCTTAAGGATGACTGCTTCGTTGGTTGAGAGGAATAGGACTTTAATTTTATGAAGAAATACACTAGCCATTATTTCTATTTATGCATCTAATCATCCTAATTGCATTATATGTAGTAATATGTTTTGCTCGTTTCATCATTGCCAAGTTTTGTTATTCCCTAATACTGTTTAAGCAATACATATATATTTTGTG
Organism: Heloderma suspectum; assembly: GCF_057233095.1. Lineage (NCBI taxonomy): Eukaryota > Metazoa > Chordata > Lepidosauria > Squamata > Helodermatidae > Heloderma > Heloderma suspectum. Next base: position 85,784,531 of record NC_139463.1, on the reverse strand, counting down.
GTATCACCTTGTGTTATCTGGCTTGAGGACCACAACTAGAGATGCCTGAGAAATCCACAACAGACTCTGATGAGTCCAGATTTTGCTCTGTAATAAATGTCCCAACTGTTTCATCTTGTTTCATCCTGCATGCTACAGCAAGCTGATCATAGCAATAACATGTGGGATCACAGCTTTTGTCCTTATTTTTGCTGCATTGTATTATGTGGTGGAGAAAAATGGTAATGCTCAAGAAATGAATAGCTGTTATGTTTAAAAGCAAATATTACAGTGTGATACCTCTAAAATCTTTGTAATTGGAATTCTGCCTTATTAGAATTTATTTCACCAAGCAACTGTAACCATCTCAGGTTTTGTAATACTCATGCACATGTCAAGAGGGAAATGCTTTGGGGGGTTAGGGATATGCTTTTGGGGGATAACCTTGTGGCTTGCTATCTATCTATCTATCTATCTCTATCTATCTATCTATCTATCTATCTATCTAATCTATCTTCATCCATCCACTTATAATGATACTAGTGTAAAATGAAATGTTTTATTTTACACAATGTACTTAAGTTTATTTTTATGCTGTTTATTTTTATGCTGAAGAAAACGTTGAAAGCAGTATTTTATCAACTGGGTATGCATTGTATATTGGTGACATTTGTGTGCCATGCCCAATTGAAGTAGTGAGCTAGATGAAATTGTATGGCATTTTGTAGAGGGCTCTTTGTCCTGGAGGTTTGGATATATGATTTGGTCTGGTCCAAAGCTTATTGTGGGGTTCACCTACCAGTTCCTTATTCATTCTTACATATTTTGGTTGTTACAGAAACCCTTGACAGCATTTTGCAAACCAAATTTTGGGTCAAATGCAAGTCTATCCCATCTCAAGAAGGACACACTCTTCTGGACATTTATGTGTATGACTTGCAGGCTCAAAGCTTAGTTTGGGATACATACCCCTGGACCTTTATTTGTAATTGTCACCTAGGGTCATCGTGTGTTAAAGAACATTGCAGAAAGGCAACAATTTTGATTGGAGAAAATTATTGTGCATCTCAAAGTGGACTGCCTGCCCTGCCCCACAGTCACAGAGATATATAACATGGGATTGGCCAAAGGTTATTTTGAGTTGCAGGAGCATATCGACTTTCGTTTCTGGTTAGGTTTACTGATTGAGCTTTGTTTTGAACTTACATGTGCAATAAGGAATAGAGAACTGGGAACTAGTAACCACCTTCAGCATTGTCTAAAACCTCCTCATCTTGAAGAGTATGAGATACTGTGCCAACAGCAGAAACGTCAGGATAGTTTGGAGGTTGAGCGGCTACTGCTGCATTTGTAATGATATGCTTGCTGGGGTTCTTCTGTCTTTGCTTAGAGTATATCAAGGTTTAATAGGTATGTTTTTACAGACTGGAGTGGTTTATAATATAAATTGATCATGCTTCTTTATTTAGTCAGCTGGTGCTTGAGCATTTTATAAAAGGCAATAACGTAGGGGTCAGTAATGAAGAAGGGGTCAACTATATAATACACTCTTCCAGGGTTTCTAAATCCCATTTCCAACCTCTGCACTTTGTGTGTGCTTCCTTCTGCCAGCACGGAAACATGTTCCACCTTTGTCATTTACCTTTTCCCATCTTTACTACAAGAGCCATGCTGGGTGGGGGTGGAGGGGGAGCTTGGAGTACAAAACCAAATGCTAGAAAACTGTAAGGGGATTCTCATTCAATTTCATTTTTGTGCAAGGAGTTATTGTAAAAGCTGAACATGACATTGACTTCCCCCCCTTTGATAGCAAATTTCTGTGCCATATTACAAACTCTTGGGATTGCTTTAAAGAGATTTGCTGCTGCACAGCAATGGATATGTGGTGGCCTGTTCAAGAAACACATTAAAAGCCCATAATCTTAAGATACTTTGATTCGACAGCCAGTCATTTGTGTGTGTACATATTCTTCCACCTGTTCCTTGGTTTCTTTTAAGAAAAATATTAATAAATACTATATCAATTTGGGCATGCCTAACTCTCTGCACTGATCCAGCTTACATTAGCTATGACTAAACTCCATTGAAAAACTGCGACTTGAGTTAGTTATAACTAAGTTCCATTAGTTTTTTTAATAGCATTTAGTTATAACTAACAAAAGCAAAATTGTAGCTATTATATTCAGTGGATTTTTTTTTAAACAAACGTGTGCCATGCTGGGTTCATTTAGTGTTTCTTTTTCTTATCTCTCTATCTCTGGATATACTTCACCACTCCGTGAAATCATTGTTTCCCAGTAAGACATACACACAAAACATTCTTTTTAATGATGATAAGAACAAACTGATGTTAGATTGGGGGTGGAGGGAGAATACCCTTGGTCCTTTTTAAAGCTACTTTTTGAAATAATTCACACATGATTTTATTAACCGTAAGAGGTAACTGCTTGGCAAGTGGAAAGGTGATATATGTATGCTTTAAACAAAATAGAATGAGCAAACTTTTAAAGTTTACTAATAAATGATCCTACTCACAACTGTCCATGTTGTTTTGTTGTCTGTTTATTCATGACTGTTTTAAAATTTGAATTTTACTGCTTTTGGTGGCTTCCTTGGATGCTCCACTGAAGAGTCAAAAGGTGGGGTATAAATATTTTGATAAATACATGCATAGAATAAACTCAATTAATTTAGAACAATTTCTTCCATGGAGACATATATCAGCTGAAATCAAAGTACTTGCTCTTCCACTTTTTTGTGAGGTGATCTAAGGATATTTTTTTATTGTTGATTACTTGTGTAATTGTGAATGTTCTCAAGGATGTATTCATAAGATGATCCTGATGACTCTCAGCATTTTAATTAATCATTAGAATAATTGAGGCATGATTTTATGATGTAATATTTTAATGGCTGTTATTATCTAAAGGATAAATGGTTTTATTACACTAGTATCACTTATGGAGACTTGGACACCAATTTTTTTATTGGAATGAACACTTTTTGATAATATTGGCTAGAAATCCATTTTTGTAAAAGCTCAGCAAAGTTAAGAATTACAAAAAAAAAAAAAATTAAATCTAGAACAGTTTATTCCATAGAGATATTTATCAAACCAAAGTACTTGATCATCCATAAACGGGGGTTTTTGAATAAGTTTTAATTACTGGTGTAACCCTAAACATTCTTAAGGATGCATAAGGCTGTATGATCTTGCTGACCTTCAAATGGATCAAAAACCAGTATTTTCGTGCCACTAAAATATCTTTATGGTATGTCCAATTTTAAAGATATTCATCTGACAAGACTAGAAACCTGTAGTGCCCCAGGTGAGTGTTATCTCCATTATACCACCACTGTGGGAAGGCTTTGATGGATGATTTACTGTAATGATGCTTCTTATTAGAAAGGCAATAGAACAGTCACAAGTGGGGATGGTTGAGAAATTCACTGGGTTCATATTTTTATGCCAGACTGCCCAGTTCACACCTCCTGAACACAAACACAATTTGCAGTCAGAAATCTGTACATTTCTAAGCTTGTAACACATTCCACAAAACAAAAATGCACACATTTGTAAAATGAATAAAGAAAACTTTCTACAATGTGCATAAACACACTTTAGTCAATGGGTGCATGCATACAAAAATGCACACATTTGAAAAATGTACAGAATATACATTTTCCCTTCTGAGTGACTTTCCCCAGTTCTATTTTTTAAAACATTTTAATGGCTTTGCTATGAAAGGATAACAATTGCTGAGGTATTTGAATTCCAGCAATGTGACTCTGATCCATATGATAGAGTTATTTGTTCATGCAACTTACTGCACACTTTGTTGTAGAGCTGACATCTTTGGATCTGTTGACATCATTTAAAATGACCGCAATCTATTTATATGACAGTCACAAGCAGTTCTCAGTTTGTGTAATGGAATTTGTGGTGTGGTTGCTTATTTGAACACTCACACTTCACAGTGTAGCCCATTGAACTGCAGGGTGAACTATTTTAAGTCTTTGCTGTTGCAAGTGACCACAATTGCAGAACATTATGGAACAGAAACATAAAGTGTGTAATTTTGAAAGAAAGTTGCTGGGTTTCACATCTACCAGGAAACCCCTAGGCACTCTGAGCTCTTACAAACACAGAAGAGCTGGCTATAATCATCCAAGGAGAGTGCTAGGAGATACATTTCTGGTTGTTTGACATTACTGGATGTCTAATGTATCTGTCAATAAGCAAGCCTAGTCAATTAATCTTGACCTCTGGCATTGTATATTGGGGAATTCGGTTATGCTGATTTGTGTCTGCAGTGGAATTTATGTATTCTATTTATTTGTACACTGCCTTTTTACCAAATATTGGCAACGAGGCTTAGCAAACCAATTAAAATTGATTAAAACAATACATTAAAATGCAATAAACACATACATATATATATATATATATATATATATATATATATATATATATACATATATATACATACATACACACACAGCACCCAACCAGACCCACTAACAGGTTAAAGGCCTTCTTAAAGCAGTCTTGCCTACAGGCAAAAGGATATCAAAGAGGGAGCAAACCTAACTGCCTTTAGGGAGGGGGTTCCATAGCCTGGGAGCAGCCACCAAAAAGGCGCTCTCTTGGGTCACCACCAAACCTCTGAAATGAAGGGCCTCTCCAGAAGAGCTTAGCAACTGGGCAGACACATATGGGAGAAGGTGGTCTTTCAGGCAGCCTGGTTGCAAACCGTATAGGCCTTTATAGGTGATAACCAGCACTTTGAATTCTGCCTGGAAACAAACTGGCAGTCAGCCAAGTTGCTATAACAAGGGAGTTGCATGCTTACTGTAACCAGCCCCCGTCAACGGTCTGGCTGCAGCACTCTGGACAAGCTGAAGTTTCTGAACAGTTTTTGAAGACAGTCCACATAGAGTGCATTATAATAGTCCAAATGGAATGTAACCAAGGCATTTCTGACTGTGGCCAGAAAAGACATCTCAAGGAATAGGCACAGTTGATGCACTCACCTCAGCTGTGCAAACGCACTCCTGGCCACTGTCAAGACCTGGACATCCAGGTTCAGGGCTGAGTCTGAGTACACCCAAACTGAATTAAATCAGTCATAACAAAACTGTGTTTTCTTAACTGATTTGTGAGCCTCTGGTTTCTTAAATTCACACAGGAGCATAAATAGGACAGAGTAACAGGGGCTCCGAATGCCGTGCAATCTTGACAAATCTACAAAACTGGCTGCAGAGTTGATGTCATATAATTATAATTAATAAAATATGACATGAATTATGTGGTTTGCCTTTTAAGTTTGGAATATTTATAACATATTTCAAAGATAATCAATGAAAATCTTCTTCCTCTCCTTCGGAATACTTACATTTGGTCTGCTAGTTACAAACTTGAACCTCTTGGGGCAACTTGAGAAGCCACAGATTAGATTACTGGGAGGTTCAGTGAGAGCAGCAGGTGAGGCAGATTGGAAGCCTTGCAGTTCCAATGGCTCTGTGCCTGCACCCTCACACCCTAAATTATATTAAGCATGTAATCCTATACACACTCACCTGGGAGTAGGGATATAGGAGACTTTCATTCCTGTTCACAAATCATATAAACATGTCCCATTTGCAACCCTAAACATGAGCAGGAACACAATTCTCGGCAAATGTTCACAACTTCCCAAACTTTCATATGTGTTGGAAAGCACATAAGCACAAATCCTCCTAAAATTTGCATGTTAATGGTTTAGCCTATAGGGGAAAATGCACATTCTTGGTCATGAAAAATTCCCATTAAAAAAATGTTTATTCTTACAAATGGGGAAATTGTGTACTTTTTAAAATGCAAATTTTTCCCAATTGAAAAAATGTTCAGTTTTCCCAATTGGAAAAAACAACAACATGCTTGTGTTTGGGAATGTAAACAAGGCTTTGAGGAAGAGTTAAGAGAGTGTCAGCCTTCCAGGCTGCCGTGATAGGCTACGTAAGTATTTACGTAGCCTATCACAGCAAAAGCCAGGGGCACAAATAGTGGCCGCTATGCCATTTGCGCCCCTGTCTTTCGCCGTGATAGGCTACCTATATATTTACGTGGCCTATCACGGCAAAAAAAAAGGGAATGCAAATGGCGGTGGCTACGGCGGCTGCCATTTGCGTTCCTGTTTTTTTGCCGTAATAGGCTACATAAATATATATGTAGCCTATCACGGCGAAAGACAGGGGCGCAAATGGCATCCCTGCATTAGCCATGATAGTCTATGTAACTATTTACATAGCCTATCACAGCAATAATGAAGAAGCGAATGGCGGCCGCACATGGGGCCGCCATTCGCAAAGCAGCATGAATTAGGTGCTCCATTTCGCGTACCTTTTGTGGGGTGGTGGAGCAGGGGGCTTCATTCCGTCATGGATTTCGGGGGGCCGAATGCACCGGCATTCAGCCTCACTGAGATCCGTGGCGGAACTCTCCAACATCCCCTAGGGATGTACAAAAGTCTCTTACCTGTATCGAAATTTGATTCGCGGTGGGGGGGAGGCGCTCCGTCCCTCCCCCTGAAATTCTGGCGGGGGGGAGGCACTCCATCCCTCCCCCCTGAAATTCTGGCTGGGGGGGGAGGCGCTCTGTCCCTCCCCCCGAAATTCTGGCCAGGGGGGGAGGCGCTCTGTCCCTCCACCCCCGAATCCTGGCTGGCCGGGCCGCAAATGGCGGCTGCCATAGCCGCCGCCGTTTGCATCCCTGCAGTCAGCCGTGATAGGCTACGTAAATGTTTACGTAGCCTATCACGGCTGAGTGAAAACAAAAAACAAAAAATCGCGCATACGCAAATGGCGGCGCTCATGGGCGCCGCCATTTGCGTTCCTTATTTTGGCACGTCTAGTCTACGTAAACATTTACGTAGACTACGGTGAAAATAAGGGAAAAGCGAATAGCGTGGCATCTACACTATTTGCGTTCCCCTTATTTTCGCTGTAGTCTACGTAAATGTTTACGTAGACTAGACGTGCCAAAATAAGGAACGCAAATGGCGGCGCCCATGGGCGCCACCATTTGAGTATGCATGGTTTTTTGTTTTTGTTTTTCATTCAGCTGTGATAGGCTACATAAACATTTACGTAGCCTATCACGGTATTTTTTAAAAATCTAGCCGTGATAGGCTACGTAAATCTTTACGTAGCCTATCATGTTCTTGTTGTTGTTGTTGTTTTTTTACTGGAAATGGTGGCGGCGGTGGCAGCCAGTCGGAAGACTGGCTGCCGCAGCCGCCACCGCCGCCGAACCACTGCCGAACCGCCGCCGGAACCGTCGCCGCCAGGAGGATTCGCCCAAGGTAAGTCCCGTCCCGGGGGGGTGGAGGGGGGCAGACCGTTTCACCACCAATTTCGGGGGGCCGAATGTGCTGGCATTCAGCCTCCCCGAGATTCGTGGCAAAATTCTCTGACATCCGTACACCCAGCTCATTTGTGAGGGCGGAAAATTCCTGCATTAGCCGTGCGCACTGGGGGGTGCCAGATGGACCCGCAAATAGGAAATCGTCAAAGTTGTGCACGACGCTATGGGACCTGGTTTTATCAATCACAGCCCATTCCAAAAAGGAACTGAACTTCTTGAACATAGCACAGGACATGGAACATCCCATTGGTAGGGCCCTGTCGATGTAGAACTGACCAGAAAAACTGAATCCTACAAGGTCGAAATCGTCGGGGAAAATTGGCAAGAGGCGGAATGTGGATTTAATGTCGCATTTTCCCATGAGGGCCCCAGGGCCCAGTGCCTTCACCATAGATACTGCCGCATCAAACGGCGTGTAGTGAACAGAGCACAGGTGCTCAGGAATGGCGTCATTCAAGGACTCCCCCCTGGAGAAGGACAAGTTGTGGATCAACCGGTATTCACCTGTGGCCTTTTTAGGCACAATGCCCAAAGGGGAGACCCTGAGGTTGGGGAAAGGAGGGGAATCGAATGGACCAATGACCCGCCCCGTGACCACTTCCTTATTGATCTTATCCAAGACTAGGTGTTCGAAACCTGCAATAGATTTCTGATTCCGGCAAATTTGGGCCTGGCGTTGGCCCTGAAACGGAATCCTAAAACCCAGGGAAAATCCCTCTTCCAAGTAGCGGGCGTCCTCCTGAAGCAGGTAGCGCTTCAAAAGGCACCATAGGGGCTGCAACTTAATTAGACTGGGCCCCTTTTGGTGGAGGTTGTGTGCTGCCCCCGGGCTTCCTGCCACCCTGCCATTCCTGATTTGGGCCCCGCTGACCTTTGGCCTTTGGGCAGCCAATGAAGGCGTGTTGTCCCCCACAAATGGAGCACGCATGGTGAAATCTGCATGGGTTTTTAAAGCAGACGCCCTTGGAACCAAACTCCCAACAGAGAGCGCGGTGTTGAACCAGCTGTCCCGCCCCAGCCTTAGGGGCTGAGGCGGGCATCGGCTTAGCTAATATGTGCCCACTAACAGATCGCTCACAAAACCCGGCCTGGCAGAGGTCATAAACTGCAGCCAAAGATCCTGATCTTTGGCGTCCCAGCGCAACGTGGGGTCAAATGCCGCCCGCATACGGAAGGATTTGTCATAGGCCAGCCAGGCTCCACCCTCGTATTTGGTGTAGGCCCTATATATAATATCCAAATACTTAGTGAGGACCCAACCACGCTCTGGGTGCTTTTGCTGAATGACACCCATATATATTAAAAAGCTGGGCAGCCAATTTGCCCAAGTGCGTGACACCTTCTTACTAGGGATGGCGGAGAATTTCTCCCCGAAACTTCGGGGGGCCGAGCGCCAACGTGTTCGGCCCCCCGAACAAGTTTCGGGGAGAAATCCCCCGAACCCCCCCACCCCCTGCACCCCCCCCAGGACGGGACTTACCTTCACCGAATGTCCCTCCCGGTGGCGGGTCCGGCCGGCGGTTTGGTGGGTGTTCGAGCGAGGCGGGAGCGGCAGCCGGTCTTTCGACCGGCTGCCGCCGCCGCCATTGCAATCAAAGAAAAAAAAAACGCCCCCTGATAGGCTACGTGACGATTCACGTAGCCTATCACGGCTAGATTTGCAAAGTCAGCCGTGATAGGCTACGTCAATCGTCACGTAGCCTATCACGGGTGACTTTAAAAAAAAAAAAAAGCGCGTACGGATAATGGCGGCCCCCATAGGGAGCCGCCATTCCCGTTCCTTATTTGGTCGCTGTAGTCTACGTAAATGTTTACGTAGACTACGGCGAAAATAAGGGCAACGCAAATAGCGTTGCCCTTATTTTCGCCGTAGTCTACGTAAACATTTACGTAGACTACAGCGACCAAATAAGGAACGGGAATGGCGGCTCCCTATGGGGGCCGCCATTAGCGTATGTGCTTTTTTTTTTTTAAAGTCACCCGTGATAGGCTACGTGACGATTGACGTAGCCTATCACGGCTGACTTTGCAGATCTAGCTGTGATAGGCTACGTGAATCGTCACGTAGCCTATCAGGGGGCGTTTAAAAAAAAAAAAAACTTTTGCGTTCGCGGTCGGGCGAGGCGGGAAGCCTCCTCCCCGGCCTGAATTTCGGCCGGGGCGAGGCGGGAAGCCTCCCCCCCGGCCTGAATTTCAGCCGGGGCGAGGCGGGAAGCCTCCCCCCCCGGCCTGAACTTCGCGGGGGGAGCAGCGAAGCGCCTCCCCCCCACCGCGAACGTCCTTCGACGACAGGTAAGGGACTTTCGTCCACCCCTACTTCTTACGCCTGACCCTCTCCTGATCCCTATGGCCAGATTTCTCCCCTTCGTTTGTTTCAGACTCACGGAATAACAGGGAGAAGATGTCAACAAATTCTCCCTGGAGTATTTTCTCTTTTGTTGCTGGCAATAGGTGATATCCCAGGGCGTGGATGTACCCCCGATCGGGATTGCCCAAGGTTCTCGGAGCTCTCGCCTACCGGGCCTTGCCGCATAGCTGCGCAGGCAGCCATGGCGGATGGGGCGTGCTGAGGAGCCACTCTGTCACCAGCTGAAGGAGGCTCAGCAGCTGGAGGGGCCGTGGGTGCTCCCCCCGTCAACCCCACCTGCGAGGTTTGGAGTGGGGACGGGGGCCCCCTGGGGTTGGGCAGATGCAGGGATGCCCATCGTAATGGCGGCCCCACCCGGTGTGGCATGGCTTAGTGCCGGGAGTGTGTAACCTGGGCCAAAGCAGTGGGGTGGTACACCTGGATGAGGGAACCCTGGGATGCCCCCTACTGGGGTGTGAAAAGGCCAACTCATCCCCGCTGAAATGGGGAACCACCCGTATGGCGGGAACTGGTAATGGCCAGTCGGTGGCACGAAACCCCCCAGGTACCGGAACCTCACCTGAACCAAGGTTGGTTGCCATGTCAGGGATCTGGCTGCAGTCCAAAACTGCAGGAGCCAGTGAGACAGGTGCCGGCGACCCTTGCACCGGAGGGGGCTGCTTCGAAGATGAGCATGCGAGCGCTGGGGCTGGTGCAGATGCTGTTTTCCCAGTGACGGTGACGACTTCCTTGGAAGCCTCGATTGCTGCCAGCCTCTCTGAAATAGATATTAATAGATCCTTGCGAGCTTGCCCTCTAGTAACCCTTGAAGTCCGGGGAGCCCGCCTGGCAGGGGTGATTAATGCAGGGATCCCTAAGTCCCGCTCAGCAGCCAGAATGAGGGCCAAGTCTTGATCCTCATTGTCGGATGAGGAACAGTTGGCCCTACAGAAGTGGCACTTAGCTGGGAGGCAGGGGGCTTTAGCTGGGGGGCAAGCGGCTTTGCCCTTGCCTTTTTTCCCCCCAAACCCTTCTTGGGTGGCATCACTGTGTGTTGGCAGATCTGCCAACCGGCTTTAGGATGGAACCCTGAAATGCGCTTACCCTATGTCCTTTCAACAAATTTGTGTATGGATATATTTGGTATGTTTCCAATTTCTCTTTCTATAATTCTTATTTATTTATTGGTAATATTATTATACTATTAATTGTGTGTAAATTAATTTGTTTATTTGTTTGTTTGCTTGCTTTGTCTTTAATTACTGTTATTATTATTTATATTAAATTGCACGCTATACTTTCCAGGCGAAGCCTTGTGCCTTACTTGTGCTCCCCTTAAACAACTGCTCCCTTATTTTGTTTTAAATTTATTTTCTCCTCCCTCCCCCTTTCTTCCTTTATGAAGCAAAGGGGGTTGAAGGCACAACAGGCCACTAGGGGTCGGCAGAGTGCTAAAGAAAGCCCGGGAAAATCTCTGTACTCTGGGGACGCAAGGAAAGAAGCCGCCGATAGCACGCTGAAGGCAGCCACAGATAAACGGCCACGGAGGTGAAAAGGAGGAGGTAAGCCCAGGCACCAGAACCCTTTCCCTTCCCTCACCTTAATAACAGCTACCCGGAAACGCCAGGAAGCAAACAGAGACCCCCCCAAGCCCACACAAACACGCAACTGTGAAGGTGTTATGGAGCGCGAAAGGGGCGAAACAGGAGACTTTCCCCTCCTGAAATCAGCTGGGGGGGGGGCAGAAACGCCGCGGAAACCAGAACGGGGACCACCAAAGAAAGGGGGAGGGAAGGGTGAAAAGCCTCTCGCTTGTGCTGGGGAAGGGGCACAAACCACGCAGCTCAGTGGCTGCCTTGTCCCAGGAATGCCGCCGCTGCCGCCGCTGCCGATCTGCTGCCACGCAGCCGCCTTGTCCCGGGGGTGCCGCCGCGCTGCCGAGCCACCGCCTCGTCCCTGGGGTTGCCGCTGCCGCACCGCCGCCTCATCCCCGGGGTTGCTGCTGCAGCTGTGCCACCACACTGCTGCCTCATCCCTGGGGTTGCCGCCGCCGCGCTGCTGCCGCCACCAAGATCGAGGGCGGATGGAGGACGCTGCCGATGTGCTGCCGCTTGAAAAGGGCGCGAAAATTCCAGCTGGAATAGCCGGAATGAGGAGGCTGCGGGGCAGCGCGGCCTAAATAGTGGCCGGCTTGACCCGCCCCTTAGTGACACCAGGGGTGAAGGCCAATGGCCTTCACCCTTGTCCTGTCCTCCCCCCGCCACCCGCAACAGCCCCCCCCCGCAGCCAGGCAAGCCGGGCGCGGGGTGAGGGCACTTCCAGACAGACCACTCCTAGTGCTACCAATCAGAAGGCATTGTGCAACTATTCTGTCTCCCCCGCCCCGCCCCCTTGATGGATTTTCTGCATTCAGAAAAAAATAGAGGGAGCAGTGGGAAAATACTAGAGGGTTACAAATGGAAGACAGCATTGGTTAGATGCCTCATAAAATTCCATGAATACTGTGATAAATGGTTATGGTGTGATAAAAACCTCATCTGTATGCACCCTAAGGCTATCGGGCTTTACAAAGAAGGTATCCAACATAATATGTCTACCTACCTACTGTGGATAATATCCATGTTGTCTACAATATTGATGGAACTGTCTATTTTGCTCTGTATTAAACGTCCTAACTGTTCCATCTTGTTTCATCCTGTAGGTGGCATGTGGCTGATCCTAGCAATAAGAGTTGGAATGCATCTGTCCTTATCTTTGTTGCATTGTATTATGTGGTGAAGAAAAATAGCAATGCTCAATAAAGGAATAGCAGGCACGTTATTTATTTGACCAAGCAGCAGTAATCTGGTTTTGTCATTTTCATGTTCATGTCAAGATCAAGTAAAAAGAATATTTTCCATAATTTTTTTCAATGAAAATGTGATGTAACAGTAGAATATCAATGTCACTTGGTTGGAATTAGAACATGGAAATATTTGAATTTAAATTAAAATTGATTAAAAGTCATGAGTAAAAAACATGTCCTACCATTATAAAATGGTAGTTAGAGGTTGGTTGTTCTAACGTTAAGCAAACTGGAACAGTTGCACCAATCTTCCCAAAATTTATATGTGCCAGAAAGAACTGTTGGTTTTACATATCCAGAAAATTTCAGGACGTTTGGTGAAAAATTGAAGGAGAAAGAGCAGTTTAGAGAGTAAAAGAAATAAAAAACCTCACTCAGTTAAAATGAACATTGAAAAACTGTTTGGTGACCTTATTTGTGCACTATTTCTGCAGAAATTATAGGCTACTCACTTTGAACATTGATGATGTCCTTTCCTCTTCTATTCTAGCTGGTGGAATGCTATTTCTTGTTTTAAAAATTCAATTCCAGTTTTTTTAAAAAACAAAGTCTTAACATGTAATCAGAGTCTATGGGACTCTCATCACACTTGCAGCCACAGATAGTGTCTGTACTCTGCCTCACAGCTGATCAGAATTCAGGGCAGGGGGAAGAGAGAAAATGCCACGTGGGAAGAGAAATGAAATGGCCACAGACAGCTCACTTCACCCCCCTGAGTCCCTGGTCAAGTAGTCTCGGGCTGGAGGGCCTCCGCTGCTGCTGCCTCCATAGTGGGACTGCCTGGGAGGGGAAGGCAGGGGAAGGAGAAGAAGGAGACTTCGCGCAAGGCCCAACATGATCTTCCCCATCACTGGAATGCCTGGGAGGTGGTGGATAATCAGGGAAGGTAGGAGAATGCATTCCCCCAACCTTTTTCTTCAGTGACAGTCATAACTCTGTGGAAGGATTTTTGAATGAATGAATTGGTCTCTGGTGGGAATAGGTTTTGTTTTTTTAAATAGTGCTGAGGGAAATGACCCACCACTGCAGGAAAAAAATCTCCTACCCACCCAGAAATGAACAAAGGAGATCAGCAACCACCAGCAGCAAGAAACGGTACAAAAGAAAACATCATAGTGGTATGATAATAATATTCTTGAAATTGTCTCAACCAGCACGTGCCCCCCCCCATCATGGAATTCAGCTGCTCCATCCTCAAGATGGAGTCAGTTAAAACATGCTGTTCCTCCCACTCTCACACAGTATGTGCTCAGAATGAGCTGCCAGGCTGGCCAGGCAAGCAAAGGCTATTTGAGCCAGCCCAGACCACCACATTAACTCTTCACTTGGCCTTATGCACCTTATGATAGCTCTTTTGACCCCCTCCATTTTGGAGGGAGCAGGGTTGCATTTGATTGGCTGCCCACCTGTGCTCCCTTAAACAAAGCATGTCTTTTTTCTTTATTTTCTGTAAACTTGTGATGGGGCTAGCCCATTGCATGAGCATGCATATGCGTGCACAGTTGCCAAAATGGCACTGCTGCTGCTGGATAGGAGGAGAACTTTGAACTTTCTAGTTTAGGTAATGCAGCAGCAGCTGCCCCAAGATCGCCAAGCAAGCACAGAAGGAGAAGAGAACAGCTGGGGAGACTGGGTGAGAGGAGAGATGATGATGAGGAAGGGAGGCAGTTCAGCTCCCTAACCGCCCCCCCTAGAAAGCCGCCACTGAGAAGCTGTCATATGCTTTGGCTTCCAGTGAATAAGCCCTGTTCCCAAACTTGCACACTTCTTATTATATAGTATCTTGTACCCCACATTTTGGTTCATAGAATGCTGAGAGTGGCAAATGTAAAAGCAAGTAGTTGGGGAAATATTTGCTTTTCAAAAACTAAGGAATTCAATGGTAAAAAAACCCCTGCCAGTTCAAAAAACCAGAGTTAATGCTATCTCACGTTGCTCCAAACTCCAAAATGCCAGGAAATTGGAAGCAAAGGCTGATGCCTTAACTAATTTGCTCCGTGATCAGCTATCAGTGATGATGTTGTGCAATGCCAATGTCATAAATTGTGCTTTCCCTCCATGCATCCATACTTGTCGTGGGTCTTTCAGTCCCAAATCCAAATTAGGAAGACAAGAGTGCCTGGGAGCGGCAAAGATGCCCCAAGTTGTCCTGGTCCTGCATTGGTTTTTGAAGCATCGCAGCATGGTCGGCCCAAGACATGTTGCTGCCTGAGGCGAACCAGAAAATCCCCCCCCCCAAAAAAAAACCTGGTACAACTTGGCTAGGTAATGGAACAATTACCGGTACAATTACAATCAATATTAATAATTCAGAAGCTGAACAAGACATCATCTTGCTTCTCATTTGTAGCACTCATGTGCCTCCATCTTTTTCATGATCATCAAGAAACTTTGCTATAAAATTTCTCCACCCCACCCCTGTGCACTGTGAAGTACGGAAAGGCACCAATCCTAAACACACTTACTGAGGGAGCTGGTGTGTTGCTGTGGCCCTGTTCTCCTTTCCTGCCCTGAAATTGTATGGGTGGGATAGGATGATGTTTTATCTGGCTCTGGCTGCTGGTCCTGGAGTATAGTTTGGAAAACTGCCAAGAACAATGAGTTTTAAGGGTGATGTAGTAATGAGCCCCCCCACACACACACACTCGCGCGCACACACACACCCCTCAGCTAAGACTATGTAAACCAGCGGTCAAAGATAACGGCCTGCTTTCTGCCATAAGATCGGGTCAGGCTGTCACATCGGATGTAACCACCCGGAATTGTTTGTAATCAAGGGGCTCCTTGGCCCTTTGCCCAAGGCCAGACGCAGCTCCAGCTAACTAGAAAGTGCCAACAGCTGGAGGTGGTGGGGTGTTCCAGCCTCTTGGAGGCCAGGGCGGTCCACTCAGGGACTGAGCCAGTGATTGGCTGAGGCAAAATCTGCCCTGGGTTATCAGGGCTGGGCTTTAACAGTTGGCTGAGGTCAAGGCATGGGGTCTCCCTTCATTCTGGTGGTCCTGGACCTGCAGATGGCTAGCTGCTGTCCAGGGAGATCCACACGTAGGCATGTAAGGGTAGGCCCGGTAGATTTATTATTTTGCTTGGGTGTGCATTCATGATGCTCTCTGTTTATAGTTAAGTGATTTAGCTTTGTACCCTCTGTGTAACTTGCTACTTCCATTCTTCCCCTTCCCTCTGCCCTTTTATTTTGATCTTAATAAACCTTTATCCAACCTTTAGTTGGTGTGATCTCTCTGCATAACCTCAGTGCTAATTTCAGTGCCTCTTGGCTTACAAGGGTGGCTACGGGGTATTTTGGGGGATTGAAAGGCTGGGTTTGGCCAGTCCTGTTTTTGGGAAGGGGACCCCGGGATCGGGTCCTGGGCAGTCCTCCCTTGCAGGGAGGTTGGGGCTGGTCCTGGTGGCGGGGATCCTTCCTTCCCTCCTTCTTCTTGACATCCGCTTTGTGTGTTTTTTAAATAAAAAGTTCAAAACAATGGGGGAATATTTTCAGGAGGAGGACAAGGGTCTGGGCCATTCACATCTCCACACCCTTACTTCTTAAAGCCACATTATATCAAACAGGTGTGAGGAAAAAGGAGTAAATAATAATAATAATAATAATAATAATAAATTTATATAATCAAAAGTTCAGTTTCAAACAGCTATGTAAATTTAGATTACAAATTAAATTTAAATTTTGATTGTAAGCTTCTAGGGACGGAGACCTGTCTTTTTTTGCTTATGTTTTTCTGTAAAGTACCACATATACTGTAAACACCAAAGTTTCTGCATCTTCTGGAAGCAGCTGAAGACATGTTTTATTCAAACTTTCATTTGGTTGCCAGTAACAGGGAAAGATAAGGTAGATTATTTAGCATATTGTTACCAGGCCTGAGCCTTTGGGATGAAGTATTCTATACATCCAATCAATTAAATAATAACTCAAATATGGACAACAATAATGATGTAAATGGTTTTTTCTACCTCAGATAAAATAGTGACCCTATCATATATATAGAAGAAAGCCCCATGGGGCTTACTCTCAAGTAAGGGCAAAGCAGATATATGGCGTAAATATGTATGCATGTGTGGAGAGGGAGAACAAGAGAAAAGCTGCTTTACTTAACAAATGTATTTAAAGGCCATCAGGATTGTTGTTAAAGTGCACTTTAGGCCCTCACCCTCTTCAGGAACAGCCAAGAAGAAACACAGTAGGCTTCAGCCTTCCCCAAACCTGGTGCCCTCCAGATTTGTTGGATGACAACTCCCATCAGCTCCAGGAAACATATTGGCCTGCTGGCTTGGGGATGATAGGATTTGTAGTCTAACATCTGGAGGGCACCAGATTGGGAAGGGCTGGGTGAGAGACATGATGGAGAAGAGGCCAGCTGGCTGCTCATCCTGTGGCCCCGGCCCAGGGCTGTGCGGAGGCAAGTGAGGCAGCTGCTGCATCAGGGCTCCAAATTTCCTCATTACACCTACATGTCTCCTCAGAAGTAAGGCATATAGAGTTCAACATGGCTTCATCCCAGGTATTTCTTTTACCATTTTAATTAATTTTGTAAAGTTTCTTTTCACTTATTTTTCCCTCAGACTTCCTCCTCTCTCTCTCTCTTTCTCCCCCCCACCCCCTGCTTCACTGCCTTTTTTGGCCTCTGCCACCAGACTGACTGAGCTGACTTGTCTGATGGTGGCCAGGATGTTCTTGGGAGTGTCATGTCTGCTACCACAGTGGGCGATACATGCTAGCCAGGTTGTCATGTGGCTCCTTGACCATCTAGGCTTGCTGAGGGGACACAGGATTGATGAGGCTGAAGAGGTGCAGCACCAAGTAGAGGCTTCCTATCAGCAGGCACAAGGGTTTCATGCTCCAGCTTGGTGCCAGTATCTCCAGCAGCACTGAGAAGGCAGCCACCAGGTCCTCGAAGCCTGGCCCATGTGGCTGCTTCCGCGAAACTGGATGGCACAGGCACAGCAACAGCAGTGCTGGGCGTGGGCTGGCGCTGGCTCCTCCAGCTCAGAGAGAGGGAGGCTGCAAGAGAGGTTAAAGTAAGCCTTGCTGGACCAAGGTGTGTGTGTGTGGGGGGGGCCCTCCTAGCAGGGTATGGGCAGAGTGGCGCAATTCACTGCTGTTCCCACTCTTGCGCTGCCGGATGCAGGCGCTTGAGCCCACTTCATGATAGGGCCGGCCCTGCATCTGAGCATATCTTAAATTCTACATCAGTCAGCCAAATCCATTGCTCTACATCAGCTCTCCAAGAAAGAGAGGCACTCAGCACCCCAAAATGCATTTATCTTACAGAGCCTAGACTGAGCTTTCTGTGTGTCTCTCAGTATCTGCCACACTAAAAAGACAAAGCAAAAAAGCAAATAGCAGGCTGTCCTTTTTCCTTTCACATGCACCTAGATGACATCACCCTTAGCGGGGTGGGGGTGGGGGTGGAGGAAGGACTGTTTTTGCCCCAGTTGGAAGACTTAAGGAAGATTAGTTCCTGTGGAGATACATCACTGGAATATTCCAGCTATTAACACTCTTTTGTCAAGTGCAAGACGTGGGTCAGATACTCCCTCAAGGCAAGCAAAAGTGAAAGTCCTATTCATGGACATCTGATAGTAAAACCTATTACTCTGTAGTTAGCTTAGCACACTGCAGGAAACTAGGGATGTACGAATTGTGTACTTTCAGTGCCACTTGACTTCCACAGTTTGTAGCCAGTGCTCCGTTCCGTCCTTCACAAGCCCCCAGAATTCTCCTCTCTTTTTTTCTGCTCTGAAAATTATGAAGATAAATCCATACCAACAACCGTAATTCCGGTGCCCAGTAGGGGTGGACGAAAGTCACTTACCTTTCGTCGAAGCTTGTTCGCGGTGGGGGGGAGGCGCTTCGCTGCTCCCCCCACGAAGTTCAGGCCGGGGGGGAGGCTTCCCGCCTTGCCCCGGCCGAAATTCAGGCCGGGGGGGATGCTTCCCACCTCGCCCGGCCGAAATTCAGGCCGGGGAGGAGGCTTCCCGCCTTGCCCGGCCGCGAACTCGGAAGTTTTTTTTTTTTTTTAAAAACGCCCCCGTGATAGGCTACGTGACGATTAATGTAGCCTATCACGGCTAGATCTGCAAAGTCAGCCGTGATAGGCTACGTTAATCGTCACGTAGCCTATCACGGGTGACTTTAAAAAAAAAAAAAGCGCGTACGCTAATGGCGGCCCCCATAGGGAGCCGCCATTCCCGTTCCTTATTTGGTCGCTGTAGTCTACGTAAATCTTTATGTAGACTACAGCGACCAAATAAGGAACGGGAATGGCAGCTCCCTATGGGGGCCGCCATTATCCGTACGCGCTTTTTTTTTTAAAGTCACCCGTGATAGGCTACGTGACGATTTACGTAGCCTATCACGGATGACTTTGCAAATCTAGCCGTGATAGGCTACGTTAATCGTCACGTAGCCTATCACGGGGGCGTTTTTTTTTTTCTTTTATTGGAATGGCGGCGGCGGCAGCCGGTCAAAAGATTGGCTGCCGCTCCCGCCCCGCACGAACACCCGCCGAACAGCCGGCCGGACCTGCCACCGGGAGGGACATTCGGCGAAGGTAAGTCCCGTCCCGGGGGGGGGGGGTGCGGGGTGCGGGGGGGTGCGGAGGATTTCTCCCCGAAACTTGTTCAGGGGGCCGAACACGTTGGCGCTCGGCCCCCCGAAGTTTCGGGGAGAAATTCTCCGCCATCCCTAGTGCCCAGCCATCTCCGTGAGTCTGCATAACTTCCGTAAGAATCGCTATTTTTCATAGATATTTATGTATTTTTTCCCCTGCCCTGAGACTGCAGTAATTACTTTCAGCCAAAGCACTTCCTCCTCCTAGGGGCTTCCCAAAAGAAGGCTGCCCTAGGTGTGCCTGAGCGATGCACTCTTTGTTTAAAGCAATGCTGTTTTAAATAAAGGAAAAACTTTTAAAAGTTTCTCCTTTTTCTTCATACCTTTTAAAATGACCATGCCGGTCTGGAGCCCTGCATGAGGTATTATTCCCCCTGCTAGGCTTCCTATTTCCAAATCCAGCCTTGCAAGTGATGTTGTGAGGCTAAAATGGAGAGGAGAACCAACTCTGTGCATGTCGGCTCAGAAGTAAGTCTTATTGAGTTCAATGCGACTTACTCCTACACATGTCAGCACCCCACTTGCCCCCAGCTCAGCTTTGTATTTCCACATCCAGCTCATTACCAAAGGCAGAAATGCGAATTTACACAGCTGTCACAGTTGGAGACATTGTGCCCGTCCAGTCTGAGTGAAGGCATACCTGCTGGCACCCCTAGGCACAGCCCCTGCCATGGTCCCCCTATAGCCCCCTGGGGGAGGGGTCTGTCCACTCCATCCACCTTAGATGGAGCTGCCCCACAGCAGAGGGGAGGGAGCAAGTCTATAACTCGGCCTACTAATCTTCCCTGGCTTCAAACTGTGCTTGTTCTTTTTTCTTACTTTAGTGTGGGTGTTTTTCTTTTGTTTGCTTGTTTTTAATATTTGGGGCTTGTTTTTTAATGTCTAAAAACATGAATGTTGTATAGTTTAAATCTGCTCGCTGCAGTGCTGAATCATGATGGGAAGTTTGGTTGAAATCAATCAAATGGTATTGAAGCAGTGCATCTTTAAAATATGTATGTGTGTGTGTGTGTGTGTGTGTGTGTATGTATATATATATATATATATATATATGCATGCATGCATGCATGCATGCATGCTGCATTTTTGGTTCAAGATGACAAAATGAGGAATAAGCATACCAGGGAAACGGCTGGATTGAGAGAGAATCTCCCCCCCCCACACACACACACACATAATGGAAGAATATAGTTCTTCATATTCCCTGGTATGTTTATTCCTCATTTTGTCCATTCCCTGAGCATGTGCAGAGTGTGCTTTTTCTTCAAAGAGAAGCTTGCTAATCTTTCCCTTCATGCTACATTTGTACAAGTGTGACTGCTTCAGAAAGAACTTTCCATTATACTGTCTCTTTTTCATGAGTTTCATAACAGAAGTGTGGTGTAGTGGTTAGAGGCCAGCCCAAAGTCACCCTGTGAGATAACTAACAGGAGGTTTGGTAATGAGCTGGATGTGGAAATACAAAGCTGAGCTCAGGGCAAGTGGGGTGCTGACATGTGTAGGAGTAAGTCGCATTGAACTCAATAAGACTTACTTCTGAGTAGACATGCACAGAGTTGGTTCTCCTCTCCATTTTAGCCTCACAACGTCAACAACAACACTGGATGTATAAAGCTTAGCAGGGAGAATAATACCTCATGCAGGGCTCCAGGATTGGCATAGTCATTTTAAAAGGCTTTTTCTTTCTTTAAAACAGCATTGCTTTAAACAAAGAGTGCATCGCTCAGGCACACCTAGGACAGCCTTCTTTTGGGAAGCCTCTAGGAGGAGGAAGTGTTTTGGCTGAAAGTAAACGGAGATGGAGGATTTCAGTTTAAAAAGAACACCCACAAACAAGGCAGTAAGCACATTCATTCTTAAAAAAAAAAAAAAAAAACCTTACGTATTTATTATTGGAATATACTACACTGCGTTTTTATTTACGAAAATTCTGCAACCCTTTGCGGACGACAAAAAAAAGCCGCATGACTGCTAGCTCTGCAGGACCTCGTGCCGTTCCTCAGAGGATTCTGTGGCACGGACTGAAGGGAATTCGATCCCATTTCAGTCCGTGGTGGAATTCTCTGACATCCCTACAGGAAACTTGTCTTTTGTTTGAGCTCCTTGAATATCTTGGCTGATGTCTGAACTGATGCACATCTCCAATTGCATCACAAAATACACTTTGATGGGGAAAGCACATATGCAGTTGTAAAATAGAGAATGGACAGATTGCCCTTGCGTACTTCCCAAAATAGCAGTGAATATACTATACTGGTAGTTTCAGTTTTCCAGTACAGTCATTAAAGTACAAAGAAAATCCCTATGTCACTCAGTATAAAATGTATGTTCTCAGACAACATGACCACACTTTCCTCTTAATGGGACAGTCTAATCCCAAGAATCTTAACTTTCCAAGTCTGACTGCTCACAAGCAAGACACAGAAGTTATTTGACCATGTGATATATTGAATTTGATACATGACTTAACTACTCAGAATTTCAACATGAAGAAATCACATGAAATCAACAACAATTTAAGTTCAATTTAAAACAAACAAACAAATGAAAAGTGAAAATGGAACTTTGAATAAAAGACTGGACAACATTTTGTCTTTCAGTGTTCTGGTAGTTTTGGAATTGGAGGCCGGTGTTTGAGAATATTTTGGAAAAAGGTCTCCAGGAGCTTCTGACTCCTCTTTATTTGCTGAATGTTATCACTCATTTGATCAAGTTTAGATTCTATTTTTCCCAGACGTAGTTCCATGGTTGCTGCTGGCAATTGCTTCTTGAAGTGGTGCTCTTTTGTGTAAGACAAAGAGGAATATGTCACAGTAATTAGAAAGCACTGTACAAAGTGATGATCAGATGAACTACTGTCACTTCCCATCTGACCATGGAAGTCTTGCTTACTTTGGCTAATCATAATAACATCTTAAAGACATTCATCCATTCTAAAAGCTGATTAGACCAGTTGTCTTTCAATTTCTATTGGTTAGATCCAGATTGAGCCATACTTACAGCAGACCCACTGAAATCAATGGGACTTAAGTTTGTCAAAGTTTACTTATCCCATTGATTTACACAGATCTACACAGGTCTGGGTCCATCCCTATATATTTATGAGAAAAAAAAAATCTCTGCCAGGGCTGTATGAGAATTTTGTTTTTGCTTCCAAACATGCACATTCAAATCCCAAACATGATTGCGATTATGAGCACATGTCTGCCCAAAAGTTCATAAATAGCCAAAAATGTGCTCACGTTCTATTTGCGCAGTTTTCACAGTCAGATTCCCCTCATACACTGAATCAGCCCCACTTTAATCAATGGAGGAAAGTTGTGCAAATTGGGAAAAATCTGTGTAATGTGGATACATTTGCACAAATTTCACATTCGATCACTCCTGATTTGCACAATGTTCCCACTTGCACAAAGCAAGTAGCAGTCACCAATGTGAATGGGCACTGGGCATGAGATGAGTGGCAAGACAACATTTGGAGAATCCTAGAGACCTCGAACATTGCTAGTTCGCCCATCCCTAACCTCTGCTGATTTCAGTGCTATACACTGGTGTGTGAGGCAAGCTAAACAACCAATCAAAACCTTTATGTGCCTAAAAAGGTGTAACTGAGCAGTGTATACCAGGGAGGTTTTGAAGAGCTACTTTACCTAAACAGATTGGGAGAGGTGGCCCAAGACTTTTCCTGGTATATATTATATATCTTGAGGATATAATATATCTCCCTCAGCAGCCCCTGTAAAGGAGCTCCATTTCATTTATTTATTTATTACATTTATATCCACCTTTCTTCCATTGTGGAACTCAAGGTGGCTATATGTGGTTCCCATGTGGTCTCCCGTCCAAGCACTGACCAGACCCAGACCTGCTTAGCTTCAGCACCGTGGTTGTCTCTCATATGCCTTCAGACTATGCCCTGGAACCACTTTTGTGGGGATGCAGAAATAATCCAAAGTGAGGACTTCTGGGCGTTGTGGGATCTTGGAGGCATGGCCCCAAGTAGTAAGTTAAGTCAAACCTGCAAGACCTGGGGCCTTTACAGTGGTGGTATCCTGGTTGTTGAATGTCCTCTCCAAAGAGGCTTGCCTGGCACCTCCGTTGGAGACTTTTCTGCCGGGTGAATGCCTTTTTACTTCACTAGTTTTTTTAATCCTTCAGTTTTTGGTTTTTGTTCCATAAATCTGTTACTGTGTTTTTAGATTCTTACACTACTGCTGGCTGTTGCTCTGGTTCTTAATTTGGTTTTATTCAGTAGTTTTAATCTTCTAAAGGATTTATATTATTACACTGTTGTATATTATGGTTTTAACTTTTGTGAATGGCCCAGAGAGCTTCAGCAATATGGTAGTATAGAAATATAACAAATAAATAACACCTCCAGGAAGCAGGCTTTATGACAGTGTTCTATGGGGATTAGGATTGCTGGTTTAAAGGTTAGCTCCCTTTTCATAAATGCACGTATTACATTAATACACATACCGTTTTGTATTTCCAAATCTGTTTAATGGGGGAGGGCATTCAAATAAATATGCATCCATGAGATGTATCTGTGAAATTAATATTGCAATGACTTTGTCATCACAATTTGCCTTTTTTTTTTTCCTGGTGGATTTTGTTCTACTCCATTAACATCAGTTTGATGTGCAGTGTACAAATATTACAAGGCGATAATGCTTTTCTGGATGCCATATTTTAAGCATCACTCACTGATACTCTTAACAGCATGGAAATAGGCCAGGAGAGGTCCCCCCACCCTGGGACAGTAGACAGCCCTTCATCATGCCCAAACAAAATTGTGAACTAACCTGAAAGTTAACAAACTTACCTGAGCACACAACACCAGCATCTTTTCCATGATGGCAGGAATATGATACCCAAAGGATTGCTGCACACTGACTGAGAGAGGATTCTTTTCCTGTGCATAGGACTTCGTTCTGCCAGATGGGGCCAGTTCCTCTTCCAAAATGTGCTCCACCAGGGGCTAGTCTTGCTTCTCCGCAGCCCAATTGCCGGCATACAACTCTGGCTTCCTCCATGCCCCAGCTGACATCGCAAGCAGTGCTCCACTCACCATTACGAAGCAGTTCAACCCTTCCACTGCAGCGATTTGGACCATTCACCAGCCGAATCTCACCTGGGCCTGAGTGTGAGCTTGGAATATTTGAGTCCCAAACCATATCTAGATAGAACAAGTGACAAAGCGAAATGAGTTCAAAAAGCCCCACATGCTGTTAAGGGACAATTCATGTCATCCACTACAATGATGAACTATACTATTCACAAGTCTGATCTCAACTTGGCATGAACCTGCCCCTGGGCAATCCCATACATCAGAGCATGAGTCAGTAGGTGGAATAAGGGATTTTTTTTCTTGGATCATTATACTGAAAATATCTACTGGGCAGAAAAAGATTGCATGGTAAAGGCAGAAGAGTAAGAATACCCTTGCTGGATCAGGCCCACCTAGGCCAGTATTCCATTTCCAATAGGAGACAGCCAGATACCTCCAGATGATCACATGTATGACATGAAAGTGATGAACTTCCCTCTCTCTTTCTCCCATGAAGCTGACATTGAAAGGTGTACTGCCCCTATACCTGAAGGTTCAGTGATGGTGAGTGACTTACTCTTGGCAATTGCTGTTGATAAGACCTTTCCACCATGTACTTGTCTTGCATCTTTTACAAAGCCCCTTCTAAACTAATAACTTTCTCTCTACCTTGTGTCAGTAAATGCCATGTATTTATCACACATTGTGTGAAGAACTGTTTCCTTTTCTCATTCCTGAATCTACCAATCAGCTTCTCTGGTTGACCTTTATGATGAGAGAAAGACAAGGAAATCCCCCTTTCTATTTTCTCTACACCATTAGTCTTCTTGTTCTTCTCTATTTAAATAAAAGGAAATGATTGTTTGTATGTCCTTGATGCACTCGAAAAAATACATCTGATTGTTATGAAACTTTTAGGATTTGTTCTATCTCTACCTGGGATGGTATAGGCATAGTGAAAATTTTGACTGCCATCTTGAACCAAAAAGGCAGCAAATATATATATATATTTAAAGATGTACTGCTTCAATACCATTTGATTGATTTCAACCAAATTTCCCATCATGATTCAGCACTGCAGCGAGCAGATTTGAACCATACAACATTCATGTTTTTCATGTTTCTTTAAACATTAAAAAGCAAGCCCCAAATATTGAAAAAACAAACAAATAAAAAACAAAAGAAAAACTCCCATGTATGATGTAAAACTCCCATGTTAAAGTATGAAAGAAAGAACAAGCACAGTTTGAAGCCAGGGAAGATTAGTAGGCTGAGTTATAGGCCTGCTCCCTCCTCTCTGCTGTGGGACAGCTCCATCTAAGGGGGATGAAGTGGACAGACCCCTCCCTCAGGGGGCTATTATGGTGGACCCTGACAGGGGCCGACCCTGGCAGGGGCCATGCCTAGAGGTGCCAGCAGGTATGCCTTCACTCAGATGGGGCAGGCACAATGTGTCCAACTGACAGCTGTGCAAGTTTTCTTGAAGGCTTCTCTGGATCCACCTAAAGGCAATTCCAACCTGTGCAAAGATGGGTCTGTTCTCTAGTGCTATATAAATTATTAGCATTTGTAGAAGAGAGTGAAATAATTCTAGTGCCTGAAATATGCCCAGGGCAAGCACAAAGCGTGTAGGGGCTCTGGGCTCCCAGCAAGGCCCACCACTGCTCACTCTAGGTATGGCACACACACCCCTATCCTTGTCCAGCCAGACAGGAGTGCTGAGCCCATATAGTGGCACTTCTCCATGCCTCCATCATGCCTCCCCAGAATACAGTGCCATATATACGTAAAGGATTGCATTCTGGGGAAATTAAAATGTCAGCAGGGAAAAGTCGAGCCACATGGGCCCAGCATCTGGATGAATTATTCATTCTCAACATCAGCTGGGAGCACATGAAGAATTAAAGCTGCGGCTATGCTTTTGAAGAAAAACCTTTTCTAGTCTCAGCACGCAGGGGCAACCTGGAGCTTCTGGTATCAGGTATAATATGAGGCTTAGTGTCTTCCTACTGTTCCAACCCTGTGTCTAACCATGCAGGTTGGTTTAGTATAGTGATATTGAAAAAACGTAACTTGGTCAATCTTACTTTCCTGTGGGTGTTGTGAGTACTCTGAAGTTCTGGTAATGAAACTATAGCAAGTGGGTATCTCCCAGACCACATGTGTTATGCACACATATCCTTGGGTACAAAAACACCATCTTTATCCATTCTCTACTGTATGTAAGGATATGTGGGCGTAACCACATCTTAGTTCTCTGCATTTGTCTCTTCTTCTGCAGTGCAAATGTCTAAGAGGTTGTCAGGCAACATTCTTGTGCATTGATTAGAGAGGTGAAGGCCTGGGGGTGTGGGGTGGGGGACAGAAAAAATGGAGGGGAAACAGATTTAAAAAGAAAAAGTAAAAAGCTGTTTTTTTTTCTGTTTTCCCGCAGGAGCTTTTGAAAATTGGGATGGTGGGGGCGGTGTCAAGATTTTTTTGCTATCTTTTCCAAGCTTTCACATCTCTAGCATTGACTCACTCACCAATACCTTAAGGGGTAGGTTGACCAACACTGTTTCCCAAAATGTATGTGCAGTCTATGAAGGCAGCTGCACATGGCAAGCTACTTGTGAGAACTACTGTCACCCACCCACAAGTCCTATCCATTTTTACTGTAGCACTGAAAATCCCGTTTTTTAAAAAGACCCATGTGGAAAACTGCTCACACAAAGCTGCCTCTGTGTGGTTGCTTTTCTTGGTGGCTATTCTGCCATGCTCTTCAGACAGAAATGGGATCTTTGTTTTCTCCAACCCGCAATCCCGTCCCTCCACTTGGAAAGTATCTGAGAGATTCTTCCCATTGCTAACAAAGACAGATGAAGTTTGTACTTTGCTGTTTAGGAATGTCAGAACGTATGAAACCAGGGCCAGCTCCAGGTTTGAGGGGGCCATTGGCAAAATGCCCTCAGTCCCCATACCCAGCAGGCCACTCCCAGTGGGCAAGGCCTCCTTGCAGGCTTAACAGGTGGGGGGTAGTGGCTGTCCAGTGGCATGCATCCAGCAGACCTAACTGGAACACAAAACCCATGCAGCTGCCTGCATCCCACTGCCAAATTGGTTTGCCCAGAATGCAGAGCCAAACATCCATTTGGCATTGCATTCTGGGTGAACCAAAAAGATGGTGGGTGGGACCAGCCAAACGGGGCTGGCACTGCAGTCAGGACTGCTTTATGCCTCCTCATGCTAAGCAGCTCCTGTCAAGCAGGCAGCTTAGTTCGCAGCCTGCGAGCAGCAGCAACTCTGGGGTATGTAGCTTAACAGCAACATGGACACGAGCGCTAGGCACATGTGGCTTGACTCTTCCCTGCTGCCATTTTAATTTCCCCAGAATGCAATTCCTTGCATATATATGGCATTGTATTCTGGGGAGGCAAGATGGAGGTTGGACAAATGCCACTACATGGGTCCAGCACTCCTGTCTGACTGGACCAAGAAGATGGGGAGGGGGGGTCACCATACCTAGAGTGAGTAGTGGTGGGCCTTGCTGGGAGCCCAGAGCCCCTGCATTTGTCCACATATGCTGTGTGCTTGCTGTGGGCATATTTCAGGCACTAGAATTACTTTACTCTCTTCTACAAATGCTATTAATTTATATAGCACTAGAGAACAGACCCAGCTTTGCACGGGTTGGAATTGCCTCCAGAGAAGCCTTCAAGCAAATTTACACAGCTGTCACAGTTGGAGACATTGTGCCTGCCCCATCTGAGTGAAGGCATACCTGCTGGCACCCCTAGGCACAGCCCCTGCCATGGTCTACCCCTATAGCCCCCTGGGGGAGGGGTCTGTCCACTCCATCCCCCTTAGATGGAGCTGCCCCACAGCAGAGGGGAGGGCCTACTAATCTTCCCTGGCTTCAAACTGTGCTTGTTCTTTTTTCTTACTTTAGTGTGGGTATTTTTCTTTTGTTTGTTTGTTTTTAATATTTGGGGCTTGTTTTTTAATGTCTAAAAAACATGAAATAAATGAATGTTGTATGGTTTAAATCTGCTTGCTGCAGTGCTGAATCATGATGGGAAGTTTGGTTGAAATCAATCAAATGATATTGAAGCAGTACATCTTTAAAATATGTATATTTGCTGCGTTTTTGGTTCAAGATGGTAGTCGAAATTTTCAATATGCCTAAACCATCCCAGATAGAGGTAGAACAAATCCTAAAAGTTTCATAACAATTGGATGTATGTTTTTCGAGTCCATTGAGGACCTACATACAATCACTTCCTTTTATTTATACAGAGAAGATTAAGACTGAGATAGATGAATGACATTCCAACTGTATAACCACCAATCAGGGTGTGGAGTGTAGGTGCTATGGCATATACTTAGAAAATGGCTCAACAGATAGTTTTGAAACTTGGCAGTGTAGGAGAGGTTTGTTTTAGGATGGTCTATGCTGAGTTTGAGGTATAAAGGATAAACAATGGCTTATCCTTTATAAGTTTGTTGAGCGACTCTGGCAATTTGACAGGGTTTTGTCAAGATTCTCCCATAGACTTTGCTGGGGTAGGACTTTATCAGCCAATTTCTCAGTTTGTATTATGTCTTTTGGAAAACTCTGTCTCTGTCTCTGTCTCTCTCTGTCTCTGTGTGTGTGTGTTTGAAGAAGAGGAACATTTTGCCCTAGTAGTAGTGTTTGTGATTTTTTTAAAGAAATGAAATGCAATTCTTGGGCCTATTTAGCTTATTGTTGGTGAAAAGGTCTGTCTCTCACAAACTCAGTAGGAAACTGTGTTGCCTAGCAACAGCATCAGCAAGAGAAAGCTGCCTGTTTAGAGTGGTGGAATGAAGGCCCTGAGGGGGTGGGGCGAGAGGTCATGTGATTTAGTAGCACAGTTGTTTGGTTTAGGCTCTAAACTTATAGTGTGGTGCTAATAATGCCAAGGTCATGGGCTTGGCCCCTATTTAGGCTAAGGAGGGTGGTGGTGGTGGGGTTCTGTTTCCCTCTACTCATTTGACTCAATTCTAAAAGAATTAAAAGAAATAGATAGGAATAGAAAACAGATCAATGTTATTATTATTATTATTGTTGTTGTTGTTGTTGTTGTTGTTGTTGTTGTTATTATTATTATTTTGCAAAGGACATTGGGAACACATAAACAATTAACCAAGTAAGCTATTAAAAGTGGTGAGTTAATCAGAGCATGCATATATTGTCTATCCATTACAACTGAGACCACCCTTGTTTATTCAAAAATATTCCCCGCCCAGCTCTGCCTTATCCATTCTCTCCTTTGAACTACAGTTACTGAAGTGAACTATTAAAAGAGAGTAGTTCATTAAAACATGTGCAGGGTATCTATTTCTGTTGTGAAACCACAGTTCCAGGGAAGAGGATGTTACATTTTTAAAAAGAGAACTGAAAACTCTCTATGCCACCAACTTTCTGAAGTGTTGTTGATTAGTGCCAGCAATTACAGTTGTTAAGGGCTGCACCCCTAACAGACACATTATTTAGGCAATTGGGATATAGCATGGTATCCTTTGCTGTGGTTAGTTTCAGCTTCATCATTACCTTGGAGCTGGATGGCTGTCAGTGGCAGAGTGGTGGACCTAAGTCCCAGATTTATCTTCACTGGAATAGACACATGTTTACAGAACTGAGGCTGTCATGCAACTCAAGCTACTATTCTAGTATGGGATAGCCACAGGTAAAGCATTCCTCCTTACTCTTCTTCTACATCTTCCACACAGGCCATCTAGGGGAATATCTGTCCATTTGTCATCTGAAGAGGTGTATGTACTTGTATGAGTTTAGTAACTAAGACAGCTCAAAGGGAAAGAATTCATTTAGACCTGTTCCAGGGCTGGTCTAAATGTTTCCCTGTGTTGCAGTGGTGGTTGGGGCTGGAAGGGCTGTTGATCCTGATGATCCTCAGCCACTTCTCCTCTGCCTACTGGTAAATTTCTAACAGCCTCCCCTGCCCCCCAGTTCCTTGAGGTCACAGTTTACACCTTAGGGAGGAAGCCACTGAGGAGATGTCCACATGAGATGTATCTGGTAAATTAATCTTGTGATGACTTTGGCTAGATCTGCACTACCACTTTATAGTGGTATTGAAGTGCACTGATAACTGTTGGGGCATATTACACATTCGATATACTGCCTTTGTAATGTTATTTTCTGCTTTTTATTCCACATTATCCAATATACTGCAACAAACGTCATTGTGTGTCCTATGAGCAGTAAATGCACAAGAGGGATATAGCATTGCCACGATGGGATCATAATGATATGACTCAAGGTGTAGATCTAGCAATTGTCTTATTATAGGGCTGCCAATTGTTTTCCTGGTGGCTTTTGTTCTGCTCCATTAACATCAGCTTGATGTGCAGTGTACAGATATTACACGGTGATAATGCTTCTCTGGATGCCATATTTATGCATCACTCACTGATTCCTGCATGTCAAGATACTCTTAACAGCATGGAAATAGGCCAGGAGACCTGTCCCCACCCTGGGACAGTAGACAGCCCATCATCATGCCCAAACGAAATTATGAACTAACCTGAAAGTTAACAAACTTACCTGAGCACACAACACCAGCATCTTTTCCATGATGGCAGGAATATGATACCCAAAGGATTGCTGCACACTGACTGAGAGAGGATTCTTTTCCTGTGCATAGGACTTCGTTCTGCCAGATGGGGCCAGTTCCTCTTCCAAAATGTGCTCCACCAGGGGCTAGTCTTGCTTCTCCGCAGCCCAATTGCCGGCATACAACTCTGGCTTCCTCCATGCCCCAGCTGACATCGCAAGCAGTGCTCCACTCACCATTACGAAGCAGTTCAACCCTTCCACTGCAGCGATTTGGACCATTCACCAGCCGAATCTCACCTGGGCCTGAGTGTGAGCTTGGAATATTTGAGTCCCAAACCATATCTAGATAGAACAAGTGACAAAGCGAAATGAGTTCAAAAAGCCCCACATGCTGTTAAGGGACAATTCATGTCATCCACTACAATGATGAACTATACTATTCACAAGTCTGATCTCAACTTGGCATGAACCTGCCCCTGGGCAATCCCATACATCAGAGCATGAGTCAGTAGGTGGAATAAGGGATTTTTTTTCTTGGATCATTATACTGAAAATATCTTGTTGTTGTTGTTGTTCAGTCGTTCAGTCGTGTCCGACTCTTCGTGACCCCATGGACCATAGCACGCCAGGCCTTCTTGTCCTGCGCTCTCTCCCGGAGCGTGCTCAAGTTCATATTCATTGCATCCGTGATGCTATCTAGCCATCTCATCCTCTGCCGTCCCCTTCTCCTTTTGCCTTCAGTCTTTCCCAGCATCAGGGTCTTTTCCAGGGAGTTTTCTCTTCGCATTAGGTGGCCAAAATATTTGAGCTTCAGCTTCAGTATCTGTCCTTCCAATGAGCGGTCAGGGTTGATTTCCTTTAGGATGGACTGATTTGACCTCCTTGCAGTCCAGGGGACTCGTAAGAGTCTTCTCCAGCACCACAGTTTGAAAGCATCAATTCTTCGGCGCTCAGCCTTCCTTATAGTCCAGCTCTCACAGCCATACATTACTACTGGGAAAACCATAGCTTTGATTAGACGGACCTTTGTCGGCAAGGTGATGTCTCTGCTTCTTACTATGCTGTCTAGGTTGGCCATAGCTTTCCTCCCAAGGAGCAAGCGTCTTTTAATTTCATGGCTACAGTCACTGTCTGCGGTGATCTTGGCACCCAAGAAAGTAAAATCTGTCACTGCTTCCATTTCTTCCCCTTCTATATGCCAGGAAGTGATGGGGCCAGATGCCATGGTCTTAGTTTTTTTAATGTTGAGTTTCAAACCAGCTTTTGCACTCTCCTCTTTCACCCTCAACAAGAGGCTCTTTAGATCCTCTTCGCTTTCTGCCATTAGGGTGGTATCGTCTGCATATCGGAGGTTGTTGATAATTCTCCCGGCAATCTTAATTCCGACCTCTGATTCATCCAACCCAGCATTTCTCATGATGTACTCTGCATATAAGTTAAATAAGCAGGGTGACAATATGCAGCCTTGTCGTACTCCTTTCCCAATTTTGAACCAATCGGTTGTTCCATGTCTGGTTCTTACTGTTGCTTCTTGACCCTCGTACAGGTTTCTCAGGAGACAGGTAAGGTGGTCTGGTACACCCATCACTTTAAGAATTTGCCACAGTTTGTTGTGATCCACACAATCAAAGGCTTTAGCGTAGTCAATGAAGCAGAAATAGACGTTTTTCTGGAATTCTCTTGCTTTCTCCATGATGCAGCAAATGTTGGCGATTTGATCTCTAGTTCCTCTGCCTCTTCGAAACCCAGCTTGTACTTCCGGTAGTTCTCGGTTCGCATACTGCTGAAGCCTAGCTTGTAGGATTTTGAGCAGCACCTTGCTGGCATGTGAAATGAGCGCAATGGTGCGGTAGTTTGAACACTCTTTGGCGTTGCCCTTCTTTGGAATTGGAATGTAAACTGACCTTTTCCAGTCTTGTGGCCACTGCTGAGTGTTCCAGATTTGTTGGCATATTGAATGCAGCACTTTAACAGCATCATCTTTTAGGATTTTAAATAGCTCGGCTGGAATACTGTCATCTCTGCTAGCTTTGTTGTTACTAATGCTTCCTAAGGCCCACTTGACTTCACTCTCTAGGATGTCCGGCTCAAGTTCAGTGACCGCACTATCATGGCTATCAGGGACATTCAGATCTTTCCTGTGTAGTTCTTCTGTGTATTCTTGCCACCTCTTCTTAATCTCATCTGCTTCTGTTAGGTCCCTGCCTTCTTTGTCCTTTATCATGCCCGTCTTTGCACAAAACATTCCCTTGAGATCTCCGATTTTCTTGAAGAGATCTCTAGTCTTTCCCATTCTGTTGTTTTCCTCGATTTCTTTGCATTGTTCATTTAAGAAGGCCTTCTTGTCTCTCCTTGCTATTCTCTGGAACTCTGCATTCAGTTGGGTATATCTTCCCCTTTCTCCCTTGCTTTTCGCTGCCCTTCTTTCGTGAGCTACTTGTAAAGCCTCATCAGACAGCCACTTTGCTTTCTTGCATTTCTTTTTCTTTGGGATGGATTGAGTTGCTGCCTCCTGAACAATGTTACGGACCTCCGTCCATAGTTCCTCAGGCACTCTGTCTATCAGGTCTAATCCCTGAAATCTATTCCTCACCTCCACTGTATATTCATCAGGGATATGATTTAGGTGATACCTGAACGGTTTAGTGGTTTTCCCGACGTTCTTCAATTTAAGCCGAAATTTTGCAAGAAGCAGCTCATGATCTGAGCCACAGTCAGCTCCAGGTCTTGTTTTTACTGACTGTATGGAGCTTCTCCATCTTTGGCTGCAAAGGACATAATCAATCTGATTTCGATATTGACCATCTGGTGACGTCCATGTGTAGAGTCGCCTCTTGTGCTGTTGGAAAAGAGTGTTTGCTATGATCAGCATGTTCTCTTGGCAAAACTCTATTAGCTTTTGTCCTGCTTCATTTTGTACACCAAGGCCATGCCTGCCTGTTATCCCGGTGATTTCTTGACTTCCTACTTTAGCATTCCAATCCCCTATGATGAAGAGGACATCTTTTGTTGGTGTTAGTTCTAGAAGGTGTTGTAGGTCTTCATAGAACCGATCAACCTCAGCTTCTTCGGCCTCAGTGGTTGGGGCATAGACTTGAATTACTGTGATGTTGAATGGTTTGCCTTGGATTCGTACTGAGATCATTCTATCATTTTTAAGATTGTACCCCAGTACTGCTTTTCCCACCCTTTTGTTGACTATGAGTGCTACTCCATTTCTTCTAAGGGATTCTTGCCCACAATAGTAGATATGATGGTCACCTGAATTAAATTCGCCCATGCCTGTCCATTTGAGTTTGCTGATTCCCAAGATGTCGATGTTCAATCTTGCCATCTCATGTTTGACCACCTCCAGCTTACCTTGATTCATTGATCTGACATTCCAGGTTCCTAAACAATATTGTTCTTTACAGCATCGGATTTTCTTTTCACCACCAGACACATCCACAGCTGAGTGTCCTTTCGGCTTTGGCCCAGCCGCTTCACTCTTTCTGGCGCTACTTGGAAATACCCTCTGCTCTTCCCCAGTAGCATATTGGACACCTTCCGACCTGAGGGGCTCATCTTCCGGCGTCATATCTTTTAGCCTTGTGATATGTTCCATGGGGTTTTCTTGGCAAGAATACTGGAGTGGGTTGCCATTTCCTTCTCCAGTGGACCACATTTTGTCAGAACTCTCTGCCATGACCTGTCCGTCTTGGGTGGCCCTGCACGGCATAGCTTATGGGACTGGGCAGAAAAAGATTGCATGGTAAAGGCAGAAGAGTAAGAATACCCTTGCTGGATCAGGCCCACCTAGGCCAGTATTCCATTTCCAATAGGAGACAGCCAGATACTTTCAGATGATCACATGTATGACATGGAAGTGATGATCTTCCCTCTCTCTTTCTCCCATGCAGCTGACATTGAAAGGTGTACTGCCCCTATACCTGAGGGTTCAGTGATGGTGAGTGACTTACGCTTGGCAATTGCTGTTGGTAAGACCTTTCCACCATGTACTTGTCTTGTATCTTTTACAAAGCCCCTTCTAAATTAATAACTTTCTCTCCATCTTGTGGCAGTAAATGCCATGTATTAATCACATATCATGTGAAGAATTACTTCCTTTTCTTATTCCTGAATCTACCAATTAGCTGCTATAGATTATCTTGTTTTCCCTTACGAGAGGAGAAAGAAATCCCCTTTTCTATTTTTTCTACACTACTAATAATTCTGCAAATGTCAAGCATATCCCAACTGAGTCATCTTTTTGCTAAACTAAAAAGCTACGAACACTTTAGCTTTTCCTTGTAGTGCATCTGCTCCAAAACCTTGATTAATGTAGGTGCCTTTTCCAGCTTGAATATATGATCAGAGTGGGCAACCTGAACTGCACATAGTATTGTAAATGCAACATTCATAATAGGGATGCAGTTGTAACCCTATGTTAAGGCTGAAACAGATTAATGACATTCCAACAGTATAACCAGCAATCAAGGTGTGGGGTGTAGGTGCTATGGCTTTTACTTAGAAAATGGCTCAATAGATAATGGCAGTGTAGGAGAGGTTTGTTTTAGGATATAGAGATGTCCTTTTCATCATAGGGGATTGGAATGCTAAAGTAGGAAGTCAAGAAATAACCGGGATAACAGGTAAGCATGGCCTTGGTGTACAAAATGAAGCAGGGCAAAGGCTAATAGAGTTTTGCCAAGAGAACATGCTGATCATAGCAAACACTCTTTTCCAATAGCACAAGAGGCGACTCTACACATGGACATCACCAGATGGTCAATATCAAAATCAGATTGATTATGTCCTTTGCAGCCAAAGATGGAGAAGCTCCATACAGTCAGTAAAAACAAGATCTGGAGCTGACTGTGGCTCAGATCATGAGCTGCTTATTGTGAAATTTCAGCTTAAATTGAAGAACGTAGGGAAAACTACTAAACCATTCAGGTGTGACCTAAATCATATCCCTTATGACTATACAGTGGAGGTGATGAATAGATTTCAGGGATTAGACCTGATAGACAGAGTGCCTGAGGAACTATGGATGGAGGTCCGTAACATTGTTCAGGAGACAGCAACGAAATCCGTCCCAAAGAAAAAGAAATGCAAGAAAGCCAAGTGGCTGTCTGATGAGGCTTTACAAGTAGCTGAGGAAAGAAGGGAAGCGAAAAGGAAGGGGGAAAGGGGAAGATATATCCAACTGAATGCAGAGTTCCAGAGAATAGCAAGGAGAGACCAGAAGGCCTTCTTAAATGAACAATGCAAAGAAATCGAGGAAAACAACAGAATGGGAAAGACGAGAGATCTCTTCAAGAAAATCGGAGATCTCAAGGGAACATTTTGTGCAAAGACGTGCATGATAAAGGTAGGGATGTACGAAAGTCACTTACCTTTTGACGAAATGTGATTCGAGGTGGGGGGGAGGTGCCCTGTCCCTCTCCTCAAAATTCTGGCCGGGGGGAGGCACCCCGTCCCTCCCCCCCGAAATTCTGGCCGGGGGGGAGGCGCCCCGTCCCTCCCGCTGCGAGTCCTGGCTGGCCGGGTCTGCAAAGTTGCATCCTGGCCGGGTTTGCGTCCCTGCAGTCAGCCGTGATAGGCTACGTAAATGTTTACATAGCCTATCACAGCTGAGTAAAAAAAAACAAAAAACCCGCGCGTACGCAAATGTAGACACTACGCTATTCGCGTTCCCCTTATTTTCGCCGTAGTCTACGTAAATGTTGACATAGACTAGACGTGCCAAAATAAGGAATGCAAATGGTGGCACCCATGGGCACCGCCATTTGCGTACGCGCGGTTTTTGTTTTTTGTTTTTACTCAGCCGTGATAGGCTACATAAACATTTACGTAGCCTATCACAGTATTTTTTAAAAATCTAGCCATGATAGGCTACGTAAATCTTTATGTGATAGGCTACGTAAATCTTTACATAAATCTTTACGTAGCCTATCACGTTTTTTTGTTTTTTTGTTACTGGAAATGGTGGCGGCGGCGGCCGATCGGAAGACCGGCTGCTGCCGCTGCGCCGCTGCCCCGCCGCCGCCGCCAGGGAGATTCGCCCAAGGTAAGTCCCGTCTCGGGGGGGGTGGCAGACCGTTTCGCCACGATTTCAGGGGGCCGAATGCACTGGCATTCGGCCTCTCTGAGATTCGTGGCGAAATTCTCTGACATCCCTAGATAAAGGACATAGAAGGCAGGGACCTAACAGAAGCAGATGAGATTAAGAAGAGGTGGAAAGAATACACAGAATAACTGAATGTCCCTGATAGCCATGATACTGCGGTCACTGAACTTGAGCCGGACATCCTAGAGAGTGAAGTCAAGTGGGCCTTAGGAATTGCGTCCATGTATTTAACTATGATAGGGCCTTAGTTTATAACCATGATAGGGCCTTAGTTTAACCATAATAGGGCCTTAGTTTGTGTCCATGTATTTAACCATGATAGGCTACGCAAATATTTACGTAGGCTATCACGGCAAAGTAAAGAAAAAAACACGTACGTAAATGGCGGTAGCTACGGTGTCCGCCATTTGCCTTCCTTATATTTTGCCGTTTTAGTCTACGTAAATATTTACGTAGTTTAAAACGGTGAAAAATAAGGAACGCAAATGGTGGACACCATAGCTGCTGCCATTTGCGTATGCCGTTTTTTTTTTTTTTACCCAGACGTGATAGGCTACGCAAGTCTTTACGTAGCCTATCACGTCTGGGTAAAAAAAAAAAAAAGACCAGACTGCAAATGGTGGCCGTGGCAGCCAGTTGGAAGACCAGCTGCTGCCGCCAGAGCTGCCACTGGAGCCGCCGCCGTCCGGAACATCCGCCCCAGGTAAGTCTCATCCCGGGGGGGATCCGCGGGGGGGGGGCGTTCCGCCACGGATTTCGGGGGGCCGAATGCCAGTGCATTCGGCCTCACTGAAATCTGTGGCGGAATTCTCTGCCATCCCTAACTCAATATGCCAACAAATTTGGAACACTCAACAGTGGCCACAAGACTGGAAAAGGTCAATTTACATAGCAATTCCAAAGAAGGGCAACGCCAAAGAGTGTTCAAACTACCGTACAATCGCGTTCATTTCACATGCCAGCAAGATTATGCTCAAAATCCTACAAGCTAGGCTTCAGCAGTATGTGAACTGATAACTACCGGAAGTACAAGCTGGGTTTTGAAGAGGCAGAGGAACTAGAGATCAAATCGCCAACATTCGCTGGATCATGGAGAAAGCAAGAGAATTCCAGAAAAGCGTCTATTTCTGCTTCATTGACTACGCGAAAGCCTTTGATTGTGTGGATCACAACAAACTGTGGCAAATTCTGAAAGAGATGGGAGTAGCAGACCACCTTACCTGTCTCCTGAGAAACCTGTACGAGGGTCAAGAAGCAACAGTAAGAACCAGACATGGAACAACCGACTGGTTCCAAATTGGGAAAGGAGTACGACAAGGCTGTATATTGTCGCCCTGCTTATTTAATTTATATGCAGAGTACATCATGAGAAACGCCGGGTTGGATGAATCACAGGTCAGAATTAAGATTGCTGGGAGAATTATCAACAACCTCAGATACGCAGATGATACCAGCCTAATGGCAGAAAGCGAAGAGGATCTCAAGAGCCTCTTGTTGAGGGTGAAATTGGAGAGTGCAAAAGCTGGCTTGAAACTCAACATTAAAAAAACGAAGATCATGGCATCCTGCCCCATCACTTCCTGGCATATAGAAGCGGAAGAAATGGAAGCAGTGACAGATTTTATTTTCTTGGGCTCCAAGATCACCGCAGACGGTGACTGTAGCCATGAAATTAAAAGACGCTTGCTCCTTGGGAGGAAAGCTATGGCAAACCTAGACAGCATAGTAAGAAGCAGAGACATCACCTTGCCGACAAAGATTCGTATAATCAAAGCTATAGTTTTCCCAGTAGCAACGTATGGCTGTGAGAGCTGGTCTATAAGGAAGGCTGAGTGCTGAAGGATTGATGCCTTCGAACTAGGGATGGACGAAAGTCCCTTACCTGGTCCCGCAGCTTTTTTCGGGGGTGGGGGAAGGCGCTGTGTTTCTCCCCCCAAAATTCTTGGTGGGTGGGGAGGCGCCCCGCCCCTCCCCACCAAAATTCTGGCCGGGGGGGAGCGCCCCGTCTCCCCGTCCGCGAAAAAAAAAAGTAAAGTAAAAAAAAAAGTGATAGGCTACGTAAAGATTTACGTAGCCTATCACGGCTTGATTTTCAAAGTCAGCCGTGATAGGCTACGTAAATCTTTACGTAGCCTATCATGTTGTTTTTTTTTACTTTACTTGGAAATGGCGGCGGCGGCAGCTGGTCGGAAGACCGGCCGCCGCCGAAACGCCGCCGAAATGCCGCCGGGACCTGCTGCCGCGAGGGACATTCACGCGAGGTAAGTCCCATCCCAGGGGGGGCGGGGGGAGGAGAATTTCCCCACCAATTTCGGAGGGCCGAATGCGTTGGCATTCAGCCTCCCGGAGATTCGTGGAGATATTCTCCGACATCCCTACTTCAAACTGTGGTGCTGGAGAAGATTCTTACGAGTCCCCTGGACTGGAAGGAGGTCAAATCAGTCAATCCTAAAAGAAATCAACACTGACTGCTGATTGGAAGGACAGATACTGAAGCTGAAGCTCAAATATTTTGGCCACCTAATGCGAAGAGAAAGCTCCCTGGAAAAGACCCTGATGCTGGGAAAGATTGAAGGCAAAAGGAGAAGGGGATGGCAGAGGATGAGATGGCTAGATAGTGTCACCAATGCAATGAATATGAATTTGAGCATACTCCGGGAGAGAGCAGAGGACAGGAAGGCCTGGCATGCTATGGTCCATGGGGTCACGAAGAGTTGGACACGACTTAATGACTGAACAACAACACTGATTTTGATGTATAAAGGATGAGAAACGGCTTATCCTTCATCAGTTTGATGGGTGACTCCAGCATTTTGAGGGTGGTTGTGTGGTCAGGATTGTTCCATAGTCTTTGCTGGAGTTGACTTTCATTAGGTGATTTCTCAGTTGGTACTATGTCTTTTTGAAAATTCTCTCTCTCTCTCTCTCTCTCTGTATGTTAGAACAAGTGGAACATCTTGCCCCAGTAGTGTAATGTATTTGTCATTAAAAAAGATTTATAATGCAATTTTGGGGTTTATTTGAGCTTATGGTTGGCAGTAAGGCGCATCATCCCACAAACTCAGTAGGAAACTATGTTGCCTAGCAACAGCTTCCGCTAGCGAAAGCTGCCTGTTTAGAGCAGTGGAATGAAGGCCCTGAGGAGGTACGGTGAGAAGCTATGTGTTATTTAGTAGTTTATTTGGTTGGTTTAGGCTTTTGAGTGTGGTAGTAACAATGCCAAGGTCTTGGGCTTGTTCCCTATATAGGCCCTGTGGGGTATTTTCCCTTCCACTCTATTCCTTTAACTCAATTTTAAAGAATTAAAAGAAATGAATAGAAATAGAACATAGGCAAAGGATCACTTTTGCAAAGGACACCTGAAACATATAAGGAATTGACCAAGTAAGCTATTAAAAGAGGGGAGTTAATCAGAATACGGGAGCAGTTTATCAGAGCACAAGCATCTTCTGGTGCTCTGATTTTGTGCAAGCTGAACAAATAAAACTTTAAAAAAAACCCTTTTTTGTGCCTAAATAGTGTGCAACATAATTGATTCTAACAAGAAGGCAGGGTTTCAAGGGCTACTTTACCCAGAGAAATGCAACGAGGAGGTCCAGGACCTTTCCTGAGAATATAATAATATCCCCCTCAGCAGCCCCTGGAATGGAACCTTCTTTCCCCTCTTTCTTGGGGAGGGGGGGATTGCTGAAACAGTTTGGAGTGATGATGTCTGGCAGCCAGTGGATCTCTGAGGCATGGTGCTGAGGAACAAGTTAAGTCAGACCTGCAAGATCTGGAGGAAAATGAACACCCCCAACCCCTAGGAAACAGGCTCTATAACGGTCCCACTGTATTCTACGGGAATTAGGACTGGAGGTTTGAATAGATACATGTTTTTCTTTTCTACACATATTATCTTGTTTTTCCAAATCTGTTTAATAGGGGAGGGCATTCAAATAAATATTCCCCCATAAGATGTATCTGGTAAATTAATCTTGTGATTACTTTGTCTGCCATTTTTTTCCTGGCAGTTTTTGGTCTTCTCCATTAACATTAGCTTAATGTGCAGCGTACAGATATTAGTAGGTGATAACGCTTCTTTGGATGCCATATTTTAAGCACCACTCGCTGATTCTTGCATGTCAATATACTCTAAACAGCATGGAAATAGGCCAGGCCAGGATTTTCTTCCATAAAGTAGGCAACCCTGATCATGTCCAAATGAAAGTGTGAACTAACCTGACAGTTAACAAACTCACCTGAGCACACAACACCAGCATCTTTTCCATGGTAGCAGGAATATGATCCCCAAGGGATTGCTGCACATTGACTGAGAGAGGATTCTTCCCCTGTGCATAGGACTTCATTCTGCCAGATGGGGCCAGTTCCTCTTCCAAAACGTGCTCCACCTGGGGCAAGTCTTGCCTCTCCACAGTCCAGTTGGCGGCATACCACTCTGGCTTCCTCCATGCCCCAGCCGACATCACAAGCAGCGCTCCACTCACCATTAACAAGCAATTCAACCCTTCCACTGCAGCGACAGGGACCATTCACCAGCCTAATCTTGCCTGACTCTGAGAATGGGCTTTCAATATTTGAGGTCCAAACTGCACCTAGGTAAAATAAAAGGTCAAAGTGAATTTATTTTAAAGAGCTCCAAAGGCAGTAAAGGGATAATTCAAGTCCAACACTACAGTGACTTGAACTGTTCACCAGCCCGATTTCAACTTGTCATGAAAAACTACACATATCTAGTCCAGCACCTACAGTGGGCAACCAGATGCCTATGGGAAGCCCACTAACAGGACATGAATACACTAGCACACTTCTGCTCATGTTCCCTAGCAACTTGCATTTAGAGGCATACTGCTTCAGATACTGCAATGGATTATATCCAGATTTAGTATTAGTTAGAGTAGACCCATTGATTTTGATTTGACTCTTCTAAGTATAACTACATCTGGATCCATTCTCATATATCCATCATCATAAACATATAATCATCATGAATACTAACCACTGATAGACTTATCCTGTATAAAACCACCAGGAGAGTCTTCTTTTCTGGAATAGTTTCCTTGGCATTGTTCATTAAGAATGTTGGTGTCTTGGACTTAGTGGTACATTTCCTGACCTGTGGTATATATTCTAGCTGAACTTCTGTTATTGTGGTTTTGAGTAACACCTAAGCATTCTGGAGAGATAACCCTCTTGACTTCCCCTTTCAACTTTCTTTTTCTTTTCTTTTTTTACCAATCCCTTCTATTTTTAGAGGCTTCCACTTTTGAAGTCAAATGTTACTGTGTTGGACTTTGCAAATCGTATTCCACTTACATAAAAAGTAACTTTGATAGTGTTGTAGTCACAGTTTCCACTTAGTTGAACAAGACTCATGTCTTGCTCTAGGTCCTGGTCACCACTATGGATCAAGCCCAGGGTCACCTCCCCTCTGGTTGGTTCCATGACTAACTGTTCTAGTGATAGTCATTAAGGGTATCTAGAAATGTTACATCTTTGTGGAGACCAGAACATACATTTATCCAGTCTATATAAGGGAGATTGAATTCAGCCATTATTATAACACTATCTCCTTTGGATGCCTCCTTGATTTCATTCTCATGATCAAGATCACCCTGGACATTTGGTCAGGGGGATGATAGCATGTCCCCAGTACTAAATTACTTTTGGGCCCTGGCATTAACACCCACAGCTATTTGGTCTGTCCTTTTTGAATTTTCTAGTTTATTTGACACTATGTTCTATTTGCCACACAGAGTGACACCATACCAAATACAACCTTTCCTATCCTTCCTATAAAATTCTTATCTGGGGATGACCATCTCCCACTGGATCTATCCGTCCCACTAGGTTTCTGTTATGACCACTATATGTTCTACTTTAAAACCAAGCACTCCAGCTCCCCCATCTTGGCTCAGAGGCTTCTAGCATTAGTATGGAAACACCTATACATGGTGTTCCTTTCTGAATGTCTCTATCACATGCATTATCCTCTGTGGTCCTTTGGCCTCTTCGGTGGGTTATCATGCTCAACTCTGTGCTCATGCCCTATTTCTACCCTGTCGTCAATTGGGCAACCATAACCATTTCACACTCATTCCCTAGGGATTATTCTTCCCACTGGAAGAAATTTCTTTTTTACCCTGAAAGTGAATGGCGTAATTACTCCATTTCTTGCATAGGAATGAAAAGCTGCACTGCAGCTGAAAAACAACTGTGGAGGGCAGGGGAGCCTATTCCCAGTCAAGGACCCTTGGGGAAAACAGCCTTCCCCCCCCCCTTCAGACCCTTTCTCCAGTCATTTCTGGGCAGTGCAGCTCCCCTTCCATACAAATGAATGGCAAAATCTCATGGTTTACTTGCATAGGGGAAAATGCTCTGTGTTCTCTCTCTCTCTCTCTCTCTGTGTGTGTGTGTGTGTGAGAGAGAGAGAGAGAGAGAGAGAGAGAGGGGAGGGGGGGAGAATACACACACAGAAAGACAGAATGGTGCTGTCCCCCAACATTTTGTGACTAGCCATAGTCCACAGCAGCCATTTTATGGCTGCACCCACAATACTTATTTAAAATGCCAAATCTGCTCACAGGAACCTTGATGTAAATGTAGAGACTACTGAGTTAGATTAACCTATGGTCTTACCCAACATAAGGCAGTTTTCTGTAGGGATGGTGTGGGCACTGGATTAAGTCCAGGAATCCGGCAGAACCACCCACCCTGCCACACCACTGAGCCCCACTCGCCGAGCCCCAGCCCCTGCTCTCCCCTTGCCCATGCTCAGCAAATGGCCTGCACTCACCCCAGCGGCCTTGTTGAGCTTCGTGGTCGCCATTTTTTGAGAAATAAAATGGCAATCGCAAAAATGCGCATATTTGCGCACATGCGAAAATGTGCATTCGAGAAAATGCACATATTCACATATGTTCAAATATGTGCATTTTGTGAATGCACATATTCACGTATGCATGAAAATGAACATTTAAAAAAATATGCATTTTTGGACACACACACAAATATGCACCTTCACAAAAATGCGCATTTTTGTGATCGCTATTTTATTTGTCAAAAAAAGGCAACCACGGAGCTCGGTGCGGCCGCTTGGGTGAGTGCCGGCTGCTCGCTGAGCATGGGAGGAGCTCAAGTGTGGTCTGGGGACTAGCAACCAGGGGCAGTGGCTAGGCGGGCGTCAGGAGAACCTGGATGGGGGTGAGTTCACACAACCCTAGTTTCCTGTGCTTATATTGATTCATATCTACTGCCAAAGCAAAATCCCATCTATCGCAATAATTCTGGGCTGCGGTCTTGGTTGATTGTAGAAAAAAAATCAGCTATGTGAACTATGAAGTGGCAAAATGCCCTTTTCAATCTGTATTTTAAATCGCTGCATTGCTGCTAGGTTTTATTCTGGTTGTACTGTTATATTGTGGGTTTAAGCTTTCATACTGTATATTGTTTCGTGCTGCACTTTGTGGAGTAAAGCTTTGTGGTTTTAATTTTTGTGAACTGCCCAGAGAGCTTCAGCTATTGGGCAGTATAGAAATATATATATATATACACACACACACACATCCATTATAGGGGAAGTAGTGCATGAGATAAATTATACAAGTGGTCTAATTCTTCTACAACGTAACATTTATCATTACCTGACAGAAGCGATTTTAAAGAGTTCTGTAGCCATTCTTCCTCAGTATGTGAGACTGATGTATCTCTAGATAGGGCTTCAGATAAATGAATGGAAATTAGTGATTTCATCATAATTCACAAAAAATTCCCTAACCCCAAATATATTTCAGTGGTACACCGTATGTCTGACTGTTGAACATCTGCCTTTGTAATATAAGCTTTGTTG
This sequence comes from Heloderma suspectum, assembly GCF_057233095.1. NCBI lineage: Eukaryota > Metazoa > Chordata > Lepidosauria > Squamata > Helodermatidae > Heloderma > Heloderma suspectum. The sequence continues at coordinate 85,739,739 of NC_139463.1, read as the reverse complement.
CCACAGCAGTATAACATATACAAGTACATATGAAGGCAGAAGCTCAACAGGCAGAGTTCCAACCCTCCCAACTCCAGAAGGATAGCTAACGGAATGGATTACAGGCTAAAAAGAATCAAGATGCTCCTTTCATTTTTTCACAGTCTACCATTCCACTAATATATGCTCAGGAACCTTGCAAGTATTAGCCAGAGTACTAATGCACCAGCCCTGCAGTATTTTCACCTTACAAAAGTGTAGCCATGAGCATAAGCTCTTTTGGCCCCAATGGGCTGCCAGACAGTTTTCTGAGGAAGAGGTTTTTTTGTGAGGCATCATTTCTAAGGCAGGGTGGAAGATTGGAGAGAGGAAAGAGACTGGGCAGACCACAGGGGGAGTGAATAAAAAGCACCAACTAGTGAAAACATCAGAGGAGAGAACAGCAGTAACACCATTCTTTTTAAACAGTGGGACGTGGGTTCCAATAAACACACCACTTATCATAATTACAGGACTTTTGGTAATTATGTATGTACAGTAGGTTCCTAGGTAATGCTGGCATTTGAGAGAAACACCTCTTGCATAGATATGCTGATGGGAAATCTTGTAATGCCACTGGCTGGTTTTAGGGTCAAATGATGAAATGAGGATGGGACTTGTCCTCTTGTGGCAATATATACAACCTCAGGGAGCTGGTCCTTACAAACATATGTCTCCTGATGCAGAAAATATCAGCTGCCACTGTAATACTTATGGCAGATCCAGTCCCTGGTCCAGACCAGAATTCAGAATGCCCTGAGATAAGGTCAGACTAGCCCACCTCACAACTACTTGTAATGGTCCTCTCCAAGAGATGAAATGTTCATCCACTGATTTCACTTTATCAAGTGCTGCTAATAGCACAGGAATACACCAGGCCAATGTTTTCTCTAGCCAGTTGATAAGCACGATAATGACAAAAGTAAAGTACAAATCAACCTGCCATTGATGAACTTACATGAGCACACAACACCAGCATCTTCTGTGTGATCACAATTATGTTTTCCCCAATCCATTGCCTTGCATTGATTGAGTGCTGGTTCTGTCCCTGTGCAGTAGATGCCATCCAGCCAGATGGGACCAGTTCCACTTCCAAAATATGCTGCATGTGGTGCTGATTTTGCAACACCACAGCCCAGCTGCTGGCATACAACTCTGGCATCCCGGATATCCCAATCATCATCACAGACACTGCCCCACTCTCCGTGATGGAACACTTCAACTCTTCCACTGCAGCGACTGGAACCATTCATCAGCCTGATCTCAACTCGGCCTGTGTCTGGGGTCAAACACACATCTAGGTAAAATACATTTGAAATAGTTTTTAGCAGATAGGAGAAGGATTGTTGCTTCTGTGGATAATCAATTGCAAATGGCAGTTCTGTCATGCGGATTTCAAATATATTCATGTATATTTTCATGAGCATTTTGTAAAATGTACACATCAATTGTATGCAGTTCCGGGGATATGCTTTTTCTCCCACTGGCAAAAGCTTTATTTGTGCACATTTTTCAAACCAGTGCATTTTTCATGCACATTTTTCAAATGTACTCATTTTTCAAAAGTATTATTTTTGTTGCGTGAATCTGAATCACACCACAAGATTGGGAATGCACAGACTACAGATTGCAGATTGTGATCGGGTCTGTGTTTGGTTAAGGGAGCTGCAGATTGGATCAATTTTGGTCAAAAAAACTGAAAGGACTTTCTCATGCATCTATATGCAGAAGGTGATGTGTTTTTGCTCTCCAGCATTTAAAGGAGAATTTAGGAAATTGTGGGAGAAGTTGGTTGAAATGCTGGGGAACTACTGTTAATTAGAGTAGACACGACTGGGCTAGATGGACCAATGATCTGAAATGTGTCTGTGTCTGAGGTCAAAACCACATCTAGGTAAAATCCATTTAAAATAGTGGTTAGCAGGCAGGAGAAGGAGTGTGTCTTCTGTGGATTATCATCTGCAAAGAAGCCTCCACTAATGCCAATGAAGCCTTTCATCCCAATACAAATAACCGGTTTTGGTGGAGCGTGTCTTATAAATTCATGTATATTTTCATTTGCATTTTGCAAAATGTATACATCACGTCTGTGCAATTTAGAAGGTATGCATTTTCTCCCTTTGACAAAAGCCTGTTTGTGTAAAATTTTCAAATCTATGCATTTTTCCATGCACATCTTTTCAAATGTACTCATTCTTCAAAGGCATTCTTCGTTTTTTTGTGAGAATCACACCACAAACTCGGAATATACAGGCTTCAGATTGCACATTGTGATCGGATCTCCATTTGGTTCTGGGAGCTGCAAACTGGATCAATTCTAGTCAAAAACAAACTGAAAGGAATTTCTCACCCATCCCTATGCAGAAGGTCACACGTTCCCTCTCCAGCTACTTCAGCAGAATTTGGGAAACTGGGAGAGAATTTAGCTCAAACGCTGGAAAGCTACTGAAACTTTGAGTAGACACTACTGGGACAGAAGGAACACTGATCAGAATGTCCCATGCAGGGGAAGGTGCTGTTAAGTAGAAATTTGTCATTTCAATTATACTTTCCCTTAGAATTTGCTTCTCCAATGTGATTTTGCCTATTCCTGCGTTACTGGAACTGGACATTGCTTTGGAAATGAAATGGGTGAACAGATTTCTGTTTTTAGTGAATTTAATCACTCTCTAGGATGTGTTCTATAGTTCCATATCTCCAGCCACAGCAAATTCCCATCCATCCATCCATCCATCCATCCATCCATTGTGAGTTTGTGTCTTTGTTGACAGCAGGAAAATTAAATCCTGTGTGTAATGGCACTGCAAACCCCCCAAATCTTTTAAAATCTAATGTTCCACATTACCTGAGGTATGGCTTTCTGAACTGTCAATCAGTACCCATTCTTCTACAGTGGGCGAGGTTGTGGTGTCATCAGGGATGGCTTAAAATATGAATGATAATAAGATATTATTTTTATGTTGAGCAAAAGCTCTCACCCATACAGTGACATTTAGTGTCTGTAGGATCTTTGTGATGTTCCTTGTACAAAAAGAAGCTGCTGCTGATGAAGTAGTAGGGACAGCTGCAGGAGATACATATGAGGAGAAAATTTATTTGTTTGTTTGTTTATTTATTTTAATTTCTATGCCACCCAATAACTGAAGCTCTCTGGGCGGTTCACAAAAATTAAAACCAAATGGCACACAATAAAACAATTTAAAATATATAGAACATTAAAACCACAATAATACAACCAGAATAAAACCTAGCAGCAGCGCAGGAATTTAAAATACAGATTTAAAATGGCAAAGCTAAAAGTCTAGGAGCTAAAATGCCTGGGAAAATATAAAGGTCTTCACCTTGCGCTGAAAGGAATACAATGTAGGTGCCAGGCGAACCTCACTAGGGAGCTCATTCCACAGCTGGGGTGCCACAGCAGAAAAAGCTCTCCTCCTAGTAGCCACCCGCCTGCCTCACTTTCTTTGGCAGGGGCTCACAGAGAAGGGCTGCTGAGGATGATCTTAAGGTCCAGGCAGGCACATATGGGAGGAGGCGATCCTTCAGATAACCTGGCCCCAAGCTGTTAAGGTCTTTGAATGTTAATACCAGCACTTTGAATCGGGCCCGGAAATGGACTGGCAGCCCGTGCAGCTGAAAAAGTACTGGTGTAATATGAGCTCGCTGGCCAGTCCCTGTTAACAATCTTGCTGCCCTATTTTGGACCAGCTGAAGTTTCCGGACCATTTTCAAAGGCAGCCCCACATATAACACATTGCAGTAATCCAGACGAGAAGTTATCAGAGCATGGATAACTGTAGCTAGGCTGTCTCTGTCCAGATAAGGGCATAGCTGGTATACCAGCCTAAGCTGATAAAAAGTGCTCCATGCCACTGAGTTAACCTGTGCCTCAAATGACAGTTCTGGATCCAAGAGCATCCCCAAACTACAAACGTGATCCTTTAGGGGGAGTGCAACCCCCTCCAGAACAGTTTGAATATCACCTAGCTGGGCAGATGAACCACCCACTAACAGTACCTCCATCTTGTCTGGATTGAGTTTCAGTTTATTGGCCCTCATCCAGTCCATTACTGTGCCCAGGCACTGATTCAGAACAGCCTTCCTCACCTGGGTTTGATGAGAAAGACAGGCAGAGCTGGGTGTCATCCGCATATTGATGGCACCTCAGCCCACACACCTCCAGATAACCTCCCCTAGCAGTTTCATGTAGATGTTAAACAGCATGGGAGATGAAATAGAGCCCTGTGGAACCCCATGGCACAAGTGCCATGGCACAGAGCAATAATCCCCCAGCACCACCTTCTGGAATCGGCCATCCAAGCAGGAGCGGAACTACTGCAGTGCCTCCAACTCCCAACCCAGACAACCTATCCAGAAGGATACCATGGTCAATGGTATCGAAAGCTGCTGAGAGGTCCAGGAGAATCAACAGGGTCATACTCCCCCGTCCTTCTCCCGGCAGAGGTCATCCCACAGGGTGACCAAGGCAGTTTCCATTCCAAAACCAGGCCTGAAGCCTGACTGAAATGGATCTAGATAATCCGTTTCATTCAACAGTGCCTAGAACTGTACTGAAACCACCCCCTCAAGCACCTTGCCGAGGAAGGGGATGTTGGCCACTGGCCTATAATTGTTAACATCCTCCAGGTCTAGGTTAGGCTTTTTCAGAAGTGGTCTAATTACTGCCTCTTTTGAAGTGGCAGGCAGCACTCCCTCTCTCAAGGAGGAATTTACAACCTCCTGGACCCAACCGGACATCCCCTCCTTGTTTGATTTAATAAGCCATGAAGGGCAAGGGTCAAGCACACAAGTGGTTGCTCGGACTTGGCCAAACACCTCAGGCCTCAGTAACTGAAACTCATCCAATAAAACTGGACCAGACGGTGCTCTCAACACCTCTACCAATGGAACTACACTAATCGTGGTGTCCAATTCATGACGAATCTGAGTGACTTTATCTTCAAAGTGCCTTGCAAACTCATCACAGCGTGCCACCAAGGGTTCTGCCATCTCCCTCCCTGGCCCAGAATGTAACAGGCCATGAACCTCTCAGGAAATCTCTGCTGGATGACACTGAGAAGATGCAATACTGGTGGAAAAGAACTGTCTCTTTGCCACCCTCACCGCCACAGAGTAGGCTCAATAGTGAGCTCTTACCTGTGTTCGGTCAGACTCAGCACGAGTTTTCCTCCACCTGCGTTCTAGCCGTCTCCCCTCTTGCTTCATTGTCCTCAGCTCAGGTGTATACCAAGGAGCTGGCTGGGCTCTGCTCAGACGGAGAGGGCACTTGGGCGCGTTTGTGTCAACTGCCCGAGTCATCTCTGCATTCCACAGAGCGACCTGGGCTTCGACAGGAGCACCAGCCATACCAGCAGGAAAATCCCCCAGAGCCCTCTGGAATTCATCGGAATCCATTAGCCTCCGGGGGCAGGCCATTTTAATAGGTCTCCCACCCTTGCAGAGGGGGAAGGCTGCCAGGAGTCTAAACCTCAACAGGAAGTGATCTGACCATGACAAAGGGACAGATGTTAATTCCTCCACTTTCAGATAACCATCCTCCTGCCCAGTTGAGAAAACCAGATCAAGCATGTGTCCTTTTATATGCATTGGGCCAATGACATTTTGGGACAGCCCCATCGTTGTCATGGCGGCCATGAAGTCCTGAGCCGCCCCGGATACAGCAGCCTCGGTATGGAAGTTGAGATCCCCCAGGACCATCATCCTGGGGGTCCTCAACACCAAGTCCGAGACCACCTCCGTCAGTTCAGGCAAGGAGTCTGATGGGCAGCGGGGTGGGCGGTACACCAACAGAATCCCTAATCTGTCCTGGATACCCAGCACAAGGTACAAACACTCAAGATCTGCACTCAAATAAGCAGGAAGCCTAGAGAGGGAGATTGAATTCCTATAGACCACGGCAACCCCCCGTGTTGGTGCTGCACTGAGTACGCAGGAGGGCACAGCTGGGAGAGAGTGACCCCTCCCAGTTCCCAGTAATACATACCAGGTCAGCCCCCTCATCCACAATCAAATCATGGATGAGTAGAGATGGACGAAAGGGACTTACCTGGTCCCGCAGCTTGCTTCGCGGTAGGGGGGAGGCGCTTCGTTTCTCCCCCCGAAGTTCAGGCGAGGGGGGGAGGTGCCCCGCCTCGCCCGGCCGAAATTCAGGCCAGGGGGGAGGCGCCCCATCCCTCACCGCCGAAATTCAGGCTGGGGAGGAGCGCCCCGTCTACCCGGCCGCAAAAAAAAAAGTAAAGTAAAAACAAACACACACACACCCGTGATAGGCTACGTAATGATTTACGTAGCCTATCACGGCTAGATTTCCAAAGTCAGCCTTGATAGGCTACGTAAATCGTCACATAGCCTATCATGGGTGACTTTGAAAAAAAAGAAAAAAAAAGTTCATATGCAAGTGGCGGCGCCCATGGGGCGCCGCCATTTGCATTCCTTAGTTTGGCACGTCTAGTCTACGTAAAGATTTGTGTAGACTATAGTGAAAATAAGGGAACGCTATTTGCATACACACTTTTTTTTCCCCAAAGTCACCCGTGATAGGCTACGTGACGATTTACGTAGCCTATCATGGCTGACTTTGGAAATCTAGCCGTGATAGGCTATGTAAATCGTTACATAGCCTATCATGGGTGTGTTTGTTTGGTTTTTTTACTTTCCTTTTTTATTTTGAAATGGCGGCGGCGGCAGCTGGTCAGAAGACCGGCTGCCGCCACCGCCTCTACCAAAACGCCGCTGGGACCCGCCGCCAAGAGGGACATTCGCACGAGGTAAGTCCCATCCCGGGGGGGGCGGGGGGCCGGCGGAGAATTTCACCACCAATTTCGGGGGGCTGAATGCGTTGGCATTCGGCCTCCCGGAGATTCGTGGAGAAATTCTCCGCCATCCCTTTATTTTGGGCTGACCTGGCATTCAGCAGCAGTACCACCAGACTAGGGATGTACGAATCCCTTACCTGGTTCCGGTCGGAGCATCCACTGGGCGGGGGAGGCAATCCATTCCTCCTCCCGCAATCCTTGACGGGGGGGAGGCGATCTGGTCCTCCCCCCCGGAGTCCTGCCTGGTCAGCTCCACTCCATGGCCATGCCGCAGAGCCACCAGCCAGGCCAATCTGCAGCATAGCCTCCAGCTGCTGCCGGGGTGGTGCGGACGCAAATGGCGTCCCGTTGCGTCCCTACAGTATCCCATGATAGGCTACATAAATATTTATGTAGCCTATCACAGCTAAAGCAGGGACGCAAATGGCTTTGCCATTTCTCTTTTCTGTGATAGGCTACATAAATACTTACGTAGCCTATCACGGCTGCCTGCAAGCACGCAAATGGCGGCTGCTACGACGGCTGCCATTTCCTGCTGCAGCAGCCCGGCAGCGGCTGGCCGGGAGACCAGCCGGAGCTGCTGCCACCGCATCCACCCCAGGTAAGCTCTGTCCCGGAGGGATTCTGCGGGGGGGGGGCAGGGGGCGGGAGGCCGTTCCGCCACAGATTCTGGGGCGGATTTTTTAGAATCCGGCCTCACTGGAGTCTGTGGCGGAATTCTCTGACATCTCTACACCAGACCCAAGGGCAGACTGGTAAGGTCGCCAGGAACCATCATGTTGGGGGAAGAACCAGAAGATGGGACAGCTGTAAAGTGTCTAGCCCCTCCTCTCCTCAGCTGTCCTGTTAATCCCCCAATGCCATACCTCCCCCTGCCCGTGACCACAGTTATGGTGGCACCTCCATGACCCCCTGAGTTGCTCAATAGTCCTCCCAGGCACTTATTAAAATGTTAAGATATAAAATATACTACAATATAAAAGAATATAAAAGATAAAAGAGATAAAAGAGAACAGCAGCTAAGAAGGAGCAGATAAAATCTCTGTTTGCCCCTTTCTCCCTGGTCTTTAAAGCTGCTGCCCTCTGCTGCTGCTATTTGCTGCTGGTATCTGTGGCTGCTGGTGTCTCTGGAGAGGTGGTGGGTGGGTCTTCATGTGCTGCTCCATTCGTCTCCAAGTGCGACGCTAAGTGCGCACTTAGCGTCACACTTGGTGCGACGCCGAGGTGCTGCCTCTGGCAGCCCCGCCTTAAGTGCCTGTTTGCCAGGGGCAGAAACAGGCTCAGGGTCCACCTGGTGCAGCTGGCTGGTCCTCTTTCCCCACAAGCTCCTTCCCGAACAGCCTCTGGCAGCCCCACCTTCCCACTGAAGAGAGCACAGAGCTCATTTAACAGCATCATGGCCATACTCCTCTAACACCTTTGCATTAACACAACATTCTGAGCAGATCCATGCCTTGTGAGACCAATTAGTGCTTGCTGAGTGGCTTGTCATGACATGTTTGCAAGAAACTGCAGATAAAATCACTCATGTCTGCTTCAACTGAACTCTCCCTCTACCTTAGTAGTGTCCCCCATCTAGTAACTGTGCATGTGGTTTCTTTTTCCTTGGTACAGAACTTGGCATTTATTCCTTATTACCTGAGGTGTGGATTTCTGAAGTGGTCTGTAACCATCCTTCCACAGTGGGCAAGGCTGCCATGTTGGTAGGAGTGGCTTCAAATAAATTAATGGAAAATAGTGGTTTTTTTCATATTCAATAAAAGCTCCTAACCATAGTGACATTTAATGTCCATAAGACAACTCAACTGCTAGAAGGACAACAAAATAATGAGGATGTGAATGAACGCATTGTTGATCAACTTACATGTGCACACAATGGCAGCATCTTCTCCATGATTGCAGTTATGTTCTCCCCAAGAGCTTTCTGGGCATTGACTGAGTGCTGGTTCTGTACCTGTGCACTGGACTTCATTGAACCAGATGGGACCAGCTCCCCTTCCAAATTGTGGTTTTCTTGGGGCTGATCTTTCAACACTGCAGCCAAGCTGCAGGCATACAACTCTGGCATCCCTTATATCCCATTGATCATCACTAAAGGGGGCTGTTCACCACCACCACTGCCACCCACAGACTCTTGCAACATCTCTAGTAGTTACTGAAGATAATCTCTCTCTAGGATGTGTTCTATAGCTCTATATCTCCAGGTGTAGCTAATTCCCATCTGTCCATCTATTATATATTTATGTATTTGTCGACAGCAAGAAAATTGAATTATGTGAGTAATGGCACTGCAAACCCCCAACTCTTCTAAAATCTAATATTCCACATTACCTGAGGTATGGCTTTGTGAAAGGTCGTTCAGTACCCATTCTTCTACAGTGGATGAGGTTGCTGTGTCATCAGGGATGGCTTCAAATATGAATGATAATTAGAGGTTATTTTTATGTTGAGCAAAAGCTCTCACCCATACAATGACATTTAGTGTCTATATGATCTCTGTGATGTTCCTTGTACAAAAGGAAGCTGATGGTGATGAAGTAGCAGGGATGGCAGCAGGAGAAACATATGAGGAGAAATCCCACTGAAGAGAGCACAGAGCTCATTTAAGGGCAACATGGCCATACTCCTCTAACACCTTTGCATTAACACAACATTATGAGCTGATCTATGCCTTGCGAGACAGATTAGCGCTTGCCGAGTTGCTCATCATGTCATAAGTGCAAGAAACTGCAGATAAAATCATTCTCGTCTGCTTCAGCTGAACTCTCCCTCTACCTGAGTTGAAGTGCAATCCCATGAGACCCCGAGGCCCTGTTTTATTCTGATTTTCAGTTACTGTGATCTAACATATGGATTAGATCTTTCAGCTATTGACTATATCCTCCTCTGTCCTGAACAGAATTTCCTGAGAATAGGTGATGTTGTATGGTGGACTCAGGGGGGCTGGTTGAATGTGCTGGGGAAATGGGCTGTGGGGGGTAGTGATACTTGGATTTAATCTATAGCTCCATATCTCCAGCCATGGCAAGGTTCCATCCATCCATTTTTTTCTGAATTTATGCCTTTGTTGACTGCAGAAAAACTAAAGTGTGGGAGTAATGGAATTACAAAAACCCGGATTTTGCAAGTTGTCTGACTCTCATACAATACAATATTCCTTATTACCTGAGGTGTGAAGTTCTGAAATGGTCTGTAGCCATCCTTCCACAGTGGGCAAGGCTGCCATGTTGGGAGGAGCTGCTTCAAATCAAAGAGTGGAAAATAGTGATTTTTTTCCCCACATTCAACAAAAGCTCCTAATCATAGTGACATTTAGTGTACATAAAATAACTCAACTGCTAGAAAGACAAAGATGGGAAAAGGATTGTGTCTTCTGTGGATGACCATTTGCAAAGATGCCTCCACAAATGCCAATGGACTGGAGTCTTTCATCCCAGTGCAAAGAGCAGGATTTTTGGAAGGATTTCCTCACATATTAATGTTTCTTTTCACATGCATTTTGCAAAATGTACACATCAATTGTGAGCATTTTTTGAATGTTTGCATTTTCTCGCTTTGACAAAAGCCTATTCATGTAAAATTTTCAAACCTATGCACTTTTTCATAAACACATTTTCAAATGAACTCATTTTTCAAAGGCTTTTTTTTGTTTTTGACATGAATCACAGTGCAAGTACATTAATGCACAGTGCATAAAACTGAATCCTACGGGGAAGGGAGACGTAAAGTTGGGGGTAACAATGGATGTAGGCTCATGCACTGCAATGGAGGGAACAGCTCTAATAGTGCCCAGTAATAGCCTTCAGACACATGTAGGAAGGAAGCCAGACTATGAAGCACATGGTCTTCGATGTCTATATACTAATGCCCAGAGTCTGGGAAACAAACAGAACGAACTTGAACTCTTAATACAAGAGGGAAATTATGACTTGATAGTATAACTGAGACTTGGTGGGATGACTCTCATGACTGGAATACAGCAATTGAAAGATATAACTTCTTCAAAAAGAACAGGAGGAACAGAAAGGGAGATGGGGTTGCGCTGTATGTGAAAAATACATATCTAGGGATGTACGAAACTCACTTACCTTTTCGCAGATGTGATTTGCGGTGGGGCGGGAGGTGCTCTGCCCCTCCCCCCGGAATCCTCGACGGGGGGGGGAGGCGATCCAGTCCTCCTCCCCAGAATCCTGCCTGGCCGGCTCTGCTCTGTGGCGGCTCCACGGAGCAGCCGGCCAGGGCCGTCCGCAGCCGGACTTCTGGCTGTGGACAGGCTGCTGCGGACGCAAATGGTGGCCGCTGTAGCGGCCGCCATTTGCGTCCAGCCAGGCTGCCGTGATAGGCTACGTAAGTATTTACGTAGCCTATCATGGCAGGCCAAAAAACAAAACAAAACAGCATACGCAAATGGCGGCGGCTACGACGACCGCCATTTGCGTTCCCTATTTTTCGCCATTTTAGCCTATGTAAATACGTATGCTATTACAGTGAAAAAAAGAAATGCAAATAGCTCCCACTACGCTATTTGCATTCCCTTTTTTTCACTGTAATAGCTTACATAAATATTTACATAGGCTAAAATAGTGAAAAAAAGGGAACGCAAATGGCGGCCACCATAGCCACCGCCATTTGCATACGCTGTTTTTTTTTTTGCTTGCCGTGATAGGCTACGTAAATACTTACGTAGCCTATCACAGCAAACAGCAGACGCAAATGGCGGCTGCAGCAGCCGGTTGAAAAACCAGCCGCCACCACCGCTGGAGCTGCCGCCAGAGCCGCTGCTGCCGGAACATCCGCCCCAGGTAATCTTCGTCCCAGGGTGGAATCCACGGGGGGTGGGAGGCCGTTCCGCCATGGGTTTCGGGGCCTCACTTAAATCCGTGGCGGAATTGTCTGCCATCCCTATAGTATCTCTGCACAGAAATACAAGAGGATGAGCTTGGTAGCCCCATCGAGAGCATTTGGATAAAAATACATGGAGCAAAGAATAAAAGGAACCTGGTGGTCGGAGTCTACTACCAGCCACCCAATCAAGGAGAAGACGAGGATGAAATTTTGAAAAGCAAATAGCCAATGTTTTAAGGAAGCATGATGTAGTAGTAGGGATGGCGGAGAATTCCGCCACAGATTTCAGTGAGGCCGAATGCCAGTGCATTCAGCCCCCCGAAATCCATGGCAGAACGGCCTGCCCCCCGGCCCCCCGTGGATCCCCCCCCGGGACGAGACTTACCTGGGGCGGATGTTCCGGACGGCGGCGGCTCCAGCGGCGGCTTTGGTGGTGGCGGCGGCGGCAGCTGGTCTTCCAACCGGCTGCCGCCACCACCATTTGCAATCTGGTCTTTTTCTTTTTTTTACCCAGACGTGATAGGCTATGTAGCCTATCACTTCTGGGTAAAAAAAAAATTAAAAAAATGGCGTACGCAAATGGCGGCAGCTACGGCAGCCGCCATTTACGTTCCTTATTTTTCACCATTTTAGTCTACATAAATATTTACGTAGACTATTACGACGAATCAAAAAGGAACGCAAATAGTGTCCACTATGCTATTTGTGTTCCCCTTTATTTTCGCCGTAATAGTCTACGTAAATATTTACGTAGACTAAAATGGCGAAAAATAAGGAACGCAAATGGCGGCCGCCGTTGTTGTTGTTGTCCAGTCGTTCAGTCATGTCCGACTCTTCGTGACCCCATGGACCATAGCACGCCAGGCCTTCGTGGCCTGCGCTCTCTCCCGGAGTGTGCTCAAGTCCATATTCATTGCATCGGTGATGCTATCTAGCCATCTCATCCTCTGCCGTCACCTTCTCCTTTTGCCTTCAATCTTTCCCAGCATCAGTGACTTTTCCAGGGAGTTTTCTCTTCGCATTAGGTGGCCAAAATATTTGAGCTTCAGCTTCAGTATCTGTCCTTCCAATGAGCACTCAGGGTTGATTTCCTTTAGGATGGACTGATTTGACCGCCTTGCAGTCCAGGGGACTCGTAAGAGTCTTCTCCAGCACCACAGTTCGAAAGCATCAATTCTTCGGCGCTCAGCCTTCCTTATAGTCCAGCTCTCACAGCCATACGTTACTACTGGGAAAACCATAGCTTTGATTAGACGGACCTTTGTCAGCAAGGTGATGTCTCTGCTTCTTACTATGCTGTCTAGGTTTGCCATAGCTTTCCTCCCAAGGAGCAAGCGTCTTTTAATTGCATGGCTACAGTCACCATCTGCGGTGATCTTGGAGCCCAAGAAAATAAAATCTGTCACTGCTTCCATTTATTCTGCTTCTATATGCCAGGAAGTGATGGGGCCAGATGCCATGATCTTCGTTTTTTTAATGTTGAGTTTCAAACCAGCTTTTGTACTCTCCACTTTCACCCTCTACAAGAGGCTCTTTATATCCTCTTCGCTTTCTGCCATTAGGGTAGTATCGTCTGCGTATCTGAGGTTGTTGATAATTCTCCCAGCAATCTTAATTCCGACCTGTGATTCATCCAACCCGGCGTTTCTCATGATGTACTCTGCATATAAGTTAAATAAGCAGGGCGACAATATGCAGCCTTGTTGTACTCCTTTCCCAATTTTGAACCAATCGGTTGTTCCATGTCCGGTTCTTACTGTTGCTTCTTGACCCTCATACAGGTTTCTCAGGAGACAGGTAAGGTGGTCTGGTACTCCCATCTCTTTAAGAATTTGCCACAGTTTGTTGTGATCCACACAATCAAAGGCTTTAACATAGTCAATGAAGCAGAAGTAGACGTTTTTCTGGAATTCTCTTGCTTTCTCCATGATCCAGTGAATGTTGGCGATTTGATCTCTAGTTCCTCTGCCTCTTCGAAACCCAGCTTGTACTTCCGGTAGTTCTCAGTTCACATAGTGCTGAAGCCTAGCTTGTAGGATTTTGAGCATAACCTTGCTGGCATGTGAAATGAGCACAATTGTATGGTAGTTTGAACACTCTTTGCCATTGCCCTTCTTTGGAATTGGAATGTAAACTGACCTTTTCCAGTCTTGTGGCCATTGTTGAGTGTTCCAAAGTTGTTGGCATATTGAGTGCAACACTTTAACAGCATCATCTTTTAGGATCTTAAATAGCTCAGCTGGAATACTGTCATCTCCACTAGCTTTGTTGTTAGTAATGCTTCCTAAGCCGTAGCCGCCATTTGCATACGCGTTTTTTTCTTTTTACTTTGCTGTGATAGGCTACGTAAATATTTGCGTAACCTATCATGGTTAAATACAGGGACACAAACGGTGGCGGCTACGGTAGCCGCCATTTGTGTCCCTGCTGCCCAGCCGGAGCCAGCCGGGCAGGACTCCAGGAGGAGGGATGGAGCGCCTCCCCCCTGTCGAGGATTCTGGGGGGGGGACGGAGCGCCTCCCCCCCATCGCGAAGCAGATCCACGAAACAGTAAGTGACTTTCGTACATCCCTATTTAATAGTAATGGGGGACTTCAATTTGCCTGATACTTGTTGGGAGACAAATTCTGCAAAACATGCCCCCTCCAGGAAATTCCTGACGTGTGGCGGATAACTTCCTCCTACAGAAAGTAGAGGAAGGAACTAGAGGATTGGCTATCTTTGACTTGATCGTAACCAACAGAGATGACTTAATGGATAAAGTAGCAGTTACAGGAACTCTGGGGGAAAGCGACCATGTTGTACTTGAGTTCTTGGTTCTAAGGGAAGCAAAAGCCGAGTGTAGTCAAATGTGTACACTGGATTTGAGGAAAGCTGATTTTAATAAACTCAGAGCAATGATCAGTAATGCCCCATGGCAAGCGACTCTAATGAGAAAAAGAGTCCAAGGTGGGTGGGAGCTTTTAAAAAAGGAAATTCTCAAGGCACAATCACAAACAATTCCAACAAGAAGCAAAGGTGGAAGACAACAGAAGAAGCCAATGTGGCTTCACAAAAAGCTTAGAGATGACCTGAAAACAAAAAAGGACACATATAGGAAGTGGAAAGAAGGCCAAGTAACAAAGGAAGAGTACAGGCAGGTAGCCCAGAATTGCAGGGATGGCATCAGGAAGGCTAAAGCTGAGAAGGAGCTGAGGTTAGCGAGGGATGCTAAAAACAACAAAAAGGCTTTCTTTAGCTATGTGCATAGTAAAAGGGAGAGGAAAGAAATGGTGGTTCAGCTATTAAATAAGGATGGCAAAATAACAGATGACCAAGAAAAGGCAGAGGTGCTCAATTCCTACTTTGGCTCAGTCTTCTCCCAAAAGAGGGTCTATGACCCCCCTGGCAAAGGCGAAGTACTGGATGAAGGGGCAGGATCGCAGCTTGAGATCAATAGGCATACGGTCAAGGAACACCTAATTACTTTGAATGAGTTCAAATCTCCAGGGCCAGATGAACTGCACCCAAGAGTAATAAAGGAACTGGCAGAAGAACTCTCAGAACCGCTGTCTATTCTCTTTGGGAAATCATGGAGGATGGGGGAAGTGCCAGATGACTGGAGGAGGGCTAATGTTGTTCCTATCTTCATAAAGGGTAAAAAGGAGGAACCTGAGAACTACAGACCAGTCAGTCTGACATCAATCCCTGGGAAAATTCTGGAGCAGATGATAAAGCAATCCATCTGGAAGCACCTTGAAAACAATGCCGTGATTACTCCAAGCCAACATGGATTTGTCAAGAACAAATCTGACGAATCTGATCTCATTTTTTGATCAAGTCACCTCCCTTGTGGACTGTGGGAATTCTGTGGACATAAGATACCTTGACTTCAGCAAAGCTTTCGACAAAGTGCCCCATGATATCCTGATGAGCAAAGTAGCCCAAAGTGGGCTAGATGAAACAACTATCTGGTTGATTCACAGTTTGCTACAGAATCGGACTCAAAGAGTGCTTATCAATGGGACCTTCTCAAACTGGGGAGAGGTAACGAGTGGGGTACCGCAGGGCTCAGTCCTGGGCCCAGTGCTCTTCAACATTTTTATGAATGACTTGGAGGAGGAGGTGCAGGGAATGCTGATCAAATTTGCAGATGACACCAAATTGGGCAGGATAGCTAATACTTTGGAAGACAGAAACAAAATTCAAAGTGATCTGGATAGACTGGAGCGCTGGGCAGAAAACAACAGAATGACATTTAATAGGGATAATTGCCAAGTTCTGCACCTACGAAAAAGAAACCAAAGGCACAGTTACAAGATGGGGGATACGTGGCTCAACAACACTACAAGCGAGAAGGATCTTGGAATTGTTGTCGATCACAAGCTGAATACGAGCCAACAATGTGATGTGGCTGCAAAAAAAGGCAAATGCTATTTTGGGCTGCATTAATAGAAGCATAGCTTCCAAATCCTGGGAAGTACTAGTTCCCCTCTACTCAGCACTGGTTAGGCCTCATCTGGAGTACTGTGTCCAGTTCTGGGCACCACACTTTAAGAAGGATGCAGACAAACTGGAGAGGGTTCAGAGGAGGGCAACAAAGATGATCAGGGGACTGGAAACAAAGCCCTATGAAGAGAGACTGAAAGAACTAGGCATGTTTAGCCTTGAGAAGAGAAGACTGAGGGGAGATATGATAGCACTCTTCAAGTACTTGAAAGGTTGTTACAGAGAAGAAGGCCAGGATCTCTTCTCGATCATCCCAGAGTGCAGGACACGGAATAATGGGCTCACGTTACAGGAAGCCAGATTCTGGCTGAACATCAGGAAAAACGTCCCGACTGTTAGAGCAATACGACAATGGACCCAATTACCCAGGGAGGTGGTGGGCTCTCCCACACTGGAGGTCTTCAAGACGAGGCTGGACAGCCATCTGTCAGGGATGCTCTGACTTGGATTCCTGCATTGAGCAGGGGGTTGGACTCAATGGCCTTGTAGGCCCCTTCCAACCCTACTATTCTATGATTCTATGATTCCAAGACGGTGACCCAGACCAGCTGCTGCCAGGTAGGTTCCATCCTGGGGGAGGATTTTGGGGGGTGTCGGGGGGGCTAGTCCATTCCGTCATGGACTCCAGGGGGCCAGATTCCAAAGAATCCGGCCTCACTGGAGTCTGTGGCGGATTTCTCCGCCCTCTCTAATCAAAATGCCCCATGGAGCAGCAGGTTGTTCTGTGTAGGAATTTGTCATTTCCATTATCCTTCCCCTTACAATTTGCTTCTCAATGTGATTTTGCCTATTCTTGCTTAACCCAACATTGTTTTGGAAGTGAAATGGGTGAACCATTTTTTGTTGATACTGAAAATAATCTCTCTCTATGATGTGTTCTAGAGATCCATATCTCCAGCTGTGGCCATCCATGCATTCTGCATTTCTTTCTTTATTACCAGCAGGAAAATTAAGTCATGTGAATAATTTCATTGCAAACCAGGGATGTCAGAGAATTCCACCACGGATCTCGGTGAGGCCGAATGCCAGTGCATTCGGCCCCCCGAAATCCGTGGTGGAACAAAAGCCCCCCCACCCCCTGCAAAAGGCGCGTGAAACGGGACATCTACCTGCTGCCGTTCACTCTGACTTGTGAATGGTGGCCGCAGCCGCCATTCGCTTCATCACTATAGCCGTGTTAGGCTACGTAAATACTTACGTAGCCTATCAAGGCTAATGCAGGGACACCATTTGCATCCCTGCAGAAGCCGTGATAGGCTGCGTAAATATTTACATAGCCTATCACGGCAAAACAACAACAACAACAGCGAATGCAAATGGCGGCGGCTACGGCTGCCGCCATTTGCGTTCCCTTTTTTTTTTGCCGTGATAACCTACGTAAATATTTACGTGGGCTATTATGGTAAAAGAGGGGTGCAAATGGCTTAGTGGCTGCCATTTGCGTTCCCTTTTTTTCCCGCTGTAATAGGCTACGTAAATATTTACGTAACCTATCACAGCAAAAAAAAAAGGGGAATTCAAATGGCGGCTGCCGTAGCCACCGCCATTTGCGTTCGCTGTTGTTGTTGTTGTTTTGCCGTGATAGGCTATGTAAATATTTACGTAGCCTATCACGGCAAAATACAGGGATGCAAATGGCGGCGGCTACGGCCGCCGCCATTTGCATCCCTTCAGGCTGCCCAGCGGCTGGATGTCTGGCTGTGGACGGCCCTGGCTGGCGGCTCCATGGAATCTCCGCGGAGGAGAGCCGGCCGGAGAGAATTTCGGGGGGAGGGACGGAGCACCTCCTCCCCACTGCAAATGTCACCCTTCGAAAATGTAAGTGACTTTCGTACATCCTTATAAACTCCCCAAATCTTCTAAAATGTAATATTCTTCATTACCAGAGGTATGGCGCTGTGAAGTGTCGATCAGTACCAATTCTTCTACGGTGGCCGAGGTTGCCATATCAGCAGGGATGGCTTAACATATGAAGGAAAATTAGAAATTATTTTCATGTTGAGTAAAAGCTCTCATCCATACAGTGACATTTAGTGTCTATTAAATGTCTGTGAACTTCCTTATACAGAAGTAGGGATGTTAGAGAATTCCGCCACAGTTCCCAGGGAGGCCAAATTCCAGTGAATTCCCCACCATCCCACAAAAGCCCCACGAAATGGAGCCTACCTGGCTCCAGCAGTGGCTCCAGCGGCAGCTCCCGCGGCAGTGGGAGCTCCAGCGGATCCAGCCACTGCTGGCTGCAGCCGCAAATGGCGGCCGCTATGCTGGCTGCCATTTGTGTCCCTGGCAAGCTGTGATAGGCTACGTAAGTATCTATGTAGCCTATCACGGCTCAGAGCAGGGATGCAAATGTCAAAGCAGCCGCCATTTGCGTCCCCGCTTTTGCCACGATAGGCTACATAAATATTTACGTAGCCTATCACGGCAAAAGCAGGGATGCAAATGGCGGCCGCTATGGCATTTGCGTCCCTTCGCTGAGCCGTGATAGGCTACGTAAATATTTACGTAGCCTATCACAGCAAAATTGGGGATGCAAATGGCGTAGCAATTGCCATTTGCGTCCCCACTTTTGTCGTGATAGGCTATGTAAATATTTACGTAGCCTATCACAGCTCAGCGAAGGGACGCAAACGGCGCCATTTGCGTCCGCAGACCTCCTGTGTGGATGCACCCAGCTGACGGCTCCGCGGAGTCGCCACGGAATGGAGCCAGCTGGGGTAGGATTTCGGGGGGAGGTACAGAGCGCCTCTCCCCCACCACGAATGTAAGTGACTTTCGTACATCCCTATACAGAAGGAAGCTGCTGGTGATGAAGGAGTGGGGACAACAGCAGGAGAAGCAACCTCAGGGCAGGGAAGGGAACACAGAGCTCATTTAATGATGACATGGCCATTATCCAGTAACGTCTTTTCAACATCTGCCTAACATTCTGGGCAGATCAAGGCCTTGCAAGACAGATCAAAGCTTGCTGTGCTTTGACCAGGAACAATTCTGGTCAAAACCCAATTCTAGCAATGGCAAGGTTCCAGTTTTCTGATATCCCAGTTATCATCACAGATAGTGCCCCATTCACCATGATGGAACACTTCAACTCTTCCACTGCAGCGACTCAGCATTCATCAACCTGATCTCAACTTGACTGGTGTCTGAGGTGAAACCAACATTTAGGCAAAATCGATTTGAAATGTGGTTAGCATGCAGGAGAAGGATTGTGTCTTCTGTGGATGACCATTTGTAAAGAAGCCACCCCCAGTTCCAATGGACTTTTTCAACCCGATGCAAAGAGGAGGTTTTGGGGGAGGATTTCTTATTTATTAATGTTTGTTGTCATGTGCATTTTGCACAATGTACACCTCAATTGTGAGCAGTCTTGAATTTTTGCATTTTCTCCCTTTGAAGATAATGTCTCTCTAGGATGCGTTCTCTAACTCCAAATCCCCAGCTGAGGCAACATCCCATCCATCCATCTATTCCGAGGTTGTTTCTAGGCCGACAGCAGCAAAATGTACTCATGTGAGCTGTTTCATTGCAACCCCCCCCCACATCTTCTAAAATGTAATATTCCTCATTACCTGAGGTATGGTGCTGTGAAGGGTCGATCAGTACCCAATCTTCCATGGTGGGAGAGGCTCCTGTATCAGCAGGGACAGCTTAGAATATGCATGAAAATTAGAGATTATTTTTATGTTGCATAAAACCTCTCATCCATACAGTGACATTTAGTGTCCATAAGATCACTGTGAAGTTCCTTGCACAGAAGGAAGCTGCTGGTGATGAAGTAGCAGGGACACGAGCCAAAGTCATTTCAGGGTGACATGGCCATTCTTGTCTAATATCTTTGCATTTACCCAACATTCTGAGCGGATCGAGGCCTTGCGAGACAGGTAAGTGCTTGCTGTGCTTTGGACAGGTTCAATTCTGTTCAAAACCCAACTCTAGCCACTTCTGTTCTGAACTGAACCCACTTATGTTCTGACTGAAGATACAACTGAACCCACTTCTATTCTGACTGAAGATAATGTCTCTCTAGGATGTGTTCTCTAACTCCAAATCTACAGCTGAGGCAACGTCCCATCCATTCATCTATTCCGAGGTTCTTTCTTGGCCGACAGCAGCAAAATGTACTCATGTCAGCAGTTTCCCAGGGAAGAGAGCAGAGAGCTCATTTCAGGGTGACATGGCCATTCTTGTCTAACATCTTTGCATTTACCCAACATTCTGAGTGTATCGAGGCCTTGCGAGACAGGTAAGTGCTTGCTGTGCTTTGGCCAGGTTCAATTCTGGTCAAAACCCAACTCTAGCCAAATCTGTTCTGAAATGAACCCACTTCTGTTTTGACTGAAGATACAACTGAACCCACTTCTATTCTGACTGAAGATAATGTCTGTCTAGGATGCGTTCTCTAACTCCAAATCTCCAGCTGAGGCAACATCCCATCCATCCATCTATTCCAAGGTTGTTTCTTGTCTGACAGCAGCAAATTGTACTCATGTGAGCAGTTTCATTGCAACCCCCCCCCCCACATCTTCTAAAATGTAATATTCCTCATTACCTGAGGTATGGTGCTGTGAAGGGTCGATCAGTACCCAATCTTCCACGGTGGGAGAGGCTTCTGTATCAGCAGGGACAGCTTAGAATATGCATGAAAATTAGATATTATTTTTATGTTGCATAAAACCTCTCATCCATACAGTGACATTTAGTGTCCATAAGATCGCTGTGAAGTTCCTTGCACAGAAGGAAGCTGCTGGTGATGAAGTAGCAGGGACACAAGCCGGAGGAGCAAGCTCAGGAGAAATCCCAGGGAAGAGAGCAGAGAGCTCATTTCAGGGTGACATGGCCATTCTTGTCTAACATCTTTGCATTTACCCAACAT
Source organism: Heloderma suspectum (assembly GCF_057233095.1). NCBI lineage: Eukaryota > Metazoa > Chordata > Lepidosauria > Squamata > Helodermatidae > Heloderma > Heloderma suspectum. Next base: position 85,718,676 of record NC_139463.1, on the reverse strand, counting down.
TCTGAGCAGATCGAGGCCTTGCAAGACAGATAAGTGCTTGCTGTGCTTTGGATGAATGGATGGGATGTTGCCTCAGCTGTAGATTTGGAGTTAGAGAACACATCCTAGAGAGACATTATCTTCAGTCAGAATAGAAGTGGGTTCAGTTGTATCTTCAGTCAGAACAGAAGTGGAAGCTGTGGAATATTACATTTTGGAAGATGTGGGGGGGGGTTGCAATGAAACTGCTCACATGAGTACAATTTGCTGCTGTCGGCCAAGAAACAACCTTGGAATAGATGGATGGATGGCCATTCTTGTCTAACATCTTTGCATTTACCCAACATTCTGAGTAGATCGAGGCCTTGCGAGACAGGTAAGTGCTTGCTCTGCTTTGGCCAGGTTCAATTCTGGTCAAAACCCAACTCTAGCCACTTTTGTTCTGAACTGAACCTACTTCTGTTCTGACTGAAGATAATGTCTCTCTAGGATGTGTTCTCTAACCCAAATCTACAGCTGAGGCAACGTCCCATCCATTCATCTATTCCGAGGTTGTTTCTTGGCCGACAGCAGCAAAATATACTCATGTGAGCAGTTTCATTGCACCCTCCCCCCCCACACACACACACATCTTCTAAAATGTAATATTCCTCATTACCTGAGGTATGGTGCTGTGACGGGTCAATCAGTACCCAATCTTCCACGGTGGGCCAGGCTGCCGTATCCGCAGGGACAGCTTAGAATATGCATGAAAAATAGAGATTATTTTTATGTTGCATAAAACCTCTCATCCATTCAGTGACATTTAGTGTTCATAAGATCGCTGTGAAGTTCCTTGCACAGAAGGAAGCTGCTGGTGATGAAGTAGCACGGACACGAGCAAACTCAGGAGAAATCCCAGGGAAGAGAGCAGAGAGCTCATTTCAGGGTGACATGGCCATTCTTGTCTAACATCTTTGCATTTACCCAACATTCTGAGCAGATCGAGGCCTTGCGAGACAGGTAAGTGCTTGCTGTTCTTTGGCCAGGTTCAATTCTGTTCAAAACCCAACTCTAGCCACTTCTGTTCTGAACTGAACCCACTTCTGTTCTGACTGAAGATACAACTGATCCCACTTCTATTCTGACTGAAGATAATGTCTCTCTAGGATGTGTTCCCTAACTCCAAATCTACAGCTGAGGCATCGTCCCATCCATTCATCTATTCCGAGGTTCTTTCTTGGCCGACAGCAGCAAAATGTACTCATGTGAGCAGTTTCCCAGGGAAGAGAGCAGAGAGCTCATTTCAGGGTGACACGGCCATTCTTGTCTAACATCTTTGCATTTACCCAACATTCTGAGCAGATCGAGGCCTTGCGAGACAAGTAAGTGCTTGCTGTGCTTTGGCCAGGTTCAATTCTGGTCAAAACCCAACTCTAGCCAACTATGTTCTGAACTGAACCCACTTCTGTTCTGACTGAAGATACAACAGAACCCACTTCTATTCTGACTGAAGATAATGTCTGTCTAGGATGCGTTCTCTAACTCCAAATCTCCAGCTGAGGCAACATCCCATCCATCCATCTATTCCGAGGTTGTTTCTTGGCCGACAGCAGCAAAATGTACTCATGTCAGCAGTTTCCCAGGGAAGAGAGCAGAGAGCTCATTTCAGGGTGACATGGCCGTTCTTGTCTAACATCTTTGCATTTACCCAACATTCTGAGCAGATCGAGGCCTTGCGAGACAAGTAAGTGCTTGCTGTGCTTTGGCCAGGTTCAATTCTGGTCAAAACCCAACTCTAGCCAAATCTGTTCTGAACTGAACCCACTTCTGTTCTGACTGAAGATACAACAGAACCCACTTCTATTCTGACTGAAGATAATGTCTGTCTAGCATGCGTTCTCTAACTCCAAATCTCCAGATGAGGCAACATCCCATCCATCCATCTATTCCGAGGTTGTTTCTTGGCCGACAGCAGCAAAATGTACTCATGTGAGCAGTTTCATTGCAACCCCCCCCACACATCTTCTAAAATGTAATATTCCTCATTACCTGAGGTATGGTGCTGTGAAGGGTCGATTACTACCCAATCTTCCACGGTGGGAGAGGCTTCTGTATCAGCAGGGACAGCTTAGAATATGCATGAAAATTAGAGATTATTTTTATGTTGCATAAAACCTCTCATCCATACAGTGACATTTAGTGTCCATAAGATCACTGTGAAGTTCCTTGCACAGAAGGAAGCTGCTGGTGATGAAGTAGCAGGGACACGAGCCAAAGTCATTTCAGGGTGACATGGCCATGCTTGTCTAACATCTTTGCATTTACCCAACATTCTGAGCGGATCGAGGCCTTGCGAGACAGGTAAGTGCTTGCTGTTCTTTGGCCAGGTTCAATTCTGTTCAAAACCCAACTCTAGCCACTTCTGTTCTGAACTGAACCCAATTCTGTTCTGACTGAAGATACAACTGAACCCACTTCTATTCTGACTGAAGATAATGTCTCTCTAGGATGTGTTCTCTAACTCCAAATCTACAGCTGAGGCATCTTCCCATCCATTCATCTATTCCGAGGTTGTTTCTTGGCCGACAGCAGCAAAATGTACTCATGTCAGCAGTTTCCCAGGGAAGAGAGCAGAGAGCTCATTTCAGGGTGACATGGCCATTCTTGTCTAACATCTTTGCATTTACCCAACATTCTGAGCAGATCGAGGCCTTCCAAGACAGGTAAGTGCTTGCTGTGCTTTGGCCAGGTTCAATTCTGGTCAAAACCCAACTCTAACCACTTCTGTTCTGAACTGAACCTACTTCTGTTCTGACTGAAGATAATGTCTCTCTAGGATGTGTTCTCTAACCCAAATCCACAGCTGAGGCAACGTCCCATCCATTCATCTATTCCGAGGTTGTTTCTTGGCTGACAGCAGCAAAATATACTCATGTGAGCAGTTTCATTGCACCCCCCCACACACACACACATCTTCTTAAATGTAATATTCCTCATTACCTGAGGTATGGTGCAGTGACGGGTCAATCAGTACCCAATCTTCCACGGTGGGCGAGGCTGCCGTATCATCAGGAACAGCTTAGAATATGCATGTGAAATAGAGATTATTTTTATGTTGCATAAAACCTCTCATCCATACAGTGACATTTAGTGTCCATAAGATCGCTGTGAAGTTCCTTGCACAGAAGGAAGCTGCTGGTGATGAAGTAGCAGGGACACGAGCAAACTCAGGAGAAATCCCAGGGAAGAGAGCAGAGAGCTCATTTCAGGGTGACATGGCCATTCTTGTCTAACATCTTTGCATTTACCCAACATTCTGAGCAGATCGAGGCCTTGCAAGACAGGTAAGTGCTTGCTGTGCTTTGGCCAGGTTCAATTCTGGTCAAAACCCAACTCTAGCCACTTCTGTTCTGAACTGAACCCACTTCTGTTCTGACTGAAGATACAACTGATCCCACTTCTATTCTGACTGAAGATAATGTCTCTCTAGGATGTGTTCCCTAACTCCAAATCTACAGCTGAGGCATCGTCCCATCCATTCATCTATTCCGAGGTTCTTTCTTGGCCGACAGCAGCAAAATGTACTCATGTGAGCAGTTTCCCAGGGAAGAGAGCAGAGAGCTCATTTCAGGGTGACATGGCCATTCTTTTCTAACATCTTTGCATTTACCCAACATTCTGAGCAGATCGAGGCCTTGCAAGACAGGTAAGTGCTTGCTGTGCTTTGGCCAGGTTCAATTCTGGTCAAAACCCAACTCTAGCCACTTCTGTTCTGAACTGAACCTACTTCTGTTCTGACTGAAGATACAACTGAACCCACTTCTATTCTGACTGAAGATAATGTCTCTCTAGGATGTGTTCTCTACAGCTGAGGCAACATCCCATCCATTCATCTATTCTGAGGTTGTTTCTTGGCCGACAGCAGCAAAATATACTCATGTGAGCAGTTTCATTGCACCCCCCCCCCCACACACACACATCTTCTAAAATGTAATATTCCTCATTACCTGAGGTATGGTGCTGTGACGGGTCAATCAGTACCCAATCTTCCACGGTGGGCCAGGTTGTCGTATCAGCAGGGACAGCTTAGAATATGCATGAAAAATAGAGATTATTTTTATGTTGCATAAAACCTCTCATCCATACAGTGACATTTAGTGTCCATAAGATCTCTGTGAAGTTCCTTGCACAGAAGGACGCTGCTGGTGATGAAGTAGCAGGGACACGAGCCAGAGTCATTTCAGGGTGACATGGCCATTCTTGTCTAACATCTTTGCATTTACCCAACATTCTGAGCAGATCGAGGCCTTGCGAGACAGGTAAGTGCTTGCTGTGCTTTGGCCAGGTTCAATTCTGGTCAAAACCCAAGTCTAGCCATAGGAGACATGGTATGCTGTCCCAATGGGCGGTGGCTGAATTTGCTTGGAAAAGGTGGCTGTTGGGGGTGAGGGGCTGAATCAAGGAGTTGTTCTATAGCTCCGTATCTCCAGCCTGCTCAAAATTCCACAGTCCATTTTCAAGACAGGATTGTGTCTTCAGTGGATGATGGTTTGTAAAGAAGCCACCACTAATTCCAATGGACTTTTTCATCCCAATGCTAAGAGCAGGTTTGGGGGGAGGATTTCTTATTTATTAATGTTTGTTGTAATGTGCATTTTGTACAATGTACACTTCAGTTGTGAGCAGTTTTGAATGTTTGCATTTTCTCCCTTTGACAAAACCCTGTTTGTGTAGAACTTTCAAATCTATGCATTTTGTATGCATATATTTTCAGATAGACTCATTTTTGAAAGGCCATTTTCCCGCAAATCACACTTCAGGCTCCGAAGTGTACAGACTTCAGATCGCAGATTGAGATTTAGTATCTGTTTGGTTACAGGACATCCCGTTGGAACCGATGTCTCTCTTGCAGCTTCCCACGGGTTCTCCGTGGGAGCTTTCTCAAACAGAGAAGCTTTTTAAAAGGTTGAAAAACCTTTTCATCTCCCCACTGGAATTAAAAGTGGGGGGCAAAGCAGCTCTGGATAACATCTTGTAGAAAAGTACCCCGAACGAGTTAGTGGGGAGGCTGGATTCCAGAATTATCTCCCCAGAGCTTTACCAACACAAAAAGTTGTTCTGAAACTCCTATTTCATAGGAGAAAACAGGGCTGACGTGTTCCATAATAATATATACTTTAAGAAATATCAACAACTCCTGAGGGATGATTTAAGAAATATTAACAATATTTGAGAACATCGGAGGACCTGCAAGATCTGTTTGAGAGAAACATGACTACACCGAAGAGAAGAAAGGGGCTGGTATTACCGCTAAGTCCCCCCATACCTCCTGTGTCAAAAATTTCAAAAACAGAAGATATAGGGGAATTATTTACTCTGATAAAGGCTTTATCTTCACAATTTACAGAGCAAGCCAAAAGTCTGGATTTAATCCAAAATTCCATCACAGCCTTGCAAGGAGCTATGGGTTTAATTAATGAGTCATGGCAAAAAAAAGGAGATGAAAATTAACGAGCTAGAAGATCGAATGGTAGGGAATGAAACTACGACACAAATATGTTTTAAAAATGTCTCTGACAGAATTTCTCAACTGGAGGCTTTCATGTGAAGATCCAATGTACGTATTATTGGGATTAAAAATCTGTCTAATGATGTAAAATTGCCTATTTTTGTGGATAAACTTTTGCATGAGATACTCCCTATCCCATCAGATTATTTACTTGATATTGAGCAGGCATTTCATGTGCCAAATGCTAAAAGGACTGACTATACCATCATAGTCCAATTTACAAAAGTCTCCACAAAGAATTATATCCTGCGTTTGGCATGAGAGGGTGGAAGCCTTTCCTGGAAACAAGATAAAGATATGTTGTTTCCAGATTACATCAAAGGTAGGGATGTACAAAAGTCACTTACCTTTTCGCAGATGTGATTCGCAGTGTGGGGGGGAAGAGCCTCGTCCCTCCCCCCGGAATCCTCCCTGGCCGGCTCCACTCCACGACGGCTCTGCCCACAACCAGAGTTCCGGCTGTGGACGGGCTGCTGTGGACGGAAATGGCGGCTGCCATAGCGGCCGCCATTTCCGTCCTGCGAAGCTGCCATGATAGGCTACGTAAGTATTTACATAGCCTATCATGGCTATGATGAGGAAGCTAATGGCGGCCGCAGGGCGGCTGCCATTCGCAAGTCAGCACAGACAGCAGCAGGTAAGTGCTCCGTTTTGTGCGCCTTTCTTGGGTTGGGGGGGCGGGGGCTTCGTTCCACCACAGATTTCGGGGGGCCATATGCACTGGCATTCGGCCTCACAGAGATCCATGGCGGAATTCTCTGACATCCCTAATCAAAGGGTGGTGAATAAAAGAAGGCAATTTATCAAAGCAAAAGAAATGAACTTACAGTATTACTTAAAATATCCTGCTACACTTTGTATTGTGTCTGAAGGTCAGATGAATAAGTTTCAAAATCATGAAATGGAAGAGGCATGGCTGAACGTAAAAATGCATGAGATTTCTGTTAGAACCCCATGAACTGGAATCTTTAAACAAGTTTTGTTAACTGCTTGTGTTTAGTCTACATGATCCAGGCTTGGTCAGAAGATAAATGAGTATACATATATTCGTTTATTCTCTTCCATCTTTCTTTCTTTTTTCTTGCTTTTCTTTATATTTTTATTATTTTTTATTTCAAAATAGATATGGTATGCTGTATTTAAATGTATTGTTTGAGGGTAATTCTGAATATGCATTGATTGTTGAAGGTTTATTTCAAGTTTTATTATTATGTAACACTATATTTCTTTTAATTGTTGTTGTTGTTAATATAGGCAACTGGGAATGAACTTCAGACCTGTTTCTTTGATATGAGATTGATGACATATTGAAATGTAAGGTTGTTTATTAAACTGTAAGATTGTGAAGGTTATAGATAGAGTTTTTTAAATAGAATAGCATCGGAGGCTGGGGGGTACTGGAGTTTAAACTTAATTCTTTAAAAGAGATGGAGAGGGAGGGGGGAGGGAGGGGGAAAGAATCTTCTTTTTCTTCCATTCCTCCTCTCTTTTCCTTTTCCTTTTCTTTTCCGTTTCCTTTTCTTTTTGTTATTGTGGTGTCCTCATCAGAATGTTGTATTGCCGGGAAATTGTAGTATTGATCAGGTTGTTGGTATTTGGGGTATTGTTTATTTCATTTATAAAGATAAAATAAATAAAAATATATTTAAAAAGAGAGAGTATCTGTTCGGTTATGGGAGCTGCAAACTTGATCAGTTCTGGTGAAAAACACACAGAAAGGAATGTCTCACACACCCCTTTGCCGATGGTCATACTTTCACTTTCCAGTTTCTCAAGTAAGATTTGGTGAATTGGCAGAGAATTTGGCAGAAACGATGGCGAACTACCTCAACTTAGCGGAGGTGCGACTTGGGTAGAAGGTCAAAGAATCAGAATGCCCCATAGAAGGGCAGGTGGTGTTCAGGAGAAATTTGTCATTTTAATTATCCCTCCAGCTAGATATTGCTTCTCTACAGTTAATTTTCCTATTCCTATATGAGGGGACATTGCTTTGGGAATGAACCCTGTGAACCCAGTTCTGTTCTGACTGAAGATAATGTCTCTCTAGGATGTGTTCTCTAGCTCCAAATCTCCAGCTGAGGCAACGTCCCATCCGTCCATCTATTCCGAGGTTGTTTCTTGGCCGGCAGCAGCAAAATGTACTCATGTGAGCAGTTTCATTCCGACCCCCCCCACCCCCCCACACACACATCTTCTAAAATGTAATATTCCTCATTACCTGTGGTATAGTGCTGTGACGGGTCAATCAGTACCCAATCTTCCACGGTGGGCGAGGCTGCCGTATCAGCAGGGACAGCTTAGAATATGCATGAAAAATAGAGATTATTTTTATGTTGCATAAAACCTCTCATCCATACAGTGACATTTAGTGTCCATAAGATCACTGTAAAGTTTCTTGCACAGAAGGACGATGCTGGAGATGAAGTAGCAGGGATACGAGCCGGAGTCATTTCAGGGTGACATGGCCATTCTTGTCTAACATCTTTGCATTTACCGAACATTCTGTGCAGATCGAGGCCTTGCGAGACAGGTAAGTGCTTGCTGTGCTTTCACCAGGTTCAATTCTGGTCAAAACCCAACTCTAGCCACTTCTGTTCTGAACTGAACCCACTTCTGTTCTGACTGAAGATACAACTGAACCCACTTCTATTCTGACTAAAGATAATGTCTCTCTAGGATGTGTTCTCTAGCTCCAAATCTACAGTTGAGGCAACGTCCCATCCATTCATCTATTCCGAGGGTGTTTCTTGGCCGACAGCAGCAAAATGTACTCATGTGAGCAGTTTCACTGCACAAACCCCCAACCCCCCATCTTCTAAAATGTAATATTCCTCATTACCTGAGGTATGGTGCTGTGAAGGGTTGATCAGTACCCAATCTTCCACGGTGGGCGAGGCTGCCGTATCAGCAGGGACAGCTTAGAATATGCATGAAAAATAGAGATTATTTATGTTGCATAAAACCTCTCATCCATACAGTGACATTTAGTGTTCATAAGATCGCTGTGAAGTTTCTTGCACAGAAGGAAGCTGCTGGTGATGAAGTAGCAGGGACACAAGCTGGAGGAGCAAACTCAGGAGAAATCCCATGGAAGAGAGCAGAGAGCTCATTTCAGGGTGACATGGCCATTGTTGTCTAACATCTTTGCATTTACCCAACGTTCTGAGCAGATCAAGGCCTTGTGAGACAGGTAAGTGCTTGCTGTGCTTTGGCCAGGTTCAATTCTGGTCAAAACCCAACTCTAGCCATAGGAGACACAGTATGCTGTCCTAATGGGCGGTGGCTGAATCTGATTGGAAAAAGGGGCTGTTGGGGGTGAGGGGCTGAATCAAGGACTTGTTCTATAGCTCCATATCTCCAGCCTAGTCAAAGTTGCACACATCCATTTTCTCTAAATTTTTGCCTTGTTTGATGGCAGAAAAGCTAAAGTGTGGGAGTAAAGGAATTGCAAAACCAGGTAATGCAGCTTTTATAGCTCTTGTAGAATACAATATTCCTTATCACCTGTGGTGTGAAGTTCTGAAAAGGTGTGTAGCCATCCTTCCACAGTGGGCAAGGCCACCATCTCGGTAGGAGCTGTTTCCAAACAAAGAGTGGAGAACAGTGATTTTTTTTTTCATATTCAGTGAAAGCTCCTAATCATAGTGACATTTAGTGTCTATAAAATAACTGAATTGATAGGAAGAGAGTGAGAAAACGAGGACATTATCAGTGAGAAAAGTAAAGTGTCAATGAACGCATTGTTGATCAACTTACATATGCACACAACGCCAGCATCTTCTCCATGATTGCAGTTATGTTCTCCCCAAGAGTTTGCCTGGCATTGGTTGAGTGCTGGTTCCGTCCCGGTGCACTGGACATCATCCAGCCAGATGGGACCAGTTCCACTTCCAAATTGTGCTTCAACTGGGGCAGATCTTGCATCCCCACAGCCCAGCTGCTGGCATACAACGCTGGCATCGCTGATATCCCAGTTATCATCACAGATGGTGCCCCATTCACCATGATGGAACACTTCAACTCTTCCACTGCAGCGACTCGGACCATTCATCAACCTGATGATTTCAACTTGACCGGTGTCTGAGGTGAAACCCACATCTAGGTAAAATCGATTTAAAATGTGGTTAGCATGCAGGAGAAGGATTGTGTCTTGAGTGGATGATGACGGTTTGTAAAGAAGCTACCACTAATTCCAATGGACTTTTTCATCCCGATGCAAAGAGCAGATTTGGGGGGAGGGTTTCTTATTTATTAATGTTTGTTGTCATGGCATTTTGCACAATGTACGCCTCAAATGTGAGCAGTTTTGAATGTTTGCATTTTCTCCCTTTGACAAAATCCTGTTTGTGTAGAACTTTCATATCTTTGCGTTTTGTATGCATATATTGTCAGATTCATTTTTCAAAGGTCCCCTTTCCCTGCATATCACACTGCAAGCTCCGAAGTGTACAGACTTCAGATCACAGATTGTGATTGAGTATCAGTTTGGTTACAGGAGCTGCAAACATGAACAGTTCTGGTGAAAAACACACAGAACGGAATGTCTCACACACCCCTTTGCCGATGGTCATACGTTCACTTTCCAGTTTCTCAAGTAAGATTTGGCGAATTGGCAGAGAATTTGGCAGAAACGATGGCGAACTACTGCAACTTAGCAGAGGTGCTACTTGGGTAGAAGGTCCACGAATCAGAATGCCCCATAGAAGGGCAGGTGGTGTTCAGGAGAAATTTGTCATTTTAATTATCCCTCCCCCTAGATATTGCTTCTCTACAATTAATTTTCCTATTCCTATATGAGGGGACATTGCTTTGGGAATGAACCCTGTGAACCCAGTTCTGTTCTGACTGAAGATAATGGCTCTCTAGGATGTGTTCTCTAGCTCCAAATCTCCAGCTGAGGCAACGTCCCATCCGTCCAACTATTCCGAGGCTGTTTCTTGGCCGGCAGCAGCAAAATGTACTCATGTGAGCAGTTTCATTCCAACCCCCCACCCCCCATCTTCTAAACTGTAATATTCCTCATTACCTGAGGTATGGTGCTGTGAAGGGTCGATCAGTACCCGATCTTCCACGGTGGGCGAGGCTGCCGTATCAGCAGGGACAGCTTAGAATATGCATAAGAAACAGAGATTATTTTTATGTTGCATAAAACCTCTCATCCATACAGGGACATTTAGTGTCCATAAGATCGCTGTGAAGTTTCTTGCACAGAAGGAAGCTGCTGGTGATGAAGTAGCAGGGACACAAGCCGGAGGAGCAAACTCAGGAGAAATCCCAGGGAAGAGAGCAGAGAGCTCATTTCAGGGTGACATGGCCATTCTTGTCTAACATCTTTGCATTTACCCAACATTCTGAGCAGATCGAGGCCTTGCAAGACAGATAAGTGCTTGCTGTGCTTTGGCCAGGTTCAATTCTGGTCAAAACCCAACTCTAGCCATAGGAGACACAGTATGCTGTCCTAATGGGCGGTGGCTGAATCTGCTTGGAAAAAGGGGCTGTTGGGGGTGAGGGGCTAAATCAAGGAGTTGCTCTATAGCTCCATGCCTCCAGCATAGTCAAAGTTGCACACATCCATTTTCTTTAAATTTTTGCCTTGTTTGATGGCAGAAAAACTAAAGTGTGGGAGTAAAGGAATTGCAAAACCAGGTAATGCAGCTTTTATAGCTCTTGTAGAATACAGTATTCCTTATCACCTGTGGTGTGGAGTTCTGAAAAGGTGTGTAGCCATCCTTCCACAGTGGGCAGGGCCGCCATGTCAGTAGGAGCTGTTTCCAAACAAAGAGTGGAGAACAGTGATTTTTTTTTTCATATTCAGCGAAAGCTACTAATCATAGTGACATTTAGTGTCTATAAAATAACTGAATTGATAGGAAGAGAGTGAGAAAACGAGGACATTATCAGTGAGAAAAGTAAAGTGTCAATGAACGCATTGTTGATCAACTTACATATGCACACAACGCCAGCATCTTCTCCATGATTGCAGTTATGTTCTCCCCAAGAGTTTGCCTGGCATTGGTTGAGTGCTGGTTCCGTCCCGGTGCACTGGACATCATCCAGCCAGATGGGACCAGTTCCACTTCCAAATTGTGCTTCAGCTGGGGCAGATCTTGCATCCCCACAGCCCAGCTGCTGGCATACAACGCTGGCATCGCTGATATCCCAGTTGTCATCACAGATGGTGCCCCATTCACCATGATGGAACACTTCAACTCTTCCACTGCAGCGACTCGGACCATTCATCAACCTGATGATTTCAACTCGACCGGTGTCTGAGGTGAAACCCACATCTAGGTAAAATCGATTTAAAATGTGGTTAGCGTGCAGGAGAAGGATTGTGTCTTGAGTGGATGATGGTTTGTAAAGAAGCTACCACCAATTCCAATGGACTTTTTCATCCCGATGCAAAGAGCAGATTTTGGGGGAGGGTTTCTTATTTATTAATGTTTGTTGTCATGGCATTTTGCACAATGTACACCTCAATTGTGAGCAGTTTTGAATGTTTGCATTTTCTCCCTTTGACAAAATCCTGTTTGTGTAGAACTTTCATATCTTTGCGTTTTGTATGCATATATTGTCAGATAGATTCATTTTTCAAAGGCCCCCTTTCCCCGCAAATCACACTGCAAGCTCCGAAGTGTACAGACTTCAGATCACAGATTGTGATTGAGTATCTGTTTGGTTATGGGAGCTGCAAACATGAACAGTTCTGGTGAAAAACACACAGAACGGAATGTCTCACACACCCCTTTGCCGATGGTCATACGTTCACTTTCCAGTTTCTCAAGTAAGATTTGGCGAATTGGCAGAGAATTTGGCAGAAACGATGGCGAACTACTGCAACTTAGCAGAGGTGCTACTTGGGTAGAAGGTCCACGAATCAGAATGCCCCATAGAGGGGCAGGTGGTGTTCAGGAGAAATTTGTCATTTTAATTATCCCTCCCCCTAGATATTGCTTCTCTGCAGTTAATTTTCCTATTCCTGCATGAGTGGACATTGCTTTGGGAATGAACCCTGTGAACCCAGTTCTGTTCTGACTGAAGATAATGTCTCTCTAGAATGTGTTCTCTAGCTCCAAATTTCCAGCTGAGGCAACGTCCCATCCGTCCAACTATTCCGAGGTTGTTTCTTGGCCGACAGCAGCAAAATGTACTCATGTGAGCAGTTTCATTCCAACCCCCCACCCCCCCATCTTCTAAACTGTAATATTCCTCATTACCTGAGGTATGGTGCTGTGAAGGGTCGATCATTACCCGATCTTCCACGGTGGGCGAGGCTGCTGTATCAGCAGGGACAGCTTAGAATATGCATGAGAAACAGAGATTATTTTTATGTTGCATAAAACCTCTCATCCATACAGTGACATTTAGTGTCCATAAGATCGCTGTGAAGTTTCTTGCACAGAAGGAAGCTGCTGGTGATGAAGTAGCAGGGACACAAGCCGGAGGAGCAAACTCAGGAGAAATCCCAGGGAAGAGAGCAGAGAGCTCATTTCAGGGTGACATGGCCATTCTTGTCTAACATCTTTGCATTTACCCAACGTTCTGAGCAGATCGAGGCCTTGTGAGACAGGTAAGTGCTTGCTGTGCTTTGGCCAGGTTCAATTCTGGTCAAAACCCATCTCTAGCCATAGGAGACACAGTATGCTGTCCTAATGGGCGGTGGCTGAATCTGCTTGGAAAAAGGGGCTGTTGGGGGTGAGGGGCTAAATCAAGGAGTTGCTCTATAGGCTAGCTCCATATCTCCAGCCTAGTCAAAGCTGCACACATCCATTTTCTCTAAATTTTTGCCTTGTTTGATGGCAGAAAAACTAAAGTGTGGGAGTAAAGGAATTGCAAAACCAGGTAATGCAGCTTTTATAGCTCTTGTAGAATACAGTATTCCTTATCACCTGTGGTGTGGAGTTCTGAAAAGGTGTGTAGCCATCCTTCCACAGTGGGCAAGGCCGCCATCTCGGTAGGAGCTGTTTCCAAACAAAGAGTGGAGAACAGTGATTTTTTTTTCATATTCAGCGAAAGCGCCTAATCATAGTGACATTTAGTGTCTATAAAATAACTGAATTGATAGGAAGAGAGTGAGAAAACGAGGACATTATCAGTGAGAAAAGTAAAGTGTCAATGAACGCATTGTTGATCAACTTACATATGCACACAACGCCAGCATCTTCTCCATGATTGCAGTTATGTTCTCCCCAAGAGTTTGCCTGGCATTGGTTGAGTGCTGGTTCCGTCCCGGTGCACTGGACATTATCCAGCCAGATGGCACCTGTTCCACTTCCAAATTGTGCTTCAGCTGGGGCAGATCTTGCATCCCCACAGCCCAGCTGCTGGCATACAACGCTGGCATCGATGAGATCCCAGTTGTCATCACAGATGGTGCCCCATTCACCATGATGGAACACTTCAACTCTTCCACTGCAGCGACTCGGACCATTCATCAACCTGATTTCAACTTGACCGGTGTCTGAGGTGAAACCCACATCTAGGTAAAATCGATTTAAAATGTGGTTAGCATGCAGGAGAAGGATTGTGTCTTGAGTGGATGATGACGGTTTGTAAAGAAGCTACCACTAATTCCAATGGACTTTTTCATCCCGATGCAAAGAGCAGATTTGGGGGGAGGGTTTCTTATTTATTAATGTTTGTTGTCATGGCATTTTGCACAATGTACACCTCAAATGTGAGCAGTTTTGAATGTTTGCATTTTCTCCCTTTGACAAAATCCTGTTTGTGTAGAACTTTCATATCTTTGCGTTTTGTATGCATATATTGTCAGATAGATTCATTTTTCAAAGGTCCCCTTTCCCTGCATATCACACTGCAAGCTCCGAAGTGTACAGACTTCAGATCACAGATTGTGATTGAGTATCAGTTTGGTTACAGGAGCTGCAAACATGAACAGTTCTGGTGAAAAACACACAGAACGGAACGTCTCACACACCCCTTTGCCGATGGTCATACATTCACTTTCCAGTTTCTCAAGTAAGATTTGGCGAATTGGCAGAGAATTTGGCAGAAACGATGGCGAACTACTGCAACTTAGCAGAGGTGCTACTTGGGTAGAAGGTCCACGAATCAGAATGCCCCATAGAGGGGCAGGTGGTGTTCAGGAGAAATTTGTCATTTTAATTATCCCTCCCCCTAGATATTGCTTCTCTGCAGTTAATTTTCCCATTCCTGCATGAGTGGACATTGCTTTGGGAATGAACCCTGTGAACCCAGTTCTGTTCTGACTGAAGATAATGTCTCTCTAGAATGTGTTCTCTAGCTCCAAATCTCCAGCTGAGGCAACGTCCCATCCGTCCAACTATTCCGAGGTTGTTTCTTGGCCGACAGCAGCAAAATGAACTCATGTGAGCAGTTTCATTCCAACCCCCCACCCCCCCATCTTCTAAACTGTAATATTCCTCATTACCTGAGGTATGGTGCTGTGAAGGGTCGATCATTACCCGATCTTCCACGGTGGGCGAGGCTGCCGTATCAGCAGGGACAGCTTAGAATATGCATGAGAAACAGAGATTATTTTTATGTTGCATAAAACCTCTCATCCATACAGTGACATTTAGTGTCCATATGATCGCTGTGAAGTTTCTTGCACAGAAGGAAGCTGCTGGTGATGAAGTAGCAGGGACACAAGCCGGAGGAGCAAACTCAGGAGAAATCCCAGGGAAGAGAGCAGAGAGCTCATTTCAGGGTGACATGGCCATTGTTGTCTAACATCTTTGCATTTACCCAACGTTCTGAGCAGATCGAGGCCTTGCGAGACAGGTAAGTGCTTGCTGTGCTTTGGCCAGGTTCAATTCTGGTCAAAACCCAACTCTAGCCATAGGAGACACAGTATGCTGTCCTAATGGGCGGTGGCTGAATCTGCTTGGAAAAAGGGGCTGTTGGGGGTGAGGGGCTAAATCAAGGAGTTGCTCTATAGCTCCATATCTCCAGCCTAGTCAAAGCTGCACACATCCATTTTCTCTAAATTTTTGCCTTGTTTGATGGCAGAAAAACTAAAGTGTGGGAGTAAAGGAATTGCAAAACCAGGTAATGCAGCTTTTATAGCTCTTGTAGAATACAGTATTCCTTATCACCTGTGGTGTGGAGTTCTGAAAAGGTGTGTAGCCATCCTTCCACAGTGGGCAAGGCCGCCATCTCGGTAGGAGCTGTTTCCAAACAAAGAGTGGAGAACAGTGATTTTTTTTTTCATATTCAGCGAAAGCTCCTAATCATAGTGACATTTAGTGTCTATAAAATAACTGAATTGATAGGAAGAGAGTGAGAAAACGAGGACATTATCAGTGAGAAAAGTAAAGTGTCAATGAACGCATTGTTGATCAACTTACATATGCACACAACGCCAGCATCTTCTCCATGATTGCAGTTATGTTCTCCCCAAGAGTTTGCCTGGCATTGGTTGAGTGCTGGTTCCGTCCCGGTGCACTGGACATTATCCAGCCAGATGGCACCTGTTCCACTTCCAAATTGTGCTTCAGCTGGGGCAGATCTTGCATCCCCACAGCCCAGCTGCTGGCATACAACGCTGGCATCGATGAGATCCCAGTTGTCATCACAGATGGTGCCCCATTCACCATGATGGAACACTTCAACTCTTCCACTGCAGCGACTCGGACCATTCATCAACCTGATTTCAACTTGACCGGTGTCTGAGGTGAAACCCACATCTAGGTAAAATCGATTTAAAATGTGGTTAGCATGCAGGAGAAGGATTGTGTCTTGAGTGGATGATGACGGTTTGTAAAGAAGCTACCACTAATTCCAATGGACTTTTTCATCCCGATGCAAAGAGCAGATTTGGGGGGAGGGTTTCTTATTTATTAATGTTTGTTGTCATGGCATTTTGCACAATGTACACCTCAAATGTGAGCAGTTTTGAATGTTTGCATTTTCTCCCTTTGACAAAATCCTGTTTGTGTAGAACTTTCATATCTTTGCGTTTTGTATGCATATATTGTCAGATAGATTCATTTTTCAAAGATCCCCTTTCCCTGCATATCACACTGCAAGCTCCGAAGTGTACAGACTTCAGATCACAGATTGTGATTGAGTATCAGTTTGGTTACAGGAGCTGCAAACATGAACAGTTCTGGTGAAAAACACACAGAACGGAATGTCTCACACACCCCTTTGCCGATGGTCATACGTTCACTTTCCAGTTTCTCAAGTAAGATTTGGCGAATTGGCAGAGAATTTGGCAGAAACGATGGCGAACTACTGCAACTTAGCAGAGGTGCTACTTGGGTAGAAGGTCCACGAATCAGAATGCCCCATAGAGGGGCAGGTGGTGTTCAGGAGAAATTTGTCACTTTAATTATCCCTCCCCCTAGATATTGCTTCTCTACAGTTAATTTTCCTATTCCTGCATGAGTGGACATTGCTTTGGGAATGAACCCTGTGAACCCAGTTCTGTTCTGACTGAAGATTATGTCTCTCTAGGATGTGTTCTCTAGCTCCAAATCTCCAGCTGAGGCAACGTCCCATCCGTCCAACTATTCCGAGGCTGTTTCTTGGCCGGCAGCAGCAAAATGTACTCATGTGAGCAGTTTCATTCCAACCCCCCACCCCCCCATCTTCTAAACTGTAATATTCCTCATTTCCTGAGGTATGGTGCTGTGAAGGGTCGATCAGTACCCAATCTTCCACAGTGGGCGAGGCTGCCGTATCAACAGGGACAGCTTAGAATATGCATGAAAAATAGAGATTATTTTTCTGTTGCATAAAACCTCTCATCCATACAGTGACATTTAGTGTCCATAAGATCTCTTTGAAGTTTCTAGCAGGAACATGAGCCGGAGGAGCAAACTCAGGAGAAATCCCAGGGAAGAGAGCAGAGAACTCATTTCAGGGTGACATGGCCATTCTTGTCTAACATCTTTGCATTTACCCAACATTCTCAGCAAATCGAGGCCTTGCGAGACAGGTAAGTGCTTGCTGTGCTTTGGCCAGGTTCAATTCTGGTCAAAACCCATCTCTAGCCATAGGAGACACAGTATGCTGTCCTAATGGGCTGTGGCTGAATCTGCTTGGAAAAAGGGGCTGTTGGGGGTGAGGGGCTGAATCAAGGAGTTATTCTATAGCTCCATATCTCCAGCCTTGTCAAAGTTGCACACATCAATTTTCTCTAAATTTTTGCCTTGTTTGATGGCAGAAAAACTAAAGTGTGGGAGTAAAGGAATTGCAGAACCAGGTAATGCAGCTTTTATAGCTCTTGTAGAATACAATATTCCTTATCACCTGTGGTGTGGAGTTCTGAAGAATTGTGTAGCCATTCTTTCACAGTGGGCAAGGCTGCCGTCTCGGTAGGAGCTGTTTCCAAACAAAGAGTGGAGAATAGTGATTTTTTTTTTTTTCATATTCAGCGAAAGCTCCTAATCATAGTGACATTTAGTGTCTATAAAATAACTGAATTGATAGGAAGAGAGTGAGAAAACGAGGACATTATCAGTGAGAAAAGTAAAGTGTCAATGAACGCATTGTTGATCAACTTACATATGCACACAACGCCAGCATCTTCTCCATGATTGCAGTTATGTTCCCCCAAAGAGTTTGCCTGGCATTGGTTGAGTGCTGGTTCCGTCCCGGTGCACTGGACATCATCCAGCCAGATGGGACCAGTTCCACTTCCAAATTGTGCTCCACCTGGGGCAGATCTTGCATCCCCGCAGCCCAGCTGCTGGCATACAACGCTGGCATCGCTGATATCCCAGTTATCATCGCAGATGGTGCCCCATTCACCATGATGGAACACTTCAACTCTTCCACTGCAGCGACTCGGACCATTCATCAACCTGATCTCAACTCGGCCGGTCTTTGTGGTGAAACCCACATCTAGGTAAAATCGAATAGAAATGGTGGTCAACAGGTGGGAAAAGGATCGTGTCTTCTGTGGATGACCATTTGCAAAGAAGCCTCCACAAATGTCAACGTAGTCATTAATCTCGGGGCAAATAGCAGGTGTTGGAGGAGGATGTCATATAGATCAATGTTCCTTTTAGTGTGTGTTTTGCTGAATTGTGAGCTGTTCCAAAGCTATGCAGTTTATCCCATTGAGAAAAGCTTATTTGTGGATAAATTTCAAATCTATACATTTTTTCCAAATGTACTGAGTTTTGAAAGGCATTATTTATTTATCTTTCTGCAAATCTCACTGCAAGCTCTGAAATGAACAGAAGTGCGTTTGCAGACTGTGGCTGGGTCTGAGTGCAAGGGCAGCTGCAAATTGTTTCAATTCTGGTCAAAAGCCAACACTAGCCATGGCACAGTTCCACCCATTCATTTTTTTCTGACTTCATGCCTTCATTGACTGCAGAAACACTAAGGTGTGGGAGTAATGGAACTGCAAAACCCAGATTTTGCAACTTGTCTGACTCTTCTACAATACAATATTCCTTATTACCTGAGGTGTGGAGTTCTGAAGTGGTCTGTAGCCATCCTTCCATAGTGGGCAAGGCTGCCATGTCAGGAGGAGCTGGTTGAAATCAAAGAGTGGAAAATAGTGATTTTTTTCATATTCAAGAAAAGCTCCTCATCATAGTGACACTAATGTCTATAAGATAACTCAGTTACTAGAAAGACAATGTGATAATGAGGACATCATCAGTGACAAATGTAAAGTGTGAATGAACACATTGTTAATGAACTTACATATGCACACAACGCCAGCATCTTCTCCATGATTGCAGTTATGTTCTCCCAAAGAGTTTGCCTGGCATTGGTTGAGTGCTGGTTCTATCCCAGTGCACTGGACATCATCCAGCCAGATGGGACCAGTTCCCCTTCCAAACTGTGCTTCACCTGGGGCTGATCTTGCATCCCCGCAGCCCAGCTGCTGGCATACAACGCTGGCATCGCTGATATCCCAGTTATCATCACAGATGGTGCCCCATTCACCATGATGGAACACTTCAACTCTTCCACTGCAGTGACTCGGACCATTCATCAACCTGATCTCAAGTTGGCCGGTGTTTGCAGTGAAACCCACATCTAGGTAAAATCGAATTTAAATAGTGGTTAGCAGCAGATGTATTGTGCCTTCTGTGGATGATCATTTGCAAAGAAGCCTCCACGAATGTCAATGGAGTCTTTCATCCTGGTGCAAGCAGGAGGATTTGGGGGGAGGATTTCATATATGCTAATGTTTTTTTTCATGTGCATTTTGCAAAAGTTACACGTCTATTACGAGCAGTTTTGAATGTATGCAATATTTCCCATTGTCAGAAGCCTATTTGTTCACATTATTCGCATCTGTACATTTTTCATGCACATTTTTCAAATGTACTTATGTTTCAAAGGCATTATTTTCATTGTGCAAATCACTCTGCAAGCTCAGAAATGTACAGATTGTGTACATTAGTTTGCAGCTTTTGTTCTAGTCTGTGCTCAGTTATGGGAACTGGAAATTGGATTAATGCTGGTCAAAAACCAACTGAAAGGAATTTCTCACCCTATGCAGAAGTTCATATGTTCATTCTCCAGCTTCTCAAGTAGAATTTAGGTAATTGGGGGGAGAATTTGGCTGAAGCGCTGGACAGTTAGAGTAGACATTATTGGGCTAGATGGACTACTTGTCAGACTGCTCCATGGAGGGGCAGGGGCTGCTATTAAGAAATTTGTCATTTCAGTTATCCCTCCCCCTGGATATCGTTTCTCCACTGTGATTTTGTCTATTCCTACATTACTGGACATTCTTTTGTAAATGAATTGGGTAAACCTTCTTCTCTCCTTAATGAAGATAACCTCTGTATAGGTTCTGTAGTTCCATGTCTCTAGCCATGGGAAGGTTTGTATCCATCCATTTACTATGGGTTACTGTCTTTGTTGACTGCAGAAACACTGAAGTGTTGTAGCAATTTATTTGCAAAATCCAGACTGTACAACCTGTTGGACATGTCTATACTTGTTGGACACTTAATGTGGACACATCCACATTGAGCAAGGCCTCATTACTAACAATGGGTGGGTGCCAATTCCACATGCAATGTTAGGCCAGCTTGGAACATTCAAAGTTGTAATTACAGGCATTGCAGTAGTGACACCAATGTTAAGGCACCTCAGTAAATTGAACGTTCTACTGTTAGGGATCGATTGGGTGAGTGGGGCATTCTGACCATTCTGAACTGAAAGCTTGACCAATCTTTCTGAAGATTTCAGTTTTCAGGAAAAAAGTGTTCATTTTACATACCGTGAAAATTTTGAGGGAGAAAGAGCACTTTAAAGACCCAAAACAAACCATCAAAAACCTCCCTCTGTCAAAAGTGATTGAGGGGGGTGAGGAGTTTGGCATCCTTTTTTATAGTTACAGTGTCTGAAGAGACCAAAAGGTGTTCACGTGGAACAATGATGGCTTTCTATTCTTCCTGTATTGGAGTTGTTGAAAAGTATTGTTCTTTGAACTTCAATTTTTTATTTTTTACTAAGGTTTTCCCATGTAATGATAGTCAATGGGAGTAAGAATATGCCAAGACATGCTCAGTAGCTTTCTTTCTCTCTCTTTCCCTCCCTCCCCCTCCCCCACTACAGTTAATTTTGAATTTCGGAATGCGGGGGGCTGCCATTTGTGACACAGCATTGGTGGCTGAGAAAGAAAAAGAGAAGGTTTTGCTGTGTGGGGCACTCGTGGGGGGGTGACTGAAGCTGCTGGGAAAAGTGGGCTCCTTGCATACTTGTTTCCTAGAAGATTCAACCCCCCTCCCCTCCCCTCCCCGCCCTCCTCCAACCCAACACACACACACAAGCCTGCCAAACAGAACTTCATACGAGCTGCAAGGACTGAAGTAATGAGTTCTACTGCAGGGAGCAATTTACAGTGTTAACAGTGATGGAGGTTGCTGTCCAACACATGTGGAGGAGGGTGCCAGATTGGGCAGGGCTGCTCTAAGAAAAAGAAAAGAAAATAGGTGTCCCTAAGGTATTTGTCACCTGTTTTCTACAACCCAATAATTTCTTCTACATATCATTTTCTCCATCCTGTCCACATGTTTTATCTGCTTTGGGAGAGAATTTCACTTGTACTTTCAGCCCCCTTAGGGAGGATGTGGTGTTAAGGCTTGTGAGCCTTAGCTCACAATTTCCCTGCTTTTTGGTGCTTGTTTGCAAAATGTATAGCCTTAACTTTCAAACTTACAGTCTGAAAAACTTTCAGACTTACAGTTTGCAAACTGTATAGCCTTAACTTTCTTTTGGTAAACCATAACTTTCTGTTCATTGAATTAGCGTATTTAAGGTGATTATTCCTAGCAAGTATGTAAAAAAAAATGCATAGGTCGTTGAAATACATATATGCCTCATTGTGAAATGGAACTAATAAGCAGTGCAGTGACAGCGAAACTGAAAGTGCCCCAACAACCTTACCGGAAGGGAGTTTAGCTCTGTTGAAATAGCTCAGTGGTTGTCATGCTTGCTTACAACTTACCCTCCATGCACCCACGCTTTTCCTTGGTCTTTCAGGCCCAAATACCAATGAGGAGTGCCTGGGGCCAGCAAAGATGGCCCATGTTGTACCTGTGCTGTATGCAAGTTGTAAGCTCAGTTTTCAATATTGTACAGCAAGCATCATCACTGATCACAGAGCACCTTTCTTTTCCGTGAGACAATTAGTATGCTGCGATAATTGTTTTAGTGAATCTGCAAAATGAATCCATGTGGTTTTTATCTTGTATGCTGCCCTGAGATGGTTTCACCCTTCAACGCAGCCTCAAAATAATGTTAGATTGTTAGATTTGTTATGTTGCTTTTCTGTACTGTCCACCCTGAGTCCATCTTTTAAAAACTTGTAATAGTCCCCACCCCACCCATCTTTTTTTTTTTTTTTAATACTGTTTACAAACTGCCAAGGACATTTTGTTTAATGGAAAAGTGGGATGTAAATATTTTTAAATACATTATAATACTAAAAAAAAAGGTTTCAGGAGAATGGGAAATAGAAAAGATCTCCTTCCTCCTTTCCAGCTGAATAGTCTTCTAATACTACTTGACCCAAACAGTGCTACAAGGCTCCTGTTATGGGATTGCTGGAGCCCTGAACAAGAACATTCCTGGACTGGGCTAGGGATACGCTGCATCATTTTGTTATAGATCCTTATTTGTTTGATCTCTAATATCCCAGGAGTTTGCTTGTTTTTGAAGCTGACTTTGGCACAGCAGTCATGGAAGGAGTTGTGAGAAGTATAAAAGGTACTTGTTCTCTAACTAGAAGATTTAAGAAGAGAAGGATCAACTCACCCCAAAGACAAGCCAGTAGAATAAGGGTCATTGCCATCTCTCTCAGCCCCTTTACTAGATATCTCCCCAAAGAGGGGAGAGTGCAGGCAGCCATTGGTCCCAGAGACCCAGCTAGGAGCAGATTCCTCAGTTGGATGGATTGCTTTCAGCTTGGATGCCTCTTTTGATGGGACACTCATGTAACTTGATAAAATAGGCAAAGATTTGGATAAGAAATGCTGGCAAGGGGCTGGTGGAAACTGGGAAGGAGGAGTCTAATCAAGCTTAACTTGCCCATGTACCTACAGTGCTGTTGCCTGCATTTGTGACATTGTGCAACAACTTTCACTTCCCTCAAATGGCTCAAGGTCATTTCACATGAATCCTGTAAGTATAGTTAGGGCTTAATCTGAGTCAGCATCCTGCCTTAGGTCCTTTCTTCAGACAGGGAGGTCCACTCTGCAATATATGAAGGGATAGCATGGGTGCATCTAAGAATGTTAATGGTCCCTCTTCCTCAACAGTGAATGATTACACATTCACATGTGGGATGCTCCCAAATGTCTCTTCAAGTAATCCCCCTGCCCCCAGCTACCATATAATCATCCTGCTCATTCCTCATTGCTTTCAGCCAAGAATACAATTTAAGGCAGTACAGATTAGAAGCTTTTTAAATCTACAAACAATATTGTAACAGGACAGTGAGTGGTGGAATATTTGACAGCCAAGGCCAGAATGGAATGTTGGGTGGAGTTAGTGGTGGTTGGAGAAGCCAGTTAGAAGGAGGATATGTAAAGTTAGGAAGAAGTCAGGGAAAGGGTGAGTTGAGTTTGGAGAGGGACAGTGAGAGGAATTAGGATCCAGAGTTATTTAATTTGGTTAGTCAGTAGAGTAAGAGACAGGGTGTGAGTGAGAAGGGAGGGACAGAAGCCATTGAAAGCATATACATTGTGTTAGGTTTTTAGAACATCACTGTGATTATTTATCAGTTATTGTTTGTTCTGAACATTGACATGTTAAATAAATACATGTTTATATTTTTAAACACCTATGTTCGGGTCTGGATGGATTTGAAGATAGGCATATCTTACTGCATGTACTATGAATATTAAGAGGAAAGTCCTACTGCTTTCTATAAATCGGTAGGTGGTGGCAGCTGGTGTTTTGGGGAGTCCCAAGAAAAGTCTGGACCCAGAGACCTCTAGGAACCAGGGCCTTATAAGGGATCTCTGGATACATCAGAAATATCATCATAGTTATTATGAAATAGGCTAATTTAGCAACCTCCATTGCAGCCTTAAGGTAGCCACCTAGCAGAGTGGTTTAGAGATTGTTTACCCCAAAGGGACTTCTTTTAGAGCCTGCAGAGACCCCCTGTGCTGCTTTTTCATCACACTTTGATAATAAAATCATTTGGCTTTGAAGTAATTTAGATGCCATAGTTATGGCAAATCCAAGTGATGCATCCTATGCCTCATCTAGTCATGTTTTGTGGAATCAGTTTCAGTTAATGCAGCCTGGCTAAGTGGACAAAGTACTTGCAGTCATGTGGCCAACCAAGTGCCCTTTTGATCCCTGTTGCTCATAACTAATTACAGCTGGCTGGTAGGGGATGACCAGGTGGGTCCAGGGCATGATTAATGCATAATTGTATGAAGAAGTGGTGCCTCCCATCTTGAAGGATGGGCGTGGTAGTGTGACCACTTCTGGTCTCAAGGATTTGTGATAGCTACTGCCCAGTCCCTTCATGGATCACTGCCTTGTTGTGGTGAAGGGGCTTGCGTAACTCAGTGAAGCCATATGCTATGCCGTGCAGGGCCACCCAAGATGGACAGGTCATGGCAGAGAGTTCTGACAAAATGTGGTCCACTGGAGAAGGAAATGGCAACCCACTCCAGTATTCTTGCCAAGAAAACCCCATGGAACGTATCACATGGCTAAAAGATATGACGGCAGAAGATGAGCCCCTCAGGTCAGAAGGTATTGTTTAGGAACAATATTATTTAAGAACAATATTGTTTAGGAACCTGGAATGTAAGATTAATGAATCAAGGTAAGCTGGAGGTGGTCAAAGATGAGATGGCAAGATTGAACATCGACATCTTGGGAATCAATGAACTCAAATGGACAGGCATGGGCGAATTTAATTCAGGTGACCATCATATCTACTACTGTGGGCAAGAATCCCTTAGAAGAAATGGAGTAGCACTCATAGTCAACAAAAGGGTGGGGAAAACAGTACTGGAGTACAATCTTAAAAATGATAGAATGATCTCAGTACGAATCCAAGGCAAACCATTCAACATCACAGTAATTCAAGTCTATGCCCCAACCACTGAGGCCGAAGAAGCTGAGGTTGATGGGTTCTATGAAGACCTACAACACCTTCTAGAACTAACACCAAAAAAAGATGTCCTCTTCATCATAGGGGATTGGAATGCTAAAGTAGGAAGTCAAGAAATCATTGGGAAAACAGGCAAGCATGGCCTTGGTGTACAAAATGAAGCAGGACAAAGGCTAATAGAGTTTTGCCAAGAGAACACGCTGATCATAGCAAACACTCTTTTCCAACAGCACAAGAGGCGACTCTACACATGGACATCACCAGATGGTCAATATCGAAATCAGATTGATTATGTACTTTGCAGCCAAAGATAGATGGAGAAGCTCTATACAGTCAGTAAAAACAAGACCTGGAGCTGACTGTGGCTCAGATCATGAGCTTCTTGTTGCAAAATTTCGGCTTAAATTGAAGAACGTAGGGAAAACCACTAAACCATTCAGGTATCACCTAAATCATATCCCTTATGAATATACAGTGGAGGTAAGGAATAGATTTAAGGGATTAGACCTGATAGACAGAGTGCCTGAGGAACTATGGACAGAAGTTACAATGTCCGTAACATTGTTCAGGAGGCAGCAACTCAATCCATCCCAAAGAAAAAGAAATGCAAGAAAGCAAAGTGGCTGTCTGATGAGGCTTTACAAGTAGCTGAGGAAAGAAGGGAAGAGAAAAGCAAGGCAGAAAGGGGAAGATATATCCAACTGAATGCAGAGTTCCAGAGAATAGCAAGGAGAGACAAGAAGGCCTTCTTAAATGAACAATGCAAAGAAATCGAGGAAAACAACTGGGAGAATGGGAAAGACTAGAGATCTCTTCAAGAAAATCGGAGATTTCAAGGGAACGTTTTGTGCAAAGACGAGCATGATAAAGGACAAAGAAGGCAGGGACCTAATAGAAGCAGATGAGATTAAGAAGAGGTGGAAAGAATACACAGAAGAACTATACAGGAAAGATCTGAATGTCCCTGATAGCCATGATAGTGTGGTCACTGAACTTGAGCCAGACATCCTCGAGAGTGAAGTCAAGTGGGCCTTAGGAAGCATTAGTAACAACAAAGCTAGCGGAGATGACAGTATTCCACTGAGCTATTTAAGATCCTAAAAGATGATGCTGTTAAAGTGCTGCACTCAATATGCCAACAAATTTGGAACACTCAACAGTGGCCACAAGACTGGAAAAGGTCAGTTTACATTCCAATTCCAAAGAAGGGCAACGCCAAAGAGTGTTCAAACTACCGCACAATTGCACTCATTTCACATGCCAGCAAGGTTATGCTCAAAATCCTACAAGCTAGGCTTCAGCAGTATGCGAACCGAGAACTACCGGAAGTACAAGCTGGGTTTCGAAGAGGCAGAGGAACTAGGGATCAAATCGCCAATTTTTGCTGCATCATGGAGAAAGCAAGAGAATTCCAGAAAAACGTCTATTTCTGCTTCATTGACTATGCTAAAGCCTTTGATTGTGTGGATCACAACAAACTGTGGCAAATTCTGAAAGAGATGGGAGTACCAGACCACCTTACCTGTCTCCTGAGAAACCTGTACGAGGGTCAAGAAGCAAAAGTAAGAACCGGACATGGAACAACCGATTGGTTCCAAATTGGGAAAGGAGTATGACAAGGCTGCATATTGTCACCCTGCTTATTTAACTTATATGCAGAGTACATCATGAGAAACACCGGGTTGGATGAATCACAGGTTGGAATTAAGATTGCCGGGAGAATTATCAACAACCTCAGATACGCAGACGATACCACCCTAATGGCAGAAAGCAAAGAGGATCTCAAGAGCCTCTTGTTGAGGGTGAAAGAGGAGAGTGCAAAAGCTGGTTTGAAACTCAACATTAAAAAAACTAAGATCATGGCATCTGGCCCCATCACTTCCTGGCATATGGAAGGGGAAGAAATGGAACCAGTGACAGATTTTACTTTCTTGGGCTCCAAGGTCACCGCAGACGGTGACTGTAGCCATGAAATTAAAAGACGCTTGCTCCTTGGGAGGAAAGCTACGGCAAACCTAGATAGCATAGTAAGAAGCAGAGACATCACCTTGCCAACAAAGATTAGTATAATCAAAGCTATGGTTTTCCCAGTAGTAATGTATGGCTGTGAGAGCTGGTCTATAAGGAAAGCTGAGCACCGAAGAATTGATACTTTCGAACTGTGGTGCTGGAGAAGACCCTTATGAGTCCCGTGGACTGCAAGGAGGTCAAATCAGTCCATCCTAAAGGAAATCAACCCTGAGTGCTCATTGGAAGGACAGATACTGAAGCTGAAGCACAAATATTTTGGCCACCTAATGCGAAGAGAAAACTCTCTGGAAAAGACCCTGATGCTGGGAAAGACTGAAGGCAAAAGGAGAAGGGGACGGCAGAGGATGAGATGGCTAGATAGCATCACTGATGCAATGAATATGGGCTTGATCACGCTCCGGGAGAGAGCTCAGGACAAGAAGGCCTGGCGTGCTATGGTCCATGGGGTCACGAAGAGTTGGACACGACTGAACGACTGAACAACAACAACAACTGCCCAGTCATGAATACCCCACTTTTAAGGAAGGTGTTTGAGAGGGGTTGTTGCAGGGCAGCTGCAAGCATTCTTGGATGAAACTAAGTATCTAGGCCTATTCTAGTCTGGGTTCAGGTCCAGTTTCAGGACTGAATCAGCCTTGGTTACTTTGTTGAGTTATCTTTACCAAGAAATGGTCAAGGCGAGTGCAACTTTGCTCCTTTTGCCTGACCTCTCTGCAGCTTTTGATACCATCACCCATAGTATACTCCTGGAGCCAGCCCCATGGGATGGGTATTGGGGGGCTAAACTGCAGTAGTTCCTTTCCTACTCACAGGGTTGGTCTCAGAGAGTGATGCTGGAGGAGTATGCCCACTGGCACTTGTGCTATGAGGTGCCTTCTGTCTCCAGTGCTGTTTTGCATCTACGGTCAGGGCCAGAAATATTGGAACAAAGATAACTGTTTTGGCAGTTGGTCTCTGTACACCACCACATTGAAGTTGAAAGGAAACACACCCAGATGGGAGCGAAGTCAGGACTTTCTGCTGTAATTCAAGGGGTTTGACAAAAGTGGGGCACTAACCATTCAGGAAGTACAGCCAGTGGCATACACACACTCCCATCATTGGTGGCTCATAAGTAATGGAACAAATGGCTGACAAGCAGCTGCATGGCCAGGTGTGTCCTGTTTCCTGGGTACCCCATGACCAATCAAGCAGATAAAAGGCCTGGAGGTGGTTCTGAGTGTTACATTTGCATTTGGTAGCTGCTCACTGGAACTCCAAACATGAGGTCCAAAGATGTGTCCATGCGAGTGAAGGAGGCCATCATTAGGCTGAGGAAACAAAATAAACCCGTCAGAGAGATAGCAAAAACAGTGGGAATGGCCAATGCAACAGTTTGGAACATCCTGGAAAAGAAGGAATTAACTGGCAAGCTCAGCAACAGCAAAAGGCCTGGAAGACCATGGAAGACAACTAAAGTAGATGACTGCAGAATTCTGCTCATGGTGAAGACGAACCCTTTCACAACATCTTGCCAGGTCAAGGACACTCTTGCGGAGGTAAGCATGTCATTGTCAACATCTACAGTCAAGAGACGGCTTTATGAAGGTAAATACAGAGGCTTCACAACAAGGTACAAACCACTGGTAATGCTCAAGAACAGACAGGCCAGACCAGCCTTTGCCAGCAAACACTTTAAAAAGCCTGCCCAGTTCTGGAATAAGGTTCTTTGGACTGATGAAACCAAGATTAACTTGTACCAGAATGATGGGAAGAGAAAAGTATGGAGAAGGAAAGGAACACCTCATGATCCAAAGCATACCACATCTGTCAAACATAGTGGAGGCAGTGTTATGGCATGGGCATGTATGGCTGCCAATGGAACCGGGTCACTGGTGCTTATTGATGACCTGACCTGACTGCTGATAAAAGCAGCAGGATGAATTCTGAAGTGTACAGGGCTATACTTTCTGCTCAGATGCAGCCGAATGCTGCCAAACTGATAGGACGCCACTTCATATTGCAGATGGATCATGACCCAAAACATACAGCAAAAGCTACCCAAGAGTTTCTCAAGGCAAAGAAGTGGGATGTTCTTCAATGGCCGAGTCAATCACCTGATCTCAACCCAATAGGGCATGCTTTTCACTTACTGAAGATAAGACTGAAGGCAGAAAGACCCACAAACAAGCAGCAGGTGAAGGCAGCTGCGGTAAAGGCCTGGCAAAGCATCTCAAGGGAGGAAACTTAGTATTTGGTCATGTCCATGGGTTCCAGACTTCAGGCAGTCATTGGCTGCCAAGGATTTTCATCCAGGTATTGAAGGCGATCCTTAAGTTTGAAATGATGTTGGTTTGTTCCATTACTTATAAGCCACCAATGATGGGTGTGTGTGTATGCCACTGGCTGTCCTTCCTGAATGGGTAGTGCCCCACTTTTATCAAACCCCTTGAATTACAGCTGAAAGTCCTGACTTCGTTCCCATCTGGGTGTGTTTCCTTTCAACTTCAATGTGGTGGTATTCAGAGGCCAACTGCCAAAACAATTATCCTTGTTCCAATATTTCTGGCCCTGACTGTATATGAAACTGTTTTGGGTGATCGTCCAGAGATTTGGAGTGAGGTGTCATCAGTATACAGATGACACCCAGCTCTATTTCTCCTTAACATCTGAATCAGGTATGGCCATGCAGGCTCTGGATTGGTGCTCAGACATGCTGGTGGGCTGGATGAGGGCCAATAACTGATTTTGAATCCTGGCAAAACAGAAGCACTGTGAGTAGGTGGGTCATAGGACTGGAAAATGTGTCAGTGACCTGCTCTAGGTGCATCTGCACTCCCTCTGAAGCAACAGGGGCAATGTTTGGGGGATGCTTCTAGATCTATCTTTGTCACTGGAGGCTCAAATGGCATTGGTGTCTAGGAAAGTCTTTTGTAAGCTTCAGCTGGTACATCAGCTTCAACAGTTCCTGGACTGTGATAGCTTAGCCACAGTGGTTCAGGCATTGGTAACCTCAAGACTGGATCATTGTAATGCACTCTATATGGGACTACCCTTTGGCTTGGTCCAGAACCTGCAGCTGGTGCAGTATGCAGCTGTGAGTCTGTTAACAGGGGCCTCTTTTCAGCAGCATGTTCCAACTACCAGGCCAAGTTTAAGTTTTTGTTGTTGACATACAAAGCCCTAAACAACCTGGAACCGGTTACCTTAGGGATCACTTCACCCCCTATGTCCCTGCCTGGCCTTTGTGATCCTCAGGAGAAGCACGTCTGATGGTGCTACATACTTCTGAGGTTTGCCTTAGGAGTACAAGTTACAGAACATTTAGTGGTGCAGCACCCACCCTCCAGAACACACTCCCAATTGAGGTCAGACACGTGCCCACAGTTCTGATTTTTCTGCTTAAGACCTTCCTCTTCATGCGGGATTTCCCTGCAGTGTGACCCAGCCATAGTTACAGTTTTATTGTTGCACTTTAATTGCTTTATTGCTGTTCTGTTGATTCTCAGTTCTTTTGGATTGGATTGTGATATTATGGCTATTTTGCTGTATATGCTCTTTATCAGTATTGTGAGCCACTTTGAGAGCCCTTGTGGCCATAAGGTGGGATATTGATCTTATAAATAACATATTACAAATGTTAGCACCTATAAACTTGGGGAGGGGCTTATTTTTCTTGGTGATAATAGCAACACTTCCTTTCTTTCCCTTTTCAACTATTTTTATTCTTGCCTGTGGCACTGGTGGTGTGGCTGGTTGCAGCCACCCCAGAGCTTATCAGGGAAAAAAACAGATTTCCTGAGACTGCTTAAACTCCGATTCTTTTCCTCAAGTCGGGCTCTCCCTGTTATAGTTGCTGTGTGCCCCATCCCCTGCATTGACCTTGGGTATGCTAGCCCTGCCCAGGGGTGTGCCTTTCACTATGACCCTGGTCAAGGGGTGTTTCCTCCTGTTGTGCTGAATGAGGCTTGCCCTCTGAATGCCCACAGAACTTCCAAAGATCCCCCTTAACTGACATGGCACAGTTTAAAGTGATAAAGCATGGTCTTGAGGCTCCGATTCTCCTATGGTTGGTTTATTGCCTTAGGAAGAAACTACTTCCACCCTTTGTTACAGAGATCCTGCAAGTTAAAATGGGGGCTGGTTTCCATCTTTGTGTTCTCCCCCCCCTTTCCTAGCACAAGCACATGTGTGTCTACTCGGAAGTAACTACCATTGTGCTCAATGAAGCTTGCTCCTGAAAGGCAGGTGCATCTGGACTTTCAGGGGAAAGGAGAAGGCGGGAGAGGGGGGAAGTCTCTCATTGGTTGAGCAGCCCCTGCCAGTCAGATGACATTCACTCCAACCCCCACCAGGAAGTATAGTCCATGAAGCAGTTCTTACTGCTGCGGAGAACCTGCTCATGGAGCCCTGCATGGACCAAATCGCAGCAAAGCTGATTCCTTTTAAAAATCTGGTACTCCTCCATTAGCTTCTCCTTCCGTTGTCATGGAAACTTGACCCAGGAGGTCTCTTCTCAAACTAAACATGTGAGACTTGGAGGGAAAGTGAGAGTGGGAGAAAGAAGCACTCAAGTTCATCACTCATTTCCACCCCAACAAACCGTGGATTGTTGGTACAGGAACCTACGGAACTGGGGCAAATGCTCCTTTAGATATGGTGAAAGAATGGAGCTATTGAGGAGGTCACAAGGGTCTTTAAAGACCTGCTGAACAGGGTTTTAAAATTTTCCTGAACTGAAAAAAGCCACTTGATTTTGCCCTGACAGCAACTCCTCAGTTTTCACTTTTTGTTTTGTTACTTGGTTTATAACAATGTTGTGGTTCCTAGACATTTTCAGCTGAAGGAAGCACCTTTCACTTCCCCAGGTTAACTCAGATCATGTTAATGAAAGCTACATTGTGAAGCATTCATCTTTGTCATATTGTCAGCTGAGTTGAAGGGTGGGATGGGATGCTAGTCCTGTTTGCTTACTCTGCAAAAAGTATGTACTGGAAAGTGCTTTTCAACATAGTATGTTAAATTAATAGAACATCCTAAAGCTACTCACAGGAGGTATCATATCCTGTAGTAGTCTATACCACTACAGGTTTGTAAAGAAAACAATAAACAATGAAGAACACCCCACAATACATATATGTTGCCAGAATGTCTCTGTTTCTCTCCCATCTTGTCTGTCTATGGTTGCCAAGTTGGTAAGTGGTGGCAATCAAAAATGAGGATGCTGAACTGTCAAGACAAGTCTCCACCCACCAATGAAATGGAAAAAAAGAGTATCCTAACCCCTAATGTTCTGGGTTACAGAACTCTCAGATGCACTAAGCCAATCTCTCCCTGGACTGCAATTCAATTAAGGCAACAACTTGATTGCCACTCATTAATTGACAATTGACAATAGCAAAAGCCTTGAGCAAGTAACTGTCTACTTAGCACCAAAAACACCCATCAAGTATCTACTACCACTTTTCTGAACAACAACCTAGCAGCTCTACTCTTTTGCTTTTCCCAGAGAACCCCTTTCATAAAGACACCCTTGTTCTTGTCTTCTAATATTTGCCTTGGGATCCCTTGATTTTCCAGAGAGTAATCTCATTGCTATGCCTATTTCCCCTGAGTCTTTGCGGTAGATACCTGCCATGGCCTGATAGTGACCATTACCCCTGATGTTTCATGTAATCTACTGCTGAAGATTTCTTCTTCCCTTCTCAGTTCATCACTGCTGAAGATTTCTTCTTCCCTTCTCAGTTCATCACAGCAGACTAAGGTGGGGTAAAAATGTGGCTTCTTTCTTTCCCCCCTGCATGTTCTTTTGGCTCACTTCCCTCTCTTTTCCTCCCCTCCTTCTTGTCCCCAATCTGCCTTCTCTCCCCCATCTCTTTCCATCTAGAACCAGCCATGTAGGTTACCTACATGGCTGGATCACTGCTGCTCCCCCATTCTTCCTTCCCTTCTGGGGCAGCCTTCAGTAACTTAATGGTGATGTTGTCTTGTTGCCTTTTAATACAGCTCTTTTTGTGAGTTAAGGCCTAAAAGCTCTGCTCTGTTTTTCTTTGCCAGGAACCTTGCAGGGACACTCTACTGTTCACACCAAAGACCTCAGTTCCCCATGTGACATGTCAAAGATCTAAGTTTCCCATGCTGTCCTGTTGTGAATTTGGCAAATGTGCTAGTTTCTAAGCCAGCTCTATCATACTGAAATCAGCCTATCCTCCAGCAGCAATACAGCCAGGACTACAGAAGAAAGAGGTTCCCCTAGCACAGGGGTGTTGAACCTCAGGCCTGTAGGCCAAAGCTGGAGTCCCAATCTAGTCATCCTGGACTCCAAGAGGGGCACATGTCCTCCTCCTAGCCCCACCCCCCAACTTCCAATAATATGTGTGAGGGGCAGTTCTGACTTTTGAGCAGTGTTCCCCACATTCTTAAAGGTTGAAATGACTCTCCTAAGGCTTAGTTAAGTGCAGTGTGAAGAAATGCCATATATAGAACTGTTATTGTTCTTTAAATACTCAGTGTGACCTCTGAAAGACTTTGAAGTATCTGTGTATGCCTGAGGCCTAGTGTTGTTGCTGGGTTGAAGGCCTATTTAATAGTAGCTGCTTGGTAATATTCTGAAGGGGGAGAGAGACAATCACTTTGAATATTTATAGATGGGACCTGGATCAGGTAAAGTCCGTGTGGATTGTCTGGAGATTCCAGCTAGGTGGAAAAGAGCAGTTGGGAAATGACAGTTGACAGCTCAGTTTTGAGATGGTCAGTCTGTGGGGAGTCAGAAAGGGATAAGGTCTGCTGGTTGGTGGGTGGTGTTATAGAAGGCTTAGGAGAAAGCTGAGGAGAAAGTGAATAGCTAAAGCCTGAATATTCAGCTATTCCTCCTCTGTGGGATAACCATACATGGCCGGTGAAGATGTGGAGTAGGGAGCAGGTCACTGCATTATGCCAGGAGGCTGGCCTATGATCTTGCCAGAGGAAGGTTACACAAGCTAACAGTAAATACCCAGATAGACTGGCCAAGCAACCAGTACCAACATGAGGGTACTGGTGTCAGAGGAAGACTATTACCAAGAGTTGGACCTGGTAGTGAGTGTATTTGGCTGGGGTGAAGTTTAGGGATTTTGACCTGAGGTAAAAGAAGTCATTAAAGGCTTGTATTAGAAACATGGTCTCCTGAGTCCTTAGTAAGTGTCAGCAAGCAGTCTTTAAAGTAAATATTAGTAATCCTTTATGTACAAACTATCCCTTTAATAAATTAACTTGTTTAGTAGTTCATCTTGACTATAGTGTTGGTGCCCATCTCATGCCAAAGCCTTTTATATGATGCTACTAGGAGGTTTTAAAGTATTTTCAGAGAATTGGTGGAAGTGGGAAAGGGTCAGCTTGTAGAATTCTGAGTTACAGTGATATTTTGTAATTTAAAGTAAGGGCACGGGGAAAGAAGGTGTAATTCCTTTCCCAGAGTTGGAAGTCTATGCACTGGCTTGGCCTCAGTGCTGTAACTGGAGGCAAAGGCTTACAAATAAAAGCTGCATGCAGTTACTGGTGGACTCTGGTAATTATGGGAGCTATGGAAGAGGGTGAGTTTAATGTACCCCTTCCGGGGGACATGCACACAACTGGACAAATGAGTACTTTGTTTAAAATCGTCATGCAAAGAAGAAGAGAGACATAGTATAGATGCCAAGGTCTGATATTTAAATTCTGGTAGCCTGGCTGATACCCTACCGTTGGAGTTATTTGTTCATGCAACTTACTGCACACTACAGTACATTTTGTTGTAGATGTGACATCTTTGCATCTGTATCATTCCAGAGATCCACAGTCCACTTGTCATATGAAAGACACAAACCGTTACCAATTTGAGCAAAGGAACATGCAGTGTGGTTACATGTTCATAAACTACTGTAGGTTGAAAGCTCTTGCTCACTGGTGCATTAAGTCTCTGTTGAAGCAATTGTCCATACTCTCAGAATATCATGTACGAGACAGAAACAGTACTTCATTTCAAAGAGAGAGCTATTGGGCTTCCTTTCTACCAGGAAACCCCAAACCTCGGGCACTCTGCCTCTAATTGCAATTACAGAGACGTTGGCTATTATGATCCATGGATACTAACCCCCCAAACTTGCCTCCCTCCTGATCACCACCATCCCATGGGTGCTATTCACTGTTTAAAAAAAAATAAAATCACACATTTGCAAGTGACAGATTTAGTGTTACTTTGGAGCATAGTGAGGTCACCAGGCAAGGCAGATCAGCAACCTTACAGCTTCAGTGGCTCTGTGCCTGTACTCTGGAACCGTAAAGCAGATTCAGCCACTGAATATTGCTGGTGGAAATGGAGGAGAGAATTAGAATGTGATCCTGGCTATTTCATGCTGATTAGACAGCAATAGCCAGCTGCACTAACCAGTCCTCCTCTGTGTCCAGTTTTGGGTGCCACACTTTAAGAAGGATGAGGACAAACTGTAACGGGTGCTGAGGAGGGCAACGAAGATGGTCAGCAGTATGGGAAAGCAAGTCCTATGAGGAAAGATTGAACAAACTGGGTGTGTTTTGCCTGGAGAAGAGAAAACTGAGCAGGGGTGGGATTTCATTCAAATACTGGAGAGGCTGCCACATAGATGAGGGCAGAGACTTGTTCACTGATGCCTCAGAGGGCAGGATTTGTTGTAATGGCTAAAATTACATGGTGGTTGATTTTGGTTGAACATTAGAGGAAATGTACTGACAGTAAGCCCCTTCATGGATCACTGCCTTGTTGTGGTGAAGGGGCTTGTGTAACTCAGTGAAGCCATAAGCTATGCCGTGCAGGGCCACCCAAGACGGACAGGTCATGGCGGAGAGTTCTGACAAAATGTGGTCCACTGGAGAAGGAAATGGCAACCCACTCCAGTATTCTTGCCAAGAAAACCCCATGGAATGTATCACAAGGCTAAAAGATATGACTCTGGAAGATGAGCCCCTCAGGTCGGAAGGTGTCCAATATACGACTGGGGAAGAGCAGAGAGAATTTCCAAGTGGCGCCAGAAAGAGTGAAGTGGCTGGGCCAAAGCCGAAAGGACACTCAGCTGTGGATGTGTCTGGTGGTGAAAAGAAAATCCGATGCTGTAAAGAACAATATTGTTTAGGGACCTGGAATGTAAAATCAATGAATCAAGGTAAGCTGGAGGTGGTCAAACATAAGATGGCAAGATTGAACATCGACATCTTGGGAATCAGCGAACAAGCATGGGCGAATTTAATTCAGGTGACCATCATATCTATGACTGAACAACAACAACAATTGACAGTAAGAGCGCTTTGACAATAGAACCAATTGGTGGGCTCTCCCTAGTGGATACTATAAACTGCTAGGGGCTTTCCCAGGCCTAATTCCCTGAACATGCCATGGTTCCTAGATGCCACTGAGCATGCGCAGTCCTCTTTGGGCCTTTTTGGGAGGGGGCTTTTCTTTAACTTTTAATAATAATAATAATAATGAAGATACTTTTACAGGCAGTGTTAGGAAAGGAAAAAAAAAACCCAATTCATATGATGCAAAATTAGTAATAAATAAATAAAATGTGATTATATCAGTCACTTGCATTCATTCCACAGCTCCTGATATATCAGCCGCTTCCATGTCATCCACAGCTTCAGTAAGGAAGTGGTTCTTACATAAGCCAAAACCTGAATGTTACCATATTCTTGCTTGCAAGCCATCTTTCCTGTTGGCTGAGCAGCTGTGATGTCACTGAACAGAGAAGGGACGCAGCAAAAGCCCTGTGGATCTATATAGTATATGAAATGGTATGGGAGTAGGAGAGCCAGACTTCCTACATTGGTTCCAACCAACCCACTGAACCACTGGCTGTATTTCTACAGTATTTGTTGCACTTGCTTGGATGTTGCATATCTTTTGGATAGCTTTCAGAGGAGCAAAGTTGCAAAGAGGTGACTTTGATCTGGAATAAAACCTGGAAGAAAAGTAATGTATGCAAGCCATCTTTAGTCTGAATTTTTAATAAAGGGAGAAGCAAACTTTATCTTGTGTATGTACTATGTGGAAGTGAGATCACAGAATCATAGGGTTGGAAGACGCCTACAAGACCATCGAGTCCAACTCCCTGCTCAGTGCAGGAAGCCTGGTTCCTAGGCAGTCTCCCATCCAAGTACTAACCGGAGCTGACCCTGCTTAACTTCCGAGATGAGGCACATCCAGCCCTTTCTATTTGTACCTAGATACGTAGATAGATGATTGATTGATCAGAACTTTGTTCATCTTTTGTTCCAGACTTTTAAATGATCCCTGCTTCTGTGCCTTGTATTGCAGCTTGATCTACCATTAACTGCTACTATCATTCTCCCCACCCCCACCCCCAATCCATGAAAAGTTTCACTTGCTTGGTAATTTCTTCAGATCAAGCTTCTGCTAGTAAAGGCACAAGAGCTAGCTTACCTTTCCTGGCATAATAAACCCAAATCTCACCTGGTATCTATTTTGACACCACCTGCATTTAACAGATGTTTTCTGTATGAAGAATACCAATGTCATTTCAGTAGCATCCTGTGTCAAGTGGGTCATGTCTGATTTGTGAGACTGCCGGCCTGATGCCATCCCATTGCAACAAGCTACTATGGTAAAGCAAAGATAGGACATAATCAATGTACCTCGTTCAGTAGTACTAAAAAGACCTCTAGGATGGCGTAGTGAGGTTTTACAGTAGTTTTACAGATCCCCTCACCTGTTTCTTAATTTGCTAACTTTCTCACTACCAGCATCAAACCCGTGTCTGAAAGACAGATTGTGTCTGCATTATACTTCAGCAGAAATACAGATTTTTAAAAATCTGCTAAAAGTATCCCCACGTACACACCTTCTTCACATTTTAAATGATCATGTTCAGTGAAGACAAGTAAGCTTGTGTACAGGAACCTTGTTTTTCCCTCTACAAGTTGATGGACAAAGAGACTAAATTGAGGGAAGCTTGATCGGAAACATCCTGAAAGCTGGGAAAAATTCTTTGTTATCTCTTGGTGGTCTTTTTTTGGCTGCAATCTTATACACACATCCCTGGGAGTAAGCCCTATTGAACTCAGTGGGGCTTACTTCAGGGTACACATGTATAGGTTTGCACTGTAAAGGAGCTTCCAGACAGACATCTCCTAGCATTAACCATCAGAAGGCATTGTGCAACTATTCTGGGTTTTTTTCTTAATGGATTTTCTGCATTCAGGAAAAAGATGAAAGGAGCAGTGGGAAAATATGGGGAAGTTAGAAGTGGAAGACAGCATTGACTAGACCCCTCTTAAAATTCCATGAATCATATGATAAATGTTGATGGTGTAATAAAAAGAGGGTAACTAACATTACATACCTACCTACCTACCTACCAAACTACTTACTGTGGATAATGTCCATGTTGTCTACAATAAGGATGGAACTGTCCATCTTGCTCTGTATTAAATGTTCTAACTGTTCCATCTTGCTTCATCCAGTAGGTGGCAGCAGGCTGATCCTAACATTAAGATTTGGAATCACAGCTTCTGTCCTTTGCCACATTATATTATGTGAGGAAGAAAAATGGTAATGCTCAACAAAAGAATAGCAGGCATGGTAAAATCAAAAATTAAAATTTGATGCCTCTAAAAACTTTGTAATAGGAATTTTGCCTCATTAGAATTTATTTGACCTAGCAGCAATAACCAGGTTTTGTCATTTTCATGTCCATGTCAAGAGCAAGTAGAAACAATGCTTCCCATAAATATTTTCCATAAATATGTGATGTGACAGTCAAATTTCAGTGTCACCTGGGCTGGTTTTATTTTGAACCCTACAGTATTCAAGTTTCAACTGAAATCAAAAGCTAAAAGCCTCAACCCCCTTACTCCAGTGCATTCTTCTTGGTTAGGGAAGGGTGACTGTCTCTTTTCAATCTGTGTCACTTTCATGTGTTTTTTTTACCCTTAATTCGTTCTGTACTGTTTCTGTATTAAAATTCTGCAATTTTAAGAAGAAAAATCATTCCAAAGTACATATTTAATTATGTATTTTAAATGTATTTTAAATGTGAATTTTCTCTCAAAATTTTATTTAGATGTGTGTTTCCTCTAAAAACTATACACTTATTAAATGCATACTATTATTTATTTTATATTCATTTATTATGACATTTATTTTCCCTCTTGCAAGGAACCCAAGACAGCTTACATGTTCCTCCTCCTCTCCATTTTATCCTCACAACAACCCTGTGAGGCAGGCTAAGTTGAGAGTTAATAACTGGCCCAAATCCTCCAGTGAGCTTCATGGCCGAGTAGGGACTAGAACCTGGATTTTCTAAGTCCCAGTCCAACACTCTAACCACTACACCACACTGGGTGTGAAATCCAGTGTACAGCTAAATGTTGATATGTTTAATAGGAATGTCAGAGAATTCCGCCACGGATCTCGGTGAGGCCGAATGCCAGTGCATTCGGCCCCCCAAAATCCATGGCGGAATGAAGCCCCCACCCCCCCAACCCACGAAAGGCGCGTGGGATGAAGCCCCCAACCCCCGAAAGGCGCGCGAAACGGAGCACTTACCTGCTGCCATCCGTGCTGATTTGCGAATGGTGGCCACTCTGCAGCCACCATTTGCATCTTCATCATAGCCGTGATAGGCTACGTAAATACTTACGTAGCCTATCACGGCTAACACAGGGACGGCAAGCAAAGTAAAAAACAAAAAAACAAAAACAATTGGGGCCTGCAACAAAGGGTTGCAATGTGGTGTGCTCCCATTCAGGGCTCCAGCCAGCCACACCCTCTTTCTGGGGTACTCCATTCCATCCCCTTTTGTCCTGGTTTGCCATACCCTCCCCCTCAACTGTCAGTCAATGTTATAACCACTGAGTATAGTCAGTCACTGGGCAGTTTAGGGTGACCCCTTAATTTTTTTCCTAAGTTTTTTTTTTTGGGGGGGGGTACTTCCACAAAAATTGAGATTCCCCTAAGCATGCTGATATCTCCCTCTTGTGCATGGCTATCCAGTGCATTTGGAGAATGAGTTTGCTATTGCTATATGGGATTGCTCTTCTGATGCTATTATGGTTAGAGTCTGATTACATTTTCTATGGTAAAAGAGAGCACAATGAAAAAGATAAAGGCCAAGTTGAATTAGGCAAGCAAGGAAAATTACCTCTAAAATTCCTTTAAAAAATCATTGGTGCAATAATTTTCCGGTGGAAATTTGCCCTGCAACCAGGACGAGAAAGCTACAGGATATGGTGACAGGGTGCTCTCATTGTTCCAGCCCTCTTTTTGTTCTGTCCCCTCCATGAAAGAGCGATTGAACTGTGCTTCTGGGCCATACTTAGCAGTGAAACAGAGGGGCAAAGTACAATAGGACAGGTAGCTGGGCTGTTAAACAAAAGTGGAATTGTAGGCACATGGATATCTTTTACAGAGATGGCTTTCCTTCGAAAAGCTTTTATGCAAACCTCTGAATTATATAGAACAAGCGGAGTCCCACATAATTTCAGAGGAACTTCTTGTTTTGACATTCACATGCACACACAGAGGATATGCTTATACACTGAACACTCATATGTGGTCTATTTACATGAAAACCATTCACTTGTGGCAAGCCAACTCCTCTTCATTGCTGACAGAGCACTTTCTTAGACTATGGTGGAGGAGCATTTCTTATGAGTATAACTACACATTCTTCAACAAAGAGTAGAAAGCTAAGAGGATTTTCTCCAACCAACAAAGCCACTTTTCTCCCCCACGCCATCCTCTCCCCTTTGTCCAGGATGCACCACATGCTGTTCAGAGGGGTGTAAATAAGCTGTCTCCCAAGCCCATGTATGATCAGTGCACATACAGCTCATGTGTTGTTTATGTTTTGGGAAAACTTTTTAAATTGTTGCTCCCCTTCCAATCTAAAACGATTTCTCTTTTCGGCAGTACATCATTATCCAGTCTTCCATGCTGGAAAGTACTCCCTTTACTCATTCACATGGAGTCTCTCCTAGAAATATGATCAAATACAGTGGGGACCTACAACAAAATGTTGTGGTATAAGTTCAGCCCTAATAGAAGTGTTCCTGTTCAAGGTTCCAACCCTCCCTGTAGTGTTGTTTGGGACTCAGTGTGAGACCTTGCCCCAGTTCGGGGGGAGCTGTGGCCTGTGACACCAATTCTGAGTCAGATGGGATGCTATAAAGGCAGACCCAGCTGTGGGTAGCCAGATGCCTGAGAACTCAGTTCTTCCAGGCCTCCCACTGGCTTGCAAGCCGGGAGCAGGTGAGACGCAGGGATGTCTTCTACAGTAGGAGGCCTGACCTTGATGGAGGCCCCTGCTCCTCGACCAGGGATGTCTTCCACAGGAAAAGGGCAGCAGCAGGAGCTCTCTGCAGGAGAGAGAGTTTCAGGGGTGTCTCCTTTAGTGCATCGTCAACTAAAGAGGGCGTTTCAGAGGTGTCTGGTTAGATGCAGCAACCACCTGACAGCCAGGTTTCCCTACCAGGATCAAATGTCCAGTACTGATCTTTAGTGGCCGCTCCCTTGTATTTAAGCCAGAGGAACCAGCTGTAGAGTCTGATGGAAACAACGCTTTGATAACCTGGAAAGCTTCCTTGCTTTCACTAGAACTCTCTGAATCTGAATTTGGATTTATTCTGTTTGTGGGAACCCAGGGCTGTTTGGGTCTTTTGTTGGGATGCTCATGAGCTGATTCTGGTCTAGGACTTAGGTTGTAATCCGTTAACTGTGGATCTTTATTGGGACTGTAAAGGCTTATAGCTAATTACTGGAATTACTGCAATAGAAGGTTGTACTGTGACTTGTGCCTCGCTTCCGGGAAGTCAGGTTCTTCTGACACTCATGGAGGCGGGGGAGTGAGACGTTTCAGAAAGGGGAAAGGGACATCTTTTATCTATCACACCTTTCTGAAAGCACTCTGCTTTTCATACTCTGCTATATAGCATTAAAAGGCTCAGGTCGAAGACTGGCTTGCAGGCCCAAATGAAAAGCACTCCCTTTCTATGTTGCGTATTTTGGGTTTAATGGGATAGTTACGGTTATTTGGTTTTAAATGAAATTTTGTACACCACCTTGGGAGAGCAGTTATGCCCTGAAAGGCAGTTCACTGAGTGAGTGAGTGAGTGAATGAATTTATGCATACACAAATAAATATGCATATATCAGGGTGGAAACATTTCTGGAGTGTGGGCAAGAAGACTGGTGTCCTTTTTCCTTTCCTCCTTCCTGAAGCCTTCCTTTATATTGCAAGGAGAGGAGTTTGTTCAACCTTTTGCCATACAACCATTTCCCCCAGCATATTATGTGCTCTTAGAAGCTTAGACAGGCCAACCCCCCAAATACACACACACACACACACACACACACACACACACTTGAAATAGCCACCCTCAACATTCTGTAGGTTCTGGAGGCTACTGAGCATAAGTACTTTGGGGCTTTTTTTCTTGATTTGCACGGATGGTTTTAGTGGGGAAAATTTCTGGAGAGGAAAGGAAAAGGACACTTCCTTTATTTTCCACCCTCCAGAAATCTTCATGCACCCCCTCTGTGCTGTACAGTGCAAAAAGGCTCAGTTTAAGTGCTGGCAGCCAACACCAAACCTGATTGCTTTGTTGCTATTTGTCAGGGGAGGGGGCTTTCTAAACAGTAGGAAAGGGGAAGTACGTTCTTTTCTCTATCCCACATCTTGGAACCCCTGCATGCATACAGCACAGGAAGGTAAGTATTTTAACCTCATGGAATCCATGCATCCTACCATAATCCCCCCTACAGGATAATGTAAGGTATTAGGGGCTCAAGTAGGCTAATTTTGTTCCTCAATTTTTCTAGCCCCCTCCCTCCCTATGGTCCTGGAAGCCACTTGAATACCCTCAGTTCCCACCGAGTGCTTAAAAGAAAAAGATAAAGATACTTCTGCATACCTGAGAAGTCCCCCAAATGTGCTAAAACCACTACCTTTTCTGTGGGTGGCCCTGTTTCACTTCCAAACTGATAGGCACAGGATTACTAAGCTTGGTATTCAAATACCTAATAATGATGATACTGTAACAGGCATAGTAGAAAAAGAGTTCATTCTCAGCTGTGAAGAAGCAACACTAGAAATTATTAGGGCTGTACGAAAATCACAAAGACCATTTCTCAGCTGTTTCACCCAGCACAAAGCCAGCTATTTTGTTTTGGCTATATTTCAGGGATGAGGTGAAATTCTTTTGTGGGGAAGAGAATTGGAGCAGCCTCCATTTTGTTTTTCCCCAAAAGCCCTATTCTGAGGTGCTTTTTGAATTTGGGGAAATTCAACATGGGTGTTGCCAATTGCTTTCTCCTTTGCTACTGGGAGTTGCCATTATAGTGGACAGCAATGGAATATCTCCAGAAAAGCACACTTTTTAATGGAGTTGGCCAATTCTCCCAGCAACTCATATTATTTGAGAGATGCAGTACAGTTAAATACCTCTTTAATGAAAGGACAGTGAGTGAAGCAGGCGTGCTAAAAATATTCTCACGGAGTCCCATTCCATGCAACTCTATTTTTAAAAAAGTTTTTTGTATTTGAATCTTTATGACTAAGAACGACTTGCCACCCATCTCTATTTGAAAGTATCCCCAAAGGTTTAAAATGCA
The DNA here is from genome assembly GCF_057233095.1 of Heloderma suspectum. Classification (NCBI taxonomy): domain Eukaryota; kingdom Metazoa; phylum Chordata; class Lepidosauria; order Squamata; family Helodermatidae; genus Heloderma; species Heloderma suspectum. The sequence goes on along the minus strand of NC_139463.1, from coordinate 85,674,963 downwards.
ATTCCCATGAAATTTTGGGGCTGGAAGGGTGTGTGTGAAACTCAGAAATTAACAGTGCAATCCTATTGGTGACTAATCAGATGTACTCTCCACTGAGTCCAATGGGACTTACTCCGAAGTAAAGGTGCTGAAGAATCAGCAAACAACATTGCAGGAGCAGCATTTCACAAAACTATTTCTCCTCAAATTACTTAGTCAATGTCATTGTTTCTCCCCAGTCCTAGTAAAAATATATATGTACCAATAATCTGCATCCAGTCCACAGATCACAAAGTTGTTACGGGTTCCCAGTGTAAGTTGATTCTTATATAAGCAAATACCTGGATTTCACCAGACTTTTGCTTGAAAGCCCCTTTAGCTATTGGCTGAGTTGTCATGATGTCCCTGAGCAGAGTTGAAGAAAACAAAAGTTCTGAAGTAAAGAAGGTTAGAGAACCACATCACTGAAAGAAAGAAGTGGGAAGAGGGCAATTGTTAATGCTGAAAAACTACACTCGAGCGATCTTCCCCAACCTGGTGCTCTCCTCATGTTTTGAATGTCACCAGTCCCAGCCAGCATGCTCAATGATCAGGAATGCTGGAAATTGTATTCCAAAATATCTGGAGGGCACCAGGTTGGGGAAGGCTGTGCTCTTGGAAGTAAGTATGTAAAGCTCTTAAGGGCACAATCCTATGCAAGTTTGGACAGAAAAAAGCCCTACAGCTCCTAGCATGCCCCAGCCAGCATGGCTGGCTGGGGTATGCTGGGAGCTGTAGGACTTTTTTCTGTCTAAACTTGCATAGGATTGCGCCCTAAGCGATTTGTAGACTGTGAGTCATGAGGCAAAGGGGCCACAGAATATAGGAAGGTGGTGGGGGAGCTCAGTTTCTCAGATTCCTTTAAACTAGCCACCCCAGGCATTGGCTGACTACTAGCTGCAATATTTGATCCAGCAGCCAAACATTGTGTATCTTTTACAAAAGACAAAGTGGTACAAAATGTAAATGGAGCATCCACTTATCTCTACTCCACAGGTCCCCAAAATATGACACACTCCTCAGGTAAGTGTTTGTTTTTATATTATTAAATCTAGATGTCACCAGACTTCTGTCACTGGGCAGGGTTACAGAGAGCAGAAAAGAATAGAACAAGAAAAGTAAAGCAAAAGGACTGTGGATGACAGAGCCAAGAAGCCCCTGATGCTAAACCAGCTTCATAGAATAGTAGGGCTGGAAGGGGCCATTGGGTCCAACCCCTTCCATACTGCATGGGTGGGATCCAGTTTTAATCAGAGTTAAAGGCCCATCAATGTCTTCCTTCTCTGAGTAGGACTACAATTGAATCTAAGCTCCTGGAGGCAATGGCGCATACTCACTCAGTCCTCATAGGCAGTGGCAGCAGCAGCTGGGGTGTGTGTGTCTTTTCCTTTTCTTTTAACTTAATGTTAATATTTTTGGTATACCAGGTGAGTCCCCAAACTATGCAGAAACCCTTATGTGATTATGATATTTTAACAGCAAGGGTAGACAAAGAGCTAATGCTCAAATTTATATAAAGCAAAACTGATAAGAAAGCATGGAGGCCTTACAATAACTGGCTACAACATGGACTAAATGGTCAGAGCGGGAAGGGTTTATTGCTTAATATATTGTTCCTTGTAATGTTGCAAAAATCAATGAAATTCTAATATTAAAAAAGAAATGTCACTATATCAGTCATTTGCATCTTATTCACAGATCCCCAAAGTATAACATTTTCTCTAGGTAAGTAACTATTTTATAGTTAACTATATAAGCTAGCTACTATTTGCTTGTCCCCAGATCCCTTGCTTGCAAGCATCCTTACTGAATGTGTTGTGAGCTGCTCCGACATCAGTAACAATATGCCTCAAAAAGCCCTTTTAGCTATTGGCTGAGCTACTGTGATGTCAGTGAACAAAGGTGAGGGCAAAAGGTTTGAATGAAAGAGAGTTGGAAGAATCATATATTTAAGGGAAAATTGGCCAAAGGGAATAGAGGGTGCTGTTGGAAAAAAAATCAGAAGGAGACAAGTAAGACATGAGTGCAAGAGCACTCTCTTGCCCATGTTCCCCAGCAACTAGTGTACCAAGCATACTGCCTCTGATACTGGTTTGAACTAGCCAGCTTAAACTGTGGCTGCATGTCTTGGTATTTGATCTAGCAGCTCAGGTGTTGCATGTAATTTATTCCTGCTGTTGAAAACAGATGCTTGCTGGGCTGTTCTTGGACACAAATGAAGCTTTTTACATATTGTAGCACTTAGTTAAGGGAAGGCTCAGTGCCATAACTTGGAATGTCTACACATTTTGGCTCATGAGTAGATATGTAAGCACCTGAATTCTTCTCTTCAAGTGAAGGATTTTCCATCCCAGACTTTACCTGTTGATGTTATTGTTTTTAAAGTAAATTATATGAACCAGCTTTGCAAGAGGGAGGGGGTTAAGTTTAACTTCATTGTCGCTCTATAATATATATATATATATATATATATATATATATATATATTAGAGAGTTCTTTCTCTCTTCCTCCACCCTATTGTTTGAGATTTCTCCCCCCCTTTTTTTACAGGGTTCTCTCCCCCCCTCCAAGAATGTTTCCCTTTCCTTTCCCAGTTTACTTACTTGTAGCTAGCCCCCCTCATTCTGGTGCTGTCCAGCTTAGTTATGGGAAGTGATTGCCCTAGGAAGAAGTAAATCAGGCACTGAGGGGAATTTAAAAGCTACTGATTTCATGAAGACATCCTAGTTTTTCGCAAACATCTGCCATTTTCTTGAATCTTCAGATGCATTCAAAAGGGCAAGACAAAATGGAAGGTACAATGTACCTCAGCTGTTTCTTGGTGGAACTGTCTGGAATTTGTGCAGCTTACAATGCTCAAAATGTAGCTACGCCATGCCAAATTTCAGAAAGCTGGACAAATCAACTTCATTTTATTAACATGTTCAATGTTCAGGCTTTAACATCTTGGAATGTTGTTTGACCTATTCACCTTAAGTATAATGACCCTACCGTGCCTGTGTAATATTACTTGCCATTTTGTTCTCTATTCAGTGTCTTTCCATTTTCATCCTGTTGAATATATGTTTTTCTGCCCTTAGCATTAGGAGTTGGCATTACAACTGTTTCCATCTTTATCTTTGCTGCAGTCTACTACATGCTGGAGAAGGGAGGTAATGTTCAAGCAAAGTATAGCAGACATGTTTAAATCTAGGTATTGAAATGTGATGCCTCTAAAATCTTTGCAATCCTAGTGAGCTATGATTTATGTGATAAAGTAGCAAAGAACAAACTCAGTTTTAATGTTTTGATTTGCATCTGAATAACTAGTATAAATACTTCCTATAAATATGTGGTGTGATGCTGGAATTTCAGTCATCCAGCAGGAATTTAAACAATATAACATTTGAGTTCAAAATGTAAAATCCACAACTTACTTACATCAGTGCAGTCCACATAGGGCCAAACCAGTCCATGCGCTGAACCAGATTTAATCGTACTTCGAATAAACCCATCGAAATCAATTGAACTTAAGGCAGTCATGCCTAACGTAAGTCTCACTGATTTCAATAAAGTATGACTAAGTATGTCCTCTTTTCCAACCATTATACAGGTGGATAATGAAGTTTCCAGCATGACATCCTAGAGTTGTATTGCTCTGGGATTGATAAGACATAACATTCATACACTACAGCAACTACACTGTAAGGTGCATACACTTATAATGATTGAGATGTTGAAGAAATGAGTACTACTACCCTGCTACCAGAGGAATAGGCAGGATAGTGCCTATGGGAGCTCTAATGGACGGTGAATTTTTAGTAGCTGTCCACAATCCCCCCCCCCCCGTCCAATTCCATTATGTCCACCACCTGAGGCAGGGCTTTCCCCTGTATCTAATGAACAACATGGCTCTATGAAAAGAGACAGATCTAAGGCAATTCAGTGTACATTCTCTCTCTCTCTCTCTCTCTCTCTCAGATATAATAAAATGGAGAGCAACAAGGTAGGTGTAATGTTATCTTCAATACCTGATACTTCGTCAGCTTAAGTGTCTGATCACTAAATCAGTGAAGAGTGATGCAGGAAAAAAAGGTTACTTGTATTTCCCCCAGAACAGCCTATATGGGGGAATAAGATCCCATCTTACTATCAGCCAGGCCCATGCCTGCTTCCTGCCAGAAGTGGATCTCTATCAAGTGCTTTCAGATTATTTTCCAGATGCAAATTACTTTCTTAGCATATGCCCATAGCATGTGCCCATAGATACACACAACATCTCCCACTCATCACACTAAATAAGTGTATTTGAGGAAACAAAATTCAAGGGGTCAATTCAGACAGCCATTTATCAAACAATAATCATGTACTGTGATACATATCTTTAAAAGATTAAGCTGATTTTGTTCATATGGAAGGGTCTAGCTCTTTTAAAAGGCCCTGGAGAAGATGGTGTGTGGATCTAGTATCTCCTCCACTGATGCTCTGGCAGTCTGTTTTCTTGCTCCCTTTTCCTACTTGCTTTGCCAGTAGAACTTCCAAAGGCAGATTTAGGGGAGGGCTGGTTCACTGCAGAAGAGAGGGTATTTGGCTTTAAGTGAACTTGGCTCCTGAAATGTTATCATGGACAGGAAAATGGACCACCAGCCAATCCTTGATATCTGTGTAACAGGCTGAGATGCAGACATTCACGTGCAAATTTGAAAAGTAAGAATTTGAGAATTTCCCTCAACCTTCATTTCAGTTCCAGCTTTATTCATCTAAACTTCACTTTTCAGAGAGCAAGGTACACCCACCTCACATACAGGAACTGAAAACCAGCCAAGTAAGCATATGCTATATTTTTTTTTCTCTTTCTCTTCCTGTATTGTCAGGCTCATGTATTTGACTGATACTATGTCTAATACTGCTCACAACATAGTTAGGAAGTTGTTCTTACTGTGAATTTCCCTTCTGTCCTCATGATGGGAAGGCAGTCAGAAATGTGTTCAATCCTGTGCACCTATATCGGAAGGCATGGCTTAAAAACTTCTCAAATCAGATGGTTAACAGTGGCCTCATTCCCCAGATTCAGATGTAACTTAATTTGAGAAGCTCTTAAGAAACGTTTAACTTCCAATTGCTAACTACCTTCTAAAGGCAGTCTTTTGATTAGAGACCCATGGACAGGAGACAAGGAAGATGAATAAGAGAGTAATCCTGCCCCTAGGCAGAGTCTGTGGGACCATAGATTCCCAGCCCCAAGGTCATAGACAAAGCTATGACCTTGGAGCTGGGAATTGGAGCTCCATGGCCCCTCCCCCTCACAGCCGGCACATAGAGAACCACGCCAGCAGCCTCTATGAGCTCACAAATGTGAGCTCATAAAGGATGGAAAGGGGGGGGGTTCTATGGATGGGGAGGAGAGGAGACTGGTGCTGTGTTTCCACCAGTGATTTACTCCAGTCTGGCTGCTCAGTGAGGTCTCTGTGTTTCCATGACATCATGGCCATTCAGCCCCAGCCCCACATTTTATCACGGAAAAACCACTTCTTCTGAGACTGGTTATAGTCCGACTTTTCGAGCTTGCTTCGGTTCTCTGAGCTGTTTCCACAACTGCACTGGGTTCAGTATCATAGTCCTGCACATGGGGCGTGTAGCCCAGCCCTTGTGGGTATGTTGCTCACCTGCCTGTGACCTCATGGGAAGCAGCGTGTGAAGGAGAGGGGGAGATGATACTGGAGGGAGCAGGCAGGCAGGGATGAAGAGATGCACTCATAAGCACCCCTGGCATACAAGTGCAGTGTCCACCCACCCTGGGCATCCCCATGAAGTTCCTGGTGGTGGCAGGGAAATTAGGGATGTCCGTGGAATCCACCGCGGACTTCAATGAGGCCGAATTCCAGTGAATTCAGTCCTGCAAAGTCTGCAGCAGAACGGAGCACTCATCTACAGTCAGCTCAGATGCGGATTGAATCCCCCCCCCCGGGCGGTTCTGTTCTGTCATCTGCATGGAACCTGGAAGTGATCGGATGCAAATGGCGTCCCCGCTACGCCATTTGCATCCCTGTTTTTCCTCACGATAGGCTACGCGCCTGTATTTACGAAGATACTTACGTAGCCTATCGTGTGAAAAACCAGGGACGCAAATGGCATAGCTGACGCCATTTGCGTACCTGGTTTTTCACGCGATAGGCTATGTAAGTAGAGATGTACGAAAGTCACTTACCTTTTCGAAGGGTGACATTCGTGGGGGGGGGGCGCTCCGTCCCTCTCCCTGAAATTCTCTCCTGCCGGCTCCACTCTGCGGAGATTCCGCGGAGCTGCCGGCCGGGGCACCCCGCACCCAGACATCCGGCCGCTGGGCAGTCTGCAGGGACGCAAATGGCGGCAACCGTAGCCGCTGCCATTTGCGTCCCTGTATTTTGCCGTGATAGGCTATGTAAATATTTACGTAGGCTAAAACGGCAAAAAAAAGGGAACGCAAATGGCGGCTGCCATAGCCGCCGCCATTTGCGTTCCCTAAGTTAAGCCGTGATAGGCTACGTAAATACTTACTAGCCTATCACAGCTTCCACAGGGACGTAAATGGTGTCCCTGCGTTAGTCGTGATAGGCTACGTAAGTATTTATGTAGCCTATCACGGCTATATGGAAGAAGCGAATAGCGGCCGCAGATGCGGCGACCATTCACAAGTCAGCGCAGATAGCAGCAGGTAGGTGCTCCGTTCCGAGCCCATTTCGCAGAGTAGGGGGCAGGGGGGCTTCGTTCCGCCATGGATTTCGGGGAGCTGAATGCACTGGCATTCGGCCTCACCGAGATCTGTGGCGGAATTCTCTGACATCCCTGTACATAAGTATCTTCATAAATACAGGCGCATAGCCTATCGCGAGGAAAAACAGGGATGCAAACGGCGTAGCTGACGCCATTTGCGTCTGGATGACTTCCGGATTCTGCACAGACAGCGATACAGATTGCAGTGGTGGCTGTATTGCTTCAGGGATGGAGCTGCCCGGTGGCTCTGCGGACTTAACGTGGAGCGGAGCTGTCCGGCTCGGATTCCGGGGGGGAGGATCGGATCGCCTCCCCCACCAGCAGACCTCCCCCTACGGACTCAAGGTAAGGATTCGTACATCCCTAAGGGAAATCAGGACAGCTGCAAAGATGGCTTCACTGAGAGTTGTTAAGTCATTAAGGCAGCTTCACAGAGAGAGGGAGAGTTATTGAGAATTAAGTCATTAAGTCGCATCCCCGCTTTAGGGGAAGAAAGGGTTTAAAAGGGAAGGAGATGCTGCACACAGCTTTTTTGCTCCTTCGTTAAAGTGAAAGTGCCCTTTAAAATTCACTTTAAAGGGGGAAAAAAGGGCTGGAGCCAAGCAGAAGCGGGGGGCGAGGGAGGCAGAGATGAAGAGATGCACGTCTAGTATATCATCCACTGGCTGTCTTCGCCCTTTCCTCCCTGTGTATTGATTTCCCCTTTAGTGCTTTGTCGTGCTTTGTATGGGCATGTGCTAGGGGGTGTTACTTCTGAGTAAACCCATTGGCTGTATGGTTTTCCTTTCCTGGGAGTAAGCGCCATTGAAATCTGTGTGGCTTGCTTCTGAGTAGGCATGCATAGGAGTGCATCCCCTTCAATGCATTTACTTCGGGTCTCCCTTCTCACTTAGCCATGCAGGAGAAAGGCTTGACAGTTAGGATTTCAATGCGTATTAAAAGTGCCTTCGATTGGGAAGCCAGCTGTCAAGGGCTCCTTGGAGGGCTCTCAGTCTAATCCAGTAGCCAAGTCCAGACACAGACAAAGGGATTCTTTTCAAAGCTTTATTCTTTTTTTACAACTTAACAGCTCTACAGGTAGCAACTAGATCTGAGCAGCAGCATCCCTATGCCCTAAGTTAGAACAGTTGGTCCCCGTTTGAAGGGCAATTACTGGCAGACCCCTGAATATAAGGACTAGGGAGAATCCCTCCACTTTTCCCTTGGATTCTCTGGGCGCAACCGTTCTTTGAGCGCGAACCATTTGGCGCCGCTCTCTGCGTCTGCGCCGCGCATCCCCCCCAGTCTGCTATCTGTGCTGAGTCACTCCCTGGACTGCTTTCTAAACTAGGAATGTGGGTGGGAGGAAGCTCTGTCAGCTGTTGGTCCTGGGAAAAAAGGAGCGCGCTCCTCTCCCGAAGGAGCGACTGCTCTTCCTCAGCATCAGAACTACTCTGGGATTCTATGGGCTCAGTGTCCACCCTGACACCAGCCAGCCACTACTTCTTCTCCTAGCCCACCTGCAGGGTCATTGGGAAGCTAGAATAAGGGGGGAGAACAACAACAACAGTGCTGGGGGGCAGGGAGAGAAAGCTAGCCACTATCTCTTCTCCTAACCCATCTTGCAGGGTTGTTGGGAAGCCAGAATAAGGGGGAGAACAACAACAGTGGGGGGGGGGCGGAGAGGCAGCCACTAACTGGAGCGGAGCACAAGGAGGTGAGGGAGGGGGAATCAGCAAGAGGAGGAGGCAGGAACGCTGATGAGGTAATCAGACCCAACCCAGACTCCACCCAGACGCCACCCAGCCATCAAGAAAATAATTCGATTAGTGCTCAGTGGAAAGAGCACAGAGCCCCAGGCTATAGCAATGATAAGCTAGCTCTTTAAGGACTGTGGAAACAGGAAAAGGAGAAGATGCAATTGGGGAAACATCACAACAAAGTTGCAAACAAAGTGAAGCTGATAGCATGGAAACACACCCTGAGGCAGCTGGCTTACGAAGAATCCTTCGGCCACCCCAGCTTCCTTCCCTCCCCCTCCGCAAAGCCCCCAGCTACAGTACATGGCTGAAATGCCCATCTAGCTAAAATAGAGCGTTAGGAGCACAGAGGCAAAGATTACCTCTACACGCTTCCCGCACTGCATAGAATTCTCATCAGCCTCCGAATTTGGAGGCTGATGGGAATCCCGAAAGGATTGCACCCTGATAGACATTTCCAGGAGGCTCTGAAATAATGAACCAAGCTTCAGTGCATGCCCAAAAAATAACCCCAGGGACACTTCAAGCATCATTGAGAAGATCAGATTCTCATTTGGTGTAGCTGAACACCAACCTACGTTGCTCACAAATCTACTGTTTTTTTGTGAGCATGCTAGGGATGTCAGAGAATTCCGTGACAGATCTCAGTGAGGCCAAATGCCAGTGCATTCGGCCCCCTGAAATCCATCGCGGAACGAAGCCCCCACCCCCCCAACCCACGAAAGGCGAGTGGGACGAAGTCCCTGCTGCCCCCACCCCTTGAAAGGCGTGCGAAACAGAGCACTTACCTGCTCCCATCCACGCTGCTTTGCGAATGGCAGCTGTCCTGCGGCCGCCATTCGCTTCCTCCCCTTCATAGCCGTGATAGGCTACGTAAATAGTTACGTAGCCTATCACGGCTAACACAGGGACACCATTTGCATCCCTGCGGAGGCCGTGATAGGCTACGTAAGTATTTACGTAGCCTATCATGGCGGGGGGAGGGGGGAAACCCAGCGTACACAAATGGCGGCGGCTACCACCATTTGTGTACACTGGGGTTTTTTTCCCCCTGCCAGGATAGGCTACATAAGTATTTAAGTAGCCTATCACGGCAGGACTCATAGTCAACAAATGTAGCAGTCATAGTCAACAAAAGGGTGGGAAAAGCTGTACTGGGGTACAATCTCAAAAACAATAGAATGATCTCAGTACGAATCCAAGGCAAACCATTCAGCTTCACAGTAATTCAAGTCTATGCCCCAACCACTGAGGCCGAAGAAGCTGAGGTTGATCAGTTCTATGAAGACCTACAACACCTTCTAGAACTAACACCAAAAAAAGATGTCCTCTTCATCATAGGGGATTGGAATGCTAAAGTAGGAAGTCAAGAAATAACTGGGAAAACAGGCAAGCATGGCCTTGGTATACAAAATGAAGCAGGACAAAAGCTAATAGAGTTTTGCCAAGAGAACACGCTGATCATAGCAAACACTCTTTTCCAACAGCACAAGAGGCGACTCTACACATGGACGTCACCAGATGGTCAATATCGAAATCAGATTGATTATGTACTTTGCAGCCAAAGATGGAAAAGCTCTATACTGTCAGTAAAAACAAGACCTGGAGCTGACTGTGGCTCAGATCATGAGCTTCTTGTTGCAAAATTTCGGCTTAAATTGAAGAATGTAGGGAAAACCACTAAACCATTCAGGTATGACCGAAATCATATCCCTTATGAATATACAGTGGAGGTGAGGAATAGATTTCAGGGATTAGACCTGATAGACAGAGTGCCTGAGGAACTATGGACAGAGGTTACAATGTCCGTAACATTGTTCAGGAGGCAGCAACTCAATCCATCCCGAAGAAAAAGAAATGCAAGAAAGCAAAGTGGCTGTCTGATGAAGCCTTACAAGTAGCTGAGGAAAGAAGGGAAGTGAAAAGCAAGGGAGAAAGGTATATCCAACTGAATGCAGAGTTCCAGAGAATAGCAAGGAGAGACAAGAAGGCCTTCTTAAATGAACAATGCAAAGAAATCGAGGAAAACAACAGAATGGGAAAGACTAGAGATCTCTTCAAGAAAATTGGAAATCTCAAGGGAACGTTTTGTGCAAAGATGGGTATGATAAAGGACAAAGAAGGCAGGGACCTAACAGAGGCAGATGAGATTAAGAAGAGGTGGAAAGAATACACAGAAGAACTATACAGGAAAGATCTGAATGTCCCTGATAGCCATGATAGTGCGGTCACTGAACTTGAGCCGGACATCCTCGAGAGTGAAGTCAAGTGGGCCTTAGGAAGCATGAGTAACAACAAAGCTAGCGGAGATGACAGTATTCCAGCTGAGCTATTTAAAATCCTAAAAGATGATGCTGTTAAAGTGCTGCACTCAATATGCCAACAAATTTGGAACACTCAACAGTGGCCACAAGACTGGAAAGGTCCATTTACATTCCAATTCCAAAGAAGGGCAATGTGAAAGAGTGTTCAAACTACCATACAATTGTGCTCATTTTCCATGCCAGCAAGGTTATGCTCAAAATCCTACAAGCTAGGCTTCAGCAGTATGCGAACCAAGAACTACCAGAAGTACAAGCTGAGTTTCGAAGAGGCAGAGGAATTAGAGATCAAATCGCCAACATTTGCTGGATCATGGAGAAAGCAAGAGAATTCCAGAAAAACGTCTATTTCTGCTTCACTGACTATGCTAAAGCCTTTGATTGTGTGGATCACAACAAACTGTGGCAAATTCTGAAAGAGATGGGAGTAGCAGACCACCTTAGCTGTCTCCTGAGAAACCTGTACGAGGGTCAAGAAGCAACAGTAAGAACCAGACATGGAACAACCGACTGGTTCCAAATTGGGAAAGGAGTACGACAAGGCTGCATATTGTCACCCTGCTTATTTAACTTATATGCAGAGTACATCATGAGAAACGCCAGGTTGGATGAATCACAGGTTGGAATTAAGATTGCCAGGAGAATTATCAACAACCTCAGATACGCAGATGATACAATCCTAATGGCAGAAAGCGAAGAGGATCTCAAGAGCCTCTTGTTGAGGGTGAAAGTGAAGAGTGCAAAAGCTGGTTTGAAACTCAACATTAAAAAAACGAAGATCATGGCATCCTGCCCCATCACTTCCTGGCATATAGAAGGGGAAGAAATGGAAGCAGTGGCAGATTTAATTTTCCTGGGCTCCAAAATCACCTCAGATGGTGACTGTAGCCATGAAATTAAAAGACACTTGCTCCTTGGGAGGAAAGCTATGGCAAACCTAGACAGCATAGTAAGAAGCAGAGACATCACCTTGCCGACAAAGGTTCATATAATCAAAGCTATGGTTTTCCCAGTAGTAATGTATGGCTGTGAGAGCTGGACTCTAAGGAAGGCTGAGCGCTGAAGAATTGATGCTTTCGAACTGTGGTGCTGGAGAAGACTCTTACAAGTCCCCTGGACTGCAAGGAGGTCCAATCAGTCCATCCTAACGGAAATCAACCCTGAGTGCTCATTGGAAGGACAGATGCTGAAGCTGAAGTGCAAATATTGTGGCCACCTAATGCAGAGAGAAAACTCTCTGGAAAAGACCCTTGTCCTGGGAAACACTGAAGGCAAAAGGAGAAGGGGACGGCAGAGGATGAGATGGCTAGATAGCATCACCAATGCAATGAATATGGACTTGATCACGCTCCGGGAGAGTGCGCAGGACAGGAAGGCTTGGCGTGCTATGGTCCATGGGTTCATGAAGAGTCGGACACGACTGAACGACTGAACAACAACAACAATCATGGCAGGGGGGGAAAAAAACCCAGCATACGCAAATTTCGGTGACTACCGCCATTTGCGTACGCTGGGGTTTTCCCCCCTGCCATGATAGGCTACGTAAATATTTACGTAGCCTATCATGGCTCAATACAGGGACGCAAATGGCGACAGCTACGACAGCCACCATTTGCATCCCTGCAGGGCTGCCCAGCGGCCAGAGCCGGCCAGCGGCTTTGCGGCTTGGCCGCGGAGTGGAGCCAGCCAGGCAGGATACTGGGGGAAGGGACGGAGCACCTCCCCCCCCGTCGAGGATTCCGGGAGGAGGGACGGAGCGCCTCCCCCCATCACGGATGCCCCTGCGCGAAGCCAGGTAAGGGATTTGACATCCCTAAAGCATGCCCTTCAATCACCCACAGAACTTTGAGAGATTTTGTGGAGGTGGAAACTGCATAAATTCTGGTCAAAAACAAACTGAAAGAAATTTCTCAAACATTCCTAATCACACATTAATGCCATTTTGCTATTGGCTACAAAATTGCATGCATAATTTTGGCTGTAGAATTAGACATGGGATGGGTAAAAAGTGAAGAAAAAGTTTATTTATTTATATGGCACCATTAATGTGCATGGCACTTGATAAAATACAAGAGGACATACCTTTCCCCCAAGAAGCTCACAGTCTCTCTCTAAAGAGAGAGAACAGATTAAGGGAATGGGGCCAGAGGTGAACTTTCTACATTCAAGAAGAAGGTCAAGACACATCTTTTTAACTTGTCTTTTGAAATTGTTAGTTTTTAATATTGTGTTTTAATGTTTTTCCGGTTTTTTATGTGAAGATGTCTTCTGTGTTTTGAATTTTTTGTAAACTGCCTTGGTTGGCCTCAAAAAGGCAGTAAAGAAGTATTATTATTATTATTATTATTATTATTATTATTATTATTATTATAAATTAACAGACCCTTCCATCCCTAACTGAGCTACTAATTTTAAATGAGCAGCCTAAATGTTAAAATTCTCATCAAAACTATTGTTTCTAATAATCATGTTATGTTGTCCCACCTCAGGGGACCGATCAGTTGATTCATTAGATGAGGATGATTCACAGGGCCATTCTATGCATTTATATTCAGAAGTAAGTCCAGTTGAGTTCAGTGGAGCTTACTCCCAGGTAAGTGTGTACAGCATTGTAGCATCAGTGAGTTAGTTCTTTCCCCACCTCAAAAATAGATTACAATCCATTGCTTTTTATTAATCAGTATTCTTATTTTTAATTTATGATGACCAACCTATTGTTCTCCTGAACTGTAATGATTCTGCTTTAGGGGACTGGGTAGATACACTATTTCAGTACCTCTTGATCATCAGGGTCCATATTCCATGGTACTCTATGCCTTCTGTTCTGGTATTGAAGCTGTGATGGGAGGAAAAAAATCTGCAGACACAGAAAGTGGAAAGATAAGGCAGGCCAGGTAGTGTTTAGCTCCTCTTACCCACTGTGGAGGTTTGAGGCAAAGGGAAAAAAGGTCAGGCTTAGAGGCCTGGAGTTTTCTCTTTGGAGGGGGTAACCCTGAGAGAAGTAGTTTCATTTCTCTGGCTAAGTGTCAGTTTCAAGTCTCCATTCAAGTTTCATTTCTTCAGGTTTGAAGTAGTACTTTTGGTTTGGGGGGAGGGGGGTATAAAAAGAGAGAGTCAGTAAGAGCAGCAGCAGCAGCAGCAGAGAGACAGCCAGAGCCTGAAGTGAGAGCAGAGTCTGAAGAGTGAGCAGGACGAACCAGCCTAGAAAAGTCTAAGGACAACTAGGGTAAAGGAACTTACATTTTGCAACGTTTATTTTCTATTAAGGCCTTTTGTATCACTCAGCTCTTCGTGTAAATACCTTTAGTTGTAATTTGTTTGCTTTAAATCTACTCGTAAACTGTTGTGGTTAAAGCCTGTGTCTAGAGTGTCAGTTACCCCACTTCTGTAGCCTAAACTCCATGTTACTGGGAAAGGGAAGTTTAAAAGAAGGGACTCTTAAGGAGACAAGAGATCCTTAAGGAGTTCCTCAGGGGGTCCAGGTCATAAGGGGAACCTTGACACCCACACAAACTTTTTGGATTTATTTATTTTTGGTAAAAATTAGACACACACACACCAGTTTTATATGTGAATGAGGCAGACATGTGGATAACAAACATGGCAGCTCCAAACAGCCATGTTTCTAGTTTGGTCCCTAGAAATGAATCACAATTATGAGACCTAGAAACTTAACAAATAAAACTCGGATTCTCATCATCATACAGAGGCATGATGTGACTGATGTATTCCTTTAATAGTGAGGAGATGCACCCAATTAGATATTGTTTGGGATGGCTTGGTGGAAGGGTTTTGTTCATGCTGTCTAATCACCATAGGGCATATTTGAGTTTAGGGAGGAAGGTTTTTCTCAGGTCAGACTTCCCAGTGATCTTGGAATTGTTCATATCTCTATCTCTATCTCTATCTCTATCTCTATCTCTATCTCTATCTCTATCTCTATCTATCTATCTATCTATCTATCTATCTATCTATCTAAATAAATAAATGTACACACACACACACATATGAAACAGTGTATCCCTTGGCTCACTTATTAGTCATGTTCAGGTTATTTGCTTTATAAGCATCTATCTTCCTGCAGTGTGGCATATAATGGTTCAAAGATTGACTGGGAGTGATGGATGGGTGGTTCTATATTGGGGCAGGAGATTATTATATCTAGGGATGCTTTCATAATCTGCCTCTCCCATATTCGTACAGATTTTGAGTTTTTCCTTTATTGGATATGTTGCTGGAGTGGAACTTATCCATGTCAGAGAATTAAGGAATTCTCTCTACCCCCCACCCCTGCGCACATTTCCAATCACCATTCTTCTTTTCTTCTTCCCTCCCCTCCCCTCCCCTCTCCTTTCTTCCTTTCTCTTCTTTATTCCACCCAGAGCATATCTTGGGGAATTCTTAAAGAGAATTCTCTTCGGTGGACAAGAGAAGTTCTGAACTATATTTGACTTTATACAAACAGACAAGAGGTTTGGTTTTTCTCCTTCTCACTCAAGCCTTTGAGAAAAGTAGGGATGTACGAAAGTTCTGCCACGGATCTCGGGGAGGCTGAATGCCAGCGCATTCGGCCCCCCAAAATTGGTGGCGGAATGGCCCGCCAACCCCCCCGGGACGGGACTTACCTGGGGTGGATCTTCCTGGCAGCGGCAGCTCCGGCGGCGGCTCTGGCGGCGGTTCGGCGGCGGTTCAGCGGCGGCGGCTGCGGTGGCTGGGCTTCCAACCGGCTGCCGCCGCTGCCTTTTCTAGATTCAAAAAAAAAAAAAAGTGATAGGCTACATAAAGATTTACGTAGCCTATCACAGCTAGATTTTAAAAAAACACCGTGATAGGCTACGTAAATGTTTACGTAGCCTATCATGGATGACTTAAAAAAAAAAAAACATGCGTATGCAATGCGCCATTTGCTTTCCTTATTTTGGCACGTCTTAGTCTACGTAAACATTTACGTAGACTAAGACGGCGAAAATAAGGGGAACGCAAATAGCATAGATGCTACGCTATTTGCGTTCCCTTTATTTTCGCCGTCTTAGTCTACATAAATGTTTACGTAGACTAAGATGTGCCAAAATAAGAAACGCAAATGGTGGCGCCCATGGGCGCCGCCATTTGCTTACGCGCGTGTTTTGTTTTGTTTTTTAATCAGCCGTGATAGGCTACGTAAACATTTATGTAGCCTATCACGGCTGACTGCAGGGACGCAAACGGTGGCGTCTATGGCTGCCGCCATTTGCGTCCCTGTTAGCCAGCGGCCGGATGTCCGGCTGCTGGAGGAGCTGGCCGGCGGCTCCGCAGAATCGCTGCATAGCACAGCCGGCCGGCCAGGATTCCGGGGGGGAGGGAGGAACGGAGCGCTCCCTCCCAGGCGAGGATTCCGGGGGGAGGGACGGAACGCCTCCCCCTGCACCATCAGCATAATCCCCGAAAGGTAAGTACCTTTCGTATATCCCTAGAGAAAAGTGGGTTCACATGGTTGCAAACAAACAAAACTGGGACAGTTTTGTTTGTCGGTTGCCATAATCCAGCAATAGGAAGGGCTGTAGCTCAGTGGCAGAGCACATGCTTGGCATGCAGAAGGTCCCAGGTTTGATCCCCAACATCTCCAGGTAGGTCTAGGAAAGAATCCTGCCTGAAACCCTGGAGAGCCGCTGCTGCCAGTCAGTGTCAACAATACTGCACTAGATGGACCCAGGGTCTGACTCAATACAAGGCAGCTTCCTCTGTTCCTCTGAACAGAAAGCTTTCTTAACAATAGGAGTTTTTGGTTTGTTGTTTAAGTGGAGGGGAGATAAATATTGCTAATTTATGCAATCCTATGTATGCCTACTGAGAAATCCCATTATGTTTAATGAGGCTTACCCTCAGGAAAGTGTGCATAGGATTCCAGCACAAGTTACTTTTGCAGGGAGGGTTGCACCTAGGGGTGTACAAAACCTACTTACCAGCCCGCTGAAGGGGTCCGTGGGGCGGGAGGTGATCTGTTCCCTCCCCCCGGAATCCTCCCCATCTGCAGCCAGACTGGCCCAACCGCAGGCAGACTTCTGTCTGCTGCCACGGAAATGGCATCCAGCATAGCGGACGCCATTTGCGTCCCTGCCCTTGGCCATGATAGGCTATGTAAATATTTACGTAGCCTATCACAGCAAAGAGCAGTGATTGGCTATGAAAAGAGCAGGGACTCAAATGGCATTCGCTATGCCTTTTGCATCCCTGCTCTTTGCCGTGATAATATTTATATAACCTATCACTGCCAAGGGCAGGGACACAAATGGCATCCTCTATGCCAGACACCATTTGCGTCCATGGACCAGCAGCGGATGGCTGCAGACTGAAGACGACGGACCCAGACCAGCCGGCGCCAGTTAGGGTCCGTCCTGACCGGAGTTTGCGAGGTGGCGGGGAGGGGAACAGTCCGTTCCACCACAGACTCCGGGAGGCCGGATTCTAAAGAATCCAGCCTCACTGGAGTCCGTGGCGGATTTCTCCACCATCCCTAGTTGCACCTTGATGTTCTGCGTGTTTACTCAGAAATAAGTCCTGAGTTGTGAGCATGGTACTGCAGACTTAATACAGTGCCTACCCAATTCTGTCTAATGAATTGAGTACCCTTTCAGCTCAGTCTTCTGCATGTTTTGTCATTTGTGGGTTTGGGGGGGGGGGTTTGCATGAACTTCAGTGGTGAGGGAAAGGCACACAGTGCATTCTCAGAGTTTCTCCATAACTGAGCCCTAGTTTTGAAAACAGACTCATTGGCTGAATCCTGGTGAAGTCTTGGCACAAATGAAGTTATGGGGAGGAAGATACAATGAGAGCTTGTGCATAGAGAGGACTTGCACAAAATTTGTTGTTGTTTATTCGGTCAGTCGCTTCCGACTCTTTGTGACTTCATGGACCAGCCCACGCCAGAGCTTCCTGTCGGCCGTCACCACCCCCAGCTCCCCCAAGGTCGAGTCCGTCACCTCCAGAATATCATTCATGCATCTTGCCCTGGGTTGGCCCCTCTTCCTTTTGCCTTCCACTTTCCCTAGCATCAGCATCTTCTCCAGGGTATCCTGTCTTCTCATGATGTGGCCAAAGTACTTCAGTTTTGCCTTTCATATCATTCCCTCAAGTGAGCAGTCTGGCTTTATTTCCTGGAGTATGGACTGTTTGATCTTCTTGCAGTCCAAGGCACTCTCAGAATTTTCCTCCAGCACAGTTCAAAAGCATCTATCTTCCTTCGCTCAGCCTTCTTTATGGTCCAGCTCTCGCAGCCATAGGTTATTACAGGGAATACCATTGCTTTAACTATGCGGACTTTTGTTGTCAGTGTTGTCTCTGCTGTTAAGTATTTTATCAAGATTTGTCATTTCTGTCCTCCCAAGAAGTAAACGTCTTCTGATTTCCTGGCTGCTGTTAGCGTCTGCAGTAATCTTTGCGCCTAGAAAGACAAAGTCTGTCACTGCCTCCACGTTTTCTCCCTCTATTTGCCAGTTATCAATCAAGCTGGTTGCCATAATCTTGTTTTTTTTTAGGTTTAACTGCAAGCCAGCTTTTGCACTTTCTTCTTTCACCTTCATCATGAGGTTCCTCAGCTCCTCCTCGCTTTCAGCCATCAAAGTGGTATCATCTGCATATCTGAGATTGTTAATGTTTCTTCCACTGATTTTAACTCCAGCCCTGGCTTCATCAAACCCAGCACGTCACATGATGTGTTCTGCGTACAGGTTGAATAGGTAGGGTGAGAGTATACAGCCCTGCCGTACTCCTTTCCCAATCTTAAACCAGTCTGTTGTTCCGTGGTCTGTTCTTACCATTGCTACTTGGTCGTTATACAGATTCCTCAGGTGGCAGACAAGATGACTTGGTATCCCCATACCACCAAGAACTTGCCACAATTTGTTATGAGCCACACAGTCAAAGGCTTTAGAATAGTCAATAAAACAAAAATAGATGTTTTTTCTGAAACTCCCTGGCTTTCTCCATTATCCAGCGGATATTGGCAATTTGGTCTCTGGTTCCTCTGCCTTTTCTAAACCCAGCTTGTAACCTCTGGCAATTCTCGTTCCATGAATTGCGGGAGCCTACCTTGCAAGATCCTGAGCATTACCTTACTGGCATGTGAAATAAGTGCCACTGTTTGATAGTTTGAACATTCTTTGGTGCTTCCCTTTTTTGGTATGGGGATATAAGTTGATTTTTTCCAATCTGTTGGCCATTCTTGTGTTTTCCAAATTTGCTGGCATATGGCATGCATCACCTTGACAGCATCATCTTGCAAGATTTTAAACAGTTCAGCTGGGATACCGTCATCTCCTGCTGCCTTGTTATTAGCAATGCTTCTTAAGGCCCATTCAACCTCACTCTTCAGGATGTCTGGCTCTCGCTCACTGACCACACCATCAAATCTATCCCCAATGTTATTATCCTTCCTATACAGATCTTCTGTATATTCTTGCCACCTTTTCTTGATCTCTTCTGCTTCTGTTAGGTCCTTGCTATCTTTGTTTTTGATCATACCCATTTTTGCCTAGGGATGTATGAATCCCTTACCTTGCTCTGCTGAGGGGCATCCGCGGGGGGGGGGAGGCGCTCTGTCCCTCCCCCCGGAATCCTCGATGGGGGGGAGGCGCTCTGTCCCTCCCACCGGAATCCTGCTCAGCTGGCTCCACTCCATGGCCAAGCCACGGAGCCGCCCGTCAACTCCGCCCACCCGCAGCCAGCCATCCGGCTTCTGGGCAGCCCTGCAGGGACGCAAATGGCGGCTGTCGTAGCTGCCGCCATTTGCATCCCTGTATTGAGCCATATTTACGTATTGAGCCATTTGCGTACACTGTGTTTACGTAGCCTATCACGGCGGGGGGGGGGATTTGTCGTTTGACTACCCACCTTAGCATTCCAGTCTCCTGTAATGAAAATAACATCTTTTTTTGGCGTACTACCCAGTAGGTGCTGCAGATCCTCATAGAACTGATCTACTTCTGCTTCTTCAATATCTGTGGTTGGGGCGTATATTTGGATCACTGTGATGTTAAATGGCTTGTTGTTGTTGTTGTTGTTCAGTCGTTCAGTCGTGTCCGACTCTTCGTGACCCCATGGACCATAGCACGCCAGGCCTTCCTGTCCTGCGCTCTCTCCCGGAGCGTGCTCAAGTTCATATTCATTACATCCGTGATGCTATCTAGCCATCTCATCCTCTGCCGTCCCCTTCTCCTTTTGCCTTCAGTCTTTCCCAGCATCAGGGTCTTTTCCAGGGAGTTTTCTCTTCGCATTAGGTGGCCAAAATATTGGAGCTTCAGCTTCATTATCTGTCCTTCCAATGAGCAGTCAGGGTTGATTTCCTTTAGGATGGACTGATTTGACCTCCTTGCAGTCCAGGGGACTCGTAAGAGTCTTCTCCAGCACCACAGTTCGAAAGCATCAATTCTTCGGCGCTCAGCCTTCCTTATAGTCCAGCTCTCACAGCCATACATTACTACTGGGAAAACCATAGCTTTGATTAGACGGACCTTTGTCGGCAAGGTGATGTCTCTGCTTCTTACTATGCTGTCTAGGTTGGCCATAGCTTTCCTCCCAAGGAGCAAGCGTCTTTTAATGTCATGGCTACAGTCACCGTCTGTGGTGATCTTGGAGCCCAAGAAAGTAAAATCTGTCACTGCTTCCATTTCTTCCCCTTCTATATGCCAGGAAGTGATAGGGCCAGATGACATGATCTTAGTTTTTTTAATGTTGAGTTTCAAACCAGCTTTTGCACTCTCCTCTTTCACCCTCAACAAGAGGCTCTTGAGATCCTCTTCGCTTTCTGCCATTAGGGTGGTATCGTCTGCATATCGGAGGTTGTTGATAATTCCCCCGGCAATCTTAATTCCGACCTGTGATTCATCCAACCCGGCATTTCTCATGATGTACTCTGCATATAAGTTAAATAAGCAGGGTGACAATATGCAGCCTTGTCGTACTCCTTTCCCAATTTTGAACCAATCGGTTGTTCCATGTCTGGTTCTTACTGTTGCTTCTTGACCCTCGTACAGGTTTCTCAGGAGACAGGTAAGGTGGTCTGGTACTCCCATCACTTTAAGAATTTGCCACAGTTTGTTGTGATCCACACAATCAAAGGCTTTAGCGTAGTCAATGAAGCAGAAATAGACGTTTTTCTGGAATTCTCTTGCTTTCTCCATGATGCAGCGAATGTTGGCGATTTGATCTCTAGTTCCTCTGCCTCTTCTAAACCCAGCTTGTACTTCCGGTAGTTCTCGGTTCGCATACTGCTGAAGCCTAGCTTGTAGGATTTTGAGCATCACCTTGCTGGCATGTGAAATGAGCGCAATTGTGCGGTAGTTTGAACACTCTTTGGCGTTGCCCTTCTTTGGAATTGGAATGTAAACTGACCTTTTCCAGTCTTGTGGCCACTGTTGAGTGTTCCAGATTTGTTGGCATATTGAATGCAGCACTTTAACAGCATCATCTTTTAGGATTTTAAATAGCTCAGCTGGAATACTGTCATCTCCGCTAGCTTTGTTGTTACTAATGCTTCCTAAGGCCCACTTGACTTCACTCTCGAGGATGTCCGGCTCAAGTTCAGTGACCGCACTATCATGGCTATCAGGGACATTCAGATCTTTCCTGTATAGTTCTTCTGTGTATTCTTGCCACCTCTTCTTAATCTCATCTGCTTCTGTTAGGTCCCTGCCTTCTTGGTCCTTTATCATGCCCGTCTTTGCACAAAACGTTCCCTTGAGATCTCCAATTTTCTTGAAGAGATCTCTAGTCTTTCCCATTCTGTTGTTTTCCTCGATTTCTTTGCATTGTTCATTTAAGAAGGCCTTCTTGTCTCTCCTTGCTATTCTCTGGAACTCTGCATTCAGTTGGGTATATCTTCCCCTTTCTCCCTTGCTTTTCGCTTCCCTTCTTTCCTCAGCTACTTGTAAAGCCTCATCAGACAGCCACTTGGCTTTCTTGCATTTCTTTTTCTTTGGGACGGATTTCGTTGCTGCCTCCTGAACAATGTTACGGACCTCCGTCCATAGTTCCTCAGGCACTCTGTCTATCAGGTCTAATCCCTGAAATCTATTCCTCACCTCCACTGTATATTCATCAGGGATATGATTTAGGTCATACCTCAACGGTTTAGTGGTTTTCCCGACGTTCTTCAATTTAAGCCGAAATTTTGCAAGAAGCAGCTCATGATCTGAGCCACAGTCAGCTCCAGGTCTTGTTTTTACTGACTGTATGGAGCTTCTCCATCTTTGGCTGCAAAGGACATAATCAATCTGATTTCGATATTGACCATCTGGTGACGTCCATGTGTAGAGTCGCCTCTTGTGCTGTTGGAAAAGAGTGTTTGCTATGATCAGCGTGTTCTCTTGGCAAAACTCTATTAGCTTTTGTCCTGCTTCATTTTGTACACCAAGGCCATGCCTGCCTGTTATCCCGGTGATTTCTTGACTTCCTACTTTAGCATTCCAGTCCCCTATGATGAAGAGGACATCTTTTTTTGGTGTTAGTTCTAGAAGGTGTTGTAGGTCTTCATAGAACCGATCAACCTCAGCTTCTTCGGCCTCAGTGGTTGGCGCATAGACTTGAATTACTGTGATGTTGAATGGTTTGCCTTGGATTCGTACTGAGATCATTCTATCATTTTTAAGATTGTACCCCAGTACTGCTTTTCCCACCCTTTTGTTGACTATGAGCGCTACTCCATTTCTTCTAAGGGATTCTTGCCCACAATAGTAGATATGATGGTCACCTGAATTAAATTCGCCCATGCCTGTCCATTTTAGTTCGCTGATTCCCAAGATGTCGATGTTCAATCTTGCCATCTCATGTTTGACCACCTCCAGCTTACCTTGATTCATTGATCTGACATTCCAGGTTCCTAAACAATATTGTTCTTTACAGCATCGGATTTTCTTTTCACCGCCAGACACATCCACAGCTGAGTGTCCTTTCGGCTTTGGCCCAGCCGCTTCACTCTTTCTGGCGCTACTTGGAAATACCCTCTGCTCTTCCCCAGTAGCATATTGGACACCTTCCGACCTGAGGGGCTCATCTTCCGGCGTCATCTCTTTTAGCCTTGTGATACGTTCCATGGGGTTTTCTTGGCAAGAATACTGGAGTGGGTTGCCATTTCCTTCTCCAGTGGACCACATTTTGTCAGAACTCTCTGCCATGACCTGTCCGTCTTGGGTGGCCCTGCACGGCATAGCTTATGGCTTCACTGAGTTACGCAAGCCCCTTCGCCACAACAAGGCAGTGATCCATGAAGGGGGTTAAATGGCTTACCCTGAATTCAAATTGAGATCATTCTGTCATTTTTTGGATTGTATCCAAGCTCTGCTTTAGCCATTAATTATGAAGGCTACTCCATTTCTTCTGTGGTCCTCTTGTCCACAGTAGTAGATCTGGTGGTCATTTGATGTGAAGTGGCCCATTCCAGTCCATTTCAGTTCACTGACACCCAAAATGTCTATATTTAATCTTGACATCTCCCCAATAACCACATCCAGTTTGCCCTGGCTCATAGATCTTACATTCCAGGTTCCTATGGTGTGTTGATCTTTAGAACATCGGATTCGTCGTTCACCACCAGCACCACTGGCTGCTAGCCGTCCTTTCGGCTTTGAGCTAGCTGTGTCATCACATCTGGGGCTAGTGGAACTTATCCTCTGTTCCTCCCCAGTAGCATTTTGACCATCTTCCGACCTGGGAGTCCCATCTTCCAATGGTATACCAACATATCTCTGGTTGTACTGATCCATTTAGTTTTCATGGCAAGAATACTGGGGTGGGTTGCCATTTCCTTCCCCAGGGATCGTATTTAGTCTGACCTCTCTGCCATGACCTTCCCATCTTAGGTGTTCCTTCATGGTTTAGCTCATGACATCATTGAGGTGCTCAAGCTCCAGCACCACGACAAGGTAACGATCTCCTTTGCTGAAGTTGCACAAAATAAGATTCATGTCCTGCTTGTGGGTTTCCAATGGGCATCTGGTTGGCCACTGTGTGAACAGAATGCTGGACTAGATGGACCTTGGTCTGATGCAGCACAGCTCTTCTTACGTTCTTAAATAGAGATTGCCTCTGAGCATGTGCAGAATGTTCTTCCTTCACCATTGAGCACTTGCATTATCCCCCTACCAATTCTATTCCCCTCTATGCAACCATCCCTCCTCATCCTACCATCCTCCAGCAACTTTTCATAAAAACAGATGTCTTGCACAAAATAAGACATCTGTTTTTATGAAAAGTTGCTGGAGGATGGTAGGATGAGGAGGGATGGTTGCATAGAGGGGAATAGAATTGGAGAACCTTGAGGAGCTCATGTTATGTTGATTTGCACATCCCTAAATGTGAGCATGATGAAATGTGGAGAAACTGATTCAGTGCCGCACATTCATGCAGCTCAGATCTATTGTTATAACATAGCATTATACTGGTATTGGCATTCCAGGGGTAGTCAACCTGGTTCCTGCCAGATGTGTTTGACTACAATTCCCAGAAGCCCTAGCCAATATGGCCAGCGTTCAGGGGTTCTGGGAATTGTAGTCCAAAGCATCTGGAGGGCACCAGGACCAGGTTGCCTTCCTCTGTTCTGTTCTGTCCTATCCTAACCATCTCTAGACATCCCAATTGTAATGGGGCAAGAATTACATGGGGATAGTTTATCCATACTCTTAGGATTTTCTTCATTGTCTCATATGCGGCCTGCATCATATAGTTATGCTTGTTTCCTAGGAGGAAGTATGATCTCCAGCTGCCAAGCCTCAACAACCACAAACCATTTCAAAATGTATGTTTGTCACCATCCTGAAAACCACTTTCATTTCTCCTGGGGGTGAAATGCATAAATTCCTGATGAATTTATGCATGCTAAACTGAACAGTAATGTTTAGTATTATGGCTGCGCATTGGAATTGCTCTGCAGCAAATGATGTGAAGATGCATCCTAAAGTTTGTAATGATGTTATGCAGATTGATTACTTTAAATAGATACTGTATAGGTTCCCAAGGAAGGAGTTGTCCTGGCCCACAAACCCCAGGAGCTACAGAAGTTAGCTTCAACAAGTTCAGTGTCAGGTGACAGCCTGCCATGAACCTTTAAGCAATATCATTGTTCAAATAAATTTGTTTTGATTTGATTTGTTGTCTGATTGTTGTTGTGCTTCTTCCAGAACATTCCGTATCAAGGGCTGGGTTTTGTTATACCATGAAAACAACTAGTACACCACAGGTTGTGCTCATATTTCTCTTTCACATATTTGCAAAGAACAATTTTGTGGTGGCAGCAATTCCCTTATTGCAGCCTCCAGGAGGATAACCCATGTGCACTTCTGACATATGTGTGCTCTTGACAGGTGTCTTGATTTAAAGGAGGGGTTTTCAGCCCAAGGGCTGCATGGCCTTTGTGGAAACCTGTCAGGGTTCACATACCAGTGGTGAGTGGGGGCATACCCAAAGTGGGTGGAGCTGGAACATTTTTCACTTCAAGCCTCTCCCCAGTATGCCCACATTCACACAAACTTTACACACAGACACACTTAACACAAACAATCACATATAGACACACACTTCCCTCTCTCCCAATTTTCCCTGTCACCCCATTCTTTCCTATGCTTTCTTATTCCACACTCTATCTATCTCCTAGCTTTATTCTCTACCTCTCTCTCTCTGCTGTGCTACCTTCCCTACAGTTTCTGCTTCTTCCTCCCTTTTTCCCTCCTCCTGACTGCTCTGAAGGACTAACAAGTACTGAGGAGAAATGAGGCCTTCCAGAACAGCACAAAAAGTCCTTGTTCATCTTCCACTGTTAGCTCTTTGAAACTACTCCCTCCCCAGTCATCGCTGCTGTTCTTTCTAGGCAGGTACAAGAATTTGTTCCTGTTTGCAAACCATGCAAACTTGTCTCATTCGCAAACCCGAATGCAAGCAGGAACGCAATTCTTGGGAACTGTTTGCACTTTCCCAAACTTTGCATTATGTTCAAAAGTGTGCAACTGAACAAGTGTGTGCACTTCCAAAAATGCATGCAGGTGCACAAATGCCCATCCCCACCCCCACCCCCATATTTTCATCATGTAGCTTATGGGGGAAATGTGCATTTTCCCCAAACACATTTTTGAAAAAGACGCTTGGGTCGGGGAATGCAAGCGAGGCGAACTGAGCTTCGAAGAGGAATTCGGAAAACCTCAGCAAGCTCCAACATGCATGTTTGCCCATTGCTAGGTCTCCTCTTTTCCTTCTGATAGCTTTGGATGGCTAACAAGTGCTGAGCCAAGAATTTCAAAGCCTCTAAGATCTAACAACTGAGGATTAATAATGACCTAATGTTGACCACTTTGCTTTTCAAGAAAAAGCAGCCACAAGAAAGGTAGATCTGGATTGGATGAGCAACATCTGGGTAAATTGTTTAGCTCTTCCCTCCCCTCACTGGTTTTCCACCAAATATTACCCCTCAGCTACTGTGTGCCCCTATAAACTGCAAACAGCACCTTTCAGAGCAAATCGCACCTGAGAGGTACAATCGTATATATCAGGGGTCCCCAAACTTTTTTGACCTGTGGGGACTTTTGGGAACTTCAGACACTACTGTGGGAACCACTACAAAATGGCTCCCAAGGAGGATATGGCTAGTGACATAATGGCTGCCATGGGGGCCTGTCATGTGTGTGCCGGGGGAGAGAAATAGTGAGGCTAGAGGTGTCACATTCCCTTGGCCCCTACCTTCCTCATGCACACACACAAGAAGAGAAGCTTCAGTCTCACGCCTTTAATTCACTTTCAACAGGTTCATTACAGATGCAAATCCCCGAAGGCTCTCAGGCTACAAAGGAATAACAGCAGGGAATCCAAATGGGAGCTACGATGTTGCCAGCAGTTTGAACAGGGACCTGCTGGCTACAATAACTTAGAGAGGGAAACCCCTCCCTTCCAGTGATGCTCCCCTACGTCGACCCTCACGCATCGCCAACTGGGTCACCCATCTGAGCTCTGCCTCTAACTTTTCCCGCTTCGCTCTGTGCCGCAGTCTAGCATCCATCAGGTCACGGCCCATGCTATCCTCCTCCTGGATTCTCATGGGGGGGGGGGGCTTCAGGCCCAGCCATCTGGGTGCTGGCATCCTGAGAAGCTTGCCTATCCATATCTGAACTCGCTGGGGAAGATGCCTCCCCCAATTCTGGCTGTTCCCCTTCTGAATCTGAACTGCTGTGCTAACTGTCTCCATACATTCAGAATCAATCCTGACAAGAGGCTGGGAGGGAGGGTGAAATAGAAAGAGTTGCCTCCTGGCCTGCCCAATCTTCTTCCACCCACACAGAACTTTCCCCTATAGTCTCTCTCTCTCTCTCTCTCTCCATTCCCAGCCTCTAAACTCACTATTTCTCTGCCCCAACCACCTTCCTTGCTATTTCTTTCCCTTCCTAGCCCCTAGTCTTGGTCTTTCTCTCCCACTCACCCCTTTATCTTGCTGTTTCTCCCCACTCCCAGCCTCTAGCCGCTCTTTTTCTCTCCCCACCCTTCAGCCTCTAGCCTCTCTCTTTGTCTCGCCTCTAGTACTCTACCCCTTGGCCTTGCTTTCTCTTTTTGCCTCTGAATGGCTGATCAGAGCAGATTCAGGAAGGGGAAGGAGAACCTGGCACCTTAACACTTTTCAATCCTTTATTAAAATGTTTTTTAAAGGCAGAGAGTTGAGAGCTTTGTGGGCACTGTTGGAGATCCTCACAGAGGACCCCTGGATACATACTTACCTGGGCACAAGTCTAAATGAATAGAGTGGGACTTACATCTGAGTAAACATACATAGGATTGCACTGCAAAGCTGGCTGAAATCCATTCATCCACCTTCCTATCTCTGCCATTCATTCAGCTTCTTCCTTGTAGTGTTTATCCCTTGCTCTCCAGCTTTCCTTCTGCATGCTACATCTGACAATATTCACAAACCTAGAGATGTGCCACAAGATACTTGCAAAGTTTCAAAAAATCCTTGGACATCCCCATCAGAATGCTCAATACACCTGTTCAATATGGCTGCTGCCCTCAGCACCATCATAGGAATTCATCTAAGTATGAACTGTGCTTGGCAGTTTTTTTTCCCTTCTCTGCCATTTTCCAATCTCCGGCAGCTAGTATGGTTCTCTCTGCACTGGCTGTGAGGGAGTGGGGTGGGCGGGGTGGATCTCCAACTCCCCCTTCTGAGGTTGGAGTGCTGTCTCCAGCTTTGGAAGAGGTTTTCTGAGTATCCTGTGGTCCCTGGGACATTTGTCCAGGGACCATAGGATTTCTCTCTTATTGAATGTATCTTAAGGAGCCCATAATGGAACAGTCTTGATTTCCCCTCTGATACTTCAACGGTGCAGTTCAGTCAATGGATGTGACTCTTGTTTACAGAGCATATTGCCAACTCCTGCCTATCTCTATGCAGTGGTTTGGAAAGTGAAAGTCAAGGGCCAAAGGTCCACATGAAGTGCGGGAGAGGTACAGCAGCTAAACAACGCAATGAAAGGGTGTATCTTGGAGTTCACAGGGTAGGTAAAAAAATATGTTTAAGAAAACTGGTACAGCTCCTTATTCTAGTCATTGGAATGTGTTTAATGTTGAATTTGTTGGTTGGCTAAAGGAACTTTCCTCCACTGAGTCCACTCTTGTTTAGGATTTAGAAGTAGGTTGTCCTCATCAAGAAACATCCAAGCCACAACACTGAATATAATTTGATAGTAGATTTTGGTGACTTTTGTGATAAAAGTAACTTAATCACAGCGAGTGGGAAGATAGCAAAATGATATGTTCCTTTCGCAGAGATCCTTTCTAGCTGTAAATTTGGTTACTGATTAGTGCAGCTTTCATTTGTAGCAGGCACGAAATGGCCAATCCTTTGCAGTTCCTGTGTTATATCCATCAGCAGACAAAGCCAGTTCTGCTGCCATAGGAAAGTTTAGACTGTTGCACGAAGTTCCTGGTTTTTGTGAGAGGGTGCCATGTGATCTTAAATTTTCAGTGGTTCTTCCTTTTTTTCCAGCTCTTTAATTCAAACTGTATCTCCTAAACATTTTATTAATTGCAGTACAGATTCTTCAAACCCTCTGGGTTTACATATTTATCAAACACAGTTCCATGCCTCTCTCAGCACAGAGAAAGGAAAGGGGATTCAGTAAGTTCTCATCCCAGAGTCAGCCATGTCTCTGGCTTTCCACAGTGGCCCCGTAGACGCTCTTCTATCTGATTTCAGATTACAGTGGGGATTCCTCCAGGGGACAGGGCTTGGAGGCCAAGCCCTGCCCCCTGGTGGAAACCCAGAAGCTCCATGGGCCACAGTGGGGAGCCTGGTGGGCTGGATTAGGTCCATGGGCTGGTGTTACTGCACCCCTGACCTATATGCTACAAGGGATTAACTAAAGGCTTTTCCTGGGCTGTAATTAGGGATGTAAGAACTCATCCTAGCTCGGTTTCTCTGGGTACTTGCCAAAGCAGCGCCCCCGCTCACACCCCCATGGACCTGTGCTCAGGCCACCCACAAAGTCAGTAAATTCCCCAGGCTCACCGCAATCCTGTTCGGTAAGCGTCTGCCATTTTCACGCCTTTGATTTCTACATAAAACAGGAAGTTTAAAAATGTGCATATTTAAATATGAGCAGTTTGGAGCTGGGAAAGCTAAATAAGCACAATATTAGGGGTATAATCGCTCTAATATTGCACTTATTTAGCTTTCCCAGCTCCAAACTGCACATATTTAAATACGCACATTTTTTTAACTTCCTGTTTTATGTAGAAATCAAAGGCACGAAAATGGCGGATGCTGACTGAACTGGATCGGGGTGAGTCCTGGAGAGCGCAAGCAGGCATGAGCGGGGGGCGAACAAGGACAGCATCTCGGCGGGCACAGTTCGGGGGTCATGGGCAGGGGTCACCTGATGAATTCCTGGACCCAGTCGGGCGCCCGCAACATCCCTAGCTGTAATGAAATTAGTCATGCTGCTCCATCTTACTGCTCCTTGCATTGCTTTTATTGTAACTGGAACTGTGTTTAATGTGGTGTTTTTAATAATGAATTTTAATATTTATTGTGAACTGTTGAGGGATTTTATTATATTTAGTGGTATATAAGTGCCACAAAAATAAATACGTAAATAAATTTCAAGATGCACACATTTTTCTAGATGTACACCTTAGGGCCGCGGTGGCTTAGTGGTTAAGACGCTGAACTGCAGACTGGAAGGTCGGCAGGTCAGCAGTTCGAGACCCGAGTGCTGCGTGATGGAGTGAGCTCCCGTCTTCAGTCCCAGCTTCTGCCAACCTAGCAGTTCAAAAGCAAGAAATTGCAAGTAGATAAATAGGTACCGCCTCTGCGGGAAAGGTAACAGCGTTCCGTGCACCTCGGTGTTCAGGCATGCCGGCCACATGACCACGGAAGCGTCTTCGGACAGCGCTGGCTCTTCGGCTTAGAAACGGGGATGAGCACCGCACCCTAGAGTCGGACACAACTGGTTGGGGACACCTTTACCTTTACCTTTTTACACCTCAAGCAAACAGTAAATGCAGGTAACACATTTACTAATTAGAACAAACCAAAAGCATAACATGTTTATTAGGAATAACCAATAGTCCCCAAAATTGGGAACCAGTTTTTGAGTTATCCAGAAGCCATCTTTGTGCTGCATTATAATAAACAAGGGTTTATTGGAACCCCGTTCCTGCAGTTTCTAATGAAGGGTGTGGCTAGGAATGGGCAAGCTTACCGCTGTTCGGGTTGCACGCCGCTCACCAGACCCCCACTTGCCACATGCCCCTGTTCACCCAGTGTGCAGTGTGCAACTGTTTGATCCCTTGCTGAGCCACCATTTTGTGTAAAAGTGGTGGCTTGGCCTTTTTTGAAAAGGCCAGTTTTATGCAAATGGCAGCCGTAAAGTGGCCATATATGCAAGATTACAGGCCGAATCCAGCAAGTGCGGGGATCCACAGACTGGTGTCAAGGGGCCGAGCTGGTGATTTCTCACCAGGCCTTGAGCCCCAGCTGGATGCCCGTGACATCCCTAGGTGTGGCTGTGTTCCTCTCCTCCGCTATCTTCCAGAGATTATTTTTTTTCACTCCCCCTGTGGTCTCCTCAGTCTCTGTCTTCTCTCAAATCATCTTCTTAAAATTGCCTCACTAAAAACACCTCTGCAGAATCTCTTATGGTAGCTTCCCAGGTCCAAAATGGGTTGTGTTCCAGGATCTGCCTTCTGAGCTTCTGCTTGTGGAATATAAACTTTGTTGCACAAAATTATCTGGCCATGTACAAGTGCATAACCAGGCAGAAGCTTGGCAGGCAGAGTTCTATCCCTCTTACCCCTTCCCTCAGAAGCACAGCTAAGGCAGAATGGGTCCCAGGCTAAAAAAAAAATCAAGTTGCCCCACACACGCCACTACTTTGTATTCTGGATCCTTATAAGTATTAACCCTGCTGTAGTCGCTACAGTTCTAATAGCATTGTTTTATTATTATTTGTGTTTTGTATTGTTACTTCATTTGCAAACTGGTTTGTGTTTTGTTATGAGGAGCAGTATAAACATCTAAGGTGTAATCGTATGCAAGTTCAGACAGAAAAAAAGACCTAAAATTCCCAGCATGCCCTAGCCAGCCATGCTGGCTGGGGCATGTTGGGTGTTGTAGGCCTTTTTTCTGTCTGAACTTGCATAGGATTGTGCCTTTCATAAACAAAGAAACAATAGCCCTGAGGCATTTCTGGCATATAGAAAATTAGCTCTCATAGGGTGCCTGGAGGACAAGGTTATTTGGGCCTGAATAGTTGCCACAGGAGATTCTGAGGAGGCATATTTTGTGAGGCAGTCATAAGGAAGAGTGGAAGATTTGAGAGCGGGAAGATGGGGAGATCACAGGGTCTGCGAATACAAAGCACCAACTAGAGAAGATATCATAGAGAGAACTGCAGTTGCACCCACACTAATGTTCAACCTGTATAGTATACGTGTAGTTTGGCCATGAGATGTCACAATCAATAACTAATGGAGTAGGCATTGTATATAGGATCTCCTAATAGCTCCCTGTGTAAAACACTAAAACGCTGGCTGTTTTCGAGCTTTAGAAAGAAACTGAGTATGCACTTTGCCAGCAGTTGCTGCCGTAGGATTTACGGGGGCAGGAAACCTTAATAACTTTTAACCCACTTTTCAGAACTTAAACAATCCAATGAAGGGTTGCCTTCCTCAACAAGTCTGAATAAAATACTTCAGTAGTTTTCACCAAAGTGTGAAAGAAATATATTATACGCCTCTTTAAAAATTGATATAAAAGGGGTAAATGTGTCAAATTGCATCACATTTTAACTTGCTGCATCTATGGAACTTTTATCGGATTGGTTCGATATTTGCCACAGTCACAGATTACATCCCATAGATCACGGATGCCTGGTTCCACGTGATTAGCTCAATAGGTGTAATTTTTATAAGCAATAGAAATTTGAGGCTTACGGTGTCAGAACCTTCTTCTCCTCCTCCTTTTGGTACACATCTTAACTAAAGGAGCACTCTTGTGCTCATTTAATTGCTCAACTGACACTTTGAGATTAATTGAACTGTGTGAAACAAATTGTTTTCAAAATTCACTAAGAACAAAACACATATAATACTACATGAAGATTAAATCAGAAAACACATGTGTTCATACAAATATTATATAAACTGTTTACAATCGTTAATAAATGGTAACGAACAGATCTTGCAACTTGCCATTTTCTTCTTCCTTCCCACAATTGCATAGGTATAGATCTTCTAAGTTCCTGATCCATGTTTTCCTCATCATCACTTGTGATGTGCATCTCCATGTTTCTGCAGATCTCCCATGTGGTCAATGCAGGTAAATTGCTTTTGTGCAGACAATCAATAACAGTGAGCAGTTCTACACCCAGATAATATATGCCTGTTAAGAAGACTGAGCCAAAATGCTCCTCCCTGCTTCATCATCCTGTAGGATGTGAAGTTACAGAGCATTTCAATAATTCTGGTGTGAGGGCAGGGCTGGCCCTACCATGAGTCAGAATGAGGCAATTGCCTCAAGCAGCAAATTTTGGGTGTCATAAAAAGACAGCAAATCATTAGTTATTTACCTTGTTGCTATTGTATGTCTACTGCCATGGAGGGGGAGAGGTGCTTATGGCATTTTCTGCCATATGTACCAAAATAATTCAGCTAACTTTGGGTACTATGCACCTTGTCCTGGGTGGGTGGGGGACACCACTTGCTGCTCTGCCTCAGGCAGCAAAATGTCTTGGGCCAGTCCTGTGTGAGGGGGACAATTGTGGGCAAAGACTGGGATGAAATCAGCAGTGACGATGATCACACTTCCACTTGGTGTGATGGCTGCCATATTTTCCCCCACAAGGCATTACAGCAGGGGAAAGAAGCATTATCCTCACTTTGATTGTTTCATGACAATGGCATGATGGCATCATGGAGCCGTGATGGCATGATGGCATCATGGAGCCAAATTAGAGTGAGGGTAATGAAAAACCCCTGAACCCTAATTTTGAGAGATCTAGTTCCACCGTAGTGTAAACCCAGACAACTGGGGCATTGCACCATTTTGATTCTGCTTATATAAAAAACTAGAAGTACCATTTCCAGAACTAGCACCTTACCTGAATATGTGCCAGAGTATTGCTGCTCATTGGCTAGCATGGTAGATAACCTATAAAACAAAATACAAGAGACCAAAGAAGCTGGAGGGGGAGAGGGGTTTGAACAATCATATCTCAGCTTAATAAACCAAGATACGAATGAGATTTTTTTGCCACACTCACAGCCCGTTCATGCGAGGGAATATCATGGGTTGTTCTGCAGCTGGTGACTATGCTTTCTTGGTTCGCACAAAATAGGAAACTGTGGTCAATTGTAGTCTCACTGTTTTGTTCACTCATGCAAAGAGAAGAGTGAAGAGCCTGTGTGTGCAACCAAAAGGCTCGATCTTATCTCAGCTTAATAAACTGGGATATGATGATCCAAACATAGTCAGAATTTGTGGAACCAAATTCCACAAAATCAAAACTTCAATTCTGTGTATTTCAACTTTTCATTTCAATAGTTGGATCTTGTGGAAGCAAAAATCCCAGCCTCTTCCAGGTTTACTGATACCTGGAAAACTTTCCTAGATTGTCACATTTAAAGATAAAGATGGAAATGATAGATGGGCAGACTCGGGAAGAGGTTAGCTACAAATGAACTAACTCTGTGCAGATATTGAATCTGCTTGATACAAACTTTGTAATCGTTCCTCATGGAAGGTCAGTTTGCGATCATTCCACCTCAAACCCCTGTCATTGGAACACTTGGAAAGGCAGTAGTATTGCCATGTCGACTAACAACTTTGAGGATATCAGACCGCAGCCGCATCACTGTTGAATGGATCTTGGATAAACCCTCAGAAAAAATTACTGTGAAGACCTATAGTGGGGAAAACCAGGAGGAAACTTCAGATAGCAGATATCAGGGTCGAGCAGAGTTCAGCCACACTGAGCTTAATCAAGGGAACACGTCTCTGATTCTGAAGAACAGCCAACTCCGTGACCAAGGAAAATACACCTGTATGGTCCACTTTGAAAACTGGTACGATGAGGTGGTCATCGAGCTGATTTTGTCAGGTGAGCAGATTTTACATTATCGTAAAATAATCCAGAATTAGGGGAACAACAAATAACCAGGGTGGGGCAGCTGTAAGTAGGGATGGGCAAACCAGTCTCTTTCTGTTCTGTGTCAGTCTTGCATATATTCAGTCATTAAGTCCATTCCATGCAATTTCTGCTTCTGTCTACTTAAAAAAAGAAAACGAAAATGCACATTCTAACATATGTATTTTTCTTCATGTATGCATCTTCATATACAAATTTCAAAATCACATGTATTTTTGTACACAGTATTTGAGCTGAGATCTCCATCACAAACTCTGGAGAAGTCCACAGTCTAAGTGTACATGTGTTCCAAACTGCATGTTAGACCAGGAAGTGCAAATTAGATTAGTTCACTTTAAAATCTGTTTGGCCACTGTGGAAACAGAATGCTGGGCTGTATAGGACTTTGGTCTGATTCAGCATGATGGTGTTTATGTTCTTATGATGGGGTAGGGAGAAAACGTATTCCTCACCCTTACACTGGGTGGTCTGGGCTCCGCTATGGGGTGTGTGTGTGTGTAATGTGCCTATATGAATACAAATGCTTCCCCTGCTTTTCTGCAATATATGAATTTCCTCACTGACCACCATTTGCTACAACAAAAGGCATCTCATGGTTGGATTAGCATAGAAGAGAATAAAGTCCCAACCCATAGCAGGCCTGATTACAACTAGGGAGTTAAATAGAGGCTCTTGCTGAGCAATGTGTGGGAGAAACCCATTGCTGGAATCCTATGGCTAGGATGGGCATCCTTCATGGAGACCCCAGGAAAATACAAAACCAGCAAGCAACCACATGGCTGTAGCCAGCTCCGTGCAGTCTCCTGTGCGCAGCCACAGGGTGGGAGAAGAGTGCAGCGTAGAGCAGGAGCTCCATCATGTTTTCCAAAATAAAAAGATGAGGACTACTTGTTTTTTTCTTTGAGGAGGAGGAGAGGAGAGTGACTGACAAAGGCCTCTTCCCTACTTAGGTTTACTTAGAACTCAGAAGTCTCACTTCATTCCATTAGGCTTATTCATCAGTGAACAGCCCAAGTCTTTAGCTTATTTAAGTTGATTTTGCTACTCGGATATAGGAGGAAACAACTG
This sequence comes from Heloderma suspectum, assembly GCF_057233095.1. Taxonomy (NCBI): domain Eukaryota; kingdom Metazoa; phylum Chordata; class Lepidosauria; order Squamata; family Helodermatidae; genus Heloderma; species Heloderma suspectum. The sequence goes on along the minus strand of NC_139463.1, from coordinate 85,639,430 downwards.
AGAGCCACATTTCTTTCTATATGGGAGCCTATTTCACCACTTCAAACCCTTCCCTGGCCATTTGACAGCAGCAAGGACCACTCTCTGATGTTTATCTCTAAACAGATAATGAGCTGAGAATGTTGACGTGCTGGAGGGCATTATCTATAGGAATCACAGCCTTAGCCCAGAAATGCGATGACTTTGGCAGGCCCACTCCATCTGTTTGCTCTGCAACCCTCACCCGCATCACAAAGCTGGATCAAGCACTTGTTTATTTCTGTTTCTCAATTTTTTCATTTTTTATGGGAAGCAACAAAGGTCTTTCAAGGTGGTTTAAGCCAGTTTGCGCTTCCCAGGATATCTCAATGTTTGCCTTTGTGCCCTCTGCACAATTCTAGGCATCTTCTGAGAGAAAATGCAAACTCCAGCCCCACAAATATTTCTGTATGAAGAAAAAATATGCAACTATATATATGCAACTACTGACCCATTCCAATAATAATAATAATAATAATAATAATAATAATAATAATAATATATAGTATCTAAGAATCTGTGAGCATTTAAAGTAAAAAACAGACAAACCAAGTCTCTCTGTGTGTTCTGTGTGTGTGCATGTGTGTGTGTGTGTGTGTGTGTGTGTGAGAGAGAGAGAGAGAGAGAGCGCTCAGCCACCAGAACCCAGCTAGACACAGCTATTTTATGAAAAATGGGGGCTTACTAAGGGGACAGACAGCCGCCAGGCACTCATGTGAGTGCCCGGTGAATGGGTCCAGTAAGTGGTGGAAGCTCAGCAAGTGGGATCTGGGGGCCCAATGGGGGGTGGGGGAGTCCATTGGACTCCACTCTCTTCTCGGACTCCTGTAGCATGCCTAGTGTAGACCTGTCTTCAAAAGGCAAAGTTAATTAGGGGTACAGTCCTATGAACTGAACCCTCACTGCTTGAAAGCTCCCTTTATTTTTTCCTAGATGGGCTTTACAGCGGAACGGAGCACTTTACAGCCCATCTAGTGAGGGCACTGTGGAGGGAGAGGGAAAGAGCCTGGAGGAGGCTTAGATTAAACTATATCCTGGCCTCTCTGGTTTTCTCCCCTCCCCACCCACCAGAATGCCCCCTTTCCCCCCTCTTGAAGGCTGATTTTCTGACCTCGGAGAGGCAGCCGGCATGGTTATCTCCATGCCAGCTGAGAGGGGGCAGCTGCCAGATTTCTGATTCCCCCTTCTGAGATCAGAGTGCTGTCTCTGACCTTGGAGGGGTTTTTCCAAGCTATCCTATGGACCCTGGGATGCTTGTCCAGGGATTTTAGGATTGCTCTCTGGAAGAGCTACTGGTTCAGCAGCTCATTCATCCAGTTTGTAAATGGTCACATGTTTTAGTGAATTAAAAGACTTCTCCATGTCTTTGCAGCCATGAATAGTACTTGCAGGAGACTCTTCAAAATGTGATGTAAAATTCAGCCTTTAAGAATTGCAGTTATGCACAAAATGTAACCTAATTAGTGTTCCATTGGCACAGTTTAGTCTCAGTCAATGCAGATAATCTAGAATGGTTCTGCTTGACTCGGGACACTGGGAACTGAACATGTGTTGTCGTTTTGCAGCAAAAGGAGCACAACCTGCCATTACCATGGTGGATTATAAGAGCCAAGGAATTGGACTCACCTGTAGCTCTGAGGGTTGGTATCCAGAGCCCCAGGCTCTTTGGCTGGACAGCAAGGGAGGAAAACGAACTGAGAAGCCAGACACTACAAACAGAAAGACCTCAGCAGGGATCTTCAGTGTTTTCAGTTCCATTACAATAGAACCGGGAGTTGACAATGAACTCTCCTGCAAAATCATCAGTGATGTGTTACAGCTGGAGAGTGAATCCAGAATCCTGGTTTCTGGTGAGTTGCATCATCATCATCATCATATTTATTTATTTATTTAGCAGCAGCAGCATCGAATGGGCTTACAATGTAAAATACTACACAAGAGGAAATTCCTTCCTTCCTTCCTTCCTTCCTTCCTTCCTTCCTTTCTTTCTTCCACCTTGCTTGACTTTAGAAGTTTGCATCTTTAGACTTCTCAAGTCTGGCCCTCATGCTTATATTTCCTAGGATGCTGAGAGAGGAAGGACAGTGGGAAGGAGAGAGAGGAAAATGGAAGTAGAAGGGTAGGGGTTGTGTTTCGATTCTAGGGATGTATGAATCCCTTACCTGGTTCCAGTCAGGGCATCTGCTGCGGGGGGGGGGGAGGCGATCTGTTCCTCCTCCCACAATCCTCGATGTGGGGGAGGCGATCCGGTCCTCCCCCCCAGAATCCTGCCTGGCCAGCTCCGCTCCGCGGCCATGCTGCGGAGCTGCCGGCCAGGCCAATCTGCAGTGGGGCCTCCAGCCACTGCCGGGCTGGTGTGGACACAAATGGCGTCCTGCGTAGGGGACGCCATTTGCGTCCCTACGGTAGCCCGTGATAGGCTACATAAATATTTACATAGCTATCATGGCTAAAGCCGCTATGCCATTTGCGCCCCTGCTCTTTGCCGTGATAGGCTACGTAAATACTTACCTAGCCTATCATGGTAAAGGCAGCCACGCAAATGGCGGCCGCTACGCCATTTGCGTGGCCACCTTTACTGTGATAGGCTACGTGGCGGCTGCCATTTGTGTCCCTGCTCTTTGCCGTGATAGGCTACATAAATACTTACGTAGCCTATCACGGCTGCCTGCAAGCACGCAAATGGTGGCCGCTACGACGGCTGCCATTTGCGGCCGCAGCAGCCCAGCAATGGCCGGCCGGGAGACCAACAAGAGTCGCCGCCGGAGCCGCCGCTCCATCCGCCCCAGGTAAGCTCCGTCCCAGGGGGATACCGTGGCGTGGCGGGGGGCAGGAGGCCAGTCCTCCAAGGATTCTTTGGAATCCAGCCTCACTGGAGTCCATGGCGGAATTCTCTGACATCCCTATTCATTCCTGCACAGGATTTCTTCCTTGCCAGGAACCAGCTACAAAATCAACTCAGCTGGCAAAATGTTAATGCACTGGTGGATTCAACCTCACTAAGAATGTTCCTTCTCTGAAAGCACCTTCTCTAGCCTGCTCTTTGAGGTGATGCTCCCAACTGCCCATCACCCTCCCCGCCTTGCCCTTGTCCCCCATTTCCCTCCCATTCAGATCCTTCTCCTTCCTTTGAGTAGTGAGTCATCACAGAATCATAGAATAGTAGGGTTGGAAGGGGCCTATAAGTAGGGGTGTACGAAACCCCGCTTACCTGGCTCCGCCAGGCTCCGCAGGTGGGGGGATGTGCTCCGTCCCTCCCCCTGAAATCCTCGCTGGGGGGGAGGCGCTCCGTGCCTCCCCCCCGGAATCTTGGCTGGCCGGCTCCGCTCCACAGCCAAGCCATGGAGCCGCCGGCCAGCTCCGGCCACCCGCAGCCGGACATCCAGCCACTGAGCAGCCCAGCAGGGACGCAAATGGCGGCTGTTGTAGCCGCCATCATTTGCATCCCTGCAGTGAGCTGTGATAGGCTACGTAAATATTTACATAGCCTATCACAGCAGGGGGAAAACCCCAGCGTACGCAAATGGCGGTAGCCGCCGCCATTTGCATACGCTGGGATTTCCCCTCCCCCCTGCCGTGATAGGCTACGTAAATACTTACGCAGCCTATCACGGCCTCCGCAGGGACACAAATGGCGTCCCTGCGTTAGCCGTAATAGGCTAGGTAAGTATTTATGTAGCCTATCACGGCTGAAGAAGGAGGAAGCGAATGGTGGCCGCAGGACGGCCGCCATTCACACAGCAGTGCGGATGGGAGCAGGTAAGTGCTCCGTTCTGCATGCCCTTCGTGGGGTGGGAGCGGCGGGCACTTTGTCCCGCGCGCCTTTCATGGTTGGAGGGGCAGGGGCTTCGTTCCGCGACGGTTTTCGGGGGGTTGAATGCACTGGCATTCAGCCTCACCGAGATCCGTCGCAGAATTCTCTGACATCCCTACCTATAAGACCATCGGGTCCAACCCCCTGCTCAATGCAGGAATCCAAGTCAAAGCATCCCTGACAGATGGCTGCCCAGCTTCATCTTGAATGCCTCCAGTGTGGGAGAGCCCACTACCTCCCCAGGTAATTGGTTCCATTGTCGTATTGCTCTAACAGTTGGGAAGTTTTTCCTGATGTTCAGCCAGAATCTGGCTTCCTGTAACTTGAGCCCATTATTCCGTGTCCTGCACTCTGGGATGATCAAGAAGAGATCCTTGCCTTCCTCTATGTGACAACAAGTACTGGAAGAGCGCTATCATATCTCCCCTCAGCCTTCTATTCTCAAGGCTAAACATGCCCAGTTCTTTCAGTCTCTCATCATAGGGCTTTGTTTCCAGTCCCCTGATCATCTGGGTTGCCCTCCTCTGAACCCTCTCCAGCTTGTCGGCATCCTTCTTAAAGTGTGGTGCCCAGAACTGGACACAGTACTCCAGATGAGGCCTAACCAGTGTTGAGTACAGGGGAACTAGTGCTTCATGGGATTTGGAAGCTGTGCTTCTATTAATGCAGCCCAAAAGAGCATTGGCCTTTTTTGCAGCCACATGACATTGTTGGCTCATACTCAGCTTGTGATCGACAACAATTCCAAGATCCTTCTTGATTGTACTATTCTTGATCCAATTATCCCCCATCTTGTAACTGTGCATTTGGTTTCTTTTTCCTAGGTGCAGAACTTGGCATTTATCCCTATTAAATGTCATTCTGTTGTTTTCTGCCCAGCGCTCCAGCCTATCAAGATCACTTTGAGTTCTGTTTCTGTCTTCCAGGGTATTAGCTATTCCACCCAATTTTGTGTCATCTGCAAATTTGATCAGCATTCCCTGCACCTTTTCATCCAAGTCATCAATAAAAATGTTGAAGAGGACTGGGCCCAAGACTGAACCCTGCAGTACCCCGCTCATTACCTCTCCCCAGTTTGAGAAGATCTTATTGATAAACACTCTTTGAGTTTGATTCTGTAGAAAACTGTGGATCCACCAGATAGTTGTTTCATCTATCCTGCTTTGATCTAGTTTGCTAATCAGGATATCATGGGGCACACAGTTTGCTGAAGTTGAGGTATATTATGTCCACAGCATTCCCACAGTCCACAAGGGAGGTGACCTGATCAAAAAATGAGATCAGATTTGTCTGGCCGGATTTGTTCTTGACAAATCCATGTTGGCTTGGAGTAATCACTGCATTGTTTTCAAGGTGCTTCCAGATGGATTGCTTTATCATCTGCTCCAGAATTTTCCCCGGGATTGACGTCAGACTGACTGGTCTGTAGTTCCCAGGTTCCTCCTTTTTGCCCTTTTTGAAGATCGGGACAATATTAGCCCTCCTCCAGTCATCTGGCACTTCGTCAGTCCTCCGTGATTTCACAGAGATAATAGACAGTAGTTCTGAGAGTTCTTCTGCCAGTTCCTTTATTACTCTAGGATGCAGTTCATCTGGCCCTAGAGATCTGAATGTATTCAAAATTATTAGGTGTTCCTTGACCATATGCCTATTGATCTCAAGCTGCAATCCTGGCCCTTCAGCCTGTACTTCACCTTTGCCGGGGGGGCGGGGTCATAGACCCTCTTTTGGGAGAAGACTGAGCCAAAGTAGGAAATGAGCAGTTCTGCCTTTTCTTTGTCATCTGTTATCATTTTGCCATCCTTATTTAATAGCTGAACCACCATTTCTTTCCTCTGTCTTTTACTTTGCACGTAGCTGAAGAAAGCTTTTTTGTTGCTTTTAGCATCCCTCACTAACCTCATCTCGTTCTCAGCTTTAGCCTTCCTGACACCATCCCTGCAATTCTGTACTACCTGCCTGTACTCTTCCTTTGTTGCTTGGCCTTCTTTCCACTTCCTATATGTGTACTTTTTTTGTTTTCAGGTCATCTCTTAGCTTTTTGTGAAGCCACATTGGCTTCTTCTGTTGTCTTCCTCCTTTTTTTCTTGTTGGAATTGTTTGTAATTTTGCCTTGAGAATTTCCTTTTTTTAAAACTCCCACCCATCTTGGACTCCTTTTCTTGTTAGAGTCGCTTGCCATGGGACCTTCCTGATCATTGTTCTGAGTTTATTAAAATCAGCTTTCCTAAAATCCATGGTACGTGTTTGGCTACACTCGGCTTTTGCTTCCTTCAGAACCAAGAACTCAAGTATAACATGGTCGCTTTCCCCCAGAGTTCCTGTAATTGCTACTTTACGCACTAAGTCATCTCTGTTGGTTAGGATCAAGTCAAGGATAGCTGATCCGCTAGTTCCTTCCTCCACTTTCTGTAGGAGGAATTTATCAGCAACACAGGAATTTCTTGGAGGGGCCATGATTTGCAGAATTTGTCTCCCAATAAATATGGGGGAAATTGAAGTCCCCCATTACTACTGCATCACGCTTCCTTGAAACATTAGCAGTTTGCTTTTCAAAAGTTTTATCCCTGTCTTCTCCTTGGTTGGGTGGCCGGTAGTAGACTCCGACCACCATGTTCCTTTTATTCTTTGCTCCATTTATTTTAACCTAGATGCTCTCGATGGGGCTATCAAGCTCATCCTCCTGTATTTCTGTGCAGAGATACGTATTTTTTACATATAATGTGACTCCACCTCCCTTTCTGTTCCTTCTGTTCTTTCTGAACAAGTTATATCCTTCAATTGTTGTATTCCAGTCATGGGAGTCATCCCACCATGTCTCAGTTGCACCTATCAAGTCATAATGTCCCTCCTGTATTAAGAGTTCAAGTTCGTTCTGTTTGTTTCCCATACTCTGAGCATTAGTATATAGACATCGAAGACCATGTGCTTTATGCTACATTTTTTAAAGACTATTATTGGGTGCTATTAGAGCTGTTCTCTCCATTGTGGTGCATAAGCCTACATCCATTGTTACCCCCAACTTTACGTCTCCCTTCCCCGTAGGATTCAGTTTAAAGCCCTCCGGATGAAGTTCTTCATGCTGTGGCCAAACACATTCTTCCCAGCCTTTGTGAGGTGCAACCCATCCCTTGCCAAGAGCCCATCTTCCAGGAAGTATAGCCCGTGGTCCCAGAATCCAAATCTCTCACCACCTTCGTAGCCAGTCATTCACCCAGAGTATTTTTCTTTCCCTTTCTATCCCTCTTCTAACTACTGGAAGTATGGATGAGAAAACTATCTGGGCCCCAAAGTTATTGAATTTCCTTCCCAAAGCTTCAAAGTCTGATGTGATTTCTTCATAGCTCCGCTTGGCAGTATCATTTGTTCCCACATGGATAAGAAGAAAGGGATATCTGTCAGTGGGCTTTATGAGTGCAGACAACCCTTCAGTCATGTCTCTAATCTGTCCTCCCAGGAGACCTGGTGAGTTCACAGGTCTTCGTGACATACTTGGGTTTCGATCCCACGCAGCAAGGAGTCTCCCACTATGATTACTCTTCTCTTCTTGTTGTTGTAGGCCTTGGTTTCATCGCCTCTCCTTGACTGATGTTCAGCCTCTTGCTCTTTCTCATGCAGGGTCCCCTGTAATTCTTCCTCTGCAGGCTGTCCTCCAATCTCATCCTCAAGAACCTGAAAATGGTTCCATAGTTCCACTGCATCCACTGGTGCAGAGTGGCTTCTAGTTCTTCTGCTCCCATTTCCAAGGTGTATCCTGTACTAGGGATGCTGGAGAAATTTGAGACGGACTAAAATGAGCTCAGGTTTATAAGAATCCGACCTGTGGAATCTGCTGCCCCTCTGGCCGCACGGAGTCCATGGACTTTGGGATGATTTTTTTCCTTTCCTGAAATTTGTGCATATATATTGGTAGGAAAATATGCAAGTTTCAGCTGAGGAAACGTTGAATGGAATGGGGGACAATACGCTAAATGTAACATACTAAGGTAAATTATGTATATACTTATGTTTATTTATTTATTTATTTATTTATTTATTAAATTTATTAATCGCCCATCTGACTGGTCACCCAGCCACTCTGGGCGATGTACAACCCACCATAAAACAATTTAAAACAATAAAATTTTACCATAATTTTTTTTTTTTTTAAATACCCTAACCCACCCCAAATGCCTGCCTGAACAACCACGTTTTTAATGCACGACGGAAGCTCATTAAAGAGGGGGCATGACGGAGTTCCCTAGGGAGGGAGTTCCACAGAGTGGGGGCCACCACAGAGAAGGCCCTCTCCTTCATCCCCACCAGTCTAGCTGTCCTGGCTGAGGAGACAGAGAGAAGGCCATCCGAGGCTGATCTTGTTAAGCGGCCTGTCTGGTGTTGCTGGAGGCGCTCCTTAAGATAGGCTGGGCCGGAACCATATAGGGTTTTAAAGGTCAAAACCAACACCTTGAATTTGGCCCGGAAAACAACTGGTAACCAGTGCAACTCCTTCAGCACTGGAGTGATGTGATCTCGCCGGCGGCTGCCTTTAATCAGGCGAGCCGCCGCGTTCTGTACCAGCTGCAGTTTCCGAACCGTCTTCAAGGGTAACCCCACGTAGAGCGCATTACAGTAGTCTAAACGAGAGGAGACCAGGGCATGTACTACCGATGGGAGCAGATGGTCGGGAAGGAAGGGGCGCAGCCGCCGTATCAGATGGAGTTGATACAGCGCGGTCCGGCTCACAGCTGACACCTGAGCCTCCATGGACAGCTGGGAGTCCAAAATGACCCCCAGGCTGCGGACCTGGTCTTTCAAGCTGTACCCCATTCAACACCAGGTCAACATCCCCCAGAATAATTACTTATGTAATTATTCGTGGATTTTTCTGCATGACAAAAAAAATACATTTGCATCTGTTTGTGGGTGGACGACAGAACAAAAGGCACCTGACAATCCATGAAACACAGAAGGAGCAGATTTTACACAGTCCATACATAGAATCATAGAATAGTAGGCTTGGAAGGGGCCTACAAGGCCACCGAGTCCAACCCCCTGCTCAGTGCTGGAATCCAAGTCAGAGCATCCCTGACCAATGGCTGTCCAGCCTCGTCTTGAATGCCTCCAGCGTGGGAGAGCCCACCACCTTCCTTGGTAATTGGTTCCATTGTCGTATTGCTCTAACAGTCAGGAAGTTTTTCCTGATGTTCAGCCAGAATCTGGCTTCCTGTCACTTGAGCCACATGCTCATGTCCTCCACATTTTTAGACGTGTGGCCATATATTATAAACATCAACCATGGACATTCAGGCAGTTAGGAGATATGTCCCAACATAATTAAGAAACATCCTATATAACCACAACTGAACTTCAGCAACCAATGGACATATATGATAGGATGTCAGTACATGCATCACAATGTCAAGAATGGGGACAGAATCGAATAAAGTATAATTAGTTTTTTCCTGGCTCCACCCTACCCTCTACTTGATTTTTCCTCACCTCAGCATTTTTCTCTTCTGCCTCAGCTTGCTGTTGCTCTTCTAGCTCCTGTACTTCGCTTTGCTAGTGTTAATTCCACTGTTCTAAGAACTCTTTGCTTTCTCTTATTCCCTTGAGGGTCGACAATCACTTGCCACTCCATAGGGATGGCAGAGAATTCCGCCGCAGACTCCAATGAGGCCGGATCCCACAGTGGATCGGCACCACTAACCTTCAGCTCCGGAGGATTTTGTGCAGAGCGGCTCTCTGGGTCCCTATTCAAGGCGATACACTAATGGCGGCTGCCATTAGCCTATTGCTAGGAAAAATACAGATGTGAATGGCATATTGTACGCCACTTGCAGCCACAAAGCACTAATTTTGGCCTAAATACAGCCGTAAACGGCTGCACTTAGGTCAAATTTAGGGCTTTACAGCCACAAGTGACATCCAATACACTATTTACATCTGTATTTTTCCCCACAATACACTAGCCTATCCAATTCCCCTGTTTAGCTGTTCAGAACCCCACTGCTAGGTCCCTTCCTCCATCTTCTCCCCTTCCTCTGAGATCAGAAGTCAGATGCAGCACAATTTGCTGAGCTTCAGCTCAATTCTGCCAGTCTGTCCACATACGGGGGCATTTAGGAGGATGGGGGTAATGGGACTATGTGACAAAGTCAGCCCCTGTGATAGTGGGAGAATTCTGGTTAAATCTGTTTTGCAACCAGATGATTTTTCTGGAGAAATAAAAGAATGTAACTGAGATTTTACTCTGTCTTTCAGATGTTTTTTTTCCTACTACTTCACCTTGGCTTCCACCCTTCATAATCATTTTATTGCTTTTCATCTGCATTGTTATTTTTGCTGTGTATAAAGTAAGATGTAAGTATTTAAAATTTATTGTTTTGGTAATGTCATGAAATTGTAAGCATGAAATGCAACAGAACCTTCTCTTTGTGGCTATGTTTATAAAAATAAGGAGTGTATGGCTGGATACGGAAAAAAATTAAACCAATACATTTTTATTAAGCCTAGTAATGCACTCAGTCAACTGCTTAAGCAGCACAGTCATCTTGATCTAACTACAGTTTCATAGACATAGAGATAGATTGGGACAATCAGGGTAATTTCCCCAACATATAATTGGCAGATCATGCAAATCAAGTGAAATTTGCTTGTCATACTTAGGGGGCCTTTGCACTGGAGCTGAAAACACAGCAGCAGAAAGTGCTGTCCTGTTGACCAGACAACTCCTAGGATTTGTACCAGGCTTGGCCAATCCAAAGGCTTCATACTACCTTCCTGCAACAGGGCCTAATGTTCCATAAGCCCTTCTATGCCTGAAGATGGCTCACAACACAGTGTTCAAGAGTCCTTGACAGGAATAAGCAATGATGTTGATGATTGGTTATCCCCTTCCCCCAATTCTTTTAAACTACTTTTGAGAGCTGTCCGATTTTCATAATTGCTGTACTTTTTTTTTTTCAGGGAGTAATCAGAATGCTTCTCAAGCTGGTGAGTAATTGAAAAGGACATATAAGTGAAAATGTTTTTTTAAAGGAAAAGGTAGGTCACTGTAATATTACAGGACAGAGGTGTACAGGATCAAAAACTGATTCCCTGGAATGTCTACATTATTTTCCTTAGTGCTCCCAAATGAAAGCACCCCCCCAACCCCCAACCCCCCGAGGAGAGCATTGCAGTATTAAGAGGAACATAGATCTTTAAACTACTTTCCCTGGTGTACTCTTGGAGACTTGAAGCAGAACTCCAGATATTCTTTAGAGACTGAAGATTCTGACTTAAATGTAACATCTCTAAAGATGTCTCCTTCCCTTTCAAGCAACCCCCACCTCTCCAGACTAGCAGATTTTAGTATTCAACTATGCAATTATATGTGGTAGAGTGGTAAAAAAGCACTTTTTCTTCCATGTCAAGGATTTTTCCCTTTAAAAAGATTATTTATTCATCTCTTTTCCTGCATTGTGTAACTTAGACAAACAGAACCATTTTTATTTTATTTCATGGGCTCCAATTTGGGTTCTTTTTGCATCAAAATTCAGATTTTAGTGTTATATGAACTAACTTGGCTATAGCCAGTAATACAGAAATTCCACACTGCTGTTTTTCTGTTCACTGAAGGATGTGCAAATAGTGCATCTGCTCCAGCAATCAAAAAGCAAATGCAACCCCACTTTCCCCACCAGCAGCCACTTGTTCCGTGTCTGAACAGTAGTAGGATGGATTGGGGGAGGGATGCCAGCCCCCACCCTCAATGTTGTATGCTTGAAATTTGAAACTGTTGTCCTTTATGTCCTATCTTCTTCACACATAGTTAAACTATGGAATTCACTACCACAAGACCTAGTGATAGCCTCCAATGTGGATGGCTTTAAAAGGAAGTTAGACAAATTCCTGCAGGAGAAGGCTATCAATGGCTACTAGTCCTGATGGCTATGTGCTACCTCCAGTATAAGAGGCAGTATGCTATGTACACTAGTTGCTGGGGAACATGGGTAGGAGGGTGCTTTTGCACTCATGCCGTGCTTGTGGGTTTCCTGTGGGCAGCTGATTGGCCACTGTGTGTACAGAATGCTGGACTAGATGGGCCCTTGGTCTGATCCAGCAGGGCTCTTCTTATGTTCTTATCTTTGTTCTAGTTCTCACTGAGGCAGTAAAGCTGCCTGGATGACAGGACTTTAGGAAAGAGATGTGGGCTCACATGATTGAATGTTCCTCTGTATCCCCATCATTACCACTACAGGGGAAAAAACCTACATAACCTAACTTTCTTCCTGACATGCTAGTTTTCTGTGTACAGAAATGTAGGTTTTTGTTTGGATTTTTAAGAGGGAGCATGTCATCATGTGAGCCCCCATATGAAGATGGAATTTGTACAATCAAAACATATTTACTGTCTCACTGAGTACTAGGGGTTTAGAATGGGGTAGTAGAGTCATCAGAACTGCACGTCACATTAAATATACAGCTGCTTCCAAAACCTGCAGCCATGCACTTAACCCCCCTGCCTTGTCTGTCCATAACATTCAGGGCAACTTATCTATGTCCTGATGCTGCAGCACTGTGTTTTTCTCTGCTCCTGTCCTGAAATTGGCTGCTACTGAAAAGGGGTGGGGAAATCAACAGTGGACACAGGTAAGATATCCCAGTTGTTTTGGCATGAGGAATTCCATACACAATTTCCATTTGTAGAGATAGCGCATTTAATGTAACATGTAGTTCCAGCTTACAATGTTCAGTAAAGGAATGAATAATGTTGCAATGCAATTTTCTTTTGCAGAAAACCAGAGAAATGAAATAAAAGGGGGTAAATACCTTTTAATATGTATATACACACACATCTTCTGTAAGAATGTTCAAGATGTATTCATTTTATTTTTTAAGTGCATATCCCATCCTGTCAGTATACCTTTCAGGGCAGTTAATGGTAACACTAAGAAATATCAATAAATATTAGCATTAAAAACATATGCTACAATTGTTATCTGAGGAGAGATAAGGGAAAGGAAGGTGGGGATAACCACTTGGGAAGGGAAGATTGGTCTGATCTCAGTCTGATCCACAAGTTTGACCTCTGAGTTAACTTCAGTTTAAATAAATTAAAGGTGCAATCCTATGCATGGACAGAAAAAAAGTCCTACAACTCCCAGCATTTCCCAGCCAGCATGGCTGGTTACGAAATGCTGGGAGCCGAAGGACTTTTTTTCTGTCTAAGCATCCATAGGATTGTGCCGTAATTTGTGTTTTGGGGGACTGAATTGTTTGGATCTCTCTGGAAGTAGATTCGGCTTCTATAATAGAAACCCAATAGGATGATCCTTTTGAGACAGGCAGCCTGCCTAATCATGATGAGAGTGTTGTCATCCTTTTTGTCACTCATGACTGGATGGTTTGAGTGGAATTGATTATCTTAAAAGGATCAGATATTCAGACAATGTAGGTGGTTTGGTATTTTTAAACTATCATTCCAAGTGAAAATGGTGTACTTTGATTTAAATTGTTGCTTAAACTATGGCAGATGGAATGAAATCAAAATATTCTAGCTCCTCTCCCCCTGGATTTTTAAGCATTAGTGCAGTTCCATGTGCCACTGAACCTCAAAACTCCATTTTGGGCATTGAACTGCAGTGGACTGCAGAGCCTCGTGGACTCTGAATTGGGATAGATTAAAAAAGAATTAGAGAAATGCTGGTGGCCTTACATCCTGACGATACATTGACGTAGTCAGTTGATCCTGATACACCAGCCCTCGAGACTGAGGCAGTGTTGCAGGTGCAAGTCCATTTCTGATCCATCAGACTTACATATATGGACAGGGTAGGCATGCCTAACTGTTGAAAAAGGTATTTGTATGTGATTCTGTATGATAACATTTTACTCTCACTGTTTCAGAGCGAGATCATTTCAAAGGTGCAATAGGTAAGTTGGAATTGTTTCCCTTTTCTCTACCTCCTTTATATACTTGAGTCGCTTTGGGTTCCTTGCAAGAGGAAAAAAGGTGGGATATAAATGCAATAAATAAATAATCCCCCCCCCCAATATTTCCAGGATGTTGAAAGCACAATGTTCTGCTGGAAAGATTCATTAGATCCTTATCTGTGTAGCCATTTTATTCATATTGTTATGAGGTGTTGTTCCTACAAATACTTCAAATGGCACAATTGCAAGAGACATTTCAGGTTCAAGACATTCCTTAAAGATGTTGACAATTCGTGAAGTATTTAGAGAAGGGCCACTCGGGCAGTCATAAACCGTAAGAGCAAAAGATGAAGGAACAACTTGCATTTAGCCTAGAGAAATGAAAATTGAGGGGGAGACATGCAGCCACATATATGTATTTGAAAAGAAAAACAGCAAGAAGAGAGGGAAGAATACACACATCATACTGCTTTTTAATATGTGTCCTGTAATGTGTGAGCTAGTGTCACAAAGATTTCAGATGCAGCAAATGCAATAATAGAAACAGCTCCAGCTGAAATTTGTGAGCTTCTAGCTGATATCTTGCTTTGCTCACATGAGTAGACCATTTCTGTGAGTCACAAGCATACTGAAAAGGAATGTATAAGTAATATGTAATTAGTTTTAAATGAACTTGAGCACACCCTGGGAGAGAGTGGAGGACAGGAAGACCTGGCGTGCTGTGGTCCATGGGGTCACAAAGAGTCAGACACAACTTAACGACTGAACAACAACAACAATTAGTTTTAAACTCTTTCCACTCTTTCAATCTCTGCTAACTTTAAAAATACAGAACACACACACACACACAGAGAGAGAGAGAGAGAGAGAGAGAGAGAGATTTCTGTCTATTTTCAGGAATGATAGATTTATCAACAACTCTGATAGATTTACTTATTATTATTATTATTATTATTATTATTATTATTATTGCAGAAACAGAGGGAAAGACAAGGCAAGCAAGTGAGTATCCTTTCAGACAATAACAACACAATACCTGCTCTTTTTCCTAAATTGCAACCTGCTTCCTTACACTGTACCTTACACATACTCCCACCCCACCCCCCTGCCGCTCAACATTCTCCATTCCTGAGTCAGCCGAAGTGGTCTCGAGATTGGTGCTGGCGTCTCCATGGCTTGTATGGACTTCACCATACATGCTGAGGCCACCTTGTCGGGAGTGACTCAGGATTTCATGGCCTCCATGGCAACCATGGGTCTGTCCCAATTAGTATCTGGCCAGGCTCAATCAGCAGGGCACACTTTCGATCTGGTTTTCTACATAGGATAGGATTATGGTAAACTGGGTGTGGAGGAACTTTCTACAGTTCCATTGTTGTAGACAGATCACTACCTAGTGGGGTTTAAACTTCTGCAGGGTCTGATTAAGAGCTTCTGCAGGGTCCGATTAAGATGGTCTGCCCCAGGAGACTGATGGATCCAAATGGTTTTCTGATGGCTCTAGGGGATTTTACTTTTACCTTGTCAGGTGATTCTGTCAAAGCTCTGGTTGATCTCTGGAATGGAGAAATGGCCCAGTTGGTTGACATGATCAATCCTGAGTGTCCTCACCCATGGAGTGAAGCCCAACAAGCCCCCTGGTTTTCCAGGGTACTGAGGCCATTGAAACAAGTGGGACATCAGCTAGAGTGACATTGGTGGAAAACCTGGCATGAATCTGATCAAACACAGGCTAGAACTCATTTGAAAGCCTACTCCATGGCAATGAGGGTGGTGAAGAAAGCACCTTTCTCCACTACCACTGTGTCTGCACAGAGTTGCCCAGCGGAACTTTTTTGGGGTGGTCAGAGGCCTATTATGCTCTGGCCTGCAAGAAGAGGAGGTGGGCCACCTGATAGCCTGCTCTGACCAATTTGCCTGACACTTTGCAGATAAAATCAATAATATCCATGGTGATGTAACTTTGGCCCCTGCTTGTCCAGTTGCAAAGATACTTTTCAATTTGTAGAGCCTGGGGATGTGGACAGGATCCTTGGAGAAGTGAGCTTGCCACTTGTGTGCTGGACCCTTGCTCTTCCTGGCTCATGAATCAGATGCGGGGGGGGGGGCTCCCACTGACTGGAGCCATGAAAAGAGGGTGAAGTGTAGATCTCTGTTAAAAGGACTTGCTGGAGACTTGGGCAAGTATACAATGGAAGCAGGGCACCCCCAAGTGTCAGTTCAACACTTCAAACCTGAGGATCAGGTTGCTAAGTGGGAGGTCTTGTCCCCCTTTCCTAACCAGTCAGTGGCTAATTTAACAGCTGTCAGTATCAAGCATCTGGAAATTACCCTTTTGCACTAACCAAGACCAAAGTAGGAGTG
Source organism: Heloderma suspectum (assembly GCF_057233095.1). Classification (NCBI taxonomy): domain Eukaryota; kingdom Metazoa; phylum Chordata; class Lepidosauria; order Squamata; family Helodermatidae; genus Heloderma; species Heloderma suspectum. The sequence continues at coordinate 85,623,331 of NC_139463.1, read as the reverse complement.
GAGGGGGAAATCAACAAGTTGTTTTACAAGTGGGCGCTGATGGGCTAAATGAAGTACTGTGGAGAGGATGAAACTGACAAGGATATTGACATTGACAGGAGGGGAATAATATGTGTCTGTGGGTCTACATAGAGGACACAGGTGGACTTGCGATCTGCGTCATTCTGCAAAAGTGGCAATAACTTAAAAAAAACTATGACAATATTTGCGCACATTTCAAGACCTACCAAAAACATTAAAAATTGAGCAAATTGCAGTTTGCACAAATGGTGGAACCAATTTTCCCCAAGGGGAAAATGCGCTAATTGCTGCCATAACACCACCACCCCCAATCTGCGTACTGGCTCAGCTCGCTACAAAGCAAGTTAGCACTAACAGATGGAGGTGGAACAAAAGCCATGCGGCCGAACCAGAATAAAACTGTTGGGCTGGGAAATTCCAGTTCAGTGCTATGTCTGTCAGCCTGTGATGTCCCTCAGGGGCCCATCTTATCCCCCACGCTATTTAACATATACATGAAACCTCTGAAAGAGATTGCCTGGAGTTTGGGGGTTTCATGCCACCAGTATGCTGACAACACCCAACTCGATCTCTCCTTTCCATTCAAATCTAAGGAAGCTGTTCTAGTTCTAAATTGGTGTCTGATCAGTAATGGACTGCAAACAGCAAACAAACTGAAGCTTAATCCATTCCAGACAAGACAGAGGTGCTCCTGGTTAGTCAAAAGGCAGATCAAGGAATAAGGATCCAACCTGTGCTGGATGGGGTTACACTCCCTCTCAAGATTCAGACTCACAGTTTAGGTGGACTTCTGGACTCGGCCTTGAACCTGGATGCCCATGTTTCAGAGGTGGCCAGGAGCGCATTTGCACATTCCTAGAGACATCTGATCTGGCCATGGTTACAGATGACTTAGATACATCCTGTTTGTAACATGCTCTGCATGGGTGCTGCCTTTGAGAATGGTTCAGAAACTTCAGCTGGTTCAGGATTCTGTAGCCAGATTGTTCACCAGGGCTGATTACAGGGAACACACAACTCCCTTGTTAAAGCAGCTTCAGTGGCTACTGGTCTGTGTCCAGGCAGAATTCAAAGTGCTGGTTATGACCTATAAACCTATACTGCTTATGACCATGCTCCCTGAAAGACTGCCTTTTCCCTTACAAGCCTGCCCAGTTCTTAAGGTCTCTGGGAGAGACCCCTCATTTGGGAGCACCACCTTAAGAAGCATGTTTGGTGGCACTGTGAAAGAGAACTGTGGAACTCCCTGCTGCAGGAGGCTAGGTTCACTCCTTGTCTGCTGTCCTTCCGTCGGCAGACAAAGACCATTTCATTCAAGTGGGCCTTTGGCGTGTAAGCCGGTCTGATGAGCTGGATGCTGTTTTTACTGTGTTGTTGTGTTTTTAATCATTTTTAATTGTTTTATTAGAGATTGTAAGCTGCCTTGAATGCCATTTTTAGAAGAAAGGCAGAGTACAAATCAAATAAATGAATATATAATTGTCACAGAGAAGAGGGCCACAACCTGTTCTCTGTCATCCAAGAGTGTAGGACACGAGATAATGGGCTTAAGTTACGAGAAGGCAGATTTCAGTTGAATATCAGGAAAAAACTTCCTTACATTCAAGGCAGTAAGGCAATGGAACCAACTGCCTAGGGAGGTGGTGGGATCTCCATTGCTGGAAGTTTTCAAGTAGAGACTGGACAGTAATCTGATGTCAGGGATGCCTCAAACTGGATTCCTGCACTGAGCAGGGGGTTGGACTAGGGATGTACGAATCCCTTACCTGGCTCCGCCCCGGGGCATCTGCAGTGGGGGGGGAGGCACTCCGTCCCTCCCTCTGGAATCCTCCTTGGCCGGCTCTGCTCCGCGGCGGCTCTCTGGAGCCACCGGCCAGGGCTGGCCACAGCCAGAGTTCCTTCTGGGCTGCTGCGGCCGCAAATGGCGGCCGTCCTAGCGGCCACCATTTGTATCCTTGCAAGCAGCCGTGATAGGTACATAAGTATTTACATAGCCTATCACGGTAAAGGCAGCCACACAAATGGCAGCTGCTACTCCATTTCCGTGGCTACCTTACCATAATTGGCTACGTAAATACTTACATAGCCTATCATGGCAAAGAGCAGGGGCACAAACAAATGGCGTAGCGGCCGCCATTTGCGTCTCTGCTCTTTGCCATGATAGGCTACATAAATACTTACGTAGCCTATTCCAGCTGCAAGAGTGCAAATGGCAGCTGCAGCAGCCTGGCCGCGGCCGGCTGGGAGACTAGCCGGAGCTGCTGCCGCTGGAGCTGCCGCCGCCGCATCCACCCCAGGTAAGTTCCGTCCCGGGGGGATTCTGCGGGGGGGCGGGGGGCCATTCCGCCATGAATTCTGGGAGGCCAGATTCTTTAGAATCCCTAAATTCTAAATCCGTGGCAGAATCTCTGACATCCCTAGGTTGGACTTGGTGGCCTAAATGGACCCTGCCAACTCTATGATTCTTGTGCTATGGATTGTTCAGAAATGTGGAGAGTGTTCCAGGCATGCTCTTGAAGTTAACATGCTTCAGTTTCTCCTTTCTGTAGTGTGCGGTTGCTAGCTCCTGCAGATTGAAAAACACACACAACAAAACACCCTGTTTTTTCTGTGTTTTTCTGAGGAGATGATGATATAGTTAGCACCCGCTGTGGTGACCTCTTGGTTCCAACTATGGTTACCCTGTCCTCAGCCCCACCAAACTCAGGGCTCCTTCACATGGAGCTTTTATCCTGTGATTGAGATTGCTCCATCACGGATGTTTGCGGGCTCTTTACCTGACTCTGTGACCCTGCCATGACCTTCCAGGGCCTCTCCTGCACTAAATGCCCTTTGTTCCATTTTTAAATAGATCGCAGATAATGCGCTATCAAATGACCCCGTTGTGTTCCTCTTCAGTTTCCTCCATGAAAAGAGGAAAAGAGACAAGAGGAGCGAGATCAATGAAAGATAACAGGAGACTCAGATATGGGGAGAAGGAGGGGGGAAGGGGAGGGGGGAAGGAAGCGTGTGTAAAGGGAGTCGTTGTGATCCTGCATTTAAAACGGAAGCAGAAAGCCCCCTTTTAAATGCAGGATTTTAGGCTGGTGTAGAGATGCCCTCAGTGGGCGCCAGCCACTGCTAGGGGTATGCTGTAATGCTTATTGCACACTTCATATGGCTGGGTTTAACTTTGTCTTATGTGAATTGACCCCATGTCTATGCTTAGTCATTCATTTTTTTCTTCTAAGTTCTCCTAACTCTTCACTGTGCTAATTCAAGTCATTGTTTTATAGGTGTGAGTGAACTGCAGACACGCTTTGGTAAGACAAGACTTTATATATGGATTTGAAGGAAGGAGGAATAGGGTTTGAATTAACTGATGAAGAGTACAATAATGGCATCCTTTTGAATAAGAATTATTTTGCTAACAGTTATTTCATGTCTAGTTACCCTGCAATATGTTTATACTTAAATATATTAAGTGTATATAAAAGAAACATCCATGGCTAAGATCCAGAGTAAGCCACTTTCACTTAGTTCCCATTTAAATCAATGGGAAAAGTAAGTTATGACTAAATTTCAGATTGATTTCAATGGGACCAAGTGAGACTAACAGTCTGGATGGATACAACTGTATATATCTTGAAAATGATATCACTAATTGGAATGTATTTCCATTTCAGACACACTCAAGAATGAGCTGGGTAAGCCAGAATGATTTGATGGAACAGTTACTGTTTTGTGCTGAAAATTTGTTTCTTGTGTCTGACTTGGTAAAATCAATTTATTACATTCCAAAATGATTTGGTGCTGCTCAGTTGTTTCATAGCTGTTGGTCTATTTTACTATTCTGTGCAGTTGATCATTTTTTCCTTGTTTGTAGAACTTAGAAGAGTTCAGAGTTATGCAGGTAAGGGAGCTGCCATAATTCGGACTAATGCACATCACTCAGTGTCATCACTCAGCAACTTTTCACTTGCTGAGATGCAGCTGGCTGTGTGAATTGCCTCCACAGAAACATAATGGGTTGGGTCCAGAATAAGTAATTATGCTTCAGTCCTATTGAAATCAGTGTGGGATATTAGTCTTGACGTATTTATTTCAATGGGAACCAGAACTATGTGTACCTAATTTAGAGAGCAATCCTATGGCCCCTAGACAACGTCTGTGGGGCCATAGGATACTTCAGATTCCTGGATCTGGGGTTAGAGACAGCACTTGGACTGTGGACCCAGGAGTCTGAGCTTCTTGCCCCCTTGCAAGTGGTGCAGAGAGAACCATGCCGGTTGCCTCTCTGAGATTGCAACAGCGACTTTGGAGAGGAGGGAATGGGGTCATCATTCCCATGGGCAGGTAGGGGAGGCAACTGGGGATATGAGCTGTCCCCAGCCTCCCCGCCCTCTGCCCCGACGCCTCAGCTAGACAGGCAAAAATGCCCATCTAGCTGAAATACAGAGGGGAGGGAGCACGGAGGTGAAGATCGCCTCCACGCTCCTCATACTCTGCATAGGATTCCCATCACTCTCTGAGGTCAGTCTGATAGAAATCCTGACAGGATTACATCCTTAGTCCAGACCCAATCCATTGTGTTCGAGGTGATGTGGAGTTATACGATTGCCAGGTCTACCAGTGTCACGTTTCTAGAATCTGATAGGGATGCAGAGAAGTCCGCCACAGATTTCAGTGAGGCCGAATGCACTAGCATTCAGCCCCCCGAAACCCATGGCAGAACGGCCTCCCACCCCCCACCACCCTGCGGAATCCCCCCGGGACGAAGTTTACCTGGGGCAGAGGGGGCGGCAGCTCCTGCTGTGGTGGCTCCGGTGGAGGCAGCGGTGGCTGGTCTCTCGGTTGGCTGCTGCAGTCGCAAATGGCAGCTGTTGTAGCGGCCACCATTTGCGTCCTTCCAGGCTGCCATGATAGGCTACATAAGTATTTACATAGCCTATCACGACAAAGAACAGGGGCACAAACGGCATAGCAGCCGCCATTTGTGCCTCTGCTCTTTGCCGTGATAGGCTACGTAAGTACTTATGTAGCCTATCACGGCAGCCTGGAAGGACGCAAATGGCGGCCACTACGACAGCCGCCATTTGCAGCCGCAGCAGCCCAGCCGTGGCCGGAACTCCGGCTGAGGCTGGCCCTAGGTGGCGGCTCCGCAGACCTGCCACGGAGCGGAGCCAGCCAGGGAGGATTCCGGGGGGAGGGACGGCGCGCCTCCCCCCACTGCTGATGCCCCAGCGCGGAACCAGGTAGATGTTTCGTACATCCCTAGAATCTGAGCTTAACAGTTGCAGATTCAAGGGTTCAAGAATTCCAAGGTGGTCAGCACAGACAGGGATCAGGCAAAAGGCAATGTCTCAACAGTCCATGCCACAGGCAATAAAGTTCCAAGGCAACACAACAGACAAGGGGCAGGCAAGGGGAGGGGCAGAGTTCAGTCCAGATATCAGGCAACAAGGCCCCAAAGGCAACACAGCAGACAAGGAACAGGCAAAAGGAGAGTTGGAGCTCAGTCCAGAAGTACTCACACCAGGAAGCAGTCAAGGAAACAATCCTGAGACAAGGCAACGGAAGCTAGATTCAGGAAAGTCTAGTCGAAATAGTTTCCAGCAACAATATCAGCAGTACACTGCTGTTTGTTTGTTTTTTGTGGCTACTGTCAGAGTCACACCCAACCCTCAGCTGCGAGCTGGTGGTGAATGCAGCTGAAAAGGTCCTCCTTGTGATCAAGCTTCCTACATGGAAGTAGACCTTTTCTCACAAGGAGGTATCTGGCTCAGTCTAGCACTCCTTCTGTCTTTTAGGTGGTGTCTCTCCTGAGGGCCAAGGGATTCCTCTCCCTCTTCCCCTGAGGCAGAGTCCCTGTCCTCCACAGGTGAACCCCTCATGGTAGACACCCCTGAGGGCCCAGGCTCCTCCTGGACAACTGGCAGATCCTGGCCATTGCTGGTGGTGGGCAGTTCCTCATCCTCCAGCTCTTTCTCCAAGGAGGAGTCTTCCAGCAGGGGCGTGACAAGCAGTTTTGATCTGAGGTGACTTTTCACTCATGCTACTTGTCACTTCTTGGTGCAGGCACCAAGTGACAAACATGCATGTGTGAACCCAAACACACTTCTTTTAGATGGTAAATCAACTAAGACTTGACCTATTCATTTTTCAGTTTTTAAAACCCTGTTTTGAATGTGGCCAATAAGCAATGTGTGGTTTGAATGAAAACTCATTCAGAACTTGTGTAAGCAAACAGAGACGGTTCTGCAGAAGAAAATTATTACTCTGCCTATTCCATCAGACAAATTCACTGCTTGGGTTTATGCCAATATCCTGTCTCTTGACACATTGCAGAGGCAAAGTTGTGAAATGAAAATCATCCCTCTTCCAAAGCATAGGGTGGGAAACTATCATTCGTACCTATGGATTTTGAACTGGGATTTCTCATATCCAAGCCCAAAACTCTAGCATTGCACCACAGTAGTACACACACACACACACACATCTTCCAGATGGAGGCTCTGGGCAGTTTCATACCAGCATGATAAAGCCATCGGATAATGCCAAATACAGATCGACTAGGCTGGTTTTGGGGTTCAGGAAAGGCTTCTCCAAAAAAGTAGATCTTGGGGAGGGACTGAAAGGATAAATGGAGTGGCTTGGAGAATAGAAAGATGGAGGCTGTACCAGGTTTAGGGAATGGAAAGGCAGAAGGAGAAAGATGAGAGTGAGAGGAGAGAAGGGCAGCTGCAAACACATAAGCTCATGCACAGCAGAATTAGAAAGAAAAGTGAATTAAATGATATCACTCATTGGAATTAAACCTTGGCTGATTAAATCTTGTTCTTCCTCCTCCTTATGAAGAAGAAATGCGATGCCCTGATTCATCTTGGATCATAATCTTACTAATATGAGATGCACATGGAGGGCTTAGTGCATGTAAAAAACCACATTATTGTTTTGCAGCATCTTAAAAACATGACTCTTGTTTTTGCTGCAGTTGTGGTGGCTTTTGGCTATGAGAAGTAGAGTTTATATCCACTTTGGATAGTCAGTACAACCAGATCAGTTATGAGATTAAGGGAGCAACCCTTAGGGATGGCAGAGAATTCTGCCACGGACTCCACTGAGGCCGGAACAATCCAGCCTCCAGAGTCTGTGGCAGAACGGGTCCACCTACCTCTGCCTCCCGCCAGACTTGCGCAGAGCCAGATCCTCCTCACCAGCCAGCTCCATACAGCAAGCGATATGGCCACCATTGCCGTGCCGTATCACTGAGCACTCACTGCAGGAAGGGAGCTGGATGCAAATGGCATCTGCTACGCCATTTGCATCCCTGATTTTTTCCCCAGATAGGCTACGCATTTTTATTTACATAGATATTTGCATAGCCTATCACGTGAAAAAACAGGGACGCAAATGGCGTAGCAGATGCCATTTGCGTACGGATCCCTTCCTGCAGTGAGTGCTCAGTGATACGGCATGGCAATGGCAGCTGTATCGCTTGCTGTGCGGAGCTGGCTGGCGGCTCCATGGAGTTGCCGCAGAGCAGAGCCGGCCGGTGAGCATTCCGGGGGGAGGAATGGATCGCCTCCCCCCCGCGCCCCCCCCGAACTGGAAGGTAAGGGATTCGTACATCCCTAGCAATCCTATGGCCACTAGTCAGCACCTAGACGGCCATAGGATATGTGGGTTTCTGGGAACCGACCTTGGAGCCCACGCTTTGAGGTCAGTTCCTGGAGAACCTCCCCCCCCCCTGCACTGCCTGAGAGGCCCTGCGCTCCGAGCTCAGAAGGGGAGCATGGAGTGGCCAAAATGGGGCATTCCAGGGGTGTTCCAGGGCAGGGAAAGCAGAAATGCCGGTATGACACATCCTATGTGTCATCCAGCAGCCTCCTCACCCGCTCTGCCTTCCCGCAGCTAGACAACTGAAATCGGCTATCTAGCTGCAAATGCAGGGCAGGAGAAGCACGGAGGGAATGATCCCCTCCATGCTTCTCCTGCCCTGCATTGAATAAGACGTCGCCTCCAAGTTCAGAGGCAGATGCCTATCCTCATAGGATTACGCCTTCAGGCTGCAATCCTTCCTAGGGGGTAAGTCCCATTGAATTCAATAGAAATAACATGCTTAGGGTTATACTGCAAATGCTTTCACTGTGATAGACTGTCACCTCTTTAGAGCTAATTATTGTTCCTTCATGTTGTTTTCTCTCTCTGCTTTTCCTTAGCTACTGTCACTTTGGATTCAGATTATAAGCATCTGGATGTCATCATTAGTGAGGATCAGAAAAAAGCCAAGCTTCAAGCTGTCCCCACTGGGCAACCAGAATCTGCCTTGGGGGCTCTGATTGTTGTGGGGAAAGAAAGTTATGCTACTGGGAAGCGCTATTGGGAGGTCAGGGTAGGAGACAGGTTAGACTGGGAGCTAGGGGTGCTGTCTCGAGCTGCAAGGGACAAAGCCAAAAAGGAGAATTTCGTTGGGCCCCTTGGGGAAGGATGCTGGGCCCTGAGAAGTGTCAGAGGAGATTTGTTTTTTACTCAAGATGAGAATAAGATTGAAAAGAAAGCAGTGTCCTATTCAGTGATCGGCATGTTCCTGGATCCAGAAGCAAGAACAATCTCATTTTATAATGCTGAGGTAAAATTCCGTATAAACTCTATTCCCATTCAGGCAACTGAGAAATTATATCCATTTTTAAGTTTTGGCCAGACTGCAGAGCACTGGGATCTATGTCCATTAGAGATAATACAAATTGGAGTCCCAATCCCTTTTAAGAAACTCTGATAGAAAAGAAGGGATCTCCAGGCTTTTCTGTTCACCAGAAAAGAAACGTTGACAGGAAATTCCTTGAATTCAGAAGGAAGGTAAAATAAGGAAAATAATACTAGAAATACCACCAAGATTTAACTGTTGTGTGTGGTTTATCATGGGGTGTTTTTTTTACAATTTTAAAAAAATGCTTGGCTGTGGATACACATTGAAGGCATCAGCAACCCCTCCCTACAGGAAAACTGCTGAGCTCTTCCCCCAGCCTGCTGGTCCTCAGCCAGGCATGCTGCATGGGAAACTCCCTTACATACAGAGGGTCCCGGTAATAGGAGATAGATTGTGCAATTGTTGTATATTTCCATTTCAACTTGTGCATGACTCTCTCACCTTCATGTTTGTGTTGTGCTACACATCAAAATAAAATAAAAATTAACCATGAAATAAATTTATTGAGATCTGAACACTGTCTGATGATAATCTCCCTGAGCTTCGAGTGCTGGGTCCAAGGAAGAGTCAGGTAGCAATTGTATCAGACAGAAGAATCAGAGTCCGTTGTTATTCAGCAACATTGTAAAGCAGCAGCAACTTGTAAATCATGAATGAATGAATGAATGAAGAACTGAATGGTGAACAGAAATTGTCCTACTAACCATTATCTCCTGTGGACGTCCTCTGTGACTCTACCACCCAGTGTTTGTGTATGCAGTGCTTTTGTATAACAGTGGACAAAGAATTGGATATGCCATTGCAAGCAATAATAATAAAAATAAAAATGCGAGTTTTCATTGGGCACCACCATTATTTTTATTTGTATATATTGTTCAGGTTATGGAGGGAGGTAACTCTGGGGGAGTGGGAGTGAATTGATGAATGAATGAACAAAATAAGCAAGCATTTCTTCTTCCCATGCATTTCTCCAATCTTTGGTAGGTCCGTTTCATTAATGACAATCTTGGTTGACCCACTGGTCAACATTTGTGTGTGAAGGATTCATTTCATTGGCCCATGTGGTCTGTGTTTTTACCAGCGTTACTGGAATAGTGAGAAACGCCAAGAGGAGGCAACTCCCATACCATTGCCATGAACTGTTAATCAGCCCATTACTCCTTCAACTATTCCCGTTTTCATGTGTCTAGGAACGCCACAACTATTGTTGACATTTCCCCCTTCTTAATATTGTGCACTGCTTACTTCCCAAAGCAGTAAGAAGTCCCAGAGGCCGTGTAACCCAGGGTCTGCCTTACTTTGGAGGAAAGAGCACTGGAGGCTTAAGATGTCTGTATAATATTTGTTTTATTTCAGAATATACAAGCAAAGCATAAATGGATGGAAACAGCATGTGTTCTGACATGTAGATGTAGGGAAAGTACAAATCAATTTCCATTTCTTTCCGTTTCTCAGTTTTCTAGTCTTAAGTTTGGTTCTTATTGAAGTTTGAGGATTTTTCCAGTTTTATGTTTGGTCCATCCCAAACTTTGATACTATTTCTTGTTGAAGTTTGCATGAAAATGTGTACACATTTTTGTCTGCATTTCTCCTAATACATGCATTTTGTATGCACTTTTGACTAATAAACACATTTTTGCAAGCAATCTTCTTAATATTATGAATTTTTGGATTTTTATTTGAACTCCATTGCAAAATTTGGAGAAATGCAAGTTTTGAAGAATAAGAGTTTTGGTTTGAGTATTGGTTTGAAAGTAAAAAAATAAATAAATAGGTAAGTTCACATTAAAATGTGAACTGAACAAATTTCTCCCCCATCCCTAGGTAGATGATCAGCTACCCAACTTCTGTTCCCCAGGAAGAGGAATATTGTACCCCACAAAGTGCCTCAGTCTTCTCCTTTGCCCTCTGGCTCTGCTTCTATCTCCAAGTTCCAACTCCAGCTCTTTGCAGACTTTAGATGTCTAGGCAGACCTCATGAAATGTGTGAGTCCTAAATGGGCCAACAGTGGCTAGCCTACTACCATTAAACACGCTCCACCCCTGATGTCGACATTTTGTGTGGAAATCTGAAAAGAGCTCATTGCACATTAACAGGTGTTCACCGGTAAGCAGGGGCTTTTCAGGCATCTCTGCCAAATGTGTGGCAATTGGGGGCCCAGACCTAGGGTGCATATGATGTTGAGTAAGAGGGCAACCTGTTGAAGCCCTCCTCAAGACTCAAATGTTATGACTCAGACATTTGAGGAACATCTGCAAAGGATTTCTGTCTATTTTAAAAATGCTTCTTTTGTTCCTTTACAGCAGGGGTGGATAATGTGTGGCCCTCCAGATGTTGCTACTCCCATCAGCCTTCACCAGCATAGCTAATGAAAAGGGATGATGGGAGTTACTGTCCAAATATCTGGAGGGCCACTCATTCTCCATCCCTGCTTTGCACAAACACACATACACACACACCTTAATTTAAGCACCTCCACTGAGCTGGGGTGTCTTAAGTCACCTTTCCATCCACAATGCACTGAGAGATTGTCAGTTGTCTCCCCACCATTGCCTAAAGAGCTCTCATCAAGGGACATGAGCCTAAGCACCATTAAAAAGCAATTTGCCTGACAAAGGAATGGCCTGCCAGTAGCCTTAACTCCAAGTGCTGAATCAAGAATATTTATTCCTGACCGCCTACAAAATAGGTTAGGAAAATGTTCCTTTGTTGACTCCTGGGGTACAGAATTAGCTCCTGAATGTGAAAAAGCCACAAGATAACAAATGAAGTTTAAGTGTTTTATTTAAAAACATGAAGGTTCATTGACATAAAAAAAACATGTTATTCGTTTTAAAAGTTACCAAAAAAAAAAAACCCTATGCACAGTAGAATAGAAGCTAAAGGAATTTTCATTGTAAAGCCAGAAAAAAATCAAACTGATACTTTTATAGGTCATTTTTAATATAATGTATTAGGGCTGATTCAAGCGTTCTCTGATTTTTGGGGACATTTTGTTCAGTTTTGCAAAGGTTCTCATCCTCCCCAGAAAGTGGCCATCAAGTCATCTTCATTTGTTTGACTTTCTCAACTTAGGGTGGCATCCTGTCTGGATAGTCGCCACCCTCGCTCTGTGCTCCAGCCACCCTGCATTTTTCCCTAGACAGGCGATTTCCCCCTCTTTGGGGAGGGGGAGGGCAGGGGCCTGGAGACCCAATAGGAAGCTGCAAAACTGAGCTTCCACGGTCTCCTTCCCTCCCTGCTCCTGAGACCAACCCCATTTCCCTCCATTTCTGAGCGAGGAGACGTAGCTGGAGGGAGAAAACTGCCAACTATGAGGGGACAGAGGAGGGTGTGGGGAGCATGGCACACAGTGTCTAATTGGCCATAGGCCTGCTCTCTTAAAGGTCTATTGTCTGTAGGCAATAATTCAAACATTTTGTTCCCATGACAACTTAATCAATTGCCCATTGGCACCTTTTGGGATTGCCTGAGGGCAGGTAAAAAACTCACTGAGCCTGTGATAGAGGCAAATCGTTCCTCCATGAATGGGTCATACCTGGAGTGAGGTAAAACTAAAACATTCATATTAATTATTTGCAGCATGTCTCAAGGATGTGTGCTTTCTGGATACTTTTAACAAGGAACAGATATGATGAATCTTTTTATCCACTACTGAACACGCTTTAAGGATCCATAAACATGGACTCATATTTACTGCCCTTAGGGTGTGTTCCTATGCATGTTTAGAGAGAGAGAGAAAAGTCCCATGTGGGCTGGGGAATGCTGGGAGTTGTGGGACTTTTTTCTGTCTAAACATGCATATGATCATGCCCTTATTTACATGTTTTTTTCCTCTAATGCATTGTACCATGTTATTAATTGCAAGGTTCTCAAGACTCTTTCAAAGTAAACACTGTTTACATAGAGGCTTCTTCTTCCCTTAAAGATGAGTGTATCAGATATGTGCAAAATCACCAGTGTACTCCTCTCCTGGCCCCAACATGGCAGCTGGAAGCACATCCCTAGCAGTGTCTTTTTTCTCAATAAATCTTAGAAACTAATTGGTTTGAAATGAACACCTATATTTCTTCCTCTTTTACAGAACAGATTCTCATGGTTGTTCCATTGTTTGTGTTTTTAAAGAATGGATACATGCCCTCTGAGAATGCACAATCTTGAAATTCAAACATAACAGTCATGTCAGCAACATTGAAAAAAGTCAACTTTTTCTCCTGGAAACTTAGATGAATTCCAATTTTTCCGGGTTTTCTCTGCACTGTGATTCTTGTCCAGGGATCTGTCTTTGCATAATAATCCTTTCCACTCAACCCCAGGACCCAAAATCCCTCTTTTCAGGACAAGGAGACTTCTCCTTTCCTCTTGCTTGATTGTCTGGCCACTCCCAAGTCCCATTCCTTACTTCTGCTAATATCCACCTCCCAGTAATGATTGCCAGAAGAGAATCCTTCACTGCCCAAGACAGCGACAATCCCATCAAAACGTTGAAGACTAGGTGACACCTGGAGAACCTCTGCTTCTGAAGTGAAGCTTTTCTTATCTCCAGCAATGGAGATCTTGGAATGGGCAGATTCTTCATCTAGAATGATATCATCTGAAAAGAGAACTGTTGGTTAGGCCACTATGATGCTGTAGATTTTGAGATATGGTCCTGGATCTATGGAACTACATCAACCATGAACTCATAAGATAGTCTGAAGGTACCCATCTCATCCTAGCCCGAGTTCCTTATCAATAAAATGGATGTAGCAATGACCTACCTCACAGGGTGGCTATTGTGAGTTTTAAAACACTTTTGGTTTTATGGTCCTGCCAAAGCACTTTTTGTTCTCACTCAGTTCAATGTGAGAAACTCAAGGACATGGTTAATTCACTCCCCCATTGACACCAATGTATTTAAAAATGTGTGATTAGATTGTGCCACTTGCAAATTAAGAGTGTTAGATAAGTGAGTAGTAAATGGTTACACCTGAATTGAGTTGACTTTGTCAGCAGTAAGAAAAAGAGAAGAATACAATTTGTGATTTTGACAGGATACATTTGAAGGAGGTGGGGGCAAGGGAATATGTACAGGAAGCTCAACTCTATATCCTCTGAATATTTTCATCTATTCAGGGCCAAACTGGATTTTTTTTAAAAAAAGTAAATAGCTGGGGGGGGGGGGCTGGGGGGGGTATGGGAGTTTTATCCCTTTGCCTCCCAGTGCAGTCCCAGTCCAACCCCCCACCCCCATGCCTGCTATTTCTAGTGAAAGGGAAGCTTCCATTGGCCCAAATGGGAACTTTCCTCCCAGAGCAAATAGAAGTCAGGTGTGGGGTTGTGATCTGTATTGAGACCACAGCAGGGGACAGAGGGTTTAGGTCCCCCTGCACCTGAAAATGACTTAAAAAAAAAACCTAATTGTGTGAATGGTGCCACTTCTAATTTGGCCCTAAGAAGCTATACTATTTTGAACCTTTGCCTGGTTGAAAGGAAGAGTAAAAATGTTCCCCAAGGTAATGCGGCACACACCACACAATCTCCTATTGGATTTGCCACATTCCACTTAGAGCAAAAAGGACAGATATTCCAATGGTGGCAGTGAAAGTCCACTGCATCACACTCCTCTGAACTGCTTCGTGATATGGAATAGATATTGTGCAAAGGCAGCTGCTATGTGATGAAATGCAAGTTTGCAGTTCACCACTGGCATCTGGACTGGGGGGTGCCTGTCACACAGGCAGAGCCCACAAGCAGTTCGCCAGTTGTGTTTAGGAATGTACGAATCCCTTACCTGGCTCCATTCTGGGGCATCCGCGGTGGGGGGGAGGCGCTCCGTCCCTCCCCCCAGAATCCTCACCCGCCGGCTCTGCTCTGCGGAAACTTCGCAGAGCCACCAGCTGGGGCCGGCCGGAGCCGGAATTCTGGCCGCTGCCGGGCTGCTGCAGCCGCAAATGGCGGCTGCTACACTGGCCACCAGTTGCGTGGCTGCCAAGCCATGATAGGCTATGTAAGTATTTACATAGCCTATCATGACAAAAGGCAGGGACGCAAATGGCGGCCGATACGCCATTTGTGTGGCTGCCTTTTGCCGTGATAGGCTACGTAAATACTTACATAGCCTATTACGGCAAGGAGCAGGGGCGCAAATGGCGTAGCGGCCGCCGTTTGTGCCCCTGCTCTTTGCCGTGATAGGCTACGTAAGTATTTACGTAGCCTATCACGGCAAAAGGCAGCCACGCAAATGGCGGCCGCAGCAGCCTGGCAGTGGCCAGAAGATGAGCTGGAGCCTTAGCCGGAGCCGCCACCGCATCCGCCGCCACCGGAGCCGCTGCTGCCGCCGCATCCGCCACCAGGCAGGCTCCGTCCCGGGGGGATTCCGCGGGGTGGCAGGGGGGATTGCCCCATTCCGCCACAGACTCCAGGGGGCCGGATTCTAAAGAATCCGGCTTCACTGGAGTCCCTGGCAGAATTCTCCAACATCCCTAGTTGTGTTTTCTGGATTCAGTGGAATTCAGGCTCTAAAGCCAGGCAGTCAGTGTCTGTCTGTCCGTTCAGAGCTGAGGGGGCCCACGGCAATGTGACATCCTGTGGACCCTCTTCCCATATTTCACTCCTGCGCTGAGCCCCTTTTTAATTTTGTTATCACCTTTTAACAAAAATCTGGTGTTCCAGCACTAAGGGTCTTTCAGCAACCATTTCTGATTTGCTCACTGGTGCCCGCATTGTGTGTGCATGTGTGAGACGGTGTATGTGTGTGTGTGTGTGTGGCAGCTGCAGTGTTTCTGTGGCAGCCATGTTTTCCCCCACAATGGCCTGGAATGACTGAACGTCCAGAGTATTGGAAGGTTATCTAAGATGATGACCAAAAGACACTCAGCAGTGCACTGGAGTTTCAGAAAAGGAAAGGAAAAAGAGCATTAAGACCAATTACATGGGGCCCAGGGCAGGCATGAGGAGTGGATCCTGCCAGGGTGCTTGGGCACTGGTAGCTGTCTGAGTAGGCCTCATCGTGGCACCAGACCCATGTGTGTTGTCACCAAAACACCAGTACTGAATTGTATGAATGTGTGGTAATGATAACAACTGTCTCAGTAGTGCCTGAATACATGCTTCTTCCCACCTGCATTGTTACGAGCTCGTCTCCACTATGGAAAAAAATATATATATCAGTCATACACTGGTGAAGGATGGTGCTCTGAAATTCTGCTGATGGAATAGATCTCCTTCATATCATAGTAACCTAGGAATATAGGAAGCTGCCTTACACTGAGTGAGATCATTGGTCCATTTAGCCTAGTATTGTCAACACTGACTGGCAGCAGCTCTTCAGGGTTTCAGGCAGAATTCTTTCCTAGCCCTACCTGGAGATGCTGGGGATAGAACCTGGGACCTCCTGCATGCAATGCAGTTGCTCTGCCACTGAGCTACGGTCCCTCCCCATGTGCCCAGACAAGGTCTAACATCCCTCTGACAACCAGAACTCACTTTATACTTAGGTGGCCAGTGGGGCTTGTATCAGATTCAGCCCAATCCAGTACCATGGGGATGGAGAACCTCTCACCCTTGGGCTGGAGTCGACCTGCCAGGCTTTCCAATGTGGCCCATGAAGCTCTCCCTCCTGCACATGCCTCTTGTTCTTGTCGCACCCTTCTTGCCTCCCCCCCCCTTTTTCCCCCTTAGCCAGAACATGCTCTGTGCCCTTCCAAGGCATTCTGTCTTCTTTCTGTCCTTTCCTCTTCCTGCACTCCTGGAGCACTGCCATGGACTCCAGTCCCTTTCATTCCTCTCCATTCTTTGCTGCCTTGTGGATCTCTTTTGTGCTCTTCAGGGCTCTTTGTTCTTTCCTGGAGCTCAGTTCTCCTCTCCTGTGTTTTGGAGGGCTTTGGGGCTCTTTGAGGCTTCCCCTTATATGCCGGAGCTGCTTTGCAGCTTCATAGCCTCCCACTCAGCTATGGCTAAAGTTTTCCCTGCTGAGGGTCTCACTCGGGCATGACTAAACTTCAGTAAAGCTGAGTGTTTTTTGTATGGAGGGGGCAATGTGGATTACAATTCTGAGTTTGCTTTGCTGGGTTGAATAGGATTTACTTCTGAGTAGACATGAGTTAGATATTTGGCTTGGATTTTGGGATGCCATTCACGCACCCTGCGCATGCTTATCTGGAAGGAAGCACCACTGAATTCAATGGGATTTGCTGAGTAAACATGCAGCGGCTGAATGATTGTTGACTTCTATCTGTGAAGGGCAGTTTGGATTTGATGCTTGGATTTTGGGATGCTACTCATGCAAGGAACGCACACTTACCTAGGAGTACGTCCAAGTGAATGTAATGGGACTTACTTCTGAATTGAAATGCATAGGGTTGTGTTTTCAGTGAAAACTTAAGCTGCTCTTCTGATTCACCCACTTTGACTTTGGTCCTGTCTCTACTGGTATGTGGCCCCAGAAACCTTTCCCAGATTGGACTTCAGCGCTTAGGCTGAAAATTCTTTCCCACACCTGCCCTTCATCCACTCGGAAGGGGCGACTTTGCCTGCAAATTTCTGAATTTGTGACCATGTATGCAAAAAGTGGGGTGTTTTTCTTTTCTTTTTAAAAGCACACTTTTAATGCACTTTTAAAAAAAATAAATACACATTTTCACACTTTTGTCAATGATGAAAAGTTCACACTTTTTTAAAAAATGCACAAAACCTAGCACTTTTCCCTTCTGAACAAACAAACAAAAAAATCAGATGAAAATGAAAAAAGTGCAAGCCAAAACAAGTTTTAAGCTGATTTTTGGAGAATTGAGGCAAGCTCTAAAATCACTGTTTCCCCTATCCCTAACCATACTTCAGCACTAACTTGGTTGAATTCACAAGGATTCCCCAGGGACGTTCTCCCAGGGACCATAGGGATTGCTCTGCCCAAATAATAGTGTGTAATGTAAACATGTTTTGTTGTTTTGTTTTGTACTTTTGAGAACACAATTGTTTTGTTTTACCTTTGTTTTCATTGGATTCATTTGTCTTTTCTTCTTGCTACATTTATTTTCATTTTACTTCTGTTTTCTTTTTCCATGGACTTCAGTGGAGAGCCAGTCTGTGTTTAGCTGTCAAACATTTTGGTGTATCCATCCAGAGAGCATGAGCTGCAGGCTTTATACTCCTTCCCAGGGCTTCATGCCTGACATGTCTCATGCAGATTGAACCAAAATCCCCCATTCAATAGGTAATTATAAAAGATGACATCCTATAAAGTCCCAATTATTTTCAGTAAGGAACTAAATTATCTTCTCCTACTTTTAATGTTGATCTTTCCCATCCAAGTAGCAGGAAATCTGCAATTATTTTCTGCCCACTTCTTTGTTAATCTAGTACTAAAGGAATTAAATAACATTGCTAACAAAGAGTACTGATGGCTAATTTGATCTGGAATGGTTGAATGACCTGCTTAAGGGTTTTGGGGAGACCTACAAGAAGAACCCCTAAAAGACCCCAGACTTGTATTTAAGAATCAGTTTTATTTTCCAAACTCTTTGCCCCTGGGCAAGAAGACCTTGAAGTTTTGATTTTATGCTGATTGATGTAATTTCACTAACTGAGACTCTAACTAAGATTTTGCAGGACTGTCTTTGAAGAATGGGGGGGGGGAATGCAGCTGTCTTTACAAGTGGCTTCGCAAAGCTGGTTCAAGGCCATGGCGTGCTGGCAGAGTGTATGAGTGAGATGAACAGAAGAACTGAGCATGCTCAGATGCCTACTAAGAGGAGGAAAAGTACTGTTATGACATCTCATGGTATTCACCTGCTGATAAGAGAATGTCCTTACTCAACTCTAGTTGGGCAGGGGCAGCTGAATCCCTGAGCATGAGCAATAAATGGGAGGAGGTGTTCGGGCAGATATGATCAAAGACGGCCAAAGATGACCGGGAGTTCAAAGAAGATGTACCAGAGAGAAATACGTCAGTCAAGAGAACATGCCCAGATGGCAGACTTTGAGCCACATTTTGGGACATTTCAAAGTAACCCATTTGTAATGATGCCAGACATGTTCCCCAAACACATGAAATTGTGGGAGATAGATGAGACACCTTGCTTCTGATTGATGAGCAAATGCTCTAACCACGTGCACCCCATTTTGATTGGAAGCTGATCATCTCATTGCTCCTTTGGCCCCACCTTTGACCAGAGCAGGGGTATAAAAGCCAGGGAATGGGAGCTCCAGATGGTGTTTTTTTCCCTGTTGATTCTGTGCCCCAGTCAGATAGCAGGGGAAAACGGCAACTCCCCCAACAGTAACATTAATTTCACGTCGAGAACATTGATTGATGTTACTAACTATTGCATTATGTTCTTCCGAACAGTAGCTCACGGTCACAATGATGATGCTTAGTGGAAAGGTGCCAGGAAATGAGTGGAAAACATAGGATGGCGTTGAAAGAACATCTTCTGGAAATACAAAATTTGGCAAAATGTGAAAGTTCAGATTAGATTAAATTATAAGCACTTTAAAATGTAGGCTGCAAAACTTTATTGTGAAAGATACTTTTAGAAACATAATTTGAACAGATGTCCAGGTAAATATCAATTTACCACAGCCTATGGCCTCCGTTAAAACAGGCACAAGACAACCTCTGGCTAGATACCCTTGAGTACTGCCTTGCAGCTGTACACTGGGGAATGAAACAGTGAGGTGGGCTGGGATGTCCTTTTGGGGATCCCTTACAGCCCTGTGATTTTTTATTGTAAAATTGGGGTTAGATCCAGAGAGGGTTAATGAAACCATTAGGAGTGAAGGGGATGGCTGTGAGGGCTCTGACAACTGGCCAATTGCCTTTCCTTCTGTTAAGGAGATTCACTTGAACAAGGGCTGGGAAATGACCAGAGACTCCTAGAAGGGGGCATGTCTTTCTTCCTCCACCTCCCATCCCTGGGAATCAGGGCATCAAGCTTTGTGTCTCTGAAGAAGCTGGCAGTTGGGGGGTGAGGGGGGGGGATCAGGCAGAGTCAGAGGGCAGAGTTTGAGCTCTGAAACAGCATTTTGAGGTGCTGGCTTGTCTCCCTGGGGGCGTGAGTCTTAACAACGTGAGCCTGCACTTATTCTCAACCTCTATATATGGGTAATCCATATACCACTCAGAACAGTATAAACCACTCAGTGACAAAAGCCCCAGGTGTTGTTCATGGCTCTGGAGTCCTCAGAGGATTGGGGTGTGAGGGTGTAACAATATTTACCTTCTACCATCACCTCCATGATAGCTTCTTTATAGATATGGTCACATGTCAGGGCACACACATACTGCCCAATATTTGCTAGTTGCGCCTGGAGGAGAGTTGCCAAAAGGAGCCCACTCTTATAGTCTGTGTCTATTAGAGTGAGAGAGCCCTTCCCATCCTTCTCTCCTGTACTGCTTTCTTGAACATCGTGCTGCTTTGTGTTATTGTAGATATACAACGTTTGATTTTTGGAGCCTTCCCATTTATATAAATGCACTTGCAGATTGGTGGATGTGCATCCTCCAACTTGACAAGAGAATGTCACATCTTGTCCAATTGGGCTAACTTGGGGTTAACTGTTGCAGTAATGGAAACACCTACATGGCAGAAAAACAAATAGTAATAAAATTATTGGACTTTGTATATCCCCTTTAAAAAAATCCCTAAGGCTATTCACAGACAGTTAAAACAACACAAAATGTTTGAAGTAAAACAATAGAAAGCTATCTAAAATATATAAAACAAATTTGGAGGAAGGAATAGTAAAAAAGATGAAGGAAGGAAGGAAGGAAGGAGAAAGACAGACAGTTGATTCCACTTCATTCCAAAGCACCTGGCAGATGAAAAGGTTTTTACATGATATCACCAAAAAGAGGAGAAGGAGAAAGGGACTGTGCTCCCTGAGCTAGGCAGTGTAGGCTTCTAAAGGTCAAAAAAGCACCTTGTATTCAGACCACAAGCAAAGTGGTAACCTATACAGAGTTTGTAAAACAGTAGCAATTTGTTTACCCAACCACTGCTGTCAATAGACGGGTAGTGACATTTTGTTCCCGTTGAAACATCTGGACCATTTTGAAAGGGAGCTCCCTGCTCGGGTCAATGCTGTGAGCTTTATAGGAACTCTGTGAGGTAAATTTGACTGACTGAAAGACAGTGACTTGCCCAAAGTCATCAGCGCCACTGACATTTTGTAGCTGAGTGGGGATATCAACCTGCATTTCCTATGACTAACCCCAACGCTCTAAGCTTTGTGCCATGCTGGTTCCAAAATGTAAATCAAACACATTTGTAATATCACCAAAAAGGTTGGAATAACCTGTCAAGGTTGGAACCCTGGTATCTTTAAGGCTAGCAATGCCTTCATGGTGAGTGATTGAATTGTTTCCCACATTATTATGCTATCTACATAGATCTGCTCATCTTAGTTCCTCTTCTGGTTTGGTTTAGTTGTAGTAAAGATTCAGAGAGGGTCTGGCACCACAGAAATCAAAAGGAGGAAAGCATGGGGAGAGATGAGAAAGATTTCAGAATTTTGCCCATTCTTTGGAAGTGAACTAAGCCTTAGGTGTTATTTGATGCTGAAGAAACTTGTCAAGACTTCAACAATGACCAGCAAACCAGATCAAGCCAGATCAGATTTTCTCTAGTCACTTAAAACCACTCAGGCTGTGTAAAATCAATATTTTGTAAGCAACCTGGGGACAGCATCTTAGGATTTATTTAAAGTTTCCAGCCCTACACGGAGGCCAGTAACAGACTTGTAGAGGCCACCTAAAGTGCTTTCCTACGGCACTGCCCCATTAGCTGAGTGGGTGTCATGCTTAAATGTTTCTTAGCACATGCAGCAGTGCACTGAGCCTATTGAGCATCCCTCTGCCCGTACAAGGAACAACCAGGGGTGTGTTGCACTAGCAGGGAGATGCTGGATGCAAGTGGACCAACACATGAGCTAAGAAGCTTTAACCTTCAGTCTTAGCTGTTATTATATCTAAGAATCTTCAGCTTTCAGTCTTAGCTGTTATTATATCTGACCCCAAAGGGGTAACAAACAAAAAACAAAAAACATATGCCCTGACATATTCCATGTATTTTATATTCATATTTAGCATGTGATCCTCTAAGGTCCATGCACTCCTGCCAAGCCATGTCTCCCCTGTCCTATACGTGTGTCTTTGATTTTTTGTACCTAAAATACAAGACTTTACATTTATCTGTGTTGAATTTCATCTTGCTGGATTTGGCCCCAGTGTTCCAGCCTCTCTAGATCTTTTTGAATTTTGATCCTGTCTTCCATGGTGTTGGATTTCCCTCCTAGATTCGTCTCATCTCCAAATCTGATAACCCCTCTATACCCCCATCCAACTCATTTATTAAAGGGGCACAGCAGTGCCTTTTTAGTTAAGGTGAGCCCCCCCTCCCCGTTCTGTCAGTATAAACCACAAAACATTACTATGTATAAAAAGTATACCTATTTAACTAATAATGTGAAACTAGGCATTCATGATCTACCCAATGAGGTCTACATTCGTGCAACCTTGTTCGTGCTACAGCTGCAGATACATTCACAGGATAAGGAGTGTCTGGGATGCTGGTGTTGGTGATGGGCATTCCAAAAGGGGCATCATTTTGGGAAGGAAAGGGGCAGGCCCCCTTCCCCATAGGCCTTTGTACTTATATGTCCCAAGGGCACACATTTCTTGCTTCAAAAATGGGGAAAAGATGGATGTGACTGGTCTTTATTAAGTAATACTGTAGTAGTTTACGTAGAAAAAAGAAAATTACCACAAGGGTTATTTAGATACACCAATATCGTAGTTTAATTTTGCATATATCCAAAAACAGACTTTCTAATCATGCTGTGGATCTCCCCCTCCCCCCTCATCCCCCCCACATCTCTTTGTCCCTCCCCTCACTGAAATATTAGGAACACTTGTAAACATGGATTCAGCATAGAAACAACTCTTATAAATACACAATCAAAAGCACAGTTCCCAGATTGGAAGCCCACTTTTACTCACGGTGAGATCTCAGAACTCTACCATATATTTGTGCATAAATCCAAATAGGAAACAATCCATCTGTATGAACCTGATCTGTCCTGAAATGTCCAAAATGTACCTTGACACATTTTTTAAAAATTATGGTTTTCTTAAAAAAAACAACCCAAACCTATAGTCCTAATCGGGTTGTCATTTCCCCCCCCCCCAAGTCATCCAGATAGTTTTGAATTTGAAAAAAAAAAAAACGGCAGGCTAGGTTCTTTTTGATTAGGTGGGTGGAGCAAAAGAGGACTGGCCATCTTGCAGCCACAAGAGACGATCAGCAACTATTCAGCTTCCACATCTTTGAGGAGATGCATTTATATAATTTGTACCACATGAAGCTTCAGTAACAAATGTTATAGGACATTTGAAACTGGTGAGTGACCATTGCCACATCCTACAAAGACTTGGTTTCCAATTAATCCTTCCCCACTCAAAATGACATGGTTACAACTGAGCCTCAGATTGGTATGTCAGCACAGAGCAGAGAGGAGTGGACTAAAGAGGAAGTATAACTCTGCTTCCCTGCATATCAAACCTTTGCTCTCTTTCAATAATTAACATTAACAACCCACTTTCCCCTTTGTACCAATGAAGTGGTAGTTCTACACTTGAAATACATGCTTGCTTTGTTAGTTCAAATCAACCAAGAGGTCCCAGCCTCCTCCACTTCTGGTGTAGCTGTAGTTCTACAGTTAAACTATATGATTACTTCATTAGTTCAAATAATAATAATAAAAACTCAGCTCCTACTTTCTTGACCCCCATGTCTCTTTGGCAACCTAGCCCACAGCCCCTTTGTCTCCAAAAACCTGATTTCCTTCTTGTCAGCAGTACTCAACATATAGCATGAGGCTTTGCCCCAGATTCATAAAAACGTACGTATAGCCCAGTTAGATCAGACCAAAGGCCTATCTAGCCCAGCATCCTGTTTCCCACAGTGGCCAGCCGAATGCCCACAGGAAGCCCACGAGTAGGACATGGGGGCAATATATTGAGAAATATGGTGCCTTTGATCCTGGAGGTAGCACATAGCCATCATAACTAGCAGCCACTGATAGCCTTATTTGCCATTAATTATTTTTATTTTTATTATTTGCCCTTTTAAAGTCATTCAAGTTGGTGACAGCACATCTTGTGGTAGCAAATTCCATCATTTGCCTATGTATTGTGTGAAGAAGTACTTCCTTCTGTCTGTCCTGAATGTCCCACCATTAATCTCCATGTATTATGAAACAGGGAGGAACATGGCTCCACACCATGTAAAAGCGATAAATCTCTATAAATACCCTCCACTTACTCACCTATTTTCTTGTATTGGGGCTTGTAATTTTTGTGAACTGCCCAGAGAGGTTCAGCTATTGGGCAGCATAACAACAACAACAACAACAACAACAACTCAAGATAGGCATTCCATTCTCAAACCTTTTCACAGCTAATATGTAGTTCTGCCCTATGTTATATGTGTCATTCCTCTCTACTAAAGAGAGAGCCATTGTAGTAGTGGCCACCCCAGTAATGGAATAGCCTTCCCAAAGAAGTTTGCCTGGAGCCAGCTTTATGGTCTTTTTGGCACCAGGCAAAGAAAACATGAATGTAGTTCATAAATAAATAATGAACAAATACATTCCTGGTCATAGCATCATTGAACAAAATAAAAATATTGCAAACACAATATAAAATTAAAAATAGCTTATTCAAGGAGGAATAAATCACAGATGCTGAATGTTATGGCTGCAATTTTTAAGCTCCAAATTCTGCACCCATTGTCAATTGTGCCATCATTACGTATAAGTTAGTGACCCTACAAAACTTCCAGCAGGGATATCATTCAATGAAAAAGCACAGAAAAGGGGACACAAAGACAGTCAAGATATCAGTACATTTATTGTGCTGAAAATGGTAGGTACAGATATGGTTAAAACAAGTGTCTCTGCTCTGCTGTACTCTTGATGATTGAAGGCCATGAGATGAGAATGATTATCTCTATGAAGAGACATTTGGAAAACTATCAAATGACAGACTTGGGAGTCAAAGTAAATCCATAATTCAAAGCAGTCACAGATGCCTGTGGGTTCCAGTTCTGTTCTATGACAATAAGGCATTATACACACATGGTGATTTCATATTTCATAGTAGCATACTTTAATGTTTCATTTCTGATAAAGATAATACATTTTAGCACATCAAAGAATCTGGATTGTGGCCATGAAATTCAGTTGTTGTTGTTTTTGTTTATGAGTTTGTTTAACCCTGCATTTTGGGCTTAAGGTACATTCTGCTTTTTTCCGATTAAAAAAATGTTGCATGTCCTTTCAAACTCATGAATGTCTTCTGGATTGTCATCCCTGTGTTAAAATTAATACACAAAAACAAAACATTCCCAAATACCTCTTCTTCAACCCCAGCTTCTGTGGATGAAATAGCATCAAATTTGCTTCCCTTGTTTTACTCTTAGAATGTCTCTATCTACTTCTGCCTCATACCTAGTTTAACCTCAACAACATGTTTTTGCCCCTCTGGTTTCCAGGATACCTTGCTCAACATCAGTCACTAAGAGCTGGTTCACTAATGAATGTTCAGCACTTGATTTCTGCCATGTCTGGCAATGACTAGCATGTATAAGTGGCCCATCTGACCCGAGCTTCACAGACGGAATCCCACAACTCACTTCAAGAGCAATGCTTTTCAATGGAAGTTTGTACATTCAACTTTGATGCACCAGGTGTAGAGAAAGAAACCAAGGAACATATTGATGAGTGTCGATTCACAAGGCTCAGTGACATGGAGGAGACTAATTAAGGGTTTACTTTAGAGGGATACTAAACATGGAGGAAAGCCTACTGGGCGGATTCCCAAATACCTTTCATCTTTCCCAGGACTGAAGAATGGATACATTTTTTCATCAAACTCTACTGGGATTGATCGAATAGGGCACATCTGCTGGATGTTATAAAATGACAGCATTTGGTCTTCCATGTCCAGAAAAACACCTACAGCCACACATCCTTCATTCTGACTGTCAATTAGGCTGTTTCCTCCAGTGCAGTGGTACTGACCCTGGAACCATCGCATACCCACATACCCCTCCTCCAGTGGCTTTTCCAGCTTCTCCTCTTCTAGTCTGCTTCTTGCCATATTGGTAAGTACTCCCAGCTCCCAGTCAGGCTTGCCTCCCACCTCCACCTCCCAGTACTTTTTCCCAGAATTATACCCCTCCTTTGCCACTGCAATCAAAGCTCCTTTGAGATCCTTCTGTCCTGCTTCTGGATGGCTCAGTTTGACTTTATTTTTCTCTCTGATGTTAAGTTTGGTATGTGTGCATTTAGGATCCAGAGTGACACTGACTAGAGAGTAGGAAAAAACAAAAATATTATTAGCTAAGAGAAAACTTAGCTTAACAGCCATCATAGGGATTTTGACTTACAGTGCCAATCCTTTGCTTGTCTACTCAAAGATAAGCCCCATGTGTTCAATGGGACCTACTCCCAGGTAACTACTATGGAATCTCAGCATTAATGTGGTCTTCTGTGATGGGTGTGACTTCTTGACTGGCCTATGATTTTGAGTGGTTGTCTTACAGGCAGTCTTAGCCGATATGGGTAGAGAAGAGCTCTCCATCTATGTTACAGGCTGAAAGTCCATTTACTTTTATGCTTTGCAATACACCACTTGTACTTCACAAATTCTCTCTAAGTTTGTATTCTAATTTTTCTCCACATGAAAGGAAATGGTAGGAACATGATCATTTTCATGAAGACATTGTAAGTCCATTCAACTGGAGTATCTTGTAGTTTCATGCCTGACAACTTTCGTTTCAGTGACTAGAATTTCCCAAAGCTTGCCACCAACCAAACACCCCCCCCACACACACACACACACAATCGTGAATCCTTACTAATTAAATGTATAGGATATATAATACCAAACTGGTCCAGAACAATTCTTCAAAATGTATTGTCAAAACCTCATGTATTTCATGAATTTTTTTTTAATTGAAGATACTTCTACTTTAATTGTACTAAAAATGCAAAAATGAATTTTAAACATGAGTTGCAACTCATAATCATGGTCATCGATTTCAATGTAATGTAGAATGAACCTTTAATTTTAAAATGAAAACAGCTGCCTGAACCCAGGCCTTTCTCATTCACTTCAATGGGCAGAATAACTCCACATTGACCTCCTCCCTCAATTGAAATGAATGGGGGTATTACATCTGCTGGAACTCCATGCGCCTAATGCAGCACTTATGCAGCTTTGGTCTGGAGAGAGGTCCAAACAAGATGTGATGTTAAATGTATCTTTGATTTAATGTACACATTTTAAAAACAGAAATAGCCACTGATGGGGTGGGTGATATTTTTCTGGGTTGCAGCAGTCAGTGAGGGAGAATTGATACTTTTCCTCTCCTCCTGTGGGCCTGATGAAAACTGCTCCTCAAAAGCTGCTATTTGCATTGAGAAGAAGGCTCTTCTGCTAGGGCACCCCAGCTGTGGAATGAGCTCCCTAGGGAAGTTCGCCTGGCACCTACGTTGTACTCCTTCCAGCGCCAGGTGAAGACCTTTTTATTCTCCCAGTATTTTAGCATTTGAGCTTCCTAGTCTTTTAGCTTTGGTGTTTTAAATCTGTATTTTAAATCTCTGCATTGCTGCTAGGTTTTATTCTGGTTGTATTTTGTATTGCAGTTTTAATGCTTTCATATTTTGTATTGTTTTATCCTGCACTTTTTGGTTTTAATTTTTGTAAACTGCCCAGAGAGCTTCGGCTATTGGGCAGTATAGAAATAAAATAAATAAATAAATAAATAAAATCCTAGGATTGAAGAATGGAAATAGCATGTATGGAAGATCAACCTTTGTCAGGACTGCATCAGGGGAGGAAAGGGTTAAGATCTTCTTTCCTGCCTGCTGAAATCCCAATAACTATCAGACCCTATCCAGTAACTGTTTTTTTTGCATGTTTTTAAACGTGCACCTTAAATGCAAAGATTGCATTCTTGTTTGACCCTGAGAATTTATAGCGTGACAGTAACTAGAGATATTGTATTCACAAATAACCATACCTGCATTGGATGATGCCCTCCTGAACTCTGCAAGGGAAAAAATGGGCAATCATGAGAACCGCTATGCCTTAACATTGCACGTTTGGAGAATGTAAGCTGCTTCATTCAAAAGAGGGGCTTCATAAAACTCACCTAGTTCAGCTGTAGCTTTAGCTGAAAACAGAGATAATATTCAATCAGCAAGTATTACAAAGGAGTCTGTTGACAAAAAGCTGATGATATGGCAGCCAATCAGATGTGAAGGGTTTAAAATTAAGTATAGACAAAGAAAAAAGTTGAAGACCCTGCTGACCTCTTCTTCAGTTCAAGCTCAGCGTAGGCTTTAAGTGGGTTTAGGCTTTATCAGCTAATGTTTAGGTGTAGACCTCAGTTCAGTTTAAAGGTTCAGTTTTAAAAACTAGAGTTTAAACTAGGGGAAAAAAACTAGAAAAAATCTAGAAAAAAATAGAAAAAAATCACATTGGCACAGGCCTATAGGAAAGCAGACACCTCCATTCCTTAAAGGGCTCAAATGGCCCATATTCTCTTTAATAGTCACTCATCATCTACTCCCCTTATAAAATTGCAAATGAAACAACAAGTTGCGTTCTTACAGTAGATATGCCTTCTGGAGGGAAACTACGTGGAAATAGAATGGAATAGTGCTTCCGGTATTATACGGATTTTCATGAAATCACTTTTGGTCTGTCCCAGGCTCACAAACCAAAAATGCAGAGTAAACACAACCTTGAAGCCTGCTTTTCACAGGTCAAACTGCACTTTAATCTGCCTTCCTTTGCGGTTGGATGGGCGGAGTCCCGCCAGTAGAAGCGAATGTCATCAACCCCACAGACGCTGCTCAGCCAGCGAGAGAGGCTTGCTCCCGCCCCTCTCCGTGCTCCACTGCTCAGGGAAGTTTAGTGGAAGAGATGAATAATATGGGATCGTTTACCCTACACCTCTCCCCTCGCATCCACCGACCGCGAACTGGCAATACTGAAGACTTGGGACAGACCAAAGGGTGGGCAGACAAGAGGCACCTAGGTCCTGCATAAGGTCCTGTAATTGCCTCCCACTGCTAGGACTCTGATGTCAGCAGCGGGGGCTACTGCTGCTGCCACCTTCACTTCCCCAACCAGATCTAAGTCTCCTCCTCCCTCCCCCCCAAACATGCAGGATACATGCCCACATACAGGGGATGATTCTGAAGGGGAGACATGAATGAATCAGAGGCTGCTGTTTGTGAATGGGAAAAGCAAACTGCTGCATTACTCTGAAAGGGTGACCCAGCGCAGTTCCGTGATTGGGGAGGCTTGTTCCCAGCCCTGTCCATGCTCCCTTGCTGTACCGGCTGCCCTCTCTCCTTCCCTTCTGGGTATTCCTTAGTTGTAGGTGTATCGCGTCACTGTGAAGTTGTAGGTGTATCACAGTAACACAACCGCGAAATGTCGCGGCTGCAGGCTGTTGCCACTGGCTGCCCTTTCGCCTTCAGCTCTGTGTATTCCTTATTGTGCACTACATATAAACAGGCTACTCCACTACTGTGAATGAAACAGCACTACTGCTATTATGAATGGGGAAAGGAGGCTACTTATTGTGAAAGCAGCCCTACTGCAAATGGGGAAAAAGAGGGGATGGGGGGAGGGATGGCCCCACCCCTTGGCCATGTCACTGGCAGGTCACAGCCAGGTAGGTCACAGAAGCATGCCCAAGATTTTAATGCAGGGGGACGGAGCACACCGCCACAGAACTGCTCAGGAACTGCATTTAAGAAAAATCAACAGAGTAAAAGGACTTTCCGAACACGCACATTTTGGGGACGGATGCTGTGGGATGGCAACAGCGTCATCTGTCACAAAGTACCCTAATGCGCTCTACTACTGCATTAAATTGGCCATGGTGTCTGTCCAGAGTTCATTAAGAACTGTGCTGGGAAAACAAGTACTGCATCAATGAGGTATTCACTCCTTTGGGAAAACAATTTAAAAGCAAAGCCCTTATAAAGGGCACCATTACAGTCAGGTGCAGACTGCATGGTTTCTGGGACATATCCTAGGGCAAATACCTTTGTGCACACACACACACACACACACACACACACACGGTATTTTGATACACTACACAAGTGTATTTGAGCCTGTCTTTCACTTTTGCTGCCAAATATGGAGGCTTATAATGTTTACAAGAAAGTTTGTAAGATAAATGAAATGAACCCTGCAGCTAATGTAGGTTCTACATTCATATTAGGAGCTGACAGAAAACAAAGCCAATTTAAGATTTATGTGTGAAAATGTCCACAGGGTGAACCCCTAAAAATAACTAAGTATTATCCCATTCATCTCTTCACTCTCACACTCACTGCTGAATGTTATATATTACAGATCATACCCTTACCAAAATTTTCTTGTAATTCTTTTAAATCTGTAAATGAACAAAAAGAACAACTTAATGAAAGACCTAGGAAAAGGAACTATATTTTATATTTCACAAGTCGTGTGGAGATTTACCTTTTTTATATATAATTTGCGGTTTAGAAGTTTTGAAATATTTAGGATATTAGGATTACATTTGTTTTGTTACCACGTACAGAAAGAATCCAGATAAGTGTAATATAATATAATATAATATAATTTAAGGTTGATATTGGCAACATTATAAAATTAAATGTGCATTGGCTAGAATTGCCACAAGGTTTAATGACTACCGCTCCATTAGTGTTTATCTTCTGCATAGAGGTCAGGGAGTTATATCTGTCTACCCGCCAGAGCACAAACACAGGCTTGAACCAAAGCAACTACAGCTAGAGATCAGGCTGTAAAAGAATTAAAGAAATGTGATTTGTTGACATCCTCTGCTAGCACCATGGAATTACCTTTCTGAGATATTTCTTTTTCTTCTTCTAAAAAATAAAACAGTGGTGGAGTTAGCCATTTGGTGAGCAGAACATTGCATCATTCAAATAAATATTCAGGGATGTATGACTATGACAGTTTTAACATAGCATCCAGCTCTCCATAATGATAATGCAAATGTCTGTTTGTGGGAACAGGAAGATGACATGCTATCAGAATGGGAATCCATAATCAATGACCCAGTGGATTGTGTAAGTATATCTGGCAAAACTGAATCTTACCTAGTTCCTTCTGAAGCTGTGCCTTTTCTTCAAGAAATGAAATGTGTGTTATTTGTATATTGTAGGAGGGAACACATATGAAGACACTGTGATTAGGAAGGGAGTTGTTCATTTCATTCCACGCTTTAGTGGATTTTTAAAAGCTATAAACTGAGAATCTCATCTTCATATATATATACATACATACATACATATATATTTTTGTTGTTCAGTCGTTAAGTCATGTCCGACTCTTCGTGACCCCACGGACCACAGCACGCCAGGCCTTCCTGTCCTCCGCTCTCTCCCGGAGTGTGCTCAAGTTCATATTCATTGCATCGGTGATGCTATCTAGCCATCTCATCCTCTGCCGTCCCCTTCTCCTTTTGCCCTCAGTCTTTCCCAGCATCAGGGTCTTTTCCAGAGAGTTTTCTCTCCGCATTAGGTGGCCAAAATATTTGAGCTTCAGCTTCAGTATCTGTCCTTCCAATGAGCAGTCAGGGTTGATTTCCTTTAGGATGGACTGATTTGACCTCCTTGCAGTCCAGGGGACTCGTAAGAGTCTTCTCCAGCACCACAGTTCGAAAGCATCAATTCTTCGGCGCTCAGCCTTCCTTATAGTCCAGCTCTCACAGCCATATGTTGCTACTAGGAAAACCATAGCTTTGATTATACGACTCTTTGTCGGCAAGGTGATGTCTTTGCTTCTTACTATGCTGTCTATGTTTGCCATAGCTTTCCTCCCAAGGAGCAAGCGTCTTTTAATTTCATGGCTACAGTCACCATCTGTGGTGATGAGCCCAAGAAAGTAAAATCTGTCACTGCTTCCATTTCTTCCCCTTCTATATGCCAGGAAGTGATAGGGCCAGATGCCATGATCTTCGTTTTGTTAATGTTGAGTTTCAAACCAGCTTTTGCACTCTCCACTTTCACCCTCAACAAGAGGCTCTTGAGATCCTCTTCGCTTTCTGCCATTAGGGTGGTATCGTCTGCGTATATGAGGTTGTTGATAATTCTCCCGGCAATCTTCATTCTGACCTGTGATTCATCCAACCCGGCATTTCTCATGATGTACTCTGCATATAAGTTAAATAAGCAGGGTGACAATATGCAGCCTTGTCGTACTCCTTTCCCAATTTTGAACCAATCGGTTGTTCCATCTCTGGTTCTTACTGTTGCTTCTTGACCCTCATACAGGTTTCTCAGGAGACAGGTAAGGTGGTCTGGTACTCCCATTTCTTTAAGAATTTGCCACAGTTTGTTGTGATCCACACAATCAAAGGCTTTAGTGTAGTCAATGAAGCAGAAATAGATGTTTTTAGGGGTGGACGAAAGGCACTTACCTTTCGTCGAAGCTTGTTCGCGGTGGGGGAGAGGCGCTTCACTGCTCCCCCCGCGAAGTTCAGGCCGGGGGGGGAGGCTTCCCACCTCGCCCCGGCCGAAATTCAGGCTGGGGGGGAGGCTTCCCGCCTCGCCCGGCCGAAATTCAGGCCGGGGAGGAGGCTTCCCGCCTCGCCCGGCCGCGAACTCCATTTAAAAAAAAAAAAAAAAAACGCCCCCGTGATAGGCTACGTGACAATTAACGTAGCCTATCACGGCTAGATCTGCAAAGTCAGCCGTGATAGGCTACGTTAATCATCACGTAGCCTATCACGGGTGACTTTAAAAAAAAAAGCACGTACGGATAATGGCGGCCCCCATAGGGAGCCGCCATTCGCGTTCCTTATTTAGTCGCTGTAGTCTACCTAAATGTTTACGTAGACTACGGCGAAAATAAGGGCAACGCAAATAGCGTTGCCCTTATTTTCGCCGTAGTCTATGTAAATCTTTACGTAGACTACAGCGACCAAATAAGGAACGGGAATGGCGGCTCTCTATGGGGGCCGCCATTATCCGTACGTGCTTTTTTTTTTTTAAAGTCACCCGTGATAGGCTACGTGACGATTTACGTAGCCTATCATGGCTGACTTTGCAGATCTAGCCGTGATAGGCTACGTTAATCATCACGTAGCCTATCACGGGGGCGTTTGTTTTTTTTCTTTTATTGGAATGGCGGCGGCGGCAGCCGGTCAAAAGACCGGCTGCCGCTCCCGCCCCGCTCGAACACCCGCCGAACTGCCGGCCGGACCCGCCGCCGGGAGGGACATTCGGCGAAGGTAAGTCCCGTCCCGGGGGGGGTGCGGGGGGCGGGGGGGTGCGGAGGATTTCTCCCCGAAACTTGTTCGGGGGGCCGAACACGTTGGCGCTCGGCCCCCCGAAGTTTCAGGGAGAAATTCTCCGCCATCCCTAGTTTGAACACTCTTTGGCATTGCCCTTCTTTGGAACTGGAATGTTAACTGACCTTTTCCATATATATATTTTTCCATATATATATGGAAGTGTTTGTTTGTATGTCCTCAATGGACTTGAAAACTGTACATCCATTTGTTATGAAACTTTCAGGAATTGTTCTTGGGATGGTTTTAGGCATAGTGAACATTTCATCTGCCCTCTTGAAATAAAATGGCGGCCAATCGAAACATTCAGACACCCACTGCCTCTATGCCATTTGATTAATTGCTGTGAAACTTTTAGGATTTGTTCTACCTCTGTCTCAGATGGTTTTAGGCATAGTGAACATTTTGACTGCCATCTTGAAACAAGATGGTAGCCAGTCAAACATTTTGAACACTCGTTTCTTCTATGCCATTTGATTGATTGTTATGAAACTTTTAGGATTTGTTCTACCTCTATCTGGAATGGTTTTAGGCATAGTGAAAATTTCATCCACCATCTTAAAACAAAATGGCAGCCAATCATTCTTTTAAAAGATTTACAGCTTTAATACCATTGGGTTGATTTCAACCAAACTTGGCATGATGATTCAGCACTGCAGTGAACAAATTTTAAGCATACATTTTAACCATATGATTACCTATAATCATAAAAGAGGATGTGTCTCTGTCCATCTGTCTGTCCATCATTGCCATAGCTCCAAACTGTGAAAGTTGGACACCTGAAATATGGCATGTATACTAAGGGGACCCTAGGAATGTGCACTTCAGAGTTATTTTGCTTTAAAATCCATTAATTGTGATTAATTTAAGTGCATCCATGTGATTGAAGCCTGCAGTTACTCTATAAACTAAGAGCTTCTCTATAAACTAAGAAAATTTTAAAGTCACATTTCACTAAGAAAGATGTTAATATGTGCTTTACTTTCACATTCAAATCAGTAGGGTCTAAAGGTCACTCACCCTGGCTTGATCATGCCCTATCAATGATATGGAAGGACGAGGAGGGTGGAAAGGGTGAGAGGCAGGACCTGATGCAATGTTCCAGAACACTAGCAACTGACATCAGATAGTTATCCAAGACAAAAACACAAAAAGAATACAGATTTCATCATGAACAGGGGGAAAACATTTCTCTTCCAATTCATAGATGTTTCCTAGCTGGTCTGTACTCTTATATTCTTCTCCCTGTACACAGATGCTAAAGATCATAAGTGGAAACAGAGTACAATCCACACAGCTCCCCAGAGGAAGAGGGTAAGACAAATGGAGGATACTGCTCCATCTCATTCTTATCACTGCTGACTTGCTCAGAGGAGACAGATGAACAGCCAGCGACAGCAAGGAGGAAGAGAAGGAGCAGGAGCAGTGGGCTGCAGGGGTCGTCAAAAGTGCCTAGCAGGCACCCAACAATGCATACTCCCTGATTCCGGTCCTGGTCATAAAGATATTCAGGGTAATTTATACATAATTTTTGATACAGTCAAAAAAGAAACATCCATCCTTACCTTCCTCTAGTGCTCTCTGGTCATTTTCTACACATGGAGATGAACATATCAGCAATCAAAAGACAATCAATGAATTATCTGCGTTCTACTATCTTGCGCTTAAAGTCACTTCAAAATTTGTAACAAACAAAATTAAATTTGCAATCCTGGTGAGACCTCCAACATAGCCAGGATCTGAACAGCTAATGTCTGCCTCACCCAGCACCAGTGCTGGGGATGGGCAGTTCTAACTATTTTCCTTCTGTTCACTTTCTCACTTTATGGATCATAAATTTGGTTTAGTCAGATTCTGCATCAGTTTGGAGCCTTTTTTTAAAAAAAAGTCTGCAACAAAGTTTGTGTGCATTTTTGTACACACATCTCTTAAGCTACACGTTTTTGGTGCACACTTTTCCCAGGTGTGCATTTCTGTGCACACTTTTTGCCAATGTATGAATTTTTGCAAGCTATTTCTCCCGAAAATAATGTGCTTCTCTGTATTATTTTCACAACCATGTGCAGTTTTGTGCATAGTTTTCTGTAGCATATGGAATTTTGTGTGCATTTTTTCCTAACGTGCTGCTTTCCTGCACAATTTTTGGGGAGTGAAGAACTGTATAGCAAAATTCGGAGACATGTGAATTTCAATGTTCAGCTCTGTTCTGGTTTGTTCATTGGTTCACATAAAACACATAAAAATTCAGATGTAACTAATTTCTTACTTATCCCTAATCAGTGCTCAGCTTTGCCCAGCTACCACTGCGTCTTATCTTCCCTGTTTGTGTCATCCCACGAATCAATATTGTGACTGACCTGCAAGAGCAATCTTTACACAGTTTTCTGAAATAAAATCAAAAGCATGATTTTTAGTACATTTTCTCTCTCTCTCTCTCTCTCTTTCTCACTCTCATGCACGCGCGTGCGTGCACACACACACACACACACAGATTACAAGAAAGACCATTCAAAGCATTATGTGATAGTGAACCTTCGGTTTTCAGCATGTGCATACCTGACAGGAAGCTGCAGCCAATCCTGGCTCTCTGATGTGTTTACATATAAGATACACCTGTTTTTTATTCCCAAGGTTTTAGTTGTACAGTTAAAGAAATTAGGTGAACATCTAATGCTTCAACCAGCTCTTATGGATAATAGAAAGTTGAACATTGACTTTGTTCTAGCCTAACTTTGCATTCTGTATTTTCCTATTCTGTTGGTGGTAATTTTCATGCCCTAGTGCATAGCCAATCCATATACAACCTTTTTTTAAAAAATAGTATTTTGAAAGTGAGAAGCATCAGAATTAAAATGTCTCAACATCCATTTAGTGTGCATGTATGTGTCTACGTGTGGGTGTGTATGCTCATGTTCTTGAACAGTATCAGTGGTAAAACTTACCCTTGACTTTATAAATGGTAGCAGCTATGAGACCGATGCTAAATGCTGCAATTATGAAAAAGCCAACCATGAACAGGGAGGTCGAAGGGAAAAAGATATCTGTAAATAGATCCAAGTCACCATTGTATTACTTTTCCTTCTTTTCACATTGAGTTGTTTCACATACTGAGTGCTAAATAAAGGAAATAAGGAGAGAGAGAGAGAGAGAGAGAGATGGGAAAAGAGATGAGGAAAGAGAATGGATGTTAATGAACTCAGAATGAATGCACATAAACTGAGGAAAGTCTCCGTTCAGGACCTTGATTTCCAGGTTTGAGAGTTGCTGTGCCTCATGTTCGATGACCTCTGACCCTTTCCTCATTGCTCAGTGCCTTATCCTCACTTTCCTGATCCTTCCTGCCCTTCACCATTGTTTAAAAAACACACACAGAGTGACACAAAATCACAAAGCTTAAAGGCTTGGGGCCAGGTTATCTGAAGGATCGCTTCCTCCCATATGTGCCTGCCCAGACCATAAGATCATCCTCAGCAGCCCTTCTCCATGAGCCCCTGCCAAAGGAAGTGAGGGGCGTGTTGCTACGGAGGGCTTTTTCTGCTGTGGCACCCCAGCTGTGGAATGAGCTCCCTAGTGAGGGTCGCCTGGCACCTACACTGATTTCTTTTCAGTGTCAGGTGAAGACCTTTTTATTTTCCCAGGCATTTTAGCTTTCTAGACTTTTAGCTTTGCTGTTTTAAATCTGTATTTTAAATCCCTGCCCTGTGGCTAGGTTTTATTCTGGTTGTATTGTTATACTGTGGTTTTAATATTTTATATATTTTATATTGTTTTACTGTGTGCTCTTTGGTTTTAATTTTTGTGAACTTCCTAGATAGCTTTGGCAATTGGGCAGTATAGAAGTGAAATAAATAAATAAATAAATAAATACAGCTTCTTTCTTATTTTTATGAAAGTCCGATGTTTCAGAGAAGATATTCAAGTTTAAACACCTGTGTATATGCATATATAATCCCCACAATATACAGCATGAGAAAATGGACTGAATGAGAATTTGAATATATTTACACACATATTCTGCTATAAGGAATACCAACTGTCAAGCACACACAAAACTCTTCTATCATTGTTTTCTAAAAGCACCACCAAATCCTCCCACTGCGTGATGAAGGGGGGGTGCATTTGTTTTGCCTCCCTGCTGTTTGCTGACCTCCCTGTTGTTTGCCTCCCATTCTTCACTTGATAGGTAAGTGCCATGTTAGTATCTGTACTGCAGCCATTTTAAATGTATTGCATGAATGTTCACAGCACTTTTTAAATGGTGGTGGCAAAAGTGGAGAGGCAGTGGAGGCATAATACGGCCTCTGAGAAGGTTCCATGCGGTATCTTACTACAGGTGATATTGGCCACATTGGGTGGGGGATCCCACATCTCTTTTAGAGTCACGTTTTACCTCAAATTAGCATGGATCTTGGCAATAACACTATCTCAATGTCACATATTTCAAATCTCCATATGAATATGTTTTCCAACTCATCTGGACCAGTAAGATCCTGGTCCACAACTTTTTTCACTACCACAGGATGCAGTGATGGCCACCAATTTGGATGGCTTTACAAGGGGGTTAGATAAATCCCTGGAGGAGAAGGCTATCAATGGCTACTAGTCCTGATGGCTATGTGCTACCTCCCATACCAGAGGCAGTATGGCTATGTACACCAATTGCTGGGGAACATGGGTGGGAGGGTGCTGTTGCACTCATGTCCTGCTTGTGGGTTTCCAGTCAACAGCTGCTGGCCACTGTGTGAACAGAATGCTGGACTAGATGGACCCTTGGTCTGATCCAGCAGGGCTCTTCTTCTTAAGGTCACATCCAAATCAATCTTACTCAGGTGACTGGATGTGCTGCTGCTTCATTCCTAGTCTTCAATATACATTTGCAGGATAATTCACCTAGCACTACCCACCCCCTAGCAGTTCTCCTAGTTGAAAGGAGTTGAGAATATTGCAACCTCATCTGCAAGTTACAGGAAGGGGTCAGTTTGGCAGTTAGCTAGTTAATGCTTGGGCATAGCTAGCCTTAGGAACTATACATATATAACCTATGTATAGCTTCCTGCTCCTCCTCTGGTTTCTTCTGCTCCCTGCTCTCTTGCTCGCTCTCTGCCTTCCTCCATTGCTGGCAGCACATGCTTGCTCTCTCTCCTGCCAGTGTTGTAGAAATGGACTGCACAAACTCCTTTTGAAACTGTAAGCTGTCCCTAGATCCTGTGTACAAGGAGTAAAGCTTTTTCTTTCTCCACTAAAAAAGAAGAGTGTTTTGTGATATTTTTACTAGGATAGCCTGGGTGCATGTG
Organism: Heloderma suspectum; assembly: GCF_057233095.1. NCBI lineage: Eukaryota > Metazoa > Chordata > Lepidosauria > Squamata > Helodermatidae > Heloderma > Heloderma suspectum. Next base: position 85,584,952 of record NC_139463.1, on the reverse strand, counting down.
GGTCTAGTAAAATGCTCGTTCTGCTTTGCTCTTGTTTGGCTCTGCTAATTGCCTCTAAAACGGGGCAGCAATACCACCTAAAACCCAACAATAGGGATCACTTCAGGGACCTGTTCATGAGTGCCAATTCTACACATTTGGCTTCCATTTCTACATACAACGCCATTTTTTAAATTTACCTTCAATTATAAGAAAAGTTGATCCCATTAATGTATTGGAAGATGTATTGCTGATTCTGCAGGAAACAGCATTACCAGAACCTGGTTCTAGAAGAACAGAACTTCCAATCCTGGCATTGCTCAGAGTGGCTGGAGTAGCAGGAAGTTCCTGTCCTTTGCTGTCCTTCCATGATAGCTGCAGGAGCTCAGGTGACATTATCTCCTCTGATTTGCAGATGAGTCTTATCCCACTGCCCTCATATTGGTCAAGCACAATCAAAGGGCTCCTACTGTTACCTGAAGACACAGGAAGTTGTTTCTGTGTGAAATATAAACATTAAGGAATATCTATGCAGTTTGCATCAATTGTACTGACTGTCTTAGTTTGGGTTATATATAGCAATGTTCTTCAACTGATGTGTCAAGGAGACTCACAAATTACTTGTCAAACTATCCTCAGGAGAAATGTACCACCAGCATTTTCTTTTTTAAACAAAATATTTTTTTAAGAGAAGGAGATGAGAGGAAGAGAAGGTGAAAGACAGAAAGTGGCATACATATTCTGTAAAAACTTACTCCTTTTAAAAAATATATATATAGTGTTTATGCTTTATTTGTAGTTTTGGCAAACAACCCTGAAATCTTTTAAACCAGGGTGAGAAACATGCAGCCCGGGAGCTTCCCCCCCACTTTTTGTGGCCCCCACCTTCCCCCCCAATGCCAGCTTTGCCACCAAATTTTGGCATCAGCAAAGAGGTAGTGATTTCTCTAATGGGCTTCTGGGAGGCTTCTGCAATTTTGACAGCAGGGGGAAGGGTGCAGGCCCTAGAGGAATCCATGGGGAATTGGCCCCCAGAAGTTGGCTACCCCTTTTTAAAATAAATAAATAAATAAATAAATATTTTACACTGGAGTTAATAGTGAACCTCAGGTCTGAAAGGATTGAAGACTACAAATATACAGTATATAATCCTATCTACCTTTTAATTTGCAGAGCAGGGGGGAAAATCATCAGACTCTGAGGCAACCCTTGTTGATATGAAAACAACTCTATTTCAAACGATGAGACAAATGTTTTCTAGTCCTTTCCATTTGGAACTGTAACTATTCCTAGCATGCTCAGAAATGATTCCTTTTCTGGTAACTCCTCCTTTCTTTCACAGAGGCTTTACTCAGGGACAGAATTGCAAGCCTCAGCTGGAAGGATATTGAAAACAGTAATTATGGGAAAGGGCAGTCATTTCTGAGCATGCTCAAAACTGTGTATGCAGAAGTAGGTTACGAAAGAGCACAAACAAGTAAAAACTAGGACTGTGTCAATCAGTTAACAAATTCTTACTTGAGTAATCATCTAAATTTATAACAATTACTAGTGTGAGCCTATGCATGTCTCCTCAGAAGTAAGCCCTCTTGAGTTCAGTGAGGTTTACTCCCAAGTAAGTGAGGATAGGATTACAGCCTAGTTGAGTCTCCATTGGATTAAATTTAAATAAATCTGCATATTGCCCTCACTTCAAGACAGGTGTGCTTTTTATATATTGAGGGAAGTATGAATTACTTCTAATTTCATGAACAAAATCTACCACTCATTGTTAGATGGAAAGGCCATCTTTAATATTTTCTGTACCTGTCACAGGAAGACACCAAATTCAAAATACCATCAAAATAAAAAGAAGCATGAAAGTGAGTCCTTCCAATCAATTAAATATATTGTTGGTTAATTCACCAGTTAAATTAATTGAAGTTGCCAACCCTTGTAAACATGCATACACAGCAATACAGTGAAAACCACAGGACACTTACCTGTTGTCGGATAAGTCATCAACAGCAGGAATGACAAGAAGTGAATTGCAAGCTTCCATGAGCAGGAGTGAACAGCTGTGTGAGCAAATAAGCATATGTAAGCTTTGAAGTTGAACATGCAACAATCTGTAGGTACAATCCCTATTGAAACTGGGAAGGGCATGAGGGCAGATTTTGTTGGTTCCTCTGTCATAAAAGCACTTACAGAGTAAACCTAGGATTGTCTATTCAGAAGTAAGTCCTACTGACTTCAGTGGGATTTACTCCTACATAATTGTGTAGAGGATTGCAACCTCAATGTGTCACTTAACAAATTACTTAGGGTGCAATCCTATACACCCTTAACCGGGAGAAAGGCCCAATGGGACTCTCTTCTGGGTAGACAGAATTGTGCTGTATGTCTCCTTTATATTACATTTCTCCACCTTCCTCACCTCCTAAATCTCTTTTCTTTCCCATTATACTGTTGGGGGGGGGGCATTTGCAGGGTGTATAAATAAATTATGAAAATCTTACCGCCTAAAGGTGAGACAACTGTCATGATCTTGCCTGTGGTGGCGAGTGTAAGAGTGACATACTAATATCTTTGTTCTTCTTGCTGTAGATTTTTCTAGTTAATGATTAATCGTGCACAGAAAATGAAACAAGGAAGGGGGACAAGAAGTGCATGTGCTATGCATTTATTACTCTGTGTGAACAGCTCTCTCATCCAGGATCCAGCATTGATTCACTACTTTGAAAGCCCTGCTCCGTCTGCGTTTCGTGGATTGTTGGGATTCCAATCCAATTTCGTGGATTGTCATCCGCCCACAGATGGATTCAAATATTTTTTTTCATAATGCAGAAAAATACGGAAATAGTTATGTAAATATTTACATAAGTATTTACGTAAGCGTCTACATAATTTACCTCAGTATGCAGCATTTAATGTATTATTCCCCATTCCATTCAATGTTTCGTCAGCAGAAACTTGGGTATTTTTCTAATGATTTGGGTATTTTTCTAATGATCTTAGAAATCCGAGCTCATTTTAATCTGTCTCGAATTTCTCCAGCATCCCTACCTCTGGAGCTATTCAAGTACTCAAGAGGGTTACGAGACATTATGCAGCTCTAGATTGTCCTTCTTGCAGTCTCACACCTAGAGATGAATGAATCCATCAATTTCTTTCCCTGCTCATTCATACTGTGTCGTCATCCAGGCTTGATTACTGTAATGCCCTCTTTGTGGGGGTACCTTTGATGACGGTTCAGAAAGTTTGTGCAGAATGCAGCTGCCTGCATAGTGGTGGGGGCTGTACGGTCTGATCATACTACACCAATGCACACCAGCCGCATTGATTGCCAGTGTGTTCCCAAGCCCAGTTTAAAGTGCTGATTTTAACCTTTAAAATTTTAAATGGCTTGAGCCCAACTTACTTGAAGGACCATCTTGTCCCATACCAGCCTGCCACGCTTTGAGGTCATCCACAGAGGCCCTTCTCATTTGCCCACTGCCAAGGGCAATTAGGTTGACGAGTACAAGGGAAAGGGCCTTTTCAGTGGTGGCCCCACCCCTCTGGAATCAGCTTCCATCAGTGGTTCATCAGGCCCTTTCTTTGCAAGTCCTCAGGAAGGCTCTGAAGAGCCACCTGTTTTCATTGAACTTCCCCCTAATCTGTGGGCTGCAGGTGTTATAACCTGTTTTTATAGTGTTTTATACTTTTTTGTTGTATATTTATTTATTGCTAATTTCAGTAATTTGTATACTTTTGTATGTTATTTTATCTTGCACACTGCATTGAGAGGATTCTACCCTTATAGACAGCCTAAAAATAATTTTAAATAAAATAAAATAAATAGAATTTCAGTTTCTCCTAGTTTCTAATTTTTCCAGTCTGAAGTTTTTTTCATCCTGACTTTCTATAATTTTTGTTAATGTTTTCGTGAAAAACTGTAAGCATTTTTGTGTGCATTTCTCCTAATTCATAGTTTTTATATGCAATTTTGCCTAACATACCTATTTTTGCAAGCAATTTTCATGAATATCCCCATATTTGTGCACACTTTCCTCAATACATAGATTTTTGCACATATACTTTGATTGGAGAACTCCACTGTGAATTCAGAGAACTGCAGTTTTTGAAGGCTGAGTTTTGATTCACATATTGGTTCAAAAGTGCCAAATTTGCATTAAAATGTGAACTGAATGAATCTCTCCCCCATCCCTACTCACAGTCCAGAGAGCTCTGTGTCTATGTGTACGCAGCTCCTGTCTGTACTTACCTCCAAAGGAAAGTAATGATTTCAACTCCCTTCAAAAGGAAGCGAGCAACTGAAGGGCGTTGTCCTGAGTGGCTGCCAAGAGCGGAGGCCATCTTGCAGCTGTTCAGGATTTTTCAGAACTTTTTATTTGAATATTGGCTAATATGAAATGTGAAATTCTAACTTGACACCATCTCGGGAGTACTTGAATACAAATGGAAGTGACATGAGATTTGTTCAAACTCGCATTCAGTAAAATACAATGACCATAAAATACAAGCAAGTTCTCAGGGTCACTAAAGCACAACATAGAAAACTGGCTTTCATATTTCATTGATCCTGGGTTGTTCAAAGGTTGAACTAGTTGATAACACCAGTTACCAAAAAATGAATGGAGCAATCCAGTTAAAAGGATGGGGGGCAAGGACTTGAGATATGTGAATGGCAGGAGGTTCATAGAAAGAATGTTCCCCATCCCTTCCTCCCACCTGTAGCACCTTTCACACACACCCTTCCCCACAAAGCCTCTCCAGAGGGTGGCGGTTTCCTGAACAAAGTGGGATGGGCATGGGATGTGGCATCGGAGGCTGCTGGCAGGGGAGTTGATTGGAACAATAAATAAATATATAAATTTCCTTCTGTAAACTTCCTTCTGTTCACTTATCTTAGGATCTGAGTGCGAGTTTGGGTGATTGATTCCCTCTCCACCAGCAGTCCCCCATTCAAAATTGTTCAGGAGTACCCCAACTCTCTAGATAAGGATTTCTGAGGGTACAGGCTGCTAGAGGTGGAGGAGGACACAGTGAGAATTGTTATTCATTCATTCATTCATTCATTCATTTCTATACTGCCCAATAGCCGAAGCTCTCTGGGCAGTTCACAAAAATTAAAACCAAAGAGCACATAGTAAAACAATATAAAATATATAAAACATTAAAACCACAGTATAACAATATAACCAGAATAAAACCTAGCAGCAATGCAGAGATTTAAAATACAGATTTAAAACAGCAAAGCTAAAAGTCTAGAAAGCTAAAATGCTAAAATGCCTGGGAAAATAAAAAGGTCTTCACCTGGCTCTGGAAGGAATACAATGTAGGTGCCAGGTGAACCTCACTAGGGAGCTCATTCACAGCTGGGGTGCCACAGCAGAAAAAGCCCTCCTCCTAGTAGCCACCCGCCTCACTTCCTTTGGCAGGGGCTCACGGAGAAGGGCCACTGAGGATGATCTTAAGGTCCAGGCAGGCACATATGGGAGGAGCTGATCCTTCAGTTAACCTGGCCCCAAGCCATTAAAGGCTTTGAACATTAATACCAGCACTTTGAATCGGGCCAAGAAATGGGCTCGTAGCCAGTGCAGCTGGAAAAGTACTGGCATAATATGAGCTCATTGGCCAGTCCCTGTTAGAAATCCTGCTGCCCTGTTTTGGACCAGCTGAAGTTTCTGGACTGTTTTCAAAGGCAGCCCCATGTATAATGCATTTCAGTAATCCAGATGAGAAGTTATCAGAGCATGGCTAACTGTAGCTAGGCTATTTCTGTCCAGATAAAGGTATAGTTGATAGACCAGCCTAAGCTGATAAAAAGTGCTCCGTGCCACTGAGTTCACCTGTGCCTCAAGTGACAGTTCTGGATCCAAGACCACCCCCAAACTACGAACCTGATCCTTTAGGGGGAGTGCAACCCCCTCCAGAACAGGTTGAATATCACCTAGCCGGGCAGACGAACCACCCACTAACAGTACCTCCGTCTTGTCTGGATTGAGTTTCAGTTTATTGGCCCTCATCCAGTCCATTACTGTGCCCAGGCACTGATTCAGAACAGCCACTGCCTCACCTAGGTTTAATGAGAAAGAGAGGTAGACCTGGGTGTCATCTGCATATTGGTGGCACCTCAGCCCACCCCTCCAGATAACCTCCCCCAGCAGTTTCATGTAGATGTTAAACAGCATAGGGGATAAAATAGAGCCCTGTGGAACCCCATGGCATAATTGACATGGCACAGAGCAGTAATCCCTCAGCACCACCTTCTGGAATCGGTCTTCCAAGCAGGAGTGGAACCAGTGCAGTTCAGTGCCTCCAACTCCCAACCCAGACAACCTATCCAGAAGGATACCATGGCCAATGGTATCGAAAACTGCTGACGCCATTTGCATCCCTGTTTTTTCACCCAATAGGCTACGTAAAGATTTACATAGCCTATCACGTCAAACAGCAGGGATGCAAATGGCGTAGCAGGCATCAGTCCAGTCCATCAGTCCAGTCCGATCCTCCATGGACTTCGGGGGGGGGGTCAATAGAATCCGGCCTCATTGGGGTCCATGGAGGATTTCTCCACCATCCCTAGAATTTACAACCTCCTGGACCCAGCCAGACATCCCCTCCTTATTTGATGTAATAAGCCATGAAGGGCAAAGGTCAAGCACACAAGTTGAGGTTCGCATCCTCAGGCCTCAATAACTGAAACTCATCCAATAAAACTGGACCAGACGGTGCTCTGAATGCCTCTACCAATGGAACTGCATTAATTGTGGTGTCCAATTCATGATGAATCTGAGTGACTTTATCTTCAAAGTGCCGGGCAAACTCATCACAGCATGCAACCAAGAGTTCCACAGTCTCTCTCCCTGGCCCAGAATGTAAGAGACCACGAACCACTCGGAAAAGCTCTACTGGATGACACTGAGAAGATGGAAAATAACTGTCTCTTTCCCACCCTCACTGCCCCAGAGTAGGCTCGATAATGAGCTCTAACCTGTGTTCAGTCAGATTCAGCACGGGTTTTCCTCCACCTGCGTTCTAGATGTCTCTCCTCTTGCTTCATTGCCCTGAGCTCGGGTGTATACCAAGGAGCTGTCTGGGCTCTGCTCAGAGGGAGAGGGCACTTGGGTGTGATTGTGTCAACTGCCCGAGTCATCTCTGAATTCCACAGAGCGACCTGGGCTTCAACAGGAGCACCAGCCATATCAGCAGAAAAATACTCCAGAGCCCTCTGGAATCCATCAGAATCCATAAGCCTCCGGGGGCGGACCATTTTAATAGGGGTGGACCATTTTAGTTCCATGAATTTCCTTCTGTTCAGATATCTAAGGATCCAAGCCACTGTATTTTAAAGAATATTTATAGGTGGCACGGGACACATCTGCCCCTCACCATAGACACTGGGCTGGTTTGCATAATCAAACGGTCCACCATTGATTATTTAAGCCATAGTAGGTTGTGGTGTGTCTGGGCAGCCATTTTGAATAGTCAATGCCTGGCTGCAGTTTGTCATGTCATGTGAACCCAGGGGTCGTGAGTAGGGATGTATGAATCCCTTACCTGGCTCCGTTCAGGGGCATCCGTGGTGGTGGGGAGGTGCTCCGTCCCTCCCCCTGGAATCCTCCCCGGCTGGCTTTGCTCTGCAGCAACTCCATGGAGCCGCTGGCTGGAGCCAGCCACAGCTGGACTTCTGGCTGCTGCCAGGCTGCTGCGGCCGCAAATGGCGGCCGCTACGTCGGCTGCCATTTGCGTCCCTGCCAAGCCGTGATTTACTTACGTATTTACTATGTAATATACATATGTAATATACATATACATAATATACATATGTATATACATATACTATGTATATATGTAAATACTTATGTATTTACCGCTACGCCATTTGCGTGGCTGCCTTTTGCCATGATAGGCTACGTAAATATTTACATAGCCTATAACGGCAAAGAGCAGGGGTGCACATGGCGTAGCGGCCGCCATTTGTGCCCCTGCTCTTTACCGTGATAGGCTACGTAAGTATTTACATAGTCTATCACGGCAAAAGGCAGCAACGCAAATGGCGGCCGCTACGACGGCTTCCATTGGCGGCTGCAGCAGCCTGGCAGCAGCCAGAAGACGAGCCAGAGCTACCGCCACCACATCCATCACCTCTGCATCCACCACCAGGTAAGCTCCATCCCGGGGGGATTCCACGGGGTGGTGGTGGGGGGATTGCTCTGTTCCGCCATGGACTCCGGGGGGCGGATTCTAAAGAATCACTGGAGTCCGTGGCAGAATTCTCCAACATCCCTAGTCATGGGTTATGTGAGGGTTCAACAAACCTCACATTACCCACAGTCCACTGTTGTGTTAGGCAAGGGTTTTTAATCCTCACATAGCCCACGGTCCCTGGGTTCACACGACATGACAAGCTGTGGCCAGGTGTTGAATATGCAAATCCCACCAGGCATGCACCAGAGCTAGGAATGGACAGACTCAGAGGACCCTACCCCTGGAGGGCTCAGGGAGCTGTCTGGGAACGCACTGCAGCTGCCTGCTCCTCCATGCGAGCCGCCATCTTTTACACAAGATGGGGCTCTATATTTTGTATATTTACTGTTGTGCACAACAGTGGCCATGAAAGGCCATTTCCACAACATTAGAGGCCTGGCCGCTCACATGGCTTGACGGGCAGGGGCGGCAGTTCACCAAGCTGGATTAGGGGTGGGGTAAGCCGGGGGATGGAGTCTGACAGACTCATGGACCCAGTTGGGCACCCACACCATCTCTAACTAGAGCTCACCATGGCTTAAACAACCCACTGTGAGCTGTTTGGATCATGTGAATCAGGTCACTGAGGTGATGAGATGCAGCAAGGGCAGGATAATCATCAATTTCAGTTCTGTCCCAGAATGAATCCTCTTTATTTTCTTCCAAATAGTTGTATGGTTGCCATTAATTTCTATTGGAAAATTAAAGCTGCACTTAACACAGAGTTTGGAGTGAAGCCTGCCAACCATCTGTGACACTGAATAGTCCAACCTCCACCATCAGGAATCCTGTGAAGGTGGGGGTGCACATAGAAACATCCCCCCACACACACACACACACACCCGTCTCCTAACCATAGTCCATAGTGTATGGGGGGCTGCCTTCTTCACTCTTAATTTAAAAAAAAAACACCCCTGTATAGGAACATAGGAAGCTGCTGTATATCAGGTCAGAATATTTGTCCATATTCGCCAATATGGTCTTCTATGACTGGCAGTCCTCTCCAGGACTTAACTCCTCTCCAGGGATGCAAGGTTTTTTACATCACCTTTTACATCACCTGCTACCTAATCCTTTTAATGGGCGATTCCAGGGATTGAACCTGAGATTTTTGGCTTGCAAAACATGAGCTCTACTATCATGAAGGACAAAGGGTTTTATTTTATATTATTAGTCTGACAGTGTCTTTTGTAATTTCTTGGCTGTGGTAAACCAGGGTAAAGAAGGAAGGAACATATATAAGGTGGAGGAGGGGGAGTAGGCAAGAAGTTAAAACATTATCAACCAATCCAAAGCATGCCTGTCTATTTCCCCTGTGATTCCAGACCAAAGTCTCCATTTTTCGGGTGGCCTTTTCCTATAAAGGTAACAGCAAGGCCACAAACACCTGGCTGTGGCAGTAAGAAGCAGGAAAGACTTAACTAGAGTCAAACATGTTTTCTTGAGAAATCCCACAGATAATTCACAACTGCAAATAAGTGATTCCTTCCCTTATAATTATAAAAAAATACTGTGATTAATTGTATTGCCCATCAAAGTCCCAGTGGACTTCCAATGGTCACAAGCACAACTCATAACTAAAACCGTGGAAAGAGGCTATAAAGTATCAGTTCTATTCAGAGGTCAGTCTAGGAACAGCCAGGAGTCAATCAATTTGATCTAAGACATATTTTGTTATCTGGGTCTCCAGGGGCAGCCATGGAGACTCTAATGATAAAATGGAAATGGGAAAATCTCTGTCAAGGGGGCAGATTTGCCCTTAAAATGATGACACTGGTGCTGCTTCCTCATGCTGTATGCAAGGTTCATGCTGTTAAATGCGCCATCAGTGAGACCATTCCAATTCTTCACAGGTATTATCAGCCAGGTGACTTCCTCATTGGTGGCATTGCTTCTCAGATCTTCATGCCTTCTGAAAAAAGATCATTCTGTGAACATCCCATTCAGGCACTGATTAAAGAGCCCATGTAAGGAAATTTGTTGGTGTGACATTTGCTTTTGCATAAGACATAAACTGGTCTGGATAATATTTGCAGCCTGGACAATTCTACGGTTGTCCAGGCTGCAAATGTTATACAGTTTTAGAAGCATGGTTTGCACAGATAGACCTTCAGCTATGTTCTAATCCACCATACTCGTTCCCCTTCCACTGTGTGGTGCTAATGGAGCCCAGAGGAAGCTGTTACTCTTTTCTGACTAGCTCCAAGCAAGCAATAAAACTATACTTGTCAGGCACGGATATGCACAGGAACAGTTGCTGGTGATGGGTATGGCACAGAGATCTCATGCCGGCACTGGCCTTGTAGGTGCTCAATCAGTACATTAACTTAGTGGATTGGGGACTAGGGACAATTAAGGGGGAAGAACAAGGAATATTATCACAAGATTGCCATTTTTTTCTGTAAAATACTGCAGCTGAACTTTTATTTTTTAATGCAGAATTCTACACATTTTTTATTTTCAGATTTTTGCGCACATTCAGTTAATAATAAAGAGCTATACTGAAGAATAAGAAAAGCTTGTTGGAATGTGGAAGGAAATCAGGTCAAACGTACATTTATTCTCATGCTAGAACTAGATAAAAACATAAAGAGCCCCCCGCCCCACCACCAACCTTTTCACAGAAATTTGTGCCCCCTGGCATGCAAGCATGGGCTTGCCCATGGATAGAGGGGCTTTCTTTTTAATATTCTGAGTGGCAGCCCTGATCTATCAAGGGCACATCTTAGGCTTCTTTGAAAGTGTGTGTGTGTGTGTGTGTGTGTGTGTGTGTGTGTGTGATATTTGTCAATCTGTTAAAGGTGCTTTCTGATGCAAATCAGGAGAACAGAAAAAAAATCTTCTGCAGGACAACAGAAAGAGCATTTTTGGCTACAGATCTTTCTGCATACTTCCCTAAATTCTGATGGTTGTATTGCCCATTATAATACATCCCTTTTTTAAAGAAGGTTGCTGCCCCTAGCTCAGTCATAGAGTACATCCTTTGCATGCAAAAGCTCCCAAGTAGGGTTGGGAAAGCTTCCTGGCTGAGATCCCAGAGAGCTGTTGCTAATCAGTTCTGAGCTGGATGGACCAATGATCTGACTCGAAGTAAGGCAACTTCCTGTATTGCTGTAAATAAATCTCCAATGGAAAAGGTGTCACATTCTGAAGTAATATACTTCAGATATATTACTCCATGAAGGGGCAACATGAGTATAAAGGGGCCATATATTTTATTTAAACATATGTATTTACTTATTTAAAATATTGAAATACTGTCCTTCATCCTACCAGATTTCAGCGTGGTGTACAGCAGCATAACGTAAGGCCCTATTCAGACATTACTCCATGAAGGGGCAGAGCACAAATGCACCATGGGGCTCTGCTTCCGCCCTGCGTCCATTGTCATGCAGTTCCTTTCGGCTTCCCATGTGTCCACGGAAAACAGCTTCAGCAGGGAGACTGCAGTACTTGAGCCTTGATTGCATGGGGGTTTGGGTCATGCAGGGAATCTATACAAGTACACCAGGCTCCCTGCTGCTGACACTCCGCTCCCAAGAGGTGGGAGCTGGAAGGATCGGTGCTGTAATGGAGGCAGCCCCCTTGTACTCATGTTGCCCCTTCACATGAGCAACAACTGAATAGGGCCTTGCTTTATGCTGGTTCCTCCTGTGCAAGCACCGAGTCATTGCTGACCCCTAGAGGGACGCCGCTTGCGCTGGCGTTTTCGCGGCAGACTGTAGCGGGGTGGTTTGCCATGGCCTTCCCCAGTCGTGACTGCCTTTCCCCCAGCAAGCTGGGTACTCATTTACTGACCTCGGGAGGGTGGAAGGCTGAGTCGACCTGAGCCGGCTACCCGAGACCCGGCTTCCGCTGGGATCAAACTCAGGTCGTGGGGAGAGTTTCGGTTGCAATACTGCCGCCTACTCTGCGCCACACGAGGCTCTTAAATCTTGTAGGATGAAGGATGGTTATTCAAATATTATAAATGAATGCATAAATAAATAAATAAAAATGTTTACCAACTTAAATATGTAAATATATTTAAATGTGTAAATATTAGAGGAAGGAATCCTGTGTCCCCTAGACAGTGTCTTGGGAACATAGGATTGTTCGGTTTCCTGGATCTGAACTCAGAGCCAGGAAACCGCACTCCCCATCCCCTCCCCTGCCATTGCCAGGGTGGAGAGAACCACACCGGCTACCTTTCCACACTGGGTAAATGGAACACAGAGATGGGGGAAAGGGGTCATTCCTGGGGGTGGGGAGGGGAGGAGACCAGGGCAGTTGGCTTATGCCTTTTCCTATCACCACCCCAGACTCTTTCCCTCCCTCTCTCCCAAGCCTCCACTACATGGGCAAAATTGCCAGTCTAGCTTAAATGCAATGCAGGAGGCACAAGGCACCTCTACTCTGCATTGGTTACATGTAAGCCTCCAAGTTCAGAGGCTTATGTGTACTCAGGACGGAACCCATAGGATCATGCCCTAGGTATTTTAGATGATCACATGTTTAATTAGTAAACATGCTTGCTGGAGCACAAAACAGTGGCAATAACTGTGCAAAGTGCAAAATATCCCTGTAACAGGCTATGTCACTGTCACTGTAGTTTTCTGACTAAGCATTACCAGCATGTCTTGGCCTTGGCATTTGCTGTAAAGGAAATCAATGAAAACCCCCAGATCTTACTGAACGTCACCCTGGGATTCCACATCTATGAGAGCTATTTCAACGCAATGTGGACCTATCATGCGACTATGGAACTTCTTTCTTCAGGGGACAGATTTAACCCGAACTACAAATGTGACGTCCAAAGCAACCTGGTAGCTGTTGTCGGGGGACTGAGCTCAGAAACGTCTCTCCACATTGCAACCATCCTAGGCATCTACAAGATTCCACAGGTAAGAGGATAGGTTTGTCGAGAATAGAAATTTGTGTGTGGGGGGGTCACTGCTATTTGCCCCCTAAGTTGTTGTTTCCAGTAACCAGAACCGGGCGGGGGGGGGGAGGCAAAGCATCCAGGGAGGAGGTGATTTTTCAGTTGGAAAGTGCTTCTAGGACCCCAATCTCAATGGGGAGCATTTTCTGGATTGAACCTCACAGCTACTTTTTCTTAAACTAGAGGTGGCCAGTTTAAGCATGCTGTTGTAACACTGTGAATAATGTCACATGTAGTTTAGCCCTGAGATAGGTTGTTTTCATTTGTTTATGGAGCTGATTATCTCTCACCAACCAATCTGGATAATCTTATAATCTCAAGCACTAATACTCCTGGAATTCATCATTACCAGTTTGGAACAGCTAACACTCAGATGTATTATGGATCGAGCAGCATTTTTTCTCCAGCTCAGAATGTAAAACAAGAGTCTGTGCACATACCTACAAATCTGTGTGCAGGCTGCTTTCTAGGCATGTATGCAAGCATGTTCAATGCTGGTGAACCTTTTACTGCTTGCCTGTGCAAACCGTGCACAGTGGAGAGAGGTTACATTCATGGAATGTAACTTCCCTGTGTTCCCTTTCCTCTGCACCCCCCTGTGCAGGGTAATTGGCAGAAATCACTCCTCCTTTTTGAAGCCAGAAGAGCAACATAGGATCCAAACCAATGTCTTTTCCACCTTTTAGTTTAAGCCTCCCTTCCCCCAATTCCTGGACACTAATCATAGTACACATTGTGCTATAAGTAGGGATGGTGACAGCATCCAGTTGGGGCTTGAAGCCTGGCAACTTCTCACTGGCTTGATCTCCCAGACACTAATCTGTGGATCCCTGTGCTTACCTGACTTGGCCCACTCCCTCACCGAGCCATGACTTTGTGTAAAAATGATGGCTCGGCCTTTTTTTCTTAATTAACCATTTATGCAAATGGTGGATGTAAAGGTGCCATTCATGTAATATTACAGGCATAGATAGACCATTTATGCCTGTAATGCTGCATCAATGGCCCTTTATGGCCATCATTTGTGTAAATGGTTATTTATGATAAAGACCCAGCTGCCATTTTTCCGCAAAATCGTGGCTCGGTGAGGGAGTGGGTGGGCACTCGCTGCTCACTGGGTGCCCAGGGACTGCCCAGTAGCTTGCCGTGTGTGACGAGCAGGGTCAGGCGGCCAGCGGGGGTCCGGCAAGCACTGCAAGGCATGGGATGGGGTGAGTTCACCCATCCCTAGCTATAGAAACCTGCAAAAGAGCATTTGTTAAGGCTGCAAGGAATGGTGAACTCTCAAAGTAAAGAGATCAAGGAAGCTCCCACACATCAAGACCAAGGAATGTGTATAATCTCCTGTGGTTGTCTCCCCATAACTTGATTGCTTAACACAATTCTTACTGAGGCAAGCAAAGAAAGTGGCACATCACACATTCTTTTAACTGTTTTGCCCTGTTTTGGCTTGTTTGGGAGCAGAGCTCAGGCAGCTGCCACCACTATAAACAATATTTTAATGGAATTCTTCTGTGGTGGGGCGGGGGGGGGGGAGAAAAAGAACTGCTGATACCTAGGTTGTGTTCTTTAAGCACAACCTGAGAATGGTTCCCCCCCCCTTAAAAAATCACATTCCCCCATTTGAGCAGGCTATTAGGCCATATAAAAATGAAATAAATAAATAAGTAAAATGCTGTTTCCATTTGGGCAAAGGGGTGATTTCAATGGGAGAGGTTGAGACCTGATAACAATACAGCCACACACACAATTGACATTCGTAAAATTGTTCCATTTCCCTCCCCCTCTTTGTATGTCTCCACTTTTCCCTTTCTATTTAGCTCATGTATGGCTCTACTTCAAAGAGGAGCGATACAACCCAAATCTTTCCTTCCTTCCGGATGGTCCCAGAAGAAACCCATCAGTATATGGGGATTCTCAAATTACTTCTGCATTTCAAGTGGATATGGATTGGGATACTTGCAATGGATGACGACAGTGGAGAAAAGTTTGTACAGACCGCACTTCCCATATTTTTCCAGAGGGGTATCTGTTTTGACTTCATACAGAAAACCCCCATATTCAATTTTTTCACTGACTTTTATAATATGATGATAAGGATTCAGGAAATATATGAAATTTTCATGAATAGAAAAGCCAGTGCATTGGTGTTTTATGGAGACATCCAGACAATGCTCATCTTAGGAACATTACTATGTGTACCTGAAACAACAATTAATTCAAAAGGTAAAGTGTGGATAATGTCAGCCCAGATGGACATTGCAATATTGGGCTTCCAATGGACTTGGGGTGTACAGATGTTTCATGGTGCTATATCCTTAACAAGTCACTCAAATGAAGTATTGGGATTTCAAAAATTTCTTCAGACAAGAAAACCTTCTGGGACCAAAGAAGATGATTTTATCAAGGACTTCTGGCAGCAGGCATTCAATTGTAAATTGCCAAATTCCATTGTGGATGAAATGATAGGCAAAACCTGCACTGGAGAAGAAAAGCTGGAGAGCCTTCCTGGAACATTTTTTGAAATGACCATGACTGGACACAGCTACGGCATTTATAATGCTGTCTATGCTGTGGCACATGCTTTGCAGACCATACATTCATCCAAATCTAGACATACAGTAATACTGGATAAAGGGATACTTCAGAATCAACAGTTGTGGCAGGTAATAACTTGAACAAATTAATGTGGAAGATCATCATATCTACAGCTGTAAACAGAATCTGTGCAGAATATTGTCTCACCTCAAACAGTTCATGCACTCAACTACTCAACATCCCTCCTCTTCCTATTAGCTGAATGATTATACAATCATTCATAAAAAGCAAAGCTGAGTTGGTATTTAAGAACAATTCTTAATTGGAGGGGGGGGGAAATGGGATCAAAATGTCCCCAAAATTGTGAAAGCTTTCCAGTTCTCTTAGGGATGCATGAATCAGTCTATGTCAGTCCATGTCAGTTTTACATGTATTTAGCCATAAGTCCATTCCATCCTATTTCCACATCATTCTGACATATAAAAAAAATATCTCCCCAAACTTTATTTTTGTACACAATTTCCCCTAATATGCACAGTTTTGTACACGTTTTTTGAGTTGAGAACTGCATCACAAGATTCAGAGAAGTGTGGGATCGGAAAGGTAACTGTGTTCCAATCTGCATACATAATGATGGGGAGAGGAGCATGCAAATCAAGTCAATTTGTTTAAAGATGTGGACCAAACAAAATTCTTCACTATCCCTAGGTGGTTCTAGGTGCTGTGAAGGTTTGAGATTGCACCTAAGACTTCTCCAAATGTATCCAGATAAATGGGAGTTAAAATGGCAAATGTAGTTGAGTGTAAGTCTAAAGTGATGCATGCTGGGTCATCCAATGAAGCTGAATGGTGGGAGATTCAGGACAGACTCATAGTGTATAGTTAAATTATAGAATACACTTCCTCAGGGTATGGTGATGGCCTGCTCCATCCCTTCCACCAACAGCCAAAGATTTCCACTGGGGTGTGGAAATGCATGAATGGATGGCTAAATCATCAAGCTCACTGGGTGACTTTGAGCCTCATCTCCCGGGGGGGGGGGACATTAGTGAAAAAGAAGGACAAAAACTGACTCCCCCTTCCTTAATTACAATGAACTATATCCTGGGCAGATATTATAATTGCATATCTTAGTGCCAAAGATTCAATGCCTCTTGCAGAATGGTTGTAACTTCTTCTGTTCCCTTTTCAATGTAGCTGTACCATGTTCTGATCAGTGTTGCATTTAATAACACTGCGGGGGAAAAAGTTTCCTTTGACCAAAATGGGGAATCCGGAGCTGGATTTGATATTGTAAACTGGGTCTTTTCCCCAAACCAATCCTTCCATAAAGTGAAAGTTGGCAAGATGGATCTCCAGGCTCCTCCAGACCAAGCTCTCCCCATTAATGAAGAGGCCATCACATGGCCCAGCTGGTTTAACCAGGTAGGATTACACTGTAGGATGTTAGGAGAGGCTATATTTATTCCAAAATGCATATATCAATATGCCATATCACCATCTTCCCCAGTTGAATTTATGTCTGCCTTTCCTGGAGGCAACTGAACTGGTCCCCCTCTTAACGCTCCTCAAGACTCAACGCTAACACAGCATTGTTGCTCTAACCTTACTGCCTTCAGTAGAACTTAAGGAGTCTTCCCAGCTCCTATCAAGTTGTGACTGAAGGGCTGTTCAACAGGCTGCTGCTAGGGATGTCAGAGAATTCCACCACGGATCTCGGTGAGGCCAAATGCCAGCGCATTCGGCCCCCTGAAATCCATGGTGGAACGAAGCCCCCTGCCCCCCCACCCCACGAAAGGTGCACGAAACGGAGCACTTACCTGCTGCCATTAGCGCTGCTTTGAGAATGGCACCATTCGCTTCTTCATTATAGCTGTGATAGGCTACGTAAATAATTATGTAGCCTAACACGGCTTACGCAGGGATGCCATTTGCGTCCCTGTGGAGGCCGTGATGGGCTACATAAGTATTTACATAGCCTATCACGGCAAAAAAAACAAAAACAAAACAGCGAACGCAAATGGCGGCAGCTACAGCGGCCATTTGCGTTCCTTTTTTTTTTTTTTTGCTGTTTTAGCCTACATAAATATTTATGTAGGCTATTACGGGGGGGGGGGGAATGCAAATGGTGGCCACTATGCCATTTGCATTCTTTATTTCTTTATTAAATTTATTAATCGCCCATCTGGCTGGTCACCCAGCCACTCTGGGCGATGTACAACACACCATAAAACAATTTAAAACAATAAAATTCTACCATAAATTTTTTTAAAAAAATACCCTAACCCACCCCAAATGCCTGCCTGAACAACCATGTTTTTAATGCACGACGGAAGCTCATTAAAGAGGGGGCATGACGGAGTTCCCTAGGGAGGGAGTTTTCTTTTTTCTTTTGCCCTAATAGCCTACATAAATATTTACGTAGGCTAAAAAGGCAAAAAAAAAGAGAGCCAAAATGGCGGCCGCCGTAGCCACCGCCATTTGCATTCGCTGGTGTTTTTTTTGGCTGTGATAGGCTACGTAAATATTTACACAACCTATCACGGCAAAATACAGGGACACAAATGGCGGCCGATTAAATGAATTGGAAGGTTTATGGGCATTTTGATGTAAGGATGGCGTGTAGGGATGGCGGAGAATTCCACCCTGGACTCCAGTGAGTCTGTGGCGGAACGGAGCAATCCCCCCCGCCACCCCGCAAAGCCTGTGCAGACCGGATCCTACCTGCCTCCGGTGGGTCTGGATCTGGCTGCTGCTGTCCTTTGTCCAGTCTGCAGTCGCGAATGGCGTCCTAGGGATGTCAAAGAATTCCGCAACAGATCTCGGTGAGGCCGAATGCCAGTGCATTCGGCCCCCAGAAAACCATCGCGGAACGAAGCCCCCGCCCCGCCACCCCACGAAAGGCACGCGAAATGGAGCACTTACCTGCTCCCGTCCGCGCTGCTGTGCGAATGGCAGCCGTCCTGCGGCCACCATTCACTTGCTCCTCTTCAGTCGTGATAGGCTACATAAATACTTACATAGTCTATCACGGCTAATGCAGGGACACCATTTGCATCCCTGTGGAGGCCTTGATAGGCTACGTAAGTATTTACGTACCCTATCACGGTGGGAGGGGGGGGAACCCCAGCCTACGCAAATGGCGGCGTCTACCGCCATTTGTGTACGCTGGGGGGGTTTCCCCCTGCTGTGATAGGCTACGTAAGTATTTATGTAGCCTATCACGGCGGGGGGGGGAAAACCCAGCGTACGCGAATGGCGGCGGCTACCGCCATTTGCGTACGCTGAGGATTCCCGCCTGCCGTGATAGGCTACATAAATTTTTACATAGCCTATCATGGCGAAAGAAAGGGACGCAAATGACGGCGGCTACGACAGCCACCATTTGCATCCCTGCAGGGCTGCCCAGCGGCCGGATGTCCGGCTGCAGGTGGCCAGAGCCGGCCGGCGGCTCTGCGGCCTGGCTGCGGAGCAGATCTGGCCAGCCAGGATTCCGGGGGGAGGCACGGAGCACCTCCCCCCCATCAAGGATTCCGGGAGGAGGCACAGCGTGCCTCCCCCCCCCCCCAGCAGAATCCGGCGGAGCCAGGTAGATGGGGTTTCATACACCCCTACGTCCTGCGTAATGGATGCCATTTGCGTCCCTGCTCTTTGCCGTGGTAGGCTATGTGAATATTTACTTCTGTCTGCTGCTGGGCTGCAGCTGCAAATGGCAGCCAACGTAGAGGCCACCATTTGCATCCCTGCGGGTAGCCGTAATAGGCTACATAAATATTTACGTAGCCTATCACGGCTACCCACAGGGACGCAAATGGCAGCCACTACGTTGGCTGCCATTTGCAGCTGCAGCCCAGCAGCGGACAGAAGTCTGGCTGTGGATAGGCCTGGCTGATGGCTCCATGGCCTTGCCACAGAGCAGAGCTGGCCGGGGAGGATTCCAGGGGGGAGGAACAGATCGCCTCCCCCCCAGCGGACTCCCCACTGACGCAAGTAAGTGGGGTTTCATACACCCCTAGAAAAATGTAATTCATCTACTACATAGGAAGTATAAGTAATTATTTTTTATCAAGCTCCAGAGTTCAAGGTAGGTAATGGATTAAATCTCAAGCCATAGTCTTTTTGCCATAGGAAAAACAGTGGGCAAAGTATTACTGTGCTCATGATGCTGATCAAGTATAAAAAAGTAGAGTCAACCAGGAGTATATCAAGCGGCCTCTAGAATATCATACATACCATTATTCCATGTCCAAAGCTCATTTCCTTAACCAATAATACATAAATTACAAAAATTGTGTTTCCCGTAAAGTAAGGAATCTATTCTTTTGTTATTGGATAGGTGCTGCCCCTTTCTGTGTGCAACAACAATTGTCATCCTGGTAACAGTAGGCAAAAGAAGGAGGGGGAGCCATTTTGTTGTTATGATTGCATTCCATGTCCAGAAGGGAAGATTAACAACCACATGGGTAAGAGATGCCATTTGCAGAACATCCAAAATATGTAGGGAGAAGAAAGTTCTTGAAGTAGACTTACTATGCAATCTTATGCATGTCTACTCAGATGTAAGCGTCATTGAGCTCAATGGAACTTACTCCCAGGTAGGTCTGAATAGGATTCTAGCCTCAGTCTGACAACCGAGATTTGTGGTTTATTATTTATTTATTTATTTATTTCTACACCACCCAATAGCTGAAGTTCACTGGGTGGTTCACAAAAATTAAAACCACAAAGTACAGCATAAACCAATATAAAATATGAAAGCTTAAAACTACAATATAAAAGTACAACCAGAATAAAACCGAGCAGCAATGCAGAGATTCAAAATACAGATTTAAAACAGCAGCTCTAAAAGACTAGAGTGCTAAAATGCTGGAAAAATAAAAAGGTCTTCACTTGGAGCCAAAAGGAGTACAATGCAGACACCAGGAGAACCTCTCTAGGGAGCCCAATCCACAGCCGGGGTGTCACAGCAGAAAAGGCCCTCTTCCTGGTAGCCACCATGGCTGGCAGTTCGATATAAAGCACAAATCCATATATTACATGCAATTATTGTGATATCCTTTCAGTGGCTGAGTTTTCCACATGTGGTATGTGTGTATTATGTCTAAATGGGATCACCTCTTGATGATACCACCTACAGAGTAACTTTATAGAGCAGAGGACACAGAAAGAGGGCATAGAAAGAGGAAAGATCTCACAGATCTCTGATCGGATGTAAGGGCAGAGGCCAGATGACAGATGAGGACCTCACAGATGCCATATCTGGTCCATGGACTAGAGTTCCTTCATTCCTGAGGTAGCGAGTCACCAATTATTCATTTCCTCAGGCAACCACCATCTCCTGAATATTGGATTAAGAGATAGTTTCAGCTTGGTGAGCCCTTCAAACAGTTCTGACCCCTGGCAGATATTCAGGTTTGAAGGGACTAGGTATAACTGTAAGGACCCCCAAAATGTTATATTACTTAAAGGCTTTCCCAATTTTCTAGAAAGAGGGTATTTGGTGACCTTAAAAAAATGAATAATTACACCTTTTCTTTTTCAGACATGGTTGACTGTATTAAATGCCCAGAAGACCATTATGCAAGCAAAGAACATGATTCATGCATCCCCAAGGTTGTAAGCTTCTTGTCTTATGAAGAACCTTTAGGATTCAGTTTAGCCATTTTTGCTCTTTCCTTTTCTTTTATAACAGCTTTGGTGCTAGGAACATTTGTTAAGCATCACAACACACCCATAGTCAAGGCCAACAACCAGAACCTCACTTACACTCTTCTCATCTCCCTTTTGCTCTGCTTTCTTTGCACTTTACTATTCATCATCCCACCTCGGAAGGTCGCATGCCTCCTCCGACAAACTTCTTTTGGCATCATCTTCTCACTGGCCATTTCCTGTGTGTTGGCAAAAACCATCACAGTGGTTCTGGCTTTCATGGCCACCAAACCAGGAGCCAGGGTGAGAAAATGGGTGGGGAAAAATCTGGGCAATACCATAGTTTTTTCTTGTTCTTTTATCCAAGCAGGAATCTGTACTGTGTGGCTATCAATCTCTCCCCCATTTCAAGATATTGACATACACTCACTGACTGAAGAAATCATACTGGAATGTAATGAAGGGTCAGCCAGTTTATTTTACTGTGTTCTGGGTTATTTGGGTTTCCTGGCCATTATCAGTTTAGTTGTGGCTTTCCTAGCTAGGACATTACCAGACAGTTTCAATGAAGCCAAGTTTATCACTTTCAGCATGTTGGTGTTTTGCAGTGTTTGGTTGTCCTTCATTCCCTCTTACGTGAGCACCAAGGGAAAATACATGGTGGCTGTGGAGATCTTCTCTATTTTAGCTTCCAGTGCTGGGCTTTTGGGTTGCATCTTTTTGCCCAAATGCTACATTATTGTAGCATGGCCTGAGCTAAACAATAGGGAACAGCTAATGAGGAGAAAGAGTGAAAAGAAAGAAAGTGTCTAGGTCTTTTGCTTTAGACTGCAATCTAAAGGGGTGAACATCGTGGCTACTTCTGATATAGATCCACAGTGCCCCCAAAGCATCTGGTCAGTTGGCTGGACAACCTGAAAAGCTTTATCTAGCCTTATCTCACTTCTTAGCCCTCCAAAATGTGAACAAAAACTCAGGAAGCACAAAGGTGTTGTACAACGGGGAATCCATACAGCACTAGCAGTGGAACTGATACACATGCTTTGTTTCATTGTTCTGTTGCATATCATGTCTCAAAGAGAATAAAATGTTGTGGCGGTAATTCTGAATCTTGTTGCTGTTGTTTCTATTTGACTAAATGTAAAAAGACATCTCAAATTATCTCAAATGTCTATGATTAACCGTTCCTCTTTTCAAAGCCAACATGGATTTTCAGATGATCTGAATATGATAACATAACCAACTCTTTAAAAATGTATATAAAATCCTTGTAACAAGAAGATAAAGGGTTGAGGAGTATAAAGAGATAGACCGGCATTAATGCTCTCTTTTGTTATTTTTCTATTTATAAGCCAATTAACATTAGAAATTTATCAGGAGGGTACCACTGAAAACAGAAAGATGCAATGAGCCTGCAAACTAGGTGATATTGACTGAGGTGGAAATTGTGGATTCTGGGCTGAGAGAAAAAAGGAGAAAAATGTTTTTCCTCAAGATGGCCAAGTTCAGTCTATTATTGCTACTAATTGTGCAACATGAATAATCCCCCTTCCAGATCCCACAGGAGTGATCAGCCATAAGATGGTGGTGAAATTGTGTATGGAGCTATTGTTTTCAGTGCATATACTCCAGGTATAACTATGTCTGGATCCAACCCTAACATAGGAGGGGCTGTTCTCCCATGCTGGGTGCTGCAATGAGACTCCTCCAGCCCAGGCAGATCAAATGGAGCCAAATGAAATTCTGTGAATCCATTAAAATCTAATTGTTGTTAAGGGGTACCAAGACACTGGGGTGGATATTATCACTATAAATCAACATCTGGTTCACTGAGAACATGTCCTACAGGGACAAACCTTTTCTGGGACTCCTTACAATTATCCTAACACTGAGTCCCCTTAGCACAGCTGCCAGTAGAGTGTCATGGGTGGCAGGGAGAGTTAGCCATGATTTCTTGTGAGCACACTCCCTGCAGAGTGCTAATTGGCAATGGTTTTGGTTACAGAGTGGCTAAGATGAACATGATTACTTGCAGCCAAACTGTAAAACAGCCAGCTAAACAGAAGAACTTTTTTTATTTTACAACAGGTAGCAGTTCCCTTTAGAGGAGCCTGCCATACATTTGTTGGCCTTAGAGAAACCAAGCTGCTCTGGGAGGTGGGGGGAGTAGAGGAACCAAAGAGACTTTGAGTGTTGCAGAGGCACAACAAAGAGACTCTACTTTAAAAACTTGCCGAGATGAAGCAACAAATAGTCTAAAGCCTGTGTCCCATTATACGGCTTGGGGAGGTCATCTAGGATTTAAGAGGACCCAGTGTACAGTTACCAAGTGCTTTTACTGGCCTCTAGTGGCAAAAGCAGTGAAGGACTTTGGTAACTCCTGTGGAACTTATCAGAAATCTGTGTTTCCAAGAGATCAGCCAAAAGCTCCCCTGCAGACACTGCCTGTGGCTGAGACTCCCATTGAAAGAGTGGGCACTGATATTATGGGCCCCTTTTCTCCAACTACTAAAATGGGCATGGTCTATTCTGATGGTTGTTGATTTTGCTACCAGATATGCCAAGGCTATCCCTTTGGCATCCGTTACTGCTACTCATTTAGCTAAAGCCCTTTTGTGTATTTACTCTTGATTAAGCATTCCCAAGGCCCTGTTGTCCGACAGGGTTTGTGTCCGAACTGCTTCGAAAAATGTAGGAGGGCACCAGAGTGGAACATCTTGCATCTATCCTATATCACCATGAAACCAATAGTTTGGTGGAACGTTTCAGTCAGACCTTGGGAAAAATGGTTAAAGCCTATGTGGTTAATCATCCTGCTGATTGGGATCAACCCCTACCATATTTATTGTTTGCTTATCATGATGCCCCAGAAAAGAGTCTTGGTTTCTCCCAGAATGAACTGATGTTTGGGAGGGAGATCCATAGCCCTTTGGCTCTGTCTAAGGCAGAATAGGAGGGAAAGCTGAATTGTTCTCCAAACTCAGTTGTGACTTTTATGCAAAAACTACAAAATACTTTGAGAGATGTCCAAGAAGTAGCCAGAAACAATTTGCTATGAGCTCAATGTTGCCAAAAGGTTTCGAATGGCACTAAAGCTAAATTGAGATTTTTCCAACCAGGAAATAATGTACTGCATTTGAAGTCAATTAAGCCAGACTAGTTTAGCAGTCCTTGATGTGGGAGGGCCCCCTTGTGGTGAATCAAAGGTAGGGCAAGGTTAACTATTTGCTGGACTTTCCCAATTCTGCTAGAAAGCCTAAGGTTTCCCATGTTAATATGAAGCCTTATGTAAACTGTAGTAACATGGTGTTTCTATATTCTGCTGATAAGGAAGACATAGGCCAAATCGGGGGGGGGGGAGATAGGTTTTCCTTCCCCCTAGTTTAATTGTTTAGCAGCAGGCTCAGCTGCAAGAGGTATTGTTGGATGATCAGTCTATGTTTTCTAGTGCCCCTGGCTGAACCTCTCTGGCTCAGCACTCCATTCTTCTTGTGACTATTGGCCTATTCAATCCCTGCCTTATGGGAAAGCATGCTGAAGACATTGCTCAAGAAATTCAGCGTATGTTAGACTTGGGGGTTATCCAGCCTTCTCAGACACCCTGGTCCTCCCTGGTGGTGTTGGTAGCCAAAAAAGATGAGGCATTAGATTCTGTGCTGATTATTGCCATTTGAATCAGAGAACACAACCAGGTGCATATCCTATGCCCAAAGGGACCATCTGAATAACCAGCTGGGCAGTGCCAAGTATATTACTACTATATATCTGACTGAGAGATATTGGCAAGTACCTTTAGATGATGATGCAGCCCTTAAGTATGTATTAAGTATGTGTTTGGAACACCTGGAGCTGTTCCAAATTACTGTTCTCCCATTTGGACTCTGTAATGGCCATGGAACCTTCCAAAAATGTATTAATGGGGGACTTTGCTTGTGCTTACCTAGATGATGGGGCCATCTTCAGTCAGACTTTGGAGTTTCATATGGACCATCTATGTCAAGTGTTCGGGTGGATCCAAAGTGCCCTTCTTACCGTTAGGGCCTTGAAGTGTCAATTTGGTCTGGGGGAAGTAGCACTGAGTAGGCAGGGACAGCATTAAGCAATTAGATGCTAAGGTTGTGTCTATTAGAGAATGGCCAGTGCCTACAGCTAAGAAGCAAGTGGAGTCATTTTTGAGTTGGCAGATTATTACTGGCAGTTTGTGCCACAATTTAGCAATCTTGCTATACTCTTGATAGACCAGTGTAAAAAGCATAAGCCCATGAGGGTCCAGTGGACTGTACAGTGTCAATGGGCCTTTGATGCTTTAAAATCTCAGCTAGTGAATTATCCAATTCTGCAAGCCCCAGACTTTGATCCCCCATTTATTTCACAAGCTGATGCTTCTGAATTAGGGTTAGGGGCAGTTTTGCTTCAACAAGGACCTGACCAAGAATTACACCTGGTGCCCTACCTTAGTAAAAAGATAATGCCCTGAGAAAAAATCCTAGCCATTGTTAAAAAAAACAAAATTTCTCAGCAATTGTATGGACTTTAGGGAAAGTGAGATCATACCTGTGGGGCAGAAAGTTTCAACTTCAGATAGATCATTCTCCCTTATGTCTAAGGTAAAAAGCTCAAATCACAAGCTGTTGCACTGGAGCCCAGTGCTATAAGATTATGATTTCTCTGTGGTTCACATTAAAAGTAGAAGCAATGTGTTATCTGATGGATTATCTAATGCTTATACCCCAAATGAGTGAACTGTATGAGGAGTTGTGGTAAACTGCCTTATTACTCTTACTGTTACCCAATTAATAACACTTTGGCTGTAATAGGATTTTTTTGTTATTAATATGTATTTATATTAGCTTTTGTAGTCATTTTTATATAATCATAGAGTAAGAAAGGGGGTGTAAGATTTTGTAGTAGATCTTTATTTTCTTTGTGTTGTAACTTAACCTAATTTTGTTGTAATCTTAATTTAGAAAGCTTTTATCTCTTTATATGTGTCATAATTATACCCATTCCTTTTTGTAGCACTAATGGTAGTTGGAGATGTCAATTTGGGGTATAAACCCTGAAATTTCATCTGGTTAAAGGGGAGGGTTTCAAGAACTTCATTTTCTTTCTGTGTCCAAGCAGTCTATGAGTTTCCATTTGCCAGATTAAACTGGCATGTTGTAGGTATGTGTAACACTGGAAATTCCATTCTGTTTAAACCCAATGGAATTCCTCAGTGTTTTCCTTCAGATAAGTCGTGGCACAGTGTAGCAGATTCCCCCCCAATTCTGGAAATGTTCATTTTGTGTGTATGTGTGTGTGGGGGGGGGGGGCTTGTTGTATCCCATGATTTGTGCAAATGGAATTGTGTTTTTTTAAATTATTTTTCAGGTCCTGTGATTTGCAGAAATAGGATATTTTGTTTTTGTTCTTCATTTTTGGGTCCAGAGATTTGCGCAAATGTAATCCTTCTTTTTCCCTTCAGGCAAATGAGGCCATAACTTTTTTAAAACTTTTTTTTTTAACAGGGGTCATGCAGAAGTGCACACTTGTGCAAGTCCACCTGTCTGGTTGCTATGTAGCCCCATAGAGGTGTATTCCCATTGTAAATATCCTTGTCAGTTTCATCCTCTCCACACCCTACTTTGTTTAGCCCAGCAGAGCCATATTCTGTATAGGGATGTTGGGAAAAGCCTCCACGGACTCCAGTGAGGCCAGATTCTTTGGACAGCACCTCTTACCTCTGCTCCAGAAGGATTCCTGCTGGACCAGCATGCCTGCTCCGGATCCTCTGGCGATATGGCAATGGCAGCCACCATTGCTGTTTTGCTTTGAGAAAGACAGCCGTAAAGCCCTGAGTTTTACGTAAATAAAGCCGTAAACAGCTGCGAGGGCTTTACAGCCGCAAGTGGCATCCACTACGCCATTTGTGGCTGTCTTTCTCAAAGCAAAATGGCAATGGCAGCTGCCATTGTCATATTGCCGGAGGATCTGGAACAGGGGTGCCAGTCCGCAGAACCCAGTGGCCACTCAAGAGGATCCTGGGGGGGGACGGATTGCCTCCCCGGCTGCGGAACCCACCCCCCAGAATGGAAGGTAGGGGTTTTGTACATCCCTAATTCTGTACTTGTCAAAGAACTTGTCAACTGTATCCTCCACTTCCATGCTACCAAAGTTAAAAGAGGGGGGGGAGCGCAAAAGTGGAGGATGAAATTGACAAGTTCTTTGGTAAGTAGGGAATATGGCTCTGCTGGGCTAAGCAAAGCAGTGCTTGACGAGAATGAAACTGACAAAGATCTTTACTGGGTGAATATGCCCCTTCGGAGCTATTAGGGATATACGAAAGTCACTTACCTTTTTGAAAGATGACATTCACGGTGGGGGGGAGGCGCTCCGTCCCTCACTCTGAAATTCTCTCTGGCCAGCTCCGCTCCGCAGAGATTCTTCAGAACCGCCAGCCAGGGCCGCCCACAGCCGGACATCCAGCCGCTGAGCAGCCTGCAGGGACGCAAATAGCGGCTGGCCTAGCTGCCGCCACTTGCATCCCTGTATTTTGCCATGATAGGCTACGTAAATATTTACGTAGCCTATCATGGAAAAAAGAAAAAAAAAGTGGATGCAAATGGCGATGGCTACGGCGGCCGCCATTTGCGTCCCCCCCCCTTTTTTGCCATTTTAGCCTACGTAAATATTTATGTAGGCTATTATGGCAAAAAGAAAAAAGGGAACACAAATGGCGTAGTGTCCAGGAGCTGGCCGGAGAGAATTTTGGGGGGAGGGATGGAGCGCCTCCCCCCCACCGTGAATGTCACCCTTCGAAAAGGTAAGTGATTTTCGTACATCCCTAAGTACAGGCAGGTAGCACAGAATTGCAGGGATGGTGTCAGGAAGGCTAAAGCTGAGAACGAGCTGAGGTTAGCGAGGGATGCTAAAAACAATAAAAAGGCTTTCTTCAGCTATGTGCATAGTAAAAGGCAGAGGAAAGAAATGGTGGTTCAGCTATTAAATAAGGATGGCAAAATGATAACAGATGACAAAGAAAAGGCAGAGGTGCTCAGTTCCTACTTTGGCTCAGTCTTCTCCCAAAAGAGGGTCTATGACCCCCCCCCCCCCGGCAAAGGCAAAGTACAGGCTGATGGGGCAGGATTGCAGCTTGAGATTGATAGGCATATGGTCAAGGAACACCTAATTCCTTCGAATGAGTTCAAATCTCCAGGGCCAGATGAACTGCATCCTAGAGTAATAAAGGAACTGGCAGAAGAACTCTCAGAACCACTGTCTATTCTCTTTAAGAAATCATGGAGGACAGGTGAAGTGCCAGATGACTGGAGAAGGGCTAAGGTTGTCCCTCTCTTCAAAAAGGGTAAAAAGGAGGAACCTGGGAACTACAGACCAGTCAGTCTGACATCAATCCCTGGGAAAATTCTGGAGCAGATGATAAAGCAATCCATCTGGAAGCACCTTGAAAACGAGGCAGTGATTACTCGAAGCCAACATGGATTTCTCAAGAACAAATCCTGCCAGACGAATCTGATCTCATTTTTTTATCAAGTAACCTCCCTTGTGGACCGTGGGGATGCTGTAGACATAATGTACCTCGACTTCAGCAAAGCTTTTGACAAAGTGCCCCATGATATCCTGATGAGCAAACTAGCTCAAAGTGGGCTAGATGAAACAACGATCCTGTGGATCCACACTTGGCTACAGAATCGGATTCAAAGAGTGCTTATCAATGGGACCTTCTCAAACTGGGGAGAGGTAATGAGTGGGGTACCGTAGGGCTCAGTCCTGGGCCCAGTGCTCTTCAACATTTTTATGAATGACTTGGAGGAGGAGGTGCAGGGAATGCTGATCAGATTTGCAGATGACACAACATTGGGCAGGATAGCTAATACTCTGGAAGACAGAAACAAAATTCAAAGTGATCTGGATAGAGTGGAGCGCTGGGCAGAAAACAAAATAATGCAATTTAATAGCAATAAATGCCAAGTTCTGCACCTAGGAAAAATAAACCAAATGCACAGTTACAAGATGGGGGATACGTGACTCAACAACACTACAAGCGAGAAGGATCTTGGAATTGTTGTTGATCACAAGTTGAATATGAGCCAACAATGTGATGTGGCTGCAAAAAAGGCAAATGCTATTTTGGGCTGCATTCATAGAAGCATAGCTTCCAAATCCCAGGAAGTACTAGTTCCCCTCTACCCAGCACTGGTTAGGCCTCATCTGGAGTACTATGTCCAGTTCTGGACACCACACTTGGAGAAGGATGCAGACAAACTGGAGAGGGTTCAGAGGAGGGCAACAAAGATGATCAGGGGACTGGAAACAAAGCCCTATGAGGAGAGACTGAAAGAACTGGGCATGTTTAGCCTTGAGAAGAGAAGATTGAAGGGAGATATGATAGCGCTCTTCAAGTACTTGAAAGGATGTCACAGAGAGGAAGGCTAGGATCTCTTCTCGATCATCCCAGAGTGCAGGACACAGAAGAATGGGCTCAAGTTACAATAAGCCAGATTCCGGCTGAACATCAGGAAAAACTTCCTGACTGTTAGAGCAATACGACAATGGACTCAAGTACCTAGGGAGGTAGCGGGCTCTCCCACACTGGAGGCGTTCAAGATGAGGCTGGACAGCCATCTGTCAGGGATGCTCGGATTCCTGCACTGAACAGGGCGTTGGATTCGATGGCCTTGCAGGCCCCTTCCAACCCTACTATTCTATGATTCTATAAGTTCTCTGGGTGGATTACATAAAGCTAAATGAATGAAATACAATTCAAAAAACCAACAAATATTTTAGTTTGAAACTTTTATTCATATGAAAACCTTCTATAATTCCCTTTGCAGAACAATTAGAGGCAGAAAAGGGTAAGTCTTATAAAAACCATGGTCTCTTGATCTCTAGGCAAATAGATTACAAACCATGATTTTCTTAGGATGCATATGTTTATTTTGAGACTTGTGTTTTTCTTTGCAGAAAACCTAGAGGCAGAAAGTGGTAAGTCTTGCAGCACTACCTTTCTTGTTGCACAGTTGTATTTGATACAACTGTATTCTGAGGAGGCTCCAGATTCAATAGGCATTTCTACATGAGGTTTTTATTGTGCGCTCGTGATTGCTCACTCGCGGTAGTTTGCGGATCCTCTAGACGATGTTGTCATCCTCCAAGGCATCTCCCGCTCATTGCAATAATTGTTGTGGTTTCTTTTCGTAACAAAGACAGCCTGTATTATTTTCTCATACTGCCATAGAAGGAACATGTAAAAGTGCAATCCTGCTATACTACAGTGCCATCTAGTGGTTGCAGTATTAAACATACAGAAGGGCAGAGGAAAAAAAAATCCTGGAAAAAGGCACATGTAAAGGAACTGATCTTACTCCCAAAAAGAATCCAGAAGCAGAAACCCCAGTAAGGGTGCAGGATAAAAGCCTCATGTAGAAATGCTCAACATATCAGAAAGAGGATTCGATCAGGGAAAGGCATCATAAGGCTTCCACCTCCCCAGGACATAGCTCCCTAGAAAAATCCCAGGGAACAGGATCCTCTGAGGATGAGGGTTAGGGGTCCTAGTCCATGACAAATGGTGAGTTGGACTTGCAGGATTTAAAAAGTTATTATATGGTTGGGGGAAGCTTCTCCACCCCACAGCACTTTTGCAGCTCCATTGACAGGCTGCAGATATCGAGGTCCACTTTAAGCAGTTGATGTAAGGAGGGCATGAATTCTCATTAATTTCCAAGGGTGGGAGTTTACTGAGAGCAGCGGTGGGAGAGGGTTTTTCACCCCTCTTCTTTTGTTTTTGATATCCCCATTGTTGCAAGCAGCAGTGGCGATCCTATTGCACTCCGTTTGCAACCATGTTCCCTTTCCTCTCCGGTGGTGAATGAAGTAGGTTTGCAACTACGTTCCCTTCTGAAGTTCCTTGCCTCAAGAGCCCATCAGCAATATCAGGTTGTTTTTGCCAGTTACAATTTGGAATTCTATCTGGAATTCTTGTAAGGCCCACGACCAATGCTGGAGCAGTTGGTTTTGGTTTTTCATGGACTGGAGCCAAAGTAAAGCTCGGTGATCAGTTTGAATTATCAATTTCTGTTCCCACACATAAGGGCATATTTTGCTAAGTGACCAAACATCTCAGGAAATTTTTTTTTAATGTCACCTAACACCTTCCCATTGACTCTGTATGCTGTAGTTCTAATGGGCGGATGATCTCCGGTGTTAATAGTGTGCTTAATCGGATTAGTCCAACCTGGCTTAGAACTAAAGAAGTGAGCATGTTTTTGAAGAAGCAGTGTGATGGCAGAGCATACGTCTTCAGGTGTTTCAGCAGCCCATTTGGTTTGTTCTGCTTCTTTACTGGCTTGGGCTCCAAGATCACCACAGACGGTGACTGTAGCCATGAAATTAAAAGACGCTTGCTCCTTGGGAGGAAAGCTATGGCAAACCTAGACAGCATAGTAAGAAGCAGAGACATCACCTTGCCGACAAAGGTCCGTCTAATCAAAGCTATGGTTTTCCCAGTAGTAACGTATGGCTGTGAGAGCTGGACTATAAGGAAGGCTGAGCGCCGAAGAATTGATGCTTTCGAACTGTGGTGCTGGAGAAGACTCTTACGAGTCCCCTGGACTGCAAGGAGGTCAAATCAGTCCATCCTAAAGGAAATCAACCCTGACTGCTCATTGGAAGGACAGATACTGAAGCTGAAGCTCAAATATTTTGGCCACCTAATGCGGAGAGAAAACTCTCTGGAAAAGACCCTGATGCTGGGAAAGACTGAGGGCAAAAGGAGAAGGGGACGGCAGAGGATGAGATGGCTAGATAGCATCACTGATGCAATGAATATGGACTTGAGCATGCTCCGGGAGAGAGCGGAGGACAGGAAGGCCTGGCATGCTGTGGTCCATGGGGTCACGAAGAGTCGGACACGACTTAACGACTGAACAACAAAAGAAATCTATTTCAGGATGGGTTTCATCCTCTGGGACTACTGAGAAATGATAAATGGAAGGCTCTCTGGAAAAATATGGCTTGAGCATGTTCACATGCACTACCTTAAATTTCCCTTCTCCAGTTTTGCTCACAATATGTGAGTAAGGGAGTCTCTTTTATCTCTTACTACTGAGGGACCTCCCCAAGTGGCTTCCAGTTTGTTGGTAGGTCTAGGTAAAAAGACCACTAGTTTGTCACCTCTTTCAGAATTTTGAATGGTAGCTTTCTGGTCGTACCAGAGTTTTTGTTTACACTGGACTTTAGCTAGATTTTCCTGAGCCATATTCATGGTCTCTTTTAACTTTCCCTGCACATCTAGCATATACTGAACCACAGAGGTTTGCTGCCCCTGTAACACCCCTTCCCAGTTTTCCTGCATAATGGCTAAAGGGCCCCTCACCTTTCTCCCAAACATGCATTGAAAACGGGAAAATCCTGAGGATTCCTGTGGCACCTCCCTGTATGTGAATTATACACAGGGCAATCGCTTGTCCCAGTCTTGTGGGTTTTGCCAACATATGATTTAATCATAGTTTTTAAAGTCCCATTAAAATATTCAACAAGACCATTACTTTGTGGGTGGTAGGCTGTTGTTGTACTATGTTTCACCCCACAGCACTTCCATAGATATTTCATGACCTCAGAGAGGAAAACAGTCCCTCTGTCCAAAAGTAATTCATATGGAAAAACCCAAGTGCATGAAAACCTTTAATAAGGTTTAAAAAGCCACCAATAATGCATCTACTTTTCTTAATGACTCTGCATCAGGAAAACGTATAGCGAAATCCACAACTGCCAGGATTTTTTTTTTCCTGTTTGTGTTGGTTTTGTGAACAGCCCTACAATGTCCATGGATAAGTGATAAAAGGGCTGTTCTATCAAAGGTAAAGCATTCAAGGGCGCATATGTGCTCCTCTCTCCTTTTCCCACTCTCTGACAAACTTCACACAACTTGCAGAGATCTGTGACTTCCCTTGAAATCTGAGGCCAAAAGAAATTAGCTAGCAAATGTTTTTGTGTTTTGCCCATTCCCATATGACCTGCTAAAACTGGTGCATGTGCCATACCTCTTAATTCTTCTCTAAACTCCTAAGGCACGATCAACTGCTTTTCTGGCTCAATATGTTCTCCCCCTTTTAAAGGTTTACAGATTCTATATAAAAGGCTATTTTCCCAAACAATCTTTTCATTTTGGGAATCACTATTTGCCTTTTCAGCTTGATCTTTAAGTAATTGTAAACTGGGGTCAGTCAGTAGAGCATTTCTGAACTCTTCCACTGGAATAAGCAACTGGCTCTCAAGATCTCTTGAAACAGTTGTCATGCAGGGGTTGCTAAGCAACAGTTGAGCTGCCTCACTGCTCTGCACTGTGTTTCTAACCAGATCTGAAACCTTCTCTTCACCAGAAATATTTAATTTTGTTATTTCTTTATTTTGAGGCCTAGCATTTACAAATACTTTCTTTTTGGGACACAAAATATCCATCCCCATTACGAAACATTCTTCTTGATGTGGACTGACTCCCACCTAAGAACATAAGAAGAGCCATGCCGGATCAGACCAAGGGTCCATCTAGTCCAGCCTTCTGTTCACACAGTGGCCAACCAGCTGTCGACAAGGAACCTACAAGCAGGGCATGAGTGCAACAGCACCCTCCCACCCATGTTCCCCAGCAACTGGGGTACACAGGCTCACTGCCTCTGGTTCTGGAGGTAGCACATAGCCATAACCTCACACAGCTTTTCAGTGTCACGCCATTTTATGTGAACCTGTGCCATTCTAAGTTCATTTACTTCCCCACATATACCTTTAATATGAACTTTCTGAGGTAAATAATTTTCCTCTGACACTAAACCAGGGTGAATCATAGAAATCTGAGGTCCTGTATCCACAATGGCTAAGCATTCCTCTCCATTTATTGAGACCCTTTTAATGAGGAGTCAAACTCAGGTAGATATTCAAATTGAATTATACTGTATTGAGCAGGCTTACTGTTTTTTCTTCCCTTTCTTTTGTTTCTTCTCCTCACTCCTAGCTGTATTCTCCTTACAGAAGAGGTTTTATCTTTTTTTGTGTCCAGTTCAGGACAAGCTGGTTTTATGTGTCCAGTTTCACCACAGTTATAACATGCTTTCTCTAAAGCCCCAAACATTGAGCCTATTTTATCCTTATCTTTTTCAAAGTCCTTTTTTAAATCCTCTGGTATTATGTAAATTTTTATGTGAGACTTCTTTGCTGTGTTTGTGCCCCTGTTGAGAGCTAAATGATCAGCAATTTCTGATTCCTCTTTTACTGTCTTTGGTGCCTTATCCCTGACCAAAAGCCTAATTTCACTTGGTAGTTGGAAAATATATTGCTCTAAAATCATTAGATGTCTTAACTCTTCTTTTGAATTCACATTGGCATTTTGAATCCATTTGTCACAGGGATCTAAATCTCTTCTGGAGAAATTCTGGACCAAATTTAAATCGTTGATATACTACCACCTTATATTAATGAAAGCTGGCAGTTTTTTCAGCCAGCAAGCTAACATATACTTCTGACAACTCTCCCTTCACAAGTCCTAGAAGGTATTTCATGAAATCATTTTTATTAACACCCCATGATAGTGCAGTTTTTTTCAAAAGTATTGAAAAAAAAACCCTGTGGGTCTTCCCCAATTACATATGGAGAAAAATCTTTAGGGGATAATTTAGGAGGTCTGGCTTCTTCCTCAGTTCTCCTTTTATTCTCCCTCAACATTTTCTCTGTCTCCAGTTTCATCCTCTCCGTATCAATTCCTTTTTGGTGTTTAATTTTTTCCAATTCCATCTCTCTGTCTTTTTCTTTTAATTCTGCTTCTCTTAACTATCTATCCAGCTCTTTCTGACTTAATTCTGCCTCCCTCAGATGCATCTCTGCCCTCAGTTTCTCCCTTTCAAATTCCAAATACTGAGGCGACATTTCTCCGAGAGCAGGTCTGACTGGATCTACGTCAGCCTCTCTTGTCCCGCTAGCATATAAGTGTCCTATGAGCATAAATCGAAGCTCATCCACCATTTTTCCTTCAAGAGACAAACTGAGGCTTTTACATCTTTCTACAAGCCCTTCTTTCTTTAAAGTTAAAATATCCATCTTGAAGAGACACCCCAAACTTAAAAGATTTCTGTCAGACGGACTTAACTTTGGACTACTGTATTGCTCTAGCTCCCACAATACAGTTCCTCAGCAGCCCTCCTTTCTCCCCTGACAGGAGAAATATTCAGTTTTAACTTGGCCTTTTGCCAAGAGCTTCTCTTAACACACACTATCCTCCAAGTGAAGTCACAATATACTCTCGTGACCACTTGCGTGGTAATAAAATACACTTTTTCGTGTTCTGATGCTGCCACCACCTCTTACGAAACTCCTCCTCTTTCCCCCCAGCCTATGATCCATCAAGACAGAAGGGTTCGTCTTCGCTTCCATCTAGGCAGGTTATTCCCACCACCTCAGGCCTTTTACCACCTTTCTTATACTCCTTTTTTCTCCTAGAGTATAATTGTGTGTGAGAGAGTTGTGCCTTTTTTTAACTCCTCCCTAGGTTAAGCCTTTGATTGTGTGGATCACAACAAACTCTGGCAAATTCTTAAAGAGATGGGAGTACCAGACCACCTTACCTGTCTCCTGAGAAACCTGTACGAGGGTCAAGAAGCAACAGTAAGAACCAGACATGGAACAACCGAGTGGTTCAAAATTGGGAAAGGAGTACGACAAGGCTGCATATTGTCACCCTGCTTATTTAACTTACATGCAGAGTACATCATGAGAAACACCAGGTTGGATGAATCACAGGTCGGAATTAAGATTGCCGGGAGAATTATCAACAACCTCAGATATGCAGACGATACCACCCTAATGTTAGAAAGCGAAGAGGATCTACAGAGCCTCTTGTCGAGGGTGAAAGTGGAGAGTGCAAAAGCTGGTTTGAAACTCAACATTAAAAAAACGAAGATCATGGCATCTGGCCCCATCACTTCCTGGCATATAGAAGGGGAAGAAATGGAAGCAGTGACAGATTTTACTTTCTTGGGCTCCAAGATCACCGCAGACGGTGACTGTAGCCATGAAATTAAAAGACGCTTGCTCCTTGGGAGGAAAGCTATGGCAAACCTAGACAGCATAGTAAGAAGCAGAGACATCACCTTGCCGACAAAGGTCCACCTAATCAAAGCTATGGTTTTCCCAGTAGTAATGTATGGCAGTGAGAGCTGGACTTTAAGGAAGGCTGAGCGCCAAAGAATTGATGCTTTCGAACCGTGGTGCTGGAGAAGACCCTTACAAGTCCCTTGGACTGCAAGGAGGTCGAATCAGTCAATCCTAAAAGAAATCAACCCTGACTGATCATTGGAAGGACAGATACTGAAACTGAAGCTCAACTATTTTGGCCACCTAATGTGAGGAGAAAACTCCCTGGAAAAGACCCTGATGCTGGGAAAGATTGAAGGCAAAAGGAGAAGGGGATGGCAGAGGATGAGATGGCTAGATAGCATCACCGATGCAATGAATATGAACTTGAGCACACTCCGGGAGAGAGCGGAGGACAGGAAGGCCTGGCGTGCTATGGTCCATGGGGTCACGAAGAGTCGGACACGACTGAACGACTGAACAACAACAGGTTAAGTATAAGTAGTGTGATGTAAACTTCACTACAGACTCAATGTAAAAGAATCAAAATAATTTATTTATATTATTATACAGACTGAACTTTAAAAGATTTCTCTTAAGCTCACTAGGCTAAACTAAGGCCTAAAACTACTAACCACCTTTCCCTATCCCCAGGAGAGGTTTTATCTAAGAGATCAAATCCCTCTCTCCCTCCTCATTTCTCTTCTGTCTTCTAACTCCCTCTCTTAACTCCCTCTCCCCCTCCCATCAGCATTCTCATTGACCAATCACATGGCCCCAGGCACTCAACCACTCACACCGTTCCATACATTCTCACATACCCACCAGACAACTTACAATGTATGGAGAAGCTATCAACCTTTAACACAGTGTTTAAACAAATAAAACCATGGGGTGGTTTTGTCACAGCCAGTAATGACTGCTCCTGGGTGGGAATACCTTGGATATGCTTAACCTCAGGACTGGATTACTCTAATGTGCTCTATGTGGGCTGCCCTAGAGGCTGGTCCATAAGCTGCAGCAGGTGCAGAATGCAGCTGCTAGGCTGCTGTCAGGTTCCACTTCATATCAGCATGTAATACCTCTGCTGAAGGCCCTGCCTTGGCTGCTCATCTGCTACCTGCCCAGGTGTAAGGTTCAGGTACTAGTGTATAAAGCCCTGAACAAATTCAGACCAAGATACACAAGGATACACCTTCTCCTTTATCATCCTAACTGAACAACTGAGGTCTTCTGAAGAGGCAAACCTGGTGGTGCCACGTGGGTCAGAGATCCTCTTGGAACCTTTTGGTAATGTAGGTGCATGCCTGGTCTCAGTTGGAAGGGCATTGCATATGATGGAAAATGACACACCAAACGTCCACCAAAGAAAGGTCAAATTCTCCTTCCCAATCTTGCTTCAGAATGGAGAGGGGTCCTTTAGCCTGTCTCCCAAACATTAACTGAAATGGAAACAAACCTGTAGAGACCCGAAAACAAAAAACAGGGAAGTTTGTCAACCCAGTCTTTCCTTTTTTTGTTGGCATACAACTTAATCATTTCTTTTAGGGTGCAATTAAAGTTCTCAGCCAATCCATTGCTGGTTAAAGTCAACTGGTTGACTTTAAATGCTTTATTCCACACATTTTCCAAACTGCCTGCATTATAGAAGACTGAGCCTCTATCTGAAAAAATTTCTGAGGGAAATCCTAGTCTCATAAAGATCTTGAGCAGTGCTTCCACTACAGAATCTACCCCAACTGATAGGGCCTTTGCATTGGGATACCTAGTGGCAAAGTCTATCACTGTTAGGATATATTTCTTTCACTTCTGGGTACGGATGGACGGATTCCCTACCTTCCGTTCCATCGCTGGGGTCTGCAGGGGGGGGAGTAATCCGTTCCTCCCCCTCGGAATCCTCCAGAGCGGCTCCACATCTGGAGGCTTTCGTGGAGCTGCACTCCGGCTCTGTAGCATTTGCGATATGGTAATGGAGGCCACCATTACCATATTCCTGGGAGAAATACAGCTGCAGATGGCATAGCGGATGCCACTTGTGGCTGTAAAGCGCTGTTTTTTACCTAAATAGAGCCATAAATGGCTGCAATTAGGTTAAACTCAGGGCTTTATGGCTGCAAGTGGCATCCAATATGCCATTTGCATCTGTGTTTTTCCCCACGATCGAGCTGCTTTCTTTCTTTCTGGTAGCACAGACCAAGCAGCCAGCACATGGGGGATATTCCATGAAACCCTTCTTAATAAATAAAAAGGAAACTGTCTTTTAAAATTGAAAACAAAGAAGGTTTATTTGGTACAACAGGATTGGAAATAGGAACTGGGCTAGGATGAGGAAAGAATATCAGGAATGATGATTAAAATAAGGCAACACTATAAACTGCACTATATAACTCTTGCTTTTAGTTCTATATTCAAAACTTCTCACACCCTCTCTTACGCTATTTGACACACTCTCTAACCCACAGACTCTCACTAGATGTTCCCACTCTTATCTCCCAATCTAATCCCAGATTTATCTAGCTGTTCCCAATCTATTTTACTTCCAGACTTATCTGACTGTCCCCTTCTATCTTACTCCCAAAGTTATCTGACTCCCAGAAGCCATCACTCCACCTTTTTCTGCACAAGCTCTCATCCAATCACACTGCATTCCATTCTTGCTCAGCCACTCCCCCTTTCTTCTACTTGCTAAACTTTCATTCTTGCCCACACTCTGCCAAACCCCTGCCTCACACTCACCTGTTAATCATTCCAGATTCATACCAGCCACCACACATATATACAAACCTTTAATATTTACATATTGTACATGTGGAATCGCCACAGATGTATCTTCTTTAACCATGGAAATATGCCCCACTTCCTTCCTTTTTCTTTTTTACAATGCAATGGTGTGTGTGCTCCTTCTTCTGAGAACCCCCACCAAACGAAGTGAGGCAGGTAGATACTATGGATTAAGCCTTTTCAGTGTTGGCGCCCAAGTTGTGGAACGCCTTCCTAAGAGAGGCTCACCTGGTGCCTACAATGTTGTCTTTTCAGCACTCACTCAAGACCTTTTTATTTTCCCAGGCACTTTAGCCCTTAATCTCTTGTGGTTTTGGATCTTTACTCTGCTGTTGGTTTTTACTCTGTTACTTTAGTTTCATTCTGTTTTACATTTTGAAAGGTTTTATTTTTTGTTAACTCATCTTGTATTTTACGGTTCAAATTTTTGTGAACCATCCAGATGGTGTTGGCAATCCGGCAGTACCTTCTAGATGTGCTTGATGATGACTTGCATCATCTCCAACCAACATAGCCAGTGGACATGGTGGCTGGGATGATGGGAGATGTAGATTCCCCCTCTGTTTAAAATACAAAAAGCAGCTAGAGAGCCTCTGAGCCCATCCAGCTGACTTACTATTCAGTGGGCATGGAGGGGTCTCGAAAGGCCATAGGACAGGGGTCCCCAAACTTCTGGGACCAGTCAGCACATTTGAGAATATGAGAAACTGTTGTGGGCACCACCACAAAATGGCTCCCATGAAGGATGTGGCAAGTCCCATAATGGCTGCTGTGGAGGGCCTGGATAGTGAAGAGGTGTGTGAGTGTGTGTGTGGAGAGGAGAGAAATAGTGAGGCTAGACACTGGGAGGGAGGGGGAAATGGAAAGAGTTGCTTCTTGGCCTGCCCTTTCTTCTTCCACCCACACAGACCTTTCCCTTTTGCTCTCTCTTTCTCTCCACTTGCAGACTCTAAACACACTCTTTCTCTCTCCCATCCTCTTTCCTTGCAATTTCTCTCTCCTTCCCATCCTTAGCATTCTTCTTTCTTTCTCTTCCTAGCCCCTCGCCTTGCTCTTTCTCTCCCACTCACCCTTTAGCTTCCTGTTTCACTCCTCTCCTCACCTCACTACTTCTCCCCCCACTTGCTCTTTCTCCCTCCTCTAGCCATGCTCTTTCTCTCCCTTCTACCCTTTTGCCTTGCTTTCTCTTCCTGCCCACTAAACAGCTGATCAGCAGCAGGTTCAGAAACAGGAAGGAGAATCTGGTGCCATAATGTTTTTCAATTTTGTATTTAAAACATTTTTTATGGGGCACTACTGGAGGTGTCCATGGTCCTCTGCCATAGGATACTGTGTATCCCAGCCTCTCCTCCCCTCCCTGCCCACCAGCACACCCCTTTTTCCTCCCTCTCTGATTTCTGTTACAAGGTCACAATTACGACCTTGTAAGAGAAGGCTTCCATGGCAGCTGGGAGAGGGGAGACCCACAATCAGATCTCCTCTTCTGTGCTCATAGCTTTGTCTACAGGAATAGAGGAGGAGAACTGCAGCACCCTTTGGCACCCCAGATGCTGTCTAGGGGGCAAAGGATTGCTCTCTTAAACAACTAGCTGATGTAATCAACTGGAGGAGGAGGCTATCAATAGCTACTAGTCCTCATGCTTCTATGATACCTCCAGTATCAGAAGCAGTAAACCTATGTACACCAGTTGCTGGGGAACGTGGGCGGGAGGGTGCCATTGCACTCATGTCCTGCTTGTGGCTTTCTTGTCAACATCTGGTCAGCCACTGTGTGAATGGAATGCTGGACTAGATGGACCCTTTGTGTGATCCAGCATGACTCTTCTTATGTTCATATAACAATTTAGTCCATTTCTCTCTGTGAAATAAACACACTAAAATGTCATGCTTTTCTTTTGGAATGCTTTTGTATGTTTTAATTCATATGAAAATAAAACGTGTCTTCTTTTTCAGAACAATTAAAGGCAGGAAATGCTAGATCTCATATATCCTTCCATTATTTAAACACCCCATTGATTTAATCAAAATATTACTTCTAGGTTTCTCAACCTGTGAGACAAATATACTGCAAATGCAATTAACTTGGTACTCGTGATTTTATTTTCAAATCTGTTCTTCATATGAAACCATATATCTTTTCCTTTCCAGAATAATTAAAGGCAGAAAAGGGGTAAGTTATCACAGTATCTATTTTAAAAATAACCTTTCTTTTGTTCAAGTCTCTCTGTTTTTGTGAAATAAGTATACTGGAAATGCTCTCATTTTTTCAGTTTCTCATTTCTTTCATACATTGGAACATACTCTTCCATTAAAAAAAATCTTTTCTTTTTCTTTTTCAAAAGTCAACAACAAAAGGCAAATCTTGTTACATTTTTCACCTTTCACACAACCAGTTGATCCAATGAAATTATTACTTCACTTAGAGAGCAACCTAAGCTCCTGGAGAAGGCAAAGTGAGGGACCATTGGAGGTTTCGGACCTCCCTCTCCATTGGCAGAGAAGGTCTGCTGCCAGAGGCATCCTTGTTGGGCTCCTTGTTCCAGCTGCAGAAAGCTCTGCCAACACGGCATCACCCCCACCATGACTGCAGTGGTGGTGTGGTAAAAGGGGCTTGTTCAATCTTGTGGAGTGAGCTTCACTTTCTGTGGCCTGATGCAGTAGACAGCATGCTTGCAGCGATGCACTTGACCACGGTCCCTCTCGACCCTTGTCCTTCATGGCTAGAAAAACCCTACCCAGTGGAATATGACTGGGAAGATTCAAAGTGTAGTAAATGCATCTTTACATGAGTGGGTGGTGCCTACTCCACTTAGGGAAGCAGTAGTGCTGCCACTCCTTAAGAAACCTGCCCTGGAGTTTTGAGTATCTACTGTCCAGTTGCTAGTTCCCCCTATTTGTCCAAGGTTCTTGATAGGGTGGTGGTAGATCAGTTGCAGACACTCTTGGAGTATACATATTATCTAGACCCATTTCACTTGGATTTCTGGTCTGTTATGGGACTGAACTGATGATGCCCTTTATCTAGTGAGAGAAAGGGGAGTGTGACCCTGTTGATTCCACTCAATCTCTCATCAGCTTTTAATACCATCAACCATGGAATCTTTCCAGACTGACCGCCCAGTCAGTCCAGCCATGGGTTAGGTATTGGAACCTGTGTACTTCAGTGATTCCACTCCCACCTACAGTGTCCATTT
Organism: Heloderma suspectum; assembly: GCF_057233095.1. Taxonomy (NCBI): domain Eukaryota; kingdom Metazoa; phylum Chordata; class Lepidosauria; order Squamata; family Helodermatidae; genus Heloderma; species Heloderma suspectum. The sequence continues at coordinate 85,542,532 of NC_139463.1, read as the reverse complement.
CAGAAAGTAACCATTCTTCAGCCTCCTAAGTCTTGAGATGTGGGGTCCCATAGGGTATTATTTTTCTCCCTAATGCAATGTAACTATTATATGAAGCTTTTAGGGCTTATTAGGGGGTTTGGACCAAGGTGTCCTTGTTATGCTGATGTCAAGCACCTTTATCTCCTGTAACATCTGCATCCAGTGTGGATGAGGGCCAATAAACTAAGCTTGGATGGAGGCCCTTGTGGATGAGTGATTCCCATGTCTAACAGATGTTACCTGTTCTAGATGGGGTTGCTGTCCCCCCACCCCCAAAGGAGCACCTTCAGAGCATGTAAAGCTCTGCTGAACGTTCTGGTACTAGTATATAAAGCCATGAACAACGTGGGACCAGGACACTTCAGGACACATATTCTCCTTTCTCATCCTGCCCCAAGGAAAATATATCCCACCCTGTTTCTTTTCACATGCAATGCTGTGCATGGAGCACTTCCACACTTACAGTTAATGTTTAGACTTCTAATACATCGCTAGTGAGTGAATTCAGTTGCATATCTATATACAAAATAATATTTTTAATATTAATGTCCGAGCGTAGAAAATGAACCAAAGTGTTTACTAGTAAGCATTAGATAACATAGATGAACCAGATAGTATAACACAATGTCTACAAATAAAGAAGTGTCAATACCCAGAACATGCTTCTACACAAAGTATCATCTTCAGTTGGAAAATACATTAGCTGGAAAAGTCCTCTGCCTGTTTGTTTTCCATATACTATGTATATTACAAGGATTGTAAAGCATCCCAATACATCATTACAATAGTACATCACTACAATAATAAACAACTCATTTCACTAATAGTAACATTACAACACTTTACAAAATAGGCAAAATCAAACATTACAACACAATAGCAATTAGTATTTATCCATAATGTGCAAACCAGAGCCAGATAAACTAGACCCTTCCAATGCATTAAGACTTGAACTAACACTACAGACTGCAAACAGCTACCCTAGGAATACAAAGCTTAGAAAATAGTAACTAGATTTCTTACTGCCTGCAGCAGCTGATGTCTCCCATGCCCCACTCTCTCATGCTGGCGCAGTTTTCAGGACTCCAACACAGACGGGGTGTGTGTGTGTGTTTTAAATGGTTATTTTTTTTTCTACCAGAGGAAGTCCTTTTCAGGTTGACTCGTCTTCTATTAATACTTCTTCATTTGCATGAACTAAATCATATTATACTATCTGGCTCGAGTATGTTATTCACCAGTTAGTAATAAATATTTTGGTTTAGTGCATATAGGGCCCATCTACACAGGAGGTTTACCATGGTGCTACTGTGACTCAGTCATCCATGACACATGACATTAGTGCCACTGGAGTGGCAGCAACCCCATCCTTTCCAGCCGAAAACCTGTTTTTTTTTGCAAAGGCATTTTGTGCCACATTTTCCCTTTAACCCAGCTTCCATGTGGCTCCAGTGGAGTGTGCCCCGTATCCCTGAATTCAGTGTGGCTTACTAGGTGTGTTTTAGGGAGGTGTTTTGATGTTGCATCACCATAGGTGGGCTGCCCCTTTCTTTTGTTTCTTTTCTTGCCACATCCATTCATGGCAAGGAAGATCAGGGTGGGTAGCAAGCCGCTAACTGCTGAGAAAGAGGTGTTAGCTAAACATGTCTACTCAGATGTAAAGAGCAGAGAGAAGGGGTGGGAAGCCATTCTCCCAGGCTTACAGATGAAAAGAACAGAGGGGAGGAAGGAAAGTTGCACTCCTAAGCGCTTTCCCAGAGGTGCGCAGGAGCAAACCATCAGGGCTTTGTAAACTCAGATGTAAGGAGCAGAGAGAAGGGGTGGAAGAGCCCTGTTAGGAGGAAGTGAAAGTTGCAATTTCTGCTTTGTAAACTTACTCAGGTGTAAGGATCCGAGGTGAGAAAGCGAGCAAAGGGGGCAGTGAAGGGGAGTTGGAAGGAGCTGCTGTTCTGCTGCCTGCCCTCCCTGCCACCTTGGGTGGTGCTTGGCTGGGTGTCTTCCGCTGCATTTCACTGATCACAGGAGCAGGGAAAGGAGCGAGGTGCCTATAGTTTTAAATCTCTGCTCTTAGGGAGAGTGAAGAAAGGGAAAGAATTAACCACTTTTTTTGAGTGATAGAACCTTCTCAGTTAATCTGCTGCATAAAAGTCCTTAAGGCATGCCACTAGAGGGAGATGCTGGCATATTAGATCAGTCAGATGGGTGGTGCTTGCTCCTACATATTGCTGAATGAATTTAAAGGTGTGTGCGTGTATATGCCTCTCATGCCATCTTAAATTTGCAGGTGGATATCAAAAAAGTCCAAGAATCTCATCCCCACAAAGGGTGTAGATCTCACCTTTCAGCAAGTGTTAATTTTCAATGATTGAAATTTGACAACACGATGCGAGTTGCAGCACATCCAGCAATTTTTGTGTGTGCTTTCATTTTTTTTATTTTTACAGTGCTGACAATACTATATAAAAACACACAACCAATAATAATACTAAATGTTACCAACAATTTAAACAATATAGAACATAATCAAATGTATCAACCAAACCAGCAAATACCACAAAGTTCCCAATAACACAAAAGGCTGTACATTCTCTTGATTCTTGTTACACCAATACATAACAAATAAGGACCACTTTTCTGTTAATCTGTTATTTTGCTGTCTTCCCTTTCTAACCCTTACTATGTTAGTTAACTTAACCATATATATTATTCCCCATACTTTAATAATCCAGTCATTAACTGTAGGGGCTTTCAGTTTTTTTCCAATTTGCCAATATCAGCATTAATGCACTATCATCTCTGTGTCATCAGATAGAACAACTTCCTTGACATAACCAAAAAGAATAACTATTGGATCCAAAATTAGTCCATATCCTGATATAATCTCAATTTCATCTATTATCTTTAGCCAATAGTCCTTAATCATTGGGCAAAACCAAAAAACATGGGCCATATCTGCCTTAGGCATTTTACATCTCCAGCACCTGTTATCACCCTTATGATAAATGCGGTTAAGCCTTACAGGCGTTAAATACCAGCAGAACATAAATTTGAGAAAAAAATTGTGCTAATAGTCTGCTGTGATATATTATTCCAGATCCAAGTCCAGGTGCTTACTGGAATCAGACAAATTAATTCTCTTTCCCAGCTTTTCTGATAATTATTAATTGTAAGATCTAAATCTAATAGAACTTTATAGAGCTTACTTAATAGGTTTTCCTGATTTTGTATCATCAAAATTTCAAAGGTAATTTTTTCCTGAAGAGGTCCCGATTTCCTTAGTAACCGTAAGGCTATACTTCTAAGCTGTAGATACTGGAAAAAATAAAGGGAGTATTGCATTTCACTCCATATTTGTTCATATGATTTAAATGTGGAGAGGGAACAGTTTCGAGAAGAGTGGCTGAGCTGTGTCTGTTGAACCATCTGCCTGCCTCTCAAGGCTCAATTCAGTGTCTTCTGCTCCCTGACAGATATATAAGGCAGGGCCGCCAGAGGCAGCACCTCGGCGACGCACTAAGTGTGACGCTAAGTGCGCACTTGGAGTCGCACTTGGCATCACACTGAGTGTAGCACTGGGTGTTTTAAGGGTTGTGTAGGTTTTAACTATTGAAAAGTCTTGGTTGTTATAGTATAAGTATTTTATTGTTTTGATGGTTAATTTGTATTGTGGTTTTAGTGGGTTTTCTATCTGTTTTTTATCTTATGAAATGGGGCAGCCAATTGTGGAAGATTATGAGGAGGTGTTGGAGTTTACCTTGTCTTCTCCAGTCATCCACCAGTTACAAAGAAGTATTCCTTTAGTTATTACTCTGATCTCAGATTTTAAAAAGAAAGATGATCAGTCTGGGAATGTCTTACCCTTGGGCGGAGTTGAGGACGTTAGTGTTAGGGATGTACGAAATGTACTCACCCGTCCATTCCGGGGCATCGGCAGTTGGGGGGAGGTGCTCCCTCCCTCCCCCCGGAATCCTCCCTGGCCGGCTCTGCTCTGCAGCGACGCCATGGAGCCGCCAGCCAGAGCCAGCTGCAGCCAGAATTCCGGGCTGGGCTGCTGCAGCCACAAATGGCAGCTGCTATGCCAGCTGCCATTTGCGTGGCTGCCAAGCCGTGATAGGCTACGTAAGTATTTATGTAGCCTATCACGGCAAAAGGAAGCCACACAAATGGTGGCCGCTACAACGGCCGCCATTTTCAGCCACAGCAACCTCTCAGAAGCCAGCTGGGAGACCAACCGGAGCTGCCGCCGCATCCGCCACCAGGTAAGCTCTGTCCCGGGGGATTCCATGGGGTGGTGAGGGGAGGCCGTTCTGCCACGGATTCTGGGGGGGCAGATTCTAAGGAATCTGGCCTCACTGGAGTCCATGGTGGAATTCTTTGACATCCCTAGTTAGTATTCCTCCATCCCTGTTGAAGCAGACAGAGGGAATTGAGAACTAAGTATTAGAGGTAATGTTAGAACAAGGCGAAGGATGATTCAGTCAAAGATGACAGACGTTATTCCATCATATGGTAACACAGGTGCTGGCTCTGAGAATAGTTTTTTATTACCCTTAGATGTATTAAACACTTGTCCACTGGATATGTTAATTACTGATCCAACAGATGAGCAGGCCTTGGGAAGTGCCTGCTTAAATAGCTATCTTAGTGCAGAATTTGGTAAAATAAGAATGGAAGATTGTTTATCTACTCCGGTAGAAAGGTAAACCCCCTCAAAATTAGAACAAAGTATTAAATACAGAGAAAAAAGGAAGGTACAGGATGCCTCCCTGGTTGGAGAGTCACCTGTATCTAGTGTGGTTAACAAGGAGGGTGTCAGAGGGAAATCCTCTAATCAATGTGCTGATAAAGTCCAGGCCACACACAATTTGTGTAATAACTCTATAACCGATGCTATTTTAGAAATTAAAGATCTTGTGGGAGTAATAAAGGATATGTTGGGATTAATAGCTGGAATTATGAAAGCATGGTTTAAATCTCAGCCACAGAATCTCCTTACCAAACAGAAGAAAGTTGACCCTCTGTTCTGGGCTAACAAGGTAGAAGAATATAATCTATCACCTACTACTGTCACTAGAATTGATGGCCTCACTCTTGAGGAATTGTTGTTGTGTGGGGGTCAGAATCCCTCTCTTCTGCCCCAGTTCCTGAACAGATTATAAAAAAATAGAGATTTTACAACTAAACCATTGGTAGGAGAGGAGGTCCCAAAAGGGTTGAAGGAAGGTGTTAAGAAGGGGAAAAAGAAATCCTGTGGTCTGGGGAAGGGGGTAAGATCTGTGAAGAAATCTCTTTCAGAACCCTCCCCAGCTGTGCATGGTTGCAATAAACCTAAGGATAAAGTGAAAAAATATCAAAGTACTAAGGATACAAGTTTTAATTTTAACCCTCTTTTTAAGATTATAGACAAAATGGATGCTGTTGGTAAGAGCACTTGTGGTAAAGGTAAACTGAAGAAAGCAACAGATAAAGACCCCTCTAAAGGAAAAGAGAAATCAGGGAGTAAAGCTATGGTAGATAGGGAAACAGCCTTTGAAGCCATTTATTTCAACAATATTGAAGTACCTCCGGGAGAAGATTGTGTTCATAGTAAATCAGAATCAACAGGGGAAAGGATGAAATTATCTGATAATAGGAGGCTGATAAAACCCAATTCCAAACAGGGACAGTTTAATTTGAATATAGGCTCCAATGAGGGTGTTTCCCAGGTTTATCCGATCCCTGTTCTGATTTGGAATAGATACATGACATCCAGGGCTAAGAATATGAGACAGAGGAGGAATGATGGCCCAGTTTGGAATAGTTATGCAAATCTAAACATGATTCCTACTCCCTGGAGGGGTCAGCAGCAGTTTTGGAATAGGAGACATGATGGTAACCGGGGGGGGGGGAGTAGACAAGACTCTGGAATTGGTTACAATATGGTCAATGAAATGAACTGAGTGTAAAAGATTCCAGGAATAAGATTATTAAATTTATATCCTGGAATATAGCAGGCTGGTTTAATAAAGTGGTTGATAATAGTTTTGTAGATTATACAAAAAAAATTAGTATAATTTGCCTTCAAGAAACATGGGCCAAAGAAATCTCCTTACAGAGGTTTTCTTCCTATTCTCAACCTGCTATTAGAGATAAAAATAAATGTAGGAGTAAGGGAGGACTGGCATTATGTGTTTCAACAAGCTTAAATGTGGTAGAAGAACTTACAACAGTTTCTCCTCATTTTCAAGTAGTTTACCTATGTAGCCCTGGGATTTTCAGTTTAGTCTGTGTTAATGTTTACATTCCACCCGCAAGTTGTAGGAACTGTGGGAGTAAAATCTGGGCACTGTTAGATATGCAGTTTGGGAAAATTATGGAAGAATACCCACACATACCTCTCATTGTGATGGGTGATTTTAATGCCAGATTAGGAAGTAGCAACACAGCCATGGAAGATAAAATTGATTTATTGAACGAGGATCTGGAGGATGTAGTTCCCAGACAATCTAAAAATAAGATCATTAGTGAATCAGGTATTAGTTTGTTTAACATTATTTATAAATATCATCTAACCATTTGCAATGGGTCAAGGCTAGGTGATCCTGAGGGCCAGTTTACATTTTCTTCTTCTGGAGGTGGAGGTGTAATTGACTATATTCTGTTATCACCCACAGCAATCCCTTTGGGGGGGGAACTTTTATGTGGGTGGAAAACCAGAAAGTGACCATCAACCCCTATTGATAGAAATTGATAATTTTCACACTTCAGTTATTTTAGAAGAAAACCAAACTCCAGCTTATGTTCAATGTGGCCAGCGCTGGCTTAAATGGGACTCGAATGTCCAAAGTAGGGTCCAGAATGTGCTATTTAGCTCTGATATGATAATTTGGAGGAAAGAGGTTTTGAAGGAAGAGACTGAGGTGTGGGATACTTATAATTATCTTATCCCAAAGTTAAAACCTTTACTAAGTAAATCATGTGGTACTGAGAGCAAAACTAAGTCTGGTGCAAAATGGTTTGATGTAGAGTGTAGAAAAAGGAAGCAAGAACTAATTATCTCAGCAAGGAAAATAAAACAGAATGATAGTAGTTTTACACTGTCTGAATTGGTGCATCAATGAAAAAGATACAAGCAACTCTTAAAGAAGAAAAAAATGCTTCACTGCAGACACCTTTGGCAGGAATTAGAGCAGGCTGCAGTTGGGAACGACTCTGCAAAATTCCGGTTGGTGGTGACTCAAAAATCTAAGCAATTGAGAGTTGGAGTTGATGCTCATAGTCTGGCTGAAAAATGGGAAGATTTTTTTACACAAGCTTTTAATTTAAAGTTTCCTAATGCAGAAGTAAATTTATGTGTTAAATTCCCTGAACTGAATGAAATGGATCGGTGGCCACCAGTAACATCATCAGAGATTAAAACATTTATTAAAGCATTGAAGTGTAATAAAGCCCCTGTTGAAGATATGCTACCTTCAGAATTATTTCTTGATACTCTTCACTGGTGGACTCCTATGCTTGCAAAACTGTTCTCTTATATAAATATCTGTGGTGGACTTCCCAAAGGTTGGGAGACAAGTATAACAGTTCCAATTTACAAGAAAAGGGATAGAGCCAATCCTGGTAACCATAGGCCTATAAGTCTCCTGAATGTGACATCAAAACTGTATGCACAGTATTTATTATTTAAAATGGAAGACTGGGTCGAGTGTAATAATGTCATTGTAGAAGAACAGGCAGGTCTTAGATGCGGAAGAAGTACTATTGACCAATGCTATGTTTTGAATCATCTTAATAAGTATGCTAAGGCGCCTAAGAAATATTTGTATGCAGCATTTGTAGATCATTAATTGTGAAAGGTTGTGGATAAAACTTTGAAACTCCAATATTGACTGAAGATTATTCATACTTATCAGAATTTTATATTCTGATACATATATGAGAGTGAGAGTAGGTTTGAATGGGCAGCTGTCAGACCTGATTCCCACCACAATGGAGTACATCAGGGCTGTTCGTTAGTTCCACTTCTCTTCAATTTATATGTAAATGATGTAATTTTGGAACTTAAGCAACCATAATATTTTCCTGTTTCAGTTTTGTCCCATAAGATATCAATTTTACTATATGCTGATGATATGGTTTTGGTTTCACACACTAGGGATGTACAAAACGACTCACCTGTTTCATTTCATGACATCCGCGGTAGGGGGGAGGCGCTCCGTCCCTCCACCCAAAATCCTCACCGGCCAGCTCCGCTCCATGACAACTCCATGGAGCCGCCGGCTGGGACTGCCCGCAGCAACATCCAGCCGCTGCTGGGCTGCGCAGGGACGCAAATGGCAGCTGCCATAGCTGCCACCATTTGCATCCCTTTTTTTCGCCGTGATAGGCTACGTAAATATTTACGTAGCCTATCACGGCGAAAAAAGGGAACGCAAATGGCGGCAGCTACAGCGGCCACCATTTGCGTTCCCTTTTTTTTCCTGTGATAGGCTACGTAAATATTTACATAGCCTATCACAGCCTCTGCAGGGACGCAAATGACATCCCTGCATTAGCCGTCATAGACTACATAAAAAGTATTTATGTAGCCTATCACAGGAAAAATCGTGAAGTGAATGGCGGCTGCAGACGTGGCCGCCATTCGCAAAGCAGCTCAAACAGCACCAGGTAGGTGCTCCATTTTGCGCACCTTCCACGGGCGGGGGGCTTCGTTCCACCACAGATTTCGGGGGGCCGAATGCACTGGCATTCAGCCTTACTGAGATCCATGGCGGAATTCTCCGCCATCCCTATAACACACCCAAATTGGGATGAGGCATTTTCTAAAAGATTTTGGTGCACTTTGCCACAAAGAACAACTTAATGTAAATTATACCAAGACTAAAGTTCTAGTGTTGGGAGCACATCCTTGTAAGCATAGATGGTTTTTGGATGGGCAAGTAATTGAACAAGTGAGACACTTTAACTATCTTGGTATATGGTTTACTGATAGGAGCAATTGGACTCATCATTTGACCTCTGCAGTACTGAAGGTCTCAAGATCATCACAAGCAGTCCAAGGTTTTACTAGAACCAAAGGCGGTATATGATCACTCCTACCTTAAGAGTATATAAAGGAAAAGTGCTCCCACAAATGACTTATGGGGCAGCAATTTGGGGTTTGGCAAAAATATATCAGTTGGAAACAGCTCAAAAAAAATTTTTTTTAAAGCACGACTTGGCTTGCCATCTGCCATGCCAGCATTTAGTATCAGGGAAGAAATTGGAGTAATGCCTGTACAATTTTATGGGGGGGGGGGTTAGCTATGTTTATGTATTATTTTAAATTATGTAATATGGAAGGTTCTAGGATTCCTAAGGAATGTTTTTTAGATCAATTGCATTCTGATAGGCAAAATTCTTGGGTATCTAAATGTGAAGAGCAAATTTTAGCATTTGACATAATACTTCAGATTCTGAACACCAGGACCTTAAATCAGATTCAAGGATCTATAAAAAATAAGTTGAGGGATGTATATGCCCAACAAGATTTAGAGACAATCCAGAGATCAAGGTTTTCTCCACAATTGTGTGTTGTTTTTTTAAAATTCTCTCACTGTTGTGAATATTATCTTCATGAATTGTCTGTTAGTTCATTTAGAAAGGCATTCCTGGCACTGCGATTCCAGACCATGCCCTCTCAATATCTAGAGGGACACTATCATAGCATACCAATTGAGCAGCGTCTTTGTATATGTGCTCAGGTAGTAGAAGACCTTTATCATTATGTATTATATTGTTCTCTTCATTCTGAATCAAGGGAAACAATTATTTTGAATTTGGTGAAGGATATGTCTGGTGAAGATCAAGTTAGGATTGTGTATTTGCTGTCTGATTCTGATAAGTTTGTGACAGATAGAGTCGCAAGGTTTGCAGTGGCTGCCCAAAAACTGAGGAGGAGTTTTGCTGAATCTAATGTAATGAATTGTAAAGATGTTGTTTAAGTTTTTAATAATGATTACTTATTGTATTATTGGTTGTATTTTTTAAGATGCACTGATTTAATTTATGTCTTAAACATTTTATGTATATATAGATAAAATGTATTTTATATGACAAGTTGATATGACCATAATGGTTAAATAAACATACACTTCAGATTTAAATGTTCCTTTGTCTGTAAGTGTGGTTATTTCTATTAGCCCATGATTGTACTGTAAAGATAGATTGCCTAATTGCGTTTCATCTGTCATCTCATTGTCATACTTAATAGCTGTTAATGGAGATAAACCCGAACTTAATACTCTTTTAAGTTTCAACCAATTGTTAAACAGGGTTTTGGTACATGGGTTCATTCTTAATATATTTCTATCAAATTTATTACAGAACCATAGAATATTTTTCCATTCTGTCGAGACGTTATAATGTTCTAATTCAGTTGCTCTGTCTAGATTAAACCATGTCTTCAAATGCATAAGCATAGCAGCAACGTAATTTTTTTTTATGGATGGGAAGGCTAATCCACCATTCCTGGTTGGTTTTATTAGCTTTTTTTTGCTACTCTTGGTTTTTCCCCATTCCAGACAAAATCTAAGAACATTATTTGCTGGTCTCCAAGTATCTTTTGTGGGACCTTTAATGGTATGTTTGAGAACAAAAATAATTTTTTGGGGAGTACCACCATTTTTAAGGCAAATATCTTACCCATCCATGAAATATGAAGCTGGTTCCAGCAAGCCAAGTCATCTTTTACTTCAAGTATGACCTTATGATGATTATATTCTGTCAAGATTTTATGTAATCCATACTCCTAAATATCTAACTGGAGTATCTTTCCAGGGAATTTTATATGCTTCAGTAATATTAGTTGTTGTAAAATTATCCATATTGAATCCAATCCACTCTGATTTTGTAATATTAATTTTATATCCTGATACTTGACCATATTCCTGCAACAAAGATAGAAGTTTATCATAAGTATTCATGGGATCATATAAGTAGAATCATAGAATCATAGAATAGTAGGGTTGGAAGGGGCCTACAAGGTCATCGAGTCCAACCCCCTGCTCAATGCAGGAATCCAAATCAGAGCATCCCTGACAGATGGCTGTCCAGCCTCATCTTGAACGCCTCCAGTGTGGGAGAGCCCACCACCAGCCTAGGTAATTGGTTCCATTGTCGTATTGCTCTAGCAGTCAGGAAGTTTTTCCTGACGTTCAGCCAGAATCTGACTTCCTGTCACTTGAGCCCATTATTCCATGTCCTGCACTCTGGGATGATCGAGCAGATGACCCAATTCTGTGTCATCTGCAAATCTGATCAGCATTCCCTGAACCTTCTCCTCCAAGTCATTCATAAAAATGTTGAAGAGCACTGGGCCCAGGACTGAGCCCTGCGGTACCCCACTCGTTACCTCTCCCCAGTTTGAGAAGGTCCCATTGATAAACACTCTTTGATATAGTAAATGACTATGATGATATAGTAAATAACTATATCATCAGCATAGAGACTAATTTTGAACTCTTCTCTACCAACCTTTATCCCCTTTAATGTATTTTCCATTCTAATAGCTTGAGCAACAGGCTCTATAGATAATGCAAATAACAAAGGAGATAAAGGGCAACCTTGTCTAGTGCCCCTCCTCAAATAGAATTTGTCTGAATCAACACCATTCACAGAGACACAAGCATTGGTATTTGTATAGATCATTTTAACCCATTCAGCAAATTGGCCGCCTAAACCAATTTTATCAAAAATCTGTAACAACAGTTTCCATTCTAGGCAGTCAAATGCCTTTTCGGCATCTAAAAAAATTAGTCCATGTGGTTTAGATTTATTAACAAGATGTATTATATGGATGTCCATATTTTGAAGTCTTGGTTCAAAAGAGCAATAGGTTTATAAGACTTAGTCTTTTGGTGGAATCACTACTATTAGGGATGTCAGAGAATTCCATCACCGACTCCAGTGAGGCCAGATTCTTTAGAATCCAGCCCCCCAGAATCCGTGGTGGAATGGCCTCCTACCCCCCGCCACCCTGCAGAATCCCCCCAGGACGGAGCTTACCTGGGGTGGATGCGGCGGCGGCTCTGGCTGGTCTCCCAGCAGGCCGCTGCCAGGCTGCTGCGGCTGCAAATGGCGGCCGTCGTAGCAGCCACCATTTGTGTCCTTGCAGGCAGCTGTGATAGGCTATGTAAGTATTTACGTAGCCTATCACGGCAAAGAGCAGGGGCGCAAATGGTGGCCGCTACACCATTTGCGCCCCTGCTCTTTGCTGTGATAGGCTACATAAGTATTTACATAGCCTATCACAGTAAAGGCGGCCACGCAAATGGCGGCTGCTACAACAGCTGCCATTTGCAGCCGCAGCAGCCCGGCTGTGGCCAGAACTCCAGCTGCGGCTGGCCCCGGCCGGTGGCTCCACAGAGCCGCGGCAGAGCAGAGCCAGCTGGGGACGATTCCGGGGGGAAGGAACAGAGCGCCTTCCCACCACCACTGATGCCCCACCATGGAATAAGGTAAATGTTTCATACATCCCTAATACTATACAGGCTTCCTCCTAGGTTTTTAAAAGAGAGTGAGTTGTCATGATCTCGTTCAGTACACCTAATAATGGTTGTTCTATTTCTGTTAAGAATACCTTATAATATTCTGGTGTAAAACCATCCATACCTGGGGTTTTATTGTTTTTTAAATCCTTAATTGCGTCACATAATTCTGTTAAGGTAATAGGCCTCTGTAGTTTATCTATATCATAAATACAGAGGAACTAGAGATCAAATCACCAACATTCACTGGATCATGGAGAAAGCAAGAGAATTCCAGAAAAATGTCTATTTCTGCTTCATTGACTACGCTAAAGCCTTTGATTGTGTGGATCACAACAAACTGTGGCAAATTCTTAAAGAGATGGGAGTACCAGACCACCTTACCTGTCTCCTGAGAAACCTGTACGAGGGTCAAGAAGCAACAGTAAGGACCAGACATGGAACAACCGAGTGGTTCAAAATTGGGAAAGGAGTACGACAAGGCTGCATATTGTCACCCTGCTTATTTAACTTATATGCAGAGTACATCATGAGAAACGCCGGGTTGGATGAATCACAGGTCAGAATTAAGATTGCCGGGAGAATTATCAACAACCTCCGATATGCAGACGATACCACCCTAATGGCAGAAAGCGAAGAGGATCTACAGAGCCTCTTGTTGAGGGTGAAAGTGGAGAGTGAAAAAGCTGGTTTGAAACTCAACATTAAAAAAAAGAAGATCATGGCATCTGGCCCCATCACTTCCTGGCATACAGAAGGGGAAGAAATGGAAGCAGTGACAGATTTTATTTTCTTGGGCTCCAAGATCACCGCAGATGGTGACTGTAGCCATGAAATTAAAAGATGCTTGTTCCTTGGGAGGAAAGCTATGGCAAACCTAGACAGCATAGTAAGAAGCAGAGACATCACCTTGCCAACAAGGATTTGTATAATCAAAGCTATGGTTTTCCTAGTAGTAACGTATGGCTGTGAGAGCTGGACTATAAGGAAGGCTGAGTGCTGGAGAATTAATGCTTTTGAACTGCGGTGCTGGAGAAGACTCTTATGAGTCCCCCGGACTGCAAGGAGGTCAAATCAGTCCATCCTAAAGGAAATCAACCCTGACTGCTCATTGGAAGGACAGATACTGAAGCTGAAGCTCAAATATTTTGGCCACCTAACGCGAAGAGAAAAGTCCCTGGAAAAGACCCTGATGCTGGGAAAGACTGAAGGCAAAAGGAGAAGGGGACGGCAGAGGATGAGATGGCTAGATAGCATCACCGATGCAATGAATATGAACTTGAGCACACTCCGGGAGAGAGCGGAGGACAGGAAGGCCTGGCGTGCTATGGTCCATGGGGTCACGAAGAGTCGGAGATGACTTAATGACTGAACAACAGCAAAGTAAGCAACACACAGTTCACATAGACAGGAGATCATAATATTCCTTTAATTCCTTTTTTTTTGTGTGAAAAAAATTGCTCACATGAATTGCTTTGAATAACATGGTTGTGCTTATGCATTTCGCTCCTGATACTATCCCAAAACTAGCACCTCCAAAAAGAAGTAGTCAGTAAAGTAGTCATTTCTTTCCCACGTCCCTTTATGCTAATGATGACTGCTTGATAAATGCTTTTGACCACCCATCCATCCTGGGTAATTTCCTCCTCTTCTGTCCTCCACTTCTGTAAAAGCATTTGTCCTATGCATGTTTAGACAGAAAAAGTCCTAGAACTCCCAGCATGCCCCAGCATGGCTGGCTGGGGCATGCTGGGAATTGTGGGAGTGTCCCCACCCCATAAACATCCTTTCCATGTTCTAATTTCGTGTGTGTGTGTGTGTGTGTGTGTGTGTGCAAATTTTAAAAACAGCATGTTGCACAACCCAATAAAGATAGCTGGTGTCTTTCCACTGATTAAATGTTGGTGGATTAAATTTCCTTCCCCCCTTCAATTGACTATGTACCCCTAAAATCTGCTCCAAAGGGTTGGGGGGTCTCTGGAGCAGATCTAGAGGGCTGGAGGGGGAGGAAAACTCCTGTTGTGTGGGCAGAAGTCCACTTCTGTAACATTCAATTTAGCCAATAGTGTTTAAGAGGATGCATTAGGGATGTCAGAGAATTCTGCCACGGATCTCAGTGAGGCCGAATGCCAGTGCATTCGGCCCCCCGAAATCTGTGGCGGAACAGCCTGCCACCCCCCTGCCACCCCACGAATCCCCCCTGGGTCGAGACTTACCTGGGGTGGATCTTCCGGGTGGTGGTGGCTCCGGTGGCGGCGGCGGCGGAGGCTGGTCTTCCGACCAGCTGCCGCCACCTCCATTTGTCTTGTAAAAAAAACAAAAACAAAGAACGACATGATAGGCTACGTAAAGATTTACGTAGCCTATCATAGCTGGGTTAAAAAACAACAACCCGCGTACGCAAATGGCTGTGGCTACGGCTATGGCCACCGCCATTTGCGTTCCTTCTTTTTGGCCGTCTTAATCTATGTAAATATTTACGTAGACTATGATGGTGAAAATAAAGGGGAACGCAAATAGCGTAGCGGGCGCTATTTGCGTCCCTTTTTGATTCACCGTTTTAGCCTACGTAAATCTTTACGCAGGCTAAAACATTGAATCAAAAAGGGACGCAAATGGTGCCCACTATGCTATTTGCATTCCCCTTTATTTTTGCCGTCATAGACTACATAAATATTTACGTAGATTAAGACAGCCAAAAAGAAGGAATGCAAATGCGTACGGGGTTGTTGTTGTTTTTTCCCAGAGCCCTCCGCGGCCGGAAATCCGGCTGCGGACAGCTCTGGGCTGGGCTGGGCCTGGCCGACTGCTCCGCAGAGCTGCCGCGGAGCACAGCCGGCCGTCAAGGATTCCGGGGGGGAGGAACAGATTGCCTCCCCCCCATCAAGGATTCCAGGGGGAGGGACAGAACGCCTCCCCCCCAACAACAACATAATCTGTGGAAAGGAAAGTGACTTTCATACATCCCTAGGATGCATCCTCAGCTTTATGCAAATTTAGCATGCCAGGTAAAATTGTAAACGAGTTATCTTTGATAATCATTATTATCTTTTATTATATGCTACAATGGCATAGAACTACAGATGTGAGTGTGATCCACAAGGGGGCACTGGTGTCCTTAAAGAACAATACAAAAAGTCACACACAGATCTGTGCCTTTGTGAAGACCTTTGTGATCTTGAACTCCAGGACCACTTACCCGAGACTGGAAGTGTCTGAAGATGGGAAAAGTGTGAGGGACACCAGAAAAGTTTCTAAGGTTTCTAATGCTGAGCAAAGGTTTGACTCCCATACATTCGTCCTGGCATCCCATGGATTTTCCAAAGGCAAACATTACTGGAAAGTGGAGGTTGGCCAGAAAAAAAATTGGTACTTCGGAGTTGCTGCTGAATCTGCTCCTAGGAAAGAGAAGATCACACTGTCCCCTCAGAATGGCTACTGCGTCACAGGGCTTGATGGTGGGAAGGATTACTGGGCTCAGAGAAAACCCATGGATTCATCCCAAAGTGAATGGAAAACCCACAGGGATCGGCATATTCTTAAATATGTCAGTCGGATTCCTATCTTTTCATGATGTCCACAGCAAAAGTAAATTGCACACTTTTATGAGTAGTCATCCTGGGAAGCTTTATCCCTTCTTCTCGACAGGCTCGCTAACTGCAAATCCAGAGAGCCAGACACTGAAAGTTCAGCCATGGTTTGAAGATGAGGAGATTGTGGAGGAAGAAGGAAAGAAACCCAACATTCCTGGGATAGCTCAGAATTCATGTAGCTCTTCAGTTTAGAATCTTAGTATCACAGAGTCAGAAGGAGCCATTTAGGCCTTTGAGTCCAACCCCGCCCCCCTCCCGGATCGTGTTTAAAGCACCCCGACAGGTGGCTGTCCAGTCTCTGCTTCACTACCTCCAGCAACGGAAAGCCCACCAGCTCCCTAGGCAGTTGGTTCCATTGTCTGACTGCTCTGACTGTTAGGAGGTTTTCCTGATGTTCAGCTGAAATCTGCCTTCCTAAACTGAAGCCCATTATTTTGTGTCCTACAGTTTAACTAGGATGTTCTTCTCATATTGGTGGTGCAGATGGAGAGACTCAGAAGGAAATACACAAATGAGTCAAATCGTGCCTTGTCTTTGTCTCAATGAAAATGAATTGGGGTGGGGGCAAGTTAACTGCAAAGCCGTTAACTCTTGCTGCTCCATTTTATTTTGGCTCATGTTTTATACTTCTATGCTGCTTTTATAGATTTGCTGCTTTTAGAGTACTTAGATGCTTTACTTGATTTCATTGTTGTCCTTAATTATTCTTATTTGTAAGCCAGCCTGATCATCTAATTGAAGTGTGGGATATACATTGCTACAATAAACAAATAAATATGTAGAATATGCAATAAATTTTTCTGTTAAGATTTTATTTTCTTTAAAACATCTATTTTGCCAAAAAAAAACAACAACCCAGCAACCAATGTTTACAAAAAACACTTGCAATCTACCCCTATGCAATACAATAATGATGTCTTTAAAATGGTGGAGTAACACCTTCACCCCCTTCATGGATCACTGCCTTGTTGTGGCGAAGGGGCTTGCGTAACTCAGTGAAGCCATAAGCCATGCCGTGCAGGGCCACCCAAGACGGACAGGTCATGGCAGAGAGTTCTGACAAAATGTGGTCCACTGGAGAAGGAAATGGCAACCCACTCCAGTATTCTTGCCAAGAAAACCCCATGGAACGTATCACAAGGCTAAAAGAGATGACGCCGGAAGATGAGCCCCTCAGGTCGGAAGGTGTCCAATATGCTACTGGGGAAGAGCAGAGGGTATTTCCAAGTAGCGCCAGAAAGAGTGAAGCGGCTGGGCCAAACCCGAAAGGACACTCAGCAGTGGATGTGTCTGGCGGTGAAAAGAAAATCCGATGCTGTAAAGAACAATATTGTTTAGGAACCTGGAATGTCAGATCAATGACTCAAGGTAAGCTGGAGGTGGTCAAACATGAGATGGCAAGATTGAACATCGACATCTTGGGAATCAGCGAACTAAAATGGACAGGCATGGGCGAATTTAATTCAGGTGACCATCATATCTACTATTGTGGGCAAGAATCTCTTAGAAGAAATGGAGTAGCACTCATAGTCAACAAAAGGGTGGGAAAAGCAGTACTGGGGTACAATCTTAAAAATGATAGAATGATCTCAGTACGAATCCAAGGCAAACCATTCAACATCACAGTAATTCAAGTCTATGCCCCAACCACTGAGGCCGAAGAAGCTGAGGTTGATCGGTTCTATGAAGACCTACAACACCTTCTAGAACTAACACCAAAAAAAGATGTCCTCTTCATCATAGGGGATTGGAATGCTAAAGTAGGAAGTCAAGAAATCACCGGGATAACAGGCAGGCATGGCCTTGGTGTACAAAATGAAGCAGGACAAAAGCTAATAGAGTTTTGCCAAGAGAACATGCTGATCATAGCAAACACTCTTTTCCAACAGCACAAGAGGCGACTCTACACATGGACGTCACCAGATGGTCAATATCGAAATCAGATTGATTATGTCCTTTGCAGCCAAAGATGGAGAAGCTCCATACAGTCAGTAAAAACAAGACCTGGAGCTGACTGTGGCTCAGATCATGAGCTGCTTCTTGCAAAATTTCGGCTTAAATTGAAGAACGTAGGGAAAGCCACTAAACCTTTCAGGTATGACCTAAATCATATCCCTGATGAATATACAGTGGAGGTGAGGAATAGATTTCAGGGATTAGACCTGATAGAGTGCCTGAGGAACTATGGACGGAGGTCCGTAACATTGTTCAGGAGGCAGCAACGAAATCCGTCCCAAAGAAAAAGAAATGCAAGAAAGCCAAGTGGCTGTCTGATGAGGCTTTACAAGTAGCTCACGAAAGAAGGGAAGCGAAAAGCAAAGGAGAAAGGGGAAGATATACCCAACTGAATGCAGAGTTCCAGAGAATAGCAAGGAGAGACAAGAAGGCCTTCTTAAATGAACAATGCAAAGAAATGGAGGAAAACAACAGAATGGGAAAGACTAGAGATCTCTTCAAGAAAATTGGAGATCTCAAGGGAACGTTTTGTGCAAAAACGGGCATGATAAAGGACAAAGAAGGCAGGGACCTAACAGAAGCAGATGAGATAAAGAAGAGGTGGCAAGAATACACAGAAGACCTATACAGGAAAGATCTGAATGTCCCTGATAGCCATGGTAGTGCGGTCACTGAACTTGAGCCGGACATCCTAGAGAGTGAAGTCAAGTGGGCCTTAGGAAGCATTAGTAACAACAAAGCTAGCGGAGATGACAGTATTCCAGCCGAGCTATTTAAAATCCTAAAAGATGATGCTGTTAAAGTGCTGCATTCAATATGCCAACAAATCTGGAACACTCAACAGTGGCCACAAGACTGGAAAAGGTCAGTTTACATTCCAATTCCAAAGAAGGGCAACGCCAAAGAGTGTTCAAACTACCGCACAATTGCGCTCATTTCACATGCCAGCAAGGTGATGCTCAAAATCCTACAAGCTAGGCTTCAGCAGTATGCGAACCGAGAACTACCGGAAGTACAAGCTGGGTTTCGAAGAGGCAGAGGAACTAGAGATCAAATCGCCAACATTCGCTGCATCATGGAGAAAGCAAGAGAATTCCAGAAAAATGTCTATTTCTGCTTCATTGACTATGCTAAAGCCTTTGATTGTGTGGATCACAACAAACTGTGGCAAATTCTTAAAGTGATGGGAGTACCAGACCACCTTACCTGTCTCCTGAGAAACCTGTATGAGGGTCAAGAAGCAACAGTAAGAACCAGAGATGGAACAACCGATTGGTTCAAAATTGGGAAAGGAGTACGACAAGGCTGCATATTGTCACCCTGCTTATTTAACTTATATGCAGAGTACATCATGAGAAATGCCGGGTTGGATGAATCAGAGGTCGGAATTAAGATTGCCGGGAGAATTATCAACAACCTCCGATACGCAGACGATACCACCCTAATGGCAGAAAGCGAAGAGGATCTCAAGAGCCTCTTGTTGAGGGTGAAAGAGGAGAGTGCAAAAGCTGGTTTGAAACTCAACATTAAAAAAACTAAGATCATGTCATCTGGCCCTATCACTTCCTGGCATATAGAAGGGGAAGAAATGGAAGCAGTGACAGATTTTACTTTCTTGGGCTCCAAGATCACCGCAGATGGTGACTGTAGCCATGAAATTAAAAGATGCTTGCTCCTTGGGAGGAAAGCTATGGCAAACCTAGACAGCATAGTAAGAAGCAGAGACATCACCTTGCCGACAAAGGTCCGTCTAATCAAAGCTATGGTTTTCCCAGTAGTAATGTATGGCTGTGAGAGCTGGACTATAAGGAAGGCTGAGCGCCGAAGAATTGATGCTTTCGAACTGTGGTGCTGGAGAAGACTCTTACGAGTCCCCTGGACTGCAAGGAGGTCAAATCAGTCCATCCTAAAGGAAATCAACCCTGACTGCTCATTGGAAGGACAGATACTGAAGCTGAAGCTCAAATATTTTGGCCACCTAATGCGAAGAGAAAACTCCCTGGAAAAGACCCTGATGCTGGGAAAGACTGAAGGCAAAAGGAGAAGGGGACGGAAGAGGATGAGATGGCTAGATAGCATCGCGGATGCAATGAATATGAACTTGAGCACGCTCCGGGAGAGAGCGCAGGACAGGAAGGCCTGGCGTGCTATGGTCCATGGGGTCACGAAGAGTCGGACACGACTGAACGACTGAACAACAACAACAACACCTTCACATGAATCTAAAGAGGTAAATTAAAATAGGGATATTTCTAAATATGTTGCCTGGTAGCCTGTCTTTATAGGATGGAATGTACGCAATCCACCAAGGAACTCTAAAACAGGTGCAGCACTTAATTAGACTATCTTCGAATGTCCTTGATTAGGTATTCAAGATTCACGAGCTGTCTCGTCATCTGGTTCAAAGTGCTGCACCCATTTTCAGAATCCTTGGTGGATTGCAGCTGTGCTAGTCTGATTCTGGGAAAGAGGATGCTCCAGAACAGCCAATGGCCATCCTGGCTGGGAATGATGGGAGCTGCAGTTCAACACATCTGGAGGAGGGTGCCAGGTTGGGGAAACCTGTTCTAAAAAAAAACAAGAGAAGGAGGTGGCACTAAGTTATCTGTCATCAGTTTTCCACAATCCCAGAGTCACCTCTCCATATCATATTCTCCATCCTGCACATGCTTCATCTGCTTTGGGAGAATGAGCATTTCACTTGCACTTTCTGCCTCCTTAGGGATGACATGGTTTTAAAGCTTGTGAGCATTAACTCAAAATTTCCCTGCTTTTTGGCACTTGGCTGAAAGTTGTATAGCCTTTTTTATTTTTTGGTAAACCATAGGGGTTTTCTTGTTTTGTTTATTGAATTGACCTTGAACTCAGTCTGTACAAAGTTAAGAAGGGAAGAGGTAAAGCATAAACCTGAATCAATGAGATCTAAAAATGTCTAGCTGTATCGTGGATGTTTTTTAATGACTATGGTTGTGGCTAGGGCCAGGCCTCATTCATCCTATGAAATATATCCCACCCACCTGACCTTTTTTATCAGGGGACACAGTTGTTATCTTCAATAATTCTGGCAAGAATGAACAATAAACAGTAAGCAAAGGCAACAGCTTCCTTTAATCAAATCTACAACTAAATAACCGCCACAGGCTCAATATTCTCCTAATCCTAATGTTGCTCTCCAAAATATAATTTAATACAGTGCTTGACTGGCCTTATCGGGGTTTCCAGTTGTGCAGAGAATTCTACTGGCATTCAAATGAACATGAATAGAACCCCCTTTCAGACCTTGCTGTAGTGGAAATGAGAAAGACCATTGTATATCAAGGATCTAGTGGTGCAAATGTGTGGGCCTTTGGGCACAGCTGCCCTGCAGGGCAAGGTAGAGTGTGATAGAAGTGAAAGTACAGTAGGGATTAACACCCTGATAGAGAACTTGAAAGGCAGGAGATGCCTGCAAAAGAATGTAACACAGAGAAGTGATTTTACAGCCTGCAAGAAATAAGACGGGCGAGAGAAGAAGGGAAAAAAGGTCAGAGGAAGCAGAAAAAAATTTATGAATCATGAAAAAGGAAGTTTTGAAACCTCATCTGCAAAATTGGCATGTAGGGGAGAGAAATCAAGCGAAAGACAGAGAATGTTGAGAAGGCAAGAGAATGTTGAAGAAAGTTTGTGTCAAATTTGAAAGGAAAACTTAAGAGAAAACCTTGGGGAGAAAAAGACCTAGGCAGGGCAGCATGTGTGTATCTGAGAGAGAGGGAGGGAGGGAGAAGTTGAAGAGACAGCAGCAGCAATAGCTTCTTCAACAGGGTGCCCACAGAGCAACAAGCCCAAAGATGAAGAGTGGAGGGATGAGAAACACCTTTTCCCATGCAGTGCAGTTGTGATGGGGCCAATCTACACAGCCAAATCAATGCGGTGACAGAGTGCATTGGGGTCATTTGCAACAGATGATGCTGTGGTCAATCTGCCACCATCCCACAGCATCCATCCTGAAAATGTGCATTTTCAAAAAGTCCTTCTACTCCATTGTTTTTCTTAAATGCAGCTTCGGAGCGGTTCCATGGCAGTGTGCTCCATCCCCGCACGTTAAATCCTGGGCATGTCTCTGTGATCTGGCTGTGACCTGCAAATGACATGGTCAAGGGGTGGGATCATTCCCCCCCATTCCCTCTTTTCCCCCATTTGCAGTAGGGCTGCTTTCACAATAAGTAGCCACTTTTTCGCATTCATAATAGCAGTAGCACAGTTTCATTCACAATAGTGGAGTAGCCCATTTATATGTAGTGCACAATAAAGAATACACAGAGCTGAAGGAGAAAAGACTAGGGATGTCAGAGAATTCTGCCACGGACCTCGGTGAGGCCAAATGCCAGTGCATTCGGCCCCCCGAACTCCATGGCAGAACGGCCTGCCAATCCCCTGCCCCCCGCGGATCCCCCCTGGGACGAGACTTACCTGGGGCAGATGTTCTGGACAGCGGCGGCTCCAGCGGTGGCTCCAGCGGCGGCTTCGGCAGCGGCGGCTGGTCTTCTGAACGGCTGCTGCCGCCGCCGCCATTTGCAATCTGTTTTTTGTTTTTTTTACCCAGACTTGATAGGCTACGTAAGTCTTTACGTATTCTATCATGGCTGAGTACAGGGACGCAAACAGCGGCAGCTACAGCAGCCGCCATTTGCGTCCCTGCTAGCCAGTGGCCGGATGTCCGGCTGCTGGCGGAGCCGGCTGGCAGCTCCGCGGAATCCCCGTGGAGCAGAGTCAGCTGGCTCCCCCCGCCCCAGCGGAACCTGGCGGAGCCAGGTAAGCGGGGTTCCGTACACCCCTAGAAAGGACTGCCGGTAGTAGGAGCCTGCAGCCATTGTATTTCGCAGTTGTGTTACTGCAGTACACCTGCAACTTCACCGTTGCGTGATACACCAACAGGCACTACTGTCCCCAGGGAGAATAACTAGCCTGCCTTTCCAAATCATCAAAGCACTAGAGTGCACTTTTGAGCCTTCAGAATCGGTTTGTACTTCCTTTTCACCAGTGGGAGTAACTGGCCTCTATTTCCCAGCCCAGCCCCATTGTGAGGCATGATTTTGCGCTTCTCTGATGCTTGTGTTACATCGCAGCTTGAAAAATGTGCATAAAGGGGAAAACAGGGTGAGAGCTAAAACTCCCTGACAGTTTGCTGGAATGGGGTGAAATTGCACTGGTGGGGTACTCTCAGGGCGAGCCTTGAGATGGTATACTGGACACTTGGGGTTTTCAGCTTTTTTACTGAGAAGTGTGCACCTTTGGAAAAAGGGGTTGGCAGCTGAACTCCCTGACTGCTTGCTGAAATGGGACAAATTTGCACTGGTGGGGTGCTCTCAGGGCCTGAGATAATCTGAGCTGTCAGATGCTGTACTGGATGATTGGAGAGTTCAGTTTCTTCAATGCAAAGTATGCATAACACTTCAGAACTGCAAAGTAGTTACTTTCCCATTCATAATAATGTAGTAGTGGCGGGGGGGGGGGGGGGAGAGCCTCAACAAGGGCAGGACACAAGCCTCTCATTGGTTGAGCAGCACCTGCTGGGTTGATGAAGTTCAGTTCTACTCCACCCAACCAACCCAGAAGTATGTTCATTTCAAGCACTGTGTGACCCATAAAAAGTGGGGGGTTAGGTATGGTATACCCCACTTTTCTTGCTTTGTGTGTCCCTGACAGACCAAAGCCAATTCCATGAAAATGTGGATAATACCCTGAAGCACTTCTCCTTCCACTGTCATGTAGACGGGCCTCTGGAGGTTCCAGAGATGAGACTAAAGACAGACAGCCATCCACAGAGACCAACACCCATGCTTACCTATGGGGCGGGGGGAGAAATGTATGAGCTCCCTCCTGGGCCGTTCCATAGGGGGATTTATATCCTTGAATGTATTACTGGTATTGATTCATGGAGGTGGTGGGAATTTTAAATTCCCATGGGCTGATATGCATTTGAAATCCAAGAAATGGGAGGAGATAAAGGTGAATCCCCCTAAACATCCCTTCACCAGACAGACCAGTGAATATGAAGCTTTGCCACCTACTAGGCAGGTGAAAAGAAGTCTTTGAAAGAATACAGAGGTTATTGGAGGTGGGGATCTTAAGATTAGTGGTTTACCCCTCAGTTCCCCTGTATTCATGGTGAAGAAGCTAGATGGGAAGCAGAGGTTGATGATGGGCTGCCCCCGCCATCAGCTTAAGAAACAGGCCCCCGACCCTAGATATTGCTGTTGAGCTAGACATGGTCACTTTGCTGGAGCAAAGAAGAAAAATACTGGCGAGTGAATTCTGATTTGTTAAGAAGAGTGAGAAATTAATCCCCAAGAGTAATCCCAAAGAGAAAGTTCAGGATTCAACCCCACAAGTGCAGGGTCGGGACCTGTTTGCTGAAAAAATGCTGAACCTTGAGGACCCCAATCTCCCAGATCGCGGCTCAACATTTGTTGAACAGGATGGGTTCTTGGAGACAGTATTTACCACACCTTGTTCAAATCTTGCCCAAATGCCAAACTGACTGGGAAAAAGCCCAGTTTGAGTGGGCAGCATCAACAGAAAGCTGTGATGGATGGCAAAGCTGCTGTAGCAGCTGCAGTGCTGTTAAAGCTCCTTTTCAGGAGAATCTTCCCTGCAAACTGCATGTCTGCCAAGGCAGAGATAGCTGAGTAAAGTCTGTGGCAGAAAGAGCAAGAGTAGGGCCAGATTGACATGGGGCATTTACACCAGTCCTACTGTGCCCTGATGTTAATAGTGACAGATGACATATGCCCTTCTCTGTAGCCAGTGCACTGTTTCTAGCTCTAAAATCTGGTGTTTCCAAGAGCATCTCTACACCAGCCTACAAAGCCTCATTTAAAACAGGGCTTTCTCCTTCCATTTTAAATGCAGGATCACAACGGACTCCCTTGACACATGCTTCCTTTCCCCCCTCCCCTTTCCCCCTCCTTCTCCCCCTTATCTGAGTCTTCCATATGTTTCATGGGTCTAGCTCATCTTCTTGAGGCTTTTCCTTTTTCATGGAGTGAACTCAAGCAGAACACAAGCAGGGTAATTTGATAGCTCATTATCTCCAATCTATTTAAAAATGGAATAAAGTTCATTTAGTGCAGGAGACACCCTGGAGGTTCACGACGTCACCTAAAGGACCCGCAAACTTCCGTGAGTAACTCATCTGTGCAGAAGCCCTGAAACTGCTTTCCTGATGGATTATCCCATCGCAGGGCTTTCATGGCACTTTCGTGGTCTATATCAGCTGAGCTGCCCTTCGTGAGAGCTGCGGGAATAGCATCGATTGGTGGAAGGGAAAGCGGCAGGGCATGTGTGTGGGGAGAGCAGAGTCATGTCTACCTAGAAGTAACTCCAAATTGAACTTTGCAAAGTACAGGAGCAGAGGAGTCAGGATAATTCCTCTGCCTGTTATAACATTCATTGAGCTCAGGAATGGGGAGTGGGAGTGAGCAAGCCTCAAGCCTGTCATTTTAAAACTACATATCCCTACTTGGGAGTAACTCATCTTCTTTTGAAATTCACCACCTGTAAAGGGGGGGGATGAGTGGTGGGGAGCAAGCCTCAGACAGTGGGAGAGGGAAGGAATGGAAGGAGTAAAGCTTCCATTTTTCCTGGGGTGGGGGGGAGGGTTGGAAATACATATCTCAGTATCTGCACACCTATGAATGAAGCCAGTTCTCTCTTTTCTCCCTTTTAATTTATTTACCTTAAGGAAAAATGAGTTGGCCTGGATAACCATTTATTTATTTATTTATCGTATAGCACATTCACATCGCGTTACAATAAAAACATAGAGCATAATAAATATGAAATATAAAATATAGACAGGAAGATCACAAATGTATGTCTAAGTTACAGATATAGTTTTTTGCTTCAGTTGTCACAGCCAGGAAATCAGCAAAGTCTCCATCGTAGGCTCAGTTTTGGCACTCTGTCACTATGTGTTGGATAGTTTGTTTTTCAGCCCCACAATCACAATTTGATGATGTTATTTTGCCCCATTTATAAAGGGCATCTGCACATCTATCATGGCCCGTGTGAATTCGGTTCAAGGTTGTCCATATTGCACAGGGCTGGTGAAATTCAGGTGGTTTTTCCAAGATGCAGTGCAAGCTTCGGCATTGTGGAGGACAGTTTCCTAGCCAATGTTGTTTCCACGTGTTGTGGATATTGAAACCATCTTCTAGAAGAGCTTTAGTGGTAGAAATGGCTGGATGTCTCAATCTTAGCCTGTTTCGCTCCAAGTAGGTTGCATCATTTAATATTGGTAGCTGGAGATTGTCAATAATCTTCGGATATTCTTGAAGAAGGGCACTCTTTCGTCTTACATCCAGAGGTGGTATGTGGCTCAAAACAGGCAGTCAGTATGTGGGAGTAGGTCATATCGTCCCATAACCATGTCTATTCAGAAGTAAATCACATTTTTTTCAATGAGGTTTACTCCTGAGAAAGTCAGCAGGTTGCTTTTGGGTTCCCTTTATAAAAAAAATAAATCTCCATGCAGCAGTATTGTAGTTTCACACCCATTCCTGCAATGCCCTTCCCCTCCCCTCTTCACAATTCTCAGGTACCCAGACCTTTATTTCTTCTTCTTCTTCTACTTCTTCTTCATCATCATCATCATCATTGCTGTTGCTGCTGCTGCTGCTGCTCAGTCATTCACAATATCGCTTTCCCGGAGAAGCATTGTTGTGCACATTTGCATTACTTCACCGGGGCTTAGGGGCACCACCGCCACTGGAGGGAGAGAGAGGGGTGGGAGGGAGGGAGAGTATTTGTATGTCTACTTGGAAGTAACTCCTCTATTGTGCATAAGCGAGGGGGAGGAAACCTGTTGATTCATATATGGGAGTGCAGAACTGTGCATTTCTAGGCGCTCAAATAGCGATCGTCCTCAAACACACACACACACCTCATTCTCTTCCATTTCACTTGACTGAGCACAGAAAGGAGAACAAGGGTGGAAGTAACCAGGTGCCTCCTATTGACTTAACAAAGCACAGGAGTGGGAGGGGGAGCCTGTCTGTCCACACATCCACAGCAATTTAATTCAACTACTTTAATTCACCCCAACATCCTCTGAGAGAGGGCGCATGCGAGGGGAGGTATATGCTAAATGTGCCTGCTGGGGCATTTCTGAGGGCAGGGAGTGGGATAGCAGTTCATATTCTGAAGGAGAGCCACCAGACATGGGGGAGGTGTTTTCCTAGGCTAGTCCAGACATGACTAGGCCAGCTTCTCAAGTTACAAACGTCCAGCTGGCTGCAGATGAGGGTCCCTCTTCACCCCCACCTGTGAGAGGTAGTGAACAGGGAGAGGCGGGGTTTAGGGAGTCTGACTTAATAGACTCCAGACGCAGGTGCAGAGCAAAGAGAGAGAAGGCAGGGGTGGAACTTAGACGGTCCACCCAATTAGCCTTGCTTGAAAAGTTGCGCTTAGAGGCCTCACGAGAGGGACCTCCCCACCCTTAAGTTAGGCTAATGAGACCGCCTTCCTCTTCAAACAGCGGGCAACTCTCGTAACTTCCTTTTAAATCCCCTGAAGGCATTCCTTTGTAGATTGAGAGTCACTGAGAATTTGCATCTGTATGACCCTGTGAAGTACTGGATTAAAAGCTATAGACTGAAGCCTCTCCTCTGTGTTTGTTTTTGGCATTGAAATAAAGTGGGGGCTAAACGAATCCTGGCACCTACTGAGAAGTCATACACGTTCATTGCACTTGACTGAGCAGGGAAAGGAGAATAGGGGCAGAGAGCAAGCCTCAATTCATGACGTTGTCCTACTTGCCCACCCAACCCAAACTAATGCAGCTTCAGGTGCCATTTGCCCAATGCAGGTGATTTTTGTTTGTTTGTTTTTAAGGCATACATCACTTTACTGGCTACCATGTGCCACCAGAGAAGTAAACCTGAATTGATGAAACTCAGGATTAAACCGGAAATAGATCATGAAGCGTCTCCATATGGATGGGGCCTAGGTAAGGAGGGGGGGAATGGGTGAAGTAGAGGTTTGGTGTGAAGGCACGAGAGGCTGCAGCTGACTGACTACACCCCATTCGAGCAGCAACAGTTTGTATACTGAGCTCTTGCCGAGAATGAGAGAGACTCGCTGCTCAAAAGCCAGTAGTAGAAATGAAATGCCCATAATAACTAGGGTGAAAGATAAATCAGCCAGTCCTCACATTGGTAGAGCTTGACCGATAAGGGGCAAAAGCAGGACACCAGAGAGTGAATGTTTTTCAAGAGCAGGTGTTAGCCCGCATTGGAGAAGCGATATAAGAAAAGTCTTGTTGTAGAAATGGAGCAATCCCTAGGGTGAGAGACATACAGTCAGGGCCAAAAATATTGGAACAAGTGTTTTGGCAGTTGGCCTCTGTATACCACCACATTGAAGTTGAAAGGAAGCACACCCAGATGGGAGTGAAGTCAGGACTTTCAGCTGTAATTCAAGGGGTTTGACAAAAGTGGGGCACTAACCATTCAAGAAGGACAGCCAGTGGCATACACACACACCCATCATTGGTGGCTCATAAGTAATGGAACAAATGGCTGACAAGCAGCTGCATGGCCAGGTGTGGCCTGTTTTCCTGGGTACCCCATGGCCAATCAAGCAGATAAAAAGCCTCGAGGTAGTTCTGAGTGTTACATTTGCATTTGGTAGCTGTTACTGGAACTCCCAACATGAGGTCCAAAGAGGTGTCCATGTGAGTGAAGGAGACCATCATTAGGCTGAGGAAACAAAATAAACCCATTGAGAGAGACAGCAAAAACAGTGGGAGTGGCCAGCACAACAGCTTGGAACATCCTGAAAAAGAAGGAATTAACTGGCAAGCTCAGCAACAGCAGAAGGCCTGGAAGACCACGGAAGACAACTAAAGTGGATGACCGCAGAATGCTGCTCATGATGAAGAGGAACCCTTTCACGGTTTCACCACATCTAGCCAGGTCAAGAATGCTCTTAAGGAGGTAGGCATGTCATTGTCAACATCTACAGTCAAGAGACGGTTTTAGGAAGGTAAATACAGAGGCTCCACAACAAGGTGCAAATCACTGGTAATGCTCAAGAACCGAAAGGCCAGATTAGCCTTTGCCAGCAAACACCTAAAAATGCCTGCCCAGTTCTGGAATAAGGTTCTTTGGACTGATGAAACCAAGATTAACTTGTACCAGAATGATGGGAAGAGAAAAGTATGGAGAAGGAAAGGAACAGCTCATGATCCAAAGCATACCACATCATCTGTCAAACATAGTGGAGGCAGTATTATGGCATGGGCATGTATGGCTGCCAATGGAGCCAGGTCACTGGTGTTTATTGATGACCTGACTGCTGATAAAAGCAGCAGGATGAATTCTGAAGTGTATAGGGCTATACTTTCTGCTTAGATGCAGCCAAATGCTGCCAAACTGATAGGATGTCGTTTCATATTACAGATGGATCATGACCCAAAGCATACAGCAAAAGCTACCCAAGAGTTTCTCAAGGCAACAAAGTGGGATGTTCTTCAATGGCCAAGTCAGTCACCTGATCTCAGCCCAATAGAGCATACTTTTCACTTACTGAAGACAAGACTGAAGGCAGAAAGACCCACAAACAAGCAGCAGCTGAAGGCAGCTGCAGGAAAGGCCTGGCAAAGCATCTCGAGGGAGGAAACTTAGCATTTGATCATGTCCATGGGTTCCAGACTTCAGGCAGTCATCCAGGTATTAAAGGCGATCCTTAAGTTTGAAATGATGTTGGTTTGTTCCATTACTTATGAGCCACCAATGATGGGGGGGGGGGTATGCCACTGGCTGTACTTCCTGAATGGTTAGTGCCCCACTTTTGTCAAACCCCTTGAATTACAGCTGAAAGTCCTGACTTCACTCCCATCTGGGTGTGTTTCCTTTCAACTTCAATGTGGTGGTGTACAGAGGCCAACTGCCAAAACAGTTATCCTTGTTCCAATATTTCTGGCCCTGACTGTATGACCAGGTAACCCATATTGAAAACCTGGTTCTTTGATAGAAATGAAAGGGGCTGGCAAACAGTCACTATTCATCCTTTCTGAGGCTGGGCAGGGTAATCCAGTCAGTATGCTGAGCTGGTGGCATAAATCATAGAATCACAGAATAGTAGGGTTGGAAGGGGCCTACAAGACCATCGAGTCCAACCCGCTGCTCAATGCAGGAATCTAAGTCAGAGCATCCCCGACAGATTGCTGTCCAGCCGCATCTTGAATGCCTCCAGTGTGGGAGAGCCCACTACCTCCCTAGGAAATTGGTTCCATTGTCTTATTGCTCTAACAGTCAGGAAGTTTTTCCTGATGTTCAGCTAGAATCTGGCTTCCTGTCACTTCAGTCCATTATTCTGTGTCCTGCATTCTGGTTTCCCATACTCTGGGCATTAGTATATAGACATGGAAGACCATGTGTTTCATGGTCTGGCTTTCTTCCTACATGTGTCTGAAGACTATTACTGGGCACTATTAGAGCTGTTCTCTCCATTGCAGTGCATGAGCCTACGTCCATTGTTACCCCCAACTTTACATCTCCCTTCCCCGTAGGTATGAAGTGCCCATATGGTTCCAATCTGACAGTGAAAGTCACCTTACAAGTGCAGAAGTGCAAGAATGGGCCAATGAATGGAAGATATTCCCTATCATCCCCAGGCAGTGGGGTTGATTGAAAAGATGAAACAGCTGGTAAAGCAGAAACAGGAACAGCCAACCCCAGGTCATATTCTGAAAAAAGGTGGGGGACAGTTTTGGGGCAGGTTGAATTTGAACTCAACAGCCATCCCCTGAGTGAGGGCCAGACACCCTTACAATGCATGGTGAGGTGGTGGCACCCCAGAGATGGAATACCTCAAGGTATGGAAAATCCAACTTTGTGATGTGGACCAATGAAAGCTACACCTGACAGTGCTAGAACAACCTTGTGGCACCCCAAAGATGTGACTATATCTGCAGTTTGGGCAAATAATTATACCCTTTGGAATTGGAGTTGCAGTCCCTCAGGAAACGTATGGGTGGATTGCCCCATGATTTGGTTTGGCGCTTCAAACATTCAGTTCTTAGGAGGGGTGGTAGATTCAGACCATCAAGGCAAAGTACAAGAGCTATTTATTTATTCATTCATTCATTCATTCATTCATTTCATTTCTATACCGCCCAATAGCCAAAGCTCTCTTGGAGGTTCACAAAAATTACAACCACATAGCGCAGCATAAAACAATATAAAATATGAAAGCTTAAAACTGCAGTATAACAGTACAGCCAGAATAAAACCTAGCAGCAATGCAGAGATTTAAAATACATTTAAAACACCAAAGCTTAAAGACTAGGAAGCAAAAATGCTAAATACTGGGAGAATAAAAAGGTCTTCACCTGGCGCCACAAGGAGTACAATGTAGGTACCAGGTGAACCTCTCTAGGGAGCTCATTCCACAGCCGGGGTGCCACAGCAAAAAAGGCCCTCTTTCTGGTAGCCACCCACCTCACTTCCTTTGGCAGGGGCTCACAGAAAAGGACTGCTGAGGATGATCTTAGGGTCCAGGCAGGCACATATGGCATGGGACGATCCTTCAGATAACCTGGCCCCAAGCCATTAAGGGCTTTGAATGTTAATACCAGCACTTTGAATCGGGCCCAGAAATGGACTGGCAACCCGTACAGCTGGAAAAGTACTGGTGTAATATGATCTCATTGGCAAGTCCCTGTTGTTAGAAAAAGAGACTCCGTAACTGTTGGCGTCTCAAGTTACATAAAAGCCCGAGTGGCGAAAAATGTAGGCAGAGCAAAAAGAAAATCATACTGACGTGCTTATGACTAACAGTTTGGTAAGCTGATACTAACTGTTTATTGGCTATTGACTTGGTGAGCCGATGTACTAACTGTTTCATTGGTTACTAGTAAGAACAATAGAAGCAATATGGTATAAAAGGCTTTTGCACACGTGTCTCGAGGTCCAGACTGCTCTGCACCCGTTTTGCAAAACGTTTCAATAAAATAGTGTTGGATCCACTGCTGCCTGCCTGGCATCCTTTCCTTCTAAACCGAAAGCAAGGACTATTTTTATCTAACACTGTTAACAATCTTGCTGCCCTATTTTGGACTAGCTGAAGGTTCCAGACCATTTTCAAATGCAGCCCCATGTATAACACATTGCAGTAATCCAGATGAGAAGTTATCAGGGCATCCATAACTGTAGCTAGGCTATCTCTGTCCAGATAAGGGTGCAGTTGGTATTCCAGCTAAGTACTAGTTAAAGTGAAGTCAATTTTAAAATTCGATCATTGCATTGCATAACCAATCAGGGAGAAATTTGGTGTGCTTATCATTCAGCACATGGATTTCTCAACCAGGCCTGGTAGGCCTTCCGCATTATGCCTGGTCTGTTGTATGCTATTAGCCCAGCGTCTGGCTTCAGCTGTCTGCCTGGGAAACAGTGTTTATGTTTAGTGAGGAGACCCAAGGTTTGCGGGAGCTCGCTACTGCCATCTGTCTTGGTTGCCTGCCAATAATGGAGGCTAGTTTGTTTCTCCCAGTGGGAGGGGGGAAGAAAAAACCCGCTAAGTGTACAGTATTTAGAGTTCTGAAGGATGTTTGAGATTCAGAACCTCACTGTAGGCCAAGCTGGTGCTCTTATCTGATTTGCTGACCTCTGATAAGAGTGCGGGGGTCCTGGTGATTGAAGGAATGTATGCTTTATGCTTTGAATGTATTGTCTTGCTTTTTCTTGCTTGATTGGCCTATTTTAGCTAAATAAACTTATTTCCTTCACTCATGGATGCATTCATTTCCTCTGACTATCCAAAAAGAACCATTGCCTATTAACACAACAATTGGCAAAACACTTGCCCATTCAAGACGGCAAGGTCTGAACTGAGGGAGCCAGGGCCAGCATGCCCAGAGATGTAGGGGGTGGGGGCAGCATGCACAGCCCTGACCTTCTACCCACTTTAAGCTCTCACACAGTCAGGGCTTGTTTCACATCTGGATTGACAAAAACACTGACTGTTACAAGCGGGGGGGGGGCAACCCACCTCTTCAGAATCATTCTTGCTCTATTTGTGTTATATCACTTTAGGACCGTAGAAAACAATTTGGTTCAACCGAGGATCTGAACACACCACACCATTTGAATTTATACCAAATCTCTGTGGAGGCATATCAGGTTGGCATAGACAAGGCACTGAAAATACTACAGGGTTAATTTCAGCCACCACCACTTTCTGTTTACTTACTGGTCTTGAGTGCAAACGATCAGTTTTGGAATTAATCAAAGTATCAAATTGTAGGAATGTCAGAAAGGCCTACAAAAGCATCTTGGTTTACAGGGGGACTAAGAACAGTCCCGTTTGACACCCTCAGATGTGGAGCTCACTGAACAAAGTTAAGAATCTTAGAATTTGTGGTCTCATCCTCACCTCTTCAGAAGTAAGATCTATATGCACTTCAGTGCATGCTCAGAGCCATAATGCACTGGCTCTGATATCTGAGAATGCTGATTCATAGGCTTCCCCGTGTATTCTTGATTAAACAGTGGAGATAAAGAATGTGTTTTTAAAACCCGTCTGGCCCTAATTCTGAATTTGCCTAGATAAGATCTAACTCCAAAGATAATGTTAGCTAAGTCTGGTGGATCAAAGGTTAATACACACCTCTTTAAATGCAGGGGGAGGGGGAGGAGGAGTTAAGATTGTTTTAAGATGTCTAGGCTAGACAGGGACAGGGAGGGAGGAAACAGGGCCTGATGGTGGGCAGGGAGGCGAGGGGAGTGTAGAGAGATGGATCCACTGGATCCGCAAGCCTCTCTGTTGCCTTCTCCACCCACTTCAGGCAAGTCAGGTGGACAGGCTCAGAGGCTCTAAAAAAATGCTTTTTAAGGAGGAACAGGAGGCAAAAATGCCTGTAATTCCTCCCACTCTGCCTGGTGCTTGCTGGCACAGCTTTGGATACATGGGGATCCGATCTCTGAGCCTTCTGTCTGTGTATTTATTACATTGATATCCTGCCTTTTTCTTCTTGCAAGGAGTCCAAGGCGGCTTACGCAGTCCTCCTTCTCGCTATGTCATCCTCACAATAACCCTGTGAGGTAGATTAGGCTGAGTGTCAGTGACTGTGACTCCCTCTCTCAAAATACTAGAACCTGGGGTCATCCTATGAAGCTGATTGGTGGGAGATTCAGGACAGATAAAAGGAAGCACTTCACACAGTGTGTAGTTAAACTATGGAATTTGCTACCACAGAAAATAGTGACCACCAATTTTGGATGGCTTTAAAAGGGGGTTGGACAAATTCCTGGAGGAAAAGGCTATGAATGGCTACTAGTCTTGATGGCTATGTGCTGCCTCCAGTACCAGAAGCAATGAGACTATGTATGCCAGTTGCTGGCGAACATGGGTGGGAGGGTGCTGTTGTGCTCATGTCCTGCTTGTGGGTTCCCGGTCGACAGCTGGTTGGCCACTGTGTGAACAGAATGCTGGACTAGATGGACCCTTGGTCTGATCCAGCAGGGCTCTTCTTATGTTCTTATGACTGGCCCAAAGACAGCCAGTAAGCATCATGGCTGAGTGGGGACTAGAACCCGGATCTCCCAAGTCCCAGCCCAACACTCGAACTGCTACACCACACTGGGTCTACTGAGTATCAATCCATTAGGATTGCACCCTTAGGCTTCTAAAATGTTTTGGCGTCAGTGTTAGATCTAATATTAGCTTGTCTTTAAAAACATCATCAAAATTACTGAGGCAGTGTTTTTGCAAGATCAAGTTCGTGCTGGGAAGGAGATGGTTTCTTGTGTTGGTAAGGAGTTGGTGATGGCCATCTTTGCTGAACCCCTTTGTTTTAGGGTTAAATCTAAAGTGCACCGCTTTAGACACAGTAAGATTCAGCTGGTCAAAAATGAAAATTTAAAAATGCACTCAAATACATTCCCCAGAAGTAGCCTCAAAAACTTGGGAAATTTATCTCTCAAGGTCAGGATAAAGCAAATAGAAACAAATATTCTGTTCTGAATAAGCAAGAAGTTACTCATTTCCTGTTTCCCCCCATTCATATAAATCTCTAGGTCTTCTATTCTACAGAAGGGAGTTGCCTACAATGAAGCATTTCCAAGTAAAATGTGCAAAATGTTGGGACACAGGAACTGAATATTCACCGCTGATTTCCTGTTCTATAAAGAACTGCTGAATGCTATACAGACCCTATGTTTACTGAACAAGGCTCTGGTGAAACAAAACATAGTAAGCAGTCCAGATTCGCAGAGTCATCACAATCCACTATTAAAGGAACTATAATTGCAAGCTTAGGTACATTCAGTCCATTAAAATATATGCCAATTATTCTATTCAGTTACTTAAAAAAAATGCTGGTTCAATACCAGAGTTAAAGCCATTTTAACAGACATGCCCTCTGAGTAATGATGATGTTGTTCAATGGGTAGTGGCCAATGTTAGTCCTACTTAGAGTAGACCCATTTAAAGGAGTGACACATACGTTAGTCCATTTATTTCAATGGGTCTACTCTAAGTAGGACTAACGTTGGCTACTACCCAGTGTCACAAATTCTGCTTGCTTACAGTTTCAAACTGTGGCAAATTCTTAAAGAGATGGGAGTACCAGACCACCTTACCTGTCTCCTGAGAAACCTGTACAAGGGTCAAGAAGCAACAGTAAGGACCGGACATGAAACAACCGCTTGGTTCAAAATTGGGAAAGGAGTACGACAAGGCTGCATATTCTCGCCCTGCTTATTTAACTTATATGCAGAGTACATCATGAAAAATGCCAGGTTGGATGAATCACAGGTCGGAATGAAGATTGCCAGGAGAATTATCAACAACATCAGATACGCAGACGATACCACCCTAATGGCAGAAAGTGAAGAGGATCTAAAGAGCCTCTTGTTGAGGGTGAAAGTGGTTTGAAGCTGGTTTGAAACTCAGCAGTAAAAAAATGAAGACCATGGCATCTGGCCCCAACACTTCTTGGCATATAGAAGGGGAAG
This sequence comes from Heloderma suspectum, assembly GCF_057233095.1. NCBI lineage: Eukaryota > Metazoa > Chordata > Lepidosauria > Squamata > Helodermatidae > Heloderma > Heloderma suspectum. Next base: position 85,506,457 of record NC_139463.1, on the reverse strand, counting down.
AAATGGAAGCAGTGACAGATTTTATTTTCTTGGGTTCCAAGATCACCGCAGACGGTGACTGTAGCCATGAAATTAAAAGATGCTTGCTCCTTGGGAGGAAAGCTATGGCAAACCTAGACAGCATAGTAAGAAGCAGAGACATCACCTTGCTGACAAAGGTCCATCTAATCAAAGCTATGGTTTTCCCAGTAGTAATGTATGGCTGTAAGAGCTGGACTATAAGGAAGGCTGAGCGCCGAAGAATTGATGCTTTCGAACTGTGGAGCTGGAGAAGACTCTTACGAGTCCCCTGGACTGCAAGGAGGTCAAATCAGTCCATCCTAAAGGAAATCAACCCTGACTGCTCATTGGAAGGACAGATACTGAAGCTGAAGCTCAAATATTTTGGCCACCTAATGCGAAGAGAAAACTCACTGGAAAAGACCCTGATGCTGGGAAAGATTGAAGGCAAAAGGAGAAGGGGACGGCAGAGGATGAGATGGCTAGATAGCATCACCAATGCAATGAATATGAACTTGAGCACACTCCGGGAGAGAGCAGAGGACAGGAAGGCCTGGTGTGCTATGGTCCATGGGGTCATGAAGAGTTGGACACGACTTAACGACTGAACAACAACATGCACACTTCAAAATGAACTATTGGGCTCCAGTCAGCCACCATTTTTATTTTCTAATAAAATCCAGCAGGGGCTGAGAGGCATTCTTGGAATTAAATATGAGGCCAGTGTGTTGCTTTGCAGCATGGCAGCCTCCCAGTTGTTGTTGTTTTTTTTAAGTACTTAAAATATATTTGAAAATCATTCATTCATTTCATTTATATCCTGCCTTTTTTCCACCTAAGGAACCCAAGGCAGCATACATAATCCTCCTGCTCTCCACTGTTATCCTCACAACAATAACCCTGTGAGGAAGGTTGGGCTGAGAGTCTGAGACTGGGCCAAAGTCACCCAATGAGATTCCATGGCTGAGTGGGGACTAGAACCCAGGTCTCCCAACTCCCAGTCCAACACTCTAGCCACTACACCACACCAGTTCTCAGTCATGAGGAACAAGGAGGCCAAAGGGCCTGGAAACAAATAGATAGCCAATGCAACTCTTTAAGTACTGGCAAGGTGTGCTTTCTGTAACTTGTACCAGTTAACAGCTTTGCTGCTGTGTTATGAACCAACCGAAGTATCCAAACAGTCTTCAAAGGCAGCCCCTTTCAGAATGTACCGCAATGGTCTCCTTCAGATGTTGCCAGGGCTTACATAACTGTGGCCAGGTCCCAGGTTTCCAAGAAGGGTTGCAGCTGGTTGCCAGCCAAAGCTGGTAAAATGTGCTATGAGATACGGGATACACCTGGGCATCCATTTGCAGAGCTGGATCTAATGACACACCCCAACTGGGAACCTGATCCTTCAGAAAGAATGCAACCTCATCCAGAAAAGGCCAAATTCCGTTTCAACCATGTCTCCAGAAAGCAGGGCCTTGGTCTTATTTGGACCAAGCTTCAGTTTACTGGATGGTCTTCATCCAGCCCATTATGAACTCCAGACACCAGCTCAGGACATCCACAGTGGCACCTGAAGAAGATGGAAAGATGCATGTTGATGGCATTTCAGCCCTAATCTCCAGGAAACCTCTCTCAGCAGTTTCACATAGACGTTAAAAAGCATAGGAGACAAGATGGAGTTGTGCAGCAGAGCAGAAGCTCCTCAGGAACACCTTCTGAAACCACTCATACAGACAGAAATGGAACCAGTACAGATCCTTGCCCCCCATTTCTACACGGTCAATAGTATCTAAAGCCAATGAGATGTCCAGGAGAACCAACAGAGATGAGCTCCTCTGCTTAGATGAGCCAAATATGTATCCTAGGATACTTTAACAACGCAGTGAAGAAAGATCATCAAAAGCTGATTGGAAATTTATTAACTGATGTGTGAATATTAGTCGCAAAATCTTGGACGGAACAGTGTGGGATAAGGACATTGTGGCAAACTGAAGGGAACCAACCATACTCTGCCATCAGCCAGGGGCCCCTGGGACTTTTCATCCCCTGCCTCTAAGGATGTCACAATGTCACACACCAGCATCATGTCACATCATGTCACACGCCAACGTGTGTGTGTGTGTGTGTGTGTGAGAGAGAGAGAGAGAGAGAGAGATTATTATTGTTGTTCTTGTTATTTGTGTGGTTGTATGTGTGTCAGGGAGCAATCCTATGGCTGCTAGATAGCGGTTAGATGGCAATAGGATATGCTGTTATCTGGGAACCGATCTCGGATCCTGTGCTCTGAGGTTGGTTCCTGGAGAACTGACCCCAACAACACCACAAGCAAGAAGGATCTTGGAATTGTTGTAGATCACAAGCTGAATATGAGCCAACAATGTGATGTGGCTGCAAAAAAGGCAAATGCTATTTTGGGCTACATTAATAGAAGCATAGCTTCCAAATCACGGGAAGTACTAGTTCCCCTCTACTCAGCACTGGTAGTACTCATCTGGAGTACTCAGTACTCATCTGGAGTTCTGGGCACCGCACTTTAAGAAGGATGCAGACAAGCTGGAGAGGGCTCAAAGGAGGGCAACAAAGATGATCAGAGGACTGGAAATAAAGCCCTATGAAGAGAGACTGAAAGAACTGGGCATGTTTAGCCTTGAGAAGAGAAGACTGAGGGGAGATACAATAGCGCTCTTCAAGTACTTGAAAGGTTGTCACAGAGAGGGAGGCCAGGATCTCTTCTCCATCTGCAGGACACAGAATAATGGGCTCAAGTGACAGGAAGCCAGATTCCGGCTGAACATCAGGAGAAACTTCCTGAGTGTTAGAGCAATACGACAATGGAACCAATTATCTGGGGAGGTAGTGGGCTGTCCCACACTGGAGACATTCAAGATGAGGCTGGACAGCCATCTGTCAGGGATGCTCTGACTTAGATTCCTGCATTGAACAGAGGGTTGGACTCGATGGCCTTGTAGGCCCCTTCCAACCCTACTATTCTATGATGCTATGACCTCCCCCCACTTCTGCACTGCCTTGGAGGCAGCGTAGAACATCCCCGTCCTCCAAGCTTGCAAGACAAGCATGGAGTGGCCAGAAAGGGGCGTGGCTGGGGGCGTTCCAGGGTGGGGAGACCGTAGCTGTCTGTATGACACATCCTATGTGTCGTACAGCAGCCTCCTTCCCCACCTCATGCTCCTGCGGTTAGACAGCCGCAATCAGCTGTCTAGCAGAAAAAGCAGGGCAGGAGGAGTGCAGAGGGAATGATCCCCTCCATGCTTCTTCTGCCTTGCTTTGGATAGGTGGTCACCTCCGATTGGCCACCTATCTAGATAGGATAGTGCCCTCAGTGTGTGTATTGTTGTTGTTCTTCTTGTTGTTGTTATTGAGTGTAAGCCCCCTTGAGGAGGTAAATCTTCCAGATAAATAAATAAATAAATAAATAAATATAAACAAACAGTATTATGACTAACCCCACAAGCCACAAATGACACTGAAAAAATATAAGAAACAATCCCTTCCACTCTTGGAACAACGGTAAGGGAGCAATCCTATGGCCACTAGACACTGTCTAGCGGGCCATAGGACTGTTCAGTTTCTGGGAACTGGGGTTGAAGCCAGACAGTTCCCAGAAACGCACTCCCTGCCCCGCCTCCTTGTAGCCAGCATGGTTCTCTCTGTGCTGACTACATCTCCGTGCTCAGAAGCGGAGCACAGAGACAGGGAAAAGGGGGTGGTCTCGGGGACAGGGAGAAGACTGTGGAAGCTTCTTTACACCGCTTCCTATTGGGTCTCCAGGCCCCTGCCCTGCCCTGCCCCTCCCCCTCCCCAAAGCCACACCTAGACAGGAGAAATTGCCCATCTAGGCAAAAATGCAGGGAGGCCGGAGCACAGAGGAGAGGATCCCCTCCGGGCTCCAGCTGCCCTACATAGGTTAGTCAGCAGCCTCCGATGTCGGAAGCTGGCAACCATCTGGATAGGATTGCGCCCTAGGTGTTTATTACTGGAACAAAGTTAAAGCACTGGAGAATGTAATACATTGGTTGGTAATATAATGGATTAGTTCTTTGGTTTTTCTTTGACATTTTAATTGGGAGGGAGGAATGGGCAACCTGACCCTTTAATTAGATACATGGGAATGTGGAGGTGCAGAGATTCCTGGAATAGGGGATATCACTGAGCTGCTACGTTGCCTTTCTGCACTCCCTCCACAACTAGAAGCAGCACCTTTCCCAGAAATGTCCAGGTGCCCCTCGAATTTCAGCAAGCCAGGCTATTACCTAATTTGTCTCAGTGCTTAGGCTGGCCCTGCCTGCAGCTGTCCTTGTATTGTAAACAGGTTCTGGCCTGGGCTTGAGACCTCATATAAATAAAACCCTGCACAGATATCCAAGCACAAGGAAAGACGGTTGCCTAAAGCCAGGCTCTGCCAAAGGCATTTGCACACGTCCTTTTCATGTGACACTTTGGAGAACCAGGTTCCTCGTCGTGTTGGGCAATTCCCTCCATCATGTTTGTGCATGGTTGAAAGTTAGCTTTGTTATTTGCTTCTGCAAACAGATGCCTCCATCTCCGATACTTTTCTGTTTGATGACACCGCTTCGAAAATGACAACAGCTACAGATTTAAGGCAATCTAATTAGCAATGTATGCCCCAGTCATTCAAAAACTGGCAGATACTGAATCTGGTATTTGTCTCACCGGAAGATGAAGGAAGGAAGGAAGGAAGGAAGGAAGGAAGGAAGGAAGAGTTGTGGGTGTGCTACTTCCCCAAAATAGGAGAAATAAAGCAGGTAAAACAAGATCTTATTTCCCTCCTTCCTTATTTGTGAACCCAACCTTTGGTAATTTTCTATTTTTAATTAAAATATCAAGTTGTGGATATATACTATCACATAGGCAATTAGTTTATTTCTGTATCTCAATCAACAGATTTCATTATTCATTGTTCCAATTTTCCTTCTTCCAGTGATAAGTGGACCTACTGAAAAGAGAAGAAAAGAAAAATAATACCCTTTATCAGCTCAGTTTGGGGGTGAGTAGAAATACGTAGGCCTTCACATTACATACAGACACTTTACAACAGATATTTACAGTAGGTTGGATTCAGATTTAGCGATGCTTCAAGTAAACCTATTGAAATTGGTAGAGCAGGTTAGTCATGACTAATTTAAATCCCATTAATTTCAGTGGGTCTGTTCTAAACAGGACTAAATCCAGATCCAACTCTATGCAAATGAATTGTAATCAGCCAATGGGCATGCAAGAAAGTGAGCAGATGGCATACAAAAAATCCAGATGTTTAGTAGCCTCTGGCACCTGAGTTGCTGCAGAGGTCAGGATTCGGGTTTTTCCTCCTAGCTCCGAAATCTCACTGGCTTCTAAGTTTGGGAGGGTTTTTTAAAAAAATAATCCCAATGTTTCACACACAGTGCTAATTATAGTGGAGATGAGTGAAAGTTACTTGATGAGCAGTTAAGGGAGCAATCCTATGCATGTTAAGACAGAAAGAAGTCCTACAACTTCCAGCATGCCCCAACCAGCATCAAAGTTTAAGACCTTTTCTCTGTCTGAACATGCATAGAATTGTACCCTAAAGGTACAATCCTATGTATATTTAGATGGAAAAAAGGCCTACATCTCCCAGCATGGCTGGCTGGAACATGCTGGGAGTTGGCCTTTTTTCTGTCTAAACTTGCATAGGATTGCGCCCGAAGTGGTTTAACATTAGAAGCTACCTTGTACAAAGTCAGGCTGTTAGTCTATCTAGGGGCATCTCTACACCAGCCTAAAATCCTGCATTTATGTAAAATGGGGCTTTCTGCTTCCGTTTTAAATGCAGGATCACGACGACGCCCTTTTTCACCTGCTTCCTTTTCCCTCACCCCTTCCCCCCTCCTTCTCCCCCATAGCTGTGTCTTCCATTATCTTTCATTAATCTTGCTTCTCTTCTTGCCGCTTTAACTCTTTTCACGGAGGAAACTGAAGTGGTAGCTCATTATTTGCAATCTATTTAAAAACGGAACAAAGGGCATTTAGTGCAGGAGATGCTCTAGAGGGTCACGGTGTCATGTCAGGAGCCTGCAAACTTCTGTGAAGGAGCAATCTCAATCGCAGGATAAAAGCTCAGTGTGAAGGAGCCCTAGCTCAGTTTTATCTGTACTGACTGACAGTAGCTCTCCAGGGTTTCCAACAGAGTCTTTCCGTCACAACCTGGAAATGTCAGGGACTGAACCTGGGATCTTCTACATGTGAAGCATGTGCTCCCCACGGAGCTATAGCCCTAACCTGTGGCAACCTAAGCTTAGAAGGACTAGGGTCCTCTACTCTAAACATTGCTACGTCCTGGCACCCTCCTCAGTGACTAATATGAACGGAAAAAAAAGAAAGAAATGTTGGTATTCAAGTTTGATTTGAAGCCGCAACCCTATCTCAATCCCAGAAACATGTGCCTGTGTTATTCACTAGTGAGAGAAAGGCACCCTTCGCATGCTCAGAGGCACATGCATTATTACTTCACATATTCCAGAGCAGATCCCTGATTCTCGAGACTAGTCCTGTAGCTGAGCTATGACTCAAATTAAGCCTCAGCTGGACCTACAAGATTAGGGTTACCCATCAAGCTAGCCATTTTTGGGGAACTGAAAGTTGTTTCACAATGTCACAAACGTAGAAAACAGCAGTGCCGGCAGATAGCCAAGTTAAGCTTGATTAGACTCCTCCCTCCCAGTTTCCACCAGCCTCTTCCCAGTATTTTGTCTCCCAACCTTTGGCCGTGGCATTGACCGACACGAGTGTCCCATCAGGACAAGCTACAGCTCAAACATCCAGGCTCTGAGCATTCTGTCCAAGTAAAAGATCTGCACTTGCCTGGCTGAGTACCTGGGACCTATGGCTTCCTGCAATCTCCCCTTTGGGGGGAAATCTCGGGGAAAGGGGCTCAGAGAGATGGCAACGACCCTGATTCTCCTGGCCTGTCTTTGGGGTGAGTGAACTCTTTTCCTTGAAGCTGCAAGTTAGCAAATGTGCACCTGCCCCCCTTCCACCCCTTCCACCCCTGCTGCAGCCACCTGCAGCAAAACCACATTGCTTGTTTATCAGAGAGCACACTAGGCTAGGTGTCAGCAGAAGGTGGTGGTGACCCATTGGTAGCCCACTGGCCAATTTCTGGTGGACCACTGGTTGTTGCAGTTCTTGCAAAGAGTACCGGGCTTAGTAGAACTTGGTCTGATCCAGCACATCTCTTCTTATGCTCATTAGCAAGAGTCTAATACTCAGGAGTATTAGATTTCACGCTAGAACAGGGTTGGGTAAAAAGTGGATCATGACCTACTTGTGGCCTTTTTGATGGTTGATTTATATATCATTTCTTTTTTATTACATTTTTAATCTGCCCAATAACAAATGTTCTCTGGGTGGATTACACACAGTTAAAAACCTAAAATGACATATAACAGTTAAAAATGTAAAATACAATACAAATATTTAAAAGAATAAAATACAATAGAATGCAAAGAATGCAAAGGTTCTTGCAAATAATTCTCTCGGTGGAGCTTTGTCTGATCCAGCAAGCCTTTTAAAATGTTTTTAAGCAAGAGTCCATACTCAGGATCACAATAGAGGTTAATTATGCCATCGCCGTTCAAAAATCCTGAACCAGTTTGTAGACAACAGGGACTCTAAGAAAACAACAACAATAATGCCAACCAGTTAATCTCACACATCTGAAGTCAGCCCACCCCTGTATTAGAACACAACCCTGGAATAAATGGAGTTTAAAATGTAGGGAAGTGTCTCTGGGCATGTGCAGAGTGTTCTTACCTCTAAGTAAAAACATCCCTAGGATTTAGGTAAAGGATTTATTAAGCAGTGCCACTAGAAACTGAGAATCAGAAGGTTTGTTTTATTTATTTATCGGGACAGTACATTTGTATGAAGGATACAGGAAAGGACTCTAGGGTTCCTCATTAACTTGAGGGGAAAGATCAGTCAAATAGATTAATATAGGATGACTCAGCTGGGACACCTGTGTTCTGTTCTCCCCTCCCTCAAATTATGCCAGATCGCAGCTTCTGCCGCCCGTAACTGATTTTGCACACTAGCATTATATTGGAAATGTGGGGAAATTGACTTAAACAAGGCAGTACCGTCTACCGAGGGCTACAGTCTCACTTTTGGACTATGCCCAGTCCCACTGATTCTACAGGCAGCTGCTCAGTCATTTGGATTAGCTGTTATTAGCATGGAGAACATCGCAGTCACTTTGCAGCTTGCTGATGTGAATCCACACCTGATCATGTCTTTAAGCTTCATGTCAAGAAAGGAGGGGGAGGGAATGGCTGTGCACAGCCGCTGGTTGTGGCTGCGTGCGTTCCAGGCGGTGGCTGTGTGTTTCATCAGCCAGGCATGTGGGGGCCTGACAGAGGGAAGTACTTCCCCACCCCTGTCCTTAAAGCAGTTGAGAAACAGAGATGGAGTTGAAAGGAATTCTACATAAACACTTGGAAAGCGCTCAATACCTTCACTGTTGAAGGGGAAAGAGTCTAAGCCATACTACCTTTGAAGGGCCCAACTCATCCAGCAGACTTTGCCTGCTGTTTTCTCAGCAACTGATCTCTCAGTTCATTCAGAAATGTTTTCATAGAAAACATTTCTGAAAATATGTGTTTGGGGCAAGGGAGGATAAAAGTTTCCCTCCCCACCCAAACTAATGTTCAGCTTTCCTTTATATATTTATAATACCCATAGCCATGTTCATTGTAGGAAAAGAGAGAGAGAGAGTTTAGTGGCACCTAAAAGACAAACATTGTGGCATGTGGTTTGGGAAGCAGGATTTACTTCATGGGCCAAAGTAGGCCTCAACCCATAAGAGCTCTTACTGAAAATAAACATGCTAGACTTTAATGCCTCAGGACTTGGTTGGGTTGAATGTATAGACAATGACAATTGCAAGCACCATCTCCGTCAACAGCGGCAGCAGGGGGTGTTGCTGGTTTTTAAAGTATTTGCTGCTATTCCTGTCCAGCCAACCAGAGAAAGTAGAGTGGGTGTGGTCTACACTAGTCCACAGCCCTGCCTCTCTCGTGGAACCTGTGAGAGGCCAAGAGCCATGGGGAGGATTCTAAGACCCCCTCTACAAGGGGCCCAGACATCAGGCCAACATTGGCAAGGAACACTTCCCACCGGCTAGGTTAAAAAGAAGATGAAAAAGACCGAAAGTAAAGAGAAACACAGACTTTGATCATTGTCTACAACAGGACTGCCAAATTGGCAAAGGCACAGAAGCAAAATATATTGGGGCCAAACTTACACGCACAATTTAGCTCTGCATGTTGTTGTTTTTATAATTTGTAAAAGTGTTGGACTAGGACTGTGAAGACCAAGGTTCAAATCTCCTGGTTCATACATAATGTTAAGCCATGGTGTGGTTTGCTGAAATCTAGCTTGTTGTTGTGTCTGAACACATCCACACAAACAAACCATTGTTTGTTAACCAGCTATAAACCACAAATAGAGCACATGGTTTGTTGTTGGCATATGAAGCCTGGCTTGTTTAAACCATGGCTTGTGATGATGTCTGAACCTAGAACTATGGCTTATACCTGGGTTGTTTGTGTTGCTGGCCACCCTGAAACAGAGGTGCCCAGCAAGAGCAGCCTGAAAATGAAACCACTCTGAAGGCTGGCAAAATGAGCAAGAGGGAATCAAACCAGAAATAGGGAAATCAAGTTGTGTTTTGTTTCCTGTCTGCAAGACAAGTAATGACTAAAGCAACAAACCATGGATAACATAAACCTTGACTTAGTGTTACATGTGAATGTGACAGCTACGATCTCTCAGCCTAATGTACTTCACAAGGTTTTTATGAAGATAAAATTGTGAGGGAAAGAACCATGTATGCCAACTTTAGCTTCTTGGAGGGAAGGCAAGATATGAACAAATGAGGTAAATAAATAAATAAAATTAATAAGAGAGGGGTCACAGCCAGAGGGAGAATACATTTTTAAATCTCTTTATCCCGGTTTCTTGGTCCTATCAAAAATCACCTTCCCAAAGGTGCTATTTGCATCTGAAGGGAAACTGATACCAGTCCCAGTGGCAGCTTCCCTTCCTGATACACATACCAGCTTTGGGAAGGCAATTTTTGCCAGGACTAAGATGTGGGAGGAAAGAGGGTTTTTTAAAAAAAAAAAATATTCCACCTACACTGTGGTCTTGATCTTGATTGCTGCCTCCTCCGTTTTCCGGCTGCTAGTTACAAATAAAAAAATAAACACATTGGGCCAAATGTTGTGTTTAACATAGCTTGTAGCTTGGCCCTTAGATGGCTACCCTAAGATTTTAGCTAATCCAGCTAGCTGCATAATATGCCTCTTAGCCTCTGTATTCCAAAAATGTCACTTTTATTATTATTTTTAGAGTGAACAGAGGCAAAGGAGAGCAAGGCACCTGTGTCCTTAATAGTTGCGTTAGAATAATGATTTTTGCAAAGTGCACATTGTCAGTGCAGGGGTTAAAAAAAGCTGCACCTGATGAATTTTCCTCCCCTATGCAGTCATTAAAGGTATAGGATCTCTGTCCCCTTTGCATCTGATCACTCTGTTCCAGGAGTTGGCAACATATGGCCCCCCAGATATTTTTGAATGCAACTCCCATTCACCCTAGCCAGCATAGCCAATTATGAGGGATGATGGGAATTGTAGTCTAAAATATCTGGGAGGCCACAAATTGCCCACCCCTGCTCTATTCCTTTGTCTCCAGCACACTTCTCACTGTCTATTCAACTGCTTTAGGTTCTCCTTCTCCTACTCCTGCCTCTGAGCCTTCTGTAATCTGGTTCCTTATACCTCATAAAGTCTTCCAGTTTTCGTCTGGCTTTTTTCTGTTCGTTAGGCTTTCTTTCTTTCTTTCTTTCTTTCTTTCTTTCTTTCTTTCTTTCTCACTGTCCACTCACAGGAGCCACTCTTGCAGCAGAGTTTATGCTAAAAAGGGCTAAGCTGAGGCCGGGGTGGCAGCCAAGGGATAGGTGATGGAACATGAATATGTGCAACCATCAACTTCAAAAGTGGATGCCGTGAAAGGGGATGACAGTGTTTCATTCACTACCCTCACTCTGAATAAACTTTGTTCAACCCCACTGACCTCTACATCTTCACTATATGATCCCTGATTGGCTAGAATAAAAATAGGACAGTGGGAAACACCCTAACTGGTGACAAAGCAGCAGCAGATGGGGGAAATGACAGTGGAGAGCTTCAATGAAAGGTTATGATTTGCACAACTATGGCTATTTTTTTTTGGTTAAAAGTTCTTCCTCACTTTGAAGTACTAATCGTGGGCAAAAAATGAAAATAAGTCAATGCAGCTCAACTCTTGCACCACTCTAGAATCACCTCTCCTTAGCCACAATTTTTGCCAAGTTCACTACTCAAGAGGATTCCAAATATAAGATGGCTGACCAGGTCAAATCTGGGTTCTCTGCAGCTTCTAGTTGCTGCTACAAAATAAGTATGTCGTCACAGTAGTAGCAGCAAAAGTAGCAGTACGAGTAGTTCCCACCAGAGAACGCCAGGTGTCTGTGCGATGTGAAGGTTATCGACCTGATTAGTGCAGGTGAGCTGTTCAGCAGCTCCAGATTATTCATACTTTTATATTGGCTGCTAAGCCATACCCATTAACAACTAGAATCACAAAGCTTCACTCCTATATGGGTGAGACCTAGCGGGCAGAAAAGGCAGCCAGGCTGCAAGATCCTGATCTGAGGATCAGGTTTCACACATGTAGTACAGAGTGGCTCTACTCAGGGCTACCATGATACAGGGCTCCTTCTCACCAGGCTTTTATCCTGTGATTGAGATTGCTCCTTCACAGATGTTTGCGGGCTCTTTACATGACCCCATGACCCTCCTGCACTAAATGCCCTTTGCTGCATTTTAAAATAGATCGCGGATAATGAGCTATGAAATTACCCCGTTGTGTTCTGCTTCACTTTCCTCCATGAAAAGAGGAAAAGAGGAAAAGTGGCAAGAAGAGGAGCGAGATCAATGAAAGATAACGGGAGACTCAGATATGGGGAGAAGGAGGGGGGAAGGGGAGGGGGGAAGGAAGTGTGTGTAAAGGGAGTCATTGTGATCCTGCATTTAAAATGGAAGCAGAAAGTCCCATTTTAAATGCAGGATTTTAGGCTGGTGTAGAAATGCCCACAGTGTGGGAACTGTTCTCAACACACCGCCCCATCCTCCCAAAGAATTCCATGGAAACACTTTCAAGGCACACTCTTGTGTAGAGAGAGAGAGAGCTGATTAGAAGAACTGGGAAAGCACCTTGAAAAGCAGGGCTCTGCAGAAAGTAGATCTCTCAATATTTTGGACTTCAACTCCCAGCATTCCTGGCCATTGGCCATACTGGCACGGTCTTCCTGGACTTGAAGTCCAAAATATCTGGAGATCTACCTTCTGCCCACTCCTGCCTTAGAGGTACAAGCCCCGAGAAAGAGCTCCATGAGAGGTGCGTCAAAGATAGCGTGGCTGTAGGCACCACAGTGGGTATGCAACGCTTAAACACTGCACTTACTTTTAAAAGGGGAACTGGGGCCTCCAGGGGGTTGGATTGGTGGGGAAGAGAGGAAGTACCCTCCATCCCTTCAGAGGGGCCCCTTCAGTTCTGTATTGGGGCTTTCTGGATCTGCAACTAGCCGTATCAATAGTAGCAACAGGATCCAGGAGCTGTTGTCGCTCACAGATCAAATCATTCTACTGATTTCAAGCTGTCTTTGCCATTTTATACTTTGTGGCACAACCACTCAAGTGATTGTCCTTAGTCAAGAAGTTAAGTGAGGTTATGACGTTTGTGGCTTGCTGAATATCTCAGAAACAAGTTGTTTAGAGAACCATCAGCTGCATTAGCAGCTGAACAATGCTGACAGGGCAAAATGTTTCGAGAATACAAGGAAAAAGATAAATGATTAATGGAACTTCCATTTATGAAAAGAGAACGAACCTCTAAGGCTGCAATCTTTGGGGCCAGACTTGTTGTGCTTCACATGGTTCACCCTTATGTGGTAGGTTTTAATATTTATATATAGCCAGCAATGCATGGGGGCCCTCCAAGCTGGATCAAAACCATGAGGTTGGGGGAAGGGGGGGGGGCTTTAATGCTATGCCTGTACTGCAGTCCCTATCAGAAGTGGATGTCCTATGTCTGCTATTCACAATGAGAGGGGAAACTCCCACTGCTGCTAAAGGAAGCTTTCCTCCCATTACAAATTACTGGTCTGTCCGATTCTGACCTGGACTGTGGTTTGAGCAAAGGACTAAAGCCCCCACGACCACCACCACCACCACCATAGTCCCAATCCAGTTCAGGCCCCACCATGCTGGCTATTCGTCCTTCCGATAGGCATCGGGTTTGCCACTGTGGGAACTCAATGCTGGAGTAGGTCATCCTTTGGTCTGATGCAGCACAGCTTTTCTTATGTTCTTATCACTTTCATGGCACCTGCACATTGACAGGGCTTCACTCCCCCTTTAAAATGGACGTTGCAGTCTTGATTTAATGTACCCCTCTGGGTCATGCCTCCGACATTCAATAATTGCCACCAGACCACTCTTTGGACTATTTCTACTTTCCCATAAGGAAGAGCGTTCCTTGGCAGGGGTTGAGGTAGGCGTTGGAACCCCCTTTCCTGATCCAGCTGGCCGCTTGAGCCCTCCCAAGCTCTCCTATATGCAATAGCAATCCTGTTAGATCAGTAATATTACAGGCAATTTGGGGTGGTTTTAGTACTTGCAGGGCACACGAGTCTTCAGCTTTTGGTTGAGGGGAAGAAAAAGGAAAGCATTACCTGTGATAAGATCATGTTTGTTGAACTCTCAAGAGGTGGTGAGCTGAATGAAAGACGTTCTCCCTGTTTCCAAATCAGAGATACATATTTTAGCCTTGTTGAATAAATCAGGAAGCGCTAAGGAAGGGGTGGGCACCTTTGGAAGCTCCGAGGGCCAATTTCTGTCCCCCAGAACCCACAAGGGGCTGCGCACACACACGGCCATTCCTGGATTCAGTAGCGCACACCTTGTTTTAACGCAAGATCATGCTTCCAACACCCCAGAGATATGATTTGCATTAAAACAAGCCACGTGATCCCCGTGCACCTTGTTTTAAAGTGAAAAAGTCATCTTTTTCTTGCCAGCATCACGCACCACCTCATGCACCGTGCATGAGGTCTATGGGAGGTTGTTGCCCTCCCCTGCTCAAGAGATTGGAATGTTTAATCTCTGTCATGAATCCAAAAGGTTTGATCAGTAAATGGTAATCTTTGCTCATAAAAATGGAAGAGATTTTAATTATGAGCCTTGTTGGGAAAGGGATGCAGGAGAGAACATAACAAAGGAGGCTTGGGTGTGGTCAAGATAGAACAGCAGGAGCACAGCTCTGGTTCTTTTTTCACAGCAGGAGCAGTGACATGGGGCTCCTTCACAATGGGCTTTTATCCTGTGATTCAGATTGCTCCGTCATGGAAGTTTGCGGGCTCTTTACATGACCCCATGACCCTCCTGCTCTAAATGCCCTTTGCTGCATTCTAAAATAGAACACAGATAATGAGCTATCAAATTATCCTTTTGTGTTCCCCTTCACTTTCCTCCATGAAAAGAGTTAGAGCGGCAAGAAGAGGAGCGAGATCAATGAAAGATAATGGAAGACTCAGATACGGGGAGAAGGAGGGGGAGGGGGAATGGAAGTGGGTGAAAAAGGGAGTCGTTGTGATCCTGCATTTAAAACAGAAGCAGAAAGTCCCATCTTAAATATGCAGGATTTTAGGCTGGTGTAGAGATGCCCATTATCTGCCGAAGTTCTATTTATCAGTGCTATAAGTTGGCATTATAAGCTGGGTAGAGGATAAGGGCTGCCTGGCACATGATCCCTTTGTTAGGCTAGGCTCAGACAGTGACTGGCCCAAGGCTGCGCGCACGCGCACACACACACACACACACGAAGCTGCCTATGGGTCAACACAGCTGCCTGAATTTGGACTGTCCTTGGCGGTGCACCTATGGACTCTTCTTGGGGGGTGGCTTTGGGAGTTATCATGATGAGCTCCTGCACTTCAACATTTACCATTATTCGGCTGGTCTTGGTTATATGAACAAGTGGCTGAAATGTTATCTCTATTCCCCTCAAGGAGAGGGTTTTTTTAAAAAAAAAAATTAGATTCAATTTCCTTGGTGTTAGTGCTGGACTCCAAACCATCTGGCACAAATGCACAAACTCCAGGCAGATAAATGTTGGAGATGTCAGGCTCTTTGAGCAGAATATGGGGGGGGGGGGGTTGCCCATTGATATGTCCTTTTTGGGAAGAAACTTTGGAAGAAATAGAAGAAACAAGAGGGTGTGATGTACCACATACTCCTGAAGCTGCTTTACTTGGCTATTTGAAAGATCTGGCATTAGAAGGGATCTTGAACTGGTTGCAAATCTGTCAACATCGACCAAAGAAACCACAGCTGGTCACTGGAATTCGGTAAGAACTCTTCCTTTTCCTGGATTGGGATAGATGTGTTTGGGCTGTAGCTTTTAAAACCAAACTCTCTTGCTATAGAAAAGCTGAGGAAACTCAGTAGGCAGACAGATTCCTAGAGAAACTATTGGAACAACACACTTCATGCTAACTTCTGTCCATACACTTTATTTTATCTGATTTAATTAACTCTTCAAAAATATTCCAATTTACCGTATTTAGGGTGCAGGGTGGCCATGTTTCCTGCTTTATAGAGGACAGTCCTCTATTTGAAGGTCCAAGTTTGGTTTAAGGATAAAGAACCATCAGCAGGGAGAGCACTCAGGGGCTGGGAAGTTGCCCATCAACAATTGGTAAACAGACAGCAGACTGAGCAGGCACACAGGTCGCCTGGTCACAGCCCTCCCCCACTATAGTTAGGTGCATTGCTTTTCCATTTAAATTCTAGTAATTATTTCTAGACTTGCATTTATACCTAGAAATTAGCATAGGCAAATTTTATGCAAATCTCTGTCCTATCTTCCCCTCTTTTTTCTTTTCTTTCTTTTTTTGGTGATGGATTTCCTCTTTTTGGCCAATGGGTAACTGGCCATCTTATTCCAGTGCAATTCCTGCACCTGGCATTTGGCTGGCTGAGAGGCTGTAGGAGGCGGTGTAAACAGAAAGGGAGGCCTGCCATTTGGATAGCACTTACATTGCTGGATAACCCCCGGTGCACCCATGGAAAGCTCTGCAGGCATGAATGTTCTGCCAGCAGTGGGGAGGGCACCAAAACATAGCATTAGAGGGGCAATGTTGGGGGGTGCTAAGCCCCCTCAGTCCCCTGAGGCTGGCATAATAATTTCCCTCCCACTGGAGTCAATGGTAGGGGGAAATTAAAATGCCCCCTTTCCAGTCCAGCCACAGTGAGACAGTAAAGCTTAGGAAGTGCAGTGGGCTTTCCTACACAAGGCATTTATTGCCTTAAAGAACCCTACTCACAGTTGTTTACGGGTTCTTTAGACAACGTCACGATGCTCCAGTTTTGCTTCTGTATCTAACCAGCACTTTTGGTGACTTTTTTTTAGAGCCGGGACAATGCGGCATTTAACTGTGAAAGTGAAAGAAAGCACGATTTCCTCTTGTGTATTTGTGCTATTCCACTACGCCACAGTGCCACCTAGCGGTTATATAGTGGAAAAGCAGGAGAGGAAACACTCTTTGTGTAGTGCTCGGATCTCAACTCTGCAACAAAACTGAAAGTAGATACAGTGGATTAACAGCCTCATGTAGAAAAGCTCAGTAACTCCACCGCAGAATCTCACCCCCACTGCCACCACCACCACTACAAGAGTATTCTGCTCATTTCTTTCCATCTCTTTCTTTTCAATATTTTTATATTTATTTTTTACTTGCCAATGATATCCTTGTATTTGTCAATATTTTAATAACAGCGACTAAATTTAAAGGAAAAAAATGAGACTGGCATTCTAATTCAGAAATACAAAGAGAGATTGAAAAGGAATGAAATAATATAGGGGAAAGCGAACTTCTTGAGATTGGCTTGCATAGAAATTAGTGGCAAGCTGGCCCTACACTTAATTACTGAGCTAATCTAAATGCACACACCTTCAAATGATAGATAGAGATCCCCCTGGATGGGTCAGGCCTGACAAAGGGGATACTAGGGAAGGAGGCATTGAGCTTCTCTGACTCCAATCCAATGTCTGACTTGTAAAATGCTATTTTAGGATCAGCCATTGTGAACTAGGAATGCCTGAGTATCCATTTGTCCTGTCAGGGGCTTGATCCTTTAGGTGCATGCCAAGCAAGCACATGCAAAGGGTAACTGCTTTGTGCATGCCCCGAGCATAGGGCAAACACTTACAGATGCTGATGTACCTCTAGGGTGGTACGAGTGTGTAAAATCCATTCCATCTGTCTTTTGCGGATTGTCAGGCACCCTTCGTTCCATTGTCCACCCATCAGCAGAACTGGGAGGGTTGTTCCCAAATTTGTGCAAATTCACATTTGCGTAAAAGTGCATTTATGCAATTTTGCACTTGTGAACGTGCGCACATTCCCCCCAAATGTGTGTTTTCATGTTTTAGCCTATGGGGGAAATGTGCATTTTTTACTGTTGTTTGTGTGTGTGTGTGTGTGTGTGAATATTTTTCTACGACAAAATTTGCGCAAATTTGGGAAAGTTAGAAAACTGGTCCACAAGTCTGTGGAATCTGCCCAACAGGGGAAAATCTGGTCCACTGCAGAATCTGTGGGTCAGATTCATGTAAATCCGCACTCATTTGGTTCCATTGTGGATTTCTCCGACATCCCTATGTACCCCTCCCTAAAGCTTCTTCACTGTCTCCTTCTCTCCCTTCTCCTGTTCAATGGAAGTTTTTCTTTCTTTCTGTAGCCCTTGCAGGGGTGTGTGTGTGCAGGATTTAGGGAAGGAAGCAGCGGGAGGGAGACAGGTTTAATTCCCCCTGCCCCTGTTGACCAGTACAGATCCAGAGCAGGGCCCCACACGCTTACACTAAAGTAAAACAAAAAGTTTGAATCATCTAAATGCTATGCATTTAATGTCAGGTGTCATTTAGGAAAAGGGGATAGGTTAGCATTAGAGGCAGGAAAGGTGTTGACAGAGGACTCCAGCTCTTTGATGAAGTACAGCATTCCTGCCTGAGTGCATATAGATTAGATATCCTAGCAGTGTGCCTGGTGGGAACATGATGCTAATTGCATCCATTTCCACCAAGGAGAGCCTTCCTCTGCCACAGGTACATTGGGGGCCCTTAGTGGGGCAGGGAAAGGGGGAGAAAATGGCTGCAGAAGGGGCTCAAAGTGCATGCTGAGCAGGGCACTGGTACAAACATCTCTTTTTGATTCCTCGTAACATCCCTAATGTTAGCAAGACTCTCAGTCTGATGGGCAGCGATAGCAAGAGCATTTCCTCTGAAGTTAGAATTCATTAACTCTGTTATTAGTGGGTACAAAGAAGTCTCCAACTTAGATTCCTTATAAGATTATAAAATAATAAGTGCAGCTGACAGGATGGGCCATTTCAATGAGGGAAGGGTTAATGTCTGACGAGAGCAGTTCATTTAATTTTAGCAGACTCTTCAAAATGGGAAAGGGTGAGTGATTTCATAGAAAATCTACATTTCCTAAGATCATCATTGAGCAAGGCGAATTTGCACAATCAAGACCTTATGTACTTTATGTTAGCTTGCCCCATATGGCACCCAGGGATGCAAGCTTGATTTATTGTTGCCTTCTGGTATGAAAGACAGTTCAAGAAAGAGCTCTTCCATCATGTGGCTTACTTCTGAATATACTTCCTGAAAATCTGTATTTTGTACAGATAGAGAGAGAGAAAAAAATCTTTTGTGTTTGAATCAAACCAGAAGTATTTCTAGCAGTAAACGAGGCAGCTAGGAACAGCACCAGTGTTTGCTTAAGGTGGATTAGCTCAACAAGAATTCTAGTTTTATGTCACAATTTCTTCTTTTAGCTTGGTTTTCTCTCTGCTTCTTCTCTGGCATTATTAAATGCCTTCTTGACAGTGGTAAATAGTCACTAAGGGTGCAGTCCTATGTACGTTTAGATAGAAAAAAAGCACTACAACTCCCAGAATTCCCCAGACAGCATGGGAGCTGTAGGACTTTTTTCTGTCTAAACATGCATAGGATTGCACCCCAATTGGTTTAACTTCTTTGGAGCCTATACTACTGTACTGCAGGAAGCACAGGGACAATTATTAAAAAAAAAATGAGGAGATGCCAAATATTATCAAGACCACCCCTCACCCTCCACAATTGGTCTGCCATGTCTTGATCTTTTTCATTTCTCTACCCCCACCCCACAAAAAACAAAATCTCGGGCCCATTTTGTTTTGTTTAAGAATAGGATTGTTAGCAGAAGTAGTTTTAGATAAGAACAAAAAGTGTGTGTGTTGGAGTGGGGGGAGGCAATGGAAGACACAGGAAAGGAATAAGAGAAAACAAGACATCAAAGAAAACAAAGACCAAGGGTAGACAAATGAATGCCTTCCAGATGTTTTAGGCTACCAGATATGTAGAGTCCCTGACCATTGACCATGCTGGCTGGAGCTTAAGGAAGCTGCTGGCTGGGACTCACGGGTGTTGTAGTTCAAAACATCTGGAGAGCCCCAGGTTGTTTTACCCCTGTCAAAGATAATTCTGGGGGTTGAATCCAAGAGCGGCCTTCCTCAATCAAGTTTTCCCATGGGAAGTTCCCTCTTCCTGATTGGGGGGGATTTCCCCTTCCCACAGCTCTCCCCAATCATCAAGGTCTCCTGAGTGAATGTGTAGCCCCTCTAGCCCCTGAGTGAATTTGTAGCCCCATTTTCAGGGGGCTAGAGGAGTTGCCATGGGAAGGAGGCAGGGTGGGGAGTCCATTTCTGCCAGCACAGCTGATTCAGCATGAATCTGGATCCAACCCATAGAAAAGAGGTAGAGAAAGCTCAGGTGATTGGGAGTTCTTCTACATGAGGCATTTATTGTGCGCTGCGCTCATGATTCTTTAATCACAGTTGTTTACAGGCTCTTTAGACGATGTCGTGATCCTCCAGTTTCACTTCTGTTTTTTCAGTGCACGTTCCCAGGCTTTTTTAAAATGGTGCTGTTTCTCCTTATGTATTTGAGTGATTCCACTATAGCAGACATCCACTTAGATGTTATATAGTGGAAAAGCTTCTCCACATGGGGCTTTTATCCTGCAATTGAGATTGGTTACTCACGGAAGCTTGCAGATCTTCTACCTGACATCGTCAACCTCCAGCGCCTCTCCCATGCTTTCCAATCATTTCTCAGTTTTATTTGATACAGAAATAATGAGGTGATAAAAAGAAGCAGTTTGAAGAAGTTCAAATTTGTCTGTGTAAAGTAGGGATGTCAGAGATTTCCGCCATGGATCTCAGTGAACTCCGTGGCTGAACAGCCTGCCACCCCCCAGTCCCCCGCGGATCCCCCCCGGGACGAGACTTACCTGGGGCAGATGTTCGTGACGGCAGAGGCGGCGGCGGCTCCAGCGGCAGCTTCGGTGGAGGCGGTGGCAGCGGCTGGTCTTCCGACCGGCTGCCGCCACCACTGCCATTTGCAGTCTGTTTCCCCCCGCCCCCCATTCGTGATAGGCTACATAAAGACTTATGTAGCCTATCACGTCTGGGTTAAAAAAAAAACACGTATGCAAATGGCGGCGGGTTTTTTTTTAACCCAGACGTTATAGGCTACGTAAGTCTTTATGTAGACTATCACAGCTGAATACAGGGACGCAAACGGCGGCGGCTATGGCTGCCGCCATTTGCATCCCTGCTAGCCAGCGGCCAGATGTCCAGCTGGTGGTGGAACTGGCCAGTGGCTCCGCGGAAACCCTGCGGAGCGTAGCCGGCTGGGCAGGATTCCGGGGGGAGGTGCGGAGCGCCTCCCCCCAAGATGAGGATTCCGGGGGGAGGGATGGAGCACCTCCCCCCCCAGCAGAACCTGGCGGAGCCAGGTAAGCAGGGTTTCGTACACCCCTAGTGTAAAGAAGAACTGGGGCTATAACAACAGCGCCATCTAGTGGCTGTATAATGAAAAATATAGCACTTACCGATAAAGCCAATCCTAAAAAAAAAAAACAAGGAAGTAAAAACAAGGAGCCCATCTCAATCCTACAAAGAATCCAGAAGCAGAAGCTCCAGTAAAGTTGAAGGATTAAAAAACCTGATGTGTCAATTCTGCGACTAAACTGAAAGCAGATGCAGGGATTAACAGCCTTGTGTACAAAAGCTATGAGTAACGGAAATAAAAGAACAAACAGGAGCTGAATTAGAGTGTGTGTGTGTGTGTGTGTATGTGTAAACCTGAGGAAAACCCCGAGGAGTTAGGGCCCAAAAAGATGTAGCATGAGAGTTGCTAAGGACAAAGACTATGGGATGGCCACCATCTTCATGTCACACTTTTGATCACTTGGAGGCCTCCAGCTGGCTGCTGTAGGACCAAGAATGCTGGACTAGATGGATGTAGCCTGTTCCAGCCACACAATTCTTACTCTCTTTTACCTCATTTACCTTTTCTGTCCTCTTGTTACTATTTTCAGAACAATGATCCAAGAGAGACATTCCCCTTACCTCATCAATTCACCCATGCGCTGCAATTCTTTTCCTTAGGTGTAGCTTGGAGCACAGAGAATGCAGATACGGAGCAAGTTGAGATCCGGCTGGTGAATGGTTCCAGTCGCTGCAGTGGGAGAGTGGAAGTGCTCCATAACGGGATGTGGGGCACCGTTTGCGACGACAGCTGGGGCATGGAGGAAGCAAGAGTCGTCTGCCGGCAGCTGGGCTGCGCGGCAGCAATATCAGCCCTCCGTGAGGCACGTTTCGGGAAAGGGATCGGCCGCATCTGGCTGGATGAACTCCGATGCACAGGGACAGAATCAGCCCTCGCTCAATGCCCGGCGAGGCCATGGGGAGACAATGACTGCCATCATGGGGAAGATGCTGGTGTTGTGTGCTCAGGTGAGGTCATCAACCACGGGTGGATGTGCACTTTACCTTTGACACGGTCAGCGTTGCAAAGTGGCAGGGCCTACACCAGCCAGAGGGCCATTTTGGAGAAGCTCTTGGGGGTCCACATTCCAGTTGTGGGTGGGGCTGAAGACAAAAGCGGTCAAGAATACCCAAAGTACCAGCATATTGTAGTGTAAAGCTCTTACTGCCAGACACTAAGCCTTAGGAGAGGCATTTCAACCTCTCAGAATGGGCGGGGGGGGGGGATGACACAAAAGCCAGGAGGCCACCAGAGGATTGGAGGTAGAGCCAGAGGAAGGGGACTTGGCCACTTGGGGAGCCCCCGAAGACCACATTGGGACACCAGGAGGGTGGAATTTGGGTCTCAGGCTGGAGGTTCTGTGCTCATGGCCTATAAAGCAGCTTTATAAGACTCCACGCATGAATATGCAAGGAAGAGCAGAATAATAATGATAATGATAATATATCATAATAACTATAGAGAATATCTGAACGCCATGGGACAGAAGCCCGGGAAGGGGGGGGGGGTGGCAACACTAGACCTGATGGTCAGAGTCCTCATCACAGTTACATTTGGCCAATATTTCTTATGCATGCGCTTCCTCGAGTGATGATAGCTGGTATTTACCACAACAAGGGGAAAGGCTTATGAAGAAACAGGCTCCCTGAAGTGGTAAATACCACAAGAGGACAACATTTCTCCTCATGACAGCATTCAGACCTTAATCCAGCTAGTGCCGGTGGAGTAGCCGCCATCAGCACTTCTATCTGCAACAACAATACCTGGAGACCATGTTGACAGGTGCATTGCATATGGCAGCCTTGTCCACCCAGGTGCCCTCCAGATGGGTTGGACTACAATTCCCATAATCCCCCACACAGTTATGGACCCCTCTTCAAGATGCCCACCCCCACCCCTGCCTCAAAGGTAGAAGCTCTTTTCTCCCTCTCACTGCAACAGCATCCTCAAGTGCAGCGTATTAATTTTCCACATGGGGTGAATTGAAACTGATGGGAAAAACTGATTTCCCCAGCAACAATATATTGGGCTTTTCTACATGAGGCTTTTACTGTGCGTTCATCATTCCCTACTCATGGTTGTTTATGGGAGCTTTGGACAAGGTCGTGACCCTCCAGTTTCACTTCTGTTTTTTAAGAGCTCTTTTGCAGGGGGAGGGGAGTTGGAGTGGAGCAAATGCAGCATTTTTCATCCCAACACAAAGGGCATTTCTACATGAGACTTTTATTGTACGCTCATGATCGGTCACTCACGGAAGTTTATGGGTCCTTTACACGACGCCGTCAACCTCCAGGGTGTCTCCCATGCTTTTTGTCCATTATCCCACCTTTTAAAAGATCAGAGATAGTGCAGTAATTAATAAAAATCTGCTTTAATAGCTGTGTGAAATTGCACAGTTGTGCTATAACCACAGTGCCATCTAGCGGCTGTCAAATGAAACACATAGAACTTGCCAAGAAAGACAGCCCCCGCAAAACAGCCCATATCAGCCCATGTCAGGAGCTGATCTTAATCCCACAAAAAATCTGGAAGCAGAAGCCCCAGTAAGTTGTGGGATAAAAGGCCTGGTGTGGTGAAGTGCAAAGTGCAAGTCACCACTACTGCAATTATGTTATTCCACTATACCACAGTGCCACCTAGAGGTTTCATAGCAGAAAGGCAGGAAAGGAAAAGCTCTTTGTTTAGAGATCTGATCTTAGTTCTGTAATGAAACTGGAAGTAAACACAGAGGATTAACAGCCTCATATAGAAAAGCTGATTGTTGTGAGCTACCCCTGTTGTAACACAACGTATTTTGGGGTGGCTTGCTCTTGCAAGGGCAATTAAGACCCATTTGCTTTACAAAATACCTGCTCCCGATGGAGATGAAAACTGTTAGAAGTAGTGTGTGGATGTGGATCAACACAGCTGCCAGAATTTTTGGACTCCCCTTCACAGCATGGCTGCGGGGACTGTCATGATGAGTGGCTGCACTCTGACATTTACCAAGGCAAGGCTATTCAGTAGCTTCCCCCCAGATCACGTTGCTCAGACTGTTGCATGATGAGCAAACAAAAGCATTCCTTCACACAACACACCATCAACTGCTGGAGCACATTGGCACAGGATGTTGTGATGGCCATATGTGGCGTTTAAAGGAATGCAATTAATTCACAGAAGGTAGGTCAACTAGTGACTATTAAAAATAACAGGCAGAAAACCAATGTCTGTTGTTCAGCAGTGGTAAACCTCTAGGGTCCTGGAAACAAAATAGGAGTGGGATTCCATCAGCATAAGCTGTTTGTGAACATGCATAAAGAACCTGGTGAGCTCCTGCCAAAAGCAGGATGCTGAGAACATTGGTCTCACTAAGCATGGGAATGCTTATGTTTGCATGTCACAAAAATATTGTCTGCCAGGAATGGTGGCTCTGAAGACCTGCTGTTTTAGTATCAGCTGCACTGGATGTGTTACATTCTGTTTTCTCTCTAAACAGAGATGAGATTGGCTGGTGGTTCAGCTCCCTGCACCGGCAGAGTTGAGATGCTGTATAACCAAAGATGGGGAACAGTGTGCGACAACGGCTGGGACTTAGCCGATGCCCAGGTCGTGTGCCGGGAAGTGGGCTGCGGAGATGCTTTAGCGGCAGCAAGTGCAGCTAAATATGGACAAGGATCTGGTCCTACCTGGATGGATCAAGTGAACTGCACAGGAGAAGAAGACAGCCTAAGGAAATGCCCACCAAACACCTTGAGGGAACACAGCTGTGACCATAGCAAGGATGCCGGTGTGGAGTGTGCAGGTAACAATAGCGGAATTGTGGAAATTAAAAAGGCCTGTAAAATCATATACTCCATCCTCTTGCCTGAAAGAGAGCCTATCCAGCTGCTCACTTTACCCTGGGGGAGCAGTGTCTAGTCTAAAACTAAGTGGGATTTGCAACTGGCAATCTCTGGGCCAAATATGCCCCCTTGGAAGAGTGCTGCCTGGCCCACTGGTTGCCATATGAAACCTACATTTAAGAAACCTACATTTAAGGCAGGTAGGCCAGAAACCTACATTTAAGGCAGGTAGAAAGGGAAAGCCGGGAGGGTAAGAAAAAGGACAGGTGAAGCACCAGCCTTGGCGATGGCGTGGAGCTTTGCTAAAAAGGCCCCTTGGAGAACGCAACAAAGGGCGCAGCAGACTTTTCCCTCACTTCTTCCTCAAAGTTCCTTTCCCCGGTCTGAAGGAGTCAGAACTTCTCTACAAATAGCTGATGTTCTCTCCAGGCTGAAGATGGATGGACATTCTATTTCCCATTGCTCTTACCAGCAAAGAAGCTCTGGGCCTTGATTAAAATCCATTTTTATTCCCTCAAGAAAGCCCTAGTGTCCCTGCTGAAAGAAAGGTTCAGGGCATTTCCAGGACCTGTTAGGGGTGAGACCACTTAACTCACAGGCAATGGTGAAGACTCACTGGCAGATGACTTTTAGAAAAGGTCTTCGGAAAGCAATCCCCTTTTCCTGCCATACAGCAGATTAGAGATATTCTTCCAGAAATTCTTCTCAAATAGGAGGTAGATCAGCCCCATCATCTGACCTGCTGACTGTGTGTGTTCTGAGGAGAACTGGATAATTTATTTGTTGTGCACACAACAATGACTGCACATATGTGTAACGTCATAAGAAACATTTTGTGGCTAGGAATGAGGTACAGTTGTCACTTGCAAAGAAAAGAATGAGATGGATGTAAGCTTATTCAAGTAAATGTACATTTGCCTCCTTATATAATAACAATAATTGATGATGATGATGATAATGATGGACTTTAAAATACTTGCAAAATTGCTCCAGAATGGATGAGGAGGTTCTAGCCAATCAGAGCTGTGCACAGCCAGCTTCCACTGAGAGCACAAAGAAGCAGTTTCCCTGCGCTTGATCTCAGAGAGAAGGTTTGCATGTTTGGACAAAATGCAGCAAGTGCACTACCACAGCCATGCCAATCAAATTATGTACATTTGTAGGCATCCCACACAACTGGGACTACAGTGTGATAGTAACAGAAGACAGGGACTTTATGGGAAAGCAGTTATATGGTAAAGTAGCTCCAGAAATGTTCATTCTTGGTTAATTGTTTTCATCCTTCTCAGAACCACCTGAGATCAGATTAGCAAATGGCCCCAATCACTGTTCTGGAAGAGTTGAGATATTGCATGAGAAACTCTGGGGGACAATTTGTGATGACGATTGGGACCTTGATGATGCCAAGGTTGTGTGCCAGTATCTTCACTGCGGAGCTGCTTTATCAGCCCCACGAGGTTCTCGTTTTGGAGCGGGAAGTGGCCATATCTGGCTGGATGGCGTTAACTGCACAGGGTCAGAGACTGCTGTCAGCAAATGCGAAGCAAAAGCATGGGGGGAACATGACTGTACCCACACAGAAGATGCTGGCGTTATGTGCGCAGGTAAGACACAGCCACACTCATGCCAATTCAGAACTGAAGCAAGGAGGTTGAGAGGTTCTTCTTGTTCAACGCTTTTATCTTGCCGAAACGATAGCATAGAATATCATAAACTGATAAGGATCAAAATGTTCATCTAATGCAGGGCTGAGCAATGTGTGACCCTCCAGATGTTTTGACTAACAGTTCCCACAATCCCTCACCATTGGCTATGCTGGCCAGGGCTGGTGGGAGCTGTAGGCCAAAACATCTGGAAGGCCACAAGTCGGCCACTCCTGATCTAATGCAACCTTTTCCTGTGAGGCTGGATCATTCAGTCACCATTCTCCCTGCCCCAAATCACACCTCCAAATTCAACCCGTGCATTCCAGATTAGTGTGCCACAAGCAGAAAACAGATGTGCTGCAGAGAGGCACCTGCAGGCTAAATCATTTCAGTTCATGCAAGCAAAGTAACCAGACTATGAGCCGCAGACTAAAGGAGGAAGGACGCAATGTTTTCAAGTGTAATAATTACATTAACAACACATATCAGTTTCATCTGTCCCTCTGTTTCCAATTCAAGCCCTCCCTTGTTTGCGGAGCTGGAGCAAAAACTGGAATGCCCATGCACAAGACACAAGGCAGAGGTATCACAGACTTGCGGTAGCCCCAAGGTTTGCAGATATGCACAAAATATTTAGGGGGTGAGGAACATAAGAGCGAGAGGGGGCAAAAACAGCACCAGAAGAATGCAGTAACATGGAACGTTAAATGCGGGGTGGGGGGCTGACAAACTGGTGGAAAGTAATGGGATGGATTGGTTAGAAAGGGAGTAGAGGGGAGAAGACATAGATATAAAAAGGGGAGAAAGAACAAACAATGATTCAACAAGTTCAGAGGCACAGAACGTGTTGCCCTTTGGATGTTGTTGGACTGTAACTTCCATCTTCCCTCACTGTTGCCTATGCTGGCTAGGGCTGATGGGAGTTGCAGTCCAACAATATCTGGAGGGACACGCATTGCTCTCCCCTGAATAGCTCATTTCCTGCTTCACACAGAGAAGCCATTTTAAAATGCTCCCAGGGACAGAACAGAGAGTTGCCCATAGAGGCCCATGAAGGAATGTAATAACTGAATGTAGCTGGGATTAGGCACAAGCATGTCCCATGCCCTCAGTGAATCTACCTTCTCACCACCATTGCCACCAGTTTCTGTTGCTCCAGAATGTCTGGAGGTTGGAGGGGATCTTGTAGGCCATCTAGCTGTGCTGGCTCCACGTTTTTGAGGGCCCTTGCACAAGGAACGCTCCATGGGGCCCCCTCCCTCAGAGCATCTCCCTCCTCACTGCCATTGTCACTAGCCGCTATTGCTCCCTATCCTCTTTCTCATCACTGCTACCACCTGCTTGCTTGACAGACAGAGAGCCAGTAAGCAAGTAGGCAGCAGCATCTCCTGCTCCTCCTCACCACCACTGTTGTTTGGCCAGAGCAAGAGGCAGGAGAATGTTACAATGGTGAAGAGGAGGGGCATCTCCAGGGGACTGTTGTCAGTCGCCCCTGCTGGGGTGACGAGTGACGACCCTCGGCAGGTGTCTACCTTTGCTGCCAGCCCTGCCATCTAGTCCAACCCCCTGGAAATCCAGAGCTAGAATATCCCCAGCATATGGTTGTCCAGCTTCAGCTTGAAGGCTTCCAGCAAGGGACAATCTATCCTACCACTAGGTGATTGGTTCCACGGTCAGACTGCTCTTACTGTTAACGAGTTTCTCCTAATGTTCAACCAAATTCTACCCTCCTGTAAACTAAGCCTATTGGATCTAGTCTGAATGGGTTTGGCACATGTCTCTCTTCATGATTTCTCCCTTAGTTATCTCAGTGACGTTCTCTGCCCCTTTGTGCAATGTGATGCTAATGGAACTGGATGTGGTTTTACTCCAAGAGTGTACTACTGCGTTTAACTCTTTTTGTCCCACCAGAGCTCCGCCTAGTGAATGGCCCAAGCCGCTGCTCAGGCAGGATTGAGGTGTATCACAACCACCAGTGGGGGACCATTTGCGACAATGAGTGGGATTTAAATGATGCCAATGTCGTGTGCAGGAATCTGGACTGTGGAACTGCCTTAAAAGCTACCGGTGGGGCGCACTTTGGCCAAGGAAGCAATACTGTATGGCTAGACAAAGTTAACTGCACGGGAAAAGAATTGTTCCTGAGTGAATGCCAAAAAAGCGCCTGGGGAGATAGTCGCTGTGACCACAGGAGGGATGCCAGTGTGGAGTGCTCAGGTGATTTTGTGCCATATGAAGTTGCCTGAGATCAAGATCAAATTCTTTCTTCATTACAGTCAGATATTCTGTAAAGACATATTTTGGGGATGAAAGGGGGACAGCACAACTGTTCTGAAGGAAGTGGGTTGTTACCTACAAATAATGCCAGCAGTGGAGGCTGGTGGCCCCAATTTCAGTGGGACTGTGAATCCATTCTGGCTTTTAGTCCAAGGCACTGAACCTATTTTGGGGATAGGGTTCAGCACCTTGGATAGCTCCTTTTGAATTCTGTCTGGTTCAGGCTAAAACCTAGAATGGATGTACAGCCCCACTGAAATCGGAGGCAGCAGCTTCCACTGAATGCCAGGAATATTCAGCAGACACCCAGACAGACAATGCTAGTGTTTAAAACAGTATCGGTTCCCCCAAAAGCAAAAGCAAATACTCACCCTCCTTCCAAAAGGCACCATCTTACCATCCAACTGCAAAAATGGGCCAAAACGGTTTCTTTCAGTTCCCACCCAAGTAGGTGGGGGTACAGTGGAGCCAGGACTCTCAGAGTCAAAGCACTGGGACTTTTAGATTAGCAGGAACAAGGACATCCTCTGCCACGCCCTCAGGTTTCCCTGTTCCCTCTGAGCTTAGCTGCAATCCTCACAGTAGCGGTAGGGGTGGGGGGGTGATTTTCCCAGCAGCAATATATTGTTGTGAGCTATCCTTGCCAACTCTTTGGTTTGGAATGGGCAATTAAAACCCATCAGCTTAATAATAAAAAAGTCCTGCTGCTGGTGGAGATGAAAACTGCTAGAACTGGGCATGAAGGTGTCTGTTCTTTTCAATAAAGATATTATAAAGTAACATAATTATCCTACAATCTGTTATAAAGGAAATGAGCCTCAGCACATCATAAATGGCTGGCTGTGGACCACATGGTTCTTTAACGTCCCTCTCATTTGTATCCCATCCCGTTCGGTCCCATCCCCTTTGTATCCTGTCCCTCTTGTTAGTTTGTTTATTTGTTTGTTTATTTATTTATTACATTTATATCACGAAGGGTCACGAAGGGTCGACTTAATGACTGAACAACAACATGCACACTTCATAATGAACTATTGGGCTCCAGTCACCCACCATTTTTAATTTCTAATAAAATCCAGCAGGGACCCAGAGGCATTCTTGGAATTAAATATGAGGCCACTGTGTTGCTTTGCAGCATGGCAGCCTCCCAGTTGTTTTTTTTAAATAAGTACTTAAAATATATTTGAAAATCATTCATTCATTTCATTTATATCCTGCCTTTTTTCCTCCTTAAGGAACCCAAGGCAGCATACATAATCCTCCTCCTCTCCATTTTATCCTCACAACATCAACCCTGTGCGGTAGGTTGGGCTGAGGGTCTGTGACTGGCCCAAAGTCACCCAGTGAGCTGCCATGGCTGAGTGGGGACTAGAACCCAGATCTCCCGGCTCCCAATCCATCACTCTCACCACTACACCACACTGGCTCTTATCCAAAATTGAATTTGGCCTCAGGCTGAAAGAGGTTCTGCACTCCTGATGTGAAGGGAGAGGAAGCAGTAGAGGCTGGTGGCTCTGATTTCGGAAGGACTGTGAAGCCATTCTGGGCTTCAGTCAGAAACAGAGAGGACCATAAAGGAGCTGTCACACATGCTGAACTTATTTTGAGGAACCCAAGGCAGCATACATAATCCTCCTCCTCTCAATTTTATCCTCACAACAACAACCCTGTGCGGTAGGTTGGGCTGAGAGTCTGTGACTAGCCCAAGTCACCCAGTGAGCTTCCATGGCCGAGTGGGGACTAGAACCCAGATCTCCTGATTCCCAGTCCAACACTTTAGCCACCACACCACACTGGCATCCCATCCCTCCACCCCTGAGCTCAGGGTAGCATGCATGAGTGGGGTTTAACCATGGGTTACAAGACTGGGTTGTCTCTCCCCCACCAACCCAGAAATCCTGGTTTGCACATCACGCATAACAACGTGGGAACGTGGGGTCCTCACGTTGTTCTGCTCCTCCTGTTTGCAGAAGGAGCAAATTAGGCCCCAGGAAGCAGCATCCTCACTCCTCGCTCCTGCTTTGTTCCCAACAACTCAGGGTTTTTTGTTTTTTGTTTTTTAAAACCTGGGTTGTCATGATGTGTTTACTGGATCAGTGACTGGCCCAAGGTCACCCAGTGAATTTAGTGGTGGATCAAGGATTTGAACCCAAGGTATCTCAAGCCAAAGTCCAATAAGCTAACAACTACACTTCCTTTTACCAGCTCACTATTCCATGACTGCCGGCTGATCTTAATCAATTGGGTGTCATGCTATGTACTGCACAGTACAGACACACATAAAAAATATGGATGAACGCAGCTGCATTTTCAGCGCGATGACAGGAACTGTCATGATGAGGCCATGGACTTCAAAATTTACCACTGCACCATTGTGTGTGTTTCCATAACAGCTAGTAGCCACCAGCCATTAAAAACCATGAACACTCATATAAGCAAACCTCTTATAGCCCTCAAAGTTCACTGAAGAAGCATTTTCAACCATTACTGAAACGAACACCTAAAAATATAGTGCTGTTTAGATGTTCAGAGCCCTTGACATAAAATAACCTTTTAAGGCAGGTTTGTATTATTGCAGGTGGAGGTGTGGGGGGAGTGACTGAGATTTACCCGCTGGCCTGAGACTGCCTCTTACCCACTACACGAAGTCCAGGTGGGGAAAGCCATTACTCAGGGGTGGACAACTTGTGGCCCTCCAGCTGTTTTGGCCTACAACTCCTCTCAGCCCTAGCCAATGATGGGAGAGTTGATGGGAGTTGTACGTTGCTCACGCCTGACCAAGTTGCTCACGCCTGCCCCAAAGGCTACGTCCCAGCAGTGACCCTAGAAATGGTTCACATAGTCAGAGATGAGCCCAGACTCATGCACTGCATCTGCATTGCTCTCACAAACAGGCAACCCAACCACTCGAGTCGCCTCAGGATGACTGGGCCTCCCTAACTGGGAGAAAAGGCAAGGGAGGATGAAAAACTGGGTGGTGGAGAAATAACAGTGCCTTGAACTATATTTCAGACCCAAATGAGGTGAGACTGGTAAACGGTACAAGTCGCTGTGCCGGGAGAGTTGAGGTGCTCCACAACCAGCAGTGGGGGACAGTGTGTGATGACGGCTGGGACCTGAGCAACGCCCAAGTTGTGTGCAGGGAGCTGGGCTGTGGGGTTGCCTTGTCAGCCCCACGAGGAGCTCAGTTTGGAAGAGGAAATGATCCCATCTGGCTGGACGATGTCAAATGCAGAGGGACAGAAGCGGCCCTCAGGGACTGCCGCCTAAAAGCTTGGGGAGAACATAACTGCAACCATGGAGAAGATGCCGGTGCTATTTGCTCAGGTAATGAGTGGGTGCTAAAGGGTGCCGTAATGCAGCCTTGGAGACTGGCTAAATGTTGAATTTGAATTTTTATTTATTTTATTCAGTATTACATTTCGTAGCCTGCCTTTTTTCCTCTTGCAAGGAACCCAAGGTGGCTCACATGGTCGTCATCCTCCTCTCCCTTTTATCCTCAAATCAACCCTGTGAAGTAGGCTAGGCTGAGAATCAGTGACTGGGCCAAAGACACCCAGTTAGCTTCATGGCTGAGAGGCGACTAAAGCCTGGATCTCCCAAGTCCCACTCCAACACTCTAACCACCACCCTACACTGGCTCTTACTATACCACACTGAGGCTGCCTTTACACTAAAGAAAACTCCTGCAGTCCTCCCGTTGTGGAGCCTTTCTGCATTTACAGCAGGCTCCCAGACAGTGACCACATGGTTGCTGAGAGGGGAAGCGTTTAATTTTCAAGGTTCTATAGAACTCAATGAAAGAACGCCATCTAGTGGCTGTTTTAATCACGTAACATTCCGAGTTTAAAAGATAGTTCATTAGTTCCAGATCTGTTTGAGATGAAATAACCAGGAAATATCTCTGGATGTGCCCTGGAGGTTCACATGTCATCTAAAGGACCCACAAACTTCTGTGAGTGAGCAATCTCAATAGCAAGATAAAAGCTCCATGTGAAGGAGCCCTGAATGAGCATACCTGACTTGTCAACAGCTTTCCTGTGCTCTATTGCTGATAATGGGGGGGGGGGGAGAGAAGGAGGAGACAGACCTTTTTTTTGCATCTCCCTTTCTGCATTTCTTGCGTAAGACAATGCTCCTCATTCAATAGCTTCAAGCTGCGATTAATGTATACTCAGGATTGAAACTAGAACTGTTTTTCTTCCAGGCTATTGTCCTGTTCCCATATCTTCTAATCCTATCTTTTATTTTAGTTTTGGGCTGGCCAGGGTGGGGGAGGAGTGGCCCCATTGCATCCTAATCAACTTGTTCACCTAGACATCTTATTAATTTCATCCACTAGCTGAAGCTTTAAAACAAGCTATTTCAGCACCCAAGAAATCAGCCAAATTTGAGCTCGTGGTTCCCAATTTTAAATTCTGCAACTATGCATGAGTATTATTGGAAGAGGCATTTTCCTCTTCCAAACACTGAATCAGTGACTCCACCTTATGGACAACTAGATGATGTGGTAAACGCATGATTATATTTGCTTATCTTTAATCTTTAAAATAGCGTCCAAGGAGGCCCCTACTGCAGATGGAGATTGTGATGTGGGTAAGGGGTTTAACCCTTTTCCCCATGTTGCTTTCTTGATGAATTCCCCACCCCAAGCTTCTATTTACCCCTTGAGAGCTCAAAATAGCAGCTGGAAGGGGATTGTTGGAAGAATGGCACAGGAAAAAGGGTTAACTTGCCCTCCCTGTACCACAATGTGTACTGAAGGCTCCCATGGATGCTTTTTTTTTTTTTTAAGTTACATAAATATGATCACGTGTTTTGTTTGGGCCTCAGGCGGAGTCACTGATCGGTGTTCCACTTCCTTGTTTGGCATCGTGAAAGCGACTTCCTTATTCAAGAGAACCTCACTTCCTGTGAACAGACAGACATCTCAGGAATGTAGGATCTTTCAGCTGGGGATATTCTGGCCTCCCTCTTGAAGCCAAGGCCTTCCAAGCCCGATGAAAGGCTCTAGCAGATCTGTGAGCTCAGTTTCTAAGGGGACAAACGATCCCCACCAGCCCATGCATCTACTCGTGATATATGGAACCCAAACTTCTGCACCTCGCTGCAGCTTGTGCTACTTATTCTCAAATAATTCCTCTGCTCTTTGCAAACTGCTCTCAGGGATGCTGCTAGGGTAGGGCTGAAGTCCAGGGGCCCCCCAAATGACCACCTAGAGAGTGGCAGCTGATGGGGCTCATGGCAAGCAGGCCTGACATCAGCACCTGGGCCAGCCCAGGCATACTAGTGGAGGCTGGTGGCTCCGATATCCGTGGGGCGGTGAATCCACTCTGGGTTTCAGTGAGAACCACTCAGAACTCTAAAGGAGTTATCCAAGATGCTGGAACCTATCCCCAAAATGGGTTCGGCACCTTGGATAGCTCTTTTAGAGTTCTGACTGAAACACAGAGAGGATTCACCACCCCACTGACATTGTAGCCACCAGCCTCCACTGACCAGAGTTGACTCTACTCACCGCAGCGGCTTTTCTTTCTTCATTTTAAAAAATGTTTCATAGCCGGGGGCAGCCAGGCATGCATGTACAGAGTTACAGATGCTCAACTGATTATGTTTTACTTTTACATGTTCCTTTTGTACAACAAGGATGGGTGGCGCTTATTCCCAAGTAAATGTGTTTAACATCAGGGCAGAAGAAGCCAATTGCATTTGATTCCTGTAGTCCTGATGGTGCTACGCTTTAAGTGAATTTGAAATGGGAAACTTCACATGGTCAGAGTATACCTTTCTTTCTTTTTAACAGGATTAGCAAACAGTTCGTTCGCTCTAATGTATCAGGAATGTGGAGACAGTTGTAAAGTATGGAATGGCGGATGGGTGTGGGGGAGAGAAATATTAGTTGTGTGCTTCACAACTGGAGCAACGTACATGGCTGTCTCAAGGGGGCCACTGTAAGATCATGAAGTCCAGGGTCTAAATTACCTAGCTGTACCAGCGACTGCTCTCCTACAGGCAGCAAGAAGAGGACAAGGGAAGGACAGCTTCTCCTCCTCATCGGGAGAAAAATGACCTGACCCTCTGATTGAGAGAAATGGCTCAGCTTCTTTACCCGTTAGATGTTCATGAGCCTTACCAGTAATGTCTTGCCTTGATGTTGTGTCCTCCCACCTTTTGCGTCCCATCAGAACTCAGGCTGGTGAACGGTTCAAGTCGCTGCTCGGGGAGAGTGGAGATATTCCACAACCAGGAATGGGGGACCGTGTGTGATGACCGCTGGAGCATGAAGCATGCCGAGGTCGTCTGCAGGGAGCTGAGCTGTGGCGTCGCTCTGAAGGCCAACATGAAAGCTTCATTTGGGCAGGGCACGGGGCGCATCTGGCTGGATGACGTGAACTGCCAAGGAACAGAAACTGCCCTCAGCGAATGCGCAGCCAGCGCTTGGGGAGTCACCAACTGCAACCATGGAGAAGATGCTGGCGTGGAGTGTGCAGGTAATGTATGTTTGGTGCTTAATTACCCTTTAGGACCAGGATACATGGGTTGGGACAATGATATTGGAAGGACCACACGCACACATCCTGAAGCTGCTTCCTTGTTGCATTCAGCAAGAGGAGCCTTGTTCCACATTCTGTTGCCTTCCACAATGTGGTTGGCTAGAATGCAGGATGGAGCCTTCTCAGTTGTAGCCCCCTTGACTGGAACTCTGTCTCCTCAGGGATTTGGGTTGGCTTCCACCCTGCTGAGTTTCAGCTGAGGCATAATTTTTGTTTTGTCTAGCTTTCGGATTGAGTTAAGTTTCTCTTTCTACCCCCTGCCTGCTGGTTAACTGTATTTTTAGTGATCCCATCATACTCCTGGCTTAATTGTTATTTTTAATTGGCTTTTGGATTTTAATTGTACAGGTCTTTGTATTTTACTGTAAGCCATTTCAGGACCCTTTATTAGAGCTGAGAAGTGGGGTATATATTCCCTTATAAATAAATATAAATAATTGTTTTTTTAAAGACAGGATTCTGGACACAACTGTGTCTAGAAAGAACACCCTCTCTCCTGGAAGGCCTTCCTCTAATCCCTCATGTGTGGGGACTTACCCTTCTTGCTCACCACTGAAGGAAATATGCACTCTGGCCCTATATGGGGGCAACTTCCTCTCTCCTTGTTCTTCCTATTCCAATGTTAGACCCTGGCATTAAACAGCACCAGCACTGAGCCCTAACTCAGAGTAAACCCTAATATTCCTGTAACCACAGCCAAGGAGACTAACTCATTCTATGTCCTTGTTGTACCATTCTGTATTAGATGAAATGGTCCTTTTGTGTGTAGGGATTTTGTTCTGGTGAAGGCCTTTCTCATATTAAGGCTGGGTCCAGACCAGCACTTTTGGCACATTCAAATGAGCCTCAAGGCTGGTTGCTCCTTCACAAGGAGATATTTGGGTGAGGAAGCCTTCGTCTTGATATTTGTAAAAACAGAATGGAATCTTGAAAACTATTTAAACTGGAGGTGCAGAAAGCGCGGGCTGCAGGTGGGCCCTAGACCCCCAGCATCTGTTGCCGCTAAAAAAAAAAAGTGTGTGTGTGTGGGGTGGAACCATTCTAAAAACAGGCTCTGTGATTCCTACCATAGCCTCATTCCTAGAGAATCCCTGAATATCCAAGGAAACAGTGCTTGAAGGTTTCTTCCAGCTTCCTAGGATGCTCTTTGAATAAGGCTTCTATGGTAGGAACCATAGAGTCAGTTCCTAGAACACCTTTTCCTTCATTGGGGGATGGGGGCATTGGGTTGGGTAGCTGGAGGGGGGATGGGCCTGTTGCTGCAAGACCAAGATCTGTTGCTGCTGGGATGGGTATGAGTGGTGCGCATGCGAGCATGTGATGAGAGCCAAAGAGGTTGTGCACCCCTGTTTTAAAGGGCTGCTCACTTAATCCAGTAGAATTCTAACCAGTGATTCCACCTGGGGGTTTGCGAGAATGACACCTAATGTAATGGGCTGTCAGTGCGATGGCAGAAATTTGCTAAATGGTGAAAGAAATGAGGGTAGGTGTTTCCATGAAAATGTCCTTTAATTCAATCCTGGGACCACTGGATTTGATTTCAGGGCAGAATTTCACATGGGCTTTAGTGTATTTGCACAAATGTGGGGGGCATTTGTAGGGGAGAATCAGCAAGTCAGAGGGGGGGATGCTTAACTTTTCCCATGGCCATTATTCCGCCTGCCCCCCACCCCACCCTGCCCCACTCCCAAATGCTCTCCCAGCTGTTTTTCTGCTGTTTTTTCTCCCGCCCATTTCTGAAAGTATTTATATAGTGCAATCAATGTGGAGGGCACTTTATAGTGTACAAGGTTGCTGACCCAAGGAGCATACCATCTAAAATTTGACACAAGGGAAACAGAGGAAGGAGGGGGAAGTTAGGGCGATCTTCAGTGATGCTCTCTGTGCCATCTGACAATTTAAAAAATATGAATAAAATCACAATTTAAAACACCAAATTATAAGTATCACAAAGAAGCAAGGCCCATCAGAGCAATAACATAAGAACCACTGCCAGCATAAAAGCTAAAAGGCCTTGACAAATAAAAAGGTTTTCACCTAGTGCTGAAAAGAAAACAAAGATGGCATTGGCACCAGGCACATGTGTCAAGGGAAGAAATCCCAGGGATGGGGTGCCACATCAGAAAAGTCCCTACAATTGCCAGGGAGACATTTGCAGGGGATAATTAGCAGGTGCGAGAAGGGTTAACCACCCCCCACTGACCGATTCTTCATAACAAATTTCCCTCTTGCATTTGTGTTTATTGGCAAACACAGGTTTGTGGAACCACTCTTTGCCACAATAAGAGTCTGGCCTCAGTCTGAAGGTACTGAACCTGTAAGTGAGTTGAAGCAACCAGTACTAACATGAGTGAAATAGAAGTCCTTATCACCTTCCTTGAGACTCTTTTTGAAATGTCTGCGGCCTTGTATTATTTTTATGTTTATATATTTTACTGTTTCAGACCCAGTGGAGCTGAGACTGGTCAATGGCTCACATCGGTGTTCTGGGAGGGTGGAGGTGTTCCATCTCCAGCAGTATGGGACCGTGTGCGATGACAGCTGGGACCTAAATGATGCCACCGTTGTGTGCAGATACCTCAACTGTGGAACGGCCATATCCGCCCCACGTGGAGCTCGGTTTGGACGAGGATCTGATCCCATCTGGATGGATGATGTGGAATGTTCTGGAACAGAATCTTCCCTCACTGTTTGCAAGGCCAAGCCTTGGGGAAGCAATGACTGTAACCATGGAGAAGATGCTGGCGTTATATGTTCAGGTAATCTGCTTTGATGCGATAGCCTGCACTAGAAGGAGGTGGTAATGGAAAGGCAAGTGGATCAGTCCTGGTTCCATCAATAACCTGTTCAAGTATTCCTGACCTTCAGACAAATCACTGATTCAAGACATTCTTTTTAAAACACTGAACCCCTGTCCCACATTCTTTTCCCAAAGTTCTCTGAATACCAGTTGCTGGGTGACAACAGTAGGAGAGGACTATTGCCCTCATGTCCTGCTTGTGGACTTCCCATAGGCATCTGTTTGGCCACAATGGGAAACAGGATCCTGGACTAGATATGTCTTTGGTCTGATCCAGCCTGGCCCGGCCCTACCATTAGGTAGAGTTAGGTGATTGCTACAAAGGTGGCAGATGCTGGGGGTGGCAGCAATGGCAGCCTCCTGGCTGTTCCTCCTGAACTTCCTGGCTGTTTCCATCTGTTGGAAGAGAGAGCTGTGTATGCCACACAACCTGCCCTGCCCTGCAGCTCTCTCATTAAAATGGTCCGCCCCAGGCGTCTTATGGATCCGAATGGATTCCTGCATGCGCTTGGGGATTCTCTGGAGCACACCAACGGCCACTCGGTCGAGACCCTGGTGGGTGGCTGGAATGCCACAATCACTGGGGCATTAGATCGGGTGGCTCCGAAATGCCCTCTCCCCCTGAACAGGGCTCGGACTGCACCATGGTTCAATCCACAGTTACGAGCTCTGAAACAGGACGTGAGACAGCTAGAGCGCCGGTGGCGGAAGTCTCGCTCCGAAGGCAATCAGACACGGGCTAGAGCTGTATCTTCAGCCTATCATGTGGCGGTGAAGGCAGCAAAAAAGGAATATTATGTTGCCTCTATCGCGTCTGCAGAGTGCTGTCCCAGGAGGCTGTTCCAAGTGGTCCAGAGCCTGGTTGGTCCAGTTGCTCCAGAACCTCTGGAGCATTCTAAGGCCTCCTGTGAGGCCTTGGCAAGGCACTTTGCAGATAAAATTGATCGGATTAGGAGTGTTATTCCGTGCGCTGTGGATATAGTTAGTGAGCAGGAGGCGGTCTGTGGCACACCAGTTTTGTGGGATCGGTTCCAGCTTCTTCCTTCTGATGAAGTGGACAAGGTGCTTTCATCTGTAAGGGCGACCACCTGCTTACTTGATCCTTGCCCATCTTGGCTCATTATGAGCTGCAGAGAGAGACTGGGTGAGGGGATCAAGGCGGTGGTGAACACCTCCCTTGAGGAGGGAGTGATGCCATCACCCCTCAAGGAGGCAGTGATAAGACTGGTTTTAAAAAAGCCCTCCTTGGTTCTCCAAGTTCTGAACAACTTTCGCCCAGTCTTGAATCTGCCATTTTTGGGCAAGGTGATTGAGCGGGTGGTGGCGATGCAGTTGAAGGCACATTTGGAAGAAGCCGATTATCTAGATCCATTTCAGTCGGGCTTCAGGCCTGGGTATGGGACAGAAACGGCCTTCGTCACCTTGGTGGATGATATGAGGAGGGCTCTGGATAGGGGCGAATGCTCCTTCCTTGTTCTCCTCGACCTCTCAGCGGCTTTTGATATCGTTGACCACAGTATCCTCCTGGACCGCCTGGAGGGGTTGGGCATTGGAGACACTGTATTACGGTGGTTCCAGTCCTTCATTTCCAGCAAGTACCAGAGGGTAGCACTGGGAGAGGAGGTTTCAGACCTGTGGCCACTCACTTGTGGGATGCCACAGGGTTCCATCCTCTCCCTGATGCTATTGAACATCTGTGTGAAGCCACTGGGGGCTATCATCAGAAGGTTTGGGGTGCGGTGTCACCAGTATGCAGATGACACGCAGCTCTACCTCTCGTTCAAATCTTCACCAAGGTTGGCCGTAGAATCCCTGCCCAAATGTCTAGAGACGGTGAGTGGCTGGATGGGGAGGAACAAGCTGAAGCTGAACCCTGACAAGACCATGGTACTTTTGGTGGGAGACAAGAGGAGGTTGGGGGATATTGACCTGGTGCTGAATGGGGTACAGTTACCCTTGAAAGACCAGGTCTGCAGCTTGTGGGTCATCTTAGACTCCCAACTGTCCATGGAGGCTCAGGTGTCAGCTGTGAGCCGGACAGCGCTGTACCAACTGCATCTGATACGGTGGCTGCACCCTTACCTTCCCGACCATCTGCTCCTATCAGTAGTACATGCCCTGGTCTCCTCTCATCTAGACTACTGTAATGTGCTCTACATGGGGTTACCCTTGAAAATGATTCGGAAGCTGCAGCTGGTACAGAGCGCAGTGGCTCACCTGATTAAAGGCAGCCACTGGCGAGATCACATCACTCCAGTGCTGAAGGAGCTGCACTGGCTACCAGTTGTTTTCCGGGCCAAATTCAAAGTGTTGGTTTTGACCTTTAAACCCCTATATGGTTCCGGCCCAGCCTATCTCAAGGAGCGCCTCCAGCAACACCAGATAGGCCACTCAACAAGAGCGGCCTCAGATGGCCTTCTCTCTGTCCCATCAGCCAGGACAGCTAGGCTGGTGAGGACGAGGGAGAGGGCCTTCTCTGTGGTGGCCCCCACTCTGTGGAACTCCCTCCCTAGGGAATTCTGCCATGCCCCCTTTAATGAGCTTCCGCCACGCATTAAAAATGTGGTTGTTCAGGCAGGCATTTGGGGTGGGCTACGGTAATTTTAGAAATGTGATGTTTTTAATGTTGAATTTTATTGTATGAACTGTTTTTATTGTTGTACATTGCCCAGAGTGGCTGGGTGACCAGCCAGATGGGCGATCGATAGATAGATAGATAGATAGATAGATAGATAGATAGATAGATAGAGGGATCCGTCTGTGCAGACTCTTCAATCCCTGCTGGTTTCCGCCAGCGGCAAGGACCAGTTTAGGACCAACCCAGGCTGGAGTATTATGCTTGTTTGTAGGGAAAGGTTTGTTGAAGTCCTGACACTTTCAGAGCCATCTGGGTCTGAATGCTCTGGGTTGGTTTTCTGCAAGATTGACCCTTTGATCTTTCTGCACTTTACTGCTTTTTCCCTCAGATGATCTCAGGCTGGTCAATGGTACCAATCGCTGCAGTGGGAGAATAGAGATCCGGACAGCCCACAGTGTGGAGTGGGGGACCGTATGCGACCGCACCTGGGACTTAAACGACGCTGAAGTTGTGT
The DNA here is from genome assembly GCF_057233095.1 of Heloderma suspectum. Classification (NCBI taxonomy): domain Eukaryota; kingdom Metazoa; phylum Chordata; class Lepidosauria; order Squamata; family Helodermatidae; genus Heloderma; species Heloderma suspectum. Next base: position 85,465,234 of record NC_139463.1, on the reverse strand, counting down.
GTAGGCAACTGGGCTGTGGAAAGGCATCATTGGCCCCACATGGAGCTCATTTCGGACGGGGGTCAGGCTCCATCTGGATGGATGATGTCAATTGCAAAGGCACAGAAGATGCCATCCAGGAATGCAGAGCAAACACCCAAGGGAACAACAACTGTAATCACGGACAAGATGCAGGAGTGGTTTGTTCAGGTAATCTGCAATGGCAGCCTTGTTCTTTGCAAAATAGGGAGATAGTGAATTATGTGCCCAGGCAGGGGGAAAGATAAAAAATTCTATGTCAGACATGATGGAGAATTAAGTCGAGAACAGTTAGCACCAGGAACTTGGACTTCTTCTCCACCTGCCACATCTGTGTTGCACCTGAAGCTGCTCCCATAATCTCCAAGTTCTTGAAGTGACAGTCAGTGTCTCCAGTTCCAAACTGAGCAAACCTAGATTTATTTTATTTTATATTTCATTTCATTTCATTTATTATATTTCTATACCGCCCCATAGCCGAAGCTCTCTGGCCAGTTCACAAAAATTAAAACCATTAAAATACATTCTATAAAATATAAAAACCATGCACATAGTGACATGAAACAAATAACACACACAACAAAAACATGTATCTAAAACAATTTAAAACCATCAGCCAGAGACAATCAAGAGACTCATTATACACTGCCAAATGCCTGAGAGAAGAGGGCAGTTTTAACCTGGTGCTGAAAAGATAACAATATTGGCACCAGGCAGGCCTCGTCAGGGAGATTATTCCATAAATGGGGAGCCATCAACAAAAAGGCCCTCTCCCTTGTTGCCACCCTCTGAGCCTCCCTTGGAGGAGGCTTCCGGAGGACGGCCTTAGATGTAAAGCGTACTATAAGGCTCGGTTTATTTATTACGTGTATATCCCGCCTTTTCCTCCAAGGAGCCCTGTAAGATAAAATGACCCTCGTCTCCATTTTAGCTTAACATTTTATCTTTGTTAAGATAAAATGACCCTCCTCTCCATTTTATCCTAACAACCATGTGAGGTCGATTAGGCTAAGAATCAGTAACCGGCCCAAAGTCACGTGGCGCAGCCAAGGAAGAAACACCAGCTGACACCCAATTTTAGGGCTGGTCCTTCAGAGCTGGCCTAGCCACGGAGTGAAATCAGCAACTGCCTAGGCTTCAGTGGTGTAAACATCTTTGGGATAGAACCACCACCTGCCCTTTTGGCAGATGCGCACAGGGGCAGCTTAAAAACTTGTCAGATGGGTGATATCCCCTGCATTTCAGGGGATATAATCGCTAGAGTTTTCTGATTTTCTCTAGCTGTCGAGCCAAGCCATAGATACAGCAGTTATAAAGGAGAGAAATGACAGGTGCAAAAATTAAAATGGGGGAGTATTCCCAGCAGCTTAGCATAAAGGCAGAACCAGAGTGGGAGACAAAACATTTAATTTGCCTGAGGAAGAAAGAAACCTTCAATCAGCAGCCCTGTCTTTCCCCTTTCTGCTTTGAAATCTAACTTCCCAACTTTGTCGTTCTTCTGCCTTCACTGAGCTTTCTTAAAATTGGTCAATGGCAATTCAGCTGGCCAAGACAGCTTGCTAGATCCACAGAAAGCACTTTGCATTGTAGCTCAGCTGTGTGCACCCTAATTAGTACTTGGCAACCCTGAGCTTTCCTTGCTCTCTGGTTTTCTGATCTGCACTTGGACTAGCAAGGTCTTCAAGATCCTAATTCAAGGGCTGGGACTACATTTCCTCCTTTAGAAGTTGCAAAGGTTCTCAGCTCCTGCAGGTAAGCACTTAGCTAGAGGATTCTCCCTACCCTAGAGTGATGGGAAACCCTCCAGCCATATCCTTATACTGAATACTCTTCATCCTGGGCCCTCCATAGAGTCGTCCACGCTGGGCGTGTCTAGCGTCAGACTGGAAAGTGGTCCACACTCCTGTGCCGGGAGAGTTGAGGTTTTCCACCAGCAGCAGTGGGGAACCGTTTGCGATGATGGGTGGGGCCTTCCGGATGCCAACGTGGTGTGCAAGCAACTGGGCTGCGGCTTTGCTTTGGAAGCCCCGCATGGAGCGCGTTTTGGACGGATTTATAATGTGCCCATCTTTCTGGACGATGTGAACTGCACGGGGACAGAAAAATCCCTCAGAGACTGCAGGGGACGTTCCATAGGAGAGCATGACTGTGACCACGCAGAGGACGCTAGTGTTGTATGCTCAGGTAACTCTTTGGGGATGAACCTCAAGCTACACACAAATGTTTCTAGCAAAACTCCAACTTTAAAATATAATAAAATCGGCCTCGGGAAGATGGAATTGTGAGCAAAGGGACGGTGGAGAGAAAGGGGTGCTTAACCATTTCACCACTAGCAGCTTTTCTGCTCAGAATCCCTCCACAGGATTCCTGATTTACCCTTGTAAACACATTCTGGAATCTGCAGCAGGAAATGTAACATGGGGGTGATTCTGAGAGGAACAACAGCCAACAAGGTAAGGGTTAAATCATTCTCTCCTTTACAGTGCTCAGTGCCATACCCTCCAAAAGCTGTTTTGTAATTAACAAAAATGGAACTGGAACTAATACTAATGGACTTCCAGGAAAGCAGTAATCTTCCCCCACTGTTGCTCCTTAGGAATTACATACTGGGCCTGCTCTGATGCAATGGGAAACCATAATTTCCCACGATATTCATGAGCCTTCACAAACCTTGGGCTCATGCACTCCCCCTTCCCCTCCCCTTGTGCAGCCATGAAGAGGAGATCAGAACCTTTTGCTTGTGCTTTTAAAGTAACCACAGTCCCACTAAACTCAAGGAACTGCTATTTTTTTAAGCTGTGGTTTAAAACAAGCTAGGATCAAAGTCTGGTTACACAGCTTCGTTTGTTCTCACAAACCACAGTTTAAAGCAGAGGTGGGCAACTTGCGGCCCTCCAGATAGTTTGGCCTACAGCTCCCATGATCCCTCACCATTGGCTATGCTGGCTAAGGCTGATGGGAGTCCTCAGCCAAAACATGTGGCTGGCCACATGTTGCCCACCTCAGGTTTAAGGAAACCACAGTTCCCCATGCTTGGACCTAATAGGGAACTGTGGTTACTTTAATGTGGAAGCGGAAACTTTTGACCTCCTCCTTGTGGCGGTGGAAGATATGGGGAGGGAGTAGCGCATGACCCCAAGGCTTATGCATGTAGCAGGAAACCATGATTTCCTGTTATGTCCGAACCAGTCCACTGCCTTCAAAGCTGTTGATTCCATTTAGCTACCATGGCTAACAGCTGTTGATAAGAACATAAGAGCCATGCTGGGTGAGACCAAAGGCCTATCTTCTCCAGAAGCCAGTTTTCCACACTGGTCATCCGAATGCTCATGGGAAGCCCACAACTGACACGCGACAGCTGCTGTTGCCCCCCATGAATCTGTCTCATCCCCTTTTAAAGCCACCTATTCTAGTGGCCATCCCTACATAATATATGTGAGGAGTTTGGCACACTCCAAAGCCAGGGAAGGCAACATCCAGGGGCCAATTCCCCCCACCAGACACCATACCCATGCTGCCGAATTTGCTGCCAAAATTTAGCAGCATGGCAGGAGAAAAGTGCTGATTTTTCATTCAAAATGCACCACAGCTTGCTCTGCTGAAAATAAGGGGAAACGGTCCCCTCCTAGCTGCCTCATCCCCAAATTTTGGTGGCAAATTTGGTGGCGGGGAGGGGCACAAAAATGTCCAAGGGGCTGCATGCGGCTCATGGGTTGTGTGTTGCCCACCCCTGCTCTAAAGCATGATATCAAAGAAATCCAACTCAATCACACCCCACTGCTTGACCTGCAGTAGTTTTGCAGGAAACTACAGCTTTAAGATTCAGCAGTAATTTACTAGCATCTTCCTGCTTGGATTCTAAATAAGCCCTGAGTGGCTGTGAATGAATGCCTGTGTGTACTTTATTTATTTAATTTGTTCATTTACAATAAAATGACAAAATTTAAAAACAGCAGATGGCAGAGCTTAGCATAAAAATTTAACGTCGGAAATCAAATGCACAGTCAGCATGCCTGAGAAAGCTCCAAACAGGCCTTTGCCCGGTGCGAGAATGACATCAAAGAAGGCACCCGGAGGGCTTCCTTGGGGAGGCCATTGCACAGTCAGGTGCCACCCCTGAGATGGTCCATCACATCCACTGGAAATATCACATGACCTTCTGCCTTTTGTTTTCCAGGTCATATGGATTTGCGATTGACTGGTGGCCCTGATTCCTGCAGCGGTCGGGTGGAGTTGAACAACAATGGCACCTGGGCTTCTATTGGTGACGCTGGCTGGAGCCTTAAAGAGGCCATGGTGGTATGCCGGCAACTGGGCTGCGGTTCAGCGCTGTCTGCACCGACGGGCAACCAGTATGGAATGAATGTAGGCCCAGCCTTTCTGGATGAGGTGAAATGTATCGGAACCGAGGCAGCCTTAACTGGATGCCAGGCCATGCCGGCAGGCCCCCATAAGTGCATCTGTGGCTCCTATGCAGGAGCAGTGTGCAAGGGACAGTCAGGTATTGACAGGGCTTAAGGATCGGTGAAGGAGGGGAGCAAACCTAGCAACAGCCCTCACTCTCAGCTTCTCTCCTCTCATGGCTCCACAGGATCGGGTACAACCGCTGCAGTGATTCTGAGTCTCTTAGCTATTGCCCTGATTATTGGCGGGGTTGTGTTCTACCTGCGGAGGAAGAGAGTGAAATTCTTTTCAGGGAATCCCTTCACTCGGAGAGGAGGTAAGAAGATTTTCCAGCCTTGATCACCTGATCAGATATCCCCAAACTTGTCTGCACCAACCAAATATTTGCAAAGTAGCTTGCACAGTTCCCAAGTAATAACTGTGTCTGCCCTGGGTAGCTCAGCTCCTCCAGTTCGTTTGGTTCGTTTGTTTTTCACACAGAATTAGCACAGGTACTGATGTTGTTGCAGCATCCCTTAAATGCTACAAATGGTTACTGGAACAAGAATTCTGCATTTTCCTACATCTCAGCCATTGTCCAACCTCTCCTCAACTGCCATAATCGGAGCTTCTTTTTTCTTTCTACAAAAACATTTCATTGGAGTATGCATGCAACCTCACGGCCGCCTTTGTAAATAATTTTGCTTAACACAACCAAGTTGGTGATACCCCTGGAGAGCACAACACCATCCAGGTGAAACTCGCCACCCAAATTCACAGAACATCCCAATAAACAAGAGCATATGAAAGATGTGTAACCATTTCTTGCACAAAAGTGTTGCAGTAGCATGATGAGGTAAGAAAAGAATCATTCGAAACAGAGACACCCGAATCAAGGCCTCCACAGAACATCATCATGCTCAGGCAGGTTCATACGGGTGCAGGTGATCCTTGAGAAGCCTGGTCCCAAACAGTTTAGTGCTTTAAAGCTCAAAGCAAGCACTTCGAGATGCTCTTGAAAACAAGTGGCAGCTAATGGAGATCTTTGAAGGCAAGCAAAATGTCATAAGTTCTATGGCATCTAGTCAAAAGCCTGCCTGGTGTATTTTAAACCCGGACTGGCAAGACAGTCACCTAAATCCTTGGCCTCTGTGGGATCACACACACGCACACACCTGCCACCCATGGTGGATATCAGATATACAATCAGCACATCAGTAGGAAGAGGTAGGAAGTGTTTCCCTAACTTGTTGGGGCTGATCTGCCTGACCACATTAGTGTCATGGGTGAAAGTTCCCTCCACCATCTCTCTGGTCCTGCAGCAGCATGCAGGACCAACATGACCATGGCAGGTAGCAACCCATCAGGCTGCAGCCAGATCCAATTAATGGCCAGCCTGACCATGTGTGGCTCTGATTAAGCCCTGCTATCAGTCCCTCTACTGGTGAACTCGGGTGAATGAGTGCCAACAGAAACGGAACCAAAACAGGGCCACTGAGAAACAAAGAGGGAGGTATCAGCATGCTCAGGGGAACCCAAATGTTTGCAGAAGTACCTCAAAAATATTTGAAGACCTAAGGGAACAGTCCCATGAGCTCTGAGCATGCTTAGTTGCAATGCAGTGTTGAATGTCATTTGGAAAAGACAACTGGAGGGGGGCAGGGAAGCACTATGTCTAAAAGGTGAGGATACACTGCAATATTTTTGTTGCAGGTCCCTCTTATGATATGATAATAGCATTCACTTTTTGAAATCTTTAAGGACCAGTGCTATAAGGTAGGAGGTAGTGGGAGGGTTCCAACAGAAAGGGAACCCAAGGAGCTGACACTCAGGTATCATGGAATTGCAGCATTTTGAGATCACCCATCGGGGTCCCAGGCAGTTCACTCTCTCTCTTCCTTGCAGAAACATTTATGGAAAATATCACCGTGGGAACAGATATGGTTAATGGCATTCGAGAGATGTATGCCCGGGGAAGAGAGCAAATTGTACCCACAGCAGACCCTGACGGCGACACCGTTTGCCTGGTGAAAGCCACCTCTGAGGCTCCCACAGAAAACATTAATTGACAGACTGGGAGGGTGGCGATGGCTTGGATGCTGATGAGAGATGAACATCTGGCAGGAGATAGGCCCTCTGCCATCCATTCACAGAAGGAGGCCATATCCGTGCCACCAGCTCTTGCGTTGTTACCATGAATTTTCAGAGACTAGATGTGTTTTGCTGGGATCCCTGGGAACATGCAGGTATCCCAGCTTGGGAGTACCAGAAGGAAGTTGGGACCCCTTAGGCAGGGACAGAAGACAACAAACTGGAAGTCCTTGGGAATATCCACAATGCCAAAACTTTTAAGGCTTTGGAAAGTTGTTTCAAAATCCTTGCTTTCTGACTATTACATGCAACAGTTCTTTATCTGAGCTTCCCTGCTGTAACCAATACAGAGCATACTTGCACATACTAAACAACAGTAAGACCCAGAAATCATGCCTTCTGCTGTTCTAACTCTCTCACAAGATTTCCCCCCCAGAAAATTCTTCCTAGAATTTTCTAGGAAGGCACTTTCAAACATGGAAAGTGAAGTGGTACAGTCCCTGCATAAGGCCTATACCTCTTCTCCATCACGCACCTGCATCATCATTCTCTCCCCAACACCAACGCCATCCAAGTACTAACCAAGCCCGACTCTGCTGAGCTTCTGGTTTGGACAAGATCAAGTGTGTATATAGCTACAGCTTCCTCCTCTATTATTCCTTTGGCTTATTCTTATCCTTTGTCAACTGGCCACTTGCCCAACAAAGAAATGGTTGTGCTCCATGTGTTAATCCAGATGAGCAAAATTTTCTATTTGCCTGTTGATTAAACATTGATGCTAGGTGAAAGAGATGGCAGTCTTGCAGCTAATACTTGGCCGGTCTACTCAGAAGAAAATCCCACTGCTGTCAATAAGCCTTACTTCCTAATAGGTATAATTAGAATTGCAGCCTTAATGGGGGGGAAAGCAACAGTAGGAACAAACCCAGTTCCTCTCTGAGAACCCAGGACTGTTTCAATCATAATCACTCTTCCAGCTATACTTCAGAGGAGCAGCAACACTGCATGCCCATGTTACAGTTACAAGTCATAGAATCATAGAATAGTAGGAAGGGGTCTACAAGACCATCTAGTCCAACCCCAAGTGTGTACAGACATGCATGATTTCAGCAATAAGTCTGCTGCAGAACTGTACTCACCACACACTTGACACACATACAACCTTCTTCTGTTCTGAGGCATACCTGAAAGCAGAGACCTGATTTGTAGCCATCATGAAGCAAACATCTCTTCTCTCGGAACTGGTCTGTGCGCAACGTTGATTGTCTGGCCCTTAGGTCAGTCATGAAGCTACCGCCCTCTCTTATCAGAACAGGTTTCAACGTTTAAATCAGAGGTGGGGAACCTCTTTTAGCTTGAGGGACGAATTCAATTTTGGAGAAGGTGAGAATGGAGGAAACAAAGTTAACCCAGGAGGTTAAAAAACACCACCACCACATTTGCTCCACTGATAGGACTCAGGCTGTGTACAGATGAAATTCCAAACTGGAAGTCCATATGTACAAAGCCTTAGTTCCATCAGTTTGAAGAACACAAAAGTGAAATAGTCCCAGGCCAACCCAAGGCTTCTATAGAAAAAGCACTCACTAACTTGTAGGTTTTTTTGCTTATGTAACAAGCCATATTAAAATCTAAGTAATGGTATATTTCAGTGAGTCAATGCATCATGTTTAATTATTGATATTCCAAATCACACCTTTGGAAGTTTGTCTTTATAGATGTGCATCCAGAGCAAGACCAGAAATGAGATGGTCTGGGGGATGGGAACATAGGAAGCAGCCTTATACTGAATCAGACCATGGGTACATCTAGCCCAATATTGTCAACAGTGACTGGCAGCAGTTCTCCAGGGTTTCAGGCAGAATTCCATCCTAGTCCTACCTGGAGATGCCAGGGATTGAACCTGGGACCTAATGCAAGGCATGTCCTCCACCCCTGAGCTATGGTCCCTCCCAGATAGTGATGTGGCTGTTGACATGTAACAGGGAACAATTTCCACGTGGATTTTTTTTTCTTAGCTTACACTGCTAACACGTTGTACAGTCCACAAACAGTATTGTGACCTGTCCCAGTTTCTCCTTTGTTTCTGCTTTTAAAGAGTATACAAATCTTTAAATTTACAAAGAAAAGGAGAATAAAGGCTTTAAAATAAAGTGTTGGTCTTAACACTCTGTAATATGAAGAACTTAAATACTGGTTGTTGCTTTCTTGCATAATTGAGGAATATGTTCTGAGACAATTCACACTTTAACAATGCAATCTTTTACATATCTACTCAGAAGTAAGTCCCTTTGAGTTCAATGGAACTTACTCCCAGGTGTGTATATATAGGATTTCAGCCTAAAGACTAGCCCTATTTTTCTTGGCTGTGCTTTAAAACAGTAGGAAGATAGGATCAGAGTGTGGTGTTAAAATATTCTTTGGATTTTCTAAAGTTTGTGCTTTTTTCTTTTCTTTTCTTTTTTAACTCAATCGAATAATAACCATGAAGGTAAATATGAAAAGTGGTCTATAGGAATGCACAAGTCACCTGGATTGTGCATAGCACACTCATGAACGGGGGGCATTTTCTTTTCTAAAGGAATTTTCAAACCCTTCTACATTCGGAGAAACACTTCACAACATTTGGACAATAGCTCAAGAAACTTCCCAAACAATATGGGGATGAGTGCAATTTTCCAGAGACGAGGCTTCAGTGCCCTTCATAGTACCATAAATATCACAGACCTGGAGGGTACCAAAAACACCGTTTCATCCAGCCACAAGACCCAAAGGCAGAATCAATCCACCAGCCCATAAAATCCAAACTATAGCGCACCACCAACCAAGCAGAGGGCAGGTGCATTGTAGCACAGATGACCCATGCAACTGAGCCAAGCTCTATTCTGTTCAGGCAGCCTTCCCCAAAGCAACAGCAGGAGAGGGCTATTGACTTCCTGTCCTGTTTGTGGGCTTCCTGGAGGCATCTTCTCAGGGCGGCCATTTACACATCACCCAAAAAGAGAAAATGTATCACCACAAAAGAGGACACACATTTGCATACAATTTGCATATGCTAATGTGTATGTGTGTAGATGCAAATTTATAAATAGTAACTATAATTTAAATATACATACAAAACATCTTACTATAATGGGGAAGACTGTGTCCAGGGCTCCATCTACATGGAAACGGAATGAGAAACACTTTCTGGTTATATCTAGGGATGTACGAAAGTCCCTTACCTGAACCTTGATTAGCGGTGGGGGGGAGGCGCCCTGTCCCTCCCCCCGAAATTCTGGCCGGGGGGGAGGCACCCCGTCCCTCCCCCCTGAAATTCTGGCCGGGGGGGAGGCACCCTGGCCCTCCTGCCGCGAATCCTGTCCTGCTGGGATGCAAATGGCAGCGGCCGTAGCCGCCACCGTTTGCGTCCCTGCAGTCAGCCATGATAGGCTATGTAAATGTTTACATAGCCTATCACGGCTGAGTAGGAAAAAAAACACCGCGCGTACGCAAATGGCGGTGCCCATGGGTGCCGCCATTTGTGTTCCTTATTTTGGCACGTCTAGTCTATGTAAACATTTACGTAGACTACAGCGAAAATAAGGGGAACGCAAATAGCGTTCCCCTTATTTTTGCCGTAGTCTACGTAAATGTTTACGTAGACTACACATGCCAAAATAAGGAACACAAATGGCGGCGCCCATGGGCGCCGCCATTTGCGTACGCACAGTTTTGTTTTGTTTTTTTTCACTCAGCCGTGATAGGCTATGTAAATATTTACGTAACCTATCACGGTGTTTTTTTTAAATCTAGCCGTAATAGGCTACATAAACCTTTACGTAGCCTATCACTTTTTTTTTTTTTTTTAACTTGGAAATGGCAGCGGTGGCAGCCGGTCAGAAGACCGGCAGCCGCCACCGCCGAACCGCCACCGAACCGCTGCCGGAGCCACTGCCGCCAGGGACATTCGCACAAGGTAAGTCCTGTCCCGGGGGGGGCGGGGAGGCAGACCGTTTTGCCACCAATTTTGGGTGGCCGAATGCGCTGGCATTCGACCTCCCCGAGATTCGTGGCAAAATTCTCTGACATCCCTAGTTATATCTGGATTTTCATGAAATCGCATTGATCCGTCAGGGGCACACAAAGCAAGAAAAGCAGAGTAGACATTACCTAAAACCTGCTTTCACGGGTCACACGGCACTTGGAACACCCATACTTCAGGGTTGGGTGGGTGGAGTAGAACTGAACGTCATCAGCCCCGTAGGTACTGCTCAGCGAATGAGAGGCTTGTTCCCCTCCCTGTCCACCCTCCCCTGCTCAGGGAAGTTTACTGGAAGTGCTGAATTAAGCTCTTTTCATCCACCATTGGGATATTGTGAAAGATTAAAAGATACTGCACTATTGTGAATGGGAAAAACAGGCTACATAATCTGAATCGGTGAAGCAGCAACTCACTATTCTGAATGTCTGAAACAGCGCTACTGCGATTTACTGAATGGGAAATACAGGCTGTATACTGTGAATGGGGGAAGCAGCTAGTGCACTATTCTGAAAGGCTGGAACAGCGCTGCTGCAATTTTCTGAATGGGAAATACAGGCTGCAAACCGGCCAGATACTGTGAAAGTGAAAGCACCCCTACTGCAAATGGGAAAAAAGAGGAAATGGTGGGGCAGCCCCACCCCTTGACCAGATCACTGCCAGATCACAGAAATAAAGACGCCTAGGATTTAATGTGGGGGGATAGGGCACACTGCAGTGGAACTGTGCAGGAGCCACATTTAAAGGAAGAAAGATGCACTAAAAGGACTTTCTGAAAACGCACCTTTTCCAGAGGGAAGCTGCAGGGTTGCTGCGGATTGGCAACAGTGTCATCTGTTGCAAACGATGCTGATGTGCTCTCCCTCCGCATTAAAGGGTGCTATTGATGGGCAACTTCAAGCCCTTGGCTGCTCCCCCTTTTGTTTCTTCAGACTGGACTTGGACTGGACAGTCCTTCCAATAGAGGACTGTGCCTGTGAAGTAGGACACCTGGCCACCCTGCATCTTGGTTGGCCACAGCCAGAAGCAGCGCTCTGTTCTAGAACATTGGTCTGATCCATTCAGGCTCTTAATCTGTTTTAATGACATGTGCCTTACAAACATATGTCCACTAACCAATTTCTGCTCCATACATCTCCCCCTTATTTTTCTTTCAACGACTAGCTCCCGCTTCAAAATGTTTTCCTTTCACTCTTTCCTTACTCATCGCATGCAGTGCTCACAGAACCTCATTCCTTCCATACGGCCATCTGGAAGGGTCCTTTCCGGCAAAGCCAGGGGAAAATTTGCTTAGTAACAGACACTGTCACCATCACCCTGCAAGTACCAGTTTAAAACTTTGGATGCTTCCAGATGAGGTTTTTACTGAGCAATCATCCAGCCTCATTTGTGGAATTTTGCAGGAGGCCCAGATGTCCCATTATTTCTTCCGTCCTTCTTTTCGCAGAAAAAAAACTGTTAAGGAGGGAAAGGAAAGACCAAACAGCTGTGCAGTGCTAGGAGCCCATCTGGAAGCACCCTCTATATTCTTAAGGGGCTGCACATTGGCTCACGTGCTGTAGGAATCCCTCCACATTTTCCCCTACCCACTCAGCACTTCACCACCACACCTTTTGCTCTGTGATGCTGTTCCTAGCCAATCCTGGCTGCCTTTTGCAAAACTGGGCAGGATGAGCTTCTCTCCTCCACTGGGAAATTCCAATCCATTCAAGATTGTCCTAGCACAGCTGTCCCCAATCTGGTGCCCTCCAGATGTTTTGGACTAGCTGGTGTGGCCAAAGGTCAAGAATGTTGAGAGTTGTGACCATTGGCCATGCTGGCTAGGGCTGCTGAGAGCTGAAGTTCAAAACATCTGGATTGTGCCATGGTTTGGCTGGGCTGCCTTAGCGAGGGAGCTGCTCTGCTCAAGATCTTGCACTGCACAGGTAGGAAAAAGCAATGTACTTCAAACTTATAGAAGAGGCGAGACTGTGGTTATCAGAGAACTTGTGGATTATTATTGGGGGTAAACAACAAATAGACATTCTCTCACTAATCCCTGTCTACTCTGACTTGTCTTTTCTCAACATTCACAAACTCTTCACCCTCACTCCACCCAAGTTCCTCAACTGAAATCTAACAGAGTCTAACTGCCTTAGAATCTTCTGTCATTCACAAGTGACTCCTCCCCAACATTTTGTGGGGTGGAGAACTTTTTTTCTGTCTAGGGATGCATTCCCTACAGGGGTAATTTTACTTCTGTGAAATGTATGAGGAAAAATTCACCTGCATGTCCGCCTTGAACAAACACCAAAGGTGCCACAAAGAAGAGGGCAACCTCAGGGCCAAAAATGCTACCAAAAACCAGTCGTCTCTGGCTGAACATGAGACCATTCCATCTAGTCAAGGCTCTATCTCCATGCTAAAGATGGCACCATCCTCTTAAACCAATGGCTACATCCCTCATTATACTAGAAGCTGAGCTCATCCAATGAAGGAGTCATCCAATGAAGCTCATTGATTGGGTTAGGACGGACAGCCAAAAGTAGTTCTTTTTCACATAACTTATAGTTGACCTATGGAATCTGCCATTACAAGATGTGGTGATGGCCACTAACTTAGACAGCTTTAAGAGACGATTAGACAAATGCATGAAGGATAAGGCTATCCATGGCTACTAGTCATGATGGCTATGTATTACCTCCAGGATCAGAGGCAACATGCCTCTGAATACCAGTTGCTGGAAAACCACAGTGTGAGAAGGCTATTGCCCTCAAGTTCTGCTTTAGGTTTCCTATAGGCCTCTGGTTGGCCACTGGGAGAAACAGGTTTCTGGACAAGATAGACTTTTGCTCTGACCTACAGGGCTCTTATGTTCTTACCTCATGGGAGTAAGGAAAGTCCATGAAGTATGCCATGCATCAAAGGTGGCGGGGGAGGGGGGCAGGTAGCAAAGCTGTGACAAAGCAAGGGTGGAATATGGTTAAAATGGAACAATATGGCAAGGATGTATTTAAAAAAAGAGTGGCATACTTTATGGATGGACTCATATCCAGGGCAGGAAATTCACATTCAGAAGAGAGGGTGAAAATGCATCAATATGTGTGCTTCTCATATTTAAACTGGTTTCAAACCCAATTCCGTTCAAGGAACCCTGGGACCCATTTGGTTCTATGAAGGTGCTAGGGATGTCTAACCAAGAACCCCCAGCATCTGTCACAACAACAATCTCCAGGGTTCTTTGGGGAACGTTGTGCCAGTTAACGTCGTGTTTGCATGATTTCCAAACTCTTTTGAGTTGGACATGTAGGTGTGCCCTTGAATGTGAGGGCTTACTTACATTTGTAAGTTATTCACGAGATAAGAATCATGCATCTTGTTATGGTATCGGTACTCTCAAAGATAAATAGCTGTCTATGGCAATGGTGTTTCACTTCTGTACTACACACTGCTGTATTGTCCCCACACGGTGGGGAAGGAATGGTTGGTCTAGACTTTTAGTGGCATGTGAGACACACGAGTCCTCAAAATCCACATTGCATAACTTCCTTTTTATATATTCTGTGAGGGTGTCCATTTTGGAAGCACTGTAGGGCAAAATAAATATATTCTAAGTACCTGGCCCCATTGGTGCTGAAAGGTGGATTCTGAGGCAACACAGAAGAGATCTTTTGAGGTAATGGGCAGGTTTGCACAATCAACAGAGGGAAAATGAGCTACAGTAGCTTATTTTCCTTCCCTGTGCATGCCGGTCATGAGCTGCCTAATTAGAGTAAGTACCCTCATGGGGAGCAGGTTGTCGTGACATCTGAACCTAGCGAGGGTGGGTGGCTGGGCTAGTTTATAAGCCACCCAGCAACCATAGAACAAGCCATGGATTTCAGGGTGGTTTGCAAACCACCCCAGCCACCCACCCTCACCATTGTCATGGCGCCCTATGAGGGTAATTTTGCTAATTAGGTGGATTGCAACCAGCATGCACCAGGAGGGAAAATAAGTCAATGTGGCTTGTTTTCTTCCCATGTTCATGTGAACCCAGTCAATATGAAGTAGTGACAATATTGTGAACAGCAGAGTGGGTGGATATGAAGATACCTTATACTAGGGGCAGCAATGTGTGGTCTTCCAGATGTTTGGCCTACAACTCCCATGATCCCTCACCACTAGCTAGGCTGCCCACCAAATCAAACCACTTGTTGAGCAACCTAGCTCCTTCTGCATGCAAACCATGTGAGGTATGGCACCTTTCCCTTATGGTCTCTGACCCCAAAAGCAAATTAACTGGACTTGTATTGCACTGTGGTAGAGAAAAGCATATTCCTCTGTGCTAACAATATGGTATTGTGTTTTTTGCAGATACTACTGAAGACTCTGTGCCTTTCTGTTGATGAGTGTGAAACGTAATATTTTCTCAAGTGTTCGAAGCACTTCACGTGTACCATTTGAGTAGTAATTCAACAGCCCTAGATGGTAGGCAAGTATTACTGCTTCTCTCCACACCCCCAAATGACAGAGGTAAGGATAGGGCAGAGGCTGAGAGAAAATGGCTTGCCCTGTGCCACCCAATGAGTTCGTTGCTGTGATGAGATTTCAGCAAAGGCCTTCCTGGCTGACAGCTCATTCTTTTAACCACTACACATCCTGAAATCTTGAGTATCACTATGTTCAGGCAACTGAGCCTTGTCCAGACTTCACTGGAGTGATCTGAAGATGACACCTCTTATGCAACTACCTATCAGACTGTTTTTTAAAAACCGGCAACAATTTCTTGAGTTAAGTACATAAATTACACCGTCTGATCAATACAGTTCTGTTTCCTTTCAGATACACTTAGCGTGGTGTTTGTTCTTTTTCTGGCTCAACTTTCAGCTTGAATAATGTGGTATTAATTAAGGAAGGTATGAGCAAGGATTTTAGAGTTCTATCTCATGCTGTTCTCCAGGCTCAAGGGTGGTAGTGATAGTTTTGTGGAAGTTTATCCTACATCCCACCTTACTGTGGGAACACTCATTAACTCATGTTTAAAGCCAGCATCTCCTGCTCAAGAGGAAGCTGGGCTACAGCCAAGTAACCTATGGTGTCAAAGCATCACTGCAATCTTCCCACCCAATGATATGTTGGAACTGGGCCCTGCTGTCATCTAGGTGAGTGGTTTCCACATCCTTGGCCCACGTTTGCCTTGTCCTTTCTGGATCATCAGCATATGGACAAAGCTGTTGCCCAGAGACAACCAAGCCCATTTTTATAAACCTTAGGGACTTAAGAAGCTACCAAATACCCAGAGCAAAGGTCAACTTAGCTCAGTATTGCCTATGCTGACTGGCAGTGGCTCTCTGTCATTTCAGACACGGCTCTTTCCCAGCCCTACCTGGAGATGCCAAAGATTGAACCTGGGTCCTTTTGCATGCAAAGCATGGGCTCAAAACTCTGAGCGTGGGTTTAAGCACAAAGGGCCAATGTGTTGAACTGACCTTTTTGGACCACCTTATTGCTCTGCAAGGGAAGGAGGGTTCATTTCTGGATGAACAGGAAGCAGGGTTAAGCTGTCAAGCAATGGCTTAGGCAAAATGATATGGGCTACAGCCCTCTCTTTGTCATAACCAGATGCTCCAAGGAAACCAGCCTTGGGGAGGCCTTATCATGAGCTACCGACCCAGGATTTCAAGGTCTCGCTATAGTTTGCTGTTAATTTTCATGTGCCAAGTGCTTTATTAGTCTTCATTTTGTCTGTCCTCACAACAGTCCTGTGGAATACATCACAGATCACTGTGACTCCTGTTTTACAAATTAAGGAATGCGAGTAACCACAGCCATCAGGTGAGCTCAAGTTGAACCCAGGTCTCTGCGATCCAAGGACAAGACTGCTCTCTGGTCCACACTTGAAGAGGCAAATGTCTTAAAAGGTGGACTGGCGTTAAGAGACCTCAAGCCTTGCAACAGACTGCAGTGTCAACAGGCACATGGCCAGAGACATCTCCCCAAAGGCCAATGGAGCTGGAAAAAGGACAGACTGATCCCAGAATTTCATGCTCTGCATTAGCAGTCAAGTCACTTCTCAAAGCAACACCATTCAATCAAGGCCAGTAATGATCTGGACAGGTGGGAATCAGTGCCAGAGGAAAGGAAGCTATCAGGCTTTGACAGAACAAGATGAAAGCTCTTTACATCCCCTGCAAATTCCCTTCCTTACACCAAGGCTAAGGTGGGATCAAGAGCGGGGAGATGGGGTCAGACTAGATCATTTGAGGTTTTCAGGTAAGTCTTCCTTCCCCTGTACTATGGATTCACTATTTACCTGGGACTCTCTGGATTTCAGGGACAGGTTTTCCCCAGGAACCTCTTTCGAATGGTGGAATCTCTGGTGTTTGACCAGAGCTCGCCGCTGCCTAAACCTTCTGCTGCACTCAATACAGCGATACGGTTTCTCTCCTGTGTGGATCCTCCGGTGAATGATTAGGTCAGAGAGCCTGGCAAACTTCCTCTCGCACTCATCACAGGGAAACGGTTTCTCTCCTGTGTGGATCTTCTGATGTCTGGTAAGGTCAGAGGGCTGGTTGAATCTTTTCCCACATTGGCTGCAATGATATGGCCTCTCTCCTGAGTGGGTTCGCTGGTGTGCAGTCAGAGCAGAGTGCTGAATAAAGCTGCGCCCGCACTCAGCACAAGTATGAGGCTTCTCTCCTGAGTGGGTCCTCTGATGCCTGGTGAGAGCGGAACTTGCCACAAACCGCTTCCCACATTCAGAGCAAGCATAGGGCTTCTGCCCCATGTGGATTCGCTCATGGACGGTAAGTGCTGATCGGTGGCTGAAGCGCTTCTGGCACAGAGTACAGCGGTAGGGCCTCTCCCCTGAGTGGATTCTTTGGTGGCTGATAAGATGTGCCCGCTGGCTGAATGCTTCGCCACACTCAGTGCAACGATGAGGCTTTTCCCCAGAGTGGATTCTCTGATGCCTAGTAAGATGGGATATCTGACTAAAGCTTTTTCCGCACTCATCACAGGTGTACGGCTTTTCCCCTGTGTGAATATTCAGGTGTTTCGCCAGATCTGATGGGCAGTTGAATCTTTTCCCGCATTCGGAGCAGGGATGGGGCTTCTCTCCCGAGTGGATTCTCTGATGTCTTGTAAGGTGGGAGGTTTGGCCAAAGCTTTTCTCACAGACTCCACAGGGATAGGGCTTCTCCCCTGAGTGAATTTTCTGATGTTTGGCCAATTCTGAAGGCCAAGTAAAACTTTTCCCACACTCTGCACAGCGATAGGATCGCTCTCTTTTGTGGTTTTCCCTCTCTGCTGCCTCTCCCTCAAATCTTTCCCTGCAATCTTGAAGTTCCAGCTGCCCCTCGAACCTGCTCATGGTCTTCGTGCCTGCAAGGAGAGTATGAAAAATGTAGAGCTTATTGTCAGGTATGAGTCCCAGCCCTTTCAAATGTCTGAGCTCTGATTCTGAGTCAGAATTAGAACTGCTAGATCAAAGGAGGGACCCTCCCTAGAGCACCTCGACGATGGGAGGGTTTCCTCCGAAAGCCTTGACAAACAGATGGCCCAGGCTCAGTCTCTGCCTCCTCCCTCCACCGTAGGAACTCAAGTTTCTGAGGAGGAGGAGGAGGAGGGGCATGACTTGAGAGACACTAGGGCACGTCGCAAAGCAAAACGGGAAAAGTTAGGGGCAGGGCTCAGACGCTCCACCCAGATAGCAACTCTTGGAAGCCAACGTAGGAGAGAGCCACCCTAACAAAGGGGCATCACTGTGAAGCAAGCTTGGCCAGGAGGTTCATACCCAACCTGCAGGCAACTTCTCTACCTTCTGGTTCATTTTCTCTGCTTAGAGATTGTTGATTAGTTGTTTAGGGCCTGGGGCAGTCTGAGAGTTTCCTTGAATCTGCATTTGTAGAGAGGCTAGTCTCTAGCAAAATGAAGTCAGCCTGAAGCTTTGTCTATTGTAGTGTTGATTGCTAAGGGAAAGGACAATCCATTTCTGACAGTTTTTCCTGGAGCATCTCCCAATGAGAAGCTGCTAATATTTCGACATGGAAAACCACAGGGCCAATTCAAATGTAAAGAACTGTGAGGCAGCAACTTCAGGCAGCAGGTTTTGGATGCCATTAAAAGGCAGTAAATTACCAGATGTAATTTAGAGTTCGTGTATGTGAGTTTCATTGCATTGTGGAAAGGAGCTGGGAGGGAGGGGAGAGAGAAAATCGACTTGGATTTTCCATATCAGATACAAAAATGTTCAGGTCCAGCCTCCAAAGCCCTCCCTATGAGTGATCCTTGTATAAAGCATTTTATGCCTACAACCCTGGCAGGCAGACTCCTATTATTCCCATTTTACAGAAAGATTGCTGAGGTGGAGAGCTCATGACTTGCCCTAGGCCAGACAAGTAACCAGACGGGCAAGATGTGCCTTGAATCTGGGTTTTCCAGAGCCACGTCCAGCTCTCTAGCCAGCAGATTATACTGGCTCCCTCCTTGGAAATCTCTATGTAACCTTCTTGCATCTATTATTTTCAAAGAGGGGACGCGGGCCTCTCTATGGTGATGCAAGCCTTTCTTGGAGAGGTGAGCACAAATGCTGGGTAAAGTCAGAAAGAGGGATACAAATAAAAGGGAGGAGACTGTAGGCAGATGGACATGGTATCAAGTTCCCAGGCCATGATCTCAGGCACGTGATGCAATAACTGTGCTGAAGCTAAGGACATCTAGGAGTGCTTCCAGAAGGAGGGCTCCTCGCACTACTAATAAGAAGGCATCATGCAGCAATTCTATCTTTTCTTTCTTAACAGATTTTCTGCAGTAATAGAAAGAACAGAAGAAACAGTGGGAAAACACAGGAGGATTACAAGTTGAAGATGACATTGTCTCCCCCCCCCCCCTCGTAAAATTCCATGAATGAGGCAGCACAGTGGCACCATAAAAGCCTTGTCTGGAATCACCCTAGGTCTGATCGGTGCCTAGATGGAAGACTGGAAGGAAACCCTACAGATGCTACCTTTTGCTCATGGAGTATGGAATAGTATAGAATAGTTCGGCCCTACAGTGTACAAGCAGAAGCAGTTATCCTTGGGAAAAGGCAGGCTCCTTTTTCATGCATTTGGGGATAGGGAGAGGACTTCTTTTGTGCTCACCCTGTGAACTGGTATTCCTGATGTTTGGCGGTCTTGCATCCTTGCAGAGCTGCCTTGGCCTGGTGTTCGATGGAGCTCTTTGTGTGTCAGAAAAGTTCACAGGTGCTCCTTGAAACAGCCTCACCACCTGAAACAGCAACCACAATCCTGCTCACAGCAAAGAAGGACGGCCAGGGAAGAGAACGCTAAAGGTGCATGCACACACAAAAAGCCACTTCCTTGGTCTCCTGTGGTAAGTAAAACCCACTTTCAGGTGACTAGGCAGAGAAGCTTTATGAACATTGGTGTGTGGCGAGGTGGTGATGGTGGTCCATCTTTAAAGTATTTAAAGTAAATTAAGGCTGGAATCCTATACATTCTGACCTAGGAGTAAGTTGCTTTGAACGCGTGGGGCTTATTTCCAAGAAAACATGCATAGATCATGGATAAAAAGAGGAAATAGGATTGTGCTATAACATAGATTTGAAAAGTTAAGTGAGCTTAAATAACAAATCACTGTGAAGTTAGTAGCAAAGCTTTTTTATTGCTGCCACATGGCAGCTGCGTTACATTATTCCACATGGCAGCTGTCATCAGAAGTGCAACAGCTTATTATTATTATTTATTTACATAGCACTATCTATGTACATGGCACTTTACAAAGAATGAGAGGGAGGTGCCTACTCCAAGGAGTTTTATGCTATAAAAATAGAAACAAGGGAGGCAAGAGAGGAAGGTGAGGGAAATCAAGGGCGGGTTAAACAGGGGAAGAATATGCTATTATTTCAGTTACACGTACATAGAACGCATCCCATCCCTCAAATACTATTGAAGACTTCACTTTGGGGGCATTTCTGGTGGGGTGTTAGTATATTTTAAGAAGAATTCCCAAGGACTGAGCGGAATGTGTCTGGACAGGAGAGAACCTAATACCCACAATTTTTTTTTAAGTACCTGGATTTGAGAACTGCCAGGTTAGAGTGGAACATTAATTTAACTAAAGTGTTTTTATACCACCAATCATGTTCCCAGGGCAGTTTACAAGAAAGAATAAAGTAATTAAAACATAAATTCAGAGCAAAGCATGTTCAGGATCATTACTCCTATACATATCTAATCAGAAATAAGTCCCACTGAGTTTTCAGAGGGCTTATTCCCAGGTAAGTGGGTATAGTATTGCAGCCTAAGGAGAATACCTCACTCAGTGCCCCATTATTGACTCAGGACCACTCTGAGTGATGAGCTACAACTGTAAGCATCTCACCTGTTCTTCTTGTCTCTTGCCCTCTTGCTGCCTCAGCAGGAAACCCTCCGCCAGGGCCACAGCTTGGGCACAGGTCTCTGGCCCACGTTCTCGAACTTGGTTTTGGATCTCCTTGGGCAGGATTGTCAAGAACTGTTCCAAGATCAGCAGCTCCAAGATCTGCTCCTTCGTCCGGCTCTCTGGCTCCAACCAGCAATGGCAGAGCTCCCGCAACCGGATGCACACCTCCCGGGGCCCCTCGGCCTCTTGGTAGCGAAACTGCCTGAAATGCTGGCGCTGCTTCTCCGCACGAACAGAGTCTCCTTGTAGGACAACAGATTTCACCTTGCCACAGTCCCCTCTGTCTCTGGCTTCCAAGTCGCTACAGGCCTGCTGGGGGTCTCCGCTGAGGTTGGGCACCAGCCGACTCACCCACTCTCCTTGAGGCCACTGGCAGGCATCAGCCGCCTGCTCAAAGGAAGCAAGGTCGTCCCATGGCGTCATGTCCGGAGGCTGTGGGTTTCCCCATCCTGAAGAAGGGGACTGGACCGTCTTGAGGAACTCTTGCCACTGGGCTTCCAAACGCTGTGGGACTCCTTCCTGTCCCTCAGCCCTGACCTGTGGCGGAGTGGCCCAACGAAGGAGCTCGCGGATGGCACCGGCCTGGAAGCCACAAGGGACTTTTCCGAACCACTCCAAGCCTTCCCCCAGTTCAGGGCAGGGCCGAGCAGGCGCCTCCATTGTGGAACCCAGTAGTGTGCCTCGTGGAACCATGGGCCACCACAGGCTCCGAAATTGCCACTTGCTCTGTGGCTATTTCTTCCTCATGTTATGGCTTTGTTTACAAATACCTTGCTCTACATGGAAACAGTGGAGAAAAACTCAAAACCTAAGACAGCAGAGGAGACCCCCATTCCCTGTGTTTGGTTGTTGCAGGGGTGAGTGGAAGAGGGACTGAGTCTTGTGGCATCAAACGGTCGCGTGACAATAACAAGCTCCTTGTTCCAGAGAACTGTGCTCTTTCCTGAGGGAAAAGCAAAACACATGTGAGGGATAATTCCAGATATGTAGGGTTGAATCCAGACTAACTTTGCAGCATTTCATTCCTATTGAAATCAATGGGATTTAACTCTGGTCATCTCTCCCATGAATTTCAGTGAGACCAAAGTGCAACTACCTTAGTCTGGATATTTATTTATTATGTTTATAACACTGCTGTTCCACACAAGAAGCTCAGGGCAGAATACATAGGTTTTCTTCCACCTTTTATCCTCACAGCAGGCCTGTGAGGTAGGTTAGGCTGAGGGATGGTGACTGGCCCAAGGTCACCTAGTTCACTTCATGGCTGAGTGGGGATTTGAACCCAGGGCTCCCCAGTCCTACTCTGACACTCAAAAAGTTGTAGGGCTTTTTCTGTCTAAACATGGATAAGACTGCTCTTAACTATAAAACTAGCCCTCAATTAAGCAGCCTGTGGGGATGGCACTGCAAAGCTGCCAACACAACCAACCCCCAACCAACTTCACACTAGACACACCCCTTTTGTAAAAGATTGCCAGATACCCTCCTTTTCTTAAAAATGGGGCAAAAATGTTACACCTGAGCATGGAACATAAAAATCAAGAATGAACATGGATGTCCATCCTTTTATTTCAGAACCTTTAACTCCACAGGGCAGAAACATTCATAACCAGTATGGTTATTTTATTTTATTTATTTACAACATTTATACACTGCTCCATATCTAGAACAGATCTTGGTGGGGCGAACACAAAAGATAAAACAGTAGAAGCATAACAAGATTAAAACACCACATTAAAATTACACTTGTTTAAAAACACACTACCAATAAAAGCCATAACTGGTGGATTAAGGAATGCCTCCTGGAAGAGTGCTATTTTCAGGAGGCGCCGGAAACAACAGTGTTGGTGCCTACCTGACCTCCAGGGGAAGGGAATTCCAAAGAAAGGGGGCCACCTCGCTGAAGGCTCTTCTCCTGGTGGACTCCAGTGGGGCCATAGGTCCGCATGGACCCATCAGGAGCAAGCCCTCCGATGACCTCAGCGACCGGACAGGTTGGTAAGAGAAGGCGCTCTCTCAGGTATCCTGGTCCCAAGTTGTTCAGGGTTTTGTACATGAGTACTAAAACCTTCACCCTGGCCCAGTAGCGAATAGGCAGCCAGTGCAGTTCCCTCTGTAAAGGAGTTACATGCTGGAAAGGGGCAGCCCCCAGCAAGAGCGGAGCTGCTGCCGCTGCGGTCTGCATTAATGCAATTTAACTGTCATCTTTGCTCCCTCGTTCTAACAACAAAGGGTCTCTCTCTCTCTCTCTCTCCCTCCCTCCCTCCCTCCCTCTCCCAATCTGTGTGATTCCCTTTTGATCTCCAGCTCAGCTTGCTGGCCCCCCATCAACTCACCACTCCCCTTTGGAGCTGCCACCGCACGGGCCCTCCAGCCTCGCAGAGGAAAGCCCCCTCTCGTTGAAATCCAGATCCCCCCATTTATATGTTTACTTCTGTTTAAATCCAGGAGGGGACGGGACGGGGGAGGAAGAGGAAGAGGAGGCGGAGCAGCGGCAGGGAAGCGCCGGGCCAGGCAGGGCGATTCCCCCTTTTGCCAGCTTGCCGGACCACTCTAGGCGCTCCCCATTCTCTCTTGATTAACCCTTGGAGCTGCTCCGCTCGGGTGGCACTGCCCGTGCCAGCGGGGCAGTGAATCCGCGCTGAGTTCCGGTCTGGACTCTAGAGGCGCTATCCAAGGTGCTGGCTCCTCCCGGATAACCGGGAGCAGGGGCGCGGGAGGACGGGGTTCTCTGCAAGAGCTGCTTATCCTGGCCCTCTCTTGGTCAGCAGCACACCGCTGTCACACCGCCTGCCCTGCTTGACCCGGTGCCCTGCAGATGTTTTGGAATTCAGCGCCCATCAGCCCCAGCCGGCAAGCCCAATATTCAGGAATGGTGGGAGCTGTAGTCCAAAATGGATAGGTTGGGGAAGGCTGCTTTTAACCAGGTTGGGAGAGGCTGCTTTCAAGAGCCGCACGACAGGTAGAAATTCAACGGGGGCGGCGCAATAAATCAAGCGTTGCTTGCAACCCGAAAGGGTAGAAGGGTGGTGTAGATCCTCTCCCCACCTTCTAGGGACATTTGTGTGTCGAGTGTGGATCCACATGAATGAACGTGAAGTCGGAACAGGGAGCGATTCTGGATTGATTAATGCAGAGTGTATATATGGCCTATCACCTATGGGAGTCAGATGCATGGGCACAGCTCACAGCTCCCCACAGCTCATTCTTTCTGACATAGTAAGTGGGCATGTATGCTACTAGAATACACAGGGGGGAGGGGAGGCAAGGTTTTTAACACGTCATAAATCTGTTCTTTTAAAATGTTTAAATTGTTTTAATTATGGGGTTTTATTCTTTTATCTTGTTCACTGCTCTGAAATCCTTGATGTGGAGTAGTATATAAATATTGTAAATAAATAAATAAATAAATGCCCCACCTCATTCACTGAATTTTACAGGGGGTCCAGATGTCATCTTTGACTCGTAACCCTACCATGCTTCCCCACTGTTTCCTCCGTCTTTCTTTTCTCTTTTAAGTGTTTCCTGACTGGTGAGTAAATTCCAGCCACTGTTTTATTGGTCTGTTTGCTTCTATTGTCACTTTTTGTATTTTATGCTTTAATTTAATCTGTGAATGAGGCAGTGCGATTGCACAATAAAATAACACTCATTGGAATCACCCTCCATCTTTTCCTTCTCAAATAATTTTTTTATGGAACAAAAAAAGACAGAAGGGATGGGAAAACAGAGGAGGGTTACAAATGCAAGGTGACTTCATCTGGATCCCCTGGAGAAGTATGCCTAGGATGACCAGTTTAATTAGGTTAGCCTTTCCTAGGTGCTAAACAGATTTCAGATTGCAACAAGGACTACTGGGACAAAGTAATCATGGCTGTTCTCCCATTTGTTAATTTTTTAAAATGCCATCTTGAGTTCCATGAAGGAAAAAAGGTGGTATATAAATGCTGTTGTTGTTCAGTCATGTCCGACTCTTGGTGACCCCATGGACCATAGCACGCCAGGCCTTCCTGTCCTCCACTCTCTCCCGGAGTGTGCTCAAGTTCATATTCATTGCATCGG
Source organism: Heloderma suspectum (assembly GCF_057233095.1). NCBI lineage: Eukaryota > Metazoa > Chordata > Lepidosauria > Squamata > Helodermatidae > Heloderma > Heloderma suspectum. The sequence continues at coordinate 85,440,252 of NC_139463.1, read as the reverse complement.
TGATGCTAACTAGCCATCTCATCCTCTGCCATCCCCTTCTCCTTTTGCCTTCAGTCTTTCCCAGCATCAGGGTCTTTTCCAGACAGTTTTCTCTTCGCATTAGGTGGCCAAAATATTTGAGCTTCAGCTTCAGTATCTGTCCTTCCAATGAGCAGTCAGGGTTGATTTCCTTTAGGATGGACTGATTTGACCTCCTTAGTGCAGGGGTTGGCATTGTGCCCTCAAAACACCTTTCTTGGCACCTGCCATGGTGCCTACCCCTTCCATATATATATATATACACACACACATACACACACACACACACACATTTTCTTACCAGCAGCTGGGATCACTAGGAGATTTCTGCTGGTGCTCAAAACTGTGGGTTCAAAGGGGTTAAGTATGCTGGGGCTCAGACCTACCACTGCCTTGTACTCAGTGTTTTGGGAAGGTTACTTGTCCTTTGCCAGGCCTCCCATGGTAGCCATTTTGTGGTGGTGCTTAGGACAGTTTTTCAAATTGCTAAATGTGCCCACAGGTCCAAAAAGGTTGCCTACCCCTGATCTAGTGTAATGCTAGAGCATGGTGGGGGAGAAGCTGCTTTAGAGTGACATCAGCAATCTAGACAGTTAAAAATCTGTTGAGTTCAGTTGAGGGAAAGAGAGATTCAGTTATTTAGATAGTGTGAGGGTGAGGAGTGAGTGAAGAGAGTTGAGTCTGTGAGGGAAGATGTTTAATCAGAGCAGGAAGGGATTAGTGTAGCAATTAATGCAATGGAATCTGTCTGTGGCTTGTTTCAATAATAGTTCTCAAGATCTCCCTCAGTAGCAAAGGCTTTGCAGTGTGGGTCAATGGAGGTGGCCCATGGCTTATACGCAGATGGGAACATGGCCATGGAGCTATCGCCTCCGTGTGAATAGATCAGGTGTCCGTATGCACATGCAGGAGCTCTGGATCAAGTTAAAAATAAGTACCCACCACCCCTTTAAGCATCTCTGTTGGATAGAGCAAGATCAGCGGAGCAAGACAACAGGTTTCTCAGTGTAAACCAAACTATTTTAATAGTTGAAATAAAACATAAGATTGTAACAGACTGCTTGAAACCACAGAACTTATACCGATGGCAAGTTAACCATGTCCCATAATGGCCCCAATAAATTGTGGTCAGCTTGTATGACTCCTCAATTACCTTTCTGCCAAAATCACAGTGCCGCATTTCCCTTGCCGTTTCCCAGCAACAGATCAGTTACATTCTCCTGCTCCAAACTGAGCCATCATCTGAGATGGTGTCTCCCACCTTTAAAAAAATGGCATCCTGGTCCTTTATTTTTCCCTTTAGTAAAGCCAGGAAGAGTAGGGCTGGAAAAATCCCAGACAGCGGTTACCCGGTCTCCTAAAAGAACATTATACTGTTACCCAAGAATCAAAAATGTGTATGTGTGTTTTCCAGCTTGGTCTGGGACTAATGCCAAAATTTTGCTGCTAGGAAGTAATGAGCACAATCCAGCCAATATTATGCACTTTTAAAGTCCCATTCCTTTCCGTCAGAGGGATTTAGGCTGCAATTCTATAATCCTTTCCTGGGAATAAGTCCCATTGAACACAGTGGGACTTACACAGTGGGAGTAAACCTGCATAGGATTGCTCTTTCTAGCACTTAACTTTTCCAGAACATTCAGTGGGATTTAAAAGTGCTTAGTTTTCATTGCCTTGCGCAAAGTCAGCAAGGAGTCTTGTGGCACCTTAACAACAAGACAGAGTAATTATAGTATATGCTTTCATGGACCAGAGTACACTTCATCAATTGCATGAGATGTTATCCTTAGTAGGCACACATAAAAGACTATTGTTTTTGCTGCTACCCTTTGGGAAGTTGTTACCTTAGGAAGCAATCCTATGCCCAGTTCAGAGTAAGCCCTACTGAACTCAGTGGGACTTAACTTCTGAGGAAATGATTGGGTTGTTCAAGTATTTTAGAGCCCTTTCAAGAGCCCTCAGCTTGTTTCTCTTCTCACAGTGCACAAACCAGACCTCAAGTCAGCTAAGGTGCTAAAGCAGGAAACAAAGGACTCCAACTGAATAACTAAAACACTGATTTATTTTCATTTTACAAAGTAACTCTAAAAGCTGCCAATGTTTAATTTAAATCAAAGGCTCTAACGGTATCCTTGGTATGTCAAGATTTTAAATGTTTAAAGGCTCAAAACAACTCCTAACATGAAGCAACACCTACTACAGAATCCCGGCGCTTGGGGATCTGAAATCAGGAGCAGCAGTTTCCTGGCTGTGGAACACGTCCAACACGATCCAGAAATGCCTGCAGACATTATTGCATGTTGTGTGCGCACACACACACACACACACTTCAAAATTTACAAGGCAAATCTAGAGCGCAATTTTGGGAGAGGTCCACATGTGCCAGATCCATAGCACAGCATGCACGTTGGTGAGGGAGTCATTTTTGACCAGGTTTTGAACCTTTTTCTTTTCTAAGATGTTTTGGAAATTCAGCACACAAGCCAGGAAACTGACCCATCCATTTCAAAACACGTACAACTAAAGCTCCTAATCCAATGGGCCCCATTATGCATATTCATGTGCATATGTACATGGCAGGACTTTTAAACAGGACCTCTCACTGCCTCTGATGTTGCTCCTGACACCTTCCCGTCTGTCGCAGCACAGGGAGAGATGCAGATTTTTTTTTAAGGGATGGTTGTTGCACACACGGATCTCACTGTATACATCTCTGCATACGAGCCTGTTTGCCCCAACCCAGCAAGGGCAATCAAGGTATACAAATAAACTGCCATGTATTCATCTCCCTGGGTTTGTAAAAGGTTGTGGTGAATGGAAGGGGGCCACATCTAGTGCATGGGGCTATGCAGTGCTCCTGCCCCACATATGCATAGCCAAATAGATGGTCACCTTTGACAGTACTGAACAACAGCTGGAGAGGAATGAATAAACTCGCTTATGTCTCCCAACTCAGTGCTGTCTGGATTTCAGTGTTAATTGCCTATTGACTGCAGCCTTCTGTGATGACCATCTCTGAATAAAGATCTACTAAATTTAAACACTAGACTTGACAATTTCCAAGCATTTGGGGCTGTTAGCACCAATCTCCACATTACTTCCCCTGCCCCCCTGCTGGCCTAAGGTCTACTCTGTGGCTGCAATCCTATACTTACCATGGAGTAAGGCCCAGGGAACTCAACGGGACTTAGTTCTGAGCAGGCACGGCTAACATTGCACTGTAAGGTTTGGGGTCCATTCTGTGTATTTTTTCCGTCCAAAATAAAATATATACATATGCACAATAATTGCCATATCACTTTTTGAACTAAAAAGGCCATTTCTTCACATACAACTAATTAAAGAAGGACAAGTAACACTAACCAAAAAAGATTCACCTAACCTCTCTCGCACATGGAGACTACGGTTAGGAAACCACTAACTGTGCCAGAAGCAAAAGTCCCCGAGTTCACCCTAGTACCACCAGTGGATGTTAACTCCCCTTGTCCTGCACCACAACAGAGCTCAATTAATTTCCTCTGTGAACACCAAGCGGGAGAAGAGAGACAAAGTGATCCTTAGCAGGGTCCCCCAAAGCACATCTTAATTTCGACTGAGGCTTATCAGCTGGTGTTGAAGCCAAGGAAACAGGATTCTCTGTCCACTGGAACGGCTTTTTCTCCTAAGATAAAAGGGTGCCTCTGAGCACATTCAGAACACCCCTTCCCTTATCACTCAGGCCTGGTCTAAAAACGCAGCACGATGTGGTGGTAGAGAGTTCCGAGGTTGGAGAATGGACTGTACCGCTTCAGTGTGTAGGTGAGAGATAACAGGTGTGTATGCTCCCCTATGTGAAAGAGATCCCTGCAAATAAAAAAGTAGCGCAACAGCAAATGAGCTGGCCTAGAACCTCTCTCCCTGATATGCAATTTTTACTTGCAGGGAGTTTTTCTTTTTTAACCCAATGCCAACACAGGATTCATACCACCTCCAACTGCTGCAGGTGTAAACCAGGCCTCAAACACTACTATCAGCCATCTGTGCTACTGAAGTCTCGGGACCGAGATAGAATTTCTAGGAATCTCAGAACCCAGTTTAGCAATTTTTAAGAGCTTTTAAACACCCAGAGCCTATTTCTTTATGGGTCCCCACACAACAGCTGGGAGTTGGGTGGTGCTGACCACTGGTAGTAGTAGGCATTCAGGAGACAAACACAGTTAATTTAAATGACCAACACACTGGTATATATTCTCTTGTTGGCTCTGCTCCACGCACAGCCTGGCCTTCCCATACAGTGAATGGTGGCTTCTCAGAGCTTGTTTCCCACTGCACAGACCAGCTTTCCCCAATCTGCTGCTCTCCAGATTTTTTATTACAACTCCCATCAGCCCCAGTCAGCATGGCCAGTGAGCAGGGATGATGGGAGTTGTAATCTAAAACATCCGGAAGCTACCAGGTCAGGGAATGCTGGCACAGACCATCCTGGAGCCTTTGCTGCAAACCACCTGTTTCTTGGAGGCAGATTCCCACAGTCTGGTCTTTCTTGGGTTTTGCAGGAGTCAGCTGTGGCTCAGCACACCCAGGGGGAACATCACGCAGAAAGGGAGCAACGCAGCAGCTCTCACGTGCAACCACACCGCCAGACGAGAAGTAATTCTGTGTTCCTGAGGGGCGTCACCTAGCCTGCCAGGCTGAATTTTCCCCTCCTCCTTTCCCTCGATAAAAATAAATAAACAGACATTTCAGGGACCCTATGGGAAGAAAAGAGAAAGCAGCAGTAACAGAGGGATAGAGGATGAGCAAAGGGGAAAGCAGCTGTGGCAATGGAAAGGAAGAAATGGGGGCTGGTGTGGGGGCGGGGGCTTGCTGAAGGCCACTTGAGAAGAACATGGCTCAACATGCCACACACACGCACAAACGAAGGATTTCCCAATTTACCTATTGCAGTTTCTCCAAGTACGCAGAGGCAGAACCCAGGCGCAGCATGTGTGTGTGTGTGTGGGGGGAGTAATGCAACTTTGTTCATAATTTGGGATGGAGGAGAGGGGAGAAATAAACTACGTATATATCCTTGCACTTCAAGAAGCCTGAGACGGATTGCATCTTCAAAAGACGTCTGCTGTGGGGAAGCCAGTCCTAACCACACTTACTTGAGACTGAGCCCCGCTGAAGACAGAAGAGCTTACTTCTGAGTAAACATGCATAGGATTGAGCTGGAATTCGCTCCTCCAACAAGAGCAGAAGCAACAGGTTTCACAAGCAGGGCAGTGTCATTGGCTATACTTCAATCAACCATATTGGAGGGTGGGTTGGCAGTTTTTAGGGCACGTCCATAGAGATCTGTTCCCCCACCCCAAACCTAAACATTATTATTAATCACTTACATCACGCTTTCAATATACAAATTGGCTTACAATCTTTACATAGCTTGTCCTTGCCAGAACCCTGCAAGGTAGGTCCCCGTTAGTCCCCTTTGACAAATGGGGAACTCAGACTGAGAGAATATACATTGCCCAAGGCCACACATTGAAGTCATTGTGGATCAGGGATTAGAACCCAGAGATGCCATGACTAAATCCACTGGATCACACTGGCTCAGTGATTTACTGTGGCCAGTGCTCACAAGCAGCCCTCCCTACTGGCCCTGTACCAAGCACCCCCCTGGTAATCAGAAGGAGAATCGTACGAATTGGAGGTGATGTAGCATGGCAAAACCTGCAGGACTGACCATCCGCCCCACCCAGGTACGTTACATAAGAATTGCCTTGTGGGATCAGGCCAAGGTCCATGAACTTTGCTGCACTGTATCCAACAATGGCCGATGTCCCTAGGATGTCCACAAGACACACACAGCAGTAGCCATCTACTGTCCCCAACCCCTGGCAAGTCAGATCTTATGCTGCCTCCGAACCTAAGAGGTTCCGTATCCTCCTTCCTGCAGGATCCATTGTGCACTGAAATGTCAAGCCTGGGGAGATCTGTTGTGGACAAGCCTGTTGTCTCCATCTTTCACAAAGAATTTATTTTATTTTTTATACTCAATCAGGAGAGAAACATGATGGCACAGACCAGCGGCAAGGCTTCCATCTTCAGTGGCCTCCTCTGCTCCGGCTCCCCCCGGGAATAGCCAGGGCAGTAGGCGGTTTCATCTTCCACAGTCAACATCCTGCTTGCCTAATCCACAGAGCAAGCAACTCCCTTATAACAAGGTTCCTGCTGTCCCCTCAGGCTGAGAAGGGGAAAAAAGCAAGAAATTGGGGCTTGGGTTCCTTTTCCAGTCACTGCAAGGTTAAGGGATCTTGTCCAAATGCCGCCATGAGTCACTGTCGCAGCAGCAATGTCCCTGGGGATAAAGATGAGGCAGACTAGTCCCACTTTCTATTATGTCCTCAGCTAAATCCCCCCAAGCCAAACAAGGTCCAGCTATGTTCTTGACAGGGGTCAGTGCTGGAGGAGGAATGACACCTATCAAGGGAACAAGATGAAACCTCTTCTCCTTTAGACAGCACCTCCCTTAGTAAGACCGAGAGGGAGGAACGGGCCTGGAGCTGGGAAGACAAGGTGCAGCTGGTTCCTTTTAAGTTCTCAGTGCGTCTTTCTCCTTCTCATCTTTCTCTAGAACCTCTGCCTTCTCTTCCATCTCACTAACTTTCAGTTCACTATTTGCCTGTGACTCCATGGATACCACGGGCTTGCTTTTTTCCGACGCCTTCTCTTTCGTGTGGATTCTCTGGTGCGTTACCAAGGCGCTTTTCTGCCGGAATCTCCTCCCGCACTCGAGGCAGCGATACGGCCGCTCCCCGGTGTGGATCCTCCGGTGTATGAGAAGGTCCGAGAACCTGGTGAATCGCCTCTCGCACTCGTCGCAGGGAAACGGCTTCTCTCCGGTGTGGATTTTCTGGTGTCTCGTGAGGTCCGACGGGTAGCTGAATCTTCTCCCGCACACGCCGCAGCAAAACGGTTTCTCTCCGGAGTGCGTTCGCTGGTGCGAAATCAGATTGGAGCGCTGAATGAAGCGTTTCCCGCACTCGGCACAGGAAAAGGGCTTCTCCCCCGTATGGATCCTCTTGTGTATTTTAAGCGTGGAGGAAGAAACAAACCTTTTCCCGCATTCCAGGCAGATGTAGGGTTTCTGGCCTGTGTGGATGCGTTCGTGCACCCTGAGTGCTGACTGGTGGCTGAAGCACTGCTGGCAGTGAGAGCAGCGATAGGGCTGCTCTCCCGAGTGGACTCTCTGGTGACTAACCAGGGAGGCCCGCTGGGCAAACGCCACGCCACATTCAGGGCACGTGTGCGGTTTTTCCCCCGTGTGAATCCTCTGGTGCCTGGTCAAGTGGGACAGCTGACTGAATCGTGTCCCACACTCCATGCAGCGAAAGGGCTTTGCGCCCGTATGGATGTTCTCGTGCTTAGCCAGGTCAGATGGGCGTGCAAAGCATTTTCCACAGTCAATACAGGCGTGGGGCTTCTCCTTCCTTGGCATCACCCCGGGAGTTGTACGTGCTCCCTCTTCCCTGGCCCCTGGATGCTGAAATGACCCACCAGCTCTGTTTGTGACCTTGGCACCTATAACATTGGGGAGCAGGGGGAGAAAGAAATCCGGAGGTCATCCCAGAGTTGCTTAATGCACGAACGTGACCAGCATTTAGAGGTGAAAAACAATACGCGTTCTCTGTGTCATCGGCACAATCCACTGGGCCTATTCAGACACGACTCGGGGAAGGGTGGCTAAGGAAACTACAGTGGGAGGAGGGGTTAGAAAAGCCACAACACACACGCCTGTCACAGACCAGGAACTGCGTGGCGCGCCATGGTTTACTTACCCATCCCCGCAGAGTAGTTGGTTCCATGGAGTACTGCCACTGCTGCCAGTTATCCCAGTGGCCGTCGCACTGGGAAAACACATGCCGACCGCTCCATCTGTTACTACGCAATGGCGACCACAGAATCCGGCCATGATGCCTAGAGCGTCCCTGGGTGTGCAGGACACTCTAGGCCACCACCTCTACGGTGGCGGCAGCCTACAAACCGCCCATTTGAACCACCGCCCGCCACATGCAATGGTAAGCCACCACAGAACCCCTTAGTCCTGCTGCAGGGGGGTGGTTACCTGGGGTGGTTTACTAACCATCGCTGTCAGGATTTTCTCCCGCCACACAACATGCTAAGCCACTGTGGTCTGTTTAACAACGCTGACCTCAGTGGCTTAGTGTTACGTGTGAACAAGGTCATTCTGTTTACGGCCAGGGCTGCGTATATGCTGCAATTCTATGAGCACACAGGAGTAATGCAGCATGTGGCATCAACCAAGAACAGAATTCAAGTTTCCTGACACTCGGCTTTCATGTTTGTTTTGTTTTTTAAGCAGCACATTCTTAGCCCTTAGTCCTTGAAAATATGTGGGCACATTGCATATTTTTTCCCTCCAAACATCTCAGAACTCAGGCGACTGAATAAGATTTCCAGTGTTTGCAGGGCAGGGCTTCAGTTCCCTGCACGGCTCATTGCCCCTCCCTAACTCAGAATAAATCACCAAAATAAGCTGTGCTAATGTTCATCATGCATGCAGGTGGCACTGATCAACTGCTCCTGGTGCAAAAGCTGGATTGCCTAGATGCAGCTGTATTTATTTTGAGTGTGCCATACTAACAGCCCAGTTTATGGCACTCTTGCAGAATTAACAGAAATCACAGAACTGGAAGAGACCAAAGAGGCCATCTGAAAGGCCTATAGGCCTCTACCAAATCTGTCTCCCTTCCCTACCACCAATAACCTAGGAACACCATACCAGAGGCTGCTGCAAGAAGAGACGTGATACCTGAACAATAATTAATCTGCAAAGCAAAGTGTTTCAGATGACTTTTACAAATAAGTCAAGGAACATGTTGCAGAAGAATTTTTCAGAGGAAGGACACCAAACCCGTCTACTAAATAATCAAAGGAAGTGTCAGCTGGGGCAACCCCATGCCATTCAACTCCTGTCATTAGCTGAGGCAGCTAGGAATGGCTGGATCTATCAATCTTGGTCTTGCCAAGACTGATGGTTTTGGAGCAGCTCATTCTGTCCCGTTTCCGCACGTGACTTTTTAAAAAATCTGTACGAAAATTCATATGCATTTTTCGTAACATGCGTATTAATGTATGCATTTCTGATGCATGCATCTATTGACTAAAGTGTATTTGTGCACATTTTGGAAATGTACACATTTTTCTCTGCACATTTTTCAAATATGCGCATGTTGTCGAACACATTTTGTTTGTTTTGAGGAATGCAACACAAACTGTGTTCTGGTCCGTGGTTGAGTCCAGGAGGTGCAAATTGGGTAAATAAAAAAACACACATGCCTCAACAGAGAAAATGTCTCACGCATCTCTAGTAGCAACCCCAACGTCCCAGAAGGAAGAGGGGAAAAAACATTTCTACAAGCAGATTGTAGCAGAAGCGCAATTTGCACATGCTAATTAACGCTTCTCCAAGAGACGCGCCACAATACATCTGCTTCTCCTTAAAATGCCTCAGGAGCCTTTAACCTTTTTGTTACAATAAATAGACACTGATAACCCATCTAGAATCTAGCATCTTAATAGCAATCCTTTGAATCCTTTCCAGCTCAATCCACATCCCTTCTCCAACTGGGGCACCCAGAACTGGCCACGGCCCTACCCATATGCCTTAAGCTGGGATAATGAGAGCAGGACTATCAGTGCCAGAAAGCCTTACCCAGCAAGCTGATCTTCCCATTGTCCTGCTGCCTGGCCTCCTTGGCAAGGTGCCTTGGTCTGGTGTCAGATGTGGCTCGCTGGCCTTCGGAGAGATTCACGGCTGTCCCCTGGAATGAATCAGAGCCCTGGAATGACATTGGAAGTTAACATTCAAGACCTCACCTTCCATATACACACACACACACATTCATTTTTAACTATATTATTATTATTTATAATACTTTTATATCATTTAGGGCGCAATCCTATTCAGACAGGTGGCTGCCTCCGAACTCGGGGGAGGAGGCTGCTGTACAACACATTGGATGTGTCGTACAAGCGCTTCTGTCCTCCCTGCCCCGGAACGCCCTCTGGGGACGCCCCTTTTCGGCCGCTCCATGTTCCTCTTGCAAGCGTGGAGGATGGGGCTGTTCTGCGCTGCCTCGGAGACAGTGCAGAAGTGTGGGGGGGTCGGTTCTCTGGGAACCGACCTCGGAGCGCGGGCTCCAAGGTCAGTTCCCAGAAAACAAGATATCCTATGGCCGTCTAGCCTCTGTCTAGCGGCCATAGGATTGCTCCCTCCATACATTAAAATCCCTATGCAATTTGCATGAAAGTACAACAAAATACAATGTAAGATTCTCAAATTCCATGTGGAAAATGTTCTAAAGAGTGGGTGTCACCATGGAGAAGGCCTGCTTATGTACCGCTACCTGGTGACATTCCACTGGCTGTGAACAACCAATAAGGGCTCCTCAAATGATCTCAGGGGTAGAGATGTATGGATTGTGTAAAATCCATTCCATCTGCAATTCACAGGTTGTGGTGCATCTTTCGTTCTGTCATCTGCCCATTGACAGAATTTGATTTTTTTAGTGTCTGAATTTGTGCAAATTCACACGTGCAAAAATGCACAAATTCCCACAAACTGCGCAAATTCCCCCCAAATGCACATTTTTACACTTTAGTCTATGGGGGAGATGCACATTTTCGTTTGGGGTTTTTAGTTTTGCATTTTTTCTGACAAAATTTGTGCAAAATTCACAAAGGTTAGAAAAACAGTCTGCAAGCCTGTGGAATCCGCCCAACAGGGGAAAAGCTGGTCCGGTGAGGAATCCACAGGTTGGATTCATAAAAATCCAAACTCATTTGGTTCCACTGAGGATTTCTCCGACATCCCTACTCAGGGGTCAACTGAGTATTTATATGGGAAAATGGTCAACTAGGTATCCTGGTCCTGAGTCATTAAGGGCTTTGTATGTCAGCAATACCCCTTCATGGATCACTGCCTTGTTGTGGCGAAGGGGCTTGTATAACTCAGTGAAGCCATAAGCTATGCCATGCAGGGCCACCCAAGTCGGACAGGTCATGGTGGAGAGTTCTGACAAAATGTGCTCCACTGGAGAAGGAAATGGCAACCCACTCCAGTATTCTTGCCGAGAAAACCCCATGGAACGTATCACAAGGCTAAAAGAGATGACGCCGGAAGATGAGCCCCTCAGGTTGGAAGGTGTCCAATATACTACTGGGGAAGAGCAGAGGGAATTTCCAAGTAGCGCCAGAAAGAGTGAAGCGGCTGGGCCAAAGCTGAAAGGACACTCAGCTGTGAATGTGTCTGGTGGTGAAAAGAAAATCTGATGCTGTAAAGAACAATATTGTTTAGGGACCTGGAATGTCAGATCAATGAATCAAGGTAAGCTGGAGGTGGTCAAACATGAGATGGCAAGATTAAACATCGACATCTTGGGAATCAGCAAACTAAAATGGACAGGCATGAGTGAATTTAATTCAGGTGACCATCATATCTACTACTGTGGGCAAGAATCCCTTAGAAGAAATGGAGTAGCACTCATAGTCAACAAAAGGGTGGGAAAAGCACTACTGGGGTACAATCTCAAAAACGATAGAATGATCTCAGTACGAATCCAAGGCAAACCATTCAACATCACAGTAATTCAAGTCTATGCCCCAACCACTGAGGCCGAAGAAGCTGAGGTTGATCGGTTCTATGAAGACCTACAACACCTTCTAGAACTAACACCAAAAAAAGATGTCCTCTTCATCATAGGGGATTGGAATGCTAAAGTAGGAAGTCAAGAAATCACCGGGATAACAGGCAGGCATGGCCTTGGTGTACAAAATGAAGCAGGACAAAGGCTAATAGAGTTTTGCCAAGAGAACACGCTGATCATAGCAAACACTCTTTTCCAACAGCACAAGAGGCGACTCTACACATGGACATCACCAGATGGTCAATATTGAAATCAGATTGATTATGTCCTTTGCAGCCAAAGATGGAGAAGCTCCATACAGTCAGTAAAAACAAGACCTGGAGCTGACTGTGGCTCAGATCATGAGCTTCTTGTTGCAAACCTTCGGCTTAAATTGAAGAACGTAGGGAAAACCACGAAACCATTCAGGTATGACCTAAATCATATCCCTGATGAATGTACAGTGGAGGTGACAAATAGATTTCAGGGATTAGACTTGATAGACAGAGTGCCTGAGGAACTATGGACGGAGGTCCGTAACATTGCTCAGGAGGCAGCAACAAAATCCATCCCAAAGAAAATGAAATGCAAGAAAGCAAAGTGGCTGTCTGAGGAGGCTTTACAAGTAGCTGAGGAAAGAAGGGAAGCGAAAAGCAAGGGAGAAAGGGGAAGATATATCCAACGGAATGCAGAGTTCCAGAGAGTAGCAAGGAGAGACAAGAAGGCCTTCTTAAATGAACAATGCAAAGAAATGGAGGAAAACAATAGAATGGGAAAGACTAGAGATCTTTTCAAGAAAATCGGAGATCTCAAGGGAATGTTTTGTGAAAGGACGGGCATGATAAAGGACAAAGAAGGCAGGGACCTAACAGAAGCAGATGAGATTAAGAAGAGGTGGCAAGAATACACAGAAGAACTATACAGGAAAGATCTGAATGTCTCTGATAGCCATGATAGTGCGGTCACTGAACTTGAGCTGGACATCCTCGAGAATGAAGTCAAGTGGGCCTTAGGAAGCATTAGTAACAACAAAGCTAGCGGAGATGACAGCTCAGCTGGAATACTATTTAAAATCCGAAAAGATGATGCTGTTAAAGTGCTGCACTCAATATGCCAACAAATTTGGAACACTCAACAGTGGCCACAAGACAGGAAAAGGTCAGTTTACATTCCAATTCCAAAGAAGGGCAACGCCAAAGAGTCTTCAAACTACTGTACAATTGTGCTCATTTCACATGCCAGCAAGGTTATGCTCAAAATCTTACAAGCTAGGCTTCAGCAGCATGTGAACCGAGAACTACAGGAAGTACAAGCTGGATTTCGAAGAGGCAGAGGAACTAGAGATCAAATCGCCAACATTCGCTGGATCATGGAGAAAGTAAGAGAATTCCAGAAAAACGTCTATTTCTGCTTCATTGGCTACGCTAAAGCCTTTGATTGTGTGGATCACAACAAACTGTGGCAAATTCTTAAAGAGATGGGAGTACCAGACCACCTTACCTGTCTCCTGAGAAACCTGTACGAGGGTCAAGAAGCAACAGTAAGGACCGGACATGGAACAACCGATTGGTTCAAATTTGGGAAAGGAGTACGACAATGCTATATATTGTCGCCCTTCTTATTTAATTTATATGCAGAGTACATCATAAGAAACGCCGGGTTGGATGAATCACAGGTTCAAATTAAGATTGCCAGGAGAATTATCAACAAACTTAGATATGCAGACGATACCACCCTAATGGCAGAAAGCGAAGAGGATCTCAAGAGCCTCTTGTTGAGGGTGAAAGAGGAGAGTGCAAAAGCTGGTTTGAAACTCAACATTAAAAAAACTCAGATCATGGCATCTGGCCCCATCACTTCCTGGCATATAGAAGGAGAAGAAATGTAAGTAGTGACAGATTTTATTTTCTTGGGCTCCAAGATCACCGCAGATGGTGACTGTAGCCATGAAATTAAAAGACGGTTGCTCCTTGGGAGGAAAGCTATGGCAAACCTAGACAGCATAGTAAGAAGCAGAGACATCACCTTGCCGACAAAGGTCCACATAATCAAAGCTATGGTTTTCCCAGTAGTAACATATGGCTGTGAGAGCTGAACTATAAGGAAGGCTGAGCGCCGAAGAATTGATGCTTTCGAACTGTGGTGCTGGAGAAGACTCTTACGAGTCCCCTTGACTGCAAGGAGGTCAAATCAGTCAATCCTAAAGGAAATCAACCCTGAGTGCTCATTGGAAGGACAGCTACTGAAGCTGAAGCTCAAATATTCTGGCCACCTAATGCAAAGAGAAAAGTCCCTGGAAAAGACCCTGATGCTGGGAAAGATTGAAGGCAAAAGGAGAAGGGGACGGCAGAGGATGAGATGGCTAGATAGCATCACCGATGCAATGAATATGAACTTGAGCACACTCTGGGAGAGAGCGGAGGACAGGAAGGCCTGGCGTGCTATGGTCCATGGGGTCACGAAGAGTCGGACACGACTGAACGACTGAACAACAACAACAACAGTGTCAGCAATAAAACCTTGAACATGGCTTGGTAGCTAATAGGCAGCCAGTGCGGTGCTTTTAACACAAGTGTAATACACGTATATCCAGAAGCTCCACTGAGCATCCTAGCTGCTGTGTATTGCAATAACTGCAGCTTTCAAACCAGGCACAAGGGCAGCCTCACGCAGAGTGCAATACAGTAGTCTAACCGTAAGGTTAGCAGTGCATGGATCACAGCGGCTAGGCTATCCCTATGATGCCATTTCAGTGGTTAAAGAAAAAATGGAGGATGAAAGGGCCACAGAGTTGCAGCTATGAACCAAAACATCTACCACTTTAGCACTCTTTAGTAAAGGTGTGGAGGGGGCAGTAGTCCTAATGTCCATGGGTCTGCAAGCCAAATTGCCCTGCCCCTGACATTTGGCCAAATGCCGGAAAGGGCCCCCTAAATCTGTAGACCTTCCATGTGCCTGAGAATCCTGCATGATTAGGGTACCCAGATGCACGGATGGTCTGTATGCATGCATGTAGAAGCTCCTAGCGCCAGAATGTGCAGATATCGGGGGGGGGGGGAGGGTGAGCAGACACACAGATGTCAGGAATGGGGCCAGTCCTGCTTTCCCTCCCCCTCCCTGCAAGTTGTGTGTCGGTGGAGCTTTATTGGGGGGGGGGGGTTGCAGATATATATTTTAAGGCTCCAAAAGTCTAGGAGACCTGGCATGCTACGGGTAGCCAACCAAGTGTCCTCCAGATGTTTTGGACTACAACTTCCATAAGCCCCAGCCAGCACAGCCAATAGTTGGGGATTGTGGGAGCTGTAGTCCAAAACATCAGGAGTGCACCAGGTTGTCTGATATGCCCTTCAGAATAATCCAAGAGACTAGGAAAGTTATCTAGAGACTATGTGTTACATTTAGAGAAACATGCTGTTTCCAAGGCTGAGAAGGGCGAGCTGGTAGGGTAAGCCTAGATGCCTCCCAAGAGTTCCACAAGGTAAACCAGTTCCTGGATTGCACCACTTCAGGCTGGAGGTGGGGGACTACATAACGAATGGTCCTCCATATAAAAGCTTCCTGCTTGTAGAAAACTAGGAAGTCAGGGAGAAAGGTTCTAGCCTAGCCTTTCCCTGGCTCTGTTAGTTTTCTACAAACAATGCTTTTTTCCCTTGTAAGGGAACATTCAACACACAACTCCCAACGTGCAGTCTGACAGGCTCCCATCCAGAACAGTTTTACCATATTTCAGCCTTTCTCAGCTGAAGAGCAAAGTAAAAACAACTGAAATAAATGGTCTGTGGTTCACCCCACTCCCTCGCTAAGGCAGAGCAGCATTCAACCATTTTTGCAGTGATTAAGAGGTAGAGTTTCTGCATGACTCACTGTCCCCATGGACAGCAAAATGCAGAAAACAGATACGTAGTTTTGTTCTGCTTGTAAATTTTGGCCTTTCACAGAGCAGAATTTGTATTTTGACTCTTGCTGTTCAACTGGTAGAGTCCAGCAAAAAACAATCAAGCCCTGAGGTATGAATAAGTTTGCCAGCCTTGAACCTGACCTGGGTTGTTTGCATTCAACACGCTCACCTGTGGTTCGCTTTGCAAGCTCTCCTGCTGCCTCAGAAGGAATCCCTCAGCCAAGGCAACCGCCTGGGCACAGGTCTCAGGGCCACGCTCCCGGACTCGGTTTTGGATTTCCTTTGGCAGGACTATCAAAAACTGCTCCAGGATCAAGAGCTCCAGGATCTGCTCTTTCGTGCGGCTCTCCGGCTCCAGCCAGCGATGGCACAGCTCCCGCAACCGGCTGCAGGCCTCGCGGGGCCCCTCGGCTTCCTGGTAGCGGAATTGGCGGAAGTGCTGGCGCTGCATCTCAGCACTACTCGAGTTGCCGCGCTGGGCAGTAGCTTTAGCCTTCCTGTGGTCCCCTTTGTCTCGGGCATTCAGGCTGCTTAAGGCCTGCTGGGCTTCGGCACTGAGAGTGGGCATGAGGCGGCTCATCCCTTCTCTAGACCACTGACAGGCACCAACCACACAGTCAAATGTGGCCGGGTCATCCCACGAAGTCAAGTCCGGCAGATGTGAAGTTCCCCACCCCGAAGAGGGATACTGGACTGTTTTCAAGTACTCGTGCCACTGAGCTTCCAAACGCTGGGGTATCCCTTCCTGTCGTGATCTTGCCCACCGGGACAAGTCCCGGGCAGAACTAGACTGAACTGAAAAGGTGTCTCTTCCTGTTCCCCCAGATCCCTCTGCTGACTCGGGCCCTGTTCGGGCTTGTTCCTCCATCTCCTCAAGATGCTGCACTCACTTTGTTTCCTTCTAAGGAAGTCCACGTTTGCCACCTTCTCTTTTTTTGGCTTGACTCTCTCTCCAGCTCAAGCGCTCAAACCCGTTCCCTCAAATCCATGTTTCGCACTTCAAAATGGGTGAAAGAAAAGTCCAGCCTCGGCCTTAGGCAACACCTCATGCCACCTCACAGCTCCTACTCCATAGATTGGGTGAAGAGGCCCACATGGTAACCCAGATGTTGCAGTATACAGAGGCAAACAGGTTGACCCTGGAGCCAACAGGTTTCCCAGTCGAAGAGCTGTGGGTTGTTCCTGAGGGAAAATAGAGAACAAAGAAAATTAGTTCAAACCAAAGCAAGATCTTAACATGATTTTTTAAAAATAGCCCATTTTAAGCAAAGTCTCTCAAACCCACATTGGCTGTGTTCATTCGTCACAATAAACTATGGCTTACATGACAGGAACAACCGAATCCCCACCAGGCTCATGCGCTACCCCTTCCCCTCTGGCACAACCACAAGGAGCAGATTGGAAGTTTTCGCTTCCAATTTCAATTAACCCCAGTTCAGCAGTACATCTGAAGCCTCAGCGGTGGTTAATCTTAACTACGGTTTATGAAACAACATCACTTAATAAACCACAATTTGAAGTTGGTTTCAAACAAGCCATAGTTGAGATTAACCACAGTTTGTTGGTTTTAGGAAACAAGCCATGATCCCCCTTCAACCTGTCCCGGCTGAAGAGCAAATAAAAGATAATTTAAATAAATGCTCTGTGGTTTACATCCTGTGCCCACTAAGCCAGAGCAGTGTTCAACAATTTTTACAGTGATCAAGAGGTAGAGTTTCTGCACAAGTCACTGTCCCCACAGGCAAATGCAGCCAATGGCTCCAACTAAGAAACAAAGTATGGCAAAATGAACAGGACTCTCGGATTCCTTGCTTTTAAAAGCAAAATGTCTAACATTTGTAGAGAAAAACCAGAGTAGACATTAGCAATTTCAGCTAAAATGCAGGAAATGAGAATTTAAATGGGCAAGGGTTATGTTTTCTCACAGCACAATGCATTTTCAAACATTTAATCTACAGGCAACTGGTTCCCACACTGCTATTCCTGATCTAAACAAAAGTTTTCTTTAAAACATTGTGACCTGCCTTGAGCCATTAAAAGACAAGATGTCAGTCACTAACACACAGTCTGACTGCCATATTCGGCAGCCTGAACAGAACGTCTAAGGGATTTGGAAGGGGCCACACAGCCTGGCCATCTCTCCTAACCCAGTTATAATTGTAAACATAAGACGTGAGGTAAAACCCCCAGCGAAATCCTTAATTGTGGTACAGTGGGTGTTGAAAATAATTGCAGGTGCAGGGGGAGAGAGCTGGACATTTCAGAGGCATTTTCCACTCACCCTTTATTTGAAACCATAGCCTCAAAATATGGCTGGCACAGGAGGGAGAGAGAGGGGGCCTCTTCAGAAAGAAAACAGAGATGTTGTTGTGTGGGGTCCAGAGAGGGATAAGCCAAGCCCTTAATCGGCTCAGGAGTTAAACACATTCTGCAGAGAATCAGCATCTGCAGTGCTTGCCTGCCCTTCCCCCACAGGCCTCAACTGGCTGGGGGTCTCTTAATCCCCCACCCCACCTCCTAAATCCTCAGATGCAAACAGAATGGCAGGGTAGATACAGCTGATGCTGAAGTCTGCATTTTTCTCCACACTGTTTCAATTTGAGAGTCTTTGTGTCATTTGCTCCACCAACACCCCGTATCGCTTGGAAAGGAAGTGTGGGTGAAACTGCATCCCGAGTGCAAAAGTGAGGTAGAACAGAAAACGGGCAAACAGATGAAAAACAAACAAAAAAAAGGTGTGTGTGTGGGGGAGCCCCTTAGGAATGCTGTGGCTTCCTTCTTTATGCTGTGTGTACAAAATCCACATTGGTTAATCCATTCCACCTCCTGATCCCATGTTCACAATCATGGATGTGGATTAGAAGCCTTCACCCAAAAACACACATTGGAAGGATGGAAGAATTCCAGACTTTTCAGCCCTCTTTAGTCACCCTGATTGTAACATATACTAGACCACACTCTTCTCACAAGAAACCCAAGAGTCCTGGCCTGAAGTTTTGCCTACTCCACCCCACCCCCGACCCGCATAGCAGCCCACCCCCACCCTAGCTTTTCTCAAAGTAGTGAATAATCCAGGAATCATCTGCCTCAACAACACCCCCCCCCCAACAATATACTGGGTGCCCCATATAAGAAAGTCACACCTTTGTATTCTCTAAATCAGACTTCCCTAACCTTGGGCCCTGCAGATGTTTGGGACTACAACTCCTATCAGCCACAGCCAGCATGATCATTGATCAGAGATGATGGAAGTTCTAGTCCAAAACATTTGGAGGGCATCCACTGTGGGGAGGCTGCTCTAAATTAATCTGCTGTATAAATACTACCACCCCTTTGCTCCATACAAATGGGGATGAGGAATCCACATTTCATACATAAATATGAGTTGAAAGAGTGGTCGAAAAGACTCCCTTTAACAACTCTACTGATTAATTTTAAAAGGCAGCTAAAGGAAGAGATCTGAGAGAATACCCTCCCCCTGGCACCAAATTCTAAGAGCATATGTCTTCATAGATCTCTCCCAAATTGAATCCTGGCTTCATCTTTTGCAACTGCAAGGGGAGCTAGAAGGAGGAGCACAGCTGGGTAAAAGGGAAAGGTGTCGAAGGGTTGGGAATAATACGGGTTCTGGGTTCAAATCCACCTTAAGAATCCCACATGGTCAACTCACTTCCTCAACTCCTGATGTCCTCCCTGCTCCAGCTGACTGGGAGCAGGGAGGACATCAGATGTAAGGGACAGAATAACGGGCCAGGAAGATCTGGGTTCAAATCCCTGTTCATCCATGAAGCTCACAGGATGGCCCTGGGCCAGTCACCACCTCTCAGTCTAGCCTACCTCACAGGGTTGTTGTGAGCTTCAAAGAGGATCCTAGGGCAACGAGTCCAGCCCCGAGCTCCATGCAGGAAGGGTGGGATATAATAAACCAGGACCGCGAAGCATTTCGCCCATTCTACGTTGCGTGGAGAGAATTGCAGACAAAAACACAGCCTCTGGCACAGCCTCCTCCTACCCAGAGGAGGCTGGGTTTTTCATTCAGAGCCAGCCCTGCACAGGCCTTCGGAAACAGACATCTACACCACACAAAGCCCCTTCACTTCTCCCCCCCTCCGCCTTTCGCCTCCTGCAGGCGGTTCTGCCCCGGATCCTTTGCAGCCGGATCCGCCTGCGCCCAGCTCGGGTCCAGCCTCCCCTACCTCTGCTTTGCTCGCCGCTTCTTTCCAGCGGAGCCCCGCCGCAGCAGATCTGCAGCCCTGCAGAGGCAAATCCCCCCCCTTATTAAAATTCAAATCCCAAGTTTTGATCCCGGGAAGAGGAGGAGCAGGAAGGTGCCTGGGCTAATGCATCCCCCGCGCTAGTCGCCGGGCTTCCTGCGTCTCTCTAGGGCTGAGACCTCACGCTCGGTTTAACCCTTGGCGCACCTCAGACCCCGGGATCGGAGCTCCCTCCGCTTCCAGGCGTCGCCAGGAGAGATTAGAAGTGACACTGAAATAAAAAGATGAAGCCCCTTCACTGCAAGGTGGGTGACATAGCCTTCCAGATGGAAACGCCACAGACCGGGGGGGTTGTGCCCAGTGATATGGCGGCTGTTCACACGTGACGATAACAGCCATCGCGTGATGCGAAGCGTGGGTGTGAATACGTGTACGAAGGGACCAAGCGCAGGATCAGCCGCTTCCTTCGGTCGGGAGAAGTCGCGGGCATTCCTTGCTTCCCCCCACTCCCGCATGGGGCTCTGTGCCTTAAAAATAGGCAGGCAGACATTCCACAGGTGCATCCTTTTCCCAGTACGGCGATTCAGAAATGGGAACGGCTGCCTGCATCAGCTGATGTCTGCCTATCACGTAGTTGCTAACCCCCAATCCAGGGGGAAAGTGGCACCTTTGCTTTCAGCCACTAGCTGACTTCAGTGTAAGATGCACTTGTAACATTATGCACTGAGTACACTCAGGCTGCAGTCCTAAACATACTCACTGGAGCAGCCTTCCCCAACCTGGTGCCCTCAAGATGTTTTGGACTTCAACCCCCATCAGCCCCAGCCAGCATAGCTGATGGTCAGGAATGTGGGGGAGTTGTAGTCCAAAATTCTAATCTGGAGGGCACCAAATTGGGGAAGACTGCACTAGAGCATAAATCCCAATGAAATGCAAGGGGCTGCCTTTCCTCTCCTTATCAGAATAAGATACTGTCTTTGCTGGTTCCTCCCTCCCCTCCACCTTCTTCTTCCCATCGTTCCCTTTTATGCCAAGTGATGTGGGATGTGGATTGCTTGGGACCGCATGAGAAAGACAAGCAGGGGAGACATTCTCTTCTGTGTAGTTAATGGTTAAAATGCAATGCAATACAGGGAGATGGCCTTCTCGGTGGCGTCCCCCCAGTTGTGGAATGAACTCCCCAGCAAGGCCCAGCTGGCGCCAACATTGTTATCTTTTCTGCACCAAGTTAAGGCCTTCCTTTACTCCCAGGAATTGCGCAGCATATGATAAGGTTTTTAATTGGGTCCTGGGATTTCTTATTGTTGATTGTTAAAATTGTTTGGATGTGTATGTGTGTGTGTGCGGTCGGTTTATATGTAAACTGCCTTAATATTATGTATAATATTGTATTTTTAAGGTTTTCCATCTTTGTTAAAACCCCAAACAGCTTTGGATATTGGGCAGTATAGAAATGCAATAAATAAAATTGAATGAATTACTTAATAAAATAATGGGGAAAACCAATACATTGGCCAGAATTTGTTCGAAAGCCAGTATCTATCTATCTATCTATCTATCTCATTTCTATACCGCCCAATAGCCAAAGCTCTCTGGGTGGTTCACAAAAATTAAAACCAAACAGCACACAATAAAACAATTTAAAATATATAGAACATTAAAACCACAATACAACCACAATAAAACCTAGCAGCAGTGCAGGAGCTTAAAATACAAATTTAAAACAGCAAAGCTAAAAGTTTAGAAAGCTAAAATGCTAAAATGCCTGGGAAAATAAAAAGGTCTTCACCTGGCACTGGAAGGAATACAATGTAGGTGCCAGGCGAACCTCACCAGGGAGCTCATTCCAGAGCCGGGGTGCCACAGCAGAAAAAGCCCTCCTCCTAGTAGCCACCCGCCTCACTTCCTTTGACAGGGGCTCACGGACAAGGGCCGCTGACGATGATCTTAAGGTCCGGGCAGGCACATATGGGAGGAGGCGATCCTTCAGATAACCTGTTACTACTAATATTTAGCACTTTAATTTTTATTGAGTTTGCATTCGTAACATAAGAGACCTGCTGGACCACACTGCAGGCTCATCTAGTCCAGCATCCGATTTCCCACAGCGGCCAGCAGATGTCAGGGAATATCCTTCCCGTCAATTGGCCTCCTGAAGTCCACTGCTGCTGCTGAACATGGAGGCTCCATTTAGCTATCATGCCTAATAGTGCTAGGCAAATCCTCCATGAATTTGTCCAGTTCCATTATGGAGGCATCTATTCTCGCGGCCATCGCTGCGTCTTGTGGCAGTGGATCCCATGAATTCATTATGGCCTACATGAAGAAGTACTTTCTTTTGTATGTCCTAAATCTCCTGCCACTCTGTTTTATTAGGTGACCCCCAAGTTCTATTATGAGAGAAAATATTTCTGTCCGCTTTCCCATCATGTATAACTTTAGAAAACTCTTAAGACCCACCCACCCCTTTCTAAACTGAAAACCCCCCTCAACTTTGATCTCTTGTTTGATGAGAAAATATGCCTTGGTTGCCTCTTTCTGCACCTGTTCCAGCTCTATAATATAGATGGAATGGCCAGAACTGTACACAGTATTCCGAATGTGGCTGCACCCTGTAAAGGAGCTCACTGTTCAGCACAACCCTGTAAGGCAATTCATTATTATTGCCATTTTACAGATGGCAAACTGAAGCTAAGAGCAGACTTCCACAGGCCAGACAATGGGAAGAAGTGAAACTTACTCGTAGGGCTGCAGTCCTATGCACTCTTACTTGGAAGTAAGCCCAAGACTTCTGAATAAATACTCATAGAATTGCACTGCAAGTCTCCCAGATTGCATTCCGGAGCCCAGCTTATACAACCAACAGAAACAACTGGTCAGTTTGTTGAGCACACTGAAAAGAAGCAATCTTGCCCAAAGACAAAAGGATTGTGTGAATGGACACTTCCACCCTGGGTCTCGGAGCCTTTACCAGTGGAGTTTCTCCTCCACCAGATTATGGAGGGTTAAATGGGTAGAGCTTTCTGGGTCCTAGAGCCATCCAGATCTCCCAGAGACAGGGGGAAGGAATAAGGTAGGGAGCTTCCTCTCTCAGAATCAGCTCTGGTTTTTCCAGCAGCAGCAAAATCCGCAGATCTTGAGGCATTAGAATCCCCCAAGCTGGGCAAAGCAGCAGAGGTGAGTCAGTGGTAGTTCTGCAGATGCAGGTTTGCAATTCAAGGGATGTTCTGGAAGCTGTGAGCATGTTTTGTGGACTGAGAGGGAAGATGAGTGTTCTGTTTTAAGGCAGGTCCATTCTGTGCTATGGAGGGATGATCATCAGCATTTGCAGGAGAAAAACACTCAAAATACAGCCTGTGCTCCACATGAGGGAGTAGCTGCTATTAATATTCCTACAAATGAACTCTTGGCAAGTTAAACATGTTTTACAAACTGTTTTGCAGTCTTTATTTTAGTCTCCATCACAACAACCCTGTGAGGTGGGTCATGCCTATTCTCATTTTACAGGTGGGGAGAAGTGAGGATGTGTTTGTCCCAGGATGTTTGTCACTGGATTAAAATATCTGACATTGATTTAAATGTGTGAAACAGCCTTTCCTGAGCAGAATATCACCAACCCATTTTGTATCAATTACCATGAAGGCTGTTTGCCTGTAAGTTATAAGTTATTAACAAAGTAATCCTGTGCATATCTACTCAGAAGTAAGCCCCACTGAGTTCAATGACACTTACTCCTACTTCAGCTTAAATGAAGCACATTCATGTGTGAATCCACCTTGAGCCTGAGAGGTGATTTGTACTTTATTGTATGTGCAAATAACTACCCACCTAAGTGGTCTACTTGTAGCGAACAACAGCAGGGCAGGACACTTTGTCAAGCAACAAGCATTTGGCCATCTTCAGGGCAGTGTTCTGCTGTGTTCACACTGCTCAAGTGAAGACACTGGTCCTGGATAGCATCCTTTAAGGCTTTGAAGATAGATCTGGAGGCATGTGAGCAATGGCAGAAGCCAGAATTAAAGCTGAGCAAGGCTTCCATGGTCACAAGTGGAGCTTGAATAGCTCTTTGCCCCTCCTCAGTAGACTGGCAGAAGCAAAAATAAATAAAAAACAAGCACATTAGATTAATTGCATTCTAATTATTAATTAGAATAATTAGCTCTTTGCACCATTACAGAGACTTTCCTAAGTCCTCTCCCTCATTGGCTTCCTGTCTCTCAGCTGTCTCTGCTGTTGCAATATACAACCCCTCCTATTTCTTTTTCTTTCAGCTAAACCCACCTTCCAACTCTCTCAGAGGAACTGCGCTGACTTTTCAGCCTTCCGATACTAACCCTTCCCTCTCAGTAGTGAGCATGTTTGCAAACATTCTGTGACATCGCAGCAGCTCAGCCAAGGGCTAGGAGTGAGGCTTGCACAATAGAAAGGGGGGGGGGGGTTGCTGTTATGTATAAGACTTCTAGGTTTGTTCTCTCTCTCTCTCTCTCTCTCTCTCTCTCTCTTTAGGAAAAGAAATCAAGCTCCTTAAACAGTAATCTTGCTGCGCTCTGTATCCCTTGTTGGGCTTTGAAGCCTGAATGCCTTGTTCACAGCACTGTTGATGATAAGCCCCAACCTAGCTAACCTCATTTGTTCAGTGCAGTGCTGCCAGTTCTGGTGTGGGAGATGTGGACTTGAGCTGTGCTAAGGCCAATGCCAAGGAGACAAAATGGCTGTAATCCAAGAGGAGCGATAACACCGACTCTTCAGCTTTCACTGCCTTGTGAGCAACCTAGAGAAGAATGGAGGAAACAAGCCCAGCCCGTCCTGAACCAGGGGAAGGGGCAGGGGCAGGAAAATCTTCTCGGGCCATTCAGGCTGGAGCCATCACTGAGTTTCTGAGGTGGGCCACACCGCAGCATGGTAGGGTTGAGAGACAGGAAGGAACGCCACCACATGGAGAAGCCCAGTGGCAAGAAATCCTGAGAACGGTACAGTCATCTCACTCGGGATGGACAAGTTCCCAGTTGCCAGAGCTGCCTCCGTGGGATGAGCTGTCCACCTTTGAGCGGGTGGCTGATGCCTGCCAGTGGCCCCGTGGAGAGGGAACGACCAAACTCGTGCCAAATCTCAGCGGAGAAGCACAGCAGGCCTTTAGCAGCCTAGAAGCCAGAGACAGGGGAGGCTACGGAAAGGTGAAGGTTGCTATCCTACGGGGGGACATTGCAAGCACGGAGACACAGCGCCAGCACTTCCGCCAGTTCCGCTATCAGGAGGCCGAGGGGCCCCGCGAGGTTTGCAGCCGGTTGCGGGAGCTGTGCCATCACTGGTTGGAGCCAGAGAGCCGGACGAAGGAGCAGATCTTGGAGCTGCTGATCCTGGAACAGTTCTTGACAATCCTGCCCAAGGAGATCCAAAACCAAGTTCGAGAACGTGGGCCAGAGACCTGTGCCCAAGCTGTGGCCCTGGCGGAGGGCTTCTTGCTGAGGCAGCGAGAGGGGGGGAAACGGGAACAACAGGTGAGGTCATTTATTCGTGATCATCTCGGAGGCTACAGGTTGTTCCACAGGGCTCCATTTGCGGAAGCATCCAAGGACTCTAGCATAACTTGTACACACAAACATACACGCTTTGTAATTTCTAAAAATAGACTTGCTGGGGTTTAAATCTGTCTGAAACAATGTCAGCAGAATGTAAAAATGTATTAGGGAGGGCATCGAAGGGGTAAAGTGTATTTCAGGGGGAGCACATGCATAAAGTGCCCTTTCCGGTAACGGGGAAATGGAGAAGGAGCAGGCAAGCCAGTTGACTGGGGGCTCGTTCCCACCACGCACACACCACCTATGTGCCCTCTGTTGTAGGTGGCCTGAAATCCCAGGTGCAGGACTGGCTGTAGTTACTTAGTAGTGAGTTAAAAGCACTCTGAACGTACTGAGAGACATGTGCGTCTTCAAATATTGAGCTCTGCAAACAGATGCCAGATCGGATCCCAAAACGCACCTGGGGAAGGAGGGGCATTCTCCCTTAGTGGTGACTGAGAGGCTCAGGTAAATGAGGTATCTGCATTTTTAGTTGGTGCTACAGAATGATCCAGAAGCTGCAGAGAAGTGCATCTTGTGGCTGCCTAGCAACAGTCCACACACACTCTCAGGGAAGTGCAACCACAGTTGACCAGCAGCTGTTCACATGATCTTTCCAGTTGTCCCACCAGGGAACAGTTCTCAAGGACTCAAGAAACTTTTGCCCCAGTTTGTTATGAGGAAGCAGTCGGGCGGGGAGCAGAACAAAGACAACAACAAAAGACAGCTACACCAACGTTTATAATTCCCAGCATGTTTCAAGAATGTCTCTTTATCAAGGGCATTTGAACAACACACAATACAAAAGAATCTTTATAAACTAATTTACATGTCTTAAAAAATTAACAGTTGAAATACACGTCACCTTAAAAAGATACCTCCAATTATAAAGTAGTGTTTGAATACCACAAATCAAAATTCAGAAATTTACTCCTTACTAATTTTCAAACAGTGTTTGGAACTTCTGCCTTCCACCATGGAAAACTTAAATACAACCAGTTTCCCAAATATACGTAAAGGGTTTCTCTTAGCCAGCTATTCCCTACTAAGTGGATTGCATGGTTTAATCTCACATGTTAAAGAGACAGACAGAAAAATATGTAAACTATCCTGTTATCACTTACTACTTTAGTGCAATACACCTCATTTTTTTTTTTGTAAAACCAAAACAAAAAATCAAACTATACCCAATATATTCCTAGAATTCCTATTCTAAAACAGTACTAGTGTCCCATTTCACAACATCCCTAAAGGTTGGGGTAACTACATATCAGTTTGAATCTAACTCACAAAAATACCATCATTTAACCCTTTCCATGCAGTCTCTTTCTCAATCATTTCTTTTTGAAAAGAACTTCTTTCCTCTTTGTTAAAGCAGCACGTTCTGTAACCCAGAACATGATGTCTTCTACTTTGTGTCCATATTGTAAAAAAATGTTTCACTAAAAGTTCAGTTTCCCTTTTTGGTTTTATATTGTTGTAATGTTCTCTAGTTCTTACCTTCAATTTATGGGTGGTCATTCCAAAATAAAAAAAGCTACATAAACATTCATTCCCCATTTGACTTGGGAGGGGTTGTCAGTTCATTCAGAGGGAGCTCTGTGAAAGGGAGGGGGAGAGCAAGATGAATCCCTTAGGCCCAGTATTCCACCCTTTCCCCCCCTTCAGTGCAATTGTTGCTGCTGTTTCAGGTATTAGGAACAATCCAAGGAGGGGGCGCAAACTGCTCTGAGACTCAGCGGCCTCCAGCCAACACCAGGCCAAGGCAAACCTACAAGGAAGCCCGGCAGCAGGATAATGGGAATGCCAGCTCACTGGGTAAGGATGGGATTGCCATGTATTGCAGCATTCCCTAATCTCGTCCTCCACCCCACCCCACCCCCAATCCTCTCACCATTAAGCACGTCTCACTCGAGTGTGTTCCACACTTTTCAAAGACTCCACAAATTTTTCTGCAGACTCAGCTACCTGATCTACAACGATTTGGTCTCTGAGTAGAGGCATTGATCTGGGGGCTTTTCTCACACATTTTTTTTTAAGACTGTTGCCCTCTGTTTTAAAGATCTTGCGGATGAACGGGACCTGCCTGCTGACTGAAGGAAGCTTATGTTTGAATGGATTGGAAAATCCAAGACAACCGCTCAAGACACACACCAGTGTCTGACACAATAAAGCCCCCTTTTCCTGCGCTGTAGAATGTCTAATACAGCAATGTAAGAAAATGCCTTCTGTTGAGTCCATTGGTCCATCTAACCCAGTATTGTCAGCTATGAGTGGCAGCAGCAGCTGTCCAAAGTCTCGGCTAGAGATCTTCCCTGCCCCAAGTAGCCTGAGCTCCATTTAACTGGAGATACTGGGGACTGAACCTGGGAACTTCTGCATTCATGACATATGCTCTAGCATTGAGCTATGGTTCATCCCCAAAATTCTAGATATTGACACTGGGGATTGAAGCTGGGACTTTCTACATTCAAGGCATGTGTCCTTTATGGTTAGAACTCACTGCGGTTTCAAATGCAATGTCTTAAACCAGACTTCTCCAACCTGGTGCCCTCCAGATGTGCTGGACTTCCACTCCCATCATTCCCAGCCAGCATGGCCAATGGCCATGGGGAAGGCAGTCTTAAACCATTACGCTACCATTCGAGCTACCTTCTTCCCCCTCCAGATTTGGCACTCAGCTTCTGAAGTGGCATGCTTTACTCTCAAGCAGGAATTGGAGCTTTTGCAAAACTTGAGCTTTGTGGCATACAGTGATATGGTGGTAAGGGAGCACCTCTCCTGACCTGAACCTACCTGGACACTACAATCAACATCAGAGGCTTTCCACTAAGTAACTCCTCTGCGGGAGGCTTGGAAGGTGGCAACAAGGGAGATGGTCTTCTCAGTGGTGGCCCCGATTATGGAATGCTCTCCCCACTGAGGTCCGCCTGGCACCAACACTATCATCTTTTCAGCACCAGCTTAAGACTGTGCTGTACTCCCAGACATTTGGTGGCATGTGATGGGGCATTTATGTCAGTTGTTTCTATCAGGTCCAGAATCTTATTGTAAATGCCTTAGCTGTTTAAGAGCGCAATCCTATGGGGATGGCCCTAAGCCTCTGAACTCAGGCAACTCAAGCCTCTGGACCATCCAGTGCAGAGTGGGAGGAGTGGTGGAGACGACCTTCGCCTCCATGCACCTCCGCGCTCTTCCTGCTATGCATTTCAACTAGACGGGCTTTTTCGCCCATCTGGCTAACACATTGCGGAGCGGGAGGGAAGGAGGCTGGGGAGGCTGGAGGATTCCGCCTAAGTCAGCCACCCATTCCCCTCCCCTCCCCTCCCATGGGAATACTCCCTTTACCTTTCCTCCAGGGTTGCTTGTGCGACCTTGGAGAGGCAGCTGGTTCAGTTCTCTCTGTGCCAGCTGCGAGGGGGAGGGGAGCTCAGACTCCTGGATTTGAGTTTGGAGCGGTGCCTCTGACCCCAAGTCCAGGAATTCGAACTATCCTATGGCCCCCCAGATGCTGTTTAGGGGGCACAGGATTGCTCTCTCAATTGTTTAACATTTTGTATGTTAGAGATTTTGTATTATGTTTTTGTGTGCTTTATTGTGATGTGTGTTTTTTGTGACCCACCCAAAGAGCTTTGGCTATTAGGAGGTATAGAAATGAAATTAAAAAAATAAATATGATTAGGGATGCATTGAGAAGGCCCATAGTTCATTCCCTGAATGCTGAATATTCCAAATTCAATTCCTGCCTCTCCACCCTCAGTCCTTGGCATCTCCAGTAAAAAGGAAAACAGATAACTGATTGGGGGGGGGGGGACCTAGAGATCTGCTGTCAATCAAAGCTAGATAGACCAAAAGGCTGCCTGTCTCAGTAGAAAGCAGCATGATATATTCATAGCTGAGGGAGCCAGCAAGACCCCTTCTGATGAAAGGAACTGAGTTGTTTAAGTGTGTTAAAAAGCTGCATGTGCATATGGTTATATAATTGATTAGGAAGGAATGTGTTGTTTGGGGGATAAATTAGAGTCTTCCATCAGAGTGACAGGGTGGTGAAACTGCATCTAAGGAGGGAAGCCTCTCTTACAGCACAATCCTATGCATGTTTAGACAGAAAAAAAGTCCTACAACTCCCAGCATTCCCCAGCCAACATGGGAGTTGTAGGACATTTATCCGTCTAAACATGCATAGGATTGCACCTTAAGAGTACAGTCCTATGCATGATTGGACAGAAGAAAGTCCTACAAAAACTCGAAGGACTTTTTTCTGTCTAAATGACCATAGGATTGCGCCTTTAGAATCTGGGTGGGACCAGATGTTGAGAGATGAGACAGTTGTGAAATGACAATTGACAGCTGATGAAGGCTGTGATTGATTATTAGGGATTTAGACAGAAAAGGCTATTTATGTTAAAGGAAAAGTGAGAATGAATAAAATGGCTAAAGATTAAAGAAACCGTGTAATAAAGCCTGCTACAGTTGAATGGTTTGGAACATGGAAGATATATTAAATCTAGCTGCTTTAATCCCAAAGCTCATGATGCAGAGATAGGTTTTAATTGTGGTTGCCCTTTGGATGATTGGTATGGTTTTTTTAAAATTTATTTGAGGTTTTTTAAACTTAAGAATAAATGGTTTCTTTTTAAAGAAACCTGGTTGAAGTAGCTTGATAACATCTCATGCATAATAACCACCAACCAAAAAGGTGACAGATAGTGAGGAGCTATGTAACAACAACAAACTTTACTTAAAGGTTTGATGAATTTGTGGTGGCATTTTCAGAGGTGTAGTTACAAGATGACTCTGGAGTAGTGGCCTGGATCCACTGTATAGGGGTAATACGTAGAAGCTGGTTGAAGGGCTGCTTTCCATTTTGCCACATCCAGAGCTTTTGTACAGGAGGCTGTTAATCCAATGTATCTACTTTTGGTTTTGTTGCAGAATTGAGATCCAAGCACTACACAAGAGCATTTCCTTTCCTGCTTTTCCGCTGCATAACCTCTAGTTGGCACTGTAGTATAGTGGAATAGTGCAAATACACAAGAGGAAATCACACTTCCTTTCGCTTTCACAATTAAATGTCACATTTTCCTGTTCTAAAAAAATACGTCAAAAGCACTGGTTAGACACAGAAGTGAAACTGGAGTCATGATGTCGTCTAAAGATCCCATTAGCAACCATGAGTAGGAAATGACAAGCACACGATAAATGCTTTGTGTAGAAAAGCCCCCAATCAATAGAGAGTCAGACTTTGAAAGATATATATCGGGCAGTATGATGCACTCGTGAGTTGGTGTGCTATAGAAACTGTGAACTGGAAATATCGTCTTTTGTGCAAGTTGAATTGAGGTTCGTCAATCTAACCTTGACTTAATTGTAATTGCATGAAGTAATTTTCCACACCTTATTTAGCAGTATTTTTACTATATTATAGAGATCTTTTTAGTAATTTGATGTTGGATAAATCTACTTTACAAACTTTGTATCATAACACCTCCAGTACAATGCAGAGACTTTTGTTAGGGTTTAACTTTTTTTAATCTAGTGTCCCTGCCCACAGAATCACATCTGCTTTTTCTTTCCCACTCAATAGGTGCCAAGTTTTTGGGAAGAGCAGGACAGTATTTCCAGTGTCCAGACTGTGGGAAAAGGTTTAGGGGAGAGGAGGAACTCCGAGCTCACGGCGGCATCCACAGGAAAGACAGACCTCATGCCTGTGCTCAGTGTGGGAAAAGATTCACCCGTCCATCAGGCCTAGCCAAACACCTGAAAACTCATTCAGGAGAGAAACCCTATCACTGTGGCCAGTGCCCAAAAAGCTTTATTCAGATGTCACACCTCACCAGGCATCAGAGAATCCACACTGGGGAGAAGCCCCACCCCTGTGCTGAATGTGGGAAGCGCTTTAACTGCCCGTCAGACCTGGCCAAACACCAGCACATCCACACTGGGGAGAAACCTTTCCGCTGTGCTGAGTGCGGGGCAAGGTTTAACCAGTTCTCCCACCTTACAAGGCATCAGAGAATCCACACAGGAGAGAAACCCCATGCCTGTACTGAGTGTGGGGAAACCTTTAGCCAGCGGGCACATCTTATCAGCCACCAGAGAATCCACACAGGAGAGAGGCCCTATCGCTGCACCTATTGCCAGAAATGTTTCAGTCACCTCTCGGCTCTCACAGTACACAAGAGGATCCACATGGGCCAAAGGCCCTATGGCTGCCCTGAATGCGGGAAAAGGTTCATTGCTTCATCTGCTCTAACCAGGCACCAGAGGACCCACTCAGAAGAAAGGCCCCATACCTGCGATGAGTGCGGCAGGAGGTTCAACCAGCTCTCTCACCTTCACAGGCACCGACGGACCCACTCAGGTGAGAGGCCCCACAGCTGTGCAGAGTGTGGGAAAAGGTTTAACCAGCTCTCCTCTCTCACCAGGCACCAGAAAATCCACACAGGAGAGAAGCCATATCCCTGCGATGAGTGCGAGAGGAGGTTTATTCGGCTGGCTGACCTCATCATCCACCAGAGAATCCACACGGGAGAAAAGCCGTATCGCTGCACCGAGTGTGGGAAGAGGTTCAGGCAGAGACAAACGCTGGTCAAGCATCAGAGACTTCATCCAATAGCAAATTCATAAAATACATACAGGAAACAAAGCAAAGCCTTCCTGCCTCTAGGTTTGTATCCAGGAAATGGATATTCTGAAACGCCTGAAATTTAAAAGCGGGGGGGCAGGGGAATTCCAATATCCCAGTTTCTCCTGTCACCTTAACCATTGCCTCTCTTTGCTCCTACCAAGGGAACAGACTTCTTCAGCAATCCTTTCCAAACCATTTTAAGAAAGAGGATCTTCCAGTAGAGTTTTGTTTTCCAGATCCAGAAAGGTCACACATGCTCCCCAGCACACACCATTCTCTTTCTTGTTCATATTCTTCAGTGTCCAAAAGACTAATGTTGGTAGCCCATTATACCGGATCATGTTGCCATTTGGAAATGGAAGCTGTTGGGATGAAGCTGCTTCCCTCTGCAGGATACTCTAATCAAATCAAGGATATGTTATTGTCATGATTAAGATACTGTAGCATTGGGAAGGATGGATTTTTCTGCAGAAGAGTTGGGGAATAGGGATAGAAGGGGTTAAGTTCCCTGAGCTGACTCTTCTGGGTTGCTTTTCAACTACTGAGATGGGCTTCCTCCTTTGTTTACTCCATGTTGTCCCGTGATCTTCTCCCCTCCCCACTAAATATTGTGTGTGGGGTATCAATCCACCTCAATTGCTACTTTTCCCAGTCCAGCTGATATGTAACGACAACCTATGGGTTGGCAACCTTTTGGTTGCTGGGGCCACGCTGCCTCCCACCTGCTCACCACTTCTGCTTTGCATCCGGTTTAGCAAACAGCCCAATAACAAACGATGGGTTAAAACTCTGGGTTGTTTGTCCCTCAACAACCCATCATTCTGAGTTCAGACATCACAGTAAACAAACCAGGAATATTCCTGGGTAGTTTGCTAAACTGGATGCTAAGTGGAAGCAGTGAGCAGGCAGGAGGCAACTTGCTCCCGCACAGCCCCAACCAATCGTGGGTTTGTTATGTGGGAACTGGGTCACTACGTTGATTAATCCTCCATCTCCGATGGAATGTGTATTATTATTTTATATCAGGCATTTGAACCTCAGGCCTGTAGGCCAAATCTGGCCTGCCTGGGGTCCTCATCCGTTCATCTCTGCCCCTTTCCTCTGACCGCTGATTGTTTGGTGGTTTCCTGGCTTTTGTACAGGTTTTCTTGAATTCTAAAAGGTTGAAATACCTCTCCTGAATTACTGACAGCAAGAGCTTTAAACTTAAACATGCTAGTATTTTGGCCTCATGCCGTTTGCCTTCAGCCTTGCCCTCCACTGGAATGTGGCCCCCAAAGCATCTCCCAAATTAAATTTGGCCCTTGGGCTGAAATAGGTTTGGCACCCCCATTTTATATAGTCCTCTGAAGGTACAAAAAGGCCTTACAATCTATCCGCAGCTCTGTGGGGTGGGTTGTTATTCCCGCTCTTCCAGAGTGGGAGACTGAAACAGACAAAGCGACATGCCCAAGGCCATACGTGGTGGACTTGGAACTTGAACCAGGACATCCTTTGAAGTGGCTAACTGTATATACTAGATTATACTGGCTCACATTCCCTCCTATTCCCTCATAACTCCCTTTGCCTCTTAGAAGAGGTAAACGGGGAAAAAATGAAACAAAAATACGGCACCTTCACAAAACTGTGTATTCAACAATCTTGAATGGGTTTGGCTTCCCAACCCGACCGTTATACAAAACTATATTATCCCCGTCACCCAGATGGTGACGTCACCCAGATGAGGAACTTTGGCTGAGACAAAATGTCTTGCTCCAGGCCATCTACTGAGGCATGAAAGACGTAGAGCTTGAACTCAGGGCACTTTTTTTTCTTCTCAGCCATCCTAGTTAAGTCTTCTTGGGGTTTGGCTTGGCTAGGAGAGGTCAAAGTAGAATTAATTCTCTTTCTTGTGTGCCAGTGTTGCAAGGCCTGCCTTGTGTCTTTTCTGGTCTCTTTTCCCTATACCCCTAAAAAGTATTTACCCCTAAAGACAGAAACATGGAATTCTTGCACAGGAAAGAGCCAAGCACCTCAGAGGTTGTGGAGATATAATCACAATTGACATGCCTTTACTCTTCTTGAAGTAACTTGCGTCTCTCAAGAGTTATCTCCTGCTGAGCCTGATCACCTATCTCATTGGTTACAGCTCTCAAGGATCACTTCAGATCTGGAAGTCAAGTGCGGGGCTTTGTGTGTCCCAAACACATGCTCTACCACTGTCCTTCCTGATCTCTCTTAACCCCCATCCTGACCTCATCTTTGTTTCCAAGGCTAGAATGGAACCTCCTTTATAGTAGTGGAGGAAGGGAGAGTTGCTAGAAAAGCCATGGATCCCATCTTGTTCTGGTCCTGGTCCTGAGGAGAGGAGATGCTTGGGGGGAAAAATCTGCCCATTGGCAGCAGATATTTCGAGCCTTCAACTTCCTAGCAGTTTCTAAAATCTCTGGGTGACAATGGAACATGGTGCCCTTCTGAGAGCGGTGTAGGGCCCACTGCTTGAGAAAGGAAGTTGAGGTGAAGAGATGACATTGCTAGGTGCTTTCCCTTGGGAGAGCAGAGACTTCTGGGGCTAGGACCTGTGATGGAAATGAGTGCTATCAAGATGAGAAATTATTTACAATGCAAGCCTATGAGGACTAGGTATTTTTAGCTTAAAAGAAGAAAAGGACTACAAGCTGTTAGTATTATTCCTTCATTTGTTTGGCATTCGAAATTGAGCCCTTGGCCTGGGCTGCAGTTCTAATGATGAACTACTAAAACAATAATTCCTCTGGAACCAAGTATCTGAAAGGTCAGCTGTTTTGTAGAAAAGGTTCTCTTCAAGATCTGCTTTTCTGCTGGATTCTGCATCCCTGTCCCTCCCTGTGAACTCCAGTAACTTATTCAGAAGCTGTTCCTAGCTGGAAATAGTATGCTCTCTCTGGGCAGCTTTCTAGCTTTGGGAGGCTGCGTTGCAGATGAAAAGTGGGGGACCCAACACTAAAGAGAACGTTAAAGTTTATTTTGTACACATTTTAAAACTAAAAGTTGTTCCTTTAATATGTACATATTTCCCCAGGCAAGAACCAATATGCATTGCCAACGAGGCCATCCATGATCATGTTATGATCTCCCATCGAGCAAACCCTGGCAGCAGACTGGCTATAAGTTTTCAGCACATGGAGAATCAAATGTTTTGTGGACCTCTCTGACAAAGGGGCCCCAGATTTGGTGCATCTGTGCTGCACGTGCCCATTCTAGAATATTGGATGGTGCCCTTAAAAGCCAAATATTTTGTCTTGCTCATGGGAGTATGGGGCTTAATTTGAGGAAGCACTCACCAGTTTTTAATGCCAGGGCTCAGCTTTTGAATATGTAATAGACCAACAATGAAGATTGTGCCTCTGATAATGTGCAGAGTTCATTCTCCTTCAGCACTGATTAATTACCCCAACGCTGGTAGAATAAGAGAAAATGGCCTTGCTGCATCAGACTAAGGTCCAACTAGTTCAGTACTCTGTTTCCAATGGTGGCCAGCAAGATGTCTTCAGGAAACTCCAAAGCAGACCATGAAGATGATAGCTGTCCACTGCTCGACTTTGGGCATCTGCTGTGATCTAACTTCTGTGTTAGAGGATGGAATTTCCAGATATGCTTGAGCACCTCTCCTGTTGGAAATGAATAGTGGGAGTGTCGGGTGGTTCTGCTTTCTGGGATTATATGTGCCGTTTTAGATGAGAAGGTGCTTCAGTTGGAAAGGCTTCCCAGCCAGTTTGCTTGCAAGCCTAAGCAAGCAACTGTCCATTTGTGCTCAAAGACATCTATAAGAATGGTTTGTAAGGAGCTGGTCAATGCAGTTCAAAAGCTGGATGGAAAGGGAAATGAAGACAAACTGCAGTACTGTATGAGGGAGGGCTAAATAGTCTAGGAATCACATGGAATCCAAGCAGTACATGAGCAGAATCACATGGGAACAGTTCAGTAGCCTTGTAAGAGGTAAAACATATATAACTTGCTGCATTTCTGTGCTACGATTGATTAAAATACGACTTGCTTGATAAAGAAGATTGCTTGGAGTTGGTCCTCTTGATCTCTTGTTTACACAAGCACACAAAGAATAACAAAATTCAATACCTGACCAGGAGGCATTTCTGGTGTTTCTCATGGATGTGTTCCTGCTTCCTCCTTGCAGCACCAGCACAGGAAAGCCAGCTGTGAAGGGCACCATCCTGAATGTTCAAGCTGCAACCATGGCTTGTTGTGTCATTCAAACCTGGGGATTGTGGGTTGTACAAGGGTTAAACAGCCCTCGCAGTAACCATGACCTGTTGTTTAACCCTTGCATAAACCACGGACCCCGGGTTCAGACACGACAAGCTGCGGTCAGGGCTTGAATATTCAAAATGGCCACCGGCATGCACCATAACCCATCATGGCTTAAATAAGCCATGGTGGGCTGTTTGATCATGCAAACTGATAAGGCAGCTTCGTATGTTCCTAAATGACTTTGCCTTTAAAGTCCGCTTTGGGAAGTGGCTGCAGTTCTCTGAGTCTCCAGCTGGTGGTGCTACAGTCCTAGTGCACAGCCCAATGTGTGTGGTTTCTGTTTGTTTTCCTTTTGGGCCATTTGACAGTTGCAGCAGCTGTCCCTCTTGTTTCTCAGATGGTGCAGCAGTTGGATGTTAGATGCGTACGCACAGATTTCAGTCTCAGCGGGGCTCGTTCCATTTCAGACCCTGCTAGACTGCCAACAGCTCAGCAACTTCAAAGCTTGGTTGTGGTTGGCCAGGGATGTGTGAAGAACGTCCCCTTGTTGTTGCTGGACAAAGCAGGTGGGGGTTTTTCGGGGCAATTTTATCACACTCGGTATTATTTATTTCCACCTTTGTATCGGAGCATAAAGGTATCGGGGCATGACGTGGCCCTCCAGCTGTTTTGACCTACATTTCCCATCATTCCTCACCACTGGCTATGCTGGCTAGGGCTGATGGAAGCTGTAGGCCAAAATATCAAGAGGGCCACAAATTGCCCATCCCTGATTTATATCCAGCTTTTTGACTGTTTCTCCAAAGCAGCTTACCACCATAGTACTAACACAAAGTGCAACGCCAGTATGGTGCATGGGATGGCATGCTGGACTTGGGGACCGTCTTCATGAGTGATTTAGTGCAAAGTTAGAGCAGTCTGAGTTCTTTCACGACAGATGACGTTGTCACCAATCCGCTGCCAACCAGCCGCTTCCCTCTTGAAATGCCATATTTTCTGAAACTCCTTTTACTCTGACTTTTTTTTTTTTTTTTAACTGCAAGCGGCTCCCTGGCAGTTTTACCACAGTGTACCATGCCCCCCCCCCCCCGCATTAAATCTTGGGTGTGCCTCTGTGACCTGGCAGTGATGTGGTCAAGAGGGTGGGATGCCCCATTCCCTTTTGTTTCCCCAATGGAAGTAGTTTTTCCCATTGAGAAAATCCCCAGGATCCCAGCAGTGACTCCTCACATTGCCACAGTAGTGAGGACGCTCATTCACCTTGGATAGCCTGCTTTTAATCTTTAACATACCCCCTTCTGTGCATGTTTACTCAGAAGTAAGATATAAATCTCACTCCCCTGCAGTGAAAGGGTTAAGGCTAAACTCACCCTCAAGTGCTCTTTGGCTTCTTCATTCTCAACCTCCTAAAAGAGCCAATGATTGGGTCTGTCAGATCTCCTAGGGAAGCATGTTCCAACTTGTGTTATCCATGTGCTTTGTGCTCAGCCGTGCTCTGACAGTAATCTTATTTTTTAATATGCCCAAGCACTAGAGTGTTCTCCTAAAAATGCTAACCGTGCACAATGTTCAGTAATCCTTACAACAACACTGCAAGGTAGGGCATTATTAACCCCAATAGTGCAGGTGAAAGGTCTGGAACAGAAAGATAGTGTCTCACCTAAGGCCACCCAGCAAGTTCGTGGTTGAGCTGAAATTTAAACTGGGAACTCATGCTTTGAATAACGACTGCTAGAGTCAAAGGCTAGCCGGCATTAGTTATTGTGAATACTGTGGTAGTTGTCGCAGAATACAAAAGCACAGCCTTCTTTTTATGCACTGTTCGAAGCTATTGGTTTATCTCTATACATGAAGCTAAACCTCCTGTCCAAAATGCCAGCTGGGTGTTGATCCTCTTATTATTGTGCCAGGGTAATGACCAGCAGAAGGCACCCTTGCCAAGGTAAACAGCGCCCAAGTCTGCAGCTGTTGCCTGGAGCTTCATTAAGCAGGAATGTGCCACCCACTAGCTGGATGGATTCCAGGGCAGCAGGACTGATAGCTAAGGAGGATCATTGTCATGGACCGGAACAATGGGCATCACAATGGGGCAAAATCCCTGCCAGCCCTGGTCCAAGGGATGGAAGCCTCATGACTAATCTGTGGCCATGGCAACAGAACAATCTTCACTCCAGAGGAGCAAATATAGGTGTTTATAAGGAGGCAGTTGCCATGGCTTCAGCCCCGCTGAGATAATGGGCCGGGATCATTCACAGGTCAGTGACCACCTGTGTGAGAACATGTAACCCATATAAAACAAAGCAGGAAGAGATGAGGCAATATTAATCAGTACAATTCAAAGATAGTTATAAGTTTCCAAATTAATTGGGCACAGCAGTTTGGACATGGCTCATGCAAGCAGGGCAAAGCCTGATGGGAGCATTCGAATGAGCAACACCCCCCTGGCCTGCAGCCTGAAGTGGTACAGTCCAGGAAAATCTTTACTTCCTGAATGTTGTTGTACGAGAAATTAATAAACCAAAATGATACACAGCCTATACTTTGGACAGGATCCACCATCTTTAATAACCGACAGGGCCACGCAGTCTGTTGAGATGTCCATCTGTTCACATATCAAGTGGAACATGGGGGTCTTTAACAAAAGCATGTGGAAGAGAGGAGCTTAACCTTTTCCCCTCCTGCATCTTATCTCCCTTCACTTTTCTCCCTTCCTGCCGCCATTACCTGACATAGCTGGAAAGGGAGAAGAATTCCTGGAACAATCATGTGTGGGAAGGTAAGGTGCAGGAGAAGGGAACGTTTAGCACCACTTTCCTCCATGTTCCCTTTATTGTAAAAGGCCCCCATCCCCACATTATAGGTGTACAGGATGGACACATGATGTCCCTGTTGTGTCTACTTTGGTACACTGAAATTGAGGATGGAGGTGGGACATTGCCACCACCCCATTGAACCTGCCGCCTGAAGCAAGTCCTTTACTTCAGGGTAAGGCTGACTCTACCGAGGAGATTTAAATGATCCATATAGATGATTGTGCAGTGCACACAGCTAAGCCCCAGGGGAAACATTATACAGCCCAGACGTCATTGCAATGCCAACAGGACCTGTTAAAAGCCCAACTCTGGACAACAGAACAACCTCTTCTCCACTTGCCTCTTTCTTGCTTCTCTCCAAGAGCGCTAAACTATTTCACCGAGTGACTCTCCATGGAAACCCAGGCGCAGAGTACAACAAACAGCACACTCTCCACCTGCCTGCTTAAGCCCCCCTAGCCCTTCCCCAGAGGCAGCTTACTGTGTTGCACATCAATAAGCCACCACTGGCAGAAGCCAATCCACACGCTAGGCAAAGGCTGCCAAGGAACAAGGAAAGGTCAGGGCGCATCCGTCTCCTGTTCAGGGGCATGATACCAAGAGGCAGGCAAGGGGCCCTGCCTGGTGTGAATGATCCCTCTGGAAACAGGTGGCACTTCTGCAAAAAGTTTGCTGCTAATGCACATCAGGTAAAGGGACCTCATGAACTCAGGAGGGGCTACTCAGTTCTGAGCTTTTGGAGCTTATCCTCAAGATCGTGTAACAGCGAGTCAGTTATCACTGAACATGTTTTAGCCGCCCAATCTACATAGAAATGGAATGAGAAGGGCTTTCTGGTTCTATCCGGATTTTCATGAGATCGCTTTGGTCCGTCAGGAGCACACGAAGCAAGGACAGCAGAGTATACGCTACCTAAAACCCCGCTTTCATGGGACACACAGCACTTGAAACCCCCATACTTCGGGGTTGGGTGGGCAGAGTAGAACTAAACGTCATCAACCCCGTAGGTGCTGCTGTGTGATTGAGAGAGGTTTGTTTCCCACCCCTGGCCATGCTCCCCTGCTCAGGGAAGTTTACTGGAAGCGTTGAATTAAGCTCCTGTAGTTTACTGTGCTATTGTGATGGGAAAAACAGGCTACATAATGGGTAAAGCAGCTACTGCACTATTCTGAATGATCGAAACA
This sequence comes from Heloderma suspectum, assembly GCF_057233095.1. Taxonomy (NCBI): domain Eukaryota; kingdom Metazoa; phylum Chordata; class Lepidosauria; order Squamata; family Helodermatidae; genus Heloderma; species Heloderma suspectum. The sequence goes on along the minus strand of NC_139463.1, from coordinate 85,400,037 downwards.
GTGCTACCACGCTATAACAAATGGGGAAAACAGGCTAAAAGGTAAAAGGTAAAGGTGTCCCCAACAAGTCGTGTCCGACTCTAGGGTGTGGTGTTCATCTCCATTTCTAAGCTGAAGAGCCAGCGCTGCCCGAAGATGCTTCCGTGGTCATGTGGCTGGCATGACTGAACACCGAGGTGCACGGAATGCTGTTACCTTTCCCGCCAAAGCGGTACCTATTTATCTACTTGCAATTTCTTGCTTTCGAACTGCTAGGTTGGCAGAAGCTGGGACTGAAGACGGGAGCGCACTCCGTCACGCAGCACTCGGGTCTCCAACTGCTGTCCTGCTGACCTTCCGGTCTGCAATTCAGTGTCTTAACCACTAAGCCACCGCGGCCCCTATAAAAAACAGGCTACCTACTGTGAAAGGGTAAAGTGGCTACTGTGCTAGGCTACATATTGTGAATGGGAAAACAGCACTACTGCGATATAGTGAAAGGATGAAACAGCACAAAGTAGTACTAAGTGGGAAAGAAAGCCTGTCCAAAAGTGCCCTACTGCAAATGGGGAAAGAGAGGGAATGGGAGGGGAGGGGGCTGCCTCACCCCTTGGCCATGTCACTGCCATGTCATAGCCAGATCACAGAAAAAGGCATGCCCAGGATTTAATACGGGGACATGGGGCATACTGCAGTGGAACCACGTGGGAGCTGCATTTAAGGAAAAAAGACTCACTAAAAGGACTTTCCTTAAATGCACCTTTTCCAGAGGGAAGCTGCAGGGTTGCTGCAAATTGGCAACAGTGTCATCTGTCGTGAATGACCCTGATGTGCTCCCACTCTGCACTACATCGACCACGTAGTTTGGGGCCTGGTCAGTAAAGAGCAAATTTTCCCCCATCACCATTTCAAAGCATGCTTACGGATGAAGTGGAGATATTCTTTGCAATTGGGATGCTGATACCAGGGGAGAATACTTCCTCTAAATTAATTAACACAGAGTCCAAGATAAACAATCATGTGTGCATGGCATTAGAACACAAACATTGGAAATGTTTTCTTATTTATTTATTTAGGCGTTTTCCATGATAAAACTTTTCAAGGTAGCTTACAAATATAAAGCAGGAAAAAAAACATATTAGCATCATAAAAGCAGCATCATAAAAACATATTAGCAGACAACCAACTAAAAAAACAAAGAGGCATGTTTGACTAAAACATGCCCAGCTAGAATAAAACAATCCTTAACAACCTGTTTAAAAGCAGGCAAAGAGGGTGCTAGAGAAACCTCCAAGTGCCATAACTGAGAAGGCCCCGTCATTTCTCCCCAACCAAGTCTTCTATTAGAAAAGGGACAATGAGAAGGATCTCAGGAACTGAACACAGATCTCAAGCAGGTTCATCATATTAGAGAAGACAATTCTTGAGATACCATGGTCACAGGCCAATTAAGTCCTTAAAGGCTAAAATGTGAAATGCAAGTGTTTGGATTTTGCAAAATAATTTAGATGATGCATGGAAGGACTAAAAGTTGCCCAGTGTGAAAGTTTTCTTCATTCTGCTACCCTTCTCTCTTCCCTACCAACCAAGAAGCTCTAGTCAGCCCCCTTAAGCTCACAGATTTGCAAGTTTTATTTCACAGCCAGAAGAGATAGAAACTTAACCATCACTAACCTCCTCACAACTAGAGGGGAAATCCCAAACCACCAACTCCTTCTCCCGCTCTAGCACTCACTGGGGCTGTTCACACACATGCTAGCCCACACTTAGTGGTTGAGTGTGGGTTGTTGTTGAACCGTGGGTTTGTTAAACTGTGGGTTAATGTGTTGTCTGAACCCAGGACATTTTCCACAGGGTGGCTTGTTAACCATGCAGTATGACTTGTTAAGAGCTTGAGCACACTCTGGGAGAGAGCGGACAGGAAGGCCTGGCGTGCTATGGTCCATGTGGTCATGAAGAGTCAGACACGACTTAACAACTGAACAACAACAAAATGACTTGTTAACTACCCTGAACAACCCAACAACAAACCATGGGTTCTTAAGGTGGCTTGTTCAAGAAAAATAAGGGGGGGGGTGAAATAAGCTGGTCTGTATAGTTTGTTTGCCTGGTTGTCTGACAGGAGCACAGTTTGGCGGGGATCTTCACAACAACAGAATGAGAAGCGTGTTGGAGTGTTATCCGGATTTTCATGGAATCGGCTTTGGTCTGTAAAGGAGACACGAAGCAAGAAAAGCCATGTGTACTGTACCTTTAAAATCCAGTTTTCAGGGGTCACACAGTGCTTGAAAGGACCATACTTCCAGGCTCGGTGGGGGGAGTAGAATGGAATGTCATCAACCGGGCTGCTCAACCAATGAGAGAGGGTTGTTTCCTGGCCCATGTCCAGCAGGCTCTCCCCGCTACTACATTATTATGCATGGAGAGTAACTAATTCACAATTCTCTAGAAACAACTCAATTCTCCAGTGCAACATCTGAAAGCAACATGGTGGTCGGAGTCTACTACCGGCCACCCAATCACGGAGAAGACGAGGATGAAACTTTTGAAAAGCAAATAGCCAATGTTTCAAGGAAGCATGATGTAGTAGTAATGGGGGACTTCAATTTCCCCAATATTTGTTGGGAGACAAATTCACAAAACATGTCCCCTCCAAGAAATTCCTGACTTGTGTTGCTGATAATTTCCTCCTACAGAAAATAGACGAAGGAACTAGAGGATCGGCTATCCTTGACTTGATCCTAACCAACAGAGATGACTTAGTGGATAAAGTAGCAGTTATGGGAACCCTGGGGGAAAGTGACCATGTTATACTTGAGTTCTTGGTTCTAAAGGAAGCAAAAGCCAAGTGTAGCCAAACGCGTACCATGGATTTTAGGAAAGCTGATTTTAATAAACTCAGAACAATGATCAGTTAGGTCCCATGGCAAGTGACTCTAATGAGAAAAGGAGTCCAAGATGGGTGGGAGCTTTTAAAAAAGGAAATTCTCAAGGCACAATTACAAACAATTCCAACAAGAAAAAAAGGTGGAAGACAGCAGAAGAAGCCAATGTGGCTTCACAAAACGCTTAGAGATGACCTGAAAACAAAAAAGGACACATATAGGAAGTAGAAGGAAGGCCAAGCTACAAAGGAAGGGTACAGGCAGGTAGCACAGAATTGCAGGGGTGGCGTCAGGAAGGCTAAAGCTGAGAACAAACAGAAGCTAGCGAGGGATGCTAAAGCCCAAAAAGGCTTTCTTCAGATATGTGCATAGTAAAAGACAGAGGAAAGAAATGGTGGTTCAACTATTAAATAAGGATGGCAAAATGATAACAGATGACAAGGAAAAGGCAGAAGTGCTCAATTCCTTCTTTGGCTCAGTCTTCTCCTGAAAGAGGGTCTATGAGCCCCCTGGAAAAGGCGAAGTACCGGATGAAGGGGCAGGATTGCAGCTTGAGATCAATAGGCATATGGTCAAGGAACACCTAATTACTTTGAATGAGTTCAAATCTCCAGGGCCAGATGAATTGCATCCTAGAGTAATAAGGGAACTGGCAGAAGAACTCTCAGAACCACTGTCTATTCTCTTTGAGAAATCATGGAGGAGGATGGGTGAAGTGCCAGATGATTGGAGGAGGGCTAATGTTGTCCCTACCTTCAAAAAGGGCAAAAAGGAGGAACCTGGGAACTACAGACCAGTCAGTCTGACATCAATCTCTGGGAAAATTCTGGAGTAGATTATCAAGCAATCCATCTGTAAGCACCTTGAAAACAATGCCGTGATTCCTCGAAGCCAACATGGATTTGTCAAGAACAAATCCGGCCAGATGAACCTGATCTCATTTTTTGATCAAGTCACCTCCCTTGTGGACTGTGGGAATGCTGTGGACATAATATACCTCGACTTCAGCAAAAGCTTTCGACAAAGTGGCCCATGATATCCTGATGAGCAAACTGGCTCAAAGCGGGCTAGATGAAACAACGATCTGGTGGATCCACAGTTGGCTACAGAATCAGACTCAAAGAGTGCTTATCAATGGGATCTTCTCAAACTGGGGAGAGGTAATGAGCTAGGTACCGCCAAGCTCAGTCCTGGGCCCCGTGCTCTTCAACATTTTTATGAATGAGTTGGATGAGGACATGCAGGGAATGCTGATCAAATTTGCAGATGACACAAAATTGGGCGGGATAGCTAATACCCTGGAAGACAGAAACAGAATTCAAAGTGATCTTGATAGGCTGGAGCGCTGGGCAGAAAACAACTAGGGATGGCAGAGAATTCCACCACAGACTCCACCGGCCTCCAGAGTCCATGGCAGAATGGGTCCACCTACCTCTGCCTACCTCTGCCTCCCGCCAGTCCCGCGCGGAGCCGGATCCTCTCGCTGGCTGGCTCCGTACAGCAAGCGATACGGCCACCAGTGCCGTGCCATATTGCTGAGCACTCACTGCAGGAAGGGATCTGGATGCAAATGGTGTCTGCTACGCCATTTGCATCCCTGGTTTTTCATGCAACAGGCTACACATTTGTATTTACGTAGATATTTACATAGCCTATCGCGTGAAAAAACAGGGACGCAAATGGCATAACAGACTCCCACTACTACCACTCTTCTCTTCTTCTTGTAGGCCTGGGTTTCATCGCCTCTGTTTGACTGACCTTCAGCCTCTTGCTCACTCTCATATAGGTTCACCTGTGATTCTTCCTCTGCAGGCTGTCCTCCAGTCTCATCCGCAAGTACCTGGAATCGGTTCCACAGCTCCACTGCTTCCACTGGTGCAGAGTGGCGTCTAGTTCTTCTTCTCCTAACTGTCACCCTTTTCCAAGGAGTATCCTCTACTCCATTTTTCTTCTCCTCAGCATTTCCCACTTCAGCCTCATCTTGCTGTTGCTCTTCAAGCTTCTGGTCTTCCCTTTGCTGCTGTAGTTCCCCCATTCTGTCCAAGAATTCTTCGTGTTCTCTTATTCCCCGGTGGGTCGACAGTCGCCGCTCCAATCCACTTACTTTTTCTTCCAGCAGCGTGATGAACTTGCACTTGTTGCAGGTGTAGGCCATGTTGTTCTCAGGCAAGGAAGCAAACATTGCACACACCTCGCAGGTCACCACCACTGGAGAGTCTTGTCCTTACATAGCCTCTTTTCCCTTTTTGTGTCTAGCTTTGTGATTGTTCTAGACTAGCCTGTGCCTGCTCTTCTACTCTGTAGAGGTTAAAAGCAGAGTCCCACTGGTGTGGAAGTGTGTGTTACAAGACAAATAAATGGAAAAAGTTAGTTAAAAAGAAAAAAAATGTTAGGGGCCTCCCCCTTGACCTCCCCTGCCAAACTCCCCTGCCGAACTCCCCTGGCCATCTCCTGTTTGCTTCCCCTGTTTGCTCGCTCTGGTCGCTCGCTCTCTGGGAGCTTGCTTGCTTATTTAGTACCTGGACCAGCTGGAGCAGCTTGCTCTGCTCTGCTCTGCTCAGCTGGGAGGCAGGAAACAGACTGAAGCTTCCTGCCCACTCAGCTGCTGAGAGTACTCAGGCCACACACACCCAATGCAGTTGGAGCTCTCAGAAGCACCTGGTGAGCTCACAGCCACTCAGAAGGATAAAGGGCAGCCCCCTGGGCTTCCTGCAGCCCACTTACCTCTTAGCCTCTGTCTCCTTTGTCTCCTTTGTCTCTTCTACCACTGCAATGCCCCTGGCCAACTCCTGTTTGCTCCCCCTGTTTGCTCGCTCTGGTCGCTCGCTCTCTGGGAGCTTGCTTGCTTCTGTAGTCCCTGGACCAGCTGGAGCAGCGTGCTTTGCTCTTCTCTGCTCAGCTGGGAGGCGGGAAACTTGGCTCAACAATACTACAAGTGAGAAGGATCTTGGAATTGTTGTCAATCACAAGCTGAATATGAGCCAACAATGTGATGTGATTGCAAAAAAGGCAACTGCTATTTTGGGCTGCATTAATAGAAGTATAGCTTCAAAATCCTGGGAAATACTAGTTCCCCTCTACTCAGCACTGGTTAGGCTGCACCTGGAGTACTGTTTCCAGTTCTGGGCATCACACTTTAAGAAGAATGCAGACAAACTGGAGAGGGTTCAGAGGAGGGCAAGAAAGATGATCAGGGGACTGTGGAAACAAAGCCCTACAAAGAGAGACTGAATGTTTAGCCTTGAGAAGAGAAGACTGAGGGGAGATATGATAGCGCTCTTCAAGTACTTGAAAGGTTGTCACAGAGAGGAAGGCCAGGATCTCTTCTCGATCATCCCAGAATGCAGGACAAAGAAGAATGGGCTCAAGTTACAGGAAGCCAGATTCCGGCTGAACATCAGGAAAAACTTCCTGACTGTTAGAGCAATACGACAATGGAACCAATTACCTAGGGAGGTAGCGGGCTCTCCCACACTGGAGGCATTCAAGATGAAGCTAGACAGCAATCTGTCAGGGATGCTTTGACTTAGATTTCTGCATTGAGCAGGGGGTTGGACTCGATCGTCTTATAGGCCCCTTCTGACCCTACTATTCTATGATTCTATGATTTCACCCCATTCCAGCAAACTGTCATGGAGTTATTACTCCCACCCAATTTTTCCCAATGTGTGCAGATTTCCCTGAAGAAGCCAAAATCCCCAGTTCTCCAGTTCAGCATCTGAAGGCTCCCCCTGACAGCATCCCACCCACCCCAATTTTGCCCCATTCCAGCAAACTGTTGCGGAGTTATAGCTTCCACCCCCACCCCCTTTATCCTTCTTCGGGCACTTTCTCCCTGTTCACAATGACAGGCTCCCGTGATCCTGAGACCTCGCCAGACTGCCACTCTGATAAAGCTCTTATGCATCAGAGAAGCGACTTTACACAACATCGGGGAAGGGATTTAACACAACATCGGGAAGTAATTTAACACATCGGGGAAGAAAAGTAATGCAAAAGTCAGAGAAGTGCATAATCACTGAGGTTAATTACTCCCACTGGTGAAATGGGAATGCAGGACGATTCTGAAGGCTCGAAAGAGGGCTCTAAGGCTTTGATGTGCTGGAAAGGCAGGTGAGTTACTTTAGTTACCTAGGTTATTGAGGGCACAGCCAGGTGAAACACACACCTCTAGGAACACCCCGATCATACCGAATTTAAAGAGGAGGAATGGGCACACAGCAGCTGAACTGCAAGGGAGCCGAATTAAAGAAAAACAATGGAGTAAAAGAACTCCACAAAAATATGGCTTCCCCCAGGTCAACTCTGGGGTGGCTGCAGAGTGGCCACAATATCTTGTGTCCATAACAACTTTAAGTCACAGCAGCATCGGAGAAAACCTGCCATGTAGACGGGCCCTCGGTTGTTTGCATAACCACCTACCCAGCATAGCTTGCCACCCACCATAGGTTAGTGTGACATGTGAACAGCCCCACATGCTAAGTAGGAAAACCTGTGCGTGGACTGTAGCACATCAGATTGCAGGTTGTTGTTGTTCAGTCGTTCAGTCGTGTCCGACTCTTCGTGACCCCATGGACCATAGCACGCCAGGCCTTCCTGTCCTGCGCTCTCTCCCGGAGCGTGCTCAAGTTCATATTCATTGCATCCGTGATGCTATCTAGCCATCTCATCCTCTGCTGTCCCCTTCTCCTTTTGCCTTCAGTCTTTCCCAGCATCAGGGTCTTTTCCAGGGAGTTTTCTCTTCGCATTAGGTGGCCAAAATATTGGAGCTTCACCTTCATTATCTGTCCTTCCAATGAGCACTCAGGGTTGATTTCCTTTAGGATGGACTGATTTGACCTCCTTGCAGTCCAGGGGACTCGTAAGAGTCTTCTCCAGCACCACAGTTCGAAAGCATCAATTCTTCGGCGCTCAGCCTTCCTTATAGTCCAGCTCTCACAGCCATACATTACTACTGGGAAAACCATAGCTTTGATTAGACGGACCTTTGTCGGCAAGGTGATGTCTCTGCTTCTTACTATGCTGTCTAGGTTGGCCATAGCTTTCCTCCCAAGGAGCAAGCGTCTTTTAATTTCATGGCTACAGTCACCGTCTGCGGTGATCTTGGAGCCCAAGAAAGTAAAATCTGTCACTGCTTCCATTTCTTCCCCTTCTATATGCCAGGAAGTGATGGGGCCAGATGCCATGATCTTCGTTTTTTTAATGTTGAGTTTCAAACCAGCTTTTGCACTCTCCTCTTTCACCCTCAACAAGAGGCTCTTGAGATCCTCTTCGCTTTCTGCCATTAGGGTGGTATCGTCTGCATATCGGAGGTTGTTGATAATTCTCCCGGCAATCTTAATTCCGACCTCTGATTCATCCAACCCGGCATTTCTCATGATGTACTCTGCATATAAGTTAAATAAGCAGGGTGACAATATGCAGCCTTGTCGTACTCCTTTCCCAATTTTGAACCACTCGGTTGTTCCATGTCTGGTTCTTACTGTTGCTTCTTGACCCTCGTACAGGTTTCTCAGCAGACAGGTAAGGTGGTCTGGTACTCCCATCACTTTCAGAATTTGCCACAGTTTGTTGTGATCCACACAATCAAAGGCTTTAGCGTAGTCAATGAAGCAGAAATAGACGTTTTTCTGGAATTCTCTTGCTTTCTCCATGATGCAGCGAATGTTGGCGATTTGATCTCTAGTTCCTCTGCCTCTTCGAAACCCAGCTTGTACTTCCGGTAGTTCTCGGTTCGCATACTGCTGAAGCCTAGCTTGTAGGATTTTGAGCATCACCTTGCTGGCATGTGAAATGAGCGCAATGGTGCGGTAGTTTGAACACTCTTTGGCGTTGCCCTTCTTTGGAATTGGAATGTAAACTGACCTTTTCCAGTCTTGTGGCCACTGTCGAGTGTTCCAGATTTGTTGGCATATTGAATGCAGCACTTTAACAGCATCATCTTTTAGGATTTTAAATGCTCGGCTGGAATACTGTCATCTCCGCTAGCTTTATTGTTACTAATGCTTCCTAAGGCCCACTTGACTTCACTCTCTAGGATGTCCGGCTCAAGTTCAGTGACCGCACTATCATGGCTATCAGGGACATTCAGATCTTTCCTGTATAGTTCTTCTGTGTATTCTTGCCACCTCTTCTTTATCTCATCTGCTTCTGTTAGGTCCCTGCCTTCTTTGTCCTTTATCATGCCCATCTTTGCACAAAACGTTCCCTTGAGATCTCCAATTTTCTTGAAGAGATCTCTAGTCTTTCCCATTCTGTTGTTTTCCTCGATTTCTTTGCATTGTTCACTTAAGAAGGCCTTCTTGTCTCTCCTTGCTATTCTCTGGAACTCTGCATTCAGTTGGGTATATCTTCCCCTTTCTCCCTTGCTTTTCGCTTCCCTTCTTTCTTCAGCTACTTGTAAAGCCTCATCAGACAGCCACTTGGCTTTCTTGCATTTCTTTTTCTTTGGGATGGATTTCGTTGCTGCCTCCTGAACAATGTTACGGACCTCCGTCCATAGTTCCTCAGGCACTCTGTCTATCAGGTCTAATCCCTGAAATCTATTCCTCACCTCCACTGTATATTCATCAGGGATATGATTTAGGTCATAACTGAACGGTTTAGTGGTTTTCCCGACGTTCTTCAATTTAAGCCGAAATTTTGCAAGAAGCAGCTCATGATCTGAGCCACAGTCAGCTCCAGGTCTTGTTTTTACTGACTGTATGGAGCTTCTCCATCTTTGGCTGCAAAGGACATAATCAATCTGATTTCGATATTGACCATCTGGTGATGTCCATGTGTAGAGTCGCCTCTTGTGCTGTTGGAAAAGAGTGTTTGCTATGATTAGCATGTTCTCTTGGCAAAACTCTATTAGCTTATGTCCTGCTTCATTTTGTACACCAAGGCCATGCCTGCCTGTTATCCTGGTGATTTCTTGACTTCCTACTTTAGCATTCCAATCCCCTATGATGAAGAGGACGTCTTTTTTTGGTGTTAGTTCTAGAAGGTGTTGTAGGTCTTCATAGAACTGATCAACCTCAGCTTCTTCGGCCTCAGTGGTTGGGGCATAGACTTGAATTCCTGTGATGTTGAATGGTTTGCCTTGGATTCGTACTGAGATCATTCTATCATTTTTAAGATTGTACCCCAGTACTGCTTTTCCCACCCTTTTGTTGACTATGAGTGCTACTCCATTTCTTCTAAGGGATTCTTGCCCACAATAGTAGATATGATGGTCACCTGAATTAAATTCGCCCATGCCTGTCCATTTTAGTTCGCTGATTCCCAAGATGTCGATGTTCAATCTTGCCATCTCATGTTTGACCACCTCCAGCTTACCTTGATTCATTGATCTGACATTCCAGGTTCCTAAACAATATTGTTCTTTACAGCATCGGATTTTCTTTTCACCACCAGACACATCCACAGCTGAGTGTCCTTTCGGGTTTGGCCCAGCCGCTTCACTCTTTCTGGCGCTACTTGGAAATACCCTCTGCTCTTCCCCAGTAGCATATTGGACACCTTCCGACCTGAGGGGCTCATCTTCCGGCGTCATCTCTTTTAGCCTTGTGATACGTTCCATGGGGTTTTCTTGGCAAGAATACTGGAGTGGGTTGCCATTTCCTTCTCCAGTGGACCACATTTTGTCAGAACTCTCTGCCATGGCCTGTCCGTCTTGGGTGGCCCTGCACGGCATAGCTTATGGCTTCACTGAGTTACGCAAGCCCCTTCGCCACAACAAGGCAGTGATCCATGAAGGGGCAGATTGCAGGTAGGGGCTGACATAATGTAATGCCCCTCCATACAAACATGTGCATTCTCTCCACACAGAACATGTAATGTCAAGGATGAGTGTTTTCATCTGACTTCTCCCTGACATGGTTGTTTTCTGCGTGGAGGCTTGTTTTAAAAAAATATTTTGCTTTGAATGAACGAAGATGTAACTACTTGTGGCTTCCCCCTGCAGTCTGAAGTGGTACATTCCAGACATATGTGTACTACCTTAAGGAAACTTAGGCTGTAATTCTCACAGTGACCTCCTTATCCCCATCTCAGTAAAGGTAGCCTGTTGCTCTGGTGCTTTTGGCATCAGCCATGTATGGGTATACTGGCAGTGACAAATCACTAACTGGGAGGTGAGAAACTACTTGACCCTTATTCCTCATAGGTCAGCTTCAGCGTATTATTAGTCCTAACAAACGGTTCTCTGTAGTGCCTGCATGGTGAGATTTTGTATGTGACCTTCATGCAGAATTGTGCCCTCTGAAATCTGGCATCTGCCCAGGTAAAAGAGCAATTTTGTAGCAGCCTCATAGTACTGCAGGCCTTACTCTTCTATTACACAAAATGGTCCTCATAGATCCTGACATTTGATAGGCAATAGCTATTCCCAAGAAAGCGAAGAGGATCTAAAGAGCCTCTTGTTGAGGGTGAAAGTGGAGAGTGCAAAAGCTGGTTTGAAACTCAACATTAAAAGAACTCAGATCATGGCATCTGGCCCCATCACTTCCTGGCATATGCAAGGGGAAGAAATGGAAGCTGTGACAGATTTTATTTTCTTGGGCTCCAAGATCACCGCAGACGGTGACTGTAGCCATGAAATTAAAAGATGCTTGCTCCTTGGGAGGAAAACTATGGCACACCTAGACAGCATAGTAAGAAGCAGAGACATCACCTTGCCAACAAAGGTCCGTATAATCAAAGCTATGGTTTTCCCAGTAGTAATGTATGGCTGTGAGAGTTGGACTATAAGGAAGGCTGAGCGCCGAAGAACTGACGCTTTCGAACTGTGGTGCTGGAGAAGACTCTTACGAGTCCCCTGGACTGCAAGGAGGTCAAATCAGTCAATCCTAACGGAAATCAACCCTGACTGTTCATTGGAAGGACAGATACTGAAGCTGAAGCTCAAATATTTTGGCCACCTAATGAGAAGAGAAAACTCACTGGAAAAGACCCTGATGCTGGGAAAGATTGAAGGCAAAAGGAGAAGGGGACGGCAGAGGATGAGATGGCTAGATAGCATCACCAATGCAATGAATATGAACTTGCGCACGCTCCGGGAGAGAGCGGAGGACAGGAAGGCCTGGCATGCTATGGTCCATGGGGTCACGAAGAGTCGGACACGACTGAACAACAACAAGCTATTCCCAGCGTATGGAATGTGTCACACCCCGCTGAGTGGGTGGGACTGGAAAGGGACAGTTTGTGCTGTGTGAATTTGGGCAGGGAAAAACAGTATTGCTAAGGCTGCTAAGATGTTCCTGGCTGGCAAAATCAGGAAATCATTTTGCATAACAGAAGAGTAAGGTCTGTGACACTATGAAGCTGCTGCACAACTGCTCTTTCACCTGGGCAGAGGCCAGATTCAAAGGATTTGTAGGGTCTTAGGGTGCAGGACTGATGCTGTTTGGGGCCTAGCACTGCCAGCCTTTGTGCCTGCTTGCTCGCTTCCTGCTCAGCCTGTATATTTACAAAACTCTATTTATGCCAGCCTTTGTGCCTGCTTGCTCACTACCTGCTCAGCCTGTGTATTTTCAAAACACTATTTAATGGACCTTGTTCAAGCTGCCTTGGAAATTCCCATGTCATAGCCAGGTGAAGGTGCACTCAAGTGATATAAATCATGGATGTGCAGAAGGTAGAGCAGGATCCACCAGAAGTTGCCTTTGATGTGCTCTGAACTCGGTTGTGGGCTGAGGTTGCACAACACTGCCTGGCAAGATATGACAAGAGGGGGCTTTTGAGACAGAGTAGTCTTTCTTGTCTGGCCCTACTTTAGAGAGGACAGTCCTTAACTTTGGAAAGCTATCAGATAGCAGTCGTCTATTTGAAAGTGTCCTCTTTTTGATGGGCTGCCCAATCTGTTCAGTTCAAAGTCAAAGAAACACAAGAAAGCAGAGCAGGGGCCTAGAAGTTCCCTTTCAACTGCTAGCCCCTGGGCAGCAGATTGAGCAGGCATACAGATCAAATAGTCAGTCTCTACACAATGGCATTTCTATTAGAATAATAGTTAGTTTTTCTTAATTTGCACCTATACGTACGTTGCCCTCTTTTGTTCATGATGCATTTCCTCTTTTCTGGCAATGCGGAAGTGGCCACCTTACCTGATGCACTTTGTCCCAACCACGTTCAGCCACTGGTCCCTTGAGGAGGGAGAAGAGAGAAGCAGGAATCCTTCTTTCCAGGAACATCTTGGACACATACACATAAGCATAAAAAGCAGCTGGGCAGGCGGAGGTAAAAATAACCGTGTAAGTGGCTGCTAATCCTGCCCATTGGAACTGCCTGGACTCCAGAGGCTTGACCTTTTGGGGCACAGTGGAGAAGAGAGGAGGGGGTGGCTTGGCTTGCTTTCCTATTTTTTGTGGCTGGACTGAACCAGACGGGAAGTGGTTGCTATAAAAGGCTCCACGAGGATCTACATGTGGCAGGTACCAAACAGACAGACAAGGCAGGGTCGAACGCTCAGTCAGTCAACAGAACACTCTTTCAAGGAAGAGAGGCAACTATTCCGGCTCCAGCTCCACTGTGGCAGGTAAGTAAGGGAAGCTTAGATTGCTCTTTGCATTTTCTGTGACTGCCACTGGAATGCCAAACTTTCATCTAGAAAGTGCACTTGATTTTAAGTGGTTCTCTTTTGCTTTCGGGCTTGCATCAACGGCATTCGCAGGTGACACTAAAAGGCGCGTATAGAGCAAACATGCAAAAATTATCCTTGTGAGGGGCATGCTTTTGTGTTGTGTGAAGTGGCGAATGCAAAATACCCTTAAGAGCCCACCCCCTACCCCAACCCCACTGGTCATCCCAGCCACCAGACCTTAGTACTGTGTAAGAGATATTGGGGCTGAAACCTGCCTGCCTGCAAATCACATTCTTTGTCCTCCAGGTGTTTTCCCCAAATCACATTTATGTGGGCTTTGGTTGAGGTTGCTTTGTGAAGGAAAGGCCCTCTGGACACAATCAGAGGCATTCACTTCTTCACATTTTTCCAAGTCTGCGCTCCAGCGTCACAAACCCTTTCTCCATCACCTCTCCATTCAGCTGGCCCAAAATTCTGTGCTTTGTGCCGCATTTTACAGCCCAGAGGCAGTTGCTGCCCAATGGCGGTGCTATCTGCCTCATGTAAACACCCTGGTGTAGTCATTTCTGAAGCCGTGCCAAAGGGAATCATTGCTCTCACATGGGAATATATACTGTTTCAGAATGACTAAGGGCATCTCGACCATTCAACGGACGTTTGCGGGTCCATTACATGATGTCGTAATCCTCCAGTGATTTTCTGGCCATTTCCCCCTGCCTATCCTGTGTTATCCCCAAATGGAAAAAATGCAGTATTTTTTCAGCCTGCTCGACAGGAGCATCATGATCTCCCCGTGTATTTCTCGCATAGCGTGAAGAAACCGCTGTGCGTGTGTGGCTGTGGGTGGTTTTTTTGGTTTGTTGGGGGTGCGGTCACGACAGCAGTGACATCAGGGTGGTGGGTGTGTCGGTATACTGACCTGCCAGCTTGCTGCCATGCCATTACTAAATGCACTGCACCGACTTTTGCTCCAGACTTCAGCTGCTTACTCTACAACACGGAATGGCCAGCATGCTGGCAGGCCAGCATTCCAGCAGTTTGCCCGGAAGCCGGTGCCTGCAAGGGATGGGGTTCAGGCAGTTAGGTGGAAGTTGCTGTCCACCCACATTGCATGTCAATCACCAGTAATCTGCGAGGGGAGGGAAAGGGGCAGAAACCAGGGAGGAAATTTTGCAATGCTCCAGTGCATGTAATGGCTTTTCGTGGAAAAGTAACCACCCTGTGAAAAGGTAAGGAATGGAGACAGAAACAACTGTGTCTGATCTAATCCCATGATGAAACTGAATGGAGAAAGCCCCGGTATTGATGCGGATATCTGCCCCCGTGTGATGAACCCCTCAGGGGCAGTGAGAACAAGGAAGGAAATCCTGGCATATTGGGGGGACAAATGACCCACTTCCTACATGCAGGCATTGTCCGCATGGTGAAATAATGTGGCTGTCATGCAAAGTTGTGCCATCTGAATCTGCCCAGGTAAAAGAGCAATTGTGTAGTCTTGTGAGTGTGGCAGGCCTGGTCTGTAGCATCCTACCAAAAGGTAAGAAGAATTTTTACCACACTTCTATACCTGATAAGAAATTTGGGGAAACAGGGGAGTGGTAAAATTCTCCTCACCACTTTGAACAATTTGGCATTGGCCATCTGTGTTTATCCTTCAAGTTGTGAGAATTTTACCACACATCTGCATCCAACTGAAAAATGCAGAAAATCGAGTGATAATATTCTCCTCGTCAATGGGCAGAAGGTTACTACATGGTAATGGCCATCTTTGGGCCAAGCTAGAAAAAGTAGGGCAGTCATGTGTATTTTATTCACATGTCTGTCCCATACCCATACATATATAAAATGTGGTCTATTATTTTTTTTTTACATGGAATGGAGCGCACAGGAGATAGGAGCTAAACACTTGTTGTGCACCATTGCCTGAAGCAATTTTCTCCTTAGACCAGCTCACACTATGGAAGTAAGGTGGGGATGGGGTACAGTTCTTCTGGTTCTACTAGTCATGATGGTTATATATTACCTCCTATATCAGAGGCAGTACACTTCTCAATGCCAGTTGCTGGGGAACGTGAGAGGGAGGGTGTTATTGCACTAATATTCCTTTGTGGGCTTCCCATAGGCATCTGGTTAGCTACTGTGGAAAGAAAATGCTGGACCAGTCAGGCCTTTGGTCTGTTCTGGCACAGCTCTTCTTATGTTCCTCTCACCCACACACCCCATTTCTTTTAAGACCTCCCTAACTCCCATTTTATATGTGAATGGGGCGCTCACAATGGCTGCCCCGTCACATCCAGTTGGTGCTATGTTTACCCTGTGTTGTGAGTCAAGTTGTACCACACATCTTTTCCCAACTGAAAATCCAGGGAAGCAGAGAATTTATAAAATTATCTTCATTGCTTAGCAGGGAGGTTTAAGACAATCTTAAGCAAGTGCACATGGAGACAAGTTGCTACTTCATCAGTGGTCTCCTGTATTCACCCCGAGTCTGTCTGTCTGTCTGTCTCTGCAGCCATGAAGCTTGTCCCTGGTGACATTGCAAAACGACTAAAAGAGATGGTACTGCTGACAGCTCAGAACCTGCCCCAGGTGGAGGTGGCTAGTAGTTACACCATTCTCCGAGAGCTGGGCAGTGGTTCTTTTGGGCATGTGCTGATGGCGGTCCACCAACGGCAAGGTATGTCAGGACCCATGAAGTGGATGAAGGGGTGGGAAAGCCTATGAAACAGGCCCCTGAATTAATGTTAATTTGAGGCAGAGAGCATTAGGGCTGAGCCCTGGTAGATGGCATGTACAGGGTGTCTGGGCATGTACTGGGTATTTTTTCTTCACTACTATGAAGTAATCAGAACCAGCCACAGCCTATCTGGGACTAGACAGAGCCTAGTTCTCACTGAGGTGCTAAACTTTTCTTCCTGAGATATACCAGTTCAGAGTACAGGTGGGTTAACCAAACTGAATATTCCTTCATACTACACACACACACACACACACACACACACACACCACTATACCTTCATATAAAAAACTACCATATCAGGGAGAAGGCTAGAACCCCTCTCCCCAGCATGCTAGTTTTCTGTAGGTTGGATTCAGACCCACTAAAACCAATGAGACTTAAGTTAGTTATGACTAACTTAAGTCCGATTGAATTCAGTGGTCTGCTCTAAGTACGACTAAGTCTGGATTCAACCCTAGATAGTGGGGATTATTTTGTATGGAGGAGAATTCAATCATGTGAGCCCCACCTACGCCCTGACGTAATACAGTCCAGTCACAAGCTTGTCACCTCCTGCAGCATTTGCAAATGCAATCCTTGTTCACATTGTCAAATAGATTTAACTCTTTTCTTTGGTCAAATTGCACATATGTAAGATATTGTGTAAATCAGCCTGTGTTATTCCACCTGAAGGGCTGTTGGTGAAGTGGCAGTTGGAAAATGACAGTTGGAGAGAACTTGGGGGGTGAAGGCAGAGTCTAGAGGGGCCTGACAGGATCATCTCTGAGGTACAGAGACTTCATCCTATCAACTCTGAGAAATGTGTATATTTTCTGAAGGAAATATTCTGAAGAATTTTCTAAAGAAAATTATATTTGTTCGACTCACTAAAAGAAGAAAAAACAACATAATTGTTCCTATTCTATTGAACACAGGAAAATATACTTGTTAGTACCATTCCCTGAGGAATCTATAGTGTGGAAGGAGATTTGGCTAAACTGTGACTTCAGGGTATTGCTAGACACAGCCTTGATTGTGCAATTGCCCTGTCTCATTCACAGAATTTTTCAGGGGGTTCAGATTATGTCATCTCCCATTTGTAAACGCCCCCCCGCCCCATGCTTTCCCACTGCTTCTTTCATCTTTATTTCCACACAGAAAATCTGTTGAGGAAGAAAAGACAGCATAGTTCCACAATGTCTTTTGAATGGAAATGCTAGGAGCTGTCTGTGTGGAAGCACCCAGAGTCTTCTACAGTCTTTGAATTTTTATTCTCCCCATTAATGTTTCAAAGGGTCATTTGTAAAATTGTAAATAGCTCTCCCTAAAATCTAACTTGTCTCACTGAAATCCATGAGACTAACTTAGGCTGCAATCCCATACACACTTACCTGGAAGTAAGTCCCATTGAGCTCGCTAGGATTTACCTCTAGATTTACACACCTAGGATTGAACTTTTGGTCTTAAGCCAACTCAGTATTACTTAAATTGATAGCATGTCATCATTTTTAAAGTAATTGTATTTCATAATTTGCTAGTTATTTATCTTAAACCTATTTTAATTAGATTATTCCACAGTAAATGATTGTGTTTTTTTAAAAAAGAAATCCCTGGTTGTTTCCTTTAAAGTGAACATATATGGGCTAGAAAAACAAGAATCATAAAACACTTTAGATTGGAAGCTCAGTCCATAATTACTCTAAATCAATTCCAGTCCTATTTATTTGTTTGTTTGTTGATTGCATTTCTATACTGCCCCATAGCCAAAGCTCTCTGGGCAGTTTACAGAAGTTAAAACATTAAATACAATATAAAAAGTTTAAAAGCCATTTACAGAAAAACACATAAAAGCACACAGACAATATACACAAACAACATATAACTAAAAACAACATTGAATTATCAGTCATAACTAAAGACATATCCAGGACCAATTAAAACTCATCACGTGCTGCCAAATGCCTGGGAAAAGAGATAGGTATTAACCTCGTGCCTAAAAGATAATAATGTTGGTGCCAAGTGGACCTCATCAGGGAGCTTGTTCCATAGGTGGGGGCCACCACTGAGAAGGCCCTCTCCCTCGTTGCTGCCTTCCAAGCTTCCGTTGGAGGAGGCAGTCGGAGGAGGGCCTTAGATGCTGAACGTTGTATTTACATTCATTCATTCATTCTCTTTCTATACCGTCCCATAGCTGAAGCAGTCTGGGTGGTTCACAAAAATTAAGAATCATTAAAATACATTATATAAAGTATATACTTTATAGCACAACAGCACTGTTACACCACAACAGCATTGTGGGGTTATATATGTACGTATGTGAGGCCAGCTGGTTTGATCTGGAATGGGTAGAACAATCCTCTCTTTCATGAGCCAAACACTTTAACCTTTCCTCTCTTCCAGGAACACCCATGGCACTGAAATTTGTACATAAGAAGAATACAGAATTGCAGGATTTCCTGAGCGAATACTGCATTGCACTGACTTTGGGGGCCCATCCCTGCATTGCCACTGCCCTTGGTATTGCCTTCCAGACTCCACAACACTACGTCTTTGCACAAGAGCTGGCCTTGGCCAGGGACCTCTTCTCTCTCATGGTGACGCAGGTAACAAGGCATGGACACGACACAATTATTTATTTAGATCAGTGGCACGGTGTAGCAACTGGCAGACCCTGGGTCAATTATGCCTTCCCATTGTTCTCAGCCCTCCATGGTGTTTTTTTTTTTTAACAGCTCCAAAAGTTTAGGTGGGGAAGAGAGATAGGAGAGTGCAAAGTTTCTTCACTCATATGTTCTTCTCCCTGTTTTTGGTGCCAAGGTCACTTGTAATAATAAAAGTGCCTCTGAGCATGTACAGAGCTCATCATTATTGCTAGCTTAACATTTTTAGACCCCACATTTCAAACATCTCTCAAGGAAAGTCTTATTTCTCAGCCCATTGCCTCTTCGGCACATCATCCCAATTCTCCAAGGATGTATAAATCCAATTCCTTTGTAAAGCAAATCTGAATTCTCAACCTACATAAATCATGGTCTTGGGTTTGAGAGTGCATTAAGCCTTGACTCTAGGACTACAACCCAATTAAAGACATTTTAATCAGTTAATCAGATGATTATTCTACTGATTATATTTGCATACGGCTACAATCAATATTTCTAAAGCAAGAAGTATACTTTCTTTGGTTTTTAGTTGATGTGCATGCACATGTTGAAGCAGGCATCATCCTAAACGAGGCATTCTTCCAGTGTGTGAGAGAAGGGAGACTGCCTCTTTGAAGGTGGTACTTACCATATGTAGTGTTTAGAAGTACCTTTTTTTTTTTAAAGATCTGCACAATTAATCAGAGAACCTTTTTAGTCAAAATATTTTTAATCAATTAATCTGATAAACCCTGCTTAAAGGGCTAGAAACCTTTTTTTTTTTTTTAATGAAAGCACACATTTCCTCACTGTCCTAGCTTCTGGGAGTGATAACAAATTCGTGCTTACATCAAGTGATAATAAGAGACACGAATACAAACAGTGCATATGCACTATTTTCCTCCTCGTCAGCTCCGTTTCAAGTTTCTTTTTGGAAAACTGCCTGAGACTGAATGCTTACAAAGACTGGAGCACATACTCTGGCTGGGTTTAGTTATCAGGACTGAATGGAAGTCAGTAATGCCAAGGGGATCGCGAACCCCCCCAAATATTACTACCATCACCATCATCACCATTATCATCATCATTTATTACATTTCTATACCACCTAACAGCCAAAGCTCTCTGGGCAATTTACAAAAGATTAAAACCATAAAATACAATATTTATTTATTTATTTATTCATTTCATTTCTATACCGCCCAATAGCTGAAGCTCTCTGGGCAGTTCACAGAAATTAAAACCAAACAGCACACAATAAAACAATTTAAAATATATAGAACATTAAAACCACAATATAACAATGCAACCACAATAAAACCTTGTAATATAAAGCATAATATAAAATCCATTTACATACAACAACAATTAAAAGCAATCAACAATAGGAATCCCAGGACTGGTTAAAACCTTATATGGTGTCAAATGCTTGGGAGTAGAGGAAAGTCTTAACCTGGCTTTGAATGGATGACCGTGCTGGCACCAAGCAGACCTCACTGAAGAGGGTGCCCCATAATCAGGGGCCACCACTGAGAAGGCCCTCTCCCTTGTTGCTATACTCCAAATCTCACTCAGAGGAAGAGGAGGGCCTCAGATGACAATTGTAGTGTATGGGTAAATTTATACTGGGCCCAAATGACCCTGTTTGAGGATGCCAGAGACCTGAGGAGTGAAGCTTGGTGTTCCAACTTCAGGGAGTCTGTGAGGTTGTACATGACTTTCAGATCTTCCGCTCTTTCTCCAGGTTGGTGTGCCTGAGCAACGGGTGAAGCGCTGTGCCCTCCAGCTTGCCAGTGCCCTGGAGTACATGGAGACCAAGGGGCTGGTTCATCGTGATGTCAAGCCAGAGAACGTGCTACTGTGCGATCCTGAGTGCCGGCGCATCAAGCTGACTGACTTTGGGCTGAGCTGCCCACGAGGCCAGGCTATTGAGGCCTTGCCTGAGAGCCTGCCCTACACGGCGCCTGAGTTGAGTGTCCTGGGCCCCAAAGCTCATTTGGAGGCCCAGCCCAGCCTTGACACATGGGCTCTGGGAGTGCTTCTCTTCTGTGTGCTAACTGGCTACTTTCCCTGGCTCACAGCTGTGCCCACCGATCAGTATTACCGCAGCTTTGTCTCCTGGCATCGCAGCCCCCACTTTGCCCCACGACCACCCCATTGGGGCCGCTTCACTCCCCAGGCATTGGAGATGTTGCAGGGGCTGCTGAAGCCCAATCCGGCTCACCGTAGCCCAGCCAAGGAGGTGATTAATTATATCAAGCTACCTTGGATGCTGCCGGAGTCCCAGAGCCATTCCCGGCCCAGCAGGGAACTTCTTGGCACCAGCCAGCGGTGCTAAGGAGTCATGTCAACTGTGTGGAAAAGAGAAAGGGTGGCACCAATCCCAAATCTCACTTTAGCCATTGAGGGACCAAAGATACCCATCACCAAACTAAGATATCTCATTGTTCCCAGGAACAAGGGGAAAACAGAGTCAAGCCACAGAAACAGAGAAAAGACTGCCAGCTTCAGAAAACAGAGCAAAATGCTAGCAGGACAAAATGACTCAGGGAACCTCTTCCTCGTGTGTGACATTGTCATTGTCTTAGGAGAATTGCTCTCAGTCCCATGTCCCAACTCTGGATCAGAGATTCACAAGACTTGATTTCAGTCTCTCCTTGGTCAGTAGCTGGCCATCTGATCCTTGAATAAAGCTTCATGGAAAGGAACCAAAAGGGAGTTACACAAGTAATAGGTCCCAAGGCCTTGGTATCTCCTCTCACCCACTCTGGATCAGACCAAATGGTGTTTACCTAAAATTGCTTCTGAATTAATAGGTTGGAAATTAGTAGCCTTGATTTTTGCAACAAGAATGGTCAGATTTACAAAAGAGGTTCTGTATTGTTGTGAACCATGGCATCCCACTGTTCAAGTCTGCCGGTGCTTGTCATGGCTTGGGCACTAATATGCAATTATGCTGTTCTTTGTCCAGAACCACCTTAGAATGTTTCGTGTCAAATCCCACTGCAGGATGGGAGAATGGAGGTAATAGGATCTGCAGTTTGATCTTGGACTGGCAAAGCTGCTAAGGGGTTTCAGGGGAAGATAAAGCTGATTTGGGGTCTGGAATCGATGTTGCTGTGAATCTGGCACTACCTGCCTAAGCACTTGTTTGTATGCTGCTGTAATACTCATCTTGTACATTTGTAAAATAAATGGATTAAATTACAAAGGCACTATATATCGTCAGTACTCTCTTTTCCAAAGCAAACAGATCTTTTAATGGTTGACTGGTACTTCCTCCTGCTTGGGGAATGGAGAGGGGAAAATTGATAACCAGAGTTGTGGTGGCTAAGTGTGAATCATTACTTAAAGTTCAGCTGCTCCATTCTGGCATCCTGCCTACAGCCAGGTTGCTGTTTTCATCATCCTTCCTTTAGCCATCTGTCTTCTGAGCCCTTGTCCCATCCAGTTTCCTGACCCCACAAGCCTCTCCTCCTAATTTCACACAGTCCCTCCTCTCTAGATCCTGGGCATCTCTACACCAGCCTAAAATCCTGCATTTAAAATGGTGCTTTCTGCTTCCGTTTTAAATGCAGGATCACAATGACTCCCTTTTTCACCCTCTTCCTTTCCCCCCTCCCCTTTCCCCCTCCTTCTCCCCATATCTGAGTCTTCCATATCTTTCATTGATCCTGCTCCTCTTCTTGCCGCTTTTCCTCTTTTCATGGATGGAACTCAAGCGGAACACCACAGGGACATCTGTTATCTATTTAAAAATGGAACAAAGGGCATTTAGTGCAGGAGATGCCTTGGAGGTTCACGGCATCATGTAAAGAGCCCACAAACTTCTGTGAAGGAGCAATCTCAATTTCAGGCTAAAAGCTCCATCTGAGATCTTTTCTCCAAGCCTTTTCCACTTCTCTTTCCATCAAGTCCCTGCTTCTCAGGTTCTGTCCACACATGCAGAAGAGTGAGGCAGTAGAATGCTGTGATGGTAGATTAGACTGTACTACTTCAAGTTTCAGATGCGGGATCGTATTTTTCTAATGTTCTCCTGTATTAAGAACTCCCTACAAACATTGAACCAGCCAGGGCTAGAACCTTTCTCCTCTAACATGGTAGTTTCCATTTAAAGACAGATGTTTACATGGGGTATCTTTCAAATGTGGTACCCCTCACATGAAGTCTGACATACTACAGTCCATCCCACCATCTCTGCATCCTACACCTTCATTCTGCTGCACATACAGACCCAGCCATAGGGCTTTCTCCTCCAGCTGTCCTGTATCCTTGACTCTCTTTCCATTTAGCTTCCCAGCTCTCTGCTCCTCTGGAGTCAGAGACAAATGGCCACCATTACATTTGGCAGCCATTTTGAGAACATCATATCCCAGAAGAAATACAGCAATCAGTTTGAACCTCCCACCCAAAGGCAGAACCAGGCCATGCCAAACTGTGCATGCTCACATACCCTACACAATCCAGACCTTAGCATGCCACAAGCAGTGAAGATGCCTGTTGCCCAAAGATGCCTGTGTAGACCAACCACTGCAGATGACGCAAGCAAGGGAGTTGAGGCCTATTTTGCAAATGGAGGGCAAACATTAGAAGGAAAGAAGGCATTTTAAAACAGACAAAGCTTGCTGGAAGGTTGTTGCTGTTTTCATTCAAGAAGGTGTAATAAGTCTGTGATGACAGTTATCTTCTAAAAATGTGGCGGGAGCATGTGTGTGAAGCTAGTAATCACCCCATCCCCACTCGTCACAAATTCCCCTATAATTGCACCCATGATAACCAATGCCAATCCCTAGGTAGGATGAACCCATGGGAGCCAATATGGCTGTCCTTATAAGGAGTGCTTACGCAACATGGAGGGGACGAGACACTTTCTCTGTACCCTGAAAATTTTCTCATTTCTCAAGTCGTGTCCAGCATGAGACTCCTTAAGCTACAAGACACCAACATCCAAGAGCAGCTGTAACCGGAAACGATTAACAAGCAGCCAATTTTGCTTGGCTCCTGCAACCTCTCACGCAGCTACTAAATATAAACCAGCGCTGAAGATGGCCACAGCAGGTGGGTGGAAGAAAAATACTCTCCTCCCTTCCTGTGCTTCCTCCTTTTTGATTCTCTTGAGAGAGCTCATGTTTGAGACCCCAAGGCTTTAAGGGGGATTATGTTCAGGACTTGTGTGAATTTTTACACATCCAGGACTGATCCATGCAAGCACAGAGTTTGGTACCTGACATTGAACTGTACATCCTGATTAATAACATAATCATTCAAATACATGGACACAAGTTTCTAGCCCATATGGGTAGAGGAATGAGACTGAATATACACCAGTAGTGCAGGGAGAAATCTCAGTAGTCAGAGAGGAGCTGAACAGCATCGCTGTGGTCAGAGGATAGGGCTTGCTGCACAGTTCCTAATCATTCATTCCTACTAGCTAGTGGTTGCAACATAAGATCGTGCATGCAAATGTGTTTAGTTTGCTTAATGGATCAGGCTGTTGTGTTTTACTCTCCCTAATGGAGAATTTAGATTATTATTCTTTAATGCATAGTATACACAGCTTAGGCTATAGTGAAGGGACATTCGCAGAAGTATGCTCTTCACTACATGAGAAAATATGGTAAAGGGAGACTATTTGAATTGGCCTTAAACATCTTTTACAAGTATAAGGCCATTTTATTTGACTTGTCATGGCTAAGTGTTTAGTATTTCTGGTACTAGCAAACTGCAGTGATTAATTTCAGGGGTGGGGGAGTAAAGGAATATATTTGGGGACATTGTTAAGATGGGGGTTAAATCTATCCTCAAAAGCCAAGTGTGTGGAGCAGAAGACTGAATCCCCAAAAGTTTTGCCAAATACAGTCCAATTACTTTCCCTCATCAAATTTGGGGCGGAGGGCAGGGGACCAAGAACCAAGCATGCCACTATCTACCTTGCTCTGAGGTCTGTTTCTTGGCCACACTAGAGCACTACAAAGAGATGGAATCAGAGAACTGGCTGTAATGCCTATGTTGAGATTATTACACATCTGTATACTGGTGAACTTAATTGGTTATTTTTGTTAGTATTGTTAGGCTTCACATAGTGACACTACAGATGGTAGTAGCAACAGCAATTAACAGCCAATTTTGTTGCTGCATACATTTAAATTAAAGGGTGTGCAAATAAATCGTGACTACCACTCAGGGATTTCACTTACGGGTCAAAACCCATGGTGGGGAAAGTAATGACTTTGTCTGATTTCTTTTCTAGTGCTCAGTGCCACTAGCTCTCCTTCAGAGGTCCTAAAAGATATTCTTGGCTAACTCTAGCTGGTAACTTCTAGAGGGAAGAGTGACATGTGGGAGTAATTAAACTGTTATCCCCAGCAATGAATTACTGGAGCTGGCAGGGCTTTGAGAGCTATATTCAAACCATAGGAAACTAAGAAAAGTTGACCCCCCTGGCTGATTGTAAATGGGCATCAGTAGCTTTTCTGTCTCCTGTACCATTAAGGTTCCCCTCTTCTGCACCTAACACTGAGCTCAGCTTTAATTAAAAATGGAATAACATATGCACTGATTAGTTGTTTTAGGAAAAGTCGCATCCTTATGACACCAGTTGTTAGACTATTGGTCTTCAACTCATGGGTCACGTCTCAACCTGTTGGGTCACAGAACTAACATCACCACCATTTTCTTTTTAGTTTGTTTTTTAGGGGGGAAAGACAGAGCAAAGGTAACCAAATGCTAAGGAGGACATGCCTCCTGTAACTTTAATAGTTATGCAGACGAGGAAATTTCAGAAGGTAGTCAGAAGGCATTGCATGCCAAGCTGCTGTTATGTACCAACATTTCTTCTTTTGCACAACCATTTATTTATTTTATATTTTTATTTATACATACATATGTAGATACATAAGCACAGCTTTTGAGGACACACACGGGGCCCTCAAAGCAGTTCACAATAAAAATAAAACCATAATCAATTAAAATTAAAATAAATTAAAACAAGCAATGTTAGTAAAAAGAGCAACACCATAAATCGATCAACTCAGGGGATCAGACTTTATTAAAAACTTCCCTAAAAGGACAGTTTTTGCCATCTTTCTGAAGGCTGGCAGGAAAGGGATCAAATGGGCTACCCAGAGAAGCAAGTAGTAGATTCTAAGTGCCGCCACTGAGAGAGTCTTGTCTCTATTAAAAAGTAAAGGAACTCTGTTTTCTTTGGCATTTGGTCAATCTAGAGACAAAAGCAGGAAAACACAGAAGGACATTTAAAAATTGACAGGGGCAAGTGGAAGGGGAGTTGTATTGCTTGTCACTAGTGATGTCAAACATTACCAATAGGTTCCTATGATGCTAACATAACCACACTGCACACAGCATTCAGTCTGTCACAACCAATATGATCTTGGAGCAAGGGAAATCACATTTTCCAAGTGATGCAATATAGTAGCTTGAGCACTCGGGGAAATGTGATTTCTTTACAACAGAAGTGCTGTCCTGAGCAATTACATCTAGATTTCCTGCAACAAATGAGCAACAACTGCATATTAATTGGAAATTATATGCATCATGCAGAAAAGCCCCAGTCAGTTTTAAAACAGACTGATCACCTTTTGAACCCCTGCTAAGTTTGCTTTGGTTCAACCCCCAGGCTAGGGAGCAATTTTGAGAATGATGGGTTTGCAGAGTAGATACCAGGATGTTTGTAAAAATAAAGTCTTTTGATTGTGCAGCCCATGGTTTGCAAGGCTGATTTTAACTGGCATGCAGAGAAGCAGACTTGCAAAATGCTTGCTTTGATCTAGCAAGCCATGTCTTTGAAAGCATAGCTGTTCCTAGGAAAATTTAATGAACAGCCCTATTGTAAAATAGTTAGTGAATAAAGAGAACAAATGGAATTTTAAAGAGGGAGGAAGATCAGTTTTAAAATCTCAGAGAATTGGCAAGTCTATCTCATTGCATGCCATACATAACAAATCATAATTCCTAACACCTAAACACATAAACCTGGTTCACATAACATGACAACTCAGAGTATATATTGAGTATGGGTTGCCTTTGAATTGTGGGTTGTTGTTGAATCATGGGTTGCTAGTTGTTAACCATGAAAAACCCAGAGTTGACAACCCAACAACAAACCATGGGTTGTTAGTAGTTAACAAACCATGGTTGTTAGTGTGTCTGGGTTCAAACAACAGAACAACCAATGATGCAACAACAACCCACGATTCAATTACAACCCATACTCAGCTCTTATTCTGGGTTGTCATGTTGTGTGAACTGGATCATAGAGAGGCATCGATTCATATATTCAGTGCTGCTGAGGATAGGAGCACTGCCCATGATGAGGGCAGGAAGGTGGGGTTGATCAGATAGCTTACCTTGAAACTGAGGTGGGACAGCTCTGTAGATTATCAGGGCTGAATAGCTGATCATGAACAGCCAGGGAGAGGGACCTGTGACAAAGAGATTGCGTGCTTGCACACTGGTAAGGGGGTGTCCATGTTTTGGCATTAAAAGATAACAATTTTGTTGGCGAGTACTGAATGTGCTTCGCTGCCTGTCAGTCTTCTTGACCTTTGGGCAGGGGGTGGGAAGTTCTAATCTTCTGCCTCTTTAAAATGTCCCTTGGAAACTGATAGTTCTGGTGTGAAAATCCGAAGAGTGATGAAAACATGGCCATGGTGATGATCTGAGAGTGGGCACGATTGCAAAAGCGTGTTCCTGGAAGGACCTACTTTTTACATAGGCCAGTCCCTCTTCTTCCACACAATAGTCTAACCCCACAATGGCCAGCTACCTAAGCTGGGCAATGGGCACATGGGGAATAACAGCTTAGAGTCTGGTTGTGATGTTGCTGGAATACAGGGGAGGAGGATGTGAGGGCAGAAGTGCCCTGACTCCCCTTTCCAACCAATTTCAGCAAGGGCAGAAATGTCTCCTCATAGCCCTGCCCTCTAACTCCAAGCCTGGTGGCTGTTGTCTGTGCTCACTGCAGGGTCACGATGCCAGTCCATTGACTAGTTAAATATTTCCAGCTGACCGACCAAATGATTATTATTTGACCATTGGTCAAATATTGTCAACATATTCCATGAAGCCACGATGAATGATGTGTCAGTGGCACCCTTCCATTTTTATTGCATCATAGGTTCATCTGATAGCTGTGACAGGAGTCAGGGTGTCTTGGTCTCCAAATCTCTGGGAGTCAGGGTCATGATCACACATACACCTCCTCACATATTTAGGAGCAGGCATCTCATGCAACACACCTCTCTCAGAGCTTCTGCCTCTGCCCTCTCTTCCCAGATTCTCCTACAGGCCAGCACATGGTATTATCAAAACAGGAACAGGGAAGCACAGTTCAGGAGGTATCATGAAGCAAGCACATAGTCTAGTGCAGGCTGCCAGCTAGCCAGGATTTTATTGGCCTGACTAGAATTTCCCCCTCTTGACTGGATGCCAGAATTGGAGAATGCAGCCAGAAAACCCTCCTCTAGCCAATCTGTTTTTGCTATTAATGTGCAGGTGTGCAGTGTCAAGGGGCCGCGGTGGCTTAGTGGTTAAGATGCTGAACTGCAGACTGGAAGGTCGGCAGGACAGCAGTTCGAGACCCGAGTGCTGCGTGATGGAGTGAGCTCCCGTCTTCATTCCCAGCTTCTGCCAACCTAGCAGTTCGAAAGCAAGAAATTGCAAGTAGATAAATAGGTACCGCCTCGGCGGGAAAGGTAACAGCATTCCGTGCACCTCGGTGTAAAGTCATGCCGGCCACATGACCACGGAAGCGTCTTCGGACAGTGCTGGCTCTTCGGCTTAGAAACGGGGATGAGCACCACACCCTAGAGTCAGACACGACTGGTTGGGGACACCTTTACCTTTGTGCAGTGTCATGGACACACTTGCACACTAAGGCATCACATGGAACGGTCAGTGCATTTGTACTGTAGCACAGGTGTGTGCTGTGAAACAAATGTGTAAGTACTATGCTGCTTCATACAGCTTCACTCCTTAATAAGAGGACCACAGAAGTTGCTGCGTATAATATTACTGGATATATCTTGTATGGGCTTCTCCACACCATGCTTTTACTCCTGCATCTTACCAGGGCTTCTGCTTCCAGATTCTTTGTGGGATTAAGATTGGCTCCTTACACAGGCTGGCACAGGCTTTTTTCCCGGGACTTGTCTGCAAGTTCTACACGTTTCATTATGCAGCTGCTCACTGGCACTGTGATATAGCCGAACTGTGCAATTTCACACTGCCATTAAAATGGAATGACATTTATTACCGCATTATCCCCAATCTTTTAAAGGCCAAGATAAAGGTCAGAAAGCACAGGAGATGCCCTGGAGGTTCACGACATCATGTAAAGAACCCGCAAACCTCCATGAGCAACTAATCACAACCGTGCAATAAAAGCCTTGTGTAGAAATGCTCAAAGCATGTTTATGTTGGTCTCCCAAATGCCAAACAAATGAGCCAGCCAGTGGTAGAGCCTGGAGATCTCTCCCACAATTGAATGTCACCATCTCTCTCAGGCAGAAATACTGACACTAGGCAGGCACACTAAGGTGAGGACACAGGACAACAGATCCCAGCCCCCACACAGGTAGGAAAGCACTCCCTTGACAAAGGACAGACACTGCACGTGCTCAGGGATATTTTACCCTTCATTCACTTATAGATTTTTCTCCTTGAGGGAAAGAATGTTGCCTCTGTTATTGTTCTAGTAAACTGAAGCTTTCAGTATTTGATGATTAACCAGTATCTGACTGGTCAGATGACTGGTCAAATGCCAACCATAGCTCAGAGCAGAGGATGATGGAATAGAAGAGGAAGCCAAGATCCTTCTACCCTCACTGAAGCTGCTGGAAAAGAAAGCTAAGGTTCTTCTGCCCCAACTCTCCATCCTCTCCTGTACTCCAACCCTGGTGAGGCACTGGCATGGCATGGCATGGCATGGCAATGTGCTGTAGTTACCAGACCAGACAAAACCATATTGTGGACCTGATGCTGCTCACAGGCTGCCATTTGGCTGTTCCTGAAACACTATAGCATTGAACATTAATAGCAAGGAAAGACTGTGAGGAAATTGCCCACAATCTTGATTAAAAGCTAAATTGAGGGTGCTTTGCCAACTGTACTTACCAACGTTAATGGAGACCCTTCTGTCTCGATATGAGGATCTGCCACAACAAAGAGGATTAGGTAAAGAAGTGGGTGAGGGAACAAAAATTGTTCTTATACCTCATCCTTATGAACACCAGCTCAGCTGAGGGGCATGTGACCAAGGAATGAGCTAAAAGGCTTAAAGCCACAATACTGGATTCTTGAACAGTTGTACATCTGGAGATAAGGCTGCTCTGGACACTGGGCAAGACAGCTAATCCCTGTAATGCTGAAAACAGTGCCTGGCCTTGCTAGGATACTGTGTCAATGACATCACAATGTGGGGGGGGGAGGCATTACTGAGAGGATGACATCACAATGTAGACCCATGTCGAAATGGATGGCATCACAAAGTGCAGGCACATGGTTGCCTTATCTGCCTTTAAGACTGTAACATTTTTCTGTGTGCAAAGTGTGCCAAAGGTCCTATCTGAATACCCGATGTCTTGCAATCTTAGCAGCAATTAGTCTGTATGAGCCAGCTCTGCAGCTGACGCAAAGAGCTTTACAGAGGACATATTAGATTTGAAATCCTCTCCACAAAACCTCCACACATTATCACTAATTTTCCAATACAGGATTGTTCTTGGCTCGGCATGAACTTGAGCTCATGTATCCTAGTGCGTCAGAGG
Source organism: Heloderma suspectum (assembly GCF_057233095.1). NCBI lineage: Eukaryota > Metazoa > Chordata > Lepidosauria > Squamata > Helodermatidae > Heloderma > Heloderma suspectum. The sequence continues at coordinate 85,369,468 of NC_139463.1, read as the reverse complement.
CCCAAGAGAGTCTCTAACAATACTACTCTAGAATTTGCAAGAAGTCGTATGGAGAACCATTACAGCTCCCCCATTCCCACCAGGCCCCCCAGAGCAGAATTTGAGGAAAGCCTTAAGCCCAGAACCTACTATTGAAGCCAGGGCTTAGCCCTTGAACATATCATCCTGTAATAAAGACAAGACAGCCTCAGAGTTATTGAAAAGACATCACTGTTAAAAGAACCACACCACACATTCCCACACTCCTGGAGTGAGGCCACAAAGCTTCCAGGAAATCTTGAGCTGCAACATCTCTTTTTTTTTCCTTTGAATTTTTTAAATTATGACTGCTACTCTACCCCTGCTCCATTGTGTTCTGGTTATTCTCAGCCGCTTTACAAGGACCCTACCCTTTCGTAATTTACAGAAGACTGGCTGCCCCTCCAAGAACTGGACACTAACCAGAAGTAAATAAGCACAAAACTGAAGGGCTGAGGGCAGAGCTGGTGTCAGCACCTAGCATTCTTAGGTAGTTGCTGGGACCCCAGCTCCCCAGCAAGGTCCATCACTAATGTGTACACTCAGCCCTGCATTAAACTTTTTCTGGTGCTGTAATCAGAGGCAGGTGGCCGAGTCTTGCTCCCATTTTAATTATCCGCAGTGTCCCAGGGTACCACTGCACTGACAGCATTGTGGGAACTTAAAATGTTGCTTAGACCCAGAGGCTCAGTGCTGCTTGGAAACTCTGTGGTTTCCCGCTCAATAATATTATTCTTCAGAGAGAAACGACAGGGTTTGCTGGGCTAGAGCAGCCACCTTCTCTCCTACCAGGGAGAGGAAAGCCTTCCCTGCCCCACGAGTGAGTGTCTATGTGTGAGAGAGACAGAGGACATCTCTACACCAGCCTAAAATCCTGCATTTAAAACAGGAGTTTCTGCTTCTGTTTTAAATGCAGGATCACGACGAGTCCCTTTTTCACCTGCTTCCTCCCCCGCTCCTTCTCCCCATATCTGAGTCTTCCATTACCTTTCATTGATCTGGCTCCTCTTTTTGCCGCTTTTCCTCTTTTCACGGGGGTGGGGGGGTGGGGGGGAACTCAAGCAGCAGAACACAATGAGGTAATTTGATAGCACATTGGGCTTCTTCCTACAGAGCTTTTCTCCTGAGATTGAGATTGCTCCTTTGCAGAAGTTTGTGGGCTCTTTACATGACGTCGTGACCCTCCAGGGCATCTCCTGCACTAAACGCCCTTTGTTCCGCTTTTAAATAGATTGCAGATCTGGAGGGACACAGCGTCATGTAAAGAGCCCGCAAACATCCATGAAGAAGCAATCTCAATCGCAGGATAAAAGCTCGGAGTGAAGAAAGGCAGAGAGTGTGGGGAGGCTGTGCGTGTTGGTTTATTTTTATATGCGGAGGCTTTATTATTTGATTTCTACCCTGCTTTTCTACTAAGAAAAATGGTACTCAAGGTGTTTCAATCATAAATAAAACTTGATTAAAACAATAATTTTAATCTCTAACCTCACCCCCATCCAAGCTGCATGAGTGTGTGCAGCCAGTGACTGCCCACCCCAAACCGTATAAGTTTCCCCACTCCCTGCAACAGGGGATAAGCTCTTCTTTCTTAAGTTTTTTCTTTTCTTTTTTCATATGTGTATATTTTAACTGGAAGCTGCCCTGAGCTTTAGGGATAGGGCCAGATAATATAAAATAATGACAATTGTTTACCTCAAAGCATGTGCAGAGTGCATTCATTACTGAGAAACTTCAACAAGCCTTCCCCATTCATCTGGGACTAGCAGGCAGGGTGTCTTTGTGTGGCTTTCAAGAAAATGTTGAGCCCTCACACCTCTGGTTTTAGAAACTAACCACTGGGTGCCTCTATAAAATCCAGAGGTTATGCCTCTAGCAGAGTGCAGATGCAACCACCAACACAGAGATCTGTAAGCTCTGTATCCATTTGAAACTTTGTTTTTCATCTTCACCCGTCTTGTGCAAGTTCTCTTTTAGACATCATAAAGGTGGAAATGCAAAAAGCGAAACAGTATTTTTATGCTTGGTTTTGCTTACCACACGCTCCTGGGCTAATGTGGCCTTCAGCACTGAACAATCTATCCACTAGATAGTGTTTTGGGAACCCAGGGAGTATGTATAATGTGGTCTGACAGCACATGGTTTTCTTGCACAGTTGAACCTAAGCAGGTGTTAGACTGGTCAGTGTGTGCAAGGCCCATGTAAGCCACTCCTAACTTCCAGAAAGGAAGCAAGGCTGCTGCAGGTCACAATTGATATGCATTCTGGCAGATGGCAATCCCATCTATGTCCCCTCCAGCTTTGCAGTGGATTGACTTACTACACCCTGTGCCCACAAAGCACTTCTAATTCTGTTCCTGGCACCAGTCCAAAAATTCCCCCCTCTCTGATTTACATCCCTGGGTCTGTCCAGAGCGGGTGCAACTAGTGTTGGCAGTCCTCGAACATCACACACTAAATCATATGCCAAAGCTAAAATCTGCCAGGTCTTCTTCAATGACGTCCTTCGCCACACCTTCTCCCCTGCCCCAAATCATACTGGCCAAAGCAGAACTGAAATACCACATGCCACCCATCTACCCCACTTTGGCAGGGAGATATCTGATTTTAAAGCTGGTTTCCTAGCCTTGCCACTGCACAAGAGATTGCAGAAAGTTTCAAATTCTTTCAGGTTTTTTGGACATTCAGGTAAGCTGTCCTGGAGCTGAGATTGCTTGATCAGAAGATGTCCTGTAGAAGGACATTTAAGGTCATTTGTGAGCTAATTCAAATGAGCCATGCAGATCCCGAGTTACTTGCAAGCCTTCTGCTTCGCTGCAAACAGATTAATGACAGTTTTTCCAAAACCTGAGCTGTTCTACATTTTATCTTCAATTCAGATCATTTGACAGCTAGTTAAGCAAAACATGCCTAGGTTAGACTTTACAGAGTGGAATAATAAAAATGAACAACCCAATCCTATAGAGTGGATTTAGGTGTCCCATTGAAACTGACGGGTTTAGGCGTGCCAAACTTGCACAAGATCAATCTGTAAAATTCAGCCTGAAAGCACAGCAGTAGGAGTCTTCTTTAGGATTAATAAATATAGCAAGATGCAAAAAGGAGGAAAAAATCATAAGGCATTCTCTCTCCCCCTCTCTTTGCCAGAAGAGTGGGCACATCTTTTATTCTTAATAATTGCCACCCCCTTCCTCTTTGACTCATAAGTGAAGAATCTCTACCTGTCATATAAACATGTATAGAAAGAATAAGAAAACTCTGTTTTTTGTAAACCTAGTACATCAAGCTTCAACCCAACTTGAGCCACCTGGGCAGTGTGGATAAAAGGGCAGCTAAAGTGTGTTAAGGGCTATCTAACCTCTCCCAGGTGATCTGCACTGAAACAGACAGATCTGTTTTTCTAGTAGGAAGGAGAAAAGGACGCCTGACTCTCCTGGGCTATCTGCAACTGATGTTGTGATTCCCAGGCGGGCAGTTCAGGAGAGCAGCCAAAGGACTGTTGTGTAACAGCAAATGTGTTTGTGTAATCTCTCATCAACAGTGCTGGGAATCTGCTCTCACACCTCAATTCTATGGCATGTTGGACCCACTCCAACAGGCTAGGAGCTCAGGCTGGCCCCCAAGATGCCATTCAACTGCTGGGACAACTCAACAGGCCATCCAGGTCCTCTTCACCCTGCCCTGCAGCAAATAAACATTGGGATTGTTTTGTCAGGGCTCCTCGGAGCAGAAGCAGGAGACTGTTGACCCCTGTTGGCAGGAATGAATGCAAAGTCAACATATCAGAAGGGATCAGAAAGGCCATTTAGTCCAATCTCCCTGTCCAAATGTAGCACCTTCTATCCAGTGACATCTCACAGATGTCATCCATACAATAGCACGCCACGAACAAGGATAGCAAAGAGCTTGAAATAATGCATGCAAATGAACGTCTTTTGTTTCAGCTGAAAGCAAATCTGTATGTATGATACTTCATCCTCAACTTAAAGCTTCACTCCTTGCACTAAAGGTTCCCAGCAGTACACTTCTCTCTTCCCAGCTCAGTTGTTCCTCTATTTGGCTATTTAAATAATTTTGGTTGATCAGCTGCATGTCCATTAGTCACCTAATAAGAAAAGCCTGCCTCCACCCCAACACCCATATCTTAGTAACATTCAGGCTAGACTACTGCAAAGTCCTCTACATGGAGCTCCTTCTGAAAGAAAAAAAACAACCCCATTTAGAAGCTACACCTAATCCACAATGTGGCAGCAAGGATGTTAACTGTGGCAGGCTGTATAGAACATATTACTGCAATGTTGTGCCAACTCCAATGGCTTCTTGTTAGTTAGTTTCCAGTCCCAATACAAAGTGTTAGTTTTGACTTTTAAAGCCCAGAACAGTACCTTGGATAGTTCCTTTAGAGTTCTGACCGATTCTGGCTGAAACCTGGAATGGATTCATTGCCCCACTGACATAGGACCACCAGCTTCTACTGGGAATCTTGTCTGGATCTTTCATTTATGCAGTTTAGATTGCAAGTTCTGTGCTGTTTCAGAGGGCTTTGGGGACAATATGTAATTAGTTGCTCCTATGCCTTACCTGGTTCTTGTGCTAAATGCCGCTGTTGGTTTTTCCTGTATTGCAGTTTCTATTCTTTTAAACTATGTTTACATTGCTATTAATCTAACTTGTGGATCCTGATGGAGGGAAAGGCAGGCCATACATCTCTTACATAAACAGAGAAATAAATTACATTGAAAAACATTTGCATACTACCAAAAGCTCAATAATAGGTGATTTTCTGAGACACAGAAGGAAATAGGAGACAGCTTATGAATGGAACAGATGAGGAATGGAACAGGCCAAGCAATACATGTTATTGGGCAAACTTGCTTTAGGAGGGAACAAGCTTGTGAGGTGCAACAATCTCTTCGGCATGTGAAACAGAAAAGTTGGTCATTCCCAACTATGTAGCCTACAGAAAGAGCCAAGATTATAATTACAAATAACGGTACTATCAATAAACAGACTAACTTCATTTTAAACACCCCGAGACTCCATTGCCCACTTAACACTTACAGACTTTGTAATGAGCCAAGAAGCTGCAATCGCATTTTACCTAATTGTCCTTTATATTCAGCAAGAGAGGGAGCGCTCAGGCTCACTTCTAGTTCTGGTGGAATTAATAAACAAGACTTAGTGCTGCCCCCAGGTGGATAGAGGATATCTATGTTCCACTCCTTTCCACGCTGGTCAGATCACATCTGGAGTACTCTGTCCAGTTTTGAGTGCCATAATTTTAAAAGGGCATTGACAAACTAGAGCATGTTCAGAGGAGGGTAGTTGGGATAGGGAAGGGTCTGGAAAACAAATACTATGAGGAATAAAGGAAAGATCTGGGTATGTTTTGCCTGGAGATGAGAAGATTAAGGGGAGACATGATAGCAGTCCTATGCCTAGTGCCTGTGTACCACTCAGAGCAGGTCACAACAATTAAAAACCATAGTACAATATAAAACAGTACTTTCAGTATTTATTTAATTTTATTATTAACATGTATATACCACCTTATTGGCTAAAAAGCCATCAAGACAGCGTACAACACTGTAAAACAATAAAACCTTAAAATAAGGAAAAATAAGAAAAAATAAGAACATTAAAAGCAGTAGAAATGTTTAAACATTAAAACTAGCATTAAAACTACACATTCTAAAAGGATAAATTGAAATGATACATTTTACACCCTTTCTAAAGGCCAAGAGACTGGGGCCCAATCGTAATTCTTGAGGAAGCACTTTCTGTAGTTTGGAGTAAACACAAGAGAAACACCCCTTTCACACTTGCCTAACAAATGGTCCTCTGTGGCTAATGGCATGCTCAAAAGGGCCTCTCTTGCAGATCTTAATACTCAAGCAAGTTCATAGCGAAACAGATGGTTCCTTAAATAGCCAGGTCCTCAGCCATTTTGGGTTTTAAAAGTTAAAAGCAACACCTTAAGTTATGCCTGGAAAGCAACTGGCAACCAGTGCAGGTGTTTTTGGACAGGTGTAATACGATCCCAATTCCATGCACTGGTTAGCAGCCTAGCTGCAGCATTTTGCAGCAATTCAATACAGTCAAAATACAGAGGAAGGAACCATAGAGAAAACCTTTAAACAAACCTTTAGCAGCCTGCCAAAATAGAAACGTCTTCACCAACTAGCAAAAGACGCCCAAAGAGGAGGCTCAAGAGGTGAGCTCAAACACCTAAAAGGCTGTCATGCAGGAGATGGAAGCAGACTTTTTCTCTGATGCTTCAGAGGACAGGACTAGAATTAATAGGCAGAAATGGCAAGGAAGCAGATTCTAGCTAAACATTAGGAGAAACTTCCTAAGAGCAAGAAATGTTTAACAGTAGACATACGGCCTTGGAAGACAGTGGGCTCTCCACCATCGGAGGTATTTAAGCAGAGATTGGACCGCCATCTGTCAGAGATGCTGCAGCTGCAAGATTCATGCATTGAGCAAGGAGTTGGAGTTCATGACCTCCGAGGTCCCTTCCAACTCTAAAATTCTCTTATTCTATTTTCCTATATAAAGAATAACAGTCCCTGTATCTTTTAATTTGGTGGTGGATTACAAGTTTCTTTCCTCTTGGGATATGCAAGCATGGTGTGGCAGTGGTACACTTACACAGTTCCAAAAACCCTTTAACAGCTGCAGACTTCATATGCTGTTATCTTTTCACATTGGTAGTTATTGTATTTCTGGGAACCCTTCAGGGTTGAATATAAATATATATCAAATAAATACATTTTAATTGGCTGGTTTTTAAATGTCATATTTTTAATGTTTTGATATTATAGTTGATAGAAAGGTTCTAATTTATTTTTAACAATTATGTAAGTTCTACCCATTTCTGCTTCTCTCATCACTCAGTTGTCTGTGGAAACGCCACTATCTGTTGAAATTCACATTTCTATACAGTAACACCTAAAATGTAAAATGGAACATGGTTGTTCTAAAATGGAACAACTGAGTGGTTCAAAATTGGGAAAGGAGTACAAGAAGGCTGCATATTGACACCCTGCTTATTTAACTTATATGCACAGTACATCATGAGAAACGCCGGGTTGGATGAATCACAGGTCGGAATTAAGATTGCCGGGAGAATTATCAACAACCTCCGATATGCAGACGATACCACCCTAATGGCAGAAAGCGAAGAGGATCTCAAGAGCCTCTTGTTGAGGGTGAAAGAGGAGAGTGCAAAAGCTGGTTTGAAACTCAACATTAAAAAAACGAAGATCATGGCATCTGGCCCCATCACTTCCTGGCATATAGAAGGGGAAGAAATGGAAGCAGTGACAGATTTTATTTTCTTGGGCGCCAAGATCACCGCAGACGGTGACTGTAGCCATGAAATTAAAAGACGCTTGCTCCTTGGGAGGAAAGCTATGGCAAACCTAGACAGCATAGTAAGAAGCAGAGACATCACCTTGCCGACAAAGGTCCGTCTAATCAAAGCTATGGTTTTCCCAGTAGTAATGTATGGCTGTGAGAGCTGGACTATAAGGAAGGCTGAGCGCCGAAGAATTGATGCTTTCGAACTGTGGTGCTGGAGAAGACTCTTACGAGTCCCCTGGACTGCAAGGAAGTCAAATCAGTCCATCCTAAAGGAAATCAACCCTGAGTGCTCATTGGAAGGACAGATACTGAAGCTGAAGCTCAAATATTTTGGCCACCTAATGCGAAGAGAAAACTCCCTGGAAAAGACCCTGATGCTGGGAAAGACTGAAGGCAAAAGGAGAAGGGGACGGCAGAGGATGAGATGGCTAGATAGCATCACGGATGCAATGAATATGAACTTGAGCACACTCCAGGAGAGAGCAGAGGACAGGAAGGCCTGGTGTGCTATGGTCCATGGGGTCATGAAGAGTCAGACATGACTGAATGACTGAACAACAACAACAACAAACACCTAAAATACAGGTACCTCTCACACTGAGATTTGCAAACCCTAATTACTACGTAATCTGATACTTTGGAAGGAGGGGTTCAAATAAATAAACTAATTTGTTTAAGTATTTCAACTATTTTATTATTTTACCTGCTACCATTAAAAATACATTACTGAGGTAGACAGGAATATGCCATTATAAGCTGTGATTGTTCACTAACAGCACGAACGTATACATGTCTAGTCAGAGCCAAGTCTCATAGAGTTCAATGGGGCTTACTCCCAGATAAATGGATATAGGATGGCCCCCTAAATGGAGTGATAGACACTCTTATCCTGCATACAGAGCGGGATAACAATGAATGAATAAACGATCTGTGTAGCGTCTGCTGTGCCTTCTGTTGTCACTGTAGCCCAGCACGGTGTTATCAGGCACACAATACTCTTTGTTGTAAGGCTCAAGAGGTTCAAATGTTGGCGCCCGACGTAACACCTTCCCTGTGACGTAATAGCACTCCCTCAAATCCTCACACTCAGCAACAATGGTTGCGGTGACGTCAATACGCAGCAACCACTACGTCAGGTAAGGGCAGAAACTCCCTTTTCCTTGGACTCTCCATCTCCAATTTAGCCTTTACCCAAGCTCTTCGTGGGCACGTGGTACGGCGGCCAAGATGGCGAGGGGGCGGATGCAAACTACAACTCCCAAGAAGCTCTGGGTGGCCAATGGCAGAGGCGCAGAGGGGTGGGGCCGCTGGGTGTCGCGGGCGGTTAGTGTGAGCGAGGTAAAGGTTGGGTGTCTCGCGCCACCGGCCGTTGGGAGGGTGGAGCGGGGGCCCCTCCCCCCACAGCTCCGCTGTACCCCTCCCATCAACCCTCCGTTGCGGCGAAGCGCGCGGTGAGGAAAAAAAAGGCTCAGGTGAGGAAAAAACAGAGAAAGAGAGGGGGAGAGGGGGGAAGGGTGACAAGACGTCGCGAGGCCGAACGACGACCAAGGGGGAGGGGCAGTGAACCTCGGTTCCTTAAAGGGGCAGGTCCATATTTAAAGGGGCATATCACGGGATTTTTTAATTATTTTTTTTTACCCTCCGATAAAAAATTCCCTTCTGAATCCTGGTGGGTGGAGAAACAGGGAAGGCGTTCTTTAATTAAAGGCGCGGTGGTTGGGCCTCACGGATCCCCCTTCCCGTAATAATGATAGAGAGAAGGAGAAAGCTGTAAACTGCACGTGTTCAGGAGAACTCTCGTCCTGTGTAACAGTTAAAAAGAGATCTAGGATGAGGCTCCGTTAGGACCAGGCTCAAATTCAGCCCTATACACTTCTAAGTCTTGCATTGAATTATAAGAGTTGTATGAGAGAAAAAGAGCCCTAACTCCCTTCATGGGACTACACGAGGCTGGAAAACATTTAAGGGATCAATCCTATGCATGTTTAGACAGAAAAAGAGGCCTACAGCTCCCAGCATGCCCCAGCCAGACATGCCTGGGTGGGGCATGCTGGGAGTTGTAGGCCTTTTTTTCTGTCTAAACATGCATAGGATTGAGCCCTAAATTATGGTGGGATCCATTAAAAAATTCACAGCTGACAGTGGGTTGCGGGGGGGAGGGAGAGGATTTGGCTCAGGGAAAGCACTGCTTCAGTTCCCATCACGTTCAGTTCTTTGAAACTGCATATCCTTTTGCCCCTTAAGGGATTGGTTGTGTGGGGGAAGCCAGGTGCTGGGTGAGGGCACATTGGCCTCAGAATCCTGCATCTTTCAAGGGCAATTTCTAATTTTATCTCTGTTTAAGTTCATTCATTCAAAACATTTTTATCCAGCTCTTCAGCCATGGTTCCAGGAGCGGGGAACAAAGATTGGAAATAACAGTCCTTGCCTGCAGTTGTACAATTTAAAAGACGCAACAAAAAAGGAAAGGGGATTGGGAAGAAGGAGGGAAAAAAGCAAATTTAGGTGTAGATTCTTAGTTGTAAAGTTTAGCAGGAGATGGAGCTAAACACAGGAGGACTGGTGCTTCTCCTTCCTCAGATGGCTTCAGCCATGGCAGGAGGGAGGAGGCTGTCACCTGGAGGTGAATCCTGGCATGATATAGGGCAGGGATGAGCAACTTGTGGCCCTTCAGATGTTTTGGTCTAGAACTCCAATCAGCCCCAGCCAGCATAGCCATTGGTGAGGCATGATGGGAGTTGTAGGCCAGGGACATCTGGAGAGCCACAAGTTGCCCACCTCTGATATAGGGAGCTCTACTGCTGCTTCCTCTCCCTCCTTCATGGAGCAGCTGTCCTCACTGCATAAAGGATCCTTCTTGGGGGAAGATATCAATCTTTGCCTATGCCAATTTCCTCTTAAGCCAGTTCCCCCTTCCCAGTTCTTTAACTGACAGAGGGACAGCCCATCTTTGGTTAAGAAAGGAGGATTGGGATCTGATCCAAATCCTACCCTCAGCCTGAAGTAATGCAACTGTCAAGCCAGGTGCTTCTCTTCAGTCATCCACATCCCACCTATAAGACCATAGGGAGAGCCATGCTGGATCAGACCAGAGGCCTATCTAGTCCACCATTCTGTTAACACAGTGGCCAGCCAGCTGCATGTGGGAAACCTACAAACAGGACATGAGTGCCATAGCACCCTCCTGCTCAGGTTCACCAGCAAATAGTGTACATAGGCATATTGCCTCTGAGGCTAGAAGTTGCATATAGCCCTCATGATTAGTAGCCATTAATTACCTTATCTTCTATGAATTTGTCTAATCCCCTTCTAAAGTAAACTTTCAAGGTGGCTGACAGCAAGTGAATAATGATGGAAAATGTCCACTCTCAGGCCTCAGATCATGGGAGGGAAACCATGGGCCTAAGGAGGTTCTCTGTGTAGCCCATGGAACTTCCTTGGATTCCTCCAGAGTCAGGCTTGCCTCCAACCCCCACCTCCTAGAGGAATCACTGCTGTTATCTCCAATCTGAGATAGGAGGTAACTGTTGGGATGTGGGTGGTGGGAGACTCGGCAGCCGACGGGAGGAGTGGCTGGTTTTCTCAGTGCTGGCTGAGTCTGTTCACACAATGCACACAATCCATATGGGGATGATGCACGTTGTGCACAGCCAAGAACTCAGCTGGCTCTGAGAGGAGTGGCTGCTTCTCCCAGGACCAGCCAAATCCCTTTCTCTTTGCGTCTCTCATCACAAATAAGGCAAAGTCGGTGGGATGGGACTTGCACATGTGACAGAAGAAAATCTACATGGGGGGGTGTTCTATTTTATCTTGCATCTCCTCAAAGATCTACTTTTCAGTGGCACAATTCAAACATTCAGTTGCAAGTCATAAAGTGACATGAGGTCCTGTATGTGCATGTGAGAATCACTGAATCGCCTGTTGTTTTCTTTAAATTGGTGGTACGTAGTGATTTTACCCTCTCATTTTGAGAGAAACGTCACTGATAAACAGTTTTTGTGAAGAGGTAACTCTTGGAGTTTGTGAGTTCATTCAATCGAATTTCCATGTGACGGTGAGAGGGTAAAGTCACTGCATGTAGATTTTACCACCGAAGAAACACATGGCTGAGAAGCTGTGTGAGGCTGAGGTCTGTGATGGTTATGACACTCTCTTTCTCTCTGCTTCCAACAGGTGAAATCTGAGGCCATGGTGGGAGCTCAGCAGCTAGAGATGCAGGCAGCGGCAGTGCCAGCGGCGGCCCCGGCAGGCGGCGGCCCCGGCGGCAGTAGCGGCGATCACCAGTATGAGTGCCTGGAATGTGGCAAGGTGTTCAAGTGGTCATCGCGGCTCATCCACCACCAGCGGACTCACACAGGCGAGCGCCCTTACAAGTGCTCAGAGTGCCCCAAGGCCTTCAAGGGGTCATCAGCTTTGCTGTATCACCAGCGCGGACACACGGGGGAGCGCCCATACAAGTGCGGCGAGTGCGGCAAGGCCTTCAAACGGTCGTCCTTGCTGCAGATTCACCAGAGCGTGCACACCGGCCTGCGTGCCTTCAAGTGTGCTCAGTGCGGCCTGGCCTTCAAGTGGTCTTCTCATTACCAGTATCACCTGCGCCAGCACACTGGCGAACGCCCCTACCCCTGCCCGGCGTGCGACAAGGCCTTCAAGAACTCCTCGAGCCTGCGGCGGCACCGCCACACACATACTGGCGAGCGTCCTTACGTCTGTCCCATCTGCGGCAAGGCCTTCACGCAGTCCACCAACCTGCGGCAGCACCAGCGGGTGCACACTGGTGAGAGGCCGTACCGCTGCCAGGACTGTGGCAAGGCCTTCACCCACTCCTCCAACCTGGCGCTGCACTGCCGATCAGCACACGCTGCCCACCCTGCGCACACCTGCGTGATTTGCGGCAAGGCCTTTGCGTCTGACACCTACCTGCAGCGGCACTTGGAGACTCATGCCGACGTCGCTCCTCCGGCACAGCTCTTCCTTGAGGAACCCACCACCACTGTAGAGATGCTGTTTCGGTGCAGCATCTGCCATCTGACCTTCCCCCTGCAGGAGCAGCTGCTGAGCCACCAGGAAGCACATTTGGCCCCGGCAGAGCCATTGCCACTGCCACCGCCAGTGCAGGAGGCCGCGGCATCCGTAGCATCCCCCACCCCCTCACTAGCTTGCTCAGTGTGTGGCAAGACTTTCAAGAGTGCGGCAGGTTTAGCACGGCATCAGCAGAGCCAGCACTCGTCCGATCGCACGTACACCTGCATGGTGTGCGAGCGCTCTTTCCCAGCGCTGGCCAGCCTCCTGGGCCACCAGCGTTCGCATCCCCCAGCTGAACAGCGGCTCGAGGAAGCTGAGGTGACGTGCCCAGCGCAGGCTGAGCCAGTGGCCACAGCCACAGTGACGCCGCCCCCACCCCCTGAACGCCCCTACGTGTGCGGAGAGTGTGGGAAGGCCTTCAAGGGCTCGTCCGGGCTGCGCTACCACCTGCGCGACCACACAGGTGAGCGTCCCTACGCTTGTAGCGAGTGTGGGAAGGCCTTCAAACGCTCGTCCCTGCTGCGCATCCACCAGCGGGTTCACACGGGGCTGCGTGCCTTCACCTGCCCCACTTGCGGGATGGCATTCAAGTGGGCCTCTCATTACCAGTACCATTTACGGCAGCACACCGGCGAGCGCCCGTACGCCTGCCAAGATTGCGGGAAAGCCTTCAAGAACACCTCGTGCCTTCGCCGGCACCAGCAGCTGCACACTGGTGAGCGCCCGTTTGCCTGCCAGACCTGTGGCAAGGCCTTCACCCAGACATCCAACCTCCGGCAGCATCAGCGGGTGCACACTGGCGAAAGGCCCTATTGCTGCCGGGACTGCGGCAAGGCCTTCACCCACTCCTCCAACCTGGCATTGCACAGGCGCACCCATTCGCGGGAACGCCCCTTTCAGTGCCCAGTTTGCTCCAAGGCCTTTGTCATGGCTTCGTACCTGCAGCGCCACTTACGCACCCACAGCAGCCCTGAGGCGGCCAGTCGCCCAGCCGCTGCCTCACCTGCTGCCACCCAAGAGGTGCAAATCATGCCCAACATGCAGGCCACTCTGAACGTGGAGTTAAGTGGCAGCCCAGCCCCCGCTGTTTCTTCCAACACCCAGACATTTCTGCTGGTGCAGACGGCACAGGGCTTGCAGCTTATCCCCAGCGTGCAACAGCAGCAGCCACCGCCACCCCCCCAAAGCTCACCCCCCAAGCTCATCCTGCTGCCCAGTCCCCAGGTGGTGTCTACTACGCCTACTGCTCCAACCAGTTTTACCCTGTTGCCAAGCACTCCCACCACCCCCAGCAAATCTGTGCCGCTCCGTCAAGGTAAGGGAAAGAAGCCTGTGCCACCGCTTCCCCCGCCACCGCCAGTGTCTGGCAGCCAGAATATCATCTTAATGCCCAGCGCCACTGGACCCAGCATGCAGCCCCTCCAGAATGTGCAGATCCAGAGGACAGCAGGGCTGCAGACTGGCGGGCAAAATGTTATTGTCCTCCAGAGCATGCCAGAACAACAAGGGGGCACGGTGCAGATCCAAACTGTGTCGGCTGCTCCATCAGCAGGCACCATCCAGATTCAAAGCTTGCCCCAGCAGCTCCACAGCCTTCCTGCTGCCCAGCAAGGCAGCACACTCCAAATCCAGACCCTGCCACCTTCTCAACAGCAGACTGGCACAATCCAGATCCAGGCCCTGCCACATTCTCAACAGGCTGGCATTGTGCAGATCCAAAGCCTGCCCCTACCCCAGAACGCTGTCCAAATCCAAAGTTTGCCCTCCTCCCAGACAGCAGGCAGTGTGCAGATCCAGAGCCTATCTGGTCATACCCCAACTGGCACGGTGCAGTTCCAAACTCTTCAACCTTCCCAGAAGCTGAACGCTGTGCAGTTCCAGGCTGTGCCATCATCCCAGCAGGTGGGGACCTTGCAGCTCCAACCTCTCCAGCCTTCCCAGCAAGTGGGGCCCCTTCAGATCCAGACCTTGCCATCGCCCCAGCAGGCCAGCCCTCTGCAGATCCAGAACCTGTCCCCTTCAAACCAGTCTGTGACCAGCGTTGAAATCCAGGGCCTTTCACCTTCTCAGCAGCTAGATGGCACCATTCAGATCCAGGGCCTGGTGTCTTCCCAGGAAGGGCAGCAGCTCCAACCTTCGGAAGAGATGGGCAGTGTCCAGCTTCAAACGCTGGGCCCACCTCAGGAGATCAGTGAGATGGGAACTGCTCTGTCTAGCTCCCATGAGCTCTCCGAGGTGGACCTCCAACAGGGACCCAGCTTGGAGGAAAGCCAGAACCTAATTGTGGTGCAGAATTCTCCAGGAGAGGAGCTTCTGGGGCCAGGGGGTGAGGTGGAGGGCCTCGAGGGGGTGCAAGACATGCACTTTGAGACTCTGCAGACAGAGGAAGGAGTTCAGAATGTGTTGGTGCTGAGGGGTGTAGGGGGGGAGCAGACCCGGCTGTGCGTTCAGGAGGTGGAGAACATCCAGACGGTGCAGGAACTGCCCGGCCTCCAGCTGCAGGGTCCGGAGGGTAGTTCAGGAACTGGGCAGAACCTCTTGATCATCCGCAGTGCCCAGGGAGAACAGACCCTCCAAGTGCTGGAGAGTGTGCCGACGCTGCAAGTGAGCAGCCCAGACAGCACTCAACCTGCCGTTGACGGCAACAGCACCTCCCAAATGGTGCAGCTTTTGCAAAGCCCAGTCACGTCCCAAGGCCTGCCTTCCATCCAGATTGTACAAACAGTACCAAACATGCAACTTGTTCACACATTCTGAAAGCAGCTGTCCTCACACACATTGGAGCATCAGCCAAGACTCGGTGGTGTTCTTACAGGTGAATGAGATGGGGGCCCTACCTAGTGGCTGCTATACTTAAGACTTGCCAGACAGGGTGGTTCCTGTCTAGGTAACTACAAGACTCATGGGTGGGGTTGTTGTCTCTTCAGGTGAGCTCAGCTTGGGTTCCTCAGGACAAATTCTTTCTTGGTGTGACAGCACGGAGCTTGGTTCAAGCCTCTGCCTGCAGGTCCAAAGCATGCCCTTGGCATTCCCTCTCCCTGCTCACATGTGGGCTGCTGCTGCTGCTTCTGCCCCTGCAGCCACAATGACTCCTTCGCCAGCCCCACCTCACCCCCAAACACTTAAATTGCATGAGAGAGTAGCCAGTCCAGTCCTTCATCCCAGATCCATCCCTGTTTTCCCACTACGCTTGAAATACTTTGTTTTGGCAAGAACCAAATGTTTGTGCAGCCTGACGGTTAAAAGACAGTGCATGGTGGCCAGGACCTCTGTCTTTCCTTGCCACGTTAGGCAGGGAATGTGATTAGTGGGTAGCAACTGGACATCTGGCTTCTCTCCATTTCCCTTCCATGTTACGGCATTTGATCAGAGTGCTGTCAAGTAGCATAAGCTCCTTTTGTGTAATAGAAAATGGGGAAAGTTCAAGTTTTTGGGTCTTCCATTGTTTCTGGATGCTGCGGGAGGCAGTCTTATGAGCTGCCACAGACTGCACCTCCCAGCCACAGCATCTTTTCCAGTTAAGCCCTTCTCATCTCCTGTTCCCCATTCCAGCCCTTCCTTCACCATGGCAGAACCACATTTCTTCCTGAGTGGACCCCAGTTCCTGGTGCTAACAAACACAAGAGGGTCACAGACTCTGCTGGCCTAGAAGGAAAATAAAAGACTGCTTTGAAGCACATTTGCCTTCTTTCTTTCAGTCCTGTTCTTCCATGTATCATGCATAGGCTGGGTTCACATCTCCAAGATGCAGTCCAGACTGAGGCCTGTGCAGTACCCAGGTACCATAATTCCTTGGTGGGTTTTAGTCTAACTGGACTTTTGGTAAGAGGCTGCCCCATCCACAAGGGGAGCTACATAGGAAGCTGCCTTATACTGAGTCAAACAATTGGTCCATCTAGCTTTGTATTTTTTTGCACTGACCAGAAGTTTTTCAGGGTTTCAGATGGGAAATTCCAGCCCTACTGGAAATGCCAAGGATTGAACCTAGGAACTCTTGCGTGCAAGGAATGTGCTTTAGCACTGAACTACAACTCTTCCTTAAGAGCCAGTCACTTGCTGCACCCTCTCGCTGTACATCGGGACAGCATATATAAAAGTACAAATCTATATGTTACTATAGGTGGGGGTTCTAACAATAATATTTTACAGGTGAGAAACACTGAGATGGAGATCAGCAATAAGCAGGAAGCCAGGTATGCCAGGAAGTTATTTTTTAATTGCAATGTTACTTGCTATTAAGAAAGCCCTTGTTGATCTACTGCAGATCACCCAGAGATTTACCAGTTGATCCTAATCTGCATTCTGCCTGCATAAGAAGACACAAGGAAGATGGCAGGAGGAGCCCTAGCTGTTGGAAAGTGCTAAAGAGAATTGCAGGGAGGGAGATAAAGAACTGCTGGCTACTTTTCTGATAATACTAAAAATTTCTCAGTAACAGACTATTCATATTTCTAGGCAGCCACACTCCCATGCAGTGGTTTTTAAACTTTCTGGAAACCCTTTCTACGTATATCAGCTGCAGAACTAAACATTTAAGAGTATTCTAGGGCACTCACTCAATGCCAGAAACCTATTAAGCCTTGGTGTCTGCATGAAGAGTAATGTTCTGGAACATATTCATATAGGGTTGCCATCTTTTTTCTGGCCTTGTACTTGTACTTTTAACAATAGCCTGATAACCCAAATATAGCAGGTGAAGCACCTTTTCCTGGCATGGAGATAAAGGACGGGAAACATTTACCTGCCTAGCATCTGTGTACTGGACTGCTGTTAAGGCACACTAGCAGGAACAGTGGAAAAGGTGGCAAGCCATCACCAGGCTCAGCATTGGAAGGGGAAATTGTTAATGTTTTCTGAGCATTGTACAGCTACTGGAAGGCAATCCCCATCTACAGGGTCAAAATCTAATAGACATGATACAAAAGAAAAAAGGAATGGGGAGGAAAGAAAGCACTGGATTAGCAGCTTTTCTGGTTGATAAATGGTGCCCCGTTGGGCTCGGGCTTGGCCTGGGGTGTAGTCCCAGTGCTCTTGGCTCCTGGCCTGTGGCAGAGGCTAAAGTGTACCTTCCTTTGGCTCTGCAGTTTCATGGCAGTTAGCAGTTGGAGCATAAGGTTGCCCGGGGCAGGGGGGGGGGGGGGAGCTCCCTGCAGCTGCTCTGGCGGGTGGATGGGTCTACATTGGTCTCTCCTAACTTGGTCTGCTGTTACTGATCTTTTCATGGCAAAATGGATAAGCTTCCAAGGGACACTTGAAAACAACTGCCCGTGATCAGGAGTATATGTATAAAATTGCAGTAAAATACAAAATTACATTAAAATTTGGGTAAGAGGTTGTACTCCTTTCTAGCCTATCTACTGAAGCAAGTCTAACTAAAACTGACTTAGGGTGCAATCCTATACATATTCAGACAGAAAAAAGCCAGTATGGCTGGCTGGGGAATGCTGAGAGTTGTAGGACTTCTTTTTGTCTAAACATGTGCAAGATCGCACCCTTACACTTCCAAAGCATGTGTGAGTCTCCAGGAAAAAAGAGGTCCATAGCTACATGGCAGCTATCAACAGCAGCTCTCGATATGCTGATATAGATGGCATATGGGTCTGACATCCCATATGCAGAGCAAAATTCTTACGATGTGCCATCTTTGTAAACTGAAGCCTTAGACAGATCTCCAGAACAAGATCCTCTAAATAAGACCAGGAGCAAGAGGTGCAGAGGATATGGAAGTGATACTGACAATATCCACCAATAAGATATACGTTGTAGGCCCCTTTGCAGTTCATGGTGTATTTACAGAGTTGGCAGTTATGTGCAGTGTTTAGCTTCTAAACAAAAACACAGCAGGGGTTCAAGCCTATGTGGATATCACACATTCTGCCCCCTCTGCTAATGCCAGATCTGTATGATCTGTCTGTAGTTGCTTGGTGACACTGCACATCTTCGGAGATACTCCTGTCTTTATTATGATTTCACATGTTCCAGGGCTGATCCCAAGCACTGGAATAGAAAAAAAGGTGGTGGGATTCTGCCTTGATGTTCCTTGGCTCAAACCAAGTACTGTGGACATCCCTTTAATTTACATTCTTTCCAAAGTCAAGAAAAGAACCCAGTAATCCAGGCTTTCCTGTTCTCTTGTTGTTATTCCTTTTTTCATAACTGGGAATAAGAATTAAAGCCGTGGTTACCACCCATCACACCCCACAAGCTGACAAAGCATTTTGATTTGGATTGCTGTTCCCTTGTTCCTAACATTGCAAAGCCTTGAAATAATAATAATAAAAAAAACTCTGGTACCTGGGCAGAGTCTGAGGGTGGAGCAGCTCTGGAGATGCAGACCATATATTGGTGGAGCTAGTGGTTTCTTGCAGGTCTGGGGTAAACTCCAATAGCCTAGAGTAGATTCAGGAACGGAAGTCAGTAGAAAAGCTAGCTATTCATAGAGTTTTTTAGAAGTGGACATGGGTGGAAAGTTATCCTTATTGCTTTCTTGTTTTTCCGGCAATTCCTCAAAAGTCAAACAAATCCTGGCGAGGCTATTGCTTTTTCTGGTTGGTTGGCGATCTTTATTCTTCTTCTTGTGTTTCTCCCTTTATAAATTGTATGAGGCATTGGCCTCTAATCAACAGATAATTAGGGAAAGGAACTCTTACAGGAACAAAAGCCCAAGCCTGTCTTTGCCATCTGCAGAACAACTTTCCTAGGGCCTGTGGCAACTGTCAAGGCCTCCATGAGACAACAAAATCTCTGCCTCAGAGGGTTTTATGTGTAAAACATTCTCTTAAATGCCACATGGGAGTGGGGGAGAGTCTCACAGGTATTGGCATGGTGGAATAAGACATCACTGTAGTGCTCTAGCAGCTTTTTCTCAATTACTTGTTTGGCATATTAAATTACCATACAGTGACTTGGTTCACATGTTGCTGTGGCAACTCCTGGGTTGTTTAACTCAGGAACTAGGGGAACCAGCAGAGCATGCAAGCTGCATGCTTGCTGTTTCCGCTTTTAAGTAACTACCCAGGAACTCCCCATTCCTGAGTTGTGTTGTGATATGTGAACCCAGTACTCTGGGTTGTTTATGGGTTAAGCAACCTAGAGTTAACCCAACAATTGCCCATGGTTTGTTGTTGGGTTAACTGAGTTGTTTAACCCATAAACAACCCAGGAACTGCCATCATGACATGCAAATCAGTCAGTGATTTCACATATATCTTCAATACTTGGCAACCACAGGAGGGTGCATTCAGACATCATCTGCACCCTGCAAAACTGACATGGTAAAAACCACAACACGTGGTGATGTCACCATTTTCAAAAAACAACATGCAAACTGCAATGAAGCACAAAAGGAATAACAGATGGTTTTACTAGGCCAACACCAGTTTTACTGTTTTTGAAATACCAGCTTATTTTGAAATACCACTTTTATGCTGTTTCAGAGCAACATCTATTTCCTTCCACACACTCTTTTGATACTGGCCAGCAACCATCTGGATGCAAATAGGAAGTTCCTAGCCAGGCTAATACAGCCAAGAATCAAATGGGTGTATACTTTTTATTATCATGACAATCAGGGAAAGCCAAAACTGACACTCTTTATTTTAGAGATCAGTTCCTTAGGGGTGGGGTATACTAGGAGTTGTAGAACTTTCTTCTAAACATCCATGGGATTGTGCTCTTAATATTTTAATTTATAGTCAGCCCTATCCCAAAGGATTGGAGAAAGTAAGACGTTAAAGGTGTAAACGTTTAATTGCACAGAATAAATGTCATGATAATAAAAGAAATCCCTGCCGTCTTAACCATACGCCTCCAAACTCGGCCTAAGCGGCCCCTGCAACACTTCCAAAAAGCAGCCGAAGCATGAGCCTCTTGAGGCGATGGGCAGCAGCGCTGCATCTTTAACAGTTCCGTAGCAGGCAGCAGCTTTCCTCAGGTTTCGACCTCCATGTCGGTGTATAGCTTCACCTGTTGAATCCCTGCGTGTCAAGATTCAGGCAGCGCAAGGCCATTGCCCTGAAGAAGCGGAAAGGCAGTCTTCTGCGAAGCAGCGCGAAAGGGATGGTGTTCACCTACTCTCCCTCCCACAAAAGGCTACAGCTGGGGCAAAAGTGGGGTCGGGAGCCTGTGCAACGGTGGCGGGGCAGGCTTCCCGCAGCCTCAGAGGCCTCGTTTCGCCCCCTTAGCAACAGTTACTAAGGATTGCGTAGGGAGGGAAGGGGGCCGAAGAAATGAGAACGGGCGCATGCGCGTGTGGAGCGAGGCACAGGCTGCAAAGCGAGAGCGGCGGGAGTAACGGCCTCTGGGGCGCAGCTATTTTTTGTCTCTCAAAGGGTGGGGGCTGTAGGAGATATTGGGAATTTCCATGCGCCTCTGTGCAGGGGTGAAGGCAGCTACATCCTACAGGCTGGGTGAGTCCATTCTCTCTGTAGGGGTGTGTGAGAGCGTGGAGGGTGCCGTACTAACTTGGGCGTTTCTATTTTGGTGGAGGGGTGTGGTTGCATTGGCCACTATTTTGCTGGTCCAGTTTACTGCAGCCAGGAGTTTATTGGAGAATCGATGTATCCTTTTCATGGAGGGCAGGTAGAAAAATACGGGCATCACTTTTGACATGTACGTGATTTCAATTAGCATTGTTACCCCTACGGGGGGCGAAGAAAACCTATTTTTGCCACTGCTCATTTGCATATGCAGATAGAGTAGGGACCACACACAAAAATCTAGCTTGGAATTAGCTGCTGACAAAATGGCCACCCTTACTTAAATGTACGCATGTAAGCATTATACAATAAAGAATCCTATTCTATGCTCTTTGTTGCCTTCTTCTTCAAAATGTTCCTGTGAGGCCAGTGTGAGGCTATTTAACAGATGGGGAAATTGAGGCCAAAGAATGGCAGTTTTCTCAAAGCTATTTGTGGCTGAGCAAGAATACATACCTTCCATTTGTACTAGTTTAGTAGCTTATAGGATCTTACCGTGGCTGTCCCAGTTGCTTTTTAGGGTAGCCAACTTTTTCTTCTAGCAGGGATCCTGTCCGCTTCAGTAGATGAGCGACTGGCAGAAATTCAACACTGTAAAGCATGAAAATGCAGTAATGGAGGGAGGGGATGAGTTCTGGTTTCATCCTGATGTAAAGGAGTCAGACCAGAAACAAACCAAAAAGTTCTCAACTCTGGTTGCCATTGTACACCTAGTTGCTGCTGCTACGTTTATGTTGGTTGGCCTTTTGCCAAGCACCCTTTCTCCTTTAGGAAGGGGTTCAAAGAGGGGAAAACTTGTGCAAGAGACTCCCCAGTCGGTGAAGCAGGTTGAGCCCTGGTGGCTGGTGCAGACTGGTTGGAGACTTTTTAACCATCCCAGTCTCTCAAGGACCAGTCTGCCAGCCTCTGAGTTTTCTTTCTTTGCAGGTGCCATTTCTACTGGCTGCCAGTATGCCTACCCTGGAACCTGATCAACTGGCCATCAGGGAAATGAGAGAGGATGAAGCACCGATTGTCTTGGAGCTTCTGAAGGTGAGATGGACTTCTGCGGTAGCAGGACTACCCCAGCTGCATAAACTATTTTTCCATTTCTTTCTATAGCCACCTATAGGATGTCTCATGCTTAAAAGGAGTGTTCCTTTAGATCAGTGGTTTTCAAAATGGGTTGCTAACTCCCTAATTAGCTTTTGCAATGGAACCTTTTAACAGGAACCTTGATGGGCAGACATCTGCAGGCAGTAATATTTGTATCTGTGCTGTGAAAAGCTTCACTGATCAAGTTGCTATAAAAGGCATGAGAACAGGGCAGGTGATGGGGGGGGGTCTAGTTCTGGGGAACTGTGGAATTCTCCTTTGGAGCTTACGTAGAATTCCTCAGTGAGAAGATCGGTAATGGTAAATGAACGTTCCTGAAAGAAAGTGAGTTTATTACTGTCCATTTCCCCCAGAAATGTGCAACTGCAGAAGAACTTTATGCACATTCTAGGAAACAGTCTCAGCTCAAGCAGGGTAACAAGGCCCAACTGGTATGCCATAAGAACAGAGACTGGGATGTGTTCTGGGATGCAGCATCTTCTGCAAAGCACAGGGTTTCTATGGCAGATGTCCTGGAGGTTCCTGTGTAGACAGCTCGATATGGACAGTGTTCCCTGAAGAACTGTTTGGAAACCACTGTTCTCGGAATATTTGCTCTGCATGCGACTTTCTTTCATGAATCTGCTCTCCACCTTGGGTAACCTGGATTATTGACTAAACAGTGAGGGGGCTGGTTAGTGCACAGTCCTATGTGTGTTTAGACAGAAAAAGGTCCTACAATTTCCCACATTCCCCAGCCCGCCATGCTGGGAGTTGTAGGACTTTTTTTCTGTCTATATATGCATAGGATTGTGCCCTTACTTAATTAACTTCAGCCAGCCCTGAGTGGAGGGGACAGAATTTGAATTGATAAGAAATGAGATTGAAGGACACATTTGTTTTTGCCAGTGTAGTATAGTGGTTGGAGTACCAGACTAGAACCAGGGAATCAGTCATGATGCTCACTGAGTGACCTTGAGCCAGTTGACACTCCACATAGCATAACTTGTAGGGTTGTTATGAGGATAAAAGAGTGGGCAGCAGAGAACTATTCATTAGAATATGTATGCAGCCCTGAAGTCTTTGGAGGAAGGCTGGCATAAAAATTTACCACAAGATGTAATGACCGCAAAGTTTGATGGCTTTAAAAGGGAATTAGACAAATTCATGGAGGATAAAGCTATCAGTGCTACTAGTCCTGAAGACTATATGCTACCTCCAGTATCAGAGGCAGTGTGCCCATGTACACCAGATGCTGGGGCCCATGAGCAGGAGAGTGCTATTACACTCATGTCCTAGTTGTAAGCTTCTCACAGGCATCTGGTTGACTGCTGTGTGAACTGAATGGTGGACTAGATAGGCTTTTGGTCTGATCCTGCATGGCTCTTTCTATTTTCTTTTTTTAAAAGAAATAATAGTATTAATTGTAGTTCCTAAATGTTAATATCAAAGGAATGAAACAGAAAATACTAAGGAAGGTTCCCTTCAACAAGTGAAAACTTGTATTTATTAAGTTGTACATATTCCTTTCAAATAGCCTTAAAAAAGGTACTTGTATTGAGGGTTTGGCAATATGGAAATCAATCAGTGAATGAATCCATTAGACCAGATGATTAAGAAGCTGTAGGCTGCAATCCTATACCCATACGTGGGAGTAAGTCTCATTGAATTCAGTGGAGTTTACTTTTGAGCAGACATGTACAGAAGGCCAACAGTAGAACAAAAGCTAAAGGACTTGAGTGTGTTAATTTTAGAGAAAAAGATGATTGAAGGGACATGTTTGCATCATAAGAAAATAATGATAAAGAAGAGGAGAAGCAATTTGATTATTTTTTCCATCAAAGATAGGACAACAAGCAATGGTACTATCTATGCCAAAGTAGATTTCAGTTAAACATTAGGTAGAAAACTTCCTACGTGACAGAGTAGTTTAGCCCACTGGAACAAGCAATCTAGGGGTCACAGTTCCAATACACTTGTGGTGGGGCTTCCTCTTTCCAATTGAAACTGGCCATTTGGTATTAACCTATGCCAAACAAATAGGGCTTGCACCATAGAGATGTTTTGGTAGTGACTCTTTCTATCTTCATTCATGGTCCTGCCATCCAAATGGTGGCTTTCATTTTAGTGCTAAAAGATCAGGGCTGTTTGTGCTCTCCGGATTTTTCTTAGCTCTCTGCAAGTTGTTACAGAGACTTTAAGACATTGCTCCCCAACCTGGTGCCCTCCAGATGTTTTGTGTGTCAACTCCCATGATCCCTCCCCATTGGCCATGCTAGCTGGGCTGATGGGAGTTGTAGTCCCAAACATCTGGAGGGCACCAGGTTGGTGACGACTGCTGTCAAATATCCTTCCTTGATGGTTTTCAAGGGAGGGGGCATGGGGTGGGGTGTCAGCTCACATAGGGTCCCTCTTGGTTCTGTGCCCCTTACTTCATATGCCTCTCTATTTCTCTCCTACCAGGATGGCTTCAAGGATACAGAGAACCGCCTGATATTGTACGTGCTGACACGGCCATTGGCATTGCTGCTAATGGCGGTGGTGAGCAGCGGCCTGCGTTTCTTCTTGAACTCTTTTGTGGTGGCGCTTGTGCTGCCAGTGCTGCTCACTGTAGTGGCTCTGAAACTTCTGTTGTGGCGCTCGCCAGACCTGAAACACCTGCATGCCTATTACAGTGCGGGCCAGCGTGGGCTCTGGGTGGCTGTGTACGATGAGGATGATGTGTGTGGCTGCGTGGCCCTGGAGCCCCATGGTGGGGAGGCACGCACAGCCGAGCTCAAACGCTTGGCTGTCAACCGTTGGTACCGGCGCTCTGGCGTGGGCCGTAGCCTCCTGAGCTTCCTGGAGGAGCAGGCTCGTGCACAGGGCTTCAAACTCCTAGTGGCCCAGGTCTCAGTGGTCACCAAGGCAGCCATTGAGCTCTTCGAGAGCACCGGCTATAGCGTGAGTGGCGGGCACCGATGGCTGGGCTACACCATTCAGCAAGAGTTCAGCAAGGAGCTTTAGCTGCTGTGCCTGCTGGTTAGCTACCAAGTTGCTAACCAGTGACCCAGGCAGGGACAGCACATGGCCTTAGTAATTTTGCCCCTGAAGGGGGAAAGCACAGAGCTCTAGGCTGTGGCCATTAAGTCACCTCCAGGTTCCAAATAGTCCTTGTCAACAAGGAGAAAATGAAGATTCTGCAACCATAAATGCAGAGCTGATCAGGGTAAAGGATTGTCTGGTAGAGTCTCCTCCCCTGTCTGGCATGTTAATCAGACTCAAAGTCATTTAGGGATTTCAGTCTCAGTTTATGTACCTGCAGTTTGGGGAACAGGAACAACCAGCACCCATTGCCCGTGTGCTGACTCGGGTCAGATAAAAGCTGGGCGCAATCCATACTAAATATATCCAGATTTTGCACCAAAGGTAACCTCAAATTCTGTGAGCTGAGCCAATTATGCAAATCTAGCCAACTTGGAATTATTTATTTATTTATACAGCACCATCTGTGGGCATGGCATTTTACAGAGTATGAGCCCCTGCCCCGAGGAGCTTACAATCTAAAATTTGCTTTCATTCAGCTAGCCAGACAGTGAGAAAGCTATTCAGAACACTAAAGCCCTACTTTGCCGCAAGTCGGCCTGAATGCACATGCCCACGTGTTATCTTTGACATTAAATAGAAAGATAGCTCAGATTTTCAGGATGTTGAATTGCTCCTCCGCCGTATTTTCAAATTACTTTAAAGAGTCTGGGAAGCAAGCCTCTATGTTGCCTACTAGTTCCTGTAGCACCTTGGTGCCATGCATTCAGGCCCTATCAATTTATTGCACGCGCGCGCACACTCACACATACACACTCCTTTCCTGGTCATGCGGTGGTGGTTTTGTGGGGGAGTTTTCTATGTATATTTGTGTGCCTGGGTAGGGTGGATAAAGGACAGCAGCACTTAAGTACACTGGTTTCAGCTCATGGAGTATAATCCTATGCATGTTTCCTCAGAACCAAGTCCTGCAGTGTTCAATGAGGCCTGCTCCCTAGTAAGTGTCAGTAGGTGAATAAGTTAGGAAAGATCCACTTTTCTGGAAATATGCCTCATTGAACTCAATGGAATTTACTTCTGAATAGAAACATAAGTTTATGCTCCTAGTCTGTTCTCGTGCTTCACTCAAAAGCACATGGCAATGCTATTTGTGGGACGTGCAAATATTGTTAAAGTAGCATAGCCAGGCAAAAGAGAAGTTGGATGTGTGTTCCAGCCATCGAAGGTTGTACAATTGCTTTCTAAACTGATTTGAAGCAGAAACCAGATGAAGTTTCACACATGAAAATGCTCTCACTTTCAGGTATTTCGAAGGCCTCTTGCCCCTTCAGGTTCAATTCAGCCATATTAGAAATCCATATGGAGCAGGGAACATGAGTCCTACATTCAGGACATGCTCATATATCCTGTGTGCCAAACCCCTCTCCAAAATACCATATTAAGACCATTTGGATATTGTCCTTCAAAATGATGTGCCTCAGTTAAATGCATGCAGGTGTGCTTATTTTACACAAACTAGTTCGTAGCACAGGATTGCTCACATACTTGAGTTATTAAAGAATTCAGAAGTGGAGTAAGAAGAAGAAAAGCAGGGAAATGACTAGAGGCCTGCTTTCTTTTAAAATGAATGCATATTAAGTTAATTTACCCTAATTCTGCTGTGTAGTCCTGCTCCATCCCAATTTCTTTTTGAACATGAGCAGCTGGAACTCCATGGGGGGGAAATGCAGATGTGGGGAAGAGTCAGTCCTGAAAAATGGCCTGCACAGAAAGGGTTCAACACAGGCACACTCCCAAATCTACTTTTCCTAAGTTTTCTTGCACCCACCTGTGTGTTAGCTTTGGTTCAATCCACAAGGAACAAAGGTGGGAAATAGTTTCGTTTGGTTTGATTTGATCTACGAGATGGAAAATAGCAAAGCCTACTTGGTTCTTCATTGTATTTTTAGAGCTGTCAGACTAGGTGGACTGAGGACAAGCTATCTAGGGCTGTATCAGTCAAGGCAGATGTGTCAGTTTCTCATGCAATTCCCCACTCATGTAATGGTGAGCATTTCTACACGAGGCTTTTATCTCATGCTCATGGTTGGTCACTCATGGAATTTTGTGGGCCCTTTATGTGACATCATAAACCTCCAGGGTGTCTCCCATGCTTTCTGACCTTTATCCTGGTAATGAATGCTAATCTGCTTTAATAGATATGAAATTGCACAGGTCTGCTATATCACAGTGCCATCTAGTGGCTATATAATGAAACATGAAGAACTTGCAGACAAAGGAAGGCCCAGAAAAAAAAGCATGTGTCAGCCTGTGCAAGGAGCCGATCTTAATCCCGTAAAGAATCCAGAAGCAGAAGCCCTGGTAAATTGCAGGATAAAAAGCTTGGGTTGGAGAAGCCCAGTAGCGTTGTAGCTGGCAGGGAGCCTGCCTCTGCCTCTCTGTCCTCTGTGAAACTGAGGGCCCTAGGGGTTATTATCCGGCTATTTACTAGGGGTGTGAGTATACATGCTTGGTCTCTTGATTCCATCGTCCTCCAGAGGAAGGGTTGGATGGACGGAATCACCTTTCTAATTCCCAACTTCCAATTTAGGTCAAGCTGGGCTTGCAGCGTCAGTATACATGCTCCCCAAGAGTGTACAACAGGCTAGAAACATGGGATGTTCTGTGTATAGGTAAAAAAAACCCCACTACAAACAAAAAGGGTGGCACCACAAACAAGGGAGGAACTCCAGATGCCAAAAGAAAGTTTATTGTAAATTTTGGAAATCCTTTCTTAAGGCCACTAAAATATACACAAAATGGGATAATAAAAAAATGAAAATGAACACAGAAGCAATTGTAATGCAATTTCTTGCTACAAATATTTTGTTATCTAGAGTTCTTGATTCCACACACATGTACATATGCTGTCCTGTAGAACCAAATGGGAGGTTTCTATTGACTTTTTATTACCCAGGACACAGTCTAAAATTATATCCAAATTGGTTAATTTAAAAATTGTCTAGCAGCCTTCCCCAATATGGTGCCTCCAGATATTTGGGACAACAGCTCCTATCGTTCCTTACCATTGCCTATGCTGGCTGGGGCTGATGAGACTTGGAAATCCAAAACACCTGGAGAATACCATGTAGAGGAAGGCTGCTATATAGATATTTCTACTTCTCTTTTTGGCCTACCAAAGAACCTGAGTATTTCACCTATGGGTGAAGACGGTTCCATGTAACAACTGGATGTTATACTTTCAGAAAGGGGAGAGGAAAACCAACCATTGTTTCTTCATCCCAGCAGTCCTAGGGGCTGTCTTAGGTGTCACCTGAAACCATCACAGCATCTGGTAGCGTCTTTAAATGCCTGAAACTTCCATCTTAAGACTGACCATGCAGGCTGCATGACTTCAGCATCAAGGGTGCTTCCATACAGAGGGCTACTGCTATAAATAAAAAGGCATTGTGCACCTATTCTGCCTTTGCCTCCTTAAGTGTGTTTTCCTGGAAAGCAAAAAGATGGAAGAAGCAGTGGGGAAGCACAGGAGGGTTATAAATGGATGATAATTCCTGGGCCCTCTAAAATGCTGTGTTTTGAGGCAAGGCACCTATAGGATAAAAGCCTTGTCTGCAAGCACCCCACTTTTTGTAATGTCTAATGAAATCTGGAGATCTTGAATGCTTGCACACTGTTTTGTGAACTTGGCCCAATTAAGCAATTGCCCTAATGTGGATTTTGGAATTTTTCTGATAGCCAACATGGCTACCTTTGGGTTTTGTGCATCCTGTCTATTTATCCTTCTGTTATTACCACTGATCTGACACTTAACCGGCTCTCAGCACAGTGCTGACATGGTTTGCCTTATATATGAATAAAGGTCACATTTGCTGATACTGAGCTGCGGTTTGCCATTTTACTGAGGTTGCTTGCTTACATGGTCAGATCTAAGAGCTGGCAAAGTGTCTTCTCTTAAAGGGGAAATAAGAGTTGGTCTCAGGGGCGGGGGGAGGGATTGAGGCCAAACTAGATGAGGCGTGAGAATTCCATGTCCAGGATCTCGTGGTTAAAAAAAGCCATTTATAGCCTTTAATAGGGGAGAAGGATTTGCTTTGGGAACACTGCTGGGGCATAGAACTTTCACCTTTTCCCTTATACCATTTCCTCAGTTAAAATGCTCCCGACTTCTTGAAGCTGCTATTGGTCCCATGGGGAAAAACATACTAGTATGTAGGGTAAAACCTGCATGTTTTGCCCTACAAAACTTTGGGATAGGTATTTACACTGGGGAGAGGATACAGAGGGAAAGGTTAACCTATTCCAGTGTGGTGGTCTTGATATGAATCTCATCCCTGCAGCTGGTGCCAATTTATTTTTAAAAAACACAGGAAATCTTTGTGCATCTTCCATGTCATGTCTAGTTCTGCCCTCTGTCCCAGGGTGGAAACATCGGCTGCTTGGGAATTGGTTTCTGAGGATGAGGATTGCAGCTGGAAAGTAAGTTTCCTGGAAAAGGTTTGATAATTCATTAAGAAGTGAATGCTGGGACAGAGGGGAGTCCAAATAAGGATAGTTATTGGGGAAGATTGTAAGACAATGGAAAGGAATAATTTTTATGAAATAAAAACATGGTTTTAATTGCTTGCTTTAATTGTATGGCTTTTAATTAGTTGGACCAGCTTTCCCCAATGTGGTGCCTTCCAAATGTTTTGGACTACAACTATTGGCCACAGCTAGCATGGGCAATTGTCTGAGATGATGGGAGTTGCGGTCTAAAACACCTGGAGGGCACCACGTTGGGGAGGGATAATTTGGACAGTTGAAAGCTGGGATTGAATTTGGGCAGACAAATACAAAAAATCCAAACCTATAAATGGGATGAGCATTATCCATTCTCTTGCTCATCTGTGATAAAAGCTAAAACTTCTGAAAAGTCATCAAGGGCAGCCCCCACATAGATCACACTGCAGTAGTCTAGGCTCGCAGCCTTTTGAAAAATGAAGGTGCTGCGCCTCAAGCTGCTCTGGAAGGCACACTCTTTCACCTGGCAGGTAGTCCCATTCTTTCCAAACTATAAAATGCTGGCTGTGAATACTCAGTAGTGCAGAGAAAGACACTTTGCACATTCTCAGAAGCCTGATGTGATTACTTCATGTGTTCTACAGCTGAGGCGGGACCTTTAAAAAGTATGTTCCAGGGTCTAAGACTAAGTTGAACACACTGCTGGAAATGCATGGCTCTATACACGCAAGTACTGTAACAAAAGATCTTCGCAATAGTGCATTTGTCTGTGTTTTACTGGTCATTACTTCAGCCATTCCCCCTCGAGTAGCCAGCCACTGCTCTGAATTAGCCTGGAATGTTTAGCTGTATAGTGCTGAATTGCTATGGTTACCAATTACTGTGCCAGAAACCATGAAACTAGCCCAGCAACAGAAACCAGCGACCTGCAGGTGTCTGAGCAAGAGATGTGTCTTCTAAATGAGGGACCACCAGCATTTGGGATTCTCTAGCCCCTTTTTCCAACAAGGCCTGGCTTCAAAGCCTGGCGGTTGCCCCCGTTGGACTGTCCCCCAAATTCTCCCTGGGCCTTGCCGTTTCTGTTTGGCCTTCTCCAAATGCAAGAGCTGGCCAGCTGCTTCTCCATTCTCAGGCAGTCCCTGGCCAGGATGGAGGGTGTGACTCATATTTCCTGTGATGCGTTCCCTAGGGCTGGTTTTGGCTCCTGCCTCACTGCTGCTGCTCTGCTACCAGCGACCGTCAGCCCTCATTTCATCCCCACGTGGGTGTGAAGAATATTCCGGATATCGTGAAGCACAGATCCTACAGTACCATAGACTCCCATCTGGATTATTTCCATGCACTCTCTCATTTGTAACCCAGCCTGCCTCCGAGGAGCTTGGCTCAGAGGCAGCTGACACGGTGCCTCCCCATCTGATCCCGTGTTGAATGAACAGGCCAACAGTGGTTATCTGTCTGGATAACATCCCATTTTATAGATGGCACACTGAGGCAGAGGAACTTGCCCAAAGCCATCTTGAATAGTTGCAAATGAGACCAATATGGCCAAGCTACACGTTCCACAGGAGACAGGTGAGTGATCTCCCAGCACTCATGCACCCATTTAGCCTGCCTGCCTGCCTGCCTTTCTTCCTAATGAACGTGGTGCCATTTGGTTTGAAAATGCAGCAGAAGGGGCAGGGGTGTTTTAACTCTTTACCTCAGTTCTATTTTCCCAGTGACATTTGTGCCTCCTCCCCTGCTCTTGGCCCATGGGATGAAAAACTGATCACAAGGTGCTGGAAGATGTATTGCGGATCGAATACTGAATAGTGTGGCTCTCAATACACTTACCTTGTGGGGCTTCCTATTTGTTTGTTTGATTGATTTTATACCCTGCCTTTCTACCAAGCAAATGGTGCTCAGGGCAGCTGACAATAATAAAAACCGGGCTGCAAAGCAGGGAACATAGAAAGATGGGGTAGGGGGTGAAGGAAGTGGGGAAGTGATGGGAGATGATGAGCAGTTCTGGGGCGATTTTCTCGGCTTTGTGTCCACTACACATGCACAAGTAGACTGGAAGCTGCGTCTTACAAAGGCAATTTTAAAACTGAACACAGTTTATAACAATGATTGCACTAAAATAAGCAAGGGCCTTACATTTTTCCTTTGAGAGAGGTGGCAATCCAGCATACGCCTCCTCCACCCGAAGACATCACATTTTGCTGGAGAAGTGCTACTACCCAAGGTGGTTTCTTTGAAAATCCTTACAGAAATGTCCCAAATGTGGCTCTCTCAGGCTGGGCCTGGTGGGAACTCCTCCTATCAGCCTCCCCTATTCCGGCTCTCTCAACTTCCCAGGCTGCAGATTGGAGGCTTCACGACCCAGAGCAAGCAGGGGTGTTTCCCACTTTCTTTTCTGCCTGGCTGACTCACTGCCTGCCTGAGTCCTCTCTGCCTTCAATAAAAGCGCCTCTGCTTTGCAGAGTTTCCTTTGCAGCCAGGACGCTGACCCCTGCCACCAACACCATGCAACTCTGCATGTTCTTTTTGGGTGAGTGTTGCCCTCTCTGCATAGCCAATGTACCCTTTGCCTGGATGCAGCCATGGTTTTCCTTGTGGGCTGCCGACCCTGCCTGGGGGGGGGGGGGCGCAAAGAGCTTCCACTAGCAGGACTGGATGCCACCAAAAGTGTGTGTGTGTGTGTGTGTGTGTGTGTGTGTGTGTGTGTAGTGCTGAGTACCAGGATGCCTGGGTTTGATCCACAGTGCTGGGCAGGGAATGGGAGTCTTGCTGGCAGTCACTAGAAGGATGCCTACTCATGTGTCAATGAAAGAGAGCCTTCAAAATTTCACACAGGAAACTAGAGACACAGTGGAGTATATCCAGTACCTCTATTTTCACATCACTGCCTGTGCTCCCCCCTCTCCCCTCCCCAATGCATACTGCTGAAGGCTTTTCTCAATCTGCTACATCTTGCATTCATTTACTCTGCAATAGACTGCCCTGCACTGGCTTCTCAAGCAAGGGAGTGTTAGCAAACTGACCATAACAGTTTAGTTTAGATTTGTTTGTTTTTAAACCTGAAGAATGTTGATTGTTATAACAGATCTGGTTGTACTTATTATGAAACGTTGCAACTCAAACGCATTCTGGAATATTTACTGCCTGGGAAGCAGGTTATGGGGGAAAGGAGATGGAAGAGAAGCAGTGTGCTGGCATTCTTTGTCTGTCCATGTCTATGTATATGCGCTACACTAGGATCAAGATATCCAACCCTTCCCCTGAAATTTGACTTTTAGAAAACCAGAGGGAGGGACTGAAATAATATGAAGGACTCTTGTGCACACTAGCAGATGTTAACAAAGACATCCTTAACATCTCCCTGAAAGGCATAACGGAGCAGTGTTTTTACCAGGGACATGTTCCAGAA
Source organism: Heloderma suspectum (assembly GCF_057233095.1). Taxonomy (NCBI): domain Eukaryota; kingdom Metazoa; phylum Chordata; class Lepidosauria; order Squamata; family Helodermatidae; genus Heloderma; species Heloderma suspectum. The sequence continues at coordinate 85,336,570 of NC_139463.1, read as the reverse complement.
AATAGTGGTTATCCCTGGTGAAGAGAGACAATTGGAGCATATGGGTTTAGTAGACACTCATTACCTGTTTTTTCCTATTCTGTATATCACTCTCTTGTAGGTCTTTCAGGCCACAGTGGCAGGGTTTTTGTAGATATGGCTCATCCAGTGGAAGAATAAGACATCAGTCCCTTCCTCTGGTCCCATCGCATTCTGGACCTTAATGGGGGGGGGGGGGAAGCTATTCACTAATGCTCATCACTGGGCATCCTCATCCCTACTACAGGCCCTTGTCACAGCTTCAGTTCTGACTCAGCCCACGGTTTTGCAGGATCAGTTGCTAGTGGCAACAGTTCAAATAGTGGGTATCATGAGCAATTTAATCAAGGGTACCAAATCTGAGTAAGTTTATCTCTTCAAACCATAAGCCTGAAGTGCACACATAAGAAAAACACTGCTGAATATTTCCATGTAGCCCAGCATTCTGTTTCCAGCCAGATGCTTCTGATAAATTTGCAAGAAGACTCTCCTCTGTTATTTGTCCCCGATGAGGTACCTCAGACAAAAGAGGTACAATGCTGCTGAATGGAGAAATTCCATTTAGGTATCCTGGTTAATGCCTGATATTGGTAGACTTATCCTCCATCAATTTGATCGTACAATACTATACATCTTTACTCAGAAGTACAATGGAGCTTACTTCCTGGTAAATAGGTACAGGATTTCAGCCTAAACTTTTTAAAACAACCATCAAAGCTAGCAGTCATCATCACCACATCACATCTTATGACAACATATTCCATGTGCATTAGGTGTTACGTTAAGTGCCGCCTTTTGCCTGTCCTGAATATTTTTGTGAAGAAGCCGGGGGTTCTCTTCTTCTGCCAAATCATTCTACTGAAAACAAAAGGCTACAAATCATTTCTAGTATGTCCCATTGAAAAGCATACCAGCTCAAAACACATCCAGATTTGGCGCCTTCGATTGAACTAGTTTAGATACCTGCTACTTTAATTTTGTTGTTGTTTGTGATAAAAGAGGAGCAACCCTTTGGGCATCATCTGAGTGCTAGGCAGCTGCAGCTTGCCTCCTCCAATCACGCCAAATGTCTGTTTGTAGGTTGGACCTGTGACTGGAGGTACCAAAAGAACAGAGGGATGGTGAAGGAGCAGGTCTTGGTGTGTGAAGGAGAAGGTCTTGGTCTAAACCAAGCAAGATGGCTTAGTTTAGCATTGGAGAAGAAACAGTTGTAGTGGCAATTTTAAGGCTGAGGAGGGTGTACAGAGATGGGTCCCATCTAGCACTGGTATACACAGGACCATATACTTGTACTGTGTATGTTAATTTGTCTGGAGTAACTTCCACCCTTGTTTCATCCCTCACACTGACATAGGGCTTTTCTAAATGAGGCTTTTAACTGCTTTACCTTGGCTTCTGCTTCCAGATTTTTGGTGGGCTTAAGATCGGATTCTCTACACTCTTTTTTTCCAGGTTTTTTCCTTCTCTGCCTTTCTATACATTCCGCTAGATAACCTCTCGGTAGCACTGTGGTATAGCTTAATTGTGCAACTACGCTAGGGTTTCATTCCGCCATTCCCCAAAATGCCAGATTTTCCCCAATAAACTCCCTGCAAAAATACCTGGAAAACACAGAAGAGGCCCTGGAGGACTGAAAACACCTGCAAACTACCATGACTGAGGAATCACGAGCGCACATTAAATGCCTCATGTAGAAAAGCTCCCAATTCTCTGTTCACCTATAAGCATGCTCCTGACATGTGAGAAACATCCAATATCCATCCTGGTAGCCCAGGGCTGTGGAGCCTGTGGCCCACCAGATGTTGCTGGACTCCAATTTCCATCAGCCCCAGCTAGCATGTCCAATGGTCAGGTATGATGGGAGTTGATGTCCAGCAACAACTGGAAGGCCACAGCTTCCCCACTCCTGCTGCGTAGCTGTGAATACAATAGGGTGAGAAAGTAGGAGGAAGAGTTAACTAACCCTATATACTGCCCTAGCTTTTTTAGACTACAGCTTCTTGTTATTGACAGGAGTACTCCAAGAGAGTTAGAAACAGTCGAGTTAGCTAGGATCCATTAAGAAATCAAGAGAAGGACTGCTTAAGTGGGTTGACATCTTTACCATCAGTTGGCCCCTGAGTTCCTCTGGAGGGAAGTGCTGGGGACCTGGACTCTACCATAAACACCTCCATATGTCCCTAATATACTGTTGTAAACTGTAGGCTTTTCTAAATGAGGCTTTTAAATAACCACTTCATTGAGGCTTCTGCTTCTGGATTCTTTGCAGGATTAAGGTTGGCTCCTTTACACGTTTTTTTCTTGGGTTTTTCTTTCTCTGCTTTTTAATATGTTCCATTACACAACCACTAGTTGGCACTGTGTTATAGCAGAATTGCACAAATACACTAGGTTTCATGCGGGCCTTCACAGATATACTAGACTTTCCTCATTAGGGAGAAAAATGCTAAAATAGTTGCAAACAACGGGAGAGGCCCTGGAGGATGACAATATTGTGTAAAGCACCTGCAAACTACCATGAGGAATCACAAGTGCACAATTAATGCCTCGTGTAGAAAGGCTCTTTCACTGATCGGGCGCCAATCTTGTCTAAAAAGTAGGGCAACAGTAAAATAAATAGCAGCAGTTAGTTAGGAGGATCAGTTAGGGAAAAGAGGTTAGTCAGAGAGGGGTGAGAAAAAAATGGAAGGTAAAGGCATACAGTTGTGTGGATACTCTCAGGACTTACTATTACTAGTAAGGAGCTTGTAGGAGCCATTGGTTAAAATGGTGACATTTCCTTATAGTTTAATCCTTCAAATATTGTTTACAAGTTCTTTGACAAGTGTCTCTGACTCTTCTGTACATCTGAAATAAAATTTCTTCCTGAACCCATCATTGCTGGGGCTTGACAACAATGCATCACAGAATGGTCACATAAGTAGGACTGGCCTTCAGCTTGTTCTTACTCTCGTTAGTAACCTCTTGCTTTGTTTTTGCAGTTGTCTTCTTGAGACTTCGTGCCACAGGTAAAACTGGGAATCCACTGTCTCTTTTTCCCTGCCCCATATGAACTTCACACTGGGGAAACTATCAGCATCATATATACTAGTAGCAAACTCAATTCTTCAAGTGTAGATTCTTATGTAGGCAAAAATGGCATCATCCACACACAAGAGAGAGGTATATCAGTGGGCTCAGGGGAGCCCCAAAGTTGCAGAAGTACTCAAAATAGGCGGGAATCCCAGAATAGCTGAATGAGGACCTGAGCATGCTCAATGGCCACAGAATGCCAGCTGAGGTGGGGAAGAAAATCCAGGAAAAGCAGGGGGGAGGGGTAATGGAGTACCCTGGAAGAGGTCATGTCTGGCTGTCTAAAACTCTGAACAGGAGCACTCCAGAATGCACCATTTTGTTGTGGGTCCCATTTCTCCTGCACAGTGAAATGTGGACCAGAATGGACCAGCCCAGTTCCTTGCATGCTTGCTCCTCCAGTCATGCTTTAAGGTAGCTTAGGTGCAATGAGGTGCAAACTTTATTTTCATTGTTGTTTTCATCAGCATGCAGACAAGAGAAGCTGGTTTGCAAAGACAATTGCTTAATCTAGCTAGATCTGGTCTTGGGGGAAATTTGCTTAAGAGCCACTGACCCAGTTCACACAACATGGTGGGTTATTTATGGTTAAATAGCCCACAATGAGCCACAGTACATGCCAGGCATGTGCAGCTGCCATTTTGAATATGCAACCCTGAAACAGAGAGATTGGGGGTTGTACCATGTCATGTGAATCTGGCCACCCTGGGTTATTCGAGGGTTAAACAACCCTCACATAACCCTCGATTAATAGTAAGGTTTTGTGAGGGTTGTTTAACCCTCAATTAACCCACAGTGGCCAGGTTTGCATGACATGGCACAACCCCTGATAGGCCCAATCGGTGGTTGCATATTCAAACTGGTGGCCACATGCACCCTGGCTCAACATGGGTTAAATAATCCACGATGACCCAGCCATGCCACGTGAACCAGCCCAGTAACATTGTTTAGGAAATCTGGATGAAGGTGAAAACTGACGGAAGATAGGAAGATCAAAAGAATGGATTTCAGGTAGAGTACCAAAATTTTGTATCTCCTGCTCAAGTGGGAGAGAATAGACAGGTCTCTACATGAGCTTGATGCTCTTTCCTTCTCCTGGCAGACCTGTTCCCAATCCGTCTATCTGGAGGCCCAAACCTCTGTGCAGGACGGGTGGAACTCTTCCACCAAGGCGAATGGGGGACAGTGTGCGATGACGACTGGGACATGCGGGATGTGGCGGTGGTATGCCGAGAGCTAGACTGTGGGGAGGCCCTTTCGGCACCACATGGGGCCTGGTTTGGTGAAGGAGCTGGCCCCATCTGGCTGAATGAGGTGCGCTGTGCAGGCACTGAATGGCAATTGCACTCCTGCCGCCACCTTGGCTTTCGCAAGCACGTCTGCACCCATGAAGAGGACGCCAGTGCCATCTGCTCAGGTGAGGCTCTTGTGACCCAACACTTCACTTCTATGCTGGTTTCATGAGATGAGGAAGGAGAGCAAACAACTTTCCACACAGCCAGGGCTTCATTTGAGCAAGCCCTCATCAAAGCTCTTCCCCAGAACGCGTAAGCATGCGCAGAGTGCATTTCCCTCAGTGTTGAGTAATTGTAACAAATCTGAGATTAGGAATTTGTGCTTCCAGCTCAAAGGGTATGACTTCAGCTCCAACATCTTTCCATTTAGAAACCAATCATTGTGTGGAACCTCAAGACTGGATTATTGCAATGCGCTCTGTGTGGAGTCTGAAAGCTGCAGCTGCTGAAGAATGCATTTGCAAGGTCACTAAATGGGGCCTCCTTTCAATAGCAGGTTCTACTTTTGCTTTTGCGAAAAGAAAAACCCTGTACTGGCTGCCAAAAAGCTATTGGGCCACGTTAAAGATTGAACTGTTAACATATAAAGCCCTAAACAACTTGGGACCAGGTTACCTTAGGGAATGCCTCACTGCTTACGTCCCTGACTGGTCTTTGCAATCCTCAGGAGCACTTTTCATGGTGCTGTGTGGTCCTGAGGTTTGGATTAGGAAAGTTAGAAATACAACACTTAATATTGCAGCACCTGCTCTATGGAATGTGCTCCCAGTGACATCAAACAGACATCTATAGTTCTGACTTTTTGATGTCCCTTTAAGACCTATCTCTTTATGCAGAGACTTAACATAACCTGAGGTGTAACCCAGACAATTACAGTTAATAGTTGTATTTCTGATCAGTGATTATTCTTGTATTTCATTGTTATATTTTAGTGTTGATGTGGTCAATATGTTTATTTCTTTGATAACTTCGTTGGGAAGTTGGTGTACAAATTTGTGAAATGAATAATGTCCTTCAGGATACAGCAGTATATGCCAATTTCTAAGCCAGATCCAAATATTTATATCCAGAGGACTTTCTCCATCTCTATTAGAAAGGAGTGTATCTCCATTCCAGTCCTTGAGGCCCTTGAGAGCAGAAGCCCTTGTTCTCCGCACAGGACTTCTAATATCTTTACCACTTCTCTTTGATAGAGTCTGATGAAATTGGCTTTCCCACAAAGTTCTTTGCTCCAGCAGAACACACTGCCACACAGAAATGGCCTATATGGAATCCGATTTAAAGCAGCCATGAAGTAAATGTTGTTTGTGTAGCTCAGTACCTGAATGACAAGGGACAGACCTGTTTGCAGAAGGTTGGCTAAACTTGGGGGGAGTTGGGGAAGCCTTTCCTTCCATAACATGCAGCAGTATACACTGTAGCTGCAAAGGCTTACTTTGGCACTTCCTTTAATGGACAGCCCCACATCCTCATGCTTCTTTGGCCTTATGGAGAAATGTATCCAGCAGGCTGAATGCCTTTTAGAGAAGTAGAGATACTCGAGAGGTTTGGTCCTGATAAGCAGGGAGCTGGATGCAAGGTTAGGTTTTTAGTAACTGCTGCTCTGTCCCTGAGGAAAAGGGAGCTGGGTGTTTTGTAGCTCACTGAGCCAAGAAGCCTGTCTGAATTTCTCTCTGCTTCTTCCTTTACAGAACAGCGCTTTCCTCCTTTCACAGCATTCCCTCCTCACACAACTTTCAGGAGGGGCAAAATGAAGGCAGTGCCAACAACGAGACCACTGGCATTTCCTACACCTGCTGAGGGTGAGTGTGTAGGCATCCCTGAAATCCACCACTTCCACTGTTCACCTGAACAATATCCATCTCCAAAGTAGGGTTAAAAGAGATTGCGCATGGCGGGGGTGTGTGTGGAGGGGGATTATGCCGAACCAGGTTCTGGAAACCCCTCGTCTCCTCATTGCCAATATGCTCTGGTCCTGGCTTAACATGACTGATTTTGATCTGAAAGAGTGATTTGCCAGAAGAATAATTTGTGAGCTTAATATCTTGGAGGGTACAAGGAAGGGGAGTTCTGGTTCAGCATTTTCTTTAGCACCAACCAGAAATTTGGGGGAATTGCCCTTGAAAAATAAGATAGGATGTGGGGAACCCCACGCTAACACTGTACTTTGGGGCAATCCTGGTGATAGGGCCTGTCTTAAATTCCTCTCTCCTTTCCCCATCCAGGGACCCCTGCCCTGCGTCTCGTGGGTGGCAGAAGCCACTGTTCTGGCCGGCTGGAGGTGTACCACGAGGGGCAATGGGGGACGGTGTGTGATGACATGTGGGACCTTCTGGATGTTGCTGTGGTCTGCCGGGAGCTGGACTGTGGGGAGGCTTTGGCAGCGCCAGGCGGCGCTTTCTTTGGTGAGGGGAACAGTGTCATCTGGCTAGATGACGTGCAGTGCCAAGGAGAAGAGTCAGTGTTGGCAGAGTGTCACACCAGCCCCTGGGGGACAAACAACTGCCGACACAGTGAAGACGCTGGAGCTGTGTGTTCAGGTGAGATTGACGTGGCATCATAGTACTACAGGTTTCACGGCCATTCACTCTCCCTAGGGAATTCTAGTTTGGGGGGGGGGGAGAGGTAATGGAAATCTTAGCATCTTACCAAACTATTCCTAGGATTCTTTGGGCAGAGCCATGGCTTATGAAATGAATGTACATTAGTAGTGTAGATATGCCATCTTCTCAGCCCACAGAAAGGCAATACGATTATCCTACTGGGACTCCTGCTGCTCTAAATTATTATGTGGGACTACTGTTGCACTGAAGGTACCTTGGGCTTCTCCATACCAGGCTTTTTATCCTGCAGCTTTATGGGGGCTTCTGCTTCCAGATTCTTTGAGGGATTAAGATCGGCCCTTTAAACTCACTCCCCTCTTTCCTCCCCCCCCAAAGATTTCCTTTATCTGCAAGTTCTATATGTTTCATTATACAGCCACTAGATGGCACTGCCGTTATAGCGCAAGTCTGTCATTACACATTGAGATTCGAGTTGCTATTTTTAAAGAGCTCATTATCGCCGTTACAAATAAAGCCGCAGAAATAGTCACAAAGCACGGGAGAGGCCCTGGAGGGTAACAACATCATGTAAAGGACCTGCGAACTTCCATGAGTAACCATTCTCAATTGCAGGATAAAAGCCTCATGTGGAGAAACCCCTTGGTACGTGCTGTGTCTGTGTCACATACTATATCTTCTTCCCATAGGTGAGATGCCCCTGGCCATGGTGGAAGAACATGTGGCCATGCTCACAAGGACCCTAGCACCCCAGAGACCCCGATCTGCAGTCCCCAAAAAAATTCCACATCCTACTCAGCCTACAAGGGAGCATGAAGAACGTGTAGCTAATGAAGCATCACACACACATAACAGCCCAAATGAAGGTCTTTCAGAAGGGGCACTAGATGGTGAGTAGCAGGGAGTAACAGGTGTTTGCTTCCATCCCAGGCCCCCAGACAATCGCTCAGGTGCTGTTTCTTGTTCCAAACATGGGGGTGCTAATATGAACAACAAAGTGCAATTTTTGAGAAAAATTGTCTCAGATACTCCATTACAATGTATATCAAGTCTTTCCTTCCGCATGTCCCTTAAAAAAGGTGTGGGGATTGAATTAGTGTTCAAATTTCAAATGAAAGTCTCAGTGCTCAAGGACAATATCACACTACATTATCACTTCCCCAACCAGATGATTTCCAGATGTTTTGGACTACAACTCCCAACATTCCTCACCATTGGCCAGGCTGACTGGGCCTGATGGGAACTGAAGTCCAACACATCTGGCGGGTAGCAGGCTGAGGAAGGCTGCATTATAACGTATTTTACATGAACATAAGAAGAGCCCTGCTGGATCAGAGCAAGGGTCCATCTAGTCCAGCATTCTGTTCACACAGTGGCCAACCAGCTGTTGACCGGGAACCCACAAGCAAGGCATGAGTGCAACAGCACCCTCCCACCCATGTTCCCCAGCAATTGGTGTACATAGGCTCATTGCCTCTGGTACTGGAGGCAGCACATAGCCATCAAGACTAGTACCAATTGATAGCTGTTTCTTCCAGGAATTTGTCTAACCCCCTTTTAAAGCCATCCAAATTGGTGGCCATCACTAAATCCTGTGGTAGCGAATTCCATAGTTTAACTATGCGCTGTGTGCAGTACTTCCTTTTATCTGTCCTGATATGTTTTAAGGGGACCACATGTTTTGTGGTCCCCTTGAAAACAGGTGTAGGGGTAAAGCTGCTGTTTCAGTTTGAAATCTACAATTGTGTCCTGAACATAAACACTATCTTTAATTCAAATATATCAATCTTCAAGGCAGATATCACATTACAGCGTCCACTGCATCTTCCCTCCCTCCTATGAAAATAAGTGCAGAGGTCTTGCTGGTGTTTTAACTTGAATCACAGAATTGTGTTCTGAGCATGCATATCAAATTTCAGCATCTGATATCAGTGATTGAGAGAGATATAGTCAAGCAAGCAAGCAAATAATACCAGACATGTGATCTAGATCAGTCTTCCCCAACCTGGTGCCCTCCAGATGTACAACTCCCAGTATTCCTGACCCATTGGCCAAGCTGGCTGTGGCTGATGGGAGTTGGTCCAAAACATCTGGAGGGTACCAGATTGGGAAGGCCTGATCTAGAAAAACCTTACTTTGCTCAGCTGGAGGGTAGGAGCACTGGAGGATTATTGCTTTCGTGCTCTGCATGTGTGCTTCCTATATGTTGGCTACTGTGGATTCTTTTCTTGTTGCGTTTTTAATCCATTTTTTATGTTATGTTTTCATTAAGATTATATTTACTCTGGATGTATTGTTAGCCACCTTGAGCACCGGTTTTGGACAGAAAGGTGGGATATGTGTTAGAAAGCAAACAGGGCCAGCCTTTGGTCTGATCCAGCAGGGTTCTTCACGTGCTCATAATTAGTTTTATGGGTAATAATGTTGGCAGAACATTTCAGTTCAGCTCCCCAAAGCTACATTCTTGAAACACGGCATATTGTCAGGAAAGGCCTGAGAATCCAGTATAATGCACCATATTCATCTGCCCTGCCTTGCTGTCTGGGGCCACAGCAAAGTTCGTTCTCAGGTTCAGTCCCTGGAAACTGGCATCTCTAGCTAAAGGACCTTGGTTAGCAGGGCCAGGAAAGCTGCATTCCTGAGCCCTGGGAGACCCACTGCCAGTAAGTAGATTTTACTGGGCTAGATGGAGCAATGTATAAGGCAGCTTTGTATGTTAGCCATATGATACCTAGGGATGAGGGGGGAAAGCAATCTAAGAAGTATTATCCTATTGCCTCCCTCTTAGTTAATTTTTGTTGCAGCCAGTGGCAGCTGGCGGGGCAGAAGGCGGGGCAGAGATTCCTGGGCCCCATCTATATGGCACTACTTTGACCCCCCCACCCCATCGCAACGGCGCAGCAATGCGGCTTCGAATCACCATGCCTCGCGATACACTTGCGATGTACCGCGCGCTTCCCTGACAGACTTGCTGTGCCATTTTTCCCCCCATTACACTGAAATGCGTAGCTGTGCAGTCCCATGAATGTGGGGGTGCAACACTTCAGTGGCTGTTTTATATTTCAGGGGCTCTTCTGTGTCTTTCTGAGCCTGTTAGGTAAAAATTGGGTATTTTGTGCTCCTTCATTTCCGCACCATCAGTTTGACAGTTCACCAGCCTGAGACTCTCTCAATGGTTCGCACTCACAAGCGTGAGCGCTACGTGCCTAGCCATTGCTCCAAAATGGTGGCTGGAGCGATGTTGTTCCTCCCCCAAGACCAACCCCCCCAGCTCTTGGGTACTGAGTCCAAAATCAACCGTTGCGAAGTTATTAAGCTGCAAAAATGCACGAAAGTGTGATTAAATAGATGAAAATGTCTCTCTGTTCCTCTGTAACTGCGCAGCTGCGAAGGGATGGGGGAGCAAAGGGGCTTCACAGAGTGATGCAGGCACTACACATGCCTGCATCACGCCCACTGTAAGATGCAGAGTGAGGTTGCGGAAGGAACAGATGGTCTGCAACCGCAGGGGAGCCCACCGCAAACCCAAAAAATTGCAGTAAAATGACTCCTTGGAACTCTGCTTTTTCTGGGCAAAAACCATGGATGGCTGCGAAGTCGCAACTACGTCATGTATCACAAGGGAAGTCGACTCACACCTGCCCTGGAGTAAAAGCTCAGTGTAGATGGTGCCCTGGAGGAGTACAAGAGAAGACCACGTGTGGCACTTGGAGCAAATGAACCTGGTTGTGGAGGGATGTCTCTGCCACCAGTGGGTGGGGGACAGGCAGGGGGTCATAGCCCCATTTGCCCCAAATGTAGATCTGCCTCTGCTTACAGCTTAGCTACATTATCAGTTTCCATGTATTTAAATGATTTTACATAAACGGGCAACCACCTTCATTTCCCCTGTCTCTTGGGGAGTTAGCAGTCTTGAGTATAAAGTTGAAATAAGCTTGAGAGCACTTTTGAAATTCCATCCTCCACATTAAAGTTCCAGATTAGAAACTGGAGGTGGGGATGGGGACTGAGGTCCAACATATCCGAAGGGGACCAGATTGGGGGAGGCTGCTCTACAATGTTGGAAGAACCTTGAAGGGAAGCAGTGTGGTGCAAGACCAAGAAACCCGTGATGTGGGGGCTTTTAACTTTTTCCATCCTCTAACCATTTCCCACTCTCTGTATTTCAGGCCAGTGGCAGGTGCGGCTGGCAGGAGGCCCTGGATCCTGTGCTGGACGGGTGGAGATTCTCTATAAAGATCACTGGGGCACGGTATGCGATGACGGCTGGGATCTGGTGGACGCGGCTGTGGTGTGCCGTGAGCTGGGCTGTGGGGCTCCTCTTCTCAGCCCTGGTAACGCACGATACGGTCCGGGATCTGGACCTATTTGGTTGGATGACGTCAACTGCACCGGCGCAGAGTTCACGCTACGGCGCTGCCGCTCCCAGCCCTGGGGGAAGCACAACTGCAATCACCACGAGGATGCATCTGTCATCTGCACAGGTGAGGAACCGCCCAATTTCTGCCCCACCATGTTCAGTGAACAGATCTGCCCAGTTCCTGGGAGGGACAGGATATGGAGTATTCTGGGCAGAGAGCAGCGATTGGTTGTTCCAGTCTGAATGTGTGAAGTAAGACAGTAATAGAAAGTTTGAACTTCTTGGGGGGAAATTAGCGAACAATTTAAACTGGGTTAGACCCATTTTCAATTAGTGCGCACAGGGGGAAGAGGGGGCTCAGCTGAACTTATTCTGGTATATACAAATGTATATTGGTTTTATATCTACTTAACTGTCAAGGCTTCTGGGAAGTATATTTTGCTGAGGGTGATGAAAATGCTCAGAGATGCACCACCACTGTTACCTGGGGAGAGGGAACATGTGTTAAAACAGTTTTAGTCTGTGATGTAGGTATACGTTTGTGTTTTCAGGCAAGTGGAAGCGTCTGTCATCGTCAAAGCCATCCAGAGATCCAAAGATAGCTGAAGTGATCACCACCACGCAGGATCCAAGACCTGCAGACAAACCAGGGCTGCAAAACACCTTGGATGTGGCTGAAACCACCACAACCACTCAGGGTTTTCCAGCTGAATGGGAGATGGAGTCACTCAATCCATGGTATTCTGGTGCACCATTGCAAGCCACACAAAATGCAGAGCTTGGCGTGGAAAATGAAACAAAGCCAATAAGCCCCAGGGACAGAGTTGAAACAACCCCTGATCCAGAAATCTTGCAGCATGTCCAGGAGATGGAGTCAACCAGCCCCCCAAAGACAAGGTCAGCCACACACAAATGGGAACAAGAGTCCCGTTCCCCCTCAGCTGAGTCTCCTCCATCCTCAGGCATGTGGGATCTGGAATCTGAAAGAGAAACTGAACCAACAACCCCCTGGGACATGGATACACCAATGCCTAATCCAGAGATCCTAAAGCATGTTCAGGAAATGGTATCAACCAGTCCCCCAAAAACAAGGTTAACCACACACACATGGGGACAAGAGCCCACCCACTCCTCAGCTGAGTCTCCTCCATCCTCGGCCATATGGGATCTGGAATCTGAAAATGAGCCAATAACCCCTGGGGACATGGATATACCAATGCCTAATCCAGAGATCATGCAGCATTTGCAGGAGATGGTGTCAACCAGCCCCCCAAAGCCAAGGTCAACCACACACACATGGGGACAAGAGCCCACCTACTCCTCAGCTGAGTCTCCTCCATCCTCAGCCATGTGGGTTCTGGAATATGAAAGAGAAACTGAGCCAACAACCCCTGGGGACATGGATACACCAATGCCTAATCCAGAGATCCTGCAGCATTTGCAGGAGATGGCGTCAACCAGCCCCCCAAAGATGAGGTCCTCCACACACGAATTGGGACAAGAGCCCATCTACCCCTCAGTTGAGTCTCATCCATCCTCAGTCATTTGGGATCTGGAATATGAAAGAGAAACTGAGCCAACAACCTCTGGGGACATGGATAAACCAGTTCTTAATCCAGAGATTCTGCAGCATTTTCAGGAGATGGCATCCACCAGCCCCCCAAAGACAAGACCTTCCACACACGAATGGGGACAAGAGTCCTCCTCCCCCTCCACTGGATTTCAGCTGCCCTCAGCTATGCAGGATCTGGAGTTTGAGGGAGAAACTGAGCCAACAAGCCCATCAGGAACAGACCTGCCCATAGTTGCACAAGGCCTACAGCCCGCAACAGAGATGGTGCCTCCCATCCCTTGGGACAAGACGTCTGAAGTGCCCCCAGTCACAGAGAGTATGGAACCTACCAAGAGCTCAGCTGAAGCTCAGCCTGCCACCGCCACATGGGAACCTGAGAGAGATATGGAGGCAACCAATCATGTAATACAGGAACTGTTCCTGTTGTCAAGCTTGGAGGCTACAAGGGAGGTGGAATTGCCAACAGCCGAACATAATGTGCTATCTGTAAAGCACATGGAAACAACTGAGCCCAAAATCCCAGACTCTGAAGAGAACACAGATCAGAAGCAACAAGAGGGATCAAACACAGATTCCCACTCCATAGGGCGCATAGGTGAGGAACTTCCCCAGTGCAGCTCTAGGGTTTTGAGGGGCCCCAGGTGAGGTACCTTCACTTGGCCCGCTCTTAGTGTGGGCAGCGGCTGGTGCTAATGCTGCTGCTCCTCTAAACCAGAGGGAAACAGGCAGGCTGAAGAAGGGGCAGAAGGAGCAGTAGCTTCCCTCTGGCTTGCTTACTGGCAGTGGAGGCAGGTGGCTCCGATGACAGCGGGGCAGTGAATCTGATCCGGGTTCCAATCAGAACCACTCAGAACTCTAAAGGAGCTATCCAAGGTGCAACTGGTTCTGACTGAAACCTGGAGCGGATTCACCGCCCCACTGGCATGGGAGCCACCAGCCTCCACAGCTCACTATTTTTCCCCTCTGGAACAAAATCCCGGAGGGGGGATGAGGATGGATAATGAAGTGTGTAGGCAGCCGGCTGGCAACAGCTGCTCTTCCTCTTAATCCTTTTCCTTCTTCATCACCAGCCAGGCCCGTAGCCAGGGGGCGCTGTGGGAGGCCTGCCCCCCTATATTTTCTCTGCCGCCCTATTTTTTTTTTTTTACAAACGCACAATTAAAAACTGTTCCCAGTTTTGTTTTTCAGAGGCCTGCAAACCAGATGAACTGCTCCCCTACTTTTTTGGCACCTCCCCACCTTTTAGGCTGGCTATGGGCCTGTAACCAGCGCATTCACCTGCCGAAGGGAAAAGGCAGGCAAATGGGCAGGAGGAAAAGGAAGATCATAGAATCATAGATCATAGAATAGTAGGGTTGGAAGGGGCCTACAAGGCCATCGAGTCCAACCCCCTGCTCAATGCAGGAATCCAAGTGAGAGCATCCCTGACCGATGGCTGTCCAGCCTCGTCTTGAATGCCTCCAGTGTGGGAGAGCCCACCACCTCCCTAGGTAACTGGTTCCATTATCGTATTGCTCTAACAGTCGGGAAGTTTTTCCTGATGTTCAGTCGGAATCTGGCTTCCTGCAACTCCCTCTGTGAGGAGTTTTCATTAAAGGGTGAGGGTGAGTAGGCTAATGCTGCTGCTAGCTTTCCTCCTTCCCCTCCTTGCAGTGTAACTGTTTTGGGGTCCGTGGGCAACCTGTAGTGGGCTCCTCCAAGGACAGGCACCGTGGAAAAAGCCCATCCATGCTGACTGCTCACATCAGGCCTGAACTGCCTCTTACAAGAGTCTTGAAAAACACTGTCTTAGGTAAAAGGAAGATCACCCCTTTTATTTCAGGGGAGCCTCCTTTTCCACAGGAAACCCCTAGCTACCTTTCTGAGCTCAAACATACCCTGCTTCCCCCCCTGGATTCTGTGACTTTCTCTGGCTCTTGTTTCCTATCCCTGTTAACCACATTCTCCTTCTCCAGTTGCACCAGATTCCACCTTTGCTCTCACTGACTTGAGCTCTTTGGATGGAACAGATGCTCACAATATGACTGAACTGCCCCCAAGTCCAGTGTTGCACCTGATTTCTATGGGTGGGCAAGTTGAGAATGATTTGGTGAGCTTGGGAGGCACAGAAAGCAGAACAAGTGAGTATGAGAGACAAAGCCCCACTACTGAGGCTAGGAGAAGGGAGGATGCTATTGCACTCATGCCCTGTCTGTGGGCTCCTCACAGGCAGCTGGTTGGCCACTGTGTGAACAGAATGCCGGACTGGATGGGCCCTTGGTCTGATCCAGCAGGGCTCTTCTCACGTTCTTATTTTGACAGTCTGTCCCTTACTGCAGAACATCATGCACTATTTTCTCATCTCCTGGCAGAGGCAAAGGGGTCTCTGTCAGGAAAGCAGCTGTGCCATGTGTCCTGGAGATCTCTTTGCTTAAAAGCCTCCCCTTATTTGGCACAAGTTGTGCAACAAAGAGCCTCAGAGTAGGACTCCCATTACCTCAGTGGCCAGGCTTAAGCCCAGCAGACAGGGAAGGAATTCTCCCCTGGTTTAAGACAGTTTTTATAGAAGAATTTCCCCCTTTTTACATCCCTTTGGCTATGTTCATTGACTGTAGACAAAACCTGCCCCCACGATGCTTCCGTAGTTCAGTTGACAATGAAGGGCCCATTCACACGATCATGGGGGAGGGCAGGGTAGCAGAACCACGCTGTGGGGAGGGGTAAGGGAACTACGTGCATGCCCCCCCACGACCACGGAACCAAATAGAGCAGCGTGGTTCCCTTGCCCATCCCTTGCCCATGGTTTCCTCGTCATCCCCCCACCACTGTGGTCGCATAGCCCAGCAGCCACTGTGGCAGGAACGGGGTTGTGCAGGCCACTCCAGCTGTCGCTATGCAACCGCAACCAAAGAGTTTGGCCACATGGGCTACAGCATCACCGGAACTTCTGGGCACTCTAGGCGGCCATCTCTATGGTCGCTGTGATTTATTCACAGAGTGGCTGAATTTACCTGTGGAACGCCTGATAGGTGACACAGTAAGCCACCCCGGGGGCCTGTACCTACTCTGCAGAGGGTGGGTAACAAGGGTGGGTAACTTACCGATTGTGGGCAGGAACACCCCCCCCATGACATGCTAACGCATCATGGGTCACTCCCAAACGTGACCCATGGTGGGTTACCGTGTCATCTGAACCCAGCCATAGCTTCATTGCATGTAGACTTGCTGCCCGGGGCTGTTCCTTGTTGGGTACTGGGCTGGTAGTGTCATTACAAGGATTGGTTCTTTTCTGTCTCTCAGACTATGCAGATACCACCTCCATACCAGGCCTGACTGAAGCACCAGGTCCAAGCATACCATCTGCCGAACCTGTCACCCACACTGCTAACCTCAAAAAGCCATCCTCAGGCTGCCCCATGAAGCAGGAGCCAAGGAAAGATCAAGGTTGCTGCTGTTCACCACCTGCCCTGGGAAACTTGGCCCATGCGGTGGAAGGTCTCCATGGGGAACTGGGCTCTCTCTCCACCGCCATTCAGCATCAGGGCTCCCAGCTAGAGGCTGTTGCCCGCAGTCTGGCTGACCTGGCAGCTTCTGTGCACCACCTGGTGGGGGTGCTGCCTGCCCTGTTACAACCAGTCCCAGTCCAGTCTTCAGCTCCATGTAAGCAGGATGAGGGTCGGTTGCAAAACCAGCTGCCCTTGAAGTGAAAATGGAATTTCCTGTAAGGCAAGGGAATTGCCTCTCCGGCCATATAGGGTTGGAAGGGTCCAAAAGGCTATCTAGTCAAACTCTGCCATGAGATGAGTTCCTCCCGCAAGAGCAACTCATGCAAACCTATTCAGTATGTCCCAAGCAGAGGTCACCTGCATTGCTGAAAGAGACTCTAGAAGAACTACAGCCCAGTGGTGATGGGTCATTGGCTAAGGCCAGTCTATTTACAAGCTAAAGAAGTTCACTAGAAACAGAAGCTGAGAATGGTAAAATTGGGAAATCCTGCATATTATACAGGAGGATGCCTGAGGATGAATTACCTGGTATTTGTAAGACATCGGGTTCTTTAGGCTGCTCCTTTCAGTTCTTATCAAACATTCCTCCTTGCTGGGAGTGTTCTAAGGTGCATTCATTTTAACCAGTACAGAAACATCTGTTAGAATGTTTCCTTATCATGTATTTCTTAAGAAACAGAAAAATCGAAAGGATTGGTGAATCAAAAAAATAAATGAACATGACATGGCGATTCCCATGTCAAAAATGCAGAACCAGTTTTCAGACAAATACTTGGAAAATTACTTGAACACGTTATTGATTGTATGATTGGCTGATCAGTGTTATCTATTAAAATGTATTGAATTTTAACAGACGCATTCATGGATAATTAAAAGCTGAATAATCTCCATTCATTTCCTGTGTAGGTTGGCCATTGAATCTTTCTATGTAGTAAACTGGCTGTACTTTGTGTGACTCGTTTCTGGGCAAAAAAATCCAGCATGGGAGTGGGGACTGGAAAGAGCAACAGCCCTTTGGTAATATATTCAGTGAGTCCATCCAGAAAAATAAGAGTATCTGCACAGCAGACAGCTGTAGATGGCCTGACCACTCACACTATCTAGAAGGGTATACTTCTCTCCATGATCAGTGCTTTCTCTTTCATTTCTACTCCTTCTCCAACCTTGCATAATTCTCCTATATTATTTATTTAAAAGCTTTTAAACTTGCCTTTCGAGGCCAAACTATCTGAGAACAGAGTAAGTTGCAGAGTGTAAGTAAAGAGTATAAAAATAATATATAAGGTCATCAAAGTGGCCACACTGGAGGATGCTCCTAGCAATAAACAGGGTGGTATGTAGTGCTTGTGATGACTTAGCAGTTCCTGGCCTCCACTATCAAGCCCAACTAAACATGATAGCAATATAGTATGTGGCCACTTGTACCATATTTATTATGCTTAAACTTCCAAATATATATTTCCATGGTTCTTTATACTGAAAGTCAGCCTTTATCTCTATGCATTTGATGGAGGGCAATTGATTCAGTTTTGAGAGATTACAGAATATAGATTTAACATGCTTGTGTTCAGATTTAATTTTCACCAAGCTATTTTTTTTTAAAGTTACAATATCTGTTTTTTAAAATCCAATTTAAAATGAAAACACTTTTTTATGATGTTTTCTTAAAATCTGTTTTATTCATCCTGATTTTCAAAAACCTGAACGTGGTAGACTGTAGCAAAGATGCCATAAGGGTGAAGACAAAACATAGGTTGCTTCTACAGTACAGACTTTTAGCTGCTGAGGCATTGCTTTACCAAAATTAGCTGGAAATGGAATTAAAATGAAGGTTCCAGACTGCACATAGTGCAGTATTTATATTAACAATGCCCTTTCCCATGGCCAAGAATCTTCTGAGATGCCCTTCTATAAATCACATAGACCATGGTGGCTTATTCCCCACACCCCCCATGTGTGCCAGTCATGTGCTGGGCAGATTTGCATAATTACCCCAAGCAGTGCAGTTTGTCGTACTATGCGAAGCCGGCCAGGGTGGCTTGCTGCCGTGGATAACAAGCTGCCCACCATGGCCTCTTGTAAATGTCCTTTCTAATGTTAATTGAAAGCTTCCTGATTAGTGCTGAATTATCCCACAGGGAAAGAGGGATGGGAAGAGCAATCCTATGCCCCCTAGACAGCAGGCTCCTTCACACAGAGCTTTCATCCTGTTATTGAGATTGCTCATGCATGGAATTTTGTGGGTCCTTTTCATGACGTCGTCAACCTCCAGGGCACATCCAGAGGTATTTCCTGGTTATTCCATCTCAAATAGATCCGGAGCTAATGAACTATCTTTTAAAGTTGGAATGTTGTGTGATTAAAACAGCCACTAGATGGTGCTGTTTCATTGAATTCTAGGGAACCTTGAAAATTAAATGCTTTTTCTCTCAGCAATCACGTGGTCGCTTTCTGGGAGCCCACTGTAAATGCAGAAAGGCTCCACGATGGGAGGATGGTGGATTTTTACTTTAATGTAAAGGCAGCCAACATCTGGGGGACAGAGGAAAATTCAGTTTCCCTATTCTGAGCTGAGAAACAGGGCTCCAAGCCAGGAAACTGTGCCCTGCACTCCCTCACAGCCAACAGGGAGAGAACTGTGGTAGCTGCTGCAACAACCTCACAGATCCAAGCTCATAGGGGGTGAAAGAGGGCATTCCCATGGGAGGGGAGGAGACTGGGGATGTGGAGATATGAGATATCCCCAACTGTCCCCAGCCTCCTTCCCTCCCTGAAGCTTCCACTAGACAGGTGAAATCGCCTGTCTAGCTGCACTGGATACTCATATGCTTCTGTGTTCAGACGCTTACGAGTATCCAAGGTGGATCACATTGGATTGTGCCCTAAATTACTTGGGTTTTGCACTATTATTAGCATTCTCGCAGGAAACATACTTTGTGAACTGCAGAATGGATACTCAGTGATCCAGCTTAAATGTATTTATGTGTGTGTTTTTTAAAAGCAGCTCTTCAGCCAAAAGGGTTCCCAGAGTATCTTACATAAAATCAGAAATGAACTCATAGGCTTACAATCAATCAGTCAATCAATCAATCAATCAGTCAATCAATCAGTGGTGTTACAGAAAAGTATAAGGAGATGTGGATGGGGGAGGGAGGGAGGAAACAAATAAACGTAGGCATTAGATACCTTTACCTACAGAATATGTGGAATCACATCGAAGAAAAGGTTCCAGTTCAGAGATTCTAAGTTCCTGACAGACTTGAGCCTCAGTATTTTCCATTTCAAAATTTAGAGCTGATTTAAATATTCAGGAAGGGCAAGTGTGGGATCCCATGTTCGAATGTTTCCCCACATCAAAATAATAAAAACAACCATCATTTATATATGCCATTTCATGTATTCAAAGCATGTGATAAACAAAAGCCCTGTAAGGTTTCAGTCACCATTATTACCAATTTTCAGGAGGGGAGGCTGAGCGCATGATGGCCACCTAAGGCCACCTAGTGAGGCTGTGGCAAGGGTGAGATTTCAAGCACATAAGGGTGTATGAATTACTTACCCCATTCTGGTCCGGGGCATCCGCAGGCAGGGGGAGGCAATCTGGTTCTCCCCGCCCCGAATCCTCCCCGGCCGGCTCCGCTCTGCAGGGAGTCTGTGGAGCCGCCAGCCGGCTCCAGCCGCTGCTGGACTTCCGGCTGTGTCTGGCCTGCGGACGCAAATGGCGTCCAGCGTAAGGGTCGCCATTTGCGTCCCTGCCATTGATGGTGATTGGCTACATAAATATTTACGTAGCCAATCACGGCCAACGGCAGGGACGCAAATGGCGTCCCCTATGCGGATGCCATTTTGTTCTGCAGTCCGGCAGTGGAACGAAGACAGCGACCTGGACCAGCTGCCGTCAGGTAGGTTCCGTCCCGGGGGGATATCAGGGGGTGGGGATTCCAAAGAATCCAGCCTCATTGGAGTCTGTGGCGGATTTCTCTGCTATCCCTACAAGCACATACTCTTAGCCACTATGCTCAATCTTCCTGCCATCTTTCCTAATCGCTTTTGGGTTTTTTAAAACTTGCAGGCATGAATTCTTGGAAAGGTTTGTTGCACTGTCAAGTGCCTGGTCAAACATGATCTAAGTTGTATCACAGTCAGGAAACTAAATTCCTGAACTAGCCACCAGATGGCATCACAAGGTAATAGACACACAACCCAAGTTCTATAGGTGAAGTCTCACGGTTTCTTCTTGAACCAGTTAAACCTACCCATAATCAGATTGTTACAATACTGTAAGTAGTCACTGAATTATTCTGTTAGACTAACAATTAGAGGGGATGATTTTAGGAGAGAAAATGTCACCAACTTTACTAATATTTGTTTGTTTTATTTCTACCCTGCCTTTCTGCCCCAAATGGCAGAACACAGATGGTAAAGCCCCTGGATCAGGGACCTCTCATCCTCACCCCACCCATGTTATTTTGTAAAGTGCCGGTTATTTTGATGGAGCTATGAAAATAACATGAACAATTTTAACTGATGATCACTAGTTTAGCTTGATTTTTTTAAAAGTAGCAAAATTCATAGTGGGTATAGGTCTAGCCATATAATTCAATCTGAAACCTCTCTGTTCAGAGGCTGCAGACTTCTGATTCCTAGAAGCTGGAGACAATGGAGGATGACTACATCTATCTTGTCCAGCTTGAGTTTTCCCTGGGGGATTGAGCTGACCACTGCTGGGAGACATAATGCTGGGCTTTTGGTCTGATCTAACAACACGGTTCCTCTGGATGGGTTACTTTTCCCACTTCTTCCAATAAATAGGACTTAATGCAAATTAGTTTTAGAATCTTAGTCCCTTCTGCTGGAGGAATAATGTAACTACCCCCTTCCAGTTCTAGCCCTGATCAATTCTAAGACAGCTCAATGCCCACAGAACTCCAGTAATCAACAATGGATCAACAATTCTTATCAACAAACGTGGCCTGATGTAAAAAAGAAAAATTCCAAATGACACCTTTTATTCCTCTCTCTCTCTTCAATGACACTCATAGGTGCAAGTTAGAGGCAAGAAAATGGTGCCCCCAGTAAAATCTACTGGCCAAAATGGTTGACAGCAAAGCTAGATGGTAGAACAGCTTATCATTCTCCAAGGCTCTTTAAGGGGTTTTCTACATGAGGCATTTATCATACACTCATCATTCCCTACTTATGGTTGTTTACGGGTCTTTTAGATGATGTCATGACTCTCCAATTTTGCTTCTTTGTCTAACAAACACTTCCGGTGAGTTTTTTTAGAGTAGGGAAAATGTGGCATTTAACTGTGAAAGCTAAAGAATCCGCTTGTTTTACTTGTATTTGAGCTTTTCTGCTACACCATAGTGCCACCTAGAGGTTATATACTAGAAAAGCAGGAACAGAAGTGCTCCTCATGTTGTGCTTGGATCTCAATTTTGCGACGAAACCAAAAGAACATACAGCGGATCAACAGCCAATTAACAGGCTCATGTAGAAAACCTCTATGACTTAATAAGTTGAAAGCAATGGTGAGGATTCTCACATACACACCTTTGACTTGGAGAATGGAAGGGGACATATTAAAGCCTTCTAAGTTTAGGAACCTCGAGCCAGCTGAGAGGTAGCAATCCTAGTCCAGAATGAAATTCGCCCTTGGCAATTGGACAAGCCACACAGCTTTTGCACTGTCCATGGCGTCAGGGTATGAACAGCAGGGAGGTTACTTCACAATAGAAAAGTATCAATTACATCATCACTGTGATGTAGCTGACATCAGAATGGGTTACAAGTTACAAGCCAAAGCCAAAGATGGCAATTAGTTACAGAAACAGTCCTCTCCAGTTGAGGCATAAGACCAAGCGGGATCTAAATAGTAATGGGGAAGATGGCAGTAGAACTGGAGCAGGCAACCAGACATCAGTGAATCAAGGAAGCCTGAGACAAATGATCAAAGGACTAGGATGTTCTTAGAGTTACAAGCTTAAATCAGCATCTGAAGCCAGAGAGATAATGGAAGAACAATGTGATCCAACAAACAGCACATAAAACATGCCTGTTGCAATGACAAAATACAGGTGAGAAGATCAGCTAATGTGGGCTTGGAGGTAGAGTGTGGATGGCAGGATAATGGCGTTCAAGAGGCCAAATAGTTTCCCAATGGATGTAATGCCATGGTCAAGTGGGAAAGGTTTTGACTGTGAAGCCCAAACTACTGAAGGCTCGAGTGCGGTCTCTGGACCTGAATACCTACTAACTAAGGAGTAAGCTGTGCCGAACACAGTGTGCCTTACTTTTGAGTAAACATGCATATGATTGTGTAGTAAGTTGGTTGCACTCAGGTCCCCCTTTAAATACAATGGGACCCATTAGTCATGATTTAAGGCTTATTGATTTTAATAGGAACCAAATGCAACTAATTTAGGATGCTTCCAGATTAGGCTTTTATTATGAAATCTCCCTGCCTTATTCAAGGAATTTTATAGGGAGTCCAGACAACATGTTCTTCAATTTATAGCTCTCCCATATTTTCCCACAGCTTCTTACCACAAAATATCTGCTATGGAAGAAAAGATGAAATAGCTGCACTGTGCCTTTTCATGGTTAGTGCTAGGAGACTTCTGTCTGCAAGTTGTGATGTAGCACAGTTGCCTCCTATGTGATAATATGAGCATTGGACCATAGGCATCATACTGGTGGCTATTCTGTGCCATTAGGGCTCCTTCACATGGAGTGTTTATCCTGCTATTGAGATTGCTCACTCACAGAAGTTTGCGGGTCCTTTTCATGACGCATTAACCTCCAGGGCACATCCAGAGATATTTCCTGGTTATTTCACTCCAAAAAGATTCAGAATGAACGAACCATTTTTTTAAAGTCAGAATGTAACACGATTGAAACAGCCAGGAGATGGCGATGTTTCATTGTGTTCTATGGAACCTTCAAAATTAAAAATGTCCCCTCTCAGTAATCATGTGGTCACTGTCTGGGAGCTCATGATAAATGCAGAAAAGCTCCAGAACAGGAGGACTGCGGGGGGTTTCTTTAGTGTAAAGGCAGCCATACTCTCTATCCCTGCTTTTCAGTGCCCAGCTAGATGCTTTCGGAGGGGCTCTATGTCATAGTGAAACTATGAGAATAGATCTAAAATCTACAACTAGGACAGCAATACCATTATTATGAAAATATCCGGGCTGATTAAAAGCTCTGAAGAACTCGAAAATGTGCTTGCTATTTTGTGACACTTTGGTTGGTTCTAAGAAAGGTACTGCCATTCCCCCCCCCCCCCTATGAACTAACATGGTTATCGATGCCTTTTCTAGGAAAATAGGGGTTGTTGGGCTTATTTACTGGTTTGCTTTACTGTATGGATATGTTGTAGGGATGTCAGAGAAATCCGCAATAGATTCAATTGAGCTTGGATTTCTGTGAATCTGACCTGCGGATTCTGAAGCAGACTAGCTTTTCCCAACTCCATGAACTTGCAGGAATCATTTGGGGGGGGGGGAGCTTTGTGTTAATTCACATTAACACTGTCACATTAACAAATGTGCATTAGTGTATTTACGCAAGTGTGAACTTGCGCTAATGCGAATTGGTGCAAGTATAACAAAATTCTGATTTTAAAAAATATGATTCCATCAATGAGCAGATGATGGAACAAAAGGCATCTGACAATCCCTGAAACACAGATGAATGGATTTAATAAAGCCATATACCCCTAATATGGTGGTCCCACATCTTTTTCTTCAGATTTCAGCTCTAAGCGACTGACATTTTCCATCTGGTTTGGGAATGCAAAAGGAGCTGTGGGGCAGCATGTGGGCTCTGAACGCATCCCACTGACCCCACACTGAGGACTCAGCCAGCTGCATTATATTTAGCACAGTGATTAGGGAATGAGAGGCGTGTCAGGTGCAGCTGCTGCTCAGGGATGGGGGAGAGGAGAGGTGCTAATTCACTCCGTCATGGGTTGGGAGTGGCAGCCCAGGTGCTGTGAGAAGCTCCGATAAGGACAGCGCTGCTGTTCAATAGGCTGGTGGGCCCACTGGGGCCTTGCACCTGACCCCATTATGTAAGGGGTCATTAGCAACTAATCCCACCACCTGTCCCAGCCTTGAGGGAACCAGGGGTGCATGTAGTGGCACAAAGCTCCATGGCACTGCACACTACAAGGGTATGTGCGGCGGGAAGACTGGTGTCACAAGCGCTGCTGCAAAAGGGGTCCTGCAGTATCTCTCCTCCCTACTCGATCTGGAAGGCCGCTGCTACATTTCCTTCCTTGTTCTTAATGCAACACTTATCCCCCCAATTCCTTAAAGAGATGGGCAGGGAAATGGAAACAGGGAAGACTACAGAAGAGATATTAATGGGGCAGTCATGTGGGAAGTTTTGAAAGCAAGGATTAGATGCTTGAAATGGATGCTGGCTCCCCATTGTTCTCAGCATTAACTTCACGCTTCTAGTCCTCACTTTTAAAACTCCCCACAAAGTACCCATGAACAGTTCTTCTCTTGCCGTCCATTATACCCCATATCCTTTTCTCGGTCTATCCTCTATCAGCCCACTTTGCTCTGTAGCTTCTACCATTCACCCACTCCTTCTAATGCCCGGAACAATCACTTTCCCCTCTCTGCTCTAGTAGGAGCATCTTTACACCAGCCTAAAATCCCGCCATTAAAATGGGGATTTCTCCTTCCATTTTAAATGCAGGATCATGACAGACTTCCTTTACACGTGCTTCCTTTCCCCCCTCTCTTTCCCCCTCCTTTCCCCCCTTATTTGAGTCTTCCATATGTTTCATTATACAGCTGCTAGATGGCGCTGTGGTCTAGCGCCTTTTATTGCAGGTTTTCCTCTTTTTAAGAGTGAACTCAAGTAGAACTCAAGTGCGGTAATTTGATAGCTCATTATCTCCGATCTTTTAAAAAATGGAATGAAGGTCATTTAGTGTGGGAGATGCCCTAGAGGTTGATGACATCATCTAAAGGACCAGCAAACTTCCATGAGTAACCAATCTCAATAGTAGGATAAAAGCTCCACGTAAAGAAGTCCTAAGTCCCTTCTCAAGACCCACTTCTTCAGTTCCTTCCCTAGTTTCATCTTACCTGTTCTTCCATTGCCAGTGGACATTTTCTTCCTCCATCTCTGCAACTAATTTCTTCATCCCCATTCTCTTCTCTATCCCTGTCTTGTCTGTCTTTTGAAGACAGAGAATGCAGAGGACAGGGATGAGCCCTGGCACCTGAAAGAATAATTGAGAAAAGAGCATCTCTGAGCACATGAAAAATCTAAAGTAACTACTACTAAATCTAAATCTAAAGTAACTACTACTGGTCTTCTTCCCATACACAGAAGTAGGGGAAAGTAGGCTTTCAGAACAGAATATATAATTTTATGTTAGGTTGTCATGATTTAGATTGTAAGTTCCTTGGGGCAGGGATCTGTTCATTTTTGCTTAACACATAGCATTATAGAACTGGGAGGGACCGTGGTTATCTAGTCAGCTTGGTCATAGATCCTCAGTGAAGGATCTGCAATGCAAGATGCCATTACTGCATCCCTGGCAGATGGCCATCCATCCTCTGCATAAACACGTCTAGCAAAGGACAAACCAACACATCCCAAGACATCCATAAGTTGCCATGTACAGTGATCATCACCATCATCATCCAGGCAAGCTTAAGCCCTAACACCTCTCATTTTAGAAATTGAGCCCTGTTGGGGAGTGTATTGGGAGGTTACTAAGCAGCTATCAAGCGCTTCCTCCCTCCCTAGAGCAAAACACCTATCTGGAGCCAGTAATATATCAGCAGTGGTATTATTCCCAGATACAACACTGTCAGCACACACAATGCTCTGCACAATCCGTCCTGCAGGCCATATTCAGAGCAAATTGTACCAGCCCTGATAAAAGCATTTAGAGCAATGCTCCAGTATTACATATGAGTTGAGTACAAAGCAGCCACTCATTCACACAGTGAGAAAACAGATACCAAGCCAATACAAGAGGTACAGCTGGAAGGCACGAATGCCCTGCCCTCTGCCATCCCCAAGGGTAGCCCTCGAGGAACAGCTGCTTGGGACTACTTCTGGAGTGTTGTGGAACGTCCTTCTGTCATCAGGCCTTCACTCAGCATGGCCACATAGGGGGCTATTTACAGCACAACACGTCTATTTATACCTGCTGCCCATCCACCCCTCCCTGCTCCGCACTGCCTCTTGGCTGTTTCATTCCTTCTCACAGCTCCTGGAGACGTCACTGGGAAGAATGCTGCTATCTCCTCCACAGTGGGAAAGGGAAAGGGGTACCCACGCAGGCAGCCGTGGCCTTACAAGGGAAAGTGCCTATGCAGGGCCTAAAAAGAATAGGAAGCTAGGATAATTGCTGCAAAGCTACTTGGTCAGCCGCTTGCCACTGTATTAGGAATAAAAGGCAATGAGCAACTGACGTCAGGGCTTTAGGCCCTAACCAAGGGAAAAGATACCCTGGATATCTCCACAGTGTGGGAACATCTGTCATATTTCCTCATGTCCCTGATAATGAAGGGAGGAATCTATACTTTACATAGATCATGAAAGCTATGCATGGCAGAATCTAAAAATTAAACTGAATTGGCAGACTCAAAGACTCTCTTGTTCAAACCCAGAGTCCCCTTAGAAATCCCAGGAATTCAGCTTCTCCTCATCCCCTCATTAGAACTCACCTTCAGAGAATCCAGAAGTCTTGGCTGACCCCAGCTGAGAATTCTGCACATTGGCTTGGAGGATTGATGCCTTCATTCCCTGTTTTCCCCAAATATTTAGGCAAGGACTGGTCTAGGGCTCTGGATAGGGGTGAATGCTCCTTCCTTGTTCTCCTCGACCTCTCAGCAGCTTTTGATACCGTTGACCATGGTATGAGGATGGGCATTGGAGACACCGTATTGCAGTGGTTCCGGTCCTTCCTCTCTGGCAGGTACCAGAGGGTAGCACTGGGAGAGGAGGTTTCGGACCCATGGCTGCTCACTTGTGAGGTGCCACAGGGTTCCATCCTCTCCCCGATGCTATTTAACATCTATGTGAAGCCACTGGGGGCTATCATAAGGAGGTTTGGGGTGCTGTATCATCAATATGCGGATGACACGCAGCTCTACCTCTCATTCAAATCTTCACCAAGGCTGGCCATAGAACTCCTGTCCAAATGTCTGGAGACGGTGAGTGGCTGGATGGGGAGGAATAAGCTGAAGCTGAACCCTGACAAGACCGAGGTACTTTTGGTGGGAGACAAGAGGAAGCTGGGGGATGTTGACCTGGTGTTGAATGGGGTTACGGCTACCCTTGAAAGACCATTAAAGGCAGCCGCCAGCGAGATCACATCACTCCAGTGCTGAAGGAGTTGCACTGGTTACCATTTGTTTTCTGGGCCAAATTCAAGGTGTTGGTTTTGACCTTTAAAACCCTATATGGTTCTGGCCCAGCCTATCTTAAGGAGCGCCTCCAGTGACACCAGACAGGCCGCTTAACAAGATCAGCCTCGGATGGCCTTCTCTCTGTCCCATCAGCCAGGACAGCTAGACTGGTGGGGATGAGGGAAAGGGCCTTTTCTGTGGTGGCCCCACTCTGTGGAACTCCCTCCCTAGGGAATTCCGCCATGCCCCCTCTTTAATGAGCTTCCGTCGTGCATTAAAAACGTGGTTGTTCAGGCAGGCATTTGGGGTGGGTTAGGGTATTTTAGAAAATGTTTTTATTGTAGAATTTTATTGTTTTAAACTGTTTTATTATATGCTGTACATCGCCCAGAGTGGCTGGGTGACCAGCCAGATGGGCGATTAATAAATTTAATAATAAATAATAAATAATTTAGGTTTGGTTTTCAGTAAAGCCTGGATTCAGGTCTCATCCCTTCCACGTCCACATGCCAAGATTTCTCAACCTTAGCCCACCAGCTGTAAAATAGGAACAATAATGACCTACCTTCATAGGAATTGTTGTATGGTCCCAATGGCTGAAAGTATTTCATAAATGACAGAATATATAGCAGTTATAAGTAGTAGGAAGTAAAAATGGTATATCTTGTTGAACCAAAATTTATATTTAAATTCTAGAGTGGTTACCTTGTTAGTCTGTTACAGCAAACAAAAAAAGTGTTATATCACTGCAGAAAAACATTCATGGATTAGAGCTCACTTCATTAGATGCATGCTGTATTATCCTTAGTTGATGTGTGTGTGTGTGTGTGTGTGTGTGTATTCACACACATCTGTATAAATAGGCCGACCATACGTACCGTTTTAAATGGGACAGTACCGTTTTTTCCATATTTCCCAACCATCCCGTTGTTTTAATATAAATGTCAATTTTGTCCCATTTTTAATTTTTTATAAAAAAACTGAACGCATTTATCATAAGGCTCTATGCTAATCAATGCGTGCAGTAAAACTACTAGTGTGATGAAAGAGGAAGTTCCATTTACTTTATCCAGTCAGGACCAGGCTTCTTGAGCTAGTGACGATCAGACGCCACCTCCTTGCTTGTCTACAGTGGCGGGGAATTCAAGAGGCAGTTGCTAAGCCTCATTCAGCGTGTGGGAGCCAGGAGGGAGAGTGTTACTGTTATTTCTACCATCATTCCGCTCATAGAGATTCTTTCTGCCCTACATTCAGTTTGATCCATCCCGTTTTTGTCATCCCAATATCCCGTTTTTGTCTCAAGGAAATATGGTCAGCCTACGTATAAAGAACAAAATGTAAACAGTAGGCCCAAAACTTAATGAAATGCAAGATAAGAAGTTTGTTACTTTTCTATGCAAAGCATAAATGTATTATCAGATAAACACAGTGACCATTTTCAACAGCATTAATTGGCAATAACACAATCTCCTTAGTTTTGCTATAATTTAACACCTGTACTGGTAGTATAATCCATGGTTTTAGTTAAGCCCTCAATGAATAGAATCAAACTTACTGATAAGTTCTAGCTTAGCAA
The DNA here is from genome assembly GCF_057233095.1 of Heloderma suspectum. Lineage (NCBI taxonomy): Eukaryota > Metazoa > Chordata > Lepidosauria > Squamata > Helodermatidae > Heloderma > Heloderma suspectum. The sequence goes on along the minus strand of NC_139463.1, from coordinate 85,307,237 downwards.
TTTCACACTGAAGTTCCCTTTTGAAGTTTGTTTATTAAGCATTTATGAGTTGGAAACTAAGATTTTTCTTTCTAGCTCAAATGTATTTATTGGGGATCAGTGGAAAGAATGGAAATTCTGATTTCAGAATTCTTCATCAATATCTTTGAAGTTTGTGGCTGTTTATGCTTAGAGCTGTTCAGAAGGTGCAAGATGGAATAAGCCCACCTGGGTTCTCAGCTATGAGCAGACAATGGCATCTAGTGGCTAGAGTTTGGGGCAGAAATTAGGCCAGATTCTCTTCCAGTTCCCCAGACGTGGCATAGCATGTAGCAGTGGTTAATTTGTGAAAAGAGAAATGCCAGATTTTAAGCCTATCTGAAAGTGATTGTTTTGTAACCTACCACACCATTCTAGAAGTGGGTAGGCCATGGTTTACCAGTAGCGGAGGCTTAGAAAACACACTGCATATGATTAAAGCATGGTTCTCTTCTATCATTACTGGCTCTACTCTGCTCTGGCATTTAGACACCAGTTTATGGGAATGAAAGCATTTGGCCTATGCTCTGAGCATACAGGAGGGCACATGGAATGCATTTTCTCCCATGCCTGGTCTTGTCAGGGAGGCATCTTCCTCCAATCTGTCTTCCAACTATCAATCTCCTCACAGAGAGTAAACAAATTAACCAGGCCGGCAGGGGCAAACCGCCGCTCGGAAGTCGTGCGGGTAAATGGCCTCATGCCTGACCTTTCCCTCTGCCAAGCCCAGGTGCTGCTAATGTGGTGTCAAGTATTAATTACCTTCCAAATGAGGCCAGGAGGGTCAGGCTATCTCTCGGCAGTTGGTTCCATCAGAAAACTGAACAAAACCAAAAAGGACAGAAGAGAACCCTTTTGGAGAGCAGACCCTGCAGTTCAAGCTAAAGAATGGTTTGTTGAGATAACATAAAGAGAGAGCTGAAGTACAAGGAGATAAACTAGGTAAAGCTAGCACCTGTTATTGGACTAACATGACCGTGCAGGCATTCTATATATGTATCCTTTATCAAGAGCATTCTCATGTTGTTGAAGAATGTCGCTACTAGGGATCCATCCTGGAATCTTGTTTTCTTTGCTGTGGCTCAAGCTTGGATCATTTATTAATATTAATAAAAATGTTTTGGGGACCATGTGCCGAGTGAGTTTCTTGACCTACCATGTAACCGCCTGTCCCTACCAACTGCAGGGCTTTAAGTCAAAGGCTGTGGCCTTTTGGCATGCATAACTTCCCAGGGTATGCTCTGAAGGCACATGAGGCAGCCACCTTGCTGAAACTAAGCAGGTCTGGGTCTGGTCAGTGTTTGGAGGGTAGCCTACCTGGGAACCACATGTAACCACCTTGAGTTCTGCAATGGAAGAAAGGTGGGATATAAATGAAATAAATGAAAATAACTTCTGGTGCTTCTAGCCAGTGTGGCAGTGGTGGCACCTGAAAAAAAATTGGGGTGGCACAGAAGGAGCAAAGTTCATTTGCAGGGCCAAGTTTTTCTGAGAAACATCAGTATATTGAACATTAATGCTCCCGTCCTAAACATATTTTCTCCAAAGTAAATCCTACTGAGTTTGATTGAGTTAAGTTTCCAATATGCAGGCTTATTTTAATTTCTAGTTTATGATTCACATATACATGGTATTGATTCAGTTCTAGATTATATATAAGTGTCTTTCCTTTAAGTAACCACAGGGATCCTGAAATGGGGTGGGTGCGTGGGTGGTAATTCTGAGGAAGGGGGAAGATTGCCCCCATCCTGCCACCTTTGCCAGTATGGAACATATATTGTTCATGAAGTCCTGCTGATCATGTGAAACTCCTCTTCAGATTGTTGGAAAGGGTTTGTCTGTAAAATGTTTCTATAAAAAAAACCCAAATGGAGGGGGGATAATAAAACTAATATTAGATTCAACAATAAAAGTAGTAAGAACATATGCAGCAATAAAATATCAAACAGCCTGCAATCATCAGCCTAAATAACACCAACAAGACACGAGCGTCTTCAATGACTCACTGGAAAGGCCTGGCATTACACAAGAACATAAGAACCGTACTGGATCAGACCAAAAGCCGATCTAGTGCAGCATTCTGTGCCCACGGTGGCCATTCAGAGGACTATGGGAAGCCCACAAGCTCATCATGAATGCAATAGCACCCCACCCCTTTGCTGGTGCTCTCCAGCAACTGGTATTGAGAGTTATACTGCTTCTGATATTGCAGATAATATATAGCCATCATGACCGGTAGCCACTGATAACCTTATCTGCCATGGATTTGCCTAATCTCCTTTTAAAGCCATGCAAGTTGGTGACGATCACATCTCCTGCAAGTGACTTCCATTAACTATGCACTGTGTGAAGAACTTCCTTTTATTTGTCATAAATGTCCCACTCCTTAGCTTCATTAGATGACCCCAGGTCTAGTGTTATGGAGGCAGGGGGACTTGTCTCTACCCATGTACTCCACACCATGCATAATTTTATACACTACTATCATCCCCCTACTCCTTACTCACCCTTTTTCTAAGCTAAAAAGTCTCAAACGCTGGAACCTTTCCTTATATGGGAGCTATTCTAGCACTTCGCTTATTTTGGTTGCCCTTTTCTGCAAGACTTCTTCTTCACATAAAAAGTTTCCCCTGCTGTGGCAACTACAGGGTTACAAACAAAGCTACATGGGCATTTTAACATTGGAAGTGCACATCTGGCAACAGTTGGAAGATGCCAAGATGGCAAATAGATAGGTTTCTCTCAAGTCCCCACCTTGAAGTCCCACTGAACCATGCTGATCAATGAATGGAGTGAATTAGGTTGGGTATGCGTTTTTCATGGCTAATTGGCTGTGGATGCAGGCTGGGCCCAAGGTATTTTGCTGCCTGAGGCAGAGCAGCAAATAACACCCCCAGGTCAAGTAAGGTACATAGTACCCAAAGCTGGTCAAGTTGTTTTGGCACCTGAGGCAGAAAATCCCACAAGTGCTTCTCTCCCTCCCTGGCAGTAAAAATACAACAATAATAATTTCAATAACTGATTATTTGCTGCCCTTTCATGGCACCCAAGATCAGGTGTCTTAGAAGACCACCCCACTCTGCCTAATGGTAAGGCCAGCCCCATGTATGCTTAGCTCCCACAGAGCCCTGCCACTCCAAACTTCAGCATTTGAATGCTAAAAAAAACCCCACACCCCAGCTGACTAATTCTGTCTAGTTTAGGACTTTGATGTTGTGCCAATCTATGGCAAAAAGTCTCAAGATGGCTTGATAGAATGCAGCTGAACAACACTGGCCTTTAGGGCTTGTATTAGGCTCCACTCTATGATAATATCAGACATGTACATTCCATACCTTGCACAATAGGTTGTAGGGCCATAGCAGGGAAGAAGAAGAAGAAAAATTGTACTGCTGAGTGGCATGTACATTTGAGGAAGAGGTGGTGGTTAGCAATAACGGAAATTATCATCTTAATCTTAGACAGCCACTTCAGTCTCTGGAAAGCCAGACTCACCTGCCAGAGAGCATACAAATGTCAGTATATTCCCTTATTATAATATTGTTCAGACTGTATGAAGCAAAGCGAAGCAGAATGTATTGCCTTTTTCTGTGGTTGAAATGTATTTTTTTGAAATAACTTTTTGTTGATCTTTTTCATAGTGTTTTTAAAGGAATGATATATGCCATTCCATTGCCACTTGGAAGGCCTGCAGGTTGTCCTTATTTACATTCAGTTCTCATGTGGAAGAGCCAAATCGATTGGTTGATTTTTTTACCTCATATTCATATCCCATTCTTCCTTGAGGGTAGGGTGACCAGATGCAGAAGAGCTGTGTAGATGGGAAATTACAGCAGTTCCAGCTTGCCTTAGCCCTAGCATGACAAAATTCCCTCTCCTCAAAGGGGAGCCCATCCCTCCTTTGCATATGGACACCCAAAATCAGCCACACTCCAGTTCACCTGCTTTACCACACTTCCCTGAGGCCCCGGGGAGTGGATCTCCTTGGAGCTGTCAATGTCTATAATTAGGGGTGCTCAGCCCATAGCAACTAGGTACCTCCTCTTTTTAACATTAGACAACTTAATTCAATACAATAATACTCTCCTGGCAGGACACAAACTCTGTGTGCTGCCAAAGAGCTGTTGACAGGGCATGGCCTCCAGAAATAGATCCCAGGAAATTTCCATTCCTGACAAGCCCAGATGTGAATAGGAGTTGTGGGTTTAATATGAGGGAACCATCAGTTAAGGTGCTGTGTTTGGGTGATGAGGTGCCAAAGAGGACAGGTCTCTTGGATGTCCTTTAAAAACTGTGTAGAAAAGGGGATTTAAGCAGGCATACAGGTATGAGAAAATCTGCGCCTGCTGAAATTCTTTCCTTTGCATAGCTATTAAAGGAGCAGGAGACGTGTGCTCCTTGACCACCATATGCATGCGTCTAGCTGGGATGTTTGGGTTGGGTAGGGAAGTGCCCAGGTGCATCAGCAGAACAGTGGATAAGGTGGGTTGGGGGTAAACCTGCCTCAGAAGCCAGGGCTTTGGCCTGTCCCCTTCCTCAATGGTGAAGGAAAGGCATTCCTAGCAGGAGGGATTATCTTGATTATCAGTTGAAGTTTCTCAGGGCTGAGCCCGGAGATCAAGGTTTTGTACTCTAGGCAATAGTTTTGTATTATAATGATTTAATAGTGCCCTTGTGTGGATCTTGGAATATGACCATCCTTCGTGCTTCATTTTTTAAATGGTGGAGTTCTGGATACTTATGCTGCTTGCTCTTGCAAGTTGTTGCCCCAATCTTAAATTTGTGACTAGCTGTAGTTTAGTGGTAAGGGAAATAATATACTCTTGGAACATGGCCAGAGGCACCTTCTTCTACATGATTGCTTCCTGGTCCAAAGCACTGAAAAGAAGCAGCTAGGCTTGGTGGGGAGTGGAAGAACCTGTTACATCGGCACGGCAGTAGCATTTTCTCACTTCCAAAAGCAGAAGTTTTCCTTGCAAACTTCAAAGCCTACAGTCAACTTAAAGCTATGTGGGTGTGTCTGAGTGTGCTTGCACACTTAGAGATTCTCAACCATCCACCTGGGTCCTCTCATTACAGCCCAGGCATGGGTGTGTGGGTGGCATGGGTGTGTGGGTGGCATGGGTGTGTGGGTGGAATCTATGCGTGGCACCTCAATCCCTTTGCCAGCCCAACCCAGCACTGGAGGAAAAAGTTACATAAGCATAACTGTCAGCATCTCAACATAGCCCTGTTCTCAAGGCAGATTAACTGTTCCAGTCACGGCGACCCGTCCCCTCCAGGAGGTGCTCTTCCAAAGACACAAAACTGACATCTCTAGAAACAGCTTGGGGCCCACCACTGAACATGTCCTTTCAACAGGAAAAACAGGGAGGGAGCACATTATTTATCCCTCTATTTTCATTTTGAGTCGTACCACACTGGTGGAGCTGGAGCCAAAACAGCATCACCTTGCACAAAAGAGAGGTATCAGCAGATACAGGGCAATCCTGAAGTTTGCAGATACACAAAGGATCCATGGGGATGACGGGGGGCCATAATGGGGTGAACATCCTCCCCAAACAGCCCCATCTTAATTCAGTGTCTCAGGATGTTGAGCAACTGCGTGGAAAACACATACACCAGACAACTGGGTGGGAGGGGGAATAGAACGGAACGTCTGGGTAGGAGACACATAGATATATAAAAAGGGGTAGAAAGAATAGTCTAATTGTCTGGATAGGTCATTTCTTGTTTCACACTGAGAAGCAATTTTTAATGTCTCCAGGAATAGAACAGAAAGCTGCCCATATCAATAATCAAATAATTGAATGTAGCTGAGATTGAGCACAAGCATGTTCACCTCCACCCCTGCAAAAAACAACAACAACCCTCAAGTGGAGGAACAAAAAATGAAACTGGTCAATGAGGACTGAGGTTCAAAGATGGGTGGGAGACAGAATGGCGTGTCTGGAACTCTGACCAAAAGCACTCTATATGGCAACATTTTGCTGCAGAGCCCCATTTGTAGAACTTTAAATGTTTTCACAGTTTACTTGGTTACAGGGGAACAGGAAGCATGAGTCACACTTCCTGCTTTCACTCAGGTTGTATAAGATTCAAATGGAGCTTGCATCGAAGGGGGTGGGGGAAGAAATCACCTGAGCCTTCTGTCCTGTCCTAAATCCTTTTGCTATTGTTACCTCAGACACATAACACAGAATTCTTCTACTTTCCCTGTAAGCAGATAACATGCAAAAACATTCACAGGGCACAGACAACCATGTCTTACAAACAACACTCACTGGGTTTTTTTCCCTGCAGGGTGAGTCCAGTTTTCTTCTACCCACCTTTTCTGTGGAAAATATAGATGTGCATACCAGTGTCTCCAACGTGTGGCCAGGTAAATGGATATAGGAGTGCAGCACAAGTATAGATCCAATCCATTTACATCTTATTGTCCTGACCTATAGGTTTCAACAATTAATAAAGTTTGTGAACAAAACCCTGACCACATACCCCATGCTTTGAAAGAACACATGGGTGGGGGGCATGCGGCCACACAGTCTAGCCCCGCTCTCGGCCATGCCCATGCCCCCAGCTGCCATAATCCATGGCAGAAGTACTTCTCCACTGCCCATGTGGGAAAATGCTTCATGTGTACATATATAGAGTTCATCCATTCAAAGACAGACTGTGGCAATCAGGATCCTGCCTTGTGTGGACGATCTCTATGTATGTACATCACAGTATGCAAGGAAAGTGCTCTCCTATGTCGTCCAAACACACAGATGCCGAGAAAGCATTTCCACTGCAAGTAATGGTGATGGGGGGGGGGGGGAGAAATACAGTGTGTGTTGGGAGGGCAGGGCTAGCTTGTGCAGCCCTGTGGCCCCCCCCCATGCATTCTTTCAACACGTGTGTATGGGGGAGGGGTTGTGAACTTACCTTCTGTCATGAGGGCTAAAGTAATAAAAACGACAAAACATGTTACATATTTAATGGTGGAATGCTGGTGGAATGACACCATTGCATACAACCCACATCATTCTGATGTGGGTTGTATGCAATGGCATCACTCCACTAGCACAAAGCTTTTACAGTTTGCAGAGACTGTTTTCATCTTTGAACAAGTGCAATGCTCAAATCTAACAGTTTGATTCTACTTGTGCAAGCCATTTTGCAAACTATTTCACAAGCAGTTTCACAACTCATTATGACTTCACTATGTGAGGTATTATATTTGCCCTAGTTGTTTCTGTTAGCATTTTTGCAGCCGCTTACAGAATACGCAACCACTCACTTGTACTTTTTCTGCTAGAATTCCAGTGGATACAAATATGGATGTTTCTACATTAAGCAAAAACCCACATCCTTTCCAGAGCTTCCTGCTTTCAGTTTCTTTGCAGGATTAGGAAGGGCTTCTTTACACGGCAGCGAAGCAGTTTGAACTGAGGGCATGCCTTCCTCCCTCCCTGACATGTGTGAAAAGGAGGGGGGAGTCTTCTTTTCATAGCTTAACATCCATCTGTACTGTTTTCTCGCAGCCCCCAGGAAACCTCTGACTTAATTCTGAGTAGACATAAAATGTAAGATTGTGCTGTAAGTCTGCAACCCCTTGGCACACTTATGTGGGAGTAAGCCACATTGAACTCAATGGGACTTACTTCTGAGTAGACATAAGTTCACCCTATAAGTCTGCAAACCTCAGCACACTTACTTGGGAGTAAGCCCCACTGAACTTAATAGGGTGCTCTGAAACAACGGAGGACGTTGCTTCTGAGCTTGGTGTGGTGGGGGATCAGATGTGTCTCCCTTCGTTGCAGGGATGCATTTTATCCTCTTCTCCCTCCAACTGAGAACTGCAGAGGCAGGAGATTCAATCGGCAGGTGATTCTTGCCATCCTGACCTCTCCCAACAACTGAAAACAAACACCCACAGCAGGCAGACACAGCAATTTCTTCCGCTATTCACAGGGAGGTCATGGCGCTCCTGTTCTGTGGGCTGGAAAAATACCACAGTGTTTGCATTTGGGGAAAACATGAGATAGGCTGGAAAAAATGGCCGGAGACACCCTGGAGGGTAACAGTGTCATCTAAAGAGCCCACAAACATCTGAGAGAGAGCCATCTCAATATAATATATCTCAAGGATATAAGCTTGGCGTGATGAACCCCCAGATGTAACTAATGTAAAAATTGAAAGAACATTTGAATGTTCTTGGTATTAAAAGAGATTTCTTTGCTGTATTACATTTATTATGAGAACAGCATGGAAATTGTTTTAAATTGTTACCACTATTTAAAAATACCTCCTGAAATCTATGTGTCTAATTGCTGTGTTGACTTTTTGGGGGTCATTCTATTAAAAAGCTTGCTTGAAACTTTAAAGCTTCAAAAATGGTTCTGTTCCAGCTGTTCCAATTTTTAAGTAACCATGACAAGGAGTACTTAAGCTCAGTTCCAGATGCAAAAACCAATTAGTTGCGTACTACGAAAGTCTTCCAACAGCTGTGGAATTTTAAAAAGCATAAAAGGAGCTGTTCAAGGAATTTTACTAGCTTGAAATGAAGCTGATGAGTTAACTGATTATCATGAGCTCATAAACATTTTTTCATTGGCAAATGGTGACATTTGAGTTCTTGCTCTCTTGAACTGCCTTACCTAGGGATAGAGTGTAAATGTAAATCAAAGGGTGATGAAATGGAATGTGAAACATTGCAGAGAAAGAAATGTGCCATCTGCCCATAAACTCAGATTCGCTTTCCCTTCTCTTGTTAAACATCTACCCGCTATTATGTAAGGGTCACCTAACAAAGATGATCTAATTTGCTCATCTTTTGTTTGTGTAATCAGGATTGTTAAAGTATAGAAAGAGAACAGGTTTTAAATCATCTTGAGAACTTGTCCTAAATTATAGATTGTGAGAAGAAAACTGCATGTTGAGTGTAGGTTTTTTATTGTATTCGGTTAATGTGAAATAACAGCGTGATCTTGTGTATATTCTTTCAAAGCACCTTATATAAAATTATAAACCTGTGGGTAGGATTTGCTTCTTTTAAAACTTTTGTACAGTGCCTGAGATATTAGGAATAATAATAATAATAATAAGACTCTTACGAGTCCCCTGGACTGCAAGGAGGTCAAATCAGTCCATCCTAAAGGAAATCAACCCTGAGTACTCATTGGAAGGACAGATAATGAAGCTGAAGCTCCAATATTTTGGCCACCTAATGCAAAGAGAAAACTCCCTGGAAAAGACCCTGATGCTGGGAAAGACTGAAGGCAAAAGGAGAAGGGGACGGCAGAGGATGAGATGGCTAGATAGCATCACGGATGCAATGAATATGAACTTGAGCACGCTCCGGGAGAGAGCGCAGGACAGGAAGGCAAGGCGTGCTATGGTCCATGGGGTCACGAAGAGTCGGACACGACTGAACGACTGAACAACAAACAACAGTGCCTGAGATATTAGGAATAATAATAATAATAATAATAATAATAATAATATAATGGCAAACTTAGTGATTCCATGCTCACCAGTACAGCAATGAAACAGCAATGAAATGGAGCCAGTTACAGAAAAGGTAGGTGTTTTTGCCTCCCTAGGTATGCAGAAAAATAATGCTTCGTAAAAATAACAAAAAAGAGAATCTACAGAAGATCACTCAGCCTTTTCATGAGGGTTATCCACAAGAACAACCCTCCTATAGGAATAGAATACTAAAATTCAATTACAAAAAGGGAGGGGAGAAATTGACACTTGGTGACACTTGAAAGTGACACTTGATCTGAAAAACTTCAGCTACCTGTTCAGAGCCTTTGCAGATTTTGTCAGAGAAAAGGTGTTACAGACTGAAGTACCTGCCAATGTCTAAGGCTGAAAGGAAAAATATAGCAGTAATTACAGAAAGTAACTCAACACGAAAGAATGAAAAATCATATAAAACAGAGAAATTAGAAAAGGGAAAAAGATGAAAACACTGTGCATTTAAGGAAAGAAGAAAGAGAAGACAAAAAGGCACTGAAAGCAATTCAGAAAGCAGCAATTGTTTGAAGTTAGGAAAGAAACTATAGAAACAAGAAAGGAGAATGGAAAGATATGGGTACAATTGTGAAAGTAGAAATTTTGTGAAGGGAAGAAATGTTGATACATTGAAGAAAAGGAACCACTATTCATTGAGATTTATCATGGGATAAACCCAGAAGGCAGGGGGAGGATTGTATGTATGCATGAGACTGTGTTCACATGTCTCCCTCCTCCAAGGTAGGAACATTTAAAGCAAAACCAGGGATATGGAAAAAAGGGCTCACTTAAAGATTAGTTACTATGCATTAATGATATTTCTATAAAGAGTAGAATAAAAGTGTGTGTGTAAAATTAATTTGGGGGTGGAGCTCATAAATGTTTCTCAGATAAAGAGATACTTCAAATTATATTGTCAAAAAAGAAAAAATAGTAATAGTAATGTAGAAGATTTATACAGTAGAGTGAAGGGAAGTGGAAGGTGGCATGGTATTAAACACCACAAATATAACAAGGGGTGGGAGAGAAAAAAAATCTATAAGCATTCCTGAAAAGCATAAGCAAAACTGTTTCCCAAGCATAACGAAAAAGTGACAGAAACACAGAGCAAAATCAGTAAGAAGGGAAGCAGACCTCCCAGTTCACTTCAAGTTAACACACTAGGCATTAATAACACTTCAAAATAGGGTGGCATCATAAAGTTGCGGAGAGGGAGGGGGACAAGGACACATTTCTAAAATAGACTCTCTCTCTCTTTTAAATTAATGTAAGGCCTATCAATCAATTTCTTTGTCAAGCTTGTTGTTACAAGCATCATAATTGCAGCATTAGATATTTTGACCATGCAATTGTGCAACTGTTTGTATATGGGTTGTTTTGTGGAGATGAAATGCTTTAGAAATATAAGAGAAAGTACAGTGGGTTATCTTCAGATTTATAGATTGTGTGGATTTCTTATGTGTGAGCCTTTTGCATGGTTCTGCATATGCTGAAAGTGGCAAGGGTGAGATCGTGGGTGTTAATAAGTGTTTTAGATACATAATTGGTTTTGTTGTCTTTTTCTCTTGGCTGTTTCTGATTAGTACATTACTATGTCTATGAATATTTTTACTTGGAATCTTAGGGACCTGGATACCTCAATCAAAAGAAAGCAAGTGTTTTTCAAATTTAAGAAACTAAAAATGGATGTTGCTCTTTTACAGGAAACTCATCTTTTGGTAGAAGATAAAAGACAGGCTTTGCAAAGATTGGGTAGAAGAAGTTTATGTTAGTGGTAATTCTAAGAAAGCTATAGGAAATGGTCATACTTATACATAAAAAACACCAATATCAGTGCTACAAGCAATAACTGTTCCAGAGGGACATTTTCTTACACAGGGAGGGAGACATTTCTAAAGTAGACTGAAGAAAATGTGAAACTGAAATCATACAAACAGTAAAGATAGATAACCATATAGAAACTTTTGGGGGTGCAGCTCATAAATGTTTCTCAAATAAAGAGATACTTCAGCTGAGTGAGGGTAACTTATTTCCAGAAAACAGGTGGGAAAATGCCAGATGCAAAGAACAGAGGAAATCTAAGGCATGTAAGTGTACACACATGGAATAGAAGGGGTTTTTTTTAAGGTTATTTATGGACAAGAAAACAGGAAAGTAAAATAACTGAACAAATGAGTGCTCATCGAGCAGAAATGAGAAACAAAACATACAAAATAGAAATGTGACAGTTTACTGATAATATTCCTGGGTCCAGAGTCCTTCTGCATGCAGAACACATGGTCAGTTTTTATAGGCAACTTGATGCATATGTATCAATATTGCTCAGCCAAACATTTCAGGCGTGAGAAAATGGTTGATTATTACATAGTGTACTGTCACAGGTCACTGTCCCTTTAGTAGCGTCCTCAGAATGTTCACCAAATCTCTTAACTGGTGTGCATCTTTCACAGCATTTCTTAGACAGTAGCAGTACCACAGCATACTTCATTTTGTATTTGTGGGAGTCAGTTCAAATGGATATGAAATATATTGATTTCTAATATGGGGAATGGTGTATTGTAACATATCAAGCAAGCCAGTGTGGTGTAGTGGTTAGAGTGTTGGACTGAGACTCAAGAGATCCGGGTTCTAGACCCCACTCAGCAAAGAAACTCACTGGGTGACTTTCAGCCAGTCACTGACTCTAACCTACCTTATAGGGTTGTGGTGAGTCTAATATGGAGAGGAGGGGGACAATGTGAGCACCCTTGGGTTCCTTGCAAGAGGAAATAAAGGTGGGATATAAATGTCATAATAAATAAAATATATCCTGAGGAACAAGCTGTGACAGCCTAATTATTTGTTTCGAATGTTCTATTTAATTAATAGTTAAAATAGTAAGAAGAATAAGATGTAAGAAAAAGAGATAGGTGAAGTTTTTTGCAGATCCCCACATAATAATAATAATAATTATAATAATAATTTCCCAGTATTTTTTACATTGATAGACTATCCATGTCAACTGTCACCTCTATTTCATTTTGAATATTTGGTTATATTTGCTTTGTTGAAAAAATATCCAAATAGAATACAAAATAGAAAACTTTCATGGGCTAGTTACCACTGGACACATTTAACCCAACCATTTGTTGACACAATAGCCCTGGACACACAGCTAAAATCCAGGGATACTCAGTGATGGAGGGGCTAGCACAATTGTGGGCATGATGGTCCTGATGTCTTCATATCGTCAATTTCCCTAGATTTTAGTAATCTGTATTATTGAGGATGGTTTAAGAGGGTTAAAAGGTAACATTTTTGTCTAGTTTTCAATACTGAGGGTATCCTTAAATTATACTTACTTATTTAGGTTGATTTTAGACTGCCTAAGAACAAAAGTTCTGTAGGTGATTTACAATGTAGAGGAAAAATTAAAAGTTAGAATACAATAACATTACAAAGAAAATATAATGCAACTAGTACTTGAACAAAATGCATCTCTTAAAAACAGACAACAGAGGAATAAACATATACAGCACTGAACCAATTTAAGACAGAGGGTAGATGAATAAAATCCACCAAGCTAAAACAATGTTAGAACCACAACAGAATTGAACAGGACAGGACTTTGGCACAATGAAAGGGCATTCAACAATTGTAGGGATCACTATTTAGAAGGCCTTTTCACTCATTGCCACCTGTTGTACCTCACTTGTGAGGGGCACTGATAAGACCATGGCCCCATCTACACCGGGCTTTTACTCCAGGGCAGGTGCAAGTCGAGGTCCGTCATGATAGATGACACAGTCGCGACTTCGCAACCATCCGTGGTTTTCGCCCAGAAAAAGCAGACTTTCAAGGAGTCGTTCTACTGCGATTTGGGGGGTTTGCTGCTGGTTTCCCCATGGTTGCAGGCCATCTGTCTCTTCCCCAAACCAACTTCGCATTTTGCGGTGAGCATGTTGCAGGCGTGCATAGTGCTTGTGTCACTCTGTGCTTGTGTCCTTTGCTCCCCCATCCCTTTGCAGCTGTGCAGTTACAGAGGCACAGAGGGGCATTTTCATTTATTTAATCACATTTTCACACATTTTTGCAGCTTTGTATCTTCGCAAAGGTTGCTTTTGGACCCAGTACCCCAGGGCGGGCGGGGGGTCTTGGGGGAGGAACAACATCGCACCAGCCACCAGTTTGGAGTGATGGCTAGGCCTGTAGCACTCACATTTGTGAGTGCAAACCATCGTGAGAGTCTCAGGCTGGGGAACTGACAAACTGATGGTGCGGAAATGAAGGCACACAGAACACCCACTTTTTACTTAAAAAGGGACGGAAAGACACAGCAGAGCCCCTCAAATACAAAACAGGCACTGAAGTCTCATGCCCCCACACTCACAGGACTGCACAGCTGTGCATCTCAGTATAATAGGAGGGGAAAAGGGCATGGTGAGTCTGTTAGGGAAGCACTCAGTACATCATGAGTGTATCGCAGGGCATGGTGAGTCGAAGCTGCATTGCCACGCAGTTGTGACAGTGTCAAGGACTCCTTGGAGGTCTCTCTCAGTCTAATCCAGTAGCCAAGTCCAGACACAGACAAAGGGATTTTTTGCAAAGCTTTATTCCTCTTTTACAACTTAACAACTCTACCGTTAGCAACTAGATATGAGCAGCAGAGTACTTATGCCCTAAGTTGGAACAGTTGGTCCCCGTTTGAAAGGGAATTACTGGTAGACCCCTGAACTTAAGGACTAGGGAGAGTCCCTCCCCTTTTCCCTTGGATCTTCTGGGCGCAGCTGTTGTTTGCGCGCCAACCCGGCACTACGCCTCCTTTCTGCGCCCTCCATTTGGCGTCGCTCTCTGTGTCGGCGTCACGCGTCCATCAAGTCTGCTTCCCGCGCTCTGTCACTCCCAGGACTGCTATCTAAGCTAGGAATGTTGGTGGGAGGAATCTCCATCAGGTGTTGGCCCTGGGAAAAAGGAGCGCACTCCTCTCCCAGGAGCGACTGCTCTTCCTCAGTATCAGAACTACTCTGGGATTCTATGGGCTCAGTGTCCACCCTGACAGACAGGGTGGAGGTGGGGGTCAAAGCCGTGCCATATAGATGGGGCCCAGAAGAACAGCCTTTACTGGATCAGGCCACAGGAAAATCTTGTCCAGAATCCTCTTTCCCACAGTGGCCATCCAGATGCTTATGAGAAGCCCAGAAGCAGGACAAGGGCTAGATCGACACTACTGCTTTATAGCAGTATTGAAGTGCACTGATAACTGTTGGGGCACATTATACATTCGATATACCACTATTGTAGTGTTATTTCCTGCTTTTTATTCCACATTATCCAAAATACCACAACAAATGTCATTGTGTGTCCTACGAGGTATAAATGCACAAGAAGGATATAGTGTTACCATAATAGGATCATAATGATATGACACAAGGTGTAGATCTTGGGCTCCTTCACACTGAGCTTTTATCTTGCGATTGAGATTGCTCCCTCACAGAAGTTTGTGGGCTCTTTACATGACACCATGATCATTCAAGGCATCTCCTGCACTAAATGATCTTTATTCCATGTTTAAATAGAGCGGAGATAATGAGGTATCAAATTACCCCATTGTGTTCCTTGTCAGTTTCCTCCGTGAAAAGAGTAAAAGCGGCAAGAAGAGAAGCAAGATCAATGAAAGATAATGGAAGACTCAGTTACGGGGAGAAGGAGAAGGAAGGGGTGGGTGAAAAGGAAGCACGTGAAAAAGGGAGTCGTTGTGTGATCCTGCATTTAAAATGGACGCAGAAAGCCCTGTTTTAAATGCAGGATTTTAGGCTGGTGTAGAGATGCCTAAGTTGTGAAGGAACAGAACTATCCTCCTCTTGTGTGTTTAGTTTGGTTGTAGGATTACATTATAGGGTTAAGTCTCTCTCTCTCTCTCTCTCTCTCTCTCTCTCTCTCTGTGTGTGTTAGTTTAGAGGTCAAAAGTTTAGTTAGACTGTAGAAGTCATGATGTTTTCTCAGGAGATTATAAAGTTCAACAAAAGGAGAGAGAAAGGGAAAGTTTTAAACACAGGAAATAGAAAGCTAGTCTTCAGAAATGAACAAAAAAATTCCCTCATGATTGGTTGGAGCTGGGGAGAAAAAAAGACCAGTTTTAAGAGATGAAAGCAAAAGGCCAAAAAAGCAGAGGGGGAAGGAGGAGGAGGAAGCAAAGAAGCCCAGAGCCCTAGAGAAAAGAAGAGTTCAGGCTGTTGGAAATGGAGAACTGATTGAAAGAGCTGGACTTGGAAGGGACCTAGATAAAATAGGGAAACAGTCTAGTTAGGTTAGCTGTGGTTACCTCTGTTTGTTTTATTACACTAAGTGCTCTGTGTGTGTGTATCCATTCAGAATTGGAGAGAGCAATCCTATGGCCACTAGCCAGCAGCTAGATGGCCATAGGTTACCTGGTTTTCCAGGAACCGACCTTCTGCATATTCCGCGCTGCCTTGCAGGCAGCGCAGAACAACCCCACACTCAGAGGAGGAGCACGGAGTGGCCAAAATGGGGCATTCCAGGGGGCGTTCCGGGGTGGGGAAGGCGGAAATGCTGGTACTGCACATCCTATGTGTTGTCCGGCAGCCTCCTCCCCTACTCAGACTTGCCGTGGCTAGGGCTAGACAGCCAAAATTGTCTGTCTAGCCACAAATGCAGGGCAGGAGAAGCACGGAGGGATCCCCTCCATGCTTCTCCTGCCCTGCGTTGGATAGGCGGTTGCCTCCAAGTTCGGAGGCGGCTGCCTTTCTCCATAGGATTGCGCCCTAATTTTTTTTTCTTATTGGCATATTTCTTCAGTAAAATTTAAACATGGTTATTTAGAACTTTGTAGGCTCTTTTCTTTGCGGGTTACCCATCCCATATCTAATTGCCAACCTAAAGTAGATACCTGAGACCCATAGGATTTTAAGGCTGGTTTGGTGAAGGCAGCCAGAGAAAGAAAGATTTCCATCTTGTGGCAGCAGAAAAGGCCCCAGGAAGCAAAGGGCAAAAAGGAGTGGGTGGGAACACTATTTTGCCTGCTTTCCCTTCCACTCATGGAACAGGGTGTTGCTGGTCCATGACAAGTGCAATAGTCCTCTCCCACTGTTGTTCCTGTACAATTGGTATTCATCAAAGTCATGTTTCCTCTGATCCTGGAGGCAGTTTATAGCCATCATGACTAGCAGCAATTGATAACCTGCTCTTTTGTCTTTATAAGCTGTTTAAAGGAATCAGCAGGTGAAGCTTTTCACAACATGGAGATTAGCATTCTTACCCATGAATGTCTGCAGAACACATTTCTGTTAAAGGCACAAGATAATGGACTGGGCCAGCTTTCAAACATCTATATATGCCTAGTTTCAAGAGGCACAACTTCTTTTAGCCGTAAGAAAAAGATGAAAGCAACTGAAAGCTGAAGCCACGGAATCTGCTGTGACACAGTATAATGTACCAGTTGGAATACTTATCTTGATGCAGGAGTTGGACTCATCAAGGCCCAGATTTAGCACTTGTTTGCATGCCATGGTTAATCCGTGGAATATGATAAATATTACTGGAGGGTGAGCATATGGCAAGTGTTCTCCTTCATCAATATGCACCCATCAGGTACATCTGATGAAGCAGGTTTCTCTACTCAAGTTCATCAATCAGTCTTTAAGGTTCCATAGGATTCTTGCTTCCCTTGCCAAGAAGTAACTCCAAATACCACACACCCCTTGAGGTGAGAGGCTGTGGCTTCTATATGGACTTGAATCAAAGTACTACCTTTCCTTAGTTAGAAATTAACAATAGAAAACAGGTTTTAATTTTTAATTATGTCCTTTTTAATCTTATGATGAAAATGAGAACAGCAGAATTAAAGAATTATATGAAACCCCACGCTTGAATCTGGTTTCTCTAACCATGTAATTAAAAATGAAGGCACAAAAACTTTAGGCGCAACCTGTTCATTTGCATTTTGCAATAGGAAACAAGCTGGCACACACTTCCCCAGAAGGAACTAACCTTTATGGTATTGCAGGAAATCATAAGGTTTACCAGGCTTTTACTTCTCAATGCAAACATTTTGTGTGTGTGTGTTTGCTTGTAAAATGAAGACAGCTTGATTGCCTTGTAAAGAAGGACATGCCCCAAAGCTGCAAAGGAACAGGAACCCAGCCAGCCATTCTAAATAGCTGAGGCAGCTGCAGGGGATGGGCTGACCTATCTTTTCCAAATGTTACAAGGCGGGTTTATAGGATGATCTCCACCCACCACAAATATCCCTCAGGCC
The DNA here is from genome assembly GCF_057233095.1 of Heloderma suspectum. Classification (NCBI taxonomy): domain Eukaryota; kingdom Metazoa; phylum Chordata; class Lepidosauria; order Squamata; family Helodermatidae; genus Heloderma; species Heloderma suspectum. The sequence goes on along the minus strand of NC_139463.1, from coordinate 85,289,461 downwards.
ACCAGGGGGTTGGCTCTTGGCCCCATCATTTTTGCAGAGTTAACTCAGACATTGCATCCTGATTGAACTTGCTCTTGCCCCTTGCCTCTGCTAGGACTACAGTTGACCAATTTCTGTTTGATCTCCCCAGTAATGATGATGCAAGATGCATCTGTTCGTAAGATCTGGGACATAATCTTTGTTGAAGATGCTAAGAGAGAGATTGAATATGTAAAGAATTGTAAGTCTGCTATTTGGTATGCCAAAATCAAGCTAGATCATAAAAAGGCCACCTATCTGTGGGAATTAACCTTCTTCCCTGTAAGACGAGCTTTTAGCTCAGCTCAGATTTCAACTGATGCCCACTGAATCCCTGGCTGGCAGATTTTCTAAAAAGCCAACAAAAGACCATTTCAGTGTATGTGGATTAGGCCAAATTGAGGATGTAGTGCACGATATTTCATATTGCCCTCTATATAATTCATCTAGGGTTCAGTTCATTCTCCCTTTTCAGACCTCTCTAGATGGCCTATCCAATGATCAGATGGCTGCTGGCAGACATAGACAAATTTGTTAGTTACAAAGTAGATCTGTTCATGCTAGCTGAAACAAAGTTAAGAGTGGCCTTTCTGAATCACATCTGTGACAAAAGCTAAGGGGAGTTTCATTTTTCAAACATATGCTTAAAACTTTTTATTTGTATTTCCAAGGCCCTATTTGTGTTTTACTGAATTAATTGTTCAATGTTTTATAAATATGTTTTCTTGTGTTTATATTGTAATGGCCATTGGCTATAAACAATAAAATTTGAACAGAATGGACAATTTCTATTTATTTGGAGAACATTAAGTTTCACTTTCTTTGAGCTCTGGTTTAGGCCTCAACAGTGCTCAAATGTCACAATGCTGGCTCTGGGACACGTGAAGTAATGGTAAAGAAGAGAGCGCCTTAGCATATGGGCAGAGTGCTTTTTCCTCCTCATCAAGTAGCCACTGCCAGTTTCCATTTCAGAGCTGAAATAACTATGTTCCCCCAAACTCTCTTTTGTGGATTTTGATGTCAAATATTCTCTCAGGGCTCAAATATTTGTCCAATATTCTCCAAATATTTAATACCTGTGTTTGTTACCCAGTGATTTCAGTATTTGGTATCTAGCAGGCGATAAGTGTCAGCATCTGATAAATTACATGCAATGATATTTAGTATTTGATATTTGAGGTTATCGTCACAATCGATTTCAACTTTCTACCTCAACCTTTCTACAAGGAACACACTCCACTTGTCTCCAAGGAATTCCTACACATTATCAATGATTCTGGGATGTTTTTTAGGCTGTGAGGCCAGTTCATGCAGTGTGCTCTGTGTGCCTCACCACTGTCTATTCTGAATTGAGAGTGTGCCTTAATATACACCTAACACCCCCCTATGACTGTGCATTGTTTAGGAATATCAGTAGTGCTAAGCATGCTATCGTTCAAAGAAGCTTCTCCACCATTACTGATCTTCTCATTGGGAAACTTCTGATAAACTTCCAAAGAATCCATCATTCCCTGGTAAACTGTTTGAAAACCACTGGAATGTCATATTTGATGGTTGGCATGCAATAATATTTAATCTTTGACAGTATTTGAAAGATGACATGTAACAGTACCTTTTATCTGACAGTGTTTGATAGGTAACATGCAATCATAATTTGTGAATTAGTGATAGCTGATAGCTTTTGAGATTTTATATATCTGCTAAAGTGGAAAAAACCATTACAAGACACCAACAAGTCTAAATCATTTGAATTCTGAGGTAAAATTTCATACTTGTTTCGGCTCTCTCTATCTCCCCTACCTATACCCTGTATATGGAATTAAGGTGACAGGCTTCAAAGGCAGAACATGTGACTTCCAGGTAAGGTTGTGACTTGGCACTTGTGTTAGAAACTGAGTACTGTTCTGGATCATGTATGCTGTCATCTTTTGCTCTGATGTAAATTCAGATCTGTGTACATAAAGAGACTCTTCAGATATAAACTGTGGGCCATGCAGGCATATCTTGTATATGACCCACTGTGGTATTAAAGATGCTTGTGACATTAAAGTACCCAATGTTTGTCTTGTAACACAAATGCAGGGGCTATTGGGGGTACTTACAAAAGAGAATCACTAGGCAGGAGGGGAGGTGCTTGACCCTTTCCCCACCACCAATTCTCCCTTGCAATTCTCTCGCTTGCAATTCTCTCTTGCAAGTGCCCTACCTCACCACTTTTAACCCAGTTTTCCCCAGTTCTGAGACCAGAAATAATACTCGTTGACTTACGAATCTTTGGTAAGTCTACCTTTGGGTCTTCTAAATGGTTAGCCTCACTCACACAAAAAGCATTTGTTATGTCTCATGAATTAAACTTCCTCCAGGGTCCTTCCCTTCAGTTTGCACTTCTGTTAGAGGGATATAACATTTTCCCAACATGCAAAAAACGTGCTTTGACTCTGGCAAAATGTTAGCCATTTCCCAATGGCGGCTTCTCCAGTGATGGTACCACCAAACCAAGAAGAGCTAACAGCTAGCGCAGGGACGTGGTGCTCCCGTTGCTGGTTTTCTACAGTGGTAGCTATACTGATCCTGCTATCGGTAATGAACAATTTGTTGGGTTGGAACAGGACACTTTTTCATGACTAGCACCTGTGTGCCCAGGGTAACAGTTAAATGACCCGACCAAGTGGACGCAAGGTAACAGTGTGAGTCCAGACCATGAAATCAGTAGCACACTGAGGGATTAGTGCAAGTTTCATGGGACAGACCTACGTGATTGGCTGACCCCTGTTCAGGTGGTTGTGTCACTTAAACAGTACCCCAGAGGTGTGGGAGCTGCTCACAGAAAAGTAGGTCCCACATGGTTCATGTAACACATGTAGAGCAGCATAATCATTGTGTGACTTCTGGGAGTCAGGCATGTTGATTCAGTACCCATAAAACTCGCAGAACCATCCATCCAGAAGCAGGTTTACTTTTAGATGCTAGATAGGGCACAAATGCATCAACTGGCCAAGAATAAACATAATATAACATTTAGCATGCACACAGCACATTTTAGCTATTCAGAGCACTTCGCATGCACTATCTACCCAGATGTATATGGTAGGCCAATATTATTTGGCCTCACATTGCATGAGAGAATGGCTTGCGTCTTATAATGCTAGAACTTGGTATCATCCCATGAAGCTGACTGGTGGGAAATTTAAAGGGAAGTACTTCTTCACACAGCGCATAGTTAAACTACGGGAACTCACTACCACAAGATGTAGTGATGACCACTGTGGCGCTCCTGCCCTGGATTCTACCTTCTCCTGCTTCCTCCTGATGAAACTGAGAAGAAACCCCCCTCAAGATGTCTGCCTCTTCTCAGTCAAAGAGATACACAATTGGTTCCCTCTACCCAATACAGGAGAATTAACAAGGAAATATGTTTTTCCAATGGTAGCACAATAAGACAAACCAACATGTGGGATTTTGTAGTTAAAATAAAACAAAAATTTATTTAGTACAAGGTTATGTATTATTATTAATCAATCTATTCTTGGTCCTAACCTACCTACCCACTCTACCCCTTCTAAATCCTGTTCCCCAAACCCCACTCACTAGATGTAGCTTCCTCAGTCCCTAAGGCCCTGTCTGTCTTCTAACCGTCAGTTCATTCCTTTTATAACCACATAATCCTCTCTCACACACGCTGCTCCCACCTTTCACTCCCTCTCTAATACTCTATTAACCCTATCTTACCTGGACCACATTTAACAATGCAAATACATACATTAATACAACTGGCATATGTTACAACCACCAATTTGGATGGCTTTAAAAGGGGATTGGACAAATTCATGGAGGATAAGTTTGCAGTCATGACTGCTATATTCTGCCTCCAGTATCAGACGTGGTATGCCTATGTACACCAGTTGCTGGGGAACACGACCAGGAGGATGGTGTTGTACTCCTGTCCTACTTGTGGGTTTCCCACAGGCATCTGGTTGGCCACTGTGGGAATAGAATGCTGGACTAAATGGACTCTTGGTCTGATCCAGCATGGCTCTTATGTTCTTAATCCATGGTACATACAGAAGTAACATTAAAACAGAAGCCATAGGAGACTTTCCCCCTATCAGGTGAGCTTGGTTTCCTCCCATCTTTGCAAGGGAGAGCAGAGGAAATCATTGGAACAAAGCAAAAACACTGTAGTGAGTGGTCCTTATTTCCATTTACAGGCAGAAAATTAAGGCTGGGTAATAGTAATATCAATTTCTTTAGAAAGAACATACTAATACCCTCCCAATGGATTGCAATCCCAGTTTCCCTTGAATAGGATGTGATTCACATATGCACGTCATTAATCCTTCAATTACTTATAGCTTATTATAGGCATGCTCAAGCAGTGGCATGGGGGCCAATGTGGCCCTCCAATGCCTTTACTGCTGTCCCCCAAGGGTGCCCTGATCCCCCCACTGTTGCCAGTTTCCCCCCTGCCATCAATTTGCCCACTGCCTGTACTCTCCACTCCCTCCAGCACAGATCTTCACACAGATTGTTCTTTCTCTTGCCAACAAAGCAAGAGCAATCTGAATCAGTATTGCTGGCGTGTGTATACGCGTCTGCGTGTGTGTGTGTGTGTGTGTGTGTGTAGACGTGCGTGTGTCTCCTAACTACAGAGCCAAAGTCACATGCAGCTCTTGGGGCTGAAAAGGTTGTGCACTCCTGACTTAAGGACTTACAGCAGAATGTGAGAACTGTTTCAATTAAAATTAACTGCTCGGGAAGTGATGTCATGTGCTCTCTGTTTGTGCACTTTGGTGGCCTTTTCACACACAGAAGTTATCATGTGGTGTTGCCATCCCATGGATTAGATTTAATGTTGTTATCTTATCACCCAAGCCTTGTCTTTGGTTTTTATTCCCACATCACTCTTTATCTCCATCCCCAGTGCAAGATTTTCAGCTCTCCATCTGGGCTTCCAGTCCCTTTGAGCTGCAGGTCCCCGGCTTGTACAGTGCCCAATTGCCCACCACTGGAGGGCTTGGAGTTGGCCCTGGCACCATGCACTGTTGCCATCATCTCGCCGACCTCCCCTTGCCTCCCCTGCCTATCTTTGGAAGCCTGCCCGGCTTGCGTCTGAGCCTGTGACACATGCTGCCCTCTCCTCACAGTGGGAGAGATTAGAACTGGCCAGGACGGCCTCAGCTCTTACAGGCGCAACTGACAGGCTGAGCAGAGAGACAGATCTGACTGCTTCGCAACTCTCTGCACACACGGCACACACGGCTTGGGGTAAGGCAGAAACAGCCAAGCAGGCACCAGGAACAATGACACCTGGGCAGACGGATGCCATAGCACAGGAGGGACAGGTGACAACAGGAGAATGGCCTGCTGCTGTGTTTCCACGAGAGCCTTCCCTCACAGCACCAGCCCAGAAGTACCTCCCAGACCAAGGTAAAATCTTGGAGATAAGGGGTACACCTGCTAGTTCCCCACCACCTCTGTCTGTCTGTCTGTCTGTGCAGGATGCTATAATTTATTTCACCACTTAAAACTGGCATGAGCTTGCAAATGTCTTTTAACAAAATTATTTAGAATATTTTTGGATCAGCCCTCCAACTCTACATTCAGCAGAAAATCATTTTGAGATATACATGCCTGCATAATTTATTGCAAGCAAAGAGTCTGAGGATTCTGGTAACACAATTCAGGATTTCCTTTTTTTAAAAGTATCATTCATGTTTCAATGCTGCAAGGCTGACAGACACACAATGGCTCTCCATTATTTCCCGCAGAAGGGAAATGTCCTGCAGAAAATGTTTGCTTGTTGGTTTTGTGGTGTTTTCCCCTGCTTACTCACAAGTGCAAAGAGTAAATGCTATGTAAACAGTTAACACTTTTGTAGGCATAGATGGGCTGCAGAACACATTCAACAATGATCAAAGAAGGCATATGTGCACATATTATGTTCACAGCAGGAATAACCATGATTACATTCTGGAGAAACTTCAGGGACTCCCTGAAGCGATGCTCCAGCCTCCGTACATCCCATATTGGTTCAAACTACTGACCTGTGTGTGTGTATAGACAATGTTCAGTCCAAGCATATGCATGTTTACTCAGAAGTAAGCCTTACTGAGTTCTACAGAATGTGCTTCCACCTAAATGTACATAGGATTGAACCCTTGGATACTCCACAGTATACACTAATAGAAACATTTGAATTTAGGAAGACCAGATAACAAGTCTGCTATTGATAACAATGCTACATGATCATGATTGTCTATTCAATCATTTAAAGTTTTTAAGATCAAAGCTTCTGCTATTAACATTAACAGTGTCAGTGCTTGTCATCTGATCGTTATGACTATTAGGGGGAAATTTAAAACTTCAATTCTACCATCACCTGATAAAATCTAATATTTACAAAACATGTTGATTTAAAAGCTCTACTTTTAGGGCAGCTGTGATTCTTTTTACTGGTCATTTTAAAGCTCCCTCTCCCTGTTGACAAGTCACCGTATTGCAGGAATATCAGAATTATTCAGAATTTCATGGATAGAAATTATTTCCCACTGAGAACCCAGATTTTGAGGCAAGACCCAGATGCAAAGATTTCATTATAAGCTCCTTGGGACAGGGACCTGGTTGTTGTTGTTTTTGCTTTATAAGACACCTTGTACACTGATGGTGAATCATCCTCATCGGAAGTAATAGCAGTAAGTTTGGGCTATGAGCATGCAGAGGAGGGGATGGGAATGTGGCTTTTTTTCCTTTCCAGGGTACCAATTAGTTTTCACTTTACATTTCTAGTCAAAGTAAATAATAAAGAATCTCCCAAAGAACATATCATGATTTCTTTGGAGCTCTAGTCAGCAACTCGTTTAGTAGGCAGGCCTTTTTGAGAGTGGTGAGAGATGGTGGCAAGGAAAGCTCCAGGAGCCATATGGCAAGGGGTTAACAGCTTTCACCCCACTTACCTCTTTCTTTCTTTCTTTCTTTCTTTCTTTCTTTCTTTCTTTCTTTCTCTCTCTCTCTCTCTCTCTCTCTCTCTCTCTGTGTGTGTGTGTGTGTGTGTGTGTGTCTTTCTCTCTTGTTCCTTGACACTCTGAAACAGAATAGAAGAGAAACAAGAGGAGAAGGGGGCTCTTTCTTCCATCTCCCTTCATGTTGTTTCTGGAAGCATGGAGAGAAATGTCTGTGCTGCATGAAACCAGGAAGGAGGGAGAAAGAAAGGGCCACCTCTACACGACAAACAGAACTTGATTTTCTGCTACTTTTCAACTTCCCTGACTTCTCTCAAAGACTTTATGGAACTGTGGTTTGATGATATGCTCAGGATTCTCTGCTAGAGAGCCCATGTAGCTCTCACAAAGCTACAATTCTGTGGGTTCTTGTACACTAGGTATTTCTTTTAGAATTGCTGTCCTTTATTCACTAACACTTTATAGGGTATCTGATGTCATCATCCAGTCATCATTCTCCTGTGTTTTCCTGGTAATTCTTCTGGCTTTTCTCAGACTGCAGAGAATCTGACTGATTTATTTTTTTTTTTTTAAGAAACGAACAACAGCACAATCGTCACAGGCATAGTTGCCTTAGTGAAGCTTTTCCACCTTTTCAAAAATATGTGGTTTTGCTGTATGCAGTGACATATCAAGTGGATAAGCCAGTCACCATGCATCTACTTCCATACACCTTCACCATTACCTTTCCCAGAGGTGCCATTTATAAGCATGGTTTTACTTAAATTTGTGCTAAAATGCCTCTTCAGGAGTATTTGTGCTTATAGTACTTCAAATAGTGCATTAGAACAAATTTAACCCAAAGAAAGAACATCCTTTTTCATTTTTCCAGTTGGCATCATTTGAGCAGCCTCTCCCTACCCTTGTCAAAGCTTCACTAAATAAAAAGATGTTTGCAGCCTTGTAAGGTTATTTGTGGTGATGGGGATCGAGTGGAGAGAATTCTGTAACTCAAATGAAAAATAAAACACTGGGTTACATAGTGAGAAATTATCTAGAAGTGTCTTATTTTGTCTTCAAATTATGATATACAAGCAAGACAAGACAACCAGCCATTCGTTTTTTTAAAAGTGGGATACCGGGGTCCAAGCCTGCCTGGATATTCCATACTCTTCGCTTGGAACCACTTCTCCCAGAAACCAGATGTATCAGGGCTCATTGAGGTTTATTTGATAATTGCCCATGGTCAGAGGCACTCTCTTCATATTACTTTGTATGTTCCAGGACTGAGCCCTCTAGCATTAAAAACAGATCCCATAGCTAAAACGTGCTTAGCTCTGGCTCCCAAATGAATCCCTGCAGGTAAGACTGCTCAGGACTGGGTGCAAACATCAGATCTTGACCACTTGTTTGTTTGAGCTCCAGGAAGCACAAATAATTCCCTTCTTTATCCCCACAACAAGCTTTATGTCTGATGCATGCATTTAAATCCAGATCTCCCAGGTCATAGTCCAACATGTTTAACTATTACAAAATTCTGGCTGAAACTCTTTGTGATCATGCGCAGTTTGAGACATGAGCAAAGGTGCATCCATGGCTATAGGGTGGTGGAGTTAGTGCTTTAATCTTCTGCCTTCCTGAAAGCAGAAGGGCAGAGAAGTGGAGAGGGACTGTTAAAAAACAACAACTCACTTTTTCCTTGGGGTGTTGAATGATGGCTGGCCAAAAGCAGCAAAAGCCAAACTTGCATGTGAGAGTCCATCAATAAGAGCAGAACATTGAAAGAGAATCTTGTTGCTGTGGGATGTTGTCAAAGCTAATAGGGACCAGAGACGGATTAGATATATTCACAGAGGATCAGTCTATCAACACCTACTAGCTATAGTGGTTAAAGGGAAATTAAACCAGTACTTTGGCTTGAGACAGCTGGAAGCTGGGAGGGAACAATAGCAGGATGAGAAACCACAGGGCAAGTAAGGTAATATGTTTATCTTGGAATTGGTAGGACATAAGAAATACTGAAGTGATTTCTTGTTCAGCCTTAACTGTTCAAAGCAAAAGGAACAAAACACATGTTCAAGCTGACAGTAGATTAGCTGTCCTGTGCCTCTTTGAAAAAAGGAGTGGGAAGAAGGGACTATGTTAACTGAATTTCCCATAGGAGAATCAAATAAACTTAATTCTAGCATTTGTTATTTGAGCCAGAAACCAGTCAGTAATTATTTCAAATAGCCTGACATTGCTTAAGACAAGGTTACAAAAATGTCTTCTAGTTTAGTGCGATTTTAAAAAAATATTTTATTGCTTGATTTTTTGCACTTTATTGCCCGGAAGGGAGGAGGGAATGGTACATATATCTGCATGTAAGGCTGTGTGAATCTTCTGAAACAAAGACAGACTTTTTATAACCCAACTGACACAGCCCTTAAATCTTCCTGCTCCTTTGTTCTAAAGAACAGCAAGATTAACAGAGGGGGTGGACAGAAGGTAGATTGGGATCTACTGACAGATTTCTGTGTGATTTGCAGTAGATCCAAGTCAACTTCTGACTCCCAATTGTCGAACAATAGCAACAGTTAAAAAGCTTCTCTGCCCCTAAATTAGACTGTTGAACAGAAAAGAAAAACCCTTGGGAGAAAAACCAGGAGTGGATTTTTGTCTGAAAAGAATTGTGACCTTGGAACCACAAATTCCAGAGGCAGTATTTTGCACCTGTCTCTGGTTAGTGGACTTCAGGATTCTGGTAAAAGACAAAGTAGATTCGGAAGTTTGAAGTTGGCCCATACCTAATATGAACATAAACTTGCAGCATCTTCTAATTCTTGTTCTGAATACTTTCCTCTCCCCACCCAGATATCTTATAAACAGGAAGGAGGTGAAAATATTTCCCTCCCAAGGGTTCTCTGAACGACTGTCTCTCCCTGCCCCCCCCTTTACACAAATGGATTGATGAGAAGGGGCTGCAACTGGGAAAACCATGGCAGAGGACAACTTTGTTCTCTGTTCAAGGGTTTGCCCAAACTAACAGCTGTCTTGTGCTCCATACAAATGAATAGAGCAGCATTCTCCAACCTGGTGCCCTCCAGATGTCTTGGACTACAACTCCCATAGTCTCCAGCCAGCGTGGCCAATGGTCAGGAATGCTGAGAGTTGTAGTTCAAAAGTTCTGGAGGGCACTAGGTTGGAGAATGCTGGCAAGGAGGAAAGTCTCAGGTCACTTGCCTGAGGGAGGAGAAAGGGGGCTGCAAACTGGGAAAAAATGTGTGTGTGTGTGTGTGTGTGTGTGTGTAAGGCAATTATGATTTGACCCCAAGAATTTTCCTAATTAGCCTACAGCTCCTGGAATTCAGGCAGACACCTGGGTTACCTATTGAGCTGTGCCAGCCTTCATTAGCCCAGTAAAAAGTATTGGTTCACTTGCTTTCATCATAGCATGGACATTCTATTATAAATACATTGTGGGGCTTCTCATTTTCCTTCCTTTCTTCCATTATATATTTACCTGCAAAATCTGGAACGAATTCTGGGTAGTTGGAAAGCTAATGTGATATTTGTGATAATGTGATGTGATAATCAGCTAATGTGGTAATGACATTATTATGGGATTTTATTCTTTTATCTTGCTGTTCACCACTCTGAAATCTTTGATGTGGAGCAGTATATAAATATTGTGACTAAAAATAATAAATAATAAATAAATATGGTAGACCTGGAAAATCATTGGTTTCTGTAGGTTTTCCCTCTCGGGGAAAAAAATAGCTTCAGACTATGTGTCCATGTATGTATGATTGAGTTCAACTGGGAAAATGGCACAGAGAGAAAGGGTTAACTCCCTCTCTACTTGCACCATGACCCTGATCCTATCTGGGGGCTTTTGTGGCTACTTTCATCTCTAAAAATAATTTCCCACCATCATGTCTAATTTGACCCTCTCAGCCATGAAGATCACTTGGGTGAAGGTGAATGGAGGACTCACTCTATTCACCAGCGGAAGGGGTAAATAGCTTGCTGGGCCTCATGTTGGAGACCCCTGTGGTAATGGACGCTGCCATGAAATGGAGTTGAATGAACATTATGGTGGTTGTATTATTGTTATTCTTGTTATTACAGCAGCATCAATGTACATGGCACCAGTGCTGGCTCCAGGTTCTGGGGGGCCCTTAGTTAAGACAACCTTAATGGGCTCCTCCCTTTACTGAATCTACCTTGTCAGTGCCATTGTCATCTCCTTGCTACCACCTGCTTGCTTGCCAGGCAGAGAGACAGTGAGCAAGCAGACAGTGGTATCTACTGTTCCTCCTTACCACCACTACCATTGTCTGGGCCAAAGCAAGAGGCTGGTGAACAAGCAGGTTGCAATAATGAAGAGGAGGGGCTCTTGTCAGTGGGTCCCTTGCTGGAGTGTGGGCCCTTGGCAGGTTCCCAACCATGCCGACCCTTGACACCAGCTGAATGGCACTTTACAAAGGGCCATTTGCACTGAAAAAAAGACAGGTCCCTGCCTCCGAAAAGCTTGCAATTGAAATTTTGATAAAGACAATAAAGGGAGAAGAGAGTGGATGAGTGGGAGAGATAAGAGTATCAAGGGTTAATGTGAGCATACGCAGATATGCATATTCAGGTTTGCTTATAGGTCGGCTTATGGCTAGGTATGAAGGATGTATCTTTATAGGCTTCTCTGCCACATATAAATGTTCTTTACATTTGGCTTCATGCTGCTTTCCCCCACTCATGGTACATGTATGTCCAGGCATCACTATTAGTTTTGTTTCCTGACTGTACACCCTTCCTCCTCTCAATAGTTTGGGTTTAGGTTTTGGTCTCTGCTTAAAAGACTAAATGTGCTCACATATTGGAAATGTATAAATAAAGGATGGATGGGAGGGTGCGGGGAGAGAAATTTCCAGTCATCTCCATAGGATAGCAAGTAACTATGGTTCTGCAAGGTCAGAAGCCGGTTTCCCCACAAAGAGGGTGATAGTTGTGAGAAGCATCTTTTGCAGGCCCTGCACAACTTGAAATCCACCCAGCTCAACATGGCCCACCAAAGATGTTGGGTTATATCCAAGGTTAGTCCTACTTAGCGTAGACCCATTCAAATGAATGGGACGTAAATTAGACTAACATTGAACACAACCTGTTGTTACTTAATGAGGTTCCTTTCTGTGTTGCTTTGTTTACTGATTACTTTGACTTTATTATTTTTGGTACTCTGTTTTATGTTTCAGTATTGTGAATGGCTGAAACAAATAACTTGAACTGACTGAGAGATAGTGTGGCCTGACAGCTACTCGGCCACTCTCTCTTTTTCATTTGTTTTCTTGTATTTTTTGCAGTCCCAGGTAGACAGAAAAAACAGGTGGTTCATTGAACTCCTGCTGGGCTGCCATACATGGCTGCTTAAACTGTGTTTGGATTCGGAGCCTTGCATGTTTTGGTAGCAAACATATGCCATCAGATGTGTATCTCATCCTTTCCTCAAAGTGACCATAGTTCAATGGTGGAGCATGTGCTTTGCATGCGGAAGGTCCCAGATTAAATTCTTGGCATCTCCAGGTAGGGCTAGGAAAGAATCCTACTTGAAACCTTAGAAAGCTGCTGCTGCCAGTCAATATCAACACTACTAGCCTAGGTGGAGTCAGTATAAGACAGTCTCCTATGTTCCTTCACAGAATTCAGAATTGAACTCTGTCTTAGATGTCTTCAATGTGTGTGCTATGATTTTACTATTGTTAGCCACAGCGGACAAAAGAGTAGAATAGACATTTTAAACAAACCAACCTGTGTAACATGGACAAGCTGGGAGAGAGCATGAGTCGTCCAAGGCCATGCAGTGAGCTTCATGTCTCAAGGAATTTGAACCTGGGTCCCACATATTTAGGGCATCTCTACATTAAAGAAAAACCCCGCACCCTTACCAGGCTTTCTTCTTCTGAAGTCTTTCTGGGTTCACTACGGGCTCCTTTAGATGGCGACCAACAGTGACCACGTGATTTGTAATTGAAAGCTTCCCCTTTCGGCAATGCTCCATAAGATTCAATGAAACTGCACCAATAGTGCATTATGTCTGATCTTTTTTAAAGTGAGATTACTGGGGGAAGGCACGGGAGATGTCCCTGAGGTTGACGATGTTGTGTAAAGGACCCACAAGCTTCCATGAGTGGCCAATAATGAGCGTGCAATAAATCTCTCATGTGGAGAAGTCTCTCTCTCTCTCTCTCTCTCTCTCTCTCTCTCTCTCACTTCTACATCACAATAGCAAAAAAAAGAAAGCAAAAGTGATGTCACAATGTAGGAGGCTCATCATTGCTATGGGATGAGGGACACTGAGTGATGTTTGCCCACTCAAACTAGGAGAAGTCACTGGAAAGTTCACAGCTGGTTAATGTGGTACTACAGATCATGCCCGATCTGTTTTCTGCTATGAATCATGTGGAAAATGAATCATGATACATACATTCTTCCTATCTCAGAAGTTAACCCAGTCATCACTAAGGCTACAGAACATAGACATCTCTCCAAGAGAATATTTCAGACCCTCTGAAGATTCAGGCAATCTCTCTGACTTGAGTAACACCAGATCACTAGCTGAAGAATGTCTTCCAACGTAAAAGAACAACACAGAATTGCATACAGGAAGATGAAGAAGAGAGTTTGGCTGTGGAGGGTAAGGTGGTACTTCAGGAAGGATCTTCTGTGCCATATACGGCTTCTTGGCTGTTGCTGAGTTAGCAGCAAATCCCTGTGGGATGTCTGTTCTTGCCAATGAGTTTTACGGTGCCTAATTTGCAGACTGACTCATCGCTGCCTCCCAAGCTTGCCCTCCTGAGTGACTAATGCACAAAAGAGCTGGGGAGAAGATTTTGCCCCACAGTTTGAGGAACTGCCCCTCCATTAAAAGGGGCTTGAGTTCCCAGTCTCTATCCCATGATGACCCACAACGGTGAGTATCAAGTGTACCAGCCCCAAACTGGGCCTGTTGCTTATGTACCTTTGATCTCATAGATCTTATAGAATCATAGGGTTGGAAGGGGCCTACAAGACCATCAAGTCCAACCCCCTGCTCAATGCAGGAAGCTTGATTCACAGGCGGTCTCCCATCCAAGTACTAACCAGGGCTGATCATGCTTAGCTTCCAAGATCAGACAAGATCAGCATATCTCTGAAATTAGGAGGCTGGGCTTCCATCTGTAATTTTTGCTGGCAACCTTGAACCCACACACCTCTTTCTGGCAATTTATTGTGGAGGAGGAGAAGCATGGCTCCTTTTTGGATGTCATTTCATGGCCATATGACCATTTTGCTAAATGGGTAAGCAAACTCTGGCTACCGGGGCTATAGCTAGGGTGGGACCAGTGCATACATCTCCCCTGCACCCCGGAACACTAGTTTGACCCAATTACGTTTTTAAAAATATATATTTAATTTTGTGAGATGACAGCTTCTATCTGAAGAACTTTGAAGCACCACAATATTTCTGGATTTGTTTGTTCTTTTAAAAAGTGGTGACTAGTGCCTCCCTCCCCCCAAATGGTAGTGTTCCAAACTCCACCCACCTCACCTGTACAGCTCTGTACACCCCCAGGATTCCCCCTGGTTCAGGATGAATTTTCCCAAGAGCCCTAGCACCTTACCATACTGTGTGTATGTGTGTGTTCTACTGCATTTAATAATCTTGTAATTTTGTATTATTATATTTGTTATTGTTAGCCACCATGAGCTTTTTTTAAAAAAAGAAAGGTGGAATACAAATGTAATGAATGAATGAATGAATGAATGGGAAACTTAAACAAATAATTTGTTTGATGATGGTCTTCAATATAAATAGGTAAAAGCTTATGAAGACCTGTTCTTATTTAACGTTTACATTTTTGATGCTAAATGACTCATAGGCTTGGGTTATAGGAGTTTTTATTGGTTAAGTGGAAATCACTGAAGCCCCACCTGGAACTGTGGTAGCCCTTCTCTCAGTGGCAGTCATTAGGAAATCACAAGCAACAATTAATTGGACCCTCCAGGCTACATCAAGTCCAGTGAGTATACTCTGTGCTTCAGATCTGGCAGAATTATGGGTTTTATTTCTGCCTTGGCTTCATCCTTGCCAGACTCAAGGGTCTTTTGGGAGAAATGTTGAAAAGAGAAGTTCATAGAAGTTTACAAAATAAGCAGATGTGCACATTCAGAACAGTAAAAAAAACCCAACAACCTTGGAGGAGGTTTTATTCATAAAACATATTGAAAATATAGATGAGCATGCAACAAGATTTTTTTAAAAAAATTAAAAGGTGATGAGCCCAGATAAATGTAGGGAAGGGTGAGCACTGGAGTGTTTTGTAAAATGTTTGCCAATCCTAAATATCACAAAGATAAGGTTAGTATCCGTTCTGAGAAGTAGATAACTTTATGAATGTTAGCCTGACGTATCCATTCTCAGGCAAAAGAATGATAATGGGCGGTAACATCAATGGCTCCTTAGCAGAGGTAGTGGAAGATGTCTCTGAAAGATCCTTAACAGAAAAAGAGTTTGAGGAAACTGACAAACTTTTCCCACCCACCCCAGCTAAGGAGGGGTAAGCTACATCTGTATGTGGAAAGAACAACAGAAGCAGGTTTTGGGACAGTAAGACAGATAAAGTGCAGTTTGAAAATGAGAGGCAGAGAAAGAGTGAGTGGGATAGGTTAAAATCATCTTGGGGTTCTGGGCTGCCTCTCTGGGGATTCAATGTGGGGCAGTGAATTTGCTGTTTTAAAAAGTGCTAAACTATGTGCTTGCATTTATTTGCTCATATATACATATAAATAAACCCAAATATTACAAAACACCATCAAGCCTTCAGTGATATCTCCTTCCAAAGGAAGCCAAAACCAGGTAAGTGTTGCCCGTGAAAGTTCACACTGTTCTGGGAAGTAGGGTGCAGACAAAAATATTTTTGCTTCCAAAAAAACTCTAAGCTGACCTGTAATTGTCTGCAAATTCAGTTTTAAAATTCAGATTAGAAATGTCAAAATGCTCAACTTTCACTTGTAATATCAGATGTTGAAGGTCCCACTAAATCTTAAGAATTGTAGGTTTTTTTTTTTAAGATGCTAGTTTGAAGTATTAACAAGTTCAATACTTCACATACCCTCCAACAGCCCTAAATCAAGCAGTATCTATAACTGTGTATGCATGCACATATATATGTGTGTGTGCGTGTGTGTGCGCACGTGCGTGCGAGTGTGCAAATCTGAGGTAGATTTTTTTCACACACTCTTTTTAGCCTAAAAATAAGCCGCATTACAAATGTATTCATGGGAACACTGTGGTACTGAGTATTGCTCAAGCTTCTAGCTGTACAGAACTGAATGAGCATGGAAAACGGTGCTGCTTCTGCCATGCTTATTCCCCGTGGTTAAAGAACTGTTTTTTTTCAGCACACCCCAGCCTGATTTTCCCAGGCACTAGTTTACTTCCCTCTGAAGGTCTTTCTGGGATCTGAAACTGCAGAGTCATTTGCTAACACACACGCAAGTGGCATGAAGGGAATGCCTCCCCTGCCGTGTGCGGGATGGTGGAAGGCTGCCACTGTGCTGGCTCAGATTCACTTCCCTGCGGCCCAGTCTACTGCTGGACTGATTCCTTGCTCCTGTGGGTTATTTAACAATTCCTCCAATGCTCCTTCTCACTTCTCCTAAGCACTTATCTACCAGCCAGCCTTTAATAATATGAGATTCAGGGAACAAACCGCCTCCAAGCCCTATTAAAAATGAATGGCAACTGCACATTGTGGGACTGTGCATGAAAACTTCTGAGTGGATCAGCGTTGCCTACCAGCACATCAATTTGGGGTTGTTGTACATGTACCAGTCTCAAAATCCATTTTTTCAACTGAACTCATGTGAGGAGAGAGGTGAGGGGAGAGATATAAACACTTCAGCTGTAGCTTGCGTCTGCACCACCTCCTCTTTTTCTCACAATGATGCCATTTCTCCTCAAGGAAGTGTAATGGAAGAACACCTGCCACATTCATCAACAGTTTCTGACTTCAGGCATCTAACCGCTTTTGTTCCTCACACCCAAACCACTTAAATGGATGCAGGAACATAGGAAGCTGCCTTATACTGAGTCAGGCCATTGGCCCTTCTAGGCCAATATTGTCGACAGTGACTGGCAGCAGCTCTCTGGGGTTCCAGCCTTGAATCGTTCCTGCCCTGCCTGGAGATGCCGGGGATTGAACCTGGGACCTTCTGCACGCAAAGGATATGCCCTACCACTGCCTCAGCACCAACATGCAAGAGGGAAGCAATCCAGACAATCCACCCAGTCAAACTGAGAGGGACAGAGGCCTTCTCCCCCCATACTCTGCTGTTGTTGCTAGACAGGTGAAGCTGCTGTAGCAGCAGAGCCAACAATCTTCAACCCATCCTCCTGGAAGCAACAGGTGCCTGGAGAAGAAAAAGAGGGGGGAAATGCATCCCCTCCTCAGCCATTCATCCAGCACACTGTTCTACCCACACTTTTGCTTGAGATTTGCAGGCCATACTTGAAACTGCTATCATGCTGTCTTCCCAAAGAAGCACTAAAATAAGCATTGCCCTGAGGCAGAGCAAGTCTGCATACTTGCCTATGAGAGGTCTCATACTCATATGAAGCCTCCCAGATACTTGTACATCTTTGAGGAATTTTGCCCTGTGGGCTCAAGGTTGGCCCAAAGACATTTTGCTGCTTGAGGAAGAGCGGCAGCAAATGGCGTCCTCCGCAAACCACACAGTGCCCAAAGCTGGTCAAGTTATTTTAGCACACGGGGTGCAAAATCCCGCAAGCGCCTCTCCACTTCCCTGGCAGTAAAAAATACTAGTAATAATCAATGTAAAAACTAACAGTTTGCTGCCCTTCCGTGAAACCCAAAATCCACTTGCCACCTCAGTCTTTGCCTAATCAAATCAAATCATTTATTATTACAGTCAATCACCAGCATGACAAATAAATACTTTTTTTATTATTTGATTTGATTCAGTCTTCGCCTAATAGTAGGACTGACCCAATGTCCTTGGAACTGCTCCCTTTGACTGCATCTCCCTACTCATTCACCACTGTAAATAGATAGATAGATAGATAGATAGATAGATAGATAGACGAACGCACACACATGCACACACACAGTAGATATTTTAACATTTGAAATAATCATGCAGACCAAATTCTCAACTATTTGCTTAAATCAAAAACATTTTAAACTTTTCCAACTGGCATTCTTTAAGGCAGAAAGAATGCCTTAAGTCTTTGTTTTATTCTTTTCATCAGTTTTGAGCTAAGCATCACTTGTAAGTTTAACTACAATTAAATCAAACTAATCTGTGATTAAACTATAGAGATTAAAGTTCAAAGGTGTGTACAGTTTAATTCTGAGCCTTTTTAAACAATTTTTTTGAACAATATAGGCATAGCTGAGGTGCATGTAGGTACTATGCAAATAATTTACAAAATCTACTAAAAACAAAACCTTAAGTATACAGACTTCCAGAATATGGATATATCAGTCCAATAAAGGAAGAGACTGTACGAGAGATGAGACTAATAGCATCGCCATAGTGTTTGATGCCATATCTATAACAAGAGTATGCATCTTGATCTAAAATAGGCCTGCACAACTTGTGACTCAAAAACCCAAATTCAGCTTTCCAGTCATGTACTGTGGCCTCCCAGGTGTGTAGTTTTCTCTGTTTTTGAAGCCCTAGGCAGGCAGCAAAACCTGGCTTATTGAACCCATGAGGGGCACCATGCATGGCAATCGGCCTGAGTTTGGCGTGATGGGTCACAGTTTATGAAAATATTTCCAGCAGCTGCACTGGCTTTCACTGGTACACTTTCTAGTGTTAAGAGAATCTGGAAGACTATGTGTGGATTGCAAAGAGTTTCATTTATTATCCCTCCTTCCCCCCCCCCCCCACAGGCTCTAAGGGTGAGCAGGACACCAGTTCAACTGGGAACCTTGAAGAGACTGAGGACAATGAGGAGTTCCTAGAGCAGCTCATGTCCATCACCTCACACAGTTTACTCCAGTTGGAGGTGGAGGAGAAATACAGCATAGCCAAGGAGCTAGGCAGTGGCTCCTACGGACATGTTCTGCATGTTCAGCACCGTGAGAGAGGTAAGAGTGTACAAGGACCATTCCAGACCAGCACACAGGAGGCAAGTTGTTTTCATCCATCCTTGCATTGTTCTTCTAATTGGCCTTGGGACTATTGATACAGAGGCCTGTCCTGTCCCTTGCTTCATTGAGCAACAGGATGGACAGAGACTTCATTGAGCAACAGGATGGACAGAGACAAATGAAGACAGGGATCCTTTATCTTTAAGAGTTGTGAAGAGAAAGCCAGTTTCAACAGATGTTCTTGTTCTCCCCCTTGCATGCCTAGCATCACCTGCTGAAATTCTCAGTTCTGTGCAACTCATACAAGAACCTGGTGCTCCTTTGCCTCCCACATAGCCTCTTGAGCAACCTGAAGAGTGCCTGAGCACTCTACCTTTTTCCCTGTTCCCCCTTGGAAATGAATAGGTAGATGTGTGAAAACATCATACATGGCATCCATGATGTCACACTGGCATCCCCTGCAGTGCCAATGCCTCTGTTGTGTCATTTTGGAGCAGGGAGACAGCCAAACATGCTCTGGTTTTTCGGAAGTCTCCCACCACCCAGAACAGAGACTGATTTCCACTACTGATGTTAAGTGATTTAACAGTCAGCCCCTATTCCCCAAGAATCCTAAGAATTGTAGATCTATGAATGGTGGGAAAGGATGCTCATAATCTCCAACAGACAATTCTCAGCATCTGCACGAAACTACAATTCTGTGACAAATCTCTGACAATTAAGCTGGTAGAAAACCTATACTGGATTTCTAGCGTAGGTGTATTCAGAGGCATTGTTGTGTACTCTTGTCATTTTTTCCACATAGTAATTTTCTTTGTATACATTTTCTTTACAAAGCTTAACTCATTTACCCTCACAATAACCCTACAAGGTAGATTAGGTTGAGAAAACAGCTTGCCCAATGAATTGCTCTGCAGCAGATAGGATCAAGTACAAGAATCCCAGTATATGCACAAGGGTACAACCACTTACCTCAATCATAACTAGTTTTTTAAAAATGGTCTCAAACCAACATTGCACCACAGCTGTAGATCCAGACCCAGTTTGCATGACATGTTGGGCTTATTCGGGGTTGTTTAACCCACTGTGGTTCATGCTGGGTGATATTTTGAATATGCAAGCCCCGATTGAGGCAATTAGGGGAGTTGCCATATCACGCAAACTTGGCCACTGTGGGTTATTTGAGGGTTAAACAAGCCTCAGATAACCCTCGATTTGTATGTGAGGCTGTGCAAGGGTTGTTAAACCTTCAAATAACCCACAGTGGCTGGGTTCACATAACAAAGCAACCCCCCCCTTGCAGGTTGCATATTCAAAGTGACGCCCGGCACACACCGCAGTTCATTGGGGGTTAAACAACCCCCAATGAACCTAGCACCCAGGCCCAACTCTCTTTGTCATGGTAAAACTGTGCTGCTCTTTGGTTCCAGGCTAACACTGCTTCTCAGTAGCTTGGCACACAAGACTGGGAAGCGCTTGGGGTCTTTCTGTCTTCCTTTTTCGGGGGTCCCTCCTTAAGAATGGTCATAAGGATAGGAAATTTGATATCAGAAGATGGTTGCTTCCAAAGTATGCAGGGGAAAGGGGCATTCAGTTCTTTGCATAAGATGTCAATATATCTAAAGCGGTGATTGCCCCTAGGTAAAATATTTTGGGAATCATTTGTTCAAGGGGCTATGCAGAAGTTCCTTTGGGGAATGGGAAGCAAGTCGGATTAATCAGATAATGTCCTCATGTCCAAGCTGAGGTTGACCTTCACTTTGGAGACTACCTACCCCATTACTGAAAACAGCTCCTGGGGCCAAAGCCTGACTTAACTCAAGCCCTGGCTAGGGCTCAGTTGCAGCTCAGCCGAAGCTGCTCCTTGTCCTCATCCAGCTCCCAGGTCCTGTAATTAATTAGCTGTGTCATCCCAGGCATGTGGGCAGTTGCCAGCAAGCTGGTGTATTGGCCAGTCCAGGCGCAGCAGCCAGAGTCCAGCCTCACAACTGTAGGGAACACAAGCAAGGAAGGAAGCAACCTTGTCTGCACAAATGTGTAAGAGAATATCAAGTTGCACCACAGATTCGAACCAAATCCCAAACGCAGGATGAGGACAGATGATCTCTTCTCTGAGAATCTGTTACCCAAATGAAGGATCTTCCTCACTTTTGTGAGCTGGCTTCACAGTGCCCCCTGCTGGGGAGACACTGATATACAGCAGTTAATTTCTAAAAAGAAGTGACTTGCTAGAGTTCAAATTGCCCTGCATATCTTCTGACCTGGGCAGTGTTTCTACGACAATGGAAGGAGAAGTTAATGGACGAGTACCGGAATTGGCTTTGCTGTGAGCAGGGTTCCATGAGCAGATTCTCCAGACCAGTAAAAATCATTTCACAGAACATACTTGGGGGGGGGGGGGTTGGAGTGAACGTCATCTGAATGGCAGGGGCTGCTCAACCAATAAGAGAGGCTTCCCCCCTCCCCCCTTTCTCCTTTCCCCTGGAAGTACAGATGCACCTGTATTTCAGAAGCAAGCCTCATTGAACACAATGGGAGTTCCAAGTAGACACACATATGCTTGTGCTGAGAAAGGGGGGGCGGAGAACACAAAGGTGGAAACCAGCCCCCATTTTAACCCACAGGACCTAATTGACCGCAGTAGGAGTTACTTTTGAGGAGATAGTAATGGGTTTGTTGTGGGAAAGAGACCAGTAAACACAAAGACAGAAACCAGCCCCCATTGTAACCCGCATGATATCTATAAAGAAACTGTGAAGTAGTTACTTCCTAATCGATCCAGTGGATCAGAGCCTTGAGATCGCACTTAATCGCAATTAAGGAACTTGGCTTTAAAGTGTGACATTTGAATTGAGGGGGAATCTCTGATGGGGGCATTCAAAGGCAAGCCTCATTGACCGCAATGGGAGCTACTTCTGAGGCGACTCTAATGGGTTTGTTGTGGGAAAGAGTCCGAAACCATCCCCCATTTTAACACACAGGATTTCTGTAAGGAAGCTGTGAAGGAGTCATGTCCTAAGGCAATGAATTGGAGCCTTGAGATCATGCTTAATCGCATTTATTAATCGCATAGCGCAAAGATTTGGGCTATGTGCCCTGTCAATTGAGGGGCTTCTCTGTTATTTATGTGGTCATTGAGAGGGCAAGCCTCATTCAGCACAATGAGAGGAAACACCCCTTGACTGTGGTCATGGTGAAAGGCACACCCGTGGGCAGGGCTAGCATACCAGAGCTAAATGCGGGGGTTGGGGCATACAACAACTAAACCGGGGAGAGCCCAACTTGAGGGAAAGAATAGGACTTTAAGCAGTCCCAGGAAATCCGTTTTTTTCCTGATAAGCTCTGGGGTGGCTGATGGGTGTCTGGGTCTATTGGCCCCAGGAGCGTAGCCAAGTCATTTATAGTGTTAGAGGGGCCTAGAGATCCATAATGCTTGCTTAAATTCATTAGTCATGCCATTCCCTTGCTAGTAAGCCTCTGAGCATGTGAAGATGATTCAAGGGGCCCATAACAGCCTTCTCAGCACATTCCTTCCTAATGAGGCCAATGTCTTATCACTGATGTGCCTGAGAAGCAGATTTGTTTACCTTAAAGCTACAGGTGGCTGTGCTTGAGAAACAAGTGCTGTTAGTTTATGCTGGGAATGGACGCTAGGGGGTGCTTGCTGCTGTTATGCTGCCTTGTTGCTAACATGTAGTGTATAAGACCCATTGTACCCAATGGCTCTGGGTTCAGAGAAGGTGTTTGATCCAAACATTGGCTACATCTGTGTGCTGTAAGTTACCCAATAAAGTACTCCGTGTAAGTAAAACTTTGAGTCTAATTTATCACTATCTTGGCACCTCTAAATTAAGACTTTGAAGCCTACAGCCGGGGCAACACACTGGGATGTCATGTATCCCTAATGACCTCAACACGCAGCTGTCTCAGAGTAAATTGCTGTTGGAAACACCCCCTTGGAAGCTCCTTCCCCTGATCCAGGGATGACCAGCTCCTAAGAGCTCAAAGGCCAGCTTCTAGATTACCAAAATGCTTGTGGGCCATAAATAACTGTTTCCATCGCTTCCTCCCTGCAGCCTACCTCAAGATGGGCTGTGGGAGAAGGAAGAAGCTCCTTAACATACCCCTCTCTGTCAACACTTGAGCATTTACTTTGCTGTGAGGAGGAGGCAAAAGCTGAATGAGATTGTTCCACCCACCCCAGTGCTGTCTGGATGTCCAGTGTGAGGAAATTTAATTTTCAATCCAGATCCTCCAGGCAATAATAAAAGATGGCCATGTATGGGCAAAGAGTGGGGAAGTGACAGCTTGTTGCTCTTCTTCATCAGCATGTCTGCATCTCCCAGCACATCTTCAGGGGCACAATCCCAGCTAGTACTAGCTCTGTTTCCTGTATCATGGATGCTCTGCAGTGCCTCTGTTCAGCTGTTCTGTGTCTCTCTCTTTCAGTCTCATTCTCTCACTTGTGAAAGGGGAAGGGTTAAACAATTAAGGTGGGCCAGATCTGTGAGGATGAGGGTGTCACAAAGATTATGAACATAGTTTCTGTCAAGGCTTTTGAGATGCTTTTAGGAATAATGAGCTCCAGTCAAAGAATTATAGATTTGTAAGGATACTTGGAATGGAACAAGCCCCCTCCTCCAAGGAAAAATCCTACCCACACAAGCTAATATCTGTATGTCAAGCAAACCAGGCCCCTCCTTTTAAAGTTTCTCTTCCTGCCACCTGTATTTTACTGCCTGTGCTCTTATGACCTTAACGTATCACATATGCCTGCCATATAAGACAGTTTACAGGTGAAGCTTTTCTTAGACGTACGGAGACCAGTAGTGTGACAATCTTCACCTGAAAGATTTCCTCTGCATTAGATTTCTGTAAAAGGCATAGGAACAGGAACTGTTTTGTTTGTTTGTTTTAAAGCTGACAATACTAATTATTATTTCTAAATCTTGACCTGTCCCTCTGCTGTGGTCTGACTTACCCTTTCCCGATTCTCATTATCAATTTCAGACAGGTTTTTCCTGACCCATCTAGTCCCATCTAATGCAGCTTGTAAACTATCTTGACCTAGGCCATGTGAACTCTGCATTCTCTACAGTGACCTCTTTTGCATGTAACAGCAATTCCTGGGTTGTTTAACCCAGGTATTGCCAAGATTTAGCAGGAACAAGCAAACACGCTCATACTTTCCCATCCATTGACATTTTTCCTTGTTCCTTACAGGGACCTCAATGGCATTGAAGCTGATGTCTAAGGAGAGAACCGGGAGGCGGGAGTTCCTGCGGGAATACTGTATCGCTCTTTGCCTCTCCTCGCACCATGCCCTTCTCCGAACCACCAGCAGTGCTTTTGAGACATCCACACATTATGGCTTTGCACAGGAGCTGGCTCCAGCTGGGGATCTGTGTGCCATCCTGAACTCAGGGGTATGGGGCAAGGGGACACACAACAGATACTTTGTGGGGCCTATAAACAGGGGAGAGTCTTATAGCACAGGTGGGATGGCAGTGGGATTTACTTTTTAAAGCAGGGGGAGATTAAGGGTGCAGAACATTGTAATACACAAGGAGAACTTGCAGGTAGTCCCTCAGCTGTGGTGTAACTCCAGCTACCAGCATACCGAATATTGTTTTAGCTATCACTCATGTCCTCTGTCCCACTTCAGCTGACCATTTTTTTCTTTAAATTGCAACAGTAGACTATTCCATACATATGTTTATCCTGTACCTAATTAATATTTTTAAGTGCACAACTGCTCCAGTGTTGAGCAGGTGGTGATGATGTGGTGGTGATGATAACGATGACCGTAATGGAAGAGTGCTAACTTGTTCTAGGGCTGGGATGAGATGTCTTGATGACATCACAGGCACCAGACAATTGGCGGTATCCACAGTTGGCATCTGTGTCAAACTGGAAAAACCACAATCCCACCACCACCCCTGCCCAAAACTCAGCTCTTTCAGAGAGAAGGTACATTTGAATTGACTTCAGTGAGGGTGCTTTCAAATTGGGCCCAGAACTTTAAAAATGGAGTTTGGAGGACCTATTCAAAAGATTCTAGAGGGTAGCCATGTTATGCTGTTGCAGCAAAACCAACTAAAGGTCTTGTGGCACCATAAAGACTATTACATTTATTCTGGCATACACTTTCAAGGACTATAGTCCAGTCCATGAAGTATTATGGAAAGTTTCAGGTTTTTTTATACAGTGCATGGTGGGGGAGGGAAAGAATAGTAAACAGTGAGTTCAGAAGGAAATTCAATGCAGAAATTAGTGATGGTGACAATACATTAATATTGGTCATTTACAGTGCAGCCTTTGCTGATAACAAACATGCAGCATCAGGTAAGCCAATTACCACATACAAGGTGATAAAAGAAAATCTGTTATTCCAATTCAAGCCTCTGGCAACAGAATTTGTGATGACCTGATGATAACTCAGCAGTCTCTAATCTCCATTTGAAAGTCATTTACTTCACAATGGTCACCTTAAGTTCTGTGATAGAATGACCTCGGGAGGCTGAAGTGTTCTCCCACTGGTTTCCGAATATTGCCATTTCTGATGTCAGATTTGTGTCTATCTGTTCTCTTTCGTTGAGACTGGCCTGTTTGCCCTATGTAGAATCTAGAAGGGCACTGCTGACAGAAGAAGGCATATATCACATTGGAAGATGAGCAAGTGAATGAGCCCCTAACATTGTGGGCAGCATTATTAGGTCCTGTAATAGCGATACCAGAGTAGATATGGGGACAGAGCTGACATCAGGATTTCTTGTAGGGTCTGGCCATTGTGTTTGTATCTTCTTTAACTCCCTGTCCTCTTTTTTCAACAGGACGGCATTCCTGAGGTGCAGGCGAAGCGGTGCGCAGCCCAGCTGGCTGAGGCACTCGATTTTATGCATGGCAAGGCCTTGGTGCACCGAGACATAAAGCTGGACAATGTGATGCTTTTTGACAGAGAGTGTCGTCAGGTGAAGTTGGGTGACTTTGGCCTGACACGTCTGGAAGGCACACAAGTGGCTGCCATGTCTGGCACCCTGCCCTATTCCCCACCTGAACTATGCCTGCTGGAGGGCACTGAGACTCTGGCTCTGGACTCCAGCCTGGATGTCTGGGCCTTTGGGGTGCTGCTGTTCTGCATCTGCACCGGTTGCTTCCCTTGGGATGTGGCAATGAGCCCTGACCCTCAGTTTGAGGAATTTGGCATTTGGCAGAACCGCACAGTGCTAGGGGAGGCTCCGGGCCTGTGGAAAGGCTTTACCACCCATGTCTTGGACATGTTCCGCCGCCTAATGGCTATTGATCCAAATCGTCGCAGTCCCGCTATTGAAGTGCACAAGTACTTATTTCTGCCTTGGCGGGTAGATACCTATGGAGAGACACAAGGTTCCCAGGGTGACCTCCTGAAGGTGAAAGATTCTGATGCCTGCCTCGGTGGCCCTACTGGGGACAATTCGGGCCTGGGCAGCAGCTCCAAGGAGAATTGCCTTGGGCAAATACAGCCAGAACTAATTATCTCGGAGAAAACACATGCCATACAAATGGGTCCCAACCCTGGAAGCAATCCCAGTCCACAGGAAGACTCAAGGCTAATGGAGCCTGGACTCCAGCCCTGAAGAAAGTCATCCGCTTCTATGAACAAGTCAAAGAGAGTTGAAAGGCCCAAGTCGAGGAGGGAGAGCCTAGTAGTAGTTTGACCAGCTAAGGGGGAGTTTTCAGAGTATTGAGTAAAGTAGTGCCACTTCCCCCTTTGGCTGTTGGTCGGGGCAGAATAGAACTAGCCACTCAATAGAGAGAAACATGCTCCCTGACCAGAGGGTTGGTCCATGGTCAGGCAGAAGTGATACCACTATAACAACTTCCATTTCAATAACCCTCTAGAGAAGATAAAGGTTGCTTCCTCACTGGAATTGCCATCCGTTCACTTACTCCCCCACCCCCCATGTTTAATTCTTATTTTCAGAACACTGTTACAGTTGCATACCACATTAATACTTTATCTTTTGGAACATCCAGTCAATATCGTAATCAAATAATTGCAGTCCAGTGTTTTCCATGGCAGGATCTACACTACAGCTCCTGTTGTGCGCAGGCATCGCCATGCTGGTATTTCTGCAAAATGGAATCATAGCAGTATCCACCATGTTTACAATGCAATCAACTGTCATACAGATGCAATTGCGGGAGAAGTAGGAGGAGTTTCCTTTTTTTGTTTTTACTCAGCTGCCACCATGCACACTTTCAATGGTGTGCAGCAACAGAGGTTTAAAAATAACTTGTATGGTAATTCAGAACTCCTCTCCACAGTCTAAAGAAGCTGGAAAAACAGAGGAGAAGGATGGGAGTGGGGGAGCTGCCTTTGAGCTATTTCAGTCTCCCTCTCTTCTGCTCACACCTTTGGTATGCCAACTGGTGAGGAACCCCCATTCACCCCCGATGCCCTCTTCGTTTCTCACTCACTTTTGCACAGCAGCACCCAGCAAAATGGCCCCTTGCAGCTGTGGTCCCTCCCCCACATCTCCTCCTCCTGTCGTTCTCTGCTTTTTCCTTGGTGACAGCAGCAGTGAGGGGCTGTTTTGGGGGGCAGCACCATGCAAGAGCAGGTGACAAAGGAAGAAGGCATTGGGGGTGGGTTTTTTCCTGCCCATAAATCCCATTAAAATCAGTGTAAGGAAACAGTAGGGAACAAAAGGAGTAGTAATAGAAAGCTAGGGGGTTGGGTTGGGGTGGGTGGGCAGAGGTTTAAAGCCACTCATACCAATAAGAGTAATAACACTGCTAGGTTGGAACACCCATTTCTTTGTAGCGAATGGAAACCACAAGCACCAGAACAACCATCATAAAGGAAGCTTGGAAAACAACAGAATATTGGGGGGAGAACTGGTATGAGGAGGATGGTTTGAGGTGTGCGTTGTGTGACGCGCCAGTGAGCCAGGTGTTACAATGCCAGTAAAAAACCCTCCTGTAGATCAGCCCCATGTCATCCTCCCACACCTTTTCAGATCTGATTTATGGGATTTTTAAAAAAGAAATAAAATGCAATTGCGACACCAGATTGTCCAGTGTGGACAGACAATGCACCATTAGGATATCTCAGGGCTCCTGTTCCTTTAAGAAACACTTTGCTTCTGCCTATTTATTGCTTCCTGGTTACAGGAAGATTAGTGATGAATAGCCTGTCCCTGGAATAGACTTTCTGAATTATCCGAATCTCAGTTTCTGTTCCTGCCAGTGAAAGCTATAATTATTAGTTTCCTTGAATTATACTTACGGGGGTGTTTTTTTGTTAGCAAAATAGAGCTTCCACTATTTTTTTTTAAGGCAGAAGAATGAAAGGAAATCCATAATTAAAGCCTCCCCCTGCTCCCTGCAGGAATGTACACTTCAGCGATCAGAAGCCCCCGAATTCGGAGACTTCCAATCATCCAATGCAAGACAGGAGGAGCAGCGAAAATGAACCTCATAGTCCTCCTGCCCGGCATTTTCCCTACGCAGGCTTATTTGCCCTTCTAGCAACAGCACTTCAGAGGGGGAGGGAAGGAGGCTGGCTGAGGCACAGGATAACCTGTATCCTGGCCTCTCCGGTTCCCACCCACCGAAATGCCCCCTTCCCCCCTCCGAGGTTGCTTTCCTGACCTCAGAGGGCAGCCAGTATGGTTCTTTCCGTGTCCGCTGCAAGGGGGAGGGGTGTCCAATCTTTCACCCTCCCTTCCAAGGTCGGAGCCTGTCTCCAAGCTTGGAAAGGGGAATGCCCAATATCCTATGGCCTGTCAGACAGTGTCTAGGGGTCACAGGACTGCTCCCTTAACTGGGCAATTTGGAAAGGAGCAATTCAAGGAGCAATTTGGAAAGGAGCAATTTGGAAAGGAGCAATTCAAGGAGCAATTAACAGGCTATTCACCATGCATCCCTCAGGTACAATCAAGAGGAAACAATACAGCAGGCTGAATCCTCAATTAACAACCTTTCACTGAAGTTTAATTGAACCTTTGCTGAATGGAACTTACTTGGAAGTAAACATTACAGAAGGATCTTGGCCTTGCGGGAAGGTTTTTCCTGGATGATATAGTGCTATATTAAACTGCGGTATGGAACCTTCATTTTAATTCTGTTTCCAGCCAATAGCCTGAAAGCAATGTCTTGGCAGTGACAAAGGGCTCTAATGTGGAAGCAACCAAAACCGCATATTTTGTGTAAGTAGCAGGGCCGGGCTTGTCATATAAGCAAGAAAGGGCAGATAGATACAAGGATTTGTAAATGCGGTGGTTGATGTAGATTTTAAAAATGTGTTAAAATAATGAACCACAGAGGACATGGTATGTATGTTCATTTTATTGTATTGTTGATGGAATTTCTATAATAAATTGTTAAAGATGGCTGCCCGGGGTGGCTGAATTCCTTGGGACTCCAGACTAATTAGGAAAACCCTCTAGGGCGAACACAGTCCCCATCCCACATCCTTGGGGTGATACAGTATAAGGCAGGAGTGGAGAAGGTGTGGCCCTCCAAATGTTGGATTGCATTTCGCATCAGCCCTAGCCAGCATAGCCAATAGTGAGGGATGATATCAGCTGCAGTCCAACAACATATGGAGGGCCACATGTTCCCAATCCCTGGTGTAAGGTATGAAAGCAATGGTTTCCCTTCCTGTCAGCTTTCCTGCTAACATCCCCTTTCACTCAGTTGTATGAAACGAAGAAGGGACTGCAAACTCATGAGAAAGAAGCACAATCCTTCTATCCTCCTGCCATAGACCAAAGGATGTGTGTGCGTGCACGCATGTGTTAAAATTAAGTTTTGCCTAAGGCAGCAACATAACTTCATTTGCCCTGGTATCTAACGTGGAAATATGATATAGCACAACGGGTCCAGATGTCAGCAGAGAGTGCTCCATACAGGCTTCTGTTTAGTGCTCGAGTCTGGCCAAATGATCTCTCCAGCGAGAGCAAAAGGAGTTTCAGATTGTACCCACACCTCTCTCCCTCCATTTGTACAGGGGTTTAGTTTGCTTTCTTTCTCCTTAATTTGACAGCGAACACATTCTTTTTCTACAATATTCCCTTACAGAGACCTCTTGACAACTTTGGCTGTTGCCACCTCGCTCTCCCTGATTTTTCATATGCCTGACTATTTTGCAGTCTTGAACAGACATATGCAAGTAGGAGCTACAACAAAATGTTGGCGTGTGTTCTAGCCTTCTACCAGGAGTGCTCCTGTTTAGGATTCCAGCCAGTCAGCTGTCCCATACTCTGGGATACTCCATTCTATTTTTCCAAGCCTAATTGTCTGATTTTCTTCTCCAACTTACAGTCAACATTCTGTGGCTACTGAGCATGCTCACTTCTCATGGAGCTGCATTTGGGTGTGTGTGTCTCATCTTTGTTTTTTACTGACATATTTTTTGTTCTTCTGCAAACCTTGGGGTTCCCCCCGAGCATGCTGATATCACCCTCTTGTTTCTCAATGTTTGTTTATTTATTACATTAATATCCTGCCTTTTTTCCTCCTTAAGGAACCCAAGGCAGTGTACATAATCCTCCTCCTCTCCCTTTTATCCTCACAACAACCCTGTGAGGTAGGTTGGGCTGAGAGTCTGTGACTGGTGCAAAGTCACCCAGTGAGCTTCCATGGCCGAGTGGGGACTAGAACCCAGATCTCCTGACTCCTGGTCCAACACTCTAGCCACTACGCCACACTGTGTTGGTTCTGTTTCTGCTGCCACTCACCAACTGAATTCTCCATTAGAGGGAGTGATTTTTTCAGTGACTCACTGTCCTCTTTTTCCCCTGTGCGCCCTTGCAAAATTATCAGTCAACTAAAGATGTGCATACAGGCCTATAACCAGAAACTGTGCAGAGGGGACCAAGGCAGGTGGGGAATCATTGCACAACACCATCCCATCTGGAACATAAATACGGGTAGCTTAATATGTTTAAAGTTACTAAATTGTATTAACTATTCATACAATTAAATTCTACATCTGAAAGGAAGAGCCTTAGTGCTGTCAGTTTTCCCCAGTGCATTTGCAGTCATTGGCCAAGACAATGAACAATGGGAGCAGGCTGTGTTTTGCTGAGCGCTTGAGTAGAATATTGACTACATGCTTTTCTTTGTATCTCTATGAACAAAGAATCTAAGGAGACTTAGGCCCCATCTACACTGAGCTTTTACTCTGGGGCGGGTGCGAGTCGAGGTCCCTCATGATAGATGACACAGTCGTGACTTCGCAGCGATCTGTGCTTTTTTGCCCAGAAAAAGCAGAGTTCCAAGGAGTCATTTTACTGCGATTTTGGGGGGGTTGCTGTGGGTTCCCCCATGGTTGCAGGCCATCTGTGCCTTCCCTGAACTGACTTTGCATCTTACAGTGGGCATGTTGTAGGTGTGCGTAGTGCCTGCGTCACTCTGTGATGCCCATTTGCTCCCCTATCCCTTCACAGCTGCACAGAGGCACAGAGGGGTGTTTTCATCTGTTTAATCACACTTTCGCACAGTTTTGCAGCTTCATATCTGCTCAACGGTTGTGGACTGAGTACCCAAGGGCCGGGGGGGGGGGGCGTCTTGGGGAAGGACCAACATCACTCTGGCCACCATTTCGGAGCAATGGCTAGGCACGTAGCATTCACGCTTGTGAGTGCGAACCATCTTGAGAGTCTTGGGCTGGGGAACTGACAAGCTGATGGTGTGGAAATGAAGGCACACAAAACACTCACTTTTTACCTAAAACGGGACGGAAAGACACAGCAGAGCCCCTCAAACACAAAACAGCCACTGAACTGTCGCACCCCCACACTCACGGGACTGCACAGCTGCACATTTCAGTAAAATGGCCCCAAAAAAGGGCACAGCGAGTCTGTAAGGGAAGCGCACAGTACATCATGAGTGTATCGCTGGGCATGCTCACTCAAAGCCGAATTGCTACGCAATTGCAACAGGGTGGGGGGTCAAAGCGGTGCCATATAGATGCAGCCTTACTTTTTTAAAATGAAAGCTGCATATTCAGGAGGGACATGTAGGGATTCTGGAGAAATTCGAGACAGAATAAAATGAGCTCGGATTTCTAAGAATCCGACCTGCGGAATCCACTGTGGATGGACCTCCACAGGCCATGCAGAGTCTGTGGGTTTCCAGATCTCTCTCTTTTTTTTACTTTCCCAAAATTTACGCATATTTATTTGTAGGAAAATACACAAGTTTCTGCTGAGACTTTTAAATATATGTGGGGAAAAGTTGAATGGAATGGAGGACAATACAGGAAATGTTACATACTAAGGTAAATTGTGTAAATTGTTGCAAACCCTCTTACGGAATAATTTGTGTATTTTTCTGCATGACGAAAAATAATCGAATCCGTCTGTGAACAGACGACAGAACAAAAGGCGCTTGACTATCTGCAAAACACAGACGGAGCGGATTTTAAACGATTCGTACATCCCTAGGGACATGGACTATCACTGTACGAGTTCACAAGCCGCGCTTTGGCTACAGCTCTGTGAACATATCTGGCTTGGCTGGAAGCAACACTATCACAAGAAAAGGGGGGGTTATGTAGGGATGTCAGAGGATTCCGCCATGGATTCCAGTGAGGCCAGATTCTTTAGAATCCGCCCCCCTGGAGTCCGTGGCAGAACGGCCTCCCCACCACCACCCCGTGGAATCCCCCCAGGATGGACCTACCTGGTGGCGGATGTGGTGGCGGTGGCTCTGGCGGCGGCAGTGGCGGCTCCGGCTGCTGCGGCTGCAAATGGCATCCGTCGTAGTGGCCGCCATTTGCGTCCCTACGCTTGCCTGTGATAGGCTACGTATATATTTACGTAGCCTATCACGGGCTAGCGTAGGGATGCAAATGGTGTCCCCTATGCAGGGCGCCATTTGCGTCCGCAGCAGCCCGGCAGCGGGTGGAGGCCCCGCTGCGGATTGACCCGGCCAGCGGCTTCACGGACTGGCCGCAGAGCAGAGCTGGCCGGGCAGGATTCCGGGGGGAGGAACGGATTGCCTCCTCCCACTTGCGGACCCCAGCAGAGCCAGGTAAGTGCGGTTTCGTACACTCCTAGGGTTATGCATGGTATGGAGAAAGTGGGAAAATATATGTTTTTCTTCTCTCTTAGAATCCAAGTTCATCCCATGAAGCTGAATGATGGGATATTCAGAAGAGACAAAAGGAAATACTTCACACAACACATAGTTAACCTATGGAATATACTGCTACAAGATGTAGAGCTTTTCTACACGAGGCTTTTATTGTGCGCTTGTGATTCCTCACTCACGGTAGTTTGCAGGTCCTTCACATGATGTCATCCTCCTCCAGGGCCTCTCCCGTGCTTTGCAACCATTTTAATGTTTGTTTGTTTTTCCTAACAAGGGAAGTCTGGTATATCTCTGAATGGCAGCATGAAACCTAGTGTATTTGCACAATTCCACTACACCACAGTACCACTTAGTGGTTGTGTAATGGAACATATAGAAAGGCAGAGAAAGGCAAAAAATGTAGAAAGATGACGATATGAATCCCACAAAGAATCCAGAAGCAGAAGCCTTGGTAAAGGTGTGGGTTAAAAGCCTCATGTAGAAAAGCCCGTAGTGATGGCTAGTAGTTCAGATGGCTTTAAAAGGGGATTAGATATATCAGTGGCTGCAAGTCCTCGTGGTTATGTTACCTTCAGGTTGAGAGACAGTATATCTGTGAATAACCAGTTTCTGGAAATAACAGCAGGAGAGAGTTATTGCCCACAGGTCCCACTTTAGGGCTTCCCTAAGAAGCATCAGATAGGGTGCTGAACTAGATAGACTTTTGGTGTGATCGAGCAGGGCTCTTCTTATCTTATTACAATACAGAACCCTAAAGCAAATGAGCTAAACATAAAACAAGAAAAAGTTTATGAGAGGAAACAAAAACAAAAATCAGAGATAAAAGATACAGATAAAATAGAATACCAGGAACTCATTGTTCTTTCTTTAGTTCTTATTGGCCCAAGAGACATGGCATAAGTGTTCCAGAAGCATCAGATATATTTAGTACATTTTGAGGAGACTGTTACTCAAATATTTTAAACAAAGGAGGAGAGAGGAAACACCAAGCAAATCTGTAAATAATAAAACAAAAATGATCTTGCAATAGAAAATGAGATATCAAATAGAAGAGTTCTAGTCTAATTTTCTATTTGTAGGGAATTCTTCAGCGGTGGAATTCAGATAACAGTTTATGGGGGAACAATCAGTCATGCGCCATTCTTTTCCCATATGCCTGCAGTCCAAAGTGGTACAGTCCAAAAATGGTTTCCCAGCCCCTGCTGTTTGTGTAGTTCTGGCCTCAGAGTTAATTCATACGTTGCACACAAGTAGGAAAAGAAGATGTGTGAACTCCAAGAGCTGAGAAGGATTGGAGCCAGAGGAGAGATAACCTCTTTCAAATGCCTATGTGGAAATATGTATATTCAAATCCAAACTTTGAAACACAAAATGTGAACCTCTGGACTTCAGAGATGGATAGCAGCATAAGATTTGTGAGTGAAAGTGAGTGAGTGAAGGTTTGGGGATGGACAGATGTGATGTTCTGCTCCAATTTTGATGACAAGATTTGTGTTTGACAGCATTCTATCCAAATCGTTTTCACAAAACAAAGTGGCAATAATCCCTACTGAATGCTGAAGCTGATTTGATAGAGATGCCATCAGTGACATAACATGCTGTCATTTACATCAAATTAGGACATATCAGGGTCTACAAAAGCACCATGAGGGAACAAGATTCAACAATGTCTACTTGCATGCAAACTCTTAATTTCTCCCCTTAAGTCTCCATTCCACTTGACTACATTTTTTCCCATCTATTTATTTTGTGAGACAAAAAAAATTCATGCACAAGAGTTTACTGATGAAGTCTGTTAATTGCACAGCCAGGCCTCAGAATGCGGAAGTCTCCTTCATTTCCCCATCACAGTGCTGCTTAAGACTGTTCCTCAGGCTGTCCCAAAAGGCAGGCTGGGCTGCTGCCTCCGAAGGCCAGTCTAGGTAGGCCTTCCTCTTCACCAGCTTGGCCAGTTGGTGATAGGCTGAGAGCCGATGTCTGGGAACATGCTCCATGAACAGCAGGATCAGTGTGTCCTCTCCCTCAGCCATGAGACGGTATGTGGCCAGGTTAATCTCCAGAGAGCACCAGGAGCTGCTCAGGGCATGGCAGCTGACCACACAGATGGTCTTTCGGCTGCTGTAGAGGCTCTCCATGATATTGTCCACAATGGCCATGCCCACCACAAAGTCCCGGTTGTGCAGGCAGAGCTTCAGGAAGGGGGGGGCCATCTCCTCGAGATTGGGCACCAGGTGCTGTAACACCCACTCCTGGTCATGGCTGCTATAGGACACAAAAGCATCGTACTTAAACCTCCTGCCTCTTTTGTGATTCAGCAGCCCACGCCACCAGGCTCGCAGCATGTAGACCAGGAAAAGAAGCTGTGAGCCACAAGTGGCATTCAGAATAGGGAGTGAAATGAGGAGGAACAGCAATGAGGAGGTGGCTATGAAGAGAATGAGACCAGCATCCTGGCTACAGTTTTGTTCTACAAAAGACACAAACTTGCATTTCTTTTCTCTTGTCTGGACATCCAGACAGTCTGCATGCTCCAACCCAGATACATATGTCCCTTTCTTCCTGGTTGCCCAGCCCACGAGCCAGGCACTGGAGCAGTCACACCTGAAGGTGACGCTGGAGAAGTGCAAGTAGCGGAGATGCATTTCATCCCATATTTGGTCCTGGATGTCACTGTCAAGTGCCAGGAAGGCCTCCTTTTCCAGCACCAGAAGCTTGAGTTTGCTCTTTTCTCTGAAAAACATAGCTGAAATGTACCTGATGTTGGAGTTCACCAGCCTCAGAGCCTCCAAGTGGGGCAAGTCCATGTAGAAATACTGTGCCTCTTGTGGGAAGGAACTGAAGGCTTTTTCAGGTAGGTTGTGCACCTCAAGCATTTGTAGCTTGGACAAATGTGACATGTTGAAACTTTCTGATTTAATGAACTGGGTTTCTAAACTGTATTTATAAATGAGCTGCTCAAGCATGGGAAAATTCACATGGAGGGGCTGAGAAGAATAACAGTCATGAAAAGCTGGCTCCCAGTGCATCAAGCGCACACTGGGGAAAAATGAATTATTGGGCAAGTGGTAGAATTCAAAGCACCCACTTAACGTCATACTCTGCACAGAAGCAAAGTCAATTTGTGGCGGACTGTATAAGCCAACTGATGTAAAATTCTCCAGTACAAAGATGGTCAGAGTTGGCATTGAGAATCTTAGGGGTTGCTCATTGGTTAGCATTAAATATGGAGCACCTATCTGGAGTTCTTTTAGAAAAACTAAAGCCTGGAAAATACCTTTTTCGAAATTCTTTATGGGATTGCCACGCAAGTCCAAAGAAATCAGGCTGGAGAGATTATAGAAAGAGGTCTTTGTTGGGTTTTGCAATTGGTTGTTTCCCAGATTTAAAACCTTAAGTTGACCAAGTCCCAAGAACGCAGATACAGGAATCTTCTGAAACCCACAGTCATTGAGTAAGAGCATCTCTAAGAATGGCAGGCAGAAGAAGGCACTAGACTGGAGACTGTTGAATGTGTTACCAGAGAAATCCAGAATCCGCAGCCTGGAGGTAAAATTCATTTTCTCATAGACAAGTGGGCACAGGTCATAATTTAGGTGGTTTCCAGAAAGGTCCAAGAGCTGGAGATGGGGCAGTTTATACAGAACCAATGAATCTATTTGCTCCATGTTGTTCTCCTCAAGAACCAAATTCTCCACAGAGTAGCAGCCTGGAAGCTCTTCACTGTCAAGGCTTTTATAATAATTTTGGGAGAATGTCAGAGATCGGAGTGAGAAACGCGAGGCCAGAGCACAAACTCTGTAAGTCTCATTCTTCTCACGCATGTGGTTTGTCTTCTCCAGTGACAGCGAGTCAAGTTTTTCTATTTCTGAGGCCAGGAGCTCACTGAGAGACAGGGGGAAATGGCTCAACAGCAGGGACTCAAGAATACTTCTGTTTTGATCATGAAGACTCATCCACTCCGTTTGAGATCGAGAAACTGGGACAGCAAGGGTTGATAGGTTAGGATGTTGCTTCAGAGTCAAATCATCAGGAAATCTCCCCATCTCACAGTTATTTACTGACACCTGAGGCACTGACCTCAAAGATGGGAAGATACTGAACAGCTCAGAAAAGTTGTCCATGCAGCAGTTGGAAATGGAGAGTGCTTGCAATGGACCTGGAAGTATTATCCCTCTCTGTCCTGTGAGATGGAGACCCTTCAAGTCCAAAGTCTGTAGCTGGTATAAGTGGAGGAAGGCTTGTGTTGGGATGGTGCTCATCGTGCAACCTATGTCTAAGTGGTGGATTGATAGGTATTGTAGTTTGTCCAAGCCCAGAAAAGCACCAGGTGAGATAACCGGTATTTTCAAGGTTATGCTCAGGTAACGAAGATCTGGAAATGACAAGAAGTCTTGTTCATTCAGAACTTTGATGTCTCCTTCTATACACAGGGCCTTCACTTGATCTGGGACAATAGCCAGGTCTCCTGGCAGGGAGGTGACATTACTGCAAAATGCAACCATGCCAGTGTCTGGAGCAGAGGGACAGAAGGACAGGGGTTCAGATGTGTGTGGCTGCAACCAACCTTCAGTGAGCTGACATTTCTTGGTGAGCAGAGCATTGCAGAAGGGTGTCCTCAGGAATGGAAGGAGCAGGAAGATGCCTGTCATTCTTCTTCCTTCCCATTGATTCCAGCGGTTCCTCTGAAAAGTGCTCGCATCTGTCTGGGAGATAATGGGGAGTCATCATCCAAATCCAGTGACCACAGTTTTCGTTTTCTGCTTTCAAAAAAGAGGTCTTATGCTCAACTATGCCTAATAGCTACAGTTTTACACCCAGAAACCTGATCCTGTGTTCTGCAACCCTCACTCTGGAATGCAGGAATACTTTACATAGGTGTGCTTCTTGTTTTTGCAAATCTAACCAGAATTCTCAGTTAATAGGGCATTCTTGATGTCTGGTAAGGTGGTTAATTCACCACTGGGTTCCCTCCTTTGGCCAGAATCTCAAGGCTTTCTTCCCTGCCTGCCACCTTTGAAGCCTAGGACCTTCTTTAATACTCTGTTCACCACAGCTGTTGCAGGCTTGTGCACCCACCCCCACTTCCTCTTTTGGCACTGCGTGATGACATCAGTACATGTGACTGGTAAATATATCATCAGGCACATATCCACCTAGAGTACTGCCACCAGCTTGTCTGTACTGTAGCCTTGTCCTCACCGACGCTCATATGTAAGAATGAGGGTGAAGTGTTAATGGAGGGGGCGGGGGGACATTGCTGCAGCCATTTGTGCCTTATAAAATAATATATGCATTCTTATATATTAATCTCCGTGTATGAAATAGTAATGTGAAAATGGCCCCAACTACTTGAAAACAAGTCAGTATAGTAACGCAAAAGTGCAGGGCACTGAGTGAACGTGGTAGTTGGATCCTGGGGGGGATCTCCAAGGCTACGAGTTTAGTTCGCTGTCCGCTTTACTGCACTTTTTATTTGAGTCACATCTGCTCCATCTGGGGACACTCGGGGCTTGAAAACCCGGATTATCCCAAAGCTGGCCTGGGGCTCTTGGCAAGCCACACAGCAGTTTACTGCAAATTGTTTGGGTGGCTACTGGGTGGAGTCTCGTCCATGTCATCATTTAGAGAGGCTGTTCCCTCCCTCCCGCTCTCACCTTGTTCTGCCCCTTCTGCTTTCTCTGGCCAGTGTGTGTGTTAGCACCCCCCCTCTCCCCATCCTATGTCCAACCCTCCCCCACCCGGTTTTTTAAAAATTATTTTCCCACTAAAACTGCCATAGAGCAATAGCGACAGGACTAAATGCGCAGACCCATTGATTCCATTTTACTTGGGGTGCTGGAACCATCAGGTGGAGTAGTTCTCTCCTGGGGAACTTTGCCCATTCCCTCTTGTTTCCCCAGTGGAAGTACTTTTTCCCAGTCCCATTAAGAAAATCCCCAGGACCACAGCAGCGACCCCTCACATTACCGCAGTAGTGGGGACACTCAATCACTTTAGGTAGCCTGCTTTCAGTCTTTAACATATTCCCCCTTCAGTGCAGGTTTACTCAGAAGTAAGAAATAAATCTCACTTCTCTGCAGTGAAAGGGTTAAAGGCTAAGTGTAGTAACTCGCCCTAAAGCATTCTTTCGCTTCTCCAATGCTCTTTTTGATTGCTATTGTGATTTTGTGCTTCTTTGATGTTCTGTAGTTTCTCTTGTTATGTAAAATCCCTTCTCTGCTTTATCATGGTAAATTCTCATTGCGAGCAGGGGAAAGGAGAAAGGGAGAATGTGGGGGGAGGGGGTTGGAAGCAATAGGCAAAAGTGCACACATGGGGAAAAATGGGGTGGGAAACAAGACTCACTCATTGGTCTCCCCACTTTTTTTTACTTTATGTCCACCCACCCCATACCCCACTTGTACATAACTCCACTCCCACCAGGCTGCTGTGGTTGATGGAACTGGCGAGCTTACTTCAGGTTCATGATGTAGCAGCAATGCGCTATTTTGATGCTGCGCTTTTATGCAGTATTGATTTAAGAGGATTTTTTTAAAAGGCAGAGGCTGCTGAGCAGAGCACACCTATACTTTTGGGGGGATGGCCACCAGAGGTTAGTGGTAGGCAAGGCGAAGTAAATACCATGAGGTAGCTCAGAGGTCCTGAACAGCCAGCTGCAAAATGGCGGAAACATTGGGGAAACACAGGGAAGGGAGACATTAGGGAACACCCCTTGACTGGGGTCAGTGAGGTCATGGCCAGGTGAAAGACACACCCCTGGGCAGGGCTATCATGCTGAAGTAAATGTGGAGGGTTGGTACACACCGCAAGGTGCAGACAAGCCAAAGTGAGGAAAAGAATCGGACTAAAAGTAGTCTCAGAAAAACTGTTTTTTCTGCAAAAATCTCCGGGATGGCCATGACGTCATGTGCTCCAAACAACCTCCAAATGCAGCCAACTCACAGCAAATCCCCCGTGGAGACACCCCCTTGAAGGCCTGAGTTCAAATCCTATTCCAGCCATAGGTTTACAGGTTGATCTTGGTGAACTTATTGTTTTTTCTCTTTTTCAATTATTCATTGGTAAAATAGCAATAATGTGGCAGATCTGGATAAAAAGCTGAGGCAGTCAAGCCACTATGAGTGATGCATTGAACATGACTTGAATGCTCTCCTTAGTCTAAATCACTAAGATAAACTCTACAAATCCTGGAATTCCATTGAAATATATCCTGAGCCAGTATGGGATGAGCTACTATTCCAGCATGGGTCTGTCACCATACAGAGTATATAACACACACACACACACACACACACACACATGAACGAGAGAGAGAGAGAGAGAGAGCAGAGACAGAGAGAACAACCCCCCTCCCAAATCACACCATGGTGTGTTCACCATGTCAGCTGTTAATTTGAATCCTCTCATGGTGACAATCCTCATGACCCTGTTCTAAGACTTAACATCTACATAACACATGACAGAAAGTCTCTCATTATCCGCATAGAATCCTGCATTGCTGTGACGCTTAGATCCACATTCACCAGTAAGAATTTATTCAATCTGGAAAGTTGTGACATTTTCATACCATTGAAAATTTAATTCTGAAAAGGAGATCAAAGGAAAAGGAGACCAAAAACAATTTATGTGGGGGAAAAGACCAAAAAATAATAATTCTGTGGTGGAGAAGGAAGCAAAACCAATTAACATACCTCTTTGCCTCTCCATCCTGGTTGTGAATGCTTAGCCATTCTTTTCTTCAGTAGTTTTCCTCTTCCTGAGTCTTCCTGAGTCTCCAGCTGAACATGCCTAGCTGCAAAGGGAGTTGAGGATCTCACCACCACTTCCCTTTCGACTTACAGTTCCTCTTTCATTCTTGCTACAGATGTGCCTGCTATTCTCACTTGAATGCAGTTATTAAGTTCACCCCACTGAATGTGGGACATCTGGGAATGTGCCTTAAATGTTTAGTTCTCTATAGTAGGTCCAGCCTACAGATAGTTTGCTGAAGCCAACCTGAGAGTTTCATGATCCAGTTGTATCTTGATCTCCTAAGTCCAAAGTGGTGCCATTCTCTTTTCACCCTGTTGTGGAACTGAAGTGAATGTATCTTTGTAAGTATCATCAGCGTCATAACTGTGACTTTCAATCTGACAGTTCAGCTAAGACAAGAAAGAGAAGTCCAGGAGATCACTTAGAAACTGGTAGTAGTTCTGGTGACCAAGCTCAGTACAAGACACTGAGGATGCAAGAAAAAAATGTCTCGGGTGATGCCTGTTTGTTCTTCCTCCATCCCTGCATAAGTGGATGAAGCCTCTTTGCATGTTGCTCCTTACAGGTATGATCTTTACAGGCACTGGCCTTGCACACACTTACAGATGGCATCCCCCTCTTGTTCCACAGGGTTTACCTGCATGGACAGAAAATATTGTTGGGTGTGAGGATTGTCATCTGGACAGTTCTCATGGGGGTTATTCTGCTAGGAAATTATATGGAATGTATAGACCAGAAATGCTTGGTAAGGAACGAAGGCCAAACTAGCCATGTTTGTCACGTGGTTAGCCCCGGCATGCAACAAATACCCAGCACGGGGTAGTTGCTCCACCTGCCACTGCCCACTATTCTCAATGGGAGGAAAGTGCTCTTTGGTGCTTCCCATTGTGAATGGCAGATGCAGTGTGTGTGTGTGTGAGTGTGATGCTGATTAGGACCATGGCAGGGGCCAAGTCTTAAAGCTCCCTCCTCCATGCCATGGTCCCAATCTGGTTCCAGCCCCCATGTGTTATCTTTTATCTTTTCAAAATCAAGCAGGCCAGGGCAAACTATGTGAGTAACATAAGATGGCACAATATGATCACATGGAAGTAAATGGAGGATTGACAGGGACTTCAGCAAGATGTAGGAAGGAGCTATGGAATGAAAGGCTGGTGTTCAAGGAAACCTTCATGTATGGAAGAGTTTATCTGCAGTGACCTGGCTCAGGAAAGAACTGTAAAGAAGTCTTACTAGATTCTGGGACTTATGTACAGCAATACCTGGGCTTCCCCTGTTGGTTCTGAGGCCCTGGCTGACAGCCTCTAGGAGCACCTTGGGGTGTTCAGATGATCGTGTGTGTGTGGGGGGGAAGAAGCCATCATGGCTTCTCCTCTTGCCCCCATGCCCCCATTGTTTACATAATTACCCAGGCTGCAGCATGGGTTGGCGTGTTGTCCGAACCCAGTGTATGGTGCAAGTCGTGGGTTGAGGGGTGGGTATGAAGTCACCCTGCTGCGCTGTGTGCTGAGTTTGGACACTATGCCAACCCATGCTGCAGCACGGGTAATTATGTAAATGATGGGTGCATGCACAAAATGTGCAGGAGCAGGAGGAGAAGCCACAATGGTTTCTTTCCCCCCTGTGATTGTCCGAACCCGGACCCTGAAAGTAGCCGTTATCCCTGGCAGTCATTACAGATCCATTCCAATTATATGTTTTTATGCTATTAAAAACGAAAAGAAAAGGTAATGAGAGTAAATGAGTAATTAAAGTCTCCCTTCACAACATGGGAACATAAATTGACATTGGAGCAATTAAAACAGGCTGAGCTCAAGGGGCAAGTAAGGGGCAATTCATTACCAAACTTCCAGCTGCAACCAGCAGAAAGCGATAAAATTAGCAGAACCTACAAACAGGACGCTTTCAATTACCATTTGAAAGAACCTTTGCTGAATGGGATTTACTTGTGAGTAAATATTACAAAATAATCTTGGCTATAGGGAAGGTGGATTGCTGAAAAAAGTAGTGTTGTAATGTGCTATGCAGAACTCCCTATTTTAATTCCACTTCTAGCTAATTATGGAAAAGAAATTCTTCTGCAGCATTAAGGGGCTCCAATATAGAAGCAACTTCTCTGTGTTTTTAAGGAGTTTGGGGAAAATAATACTCCTCCAGGTGAAAAAGAGAAGCAGATATAAAATGTTTGTGTGATGAGAGAGAAAAAGGTGGAGGAGAGTTTCTAGCTGGAGTTAGCCGAGATTAGGGGTAGGGGGCTGCCCAAGGTGCTCTCTGGGGATCTTCTGCCTTGTCGTATTGCCTCTTTGTTCCCACTTATGCGCTGTTTGTATATTTGAAAGAAAATATTATCAAAGTGGAGATATTACTACAAAAATGCCAGTGTACTCTCATCCAAAAGAACCTAAACCTCGAAAGAGCTGCTTCTGGAACCTGTTACAGCTTGGGGAAGCGGGCAGTGTGCAACAGGCTGTTACTGGGTTGTTGTTGTTGTTGTTTGGGAATATTAGATTCTTTGAAAATATACAAATTGATTTAGGGGAGAACCAAGCACGCACCCAGGCATGTAGTGCAAGTCTTTAAAGCAGCGTCAGTTCCCCAGAAACAAACAGCATGCAGCCTACCCAGACTCCTGTCTTCCAAGTAAGCCAGCAGCAAACCATCCTGGCCTTGCTTCTGTAGCCTACATTCAAACTGCCTTGGGGGGGGGGGGTCTTTCTTCATCTCCTCCCACACATACATAGACAGAATACTGAACTCAGGAACTGGCCCAGAGGTAGATGCGTGACCGGCTTTTGGGGTGGCCACTTATGCATTGCCAGAAAAGAGGAAACACATCACCAAAAAAGAGGAGACTGATCTGCATTAAAAAAAAATCACTTCCTCCTCATGGTTTTGTTTTTCTGAAATGTTTATAATAATAAAAAAATTAAAAATGCATATGCTTATGCTATAATTGCAGATTTAGAAATAATTATACTTTAAATAGAATTTTACTACAATCTCCCTATAATGGGAAGACTTTGATCAAGTAACCTGTGTGCCTGCTTGTTCAGTCTGCTGTTCGGTGCTAAATGTTGATGATGGGCAATTTCAAGATACCTGCTCTCCATTCTAATTGTTCTTTATCTTTAAACTGGACAGCCCTTCAAAGAGAGGATACTTTCGATTACAGCAGTGATCTTCACTATTTTTCATGCAGGAGCCACTTGGCTCCTGTCACCGATGCCAAGACCACTTGGGGGCCTTTTCTGGGCCATGAGGGACTTCTCCTCTTCCCCCCTCTGGTCAAGCGGCGATGGTGTAGCCTGGACTTTGCTGGATGCCTTTTCAGGCCTCTCCTCCCCATTCCCATTCACGTTATCCAAGCAAGGCCTCAGTCAGTCTGTCAGTCACCAAGTCACTGGGCAGGTAAATTCTGACAGATTCACTTGGTCCTTGGGCTAGGATGGATCTTTTTCTCAACCCTGAGAGTGTGCTGCTCTAGTCAGTGTTGCAAAATTACCCAGCACAGGTCCACATTGCTTCTTCCTCATCTGTGCATTCAAATTTTGCCTTCGCCTCCACCAACCCACTGCTAAAGCACACAATGAGGCAAACCCTTGTTTAAAATACTTTAAAGTATTAAAATACTTTAATTAATTAAATTAATAAAGCTAGAGAGCCCCTGCTGAGTGTGAGCAGCTACTGCAAAAGGAGTGCGTGAATGGGGGG
Organism: Heloderma suspectum; assembly: GCF_057233095.1. Taxonomy (NCBI): domain Eukaryota; kingdom Metazoa; phylum Chordata; class Lepidosauria; order Squamata; family Helodermatidae; genus Heloderma; species Heloderma suspectum. The sequence goes on along the minus strand of NC_139463.1, from coordinate 85,244,823 downwards.
GGGGGGGCAGAAATCTGCATTTGAGCTGACTGGGAGCCGCCAGGGGCCCTCGGGCCTTGCCATGAAGAACACTGAAGTAGACAGTAGTCCTCTGACAGTCCTTCAATATCAAGCCATATGTTATTCATTTTCAAACTGTGTCCAAAGGAACACGGGCTTCCTAGGGTTCTTTGGAAGCTTACTATAGTGTCCCAATAAGAATTCAGAAGCGCAGTGAAGCTTCCCTAAAGGAAAGATGGCTGCCCTGCCACCACCAAACAAACAAAAACGCTGAACACACTGAACTAAAACTGTTTGTTTTACCATGTCAGGTCTCTTGGTGTTACTACAATCAACCAAAGCCGTGATACAGAAGCCAGGACAAAGGAAGGGAACGATGCTGGCCATGTTGGTGCTCTTTTCCTTGGAACTACCATTCTGTCTTGCTTGGATGAGCCCCAAATGCTACTTTATTGAAGGGTCACTGAGGATTTATGTTTCTAATCGTTTTCCCCTCTGCAAGCCTCCTACTACGACCAAGCTGATCGTGAGCTGCCAACATGTAACTAGCCTGCCAGAAGACATAATAACCATCCCCAAGGAGGTCCAAGCTCTCTGTGTCTCAGGAGACGTCAACATCTTGAAAGAACAAGCTTTCCAAGCTTTTCCTGAACTCCGCTATCTGAAACTCAGTATAAAGATAGCTGTTATCTCCCCAAAGGCTTTCCTAGACTTGGGCAAATTGCAGCATCTTCTAATCTTTTCCCAGAACCCTCAGCCTTGTTCCAGAATCCTTGACATATCTGAGACTTTCTTCCCTATCCATTCTCTTCAAACTCTAGTCCTAACAGATATCACCCTTGCTGGACAGAGAGGGATAAAGCTTCCTAGCCAACTACAATCGCTCTCAATTACTAGATGCTGCTTGGAGCAGTTTTTGGAACTGCTGAGCATCTTCCCATCACTGATGTCAATACCTGAAGTATCTGTAAAGCACCTAATTTCAGATTCACTTTCTCACCCTTTCTCTCTGAAGCTGCATCCTAACAGTCCAGGTCTTGCTGTCCCAGCCTCCTGGTCTCCGAAAGAGGAACTGAGTCCTGAAGGCCAAAGTAGTTCTCTTCATTCGCTGAAACTGAGTCTTTTCCACCTGACTCTAAGTGAGCTCCTGGCTTTGGGAATAGAAAACCTTGACTCTCTTTCACTGGAGGAGACGAGCCTGTCTGAGAGCCAGACTTACCCAATCTGTATGTTGGCGTCCCATTTCTCTCTCCGTTCTCTAACAGTGACCCAGAATTATTTCAAAAGCTTTGACAGTTTAGGCTATCGTGCCTGCCACTCTCTGGAAAATTTGGTGCTTGAAGGGAACAAAATAGAGCATGTAGATCCCTTGCTCCTATACAAACTGCCCCAACTCCAGCTTTTAAATCTTTCTCGAAATAACCTCCACTGGGGCCTGTGCCTGCCAGTGTATGACAGAGTGAATTTCACCTCCCAACTGCAGATTTTGGATTTCTCCATAAACAATACCACCTCCCTCATGGCCTATGCCTTCTCCTGCCTGCCATATTTACAGAAGCTCTCACTCAGTTGGTGTAGTATTGAGAGGATTGATTCACTGGCCTTTTTTGGACTCCATCAACTTAAGGCTCTAAATCTGAGAAAGAACAACATTAATCATCTGGCAAATCATCTCTTTTCTAACCTCTCCAGACTGGCTTCCTTGGACCTGAGGGGCAATCCCATCGAGGTGTTGAGAACAGACTTCTTTCAGGGTGTGAATATGCTGAGAGAACTATATTTTGATTCAGAATCTCAGCATAGCAACTTGGATGTGGCTTTTTCAGTTCAAGGCCTCAAAATGTTCCTTATTAAATCTTATTCCCAAATTAGATTCCGAGAAGAAAGCATCAATATTTTCTCTACTGTGGAGAAATTAACAGTTAACTGCAAACACTTTGAGGTAGACTCATGCAAATCACCATTTTTCCCCCAAGTGAAAGAACTTTTTTTGTCACATTTAGCCAGTACCACATTTTTCTGTAACACTTCTAGGCCCTTTTTTCATCATTTTCCTCTGCTAGAAAAACTTCACTACAGGTTTGGCCTATGGGAATCCCATAGGGAAGGGTTCAACTTTTCCCATTTGCCAAACCTAAGGATCCTGGTGGTTTTTAACCTTGAAGTTGCACTGAAAGATATTTCTACACATGATGTCCAGTACCTCTTCCAGAACCTCACTCAGCTGGAGGTAATGCACTTGCAGAAGTCAGGTCTGGAATATGTAACAGCTGTTTTATTCCGGGACATGAAAAGTTTGCAGCTTCTTGTGCTGGAATATGAAGTAATCCTTACCCTAGACGCAGGCTTTCAGGATGAAATGAGGCAACTCAGGTTCCTATACCTGTATGAAGTCAGCCTTGGGTGCTACTGTTCCAATGCTTGGTTTGTCAGCTGGGTATTAGGAAAAAAAGATCTTTATGTGTCTGTCGCATTTCCACTGAAGTGTCAAGAGTTGACAACAATGCTGAAAACTGAACTTCTCCTGCCATTTGTTGAGCAGAATTGCAGCCTAAAGATAGACTTCATTCTCTTTGTTGTCACTTCATTTCTGCTCTTTCTTCTCATGTCACTCCCATTGGTTCATGCCACTTGTGGTCCAGAGATCTTCTTTCTCATCTACTTGCTGCGAGGTTGGTGGCATAGGCTGTGTGGTGACATAGGGAAAGACAAAAGGTTTGAGTATGATGCCTTTGTGTCTTACTGCATGCAGGACCAGGAGTGGGTCCTACAATACTTGGTGCCTAACTTAGAGCACAAGGGCCCCCACTTCCTGAAGCTCTGTCTGCACAGCAGGGACTTTGTGGTGGGCAAGGCCGTTGTGGACAATATTATGGACAACCTCTACAGCAGCCGGAAGGCTATCTGTGTGATCAGCCGGCACTCCCTGTGCAGCCACTGGTGTTCTCTGGAGCTGAGCCTAGCCACGTACCGACTCCTGACTGAGGGAGAGGACACGCTGATCCTGGTATTCTTGGAACACATCTCCAAGTATCGGCTTTCAGCTTACCACCGACTGGCCAAGCTGGTGAAGAGGCAGACTTACTTGGACTGGCCTGAGGAGCCAGCTGCCCAGCCTGCCTTTTGGGATAGGCTCAGGAACAGTCTTAAACAGCCCTGTGAGGTGTTAAGGAAGAGGAGGAGATCTGAGGAAAACATTTCTTTGAACCTGTTCCCTGAATGGTATGAAATCAGTCTTTAAGACTGATTCTAATCAGGTCTTTTTATCATCAGGTCTTTTACCCCCCGCCCCTGCCCTGGAAATTGCTTCAAAATGTTTTTTGCAAACCTTGACTCCATACTATTTCCAGTGTTCCAAGTGAAAATATAGGGCTTTTCTATACAAGACTGTTAATCTGCTGCATCTACTTTTGGTTTTATCACAGAATTGAGATCTGAACACTACTTGAGGAATGTTTCCTTTCCTGCTTTTCCTCTACATAACCTCTAGGTGGCACTGTGGTCTCACGGAATAGTGCAAATACACAAGAGGAAATCATCCTTTTTCGCCATCAGAACTAATTTCCCTTTTCCTCTAAAAAATCTTGTGGGAAGTGTTGTTTGAAAACAGAAGTGAAACGGGAGGGTCACGACATGGACTAAAGAACCTGTAAATAACTGTGAGTAGGGAATGATGAGCACACAACAAATGCCTCATGTAGAAAAGCTCATAGTTGGGATCATTCTATGACGACTAAAATGTTCTCCCTCCTTACTTTTCTGGTGGCTTGTAGATATCTTTCTGTCATGAGATTAGCTGAAATGTTAAAAATTGGTCACTTTTTCTTTCAAATTGGATTAAAAAATCTCATATTTTGGCAGTCATACTGAACTTTGGTAGCTCGCCCAACACTTCCATGCTCACCAAAAGTCTTAAACAAGACTGCTCTTTTTCTCCTGCTGCCCCTGTTGGTGCCAGCTTTCTTCCTTTCAATCCCTCTCAAAACCTATTTTTTCTATAATCCATTTGGCTTAATTTCTCAGTCGTCAATCCTAACTGAAATGCAGCCCAAGAGAAAAAGCAATCCTATGGTCCCTGGGCCAGCATTCCAGGGACCATAAGATAGTTCAGATTCCCCCTGATGAGGCTGGAGACAGCACTACAACCTCAGAAGGAGGAGTAGGAGATCCAACCCCCTTCCCCCACCCCTCGCAGCCAGCGCAGAGAGAACTGTGCCAGCTGCCTCCCTGAGGTTGGAAACTTCACCCAGAGAGAGGGGAAAGGGGGCATGCCAGTGGGCGGACAGGGGAGAAGACCAGAGAAGCCATGATACGATTTATTGTTGGCCTTCTCCAGCCTCTGAAGCCTTTCTCCTTAGCCTTCCCTCCCCCTCTGAAAAGCCTGTCTAGCAAAAGAGCAAAGAACTGAGGGTGGAGAGGCAAAGATTTGCCCCCGCCACTCCTCCCATCTTGCTGGCTTCAGCCCGGCAGAGCATAGGAATCTCAGAAGCCCCCGAATTTGGGGGCTTCTGAGCCGTGAGGATTGCACCCTTAATGTATTATTCCTAGTTACCCTCCCTCTTTCTATTGTCTCTCCCACAGTCGAAGTTTAGACTATATATTCCACAGGGCAGGCATGGACCTGTCCTTTTTTATGTATGTTCCTCTCTAAAATGCCATATAGTTTGACAGTGAATCATCATCATCATCATCATCATCTGCAAAATTAGAATGACGAGAGCACATTAGAATGTTTAATAGCATGCTTTTAAGCTACTTTTTGATTAAATGCTTTTTCATATGGTATGTTCAATACATGCTTGAAAATAAACCTTTGAGAATATTGGTTGTCTTTGAAATATAGGGCAGGATCCAATGGGGACATTCTGCAAACTCAAATTGCACTAGTGGACCTCTGCTGAATCTTTCCATTGCACAAGTGGTTGCCATTACGTTTGTGTAGGGATGGTGTGGGCGCCCGATTCCGTCTGGGAATCTGGCAGAACCCACCGTGCCGCAACCCCGAGCCCCTGCCCCTCCTCGCCCCCTGCCCGCACTTGGCAAGTGGCCCGCACTCACCCCAGTGGCCTAGTTGAGCTCCATGGTCACCATTAAAAAAAAAAAAAGGCAATCACAAAAATGTGTATAATTGCATATCCGCAAAAATGTGCGTATTTGCGAATGTGCATATTTGCATATGCGGAAATGTGCATTTTTCCAAATGTGCATATTTGCATATGCACAGAATGCGTATTTTTGTGGGATACTTGATGAGGCCATCGGGGCGAGTGCAGGCTGCTCACTGAGCATGGGAGGGGCTCGAGAGCAGTCCGGGGACTGGCGAGCAGGGGCAGGAGCTGGCTGGGTGCCCGGAGAACCTGGACGGGGGTGGGTTCGCCATCCTTATGCTTGTATAACCTGTTGTGTAAGCAGTTGCTCAATGGGTTGCACAATGGGTTGCACAACAGTTATGTGCAACTGTTTCACAATGGTTTGCATAAGCATAATGCAAATCCCATTTGCGCAACCACGCTTCCACAAACATAACTTTAGTTGGATTTTTCTCTTCCGCGTAGTTCAGAATGTAGTTTCCACTAGCACAACGTCACTTGCGCTAATGGAATGACACAGCTGGATACTGCTCGAAGACCTTTGTGTAACCAGGTAAATGTGGAGCTCCCCTTGTTCTTCCCTCTCCCAGGGAATTTATAGAACGGGAGATAAATAGCTTGCTAAAAGGGGTCCCAAGACCCTTCCTCCCCATCCCAGCACCCCAGACTGGGTCTGCAAGATCATGGAGGGGAAATAAGCTATGGGTTGTTGTAGGGTTCTGCGTGGCTTGTTACCCATGGCAATAAGCCACCCTGGCCAGGTTTGCATGACATGAAAAGCTGCACTGCCAAGGGTAATTATGCTAATCCCCCTGGCATGCAACCAGCACATGTGCATGCAATGGAGGTGGGGCGGGTGGATAAACCACCACGGTGATCATTGTATGGTGAACATGCGAATCAAGTCTAATTAATAGGAGGGGAGAAAGGGAGGGGAACTGAGGGAAAGGTAATGAAATATTCAGAAACCTGAATAAAAAGACTACAAAATGTCTCACATGACTGAGACTGGGGAATGAGCATACACATTCATCTTTCCCATCTGGAAATGCTCCAGAGTTCAATTTTACGAGTGCCATTTTTTTACTGACTGTGGCCCAGAGTGGCAGCAGAGCTTTTGACCCCAAGTGGCGGAGGAGTTTCTCTCATGCCTCTAGTTTCCAAGCCAAACAGGCCCTTATGGTTCACAGCTTCTGCCAGGAATTAATAAGTTGCTCTTTCCAAGACCTGAAGGGTCTCAAAATTCTCCTCAGAGCATTGTCAACTTTAGAGGGTTTGCTTCCTTAGCTTTTGAGCAGGTCCATTTCAGAGTTTTCCCTGGCATGCCATGCCCAGAGGGGTTGTATCTACAATTGGGAACTTTAAGAAGAGTATCAGAGGCCCATGTTGTGATGTTACTGGGGTTCTGTGATGTGACTTGCTTTTTTCCAGCTGTCCCAGACTTTGTATACCTTTGTTTCTCCATCATCTATGTGGGCCAGAAAAATGAAAGGCCTACTGACCAAACATTTTGAGTATCTGGCAGTCACATTTCTCTCTCTCTCTCTCTCCCTCTCTCTCTCTCTGTGTGTGTGTGTGTGTGGTCAGTCTGAGATAACTTTGGTCTGAGATAGTTGTGTGAAGACTGACGATGTGCAATTAACTCAGAACAGCTTGGGTTTTGTCATTTCATCACAACCGCAGGTTTTCAAGAAGCCACATTTTGTTGCCTTTCAAATAACTGCCTCAGCCTATGACTGACAGCATGGCTAAAAGTAAACCTGGGCAGAGGGGAAAATCTCAACTGCTGTGAGTTTGAAGGGAGTATATCCACACCTGGCCTCCTCTACTGTAATCCTTCATGTAAGTTGCTTAATGCTCACAATACAACACGGAGGCATACTTTATGTTTTTTCCCCTTGAAGACTGGAGTCTTGCGTTACAAATGAGATGGCCTACTGCCATCTTCTGACACAAAGTAGTATAAAGTCTTAATCAGCAATGTGAGCAGAAGGGGAACAAGAGTAAAGTCTCACCGAACACAGCAATTATTATTATGTTCTTAGGAAGTTACGATGTACCATAATTGACACCTGGCAATCTCTACAGGTCCTATTTGAACAGCAAGATGGAATAAATAGCTTGAGGAGGACAGGAGTAATTTTAATTGGGGAAAAAACAGTACCAAGGACAGCGGGAAGGGTTTTACACACACACACACACACACACACACACAGCAAAGTGTGCCTTTTACACAAAGGCACACTCTTGGATAGAGCCACCCTCCCCAAAAGGACTCCGTTTCTCTTTGAGAACATTTGTTGTATTAATTTTATCTCTCTTATTTCTATTGCATCATAACTATAGAAATGTTACCAACACCAGATAGTTAACTCCCCTTTAATTTTTGTCTCAATAACGAAAGGGATTTGTGCCTTGCAGCCGTCACAGTGTATAGTGAGTCTTCAGTTTTCTTGCCAGAGATAGGTGCTCCTGAGGAATAATCACATGTGATCTGAAGCAGAAGGGAGAGGCTATCTACTAGCCTTTCGCCTGTGACGCTTCTGAGAGAGAGAGAGAGAGACAGACAGACAGACAGACAGACAACAGAGAGGCTGGTGTAAAGCGGCGCAACAGCAAAGCAACAAGGAGGCCCTGGATCCACTGTGGATGCAGTCAATCTTAAGGTAAAATGTATAAGAAAGATAGAAAGATTAACAACAGAGTATTAAAAATATATATTTTAATACTCTCTCTCTCTCTCTGAATGTATGTAGTATGTATGTTAGTTGTACACCACTTCAGAACTTCGACATGTGTTCCTCCCTGAAGACCAAAGTTACAGAAAGAGAGGGCTGCTATAGCAGAAACAGTAATTTATTTAAAAATGATCACAACTGCAGGGGCCTTCAACATAAGGCCTCTCCAATAAAGAAGGCTGAGAGGTGTGTATCTGTAGTACCAAGAAGAACAGCTCCACAAAGTGGAGCACTTTGGTGCACAGGGGTGTCCGTTCCCACTGTCAATGGTCTGTGAGGCTGTAGATGCCGATAGCTTGGGAGCAAAGCCAGAAGATGCCAGAGCAATGAGCTCTAAAGAGATGACCTCAGAGCACAAGAGGTCCTGTCAGTCGGCAACAGCAGCAGCTGGCTGGACTCAAGAGTTGGCAGTTGAAAAAAAGGGATCCCATCGGGAGTTGCTAGGCCGCCCCCGCAGTTCCTCTCATCCTCTTTCCACCTGCTGGGAGATGGGAGAGGGGTAGGTGGAGGAGAGAGCTTAACTGTGTGAGCTGGTGATTTATTGTCAGCAGGAGGTGGGATCATGCTTTGGAATGCATTAGAAGAGAGATGTTGGGCCCAACCCTCTGGGGTGAACTCAAGAAACAGGTCCAGTGTACAAGGGTGGACTCCAAAAGATAATCCTTTAGGTCTTTCTACTATTACACATTACTAACCCTGCGTTTAAAAAATGGCATTAATAGCTGAATCTCTATCTAACTCTGTAGAATATGGATGAATTATACTTATTTGCCCTGTCACAAAAAACACTTCAAATTCACTAATCAATTCACTTCATTCTTTTATGTCACCACAATTTATTTCATAAAGATGAAAATATAATATACAAAAAGAATACCTAATAATTTCTAACAGGATTTACCAGGAAAAAATGTAAGTTCAGTTCTCTCTCTCTCTCTCTCTCTCTCTCACACGCACACGCACACACACAAAACACCTAGCCATTGGTGCCAATGTATTTTTTTTTTCTTTTGCCCCCACGTGGGGGGGATTTAGAGTGGGGGGGAGTGGCTGGGTGGGAAGGTATAATGCTACAATCATCATCTGAGATCCTCCTCCAGGTGCCTCCTCTTAGGGAGGTTTGGAGGATGGCAACAAGGGAGAGGGCCTTTTCCATGGTGCCCCTGGCCCCATGATTATGGAACACTCTTCCCAGTGTGGTCCACCCGGTGCCAACATTATCATCCTTTTGGCGCCAGGTTAAGACTTTCCTTTACTCCCAGGTATTTCACAGCTCTATAGAGAGCCAGTGTAGTGTAGTGGTGAGAGTGACGGACTGGGAGCCGGGAGATCCGGGTTCTAGTCCCCACTTGGCCATGGAAGCTCACTGGGTGACTTTGGGCCAGTCACAGACTCTCAGCCCAACCTACCTCACAGGGTTGTTGTTGTGAGGATACAACGGTGAGGAGGAGGATAATGTAAGCCGCCTTGAGTTCCTTGCGAGAGGGAGAAAGGCGGGGTATAAATGCAATAAATAAATAAAATAAAATAAATATGATAAGGTTATAACCAGTCCTGGGATTTTTATTTTTGATTGTGTAAAATTGTTTTTGTAAATGGTTTTTATATTATCATTGTGTTGTATTTCTTAGGTTTTAGTCTTTTATAAACTGCCCAGAAAGCTTTGGCTATTGGGTGGTATAAAGTAATTAATAATAACCCTCCCTACTTGTGCATGGTGGTCCTGACCTGGATCAGGGCCCCTCATGCTTACTCTAGAGTAAAATAAAATGTTAGGATCACCTAAGCACTACACATTTAATGTAGTGTCTAGTTTAGCCCTCAGCACCCTATTGCAGCACAGCACCACCAGTATATAATCTGCACAGCTCAGATGACAGGGCACATGGCACATGAGGCATTTCTTATGTACTCATGACTGGCCACTCACAGAAGTTTGCAGGTCCCTTACATGACATCGTTAGCTTTCAGGACATCATCAGTGGTTTTTCCAGGTTATCCCGCCTTAAAAAAAGACTGGAGATAAACTGGAATTTTAAAAACCCTGCCATTTCTGTAGTGTGTAGTGCTGATATAGTATGATAATTCTGCCACAAGATGGCACTGTTTCACTGAAAAATATTGAAAGCCCCAGTAAGGCTGCTTAGAAGGGGTATTTTCAATTCCATGTCATGTTTGTCATCTAAAGGAGCCAGTCCTAATTGCGCCACAGAAACAGAAGCAAACTGCTCTGGTAGGGCTGCGGGATTTTCTGTTAATGTAGACACCCCCAATCTCTCTGGCCTCAGGCTGTACAAGGTAGAGCTTACAAGGGGAATGTTGTTGATGAGAAACTATAGAGAAAGGGAACTTTGCACACAAAGGGAAAAGTTTGCATAAAACAGCCAGACCTCACAACACACATGGGGACTTAAGCACATTTTTAATACTTCTCTGCCTAGAACCCTAACAGATACCTTGCCTTGGCATCCCCAGTTTTAAAAATCGATGAGCCTTTTGTAGTTTTTTGTACATTATTCTTGTTATCACTTTTATTGTACATCACCTTGAGCACTTATTGGGCAGAGGAGTGATCCAAAACTATTCTAAATAAATAAATAAAATTACCGGACACATATACTTAACACCAAACTCCACTCCAACAACTGGGTTTGCCAGGACAGAGCATTCCATACAAGTAAGCAAAGGAAGGAAAAAAACACATGCTGTAATGTATAAGTACTGTGAATGTCTCCCCATCTCCTTTGCCAGCTGTAAATACTGTATCTTTTCTTTGTGGTAAGCTAACCCTCTTCCCACCCTGCAACCGTGGGGAGCAGTGTCTCCACATAGGGGAGGCACTCATCTCCATTTACAGGTAATCTCTCTGTTGGCAAAGACCAGGGGGGCGTTCTCCATGACAATGGAAGGAGTAGCGAATGGAGGATTACCCGGATTTTTTCAAGGGATCGTCTTTGGTGCACTTGGGTCTGCGCAGGGCTTCATGAGCTAGTGCACCACACCAGTGTAAGTCGTTTCACAGAACATACTTCTGGGTGGGATGGGGGGTTGGAGTGAACATCATCTGACTAGCAGGGGCTGCTCAACCAATAAGAGAGGCTTCCCCCCATCCAGGCTCCCTGCCTTTCTCCTTTGATAAAATCTTGAGGTTTCCTCCTGTGTCTTGACAAAAATCACTCTCCTTCCCCGCCCCCCCCCGTATTACTTCCTTCCTTAAAGCAACAGTCATCACAGGAACACAGTGTTTCCCCTGCCTTGAAGCTGAAAATCATCTTCTCTCTCCCCCCCTGTCCCGTATTACACATTTCCTTAAATAATCATTATAGGAACACAGTGTTCTTGCTGCCCTGCTGTGATCAATTGAAGCTTTGAAGCTTCGTATTATTTCAATTCATGGGGATCTCAGTAACCTTGGGAATGCGCATTTTGGGAACAAGCCTCACTGACCACAATGGGAGTTACTTCCCATTGGTTCTGAGTAGACCCACATATGTTTGTGCTGGGAAAGACAGGAAGGGGAAACAAAGGGATGGGGAACCAGCTCCCTTTCTAACCCAATGCTGCACAAGAACGAAGGTGTAATTAGTTACTTCTGAAGGTAATAAACCAAACAACAGAGAATCGCAGCTTCGGGAAAGCACTTTACAGCCTTTAGGGAATTAGTGCTTTAAAATGCACTATTTCAATTGAGCAAGATCTCTGTAAATGCTGGTGTGCACCTTCAGGGGACAAGCCTCATTGACCACAATGGCAGTTACTTCTGAGTAGACACTATTGGTTTGTGCTGGGAAACACAGAGATAGGAAACACAGCGACGGGAAACACCTCTTGACTGGGGTCATGGTGAACGGCACACCCCTGGCAGGGCTAGCATACCCGAGGTAAATGCAGGGGCTGGGACACACAACAACTGTATCGTGGAGAACCTGACTTAAGGAAAAGTTTTGGACTTTAAGCAGTCTCAGGAAATCCAGTTTTTCTGTGATAAGCTCCATGGTGGCTGCTGGATGGCCATGATGTCATATATCTCAAATTATCTCCAAATGCAGCCAGCTCAGAATAAATCGCTGGTGGAGACATCCCCCAGGCATTCTGCTCCCACTGTTGCTAATGCTGGCCAAACCCTCATGAGCACTTTATTTATTTATTTATTATTATTATTAAATTTATTAATCGCCCATCTGGCTGGTCACCCAGCCACTCTGGGCGATGTACAACATACAATAAAAACAGTTTAAAACAATAAAATTCTACAATAAAAACATTTTCTAAAATACCCTGACCCACCCCAAATGCCTGCCTGAACAACCACATTTTTAATGCACGACGGAAGCTCATTAAAGAGGGGGCATGACGGAGTTCCCTAGGGAGGGAGTTCCACAGAGTGGGGGCCACCACAGAAAAGGCCCTTTACCTCGTCCCCACCAGTCTAGCTGTCCTGGCTGATGGGACAGAGAGAAGGCCATCCGAGGCTGATCTTGTTAAGCGGCCTGTCTGGTGCTGCTGGAGGCACTCCTTAAGATAGGCTGGGCCAGAACCATATAGGGTTTTAAAGGTCAAAACCAACACCTTGAATTTGGCCCGGAAAACAACTGGTAACCAGTGCAACTCCTTCAGCACTGGAGTGATGTGATCTCGCTGGCGGCTGCCTTTAATCAGGCGAGCCGCCACGTTCTGTACCAGCTGCAGTTTCCGAACCGTCTTCAAGGGTAACCCCACGTAGAGCGCATTACAGTAGTCTTTAGTCTTAAGGATCACAGCCCTGATGAATGGAGCAGAACAAGATGTTACCACACACATGTACAGAGTTCCATTGCAATCCCCAAATGGGAAGGGGTACATATACCCACTATCATTGCAATCTCCCCCTCCACCCACCGTGCCCTCACCACCACCTTTAGCCCAGCTGCTCCTTAAAGGAGATAGGTCTGCCCAGGCCTGCAAGATATTTGGTGGAAGTGGCAGGAGACAGAGCACATTGCATTTGCTTGCCACCATCTTCCCACCCCATCTTTTCTTTTCATTCAACCCTGCCCATGTTTTGCAAAGATGAAAGATGCTCAGGCTCAAGCCCCTATGGAAGACAACCCCACCCCCGCAATTAATTAATTAATTATATTTCTTGGCCACCTTTCAGGGCAGAAGCCCTCCCAAAGCAGCATACGACAATACAACAGAAAACCGTTATCAAATGATGAACGATAAGAACACAATAAAAACAGTGAGACTACAATAAAAACCGCAATAAAAAGAACAATAAAAACAGCAAAACAAAACCCCCAACAACAAAAGCAATCATATTAGGAGAAGGCCAGAGTAAAATAATATGTTTTCAGGGCCTTCTTAAAAGCCTGCAGTGTTGGAGCATGGTGGACCTCTGATGGCAACTTATTCCAGAGGTGTGGGGCCACTGCAGAGAAGGCCCTCTCCTGCAGAGACCCCCATGCCTCACAAAACTCCTTGGATCTTCTCAAAAGTTCTGGAGCCTTATATTTTGCTCTAACCTTGTAATGCTGTGAGCACTCTCCCAGGAAGTCCTACTGAACAAGACCCATCAAAATGAACAGAAGCTGAGTAAGAACACAACTATCTCCTGTTCATTTTGGCAAATCTTGTGCAGGAGAACTTCCCGGTGGACTCTGCACATAATTAAGATGTGCATCTTTGACCATTTCTGGGCTTGCTTCCCTACATGCATGTTTTAAATGTTAATAGGGAAACATCGCATTAGATGTGATTAAAACACTGGGAACAGTGCTTCAGTCATCCCCTTGAACTATATCACCCCCACCCCCGGGCCTGGGCAGCTGTCAGGGTGACACTCTATCCAGATCGTTCAATGGCTAATTGAAAAGCTTAACAATGACCTCAGCTACTGATGGATCAACAAACAGCTCACTGGACTGTCACACATTCCATGTTGTGATGGAGTTAATCTGCCTGAACTAAACTGAAGGTTCTGCTGGGGCTGGGCACATTCTATGCAGTTTTTGAGGTGGAGGCTGCCTGATTAAGGGATGTCACAAGGGCTGAAAATGGCCTTCTGGAGAATATCATTGGCAGCGATACAGACACTATGGAAAGGGAAAGACAAGAAAGGGGAAAGGTTCCCCTGGACAAGGCAGGGCCAATTCAGACATTTCTTTATATTTATTTAGTTATTTCAATTTCTATCCTGCCCATTTTTAAGGTTCCAAGGTAGGTGGCAATAGTCCAAAAGAAAACATATACACACACACACACACACACTCCCATTGTAAATTGTCCTATGTCTGTTTAACTTCAGCCACTAAATGTCAGCTCAAAGGGGGAAGTTTTAAAGCTGGTTTGGAAATTATTCGTGTTCAGACTTTCATGGGCCTTTAAGGGAAGATTGTGTATATGAGATGGAAGAATGATTCATGCCTCCAAATACCTGCATTCAAATTTCTAATGTATGAGTTCATTTTAGGGTATGACTGTGACCCTGGGTGAGATTTATTTGTCTGCAATTTGAATGCTACATTAGTAGCATGTATGCAGAGGTACAAATAATTCATGCAATTGTTATAGATCTGATAGCAACTGATTTTTCAAGTGCAGCAAGGCCGGTGTGAGGCATAGCATAGAGCAGGGATGAGGAACGTGTGGCCCTCTGGATGTTGTTGGACTGACTCCCACCAGCCCTCACCCTTGCCTATGGCTGATGGGAGTTAAAGTTCAACAACATCTGGAAGGCCACACATTCCCCACCGCTGGCATTGAGCGTTGGGTTTAGATGTGTGGAAACCAACGTTTAATTCTACGCTCCACCATGAAGCTCATGGGCTGACTTTGGGCATCACACTTGCAAACTAGCCTACTGGAGAATATCATTGGCAGCAATTTGGTCATTAGGAGTTTTGGAGTGGGGTGTCTCCAGTATGCTGATGATACTCAGCTCTATTTCTCCTTGTTGTCGGAGTCAGCTGAGGAGGTGAAGGTGCTGGACCAGTGTCTGGAGGCTATTATGGGCTAGATGAGGGCCAATAAACTGAAGCTAAATCCTGACAAGATGGAAGCACTGTGGATTGGTGGTTCCCAAGTCCAGGAATTGGGTAAGCAACCTGTCCTGGATGGGGTTGCACTCCCCTGAAGGAGCAGGTGCATAGCTTGGGAGTACTCCTAGATCCATTCCTGTCACTGGAGCCCCAGGTGGACTCTGTGGCTTGGAGTACTTGGGCCCAGCTTTGGCTGATCTGCCAGCTATGGCCTTTCCTGGACAGGGATAACCTAGCCACAGTAGTATATGTGCTGGTAACTTCCCAGTTAGACTACTGCAATGCACTTTACGTGAGGCTGCCCTTGAAGATGACTTGGAAGTTGCAGCTAGTGCAAAATGCAGCAGCTAGACTGCTGACCGGAACATCTCATAAAGATCATATAACACCACTTTTAAGGGAATTGCACTGGCTGCCAATATGCTTCAGGTCAGAATTCAAGGTTCTGGTGGTGACATTTAAAGCCCTAAGCGGCTTGGGACCTCGATATATGAGGGAGTGCCTCTCCCTATATATGCCTGCCTCTGATTTTAATTGGTATTAGTTTGTTTAATGGTTTAATATGTTTTAGCTGTTTAAATTATTTATTGTTTTATACTGTTTAAATTGATTTTATCTGTACGCCACCCTGAGATCTTAATGATATAGGGTGGGATACAAATGTTATAAATAAATAAATATATACATTCATACATACAGGCATACCTTCACTGCTTAACAGTTATTTAGCGCCAACACAGTTAACGACTATAGAAAACACAGACGCAGACATCATCCCTACTCAGAGGAATTCTGTTTTTAATAGACAGAGAAGGTGTGGATGGGGGAAGGGCTAAGGGCTCACAATGAGCAGTACGAACGGAGTCAGATGGCAGTGGAGGAGCAGTGGTGTAGTGGTAAATTTTGAAGTGCGGGCACTCCTCATGACAGTCGCCATAGCCACGCCCCCACGGAGAGTCCAAAAATGCAGGCAGTGTATCAGCAAAAGACTTAAGAGTTTTCAACTTCTGGGAACAGGACTTTTGTAAAGCGAATGAGCCTTAATTGCCCATTCAAACCAAGTCACTCCCCAAATACTTCGCATTACAACAAGGGACAACATATTGTTTCTGGAAAAATTCATTTCCCTTCAGCTACTGTGAGGATTGCAGCTAAGCTCAGAGGGAACAGGGAAGTCAAGGGGGTGGGTGACAGATGACATCAGCATCCCTGCTACTAAAAGAGTGCCAGTGAAACATCCCTGCAAGCCCTGGCTCCGCTATACCACTATGGAGGAGTGGATGAAGTAGAGCAAAGTTCAGGAAGAACTTTGTTAAATTAGTGGTTCTTGAAGATGTACTTAGAGGAGGAGGAGGGTGTGTGTGTCTTGACTAACAGTGTGGAGGTGACCATTCTAGGCAAAAGGAACAATGCAGAAGACAGCCTGAAGTAAGGAGCGAGAGGAAGACACAAATGGGGCCAGCATGAGCTGACCTTGTTCTGAGCAGGGGATGCAAGAAGGGATATAAAAAGAAGGGATATAAAAGTAGACAAAGATAGTGTCAAAGGCAGAGATGTGAAGCTCTGAAAATAAGGAACTTGAAGTTCATGAAGACGGTATGAGACAGCCAGTGTACAGAGATGCTGACATGGTCATAATGTTGGGAGAAGCCCCTCTTTCATAGATATTCTAAATATCACCAGAGGGGAAAGGTGTTCAGGAGTTGATTCAAACTAGGGCTCATAAAGGCCTAGCTGTAGAACCTATTTTTTATAATTTTAGACTTTTTAATAACAAAGAAGATACTCCTATTGAGTACCATGGCAATAGCTAATAGCCAACTACACACATTGCAACCTAAGTCTGGCATAATAATAAAAAGGAAGGAGAAACATTCCTGTGTGTGCTGATGTAGAAAAGATGCAGGCTATATATAGCCTGTGGAAGTTTTATGCTCTGTTAAAACTAGTTATCCTAAAGATGCTACTTGACTCATACTTTAAATAGCAGTTACAAAAAGTCAGCTACATATATGATTGTGCACCCT
This sequence comes from Heloderma suspectum, assembly GCF_057233095.1. Classification (NCBI taxonomy): domain Eukaryota; kingdom Metazoa; phylum Chordata; class Lepidosauria; order Squamata; family Helodermatidae; genus Heloderma; species Heloderma suspectum. The sequence continues at coordinate 85,227,949 of NC_139463.1, read as the reverse complement.
AAATCTTTGCCTCCACAATGCTTTGCTTCTGAATATCCCATTTTTGCAGTTGAATGTAAAAGCCCCATGCAAGACATCTATAACTTCAGCGAGATCCTAATGCTGTCTTCAACCCTCACTTTCCTCCCTCTGTTGAAAATAGCATGAGAATGAAGGTGAATGCCCAGTAATAAGACAATTAATGGCAGTGGCATTCAATTGCAACAGTACTGTCAGGCAGAACTTCTCTGGGACAGGGGGAACTCATGACTGCAGCTACTAGGGCAGTAGGCCAGAGATAAACAATCACCACGCCTTCAACACTTCTTGGTATTTAGGTATCACCAAGGGACATTTTTCATGGCATAAGGAGATAAGCACTAGCTCTGTGTAGAAGTTTTTTCAATGTGTGGACTAGGGGGAGTGAAATCACACATGATGTCTTTGTTCTTCACACTCAATCGACGTTTTGTATGCACAGATGTACAACTGTATGGATGTAGTGGACTATCCACACTATCAAGAATCCTAATTTTCCAGGTTACATGCTGAGATCTCTGTGCGAGCGAGTACAATTGTAGCTGTGCAGACTCTATGCCCAGGGGCAAAATCCAGCCTTTTAGGGTTTCCAATCTGGTGCTCTGGGATATCCAGATGTCTCCATCATATTCCCCTGGCCCTACCCCCTTTCCCATGACCACTGATGGGTCATTTCCTGGCCTTTGTGCAGTTTTCCCCCATTCTAAAGTGTGGAAATGCCTCTCCTAAAGCTTAGTTACTGGCAGCGAGAGCTTTAGGCTAAAATATGCTGGTGTTTCGGCCCTCCCTCTTTTGTCTTTGGCCCACCCCTCTTTTCACTTCATCCCCACCCACCACTGGGATATGGCCCCTGGAAGCTTCTCCAAAATGGAATTCACCTCCTGGGTTGAACGAGGTTCAACACCCCTGCTCTATGCTGACCAAATGAACATGTGCAGCTCAGGAATAGGGACGGTGTGTTGGTTCATGCTCTCCCCTCTATCCATTAAACAGGGGAAAGCAACCTGGTGCCCTCTAGATGTTTGGACTACAACTCCTAGAATCCTAGACCAATGGCCATGCTGGTTGGGGCTTATGGGAGCTGTAGTCCAAAATATCTGGAGGACCCCAGGTTGCCTACCGCTGCATTAAAAGAACTTCTGCATATTTCTTTTATCACTTGCTAATCTGCTCATCAAGCTGAACAGAAGCACAGAATAAAAGCTGGCAACAAGAGTTTGCAACCATATTGGGCAGGTTTGGGATATTTTTAGGGTAAGAGAAAATGTTAATAGAATAAGAGCTGCTGTTTTAATAGAGGTTGACTTACTCAGGTGTTAACATTTTCAGTTGTTTTGCTAGTTTAAATAGAATGAATATAATTTTTGTGCATTATTAATGTAGCTCCATCTAAGGCCACCCTTGAAGAGGCCTTCAAGCCTTGGGTGATTTTTTTTAAATAAAAAGGCCAAATAAGGGAGGGAAATACTTTTCCCAAACTGGAACTGCTAAATCAGGACAAAAAATTGGCTGAACTGCCAAGAATTACAGCAGCACTTAAAATTTAAGGGGCAACTAAAGGTTGTGCTACCTCAATGAAATTCAGTCCTGGATTTTTATTTTTATCTTTTCTGCCAGATCACGTATTCCTTAAAGGCAAATACTGTCTCTTCCAGGTCTCATGCCTGAGCATCGATGGAAGAGACTTTTTGCACTCTGCACCTTGGGAACATTTCCATCCACCTGCTGTTGTGCTAACCAGCTGAATGATGAGATTAGCACTCGCCGGGAAAGAGTTTGACCTCCCTTATAGTAGGGCGAAAAGAGATCTGATGCTAGGGACAGAAGCCAAGGTGGACCAACAAGACTGCCAGCAACCTGGGCTCTTAGGATTGGAGGATACAAAAGGTTACCCCTCTTGAAGCCTGGGTAAAACTGAAACACAGCTGGTCCCAGTTCATGAGGAAACAATCCGCCTCTCAAATGCTAATACCTTCTTAGTAACACTCAAGCCCTGATGGAATTATCGGAAGAGTCACTTCGTATCTTTGGGCTCTTTCAGGTGGCTCCAACTGTATAAACTGACAGTATATAGAAAGGGAATCTTGTTGTGTCATCTGCCTTAGCTCCATTTTGTGTGCTTTCATCTGCATGTTCCATTCCCCTTTGGACATTTTGGCAGATACAAAAAGGGCTGGCAGCACATAATGTATGTTTTCGGAATGCTGCCTTACCAACTACCTCCAGATTGAGCCAACAACTGGGCCAGGATGGAAATGGCAGGGGGATAACTGGGAGTGCAAACAGAGTGAGAGGAAGATAAGAAGTGAAGACCTGAAGGGCAAGACTCAGTTGCCTACGGCATGGGCGGTGTATACAAATCCTAAATAATCAGAGCCTAGGGCTGAGAGAGTCTGAGAGTGACCGATAAACCAGTGGATATTTTTCCCAACTCCTTGTTATCTAGACCAAGGCACTACTAATCTGAAACACTCAATTGAGGCAGCCTTTACAACTAACATACTTTCCCTACACTATGTGCTAAGTCTGATACTCTAACCTAGCCTTCCCCAAACTGGTGCCCTTCAGATGTTTTGGACTACAAATCCCAGGTTTCTAGGCCACTGGCTATGCTGGCTGGAGCTGATGGGAGGTGAATTCCACAACATCTAGAGGACACTATGTTGGGGAAGACTACTCTAACCACTATACCATACTCTGGCTCAAATGTGAGCATATGTCTCAGATGTTAAAGTATCAAGAGATGCTACTATTGACCCTTCTCATTTAAGAGCTGTGTTAAAATGGGTTGTCAGACCAACTTCCTAATTAAGATATATTCAGAAACGTTGTTTGCAACATGTGGATATTGTTAAAGCTATAGATAATTCAGAGATATTCAGTAACTAAACTGAATTACAGCAGGTGAATCTTCTTATGATTCCATGACATGGTATTTTGGTTCAAAGAGACCTGATGCTAGGGACAGAAGCCAAGATGGACCAGTAAGACTGCCAGCAACCTGGGCTCTTAGGATTGGAGGATACAAAAGGTTACCCCTCTTAAACCCTGGGTAAAACTGAAACACAGCTGGTCCCAGTTCATGAGGAAACAATCTGCTTCTCAAATGCTAATACCTTCTTAGTAACACTCAAGCCCTGATGGAATATCGGAAGAGTCACTTCGTATCTTTGGGCTCTTTCAGGTGGCTCCAACTGTATAAACTGACAGTATATAGAAAGGTTCACTAGGTTTACTAGGCCTCTTTTCATTTCTGTTCACATAGAGAAATCAGGGTCAAATGCCTGAAATGTATAAAATTGCTAATACCACAACAATTTACTAGTCATAGGTCACCTTGCATTTTAAAAATACTCAAAGATCTTTACTTCCAAGGGCACCTTGCCACAGAGTCAGAGTCATTAGACTAGCATGACTTGTATCTACAGTACCAAATGCAAACTGCAAGCACAGAGATCAAAGTAAAACTTTCTATCCTCTACATCATATAGGGTTATTGCAAGGATATGATGTGGTTTGTCAATGCTACTGCCTGCATCGTTTTGACAAATCCATGCTGAGCCCTATTGAAAGGGTGGGTTAAGCAAGCAACAACACCTTCTTACTGTCCAGTCCTGCTCTGGGCTCCCATTGCCTATTTTAAATGAAGCCACTTGAATCATGATGAAGTAACTGAACCAATCACTCAGGCAGCCTTTGCAATGTTTGAGCTGTTTTGCATATAGCAAAATCTATCGGCTATAACAATATGAAGGAGATGGCACAGGTATGTGAAGCATCTTCATCAATGTTGTATTCCCTGGTTTTGCCAAAATCAATAAAGTTCTGGCCAAGTAATGCACAAAACATTCCCTGAAATTTTGGAATTCAACCAATGCTGATTTCAAAGCTCATCCTGTTACAGTCAGACGGACAGGAGCACGTGGTTGAAAACTTCATTTCACTTGGCGGCAGGGTTTAATCCAAGCTAGACTGCTCAGTTCCAGAACCTGTTTTGTATAGCAGGGCTCAGCTCTGGAACATATAAAAAGACAAAAACAGAGAGAGCACTTTTGGATACACGCAGAATGTGTTTCACAGCGGACCTTGATATATTTGGAATTAATAAGAAGCAGGGCTTCTAATGCAGAAGTCGTATTGAACTTGGTACCTCTCATTTTAGAAACAAACTGTGGATTGTTTGACTGTCTTGATTAAATCAGTTTGTCAAATTGTGACAGAAAATGTAGATTCCTTTTGTTTTTCAGTTTTTTGATTTTCACATTTTCTCTTGCCATCTTCTTATGATATATTGCCCATTCTGAATCTACTGCCAATTAGTTTTACTGAAGTCACAGAATCCAGTGTTTTGAGGGGGGATGATTTTTCTCTATTCACTCTTTCTGCACAATTCATAATTATATACTTCTTCTTGCTGTGCCCCTCAACTTAGTTATCTTGGATGTCACAATGCCCCAACTGTTCAATTTTTTCTTCAGTAGGGAACATGATCTGTTTCTCTAAGAGAAAGATTGGCTTATTAGTAACTACTTTCCTCTCATGAAGTCTGGCCTGATTGCAGATGTGATGCCTGGTTTCCACGGCAACCACCTTTGTGAGGTGGCCAGCTGTTGGCAACCACAGGACACGAACAAGCTCATATCACACAGTTAGCTTTTGTGGGGTACTTAGTAGCTTTCAGTTAGCAAGGACAGAGTGGAGAGGAGGTGGGCATGTGGGGTGCAGAAAGAGGGACCCTGTTTTTTTTCCAGTTTGCCTATTTCACCCCCATGCAGTGAAGAGACATGGACACAGGATGTCACTGTACCACAACTACAGTATAAAGGATTATGGGGCAAGGCAGAGGACCATGGGAGAGAGGTGAAAGGCCATTGACGCCCCAGAAACAGGAGCCCAAACTCTTGCGGAGGGTTAGGTATCCTGGCAGATGCCACTGCCTGGGCTGAATGCTGTCGGGTGGAGCAGTCTGCCTGGTATGCTCACTCTTTCATCTGTCCTGGAGAGATAGATGACACCCTCCCCTGCGCTCCCCCTCTGCAAACTCCAGCTCCATAGGGTGTGTGGCACAGGAGAAGAGGCGGAGCGTCACGCTTCGACCGGTAATGCCTGGCAGACACCCCAGCTGCACTCTACACAGTCTCACTAGACAGCAGCAGAAGCCGGAGGGAGAGACTGGGCACCCCAGAGGTCCTTCAGCACAACAGGAGGCGGGTAAGTACCTGGCGTAGTCTGTGGTGCCAGGCACAGCGGTGAGGACTGGGTTCTGGGTATCAGTTCCGTTACTTGTGCAGCAAAGGGTGAAGTCCTGACAGGACAATCTCAGAGGTGGATTCTGCTCAAACAACTAGGTGTTTGCCCGCAACCTGATGCCCAGTGCAATACGGCAGGTTGCAAAGGTGCACCGGACATGGAAAATGGTAGAACGGCTCCGCCACAGGATCCAAGCCAGAAGACTTAGCTTATCTCTTGGCAAGAAACAATATATATTATGTTATCTACACTGAGTGTTAAGAACACAGCGTACATTCTAAAAAGTGTCTCTGGCTTTTGTCTGGGCACTTGATGCGTGAGGAATTACAGTACAGCAGTAAAAATGGCAGGAATAGGCAGGCGTGGAGGAACCACATAACGTGGAATTCCAGCAAAACCATAATCATTTAGTTGTTTCTGTTCCCATTTCTTAGTGATTATGTTGATTATGGCACAATGGATGATGTGATGTCATTGAGCCGTGTATTTTCCTACTCCCATCTCACACAACTGGCTGTCAGTGCCAAAGGGTGACAAAAGATACAGCACAATGATATCACATCATGATGCATTACATTATATTACACATTATTGGGGACAGGGGGGAAATAAATACATAGCAATAGCCGCAGCAGCTCAGTATTCCTTGGGATGTCTAGTTTCACTTTTAGGATTGCTGGCAAAAGTTTCCGGGAGTCTGGGCAAAATATGTAAACCTCAGAGGGGTGTTTCCCCACATCCAAAGCTCACCATGAGGGATAGTTTTCATCTGTCTGGTGCAGTGAGAGTAGTATACAGATGTACATACAAACAGGAGCAGACACGTTTTTTTTCTGCTGCAGGTGAGTTCAACTCCTCTCCAACTTTACTCCCCAAATGAGTTCATGATTATTCCACCCCATGCACCACCAAAGACTAGTGTTCTTAGTGGCAGCCCCACCTTTGTGGAACTCCTATCCATGGAGATTGGGCAAAGTCTAAGCTTGAGCATTATCAATAGGATTGTAGGACCTTTATATATAGGCTCGCTTTTAGTGGCCTGGGGCTAGCAACCAGCTCGTTTCACAAAGGCTGAAACTGTCTACAACACAGCCTGGGCCAACAGTGTCCACAACAGGCAGAAGTTGAACAGGATGGGATTGAGGCAGCTGGACAAAAACGGGGCAGTAGATCTGCTCAGGGCTTCTCCCACTGGCCTGGGGGAGCAGCTATACTCCAGTTTACTTCCTAGTTTTTCAGCCTTTAATTTCATGAACAGTACTTGACTGGTCAGTAATTCTATGGGTGCTTAAAACCCCTGGGAAACTGCCCTAGTTCAACCACTGCATCAGAATTAGTTTGTGAATCTGACAAAAGGCACCTGGTTATTTGCAGAGTGGTTGTGTGAACTGGTCTTGAGTGGGGGGGGGGGACCACCCCCCTAGAATTTTCTCAAAAGTTTATTTGGTCAGAGTGTGTTTAGAGGGAAGGGGAGGCTTTTTAGCTGTGACCCTGTATAACCCAAGGGCTTGTTCTTTCTTGAGAAGGCACTGAGCATTTTTGTTAAGAAGGGTCTGCTGCTGTCACTCGTGAGAATGACATTGGCTCTTCCATGAACAGCCACTGAGCAGCCTTTGCCTCTTTGGTATCAAGAACCAAGTGAGCTCTTCAGATGCCACTTTTCTGGAGTGACCTTTGAAATCCATTTCTATCCAGTACAGAGGTAGCCAAAGTTCTGATAACAGGTCCTCTTGGTATAAAGTGGAAATCATGTGATCTACCCCACTACCCCCTCCCCCCTCAGTCTTGAAGAAACCTTTGCTATCTTCCAGAATGGTCACCAAGAAGCAGAACCAGATGTGTTTCACATGAGGGCTTAACTATGGGTCATGTGGGAGAGCTGTGATTAGTTCCTAGATTTTGTTTTTACTAGAATGCAGGAATTTGCTGATTTGATCGAAGCAATGATGAAAGGAAAAATGGTGGCTTACCCTATCCCTATGGTTCATTTCCCCCCCATCAAAATCACCTACCAACACCCTATTTTCCCACCTGCAGGAGAAAAGATACTGAGAGTGTGTCCCCCCACCCCATGTGTGAGAAGGAAGCAGGGGGGAGGGAGGGAGATTTTGATCAGAAAAACTGTTAGACAGGAAACAGTTAAGCACCCCATTGATAAAATTTGCTCCAACAAAATTTGCAATTCCCATGGCTCAATTTTATTATGAAGAAAGAATAGTAGTAGAAGCCAGAGCAGTCAGGAGACTAATCACGAATCTCTTGGGTCATGTGTAGCTTGGCCCTAAGTCTGGCAGAGACTCTCAAATGCTGAAGGGAAAAGAGACAATCCTGCATTTAGCTCTCTCCCCACCTTGGCCCCCACAACTTACCTTTTCAATCAAAGGTAAATTGGTAAGACCACCTCCATCGGGCTCCTCCCTCAACGGTCACCACTGGCAGCCATTCTATTAGGCTGCAGCAGAGGGAAGTGAAATGGGAAGCAGGGTTATTCCAACAGCCCTGCTATACCCACCCCCCATGCATTTTCTGTCTTCCCTCCCTATCCCTTTTTCCATTTGTGTTGTGCCTTTTTTAAAACTGTAATCCTGTACGCAGGGACTGTCTTGTTTTATTGATTGTATGTAAGCCGCCTGGGGAGTCTCCTGAGGAGTGGGATAAAAATGCTTTAAATAAATAAATAACCCCCCTAGCCCAAGCCTGCAAGGAGGAAGAACAGAATACCTCTGACCCTTCGAAATCCCCAAAAGACAGGGAGTGCCTTTTTACTAGTTCCTCTTTTCGTTGGACAGAAGAGTTGATGTTAATGGGTTTGCAAAGGTATTGTTTTTTAAAGCAAAATGTTCTCTCGTCTTGCAAGCTGGGTTCCTCAATAGCTTTTTCTTAATCGCCAGTTAATATTTCTTTTGGATGAAGGTGGAACTAATGAGAAGGAAGGCAAGGTTGGGAGGTCAGATTTCAAAGAAGGAGGAAAGACAATTAAAGCCCAAAGCTCAGTCCATTCCTCCCATTCAAAATGGGAGAAATGGGCTCATCTGCTGAATTTGTCTGTGTCATTTGAAAACTGGCATAGGAGAAAACACATTTTTATAGGGGCAGAGGTATGCCGTTTGCATGCACACCCACATCACAGCAGATGATTCACAATAAGACTCTCATGTCTTTTAAGCTGGGAAGCAGAAATTCACAGATATAGTAGAGGAAGATTATAGGGTGGCCATGGGTCCTACCTTAGAGAGGACAGTCCTTTATTTGAAGGGCTGTCAGTGGGCAGTTCTCTAGTTGAAGGTATCCTCAATTTGAAGGGCAGTCCAAACCCATTTTAGTTTGAAGATAAAGAATTGTAAGAAGGAAGAGCGTCGAGGGGTCTTGAAGTTGCCCACCAACAGCAAACTGAGCAGGTGTACAGATTACCTGGTCACAGTCTTCCCTACTATGATGAGATATATTGTATTCCTATTTAAATTAGATTTTTTCTTCTAAATCTGTACCTTTTCATATACGTTTTGGTGCAGATCTGTCCTCCTTTGTCATATTTTTTGATGATGCATTTCCTCTTCTTGAAGAGTGATGCACAAGTGGCCACTGAACAGTTACGTAGAGCAGGCTGATTGGGCCCACCTTTATTGTGGTCAGGTATGTCCAGTGATAGGCAAGGCCTATCACTTGGGATGCAACTGTATGTCCAGTGAGAGAAGAGAGTTCAGGTTACTTAAATATAAAGCAGCTCAGCTTAGCAGGTGAAAAATGGTGTCCTCTGCCCAGCGCCTGCTGCAAACCAACTGGGCCCGAGTGAAATAGGCGGCAGAGGCCTGCTTGGTTGCCAAGACAACCACCTCCCCTTCAACCCTGCTTTGCGTGCAAGGATTGTCCTGAAAGGCGGATTGGGTTGCTTGCAGGTGTCAAGACCCATATGATCGATCACGGCCAAGTGGTATGCAACAGTAGCCGGGAATGGGAAGGCCAAAGCTTTTTGCCTTTGCCTGTAACAAGAGAATATTCTATAAAGTCTTTGGTTGTTTCTCTGGCGCTCATTTGTAACAGCTACAGAGGACCAATGGGAGAGGAGACTTCCTTCGCCCAACGCTGATATGTAAGGGGCAATGCAGTCACAATAATCAGTGGCAATAAAAGCACAGTGAGGTTTTATTTTAATTTAGTTTTGTGTTTTTAGGCCATTACAAACTTTGTTAAGGCAGCAGAACCCATAAATGCTGACCTTTATCTTGGGGGGGGGGGGGGAATTACAGAGATACATTTGTATGAAATTGCCTGCATGAGAAACTGGAAACTTATTGCATCAGAGGGGCCATTATATTGGTGTGATAACTTTTCATTTACTAGGGCTGATAGAGATGAGAGTGCCTATAAGCATTCTCTGAACATGCACAAAATGCCTATCTCTCACCACTGAATAACCAAAGCCAGACCCCAAACATACAAGAATAAGGGTGAGAGCTTTGAAAACCAATTTCCTGGCAGACTTGAGGTCTGACCAATAATAATAATAATAATAATGCATCCACATATACCTCTGTATTGAGAGGGTCTGTCTCTAGGAGCTGCTAGGCATGTGAGGGGAAAAGGGAGGGTAGACAGATCCAACTCATGCCCTTTCCTTGTCTGCAGAAGCTTGGAAATGGATCTCAAACGGCTTTAGGAGCGTGTCAGTCCCATTTAGGCCCAAATCGCCATGAACTTTCCTAGCATGTAAGAGAGGACGCTTGGCAAGGAATCAGAAGGCAGGCACTCAGGCAGCAGCTAAGCAAGGTGGCTGCAGGCGACTATGTCCATCTTTAGTGGGGCATCAGAAATGTAATGTAGAACATGACATCGAGCTCGTCTGCAATGTTCTCACCCCCTAGAATTGGACGGAAATGGGAATGTCTAATAAGTTGTCTTCATCAAAAACATTTTCCCTTCTGCATTCCAGGATTCCAGAGTTCTGCAACCAGGACAACATTTTGTAAGTGGACTTAGTTAGGCAAATTGATACACTTTAGCTAATACCATTAGTTTTGCCTTGCTAAATTTGGAATGATTTCTTTGTGTGTGTGAAGTGGAGAAGAGGCAAGGGAGAGACTGCTAATGGAAAGTTGTGGCTCAAAGAATACTAGGGACAATACTGATGGAGTGTATCCAATCCTTGCAGTTCACCTGCTCAAGGGATTACAGCTGGTCCTCTGCTCATCCAAACTGCTCATGGGAAAAGCTAGCTGCTACAGGACCATGCTGTCTGCATGCCAAACCTGTACCAATTGGCATAGAAGGATTATAGGGCCCTTTCCAGGGGTAGTTAGGGTTGCCTCTGAGCATATGCAGAATACATTTCCCTGGCTTCCATTGTAACTACTGCATTGGTTCAGCTAAGAGGTGGTCGAAGCCAGCAACAGATAGAATTAAGGCTCATAGTTCAAGTTCAGCAGGCTGGCTAGCTTAGCTATAATCTGTGCAGTGATTCACGGAGACCAGAATATATACAAAGACTGCGTAGTGGAAAATAATGTAAGCCATCTCTTCTTTGGAGTGATCACATTCGCTCCTATTTACTGCACAAGCATGTACAAAACCATTGACACATATCCCCCTTCTTTATATCCTTCTGTACTGGTAAATGGTCAGGAGGATGAAATTCTGGCCAGGACATTAAAAATCTAGCTGGTAAGCAACCCTAGGATTACTTCTGGTAGTCATGATGCGCAACAGCGCTGCGCAAGGGACACGTTTTAAGCCACCAAAAATATGAATTTATTATAACTCAATTCACAGCTCAAAGCTGCTAAAATTGGGCTGAGTGGTTGTGTAGTAGATGTGAAGGGATTGTGTGTTGTGCTGCTGTTATAGTAATCACAGGACTACCTCACTATCAGAACACTTCAGCCCAGATCCACTCAACTACATGCCCAACTTGTGTGAATGAACTGATCTTTAATTAGGGCTGCAATGTTTAGTCCATCAATTGGTTAGGGTAATTGTTAACAATATTTCAATTGACTAAAAAGGTGTCCCTGATTAGTCAGGCAGCAGATTTTTTAAAACTGATTGTTAAAATTATAAATTCTTAATTTCAGGTGGCATGTGCCTTCTTAAAAGAGGCACCTCCTGTATGAGAGAAAAATGGTGTGTGCGTGCTCTTCTTCCAAGATGATGTCTTCTGCAACACATGGATGCATATTCTAAAATGAATCAATTAATCAACTAAAAGGGCCATAGGCCAGTGTTGGAGCACTTTGCATGCAGAAAGTACCAGATTTAATCCCATGCATCTCTAGGTAGGTCTGGAAAACCTCTGTCTGAAATCCTGGAGAGCCGCAGTTGCCAGTCAGTGCTGACAATACTGGGCCAGATGGACCAATAGACTGACTCAGAATAAAGCAACTTCTTGTGTTCCTAACTTTCATGATTAACCCACTACGATTCTTTAATTGGGTAACAGCTTTCAACTGAAATAACTTCTATCGTGCCTTCTGTGCATGGTTTCCCTTTGAATGGATAAAACCTGGGATATCATCAGAGGGGATAGTTGAAACGTCCTTGTAAAAAAGCAACTTGGAACTGGAGGTTACAAATGTGAAATTGGTCAAGATGAGAGGGGGGAATTCAGTTTAAGAAATGACATGCAGTGTGTTGAGTGATTCTGCTTTGTGATTGCCCCAAGCCCATCTGGACCAGTTAGCCTGTAACTGAGTGAGGAGGGTTCAAGGTATGTGTGCTCCTCTCTGTTTCAAGGTCATTGAGAGGTTTCTTGGGTATTTGGACACCCTGGGGAGCTGCGGGGGAAGAAGGCCACGGACAGGGTTTCATTCATCCTAGGGGCCTCTGCAGCTATGGGTTGGCTCTATTTATTGCCTCAGCCCAAGGGAGACCACATACTGAGGAGGATGCATCATTCATTGCCATATGTTGGTGAAAGGGCAGGGGTGGGGAGAGAGGAACATACCATCCCTCTTTCCCCCTTGTCCTGCAAATTGGACCAGAGCTGGTGCGAGGTGGGATATGTCTGCTTTGGAGGGAACCATTTCCAAGGTTCTCCCTGCAGACTGAAACAAACAAATTCTACTCCTAGGGCAGGAACTGCAGAAGTAATTACTCCTATTTTTGTTTCTGTATCTACCAAAGTCTCATCTAGGGTTTAGCAGCATGGGAGCATGCCCCTGCACAGACTGAAAAGTGCTGGGAGAACAGAGGAACACTTCAAGACCTAGAAAAAAAATGTGAGGGAAACATGAGCATCACGTCTCATCAGGGGTTCCATTACACGCTATGCGTTTGTGCGTGCACCCACACACATTTGTGTACATGTATGCAGGGCTCCATACTGGAAACTATGTACATGTTACAATTTTACAATTATCTGTATGATTGCATGACAAAGAGAGGTAGAAGAAAAGAGGGTGCTTCCAATAAATAAATAAGAGGGTGCTTCCAAATAAGAGGTCTCCGAAGTGCTACCAATCAAAAGGCATTGTACATCTATCCTGTTTTCCCCTCCTTAACAGATTTTTTTCTGGTAAGAAAAATGATGAAAGCGGTGGAAAAACATGGGAGGGTTGCAAATCGAAGAAGACATCATCTGGACCCCCTTTAAAATTCTGTGAATGAGGCAGAGCGATGGCACAGTAAAAATTGTCATCTGGAAACACCCAGAACCTCTTTACAGATTTGCATCGCATTTCACACGTCATGCATACATGTCAGCATGTGTACAAAAAGTGGATGCATCAAAAGCAGAACTTGCGCTGCTGTAGTTCTCTGTCCCTGTCACACATAAATATTTGCAGAGCTGTGCACCCAGCTCTTGGCATTTTTCTTGCAAGTGTCGCTTATCAAAATCAAGGCAAACCCGTGAGATTACTCCTTTTATTTCAAACATCTTTGTGGCTTCTGAGATACTTGAAAATGAATCTGCATACAGTTGAAAGTGTCCATGAAAACAGCAGCCTAGACAAACATCCAGCTTTAAAACAATACCAGAAACCTAATGGGGAAAGAAAGGATTACTTTGGACATGTTCCACTCTTGATTTGAATTGAACAAGAAGGCCAGTGTACTGATCCAAATAAGCAAACTGCTCAAGCCCCCTGCATTTCTGGTGCTTCTAGATGGACAGCTCCAAACACTTTATCAGTCAAAAGACATTGTGGAGCACTTTATCAGTCAAAAGACATTGTGGAGCTATTCCAGTTTTTCCTCTTAATGGATTTTTTTTTTTCAAATGAGAAAAAAGACGTAAGAAGTGGTGCAGAAATATGGGAGTGTTACAAATGGAAGATGATGATGTCTGGACCTCCTGTAAAATTCTGTGAATGAGACAGGGTGATTGCACAATAAGAGCTTCATTTGGAGAATCTCTACACCAGCCTAAAATCCTGCATTTAAAATGGGGCTTTCTGCTTCCGTTTTAAATGCAGGATTATAACGGACTCCCTTTACACATGCTTCCTTTCCCCCCTCCCCTGTCCCCCTCCTTCTACCCCTTATCTGAGTCTTCCAAATGTTTCATTGATCTAGCTCCTTTTCGGAACACAAGCAGGGTAATTTGATACCTCATTATCTCCGATCTATTTAAAAATGGAATAAGGGTCATTTAGTGCAGGAAATGCCCTGGAGGTTAATGGCGCCATCGAAAGGGCCCACAAACCTCCGTGAGTGAGCAATCACAATAGAAGGATAAAAGCTCCATGTGAAGAAGCCCTATGAAGCACTGATATCAGTTTCCAGTGCAGCAACTCAAGGCAATGCTGCTTGAGAAGCCTTGAAAAGCCTTGTGTGAGCTGGAAGTGAGCAGACATATGTATAATATTTCATTTACTCTGCAAATACATGTTGTTGTTGTTGTTCAGTCATTCAGTTGTGTCCGATAGTAGGCTATCGCTGTTCTAAATAGATCTCACATGTGTGCTGTGTGAAATGGCAATCCTATGAACTGGTGCTTTTAGTGTTCACATGCACACATATATGCACTCGAGACAAGATGCATCCACCATCAGTACTTAGAAATATATGTTCCAGAGATCCTGAAGAGGGAGCTGAACCATGAAGACAGACTGATCGCACAAGTTACAACCACTACATTTTAACAAGGCATAATCAAAGGGCAAAATTAGGGATAGTATTTACCAGAGACAGTCCACAAAAGATAGGGACTGTCTCTGGAAAACGGGACTGTTGCAGGCTATGGACATGTTTTGAGACAGCAGGGGAGCGACTAACAATAAATGCATTATTGCAAGAACACGTCCCGTCCCTGTACCCACTATACATACACACATGTAGAGTTGGATCCAGATCTAGGCACATGTAAATAGGATAGAGGTCTCAGACTTCCTGCCTCCTTCTCCCCACATTGGCTCCTTGAAAAAACTATTCAGAGGGTTGGAGATCCCTGCTGAATGGGGTAGGTTTTGGTGCAGAGGTCTGAGGGAGAAAGGGGAAATCTCCAAAAACTGGGCTCTGTTCTCAGAAGGTGCCTCTGCCTGATTTTGTAGGATCCCTTTTCTTCACACCACAATCCCATTCAGCAGGGTCCCCTGACCCTCTGGGTAACATTTTCAGGCAGCCTGAGAGGCTGCCATGGGGAGGGAGGTGCAGGAAAGTCCATTTCTGCAAGCCCACTTGCACAATCCTAAATCTGGATCTAACCCACTGTCATTCCCTCTGCATCCCAATTCTCCAAGCAGAGAGAACTCCTTATAAGAGATCCTCGACCAATGCCAAATCCACAACAATATTAACGGATGTCAAGCTTTATGATCCAAACACACCACAAGATACCAACTAGGAACAGGATGTCAAGTGGTTATGCCTGGGGCAAGTGCTGGTGCAGCTGAAGCTTTTAGCAGCCCCCCTCCCCAATAAAATTGGTCTGCTGCTATCAGATTTAAGGGAATAGGCCTTAGAATAAGGAACAGGAAGTCCAACTGCCTGCCTGATGTTCTGGGAACCTCTTCAGAGATCTCTACTTTAGTGGCTCTTGTATGTGCATCAAGGAATGGGTTAGGGAACATGGAGTAGGGTAAAGGAGACCAAGGAGGCCTTGGCATGGAAGAAATTGGTTCCAGATAATTTCCCTTCTGTTTCACATTTTCATAGTAATTCTCCATATCCAATAAAACTTTCAGCACACACCAGGAAAAGCAGCCAGCCAGGCTGGCAGCAGATCCATTTCTATGGGAACAAAAACGTATCTCCTTCGGACAAGGAGGCTGCTTCAAAATAAGCAATGGCAAGCGAATCTTGATCTGTTCTATAGGAGCTGACAATATACTTGTAAAAAGGAGAATGATCTGGGTGGTGGGAAAACCAAAATGAAACTCCTCAGGCTCTCAAACTTAAAAGGGAAGAAGAAGTAACAAGCAGAACTTAACTGGGAGAACAAATTACAATCAGATGTATGATGGTGGGGAAATCTTCAGAGTTCAACAATACACATTTGAAGCCAAAACTGCTTTTCATTGGGGAAATGTGATTGTGCTTGAAAATCAGTCAGATGCTCAAGTTGTTTTGCTTTTGTAAAAATGAATCACCTTGCAGGAAACAGGTGTATACAGCTCTGTTTGGAACATCTGAAGAGATATCTTCAGTCCTAATTCGTGTTCCCCTGTTGAAGAATGGACTGATTCACAACTTGTTTGTTGCATTTGTGGTGCTGCTCTCTTTCTCCATTTGTGAATTAAGAGAACTGAAATGTTATTATTAGGAAGAATACTTATGATAGCACTAGTAGTAGGTGATTTCAAATTATGAGAATTAGCTTGAATTCTCCCACTCTCCCACTCACTGCCCAACATAATTCATGTCTGCTGTACTTAGCAATGTCGTTTGTATTTCTTGTAGGTTTGGCCATGGACCCAACTTTGGGCATGAAGGCCCAGGCAAAACTGGAAGACATGTTGGAGATGACTGCCCAGAGTCTGGTGCACATGGAAGTGACTGAGCACTACCAAGTCGTCAAAGAGCTGGGCAAGGGGAAATATGGGCAAGTGGTGCTGGTGACTCACAGGCAGAGAGGTCAGGATTAATTGCTTTATATGCTCCGGCAACTCCACTCCCAAGAAACTCTTTACAATGATTGGCCAAATAGGGGAAGAAGACTCCAATGGCCAGGTGAACTGCCTTGTGCCACTGTTGACCTTCAGGAAGGCAGTCACTGATTCATGTAACGACTGGGCATGGTGACCACTCCAAGGCTGAATCTACACATAGCAGTTATACCGTCATCATACCGTTATCATAACTATTGGCACACATGACACCACTGGGCGCCAATAGTTATGATAACAGTATGATGACGGTATAACTGCTATGTGTAGATTCAGCCCAAGTGACTGTGCAGGATTGCTCCCTACCTGTGGCCAGCCTATCACGAACAGAAGCAAATTAAGAGTTTTGAGCATCACTCTAGCAAGAAACTCTTGTGGTGTGCAAAACAGCTCATCATTGTCTGTGGAGGCATTCTATCTATCTATCTATCTATCTATCTATCTATCTATCTATCTATCTAATTTTTATACTGCCCAATAGCCAAAGCTCTCTGGGCAGTTCACAAAATTAAAACCACAAAAATACAACAGAAAATACAATATAAAATATAATCGATTAAAACTACAGAATAAAATACAACCAGAGTAAAAATGGCAGTGCAGCTATTCAGAGAGCAATAGTGGATTTAAGACAGCAGAGCTAAAAAAAAAACTGGAATGCTAAAAATGCATGGGAAAATAAAAAGGTCTTCCCCTGGCACCAGAAAGAGTACAATGTAGGCATCAGGCAAACCTCTCTAGGTACTATGTACTGTGTGAAGAAGTACTTCCTTTTATCTGTCCCAAATTCTCCCATCAATGAGCTTCATGGGATGACCCCCGGTTGTAGTATTATGAGAGAAAGAGAAACATGGCTCCCTATAATTTTGTACACCTCTATCCTGTCCCCCTTTACTCATCCTTTTTCCAAGCTAAACAAACCCAGCAGTTGTAACCTTCCTTCATAGGGGAGTTGCTCCAGTACCTTGATCATTTTAGTTGCCCTTTTCTACACACAATGAAGTTGCAATCAATGAAGGGATAACTAGGGGGATAGTATTTCAAACAATGACTCACATTTGTACATAACTACAGGTCATTAAAGCAAAATTAAGCTCTATGTTTAGAAATAACTAGCTAAGTCAAGTCATATTTGAAGACGGACAGAACTTCTGTCCGTTTCAAAATAATAAGCAGGAAGTAGTTAACTATGCTGACTTGGAGTATGCTTACTGCAATAAGCATCCTTCACAATTTTTTTTCCTGCAAAGGAATACAGAGATTCCTGCTGTGCATATCCCCTCCACTGCAATCTGCGTTAATTGCTCGTCCCAATCCAGAGATCCCTTTGTATTCACATACAAAGGGTTGGATCCAGAGCTGCACAGAGCAGAACTCAAGGAAGTAGATTATCCCCACAGCTGGAAGGAGGAGAGGCAATTTTCACCAATTCACACTCCTCCCTTCAGGTCCTAATGCCTCTGAAAATCTGCCTTGGATGGTTGGAGGACCCTCTAGAACAGTAACAGATGCATTCTGGGAGGAACTTCCAGGCAGAGAACCAAAGCAAACAGCAGTTTCACCACACATTCCATTCCCTTTTTCAGGTGGCCTTCAGAGGTTTCGTTGAAGGCCATAAAGTTAACAAAAAGGCAATTGACTAAGAAACAATCTTAGTCCTTACAATCTGCCTTGCACTCAGGACCACAGAAACTTATGAGCCCCAGAGCACGCATGATTAAACCTGACCCTCTCCAATTTTGAAATTCATAACTAACTCTTGAAAATATTATTTCCATTTTATACAAGGAGAGCAAAAGCTGAGGGAGAGTAATTGTGCAAATTTGTACAATGGGTCCATGGAACAGGTGGAGCACGCGTTAGGTTTTGCACATCCAAAACCCAACTCTAGCTACTGGATTCCATTGTACATTTGGAAGGCATGAATGTCTCTCTTTTCGCGCGCGCGCGCACACACACACACGCAACCAATTTTGCTAGCATAGGGTGAAATCCAATGACATTTTTCATTTGAGGTGGGAAGCAATCCCCTCTGATCAAAATCTGCTTTGGAGGGTTGGGGGATCCTCCTGAGCTACTTGGAGGGGGGGTGCTAGGGGGCTGCAGGCAGGAGGAGAGGGGGAGAAAGTCCCACTGTGCGAGCGGACCTCTGCTTGTGTGACTTTGGATTCCACCCATAGATACATTTACACCTGCTACTGCAAAGGAAGGATTGTTCAAGTATGTGAAGGGGAACTTCTTCACCCCTCTGATGCAAATGTGGTTTATCACAACCTTAAACACTCCCAGCCACTGCAAATCCCTGTCCTCTAATGTGATGTTAGCTCAAATTTGCAAAGGGGGAACTCTCTCATATTTAAATGATTTCACATGCATGGAATCAAATGTGAACCTGAACCAAAAAACAGAACCAACCTTTATTTTTTCCTGAACAGGAACAGAACCTGAACCATTATCTGAAAGTCTGTGTTGAACCTGAACTATAATTGAAGTAAGGGAAAAAAACAGGTTCAGAATAAGGGCTCAACCAAACAACAGAATACTTGATGTGGTACACTCACTGAATCCTCCAGTACTAGAACCAGAATGAGCATACCAATATCTGGGAGGATTTACGCATGTTGAGTTTGTAGAGGCTTCTGTACTTGGACCTCTTCAAGGGCTGCTCTTTGTGAAGCATTAGGCAGGAGTGGACTGGAGACCCGCTTTCCTTTGTGACAGGAGTTGGGTCAATATACAAACTACAACACGGAAGGGATGAACATACAACACACATGTGAGGTAATACAGCAGTATAAGGCAGGTGACATACAACATATTTGGTGTCTATCAAATGGTCTTTACATATACAATACAATGAGAACATATATGTAAATGTGAAACGAAGTAGGAACATGTGTGAAATAGTGATTCATCTGTGAATCTAGAATTGGGCCAGGAAAACAAGAAATAACAAGATTGCAGAAAGTCAGGACAAGCAGAGAGAAAGAACAAACAGGGCCCATTCATATGAACAGGTGTGAACTCAAATCTGTTTGTTTGTTTGATGCATGCTTCCTAGTACTTATTGCTGCTGACACTTCATTGCAACAAGTTTTAGATCTATTAGTTTGTTCCATCCCTCTGTGCAAGTGATCATTATAAACAATATGCTTTATGTTTACATTTTCTCATGTGACCTGCAAACGAACCGTTTGGTTATATGTGCCGAACAGGTTACTGAACGTTTATTGGCCTGAACTGGAATCAAACTGGAACAACTTGAGTTGCAGTTGAACCCGAACTGGAATAGAACAAAATAAATAAAATTAATAGTTATCTCCCATTTAATGGTTTGGCTCACCTGTATGGAGTGCAATATACTATCATGAAAGAGGCTTTATGTTATATGTTTTGACTGTTAGATACAATTTCCCCCTCATTTTTAGAGGGTTTTTTTTTAAGTAATCGAGGGTCTTAGACCGCATGTATACCAGATTCCTATCTGTTGTCAGTGGTGCATCTAGGAAATTTTAGACCCTGGATTTAACATAACTCCCTGCACCCCTTTAGATGGCCATGTGTATTACTTGAGTTGTGAAGCACATGACTCACATTTCTCTTCTCCCTGCCCCTGCCAATCCATGCTTTACATCTGCTTCAACATTCCTGAATGACAACAGCAAAACTGTTTGCCAACCCTGCTGTGTTTTTTTAAGAATACTCTGAGCATGTGCAGTTTTGCATTTTAAACTTGCTGAAATCATAGCTCCACCATTACTACAGGAATAAAATGGGGCTTTCTTCTGCTGCCCTGCTGCCCTCATTACCTGCTATTCTCTGGGTGATCATTTGAGGGGCCCCTAGGCTGCAGGGCTCTGAGCTTTGGCCCCAAGGACCAGGCCTAGCTGTATCACCATCTGTTGTGGAAGCGCAAATATTGATATTATAAAATATTTATACCTCGGTGTCTCACCCACTCCCTCAACCTCTCTCAGGGACCCCCATGGCTCTCAAGCTGCTGCCAAAGGCTAGCACCAAGCTGCAAAATTTCTTGTATGAATACTGCGTGGCGCTCTCCCTCTCTGCACACCCTGCCATCATTGGCATGTTTGGCATTGCCATAGAGTCCAGCCAGCACTATGGCTTTCTTTATGAGGCAGCCCTTCACAGAGACCTCATCTCCATTATCAAGCCCAAGGTAAGGCATACAAAGGCATTCTATGCCAAGGCTTCTTCCTACCTAACTGTGAGCAGGGGAAAGAACTAGCATGGACAGAATGTGACATCACCATTTTGCCAAGGAAAGGACTCCCTACTTGGACTGTTTCCAGTGCCCATGTCCTCTGTTTCCCTCCTGAACAAATTAAACTCTGCCAACACATATTCAGGTTTTTTTTCTGAAATCATGAGGACTAGAAATGGCCATTCATTAAACAAAGTAAAAGCAGGATCCTTAACAAACCACGGGTTAAACAAAAGCAGGAAAGCAGGGTGTTTTGAAGCTTGCAACTAGATATGTTCTTTACCTATTTTAACATGGGCTGATCAGGGTGCTTCTGGGTGAAGGGCTCCTAGCACTAACCCTCAAGAAGCCATGAATTTTCCATAGTAATGAAAGAGATGGAAGTTGCATGGAGAAAAAATGGGAGGGCTACGTGTGAAAGATGTCATTACCTGGAACACACACACACACCCAATCTGTGAATGAGGCAGGGTGAAGGCGCCATAAAAGCCTCCCCTGGAAGCACCCCTGGTAGCATCATACAGAGACAGAAGGCATGATCAATTTAAATGTCTATTGAGATGGGTTCCTTTGTTCAAGGGCAGAAAAGGGCTTGTGTTTCTATGAGGGTACCTAAAAGGTGATAGGCAAATGAAGAGAACACCTGACGCTGTAAAAACACATGCTCCTCTCTTACCTGACCAGGCTGGCATCCCTGAGCCGGCAGCCAAGCTGTGTGCCAAACAGCTGGTGAGTGCGCTGGACTTCATCCACAGCCGGGGCCTTGTGTATCGAGATGTCAAGCCTGAGAATATCCTGCTTTTCGACCGCCATTGCCACTGCATCAAACTGACAGATTTTGGCTTGACGCGACCCCAGGGCACCATGCTGCGTCTCGTGACTGGCATCATCCCTTACACTGCACCTGAGCTGAGCCGTGGCACCGGTGAAACCCCAGGCCTGCCCATTGATGCGAGCTTGGATGCCTGGGCCCTTGGTGTGTTGATCTTCTGCCTGCTCACCGGCTACTTCCCTTGGGAGAAAACACTGCCTGAGGATTCCTTTTTCGATGACTATGTGATATGGCAAGAGTCAGGCTTGGAGGAAGATCTGCCATTTCACTGGCGTCCACTGTCACATGATGCCATCACCATGTTACAGAGCCTCCTGGCTCTGGAGCCCACAAAGCGTGGCCCCATCCGCCGGGTACTCAGCTACCTTGACCGGCCGTGGCGAGCAGAGGTGGCTGCCAAAGCCCCCTAGTGACAACACAATAGAGCTGAAACGAATGTGATGGAATAGCTGGTGGGGGGTGGGGATAGGGAGAGGAGAAAACCGCTAAGCAAATTTTATGCAAAGTTGCTTGCACAAATTCAAATTTCTGTGCTCATTTTAATCATTTTACATTCCCCAATATACATACTGTTGGACACTTAGATTTTAGATAGAGAAAAGGGGTATAAAATAGTGAATCTGGCAAGCTAACACTTCTTTTTTAATTAACAAGACATAATATTTCCTTTTTTACACTGTCTCTCAAAAACCAAATTTTAAAATCTTTAACCTGGAAATTTGGGACTCACATTTTGAAAATATGTGAGATTTTGAATTTTTGCAAATGTTTCGGTTCTACAGGATAGGGCCATGGTTTCTTAGGCCTGCTAAAGTGATCCCAATCCTTATACTGTACAGCCTCTGTTTACCAGCCATAAAGGCCTGATAGGGGAGAACCCAGCTGCTGAATCGCGTGGAAAAATGCATAGGCAATTGTCTTATGGCATTTACTTGCCCAAAGAACTAATTCCAAACATTACATGGATAGATTGTCTTGAGGTGGGTTTTTTTTTTTTTAAGGAAAAACAATATAACACTGAACTTCCAGGTGTTTCTCTGAAATTATTTGATTTAAAAAAAAAAAAAGCTTTGAGATGTCAAACGTTGAGAGCTCTATCATACATATAACTTAACCATGTTTATGTGGTCTGATGATCTCCATCTGGCCCAGATCTATTTCCTCTCATTATCCATGACCTGAAATAAGTCAGAAAGAAGTATCTCCCTACTTGGTATAGTGTAGAGGCTAAGGTTATGGGCTTTGAGCCAGTTTCACCTGATCAACTGGGTATCCTAGGAAAGCTCCTAGTTTCTCAGCCTCTACCCTGCCTGCCATCCCTTCCCATCAGCAATATAGGATTATAATACTAGGCCACCTTATAGGGCTGTTGTAGGGATTTTTGTTGAGATACCAGGTTGGATCCAGCCTAACTTAGGTCCCATTGAAATGAATGTGAGAAGTTAGTTATGGTTTGCTGCTGCAATTCCTTATTCCCTTGTGCACATTAACTCACTTCTGTGCATATGTAATGCCAAATGCACGACTGAAGGGACCTTTAACAGAGCTGTGGTGTGTACTCAACAGACCTATGCACTGTGCTTCAACAAAGTAGGCAATAGCTACTTTTAAAGTGGAGGGGAAATTAGCTCAAACAGCTATTAAAGTACACAATGGCAGATTTTTTCCACAATTTGATCCTTCACACACACACACACACACACACACACACACGTACGTTACAAAAGAGGAAAACAGCTTGGTTAGTATACTAATCTCCTAGTGAATGGACTAGTATATTAATTCTGATAGGTCTAACACAGAGATAGAAAACTACAGAGATTGGGGAAATCAGTGTTTGCCAAATAAGGAGTGACAGGATTCAGTATGGAAAAGGCAAGGCAGGGGATTGGGAGGCTATATGTCTGGAGAAAGCTTGGGTGGTGTTGACAATGGTAGACTGCAGGGGCAGACATGGATAGATTTATAGGAGGAAAGGAAGAGAAATAGAACATAACTGTTTATAATATTCTGGCTTCAAAGTAAGGATAGCCCAAAGGATGTCACTTCCAGGGTTGGCTACAAAAAGTTGTGAAAATGCTAGGAAGGAAGTAGGGAGCTCATAGGTTATGCTGCATTATGTATGGAACCCAGCTTTGGACTCAATTGGGGCCTTACCAGGGGCTAAAGCTTTTTCTCTGGGTATACAAGGAAAATGGATCTCTCTAGGCCAGGGGTGGGCTGCATTGCCACCTCAGACCCTACCAGGGGCTGCACCCCTGTCCTTGCAGTTGCGCTGCTGAATTTGTCACTGAAATTTGGTGTGCAGTGGCAAAATAATGGTGCTTTGCTTCAAAACAAGGCATGGGGATGGCACACACCTTATTTTGAAGCAATATTGCCACTTTTTTTGGCCACCACTGCTGTGAATTCATGGGGGGGGGGGCGCACACACAAAAATGCCAGAGCAGCTGCATGCAACCTATGCGGTGCATATTACCCACCCCTATTCTAGGCAAATGAGGCAACAAAGTTGTTCAAGAAAAGAACAGGGGACTCATTATTAGGATAGGATCACAAAGAACAAACAACAAACAAACCCCAGGTTAAGCCCAGAGCAAAACCCCACAAACATGAGCAAGAAGAAAACAAAAAGAGAGAACAAGCAAAAAGAAAGAAGAACTGGGATGCTTCCAGAAGGAGGACTTCTAGCGAGAAGGCAGTCAGAAGGCATTGTGCAGCACTTCTGTCTTCCCTTCCTTAACAGATTTTCCACAATAAGAGAAAAGATGGAAGAAGTAGTGAGAAAATATGGGAGGTCCATAGGATGGAAGACAACCATGTCTAGACCCCCTTAAAATTCCATGAATGACGCAGCCCAGGGGTGCAATAAAGGCCTCGTATGGAAGCACCCCCCCCCCAAACTCCAGAGCAGTTATAGGTTTCAGAACAAAGAGTACGAAGGAGTCAGTGGCTCTGAGGCTGGACTCTGGATAGGGCAGACCAAAGGGAATAATAGTTTGCCTCAGGGAAATTAAATCTCAGGGAGGTTCCTTGCTATCTGATTGAGTTAAAACTAGCTGGCTGTACATTGTAAGAGCTGTACAGTGGAAGATAAATAGCTACCAGTATACAAAACTGAAGATATCACAAGAGTTGCCCAATTGGTATCTAAATTGTTCACCTGCCTAGAGGTGGGACTGCTTCAGGATTGGGCCATCTTTCCTGCCAATTCCTCTGGATTGGCCAAGGTAAAGTTACCCTCATGAATTAGCTGGTTGGGCATTGACTTGGCAATGAGGTAGGCATTTGCATGTTTCTGTAGTTACATGGAAGCAACTGCCTCTGATTTAAACAATGGAGGAAGGACATATGCAGGTATGCTAGCCCCGCTGCAACCATCCAGGAGATTTTTGTAATTCCTGGAAGCTACTAATGCCTGCAACGCTGCCGCTTCTTCGGGAACAAAATGGATTCTTGAGCCAAGGTGCCAGGGAAATGCCAATGAAGACACAAAGCACACCGGCACGGGACAGAGAACCAGTACATCTCTGAAATAGGTTTAACTTCAGCCCTATTTAATTTCAGTGGGACCTAAGTGCAGCTAACCTAGTTTGGATCCAATCCAATGTAGGCAGAGTGCTTTGAGCATATGAAATTTGCTTTATAAATTCTAACCGGGATGAGCCAGTTCCCTGACCGCCTTGTCTCATTCCCCTGCCATGCACACCACTCCACTCATGGGAATCCCTTGCTGCTGACTCCTTCCATCAGAAGGCCCTTCCGAGAGTAGAAAGCTGTGGTAGCAAATGGCCTGGACTGAGCCTCAGGGCACAATCCTATGGGGATAGTCGGTCGCCTCCAAACTTGGAGGCGGCCGACTATCCAATGCAGGGCAGGCGGAGCACAGAGGGAATCCTCTCTTCCATGCTCTGGCTACCCTGCATTTGTGGCTAGATGGCCAATTTTGGCTGTCTAGCTGGGGCGCATCAGAGCAGTGGGGGGAGGGGGAGGCCAGACGGTGCATAGAAAGCATTGCACTGGCACTTCTGCGGTCTCCTCCCCGCCCCCAGGAATGCCCCCTTTTTACTCACTCCACACTGAGCTTACAAGCATGGAGATGGGGACAAATCGTGCCACCTATGAGGTAGTGGGGGAGGGGGAGGGGTTCCCAGAAACCAAAAAATCCTATGGTTGTCTAGACATTGTCTAGCAGCCATAAGGTTGCTCCCGCATTATCTTTGTAACAATTGCATCCTTTCTCAACTAGTGCAAATCCTGTGTCGCCATGGGGGCTAGTAGTCTAATGATTGAATAAAATTATGTTTCCCTGTTTCCCTTGTGACTGGAACAACTTTACACTTTTAAAATAAATGTACTACAAATAAACAGAAAAAGGTGGAATTTTTTTTTAAAAAGTTTACCATTTCTGGAAGTTTGAGGTCGAAAGCAAGTGAAGTAAGATTTTTCTCTGTCTTCTCCCTCTGGTGTCATTTCAGCTCTTCCTCCTCAGCTTCTCTTCCTCCTACTCTAATAATCACTGACTGACTTCTTCAGGCCCTTTCCCAACATTCTGTGCCTGTCCTTTCATTGGCCCAGCACTCTAAGATTTCACAGGAGTAAGCATTATTACATGTGCATACACACACTGTGTAACGTTACATTACATGCACAGTGTGGGACATGTGACTTTTGCCTCACCTGCCTTTTGCCTCACACGTCTTCCTTTTCCTTCCCTGAGCTGTCCAAAGCTTGAGCGTTGAACTTTTTCAAAGTTTCAGGTTTTTTTGCATGTCTCCACTGCTCAAGCTTCAGCTTAAAAAAATGAGCAAAATTGGTCTGGTAGATCTCTAGTAATAAGCCTTGTTGTTCTTCAGTCGTTCAGTCGTGTCCAACTCTTCGTGACCCCATGGACCATAGCACGCCAGGCCTTCCTGTCCTGTGCTAATAAGCCTTATTACTAAGAGCCTTATGACTAATATGCCTTATTACTTATATATATTCTTATATAAGATGGTGACAGAAGACCTAGTTCTCAAATTAGCACTACACACTTTGAAACCTATTATTATATTTTGAATGATCCCTCGCGCACGCGCGCGCACACACACACACACACACACACTACCAACTCAACTGTCATAGGCAGTGATCTGAAATTTACCATTTCTTCTGAGGAATCTGCTTTTCTAGAACACAGCATTTCTCTGATCTCACTAAGTGATTTGTCCAAGAGAAATAAATGCTCATCATGCCAAAATGATTAATTAAGAGAGATGTGGCAATATTGTAATTCTCTCTAGGGTTGCCAGGTTTCAGGGGCTGACCTGAATTTTCAAATCTCCTTTTCAAGGACTCTGGGGAAGGAGGGAGTAAAATCTCAGCATAAAGGGCTGAAATCCAGGGGGCAGGCTATTTTCTGCTCAGACTGAGAGTTTGCACCGTTCCCTCCAAATGCATTCACATTCAAGTCCATCAGCTACTTCCCTGAAGCAAGTGTCATCCTCTACCACCACTAGGTAATGCTGAACTTCACCAGGCTTCACCCCATGATCTGCCAGTCACTATCTTTTAGCTCCCAAACTCTACTCCTGGAGTCCCTAGGGTCTCAGGACAGGAGACCTGGTAACCCTTAACAGTATCACATCAAGGCTTAGCATGAGAAGGGGCCTTACACTGTTTATGCACTGAACTATATTTATTTATTTATTTATTTATTTACTTACTTACTTACTTACTTACTTACTGCATTTATATCCCACCTTTTTTCCTCTTGCAAGGAACCCAAGGAGGCTTACATTATCTTCCTCCTCTCCATTTTACCCTCACAACAACAACCCTGTGAGATTGGTTGGGCGGAGAGTCTGTGACTGGCCCAAAGTCACCCAGTGAGCTTCCATGGCCAAGTGGGGACTAGTACCCCCAGTCCAACACTCTCACCACTACACCACACTGGCTCTAACTATGTGTATAATGTAGAATGTCCTTAATATGAAATGTGGGGCAAATAGAAAAAATGAAAAAGGGTCTAGGAGCAAAAGCCATTAAACACAATTAAGATATTGGCTAAACTGTCCCTCTGCCCTCGCCCAGATCTGTTAGAAGTTTTAAAAAAATGTTTTCCAGTATCTCCTCAGCTCTTAGTGACTTGTGCAGCCTGCACCTAAGGCACTTTTCCATCTTGATTAGTGCCTTATGTATC
The DNA here is from genome assembly GCF_057233095.1 of Heloderma suspectum. Classification (NCBI taxonomy): domain Eukaryota; kingdom Metazoa; phylum Chordata; class Lepidosauria; order Squamata; family Helodermatidae; genus Heloderma; species Heloderma suspectum. Next base: position 85,200,404 of record NC_139463.1, on the reverse strand, counting down.
TCACACTCCAGTTAGTACCTCATAAAAGAGGTACTAACTTTATAAAGATGTCCCTCACTGTTGTGAATGATCTTTGGGCAAAGGCTTTGCAGTTCCTTTCCTTCTTGCTATTGTCCCATGTTTCTGCCTCTAGTTTTACAAAGGGTTCTCTTCCCTGCCCCTCTCTGAGATTTAAAACAGATTGTGACCATATCTACCTGTTGCTCAGGCAAGTATTTTCATTGTTTTCATCACCACACATGCCAACTATGTGCAACATTAAAAAGACATCTTCCCTGGCTATTTTACAGCCCTGGAAAGATGTGTTTTCCCACCATGTTTTCAAGCAGGGGTGAGGAAACCTTTTCACTCGAGAGCTGCATTCCCTTGTGGCTAACTTTCTGAGGTCTGCCCGAGGGGGGCAAAGCCAATGGAAAGGGTGGCCATGGCCAAAGCAAAGTGGGTGTGGCCACCCTAATCGACCTTTGCATCCACACACCCATCCACGTACACCCACTTACACACATCCATATATAACACATGCACAGAGACACACATATCCATTCTAATGCACCAACTTCTATGCTTTACCTCCCCTCACAGGTTAAAAAAGGTCTTCCATTGACACTAATAGAAAGCATTTTCAGACCTAATTGCATGCAGCAGATGATGGGGGGGGTACAGCTGAGGAGGAGAGGGTTAACCACCCCCTCCCTATGCACTGCACACTCCCCCCCACCCCGTAACTGGGCTACAAAAAGTTTCCCATATGTGGCAATGAAAGGCTTAATTGCTGGCTTTGAGGAAAGGGCTGTGAGATGGACTAGGACAGTTCAAATTCTGGTCTAGTCTGCAAACATCAGCCCCACCTAGCTTTTATGCATTTTTTCTCTCATTCATATCTTGGCCATTTTGCTTGGTGCCCATACCATCTCAAAGACCATAACAATCAGGGAGATTTATTCTACATGGACAAAGGTTGGTCATTGCCAGTCCGGGGGGGGGGTGTCCACGGGGGGGAGGTGATCCATTCCTCCCCCCGGAATCCTCTTTGGACGGCTCCGCTCCGCGGTGATTCCGCAGAGCCACCGGCCAGCTCCGAAGTGCCAGCAATATGGCCGCCATGCCGTATCGCTGGCTGAAGGGGACTACTGACTGCAGATGTAAATGGCTTCCTGGACACTGTTTGCGGCCGTAAAGGCCTTAGTTTAAGGTAATTTCACTAGTGGGAGTAATTAGCCTCAGTGATTATGCACTTCTCTGATGCCTGTATTACTTCTTTTTCCCAATGTTGTGTTAAATCACTTCCCCGATGTTGTGTTAAAATCACTTCCCTGATGTTGTGTAAAGTTGCTTCCCTGATAAATAACAGCTTTATCAGAGTGGCACTCTCGTGACGTCTCAGGATCATGGGAGCCTGTCATGGTGAGCAGGGAGAAAGTGCCCATAGGAGGACAAAGGGTGTGTGTGGAAACTATAACTCCACAACAGTTTGCTGGAATGGGGTGAAATGGGGGGGGGGCTGTTCTCAGGGGGAGCCTTCAGATGCTGCACTTGAGAACTGGGGATTTTGGCTTCTTCAGGGAAATCTGTGCACTTTGGGAAAAATAGGATGGGAGCAATAACTCCGTGACAGTTTGCTGGAATGGGGCAAAATTGGGGTGCTGGAATGCTCTCATAGGGAGCCTTCAGATGCTGTACTGGATAATTGGGTTGGTTATAGAGAATTGTGAATTAGTTACTCTCCATTCATAATAATGTAGCAGCAGTGGGGAGCCTGGACATGGGCCGGGAAACAAGCCTCTCTCAAGGGCTGAGCAGGCCCTGCCCGGTTGATAATGTTCAGTTCTACCCTCCCGACCCAACCCGGAAGTATGGTCCTTCCAAGCGCTGTCTGACCCATGAAAAATGGATTTTAAAGGTACAGTACACTCGGTTTTCTTCTTTCGTGTGTCCCTGACAGACCAAAGCCAATACCATGAAAATCCGGGTAGTATTCCAACTAGGGATGGATGGACTCGTTTCCGTCTGGGACGCAGGGAAGCTTGATGGGCTGCTCCGCCCCCGTTCTCACAGCCCAGACCCGCTCGGCAAGCCTCCCTGCTTGCCCCACCCACCTGCCCTTTCTCTCCATGCCAAGGACTCCAGCAGTAAACCCCTTGTGCTTTATGTGCACAAGGGCTTGACTGCTAGAGTCCTCAGCGTGGCACACCACCCAAGCACTCTAGCCCTGTCCTCCTCCTGAGAAGGACAGGGCTAAAGTGCTTGGGTGCTGCTGAGGCCCCTCCTGCCCACGCTGGTTGTCAAGGGCTTCCTTGGCAGCTGATGGAAGCAGGACAGGTCCGCAGCGCTGCTCCCAGCTGCTCGCCAAGCTCTGGGGCGCTTGGTGGCCGATCCAGTCAGCGCCTCACGGCTTGGTGAGCGGGGTCTGGGAGGCCAAACAGGGGTAAGTCCGTCAGACTCCACCAGCTCCTCGGACTCCCATGCCATCCCTACCTCCAATGTGCTTCTCATTCCGTTGTCGTGACGATCCCCCCAGGTTGTATAATCATGAGAGCTAGGAACATGAAAAGTCTGATGCTCAAGATTACTCTGCAGATCCCTGGAAATGTGGCCTGATAGAAAATTTTACACAAATTCACAAGTATTGGGAGTTGAAAATTAAACTGTTGATTACAAAAATGGATTTTGAGGGATGCTTAAAAAAAAATATTCAAAGTCTTTGTGAAAAAATCTAGGACAATATTGTTAATAATATGGATATGGCAAACTCAATACCTTCTCCCTTTCCCCCTTGCCTAAACCCACTGATTCAACAATATCCCAAAATGTAATATATATAGTTTAATCCAGTTAGATTATACATCTAAATTTTGGTAATCTAATTTAATTAAATGATCAATATCAGCTTGAGAATTTTCTTCTCTTTCAGTGCCGCATGGAAACCCCCTGCTTAGAATTATTCTTTCTTTTTTTTAGAGGCAAAGTGGACATTAAGACATCTGGCTCCCTCCACAGGTGCTGCTGTGATCAGGAACGCATCCATCCGTCACTGTGTGGTTTCCACGTTCCTCAGGGAAGGGACTGCTCAGCACTGACAATTGGATTGCTTAAGTCAATTTAGTAAGGCCTAATGAAATCCATTCACGAAAGAAGGGGAGCGGGAGAAGAGAGCATTGGTGGGGTGGATATCAGGGGTCTGGAAATGGATCTTTTCACCCCTGTCACCCTGGGGTTGTAGCAGCTGCTGTGGCTGCAAAGCAGAAAAGAGGTGTTTGTAAATACGCCGGTCTGTTCGCAGCCTTGCCGCCTGCAGGGTGGGAGGCCACTGGCCTTGTGCCTGGATCCGTGAAAGGGCAACACTTCGGCTAATGCAGCGGGGCGGATCTAGTAACGTCCCCAAAGAGGCATCGAGTGGCTGTTAAGGGGGAGGGAAGGGTCAAGAATCTGTTCCTCTTGAGGACGGAATAAAGAGATAACAAGGAGGGCCAAGCAGAAAGAAAGTGGGAACATAAGCCAGGGTGGAAACACACTTCTTTTTATTTCCATATGCGCGCCGTTGTTCAACTCTATAGTTTCCAAAGTAGCATACCACAAAAGTAAAACAAGAAAAAAGAATTCTAAGTGTACAGTTTTAGCACACTCCACCAGAGTTATTACAGGTAAAGAAGTTAGGAAGAGGAAGTTCTGATAAATCTAAGTATCCAAGTGAGGCTGACATTTGGTTTCAGTTCTTTAATTTTAGCTCCTGGTTCCCTATGTGGTCCAAACGTCCATGGCTGCCTTCTACAACACATTCATTACAATTGCATGATGGTTTTGAAAATGGAAATGAATGGGCTTCCAGAACGCTGTTCCATCCCACATCCTGTAGCCATCAGTTGTAGGATCAGAGTGTATGATGCCATGCAGTCTGAAGGAAAATCCTGTCTTGAGTCTACAAAATAGAGTTACCTACTTTTTCAAGGTAAAGCATTGTCTTGTTCCTTGGAACCACAGAACGGTTCAAATGCAATTGTAAATACACCTTCCTGTGTGGCCATTAATTGATTCATAAAACAAAAGAGAAAAAGTTCTCAGGTTCCTGATTTTTTTTTAAAAAAATTCTACTCAACTTGTTTCAGAAAGAAATTTCCTTCCTCAGAGGTTGCAATTAAAATTCCACCATAAAACATTGTTAACATTTTATAATACTCCTAAAAGACTAACCATATATGAAAAGTTGCATTAATTAATGTTGTCCACTGAATCCACAGTTTGTAACATTTATATATAAAGCAACCAAGCATTGAACTAAGGGTGTTGTGAAAATGAACTTCTTGTTTTTGTTTAGAATAGTATTGTTGTTGTTGTTAGTAATAATAATTGCTAGTATTATTATTGACACTGTTAGTATGCTCAGATATTGTCTTTTTTTCTAATGGAGTCCATTTACCCCTTTCAAGCTTCTAGCTGAAAACAGGGTGGCCAGATGTAAAAGAGGACAGGACTCCTGCAGCTTTAACAGCTGTACAGAAGAGGGGATTCCAGCAGTTGTAGCTCGCATGACAACAACACACTTGCTGAAATGCCCTCTCTCACACAACTGTTAAAGGTGGGGAGCAGTTCTTTTGTATCTCGTCTTGTAGCTGCAAGACAAAATGGGCTATGGGTCAGGCACTCCTACACTACGAATATATATATATGTGTCCTCACACTGAAAAACCCTAGGAATGATATTTCTGAAAGGAAGCGGAGACATCTGTGACAGAACTCCCCAACCCCTTTCATAACTCTAGTTTCTGTGGTTTCCCAAAGAAAATCATGGATGTTAAACTGGTTAGGAAGCCCAATCCTATGCATGATTACTGCATTCAATAGGGGCTATTTCTAGGTAAGCATTTGTAATGTGGGCCCCTCTCCCCATTGATGTTAAGGAGCCGCATGCTTTCTGCATTGTGTTTATGCTATTATGGTCTAAGAGAGTTGAAGCATAACTGGAGTCTACATGTTATCTGTTCATCTACAGAAGGTTCTGTGAGGGGTGGGAAGGGAAAGGACCAAATCTAGCAAGAGCTACAGGAATGGGCAACTGAGCCTTCTCATGTGTATATATAAAATGTCTACCGATGTTTAGGAAACCTCTTAGTCCTTTGTCCTGTCTCACCTCCCTATCCTCCTGCAATTGATCCTGTCTAGATCAACACGGAACAGGACTCAGTAAAAAAGAAAAGAAAAAAAAAGACTAGAGTGTTGTTCTGTGAGCTGAGAATTCCTCAGTTCAAATCTCACCTCAGCCATGTGAACAACAGCCCTAGGTGGCAATGAGCAAGCAAATGTCTCTCTGTCTCCAATCTGCAATATGGGGTTTAATGATATTGGTCCACTTTATAGGGCTGTTGTAAGGGTTACTCAGATACTATATGGAAAGTGCTTTGAACACACTGGGTAAGTGCTATAGAAATGCAAATCTTTCTTATCTGCAGGAATGTCCCCCACCATTAGGTAACACAGTCAGTCCTTACATTAGCACAGTCAGGGTTAGAGTGCAAAGCTTCCAGGCAGATTCCTAGCCTCACTTTTTAAGAATGCAACATTTGCTCATGTGCTGGCACCATTAGCCAGCCATACAGGGTCTTGCTATACAGAAACTCCAACTTCAGATTACTTGTTTGGCACTGATGGGCTTGCCAGGAAATGCATCAGCAGCCACAGCTCATTTACATGTTCTCATTGCACATAGTTAGCATTATTTCCATGAATGCAATAGATCCTAGGGGTGGTGGACAACTCCTGTTTCACTGCGTGGAGGCTTCCAGCCAGCTGGGACAGTCAAGACCCTCGATCCCACGCCCTGAAATTCAGAGATCTAACCTGGATGTCTAAAGTTTAGGGGTGTGCTGCTACAACTTGTACATCCAATCAATATGCAAAATTCTATCTGATTGCCACCCATTGTCTCTTTAGCCTCAGTTTTACAGATGGACCATATCTGCTTATTTCCTTCATACCAACAGAAACAGCAGAATCCAATATATTTAGGGTGGCCATGTATGAATTGCCCCCAAAGAGGAAATACATCCCCCAAAAAGAGGACAAAAGAGGATGGTGATTTGCATAAGATTTCCATATGCTAACTTATATGTCAAGATGCAAATTTAAAAATAATAATTACAATTTGAATAGAAATACAGTACATCTCACTGTAATGTGGAATACTGTGACCAGGTGACCTGTGTGCCTACCTGTTCAGTCTGCTGTTCACATGCTAACTGTTGATGGGCAACAGTTCTTAGAGGCCTTTATCTTTAAATTGAATTTGGACTGGACAGCCCTTTGTTTAAAGGGCCATCCTAGGTCTACTTTAGGGTTTTCTTCAAGTCTTTGGCTATTCGCTTATGACTTGCCTCCGCAACACATCTTTCCACATTTTATTGCATTTCCCTCAGCCATCCACACTCAGGCCTGATCTACACATTCAGTGAAATGAGGAGGCAGTATGTGGACAGTACCACTCCAGACTGTTAGTAGGAGGTGCCATTTTTTTGTTACCTTACATGTAACCCCCCCCCCCGAAACCCTCCCTGCAACTAAAAAATAAAACTAGCATGTCAGGAAGAAAAGAGACCTGCTTCTTCTGTGCTAATTTTCTACTTTCATGGAGCAGGGCTGGCCCAAGACATTTTGCTGCCTGAAGTAGAGGCTAGAGCAGTAAATGGTGACCCCCTCCCTATGTTGAGGGGCATAGTACCTCAAGGCTGGCCAGCAACACCTGAGGTAGAAACTTTCATTATCAACTCTCCCCTTTCAGTAAAAATACTATAATAATGAGTAACAATTTGTTGTCCTTTCATGACACCCAGAATCAGCAGTCTGAGGCAGCTGATACAGAGAAGCATTCAGGAATGGCATCCTCCAGTCTATTCTGCCACTTCTTTTAGTTGCATGTTTATTTTTTTTATTTTATTTTACTTTATTACATTTGTATCGAACCTTTCTTCCATTATGGAACTCAAGGTGGCTACATGAGGTTCCCAGTGGTTTCCTTTCCAAGCACTGAGACCAGACCCAGACCTGCTTAGCTTCAGGAAGGTGACCGCCTCATGTGCCTTCAGACCATCCCCTTGGATGTAGGCTTCTCTGCCTTCTTCTGACTGAGAACTTTAGGCTAGTGTTGTGCCAAAAAAAAATTCCCACATTTTTTCGACCATTCGCATTCAATTTGACAGAAGATAAATTGCTTTCAAAAAGAAATTCAATGGTGAAGAAATTTCGGAGAAATTCGCATGGGTTGGGTTTCGGTTTCATGGGCTTACCTTACTTAGGAGGTGGTGAGGAGTGAGCACAAGTGTCCTGTTATTCATTGTAAAAACATCTCTTTGGCAGCCTGTAGTCTCTTCAGTTTCCTACATTTTAACTAAAGCCCAGTTTAAGGCATCATGAGGTAATTCCTCCCAGAGGGCTTTTTCAGATCAGGATGTGCAGGCAGCCTGGGAGGCTAGCTGTGATTAGGTAAGCTCAAAACACCACCGAAATAAATTATAAAACATTCTGATTGAGGCAGAACATGGAAGCCCCTTCCATGGGGGAAGAAAAGTTTCAGGAAATTGGAGGACAGATTTTGCCAGAGCACTAACTCCATCTCATCCCTGGTGCTAGGGACAACACTCCCCCCCACACACCTGCATTGTGGTGGATGCAAATTGGGGACTGGCCTGCCAAGACAGTTGAGGCTGTTGCAGTATGAAAACTCCCAAAAGCCTTACCAAAAGAAGAAAGAAGCCGTGCTACAAGCCTGCCAGTGGAGAGCCCTACCTGTGAGAAACTGTTGAGTGTTTCTCCTCTCCCTGGAGAAATTCGGTGAATTGTCTCCCAAATCTCTCTGCCTACAAGTAAGGTGGAGAATTTTGAGAGGACATTTGCGCACAGCTCTAGTTTAGCCTACTGAGACGTTTAGACTATGTCCCTTCTTCTTACTAAGCTTCCCCAGCCCTCAGTGTGTCTGGTTACATAGCACCTCTGCTGATATCCCTCTTTCTAATGGCAGCCCAAAGCTGTTCTTGGTCCATAGTCTTGTGTGAAGTAATTCAGTCTTCAGCGGTCATTTTCGATGTTTGAGTGTTGAGAGACGAACAATGAATACATTTCTGCAATTAATTTCCTCCACAACACTCAGGATTTTATAAGACCCTAGTTTTTCACACGCATCCACTTCTCTTCCTCCTCCTTCTTCAAAAGATTTTCATTTGTTTAGAACATACATAGAATGCTTTCTCCCTCTCACCCATTCCTCTCCAAATGTCCTGGCATCCTGATACTGACAATACGTATTTGCCAATGTGCAGTGAGGAGGGAAGTTAATTCTCTTTTAACTGGGGCCACCCAGTTTGGATCACAGGCGTGCCGCAGGGAGGGAGTGGGTGCTCCAGTCAAGGATTTTATTGTGTAATCGCCCTGCCCCATTCATAGAATTTATGGTGTGTGTGTGTGTGTGTCCAGACGACATAATATTCCACTTGTAACCCTCCCATCTTTTCCCACTGCTTCTTTCATCCCCCCCCCCCCAATCCATTAAGGAAGAATAGCTGCAGAACGTCTTTTGATTGGAAGTGCTGGAGCTGTCCCCTTCCTGCCCAGCCCCAAAGAAATCACATGTCCTTTGGAACTGCTATTAGCTTCAGACAGGTGAACACATAGACATAATAGATGCTCCAGGTTTGCTGTTAGAAGAAAATTCCGTGGGTCTAGTTAGGCCTACAGTGAATGAGTCCCAACTGTTTAAATCTTTCTTCATAAGGAAGACCATCCATGGCCCAGATAATTTAAGTTGCTTTTTCGTATCTTCTTCTCTTTTGTGCTCCCCACACCTTTTTGGAAAGGGGCAATTAGAGCTGTACATAGCAGACTAGGGAGAGCTGTCTTTTCCTTGGAACAAGGAAATGGGCTAATGGCAACAATTCAAGTTAAGTGGCCACTTATTCACAACCTGCTAGAATGCCCAATTACCAGGACAATTGTTCTTGAAGGGGGACAGGGAGGGTGTTATTATTATTTTTTAAAGCTGTGTGTGTTATTGAGAATCTCACACAATAAAAAAGCCAATCTAGAAGCCTGTTCCTCATCTTGAAAAAATTCCACCACATTGTTCCTCATTACTTATTTATTTATATCCTGTCTTTCTCCTTTGATGGAACTCAATGCACCTTACAAGCCTTGGGACCAGGATTTGTTATAATTAATATAAAGTCAAGAAAAAATGGGACAAATATTTTAATAATAGCATTGATTTACACAGAAGAGATTAAGGATGTGATCTTATGCATGCTTAGACAGAAAAAATTCTTACATCTCTCAACATGCCCCAGCCATCATGGCTGGCTGGGGTATTCTGGGAGTTGTAGGACTTTTTTTCTGCCTAACATACATAGGATTTATTTATTTATTTATTTATTTATTTATTTATTTTCTTAATCGCCCATCTGGCTGATGACCTGGCCACTCTGGGAAATGTACAACAGTACAATTTAAAACAGTAAAATTATACATTAAAACATTATTTAAAAATACCCTAACCCACCCCAAATGCCTGCCTGAATAACCAAATCTTCAGTGCACGGCGGAAGCTCATTAAAGAGGGGGCATGGCGGAGTTCCCTAGGGAGGGAGTTCCACAGAGTGGAGGCCACCACAGAGAAGGCCCTCTCCGTTGTCCTCACCAGCCTAGCTGTCCTGGCTGATGGGATAGAGAGAAGGATTGCGCTCTAAGCATCATATCATGGATGCCATCTAGCTTCCCATCAGCTGGAGCACATGCACTCAGGCATTGCGCTACATACAAATATCTACATACATACATGTTACATACCGTCCTGGTTTGCATGTCACAGCCAGCCAGGGTTTGTTTAAAGCCTGGGCAGTCATGAATGAGCAGGAGCGAGTGAGCACGCTGGCTTTCACTGAGCTAAAGAACCCAGGGGTGCTCTGTCCCTGGATTGTTGCCCATGATGTCCGAATAGGAAATTATTTATTGTTTCTAAAGGAACCATATTTGGTGGGAATGCCCTTTAATTAATTACTTTGGGGAAAAGGTTATATATGTAATATCAATAATTACATGTGTTTCTAAGCCTGTCACCTTCGAATAGTCTTGCTCGGTTATGTAGATGAACTGGTAGGTCCCATACATAAAGAGATAGTTAAGAATATATTGACTGCTGCTAGGATTTTGCCTGCCAGAAACGGAAAGAGTAATGTTATCCTGCCTTTGAAAGAATGGTTGTGTAAAGTTCAGAGGGTTGCAGAGATGACTAAGCTAACCGAGTGTGTCTGTTTACGATATGTAGATAAAAGGCTGCCTGCTTTTCCAATGTCTGGCACACTTTTATTGTCTTCATGAGGGCTAGATACAACTTGGATATGGACAGATATAAATGTTTTTCCTTGTTATAGTCTGATTAAGATGTGAATTTTGCCAATTTTTGATAAACTGTTTAGGGTGCAATCTTATGCATGTTTAGACAGAAAAAGTCCTACAACTCCCAGCATTCCCCAGCCAGCATACATAGGAAACATACATGGCTATTCCTTTTTCTCAGGGCCTAACTCAATGAGATGTCAGCGATCTAGAATACGATCTCCTGTCTCTTTAAACTTTAGTAAATAGCAATGGGGGAAGGGGGAGGAATTCACATCAGGACTGTGGTGCTGGAGGAGGGGACTTAACCTTTCCCCCCACTGCCATTTTCTCAATGAAAATCACCCCCTGCTCTGCTGCTTTCTGCCCCATTAGGTGGAGCCTATGTGTACATGGGAGAGCTGACCACTGAGGTCTCTTGTCTCATCTGGTTCGGTTCTCAGTCAGTTCATAAGGCCATCAGGACCTCCCTCTATGCCAAGAGACTATTAACCTTCAGAATATCTGAGGGCCAGAAAAGACATTACTTTAAATCTGTATGTAGTTCGGTTCTCAGTCAGTTCATAAGGTCACCAAGACCTCCTTCTATGCCAAGAGACTGCTAACCTTCAGGACATCTGAGGGCCAGAATAGACATCACTTTAAATCTGTATCTAGCAAATCCGTTATCTAGCAACAATCTAGGAAAAGTGGGGGAACTAAAATAGGTTTCCCCTTTTTACTCTAGAGTAGGTGCAGGCCCCCCAATCTGGATCAGGCCCTAGCATGGGGGGATAGTGAGCATTTATGTTCTAGATCATACCTCCTGCACCTACTGCAGAGAAAAAAAGAGGAAGAAAAAAGACATAGCTGCTGGATACGGATGTAAAGTAACGTCTGTTTTGGTCCTGACTTTGGCTTTTCGCCTGTTTGCTTGCTTGCTGCATGTACTCACCTGCCCTCGGTCCTGATCCTCTTTCTGCACTGGGCCTTGGACATAGGCTGTAACTGCTCCTTGCCCAGGAAGCGTCCATTGTTAGTCACTGTGTCAGTCTGGTAGCAGGAGTCTGAATACGACTCCTGAGTCAGCCATTTTATGAAAGGAGCCATCTTATGAGCAAGCTCATGTTCTCAGATAGGAAACTATGGCTGAACGGAAAGAAAGCCTCAGGCTGATGAGACAGGGCATAATGATGTCATGGGATGGGGCATTGTGAGGTCAGGGGCTTGTGATTACCATAGGGCTGCATTACCAGCTTTTAAAAGGCAAAAGGCAGAGGTCAGGAAAATTGCTGGGGCCAGCACAAGGCATTTTGCTGCCTGAGGCAGAGCAGCAAATGGCTGCACCTCCCACATCCACCCTGTCAAGGAGAAACAGTAACTAATAATGTGATATCCCAAATCAGCTGCCTGAGGTGAGTGCCTCACTCTGCCTAGTGGTAGGGTTGACCTTGGATGTTGTCCAGCAATAATAGGGTGGAACTAGAGATGTGATGACCAAGGAAAATGGAAAAACAAACAAACCCAGAAACAAACCCAAGGGTTTCCCCCTTTATTTTCCACTGGAAAATGTGGAAATTTGAGGAAACGCTCAGAAAAACACAGAAACATATGCAATATTTTCTATTTTAGAATCATGAGTGGGGGGGGGGGTTAAGCACTTTACAAAATAATACTGTTACAAAAATTCTAGACCCAAGATCAAAGGGTAATAATATGAGACAAGCTGATGACCCTGTGATTTAAGAAAAGCAAAAAGAGAACGAGTTCTCAGAGGTGCCAAAGTGAAACTTGTTGATTTAAGCCCAACGCATTTTGGAGACTGAGGCTCCTTAGTCAGGGGCAATCTTATCAAATGCAAGTATTGTGAGAAAAGCTGATGGCTCTGATATTTAAATCCACCACTTTGAGGATGAACACCCCCGCCCCAAACCTGAGGGCCAAAACTTGAGACCTGGCAACCGTAGTTCACTGGGCGATGAATATACATATGGATCTCTCCGGACCTGATCGTGATTGTTCATTTGCCTCAGAAAGGAAACCCAAAACAGCTGACCACATCAGAATACAATAGTATCAAATAGAATATCAAAAGACAACAATATGATCTTGTGTTGGTGATTTGAGGGATGTCCGGTTGGGAATCAGCCTGTGTGCCAGTACTGCTCCCCTGACCCGGCCTTTGCCAAAGGTGGGAACTGCAGGGAAACCAGCCACACAAGGCTAAGAGGCCTCCTTGTACTAATAGGCTAGGGCAGGTCAGGCAATACTCCTTGACCCCCTATAATTATATTACCACAACTACCCCCTATATACTCCTTGACCTCCTGTGAGCAGGACAGGAAGATGCCAGCAAGGCGAAGTGTCGAAGTCGCTTTCTTCATCTGTTGCTGCTGCTGCTGCTGCCGCCTCTCCCTCTCACAGAGGCCGTTCCAGCTAACTTCCCTGTGAACAGGAGAGGAAGAAGAAGTCAAGTGTCACCATCTCTTCAAAGAGGCTTTTCAAAACAACGTTTAATTATATATATCCTCCCACCCCACCTCTTATGCCTTGTGTGTCATGTCTTAAATTTAGACTATAAGCCTGAGGCCAGGGACTATCATGCTGTTCTGAGAGCCTTTTTTTTTTTTTTTGCTAAAGGGTGAAGTATAAATGCTGTAAATAATAAATAAATGCATAAATGCTTTCAGTTCAAGCTTGATTGCTGGTCTAGGCAACAAAGAGCTCTGCTTTTTGCTATTCAAGTCTTCTGCCTTACCCAGCTCTCAACTGCAGAACAGCCAGGCTGGATGATCTGTGAATTTATGTGACCTAGGGCTTCTTCACATGGTGGTTTGTGTGTGTGTGGTGTGATCGTCGTTCTTCAGTCACGGTATATTCCACATGCTTTACATGATGTCGTTGTCCTGCAGCTGCTGTGCTGTGTCTCCCCCTCCCCCCCTTTCCTTATGTTATTTCTGAATGGGGAAAATGCAGCATTTTCTGCAGTTGTGCATTGACACCATGATTGCCTGCCCTTGTACTTCTGCCATTGCACTTAGATCTGCTATGTGTGGATATGATGTCAACAATGATGAAGCGGTGGGAGTGTCCCCAGCCTCCTCTTCCTCCATCTGGCGCTGCAGCTGCCTCCTCCTCCATGTCTCCTTCTTGCCTTCTCCCACCTCCACCACCGATTCACCCACCTATGCCCACCGCCTTATCCCCGAAAATTTCCCCCGAGCGGCTCAACAGCGCTTGACAGTGTGATCGGATGCCTAAGCAGATGGGCAGCAGCAGGGAGGGGTGGTGGTTGCAGTGGCCCCTACATGATGCAGGCAAATGTGAGCACATGTAGCCCCTTTCCCGTTTCCCAGTGTATGCTCAAACGAGAAAAGTGTTACTGCTGGCTTGCACACATGGGTTGTGGGGGAGAGCAGACTTCTGAAGTTACAAAAGTACTGTGGATTTGTATACTCAAATGAGAAGAGTGTTACTACCAGCCTTTACAGGGAAGGACAATACTGAGTTGCGCACATGGGGGCCAGAGGGAGAGCAGACTTCTGAAGTTGCTAAAGTACTGTAGATTGTATATAGAAGTTGCCGAGGTAGAGACTGGAGGCCGCGGAAATGACAAGGGGAGGCAAGGAAGTTGAAATGGAGACGTTCATGCCGAGAGGGGGGAGGGACTACCCAGAGGGGGTGGACAGTGGGCGTACAATGCTGTTGACATTCGATAACATCCTGCCAGGCTCCAGCCACCAGTGTAAATGGCAGTTTGCATTATGCAGCCAAAGAAAATCTGGTTGTGTAAAGAACTGATTTAAATCCCACAAAGAATCCAGAAGAAGGTGCGGTAAAGGTGTGGGATAAAAAGCCTGATGTGGTGAAGCCCCTAGGCTCACTTGGGATGTATATTTGGCCACCTTTAGACTTAAAATTGAATGTGTGCTAACTTCCAGCGAAGCCTAAAGTCACAAAAGCCTTAGGTAGGTCTGTATTGTAAGGAGGTCTAACTAAGCCAGCATCTCTAAAACCAAGAAGGCCTTCTCTAGAAATAAGAAACTGACTACCTGAGCTCTGAACATCCAATGAAGTGAGAGGAAACTGGACCCTACTTGCAACTTTGTAGCTCTATGGTTTTCCTTGCTGTACCGCCTCTCAAGTATAGTTTGCTATCTGCGGGTAGAGGCTGCATTTGACAACACTGGGGTATATTTATGAGCCTCAAAGCAACCTGCCCCATCTGTGTGGGAGGGTTGAGGGGGCACAAGCTTGGAGGAGAAGGCTGGCTGGCAAGCCCCAAGGTGGTGACAGAAGATGTTGTAATAATTACTATGACATGTCCCAGGATCCAAAATAGCCCTGCAGCCGTGTTACTCGCTTGGGCAGTGCTAAGCCTTCCAGGGGACGTTGCAAGTCCATATCCTGAGGAGACTTTGCTCTGACACTTGAGAAGTGAGGCCATGGCAGTCTCCTCTTTCTTGGCCCAACCGCGTACTTTCTCATTGGCTTTCAGCCTTTCCCCAGTTCTGATGGTGCCCAAAAGTAATAAAGTATTTTGGTATACTGGTGCCTAGAGATATTTCTCATATTATTGAATTTAATTTAAGTGTATTGCTGGTGGATATATCTCTTGATTTGGAAAGATGGGCATCATTTAATTCAAGTACTTGGGGTAAGGTTAACATACTTAAGACAAATGTTTTGCCATGGGTAATTTATGTACTGCATCATATTTCTTTATATATTCTCCTAATGTATTTTCAAAAACTGTATTTTGGAAGTTTATCTGGGGGAGGTGGTCTTCTCCCCATTTTTCACTTAAGAGGATGCACTTGGCAATCAGAGAGGGAGGAATTAATTTTCTAGATCTTAGTCTATAATGTAAAGCTTATCTGTTAACTCACACAAGTGATTGGAACATACCTTTTTCTTTTAATACTCCTCCATGGGATGTTCTGGAGTCAACTTATTTGGCACCTCTTTTTGGCTGCATAGTGTTAGGTATATTTGAAAGAAAGGAATGGCTCCACTTGCAATTTTAGCAGCTAGATAGACATGGCATACAGTGTCTCATCAACTGCAGTTTGATCCATATTCTCATGCTAAATTAACTTTATGGGAAATCCAGATTTAAAAATAGAGAAGCAGCCTTTTTGTAGAGGAGTTGGGTTGATAGTGAAATTTATACTTTAGATCAGTTAACAGGTTTGAATGAAGAGTTTTTACAATTTTTAGTATTGTGGCTTAGATATCACTGTCTAATGCTGGGTGACAATACATTCAATTACAGCACCTATTAGAGTTTATATGCGGGCCCATCAGTGATGAATGCTTCAGCATCTCCTATATTGCTGGAGGAATTAACTAGTTCTTTAGAGAAAGCTAAGCCTGCAATAGCTATTTATAAATGCATTTTAGAATGTAGTAAAGTGGATGTTCAGAACGTTAGGGATGAATAGGGAATTAGAATGCTCTATATAGCCTAATCAATGGAAAGTTGCCCTTCCATATGTACTGTTTCTGTAGATTTAAAAATGGAGGCTGATTCAACAAAAAAAAAAATGCTGTTTTGTGTACATTGGTCACCACAGTGGCTTGTTAAGAAGACACTGTCTAGCTCTGCTAGATGCCGGAGATGTAATATGGACAGTGCCTCCTTGAGGTATATGATTTGAGCAAGCCCTGTGGTGGCTTCTTTCTGGGTGGAAATCATTATTTGTATAAACGTTGTTCTTGAAAAATCTGTGATAACTGTGGATGTTCAGGCACTTTAACATTATATTCCTGAGATGTGGAGATTAACAGACGGATAGCAAAAGGGGACACTGAGAGCCTTTACAGTTGCAAAGAGACTCGTACTTCAAGCTTGGAAAGATAAACACCCGCCATCTATCTTTCAATGGTCTGAGGATCTTACTGCCCTTGTTGCATTTGAACGTATATCCTACAATTTCTTCTGGATGCTTATGTAGATATATGGACTGCTTATATTAACATATATATTTGAAATAGAAGTGTTGATTTTTTCTTCTTCTTAATGGTGTTGTGAATTTATTATGAATGGATATGCTTGCTTGCTTGCTTCCTTCCTTGTTGCTGTTTTTCCCCCTTTCCCTTTTTTTTGGGTAATAATTGCAAAAAAGAAAGAACAGGATTGGCTTGGGATGGGAGCAAAGGAAGGCAGGGTCAAGTCACTGAAGGTGCAATCCTATGCATGTTTAGACAAAAAAAAAGGCCCACAACTCCCAGCATGCCCCAGTCAGCATGGCGGGAGTTGTAGGCCTTTTTCTGGCTAAACATGCATAGGATTGTGCCCTTAGTAAGTGCAGAAAACCCCAGTGATTCAAGGTGGTAGCTAGAGCAAACAGTGCTACTAGCTGAGTCAGGGGCTAGCACTGATTAGCCAATGCCTGGAAGGGGGGGGCACAGAGGGGCACTTAGGAAGTCTCCTTATACACCAGAATAGACTATTTGTCTATCTAGCCCAGTATTGTTGAGCACTCTGACTAGCAACGGCTCTCCAGAGTCTCAGGCAGAGAGGTTTTTCGCATCACCTGCTATCTGATTTGTTTTTAACCTGGAGATGCTAGAGGTTGAAGCTGGAACCTTCTGCATGCAAAGAACTTGTATATTTAATTTCTATCCCACATTTCTGCCCAAAAATATAATCCAGATTAAAAACAAAATTAAAACATGACACAAAAACAAATAAAACATAATGAAAAACACAACAAGAGAAGAAATAAACAGTACCAACCGATTAACTCTCCCTTCAGCAACAGACCAGCTTATATGCCAGAGACCTGCCGGAATAAAAATGTCTTTGTCTTCTGGTGGAAGGACAACAGAAAGGGGGCAAGCTATAGCCAATCTACATGGCTGATTTAATGCAGAGGGAGAGCACATCAGAGTCATTTGTGACAGATGATGCTGTCACCAATCTGCAGCCAACCAGCAGCTTCCCTCTTGAAAAGTCGCATTTTCAGCAAGTCTGTTTAGTCCATTTTTTAAATATATATATATATATATATATATATATATATATACACACACACACACACATACACACACACACACACACACACACATATATATATATATACTTAAAGCGGCTCCCCAGCAGTTCTGATGCAGTGTGCTCTGTCCCCCTGCATTAAATCCTGGGTGTGCCTTTGTGACATGGCTGTGACCTGGCAGTGATGTGGCTGCCTCTCCCCCCTTCACTCTTTTTCCCCATTGGCAGTAGGGTGCACAGTCTGCAGACTGTGTTTACCATTCAGAATACCACAGTTGTGCATTTTTGAGGAGTCAGGATAGCAAAATAGTTGCTTTCACCAGTCAGAGTAACTAGCCTGCCTTTCCCATTCATGAAAGCGCTACAGTGAAGTTTCAGAATTGCGCAGTTGTTGCTTTTGCCAGTCAGAGTAACTAGCCCACCTTTCCAATTCATAAAAGCACTACAGCGTTGTTTTTTAGGCTTCACAATTGCTCAGTAGTAGCTTTTGTGATTCACAGTATGTAGCCTTATTTCAGAGCACAATAGCAGGGGGGAACCTGGACAGGGGCAGGAAACAAGCCTCTCTCATTCCCTGAGCAGCACCTCCAGGGTTTCTAGCCCTCACAATTACGCAGTAGTGGCTTTCACGATTCACAGTAGGTGGCCTTATTTCAGAGCGCAGTAGCAGGGGGGGGAGCTTGGACAGGGGCAGGAAACAAGCCTCTCTCATTTGCCGAGTGGCACCTCTCACCAAGGAGGGGGGGCTGCGGCACTGAGTTCACTTTCAGCACTTCCTGTTCTCCCCCAATCAGCCTTCAGTCATTTAAGTTCAACTATGATCCTGGTATGAGATTGAGCAACATCACACAAGCCTGGCAATCCCTGGCTATACAGAAAAGGGGGTGATGGTGTCCATGGCATATAAAGTTCCAGCCATGGAAAAGGAATGCAGACAGAGCAAGGCTGTGATCCTCTGCACTCTTCCCAGGGAGTGAATCCTGCTGAATACAGTGGGACTTACTTCCCTGGAAGAGGTACTATGGTGCTGGAGCAATCCACCTGAGAGCTCAGCCTGGGGGCAATACTGCCAGCATGGGGGCAATCATGACAGTCAGGTGAGAGGTGTTAATTGCATCAGTGGTATGCCATCAGGAGAACTAACTCCTTTAAAAACAAACAAACAAAGCCACTTGTCTGGTGACCAGATCCCTAGTCATTCTTAAATCACTGCAAATGGTGAAAATGCTTCATATTGTAAGAGCCAGGATTTACATCACCAGAGTGAATTGCTGGACTTAGCTTACACTGACATGTTAAAATGCCAGTTGTCATCATGTTACTCTGAGTTTCCCTTTCAGAAATTAGAAGACTGTTACTAAATCTAGGCACTCCATATTCCATGAATATTCACGGCTGATTATCCTAAAGTGTCCTCCTCCTATTGCTCATGCACACCCTTTCCCCACAGTACCCCTCTATCACTCAATTAATGTAAAGAAGAGCTAAAGCATCTTTCCCCAAAGTGGTGCTCTCCAGATGTTTTGGATGACAACTCCCAGCATTCCTGACTGGGAGTTGAGTTCCAAAACATCTGGAGGGCTACAAGTTGCTCACCCCTGGTCTAGGAACTGTGACTCATAGCTGAAAGGTGACAGCCTCTGTATGCATATATGTATGTGTGTGTGTGTGTGTGTACATCAACACACATTTCCAGACGCTAAAGAGCTACTTTAGGCATGCCTCTAGGCTGTCTGTGCCCACTGGGATTTATGATTTTCCCTCTTTTTAATTGTAGGCCAACATCTCTGGAAATTCCACTTTCAAAAGTGGCTTGTTACGTGGCATAGTTACATATGTATGTGTCAGGCAGACAGACATATTACATACATATATAGCTACCATCTGAGGATAACACTTCATGCATTTGATAAAGTGAACTCAAGTCTATGAAGACTTATGCCATAATAAATGTGTTTTAATTTTTAAGGTCTCAGAAGACTCTTTGTTATTTTCTGTATATTCAAGCTTGCTTCAGATTTTCTAATGCAAAAGGTCCTCTGCCTACCTTAGGAGAAATTACTGGCATACCTTTCACTGCAGATTCAACTGATCTGGTGATATAACCTCTCTCACATACCCCTTCCCTGATGCAAAAGCAGGTTGAATGTCTATGTAACTCTCTCTGCTGCCATCAAATGGCCAACGTCTGAAACAGTAGCTATGTTAAGCTCATTTACTCACTGCAACTGTAGAAATGGTAATTTCTTCTCCTCTCTGCCGGCAAGTTTCTAAATAAGTAGACTGTGACTGAAATACCACAGATCTCCTATGCTTTCTTCCAAAAGAAAATGACCATAAAAAGGCTCTCTTTGAACTTGTTCAATGAGGCATGTGTATCTATGACATTTGCCTTCTTTTCCTGTTTAGTAATTTAAGGCTGCAATATTGTACACATTTACTTATGTCACTAAGGTCGCAGTCCTATGACCCAGCCCTTGACAAATGCGTGCAAATTAGCCTATATGCAGCCTTGTTTTGTTCATTTCCTTGTCTGTTACCTACTCCACTTTGCTCCTTTCTTTGACAGCCGAAACATTCAAGAACATTGACCAGGTGAAACGTACAAGGACATTGACCAGGCGAGACTACACATATTGGACAGCTGCAAGAGTGCACTTGTGAAAAACAAACTGAAAAACAAACAAACACACAGAAAAGACCCCAATTGTGTGTTTTTTCAGCCCTCCCCCAAGCCAGGGAATGAAAAGGGGTAGCAACCAGATGGGGAAGGGGCCAGGATGAGGAGAGAAAATGGGTACTGCCACAAGGCCCCTGGGATACGTACTGGAGCTGGCTGAAGGACTGAGGGGGAAGGAGGAGGAGAACAACCCACACCAAGCCCAGTCGTCTCTCGTGCATACAGTGGGTTGTTCACAGAACAACTGCATAGCTTATTTGCAGGGTGGGTTAGTGTGACATGCAAACCCACCCACTATGTGCCAAGGCTGCTGCTAAAGGTGTGAGAGGAGGGCCAATAAAAAAGGTAGCAATCCAAAAGGGGGACAGAGGGGTTTGAGGCTTCTGTTACCCCCGCCTCCACTAGAGTCAAAGGAAGAGGGAAGTGTTAGGCTAGATGAGGCAAGAACTAGTCCTGTCATTAACCAGAGAAGTTCCTTTCCCTTTTGATCATCACTGATCTAGATCCCTTTCATCATCCTGGTCTGAGGAAAAGGAAACCAAAACTCTACCCCGCCCCCCAAGGGCTGATGAAACTGTGAAAACGTAAGCAAAGTTCACTAACAGCCGGTTGTGTTTGTAATACTTCTTGCCTGAGCTGACAAGGAGCCACCACCATCTGTGACCCAGTGCGATAGAAACACAATTGCTGTGTCACGCAATTGCAGACTTAATTTTCATTGAGGAGTCCTGAACAGTGGTCAGTCTGGAGAGGTGAGTGTTCTGACACCCGAATCAAGCTGAGAAATTATGGGGTTTGGAAATGAGAAGAATCAGGAAAAGCTCGAGAGTTATGAAATGATTGACATATACTTCATCAGCAGATATATCGCCTCTTTGGCCTTTGTGTGTGTATGACTAATGCATTTGTTTTTCCTGTTAAGTCTGTTGGGAAAAAAGTGTATGGATGTATGATTAGGAGAACTCCAGAGGCTATTTTGAAGAGCAGAGCTGGTCAAATCTCACTTTGCTGCCTGACCACTTACCTTTACTGCTGGGGGCGGGGGGAAGACTTTGCTTGCAGTGGTTAGGCTGGCTAGGGAATGCTGGGAGTTTATGACTTTTTTTTTCTGTCTAAGCAGGCATAGGATTGTACCTTAAGTCAATATAGTCCTCCCCCACAGTTGGCTCCCAGCATCATAGCTATTTTATTTATTTAGGGTGCCCTCCTGTGCATGTTTAGACAGAAAAAAGTCCTACAGTTCTCAGCACGCCCTAGGCAGCATGCCGAAGGCTCTGTGCAAAGATGTGTTATGGTCTTTGTGGGAGAGTATTTCTTCAGGATGTACATGTGAGATTGGGTGACCAGATGCAGAAGTGGATAGGACTCTTGTACCATTCACCATTGAGTAAAAGAGGGGATTTGCGCATGATAAATGGCCCTTGCAAAAATCGCCCTTTCTTTATGCTGTTGAAAAGTGGAAGAGACGGGTTTTCCTTGCAGCTTGTCGCCCAAATGAAAAAAAAAATTGGCTGCCTGAATGTGGCTGTTATCAAATTACATTTGTAGAGATAACCCTAACATAACTAATAAACATCACAGGATGCAACTTACCATGATACATCTCAGTTCTTTTGTGAAGGAGACGCCACCTTGGGAAGAAGTGTATAATTTTCTAAACCAACAGGAGCCCTTAATGAAAATCTTGAATCAATGTAAGAGGTCATCAAGAAATATCACTTGGGGTGCAATCCTATGCATGTTTAGCCAGAAAAAAGTCATACAGCTCCCAGTATTTCCCAGCTAGTGTGGCTGACTGGGGAATGCTGGGAGCTGTGGGACTTTTTTTCTGGCTAAACATGCATAGGATTACGCTCTTAGAATACTCTCGAATTGCCCCTCTGTTCAATGAGTGCTTGATGCAATGGGCAATAAAAATACAAAGATTAAAATACATAAAAATACAAAACCTAAAACTTTCTGTGGAACATATAACATGTGTCCTGGCCTAGTCTCTTGAGGCATCTGATGATCTTCCATGCTGAATGTTCAAAACCAGGATTTATATTTGAATGTTGTAATCATTACATAAATTACTTATGCTGTTTTTTACCTTGTATATTTCACAGAGAGGTATGTATTTCATAGAGGACAGAGACAGGGGTGGGTGGGTGGAGTTCCACAGGATGTCCCGCCACGTGACAGGAGTCGCTCGACTTTGGGCGCGGGGGGAAGGTTGAAAAACACTCTTTTACAATGTGATGTGGAAATGGTTTGAACACGCTTTCGCAACATGCCAAGCAAAGGCCTTTGTTTCAGATCAGAGGCTGCTTTCAAACCCCCTCCGTCCCGCTCAGAACCTGGGCGTGTTTTTTCTCCCTCTAGGTTTTTATTTTGTTTTAGAAAAAGAACCAAGCAAGCAACTGGAAACAGAACCGGAGACTCTGGGTGACAGTACGCGGCGAGACCGGGCCCCCCGCCCCTCTTCCACCGGGGAGGAGGCGCTGGCTCCATCACATGTTGCCAGGCTCGTGATCACATGACAAAGCGAAATAGAAACCGAAGCAAGGTGGCTTTTGATTGTTTCCTGCACAGCTGCGAAACTCTTCCTGTTTAGGGGATGGCTTGACTCTTCCCCTCTCCCCCGTCTCCGCTGTCCGGAAAAGAACCGAATCTAGGTAAGGACTTAAAACTCTTCCATCTCTCTCTACCTGACTGGGGTTCCTGGTGGGCGCGAGGGCTGCTTGATTTGAGTTTGAGTCTGGGTGTTGTTGGGGGTTTTTGACACCGCCCTCCTCCCGCGTCGCTTCGAAAGGAGCCGCCTGCTTCTTTGTTGCACTCCGTTCCGCTCCGATTTTTCTGCGGCTAAATTCCGACGCGGATCCATGATCTGCTTTGGGGGTTCCAGGCTAGATCTTAAAACTAATTTCTCCCAGCCAACAAATACTATTGAACTCAGTGAGGCTTATCTTGAGTAAACAACAAGCAAAGGACTGGGCTGTTAATCTGAATCAGAGTTTAGCTCCAGAACCTGTTTTCACTGCTAGAGTTCTCCCCTTGGAGAAGCATTAAAGAGTGTCGTTGTGAATGTACAGAGTGCATTTCCCATTGTACTCAGTAACCATAACGACTCTGGATTGGATCCAGATTAAGGCTGCAATTCTGTAGAGATTTACCTGAGAATAGGTTCCACAGAAGTCAGTGGGGCTTCCTTCTCAGTAGACATGTATAGAACTGCACTGTAAGTTGGTTGCATTGAAATCAGTGGGAGTTAAGTGGTGACTAACTTTTTGCATTGAATTCAGTGGGACCTGTTTGCCGCTAATTTAGGCAGCAATCCTCAACACTTACCTGGGAAGAAGTCCTGTTGAACTCAGTGAAGCTTACTTCTGAGTAAATATCTTCAGGACTGCACTGTTAGTCTGGATCCAGCCCTGCCCTGCCCTTCTCTTCTCACACTCGCCCTCTCTACCTGACTGGGATTCTGGGAAATGTTTTCCAGGATGAAATATATTGTTCCCAAGCAGCCTTTCTAGTGCAGCGGGGAAGGGCAGTATAGCCCTCCTGATGTTTTGGCCTACAACTCCCTAGCCAGGATAGACAATGGTGAGGGATGTTGGGAGCTGTAGACCAAAACATCTGGAGGGCCCCAAGTTGCCCACCCCTGCCTACTATCTCTCCCTTTAGAAATTGAAAGTTTTGCTCTTAACCCTGATTCTTGGCTGCATGCCTCTTATCTATATATTTTGTCCGAAGCATTTGAGTTGACAAAGCAGTGTTTCTCAAACCTTTTACTCAGGGTCCTCCATCTAAACCAATTGTCTTCACCCTTTTAAGTTTCTGCACCCACTTTTAGCCCAAACATGCATTTGAGGATTCATTTCTTAATTTTTGAGGGGCAGAGGAGGGCCCCTGTAGTTAAAGCTAGTCACAAAAGAAAAAGAAAAGTTCTGCCATTATAAGCCTCACAATTCTACTGCTTATAGAAATGACGCTTGTTCAGCTAATAACTTGATACTTGGCATCCATGATCTAGCTGGTAAGGCCTCCACTTGTGCGTGATTTCAAACCAATTCCATAAAAATTGCCACAAATACAGCAGGTGAAACAGTGCTGAAAATCGACACATTCGTACTTTTTTCTTCAAGCTGCACATTGTATTTTGTTTTGCAAATTTTGTTGAAAACTACTGATGTACGTTATTCTGGCTTGTTGAGGAGGTGAACCTTTTATTGGTTTGGTGAAATTCTAAGCAGTGGTTCAAAAGTTATTAAGGTTTTTCTGCCCCATCAAAGCCTATGGCAGGAACTGCTGGCAAAATGTCAGGCATGCTCAGTTTCACTCTGAAGTTAAAATGTTGCCAGTTTTTTTCTATTGGAATTCTGTTATAGAGGGCTTCCATGTGCCATGTGTATTCTTTTCATGATGGAATGTGACTTCACAAGGTGAGGCTACATATTAACATTTTTGGGGGGGAGCATAAGGAGACATTAATCCCCCCCTGCAGTAGTCCCAATCTGAACAGCCCCCCCCCATGCCTCCAATTTATGCCAAAATAACATCCAGATGTAATGTAAATTGCAGGCACAGAACAAAGGATTAAATCCTCCTACTCACCACTCCAGAGTCCTGATCCATACGAGGTTGCATGAGCTTATTTATTGAGTAAAAAAAGGCTGGGGGAAATCTAGCTACATCTTTAAATTAGCATGCAGTTACTAGCAGAACAGTAATGCTCAGATGCTTCATATGGCAATATGGAACAATGTGGGGCATCTTTGCTGGTCCCAGGCACTCCATCCTCCCCATTTGGATTTGGGCCTGAAAGACCAAGGAAAAGTGTGGGTACATGCAGAGTAAGTTGTAAGCAAGCACAATTTGTGACATTGCACAACATCATCACTGATCATGGGGCATGTCACTTAAGGCATCAAATTCTGATTTTCAACTTCCTGACTTTGTGCAGCTTGAGGAAACACAAGATAGCTGGAGAGAGCAATCCTATGTCTCCTAGAGAGCATCTGGAGGAGATAAGATTTTTTGGTTTCCCACCTCTGAGCTCGTAGACAGCGCTATGAGCTCGCAGCCAGGAAACTGTGCTCCCCACCCCCGCCCCCTCATAGCTGGGGCAGAGCGAACTGTGCTGCTGCCACCTCCGTGCTCCACGGTGCATGGAGGGGCAAAAATGGGGCGTTCCTGAGGGCAGGGCTGGAAGGAGACCATGGAAGCTGTTTTAGACAGCTTCCTATGTGGTCTCCAGCCCCATTCCTGCCCCCTCCCAAAGCTGCATTTAGGCGTGCGAAAACGTGCATTTTCTGGGGCAAAGTGCAGGATGGCTGCAGCATGGAGGGAATCCCCTCCTCCATGCTGCTTCTGCCCTGCATTGGATAGGCAGCTTCCTCTGACTTCAGGGGAGGTCAGAGGTGCCCGTCTATCTCTGTAGGATTGTACCCTTAACTCTGGTCTTAAATGGGTAGGTTTTTTTTTTTTTAAAAAAATCATTGAGTATTTGTATGGGGTAGTGCTACTCTTATAACTCACCTTGGTCCCAATCCACAAATTGAAGAGCAGTTGTAGACATCTAGCCTTATCCTATGTGAGAATGTAGAGACCCCAGAATATGGGATTAGAGCAGGGTATCCTTGAACCCTTTCTGAAAGCTATGCGCAAGGGAATCTCATTAGAACGAAGTAGCACCTCTTTTTGATCCCTCTCCTTTCCTGATCAGGGTGGAATAATGAGGAAGAGAGACACAGAGTTCATCACGGTCCCTCTGATAGAGGGCATTCAACCCATTCCCTTTGTGGCTGGTGGGTGGAGGAAGGTACAGGGGGAAAATCTGGAATAAATCAGGTCTGGTGCCTAAAGGATAGAATAGCCTGTGAAGGGAGATCTGACCCACTCCTTGTTGTTTTTCAGCCGTTAAGTCGTGTCCGACTCTTGAAATGAGCCTTTCAACCCATTCTATTTTTGTTGGCATTTAAGTCATAGGCTTTCTTATTGCTTCCCCCCCCCCCCCCGTTTACCGTCTCCTGATGTGATCCACTTTTAAAATAAATTTATTTTTATTAAAATAAAATGTGATCCTGATGTGATCCACTTTTAAAATATATTTTTTTAAAATAAAAGTGGATCATATAAAATAAACAGTTTTAATGCTGCTGTTTATTTCTTTAGGACTATTTTGCATTCATTTCATATTTTTATTTTGTAAGCAAACTTGAGATTGAGTTAACATGGCAGGGTACTAACTGTTGAAATAAATAAATCAACATAAGAACAGCCATGTTAAAATCAGACCAAGGGGCCATCTAGTGCAGCATTCTGTTTGCGCAGTGGCCAACTAGCTGCCCACAGAAAACCCACAAGCAGGACATGAGTGCAATAGCACCCTCCCACCCATGTTCCCCAGCAACTGGTGTACATAGGCATAGTGTCTCTGATACTGGAGGCAGCATATATAGCCATCAGGACCAGTAGTCATTGATAGCCCCATCAAGTAGGAAGCCTCCTTCTTCTGAGTGAGACCATTGGCCCATCTAACCCAGTATTGCCTCCTTTGATTCGCGGGGGCTCTCCGAAGTCTCATTCAGAGAAAGGAGGTCTTTCTCTGCCCTTATAATCTTGACACTCTTTTAAC
Source organism: Heloderma suspectum (assembly GCF_057233095.1). Classification (NCBI taxonomy): domain Eukaryota; kingdom Metazoa; phylum Chordata; class Lepidosauria; order Squamata; family Helodermatidae; genus Heloderma; species Heloderma suspectum. Next base: position 85,173,755 of record NC_139463.1, on the reverse strand, counting down.
TGTAGACCAGCCTTCCCCAACCTGCTGCCCTCCAGATGTGTTTATTTTATCTATTTATTACATTTTTATACTGCCCAACAGCCAAAGCTCTCTGGGCAGTTCAGTGTGTTAGACTATCACTCCCAGCATCCTAAAGCCAGCGTGGCCTACAGGGGTTGTAGGCCAACACATCTAGAGGACACCAGGTTGGGGAAGGCTGCTGTAGACCGTGTGAATGAGCCCAGGATTGTCTTCATGCAAAGTTCTTCCACTGAGCCATGGCCTCTCCCCTCTCCTCTGCTTCCCATATATCAGCCTTCAACCTGGTGCCCTCTACAATGCACTTAGCTGAAACAGGGTTGAAGAGAGTGTGGTTGGATTGCATCAGGGATATGTGAGACCCTCCTGTCACTGGCATACCCGCATCTGAGGAACATAGGAAGCTGTCTTGTACCAGGTTGCTATTTGTCCATCTTGCCCAGTATTGTCTGCACTGATCGTAGACACAGAATTGTCTCCAGGGTCTCTAGGCAGAGGTCTTTCTCATAATTTGCTCCCTGATCCTTTTAAAAAAAGGTTTAAACTGGAGATGCCAGGAATTGGACTTGCAACCTTCAGCATCCAAAACATGTACTCCATCATTGAGCTGTGTTCCCTCTTGGTTTTCTTGCCTGCTTGCACCTTGGCAGGAGAGGAGGAAAATCTGGAATGCCCTCCAAGCGGCATCAAGGAGCACAGAGGGGAATTGGGAACCCAAGGGCCACCAGATAGTATGTATTTTTTAAAGGTTACTAACCTCTTGCATCTTGAAGTTTTGGAGCAGATGGCAGCAAGTCGAATGAAACACCCAATGAATATCAAATGCTATATTAAAATTATCCCCCCACCCCCAAGCAACAATAGCCAATCCAAAAAAAAGCGCTTCAAAAATGCGCAGGCTGTTACATCTCTGAGCTCTCCCTTCATACCTATGAGGCACACTGATGATGTGAAGGACTGCTGGGGCTAACCCCAACATCCCTGTGAGGTGGAACAGGCCAAACTTTGCCTAGAGCTGCCAGATACACCCAGTAACCTCCTTCTCCTGCCAAGAGGCACTGTATTTAGCACTGAGGTTGAACAGAAAGAATCACACCAACTTGGAGTTAGATAACTGTTTATTATAGGGAAAGGGGTAGAGGGAAGGGGAGAATTAGAGGTGGTAGGTTGTAAAGAGGATTACAAAGCTGAACACTTGCAAGGAAAACCAAAGTATACACAGAGAGCCTGTATACTGCACCCCCAAGCAAAGTAACCAAACTGGCTAGCCTATCCTTTCACGTACCTAGGTATGGGCCTCCCAGGATGGCATTCAGCCGACAGTAGGTCTAAAACTACCAAGACGAAGTGAAATGCCACTGCTCTCCCTCAACCTCCTTTTAAGGACCAGACCCAGCAACCCAGGGCAGATTTCCCTTTAGCCAATCACCAGCTCAGCCCTCAAAGGGATCACCTTCATCCAGAAGAGGTAAGATCTTCCCACCAGACCCAGCTGTTATCTATTTCCCAATTTACACGGCCTTGGTCCACTGGTCATGGAGCTTGCAGATAACGCACTATTCCAGGTGGATGCCTGGGATGTGATGCCCAGGCCTGTTCTTGTGGGAAACAGGCCATTGTTCTTGACAGAAGATATCTTAGCTGTTCCAAAATCTCAGGAAGAGGACATCGTATTCTGTAAGGCAGAGAGAATGTTCAAGCAGGGTGACTCCTTTGTCAGTTTGCATGTGCCAATGTTCCTGATGCATTCCTCTGTCTTCAGGGGCTGATGGCCTTGGAGAAGGGGGACCCTGGTGCCCTGAGACGCAATGTGCTACACCTGCTGCTCAAGCACCCCCAGGGGATCAGCTTTGGGGACTTTACTGGGGCCTTCTACCAGCTGCATGGCTACCACCCGCACATCTCTCTTCACGGGTACTCATCACTCAAGAACTTGGTGGCCGACATGAAGAACGTTGTGGTTGTGGAAGGTGATTCACAGAGGGCAGTCATGAAGATAGCAAATGGCTTCCATCTTGACCAATGCCTGGAAGGAGAAGTGAAGGGATTGGACAGCTCTGAAGGGGAAGGTCAGAACTTGACAGGTGAAGAAAAAGCAGGAGGAGATGCAGGTAAATTGCATGTTGGAGACTGGCAGCCTAATTTGGCTGGGCACTATAAGAATTTGCTCTCGTGGTGAGTTTATAAGTAAACTCGACATTGTACATGGTTGTCTAAAACCATATTCCATGCCAGATATTGCAGGGTGGGCTAGCATGCCATCTTGGCTAGGTCCTGTCCTGTGACTTAGCACCCCAAACTGATGAACCAGGGACAAATACAAAGGGTTTTGAGCAGAGTCTTTTTCTGCCTGAGCTGAAGTGTTGATAGGAAGAATGGGATCAAGACCTAAACCTAAACTGAAGGGATTGCTGTAAGGTCCTATGCAAACATGTGTTATGGTCCTTGCAGGATAGCATTTCCTCAGGAAGTACATGTGAGATTGGGTGACCAGATGCAGAAGTGCATAGGACTCTTGTACCATTCACCACTGTGTAAAAGAGGGAATTTGAGCATGACCAATGGTCCTTGCAAAAATCCCCCTTTCTACGTGCTGTTGAAAAGTGGAAGAGCCCGGTTTTCTTTGCAGCTTGTCGCCTAAATGAAAAAAAAAATGCCTACGTGAATGTGGCTAATGTTATCAAATTGAATTTGTATGGATAACTGTAACATAACTAATAGATATCAGAGGATGCAACTTACCATGATATATCTCAGTTTCACATAAGCTAGTGAGCTTATGTGATGCCACATTAGTTAGATGTCTATAATTTTGAAAATAAACAGGAGCCCTTAATGAAAACTTTGAATCAGTGTAAGAGGTCATGAAGAAATACCATTTGGGGTGCAATCCTATGCATGTTTAGCCAGAAAAAAAGTCCTACAGCTCTCAACATTGGAATGTTGGGAGCTGTGGGACTTTTTTCTGGCTAAACAGCATAGGATTGTGTCTTTAGCTTATTTGTTCCTGTGCAATTAGTTCAACTTATATGCTGTTTTCTCCTCTCTCTCTCTCTCTCTCTCTGTCTGATGGTATAATATATGCTTCAATACTGGGGTAAATTTTATTTTGATACTGGTTATTGGCACTGTAAATTGTTTTAATAACAATAAAAAAGAATGTTCTGTTAAGTTGGACCTTGACTTACCACTTTTCCTCAGGGACTTCCTGACAGCTTGCAGCATCTTGCATCAGTATCCTGCAGCTGAGGCATAAAGGAAACACTGTCTTGGCGATGGTCTTGCCACTGAAGAGGCACCACCAAAGGAGGTTGTGCCTTTGGGGTAGCCCCTGTGTGGTAGCTCCTTTGGGGGTGAATAAGGGACATCCTGCTTGTCAGAGAAACTAGAGGAGGGGAAGGGATTGCCTGTTGGTATTGTACATCTGCTTGTCTGTACTGTATATCTTTTTTGGCTGTTAGAGCTGGGGTTCATAGAATCATAGAATAGTACTAGGGTTAGAAGGGGCCTACAAGCCCATTGAGTCCAACCCCCTGCTCAATGCAGGAATCCAGGTCAGAGCATCCCTAACAGATGGCTGTCCAGCCTCGTCTTGAACGCCTCCAGTGTGGGAGAGCCCACCATCTCCCTAGGTAATTGGTTCCATTGTCGTATTGCTCTAACAGTCAGGAAGTTTTTCCTGATGTTCAGCCGGAATCTGGCTTCCTGTCACTTGAGCTCATTATTCTGTGTCCTGCACTCTGGGATGATCAAGAAGAGATCCTGGCCTTCCTCTCTGTGACAACCTTTCAAGTACTTGAAGAGTGCAGGTTATTGCCTGCTGGCGGGAGATATATGCTTTAAAAAGGGGGAGGAAGATGGAGGGAAACAGGGAGCAGCCATTGTAATTGTGGAGAGCAGAGGGAGATCTGGTGTGGGGAGGCTGTGACTAGTTCACACATTCAAAGTTGAGTATGGGTTGTTGTTGAACTGTGGGTTGTTGTGTGGTGTGAACCCAGCCACGCTAACATACCATGGCTTGTTAACCACAAACAACCCACGATTTACAGCCCAACAGCAAAGCATGGGTTCTCTTTGTGGGTTGTTCATGGGTAACAAACCATGGTTTGTTAGCGTAGCTGGGTTCACACAATACATCAACCCATATTATAACAATAATCCATGTTTCAGGAAGAACCCATACTCAACCTTGAGTGTGGGTTGTTGGGTTGTGTGAACCCAGCCAGTGTCATTTTGGGAGAGGGGACCACAACAGGGTGTTGGCTTCTCCAAAACTGTCTCCTAATTCAGAGAGCCTGAGTGGCCTGGGGGCCAGACACCCTGAATGCAAGGTACAGATGAAGAATGCCAGTTTGCAGATCGGAAGTGGTGGGGCTGGCCACATGTGGGCCAGAATTGGTGGCCAGCTCTGTTAGCGATGGGCAGCATTGGATTCCGCCCTGTGAGTGTGTGTGCATGGAGGTGGTGGTGGTGGTGGTGTGGGGTTGGCTTCAAAGATATGACTCTCCAGTGTGCATAAGAGAAATGATAAGAATGCACTGCAATAGGAAGTTGTTGCTCATTGGAGACTTGGCAGCTGTCCTGGAAGTATTGTAGCTGGATGTGGGCCAGGAGCGTCCAAACATTTTCACTGGGTGGGTGGTAGGTGGGATGAAGTGCTATGACTCTGATGCAAGGAAATGAGTGACCTATTCCAAATCTTCAGGATAGGGCTCCTGATGTTTGAGCTGCTGTAGCTATCATCAGGAAAGGAACTTTGGAGGACTGCACACTGAGTCAGTTCGCATGTCACAGCAGCAAATTATGGTTTAATTTACCCATGGGGGCGGTCATGTTGTGCTGGGTGCCTGCAGGCACCATTTTTGAAGGGCAACTATGGGTGCCTGGCTTGCCATAGCTTGTCAAGTTGTGCAAACCCAGGAAGTAGGGATTGTTTGAGGGTTAGACACCCCTCAAATAATCCTAAAACAAGCCATGGATTATTTGAGGGTTGTCTAACCCTCAAACAGCTTTCAAACAACTCTTGCCACCTGGGTTTACATAAAACAACAAGCCCGGCTTGCCAAAATGGTGGGTGTCCAGCATGATGCAACAGCTCCTGCGGTAAATTAAGTCACACTGGGCTGTCGTGTCATGCAAACCAGGTTATTGGGTGGGTGTGGGAGGGAACAGCAGCCAGGGAGGTGGATGGGTGGGAAGGCTTGGATTAAATTCAGAGCCAGGGAAAAACTCGGTTATTGTTCTACATACATATGAGCCTTCTGGGCTGCCAAGATTTGATTGATTTATGTATTTGCAACATTTATATACCATTTCACTTCTAGGGCAGTGAATAATAAAAGCTAAAAAGGTAAAAGAATAACACTCCATATCAAAAATTATTATTAAAAAAACAGAATACTGATAAAAACCATGGCTGACCAGTTAAAGAAGTCTTCCTGAAATATGTTTTCAGGAGGCGCCAGAAACAACACAGTATTGGCACCTGCCTGACCTCCAGGGACAGGGAGTTCTATAGAAAGGGGGCTACCACAGTGAAGTCCCTTCTCTGGATGGCCTCCAATTGGGCGTAGGTCCATGGGGAACCACCAGGAGCATGCCCTCTAAGGACCACATCTGTATTACAAATGGCGATATCACTATGAAATATTAGCTGAGGTCTGGGTTGCTCTGCAGCATATCACTGTCTGAAAGAATTTTGATCTGAGATTGCTTTATTTGGTAGCTCTGGCAGAACTCTTGGCATCACTCACCAACCTCCTAAGCATGTACAAGTCAGGCTTGAGGATTAAGCGAGTACAGGAGTTCCTGCTCGCCAACTATGGAATTGATCTGGAGACGTTCAGTGTCACCCGAGGCTACAAGGACACACTGGCATTCTTGGAGCACCAGATGCCTGAGCTAAACATCAGATACCGAGGGAACAGTTGCAAAAGTGTCATTCAGCTCACTGCAGGTACAGGGCATAAAATGGAATTTAATTTTTTTTGGAGGGGAGGGGTTGGTTACTGATCTTTTCCATAGTAATTAGGTTTTTTTTAAAAAAAGCAACCAGGGTCTGGAAGTCTAGAATTGTGACTCGGCTCCCCACATAAGAGCCTGCTGGATCCTCAGCAGTCCTTCTCCATGAGCCCCTGCCAAAGGAAGTGAGGTGGGTGGCTACTAGGAAGAAGGCCTTTTCTGCTGCGGCACCCTGGCTGTGGAATGAGCTCCCTAGTGAGGTTCGCCTGGCACCTACATTGTATTCCTTCCGGTGCCAGGTGAAGACCTTTTTATTATCTCAGGCATTTTAGCTTTATAGTCTTTTAGCTTTGCTGTTTTAAATCTGTATTTTAAATCTCTGCATCGCTGCTAGGTTTTATTCTGGTTTTATTCTGATTGTATTGTTATATTGTGGTTTTAATGCTTTTATATTTTATATTGTTTTACTGTGTGCTTTTTGGTTTTAATTTTTGTGAACCGCCCAGAGAGCTTCGGCTATCGGGCGGTATAGAAATGAAAAATAAATAAATAAATAAATAAATAAATGAATAATAAAAAAATAGTTCTGAACAAAAGTCCATCTAGTCCAACATCTTGTTTCACACAGGAACCAACTAGATACTTCTAGGAAGCCCACAAGCAGGGGCCAACCCTAGACCCTTCCTGCTGTTGCCCCCACCCCATTCTCCAAAATCTGATATTCACAGCAATAATACTTCTGAGCATTTTGGTTTATTTATTTAATTTATTTCTCATCTTTCTGCCAAAAATGGTGCTCAAGGCAGCTAACAATAAAATCCAGATTAAAAATAAAATCTTAATTAAAACATGGCATAAATACAAATAAATTAAAAACATGCGAGTTTATCTTAGTTTATCCCATTGAACAGCTGTTGATAGAGTTATCCGCCATGAATGTATCTAATTTAATTTACAGCCTGCCTTTCTGCCAAAAAAAAAAGTGCTCAAGGTGGCTAACAATAAAATCTGGATTTAAAAACAAAACTTTAATTAAAACAGAGCATAAAAATAAATAAATTAAAAAGCCAATTAAAAAATGTGTCAGTTTAGCTAGCAGCTGTTGATCGAATTTTCCTCCATGAATTTGTCTAGTTGCTATCTTTTAACTACTGGGAATTAGGGGTACAGTGAAAATCGAGTACGTTTCCTTGAAAGAACTCCTGTGTGTTAGTACCAGCATGCACGAATAATTTAAAACCAAAGGGGTAAGTGCCAGGTATTGTGGTCTTGGCTTTCCTTATCCATGTTATGCATAGCTGAAACATCCGAGATGGCCTCAGTTACGGATGCCAAATCTATTCCGCTCCTAAGACGAATTGAGCAAAGCCTTCTCATGGTGGCTTGTTGCTGTTATTTATTTGGTGCCATCCATTCACATGACAGTTTTACAGAGTTTCTTAAGCAACAATTACAGGTCCAAAGAGATTACATTCTCAGTTTTTGATGGGGAGAGGGAGGAAGAGAGGCAAGGCTAACTAAAACAGATAGAGTGATGTAAAGATAACAAGGGATGAATGCTGTGGCCCTTCTAGAGGCCACTGTACTTTAAAGAACCCAAAGTAGAACTAAGGAGTTTTAGAACTAAGCCTCAGAACCTAAACTGAATGAATATAAAGAGCCAAACAACATGTACACTAATCACATAGCATGTAGCTGAAGCTTGTTTTTTGTTTTACTGTAGTGTAAGTGTGCGAGGCCCTGATTCAAATTGGGACCACTGTGCTCCAGGAGAGAGATTAAACTTCCCCCTCAAGTATTTGCTTCCCCAAATCCCCACCACCACCACCATGGGGGTTAACCAAAAGAAAAGCCTCTATTGACATCAAGGGGGGATTTCAGGAAGTAAACGCCATGTGGTGGGGAAGGTTTAATCCTCCCCTGCCAAAGCGTGGTGGCCCTGATCTGAACAGGGGCCACACATACTTAACTAAAGTAAAAACAAAAGGCAGGCCTCAACCACATATGACATGATTAGCGTGACTTGTAGTTTGGCTCAATGCCTCAGCCCTTGAATGTGTGTTGTAGCACTGAACAAGAATCTGCCTCTGAGCATCCTATTGAGGGCCTTTCTTTCTCCACCAAGCAACCATCCCCACCTTTCATGCCAATGAAATTCTTGACTAATTTGGTGGGGCTTCATTCTTCTCCTGTAGATGTCTCCACGCCCTCTACTTCCGGCAGTACTCAGGACCTTGTGGAAGAACCAGCCAGCCAGGCCCCAGGTGAAACAGTGAGATGTTTTGAGTAATGCTGCAAGGAAGGTGGGGTGGGGTGGGGAGTAGCAATGGTTGTTGGCATTTTGTAAAACTCCCAGCAGGAGGCTGCATCCTATGTGCCATGTCAGCTCTCCCCACATGTGTTTGACTGCAGCTGCCCAAATTCCTAGCCAGCATGGCCATAGGGTGCAGTCCAACATATCTGGGGGCTGCCCAGTTGGGGAAGGCTGTACTAGGGCAACTTGTCCATGTCATAGATCACAGGTTCTGCAGTAGTTCAGCTCTTTGGTAATATGGCTCCCTGAACTAATGGAGTTGAAGGCATATCCATTACCAGTTGCTTTCTAACCAAGTTCTTCTCCTTCCCACACCCCTGTAATCCTGAGGGCACTGTTCCAGTGCTGGGTACTGTAGATGTGAATACTGAGGTCACTCTCTTCATTGCAGACCTATCAGTTGCCTTGGTGCCAATCTGGGATGTCCTTAAATATTGCCCACATGGTCTGAAGGTGAAGAATCTAGATAAGGTCCTGAGAGAGCAGCACGGATTTGACCGGGAGATGTTCCGCAGCCAGCTGGGCTACGAGGACGTGATGTCCTGCCTGCAGGATATCCCTGGGCTGCTGCTTCAAAACAGCAATAAGACCAAGAATTGTGTTGTCCAGCTTCAATCACGTAGGGCAAAAATTGCAATGCTGTCTCTTGTGAGGGCCCTCCTTCTGTGATTATGGGCTGGGGTGCCAGCCTTGTTGTTGGCATGGGCAAGGATATATTGTTTGGCCTCTTGGATTGTTGAAGGGCAGGGGTAAGCTAGGTGAGGGAGTTTTTTTGGCAGGTTGTAGGAGCAACAAAGTGGGGTTTGGCTAGCAGTGAGGTGGGGTTTTGCCAACTCGTCTGGCATTTCAACAGTTCCACATGGCTGTTCGTTGCTGCTGCTGGTGCTGTTATTAATAACTCAATTTATGAGTTGCTCAATAGCTGAAGCTCTCAGGCCGACATACATAATAAAAGCAAATGCAATAAAACCAATGATAAGGTACATTGACTGTGCACCCCCAGGGCTGTGCACCACCACAATTCTGAATATGCAACCTCCAGTTGGCTCGACTGGAAGTTGCTTTGTGATGTGTGAACCCGGACACTATGGGATAATTGTGGGTTAAACAACCCAAAGTCAACATACAATTAGTTGTTAGGTTAACTTTGGGTTGTTTAATCCATAGTGTCTGGGTTTGCATGTCACAGAGCAACCTCTGATTGGGAGTTGCATATTCAAAATGGTGGCACGGGCTGTGGCAAATCATGGATTAATTAACTCATGATTTGCCACCATTACATGTGAAAGGGACCAATAAAATAATTGTCTTAAAAGCAGCAACCATAATTCAAACAATCTTAAGAGAGATAAATGACCGAGCAACTAAAACATGGAGAAATGTTATTTTAAAATGCAGCATTAAACATATGACTAAAAATAAAGCAGGTGAAGTTATACATTCTTTTAAAAGGCGTGGGAGAATAAAAAAGTCTTTGCCTGGCGGTAAATAGTCAGTAAAGTATGCCCCAGGCAGACCTCTATAGGGAGGGCATTCTGCAATTTGGGGACCACTGCAGAAAAGGCCGACTCAGTAGTTCCTGCCTTTAGCCTGAGCTCGGTGATGTGAAAGTTGTCACTCTCTCATAACCCAGTTGTAAGATCTGTTGAAAGGGTGCAAACCAAGACAGTCATAGACTTATTACAAGTTGCTCTTTGGGCAGAAGGTAAGTTTCATATTGTGTCTCTCTTTGTATCCCTTACCAGGCCCCAGTAGCCCTGCCCCTTCCCTGGACACAGATTTCTGTGCTTGCAGCTCAAATGCCATTTCTCGGGAGCTTATGAGAAAGAAGCCTGATAAGGTTGCCCCAGGTATTCTGGGTAACAAAATAGTATCTGCAATTGACTCATTGACCACGCATTACCCCTGCTGTGGGGTTTTGTGGACTAAACCCCAAGGTTGGGGTCAGCATTAGACTGGGGTGCAGTTGGGCTGAATGAAAGCTGACCTTCCTGGAGGGGATTTTCTCTCACCGTGCCCCCCATCATAATTTCCCTGAAGACTTTGTAAAAGAAGAATGCTCAATAAAACCACTGCCTTATCTAGAAAGTAGCGTAAATCATCCCTGGCATGTGGTGGGGGACCTATACTCAAAGCCACAACACGCGGTTCTGGCTGGAGTAGCCCCTCTTTTGCTGCCTACACAGTGAGAGAAAGCAGGTGCTGTGACTTTTTCTGCCAAATGTGGGATGGGGGGAAACCCCTGATCAAAGTGGCTGACAGAATCCTACCATTTCCAAGATGGACATGACTGGCTTCCTCTAATATGGGCAGGACTTCCTGTTCAGTGAAGTGGGAGCTACTTCTGCCTGCATAGTTCCAACAACAGGAAGAAGTGGCATCGCACTGTTGACACAGTGGAAGTGAGCTATAGCTGCGTTCCCTTCTCAGACTTCAGTTCCCATTTTCAACAGCTTTAAAAGTTCTCCCTTGATTGAGCATGAACTTATTTATTGTGTGACTTCTTTTTTTGCACTCCGACCCACCATGTTTAGGACTGTAAGGCCACTTCCCTCTCCTTTTAAGTACTTCTTAAGGCACTCTGGAGCAGTGCCTTTGTTTGAACCATCCTGGCCTTGTCTTAGTTTCTGTTCTCTCCTCTGGTAGGTAGCTCCAGCCCTACTCCCTCTCTTGACACCTTTTTCTCTGCCTCGAACTCAAATGCTGTGCCCCAGAAGCTGATAGCAAAGAAATCTGGTAAGGTTGCCTGAGATATTCTGGGTTAACGCAGTAGCACCTGAGGTTAAGTCTGTGGATGTTCTGTCATTTCCATTCTGCATTGTCTCTCTCCTCAGTTCTATTCTCACTACATCCTAGTAATGCTTGTCATAATACTGACCTTTCTGTCATTTCTATTTAATGTAGATTTACATTAAATGTAGATTGTAAGCACCCTGTAAGAGTGGATAGTTACTTCAGTTCGCACAATGCACCTCATGGTTAACAGTGGCATGGTTAACAGTCCCCCCGTGCTGCCATTGCAGCTGCCGATTTGTGGCTTGAGAGGCGCTGTCCTAAAATGGCCACTCTGTTAGGAGTGACTTTGTGCCAAGAGTCAAGCCCTCAAGAGTTGTTCCCTTCAGAGGAGTGGTCTGATATTTCCAGCCAGGGTGTAAGAACCTCCATATTAGGCATATTTCCGGGCCTTTGTCCCTAACTATGCCCATTATAACTTTCCATCAGGCCTCTGATGAAATTGGCTCACAGAAGTGCTGCACTTAGCATATGACTCGGCCAGTTTTTGAAAATGGACAGAACCCTTTCTAGACAGAAGTATTCCTTTACTTTCAGACCTGGCTGCTGCCTTGGTGCCAATCCTAGAAGTTCTTGGAGACCACCCCCTTGGTCTGAATGTAAAAGCACTGAAGGAGAACCTGGAGGAAAAGCACGGATTTGACCTGGAGACTTTCAGCCAAGATTTCGGCTATGAATGTGTCGTGGCTTGCTTACTGCATGTGCCAGGGCTTAGAATTTCTTTCACACATGGCAGTTGGCCCCATGATTGTGTGGTTCAGCTTCTTTCGGGTAGCTTTGGCCCTCTGCCTGAGCTGCTTAGTGCTGGTCCCTCTTTGGATAAACCTCTGTCTTCCGGTGGGCCAAATGTGTCCTCTCATGAGTTGATGGAAATAAAGCTAGGTGAGATGTCTCTGCAGCGGGGAAGGCTAGTCACATGTTCCTTTTTTTAAATATGGAAATTCCAAATTTTGTGGGTGGTTGTCTACTGAAGCATCTAGTAGCCATGTTCATATTCTACAACAGGGTTAGGTAGAAAGTAGATTTCCAGATGTTTTAGACTTCAACTCCCAGTATTCCTGACTATTGGCCATGCTGGCAGGGGCTTCTGGAAGTTGGTCCAAAAGTCTGGAGATCTACCTTCTTCTTACCCCTGATCTATAATATTGTTGCAGTTATGCTGATCCCAAGGCTTTTCTTTTACTTGTCAGCAATGAGATCTAATAATGACTAATGCCCTATTCAGGAATTCTAAAACTGGGTTGAGTAAATGTGTGAGGAGTCTACCCTGTGCATGTGGAGGGTGACTCTAAAGGGGAGAGCCTCCTCTGTGCTGGGTTCCAGATTGTGTGGAGTGGGACGAAGCTAGAAGACTCCCCCTCCTCTCATGTTTACTGAACGCAGTTTTAGAATGCCTGAATAGGGCTTGAGTTAATAACAAATGAATCCTTACAATGCAAAATAAATGCCTTATCTTATAAGCAGCAGATATTGTCTTTTTCTGGAGAAAAACTATGAAGCTGGTCAACTGATTTGCATATGCCAGAACTGATTTGAAAGTCTACGGCATACATACACTCCAGAGCTCTTTAGTCCAGAAAAGTCGACAAACCTAAGAATTCAGAATAAAAAATCTACATGTTGCCCCTAAGCCAGCCTTCCCCAACCTGGTGCCGTCCAGTTGTTTGGACTTCAACTCCCATCAGCCCCAGCCAGCATGGCCAGTGAACAGGAATTCTGGGAGTTGCAGTCCAAAATATCTGGAAGGCTCCAGGCTGGGGAAGGCAACTCTAAGCAGTCATCTGTCTGGATACCAAAGGTTCTGCAAGCCTTGGGCATTGAAGCAGTTGAAGGGTAGGAAATCTGAGCAGTTAAATCAATGGCTGTTTGCTTACATGCTTCCAAAAGTAACTCAGATTCACTGTGATATTGGAGAGAATCAGCCAGTGGCATCTAGAGAAGCAGTGCTAGCAGAGAGGGCAGATAATGGGAGAAAGCAAAAAGTAGGGCGAGTATAGGACACTCAGTGGGGAGGCTGAACAGATGGGACCTCAGCTTGTATGCATATATGTAGTAGATATCTATCTCGGTTGAAAAAGAACCCGTTGTGGTTTACAGACCGTTAAAATGTCATTGAAATATAAGCATCATGGAAAAAACAACCACCGGCCATCATTAACGTGATAGGGCAACAAATACAAGAGCAGGGAGACATTGGGTTGGATCCAGACTAAGTATGTCATATTTTGTTCCCACTGGAATCGGTATGAAAATTTAGTCACGCAGCCAACGTAGTCTCGATCCAACCCATACCCAATACACTTATCCCAAATTAAAACTTCCTGTTCAGGTTGTAGCAGAGATTTGGTGCTCCTAACAAGGAAGGTCTAATGCAGACCTCTAGATTTTGTGTGTTAACATTATTTTGTCTTCTCTCATCTCTCCTTGCTTTGCTGTTTTTCCAGCTTCCCACAGCTCCACTCCATCCCAGGTCAGCGCTTCTCTCTCCCGGGACTTGGAACAATCTACCAGAAAATCAAAAACCCTGGACCAAAATGTGTTGGATAAGAAGCCTGGTAGGATTGCATTTTGTCTCTGAAGGATCCTGAGTAATGGGTACAAGCGCAGAGGGAGTATGTGCATGTGGGCAAACTGGCATATTTTTCTGTCAAAATCCACCCTCGACTGGTGTGCATTAGCACTGTGTGTAGAATCTCTGTACAATCCACTTAAACTCCTTTTGAACCCCACACTGTGTCTATATAAAATGATGCTTGTGCAGAATCAAATTTGTAAATGAAATTTAAGGGGTTAATGTACTTCCAAATGACATAACGATTTTGATGCCCCAGTGAATGAGTAAATGAATAAGTTAGTCAGGTTAGGAGGAAGGTGGAGAGTGCAGGGCAATCGAGAAGAAGGTTATATAGACGGGTCTTTGGCTTGCATGCTTGCCTATATGTATGAGATTATTATTCCATTTTTTTAAAAACCCTCAGAGCAGCTTAGTTAGAAAATATTAAATAAGAGCAGTATAAAACAACCATCTTTAATACAGAATGTGATTGAGAAGAGAGACATAGTCACTACTTCCTTATCCAGAACTAAAATTCCCCTAAAGGGCTCTGTCACTACCAATTTCTGAAGGATATGAGATAGCCATGGGAGTTGCTTGCTCCAGAGATGTGGTGCCACTGTTGAGAAGGCTGTGGACCTATTCACTTGGCTCCTCTGACAATTTTGACACATGGGATAAATGTGTGTGAGAATACATGAAACATGGAAGTTCAGCTCACAAAATCTTAGGGACTCGCATAACTGCAACCACACTGGTAATATAGACATAGCTATTTTATGTCACTGTAGCCACCTCTTGCACTACCCAGATTTTCCATTTTTAAAAGGGAGAATGTTACCGGTCATCAAGACAAATTGAATCATATGTTTGTTGTTTCTGCCAAGTGTAAACACAGTAGGAGGCATCTGAACGGGACGCCCAATGTGCCTGCATACACTGAAGGCAATTGGGCATCTTAATAATACAGCCCTGCTGTGTTAAAACATTACAAAATCTTGGGAGATGGCTGGATGACTTTACTGTGAGAGTTTATCTTGACTATCTGAAAAATAATCTACTTTTCCCACATTTCTCCCCCTACTTCTCTGGTTTCCTAGCTTCCACTCCATCCCAGTTCAGCGCTTCTCGCTCCTTAGACTCAGAACAGTTAGCCCCCAAATCAAAACACCTGAATCAAAACATCTTGGGAAAGAAGCCTGGTAAGATTGCATTTGGCTCTGCAGGGTTCTGAGTAATGGGACTAGACAAAGAGGGAGGGAGGGAGGGATTACAGGCCAGCTGGCATATTTCTTTCAATGTTCACCCTTGTTCGGTATGCCTCGGCACTGTGTGAAGAACCACTCTACAATCCTTTATCTACTTCAGCCCCATCTGTGTCTGTGTATGATGGTGTTTGTGCAGGACCATTTTGTCAATTCAGTCCTGTGTATGTTTACTCACAGATCAATCCCACTGAATTCTGAAGGGCTTACTACCAATAAATTGTGCATCTGATTGCAGCCTGTGTGATCTTGGTGATGAATGGGCTCTTCTATGTGTCTCCTTCCATCTTTTCCACATAGGTTAGACCGTAAGCGAAACCATAAGAGTAGATGGATCAGACCAAAGACCAGCATCCTCCTTCCCAGCGGACAACCAGATGCCTCTGGAAAGCCCCAAACCAGGACATGAGGGCAGTACCCCTCTCCTGCAGTTGAGCAGTTGTTCTTGAGAGGTGCAGTCTCACTGCTGTCATGACTAGTAGCCATTGATAGCTTTATCCTCCATCAATTTATTCATTCCCCTTTTTTAATTCCGTCTGAGTTGCCGGTCATCACCACATAGTGAATTCCATAGTTTAATTATGGAGTAATGTGTTCCTCCCAGATTCCTGCTGCAGGAATCTCTCTCTCACACACATAACCCCTTCTGTTACAAGAACTGAAATAGGCCTGGCAGACAGTTGTGTATCTAGATCTAGACAAAATAAATATAACATATATATGAAAGGATGCTTGGGTCTCACTGATTGACTCATGGTGAAATTGTTAGGATAGTTCCCGCTGAACTAGATTCCTAAAACCTGGAGTATGGTAGTCCCAGACTCCCTGTTTGTTAGGAAAATCTGAAAATTGGAGACTTTTACCCTTTGCCTAAAGCAGTGGAATCAGACTTTACCCCACAATGGTTAAACTTCTCCTACTCTTGCTAGGAAGCTGGTTTGGTACACATACAGTCTAGGATGATTAGCAAAACCTGAAGGGAGGCTATGGGGGAATTTCCTCTCCTAGTGCTGGACCAATTCTCTTAGAATACTTAAAATCTCCTAGCAGCCAGGTACAAGAGGCTCAGGTGTGAGATGGGCACCAACACTAGAGACAAGATGAACTTATAAACAAGATAATTTATTAAAGGGATATTTTGTACATAAGGAAATACTAATATTTATTCTCGGATTTTCCAAAGAATGCTTGCTGATACTTCTTAAGAACTCAAGAGACACAGTTGCTGCTACGAGCCTCTTAGGGAGCAATCCTATGGCCACTAGACACTGTCTAGAGGGCCTTAGGATTGTTTTGTTTCTGGGAACCAAGGTTGGAGTCAGGGCTCTGACTTCGGTTCCTAGAAACGGCACTCCTGTCCCGCTCCCCCTTGTAGCCGGTGTGGTTCTCTCTGTGCTGGCTATGTCTCCACGCTCAGAAACAGAGTGTGGAAATGGGGGAAAGGGGACGGTCCCGGGGAGGAGACCATGGAAGCTGCTTTATGCAGCTTCCTATCGGGTCCCCAGACCCCTTCCCTCCCTGAAACTGTGCCTAGATGGGTGAAATCATCTCTCTAGGCAAAAATGCAGGGTGGCTGGAGCACGGAGGAGTGGATCCACAGTTTTGGAGGCTGGTGACTGTCCAGATAGGATTGCACCCTTAATGACTTCTTTTACCTCAGGCCAAATTCCTTACACCTCCACCCTAGCCAAAAATAGTTGACCAGGTCCTGTTCTTGGGTACAGTCTTCCTCTGGTTCCCAAAGTTCCTCCTGTTGTATTTCTGGCTGCTTGGACAGTTTATCTGGGCTTTTACTGCCTGCTTGTGTAACCTTCTTCTGGCAAGATCTTAGGGCAGTCTCCTGGCATAACACAAGCCACCTGCTCCTTACTCCTGATCTTCACTAGCCATGTATGGTTATCCCAAGGAGAAGGAGTAGCTTAATAATCAGGCCTTACCTATCCACATTCTTGTAGTCGTTTTATAACACCCACCCACCCACAAGCAGGCCTCCCTCACTAACTACCAACAGACTCCTTAACTGTCAATGCCTTAATTGTCATTTCCCAGCCACACTTTCCCACCTAGCTAGAATCCCCAGCCAATCAAAATTGGGCCTGGGTCAGGTAAATTCAATCTATAAATATTCAAACGGATAGTTTCTTTCCTCCTTCAGAACGTCACTAAGTAACTACTCCATAGGCCTTTGACAGTAACAAAGCAAGGCCTCAGGCCTACTCAAATACATTATAGCCTCTCAGAGGCTACACCAAATAAACATTACAGAACAACAACAGATATATATATATATATATATATATATATATGGCATTTCTTCGCAGAGGCTGTTTGTATATCTCTTCTGAAAAATAGGGAACTCAAACTGCCTCCCAGAATGGTTAAGGCATGCCCAGAGTACCAAGAAAGCTAAGATTTGGCATATAATTATTTGATATTTACTCCCTGCATGCTCAGCATACAGCTCTTGCAGGGTCTTATGAAACGGTATAAAAATAAAGGCACTAAGACACCGTATCACTCACAGACATCTAAATGCACTGTTGGCCACCCTCTGAAAACTCTCAGGGAGTCAGACAAATACGCCATTGTAGGGAGGGTATTCCAAAGAGTGGGTGCTACCCCAGAAAAGGCCAGAGATTTGGCTCCTACAATCCTCTTGGGGTGTTGTGCGTATACGTATATAATATACATATAATGCACACACAGTCAGTGAAACTTTAATTCGCTAAGCATAGATTTCTGTTTTCTAGGTGCATTGTAGAAGTGCATCCTGCCCCAGACCTAAGTCTGAAGAGGCAATACAACTCCCAGACCCCGACATTCCCTCCCACCTGCAGCTTGGCTTGCTGTGGTTTCTGGAATCCTGCCCTTTGTTATGAGATAAATTTCATGATCCACGTTTGGACTATTTGGTACAAATATGCATCATTTTCCTTGGGTACATATGTGGCCATTTCTGAATGGCTTAGAAGCAGATTATTTATTATTAACATTTATATTAGAGCTGTGCACAAATGGCCCCTTGAAATTCTCCACGTTACTTGTGGGCAGATAAATTTGGGAGACAATTTCACTGAATTTCTCCAGGGGGAGGAGAAATTCTTCAACAGTTTCTCCCAGGTAGGGCTCCCAATTGGCAGGGCTTTCTTTTTTTTGGTAAGGGCTCTGAGGGTTTTCATGCTGCAACAGCATCAACTGCCTTGGCAGACTGGCCAACGATCAGGGAGCAGGTCATGGAAAAGAACTGTGACCGAAGCTCTGGAGGGCTGCTACCAGGCAGAGTAGACAACATTGGGGGAGAAGGATCAAGGATCTCACCTGGTATAAAGCAGCTTCATATATTCCATTGATAAAATTACAGAGGATGTTCTGATCTAGGAAGAAAATTAGTGCACAACAGGAAGTGGTATATGCAGTGAGAAAATAAGTGCAGTTGGTGGACATGGATCAGAAATGCAGTTTGTTGATTCAGAATGTAGATTTTTTAAAAAAATCTTAAAGCTTTAATTAAGATTGTGTGCATATTATACTATGTGTAAAGATAACCTAGATACTGTGAGAGATGAGGTCTTCTTCTGTATAATTCCGCTTCATATGGGGAAAGGTGAAAAGCAATACAGGGTACTGCAGCCTCTTCACCTGGTCTCCGTAAATCTTTGTAATTCTTCTGGCTTTTGCATTTTCACACTTTCAACTTATCTGCACAACCATAAGGGTTAGAAATTTCACATGAGCCTTCCCATCCATAAAAAACTATTACGTTGCCGCTATGCTTATGCATTTGAAGACATGGTTTAGTCCAGATAGAGCAACCGAATTAGAACATAATGTTTCAACAGAGTTGAAAAATATTCTATGGTTCTGTAATAAATTTGATAAAAATATATTAAGAACGAACCCATGTACCAAAACCTTGTTTAACAACTGGTTGAAATTTAAAAGAGTATTAAGTCCGGGTTTATCTCCATTAACAGCTATTACGTATAATGAAGAGATGACAGATGAAATGCAATTAGGCAATCTATCTTTATGGTACAATCACGGGCTAATAGAAATAATCACACTCGTAGGCAACAGAATATTTAAATCATATGAACAAATATGGAATGAAATGCAATACTCCCAACCTTTATTTTTGCAGTATCTACAGCTTAGAAGCATAGCCTTAAGGTTATTAAGGAAATCCGGACCTCTTTGGGAAAAAACTACTTTTGAAATTTTGATGACACAAAATCAGGAAAACCTATTAAGTAAGCTCTATAACGTTCTCTTAGATACAGATCTTATAACTAATAATTATCAGAAAAGCTGGGAAAGAGAACTAACTTGTCTGATTCCTGTAAGCACCTGGACTTGGATCTGGAATAATATATCACAGCAGACTATTAGCACAAACCTGAAATATTTTTTTTCAGTTTATGTTCTGCTGGCATTTAACAGCCGCAAGGCTTAGCTGCATTTATCATAAGGGTGATAAGAAGTGCTGGAGATGTAAAATGCCTAACACAGATATGGCCCATGTTTTTTGGTTTTGCTCAGTGATTAAGGACTATTGGCTAAATATTGTTGTTGTTTATTCGTTCAGTCGCTTCCAACTCTTCGTGACTTCATGGACCAGCCCACGCCAGAGCTTCCTGTCGGCCGTCACCACCCCCAGCTCCCCCAAGGTCGAGTCCGTCACCTCCAGAATATCATCCATCCATCTTGCCCTTGGTTGGCCCCTCTTCCTTTTGCCTTCCACTTTCCCTAGCATCAGCATCTTCTCCAGGGTAGCCTGTCTTCGCATTATGTGGCCAAAGTACTTCAGTTTTGCCTTTCATATCATTCCCTCAAGTCTGGCTTTATTTCCTGGAGTATGGACTGGTTTGATCTTCTTGCAGTCCAAGGCACTCTCAGAATTGTCCTCCAGCACCACAGTTCAAAAGCATCTATCTTCCTTCGCTCAGCCTTCCTTTTGGTCCAGCTCTTGCAGCCATAGGTTACTATGGGGAATACCATTGCTTTAACTATGCGGACCTTTGTTGTCAGTGTGATGTGTCTGCTCTTCACTATTTTATCAAGATTTGTCACTGCTCTCCTCCCAAGAAGTAAACGTCTTCTGATTTCCTGGCTGCAGTCAGCGTCTGCAGTAAATCTTTGCACCTAGAAAGACAAAATCTGTCACTGCCTCCACATTTTCTCCCTCTATTTGCCAGTTATCAATCAAGCTGGTTGCCATAATCTTGGTTTTTTTGAGGTTTAACTGCAACCCAGCTTTTGCACTTTCTTCTTTCACCTTCGTCATGAGGTTCCTCAGCTCCTCCTCGCTTTCAGCCATCAAAGTGGTATCATCTGCATATCGGAGATTGTTAATGTTTCTTCCAGCGATTTTAACTCCAGCCTTGGCTTCATCAAGCCCAGCACATTGCATGATGTGTTCTGCGTACAGGTTGAATAGGTAGGGTGAGAGTATACAACCCTGCCGTACTCCTTTCCCAATCTTAAACCAGTCCGTTGATCCGTGGTCTGTTCTTACCGATGCTACTTGGTCATTATACAGATACCTCAGGAGGCAGACAAGATGACTTGGTATCCCCATACCACCAAGAACTTGCCACAATTTGTTATGATCCACACAGTCAAAGGCTTTAGAATAGTCAATAAAACAGAAATAGATGTTTTTCTGAAACTCCCTGGCTTTCTCCATTATCCAGCAGATATTGGCAATTTGGTCTCTAGTTCCTCTGCCTTTTCTAAACCCAGCTTGTACATCTGGCAATTCTCATTCCATGAATTGCTGGAGTCTACCTTGCAAGATCTTGAGCATTACCTTACTGGCATGTGAACGAAGTGCCACTGTTCGATAGTTTGACCATGCTTTGGTGCTTCCCTTTTTTGGTATGGGGATATAAGTTGATCTTTTCCAATCTGTTGGCCATTCTTGTGTTTTCCAAATTTGCTGGCATATGGCATGCATCACCTTGACGGCATCATCTTGCAAGATTTTAAACAGTTCAGCTGGGATACCGTCATCTCCAGCTGCCTTGTTATTAGCAATGCTTCTTAAGGCCCATTCAACCTCACTCTTCAGGATGTCTGGCTCTAGCTCACTTACCACACCGTCAAATCTATCCCCAATATTATTATCCTTCCTGTACAGATCTTCCTTATATGGAATGCTAAGGTGGGTAGTCAAACGACACCTGGAATTACAGGCAAGCATGGTCTGGGAGAAGAAAATGAAGCAGGACATAGGCTGATAGAATTTTGCTAGGACAACTCACTGTGCATAACAAACACTCTCTTCCAACCACCTAAGAGACGACTTTATACTTGGACTTCACCAGACGGTCGACACCGAAATCAGATTGACCGCATCCTTTGTAGCCAAAGGTGGCGGACATCTATGCAGTTGGTCAAAACAAGACCTGGAGCTGATTGTAGTTCAGATCACGAACTCCTTATTGCACAATTTAGAATCAGACTAAAGAGAATAGGGAAGACCCACAGATCAGTTAGATATGAGCTCACTAATATTCCTCATGAATATGCAGTGGAGGTGAAGAATAGATTTAAGGGACTAGATTTAGTAGATAGGGTCCCGGAAGAACTATGGACAGAAGTTCGCAACATTGTTCAGGAGGTGGCAGCAAAAAACGTCCCAAAGAAACCAAGAAGGCAAGATGGCTGTCTGCTGAGACACTGGAAGCAGCACAAGAAAGAAGGAAAACAAAAGGCAACAGTGATCGGGGGAGATATGCCCAATTAAATGCAAAATTCCAGAGGTTAGCCAGAAGAGATAAGGAATTATTTTTAAACAAGCAATGCGCGGAAGAAGATAATAGAATAGGAAGGACAAGAGACCTCTTCCAGAAAATTAGAAACATTGGAGGTAAATTCCAGGCAAAAATGGGTATGATCAAAACCAAAGTTGGCTAAAGATAATAGATGAAATTGAGATTATATCGGGTATAGACTATCTTTGGATCCACTAGTTATTCTCTTTGCTTATGTTAAGGAAGTTGTTTTATCTGACGATATAGAGATGACAGTGCATTTATTAACAGCCGCCAGAATGCTGATATCAGTAAACTGGAAAAAACTGAAACCTGCCACAATTGATGATTGGATTATCAAAGTATGGGAAATAATATACATGGTTAAGTTAACTAACATAGTAAGGGTTAGAGAGGGAAGACAACAAAATAAGAGATTTATGGAAAAGTGGTCCTTATTTGTAATATACTGGTGTAACAAGAATCAAGAGAATGTGCAGCCTTTTGTGTTATTGGAAACCTTGTGATATTTGCTGGTTTTGTTGATAAATCTGATTATACTCTCTATTGTTTAAAATGTTGATACTTGGTCTTATTATTTTTGTACACTTTTATATACAGTCAGCACTGTAAAAATAAAAAAGGAAAGAGGGAAAAAAAGTGAAATAATAATAAAAATAAATTTCAAGTGAGTAAGGGGATAGCTTCACGTGACATACTAGGGATTATGGCTGAGTGTTCCCAAACAAGCCAGGATTCGTAAAATAGCTTTAAGCTACTTTTTTGTTGGCATATGATCCTGGCTTGTTTGTGGCACTCAACCATAATCCATGGTTTGGATGTCACATGAAACTATCCCTTTCCTGGTCTGTGTAATTTGTGTGAAGCGGGAGCGAACAGGCTGCATGCATCAACATGTAGCTTGTTTTCATGGTTTATTAAGCCAGGAATCCTGGCTTATTATTGCTTGTGAATGTGGCCATTTTAGTGATATCTGGACTGGATTGGTGCATAAGATTGTCCTCAATGACCTTTTTGAACTTTATGTTTTTACATTTCTCCTCTCCAGCAGTGCTGACAGAAGTCTTGGCTTTAGTCAACAGCCTCCTAGCCATATACAAGGAAGGCCTGAGGGTTACGAAAGTGAAAGAGATCCTGCTGGCCACAGAAAAAGTTGATCTGGAGCAATTCAGCATCGCCCAAGGCTACAAAGACACACTGGAATTTTTGGAGCATCGAATGCCTATGCTAAACATCAGATACCAAGAGAACAGACAGAAGTGTGTCGTTTTTCTTGGATCAGGTGAAATTTTTGAAAAGGGAGGACTGACTGCTGGGTTCCACTCTCCTATTGTCCAAGACAAGCTACCAAACTGGGTAGCATTTTATTCTCAGGTTTGCTTATAGCTGCTAGGTCTACAGTGCCTTCCAGAATCAGAAATAATTGGGAGACATGACTCAATGCTTCTCAGGTTTAAGTCACTAGAACAGAACATTGGTAATAACTGAGAAGGTTCCTTCTGGGTTGATGTGTGGAAGGCATCCAACAATGCGTTAACTCCCTCCATCGCACAGGAAAAGCAGGGCTCATGTGACAAGTTTCTAAATAATATATTGGTCCCAGGCTCCTCTTTGCCCGAGTTCCATCCTTGGCTACAGCTCATAAAATAGAGAAGAGATCACTCTCCCAAGTTTGAATTTGAAAAGGAAAGACTATAGATGAATAAAACACTTTGACAGAGGCAGGAGTCGTATAGGAACAGAGTATGATAGCACCCCCTGGGGAAGGTCTGGCCCATGGGGTGGAGAGGCAGGTGGTCATCTTGTACGTGTAAAGACTCAGTATTGACAGAGGGTGTGGTCTGGATCCCTTCCACACACCAACTGAGAAGGAATCCTTCTCAGTAAGTACCAATGTTCCATTCTCCAGCTTGGTGTGAGGAAGGCATCCAACAATGAGAGATGCATTGGTGCCTAGGGCTGCTGTGGTGGCTGCTGACCTGGTTGGATGTGCTGTGACTCTGAGAGGTTTAAGAAGGCTTGAAGCCTTGTATGCTGAAAAAAAATACATGCTTTTAACCATCTAGGTAGCATGGATCTAGGTATCTTTCCCATGGAGGTGGGGTGGAGATAAATAGTGATTCTGGCTGCCAGCCCCTCTCCAGGGGGTGAGATGGCTTAGGACAGGAGGAAGGTAGTACTAGCTCCTGAGACCTCTGGAACAAGGAGTTGACTTTTGGTATGAATTTAGGATCTGGTCTAAGAGTGACTGTGTCCTTTTGGGAGGTTATTTATTTATTATTTTATTTATTGCATTTATACCCCGCCTTTCTCCCTCTCGCAAGGAACTCAAGGCGGCTTACATTATCCTCCTCCTCACCGTTGTATCCTCACAACAACAACCCTGTGAGGTAGGTTGGGCTGAGAGTCTGTGACTGGCCCAAAGTCACCCAGTGAGCTTCCATGGCCAAGTGGGGACTAGAACCCGGATCTCCCGGCTCCCAGTCCGTCACTCTCACCACTACACTACACTGAAAGTGATATGTCAGATATTCTTCTTACCAAGCGAAGGCCGTTAGAAATAAGACTCTTTGAGAAGTAATTTGGAGTGGAATCTTCTTTAGTAGTTCAAAGGGGACCTTCATTAAGAGCTGAGATGACTATGTGTAGGTTCCATGATGGAAATCTATGGACCATGTCGGGGTTCTGGAGCGAGGCCTCCCAGAGGAACTGTTTGAGGTGAGGGTGTGAATTTAGTGGAGGATGTCTTGGTTTGGAAAGGACTGACAATATGGCTGATGTTTGCCTGTGTAGGGTTTCCGGCTTAAGTCTCATGTCAACTCCCATCTGTAGGAGCAAGAGGAGTTCTTTGATGCCTGCGGACTGAACCTTGATAGTTTCCCTCTTACTTCACCTTGTGAAGGCATTCCTGGTGGTTTTGTATATGCATTTTGTAGACTCTTTGCATGAAGCTAGCAGAGTTGTTACTGTTTCCAGGTAGCCTAAGTTGACATCTCCAGATTTCTAGATAGCCTAGCCCCTTTCAACAGCTATGTAGGTCCTTGTAGCCTGATTGGGTATGGATGTAAAACTAGTCCCTGGAACAGAACATCTGGTCTTTGGGATAGGAACCATGGATTTTCTTGAGCTAGGCATAGGATCTGGGAGAACCATGGGCATTTGGACAAGAAGGGGACCACCAAGATTATGAACGCATTTTCCCTTCTGGCCTTCTGGAACACTCTGGCTAGGAGCGGGGTTGGTGGGGAAGTGTAAAATTTCTCCCTTGGCCACGGGATGTTCAGAGCATCTATATTCTCTGTTTTGTAAGAGTGGAATCTTGAAACGAAGCATAGTAGTTTTTGGTTGTGATGTGATGTGATATAAACAGGTCCGGTGTTACTGGTCTGAAGTGGTATTGGATTTGTTGGAAGACAGGCAGGGTTGAGGTTTCATTCTCTGGGATCTATTTGTCTTCTGCTGAGGAAGACTGCAGTCTGATTCAATTTTCCCTTTATGTGCTGGGCTGGTACGGATGCCAGGTTCTGCTTGGCCCATAGTAGCATTGCTTGAGCTTCTTGGTGAAGAAAGCATAACTTCCTCCCTCCTTAGTGATTAATGTGGGCTTTGGCCATTGTATTGTCTGTCCTTATAAAGACGTGGTTGTCTTGCCATGGGTGCGAGAAGCGTTGTAGGCGTAGATATATTGCCCTGAGTTCCAGCCAGTTGATGCTGTACTGTTTTTCTAATACTGTCCATCTCCCTTGAGCTATCTGAGAGTTGCATTGAGCCCCCTCATCCTTCAAGACTGGCATCCATGGTCACTGTGAGCTTGGCGGGTCCTGAAGCAGAGTGACCCTCTGTCATTTCTGTGTGACTTAACCACTATTAAAAAAGACCCCTACCAAACTCTCTCTCTCTCTCTCTCTCTATATATATATATATATATATATAGAGAGAGAGAGAGAGAGAGAGAAAGTATTTATTTATTTATAATTGACCAGCAAAATAGATTTACAACATTATACAAAATCCATAGACAATAACAATTACTAAACTAAGAGAGAGCACATAGCACAAATTATGCATAATAAAACCTCAAATTAAGGCCTGGCGTATTTTAATTGCTACTGCACAGAATTTGGCAACTTTAAGAGTGATATGCGCTTTTATATCGGAAAGAAGTAAATAAACATAAAAGGTGTCTGGACATCCGGGCAATTTAACTAAAAATGGTTCAATAAAACTTTTACGTGCATCCCAATAAAAAGAACAGTATAGGAGAACATGAGGCCTCTGTTTTGATCTCCCCTGATCCACATGGGCACTTATGTTCATGATAAGGCACTTCTCTATATCTGCTTTCAAGGACAGCTGAGGGAAGTGAGTTACCTCGGGCTTATGTGAAGGCTCTACGATACCTTTGAACTGAGAGCGTAACAAGGTATTTTGCTGGATCAAAAAGCCAGAGCACTCTTATTATGTAGGCTGGGATTGGGGATTGATCCTAAATCCTGCTGATGGTCTACGTCAGCGTTGTCTGAGTAGCCCCCTGGCTGCCTCGTATGCCATCAAGATGAGGTTAGGGGAAAAGCCATAGGATATAGTTTATATAAAAGCTTTTGATATAGTTTATTGGACCAGGTAGATTGAAAACTACCATAAAGAATTAGTGGGGCTAGGCCAACTGGGAAATAGATAAACTACAGCCAGATGTTAAAAATTGTGAGCCAGGCCCTGTTTGCAACCTTTTGAAGTCTAGCCTCCAGATGTAGAATTGCATTAGAAAGGCACCATGGCGCTTGGAGGATGGCCCTCAAAAATTTAGACTGAACTACTTTGAGGGTGGAAAAAGTGGAGTACGGTCCAATTTGTACACCATACAAAAGTTGTGTTATCACTTTGGCCTTAAGCTTTATTGCTGCTGGAACGTAGTCTGTTTCTAGAAACAGGGTCAAAAGCTGCTTTAAGATCTACGAACGCTGAAAACAAAGCCTTGGCGTGCTTGTGTATTTCTCCGCCAAATGTTGTAAAGTTAAAGCCTGGAGTAAGGTGGAGTGACCGGATCTAAATCGACCAGGATATTCTCATGGTCCATCCAGTCTAAAAGTTTCGAGTAGAGATGTCTGGCATACAACTTACTAATTATGGTAAGAAGGCTAATTGGTCGATAATTCACGGGATTATCCTTCTCTCCCTTTTTAAAGAAAGGAATAACAATGGCCAAACCCCAGTCTGGGGGAATACGAGCATACTGATCTATGGAAGTGAAAAGGGTTGCAAGAATTGGAGCCCACCAGGCAATGTTACTTTTGAATAGCTCTGGGGGCATGTAGTCGTAGCCAGGAGACTTGCTTAATTTAAGTTGGTTTATCAAATCAGTAATCTCTCGAGCTGTAGCTGGAGGCCATTTAGGTAGGTTATCAGAAATACACTCCAACTGAAAGGAAGGAGAAGCCTCTTCTCCGGCATATAGCGCTGAAAAATATGCCTCCCAGCTCTGGGCAGATATATGACATTCCAGACACATAAGACCATGGGAGGGGTGCGCTGCTGTCAGATGCCAGAAGGTGGCAGAATCATTGGACCTGACCACATGTATAAGCTGTTCCTACCCCATTTGGGGGGCATGCTTCCTTTTCTGCTTAAGTAGAGTTTTATAGCATTTTTTATCGAGGTTTAGGTTTGCTAGTGGCACCGCTAGGGGATTTTGCTTATAAGTTCTAAATTTTGCACTCAGGGCCTTCTTAGCTTGGATACAATCCCCTTCAAACCAACCCTGCAATCTATAGTAATGAGGCTGAGCTGTCCCCACAATCCTTACATTTAACCAAAGGCTTGTATATATCGAGAATTCCCTCATTAGGTCCCAGCGCAAGGATAGAAGAGCAGATCTTATAGAAGTGGTCCAAGTGTAACAGCTTAGTAAGTGTCTCATCCACCTTCTCAGACCATCTGATCTTAGAAGACCTGATTTCAGCTATGGAATTTGGTATAGAATCAATGGCAATATGCATCTGCCAGTCCAAAGGTTTCAAAGTTAGGGTCAGCAGGAGATGTTCACTATCAAGCTGATTGTCTACTTCAAGACGGTCCACTAAATGGGTCAGATTTAGAGAAGTAATTAGATTATCAAAAACACTCATCCTGGAGCCCAACCAGAAGGTAAATTCTCCAGGAATGTCCCCTTTACAGGAGCCATTTAGAATGCAAAGGTCCAATTGATAGAACATTTGAACCATACACAGTCCAGAGTAATTGCCGATATTATCTTTTGATTGCCACGTATTTATTGAAGAAAGGGGTGGCCTGTCAGCGGGACAGGTATTGAGGTGAGAGAAAAGTGCTACATCATTTGACCCCACTCTGACGTTAAATCCCCCCTATTAGTACATACATGGGCAGGGTAGTTACAATTACGTCTCCAATGTAAGACTCCAACTCTGACCAAGTCTTGTTTAACTGGGAGTGAGGGCATTTTGGGGGTATATATGCATTCAGAAGTAGAATACTACAGTGGTTAAATTTTATTTTTTTGCCACTGCAAGCTGATCTAAAGGGGTGAGGTTGGTTATGGACAAATGAAGCCTTGTGGAGATAAAAATGCATAAGCCCCCCTTCGGTCACCCTTTCTTTTCACTGGGGCAAGCTTGTAACTGATGCGCTGTGAATCCATTTAATTCTATGATGTCCAATGCCCAAGTCTCTTACAGCACAATAATGTCAAATTTGGATACATAGTTTATAAATGATTCATTCCCACTCTTGCTTTTCCACCCAGCCATATTCCATGACAGGACGGAGAGACTTCATTGAGGGGTCAGGAATCAATCTGTGCCATCAGTTGGGGCCACTTTACTGGTGGTTGATGTGCAGGAGAGATCTAAGTTGACAGATTCAGCTAGGGGAAGAGCAGATGGATCCAGCCCCTGTTGAGCAGGTGAATACATTTTAGACTGAGTCAAAAGCACCTGTGAAGAGTCAGACTATATATTTTTCATTGTTGGCATCAGCTGAGCCTTATTTGGTGAAAGCCTAGTGGAAACCTGGGCATCATGTAAGCTGTTTCTAGTATGAAGCCAGCTATCTGAACTGGCTGCAAGTAGTTGAAAAGTAGTGACATCCTGGCAAGGAGGTTGCAAAGGGGCTCTCAAGGGGTCACATAAGGCTTGATCAGCATCCCACTCAGGGGGCAATACAGGCTCGAATGATGGTGCCCATGGGAAAGTTGGTGTAAATAGGTCCATTCCAGATTTTTGTACTGTGGAATGCCTTTCTTTGGATGAAGATTTATTGTTTGAAAAGATTAAATCCACTTGTTGACTGTCTGTCTGATGCTGGATACTCTCTGCTGCATTAGAGGACCCTGAAGGAATAATAAGTTGACTGTTAATGTTACTAATATGATTGTAAAGTCTGGGTGTGAGGAGTGAGCTCCCAGTATCTTTATACTGTCAAATAAGGAGACTAGCCTAGCCTTTAAATCTTCCCATTTAGTATTGTCGGTGAAGTCTGCAGAGTTTGTATCCGAGCATATCGTGGCCTTTGATGTTTCAAGGTAAAGCGACTCCCTTGGATAAATTCTTAAATCTTCAGTGGGATGGTTAAACACAAGCCGAGGATTTGCAGTGACATTACTCAAGGGCGTATCCATGGGAGCCTTATCATCGTGGCATTTTGGGTGAGCAGTGTAGAAGCCGCTGCAGAGCAAGAGGCGAATAGTAGGATTGTGAAAGACTCTGATGGGGGAGATATGGAACCTGGACAGAAAAGTCTCCATTCTAAACAGCATAAGGGGAATTACAAAAATGAGTAGAACTCTTTTCTGATTAAATTTTGCAGGGAGCCAGTCAAGAGATAATATATCTATATGGCGGGGCTGGCAGTGAAGGAGTTGACTCAGGGAAAGAATCACTCACTGCCTTTCGCAAGAGCCATTGACCACTGATAACTCTATTCAGGGTACGATACGATACTTTATTGCTTAAAGCCATAGGCCACCACAATGTACATTAAAAAGAGAGAGAGAGAGAGAGAAAGAAAGAAACAAAACAACAACAGTACAGTCACATATTTGTATATACATAAATTCGTACATCCAACAGAATCATCCCTAGTAGGCTGTTTGGGCTTTGGCATGTATTTTCCTTGCTGCCGAGGCAAATTTTGCTACCTGGGCAGTGGTGAAAGCATCAGTGCCAGAAAGAAGGACACATATCTGTTCTAAAGGTGTTCTATTTAGGAGGCTCTGGGAAATAATGGCAAGAAATGTATGCCTAGGATGGCCATAGAGAGGGCATCTTAGTAAGTAATGAGAGACATCCTCAACCTCCCCAGACCCACAGATACAGAGTCTCTGATGGACTGGGGTATTGTCAAATCTTCCCTCCAAGAAGGCAGAAGGCATGCATTGTAGATGCAATGCTGTAAATGATTTCCGTAAGTGAGGCACAGTCAGAGTTGTAAAGTAACTCTCCAGACCAAATGACGTCTTATATAATGGGTACCAGCAAGAGTAAGGCATTTGTGAGATTGTAACCAAATCCATCCACTTAGAATAAAGATATTTTTTTTTCTTTAAGCCTCTGCTTTACTCTATCAGAAGGGAAAGAAGGAAAGGACTCAGTATCAATTCCATAAGCTTGCAACATAGGTTTGGTCAGGTTTACCCAAGACTTTTGGGATGGGGTCTGAAGTTGCTCTTGAAAGCATTTTTTTGGAAGGCGGGAATCGCTCATATGGGTCAACTTGAGCCAATACAAAGCGAGAGCAGCGTAAACAGATGTTTTAACTGAAATCAATCCTACTTCTGCCCTTAAAAGGGCCCCAGGTGTACTCCGGGGGACAGTTAAAAGAGATCTCATAAAAGAGTTCTGAACCACCTCAAAAATAGAGGCATTCGTGTATCCCCATACCTCAGCCCCATACGTCAGTTGTGAAACTACCTTCTTCTGAAATATCTTAACTGCAGGGGCAACCAAACTTCCCCCTTGTGATCGAGAGAACTGAAGGAGAGATTGAGTAGACTGGGATGATTTCAGCTTAATTACATCTAGATGTTGTCTCCACGAAAGTCGGGTGTTGAAATTAAGGCCCAAATATCTAAAGTTGTTCATTTGTTGAATGGATTCATTGTCCAACTTCCACATATGTGTTTTCCTTTTCTTCCCAAATACTACAATTTTAGTCTTAGCATAATTAATAGAAAAATGCTCTCTTGTGCAAAATGTACTCAACTTTCTCAAGAGCCTTCGCATACCAATTAAATGTAGTGGACATCATTGCGATATCATCTGCATATAGGAGGACTGAGAGTTTAACATCCGGAATAGAAGCTGGGAAGCATTCCAGATCACTCAGTTCTTGTACAATGCTATTAATGTAAAAATTAAAAAGAAAAGGGGCCAATAAACATCCCTGATGCACTCCTTTATCAGTTGGGATGCTTTCTGATAACAATCCATTCGCCCCCAGCCTGACTCTAAGAGTAGTGTCAGAGTGAAGCATTTGGATTAAAAGAAACAGCCTTCTATCAATGTTTGTGGCAGATAGCTTTTGCCACAAACGATCTCTATCTACAAGATCAAAGGCTGAACTAAAATCCACAAAGGTAACAAATAACTCTTTTCTATCCTGCTGAGAATATTTCTGTATTAGGTGATGGAGAACAAAACACTGGTCTATTGTAGATTTCCCCTTTACAAACCCAGCCTGTTCTTCAGCTAAAATCAAGTTTTCAGCTGCCCATGATTCTAATTTGTGTAAAAGATATTTAGTATATAATTTTGAAACAACATTAAGCAGACTGATTGGTCTAAAATTATTTGGATCTGCTTTAGAGCCTCTCTTGTGAATAGGAACAACAATGCTCACTTCCCAGCCCTGGGGGATTTTTCCATGCTGGTTTATATAAGTAAACATTTTAGCAAGAATTGGGCACCACCAAGTAGAATTAGATCTAAACAATTAACCAGGAAGCATATCCTCTCCAGGGGCCTTTTTAGGAGGTAGGGAGGCAATCAAACCATGCACTTCATCCCAATCAGGGCAGGAAGAGAAAGACAAAAAATCCCTGCCGTGAAGGGGATTGGATGGGGTTCCAACAAAATATTGTCTAAACAAGGTTGAAAAGTGAGCTTGCCACTGTGAGGAAGTAATTTGATTATCAATAGAGCCATGACATCTCCTTGTCCCTTTTGTCACTAACATCCAGAATCTAGTTGAGTCTCTTTCTAGAATTGCCAGCCCTAGTTCCATCCAGGATTGTCGTACATACTCGTTCTTTTTCTGGCACAGGAGATTTTTATACTCTTTGCGCAAGCTAATGTACACAGTAAAATTTTCTAAAGAGTCTTCTTGCCTCAATTTCCTGATTGCTCCTGCCAGCCTACGTTTCTGGGCAGTGCACCGTTTATTAAACCAGCCTTGACTAGTGTGCAGGCCTGGAAAAGGAGCTTTAGTAGTGACCACAAATGGTCTAAGTTCTTTCACTATTTTCCCATAAGTTCCCAGGAGGTCCAGGGAGGTAAAAAATTCCTCTCTCAAAGATAACATCTTGGGGGTTGCTAGAAATAAATTTATTTCGTCTTGCAGCTTCCCATTCCAACACAGTCTTTTTTCTCCCTGGGTTATTAAATTATTTGCAGAAGCGAAAACAAGGGGAACTTTTCCAGTTGGTAACGAAAGACACATCTGAATTGGCATGTGATCACTCTCTGGTCTAGTAAGGACTTTAAAATTGTTGAAAAAGAATAGAGCCGATTGTGAGAGGATCATAAAATCTATCACACTCCTGCCCCTTGGGGCAATATATGTATATAAGTTCGAATCTGGGTCTATATCTGTCCCATTACATATATATAAGTGAACTTAACAACAAGAGCAAAGAGGAATTGACCAGCTTTATTAAGCCCCAAATCCTTAGAATTTCTAGTAGGGAGAGAGGCTAGATTGTTTGGAGTAAGTCCCATCTTCTCACCAATTTTACAGTTGTTTTGTCCTATTCCAGCATTCATATCACCTGCTATCAAGATTTTGGGGTCAGCCTGTATTTCAAATAGGGTGGAGAGGACCCGATCAAGTTCATTCCATATGGAGGTATCTTCATACTTTGAATTCTGCAGGGGAGAATATACATTTATTAAAAAAAAAAGGTCAGACCTGAAGGCCAATCCACCTGAAGAATTAAGATGTTACTACTGTCGCTTACGTCAAGTTGTAAAATATTTGGGTTATTATCCACTGAAACCATAGTCGCTAGACCACCCCGGGCACGGCCTCTACTATCTGATTTGCTAGCTGGTTGGGTATACACAAGGTATCCTGGAAAAGTGGGAACAGTCGTAGTGGTAGCCCGGGTTTCTTGAATAAAAAGAACTTCAAACTGAGTGCAAATTTTTTTAAAATTCTCATCTACTAGCTTGGAGGCCTATCCTGCAATATTCCAAGAGAGTAATCTAATAGAAATAGCAGTGCCAACCTGTGGAGAGGATGATAGTCAGCATGGACCAGCCCTCTTAATGCTGACAGCAGCTTGTTTGTGGAGTCCTGTTGCTTCAGATATAATTCCGCTATCTGTATCTCCACATGGCCTACCTATTGCTGGGGTCTGGAGGGTGGAGTTGACCACTGTTTGCATGCGAATTCTAGCCCTATGAAGTGTCCGTCAGTTATACAGTTCTGTGCTGCATGGTTTGAAGGTTTTTGAAGATGGGGCGGGACAGTGGCCCTTTTTTTCCAGAGGCTGTGCAGGAAGGCGGGGTGGTAAATTTATTTCTGCTGTAACTTTTTGAAGTTTGGTTTGAAAGAATCCCAGCTCAGGTAAATTTGATTTTCCTAAAGAGGTGAACTTGAGAGGCTCAGTAGCAGAAAGTGACAAGGAGGCAGTGCTGCGGCTGTATTGCGATTTGCTCATCTGCAGCCTTTTTCTCCAAGGAGTTTAAATTAGATGGTTTCAGTAATCCTGTGTAGCTGATATCATCTGATTGTAGAGCTGGAACCTGAAGAGGCTTTTGCGAAGGGTCCAAAGCAGGGTGGCCTTCTCAACAGTGCGTGGAGCCCGGTAGTAATTGACTGTTGTTCCATTACTGGCAGATCATAGAATGTATCAATTAAAGCTTCTTATTCAGGTATCACAGAAGTAAATGGTTGTTCAACTGGAGAAAATTCTTCACCAGAGCCTATATCATAGTGGCTCTCAGTCCAGTGGGCATACAGAGAGGGTTCTTATTCATATACCTGGTAAAATCTAACTCTTTGACTCTAATCTCATTATCATCATGATCTAGATTTATTAAATTGTTAGAATCAAAGTTTAGCAGAGTTGACTGTTTTTTTGACAAAGGGGGTCAGAGTCAGGAGGGTCTCTTGTCTATAGGTGTCAGTATCCTGACATTTCACAGACAATCCTTCAATCAAAGGTTGGGTCCAGGTGTTTAAAAAATGTCTTTTCACCTGTATCCCAACATTGGCAAAAGCCCCCCTATAAGTGAGGATAGAGTGCACAGTGGAGGTTTTAGTGAAGGTTGTTTTTATCCCAAAATTAGGGTATGCAGGCGAAAGGCCCAGCTCTTTATAATTCCTCCTTGTATA
Organism: Heloderma suspectum; assembly: GCF_057233095.1. Classification (NCBI taxonomy): domain Eukaryota; kingdom Metazoa; phylum Chordata; class Lepidosauria; order Squamata; family Helodermatidae; genus Heloderma; species Heloderma suspectum. Next base: position 85,139,504 of record NC_139463.1, on the reverse strand, counting down.
TACCATTTCTAAGCTATTTAAAACTATAGATAACCTATAGATAAGATACCCTATTAGTATCGTATAACATTTGGCACCATAACCCACTTGGGCAAACTCAGCAGCAGCAACAGTAACTTCCAAACTTAAAAATCAAAACATCTAAAACAACTAAAATCAATAGAATAAAACATTAGAAAATAATTTAAGATAGGTGCAACAGGCTAAAATAAATTGAACTAATTAAAATAATTAAAGTGAGCTTTCTAATTTGAGATTGTTTCCGTGAACATTGGAGATAAAACACTAACATATAATTTGAATCAAATAAGTAAAATATGAATAAAATACATTATCAACATATATTAAAATAGGTTTAACGTATAGTCCCTGTATAGTGGCTCCACAGTCCTCAGTAGAATATCAACAGATCTTACTGCAGTAAATTTTCAGGCCTTTTGTGTAGCAGTACTTCCTTTCATCTGTCCCAAATCCTGCTGTGAGTCCATTTTGTTCAGCGAAGCAAATTAAAGAGGGCTCCAAGCAGAAAGCAGGGTCTACAGGAAGGATAGCAGGCTTGGGGATATGATGTAATCATCGAAGGGAAAAAAAAAAGGAGGTTTGTCTCACAATTTTAGGCTCTCACTTTCAGATATAATGAGGTAAAGTTGCTCTCAGGTGAAGTGGGGGCTAACGCTGGCACAGCTGCATCGAATGCTGACAGGGCCTATCAGGGTAGCTAGCTGCTGCTTGGCTGTCTTGACTCCCAAGCCAACAAAACAATCAAGCTGTAGCTGAATGTGTTGATGGTCACACCCAAACTTCCAAAGAACATGCAGGCTTGGACTTTGGTGGTTCAGCACAAGAGAGAAGGGACGTCCTGCTCTCTATTCAGGGTAATCTGCAGTAACGCCTGTGTGTTTTGAAAAATCCAAGTAGAAGTGGGTTTGCTTATTGCAAACCCATGTTGTTTGCAGGCTGCAGCAAGGGGCTTCGAAGCCTCTGTGGGTCTGATTTAGTTTCTGTATATCCATGAGTTGTAACAGGTAATTTAGATTGAGAGAGTCTTTTGAAGTTCGTTAATACCCTCGCCGAGGGCGTCAACTTCAGTGCAAACAGACTGTAATTTATCAAACGTTGCTAATGTGGTCTGAGCAGTAAGGAGACATGGTTGAGCGACATAATCAGATAGAGCGTCTTCTATGGCATTTAAGTTTTTGTTCACAGCAAGAGGAATCTGTGTTTTTCCAGAGCCCAAAGGAGAGGAAATTTCAAACGGCTCAGAGGGCTCAGAAAGAGTCCATTTTGCTGGTGAAAACAAAGAGTCAGACTCCAAAGCAGCATGTCCATTTGAGGTCGTTAGAGGCAATGAATTACTTACAGGCCTGCGTGCCAACAAACGGTCGTTGATCTGTAGCTGTTTTGTAATCTTGGCGGCAGGTTGAGTTCCACGGCTTAATCTACGCCGTTTTTTGTTGCCCATGTTTTAGCAGTTTGAGGTGAAGCTCTGTTTGTTTGCTGTTGTTTGCCTTTTATGTTTTTTTCTAAATGTTTGAACCAATGACATATGCTGTCAATAGGTCAAGAGCCGGGGAGAGTCCAAGTCCAGATCCAAATCATGTAATGATACAAACTAAAAACAACGGATAAAGCTAAAATAAACTAAAACAAACACAGAGCTCTAACGATACACCCTCACCATCATGCCTCCACTCTGTGTGTGTGTGTGTGTGTGTGTAATACAACCTGTTATTACTGCAGTTTTCCTCTATGTGAGATGCAAGTGAGTCATTGGTTGCATTTGCATGAAACAAGCCAGGATTCCAGCTCATGCAACCTGTTTGCTCCCGCTTTGCTCCCCCCTGCTAGAGTGCAAACAAACCAGGAATGGTTTGTTTAGTATGTCCCCCGATCCAGGGATCCTGGCTTGTGGTTCCCTTGACCAGCCGAGTCACAAACCAGGATTTGTTCTTGGTGTATGAAACATGGTTTCTTTTGGAGCAATAAGCCGGGATCGCCTGCTAAACAAACCATTCTTGGTTTGTTTTGTGGTCATGGTAATGGGGAGGAGCTAAGCAAGAATGAACAGGTTGCTACTCCTTGCATGAGCGTGCCACTCATTCCTTATTAGCAAGGATTCTCCAGAATCCTTTATCATCCTTTGCAAATATAGTTTGCAGGCCGGTTTGCACGTCATGATGAGCCACCCTGAAAACAAGCCATGATTGGTTGGTTCACTTGCTAACCCACATTACTACCGACAGACCATCAGCTGCTCTGCAGCTTGCCATGGCTTGTTTTCCTCTTAGTCCTCCCACTCGCTCCTGGCATGTATCCCTTGGGCCTTTGCAGTACAACCTCAGCAGCCTGCTAGCAGAGTTTATTTTGTAGATTTTGTTACATTTTCAGGGATGTTTGTGTATATTTGCCATATTTTTTCACCATCAGGAAGATTTCCGCAAATGTAACTTTTAAAAAAACTTTGGGGAGATTTGCACAAATTCGCTAAAGTGCACTAACTACTGCGCTTATTCTAGTAACTACTGTGCATAAGCACAGTTGGTGCTACAAATTTGCACACGTATCTCCCCAAAGATTTTTTTAAAAAAGAAAAAAAGGTTAAATATGCACAAATCTCCCTGAAGGTGGAAAAAAGTGTTGCTGTCAAGGGAGGCAACAGAGTGGAGGAGGAAATTTGCTAATGCCATTTCAAGATGTAATAGAGAGGGGATATTGTTAGTGAGATCGTGAAGGGTGACTGAGTTTTTTGCTGCTCTTGCCAGGTGGCTCTGTAGTGCTTTCCGACAAGCCATGCCTAAGCTATTCTGCTGGGTTTGCACATCATGACAAGCCACTCTGAAACACGCAAGGTTGACAACCCACCGTGGGTTATCATGTCGTGCGAACCCAGCAGAATAGCTTAGGCGTGCTGTGCATTGATCAGCCTCTATTTTCTGTTTGTAAGTTCTTGTTCTTATTATTTAAAGTGTTTTTACCCCGCTCTTCAGCAGAAAAAAATCTCCCAGAGTGGCTTACGAAGATCAATAATAAGGGAGTCTCCGCCCTCACACTTTCAATCAAAAAGACACTATACAAAAGGAAAAAGGATTGGGAAAGAGGAGGAAAACAGCAAATTCAGGTGCTAGGGGTTTTTTTTGGCAGGGAGAAAGGATACACGCTTCCTGCAGCTCCTCCTTCTCTGGCCAATGGATGGGGCCAGGCTGGTCTCCCCGTGGCCCTTGGTTCCCTGGCCAATAGCCACAGAATGATGTCCTTCAGCTTTGCAGTCCCAGGGCAACAAGTTGGGATCTTACTCATTTGCCACTCAGTCTTGCTCCCAGGATGTATTTAATCCATTTCCTTCTAGCAAATCTTTGGCCATCCACTGAGTAAAATAGCTCTCTTTAATTCTGAACCAATAATCAACGACTTTCAGTCAGTCTCTGGTTTTCATTGGGAGAGTCCTGTGTGGCTTCAGGTCACACATGAAGGTTAACCTCAAATTGTTAACATGTCTCCAGAATCAACATTGGCTCTTTTTAACATGGATTTTTGTTTGTTTTGTTTCTCTTGGTCTGACTTAGGAAAAGGCAAAACAAAAAAGAAGCAGCATCGTACCAAGGCTCAAAAGGAAACAACAAACAAGTGTAAGTTGACAATTGGAAAATTCTACTACATACAGTCTGATTCATCTTACCATAATTTCTGCACACCTCCCAGTATTGGTGGTATTTCCACTTGCCACAGCTTGGAACAACCTAACCATCCATTAGCTATCCATCCATTTCTTAATTTCTCCTAGAACATCCCTCTTCAAAGCCTTCCCTTGAACCTCACAGCCTCTGCCCTGTCTGCCAGTGGTCATCTTTTCTTTACACTAGGGGTGGGTAACACATGTCTTGCAGGCCACATGTGTCCCCTGCCGCCGCCCCCCACTTTACCTCAAATTTGGGAGAATGTTTTAACCCCCAAAATGGCACTTCTGGCATGAAATGTATCACATTCAGCTTGTTTGCAGGGTAAATTTGACCATTTGGGCGCTATGGATGCAATTTATTTGGCCCCCTGCAGAGTGCATCCCATAGTGGGGTGGGGAATGGCCCCCGGACCTCTCACAGTTGCCCACCCCTGCCCTACCCCCATCTTGTGTTACTTTGCCACGTTGAATAACCCTCCCTTCACCTTTATCCTGGCCACCTTCCTTAGTCTCTCCTCAGTGTGCTTAGCATCCTTGCTATGGATGGCCAACCTATGGCAGGGGCAGCAAAGGTTTGTGGCGTTTCCAGGCAGTACCAGGAGAGTCCACAGGTCTCACTGCAGCTTGGAATCTGACCTGCACTTCTCCTTGCCTCTTCAGCACTGTGCTGCTGTCTAGTTCCCAGTTCAGTAGACTAGAGGCAAAACCATCATAAGGCATGGGTGGAATGCTGCATGTATACTGCAGTGCGTATTGAGATGGCACTGTTAAATACTGTAGCATGCTTGATGAAAGCACAATCAGTCATAATCACATGGTTATCATACAAACCGAATGCCATGACAGAAGGAATATCGCATCGAAAATTAATGGCCATGGGAGTTGCCACCTGACAGGTCTGGTTGGGGAAGGCTGAACTGTAGGTGGCATGGGAAATCTAGGTTTGCCTGAGAATTGGCCATGGGGCTGATGGGGGATGTAGTGCCTCATATTAAACATAGCGCTTAGATCCATAATGGTTACAGACTTTCTTGCTTATAGCCAAAGGTCATCACAGTCCATATTATTCTGTAATAACTAATTTATTAATTTTACTACACCCAGTTAAAAAATATAGGCAGGATGCTTAATATGTTTTACAATTAGATCCAGTCAGATCTAGGGATAGTACTAGGGGGTGATATCTCCCATTCTGGCAATAGAAGGCTTTTTCAATTTGTTTGCATTCATCAGGGCACAGGTCAGGAGGCTGCTGTGGCTGGTAATTCATTAAAAAGAGAAGTACGTAACTCTTGTATATTCTGTCTGTCTGTTAGGTTAGAACACAGCATATTGTTTGTTCATGGAGCCCTTTGGGGTCAGACTGCCCTTTGCAGAATTTTTATCAGGCTTCAGAACACCAAGTTCCACATTCAACAAATAGAATGAGAAGGCAGAAGACAGAGGGAAAAGATACAAAAGATAGACACATCCTCCAGGGAACAACAGGATGCAAACAGTACAGTTGTTTTGCTTAGATGCATCTCATGTAAAGATGACACACAAACATAGGAAGCTGCCTTTCTTTTATTGAGACTATTGGTCCATCTCATTCAGTATTCAGTCTATTCTTGCCTTCCTGAACCTGTTGCCCTTCAGACGTTTTGGACTTCAACTTGCACTGGTCCCAGCCAGCATAACCAGTGGTCAGGAATTCTGGGAATTGTAGTCCAACATCTGAAGGGCTCCACATTGGAGAAAGCTGGTCTACACTGACTTGCTGGCAGCTGCTCTCCAGGCTTTCAGACAGGAGTCTTTGCAAGACCTCCCTGGAGAAACCATGGATTTTTAAAAAATCTTTTATTTTGCAAACACAGCATGTTCTTTATCACTCAGCTATGGCCTTTCCTTCCTCAATAAGGAAGCTAGGAACTGAGCTAGCTCCAGAAGGAATATGGTCACTGGGAATATGGTCACATTCAACTGTGTGAGCGCAGCTTCCTTTGTTCTGTTGCTTCCAGGTCTACAGTTGTCCTTGGCATTGGCACCCCACTCTTTGAAGAGGAATTGTATCCTGCTGCCTGCCAGGGCATCTTTCCTTGTTGACTTTGTCATTTGGTTTTTTTAGTGGGTGGAGATTTCTGCTTCCAAACTCCACAATCAATGTCTATGAAATTCCACTTATTGCAGGGATGCAGAACCTCTGGCCCGCAGGCCTGATTTGGCCTGCAGAGATTCCACATCCAGGCCATGGAGCCTCGTTGGGTTCCTCCAGGGGGTGGGGCTTGACCTTCAAGTCCTGCACCCTGGAGGAATTCCCACTGTTACCCAAGATAAAAGATAACAACAACAGTGTGGGCAGCTACTCCTCCCAGCACTGGCAGAGTCCCTTTCTCCATGGTGAGAGAGGCAAAATAGGTGGGGGGTGGGCAATGACATGAGTGGGTGTTAGCCACAGCCACCTATGTCCTCTGGCCTTCAGAGGGCCTGATCAGTTCAGCAATTCAGCCTCTCTACTCGTTTTATGGTTCTGCACCCCTGACTTGCGGCATGCCATTTTTTCATGGAACTCGACGTGGCGTGCTTAAGATTTCCCAGGCGGTCTCCCATCCAAGCACAGCCCACACTCAGATCTGCTTAGATTCTGCAAAGTTGTTTCATCGAGTGCCTTCATATCATGCTCAGGGACTGTTGTTGAAACAAATGCTAGAGATTGTGGGAGAGTGACATAGATTAATTGGCATGTTTCCATCGTCTTTATTCAGTTAAGAACATAAAAATTGCTTTGGTGGATCTGACCATGACCTTTTTGGCCCGACATCCTGTTTCTGACAAGCGGCCAGCCAGATGCCTCAGGGAACTCCTAGACAGGGCATGATAGTGATATAGTCTCCCTCTGTGGCTTATGTTGCTTTACTGAATGTTCAAATTCTTTGGCATTTGCTCTTTTTCTTTTTGGGTGTGGGGGGAAGCTTTTTTAAAATGAAGGCTGATTCTTGAGATTCCACAGGAGTAACTTCATTGGAACTGAGACTCTGTATCAGTGGTGGGTAACTTCAGGATGTTGGGAGGCACATTGTCTCTTCCTTCCCCCAGCCAGAATGCATGCAGGAGGCCACACCCTGCCCCCACTGAATTTGTTGCAGTGGTGTCCAAAATAACAGCATTTTTGCACTGTAACAAGGTGTGTGGGGTGTGTGCCTTGTTCACAAGCAGAATTCTGGGAGGTTTTCAGAAGCATGATTTCGGCAGCCATGGTGGCGTAAGATGTGGGGGCACACAAAAATGGCCAGTGTGTGTGGGAGGCGCGTTGCCCCTCCCTGCTCTATATGTTGTGCTCAGTGCAGTCACATCTCTACCGATTTTTAGACACTTCCCCAACTGGTTTCCAGGCCCAATTTCTGGTGTTGGCTTTGACCTTTAAAGTCCTAAATGGTCTGGGCTCAGGATGTCTGTAGTACTGCCTGCTCCCATATGAGTCTACCTGCAATCTTCCTTGGACGCTCTGCTTCATATGTCATCCATCATCTGAAGCATAGTGGGTGCTGACAGAGCCTTCTCTGCAGTGTCACCTCTTTCCCTAGGGAAGTTTGCCTTTCTCCTCCTTATTGGCCTTTTGATGGCATCTATCATCTATCTTTCTGTAATTTGTTACACACGCAGACACCCCCCCCCCCATGTCTTGTTAGCTGCGTTGCGGAATTTAGGTTGTCAATATTTTCAAATCAGTAAACGTTCTTGGCCAACTGACCCTGCAGTAATGGCATCCTTCTCCTTTCCTAGGCTTTGGAGATGTCTCGAAGGCTTCATTTACCTTTGGTGATTTCTCTGCAAGTGAACCTCAGCTTCAGAGCCTGCCTGTTCCTGCTGCTTTAGTGACCCCACCGGTTGAGAACTGGCTTCCCACCAGCATGGGCATCCCATCTGCCACAGTTCCAGACCTCCCATCCTTTCAGGAGCCCCGGAGTGCTTCGGTGGACAACAATTCCTCCCAGCCTGTCTCTGATGTTCCACCTCTGTGGTCAAGCGTATGCCGGTTTGGTAGACCGCCGCCAGCTGAGGAGGTACCCCGCCTGTTGGATGCCCCGCTGCCAAGCGAATCCAGCTTGACCAGGCCTCGGCCCCTGAGGGACCAGGACGAGCTGAAGCAGCAGGTGGCCCACATCTTGGCCATGCATCCTGAGGGCATGTCGCTGTTCCAGTTCCGTACTGCCTACAGTGCTGCCTTTCAGCAGCACCTGCCCCTGGGCAACGCTTCCTCCGCCAAGCAAAGTCTGCTGGAGATGCCAGATGTGGTTTGTCTGAAGGGCTACGGGGTCCAAACCTTGCTACTGCCAGTCTCCTCTGAAGTGCCTCCTGTCAAATCTGGTCAGTGCCGTCATGTGCAGTGTTTTGTTTATATATTTTAAAATCATGGTTGTAATATATCTACTTTTAAAAAGGTTCCCTATCTGTAGGATAAGGAATCTGATAGATTCCCTACTGATAGATTTCCTGTCAGTAGACCACCACCACCACCACCACCACCCACTCCAAAATTGTCCCTCGAGGCTGTCCCTAACCCACAACTTTACACTGAAGATTACATAAGAACGTAAGAGGAGCGCTGCCGGATCAGACCAAGGGTCCATCTAGTCCGGCATTCTGTTCACCCAGTGGCCAACCAGCTGTCGACCAGGAACCTACAAGTAGGACACGAGCGCAACAGCACCTTCCCACCCATGTTCCCCAGCAACTGGTGTACATAGGCTCACTGCATCTGGTTCTGGAGGTAGCACATAGCCATCAAGACTAGTAGCCATTCATATAGCCTTTTCCTCCAGGAATTTGTCCAACCCCCTTTTAAACCCATCCAAATCGGTGGCCATCACTACATCCTGTGGTAGCGAGTTCCATAGTTTAACTTTGTGCTGTGTGAAGAAGTATTTCCTTCTGTCTGTCCTGAATCTCCCACCAATCAGCTTCATAGGATGACCTCAGGTTCTAGTATTATGAGAGGAGGAGAGAAATGTCTCCCTATTTTGAAGCAGCAGATTGAGGATTGAAGGTGTTGTGTGTAGACCAGCAAAGAGACTTTGTCTTGGAGGAAATAAATAGTCTCCCCTCTCCCAAAATTAGGGTGGGGGCATTCGGGGGAGGGAAACAAAAAGAGAGAACAGAGCATGTGTAACCTTGTGATATGCTAGTGGGGCCATGATGGAAAAGATAGTAGACCAGGGCTACAGAACCTCTGGCCTAGAGGGACAAATTCAACCTGCCTGGGGTCCCAATCCAGACCTCTGGGGTTTCTCAGAAAGCTGCGCCCTTTTCCCCAATTGTTTGGTGTTTCCTAACATTTCTGCAGTTTTTTCCCCTATTCTAAAAGGTTGCCTCTCCTAAGGCTTAGTTACTGACAGTAAGAACTTTAAACTAAAGTGGGATTATTCTGCGGGATTCCAATACCAAAGATGATCTCCTTAAATCAGTCTTCCCCAACCTGGCACCCTCTAGATGTGTTGGAGTGCAACACCTATGATCCCCTGTCAGCATGGCCATTGGTCATGGGGATGATGGTAGTTGTAGTCTAATATAACTGGAGGGAGCCAGGTTGGAGAGGGCTGCTTTAAATATGGTGTTGGAAGCATGTCAGGCAAGGTAAGACCCAAAGGTCTGCTGAGAAAAGTGAGGTGAAGATGATAGTAACAGGAAGTAGAACGTTGCAAGAGTAAATAAATCAGAACCTTGCCTGGAGTCCCCTGACCATGACTTGTGTCCTATTTGATAGAAGCATACCTGGGGCTGCACGCTGAGTGTCAGCATTGCAGTTCTTGGGCTTGGCCACAGGAGGGCTCTCTGATCAGCATCTCCTAGGTGGGCCCAAGACTATTTTTGTCAGTGTTTCCTGTCTTTCCATATGAACCTCCTGTCCAACCATTTCTTTGCTCTCCTGTTTCTCACCACAGCTGATATCCATATCTTTCAACTGTAATTCTTTGATGTCTTTTCAGGTCAGCCTCTCTTTTCCAAAGCAGAAAATGCTGCAGTATTTCCTGGTCACTTGTTGCCCAAAGCTGTGGCTGAAGGAGTTCCCAAGCCTTCTAAAGTTCTAGTGGTGCCTGAGCCCCGTCCTGGTTGTCCCCCGGTTGCAGACCAACATCGGGAGCCAGGTGACGAGGACACTGGCATTCTCCTTGAGCGCCAATCCCCGAGAGCACCAAAAATTATAGCTCCTGTGCAAGAGCATAGGATTGCCAGAGTCAACTTGGAATACTGTTTAGCTCAGCCTGACCTGTCTGAAGTGGAAGAGGGCGCAGTCATTCCTAGCGATTCTTTGCCTATCTCCAACCCTGTGGTGGCTCCCAAGTCTTGCCTCAAACCCTCATTTCACAAGTTGTCCGTTCCGCAGCCCAGTCTTTCTCTCTCTCAGTCCTCTGAATACCCAAGCAACAAGGAGAGTCATCCATTGCTTGAGCCTCAGCTTCAGAGAGCACCCAAACCTGTATCATCTGTGCAAGAGCAGGTGAGGACCAGTCCCAAGTCGGTATGGGTTCCCTTCTCTCCCCACTCCCCTGTAATTTTACCTCTAGATTCCCAAGCCACAGGATGGGGTGAGAATGTAAAGCCGTGTGGCCTTGAATCCCAGCCCGCGCATCTGCCTTGCCCTTGGACTTCTGATGGTAGTGCTCCAGCTCCTTCCATCCTTCAGCCTGTTCCTGCCAATGTTGCAGCATGGGCACAGCCGGTGGTGTACCCTCCTGTAACGTTTCTTCCAGAAATTGTGGAGTTCCCCCCTCTCTACCCAGCAACATTCCTACCGGTTTCTGGAATGCCCTTTGGGGTCCAGTTTCAAAAGCCTGTGCTGCAGAGGTCCCAGTGTGCCCAGTCTGTGCCAATCAGGCCGGCTCAGCCAATGTCGCCCATTAAAAGTAATGAACAAAGGAAATACGTTCACATGGTCCCAGGACTAAATCCCTTTTCTCAGGGGCAGAAGCCATCCAGAACCCCACAGCGTGTCCAAAGCCCAGCTCCTGTCTCCTCTGCAGGGACACCTCCTGTTTCTTCACCTTCCAGAAATTCAGCCAGCATCTGCCCACACAAATCCCAGATGGTCCACCAACCAGAATGCTCCAACCATACATGGCTGGATGATCTACAGTGCACTTCTGTTGCCGTACCAGATGAGAGCCGCACGTTCACACCTTCGGACAGAATTCCTTCTAAGCCTCCAGCATCCACATATCGGAGACAACACCATGACGTGAATTCTCTTTTAACCTTCCCAAGCATGCCGTCGTTCAGCTTACAGTCTGCTCCTGCCAGTTCATCCCTGCGGCCCACCTATGCTTTCTCTAGTATCAACAGTAATTCCGATGTTCTGCCTTCTCACCCTTCGGCCTCCATGCGTCAGCAGCATTGTACTAGTGGGAGCACTGTCGTGACCTCCTCAAGCACAAGGCCAATATGCTCACCACCTTCTCCTCTAGACTCCTCCACCAGCCCAACCTGCCAGCTCTTATATGCCTCTAGTATCAGCAGTAATACTGATGGTCTGCCTTCTGAGCCTCGGACCTTCATGCATCAGCAGCGTGCTAGTAGGGTGACTGCTGCCATAACCTCAAGGACAAAACGAGCACACTCACCATCTTCCCCTCAAGACTCTACCACCAACCCATCCCACCAGCCCTCCTGTGCTCCCTTGAGTGTCAGTATGGATTATGGTGCCCCAAGCCGAGCTAACCCCATGCCCACGATTTCCAAACCAGCTGACAATTCTTATGCCTCGTTGCCAGAAAAACAAATGGCTTATTATTCCGCTCCCCAGAACAGCCCTCCTCCCAAAAGCTTTGATAGATGTGTTATACTATAATAGCACGGAGGTGTGTGAAGGCTTTTGCACATGGAGGGGTTTTTTTTTTTAAGGGCTTTTGCACATGGAGGGTTTTTTTTTTTTTTAAGGGGAAGGGGGTGCTGAATGATCCATCCATAATCCACAACCCCCCCGCCCCGTTCCCAGCGAACCCCGATCACCCATCTGATCCTTGCCAGGTGGAGAAATTCTTGGTTTGTGCCTGGGTCCATGCATGGGGAACTGCAATGATATGCCCCCCGACCCCACAAAAAACCCTCATTCCATGGTACAGCTTTTCCCTATCATTGCTTCCCACACTAAAGGGTAAAATGGGAGTGCAAGGAGGCAGACCTTAACCCCATAGATGATGATAAACACAGACAGGTTAAAGCAGGCTTGGTTTACCAGCGAGGTCCTATACATGCCAGTGTGCATATATTATTGGTGTTCAGAGTGTCAGAATAGCATCAGGGAGACCTAGGTTTAAATCTCAACTCACCCATGAAGCTCACCATGGACCCATCAATTCTAATCAGCCTAACCTGCCCCACAGGGTTGTTGAGGATTTTGTTTCTTTGAAGTTGAGATCTTCTACACCACCCTGAGCTCTTTAAAGGAAAGGCAGGGTAAAAATGTCATTGAAGATTTTTTTTAAAAATAAAAACCTCCTGTGCCAAAAGAAGAACAATTCTGTGACCTATATGCATTATGCAGATGAAGTCAATTGCACATAATTGCTTATTTTGTATTTCTGTTGCTCATGGGGAAGGGCAAGAAGCAGAGCACTGAACTCTGGACCAATTCTCTTTTGGCTTCCATCTGTATAAATTTCATTATGATGGGTAAATAAGTGACTCAGGAATTGATGGTTCAATATTTTTAATGTTTTATTGGATTATAACTAGGGACAATTATTCCCAAATAAGTAATAAACTCCGGGCACCGTCAAAATTGCTAATTGGCTAATAGAGTATACCCTATTGCCAATTAGGCCAATTCTTTTTTGGCTTCCATCTGTATAAATTTCATTATGATGGGTAAATAAGTGACTCAGGAATTGATGGTTCAATATTTTTAATGTTTTATTGGATCAGGGAACATTTTGGTACTGCTCTATTAGCTTGCAATGATTTTTTTATGTCGCCTGCTAAATTGTAATAAATAAGAATGCTATTTTATCTTTGGCTTTTCTGGATTAATCGTGTTTCTTTTTGTTACCTCTTTCTGTCTTGTGTGGATAACTCTAGGCAAAAGCCTATCAGAATGGTTTGGGGGTCCAGCACGTCCCATATTCACACTGTCTTTATCCTGCTTTCCTTTCAGTAGGCCCTCAATGCACTTTACAAATCTGTAAGTGAAACAATAACTAATGTAACCTATAGGGGATTGTGTCCAGTGTTAGTCTAACTTTGGTCCAATTAACTTCAATGGGTTTAAGTAAGACTAACGTTGGATACAACACAGATTCTTTGTCATGAACACATCACTACTTCGTGAAGGTTAGGTTGTCAATGTCTTCTGGCTTCTGCAGGGCTGGGAAACCAGTTTGGTTGATCCACCCCAGTGAGTGAAGGAAGCTGATGGTTTTCTGGTGGCTCTTGGGGAGTTTCCTACTGGCATGGTTTGCAGTCTTGCTGATCATATGGTTGATCTCTAGAATGCAGAGAGAGGCCATGTGTCCTCTTCCATTGACTAAGTCCCTTGTACTCTAGGGAGGGTGGGGTGACAACTAGAACACAGAGGGAGGAGAACTCCAAAGCAAATCTACCCAGAGGCTAGAGCCCATTTGAATGCCTATTCCACATGTTGGCAACCCAGGGCTGGTGTGGCACATGTGGCCTTTGTAGACCTTCCCTGTGGCCAGTGTGGGTACCCAAGTTGCCTGCCTACTGGTGCTGAATTTTGTGTGATTGTGATGAGAAGAGCCTCCTCTCTAATGCTAAATGTGTGATGTGAAACCATTTGATTGAGGGTTTCCCTGTCTCTGCTCTACTTCACAAAGGACAGGCACTATGATTGGAACATTGTAGAATTCAGTGAATTCAGTGATCAAAAAGGCTGCTGGTTTAAAGACCAGAGTTAAGGCTATCTCATGTGGGCTGAAACTCCAAAAAGCCAAGAAAAGGGAAGCTAAAGCTGATGCCTTGACTTGCCCAGCAATCAACGATGATGTTGTGCAATGTCACAAATTGTGCTTGCTTATAACTTACTCTCCACGCACTCACACTTTTCCTTAGTCTTTCAGGCCCAAATCCAGATGGGGAGGATGGCATGCCAGGGACTAGCAAAGGTGCCCCACATCCTAGTCCTATATTGCCTTATGAAGCATCTCAGCCTTACTGTATTGCTAGAGGAATCCTCCCCTGAGTAAGTTGTAAGCAAGCACAGTTTGTGACATTGCCCAACATCATGATTGTAGGGCATGTCTGTTAAGGTGTTAGCCATAGCTTCCAGATTCCTGTTTTTTTGGAATTTGAGCCAACATGAGATAGCCTTAGCTCTGGTCTTTTAAACCGGTAGGTTTTTTTGATGACTGAATTTTGCTGGGTTTTGAAAAGCAAATATCTCCACAATGCCTTTGCTTTTAGATTTGCCACTCTAGGCACTCTATGAACCAAAAGGTGGGGTACAAAATATTAAATAGGAAGTGTGAATTTGGGAACAAGGCTCATTCACTGAAAGCCAAAGCATATGGCAGCTTCCTAATCTTCGCACCCAGACAACCATGAAGGTTTTCAAATATCCCTTATTTCCCAAAGGCACTCAAAGCAGCTGTGGGCTTGCCTGCTTCTCCCTCCCTTCTCCTTTCCTTTTGAACCTCCCAAGTAGGAGATCGGCATGTTTCAGTCATAATCAAACTGTACTTCCCCCCACAGACATTACTTTAAATCTCAGTCTAGTAGAGTGGTGCAGGGCCTCATTCAGATCATGATCCTTATAAGAGAGGTAGGGAAGCTTTTAAAATCTGGATCAGGCCCCCTACACCTACTCTAGAGTAAAAATTAACTAAAGGCATGGTTGCTGGACACAAATTTAAAGTAATATATGTTTTGGCTCTCAGCTGCATTTGATACAGCTGTTGGTGGAGGGAAATAGCGATCTCAAGGCAGGAGTTCATGGTATTTCTAAGTCAGGCCTTCTTTCATGTGAGAAATGTGAAGTTCGTTTTTATTTTGTTTGGCTCACCCGCTCCAATGACTAGGTAATGCTACCCAAATTCCCTTCAATTGATGTCAATTACCTATAACAGCATCTAAAATAATCTCCTGCTTTGTTAATATAAAGACAGTTCCATTTGGTGTGTTCCATCACCAAAAGGAGCCCGTAGCTTTGACCAGGATGGAAAACACGCTGGAGAATAGCTGGACTTCATATTCTCCAAAGTGGAGGTTACAACACTTCTACCCTTCTTCTCAGTACAGCCAGGGGCAGAGGAACCTTCCTGTAACCCTCACATGACTTCCTGATCTGCAGACTCCTCCTCTCAGAGTATACCTGGGACTAACTGGTCTGGATTTGCAGACAATGTGACTTCACCATCTAGGCACTTCGCCCCCACACACACCTTTTGTATCATCTTGCCTGAAGAAGAAATCTGGGGATCCTGAAAGCTTGCATAATTTTTTGGGGGGGCGGGGAGGGATTTCTCACAGCAGCATTAAGGCTTGAAAATCAGAGGTCTATCTCAGCTATGAGGGAATCCACTGGTTATTTGTGTCTTGAACAGACAAAGAATCTCTCCTCCCCTCCCAACTACAATCATCAGCCACAGACTCATTGAGAGAGCTAACTTGTTTTGCCTGTCCCTGCTTCACTCCTTGTGGCCATACCTGCATGATCTGATCTTCTGTATATTCTCGGTTGGCCTTGGAGAGCCCAGTATAGGATGCCATTTTATTGTCTGTGTGAGGGGGAACTAGGACTCTTGCAGACTGAGCATTTCTGTGGAAAAGGGAATTTCCCAGATTTGTGCATGTTAGTTTAGAATTCAAAATTAGCCTTTATGCTGATGATCTTTTGCTTCTTATTTTGAAACTCCAGTCATCGGTTCCAGCTTTGATGAAATTGATTAATACTTTTGGTGATTTGTCTGGCTATTCAATTTATTGGTCAAAGTCAGAAAGAATGGTGATTGGCAATAGGGTATACTCTATTAGCCAATTAGCAATTTTGACGGTGCCCGGAGTTTATTACTTATTTGGGAATAATTGTCCCTAGAGATATATCTCAAATAATTGTTGTTGTTGTTCAGTCATTAAGTCGTGTCCGACTCTTCGTGACCCCATGGACCATAGCACACCAGGCCTTCCTGTCCTCCGCTCTCTCCCAGAGCGTGCTGAAGTTCATATTCATTGCATCGGTGATGCTATCTAGCCATCTCATCCTCTGCCGTCTCCTTCTCCTTTTGCCTTCAGTCCTTCCCAGCATCAGGGTCTTTTCCAGAGAGTTTTCTCTTCGCATTAGGTGGCCAAAATATTTGAGCTTCAGCTTCAGTATCTGTCCTTCCAATGAGCACTCAGGGTTGATTTCCTTTAGGATGGACTGATTTGACCTCCTTGCAGTCCAGGGGACTCATAAGAGTCTTCTCCAGCACCACAGTTCGAAAGCATCAATTCTTCGGCACTCAGCCTTCCTTATACTCCAGCTCTCACAGCCATACGTTGCTACTATGGGAAGACCATAGCTTTGATTATATGAATCTTTGTTGGCAAGGTGATGTCTCTGCTTCTTACTATGCTGTCTAGGTTTGGCATAGCTTTCCTCCCAAGGAGCAAGCGTCTTTTAATTTCATGGTTACAGTCACCATCTGCAGTGATCTTGGAGCCCAAGAAAATAAAATCTGTCACTGCTTCCATTTCTTCCCCTTCTATATGCCAGGAAGTGATGGGGCCAGATGCTATGATCTTCGTTTTTTTAATGTTGAGTTTCAAACCAGCTTTTGCACTCTCCACTTTCACCCTCAACAAGAGGCTCTTTAGATCCTCTTCGCTTTCTGCCATTAGGGTGGTATCGTCTGCATATCAGAGGTTGTTGATAATTCTCCCGGCAGTCTTAATTCCGACCTGTGATTCATCCAACCCGGCATTTCTCATGATGTACTCTGCATATAAATTAAATAAGCAGGGCAACAATATACAGCCTTGTCGTACTCCTTTCCCAATTTTGAACCAATCGGTTGTTCCATGTCTGGTTCTTACTGTTGGTTCTTGACCTTCGTATAGGTTTCTCGGGAGACAGGTAAGGTGGTCTGCTACTCCCATCTCTTTCAGAATTTGCCACAGTTTGTTGTGATCCACACAATCAAAGGCTTTAGCGTAGTCAATGAAGCAGAAATAGATGTTTTTCTGGAATTCTCTTGCTTTCTCCATGATCCAGCGAATGTTGGCGATTTGATCTCTAGTTCCTCTGCCTCTTCGAAACCCAGCTTGTACTTCCGGTAGTTCTTGGTTCACATGCTGCTGAAGCCTAGCTTGTAGGATTTTGAGCATCACCTTGCTGTCATGTGAAATGAGCGCAATTGTGGCGAAGGGGCTTGCGTAACTCAGTGAAGCCATAAGCTATGCCGTGCAGGGCCACCCAAGACGGACAGGTCATGGCGGAGAGTTCTGACGAAATGTGGTCCACTGGAGAAGGAAATGGCAATCCACTCCAGTATTCTTGCCAAGAAAACTCCATGGAACGTATCTCAAATAATTACATTAAATTTAAATAAGTTGATTAATGATATTTCATGAGATATAGATAGATGGGCATCTTTGAAGTTGAGTTTATGGGGTAAGGATAATAACTTCAGATTAATATTATACCTAGAATTGTTTATGTTATACATGGGATCCCCTTACTTATAACTGGCAAATATTTCCAAACAATGCTTTGTTTCATAAATTCTTTTGGAGCTCCTTTCCACCAAGAATATCTTCGAAAAGGATGCAACTTCCAATTAAAGAAGGTGGGTTTGGCTTTCTGGATCTTGCTACATATCATTGGGCTTATCTGCTGCTCTGCACTAAATTTTTGGTCTTTCCCACTCAGATTTGACTTTTCACCTTGGTCAGTTTTGGAATCTTCCTGTCTGGAACCTCTCTCCAAATGGATGGGATTAGATTCTCAGCATATTAAGGTGGACAGAACTCCTTCCACAATCTTGGCAGTTAGAGATCTGTGGCATATAATATCTTGCCAATTACAGTTTGACCCATTTTTCCATGCCAAATTGACTTTACGCCAACTTTCCCAACTTTCAGCTGGGATAGGAGATAGGTTGCTTCATACTTTCTCTCTCTTGTAGCAATACAGCTTTGAGTGCTAGCAACTGAAAAGGGCTGCTCAAAATCTGGGGCAATCACCACTGGCTTGCTGCTCAGTGTCTGCTTCAATTAGTTAAAGGCTTCTCGACAGTCCATTTCAGCTGAGCTGGTTTGTCTTAGCTCATGTAAGGGAGTGGCTGTCACCAAATTTTGGTATAAATCTTTTGTAATAGCCATCCCCATGAGTTCTCTGACTTGTCTTTGGGGAATAGACCAGGACTGAATTGCTTCCACTTTCATACTTCACAGTGGGGTAATTTTCCCACTCCCCACATGGTGACCTGGTTCATAAGCCTTTGGAAGAATGCTGGAAAATTCCTTAACTCAAAAGGCAAAACAGTAGACTCATAAAGTCCATCTGGAGTAATAAAAGCAGACTTGCTTCTGGACTTCTCCTCCAGGTTCATCTGTCAGAACCTCTTGCATAAATCTGTGGTGGAGATAATGTCTGCTGACCCTATCAGATCCAGCATATTGTCCAACTGTGGCATAGGATAGGCATCTGGGACAGTGATCTGGTTAATTTTCCGAATGTCCACACAAAATATGATAGTCCCATCTTTTTAAACAATTAACATGATAGGTGAAAACCATGGGCTTACAGATGCTTGGATCACTCCCAAATTCAGCATATCCTTAATCTCTTTTGGAATGTCAGGATTTTGCCATTTATTCTATGGGGAAGAGATCTCACTGGGACATGATGTCCTGTATCTTATGGCTTGCCAGACTGGTCCTCCCCGGTTTTCTGCTAAACCCAGCCTAGAATTCCTGCAGAACTTTGGTGAGCTCTTATTGATTGTAAAGTACTGTCATTCTATACCTCCTGTTTAAATTCATTTGTCTTACACATGTCTTGGATAGGGAGAGATAACTTTGTATCTGCTTCCCTGCCCCTTACCTAGGGACGTATGAAAGTCACTTACCTTTTCACAGGTGTGATTCATGGTGGGGGGGAGGCGCTCCATCCCTCCCCCCGGAATCCTCCCTGCCCAGCTCTGCTCCGCAGCAGCTCCACGGAGCTGCCAGCCAGGGCCATCTGCAGCCAGAGTTCTGGCCATGGCCGGGGTGCTGCGGATGCAAATGGCGGCCGCTGTAGCGGCTGCCATTTGCAACCTGCCAGGCTGCCGTGATAGGCTATGTAAGTATTTACGTAGCCTATCACAGCAAAGAGCAGGAATGCAAATGGCGGCCACTACGCCATTTGTGTGGCTGCCTTTACCGTGATAGGCTACATAAATACTTACGTAGCCTGTCACGGCAGCCTGGCAAGACGTAAATGGCAGCCGCTATGGCGGCCGCAGCAGCCGGCCAAAAGACCAGCTGCCGCCGCTGCCGCCCCAGGTAAGTTTAGTTCTGGGGGGATTCCGTGGGGTGGCGGGGGGTGGGAGGCCATTCTGCCAAGGGTTTCGGGGGGCCAAATGCCAGTGCATTCGGCCTCACTGAAATCCATGGCAGAATTCTCCGCCTTCCCTACCGTTACCTCTGGTAAATCAGCTAGTTCAGCACTTTCTGTCTGAAACTGAATCTGTCAGTGCTGCTACGTTGTCACCCTGTCTCAGAGTGTCCAAGCTTGCCACTGCAGCTCTATCCTTGTGACCTCTGGTGACAATGTATATCTTCTCTCCTGCTCCCATAATGTCTCTTCCAAGTATGACTGGTATGTCATCTTGGTCTGAGTTCACCCTTTCCTTTCCCTTCCATGAGATCTTCACCTTGGTCAGAGGAATCTCATTTGGACCCCCTCTGACTCCTTTTATTTGTACTGACTCATGGGGAATTATCTTTGCTGAGGTAATTAAATCCTCTCTGATCAGTGTGATTTTGAGCACCAATATCCAGAATTCCCAAATACCTTTTCCCATCCACCAGAATTTCTTCTCTCAGCCCAGAATCAAATTCTTGGGCCTTCTCAAAACTGACTTGACAGAAATTCTGTGGAGTGTCTGACTGGTTTTCAAGAGTCTTTACTATTCTGACTGAAGATAGTGTATGAGATGTCTGTGAGGGCTCAGGACAATAATATTTTAAATGTCCTGTCATCCCACGCTGATAACAAGTTCTTCCTTCATTCTTGTAGGAGGTTTGTTTAAATTGTCCTGACACCACCACCCCTTAGGCTGGGGACTCAGCTCCTTATCTATTAACTGCTCCCTTTTCAGCCCCATAGAATTAACTGCAGTCAGTTAATTTATAACGGTTTTCTCTGTGGAGTCTGCCTGCCCCCTCCCCCTTGTTCAGGTATAACCGATCAGCAAAGTCTGCTTCCTCATGAACTTCTGAGGACCCTTGTCTCTCAACAACAATCTGATTTCTGAGGGGAGTTGAAACAAAAACTGATCCCAAATCATCAAATCTCTGATTCCCTCCTTTGTATCTGCTTTGGCACTGCTCATCCACTTATCAAATAAGTCAGTGAATTTAGCACCCAAATCTGCATAGGATTTGCCAGATTGCCAATGACAAGATCTCCATTGTTTTCTGAAGTAATCTGGTCCTAGTCTGAACCTTCTGTACATGACCTCTTTGTATTCATTATAGGTTAATGGTTGTTCTGAGGAGAAACTATGATATGCTTTAGACAGTTCAGTTTTTATCAGACTGGGAAGATATTTCATATATTATTCCATAGGAATGTCCCACTGCCTTTTCAAATGTTGAAAGAAACACTTCAGGATCTTTCCTTCATGAGAGATGTTCAACGCTTTGCACTTCTCCACAAGTGCCTCTTTCTTCATATTCATAAATTCCACCTTTTTCCCCTCACACTTTTCTCTTGTATCTCAAATTCAACATGCTTTCTTCTCATATCCCAAATCCAAAATACTCTTTTCTCATATCCCACCACATATGCCACCACCTGTGGTGTTCCTGCCTAGTTACCAATGTGAATAACTTTTCTATAAGGCCTTTCCCAAAACAGGCAACACCTTCTACCACACACACTGCACCACTGTCACCATGACCTTTACCTCAGGTCCAACACCTGAGATGTGAGGATATAGTGGCTTTTTATTCTGACATATATTATTCTCTTATCACTTTTACCCTTTGGCAGCCATGAGCTGTAGGCATGGGATTTTGAAAAAGAAAGAAATATCTATTATTTAAAGAATTAAAGTGTTAAACAGTAAATAACCACTTTACTCTCCTCCTGCACATAAATAATTGAGTTCCAGGACAAGAGTCACTTAAAAACCTTCTGTATATCCTCTCTCTCTCTCTCTCTCTCTGTCTCACACACACACACACACACACACACACACACACACACTCAATCACGACTCTAATCCTATAAACACAGATCCTAGGCACTATCTATCTCTTTCCTATCTGGTGGACAGCTTGAAGAAAATGTTGACCAAGTGTGTGGCTGCTGTAAAAAAGGCAAACTCCATGTTAGGCATAATTAGAAAAGGAATTGAGAATAAAACTGCCAATATCATACTGCCTTTATACAAATCTATGGTGCAACCACACTTAGAATACTGTGTACAGTTCTGGTCACCATACCTAAAAAAGATATTGTAGACCTGGAAAAAGTGCAAAAAAGGGCAACTAAAATGATCAAGGGGCTGGAGCATCTCCCCTGTGAAGGAAGGTTTCAACAGCTGGGATTGTTTAGCTTTG
Source organism: Heloderma suspectum (assembly GCF_057233095.1). NCBI lineage: Eukaryota > Metazoa > Chordata > Lepidosauria > Squamata > Helodermatidae > Heloderma > Heloderma suspectum. The sequence continues at coordinate 85,118,083 of NC_139463.1, read as the reverse complement.
AAAAAAGGAAGGTCAGGGGAGCCATGATAGAGGTGTACAAAATTTTACATGGTGTGGAGAATGTGGAGTTGGAGACATTTTTCTCCCTCACTCAAAATACTGGAATCTGGGGTCATCCCATGAAACTGATGGGTGGGAGATTCAGGACAGATAAAAGAAAGTACTTCTTCACACAGTGCATAGTTAAACTACAGTATTTGCTACCTCATGATGTAGTGATGGCCACCAATTTGGATGGCTTTAAAAGGAGGTAAGATAAATACCTGGAGGAGAAGGCTATCAATGGCTACTAGTCCTGATGGCTATGTGCTACTTCAATATCAGAGGCAGGATTATAGCATTAGTAGTGATTGAGTGTGTGTGAGGTTCATATTTATAGGTGCTCTGTAGGGCATGTTGCCTCTGGATGGATCCAAAGATTGTTGAATATGGCCAATTCACCATCAATCCAGAATCTACAGCATATTCTCTGGCTTTCTTGAACTGTGCACAACTAAGAATATACCTGCGATAACTGAGAGACTTGTGATGCTTGTGAGATGGTATCACCAGTGGAGAAAAGTCAGGCAGAGTAGTCCTACTCCGTTCCAGGCTCTGGTGATTGTGGAGCTCCCCCAGCCATTGTGGGTCTGTGCCAAATGAGCTAGCGGACAGATCTGTAAAAGTGGTTATGAAGAAGGCCGGGAACACACAGTCTAGAGAAAGCTCTTCACCCACCTTTTTCCATGGGCAGAACAGAGGGTGGAAGTTTGGAATATCCTTAGATTACTAAGAATATTTTCTTTTCTAGGCAGGGAAGGCATCTCAAGACATGGGGCATTAGGGTTGAGGGGGTGACTCTTGGTTGAAAACTGCCTATTTGGTATTGTTTTGGGACACCCTGAAGTACAGATACAGACACTCTGAAGTGCGGAAGGGATAAGAGCAAGTTGCTTGTTGAAATGCAAAGTGAAAGGAAAACGAGAAAAAACAGCTGCCACTTTCATGAGAAGGTGTGAAATGCAGGAGGGAGGAGGTGGTAAGAATGCCTTCACTGCACTTGCCAGGCAGGTGTCAGCATCTTGGTATGTAAGGAAAATGGGCTGGCAATATCACTTGCCAGCATGTAAAGCAGTCGGGTTTTGTCCACTCTTGCCCTCCACCTCTGTAGCCTGATGAAACAACCTATGAACAACCCAGGATTCTGTTTGGATGTAATGATAGCCCATGGTTTATACAACCCACAGTACACAACCCAACAATAAACCATGGGTTCTCTTTATGTTTTGTTCATAGTTAATAATGCATAGGTAACCCGTAGTCCCAGATTCAGACGTAACAACAACCCTTGATTCAACAATCCATACTATGGATTCCTACTCACTGGATCGTCACCTTGCTGTGGTGAGTGGGCTTGTGTGTTCCAATGAACCCTGTGAGCAAAGCCGTCGGGAGTTATGTACTCCCAGCAGGGTGTCAAGAGCGCCCTAGCTGCCTCTTGCAGTCCCCACCAATAGCCAACTCAGGACACAGACGACGAGGATTCTTTCTGAGACTTTATTCCTTTATTCCTTTCTTTTATGACTCTTTCAGATACTAATCACTAGCGACAAAGCAAGGAACAGCACTGGGGAAAGACAGCAGAGTAGCCCAAGCTCCAGGTAAGGCAGTTGGTCCCCATTTGAAGGAGAACCATGGGAAGACCCTGAACTTATGGGCTAGGGAGAGATCCTCCCTCATTCCTTTGGGTTCTCGGGACACGACCGTTGTTTGAGCACCAAATGAGCGGTAAGCCTCCTTTCTGCGCCCTCCATCTGTCGTCGCTCCCTGCATCTGCGCCGAGCATCCAGCAAGCCCCCCTCCAGCGCTCTCTCACTGCCAGGGTCACTATCTATCCCAGGAATGCTGGCAGGAGGAATCTCTGCCAGCTGCTGTGCTTGTGAGAGATGAGCGAGCTCCTCTCCCACAGATTGCTGTTCCTCCTCAGAATCAGAACTGCTCTGGGGCTCTATGGGCTCAGTTTCCACCCTGACACAGGGTCACCCATGGCGGCAAGGTCAAGGGGGAGGAACCAGACAAAGAATGATCCAAGAAAGTCCTCAATGGCAGAACAGGCGGAAGATAACAAGCTATATGTTACAATGGCTGAGAAGGTGGATGAAGGCTGCAGCAGATAAAGGACCACCAATTGTCATAATATTCATGCCATTGGATTAGAGCCTTTTCTGTGAAGACTGTGTATTGATCATTGTGCACCGATCTCCACACATAAAACAAATTCACGCACAGGCATCTTCCAATCTAACCCAACCAACCAAAAGTCCCATGGTGATCGGCGAATGGCAACGGGGGTAGGACTGTGAAATCCGGAAGCCCCTAGTCATGGACCGGCACATGGGTGGTGGATACAGATTCAGTCGTCCTGACTCAAGGACCGAGGCAGTTGAGTAGTTCGGCAGCTGTATCCACGACTGAGCAGTCCTATTCAGGATCCACTCTGCTCACCCTTATGGGGAGGGGGCTAGAAAAGGTGCCCTAAATATAGTCTGCCTCATCTTCTGTCTGACTGGATTACTGTGTCCAGTGGGATCACCATTTAGTGGTCGCAAAAGACAAATGAACTTTGGAACATGGAATATACAGACACTGCTGGACAATACAGATAGTGAATGCCCTGAATGCAGGACTGCCATCATTGCAAGGGAGCTGAGGCATTTTAACATTGACATAGCAGCACTCCAAGGAACTCGAAGAGCAAGAGAGGGACAACTGAAGGAAGAAAAAGGAGGTTACACCTTCTTCTGGAAAGGACTGCCTGAACAAGAATGACGAATACATGGAGTAGGCTTTGCTATCAAAAATGATCTTATGAAGCTCTTGTCAGAAGTTCCTACTGGCATTAATGAATGACTCTCAACCCTCCGAATAAAACTCGCCAAAAACCAGCAGGCAACTATTCTAAGTACCTATGCACCAACATTAGATGCTGATGAAGACATCAAAGGAAAATTTTACTCCCAGCTGGACATCATCTTATCCGAGATACCTAAGGAGGATAAAGTCATCCTCCTGGGCGATTTCAATGCAAGAGTTGGGCGTGATTTTGATTTTGTGGCTGGGGACCATTGGGAAAAAAGGAGTTGGCAATAGCAACCAGAATGGAATTCTACTTCTGACTAAATGTGCAGAGCATAATCTTGTCATTACCAACACACTTTTTCGTCAGAAAAATAAAACATCATGGAAGCACCCCTGGTTGAAGCACTGGCATCTTCTAGATTATGTAATTTTTTGTGCCAGAGATTGCTGCAATGTACTCCTCACTAGAGCCATGATGAGTGCTGATGACTGCTGGACAGACCACAGATTAATTCATTCGACGATGGCCATTAAGATTGTCCCTCAACGTAGGCTCCAAGGAAGAAAACCAAGGCATAAAATGAACACCCAAGCCCTTCAAGACCCTATTAAGCAAGCCTGCTTTCAAACAACCCTCAAGGAACATCTACCTATGGAAACCCCTGAAAATGTAGGGATGTACAAAAGTCACTTACCTTTCTGCGGATTCTGTTCATGGTGGGGAGGGAGGCGTTCCGTCCCTCCCCCCGGAATCCTCGACGGGGGGGGAGGCGATCCGGTCCTCCCTCCCGGAATCCTTGACGGCCGGCTGTGCTCTGCGGCGGCTCCAGGGAGCAGCCGGCCAAGCCCAGGCTAGGGCTGTCCGCAGCCAGATTTCCGGCCACGGAGGGCTCTGGGTAAAAAAACCCCAAAAAACCGCGTACGCAAATGGCGGCGGCTACGGCCGCCGCCATTTGTGTTCCTTATTTTTCTTTGTCTTAGTCTAAGTCAATATTTACGTAGACTAAGACGAAGAAAAGAAAGGGGAACGCAAATAGCGTAGTGGGTGCTATTTGCGTTCCCCTTTCTTTTCTTCATCTTAGTCTACGTAAATATTGACGTAGACTAAGACGAACAAAAATAAGAAACGTAAATAGCGGTGGCTGTAGCCACCGCCATTTGCGTACACTTTTTTTTTTTACCCAGACATGATAGACTACGTAAGTCTTTACATAGCCTATCACGTCTACGGACACACACACACACACACACACACACACACACAGACTGCAAATGGCGGTGGTGGCCAGTCGGAAGACCAGGCGCCGCCACCGCCGAAGCCGCTACTGGAGCCGCCGCCGTCCGGAACATCCGCCCCAGGTAAGTCTCATCCCGGGGGGGATCCGTGAGGGGCGGGGGGTTGGCAGGCCGTTCCACGATGGATTTCGGGGGGCTGAATGCACTGGCATTCGGCCTCACCGAGATCCGTCGCAGAATTCTCTGACATCCCTATGAAAATGTCGAGGAACACTGGAATAAACTGAAGACTTCCATTATCGCAGCCTATGAACAAACTATTGGATACCAAACTAAGAAACATCAGGACTGGTTTGATGAGAATGATAGGGAGATTGAACATATTATTGATAAGAAAAGGAAAGCTTTTGAAATATGGCAAAAAGACATCAACTGTGCCGCTAAGAAAAAAATCTACACCAGTTCAAAGGCTGAGGTCCAAAGAAGAACTAGAGAACTTAAGAACTCCTGTTGGATAAAGAAAGCTCAAGAAATCCAGCATTTTGCAGATGCCCATGATGCACAGGGCTTTTTTAATGCCACAAAGGCCATTTATGGACCAACAAACCATGGTACAAACCCCTTACGCTCAATAGATGGCGCCAAACTTCTGAAGGACAAAGAGTCTATTGCACTGCGTTGGAAAGAGCATTACCACAACCTCCTTAACCATAACTCTATTGTTGCTGATGAGGTTTTCTCACAAATCCCACAAAAACAAACCAGAGATGAGCTTGCCGTATCCCCTAGTTTGGAGGAAGTCAGTAAAGCCATTAACCAAATGAAAAATAATAAAGCTAGTTGACCCAATGGGATCCCTGTTGAAGTCTTTAAAGAAGGTGGGCCTGAAGCTACACAACAGCTTCCCAAGCTCATCGAAAAAATCTGGATGAGGGAGGAGATCCCAGCAGACTTCAGGGATGCCATAATTATCACTCTCTTTAAAAAGAGTGAAAGAACAGATTGTGGAAACTATCGAAGCATCTCCCTTCTAGCTATGGCAGGCAAAATCCTGGCAAGGATCCTCACAAACTGCCTTCTACCTATCTCAGAAGACATCCTCCCTGAATTCCAAAATGGCTTCCGCCCTTCCAGGGGGACAGTGGATATGATCTTCACCGCACAACAGCTCCAAGAAAAATGCAGGGAGCTAAACCAACCCCTGTACATGGTGTTTATTGATCTGACTAAGACCTTTGACACTGTAAATTGTACTGCTGTCTGGACCATCCTTCTGAAAACCGGATGCCCTAATAAATTTGTGAACATCTTGCGGCTCTTCCATGACGACATGACGGCAACAATCTTGGATAACAATGGCTCTCAAAGTGATCCATTCAGAGTGGGATCAGGCGTTAAACAGGGATGCGTCATTGCTCCAACCTTATTCGCTATCTTCATCGCTATGATTCTACACCTTGTTGAAGGGAAACTTCCCACTGGTGTAGAAATCATATATCGAACAGATGGAAAACTTTTTAATCTCAGTAGGCTGAAAGCAAAAAGTAAGGTAATTACATCCTCTGTCATAAAACTTCAGTATGCTGACGCTTATGTAATCTGCACACATTCAGAGGGAAATCTCCAAACTATCCTAGACATCTTCGCAGAAGCATATGAAAAGCTCGGCCTCTTGCTTAACATAAAAAAAACCAAAGTGCTTTACCAGCAAGCACAAACCAATCCCTCTGCAGCACCATCAATCCAGCTTAATGGTGTGATGCTGGAAAATGTCGATCACTTTTCTTATCTTGGCAGCCATCTCTCCACAAAAGCTGACATCGACGCTGAAATTCAGCATCGCCTGAGCTCTACGACTGTAGCATTCTCCCGAATGAAGCGTAGAGTGTTAGAGGCTCAGGACATTCGCAGGGAGACCAAAATGCTTGCTTACAAAGCCATTGTACTACCAACCTTACTGTACGCCTGTGAAACATGGACCATCTATAAACACCACTCCCAACTTCTTGAAAAATTCCACCAATGCTGCCTCCAAAAAATTCTGCAAATTACTTTGGAAGACCGATGGACTAATGTGAGCGTACTGGAAGAAGCAAAGACCACCAGCGTTGAAACAATGATTCTCCAACATCACCTTCACTGGATTGGCCATGTTGTTTGAATGCCTGATTATCGTCTTCCAAAGCAGTTACTCTATTCCCAACTTATGAATGGAAAACGGAATATTGGTGGACAGCAAAAGAGATTTAAAGATGTTCTTAAAGCTAATCTAAAAAAATGTAACGTAAGCATTGAGAACTGGGAAGCTCTAACTCCTGAGCGTTCCAACTGGAGGTCAGCCTATATTAAAGGTGCTATGGACTTTGAAGAAGCACGAGTACAGGACGAAAGGGAGAAAAGAGCTCAGCAGAAGATATGTCAAGCAAATCCTCACCGTGACCGCCTTCCACCTGGAAACCTATGTCCTCATTGTGGAAGGCTGTGAAGATCCAGAATCGGCCTTTACAGCCACCTGCAGACCCACTGCTAGAGATTAATGTGTTGATTGACCTATCTTCTATGAATCTGTCTAATCCTTTTAAAGAGTTATCTATATAGACTCTGTCTTTGGAAGACTATCTTACTCGGTCATGAGTGATCACCATGATGATGACTATGGATTGCTGTTATGTCCAAACAGGGTCAATGATTTGGGCAGGTGGAAATCAGTTGGCTTGATGTAATGATTTTGCCCTACATCAAGTAGTTCAGTAAATACTTCCTTTACAGCAAACCACCTCCATCAAGATGTCTTCAGGCTTGTTATATCTTCGGCAGCACTGGAATATTAAAGGATCGCTTTGTAGATCACAGCACGCTACTCTTCCCACAACCTTCTTTGTAGGCTATATTGTACTATTCGAAGGTATTGCCCCTTGGGTGTAAAATATTTCCACTACTATTTTCCTTCCTTCCTCATTTTCAAATATGTGCATGATCGTACTTTATTCTCAATGGTGATGAGAACGTATAGTCCTTCTATTCCATTAAGGAGCAGAGAAGAGCAGTGGTGTAGTGGAGTCAGGGCTCCTACGGTTAGGGATGTCAGAGAATTCCGCCACGGACTCCAGTGAGGCCGGATTCTTTAGAATCCGGCCCCCCTGAATCCATGGCGGAACAGCCTCCCCCACCCCGCCACCCCGTGGAATCCCCCCGGGATGGAACGTACCGGCGGCAGTTCCTGCGGCTCCGGCTGGTTTCCCGGCGCTGGCGGGCTGTTGTGGCCACAAATGGCGGCTGCTATGATGGCCGCCATTTGCGGCCGCAGCATCCTGGCAGTGGCCGGAACTCCAGCTGTGGCTGGCCCTGGCCAGCGGCTCCACAGAGGATTCCGGGGGGGGGGAATGGAGCGCCTTCCCCCCACTGCGGATTGACCAGCACAGAGCCAGGTAGAGATTTCGTACATCCCTACCTATGGTCAAAGCACCAGGACGTTGTGATTACCAAGGGATGGTGATGTCATTTGCCACCACCCCGCATTCTTACTGGTGTCCTCCACCTTCACTGTAATCCTCACAATAGCTGGGAGAAAATGGATTTTCCCAGCAACAATTATTGTTGTGAACTCTCTCACAACAATATATTAACTTGGATTGGATTGGTCTTGAATGGGGAATTAAGAACCTTTAGGTTTACAAGAGACCTACACCTGGTGGCGGTGAAAACTGCTAGGACTGTTTTTGTTTTGTTTTTATATAGATCAACACAGCTGCCTGCATTTTGGGCTCTCCTTGTGAGGGTGGCTTTGGGAACTGGCATGATAAGTATCTGCTTTTCAAAATTTACCACTAATCACTGGAGAACAGTAATCATCTGATGACAGAGATGTGTTTTCTCCAGTGATTTTGTTATACATTTTGAATCTTGAAGCAAAATATTTTTCAAAGGTCTTTATGAACTCTGTGATTATCTCAAATTACTGTGTTTTCTCATTCTTTTTTCTAAGGCCAAGAAGGATTTTTTTTCTTCCTGCTAACATAAACAATATATTGATAGAGTTTAAAACATTTATAATGGCCTTCATTATTACTGGGTGGTGGAACGGAGGACTATAGACAAGGGCTGCAACAGTCTTTTGGGGTGGCGGGGGGGAAGGAGGTGTGTGTGTGAGGGTAACGTTCCCATTGTTTTTTACAGACCAGATTCCAAACAGATTTTCAGAAGATTCAAGATCCAGTGCATGCCAGGTGTTGTAACGATGTTGATGCTAGATAATGGTGAGCTAGATAGGAACAGGGGATTCCGTGCCCTTGCATTAGCAGTTGCCTTCAGTATCAGAAGAGTGTTCTGGCTCATGCCCTTACTGTTGCTGCTGTGTCAAACTGAATTCACAACACAGACTTCCATATGTGGCATGAGAGATCCTCTCTCTATCCCACATGAGTATTATCAGGCAGGGGAGCTCATCATTGGTGGGATTACTTCTCAGCTCTTCCCCATGTTTGATCCCATGTTCTTTGTAGAAGACCCAAAGACGAAGCTTATGGATGAACCACTGTAAGCCTCCTTTAAAAAAAAATGTCTTTAACATGTGATGAATTATTTCCAGCCACTGTAAGTGTATGCCATAAGCTATACTGTGTAAAGTAACAGAAATGTCTCCTATGGGCCTAACTAAAACTACACATGATGTTGAGCATGCTATTCACACACTTGATTAAGATCTGCCATTACTGTTTGACAAGAAATACAACTGTCTCTGCGGGTGTTCTGGTTAGGGCCACGGTGTTTGCGGGGTGGGGTTTAATGTTGTCCCCCCCCATATTGTTTTCCCAGTCAGTCACACATGTAAAATTGTTTTCCCAGTCAGTCACACATGTATGACTCTTAACTTTTTTGTGAACCGCCCAGAGAGCTTCGGCTATTAGGCGGTATAGAAATGAAATAAATACAAAATAAATAAATAAATAAATAAAACTGAAACTGCTATTTCTTGTTATTTTCACCTTCTGCCTTCAGGGGAACTTGGCATGTTCAGGGTGTGTGTGCTCTCTCCTAGGGTGAAAATGGTAAGTTAACCTTTCTCCTCTGCACTGAAGTCATAAGCCAGTTTGTGTCTCCTGTGGCTACTTTTTTTTTTTTTTTTTTTTAAGGAAGAAGTATCAGGTCCTAATCACATGCTTAAATAGTGTCCTTAACATAATTTGTAGCTTTGCTCTTAGTTTTATTATGAATGTATATTTAGAAAGACCCCTTCATGGATCACTGCCTTGTTGTGGCAAAGGGGCTTGCATAACTCAGTGAAGCCATAAGCTATGCCATGCAGGGCCACCCAAGACGGACAGGTCATGGCAGAGAGTTCTGACAAAATATGGTCTACTGGAGAAGGAAATGGCAACCCACTCCAGTATTCTTGCCAAGAAAACCCCATGGAACGTCTCACAAGGCTAAAAGATATGATACTGGAAGATGAACCCCTAGGGTCAGAAGGTGTCCAATATACTACTGGGGAAGAGCAGAGGGTATTTCCAAGTAGCGCCAGAAAGAGTGAAGCGGCTGGGCCAAAGCCAAAAGGACACTCAGCTGTGAATGTGTCTGGTGGCGAAAAGAAAATCTGATGCTGTAAAGAACAATATTGTTTAGGAACCTGGAATGTCAGATCAATGAATCAAGGTAAGCTGGAGGTGGTCAACTATGAGATGGCAAGATTGAACATCGACATCTTGGGAATCAGCGAACTAAAATGGACAAGCATGGGCGAATTTAATTCAGGTGACCATCATATCTGCTACTGTGGACAAGAATCCCTTAGAAGAAATGGAGTAGCACTCATAGTCAATAAAAGGGTGGGAAAAGTAGTACTGGGGTACAATCTCAAAAACGATAGAATGATCTCAGTACGAATCCAAGGCAAACCATTCAACATCACAGTAATTCAAGTCTATGCCCCAACCACTGAGGCTGAAGAAGCTGAGGTTGATTGGTTCTATGAAGGCCTACAACACCTTCTAGAACTAACACCAAAAAAAGATGTCCTTTTCATCATAGGGGATTGGAATGCCAAAGTAGGAAGTCAAGAAATCACCGGGATAACAGGCAGGCATGGCCTTGGTGTACAAAATGAAGCAGGACAAAGGCTAATACAGTTTTGCCAAGAGAACATGCTGATCATAACAAACACTCTTTTCCAACAGCACAAGAGGCAACTCTACACATGGACATCACCAGATGGTCAATATCGAAATCAGATTGATTATGTACTTTGCAGCCAAAGATGGAGAAGCTCTATACAGTCAGTAAAAACAAGACCTGGAGCTGACTGTGGCTCATATCATGAGCTGCTTCTTGCAAAATTTCAGCTTAAATTGAAGAACGTAGGGAAAACCACGAAACCATTCAGGTATGACCTAAATCATATCCCTGATGAATATACAGTGGAGGTGATGAATAGATTTAAGGGATTAGGCCTGATAGACAGAGTGCCTGAGGAACTATGGATGGAGGTCCGTAACATTGTTCAGGAGGCAGCAACGAAATCCATCCCAAAGAAAAAGAAATGCAAGAAAGCAAAGTGGCTGTCTGATGAGGCCTTACAAGTAGCTGAGGAAAGAAGGGAAGCGAAAAGCAAGGGAGAAAGGGGAAGATATATCCAACGGAATGCAGAGTTCCAGAGAACAGCAAGGAGAGACAAGAAGGCCTTCTTAAAAGAAATCAAGGAAAACAATAGAATGGGAAAGACTAGAGATCTCTTCAAGAAAATCGGAGATATCAAGGGAACGTTTTGTGCAAAGACAGGCATGATAAAGGACCAAGAAGGCAGGGACCTAACAGAAGCAGATGAGATTAAGAAGAGGTGGAAAGAATACACAGAAGAACTATACAGGAAAGATCTTAATGTCCCTGATAGCCATGATAGTGCGGTCATTGAACTTGAGCTGGACTTCCTGGAGAGTGAAGTCAAGTGGGCCTTAGGAAGCATTAGTAACAACAAAGCTAACAGAGATGACAGTATTCTAGCTGAGCTATTTCAAATCCTAAAAGATGATGCTGTTAAATTGCTGCACTCAATATGCCAACAAATTTGGAACACTCAACAGTGGTCACAAGACTGGAAAAGGTCAGTTTACATTCCAATTCCAAAGAAGGACAACGCCAAAGAGTGTTCAAACTACCGTACAATTGTGCTCATTTCACATGCCAGCAAGGTTATGCTGTCCTACAAGCTAGGCTTCAGCAGTAGGGATGTACGTGTCAGGGTGGACACTGAGCCCAGAGAATCCCAGAGTAGTTCTGATTCGGAGGAAGAGCAGTCGCTTCTGGGAGAGGAGCGCGCTCCTCTTTCCCAGGGCCCACAGCTGACAGAGATTCCTCCTACTAGCATTCCTAGATTAGAAAGCAGTCCAGGGAGTGACCAAGCAGAGATAGCAGACTTGGTGGATGCGCGACGCAGACGCAGAGAGCGGCGCCAGATAGAGGGCGCGGAAAGGAGGCACAGTGCCCGGTTGGTGCGCAAACAATGGCTGCGCCCCGAGAATCCAAGGGAAAAGGGGAGGGACTCTCCCTAGTCCTTAAGTTCAGGGGTCTGCCAGTAATTCCCTTTCATACGGGGACCAACTGTTTCAACTTAGGGCATAGGTACTCTGCTGCTCAGATCTAGTTGCTACCTGTAGAGTTGTTAAGTTATAAAAGAAGAATAAAGCTTTGAAAGGAATCCCTTTGTCTGTGTCTGGACTTGGCTACTGGTTTAGACTGAGAGAGGCCTCCAAAGAGCCCTTGACAGTACGAAAGTTCCACCACGGATCTCGGGGAGGCTGAATGCCAGTGCATTCGGCCCCCCGAATTCGGTGGCAGAACGGCCTGCCACCCCCCCGCCACCCCCCCGGGACGGGACTTACCTTGGGTGGATCTTCCTGGCGGCGGCAGCTCCGGCAGTGGTTCAGCGGCGGTTTGGCGGCGGCGGCTGCCAGTCTTCTGACCAGCTGCTACTGCCGCCATTTCCAGGTTAAAAAAAAACAAAACACAATGTGATAGGCTACTTAAAGATTTACATAGCCTAATATGGCTAGATTTTAAAAAAACACTGTGATAGGCTACGTAAATGTTTACGTAGCCTATCACGGCTGACTGCAGGGACGCAAACAGCAGCTACGGCCGCTGCCATTTGCATCCCTGCTAGCCAGCGTCCGGATGTCCGGCTGCTGGCGGAGCCGGCCGGTGGCTCCGCAGAATCGCTGCGGAACACAGCCGGCCGGCCAGGATTCCAGGGGTGGGGGAGGAACGGAGCGCCTCCCCCCCGTCCAGGATTCCGGGGGGAGGGATGGAGCGCATCCCCCCCCCCATCAGCATAATCCCCGAAAGGTAGCAGTATGTGAACCGAGAACTTCTGTACAAGCTGGGTTTCAAAGAGGCAGAGGAACTAGAGATCAAATCGCCAACGTTCGCTGGATCATGGAGAAAGCAAGAGAATTCCAGAAAAACGTCTATTTCTGCTGCTTTGACAATGCTAAAGCCTTTGATTGTGTGGATCACAACAAACTGTGGCAAATTCTTAAAGTGATGGGTGTACCAGACCACCTTACCTGTCTCCTGAGAAACCTGTACGAGGGTCAAGAAGCAACAATAAGAACCGGACATGGAGCAACCGATTGGTTCAAAATGGGGAAAGGAGTATGACAAGGCTGCATATTGTTGCCCTGCTTATTTAACTTATATGCAGAGTACATCATGAGAAATGCCGGGCTGAATGAATCACAGGTCGGAATTAAGATTGCTGGGGAAATTATCAACAACCTCAGATACACAGATGATACCACCCTAATGGCAGAAAGCGAAGAGGATCTCAAGAGCCTCTTGTTGAGGGTGAAAGAGGAGAGTGCAAAAGCTGGTTTGAAACTCAACTTTAAAAAAACTAAGATCATGGCATCTGGCCCCATCACTTCCTGGCATATAGAAGGGGAAGAAATGGAAGCAGTGACAAATTTTATTTTCTTGGGCTCCAAGATCACCGCAGACGGTGACTGTAGCCATGAAATTAAAAGACACTTGCTCTTTGGGAGGAAAGCTATGGCAAACCTAGACAGCATAGTAAGAAGCAGAGACATCACCTTGCTGACAACGGTCCGTCTAATCAAAGCTATGGTTTTCCCAGTAGTAATGTATGGCTGTGAGAGCTGGACTATAAGGAAGGCTGAGCGCTGAAGAATTGATGCTTTCGAGCTGTGGTGCTGGAGAAGACTGTTACGAGTCCCCTGGACTGCAAGGAGGTCAAATCAGTCCATCCTAAAGGAAATCAACCCTGAGTGCTCATTGGAAGGACAGATACTGAAACCGAAGCTCAAATATTTTGGCCACCTAATGCGAAGAGAAAAGTCCCTGGAAAAGACCCTGATGCTGGGAAAGATTGAAGGCAAAAGGAGAAGGGGACGGCAGAGGATGAGATGGCTAGGTAGCATCACCGATGCAATGAATATGAACTTGAGCATGCTCTGGGAGAGAGCAGAGGACAGGAAGGCCTGGCGTGCTATGGTCCATGGGGTCACGAAGAGTCGGACATGACTTAACGACTGAACAACAACAACAATATTTAGAAAGAACTATATATCTATGCATTTGAATATTGTTGATCTGAGAGCATCCTTTTCATGTGTATCAATATCTTTTTAGTGCAACACCAAAGAATTACCAGCATGTCCTGGCCATGGTATTTGCTATGAAGGAGATAAATGACCATCCCAAGGTTTTACCCAATGTCAGCTTGGGGTTCCACATCTATGACAGCTATTTCAATGCAAAAATGACTTATCAGAGCACCCTGAATCTTCTTTTTAAGTTGGAAAAGATGATCCCCAACTATACCTGTGACACCCAGAAGAATCTGTTAGCTGTCATTGGGGGACTTGATTATGAAAGCTCCCTCCACATAACCACCATCTTAGGCATCTACAAGATTCCACAGGTAAGACATATGTGAAGGGTGTGAATGTTTCACAGATTTGGCACATCTTCCATCCTTACCCTGGGTTCCCAGGATTGTCATTTGAAGGCAGCAGTGTCCCCCCACCCTGAAGATGTGGTTGGACTGCAACCTCTATTAGCCCTAGCCAGCATAGTCAATGGTGAGGGGTGAGGGCAATTACAGTCCAACAACATCTGGAGAACCACATATTCCCCATCCCTGTTTTAAGGGCAGAGAAAGATACCAAACTGAAGCAAAAGAGGCACACATTTCTTCAATTTCATAGAAAATATTGTTATGCACAAGTACAATTGGATGTACAGTTTTTGAGTCCATCGAGGACATACGAACAAACTCTCTCTCTTTCATACTTTTTGAGATTTGCAGTCCATTATATAACAGTGACAACTGACTTCTAGTAGTCCAGTTTTTCTAATAAAATGTTGCATGACATAAGGGAATTCATTGACATGCTCTATGAATTTTTTTGTAAAACAAAATGACTTACTTGCAGTCACGGAAGTGGTGGTGGTGGGGCTATCAAGCTCTTTGTCCTATAAACAATTTCCTCCTGAGTAATGGATCCATTCTATTCCATTAAATATTTAAATAAAATTACAATGTATTGTTCCAGTTAAAGTTACCTAATTCATTGCCTACATTAAAATATGGATCCCTAACAGCAGATGGAGAGGTAGCTGTCAGGACATCTGTATCAAAGTCCTTCCAGCATTCTTTCCAGTCCAAGACAGGGCTTTCATAGAAATTATATTTGCCATGGTTACTGGAGCATGGTCTGGAGAAAAAAAAAAAAAACAATGAGAAGAGATTAAATTAAGTACATTAAGGCTGCAATCCTATGCACACATAATATATCCAATCAGATAGACCAGGACTTAATTCTGTGTACACATTTACAGAACGTGCTTTATACTCAGAGAAAATTGCTATCATATTGGAAAGCTGGGGGTGGGGGGAAGGTTCCTAAAAGAACTAAGGACTCAAGCCAACAATTGTGTGAGCATCAGTAAAAATATGTGTGTGTGTGCTATACTCAATAAACTATTGTCATACCTGATATTAAAGCATTCTGTTCACATGTCAGGGTGTGTTCTGTTATATTGGTCACTTTTATTTCTTAGTTCAAATCTCTTAAAATTAATCTCTTAGCCCTTCCCCCTGTTTATTTAATGTATTGATTCATGCATATTCTTTTTCACATATGTGTTTATGCATTTTTTTATTTTTGCACTTCTAGATGATTTACATTTGTACAGATTTTGGACAATCAGTGGGCAGTATCTCATGATGTCACTGGATATTGGCAACACCAGTAGCTTTTGCTTGTGCAAGGTGATTTCTCAGCAGATCCGTTGTGCCAATGCTATTGGCATTGTGCTGGAGGTCTGTTACACTAGCACAACACAACGTAGTGACATTGTTGGAATATGAAGTGCTTCATTATAAACACACTGAAAGATTTAAACTTCTCTGACCAGTTGTAACTAATGATTTATTTTTTCATAGGTCACCTACTGCTTCATTGCATCTCTGATGAAAGAGAAAACCCCATTTCCGTCCATCTACCAGATGGTTCCCAAGGAAGCATATCAGTACACTGGAATGGTCCAGCTACTCCTGCATTTCCACTGGACATGGGTTGGAATTATTGCACTTGATGATGACAAGGGTGAAAGTTTCGTGCAGATCTTGATGTTGCTGTTTTCACAGAATGATATCTGTCCTGCCTTCATTGATAGGCTACCAACTTTGACTTTCACTGATGACATGATAGACACTTTCTACTTGTCAAGACCCAGAGAGAGCTTGAGCCTCTTTCTAACTAAGACCAAAGTCAAAGTATTTGCCATAAATGCAGATGCTCATACTGTGTTTGTTTTAAAATGGTTTCTATATCTAGTACAACTGGAATATATGCTAGACAAAATCATGGGTAAGGTGTGGATTATGACTTCACAATGGGAATTTTCATCACAGACATATTTCCGGCGTTTGGATATTGAAATCTTCCATGGGGCCTTATCCTTTACAGTTGCCTCCAGTAAGATGTCTGGGTTCCAAAATTTCCTTCACCTTCTAAATTCTCGTTGGCCAAAAGAAGATGGATTTATCAGGGTCTTCTGGGAACAGGCCTTCAACTGTTTATTCCCAAATTCCAAACAGGATGAGGAAAAAGTGGGGAAATGCACTGGGGAGGAGCAACTCGAGAGCCTTCCTGGGATATTTTTTGAAATGAGCATGACTGCCCAAAGCTACAGCATCTATAATGCTGCCTATGCTGTTGCACATGCTTTAAATGACATGTACTCAGCCAGCACCAAACACAAACACAGGACAATGTTAATCAAGAGAAACATCCTGTGGCCTTCAAATCAGCAACCATGGCAGGTTACACTGGCATCCATAACCATCTTTTATATGAGCAGATAGCTATGGGAAAGGACAGTGTTCAAGGGGGTGTTTGGTGTGTATGTGGGTCATTTGGGTTGGATGCTGTTAGTTATTGTTGGGTTTTTATGTATTTGTTTTATTATTTTTTATCAAGTTCTATTTGTGATTGGAGGCTGCCTTGATTCCTGTTTTTCATAGTAGAAAGGCAGGGTCCAAATCAAATAAATAAATGTTCAGAATGTTCGAAAACATCCCCATATTTTTACAGTGGATTGCCTCTCCCTTCATTGCTTCTCGTGGTAATACTGTATACCCTTCAGCTTTCCCATAACTCAGTCAGAGAGCTTCATTAGATTATATTTCCCTAATAAGGTAGGCAAGAAATATTAACCTCTTCTTAGCGATAAGAGAGTGAGTCTTTGACAATGGCATGCCTGTCTGGCTCACTCCTCTACCCAAGAGAAGAATTGAATGTTCACATGTTTAGCCAGTATGCAACACAAGACCCCTGATGCCACAGCAGTTATATGAAGCTGACGTTATTTCAAATGCCTCCAGCTTTTGTCAGCAGTTTGGACAACTGAGATAGGCATGGCATGATTTCTTGAGCTTTTACTTAGGAACATAGGAAGCTGCGTTATAGTATTAGTCCATATAACTCATGGGCCAGAAGGTTGGTCATCACCATCTGGAGTGAATAAGGAAGGTAGTCCTCCCCCCCCCTTTTTTTTAATAACCTATGAGCCTAGTAGAATTATTAGCCATAACAGCCATCTGTAATGAGTAGCTTTCATGGAAAGAACACCATCACTTAAAAAAAAATATTCTGAAAATACATAATACTTGTTGGGGACTATAAGTTTGTCATTTTTTGCCCAATTAGGGCCCCAAAGAGTTCAAGGTGACTGGGAAAATCTATAATGTATCGAAATAATTTTTGGGAGCATAACTGAAAAGGTGCAGAACACACAGTGTAAAATCTGTAAGTCAGGCTTGGAAAAATATATATTTTTTAGATTTCAGTATAGTTCCTTCCGAATGTCTAGGACTTTAAATGGAATAGGTGGTACCACCTTGAGTATGGCTGGGCAAGGACTGCCCCAATTCACTTCAGATGCAGATTCAGACCTTCTGAATCAGCCCCACTTTGCTTCACACCAATTTGGACTTGATCCAATTCACTTTGGATTCGGATCTGAAACGAGGTTTGTATATCCAAATTATTCTGATTTTGTGTTTTCCCTTTGACTTTCATTGGAAAACAGAAATGACCATACCTTTTTTGGTTTTTATGATAAATACATGAAATTGGGGGACCTTGCAGCCCCCATAGAGGTGATTCCACCTGCCAAATTTCAGACAGTTTGGCCAAGTAGTTTTTGTGCTAAGCACAGGTAAAATGTTCTCTTCTCAGAAACTCAAAGGTAATAAAGGGATAATCAGAGAAGGTAGGTGTTTAAGAGGTGATTAGGAGGAGGTCACTATCCCTAATCTCTGGTGTAGCTGTTTTGAAGTGCAAAATAACCCCTCTCCCCTAGTACTCTCCTATTCAGCTTCACACTGGATGACCTCAGGCTCTCTTTGGCTGAATGGAATACACATTACCTGGGAAAACAGTAATGGAAGAGGAGGAGAGGCAGCTACAGGAAGGGACACAGCAGGCTCCCCTCTTCCAATACAGAAGAAGGAGATGCTTCTCTTGCCAGGCTGCTTCTGCCTGCACCTCCTCCTCAAATGCTGACCTCTGGGCACTGCTCTGACTGGCCTCCACATACTGCTGCCCTAGACCAGGACAGTCTATCTGGACTGGGGGTGTGCCAGCTGGTCCCACCAGCACCTCACTCACATCTGCCCCTGCCAAGACCATTTAGATGCCTCAAATTGGGCTTGCTTTGCAAAGAAAGCAAGCCCAATATACAAAGCAAGCCCAGTATACAAAGAAATTGTGTAGTGCTTTGCCCATTATATATTACATATTGTATAAAATGTATAATGCGTAGTGCTTTGCCCACTATATTGTATGGACTGGTGTGTAGTGCTCTGCACACACACAGCACACACACAAAACACACAAGAGAAAAACAAAAGGAGATACAGCAAGGAAAACTACTTACAAGCTAAATGGGAGGGGGAGTACACTATAAAGCCTAACAGAATAGAAAAAAACGTGTTTTTTGTTTCTTTCATTCATATTCTGTCTATCTGTCTGTCTATCTGTCTGTCTATCTATCTATCTATCTATCTATCTATCTATCTATCTATCTATCTATCTGAGAGTTGAAATGGGAAGGGAAGGAAAACGGGAATTGAGAAGGGCAGTGGGGGTGGGGGAAGCCAAAGAGCAAGGCAAGGAAAGTACTGGGAGCTGCTTCTTCTTCTTAAATAAAGAATCTTGAAAAGAAAGGGAAGACTAATAGGAATAGTTGGGTGGGCAAGAAGAAGAACGACAAGTGAAGCTGCAGTAGAGCACACACAGCACGCAGATCTAGGTAGCCAACTCTCTCTCTAACCAACTCTCTCTCACAGTGAAACGAAAGCAGAGAGATCTCGTGTTATATACAGCATTCCTCCCAGCCACTCCACCACTGTCACTGATTGGAGCCTGCTGGGTTAAGTTCAGCCCTAATCTGGCAACTACAGTTACCATTCGCCAAGGCTCGCCATTTCCCCCCCCCCTTGCTCCTCCTCCACTTTGCCCACCCTCCTCAATCTTTCGCAGTTGATACATTTTAGAGACAGGCTGTTTGGGCGTCAGAAGAGCTCTGAATCTCCAAGATGCACTGGGAACCCAGTTCACCTCAGACTGCCTCAGGGTTATTCTGACCCACTTTGGAGCTCAACAAAGCACCCGCAAAGCACTCAATTCACTTCGGGATTCAGAAATGGCTCCAAAGTGGTGCACAGCCCTAATCTTGAGGGATTCAACTAGATATTTGGGTTTTTTTTTAAATGGTCTATGACCCTAGTAAAGTTCTTAGAAATTGGTAATGAGTAGATTGGGGGGGGGGGGGGCTTTGTGTGTGTGTGGAGCAGCTAGCCAGAAATATACTCAAATCTGAGCACAAGGTGACAAAAGTTGACAAATGCAACATATTCTAGATGAAATAAAAGTTAGGGAGTTGAAAATGAAAGATAACTTGATTCCATGAAATACTATGTGTTATGCCGATATGCCAGTATCATACCTGTATTTACAAATCCACAAAAAGAACAAAGTTGAATTACAATGTTCTGTCAAATGTTTCAACTAATTTAAAGGCATTGTCCTCACCATCTCCTTCAAAACAGATTCAAAGTGGTCTTCACCAATTTGGTTGTACATGGCATATTCCTGCGCACATCAAACCATGTATAATTTTGGGTAGCCAAACTTTATTTGAGGTACAGAGACCCAGTTCTTTATTCCTTGGTATGTTTTGGGGGTAGTATTGGCATGTCATCCTTTATATTGCACTGTACCTACTGTCAGAGAATTCCGCCACGGATTCCAGTGAGGCTGGATTAATGAGAATCCGGCCCCCCCGCAAAATCCCTCCGCGACAGAACTTGCCTGGGGTGGATGCGGCGGTGGTGGCTCCGGCGGCGGCGGTGGCTCTGGCGGTGGTGGCTGGTCTCCTGGCCGGCCACGGCCAGGCTGCTGCGGCTGACATTTGCAACTTGCAGCTGTGATATGCTACATAAGTATTTACGTAGCCTATCACGGCAAAGAGCAGGGGAGCAAATGGCATAGCAGCCGCCATTTGCGTCCCTGCTCTTTGCCGTGATAGGCTACGTAAATACTTACGTAGCCTATCATGGCTGCTTGCAAGGACGCAAATGGCGGCCACTACGACGGCCACCATTTGCAGCTGCAGCAGCCTGGCCGCGGCTGGAACTCCGGCTGCGGACGGCCCCGGCTGGCAGCTCCACGGAACTGGCCAGGGAGGATTCCGGGGGGAGGGACGGAGCGCCTCCCCCCCCCCACGGATGTCCCTGCGCGGAGTCAGGTAAGGGATTTGTACATCCCTAATTGCTACCAACAGCACTCAAGAAGATCAGATACAGCCAAAGAAATTTGTCCATGGGCCTGTCCTACATGTTCCAGGTTAGGGAGGCCCACTGAGAGTGCTGTGCTCAAGGGTCCCTCAAAATCCTGGCACCAGCACTGAATTGGGGCTTCTGTTCAAAGCAGACATGTATTAGTAGGTGCCTTCTAGCCCTTGGGCACAGCTAAAGAAGATATTTTCATCCTGCTTCTAGTTCTCTACTGTTTGGGAGTATGTAGTAACTTTTGAAAGAAAATTTACTTAGCCAAATCAGTTTACCATATGAGAATATCAGAAGAGAGAAGTATCTTGAGGTGGCTTTTCTACCTCAAATATATCTCTGGGAATTTGCTTAAATACTTCTTTAAGGCTGCAATCTTTAGGGTGCAATCCCTGTGGCCCATAGACATTGTCTGAGGGGCCATAAGTTACTGGGAATTCCCCGCTTTGAGGTCAGAGACAGCTCTCTGAGGTAGGAGACCATGCTCCAAATTTGGAAGGTGGAGTTGGAGATCTGCTTCCCCTACCACCACCACCCCCTTCAGCAGTCATGGAAAGATCCATGCTGGCTGCCATCTGAGGTGAGAAAAGTGACATTGGAGAGGGGGAACAGGGTATTCTGGTGGGTGGGGAGGGGAGGAGACCAGAGAGGCCAGGAAATGAATTATCCTGAGCCTTCTGCAGCCTCCTTCGCTCCCTCTCTGAAGCACTGTTACTAAAAATCCCATCTAATGAAATATGCAGGGCGAGAGGACGGGGAGTCGAAGATCACATCTGTTGCTCCTCGTGCCATGCATTGGGTGATAGGAAGCCTCTGAGTTTGGGGGTCTCCAATCATCAAGAGCACAATCCTATCGATTGTGCCCTCTGCTGGATTAATATATAGTCTTTATTAATTGCAGCTTTAATTAATAAATCCATATGGGAGGTTGAATGATCTGAGTTCAGATTCAGAATAAGCTTTCTTGGCTACTTTGATGCTGGGAACTTAATCAGTATGGAATGAAAAGGGAAATATCATCTCCTGACCTTCCACCTGAGATTGAGTGGTAGACTGATACTTCTTTCAGTATCTCCAAATTGAAAACAAATGGCAGTCTTGAATTTTTAGAATGCTGTTATGCCATGACTTCTGCCACACAAGAACAAGAGTATCCCACATATATCAAAAACAAATGCTTGAAAATCTCTTTGTGAATGAGCAAATGCTTATCTCTGTGCATCTTTGGGTCATTTTCTAAATCCTTGCCTTTGTTCTTTTCAATCTAGCTTCACTCTTTTCTGAGGAGCGTCTCATTTAACAACAGTGCTGGGGACACCATTTATTTTAATGAGAAGGGTGAACTGGTTACTCGATTTGATATTATAAACTGGGTTACTCTCCCAAATGAAACCTTTTTAAAAGTGAAAGTAGGAAAGATGGATCCGCAGGCTTCCCCTGGCACCGAATTCAGTGTCAATGAGGAGTTCATCACTTGGCACAGCAAGTTTAATCAGGTGAGATCTGGCTCAGGTAAGTGGAAAAAGAAAACTTGGAAAGGGATCCAAAGTTGACATTTGGTTATTGTTTCCACATGGTGGGCGGGTGGGTGAATGGGAATTCTGCTGCATAATACCTGTGGCTGGAGACCTATCAAGTGTTTCCCCACTAGCCTTCAGTTTTTGGCAACTCCGGTTATGGGGGAGTACAGTACGCAAATGGACTATCTGGACTTTTTTTATTTATACCAATGTCTGGCTGGTCCTTAACATTCCTTTTTCTTGTTAGGGTCTTTATCTCCCTTTCATATTGAAACATGATTTGACTGAATTAGAATTAAGGAAGACACAGACAGCGGCTGAATGTATTGCAGGAAAATGGGAGAGAAATCCCAAATTCAAAGATCTGTTTCTATTGCAACTCCTTTATGGCCAAATGAAGCCTACATACATGATTTCTTCGGCCAATCATAGAATACGAGCATTATTGTGTGACCTGGTTCACATGTAATGACAACAAATGTATTTGGGATGTAGAGAGGGAGTGAATGAAGGAGGAGGGAATCCAACAACCCAGGAATTGAAAGAAACAACCTGCACTTTGTGAGATCATTTGGCAGGCAAATCATGGGTAAAATCTGGGTAGGGCAACAACCCATACTCTGGGTTGTTATGTGCAAACTAGGTTTTTAATTTAACTGCCCTGTCGCTACCTAAGGGCAACCTGATGGGACTTGCTTCCAAATTAAGTGTAAGATTGCGGCCTCAGAGTGTGCTTTAGCTCAGTGCTGTCCTTCTCTCCTTTGTTTTTCTGTGGATAGGCCCTGCCACTTGCTGTATGTAATGACAAGTGCCACCCAGGCTACAGCAGAAAAAAGAAGGAAGGGGAGCCATTTTGTTGCTACGATTGTGCTCCATGTGCCGAAGGGAAGATTTCAGACCTGAATGGTAGGAGACATTACGTGCAATGCCACGCAAAGAGATTTATTTATGTGCATGTGGGCTGGGGTACGTATGCGGCTGAGGCTTTGTATGTAATCTTCAGCAAGGTACAAAGACATTTGCTTCAAGACATTTAAGGTAACATTAAAAAATCAGTGTATTTCTAAAACTTTCAATTTGATTAGCTTTATTTACCTTACAATAACTATTTTTAGCATGGCACAATCGGGCAGTGTTTTTTTGAAAGTCTATGCCATGCATCTATGCAGGTCCTTTGAATCTGTAACAACTCGCTCAATATGTAGAGTGGGTGAGCTGGCTGGGGGAATGTTAATAATCATAAAACATATTCTGATATTGCCTGGATCCTGGGATTTGGGACCTTCCTAACTGACTTTCCAAATGGCTATAACTCAAGAGGAATTATAGATGATATGAGAGAATGGGGGTCGTGTGGGAGGAGAACACAACTATGCATGTTCATTTTAAGCCCATATAATGTCTGGGAAGGGTGATCTTTTTGCCTTAAAAAGAGTTGTACTTGCTTTACATCAGGACTGGGGAACACATGGCTCTCCACATTTTATGGGGCTACAACTCCCATCATCTCTGATCACTGGCCATGCTAGCTGAAGCTACTGGAGGGCCACAGGATCCCTACCCTTGCTTTACAAGAAATCATGACCATTTTATTCATCTGTTTTATAGTGCAATCCTGTAGCTGTCTACTCTGATGTAAATCCAGTTCAATTCAACGGGAAGGATTTTGATTTCTACACTTCCTTTGTTCTGCTGCGTAGGCATTGCTGCTGTAAAGTCCTCAGTTGTAGCTACTACTGTCCTCACTTGCTGCCAGGATGGAGCAGCAGCCAAGCAGACCCACCTCCCCAGATCTCAAGTAATGTGTGGGCTTAAAAAGGGAGAGACAGTCCCACAGATATGTAGGTCCCGGAACTATCAGTTTGAATTGTATGTGAGAACAAATTGGTAACCAATATTACTAGTGCAGAATATGGACCTATCTCTCCACTCCCAACAGAATGCACGCAGCTGCATTGTGCCCCAGCTGAAGCTTCCAAATGGTCTTCAAGGACAGGCTAACAATAGAGAACATTACAGTACACAAGTGACAGAAGCATGGATCAGTGTAGTTCAGGCTCCCTCAATCTGGTGCCCTCCAGATATTTTGGACTACAATTCCCATCAGCCAGCATGATCAGTGGTAAAGAATGCTGTTATTTGTAGTCCAAAATATCTGGAGGCCACCAGGTTGGGGAAGGCAGAGGTAGGGAAATCCAGTCCAGATGGAAAAAGGCACTTCTAGACACACTTTCCACCCACTTCTCAAAAAGCAGATCCAGGCAGAGCCTGCAGGCTCTTCCCTCCTCAGATGGAGTCACAGCCACCCCTGTGATCACGGGGAGACTAATTCCTCAGTTAAAGCATTTCCATTAACGTCATTTCCATCATGTTTGTGTTCAACTTCAGTGTAATTTCCCTCTTAATGTGGCCATACATGGCGCTGCTTAAAGCCCAGCTGATTATGGATCTATACAGAGAAGGCTTCAGGCAATGAAGACGAGCTGTTCCTTGCAAAGGCTCTTTGCCTTTGCATTGGCTTAAAAGGGAAGGAATGACTGTAAGACACTCCCTCTGGTGTCTTTGACAGCCAATGGACTTTAGCCTTTCAGCAAGGCCCCTGTCTAAACAGAGCATCACTCCTTAGTTCTCCAGCAGTGACGCTTCAACCTGGGTGACACATCTGCAAACCCCACCTTACCTCTGTTAGATTCTCACAGACAGCTTCCACCCTCCCTGCCTGCCAAGGCCAGACCAGCAGGTGGACAGGGAGTTGGGTGACTTCCCCACACATTCTGACATTCCAGAGGCTGAGTAGGCCCAAGCACTCCAGGCTACTTCTACTCCAATCTTAGCTATAACCTACAAGGCCCACTGCAGTGCTGAAGCTGGGTCCTGATATCTGGAATGACTAGGATTACAGTCATTCACCATCCACATAAAGTGATCCTGTCAATGAGGTTTCAGTTTCTTAGTTACTCATGCTTAGCTGGAAACCTGTTATGCTGTGGCTTTAACTCTTATATCTAGTTATTGTTGTTGTTTTTAAAGTTGTTGTATTTCTTTATATTTTATGCTGTGTTGGCATGTTTATTAGTTTTTTATTGTGGATTATTTTTATTGGGATTTTATTTGTATTTTTGTGTTATTATTATTATATTTTAAACTGAACAATATAAGCAGTGAGAATGCATCTATTTATTTCACTGAACAGAGGTTAATTATGTGACTGGAACAATTGCAATATGGTTGAGATGCTGTAACTGAATCTTTTCTTTCCTTCCAGACATAGATGACTGCTTCCCATGTGCAGAACATCAGTATCCAAACAGGGACAGAAATCAATGCCTTCCTAAGGTTCTCAACTTCCTGTCTTATTATGAACTTTTGGGGATCACTTTAGTTTCCCTGGCTCTGTTTTTCTCTCTGGTTACTGCTTTGGTGATAGGGATATTCATTAAACACAGGAACACCCCCATCGTCAGGGCCAACAATCGAAATCTCACCTACTCTCTGCTCTTCTCTCTCCTGCTCTGCTTCCTCTGCTCCCTCCTCTTCATTGGCCAGCCCCAGACACTTACCTGCTATTTACGCCAAACGTCTTTCAGCATCATCTTCTCAATGGCAATTTCTTCTGTATTGGCAAAAACCATCACGGTGGTTCTGGCTTTCATGGCCACTAAGCCAGGAAGCAGGATGAGGAAATGGGTGGGGAAAAGGCTGGCAAATGCTGTTGTTCTTTCTGGTTCCCTTATCCAAGCAGGAATTTGTGCTGGATGGCTCTGTACTATTCCTCCATTTCCAGATTTGGACTCTCACTCTCTGGCTGAAGAAACTGTCTTAGAATGTAATGAAGGGTCTGTCATGATGTTTTACTGTGTTCTAGGATACATGGGGTTCATAGCTATAGTCACCTTTGTTGTGGCATTCTTTGCAAGGAGGCTGCCCAGCACGTTTAATGAAGCAAAATTCATCACATTCAGCATGTTGGTCTTTTGCAGTGTTTGGTTGTCCTTTGTTCCAGCTTACTTGAGCACCAAGGGAAAATACATGGTGGCTGTGGAGATCTTCTCCATCTTAGCCTCCAGTGCTGGATTATTGAGTTGTATCTTCTTCCCAAAATGTTATATAATTGTTCTGAGGCCTGAGTTGAATAGCAAAGACCAGCTGTTAATAAGAAAGAAGTAGCAGCCTAAGTATTTGAATGTCTACAATAGTCAAACCAGAAGACCCAACAGTGACTATTTTAGTTTATATGTATGCTCCAATAGTTGAACAGGGCAGTGATGAATTCATTGAAAATTCCTTAACTGTGACAAAGTTGGCAATTGCAAAATGAATAACTGAAAACAATGTGAGAGGTAGAAACTGGCTAATTCAAGTCTGACATATTGTCATGATGATAATGTTAATGAGACCAGGTTTTTGGAAGTGTGTTGCATTGGAATACATATTTTCAAATAATGTAGAAACTGTTTATGCTGTTTGAGTTGTGATAACTTTCTTCTTTCCTCATCTGGACAACAGTCATTGTCATAAAGAAATGTTGGAAGAGAGGCTTATAGTGATAGTAAAAATGTCATACTTTTTTTGTGGGAAAACTCTGTTCAAGAGACAATCGGACCAAGCAAAGAGTTCAGCTAGATTGGTGAGCTATGAAATACTCATAAAATGTGAATTCCAGACCATGAGAAAGAATGGCAAAGGACAGACATTGCATAGTGTTCTTGACCAAATAAATATCGGTAGATATGTCCTTTCCATGTGATAGCATTTTTAATTTCTAAAGAGAGGATAAGAACATCTCTTTAGAAGCTTTAGAAACTCCAAGGTGAAAGCAGTTTTAGAAACAGAAGTGTTTTCCTGCTGTTTTGTGCATTAAACTAGGGCTGTGCCTTGCTGTGGTGCCCAATCCAAATACCGAAGCCAATTGGGCTGATTCGGGGCTGCGTCATTGAGAACTGAAGCAGATCAGAACAACACCGAGGCACTCCAAACTGAAGTGGGTCACTGCTGAAGTGCCTCTGTTCACCTCAGAGATTCAGAGTAGGGATGGTGGAGAATTCCGCCACGGATTTCAGTGAGGCCGAATGCACTGGTATTCGGCCCCCTGAAACCCGTGGCGGAATGGCCTCCCACCCCCCGCCACCCCGCGGAATCCCCCCGGGGATGAAGCTTACCTGGGGTGGATGCTCCGGTGGTGGCGGCTCCAGTGGTGGCTGGTCTCTCGGCCAGCTGCTGCGGCCGCAAATGGTGGCCGTCATAGCGGCCGCCATTTGCATCCTGCAAGGCTGCCGTGATAGGCTATGTAAGTATTTACGTAGCCTATCACGGCAAAGAGCAGAGACGCAAACAGCGGCTGCTACGCCATTTGCGTGGCTGCCTTTACCGTGATAGGCTATGTAAATACTTATGTAGCCTATCACAGAAAGAGCAGCGGCGCAAATGGCGTAGCGGCCGCCCTTTGCATCCCTGCTCTTTGCCGTGATAGGCTACGTAAATACTCACGTAGCCTATCACGGCAGCCTGGCAGGACGCAAATGGCGGCCTCTACGATGGCCGCCATTTGTGGCAGCAGCAGCCTGGCCGTGGCCGGAACTCTGGCTGCGGATGGCCCTGGCCGGCGGCTCCGCAGAGCCGGCCAGGGAGGATTCCAGGGGGAGGGACGGAGCACCTCCCCCTCACCGCGGATTCCCCACTGCGGAGCCAGGTAAGGGATTCGTACATCCCTAATTCAGAGCTATTCTAAAGGCACTCTGAAGCCCAGACAGCCTATTTCTAATGAATCATCTTGTGAAAGCTCAGGGAGGGGGCGAGGAGGAGGATGGAGTGGGGAAGGGGAGAGGAGGAGGAGGAGGAAGGGGGGAAATGATGCGCCTTGGTGAGTGGCAACTCTAGTTGCCAAATTAGGGCTGAACTTAACCCAGCAGTCTCCAACCAGTGACAGTGGTGGAAAAGCAGGATGGGGGGAGTACTGCATATATTGGATATCAGCCTGCGTTTGTTTCATTGTGTGAGAGAGTGCTTGTTGGTTGTGAGAGTTTAGAGTTGGTAAGTTGGCTAGAAGTTGGGGTTGTGTGTGTGTCTGTGTTGTACTGCAGCCTTGTCATTCTTCTTCCTTCCCATCCAGGCCTTCTCAATTCAACCATTCCCTTTCTTTCTTTTCTAGATTCTTTATTTAAAAAGCAAAAACGTTTAAGAAGTACTTTAGTTTCCTCCTTTCCTTGCCTTGATCTTTGCCCCCCCTTCTCAATTCAACCATTCTCATTAGTTTTCCCTCCCTCCCTCCCTCCCTCCCTCCCTCCCTCTTTCTTTCTTTCTTTCTTTCTTTCTTTCTTTCTTTCTTTCTTTCTTTCTTTCTTGATTCTTTATAAACACACACACACACACACACACACACACACACTAAAAAGTACTTTAGTTTCCTTTCCTTGTTGTTTGGCTCCCCCCTCTTCTCAATTCAACTATTTCTTAGTAGTTTTCTCTTTCTTTCTTTCTTTCTTTCTTTCTTTCTTTCTTTCTTTCTTTCTCTCTCTCTCTCTCTCTCTCTTTCTTTCTTTCTTTCTTTCTTTCTAGATCCTTTATTAATCTCCCCAGTGTATATATATGTGCGTGTGCATCTGCATGTATCAATATCTATATATCTATATGTACTTTGCTTGTTCTTGGCTCCTTCCACCCTGCCCTTCTCAATTCCTGCATCCCTTCCCTTCCCATTTTTGAACTCTATATCTTTTCCCTAAAATAATAATAATAATAATAATTAAAACCCCATTTCTCTTCTGTTAGGATTATAGATAGTTGGGGATGTCAGAGAAATCTGCTGCAGATTCAAATGAGGCCAAATTCTTTGGAATCCAGCCTCAGGAATCCACAGCAGATCGGGACCACTTACCTTCGCTCCAGGAGGACTGGAGGTGGAATGGCACTTGGCTGCTTCTTGCCAGCCAGAGCCATTCGCCTCCTCCCCATCCCTGCCGATTGCCATTTCTTTTCTTAAAAGAAAAAAAAAAAGCAATTGGCAGGATGTGCCCATAGACTTATATGCAAAATAGAGCTGTGAACCTTGCGTATGAGCCTATGGACACATAGACTTTGATGCAAGAGTCATGACTCTACTTGTGTCTAAGTCTATGGGCACATCCTGCCAATCGCCATTTTTTTTTTTTTTAAGAAAAGACATGGCAATCTGCAGGGACAGGGAGGAGGCAAACAGCTCTGGCTGGCGGGAGAGAAGGTAAGCTGCCCCCAAGCCAGTTCCCGCCACCAGAATCCTCCTGGAGCAGTGCCGCTCCGGGGAGGAGGAACAGATTGCCTCCCCCCCCACAGATTCCCCACCGGACAGATGGTGGGGAATCTGTACACCCCTATAGATAGTGTACTGTATTCCCCACCTTTGCTTGTAGGTAGTTTTGTATTTGCTTTTCTTTTGCTCTCGTGGGTCTGTGTGTACGCTTGTGCTTGTGTTGTGGTCAAGCAAACAGTGTGTGGCAAAGTACTACACACAAGTCCGCTTTTCAAAATATAGTGGGCAAAGCACTACACACATTAACATATATTATTTATATTTTATATTACGCTCGTGGCAAAGCAAGCCTAATATGAGGCATTTTCAGGGTCTTGGCATGGGGGCTGCCCATTGCCCAAATTTCATGCACTTCTGTGCAACCAGTGAAAAGTTCTAGCTCTTTGCTTTGAGAGTTTGTGTTGAAAAAAGCATATTTTAGCACAAAACCCACTCTGCCAGCCTGCCTGCCAGCTTTTTTTCCCCAGGTAATGTGTGTTCTATTCAGCCAAAGACAGCCTGAGGTCATCGACTGTGAAGCTGAATAGGGAAGTAGTCAGTCGTGTCCGACTCTTCGTGACCCCATGGACCATAGCACGCCAGGCCTTCCTGTCCTTTGCTCTCTCCCAGAGTGTGCTCAAGTCCATATTCATTGCATTGGTGATGCTATCTAGCCATCTCATCCTCTGCCGTCCCCTTCTCCTTTTGCCTTCAGTCTTTCCCAGCATCAGGGTCTTTTCCAGGGAGTTTTCTCTTCGCATTAGGTGGCCAAAATATTTCAGCTTCAGTATCTGTCCTTCCAATGAGCAGTCAGGGTTGATTTTCTTTAGGATGGACTGATTTGACCTCCTTGCAGTCCAGGGGACTCGTAAGAGTCTTCTCCAGCACCATCCTAAACACTACTTGAACACATAACTTCTCTGATTATCTCTTTATGAGCTTTGGCTTGAGTTTCTGAGAACAGTATATTTTATCTTGTGTAGCACAAAAACTATTTAGTCAAACTGTCTGAAATTTAGCAGATGTAATCACCTCCATGGGGGCTGTCGTGTCACCAGATTTCATGTATGTATCATGAAAACCGAAAAAGCGATGGCCTTTTTTGTTTTCTAATGCAAGAAAATGGGAAAACGTCAAATCCAAATAATTCGGATATCCGAATTTCACTTCAGTTCTGAATCCGAAGCGAAGCGGATTGGGTCTGACTTGGTCTGAAGTGAAGCAGGCCTGCTTTGGAAGGATCAAATCGGCATCCAAAGCAAAGCGGGGGGTCTGTGCACAGCCCTACATTAAACATAGCATTCTCAACTTACTTTGTGAGCAGAGCTGTCATCTGTATTCTTTCCCTTTGGGAAAGAAGTTGCAGTTTCTGCAACTCCAAAGTTTTATTTAAACTGTTATCACATTTCCCACTCTTGATTATCCCTAGAGACCAGCCCTTGGATTTTTTTTTTTAAAGCCCCTTAATACTGCTATATGAATAGTTTTCAGACCACAAAGTCTGTAGACGAGGATACGTCTAAAAATTAATTTAGAAATTAATTTAGAAATAAATTAATTTCTAAAAATCTTTAATGAGCTTCCGTCATGCATTAAAAACGTGGTTGTTCAGGCAGGCATTTGGGGTGGGTTAGGGTATTTTAGAAAATGTTTTTTTTTGTAGAATTTTATTGTTTTAAACTGTTTTATTGTATGTTGTACATCGCCCAGAGTGGCTGGGTGACCAGCCAGATGGGCGATTAATAAATTTAATAATAATAATAAATAAATAAATAAATTGATAACAGATTATTATTTCCTTTGGCAGGTGGAGATTTTATTCAGTGGCACTGCGAGGACTAGATAATGGTTTATAGGTCTGAGGCTGTACCTTATGGGTGGACCTCAAACAACAGTGGCATTCACGCAATGTCTTTCTTTTTCTTCCTCCTCTTCTATTTTTTAAAAAAGAAAGAAAAAAGGACTCGGTTGAGACAAATGTGTCCTCTGTCTTCATTTCCCCAGAGTGCGGTGCCTTTGGGTAATGAAGATGGCAGGCATGACTGTTTGGCCTCTGCTGCACAGTACACCACTGTGTAGAAGGAACATTATGGCGACTGCCACTGCACCTGGTGTGGTAGTGGTGCGGAAGACCGACCAGCAGCAGGAAATCAAGGAACAGGTCCCCCCCCGCTTTTCCTTCCTTCCTTCCTTCCTTCCTTCCTTCCTTCCTTCCTTCCTTCTTTCTTTCTTTCTTTCTTTCTTTCTTTCTTTCTTCCTTTAAACCTTTTAAAAGGGATTGTTGGGCATGCAACCTCCATGAAAGGTTTTGAAGAAAAAAGAAAAGAAAAGGAAAATGGGTAGACCTGCTCCTTCCCTTCTGGCCACTTGGTAAGGAGGGGTGTGAGAGGGAATGAATCCTATTTCCTTTCCTTGGTTAAAAGAAAGAAAAAGAGACCGGGTGGGGGGGATCTCCAAGGCAAAGGTTTTAGTTCACTCTCCACTTCGCTGCGCTTTTCACTAGAGTTGAATCTGCTCTGTCTGGGGACACATGGGGCTTGAAAACCTGGATTATCCCAAAGCTGGCCTGGGGCTCTTGGCAGGTCACCCGGCAGTTTACTGCAAATTGTTTGGTTGGCTACCGGGTAGAGTCTCATCTGTGTCATCATTTAGAGAGCCTGTTCCCTCCCTCCCACTCTCACCTTGTTCAACCTCATTTGCTTTCTCTGGCCAGCGTGTGTGTTAGTGCCCCCAACTTCCCCATTTGATGCCTGACCCTCCCCACCCATTTTTTAAGCTTATTTTCCTTCTAAAACTGCAATGGTACAATAGTGACAGGACTAAATGTGCAGACCCATTGATTTCATTTTACTTGGGGTGTTGTAACCTTCAGGTGGAGTAGTTCTTTCCTGGGGGACTTTGCCCATTCCCTCTTGTTTCCCCAGTGGATGTAGTTTTTCCCATTCCCACTGAGAAAATCCCGAAGAGCGCAGCAGCGACCCCTGATATTACCGCAGTAGTGGGGACGCTCAATCACTCTAGGTAGCCTGCTTTCAATCTTTAACATATCCCCCCCCCTTTCTAGAGAAGGCCAGGGTGAGAGGCTGGGGGCTGGCCCCCGAGGCCCTTTTCCCCCGTGCCAGCCCTTGAAAGCCAGCATGAGGAAGAAGGCTGGCTTGCGCAGCTCACGGGCAGGTAGGGCGAGCAGGGAAGCTCACTGAGCAGGTCTGAGCTGCGGGAGCTGCGGGGGGCAGTTCATTGAGCTCCCACCACCCCAGATGGAGATGGGCTCGTCCATCCCTACACTCAATCAATTTAGGTAGCCTACTTTCAATCTTTAACATACCCGCATTCTATGCATGTTTACTCAGAAGGAAGAAATAAATATTTCTCCCCTGCAATGAAAGGGTTAAAGGCCAAGTATAGTAACTCACCCTAAAGCACTCTTTCACTTCTCTGATGCTCTCTTAGATCGTTGTTGTGAGGTTGTGCTTCTTTGATGTTCTATAGTTCTCTGTTATGTAAAGCTTTATCGCTTTATCGTAGTAACTTCTCACTGCGAGCAGGGGAAAGTGAAAGGGAGAAAGGGGTGGGAAACAAGCCTCACTCATTGGTCTCCACACCTTTTTCTCTCTATGTCCACCCACCCTGTACCCCACTTGTAAATAACCCCACTCCCCCCAGGCTGTGGTTGCTGAAACTGGAGTGCTTACCTGGGGTTCACGTTGTAGCAGCAATTTGCTATTTTGACATTGTGCTTTTATGCAGTATCAATTTAAGAGGATGTTTTAAAAATTTAGAGGCTACTGAGCAGAGCACACCATTACTTTTGGGGGGATGGCCACCAGAGGTTAGTGGCAGGAAGGGAAAGTAAATACCACAAGATAACTCAGAACTCCTGAAGGGCCAGCTGCAAAATGGTGGAAACATTGGGGAAACACTGGGAGGGAAAACATTGAGGGAACACCCCTTGACCAGGGTCAGTGAGGTCACAGCCAAGTGAAAGAGACAGCCCCAGGCAGGGCTATCATGCCCAAGTAAATGCAGAGGGTTGGTACACACTGCAACAGAAGCGCAGACAAGCCGAATTAAGGAAAACCATATGACTAAAAGTAGTAAAAAAAACACCCTGGTTTTCCTGCCACAATTTCCAGCATGGCTGTGGGATGGCCATGATGCCATGTTCCCCGAAAAACCTCCAAACACAGCCAGCTTGCAGCAAATCCACCATGGAGACATCCCCCTATTTGTTTCCCCTGCTGTGTTTACCAGGCATGGGGAAAGAAAAGAAAAAGGACCTATTCTTGTTCCTTTCTGCTGCCTCATTAGCATGGGTGGTGGTGGTGACACAGTGTGATTTTATTTTTCCTACTTTTCTTCAAGTTGTCTTTTTAATATCTCCTCATATCCACTTATATTTCCCTTAAATATTTACTTCTAATATCTTATCACTTTTATTAATTTCTCTCATTTCTTAAATCCACCTTTGCTTGATTTTTGTCAATGAAGATTGCTTCCCTCTATGGCTTCTCCCCCTGCTCCTAGTAGATAACCTTGTAGACTTCAGGTGCCACAATGTACTCTTGTTTTCTTTGCAACGTAACAAATGTGGTGTGAAAAGAAATAGAATGCAAAGTTTGATCCTGAATACAAGCCTGAATTGTAAACAAGCCTGTATTTAAGTGTCCATTGAGAACACTATAAAATGTAAAAAGGTCAACATTCTAAACCAGTCCATGTTATGTGAATAGCCCAGATCAGGAAGGGGAGGTATGAATGGAGAATGAATGGTTTTATTGCAGGAGGGCCAGATGAGGGTGCTCTGGTATGTTTATTTATTTATTATTATTAAATTTATTAATCGCCCATCTGGCTGGTCACCCAGCCACTCTGGGCGATGTACAACATACAATATAAACAGTTTAAAACAATAAAATTCTACAATAAAAACATTTTCTAAAATACCCTAACCCACCCCAAATGCCTGCCTGAACAACAACGTTTTTAATGCACGACGGAAGCTCATTAAAGAGGGGGCATGACGGAGTTCCCTAGGGAGGGAGTTCCACAGAGTGGGGGCCACCACAGAAAAGGCCCTCTCCCTCGTCCCCACCAGTCTAGCTGTCCTGGCTGATGGGACAGAGAGAAGGCCATCCGAGGCTGATCTTGTTAAGCGGCCTGTCTGGTGCTGCTGGAGGCGCTCCTTAAGATAGGCTGGGCCGGAACCATATAGGGTTTTAAAGGTCAAAACCAACACCTTGAATTTGGCCCGGAAAACAACTGGTAACCAGTGCAACTCCTTCAGCACTGGAGTGATGTGATCTTGCCGGCGGCTGCCTTTAATCAGGCGAGCCGCCGCGTTCTGTACCAGCTGCAGTTTCCGAACCATCTTCAAGGGTAACCCCACGTAGAGCACATTACAGTAGTCTAAACGAGAGGAGACCAGGGCATGTACTACCGATGGGAGCAGATGGTCTGGAAACAACCTTGAGAAATGTTGGGGAGTCGGAAGGAGATGTCAATCTGTCAGTAACAACGTCAATCCTGGAACTGGGAACATGATATATTATAAACAAAGAACATACCAAACCCCTCTTTGATCTCATGAGCCCCACTGAGGGGGAAAAGGGTATAAAACCCCTGAATCTGCCATTGTTCAGGAGGAGTGTGGTTGCATCTGGATTGCTTCTATGCGCACATACCAACAGTACCCTCGATCCACGGGACACGAATTAAGTGCTTTGGCCAAGTCCTTGATAGCGTTGTGGTGAGTATGTGTTGGGTAAAATTCAGGGAAAGGAAAGGATGTTTCTGTCCAGGGCTTAGATAAGGCACAGTTATCTTTGTTCTGTCATACTTAACTGTTTGGGCTTAGGATATAAGACAGTAGGCTTGGGCTGGGCTGACACTATATCACCGTTGCCTCAGTGGGCCATTTGCAGCGTGGACCGATCTGGAGCTGAGCAAGAAACAGGGGCTAACTGTATACTTAGTCATTTAATGCATCACATTTGGGTAACTGAGTTTCTCCCTAAGAGGCGCGCAACCTCTTAAGCCTCAGAGAAGGGTACAACTTCTTGAGGATTGTTAGTTTTGGACTCTTATTTAAGAGGTGTGCAACCTCTTCAGCTTCAGAGGACCTGAAATTTCTTTGTAATTAAGTTTGTGCCTGAGAGGTGTGTAACCTCTTCAGCCTCAGAGAGCATGCACCTCTCTGGGGAGGTTCTACTTTTGCTTATTTCTTTTATTTCAATAAATCTTTTCTTTCATCTACATTGGCTGTGTGTGTGTTCTTCTCCACCTCATAAGATCCCAAACCTCTCAGCCTGGTCAACTGAGTGGTCCTGGGTAAATTGAAATTAATATGTCACAGTGGTGGAGCAAAGAGAGCAACTGACCAGGGTGGTGATGGTGGGAGAGAAAGTGGAGTGGCGGTGTGGGGAGACCCCACAGGTCCTCTTGCCTGGGGACCCCTCAATCCTAGCAGCACCACTGATGTTATTGGCCTTGTGTCTAGTACCTGCTCTGTACCTTTAAGTGCCTCAGTGTAGACTTTACTTATTGTTGCCCACCCCTATTGGGGTGACTTAAAACCTGTTCTGTTCCTCCCAAACTTTTTGAGTATCAGACAAGATGATCTCTATGTAGAGCAGACCATACTATGTTATTCCTCCTCAGTAGAGCACATACAGTTCTAGGGCATTGCCACTTTGATGCAAGATCGTCTCCTCCCATATATACAATCAGGGCCAGAAATATTGGAACAAGGATAACTGTTTTGGCAGTTGGCCTCTGTACACCACCACACTGAAGTTGAAAGGAAACACACCCAGATGGGAGCGAAGTCAGGACTTTCAGCTGTAATTCAAGGGGTGTGACAAAAGTGGGGCACTACCCATTCAGGAAGTACAGCCAGTGGCATACAGTGTGTGTGTGTAAATTATTGTTTGATTTGGCTGTTATCTTATCGCCTCTGCTGTTGCCCTGTATTTCTTGAAGTTATCCTGCCTTCCATGAAAGAACATGCAATATAAAACAATAAATTAAAGGCACCTGTCATTTGCTTAGGTAGTTCTGCTTTTCTTTATCTCTTGTATGTCTGTGTATGCGTGTCTGTTTGCGTTCTAGGTTGTTGTTCCACCAACACTACATGTTCCAATTTCAAGGCAGTGTTAAAGCATGAGACACATAGTTTTTGTATCAGTTATTCCAGTAACACTCCACTGTGGGGCAAAGCAATCCCGCGCAATATGAGGCATGTTTGGAATGTTGGCAGGGACAGAGGTGGGTGAGTTGCTGCTGTCAATAGCAGCACTGTTAGGCCAGCTGTCTGTCCCCTAGTCCAGATAGTGCATCCTGGTGGAGTAGGGCAGCAGAGCATGGAGGCCAGTTGCAGTACTTGGAGGTCACTGTTTGAGGGTGCTGGTGTGGCAGGTGCAGTAGTCACACTCTTGCCCAAGGTGGAGCAACATCTCCTTCTGTAGTGGAAGAGGGAAGCCCGCTGATGGACATTTGGTCAAAGGTGTGTGACATCCTCAGCGTGGTGGAGGGAGAATAGGAGGAGATTCTCCAGGGTGTGTTGGAGGAGGAGCAGCAGGCAGAGGCTCCAGCAGTAGTGAAAGTGGGTACCCTGCATCAAACTCTAAACCATGCCCCCTTTTCAAATGTGACAGCTGCCCCACCCCCTTTGGGAGACCAGATGTCTCGCCCTAGCTGGAAGTCCCACTTTTGGATGTCCTGCTGGTCATATGACCATCAGGGTCACCTGATGGGGTCATGTGACCCCTCCACGAACTTGTCATGCCACCATGGACCAATAGCATGAGGTTTTGGAGCCCTAATAGGTATGGGTGCAGAAATGGCCCAAAGGGCCATTTCCAAACCCTCCCTGGATTGGCCCAGAGGGGTCATGTGACCCCTCTAAGAACTCGCCCCATCAGAATGAACTGATAG
The DNA here is from genome assembly GCF_057233095.1 of Heloderma suspectum. NCBI lineage: Eukaryota > Metazoa > Chordata > Lepidosauria > Squamata > Helodermatidae > Heloderma > Heloderma suspectum. Next base: position 85,080,921 of record NC_139463.1, on the reverse strand, counting down.
GAAGAGGTTTTAGCCCCCTGACATGTGCAGGGACTTTGGAACCATATACGGTCACATCGCCACCCCCCAACAGGCCAATAGGAACAATTTTAGGCCCAGAAACATCCTACCGCATCAGCCAGTCAGAAGAGGTGCAGCCAGATTTGATCAATCTAGCCATTTAGCTTGTCCAGACATGTTTCCTGCATAGAGAACATGGAGACACCAGGCACCCTTGAATATTTAACCCCCAAAGGCTGTAAGCTGAGTAATGTCTACATACTTTTAAAAAGAACTGGAAAGGGAGAGCCTGCTATAGCTCCTGCGAATGTAAGAAGAAAAGATGCAGCTGTGGCAGAGAACATACCTGTAGACATTTTTACAGAATTCCTGGAAAAGTTGAGGAGGCTGTAAGCAGCCTGTTAAAGCGATGAAGACCATGTGCAATAAGCAGTTCAATAAAACTTTAATAAAGAAAGGAACTTTACATCTATATAGATTTACTGCCACAAAAGTTATAATTGCAGTTTTCACAGAGCTACTAAGGAGCAAGCCTTATGGAGAGAGAAAAAGAGGTCCCAGTCAAAAAACATTTTATATTAAGCTGTCTAGTAGCATCCCACCCTCCCTCCCTCCCTCCTTTCTTTCTTTTTCTTTCTTTTTGCAGAACACTTGTTTTTATTCTTGCCATGAAAACTGAATGGATCAGTACAACCAGAGATATGTTGGTATACCATCGGAAGATGGGACTCCCAGGTCGGAAGATGGTCAAAATGCTACTGGGGAGGAACAGAGGATAAGTTCAACTAGCCCCAGATGTGATGACGCAGCTAGCTCAAAGCCGAAAGGACAGCTAGCAGCTGATGGTGGTGGTGGTGAATGACGAATCTGATGTTCTAAAGATCAACACACCATAGGAACCTGGAATGTAAGATCTATGAGCCAGGGCAAATTGAATGTGGTTACTGCGGAGATGTCAAGATTAAATATAGATATTTTGGGTTTCAGTGAACTGAAATGGACTGGAATGGGCCACTTCACATCAAATGACCACCAGATAGGGATGGCCAAGAATTCCACCACGGATTCCAGTGAAGCCGAATGCACTGGCATTCGGCCCCCCGGAATCCGTGGCGGAACGGCCCCCTACCCCCCCCGCCCGCCCCACAGAACCCCCCGGGACGGCACCTACCTGGGGCTGATGCGGTGGATGCGGCAGCAGTGCAGCAGCGGTGGCGGAAGGTGCAGCGGCGGGGGCAGCAGGGGTGGCGGGCGCGGCGGCAGCGGGGGTGGCGGCAGCAGAAGGTGTGGTGGCGGTGGAAGGTGCGGCGGAGGCAGCGGTGGGGGCGGCAGGTGCAGCGGCAGGGGCGGCGGCGGTGATGGGGGCAGGGGCGGCTGGTCTGGCTGGCCGCGGCTGGGTGCAGCATACGCAAATGGCGGCGGCTATGGCGGCCGCAATTTGCGTTTGCTATTTTTAGCCGTTCAAGCCTACGTAAATATTTACATAGGTTAGAACGGTGAAAAATAGCGAAAGCAAATGGCGGCCACCATAGCCGCTACCATTTGCGTACGCGTTTTTTTTTTACTTTGCCATGATAGGCTACGTAAATATTTACGTAGCCTATCACGGTTAAGTACAGGGATGCAAACGGCGGCGGCTACGGCCGCTGCCATTTGCATCCCTGCTGCCCAGCGGCCGGATGTCTGGCTGCCACCAGAGCCGGCCAGTGGCTCTGCAGAATCCCCATGGAGCGGAGCCGGCTGGACAGGATTCTTGGGGGAGGGACAGAGTGCCTCCCCCCCCCACCGCGAAGCAGATCCACGAAACGGTAAGTGACTTTCGTACATCCCTACCACCAGATCTACTACTGTGGACAAGAGGACCACAGAAGAAATGGAGTAGCCTTCATAATTAATAATAACGTGGCTAAAGCAGTGCTTGGATACAATCCAAAAAATGACAGAATGATCTCAATTCGAATTCAGGGTAAGCCATTTAACATCACAGTGATCCAAATATACGCCCCAACCACAGATGCTGAAGAAGCAGAAGTAGATCAGTTCTATGAGGATCTGCAGCACCTACTGGACAGTACGCCAAACAAAGATGTTATTTTCATTACAGGAGACTGGAATGCTAAGGTGGGTAGTCAAACAACACCTGGAATTACAGGCAAGCATGGTCTGGGAGAACAAAATGAAGCAGGACATAGGCTGATAGAATTTTGCCAAGACAACTCACTGTGCATAACCAACACTCTCTTCCAACAACCTAAGAGACGGCTTTATACATGGACTTCACCAGACGGTTGACACCGAAATCAGATTAACTACATCCTTTGTAGCCAAAGGTGGCAGACATCTATGCAGTCAGTAAAAACAAGACCTGGAGCTGATTGTAGTTCAAATCACAAACTTCTTATTGCACAATTTAGAATCAGTCTAAAGAGAATAGGGAAGACCCACAGATCAGTTAGATATGAGCTCACTAATATTCGTAATGAATATGCAGTGGAGGTGAAGAATAGATTTAAGGGACTAGATTTAGTAGATAGGGTCCCGGAAGAACTATGGACAGAAGTTCGCAACATTGTTCAGGAGGCAGCAACAAAAAACGTCCCAAAGAAAAAGAAAACCAAGAAGGCAAGATGGCTGTCTGCTGAGACACTGGAAACAGCCCAAGAAAGAAGGAAAGCAAAAGGCAATAGTGATAGGGGGAGATATGCCCAATTAAATGCAAAATTCCAGAGGTTAGCCAGAAAAGGAATTATTTTTAAACAAGCAATGCGCGGAAGCGGAAGAAGATAATAGAATAGGAAGGACAAGAGACCTCTTCCAGAAAATTAGAAACATCGGAGGTAAATTCCAGGCAAAAATGGGTATGATCAAAAACAAAGATGGCAAGGACCTAACAGAAGCAGAAGAGATCAAGAAAAGGTGGCAAGAATATATGGAAGATCTGTATAGGAAGGATAATAATATCGGGGATAGATTTGACGGTGTGGTCAGTGAGCTAGAGCCAGACATCCTGAAGAGTGAGGTTGAATGGGCCTTAAGAAGCATTGCTAATAACAAGGCAGCTGGAGATGACGGTATCCCAGCTGAACTGTTTAAAATCTTGCAAGATGATGCCATCAAGGTGATGAATGTCATATGCCAGCAAATTTGGAAAACACAAGAATGGCCAACAGATTGGAAAAGATCAACTTATATCCCCATACCAAAAAAGGGAAGCACCAAAGCATGGTCAAACTATCGAACAGTGGCACTTATTTCACATGCCAGTAAGGTAATGCTCAAGATCTTGCAAGGTAGACTCCAGCAATTCATGGAATGAGACTTGCCAGATGTACAAGCTGGGTTTCGAAAAGGCAGAGGAACTAGAGACTAAATTGCCAATATCAGCTGGATAATGAAGAAAGCCAGGGAGTTTCAGAAAAACATCGATTTCTGTTTTATTGACTATTCTAAAGCCTTTGACTGTGTGGATCATAACAAATTGTGGCAAGTTCTTGGTGGTATGGGGATACCAAGTCATCTTGTCTGCCTCCTGAAGAATCTGAATAACGACCAAGTAGCAACGATAAGAACAGACCATGGAACAACGGACTGGTTTAAGGTCGGGAAAGGAGTATGGCAGGGTTGTATACTCTCACCCTACCTATTCAACCTGTACGCAGAACACATCATGTGACGTGCTGGGCTTGATAAAGCCAAGGCTGGAGTTAAAATCGCTGGAAGAAACATTAACAATCTCCGATATGCAGATGATACCACTTGGATGGCTGAAAGTGAGGAGGAGCTGAGGAACCTCATGACGAAGGTGAAAGAAGAAAGTACAAAAGTTGGGTTGTAGTTAAACCTCAAAAAAAAAACAAGATTATGGCAACCAGCTTGATTGATAACTGGCAAATAGAGGGAGAAAACGTGGAAGCAGTGACAGACTTTGTCTTTCTAGGTGCAAAGATTACTGCAGACGCTGACTGCAGCCAGGAAATCAGAAGATGTTTACTTCTTGGGAGGAGAGCAATGACAAATCTTAATAAAATAGTTAGGAGCAGAGACATCACACTGACAACAAAGGTCCGCATAGTTAAAGCAATGGTATTCCCCGTAGTAACCTATGGCTGCGAGAGCTGGACCATAAGGAAGGCTGAGTGAAGGAAGATAGATGCTTTTGAACTGTCGTGCTGGAGGAAAATTCTGAAAGTGCCTTGGACTGCCAGAAGATCAAACCAGTCCATACTCCAGGAAATAAGCCAGACTGCTCACTTGAGGGAATGATATGAAAGGCAAAACTGAAGTACTTTGGACACATAATGAGAAGACAGGCTACCCTGGAGAAGATGCTGATGCTAGGGAAAGTGGAAGGCAACAGGAAGAGGGGCCGACCAAGGGCAAGATGGATGAATGATATTCTGGAGGTGACAGACTCGACCTTGGGGGAGCTGGGGGTGGCAACGGCTGACAGGAAGCTCTGGCGTGGGCTGGTCCATGAAGTCACAAAGAGTCGGAAGCGACTGACCGAATAAACAACAACAACAAGCTTACCTGCAATCTGCCCGATCTCCCTGGATATATTTAGAAAGCTGTTTCTAAATATGCCTTCAAGGGGGGCTGAGAGAGGCCAAGGTGTCACATGCATATGTGGAAACTGGGAGAGGTTACAGTTCTTTGCTTTGAGAGTTTCTTTGGAAAACATCAGATCTTAACTCCACTTAGCACAAGCCCACTAGGCAAAACTGTCTGAAATGTTGCAGGTGGCCTCCTCTCCATGGGGGTGGTCCCCAAATTTCATGTCTATATCATAAAAACTAAAAACGTTATGACCATTTGTGTTTTCCCATGCAAGTCAATGAGAGAACATCAAAAACGGGTGATCCAGATATCCAAATCTCGCTTCGGTTTTGATCCAAGTAAAAGCGGATGGGGTCCAAATCAATCTGAGGTGGATAGGGGTCACTTCAGAGCATCCAAAGCAGCATCTGAAGTGGTTCGGGGGGGGGGGGGGCTGAGCACAGCCCTAGCCTTATCTGCTGTGGCACCCAGGTTGTGGAATGAGCTTCCCAGAGAGGCTTTCCTAGTGTCTATATTGTTCTCTTTTCATTGCCAGGTGAAGACCTTTTTATTTTCCCAGGAATTTTTGGTTTTTCTGTTTCTGTTTTTAATATGATACTGTATTTCAAATCTTTGCACTGCTGCTAGGTTCTATTTGGTTATTATTTTTGTTTTTTATACTGTCATTTCAAAAGGTTCAAAACAATAACTAAGCCACAGTACCCCCCCCCCCTTTTTCCAGGATATGTAACAGGCACAATTTTGCTGTGCTGTATGCTTTGGCCCATAGATACATCTTTAAAAACAAAACAAAACACCTGACTGGATTGTGTAATCTTTAACAGACTGAAAATGTATTATGCATCTGGGAATGCAATCATATGTCTACTCTGATGGATGTGCTATTGAGTTTAATGGGATTTACTCCCAGGTATGTGAATATATAGGATTGAGTCTAAACCAGTTGCATTCCAGAGCATCTTTTCTATGTGACTCATTCTGTTATTATACTGGTAGTATCACTATTCATACTACAACACTACAATTATTTCCTAACATTTTTAGATATGAACTGAACTTACAGAGTGTTTATGCTACTTTTATGCTACTTTTTTGTTTTGTTTTATGTTTTGTTTTGTGACTATTATTATTATTGTGTGTATTTTTGGGGGGGTTATTTACATTTTTATTGTTTTAATTTTTCCTTGCAAACCACCCTGCAATATGATTGAGGAGTAGTTTAAAAATAAATACATACAAATAAATTAGGGGCGCCTCTCATAATAGTCTCCTACAAGTCTTCTTCCTCCAGTAGAATATCATCATTGCTGCTCAACAGCAACGTGGAAAAGCTAAAAAGAACATGGAGTAAATCATGTTCTTTCTCTTTATTTGGAAAGGTGTGGTCTGTTTCTGTATGTAATGTTAATTGCTATCCAGGCAATAGCAGGAGAGAGAAAGAGGGGGAACCTTTTTGGTTGTGTCGCATGCCCAGAAGGGAAGATTTCAAACTAGAAAGGTAGGAGATATAAAACACAGCATTATAAAGTATATTTAGAGCACATGGCTTCTCTTTGGCTGAGTTTGCTTCTCCATATGTGATTCATTAAAATATCACATGAATGATGGGGAAACGTTTATCAGAAACACACACACACTTCCTTGGAGATTATCTCACCTTTCTTTTGCATACATAGAACAAGTGTGGAAGCCACCTTATTCCTGGAATTGCCAACCTCTGTTTACTCCCTGCTTACAGGGGATTGATATAACTTTATTGTTAAATCATTGAATTCATTGTTTTTCTGTGCTGTCTCCCCAGTTTATTCAGTGCAGATTTGTGGTGGTTTGGGGGGGGCAGGGGGTTGCTTAGTTTTGTTTTCGCTGTAAAATAGAATTGCAGCACCAGTCTATCCAGCGTTGACAGGTAGAGTAGCATTAGGGTTTATAAGGGGAATGCTGCTTTAAATAGATATGTTCCTGTTTGCAGTTTCAGCCTATTTTATTGCTTAGGATCAGTGCACCTGGACCCATTATTAAGTCACCTTTCTGTATTGTGGGATATTAAATTCCTTATTTCCTTCCAATTTTTCTCTTTCCATTATAGTGTAATAATGATATTTTCCAATAATACAAATAAAAGAAGGAAAAAATGGGAAATATTAGTAATGTACAACCCTTCAAATATGGCTGTGAAAATAGGGAGCAATTAAGGGGCAATTCAGCACTAATACAATTATACTGTTTAGGGAAGCAACAAAACTGAACCTGTGAACAGGATGCTTCCAATGAGCATTAGGAAAGGACCTTTGGTGAACAGAACTTACTTGTGAATATGGAGTATAGAAGGATCTTGGCTATGGGGAATGGTATTACTAATTAATATAGTGATATAGTAAATGCTGTATGGGACCTCCATTTTAGACTTCCACCTAATTTCAGAAAAGCAGTGCTCCAGAAGTGCCAAAGAGCTGTAGTGTAGAAGTAGTTATATTTCTATATCACTCTTGCTTTGTCCATTCAGAGGTCCCATTTCAGATGAAGTGGGAATAAAATGTATGTGTCTAAATATATTCAGCATCCCAAAGGCCCATTCTTGGATGCCTTCAGGTTAGACTGGAAAAAGCAATGTCTTTTAAAAGCTCTTGTTGCAATTATTGTTATTTAACTCACAATAAATATAGCAGTGTTATCAACACAGGCCAAGCAGGCACTGATATTTTGGAGGCAGAGATTCGTGCCAGTGGCATGAATAAATAAATAAATGCATTTATTATATAAAAATATATAAAAACATAAAATATGGCTACATAATGGTCTGAAAATTGGGCTGATTGGGGGTGGGTGGGTTCAACAATACACCAGCCATTCCTAAATGTTGCCCCAGATGGCTAAGCATGAGGGTTGATTGATGGTATTAGGTGGGGTGGGGGATATCCTCTGAGCTTGATTCCCTTTCTCCTAGAGCTCTTTTGGAATTGCTGAAAGTTTTTTTTTTTTGCAAGAACCAAATGAATGGGCAGGCTCAACTTGAAGACAGAAGCAGAAGGCACTGAACTGTTTCCCACCCCCTGCAACCTGTGATTGCCTGTGCTTATGCAGTGAAGAGTGTGTGTGTGTCAAGATGGCCTTGACGTGATGCTGCATTAGAACATTATTTGCTTGTGTCAGGGTTCCCCTTATGAACTGGACCCCCTGAGCAACTCCTTAAGGACCCCTTGCCTCCTTAAGAGTTCCACCTTCCTTCTTTTACCTTCCCCTTTCCAATAATGTGGGGTTTTGGCTGCAGACGTGGGGTGATTGGTAGGGATGTACGGATTCCCCACCATCCGTTCCGGTGGGGAATCCGTGGTGGTGGTGGGGAGGCGATCTGTTTCTCCCCCCCGGAATCCTCACAGAGCGGCTCTGCTCTGCGAGGATTCTGCAAAGCTGAGGGCTGCTTACCTGAATCAACTGGAGCCCTTTGCCTCTGCGCTGATCGCCATTTTTTTTTAAAAAAATGGCGATCGGCAGGATGTCCCCATAGACTTATATGCAAAATAGAGCTGTGAATCTTGCATATAAGTCCATGTGTCCATAGGCTTATATGCAAGATTCATGGCTCTATTTTGCATATATGTCTATGGGCACATTCTGCTGATGGCCATTTTTAAAAAAACAAATGGCGATTGGCGCGGAGGCGAATGGCTCTGGGTGCAACAAGCAGCCGTGCCGTCCCACGGAATCCTCCAGGAGAAGAGGTAAGTGGGACTGATCTGCCGCAGATTCCTGAGGTCAGATTCCAAAAAATCCAACCTCATTTGAATCCACGGCGGATTTCTCTAAGATCCCTAGTGATTGGCACGTCAGACACCTAGGTGCTAACCACAACAGTTGACTGGTAAATTAAAGTACACAAATTACAACTTAAGGTATTTATACAATAGAGCTGGGTCTGGGTGACACAAAGGCATTAAGAGAAAATAAAAGTTGCAAAATGCAAGTTCCTTTACCCTTGCTGCCTTTAGACTTCTCTAGGCTGCTTTTTTCTGCTTTCTCTTCATGCTCCAGTCTCTAACTCTCTCTTTTTATACCCTCCTCCCTCAAAGCCAAAAGTACTGTTTCAAACCTGAAGAAATGACACTTAACTGGGGAAATGAAACTGAAACTTAACCGGGGAAATGAAGCTACTCTTCTCAGGGATACCCCCTCCCACCAAAAACTCCAGGCCTCTAAGCCTGAACTTTTCCCCCTTTGCCTCTGTAAGCCTCAAACCTTCACAGCTTGTCAGTGCTCTGACATTGACCTGGGTCACATGATCACCACAGTGTGTGCCAGGTGCTATTTGCCTAATTACCTGCCTGGGCACAGCTTGTAATGTTGTCCGAATCCAAGTGGTATGGCTTGTTGGAAGGGGAAGCAACCCTCAAATCACCCATGTGCCACAGCTTAAACTGGCCATTGCGCTCAAATGCTCAATACTTAATTTTTCTAGTGTTCCACTTCTCATTATATAATTTATGGGTTAGATCCAGATTGTGTTAGTTACGCTTACATCCGATTGAAAGCAATGGGACTTGTCACGTCTAACATCCCAGTGTTTTCAGTGGGTCCTAAGTGCCACAAATAATGCAATGTCTCTACATGTCTCCTTAGAAGTAAACCCCATTGTGTACAATGGGACTAATCTAATTCTCAGATTAGTGTGTATAGGACTACAGTGTTAGAGTAGCTATTTTAAAAGTAGTGATGATGGATTTATTCAGTTCACTCAATATAGGATAATATATGTGAGCAGAAAGCTGTATGTTTAAAATACTTAATTCCTTTTTCTTTTCTTTTTCTTTTCTTTTCTTAAAGATGTGGATGATTGTTTCAAATGTCTGGATGATCGGTATCCAAACAAAGTCCGAGATCAATGCCTTCTCAAGCCTCTCAACTACCTGTCCTATGAACAACCTTTGGGAATCACTTTGCTTTTTTTGCTTTTGTCTTTTTCTCTGATCACAGCTGGCTTGGAATCTTCATTAAGTACAGGAACACTGCTATTGTTAAAGCCAACAATTGAGACCTCATCTACTCTCTGCTCATTTCCCTCCTGCTCCCTCCTTCCCACATGTTCATCACTATCTAGTGTGAAATGTCTATCTAATGGTAGAACATAGCTAGAGAAATGCTCAGCTCCCTATAGAGGGAGAAAAGCAGAGAGGTTGCATTGCCTCCCTGTATTATTTCCATTTTCCCAAAGGTCAAGCTGGCCAAAGACATTTTGCTTCCTGAGGCAAAGGACAAGATGCTGCCCTGTATTCTACATACAGAAAGTAACCAGATTCAGAATTGAATTTTACTTCAACACAGGAGATAGGTTAGAGCCTCCCGGTGGACCTGAGGCTAGCAGGCTAGCTTAGGGGGTGCAGGGGAGGCCACCTGGCACACACAGCTGTCTTTTCCAACACCTCACCATTGCTCCTTGCCTCCTAGCATCTGCTGTCTGAGGTAGCCACCTCACTCTGCCTAATGATAGGGCTGGCCCTGATGAAAAGGCAGTGGGGGCAGGGGCAGGGGGAATAGCTTTTAGAGCACATTTTCCAGCACAATGTAAAATACTAAATATAAAAAAGAGGCAAACACATGCGCGTGCGCGCGCGCACACACACACACACAAATGTGTTTTGCCAAAAATTGGTTTTCAACATGTATTTATTTCAAAAATATCGTTTCTCAATAAACATCTTCAAAAGTATCCCTTTGGCCAAAAAGATCTTGACTTTTATTTTGAAATAATATTTATATATGAACCCATCCACCATCAACATTTCAACCAAATAAATGCATCAAATAAGCCCCTTAAAAAAAAAATGGCCGAGAAAACTTTTTTTTTTTTTAAACACATCTGCAATTGAAGACGTATTTCTTTTTCTCGTTTCCTTTTGCCATTGAGCACTGGTTAACTGTTGCAGCTTGAACACAATTAATAGACTGGCTAGATTTCACTGTGTATAATGTATGTTGGTGACACTCTATAAGCCATAATACGTTATTTTTAAAAATTCAGCCATGATAATGGGTTGGGTCCAGATTTAGGCACATGTACCTTGGTTGGCTGCACCCTCCTCCTCATGGCAGCCCCTCCAGTCCCCTATGCCTCTAAGTCAGTGGTTCTCAACCTGTGGGTCACGACTCCTTTGGGGGTTGAACGACCCTTTCACAAGGGTCGCCTAAGACCATCGGAAAACACATATTTCCGATAGTCTTAGGAACCGAGACACCGCTCCTCTATCCGTCTCCAGGCGGGTCCGCCCACATGCAGATACACCCACATACGAGTACCCGGCGTGATGACATCATCGCGCCAACCCCATCACATACACCCCGTACAAATACAGGTGTATGTGACAGGGTTGGCGCCATAATGTACTTATGCGGACCAGTCACATATGTGTAGAGAAGCAGCTACTGTGTAGAAAGCAGCTGCTGTGTTGAAAGCAGCTACTCTGTTAAAAAGCAGCTACTATGTTGAAAGCAGCAGTATTGGAGGTAAAACGACACTTCATGAATTATAATTACTGGGTAAATGTAAAATCATGTACTGTAAAATCATCAACTACTGCAAAAAAAAAAAAAATCTGTACCATGGGAACTTAATCTGGGTGCTCATTGGTCTTTTTATATTCAGCTGTGGTTGATGTGAATACTGCCCCCTTGTGACAGTAACAGGTATGTAAAAAACAACACAGAGAATGGTAAATCGTAGGAAATTTTAATGAACTGTATTGACTGAACTATGCCATGTATCATCTTTTGTATTATTAAAGCTATTGTTATATATTATTTTCATTAGCAAACCATCCCATGACAATGGATCGTGTAGAGAAGAACGTTAAGAAAAGAAAATATAGTGAGGATTTTTTACAGTATGGTTTTACCTCAATAATTACAGCAGGAATTGAGAAACCGCAATGTGTTATTTGTTGTGAAGTTCTATCAGCCGAATCTATGAAGCCGAACAAACTAAAACACCATTTTGATAGCAAGCATCCGAGCTTTGCCGGCAAGGATACCAACTATAATTTTTTTAAGAAAATAATTTTATGGTTGGGGGTCACCACAACATGAGGAACTGTATTAAAGGGTCGCGGCATTAGGAAGGTTGAGAACCACTGCTCTAAGTGTATGTGCTGATGTAGTGAAGGGTGTCTGTGTCAAGATGGCCTTGTCCCTATGCTGCTTCAGAACATTATTTGCTTGCCAGTGCTGTGCCAGTGCGTGACAGACAGTAGGAGGGGGGCCAAGGAAGTCTTGGAGCATGACTGCTTTCCAAGACTCATCCCAACGAAGTAGACTGAAGGCCATGATGTGATAAACCCCACTCTGGGGGTATTAGTACTAGCCCTATCCTTACTTTTTTTCTCTTGCACTGCTGGTATCCAGCTGGCAAAGCACTTAGAGTATCATTACTTAGGAATGTTACTACGGCAATGCTATACTAGTATACATTCAATTCACCACACCAGTGTAATGTTGTGTTGCACCAGTTTTATTTTGCAATTGAGCACTGGTTTACTGTTGCAGCTTGAACAAAATTAATAGACTGGCTAGATTTCACTGTGTATAATGTATATTGGTGACACTCTATAATCAATTATACGTTGTTATTTTTATTTTTTTTAAAGATCAACCATGATAATGGGTCGGGTCCAGATTTAGGCGCGTGCACCTCAGATGGCAGCCCTCATCCCCATGGCAGCCCCTCCCGTACCCTAGAAATGCTGCATAGAGGGTTGGGGGACCCTACTGAATGGGTGAGCTGTGATACAGGGGGGACAGGGATCTCCCAAATGGAGTTGAAGCATCTTCCATGAGTGGAGCTCTTCTGTGCATAGAAGACAGATAGTGGATCTAATCCAGTATTTGAGGAGTGCAGGGGATAGGTGTACAAGTGAGGTTTACACAGAGAGCTGCCTGTGTAAGAGTAGACCACTAACTTTTTCATTCAAGCATAGTTAAGGATTTTGGGGTAGGGGGTGTATGTGGGGGAGGAGAAGTAGGGAATTGTGATAAAGGAAGGATATCACAATCCCAAGAATTTTAGAACAAACCTGGAAGTAGTGTCAGAAAAGTGCTTAAGATTCAATATCTTACACAATGCAGTCTGAATCTCTTTTTTCTCATGCTGTAAATGAGTGGATTCAATATAGGTGGAAATATAGTATATATAACAGCAAAGACTAGATCCTGATCAGATCTCCAGTTCTCAATTCTCCAAAATGGGGTAGAAACACCTTCCATGAGCTTCTGTGCTTAGAAGACAGATAGTGGATCTAATCCAATATGTGTGGAATAAAGGGGGCAGGTTTAAAAGTGAGTGGTGAGAATAACCTGTAAGAGTTGCCCACTAACTTTTTCATAAAAGCATAGTTAAGGATTTGGGGGTAGGGGTGAGATGGGGGGGTAGGGGATTGTCATAAAGGAAGGATATCACAACCCCAACAATTTCAGAACAAACCTAGAAGTAGTGTCAGAAAAGTGCTTAAGATTCAATAACTTACACAATGAAATCTGAATCTCTTTGTTTCTCATGCTATAGATGAATGGATTCAGCATAGGAGGAAATATAGTATATATAACAGCAAAGACTAGATCCAGATCAGATGGAATATTACTGGGAGGTCTTATATAGACAAATATTCCAGTGAATATAAGCACAGAGACAACTGTGAGGTGGGGGAGGCAAGTGGAGAGGGCTTTCTGTCTCCCCTGTACAGAAGGAATTTTGTGGACTGCAGTGAAAATCCACACGTACGTGGCAATAATGAAGATAAAGCATCCAAACACTGTGCTAGAGCTGAGCACAAGAAGTCCCACTTCAATGAGGTACAAGCCAGAGCAAGAGAGTTTTAGTAGTTTGGGGATTTCACAGAAGAATTGACCAATGCTATTGGAACAGAAGGTCATTGAAAAGGTGCCAGATGTGTGTAATATGGCATAAAGAAGACTAATAATCCATACAATCATGACCATCTGGATGCAGGCTCTTTTGTTCATAATTGCTTCATATTGTAGTGGATTACAAATGGCAACATGGCGGTCATGTGCCATGATTGTTAAGAGGACAAAATCTGAGGCTTCAAAGAAGAAGAAGAAGAAAACTTGAGCAACACATTCAGAATAAGAAATGAGCCTGGTATTCATAAGTGAATTAACCATGGATTTGGGTACAGTGACAGAAATAGTGCCAATATCACAAATGGCCAAGTTCATTAGGAAGAAGTACATTGGTGCATGCAGGCGATGGTCAAGGGCTATTGCAATGATAATGAAAAGGTTTCCCACCAGGGTTGTCAGGTACAATGCTAGGAACACAAAGAAGTGTACGATCTGTAGCTCTCGGACTGGAGAGAATTCCAGAAGCAGAAATTCAGAGGTGGAAGAGCTAAGATTTGCCATTCTGTACTCGATACCGTGTGCTGCTACCTGTGGGAGGAAGAAGAAAAGCCATGACTGTACCACCCATGCCTGATTTGCCAATTACTATAATGTAGCGCTGGGGAACCTGTAGAAGTTACTGGATTCTAATTCCCATCAGCCCCAGCCAGCCTGGACAATGATGAGGCATGATGGAAGTAGTACCAATCCATCAGCATCTGGAAGGCCATGGTTCCCCAACAGCACAATCCACCAGCAACCCTGAACTCCCTGAAAGGAGAAGGACTGTGAGCTTAGCACCCATGACTGATTCTCTGGTTAAAGAAATGCAGTGCTAGGGAAACTGCGGCCTTCCAGATGTTTTGGACTCCAGTTCCCATCAGCCCCAGCCAGCCTGACAATGTTAAGGGGTGATGGGAGTAGTAGTTCATAAACATCTGGAGAGCCACAGGATCGCCAGTCATGATGTAAAGCTTGTATGCAGACCCACGTAGTTCATGCTGACAAATAAGATAGGAGGCAGCACAATCCACCAGCAACTTTGAACTCCTTGAAGGGAGAAGGACTGTGACCATTCTTTTGCCTCATCAAAGTTAGCCTCATGGTGCAAGGAAAAAAATGTCAACCATCACAGGTTTTCTGTATAGCACTTGGATAAGTCAGAAGCTTGAGCAAAATGGAACATTTGGTTAAAGCAGGGTAAAAAGCTTGGGAGTTGTTGCCTTAGCTTTGAGATAATTCCCATGTTCACCACCACCCTATGTATACATATACCCTGGAGAATCTGATAGAAGTAACACCCACAGCTCTCTATTCCACTCAGTGTTAATAGGTAATACAAAATCATTGGGGAGGGGGAAAGGACCTGAATGGCTACTTGGAAACAGCTTGTGTTAGCTGTAGTAGCTCCTAGTTGGCTCACCAACTAGCTTGCTCAAGATATTGAGATGCCACCATCACGCACTACCTCCATATAGTCACTTCATCAGTTAACATCATGGATCTGTCACTAAGCAGAAAAACACTATCGCCACGAGAAAGTCCCTTACACTTGCAGAAAAAATATTGTGGTGTTGTGGGTCAAATTAATGTACTGTTCATCGCTTAACACCCCATGAACCATCCATGGCAACATTCAGTGAAATACTGCAGATCAGAGAACAATACACAAGTATTAAACCTGATCTGGAATAGGAGAGGATTCAATGCGTTGGTTGAAACAAGAGAGTGCCGCTCACATCCTCCAGCCAACAACACACAGCCTTGAATCCCCACCCCCAAAATGGTCACTTAGGGTGTGCAGGGAGGTTGATTCCCCCTTTTCCCTGTAAAGCAATTGTACAGGAGTTTTATATTTCAAAGTGCTGTGTGTGGGGAAAAACTTTCCCAAAGTTGTCATTCCACTGGTGGTGACCAAATCCTCCCTTCTTTCTAAAATGGACATGGGGGGGGGGGAAGGTTTCTCCAGCCCTCTGCATCTGACAGGCTTCCCAACTGTAAAGACTGAAATTTTAAAAGTAGATCTGAAATCTCAGGGATCATGAAACTGATACGTGAAGAAGAAACAGCATTATATGGCATTCAAAAGCTAAATTTGGTCATTATAGCCTGAGGAAGAGAGAAGAAAAAATAAGAGCAAAGTTGTAAATGCATGTAAGGAGATGGAAGGAAAGGAGAGAGAAAGAGAATAGGTTGAGTGCTGGACAAAAGAAGTCTTTAACTCGGTCATTTATGTGGGGAAGACAAAATGTACTATGGCATCTTCAAGGCTATATGATTGCTTGTTCATTAAACCTGGGGGGGGGTTTCTCCATGACAATGGAAGAAGAAGCAAATGGGGGATTATCCAGATTTTCCTAGGAATTGGCTTTGGTCACCACAGGGTCACCACAGGGCTCCATGAGTGAGTGCACCATACCAGCATAAGTAACTTCACAGAACATACTTGGGGGGGCGTGTTGGTGGTGGAGTGAATGTCATCTGACAGGCAGGGGCTGCTCAACTAAGAAGACAGGCTCCCCTCCCCCCTTTCTCCTTCTATAAAATCCTTGGAGGTTTTCTCCTGTGTCTTGACAAAGCCACTGTCCTTCTCCCCCGCCTCCCACATGAATTACTTTCTTAACTCACCGAACATTAAGGAAACACAGCTGTAGATCCTTCTCCCTCCTTTAAAGCGCCTAATGCCATCCAGGGGGGCTCTGCATTAACTACTCTCTTAGAGCTTGGGAAGCTCTTCACTGCCTTTAGGAGACTTAACCCTGTAATATTTGAAACAGCCTGGATCCAACCATCCCTCTTTCTAATCAGCTTTCTCCTTTCCCCTGAAGCTCCTCGAAGCTGTGAATTAATTACTTCAAAAAAGAGAGGAACTAAACATCAAAGATAAGCCCATTGAACACAATGGGAGTTACTTCTGAATAGACACACATATGTTTGTGGTGAGAAAGACAGGGACAGGAAACACAGGGATGGGAAAGCAGCCCCCTTTCTAACCCAATGCTGCGCACGATAAAAGCTGTGAATTAGTTACTTCTGAACGGCAATAAACCAAACAACAGAGAATCGCAGCTTCGAGATAGCACTTTATAGCCTTGAGGGAACTAGTGCTTCAAAATGTGCTATTTCAATTGAGGGGGATCTCTGTAAATTCTGAAGTTTGCATTCAGGGGACAAGCCTCATTGACCACAATGGGAGATACTTCTGAGTAGAAAGTATGTGGTTTGTGCTGGAAAACATGGGACAGAAAACACAGGGACAGGAAACACACCTTCACCGGGGTCATGGTGTGCTGCCAGCAGCACACCTGCTGGCAGGGCTAGCATACCTGAGGTAAATGCAGGGGTTGGGGGACACAGCAACTATACCGTGGGCAACCCAACTTAAGGAAAAGAATTCGACTTAAAGTAGTCTCAGGAAATCTGTTTTTTCCATGAAAAGCTCCAGGGCGGCTGTGGGATGGCCAAGGTGTCATGTGCCCTGAATGACCTTGAAATGGAGCCAGCTCGCAGCAGATCGACTGTTGAGACACCCCCCTGGAGACAAGAGGGTGAGCTTGTGTGTCTATGCTTATAACAAATGTGGGGTTGGATCCAGCTTTACATTGGATCAATTGCACTGATGGAAGTGGACTTCCCCACCCCTCCTTCCCAGGGCAGACCCTCCAGGCTCCTGGTAGCGCTACACAGAGAGTCAGGAGACCCTGCTGAATGGGGTGAGCTGTCATGTGGGGAGGGGGATCCCCCAAAATCGGGTGGATGGACCTTCCACTCATGGAAAGCAGATCCTGAATCCAACCCTTATTCTTCATGAATATGTCTGCTACAATAAATATACTGGTCTTCCCAGTGCCACAAGCCTTTTCTTTTGTTATTACACACCATCACTGATTGTAGGTAGAAACCTAAGAAATGAGATATAGAACTGAGATGTAACACAAACTCCCACCTACACATTCATGTAACACAACACTGCAAGTCTTTCAGCTGAATCGCTGAAGTTCCTCCCTTGAAAAGTGTTGTGATATGAAATGTGAAATATGAAAATATGTCATATTCAACAACAGGAAATATCAGAACAGTTTTCAAAAGAGGCACATCAGGGATTCATCTGTAAGACTTGCAGTGTTGTGTCACATGTATGTGTAGATTGGACTTCACATTGTAGAACTAATGTATGCAAGAGTCAGCTGAAGTGGTCACTTCTCACGCCAGTGCTGTACTGCCACATGGGTTGTACTGTACAGTGCTGTACTGCCACTATGGCTGTAGTGTGAGGAGCAACCATAATATCTGCTGGACCTAAATGGTTGCCTTTTCCATAGCTCAGCACTGTAATGTGGAATTCCAGTCACAAGGAAGTGGGTTTCCCCCCCCCCCCCATTGGTTACCACATAAATTAGGCAATATATAAATTGGGCCTATCCTTCTCAAATGAGAGAATGGTGGGGGGCAAATGGCATTTGGAAGAGGAAGGTGGATGGATGGAAGTTGGATGGAAAAACAGACAGATGGGAGAATAGGAATAAGAGTGATGAGAATAACGGAAATAAAATTGGGAAGCCATTTACTTACTTTTCCTCATAGGTATTGTTCAACATTTGTCTGTTCATTGAAGTACTTCTGTTCTTCCCTTGAAACTTGGCACTGTGTGTGTAGTGTCTTCCTATCAATATTGGCTTTAAAGGATTTTCTACATGGGAAGGGAATGTTATTCATGTCTTCTTTCGCTTCTCAGAGACTTGCTCCCAGGAGTCCAGCACAGCTTAAAGTTGATGAGCCTTCTGACAACTGCTCCCCTGCCTGTATTTTTGTTTCTCTTTTGTGAACAAAGTTGAAGAAATAATTAGCATTGGAACCTACCTAATTTAGGAGACGTTACCACCTAACGGGGTGGGCAACAAAGATGATCAGGGGACTGGAAACAAAGCCCTATGAGGAGAGACTGAAAGAACTGGGCATGTTTAGCCTTGAGAAGAGAAGACTGAGGGGAGATATGATAGCACTCTTCAAGTACTTGAAAGGTTGTCACAGAGAAGAAGGCCAGGATCTCTTCTTGATCATCCCAGAGTGCAGGACACGGAATAATGGGCTCAAGTGACAGGAAGCCAGATTCTGGCTGAACATCAGGAAAAACTTCCTGACTGTAAGAGCAATATGACAATGGAACCAATTACCTGGGGAGGTGGTGGGCTCTCCCACACTGGAGGCCTTCAAGACGAGGCTGGACAGCCATTTGTCAGGGATGCTCTGACTTGGATTCCTGCATTGAGCAGGGGGTTGGACTTGATGGCCTTGTAGGCCCCTTCCAACCCTACTATTCTATGATTCTATGATTCTAGTAGACTCAAGGAGTAGTGACCATTCCTTCCCAGTTGAAGGCACTAAAATGCAGACAGCCATTAGGTAAGTCTAAGTGGGACTCTGCTTTTAACCTCTACTGAGTAGAGGAGCAGGCACAGGGTAGTCTAGAACAATCACAAAGCTAGACACAAAAAGGGAAAAGAGGCAATGGAAGGACTCTCCAATGGTGGTGACCTGCAAGGTGTGTGCAATGTTTGTTTTCTTGCCTGAGAACAACATGGCCTACACCTGCAACAAGTGCAAGTTGATCACGCTGCTGGAAGAAAAAGTAAGTGGACTGGAGTGGCGACTGTCGACCCTCCAGGGAATAAGAGAACACGAAGAGTTCTTGGACAGAATAGGGGAACTACAGCAGCAAAGGGAAGACCAGAAGCTTGAAGAGCAACAGGAAGATGAGGCAGTGGGAAATGCTGAGGTGAAGAAAAATGGAGTAGAGGATACTCCTTGGAAAAGGGTGACAGTTAGGAGAAGAAGAACTAGACGCCACTCTGCACCAGTGGAAGCAGTGGAGCTGTGGAACCGATTCCAGGTACTTGCGGATGAGACTAGAGGACAGCCTGCAGAAGAAGAATCACAGGGGAACCTACGTGAGAGTGAGCAAGAGGCTGAAGGTCAGTCAAACAGAGGCGATGAAACCCAGGCCTACAACAACAAGAAGAGAAGAGTGGTAGTAGTGGGAGACTCCTTGCTGCATGAGATCAAGACCCAAGTATGTCGCGAAGACCCGTGGACTCGCCAGGTATGTTGTCTCCCGGGAGGACAGATTAGAGACATGACTGAAAGGTTGCCTGCACTCATAAAGCCCACTGACAGGTATCCCTTTCTTCTCATCCATGTGGGAACAAATGATACCGCCAAGCGGAGCTACGAAGAAATCACGTCAGACTTTGAAGCTTTGGGAAGGAAAGTCAAGAACTTTGGGGCCCAGATAGTTTTCTCATCCATCCTTCCAGTAGTTAGAAGAGGAATAGAAAGGGAAAGAAAAATACTCCAGGTGAATGACTAGCTACGAAGGTGGTGCCGACAAGAGAGATTTGGATTCTGGGACCATGGGCTATACTTCCTGGAAGATGGGCTGTTGGCAAGGGATGGGTTGCACCTCACAAAGGCTGGGAAGAATATGTTTGGCCACAGCATGAAGAACTTCATCAGGAGGGCTTTAAACTGAATCCTACGGGGAAGGGAGATGTAATGTTGGGGGTAACAATGGACGTAGGCGCTTGCACTGCAACAGAGAGAACAGCTCTGATAGCGCCCAATAACAGTCTTCAGACATATGTAGGAAGAAAGCCAGACTATGAAGCACATGGTCTTCGATGTCTATATACTAATGCCCAGAGTATGGGAAACAAACAGAATGAACTTGAACTCTTAATACAAGAGGGAAATTATGACTTGATAGGTATAACTGAGACTTGGTGGGATGACTCTCATGACTGGAATACAGCAATTGAAGGATATAACTTGTTCAAAAAGAACAGGAGGAAGAGAAAGGGAGGTGGGGTTGCACTGTATGTGAAAAATACATATCTCTGCACAGAAATACAGGAGGATGAGCTTGGCAGCCCCGTCAAGAGCATCTGGATCAAAATAAATGGAGCAAAGAATAAAAGGAACCTGGTGGTCGGAGTCTACTACCGGCCACCCAACCAAGGAGAAGATGAGGATGAAACCTTTGAAAAGCAAATAGCCAATGTTTCAAGGAAGCATGATGTAGTAGTAATGGGGGACTTCAATTTCCCCAGTATTTGTTGGGAGACAAATTCTGAAAAACATGGCCCCTCCAGGAAATTCCTGACTTGTGTGGCGGATAATTTCCTCCTACAGAAAGTAGAGGAAGAAACTAGAGGATCGGCTATCCTTGACTTGATCCTAACCAACAGAGATGACTTAGTGGATAAAGTAGCAGTTACAGGAACTCTGGGGGAAAGTGACCATGTTGTACTTGAGTTCTTGGTTCTAAGGGAAGCAAAAGCCAAGTGTAGTCAAACGC
This sequence comes from Heloderma suspectum, assembly GCF_057233095.1. NCBI lineage: Eukaryota > Metazoa > Chordata > Lepidosauria > Squamata > Helodermatidae > Heloderma > Heloderma suspectum. The sequence continues at coordinate 85,060,127 of NC_139463.1, read as the reverse complement.
GTACCCTGGATTTTAGGAAAGCTGATTTTCATAAACTCAGAACAATGATCAGTAAGGTCCCATGGCAAGCGACGTTAACGAGAAAAGGAGTCCAAGATGGGTGGGAGCTTTTAAAAAAGGAAATTCTCAAGGCACAATCACAAACAATTCCAACAAGAAAAAAAGGTGGAAGACAACAGAAGAAGCCAATATGGCTTCACAAAAAGCTTAGGGATGACCTGAAAACAAAAAAGGACACATATAGGAAGTGGAAAGAAGGCCAAGTAACAAAGGAAGAGTACAGGCAGGTAGCACAGAACTGCAGGGATGTCGTCAGGAAGGCTAAAGCTGAGAACAAGCTGAGGTTAGTGAGGGATGCTAAAAACAACAAAAAGCCTTTCTTCAGCTATGTGCATAGTAAAAGGCAGAGGAAAGAAATGGTTGTTCAGCTGTTAAATAAGGATGGCAAAAAGATAACAGATGACAAAGAAAAGGCAGAGGTGCTCAATTCCTACTTTGGCTCAGTCTTCTCCCAAAAGAGGGTCTAGACCCCCCTGGCAAAGGCGAAGTACAGGCTGAAGGGGCAGGATTGCAGCTTGAGATCGATAGGCATATGGTCAAGGAACACCTAATTACTTTGAATGAGTTCAAATCTCCAGGGCCAGATGAACTGCATGCTAGAGTCATAAAGGAACTGGCAGAAGAACTCTCAGAACTGCTGTCTATTCTCTTTGAGAAATCATGGAGGACGGGGGAAGTGCCAGATGACTGGAGGAGGGCTAATGTTGTCCCCATCTTCAAAAAGGGTAAATAGGAGGAACCTGGGAACTACAGACCAGTCAGTGTGACATCAATCCCTGGGAAAATTCTGGAGCAGATGATAAAGCAATCCATCTGGAAGCACCTTGAAAACAATGCTGTGATTACTTGAAGCCAACATGGATTTGTCAAAAACAAGTCCTGCCAGACAAATCTGATCTCATTTTTTGATCAAGTAACCTCCCTTGTAGACCGTGGGAATGCTGTAGACATCATATACCTCGACTTCAGCAAAGCTTTCGACTAAGTGCCCCATGATCTCCTGATGAGCAAACTAACTCAAAGTGGGCTAGATGAAACAACGATCCGGTGGATCCACAGTTGGCTACAGAATCGGACTCAAAGAGTGCTTATCAATGGGACCTTCTCAAACTGGGGAGAGGTAACGAGTGGGGTACCACAGGGCTCAGTCCTGGGCCCAGTGCTCTTCAACATTTTTATGAATGACTTGGAAGAGGAGGTGCAGGGAATGCTGATCAAATCTGCAGATGACACCAAATTGGGCAGGATAGCTAATTCTTTGGAAGACAGAAACAAAATTCAAAGTGATCTGGATAGACTGGAGCGCTGGGCAGAAAACAACAGAATGACATTTAATAGAGAGAAATGCCAAATTTTGCACCTAGGAAAAAGAAACCAAATGCACAGTTACAAGATGGGGGATACGTGGCTCAACAACACTACAAGCGAGAAAGATCTTGGAATTGTTGTCGATCACAAGCTGAATATGAGCCAACAATGTGATGTGGCTGCAAAAAAGGCAAATGCTCTTTTGGGCTGCATTAATAGAAGCATAGCTTCCAAATCCTGGAAAGTACTAGTTCCCCTCCACTCAGCACTGGTTAGGCCTCATCTGGAGTACTGTGTCCAGTTCTGGGCACCACACTTTAAGAAGGATGCAGACAAACTGGAGAGGGTTCAGAGGAGGGCAACAAAGATGATCAGGGGACTGGAAACAAAGCCCTACGAAGAGAGACTGAAAGAACTGGGCATGTTTAGCCTTGAGAAGAGAAGACTGAGGGGAGATATGATAGCACTCTTCAAGTACTTGAAAGGTTGTCACAGAGAAGAAGGCCAGGATCTCTTCTTGATCTTCCCAGAGTGCAGGACACGGAATAATGGGCTCAAGTGACAGGAAGCCAGATTCCGGCTGAACATCAGGAAAAACTTCCTGACTGTTAGAGCAATATGACAATGGAACCAATTACCTAGGAAGGTAATGGCTCTCCCACACTGGAGGCATTCAAGATGAGGCTGGACAGCCATTGGTCAGGGATGCTCTGACTTGGATTCCTGCACTGAGCAGGGGGTTGGACTCGATGGCCTTGTAGGCCCCTTCCAACCCTACTATTCTATGATTCTATGATTCTGTGAAGTACAAATTTCTAATCACACTGACCTTTGGACACCACGTGAGGCAATGGATAGCTTCAGAAGAGCTTTCTCACTTCATTTGGCCAGATGTGGAAATTTCTGGAAGGCTCTTCTGATGCATTAGTTGAATCCTTGTAAACTGTTGTTACCACACTTGCTTGGGACATGTCTATCTCAGCGCCGGTGTCAAGAGTAGGCGTGGTTGGTCACCTGCCAGTGGCCCTCACCCCAGCAGGTGCCTACTGACAAGAGCCCTCTGTAGTTGCTCCTGCCCTTCATCGTTGCAACCAGCTTGTTCACCTGCTTCTTGCTCTGACCCAGTGAGAAGGAGGAGCAGGAGATGATACTGCCTACCTGGACATTGCCACTTTGCCTGTCAAGTAAGCAAGCAGAACTGGCACTGGTATATCTAGTACATGTCTGAATGTTGCCTCATACTGTGTCAGACCATTGGCCTATCTAGCCCAGTATTGTCATTCCTGACAGGCAGTAGCTCTCCAGGGTTTATTTTATTTTTATTTATTTTATTTATTTATTTCATTTCTATACCACCCAATAGACAAAGCTCTCTGGGAGGTTCACAAAATTAAAACCAAAAAGCACAGGATAAAAAATATAAACGACAAAAGCATTAAAACTGCAATATAACAACACAACCAGAATAAAACCTAGCAGCAATGCAGATATTTAAAATACAGATTTAAAACAGCAAAGCTAAAAGACAAGAAAGCTAAAATGCTTGGGAGAATAAAAAGGTATTCACCTGGTGCCAGAAGGAATACAACGTAGGTGCCAGGCAAACCTCTCTAGGGAGCTCATTTCACAGCTGGGATGCCACAGCAGAAAAGACCCTCTTCCTTCCTGGTAGCCACCCACCTCACTTCCTTTGGCAGGGGCTCATGGAGAAGGACCTCTGAGGATGACCTTAAGGTCCAGGCAGGCACATATGGGAGGAGGCGATCCTTCAGATAACCTGGCCCCAAGCTGTTAAGGGCTTTGAATGTTAATACCAGCACTTTGAATTGGGCCCGGAAATGGACTGGCAGCCAGTGCAGCTGAAAAAGTACGGGCGTAATATGATCTTGTTAGCCAGCCCCTGTTAACAGTCCTGCAGCCCTATTTTGGACCAGCTGAAGTTTCTGGACCATTTTCAAAGGCAGCCCCAAGTATAACGCATTGTAGTAATCCAGACAAGAAGTTATCAGAGCATGGATAATTGTAGCTACGCTATCTCTGTCCAGATAAGGGTGTAGTTGGTATACCAGCCTAAGCTGATAGAAAGTGCTCTGTGCCACTGAGTTCACCTGTACCTCCAGTGACAGTTCTGGGTTCAAGAGCACCCCCAAACTATGAACCTGTTCCTTTAGGGGGAGTGCAACACCCTCTCGTACAAGCTGAATATCACCTAGTCAGGCAGACGAACCACCCACTAATAGTACCTCTGTCTTGTCTGGATAGAGTTTCAGTTTATTGGCCCTCATCCAGTCCATTACCATGCTCAGTCACTGATTCAGAACAGCCACTGCCTCACCTGGGTTTGATGAGAAAGAGAGGTAGACCTGGGTGCCATCCGCATATTGATGGCACCTCAGGCCACACCTCTGGATAACCTCCCCCAGCAGTTTCATGTAGATGTTGAACAGCATGGGGGATAAAATAGAGCCCTGTGGAACCCCATGGCATAATTGCTGTGGCACAGAGCAATAATCCCCCAGTACCTTCTGGAATTGGCCATCCAAGTAGGAGCAGAACCACTGCAGTGCAGTGCCTCCAACTCCCAACCCAGACAACCTTTCCAGAAGGATGCCATGGTCGATGGTATCAAAAGCCACTGAGAGTTAGGGATGTCACAGAATTCCACCACGGATCTTGGGGAGGCTGAATACCAGCGCATTTGGCCCCCCGAAATCGGTGGTGGAATGGACTGCCCCCCCGCCCCCCCTGGGACGAGACTTACCTGGGGTGGATCTTCCTGGCAGTGGCGGCTCTGCCGGCGGCTCCGCCGGCGTTTCAGCGGCGGTTCGACGGCGGCGGCTGCAGCGGCTGGTCTTCCGACCGGCTGCCGCCGCTGCCATTTCCAGTTAAAAAACAACAACAACAAAGAAACGTGATAGGCTACGTAAAGATTTACGTAGCCTATCATGGCTAGATTTTAAAAAAACACCGTGATAGGCTACGTAAATCTTTACGTAGCCTATCACGGCTGACTTAAAAAAAACAAAAAAACCACATGCATATGCAAATGGCGGCGCCCATGGGCGCCGCCATTTGTGTTCCTTATTTTGGCACGTCTTAGTCTATGTAAACATTTATGTAGACTAAGACAGCGAAAATAAGGGGAACGCAAATAGCGTAGATGCTACGCTATTTGCGTTCCCCTTATTTTCGCCGTCTTAGTCTATGTAAATGTTTACGTAGACTAAGACGTGCCAAAATAAGGAATGCAAATGGTGGCACCCATGGGCGCCGCCATTTGCGTACGCGCGTTTTTGTTTTTTTTGTTTTTACTTAGCCGTGATAGGCTACGTAAACATTTACGTAGCCTATCACGGCTGACTGCAGGGACGCAAATGGCGGCGGCTGCTGGCAGAGCTGGCCAGTGGCTCCACAGAATCGCTGCGGAGCACAGCCGGCTGTCCAGGATTCCGGGGGGGGGGGGAGGAACGGAGCGCCTCCCCCCCCGGCAAGAATTCCGGGGGGAGAGACGGAACGCCTCCCCCTGCACCATCAGCATAATCCCCGAAAGGTAAGTGATTTTCATACATCCCTACTGAGAGGTCCGGGAGAATCAACAGTTACACTCCCCCTGTCCCTCTCCCAGCAGAAGTCATCCCACAGGAAGACCAAGGCAGTTTCCATTCCAAAACCAGGCCTGAAGCCTGACTGAAATGGATCTAGATAATCCATTTCATTCAAGAGGGCCTGGAGTTGTCCTGCAACCACCCGCTCACCACCTTACCCAGGAAGGGGATGTTGGCCACCGGCCTATAGTTAACATCCTCCAGGTCCAGGTTAAGCTTTTTCAGGAGTGGCCTGATTACTGCCTCTTTTAAAGCAGCTGGCACCACTCCCTCTCTCAAGGAGGAATTTACAACCTCCTGGACCCAGCCAGACATCCCCTCCTTGTTTGATGTAATAAGCTATGAAGGGCAAGGGTCAAGCACACAAGTGGTCAACCAGACTTCGCCAAGCACCTTGTCCGCATCCTCGGGCCTCAATCACTGAAACTCATCCAATAAAACTGGACCAGATGGTGCTCTGGATGCCTCTACCAATGGAACTGCATTAATCGTGGTGTCCAATTCATGATGATCTGACTGACTTTATCTTCAAAGGGCCGTGCAAACATGTCACTAACGAGGGTTCCACAGTCTCTCTCCCTGGTCCAGAATGCAACAGGCCACGAACCACTCAGAAAAGCTCCACTGGATGACAGTGAGAAGATGCAATGTTGGTGGAAAAGAACTGTCTCTTTGCCACCCTCACTGCCTCAGAGTAGGCTCAATAATGAGCTCTAACCTGTGTTCGGTCAGACTCGGCACGAGTTTTCCTCCACCTGCGTTCTAGCCATCTCCCCTCTTGCTTCATTGCCCTCAGCTCGCGTGTATACCAAGGAGCTGGCCGGGCTCTGCTCAGAGGGAGAGAGCATTTGGGCACAATCGTGTCAACCACCTGAGTCATCTTTGCATTCCACAGACCGACCTGGGCTTTGAAAGGAGCACCAGCCATATCAGCAGGAAAACCCCCCAGAGCTCTCTGGAGTCCATCAGAATCCATTAGCCTCCAGGGGTGGACCATTTGAATAAGTCCCCCACCCTTGCAGAAGGGAAAGGCTGCTGAGAGTCTAAACCTCAGCAGGAAGTGATCTGACCATGACAAGGGGACAGATGTTAATTCCCCCATGTTCAGATCACCATCCTCCTGCCCGGTCAAGAAAACCGGATCAAGCGTGTGTCCTTTTACATGTGTTGGGCCAATGGCATGTTGGGACAGCCCCATGGTTGTCATGGCAGCCATGAAGTCTTGAGCTGCCCTGGATAAAGCAGCCTTGGCATGGAAGTTGAGATCCCCCAGGACCATCATCCCAGGGGTCCTCAACACCAAGACCGCCCCCGTCAGCTCAGACAGGGAGTCTGATGGGCAGGAGGGTGGGTGGTACACCAACAGAATCCCTAATCTGTCCCGGGTACCCAACCCAAGGTACAAACACTCAAGATCTGCACTCGAATGAGCAGGAAGCCTAGAGAGAGAGATTGAATAGACCACAGCAACCTGCCTCCCTGACCCTCAAGTCAGTGTTGGTGCTGCACTGAGTTCCCAGGAGGGCACAGCTGGGAGAGAGTAACCCAGCTTTCAGGCAGGAGTTTTTCTTGCCTTGCCTGGAGATGCCAGGGGTTGAACCTAGGACCTTCTGCATGCAAACATGTGCTCTACCACTGAACTACAGCCTTTCCCAACTTGATCTCCTCCAGATACTTGGGGCTTCAAGTCCCATCATCCCCAGGCAGCATGACTAATGGTCAGGAATTCTGGGAGTTGTAGTCCAAACACCTGGAGGGCACCCGATTGGGGAAGGCTGATCTAAAGCAGCCTTGTAGAAGGCAAAACAGGAACAGCTCCTTCATATAATATACTCTGTGCCTGTGCAACTGGGGAGATGTTTTTGTTCTCATTAGAACCGGTATCTGCTGCTCAGTGTGCCAGCATGTCAAAGGTTAGTTCCTTTAACAATATATGGCCCATACTCATGTTGACTATCTGTGGTGATGATGAGCTCCATTTCTGTAATGGATGGCCCTGTTATGAGGCAAGTTGGAAGACTTCCTTTTCTTCAAACATGGTGGCTCAAGATAGTGGGCAGTCTTCATGAAATAGGAGGGACTGCATCCATAAGGCAGGAAGTGGAATACATAGGATGATTTAGAACCTGGTGTTGGGTCATATTATTCTTACTCAATCGAGATGTAATGTGCATACCATGAGATCAAAGCACATTCATCTCTACTATTGCCTGCATACATATTCACCTACTTCACCTAATGTCTGGATTGGCCCTTGGGAAGAAGTGAATAGAATATTCCCAAGAGAGATTGTTTAGAAACATTGTTTTGGTAAATAAGAAGAAAATGTGGACAAGGAAAAGCCTCCCTTGTTGCATAGCAAAAGAAGGGGTCAATGAACCTTGACCAGAAACAGATGACACAGGCCTCAGGGTCTTGGAAGTAGGAAAATTGTGGATAAGGAAGCCAGGTCCAGATTTTGAGAGGACTCTTGGTATCCTTTATTATTTATTTCATTTACTTACAACATGTATATACCACTCCACATCTAAAGAGATTCCAGAGCTGTGAACAATAAAAGATAAAAGGAATATTATTAACAATATTAACAGTTATGTTTTTTAAAAAAGAGACTACCAATAAAAAACCATGGCTGGTCCATCGGGGAAGGCTTGTTGGATTAAAAATGTCTTCAACAGGCTCCAGAATGTTGGTACCTACTTGAGAATCAGAGACAGCAACTTCCACAGAGATGGAGCCACCACACTGAAGACTGTACTCCAGATGGATTCCAACCAGGCCATGGGGTCATGCGGAAGCACCAGGGGCTCCTCACTTGATGACCTCAGTGACTGGGCAGGACTGAAGAATATATTCAGAAATGGAATTAACTCCAGTTGTGACAGTTCACACTTGAAATGTGACCCTCATTTACTTGGGAAGTAGGAAAGGCTTTCATCAGATGACTTGTCTATTTATTCTCACATGGTGGCACCATTTGTCCAAGCTTGTATATAGTAGCGTCTTGGGAAGGACTGTAGTGAACATGCTGATATCTCTTGTTAAAAGATTAGGTAGCAGGTCATCAGAAAGGCCTCTCTCTGTCAGAGACCTTGAAGTGTTGCTGCCAAGTAGAGCAGACAATATCAGGCTAGATGGACAAATAGCCTGACCTGCCAGGAGGCATCTTCCTATGTTTCTATCTATACACATACGGTAGGGATGGGTGAGAAATTTGTTTAGTTCAGATTCAAATGCCAGTTTACCTAGAGCTCTGGCTATTGGGCAGTATACAATAAATACATAAATAAATAATTTGCACCTGTTGAACCTACACATGAACTGAATGCAGGTATGGCCAGGCTCAAAACTGAGGCAGAAGTGGAACAGTGAAGGCAGTGAACTGATTGCCTCACCCCATGCCTGTAAGTGTATGTGCTGATATAGTGAAGGGTGTCCATGTCAAGATGGCCTTGTCCCTATGCTGCTTTAGAACATTATTTGCTTGCCAGTGCTCTGCCATTGTGTGACAGCCAGTAGAAGGGAGGCCAAGGAAGTCTTGGAGCATGACTGCTTTCCAACACTCATCCCAGTAAAGTAGACTGAAGGCCCTGATGGGATTAATCACACTACTTTTCTTCTCTTGCACTGCTGGTGTCCAGCTGGCAAAACACTTATAGTATCTTTACACAGGAAGGTTACTATGGCAATGCTATACTAGTGTACGTTGAATTCACCACACCAGTGTAATGTTGTGTTGCACCAGTTCCATTTTTGCAATGGAGTAAACAACGGTTTACTGTTGCAGCTTGAACAAAATTAATAGTCTGGCTAGATTTCACTGTGTATAAGAAAGCTTCAGGAACCTGTCAGAGAGCTTCAACTATTGGGTGGTACAGAAATGATATGAAATGAAATGAATGAATAAATCGATATAATGTTGGTTGACACTGTATAATTGATAATATGCTATATTAAAAATAATAATCAGGATAATGGGTTAGGTCCTGATTAAGGCACGTGTGCCTTGGCTGGATGCTCTCTCCTCCCCATGAAAGCCCCTTCAGCAACCTAAAATGGTACATAGGGTTGGGGGACCCTGATGAATGGGTGAGCTGTGATACAGGGGAGGGAGGAATTACAACCCCAACAATTTCAGAACAAACCTAGAAGTAGTGTCAGAAAAGTGCTTAAGATTCAATAACTTACACAATGAAATCTGAATCTCTTTGTTTCTCATGCTATAGATGAATGGATTCAGTATAGGAGGAAATATAGTATATATAACAGCAAAGACTAGATCCAGATCAGATGGAATATTACTGGGAGGTCTTATATAGACAAATATTCCAGTGAATATAAGCACAGAGACAACTGTGAGGTGGGGGAGGCAAGTGGAGAGGGCTTTCTGTCTCCCCTGTACAGAAGGAATTTTGTGGACTGCAGTGAAAATCCACACATACGTGGCAATAATGAAGATAAAGCATCCAAACACTGTGCTAGAGCTGAGCACAAGAAGTCCCATTTCAATGAGGTACAAGCCAGAGCAAGAGAGTTTTAGTAGTAGTAGGAAGGAAAGGAGAGAGATAGAAAATAGGCTGAACGTTGGACGAAGAAATGTTTAAAGTAACTCATTTATGTGACAAAGACAAAATGTGCCATGGCATTTTCAAGACTATCTGAATGCTTGTTCATTAAACCTGGAGACAAGAGGGAGAGCTTGCGTGTGCATGCATGTAACAAATTTAGGGTTGGATCCCGCTATAGACTGGATCTATTGCACTGATGGAAGTGGACTTCCCCACCCCTCTTTCCCAGGGCAGACCCCCCAGGTTCCTGGAAGTGCTACACAGAGAGCCAGGAGACCCTGCTGAATGGGGTGAGCTGTCGTGTGGGAAGGGGGATCTCCCAAAATTGGGTGGATGGACCTTCCACTCATGGAAAGCAGATCCTGAATCCAATCCTTATTCTTCATGAATATGTCTGCTACAATAAATATACTGGTCTTCCCAGTGCCACAAGCCTTTTCTTTTGTTATTACACACCATCACTGATTGTAGGTAGAAACCTAAGAAATGAGATATAGAACTGAGATGTAACACAAACTCCCACCTACACATTCATGTAACACAACACTGCAAGTCTTTCAGCTGAATCGCTGAAGTTCCTCCCTTGAAAAGTGTTGTGATATGAAATGTGAAATATGAAAATACGTCATATTCAACATCAGGAAATATCAGAACAGTTTCAAAGGAAGCACTTCAGGGATTCACCTGTAAGACTTGGAGGGTTGTGTTACATTTAGGTGTAGATTGGACTTCACATTGCAGCACTAATGTATGCAGCAGTCAGCTGAATTGTGTGGTCACTTCTGATGCCAGTGCTGTACTGCCTTCTGGGGCTACTTGGCTCTCGTGTGAGGAGCAAGCAACCATAAGATCTGGTGGACCCAAATGGTTGCCTTTTCCACAGCTCAGCACTGTAATATGGAGGTCCATTCACAGGGAAGTGTTTTTGTTGTTGTTGGATCCCACATATATATGGCAATATATGAACTGGGCCTGACCTCAGCAACGGAGAGAATGGTGGGGGCAAAAATGGCATTTGGAAGACAAGGATGGATGGAAGGAAGGATGCTTAGTTAGATAGACAAAGATGGGAGAACAGGAATAAGAAAGATTAGAATAATGGAAACAAAATTGGGAAGCCATTTACTTACTGTTCCTCATAAATACTCTTCAACAGTAGATTCTGTCCTTCTAGATGGTTTTAGCGCCTTAGATGTTAACATTTGTCTGTTCATTGAAGTACTTCTGACTTTCCCTTGAAACTTGGCACTGTGTGTGTTGTTTCTTCCCATCAGTATTGGCTTTAAAGGATTTTCTGCATGGGAAGGGAATGTTATTCATGTCTTCTTTGGCTTCCCAGAGCCTTGGTCCCAGGAGTCCAGCACAGCTGATCAGAAAAAGTTGTTGAGACTTCCGAGAAGTTCTCCCCCATCTTTTGTTTTGTTTTGTTTCTTTTTTCTGAACAATGTTGAAGAGATCATTAGCATTGGAACCTATCTAATTGAGGGGATGTTACTACCCACCTAACAGGGTTAGTGGGCTCACGGGGTAGTGACCACTCCTCCCCAGTTGAAGGCACTAAAATACAGACAGCCATTAGGCAAGTACAAATGTCCATTCACATCATCCTTTGAAGACACCTCATGGGGGAATGGATAGCTGCAGAATAGCTTTCTCACTTCACTTGGCCAGATGTGGAAATCTCTGGAAGGCTACTCTGGTACATGGGTTGAATCCTTGTAAACTGTTGTTACTACACTTGCTTGGGACATGTATACCTCAGCACCAGTGTCCAGAGTAGGCATGGTTGGGCACCTGCCTAGGGCCCACACCCCAGCAGTTGCCTACTGACAAGAGCCCCCTGGAGTTGCTCCTCCCCTTCATCATTGCAACCAGCTTGTTCACCTGCATCTTGCTCTGACCCAGTCACAGCAGTGATGGTGAGAAGGAGGAGCAGGAGGTGCTACTGCTCACCTGCTCATTGGCACTTCACCTGTCAAGGAAGCAACTGGAATTGGCATTGATATATCTAGTACATGTCTCAATGCTTCCTTATACTGAGACAGACCGCTGGCCTATCTAGCCCAGTATTGTTATCCCTGACAGGCAGTAGCTCTCCAGATTTCAGGCAGGAGTTTTTCCTGCCTTGCCTGGAAATGCCAGGGGCTGAACCTGGAACCTTCTGCATGCAAACATGTGCTCTACCACTGAACTACAGCTGCTCCTCCAATGCCCCCAGCTCTTAAAGCCCCCAGTTCTTAAGATATCCAAATCTGAGCAAGCGTTTTGATGTTGTTGAACCAATGAGACAAAACTGCAGTTCATCAACATTCCCCAAATACCACTTCGAAGCTTGTTCTGTTTTGTGTCCGTATCACACTGTAATCTTTTTTTTGGGGGGGGCATGAAAATTGTATGTATTTTCATGCATACTTTTCCAAATGTATGCATCAATTGTGTGCATCTTTGAAATGTACACATTCTTCTGCCATTGATTAAGTGTGTTTGTGTTAGGGCTGTGCACTGCTTCTGTCCGAATCCCCAATATCAAAGGGAAATGGGTGGCTTCGGAGGTGCCTTGGCATAATCCGAGGTAGATCACCTGCATCTTGCTCTGACAGAGACAACAGCGGTGGTTAGAAGGAGGAGTAGGAGATGCTACTGCCTATCTGCTCATTGGCTCTCTGCCTGTCAAGGAAGCAAGTGAAACTGGCACAGGTATATCTAGCACATGTCTGAATGCCCAATTAGGTTTGGGATCTTTGCAGGCTTACTTAATGCTGATCACGAGTGGGAGGTGTTGACCTTTCCAAAAGTGCCAGTCACATGACTCTTCTGCCTATTCCTTTAATATTAGAAGAACAACGGTGTTTCAGTGTGTTCTAAGAGTTGTTACAAAAATGTATTTCCCCCCTTTTAATGGCTTTAAAAGAAGCCATAGTATAATACTCATGGTATGTTCTTCCATATCTCTTAGCTCTACTCTATATCGCCAGGTAATTTTCCTAGGGAAGTACAGAGTTCAGTTCAAATATGGTGGGAGAAACTGAGGACTGAAGAATATATTCAAAAATTGAATGACATGTTGACTTTAACTCCAGTTGCTACAGTTCACACCCGAAATGTGGCACTCATGCAATTTACTTGGGAAGTGGTCAGGGCTTCCATCAGATTCCTGGGCAATTTATTCTCACATTGTGACACCATTTGTCTGAGGTTGTGTATGGTAGTGTGCTGGGAAAGACCATATTGAATACACTGGCATCTCTTGTTAAAAAGATTAGGTGGCAGGCCACGGAAAAAGGCCTCTTTCTGAGCTTTTCTACATGAGGCTTTTATTGTATGCTTGTCATTCCCTACTCACAGTTGTTTATGTGTTCTTTAGATGACATTGTACCCCCCCCCCCTTTTGTTTCTGTTTTTAAACAGCACTTGTGGTGATTTTGTTTAGAGCAGGGAAAATGCGTTTTTTTTTGTGAAAGCGAAAAAAAAAAGCTTTTTCCACTTCTGTAATTTGTGTATATGGTTGGGATGGATGAGATATTTTTTAGCTCAGACGTCCATGCAAACTGACCCAATTTGCCCCTGCTGAACCTACACATGAACAGGAGTGCTGTTATGCAGCAGTGTTTGCGCTTTCCCCAATGTTTTGATGCAGTTTGCAAATTTTTAAAAAATGCATACAAAATACACATATAGCAGGGAAAAGTGCACAAAAATGTATTCAGTGATAAAAACACACACATGCATTTAAGGCCAGGGTTAAGGCATTCTCATGTTGACTCAAGCTGCAGAAAGCGAGGAAATTGGAAGCTAAGGCTGATGCCTTAACAGATGTCTCCCGTAATCCATGATGCTGATGTGCAATGTCACGAATTGTGCGTGTTTACAACTTACCCTCCATGTACCCACTCTTTTCCTTGTTCTTTCAGGCCCAAATCCAGATAGGAAGGATGGAGTGCCTGGGACCAGCAAAGATGCCCCATGTTGTCCTGGTCCCTTATTGCCTTATGAAGAACCTGTATCACTAGAGGAATCCTCCTATGACCCATGCCAGTTTATTACTTAGATGAGTAGCTGGATGGGTGGGTTAAACACCCACTTCCACTAAGGAGCAGAGAATTGTTGTGGTCAGATCAGACAAAGAAGTTTTCTCTGATTTTGCTTCACATGGTGCCACTGAGTATAGTCCTTTGAGGAGGTGAGTGTCAACCCTGTAATTATTTCAAATCACTGGGATTAATCATCCTTCAATTCAAGACAGACATGGCTATTCAGAGGTGCTTCTAGCACAGTTAATAAACAAGTTTAAAAGCTTATATAAAGAACCTCTATACCAGTCTGGGCTGGGGTGAAGGGCTATAGCAGGGAAGTCTGCAGTAGTCTATTGTTGCTTTGGTAATTTTCCTTTTAGTTTATCAGCTTATCAGAAGAGTTAAGATTCACCAAAGGCAGGATGCTGTAACTGGTGGTGGATAAACATAAGCTTTCCTGTAAGATGAAAGTGGCATTTCTGATGTTCTTATTGTTTCTGCTGCTTCAGATTGAATGCAAAGCACATGCTTTTATGAGTAGCATGAGGGATCCCCTCAATATCCCACATGAGTATTATCAGCCAGGGGACTTCATCATTGGTGGGATTACTTCTCATCTCTTCTCCTTGTTTGAACCAATGTCCTTTGAGCAGATCCAAACACAAATCTTATGGATTAAACTATATAAGGACATATTTTTATTCCCATAGCATGTAGTAGGACAGGTTGAGGGATGACTCAAAACCAAAACCAGAAAACGGTAGTCTGGGGTGTTCGTGGCAAAGCTCATTCATTATTAAGAGAGCAAGGGCTTAATATATACTTTGTGTTGTTGTTCAGTCGTTCAGTCGTGTCCGACTCTTCGTGACCCCATGGACCATAGCACGCCAGGCCTTCCTGTCCTGCGCTCTCTCCCAGAGCGTGCTCAAGTTCATATTCATTGCATCCGTGATGCTATCTAGCCATCTCATCCTCTGCCGTCCCCTTCTCCTTTTGCCTTCAGTCTTTCCCAGCATCACGATCTTTTCCAGGGAGTTTTCTCTTCGCATTAGGTGGCCAAAATATTGGAGCTTCAGCTTCATTATCTGTCCTTCCAATGAGCACTCAGGGTTGATTTCCTTTAGGATGGACTGATTTGACCTCCTTGCAGTCCAGGGGACTCGTAAGAGTCTTCTCCAGCACCACAGTTCGAAAGCATCAATTCTTCGGCGCTCAGCCTTCCTTATAGTCCAGCTCTCACAGCCATACATTACTACTGGGAAAACCATAGCTTTGATTAGACGGACCTTTGTCGGCAAGGTGATGTCTCTGCTTCTTACTATGCTGTCTAGGTTTGCCATAGCTTTCCTCCCAAGGAGCAAGCGTCTTTTAATTTCATGGCTACAGTCACCGTCTGTGGTGATCTTGGAGCCCAAGAAAGTAAAATCTGTCACTGCTTCCATTTCTTCCCCTTCTATATGCCAGGAAGTGATAGGGCCAGATGACATGATCTTAGTTTTTTTAATGTTGAGTTTCAAACCAGCTTTTGCACTCTCCTCTTTCACCCTCAACAAGAGGCTCTTGAGATCCTCTTCGCTTTCTGCCATTAGGGTGGTATCGTCTGCATATCGGAGGTTGTTGATAATTCTCCCAGCAATCTTAATTCCGACCTGTGATTCATCCAACCCGGCATTTCTCATGATGTACTCTGCATATAAGTTAAATAAGCAGGGTGACAATATGCAGCCTTGTCGTACTCCTTTCCCAATTTTGAACCAATCGGTTGTTCCATGTCTGGTTCTTACTGTTGCTTCTTGACCCTCGTACAGGTTTCTCAGCAGACAGGTAAGGTGGTCTGGTACTCCCATCACTTTAAGAATTTGCCACAGTTTGTTGTGATCCACACAATCAAAGGCTTTAGCGTAGTCAATGAAGCAGAAATAGATGTTTTTCTGGAATTCTCTTGCTTTCTCCATGATGCAGCGAATGTTGGCGATTTGATCTCTAGTTCCTCTGCCTCTTCTAAACCCAGCTTGTACTTCCGGTAGTTCTCGGTTCGCATACTGCTGAAGCCTAGCTTGTAGGATTTTGAGCATCACCTTGCTGGCATGTGAAATGAGCGCAATTGTGCGGTAGTTTGAACACTCTTTGGCGTTGCCCTTCTTTGGAATTGGAATGTAAACTGACCTTTTCCAGTCTTGTGGCCACTGTTGAGTGTTCCAGATTTGTTGGCATATTGAATGCAGCACTTTAACAGCATCATCTTTTAGGATTTTAAATAGCTCGGCTGGAATACTGTCATCTCCGCTAGCTTTGTTGTTACTAATGCTTCCTAAGGCCCACTTGACTTCACTCTCGAGGATGTCCGGCTCAAGTTCAGTGACCGCACTATCATGGCTATCAGGGACATTCAGATCTTTCCTGTATAGTTCTTCTGTGTATTCTTGCCACCTCTTCTTAATCTCATCTGCTTCTGTTAGGTCCCTGCCTTCTTTGTCCTTTATCATGCCCGTCTTTGCACAAAACGTTCCCTTGAGATCTCCAATTTTCTTGAAGAGATCTCTAGTCTTTCCCATTCTGTTGTTTTCCTCGATTTCTTTGCATTGTTCATTTAAGAAGGCCTTCTTGTCTCTCCTTGCTATTCTCTGGAACTCTGCATTCAGTTGGGTATATCTTCCCCTTTCTCCCTTGCTTTTCGCTTCCCTTCTTTCCTCGGCTACTTGTAAAGCCTCATCAGACAGCCACTTGGCTTTCTTGCATTTCTTTTTCTTTGGGACGGATTTCGTTGCTGCCTCCTGAACAATGTTACGGACCTCCGTCCATAGTTCCTCAGGCACTCTGTGTATCAGGTCTAATCCCTGAAATCTATTCCTCACCTCCACTGTATATTCATCAGGGATATGATTTAGGTCATACCTGAACGGTTTAGTGGTTTTCCCGACGTTCTTCAATTTAAGCCGAAATTTTGCAAGAAGCAGCTCATGATCTGAGCCACAGTCAGCTCCAGGTCTTGTTTTTACTGACTGTATAGAGCTTCTCCATCTTTGGCTGCAAAGGACATAATCAATCTGATTTCGATATTGACCATCTGGTGACGTCCATGTGTAGAGTCGCCTCTTGTGCTGTTGGAAAAGAGTGTTTGCTATGATCAGCGTGTTCTCTTGGCAAAACTCTATTAGCTTTTGTCCTGCTTCATTTTGTACACCAAGGCCATGCCTGCCTGTTATCCCGATGATTTCTTGACTTCCTACTTTAGCATTCCAATCCCCTATGATGAAGAGGACATCTTTTTTTGGTGTTAGTTCTAGAAGGTGTTGTAGGTCTTCATAGAACCGATCAACCTCAGCTTCTTCGGCCTCAGTGGTTGGGGCATAGACTTGAATTACTGTGATGTTGAATGGTTTGCCTTGGATTCGTACTGAGATCATTCTATCATTTTTAAGATTGTACCCCAGTACTGCTTTTCCCACCCTTTTGTTGACTATGAGCGCTACTCCATTTCTTCTAAGGGATTCTTGCCCACAATAGTAGATATGATGGTCACCTGAATTAAATTCGCCCATGCCTGTCCATTTTAGTTCGCTGATTCCCAAGATGTCGATGTTCAATCTTGCCATCTCATGTTTGACCACCTCCAGCTTACCTTGATTCATTGATCTGACATTCCAGGTTCCTAAACAATATTGTTCTTTACAGCATCGGATTTTCTTTTCACCACCAGACACATCCACAGCTGAGTGTCCTTTCGGGTTTGGCCCAGCCGCTTCACTCTTTCTGGCGCTACTTGGAAATACTCTCTGCTCTTCCCCAGTAGCATATTGGACACCTTCCGACCTGAGGGGCTCATCTTCCGGCGTCATCTCTTTTAGCCTTGTGATACGTTCCATGGGGTTTTCTTGGCAAGAATACTGGAGTGGGTTGCCATTTCCTTCTCCAGTGGACCACATTTTGTCAGAACTCTCTGCCATGACCTGTCCGTCTTGGGTGGCCCTGCACGGCATAGCTTATGGCTTCACTGAGTTACGCAAGCCCCTTCGCCACAACAAGGCAGTGATCCATGAAGGGGATATACTTTGTAGGACCTTAATATACTGTGACTGAAAGCTGAGGGAATTAATGGTGCACTGGAAATGTTTTCATTGGAGCACCTCTCACATCTCACTACCCGTTGGTGCCAGCTTTGGTCAGATTATAGCCTATGCTACAATCAATATAATATAAACATCCAAAAAAGATTCTCCTTATTTTCTATATGAAAAAGCTCTTCCAGGAAGCTTGTATTGTAAACACATAGGGGGAGCCTTTTAAAATATTTGAGGGTAATTTATTATATATTTGTTATTGACATTTATATACCACCTTATCTATTAAAAAGCCATCAAAATGGTGTATAGCAATTTAAAACAAGAAAACACAAGAACATTAGAAACAGTAAAACATTAAAACTACGTATTTTAAAAGGCTGAATTGAAAAGATGTGTCTTCACATCCTTTCTAAAAGCCAATAACATGCAGGCCAATCATAGTTCTTGAAGGAAGACATTCCATAGTTTAGGGGCGACACAGGAGAATTATTATGGTGTAACAAGTATGGAAACAAATTATAATATAGAAAATGTAGAACTGCAGGAATACATAAAAGGGGAAAAAATGGAGGGAAGGCACCAGTGCAGAAACAAGAGAGAACCTCTATTGTGTACAAAAATATTGTTTTTTCATCCAAACACTTTTATGTGCATGATTTATTTGATACACTTTCGCCCTGTCTTTTGGAAGATTTTTTTCATAAAAACAAATGTATTTATTTATTTATTACATTTATATCCCACCTTTTTTTCTCTTTAAGAAACCCAAGGCAGTGTACATAATCCTCCACCTCTCCATTTTATCTTCACAACAACAACCCTGTGAGGTAGGTTGGGCTGAGAGTCTGTGATTGTCCCAAAGTCACCCAGTGAGCTTCCATGGCCAAGTGGGGACTAGAACCCGGATCTTCCGACTCCCAGTCCAATACTCTAGCCACTACACCACACTGGCTCTCTTAATATAAGACATATCGCAACATTAAAATTAAAACAGCAAAAGCAAGCAACTTAAAAGCTGCACTACAATGACAAGTACAGCAGCAGATGGCACAATAAACCCAACAATGCTAAATGCAGCAAGCAACAAAAGCAAAACGCTGAGTTAAAATGCCTTGGTGGATAGAAACATTTTTAACCTGATTCCCAAGTATCATATAACTGTAAGTGCCAGACATGCAGGTCTAGGGTGCTTTCAGATGACTTCCAGAGCCTTTTATGGTGCTATTACCCTGCCTCTTTCACAGAATTTTATAGCAGGTCCAGATGCTCTCATCGTCTTGTGTAGCCCTCCCATGTTTTCCAACCACTTCTGCCAGTTTTTCTTGAATCATGGTAAGGAAGGCAAAATGGATAGGGATGTCAGAGAATTATTTATTTATTATTTATTTATTATTAAATTTATTAATCGCCCATCTGGCTGGTCACCCAGCCACTCTGGGCGATGTACAACATACAATAAAAACAGTTTAAAACAATAAAATTCTACAATAAGAACATTTTCTAAAATACCCTAACCCACCCCAAATGCCTGCCTGAACAACAACGTTTTTAATGCACGACGGAAGCTCATTAAAGAGGGGGCATGACAGAGTTCCCTAGGCAGGGAGTTCCACAGAGTGGGGGCCACCACAGAAAAGGCCCTCTCCCTCGTCCCCACCAGTCTAGCTGTCCTGGCTGATGGGACAGAGAGAAGGCCATCCGAGGCTGATCTTGTTAAGAGGCCTGTCTGGTGCTGCTGGAGGCGCTCCTTAAGATTGGCTGGGCTGGAACCATATAGGGTTTTAAAGGTCAAAACCAATACCTTGAATTTGGCCCGGAAAACAACTGGTAACCAGTGCAACTCCTTCAGCACTGGAGTGATGTGATCTCGCCGGTGGCTGCCTTTAATCAGGCGAGCCGCCGCATTCTGTACCAGCTGCAGTTTCTGAACCGTCTTCAAGGGTAACCCCACGTAGAGCACATTACAGTAGTCTAAACGAGAGGAGACCAGGGCATGTACTACCGATGGGAGCAGATGGTCGGGAAGGAAGGGGCGCAGCCGCCGTATCAGATGGAGTTGATACAGCATTGTCCGGCTCACAGCTGACACCTGAGCCTCCATGGACAGCTGGGAGTCCAAAATGACCCCCAGGCTGCGGACCTGGTCTTTCAAGGGTAGCCGTACCCCATTCAACACCAGGTCAACATCCCCCAGCCTCCTCTTGTCTCCCACCAAAAGTACCTCGGTTTTGTCAGGGTTCTGCTTCAGCCTATTCCTCCCCTTCCAGCCACTCACCCTCTCCAGACATTTGGACAGGGATTCTACGGCCAACCTTGGTGAAGATTTAAATGAGAGGTAGAGCTGCGTGTCATCCGCATATTGATGACACTGCACCCCAAACCTCCTGATGATAGCCCCCAGCGGCTTCACATAGATGTTAAATAGCATCGGGGAGAGGATGGAACCCTGTGGCACCCCACAAGTAAGTGGCCACAGGTCCGAAACCTCCTTTCCCAGTGCTACCCTCTGGTACCTGCTGGAGAGGAAGGACCGGAACCACCGCAATACGGTGTCCCCAATGCCCAACCCCTCCAGGCGGTCCAGGAGGATACCGTGGTCAACGGTATCAAAAGCCGCTGAGAGGTCGAGGAGAACAAGGAAGGAGCATTCACCCTTATCCAGAGCCCTCCTCATATCATCTACCAATTCTGCCACGGATCTTGGGGAGGCCGAATGCCAGCGCATTCGCCCCCCCGAAATTGGTGGTGGAATGGTCTGCCCCCCCGCCCCTGCCCCGGGACGAGACTTACCTGGGGCGGATCTTCCTGGCAGTGGCGGCGGCGGCGGCTCCGGCGGCGGCTGTGGCGGCGGTGTGGCGGTGGCGGCTGCGGCGGCCAGTCTTCTGACCGGCTGCCCCCGCCATTTCCAGTTAAAAACAAAACAAAACAAAGAAATGTGATAGGCTACGTAAAGATTTACGTAGCCTATCACGGCTAGATTTTAAAAAAACACTGTGATAGGCTACGTAAATGTTTACGTAGCCTATCACGGCTGAGTAAAACAAAAAACAAAAAACGCATGTACGCAAATTGCGGCGCCCATGGGCGCCGCCATTTGCGTTACTTATTTTGGCACGTCTTAGTCTACGTAAACATTTACGTAGACTAAGACGGTGAAAATAAGGGGAACGCAAATAGCGTAGATGCTATGCTATTTGCGTTCCCCTTATTTTTGCTGTCTTAGTCTACGTAAATGTTTACGTAGACTAAGACGTGCCAAAAGAAGGAACACAAATGGCGGCGCCCCTGGGCGCCACCATTTGCGTACATGCGTGTTTTGTTTTGTTTTTTAATCAGCCGTGATAGGCTATGTAAACATTTACGTAGCCTATCACGGCTGACTGCAGGGACGCAAACGGCGGAGGCTACAGCCGCCGCCATTTGCATTCCTGCTAGCCAGTGGCCGGATGTCCGGCTGCTGGCAGAGCCGGCCGGCGGCTCCACAGAATCGCTGTGGAGCACCGCCGGCCAGCCAGGATTCCGGGGGGGGGGGGGGAGGAACAGAGCGCCTCCCCCCCAGCCAGAATTCCGGGGGGAGGGACGGAACGCCTCCCCCCCAACCATCAGCATAATCCCCGAAAGGTAAGTACCTTTCGTACATCCCTAAAAATGGAGTGGTTCAACAATCTTATACAGTAAGGCTCAGCTGCTGCATAAGGCAATACAGAACCAGGATTATGTTGGGCATCTTTGTTGGTCCCAGGTAGTCCATCCCCCCCCCCCCATATAACTTGGGCCTGAAAGACCAAGGAAAAGTGTGTGTTAATTGAGGGTAAGTTGTAAGCAAGAAGTTTGGACCAGCACAAGACAGCCTTAATTCTGGTCTTTTAAACCAGCAGGTTTTTTTATCATTTAATAGGATAATATATGTGAGAGGAAAACTATACGTTTAGAAAACTTAATTTCTTTTTCTTTCCTTTTGTAAAGACTTAGATGCTTGTTTCAAATGTCTGGATGATCAGTATCCAAACAAAGTCCAAGATCAATGCCTTCTCAAGCTTCTCAACTACCTGTCCTATGAACAACCTTTGGGGATCACTTTGCTTGTTCTTCTGTCTTTTTTTCTGATCGCAGTTGTGGTTCTTGGAATCTTCACTAAGTACAGGAACACTGCTATTGTTAAAGCCAGCAATCAAGGCTTCACCTACTCTCGGCTGATCTCCCTCCTGCTCTGCTTCCTCTGCTCTCTGGTATTCATTGGCCTGCCTCACACAGCAACCTGCTGTCTACGGCAAACTGCATTTGGCATCATTTTCTCAGTGGCAGTTTCGTGCGTATTGGCAAAAAACACCACTGTGATTCTGGCTTTTATGGCCATTAAGCCAGGAGCCAGGATAAAGAAACGGGTCAGGAAAAGACTGGCCAATATGACGGTTATCTCCTGTTCCCTTATTCAAGTGAGCATTTGTACTCTTTGGCTCTGCACTGTTCCCCCATTCCCAGATTTGGACATGCACTCTGTGCCCAAACAAGCTGTAATAGAATTAATGAAGGGTCACCCATTATATTGTGTTCTGGGGTACATGGGATTCATGGCTGCTGTCAGCTGCATTGTGGCTTTCTTTGTGAGGAAGTTGCCCAACACTTTTAATGAAGCCAAGTTTATTGCTTCCAGCATGCTGGTGTTTTGCAGTGTGTGGGTTATTTTTGTTCCAACCTGCTTGAGCACCAAGGGAAAATATATGGTGGCTGTGGAGCATTTCTCTATCTTGGCCTCTAGTGCTGGATTACTGGGTTGTATCTTTTTTCCAAAAATGTCACATCATATTAGTACAGCCTGACTTAAATAGCAAAGACCAGCTAATAAGGGGGGGGGGAGTAGGAAGTGAAGTATTTGGAATTTTTGCAGTTGGATTATTCTTCAGTAGGTACATGAATCTGAAAGGAAGCCTAAAAAGATAGGTTTGAAAATTCTCATTTGATTAATAATGAGATATCTCTAGCACCTCTGATATGAATGGAAGTAGGGACAAGCCATATAGGAAGGGCACTTCATTGTGATGACGGTTCTTGACTTTTTGGTAGGAAAATTGTGTTCAAGAGACGATGGGAACTCTTTTTGAGTAAAGAGTTCATGAGCTGGGAGATACTTGTAAAATGTTAGTACCTTGTGAACCCCAGGTTTCATGAAAGATTAGTAGAACATAGACTGCATTAAAATATAATGAATATTAGTAAGACCTAGCACTGTAACATGTCCTAAAGCTTGGCTGGCTGGAGAATGCTCAGAGTTTTAGGACTTCTTTTTTCTAAACATGCAGAGGATTGTGCCCTCATTTACATTTGGAACATTTTAGGAATGTAGGCGAAGTTTTTGTTGTGCCATTCATCAACCATGGTTTGTTATCTTTAGTGTACGGGCTATCCTTCTCTATCCCTTAGAGAAGAGAATTGGCTTACAATTGTGTAGTTATTGAGCTGGATCGAGATTTCCAATGATAACTGAGGCCAGATCTATGCCTTGTGTCATATCATTACAATCCCATCATCGTAAAGCTATATCCCGCTTGTGCATTTATACCTTGTAGGACACACAGTGACATTTGTTGCACTATTTTGGATAATGTGGAATAAAAAGCAGGAAATAACACTACAATAGCAGTATATCGAGTGTGTAATGTGGCCCAACAGTTATCAGTGCACATCAATACCACTATAAAGCAGCAGTGTAGATCTTAGCCCTGTGTCAATATACATAGATGTAATGCTTGGCTGCTTGTCTACGTTTCACTTCAAAATAATTAACATTGTTCTTTGGATTTGGGACTATCTCTAAATAGCACTCCCACACACACCTCAAACCTAGCGGTGCCTCTGGATATTTATTTATTTA
Organism: Heloderma suspectum; assembly: GCF_057233095.1. Taxonomy (NCBI): domain Eukaryota; kingdom Metazoa; phylum Chordata; class Lepidosauria; order Squamata; family Helodermatidae; genus Heloderma; species Heloderma suspectum. Next base: position 85,036,637 of record NC_139463.1, on the reverse strand, counting down.
TTACATTTATATCCTGCCTTTTTTCCTCCTTAAGGAACCCAAGGCAGCTTACACAATCCTCCTCCTCCATTTTATCCTCACAACAACAATCCTGTGAGGTGGGTACAGGCAGCATTGCTGGAATAACCTCTGTGTACCAGCGCTGGACCTTGCTTGTATTCTCTCTGATTGCCCTTGCTCCACCGGACTTTGGATTGCCTTGTGTTTCTGTGTTTGGACTTGCTCCTCCCTGGATGTTAGCTCTCTGAACCCTGCTGGCTCAGACCTTGGACAGCCTTGTAATCCTGCTTGCCCTGGATTCTTGCTGCTTGCCTGCACCAAGCAGGCCTAGACCTTGGGATTGCCTTGTAAAACTGCTTTTGGAACTTGCCACACCCTGGCCTTGCTTGAAGTGGGACACTGCCTTTGTACTTCACACGCACTAAAATGCTAAGATGATTCTGTTAGGAATCTGTCTGGGCAGGTTGAATGATGGGATTCAGGCAGCATCGAGCCTGAGGTCGCAATGGGCAGCCTTTCATCTCCAGGCAGGCCTGAGGTCACATGGCTAATCTTTCCTTTTCAGGCAGGCAGCATCAGCATAGTGACAAATTGGTCTCTCTCTTTTCCTTTGTCTCCCATTGAAGAAGGCAGCAGCATAGCATGTGGACACAATTTCTTTCTCATTGAGGTGAGCAGCATCAATATGTGGCCACCGATGTCTCTCACTGAAATGGGTGGCAGAATATGGACAGAGAAGCAACAGGTAAGAAGGATTGTTCACAGGCAGGCAGACCCCTCTAGTTACTACTACTACTTACTTAGTTATTTACAGCCAGTACTCCAGGATAGCTTGGCACCAAATGGCGTAGAGCTAATGGAGGAAGGCTCAAGAATGTTAACAGCACCTCAGATATAGCAGGGGAAAATATGTGCAGTTTGCCAGTGCTGGGAACAGTTTGAGAGTGGGGATAAATTAGGATAGAGGAGAAATTCATTTTGTTCACATTTTAATATGAGCTGATCAAATTTGTACTTCCCAAACTAATACACGAACTGGAACACAATTATCCTTCAGTTTTGGCATTTCTCTGAATTTTGCCATGCAGTTTTCTTGTGATCAAAAATGTGTAAAAACTGCATACATAAGGGAAACCCGTTTGCAAATTGCACACATTAGGGATAATTGCATACAAAAATTGGTAACATTTTTTTGTTTGCAAAAATGCATACAAATTTTTGTGCAGGTTTTAAAAAGAAAATTGATGCAGAAATGGGATGGGGATGTTAATGTGCAGTATCTACTTTAGGTTTTGTTGCAGTATTGAGATCTGAGTACTATACCAAGAGCATTTCCTTTCCTGCTTTTTTTGCTACACAACCTCTAGGTGACACTGTAGTGTGGCGGAATAGAGCAAATACGCAAGTGAAGAAGTGTTTTCTTTTGCTTTCACAAATAATACAGCATTTTCCCTGCTCTAAACAAACCTCACCAAAAGTGCTTTTTAGACACAGAAGTGAAACTAGAGAGTCATGATGTCATCTAAAGAGCCTATAAACCACTGTGAGTAGAGAATGACGAGCACACAATAAATGCCCTGTGTAGAAAAGCTCTAAGTGGTAGGCTGCAAGCAGGCAGACAGAATACCAGGTAATGCCACAAAATCTCAGATACTGGTCTATGCCCCAAATGGAGCAGATTATGAGAGAGAGACCTGATAGTGGCAAAGGTGAGCAGAAGCAAGCATTATCTATGTAAGGCTTTACATTTAGGGGGGGGGAGAGAGAGAGAGAGAGAGGCAGTAGATTATAGGAGAGGAGAAGAAAGGGGGGGACACTGTGTTCGCCTCTGTGTAATGCTGGCGTAGTGCTATAATTCAGCCACTAGATGTCACTGTTTCACTGAACATATAGAACATTGCCTAGAAAGGAAGTTTGCAATTCCACACCATGTGCTCGCTGTCTAAAGGAGACCCCCATAATCCTGCAAAGAAAACAGAAGCAGAAAGCCCCAGTAAAGTTGTAGGATTTTAGCTTGGTGTAGAAATGCTCATAGGAATGCTAGCATGCACAGGTGTTCTTTCTAACTTTATAATGAACATGTGGAGGGACACACAATCCCACTCCCTCCACATATGTTCATATAATATCTGAAAAGGTCTTTGGTCAATTCTATTTAGAGAGGGAAGATTTCAGGCCACATACGGCAAGATTCCTTCCTTTTCCTTTACATGCCACTTCCTGTGAAGGCAGTGGTGGACTTCTTCTTCTCTTTCTCCTTCCCAGGTCCCCTCTAGGATTTTTTTTTTTAAAGAATGCTGTGGTGGCCAGAGCTGTTAGTGTGGTTGTTACCATGTTTCCCCACTCCAAGCATATATTGCATAATATATGTATATACAGTCAGGGCCAGAAATATTGGAACAAGGATAACTGTTTTGGCAGTTGTCCTCTGCACACCACCACATTGAAGTTGAAAGGAAACACATCCAGATGGGAGTGAAGTCAGGACTTTCAGCTGTAATTCAAGGGGTTTGACAAAAGTGGGGTACTAACCATTCAGAAAGTACAGCCAGTGGCATACACACACACCTGTTGTTGGTGGCTCATAAGTAATGGAACAAACTGACATCATTTCAAACTTAAGGATCGCCTTTAATACCTGGATGAAAATGCTTTGCAGTCAATGACTGCCTGAAGTCTGGAACCCATGGACATGACCCAATGCTGCGTTTCCTCCCTCGAGATGCTTTGCCAGGCTTTACTGCAGCTGCCTTCAGCTGCTGCTTGTTTGTGGGTCTTTCTGCCTTTAGTCTTGTCTTCAGTAAGTGAGAAGAATGCTCTATTGGGTTGAGATCAGGTGACTGACTTGGCCATTGAAGAATTTCCCACTTTCCCTGAAGAAACTCCTGGGTAGCTTTTGCTGTATGTTTTGGGTCATTATCCATCTGCAATATGAAGCAGCGTCCTATCCGTTTGGCAGCATTCGGCTGAATCTGAGCAGAAAGTATAGCCCTATACACTTCAGAATTCATCCTGCTGCTTTTATCAGCAGTCAGGTCATCAGTAAACACCAGTGACCCTGTTCCATTGGCAGCCATACATGCCCATGCCATAACACTGCCTCCACCATGTTTGACAGATTATGTGGTATACTTTCGATCATGAGCTGTTCCTTTCCTTCTCCATACTTGTCTCTTCCCATCATTCTGGTACAAGTTAATCTTGGTTTCATCAGTCCAAAGAATCTTATGCCAGAACTGGGCAGGCCTTTTTAGGTGTTTGCTGACAAAGGCTAATCCGGCCTTTCGGTTCTTGAGCGATGCCAGTGGTTTGCACCTTGTTGTGAAGCCTCTGTATTTACCTTCCTAAAGCCGTGTCTTGACTGTAGATGTTGACAATGACATGCCTACCTCCTCAAGAGCATTCTTGACCTGGCTAGATGTTGTGAAAGGGTTCCTCTTCACCATGAGCAGAATTCTGCGGTCATCCACTTTAGTTGTCTTTCATGGTCTGCCAGGCTTTTTGCTGTTGCTGAGCTTGCCAGATAATTCCTTCTTTTTCAGGATGTTCCAAACTGTTGTGTTGACCACTCCCACTGTTTTTGCTATCTCTCTGATGGGTTTATTTTGTTTCCTCAGCCTAATGATGGCCTCCTTCACTCACATGGACACCTCTTTGGACCTCATGTTTGGAGTTCCAGTGAACAGCTACCAAATGCAAATGTAACACTCAGAACCACCTCCAGGCCTCTTATCTGCTTGATTGGTCATGGAGTACCCAGGAAACAGGCCACACCTGGCCATGCAGCTGCTTGTCAACCATTCGTTCCATTACTTATGAGCCATCAACAATGGCTGTCCTTCCTGAATGGTTAGTTCCCCACTTTTGTCAAACCCCTTGAATTACAGCTGAAAGTCCTGACTTCACTCCCATCTGGGTGTGTTTCCTTTCAACTTCAATGTGGTGGTGCACGGAGGCCAACTGCCAAAACAGTTATCCTTGTTCCAATATTTCTGGCCCTGACTGTAAGTGGATTGCCAGAGATAGGTTCATGACTGTACAGGTAAATATTTCCACTTCTGTGTTACTGAGGAAGATGGAAGCTGAAACGCTGTACTGAGCAGTCTTTAAACCTAACCCTTGAACTTGCTCTGAATCTTGCCCCTGACCGATAAAACTCTTTGCTCTCTTTCTACTGAAATCTGAAATGTTGGCTGTGCTGAATAGCATTAGCATGTCTGTTCCAAGTGTGTCTGCCTCCTGTCTGGAATCATCCTAGGGGCTAGCTTCGTTGGGTGTCATCTGTTTTTTTTGTGGGTCATTCTGAACCCACTTTCCCACTTATAAATGCTCCACTGACAAAGAGAGAATAGTTGGAAGGAAATATGGTAACCATGTTTTCTTTATCTGCTCTTCTTCAAATGTTGTCCTCCAAAGTCCAAAGCTTTTCAAAGCTGATTATAACTTGTATGTATGTATGTATGTATTGCATTTATATCCCACCTTTTTTCCTCCAAGGAACCCAAAGCGGCATACGTAATCCTCCTCCCCCCCTGTGTTTATGCTGGAGTTTTATTGATTTTACATGGTCTTTTGTGTTGCTTTGTTTTATTTTTCATTGAGAACCACCATGGGAGCTAAAGGTTGGGTGCTAAAGGTTGGGGTTATGAATTTAAAATACAAACAAGTAAATGGAAAGAGAATCAAAATGCAGACAATTTCAAAAATCATTGATGATAGCGACGTCAGGCAGTTTTACAGCAATGTTTCCAGAGCCAGAGAGAGTGATTAAAAAAGAAATCAACCACCAGTTGGCGACTTCTTAGCCTTGGTTCCCAAAGGAATTCATTAAGTCTGTAACACTTTTAATGAGTTCAGAGTCATTCTTCCCTGTGGGGGAAGATAACTTAGGAGGAAATCAGCAAGCAGTATTTTATTTTTGTAATGTTCAAACAACCGTCATTTATCTATGACAACTTTGTGTTACGATGCAAAGGCCAGCCACCCAAACTCTAATCCAAGTACTTGTTATGCCACTGATTTTGTCTGTGCTATTCTGGTAAAAATGTGGTTAGATAGATAGCAAAGGTACTAACAGTGCCTTTTTAAGGGGCCTTATAGAGTGCTCATCGTTTGTCTCCTCTGGTTGCACCTAGGGATGTCAGAGAATTCCGCGATGGATCTCAGTGAGGCTGAATGCCAGTGCATTCGGCCCCCCGAAATCCGTCGCGGAACGAAGCCCCTGCCCCCCCCCCACGAAAGGTGCACAGGACGAAGTCCCCGCCACCTCCACCCCATGAAAGGCGTGCGAAATGAAGCATTTATCTGCTCCTGTCCATGCTGCTGTGCGAATGGCGGCCGTCCTGCGGCCGCCATTCACTTCTTCCTCTTCAGCCATGATAGGCTACGTAAATACTTATGTAGCCTATCACAGCTAATGCAGGGATGCCATTTGTGTCCCTGCAGAGGCCGTGATAGGCTACTTAAGTATTTACGTAGCCTATCACAGCAAGGGGAAAAAAACCCCAGCGTACGCAAATGGCGGCGGCTACCGCCATTTGCGTATGCTGGGGTTTTCCCCCTGCCGTGATAGGCTACGTAAATATTTACATAGCCTATCACAGCTCACTACAGGGACACAAATGGCGGCGGCTACGACAGCTGCCATTTGCGTCCCTGCAGGGCTGCCTAGTGGCCGAATGTCCGGCTGCAGGCGGCCGGAGCCGGCTGGCGGCTCCGCAGCTTGGCCGCGGAGCGGAGCCGGCCGGGCAGGATTCCGTGGGGAGGCACGGAACACCTCCCCCCCGTCGAGGATTCTGGGGGGAGGGATGGAGCGCCTCCCCCCACCTGCGTAACCCGGCTGAGCCAGGTAAGCGGGGTTTTGTACACCCCTAGTTGCACCAACACAAGAAAGAAAAAAGGTACATTTACAGAGGCAGACATCCTTCCCCTGTCACTGTAACGTTACACTTCAACCATGGCACTGCAGATATCGGTAGCATATTCAGTGACCTTAGAATGGAGAAGAATGGCCTGTTCAGGTGTTACACTGCACGGGAACCTCTTCCTGGCTTGACATTTGGAACCAGTACTGGTGATGTCTGCCATAAAAGGCTTGAAGCAGCGGTCCCCAACCTTTTTGGCACCACGGACCGGTCTCATGGAAGACAATTTTTCCACGGACCGGGGGGGGAGGATGTTTTTGCTGGTGGACTTCCGGCCGCTGGGATGAAAATGGCATCCACTATGCGGATGCCATTTGTGTCCCAGCGGCCGGAAGTCCGCCAGCAGCTGGAGCCGGCCGGCAGCTCTGCGGACTTGCAGCGGAGTGGAGCCGGCCAGGGCCGGCGAGGATTCTGGGGGGGGAGGATGGATTGCCTCCCCCCCGTGGACCCCCATGGACCCAAGGTAAGTGGGTTTCGCACACCCCTACTGCAGCCCGGTTGCTAACAGGCCACAGACCGGTACTGGTCCACGGCCCAGGGGTTGGGGACCCCTGGCTTAAAGGACACAGCAGTCAAAAAGCTAGACTTGAACTTTATTGTCCCTCCCTAATAGAACAGTAGCAGAGAACTCCTGACTCTACCCAGATACAGTTAAGCCTAGTGCCACCTAATAACAAAACCTCTGTCTTAAACTGACAAGCATCTCTAATGTTGGCTCAAGCTCCACAATGACGGGAAATTGGAAACTAAGGCTGATATCTTAACAGGGCTGCCCCATGATCAGTAATGATGTTGTGCAATGTCACAAATTGTGCTTACTTTCAACATACCCTCTATACACACACACTTTTCCTTGATCTTTCCAGCTCAAATCCAGATCAGGATGGATGAAGTGCCTTGGCAGGGCTGGGGAATATACTGATTTTGAGCATGACTGGGCTGCTTCTCACACACACACACACACACACACACACACACACACGTTTGTGTATGTATTTAATTACCATTACCTTAATATATCTGACCTCAAATAAATTAAAAACAAAATATACTTTTCAGCCTCATGCACCTCAGTTTAAATGTACATTCATTGGGCAGTATCCAACTGTGCCATTCCATTAGTGCAAATGATGTTGCGATAGTAGAAACCAGGTTGGAAGAGATGAATGATGTTCTGTAGTTTACCCCATACCTCTCCCCTCGCATCCACCAGGACTGTGAAGCAGCCATATTGAAGCCCTGCTCCATGCATTAGTTACTATTTCACACTAATGTGACATTGCACAATTGTGTGATTACAGGACTGTGAATCAGCAGTATTGAAGCCCTGCTCCCCAAGTGAGTTACTGCCCCAGTACAATTCAATTCTGACTATCATGCTAATGTGAAATTGCATCGTACAATTTCAGGATTGTGAAATAGCAATGTTGTCATGCAAAGTAAAAATAAACAGGAAAGGCCAGCAGCCATATAGTGCTACTGCGTAATAACGAGACTTACCTGGGGCGGATGTTCTGGGTGGCGGTGGCTTCGGCGGCGGCTGGTCTTCTGACCGGCTGCCGCCACCGCCATTTGCAGTCTGGAGGTGTTTTTTTTTTTTACAGGGATGTGATAAGCTACGTAAAGATTTATGTAGCCTATCACGGCTGGGTAAAAAACACAAAAATGTGTACGCAAATGGCGGCGGCTCTGGCCGCCGCCATTTGCGTTCCTTATTTTTCGCCGTCTTAGTCTATGTAAATATTTAGGTAGACTATTACGGCGAAAATAAAGGGGAACGCAAATAGCGTAGCGGGCGCTATTTGCATCCCTTTTTAATTTGCCGTTTTAGCCTACGTAAAGATTTATGTAGACTAAAACGGCGAATCAAAAAGGGACGCAAATAGCGCCTGCTATGCTATTTGCGTTCCCCTTTATTTTCGTTGTAATAGTCTACCTAAACATTTACGTAGACTAAGACGGCAAAAACAAGGAACGCAAATGGCGGCGGCTGTAGCCGCCGCCATTTGCGTATGCGTTTTTTGTTTTTTTTTACCCAGAGCCCTCCGCAGCTGGAAATCCGGCTGAGGATGGCTCTGGCCTGGGCCTGGCCGGCTGCTCCGCAGAGCCACCGCGGAGCACAGCTGGCCGTGGAGGATTCTGGGGGGGAGGAACGGATCGCCTCTCCCCCTGTCGAGGATTCTGGGGGGAGGGACGGAACGCCTCCCCCCCCCCATGAACATAATCCGCGGAAAGGTAAGTGACTTCCATACATTCCTAATCACAGTGGATTTTGTCGTTGGTATGCATTTTGAGCTGAAAGACCCAAAGTTGCTCTCATTGCCAATGCGTGTTGGATTCCAGATCTCTGTTGCTCCTCTATACTCTCTCCTCCTATAGCATCTGTCTGCATAACAGAACATGCCATGGGATTGCTTCTGGCCCCACATAGCATTTACCTTTTGCTAGTTTCCATCCTTGATCTTTTGGCGGTATGGCTTCATATGTTGTACAGAAATGTTTGGGGAGAGGAAGTGCTAGTAAGCTGTGCCTCCCCTTACCATTCTTGTTCAGACATCCAAGGCTAAGCCACAGAGGCTCTCTCCACAGAGGCTGGGAGTGGTATCTGGATTTAGCTTTGGACTTTGAAACAGCTGGGGAAGAAGAGGAACAACTCAGGCCTTACTTATATAGTACCCCTGCAGCACGGGTGCCACTTCGGGGCTTCTTTCCATGCCATTTTGATAACACCTAAATGGAGGAACCACAAGGGCAAAATAAATGAGATGCTGCTCCCATGCACCATGCTTCGCCACAGGTGGCAGGAAAGCACATCTTCAACCTTCCCCACCTGGTTCCACAAATAAACAACTCAGGTGTATGAAACGGATTCTAGTATTGCAAGCTCCGAAAGCCTGTCAAAGTGAAAGTCTCTGTCTTTTGTGCCTCTGGGCCTTTGCAACTGAGATGCGCAGGGCTTCAGGGAGTTAATCTCTGGACATCCCTGGATAGTCAGGTATTTCCTTCCATCACCACCACCTAGCACATTTACTGCTGCTTGAAATCAGTCGGGCACACAGTCCAAGTGTACAGAGCGAGAGGTATTATGCCTCAACTTCCAAACTTGGGCAAAAGAAACCGGGGGCACACTGAGGATGGTAAGCAAGAAACAAAAGATGCAAACTTAGTTATCATGTTTGCTATCCCAGTAATGAGCGATGGAAAAAACCTAGATGGATGGGCAAACAGGAAAGCCGATCCAGATTTGTTGTTGTTGTTCAGTCGTTCAGTCGTGTCCGACTCTTCGTGACGCCATGGACCATAGCACGCCAGGCCTTCCTGTCCTGCGCTCTCTCCCGGAGCGTGCTCAAGTTCATATTCATTGCATCGGTGATGCTATCTAGCCATCTCATCCTCTGCCGTCCCCTTCTCCTTTTGCCTTCAGTCTTTCCCAGCATCAGGGTCTTTTCCAGGGAGTTTTCTCTTCGCATTAGGTGGCCAAAATATTGGAGCTTCAGCTTCATTATCTGTCCTTCCAATGAGCACTCAGGGTTGATTTCCTTTAGGATGGACTGATTTGACCTCCTTGCAGTCCAGGGGACTCGTAAGAGTCTTCTCCAGCACCACAGTTCGAAAGCATCAATTCTTCGGCGCTCAGCCTTCCTTATAGTCCAGCTCTCACAGCCATACATTACTACTGGGAAAACCATAGCTTTGATTAGACGGACCTTTGTCGGCAAGGTGATGTCTCTGCTTCTTACTATGCTGTCTAGGTTGGCCATAGCTTTCCTCCCAAGGAGCAAGCGTCTTTTAATTTCATGGCTACAGTCACGGTCTGCGGTGATCTTGGAGCCCAAGAAAGTAAAATCTGTCACTGCTTCCATTTCTTCCCCTTCTATATGCCAGGAAGTGATGGGGCCAGATGCCATGATCTTAGTTTTTTTAATGTTGAGTTTCAAACCAGCTTTTGCACTCTCCTCTTTCACCCTCAACAAGAGGCTCTTTAGATCCTCTTCGCTTTCTGCCATTAGGGTGGTATCGTCTGCATATCGGAGGTTGTTGATAATTCTCCCAGCAGTCTTAATTCCGACCTCTGATTCATCCAACCCGGCATTTCTCATGATGAACTCTGCATATAAGTTAAATAAGCAGGGTGACAATATGCAGCCTTGTCGTACTCCTTTCCCAATTTTGAACCAATCGGTTGTTCCATGTCTGGTTCTTACTGTTGCTTCTTGACCTTCGTACAGGTTTCTCAGGAGACAGGTAAGGTGGTCTGGTACTCCCATCACTTTAAGAATTTGCCACAGTTTGTTGTGATCCACACAATCAAAGGCTTTAGCGTAGTCAATGAAGCAGAAATAGACGCTTTTCTGGAATTCTCTTGCTTTCTCCATGATGCAGCGAATGTTGGCGATTTGATCTCTAGTTCCTCTGCCTCTTCGAAACCCAGCTTGTACTTCCGGTAGTTCTCGGTTCGCATACTGCTGAAGCCTAGCTTGTAGGATTTTGAGCAGAACCTTGCTGGCATGTGAAATGAGCGCAATTGTGCGGTAGTTTGAACACTCTTTGGCGTTGCCCTTCTTTGGAATTGGAATGTAAACTGACCTTTTCCAGTCTTGTGGCCACTGTTGAGTGTTCCAGATTTGTTGGCATATTGAATGCAGCACTTTAACAGCATCATCTTTTAGGATTTTAAATGCTCGGCTGGAATACTGTCATCTCCGCTAGCTTTGTTGTTACTAATGCTTCCTAAGGCCCACTTGACTTCACTCTCTAGGATGTCCGGCTCAAGTTCAGTGACCGCACTATCATGGCTATCAGGGACATTCAGATCTTTCCTGTATAGTTCTTCTGTGTATTCTTGCCACCTCTTCTTAATCTCATCTGCTTCTGTTAGGTCCCTGCCTTCTTTGTCCTTTTATCATGCCCGTCTTTGCACAAAACGTTCCCTTGAGATCTCCAATTTTCTTGAAGAGATCTCTAGTCTTTCCCATTCTGTTGTTTTCCTCGATTTCTTTGCATTGTTCATTTAAGAAGGCCTTCTTGTCTCTCCTTGCTATTCTCTGGAACTCTGCATTCAGTTGGGTATATCTTCCCCTTTCTCCCTTGCTTTTCGCTTCCCTTCTTTCGTGAGCTACTTGTAAAGCCTCATCAGACAGCCACTTTGCTTTCTTGCATTTCTTTTTCTTTGGGATGGATTTCGTTGTTGCCTCCTGAACAATGTTACGGACCTCCGTCCATAGTTCCTCAGGCACTCTGTCTATCAGGTCTAATCCCTGAAATCTATTCCTCACCTCCACTGTATATTCATCAGGGATATGATTTAGGTCATACCTGAACGGTTTAGTGGTTTTCCCGACGTTCTTCAATTTAAGCTGAAATTTAGCAAGAAGCAGCTCATGATCTGAGCCACAGTCAGCTCCAGGTCTTGTTTTTACTGACTGTATGGAGCTTCTCCATCTTTGGCTGCAAAGGACATAATCAATCTGATTTCGATATTGACCATCTGGTGACGTCCATGTGTAGAGTCGCCTCTTGTGCTGTTGGAAAAGAGTGTTTGCTATGATCAGCATGTTCTCTTGGCAAAACTCTATTAGCTTTTGTCCTGCTTCATTTTGTACACCAAGGCCATGCCTGCCTGTTATCCCGGTGATTTCTTGACTTCCTACTTTAGTATTCCAATCCCCTATGATGAAGAGGACATCTTTTTTTGGTGTTAGTTCTAGAAGGTGTTGTAGGTCTTCATAGAACCGATCAACCTCAGCTTCTTCGGCCTCAGTGGTTGGGGCATAGACTTGAATTACTGTGATGTTGAATGGTTTGCCTTGGATTCGTACTGAGATCATTCTATCATTTTTAAGATTGTACCCCAGTACTGCTTTTCCCACCCTTTTGTTGACTATGAGTGCTACTCCATTTCTTCTAAGGGATTCTTGCCCACAATAGTAGATAAGATGGTCACCTGAATTAAATTCGCCTATGCCTGTCCATTTTGGTTCGCTGATTCCCAAGATGTCGATGTTCAATCTTGCCATCTCATGTTTGACCACCTCCAGCTTACCTTGATTCATTGATCTGACATTCCAGGTTCCTAAACAATATTGGTCTTTACAGCATCGGATTTTCTTTTCACCACCAGACACATCCACAGCTGAGTGTCCTTTCGGCTTTGGCCCAGCCGCTTCACTCTTTCTGGCGCTACTTGGAAATACCCTCTGCTCTTCCCCAGTAGCATATTGGACACCTTCCGACCTGAGGGGCTCATCTTCCGGCGTCATCTCTTTTAGCCTTGTGATACGTTCCATGGGGTTTTCTTGGCAAGAATACTGGAGTGGGTTGCCATTTCCTTCTCCAGTGGACCACATTTTGTCAGAACTCTCTGCCATGACCTGTCCGTCTTGGGTGGCCCTGCACGGCATAGCTTATGGCTTCACTGAGTTACGCAAGCCCCTTCGCCACAACAAGGCAGTGATCCATGAAGGGGCCGATCCAGATACCCGAGCATTAATGTGCCAAGCGTTTTCACCATCAATGGGAAGATATCTAAGGGATAATGACACTAACACTAAGGTATTTTTATCTGTAACCATGAAATCTGTATCCTTGGGGGCCAATTTGGGGGCTATTTTGAGTAATAATAGCTGTGCCACTAATTTTGTGCCCCCCCAACACCTGGAAGTCATAGAATCATAGAATAGTAGGGTTGGAAGGGGCCTATAAGACCAACCCCCTGCTCAATGCATTTGCCCACTCCTGCTTTAGATAGAGAATTTTCTGCATCTGTAGCAAGGCATTAGGAAAGTGTTATCTATTAAAAAGCTATAACTTGTATTACATTTATTTTGTTCTTTTTGAGAGAAACAGTTATGACCTCATTGTCAGGGCCAAAGTATATGTGATGTTAAATGCATCTGTGCAGCAGGTTCTTTCTTTTCTATTTTAAAATGCAAATTGCATCAACTGGTTTTTTAATGGTATCAGGGCAGGCATGGAAGGAGACTTTAACCTTTCAACTCCTGATGTTGTCCTAAAGAAAATCCTTCTTCTGAAGTTAGTGTTTCCAGCAGAGGGACATGCACCATTGGTGCCAATGCCTCGAAGGCAGTGGTGAGGCAGTTCTGTCTGTGCCAGCTGTGAGGGAGAGGGGGAGGAGGCAGTGAGCACAGATTCCTGGATCTGCGGTTGGAGTGCTGTGTCCAACCTGGAATCCAGGAATCCGAATTATCCTATGGCCTCCCAGGGATTGCTCCCTAAATTTGATACCTGTCCTGTTGATATTTTAGGAACCCAGAATGCCCTTTTTTTTAATTGCATATCAAATGTTTTGGCAATATAATTTGAAATCTAGAAATATAAACGATACTTCCCCATGGTACAGGGTATGATTTCTAGGTTATAATGATTAATAACTTGTGCTATATCTTCAGCATGACAGACAGAAAACTACCACTAGGCCCTGGGACAATCTGTATGAAGAGATGTCTAATGTAACCATCATCACAGATTTTCTGCTTCTGGGATTTTCTGACCAACGAGAGTTTCAGATTTTACCGTTTGTTGTCTTCTTAGTAATGTACTTGGCTATCCTTGTTGGGAATCTTCTCATCCTAATTCTGGTAGCTCTTAACACCCACCTTCAAACTCCAATGTATTTCTTCCTTATCCACCTGTCGATTGTTGACCTTGGCTTTACCTCTGTCATTATTCCCAAATCAATGGCCAATGCCCTCATGAACACAAGACAGATTTCATATTATGAATGCGTTGCACAAATGTTTTTCTTTGTTTTTTTCCTGTCGTCGGATTTGTTCCTTCTCACCATCATGGCCTATGATAGATATGTTGCCATCTGCCACCCACTGCACTATACATCTATGATGAAGTGGAGAAGCTGTATCCAAATGACAGGTGGAGCCTGGATGGCAGGTTTGCTTAATGCTGTTCTGCACACTGGCACCATTTTCTCACTGCCCTTCTGTTCCAACGTCATCGATCAGTTCTTCTGTGAAATCCCACATCTAATCAAGCTCTCCTGCTCTGATTCATATCTCAATGAAATTTGGACTCTACTCTTTAGTTCAATATTTGGTCTTATCTGCTTTGTACTCATTGTCATGTCCTATGTGCAGATCTTCACCACAGTGTTGAGAATGCCTTCCATGGCAAAACGGCAAAAGGCCTTCTCTACATGCATTCCCCACCTCACCGTTGTCTCCCTATTACTTGGGACTGTTCTCTTTACTTATCTCATGCCATCCTCCATTTCTTCATATAATCTGGACCAGATGCTTGCTGCATTATATTCTGTGTTGCCTCCAGTGATGAACCCAATAATCTACAGCATGCGGAATAAGGATGTCAAAGGTGCCTTGTGGAAGCTGTTTTATGGGAAGCTTCCAACTAAGAATACAATGTTTCATTGAGCTATAAATCTACTGCTTTTTTATGTTTTGTTATGGAACAACTTAATTTAAAAACAATATCAGTACTATCTCTCAGTTTCAGCCTTCTCTCACTAGGGTATCATTTAGAATGCATTGACCTTTTGAATTATTATTAAAGACATGTAAAAAGTGCATGTTAAAAGTATCTCTGCCTTAGTGTGGTTTTTCTATTTAATCACTAATAGTATATTGTGTTGCATAAAATAAAGTAATACTTGTATGTTGGAGAGCCAGTGTAGTGTAGTGGTGAGAGTGACGGACTGGGATCTGGGAGATCCGGGTTCTAGTCCCCACTTGGCCATGGAAGCTCACTGGGTGACTTTGGGCCAGTCACAGACTCTCAGCCCAACCTACCTCACAGGGTTGTTGTTGTGAGGACACAACGGTGAGGAGGAGGATAATGTAAGCCGCCTTGAGTTCCTTGCGAGAGGGAGAAAGGCGGGGTATAAATGCAATAAATAAATAAATAAATAAATCATTTTTCAAAACATTGATGTCAATTTTGACTAAATTGACTAAATATTGAAGCTCTAAATATGACTTCAACTTCCTGTACTTTGGGAAAGATAAAAAAGCAACAGCAAAAAAACATAGAGTTGCTACCCATGTAGCAAAACATTCTGAAATTGCGAGTGGAGACAGGGTAATAAAGAGACAAACACAAGTGCTTGGATTAAAATTGGGCCACATTTTTTGAAATATCTGCAAAGGGGAAACCTAGGATGGGCACTGACTGTACCAGAGGCTAGCTGGCACTTTTATGGATGAAAACTAGGGATGTCAGAGAATTCTGCGACGGATCTCGGTGAGGCCGAATGCCAGTGCATTCGGCCGCCCAAAATCCATTGCGGAATGGCCTGCCACCCCCCGCCATCCCTGGATCCCCCCCAGGACGAGACTTACCTGGGGCGGATGTTCTGGACGGTGGCGGCTCCAGCAGCGGCTTCGGCGGCGGCGGCTGGTCTTCCGACCGGCTGCTGCCACCGCCATTTGCAGTCTGTGTCTTTTTCTCCCCCCCCCCCATAGACGTGATAGGCTACTTAAAGACTTACATAGCCTATCACGTCTGGGTAAACAAACAAACAAAACGCGTATGCAAATGGCGGCGGCTATGGCCGCCGCCATTTGTGTTCCTTATTTTTCGCCGTCTTAGTCTACGTCAGTATTGACGTAGACTAAGACGAAGAAAAGAAAGGGGAACGCAAATAGCGCCCACTACGCTACTTGCGTTCCCCTTTCTTTCTTTGTCTTAGTTTACGTAAATATTGACGTAGACTAAGACGGCGAAAAATAAGGAACACAAATGTCAGCGGCCGTAGCCGCCGCCATTTGCATACGCTTTTTTTTTTAACCCAGAGCCCTTCGTGGCCGGAAATCCGGCTGTGGACTGCCCTGGCCTGGGCCTGGCCGGCTGCTCCGCGGAGCCACCGTGGAGCACAGCTGGCCGTCGAGGATTCCGGGGGGGAGGACCAGATCGCCTCCCCCCCCTGTTGAGGATTCTGGAGGGAGGGACAGAACGCCTCCCTCCCCACCATGAACAGAATCCGCGAAAAGGTCACTTTCGTACATTCCTAGCGAAAACATACCCAGTCTGAGGGGTGGCATTACAGCATCACCGCCCCTCCAGACTGCCCCTTATGGGGGAGATAGACCTTCCCCTGTCAACCCCTCCTGAGCTGCCAAGCTCCTGGGTGAGTGAGGTGAGTTGGTCTCCCAGGCAACACTTATCTCCTCGCAGAACTGCAAAACCCATTCGGGACGCCTCAGGCATCACCTGTCACCATAAGGTGCCTCTGAATGCTCACCATCCCTAAGCTCATTCTCCTTTGCTCATCCTAGCCACCACTGGGAGTGACAAGCCTATTGCTTGTCACACCCCCCCACCTGCACTGAAGAACTTCCCGTAGGCCCCTTTGCAGATCCGACAAAAACATGTCGTTCCCAGCATCAGACAGGTGCATACCATCCTGTCTGTAAAGCTCCCTCCTTGTCCAGATGGTTTCCTGGTGAGTGATGATCCCATCACCGTGCTTGTATAGCCCCAAGGCTATTTCCTTTTTTGCTAATACTTCTTATTCTAATTTTATCTTTATAAATGAACCAAAGAACACCAACAACATAATCATCTTCTACAGTTTCAAACATTACAGTATTCTTAAGAGGACCCCTCAATAATGAAATAAGGAAAAAAAAAAAGAGAGGAAGAAAGGAGATAATATAAAAAGGAGAGAGAAGAGCAAAGGGGAAGGAAACAAAAAAGAAAAGAAAAGAAAAGAAAAAACTCAAAAAGAGGAAAACAAAGCAAAATATAAACAGAAGTTTACGTAACAAACTTAAATTTAACTACATTACACATAAAATTCAAATATCACTCTACTTAAAGATTATACCAGGCTTACAGGTCAATACAGCATAAATCATCAATTTCAATATTGTGTCTTCACCCCAAGGCTATTTCCCAGTTCACTTTCTGATGGGCCCTTTCCACTGCCTTCTGGGTCAGAACAATCTGCACTTTATTCTTGTGAACATACAAGACCAAATTATAGTTATCCCCGGCTCACGGTGCTGGATAACTCAGAATTGGCCAAGGCCTGCAGGATGAGGTCCTTGCCTTCACACAACCAGGTCATTCCCCCCTGGATGCAGGACCAACACCTGCGGGGGGATGTGCATCTCACGTTGATGGAACAGAGTGGGGAGAGCGCTCCCACCGCATCCCACGTCAGCCAAGCCCCCGAACATGGGCACACTGGGACAGTCCGAGCTGGGATCCACAGCTTGACCTAAGGCCTCTGACCATCCCAGAATACCATGCTGTGACCACATGAGCACATGCATGGGTTCACATCCGTTCCATCGATCTAAAGGAGATAAAGGAAAACAGTAAGTGACAGGAAAGGAGAGGCTATTCCCTGGCATCAAGGAAAAGCCCACACGTAAGTCCTGAAGGCCTTGGAGTGCCACCTATCCATCGCCTTCACTTGATCCTGTGCCAAAACCTGAAGATGCAGCTGTAGGAGCAGCCCCAATGCTAAAAGAGTGTGCCCAAATCAGATTTCCTAGACTGCGAGTACTCAAGGCCAGCTTAGTAACAGTTGTGCAGATTAATGGCCCTAATCTCCAGAGTGATGAAGGATATCTGGGAAAGGGGGATACCAGGAATCCGCAGTTGGAGGTGACATCCTGGCCCCGCCCCGGATGGCATGACATGCACAGAAGCCTGTATCATAGTGGCCACTGGGAGTGACAAGCCTAATGTCTAGTCGTACTCCCCCCTCGTGTGCTAAAGGACTCCTTGCCGGCCCTTTAGCCAATCCAACAAAACGTTACCATTGCCAAATTGGGCCGATCCTGTCTCTAAGGCTCCACCTACATCCTATTAATTTCAGATGAGAGATGATCCTATTGCTATTCTGATATAGCTGGATGCCATCTCCTGGTTCACTTTCTGATGGGCCCCCTCCATGGTCCTCAAATTCCACACAACCTGCAATTAATCTGAGGAAGCAAGCAGGACTGATGATAGTATCGCTGGCCAACTATGCCGCATGACCTGGGAAAGGTCCTTGCCTTTCCCACCAACAGATTGTTCCCTCCTAGATGCTGCCCCCAAAACCGCAGGGGACACGCACCAACCCACAGTGGAATAGGAGTGAGAAGAAGGCGCTCATACTACATGCTGCGCCTGTCAAACCACTAACGCATACACACTGGAACAGTCTGCTCTGGGAGCTGCAGCCTGACCTAAGCACTAAGACCAGCTCACAACACCCTGCTGTGTCCAGACGTGAGCACGCGCAAGCATGGGTTCATGTCCATTCCATTGATCTAAAGGAAAATCACAGTAAGGACAAGAAAAGAGATGCTGATCAGTGAAGTCCCACAGTCTCGGAATGGACACGAGACCGTAACTGCAAACTACTGGGAAAAATACAACGCTGCAGCCGAATGTGAGAGCAAGCCCAGGGCTCCCTCACACCCCCGGTTTGGAAGGCCCTTGTCCTGTGAGCCATGAAGTGCAGCATGGCTTATCCTATCAAAGCACACAAGGCTCAAAGAGAGCCCCTTAGCATGGTCTCTGGAAGTGCTGGCATCTGGGTATTAGACAAAATGTTGGCACTGGTGTTTGACCAGTCGTTTATATGCCCTATGAGAAAACAGGTAATACGCAGGAGGCGGTGCAAATTCAATACTAGTACCCGATCCATAACGAGTGGATTGCGGGAGGACTGTGTTTTAATGACATGACTGGAGGCCTGCCCTTCACCCACAAGGAATTGAAGAATGGACATAAAGCCATGAATCGGCCCACAAAGGCGATGCCATGTATAAGAGAAGTTCGAATAACGGTATCTCAAGAGATCAGAGGGCCAATTCGGGATGTACGAAAGTCACTTACCTTTTCGAAGGGTGACATTTGCAGTGGGGGGAGGCGCTCCGTCCCTTCCCCTGAAATTCTCCCTGGCTGGCTCCGCTCCGCAGCGACGCCATGGAGCCACCGGCCAGGGCTGCCCACAGCTGGACATCCGGCCACTGGGCAGCCTGCACAGGGACGCAAATGGTGGCCGCCGTAGCTGCCGCCATTTGCGTCCCTGTATTTTGCTGTGATAGGCTACGTAAATATTTACGTAGCCTATCATGGCAAAAAAAAAAAAAAAAGGGAACGCCGCTGCCATTTGCTTTCCCTTTTTTTTTTTTTTTGCCATGATAGGCTACGTAAATACTTATGTAGCCTATCACGGCCTCCACAGGGATTCAAATGGTGTCCCTGCTTTAGCCGTGATAGGCTACGTAAGTATTTATGTAGCCTATCATGGCTATAATGAAGAAGCAAATGGCGGCCATTTGCAAAGCAGCGCAAATGGCAGCAGGTAAGTGCTCCGTTTCACGCGCCTTTTGCGGGGTGGGGGGCTTCGTTCCGCCATGGATTTCGGGGGGCTGAATGCACTGGCATTCGGCCTCACCGAGATCCATGGCGGAATTCTCTGACATCCCTAGGGCCAATACAC
Organism: Heloderma suspectum; assembly: GCF_057233095.1. Classification (NCBI taxonomy): domain Eukaryota; kingdom Metazoa; phylum Chordata; class Lepidosauria; order Squamata; family Helodermatidae; genus Heloderma; species Heloderma suspectum. The sequence continues at coordinate 85,017,275 of NC_139463.1, read as the reverse complement.
ACCCAATGATCCTACAAGTTGACCCTAAAACCCAGCCTGCTGGAGGTGTCATAGTACGTCTGCAGCTCTACCTTGAAGATATACTCGTGTTCCCAAAAACTCAACACTGGTAATCTCCAGAAAATTAAAACTCCACTGAAATGCAATTCCCAAGGGGGTGGGAGGGCTAACTCAATGTTGAGGGAGCCTAACCCCATTTGTGTTATAACACAGCCTCCACCAAAGGCTGGCATGGGACAGAAGCTATGCCAGAGAAAAGGACTCTGCCATAGCTTAAAGGGCATGAAATGTGACATCACGAGAGTACCTGTGTAGGTCAACCTGCATCGCCCCCCCCCCCTCCCGGCATCCTGTAGGCACTATCGCTCTGAAGGTGCTCACAGAGTAAGAACAAACAAGGCCGCATACAGACTTAACAACCTGCATACTGTATCCTTAAATATAAATGTAACCAAATATACCTACTGTAGATAAATCTCTGATTCAGAAAAAGGGGGGCCTGACACTAGCCCTGGAATGAAAACCAGAACCTTTCTAAGATGAAAATTACAAAGCACAGTGTATCCGTTTGCCACGGAACTACTGCAAAGCCATATGAGGGGCTTGGTCCCAACTGGGGAGGGCCCCTTTGGATAGGGGCTATTATTCCATGCCAGCCTTCCTGTCCCCATGTCAGCACTAAGGCCTTGTTCCATTACTTCCCATTTACCGGATGGGGGAAGAAGAGATCTACCCCCTCCCCGCTCTGAAACTTCTTTGCTTGCTGGCAGTAGACAGCAATGGAATTCTATCTTTACAGACCATAACAATCGGACCTCCCTCCTTAAGGTTGAATGGGATTGTACAACTGGGCAAGGACACATACGCCCCATCTATACCCCTGCCCCATGTAATGTGCTCAGGTAAGCCCAGGTCATGCAAGCACAAGACCCTTCGCACCTAAATCCTGATTTACTAAGGCGAAGGGATACGTAGCTTGGCATGGTTGTGCCACTGCAGACACCACAAGAGAGCAGGTGCAGGGGAGGGGGTTAATCCTGTGACGCTCACACTAAAGTTAACCCGGCACTAGGTGGAATACAACTATAAAAGATTTAATAATACCAAAGTGCCCTGGGTCCGTAATTACTGGCATAGAGGGCTGCAAGCCGGCTCAGATGTCACTAAGCCACGCACTACACCAAATGACACGGGATGGCTTGGTCCTGAACTTTGTTCAGATCTTGAACTTGGAATAGGAGCTGACCCAGAGGATGCTTTGATGGCATCCGGATGTGCTAATGACACCAGATGACTTGATCCTTCGAGAGCTGCAGAAGGAATGGGCCCATAACCTGCAGCGGAACCATGCTGGAGGAAGCTTTGACCGCGACCAAGCGTGCTGCAACAAAAAATAATAAGCTACTCTGGGTCTGTCTCTAAGTTTGTTTTGGGCCCGGAGCCTTCACGGCATATGAAACGGGCAAAGGGAGGTGAGCACAATCCCTTAGTCTTTTCCAACACCATCAATCTAGCCCAGTTTAAAGTAAGTCCGGCTGAGCCTCAACTTCAGAGGAAGAATCATACCTCCCCCAATGCCTCCTGGCAAGCGGTTAGGGTGCGTTGCCCTTCCCCAGCTTTCCCTTTCTTGTGGGGCATCCTATACAAAAATAATTATATGGATACGTATATATATATATATGGGATTCTCAAGTTACCCATACAAATACAGACCAGGCCTGACTCTGCTTTGCTTCAGCAAAGCAAAGCCTCCTGTTCCTCCAGACCATGCCCTTACAGCAAATGTTAAAGCCACTGCCCCGCAAAATGAATGAGGAACAACCCCTGACAACAACCCGGAGGCAGGTTAGGCAGAGGGCCAGGGATTGGCCCCAAGTCACCCAGTGAGCTTCACGGCCAAGTGGGGACTAGAACCCATATCTCCAAGTCCCAGTACAGTACTCTAACCACTGCACCAAGTTGGCTCTCTAAACTGCCCAGGAGGTGTGACAACAAAAGAACCCCCAACCCCGCAGGGCTACTGCTTTGCCTAAACAGGCGCCGGCAACGTCTCCACCAGGGTGTCAGGCAAAATTCTCTCCACACCCACCTGAGGAAGCTGGGGAATGAGCCTCGGCCCTTCTGCAAACAAAACAGGGGCTCTTTGAGGTACTCAAAGGCCCCAGTCTGGAACTTTAGCAAGGGACCCCCTCTTTCGAAAAGATACCATTTAAATGCTACTTGTTGTCAAGCTCAGACTGTGGGAAATGTGCCTTTAAAAGCTGCATAGAAAATTTCAAAGATTTTATAGAATCAAGGGCTGGAAGGGGCCTACAAGACCATTGAGTCCAACCCCCTGCTCAGTGCAGGAAGCCTGATTCCCAGGAGGTCTCCAATCCCAAAACTAACCAGGGCTGACCCTGCTTAGCGTCCAAGATCAGCCAAGATCAGGCACATCCAGCCCTTTGCTGGATGAGAAGAAAGGCGTGTCTCAAGCCCCAGAAGCAGACAGTCCACCCTCCACCCCTCCTGGGGAAGAGTCACCAGCGGTGAGACACCACCCGGAGGGAGCCCCAACCGGGATCACTCCCTCCCATGTCTCCCTGGGGCCCGTGCAGCCCAAACCTTGGGACAAATGGCTCCAGAAGACCTGTTGTCCTTGCCGGGGGCGAGACCACGTCCTTGGCAACTCCCCAAAGAGAGCCAAAACTGGAGCTGCCATTCAGGCGGTGGGCGAAAGGAGCAGTCGCTCCTGACGAGGGAGCCGCCACTGGCTCCCATTCACTGCTGCCGCCACGGCAGAAACACAGGCCGATCCCGGCCTTAGGAAGAACAAGGTCGCCTCTGCTGACAGCGGCCCAATTGACCGCCAGTGGCGCGCAAAGAAGCTGCCGCTTCTGTCAGAAAGAGTGGCCCCCAGCTGGCTCCGAAAGCCACCACCACCAATTGCTGCATGCTGCCACGATGGCAGCAGGAACCCCAGCCGATCCCGGCTGAAGAGGAGACGTGCCGCTGATCGCTGCGCCGATGCTGCCAATCAGGCCGGCGCCACCGCTGCCCCTCCTCGCTGAGGCCGCGGCATGCGTGCTGAACCCCTGGCAGCCGTGTGGGTGACAGGCTGTTGGGAGGGGCGTGGAGCATGAAGAGCCTCTCTGGCCTCTCCCTTCCCCATTGGAGCCACGGGGTTCTGCCAATGGTGGCCTGCCCCGTCTACTCACCCCGCCTGCCCGCAGTGCCCCCCCCATGGCCAGGCAAGCCAGACGTGGGGGTTGGGCATTTCCCAGGCAGGGGGATCTCCACGGCAATGGGTTTAGTTCACTCTCCACTTTGTTGTGCTTTTTACTGGAGCCAATCTGCTCCATCTGGGAAAACGTGGGGCTTGAAAAAAACCCAGATTATGCCAAAGCTGGCCTGGGGCTCTTGGCAGGTCACTGCGAATTAGTACAAATTGTTTGGGTGACTCCTGGGTGGAGTCTCGTTCATGTCATCATTTAGAGAGCCTGTTCCTTTCCTCCCACTCTCACCTTGTTCCGCCCTTCCTGCTTTCTCTGGCCAGTGTGTGTGTTAGCGCCCCCACCCTCCCCATTCTATGTCCGACCCTCCCCACCCAAATTTTAAAACTTATTTTCCATCTAAACCCCAAATAGCACAATAGCAACAGGACTAAATGTGCAGACACATTGATTTCATTTTTCTTGGGGTGCTGGAACCATCAGGTGGAGTAGTTCTTTCCTGGGGAACTTTGCCCTCTTGTTTCCCCAAAGGAAATTTTTCCTGTTCCCATTGAGAAAATCACCAGGAGCGCAGCAGTGACCCCTCACATTACTGCTGTAGTGGGGACAGTCAATCACTTTAGGTAGCCTGCTTTCAATCTTTAATATATCCCCCCTTCTGTGCATGCTTACTCAGAAGTAAGAAACAAATCTCACTCCCCTGCAATGAAAGGGTTAAAGGCTAACTGTAGTTAGGGATGTACGAAAGTTCTGCCATGGATCTCGGGGAGGCTGAATGCCAGCGCATTCGGCCCCCCGAAATCGGTGGCGGAATGGCCCGCCCCCCTGGGACGGGACTTACCTGGGGCAGATCTTCCTGGCGGTGGTGGCGGCTCCGGCGGCAGTTCGGCGGCGGTTGCGGCGGCCGGTCTTCCGACCGGCTGCCACCGCCACCATTTCCAAGTTTAAAATAACAACAACAACAACAAAACGTGATAGGCTATGTAAAGATGTACGTAGCCTATCACGGCTAAATTTTAAAAAAACACCGTGATAGGCTACGTAAATGTTTACGTAGCCTATCACGGCTGATTAAAAAAAACAAACAAACCCACACGTATGCAAATGGCGGCGCCCATGGGCGCCGCCATTTGCGTTCCTTCTTTTGGCACGTCTTAGTCTACGTAAACATTTACGTAGACTAAGACAGCGAAAATAAGGGGAATGCAAATAGCGTAGATGCTACACTATTTGCGTTCCCCTTATTTTCGCCGTCTTAGTCTACGTAAATGTTTACGTAGACTAAGACGTGCCAAAATAAGGAACGCAAATGGCGGCGGCCATGGGCGCTGCCATTTGCGTACGCACGTGTGTTTTTTTTTTAAATCAGCCGTGATAGGCTACGTAAACATTTATGTAGCCTATCATGGCTGACTGCAGGGACGCAAACGGTGGCTACAGCCTCCGCCATTTGCGTCCCTGCTAGCCAGCGGCTGGATGTCTGGCTGCTGGCAGAGCTGGCTGGCGGCTCCACAGAATCGCTGAGGAGCACAGCCGGCTGGCCAGGATTCCGGGGGGGAAGGAACGGAGCGCCTCCCCCCTGGCGAGGATTCTGGGGGGAGGGACGGAACGCCTCCCCCCGCACCATCAGCATAATCCCCGAAAGGTAAGTGATTTTCCTACATCCCTAACTGCAGTAACTCTCCCTTAAGTGCTCTTTCGCTTCTCTGATGCTCTCTTAAATCTTAAATGTAAATGCAGAGGTTTGGTACACACTGCAACAGAAGTGCAGACAAGCTGAAATAAGGAAAAGAATCAGATGAAAAGTAGTCCCGGAAAAACCATTTTTTTCCGTGAAAATCTCCAGGATGGCTGCAGGATGGACATCATGTGCCCCAAATGACCTCCAACCACAGCCAACTCACAGCAAATTCCCCATGGAGACACTCCGCAGGTGTCACAAACATGGGGAACTACTTTCTAGCCACCCTGCTGAGTAGCAACCATGAAAGCCCAGGTTTTAAAATGCAAACACTGCAGTGCTACAACTGTGAAGAGATCTACAGTAGGTTGCATTGGATTATGACCTCATTGGTTACTTATGAACTCATTGGCTTCTTTGGGCCTCTGCTGAAGTACAATGATGCACTGCTTGCAGCTTAAGTAGGAGTTCCCAAACCTATGGCTACCACCACCATCTCCTGCTTTTGATTTTGACAAACGCATCGGGTTTTCTAGTTCTGGCAAAAGGTACTGGATTAGATTGACCATTGGTCTCATCTAACAAATCACATTAGGATCACAATGCTTTCAGGTAATTAATACTGTCAAGAAAATTAAGTGTTTCCTGAGAATATGTAAGTTGGCCATCCTGGGCATTCTTTAAGCTTCTGAGTAGGCCAAGGTCTAGTTTTTCATCTACCCTGCTGCCATATTATGCCATATTATAGTATTCTGAAAAGAATTATTTTTAGAAAATATACTATTTTAATATTTATTACATTCATTTATTTTTTATATAACTTTTGATGCCCCTGTTGCCCATGAAGCAAATACCCCTTCCACTCCACATAATTATATTGCTCCTAAAATTGGCTCCATGAAGTTCACTGTGGAACATACATACTTAGATAAGTAGAATGCAATAAACAGAGTCTGTAAAAAAATTTTTTTAAAGCTCTGAAAAAGTCATGTTAAGCATGACAGTTTTGCCTCTGGGGCTTCAAGGCAGAGCTGTCTAGAACTTTCAGGGAGTTAATCCCTAGAAACCATTATGCTAGATATGCCTTTGCTCACATCCTCCCCATGCCCTAGTATTTTTAGTGCTGCTTGGAATCAGCAAGGTATACCACTTATGCCGGCAGTGTGACAGGTTTGCCTAATTCCATTCTCAAAGAAAGGAATCTAAAAACAAGTCAATGAAGTAAACATAGACATTCTGCTTGTTATTCTGAGTGAAGGATGAATGGGTGGATAAATCAACCACCTGAGAACACGTCATATGCCAGACTAGGATTTGGAGGAAAATTTCCAAATTCAGCTGGAAACTATCTGTGGAAAAAGACAGTAAGATTTTTTTAAACTATTATGAAATATGTGTCTCTCTTAACCCCTTTCCTCTGTCTCAGTATTGCTTCTTTGCCAATTCTTAACTTCTCTCCATCTCTGCTTTTATTTTATTTTCCCTAACTCACTTTCTGATGAAGTATAATCTCTTTATCATTCTTCTTTCTCTATAACGCACTGATGTATTCTTCTGGCATACATACATTTATTCAACACCACATTTTCATTCCGTTAGAGCACAGTCTGATGCATATTTAGGCAGAACAAAAGTCCTACAACTCCCAGCATTGCCAATCAAAAACTGGGTAAGATTTTCTGATTCAGATTTTAGTGCTGCTTCGGACATTACCCCTATATTATCTGTTTAAGACATAAATAGATATAGATATAGATACACACACACACATGCGCGCGCGCAGCGGGCAATATGGCTGGAATAGTTGATTTACAACTCAATGCTATGCATATCTACTCAGAAGTAAGTCCCATTAAGTTCAATGGAGCTTACTTTAACATAAGTATGCATAGGATTGCAACCTAAAACAGAGACCTGGCAATGCTCACAAGTTCCTCTGTCATTTCTTTAAATATGATCCAGGATTGGTTGTACCGCTCTTCTGAAGACTATCAGGTTGAATCCGGACTTAGTCATGCTTAGAATAGATCATTTGAAATCAATGAGATTCAAGTTAGTCATGATTCACTTGTCCCATTGATTTCAGTGGGTAAGTATGACTAAGTCTGGATTCAGCTCATTGTCTTTTGACATTTCAATTTTCCATGTTCTTATTAAAGGCATATTAAACACATGATATGGGATTTTTTTTTTAAAGGGCTGGAATTCTGTAACAACTATTCATAACTATCCTTCTTCCCCCAGAAGACACAATGTTAGTGAAAGGTTTTCTAATATGAATATGGCAATTTCATGGATGGTTGTACTTGGGCGCATGGGTATTGTAAACACATGCAATAGGAGAACAGCTTAGATAAGTAGAGCATTTTATGTAGCAAAGCATAGGAAACCTTGATCTGCTAAGAACACCTAAGTTGGAATTTGGTCAGAGAGGCTCAGGGATTCGGCATTCCCCTTCTTTCCAAGCAACAGAACTTCCCCAGACTTGCCTAGGCCCTACAGTTCCACAGAAGCCTTAACGCCCCCCACCCCTGATTTTATTGGTTGATATTAAGAATAGATATTCCCTGTTCTCAGTGTGCTGGATCTGGGGAAGCTTGCTTGGACAGAGAAGCTTCCTTCAATAGAGCAAGCTTCTCTGAATCCCACCCAGGGTCTTTTATGTCTTATCTCAGAATTTGGATTGTGCCGCATTGTTATTTCCTGCCATGACCTCTTATTATGGTGGTTTCCTTTGCATTCTGTCATAAATTCAAAATAAAACACTTCCATCTTCTGGAGGTGTTTCCTTAGCTTTGTCTGGGCTGTGACTAGTGTCCAGAACGTTGACAAAAATCGGTTTAAACTGATTGCACTTTATGCACATGTGCAGAATCTTTTTTGTTTTCTGACTTGCAGAAAAACTTCCAAGAAAAAAGGTTGTTTGATTCATAATAAAAGGGGCAACAACTCCCAACATGGCCCAGGCAGCATGTCTGGCTGGGGCATGTTGAGAGCTGTAGGCCTTTCTTCAGTCTAAGCATGCATAGGATTGCACCCTTATTCACTCCTTCAGCTTCTGTCAGGCTGGAAACACATCACAAATCTCATGTTGGGAGCTGTAGGCCTTTCTTCAGTCTAAGCATGCATAGGATTGCACCCTTAGTCACTCCTTCAGCTTCTGTCAGGCTGGAAAGTTGGTAATTTGATGGACTGTCTCTTGGATTTAAAAGGTGGCCTCCTTTCAGGAACAGACACCACTTCTGTAAATAGTAACTGCTTCTCTATATGTGTCACATTTTTTTACTCTCACACTTCTGTTGTCTCAGGTTATTCCTGACTTCTTTCACTGCTTGCTTTCTCCTTTGCCTCATGAAGAATTCCCTTAGCTTTCCTCTCTGTCAGCCATGACTCCCTCACTCCAGCTCTTGCTTCTTCCCCCCTCCCTCCACATCAACTACCAACCTTCTTTTTCCATTGCCTGGGCAACCTACTCCCTTCCCTTGCCCCCTGCTGTATCTATCTGATCATTTCAGCTCCTTCTACAATATTCTTACACACCAGCAAGGAATGCATTATGGTCTTTCTTCTTCCTCCAACAGTCAAAATATCAATGAAGCTATGCCTAATGTAACTATCATAACAGATTTCCTGCTTCTGGGGTTTTCAGAGCAACAAGAACTTCAGATTTTGCACATCGTGGTTTTCACAGCAATGTATCTGGCTATCCTTATGGGAAATATCCTCATCATCACTCTGGTAGCTCTTAACACCCACCTTCAGACCCCAATGTATTTCTTCCTTGTCAACTTATCAATTGGTGACCTTGGCTCCACCTCTGTCACCATTCCCAGATCAATAGCCAATGCCCTCACGAACACGACACGGATTTCGTATTCTGAATGTGTTGCGCAAATGCTTTTCTTCCTCTTCTTCATGTCATCAGACATTTTCCTTCTCACTGCCATGGCTTATGACAGATATGTTGCCATCTGCCACCCACTGCACTACACGTCTATGATGAAGTGGGGAAGCTGTATCCAGATGGCAGGTGGGGCATGGATGGCAGGGTTGCTCAATGCTGCTCTGCACACTGGTACCATTTTTTCACTGCCCTTCTGCTCCAACATCATCCATCAGTTCTTCTGTGAAATCCCACACCTAATCAAGATCTCCTGCTCTGATCCATACTTCAGTGAAATCTGGGTTCTCCTCTTCAGCATAATATTAGGTCTTACCTGCTTTGTGTTAATTGTCATGTCCTATGTGCAGATATTTACTACAGTGTTTAGAATGCCCTCCATGGCTAACAGGCAAAAGGCTTTCTCTACTTGCATTCCCCATCTCATTGTTGTCTCCCTATTACTTGGTACTGGCATCTTTTCTTATGTGATACCAACCTCCAGCTCTTCATATAATTTGGATGAAGTACTTGCTGTGATATACTCTGTGTTGCCTCCAATGATGAACCCAATAATCTACAGCATGAGGAATAAGGATATCAAAGCTGCCTTATGGAAGTTGCTTTACTGGAAGCATCCAACCAAGAATACAACCTATAGCAAACATAGAACAAAACCCGTTGGATTAAGACAAAAGTTAAGGAAGTTAAAATTTCCACTCATGCACCTAAAAGCAATGAAATTGAAAGTTAAGGCAAACGATCCTTAATTTCTGTGCTTCGTAAGCAGTGATGACTTTCCCTGGTCTTGTATATTATGCTCACTTACAAATTTTTCTCTGTGAAGAAACTGAATTGTGAAATAAAAGTTTCATATATTTATATGTATTGTTTTGAAACAAGGACTGACATTTGAAAGGTTTATTCATAAAATGCTATTTTGGTCTTTTTCTTTCAGCTAGGGCCAGAATATGGCGTTTAAATGTTATGCTGGTTGTTACCACTAAGAGGGTGATGATGTGAAGTTAGATTCCTGGTTTTAATATGGGAAGGTACAATCCAAACTGGTATAATCTGATTGCAGATTGCTTGAACATTCTAAAGGTGATCATTGGACCTGGTTTTGTTTTGTTTAAACATTGTGATTGAATGTTGGCTATGATGAAGCTGATTGGCTTGAGGTTTCTGAATGGAAAGTATATAAGGAGCCCTTGAGAGTCAGAGAGGTAGAGTGTCAATGAGAGATGCTGAGGAAGAAGTCAGCCAGGAAGAAAAGCATCAAGACAGCAGTGATGGTGGGGTGGGACAGGGCAGGGCGGGGTGGGGTGGGGTGGGGTAGGCAACTTGGCAGCTTGTAGTTGAAAACTGAAAGCACTCAAGACAGGAGTGGAAGAAGGTCAGTGAGTGATGAGAGGAAGACTCCTGAGGCAGCCTTTGGGGAATAACTGAGGCCTGAGTGTCAGCTGATGGCAGTGGTCTGAAGACAGAGCAACTGCTGGACCAAACTGAAGACTTCTGGGGGACAGCCTGAAAGGCTTCTGTCTGTAACCAGACCCCACCAGAAAGAAGACTACCTATCAAGCCCTCAGTGCCAGGCCTGTGAGTTAAGTGGTGCAGAGCTTGATAGGGGAATCTGCATATGGTTTGTTAGGAGAAGGAACCAAAACTTCCATAGCCGTGTTCTTATGGTAATAACATCAGTAGCATTTAAAATACAACTTTTAAAGTAATAGTAACAATACGTTAGAACATTATATTGTTTTATTCTTCTTAATAAAAATGGCTATACCTTTGTTTAACACAACATTGTTTTGTCCTGCACCTATCTTTACCTTAGGCATAAAAAAGGGTTTAATAAATAAGTGAGTGAAAATTCTATGGTGTAATGGAATTAGTTGGGAGTAGCAGTATTGGGGATCTCTCTCTCTGGTTTCTTGATACATTTTGGAGGTAGTGAGGGAAAATGTATATATAATGTGCCCCCTTGCTGCCGTTGTCTCCGTATACTCAAACATTGCCTTAGTCTTTCAGCTTGACACTGGGCTGAGGGGAATGAGTCCAAATTTTATTTAACAGGATGAGCAGCTTCCCCCATTACTTGCTACATACAGAGCTGGATCCTAGGTCTCCCTTCCTTGGATGGAAGGGCTCTTCTCATGGAAGCTGCCTCTGCCTGATTTGGGAATCTCACTTCCCCCGGACCACAGCTCACCCCATTCAGCAGGGTCCCCCAACCCTATCTGTAGAATTTTCAGGGGCCTGGGGGGCTGCTGTAGGAAGAATGGGGTAGGGACATCCCCTTCCACCAGCCCAGTTGCACCTGTCCAAATCTGGATGCAACCCTGATTCATTCTGACACATCCATAGAAGGCACACTGCTTCCTGAGCACAAGATAAATGGTCATGAATGTCCTGGCAGAAATTCCACAGTATAGCAGGTTTCCTATCACTTGCTGCAGATGCAGCTGATGAATTTGCTGCCTGACGCATCTCTACAAGGCACAGTGCTCCTCCAAAATGACACCTACAGCAGTTAATGTCCAGGTGTGAATTCAGCAGGTGCATCCTAAAATGGTCATATTACAAGGATACAGGTGAGCAAGTAGTGGAAAAGCAAGAGCTGACTCTTGGCAGCAGCAAGTGACAGCAAGGAGGCATAGCAAGACAATCTGAATGGATGAGCTGGGGATTTTTCACCCACCTGTTCTCCTGACAGCCACACTATTAGGAGATTGTCAGCTATGGGATGTCCTTATTCATTTATTCCTATATTGGCTATTACTGATATCAGGGCCAGAAGCGTAACACTGTACTGCACAAAAACAAAGCCCTGGGCCGGACACAAGCCTCCAGAGTTATGCATGTGATCATCTTCTGCTTGCATCAATGAACCATTTGGGGTGGCCTAAAGCTTTGTTATGAATTCATACATATATTGATTTTTATTGCCATTGGGCAGTGCACTTAACAGTGTCTCATGCTGAAACAGAGTATTGGGCAGGACATGATACTATGGGGCTTCATAGGAAACAGTCTCTTTGGGCCATTTGGGGTGGCTGAAAGCAGACTTGGGGGAGAAAAATCCGCAGTTCCTTATTCCTACATTTTCCTCGGGTAACAATGGATTATAATGTGTGTTTTGTGAGAGTGATGCTTTTGACTGGAGACAATGGTTGCACATCTCAAAGGGGACAGTTGTCTTGGAAATACATGCTATTGGGGACCCATCTACATGGGGGAGTTACTCCAGTTCTATTGCGCCTTACAGGCATTTGTGGCACATGATGTTTCCCCCACTCTGCAGCACCTGCAGTTTTTTCTGTCGGAAAAACTGCATTTTTGCAAAGTTGTTTTATCACAGTTTTATCCCATCATGCCAGCTTCAGTGAGGTTTTGGGTCTGTGTGACCTCAACTAGTGATACTGACTTCAGCCGGCTGAGGGGAGCAGTGGTGATAGGAGGAAGGGAAAGTTGCATCATAAGCGTTTTTCTAGAGGGTATGCACCAGCAAACGATCATGCTTTGTTTTTCCTAAACGAGCCTCAATAGCCTGCTAAACATGTTTCCTCTGATGGAATTCCCATTGACCTCCATTGTACTTAAGAGCAAGGAGCAGAGAAAAGGGCTGGGAAGCTAATAGTATTGAAATTCGCTTTTCCAGAGGTACACACCTGTGAATGATCATGTTTTCTTTTCCCTAGTGGAACCCTGCGCCCACTGCCTTTTACGTGCGAGAAGAACTGGGGGGGGGGAGGCTGGGCTGGGCGGCTACTGAATAGCCGCCCAGGTAAGGGCCTCTCTGGAGCCTGGAGCCTATTGTTTTACATCTGCCCTTGAGGAGCACACCTTCGAATAGCTGCTGAGTGCACTGCTTGAGACCTCTGGGAGAAGTTAAATTATAAACAAACAAATGTATGTGATATTCCAAATTCTCCATCCATCCATCCATCCATCCATCCATCTTTCCCTTCCTTCCTTCCTTCCTTCCTTCCTTCCCTTCCCCTCTTGTTGATGCTGCGAGACTCCACCCACATATGCTCTGCAAACAGCCCCCTGCTCTGCCTGCTGCCTGGGGGTTAGGGGCACCGCCGCCGCCATGGAGACAAAGTGTTACCATGGATCCTCCATTGCACTACCCGCTTGGCTCCCATGGCCCTGCTGCTGCTGCTGAGTACACTGCTCAGGGATGCTGGGAGAGAGGAAGGTGCACACAGGGACACACACTCCTCTCCCTTGATCTGGGCATTGACTTCCACTGCACTTAAGCGCAGGGCTGAGAGGGTGGGGTGGAGAGCCTATAGGTTTGGGTTTTTTTAGGAAGCTTGTGGATGCTGAGACTCCACCCACAGTCTGCCATGCAAAAGCAGTTTTACCCCACTTTAATTGACTGCATGCACCATGGGAGGAGCAAATCCGATTTCATGAAAATGGGGTTTTAAACAGAATCATTTTGGAACGCGTCTCCATGTCGATGGGGCCTGGGTAAACCCAAACCTTATTTTAGTGTGCAGGAGGTATACATTCCATTTCCTACTCAGGCTCCTTATGCACCACTGTTTTGGGCTTTCAAGTAAGGAACTGGGAATAAGAAATTTGGACCTAGTAACTAACTTCAACCTTACTTTACTCAAAGAGTCACTCTACATATACAAGTAGATCAAAGTTAGATCAAAGTTATTTTAGATCAAAATTATATACAAGGAGGTCAAATATATTTTACTCAAATATCCACATTTCAAACAATAAAAAAATGATATATGCAATTTCATATGACCCCCCCCCATACCCTTTTTGACCCCAATAAGAGGGTTTTCTGGTGGTCTCAGTGTATTTTAGATACATTGCACAACTCATTTTTTTTCTGTACATTTGGTACAAGGACCATTTGTGTTTCAATTTTGTCTGCATATTCCATTTTTCTACTTTATATGTCCTCAACTAATATTATACTGTATCCATTGGCTTTAGCTGCTTTGTGGTCATTAGTGTGTATTATGTGCAGATTTCAACCACATTGCTGAGGATGCTATTACTGGAAAGTAGGAATGTCAGAGAAATCTGCAACAGATTCAAATGATTCTGGATTTCTATGAATCCGACTTGTGGATTCTGCAGTACTCTGGCTTTTTCTAAGCCATAGGTATTCTGCAGATTTGTCGAACTGGTTTTACTTTGGGAGGGGGGGTTGCACAAATTTGCACTTGTGCTAATGGGCATTACTGCAAGTATGCACTTGCAGTAATGGGCATTAATGCTCATGGGCACTTTCACTAATGGGCATTAATGCTCATGGGCACTTTCACTAATGGGCATTAATACTAATGCACACTTGTGCTAATGCATACTTGGCAAGTGGAACAAAATTCTTGTACATTCCTAAAAAATATTAGGTTCTGTCAGTTATCAGATGATGGAATGAAAGATGCCTGACAATCTGCGAAACACAGACAGATCACATTTAACAAAATCCATATATCCCTACTGGAAAGAAGGCAAAAATCCTTCTGTACATGCCTCCCCCACCTCCTTATTATGAATTGGGCAGGGTTTTTTCTGTATAAGCGTTCTTGCCAATTCAGTGCCAAGATCCAGTCTTGATTCAGGATAGAGACATCTGTGAATTTTGGTTTCTCTCAGTTCACTTTACTTGCATTCTCCACCTCACTGTTGTCTCCCTATTACTCGACACTGTTCTGTTTACTTATCTCATGCCAACCCCAACTCTTCATACAGTCTGGACCAGATGCTTGCTGCAATTTATTTTGTGTTGCCTCCAATGATGAACCCAGTAATCTACAGGATGTAGAATAAGGATGCCAAAGTGCCCTGTGGAAGCTTGCTTCCAACCAAGAATGCAGTGTTGATCTCTATTCCTGCTGCTAACTTGTGTTTTGTTATAGAACAATTTAATTTAAAGATTATATCTCAGTTGCTGCCTTTTTTCAGTAAGAGTGCATTGATTTTCACTGTCATCTTTGAAAACTACACATATAAGGTCTTTGCCTTAGTGTAGTTTTTCTACTTCATCACTAATTGTACATTGAATGGCCTAAAATGAAGTAATGCTTTCATATTGGAGACCATTTTTAACTGTGGTTTTTAACAATTTCATCCATTGTCTCAAGACTATGAATCAATTATTGCTCCTGTAAGAATAATACAACTTTGTATAGGCTTTACTGACACCATGAGCTAAATGATAATATGTTTCCACAGCTACAGCGAGGAGACATCCGGAGTATACAACCACCAATGTCCAACACTATAACAGCCATTACTTCAGACATTTTCTAGTGGTGGTCAGGGAGAAATTAGCTGTCCATTGTTGAGGAGGGCTGCAATGTTATACATACTTAGGTGTAAGTCCCATTGAAGTCAGTTGAGCTTACTTCTGAGTGGACATGCAGCAGTGTATAGGATTACACTGCACATCATCTCATTGTAGGAATTTTAGTTGATTAGTTAATTAATATCTTTATCAATTTGCATATGACACTAGTTCTATAGGAGAGGTGTACTTACTTTGGGTTTGATTCAACCTTAGTTAGTCACATTTAGTTCATACTGAAACCGATGGGGCTAGGAAGGAATCATGTCTGAAAAACTAGTGAGCTTCTGCCAGTCAGTGTTGACAATACTGGGCTAGATAAACCAATGATATGATTCAGTACAAGGCAGCTTCCTATATCCCCCTCTTGTCTCACAAAGAATAAATGTGTCATATAATAGGATGCTTGCCATCTGCAACTTTTTTTTTTAAAAAAAAGTAGTTAGATTAAGAATAACTTAACAAATTAACAGGAAGGTTTATGGCACCTTAAAGACTAACAGATTTATTGTGGCATAAGTTTCAATGGATTAAAATCCATTTCGTCAAATGTGTCTGATGAAGTGGAACCTAGTCCATGAGATGCCATCATACATCCAGACTAACTTACTTAGGTCCAGTTGAAAGCAATGGACTCAAGTCGTGACTTACCCTTTGCCTTTAAAGTTCTACAAGATTCTTTGTTTGTCAGGTTGTTAGCCCTCCTGGTGTGTAGTCATCAAACAAAGACACGATCTCCAAGTCTGTGGGCTTTATTATGTGAAACAGTCTATCAGCAATTTGGATTCTACTTCTTTGACTAAGCTGCCCCAACCCTAACTACCTTACTTAAAGATAGGGATGTCACGGGCGTCTGGTTGTGGCTTGAAGCCTGGCGATTTCTTGCCTGCTCAGCCCCCCAGACATCAGTCCGTGGATCCCTGCACTTGGCTGAATTGGCACCCCCCAAGTCAGGCAAGTGCGGGGATCCCTATGCCCCTGTTGAGCCACAAAATGGTGACTCAGCCTTTTTCATAAAGGGCCATTTTACCCAAATGGCAGCCAAAATGTGGCCCACTTATGCAAGATTACAGGTGTAAGACCATTTGTACTTGTAATTTTGCGTAAATGGGCCACTTTACTCCCACCATTTGCATAAAATGGCCCTTTATGGAAAAGTCTGAGCCACCATTTTGCATAAAATGGCAGCTCAGTGAGGGACTGGAAGGCTGCTCTCCAGGCACCCACAGACTGTGTGGCAAGCAAGGGCAGGAGTCTGGTGAGTGGCATGTGAGGCGGGATGGGTGAGTCCATCCATCCGTACTTAAAGATCTCTTTAATAGATGCACTATGGTAGGATAGAAAGTTGTTGCAAATCTAATGTTACACCTTAGCACAGAACCTGAAAAGCTTTCTCAGTCCCGTTCTCTTTCTCTAAAGGCCTCCTGTGATCGGCCAACCTGGTAGACTGCCTGAATTCCTTCATTTGCTTTGCCCTCTAAGTTCTGCATCTCATCTACCATGATCACCTCCTCCTCTTCCATAAGTTGCTGAGTTCCCACAGAAGGAGAAGGGATGTTTGGGGCTTGCTACTGTAACTGTTTAGCTTGCCCTTGAGAAGATTCTTCACTGTCTTCTTGAGCTCTTGGAGGAATTTCTTCCCCCACCCCCTGGCCCATCTCCTTCTGACTCTGACTCTGATTCCATGGTCTCTGCAAGGAGTCTGGGCCCAATCGTGACATTACAATCCTGCCATTCCAGTCTTACTGTAACAGCCTAACCACAACTGCCCCTCTGGATGTGAAAACATTAATGTTAAAACATTAAAAATCTTGATGCCCAGTTAATTGTGAGAACATTTTTACTTGATAAAAGGGTTTTTAATTCATTCATCTAGCTGATTAATTGACTAAATATTGAAGCCCTAAATTTTGCTTTAACTTTCTGTACTTTGGGCCAGCTAACAATAACAACAACAAATCCTCAACAGAGTTGCTACCCATTTAGCAGAGCATGATGCAGTTCACAGCTGCTACACATATGGGGAGCCTATGTACATTCTGGCCAGCACAGTTAAGAAGCAACCATGAAAGGCGGAAAAGGCCCAGGTTTTACGATACAGACACTGCAATGCTACAACTGAAGAGACCTGTAGTAGATTGTATTGGATTATGATCTCAAGGACTATTTATGACCTCATAAGCTTCTTTGGACCTTGCTGAACTAAAGTGATGCATTGCTTCACCATAAGTAGGAATTCCCAAACCTATGGCTACCACCATCGTATCCTGAATTCACAAAGGCATCAGGTTTCTAGTTTTCGTGAAGGATACTGTATCAGATTACTGTATCATTGGTCTGATTTAGCAAATTATTCCAATCCAATCCACTGTAATATAATCTTTTCTTTTAAGAACAGGGTTTTTGGCCATGTAATATGACATGATAAAACCAGCAGCACCACCAGAACCAGTCACTTGGTGATGCTACAGAAGCTCTACATCAGACGTCTGTACTGGAGGTCTGCATGAAAGGGATTCTGGGTCCAGTAAGAGTGAAAAGACACTTTTACTAAGATTTTCCACTGATTTCTTTTTAAATCAGTTGACCATAGAAGCTGAAGTGTTTCATGAGAATATGTAAATTGGCAATCCCTGGCCTTCTTTAAGTTTCTGAGGCTGCAATCTTATGCACACTTACCTGGGAGTAAATCCATTGAACTCAGTGGACCTAGTCTCTGAGTAGACATGATTAGGATTGTACTTTGAGTTGGCCAAGGTCTAGTTTTTCATCTCCTCTTTTTGAAATAAGCCTTATTATTCTAGACTGAAAAGAAATCTTTAGAAAAAGTAATATCATTTTAACAAATGTTAATATACTACATAACTTTTGATGATCCTATTGCACCTGGGACAACCCTTCCACCCCGACTAGTTATACTGCTCCTAAAATTGACTTCATACAGTACACCATAGAACATACGTATCTACTTAGATAATTAGAATACAGTAAACGGAGTCTTGTAAAATAAAAAAAAATGCTCTAAAAAGGGATGTTAAGAGTGACCAAGTTTGGTCTCTGGGGCTTCATTGTAAAGCTATCTAGAACTTTCAGTGAGTTAATCCCTAGAAACCATTATGTTAGATATGCCTTTGCTCATTTCCTCCCCATGCTCTCGCATTTTTAGTACTGCTTGAAATCAGCAAGATACATAGCTTATACCGGCAGAGTGACAGGTTTGCCTAATTCCAACCTCAAAGGAAGAGGAAGCTAAAAAAATAAGCCAATGACAAGAGGAAGCTAAAAAATAAGCCAATGACATAAACATGGACATTCTGCTAGTTATTCTAACTGATGGATGAATAAATGGGTGGGTGAATCAACCAAGAACACATTTTATGCCAACCTAGGATATGGAGGAATATTTCCAACATCAGCTGGAAAAGACAGTAGGCTTTTAAAATGTTATTATCAAATCTGTACCTTTCTTAACTTTCCCTCTGCCTCAGTTTTTCTTCTTTGCCCGTTCTGAATTTCCTGTCATCTTTTTCTGATTTTATTTCCTAACTCACTTCCTGATCAAGTAGAATCTTCTTAGCATTTTTCTTTCCCTATAATTCACTGCTGTATTCTTCTGAAATATATACATCAATTCCGCATCACACCTCAATTCCTTTATTTGTTGCTGCTAAATCTCAGCAGAGGTATGAAGATCATATTAATAGTGCGGCACACAAACTAGAGCTACGTAGACTTCAGACATTTTACATTTATCAGACTGCTCCCATCATCATACTTGCCATGTTTTAAATCCACTGAAATCAATAACACTTTAGACAGTCACAGCCAAACTGCAGTGTTGATTTCAGTGGGACACGAGTGCAACTAACTTTGGATTCTTACATATCAAACCACACCTACATTAGACACATTGGGATGTAAACTGATGTAGTCTTGTTAATATGCATCAAGCCATTTTTCAGTATACACTATTTACTGATTTAACCGCATTGTAGCTACAGTGTGTGTTTATCAGAAGTAATTATATTAGCATTAAGATCATAAGAGAGGGAGGGAGGCAGAGAGGGAGAGAGAGAGGATATGGACTACTATGCCTGGTCAATCATTCATCTATTTCAACATAATATCTGTCCTCTGCCAACAGCTAACCTGCAGCAAATGGCTGAAGAAGTTGCTGTGGCTCAGTGGCAGAGTACATGCTTTGCATGTAGAAGGTCCCAGGTTCTGTCCCTGGCATTTCCAGGTAGGGCTGGAAAAATCCCTGCCTGAAACCCTGGAGAGCCACTGCCAATCAGTGTAAACAATACTGGGCTAGATTGACCAAGGGTCCAACTCAGTAGAAGGAGACTACCTATGTTCCTAAATGGGAAATGACATACAGTCCATGAAAATGATAGTTATCCCCTCTTATTATAGTCTGGTAGCAAATTACTTATTGGGTCTGTTTGGATGATCAAACAAGCCAATGTGGTCATGGGTTATTTGAGGGTTGTTTCCACCTCATACACCTCATGGGTTCAGACAACATAACAAGCTGCTCCTGGGTGGGTAATTAGGCTAATGGTACCTGTGCCAGCACACACCACCAATTTCAACAAGCCACCATAGCTTATATTTAAATCATGGTGGCTTGTTTTGATTGTGCGAATCAGGTAACTGCCTTTAAACATAAAAATGTCATTCCTAGCTTTCAGGCAACTAGTTGTGGAGAGATCTATTCACACAAAGCAGAGATCTGGGAAGGAGGTTGTTATGAATTTTTGCTGAGTCTTATCAATCTCTATTTCCAGCATTTCGCTGCCAGTCAACTATCTATAGCTGATTAATATACTACAAACTAACATGTATATATAAAACCATATAACTCCTGGTTTTATCATAACAAGAATCAGTAACGGAAAAACTTTGGATCCATTTTTTTTAATTAAAATATGCTTTATATAACATGACATCAAAATAAAACATATTGTATGACATAAAATGTTTCTTGTTATTATAAAGAAGAACATAGCTAAAGATTCCTAGAGCTTAATAGATTCACTGAAAATAATATCGCCTAAACATTTACTTTTCTCAAAGACTTCATGTCAGAAGGAGCAATCCTACAGCCACTACACACTGTCTAGAGGGCCATAGGATTTTTTAGTTTTGGGGAACTGAGGTTGGAGCCAGGGCTTCAAACACAGTTCCCAGAAACCACACTCCCTGCCCCCTTCCCAGCCCCCTCATAGCTGGTGAGGTTCTCTCCACATTGGCTATGTCTCTGTGCTCAGAAATGGAGTGTGGAGACAGAGGAAAGGGTGCGGTCCCAGTGGCAGGCAGGGAGGAGACTGCAGAAGCCTCTTTATGCAGCATCCTATGCACCACATGGCCTCCTTCCCTCCCCCTCCTTGAAGCTGTGGCTACACAGCTGAAATTGACCATCTAGCCAAAAATGCAGGGTGGCTGGAGCACAGAAGCTAGGATCAGGTCTGAGCTACAGCTGCCTTGCATTGGATACTCGGCAGCCTCCCGCTTCCTATCTCAATAGGATTGTGCCCTTAATTATCTAACAGGAGAGGTTTCACCTAAATACCAAGTTTCCTATATAGCTCTGAAAAGACTGCTCAATTGACAGGTACACAGGCCTGGTGAGCTTCTTGATGGTAAGAAGCTACTTTATTCCAAAATCAGAGTATATTTCTTTGTTTTTGTATAAGAAAGATAGAAAAACTAACAACAGACTATTTTAAAAAAATATATTTTGAGCTAAACATTTTGGCTTCCACCCTTATCAGTAGCTGTGCTGTTAAGTGGATATAGGAGCAGCAGTTTGGCATGCCTGGAAATGAAAGTTCCTTAGGAGAAAAAAACAAAGGTATGAGTGGGAAGATGTTTATGTATTATCCTCCAGATTAAGGTCATTTGGACTAAGAGTTCAGTCTGCAGATCCAGACATTTTCCCTTTTGTCAAGCATGTCATTGTCTTTTGTTTGTTCTGTTGGAAGCAACTGTAAATCTAAGACTATGTGTAGGTGAGTTGAAATGTCTTGCAACAGGCTGCTCCAGTTTTTTTTTTGGTAAGGATTGCAGATTTGTGCTTACAGAATCTTGTTCTTAGGTCCATCGTCGTTTTCCCTACATATTACATACGACATCCCTCCCACCTTTTTACATACAATTAAATAAACCACATTAGTGGAAGAGCATGTTACCGATTGTCTAATGAAATACATTGTGCGTGTGTGTGTATAATCTCATAGTCAATATTATTTACAGTCTTATACATTTGGGTTCAGAGTCCTGCCTTCTGAAAAAAATCCTATGAAATTACAACATTTAAAAAAAGCTCAAATTTGTATCTTTGAAACTTAATAGAATTAATTTTGAATAATAACTTTGAGAATACAACTCCTTATTAAACATTTACTGAATCTGTATATACTGTTTTCTAGACAACTATATTTCAAGCTTTTTGATGTCTATACTTCACAGTTGTGCAAAAAGTTTAAACACACTTTCAACCTTGAAAAATAAAATAACAAAACTTTACATTTCAACGTTCTTCAGATGGACCTTGACCCTTGCCACTAAATCTCACAACACTTCAGCCCTCAAATAATTATATGTGTTTTAGAAATTACCCAAACTGCTTTGCCAATTAGTTTTTGATATCAGGTAATCAAAATTCATTGTATACTTGATTGTGTCTTTGTGTGTCTCCTCTTTAATACAATCCCTATTTTTTTTATCTATTTACATTTCTTAATGTATCATTAGGCATTTTCAATTATTTTCTTGGCATTTAATTACAAGATATCTTATATTGCTCTGAGGAAAAATGTGAGTTAAGAATTTCTCAATATCTATTTATTTTATTTATTAGATTTTTATTAGCCACCCATCTGGCCAGCTACCCAGCCACTCTAGGGCGTACAATACAAATAACAAGACAAAATACAACATAATCAACTGAACAAAACAACATTGCTCTAAAAACAACAACAACAACAACCCTAATGCACCCCAAATGCCTGCCTGAACAGCCAGGTTTTCAAAGCCCAGTGGAAGCTCATCAAAGAGGGGGCATGGAGGAGGTTACAAGTAGGGAATTCCACAGAGTGGGGGCCACCACCATTCCCTAGTCCTCACCAGCCTAGCTTTCCTGCCTGATGGGATAGACAAAAGGCCTTCCAAGGCTGATCTCGTTGAGCAACATCTGTGGTGTAACTTTCCTAGCAATTCCAATGACGCAAAATCAGCTATTTTCCTGCACTGCATGACAAGGCGATCTGTGATAAGTGGAAAAAAAGGCTGTAGGATTGCTAGTAAAACCAAGTTGAAGCAAACAATAGTTCCATAAAGTCTTTACTTTCCAGGAGTCATCTGGAGGAGAAGGAGAGTAAAGATGGAGAAATGGAAAGTATTCAGTGGTCCTTCTCCGGGAGCCCCTGCTAAAGGAAGTGAAGTGGTTGGCTACCAGGAAGAGGGCCTTTTCTCCTGTGGCACCCCGGCTGTGGAATGAGCTCCCTGGTGAGGTTCACCTGGCACCTACATTGTATTCCTTCCGGCGCCAGGTGAAGACCTTTTTATTTTCCCAGTATTTTAGCATTTTAGCTTCCTAGTCTTTTAGCTCTGGTGTTTTAAATCTGTATTTTAAGTATCTGCATTGTTGCTAGGTTTTATTCTGCTTGTACTAATATATTGTGATTTTAAGCTTTCATATTTTATATTGTTTTATGATGCACTGGTTTTAATTTCTGTGAATCACCCAGAGAGCGTTGGCTATTGGGCAGTATAGAAATAAATAAATAAATAAATAAAAATAAGTATTTTGAGGAAGGGAAAGGATCAGCATGTTAGAGTAACATGTACACAGAAGGGTGGATGGAATTGCTTGTTTCTACTCTGACAAATATTGGCAGAGAGTGAAATGGATTTATTCCAGTCCACCAGAGTGGATTGTGGAGGTTGGAATGGATGGAAGTTCCTGTGTTGGTCTAGAATGCTGCCTTGCATGCCGCTATCTGCTGGCATGGCTGGCAGGCATTAAAAACACTGCCTGGGCACTGCCACAGAGACTTCAAGTTATTTTTGAAATGGTTCTGGGACCCACTGCAATGTCCAATCCTATTTTCCTTTTAAAAATTGTTCTCACGCAATTAAACATGTCCTTATGGTCCTAGTTTAAATGTTGGCTGGGGTGGAGTGTGTGGGGCATCCCTGTATAGAATATCAATGACCGTGGGCATGTCTACATGAGGCTTTTATTGTGTGCTCGTGATTGGTCACTCATTGTTTTTTGTGGGTCCTTTACACAACGTCATCAGCCTCCAGTGCCCCTCCCATGTTTTCTGACCATTATGGTGGCATTATTCTCAATGGGGAAAATGTGATAAGACATCTTATAGCACTCTGAAGCGTGATACATTTCTGGTGAATTTCCAAAATCCTGCTATATCACAGCTATACCACAGTGCCATCTAATGGCTGTACAATGAAATATATAGAACTTGCCTCGAAAGACCTGGTAAAAAACAAACACACACACAAACAAACAAAATGTGTAAAGGAGGCAATCTTACTCCCACAAGGAATCTGGAAGCAGAAGCCCTGGTAAAGGTGTTGGATTTTAGCCTCATGTGCAGAAGCCCAGTGTCTTCTTGATTTATATAATCTCTAAAGGTAAGTTTGAAAAACAAAACAAAAACACCTTTCCTGTTGTTACCTTTTTTTAGCTGTATCATTTGTAATGGCACATTCAAGATTTTGATAACATAAGCTGAAGCCTGGAAAAATAAATGTTAGTTTTCCCATGATGTGGACTTCAATTTCTGGATTACGATGTTCAGCAACCCAAATTAAATCTGGAGGATAATGGGCAGATACGCTGCCACCAGGCCTTAGGAGATGTGGTTTTATTTCTCAGTCAAAAATATTAGAACAATTTTTGATTCAAATCCTAGTGCCACGTCCAACATGTTCCAGATATGGAGTTGGATCTAGGAGTTGCCTTTTTCAAGAGGAAGGGCTCCACTTGGCAAACATCCCTCTATCTAATTTTGGGGGAGGCCCTTCCCTGCACACCA
Organism: Heloderma suspectum; assembly: GCF_057233095.1. NCBI lineage: Eukaryota > Metazoa > Chordata > Lepidosauria > Squamata > Helodermatidae > Heloderma > Heloderma suspectum. Next base: position 84,993,106 of record NC_139463.1, on the reverse strand, counting down.
TAGCTGTCCCCATTCAGCAGGATCTCCTGACTCTCTGTGTAGCATTTCAAGGGACCTGGAGGGGCTGCAGAGGGACTAAGGGGGTAAGGATGTCCACTTCTGCCAGCCTAGTTGCTCATGCTTAAATCTAGATCCAACCCATTGTCTGTTTAGGATATGTCTAGGGGAGTAGGGGCAATATGGCTGGAACAGCTGAATAACAGCATGATCCTATGCATGTCTTTTTAGAAGTAAATCCCACTGAGCTCCATGGAACTTACTTCCAAGTAAGTGTACATAGGATTGCAGCCTAAGATTCTGAAACAGAGAATTGGCAAGTCTCACAAATTTACTCTGTCATTCCTTTATATATGATCCATGACCTTTTGGAAACTATTGGGTTGGAGCTACACTTAGCCATTCTTATAGTAGACCCATTGAAACCAATAGGACTTGAGTGAGTTATGACTCAAATAAGTCCATTGATTTTAATGGCTCTACTCTAAGCATGGCTAAGTCTGGATCCAACTCATCACCCTTTGACATTCTTATTTTGTTTTCTGAGTTGTACAAGTACTTCTGAGGGAAAATGTTGTTTGATTCATAATAGATCTGAGGATTACAAGTGAGGCAGATTTGTATTCAGAACCAGTTAATTACAAATTTTGGGCAATGCCACTATTTCATGGGATAAACTGATATAATACTGTACTGTACTATATCACATTTTCAAGCTGCCCTTTCTAAATAAAGGAAAGTTGGAACTTGACAGACGGTCTCTTGGGTTACAAAGGTGGCCTCCTAACTAATTAACTATGTTGTTCCTAAAAAATATCAATATGAAACTAAAATAGCTAGAGTAGTTTAAGTCATGTGACAGATCATGTTCTTACAAAAGCAAGGATTATATTATGGTCTTTCTTTTTCCTCAGACAGCCAATATATCAATGACACCATGCCTAATGCAACTATCATAACAGATTTCCAGCTTCTGGGATTTTCAGAACAACAGGAGCTTCAGACTTTCCATGTTGTTGTCTTTGCAGCAATGTACCTGGCTATCATTGTGGGAAATCTTGTCATCATCACTCTGGTAGATCTTAACACCCACCTTCAGACCCCAGTATATTTCTTTCTCATCAACTTATCAGTTGTTGACCTTGGTTCCACCTCTGTCACCATTCCTAGATCAATAGCTAGTGCCCTCATGAACACGACATGGATTTCATATCCTGAATGTGTTACACAAATGTTTTTCTTTGTTTTTTTTCCTCTCATTGGATTTATTCCTTCTCACTGCCATGGCCTATGACAGATATGTTGCCATCTACCACCCACTGCACTATACATTTGTGATGAAGTGGCAAAGCTGCATCCAGGTAGCAGGTGGAGCATGGATGGTAGGTGCACTCAATGCTGCTCTGCACACTGGTACCATTTTCTCACTGTCCTTCTGTTCGAACATCATCCATCAGTTCTTCTGTGAAATCCCACAACTAATCAAGATCTCCTGTTCCGACCCATACTTCAGTGGAATTTTGGCTGTTCTCTTTAGTGTAATATTAGCTCTTGCCTGCTTTGTGTTCATTGTCATGTCTTATGCTCAGATCTTTACCACAGTGTTGAGAATGCCCTCTGTGGCATAACGGCAAAAGGCCTTCTCTACTTGTATTCCCCACCTCATTGTTGTCTCCCTATTAGTTGATACTATTATTTTTTCCTGTGTCATACCAACTCCCAGTTCTTCATATAATTTGGATGAGCTGCTTGCTGTGTTGTACTCTGTGCTGCCTCCAATGATGAACCCAATAATCTACAGCATGAGGAACAAGGATATCAAAGCTGCCTTATGGAAATGTTTTTAAAGGAAACTTCCAACCAAAAATACAATTCCATATTAAAAACAAACCAAACCAAAACTCCCACTCATGCTCCAAAAAGCAATGAAATTGAAAGATAACTCAAGTACTCCTTTACATCTGTGCTCCATAAGCAGTGAGGACTTTGGCTAGTCTTATCTGTTATGCTCACTTACTTTGTCCTCATGCACTCATACTTTGCTTTGACCTTTCAGATTGATGTTGAGCTGGGGAAATGACTCCAACAGATTCAGCAGCTTCTCCAATCATTTGCCAATGGTTGACCTATGGTTGGATAAATGATATACCTTCCATGCCTCTGCTCTTGGAAGGTGCAAGGAGGAGGTGGAATTCCCCTCCCTCTTGCACCAAAGCTCACTCCATTCAGCAGGGGCACCTGCCCTTCTGTGTAGCATTACCAGGGGCCTGCAGGGGCTGTTGTAGAGAAAAAGGGATGGGGTAGTCTAGTTCCACCAGCCCAGTTCCACACACCTAAATCTGGATCCAACCCCTGATTAATTCTGACACATCCATACAAATCACACTGCTTCCCCAGCACAGCAGAAATGGTCATGAATGTCCTGACAGAAATTCCACAGTACACCAACTTTCCTAAACACTTGCTACAGATGCACCCAATGAATTTTCTGCCTGACGCATCAGTGGGGTGCACAGTGCTTCTCCAGAATGCCACCTACAACAGTAAATGTTGAGGTGTGAATTCAGGAGGTGCATCCTAAAATGGCTGTACTACAAGGATGCAGATGAGCAAGTAATGGAAAAGGAAAAGCAGTCAGGGAGGGAGGGAGAGTCTGAATGGATGGAGTGGGTTATCCATGAATAAACTTTGGGCCAGTGCAAATGACATAGCTTGGGAGACTGTCACCTATAAGACACCTATATTCATTTATTCATATATTGGAAGTGATAGTGTTTTCAGCAAAACACTGATAGTGTTTTCAGCAAAAAAACAAAGCACTGGGTAAGACCCAAGCCTTGAGTGTTTGCGGTGCACATCCCCAGTTCCTTATTCATTCATATTTATGTTGACTCATATAGGATGGGGCAGAACACTTGACAATGTCTTGTGCCAAAATGAAACACTGGGCAGGACACAATGCTATGATGCCTCATCGGAACTGTCTCCCTATTGCATGGATGTTTCCTTTGGAATGGCCGAAAACTGATTTTGGCCTGGGCTGAAAAAAAACTTGTTCCTTATTCATAAGGGTAGCCTACAGTAGTCATGCATTCATGTGTGTTCTGCAAAGGCAATGTTTTTGACTGGAGACAACACTTGTGCATCTCAAATGGGACAGTTGCCTAATTATGGAGATACATGATATGAGATAAGCTCAATGCTTATTTTGGTGTTAAGGGCAGGGTGGGGGTGGGATGAATTCAGTTTCTTATTCCGGCTTCTCATGCAGCTCTATTTAGGATGTTCAAATAAGGGACTGGGAATAAAAAAAAAAATAAGTAACCAAATTTAGCCTCACTTTACTCACAGTCACTCTTCTTAAACAAATAGTGCAAAGTTAGAGTTTCTCACTTGACTTTACACAAATAATCACATGTCAAAAATCAAAACAAAAAATGACATTTACATTGTCTGTAAATTTTAGTTTCTAATTTTTTCCAGTTTGTCCTGAACTTTGAAGAATTTTTAAGAACAAGTTTAACATGAAAATTTGTACACATTGTGTACATAGACTTGAAGGCACATGGGACATTTTGGGATGTGATGGGAGACTCTGACATGAGGGAATATTTGACCAACCAAATGGAGGGGCAGAGGGAACAGTATGGGCATTTAGTCAGCTAGCTAAGAAAAATCTTATTTGGGGACATAGGATAGGTGGAGCTGGATAGACAGCCGGAGTAAACAAAGGACTGCAGAGCTGAAGACTAGACTTCTCTTCCCAGCACATAGTCATGGTGGTGAGATACATGCAGGGGAGCTATGAGGGCCTTTGAATAGAGTTGGTGGGCAAATGAAGTCCCCTGTAGATTTCTAAGAAGTCTAACACAAAAGGTAGGGTGTGCCTCATGGCTCCATGTATCGTACACACCAGAGCTTTGCTTACTGGACTGCGTAAAAGTACAGTAACTAATTAACTAACTAAAAAGACTTCGGCCTGCTCACTGGCATTTAGCTTCTATGACCAGGGGGGTTGTATGTTTTTTGTATGCAGGAGCAATCATCTGAGCCCCCACCGGTAGGAATTTTCATTGGTAGGGGCTAAGAACTTGTTGACCAGGTCATCTGCGTGTTAACACTAAGTCTTACAAAGCATACTACCATTTTTTTTCCTTAGGAAAGTCAACCAAAATTCAGTAAGAGAAAGGACTTATTCTTTGGATCAAAAATGGAAAACAATCTGCCAGTAAATAGTTGTCCTCACACTGTGGGTAAAATGTAGGCTTCTTTCAGACTCATAGGAGGTGGGGCTCTGTGGGGGCCTTTTTCTGGTGGTAGTGTCCCACATAACTGTGTGGGATGTGTGTGTGGACATGGCAACTATATGGATAGGGTCAATTAAGACAATCTTTTGCTGGATCTTGCCTACTGTCAGTGCCATTTTGTGAGTCTACTATGCTTCCCTAAAGGGGAAGGGAAATATTGTGTCCCTCCCAATGGCTCTGAAGAATCCTGCAAGATCAGGTTCGTAGCTTGGGGGTACACCTAGATCCATCACTGTTGCTGGAGGCTCAAGTGGCCATGGTGGCTCAGAGTGCCTTTTACTAGCTTTGGCTTGTTCTCCAACTATGGCCTCTCCTGAACAGGGATAGCTTGGCCACAGTGGTACAGGTACTAGTAACCTCAGCACTAGATTACTGCCATGCATTCTATGTGGGGCTGCCCTAAAGGCTTCTCCAGAAGCTGGATCTTGTGCAGAATGCAGCAACTTGGCTGATGTCAGGAACTGCCCCTTTTCAGCATGCAACTCCTTTGCTGAGGGAACTGCACTGGCTGCCTCTTTGCTACTGGGCCAGGTTAAAGGTTTTGGTACTAGTGTACAAAACCCTAAACAATTTGGGATCAGGATGCCTGAGAGAGTGCCTTGTCCCTTACCAACCTGCCGAGTCACTGAGGTCATCGGAGGGCATGCTCCTGGTGGTTCTATATGGCCCTATGGCACTATTGGAGTCCACCCAAATAAGAGCCTTCAGTGTGGTGGCCCTCTTTCTTTGGAACTTCCTGCCCCTGGAGCTCAGGCAGGCATCAACACTGCATTGTCTCTGGTGTCTTCTGAAAACAGCTCTGTTCCAGGAAGTATTCCTTAACTGACCAGCCACGGTTTTTATTGGCATTCTGTTTTTTAAAAGAATAATTTTAATATGGTGTTTTAATCTTTTTATTATGTTACCTCTTATGCTCACCACTCCGGAAACTGTTTTAGATATGGAGCAGTATCAAAATGCTGTAAATAAATAATTGCTTCAACCTCTGGAAAAATGTTATTTTTGCATCAGTTCCATTGTTTGTAACCCTTTGTAAAACACCTATACAGCTTCAGCTATAGGGTGGTATAGAAATGTAATAAATAAAATAATAAAGAAATAAAATTGTTTGTGTATGTCTTTAACATTACCTCCCTATTCCAAATCAGAACGATTTGAAACAGTTGAGGAAGCTTTGTCTGGGTCTCACTAAGTATGCAGCATGACAAATGTAGATGGCTGGATTACATGAAAGATGTATTCCTAAAGCCACCAACCTCCAGATGTGTTGGACTTCTACTCCCATCAGACAGAATGAGCAGTAGTCAGGAATGATGGGAGTTGTAGTCCAACACTTCTGGAGGGCACCAGGTTGGGGAAGTCTACCCTAGACTGTGAACTTTGAATGTGATCTATTACAGTCAGAAAACATTTTTGCTTTGGCTCTGGGCCATTACTGTCGAGCTCTTCAGGAAAAGAGGGAACTAATCTCTAGAGTCCAAACTAAGCCAGGTATCCACTTCCATTTCATATATAAACCTGTCCTTTTCACTGCTCCTCAAAATCAGCTTTGCCCCCAGCATACACCTGTGCAGTCAGAAGAGTTGTGTTGTGAATCTCTGATAGTAAAAGGAATATCTCACAGCTTCATGAGATGTGATGGAAGTATGAACAATCTGAGGAGACAAAAAGGAAATGGGAGATGCGTTCCAGGTAATTCTGTTTGCTGACAGATAGACAACTAAATGAAGACCTGACACAGATAGATAACTAGATTAACCCAGATAAATAGAAACTGATCTGCCAGGCAAGGATTTGCCGAAATCAATTGGATGAATTCTGTGGGAAAATACAGTACAGATTTTATTTGTACCTCAAATCCATTTGGAATGTTCTCCTCACCTATTTCTTCTTCTCTCCCTTTGCCTTCTTTTGGTTTCCCCATCTTTCAATTGTAAATGTTATTTCTGTTACTTGTTAGTTGTTAGTTACTTCATTTTTAAATATTATCCTTACAGTTATAAGTTCTGTTTCTCCAATGCTACTGTATCCAAATGCTGCTATATCCAGGTATAATTACAGTATGATCCATGCTCTATTGCTTTCAGTCCCTTTCCTAATAACTTGGTAATTCTATTTTTTACTGCCCCAACACACTGAGTGGCTGTGTTGCCGAGGTCTCTACTGAGGTCACTTTCTTGGGCAGTTACCTACGGACAGTGTAGAGCACATGACTCTGCATGGGTCACTGGGATGTATGATCTCAAGGGGCTCAAGGGACTCATGGCCATTGAAGGTGCCCTGCTCTTTGGATTGTCAGTTAGTCAATTTGAAGTGATGCCGTGATCACCTGGAGTCCAGGCACACATCTATCCTGGCTGGGACAAATGCTGCTCAGGCAGGTCAGAGTGCTGAGTGGTGTCCAGTCTGGATTCTTTTAATCCCTGCTATGAAAGAAAGAAAGAAAGAACGAAAGAAGTCTTGTATCTGATTCTGCACCTATTGCAGAGGTTACTGTTTTTGTTTCTAAACTTCCCTTTATGGGAAAGACTGTGTGCCTAAATGAAAACTCAAATAAATCAGTAACTGCAGAAATGCAACCAAATGTTGGAAGTCTCTAATATGTCAGGGGAAGGAGGTGTCTTCTGGGGTTCCATCCTGCCACTACCATCACTCTTGCTATTGTGTGTTAAACACACTGTACATGATACAGAACTGATGTGATCTCTTCTGATCTAGGTTACATGGAAAAGGCAAAGAAGGGAGCAGAGATCAGGATTTGGCAAGTGAGTTCCAAGAATGAGGTGTCAAGCACCAGTGGAGGTGAAGGAAGATAGAACTAACTGTGTGTATTGCCCCAGCCATGGGCTTCAACCTCTTAATTTAGAGGTGCCAAGATAGTGATAAATCAGACCCAGGTTTACTTACAAGGAGTACTTTATTGAGTAACTTACAGCACACGGGCATACCCAATGGTTGGATCAGACAGCTTCTCTGAACTCAGAGCCATGGGGTACAATGGGTTTTATACCATACATGTTAGCAATAAGGCAGCATAACAGCAGCAAGGGCCCCTAGTGTTCATTCCCAGCATAGACTAGAAGTGTTTGGTTCTCAGCACAGCTACCTAAGATAAACAAACTTTGCTTCCCAGGCACATCTTAATATTGGCCTTCTGACTCATCTCAACATGCTCAGAGGCCTACTAGCATGGGAATTGCACCAATAATGAACTTAAGCAAGCATTATGGATCTCTAGGCCCCTCTAACACTATAAATGACTTGGCTATGCTCCTGAGGCCAATACACTGTGGTTTGAAGAGTACAAAGAAGATACTATATTTGCTGCCCCCAGTATCAGAGGCAGTATTCCTGTGTACACCAGTTGCTGGGGAACATGACTGGGAATGTGCTACTGCACTCATGTCCTGCTTGTGGGCTTCCAACGGGCAGCTGATTGGCCACTATGGGAACAGAATACTGGACTAGATGGACCTTTGGTCTGATCCAGCACAGGTTTTCTTATGTTCTTATATATGGCAGTATCTTCTTGACATACTGAGAAGCCAGAGGCAAATTTGGGAGGGGGCTGTAGTTCAGTGGTAGAGTATATTCTTTGCACACAGAAGATCCTAGGTTCAGTCCCCATCATCTCCAAGTAGAGCTTAGAATGTCTCTTGTCTGAAACCCTGGAGAGCCACACTCAGTGACTGAAGGCCAGGGGTAGGCAAGTGCCATAAGCCCTAGCCACCATTACCAATGGCCAGAGATTCTGAGAGTTGTAGTCCAAAAGATCTACAGGGTACCAAGTTGCCTTCCCCATACTATAGAGAACACTAAACTAGATAGACAAATGGTGTGTCTCAGTATAAAGCAGCTTTCTATGATCCTAAATTCTGAGAAACTGCTGACAATAATTGCTTTTAGGATGACATTTGTAAGGGGATACTTATAGATACATTGAAAATAATTTTAGACTGCTTTTCAGGGCCATTCCCTCACAAAGTAATGTACCCAAAGTTACATCAGAAAGATGTATAATTGCTATGAGAATGCTGCTCTGAACCACATAAGCCATTTATACTTTCAGGGACAGGCATCCTATCTAAAGGTTTTTTTTAGAAATATAACTTGAACTCCAAAGGAATTAAATTTAGAGTTTCATTTTTTTGAGTTATGATTATCATATCTTGTTTAAGAGTTTGGAGATAGAGAGATACCACCAGGACTAAGAGAGTTTAATTCATTTTAGACTGGCAGCTTAAAAAAAATCTGAGTTGAATTTCTAGTGATGAAAATAATTTGCTGTGTTCATGTCTTTGACATGCTATCAGACAAACAGGGGAAATATGGGTGATGGTTAGTCCAGAATGCTCATATTACAATTTAATTTATTTATTGCACTTATGCCCCATCCCCTAAACAGCTCAGAGTGGCTTAGACACAGAGTTGATAAGCAGTTGAACATCATTAAAAGCACCATTTGGAAAACTAAAATAACTGGTATCACTCACTTTTAAAATATAATAAACTAAAGATCTTACATGGAAATGATGGATACATTTCATGTGCAAAGAATCTATAATATTTTCCCTCTTCCTGCAGCAGTCAAGATATAAAATTAATGCCATGTCTAACCTAACCACCATAGAAGATTTCCTACTTGTGGGATTTTCTGCAGATCGAGAGTTTCAGATTTTACACTTTGTGATCTTTTTAGCAATGTACCTTCTTGTATTGATGGGAAATCTTCTGCTCATTACTGTGGTATCAGTCAACAGTCATCTGCACACTCCAATGTATTTCTTTCTTGTCAATTTATCAATCATTGACCTTGGATCCACTTCTGTCATTATTCCGAAATCAATGGCCAATGCCTTCATGAACAGAACATGGATTTCATATTCTGAATGTGTTGCACAAATGCTTTTGTTTCTTTTTTTCCTGTCAACAAATACATTCATTCTCACTGTCATGGCCTATGACCGATATGTTGCCATTTGTCACCCATTGCACTTTGCAACTATGATGAAAAGGACCACCTGCATTCGAATGGCTGGTGGGGCATGGTTGGCAGGATTTCTGAACGCTGTTGTTCATACAGGTACCATTTTTTCAATGCCTTTCTGCTCCAATGTCATCAATCAGTTCTTCTGTGATATCCCACATGTAATCAAGCTCTCTTGCTCTGATTCATACCTCAACGAAATCTGGAGTCTTGTCTTTAGTTCATGCTTAGGTGTTTGCTGCTTTGTATTCATTATCATGTCCTATGTAAGGATCTTTGCCACAGTGTTGAGTATGCCCTCAGTGGAGAGAAGACAAAAGGCCTTCTCCACTTGTATCCCCCACCTCATCGTTGTTTCCCTATTAATCGGCACTGTCCTCTTTACCTACCTTATGCCAAACTCTACGTCTTCATACAATCTGGATCAAGCACTTGCTGTACTATATACTGTGGTACCTCCACTGATGAACCCAATCCTCTATAGCATGAGGAACAAAGATGTCAAAGCTGCCTTGTGGAAGTTGCTTGGTGGGGGATGGCTTACCAAAAACAAGAAGAAGACTTCCATTTGCCTATAAGGCTGTTCTTCTTTCATCTTGTACTGTGATGTAGCTTAATTGTGAAATTAACTGTACCAACATGTCTTTACCTCTGTTCTCACACTCTATGAATTGTTGTGAATTGTGAATTGCTGGAAACTGCCCAGAGAGCTTTAGCTACTGGGTGGTAGAGAAATTAAATAAATAATAAAATAAATAATATATTCTCTTTGTATTCTACTTCCTGCAATTGTATGATACTTGGTGTTGTTTATTTCAAAAATACTCTGGCATTAAAGGGGTTACCTCATAAAAATATTGGTATTCACATATTTTTGTCTTATTGTCATCACCATGTGCACCATCCTGTTCAGTTTGTTTTATGTGGTATTAGATATTTCCCAGTGAATGTAACTTTTTTTTTCATATGTTGAAAAATTATGATTTGGCACATAGGTCAAATTAGATTTATTAGTATACCTACACATGGACCCGGCTTTTCCTTAGTTTGATACAGCAAAAGCCTTTTAGCAAACTGATGCAGCTGCCAGAGTTGGACACATTATGCCTGCCCTGACCCCTAAGTGCAACTTCTGCCATGGTGACCCCCATAGCCCCTTGTGGGAGGGGTCTGTCCACTTCATTCCCCTGAGGGGGGCTATCTAGCAGAAGAGGGGAAGGGGCAGTTGTAAAACTTTTTCCCTCAGATTACTTCCTCCTGGCTTCAAACTGTATGAACAGCAAAACTATCTCCTGCTTAAGGAAGTCTGCCATGTAGAGACTGAATATGGTACTGCAGGCTTCAACCAGACAGACACATCTAAACTAATTGTAATTAATGCATGTTAAAAACAAATAACCCTACGTTGTACACCGGTAGGGTCCCCTTAGTCTTTATGCCAAGTTTCAGGTGCCTAGATTTCATGGTTATGGAGCTTGTGTAAAAGTGCCCCCCATGCCAGGCCGCCAGTTGAAAGGCCTGCCCAAACAAACCCAGGTGGGAACAAGGAGCAAGAAAAGAGAATGACATGAAACACATCTCCATGGTGATAACCAGGCCCGCCACACCGGAGTGGGGAGCATCTTGATCCTGCCACCTCTGTGGGATCATCACAGTACTTGCTTTTGTGCTAGTGTGATGTGAAGGCTTTGAAATAATAATAATACATGGAACTAAATGATTTGTTCTTTTTTTCATACATGAACCCCCCCCCCCGATATTCGGAATGTGATTTTAAAAAAATGTATGAAATCATGGGAAACATGAATAGACAAATATTTGTTGCTAAATTATGCCCATCAAATGGTATAGAGGCAGTGAGTTTTTGAAAGTTTTGACTGGCTGCCATTTTGTTTCAAGATGGCGGACACATTTTTTTGTATGGCAGAAATTTGCTCACTGCAGTGCTGAATCATCATTCCAAGTTTAGTTGAAATCGATCAAATGGTATTGAAGCTATAAATCTTTTTTAAAAAAATTATTGGTTGCCATTTTGTTTCAAGATGGCAGACAAAATTTTCAGTATGCCTAAAACCATCCCAGATAGAGGTATAACAAAACCTAAAAGTTTCATAACAATCAGATGTATGGTTTTTGCATCCATTGAGGACATACAAACACTTCCTTTTATTTATTTAGAAGACATACTTTATTAAAATATTTTAATTAACTTGTGAAATATGGTGACAAAACCACTCTCCCCCGATCACCTCTGCAGCAGATATATAGAGGGGCTGGTTTGGATCTTAGTGATGGAAGGAGAAACTGGAAGCTGGGGGGCATCTTCAGGGTCAGTTTAGTGCAGAGTGGGAGCACCTTGAGGTAGTTCACGTCGCATGATGTCACCTCCAATCTGCAGCCATTCAGCAGCTTCCATCCTGAAAAGCTGCATTTTTGGAAACTCCTATTACTCCATTTTTTTAAGTTAAAAGTGGCTCCTAAGCAGTTCTGCTGCTGTGTGCACCGTCCCCCTGGCAAGAACCAGGCTGAGGCCAAAAAGGCTCTCAAAACAACCCAAAATCTGCTAACAAAGCTCAGAGTTAAGCAAAAAGTAAAAATCAGGCAAGCCAGGTTGGAACAAACATGGATCTTTTCACGGGGTGCTGTTGCTTTCTTTAATCCCCAGACACCCCTCCATGTTCTGCATTTTAATTGGCTCTTTTCCCTAATTGCTGATTAGAAAATTTGGTTCTGGATTGGTGAATGACATCTTGGGGAGCAGCAGTTTGCTGTACTCTTTTTGGAAGATTCTATTTTGATGGACTACACAATAATTTACACAAACATGCTGTTAATATCTGACTATTTTTATATCACTAGTTCAAAGGCCTGTGAAATGTCTATTTTAAATAAATTCCAGCTGCATAGCCAGTCTTAAAATGGAATAAGTTTCATATCAGTTAACACAAAAACAAACAAAAGATCTAAATAAAAAAAGAAAACATAATGAAGGAAAAACATAAATCATATTGTATATAGAGTGTGGTTTGTTTTTCCATTAATCAATAAATATTATCCAGTTTTGAATAACAGTAGTATATGTCCACCTCCTTTCTTGAACATGTATAATTTTGACATTATAGCATATGCGTACAACTTATTTTCTTCTTCAGACAATTTGGGTATTATTGACAACTTCCACTAAGATTTTTCTAAGATGTTTTTGCAAAACATGGCCCCTCCAGGAAATTCCTGACTTGTGTGGCGGATAACTTCCTCCTACAGAAAGTAGAGGAAGGAACTAGAGGATCGGCTATCCTTGACTTGATCCTAACCAAAAGAGATGACTTAGTGGATAAAGTAGCAGTTACAGGAACTCTGGGGGAAAGCGACCATGTTGCACTTGAGTTCTTGGTTCTAAGGGAAGCAAAAGCCGAGTGTAGTCAAACGCGTACCCTGGATTTTAGGAAAGCTGATTTTCATAAACTCAGAACAATGATCAGTAAGGTCCCATGGCAAGCGACGCTAATGAGAAAAGGAGTCCAAGATGGGTGGGAGCTTTTAAAAAAGGAAATTCTCAAGGCACAATCACAAACAATTCCAACAAGAAGAAAAGGTGGAAGACAACAGAAGAAGCCAATGTGGCTTCACAAAAAGCTTAGGGATGACCTGAAAACAAAAAAGGACACATATAGGAAGTGGAAAGAAGGCCAAGTAACAAAAGAAGAGTACAGGCAGGTAGCACAGAATTGCAGGGATGGCGTCAGGAAGGCTAAAGTTGAGAACGAGCTGAGGTTAGCGAGGGATGCTAAAAACAACAAAAAGGCTTTCTTCAGCTACGTGCATAGTAAAAGGCAGAGGAAAGAAATGGTTGTTCAGCTATTAAATAAGGATGGCAAAATGATAACAGATGACAAAGAAAAGGCAGAGGTGCTCAATTCCTACTTTGGCTCAGTCTTCTCCCAAAAGAGGGTCTATGACCCCCCTGGCAAAGGCGAAGTGCAGGCTGAAGGGGCAGGATTGCAGCTTGAGATCAATAGGCATTTGGTCAAGGAACACCTAGTTACTTTGAATGAGTTCAAATCTCCAGGGCCAGATGAACTGCATGCTAGAGTCATAAAGGAACTGGCAGAAGAACTCTCAGAACCGCTGTCTATTCTCTTTGAGAAATCATGGAGGACGGGGGAAGTGCCAGATGACTGGAGGAGGGCTAATGTTGTCCCCATCTTCAAAAACGGTAAAAAGGAGGAACCTGGGAACTACAGACCAGTCAGTGTGACATCAATCCCAGGGAAAATTCTGGAGCAGATGATAAAGCAATCCATCTGGAAGCACCTTGAAAACAATGCTGTGATTACTCGAAGCCAACATGGATTTGTCAAAAACAAATCCTGCCAGACAAATCTGATCTCATTTTTTGATCAAGTAACCTTCCTTGTAGACCGTGGGAATGCTGTAGACATCATATACCTCGACTTCAGCAAAGCTTTCGACTAAGTGCCCCATGATCTCCTGATGAGCAAACTAGCTCAAAGTGGGCTAGATGAAACAACGATCCAGTGGATCCACAGTTGGCTACAGAATCGGACTCAAAGAGTGCTTATCAATGGGACCTTCTCAAACTGGGGAGAGGTAATGAGTGGGGTACCACAGGGCTCAGTCCTGGGCCCAGTGCTCTTCAACATTTTTATGAATGACTTGGAAGAGGAGGTGCAGGGAATGCTGATCAAATTTGCAGATGACACCAAATTGGGCAGGATAGCTAATACTTTGGAAGACAGAAACAAAATTCAAAGTGATCTGGATAGACTGGAGCGCTGGGCAGAAAACAACAGAATGACATTTAATAGGGATAAATGCCAAGTTCTGCACCTAGGAAAAAGAAACCAAATGCACAGTTACATAGGGATGCACGAAAGTCACCTTTTATAAAATTTGATTCGTGGGGGGGGGGAGGCGCTCCATCCTTCCCCCCGAAATTCTGGCCGAGGAGGGAGGCGTCCCGTCCCTCCCCCCCCAAATTCTGGCCGGGGGGGAGGCGCCCCGTCCCTCCCGCCGCGAATCCTGGCCGGCCGGGTCTGCAAATGGCGGCGGCCATAGCTGCCGCCGTTTGCGTCCCTGCAGTCAGCCGTGATAGGCTACGTAAATGTTTACGTAGCCTATCATGGCTGAGTTAAAAACAAAAACAAAAACCGCGCGTACGCAAATGGCGGCACCCATGGGCGCCGCCATTTGCATTCCTTATTTTGGCACGTCTAGTCTACGTAAACATTTACGTAGACCACAGCGAAAATAAGGGGAACGCAAAGAGCGTAGACGCTACGCTATTTTTTTTTTTTAACTCAGCCGTGATAGGCTACGTAAAGATTTACGTAGCCTATCATGGTATTTTTTTAAAATCTAGCCGTGATAGGCTATGTAAATCTTTATGGAGCCTATCACATTTTTTTTTTTTAAACTTGGAAATGGCAGCGGTGGCAGCCGGTTGGAAGCGGTGGCAGCCGCCGAACCGCCGCCGGAGCTGCCGCCGCCAGGGAGATTCGCCCAAGGTAAGTCCCATCCCGGGGGGGGGGTGAGGGGTGGGTGGCAGACCGTTTTGCCACCGATTTTGGGGGGCCGAATGCGCTGGCATTCGGCCTCCCCGAGATTCATGGCAAAATTCTCTGACATCCCTACAGTTACAAGATGGGGGATACATGGCTCAACAACACTACAAGTGAGAAAGATCTTGGAATTGTTGTCGATCACAAGCTAAATATGAGCCAACAATGTGATGTGGCTGCAAAAAAGGCAAATGCTCTTTTGGGCTGCATTAATAGAGCATAGCTTCCAAATCCCGGGAAGTACTAGTTCCCCTCTACTCAGCACTGGTTAGGCCTCATCTGGAGTACTGTGTCCAGTTCTGGGCACCAAACATTAAGAAGGATGCAGACAAGCTGGAGAGGGTACAGAGGAGGGCAACAAAGATGATCAGGGGACTGGAAACAAAGCCCTATGAAGAGAGACTGAAAGAACTGGGCATGTTTTGCCTTGAGAAGAGAAGATTGAAGGGAGATATGATAGCACTCTTCAAGTACTTGAAAGGTTGTCACAGAGAAGAAGGCCAGGATCTCTTCTTGATCATCCCAGAGTGCAGGACACGGAATAATGGGCTCAAGTTACAGGAAGGCAGATTCCATCTGAACATCAGGAAAAACTTCCTGACTGTTAGAGCAATACGACAATGGAACCAATTACCTAGGGAGGTGGTGGGCTTTCCCACAGTGGAGGCGTTCAAGGTGAGGCTGGACAGCCATCTGTCGGGGATGCTCTGACTTGGATTCCTGCATTGAGCAGGGGGTTGGACTTGATGGCCTTGTAGGCCCCTTCCAACCCTACTATTCTATGATTCTATGATTCTATAAGATCGTTGGGGTACCTTCAGTTTTCTTGTCACTACTTATTAGTTCCATTTCACAATGAGACATATATGTATTTCAATGACATATATGCACTCTCTCATATATTTGCCAGGGATAGTCACCTGAAAAATATAAATACAACTTTGGGGTTGGGGGAAGGAGGTTACCTAAAGCTCAAAATACACTTACTCTAATGTATAGTTCTTTGTGAGCTTCACTCCTGTTTTCTCTCAAAGAAGGGAAACGGGTTTGCACATGCAATTACCACTGCATTTCTCAAGGACACTTAGTTCTTACCAATCTCAGCTTGGCCAAATTTTCTGGAAGACTTGGACAAGTGAGATAGAGATCACAAGGAAACAGGCTGGAGCAAACAGGGGTCCCTGCTGTTATCCTTTCCACTAGTTTGACCAGGGAAATCTTCACAAATTAGCTCGGGCTCCAGCCAAATA
The DNA here is from genome assembly GCF_057233095.1 of Heloderma suspectum. Lineage (NCBI taxonomy): Eukaryota > Metazoa > Chordata > Lepidosauria > Squamata > Helodermatidae > Heloderma > Heloderma suspectum. The sequence goes on along the minus strand of NC_139463.1, from coordinate 84,976,983 downwards.
CAATTCAAAATTAGACCGAATGTGAGCAGACATACACACCATAGAAAAGGGGCTTTAGAGTGAAGGTTACACTGCGTAGGAAGACCTCCAAAAGCAAACTTAAGGTTTCATACTAGCCATGACATTCCCATACTTCATGATTGTTCCATATTTCTTGTGTTATAGGATTTGGCTGTTCATAAAAAAATTCTCATTTAGCTCCCTCTTATCTCTTTCACCTTATTTTCCTCACCGCTTTCCCTTTGATATCAAACTCTGGGTGCACCCAAATCAGTATTAATGGAGAAACCCCTGGCATTAGTTTTGCATTCACCAAGTTCCATACTTTTAATCATCCTTTTGTTGTACTTCTGTTGTTTCTTATTTGTTGTTTTATATACTTTTAATATAAAACATATTTTCTAATTTCTCTTCCTTTAATCCCATAAATTCCCTTTCTATTTTTGTCCAATTTACCCTCACCCCTTCCTTCATTATTAACATATGTCTTAATTGGTGCGCATCATAATAAATTTTTAAGGGCGCAATCCTATCGAGATAGGCGGCTGCCTCTGAACTTGGAGGCGACCACCTATCCTAAGCAAGGCAGGAAAGGCACAGGGGGGGGGGGAATCGTTCCCTCCGCGTCTCTTCTGCCCTGCTATTTTCTGCTAGACAGCTATTTTTGGCTGTCTAGCCACACGGGGCCGAGTGGGAGAGGAGGCTGCGTGTATGACACATAGGATGTGTCGTACACACAGCTCTGCTCTCCCTGCCCCAGAACACCCCCATCCTCACCATTTTTCAGTCTCTCTGCGCTCCTCTTCTGAGTAGAGATGGTGGAGAATTCTGCTGCGGACTCAAATGAGGCCAAAGAACCCAGCCTCCGGAATCCGCGGCAGAATGGCACCACTCACCTCCGCCTCCCGAGGATTCCCGCGGACTGGCACTCCGGCTCTGGATCCTTTGCGATATGGTAATGGCGGCCACCATTACCATTTCGCTGGGAGAAACACAGACAGAAATGGCATATTGGATGCCACCTGTGGCCGTAAAGCCCTGAGTTTAACCTAAGTGCAGCCGTTTATGGCTGCATTTAGGTTAAACTCAGGGCTTTACAGCTGCAAATGGCATCCAGTATGCCATTTGCAGCTGTATTTCTCCAAGGAATATGGTAATGGTGGCCGCCATTACTGCATTGCCAGCACTGCGGAGCCGGAGTGCGGCTCCGCAAAATCCTCCGGACAGGGAGCAGCTCCAGAGGATTCTGGGAGGGAGGAATGGATCATCTCTCCCCCCCGCGGCCCCCCCCCAGAACGGAAGGTAGGGGTTTTGTATATCCCTACTTCTGAGTGCGAAGGATGGGGCTTCTCCGCACTGCCTCCGAGGCAGTGAGGGTGTGAGGAGAGGTCGGTTTTCCAGGAACCGACCTCAGAGAGCCTGCTCCAAGGTCAGTTCCTGGAAAAGAGCATATCCTATGGCCCTCTAGACAGTGCCTAGAGGGCCATAGGATTGCTCCCTAAGTGTGGTATACCCCATCCTCCTTCTTGCATAGATCTGAACACCTTTGCTGTTCGTGGCCTTTTAGTCTTATAAATAATTTTTTATATGCTGTTTTGCCATGTTTTTAACATTTTAAATGGGATTTCTTGTAGAAGCACATTAAAAAGATAAGTAAATTTTGGTAATATTATCACTTTGATAGTCATAATCTGATCAGAAAGTGTTAAATTTATCTTTTCCCATCTGACTATGTCATTCTTTATTTCCTTTCATAATAGGGATGTCAGAGAAATCTGCTGTGGATTCAAATGAGGCCGGATTCTTTGGAATCCAGCCTCAGGAATCCGCAGCGGATTGGGATCACTTACCTCTGCTCCAGGAGGACTGGAGGCGGAATGGCACTCAGCTGCTTCTTGTCAGCCAGAGCCGTTCACCTCCTCCCTGTCCCTGCTGATTGCCATGTCTTTCCTTTTTTGCTTTTTGTTTTAAAAAGGCAATCAGCAGGATGTGCCCATAGACTTAGACGCAAATAGAGTCATGAATCTTGCGTCTAAGTCTCTGTGTCCATAGGCTTATACGCAAGGTTCACGGCTCTATTTTGCATATAAGTCTATGGGCACATCCTGCTGATCGCCATTTTTTACAATCCTCAGGACGTGCCCATAGACTTATATGCAAAACAGAGCCGTGAACCTTGCATATAAGCCTATGGACACATAGACTTAGATGCAAGATTCATGACTCTATTTGCATCTAAGTCTATGGTAGGGGTGTACGAAACACTTACCTGGTTCCGCTGGGGCCATCTGTGGTGGGGGGGAGGTGCTCTGTTCCCCCCCCCCCGGAATCCTCCCCAGCTGGCTCCGCTCCGTGGCAATGCTGCGGAGCCGCCGGCTAGGGCTGGCCACAGCTGGAATTCTGTCCACTGCTGGGCTGCTGCGGCTGCAAATGGCAGCCGCTACGCCGGCCACGATTCGCGTGGCTGCTAGCCGTGATAGGCTGTGTAAGTAATTACGTAGGCTATCACGAAAAAGGCCTATCATGGCAAAGAGCAGGGGCGCAAATGGCGTAGCGGCTGCCATTTGCGCCCCTGATCTTTGCCATGATAGGATACGTAAGTATTTATGGAGCACATCATGCTAAAACAGCCACACAAATGGTGGCCGCTACGACCGCCGCCATTTGTGGCCGCAGCAAACCAGCCATGGCCGGGAGACCAGCTGGAAGAGCCGCTGCCGGAGCCACTGCTGGAACCGCATCCGCTGCCAGGTAAGCTCCATCCTGGGGGGATTCCACGGGGTGGCGGGGGGGGGGGGAGGCCGTTCCGTGGCAGAATTCTCTGACATCCCTAGTCTATGGGCACATCCTGCCAATCGCCTTTTTTTTTTTTTTTTAAAGAAAAGACATGGCAATTGGCAGGGACAGGGAGGAGGCGAATGGCTCTGGTGGGCAGGAGGGAAGATAAGTGGCCCCCAAGCTGATTCCTCCCCCCCCGAATCTTCACGGAGCGGAACCGCTCCAGAAGTAAGGAGGGAGGGAGGAATGGATCCCCCCCCACGGATTCCCCACTGGAACAGATGGTGGGGAATCTGTACACCCCTATTCCATAGCTTCCCATAATTTAGTTTCAGCACATTCTTCTGTCTTTTAGAGATACTAGTATGAAGTATTAAATACTAATATGAAGTATTAAAATACATCTGATAGTTGTGGTATTAAAACAGCCACTAGATGGTGCTGTTTCATTGAGTTCTATGGAACCTTGAAAATTAAAAACTTCTCTCAGCAATCACGCGGCCACATGCAGAAAGGCTCCACAACGGGAGGACTGTGGATTTTTTCTTTAATGTAAAGGCAGCCAAAACATATTCAATCATGAACTACAAATTCAAATCCATGGCACAATTCTAGGACAAACTTGAGTTGCAAAGTGTCTACTCTAGCTGGGAAGACTGACCACAGCACAGCAGGGAAAGCAAAAATAAGTTCCAACGTGCAGACAGTCTACTTATCCCTGCACTGGCTCCCCTGTTCATTTACAAAGGAGCTTCCAACCTGCTTCCACATTCCTTTGCACACCTGGATGCTGACTGCAAATGTAATGAACAACAGCAGACAAATGAACTCACCATTTGCCTCAAGAACAGAACAGTTCAGGTCAAATGGGGAAAGTATAAGTCCAGCCCAAAGAATATGCTCAGACTGCAGTGTCTGGGAGTGATGGTGGGTGGATGCTGAACAGAAGCAAATTAAATTAGGAGGTCAGCTATCTGGCTTTCCTAGATGGCCCCAATCCTAGTTCCGCTGGCTATCTTGCACAAGGCAGGGAGGGTGCGGAGGCCTATATCCTAGCTGCCCATCTTCTTTCATCACCAAGTTCCAAACCAGGCCCTCTCTGTATCTGCTGCACAGCTGATCGGTGGGTTTGTCACCGTATTTGTCAAGGTCATTAAGATACAATGATAAAGTACCTATACTAATGCATCTAATTTGACATGCATGACAAACCATACTTTTTCAACCCCACTACTTCCCTAGGTAATCGGTTCCCTTGTCCTATTGTAAAACTAGCTTTACTTAATATGTTTGTAAAATAAAATAGAGAGATTAGAGAAAATAATAATCATTTGTTTCTTGTTGACAGCGGTAAAGCAATGAATTGCAAGTAATTGGAAGACAGCCCAGATCTTAACAATATCTATGTGGAAAAAGAAAAACTGGGACATAGCAATAAATGAAAAATTGACACAGAAACTAATAGTCCACAGAGGAATAAAGAAAAAAGACACTTTCAAGAAGGATTGGCAAAAATATATAGACTGTATGAAAAAAGAGTCAAATGGAACAACCTAGGTGGAAGCCTATAGAAATATATGGGAGTTATGAAAAAAGAAGACAATAAAGGAATGAAACAGGATGCATTAATATATTATTCTGAAACAGAAATACAAAACAAAAGGAGAAGAAGAATCCTGAAACTGTTTGAGCGGGGGGGGGGGGGATTTCGAATTAGTACTAATGTGTGTGTGTGTGTGTAAGTAATTTCTTCTGAATTTTTTTTTAAAGGATGTATTTTAATACTTCATTATTTCCAGATCTATTTAACATGGAATAACCAGGAAATACCTCTGGATGTGCCCTGGAGGCTGAAGACACAACGAAAAGGACCCAAATCCTCCCTAAGTGAGCAATCTCAATAGCAGGATAAAACCTCTATGTGAAGAAGCCCTTTATCCAAGTCCTGACTCACATTTTTTATGCACTGCTTTGTGCTAGATAGCTCTACTTGGCACCCACCTGTCACATATGAAATGATTTATCTATTGCACTACCCACCTGCCCCTATCATGTCTGCAGAGGTAGAGCAATGTTGACTACCCACCCATCCTCGCTCTAAACACCCTGTGTTGATGAAGATTCTCTCCTGGAATGCTGCAGGCTGGACCTCTAAATGAGGATATGAGAACTTTAAAGAATTCTGTGCCCAATTTCAAATCATTCTTATTCAAGAATCCTGGGTCACATTAGCAACTTTCCCCTCTCTACCTGAGTATGTTTCCTATTCCTCACCTGCAATTAAAGTAGAAAATAAAGGGCGTCCAAGAGGTGGTCTTGACTTTAACCCAATTATATCACCTGTTGATATAGGCTTTACTAACAATATCATAACCCTCTAAATTGCCTGGACATCTGGTTTAAAATTTTTCCTGATTAATATTTACTGTCCCCCATATAATTTAAAGCATGAGGGATCCCAAATTCGGTCAGATTTAGATCATGGTACTTACTTTTTTATTTGACACTGATGTCGACCCCCTAATTATATTAGCAGGAGACATGAATGCCAGAAATGGGCAAAATAACAACAAGATAGGAGAAAAGATGGGATTAAGCCCTGAAGAGCTCACCCATCTCCCCATCAGGAACTCTAAAGATTCTGGGATTAATAAAGCCAGTCAATTACTATTTGCCCTTGTTCTTAAATTCCATCTGCATATTTGTAATGGGAAGGACAGAGATTATGATACTGATTCATATACATCTATTGAACCAAGGGGCAAGAGTGTGTTGGATTTTATGATCCTCTCTCAACCAGTTGCAGCCTGTTTTCTGAACTTCAAGGTTGCCATCAGGCCAGACAGTGATCATATGCCAATCCAACTCTGTCTCTCTTTGACCACGGGATCAGTTCCCTTACCTACAATACCATCAGAAAATCTGATTGTTCAAGGTGAAAGACATATACAGTGGAATGGAAAGATTCAGGAAGAGATATCTCAATTCCTGGTGTCCCCTGGAATGCTGTTACTAAGAGATAAACTCTTGACTGCCAGAGTTCCCCTGGCAATCTTCGAGAAAATGGTTCAAATGATTAGACCTTTATTAGTCACCTCTAAAGCTATTCATCCACTGAAACCTCCTAATAGAGGTTGGTTTGATGCTCACTGTATATCCCAGAAGCGTACTGTAGCAAAGGCCATAAGAAAACGGAGGTGTGAGCACTCCATAGACAATTTTACTTGTTTTATATTTCTTTGAAGAAAATATAAAAATTTGTTGAGCTTAAAAAAGAATGAATACATGTGCAAATCATGGATGGAATTGGGTCTGGCGGCTATGGAAAGGGACCCATCCCGATTTGGGGCTTTAGTAACCAAAGGGCTCTGTGGTTTTAGTAGCCCTATCGATAATGAAATTACATCGATGCAGTGGCACACCTATTTTTCTGCACTCTGCAGTCACTCCTCACCTTGGACTGCTATAGCCCTGCTATATAATACGCAACTCAAGTTGTCCCCTCATTGTCTTGAATGGGATCCGGTTGCTCCAGATGAGATAAATGGCTTAATCAACTCCCTCCCTACAAAAAAAGCACCCTGTGAGGATATGGTCCCTGGAGAATTGCTCAGAGCAAATTCTGATTGGTGGTGTCCAGTCCTCACCACTATATTCACTTTTATACATTCTCATGGGAGAGTTCCTCAGGGCTGGGGAGTGAGTCTTGTAGTCCCAATTCATAAGAAAGGTTCTAAGTCCGATCCAAAGAACTTTAGACCAATTAGTCTGCTAAGTATCATCTCTAAATTATACACCAAATATCTACTATGCAGACTAGAGTCTTGGGCTGCTGAAAACTCAGTCATTGCTGAACAACAGGCAGGATTTAGAAAGGGAAAGTCCACAATAGACCAATGCTTTGTTCTTCACCATCTTATTCAAAAATACTCTCAACATGGTAGAAAAGAACTATCCACTGCTTTTGTGGATTTCAGCTCAGCTTTTGATCTTATAAACAGAAGTCACCTATGGGAAAAGTTATCTACCACAAATATTGACAGAAGGTTGTTCTCTTTAATTAAAATGCTCCACTCTAATACCTCTCTCAGGGTCAGACTTGGGGCAAATGGACTGCTTTCAGAAAACATCTTGACCAAAAGAGGTGTACGTCAGGGCTGCCTTTTGGCTTCCTTCCTGTTCAATTTTTATATAAGCAATATTGTTCAAGAACTGAGCAGCTTGGAATTCTTTCCTGCCACAATTCTGGATGTAAAACTTTCAATCTTTCTCTATGCTGATGACATTGTCATATTTTCAACTACACTAATTGGAATGCGGAGACTATTGACTGAACTGAACAAGTTCTGTGCAAATGAACATCTAATAATCAATCATTCCAAAACTAAAGGGGTAGTTTTTGGAAATAAGAAAAAAATACATACATGGAAACTGGATAATAAACCCATTGATCAACAGCACAGTTTTAAATATCCAGGACTTGTGTTTAATGCTCTTCTATCATGGAAATGCCACTTGGAGGCTGCTAAGTGGAAGACCTCCCACCCCATATATTCTCTGATGTGTTTCTTTAAATCTCAAGGTGGAAGCCTGGTTACACCAGCAATTGAGATATTTCTGAGGAAGATATTGCCTCAATTGCTGTATGGTGCAGAGATCTGGGGATATACAAATGTTTATAGCCTGGAGGTGGTGCAGAACTCCTTCATGAGATCCCTTCTAGCTGTCCCCCAAGCTACACCATCCCCCATATTGCGGGCAGAGACAGGGATACTCTCTATTGAAGCACAGGTGCATGCTGCATTTGCTCTGTATTGGCTGAAGGTGTCGTGCATGCATGACTCCCGCTTACCTAAAAAGAGTCTTTTAGAAGAACTGCAAACACCAACACAAAATTCTTGGTAAAATCTGTAAAACACATTTTATATATCTATGGGATTAGTACAGATGTTTTACCCTCTTCTAACACTGACAGAATAAAACAGCTCTACAAGGAAAGAATTTCTCTATATGCACAACGTCAAGATCTATATTCTGTCTCCAATATGTCGTATTTGACCTGGTAACCCCTGTATAAAACAACATATGGCTTGGAGTGCTATTTCACTCTGCTCACTGTTGCTCCCCTAAGAAAATCATTTACAGCCCTGAGAGTACAGAGCATGCCCTCTGCTTTCCTGGATGGAAGATTTTAAAAAGTCGTATTCCATCTACGACTTTGTATATGTGAGTCCGGTGAGGTTGAGGATAGTGATCACTATCTCCTCCTTTGCCCCCTCTATGAGTCCCCAAGAGCCAAATTCCTCCAGTATACTCTTAATTCTTTGGAAAATAGATCACCTATGGAACAAGTTTGCTCTTTACTGGCAGGGATTGATGATTATATTATGCTACAGGTTGCCAAATTTGCCTGTGCTGCCAGGAAGCTGAGGGCAAGGCATTTAACTGCTCTTGCCAGCCAGTCTTAGGGGAAGGCTTGTTCCTATGGTATTGTCCTGGGGGGAAGTGTCACTTTCTTGTTTTATTATAAATATTTTAATTCTCTTCCTTTGTATTCTTACTGTATCAAGGGGTTTTTATTCCTTTTGCTGGTCTTCTTTTCAAATGAATGGAATGGAAATGAACTGGAAACTATTCAGTGCAGACAAAGAAATCTGTGTACATTTTGGAACATCTTGTTCTTTTTTGCTGTTGAAGTGTACCAGCCTCCCCATGTAGACTACAGTCACTGTTAATATTAGAGCTGTGTACAAACAGCCTCTTTAAATTCTCCACCTTACTTGTGGGCAGATAAATTTGGGAAACAATTTCACCAAATGTCTCCAGGGGGATGGGAAATTCTCAACAGTTTCTCCCAGGTAGGGCTCCCCAGTGGCAGGGCTTGTAGCACAGGTGCTTTCTTTTTTCCTAAGGGTTTGGGTGTTTTTCGTGCTGCAACAGCTTCAACTGTCTTGGCAGGCCACCCCCCAATTTGCATCCATGGCAATGCAGGTGGGGGCAGTGTTGTGTCCAGCTGCGGAGATGAAGTGGAATTAGTGCTCTGCCAAAAACTGTCCTTCCATTTCCTGAAAGTCTTCTTCCCCCCATGGAAGAGGCTTCCATTGTTCTGCCTCATTCAGGATGTTTTATAATGTATTTTTGTGGTGTTTTTGAGCTTACCTAAGGACAGCTAGCTTCCCAGGCTGCCTGCACATCCTGATTTGAAAAAGCCCTATGGGAGGAATTACCTCATGGTGCCTTAAACTGGGCTTTAATTGAAGTGTAAGAAGCTGAGGAGGCCACAGCTGGTCAGAGAGATGATTGTACAATGAAAAACAGGATGCTTGTGCTCACTCCTTGGCCACCTCCTAAGTAAGGTAAGCCCAAGAAACCCAAACCCAATCCATGAGAATTTCTCCAAAAGTTCTTCACCATTGAAGTTCTTTTCGTAAGCCACTTCTCCTCTATTAAATTGAATGAGAATGGTGGAAAAAAATGTGGGAGAAATTTTAGGCACAGCACTAGCTAATACAAGTTTTGCCCTACCATTGTGCAATTGATCTGAACTGTATATTCTATGTCAATGATGTGAACGTTCTTCATTCAGTGTTCTAACCCCTCATATTGTATTCAAAGCATTATCCCATTTGATACCCTACAGCACACTAACCTTAAATAAATTATCTAAGGTGATCTAGAATTAGAGTTCATTGGCTTTCTAGCTCTTAAATATCTGAGCAAAACAGATTCATGTTGAGAAAATAAAAGAAAAAACTATTCACATCTGAACATTTAGAAATGTTTAATAATTCCTTTTCTCTATCAACAACTTCCTGGAATTCAAGTCACATCTTAGAACAATGATGTAACATTTAGGGAGAAAGATGCAGGCCAAGAGGCTAGTGTTGGAGGCCAAGATGGCAAAAATCTCCACAGCAACAATGTATTTCCCCGTGGTGCTCAGGTAACCTGGAATAAAGGAGACCCAAACACTGCAAAATACCAGCATGCTGAAGGTGATCAGCTTGGCTTCATTGAAAGTGTCAGGCAATTTTCTGGCTAGGAAAGCCACTGTGAAGCTGGTGAGGGCCAGAAAACCAGGGTAGCTCAGGACACAGGAGAACATGGTGATGGAGCCTTCGTTGCATCCTACTATTATTTGCTCAGTCTCTGAGTGCATGTCAACATCTGGGAATGGAGGAGAAGTCAACAGCCATGCAATGCAAAGGCCCAGTTGGACGAGGGAACAGGAAAGCACAATGGAATTGGCCACTCTTTGCCCAAGCCATTTCCTCATCCCGTTGCCTGGCTTTGTGGCCAGGAAGGCCAGGATGACAATGATTGTTTTTGCCAACATGCAAGAAATAGCAATGGAGAAAATGATGCCAAATGCTGTTTGCCGGAGAAGACAGTTGACATTCCCTGGTTTACCTATGAAGAGCAAGGAGGAAAAATAGCACAGCAGGATGGAGATGAGAAGAATGCAGGAGAGGTTCCGGTTGTTGGCTTTGACAAGGGGAGTACTCCAGTTCTTTAGAAAGGTTTGTATCACCAAACATGTAATCAGAGCAAAGAAAACAATGAGGGAAACGAAAATTATCCCCAAATGCTCTTGGTAAGATAGGAAAGTTATAACCTTGGGAATACATTGATCTTTGTTCTTGTTTGAATATTGATCTTCAGGGCACCGGATACAATAATCTGCATCTGAAAATGATAAGCAGAGCCATTAGTTCTGATAATGGATGTTGTGCTGTTTGCTTCATGTAGAAATGAGGACCTCTCACAACTGCAAAATAGATGTTTGTTATACGTATTTTTATTTATAATACAAGTATTTGCACACAATCATTTCATTTTTGCACACAATCATTTTTAGTAGATGCGCTGTCCCCAAACCAATACAGAGTTACAGAGAATTTGACAAAGTGCAGCTGATTTGTTAAGGACTATCACTTCAAGTTCCTTAAAAGAGCTTCCTTACACCTGTAGTGAGATATGTACGCTGTTCATAGGGACAACCCCTTCACTAATTCAACAGAAGTTTTCCATGGAACATCCATTTTATGTGGATAGAATGGCCCATATTTGGATCAAGTTGAATAAGCTCAGTTGAAAGCAAGTGGAGAAGTTCATCATGATTACTGCGGGGGATGCTCTCCACCAGTTCCCCTCCTAGTTAGTTTGTTCCAAACTCTCATGGAGAACTTGGGACCTCCATGAATTGGGCTACCATCAAGCAGCATAAGACATCACGCCGTACATGATAATAATCAGGCTGTCCCATATTTGAGCCAAGGTGGAGGGGGGTCATGAGCTTAATTTCATTTTCTCTTTCAATTGGAATGGGATTGGACTAGCAGAGGAAATATTTCAAATTATGCCCTAATCTTGATCACTGGTGAATGGAGAAGCTCAGGTTTCTGGTAAAAGGAAATCTTGTGAGGCTACGGGGACCTATTTGGATAGTTGGACCCCAGCATCTGATAGCTTATATCTATTAGATTTCAGAATGTCTTCAGGGATACTTCATGCAGGAAAATCAGTAACTATTTCATCTCTTTAGCTGATCACTGGAATAAGGTGCTTGATGTATGGTGATTCACATAATAGCTGTTCCCACTGGTTAGAGCTGCACTTGCTCCTGGATAGAATGAGGAGCTGCAGGCAAACATAAAAATGTCTTGGGGTGTGTTTCCAATTTCCATGCTACTGACTTCACTTTGTTTGCAACTTTGTTGTGATGTTTCCCCAATTGCATCTTCTCCTTTTCCTGCTTCCACAGTCCTTAAAGACCCAGCTTATCATTGCTGTAGCTTGGGGCTCTGTGCTGTTTCCACTGAGCTCTAATCGAATTACTTTCGTGATGGCTGGGTGGAGTCTGAGTGGCATCCAGGTTGGCTCCGATTACCTCATCAGTGTTCCCACCTCCTCCTCTTGTGGATTCCCCCCTCCGTTGCCCCCTTCTGCTCCAGCTCTGGTTAGTGGCTGGCTCTCTCCCACCCACCCTGCTGTTGTTGCTTTCCCCTTTATTCTGGCTTCCTAATGACCCTGCAAGGTGGGCTGGGAGACGAGATAGTGGCTGGCTTTCTCTCCCCCCACCCCCAGTGCTGTTGTTGTTCTCCCCCCTTATTCTGGCTTCCCAATGACCCTGCGAGGTGGGCTAGAAGAAGTAGTGGCTGGCTGGATTCCCAATAGAAAGCACTTTTAATACCCATTGAAATCCTAACTGTCAAGCCTTTCTCCTGCATGGCTGAGAAGGGAGACTTCCCCATCACCTGGGAGGAAAAAAGCCCATCAGTCTGGTGAGCAAAAGGGAGAAGAAGCAGTCAGTGAAGTCAATGGGAGGGAAAAGTTCCAAGTAACTGCATTGAAGGGGATGCACTCCTATGCATGCCTACTCAGAAGCAAGCCACACAGATTTCAATGGCACTTACTCCCAGGAAAGGAAAGTCTTACAGCCAATGAGTTTACTCAGAAGTTACACCCCCTAGCACTTGCCCACACAAAGTGGGACAAAGCGCTAAAGGAGCAATACACAGGGAGGAAATGGCGAAGAGAGCCAGTGGATGATATACTAGTTATGCATCGCTTCATCTCTGCCTCCCTCGCCCCTTCTGCTCTGCTCCAGCCCTTTTGGTTTTTGTTTTCCCTTTAAAGTGAGTTTTAAAGAGCACTTCCACTTTAACAAAGAGGAGTCTAAAAGCAAAGTCAGATATGCAGCATCCTCCTCCCCTTTCAAACCATCTCTTCCCCTAAACTGGGGATGCACCTTAACGACTTAGAGCCTTAACAACTCTCCGTGAAGCCATCTTTGTGGCTCTCCTGATTTCCCTGCCACCACCTGGACTGGGAACCATAGGGATACCCAGGGTGGGCGGACACTGCACTGGTATGTCAGGGGTGCTTCTGTGTGCATCTCTTCATCTCTGCTTGACTGCTCCCTCCACTATCATCTCCCCCTCTCCTTCACACGCTACTTCCAATGAGGTCACAGGCAGGTGAGCGACATACCCACAAGGGCTGCGCTACAACCCCATTGGCAGGACTATGATACTGAACCCAGTGCAGTTATGGAAACAGGTCAGTAACGGAGCTGAAGTAAGCAGGAAAAGTCAGACTATAACCACCAGTCTCAGAAGAAATGGGTTTTCCATGATAAAATCCAGGGCTAGTGTTGAATGGCCACGACGTCATGGAAACACTGAGACCTCACTGCACTGCCAGGTTGGAGTAGATTGCTGGTGGAAACACACCCTTGGACAAAGCTAGAGCAAGGATTGAGAGAGTTTGGCTGAACCTGACAAGCACAACCCAAATTAGAATTTATGCTGTAGTGGTGATATCAGCTAAGCTTACATACATCTTCCTCACCATTGCATATAGCTACTGTCCTGTAGTGGGATTATTCATAGTTGTACATGGATGAATTAGTTCTGGTCCCAAAGCTGATGATGTTGAATGTTTACTATACTGATGTAACATGTTTACGAAATAATATCCATTTGATCTTAACTATCCTGGCCTCTCTTTTGACAACAGTGATTGTACTGGAGAAGTCAGCCCTGCCTTTTCACATTTAGTTGCATTAATTTTTCTTATTCCATCTTGAGTACATGCCCTTCATGTCTGATTCTAGAAGATGCTAGCTGAGCCCATTGCATAGGGATGGGAGATAACTGTGTTTGGTCCAAATATTGAAGTGACCTGAGCTAATTTGTATTTCGCGGACTAATATATGGTTTGGAAAACAGTTCACACACTTGAGATGGTGCACTTTTCCATATTTTGTGTGATGCAGTTTTCAGCTCAAAATTTGTGTCTTTTAGGGAAAGTTGCATAAAAAACACATATTATAGGAAATTGCATGCAAAAATAGGTATGATTTTTCATATAGGGTTTTTTATATGGATTTTTTTATTGCAAAATTCTGTGGTAATTGGACAGAATACACGTATGACTGAATACATGTGAAAGTGACATGAAATGAAAATAGACTTATTTATTCATGAGTATTATTGCATTGACCATTAATACCTCCTTGAGAGAAGGAGTGGTCCTTGGTTCTCTTAAGAGGCGATAGTGCAGCCATTTATAAAGAATACTTAAAAAACAACAACACCCTAATGCGTTTGATCCAGACTTCATCATACTTAGGGTAGACCCACTGAAATCAATTGGACTCAAGTTAGTTGTGACTTCCTTCCTTCACATAACTCTCATCCCAGAGCCCTGTATAAAGTTTTGCCCCAGCACCAACTTCTCATTACCCAGGATTTTCCACATTCGGCCTGCTTTATTTACCCTTCCATGCATAAGCTTTCTGCCTGCTTTGCGCTCCCTTTCCTCATGAGCAATTAGATAATATATGTCATTGAGAGATCTGTGCTACCTGTTAGAGAGGTACTTCCCCCACTGTTGACAAAGTGTCTTTCAAAGAAAGATGAATCGATAGCTTTACTTTCAAGGAGGCATTATGCCCATGTCAGAGCAAACTCCAGGGGCTGCAATCTCAATTGGGAATACAGCATGGGGAAAAATTACCCTCCCCAACTTGCTGTAATCCAGCTGGAATTCCCCCACCACTTGGGTGCTGTTAAGAAGCCAGGAAGAGCTTGGGTCAAGAACACAGACTGGTAGTCTTTGTACCCTTCCAAGGTTCCTGGGGCTGAGAGCTGGAGGTCCTGCATTGCTGTGGTTCCTCTCCCACCTGGATGGCCAATTCCAGAAGGTGGTGCTGGGGGATTATTGCTCTGTCCCTTGGCAGTTACGCCATGGGGTGCCACAGGGCTCTATTTCATCCCCCATGCTGCTTAACATTTATATGAAACCACTGGGGGAGTCTGTCTGGAGGTATGGATGGATTGAGGTGGCACCAATATGGGGATGCACCCAGCTCTGTCTCTCCTTTTCATCAAATCCAGGTGAGGCAGTGGGCATTCTGAACCAGTGCCTGGGTGCGGTAATGGACTAGATGAGGGACAATAAACTGAGACTCAATCCAGACAAGGCGGACATACTGGTAGTGGGTGGTTTGTCTGCCTGGCTAAGTGATGTTCAGCCTGTTCTGTAGGGGGTTGTATTCCCCCTGAAAGATCAAGTTCATAGTTTGGGGGTACTGTTGGATCCAGAACTCTCACTCAAGACACAGGTGGACTCAAGAGTCACCGAGCACCTTTTATCAGCTTAGGCTGATATACCAACTACATCCTTATCTGGACAGAGAGAGCCTAGCTACAGTTCTGTTCTGATAACCTCTTGTTTGGATTACTGAAATGCATTATATGTGGGGCTGCCTTTGAAAATGGTCCAGAAACTTCAGCTGGTCCAAAATAAGGCAGTGAGAGCTATTAACAGGGACTGGCCAATGTGATCATATTAAGCCAGTACTCTTTCATCTATACCAGCTGCCTCTCCATCTTTCAGGCCCTATTCAAAGTGCTGGCACTAACATTCAAAGCCCTAAACGGTTTGGGACCAGGTTATCTGAAGGATCATTTCCATCCATATATACCCGCCTGGATCCTAAGATCTGTTTCATCAGTCCTTCTGGGGCACCCCTGCCAAAGGAAGTTAGGGGGGTGGCTACTAAGAAGAGGGCCCTTTCTGCTGTGGCACCCCAATTGTGGAATGAGCTCATTTTGGTGCCAGATGAAGACCTTTTTATTCTCTCAGATATTTTAGTTTTTCAGTTTGGTTTTATCTGGTATTCTATTTTCAATTCTTGCTGCTAGCTTCTGTTTGGTTATTATTATTTTTATTTATATTGCAGTTCTAAACTTTTAAACTTTTATATTATATTTTATCGTCTGTATTTTATTGTCTGGTATTTTATGATTTTAATTGTTGTGAACCACCCAGAGAGTTTCAGCTATTGGGAGGTACAAAAATGTAATGTAATGAAATAAATAAATAAACAAAACAAATAAATGGTTGTTATTCAGGAAATTCCTGGGGAATAGGTGGTCACGTATCAAAATCATGTTGTTTTTATGAATGTATGCAATTTCATATGATAATTAATTATTGAAGTATAAAACATGTTATGCTAATATATTTATTTATATATGCATAACAACATGCTTTATACTATATATATATATATATATATATGCATAACAACATGCTTTATACTATATATATATATATATATATATATATATGCAACACAACATGCTTTATGCTCTCGCTCTCTCTCTCTCTCTCCTACAATTCACTGGATTCCCAGGGCAGCTTGCTTTCCATCACTACTACCAATAAAGTACTCCAGTTTACTGAGAACAGAAACCCATGTAAATAGTTTAAAGTGTCAGGATAAATACTTCTTTGAAAAATATTTCCAGGCAAATCTTTGACCTGTCACTTACCTGTCTGGTTAGAAACCATGTCTTCTGGGCAGAGAGTACAGCCATAGCAACACAATGGTTTCTCCTCTGGAACTGTCTTCCTGTGTCCAAACTGGCAACTCGGGACACATGTAGAATGGGGCAGTCTCTAACAACAACAACAACAATATAAAAAGGATATGTAGTACCGATCTTTTGGTCCCCACTAGTACAGCCAGGTGTATATTTGACAGCCATACATCTACAGCCATTTATCACTTGAAATGCTGATCCACATTCCTATACAGAGTTAGAGACATCACTAACACCACAAATCGTACACATATCTGCTTAGAATTAAGTCCCATTGATTTCATGGGGCATATGCTCAGGTAAGTAGGTATAGGATTGCAGCCTGGGTTTCGTAATTTCTTGGCTTTAAATGTGAACGTTGGTGACTCAGAATACTTGTTGCAAAAATGTGGAGAGCATTTATTTATTTATTTATTTATTTAATTTCTTAATCACCCATCTGGCCGGTCACCCAGCCACTTTGGGTGATGTACAACCATCAAAAAACAGTAAAATGAAACATTAAAACATCCTGTTCTAAAAATACCCTAACCCACCCCAAATGCCTGCCTGAACAACCAAGTTTTCAATGTGTGGTGGAAGCTCATTAAAGAGGGGGCATGGCAGAGTTCTGTAGGGAGGGAGTTCCACAGAGTGGAGGCCACCACAGGGAAGGCCCTCTCCCTCGTCCTCACCAGACTAGCTGTCCTGGCTCCTGGGACAGAGAGAAGGCCACCAGAGGCTGATCTTGTTGAGCAGCCTATCTAGTATTGCTGGACGTGCTCCTTGAGATAGGCTGGGCCAGAACAGTATAGGGTTTTAAAGGTCAAAGTCAACAACTTGAATTTGGCCTGGAAAACAACTGGTAGCCAGTGCAACTCCTTCAGCACCGGAGTGATGTGATCACACTGGCAGCTGCCTGTAATCAGGTGAGTGTTCTGCACCAGCTGTGTTCTGCACTAGCTGCAGCTTCCGAACTGTCTTCAAGGGTAACCCCACGTAGAGCGCATTACAGTAGTCTAGATGAGAGGAGACCAGGGCATGTACTACCGATGGGAGCAGATGATCGGGAAGGTAGGGGCGCAGCCGCCATATCAGATGGAGTTGGTACAGTGCTGCCCGGCTCACAGCTGACACCTGAGCCTCCATGGACAGCTGGGAGTCTAAAATGACCCCTGGCTGAGGACCTGGTCTTTCAAAGGTGGCCGTACCCCATTCAACACCAGGTCAGCATCTCCCAACCTTCCCTTGTCTCCCACCAAAAGCACCTCAGTTTTGTCAGGGTTCAGCTTCAGCTTATTCCTCCTAGGGATGGGCGGATTCCCTACCTGTTCTTCCACTTGGGAATCCACCGGCAGGGGGAGGTGATCTGTCCCTCCCCCTGGAATCCTCCTTGGCTGGCTCTGCTCTGCGGCAATTCCACGGAGCCACCGGCCGGCTCCGAAGCACCAGCGATACAGCCGCCATGCCGTATCTCTGGCTGAGGGGGATTGACTGCGAATGCAAATGGAGCCCAGTATGCCAGTTGCGGCCGTAAAGGTCTTAGTTTAAGGTAAATGCAGCTGTAAATGGCTGCATTTACCTTGAACTAAGACCTTTATGGCTGCAAATGGCGTACTGGATGCCATCTGCATCCGCAGTCAATCCCCCTCAGCCAGTGATATGGCATGGCAGCTGTATCGCTGGTGCTCCAGAGCTGGAGGATCCGGCCGAAGAGGATACTGTGGGGAGGAGAAGGTAAATGCTTCATTCCGCCACGGACTCCAGGGGGCTGGATTCTAAAGAACTAAGACCATTCTAAAGAATCTGGCCTCATTGGGGTCTGTGGTGGAATTTTCCGCCATCCCTAATTCCTCCCCATCCAGCCACCCACAGTCTCCAGACACTTGGACAGGGATTCTATGGCCAACCTTGGTGAGGATTTAAACAAGAGGTAGAGCTGTGTGTCATCCGCATATTGATGACACTGTACCCCAAACCTCCTGATAATAACCCCCAGCGGCTTCCCATGGATGTTAAAGAGCATCGGGGAGAGAATGGACCCCTGTGGCACCCCACAAGTGAGAGGCCATGGGTCTGAAACCTCCTCTCCCAGTGCTACCCTCTGGTCTCTGCTGGAGAGGAAGGACTGGAACCACCATAATATGATATCTCCAATGCCCAGCCCCTCTAGGTGGTCCAGGAGGATACCGTGGTCATCAAAAGCTGCTGAGAGGTCGAGGAGAACAAGGAAGGAGCATTCACCCCTATCCAAAGCCCTCCTCATATCATCCTCCAAGGCAACCAAGGCCATTTCTGTCCCATGCCCAGGCCTGAAGCCTGATTGAAATGGATCTAGATAATCGGTTTCTTCCAAGTGTACCTTCAACTGCATTGCCATCACCCCCTCTTTCACCTTGCCTCCAAATGGCAGATTTGAGAGTGGGTGAAAGTTGTTCAAGACTTGGGGATCCAAGGCGGGCTTCTTTAAGAATGATCTTATCGCTGCCTCCTTGAGGGCTCATGGCATCACTCCCTCATCAAGGGAGGTGTTCACCACTGCATTCACCCAATTGCTCTCTGCGGCTCATAATGAGCCAAGGTGGGCAAGGATCAAGTAAGCAAGTGGTCGGCTTTACAGACAAAAGCACCTTGTCCACTTCATCAGAAAGAAGAAGCTGGAACCAATCCTACCAAACCAGTCTGCCACAGGCTGCCTCTTGCTCACTAACCAGATTCATGGCGCATGGAATAACACTCCTGATCTGATCAATTTTATCTGCAAAGTGCCTTGCCAAGGCCTCACAGGAGGCCTTAGAATGCTCCAGTGGTTCTAGAGCAGCTGGACCAACCAGGCTCCAGATTGCTTAAAACAGCCTCCGGGGACAGCACTCTGTGGACACAATAAAGATGTTGGTGAGTGCAGTCTCTCTCCCCCCTCAGTGCATTCACTGTGGCAAATAACTATGTTGTTTCTACCTCTCTCTCTCAGGGATGTTAGAGAATTCTGCCACGGATGCCAGGGGGGCTGAATTCCAGTGAATTTGGCCCCCCGGAATCCATGGCGGAACGGAGCCCCCCGCCCCTCCACCCCGTCAAAGCCCCACGAAACGGAGCCTACCTGGCTGCGGCTCTGGCTCTGGCAGTGGTGGCAGCGGTGGCAGCAGCGGCGGCGGCGGCAGCTCCAGCTGCTGCCGGGCTGCTGCGGCCGCAAATGGCAGCCATTGTAGCTGCCACCATTTGCGTCCCTATGCTGGCCCATGATAGGCTATGTATATATTTACGTAGTCTATCACGGCTAAAGCAGGGACGCAAATGGTGTCCCCTACGCCATTTGCATTCCCGCTTTAGCCATGATAGGCTACATAAATATTTACGTACCCTATCACGGGTTTGCATAGGGACACAAATGGCGTCCCCTACACAGGATGCCATTTGCGTCCGCACCAGCCCGGCAGCGGCTGGAGGCCCCGCTGCAGGTTGGCCCAGCCAGCAACTCCGCGGCCTGGCTGAGGAGCGGATCCGGCTGGGCAGGATTCCAGGAGGGAAGAACAGGTCACCTCCCCCCCCCGTCGAGGATTCCGGGGGGAAAACGAATCCACTCCCCCCACCTGCGGAACCCAGCGGAGCCAGGTAAGCGGGGGTTTGTACACCCCTTCTCTCTCTCTCCCTCTCTCCCCCTTTCTGTCCCTGTCCCTGTCTCTCACTCTCAATCTCACTCTTTCTCTTTCACATATGCACACACACACACAAATAATTACAAATAGGTGCAAAGATTCCTCATGAGTATTGGTGGATTAACTCAGCATAGTTTCATTATACTTTCCTCAGGCAGCATAATCCTATGCATTTCTGCTTAGGAGTAAGTGTGTATGTTTATCAGTGGTGACCATATCTGTCTTTTAAAATAAAAGTTTAATATTTTTTTTCTGTGATGGATTTGTTGATAGAGGCCAGAGTTACCAAAAAGCATTGAAATTATGGGCATGGGATATAATCTAAGGTTCTCCAGTAGCCATGCTACAACACCTAGACATCATCTTTTCCAATGAGCTTTTAAATATATATGGAGCATATTCTTACCTCCTTAAATCTACTATTCCACACAATGGCATCCTCCCTGAGAGAGAACTCTTCAGTTGGTGAAATCTCTCCAACTTGGACTTTAATGAAGGATTCATTGGGGAAAATGATCCAGTTGATTATATCATACCCAGCTGAAAATCCCCCGTTCACCAACAGGACTTCATGCCCAACACCATTGTTGAAATTGATGTTCCTTAGGGTAGAATGGAGCTAGATTTGGAGAGAGTTAGTGCAGTACCAGAAATGCCTTCCACATTTTTTAGTATTCACATTCAATCTGATAGAAAAGAAACTACTTTCAAAAAGAAATTCAAAGGAGAAAAACATTTCAGGGAAATGACCATAAGTTGGCTGAGACGTGTGTGAGGCTGTCCTGCTTTTCAGTCTACAATCATTTAGGGATGTCAGAGAATTCCGCCACGGATCCCAGGGAGACTGAATTCAAGTGAATTCAGCACCCGGGAATCCGTGGCGGATCGGAGCAACTTGCCCCACCACCCCACGAAAGCCCAGCGAAACGGAGCCTACCTGGCTGCGGCTCCAGCGGCAGCAATGGCTCCGGTGGCGGCAGCGGTGGCAGCTCTGGCCACTGCCGGGCTGCAGCTGCAAATGGCGGCCGCTACACCAGTCGCCATTTGCGTCCCGTCGCTGAGCCTTGATAGGCTATGTAAATATTTACATAGCCTATCACAGCAAAGAGCATCTCCCCTGCAGCCTGCAGCCTCCTCAGTGTACCATACTTCATTTAAGGACCAGGGGAAGATGTTGTAAGTTAACTCCTTCCCCATGGGGCATTTTCCAGTCAGGAAGTGCAGACAACTAGGGAGGCTACCGAGTGATGGAGAGATGTGTTACAGAGAAAAGAAGCATGTTGTTAAATTGTCTGTATCATAAGCTGGACTTCTTATTACCTAAGAACAAGAAAAGGGATATTTTCTAATCAAACCTGCTTCATTTGCTGTTAGAAGAGTTCACACTCAGAGTGCGTATGAAAGGGAGAAATCTCATCGTACCACTGAGTCTTCTCAAATGTTTTAGCATAAAGTGTACAGGTATATGGCATAGATTTCCCTCATCTTCCTGTCAGATTACCACCATACAAGCTATTTGCATCTCCGTTAAGTGTGTGTGTGTGTGTGTGTGTGTGTGTTTGGAAGGTTCTCTAGCATGTTCTTTGATGACCATACACTTTTAGTCATCAAACATGCTGAGAGTTAAATGATATAATTGTAGGGATGTTGGAGAAATCTGCCATGGACTCCAGTGAGGCTGGATTCTTTGGAATCTGGCCCCCTAGAGTCCGTGGCAGAATGGCCTCCCCCCCCCCACCCCCCGAAATCCCCCCCCGGGACAGACCTACCTGGTGGTGGATGTGGCGGATGTGGCAGCGGCGGTGGCTGTGGTGGGGGCAACGGCTCTGGCTTGTCTTCCGGCCACTGCCAGACTGCTGCGGCCGCAAATGGCAGCCGTTGTTGCGGCCGCCATTTGCGTGGCTGCCTTGCTGTGATAGGCTACGTAAATACTTACGTAGCCTATCACAGCAAAGAGCAGGGGTGCAAATGGCGGCTGTTACGGCATTTGCGCCCCTGCTCTTTGCCGTGATAGGCTATGTAAGTATTTACGAAGCCTATCATGGCAAAAGGCAGCCACGCAAATGGCGTAGAGGCTGCCGTTTGCGTCCCTGCCTTTTGCCATGATAGGCTATGTAAATACTTAAGTAGCCTATCACAGCTTGGCAGGGACGCAAATGGTGGCTGACATAGTGGCCGCCATTTGCAGCCGCAGCAGCCCGGCTGCGGCCGGAATCTGGCTGCGGCCGGCCCCAGCCAGCGGCTCCGCTGAGTTGCTGTGGAGAGGAGCCGGCCAGGGAGGATTCCGGGGGGAGGGACAGAGCGCCTCCCCCCCACCATGGACGTTCCGGATTGGAACGGTAAGTGCATTTCCTACATCCCTATATAATTGTATCCCCTTCATGGATCACTGCCTTGTTGTGGCGAAGGGGCTTGCGTAACTCAGTGAAGCCATAAGCTATGCTGTGCAGGGCCACCCAAGACGGACAGGTCATGGCAGAGAGTTCTGACAAAATGTGGTCCACTGGAGAAGGAAATGGCAACCCACTCATGAGATGGCAAGATTGAACATCGACACCTTGGGAATCAGCGAACTAAAATGGACAGGCATGGGCGAATTTAATTCAGGTGACCATCATATCTACTATTGTGGGCAAGAATCCCTTAGAAGAAATGGAGTAGCACTCATAGTCAACAAAAGGGTGGGAAAAGCAGTACTGGGGTACAATCTTAAAAATGATAGAATGATCTCAGTACGAATCCAAGGCAAACCATTCAACATCACAGTAATTCAAGTCTATGCCCCAACCACTGATGCCGAAGAAGCTGAGGTTGATCGGTTCTATGAAGACCTACAACACCTTCTAGAATTAACACCAAAAAAAGATGTCCTCTTCATCATAGGGGATTGGAATGCTAAAGTAGGAAGTCAAGAAATCACCGGGATAACAGGCAGGCATGGCCTTGGGGTACAAAATGAAGCAGGACAAAGGCTAATAGAGTTTTGCCAAGAGAACACACTAATCATAGCAAACACTCTTTTCCAACAGCACAAGAGGCGACTCTACACATGGACGTCACCAGATGGTCAATATCGAAATCAGATTGATTATGTCCTTTGCAGCCAAAGATGGAGAAGCTCCATACAGTCAGTAAAAACAAGACCTGGAGCTGACTGTGGCTCAGATCATGAGCTGCTTCTTGCAAAATTTCGGCTTAAATTGAAGAACATAGGGAAAACCACAAAACCATTCAGGTATGACCTTAATCATATCCCTTATGAATATACAGTGGAGGTGACAAATAGATTTAAGGGATTAGACCTGATAGACAGAGTGCCTGAGGAACTATGGATAGAGGTCCGTAACATTGTTCAGGAGGCAGCAACTCAATCCATCCCAAAGAAAAAGAAATGCAAGAAAGCCAAGTGGCTGTCTGATGAGGCTTTACAAGTAGCTGAAGAAAGAAGGGAAGTGAAAAGCAAGGGAGAAAGGGGAAGATATATCCAACTGAATGCAGAGTTCCAGAGAATAGCAAGGAGAGACAAGAAGGACTTCTTAAATGAATAATGCAAGGAAATTGAGGAAAACAACAGAATGGGAAAGACTAGAGATCTCTTCAAGAAAATCGGAGACATCAAGGGAACATTTTGTGTAAAGATGGGCATGATAAAGGACAAAGAAGGCAGGGACCTCACAGAAGCAGATGAGATTAAGAAGAGGTGGAAAGAATACACAGAAGAACTATACAGGAAAGATCTTAATGTCCTTGATAGCCATGATAGTAATGTCCTTGATAGCCATGATAGTGCGGTCACTGAACTTGAGCCGGACATCCTAGAGAGTGAAGTCAAGTGGGCCTTAGGAAGCATTAGTAACAACAAAGCTAGCGGTGATGACAGTATTCCAGCTGAGCTATTTAAAATCCTAAAAGATGATGCTGTTAAAGTGCTGCATTCAATATGCCAACAAATCTGGAACACTTAACAGTGGCCGCAAGACTGGAAAAGGTCAGTTTACATTCCAATTCCAAAGAAGGGCAATGCCAAAGAGTGTTCAAACTACCGCACAATTGCGCTCATTTCACATGCCAGCAAGGTGCTGCTCAAAATCCTACAAGCTAGGCTTCAGCAGTATGCGAACCGAGAACTACCAGAAGTACAAGCTGGGTTTCGAAGAGGCAGAGGAACTAGAGACCAAATCGCCAACATTCGCTGCATCATGGAGAAAGCAAGAGAATTCCAGAAAAACGTCTATTTCTGCTTCATTGACTACACTAAAGCCTTTGATTGTGTGGATCACAACAAACTGTGGCAAATTCTGAAAGAGATGGGAGTACCAGACCACCTTACCTGTCTCCTGAGAAACCTCTACGAGGGTCAAGAAGCAACAGTAAGAACCAGACATGGAACAACCGAGTGGTTCAAAATTGGGAAAGGAGTACGACAAGGCTGCATATTGTCACCCTGCTTATTTAACTTATATGCAGAGTACATCATGAGAAATGCCAGGTTGGATGAATCAGAGGTCGGAATTAAGATTGCTGGGAGAATTATCAACAACCTCCGATATGCAGACGATACCACCCTAATGGCAGAAAGCGAAGAGGATCTCAAGAGCCTCTTGTTGAGGGTGAAAGAGGAGAGTGCAAAAGCTGGTTTGAAACTCAACTTTAAAAAAATTAAGATCATGGCATCTGGCCCTATCACTTTCTGGCATATAGAAGGGGAAGAAATGGAAGCAGTGACAGATTTTACTTTCTTGGGCTCCAAGATCACCACAGATGGTGACTGTAGCCATGAAATTAAAAGACGTTTGCTCCTTGGGAGGAAAGCTATGGCAAACCTAGACAGCATAGTAAGAAGCAGAGACATCACCTTGCCAACAAAGGTCCATCTAATCAAAGCTATGGTTTTCCCAGTAGTAATGTATGGCTGTGAGAGCTGGACTATAAGGAAGGCTGAGCGCCGAAGAATTGATGCTTTTGAACTGTGGTGCTGGAGAAGACTCTTACGAGTGCCCTGGACTGCAAGGAGGTCAAATCAGTCCATCCTAAAGGAAATCAACCCTGAGTGCTCATTGGAAGGACAGATACTGAAGCTGAAGCTGAAATATTTTGGCCACCTAATGCGAAGAGAAAACTCTCTGGAAAAGACCCTGATGCTGGGAAAGACTGAAGGCAAAAGGAGAAGGGGACGGCAGAGGATGAGATGGCTAGATAGCATCACCGATGCAATGAATATGAACTTGAGCACGCTCCGGGAGAGTGCGCAGGACAGGAAGGCCTGGCATGCTATGGTCCATGGGGTCACGAAGAGTCGGACACGACTGAACGACTGAGCAACAATATAATTGTATGGCTAGCAGCCATGTCAGGTTTTTCCCTTTTGATGAATTCTAAGCATGGGGCAGGGGGATTTTCACTGGGACTTCATCATGTGGTGGGAGGAGGTTTAAACTTTCCCTCCCCTGTCATGAACCCACTGAAAATCACATGAACACAGTGGTGATGGAGTTAGCTATGGGGGAGGGGGGAATCCTTTTGTTATAGTTTTTCCTCATCTTCCTGTCAGGTCACCACCATACAACATGTTTGCATCTCTGTGAAATATGGGTTTTAGTTTTTGCTTTAAAAAAATTTCTCAGGCAGGTTTACTGAAGATCATATGCTTTCAATCATCAAACCTGATTTCATCCATGCTGAGAGTCAAACTATTATTAACATTAATTATATGGCTAGCAGTGATGTCAGGTGTGTTTTTTTTTCTTTCTAAATAATCCTAGGCACTGAAGGGAGGGTTTTCATTGGGTCTTTACCATGTGGAGAGGGAAGGTTTAAACTTTTGCTCCCCTGTCATGTCTATGATGAAAATGACATGCACACCCCTGTGATGGAGTGAGGTATGAAAAAAATAATCTCTATGGCTCTAAGGGGAGCATTTTTCCCTGTGGCTAACTGTGGGGCTGGGTGGGGTGTTCACTGTAAACATGGCTGGAAAGGGAAGGTTTAGACCTCCCATCCCCACATGCTGTGGTCATAATGAAAATGCTCCCCCCATCTGCATATAGAACCCACACCACATATAGGATCAGGGCGTTTGGAATTCCCCGATGAGGCTTCTAGCCACATAGTTAATGTAGAAACCCATTACAGCGATGACTTTACCTGCCATGGTTGCACATTCAAATGCATGCGTTTGCCTCCGTTCATTGCTCTTTGTCTTGCCACATGTATGGCATGTAAAGTATGTGCTACAGCATACACAGCACTGTAGATAGTGTAGCTCTCCCCTGTCATTTCCATCTCAAGCACATGACCAGGCAGGCTTTCCAGCTTCTCTTCTCCTGTACATGTTCTGCATTTCAAACAACCCTCATAGAATTCACCAGGAAGACGACAGTGGAATGCATCTTGCCAGAACACAGAGAGAAAATGCATCAGTGCCTTGTCTGGCTTTAAGGTCTGGAGAAATTCCTGGAATGCTAGAATCACCTTGGTGTGGAGAAAGAACGACAAGGCACCATGGAAGGTTTTTGTAGAGAAACCATTGCTACTGACTGTATCGGTGAAATCCCACTGAGGTGGCATGATCCAAATCTTCCCTATATGGGCTTTTTGGCGATACTCATTAATCTCCAAGACCAATGTCAGAATATGCAGAGACTGAGAGGTCCCACTGACAATAACTACATTAGCTTTTGTTGACAGAAGTATTGAATTTAACTTTAAAAGCTTATGGAACTGAAGGTGTGAAAGAGCATGGTTTGTTGCCAGAAGCCTTTCTGAGAAAGCAACACAGATGCTGTTCTGAGCCAGCTGAGGTGTCAGGATCTGCAGAAAGCGTTCTCCATTATCATCATCTGAAACAATGAGACCAATCCATGTCCATCTGAAATGCAGAAGTAAGTGGACTATCCCTGTACGTTGGATCATTTCCTGTGGTGCCATCCAGTACAAAGAAGGGAAGTGGGTTTCTCCACTCAGAGCAGGCTTAACTGCTCCATAAGTGAGCTAATGGGGGAAATGAGGCTTATTAGAGCTTGGAGAAATTATTGCAAGTTTCCTAAGTAATGCGTCTGTCTAATAGGATCTAGCTATACAATGTCCTCATCTTTCATCATTAGACTACATTTTTCACACTCACTGACAAAAAAAGCTGCCAGTTTAAGCCTGGTGTTAAGACTATTTGTTGGCTCAAGCTCTACAAATTCAGGGAACTGGAAGCTAAGGTTGATCTGTTAACAGATGTGCCCCATGCTCAGTGATGATGTTGTAGAGTGTCACAAATTGTGCTTCCTTACAGCTTCCCCTCCATGCAACCAAACATTTCCTTGGTCTTTCAAACCCAAATCCTGATGGGGAGGATGCCTTGGACCAACAAAGGTGTCCCGTGTCTCACTTTGCCCTGGTCTTGTATAACCATTAACCCAAGCCTTAATGTACTGCTAGTGAAATCTTTCTGTGAGTTGTCCCATGCTGTTTTGTTGCTTACATCATTTGCTGGCAGGATGGGTTGAACAGGGGGAGATGGGGATCTCTTCTGATGAAGCAGAGCTGAGGATGGTACTGCTTCTAATGACCAGAGGTATGGTGCTTGTAGCTGTATTTGCTTGCATTATTGTGGTTGATGATGGTACCAGTAATGAGAAATGTGAAAGCAAATTTGGAAAAGAATCCAGCCTTTTCAATTATTTTTAAGAGGCACCAAGGAAAGCAGCATCTTGGTATTGTGGGGTGGGGAGGGGGAATATATTGATTTTGAGCAGAAATGAGTTGGTTCTTTATTTATATCCCAGTGCATTTCTAGGTTGTGTGTATGTGTGTCCAACAGCGATTTACTCTGAGCTGGTTGTGTTGGGAGGTCATTAGAGACACATGACACTGTGGCCATCCAGCAGCCACCCCAGAGCTTATCAGTGGAAAACCAGATTTCCTGGGATTGCTTAAAGTCTGATTCTTTTCCTTAAGTCAGGTTCTCTGCTGTATAGATGTTGTGTGCCCCAACCCATACATTTACCTCAGCTATGCTAGCCCTGCTCAGGGATGTGTCTTTCACCATGACCCTGGTCAAGGGGTGTTTGCTGTCCCCATGTTTCCCAGCACAAACAATTAGTAGACACTAATTGCTCAGAAGTAACTCACATTGTGGTCAATGAGGCTTGTCCCCTGAATGCACAGATCAGAATTTACAGAGATCCCCCTCAACTGAAATAGCACATAGAATCATAGAATAGCAGGGTTGGAAGGGGCCTACAAGACCATCGAGTCCAACCCCCTGCTCCATGCAGGAATCCAAGTCAGAGCATCCCTGACAAATGGCTGTCCAGCCTCATCTTGAATGCCTCCAGTGTGGGAGAGCCCACCACCTCCCTAGGTAATTGGTTCCATTGTCGTATTGCTCTAACAGTCAGGAAGTTTTTCCTGATGTTCAGCCGGAATCTGCTTTCCACATTTTAAAGCACTACTTCCCTAAAGGCTGTAACACACTTTTCCGAAGCTGCAATTCTCCATTGTCTCCATTCTCCTAACTTTAATACACAGTAAATTATGGCTACTGCTCTGAGAGATATTTACACAGAAATATGGTCCTAACATGTGCATGAATGAAAATATAGAAAAATAGAAACAGAATATTGCCAGTGCTGTAACTTAAAAGTCAAAGCTTATTAAAGCATTCCCCAAACTATCAATATAGATTCATCTGAAAATGTAAATGTGAGGTTGACATTCTACATATGTGATTGAATCCATGCATATGT
The DNA here is from genome assembly GCF_057233095.1 of Heloderma suspectum. NCBI lineage: Eukaryota > Metazoa > Chordata > Lepidosauria > Squamata > Helodermatidae > Heloderma > Heloderma suspectum. The sequence goes on along the minus strand of NC_139463.1, from coordinate 84,948,435 downwards.
GGTCAAATGCCTTCAAGATCAGATAGAATAATTACACAAACATACACATTGTGGTTGACATCAAGTCCTCTTCTGCTTCTTACGCACATGCAACTGGGAAGAAATGAATGTCACATTGGGAAACCATTCCCCCACCCCCAATATTTTATGCTTTGCTCTGAATTTTAACAGGTTTTTTCCCCCTGAAATGTATTAAGGAAGAGTAGATGAGAGTATAACTGAACAGCAGGAAGATGCAATCCATACTTGAATTAATGTGCACGTACCTGAGGAATCTTGTAGATGTTCAAGATGGTGGCCATCTGTATGGAGTTTTCTACAGAGAGCCCCCCAATGACAGACAACACATTTTTCCCCTTGTCACACTTGTAATTAGGTGCATGCATTTGCTGTGTGAATAGGAGATCCAGAATTGTCTCATACGTGCTGCATGAATCAAATAGGTTGTCATAGGCATGGAACCCCAGAGTGAGATTGGGCAAGAGCTTGGGGTTTTTATTGATCTCATGGATGGCAAACATCAAGGACAGGGCATGCTGAACATTTTTGAGAACTATGCTGCAATGAGAGCAACAATGAAAGTTAGAGCAGGTATAACTTCTAGTTCATAGTCAGTAGCACCACACATACAAAGTCTGATGAATTCACAATCTCTTCCAGAATGAGAAATGGAGCTTAAGATCACAAAGGAAGTAATCATAGAAGAGTATATGGATACTGCAGGCGTGTGTGGGGTTATCTGTTTGCAAACCCTGGATATGATACAATCAAACTTAAACACAATTAAGTCCAGTTGACTTACATTTTCCTTTAGGCATTTCCTTGACTCTTTGACATCAACACCAGAGGGATTTAAAACAGATTAATTAATTTTAATTTTGATTGGATTATTCTCTTTTATTCTCTCTCTCATTCTGTATCAGAGCAGACCTATTGAAATCAACGGGATCTTTGGATATAACTGATAATTAAAAAGTAATGAGCTGCACCATGGGAATGGAAACGTTAGTACAAAGTTAAATTTCTATATTTTAGATAGATGTCTTTAGTTCCTGAGTGACAGGGAGGTTCTCTCCTGATGCTTCATTTTAGCTTACTATTTTTTATTGTCTGTTATTGAGATGTGTCAGCATGTGTTTTTGAGGTTTTATGCTGTGCGGGATTTCAATGATTTCTTGTGGTTTCTATTTTTTAAAATTATGTTTTTAATTGTTGTATGATGCTCAGAGAGAGAACTAGTTTTATGAGGTGTTCAATAAATATAATAAATAAATAAATACATCCCACAGGACAGAGCGGGGATATTCATCAGTTCACGCTGTCAAAAAAAAAGAACAGAAAAATGCTCTCAAATATATATACACACACTCCAACCTCAAAGTATAACTTGATTGCGTGTTGAAAACCTAGTAACAAACTGTCTTCAGTATCACTGGAAGGGCAATTTGAAAACATCAAATATTTCACTAAATCAAAAAAGACAAAAAAAGACATACGTCTCTGGAAGAGTTTTGTGGCAGCTTAAAATCTCACGAATGTATAGTGGCATGGAACAGAGTCCACTCCATCAAGTGGGTAAGAATTTCATGGAGTTTATTTTGATAAGAACTTTCCAAAATTCACAAATTTGTTGATAAATATGACAGAAAGAGCTTGAGGGTTTTTTTTTTTTTTTTTTAAATGAATGTGGAAGAAACCAAACCTTGATAGAGCAGCCCATCTGGTCAAAAGGCTTTGAGTGCTTGGCACTGAGAAGTCTGGGTTTGAAACCCTGTGTATTAAACCTTGTTTGTGGTGCTGAATTAGGGCTGCCTCCTCTTTTTCCTGACAGGCTCCTCATCTTTAACAGCTGTGTGGCAGGCAGGTGCCGCGTGGTCCTCTCCATGCTGGGAGTAGCAGTACCTATTGAATTTAGCCAGTGAAAGGGGGTGAGCATTTCATTCAGTTCAATAGAGCTTCAGCTACTGGGCGATATAGAAATGTGTGTGTGTGTGTGTGTATGTGTGTGTGTGTGTGTATATATATATATATATATACACACACACACACACATACACACACACACACACACACATACACACACACTCACACTCACCAAGATTCTCAAATTTCTTCCTAAATGGGATGGTGAGAATTTGGAATTGAAAACAACAACAACAACCTGAATGTGGGAGAAAATGAACTGGACAGATTTGTTCATCCCTATTTACTACTATGAAATAGAAGAAGAACGTACCTATAAACTAGCTGTCTCCTACTTGGAACTGCTGAAAACATGATTGGTAAAGATGACGTATGTATTAGAGAAAAAACTCCACCAATGATGGCTTCTCCTGGCCTGTACAAGTTGTCTTGGATGTTACTGTTAAAAGTATATTTGCCATTCACGTCCTGAGACACGAAAAGAGGGAATGAAAGCAACAACACTAACAACCTCATGACTGCAAATGTAGGTCTACTCAGACCACAGCTGAACACCGGCATTGCTACGTACCCTCCCTGATACAGTGGTCTCTGCAGCAGGCACCTTCTTAGAACTGCACACACAGAACCAGAGAGAAACATAATTTCCAGGAATAGCTGATTAATTTGGCCCAACTCGTCTATGTGGCAAAATCCCAGCTCTGAGTATCATTTTCATGACTTCAGTACAGAAGTGAGCTCAGCAGTTTACTAGTTGTACTTTTAATCTTTGCTTTTGTTATTACTGACTCTACAAGAAGGAAGGTGAACAGCAGCAATTTTGATAATTACAGAGTAGATTAATGAATTGGCTTTCTGATGACACAGATATCTGTTTAAACTGAAAAACATGTTTCTACGTTTCCATTTCTCCTTTCTGCTCCTAAGTGAGTTGATAATTGGAAAAGTTTGTTCATATTGCATATCTTACAGCTGAAGTCCCCAATCTTTTTGGGACAGTGGCAACATTTGCAATTTTGAGATAATGGCATGTGCACTTTCACAAAATGGCTGCCATAGTGAGGGGCTTGCAGATTCACAAAATGGCTGCCATTATGGGTGTGGTCAGTCGCAAAACACCAGTTTTACAGAAGGCAAATGGGTGTGGTGAAAAGAAACATACCTTGCCCAAGGACATGGCATAAATGGGGTCTGAGCTCACACATACAGGCAAGACACCACCCTCACACCATGGCAAAACACACACAATTCCAAGTTGTGTGGAGCAATAAAGATGATCAGGGGACTGGAAACAAAGTCCTATGAGGAGAGACTGAAAGAACTGGGCATGTTTAGCCTTGAGAAGAGAAGACTGAGGGGAGACATGATAGTGCTCTTCAAGTACTTGAAAGGTTGTCACAGAGAGGAAGGCCAGGATCTCTTCTTGATCATCCCAGAGTGCAGGACACGGAATAATGGGCTCAAGTTACAGGAAGGCAGATTCCATCTGAACATCAGGAAAAACTTCCTGACTGTTAGAGCAATACGACAATGGAACATATTACCTGGGGAGGTGGTGGGCTCTCCCACACTGGAGGCACTGAAGATGAAGCAGGACAGCCACTTGTCAGGGATGCTTTGACTTGGATTCCTGCACCGATGGTCTTGTAGACCCCTTCCAACCCTACTATTCTTTGATTCTAAGTAAAACATACACACGCTGCACACACAATCCCCCTTCCCTGGCAAAACACACATTGCAACAATACCCACCCACCACAAACCCAGGCAAAACACACCACTCATACAAACAATAAACCCAGGTAAACACACACACATACAGTTACAAAAACCCAGGCAAAATACACCACAGAAAGAACACATTTGGTCATTCTGTGCCATCCAACCTAATCCCCCCAGGATGCTTCCTACAACCCCCAGCATATCTTCTTCTTCTGTCTGGGTGGCTGGGCATATTAAAAAATGGAGCACTGGAGTGCAGCCACTTGCCATTTTTATTTTCTAAGTCTCCCTCCAGGGCCTATATGGGGTTCATAGGCATTCCTGGAAATAAAGATGGTGCTAGAGCCAGCATTTGGATTTGTGCCATGCCTGCCTCCCAATCAAACATTTATTATTATTGTTATTGTTATTATTTTAAAAGCATTTATTGTTCTTTAAAAATCAGGAGGTTCAGGGAGCCTGGTGGGATCCGAGGGAGGTATTCACAGGCACCTTAGTGCCCATGGGCACCATGTTGGAAATCTTAGCCTTAGAGCATCCACCAAGTTTGGCATGGATTCTGGCTTCCTGAATATGAAGCATTGTCATTTGGTTGGTGGAAAGAAGGCAAGGAATATTAATTCACACCACTCGCCCTGGACAGAGAACCCCACCTTGGCTTCAAGAATCAGATCAGCTTTAAATTAGTTCTGATACTGAACTGAAACACTTCATCATAGTCGAGATAGTCCTTCATTGACTTTCAGTTGGAACCAGTGTCACCCTCGCAGCATCCTGCGGAGCCGCCGTGGGATGCTATCTCAAACAACTTTTTAAAAGGTTGAAAAACCTTTTCATCTCCCCCCTGGAATTAAAAGGGGGGGGGGCAAGGCAGCATCTGGATAAGATCTTGGAGAAAAGTACTTTAAAAGCTGTTTTGAAACTCCTGTTTAATAGGCGAAAACAGGGCTGATGTGTTCCATTATAATATATGGATTAAGAAATATCAACGACATCTGAGAGATGGTTTAAGAAATATCAACAATATTTGAGAATATCTGAGGACCTGCAAGATTTGTTTGAAGAGAAACATGGCTATAGCGAGGAGAAAGGAAGGAACTGCATCACCGCCCACTCCTCCTGTACCTCCTTTGCCAAAAGCTCCAACAACAGAAGCTATAGGGGAATTATTTACTCTGATAGAAACTTTATCTTCGCAGTTTGCGGAGCAAGCCAAGTGGTTGGATTCAATTCAAAATTCCATCACCGCCCTGCAATGGGGCTGTGGATTTAATTAACACTTCTTGGCAAAAAATGGAGGCGAAGGTTAACAAGCTACAAGATAGGCTGACAACAAATGAAACTATGACACAAGCTTTTTTCAAAAATTTATCTGCCAGAATCTCCCAACTGGAGGCCTTCATGTGCAGATCCAATGTATGTATTATTGGGATTAAAATTTTGCCTAGTTATGTAGATTTGCCTACCTTTGTGGACAAGCTTTTGCATGAGATACTCTCTGTGCCATCTGATTATTTACTTGATATTGAGCAGGCATTTCATGTGCCGAATGCTAAAGGGACTGATTATACGATTATAGTCCAATTTGCAAAAATCTCCACAAAGACTTATATCCTGCATTTGGCAAGAGAGGGTGGAAGTCTTTTTTGGAAACAAGATAAAGTTATGTTATTTCCAGATTACATCAAAGAGGTGGCTGATAAAAGAAGGCAAATTCATCAAGGCAAAAAATATGGCAAAAGAAATGAACTTACAATATCACTTAAAATATCCTGCTACATTTTGCATTGTTTCTGAAGGTCAGATGAAGAAGTTTCTAAATCATGAAATGTCATGGCTGAACATAAAAATGCATGAGATTTTTGTTCCAGCCCCATGAACTGGAATCTTTAAACAAGTTTTGTTAACTGTCCCTGTTTAGTCTGCATGATTCAGGCTAGGCCAGAAGATAACTGATTATACATATATTTGTTTACTTTCATTTTTCTTCTCTTTTTTATTTTTCTTTAAATTCTCATTCCCTAAAATTGGTATAATATGCTATATTCAAATATATTGTTTGAGGGTGTAATGTGTACACTCGTTTATATATCTAGTATAAAATATATCACTGATTGTTGTAAGGTTGCTTCTAAGCTTTATTATATAACATTATAATTTCATCTTTTTAAAATTATTAGTATTATTATCATTACTATAAGACTACTTAGTAAGATTTTTGGTTGGTTGAATTGTTAAGCTTTATTATTACTATTATATTTTCACTTAAGGTCAATATATGGTTACTGGGAATGAATTCCTTGCTATAAAACTGATATGATATTGAAATGTAAGGTTGATTATTAAATTGTAATATTGCTAATGTTATAGGTATAGTTTTTAAAATAGAATGGGATCAGAAGCCTTTGTGTATTGGAGTTTAAATTTAACCCTTTAAAAAAGAAAAAAGAAAAAAATTCCTTTTTCTTTTCTTTTCTTTCTTCTCCTTTTTGTTATTGTTGTGTCCTCCTAAGAATATTGTATTGTTGGGAAATCGTAGTTACTGATCAGGTTGTTGGTATTGTTTATTTCATTTATAAAGACAAAAATAAATAAAAAGTATTTTTTTTTAAAAAAAAGAGATAGTCCTTTATTAATTACTGTTCCTGAACCATTATTTGTACCCCACTTATTTGTTCCCCACCTTTGTACTAAAAAATGGCACTCAAGGTAGCTGGTTGGTTGAATAAGCCTTGCTTTATCATTCTGGTGCTTCAGGCGCACACCAGTTTGGTCCTCAGGCTGTCTTTACCTTCCCTACTTGCACAGAACCTTCCAGAAGAAGGCAGTAACTATGTTCAACAACAGTCTCCTCACCTACTGATGACAAAGTCATGCAGGCCGTCTTCATATGGACCCCATCATTCATGTAAAAGTGTGGTGCTGAGTGTCATATGCTGGGCTGAAGTATAGTAGCCTTTTCCAATGTCAACATTACCCTATGCAAATCCTGCTTGATCTGATTTTATTTGTTTTTGTTTGTTTGTTTGTTTGTTTATATACTGCTCCACATTAAAAGATTTGAGAGTGGTGAATTGCAAAAGAATCAAACACCATGTGAAACAAATTTAAACATTTTAAAAGAAACAAGTTCTGTTAATAATCTGCAGCTGGTCACACAAGGAAGGCTTCCTGAAATAACAATGTGTCTAGGAGGTGCCGGAAGCAACACAACGTTGCTGCCTGCCTGACCTCCAAAGGCAGGGTGTTCCACAGGAAGGGGGCCACCACACTGAAGGCTCTTTTCCTGGTGGACTCCAGCCAGGCCATGGGTCCATATGGAACCACCAGGGACATGCCCTCTGATGACCTAAGTGACCGGGCAGGTTGGTAAAGAAGAAGGTGCTCTCTGAGGTGTCCTGGTCCCAAGTTGTTTAGGGCTTTGTACACTAGAACTAATACCTTAAACCTGGCCAGATAGCAAATAGGTAGCCAGTGCAGTTCACTGATCTTACATTTAGCCCTATCAGCCCTCTTGGATGAGGGAGAGTTTTGTGACAGGCAGTATCAGACTGAGGTTACAATGGTCTGTGTCTCATCTCCAGGGAGGCAACATCAGAATTTGGGAAGGGGGGCATTGGTCAATCTCCTTCATAGAAGCAGTAGTGTGCGGGCACAATTTCTCCCTCTCATACAGTGAGGCAGGCAGAAGCAGGTGAAGGTGAGCACAATATCTTTTTTACCTCTCTTTCTCTTTTTCTGGCCAGTAGGCAGGCAACATCAAAATGGGGGGGTCTCTGTCACTTACAAGAGCAGGAATGTATAGCCAGAGAGGAAACAGCAGGAGAGGTTGCAGTCAGGCAGCACAGCTATTATACAGTTTCTACTTAAAGAGAGTACTCCAGGGTGGCCTGGACCCAAAGGAGGTAAAGCTAATGGAGGGATACTCAGGAATGTTGGCAGAACCCCAGATATGACAGGGCAAAACCTTGCAGGTCTCTTTCCAAATTTATTTTACACTTTAATCCAGTGGAATCAAGAACAGCACGTACACTAGAACCAAATATTTAAATGATGTTACCCATCTTATCAGTTGCTCAGATTTGGTCAAATACCTTGTTTGATTGTGATTGTTTTCTATTTCCTTATGTACTTAACATTTATTTAATTGCATCTCTTGGGTTGGATCCAGATTATTTTCCCTCCATTGATAAGGCCACAGTATCTTTCTGGACAAAAGGTTCAGGGTGGGAATTGGAAGCATCTTCTTTCAGTGATTCCATTCCTATCTGGTTGGTTGCAGATGATAGTGCTGGGAGACAGTTGTGGGGTTACAACCAAGGAGAAGCATCGGGCCCAGAAACAACTAGCACTGTTTGAGCAGTTTCAGGAAGTTGTTGGGGGATTTTTTATAAACATAAACACACCTTAATTTCCAATAACCACTCTTTAGAACAAGAGGAGTTCATAAATTCATAAATATGCTAACATATCAGAAAGTGCACATCAGGAGGAATGAGTTGAGGTCATGTTTGAGGTGAGCATCACAACTTAATCAGAGTCTGTAACCTGAGCCCTGGGGTTACACATTTGGAAGGGAAGTGTATTATCCATAATACATAACTGTATTATCCAGGGAAGCATTTTCCCCTCTGGGAGCATTGGTGAGAAACACATGTTGCTTAATGAACTTTATTGCCTACCAGTTAGTTTCTGAGCACACTTCAAAGGGCTAGTGTTTGCTTTTAAACTCACACGTAGCTTGAGGCCCAGATATCTGAAGGAATGCTTGCTCCCATATCAACCTTGCCATTAACTGAGCTCCTCCTCAGAGGCTTTCCTCTAGGTGCCACCACCAGCTGAGATGAAGCAGGTCATGACCAGGCTGTTAAGAAGAACTCTACTTGTGGGATGGGGAAACTTCCCACTGGGAAATTCAGCCTCCCCATCTGGCCTGCAAAGGCCTCCAGTGAGGCTCCTCCTTGTCTCCCTCAGAGAAGGGAGATGGGACAGGAGAGTGGCTCCTGATCAAGCTGGTTTCTCAAGGAACTTTCCGCATGGCACTGGCTTAGTGGGCTTCACCCACCTTCACCTTTCCGGATTGGAAAAGGTGAGGGGCAGGCAAATCCAACTGTGTATGTTTGTGTATGAAAGTGGTGTGTGCAGAAAGTCTGAGGCTTTATAGGCCATCACCAGGACTTAGAGATGTACGAAAGTCACTTACCTTTCCGTGGATTATGTTCATGGGGGGGGGAGGCGTTCCGTCCCTCTCCCCAGAATCCTCAACGGGGGGGGAGGCGGTCCAGTCCTCCCCCCCGGAATCCTCGACGGCTGGCTGTGCTCTGCGGCGGCTCCGCGGAGCAACCGGCCAGGCCCAGGCCAGAGCCGTCCACAGCCGGATTTCTGGCCGCGGAGGGCTCTGGGTAAAAAAACCCAAAAAACCCCGCAAACCGTGTATGCAAAAGCGTTCCTTCTTTTTGGCCGTCTTAGTCTACGTAAATATTTACGTAGACTATGACGGCGAAAATAATAGGGATGTCAGAAAATTTCGCCACGAATCTCAGGGAGGCCGAATGCCGGCGCATTCGGCCCCCCGAAATTGGTGGCGAAACGGTCTGCCCCCCGCCCCCCTGGGACGGGACTTACCTTGGGCGACTCTCCCTGGCGGTGGCTGCAGCGGTGGTTCGGCGGCGGCTGCGGCGGCGGTTCGGCGGTGGTTCGGTGGCGGTTCGGCGGCCGTTCAGCGGCAGCGGCTGCGGCGGCTGGTCTTCCGATCAGCTGCCACCGCCACCATTTCCAAGTTAAAAAAAAAAAAAATGTGATAGGCTACATAAAGATTTACGTAGCCTATCACGGCTAGATTTAAAAAAAATACCGTGATAGGCTACGTAAATGTTTACGTAGCCTATCACGGCTGAGCTAAAAACAAACAAACAAACAAACCGCGCATATGCAAATGGCGGCGCCCATGGGCGCCGCCATTTGTGTTCCTTATTTTGGCACGTCTAGTCTACGTAAACATTTACGTAGTCTACGGAGAAAATAAGGGGAACGCAAATGGTTTTTTTTTTTTTTTAACTCAGCCTTGATAGGCTACGTAAACATTTACGTAGCCTATCACGGCTGACTGCAGGGATGCAAATGGAGGCGGCTATGGCCGCCGCCATTTGCAGACCCGGCTGGCCAGGATTCGCGGTGGGAGGGACGGGGCGCCTCCCCCCCCGGCCAGAATTTCGGGGGGAGGGACGGGGCACCTCCCCCCCAGCCAGAATTTCAGGGGGGAGAGATGGGACACCTCCCCCCTGGCCAGAATTTCGGGGAGAGGGACGGAGCGCCTCCCCCCCACCGTGACTCAAATTTCGTAAAAGGTAAGTGACTTTCGTACATCCATAGAAAATAAAGGGGAACGCAAATAGCGTAGTGGGCGCTATTTGTGTCCCTTTTTGCTTCGCTGTTTTAGCCTACATAAATATTTACGTAGGCTAAAACGGCAAATCAAAAAGGGACACAAATAGAGCCCACTACGCTATTTGCATTCCCCTTTATTTTCGCCGTAATAGTCTACATAAATATTTACGTAGACCAAGACGGTGAAAAATAAGGAACGCAAATGGCAGCGGCCGTAGCTGCCGCCATTTGCGTACGCTTTTTTAAAAAAAACCGGGATGTGATAGGCTACGTAAGTCTTTATGCAGCCTATCACGTCTCTGTAAAAACAAACAAACAAACAATGACAAGACTGCAAATGGCGGCGGTGGCAGGCAGTCGGACAAACCGCCGCCGCTGCCCAGAACATCCGCCCCAGGTAAGTCTCGTCCCGGGGGGATCCGCAGGCGGGTGGGGGGGGGCAAGCCGTTCCAGCACAGATTTTGGGGGGCTGAATGCACTGGCATTCGGCCTCACCGAGATCCGTGGTGGAATTCTCTGACATCCCTACCAGGACTTTGAAGTTTGCCTGAAAACTATTTGAAAGCCAGATCTTTGAGCATTGGAGTGATATGATCCAAGTAGAGCAGGGATGTGGAACTAGTGCTGTGCACAAACGGCCTATCGAAATTCTCCAGCCTATCTGTGGCCAGAAAAAAATGGGCAGGGGGCACAATTTCACCAAATGTCTCCTAGGGGAGGAGAAATTCTCCAACAGTTTCTCACAGATAGGGCTCACTATTGGCAGGGGCTGTAGCAAAGCTTCTTTCCTTTTTCCTCAGGGTTTTTGGTTTATTGCATTGCTTCTGTAGGTGGCAACAGCATCAAGTGTGTTGAGGCATCCACTTTTCTGAGGCAGAATTTTGAGTTGCTTTTGCTGGTATTTTTGAGCTTCCTTAATCCCTGCAAGGTGGCTGAGGGTGCTGTGTGTGTTTTCTCTATTACACATCTTTCCATTGCTCTGCATCCTCTCAGGCCACCTGCACTTCCTGAACTGAAAAAGGCCCATGCAAGAATTACCTCATGATGTCTTCCTCATGATTACTTTAACTGAAGTGCAGGCAGCCAAGGAGGCTACAGGTTGCTACAGAGATTATTGTACAATGACAGACAGAACACTCATGCATATTCCTCAGCCACCTCATAAGTAAGGTAAGCACAAGAACCCCAAACCCACCACATGAGAATTTCTCCAAAATTTCTCCTCCTTTGAATTTCTTTTTGAAAGCAATTTCTTTTCTATCAATTGAATGAGAATGGTAAAAAAAAATGTTGGAGAAATTTTCAGCACAGCACTACGGGGAACACTTTTTGTCCCAAGGGCTGAACAGGCTCCAGGTAATAATATCAGGGCCACAACCTAAAGTGGGTGCAGTCACCCTGTCTGTTCCCCAATGTACTTCCTTAGACCCCATTCACACACACATACACACAGATTGGGGTATCTGAGAAACTGCCTTCTCCCATATGAGTCTTCAGGTGACCCCAGTCTAGGTGCTCCCAACATTACTTAGGCAGGTAGCTAACAGAGACAGGGACTTCTCAGCAGTGGCACTAGGACTGAAGACCACTTGGTCTTCTCTCTGAAGACCAAGTGGTCTTCAGAGAGAAGTCCACTTGGAACCTAGGTTTCCTTCATTCAGGCACTGTGCTGAAACAGTTTGATATATTTTTTGAAGACTCACAGTTTGCTGCTGATTTTCATTTCTTCTGGTAGATTTTTTTAAAAAAACAACCCAGGTGCATTAGACTTTCGGTTTATGCTACTGGGCATTTGTAGAATCTTATGGAAATTTCTCTGTGGCCCTCCGGGTGTTGTTGGAGTACATCATCCCTGACCATTGTTCATGCTGACTGGTATTGTCACATGTCTTTGTTCACATGGACACACAACTTGTGTGTATACACATGTAACAACCAACACAGGGACAGGTCTAAGGAGGCCTTTAACCTGAGATGTGGTGTGTATACAGTGAACTTACAGACTATGTTCTAACTAAATGTGAAATAACTACTATTCGCATGGGGTAACTAGCAGAAATACTCATTAAAATCCAAACACATGAACTTCACTTTCACAAATTTTTGTTTTCAAGAACAGACACACATATGCATTCCTTACAGAGGAGAAAATCGGGTTGATTCATTCACTCACCCCTACCACATGGGTCAGTATATGAATTCTAAAAGGGCTAATTCAGAAGACAGGAAAATATGAAGCTTGGGGAAATTGTTGTTTACCAAATAAAATGGTGTTATGAAAATGGCGAAACAGGGGATTGGAAGGCTATACAACCACAAAGCTTGAGCATTGGTGAAAATGGTGTGTCACAGCAGAAATTTAGGAGAAAAGGAAAGGAGCTAAAGCAGGAGTGGCTATAATAACCTGATTTCAGAGGAAGGGGAACTCAAAGGACTTAACTTCCTCTTTGGTTGCCAACATTTAGAAAAAAATGCTATGGGCACAGAGAACCCTTAGTTTCTCAGCCTAGTCCCATGGAAAAATTGCCTCAGCCCATCTAACTAATCCTGTGAACTGCACCCTCACCACTCAGAACTCTTGAATGAGTCTTGAATGTGGAGGCTTCTGACTTTCCTATGCCCTGCCGGGCTGAAGCCAGCAGGACTAAAGGGGAAGCAGAGGCGATGCTGTCCCAGGGACCATAGGTTTGCTCTTTCCCTCTCCAAAACTGCTGCCCCAATTTACCACTTGCAGTCATGGTGATGAACTGGGGCCACCGTTTGTGTTCATCCCTAGAGCTGAGATGTGTGTGTGTTTCACAGATTACTGTTTTGTTTTGTTTTAAAATGTTTTTGCTTTTCTTTCTAAAACACAGTGAGGAAAACTGATTGAATCAGAGAACTCTTTATCTCTACTCAACCTTGTCCATTCCCATCATCTCTGTGATGTGTCCTTTCTAACATTGTCCTCAGTCTACAATATGCTTTGTTGGGAGGTGGACATCAGGGATAAGTAAGGCATCTTCATCTCTCTCTTTTCTTCTCCCCACATATATGGTGGCAATGCAGAAATATGGATCAAGATTCTATCTATCTCACTAGGTTTCTGCAATAAGCTTAGGCCTTACTTTGCAATTCTGTCCACACTCTTCCCAATGCATCTCTCAGTACTTCCTTCACTGTCTTGTTCCTGAAGCTGTAAATGATAGGATTTAGCAATGGGGTCACCACTGTATTGAACACTGTGGCTACCTTGTTGAATTCCATTGAAGAGCTGCCAGCAGGCTTGATATAGATGAAGATGGAGCTGCCATAATAAAGTGATGCCACTGTGATGTGAGAGGTGCATGTGCCAAACGCTTTCCTTCTGCCTCTGGCAGAGGGCATCCTCATCACAGTGACAATGATACAGATATAGGAGACTGTTGTCACAGACACGGAGCTGAGAAGCATGAAGCAGGAAACTGCCAAGTCTAAGGCCTGGAGGAAGTGGATGTCAGCACATATCATTTCCAGCAGAGGACCACTGTCACAGAAAAAATGGTTGATAACATTGGAGCCACAAAAAGGCAGCCCTGCCTTCAGTAACATGGAGGCTGAGATGGAAAAGAAGCTGCACAACCAACAAGACAGAACCATCAACAGGCAGACCTTGGTGCTCATGATGGCTGTGTACCGCAAAGGGTTGCAGATGGCCACGTAGCGATCCACTGACATGGCGGCCAAAAGGAGGACTTCAGTGGAGCCAGAGACAAAGTAGATATATCCTTGTAGGGCACAGGCAAAGAAAGAGATGGTGTTTTCCTTTGAGATGAGCAGGGTGAGCATCTTGGGTGTGACAGTTGTGGTGATGATAATTTCCAACCAGGAAAGGTTCTTGAGAAAGTAGTACATTGGTGTATGTAAGCGGTGGTCTATCTGGATCATAAGGATGACTAAAGCATTGCCAATCAAAGTCAATATGTACATGACAAGGAACAGGAAGAACAGTGGTTTTTGAAGCTGGTGAAGTTTAGAGAAGCCAAGTAGGACAACCTCAGTGACAATGTTTTTGGAGAAGTTGCTGAAGGTCATCCTCCTAAGACATGTTTCTTCTGCAAAAAGGAGGAAGATTTTATTTATATATTTTTTAAAAAGTGACACAGAGAAAGAGAGTATAAATATAGAAAAATAAGTGATGTGATCCCTTACAGATTAATTTGTTAAAGTTGGTAAGAGTATTTGTAGTTAAAGCATTAGCTTAGGAGTAGGCAACCTTTTGGGGTCATTGGGTGCATTTGGCAATTTGAGAAACCACCAAAAAGTGGCTTCCAGGGGAGACATGGCAAAGAACAAGTCACCCAAAAGACTGATTACAAGGCAGATGTGGAGTCCTAGCCTCAACATACTAAATAAACTCAGTTTTCAGCACCAAAAGAAACCTATTTCACAGCAATCCCAGCTGCTGGTAAGAAAATGTGTTAATTAAAAATAAACAAACATGGAAAGTATAGATCACCGTGGGGGGAGCCAAGAAAGCTGTCCAGGGGTGCATTGGTATCGTGGGTGCTACATTGCCTACCCCAAGCCTAGTTCATTATTAAGTCCCTTTAAAACATATAAATAATGCTATGACATTTGTAATTTTAGTTTTCCTAGTTACTGTGAACAAAACAAACAAAAACCCTTATTTCTTGAAACACTTCCACATTGTTAAAGGTAGAATTAGGTGGAGGGACTCCTGAGCAAATTGTGATAGTTTAAATTTGCATGTAAAAATGAAGGCACATATTCCCCAAATCATTTTCAGCCTTACTAATTATGAGCACTGGGTGTAATGCCTTTAGAGCGAGAGAGAAAAAATTATGACAGTATTGGATTTAATGTGCTGAAATTTAATGTTATTGCTTTTTAAATTTCATCTTCCAAAATATCACTAGAAATTTTGAAAAAATTTGAAATGCCAAACATTGAAAACACATTTGGAATTTGAATTAAATTTCTTTTAATCTCTAATTACTGTTTGTGTAATATCATTTTACATCTGTGGAATCAAGTTGCTAAATATATGAGTTAATGGAATAGTTGAAACATTTCAAACGCTTGTGAAAATCTTTCAGAAACCGGCTGCAATCAGGAGATTATTTTGTTAGTGTTTACCTCAATTACTTTAATCTGAGCCTCCAAGGCAGTCTATTGGAATTTTCCTTAGAAATGGTCTGCTGATCAAGCTCTTTTCTTTGATCCTATAAAACCAAAGGGTTCCTTCCTAAAAAACAACCAAAAACAAAACAAGAACAAAAACAAAACAGAGCCCTTTTTCCTCCTCCCCTTTCCCCTACCCCCATTAGTTGATTGCTTATACACCCCTGCACACCAACCATTGAGTTAGATCCAGCAATTTAATCACAGTAACCCCACTGAAATAAATGGTATTACTAAATTATGCCCCATTGATTTCAAAGGGTCTACTTTAAGCATAACTAAGTTTGGATCCAAGCCATTATCTACAATGGCAGGCCTGAGCTCACCTCCCATCTTGCTCCAGTCCTCAACCTCCCCTGGCTCTAGTGTGGTAACTGGTGTATTTGATATTTTTTTAAGTGGACATGATTCAACTAAAGTGAATAATTATCAGTTCCCATTTGTTTCAATGGGAGAATTGTCCATTTGCTTGGCTCTCTCCATTTCAAATTAATAGGACTTTTGGTTTGATAGTACCCATTATTTTATAGAACTCCAGTGGAACAAATTTAGAGTTGGAAGACCTGAGTTCATAGATCATTGAATGATAGAGTTGGAAGGGGCCATTTAGGCCATCGAATCCAACCCCCTGCTCAGTGCAGGAATCCAGTCTTAAGCATCCCTGAAGCTGTCCAGTCTGTGCTTGCATATCTCCAGCAACAGACAGCCCACCACCTCCACCTCCTTCCCATGGCAGCCTTTCCTCTTAAGAAAGGTCCCTTCCACTTGTAGAAGGCAGATCCTGGATCCAACCCATGGAGTGGAAGCATCTCCTTGTCACTCTTGAAGTCAAGTTAAGTCATCCCATAACCACCTGAAACCAAACCACCACCACCCTTTTCAGGCACTGTTTTATGACGACTACTGCCTGAACATGTTGAAAAGGTGGTACTGGAAAGAGACAGTAATCCCTGCCAGCCGCTGCACCAAATGACTGCTATAATATATAGATTAGTAGAGCTGAGTGGACCCACCTGTCTTATACATAGAATCATAGAGCTGGAAAACGTCAGAAGGTGAAGCAAGAGCAACCATTCCTTCCCACACAGTGCAACCCATGCAACTAAGGCTGCAATCTTATGCACACATACTTGGGAGAAAGTCCCATTGAAGTCAGTGGGGCTTTCTTTCAAGTAAACATGCTTAGCGACAGGCTGCATAGCAACAGCGTGTCACAAGCAGAGAGAAAATCCGAGTTATCCCAAAGAGACTTCTGTTGGGCTTAGCTCTACAGAACCCAGCTTCTTGGCTGTGGCTGTCACAGCTATAACTACATATGAAAGGGCTGGGGGTGGATCTTCCTTATCCCAATTGTCCATAAAACTTGAAATCACAAAATGAACTCCACAGTTCCCCCCAACCCCTGCTGTCTTTTGCAGTCTAATTGTTCCCTCCCAAAACTGTCCCAGTGAGAGTATACAACAATTATAAATTTGAATACATAAAAACCCCTTCTAATTTCTGATCTATATCTGTTATTGTCCAATGAATTCCCCTATTGGCCTTGATTATTGGACCCATAAGTTGCTGCTGCTGCTTCTTCTTCTTCTTCTTCTTCTTCTTCTTCTTCTTCTTCTTCTTCTTCTTCTTCTTCTTCTTCTTTCATCATCACCACCACCACCACCTATAATTCATGTACTTTTTCTGTTGTCCCTCCTTTAAATATATTTACAGACTACTGTATCCCACCTTTAACATCAAGGTTTCCCCTAAAATACCACAATCTATACTAATTAATGTTACATTCTCTTAAACCCTGCTTTCTCTCTAATACTCTTTAACAAAGAGTCTCTCTGTTCATGATCGCAATTCCATTTTTACTTACTCTTTTCTTCCTTTGTGGTGAGTCTTGGTTCAAAGGCAGATGCTGCGTTCCAACATGCTTGCCAGGCTTGGGGAAGCAGAGGTTTTATCCCTGAGATGGATCCCATCCTTTTGTCTTGTAAGTGGTCTGTGCTGGGGAATTTTCAGACATCCAGACAGGTGAGCTACTGGTCCGGACAATTTTGCCAAAGGAAGGGACTTTTTACTTTAGTGCAGTAATACTTTGAAGATGCTGGTTGCAATCTGCCCATGACATGTGTCTGCCCATTACATGTCCACTCAGTCATGCATTTTACTTTGGCTATGCTAAACAAACATTTACTTCAAAGAGGTGTGGCTCAACATAATTCCTATGAAATGTATAAGAATACCAAGCCCCAATGTCTATATTTTTGTCTGTAGTCATCCTGACACATTAGTAACCTCATTTAGCTTAGAGAAGCCACTCCAATTAAAGTTGGGAGAGCAGGGACTTGATCAGTGGCATCATGCTCCACTGGGAGAGACCCACTTGAGACCCATAAACCACATATGCTTTTTTCATCTCTCTGGAAATAAACAAAAATGGACATTTAAAAAAGTTAAGTTGCCATTTTTGGAACTAGTATGGTGAAGTGGATAAGGTTAACCCTTACCATTAGGGTGTTGGAATTTTCACCTGGGTTTAAATCCCATCAGTCAGGTCAGCCAATATCTGTAAAATGTGGATCACCAGCTTTATGGGGTTGTTACAGGAAAAAAAATAGTACATAAAATATGGATGCAATCAGCCAGCCCCCCTCTGGCAGCTCCTATAGGCTAAGATGGGCAAGGGTCTAAGAAACACATGGTTGGCCTCATCCCTCCAAACAACCTGTCCATATCCTCAGGCAAAACAAACTGAAACTCACCTATCAACACTGGACAGATGGTTGACTCAAGTGTCTCACTATAATCTGTTTTTACCATTTTATTTATTTATTTATTACATTTCTATACTGTCCCATAGCCGAAGCTCTCTGGGCAGTTTACAAAAGTTAAAACATTAAAATACAATATACAAAATTTAAAAGTAGTTTACATAAAAGCATAGAGACAGTATATACAAACAACATATAACTAAAAACAACTTTGAACTAAAAACAATTTAACAAAAAATAAATAAATCCAACAATAAAAACAGCACAGCTTAAAAATAACACAGCTTAAAAACAGTATATAAGAGTCAGCAAAAGGAACAAGAGTTCTAAAGAGAGAAGGCCTGCTAGAATAATCTTTAATTCCTGCTTAAAACCCTTCAAAGAGGCGCATTTCAGCTGCATTTCAACTGGCAGGTCACTCCAGATCTGAGGGGTGGCAAAGGAAAAGGTCCTCTTGCATGTGGCTGCTAATCTCACATTAGGCAGCCACAGCAGATAGCCTTCAAAGGACTTTAGGTCAGGTGGCTGGCTGGGATGTAGGGGAGAAGGCGCTCCCTAAGGTACCTTGTGTCAGGGTGGAAACTGAGCCCATAGAGCCCCAGAGCAGTTCTAATTCTGAGGAAGAACAGCAATCTGTGGGAGAGGAGCTCACTCATCTCTCACAAGCACAGCAGCTGGCAGAGATTCCTCCTGCCAGCATTCCTGGGATAGATAGTGACCCTGGCAGTTGGAGAGTGCTGGAGGGGGGCTTGCTGGACGCTTGGCGCGGACGCAGGGAGCGGTGACAGATGGAGGGCGCCGAACGGAGGTGCTCCGCTCGTTTGGCGCTCAAACAATGGTTGCGTCCCGAGGTCCCAAGGGAAAGAGGGAAGACCTCTCCATAGCCCATAAGTTCAGAGTCCTCCCGTGGTTCCCCTTCAAACGGGGACCAACTGCCTTACCTGGAGCTTAGGCTACTCTGCTATCTTTCCCCAGTGCTGTTCCTTGCTTTGTCGCTAGTGATTAGTATCTGAAAGAGTCATAAAAGAAAGGAATAAAGGAATAAAGTCTTGGAAAGAATTCCTCGTCGTCTGTGTCCTGAGTTGGCTATTGGTGGGGACTGCAAGAGGCAGCTAGGGCACTCCTGACACCTTGGATCTACACTATGTAAGCTTTAAAGGTAAGAGTCGGCACTTTATATTTTGATCTTGGACATGGAGTCCCAGTCATAGAGGATATGAGTGATTTTATCAGCAAAGTGTTTTGCAAACATGACACTATGCAGGCTTCAGATAAGTCCTCCTCATCCTCACTACCACCAGGAGCAAAATATAGTAGTTCTTGGACCTTCCCCCCTCCCCAAATAACTCCACTGGATGTCACTGTGCTGATGCAATGGAGATATAGAAGGAAGACCTCTTCACTGCCATGGAAGAGGTCTTAACATGGACTCTAACCTGTATTTGATCAGATTCAGCCTGAGTTTTCTACACCGTCATTCTAGCTATTTACACAGGTGCTTCATTGCCAAGCACCTCAGAAAACCAAGTTGCTCATGCTTTACATCCCAGGAGAGGACCCTTAGGAGTGATTGTGTCAACTGCCCTCGTCATCTCATTCCATAGAACAATCTTGAAAGGTTCTGCAGCGACCACATAGAAAACAGCACCCCCCCACACACAATTTCATCCCAGGGGCTGGCTACTCTGGAGCTCCAAGCTCTTTGACAGGATTGCCAGCCCTAGTGGCAATGCCCCAGAGAATCTAGCAATCCCCCAGAATCTATTAATCTCTGGGGGCATACCAGTGAAACAAGTCCCCCACCCCTGAGGAGTTTGTTTATTTATTTATTACATGTTGTTGTGAGGATAAAATGGAGAGGAGGAGGATTATGTACACCGCCTTGGGTTCCTTGAGGAGGAAAAAAGGCGGGATATAAATGCAATAAACAAACAAACCAACAAACCACCCAATAGTCAAAGCTCTCTGGGCAGTTCACAAAAATTAAAACCACAAGGTACAGCATAAAAACAACATAAAATATAAAACTTAAAACTACAGTATAAAAATACGACTGGAATAAAACCTAGTAGCAATGAAGAGATTTGAAATACAATAAAATATTTAAAACAGCATAGCTAAATGACTAGGACTCTAAAATGCTAAAATGCTGGAGGGGGGGAGGGGGTCTTCACTTGGCATCAGAAAGAGCACAATGTAGGTGCCAGGCGAACCTCTCTGTGGAGCTCATTCCACAGCCAGGGTGCCACAGCAGAAAAGGCCGTCTTCCTGGTAGCCACCCACCTTGCTTCCTTTGGCAGGGGCTCCTGGAGAAGGACCCCTGAAAATGATCTTAGGGTCCAGGCAGGTTACAAGTTTCAGTAAATCTAAACCATATCAGATAATGATCTGTTCATGACAATCTATATTCTTCAACCCCTCCTCCTTACCCACAGATCACTGTCGCCCTGACAAGCAAAGCCAGATCATGTGTATTCTGCCACATGTGTAGGGCCATATATTAATTGAGATGTGCTCATGGTTGCCATGGAAGCCATGAAATCCTGATCCACTCATACTGAGGCAGCCTTGGCAACGTTGAAGTCCCCCAACACAATTCATTTGGGCAGCATCAACACTACCTCTGAGACCACCTCAATCAGCTCAAACAGGGAGATGGCTGTGTAGTGGGGTGAGTGGTACACTAATAGGGCTCCTTCACAATGTGCTTTTCTCCTGCGATAGAGATTGCTCCTTCGTGGAAGTTTGCGGGCTCTTTACATGACCTCATGACCCTGCCATGACCCTCCAAGTCATCTCCTGCACTAAATGCCCTTTGTTCCATTTTTAAATAGATCACAGATCATGAGCTATCACATTACCCCACTTCAGTTTCCTTGGTCAAAAGAGTTAAAGTGGCAAGAAGAGGAGCTGGATGAATGAAAGATAATGGAAGACTCAGATAAGGGAGGGGGAGGAGGAGGGGGGAAGGGAAAGGGGAAGGGAAAAAGGAAACTCAAGTAAAAGGAGTCAGTTGTGAGCCTGCATTTAAAACAGAAGCAGAAAGCCCTGTTGTAAATGCAGGTATTTAGGCTGGTGTAGAAATGCCCATAGAATACCTAACCTGTCTCACCACCATATCACCGGGTGCACTCAAACCTTGGGGAATGCCAGACAGGGCACCTTAGTAGGGTACCTTAGATCTATCTATTCATGAAGATCACTGCAACTCCACTTCCTGCCCACTGGATCTAGCCTGCTGATGCCTGCAGAAACCTGATGGCCACAGCTGAGTCAGGTTAATCCCCATCTTCACCCAACCAGGTTTCAGTCCCACATGGTGGGTTAGCATCCAGGATGAAATCCTGGAATACCATGTTCTTCCATGTACTGACCTGGCATTAAGCAGCAGGATTTTAAGAACTGATGAGTCTCCACTCAGGTATCCAGAGGCTGGATGATAAACCAGAAGGAGAAATAGCCACAAGACATGTATCCTCTCCTCATTTCACCTTCACTGGCCTGTTTCACCTCCCCTGTCATACCTCCCACTGCCTGATAAAACTGAAATATCAGTTTTATAATATTTATAATATAAATACCACCATAGCTCCACTCCTAGAAGGCCTGATGCATCCAGATGTTGGTCAACCTCCTCAGGTAGGGCCAGGTCTTCTGACGCTACTCAGAAAACTTTCCATTGGCTCTCCTTCCTTGCCCTCTCCCACTTACAGTCTTTCCATCCTGGAGCCAGGTTCTTCCTTCAGCTAGGCTGGTCTCTCTCTATATGCCCCTATGCTGCAGCCCCAGGCTAAGAACCACAGGATGAGAGCCCATAAGCTCATGGTTCTGGCCCAGCCCAAGTCCAGCTATATACCTGCAAGGGGTGGCAGAAAAAAAAGACGACTCAGCAGGCTTTGCTACCCCAAATAGAGCTCTCCCAATCAGGAAAAATAACACAACGAATATAAGATTTGTTAAAATCAAGAAGGAAGTGGTGGCTGATAAAGGTACGATGCTCCGACTAGTGCTTTTGGAGGGTTCTGCAGGGGCCACATGAGAAAAGAGCACACACACGTGCGCGCACACACACACACACACACGTTTTTGTTCCAGGGGTTGGAGCACCTCCTCTGAGCAAAGGGCTGGATGTGCCTGATCTCATCTGATCTCAGAAGCTAAGCAGGGTCAGCCCTGGTTAATGCTTGGATGGGTGACCGCCTGGGAATCAGGCTTCCTGCACTGAGCAGGGGGTTGGACTCAATCGTCTTGTAGGCCCCTTTCAACCCTATGATTCTATGATCTATGATCTTGGGCAGCTGGGCACTCTGTAGATCCAGGCTCTTCACAGCAGCAGCAGCAGCAGCAGGGAGTAACTGAAGCAGTGTGTGTGTGGAGGATGGTGTCAGCAATCGTTTTAATCACGCTTTAATATTGTATTTAAATGTGATTTTTGATATTTATGTATGTGAACCAGTTGGAGATGTTTAATATTAAGGGGCACCTAAGCATTTTATTAACAAACAAGCAAACAAACTGACCATTCCCCAAACCTCGTATGCCACCTTTGGTCCTTCAAATGCTACCCTTCTGAGTTGCAGCAAAGGCTACAGGAGAAAAACCCACCCCACCAGAAGTGATCCACCTAGCAACCTGGTCCAGGTAGCATCTGATGTTTTCCTCCCTGGGGGTGGGGCAGCTCAAGCTAGTCTGTGGCTCTGACTGTTCCCAGCAGCTGTCATGACTGAAAGCCAAACTACATATGAAGTTAAACATGGGGTTTAACATTACAGGGATATTTTTAACGCTACAAATAGCGGTTGCTGGAGGGTCTGATCAGGACTGGGACCACAGCAGGCAGGGAAGGGGAGTTTAACTCTTTCCATCCCTGTCATGGCCCCCACAATCCCCTCCACACTACATAGCTGCTCTTTACATTTGAAAGGGAGCTCGAATTGATGCCAACTGGAAGTTCCTTACAAATGTAAATAGCACCTATGAGTTCTGTCAGGACCACAACAGCAGGAGAAAGAGGTAAACTTGCCTCTCTGCCTGCTGCAGTCCTGATCAGCTCAAGCATCTGCCTCTTACTCCTTATTTAAATACTCAGTAATATCCTCACGTTTTGGTCTGGGAGTAGAAGTCATATTTTAGCCACTGTGATTGCTCAGGATAATTCAGCATTGTAACTGCAGATCATGAACTGACCAATAAATTAAAAGTATTCCTCATTTACTAATTCTTCTGATGTTTCCTGATGTAATACAATTCCCCACTTGTCTACTGCAAGGAAGCCTGAGTTTTCAGAGCTGACAATGTTCTTTCTTTCCAAGAACATTCAGAAATGCTGCTTGCATTTCCTTGTTCTTGAAGCTGTAGATCAGGGGGTTCAGCAAAGGCGTGACGATGGTGTACAGTACAGAGATCAGGCGGTCCTGTTCCATGGAATGACTAGAGGCAGGACGCATGTAGGTGAAGATGGCAGTGCTGTAGAAGATGCTTACTACTGTAAGGTGGGAGGCACAGGTGGAGAATGTCTTGATCCTACCTTGAGCTGTATGGATTTTGAGCACAGCTGAGACAATGAGGAAGTAGGAGAGGATGATTAAGGAGACTGTTGTTATCATGATACTGCCAGAGATGATGAAAGTCACTAACTCAGCAAGGGAGGTATCAGAGCAGGAAAGATGCAGGACGGGTGGGATGTCACAAAAGAAATGCACAATCTTATTGGAACCACAGAAGTTCAGGGAAAAGACAAAGGCTGTATTGACAATGGCATTGAGATTTCCAATGGCCCATGAGGCTGCCAGAAGCCACCTGCGGACAGGCTGGCTCATGAGCAAGGTGTAGCGCAATGGTTGGCAGATGGCAGCGTAGCGGTCATATGCCATGACGGAAAGTAGGGCACCTTCGGTGGCAGCTGTGGTTAGAAAGCAGTACATTTGGAGCACACAGCCAGCAAAGGAGATGGTCTTGTCCCCTGACAGGAGGTCCCACAACATCTTTGGCATGGTGGTGGTGATATAGCAGATTTCAGTAAAAGACAGGTTACTCAGCAAAAAGTACATGGGAGTGTGGAGGTGCTGGTCAGCCTGTATCAAAATCATGATGGTCAGATTCCCTGTCAAAGTGAGTACATAAACCAACAGACCCATAACAAAGAACAGGGGCTGGACTTTAGGATTGTCTGACAGTCCCAGAAGAATGAATTCTTTCAGATTTGTTTGGTTCTTTCTTTCAGTTTTGCCATTGATTTCCATCTTCAGAAGGCACCAGGACTATTCAGAGGGCTTCCATCACTGCACAAGAGCTGTGCTTTTAAAAAGAGAGGGAAGGCACAATAAAAGGGATTGATTGTTATTGACAACCATTAAGTGGGACTTAACTCTGTGACACAACTATTTGGACAATGTTGAGTGGCATAGATTTGTACCCCAATAAAATTAACATTGTGAAGAGAAGCTCCATGGATGGATTTTTCTCATGCTGAGGTTGACTGGTACATAGGTGGGATCTTGACGGATTCTGCCCCCTCCCCTCCCCTGGCAAATAGATTAGGTAGTGACTTCTCTGACTTCCTTGTCCTGTAACATGAGACATGGTTCAAATATTCATCATTTGGAACAGTCATTGTACTATGTTGTGTCTAGTCTTTTTCTATTCTTGTGCCGTACCATTACCTGGTGTGTTGATCTATGAGATGCTCAAAGTAGGAAGTTTGATTCCTCTGTTCTCTCAGCAAGTTTATTTCCCCAGTCTCATCAATTATGTGGATACAGGCAATTGGGTTCTGGTTCTAAATCAGGTCTAGTGTGAGAATAACACCAGCAGAGAAGTCTTCTCCCTGCTGCATCTGGGAAGGTCTAAGAATCCAGAAATTAGAGATAACAACTGGGTTAAACTGTCATCTTAAATGTGTGTTGATATTCATCCTTTCCAATCAGAGTAAACATTTCTTGCATGGCACTGTGTCAAACAGATTAGATGTACAATCTAAATAGATCAAATCTACCAAATTTCCTTTGCCTGCAAAAATTACTTTTATGAGGGCCAAAACAGACATTATTTTAAATCCCTGTCTAGTGGTTACATCTTTTCTTTTTTCATGTTCACTCTAGAATAGGCACAAGACCCCTAATCTGGGTTGGACCCTAGTATGTGTGTGTGCATGCGGGGGAGAGGCTTTAACAACCCTGCTATGGGCCCAGCCCACATAGCCCTCCCTGCACCTCCTCTAGACTAAAATTGAAAAACAAAAAAGAAAGACATAGCTGCTACGTAGGGATTTAAAGTAATGTGTTCTTCAGTAAAAAGATTGTTGGTTTTGTTGAACATAATCTACTCTGGTGGCCCCAGCCTGCCATCGCTGGAGATTCCAGGTATTATTTTCTCTTATATCTTTCAATTATCCCCCCTCCTTTATTGTTCTAGGGACTGTTACTGATTGTAAGTAAATGGGGTTTCAGTAAATTCATGCTGTTACATGCATAACATTTCTGAATATTTCTACAACCTTAGCTACTCCTTCCATGCTATACTGCTGTATTTAAAAAACATTGCTGGAGTAGTGGTCCCCAGGTTCCTAGAAATGTAAACAGATGTAAACAACAGGGCAACATTAACACAAATTTATAAAATAAAGGAAAGTAAGTAGGTACAGAATTTAGATAATAAAGAAAGGGAAGTCAATGCATATAACAGTGATGCCAGGATAAACCAGTGCTTCCAGCATTTAAATAAATACAGTTTCAACAAGCAGTAACACTTATACCACAGTGAGTCCGTTGCAGTTCTGTCTCTCCTTCCCTTCCACCTCTGGAGTTTTCTCTTCAGAAAACACAACCCCCTAAAAGTCACTACTTCAGCTTCTGTCAGGCCTGACACACAGCACAGATCTCTGGTTCTTTCAGGAACAGACACATTTTCTTTTAACAGGAAATGCTTCCCTATGAGTGTCATATTTTTTACTCTCACTCTTCTGTTGTCTCAGGTGCTTGCTCTCTACTTCTTTCACTGCTTCCTCATTTGCCTCATGAAAAAATCCCCTTAGCTTTCCTCTCTGTCATCCATGATTCTCTCACTCCAGCTCTTCCTTCTCTCCCCTTTTCTCCACATCAACGATCAACTTTTTTTTGTTGCTTGGGCAACCTGCTCCCTTTCCTCAACCTCTGCTGTATCAATCTGATCATTTCAGCTCCTTCTACATTACATATTGAATTGACATTTGACAAGGGTTGATTGGTCAAGCAACTGGCATGCTAACCCTATTTGGAATGCCTTCTGCTCTCTTTACAACTACCATATTGAAACTTCTTCTTCTGTCCATGTTTTGACTTCTGCCCTATCTATCTGGTCATTTTGGCTTCCTCTAACTGGTATGCCTATTTCATGTATTGTAATATGCTTGGACATTTGTTAGTACATATACTGATGTACTACAGCTTATGCCTGTAGCAGCTCCTACACATATTTTAAAGCCATACAGTTTCAAGCTGCAGCATCTCCAATCAAGTTGGCCAAAACTCATCCAGTACCATCAACATCACAGGATCCCTTTGTACAGCTACACCTCAAGCACATTTAACACCTTTCCTGCTTCTGTTCACACACAAGGGATACCACTTAGTGGT
Source organism: Heloderma suspectum (assembly GCF_057233095.1). Taxonomy (NCBI): domain Eukaryota; kingdom Metazoa; phylum Chordata; class Lepidosauria; order Squamata; family Helodermatidae; genus Heloderma; species Heloderma suspectum. Next base: position 84,921,866 of record NC_139463.1, on the reverse strand, counting down.
GGGTCAAATACACCCCCCCACACACACACTTCGATGGGACCATTCACCCTCAGGGGCAGGGGGAGATCTTCAGTGACTTATGTGGAAGGGCAAAATTCTACGACTATTGGGTGTGTCTGCTTCTTACTGAGGGTACAGTGTGGCTGAGGGCTTTCCTCTTTTCTTCTTTTAACTAAAACAAAAAGCCACACTGAAGCTTCAAGAAGAGGCTTGATTTCTTCCAGCAGCCTGGCCATATCCCAGGCTGGAACAGAACATAGCCAGGATTTTGTTGGAACAATTATTTTAAAAAAGTAAACACAAAAGTAAAAGGGGAGGGGGAACCTGCACTCAGGCACCTTGTATTAAAGTAAGACAAATTCTCCCACTGAGAGGTCATGTAATTTCACTCTCCTGAAGACTGAATAAATCTTTGAGGGGCAGTTTCCATCCACCCCCATGAAATGCCAAAGAAGAAGAAGATGAGATGGGTGGGCTGAATACTTTGGCTGAGTCTTAATATTAACACAGTTGTAAACCTGGAGAAAGGAAGAAGAGAGCATACAAAATGGATGGCACCCCAAGACCCCATAACCAGTTCTATGTATGCAAAAAAGTGTTGGGCTTGTGGCCCTCTAACGTGGAGCAGGCAACTTGTCACCCTCCAGATGTTTTGCTCTGCAATTCCTATAATCCCTCACTATTAGCTATACTGACTAAGGCTGATGAGGTTTCTAAGCCAAAGCATCTGGAGGGCCACATGTTACCCATCCGTGCTCTATCAGGACCCTTCTATACCACATCACTTTTGAAGCTGAGGAAACTTTCAAAAGGCGTTTGGGATACAACACAGGAGTCTGCTGTTCACATGAGGGCCTGGAAGATTGGTGTGCCCCAGTCTTTGGACAAGCCTAAGGAACCTGCTTGGATGCTAGCCAAAATCTATTTAGGATCCAACTAGACATGGGGTCATCAGATCTGTCTCTTTCAGTGTACGTCGGCCCCAATTCATATAAGGCAGGAGCAGACATCCAATTTTCAGAGCAAATGGAGAGAGAGAAACAAACCTTATCCATTTCACTGCTACAACATTTTCCAGGGTCAGTTCTGAAGTCATGAATGAATCGTCATTTCACATTTGTAGCCTTTTTATTTGTTATCCACCATCTTTTCTTGTTGACAACTTTTCTTGTTGACTCCATAGCAAGATGCCATTGAGATTATTTCCAACCTTAGAATATTCTTCGGAGGGATCATTACAATAGGTCCCTTGGAGGAATGTAAAGAATCCACACTATTCATTAACCAAGACTCAAGTGGAAGCTGCATAAGGGGGCAAGGGAGTAGTTGCAGAGGACATCAACATGTATGAGAAAATGTTGTGGTCTTTGTATACAGTTCCCTAAGTTAAGTTAAATTAAAAGAGTGTCAAGATTCTACTGGAACAATTAACAAAAGTGATTGATGACCAGTGCAGAAATCTTTAATGTCATGTTTGAGGGTCACAGCCTCCCCAAATGCTTTTCTCTCCATGGAGAAAGTCATAGGATCTGGATTTTTTTTTTTTTTTTTGTAGATTGGAATAGGGAAAACAGCTTGGTGAGTCATGACTTTCAGTGGAAAAATGGCAGGAGTTAGAACAACTACTCCCACACCATACTTCCATGCCTGAGCTTAGCATTTCAAGACTGCTCTTCCTTAAACACACACACACACACACACACACGTACAAGAGAATTCTGTTTGGTCCTCAACCAACACTTTTTCTTATCTAATGATGTACCACAACTAATGCTGGGTTAAAACACCCTGTCCTCCCCCCACTTTTCTGGGGCCATTAAGGCAGCCATCTTTATTTAATCCAAAGATTTCCCTGGAAATGATGGATGAAATGACACAGATCCTTTCTACACAAGGCTTTTATTGTGCATTCATGATTTCCCACTCACAGTAATTTGTGGGTCCTTTACATGCTGTTATCCTCCTCCAGGGCCTCTCCCATGCTTTGTGACCATTATCATGTTTTTTTTCCTTAACACAGAAAGTCTGGTATTATAATGCCATAGGAATCATGTATAATTGTGCAATTCTGCTATATCACAGGGCCATCTAGTGGCTGTAAAATGGAACACATAGAAAGGCAGAAGAAGAAGAAGAAGAAGAAGAAGAAGAAGAAGAAGAAGAAGAAGAAAAGAAAAATGTGTAAAGCAACTGATCTTAATCCCAGAAAGAAATTGGAATTAGAAGCCTTAGTAAAGGTGCAGGTTAAAAGCTTCATGTAGAAAAACCCATAGTCTTGTTCCCGTAGACATTCCAGACCAGGAATTGCAGCCAGGAGGCAACAGAGAGCCTGGCTGTTGCTGTAAGTGGCAGTGAAGGGTTCCCTCCCTGCCACCCCCAAGAGAAAAAGAGCCAAAAACCCTTGGCCATTTTGTCTAAATTAAAGTAAGCCAGCCCTCACATCTGCCTGAAACTTTCTGAGAAATTTGCTCCTCCCTCAGATTCTAAAGGGCATTCATCCCTCCTCCCCCATGAGCTGATGGAAAAGGCTGGGCTGAAAGTAGGGATATATGGATTGTGTAACAACTGCTCCCTCTCTGTTACATGGATTTTCAGGCACCTTCTGTTCTGTCATTCATTCACAGATGGATTTGATTTTTTTTTCATCATGTGGAAAAATACACAAATAATTTCATAAGAAGGTTTGCAAAAATTTACACAATTTACCTTAGAACGTAATGTTTAGCGTATTGTCCCCCATTCCATTCAACTTTTCCCTGTGTATATTTACCAGTCAGCAGAAACTTGTGTGTTTTCCTATGAATAAATATGCATACATTTCAGGAAAGTAAAAAATAAAAATAAAAAGCTGAAAGTCCACAGACTCCGCATGGCCTGAGGGGGTCGGTAGGTCTTGTAGGTCCTTTCCAACCTTACTATTCTATGGTTCTATGATTCTAAGCAGCTTGAGATAATTAGAAATGAGGTGCATATTGATGAGTATGCAACACTGAAATACCTTTTATTGAAATAATGTGGTTACATAAACATGATTTTGATGGATTTCATGTGTCATCTTATTCCAAGATCATTTGGACATTTAAATGTTTTAATTTATTTTCTTCTTTTTTTAAAGAATATTTGGAATAAATGGATTCATCCATCCCTATACATTTTGTCCTGTTTTTCAGGGACTGCTAACAACTTCCGTGTGCTCGTTGGGAATTTATGCTTCTCCTATGGCTATTACAAAACATTTGAATAATTAGGACCAATGAATGCATCTGTGTCTTTTTCTGGTCCATGTCACTTTCACATGTGTTCACTCATAAATTTATTCTGTTAATCTACATTAATCTGCAAAAAAAGTTTTTTTTAAAAAAAAGCTGCATGAAAACTCATATTTGCAGACATATTTTTAAGCACCTTTTCCCTTGAAATATGTATTTATAGACTCTGGCTAGTATCCTATTGTGCCTGTGCATTCAGGGGAGCAACCACTCATGCAATGGGGCTTCCACATTTCTAAAAATAACCCAAAACAAGTGGAAATGCTCATTTCTGTAGTGGGGCAGGTCTTTTTCGATCTGAAAAAGAACATTTTCACTCATTTCTGGGGTTATTTTTAGAAGTGCAAAAATTCCGTTGTGCAAGTGGTTGGTCTCACAAGTGCAATGGAACAAGTGGAGGCAATGTGGCCCCATTAGATACTACCCATACTTTCTCCCAATTGTTAATTATTACTATGTTTATTTATTAGTTTTAGACAGATTACTTTACTAAACAAATCACCATGAACACTAAGACATCACTATTTTTTAGACATTGGAAACACTAGAACCTATTGCAAGCATTAAAAAGCAATGGGACCCATTAAATATCTTACAGCAATAAAACATCTAGACATAAATAACCTTTAAACTTACAGTAAAGGAAATGGATTACCATGTATCACATTTTTAATTGCATTTTATATGAATTTTGAGCTGCGAATTGTGTCAGGATATTCAGGAAGTGCAAAAGTCAGTGGATAACTAAATTTTGATCCTCACATTTCTGTGGGTGATATGGATCAACGTAAGTCACACAGAAATTTAGAAATACCTCCAGTACCCCTTAAAATTACAAGACATTTTTCTGTCAGTTTCTAAGTGATACTGCAGAATGGGGAGGTAAAAGTGTAGCCTTTGGTTTCTGTGCTGGTGGGGATGGAGACATCCATCTCTCTCAGCAGCGAGGGGAGCGCGATGAGCTGTCCCCCAGCTTGTGTGGCCTGGACCCGCTCGGCGAGCTTCTCTACTTGTCCCACCTGCCTGCTGAGCCATGCAAGCTGCCCCTCCTCTCCATGCCAAGAACTCCGGCAGTCAAGCCCTTGTGCTTTATGCACACAAGGGTTTGACTGCCAAGACCTTGGCATGGCCAGCCCCCAAGGGGAATTGCTCCCACCTCCTCGGGAGGAAACTAGGGCAAGAACACTGGGGTGCCACTAAGGCCCTTCCTCCCTGTGCCGGCTGTGAAGGGCTTCCTTAACAGCTGGTGCAGGGAGGAAGGGCTCTGGTGTGGCCAGCCCCTAGTGCTCTCGCCTTGGCCTCCTCCCGCAGAGGCCAGGGCAACAGTGGTGATGTGCCGTAGTGCTCCCAGCTGCTCACTGAGCTCCAGGGTGCTCGGTGGCCGGGTCCATCAGTGCCCCAGGGCTCGGCAAGCAGGGTCCAGGAGGCTAGATGGGGGTGAGGGAGTCCATCAGACTCCACCCGCTTTTCAGACTCTGCACCATCCCTATGTGCTGGTTGGTATGCCTTTTGGTTCACATATCTGACTGTGTACTGCAGCAGTGCCTTTTAAAACAAATGCTCAGTATATAATACGTAATGAGCCGATATTCCATATTCCATTGTACATTTCAGTGTGTAATAAATGTGTATGAGACATTTTTAAAAGAAGTCATCCTGTCTTGTGTGTCTATTTTTTCTAAGGTCAGCACCTGTAAGAGTGTCCCTTTGTGCAATTGCTAATCCTTTCAACATGCCTTCCATTAGTGTAGATGGAGATGCTGATTTCTACCAATGAGAAAATACCATTTTAGCACCAACAAGGAGATTCACAAGTAACAGCTCCAACATCCCATAATAATCATATTCCCAACAGTTGAAGAGAATAGCGAAAACATCAGAACATTTTCTTTGCATTCTGAGAGCTTGTTCACTTCCTTCATTTCTAGATTCAAGTTCAAAAGCTATATCAAAGGCTGGATCTACACTTACTGCCTTTTTTTCACTTCCAATGAGGTTTCACCGCCCACCTTTCACACTACGCAGAACCCACCTCAAATTGGAACCAGAATTTCCCACTTCGGTGCTCCCACTGTCAATACCCTAATACCCCTGTATTTCCCCTTAATGTGCTCTGATTTTCTGCCTTCACTACTGTATCCAGTCGTAGTCCTCTCCCCTGCCTGTCCATATGCGGTGTTGTTTGTATTTCCCTCCTGTCCAGTCACAGCTCTCAATGGCCCCATGTCTTCTTCCGGCTACTGATCACATAGCTTCCTCAGCAGCCCCCATTTCCTCAGCAACAAGCAAAGGGCTGGATGTGCGTGTGCTTGTCTGATCTTGGAAGCTAAGCGGGGTTGGCCCCGATCAGTAGTTGGATGGGCGACCGCCTGGGAGTCAGGCTTCCTGCACTGAGCAGGGGGTTGTTGTATCCCTTCAAATGAGATTAAGTTTTACCCCCTCCTTTCCCCCACCCCGGATGTTTTTTTTAATATTAAGGCTTTATCCTCGCAGAATCGGGGCTTCTCCGCAATGTTTTTTTTTTTCTAATTCAGGCATGATCTTTGAAGCTTTGAAGTTGTGAAGCTTCACAACCTCGAATCTTCAAAGATCATGCCTGAATTAGAAAAAAAAAACATTGCGGAGTAGCCCCGATTCTGCGAGGATAAAGCCTTAATTTTTTTTTAAAAAAATCCAGAACGGGGGATAGGAGGGGGTAAAATTTTGTCTCATTTGGAGGCATACAACAATCCCTTGCTCAGTACAGGAAGCCTGATTCCCAGGCGGTCGCCCATCCAACTACTGACCAGGGCCGACCCCGCTTAGCTTCTGAGATCAGACAAGCGCGCCCAGGAAAACAGCAGGGAAACAGCACAGTGCTTGAGTGTGAACCAAGCTCACACATTCAATGAAGCACTACAATGGGGAAAATGGGTGAGTGTGAATAATCACGTTTTAATGCGAGAGCGTTTAACCCGACGGGACACCGAATTCATTGCGATGGTGGGTGCAATGTAGATCAGCCCAAAGTCATTCATCAGATGGACAAAAATATATAAATAAACCTCAAACTGATTTAACAACTCTTTAAAAACATTCGGGCCAATTTCACTGGAATAGGCCTTCTTACTTGCCCTGAAAGCTCATGTTGCTGAGTCACCTGCATTTTGTCCAGAGTGCCAAATGGCAATCCTTGAAGGCCTGGATTTAAGAAGTTTGGAACAGGATGGATTGTGTTGGGCCTATGCACATCTATGTTCAAACTGTCCTGCATCCAATTAACTTTCCAGCTTTTTTATCACACAAAACTTTGGCCTGATTTTTTAAATTTCATTTTGCAGACTTCTCTGATTATACATGCAAAATACTCTACTATTTATTTTCCCTCCTCAGAAGTGAGGTTTGTTTGTTTGCTTGTTTTTGGAAAAAGAGGAATGAGTGAACTTATCACATATAACAAAGAAAAGCTGCCTCATGTTTCCATGGACAATACCTTTGGATTTTGAGGCTATATTGGAAGTTGGTTTTCTTCTGTTTTCCTTCCTTGAGCAGTAATAATGACAAAATTCTCCAATGGAATAAACTGCACAGAAGTTGAACTCATGAAATCCAGTGTAGTCACATTCCTTATTATATACACCATGGACCACACAACCAACTACACCTACCAAACCAAGTACATTTGATACAAATACCAACATGAATAAGCATTCAAATGGATAATATTTTAAAACAAAGGTTGTTTCTTTCCATTGTTTTGATATCAGTCTCACTTTTTTCTACCTGTTCTTCCCAAGGATTCTGTAAAGAGCACCTTGCACATCCTTGTTCCTGAAGCTGTAGATGAGAGGGTTCAGCAATGGGGTGATGATGGTGTAAAGCACAGAGACTATCTGCTCCTGTTGAATGGAGTGGTTGGAGGAGGGAGTTAAGTAGGTAAAGATGATGGTCCCATAGAAGATGCTCATTGATCCTTCCATGAGATGTATGTATTTTGAGTACGGAGGAGACAATGAAGATGTAGGAAAGGAGAGTCAAGAAGAAGGATATGGTAATCCCACACCCAGAGACAGTGAAGGTCATCAGTTTGCTCAGTTTAGTGTCAGAGCAGGAGAGGTGCAGGAGGGGAGGAATGTCACAGAAAAAGTGGTCTATATGGTTTGAGTGACAGAAGTCAAGGGAGAAAATCAAGGCTGTATTGATGATGGAGTTGAGGTTGCCAATAGCCCAGGAAATGGTCAGCAACCCTTTGCAGACTGGCTGGCTCATGAGCAGGGTATAGCGTAACGGGTGGCAGATAGCTGCATAACAGTCATATGCCATGGCTGAGAGGAGCACACACTCTGTGCTTCCTAAGGTGACAAAGAAATACATCTGGAGAGCACAACCAATGAAAGAGATAGTCTTTTCTCCTGACAAGAGGTTCCAGAGCATCTTTGGGACAGTGGAGGAGGTGTAACAGATCTCAATGAATGAAAGGTTGCCAAGGAGGAAGTACATTGGAGTCTGCAGGCACTGATCTACCCAGATCAAAATTATGATGGCCAGATTCCCCACCAGGGTTAGCAGATAGATTAGAAGTACTATGGAAAAAAGTAGTGTCTGTTGGGTTAAATCATTGGATAACCCAAGGAGGATCAACTCTGTGATAATTGTGTGGTTCAACTTCATTGTACACATCTTTGGCCACCTTCATTATGGGGCTATAGGCCTTCAAGAACTTGAGGCACAACAGCAAAAGCATATGGAGATTTCATACAGGGGAAACATGAATAAATGTAAACTATTAGTGAGAAACAACATTTGGAAGGCAGATCAGAACCACCATTTTTATAGTTTTTTAAATTATGCAAACATTATGGAACTAACTGAAGCAGAGAATTGATAACTATAGACATAGGGTGATAGAAAGCAGGGTTGAGGAGACATAGGCTTCTTTTCCCCCCACAATCATGAGAAACTTTATAATAATTATTAAGAACTTACATTTCTTCAAAAGCTTTGAGTATGAGCTCTGCTTCACAACCACCACACTCAGGAGTAGCAGCAAAGTACAGAAGACCCCCGCCCCCACGCACATACATTAGGAGTACTCAGGTTCCATCTCTGGGCATCTCCAGTTACACATTTTTCAATGCTGGAACTGAGCTGCTGACAGCCATCAGTGCATACTATGTTGGGATAGCTGGGAGAATTGTCTTTCTTACTCAGGATAAGGCAGCTATTTATATCCTCTTTAAACTTAGCAGTGTGGAGAGTCCAAGGGCAAGAAATAAGGGAAGAGCTCTGTGACAGAGTAACAGGTTTTACATATTGATGAGCTGTACAATGAGGGAGGAAAGAAGAAAGGCTTTTCTTTACTGCTGCCTCTTTAATATTTTAAGTATTTTACAACACTTTAAAATAATTTCCCATGGATAATAAATTACCTACATGATAAGTCATAATAGCTATACATCTCAACAGCCTTTCATTACAATCTTACCAGTGCCATGCAACTGACCCTTTTTGTTTTATTGCAAATAGTAATCTTTTGTGTAATCTCATTCTGGAAAAGATCCTCATAAAGGTGGTATCTTCTTAAATGTCATACCTATCTCAGCAACTGTTCTGCTTGTGCCTCCCACAAAATGTGGCTCCAAACTATATTACCCCAGGTGTAGTAAATAATCCTCTAAGGGGTTCCTAGGGGATTTTCTGCTACATAACATATTGCTATCTGTAGACAGCATTACTGGTGGTTACACATATGCATAACACATAGCAAACACTCTTTTCCAACAGCACAAGAGGCGACTCTACACATGGACGTCACCAGATGGTCAATATCGAAATCAGATTGATTATGTCCTTTGCAGCCAAAGATGGAGAAGCTCCATACAGTCAGTAAAAACAAGACCTGGAGCTGACTGTGGCTCAGATCATGAGCTGCTTCTTGCAAAATTTCGGCTTAAATTGAAGAACATCGGGAAAACCACTAAACCGTTCAGGTATGACCTAAATCATATCCCTCATGAATATACAGTGGAGGTGAGGAATAGATTTCAGGGATTAGACCTGATAGACAGAGTGCCTGAGGAACTATGGACGGAGGTCCGTAACATTGTTCAGGAGGCAGCAACGAAATCCATCCCAAAGAAAAAGAAATGCAAGAAAGCCAAGTGGCTGTCTGATGAGGCTTTACAAGTAGCTGAGGAAAGAAGGGAAGCGAAAAGCAAGGGAGAAAGGGGAAGATATAGCCAACTGAATGCAGAGTTCCAGAGAATAGCAAGGAGAGACAAGAAGGCCTTCTTAAATGAACAATGCAAAGAAATCGAGGAAAACAACAGAATGGGAAAGACTAGAGATCTCTTCAAGAAAATTGGAGATCTCAAGGGAACGTTTTGTGCAAAGACGGGCATGATAAAGGACAAAGAAGGCAGGGACCTAACAGAAGCAGATGAGATTAAGAAGAGGTGGCAAGAATACACAGAAGAACTATACAGGAAAGATCTGAATGTCCCTGATAGCCATGAGAGTGCGGTCACTGAACTTGAGCCGGACATCCTAGAGAGTGAAGTCAAGTGGGCCTTAGGAAGCATTAGTAACAACAAAGCTAGCGGAGATGACAGTATTCCAGCCGAGCTATTTAAAATCCTAAAAGATGATGCTGTTAAAGTGCTGCATTCAATATGCCAACAAATCTGGAACACTCAACAGTGGCCACAAGACTGGAAAAGGTCAGTTTACATTCCAATTCCAAAGAAGGGAAACGCCAAAGAGTGTTCAAACTACCGCACAATTGCGCTCATTTCACATGCCAGCAAGGTGATGCTCAAAATCCTACAAGCTAGGCTTCAGCAGTATGCGAACCAAGAACTACCGGAAGTACAAGCTGGGTTTAGAAGAGGCAGAGGAACTAGAGATCAAATCGCCAACATTCGCTGCATCATGGAGAAAGCAAGAGAATTCCAGAAAAATGTCTATTTCTGCTTCATTGACTACGCTAAAGCCTTTGATTGTGTGGATCACAACAAACTGTGGCAAATTCTTAAAGTGATGGGAGTACCAGACCACCTTACCTGTCTCCTGAGAAACCTGTACGAGGGTCAAGAAGCAACAGTAAGAACCAGACATGGAACAACCGATTGGTTCCAAATTGGGAAAGGAGTACGACAAGGCTGCATATTGTCACCCTGCTTATTTAACTTATATGCAGAGTACATCATGAGAAATGCCGGGTTGGATGAATCAGAGGTAGGAATTAAGATTGCTGGGAGAATTATCAACAACCTCCGATATGCAGACGATACCACCCTAATGGCAGAAAGCGAAGAGGATCTCAAGGGCCTCTTGTTGAGGGTGAAAGAGGAGAGTGCAAAAGCTGGTTTGAAACTCAACATTAAAAAAACGAAGATCATGGCATCTGGCCCCATCACTTCCTGGCATATAGAAGGGGAAGAAATGGAAGCAGTGACAGATTTTACTTTCTTGGGCTCCAAGATCACCGCAGACGGTGACTGTAGCCATGAAATTAAAAGACGCTTGCTCCTTGGGAGGAAAGCTATGGCAAACCTAGACAGCATAGTAAGAAGCAGAGACATCACCTTGCCGACCAAGGTCTGTCTAATCAAAGCTATGGTTTTCCCAGTAGTAATGTATGGCTGTGAGAGCTGGACTATAAGGAAGGCTGAGCGCTGAAGAATTGATGCTTTCAAACTGTGGTGCTGGAGAAGACTCTTACGAGTCCCCTGGACTGCAAGGAGGTCAAATCAGTCCATCCTAAAGGAAATCAACCCTGAGTGCTCATTGGAAGGACAGATACTGAAGCCGAAGCTCCAATATTTTGGCCACCTAATGCGAAGAGAAAACTCTCTGGAAAAGACCCTGATGCTGGGAAAGACTGAAGGCAAAAGGAGAAGGGGACAGCAGAGGATGAGATGGCTAGATAGCATCACCGATGCAATGTATATGAACTTGAGCACGCTCCGGGAGAGAGCGCAGGAAAGGAAGGCCTGGCGTGCTATGGTCCATGGGGTCACGAAGAGTCGGACACGACTGAACGACTGAACAACAACAACACATATGTATAATTTCCCTCCTAAAGGCAGCTTAATAGTCAAACAACTTGTAAAGCCAAGAGGTATACTGATGATCTTTTCCAACTTTTTGCGGATCATAGGAAAAACAAATTCCACATTGGAATGTTCCTTAGCCTTTATTGTTTTTAGCAATAGACCATGACAATTGTTATATAAATAACTGGCACACATATAGATGGATATCCTGTGTGTATGCTATTAGCAGCAAGAATCTAATATGACCAATAAATCACACAGCAAAGGTAATCTTGTCTGTCAATAGGTATTTTTTTAAAATCTATCCTCTATTGTTGTTATCATGCTCATCATTATTTCAGTATTTGACATTTTATGCTTGACATATCTAATATCATGTATGAATCAGTTATGGAAGTCCATGAGTGGCTCAACAGGCTGTTGACAAACAGAGGTGGAATGCAATGAATAGGGTATAAACAACTGACTGGTGTGTGATTTTCAGGTCATTGGATAGTGTGCAAAAAAATCCCTTGGAACACAAAAGAAGTGGATCCTCTTAATCATTAGGCTGAGAACTGGTATAATACGTAATTAAATTCCATAATGTTTGGTAACTAGATAATAATAAATAACGTAAACAATGAAAACCCAAGTACACTCCAAAAATATTTGTTTAAATAGTGGAAAGATCCAGCCAAGGTTAATTCCCATTGATTTTGGTGAGAAAAGTTTGATCTTAGATGCTTGATGTCAGGGTTGCCCCTGAGTGCAGCAATTGGCAGAGTATAGGGATGTCAGAGAATTCCACCATGGATCTCGGGGAGGCCGAATGCCAGTGCATTCGGCCCCCCGAAATCGGTGGCGGAACGGTCTGCCCCCCGCCCCCCTGGGATGAGACATACCTGGGGCGGATCTTCCTGGCGGCGGCGGCTCTGGCGGTGGCTCTGGCGGCGGTTCGGTGGCGGCGGCTGTGGCGGCCGGTCTTCTGACCGGCTGCCGCCGCCGCCATTTCCAGTTAAAAACAACAACAGCAACAACAACAAAACGTGATAGGCTATGTAAATGTTTACGTAGCCTATCACGGCTGACTTACAAAAACAACAACAACAACGCGCGTACACAAATGGCATTTGCATTCCTTATTTTCGCCTATTATTTTAAATAGCGATGCTATTTATCCTTATCCTATTTATTTATCCTATATAAATATCCTTATTTATTTATCCTATTATTTTAAATAGCTACGCTATTTGCGTTCCCCTTATTTTCGCCATCTTAGTCTACGTAAATCTTGACGTAGACTAAGACGTGCCAAAATAAGGAACGCATAAGGAACGCAAATGGTGGTGGCCGTGGCCGCCGCCATTTGCGTACGCGTGTTGTTGTTTTTTGTTTTTGTTTGTTTGTTTTTTAAGTCAGCCGTGATAGGTATGTAAACATTTACGTAGCCTATCACGGCTGACTGCAGGGACTGCAGGGACTCCCTGACTTCAGGGACGCAAATGGCGGTGGCTATGGCTGCCGCCATTTGTGTTCCTGCTAGCCAGCAGCCGGATGTCTGGCTGCTGGCGGAGCCAGCCGGCGGCTCTGCAGAATCCCTGCGGAGCACAGCCGGTCGGCCAGGATTCTGGGGGAGGGGGAGGAACGGAGCGCCTCCCCCCCATCCAGGATTCTGGGGGGAGGGACGGAGCACCTCCCCCCCACCATCAACATAATCCATGAAAGGTAAGTGCCTTTCGTACATCCCTAACAGAGTAGCTCAGAGTCTGAAGAGGAACCGCAAAACATGGGGGAGGAAATTTCCCAGGACTGGACAGAGATGGATAGGCCTACTCCTCAAGCTTCAAAGGCACAGCTGGATGGAGAGGGCCCCTCTTCTCCCATCCCTGTGAGAGATAGCGAACAGGGAGAAGGGGGGCTGGCAGAGCCTGAATTCTTAGATGCTAGATGCAGAGACAAGGGAGAAATGGCAGGGGCAGAGCTTAGGCGATCTGCCCGATTGGCCTGGAGGGAACAGCTGTGCTTAGAGTCCTCACGAGATAGAGGCAGATTCCCCCCCCCTTAAGTTAGGACAGCAAGCTTGCCTGTTCCTCAGATGGTGGACAACTTTCTGGACAACTTTCATAGTTTTCCTTTGAACTCCCTGAAGGTATTTCCTTTGTAGACTGTGGGTCACTGACAATTAGCATCTGAATGACCCATTGAATTAAGTGGATTAAAAGCCTTGGAACTGAAGTCTCTTGTCTGTGTTTTGTTTTGGCTTTTGAAGTTTTACAGCAGGGGCAAACGGAAACGTGATACTTGAATTTTTCCATGGAAATCAACAGGATTTAAATGTACTTCATCTTGGCTAGATTTTATTCATTTTCTTGATTACAAAGGCCAGTGCCTTCAGTTTAAATTTTGAAATATAGAATATTTATTGATTTAAGAGCACAATCCTATACGTGTCTAGTCAGAAGTAAGCTTCAGTGAATTAAATGGGGCTTACTCCCATGTATAGGATTACAACCTAAGTTATACCATGCATATTGCTGTTTATATAGTATTTTTCAGTGTGCAAAGTTCTTCCTAATCTGTTTTAAACTCCACAATGTTCTTGGGTGGCAGGGTTATTCTTATATCCATTATATAACTGGGGGACTGAGGTTGCCTTTCCCAGTGCTGCTTGAACCCAATGAACAGCCAGACTCATAAATATGGGCACAATCCTTCCCCTCCCATGGGTCCAAAGCCTTCTTGATGTACAGAGGAGATGATGATGACAATGATGACGATTACATTCTATACCGCCCCATAGATGAAGCTCCCTGGGCAGTTTACAAAAGTTAAAACATTAAAATACAATATACAAAGTTTAAAAACCATTATGGACAATATATGCAAACAACATATAACTAAAAATAACTTTGAGCTAAAAACAATTTAACAACAACACCCAACAATAAAACCACACAGCTTAAAACCACACAGCTTAAAAACAGTGTACAAGAGTCAGCAAAAAGAACAAGAGTTCTGAAAAGGGAAGACCTGCCGGAATAACAGAGTCTTTAATTCCTGCTTCAAAAACTTCAAAGAGGTCAGCAGGAGCATTTCAATCAGTAGATCATTCCACAAGAGAGGGGCAGCAAAGGAAAAATCCTCTTGCATGTTGCTGACAATCTCATATTAGGCAACTGCAACAGATAGCCCTCAGAGGACCTTAGGTGGAGGACTGGGGCATAGGGGAGAAGGTGCTCCCTAAGGTACTTTGGACCTAGACCATGTAAGGCTTTAAAGCTAAGAACCAGCACTTTATGTTTTGTTGGAAACAGATTGGCAGCCAGTGTAAAGATTTTAAAACTGGTGTAATATGGTCTCCACGAGATGTCCCAGAGACCAACCTGACTGCCATATTTTGTATCAGTTGAAGTTTCCAAACTAAATATGCAGGCAGCCCCAAGTACAGTGCATTACAGAAATCAAGCCTAGAGGTTACCAGCACATGCACCACTGTTAACAGGTCCTCATGTTCCGGGAATGGACATAGCTGTTGTATCAGCTAGGGATGTACGAAACTCCCCTTACCTGGCTCCACCGGGTTCCACTGGGGGGAGAGGCACTCCGTCCCTCCCCCCAGAATCCTCGCTGGGGGGGGAGGCACTCCGCGCCTCCCCCCCGGAATCCTGGCCAGCCAGCTCCGCTCCGCGGGGATTCCGCGGAGCCGCCGGCCGGCTCCACCAGCAGCCGGACATCCGGCCACTGGCTAGCAGGGACACAAATGGCGGCGGCTGTAGCCACTGCTGTTTGTGTCCCTGTAGTCAGCCGTGATAGGCTACGTAAAGACTTACGTAGCCTATCACGTCTGGCTTAAAAAAAACCCCCAGACAACTCACGTACGCAAATGGCAGTGGCTACGGCCGCCTCCAATTGCGTTCCTTATTTTTGGCCATCTTAGTCTATGTAAATATTTACATAGACTATGACAGCGAAAATAAAGGGGAACGCAAATAGCGTACTGGGTGCTATTTGAGTCCCATTTTAGCCTATGTAAATATTTACGTAGGCTAAAACGGTGAATCAAAAAGGGACGCAAATAGCACCCGCTACGCTATTTGCGTTCCCCTTTATTTTTGCTGTCATAGTCTACGTAAATATTTACATAGATTAAGATGGTCAAAAATAAGGAACGCAAATGGCGGCAGCTGTAACCGCCGCCATTTGCGTATGCGGTTTTGTTTGTTTGTTTTACCCAGAGCCCTCCTTGGCTGGAAATCCGGCTGTGGATGGCTCTGGCCTGGGCCTGGCCAGCTGCTCCGCAGAGCTGCCGCAGAGCACAGCCGGCCGTGGAGGATTCCGGGGGGAGGGACGGAACGCCTCCCCCCCCACCATCAACATAATCCGCGGAAAGTGACTTTCGTACATCCCTACTCTGAAGCCAGTTTGAAATGGATCCAGGTAATAAGTTTCATCCGAGACCTGCCTTCTTGATTACCTTGCCCCCAAATGGATTACTTACTGGCCTATAATTAATGAAGTTTAGAGGGTCAAGGTTTTGAAGACCGCTTTCTTCAGAAGCGGTCTAAAAATTGCTTCTTTCAGACACAATGGAAAATTACCTTCCCTCAGGGAGGCATTAATAATATTCAGCAAAAATTGCTTTACCATCTCCCCTCCCTGGACTGCAAGCCAGGATGGGCAGGGATCGAGAAGGCAAGTTGTCTTTTTGACCAAACCAAGTGGCGTGTCGACATCATCAGGAGTCAAGCTGAAAATCATCAATGGGGGGGGAATCCTCGATGGGGGGGGAGGCGATCTGGTCCTCCCCCCCTGAATCCTGCCCAGCAGGCTCCGCTCCGCGGCGGCTCCATGGAGCAGCCGGCCAGGTTTGCCCGCAGCCGGATTTCCGGCTGCGGATGGACTGGTGTGGACACAAATGGCAGCCACCGTAGCGGCCGCCATTTGCGTCCAGCCAGGCTGCTGTGATTTGCATTCCTTTTTTTCCCGCCATAATAGCCTACGTAAATATTTACATAGGCTAGAACAGTTAAAAATAGGGAACGCAAATGGCGGCCGCTGTAGCCGCCACCATTTGTGTACACTGGGTTTTGGGAGGGGGAATACTTACGTAGCCTATCATATAGGCCTGAATACTTACGTAGCCTAAATACTTATGTAGCCTATCACAGCTGCAAGGATGCCAATGGTGGCTGCAGCAGCCCGGCTGCGGCCGGCCAGGAGACCAGCTGTCAGAGCCGCCGCCGCTGGAGCTGCCGCCGCTGGAACTGCTGCCGCTGCATCTGCCCCAGGTAAGTTCCGTCCTGGAAGAATTCCGTGGGGGGGCGGGGGGCAGGAGGCCATTCCGCCATGGATTCCGGGGGGCTGGATTCTAAAGAATCTGGCCTCACTGGAATCCGTGGCGGAATTCTCTGCCATCCCTACTTCACAGTGAGTCTGGTCAGAGGGAAGTTATCTTTGTGGACCACTGCTACGTCGCCTCCCCATCAGCTTCTCCTTACCTGCTCTCCCATGGGGTTCCTGACTGGGAGAAGCTGCATCCATACAGGCCCACTTATCTCCCCCAGCCAAGTCTCCGTAATGCATACCAGGCCAGGCTTTTCATCCTAGATTAAATCATAGATGGTTTCGGTCTTATTCCAGACTTACCTGGCTTTGCAAAGGAGCAGGCAAAGTTTCTGTGGGTGACTTGGCCCGCTCTGGTTGCCCTGTACCTGGGCTGACAGGGCAACCAGAAGGCTGGATAGGTGTAAAATACCTGCCCTCCCTTCTCCTATGGGTTTTTACTCTGCCAGCACCATAGGTCCCCATGCCCCCCACCTGTTACTGCCTCTCCTATATACACAATGCTGACTTTGTCTCAGAAAAGATGTTGAACTCAGCAACATTCAGCAGAATAAACACAGTCAAGCCCAACATCCCACCTCTCACCTGGAATGCACACCTAACACTCCCCTCCCATCTGTCATCTGGGGTGGTGGTGGTGGTGTCACAATTCAGTACCAGCAGGCTCTCACAGTGGGGTATAAAATCACTTCCCTCTCACCTTCAATACTTAACCCATAAAAATAAGGAAGAGTCTAATTGGAAGAACAAACAAAACACATTCAAAAGCCCCCCTCCTCCAGACAACCCCAGAAATCCTCCCCTCGCTCCTCGCAAGGGGAAGAGAAAGAAGGGAAAAACAGAGAGAGGAGAGGAAAAACCAAGGGATATGGTCCTCTCCCTCACTGCCCCCCTGAAGTAGCTCCCCCAAAGAGGCAAACCCCCCTTTGGTGTTGCCCCCTTTGGGGGCACCACTGCTGAGGGTACTGCCACCCACTTTGGCTTCCCTTAAGCCCAGGCCTCTGGAGGGACAGCCAATGGCTGGATGCCAAACACTCCCAGGAAACTGGGCCCTCAGCTGTTTCAGGGAGCCGGAAATCAAGAACCCTTCCCAAGGCCAGACAGGCTACTGTAGCAGTGGTGAAGGAGCAGGGGGTCGAGGCTGGCCAAGAGAAAACAACTCCCACTTGCTCCTTAGATGACTCTCCTGCTGCCACAGTTCTTGCTCTGCTGGGATCCACCTGGACATTCTACTGAACCTTCCCTCTCTCTCCTCCACCATTCCCATGAAGGCATATTGTCAGTACGCTGGGCTAGCCTTCCAGTGCTACCAGCAATTTCTGAAACGACTGTTTTCTGTGCCTCACTGTTGCTCATCCAGATGACTACTCTTCTCCAAGCCTATGGTGCACAGAATAATTGTAATTTCTGTGGAAGAAACCTGTGTGCCAAAGGCCTACGTTGGAACAGACCACTGTATCCATGTGAAATGTGTGAGGGCAACCATTCTCTATGAAATAGCCAGGCTCATTGTATCACAGTCTTCACAGCAGTGAAATGTGCACATGTGGGTGGTGGCTAGATAATTATACTATACTTCCTGCAGAACCCTGTATCCCTATTCAGAGGGGATGGGATGATTTTGCCCATTATTTGTAATTTAGGGATGGGTGAGAAAGTAATTGGGTCTACATTTTAAGGTGAGATCACCCAACTTGCATCTCTTGGAACCAAATATGGACTCAGATCCAATGTGTGGCCAGGAATGCATACATTTATGAGTTTGTGTTGTGCATCTCCACCCCCCAGCATGTGTCATTTTACACAAACTTGAAAAATAAGCAAAGTAAACTGCATACATTTCTAAAATGTGCGCACACATGCTTTAGTCAATAGGTGCATGGCTACAAAAATGCATACATTTGAAACATGCACACAAAAATGCATAGAAATTTCTGTACAGATAAAAAAGCTTGCATGAAACTGGGATGGAATGAGCTTGGTGATGGAAAAATGGTCAAGCTTGAGAAATTTGCCCATTCCTATTTGTAATCAGTCACCATGGTACTGCCCAGTAAGATTAAATGGAATGGGTGAAGTTAAAGCTTTTATTACACGTATTTTCAGTTTTCCTCCAAAAAATCTGAGAA
This sequence comes from Heloderma suspectum, assembly GCF_057233095.1. Classification (NCBI taxonomy): domain Eukaryota; kingdom Metazoa; phylum Chordata; class Lepidosauria; order Squamata; family Helodermatidae; genus Heloderma; species Heloderma suspectum. Next base: position 84,903,107 of record NC_139463.1, on the reverse strand, counting down.
AAAATAATAACAATTCAACATCTCTTAAACCAATCTGATTAATTTTGTGGTGGATCTTAACTTTTCAAGATGCTGATCTCACACCTATAATCTGCTCTTCCCAAGGGCTCTCCAAAATGCCCCCTGCACTTCCTTGTTCCTGAAGCTATAAATCAGGGGGTTGAGGACTGGAGTAATGATGGCATACAGCACAGAAATCAGGCGGTCCTCTTCCATGGAATGAGTGGAGGATGGCCGTATGTAGGTGTAGATGATGGTGCCATAGAAGATGCTCACCACAGTGAGGTGGGACGCACAAGTGGAGAATGCCTTGAGCCTGCCATGAGCTGTGTGGATTTTGAGCACTGAGGAGACAATGAGGATGTAGGAGAGAAGGGTCAGGCAGAACGGCACAATGATAACACACCCAGAGATGGTGAAGGTCACCAACTGGCTAACAAAGGTGTCAGAGCAAGAGAGGTGTAGAAGGGGAGGGATGTCACAGAAGAAATGGTTGATTTTATTGGAGTAGCAGAAATTTAAAGAAAAGACCATTGTTGTGTTGATGATGGAATTCAAATTGCCAATTGCCCAGGAAGCTGCCAACAGACTCCTACGTATTGACTGGTTTATGAGCAGGGTGTAGTGCAACGGGTGACAGATAGCTGCATAACGGTCATATGCCATGGCTGAGAGGAGCACACACTCTGTGCCCCCTAAGGTGACAAAAAAATACATCTGGAGGGCACATCCTATGAAGGAGATGGTCTTGTCCTCTGACAAAAGGTCCCGCAGCATCTTAGGTACTGTGGTGGAAGTGTAGCAGATCTCAACAAAAGAGAGGTTGCCCAGGAGGAAGTACATGGGAGTTTGGAGGCATTGGTCTGTCCAGATCAATGCAATGATGGCTAGATTGCCCACCAACGTTAACAGATAGACTAACAGGCCTATGACGAAGAGAAGAGTCTGGTACTTCAGGTCAACAGAGAATCCCAGGAGGACAAACTCTGTGACACTTGTCTGGTTTAGACTTCCCATAGGCTTGAGAGAGTCTATCTTCAATCAGGACAGTGGGGATTCTTAGATGTTTGATCTCCTAATGCTGGTAGTTCCATAAAGGCAGCTCATAAGAAGCAGTCAGTCAATCACTGCATTTGTAAATCGGTCTTTATTGTTCATGTCCAGTCATCAATGCAACTCCAAATACAGGCAGCAGGCCTAGGGAAGAAGGTAGACCATAATCCAATGTTAGACCATTGGCCCATTTCCAGTGGAATACTTAGTGCCTTCTGTTTGCTGGGATTCTTACAAAAAATCCTAGACCTTATCAGGCAACTTATTTCTTATGTTCTTAGTTTTGCCTTAATTGTTAGAAGATCCTGAATATGCACTCCTGCTTTGTATATTTAGCATATGGGGGGGGGGGGCAGGGACACAGGTATTTTAGAAAAAAACAGAAAAGTAAATCAGGCAAGATTGTAGTCAGACTACGCTGGTCTAGGCAAGATAGCCTCTGCTCTTATATCACTACAAAGCCATGAAGATGAAATCCGGTCCTAGCCAGCCAGCTGAACTGGAGCAGAGAGAAAACCTTGACCATGGCAATAAAGTAATAAAGACATTAAAATACAGGGTTTGCCCATCAGATAAAAAGTACTAATGCTGGGTCCTGATTGTAGGATAATTCTTAACAAATACCTGAGAAATCTCTACATACTATATAGTAAAACTGTAATCACCTGCACAAATCGTTAAGCAAGAAATGCAAGGAAGCATTAAAACTGCATAAAAATAAACAAACATTAATGATCAATACAGAAATCTCAGTACTGGAAAACAATGCTTAATGAAAGAATAGCAAATGAAGCAACATGTCTCATTACTTACTTTGGTTAGCAAGGCACATGACTGAAAATGCTCAGCACAGGCTCAGCATGATCCATCCACTTCCACAAATGCAAAACATGGCCATTATAAGGTGGTCTCCTGTATTTCTGAGGGACACAGATACCCTCTGTGGCTCACCAGGTCCCAACACATAGATTACTCCCAGAAGGAGCATTAGTGTGCAGTTTAGCATGTAGGGTGAGATATGCCAATCTTCAAATCCACCCAGACCAGAACAGAGGTATTTAAACATATATTTATTTATTTATTTCATATTTACATGTATAAACATATACTTATTTATTTCATATTTATTTATTTCATATATTTCTCAGGTCAACTTTGAAAACAAACAACAACTGATTAATAATAACAATAACAATAATATTTCTAATAAAATAACTAACTGAATAAAATAAAGACCTTACACTGCCACTCTGCTAGTTTCAAAAGCTTCTCTCCGTCTTTTCTCACTGACAAGCTGCCTGCTGTGGTTCTACGCACTGACTAACTTGACTCTGGCCCCTAATTCCTCTCTCTCTCTTCACCCTAATGCAATTGCCTGCTTTCCTAACTTCTCTCTATGTGTCCCTGTCCTCCTCCTAACTGACTTTCCCCCCACTGCCTTGAGCTCCACCCAAGATTCCATTTTGATCTCAGCTGTCAGTCATTCCCTCCATTCCCTCTTCTGTTACAGGGGCCTGGAGAAGAGCAGCCCACTGGATAACGGTATATGAGGCAGGGAAGAATCCCCACTATTGGCAAAGGGTAGGCATGTTGTCATGCATCTGGCACAGACATAGCATGCCCAGCAGAGGGATGGAGGGGAGGACTCCACAAGAAGGCTGATGTGGGAGGTCCCCCTCCATGCACACAGAGCTCTGTGCACAAAAGGGAAGGGCTCCTACCATGATTCTTCTACAGTAAGGATATAGATGCTTTCCTCAATAAAAGAGAAGACACTGGTGAATATGAGGCCCTTCTATACTCTGTACCACAGAGACACACATACACACAAATTAAGTGATAAGGCAGTCTTCACCAGCATGGAGTTCTCTGTGTCTCCTCCTCCTCCTCCCTGGCTAGATTTTTGGAGTATAATTCCCATCACCCAACCATTGGCTATGCTGTCTGGGGATGATGGGAGTAGTAGTCCAAAACATCTAGCAGATCACATTGGGGAGGGATGTATAAAGTAAGGAGGATTCTGAGAATGGAATCCATTTTGCAAATGCAGCATGTCAGCTTAATTTATTCTGCATCATGGAATCATTAAAAACAACAACACTTTTTAAAAAAGAAATGGGAGAAGGACTATTGCTAGAGAAAGGAATGAGCTGTAGGGACAGCGTCTGAGAAAGTGTAGCCTTAGGAGAAGGATGTGTGGAATCACTTCTCCTGAGTTTCATCTTGCCTTATCATGCAAGCTCATCTGTTGCCCCTTGAGCTTCCCTGGTTCCTGCCTCCCAGCAGCCCCTATAAAATAAAGAAGGTAGAGATCACTGGCAGGGTGGTCAACAGCTTCTGCACAGAGCTCCTAAACTGTGCTCCTTTCTGATCTTTTCTGCTTGTTTTGCCCTGAATCCTGTCCAATGTGCTTGCATATTCCCACTCCTGTTTGACCTTAGCTTACCTTTGCTCCTGCTATACTATTAATCTTCAACTGGTGGGATGGGACTCACTACTAAGCTGCAGTCAGACCTAACGTGGATGGCAACATCAGGGCTACCATCATGGCATGTACACATGTCGTAACAAATTAAGAAATGGATCCCGAAATGTATGTTTGGGCTAACGATGTATCCTGGGTCTGAAAAAGTAAACATTGACAGTGCTATGCTACCCATCATGGCTTGGCACCTGACAAAGAAGCTTTCAGGGCCTTGGGTTTAAGGCTGGAGTCAGACATGATTTTTAGAGCTGAAAATGGTTTCAGCAGTGCTTAGCTTACATCGGTTGGATTTTAATGCAACATTTTCTAATTTCACACATTGGAACCAATACATGAACTGAAACTCAGTTATTCTTCAAGATTTGCACCACCACACATTTTGCAAAGGAGTTCTCCAATAAAAAAAGTAAAAATGTGTGTAATATGTATTTATTTTATGTATGTATGCGTTTATTTGATTCGTATCCTGCCTTTCCACCAAGAAAAATGGCACTCAAGGCAGCTAGGGGAAAGTGCATACAGAACTGTGTATGTTAATGAAAGTAATGTTCAAAAATGCATTAGATGAGAAAGAACTGCTTGAAAAAAGTGTAAAGTAGGCAAAATTGCATGTAAAATGCATGTATTTCGAGAAATGCACGCAAAAATGTGTATGATTTTTCTAGAAAACTTAAGGAAAAAAATTGTAAACGTTGGGATGAATCTAAATGAACACTTGAAACATTCTCAACGTTTGGAATGAACAGAACTTAAGACTGAAAAAGCTGACATATTCATCCATCCCTAGTATTTCATTTTCCCCAAAGAAAGCAGGTGGAGTGTTCAGACCACAAGAAGTAATCACTATTTGAAGCTGTCTTCAGCTTTATGGAACAGCCATTGTTTGTTTCTAGTCATATGCACCAAACCCTGTGGGCCTCCCAGAGTTGATGAGTCATCTCTAACTTCCTTTAAAGGTCTCCTTCACCAACATAAGTTTAGAAGTGTGATGTTTCATGAAAAAGGAATGTGACATTCTTGGAAGAGTGAAAGCTAAAAGAAAGTGACATGGAGAACCTAACTTTAGGGGTCTCCAACCACCTAACCCTCAAGCCATAAACAGAGGTGCTTTCACACTCCAGAAAATTATGGCAATATTCCTTTGGTAAGAAATCAGGAAGAACCAATTTATTACCTGTTAGGCATACTGCTTCAGGATGTAAGAGAGAAAGCAGTATTGCCAGCCACTGGCAACAGGTTCTTCTTTTTTGTCATTGGAAGTTGGAACTGTCTCATCATCCAGAGTAGTTCAAGTTCTATGTGTCTCAGTTTCCTCTTTCAGAGGGTAGCATTTATCATCTGAGAACCTTCATCTCTTCGCTATTACTATGGAATTTCTACTACAGTCACAGTTTTGTTGTTGTTTCTTAAAACCCCTGGGGCTGACAGAAATAATTGGCATGAGGAAAAGAAGAACACCTGGGTCATTAACATTGTCTCTTGTTGGAGGAGGAGAAGACACAAATCCTGAACACTGACCTAGACTTGGACGCTGCTGGGGTGTGTCAGTAATAGTTCCAAGGAACTGTTGTGCACTGAAGAAGGTTACATATTTCCTTAAACAGGTGGCTGCCGCTGACCAAGGTCTCCTCCCATGATCCTCCAGTAACATTTGGTTAAAGAAGTCATGTCATGTGTCATCATATTGGTCCTTGTCTCTCAATCCCTTCTCTGCTTTATTGGTTGCTGCTTGGGGTGAGGGTGGGCACACAATGAGCACAACGAATGACACATCTGCTTTAACGACACTGGGGGTGTTGAGCCTCTTTTAGCCCAAGGGCTAAATTAACTTTCAGAGAAGCTCCCAGGGGCCAACTTCCTGGTGGTGGCCAGGGCTGAAGGCAAAATGGGACAGGGACAAAGGCCAAGGCTGTGCAGGCAAAATACCAACCTCCTCAGCACAGTATAACTTAAAGCTCTCACCACTAGTAATGAAACCTTGGGAGAGGCATGTCCACCTTTTCGAATGGGGAAGTAGTCAGGAAACGACCAGGTGATTGACAGTTGGGGAAGAGGGTCAGGGCATGGAAAGGTGGTGGGGGCTTTAGGGGACCCAAAGAGGGCTAGATTTGACCCACAGGCCTGAGGCCCCGCACCCTTGAACTACATTTTACTAGGAGAAGTGGCCCAGCAGGAGGCACAAGTAAGGCCCTGAGAATGGCTTCTTTCTCAGCCACTAGTTAATCTTTACATCTCCTGACAACATCAAAAGTGAATGCAGTGATATAAATGGGCCTTTGTTAGTTCCAGGACAGGAGTTGTCATGAGACGTGGATGCCTGAGTTGTAGGAGAAGATGGCACACCCTCCCATTCCACATGCAGAATCTGATCAGACTACTACAAAAATCTTCCTTCAGTGTTTGTGGAAGGACAGCGTTGAACCCCACAACCAAAAAGTACAGGGCCATTCACACACAGCTCTGCACTGCAGTGTTTTCCACCACTTCCTGTCCCATAGTATCAGCTCTCTGAGGTGGCCACCCTACTCTACCTAATGGCAGGGCTGATGCTGTCCAGGATGAACAATTGTCTTTATTTTAATGGAAGGATGAGCTGGTCCACTCTGGTCAATGGCACATAGAGTCCCCCTTATCATGATATCCATAGTAGGGGAGTGTCACAGCATGCGTCTGAAGCAGAGTATCCCTCTTCTCCCATTCCAGTTTATAACTTCGAAATTCCCCCCTTACCGATCCTGATCTCCACTGCCGAGCTAAAGGTTGATCACCTGGGTAGGAAGAAGTGGACAAAGCTCCCTGGGCCCCCCAAAGAGCAACCAAGGATCACAGGTTTTCCCCTGTGGACTAGAACACTGACACCTTGGAAGGGTATGCAAATCATATTAGGTGCGTTCCAGCGGAAATTCAAAACTTTAAAGCACCATCGATTTCAGTGGGAGAGAGTGGAGGACATGATTGACTGTCCTACTGAAAGCAATGGGAAGGAAAAATAGTTAACATGCCTGGACCATGGCCAGTCATATTTTTCTATAAGCATATAACAAATAAAAATACTTAGGGCAGCATCCATCCCCATGAGGGTGCAGCAGTCCCTATAGGAGAGGATTTCCACTGAGCTGGAGCCCTCTCCCTTTCCTGACTTGGCTGGTCCTTCACGTATTTACAGGGCAGGGCGTAAAAAAGATTTACGTAGGCTAAAATGGCGAATCAAAAAGGGACGCAAATAGCGCCTGCTACGCTATTTGCGTTCCCCTTTATTTTCGCTGTCATAGTCTATGTAAATATTTACGTAGATTCAGACAGCGAAAAATAAGGAATGCAAATGGCGGCGGCCGTAGCTGCCGCCATTTGCGTATGCGGGTTTTTTTTTTTAAAAAACCCACCCAGCCATGATAGGCTGCGTAAAGATTTACATAGCCTATCACATCTCTCTCTCTCTCTCTTTTTTAAACAAGAGTGGAAATGGTCGCGGCGGCAGCCGCCGCCCGGAAGTTCCGCCCCAGGTAAGTCTCGTCCCGGGGGGATCCGCGGGGGGCGGGGGGGTGGCAGGCTGTTCCGCCACAGAGTTTGGGGGCCCGAATGCACTGGCATTCAGCCTCACCGAGATCCATGGTGGAATTCTCTGACATCCCTAGAATCAGTGGCTTATCTAAGTCTTGTCTGTTCTGACTGGCTGAGGATTGAACCTGAGGCCTTCTGCATCCAAAATAAGTGTTCTACCAGGATCGGTGGCCCCTCAGTTCTGTGAAAAGGATAAACGGAATGAGTGAGGTCAAAGCACACAGTCATTCACCCCCTCACCCCCCTTTTCTCTATCTCTCTGACACACAAACACACGCATGGACACGCGCAAACACAAACACACACGCACGCGCTCGTGCGCACATGCAGTCCCTCCCTCCCTTACAGGGATTTCTGGTGTGTGAGAGAGCAGTTAAATACAGAGGTCCCTGCAGACAAAATGGCTGTTTCCCTTCAGCAGAAGAGAAACAATACTATTGCTCAGGGTCACTGGAAGGGAGACATTAACCTCCCACCGACTGCACCAGCAGACAAGATTGTTGTTTCGCTGCTACCATTCAGAGAGGGGAAACAGAATATAGATCAGGATTTGTGTGGAGGGGAGTTTCAGCCTTCACTCCCAGCAATCTTTCCTGCATCAGAATTGCTGCGAGGGGGGGGGCAAGGTCAAATTCCCCCCTTGCCAGTCATGATCTCCACTGCTGAGTTAAAGGCTGATCACCTGTGTAGGAAGAAGCAGTGGATAAAGCTCCCTGGGCTACTTGAAGAACAACCAAGGATCACAGGTTTTCCCCTGTGGACTAGAACATTGACTCCTTGGAAACATATGCGAATTATATTAGGCATGTTCCATCTGAAATTCAAAACTTTAAAGCACCATCGATTTCAGTGGGAGAGAGTGGAGGACATGATTGACTTTCTTACTGAAAGCAATGGGAAGGAAAAATAGTTAACTAGGCCTGGACAATGACCAGTCATATTTTTCTATATGCATATAACAAATAAAAATACTTAGGGCACCATGCATCCTCAAGAGGGTGTAGCAGTCCCTGTAGGAGGGGATTGCCACTGGGCTGGAACCCTCTCCCTTTCCTGCCTTCGCTGGTTCTTGAAGTACCTGCAGGCGCTTGCCTAGATTATAACATACTAGTCGTTACTTACAGTCGGACGGTAGCATGCCCATCCTGTAGAATGGTTCAAGTGTAACATTTGTATTTGCTTTTAGAGTTTCATTAAAAACAACATGGGATTCAATTAGTGTAATGTCATAATGTTAATAGATATGTATGTGTCCAGTCACTGGCATTCAAAGCAAAACAAAGCTTCCTGTTATGTCATGAAGAATGTGCAATTTATATCTGAAGAAAGGGTCTTGCTAAGTCCATTTAATTTGATTCCTGTTGAGTTCTTCTCATGACATTCCGGACAGCCCCATGCACATCCTTGTTCCTCAAGCTGTATATAATTGGATTAAGCATAGGCATAAGGATCCCATAGAGCACAGGCAATACGCGGTCCTGCTCCTGAAAGTAAATAGAGTTGGGACGAAGATAGGTGAAGAAGATGGTGCCAAAATAGATGTTAACTACAGTCAGGTGAGAAGCACAGGTGGAAAATGCCTTGAGATGCCCTTCCTTGGTATGGATCCTGAGGATGGCTAAGACAATGTAGACATATGACACTAGGGTAACCAGAAATGAACCCATGGTCACAACTCCACCCACCACATAGGTAGCAATTTGATTGGCCTGCGTGTCAGAGCAGGAGAGCTGGAATAGGGGAGGGATGTCACAGAAAAAGTGTTGGATAACATTGTCCCGGCAGAAAGACAAAAGGGACATCAGGCCAGAGTGCACGCCTGAGTTGGATAAGCCAAGAGTCCAAGCAGCTGCTGCAAGCCAGACACACACCTTGGGGCTCATGAGCACACTATAATGCAATGGATGGCAGATGGCTGCATACCGGTCATATGCCATGACCCCCAGTAGAAGGCACTCAATGCCACCAAAGGAGATAAAGAAGTACATCTGGGTGAAACAGCCTGCCAGGGAGATGCTCTTGTCCTGAGAGAGGTAGTTCACCAGCATCTTGGGCACAGTGGATGTTGTGTAGCCAATGTCCACCACAGAGAGATTCCCCAGGAAGAAATACATGGGGTTGTGAAGTCTCTTGTCCAAGCTGATCAGGAGAAGGATAAGTATGTTCCCAATCAGAGCCACCAAGTAAATGACAAGAAAGAGAGCAAAGAAGATGAGTTGGACCACAGGGTTGCTGGAGAGTCCCAGAAGTATAAATTCAGTGACAGCTGTTCCATTCCACATCATCTGGTATGAGGACTCCATCTGAGAAGGAATATTGATGGAACATTTTTTTAGTCATCTTTCCTGCCAAATGGTGAGCCCTAAGTATATGCCTTATACACAAAGACAAGCACAAGAGCTGTCAGAGCACTCTGATTTTCCCCTGCCTTTTCTCACCTTCTCCAGTCTTTCCTGCATCCTGGCCCTATTTCGAATGCTCAGACTTACTATCCCTTTAATGTGCCGAGGAAAAAAAAGACTTACCCTTCCTCCCACAATCCTGTGATCCCAAGAGCATATGAAAGAGCAGTCCTGTCCCATTACCCAGCATTTCCCATGCAAAGTTATTTGTCTCCCACCATGGCTCCTATTCCTGTGGTTATTGAAAGCCATTTTTTGCCACACCGAAGGGATTTTTAAAAAACTCATACCACTTTCCCTGCCATTCAAAGTGATATATTATACCTATGGGCAGTTACTTTATTACAGCATGGCACAGTCACATAACAAAGTGCTTGAGTGAACATGTCCATTGTCAGATACTCGTATGTTCATTTGGGAGTGCAGGGTGTGTGGCAGTGGTCACCAATTAGGACACCATATGCCCTGTTCGCAGGTTCCCGGTCGACAGCTGGTTGGCCAGTGTGTGAACAGAATCCTGGACTAGACAGACCCTTGGTCTGATCCAGCAGGGCTCTTCCTATGTTCTTATGTTCTTTAAAAAGGGCTGCAGTCACTGCACCCATCATCCTATTGGAAAGGCATCAGGAGCCATCTGTTCACAAGACCTGTGGCCAAAGACAGCGGATTATCCCCCCCTCTCCCCAAGTTACAGGTGGTATGGTAGAGGTATTGCTCTTGCTTGTGGCATGCATACTCATCCTGCTATTTCAGTGCAGATGTCATGCTATGCACAACGTGAAAGAGTGCACATTCATAGCTAACCACAGTTTAAATTGCCAGTTACTCTGGAGATCCATGATCAGATTTCCCAGTATGGCTACTTTTATGTTAAAGCTGAGTCTGGGCAGTCCACATTTAATTGGAGCAGTGGCACTGTGGCAGGGAGCATTTATCCTTTATTCTAAAGTATTGCATTGGGAAAGGCCATAGCTCAGTCGTAGAGCAAATTCTTTGCATGTAGTAAGCCCCAGTTTCAATCTATTACTTCTCAAAATAGGGCTGGAAAAAACTGCTGTCTGAAACCCTAGACAGCCACTGCCAGTCAGTACTGAGCTGTGGCCTGGCCTATGACGGATCGCAACAGCAGCTCTATCACCATGCACACATATGGCAAAAGGTGAATAAGTGGGTCCCAAATGTGTGATTGGGCTAAAAGTGTATTCTGGGTCTGACAAGGTTGAAGACTACTCGTGCCATGGCTTGGCCCCTGAAATAAGCCATGCAGGGCCCTGGGTAGAAGGCTGGAAGCAGACATATATTTCAAAGATAACAATGATTTTAGTTCTTCCTTGCTTCCCATTCTGTACCTGTTAGGATGGGGAAGAAATGTCCTAATTTTACAATTCAAACCAACAGAAAAACCGGGAGTCGGTTATCCTCCACAATTCACATTACACCAAATTTTGCAATGGAGTTCTCCAATGCAAAATAATATGCACAAATACATATATTAGAGGTCAGTGTATTACATACAGAAATGAGTGTATTAATGAAAATAACATTAGAATTGCTTGAAAAAAATTTATATTAGGCAAAATTGCATAAGAAAGTTTATGTATTTGGAGAAATGTGCAGAAAGGTATCTATGATGTTTTTTCATGCAAAAATTCTCAAAGTTTGCAATGGATCTAAATCAGCACAGGAAAAATTCTGCACATTTGGAATGAACTGAGCTTAAGACTGGAAAAAACTAAACTAAACAGATTCATCCATTCCCACTTCATCTATATTTCATTTCTCCCCAAAGAAATCAGGTGGAGCATTCACACCACAAGAAACAAACACTCTCTGAAACTATCTTGAAGAGTATGAAAAGGCTATTGTTTGTTTCTCGCCATATGGACTGACCCCCAACAGGCCTTTCAGAGTTGACCAGTTATCTCTCACTTTCTTTAAATGTCTTCTCTACCAAAATCAGGTAGGAATGGAGATCCTATTTTTAGGTCTTTCCAACCACCAAACCCTCAGGCCATCGACTGAGGTGCTTTCACACTCCAGAAAATATTGGAAGACTTCTTTGGTAAGAACTTAGGAAGAACGTATTTGGTACCTGTCAGGCATGCTGCTTCATGATGTAAGAGAGACATCATTATTGCCAGTCACTCGCAACGGGTTCTTCTTTCTTGGCATTGGAACTGTGTCACCATCCAGAGTAGCCCAAGTTCTCTGTGTGTCAGTTTTCATTTCTTCATGGTAGCATTTATCTGAGGACCTTCATCTCTTCCCTATTACTATGGAACTTCTATTACAGTCACAGTTTTCTTCTTGCTGTTTTTAAAGCCCCTGGGGCTGACAGAAATAATTGGCATGAGGAAAAGAAGAACACCTGGGTCATTAACACTGTCTCTTGCTGGAGGAGGAGGAGAATTGAAGCCACAAATCCTCAACACTGACCATGGCTTTGGAAGCAAACTAGACTTTGAGTCTGCTAGGGCTGACAGTAATAGTTCCAAGAGACCATTTTGTATTGAAGACTACATCTTTCCTTGAACAGTGGCTGATGCTGAGCAAGGTCTCCCCCCATGATCTCCTCACCGTAACATCTGTTTAAAGAAGCCATGTCATGTGACATCATGCTGTTCCTTGTCTCTCAATGCCTTCTCCTCTTTATTGGCTGCTGGTTGAAGTGGGGGTGGACAAACCTTGAGCACAATGACATCATGGATCTGCTTTAACTACACCAGAGGTGCTGAACCTCTTTCAGCCCCAGGGACAAATTCACTTGGTGATTTCCTTGTGTTGGGTGAGGCTGAAGGGAAAATGGGGCAGGTCCAAAGGCAAAGGCTGTGCAGTCAAAATACCAACACCTGCCATGTATTTTAACTTAAACCCCTTATTGCCACTAACTAAACCTTAGAAGGGGCATGTCAACCATTTAAAATGGGAAAAAGTACACAAGTCATGAAACTACCAAAGGAATGGCAGTTGGGGAAAAGCGGCTGCACCCATCGGAAGGTGGCAGGGGGTTCAGGGGACCCAGGGAATGCTGGATGTGGGCCACAACCCTGAGGTTCTGCTCCCCTGAGCTACAAATTAGCTGGACAAGTGGCCAAGCAGGCGGTGCACAAGTAAGGCCCTGAGAATGGCACTTTCTCACCCACTAGACAGTCCATGGTGGTGGTTGACAACATAAGAATTGAATGCACTGATAAATGGGCCTCTGTTAGTTCCAGTTCCAGTTCCAATTCAATAAAATTCAATTCTATGTGTGGATGGAACATTGAGTCCCACTTATCATGACATTCCATAGTTGGGGAGTGTCACAGCAGGCATCTGAAGCAGGTTATCCCCCTTCTCCCATTCCAGGTAATATCTTTGAAATTGTCTTTCAAGGAATCAGTGGCCTAGCTAAGTCTTGTCTGTTCTGAGTGGCTGATGATTGAACCTAAGGCCTTCTGCATCCAAAATAAGTGTTCTACCAGAAGCGGTGACCCCTCAGTTCTGTGAAAAGGATAAATGGAACGAGTGCGGTCAGGACACACAGCCATTCACCCCCTCACCCCTGCATTCTCTCTCTCTCTCTCTCTCTCACACACACACACACACACACGTGTACACACAGAGTCCCTCCCATGCTTGCAGGGATTTCTGGTGTGTGTGTGCAAGAGAGGTTAAATACAGAGGTCCCTGCAGACAAAATGGCTGTTTCCCTTCAGCTAATAGCAGAAGGGAAACAACAATATTGCTCAGGGCCACTGGAAGGGAGATTTTAACCTCCCACCAACCCCACCAGCAGACAAGACTGCTGTTTCGCTGCTATCATTCACAGAGAGGGAACAGAATATAGATCAGGATTTGTGGGGAGGCGAGCTTTAGCCTCCACCCCCAGCAATCTTTCCTGCATCAGAATTGCTGATGGGGGGGAGGTCAAATTCCCCCCTCGCCGATCCTGATCTCCCCTGCTGAGCTAAAGGCTGATCACCTGTGTAGGAAGAAGCAGTGGATAAAGCTCCCTGGGCTACTTGAAGAACAACCAAGGATCACAGGTTTCCCGCTGTGGACTAGAACACTGACACTTTGGAAATGTATGCAAATTATATTAGGCATGTTGCAGCTGAAATTCAAAACTTTAAAGCACCATTGATTTCCATGGGAGAGAGTGGATGGCATGATTGACTTTCCTATTGAAAGCAATGGGAAGGAAAAATAGTTAACTAGGCCTGGACTATGACCAGTCATATTTTTCTATAAGCATATTACAAATAAAAATACTTAGTGCACCATCCATCCTCCTGAAGGTGCAGCAGTCCCTGTAGGAAGGGATTGCCACTGAGATGGAGCCCTCCCCTTTTCCTGCCTTGGCTGGTCCTTGAGGTATCTACAGGGGTGTGCCTAGATTTTAACATACTAGTCATTACTTACAGTCGGACGGTAGCATGCCCATCCTGTAGAATGGTTCAAGTGTAGCATTTGTATTTGCTTTTACAGTTTGGTTAATAACATCATGAGATTCAATGAGTGTAATATCATAGTTTGATAGATTTATATGTGTCCAGTCACTGGCATTCAAAGCAAAACAAAGCTTCCTGTTATGTCATGAAGAATGTGCAATTTATATCTGAAGAAAGGGTCTTGCAAAGTCCATTTAATTTGATTCCGGTTTTTTTTTTTTAAATACTTTTAATTCTATTTTTTATTTTTATAAATGAAATAAATAGTACCAACAACCTAGTCATTATCTACAGTTTCAAACAATACAGTATTCTTAGGAGGACACAGCAATAACGAAAAAGAAAAAGAAAAAAAAAACAGAGGAAGGAAAAGGACGAAGAAACCAAGAAAGAAAAAAATATATAAAAATGTTACTTAAAAGGATTAAATTTAAACTCCATTACACACAAACTTCAAATATCATTCTACTTAAAAGTTATACCTATAACATTGCCAATATTACAATTCAGTGCAGCGCAGATAATCAACCTTACATTTCAATATCATATCATCAGTCTTATAGCAAGGGAGTAAACCTACAATTCATTTCCAATAACCATATATTGCCCTTCAGTTAATATATAATAGTAAAGCTTAAGAATTTATCCAGCCAAAAATATTACTAATCAAGGCCTCATAATAATGATAGTAATAATAATAAAAAGGAAGGAAATTAAAAAGGATAAGTTGTAATAATAACAACAAATCACTAATTAATTTTATGCTATCTATATTTTAGATAGTGTCATTTCTAAATCTATATATGAATGTATACATATCTATACACACACAAACAGGAATTTTATTATACAGTATATCATGTCTAATGTAAAAAAAGAGGAAGTAAGTAAAAGAGAGAGAGAGAGAAAAAGGGGGAATATATGTAAACAGTCCTCTGAACTTGCATACTGCCCGGACCTTATAACCCAAACAAATCTGAAAAACAATAATAATTGAAAAGTTCCCAGCTCATGAGGCTGGGGAAGATGTCTCTCATGCCTTACCTCATTTAATTTGATTCCTATTGAGTTCTTCTCATGACTTTCCGGACTGCCCCATGCACATCCTCGTTCCTCAAGCTGTATATGATTGGATTAAGCATAGGTGTAAGGATCCCATAGAGCACAGGCAATACGCGGTCCTGCTCCTGGGAGTAAGTAGAGTTAGGACGTATGTATGTGAAGATAATGGTGCCAAAATAGATGTTAACTATAGTCAGGTGAGAAGCACAGGTGGAAAATGCCTTGAGACTCCCTCCTTTGGTGCGGATCCTGAGGATGGCCAAGACAATGTAGACATAAGACACTAGGGTAACCAGAAATGAACCCATGATCACACCTCCACCCACCACATAGGTAGCAATTTGATTGGCCTGCGTGTCAGAGCAGGAGAGCTGGAATAGGGGAGGGATGTCACAGAAAAAGTGTTGGATAACATTGTCCTGGCAGAAAGACAAAAGGGACATCAGGCCAGAGTGCACGCCTGAATTAGATAAGCCAAGAGTCCAAGCAGCTGCTGCAAGCCAGACACACACTTTGGGGCTCATGAGCACACTATAATGCAATGGATGGCAGATGGCTGCATACCGGTCATATGCCATGACCCCCAGCAGAAGGCACTCAATGCCACCAAAGGAGATGAAGAAGTACATCTGGGTGAAACAGCCTGCCAGGGAGATGCTCTTGTCCTGAGAGAGGTAGTTCACCAGCATCTTGGGCACAGTGGATGTTGTGTAGCCAATGTCCACCACAGAGAGATTCCCCAGGAAGAAATACATGGGGTTGTGAAGTCTCTTGTCCAAGCTGATCAGGAGAAGGATAAGTATGTTCCCAATCAGAGCCACCAAGTAAATGACAAGAAAGAGAGCAAAGAGGATGAGTTGGACCTCAGAGTTGCTGGAGAGTCCCAGAAGTATAAATTCAGTGACAGCTGTTCCATTCCACATCATCTGATGTGATGACTCCATCTGAGAAGGAATATTGATGATAATTTTTTTCAGTTATCTTTCCTGGCATAGGAAGAGACCTGAAATATTAGTTTTAGCCACAGATAGACATGCACAGGATCTTTCAAAGCACCCTGACTCTACATAGATGATGTATAGTATTTTCTGGCTGCCTTCAATTCCCTGCTGTCCCCCAAGTCCCCCACGTCTACCTTTTTTTGCCTCCTTTTGAACTCTCAGACCTTTTGTGCTTTTAACACTGCAAGACAAAAATACGACCCTTCCTTCCACAAACTCTTGATTCCAGGAGCAGAAGAATGCCTGAACTAGTCTGATTACCCAGCCTTTCCACTGGGTAGTTCCCCCACCCACCTACCCCACTTCCTCAGCCAGCTCCATCTCCTGCTGGGGAAAATAATTTTTTTCTCCCGTTCTACAGGGATATTGTTTTAATACATACCAACTTTCCTGCCATTAACAATTATCTATGATACCTCTGGCCAATTCCTGATTTACAGCATGGCTCAGCCAAGAAGTAAAGTGCCTGTGTGAACATGTCTGTTATTATATATTCATGCGCTCATTCGGTATGACTGAATGTGTGCCACAGGTCATGGATCAGACCTAGGCCAGTGGATGTAGGCTGCACACTTATCATGCTCTTGGAAATGAATCAGGAGCGACCTCTTCAAAAGACCATTTTTGGCCAAAGACTGAGATTCTTTTAAAGATTTACAGGTTGTATGACAGAGGAATTGCTGTTCACAGTGGCCTGCATGCTCATTCTACTGTTTCGGTACAAATGTGAAGCTATGCATGTACCTCAGATATGAGGATGCACACATACTGTATGATATAGTCAGTCTTAGAATCTCAAAGCTAAATTACATTTTGATCAGGAGATGCAGGATCAGGTTTTTCAATATTTGTATTCTTACTATCCCCTTCATGGATTACTGCCTTGTTGTGGCGAAGGGGCTTGCATAACTCAGTGAAGCCATAAGCTATGCCGTGCAGGGCCACCCAAGACGGACAGGTCATGGCGGAGAGTTCTGACAAAATGTGGTCCACTGGAGAAGGAAATGGCAACCCACTCCAGTATTCTTGCCAAGAAAACCCCATGGAATGTATCACAAGGCTAAAAGATAAGAAGCTGGACGATGAGCCCCTCAGGTCGGAAGGTGTCCAATATACTACTGGGGAAGAGCAGAGGGTATTTCCAAGTAGCGCCAGAAAAAGTGAAGCGGCTGGGCCAAACCCGAAAGGACACTCAGCTGTGGATGTGTCTGGTGATGAAAAGAAAATCTGATGCTGTAAAGAACAATATTGTTTAGGAACATGGAATGTCAGATCAATGAATCAAGGTAAGCTGGAGGTGGTCAAACATGAGATGGCAAGATTGAACATCGACATCTTGGGAATCAGCGAACTAAAATGGACAAGCATGCGCAAATTTAATTCAGGTGACCATTATATCTACTACTGTGGGCAAGAATCCCTTAGAAGAAATTGAGTAGCACTCATAGTCAATAAAAGGGTGGGAAAAGCAGTACTGGGGTACAATCTCAAAAACGACAGAATGAGCTCAGTACAAATCCAAGGCAAACCATTCAACAACCATTCAAGTCTATGCCCCAACCACTGAGGCTGAAGAAGCTGAGGTTGATCGGTTCTATGAAGACCTACAACACCTCCTAGAACTAACACCAAAAAAAGATGTCCTTTTCATCATAGGAGATTGGAATGCTAAAGTAGGAAGTCAAGAAATCACCGGGATAACAGGCAGGCATGGCCTTGGTGTACAGAATGAAGCAGGACAAAGGCTAATAGAGTTTTGCCAAGAGAACACACTAATCATAGCAAACACTCTTTTCCAACAGCACAAGAGGCGACTCTACACATGGACATCACCAGATGGTCAATATCAAAATCAGATTGATTACGTACTTTGCAGCCAAAGATGAAGAAGCTCTATACAGTCAGTAAAAACAAGACCTGGAGCTGACTGTGGCTCAGATCATGAGCTGCTTCTTGAAAAATTTCGGCTGAAATTGAAGAACGTAGGGAAAACCACTAAACCATTCAGGTATGACCTTAATCATATCCCTTATGAATATACAGTGGAGGTGACAAATAGATTTAAGGGATTAGACCTGATAGACAGAGTGCCTGAGGAAGTATGGACGGAGGTCCGTAACATTGTTCAGGAGGCAGCAAGTAAATCCATCCCAAAGAAAAAGAAATGCAAGAAAGCAAAGTGGCTGTCTGATGAGGCTTTACAAGTAGCTGAGGAAAGAAGGGAAGTGAAAAGCAAAGGAGAAAGGGGGAGATATATCAAACTGAATGCAGAGTTCCAGAGAACAGCAAGGAGAGGCAAGGAGAGACAAGAAGGCCTTCTTAAATGAACAATGCAAAGAAATTGAGGAAAATAACAGAATGGGAAAGACTAGAGATCTCTTCAAGAAAATCGGAGACATCAAGGGAACATTTTGTGCAAAGATGGGCATGATAAAGGACAAAGAAGGCAGGGACCTAACAGAAGCAGATGAGATTAAGGTGGAAAGAGTACACAGAGTAACTATACAGGAAAGATCTTAATGTCCCTCATAGCCATGATAGTATGGTCACTGAACTTGAGCCGGACATCCTAGAGAGTGAAGTCAGGTGGGCCTTAGGAAGCATTACTAACAACAAAGCTAGCGGAGATGACAGTATTCCAGCTGAGCTATTTAAAATCCTAAAAGACGATGCTGTTAAAGTGCTGCACTCAATATGCCAACAAATTTGGAACACTCAGCAGTGGCCACAAGACTGGAAAAGGTCAGTTTACATTCCAATTCCAAAGAAGGGCAATGCCAAAAAGTGTTCAAACTACCATACAATTGAGCTCATTTCACATGCCAGCAAGGTTATGCTCAAAATCCTACAAGCTAGGCTTCAGCAGTATGTGAACCGAGAACTACCGGAAATACAAGCGGGGTTCAGAAGAGGCGGAGGAACTAGAGATCAAATCGCCAACGTTCGCTGGATCATGGAGAAAGCAAGAGAATTCCAGAAAAACATCTATTTCTGCTTCATTGACTACGCTAAAGCCTTTCATTGTGTGGATCACAACAAACTGTGGCAAATTCTGAAAGAGATGGGAGTACCAGACCACCTTACCTGTCTCCTGAGAAACCTGTACGAGGGTCAAGAAGCAACAGTAGGAACCGGACATGGAACAACCGATTGGTTCCAAATTGGGAAAGGAGTACGACAAGGCTGCATATTGTCACCCTGCTCATTTAACTTATATGCAGAGTACATCATGAGAAATGCCAGGTTGGATGAATCACAGGTCAGAATTAAGATTGCCCGGAGAATTATCAACAACCTCAGATATGCAGATGATTCCACCCTAATGGCAGAAAGCGAAGAGGATCTCAAGAGCCTCTTGTTGAGGGTGAAGGTGGAGAGTGCAAAAGCTGGTTTTGAAACTCAACATTAAAAAAACTAAGATCATGGCATCTGGCCCCATCACTTCCTGGCATATAGAAGGGGAAGAAATGACAGTGACAGATTTTATTTTCTTGGGCTCCAAGATCACCGCAGATGGTGACTGTAGCCATGAAATTAAAAGACGCTTGCTCCTTGGGAGGAAAGCTATGGCAAACCTAGACAACATAGTAAGAAGCAGAGACATCACCTTGCCGACAAAGGTCCGCATAATCAAAGCCATGGTTTTCCCATTAGTAATGTATGGCTGTGAGAGCTGAAGTATAAGGAAGGCTGAGCGCTGAAGAATTGATGCTTTCGAACTGTGGTGCTGGAGAAGACTCTTACGAGTCCCCTGGACTGCAAGGAGGTCAGATCAGTCAATCTTAAAGGAAATCAACCCTGAGCGCTCATTGGAAGGACAGATACTGAAGCTGAAGCTCAAATATTTTGGCTACCAAATGCAAAGAGAAAACTCACTGGAAAAGACCCTGATGCTGGGAAAGACTGAAGACAAAAGGAGAAGGGGACGGCAGAGGATGAGATGGCTAGATAGCATCACCGATGCAATGAATATGAACTTGAGCACACTCCGGGAGAGAGTGGAGGACAGGAAGGCCTGGCGTGCTATGGTCCATGGGGTCACGAAGAGTCGGACACAACTTATCGACTGAACAACAACAAATTCTTACTATAAAGTGGTTTTTGTGTGCTTGAAATCTGATCAGACCTTCAGCTCTGTAGGAGAGAGTATTTAGTCTTTATTTTAACTTCTTTTATCTATGTGGGGCTCCACAAATGGAGGATACTATTCGCTCTCTCTCTCTCTCTCTCTCTCTCTCTATATATATATATATATATATATATATATATACACACACACACACACACACACACACACACACACAGAGTCAGGGCCAGAAATATTGGGACAAGGATAACTGTTTTGGCAGTTGGCCTCTGCACACCACCACATTGAAGTTGAAAGGAAACACACCCAGATGGGAGCCAAGTCAGGACTGTCAGCTGTAATTCAAGGGGGCTGACAAAAGTGGGGCACTACCCATACAGGAAGTACAGCCAGTGGCATACACCCCCCCTCCCCATCGTTGGTGGCTCATAAGTAATGGAACAAACCAACATCATTTCAAACTTAAGGATTGCCTTTAATACTTGGATGAAAATCCTTTGCAGTCAATGACTGCCTGAAGTCTGGAACCCATGGACATACCAAATGCTGAGTTTCCTCCCTCGAGATGCTTTGCCAGGCCTTTACTGCAGCTGCCTTCAGCTGCTGCTTGTTTGTGGGTCTTTCTGCCTTCAGTCTTGTCTTCAGTAAGTGATAAGCATGCTCTATTGGGTTGAGATCAGGTGACTGATTTGGCCATTGAAGAACATCCCACTTCTTTGCCTGGAGAAATACTTGGGTAGCTTTTGCTGTATGTTTTGGGTCATTATCCATCTGCAATATGAAGCGGTGTCCTATCAGTTTGGCAGCATTCGGCTGAATCTCAGCAGAAAGTATAGCGCTGTACACTTCAGAATTCATCCTACTGCTTTTATCAGCAGTCAGGCCATCAATAAACACCAGTGACCTGGTTCCATTGGCAGCCATACATGCCCATGCCATAACACAGCCTCCACCATGTTTGACAGATGATGTGGTATGCTTTGGATCATGAGCTGTTCCTTTCCTTCTCCATACTTTTCTCTTCCCATCATTCTGGTACAAGTTAATCTTCATTTCATCAGTCCAAAGAACGAGGCAGGCTTTTTTTAGGTGTTTGCTGGCAAAGGCTAATCTGGCCTTTTGGTTCTTGAGTGTTACCAGTGGTTTGCACCTTGTTGTGAAGCCTCTGTATTTACTTTCATAAAGCCGTCTCTTGACTTTAGATGTTGACACTGACATGCCTACCTCCTCAAGAGTGTTCTTGACCTGGCTAGACGTTGTGAAAGGGTTCCTCTTCACCATGAGCAGAATTCTGCGGTCATCCACTTTAGTTGTCTTTCATGGTCTGCCAGGCTTTTTGCTGTTGCTGAGCTTGCCAGTGAATTCCTTCTTTTTCAGGATGTTCCAAACTGTTGTATTGGCCACTCCCACTGTTTTTGCCATCTCTCTGATGGGTTTATTTTGTTTCCCCAACCGAATGATGGCCTCCTTCACTTGCATGGACAACTCTTTGGACCTCATGTTGGGAGTTCCAGTGAACAACTAAGAAATGCAAATGTAACACTCAGAACGACTTCCAGGCCTTTTCTCTGCTTGATTGGTCATGGGGTACCCAGGAAACAGGCCACACCTGGCCATGCAGCTGCTTGTCAGCCATTCGTTCCATTACTTATGAGCCACCAACGATGGGTGTGTGTGTGTATGCCACTGGCTGTCCTTCCTGAATGGTTAGTGTCCCACTTTTGTCAAACCCCTTGAATTACAGCTGGAAGTCCTGCCTTTGCTCCCATCTGGGTGTTTTCTTTCAACTTCAGTGTGGTGGTGTACAGAGGCCAACTGCTAAAACAGTTATTGTTGTTCCAATATTTCTGGCCCTGACTGTATACTGTATGTATGTGTATGTGTGTGTGTATATATATATATATATATATACACACACACACACACACACACATATATATATATATATATATATATATATGAACTATATGACAGTCCTAGGAAAAGATATCTGGCCCCTTTGCTGGGAATAATGTCTGACAGAACTTTGGCTGAGCAGATGTGCAAATTAATTGTAGATACAGAACCTTTTTTAACTAATCAAGTAGACTTATTTGCAGGAGCTGCTAAAAAGAATAGAGCAAGGGTCCTAAAAACTCTTGCTCTGGATTGTGCACATGATGAACGGATTTGACTGGCTTGTTCAACCTTTTATTTTTCTGTGATTGTCTCTCTCTTGTTGTTGTGTCAAAATTGTAAGAACGTATGGTTATATAAAATAAAATCAACTAAACTGAATTGAACTTCTTTTACAGGGAAGGGCTATAGTTAGGCAGAGAACATGCCTTGCATGAAGCAAGTATCAGGGAGGAACTGGATTAGTTTGCATTTTAATACAAACTTACTTAGGGAACAATCCTATGGCTGCTAGTCAGTGGCTAGACATCCATAGGATATCTGGTTTTCTGGGAACTGACCTCGGAGCCTGTGCTCTGAGGTTGGTTCCCAGAGAACCGACCTTCTCCCCTCTCAGGCAGCACGGAATGGCCCCGTGCTCCATGCTTGGAAGAGGAGCATGAAGTGGCCAAAATGGAGCATTCGGGGGGGGGGCGTTCCGGGGCAGGGAAGGCGGAAATGCCAGTATGACACATCCTACGTGCCATCTTGCAGCCTCCTCCCCTGCTCCACCTTCCCACAGCTAGACAGCCAAAATCAGCTGTCTAGCCATAAATGCAGGGTAGGAGAAGTGCAGAGGGAATGTGCTTCTCCTGCCCTGCATTGGATCCACAGGATTGCACCCTTAATTTTGCACTTTTTAACCAATACATGAACCAATCCTTAATTTTGCACTTTTTAACCAAAATACAGTTAATCTTCAAACTTTGCTATTGTCTGAATTTTGCAATGGAGTTATCTAATAAAAATGCTATACAAATTTGTATATTATGGAAAAGTGCACTGAAATCTGTATATTAGTGAAAATGGCCATAAAATACTTGAAAATGGCTTGAAAAAAATGTGTCTATTAGGCAAAATTGTGTGCATGTATTGGGAGAAATGTGGACAAAAATGCATACAACTTTTCCTGTGAAGTTTTTCAACATTTGGGATGAACCACAGTGATACGCTCATGCACAATAATCATGGCAGCCAAATTCATAGGAATCACAATGTCTTTAATAAGTAGGCATAGTTTCACTGAACCTGGGGGAAGTATGAGTATTGAAGGACAACTGTATTCCAGTTCACATATTGATTTAGGAAGTGTGAATTTGGGAAGTTCTTATCAAAATGAAAACTGAATGAAATTCTCCCCACATCCCTAACCAGATAAACCTCCCAGTTTATTGTGATCATATCATGAGAAAACAGCTCCCACAGAGCTTCAGAGATCTTTCACATGCATCTCTATTGTTATGTGAATGAATTCTATAGAAAAAAATATTGTGTTTGAGATGATGTAAGTGTCAGGGTGGACACTGAGCCCATAGAATCCCAGAGTAGTTCTGATTCTGAGGAAGAGCAGTCGCTCCTGGGAGAGGAGCGCGCTCCTCTTTCCCAGGACCAACAGCTGATGGAGATTCCTCCCACCAGCATTCCTAGTTTAGTTAGCAGTCCAGGGAGTGACCAAGCACAGATAGCAGACTTGGTGGATGCGCGACGCAGACGCAGAGAGCGGCGCCAGATGGAGGGTGCGGAAAGGAGGCGAAGTGCCAGGTTGGCGTGCAAACAACGGCTGCGCCCAGAGGCTCCAAGGGAAAAGGGGAGGGACTCTCCCTAGTCCTTAAGTTCAGGGGTCTGCCAGTAATTCCCTTTCAAATGGGGACCAACTGTTCCAACTTAGGGCATAGGTACTGTGCTGCTCAGATCTAGTTGCAATCGGTATAGTTGTTAAGTTGTAAAAGAAGAATAAAGCTTTGAAAGGAATTCCTTTGTCTGTGTCTAGACTTGGCTACTGGTTTAGACTGAGAGAGACCTCCAAGGAGCCCTTGACAGTAAGAATTCTATAGTGTTTGACCTGTGATGTCTCATTCATACACAGAACTCACCACCTAATGGTGCAGTCATCAAGTGAGGAACATGCATGTATGAACTAAGCAGTGAACTTGGAATTTCAGTCATAAGCTGTAAGGCCTCAGGCCTGAAACAAGCTATTAGTAGTTTTAGAGGGGCTTAGATTATTCAAAATGCTCTCTGACTTTGGTTCAGAAGGCTGCTGTTTTCCCTAACAGTCCTCTTGATTTACCAGGATGAGTCAAAGAGCGATAGGGCAGCCTCGAGCACATTCCATACTAACGAATGGAGTGTCTTATCAGGATGCGCCTGGGAAGTGAAGCTTGTTTGCTTTAAACAAACAGGTGTCTGTAGTGGGAAAGCTCTGACTGTTTCCCTCCTGACCGAGCACTATTATGCCTATGCTGGGAAGGAATGCTAATTAATGCTTGCTGTTGTCATGCTGCCTCACTGCTAACATGTATGGTATAAAACCCATTTTATACCATAAACCCATGGCTCTGGGTTCAGAGAAGCTGTCTGATCCAACCATTGGGTATGCCTGTGTGCTGATTGTACTCAATAAAGTATCTCCTTGTAAGTAAACCTGGATCTGATTTATCACTATCTTGGCACCTCTAAATTAAGAGTTCGAACCCTACTGGAGGGGCAATGCATAAGCTTAGAGGCTCAGTGAGTATCCACAGGAAATTCCTCATCTCCCAACCTTATCTTTAAAGCTGAAATGACCACTATGGGTTTTTTAATTATTTTTTTTAGAACAAATGAAATAAATAGTAAATCATTTTGTGTACTTAAGAGCTACAGAGATAAGGAATAATAATAACTTTATGTACATGTTCATCTTACCTGTTCAATGTCACCCTTTTTGTTTAAATGCAGGGTGCAATCAATTCTGGAGCCTCATTCTGGAAAAGATCTTGATATAGAGGAATATTCTTAAATCTTCCACACTGACTTGAGCAGTTGTTCGTTCTCTGCCTCCTTCAAGCCACCACATCAAGCTGTTAAAATACCAGACTAGGCAAATATTGCAGTGAAATTTGCCCAAGAGAACCATGTGCTACATGGTAACTGGATTCATATAACGGGATGGAATCACTGTTACTTTGGGAATTATTTTTAATTAATAGTTTATTTCTAATTATTCAGGGTTGTTGCTGCTGTTGTTGTTTTAATAAGTGTAACAACAAACTTCCATTTTCTCATTCTGCACTGGAATTCTCACTGTAGATTCCAGACAAAAATATACTATAGAGCTGGAAAAAGGGCAGAAAAGGGCAACTAAAATTATCAAGGGGCTGGAACATCTCCCCTATGGGGGAAGATTACAACAGCTGGGATTGTTTAACTTGTTTAACTTTGAAAAAAAGATGTGATAGAGGTGTACAAAATTACACATGGTGTGGAGAATGTGGGTAGGGAGACATTTTTCTCCCTCTCTCAAAATACTAGAACCTGGGGTCATTCTATGAAGCTGATTGGTGGGAGATTCAGGACAGATAAAAGGAAGGACTTCTTCACAAAGCATATAGTTAAACTATGGAATTCACTACCACAGGATGTAGTGATGGCTACCAATTCAGATGGCTTTAAAAGGGGGTTGGACAAATTCCTGGAGGAAAAGGCTATCAATGGCTACTAGTCCTGATGGCTATGTGCTATCTCCAATACCAGAGGCAGTGAACCTATGTACATCGGTTGTTGGGGAACATGGGTGGGAGGGTGCTGTTGCTCTTGGGTCCTACTTGTGTGTTCCTGGTCGACAGCTGGTTGGCCCCTGTGTGAACAGAATGCTGGACTAGATGGACCCTTGGTCTGATCCAGCAGGGCTCTTCTTAAGTTCTTATGTTCTTATGACAGACAGCTTGCATTCAGGAAGGAAGAGGCAGGCACCATGCCTGAGTTACAACTTGGCTACAACTTTTATTTTATCCAAACATAGATTTGGGAGGGGGGATTCAAGGCTCCTGCATCCCTTACTGTAGGTCATCTGGGGACTGGCCATGCTGCGTTCTTGGCCCTGGACATTCAGCTCATGCCTGATCCTCCTGTACTTGTGTTGATGTAGCTGTGGTTTCAGTCAGTTTGGCATGATTCTCCTTCCCTCAGCAGTTGTCAAAAATCTGCTGGGTGGTCCCCAGCCTACCTCCTCTACTTGTAGTCATGGTTTTAACTACCTTATGCATGGGCCTCTATTTTCTCCCCTCTCCGTTCCACACCCACCAAAGTTGTGACAAGAGGTGCATTCAAATATACACAATCTGACCCAAATATTACTGCTTGAGTGCAGTTCCTAGATGATACCCCAGGGAAGGCAAAAACTATGCTAGCTCCATAGCCAATCTGGTTATCATGAAAAAAAATCCTTCCTGGCCCCAGTAGAAGGACCAGCTAATACCTGGGGTTACCCTGACAACAAGGGAGTTGTGGGTGTGTCATGCTGTTGATTTGGTCTGGAAAGAGACCTAGCTGTGTGTGCAGAGCCTTACATAGGCCCTAATTGATCTCATCTCATGAGATGCAGAAATCATTTTGCCCATGACCATACCAGCAAATCTGTGATGGCTGGGTTCTCCAGCCATTATGAGATTTGCTAATGATATGGTATTGGGCTGTGGCAGCTGCCAGGGTCAGCACATTGCAATCATCTCAGACTCTCCCCTCACTCCAACTTCCCCTTCCATACACTGTGGGGGGAGGGTGGTGGTGGACCCAAATGCAACATCTATAACTATCTAAACTATTCAATGCCACAGGACAATAAACATCACCATGAGTGCCAGGCTGAAAAAGTCAGAAGAGTTTCCAGATTAGAGATCACACCAGTGGTCTTAGTATTCCTTCTATTATAATCCTGATGATAAATGAAGACAAAAATCTGATTTTTTTAATAAATAAAATGTAATTAGGAAGCATCCATCCTTTATACATTTTTATGCATTTGTTCTGAGATGAGAGGGAGAACTGGTAACATTGTAAATGGGTACCTGTAGGGGGTACCTAACATTCTGCACTGATGGCAAGATTTATGCATTCAGAATTATTTCCTGAATCATACAGCTTTCAGGGTTGAATCAACAAGGCCAAACAGAGAGTGGTTGCTACTGAATGAGTGGTAAAATTATCTCCGCTATTTATAGGGTGATAGCTGATAGGTCCAACTTTGTCACTGGAGGCCCAGGTATCATCTCTGGCATGCAGAACCTTTAACTACCTAAGGCTGATGCACCAGCTGTGACCCTTTGTGATGATAGCCTGTAGAGTTATCTACACCCTGGAAACTAGACTACAAACTGGGATTGGCTACAGGAATCATATTTCACCAGTCCTTAAAACACTGCTGGTCCATTTCTGGAATCTGTCTTCTAACTTAAAAGGCTTGAAACCTTAAGGACCACATGAGCCTGTTTGGATGTTATGATTACTGCTGTGCCAAAAATTTTGATTCTTCCATTTTCAGCATTTCATGGGGGTGGGGGAATGAAAACTCTGTCAAAAGAGGCTGGGAGAGGTGAGAATTTTGGAGAATGTTTTCCTTGGGGAAGGGGGACAGGGTTTCCACATACCTTTTAAAGTGTAGACAGTTGTTGAGGGGGTCTTCTTTCTATTTCTATTCTTTTAAAAACACCCCCTGCACTCGCAGGAGCCCAGGACTCTTCTCCAGCTGGGAGTTCTTCCTGAATGCGGATTAGATAGGGCAAGGTCACATGGTCTCCTGATAGTTCAGAAAGAACTGCTGGGCTGGAGAAGAGTCCTGGGATTCTGCAAATGCAGGGGGTGTTTAAAAAAAAATAGAAAGAAGACAACTCAAGTACCTCCCTTTTTGTTATTGCTGTGTCCTCTTAAGAATACTGTATTGTTGGAAACTGTAGATAATGATTAGATTGCTGGAACTGTTTATTTCATTTATAAAGATAAAAAATAGAATAAAAAGTATTTTCAAAAAGAATCGCCTACACTTAAAAATGTATGTGGAAAGCCGAAAACCTGTCCCCCACCCAAAGGAGAAAATTCTCTGAAATTCTCCCCCTCCATGTGAAAGAGGCAGAAAAAGCAATGCCTTTTCCACAAGGAAAGAAAAAGTTCCCAGAAACAGGGGGCAAGGTTCAGCACAGCACTAGTTACAATAATCATGAGAGGCTCCTTGCAAATTTCCCCACTTTCTGTAGTTAGGCATGTAGTGATCACAAAGAGGGCCTCTTCAGTTGTGGAATATCCTTTGCCAGGGAAGCTCACCTGGCAAACTCACCAGGTGCAGAACTTTATTTTGTTTTTGTTTTAATTTGCCCATGCCTTCCAGCATGTTACCGGAAGCAGGGCTTTATCAAGGAGTGCAAGACAGGTGACACACAGTGCTGTGCTTCTGTGTTTGCCACCACTCCCTGTCCCGCAGGATCAGCTGTCTAAGGTCTTACTCTGCCTAACTTGTGACGTGTGTCTAACACGTCCTTGCTCAGGATCAGGGTTGTCTTCAGCTTTGACGGAGGGAATAGCAAATTCCACTCTTTGCCAAAGACAAACTGTCACCAGTATCAACAAGAACCTTTTCAGCAGGGCTGGCCCTACCGTTAGGCAGAGTGAAACAGTCACCTCAGGTAGCAGATGCTGGGAGGAAGCAGCAAGGTGTTGGGAGGAGCTGTGCACCATGCAGCCTGCTCTGTACCCCCTAAATTAGCTTACTGCCTTTAGGTGTAGTGAGGAACACTGTCCCATCGTCAGCACTGAAGACAGTCCAGTTGGCTTTTTGAATATGGAATGGGAGAGAGTGCAATCTTGTTTTTTGCCTTAGGCAGCAAAATGTCTTGGGCTGGCCTTACTTTTAAAGAATGTGTATAACATGTGTAAGTTTCTATATCTAAAAGGTTCACATTCAGTAATTGGGGGGCAGGGGAGAGAGGATTGAATATCTCCCCCCCCCACTTCCCCCTCCTCAGTGATGCTGATCAAGATAGCTGTTTAGCAAATTTGGCTATTAGCAGAGAAACAGCAATCTTGATCAGGATTGCTGGGTGGGGGGAGGCTTTAATCTCTCCCTCCCAGTGATCTTCCCTGCATCGGGATCACTGAGTACTGGAGGTCAAATCTTCCCCTCTCCCTACAAAACCTGATCATTGCCCAGCTTATGGATGGTCAGCTAGGCAGTGGGAAAAAGTGCATGTAGCTCCCTGGGCTCTTTGGAGAGCTACCAAAGCCCATGGGTTCCCCCCTCCCAGACTAAAATATTGGAATTTTGGAAGTGTATGTAAATTATATTAGGCAGGTTCCAGCTGAAATTAAGATCTTTAAAGCACCATTGATTTCAATGGGAGAGAGTTAAGGATGTGATTGACTTTCCTATTTGAAAACAATGGGAAGTAAAAAATACTTAACTATGGCTGGACCATGCCTGTCATATTTTTCTAAAAGCATATTAAAAATACATATACTTAGGGCACTGCCCATCCTCCTGAGGGTGCAGCAGTGCCTGTAGGAGTGGATTGGGACTGAGTTGAATAGAGCCCTCTTCTCTCCTTTTCCCTCCTTGGCTGGTACTTGAAATATGTGCAAAGGTGCCTATAGATTTTTGCACACTAGCTATTGCTTACAGAGGGAGGCTAGCATGCACCTCATGTAGGATGGTCCAAGAGTAAAATTTGTATTTACTTTCCCAGTTTGGTTAGTAACAACATGAGGTTCAAGGGGTGTAGTATCTTTCCAAATTTCACCAATCTTCCTGACATTTTCAGAGTGTGTAAAATGAACATGTCTTTCTGACTTCTGAAAAATTCAGAATGACTGGTCAAACCATTTCATTTTTATAAAAGTTAAGCAACCTACCACCAATCATCCCTTAACATGGTGGAATGTGAAATTTACTGAAGAGCCTTAACATAGGCATCACACGGGCTACAATATATTTGCTGGTACCATTTTTGTATTTTCTGGCTTGGGAGGTGCTTCAGGGGCCAGGAAAATGTATAATTCTTGATGCCCAGAACAATCAGTTGAGGTACATAAACCTGCAGCAGACTGGAGACTGTCCAAATTTTCTGATGTTCCTCTCCTGAACTGGAGAGTTAAAGACATACCCAATCCAGGGTTGAGAAACTAGCTATTTAGATGGAGTGGAGTGCTTAACTGTCTCACAACTAATAATACAGTTCAGCAGAAACGCTTGTTGTGGAATGGTTTTTAAAACTGTTTGAGCAAAGATCACTTTTAACTTTTACTAGGAACCAGTCTTTGAAAGTACAAGTACTGAATGTATACAATATTTTTGGTCCAGTATACTCTGAGTGTAAATGGGGCTAGGTAATTGAGGGCTTCAATTTGTAAAGTATTTAGAAATTTAACCTAAAGCTCCAGTCCTGCGTTGCAGGGGCAACTCTTTAAAAAAAGAAATAAATGTTCTCTTTTAACAGTCACAATACACATGTAGTTTAGTATTTCAAAAATAAAAGAGAATTCTTATTATAGTGAGTTTAAATGGTGAACACTGGATTTTATTTTAGACTGCCTTTCCATTTGAAAATCTATAAAATCGGAAGAAATGTGACAGAATATAATAAGGGGAAAATACCTTTCAGGATATTGGTTATATAACTGATTGAAGAAATATGTTCAAAATGGATAAATCTTTCTGAATGTTCTTCCTGGAAACCCGGATCTTTCGGGTACCATCATTGGGTGGTTCCTACAGAATTCTCATTCAGTCTTTCTCTCAACTATTATCTATCTCCGTGGTAGAGCACCTGTATTGCATTCAAAAGGCTCCAGTTTCAATTGCAGGCATCTCCCATTAAATGGATCATGTATCAGGTGATGTGGAAGACCTTTGCTTGGCACTCTAGAGCAGCAAGTCTGACCTGGTATTAGGCAGTTTTCTAACTTCTTCTTGTTCTCTGATGCTGTCTTTCTGTGGGAGTGCAAATGCCTGGCCATATGGCTAGAGAGTTTAATTTCTTTCTGCCTTAATTCACCTAGAGAGCTGTTCCCTAGACCTCAGTTCAAAACACCAAATACCCAGGGGGATAAGGTAGATTTTGCAGTTCCAATTTGCTATCAGGTTGCAGGCAAAAACTGTGCTCTAGAAGGGGGGTTTCTGCAATTTCTGCAAGGGACTAATTATGTAATACATCTGCATCTTGGTTCATGAGTACTTTGTTTAATTTAGGACTCTGCAGTAGGGTTTCTGTGTATGGCCCTCAATATAAATGTGCATCAGTCTATACAATCACTTAGATTTTTACTTTCCACAGAGTGCTCAGTCTTAGGGGGCTTCCAGAGAAGGCTTTTGTTCTGCAACCCTCCATTCACAGAATTTACTATGGGTCCAGATGACATCATCTTCTACACATAACCCTCTCACTTTTTCCGCTACTTCTTCTATCTTTTTTTCTTTTCTTCTGGCCACAGGAAATCCATTAAGGATGAAAAGATGGAATGGCTGCATAGTGTCTTTTGATTCATAGCACTAGGAGCCATCCATCTCAAAGCAGGCCTAGTATACCTACTCCTACGTCTCAGTTTCCAGAAATATTCAAGATGTCCTCCTCCTAGGCTTGATAAAAAATGACCACCACCCCTATTCACCTTCACATTTGCAGGTGGTGAATAGACTGGGCATTTTGTTGATTTGGAGAAGGTCTTCAAAACTTTGGGGGCTTACCATTGTTGGCACAGTGGCTAGTTCTTTTCTTTTTTTCTTTTTAACTGTATAAGTCCATCAGTTCTGGTAGCGGAGCTCCTCTCAGAGGCTTGTGGCAACCATTCCCACCCACAGCCAGAATACCCTGCAAAACTAATATAGCTTAAAAGTGTGTATAGTTAAAGGAAGAAAGATGACTTTCCCTCACATTTTGCATAATCCAGTAATTAAGTTTAATGTAATGATTTCTTCTTTTCCTGTCATTACTTACAGCACAAATTCCAGACATACAAACTGTGGATTCCACTATTTTTAGCACCACACTGGAATTCATTTTAGAAATTATTTTAGTTAAATCAGAATTCAAGCGCAGCAAACTAATAAAGGAGCAGAATGAGGGAATGCTCAATCTACCATGACCACCTTTTTGTTGACAAATTTGTCATTGTCCTCTAGTTAAAAATTTCTTTTGGACAGGCCAAAACCAATGACTTCAAAAATTCCTTGCAAACACTTTTTTTTTTTTGCCAGCCCTGATTCATATGCCCATATTGAAAAGCAGGGAAACTTCACCATGAACTTTATTTATAAAAGTTACATGCTCTAAAATTTCACAGATCCTTGTGAAAAACAATTCAAAAAAAGGAGAATGGGGGTACCCAACTAAATCAAGCTTAGCGATGTGTGAATCAGCTCAACTCAAGCTTGTCTAAGTTCTCCAGATTCCACTTTGAAGCTTATTCCAGCTCACGTCCACTTCAGATTGCAACCTTTGATTTGTGTTTTAACACAAAAATGTGTCAGTGTTTCCATGTGTATTTTTCAAAATGTATGCCAGTTGAATACATTTTTAAATGTATGCATTCTTCTTTAAGTGTTTGTGCACATTTTTCAAAAGTACATTTTTCCCATGCATATTTTTCAAACATTATGCATTTGTCAAATGCATTTTTCTTTCATTCCATGAATCACTGAAACAGATAGTAATATTGGTGGAATCACACAATATTGTTTCCAGTTGCCTGGACAGATTGTGTATGACATAAAGGAGATAGGAAGCTTTTGGCTTCTACCAGGTTGCAAAAGGTTTCACCTCTATTGCTGTGCTCCAGGCCACAAGTACCCAGTGATAATGAGGTCTAGACCAATGCACTAGCTGGCAATAGCTGCCCCCATCCCCCAAGGTGCACGGTGTATGACAGGACCAGCAGTCCTACACAGATATCAGCATCTTAAATTTTGCCCATGAGCATTTAAGACTACATATTAAGATTATCCCATTGAAGCAGCCATCTTTCCCTTCCCCCAGGAACGTCCCTGGGAATGAGACTCACATAGCGTCATTCCCATGGGGCATTCTGAGCCTCATGTACAAGGTGCTTGGAGTTATGGTTTAGCTTAGTTTTACATAAAAGAGAAGAGAAAAGGAAAGCCCATGAATAAGGCAAACCATTCAACATCACAGTAATTCAAGTCTATGCCCCAACCACTGAGGCCGAAGAAGCTGAGGTTGATCGGTTCTATGAAGACCTACAACACCTTCTAGAACTAACACCAAAAAAAGATGTCCTCTTCATCATAGGGGATTGGAATGCTAAAGTAGGAAGTCAAGAAATCACCGGGATAACAGGCAGGCATGGCCTTGGTGTACAGAATGAAGCAGGACAAAAGCTAATAGAGTTTTGCCAAGAGAACATGCTGATCATAGCAAACACTCTTTTCCAACAGCACAAGAGGCGACTCTACACATGGACGTCACCAGATGGTCAATATCGAAATCAGATTGATTATGTCCTTTGCAGTCAAAGATGGAGAAGCTCCATACAGTCAGTAAAAACAAGACCTGGAGCTGACTGTGGCTCAGATCATGAGCTGCTTCTTGCAAAATTTCGGCTTAAATTGAAGAATGTCGGGAAAACCACTAAACCGTTCAGGTATGACCTAAATCATATCCCTGATGAATATACAGTGGAGGTGAGGAATAGATTTCAGGGATTAGACCTGATAGACAGAGTGCCTGAGGAACTATGGACGGAGGTCCGTAACGTTGTTCAGGAGGCAGCAACGAAATCCATCCCAAAGAAAAAGAAATGCAAGAAAGCAAAGTGGCTGTCTGATGAGGCTTTACAAGTAGCTCACGAAAGAAGGGAAGCGAAAAGCAAGGGAGAAAGGGGAAGATATAGCCAACTGAATGCAGAGTTCCAGAGAATAGCAAGGAGAGACAAGAAGGCCTTCTTAAATGAACAATGCAAAGAAATCGAGGAAAACAACAGAATGGGAAAGACTAGAGATCTCTTCAAGAAAATTGGAGATCTCAAGGGAACGTTTTGTGCAAAGACGGGCATGATAAAGGACAAAGAAGGCAGGGACCTCACAGAAGCAGATGAGATTAAGAAGAGGTGGCAAGAATACACAGAAGAACTATACAGGAAAGATCTGAATGTCCCTGATAGCCATGAGAGTGCGGTCACTGAACTTGAGCCAGACATCCTAGAGAGTGAAGTCAAGTGGGCCTTAGGAAGCATTAGTAACAACAAAGCTAGCGGAGATGACAGTATTCCAGCTGAGCTATTTAAAATCCTAAAAGATGATGCTGTTAAAGTGCTGCATTCAATATGCCAACAAATCTGGAACACTCAACAGTGGCCACAAGACTGGAAAAGGTCAGTTTACATTCCAATTCCAAAGAAGGGCAACGCCAAAGAGTGTTCAAACTACCGCACAATTGCGCTCATTTCACATGCCAGCAAGGTGATGCTCAAAATCCTACAAGCTAGGCTTCAGCAGTATGCGAACCGAGAACTACCGGAAGTACAAGCTGGGTTTCAAAGAGGCAGAGGAACTAGAGATCAAATCGCCAACATTCGCTGCATCATGGAGAAAGCAAGAGAATTCCAGAAAAACGTCTATTTCTGCTTCATTGACTATGCTAAAGCCTTTGATTGTGTGGATCACAACAAACTGTGGCAAATTCTTAAAGTGATGGGAGTACCAGACCACCTTACCTGTCTCCTGAGAAACCTGTACGAGGGTCAAGAAGCAACAGTAAGAACCAGACATGGAACAACCGATTGGTTCAAAATTGGGAAAGGAGTACGACAAGGCTGCATATTGTCACCCTGCTTATTTAACTTATATGCAGAGTTCATCATGAGAAATGCCGGGTTGGATGAATCAGAGGTCGGAATTAAGACTGCTGGGAGAATTATCAACAACCTCCGATATGCAGACGATACCACCCTAATGGCAGAAAGCGAAGAGGATCTCAAGAGCCTCTTGTTGAGGGTGAAAGAGGAGAGTGCAAAAGCTGGTTTGAAACTCAACATTAAAAAAACTAAGATCATGGCATCTGGCCCCATCACTTCCTGGCATATAGAAGGGGAACAAATGGAAACAGTGACAGATTTTACTTTCTTGGGCTCCAAGATCACCGCAGATGGTGACTGTAGCCATGAAATTAAAAGACGCTTGCTCCTTGGGAGGAAAGCTATGGCCAACCTAGGCAGCATAGTAAGAAGCAGAGATATCACCTTGCCGACAAAGGTCCGTCTAATCAAAGCTATGGTTTTCCCAGTAGTAATGTATGGCTGTGAGAGCTGGACTATAAGGAAGGCTGAGCGCCGAAGAATTGATGCTTTTGAACTGTGGTGCTGGAGAAGACTCTTACGAGTCCCCTGGACTGCAAGGAGGTCAAATCAGTCCATCCTAAAGGAAATCAACTCTGAGTGCTCATTGGAAGGACAGATAATGAAGCTGAAGCTCCAATATTTTGGCCACCTAATGCGAAGAGAAAACTCCCTGGAAAAGACCCTGATGCTGGGAAAGACTGAAGGCAAAAGGAGAAGGGGATGGCAGAGGATGAGATGGCTAGATAGCATCACGGATGCAATGAATATGAACTTGAGCACGCTCCGGGAGAGAGCGCAGGACAGGAAGGCCTGGCGTGCTATGGTCCATGGGGTCACGAAGAGTCGGACATGACTGAACGACTGAACAACAACAACAAATTTGAAAGTGCTGCAACTTTCACAGTCCCCCATGAAAGTTGCCTATATCCCCTCTCCAACTTCACAGGGGGATAAGTGGTCCCACAAAGGTATCTCTGTGTGAGATATAGAGACAGGGAAAGAGGCAGAGACAGAAGGATCAGTCACAAGGAGCTTTTATCCTGAGATTTGAGATTGTTCCTTAATGGAAGTTTGCTGGCTCTTTACATGAGGCAGTAATCATCCCAGCCATCTCC
This sequence comes from Heloderma suspectum, assembly GCF_057233095.1. Lineage (NCBI taxonomy): Eukaryota > Metazoa > Chordata > Lepidosauria > Squamata > Helodermatidae > Heloderma > Heloderma suspectum. Next base: position 84,867,157 of record NC_139463.1, on the reverse strand, counting down.
TGCACTAAATGCCCCCTTCTTCCGTTTTTAAATAGATCGCAGATAATGAGCTGTCAAATTACCCTGTAGTGTTCCACTTCAGTTCCCTCCATCAAAAGAGTTAAAGCAGCAAGAAGAGGAACGAGATCAATGAATCTCGTATATAATGGAAGATTCAGATATGGGGGAGAAGAAGGGGGGAAAGGAATCACATGTAAATGGAGTCAGTTGTTATCCTGCATTTAAAACAGAAGCAGAAAGCCCCATTTTAAATGCAAGATTTTATTTTAGGCTGGTGTAGAAATGCCCAGAGAGAGAGAGAGAGAGGAGACTTCAGTTCACCCCAGTAGATACTACTACATTGTTATTGTTTGGCCCCAGCTCGCTTCCAAACCCGTAGGCACTCAAATGAGAAAGAGTGATTGAAGCTGTTTTTTATATTCAAAGCTAATGTTTAATTTTGTGGTGATTCTTAAAAGAATTGCTGCTCCTGGATTGTATTATTTTTAAATGTATGTTTCTATTGGTTTGGATTTTTATATTCCTATAAAAAAATTAAGATGACATTTCTGAACTCATCTACTCTTAGGAATTATAATAACCTGCTCATAAACATCTACAGGAAACAAGAAGTTCCTTACATAGGATCTTGAATAAACCTTGCACTGGGGTGTTTATTGAAGGACATAATGTTAAAAAAAGGGGGGAGAACAGACAAGAGATACCACCAGTTATGAGGTCTCCTAGCTGATAGCATCCATGTGGGATCTGGAAGGGATCACTCGGGGTGTGCCTTGCACTGAGTTTGTGTCATATCCCTGGAAGAGTCCTCCTCAGAGGAAGAGCTAGAAGCCCCAGAAACCCAGGACAACCTAGACCAAGGACTGCCACCAGACCCATAGGAGCCTGAACCCTCGGGGGAAGTGGCGGCAGGGCCATCCCTGTCAGGAGAGAGGAACTCTACCTCTGAGGCAGAGGCTGAGTAACCCCCTGATCCCCGGGAGCATCGCCTCAAGCAGCAGGCTAGTAGCACTCCTGTGCAAAAGGAGTTCTTGCCTCCAGAAAAGGTCTCCTTGGGAGAAAGTGACTGTGATTAAATGGCATTTTGTTTTGTTGTTTAATTGTATGTTTGCATGATTGATTTCTTCTAATAATTTCTTCTTCTAATCTCCTAAAGGCTATGGTAAACAGGGGGGAGGGGGGAGTTAGAATGGTCAGATTTTAAATGGTGTCTCCTGATCAGCTGTTGCTTTTTCAGTTAGGAGAGAGAGGGAATAAGAGGCACTTGGTTTTCTTTACAGGTTTAGATAGGGGTTGGCTTTCTGAGGGGTAGCATTAGGGCACTGGGTTCTAGCTTTGGGTGTGGTTATATACCCTTGGGAGGTGGTGGAAGGAAGTATATTTATTATTTTAAAGCTTTATTATTAGAAGGGGTAGAGTAGGAAAGGAATTAATAAAAAACTTGAAACAAGAATTTTACCATATAAAACTCAAACAGGCATGGAAACTTCTTATACCTTGTTTGGGGAACAAGGTATAAGAAGAAACTTCTTCTTCCTTGTTTGGGGAAGAAACACCAACCCCAGCATCAATAGCCATAGCAAGAAAAACAGCATTGTGACCACAAGAGAGCCAGTGTGGTGTAGCGGCTAGAGTGTTGGACTGGGAGATCTGGGTTTTAGCCCCCACTTGGCCATGGAAGCTCACTGGGTGACTTTGGGCCAGTCACAGTCTCTCAGCCCAACCTACCTCACAGGGTTGTTGTTGTTGTGAGGATAAAATGTAGAGGAGGAGGACTTAAAGAGGAAAAATAGCGGGATATAAATGTAATAAACAAACAAACAAACAAACAAGAGTGAATCCTTGTCTACTAAAGCAAAAGCCACAGTTCCAATCTAATTCATTATTATCTAACATCAGCCTGTTTACACTATTGTCTCCTGACTCTCCTAGTCAACACTGATACTATCTGCTAGAAGCTCTGCCTGTCCACAGTCTGTCACCCCACATTCTGAAAGGTGCAGAGGTAGGAGGTGTGTGTGTGTGAGAGAGAGAAAGAGAGAGAGAGTATATCTTTTCATTTTGATTTTGTACTGTAACAGCGGTCATGAAACGCCATGCAGTTTTTGGCAAGAAAGTGCATCACCGTAATTTGAGACAATTGCAGGGTTCACAATTACCTTGCCAAAGTATTCTATTCATAGGCAGCAGAACAGGCAAATAAAACATGTTTGTTAGATCTCATCTCACACTTGTTCCTCATTGGGACAGGAATGACACCTGAGCTTAATTCAGCAATGACCATGACCATTCTTCTGGAATTGTTCAGCCTTGTGATAAAGGCAAAGAGGAACTGGGCATGGTTGGGATAGAAACGGCAATGTTAACAATGTCTTCCCTCTGCTCCCTTGCATATGTTTACAATTGTGTATTGTGTTCTACGTAGGGCTGCTTGTAATACACAGAAGTTTCTAAGGCTGTGTGAAACCTCTCAGAGGAACTCCAAGGTGGGCTTCCTACATCCAGTCTCATCCTTTCCATGAATTACATCATTAATTTGTGCAGATTCAGCATAGCTTGATCTATGTTGCAAGGACCCCTCCACTATCCTTAGTGACAATGGTCCCTGCATCTCCTCAAAGAGCTGGATGATAAGGGCAGCTATTAAAACTACTTCTTTTAGATGAAGAACCATGTTGCTTCCCCTGTGCAGGGGTGGGAAACCCATGGCCTTCCAGATGTTGTTGGTCTTCAACTCACATCATTCCTCACCTTTGGCCATGCTGGCTGGGGCTGATGGAAGTTGGAGTGCCATGACATCTGGAGGTCCATATGTTCCCCACGCCTGTTATAGAGGACTGCTTTGAGCCTTCATCCACAGGTGAGCTAAGAGTCTCAGCCTGGTAGGAAATAGTATGTAACCTGCATGTCCTTCTGTCTGTCTGTCTGTCTGTCTGTCTGTCTGTCTGTCTAATCTGAACAGGATAGGTAAGAATTAGCAATTTCCTCCCTTCCTTTCTTACAAAATAATCAGCCAAGACACTGAAATTCATGGATTTTAAATTTTGTGGAAATTGAATTAAAAGTAATAGTTACAGAAAGCATTCTCTGGTCTTCATTTTTCCTTTGTGTGTTTCTGCAGACAACAGAAATACAGAGTTGGCAATGGTCAAAGACATTAAGAAGTGGTGATTCCAAATCACATCCATTAATCATACAGGGTTCATTATTTATTGTACTGTATTGTATTAAAATAGTCATTCTCCATCTTTCCTTATAAAATGCAATCTGGTCCACACAAAAAAGAACAATAAAACGGAGCAGCAGACCAAGAAATAAAAACAATAAAGAAAGCAGCAATAAAATATTACAACCCCCCCGTAACTCCTTCTCCCCACTCTAGAAAGCAACAAAGGCCAGATGGTAAGGTGAGGCCTGAAGGTTGGAAGATCTTTCTGTTGCGAGGATAAAAAGGAGAGGAGGAGGATTATGTACACCGCCTTGGGTTCCTTAAGGAGGAAAAAAGAAGGAGGGATATATATGTAAGAAACAAACAAACAAACAAACAAAGAAAGGGGCTGCCTGGAGGAGGAATGAGGAAATCCATTTTCATCAGCCCAGTTGTATGTGCCTATATCTGGATCCAACCCATCATATGCAGACTTTTTCACATTTGGAAATATGAACCACAATCAAATGAAGCGGTATGCACACTATTGAGAAAAGCAGGGAAGCTGAGGAATGGATTGTGCTTCAGTCCACCTTGGATAGTGGCCAATATGATCTGTAACGTTTCTTCCATTAACAACTAAACTTTTCAGCTATATAATATTACTTTTTCAGAAAAAAGTAATATTATATAAACTATTCAAACTATAATCAATAAGAAAAAATGAAGATATATTTGTACATAATCACATTAGTTTGGATACCTTTGGCAATAGTTTGGAAACCTAGTTAAGTTGCTTACGATGTACATGAGAAAATACACACTGCCAAAATGGATTTCCTTTCTTTCTACATTTTGGTACCATGGGGATAGTTTAACACAGCTAAGGAGAGAGATCCTGGGAGCAGGAGAAACATGTCAAATATGTGTATTTAAGCTCTGCCAGCAAAGACTGCCAACTAGGTAAATACGATCTCATAATGTAATAACTATTTTGTCAAATAGAACTGTAAAAAGTAATATCTGAAGGGCTGTCACAAAGAAAATGGAGCTGTCTGGTTCTCTGGTGCTCCAGAGGGCAGAACTAGAATGAATGTGTACAAATAGTAGGGAAGCAGGCTTTGGCGAACATGAGGAGAAACGTCCTAACAGTAAGAGCTGCCCAACAGTGGAACAACATGCCTCAGGATATTGTGGGCTTTACTTTGCTAAAGGTATTTAAGCAAAGGATGAATGAGATCCTGGATTAAGCCCAAAGTTTGATGAGATGACCTCCAAGTTACATTCCAGCTCTGTGGTTCTGTGCTTGTAAATGGGATTGTGAGGAGGGATGGCTTTTTTCAGTAATTAGGTTTTACATCCTTCTCTCATTTCTGCACTCCTCTTTAACCAAAAGTGTGCAAGTATATTATCAACCCACCCACCCCAACACACCTATCAGCAAATTTAAGGCAAGTTTATTTAAACAACCTGGATGACTATTTGGTTAATCAGCTTCCATAGAGCCACTTGGATCTCTTTATTCCTTATACTGTAAATGACTGGATTCATCACTGGTGGCACAGCACAGTAGATCACAGCAACTATTAGGTCAAGATCAGATGGGGACCTAGAGATTGGTTTTAGGTAGGCAAAGGAGCAGGTGTAGATAAATAAAGAGACTACAATCAGGTGAGGCAGGCAGGTAGAAAATGCTTTTTGCCTTCCTTTCACAGAGGGTATTTTCATTACTGTTCTGAAGATTTGCACATAAGAAATAGTTATGAATATAAAGCAGCTGAAGACTAAACATGCACTAAAAACAAGGACTGCAACTTCTATGAGGTACAGGTTAGAGCAGGAGAGCTTCAGTACCTGCGGGATCTCACAAAAGAACTGGTTGATAACGTTGGAGCAGAATGTGATTGCAAAGGTGCCAGCAACATGTATTGCTCCATAGAGAAGTCCACTGATCCATGCAGTGGCTGCCATTTGGATGCAGGCTCCCCTGCTCATGACTGTTGTATAGTGCAGTGGATCACAAATGGCAACATACCGGTCATAGGCCATGACTGTGAGGAGGGAGACGTCCATTGCCATAAAGAAAATGAGGAAGAACACTTGGGCAGCACATCCAAAGTAGGAAATTGACTTGGTGTTGCTCATTGATTTGGGGACAGTGACGGAGATGGTACCAAGGTCCACAACTGATAAATTTACAAGGAAGAAGTACATGGGGGTATGAAGGTGATGGTCAATGGATATGACAGTGATGATCAGGAAGTTCCCCATCAGGGCCACCAGATACACTGTGGGAAATACGATATAATGCAAAATCTGCAACTCTGGGGTGTCAGAGAACCCAAGAAGCTGGAATTCAGTCACAATGCTTCCATTAGACATCTCTTCCTCTGACAGTTGCTGGGGACATGTAGGAAACAAAATTATGAATACAACAGGTTAAGTGTAATCATTCTTGCTTGGTCCAAAAGTGGGAGAAACAAACTGACAGATTCCTCCATCCAGGCCTGGGGCTTTGGGTTTGGATCCTTGTGTATTCAGCCATGATAGTGCTGAATTAGGGCTCCTCCGCCACTTCCCCACGCCCCAATAGGCTCCTCATCTTTAACAATTATATGGCTGGCAGGTACAGTTTGATCTTCTCCATGCTCAGAATAGCTGTAGTTATTCTATGAGGCCAGTGCATGGGTGAGAATTTCTTGTCTGATCAGCTTTGTTAGAAGGGTTCAATCAATGTGCCTTGGTGCCACACTGTTGTTGTAATGTATTTATCCATGTAGTCCACCCAAATTGCATCATTGTGCTGAAAGCAGTGATGGTTGCCCCACTGAGAGGTGAATCACTGGCATGCTCATAAATACTCAATGTAACTGTACCACAAGGATGAGAATTTTTTACATAGTACCAGAATCAGGTGGGAGTCAACCATGTTAAAGCAGGACAGTCATGCTACTAGAGATGTATGAGAAATTTGTTTTAGTTTGTTTATGTTCAGGGTTTACCTAGTTCACAGCTTCTGGACTAAAGGTGGACACCATCTGCGGTCGAAGTCTGTAACTTCCTTAGTTTGCAATATGATTTATGGACCCCAAAAATGTGTTAGACAGCATGTGTACATTTGAAAAATGTGCATGAAACAACGCATACTTTTGAAAAATGTGCACAAATACTCTTTAATCAATGGGAGAAGAATGCACACATTTCAAAGATGCACATAACTGATGTGTACATTTGGAAATATATGTATGGAAATATGCAGGTTTTCATGTAAACAAAGAAAGAAAAAAGCTTGCAATCTGATCTGGACTCCAGTCAGAACAAGCTTCAGCCTTCAAGGTGGAATTTGGAGAACTTCAGAGAGCGCAGCTTTTGCTGATTCCTAGACACAGGTAGGCAACTTGAGGACAGTGGGCCACATCTGGCCCTTGGCTGCTCTCCAAATGACATGTGGAGCCCAATATTTTTCTTGGCTGCTCAGCTGTTAACTATCAGCTAGGTGTAGGTAGGGATCAAGGCAACTGTTTCCCCACTCTTATTAGTGGCAGGGACATGATGATTTTCATCAAGATCGGGGGGGGGGGTTAAACTTGTCCCCTGCCCCCCACCAGTGATCCCTGCAGGTGAGGGTATGTGGTTGTGAACAGAGTATGTGTGTGTTTTTCCTGTTCCTGGTGCCAGCTCCACCCTCCCATGCAACTTCTGAAGGGTTCTGCAGCTACAAAGGAGGCCATTCATCTCCCAAATGGTGGCCAACCCCTGCTTAAGGCTAACATGTTAATCAGCTCTTCACTTTGGAAAGGTCTGGAATGGTGCTGTGCAAGGTTGAAGAAGGCAGAGGGGCTGTATGAAATATATGGCTTCTGCTGCTGCAAACAAGAGAAGCATAGTCCACACAGTGTGATAATACTGACCTGCCACACTAGCGTCACCCAAACACATGCAGGATGCTAACATTTATCAAGATCATGTCTAACAGGAAAAACAGTAGGATGTCTCGGGGCTAGATGTGACAGCATTGGGAGAGTTCCTACCATGGAAAATAGTAGGCACAGAGAAGGGGGATTCCAATCAGGTCTGTGGCTGGGGAAAAGGCTTAAAGCTCCTCTTCCCCACGGCATGGTCCCAATATGCTTGCCTTGAGTTGGTTATCTTCTTTTTAACAAAACGAGCATGACAGGGCAATGCTACATCCAGTTTGTCCCCACACTCCCGGACCACATTCTGGTATGAATGCTCCTGTAAATGTGCTGTAAAGTGAAGGCAGCAAACATCAAGGAAAGCATTTTTTTTAACAGCTCATTAATTGTGATGACTTCCATGCTGGAGAGCAGGGATGGAAGAATCCATCACTTTAGCTTTCTCTCAGTTTCTGTTTTTTTTTTCAGTCTTAAATTTGGCTCATCATAAACATTGTGTTTTTTTTCCCAGTCTTAATTTCAGTTCATCCTAAACTTTGAGAATTCATTATTTTAAAGGTGACATGAATATTTACTTGTTTTTGTGTACATTTCTCCTAAAGAATGCATTTGCATACAAAATGTTGCCTAATATACACATTGCTTGAAATGACGGTCCTAAAATAATGCATTTTGAGCACTATTTTAATTATTATACACATTTTTGTATGCAGTTTTTGAGTGGATAAATCCATTGCAAACTTCAGGGAAGTGCACATTTCTGAGCATAACTGAGTTTTGATTGGCATATTGGTTTGACAGTCTGAAATTAAGTAAGTTGGTATTAAAATATTAACTGAACAAATATCTCCTCCATCCATATTGGAGTCATGTTTTTGCCATCAGTTTCCATGATTCCTTGAGGGCAGCCTCTTCACATAACATAACATAACATAGAAAACCCATTACACATTTCTAGTGTAAATATATCAGTAGAGTGTTGGGAAGTGTGATACTACCACAGTGAAACATGGGACCCTGGGGAAAGTACAAAGTAGCCGGATCATATAGCAAAGCCAAGACACACAAACACACTGAGAGGAAAAGATTTGTAGGAGAGAAGGAAGGTAAACATATTCATCTACTGACTGACATGTCATCAGCATGCATGCATTGGAAAAGCAGGGGAGAAAGACAGGCAGCACGGCTATGAGATAGAATGACTGAAGCTGAAGAGAACTTACAATTTCAACTGAATTCTCTACAGAATTCATAGCCGTTCTTTCCTTCAACTATATCTCAGTTGTAGAACACTTATATTGTATTCAGAAGGTCCCAGGTTCAATGATTGGTATCTCCCATTAAATGGCCCAGGAATCAGGTGGTTTTAAATACCTTTCCTTGACAGTCTAGAGAAGCCATTGCAAATCAAAGTGGACAATGCTGCACTAAAGAGAGCAGTTTTCTAACTCCCTCTTCTTCTCTGATGCTGTCTTAATGTGGGAGTGCAATGCCTGGCTATACACGTACAGAGTTTAATTGCTTTTTGCCTTAATTTGATGCCTAGATACCTGGTCCCTAGAGTTTAGTTCAGTGCATCCAGGGGATAAGGTAGATTTTGCAAGCTGATATCAGGTTGCAGGCAGACACTGTGAGTGTGCTCTAGAAAGGGGGTTTCTGCAGTTTTCTCCATGGGACTAATTAAGTAACACATCTGAAACTTGGTTCCTGAGTACTTGGTTTAATTTAGGACTCTGCATTATGGTTTCTGTGCATGGCCCTCAATATAAATGTGCATCAGTCTATACAATCCCTTAGATTTGTACTTTCCACAGAGTACGCAGTCTTAGGGGGCTTCCAGATAAGGCTTTGATTCTGTAATCCTCCTGCTTCATTCACAGAATTTACAATGGGTCCAGATGACATCATCGTCTGCACATAACCCTCTCACGTTTTTCACTGCTTCTTCTATCTTCTTTTTCCTGGCCATAGAAAATCCATTAAAGATGAAAAGATGGAATAGCTGCACAATGTCTTTTGATCTGTAGCACTAAGAGCCATCCATCTCAAAGCAGGCCTAGGTTTTCCCAGTAGTAATGTATGGCTGTGAGAGCTGGACTATAAGGAAGGCTGAGCGCCGAAGAATTGATGCTTTCGAACTGTGGTGCTGGAGAAGACTCTTACGAGTTCCCTGGACTGCAAGGAGGTCAAATCAGTCCATCCTAAAGGAAATCAACCCTGAGTGCTCATTGGAAGGACAGATACTGAAGCTGAAGCTCCAATATTTTGGCCACCTAATGCGAAGAGAAAACTCCCTGGAAAAGACCCTGATGCTGGGAAAGACTGAAGGCAAAAGGAGAAGGGAACAGCAGAGGATGAGATGGCTAGATAGCATCACCGATGCAATGAATATGAACTTGAGCACACTCTGAGAGAGAGCGGAGGACAGGAAGGCCTGGCGTGCTATGGTCCATGGGGTCACGAAGAGTCGGACACGACTTAATGGCCGAACAACAACAACAACATCCCAATTTCTAGAAAAAATCGAGATGTCTTTCTCATAGGGCTGATAAAAAATGACCACCACCCCTATTCACTTTCACATTTGCAGGTGGTGAATAGACTGGGCATTTTGTTGATTTGGAGGAGGTCTTCAAAACCTTTGGGGGCTTACCACTGTTAGCACAGTTTCTAGTTTTTTTCTTTTTTACTGTATAGTATCTCCGTCAGTTGTGGTGGTGGAGCTCCTCTCATAGGCTTGTGGCTACTATTCCCACCCCCAGGCCACAACCAGAATACCCTGCAAAACTAATATAGCTTAAAAGTGTGTATAATTAAAGGAAGAAAGATGACTTTCCCCCACATTTTGCATAATCCAATAATTAAGTTTAATGCAATGATGTCTTCCTTTACTGTCATTACTTACAACACAAATTCCAGACATGCAAATAAGGTCAGTAGTGGATTACACTATTATTAGTGCCACACTGGAATTCATTTTAGAAATGAGTTTAATTAAACTAGAATTCAAGAGAAGTGGACCATAGCACAGCAAGCCAATACATGTAAATGAGCAGAATGAGGTAAAGCTCCATCTATCTTGACCACCTTGTTGTCAAATCTGTCATTGTCCCTCTACTTAAAAAGTTTGGTTTTTGTTTTGTTTGTTTTTTGGGCAGGCCAAAACCAATGACTTCAAAAATTCCTTGCAAACAATTTTTACCAACCCAGATTCCTATGCCCATATTGAAAAGCAGGGAAACTTCACCATGAACTTTATTTATAAAAGTTACATGCTCTAAAATATCACAGATCCTTTGTGAAAAACAATTCAAGAAAGGAGAACGGGGGTACCCAACTGGATCATGCTTGATGATGTGTGAATCAGCTCAACTCAAGCTTGTCTAAGTTCTCCAGATTCCACTTTGAGGCTCATTCCAGCTCACATCATCTTCAGATTGCAACCTTTGATTTGTGTTTTAACACAAAAATGTGTCAGTGTTTCCGTGTGTATTTTTCAAAATGTATGCCAGTTGAATACATTTTTAAATGTATGCATTCTTCTTTAAGTGTTTGTGCACATTTTTCAAAAGTACATTTTTCCCATGCATATTTTTCATATGTTATGCATTTGCATTTTTCTTTTGTTCCATGAATCACTGAGAAGCAGACAGTAATATTGGTGGAATCACACAACAATGTTGTTTCCAGTTGCCTGGACAGATTGTGTATGACATAAAGGAGATAGGAAGCTTCTGGCTTCTACCAGGTTGCAAAAGGTTTCACCCCTATTGCTGTGCTCCAGGCCACAAGTACCCAGTGATAATGAGGTCTAGACCAATGCACTAGGTGGCAATAGCTGCCCCCATCCCCCAAGGTGCATGGTGTATGACAGAACCAGCAGTTCTACACAGATATCAGCATCTTAAATTTTGCCCATGAGCATTTAAGACTGCATATTAAGATTATCCCACTGAAGCAGCCATCTTTCCCTTCCCCCAGGAATGTCCCTGGGAATGAGACTCACATAGCTTTATTCCCATGGGGCACTCTAGGCCTCATTTACAAAGTGCTTGAACTTATGGTTTAGCTTGGTTTTACGTCGTAGAAGGAAGAGAAGAAGAAGAGAAAAGGAAAGCCCATGCATGAATAGTAAGTCCCACACATTTGAAAGTGCTGCAATTTTCACAGTCCCCCATGGAAGTTGCCTATATCCCTTCTCCAACTTCACAGGGGGATAAGTGGTCCCACAAAGGTGTGTGTGTGTGCATGTAAGATTGAGAGACAGAGAGAGAGAAAGAGAGAGAGAGAGAGAGAGAGAGAGAGAGAGAGAGAGAAACTTCTGTTCACCCCTAGTAAATACCACTATATTGTTATTTTTTGGCCCTGGCTCACTTCCAAACCCATAAGCATTCAAATGAGAAAGAATGATTGAAGACACTTTTTTATATATATATTGAAATCTAACATTTAATCATGTGGCTTAAAAAATGATTCTTAAAAGAATTGCTGCTCCTGGATTGTTTTAAAGTATGTTTCTGTTGTGTTGCATTTTTGGACTGCTGTAAGCTGCTCTTGATGCTCTATGAGCAGAATAGTGGAATTCTTCTTCTTCTTCTTCTTCTTCTTCTTCTTCTTCTTCTTCTTCTTCTTCTTCTTCTTCTCCTCCTCCTCGTCCTCGTCCTCCTCCATCAAAATGAACTCTTTCCTTGACCATCTCCATCACTGTATTGATTACAACTGACTTCTAACTGTTCACTTCTAAGCTTATGTTCCTCAGGATCATACGATAAGCCATTCTGTTCACCAAATCTCATCAATGACTGTGCAAAACCTTTACCCTATGAGAAATCCATGATTTTCCTTTCAGACAGAAGGATTTATGACAGGGACATGGGTTTTTTCTTGGTCTACACCTGAGATCCCCATAAACTCTAACGTAAAATTTGCTATATGGGGTTTCAGGAATCTTGCTCATCATCCTTCCATACCCATCATGCTGAGGCAGACCATTATTCTCATTATTGCTTTCTCTCTCTTTCTCTCTTACATACACACACACACACACACACACACAGACGTACAATGTGAGGAAGAAAAAGTGAAGAAAAGGCTAGGCTGGAGAGTGAGGGGTTGTTTTGTTGCCTTTTCTACCTGGAAACACTTTAGAATCCTCTTTCCAAGGATGCTGTTCTTCCCTGTCCCTCAAATGAATTTAGGCTAATGTGGAAGGGGCACTTCTCCTATTCCAGTAGGTCCCAATTCACAACTTCATAGGTGATGCTTTTCAGAACTCTGTCAGCCAATAAGCCCTTCCTCACAATGTCTTTCTCTCAGTCTTCAAGGAAGATCTGACCATGCTTGCCTCTTATGGCAGAAACCAGCTTCCCTTAGCTCCCCCCACTGCACTCACCCTAAGGGCTTACTACTGAATCACTGGTTACAGGAAAGGAAAATAGCACTGGGCATGAAAAGAGAAGTGGACTATGGGGATAGAACAGCCTGCAAATATGCCTCCTCAGGTTTTCTCTGAAATTTACATCACCACTGCAGAATAATATCATTGCAGGCATTTCAAATACTTACACTAGGATCACATGTTCCCTACATCACATGTGTGGGAGTCCTCTCTGGGAGTTCTGTCCTTGCTTGTTCGGAATAAACAACAAAAACAGCAGATAGTTGCTTCCCTCCACAAGTACTGTGGACAATCATTCAGTGGTGGATATAGGGATGTCCATTGCTGGGAAATCTGGCCTGTTCTGGGCTCATTGGAGGTTCACAACACACCGAACTGGGCTCACATTTGTGGATCAAGCTGTGGGTTCTTCCCAAACATTTTAAGTTTTTTTACATTTGCTAAAGTGAGACTTGTGCAAATTGCAGGCGTAATTTGCACAAAATACACAATTTGCACAATTTGCGGCTGAAATAGAGGCCACAATTTGTGCAAATGTCTGTTTGTTGAAAACATGCACACACACCACCCAACAACAACAAAAACAAAACAGAAAATCTGTTCGTTGACCTGACTTGCTGCATACCGAGTTGGGCCAGCTAGCAGAATTTGAGCCAAAATCTGGGGCACTGAGCTGATGAAAGCACATCAAGCCCCACCTCCACCATATTCCTTCAGCATCCCTAGCTGGAGGTGTTTAAAAGACTGGTAACTGATTCCCCCATTCTCAAAAAAGAGAAAGGATCAGGTGCCATTAAGTTCAAGGCTGACCTGCACCATCCATCCTCCAAACAGCAGTAGCTATATTTTGGAAGCTGGAGTTATTTTATTGCTGAAGCAGCCATTCACCTTTCCAGACAGAGGTCATCAGTGTCTGCTCAAGCAAAGGATTAATACTTCAAACAGATAAATGTACCTGTACTTTGATATGGGTTGGTATAGGACAACAGTGCCTGTGATGGCTTCCTCTCCTTTCTGACAGTGGATACAAAGCAAAGCCTGTGTAAGCAAGTCCAAGAAGAGTCTCTTGGACTTCTGACCTGTTCTAATGTTCATGGAAGGAAGCCCCTCACCTCCTCAGAATTTCAGCTAGGGAAAGAAGGAGTCCCATCCATGTCTTTGAAGAATTGTGTGTCCCTAACTACTGGCTTCTACTTATTTCTCTTTAAAAGATCCTTGCTGTTCAGCCCAGGCCTCAGGACAATTATATAACATTTTGGGGAAAAGATACAGCCCAATAAACCAGCATTGGAGGACAAGATGGAGAAGATCTCCACAACCACCATGTATTTCCCCTTGGTGCTCAGGTAAGTTGGAACAAAGGAGATCCACACACTGCAAAATACCAACATGCTGAAAGTGATGAACTGGGCTTCGTTAAAGATGTCAGGCAACTTCCTAGCAAAGAAAGCCACGACAAAGCTGACTACAGCCAAAAATCCCATGTAGCCCAGAACACAGTAAAACAGGGGGACAGAGCCTTCATTACATTCTACCACAATTTCTTCAGTCAAAGATTGCATGTCCAAGTCTGGGAATGGAGGGGCAGTACAGAGCCACACAGTACAAATAGCTGCTTGAATAAGAGAACAGGAGAAAACGATAAAAGCTGCCAGTCTTTTCCCCACCCAATTCCTTATTCTGGATCCTGGCTTCGTGGCCATGAATGCCAGAACCACCGTAATGGTCTTGGCCAACACAGAAGAAATAGACACTGAGAAGATGATGCCAAAAGCCATTTGCCGCAGGAGGCAGGTGACTGGCTGAGGGTGGCCAATGAATAGCAAGGAGCAGAGGAAGCCGAGCAGGAGGGAGATCAGCAGAGTGTAGGTGAGACCACAATTGTTGGCTTTGACGATGGGAGTGTTTTGGTACTTAATGAATATCCCTAGCACCAAAGCTGTGATCACGGAAAATGAAAAAGCCATAAACGCTAAACCGATGCTCAAGCTTTCATCATAAGGCAGGAAATTTAAAACCTTGGGAAGGCATCCGTCTTGGTTGCTGTTTGGATAGTGATCTTCTGGGCACTCGATACAGTTGTCCATATCTTTAAAAAGCAGAAATAATGACACCTCAGTGTCTCAAAGAAGTGCGTGTTTATACTCGGTTTTCTGCCTTGCCCTCTCAGGAATTCCAGAAAAGCAAGGTTCCTGGTTCCACAGGAATAGCCTTCTGCCTTTGCCTCATATAAAAGATGTGTGCAGTGATCACAGGATTTGACTCAGACCCAGCTTGAGGATTTCAGAAAATACTTCTATATATACCTTCATATTTTGATTTTATTAAATGGAACTGCTGATAACTTTATTTCTTGGCAGAACTGAATGCAATTTACAGGGATGGTTGCCACTTCTGAGGGTATTAAGCCTGCCAATTGGCAGATGAATAGGTCCAGGGAATTTGGGCAAGAGAAGCCTTTATATTTTGAAAATTATTACAATAATTTAGGATGGTTAAAACAAAAAGGATTTTGAAGAGCTCCAGAAGGATCTGTGACTGTCTAAACTGGGAGAATGGGCATCTAAATGGCAAATGTGGTTCAATGTAAGCAAGTGTAAAGTGATGCATGTTGGGGCAACCCCCCCCCCCCAACTTCAAGTATAACCTGATGGGATCTGAGCTAGTGGTAGGGATGGCGGAGAAATCCACCACGGACTCCAGTGAGGCTGGATTCTTTAGAATCTGGCCCCCCATAGTCCACGGCAGAATGGACGGCTCCCCACCACCACCCTGCGAAGGCTGGTCGGGACGGACCCTACCTGGCGCCAGCCTGTCCGGGTCTGTTGTAATCGTTCCGCAGCCGGGCTGTGGACGCAAATGGCATCTGGTGTAGCAGATGCCATTTACATACCTACTAGGGATGTACGAAAGTCATTTACCTTTTCGAAGGGTGACATTCGCGGTGGGGGGGAGGCGCTCCATCCCTCCCCCCCAAATTCTCTCCGGCCGGCTCCACTCTGTGGAGGTTTGAGTCCCTGTATTTTGCCGTGATAGGCTACGTAAATATTTACGTAGCCTATCACAGAAAACAAACAAACAGTGAACGCAAATGGCGGCGGCTACAGCGGCCGCCATTTGCGTTCCCTTTTTTTTTTTTTGCTGTGATAGGTTACGTAAATATTTAGGTAGCCTATTACGGCAAAAAAAAAAAAAGGAACGCAAATGGCGGCCACTATGCCATTTGCGTTCTTTTTTTCTTTTTTTTGCCGTAATAGCCTACGTAAATATTTATGTAGGCTATCATGGCAAAAACAAAAGGGAATGCAAATGGTGGCCGCCGTAGCCGCCGCCATTTGCGTTCCCTTTTTTTTTTGCCATGATAGGCTACGTAAATACTTATGCAGCCTATCATGGCTTCTGCAGGGATGAAAATGGCGGATTGCAGCATGGATGGCAGCAGGTAGGTGCTCCATTCCAGGTCCATTTCATGGGGTGGGGGGGCGGGGGGCTTTGTTCCGCCATGGATTTTGGGGGACTGAATGCACTGGCATTTGTCCTCACCGAGATCTGTGGCAGAATTCTCTGACATCCCTAGTACCTACTCTTGGCCATGATAGGCTACGTAAATATTTACGTAGCCTATCATGGCCAAGGGCAGGGATGCAAATGGCGTCCGCTATGCCGGATGCCATTTGCGTGGCAGTGGCCGGAAGTCTGGCTGCGGATGGGCCTGGCCAGTGGCTCCGCGGACTTGTCGCAGAGTGGAGCTGGCCGGGGAGGATTCTGGGGGGAGGGACGGATCGCCTCCCCACCCACGGACCCCTTCAGCGGATGGGTAAGTAGGTTTCGTACACCTCTAGTTAGCGGTGACTAACTAGGAAAGAGATCTTGGGGTTGTGGTGGACAGCTCAATGAAGATGTCAACCCAATGTGCAGCTGTTGTGAAAAAGGCAAACTCCATGTTAATTAGAAAAGGAATTGAGAATAAAACTGCCAATATCATAGTGCCTCTGTACAAATCTATGGTGCAACCATACTTGGAATACTGTGTTCAGTTCAGGTCACCACACCTAAAATAAGAGATAGTATGGAGCTGGAAAAAGTGCTGGAAAGGACAATTAAATGATCAAGGGACTGGAGCATCTCCCCTATGAGAGAAGGTTACAACCGCTGGGATTGTTTAGCTTGGACAAAAGGAGGGTAAGGGGAGACATGATAGAGGTCTACAAAATTATTCATGGTGTAGAGAATGTGGCAGGGAAACATTTTCCTCCCCCTTTCAAAATACTAGAACCCAGGGTCATCCTATGAATCTGATTGGTGGGAGAGTCAGGACAAATTAAAGGAAGTACTTCTTTACACAGCACATAGTTAAACTATGGAATTCACTACCACTGGATGTAGTGATAGCCACCAATTTGGATGGCTTTAAAAGGGGGTTGGACTAATTCCTGGAGGAAAAGGCTATCAATGGCTACTAGTCTTGATGGCTATGTGCTACCTCCAGTACCAGAGGCAGTGAGCCTACGTACACCAGTTGCTGGGCAACATTGGTAGGAGGGTGCTGTTGCACTCATGCCCTGCTTGTTGGTTTGTGGTCAACAGCTGGTTGGCCCCTGTGTGAACAGAATGCTGGACTAGATGGACCCTTGGTCTGATCCAGCAGGGCTCTTCTTATGCTTCTATGAAGGTATTATTTATTAATACTGCCTTGCAGGGCCAAAACAGATAGTTTACAACATATGATCATCATAAAACAGGTTACACATCAAGGACAACTTTCACAATGATAACCACCTAAAAGCAATTTATTTGAAAATCGTCAATAAAATAGTGGTAATGGTTAAACTTAAGAGCATAGACTAGCATCACCATTAATTAAAAGCGGATATCAACAGCCAGGTCTTTAGAGCCTGTCCAAAACCAGTTAACAAGGGAGCAAAATGAAATTCCTGTGGTAGGAAGTTTCACAGTGATGGGGCTACCACTGAGAAGGCCCTGTCTCTTGTGCCTGCAGCTTGTACCAGTTCACATCCCTGGCATCTCCAGCTAAAAAGGATCAGGTCACTGTTGATGTGGACAATCTCTTTGGAAGATGCTAGAGAACCACTTTAAGTCAGAGTACAAAATACTGGGCTAGAAAGACAAATATTTTGATCATAGTTTAAGTCAACTCCCTATGGCAATAAAATGGGTGGAACCTTAAATGCTGCTTTGCAAGCTTTACACTCCTTTAAAGAAGAATAAATGTGTAATCAATCAATACTATTTGCTCCAGAGCAAGCCCATATCTGAATGAAAACAAATGACCTGTGTCATGATTTAGATGGTTTTGGAAGGGATGATGCAATCTGAACCAAACCTACTTTATATGTTCTTAATGTATTAAATATGACAAGGTGTTGTATTACTTACCCTTTTTGTTAGTAATCTTCCCTTCTGGACACAAGTCACAATCATAGCAGCAGAATGGTTTCCCATCTTTTTTTTTCCTAACAGAACCTGGATGGCAGTTATCATTACATACTGAAGTGGGTGGCATCTATTCATAAACAGAAGGAAGGAAACATGTAGTCTATGGTTAGTAAATGCTCTTCTAGTTACATATTTTACCTATTTTAAAATTATTTTTTGTGTGAAATTCCCACAAATCAATAAAACAAAAGGAGGAAAAGAAAAAATATATAGCTACATACAGTTGAATATACCAATTTCAATGCATGCCTATAAAATGTGTAATTATATAGAAAGACAGAAAGACTAACAACAGAGTATTCAAAAATATATTTAAGATAAATATAGGAAGACTAACAACAGAATATTAAAATATATTTTAAGCTAAATGTTTTGGCTTCTGCCCTCATCACACTGTTAAATGGATACCAGGAGTGGCAGTTTGGAATGCCTGGAGATGAACGTTCCTTAGGAGAAAAAACAAAACAGAGGAATGACTGGTATACTGCTTATGAATTGTCTTCCAGATTAAGACCATTTGGACTAAGAGTCTATAGATCCAGAAATGTTCCCTTTTGTCAAGCATGTCATTGTCTTTTGTTTGTTCTGTTGGAAGGATCTTTAAATCTGAGAGACTATGTGAAGGTGAGATGAAATGTCTTGCAAGTTGCAACAGGCTGCTCCACTTTTTGGTAGGAATCACAGATTGTGGTTACGGAATCTTGTTCTTAGGTCTGCTGTAGTTTTCCTAGGGATGGCGCAAGCATCCAGTTGGGGACTGAAGCCTGGTGAGAAGTTGCCGGTTCAGCCCCCCTGATGCCAGTTCATGGACCTGAGCTCTTGCCCAATTCACAGCATGCTGAGTTGGGCAAGAGCTCAGGCACCCACTACCTCAGCAAGGAGAGGGGAAGAAGGCAGTACCTCTCCTCCTTCCCTCATTCCTGCTACAGCATCAGTGGCCGGGACAGGCTGGTCATTTTCCATAAGTTTTCCTGACCTTACAGAAAATGACCAGCTTGTCCCTTGCTGCTGCCACTGTAGCAGGTGGGGGCAGAAGGTGGAGGGAAGAAGGAGGCACCTATCCTCTTCTCCCCCCCCCACTGGAGGCCAGGGCAAGAGGCTGGGGGCTGGCCACTGAGGCCCTTTTCCCCCTCATCGGCCCTTGAAAGCTGACACGAGGAAGAGGGATGGCTCACACAGCTCGTGGGCGGGGGGGGATGCGGTGAGCAGGGAAACTCATGGAGCAGGTCCAGGCTGCACGAGCTGCAGGGGGCAGTTTGTCAAGCTCCCCCCTCCCCGGAAGGAGATGGGTTCATCCATCTCTAAGTTTTCCCTACATATTGCATGTGATATATATATATCTGTTGGTGTAAAGTGGCACAACAGCAAAGCAAAAAGGAAGCCCTGGATCCACTGTGGATGCAGTCAGTCTTAAGGTAAAATGTACATGGAAGATACAAAGACTAACAACAGAGTATTAAATATATATATATATTTTACACTCATACCTTGGCCTCTCCTAAGGAAATTTCATCTCCAGCCATTCCAAACTGCCACTCCTGATATCCAGTTAATAGCACAGCTGCTGATGAGGGCGGAAGCCAAAACGTTTAGCTTAAACCATTGTTTGAGTACTCTGTTGTTAGTCTTTCTATCTTTCTTATATATTTGTATGTCCTGTGAAATGACAAGTAGTCCTGTAAGTAATTGCCATAATATTCAATCCACCCATGCATCTTTTAAAAGCCAAAGGCACATAACATATTTTATTTATTTATTTATTTATTATTACATCTCTGTACCACCCAATTGCCAATGCTTCTCATGTGGGCAAGATTATTCCAGGAAGGAAAGAACAAAAAATGTACAGACTCTCATTATCAAAAGTCTGGTATAATTTGATTTCACTTGGGTAGAACACGATAACTGTAAGGAGGACAGAACCTCCAAATACAATGTTAATATAAATCAGTAGTTAATAAAAACATTTATTCAAGAGTAATAGATAACATGAGGATCTTTGCTTTTTAAGGAGATCACCCTATCTGGCAAAAATAGTTTGTCTACAACTGATATTGGAACATTCAAATATTGAAATTTGTGTCCCTCAAACTAATAATCAGGCCCTACCTGATTAAACACTTTGTGCCATGTGATAATCTTCTCATTAATGGTGAACATTTTGGCTTGGAAGGCCCATGGATCCATCTTCCCAACTTTCACCCTTGAGAAAGTTTTGTTTGGGAAAGTAACCCAGTTTATAATATCAAATCCACTTTCCAATTCACCTTTCTCATTCAAAGACAACTGGTTGCCAGCAGTGTTGTTAAATGAAATTCTCCTCAAAAAAGGATGAAGCTACAATCGAAGAGGTAAAGGCAGCCTTCACAAAATTATGGAAGAGACAACAGCATGTGTGTATGACTTTGTGCATGTGTATCCATCCTTCACTCAAAGGTTTGTGCATTATTTTATATAAAATATTGATTTCCTAGCTTTCCATCCACCAGGATGGAAGAAAGTGTGACACGGGCTGAGAGGACTACCACCCAGCTGTGCAGTAAAGACAAGGAGGAAAAAAAATCCAGAAATGCTGGGGTTTGGATTATCTAGAAGCAGAACGATCAACCCTCTCTGGAATGTAGACGGAGTCTCAAAAGGAGGATGTTGGAATAAATACATATTTCTCTAAGAATGTGCCAGGGATGTTAAAGCAAGGATGAGTTATAAACTATTCTTATCTAAAACCACAACCTCTGGGCATTCAACAAAAGTACAGTATTGAAGGGAAAAACATTGTGTCACTGTAAAAAGAGGTTTGGATGGGGGACTTTCATAAGCTCAACAAATGAATGATAAAAAGTTCTAAAAACACATTTAAATAATACTCTATTTGTTGTTTCAACTGTCATGGTCATATCAACCACGACTACATAAACCAAAAATACATAAATACAAATATACATACTCAAACACTATGATAAAAAGGATTAAAACAGTAAAAAGGACGCTAACAAAACTTTAAAAGATACCTATGGATATAAAATTTAAATAATAAAACAAATAAATAATGAGATGCTTTTCTAAACACCTTTTTCTTAAACTAAAGGAAGGACTTGTGACACCAGGAAAAAATATGCTGACGTTGACTCTGCAAGTCCACCCTTCCTCTTAGTTTCAATATGGCCTTGAAATAGTGTCCAAGAATTATCAAGAATAAAGTTCCTCATTAAAATCTGCCCTTGTGAAAGAATGGCTACTGGGAACGATCAAAAACAATCCTGGAGCACTATTACATTTTTCTCATACCCTGGGAACATTTCATCGTTGTTGTTCGATGGAGATTATTAGATTAAGAAAGCTGCATAATCCATTTAGTTTGTAACTGCTTCCACACAACTCTTCCGAGGCAGAGGGAATTCATCCTTCCAGGCTGGGTAAGAAACTTATTGTAAGACATTAGACTACGTAACAGTGCTCTAACTAATGGATTTTTCTAAGATTATATTTCTTCCATGTCTTCATGTATTTTAGATTCTGTATTTATTTTGTATCTGCTATTTTTCTAAACAAAGAATAGTTGATTATAACCTAACTACATGTGTTCAGCCTTCTCCTATTTATTGTGTATCACTAATTTATTTAGTGCATATCCTACACCTCCTCTCTATGGAGATATCATATCACCACACCTGTGTAGCTAAGGTGAAACAAAGGTGGATTAGTCCCTAGCCCAGCCATCAGGAAGAAGGAAATAGTGAGACAATCACGGGTGGCTTAATAGCCCTATAAAAACGATCGATGAAACAGTTAATCAAAAATAAAGAGCTCAAGCAAAGATATGCATTTAAAATGTCAGCAGCAATAAGACTTATGAAAGGCAATAAATATGTATTAGTAATCCCAAACCCCTTGAGAAACAACAGCATCTTAAATTTTCATCTGAACCACAGAAGTGAAGAAGGATCCTCTCCCCACTCAGGAACAAAGATTTTCACTGTCTAGGTGTCACCACCGGGAAGTCCCTGCCTCAGGAAGGCACTCATGGCACTTCAGATGGGGATAGGGCCATGGAGCAGCAAATGATGGGGTAGGAAATGGCAGAGCAAGTGGTGATGGGACACAGAGCAGGAGCTCCACTGATGATCTGAGTGAATAAGTAGGTTTATATGGGAGAAGTCAGTCTTCCAAGTATCCTGTATTTTCAGACTGCACAGACCTTTTAAGGTTATCGATTGTTAATTTTGATTTCATCATTGTTCTTATTTTTTATTATGTTCTATGGTTTTAAACTTTATTGTACACCACCTTGGGAGGGTTTATCCTAAAAAGGTGGCTTATCAATCTTTCAAATACATAAAAAAGTAAACAAATAAATAAAACCAGAATTGGGTCCAGAAACCAAGTGACCACCAAATAGGAAATTGAAATGTATGGGCATGAGTCTTTGATCCAATCATTTTGGATTATTAGAAGCTTCTGTCAGATTGGGAGATGCTCAGTGGTTTCTTCTTCTTCTTCTTCTTCTTCTTCTTCTTCTTCTTCTTCTTCTTCTTCTTCTTCTTCTTCAGGTTAGGTAGTCTTCTCTTTCTTTTCCCTTTCCTCTTTGGGAGGGGGCTAGGCCGTTCTGCAAGCTCCATCCACCTGTACTGGGTACTACTTAAAAAAAGGAGTTTGATCTCTCCTATAGGCGCATTCCAGAACAAATGGTGGTGGCATAGAATACATATGCTCCCTCAGTCTTCCATGTTTTATGCTATAGCTGGCAATCAGTTTTATTATTTATACTGATTTGTGTGTGATTTTCTTGCATCCATCACTTTATCCTAGCCTTCCCTGAGTGTTTGTGCTGCCCGGTTAGTTTGTTTAGTACTTAATGAGTTTTTAATTTTGGGTTTAAATATTTTAAACATTTTAAATGATGAGCTTTTCTATTTATTATGACTTATTTTAATTTTTGATTTTGTAAACTGCTTAGAGATATTGTTTAGGTATATTAAGTGGTATGTAAATTGATAAATAAAATAATTAAAATACAGACATAATTAGCTGATTAGGAGGGAATGCCGAGTTAGTGTTGAACATGCAAATAGAACATGCAGTCATGGCTGAAGCAAAGAAGGAGAATTTCTTCTTCTTCTGAGGGGAAATTTCAGGTGGAGAAAGAAACAGGGAGGGGGAAGAGGGAAGAGCAACTATGGGGTCCAAATACAGATTCTGATGTTACAAATTTATGGATTGCCAGGACCAGTAATTGCATGTGCAACAGATCCTAGTGATAGCATGGATACAGCAGAAAGAAACAGAATAAAGTTGGCCATCTAAATATGAGCAAAGATTTCTGCCATAATATGTTCCTGTTTTCTCAATTCCATGCATGGACTTCTGTAGCTGGAGGCGGGAGGGGGGGATGTAGCCGAGAAGGCAGAGCTAGAAGCATTCAGTGTTGTGTAATATGTGGTCATTTGTCACTCTGTTTGAACACAGTGGTCCTGTACATTTGCCTGTTCATGACAGTAGAACTGCTTTGGTTGTGAGGTAGTACCTGCCACGGTTGTGGATTTGGAAGTGCTGTCACCAGTCTGTGCTTGGTATTCAATGAGCGCATGGCATGTAAAGCATGTGCCACAACATAGACAGCATTGTATACACTGTAGCTTTGAGGAGTCATAGTCATTTCAAAAAAGGATCCAGGAAGGCTCTTCAGTGTTTCCTTCCCGGTGCAAGTTCCATCGTCCTCTCCAGCTGCATGGGCATCAGAAAATAAACAGTCAAAAGCCTGCTCCCAGAAGTCCCTGATAAAACTGTCTCCACTTAGGGAGTGAGGATTTAAGGTCTGAAGGAAATTCTGGAATTCTTGCACCTCATTGTCTTGTACTGCAAAGGACAAGGCTCCCCGGAAGACTTGTATCTCCCAATTCCTGTGAAACTGTAATGCTGGGAAGTCCCATTGGGCTGTCAAGATCCACACTCTGCTCAGAGTCTCTGGCCTATATTCAGCCTGTACTAGCAAATATTTCAAACCCAATATAGAGTGAGTTTCTGCATACACAACAAGGGCTTTGGCCTTGCTGTTGCTGAAAAGGTGGAGCTCATTCTCTGCCTTTAAGTATGCCTCGTGCAACTCAGAGAAATCCGTCAGAGAAGGCATTCTGTCAGTGAAAGCTGGACAGATGCCATTCCGGGAAAGCATGGGCATCAAAGTCTGCACAAAATTTTCTCCTTTGTCATCATCTAATGTGATAATCCCAATCCAAGTCCACTGGAAATGTTTAAGTAGTTGGACAATCCCAAAGTACTGATACTCTTCATTGGGAACCACTCGGTACATGAAAGGAAATTGTGTTTTAGCACTCAGCATAGGACCAAATAAATAATAAGAGACCTAAGCAAAAAATAAATGGTAAGGTAGGTAAAAAGATTGGTTCCATGGTGGACTTCGTACAAATAAGGAAATACGTGTTCCTAGTGTTCCTAATAGGTTGATATTCTGGTGACAGAACAGTGTCCTCCAGCACATCTGAGGAGAGTAGGCTACTGCAAAGGGTGCAGGCCAGGCTGTGTGGTACATATAGATCTGTCCTTCAACATCTTGCCACTGCACACCACCTCGATCAGCTGATGCCTGAGGCAGCCACCTCACTTTGTCTAACGATAGGGCTGGCTCTGATTGCACCTATTAAGCATGTTTTCTGGGCCAGCTGTTAGTTCAGATGCTCTCTGTGTGACAGATAAGCTGGCTTTTGATGGTGCCAAAAAGTTAACTGTAAGCAGTTATTTTTTAAAAAGTGCTTTATTGAAAAAGTGTTTTTTCTTCACAATAAGACCTCTCTATTGTCATCACATTCCCACCTTCTCCTTCTTTCCTCCATGAGTCACACATGATCACACCAGTCCGGACAATACAGGGAAGAAGAGCAGATAGAGTTATGAAAGCCACGTGCCTCACAGGCATAACCTACCTGTGGAATTTTATAGATGCCTAAGATGGTGGCCATGTAGAATGAGGTTTCAGAGTTAAGTCCTCCAGTGATAGCTACCAGATGCTTCTGTGTGTCACATTTGTAGTTGGGGACAATCTTTTTCAGGCTAAAAAGAAGGTTCAAGGTGGTCTGATAAGTCATCTTTACATTGAAGTAGCTGTCATAGATATGGAATCCCAGTGTAACATTGGGTAAGATCCTAGGATTCTCATTGATCTCCTTCACTGCAAACACGAAAGCCAGGACATGCTGGTAGTTCTTCATCACTACACTGAAATGACAGTATGGTTAAAAGTATGGTTTAGAATAAGAGTGTGGTTCAGAATACTTTAAACCTCTCAAACTACTAGTCATGTCCTCACTGTTCTGACAGAAGCTGCTGCTTTGGGACATGGTATTCTGTGCATTTTAACAACTACATATATCTAGGATCAGTGCATAGATAGCTTCCAAACCATATGGAAATAAGCAGCAAAAATAGATGGGATGGTTTTAATACTTTGAAGACTGTAAGCTGCTTTGGCTCTATGATGAAGGAAGCATACCAGCTATTTACTTATGAAACAGAGAGAGGTACTGGTTGCCACTGGTCATAAGCTTTCTATGGCACTCATATTTCTGGAATGCTCCCTACAATAAATAGAAATATTGTTATGTATCTCATCACAACACAAGACCCCAATTGCATACAAACTGCTTTCATCTCAGACATGTATACAAGGACACATAATACATAAAACATCTTATGTGTGGAAAACACATAACAGTATACTCAACAAAACCCCCATCTGAGCAATATTGGTACACTATCAAGTTCATACGAACTTGTGTTGTGGTGGGTGGGATACATACCTAGAAGACCCACTTTTTGTTTAGTTTGATATATTATCATGGACAGAGCTTATCTGGGAAAAGGTTGTCTAGAAGCAGCAAGGGACAATAATAAGT
This sequence comes from Heloderma suspectum, assembly GCF_057233095.1. Lineage (NCBI taxonomy): Eukaryota > Metazoa > Chordata > Lepidosauria > Squamata > Helodermatidae > Heloderma > Heloderma suspectum. The sequence goes on along the minus strand of NC_139463.1, from coordinate 84,841,327 downwards.
GGAGCTTTAATAAAGTCTAGTTCTGGCAAGTTGTCTTGCTGCAATATAATTCACTACATTGTTATTTTGTTTGTGATTTCTACCCAACAAAACCCTGGCTGCTGCACAGGAAAATAAGGAACCAGAATGCCAGTTCAGGCTCTGGGCTCTGTTTTCAAACCCCAGATTCCATAATTAAAATAATGACATTTATTAAAATAATATTTTAATAAATTAATTAAAATAAAATCATAATATATTTATTATATTATGATCAACTTCTTGATCTTGGCCCATTATCTTAACAGAATACATGGTAATCATAATACAATCGGTAGTGTTCATATTATAATGATAATAATATGACAAGCTATATCAATGGCTACTAGTCCTGATGCCTATATGCCACCTCCAGTATCTGGGACAGTTTGCCTATGTACACCAGTTGCTGGGGAACATGAGCAGGAGGATGCTATTGTACTCATGTCCTACTTGTGGGTTTCCCACAGGCAGCTGGGTGGCCACTGAGGAAACAGAATCCTGGACTAGATGAACATAGGTCTGAACTAAGATGAGATTTTTGAAGTCATCTACTCTTAGGAAATATAATAACCTGCTCATGGACATGTCATGGAAACAAGAAGCTCCTTACATAGGCTCTTTAATAAACATTGCACTGGGGTGTTCATTGAAGGACATAAGGTTGAAAAAGGAGAAGAACAGAGAAGAGATACCACCAATTATGAGGTCTCCTAGCTGATAATATTCATGTGGGATCTGAAGGGGATCACTCATGCTGCATGTAACGGGGTGTGCATTGCACTGAGTTTGGGGCAGAAACACCAACCAAAACATTAATAGCCATAGCAAGAAAAACAGCATTGTGACCACCAGAGTGAATCCTAAAGCAAAATCCACTGTTGCAATCTAATTCATTATTGTCTAATTTCAGCCTGTTTACACTAATGTCTCTTGACTCTCCTAGTCAACACTGATTGTCTCTGCCAGAAGCTCTGCCTGTCCACAATCTGTCACCCTGACCTCTGAAAGGCACAGGTGTGTGCATGCATGCGTGGAGATATATATATATATATATATATATATATATATATATATATTCTCACTTTGATTGTTTATTATGAGGTGGTCATTAAAAATCCATGTAGTTTTGGGCAAGAAAGAATGTCACCATAATTTGAGACAATTGCAGGGTTCACAATTACCTCCCTAAGGTATTCTGAACAGCTGAAGAAAACATGTTTGTTAGATCTCATCTCGCACCTGTTCCTCATTGGGTCAGGTATGACACCTTGGCTTAATACAACAATGACCATGACAATTCTTCTGGAAGAGTTCAGCCTTGTGATGAAGGCAGAGAGGAATTGGGCATGGTTGGGATAGAAACAGCAGTGCTAACAATGTCTTCCCTCTATTCCCTCCATAGGTTTACAGTTGTGTACTGTGTTTTACATTGGGTTGCTTGTAATATATATCCAGAAGTTTCTAAGGCTGTGCAAAATCTCTCAGAGGAGCTCAGAGTTGGACTCCATATATCCAGTCTCATCCTTTCCATGAATTACATCATTAGTTTGTGCAGATTCAGCATAGCTTGATCTATGTTGCACAGACCCCTCTACTATCCCTAGTGGCAATGGTCCCTGCATCTCCTGAAAGAGGTGGATGATAAGGGGAGCTATTAGAACGTCTTCTTTCAGATGAAGAATCATGTTGCTTCCCCTGTGCAGGGGTGGGGAACCCATGGCCTTCCAGATGTTGTTGGTCTTCAACTCACATCATTCCTCACCTTTGGCCATGCTGGCTGGGTCTGATGGAAGTTGGAGTGCCATGACATCTGGAGGTCCATATGTTCCCCACACCTGTTATAGAGGGCTGCTTTGAGCCATCATCCACAGGTGAGCTAAGAGTCTCAGCCTGGTAGGAAATAGTATGTAACCTGCTTATATATAAACAGAACTGAACAGAATAGGTAAGAATTACCTCTTTCCTCCCTTCCTCTCTTACAACATAATCAGCCAGGATACTCAAATTCATGGATTTTAAATTTTGTGGAAATGGAATTAAAAGTAATAGTTACAGAAAGCATTCTCTGGTCTTCATTTTTTTCCTTTTTGTCTTTCAGCAGAGGACAGAAATAAAGAGATGGCAACGTTCAAAGAAATCTTAATTAAGATGGGGTAATTAAAAATCACATCCGTTAATCATACAAGGTTCATTATTTATTTATTGTATTATATTAATTTAAACTAGCCAGCCCCCATCTTTCCTTAATGCAATCTGGTCCACACAAAGAACCACAAAACAGAGCAGCAGACTAAGGCTGCCTTTGCATCCTTACCCCCGCGCTGCAGTCCTCCTGTTACGGAGCCTTTCCGCATTTACAGCAGTGACCACATGACTGCTGAGAGGGGAAGCTTTTAATTAAAGGATTCCATAGAACTCAATGAAACAGCGCCATAGAATGGCTGTTTTAATAGTGCAACATCCCGACTTAAATAGATAGCTCATTATTTCTGCATCTTTTTGAGATGGAATAACCAGGACATACCTCTGGATGTGCCCTGGAGGTTCATGCCATCATCTAAAGGACCCATAAATGTCTGTGAGTGAGCAATCTTAATAGCAGGATAACAGGTCTGTGTGAAGAAGCCCCAAGACAGCAATAACATACCACAAAACTCCCCAAACTCCTTCTCCCCACTCTAAAAAGCAAGAAAGGCCACATGGTAAGGTGAGGCCTGAAGGTTGAAGGTCTTTCTAAACAGAAAGGTTTTAATACTGTGGGATTAAGGACAGGATGTATGGGGATTTTGTTTTAGTTCTCAAAGAACTCAAAAATGTCCCATTCATCACCCTGAACACGAACGTGAATGGGAGCATATGTTCTCTGAAAACGTTCATAAATTCCCAAACTTGCATTCATGTTCACAAAATGTGCACTTTTAAAAATGCACAACTTGCAAAATGCACAACTTTTGAAATTTACACTTTCCCTATTCAAACAATCTGAAAAACAAGTCCGCTACTGCCCACATTCCGGCATCAGAGAAAACTGCGGGTATTCCTCTAGGGAAGAAGGGTTGGAGGAGCAAGTCCTGCCCCCTGGAGGAACCCAAAGCGGCTTCCTGCATCAGAGGTAGAACCTCCTTCCAACAGATTAGGACTAATGGCTGGAGGCTCCACATTTCTGCAAGGAACTTAACATTAAAACCGGTAATAAATTACTCTTGAAGGTCTGGGTGAATACTTAAACAACAAAGCCATGCCACAGAAAATACACCGAACTTACTACCTAACAGACTCCTTTGAAGAGGCCTTTCTAAATATGTGGTGTCATGACAAATCAGCCCTATCCCTGGTCACCACCTATTTAACCTTACATGGGCAGGAGGGGAGGGATTGCAGAGAAGGGCTTCTTTTGACAAATGAAAAATTCAAACAAGCCTATGTGAGAAAAGGTCATTCTTCATGTAGCCAGGACCCAAGTAATTTGGGGCATTATTATTCATAACATTGGGCATGGATCATGGTGGCCTGGCTATCTCTGCCTAGAAGAAATTGCAGCTGGCACACCAGGCTTAGGTGGTAAAGACAATGCATGCCACAGCTGGCACTTGGGCAGCTTATGGAAATGCTGGATCAATTGGTAACCCCAAGCAGCAAACCTGATCCTTTAGAGCAGGAGCAACCTGGTGCCCTCATGATATTTTGGACTACAACCCTCTCAAACCACAGCCAGCATAGCCTGGGTCACAATCCATAGTCAGGGATTGTGAGAGTTGTAGTCCACAGTATCTGGAGGGCACCACTCCTGTTTAAGGGGAATGCAATCCCATCCAGAAAAGGTGAACAAAAACTTTTTGGTCAGGTAACCCATCTAACAACAGGACCTATGTCTTCTATACAGTATCAGTGAGGCTTGAGCTCAGCAAAGTTCTTGGAGTTCTACCTCGAAGCTCCATCCACTTCATTCCCATTCCATTCCATTTGTGAGCTCCCACCCTGTTCAAACAGGGAAAGTATGCATTTGAGTGGACATTCTTTTTTAAGTGCACACACAATGTGTACTTTCCCCAATTACCAAAAGGCGAAAAAGTGCTTTTTGAAAGTTAAATTTTTCTGAAGTACACATTTTGTGAACAGGCATCACACATTCAGGAATGTGCAAATTTTGTATGCAAAATGTGCTCACATTCGCATTTAGGGGTGTGAATGGTGCAAGTTTTGGTCTGAAATAAACAAAAAGAAGATTCTCATTAGGGATGGATGGAGTCGCCCTTGTCCAGGTTGGCTGGGGGCTCGACACAGCCTGGACCCACTCATCAAGCCCCTCTGCTAGCCCTGCCCCCACCTGCTGAGCCAGATGAGCCCCCCACCCTTTGTGTGAGTCACCATTAAATGTAAAAATGGTAGCTCACTATTTTCCTTTTTTAAAAAAATACTTTTTATTTTATTTTTGTCTTTATAAATGAAATAAACAGTACCAACAACCTAATCGGTAACTACAGTTTCCCAACAATACAATATTCTTAGGAGGACACAGCAATAATGAAAAGGAGAAGAAAATATATTTTTTAAAGGATTAAATTTAAACTCCAATACACATGGGCTTCAGATCCCATTCTACTTAAAAATTATACCTATAGCACTGGCAATATTACAATTCAATACAGCATAAATAATCAACCTTACATTTCAATATCATATCATCAGTCTTATAGCAAGGAAGCAGGCCTACAATTCATTTCTAGTAACCATATATTGCCCTTAAGTTAGAATATAATAGTAAAGCTTAACAATTTAACAAGCCAAAACTCTTACTAACCAATCTTACAGTAGTAGTAGTAGTAATAATAATAATAATAATAATAATAATAATAAAAGGGAGATTAAAAAGGATAAATAATAATAATAACAAATCACTAATAAATTTTATAATGTTATATAATAAAGCTTAGAAGCAACCTTACAACAATCAGTAATATATTGTATACTAGATATACTGTATATGAGTGTGCACATTTCTATACACACTCAAACAATATATTTAAGTACAGTATATCATATCCATTTTAAAGAGAAAGGATTTAAGGAAAAAGAAAAAAGGGAAAAATGAAAGAAAGCAAATGGATATATGTATAAGCAATTATCTCTGGCCTAGCCTGAATCATACAGACGAAACATAGCCAGTTAACAAAACATGTTTGTAGATTCCAGTTCATGGGGCTGGAACAGAAATCTCACACATTTTTGCGTTTGTGGCTCATTATTTTCGATGAATTAAATCTTGCGCAGAATGCATGGCCTGCATGGCCAGCCATTGAGCGCAAGATTTAATTTACGAAAATTAAATTATAGTGAGTAGCCATTTCTATATATAATGGTGACTTGCACAGAGGAGGGGCAGCTACAGGTGCATGGCTTGGCGGGCGGGTGTGATGCTCCTTTCTCCCCCTCCCACCTTGGCTACCATGAAGACAGAGCCTTTCCAAGAGGAAGATGAGAGGGGCTTCCCTCTCATCCTCCTCTTGTCAAAGTGCTGCTGCCACAGTAGCCAGGATGGGAGATGGAGAAAGTATCACCCCCCAAACACTGAGCTGCATACCCACAGCCGCTCCTCCTCTGTGAGATGAGGACTCCAGCAGTCAAGCCCTTGTGCACACAAGGGTGACCAACAGATTCCCTGCAGCTGCCCTTGTGCCACAAGGGCTTTGTGCGCACAAGGGCTTGACAGCTGGAATCTTCGTCATGTGCATGCCAACTGATCTCGCCATCTCCTCCTTGCAAGGAGGAGATGGCAAGAGTTGTTGTGTGCATAGCAAGAAAGACTCCAGGCTCCTCCCGGCCATTTGCCGAGTCTTGGGGCGCTCGGCAGCAGGGTCTATTAATGACCCATGGCTTGGCAAGTGGGGTCTCGGCATGGGGGAGTCTGCTGGCCTCCCAGACCCAGCAAGGCACTCATGATACCCCTAATTCTTCTACTTCCCTGTTCTTCTTTGGATTGAGATACAGCTTATTGATCCCCATCCAGCCCATTGGTGCTTCCAGACACTGATTCAGCACAGCCGCCTCACCTGAGCCTGCTGAAAAGTAGAAATAGGATTGGGTGTCTTCAGCATATTTATGGCACCTCACACCAGATGGCTTCATTCAGTGATTTCATGTAGATGTTAAATAGCCTGAGAGACAATATGGAACCTTTTGGATCCCCAGAACATAAATGCCATAGAACTGAGCAGTAACCTCACCTCTGCCTTCTGGAATTGCCCATCCAAGTAGGAGTGTACTTCAGTACAGTCTCCCCAATCCAGATAGGCCATCCAGAAGCATACCATTGGCAATGGAAGAGAAAGATGCTGACAGGTGCAGGAGAATGAGCGGAGCCACACTCCCCCTGTCCTTCTCTCAGCACCTTCTCTCAGGATGACCAAGACCATTTCTGTGCTAAAGCCAGAAACCAGGCCTGCAACCAGACTGAAATGGATTCAGATACTCTGCTTCATCCAAGAATCACTAGCATTGTACTGCAACCATGCACACAAGCATATTGCCCCAAGAAAGGGCTATTGCTGAATTACCAGTATTTTACGCTCCGAGGGGTCCAAGGTGTTCACTGAGTGTTACAGAGCTGAGAAAATCAATCAGCCTCACACACAGCAGAACTGTATTTTACAAATCCTTTACTGCAACAACAGACTACAAACAGCATTACACAGCATGACTTCAGCCAAAAAATCAAAAACCAGGAACAGGAAATGAAGAGAAAGGAGCTTGGATCAAAGAGAGAAAGAGAAGCAAGCCCTAATGTATTTTTTTATTATTATTTTAAAAATTCCTTGGTCACCTTTCAGGGCAAAAGCCCTCCCAAGTTGGCTCACGGCAATAAAATACATAAAAACAGTTAAAACATTAAAAGTGATGAAACATAAACACAATAAAATAGTGGTAAAAGCAAAAATAAAAGCCAATGATAAAACCAGCAACAACAGCGATCATATTAAGAGAAGGCCACAGTAAAATCATACATTTTCAAGGCCTTCTTAAACGCCTGCAATAATGGAGAATGGCAGACCACTGATGGCAACTTGTTCCAAAGGTGTGGGGCCACTGCAGAGAAGGCCATCTCATGTGTGGTCACCCACCTAACTGCTCTCACAGGTGGACAGATGAGAAGGGCCTCTCTTTCCGATCTTAAAGTGTGGGCAGGCTGATATGGGTGTAGGCGGTCCTTCAAATAACTTGGTCCCAAATGGTTTAACGCTTCAAAGGCCAAAACCAGTCATTTAAATTGGGCTCGGAAACACATTGGTAACCAGTGCAGCTGGTACAATATAGACATCATGTGATCAAATCACCTCGCCCTTACCAATACTTGGATGGCTGCATTCTGCAGCAGCTGAAGTTTCTGAACTGTCTTCAAAGGCAGCCCCATGTACAATGAATTACAGTAGTTCAGCCTGGACATGACTAGTGCATGGATAACTGAGGCAAGGTCCACCCTCTCCAGATAGGGCTGCAGCTGGCGTACCAGCCTAAGCTGGTAAAATGCACTCCTGGACACTGCAGCCACCTGGGCTTCCCCAGTTAGCTCAGAGTCCAGGAGGACTCCTAGACTGTACACTTGGTCTTTTACGGGGAATGTAACCCCATCTAAGACCAGTTGTAAAACTCCGTTCGAAGTAGTTGGTTTCCCAACCCACAGTACCTCCATCTTGTCTGGATTAAGTTTCAGCTTGTTCACCCTCATCTATCCCCGAACAGCCTCCAGACATTGGTTCAAGAGTTCCACAGCCTCCCTGGGATGTGCAGATGGAAACAAGAGGTAGAGCTGCGTGTCATCTGCATACTGATGACATTTCAGCTCAAACCTCCTGATAACTTCCCCCAGCAGTTTCATGTAGATGTTAAAACACATGCAGGACAAGATAGAACCTTGTGGCACCCCACAGGCTAACGGCCATGGGGTGGAACAGAAATCCCCCAGCACCACGCTCCTCCTGAAAAGACGAGAACCACTTTAAAACTATACCTCCCAAGCCCAATCCAGAAAAAAATATCCAGAATGATACCATGGCTGATGTTATGGAAAGCTGTACTCCCTTTGAAAACTTGTACTCCCATCCATTCCCTGGCGTAGATCATCAGCCATGGTGACCATGGCTGTTTCTGTCCCATGACCAGGCCTGAAACCTGATTGGAATAGATCTAGGTAATCAGTTTAATCCAAAATGGCTTGGAGTTGTGAGGCCACCACACACTCCATCTAGTCCAGCACCTTGCCCAAGAATGGCAAATTTGGCACAGGGTGGTAGTTATCCGAAACCATAGGATCTACATTTTGTTTCTTCAACAGGGGCTTCACCACAGTTTCTTTCAAAGCTGCAGGGACCTCACCATCCCTCAAGGAGGCATTTACTACCTCGGAGGTCCAGATATCCAGCCCAGCTCTGGCAGATTACACAAGCCAGAATGGACAAAGGTCTAAAGGGCAAGTAGTAGGCCTTACTCCTCCAAGAAGGTTGTCCACATCCTCAGTTTGTGCAAGCCAAAAGGTATCCTTAACATGACTAGATGGTGCACCATCCCCATCCATATCAGACTCTGTCAAAACAATGGCATCCAAGTCAGCATGAATACGAGCGATTTTATCTGCAAAGTGCCTGGCAGATTGTTTACAGAGGGCCTTTGAGGGTTCAAGTTGTTGTGTTCCAAGGCCTATACCCAAGAGGCCCTTAACCATACAAAACAGTGCCACTGGATGACACTGAGTAGATGAAATGGTGGCAGAGAAGTAGGATTACTTTGTCACCCTCACCACCACAGAACAAGATCATAAGAGGATTCTTACCGGTGTTCAATCGTATTAATGTTGAGTCTTCTGCCATTTGTTCTCTAATCATTGACACAGTCATTTCATTGCCCTCAGATCCTCAGAATACCAAGAAGCTGACACAGTTCTATGACTAGGTTGAGGATGTTTGGGAGCGATCATATCGATCCCCGGGTCATCTACTCGTTCCAAGCAGTAACCAGGACCTTGGCAGGACTGCCAGCTAAGCCTGCAGGAAAATCCCCAAGAGATCTCAAAAATCCATCTGGATTCATCAGCCTCTGGGGACGGACCATCAGATTTGGTCCCCCACTCCTACAGAGGTTACAGGTCTGTCTATGCCAAAGGAGTCACTACTGGCTCCACCACCTGCAGATAATTTTCTCTCAATCCAACACAGAAAATCAGGTTCAAAGTGTGTCCCGCCACATGTGTTCAGCAAGATATTATTTGAGGCAGGCCCATGCGTGACATGGCAGCTATAAAATCCTGAGTTGCTCTTGACAAAGTAGCCTTGGCATGAATATTGAAATCCCTCAAGACCATAAGCCTCGGGGTCCTCAACGTTACGTTCAAGACCACCTCAGGCAGGGAGACTGTCGGGTAGCAGGGTGGGCAGTACACCAACAGAATCCCTATCCAATGAACAAGATAGGTCACAGCACCGCCTACTGTTGGGGCATAGAAATCACACGCTTCAATCGATTCACATCTGGCCAGCTCTCTCATGAGGCAGGGTGAATTCCCCACCTCAGGCAGCAGTGTGGGAGGAGCAACGACTTCCCCACTGACTCGCTGGGAGTCTCCCCCCGGCTGCCTCAATCTAGCAAGGCCGCACATTTGCCACAGTGGGAGAGCGGAGCTGTCCGGGCCGTCTGGAGTTGCTGCCCATCTGGTAGCATGTGAGGACCTGAGGCTTTTTTGACCATCTCACGATCCTACTTCGAGTCACCAGGTCAGGTGCTCTCGTCAGTGTCTCTGCTCACACTGCCACGTTTAGGCTCTTGCCCGCCACAACCCCCTTTTGGTACAACAGGACTGGAAATAGGGACTGGGTTGGGATGAGGAAAGGATATCAGGGATGATTAAAATAAGTCAATGCTATAACACTTGCTTTTAGCTCTATGCTCCAAAATCTCTCACACACTATCTGACACACTCTCCGTCCCACAGACTATCTCCCTAGATGTTCTCACTCTTATCCCCAACTCTCTAGCTGTGCCCAATCTACCTTCCTCCCAGACTGATCTGACTCCCTAGAAGCAAACACCCCACCTTGTCTCTGCACAAGCTCTCCTCCAATCACACTGCATTCCCTCCTCACTCAGCCACTCACTTGCCACACTGTCATCCTTGCCCACACTCTGCCAAACCCCGCCTCACACTCACCTGTCAGTCATTCCAGATACATGCCAGCCACCCAACAGAAATGCAAACCTTTGCGATTTACATATTGTGCAGTGTGGGAGGAGCAACGAGTTCCCCACCGACTCACTGGGAGTCCCCCCCCCCGCTGCCTCAATCTAGCAAGGCTGCACATTTGCCGCAGAGGGAGAGCGGAGCTGTCCGGGCCGTCTGGAGTTGCTGCCCATCTGGCAGCGCTCTAGGAGCCGAACCTTAGAGCGAGCCCAAGGGCAGGCGGTGGGAGAGGCAACAGCAATGGGGTGAGGCCGGGGCAGGGATGGTGGGGGGCGATGCTGCAGTGGCAGTGATGGGCATGGCGGTGGCAACAATGACAACCAAGGCAACGATGCTGCGGTGGTGCATATCTTCCCTCCTGCCTCAGGCAGCATGACCCTTGCATCAGCACTGGCAAGGATGCAGTGGTGGTATAGCATGACTGCTAAAGTGGAGTCTGTGATTCCCTGGGCAGTTCTGCTTGTGTCCAAGGAAAGGCATGCAGAGTTCTGTTTCAGACCTTGGAATCCAACATGGCAAGATGTGATCTGAGGGGGGGGGGAAGGGCACCAGAGACAAGTGGAGCCAGGCCAGAGTGCACGGCCCCGATCCTCTACCCACTTTAAGCCCTCACACATTCACCTGATTGCCTGAACAGGGGCTACCATGACAGATTTAGAGTGGAGGATGGATTCTTGTAGTATAGGCCAGAGTTATGCTTAAAGGGTAAGCCACAGAGATCGTCAAATGCTAATGTGGAGCGATGATATAGCCCATGAATAACAAGGCTGAATAAAAGAGCTCCACCATGGAAGCCCTTTGAGAACATCCACACTGCCAGAAGAAGTTTCTGAATATATATTACTAGCAGCCCAGTGCAGAACGCAGTTGACAACGGTAACCATATGTAATACCGCAGAGGGGAGACTTTATCAGCATAGAGGTTTCTATCTGATAGATGCCCACTTCCACTATAGCTTCATCCAAAGGCTCTTCTGGAGATATTTTTTTGCTCAATGTCCTATAAACACAGATGCCACTCTAGTCTCAGATGGGTGATGACACCTGACAAACATGTTTCCTTCTGTTGTTTTGCTGTGTATGAGAATAATACTCCGGGGAGGTTATTGTGGACCTTGTCATCACCTCAAATTATGATAATCTAACCTTACGTTTGGCCAAAGACTGGGGGGATTTTCAATGGCTATAAGCATCAACTAAAGTGAAGTGACATATAAGACATGTCTGTGTGCCTTTCAGGGCTCCGGGTGACCAAGTGTGGGGATGCACAGCTGCATGCAGTTTAGGTTTTCCCAGCCAGAGAGCACCTCCATTGACCAGAAGAGTCAGGAACTGAGAAAATCAGGATGTTGTAACTAGGCTACATTGTATGATAATTAGTTAGATGAAACTCAGAGAATGAAACTGTGTGAGGAGAAAAGGATCCACTCCTTTTTTGCAATGCTTTTGTTCTCGCTGCGGCTATCAGTTTTGTGGCTGGTGCTTCTGCTGCACACTGAGTGCAAGGAACACCCCATGATTTGTAGCATGAGTGATCCTCTTCGGATCCTGCATGAGTATTACCAGCCAGGTGATCTCATCATTGGTTCTATCTCTTCCCAGTTCTTCTCCTTCTTTGACACTATGTCATTTGATCAACATCCCCATGCAATGTTCATTGAAGAACCCATGTAAGGAACTTCTTGTTTCCAACGAAATGTCTATGGGCAAGTGAGGTTGATAATAGAAACAACGACATGTTTTTCTTTCTCATTAGATGTCTTTTGACAAGTTATTATAATGCTTAACTGAAAATGGGTGACAGCTAAGGTTCATAAATAAGTCTCTATTATCATTCCCCCCCCCTTTGGTTGATAGAAAATGCATTTGCACATCCTTTTATTGGATATCTTGCTCCTTTTCCCCCTTTGCCTTTCCCATCCTCTTGTCAGATCTACAATCCATCAGTTTGTCCAGTCAAGAATAGAAGTTCAGCTCTGAAATCGCCAAAATAGAATGTTGAGCTTAAGATCGTCTCATCTCTTCTCTTTACCCTACGGCTCACCCTTAAACTCTCAAAAGCAAGTTGCCGGTTTACACGCACTTGTTAGAAATCTTAAGAGTGAGCTGATTTTGATCAGGTCAATGACTAAACCATAGTTAAGACTAATTTATTATAAGTAAGTTTCTTTGACTTGTGTGCTAACTATCAATTTCTTGAAATTTCCTAGGCTGTATCCATGAATTAAGACTGACTACCAGAAATCTAATTATTTGGATGCAATTACCTGAGGTCTGTGCAGAATTGCCTTCACAGAACTAAGGTTTTTGCATTCTGCCTTTCTGGAGATCATTATAAGAAATTGCTTTTGAAACTGCATTTCTATTTGCTCTGTAAAAGAGCTGTAAAGGACACAGTCCATTATATTACCCAATGTCCCCTATATAACTCAACATAATGCTTGTTTGTTTGTTATTAGACAAGGACCATTACGTTCCAACATGTCTTTTCATTGGCAGCCAGGAAATTGAAAGCCAAATGTTTCGCCCAAATATGAATGTCTTTGAGTTATAATGGCTTATATCTAAAACCCTCTCTCTCTTTCTCTCTCTCTCTCTCTCTCTCTCTCTCTCTGGCATCTTTATGGGTTTCAAAATATCAATCAACTTTATCTTTAATTATTCTCCTTCTATGCAGTCCTTTTTTGGGGGGGGGTCTTTTGTACTGAATAGTGGGTTGGATGCAATATCTGCCTTCTGTGAGAGGAAGGGACCTTCAAGGAGAGGACGGGTCCACTTGCAGAAGCTTCCTCTGTCTTTTGGGAGGGCACCTCCCCCTCCCCCACACATCACAGCTCACCCCTTTCAACAGGGTCTTCTGACTCTCTGTGTAGCATTTTCAGGGGGCTGGAAGTGATGCCATGGGAAGGAAGGGGTGGCAGGGAAGTCCATTTCCATAATCACAAATGATCTGGTGTAAATTTGGATCCAATCTTTTGTATTTTCTTCTCAGCAACTCAAGATTCTCCTTTGTATATACTTTGAGGCAATGCGTGGCTTTACTAAATCACACAAAGTTGTATGTTCTATCCATTTCCACTATATTATGTTAGTCCTTCCTTCCTTCACCACACCCTTTCCTATCCAAAGTACATTTCCTATTTTAAACATTGACGTTGTGATTCTATTGATAATGATCTTATGTTTCAAATATCAGGAACTTTGTAAATGTAGCTTGTAGGACAGCAGTTGGGATACCGGCACACACATACCACTATCTCATCTTGGCAAATTATTGAGTGTCTAGGCATGCGCTATGTAAAAAGGGGCAAGATCAAGAGATTGAGTTTTTCCATACTATAATCCTGGATTACATTATTTTAATTATGATAATACTTTCCATATATTACTGCAAGACAACTTGGCATTACTAGATTGATTGATTGATTGATTTTCAAAACATCACACTTTCTGTTGCTTTTGTCTTCCTCAAGAGTGCTCCCCCAAACCCCATTCAGACATATATTTTTTTAAAACTGAAGGAAGAATTGGTTGAAGTTTGCTTGGACACAGAATTCTCCCTTCCTGAAAAAACACACAAACATTGCCCATAATAAAGTTTTTACTGACTATGAACAGAGCTTCAGAAATAAGAAGGATCCATAATAATGATGAACAGTAGTAACCCCTCTCTCTCTCTTTCAAAATTAAAAGTTCTTAAGCCACTAATAATGAAAACTGTTTTTCTCTCAGTTCCTCAGGGTTTTCAAGGTATGGAGGCATTCTTTTTAATGCTATATGTAGCTATAATGATGTATAGAGTGCCTTGCCAAAAAGCAGAGTCCGATGTAAGAACAGAAGGATGTAGGAAGTAGTTCATGAGGTCTAGAATGTTTATGTGATTTGGCCTTTACTCTCATTGCAGTGTAGTGACAAAACACTACCAGCATGTCCTGGCCTTGGTGTTTGCAATGAAGGAGGTGAATGAGAATCCCAGGATCTTACCCAATGTTACATTGGGATTCCACATCTTTGACAGCTACTTCAATGAAAAGATGACTTACCAGACCACCCTGAATCTTCTTTTTAGCCTGCAAAGGATTGTCCCCAACTACAAATGCGACACACAGAAACATCTGACAGCTGCCATTGGAGGACTTGACTCTGAAACCTCCTTCTACATGGCCACGATATTAGGCATCTATAAAATTCCACAGGTAGGTTATGCCTGTGAGGCATGTGGCTTTTTGCAGATAGAAGATGAAGAAAAAATGCTTGAGGGGAAAAAAACTGGTGTTGGGGGGGGGGTAGGTGTGATGTACCCTGCCAAGTTACAACCAAGAAACACAAGTGGAGGGAGTGGGAGACATTCAGACTTCAGTTTCCCAAGCAGCCCCTATATCACAAGCTGGAGAGTCTGGTGTGAATACTCATCATCTCATGTCATTGTCATCTCATGAATGGCACCAAGTAATGTGGTCACACCCATTCCAAATCCTAGAACAAATGCACCAAGAGAATGAAAAGAAAGAGAGGACAAATACAACATTTCCACACTACATCATCTCTGAAAGCACACATAATCTCTGCTCTGATTTCAGCAATTCATTTGCTTCTTCTTAGGTCTCGTATTACTTATTTGGTCCTATGCTGAGTGCAAAAGTCTTGTTCCCTTTCATCTACCGTGTGGTCCCCAATGAAGAATATCAATACATGGGGATTGTCCAACTACTCCTGCATTTCCAGTGGACATGGGTTGGGATCATCACATTGGATGATGTTAAAGGAGAGAATTTTGTGCAGACCTTGATGCTGATGTTCTCCCGAAGTAGAATCTGCCCAGCTTTCACTGACAGAATCCCTCCCCTGGCAGACTTCTCTGTGTTAGATAGCGTATACTTAATGACAGAGAATAAGCTCCATCTTTTCAGCAACAACAAAGCCAAAGCCCTTGTTGTGTATGCGGAAACTCATTCTGTATTGGGTTTGAAGTCATTGCTAATAGAAACAGAAAATATGGAAGAGACTCTGAGTAGAGTGTGGATCATGACAGCCCAGTGGGATTTCCCAGCAACACAGTTTCAGAGGAACTGGGATATACATGTCTTCCAGGGAACGTTGTCTTTTGCAGCTCGCTCCAAGGAGGTGCCAGGATTCCCAAATTTCCTTCTGACCTTAGATCCTCACTCAGTCAATGGAGACAATTTTATCATGCACTTTTGGGAGCAGGCTTTCGACTGTCTGTTTTCAAATGCCAATGTGGCTGGAGAGGGCCATGAAACTTGTACAGGGAAGGAAACACTGCAGAGCCTTCCTGGGCCCTTCTTCGAAATGAGCATGACTCCTCAGAGCTACAGTGTATACAATGCTGTCCATGTTGTGGTACATGCTTTACATGCCATGTGGTCATCGCACACCAAGCATAGAGTGGTGACAGCACTTCAGAATCCACAGCCATGGCAGGTACTACCTCACAACCACAGAAGCTCTGTTGGCATGAGAAGAGACATGCATAATGCCATTATGTTGACATTCTAGGACAATTGGCAACACTTACATGTAATATTGTACATGTCCAGCTCTAATGTCATGCTTGATCCTGGCAAACCATAGCTTGTAAGGCAGGAGCCAGCATTTGGAACCTAGAGTCCCTCCCTCCCATCCATCTCAAAAACAAATTCTCCCTCCCTTGTCTTGTTTGCTATGGCCATTTCTTAGGGTTTTATCTGCATCCTGAATCTCAGCAAGGGACCCCTTCTCAACCAGCCAATTCCACTTATAAAAATGTATACGCACGCAATAAACCTGATCATCAACCATAGCATAAAACTCAAACATGGTTGTTGGAGCACATGCATTTGAAGCCCGCATTATTTGTTTCTCAATGTAAGAGAAGGAAGCAGACTCCCTACTACTAGGAGCATCTACAGCTGTTTGGGGCTTTTAGAACTGCATAATGGTGCCTTCCCAAAGAGGAGGAGGGAGAACCAAAGGATCCACTCAGGGATTTGAACTGGTTTCAGGGCCCAGTTCAAAGCACCGAGTTTGCTTGTAAAGTCTGTATGGCTTGTGACAAGAATATCTCAAAGACGGCTCTCTGCATATTGAACTACACAGTCACTATTTTTGTCGGTGAGACCCTGCCC
Source organism: Heloderma suspectum (assembly GCF_057233095.1). Taxonomy (NCBI): domain Eukaryota; kingdom Metazoa; phylum Chordata; class Lepidosauria; order Squamata; family Helodermatidae; genus Heloderma; species Heloderma suspectum. The sequence continues at coordinate 84,824,956 of NC_139463.1, read as the reverse complement.
CCTCTCCTCCCACCATCTGAAATGCAGTGGTGGATTCGCAAAGCAGGGCCTTCTCACTAGACCATGGAACTCCTTCCCATTTGAGGGCTTACCTGGCTCCTTCAGAGCTGCCTTTCAGATGGCAAATCAATGCTACTGTTTCAGAGGGAAGTTGGGTAACTGATTAGCAGTTACAGCTCTTGATATGTGTCTTGTTTTATACAGTGGGGCTACCAAGGCCAGATCATGGGGTGCAGGTCCTGGGCTCTGTGATCTGGGAGGGCACCCAAACAACCTTCTGACAAGAGAGGGTCCTTTGCCAGTCCTGTGCACTCATTTGCCTTGCCCCTCCAAAGGCAGCTCAATGCTACTCAAAGTTAAGAAAGAAAAACACTTTCATTTAAAACAGCATACCATAGAGCTATAGCCCTCAGTGGTTGGATGCCACAGTGCTTTCATTCATGAGTGGGTCAGCAAGGAGGAGGACCCTCTGCCACTGCCTTTCTTGGTCAAAATGAGGACATCTTTCAAAGAGACAGGGAGAGGGAGCCGCTCTGTGCCAAGCCCACAAGGTAAACCAAAGTGGGCTGTCAGAGTGACAGGGTGGTGGTGGGGGAACGGACCTGGTTCAGGGGACCCTCTAACTGAATAATAACACTGTTTATATATTGCAGTTAAGCTGACCTGTTGATCATGGTGAGTGGAAAGCTGGGATATCATTTGAACTCATTAATAAACTCTCTTTGACTGTAGCTTCATCCTTTCTTGAGGAGAATTTCGTTTAACAACAGTGTGGGTGACCAGGTGTCTTTGGACAAGAACGGTGACTTGGAAAGTGGATTTGATATAATAAACTGGGTTACTTTCCCAAACAAATCCTTCTCAAGGGTGAAAGTTGGAAGGATGGATCCATGGGCCTTCCAAGCCAGAGAGTTCACCATCAATGAGGATATCATCACATGGCACAACACGTTTAACCAGGTTGGATCTGACTGTTGGTTCTTGGTACAAACCTCAGTGGATATGTTTTCCAGTCTCAATCCTAGATAGTTTATTTGACAGGCTTTGTATGAAGCTATTAATTCTCCAAGCATGGGTGAGTTTCCCTAGCTAAATCACCTATCCTAGAATAAAGGAAAACTGTCCCACACGGCTCTCCCTACAAATAGTTTTATATTTATAAATCCCAGTTATTACCAATGCATTGACACCTCTAGAAACTGAAACAATATTTTGGGAAATGTTCTGTCCTCTTTGTAATGACCCATTTGTTAAATTAAATTGGACCCGCTAGCCCAAATCGTTGAATTTTTGAACTAAGATTGCAATTAATGTGCACATTTTTTTTTTTAAAAAATGTCAGTCATGGGGCCCCCTGAGAAGTGCTGGGACTGCAGTGTAGGGGATATTTAACCCTTCCCTCCCTGCTCTGGCCCTGATGAAAATGCCCCCTATCTGATGTTTGCATTCAGAAGGAAGCACCCATTGGTGCCATTTAGTGATGAATAAATTAGTCTGTTTCTGGCCCATGTCGATCTTGCATTTCTGTTCCTTCTAGCGGTGTACGAATCCCCTACCTTTCTGGTCCGGGGGGGTCCGCAGGGGGGAGGCAATCCATCCCTCCCCCCCAGAATCTGTCTGGGCTGGCTCCACTCCGCGGCAGTCCTGGGCTGGGTCTGCATTGCTGGCGACACAGCCAGCCGCCATTGCCGTCCTGTGTCATATCGCTGGGCTAACTCTGGACACAAATGGCATCCACTACGCCATTTGCATCCCTGTTTTTTCCCTCGATAAGCTACGCAAGTATCTACATAAATATAATTTGCGTAGCCTATCATGTGAAAAAACAGACGCAAATAGCGTAGTGGATACCATTTGCAGATGGAAAACTGTTTGATTAACCTAAATGCAGCCGTAAATGGCTGCATTTAGGTTAACCTAACAGCTTTACAGCCGCAAATGGTGTAGTGGATGGCATTTGCGTCCGGAGGTAGGCCAGTGATATGGCACGGCAATGGCAGCTGGCTGTATCGCCAGCGATGCAGACCTGGTGGCCGGCTCCGTAGGATCGCTGTGCGGAGGAGCCGGCCACACACAGATTCTGGAGGGAGGAAGAGGTGACTGCCCCGTTCTGCCACAGACTCCAGAGGCTGGATTCTTTGGAATCCGGCCTCATTGGGGTCCGTGGCAGAATTCTCCACCATCCCTAATTCCTTCTTATTTTTTTCATTAAGTCTGATCTCTCTCTCTCTCTTTTCCTGAACTTGAACATGTTTTACATACAAAACCCTCTCCCTCTGTCTCTCTGCTGGCATTGGTTGCTATGTGGAGCATTGATTGAGAAAGCATTTATGAAGCATGGGGTAAGGATTTCCCTGCTTGTGTTTATGGTTAGATGCCACCCTCTTCAATGTGCAATGACAACTGCCATCCAAGTTCTGTTCAGAAAAAAAAGGAAGGGGAGCCTTTCTGTTGTTATGATTGTGACCCATGTCCAGAGGGGAAGATTTCTAATCAAAAAGGTAGGTGTCATATCACATTATCATATCAAAATGAACAGAGAACTTTATGGTCAAGCTTACAGATGTCACAAATGAATAAATAAAACATTGTTATAATCTCCTCTTGATCTCTAGAGGTTAAGTTAAGTTTGTGTGGGTTTAGACTAGAACGTTTTTAACATAGCTTCATAATGTTCACCATTGTATTCAAAGATGAGAACTTGAATAGGATCTGAGGCCTAGGGCACACATTTGGGCCCTTGTACATCTGTAAAAATCCCTCTTTTTGTGGGATTGGGACCTTGCTTTTCCAGGATTCCTGAAAGGGCAAGGCAGAAAACCGAGTATAAACGTATACTTGTTTGAGAGCCTGAGGTGCCATTATTTCTTCTTTGTAAAGACATGGACAACTGTATCGAGTGCCCAGAAGATCAGTATCCAAACAGCAACCAAGATGGATGCCTTCCCAAGGTTTTAAATTTCATGCCTTACCATGAAAGCTTGAGCATCGGTTTAGTTTTTATGGCCCTTTCATTTTCCATGGTCACAGCTTTGGTGCTAGGGATATTCATTAAGTACCACAACACTCCCATTGTCAAAGCCAACAATTGTGGTCTTACCTACACTCTGCTCATCTCCCTCCTGCTCGGCTTCCTCTGCTCCTTGCTATTCATTGGCTGCCCTCAGACAGTCACTTGCCTCCTACGGCAAACGGCTTTTGGCATCATCTTCTCGGTGGCTATTTCTGCTATGTTGGCCAAGACCATTATGGTGGTTCTGGCATTCATGGCCACAAAGCCAGGATCCAGGATAAGGAACTGGGTGGGGAAAAGACTGGCAGCTTTTATCGTTTTCTCCTGCTCTCTTATTCAAGCAGCTATTTGTACTGTGTGGCTCTGTACTGCTCCTCCATTCCCAGACTTGGACATGCAATCTTTGGCTGAAGAAATTGTGGTGGAATGCAATGAAGGCTCTGTCCCCCTGTTTTATTGTGTTCTGGGCTACATGGGATTTTTGGCTGTAGTCAGCTTTGTTGTGGCTTTCTTTGCGAGGAAGTTGCCTGATGCCTTTAACGAAGCCCAGTTCATCACTTTCAGCATGTTGGTATTTTGCAGTGTGTGGATCTCCTTTGTTCCAACTTACCTGAGCACCAAGGGGAAATACATGGTGGTTGTGGAGATCTTCTCCATCTTGTCCTCCAATGCTGGTTTATTGGGCTGTATCTTTTCCCCGAAATGTTATGTAATTGTCCTGAGGCCTGAGTTGAACATCAGGGAGCACCTAAGAAGGAGAAACAAGTAGGTGTCAGAAGCTGAGGGTCATACAAAGCTATGGTAATCAGCGTATGGGAGGTCTGGGGGAACTGCTTTGTAGCTGTTGCTTTGTCTCTGCTTTGTCCCAGCATCCCTACTCCAGGCCTGTTTCCTCCCCTTCTACTTTTAGCAATCAGAAACATTTTCATTTTCATCCCTTTGGGATGATTTAACCTGAACTGGATGCTTCCCAGCTCCTGTCAGCTTTCCCCCAGGGTTCAGTTTAAAAGCTTCTTTGCCACCCTTTTTATGTTTAGTGCCAGCAGTCTGGTTCCATTTTGGTTCATGTGGTGCCTGACCCTCCTGTACAGGCCCAGCTTGTGTCAAAATGTTTCCTGTGCCTAACAAATCTGAACCCCTCCTCCCTGCACCACCATCTCATCCACGCGTTGAGACTCCTCAGCTTCACCTGTCTAACTGGCCCTGCACGTTGAATGGGTAGCATTTCAGAGAAAGCCACCTTGGTGGTCCTGCATTTCAACCTCCTACCTAGTGGCCTAAATTTGGCTTCCAGGACCTCACGACTACATTTTCCCACATAGTTGGTACCAACATGGACCATGACCACTGACTCCACCCCAGCACTATCTACTAGGCTATCTAGATGGTACATGAAATCCACAACCTTCACACCAGGCAGGCAATTTACCATGTGGTCTTCATGCCCACCACAAACCCAGCTGTTGATGTTCTAATGATTGAATCTCCTGCTACCACAAGCCCCCCTCCCCCTTGAGGCACATCCTCAGTGTGAGAGGATATTTGTTCATCTTCCAAGGAATGGTTCTCTTCTAAGGGATCATTTTCCTCTTCCTCAGAATGATGCCCTGCTCCAAGACAGCAGAGGAGCTGTCACTAGGGATGTACGAAATTGCCCTTACCTGTCTCCACCAGGTTCCACTGGGGGGGGGAGGTGCTCCGTCCCTCCCTCCGGAATCCTCGCCAGCTGGCTCCGCTTCGTGGGGATTCAGCAGAGCCACTGGCTGGCTCCGCCAGCAGCCGGACATCTGGCCGCTGGCTAGCAGGGACGCAAATGGCAGCGGCCATAGCCACCGCCATTTGCGTCCCTGTAGTCAGCCGTGATAGGCTACGTAAATCTTTACGTAGCCTATCACGTCTGACTTTTTTTAAAAAAACAACAATGTGTGTACGCAAATGGCCGCGGCTATGGCCGCTGCCATTTCCGTTCCTTATTTTGGCCTGTCTTAGTCTACGTAAATATTTACGTAGACTAAGACGGCAAAAATAAGGGGGAACACAAATTCCAAACCGCTGCTGGAGCCACAACTGGAGCTGCTGCCATCCGGAAGATCCGTCCCAGGTAAGTCTCGTCCCAGGGGGGATCCTTCGGGGGGCGGGGGGGTGGCAGGCCGTTCCGACATGGAGTTTGGGGGGCCGAATGCACTGGCATTCGGCCTTACCGGGATCCGTGGCGGAATTCTCTAGCTGTCACCCTGGGAGTGGGACACAGCTAATAGGTCCCTGAAGGTCTCCTCCATCAATCTCTCTGCTTCTCTAAGCTTCTCCACGTCAGCAACCTTGTCCTCAAGGGAACACACTTGTTCCCCGAGAGCCAAGAGCTCATTACACCAAGCACACACCCACAACTAGGGATGTAGGAATTACTTACCTGCCGTTCTGGCCGGCAGGGGGTCCATGGGAGGGTGAGGCAATCCATCCCTCCCCCTGGAATCCTTGCTGGTTGGCTCCGCTCCGCGGCGATTCTGTATCGCTGGCTGGACTGATTTACTGTGGACACAAACAGCGTCTGTAGTAGCTGACGCCATTTGCGTACCTGCTCTTTGATGTGATAGGCTACGTAAATCTTTATGTAGTCTATTGCATGAAGGAACAGGGACGCAAATATGCCATTTGTGTCCCTATTTTTTCACGCAATAGGCTATGTAAAGATTTATGTAGCCTATCACGTCAAAAAGCAGGGACGCAAATGCCATAGCAGATGCCATTTGTGTCCACAGCCTGTTCGTCATAGCCATACATGTGGCACTCAGTGCAAAACAGTGGATAGCCCCTGCCCCCCTGCTGGCATTCTACTTTCATAACTGGTTTGTATTTGGTTGTGTGTTCCCTAAAAAACTTAGTTGTTACTAGCAGAAGGTGGGAAATTATTTATAGTTATTTATTTACAGTTACTTACTGTGTGGACTAAGTAGGGAGGGAAGAGTTCACTGCCCTGGCTTCCTCACCCTGTTGCTAAACTCGCACAGTTGCTTAGCTCGCTTATTTGCTGATGTGTCCTCCCTGGGGCTGAGACGCTTCATCCTTGGGGCTCCTCATGCTCAGAGAACTGCAGTGAATCTGATTGGAGGGCCTCATTTGAAAAGTAGGGGAGACTGTGTATGAACTCCTGATTAGTACTGGCATTCAGTGGTTGGAAATGTAGGTCATTTGGCCCCCCTGGGAATGGTAATTCCTGTTTAGGAAGGAGGATTATTAACAGTAGTGAATGGGAGACCTATTGAGGGGAGATCCTTTATTCAATGGGTCATTGGAGGGGACACAGACAGAGGCTGGGTGATTTGGGAAGGCTGTGGCTTGCAAGGTCTGGATACTTTTACAGTGTGCTTTTTAAAACTTAAATGATATGCTGAACCCTTAACTCACTTTAGTTAGTGATCAGCTCTTGAAGACCTAAAGCCTGAGCCTAAACTGAGCCCAATCTGAAGCTAGGCTGCACTTTTTCCTGCTTTAAGCAGACTCTTATTCCCGCTTTCTAAGCTTGGGGTTAGTTTAAAATATGCAGCTGAGGTTCTTTTCAACTACTCAGTGGTCTTTATCAATGCAAGGCTGCAAGGCCTGTAAGTCCTTGCTGGATTCCCCCCTGATATTTAGCTCTCTCCTGTAAGTTTGTAAGCTGTGCCTTTGTTTTGGCTTCAGCTGCTATTCATCAATTTTAAATTGTTACCTGAAGTACTTCAATAGATAATTAAGTAATTTCACTTATTAAGCTGACACCTATCCAATGCAAGGTGGCCGGAGCATGAATGGCATCCTCTCCTGCATGCTCCAGCTGCACTGCCTTTTGGGCTAGAAGCGTGATTTTGGCCATCTAGTTGAGGTGCGTCGAACCAGGAGGTGGGGGGAGGCTCTGTGGTGCAAAGGAAGACTCATAAATCCGTCACACTCCATTTTGAGAATAGAGACTGGTGAGAACCACACCGCCTATGAGGTGGCAGGGGAGGGGGCAGGGAGCACAGTTCCCAGTAACTGAAAAATCCTATGGCCCTGTAGACACTGTCTAGTGGCCATAGCATTGCTCTCTAAAATATGCTATATATAACTTGGGTTGCACATAAAATTAATCATGTTTGATACATTAAATTTTAAAGGAATAGTTTATTCAGACAATAATTACACATTTATTAACTAAGCTCACTTCTTAAAGTTTTCAAATATAATTATATTTGAATGAGCAAACCAAGTTACACATAACTTTAGGAACATAAAGGCGGTTTTATATTCCAAGCGCAGCTTTCCTCAACCTGGTGTGCTAAAGAGGTTTTGCACTACAGTGCCCAGCATTCCTGACTACTGGCCATTCTGCCTGCGGCAGACAGGAGCTGATGTCCCAAATATCTGGAGGGCACCAGGTTGGGGAAGGCTTTGCTAATGCAACAAAGTGACTTGAGATCGCTAAAGGATGCTAAAAAGTAGAAGCATTGCTTCTTTTTCATTTTCATTTCCCCCCAAATTTCCATTTTTCCCAAAACACCAAGGGGGGGATTGCCCCCCCCCACATCAAAATTTCTGGAAATTTACATCCCTGGGCATGGATCATTCTGGCCAGGCTATCTCTGTGCAGAAGAAAGGCAATGCACGCCATAGATACCACTGGGGCTGCCAGTGGCAATGCTGGATCAATCAGTAACCTCAAGCAGGAAACCTGATCCTTTAGAGCAGGAGTAGGTTACCTGGTGCCCTCATTTTGGACTACAACCCTCTTAAGCCCCAGCCAGCAGAGCCATTACACAGGGATTGCGGGAGTTCTGGTCCAAAATATCTGGAGAGCACCAGGTTGCCCACTCTTGTTCGGAGGGAATGAAATCCCATCCTGAAAAGGCTAGGGATGTATGAAAGTGACTTACCTTTCGTGGATTATGTTGATGGTGGGGGGGAGGCATTCCGTCCCTCCCCCCGGAATCCTCGACGGGGGGGGGAGGCGATCTGTTCCTCCCCCTCAGAATCCTCGATGGCCGGCTGTGCTCCTTGGCAGCTCCGTGGAGCAGCTGGCCAGGCCCAGCCCAGCCCAGAGCCGTCCGCAGCCGGATTACCGGTCGCGGAGGGCTGTGAGGAAAAAAAAACCCGCATACGCAAATGGTGGCGGCTACGGCCACCGCCATTTGCGTTCCTTATTTTTCGCTGTCTGAATCCATGTAAGAGTATTTACGTAGAGTATGACGGTGAAAATAAAGGGGAACGCAAATAGCGTAGCGGGCGCTATTTGCATTCCTTTTTGATTCACCGTTTTAGCCTACATAAATCTTTATGTAGGCTAAAACGGCGAATCAAAAATGGACACAAATAGCCCATTTGCAAATAGCCCATTTGCGAATAGCCCAAATTTGCAAATAGCCCAAATGGCTAGCAGGGACGCAAATGGCGGTGGCCGTAGCCGCCACCGTTTGCATCCCTGCAGTCAGCCATGATAGGCTACGTAAATGTTTACGTAGCCTATCACGGCTGATTTAAAAGAAAAAAACCCGCGCGTATGCAAATGGCGGCTCCCATGGGCACCGCCATATGCGTTCCTTATTTTGGCACGTCTTAGTCTACGTAAATGTTTACGTAGACTAAGATGTGCCAAAATAAGGAACGCAAATGGTGGCGCCCATGGGCGCCACCATTTGCGTACGCGTGTCTCAGCCGTGATAGGCTACGTACACATTTACGTAGCCTATCACGGTGTTTTTTAAAAATCTAGCCGTGATAGGCTACGTAAATCTTTACGTAGCCTTTCACGGTTTTTTTTTTTTTTAACTGGAAATGGCGGCGGTGGCAGCCGGTCAGAAGACCGGCTGCCGCCGCTGCCACCACCGAACCACCGCTGGAGCTGCTGCCGGAGCCGCCGCCGCCAGGAAGATCCGCCCAAGGTAAGTCTTGTCCCGGGGGGGCGGGGGGGCAGACCGTTCCGCCACCGATTTCGGGGGGCTGAATGCGCTTGGATTCGGCCTCCCCGAGATCCGTGGTGGAATTCTCTGACATCCCTAGATATGATAGCACTCTTCAAGTACTTGAAAGGTTGTCACAGAGAGGAAGGCCAGGATCTCTTCTTGATCATCCCAGAGTGCAGGACACGGAATAATGGGCTCAAGTTACAGGAAGCCAGATTCCGGCTGAACATCAGGAAAAACTTCCTGACTGTAAGAGCAATACGACAATGGAACCAATTACCTGGGCTCTGGGTGGTGGGCTCTCCCACACTGGAGGCGTTCAAGACGAGGCTGGACAGCCATCTGTCAGGGATGCTCTGACTTGGATTCCTGCATTGAGCAGGGGGTTGGACTTGATGGCCTTGTGGGCCCCTTATTCTATGATTCTCTAGGGATGGGAGTATCAGGGAGGCTCAAGCGTGTCCAGGTTGCCCAAGTTCCACCTTGAAGCTTGGTCCACCTTGTCCCCATTCCCAATTATGAACTCCCCACCTCGCCCCCATTCAAAGAGGAAAAGGATGCATTTAGGTGCACAATTTTTTTAAATGCCAAGTGCACACCCAATGTGGGCTTTCCCCCATTGTCCAAAGTGGGAAAATGTGCTCTTTAAAAGTCCGTATTTTTCTAAAGTACATATTTTGTGAATGAGCATCATTCAGGAATGTGCGGATGTTGCCTGCTATATGTGCCCGCATTCTCATTTGGGGGTGCAAACAGTGCAAGTTCTGGTCTGAAAGAAGCAGAAACAAAATCCTCATACATCCCTGTGCTTCTCTGGACTGAGCTGCAGTTTATTGATCCCCATTCAGCCCATTGGTGCTTCCAAACAGCGATTCAGCACAACTGTGTCACCTGAGTCTGCTGCAAGGAGAAATAAGATTGGGTGTCTTCAGCATTCAGTGATTCCATGTAGATGTTAAACAGCAGGGGAGACAATATGGTGCCCTGTGGATCCTCATAAAATAAATGCCATGATGGAGCTGAGCACTAATCTCACCTCTGCCTTTTGGAATTGGCCATCCAAGTAGGAGTGTACTTCAATAACGTGTCTCCCATCCAGACAGCCTATCCAGAAGCATGCAGTTGTCAATGGTATAGAAAGATGGGCAGAGGTGCAGGAGAATTAGCAGAGTCCCACTCCCCCTGCCCTTCTCTCAGCATCGGTCATCCATCAGTGACAGATGCCACTCTGGGAAAGCATGGGCATCAAAGTCTGCACAAAATTTTCTCCTTTGTCATCATCTAATGTGATGATCCCAGTCCAAGTCCACTGGAAATGTTTAAGTAGTTGGACAATCCCAAAGTACTGACACTCTTCATTGGGAACCACTCGGGACATGAAAGGAAACTGTGTTTTAGCACTCAGCATAGGACCAAATAAATAATAAGAGACCTAAGCAAAAAAGAAATGGTCAGGTAGGTAAAAAGATTGGTTCCATGGTGGACAAATAAGGAAAGATGTGTTCCTAGTGCTCCTACTAGGTTGATAGTAGTAGGATGGGATCTGGGAATGGAGCACCCATGGGGGTTAAGGCCCGGAAGACGTAGACCTAATTTCATGACAAGGCAATGACAATTGGGTTTGCCTAACCCGGCACATGGTGGACCCAGAACCAGATGTTGTAACACCGACTCTGGAGCGCGAACACACTGACACACGACATGACCCTCCGATTTCAGGAGGATGGAGAATGAACAACGTGGTTGTGTTGTCATACCGGGGGGTGGTGTTACTGACTTGGCTATAAGGTCATCCAAAATGTGTTTGGCAGCGGCAGCCTCCACTCTACAGGCCACTCCCCACAGCACGATCGGATCTGCCCAAAGAGTCTGAAACCCCCTGGGGTAGCAGCGGAACCATATTAATCCGCAGTCTGGTTTTGAGGAGAGGCTCACACCTCCAGAAAGAGGTGCCATTAAAGCCCTACTAAGTTGAAGCCGTGCCCATGGATACATGCGCACAGCAGAAGTGATCCTGGTTCGATGGTGCGGCAGCCGCAGTCCCTGCACTGCCCAAACTGAGCCGGCACGAGAAGGCACGGTCAGGGGCCGCTACCCGAACTGTGAAAAGAAGATGCCCTACAATATCTTGCATGGCCCCCCAAAGGAAAATCCTAGGAAGATGTATAACTGCTTGGAGCTGTGCCTAAAGGACCTGAAAGTTGTCCTGAGGGAGGCAAGAATGACACCTAAGGGTATCGGATTGGCTTCACCGAATGTTGATGTGGGAGACAGGCCCTCAGTCTTTTGTGAGCTAAGGAACACTGAGGTAACAGGAAAGGGGAGCAATACTTGCGTTAGGTCAGAACATTGACCACCATCTTAGGACTCCATGCAGCACATGCCCATCAGGGACCCGTGGCCGGGATCCCAGACCAAGACAGCTGCCTCATCGAAGAGGTGTATCGCACTAAGCACAGATGATCAGGGATCTTGTGATTAACAGACTGGCCCTCAGGGAAGAGAGGTTACGAATCTGGATAAACTCCCTAGAGGATTTCCTGGGCACCCTTTCTAGAAGGGAGATCCCTAGAGTAGATAACGGGGTGTGGAAAAAAGGGAGGAGGCTAAAACTCTTCTGCCAGCACTGCCTTGTTAACCTCTCAAGAACATGTCGACACCTGGCGATGAGAAATGTTGCTTACGAGGTAAGGATGGCCTATGTTGACCTAGAGAAGGGGGGAGGGGTCCTAGAACCTAGCATAAAACAGAGTTTCAAGTTAAGATGCATTCCCCAGTTGGGGTATCATCTTAAAGCCGGAGTAGCGGCGTAACCTAACCGGGCATGGGCCAACCAGAGCTTCCTAGCGCCTCGGCCTTTTCAAGGGGGACCCTAGCATCCACAGGCATTGGGCAAGAGGTGCACGAGTGCTGACTGCTATAAGGGAGAACTCATGATGGAAACGGCACGTGTCCTGGGAGCATGTGCCCTTGAGGCTGTATTCCCAGCACAGACAGTGGTGCTGAAGCAGCGGACCCGCCATAGGCCGAGGGCCAGTGCGGGAGACAGCCTAGTGAACGTGGCCACTGCCAGATCTGTCGCTGAACCCGGCCGGGAAGGAGTCAAAATTGGAGCGAAAGGTCCTGGTCCAACAGGTCCCTGCGCAGAGAAGGGCACTGGCGGCCCTTCTGCGCAAGGCCTCGACATAAGCCACTCGCACACCTCCTCAGGTGATAGACATTATGAGAAGGAGAAGCCTTGGTGGTATTACAACTCGCCATATTAGCGTAGGGATCTGATATGCCACTTATGTCGATGCCCGAGTGGGCAGGGGCAGGCGAGGGATCCTAAATTAATCGAGCAAAACCTTGTAAGATGCTGCGTTAAGCAGCTGGTGCTACTGTGAGGTGTGACTGATGGAGCTGCAGGCAGCCTGGGCGTCGTATAGGGAGATGACATTGAGAGGGACAGCCGCCCCAGGGAGGTAAGCTAAGGCGGCAACCTCACGGCCCTGAAGGTCACCCGTCTGGACAAGTGGGGCGAGGTGCAGTCATCTCACCCATATCCAGAGCAACCGTGTCCGAGTCCCCAGGAGCAAGGGAGACGATGCCGCTTGCAGCGCTCCTGACGGAGATGCCCCATGAGGGCGGACCGCCTCCAGCTGTGGTGTGTCACCTGGGCGAAAGCCACAAGGAAGATGATGTTGCTTGGACCACTGCTGACGGAGATGCCGCAGGAAGGTGGACTGCCTGCAGTGGTGGAGTGCTGCCATGGTGAACCTGCGAAGGCGAGGTGGAGGCCTCAATGGCGTCCAGGTGTACTGAACCCAAGACGAGCTGAAATAGAAAGAAGTAGCGAGCGTTGGGTGTGCTGTTGCGTTCGCTTAGGCTGGACCACTGGGGGTTTCTTAGGCCTGGCCGGGGGAAGGGGAAGGGATCCCCGAAGAATGCTCAGCAGCTTCCAAATGAGCAAGAATTGATGCCAGAACCTGTTTCATCATCAGACTCGGAATCGGGCCATGGCAGCGATCTGCTGGGAAGGGGAGGCGGGGCCCTACCCCTCCCATTCTTTCAACCTTGGCCCTTCTTGGGTGACATGATGTAGAAAGTGAGGTAAGCTTGGCACGACATTGGCAAGAAGAAGGAAGGGCCTGGGTCCTTGGACCCAGTCCAACACTCCAACCACCACCCCTAGAAGTAAATGCGGCAGGGGTCAGAGCACACAGCAGGAGGTTCCAGTGGGCTACTCACTGGGCACCCCGGGCAACAGGCAGCAGCGCCGCCGCTACCGCTAGACAGGAGGGGCTTATAGGGCAGGGGTGGAGAATCTGCGGCCCCCCACTGGCGCTGCCAAGGGTTCAGATAGGGGTTTTCTAGCCCTACCTGGAGATTCCAGGGGCTGGACCTGGGACCTTCTGCATGCCCAGCAAGGGCTCTAGCCCTGAACTATGCCCCTGGAAAGGAGACTAGAACCTGGGTCTCCCAAGTCCCAGTCCAACACTCTAGCAATTACAACACAGTGGCTTTTGAAGGGGGCGCAGTTGCCGCCCGCTGCAAGCCCGGCACCCAAGAGGCGCAGCAAGGCCCGCAGCCATGGGGGCCGCTCCTAAGCATGGGCGCCCCCAGCCAAGAGTGCCCGCTACCCGGGAGTCACGGTGGGCGCACAACTGGGAGCCGTGGCTGTGGTTGTTTTGATTTGTTTATTTGTGTGTGTGTGTGTGTGTGGGGGGGTTCCTTCCCCTTCTGGGGAGGGTGCACGAGTGCTGGAGAGTCAAGAAACAGGGCAGGCACGCCACCGCCGAAGCGCCGGCACCCCCGAGGCCGGTAAGTGTCGGCAGCCACCGGTGCCGTGCCGGAGTGCGCACCCACACAAACGCCGCCACCTGCCCCGGCCCAGCCAGCCAAGGCCAGGAGGGGTGGCGCACGAAGACACGTGCCCCACCGCGAGCACCGGAGATGCCGGGGCCGCAGCAAGGGGGGGCGGGCGCCCGGCCACCACGAGCGCCAGCACCCCCGTGAGTGCCGGCGCCCCCACAGGGCAGCAGGGCAACCAATGCCGCACCCGGGCGCGCGCCAGCACAGTTGCCGGTGCTCCCACCAGGGCGGCAAGTGCCGGCTGAGGAGAGAAGGAGGGAGGAGCGGGCGCTCGGTCTCCACGAGCACTGCCGCCCCCAGCAGGGAGCGAACAACAAGCGCCACAGACAGGCACGCGCCGGCACAGCCACCGGCACTTCTGCCGGGGTGGCCAGAGCACGTGCGCCCGCCGCCGTGAGCGCCGGGAAGCCGGAGCCGCGGCAGGCGCGCCGAGCCCTCGGGGAGCAAGGAGGAGGGGGCGGGGGCATTGCCGCCGCAAGCGCTGAGGCCCCCGCGAGACGGAGGGGGTGAGCGTGCTGCTGCCGCAAGCGCCAGGGCCCTCAGGGGGCACCGAGTGCCAGAGGCGACCGGCGCCGCGCCCCAGTGTGCGCCGCCCCAATGCTGGCGCTCCCACTGGCAGGGCAGGCGCGGCAACAAGGGAGGCGCACCGGAGCGCGTGCACCCCGCCGCGAGCGCCGGCAACCCCGGAGTCGCGGCAAGGGACGGCGTAAAAGCGAAGCTTTGGGTGCGCTGATAGCACGTGGAGTTCAGGTGGCTGGAACGACACGAAGCCGGTCTCCAGCAGGCAGGTGTCCTTCGTTGTTTCTCGGCGGAGCTGTAGTTCTCTCTAGCTGCGTCGAGCCAGAGAGCTGAGATTGGGAGGGGAGCTGAGTTTAAGGCAGCTCAGCCTGCCCCTCCCTGCATGGTGGTGCCACTGGGGTGCACCAATCAGAGGCCCCTACGTCTTGTCACCCCACCCGCCCGCAATGCCCCCCCCCTTTCGGACAGACAAGCTGGCGCTGGGGTGAGGGCATTTCTGGGCCAGCGGTTAGCGCAGATGCTCTCTGTGTGACAGATAAGCTGGCTTTTTGATGGTGCCAGAAAGTTAACTGTAAGCAGTTATTGTTTTAAAAGAGGTTTATTGAAAAAAGGTTTTTTCTCCACAATGAGATAAGGCCTCTCCATTGTCATCACTTTCCCACCTTCTCCTTCTTTCCTCCATGAGTCACACATGATCACACCAGTCCGGACAATACAGGGAAGAAGAGCAGATAGAGTTATGAAAGCCATGTGCCTCACAGGCATAACCTACCTGTGGAATTTTATAGATGCCTAAGATGGTGGCCATGTAGAATGAGGTTTCAGAGTTAAGTCCTCCAGTGACAGCTACCAGATGCTTCTGTGTGTCACATTTGTAGTTGGGGACAATCCTTTTCAGGCAAAAAGGAAGGTTCAGGGTGGCCTGATAAGTCATCTTTACATTGAAGTAGCTGTCATAGATATGGAATCCCAGTGTAACCTTGGGTCAGATCCTGGGATTCTCATTGATCTCCTTCACTGCAAACACGAAAGCCCGGGCATGCTTGTAGTTCTTCATCACTACACTGAAATGACAGTGTGGTTAAAATAAAAGTATGGTTTAGAATACGAGTGTGGTTCAGAATACTTTAAACCTCTCAAACTACTAGTCATGTCCTCACTGTTCTGACAGAAGCTGCTGCTTTGGGACATGGTATTCTGTGCATTTTAACAACTACATATATCTAGGATCAGTGCATAGATAGCTTCCAAACCATATGGAAATAAGCAGCAAAAATAGATGGGATGGTTTTAATACTTTGAAGACTGTAAGCTGCTTTGGCTCTATGATGAAGGAAGCATACCAGCTATTTACTTATGAAACAGAGAGAGGTACTGGTTGCCACTGGTCATAAGCTTTCTATGGCACTCATATTTCTGGAATGCTCCCTACAATAAATAGAAATATTGTTATGTATCTCATCACAACACAAGACCCCAATTGCATACAAACTGCTTTCATCTCAGACATGTATACAAGGACACATAATACATAAAACATCTTATGTGTGGAAAACACATAACAGCATACTCAACAAAGCCCCCAGCTGAGCAATATTGGTACACTTTATCAAGTTCATACGAAGTTGTGTTGTGGTGGGTAGGATACATACCTAGAAGACCCACTTTTTGTTTAGTTTGACATATTATTAGGGACAGAGCTTATCTGGGAAAAGGTTGTCTAGAAGCAGCAAAATAACAAGGGGAGCTTTAAAAAAGTTGTCTTGCTGCAATATAATTCGCTGCATTGTTATTTTGTTTGCGATTTCTACCCAACAAAACCCTGGCTGCTGCACAGGAAAATAAGGAACCAGAATGCCAGTTCGGGATCAGGGTTCTGTTTTCAAACTCCGGATTTCATAATTAAAATAATTAAAATATTTATTATAGCATGATCAATCCCTTATCTTGGCCCATTATCTTAACAGAATACATGGTAATCATAATACAATGAGTAGTGTTCATATTATAATGATAATAATATAACGCTAGAATAGATGGCTGAATTGCTCATCATTTGCCATAATATAAACTAGATCAGAGATAGCTAGATTTTCCTTCCACAACCTTTTAGCCCCACAACAACACTGTGAATTAGGTTAGGCTTTAGCAACTCTTTACCAGAAAGTCACAGCATAAATATTTTAAACCGGAAACATACTTTAGCTAATGGAACAGAGGGTAAAAGAAAAATAATGGAAGTGGGGAAGTGAACATGCAATATCTTTATGTGGTTTGATAAAGCCACGTATTTTTAGAGTATATGGGAAAGAGAAACTACAGTGATGGAGAACCACATTGCATCTGGACACAAAGACAGGAATGACAGGAGTACATAACAGGATAGAGTAAAAAAGAGGAGGACAAAATAAGGTGAAAGTTGCGAAAGCTACAGAGAAACGTGGTATAATGGAAGTTTGGTGGACTGTATATCTGACAAGCTATGTCAAAGGCTACTAGTCCTGATGCCTATATGCTACCTCCAGTATCAGAGGCAGTTTGCCTATGTACACCAGTTGCTGGGGAAGATGAGCAGGAGGATGCTATTGCACTCACGTCCTACTTGTGGGTTTCCCACAGGCAGCTGGGTGGCCACTGTGCGAACAGAATCCTGGACTAGATGAACATTGGTCTGAACTAAGACGACATTTCGGAACTCATCTGCTCTTAGGAATTATAATAACCTGCTCGTGGACATGTCATGGAAACAAGAAGCTCCTTACATAGGCTCTTTAATAAACATTGCACTGGATGTTCATCGAAGGACATACGGTTAAAAAAGGAGAAGAACAGAGAAGGGACACCACCAATTATGAGGTTTCCTAGCTGACAGCATTCATGTGGGATCTGGAGGGGTCACTCATGCTGTATGTAATGGGGTGTGCCTTGCACTGAGTTTGGGGCAGACACACCAACCACAACATTAATAGCCATAGCAAGGAAAATAGCACTGTGACCACCAGAGTGAATCCTAAAGCAAAATCCTCTGAAATTCTCTAATCTCAGCCTGTTTACACTAATGTCTCTTGTCTCCCCTAGTCAACACTGATAGTCTCTGCCAGAAGCTCTGCCTGTCCACAATCTCCCACCCTAACCTCTGAAAGGCACAGGAGTGTGCATGTGTTTGTATCCAACCCACAGTCCTCCTGTTGTGGAGCCTTTCTGCCTTTACAGTGGTGACCACATGGCTTCTGAGAGGGAAAGCTTTTAATTTTCAAGGTTCCATAGAACTCAATGAAACACCGCCACAGAATGGCTGTTTTAATAGTGCAACATCCCGACTTAAATAGATAGCTCACTATTTCTGCATCTTTTTGAGATGGAGTAACCAGGACATACCTCTGGATGTGCCCTTGCGGTTCATGCCATCATCTAAAGGACCCATAAATGTCTGTGAGTGAGCAATCTTAATAGCAGGATAACAGGTCCGTGTGAAGAAGCCCCAAGACAGAAGCAATAACATACTACAAAACTCCCCAAACTCCTTCTCCCCACTGTAAAACGCAAGAAAGGCCAGATGGTAAGGGGAGTCCTGAAGGTTGAAGGGTGAACAAAAACTCTTTGGTCGGGTAACCCGTTTAACAACCGGACCTATGTCGTCCGTACAGATGGAGGTGTCACTGAGGCTTGAGCTCATCAACATTCTTGGGAGTTCCACCTCAAAGCTCCATCCACTTCATTCCTATTCCCATTTGTGAGCTCCCAGCCTGTTCAAACAGGGAAAGTATGCATTTGGGTGGACATTCTTTTAAGTGCACAGTGCGCACCCAGTGTGGACTTTCCCCCCTTGACCAAAGGGGGAAAAGGTGCTTTTGGAACGTTCACATTTTCCCGAAGTACACATTTTGTGAACAGGCATCACGCATTCAGGAATGTGCAAACGTTGCATGCAAAGCGTGCTCACGTTCACACATAGGGGTGTGAACGGTGCAAGTTCTGGTCTGAAATGAGCAAAAAGAAGCTTCTCGTCAGGGATGGATGGAGTCGCCTCTGCCCAGGTCGGCTGGGGTTCGACGCAGCCCGGACCCACTCATCAAGCCCTCTGCTAGCCCTGCCCTGCCTGCTGAGCCACATGAGCCCCCTCCCTTTGCATGAGTCCCCATTATATGTACAAATGGTGGCTCGCGATTGTCCGTGGAATAGATCTTGTGCACAATGCATAGCCTGAATCCCCGCACCTGCCCAAGGGCTTTGTGTGCACAAGGGCTTGACAGATAGCTGGAGTCTTCATCTAGGTCACAGCACCGCCTACTGTTGGGGCATAGAAATCACACGCTTCAATCGATTCACATCTGGCCAGCTCTCTCATGAGGCAGGGTGAATTCCCCACCTCAGGCAGCAGTGTGGGAGGAGCAACGACTTCCCTGCCGACTCGCTGGGAGTCCCCCCCCACCGCCTCAATCTAGCAAGGCCGCACATTTGCCACAGTGGGAGAGCAGAGCTGTCCGGGCCGTCTGGAGTTGCTGCCCATCTGGTAGCATGTGAGGACCTGAGGCTTTTTTGACCATCTCACGATCCTACTTCGAGTCACCAGGTCAGGTGCTCTGGTCAGTGTCTCTGCTCACACTGCCATGTTTAGGCTCTTGCCCGCCACAACCCCCTGTTGGTACAACAGGACTGGAAATAGGGACTGGGTTGGGATGAGGAAAGGATATCAGGGATGATTAAAATAATTCAATGCTATAACTCTTGCTTTTAGCTCTATACTCCAAAACCTCTCTCACGCTATCTGACACACTCTCCGTCCCACAGACTATCTCCCTAGATGTTCTCACTCTTAACCCCAACACTCTAGCTGTACCCAATCTACCTTCCTCCCAGACTGATCTGACTCCCTAGAAGCAAACACCCCACCTTGTCTCTGCACAAGCTCTCCTCCAATCACACTGCATTCCATCCTCACTCAGCCACTCACTTGCCACACTGTCATCCTTGCCCACACTCTGCCAAACCCCGCCTCACACTCACCTGTCAGTCATTCCAGATACATGCCAGCCACCCAACAGAAATGCAAACCTTTGCGATTTACATATTGTGCAGTGTGGGAGGAGCAACGACTTCCCCGCTGACTCGCTGGGAGTCCCCCCCCCCCGCTGCCTCAATCTAGCAAGGCTGCACATTTGCCGCAGAGGGACAGCGGAGCTGTCCGGGCCGTCTGGAGTTGCTGCCCATCTGGCAGCGCTCTAGGAGCTGATCCTTAGAGCGATCCCAAGGGCAGGCGGTGGGAGAGGCAACAGCAATGGGGTGAAGCTGGGGCAGGGATGGTGGGGGGCGATGCTGCAGTGGCAGTGATGGGCATGGTGGTGGCAACAATGACAACCAAGGCAGCGATGCTGCGGTGGTGCACATCTTCCCTCCTGCTTCAGGCAGCATGACCCTTGCATCAGCACTGGCAAGGATGCAGTGGTGATGTAGCATGACTGCTAAAGCAGAGTCTGTGATTCCCTGGGCAGTTCTGCTTGCGTCCGAGGAAATGCATGCAGCGTTCTGTTTCAGACCTTGGAATCCAACATGGCAAGGTGTGATCTGAGGGGGGGGGCAGTGCACCGGAGACAAGTGGAGCCAGGCCAGAGTGCACGGCCCCAATCCTCTACCCACTTTAAGCCCTCACACATTCACCTGATTGCCTGATCAGGGGCTACCGTGACAGATTTAGAGTGGAGGACGGATTCTTGTGGTATAGGCCAGAGTTATGCTTAAAGGGTAAGCCGCAGAGATCGTCAAATGCTAATGCGGAGCGATGATATAGCCCATGAATAACAAGGCTGAATATAAGAGCTCCACCATGGAAGCCCTTTGAGAACATCCACAGTGCCAGAAGAAGTTTCTGAATATATATTACTAGCAGCCCAGTGCAGAACGCAGTTGACAACGGTAACCATATGTAACACTGCAGAGGGGAGACTTTATCAGCATAGCGGTTTCTATCTGATAGATGCCCACTTCCACTATAGCTTCATCCAAAGGCTCTTCTGGAGATAGTTTTTTGCTCAGTGCCCTATTAACCCAGATGCTACTCTAGTCTCAGATGGGTGAGGACACCTGATAAACATGGTTCCTTCTGTTATTTTGCTGTGTATGAGAATAATACTCCGGGGAGGTTATTGTGGACCTTGTCATCACCTCAAATTATGATAATTTAACCTTATGTTTGGCCAAAGACTGGGGGGATTCAACTTAAGCTTCAACTAAAGTGAAGTGACATATAAGACATGTCTGTGTGCCTTTCAGGGCTCCGGGTGACCAAGTGTGGGGATGCACATCTGCATGCAGTTCAGGTTTTCCCAGCCAGAGAGCACCTCCATTGACCAGAAGAGTCAGGAACTGAGAAAATCAGGATGTTGTAACTAGGCTACATTGTATGATAATTAGTTAGACGAAACTCAGAGAATGAAACTGTGTGAGGAGAAAAGGATCCACTCCTTTATTGCAATGCTTTTCTTCTCGCTGCGGCTATCAGTTTTGTGGCTGGTGCTTCTGCTGCACACTGAGTGCAAGGAACACCCCATGATTTGTAGCATGAGCGATCCTCTTCGGATCCCGCATGAGTATTACCAGCCAGGTGATCTCATCATTGGTTCTATCTCTTCCCAGTTCTTCTCCTTCTTTGACACTATGTCATTTGATCAACATCCCCATGCAATGTTCATTGAAGA
The DNA here is from genome assembly GCF_057233095.1 of Heloderma suspectum. Lineage (NCBI taxonomy): Eukaryota > Metazoa > Chordata > Lepidosauria > Squamata > Helodermatidae > Heloderma > Heloderma suspectum. The sequence goes on along the minus strand of NC_139463.1, from coordinate 84,803,963 downwards.
ACCCATGTAAGGAAGTTCTTGTTTCCAACGAAATGTCTAGGGACAAGTGAGGTTGATAATAGAAATGATGACATGTTTTTGTTTCTTGTTAGATGTCTTTTGACAAGTTATTATAATGCTTATAAATAAGTTCATAAATAAGTCTCTATTATTATTTCCCCCCCTTTTTGGTTGATAGAAAATGCATTTGAACATCCTTCTGGAGAGTACCTTGTTCCTTTCTCCCCTTTGCCTTTCCCATCCTCTTGTCAGATCTACAATCCATCAGTTTGTCCAGTCAAGAATAGAAGTTCAGCTCTGAAATCGCCAAAATAGAATGTCAACCTTAACATCTTCTCATCTGTTTTCTTTACGCTATGGCTCACCCTTACACTCTCAGAAGCAAGATGCTGGTTTACATGCACTTGTTAGAAATCTTGAGAGTGAGCTGATTTTGATCAGGTCAATGACTAAACCATAATTAAGACTCATTTATTATAAGTAGGCTTCTTTGTGTCTTAACTATCAATTTCTTGAAATTTTCTAAGCTGTATCCATGAATTAAGAGTGACCACCAGAAATCTAATTATTTGGATGCAATTACCTGTGGTCTGTGCAGAATTGCCTTCACAGAACTAAGGTTTTTGCATTCTGCATTTCTGGAGATCATTATAAGAAATTGCTTTTGAAACAGCATTTCTGTTTGCTCTGTAAAACAGCTGTAAAGTACATAGTCCATTATATTACCCAATGTCCCCTATATAACTCAACATAATGCCTTTTTTTGTTATTAGGCAAGGACCATTACATTCCAGTGTGTGTTTTCATTGGAAGCCAGGAAATTGAGAGCCAAATGTTCGGCCCAAATATGAATGTCTTTGTAATGGCTTATAGCTACCCCCCCCCCCACTCACTCTCTCTGGCTTCTTTATGGGTTTCAAAATTTCAGCAAACTTTATCTTTAATTATTCTCTGTCTCCTCCTCCCATGCAGTCCTTTTTGGGGGGTCTTTTGTACTTAATAGTGGGTTGGATGCAGTATCTGTCTTCGGTTAGAGGACGGGACCTCCTAGGGGAGGACGGGTCCACTTGCAGAAGCTTCCTCTGCCTTATTTTGGAGCACCTCCCCCTCCCCCACACATCACAGCTCACCCCTTTCAACAGGGTCTTCTGACTCTCTGTGTAGCATTTTCAGGGGGCTGGAAGTGATGCCATGGGAAGGAAGGGGTGGTGGGGAAGTCCATTTCCATAATCACAAATGATCCGGTGTAAATTTGGATCCAATCCTTTGTAATTTCTTCTCAGCAACTCAAGATTCTCCTTTGTATATACTTTGAGGCAATGTGTGGCTTTACTAAATCACACAAAGTTGTACGTTCTGTCCATTGTTGTTGTTCAGTTGTTCAGTCGTGTCCGACTCTTCGTGACCCCATGGACCATAGCACGCCAGGCCTTCCTGTCCTGTGCTCTCTCCCGGAGTGTGCTCAAGTTCATATTCATTGCATCGGTGATGCTATCTAGCCATCAAAGGTAAAGGTGTCCCCAACCAGTCGTGTCTGACTCTAGGGTGCGGTGCTCATCCCCGTTTCTAAGCCGAAGAGCCAGCGCTGTCCGAAGACGCTTCCGTGGTCATGTGGCCGGCATGACTGAACACCGAGGTGCACGGAACGCTGTTACCTTTCCCGCCGAGGCGGTACCTATTTATCTACTTGCAATTTCTTGCTTTCGAACTGCTAGGTTGGCAGAAGCTGGGACTGAAGACGGGAGCTCACTCCGTCACGCAGCACTCGGGTCTCGAACTGCTGACCTGCCGACCTTCCAGTCTGCAGTTCAGCGTCTTAACCACACTATATTATGTTAGTCCTTCTTTCACCACACCTATCCAACACCTACTTTTTACCTATCCAAAGTACATTTCCTATTTTAAACATTGCCGTTGTGATTTTATTGATAATGATCACATGATTCAAATATCAGGAACTTTGTAAATGTCGCTTGTAGGACAGCAGTTTTGATTTTGACACACACACCACTATCTCATCTTGGCAAATTACTGAGGCATGCACTATGTAAAAAAAGGCAAGATCAAGAGGTTGAGTTTTCTCATACTATAATCCTGGATTACATTATTTTAATTATGATAATACTTTCCATATATTTCTGCAATACAACTTGGCATTACCAGATTTATTTATTGATTTTCAAAACATCACACTTTCTGTTGCTTTTGTCATCCTCAATAGTGCTCCCCCAAACCCCATTCAGACATATATTTTTTAAAAACTGAAGGAAGAATTGGTTGAAGTTTGCTTGGACACACAATATTCCCTTCCTGAAACCCCCCACAAAGATTGCTTATAATAAGGTTTTTACTTACTATGAACAGAGCTTCAGAAATAAAAAAATCCATAATAATGATGAACAGTAGTAACCCTTCTCTCTCTCTTTCAAAATTAAAAGTTCTTAAGTCACTAATAATGAAATCTGTTTTTCATTATTAAACAGATTTTCATTATTAAACAGATTTTCATTATTAAACCTAAGTTCCTCAAGGATTTTAAGCTATGGGGGCAATCTTTTTAATGCTATATGTAGCTATAATGATGTATAGAGTGCCTTGCCAAAAAGCAGAGTCCGATGTAAGAACAGAAGGATGTAGGAAGTAGTTCATGAGGTCTAGAATGTTTATGTGATTTGGCCTTTACTCTCATTGCAGTGTAGTGACAAAACACTACCAGCATGTCCTGGCCTTGGTGTTTGCAATGAAGGAGGTGAATGAGAATCCCAGGATCTTACCCAATGTTACATTGGGATTCCACATCTTTGACAGCTACTTCAATGAAAAGATGACTTACCAGACCACCCTGAATCTTCTTTTTAGCCTGCAAAGGATTGTCCCCAACTACAAATGCGACACACAGAAACATCTGACAGCTGCCATTGGAGGACTTGACTCTGAAACCTCCTTCTACATGGCCACGATATTAGGCATCTATAAAATTCCACAGGTAGGTTATGCCTGTGAGGCATGTGGCTTTTTGCAGATAGAAGATGAAGAAAAAATGCTTGAGGGGAAAAAAACTGGTGTTGGGGGGGGGGTAGGTGTGATGTACCCTGCCAAGTTACAACCAAGAAACACAAGTGGAGGGAGACAGAAACATTTAGACTTCAGTTTCCCAAGCAGCCCCTATATCACAAGCTGGAGAGTCTGGTGTGAATACTCATCATCTCATGTCATTGTCATCTCATGAATGGCACCAAGTAATGTGGTCACACCCATTCCAAATCCAAGAAAAATGCACAAAAAGAATGAAAAGAAAGAGAGGACAAATACATCATTTCCACGCTACATCATCTCTGAAAGCACACACAATTTCTTCTCTGATTTCAGCAATTCATTTGCTTCTTCTTAGGTCTCATATTACTTATTTGGTCCTATGCTGAGTACAAAAGTCTTGTTCCCTTTCATCTACCGTGTGGTCCCCAATGAAGAATACCAGTACATGGGGATTGTCCAACTACTCCTGCATTTCCAGTGGACATGGGTTGGGATCATCACATTGGATGATGTTAAAGGAGAGAATTTTGTGCAGACCTTGATGCTGATGTTCTCCCGAAGTAGAATCTGCCCAGCTTTCACTGACAGAATCCCTCCCTTGACAGACTTCTCTGTGTTACATAATGTATACTTCATGTGAGAAAATAAGCTCCAACTTTTCAGCAACAACAAGGCCAAAGCCCTTGTTGTGAATGCAGAAACTAATTCTGTATTGGGTCTGAAGTCATTGCTAATAGAAACAGAAAATGTGGTAGAGACTCTGGGTAGAGTGTGGATCATGACAGCCCAGTGGGATTTCCCAGCAACACAGTTCCACAGGAACTGGCATATACATGTCTTCCAGGGAACTTTCTCTTTTGCAATTCACTCCAAGGAGGTGCCTGGATTCCAAAACTTCCTCCAGACCTTAAATCCTTACTCACCAAATGGAGACAATTTTATCATGCACTTTTGGGAGCAGGCTTTCGACTGTCTGTTTTCAAATGCCGATGTGGCTGGAGAGGGCCATGAAACATGTACGGGGAAGGAAACACTGCAGAGCCTTTCTGGGCCCTTCTTCGAAATGAGCATGACTCCTCAAAGCTACTGTATATACAATGCTGTCCATGTTGTGGCACATGCTTTACATGCCATGCGCTCATGGAATACCAAGCTCAGACGGGTGACAGCACTTCAGAATCCACAGCCGTGGCAGGTACTACCTCACAACCACAGAAGCTCTGTTGTCATGAGAAGAGAAATACATAATGCCATTATGTTGACATTCTGGGACAATTGGCAACACTTACATGTAATATTGTACATGTCCAGCTCTAATGTCATGCTTGATCCTGGCAAACCATAGCTTGTAAGGCAGGAGCCAGCATTTGGAACCTAGAGTCCATCCCTCCCATCCATCTCAAAAACAAATTCTCCCTCCCTTGTCTTATTTGCTATAGCCATTTCTTAGGGTTTTATCTGCATCCTGAATCTCAGCAAGGGACCCCTCCTTAACCAGCCAATTCGAATTAGAAAAATGTACATGCAATAAACTTAATCTTCAACTATAGCATGAAACTCAAACACTGTGGTCTGAGCACATGCATTTGAAGCCGACATCATTTATTCCTCAGTGTAAGGGCAGGAAGCAGATTCCCTACTACTAGGAGCATCTACAGCTGTTTGGGGCTTGTAGGACTGCATAATGGTGCCTTCGCAAAGAGGAGGAGGGCGAAGCAAAGGATCCGCTCTTCATCATCAATAGTGGAAGAGCATCTAGCCTTAAAACATGAATAGACATGCTGTTTGTTTTATGTAATTTGGTATTAAAGTTTATTTATTTATTTAGTGCATTTATATCCCATCTTTCTTCTATCAGGGAACTCAAGGATGCTTGCATGGAGTTCCAGTCACTACTTAGCTGCCTAGCTTCAGCAGAATGACTGCATCATGTGTCCTCAGACTTTGCCCCAGGACTCATTTGGTACCCAGATGGTTTCAGGGCCCAGTTCAAAGCACCGAGTTTGCTTGTAAAGTCTGTATGGCTTGTGTCGAGAATATCTCAAACACGGCTCTCTGCTTATTGAACTACACAGTCACTATTTTTGTTGGTGAGGCCCTTCCCCCTCTCCTCCCACCATCTGAAATGCAGTGGTGGATTCGCAAAGCAGGGCCTTCTCACTAGACCATGGAACTCCTTCCCATTTGAGGGCTTACTTGGCTCCTTCAGAGCTGCCTTTCAGATGGCAAATCAGAATGCTACTGTTTCAGAGGGAAGTTGGGTAACTGATCAGCAGTTACAGCTCTTGATATGTGTCTTGTTTTATACAGTGGGGCTACCAAGGCCAGATCATGGGGTGCAGGTCCTGGGCTCTGTGATCTGGGAGGGCACCCAAACAACCTTCTGACAAGAGAGGGTCCTTTGCCAGTCCTGTGCACTCACTTGCCTTGCCCCTCCAAAGGCAGCTCATTGCTACTCAAAGTTAAGAAAGAACAACACTTTCATTTAAAACAGTGTACCATAGAGCTATAGCCCTCAGTGGCTGGATGCCACAGTGCTTCCATTCATGAGTGAGTCAGCAAGGAGGTGGACCCTCTGCCACTGCCTTTCTCAGTCAAAATGAGGACGTCTTTCAAAGTGGCAGGGAGAGGGAGCCACTCTGTGCCAAGTCCCCAAGGTAAACCAAAGCGGGCTGTCAGAGTGACAGGGTGGTGGTGGGGGAACGGACCTGGTTCAGGGGGCCCTCTAACTGAATAATAACACTGTTTATATATTGTAGTTAAGCTGACCTGTTGATCATGGTGAGTGGAAAGCTGGGATATCATTTGAAATCATTAATAAACTCTCTTCGACTGTAGCTTCATCCTTTCTTGAGGAGAATTTCGTTTAACAACAGTGTGGGTGACCAGGTGTCTTTGGACAAGAACGGTGACTTGGAAAGTGGATTTGATATAATAAACTGGGTTACTTTCCCAAACAAATCTTTCTCAAGGGTGAAAGTTGGAAGGATGGATCCATGGGCCTTCCAAGCCAGAGAGTTCACCATCAATGAGGATATCATCACATGGCACAGCACGTTTAACCAGGTTGGATCTGACTGTTGGTTCTTGGTACAAACCTCAGTGGATATGTTTTCCAGTCTCAGTCCTAGATAGTTTATTTGACAGGCTTTGTATGAAGCTATTCATTCTCTGAGCACGGGTGAGTTTCCCTAGCTAAATCACTTATCCTAGAATAAAGGAAAACTGTCCCACACGGCTCTCCCTACAAATAGTTTTATATTTATAAATCCCAGTTCTTACCAATGCATTGACACCTCTAGAAACTGAAGCAATATTTTGGGAAATGTTCTGTCCTCTTTGTAATGACCCATTTGTGAAATTAAATTGGACCCGACAGCCCAAATTGTTGAATTTTTGAACTAAGATTGCAATTAATGTGCACATCTTTTTTTTTAAATCAATGTCAGTCCTGCAGCCACCTGAGAAGTGCTGGGACTGCAGCGTAGGTAGGGATGGTGGAGAATTCCGCCATGGATCTCGGTGAGGCTGAAAGCCAGTGCATTAGGCCCCCCAAAATCCATGGTGGAATGAAGCCCCCACCCTCCCAACCCATGAAAGGCGTGCGAAACGGAGCACTTACCTGCTGCCGTCCACACTGACTTGCTGCCTGTCCGCACTTCTTCATCATAGCCGTGATAGGCTACGTAAATATTTACTGATGTAGCCTATCACGGCTAACGCAGGGACGCCTTTTGTGTTCCTGCGGAGGCCATGATAGGCTACGTAAGTATTTATGTAGCCTATCACGGCAAGCAAAAAACCCCCCGTATGCAAATGGTGGCGGCTACAGCGGCTGCCATTGGCGTTCCCTATTTTTCGTCGTTTTATCCTACATAAATAGTTACATAGGCTATTACAGCAAAAAGAAAGGAGAACGCAAATAGCGTAGTGGGCACTATTTGCATTCCTTTCCCCCCCCCCCCGCTGTAATAGCCTATGTAAATATTTAGGTAAGATAAAATGGTGAAAAATAGGGAACGCAAATGGTGGCTGCCGTAGCCGCCATTTGTGTACCTTTTTTTTTTTTTTTGCTTGCCGTGATAGGCTACATAAATACTTACGTAGCCTATCATGGCAGCCTTGCTGGATGTAAATGGTGGAAGCTACGGCGGCTGTCATTTTCATCTGCAGCAGCCCGTCTGCGGCCAGAACTTCGGTTGCGGAAGGCCCTGGCCGGCTGCTCCGCGGAGCCGCCGTGGAGCGGAGCCGGCTGGGCAGGATTCCGGGGGGGGAGGACCGGATCGCCTCCCCTCCCGTTGAGGATTCCGGAGGGAGGGACGGAGCGTCTCCCCCCCCCCCCCGCGACTCACAACTGCGAAAAGGTAAGTGACTTTCGTACATCCCTACGTGTAGGGGGTATTTAACCTTTCCCTCCCTGCTCTGGCCCTGATGAAAATGCCCCCTATCTGATGTTTGCATTCAGAAGGAAGCACCCATTGGTGCCATTTAGCGATGAATAAATTAGTCTGTCTCTGGCCCATGTCAATTTTGCATTTCCATTCCTTCCTATTTTTTTCATTAAGTCTGATCTCTCTCTCTCTCTCTCTCCCTTTTCCTGAACATGAACATGTTTTACATACAAAACCCTCTCTCTCTGTCTCTCTGCTGGCATTGGTTGCTATGTGGAGCATTGATTGAGAAAGCATTTATGAAGCATGGGGTAAGGATTTCCCTGCTTGTGTTTATGGTTAGATGCCACCCTCTTCAATGTGCAACGACAACTGCCATCCAAGTTCTGTTCAGAAAAAAAAGGAAGGGGAGCCTTTCTGTTGTTATGATTGTGACCCATGTCCAGAGGGGAAGATTTCTAATCAAAAAGGTAGGTGTCATATCACATTATCATATCAAAATGAACAGAGAACTTTATGGTCAAGCTTACAGATGTCACAAATGAATAAATAAAACATTGTTATAATCTCCTCTTGATCTCTAGAGGTTAAGTTAAGTTTGTGTGGGTTTAGACTAGAACGTTTTTAACATAGCTTCATAATGTTCACCATTGTATTCAAAGATGAGAACTTGAATAGGATCTGAGGCCTAGGGCACACATTTGGGCCCTTGTACATCTGTAAAAATCCCTCTTTTTGTGGGATTGGGACCTTGCTTTTCCAGGATTCCTGAAAGGGCAAGGCAGAAAACCGAGTATAAACGTATACTTGTTTGAGAGCCTGAGGTGCCATTATTTCTTCTTTGTAAAGACATGGACAACTGTATCGAGTGCCCAGAAGATCAGTATCCAAACAACAACCAAGATGGATGCCTTCCCAAGGTTTTAAATTTCCTGCCTTACCATGAAAGCTTGAGCATCGGTTTAGTTTTTATGGCCCTTTCATTTTCCATGGTCACAGCTTTGGTGCTAGGGATATTCATTAAGTACCACAACACTCCCATTGTCAAAGCCAATAATTGTGGTCTTACCTACACTCTGCTCATCTCCCTCCTGCTCGGCTTCCTCTGCTCCTTGCTATTCATTGGCCGCCCTCAGATAGTCACCTGCCTCCTACGGCAAATGGCTTTTGGCATCATCTTCTCGGTGGCTATTTCTTCTGTGTTGGCCAAGACCATTACAGTGGTTCTGGCATTCATGGCCTCAAAGCCAGGATCCAGGATAAGGAACTGGGTGGGGAAAAGACTGGAAGCTTTTATCGTTTTCTCCTGCTCTCTTATTCAAGCAGCTATTTGTACTGTGTGGCTCTGTACTGCTCCTCCATTCCCAGACTTGGACATGCAATCTTTGGCTGAAGAAATTGTGGTAGAATGCAATGAAGGCTCTGTTCCCCTGTTTTATTGTGTTCTGGGCTACATGGGATTTTTGGCTGTAGTCAGCTTTGTTGTGGCTTTCTTTGCGAGGAAGTTGCCTGACGCCTTTAACGAAGCCCAGTTCATCACTTTCAGCATGTTGGTATTTTGCAGTGTGTGGATCTCCTTTGTTCCAACTTACCTGAGCACCAAGGGGAAATACATGGTGGTTGTGGAGATCTTCTCCATCTTGTCCTCCAATGCTGGTTTATTGGGCTGTATCTTTTCCCCGAAATGTTATGTAATTGTCCTGAGGCCTGAGTTGAACATCAAGGAACACCTAAGAAGGAGAAACAAGTAGGTGTCAGAAGCTGAGGGTCATACAAAGCTATGGTAATCAGTGTATGGGAGGTTTGGGGGGACTGTTTTGTAGCTGTTGCTTTGTCTCCCCTCTCAGGAAGGAGGAAGGAATTTGAGCCATCCCTATCTTACACCAACCAATCCTCCACTGCAGCTATATCCATCGTTGAAAATGAGTGCTTTGTTTTCTTGAGCAGCCATAGCTGTCATCTGTGTAGGCAAAGGCAGTAGCCACTTGATTGTACAAATAATTCAGGGGCCTCACAAGACATTGCATCACCTAAAATGGGGGAACCTGCTATTACTGCCTCTCCTCCTCACCCATGGCTTACCTTTGTAACTTTCTGACACTATCCTTACAGGCTTGGCCTACTATATTGTACTCATCCTTATTTATAGATCCCTCCTTCCAACTCCTATACATGTCCTTTTGAAGTGTCAGTTCATCAGACAACTCATTGTGCATCCACACTGGCTCATTTAGTGGCTTCACATTTTTCCTTCATATTGGAATGTGATGTGTCTTCAGTATTTCACTATTCAGAACCTCCCTTCCTTCTTAAACACTTGTCCCCATTAGAATGTCTACCATGTCATCCTTCCCAAGTTATTTCTCATCTTTTTTCACATTGCTTGCTTTCCAGAATTACAAATGGCATCATCACTTTCATGTCATCAACCAATTATTCCCCATTAGCTAGGAATCCTGCCCGGCCAGCAGGAATCCTCCGCTCTACACCTCTATCATATTTCCCCTTACCCTTCTTTTTTCCAAGCGTAACAATCCCAGCTGTTGTAACCTTCCCTCATATGGGAGATGCTCCAGCGCCTTGATCATTTTAGTTGGTCTTTTCTGCACTTTTTCCAGCTCTACAATGTCTTTGTTAAGGTATGGTGGCCAGAACTGCACACAGTATTTGAAGTGTGGTCACACCATAGACTTGTATTATACAAGTCTCATGCAGTATCATACAGGCAGTATGATATTGGCAGTTTTATTCTCAATTCCTTTTCTAATTATACCTAATACAGAGTTTCCCTTCTTTCTTTTTTTTCACAGCAGCTGCACACTGGGTTGACATTTTCATCAAGCTGTCCACTACAGCCCCAAGCTCTCTTTCTTGGTTGGTCACAGCTAGCCCAGATCCCATCAGGTTATACTTTTAAGTTGGGTTTTTTTTTTTTTGCCTGAGTGTGCATCACTTTACATTTGCTTACACTGAACCGCATTTGCCATTTAGATGCCCATTCTCCCAGTTTGTAGAGATCCTTCTGGAGCTCCTCACAATCCCCTTTTGTTTTAACCACCCAAAATAAATTGGTGTCATCAGCAAACATGACCACTTCACTGCTCACTCCTAATTCCAGATCATTTATGAACAGGTTGAAAATTATTGGTCCTAATACAGATGCCTGTGGGACCCCACTATTTACTTCCCTCCATTGGGAGCATTTACTGTTTATTCCTACTCTCTGCTTCCTGTTCTTTAACCAGTTACTAATCCAAAAGAGGACCGGTCCTCTTTTTCCATGACTGCTAAGTTTGCTTAGGAGTCTTTGGTGAGGGACTTTGTCAAAAGACTTTTGGAAGTCCAAGTAAATAATGACTACTGGATCACACCTGTCTACATGTTTATTGCCATTGTCAAATAACTCTAAAAGGTTAGTGACACACGACTTACTTTTGTGGAAGCAGTGTTGATTCTTTTTCAGCAGGGCTTGTCCTTCTATATGCTTACTAATTTGATCTTTAATAATGCTTTCAACCATTTTAACCAAAACAGACATTAAGCTAACTGGCCTGTAATTCCCCAGATCTCCCCAGATCCCTTTTTAAAAACTGGTGTTCCATTAGCCATCTTCTTGTCCCCTGGTATAGAATCTGATCTTAGGGACTTGTTGCATATTTTGGTTAGAATATCAGCAATTTCATATTTGAGTTCTTTGACAACTCTAGGATGGATGCTATCTGGGCCCGTGGTTTATTTGCTTTCAGTTTATCAACATGGTTGAAAACTTCATCTTTTGTCACCACTATTTGCCTCAGTTCCTCAGACTCCCTTCCTGAAAACATTCACAGGGCACAGGGATCTGTCCTTCTGCAGTGAAGACAGATGAGAAACATTCATTCAGCTTCTCTGCAGTCTTCTTGTCCTCCTTCAGTACTCCTTTAACTCCATTGTCATCCAGTGGTCCAACTGCCTCCCTAGCTAGTTTTCTGCTTCTGATATATTTAATGAATTATTTATTGTTGGGCTTGATATTGTCAGTAATGTGCTCTTCAAAATGCTTTTTTGCATCTTGTACTGCCTGCTTGCATCCCCTTTATGCAAGCTTGTGCTCCCGTTTGTTTTCCTCACTTGGGCAAGACTAGGGATGTACGAATTGTGTACCTTCCATGCCGCTTGACTTCCGCAGTTTGCGGCCAGTGCTCCATACCATCGTTCGCAAGCCCTCGGAATTCTCCTCTTTTTTTTCTGCTCCAAGAATTATGAAGATAAATCCATACCGACAGCCGTAATTCTGCATAACTTTCGTAAGAAAGGCTATTTTTTGTAGATATTTAAGTATTTTTTCCCCTGCTCTGAGATGTGCAGTAATTACTTTTAGCCAAAACACTTCCTCCTCCTCGGGGCTTCCCAAAACAAGGCTGCCCTAGGTGTGCCTGAGCGATGCACTCTTTGTTTAAAGCAACGCTGTTTGAAAGAAAGAAAAAACCTTTTAAAACGACCATGCCGGTCTGGAGCCCTGCATGAGGTATTATTCCCCCTGATAGGTTTTCTATTTCCACATCCAGCCTTGTTGGTGACATTGTGAGGCCAAAATGGAGAGGAGAACCAACTCTGTGCATGTCTACTCAGAAGTAAGTCTTACTGAGTTCAATGCAACTTACTCCTACCCATGTCAGCACCCCACTTGCCCCCAGCTCAGCTTTGTACTTCCACATCCAGCTCATTAGCAAACCTCCTGTTAGTTATCTCAGAAGACCCTTGGGCGAAGGGGCGGGGGGTTCAAGGGTACAGCTGGATGGAGGGAGATTCCACACACACACACACACACACACACACACACACAATGGAAGAATATAGTTCTTCATATCCCCTCGTATGTTTATTCCTCATTTTGTCCATTCCCTGAGCATGTGCAGAATGTGCTTTGTATTCAAAGAGAAGTTTGCTGATCTTTCCCTTCATGCTGCATTTGTACAAGTGAAGTGTGACTGCTTCAGAAAGAAGTTTCCATTATACTGTCTCTTGTTGTTCAGTTTCATAACAGAAGTATGATCTAGTGGTTAGAGTCCAGCCCAAAGTCACCCAGTGAGATAACTAACAGGAGGTTTGCTAATGAGCTGGATGTGGAAATACAAAGCTGAGCTGGGAGCAAGTGGGGTGCTGACATGTGTAGGAGTAAGTTGCATTGAACTCAGTAAGACTTACTTCTGAGTAGACATGCACAGAGTTGGTTCTCCTCTCCATTTTAGCCTCACAATGTCACCAACAAAACTGGATGTGGAAATAGAAAGCCTAGCAGGGGGAAAAATACTTGTGCAGGGCTCCAGACCGGCATGGTCATTTTAAAAGGTTTTTTTCTTTCTTTCAAACAGACTTCCATTTTCTGAAGGAAGCTCTCTTTTCTCTAACAGGTTCCTTGACACTGATCATTAACCATGCCTGCAACCTCTTGGACTCAGTGCTACTTTTCCTAACCTGTGGTATACATTTTACCTGGGGTTCTATTATTGTGCTTTTGAGTAATCTCCAAGCATTTTGAAGGGATTTAATCCTCTTGACTCCCCCTTTTAACTTCCTTTTCACCAGTTCCCTCATTTTAGAGAAGTTTCATCTTTTGAAGTCAAATGTGTCTGTGTTGGGCAATTTTCCTGGGCAATTTTCCACTCAAATATATATTAAACCTGATAGCACTGTGGTCACTGTTTCCAACTGGTTCAGCAACATTTACATCTTGTACTAGGTCCTGGGAGACACCACTTAGGATTAAAACCAAGGTCGCTTCCCCTCTGGCCGGTGCCATGATCAGCTGTTCTAGGGCACAATCATTTAGGGCATCGAGAAATTTAACCTCTTTGTCATGACTGGAACATACATTTATCCAGTCACTGTGTGGGTAATTGAAGTCACCCATTATTGCAACACTTCCTCATTTGGAGGCCTCCCTGATTTCATTTTCCATCTCAAGGTCACCCTGAGCATTCTGGTCTGGGAGACAATAGCATGTTCCTAGCACAATATTGGTTTTGGAGCCTGGTATTGTCACCCACATGTGGCCATGGTGGCTTAGTGGTTAAGATGCTGAACTGCAGACTGGAAGGTCGGTAGGACAGCAGTTCGAGACCCGAGTGCTGCATGACAGAGTGAGCTCCCGTCTTCAGTCCCAGCTCCTGCCAGCCTAGCAGTTCAAAAGCAAGAAATTGCAAGTAGATAAATAGGTCCCGCTTTGGCAGGAAAGGTAACAGCGTTCCGTGCACCTCGGTGTTCAGTCATGCTGGCCACATGACCACGGAAGCGTCTTCAGACAGCGCTGGCTCTTCAGCTTAGAAATGGAGATGAGCACCACACCATAGAGTCGGACACGACTGGCTGGGGACACCTTTACCTTTTTTTTTATTGTCACCCACAGTGCTAACGTGGAAGAACGTACCCCTTTAAAGTGTTCTACTCTGCTCGACACTATGCCCTCTTTGATGTACAGGGCAACACCTCCCCCGGTATACCCTTCCCTGTCGTTCCTGTAGAGTGTAGATCAAGACATGACCCTATCGTAATGGTTCTCTCTGTCACACCAGGTTTCTGTGATGCCCACTATATTCAGATTCTCCTTTAAAGCCAAGCACTCCAGCTCTCCCAGTTTGGCTCGGAGGCTTCTAGCATTTGCACATAAACACCGATACACGGTGTCCCTCCCCAGGTGCCTCCAGCATGTGCATCTTTTGCCATGGCACTTTGGCCTCTTTGATTGGGTATTATGTTCTACTATGTACTCCTGGCTAGGGAGGTATGAACCCGCACTGTTCGGAACAGGGGGAGTTCATAGGGGGGCACTTCAGGCCGCTCAGGGTCCCAGGAATCCTCTGGAGACCAGCTGCATCTGCCAGAGTTGGCAGAGTGGCTCTCTGGCTCCCTATAAGATGTGCTTCGCTAATGACAGCTGCCATTAGCCTATCACAGGAAAAATACAGCCATAAATGGGGTATTGTACACCATCTGCAGCCATCCAACACTGACTTTGACCTAAATTGAAGCTGTTTATGGCTGTATGTAGGTCAAAGTAAGTGCTTTATAGCCGCAAGGGGCACACAATATGCCATTTAGGGCTGTAACTTTCCTGCAATAACCTAATGGCAGCCGCCATTGGCGTATCATGTCATATGGGGAGCTGGAGAGCCGCCCCGTGTAAACTCCTCCGGACTCAGAGGTACATGCAGCCACTCTACTGCAGACTCTGGAGGTTGGATTCTTTGGAATCCGGTCTCATTTGAGTCCACAGCATAATTCTCCAGCATCCCTACTCCGGGCCTGTTTCCTCTCCTTCTACATTTGGGCAATCAGAAACATTTTCATCCCTTTGGGATGATTTAAGCCAAACTGGATGCTTCCCAGCTCCTATCAGCTTTCCCCCACGGTTCAGGTTAAAAGCTTCTTTGCCACCCTTTTTATGTTTAGCGCCAGCAGTCTGGTTCCATTTTGGTTCATGTGGAGCCTGACCCTCCTGAATAGGCCCAGCTTGTGTCAAAATGTTTCCTGTGCCTAACAAATCTGAACCCCTCCTCCCTGCACCACCATCTCATCCACGCGTTGAGACTCCTCAGCTTCACCTGTCTAACTGGCCCTGCATGTTGAATGGGTAGCATTTCAGAGAACGCCACCTTGGTGTTCCTGCATTTCAACCTCCTACCTAGTGGCCTAAATTTGGCTTCCAGGATCTCACGACTACATTTTCCCACATAGTTGGTACCAACATGGACCACGACCACTGACTCCACCCCAGCACTATCTACTAGGCTATCTAGATGGTGCGTGATACCCACAACCTTTGCACCAGGCAGACAATTTACCATGTGGTCTTCATGCCCACCACAAGCCCAGCTGTCTATATTCTAATGATTGAATCTCCTGCTACCACAAGCTCTCCTCCCCCTTGAGGCACATCATCAGTGTGAGAGGATATTTGTTCATCTTCCGAGGAATGGTTCTCTTCTAAAGGATCATTTCCCTCTTCCTGTCAGGGTGGAAATTGAGCCCATAGAGCCCCAGAGCAGTTCTGATTCTGAGGAAGAACAGCAATCCGTGGGAGAGGAGCCAGCTCATCCCTCACAGGCACAGCAGCTGGCAGAGATTCCTCCTGCCAGCATTCCTGAGAGAGATAGTGACCCTGGCAGTGATAGAGTGGTGGAGGGGGGCTTGCTGGATGCTCGGTGCAGACGCAGGGAGCGGCGACAGATGTAGGGATGTACGAAAGTCACTTACCTTTTTGCGGATCTGCTTCGCAGTGGGGGGAGAGGCTCTCCGTCCCTCCCCCCGGAGTCCTGCCCGGCCAGCTCCACTCTGTGGGGATTCTGCGGAGCCGCACGCTGGCTCCTCCCGCAGCCGGACATCCGGCCGCTGGGCAGCAGGGACGCAAATGACGGTGGCCGTAGCTGCTGCTGTTTGCGTCCCTGTACTTAACCATGATAGGTTAAGTATTTAATTATATTTTAAGTATAAATATTTACCTAGCCTATCACGGCAAAGTAAAAAAAAAAAGTGTACGCAAATGGTGGCGGCTACAGCGGCCGCCATTTGCGTTTGCTATTTTTTGCCGTTCTAGCCTTCGTAAATAGTTACATAGGCTAGAATGGCTAAAAATAGTGAACGCAAATGGCGGCCGCCATAGCCGCTGCCATTTGCGTACACTGTGCCCAGCCGTGGCCGGCCAGGAGACCAGCCGCCCCCGCCGCCGCAAACAGTGCAAGTTCTGGTCTGAAAGAAGCAGAAACAAAATCCTCATACATCCCTGTGCTTCTCTGGACTGAGCTGCAGTTTATTGATCCCCATTCAGCCCATTGGTGCTTCCAAACAGCGATTCAGCACAACTGTGTCACCTGAGTCTGCTGCAAGGAGAAATAAGATTGGGTGTCTTCAGCATTCAGTGATTCCATACAGATGTTAAACAGCAGGGGAGACAATATGGTGCCCTGTGGATCCCCATAAAATAAATGCCATGATGGAGCTGAGCACTAATCTCACCTCTGCCTTTTGGAATTGGCCATCCAAGTAGGAGTGTACTTCAATACCGTGTCTCCCATCCAGAAGCATGCAGTTGTCAATGGTATAGAAAGATGGGCAGAGGTGCAGGAGAATTAGCAGAGTCCCACTCCCCCTGCCCTTCTCTCAGCATCGGTCGTCCATCAGTGACAGGTGCCACTCTGGGAAAGCATGGGCATCAAAGTCTGCTCAAAATTTTCTCCTTTGTCATCATCTAATGTGATGATCCCAGTCCTAGTCCATTAGAAATGTTTAAGTAGTTGGACAATCCCAAAGTACTGACACTCTTCATTGGGAACCACTCGGGACATGAAAGGAAACTGTGTTTTAGCACTCAGCATAGGACCAAATAAATAGTAAGAGACCTAAGCAAAAAAGAAACGGTCAGGTAGGTAAAAAGATTGGTTCCATGGTGGACAAATAAGGAAAGATGTGTTCCTAGTGCTCCTACTAGGTTGATAGGAGCAACCTGACAGATTCTCAGGATTGAAGGGAGAGATTTTTCCCTTTGCTCTTAAAAGGCAGCTCCTCAGTAACTGCTAGACATTGAACTAATGGCTGGCCCAAGACATCTTACTGCCTAAGGTGAAGGACAAGATGGCTCCCTTTTCAATTCCATGTAGAAAAGCCAACCAGATTTGATGTTGAGTTTGGCTAGATCTTTGGCTAGATCTATTGTACTGCTTTACAGTGGTATTAAAGTCCGCTGATAACTGTTGATTCAACATTATCCAATATACTGCAACAAAGTCATTGTGTGTCCTATGAGGTATAAATGTGCAAGAGGGATATATTGGTGACAGAACAGTGTCCTCCAGCACATCTGAGAAGAGTAGGCTACTGCAAGGGGTGCAGGCCAGGCTGTGTGGCACACATAGATCTGTCCTTCAACATCTTGCCACTGCACACCACCCCCATCAGCTGATGCCTGAGGCAGCCACCTCACTTTGTCTAATAATAGAGCTGGCTCTGATTGCACCCATTAAGCACGTTTTCTGGGCCAGCGGTTAGCGCAGATGCTCTCTGTGTGACAGATAAGCTGGCTTTTTGATGGTGCCAGAAAGTTAACTGTAAGCAGTTATTATTTTAAAAGAGGTTTATTGAAAAAAGGTTTTTTTCTCCACAATGAGATAAGGCCTCTCCATTGTCATCACTTTCCCACCTTCTCCTTCTTTCCTCCATGAGTCACACATGATCACACCAGTCCGGACAATACAGGGAAGAAGAGCAGATAGAGTTATGAAAGCCACGTGCCTCACAGGCATAACCTACTTGTGGAATTTTATAGATGCCTAAGATGGTGGCCATGTAGAATGAGGTTTCAGAGTTAAGTCCTCCAAAGACAGCTACCAGATGCTTCTGTGTGTCATATTTGTAGTTGGGCACAATCCTTTTCAGGCTTAAAAGAAGGTGCAGGGTGGTCTGATAAGTCATCTTTACATTGAAGTAGCTGTCATAGATATGGAATCCCAGTGTAACCTTGGGTCAGATCCTGGGATTCTCATTGATCTCCTTCACTGCAAACACGAAAGCCAGGACATGCTGGTAGTTCTTCATCACTACACTGAAATGACAGTATGGTTAAAAGTATGGTTTAGAATAAGAGTGTGGTTCAGCATATTTTAAACCTCTCAAACTACTCATCATGTCCTCACTGTTCTGACAGAAGCCGCTGCTTTGGGACATGGTATTCTGTGCATTTTAACAACTACATATATCTAGAATCAGTGCATAGATAGCTTCCAAACCATATGGAAATAAGCAGCAAAAATAGATGGGATGGTTTTAATACTTTGAAGACTGTAAGCTGCTTTGGCTCTATGATGAAGGAAGCATACCAGCTATTTATTTATGAAACAGAGAGAGGTACTGGTTGCCACTGGTCATAAGCTTTCTATGGCACTCATATTTCTGGAATGCTCCCTACAATAAATAGAAATATTGTTATGTATCTCATCACAACACAAGACCCCAATTGCATACAAACTGCTTTCATCTCAGACATGTATGCAAGGACACATAATACATAAAACATCATATGTGTGGAAAACACATAACAGCATACTCAACAAAACCCCCAACTGAGCAATATTGGTACACTATCAAGTTCATACAAACTTATGTTGTGGTGGGTAGGATACATACCTAGAAGACCCACTTTTTGTTTAGTTTGACATATTATTATGGACAGAGTTTATCTGGGAAAAGGTTGTCTAGAAGCAGCAAAATAACAAGGGGAGCTTTAAAAAAGTTGTCTTGCTGCAATATAATTTGCTGCATTGTTATTTTGTTTGCGATTTCTACCCAACAAAACCCTGGCTGCTGCACAGGAAAATAAGGAACCAGAATGCCAGTTCGGGATCAGGGTTCTGTTTTCAAACTCCTGATTTCATAATTAAAATAATGTAAATATTTATTATAGCATGATCAATCCCTTAATCTTGGCCCATTATCTTAACAGAATACATGGTAATCATAATACAATGAGTAGCGTTCATATTATAATGATAATAATATAACACTAGAAGAGATGGCTGAATTGCCCATCATTTGCCATAATATAAAACTAGATCAGAGATTGCTAGATTTTCCCTCCACAACCTTTTAGACTCACAATAACGCTCTGAATTAGGTTAGGCTTTAGCAACTCCTTACCAGAAAGTCACAGCATAAATATTTTAAACAGGAAACATAGTCAACACAGAAGCTCTGCCTGTCCACAATCTCCCACCCTAACCTCTGAAAGGCACAGGAGTGTGCATGTGTTTGTATCCAACCCACAGTCCTCCTGTTATGGAGCCTTTCTGCCTTTACAGCGGTGACCACATGGCTTCTGAGAGGGGAAGTTTAATTAAAGCTTTTAATTAAAGGATTCCATAGAACTCAATGAAACACCGCCATAGAATGGCTGTTTTAATAGTGCAACATCCCCACTTAAATAGATAGCTCATTATTTCTCCATCTTTTTGAGATGGAATAACCAGCACATACCTCTGGATGTGCCCTTGCGGTTCATGCCATCATCTTAAGGACTCATAAACATCTGTGAGTGAGCAATCTTAATAGCAGGATAACAGGTCTATGTGAAGAAGCCCCAAGACAGAAGCAATAACATACTACAAAACTCCCCAAACTACTTCTCCCAACTGTAAAACGCAAGAAAGGCCAGATCCTGGCCAGGGGAGTCCTGAAGGTTGAAGGGTGAACAAAAACTCTTTGGTTGGGTAACCCATTTAACAACCGGACCTATGTTGTCTATACAGATGGAAGTATCACTGAGGCTTGAGCTCATCAACATTCTTGGGAGTTCCACCTCAAAGCTCCATCCACTTCATTCCCATTCCCATTTGTGAGCTCCCAGCCTGTCCAAACAGGGAAAGTATGCATTTGGGTGGACATTTTTTTAAGTGCACAGTGTGCACCCAGTGTGGACTTTCCCCCCTTGACCAAAGGGGGAAAAGGTGCTTTTGGAACGTTCACATTTTCCCGAAGTACACATTTTGTGAACAGGGATCATGAATTCAGGAATGTGCCCACAACCCTCTGTTGGTACAACAGGACTGGAAATAGGAACTAGGTTGGGATGAGGAAAGGATATCAGGGATGATAATTAAAATAAGTCAATGCTATAACTTGCTTCCCCGCTGACTCGCTGGGAGTCCCCCCCCCCACTGCCTCAATCTAGCAAGGCTGCACATTTGCCGCAGAGGGACAGCGGAGCTGTCCGGGCCGTCTGGAGTTGCTGCCCATCTGGCAGTGCTCTAGGAGCCGATCCTTAGAGCGAGCCCAAGGGCAGGCGGTGGGAGAGGCAACAGCAGTGGGGTGAAGCTGGGGCAGGGATGGTGGGGGTGATGCTGCAGTGGCAGTGATGGGCATGGTGGTGGCAACAATGACAACCAAGGCAGCGATGCTGCGGTGGTGCACATCTGCCCTCCTGCCTCAGGCAGCATGACCCTTGCATCAGCACTGGCAAGGATGCAGTGGTGGCATAGCATGACTGCTAAAGCAGAGTCTGTGATTCCCTGGGCAGTTCTGCTTGCATCCCAGGAAATGCATGCAGCGTTCTGTTTCAGACCTTGGAATCCAACATGGCAAGGTGTGATCTGAGGGGGGGGGCAGTGCACCAGAGACAAGTGGAGCCAGGCCAGAGTGCACGGCCCCGATCCTCTACCCACTTTAAGCCCTCACACATTCACCTGATTGCCTGAACAGGGGCTACCGTGACAGATTTAGAGTGGAGGACGGATTCTTGTGGTATAGGCCAGAATTATGCTTAAAGGGTAAGCCACAGAGATCGTCAAATGCTAATGCGGAGCGATGATATAGCCCATGAATAACAAGGCTGAATATAAGAGCTCCACCATGGAAGCCCTTTGAGAACATCCACACTGCCAGAAGAAGTTTCTGAATATATATTACTAGCAGCCCAGTGCAGAACGCAGTTGACAGCGGTAACCATATGTAACACTGCAGAGGGGAGACTTTATCAGCATAGCAGTTTCTATCTGATAGATGCCCACTTCCACTATAGCTTCATCCAAAGGCTCTTCTGGAGATAGTTTTTTGCTTAATGCCCTATTAACCCAGATGCCACTCTAGTCTCAGATGGGTGATGACACCTGACAAACATGTTTCCTTCTGTTATTTTGCTGTGTATGAGAATAATACTCCAGGGAGGTTATTGTGGACCTTGTCATCACCTCAAATTATGATAATCTAACCTTATGTTTGGCCAAAGACTGGGGGGATTTTCAATGGCTATTCTCACAAGCATCAAGTAAAGTGAACTGACATATAAGACATGTCTGTGTGCCTTTCAGAGCTCCAGGTGACCAAGTGTGGGGATGCACAGCTGCATGCAGTTTAGGTTTTCCCAGCCAGAGAGCACCTCCATTGACCAGAAGAGTCAGGAACTGAGAAAATCAGGATGTTGTAACTACGCTACATTGTATGGTAATTAGTTAGACGAAACTCAGGGACTGAAACTGTGTGAGGAGAAAAGGATCCACTCCTTTATTGCAATGCTTTTCTTCTCGCTGCGGCTATCAGTTTTGTGGCTGGTGCTTCTGCTGCACACTGAGTGCAAGGAACACCCCATGATTTGTAGCATGCGCGATCCTCTTCAGATCCCGCATGAGTATTATCAGCCAGGTGATCTCATCATTGGTTCTATCTCTTCCCAGTTCTTCTCCTTCTTTGACACTATGTCATTTGATCAACATCCCCATGCAATGTTCATTGAAGAACCCATGTAAGGAAGTTCTTGTTTCCAACGAAATGTCTATGGGCAAGTGAGGTTGATAATAGAAACAATGACATGTTTTTCTTTCTTGTTAGATGTCTTTTGACAAGTTATTATAATGCTTAACTGAAAATGGGTGACAGCTAAGGTTCATAAATAAGTCTCTATTATCATTCCCCCCCCTCTTTTTGGTTGATAGAAAATGCATTTGCACATCCTTTTATTGGATATCTTCTCCTTGCCCCTTTTGCCAACAAGAGGGTCTCTTGTCAGATCTACAATCCATCAGTTTGTCCAGTCAAGAATAGAAGTTCAGCTCTGAAATCGCCAAAATAGAATGTCAAGCTTAAGATCTTCTCATCTGTTCTCTTTACCCTACAGCTCACCCTTAAACTCTCAAAAGCGAGTTGCCGGTTTACACGCACTTGTTAGAAATCTTGAGAGTGAGCTGATTTTGATCAGGTCAATGACTAAACCATAGTTAAGACTAATTTATTATAAGTAAGCTTCTTTCACTTGTGTGCTATCAATTTCTTGAAATTTCCTAGGCTGTATTCATTAATTAAGACTGACTACCAGAAATCTAATTATTTGGATGCAGTTACCTGAGGTCTGTGCAGAATTGCCTTCACAGAACTAAGGTTTTTGCATTCTGCCTTTCTGGAGATCATTATAAGAAATTGCTTTTGAAACAGCATTTCTATTTGCTCTGTAAAAGAGCTGTAAAGGACACAGTCCATTATATTACCCAATGTCCCCTATATAACTCAACATAATGCTTTTTTATTTGTTTGTTATTAGACAAGGACCATTACGTTCCAACATGTGTTTTCATTGGCAGCCAGGAAATTGAAAGCCAAATGTTTCGCCCAAATATGAATGTCTTCGAGTTGTAATGGCTTATATCTAAAACCCTGTCTGTCTTTCTCTCTCTCTCTCTCTGGCATCTTTATGGGTTTCAAAATATCAATCAACTTTATCTTTAATTATTCTCCTTCTATGCAGTCCTTTTTTTGGGGGGGGGGGTCTTTTGTACTGAATAGTGGGTTGGATGCAATATCTGCCTCCTGTGAGAGGAAGGGACCTTCAAGGAGAGGACGGGTCCACTTGCAGAAGCTTCCTCTGTCTTTTGGGAGGGCACCTCCCCCACCCCGACACATCACAGCTCACCCCTTTCAACAGGGTCTTCTGACTCTCTGTGTAGCATTTTCAGGGGGCTGCAAGTGATGCCATGGGAAGGAAGGGGGGGGCAGGGAAGTCCATTTCCATAATCACAAATGATCCAGTGTAAATTTGGATCCAAGGCTTTGTATTTTCTTCTCAGCAACTCAAGATTCTCCTTTGTATATACTTTGAGACAATGTGTGGCTCTACTAAATCACACAAAATTGTACGTAGGGATGGATGAAAGTCCCTTACCTGTTCTCGAAGCTTGCTTCGCGGTGGGGGGGAGGCGCTTCGGTTCTCCCCCCGAAGTTCAGGCGAGGGGGGGGAGGTGCCCTGCCTCGCCCGGCCGAAATTCAGGCCAGGGGGGAGGTGCCCCTTCCCTCGCTGGCGAGTTCAGGATGGGTAGGAGCGCCCCGTCTACCCAGCCGCGAAAAAAAAAGTAAACACCCCCCCCCCGTGATAGGCTATGTAACGATTTACGTAGCCTATCACGGCTAGATTTCCAAAGTCAGCCATGATAGGCTATGTAAATCATCACGTAGCCTATCACGGGTGACTTTGAAAAAAAAAACGCGTACGCAAATGGCAGCTCCCATGGGGACCGCCATTTGCGTTCCTTATTTTGACACGTCTAGTCTATGTAAAGATTTACGTAGACTATGGCGAAAATAAGGGCAACGCAAATAGTGTTCCCTTATTTTTGCGTAGTCTATGTAAATGTTTACGTAGACTAGACGTGCCAAAATAAGGAACGCAAATGACGGCGCCCATGGCCCGCCGCCATTTGCGTACGTGCTTTTTTTTCCTTCCTTTTCAAAGTCACCCGTAATAGGCTACGTGACGATTTATGTAGCCTAACACGGCTGACTTTGGAAATTTAGCCATGATAGGCTACGTAAATCGTTACGTAGCCTATCACAGGTGTTTTTTTTTTTTTTTACTTTCCTTTTTTTTTTTTGCAATGGTCGCGGTGGCAGCCGGTCAGGAGACCGGCTGCCGCCTCCGCCCCCGCCGAACTGCCGCCGAACCACCGCCAGGACCCGCCGCCAAAAGGGACATTCAGCCATGGTAAGTCCCATCCCGGGGGGGGCGGGGGGTCAGCGGAGAATTTCCCCACCAATTTCGGGGGGCCGAATGCGTTGGCATTCGGCCTCCCAAAGATTCATGGAGAAATTCTCCGCCATCCCTAGTGTACGTTCTGTCCATTTCCACTATATTATGTTAGTCCTTCCTTCCTTCACCACACCCTTTCCTATCCAAAGTACATTTCCTATTTTAAATGTAGCCTGTAGGACAGCAGTTGGGATACTGACACCCCCCCCCCCTACTATCTCATCTTGGCAAAGTATTGAGTGTCTAGGCATGCACTATGTAAAAAGGGGCAAGACCAAGAGATTGAGTTTTTTCATACTATAATCCTGGATTACATTATTTTAATTATGATAACGAGATTGATTGATTGGTTTATTTTCCAAACATCACACTTTCTGTTGCTTTTGTCTTCCTCAATAGTGCTCCCCTAAATCCCATTCAGACATATATTTTTTAAAAACTGAAGGAAGAATTGGTTGAAGTTTGCTTGGACACAAAATTCTCCCTTCCTGAAAAAACACACAAACATTGCCCATAATAAAGTTTTTACTGACTATGAACAGGGCTTCAGAAATAAGAAGAATCCATAATAATTATGAACAGTAGTAACCCCCCCCTCTTTCAAAATTAAAAGTTCTTAAACCACTAATAATTAAAATTGTTTTTCTCTCAGTTCCTCTGGGATTTCAAGGTATGGAGGCATTCTTTTTAATGCTATATGTAGCTATAATGATGTATAGAGTGCCTTGCCAAAAAGCAGAGTCCGATGTAAGAACAGAAGGATGTAGGAAGTAGTTCATGAGGTCTAGAATGTTTATGTGATTTGGCGTTTACTCTCATTGCAGTGTAGTGACAAAACACTACCAGCATGTCCTGGCCTTGGTGTTTGCAATGAAGGAGGTGAATGAGAATCCCAGGATCTTACCCAATCTTACATTGGGATTCCACATCTTTGACAGCTACTTCAATGAAAAGATGACTTACCAGACCACCCTGAATCATCTTTTTAGCCTGCAAAGGATTGTCCCCAACTACAAATGTGACACACAGAAACATCTGACAGCTGCCATTGGAGCACTTGACTCTGAAACCTCCTTCTACATGGCCACGATATTAGGCATCTATAAAATTCCACAGGTAGGTTATGCCTGTGAGGCATGTGGTTTTTGCAGATAGAAGATGAAGACAAAATGCTTGAGGGGGAAAAAAACTGGTGTTGGGGGGGTAGGTGTGATGTACCCTGCCAAGTTACAACCAAGAAACACAAGTGGAGGGAGTGGGAGACATTCAGACTTCAGTTTCCCAAGCAGCCCCTATATCACAAGCTGGAGAGTCTGGTGTGAATACTCATCATCTCATGTCATTGTCATCTCATGAATGGCGCCAAATAATGTGGTCACATGCATTCCAAATCCTAGAACAAATGCACCAAGAGAATGAAAAGAAAGAGAGGACAAATACAACATTTCCACGCTACATCATCTCTGAAAGCACACATAATCTCTGCTCTGATTTCAGCAATTCATTTGCTTCTTCTTAGGTCTCATATTACTTATTTGGTCCTATGCTGAGTACAAAAGTCTTGTTCCCTTTCATCTACCGTGTGGTCCCCAATGAAGAATACCAGTACATGGGGATTGTCCAACTACTCCTGCATTTCCAGTGGACATGGGTTGGGATCATCACATTGGATGATGTTAAAGGAGAGAATTTTGTGCAGACCTTGATGCTGATGTTCTCCCGAAGTAGAATCTGCCCAGCTTTCACTGACAGAATCCCTCCCCTGGCAGACTTCTCTGTGTTAGATAGCGTATACTTAATGACAGAGAATAAGCTCCATCTTTTCAGCAACAACAAAGCCAAAGCCCTTGTTGTGTATGCGGAAACTCATTCTGTATTTGGTTTGAAGTCATTGCTAATAGAAACAGAAAATATGGAAGAGACTCTGAGTAGAGTGTGGATCATGACAGCCCAGTGGGATTTCCCAGCAACACAGTTTCAGAGGAACTGGGATATACATGTCTTCCAGGGAACGTTGTCTTTTGCAGCTCGCTCCAAGGAGGTGCCAGGATTCCCAAATTTCCTTCTGACCTTAGATCCTCACTCAGTCAATGGAGACAATTTTATCATGCACTTTTGGGAGCAGGCTTTCGACTGTCTGTTTTCAAATGCCAATGTGGCTGGAGAGGGCCATGAAACTTGTACAGGGAAGGAAACACTGCAGAGCCTTCCTGGGCCCTTCTTCGAAATGAGCATGACTCCTCAGAGCTACAGTGTATACAATGCTGTCCATGTTGTGGCACATGCTTTACATGCCATGTGGTCATCGCACACCAAGCATAGAGTGGTGACAGCACTTCAGAATCCACAGCCATGGCAGGTACTACCTCACAACCACAGAAGCTCTGTTGGCATGAGAAGAGACATGCATAATGCCATTATGTTGACATTCTAGGACAATTGGCAACACTTACATGTAATATTGTACATGTCCAGCTCTAATGTCATGCTTGATCCTGGCAAACCATAGCTTGTAAGGCAGGAGCCAGCATTTGGAACCTAGAGTCCATCCCTCCCATCCATCTCAAAAACAACTTCTCCCTCCCTTGTCTTGTTTGCTATAGCCATTTCTTAGGGTTTTATCTGCATCCTGAATCTCAGCAAGGGACCCCTTCTCAACCAGCCAATTCCACCTATAAAAATGTACACGCAGTAAACCTGATCTTCAACCATAGAATAAAAATCAAACATGGTTGTTGGAGTACATGCATTTGAAGCCCACATCATTTGTTCCTCAGTGTAAGAGAAGGAAGCAGACTCCCTACTACTAGGAGCATCTACAGCTGTTTGGGGCTTGTAGGACTGCATAATGGTGCTTTTCCAAAGAGGAGGAGGGAGAAGCAAAGGATCTGCTCAGGGATTTGAACTGGTTTCAGGGCCCAGTTCAAATCACCGAGTTTGCTTGTAAAGTCTGTATGGCTTGTGTCAAGAATATCTCAAAGACGGCTCTCTGCATATTGAACTACACAGTCATTATTTTTGTCCGTGAGGCCCTTCCCCCTCTCCTCCCACCATCTGAAATGCAGTGGTGGATTTGCAAAGCAGGGCCTTCTCACTAGACCATGGAACTCCTTCCCATTTGAGGGCTTACCTGGCTCCTTCAGAACTCCTTCACTCATTTGCCTCTCCCCTCCAAAGGCAGCTCATTGCTACTCAAAGTTAAGAAAGAACAACACTTTCATTTAAAACAGTGTACCATAGAGCTATAGCCCTCAGTGGTTGGATGCCACAGTGCTTCCATTCATGAGTCAGTCAGCAAGGAGGAGGACCCTCTGCCACTGCCTTTCTGGTTTAACATGAGGACATCTTTCAAAGTGGCAGGGAGAGGGAGCCGCTCTGTGCCAAGCCTCCAAGGTAAACAAAAGCAGGCTGTCAGACTGACAGGGTGGTGGTGGGGGAACGGACCTGGTTCAGGGGGCCCTCTAACTGAATAATAATGTTGTTTATATATTGCAGTTAAGCTGACCTGTTGATCATGGTGAGTGGAAAACTGGGATATAATTTGAAATCATTAATAAACTCTCTTCGACTGTAGCTTCATCCTTTCTTGAGGAGAATTTCGTTTAACAACAGTGTGGGTGACCAGGTGTCTTTGGACAAGAACGGTGACTTGGAAAGTGGATTTGATATAATAAACTGGGTTACTTTCCCAAACAAATCCTTCTCAAGGGTGAAAGTTGGAAGGATGGATCCATGGGCCTTCCAAGCCAGAGAGTTCACCATCAATGAGGATATCATCACATGGCACAGCACGTTTAACCAGGTTGGATCTGACTGTTGGTTCTTGGTACAAACCTCAGTGGATATGTTTTCCAGTCTCAGTCCTAGATAGTTTATTTGACAGGCTTTGTATGAAGCTACTCATTCTCTGAGCACTGGAGAGTTTCCCTAGCTAAATCACCTATCCTAGAATAAAGGAAAAAAATCCCACACGGTTTTCCCTACAAATACTTTTATATTTATAAATCCCAGTTATTACCAATGCATTGACACCTCTAGAAACTGAAGCAATATTTAGGGAAATGTTCTGTCCTCTTTGTAATGACCCATTTGTAAAATTAAATTGGACCCGACAGCCCAAATTGTTGAATTTTTGAACTAAGATTGCAATTAATGTGCACTTTATTTTTTTTAAAAATGTCAGTCATGGGGCCCCCTGAGAAGTGTTGGGACTGCAGTGTAGGGGGTATTTAACCCTTCCCTCCCTGCTCTGGCCCTGATGAAAATGCCCCCTATCTGATGTTTGCATTGAGAAGGAAGCACCCATTGGTGCCATTTAGTGATGAATAAATTAGTCTGTTTCTGGCCCATGTCGATTTTGCATTTCTGTTTCTTCTAGCGGTGTACAAATCCCCTACCTTTCTGGTCCGGGGGGGGTTCCGCAGGGGGGGAGACAATCCATCCCTCCCCCCCAGAATCTGTCTGGGCTGGCTCCGCTCCACAGCAGTCCTGGGCCCGGTCCACATTGCTGGCGATATAGCCAGCCGCCATTGCCGTCCTGTGCCATATCGCTGGGCTAACTCTGGACACAAATGGCATCCACTACGCCATTTGCATCCCTGTTTTTTCACTCGATAGGCTACACAAGTATATATGTAAATATAATTTGCGTAGCCTATCATGTGAAAAAACGGATGCAAATATGTAGTGGATGCCATTTGCAAACAGAAAACTGTTAGATTAACCTAAATGCAGCCATAAATGGCTGCATTTAGGTTAACCTAACAGCTTTACGGCCACAAATGGTGTAGTGGATGCCATTTGCATCTGGATGTAGGCCAGTGATATGGCACGGCAATGGCAGCCGGCCGTATCGTCAGCGATGCAGATCTGGCAGCCGGCTCCTCAGGATCGCTGTGCGGAGGAGCTGGCCACACACGGATTCTGGAGGGAGGCAGAGGTGACTGCCCCGTTCTGCCACAGACTCCAGAGGCTGGATTCTTTGGAATCTGGCCTCGTTGGGGTCCATGGCAGAATTCTCTACCATCCCTAATTCCTTCTTATTTTTTTCATTAAGTCTGATCTCTCTCTCTCTCTTTTCCTGAACATGAACATGTTTTACATACAAAATCCTCTCTCTCTGTCTCTCTGCTGGCATTGGTGGAGCATTGATTGAGAAATCAATCATTGATTTCTCAATCATTGGCTACGTGGAGCATTGATTGAGAAAGCATTTATGAAGCATGGGGTAAGGATTTCCCTGCTTGTGTTTATGGTTAGATGCCACCCTCTTCAATGTGCAATGACAACTGCCATCCAAGTTCTGTTCAGAAAAAAAAGGAAGGGGAGCCTTTCTGTTGTTATGATTGTGACCCATGTCCAGAGGGGAAGATTTCTAATCAAAAAGGTAGTTGTCATATCACATTATCATATCAAAATGAACAGAGAACTTTATGGTCAAGCTTACAGATGTTACAAATGAATAAATAAAACTTTGGTATAATCTCCTCTTCATCTCTAGAGGTTAAGCTAAATTTGTGTGGGTTTAGACTAGAAAGTTTTTAACATAGCTTCATAATGTTCACCATTGTATTCAAAGATGAGAACTTGAATAGGATCTGAGGCCTAGGGCACACATTTGGGCCCTTGTACATCTGTAAGGCTCTTTTTGTGGGATTGGGACCTTGCTTTTCCAAGATTCCTGAAAGGGCAAGGCAGAAAACCGAGTATAAACGTATACTTGTTTGAGAGCCTGAGGTGCCATTATTTCTTCTTTGTAAAGATATGGACAACTGTATCGAGTGCCCAGAAGATCAGTATCCAAACAGCAACCAAGATGGATGCCTTCCCAAGGTTTTAAATTTCATGCCTTACCATGAAAGCTTGAGCATCGGTTTAGTTTTTATGGCCCTTTCATTTTCCATGGTCACAGCTTTGGTGCTAGGGATATTCATTAAGTACCACAATACTCCCATTGTCAAAGCCAACAATTGTGGTCTTACCTACACTCTGCTCATCTTCCTCCTGCTCGGCTTCCTCTGCTCCTTGCTATTCATTGGCCGCCCTCAGACAGTCACCTGCCTCCTACGGCAAACGGCTTTTGGCATCATCTTCTCGGTGGCTATTTCTGCTATGTTGGCCAAGACCATTATGATGGTTCTGGCATTCATGGCCACAAAGCCAGGATCCAGGATAAGGAATTGGGTGGGGAAAAGACTGGCAGCTTTTATCGTTTTCTCCTGCTCTCTTATTCAAGTAGCTATTTGTACTGTGTGGCTCTGTACTGCTCCTCCATTCCCAGACTTGGACATGCAATCTTTGGCTGAAGAAATTGTGGTGGAATGCAATGAAGGCTCTGTCCCCCTGTTTTATTGTGTTCTGGGCTACATGGGATTTTTGGCTGTAGTCAGCTTTGTTGTGGCTTTCTTTGCGAGGAAGTTGCCTGATGCCTTTAACGAAGCCCAGTTCATCACTTTCAGCATGTTGGTATTTTGCAGTGTGTGGATCACCTTTGTTCCAACTTACCTGAGCACCAAGGGGAAATACATGGTGGTTGTGGAGATCTTCTCCATCTTGTCCTCCAATGCTGGTTTATTGGGCTGTATCTTTTCCCTGAAATGTTAGGTAATTGTCCTGAGGCCTGAGTTGAACATCAGGGAGCACCTAAGAAGGAGAAACAAGTAGGTGTCAGAGCTGTGGGTCATACAAATATATGGTAATCAGCATATGGGAGTTTTGGGGGAACTGTTTTGTAGCTGTTGCTTTGTCTACCCTCTCAGGAAGGAGGAAGGAATTTGAGCCATCCCTATCTTTAGGGACATTAGAGAATTCCACCACAGTTCCCAGGGGGGCCAAATTCTAGTGAATGGTGTTGAATTTGGTGTTGAATGGGGTACGGCTACCCTTGAAAGAGCAGGTCCGCAGCCTGGGGGTCATTTTGGACTCCCAGCTGTCCATGGAGGCTCAGGTGTCAGCTGTGAGCCGGACAGCGCTGTATCAACTCCATCTGATACGGCGGCTGTGCCCCTTCCTTCCCGACCATCTGCTCCCATCGGTAGTACATGCCCTGGTCTCCTCTCGTTTGGACTACTGTAATGCGCTCTACGTGGGGTTACCCTTGAAGACGGTTCAGAAACTGCAGCTGGTACAGAACGCGGCGGCTCGCCTGATTAAAGGCAGCCGCCGGCGAGATCACATCACTCCAGTGCTGAAGGAGTTGCACTGGTTACCAGTTGTTTTCCAGGCCAAATTCAAGGTGTTGGTTTTGACCTTTAAAACCCTATATGGTTCCAGCCCAGCCTATCTTAAGGAGCGACTCCAGCAACACCAGACAGGCCGCTTAACAAGATCAGCCTCGGATGGCCTTCTCTCTGTCCCATCAGCCAGGACAGCTAGACTGGTGGGGATGAGGGAGAGGGCCTTCTCTGTGGTGGCCCCCACTCTGTGCAACTCCCTCCCTAGGGAACTCCATCATGCCCCCTCTTTAATGAGCTTCCGTCGTGCATTAAAAACGTTGTTGTTCAGGCAGGCATTTGGGGTGGGCTAGGGTATTTAAAAAAAAAAATTTATGGTAAAATTTTATTGTTTTAAATTGTTTTATGGTGGGTTGTACATCGCCCAGAATGGCTGGGTGACCAGTCAGATGGGAGATTAATAAATTTAATAAATAAATAAATAAATAAATAAATAAATTCGACCCCCGGAATCCGTGGCGAAACGGAGCAACCCGCCCCACCATCCCGCGAAAGCCTCGCAAAACGGAGCTTACCTGGCTGCGGCTCCGGCAGCGGCGGCGGCTCCGGCTGCTGCTGGGCTGCTGTGGATGCAAGTGGCATCCTGAGTAGGGGATGCCATTTGCATCCCTATGGTAGCCCGTGATAGGCTATGTAAATATTTACATAGCCTATGACGGCTAAAGCGGGAACGCAAGTGGCATAGGGGATGCCATTTGCGTCCCTGCTTTAGCTGTGATAGGCTACGTAAATATTTATGTAGCCTATTACGGGCTACCATAGGGACACAAATGGCGTCCCCTACTCAGGACGCTATTTGCATCCGCAGCAGCCCAGTGGCGGCTGGAGGCCCTGCTGCGAGTTGGCCCGGCTGGTGGCTCCACGGCCTGTCCGTGGAGCGGAGCCAACTGGGCAGGATTCCAGGGAGGAGGAACGGATCGCCTCCCCCCCCATCGAGGATTTCGGGGGAGGGATGGAGCGCCTCCCCCCCACCGTGTATGTCCTTGGACGAAACCAGGTAAGTGTTTCGTACATCCCTACCTATCTTACACTAACCAATCCTCCACTGCAGCTATATCCATCTTTTGAAAATGAGTTCCTTGTTTTCTTGAGCAGCCATAGATGTCATCTGTGTATGCAAAGGCAGTAGCCACTTGATTATACAAATAATTCAGGGTCCTCGCAAGACATTGCATCTCCTAAAATGGGGGAACCTGCTATTACTGCCTCTCCTCTTCACCCATGGCTTGCCTTCGTAACTTTCTGACACTATCCTTACAGGCTTGGCCTACTATATTGTACTCATCCTTATTTACAGATCTCTCCTTCCAACTCCTATACATGTCCTTCTGAGGTGTCAGTTCATCAGACAACTCATTGTGCACCCACACTGGCTCATTTAGAGACTTCCCATTTTTCCTCTGTATGTGATGTGTCTTAGGGATGTATGAAAGTCACTTACCTTTTAACAAAATGTGATTTGAGGTGGGGGTGAGGCGCTCTGTCCCTCCCCCCAAAACTCTGGCTGGAATTCACTGATCTTCATCCCCCCCCTTTTTTTTTCTGCAAATGACAGAGATCGACATTAAGGTTAATTGACCTTACATAGCCAAATCTGATTGGTTACATAGCATTGTGACATTATCTCTCTGTAGACAGAGGAAAATGGCTGTGAACATGATAAAAAAGTGAATATTCTCATGTTCTATCTATATCTATCTATCTATCATCTATCATCTATCTATCTATCCATCCATCCCTCTATCAGCCATCACTCAGAAAAGGACCTACAAGCCATTGTATTACTTAAAAGTAACAACAGATATAATAAAAAAAATCAATTAAAAGGTTAGAAACACCAGAGCAGCAGTCATAATTCCTGAACCAATTAAATTCCTTATACTTCCTGAAACAATTAAATTCAGGAAGTATAAGGAGTACTAGACGTGCAGAACCAGAATCCAGTAGGGGGGCAAATTGCCCCTTCTGCAGTCTGGATGATGTGGCCACTGACATCCTCCCCCCCCTCATTTTGCTCTACTTTACCCAGTGCCTGACAAGTCCCTGGATTCAAGAAGTGTGCAATGTCCACATGGGGGTTGCACATATCACATGAAGCTACTCAGCCAGCTCTGACACAGAAAACACATCAAACTTAACACCTGACAGACTTCTTTGAGGAAGTCTTTCTAAATATGAGGTGTCACAACAAATCATCCTCATTCCCAGTCACCACCTATATAACCTTCCGGGGAGGGGGGAGGTTTTGCCTAGAAGGGCTTCTGTTTGTGAATGACAGATTCAAGCAAGCCTATGTGAAAACCGTAGTTCTTCATGTAGCCAAGACCCAAGCAATTTGAGGCATTATAAGCAACAATGGGCATGGATAGGGATGTGAAGGCTGGGGGGGGGGGGAATTTGGAGAAACCCATTTTTTTTTTCTGTTTGTTTCCAAGGACCATTTTTATTTTTTTTTCCCGAAAATTGGGAAAAATTTAATAGCTTTGGATTATGAAATATTTCCTTTTATAATTTCAGACAAGGTGTTCATATATTGTTACCAAGCCTTTACTCTCCCTGCCCCTAATGATTTCTAAAAACTATGCAGTAAGAAGACTCTTCAATGAAGACTAGAGATGTAAAATGTCTGGAAACAATGAAGCCATGGGGGGAGACGTTTATAAATCCTCTCTGTAAGATTCTCAGCATTGTTATTTGTATGATTGGTTCAATATATCTTTTACTGATATTGGGATGCTCCAAGTCATGCTCAGTTTCCCAAAATGTGAATAGAGTCAGCCAAACATAATATGGAAGAAAATGTACATTCTTGACAGTTTGGGTTTTTCTCTACAGAGTCTTGTGTTTCTGGACTTGTTTTCCACTGCCTCCAATTCTTCCTGCTTCCTCTATCTTCTAGGACGATTCAGATATTTCAATGACTACTTGCTGAAGTTCCTGCTGGTCAGACATAAATTCAGCACCTAAGGGTGCAATCCTATGGAGACAGATGACAGCCTAAGAACATAGGAAGAGTGCTGCTGGATGAGACCAAGGGTTCATCCAGTCCAGCATTCCATTCACACAGTGGCCAACCAGCTTGACCATGAACCCACAAGCAGGACATGAGCGCAACAGCACCCTCCTGCCCATTTCCCCCAGCAACTGGTGTACACAGGCCCACTGCCTCTAGTATTGGAGGCAGCACACAGCCATCAAGACCAGTAGCCATTCATAGCCCTTTCCTCCAGGAATTTGTCTAACCCCCTTTTAAAGCCATCCAAATTGGTGGCCATCACTACATACTGTGATAGTGAATTCCATAGTTTAACTATGCACTGTGTGAAGAAGTACTTCCTTTTATCTGTCCTGAATCTCCCACCAATCAGCTTCATGGGATGACCCTGGGTTCTAGTATTTTGAGAGAGGGAGAAAAATGTCTCCCTATGCACATTCTCCATCCCATGCATAATTTTGTACACCTCTATCATGTTTCCCCCTACCCTTCTTTTTTCCAAGTGTAACAATCCCAGCTGTTGTAACCTTCCCTCATAGAGGAGATGCTCCTTGATCGTTTTAGTTGCCCTTTTCTACTTTTTCCAGCTCTACAATGTCTTTGTTAAGGTATGGTGGCCAGAACTGCACACAGTATTCTAAGTGTGGTCACACCATAGACTTGTACTCCTGGCTATGAACCCCCCACTGTCTGGACCAGTGGGAGTTGGTAGAGGGGCAATCTGGGCCGCTCAGGGCCCCAGGAATCCTCTGGAGACCAGCCGCATCTGCCAGAGTTGGCAGAGTGGCTCTCTGGCTCCCTATAAGATGTGATTCGCTAATAACGGCTGCCATTAGCCTATCACAGGAAAAATACAGCCATAAATGGAGTATTGTACACCATCTGCAGCCATAAAGCACTGACTTGGACCTAAATTGCAGCTGTTTATGGCTGTACATAGGTCAAAGTAAGTGCTTTATGGCCACAAAGGGATACAATACACCATTTAGGGCTGTAACTTTCCTGCAATAACCTAATGGCAGCCGCCATTAGTGTATCACATCATATAGGGAGCTAGAGAGCCTCCCCGCCTGAGCTCCTCTGGACCCAGAGGTAAGTGCAGCTGCTGCACTGATGACTCCAGAGGTCAGATTCTTTGGAATCAGTCCTCATTTGAGTCCATGGCAGAATTCTCCAGCATCCCTACTCCTGGCCTGATTCCTCCCCTTCTACATTTGGGCAATCAGAAACATTTTCATTTTCATCCCTTTGGGATGATTTAACTTGAACCGGATGCTTCCCAGCTCCTATCAGCTTTCCCCCAGGGTTCAGTTTAAAAGCTTCTTTGCCACCCTTTTTATGTTTAGTGCCAGCAATCTGGTTCCATTTTGGTTCAAGTGGAGCCCGTCCCTCCTGTACAGGCCCAGCTTATGCCAAAATGTTCCCCAGTGCCTAACAAATCTGAACCCATCTTCCCTGCACCACCATCTCATTCACGCGTTGAGACACCTCAGCTTCACCTGTCTAGCTGGCCCTGCACATTGAATGGGTAGCATTTCAGAGAAAGCCACCTTGGTGGTCCTGGATTTCAACCTCCTACCTACTGGCCTAAATTTGGCTTCCAGGAACTCACAACTACATTTTCCCACATCGTTGGTACCAACATGGACCACGACCACTGACTCCACCCCAGCACTATCTACTAGGCTATCTAGATGGTGCATGATATCCACAACCTTTGCACCAGGGTAGGGATGTCAGAGAATTTCTCCACGAATCTCGGGGAGGCCGAATGCCAGTGCATTCGGCCCCCTGAAATTGGTGGAGAAACGGTCTGCCCCCCCGCCCCCCCCCCCGGGATGGGACTTACCTTGTGCGAATGTCCCTGGTGGCGGCAGCTCCAGCAGAGGTTCGGCGGTGGTTCGGCGGTGGCGGCTGTGGTGGCCGGTCTTCTGACCGGCTGCCGCCGCCGCCATTTCCAAGTTAAAAAAACAAAAAAAAAACAAAAATGTGATAGGCTACGTAAAGAATTATGTAGCCTATCACAGCTAGATTTTTAAAAAACACTGTGATAGGCTATGTAAATGTTTACGTAGCCTATCACAGCTGAGTGAAAAAAAAAAAAAAACCCGCGCGTACGCAAATGGCGCCATTTGCGTCCCAGCAGGACAGGATTCATGGCCAGAGGGATGGGGCGCCTCCCCCCCGGCCAGAATTTCAGGGGGGAGGGACGGGGTGCC
This sequence comes from Heloderma suspectum, assembly GCF_057233095.1. Taxonomy (NCBI): domain Eukaryota; kingdom Metazoa; phylum Chordata; class Lepidosauria; order Squamata; family Helodermatidae; genus Heloderma; species Heloderma suspectum. Next base: position 84,767,556 of record NC_139463.1, on the reverse strand, counting down.
TCCCCCCTGGCCAGAATTTTGGGGGGAGGGATGGAGCGCCTCCCCCCAACCGCGAATCAACTTTCAGGTTCAGGTAAGGAACTTTCGTACATCCCTACCAGGCAGGCAATTTACCATGTGGTCTTCATGCCTACTGCAAACCCAGCTGTCCGTATTCTAATGATTGAATCTCCCAGTACCACAAGTCCCTCTCCCCCCTGGAGGCACATCCTCAGTGTGAAAGGATATTTGTTCATCTTCCAAGGAATGGGTCTCTTCTAAGGGATCATTTCCCTCTTCCTCAGAATGACGCCCTCCTTCCCTGAGACCCTCAGTCTCCAGGACAGCAGAGGAGCTGTCACCCTGGGAGTGGGACACAGCTAATAGGTCCTTGAAGGTCTCTTCCACCAACCTTTCTGTTTCTCTAAGCTTCTCCAGGTCAGAAAGCTTGTCCTCAAGGGAACACACTTGTTCCCTGAGAGCCAAGAGCTCATTACACCGAGCACACACCCACAACTTCTGTCCAGCAGGCAGATAGTCATTCATGTGGCACCTTGGTTATGTGTTCCCTAGAAAACTTAGTTGTTACTAGGAGAAGGTGGGGAAATTATTTATAGTTATTTATTTACAGTTACTTAATGTGAGTACGATGTAGGGAGGGAAGAGTTCACCGCCCTGGCTTCCTCGCCCTGTTGCTAAACTCACACAGTTGCTTAGCTTGCTTGTTCGCTGATGTGTCGTCCCTGGGGCTGAGACGCTTCATCCTTGGGGCGCCTCATGCTCAGAGAACTGGCTCCCTCACAAGCATGCCTCCTTATATAGATAGGCCCAACTGCTGCTGCAGTGCATCTGATTGGAGGGCCTCATTTGAAAAGTAAGGGAGACTGTGTATGAACTTCTGATCAGTACTGGCATTCATTGGTTGGAAATGTAGGTCAGTTGGCCTCCTAGGGATTGGTGATTCCTATTTAGGAAGGAGGGTTATTATTATATAACAATAGTGAATGGGAGACCTATTGAGGGGAGATCCTTTATTCAATGGGTCATTGGAGGGGGCACAGACAGAGGGTAGGTGATTTGGGAAGGCTGTGGCTTGCAAGGTCTGGATACTTTTACAGTGTGCTTTTTAAAACTTAAAATGATATGCTGAACCCTTAACTCACTATAGTTAGTGACCAGCTCTTGAAGACCTAAAGTCTGAGCCTAAACTGAGCCCAATCTGAAGCTAGGCTGCACTTCTTCCTGCTTTAAGCAGACTCTTATTCCCCCTTTCGAAGTTTGGGGTTAGTTTAAAATATGCAGCGGAGGTTCTTTTCAATCACTCAGGGGTCTTTATTAATGCAAGGCTGCAAGTCCTGTAGGTTCTTGCTGGATTCCCCCCTGATATTTAGCTCTCTCCTGTAAGTTTGTAAGCTGTGCCTTTGTTTCGGATTCAGCTGCAATTCAGCAATTTTAAATTGTTACCTGAGGTACTTCAATAGATAATTAAGTTGTTGTTGTTGTTCAGTCGTTCAGTCATGTCCGACTCTTCGTGACCCCATGGACCATAGCACGCCAGGCCTTCCTGTCCTGCGCTCTCTCCTGGAGTGTGCTCAAGTTCATATTCATTGCATCGGTGATGCTATCTAGCCATCTCATCCTCTGCCATCCCCTTCTCCTTTTGCCAGATAATTAAGTAATTTCACTTAATTAGTTGACACCTATCCAATGCAGGGTGGCCGGAGCATTAAGGGCATCCTCTCCTGCATGCTCCAGCTGCACTGCCTTTTGGGCTAGAAGAGTGATTTCGGCCATCTAGCTGGGGCAAGTTGAAGCAGGAGGTGGGGGGAGGCTCCGTGGTGCAAAGGCAGCCCCGTAAAGTGGCTTCTGTGATCTCCTCCCCTCCCCACCCCCAGGAATGCCCCCTTTTCACCCTCTCCACACTCCTTTCCTGAGTGCAGAGACTGGTGAGAACCGCACCGCCTATGAGGCGGCAGGGAGCGCAGTTCCCAGTAACTGAAAAATCCTATGGCCCTGTAGACACTGCCTAGTGGCCATAGAATTGCTCTCTAAAATATGTTATACATAGCTTGGTTTGATCATAAAATTAATCATGTTTAATATATTAAATTTTAAAAGTATAGTTTATTCAGACAATAATTGCACATTTACTAACTGAACTCACTTCTTAGTTTTCAAATATAAGGATATTTGTATGAGCAAACCAAGTTACACATAACATAACTTTAGGAACATAAAGGTGGCTTTACATTCCAAAAGCAGCTTTCCTCAACCTGGTGCCCTAAAGAGGTTTTGCACTAAAGATGTCCAGCATTTCTGACTATTGGCCATTCTGCCTGAGGCTGATAGGAGCCGATGTCCAAAATATCTGGAGGGCACTAGGTTGCCCACTCTTGTTTGGGGGGAATGCAATCCCATCCTGAAAAGGCTGAACAAAAATTCCTTGGTCAGATAACCTCCCTAACAAGAGGAACCATGTCTTCTCTAGGGATGGGAGGATCAGGGAGGCTCAAGCGTGTCCAGGTTGCCCAAGTTCCACCTTGAAGCTTGGTCCACCTTGTCCCCATTCCCAGTTATGAGCCCCCCACCTCACCCCCATTCAAAGAGAAAAGGGATGCATTTGGGTGCACAATTTTTTAAAATGCCGAGTGCACACCCAATGTGGGCTTTCCCCCACTGACCAAAGTGGGAAAATGTACTCTTTAAAAGTTCACATTTTTCTAAAGTACATATTTTGTGAATGAGCATTGTTAGGAATGTGTGAATGTTGCCTGCTAAATGTTCCCTGTTCGCATTTGGGAAGCCAAATAGTGCAAGTTCTGGTCTGAAATAAACAGAAACAAAATTCTCATACATCCCTGTGCTTCTCTGGACTGAGCTTCAGTTTATTGATCCCCATTCAGCCCACTGGTGCTTCCAAACCGTGATTCAGCACAACTGTCTCACCTGAGTCTGCTGCAAAGGAGAAATAAGATTGGGTGTCTTCAGCATTCAGTGATTCCATGTAGATGTTAAACAGCAGGGGAGACAATATGGTGCCCTGTGGATCCCCATAAAATAAATGCCATGATGGAGCTGAGCACTAATCTCACCTCTGCCTTTTGGAATTGGCCATCCAAGTAGGAGTGTACTTCAGTCCTGTGTCTCCCATCCAGACAGCCTATCCAGAAACATACAGTTGTCAGTGGTATAGAAGGATGGGGAGAGGTGCAGGAGAATTAGCAGAGTCACACTCCCCCTGCCCTTCTTTCAGCATCGGTCATCCATCAGGATGACCAAGACAATTTCTGTGCTGAAGCCAGAAATCAGGCCTGCAACCAGATTGAAATGGATTCAGAAACCCTGCTTCATCCAAGAATCACTACAGTTGTACTGCAACCAAGTACACAAGTATATTACCCCAAGAGGATGGTTTTTTTTTTCTGACTTACCAGTACTTTTCAATGCGTGGGTCTAATGTGTTTGCTGAGTGTTACAGAGCTGAGAAAATCATTCAGCCTCACACACATCAGAGCTGTATATTGCGAGCGGAGATGGGTTAAAGAAGACGCAGACAACAAGCTTGGGTTGAAAATTGGGCCACATTTATTGAAATAGCTGCAAAGGGGTAACTAGGACGGGCATCTAACTGTGTCAGAGGCTAGCTGGCACTTCTTGGGCGAAAACATACCCAGCCTGAGGGGTGGCGGTGATCTCGCCATCCCTCCGGACTGCCCCTTCTGGGGGAGGTAGACCTTCCGGTGTCACCCCCAACCCGGTGCCGTGAAACACCTGGGTGAGTGAGTAGGGTTGGTCTCCCAGGCAACCCTTATCCCCCCGCCGAGCCGCACAACCCATTTGGGGGGCCCTCAGGCGTCACCTGTCACCATAAGGTGCCTCTGCATGCACACCATCCCTACTTTCCTGTTTTGCCCGTCCTAGCCGCCACAGGAGTCACTAGCCTAGAGCTTGTGAAACTCCCCCCACCTGCACAGAAGAACTTCCCGCAGGCCCCTTTGCAGATCAGACAGACATATGTTATTCACTAAATGAGACAGGCGGACACCGTCCTACCTGTAACGCTCCCTCCATGTCCACAGAATTCCCTGGCAGGTGGTGCATCCATCACCTCATTCATCTGGCAATAAGCCATTTCTCTGTGCACTTTCCAACGTGCCCTGCCACTGGCAACGTCATTCCATTCCTTCCCATTGATCCATGGGAGCAGTGAGGGCTGCAATAGGCTACTTCCGGCCAGGTATGCCGGACCACCTGTATCTCAACCAAGGCCTGTTCCATCAGGTCCTCTCCTGGCTTACAGCCAAAGTCATTCCCTCCAATGTGCAGCACCTGGACCTGTGGAGGACGACTGACAAACTTGGTGGGACAGAGTGAGGAGGGGACTCCCAAGGTATGCCACGTCTATGGAGCCACTAGATCTTAATGTGACAGGGTGACAGAAGCTGAATTCTGAAGAAGACATACAAGCTCTTCATGAAGCTCCAGACATCAAAACGTGCCCATGTAAGAGCACCCGTACCGGCGTACAATGAGTCTGCTGGTCTAAGGAAGAAGCACATTAAGGGAAACTACACAATTGCCCTTAAGTCAACAGCAAACCATTGAGGTGATAAAAATGGAGGCCCCTCCTCAGACCCGTGGCATGCCATAAAACCCATAAGGTGCCGCCAGAGCATAATCCGTTGACTTGCGTTTGGCTGTGGGCCACTGCCGTGCCCTTGCCATGCCGATCAATTTGATCACCAAATATGTAAATGGATTACTTTGGGCCAGACCTGTACCTTGCAGCAAATCAAGGCCCTCTGGGACAAGTCGGCCTTGTGAGCCCAGACCAACCCTGCATTCCGTTAGGGCTGCTACTTGGAACAGGGAAAAGTCTTATGGGAAAGCTCAAATGGAGGGCCATTACCCCCGGAGCCCGAAAGGGGTATCCGGAGAGAGAGGGTGGTTAATTTACTAATGCAGGCAAACATCTGTGCCCAACACTATCTTGCACGCCGAAACCTAAATTCTGACATGGAGTCAGTGAAACCCACCTTTGTGGGCTGGAAGGCTAAATGGCCAGCTTGCGACTTATGGTCCCAAATAGTCTCTTGTTCCTTATGGAGGCGTGAAATTGTGGCCAATGATCTATAGATAAGGGCCATGAATCCTATCTCTGAGGTTTTGCCTAATGCGCGGCACACACACCCTGCTCTGTCGCAGGCGGCTCCTGTACGGAGAGCCATGGAATGCAGGCTGGCATGCCTGGCTTCAGTATCCCGATCTCCCATAGTACTGCAAGGATGGGATCTGGGAATGGAGCACCCACGGGGATAAGGCCCGGAAGATGCTGACCTAATTTCATGACAAGGCATCGACAATTGGGTTTGCCTAACCCAGCACATGGTGGACCCAGAACCAGATGTTGTAATACTGACTCTGGAGTGCGAACACACTGACACATGACATGACCCTCCAATTTCGGAAGGACAGAGAATGAATAATGTGGTCATGTTGTCATAGTGAAGGGGGGGGTTTACTGACTTGGCTATAAGGTTATCCCTCAATGTGCTTGGCGGGGGCGGCAGCCTCCACTCTACAGGCCTTTACCCACTGCACGATTGGACCTGCCCTAAGAATCTGAAACCCCTTGGGGTAGGGCGGAACCATGTGAGTCCGCAGTCCGGCTATGAGAGGCTTACGCTTCCGAAAGGAGGTGCCATTAAAGCCCTACTAAGTTGAAGCCATGCCTGATGTATAACTAATTGGAGCTGTGCCTAAAAGACCTGAAAATTGTCCTGAGGGAGGTGAGAATAACACCTAAGGGTATCGGATTGGCTTCCGCTTCACCGAATGTTTCTGTGGGAGACAGGCCCTCAGCCTTTGTGAGCTAAGGGGCACCGAAGTAACAGAAAAGGGGAAGCAATACTTGCGTTAGGTCAGAACAATGACCGCCATCTTTGGACTCCATGTAGCACATGTCCATCAGGGACCCGTGGCCGGGATCCCAGACAAAGACAGCTGCCTCATCGAAGAGGTGTGACACACTGAGCAGAGATGATCAGGGATCTCGTGATAATTGACTGGCTCTCAGGAAAGAGAGGTTACGAATCAGGATAAACTCCCTAGAGGATTTCCTGGGCACCATTTCGAGAAGGGAGATCCCTAGAATAGCTAACGGGGTGTGGAAAAAAAGGGGGGGGCTAAAACCCTTCTGCCAGTACTGCATTGTTAACCTCTCCTGAACCTGTCGACGCCTAGCGAGGAGAAATGTTGCTTACGAGGTAGGGATGGTCTATGTTGACCTAAAGAAAAAATGCTAGGGGGCCTAGAACCTAGCATAAACCGTGTTCCAAGTTAAGACATGTTCCCCCAGTTGGGTAGTGTCTTAAAGCCGGAGTATCAGCGCCAACCTTACTAGGCATTGGCCATCCAGAGCTTCCTACTGCCTCAGCTTTTCCCAAGGGGACCCTACCCTCCTCGAGCATTGGACAAGAGGTGCAAGAGTGCTGACTGCTACAAGGGAGCATTCACCATGAAAACTGCACGTGTCCTGGGAGCATGTGCCCATTGGGGCTTTACTCCCAGCACAGATAGCAGTGCTGAAGCAGCGGACCTGCCATAGGCCGAGGGCCAGTGCGGGAGACCACCTGGTGAATGTGGCCACTGCCAGATCTGTTGCCGACCCCAGCTGGGAAGGAGTCAAAATTGGAGTGAAAGGTCCTGGTCAAACAGGTCCTTACGCACAGAAGGGCAATGGCGGCCCTCCCGCGAGAGGCCTCAACAAGCCATTCGCACACCTCCTCGGGCGAAAGACATTACGAGAAGGAGTAGTCCTGGTGACAATACAACTCGCCAGATTAGCGTAAGGATCTGATATGCCCCTTACATGGATGTCCAAAACGGGCGGGGGCAGGCGAGGGATCCTAATTAATCCAGGAAAAAACCCTGTAAGATGATGCATTAAGCGGCTGGGGTTACTGGGGTGTGACTGATGGAGCTGCAGGCGGCCCGAGCGTCATATAGGGAGATGACATTGGGAGGGACAGCCGCCCCCAGGTAGGTAAGCTAAGGCAGCAACCCCACAGCCCTAAGGGTCACCCGTCTGAACAACTGGGGTGAGGTGCAGTCATCTCACCCATATCCAGGGCAGCCGTGTCTGGGTCCCCGGGAGCAAGGGAGGTGATACCACTTGCATTGCTCCTGATGGAGATGCCCCATGAGGGCGGACCGCCTTCAGGTGTGCTGTGTCGCCTGGGCGAAACCCCAAGGAGGAGGATGTTGCTTGGATCACTGCTGACGGAGATGCCGCAGGAAGGTGGACTGCCTACAGTGGTGGGGTGCTGCCATGGTGAACCTGCGAAGGCAAGATGGAGGCCTCAATGGCGTCCGGGTGCCCTGAACCCAGAGACGAGCTGTACCAATCGTGGGCACACTCTGATCCCCAGCTGGAAAAAAACGAGGTTGTTGCTTGTGCGCCCAGGGAAGATGAGGCAGCAGAAGGGAGGAGCTCCGCTGAAGGCGGTGAGCCTTCTGGAAGAGCCGATGAAGAGGAGGTGGATGCCTCAATAGCGTCCAGGCGATCTGAAATAGAAAGGAGCAACGAGGGTTGGGTCTGCTGTTGTGTTCGCTTGTACTGGACCACTGAGGATTTTTTGTGCCTGGCCAGGGGAGGAGGAGGGATCCCTGAGGAACGCTCAGCAGCTTCCAAATGAGAAAAAATTGATGCCAGTACCGGGTCTGCGTCCACATCAGAGTCAGAATCGGGCCTTGGCAGCGGACTTTGGGGAGGGGGGGAGGGGCCCTCCCATTCCCTTTCTTACCACCCTGGCCCTTCTTAGGAGGCATGATGCAGGAGGTGAATTAAGCAAGCAATCTGTCAGGGTGGACACTGAGCCCATAGAATCCCAGAGTAGTTCTAATGCTGAGGAAGAGCAGTCGCTCCTGGGAGAGGAGCGCGCTCCTCTTTCCCAGGACCAACAGCTGACGGAGTTTCCTCCCCCCAACATTCCTAGTTTTAGTTAGCAGTCAAGGGAGAGACCGAGCACAGATAGCAGACTTAGTGAAGGTGCGCACTCAACGGCTGCGCCCCGAGGATCCAAGGGAAAAGGGGAGGGATTCTCCCTAGTCCTTATATTCGGGGGTCTGCCAGTAATTGCTTTTCAAACGGGGACCAACTGTTCCAACTTAGGGCATAGGGATGCTGCTGCTCAGATCTAGCTGATACCTGTAGAGTTAAGTTGCAAAGGAAGAATAAATCTTTGAAAAGAATCCCTTTGTCTGTGTCTGGACTTGGCTACTGGATTAGACTGAGAGAGCCCTCTAAGGAGCTCTTGACACCATCAAAGAGTTAATAAAGCCGCTGGGCACCCCAGACAATAGGCAGCCACCCCACAGTCTTAAGATCTGTGGGTGTGAGTTCCAGACCGAGACAGAGAGGCCTGGGGATGAAGGTGGGAGTGCTGCCCTACCGTTTAGGTAGAAAATCAGATTTTCAAGAGGCGCAGCCAGGGGCCAAAGGTGATGGAGCTGCGTTTGAACGTGGGCGCCCACAGCCGAGGGCACCCTGTCACGGGAGGCGCCAAACAGGCAGTCGCCGCTGTTACGCAATTTTATTAATTAAACATTTAATAATCGTAATTTAATGAATTTTTATTTTTATTATTATTATTAATATTAATATTATTATTTATTTAATTAAAGCTTTCTTTTCATACAAACATAGGAAGCTGCCTTATACTGAGTCAGACCCTGGGTCCATCTAGCACAGAATTGTTGACACAGACTGGCAGCAGCAGATCTCCAAAGTTTCAGGCAGGATTCTTTCGTAGCCCTACCTGGAGACGCTGGGGATTAAACCTGGGGCCTTCCGCATGCCAAGCATGTGCTCTACCACTGAGCCGCAGCTCTTCCTAATTTTGTTCTAAAATTATTTATTTATTTATTTATATTTATTTATTTATTTATTTATTTATTTTTTGGGTGGGAGGGGGAGACGTCCCAAGCCCGTGGGAGGCGACTAATCAGGCTGTGATATACACGCCCCGACTCAGCTCAGCAGCCAGGCTCCCCTCCAACAGGCAGGCTCGGCTGACCAGTGGGGGGGGCAGTCAGACCATCGCTTGGAGCACTGCGCTGGCAAACACCGGCGCCGCGCTCACCCGCCCGCCGACGTCTCCCGCCGGGAGCAACACCTCAGGGAGGCAGGCAAGGCGAGGAGGAAGAGGCTGGCAAGGCCGGCGGCCGGGTAGACAGGCCGGCAGGCGGGCCGTGAGCAGGCCCGGCGGCTGGCAGGCCCGTCAGGCAAGCGGGCGGGCGTACGGGCAGGGTGAGCGAGCGAGCGAGCGGGCGGGCTGGCAGGTTGAGTGAGCGCACGTGCGGGCGTGCGTGCGGGCAGGGCGAGCGAGTGGGCGGGCGGGTTGAGCGAGCGCGCGGGCGGGTTGAGCGAGCGCGCGGGCGGGCATGCGAGCGGGCAGGAGAGCGAGTACACGAGGAGACCGAGCGGACGGGCGGGCGAGAGGAAAGGAGCCGGCGAAGGAGGGAGGGAGGCGAACAATATCACCAAGCGAAGATTTTGGCACGCAGAAGCACGTGGGTCCAGGCGGCTAGAACGAGGACGAGGACGAAGCCGTTCTCCAGCAGGCCAAAGTCCCTCGTCGTGACCGAGGAGAAAGGAGGGGGCGGGCGCACTGCAGCCTCAAGAGCCGGGGCCCTCAGCGTGCGCGACGACACCGGTCTCCAGCAGGCCGGTGTCCTTTGTTGTTTCTGGCGGAGCTGTAGTTCTCTCTAGCTGCGTTGAGCCAGAGAGCTGAGTTTGAGAAGGGGGCTGAGTTTAAGGCAACTCAGCCTGCCCCTCCTTGCATGGTGGGGCCACTGGCATGCACCAATCAAAGGCCCCTGCGTCACATCACCCCACCCGCGCGCAATGGCCCCCCGCCTTTAGCCAGACAAGCTGGCGCCGGGTGAGGGCATTTGTTGTTGTACAGTCGTTAAGTCGTGTCCGACTCTTCGTGACCCCATGGACCATAGCATGCCGTCTGTGGTGATCTTGGAGCCCAAGAAAATAAAATCTGGCACTGCTAGGGATGTCAGAGAATTCCGCCACGGATCTCAGTGAGGTCGAATGCCGGTGCATTTGGCCCCCCGAACTCTGTGGCGGAACAGCCTGCCCCCCGCCCCCCCGCAGATCCCCCCCAGGACGAGACTCACCTGGGGCGGATCTTCTGGGCGGTGGCGGCTGCAGCGGTGGCTGCGGCGGCAGCGGCCAGTCTTCTGACCGGCCGTCGCTGCCGCCATTTCCAGGCTTGTGTGTAAAAAAAAAAGAAAAAGAAGAAGACGTGATAGGCTACGTAAAGATTTACGTAGCCTATCGTGGCTAGGTTTAAAAAAAAAGAAAAAAAAGATGTGATAGGCTACGTAAATCTTTACGTAGCCTATCATGGTTGGGTGGGTTTAAAAAACAAAAGTTCTTTCTGAAGCAGTCACACTTGTACAAATGCAGCATGAAGGGAAAGATCAGCAACCTTCTCTTTGTTTGAATAAAAAGCACACTCTGCACATGCTCAGGGAATGGACAAAATGAGGACTAAACATACCAGGGAATATGAAGAACTATATTCTTCCACTATGTGTGTGTATGTGTGTGTGTGTGTGGAATCTCCCTCCATCCAGCTGTTCCCTGGAAAAAAAAAAACCCATTGACCCAAGGGTCTTCTGAGATAACTAACAGGAGGTCTGATAATGAACTGGATGTGGAAATACAAAGCTGAGCAGAGAGGAGAACCAACTCTGTGCATGTCTACTCAGAAGTAAGTCTTACTGAGTTCAATGCAACTTACTCCTACCCATGTCAGCACCCCACTTGCCCCCAGCTCAGCTTTGTATTTCCACATCCAGCTCATTAGCAAACCTCCTGTTAGTTATCTCAGAAGACCCTTGGGTGAAGGGGCGGGGGGTTCAAGGGTACAGCTGGATGGAGGGAGATTCCACACACACACACACACACACTAGTTCTTCATATTCCCTGGTATGTTTATTCCTCATTTTGTCCATTCCCTGAGCATGTGCAGAGTGTGCTTTTTATTCAAACAAAGAGAAGGTTGCTGATCTTTCCCTTCATGCTGCATTTGTACAAGTGTGACTGCTTCAGAAAGAACTTTCCATTATACTGTCTCTTGTTCTTCAAGAGTTTCATATAACAGAAGTATGATGTAGTGGTTAGAGCCCAGGCCAAAGTCACCCAGTGAGATACCTAACAGGTTTGCTAATGAACTGGATGTGGAAATTCAAAGCTGAGCTGGGGTCAAGTGGGGTGCTGACATGTGTAGGAGTAAGTCGCATTGAACTCAATAAGACTTACTTCTGAGTAGACATGCACAGAGTTGGTTCTCCTCTCCATTTTGGCCTCACAATGTCACCAACAAGGCTGGATGTGGAAACAGAAAGCCTAGCAGGGGGAATAATACCTCGTGCAGGGCTCCAAACTGACATGGTCATTTTAAAAGGCTCTTTCTTTCTTTCTTTCTTTCTTTCTTTCTTTCTTTCTTTCTTTCTTTCAACAGTATTGCTTGAAACAAAGAGTGCATCACTCAGGCACACCTGGGGCAGCCTTGTTTTGGGAAGCCCCAAGGAGGAGGAAGTGTTTTGGCTGAAAGTAATTACTGCACATCTCAGGGCAGGGGAAAAACATACGTAAATATCTAGGAAAAATAGCCTTTCTTATGGAAGTTATGCAGAATTACGGCTGTCGATACGGATTTATCTTCGTAATTTTCAGAGCGGAAAAAAAAGAGGAGAATTCCAGGGGCTTGCAAACGACGGTACGGTGCACTGGCAGCAAACTGCGGAAGTCAAGTGGCACGGAAGGTACACAATTCGTACATCCCTAGTTGCCATTTCCTTCTCCAGTGGACCACATTTTGTCAGAACTCTCCACCATGACCTGTCCATCTCGGGTGGCCCTGCATGGCATAGCTTATGGCTTCACTGAGTTACGCAGGCCCCTTCGCCACAACAAGGTGAAGGGGTGAACTGTATATTACAAATCCTTTACTGAAACAACAGACTACAAATAGCATTACAGATCATGACTTCAGTGGAAAAACAGGAACAGGAAATTAGGGGAATTATGAGGCTTGGATCACAGAGAAAAAGAGAAGCGAGCTCTCATGAACTAACAAGAACATAAGAAGAATCATTCTGGATCAGACAAAGGGTCCATCCTGTCCAACATTCTGTTCACACAGTGGCCAACCAGCTATTGACCAGGAACCCACAAGGCAGGACACGAGTGCAACAGCACCCTCCCGCCCATGTTCCCCAGCAACTGGTGTGCATAGGCATACTTTCTCTAGAACAGGAGGTAGCACATAGGGATGTATGGACTGTGTAAAATTCGCTCCATCTGTGTTTTGTGGATTGTCAGGTGCCTTTCGTTCTGTCATCTGCCCACAGATGGATGCAATTTTTTTTTCGTCATGCAGAAAAATACAGAAATAATTATGTGAATATTTATATAAGTATTTCCGTAAGTATTTACATAATTTACCCCAGTACGTGACATTTAGTGTATTGTCCCCTATTCCATTCTATGTTTCCTCAGCAGAAACTTATGTATATTTCTACAGATTTATATGTGTAAATTTCGGGAAAGTAAAAAAAAAATCATCTGAAAGTCCCCGGACTCCGCGGGTAGGGATGGGGGAGAATTTCTCCCCGAAACTTCGGGGGGCCGAGTGCCAATGTGTTCGGCCCCCCGAAGTAGTTTCAGGGAGAAATTCTCTGCACCCCCCCGCCCCTGCACCCCCCCCGGGATGGGACTTACCTTTCCCGAATGGCCCTCCTGGAGGCGGGTCCCGGCGGTGGTTCGTCAGGTCTTCGACAGGGGCAGAGGCGGCAGCCGGTCTTTCGACCGGCTGCCGCCGCCGCCATTCCAATAAAACTAAAAAAAAAAAAAATGCCCCCGTGATAGGCTACGTGACGATTAACGTAGCCTATCATGGCTGACTTTGCAGATCTAGCTGTGATAGGCTACGTTAATCGTCACGTAGCCTATCACGGGGGCGTTTTTTTTTCCACTTTTTATTTCGCGGTCGGGCGAGGCGAAGCGCCTCCTCCCCGGCCTGAATTTCGGCCGGGCGAGGCGGGAAGCCTCCCCCCCGGCCTGAATTTCGGCCGGGCGAGGCGGTAAGCCTCCCCCCCTGGCCTGAACTTCGGGGGGAGCAGCGAAGTGCCTCCCCCCCACTGCGAAGCAAGTTGCGAGACCAGGTAAGTGGCTTTCGTGCACCCCTATCCGCGGGGCCTGAAGGGGTCGTTCCGCAGAGGATTCCGCAAGTCGGATTCTTAGAAATCTGAGCTCATTTTAATCTGTCCCGATTTCTCCAGCATCCCTAGTAGCACATAGCCATTCAGGACTAGTAGCCAAGATAGCTCACAGCTCCATCTACCTTTGAAGTGTACAAATTACACCCTTAAATCTATTCACATCTTGTTGCCTCTCCAACAGAAGGAAGGTTCCCTTAGGAGTGGGTCCAGAAGTGCCTCTTCCAAGGCTGTGGGAACTGCACCTTTTCTTAAGGAGGCTTTAATCACCTCTTGGAACCAGTGCCTCTATCCCACCCTTCATAAGCAATGAAGGGGAAGGGCTGAGAAGACATAAGGTCAGCCACACCCCACCAAGCAGGTTTCAGGCTGCAACAAATGAAATTCACCCAACAAAATAGGACCAGATAGTTCATAGGCCGAAGCTGTAGTGCCCAGGTTAAGGAAGATGCAAGCAATGTCAGCCTCAAAGCACTTGGAAAACAAGAGCCAAGCTACACGCTCTTCAAATCATGCATAGCGGAGCAATGTGTGATTGGCTTATTTATCTAAGTGGAAGCATGCACAGCCCGAATTCAGATGAAGACTGTGGTGCTCCAGAATGGGGTATTTGACCTCCCACCCCATGTTTATCCCACAATTCCACCCGCCCGGGGGGATTTAAAAAAGAAAACAAATCATTGGAATAGGAATTATTGGCCGGAAGTTAGAGTGGGCAACTGAGGGTTCCTTCACATCACCCCAAGGGACAAGTTGGAGTAGAGCTGGAACTGCTCAGAAAGCTCCACTGGATGGCCTTGCAAGGATCAGGGCTGGCCCTCTCTTGAGGCAGGGTGAATTCCCTACCTCCGGCGGCAGTGGGAGGAGCGATGACTTCCCCACCAACTTGCTGGGAGTCCCCCCTTCACTGCCTCAATCTAGCAAGGCTGCACATTTGTCCCAGAGGGAGAATGGAGCTGGTGGAGGTCTCTGGAGTTGATGCCCATCCGGCAGCACTGTAGTAGCCAATTCTCAGTTAGCCAGAGGGCAGGCGGTGGAGGAAGCAACAGCCAGGGGATAAGGCAGGGATGGGGATGGCGGATGGGAATGCTGCAGCGGCAGTGATAGGGGCGGCAACGGTGACAAAATCAGCAATGAAGCAGTGTTACACATGTGCCCTCCCCTGTCAGGCAGTGCCGGAGCTTCGGTCAGCACTGGCAAGGTGCTGTGTTCTGTGACTATGGAAGTAGAGTCTGTTGTTCTGTGTAGAGTCCTACTTGCATTCAAGCGAATACAAGCAGAACTCCCTGTCAATTCAACACAGCAAGGTCCCAACTGGGGGGGAAGGGCCAGTGCACCCAGAGATATAGGGTGTGGGAAAAGAATGCACAGCCCTGATCCTCTACCCACTTTCAGCACTCACGCATACAGGTGAATACTTGAACAGGTCTACAGTGACAGATGTGGAATGTAGAAACGATTCTGGTAGCGTAGGCGACAGGTATGCTTGTAGTGTAGGCCACAGAAATGTGGATTGATGATATGCTGAATGTAAATGCTCTACCACGGAAGCCCTCCGAGAACATCCACGCTGCCAGAAGTAGTTTCTAAATATATGTATACTACTAGCAGCCCAGAGTAGAACACAGGATACATTGGTAAGTGTATGTATGACAGGAAGAGCGGAGACATTGTTAGCATAGCAGTTTCTATCCCAACCATGCCCGCTTCCTCCATAGCTTCATCTGAAGGCTCTTCTGGAGATGTTTTCTTGATCAGTGTCCTACTAAGCCCCGGTGTCACTCTTGTCCCTGGTGTGTCATGATGGAACCTAACAAATATGTTTCCTTCTGTTGTTCTGCTGCCTTTGAGAAGAGCACTCTGGGGAGGTTACTGTGGACCTTGTTATCACCTCAGATTATAGCAATCTAATCTTACTTTTGGCCAACGACTGGGGAGACTTTCAATGGCTATTCTCACTATCCCCAGCGAAAGTGAAATGACATATAAAACATGTCTGTGCCTTCCAGAGCTCAGGGTGACAAAGTGTGGGGATGCAGAGCTGCATTTAGTTTCTCTTAGGTTTTGCCAGCCAGAAAGAACCTCCATTGACCAGAAGAGTCAGGAACTGAGAAAATCTGGACGTTGTAACTAGGCTACATTGTAGGATGATTAGTTAGATGAAACTCAGAGAGTGAAACTGTGTGAGGAGAAACGGGATCTCCTCCTTTCTTGCAATGCTTTTCTTCTCTCTGTGGCTATCGATTTTGTGGTTGGTGCTTCTGCTGCACACTGAGTGCAAGGAACACCCCATTATTTGTAGTATGAGCGATCCTCTTCGGATCCCGCATGAGTATTATCAGCCAGGTGATCTCATCATTGGTTCTATCTTTTCCCAATTCTTCTCCTTCTTTGACACTATGACGTTTGATCAACATCCCCGGGCAATGTTTATTGAAGATCCCGTGTAAGGAACTTCTTGTTTCCAATGAAATGTCTATGGCATTTGACATGTTTTTGTTTCTCATTAGATGTCTTTTAACAAGTTTTTCTAATGCTTAACTGAACATGAGTGATGGATAAAGTTCATAAATAAGTCTCTATTATTACCTTTCCCCCCTTTGGCATTGATAGAAAATGCATTTGCACATCCTTGTATATGATACCTTGTTCCATTTTGTCTTTCCCATCTTCTTGTTAGATCTACAGTCCATCAGTTTGTCCAGTCAAGAATACAAGTTCAGCTCTTAAATCTCCATAATAGAATGTCAACATTAACATCTCATCATGTGCTATCTTTAGCCTATGGCTCACCCTTAAACTCTCAAAAGCAAGTTGCTGTTTTACATACACTTGTTAGAAATCCTGAGAGTGAGCTGATTTTGATCAGGTCAATTTCTAAACTATAGTTAAGACTCATTGTGTATAAGTAAGCTTCTTTGACTTTTATGCTAACTATCAATTCACTGAGATTTTCTAGGCTGTATCCATGAATTAAAAGTGACCATCAGAAATCTAATTATTTGGATGTAATTACCTGAGGTCTGGGCAGAATTGCCTTCACAGAACTAAGGTTTTTGCATTCTGCCTTTCTGGAGGTCACTATAAGGAATTGCTTTTGGCACAGCATTTCTGTGTGCTCTGTAAAACAGCTCTAGATGACATAGTCCATTATATTACCCAATGTCCCCTCTGTAACACAACATAATGTTTTTTGTTTGTTTGTTTTGTTATTAGACAAGGACAATTAAGTTACAATGTGTGTTTCTTTATTTTCATTGCCAGCCAGGAAACTGAGAGCCAAATGTTTGGCCCAAATATGAATGTCTTCATGTTTGTAATGGCTTAGCAAAACACTAACTCTCTCTCTCTCTCTCAATCTCTCTCTCCCTCCCTCCCTCCCTCCCCCCTCCGGTTTCTTTATGGGTTTCAAACTATCAGTCAACTTCACCTTCAGGTATTCTCCTTCTCCTTGGGGTGGCGGCGGCGGCGGGGGGGGGTATCTTTTGTACTGAATAGTGAGTTGGATGCAGTATCTGCCATCCTTGATAGGAAGGGACCTTTTAAGAGAGGAACAGGTCCCCTTGCAGAAGCTCGCTCTGCCTTATTTTGGGGCATTCCCCCCCCCTGCACACATCACAGGGCGCTCCATTCAACAGGGCCTTTTGACTCTCTGTGTAGCATTTTCAGGGGGCTGGAAGGGCTGCCGTGGGAACAAGGAGGGTGAGGACATCCACTTCCATAATCACAGTGGATGCAGTGTAAATCTGGATCCAACCCTTTTTGTTTTCTTCTCAGCAACTCATGTTTCTCCTTTGTATATACTTTGAGACAATCTATGTGGCTTTACTAAATCAAACAATGTTCTATGTTCTCTCCATTTCCACTATCTTCTGTTAGTCCTTCTTTCACCATACTCTTTATTACTAGGGATGTCAGAGAATTCTGCCACGGATCTGGGTGAGGCCAAATGCCAGTGCATTCGCCCCCCCGAAATCCATGGCGGAATGAAACCCCTGCCCCCCAACCCATCAAAGGTGCACGGGACAGAGCCCCCAACCCCCGAAAGGTGCGTGAAATGGAGCACTTACCTGCTGCTGTCCGTGCCAACGAGCGAATGGCGGCCGCCCTGCAGCCACCATTTGCTTCTTCATCATAGCTGTGATAGGCTACGTAAGTACTTTCTTAGCCTATCATGGCTAATGCAGGGATGCCTTTTGTGTCCCTGCGGAGGCCGTAATAGGCTACATAAGTATTTACGTAGCCTATCATGGCAAGCAAAAAACACACACACCGCGTACGCAAATGGTGGTGGCTACGGTGGCCGCCATTTGCATTCCCTTTTTTCCACAGTTTTAGCTTACGTAAATATTTACGTAAGCTATTACAGCGAAAAAAAGGGGAACGCAAATAGCGTAGTGGGCGCTATTTGCGTTCCTTTTTTTTTGCCGTAGTAGTCTACGTAGGCTAGAACGGGGAAAAATAAAGGAACACAAATAGCGGCCACTACGCTATTTGCATTCCCTTTTTTTCTCACCATAATAGCTTACATAAATATTTACGTAAGGTAAAACTGTGAAAAAAAGGGAACGCAAATCGTGGCCGGACGCCGCCATTTGCATACGAGTTTTTTTTTTGCTTGCCGTGATAGGCTAAGTAAATATTTATGTAGCCTATCATGGTGAAATACAGGGACGCAAATGGCGGCGGCTACGGCTGCCGCCATTTGCGTTCCTGCTGCCTAAAGGCCGGATGTCCAGCTGCGGGCGGAGCCGGCTGGCGGCTCGGCGGAATCCACACGGAGCAGAGCCGGCTGTCGAGGATTCCTGGGGGGAGGAGTGGAGCGCCCTCCCCCCGTTGAGGATTCTGGGGGGAGGGATGGAGCGCCTCCCCCCCACCGCGAAAGATTCCGTGAAATGGTAAATGACTTTCGTACATCCCTATTTATTACCCTAAATATATTTCCTATAAAAATGTTGACATTGTGTGTGTTTTTTATGTACTGATCTCATATTTCAAATATCAGGACGTTTGTAAATGTAGCTTGTAGGAGAGCATTTGGGATACTTTCTCTCTCTCTTTCTCTCTTTCTCTCTTTCTCTCTCTCACCCCCCCCCCCACTGTCTCATCTTGTCAGATTATTGAATGTTTAGGTGTGTATTGTGTCAAAAGGGGAACGATCAAGAATCCCCCCCCATAATATAATGCTGGGTTACATTATTTTAATTATAACAATACCTTCCATATATTTCTGCATGATAACTTCACATTACTAGGCCTTGTTTTCTTTTTACCAAGTATCACACTTTCTGTTATTTTTCTTTTCCTCTAAAGTTCTCCCCCAACCCCCATTCAGATACACATTTTTGAAACTGAAGGAAGAATTGATTGAAGTTTGCTTGGACAGACAGTTCTCCCTTCCTGGAAAAGCCCTCATAAACATTGTCCATAACACACTTTTTACTTCTATGAACAGAGCTTCAGAAATAAGAAAAATCCATAATAATGATGAACAGTAGTAAGCTTTATTTCTCTGTTTTATAATTAAAAGTTCTTAAGTCAGTAATAATGAAATCTGTTTTTCTCTCAGTTCCGCTAGGTTTTTAAGCTATGGATACATTTTTTAATGATATGTAAAGCTATAATGACATATAGAGTGCCAGGCCAAAAAGCAGATGCCACCATAAGAACAGAGTGGATGTAGCAAGTAGTTCATGAGGTCTAGAATGTTTATGTGATTTGGCCTTTACTCTCATTGCAGTGTAGTGACAAAACACTACCAGCATGTCCTGGCCTTGGTATTTGCAATGAAGGAGGTGAATGAGAATCCCAGGATCTTACCCAATCTTACATTGGGATTCCACATCTTTGACAGCTACTTCAATGAAAAGATGACTTACCAGACCACCCTGAATCTTCCTTTTAGCCTGCAAAGGATTGTCCCCAACTACAAATGTGACACACAAAAACATCTGACAGCTGCCATTGGAGCACTTGACTCTGAAACCTCCTTCTACATGGCCACGATATTAGGCATCTATAAAATTCCACAGGTAGGTTATGCCTGTGAGGCATGTGGCTTTTTGCAGATAGAAGATGAAGAAAAAATGCTTGAGGGGAAAAAAAGTGGTGTTGGGGGGGGGGTAGGTGTGATGTACCCTGTCAAGTCACAACCAAGAAGCACAAATGGAGGGAGTGGGAGACAGGAATATTCAGACTGAAGTTCCCCAAGCCCCTAAATCACAAGCTGGAGTGTCTGGTGTGACTACTCATCATCCCTTGTCATCTCATGAATGGCACCAAGTAATGTGGTCACAGCCATTCCAAATCCGAGAACAGATGCACAAAAAGAATGAAAAGAGAGGACAAATACAACATTTCCACACTACATCATCTCTGAAAGCACACATAATCTCTGCTTTGGTTTCAGCAGTTCATTTGCTTTTTCTTAGGTCTCTTATTACTTATTTGGTCCTAAGCAGAGTGCAAAGGTCTTGTTCCCTTTCATCTACCGTGCGGTCCCCAATGAAGAATATCAATACATGGGGATTGTCCAACTACTCCTGCATTTCCAGTGGACATGGGTTGGGATCATCACATTGGATGATATTAAAGGAGAGAATTTTGTGCAGACCTTGATGCTGATGTTCTCCCGAAGTAGAATCTGCCCAGCTTTCACTGACAGAATCCCTCCCCTGGCAGACTTTTCTGTGTTACATAGTGTATACTTAATGACAGAGAATAAGCTCCATCTTTTCAGCAACAACAAAGCCAAAGCCCTTGTTGTGTATGCGGAAACTCATTCTGTATTGGGTTTGAAATTGCTAATAGAAACAGAAAATATGGTAGAGACTCTGGGTAGAGTGTGGATCATGACAGCCCAGTGGGATTTCCCAGCACAACAGTTTCACAGGAACTGGGATATACATGTCTTCCAGGGAACTTTGTCTTTTGCAGTTCGCTCCAAGGAGGTGCCAGGATTCCAAAATTTCCTTCTGACTTTAGATCCTTACTCAGCAAATGGAGACAGTTTTATCAAGAACTTTTGGGAGCAGGCTTTCGACTGTCTATTTTCAAATGCCGATGCGGCTGGAGAGGGCCATGAAACTTGTACGGGGAAGGAAACACTGCAGAGCCTTTCTGGGCCCTTCTTTGAAATGAGCATGACTTCTCAGAGCTACAGTGTATACAATGCTGTCCATGTCGTGGCACATGCTTTAGGCGCCATGCGCTCATGGAATGTCAAGCTCAGACGGGTGACAGCACTTCCACATCCACAGCCATGGCAGGTACTACAGGCCCTCACAACCAAAGCAGCTCTGTTGTCATTAGAAGAAAAATGCATAATGCCATTATGTTCAAACTGTGTGGCTCAGACAGAATGTTTTACATGTCAAGATCTATTGTGCTGCTTGATCCTGGCAAACCATAGCATGTAAGTCAGAAGTCAGCCTTTGGAACCTGCAGTCCTTCACTCTGACCTCCCTCCTTCTGCAAAAATAGAAATAGAAATCTCCGTCCCTAGCCTTGTTTTCCATAGCTACAGCTTAGAGTTCTACTTGCATGGTTATTCTAAACCTGAGAACCCATTTAAACCAGCAAATGACAAAATGACTAGGGATGGCGGAGAATTTCTCCCCGAAACTTCGGGGGGCCGAGCGCCAACGTGTTCGGCCCCCTGAACAAGTTTCGGGGAGAAATCCTCTGCACCCCCCCCACCCCCCGCACCCCCCCCGGGACAGGACTTACCTTCCCTGAATGTCCCTCCCGGCGGCTGGTCTGGCTGGCGGTTCGTCCGGTGTTCGAGCGGGGCGGGAGCGGCAGCCGGTCTTTTGACCGGCTGCCGCCCCCGCCATTGCAATCAAAGAAAAAAAAAGAAAAACGTCCCCTGATAGGCTACGTGACGATTCACGTAGCCTATCACAGCTAGATTTGCAAAGTAAGCCGTGATAGGCTACGTGAATCGTCACGTAGCCTATCACGGGTGACTTAAAAAAAAAAAAAAAGTGTGTACGGATAATGGCGGCCCCCATAGGGAGCCGCCATTCCCGTTCCTTATTTGGTCGCTGTAGTCTACGTAAATGTTTACATAGACTACGGCGAAAATAAGGGCAACGCTATTTGCGTTGCCCTTATTTTCGCCGTAGTCTACGTAAACATTTACGTAGACTACAGCAACTAAATCAGGAATGCGAATGGCAGCTCCCTATGGGGGCCGCCATTCGCGTACGCGCTTTTTTTTTTTAAAGTCACCCGTGATAGGCTACGTGACGATTGACGTAGCCTATCACAGCTGGCTTTCCAGATCTAGCCATGATAGGCTACGTGAATCGTCACGTAGCCTATCAGGGGACATTTTTTTTTTTTTTTTAACTTTCGTGTTCGCGGCCGGGCGAGGCGGGAAGCCTCCTCCCCGGCCTGAATTTCAGCCGGGCGAGGCGGGAAGCCTCCCCCCCGGCCTGAATTTCGGCCGGGCGAGGCGGGAAGCCTCCCCCCCGGCCTGAACTTTGCGGGGGGAGCAGCGAAGCGCTTCCCCCCACCGCGAACAAGCTGCGAGAAAAGGTAAGTGACTTTCGTCCACCCCTAAAAATGACTCAAGCACAGTTGTGGGAGCATGTGTTTTCAGAAGGTCCCATAATTAATTTATTCCAGAATACTAGAGACAGAAGCAGACTCCCTTCAACTAGGAGCTTGTACAGTTACATGGGGCTTGTAGAGCTGCCTAAGAACTGAGATTGACATTTAAATTTCTGAAGACTTTGGGCTCAGAATATCTCAAAGATGACCCTCTCCACATTAAACTACACATTCATTGTTTTTGTTGGTGGGGCCTCTGATCCATCTCTTCCCACTATCTGAGATGTAGTGGTGGATTTACAAAACACAGCCTTCTCAGTGGTGATGCCTAGACCATGGAACTCCTTCTCAAGAGAAGGCTTAGTTGGCTCCTTCATAGCTGAGGTTCAGAAGACAAATCAGAATGCTTCCATTTTAGAGGGTATTTGAGTAAGTGCTCATCAGTTATTGCCCTTGATATATGTTTTATTGCTGCTTTGGAATTGATGTCTTTGATTATGTGCTTCTTTCTTTCTTTCTTTCTTTCTTTCTTTCTTTCTTTCTTTCTTTCTTACTGATGTTTAATTATGTTTTATCAATTGCTTATATACAGTGGTGCCACCAGGGCCTGACCATGGGGTGCAGGTACTGGGCCCTGTGGTCTGGAAGGGCCCCCAAACAACCCTTTGACAAGAGGGCTCCTGACATGGCCATCTCTTTGCCACTCCTCTGCCCACATTTGCCACACCCCTAAAAAAGCAGCATCTGGATGGTTCAGCTCACTGCTACTCAAAGTTAAGAAAGAAAGAAAGAAAGAAAGAAAGACCATTCATTTAAATGGATGGAACCAATTACCTAGGGAGGTGGTAGAACCAATTACCTAGGGAGGTGGTGGGCTCTCCCACACTGGAGGCATTCAAGACGAGGCTAGACAGCCATCTGTCAGGGATGCTGTGACTTGGATTCCTGCACTGAGCAGGGGGTTGGGCTTGATGGCCTTGTAGACCCCTTCCAACCCTACTATTATATGATTCTATGATTCTATAAAACTGCTTACCATGGGGTTGTAGCCCTGTCCTGTCATCTGCCACAGCACTTCTTTTTATCAGTGAGTTAGCAAGGAGGAGGAGACATCACTGCTGTCACTGCCTTTCTGGTCCAAAATGAGGAGGTTGAGCAGGGTGGCAGGGGAAGGGAGCTGCTCCATGCCACTCCCCCAAGGTAAACAAAAAAGGGCTGTCAGGGTGGTGGCTGTCGTGGTAGGCCTCAGGAAAGCAACTTACCCAAGGCCCCCTCAAACCTAGTAACCCCACTGCTTATATATTGCAGTTAAGCTGCCTTGCTGATCATGGTGGGTGGATATTTCCTTATCATATGAAATAATTAATAAACCTTTGATTGTAGCTTCATCCTTTCTTAAGGAGAATTTCGTTTAACAACAGCGTTGGTGACCAAGTGTCTTTGGATGAGAAAGGTGAATTGGAAAGTGGATTTGACATAATAAACTGGGTTACTTTCCCAAATAAATCTTTCTCAAGGGTGAAAGTTGGAAGGATGGACCCATGGGCCTTCCATGCTGAAGAGTTCACTATTAATGAGGAAATCATCACATGGCACAGCATGTTTAACCAGGTTGGCTCTGACTGTTGGTTCCTGGTACAAACCTCTGTGGATATGTTTTCCAGCCTCAGTCCTAGACAGTTTATTTGACAGATTTGGTATGAAGCTATTCATTATCTGAACAGGGCCAAGTTTCCCTAATGAAGGGCAGAATCCTAAGTAGATAGGAGGCTGCCTCCAACCTTGGAGGCAACCGCCTATCTAAAGAAAGGCAGGACAGGCACAGGGGGATCGTTCCTCCTCGCCTCTCCTGCCTTGCTCTTTTTCAGTAGACAGCCTTTTTTGGGCTGTCTAGCAGTGGGGGGGCTGACCGGGAGAGGAAGCTGCTGTACGACACATAGGATGTGTTGTACACACAGCTCCGCTCTCCCTGCCCTGGAACGCCCCCCAGCCCAGCCCTTTTTCAGTTGCTCCGCACTCGTCTTCCGAGTGCAGAGGATGGGGCTTCTCGACGCTGCCTCTGGGGCAGTGTGGACAAGGGGTGAGGTCAGATTTCCGGGAACCAACCTCGGAGCACAGGCTCTGAGGTTGGTTCCTGGAAAAGAGCAAATCCTTTGGCCCTCTAAACAATGTCTAGTGGCCATAGGATTCCTCCTTAAATCTTCTACCCTAGAATAAAGGAAACTGTCCCACACTCTCCTCCCTACAGATAATTTTATATCTATAAATCCCAAACTGCCATTACTAATGCCTAGCAAACTTTATGAACTGAAGCAATATTTTTTTGGGAAAACATAGTCTCCTTTTCCTAATTACCATTTATGAAATTATATTGGACGTGCTACCTGGAATCACTGAAGTTTTGAACCTCGGCAATGAATGTGGATTTAAATAAACAAACAGAAAGAATGGCAGTTACGTGGACCCCTCCTGAGAAGTTCTGGGATTGCAGTGGAAGGGAGGGGGGATTTAACCTTGCCCTCCCTGCTCTGGTCCTGATGAAAATGCCCCCTGTCTGTTTGCATTGAGAAGGAATCACCCATTGGTGCCTTTTAGCAATGAATAAATTAGTGTATTTCTGATCCATGCACTTTTGCTTTTCCGTTCCTTCCTTAATCTGATCTCTCTCTTTCTCTGATAATATATCTATATATGCTAATTTACTGGTATATAATAATCTCTCTCTACATGATAATCTATCTTTCTTTCTTTCTTTCTTTCTTTCTTTCTTTCTTTCTTTCTTCTATCATCTATTTATCTGCCTATGATCCATCCATCCATCCTTCCATCCATCTGTCTGTCATCATTCTCTCTCTCTCTCTCTCTCTCTCTCTCTCATCATCATCTATCTCTGCATGAAAACAGAGTTCTAAACTTGCTTTATTTTTTTTAAAGCTCAGAACTGCATGAAAACATTTAAGAAATGCAAACATAGGAGATAATGGAGTACATAGTACATAATGGAGATAATATGCCCTAGTGAAGAAAGTGCATATGAGCTTAGTTTGCACTGGAATTTACAAATATTTAATTCCTCAAGCCACCTTACTGCAGTCACACTAGGGATATTGGTAGAATCCATCTGAGGGGTTACGTTCACCGAGCTTTCAACAGATCACCCCCCGCCCCCGGGCACCAGCTCTTTTGCCTGTGAGCAGGCCCGATTCAATCTGTATCGAGTCAAACCAACTGGCAGAATTTAATGCATTGTTAATTCATGGAGGGGTGGACAGCGGGATCCTATATGTTATCCTGCTCCCACTCTCTATCAATTCAGCTTAACATTGGCCTAGGCCACACATGTGGCCTAGAGATGTTCTTCTCTAAGGCTCTTTTTGTGGGATTGAGAACCTTGCTTTTCCAGGATTCCTGAGTGGGAAAGGCAGGAAACCTTGTATAAAAGTATACTTGTTGAGAGACTGAGATGTCATTATTTCTCCGGTTTAAAGATGTGGACAACTGTATTGAGTGCCTAGAAGATCAGTATCCAAACAGCAACCAAGATGGATGCCTTCCCAAGCTTTTAAATTTCCTGCCTTACGATGAAAGCTTGAGCATCGGTTTAGTTTTTATGGCTTTTACATTTTCCATCGTCACAGCATTGGTGCTAGGGATATTCATTAAGTACCAAAACACTCCCATCGTCAAAGCTAACAATTGTGGTCTCACCTACACTCTGCTCATCTCCCTCCTGCTTGGCTTCCTCTGCTCCTTGCTATTCATTGGTCGCCCTCAGACAGCCACCTGCCTTCTACAGCAGATGACATTTGGCATCATCTTTTCAGTGGCTATTTCTTCTGTGTTGGCAAAGACCATTATGGTAGTTCTGGCATTCTTGGCCACAAAGCCAGGATCCAGGATAAGGACTTGGATGGGGAAAAGACTGGCAGGTTTTATTGTTCTCTCCTGCTCCCTTGTTCAAGCAGCTATTTGTACTGTTTGGCTCTGTACTGCTCCACCATTCCCTGATTTGGACATGCAATCTTTGGCTGAAGAAATTGTGGTAGAATGCAGTGACGGCTCTGTCCCCCTGTTTTACTGTGTTCTGGGGTACATGGGATTTTTGGCTCTAGCCAGCTTTGTTGTCGCTTTCTTTGCTAGGAAGTTGCCCGACACCTTTAACGAAGCCAAGTTCATCACTTTCAGCATGTTGGTATTTTGCAGTGTGTGGGTCTCCTTTGTTCCAACTTACCTGAGCACCAAGGGAAAATACATGGTGGTTGTGGAGATCTTCTCCATCTTGTCCTCCAACGCTGGTTTATTGGGCTGTATCTTTTCCCCCAAATGTTATATCATTCTTCTGAGGCCTGAGCTGAACAGCAAGAAGCACCTAAGAAACAGAAATCAGTAGGTGTCAGAAGCTGGTGGTCATACATTCCTTCAAAGATATGACAATCAGCATACAAGAGACTTTGGGGAACCAGCTTACGGTAGGGATGGATGAAAGTCACTTACCTGATCCCGAAGCTTGCTTCATGGTGGGGGGGAGGCGCTCCGTCCCCCCCTGAAATTCTGGGCGGGGGAGGTGCCTCGTACCTCCCTGCTGAAATTCTGGCTTGGGGGGAGGCGCCCCATCCCTCCCCGCCAAAATTCTGGCCGGGGGGGGAGTGCCCCGCCTCTCCAGCCACGAAAATTCTTCTCCTGCCGGGACGCAAATGGCGGTGGCTGTAGCCACCGCTGTTTGCATCCCTGGCCTGCAGTCAGCAGTGATAGGCTACATAAATGTTTACATAGCCTATCACGGCTGACTTTGAAAAAAAAACAAACCGCGTACACAAATGGCGGCACCCATGGGCACTGCCATTTGCATTCCTTATTTTGGCATGGGTAGTCTACGTAAATATTTATGTAGACTACGGCGAAAATAAGGGCAACTTTATTTGCATTGCCCTTATTTTCGCCGTAGTCTACGTAAATATTTACGTAGACTACCCGTGCCAAAATAAGGAATGCAAATGGCGGCGCCCATGGGCGCCGCCATTTGCGTACATGCTTTTTTTTTTTTCAAAGTCAGCCGTGATAGGCTACGTAAACATTTACATAGCCTATCACGGTGTTTTTTGAAAATCTAGCCGTGATAGGCTACGTAAATCTTTACGTAGCCTATCACGTTTGTTGTTGTTGTTTTCTTTTTACTTGGAAATGGCGGCGGCGGCACCCGGTCGGAAGACCAGCCACCGCCGCACCGCCGCTGCACCGCTGCCGGGAGCCGCTGCCGCGAGGGACATTCGCATGAGGTAAGTCCCATCCCGGGGGGGGGGGGGGCAGGGGGCGGATCGTTTCTCCACCAGTTTCGGGGGGCCGAATGTGTTGGCGTTCGGCCTCCCAGAGATTCATGGAGAAATTCTCTGACATCCCTAGCTTATGGCTGTTGCTATAACCCTACTCTCAGAAAGAAGAAATGAAGTTCAGCCATCCTTATCGTATACCAGTCCAACCTCCACTGCAGCTAGATCTGTGTTTTGCAAATTAGCTCATTGTCTATTTCAGCAGCTATAGATGTCATCCGTGTAGGCAAAGCAGTAGCTACTTCATGGAACAAACTATTCAGGACCTGTGCAAGACATTGCATCACCTAAAATGGGAGAACGGCCTCCTCATCCTCATCCATGGCTTGCCTTTTTAACTTTTTGACATCATCCTTACAAGCTTGGCCTACTATATTGTACTCATTCTTATTTATAGGTCTCTCCTTCCAACTCCTATACATGTCCTTTTACGTCTCAGCTCAGCAATGCATCCACATTGGCTCCTTTAGAGATTTCCCATTTTTTCCTTCTCATTAGAATCATCTGTGGTGTGTCTTCAGCATTACACTTTTCAGTATCTCTCATACCTCTGTCCTCATCAGAATGTCTAGCCATGTCATCCTATCCTACCCAAGTTTACTGATCAGTTTCATATCCTTTGTTATCATGAATTACAAAATGGCACCACCACTTTCATTTTATTCATCAGTTCTTTCTTGTTCATCAGGATCCAGGATAGAAGATCCCCCTTTTTCCTTCCTCCACCTTCTGAGAGTTGAAGTTGTCAGCACAACAAATCAATAATGTATTGGATGTTCCATTCTGGGGAGAGTTAGACTTCCAGCAGAAGTCAGGATAGTTGAAATCACTCATTCCTACTATGGTTTTCCTCTCTGAATGCGTTGTAAACTATTTGTGGATAACACGGGTGGGTAAATATGCATAGGATGAAACTGCAAATATGTGAATTTAACATCAGACCTTGCAGACAATCAAGAGCATCTACTGTTCTTCCTTCTCACCACCACCATTGTCAGGGTGAGAGCAAGTGTTCAGTGAACAAACAAGTTGCAAAGGTGAAGAGGAGGAACAACTCCAGGGGTCTGTTGTCAGTTTTCCCCTGCTGGGATGTGGACCCTTGGCAGGTGCCCAACCATTCCTACCCTTGATGTCTGCATAAGGCATTACTGAGACAGCAGGACTAAGTGGAGGGAAACTGCATTAGTAAGTTCTGGGGGAAGTACTGATGGGAAGATGGAAATGGGGGATATATGTCATGGGGGACAACAAAATGTGAGCAGATGTGGAAATGGAAAGATGGACAACAGAAAGTTTGTTCAAAGAAATAGAAGACCTAAGATAGAGCTTGAGGATATTAGGAACCAAGATGGGGCAAAGCCAGGCTCAAAAGAGGGAGCACACACTATATACTTTGGCTGGATCATGACCACAGAGAATAAGTAAGCAGTGCACAGATTAGCCTCACAGATTTGCTTTACAAAAAACAGGGCAGTGTTTCCCATGCCAAAGCAACTCGTTTCCAGACTTTGTGCTTCTCATATTATGGTTAGGGATGTCAGAGAATTCCGCCATGGATCTCAGTGAGGCCGAATGCCAGTGCATTTGGCCCCCCCAAATCCATGGCGGAACAAAGCCCCCCACCCTGCGAAAGGCGTGCGAAATGCATGCGAAATGGAGCACCTGCCTGCTGACATTCGTGCTGCTTTGCGAATGGCGGCCACATCTGTGTCCGCCATTGGCTTCTTCATTATAACCGTGATAGGCTACGTAAATACTTATGTAGCCTATCACGGCTAATGCAGGGACGTCATTTGCATCCCTGTGGAGGCCGTGATAGGCTATGCAAGTATTTACGTAGCCTATCACGGAAAAAAAAGGGAATGCAAATGGCAGTGGCTACAGCAGCCGCCATTTGCATTCCCTTTTTTTTGCCGTGATAGGCTAAGTAAATATTTACGTAGCCTATTACAGCAAAAGATGGGGCGCAAATTGCAGCCACTACGCCATTTGTGCCCCTGTCTTTTGCTGTAATAGGCTATGTAAATATTTACGTAGCCTATCACTGCAAAATACAGGGACGCAAATGGTGGCTACAGCGGCTGCCATTTGCGTCCCTGTGCAGGCTGCCCAGCGGCCGGATGTCCGGCTGCCGGCGGCCCTGGCCGGTGGCTCCGCGGAGTCACCACAGAGCTGGCTGGGGAGAATTTCAGGAGGAGGGACAGAGTGCATCCCCCCCACCGTGAATGTCACCCTTCGAAAAGGTAAGTGACTTTCGTATATCCGTAATTATGGTACCTTTCTCCAGCACCATGTTAGAGCTGATGAGGGTAATTAAATACATTCTAGGGTGTTATTTGCCAATACACCTACTGAAGAAAGGGACTTGGCCCTATTAAACACAAGTTTAATATGTGTCTCCCTCGGTTACCTAATCAATTATATCTGAGCCCAATTCCTTAAATGCAATTAAGCACGATCTCGAAGCTCCGGTCCATTGCCTTAGGATGTAACTCCTTCACAGCTTCCATATTGAGATCCTGTGCATTAAAATGGGGGCTCCTTTCTGTCTATTTCCCACAAGTAACCTATTAGTGTCTCCTCAGAAGTAATTCCCATTGTGGTCAATGAAGCTTGCTTTTGAATGCCCACATCAGAAGCTACAGAGATTCCCCCTTAATTGAAATGGCACACTTTAAAGCATAATTCAATAAGTGTGATTAAGCAACCAAGTGGGATCTTGAGGCTCTGAACAATTGCCTTAGGAAGAAAGTACTTCCCAACTTCAGTTTAAAGATACTGCAGGTTACAATGGGGGCTGGTTTCTGTCTTTGTGTTTACTGCTCTATTTCCCCCAACAAACCTATTACTGTCTCATCAGAAGTAACTCCCATTGTGTTCAATGAGGTGCTCTGGGTTAAAATGGGGCTGGTTTTCCTCTTTGTGTTCTCTCCCTCCCCCACCCCCATTTCCCAGCACAAGCATATGTGTGTCTACTAAAAAGTAACTCCCATTATGTTCAATAAGGCTTGCTCCTGAAGTGCAGGTGCATCTGAACTTTCAGGGGACAGGAGAAATGAGGGGAGAGGGGGAAGCCTCTCTTCACAGCAAAGGATTCCTTTAAAAGAAATCCAGTACTCCTCCATTAGCTTCTCCTTCTGTTGTCCTGGAAACACGGCCAAAGAGGCAGGAACATGGATGAGGTAATCAGACCAAACCCAGACTCCACCCAGACTCCATCCAGCCATCTAGAAAATAATTCAATTAGAGCTCAGTGGAAACAGCACAGAGCCCCTGGCTACACTGATGATAAGCTGGGTCTTTAAAGGCTGTGGAAACAGGAAAAGGAGAAGATGCAATTAGGGAAACATCACAACAAAGTTGCAAACAAAGTGAAGCTGATAGCATGGAAACATGCCGTGGCACACTCTCCCAGGACTACAGGATTGTTCTCTTAGCTAATTTACACTGAGGAGTAATCTAAGTTACTAAGAATAACTTACCAAAGCAGCTTGCAGATGGGGGAAGGGACAAGATCCACCTGGCACTCCTTCGCTTGGCTTCATCTGGTCTTGACTCTTTGCCAGCCACTCAAAGACAAAGGAAAATTTAATCGACAATGGACTTTCTACAGGGGCTGGGTAGCCCCCAGTGGAGGAAAATAAAACTGATCAAATAGTGACTTGGGATGACCTGATCATGCATCTTTCAGGTGATTCTTGCATATCCCTGTAAGGCTGAAGGGGAAGAGTCATCCTGGCATGTGTAGTAAGGTGGATTTTGTGGCTTATAGATGCCTGGTCAGTTCTGGGCATGTTCTTTGTTCAGCTACATTTCTAGAAGGGAAGGGGGAGGTTGTCCAACTAGGAAACACCCAAAGCTCTTATTCCCACTGAATCTCATGGGGCTGATTTGCCACAAGTTAGCAAGGCTATATATGAAGAACTCCAAGTGCTCACCCAGTGTTGATAAACTGAACATCAATATGTAAGCAGCCTTCATTTTGTCTGAGGTGAAGTGAGGTTACCTCTCATGGCAGCTTCGCACGTGCAGACATCAATAGATGTTTCAGCCATTGAGCAATGAAGCAGCAGGTGTGGATTTACCTGAAGAGAAAGGACAGTTTTAGGACCCTGAAATGGGACGTTACAAGGACTGTACAGCAAGAATTGGGAGGTAAGTGCTACATGACTGATCTGCTTGGACCCTATTTACTACTAGCTAGAAAGTAATTAATGGAAAGATCTGAATGTCCCTGATAGCCATGATAGTGCGGTCACTGAACTTGAGCCGGACATCCTCGAGAGTGAAGTCAAGTGGGCCTTAGGAAGCATTAGTAACAACAAAGCTAGCGGAGATGACAGTCTTCCAGCTGAGCTATTTAAAATCCTAAAAGATGATGCTGTTAAAGTGCTGCATTCAATATGCCAACAAATTTGGAACACTCAACAATGGCCGCAAGATTGGAAAAGGTCAGTTTACATTCCAATTCCAAAGAAGGGCAACGCCAAAGAGTGTTCAGACTACCATACAATTGCGCTAATTTCACATGCCAGCAAGGTGATGCTCAAAATCCTACAAGCTAGGCTTCAGCAGTATGTGAACTGAGAACTACCGGAAGTACAAGCTGGGTTTTGAAGAGGCAGAGGAACTAGAGATCAAATCGCCAACATTCGCTGCATCATGGAGAAAGCAAGAGAATTCCAGAAAAACATCTGTTTCTGCTTCATTGACTATGCTAAAGCCTTTGATTGTGTGGATCACAACAAACTGTGGCAAATTCTGAAAGAGATGGGAGTACCAGACCACCTTACCTGTCTCCTGAGAAACCTGTATGAGGGTCAAGAAGCAACAGTAAGAACCAGACATGGAACAACCGATTGGTTCAAAATTGGGAAAGGAGTACGACAAGGCTGCATATTGTTGCCCTGCTTATTTAACTTATATGCAGAGTACATCATGAGAAACGCCGGGTTGGATGAATCACAGGTCAGAATTAAGATTGCTGGGAGAATTATCAACAACCTCTGATATGCAGACGATACCACCCTAATGGAAGAAAGCGAAGAGGATCTCAAGAGCCTCTTGTTGAGGGTGAAAGAGGAGAGTGCAAAAGCTGGTTTGAAACTCAACATTAAAAAAACGAAGATCATGGCATCTGGCCCCATCACTTCCTGGCATATAGAAGGGGAAGAAATGGAAGCAGTGACAGAGTTTACTTTCTTGGGCTCCAAGATCACCGCAGACAGTGACTGTAGCCATGAAATCAAAAGACGCTTGCTCCTTGGGAGGAAAGCTATGGCAAACCTAGACAGCATAGTAAGAAGCAGAGACATCACCTTGCCGACAAAGGTCCATCTAATCAAAGCTATGGTTTTCCCAGTAGCAATGTATGGCTGTGAGAGCTGGACTATAAGGAAGGCTGAGCGCCGAAGAATTGATGCTTTTGAACTGTGGTGTTGGAGAAGACTCTTACAAGTCCCCTGGACTGCAAGGAGGTCAAATCAGTCAATCCTAAAGGAAATCAACCCCGAGTGCTCATTGGAAGGACAGATACTGAAGCTGAAGCTGAAATATTTTGGCCACCTAATGCGAAGAGAAAACTCTCTGGAAAAGACCGTGATGCTGGGAAAGACTGAAGGCAAAAGGAGAAGGGGATGGCAGAGGATGAGATGCCTAGATAGCATCACCGATGCAATGAATATGAACTTGAGCACACTCCGGGAGAGAGCGCAGGACAGGAAGGCCTGGCGTGCTATGGTCCATAGGGTCACGAAGAGTCAGACACGACTGAATGACTGAACAACAAACAACAGAAAGTAATAATCCATTTAAGTCCTATTTTTATTTGCAATTGGGACAGTAATGAGACATCAACATTCAGTTATGATAAATGGACTCTCTAGAAGCTTGCATCTAATCCCATGCAGTCAGTCAGACACATCAGATCTAATTTGTCAGACCAATAAGCAGAAGAACTATTACTTGATGCCAATGCTATTTGGGGCTGCATTAATAGAAGCATAGCTTTCAAATCCTGGGAAGTACTAGTTCCCCTCTACTCAGCACTGGTGAAGCTACATCTGGAGTACTGTGTCCAGTTCTGGGCACCACACTTGAAGGAGGATGCAGACAAACTGGAGAGGGTTCAGAGGAGGGCAACAAAGATGATCAGGGGGCTGGAAACAAAGCCCTATGAGGAGAGACTGAAAGAACAGGGCATGTTTAGCCTTGAGAAGAGAAGACTGAGGGGAGATACGATAGCGCTCTTCAAGTACCTGAAAGGTTGTCACAGAGAGGAAGGCCACGATCCCTTCTTGATCATCCCAGACTGCAGGACACAGAATAATGGGCTCAAGTTACAGGAAGCCAGATTCTGGCTGAACATCAGGAAAAACTTCCTGACTGTTAGAGCAATACGACAATGGACCCAATTACCTAGGGAGGTGGTGGGCTCTCCCACACTGGAGGTGTTCAAGACGAGGCTGGACAGCCATCTGTCAGGGATGCTCTGACTTGGATTCCTACATTGAGCAGGGGGTTGGACTTGATGGTCTTGTAGGCCCCTTCCAACCCTACTAGGATTCTATGAGACTTCATATTTAGCTGTTTGAATAACATATTTTAATTTAAGTAGCTATGTAACTGTGTACACACCTTTAGAACCTCGGAGAAGCCAGATCAGTATTTCTTGCATTTGAGTCACTGAAACACTTCGTGAGGTTGAAACATGTTTGGCTACTGGTTACAAGACCTTCTATTTACTGCTTTTATTCAAAACCACTTTGTAATGGCATAAAGACTTCCAAGAATGGCATAAAGATGTCCAAAAACACAATATTCAGCACCCAATCATTGATCCAGGGTAAAGATCATTTTATCATCCCAGATCTGCCACAAGAACAGCAGGAGCAGCAGAAACATCCAGAGCACAGGGGAAGAGTCTGAACACCACCATCCTTGTCTGTGTTGAAGCCTTGAGAACTGCACCACCGTGAGAGAGTGGAGCATGGGAGAGATCATCTGCTGCAGGATGTGAGAAACCTGGCTGCTATTTTCTGAACTTTGTTTTTCCTGGTGTAGCTGTTGCAGTTCGTAGTGTTTATTAAAGGCTTAATGCATAGGAAAGATTTAGTTTATTGGGCTCTGGTTTACTCATCGCTGAAAGATAACAACTGATATTGTGCTGCAATGTCTGATTTTGACTATCTTGTAAGTAATCTGAATCGTTATTATGTTTGTATCTGTGAAATGACTTGTTTATGAGTGTAATGAGGTCCTATTATAATGATATAATGGTATGCTTTTGTTGTTGCTGTATTGCTGTTTTGTTAGCCACTTTGGGCACATTTTGTGGAAAAGGAGCATATAAATTAAATGATGCTGCAGATGAATAACATTGTATTTCCAAATCTTAAATCTGGATTTGGCCTGCAACCAGATTGGAAAGGATTCAGATACTCTGCTCCAAGAATCACTAGAGTTGTACTGCAACGAAGTACAGAAATATATTGCCCCAATTACCAGTACTTTACAATGCTTGGGTCCAAGGTGTTTGAGTACTACAGAGCTGAGAAAATCATTCAGCCTCACACACAGCAGAACTGCATTTTACAAATCCTTTACTGCAACAACAGACTACAAACAGCATTACGCAGCATGGCTTCAGCAGAGGAACAGGAAGGAACAGGAAATTAGGGGAATGAGGCTTGGATCACAGACAAAAAGAGAAGCAAGCTCTCATAAACTAACAAGAACATAAGAAGAGCCATGCTGGATCAGACCAAGGGTCCATCTCATTGAGCATTCTGTTCACACAGTGGCCAACCAGCTGTTGACAAGGAGCCCACAAGCAGGACATGAGCGCAACAGCACCCTCCCACCCATGTTCCCCAGCAACTGGTGTGCATAGGCTCAGTGCCTCTGGCACTGGAGGTAGCACATAGACATCAGGACTAGTAGCCAAGATAGCTCACAGCTCCATCTACCATTGAAGGGTCCAAATTACTAGGAATGTCAGAGAATTCCACGATGGATCTCAGTGAGGCCGAATGCCAGTGCATTCGGCCCCCTGAAAACCGTTGCGGAAAGAAGCCCCCACCCCCCAACCCACGAAAAGCGTGTGGGACGAAGTGCCCACCGCCCCGACCCCACGAAAGGTGCGCGAAACAGAGCACTTACCTGCTCCCGTCCACGCTGCTGTGCGAATGGCGGCCGTCCTGTGGCCGCCATTCGCTTCCTCCTTCTTCAGCCATGATAGGCTATGTAAATACTTACGTAGCCTATCACAGCTAATGCAGGGATGCCATTTGCATCCCTGCGGAGGCCGTGATAGGCTACGTAAGTATTTACATAGCCTATCACGGCAGGGGGGAGGGGAAACCCCAGCGTACACAAATGGCAGTAGCTGCCGCCATTTGTGTACGCTGGGGTTCCCCCCCCCCCCACCATGATAGGCTATGTAAATATTTACGTAGCTTATCATGGCAAGGGGAAAAAAACCCCAGCCTATGCAAATGGCAGCGGCTACCGCCATTTGCGTATGCTGGGGTTTTCCCCCTGCCGTGATAGGCTACGTAAATATTTACGTAGCCTATCATGGCTCACTACAGGGATGCAAATGATGGCGGCTACGACAGCCGCCATTTGCATCCCTGCTGGGCTGTCCAGTGGCCAGATGTCCGGCTGCGGGCGGCCAGAGCCAGCTGGCAGCTCCGCAGCTTGGCCACGGAGCGGATCCGGCCAGCCAGGATTCCGGGGGAAGGCACGGAGCGCCCCCCCCACCTGCAGAACCCGGCGGAGCCAGGTAAGCGGGGTTTCATTAACCCCTACAAATTACACCCTTACATCTATTCACATTGTTGCCTCTCCAGCACAAGGGGGTTTCCTTTAGGAGTGGGTCCAGAAGTGCCTCTTCCAAGGCTGTGGGAACTGCACCTTTTCTTAAGGAGGCTTTAATCACCTCTTGGAACCAGTGCCTCTATCCCACCCTTCATAAGCAATGAAGGGGAAGGGCTGAGAAGACATAAGGTCAGCCACACCCCACCAAGCAGGTTTCAGGCTGCAACAAATGAAATTCACCCAACAAAATAGGACCAGATAGTTCATAGGCTGAAGCTGTAGTGCCCAGGTTAAGGAAGATGCAAGCAATGTCAGCCTCAAAGCACTTGGAAAACAAGAGCCAAGCTACACGCTCTTCAAATCATGCATAGCGGAGCAATGCATGATTGGCTTATTTATCTAAGTGGAAGCATGCACAGCCCGAATTCAGATGAAGACTGTGGTGCTCCAGAATGGGGTATTTGACCTCCCACCCCATGTTTATCCCACAATTCCACCTGCCCGGGGGGATTTAAAAAAGAAAACAAATCATTGGAATAGGAATTATTGGCCAGAAGTCAGAGTGGGCAACTGAGGGTTCTTTCACATCACCCCAAGGGACAAGTTGGAGTAGAGCTGGAACTGCTCAGAAAGCTCCACTAGATGGCCCTGCAAGGATCATGGCTGGCCCTCTCTTGAAGCAGGGTGAATTCCCCACCTCCGGCGGCAGTGGGAGGAGCGATGACTTCCCCACCAACTTGCTGGGAGTCCCCCCTTCACTGCCTCAATCTAGCAAGGCTGCACATTTGTCCCAGAGGGAGAATGGAGCTGGTGGAGGTCTCTGGAGTTGATGCCCATCCGGCAGCACTGTAGTAGCCAATTCTCAGAGTTAGCCAGAGGGCAGGCGGTGGAGGAAGCAACAGCCAGGGGATAAAGCAGGGATGGGGATGGCGGATGGGAATGCTGCAGCGGCAGTGATAGGGGCGGCAACGGTGACAAAATCAGCAATGAAGCAGCGTTACACATGTGCCCTCCCCTGTCAGGCAGTGCCGGAGCTTGGGTCAGCACTGGCAAGGTGCTGTGTTCTGTGACTACGGAAGCAGAGTCTGCAGTTCCGTGGAGAGTCCTACTTGCATTCAAGCGAATACAAGTACAGCTCCCTGTCAATTCAACACAGCTAGGTCTCAACTGGGGGGGAAGGGCCAGTGCACCCAGAGATATAGGGTGTGGGAAAAGAATGCACAGCCCTGATCCTCTACCCACTTTCAGCACTCACGCATACAGGTGAATACTTGAACAGGTCTACAGTGACAGATGTGGAATGTAGAAATGATTCTGGTAGTGTAGGTGACAGGTATGCTTGTAGTGTAGGCCATAGAGATGTGGATTGATGATATAATCCATGAATAACAACGCTGAATGTAAGTGCTCCACCATGGAAGCCCTCCGAGAACATCCACGCTGCCAGAAGTAGTTTCTAAATATATGTATACTACTAGCAGCCCAGAGTAGAACACAGGATACATTGGTAAGTGTATGTAAGACAGGAAGAGCAGAGACATTGTTAGCATAGCAGTTTCTATCCCAACCATGCCCGCTTCCTCCATAGCTTCATCCGAAGGCTCTTCTGGAGATGTTGTCTTGATCAGTGTCCTACTAAGCCCCGGTGTCACTCTTGTCCCTGGTGTGTCATGATGGCACCTAACAAACTTGTTTCCTTCTGTTGTTCTGCTGCCTTTGAGAAGAGCACTCTGGGGAGGTTATTGTGGACCTTGTTATCACCTCAGATTATAGCAATCTAATCTTACTTTTGGCCTACGACTGGGGAGATTTTCAATGGCTATTCTTACTATCACCAGCTAAAGTGAAGTGACATATTAAAACATGATTGTGCCTTTCAGGGCTCCGGGTGACAAAGTGTGGGGATGCAGAGCTGCATGCAGTTTAGGTTTTCCCAGCCAGAAAGAACCTCCATTGACCAGAAGAGTCAGGAACTGAGAAAATCAGGATGTTGTAACTAGGCTACATTGTATGATAATTAGTTAGACGAAACTAGAGACTGAAACTGTGTGAAGAGAAAAGGGATCTCCTCCTTTCTTGCAATGCTTTTCTTCTCACTGTGGCTATCAGTTTGGTGGTTGGTGCTTCTGATGCTCACTGAGTGCAAGGAACGCCCCATTATTTGTAGCATGAGTGATCCTCTTCAGGTCCCGCATGAGTATTATCAGCCAGGTGATCTCATCATTGGTTCTATCTCTTCCCAGTTCTTCTCCTTCTTTGACACTATGTCATTTGATCAACATCCCTGGGCAATGTTTATTGAAGAACCTGTGTAAGGAACTTCTTGTTTCCAATGAAATGTCTATGGGCAAGATAGGTTGAAAATAGAAGCAATGACATGCTTTTGTTTCTTGTTAGATGTCTTTTGACAAGTTATTATAATGCTGAACTGAAAATAAGTGATGGATAAGGTTAATAAATAAGTCTCTATTACTATTCCCCCCCCTTTTTGGGGTTGATAAAAAATGCATTTGCACATCCTTCTATAGGATACTTTGTTCCTTTC
Source organism: Heloderma suspectum (assembly GCF_057233095.1). Classification (NCBI taxonomy): domain Eukaryota; kingdom Metazoa; phylum Chordata; class Lepidosauria; order Squamata; family Helodermatidae; genus Heloderma; species Heloderma suspectum. The sequence continues at coordinate 84,729,027 of NC_139463.1, read as the reverse complement.
TCCATTTTGCCTTTCCCATCCTCTTGTCAGTTCTACAGTCCATCAGTTTGTCCAGTCAAGAATACAAGTTCAGCTCTTATATCTCCATAATAGGATGTCAGCCTTAACATTTTCTCATTTGTTCTCTTTGGTCTATGGCTCACCATTAAACTCTCAAAAGCGAGTTGCTGCTTTCATAGACTTGTTAGAAATCTAGAGAGTGAGCTGATTTCGATCAGGTCAATGACTAAACCACAATTAAGACTCATTGTGTATAAGTAAGCTTCTTTGACTTATATGCTAACTATCAATTTGTTGAGATTTTCTAGGCTATATCTATGAATTAAGACTGACCATCGGAAATCTAATTTTTTGGATGCAGTTACCTGAGGTCTGTGCAGAATTGCCTTCCCAGTACTAAGGTTTTTGCCTTATGCCTTTATGGATGTCCTTATAAGAAATTGCCAGCATTTCTGTGTGCTCTGTAAAACACCTGTGGAGGACATAGTCCATTCTATTATCCAATGTCCCCTATATAACATCACATAATAGTTTTTGTTATTAGACAAGGACAATTACATTACAATATGTATTTTCATTGGCAGCCAGGAAATTGAGAGCTGAATTTGTGGCACAAATATGAATGTCCTCGTGTTTGTAATGGCTTATAGCTAAAACTCTCTCTCCTTCTGGCTTCTTTGTGTATCAGCCAACGTCATCTTCAGTTGTAATCTGCCTTCTTGGGGAGGGGGGTGTCTTTTGGACTGAATAGTGGGCTGGATAAAGAATCTGCCTTCTGTGAGAGGAAGGGACCTTCTATGAGCGGAACAGGTCCACTTGCATAAGCTCCCTCTGCCTTATTTTGGGGCATCTCCCCCTCCCCCATACACCACAGTTCACCCCCTTCAACAGGGTCTTCTGTCTGCATAGCATTTTCAGGGGCCTGGAAGGGCTGCCATGGGAAGGAGGGGGTGGGGAAGTCCACTCCCATCATCACAGCTGATCCAGTTTAAATCTGGATCCAACCCTTTGTATTTTCTTCTCAGCAACTCATGTTTTTCCTTTGTATATACTTTGAGAGAATCTATGTGGCTTTAGTAAATCAAACAATGTTGTATGTTTTCTCCATTTTCACTATCTTCTTTTAGTCTTTCTTTCACCATCCCCTTTGCTTTCCTAAGTATATTGCCTATTAAAATATTGACATTCTGATTTTTATATATATATTGATCTCATATTTCAAATATCAGGAACTTTGTGAATGTAGCCTGTAGGACAGCATTTGAGATACTGATGTGCGCGTGCAAGCACACACACACACACACACACACAAACACACACACCACTGTCTCATCTTGGCAAATTATTGAGTGTCTAGGCATGTACTGCGTCAAAAGGATCAAGAGACCTTTTTCCATAATATAATCATGGGTTACATTATTTTAATTATAACTACACCTTCCATCTATTTCTGCAAGAAAACTTTGCATTACTAGATTTATTTATTTATTTATTTATTTATTTACTAAGCATCATACTTTCTGTTGTTTTTGTCTTCCTCAATAGTGCTTCCCCAAGCCCCATTCAGACATATCTTTTTAAACTGAAGGAAGAATTCGTTGAAGTTTGCTTGGACACACAGTTCTCTCTTCCTGAAAACCCCCCCACACAAACTGCAAACATTGCCCATAAAAACTTTTTACTTACTATGAACAGAGCTTCAGAAATAAGAAGAATCCACAATAATTATGAAGATTAGTAACCCTGCTCTCTGTGTGTTTCAAAAATAAAAGCTCTTAAGTCACTCAGTTCCTCAAGGTTTTTAAGCTATAGATGCATTCTTTTTAATGATATATGTAGCTATAATGATGCATAGAGTGCCTTGCAAAAAAGCAGAGGACACTGTAAGAACAGAATGGACGTAGGAAGCCATTCATAAGGTCTAGAATGTTTATGTAATTTGGCCTGTACTCTCATTGTAGTGTAGTGACAAAAAACTACCAGCATGTCCTGGCTTTGGTGTTTGCAATAAAGGAGATCAATGAGAATTCCAGGATCTTACCCAATGTTACATTGGGATTCCACATCTTTGACAGCTACTTCAATGAAAAGATGACATACCAGACCACCCTGAATCTTCTTTTTAGCCTGCAAAGGATTGTCCCCAACTACAAATGTGACACACAGAAACATCTGATAGCTGCCATTGGAGGACTTGACTCTGAAACCTCCCTCTACATGGCTACCATCTTACATAGTTACAAGATTCCACAGGTAGGACATGCATGTGAGACATATGGCTTTTTTCAGAAATAGGACAAAGAAAAAAATGCTTAAGGGAAAAAGGTGTTGCTTGTGATGTTCCCTGCCAAGTTACAACCAAGAAACAAAAGTGGAGGGATTGGGTGACAGGAACACCCACACTGAAGTTCCCCAAGCCCCTATATCACATGCTGGAGAGTCTAGTGTGACTACTCATCATCCCATGTCATCTCATGTGGTCACATCCATTCCAAATCCGAGAACCGATGCACAAAAAGAATGAAAAGAAAGAGAGGATAAATACAACATTTCCACACTACATCATCTCTGAAAGCACACTTAATCTCTACTCTTGTTTCAGCAATTGATTTGCCTTTTTCTTAGGTCTCTTATTACTTATTTGGTCCTAAGCAGAGTGCAAAGGTCTTGTTCCCTTTCATCTACCGTGTGGTCCCCAATGAAGAATATCAGTACATTGGGGTTGTCCGACTACTCCTGCATTTCCAGTGGACATGGGTTGGGATCATCACATTGGATGATGATAAAGGAGAGAATTTTGTGCAGACCTTGATGCCTGTGCTTTCTCAGAGTGGCATTTGTCCTGCGTTCACTGCACGAATACCATCCTTTACGAGTTTTTCTGAATTATCTGACAGGTACATGAAGACAGATTTTATGCTCCAACTTTTCAGTCAAAGCAAAGCCAAAGCACTAGTTGTATATGCAGAAACTCAATCCGCATTGGACTTGAAGTTGTTGCTAATAGAAACAGAAAATATGGATGGGACTCTGGGCAGAGTGTGGATTATGACAGCACAGTGGGATTTCCCGGCAGTACAGTTTCACAGGAACTGGAATATACATATCTTCCAGGGAACCTTGTCTTTTTCAGTTCACTCCAGTGAGGTGCCAGGATTCCAAAATTTCCTTCTGACTCTAGATCCTTACTCAGCAAATGGAGACAGTTTTATCAAGAACTTTTGGGAGCAGGCTTTTGACTGCCTATTTTCAAATGCGGATGCGGCTGGAGAGGGCCATGAAACTTGTACGGGGAAGGAAACACTGCAGAGCCTTTCTGGGCCCTTCTTCGAAATGAGCATGACTCCTCAAAGCTACAGTATATACAATGCTGTCCACGTCGTGGCACATGCTTTAGGTGCCATGCGCTCATGGAATACCAAGCTCAGACAGGTGACAGCACTTCCACATCCACAACCATGGCAGGTACTACAGGGCCTCACAACCAAAGCAGCTCTGTTGTCATTAGAAGAAAAATGCATAATGCCGTTATGTTCAAATTCAGACAGAATGTTTTACATGTTAAGCTCTACTGTGCTGCTTGATCCTGGCAAACCATAGCATGTAAGTCAGGAGCCAGCCTTTGGAACCTGCAGTCCTTCACACTGCCCTCCCTCCCTGTCCAAAAATAAAAATAAAAATCTCTGTCCTTAGCCTTGGCTGCCATAGCTATGGCTTAGAGTTCTACTTGCATGGTTAATCTAAACCTGGGAACCCCTCTTAACCAGCAAATGACACCTACAAAAATGTGCAAGTAATAAACCTGATGAGCAACCATAGCATACAACTCAAGCACAGTTATGGGAGCATGTGCATTTGTAGCCCACATCATTTGTTCCTCAGTGTAAGAGAAGAAAGCAGACTTCCTTCTACTAGGAGCTTCTACAGGTGTTCGGGGCTTGTAGGTCTGCCTAATCTTGCCTTACCAAAGAGGAGGAGGTGGAAGCAAAGGATCCGGTCTTTATCATCAATGGTGGAAGAGCACCTAGCCCCCAATCGTTAACAAACATGCTCTTTGTTTTATGCATTAAAGTTTATTTATTTATTTATTTAGTGCATTTATTTAGTGCATTTATATCCCACCTTTCTTCTATCAGGGAACTCAAGGACACTTGCATGGAGTTCCAGTCACTGATCAGCTACCCAGCTTCAGCAAAGTGACTGCATCATGCACCCTCAGACTTTTCCCTGGGGCTCATTTAGTGCTCAGGTGCTTTTAGGGCCCAGTTCGAAGAACTGGGTTTCACCTTTAATTTTCTGAAAGGTTTGTGCTCAAAGACAACTCTCTGCATATCAAACTCTCCATTCATTATTTTTTCGGTGGAGGTCCTACTCCATCTCCTCCCACCACCTGAAATGCAGTGGTGGATTTGAAAAACAGGGCCTTTTCAGTAGTGATGCCTAGACAGTGGAACTCCTTCCCAAGAGAGTGCTTACTTGGCTCCTTCATAGTTGAGGTTCAGAAGACAAATCAGAATGCTTCCATTTTAGAGGGTATTTGAGTAAGTGTTCATCAGCTACGGTCCTTGATATGTGTTTTATTGCTGCTTTCAAACAGATGTCTTTGACCATCATCTGTTTGTTTGTTTTACTGATGTTTAATTATGTTTTATCAATTGCTTGTATACAGTGGTGCCACCAGGGCCTGAGCACGGGGTGCAGGTGCTGGGCCCTGTGGTCTGGGAGGGCCCCAAACAACCTTTTGACAAGAAGGGCTCCTGACAAGACCATCTCTTTGCTGCTCCTCTCCTCTGCCCACATTTGCCACACCCCTAAAAAAGCAGCAACTGGTTGGTTCAGCTCAGTGCTACTCAAAGTTAAGAAAGAAAAAACCTTTCATTTAAAACTGCTCACCATGGGGCTGTAGCCCTGTCTTGTCATCTGCCACAACATTTCTTTTTATCAGTGAATTAGCAAGGAGGAGGAGACATCACTGCTGCCACTGCCTCTCTGGTCTGAAATGAGGAGGTCAAGCAGGGCAGCAGGGCAAGGGAGCTGCTCCTTTCTATTCCCCCAAGGTAAACAAAAGAGGGCTGACAGGGTGGTGGTTGTGGTGGTAGGCATCAGGAAAACAATTCATCCAAAGCCCCCTCAAACCTAGTAACACCACTGTTTATATATTGCAGTTAAGCTGCCTTGCTGATCATGGTGGGTGGATATTTCCTTATCATATGAAATAATTAATAAACTCTCTTCGACTGTAGCTTCATCCTTTCTTGAGGAGAATTTCGTTTAACAACAGCGTTGGTGACCAAGTGTCTTTGGATGAGAAAGGTGAATTGGAAAGTGGATTTGACATAATAAACTGGGTTACTTTCCCAAATAAATCTTTCTCAAGGGTGAAAGTTGGAAGGACGGACCCATGGGCCTTCCATGCTGAAGAGTTCACTATTAACGAGGAAATCATCACATGGCACAGCATGTTTAACCAGGTTGGATCTGATTGTTGGCTCCTGGTACAAACTTCTGTGGATATGTTTTCCTGCCGTAATCCTAGACAGTTTATTTGACAGATTTGGTATGAAGCTATTCATTATCTGATCAGGGCCAAGTTTCCCAAATTAAATCTTCTTTCCCTAGAATAAAGGAAAACTGTCCCACATGGTTCTCCCTACAGATAATTTTATATCTTAAAATCCCGAACAGCCATTACTGATGCATAGGAATCTGTATGAACTGAAGCAATATTTTAGAAAAATGTTATCTCCTGTTTGTAATTACTATTTTGTGAAATTATATTGGACGTGCTAGCTGGAATCATTGAATTTTTGAACTATGGCATTTAATGTGCATTTTAAAAAGAAAGAAAAAAAAGAAAGGAAGAATGGTTGATATGTGGGTCCGTGAGAAGTGCTGGGACTGCAGTGGAGGGAAGGGGGGATTTAACCTTTCCCTCCCTGCTCTGGCCCTGATGAAAATGCCCCCTACCTGCTGTTTGCATTGAGAAGGAATAATCTATTGGTGCCATGTAGTGATGAATAAATTAGTGTATTTCTGATCCATTTCACTTTGGCTTTTCCATTCCTTCTTTAACCTGATCTCTCTCTCTGTCTCTCTCTCTCTCTGTCTCTCTGATACTTTGTATATTATAATCTCTACATAGTAATCTGTTATCTATCTATCTATCTATCTATCTATCTATCTATCTATCTGCCTATCATCTATCTATCTCTCTGTGTCTGTGCCTGTGCCTGTGCCTGTGCCTGTGTCTGTGTCTGTCTCTGTCTCTCTCTGCATGAAAGTTCACATTTCTAAACTTACTTAATTTTTTTTCAATGCATGAAAACACTTAGAAAATGTAAACATAGGAGATAATGCAGTACATAGTAGATAATGCAGATAGTATGCACTAATCTAGAAAGTACATAGGAGCTCAGTTTGCAGTGGAATTTACAAATATTGAATTCCTCAAGTCTCGTTGGCACCAATGGAAGCTCCCCTGCCAATGAAAATAGCAGCAGGGGAGGCAGGGGCAGTCTGGTCATTGTTACCATGACAGGGTATGGAGAGTTAAACTCTCCTCACTCTCTGTGGTGTCAGCATTGCTCAAGCCCCCTCATCCTGCTATTTTGTTAACTGCATTCACACTAGGGATATTGGCGGAACCCATCCAGGGGGGTCACATTCACTAAGCTTTCAGCAGATTGGCCCCCTGGACTCTGGCTCACTGAACTGAAACAATATTTTTTGGGGAAAAACAGGGTATGCTCTTCCTGATTACCATTTTATGAAATTATATTGGACGTGCTAGGTGAAATCACTGAATTTTTGAACAACGGCAATGAACGTTCACTTAAAATAAACAAACAAAAAGAGTGGCAATTATGTGGCCCCTGAGAAGTGCTGGGATTGCAGTGGAAGGGAGGGGGGATTTAACCTTTCCCTCCCTGCTCTGGCCTTGATGAAACTGCCCCCTGTCTGTTTGCATTGAGAAGGAATAACCCACTGGTGCCATTTAGCAATGAATACATTAGTGTATTTCTGATCCATGCACTTTTGCTTTTCCATTCCTTCCTTAATCTGATCTCTCTCTCTCTCTGATAATGTATCTATATATGGTAATTTATCGGTATATAATAATCTCTCCCTACATGATAATCTACTATCTATCTTTCTATTTATCATCTATTTATCTGCCTATGATCCATCTGTCTGTCTGTCTGTCATCATACCTTACCTGTGAGGTGGTCCGACTTGATCTGTATCAAGTCAAGCCAGCTGGCAGATTTTGGATGCATTTTTTTTTAATCACTCTTAAATTCAGCACTTACACAACTTCTGGCCACAGTTTGCATACGTTGTGCAAATTTCAGCCATAATTGCAAGTTTGTGCAAATTGAAAGTTTGCAAACCCCACAATTTGCACAACCAAAGCATATTTACAGCTGCAATTTATGCAAATTAAGGATGAAATTTGTGCAATTTATGCAACTTGTGTAAATTCTGATTTTAGGAGAGAAAAAAACCCATGAAATTTCCAGGATTTCGGGAGAAATCTCCTGGGTTTGGCTATCAAATGTAAACCAAGCTGGGGCTCTGGGGAAATCCAAGGACCCTAAAAATGGTCAGATTCCCCTGTGAGAGCTGTCCCTAATTCACACGATTAACATTATATTGAGCTTGTCCTTTGTCATTTATTATACATCATTTGACTTTGAAAAGGCATGGATGGACTAAGAATCAGGGCAGTGAATATAATCTTGTGTAATGAGCATTATAGGAGGACTTCTCGTGTCCCAGAAAGTATGAACATGATTTACATACAAAAGGCTATGTTGCTCTCTCTCCCTGATGCCATTGGTATCTATGCGGAACATTGATTGAGAAAAGCATTTATGAAGCATGGGCTCAGGATTTCCTTGCTTGTGTTTATGGTTAGATGCCACCCTCTTCAGTGTGCAATGACAACTGCCATCCAAGTTCTGTTAGAAGGAAAAAGGAAGGGGAGCCTTTCTGTTGTTACGATTGTGACCCGTGTCCAGAGGGGAAGATTTCTAACCAAAATGGTAGGTGTCATACCACATTATCATATCAAAATGAACAGAGAACTTTATGGGCAAGCTTACACATGTCACAAATAAATATTTAAAGCACTGTTATAATTTCCTTTTGATCTCTCGTGGATTTAGAGTAAAAAGGCGATAATATAGCTCTATTAAGTAAACCATTTTATTCAAAGATGAGAATTTGAATAAGATCTGGGATGCGGCAATAATGATAAAATTAACTTATTATATGAGGGACAGAAAAGAACAAATGTTTGAGGGTAGGTTTATTGAAAGAAGGAGTGTCTTTGGGATGTTTTGGAATGATTAATTTAGAGATAATGTTCACCCGTATTAGTTGTTTTCCCAGATCTGATTTTTTGTTGTTGAAAGATATGTACAGAGTTATTGGGTGAGTCATTATGTTGATCTTTACATTGCATTTTACATGATTAAATAATGCTTAAAGCTTTTTTTTTATGTTAGGGATGGCGGAGAATTTCTCCACGAATCTTCGGGCGGCCGAGTGCCGACGCATTCGGCCCCCCGAAAGTGTTGGGGAAATTCTCCGCCGGCCCCCCGCCCTCCCCGGGATGGGACTTACCGTGGCTGAATGTACCTTCTGGCGGCAGGTCCCGGCAGCGTTTCAGCGGCATTTTGGCGAGGGCAGGGTCGGCGGCCGGTCTCCTGACCAGCTGCTGCCGCCACCATTACAAAATAAAGTAAAAAAACCCCAAACACCCGTGATAGGCTACGTGACGATTTACGTAGCCTATCATGGCTAGATTTCCAAAGTCAGCCATGATAGGCTATGTAAATTGTCACGTAGCCTATCACGGGTGACTTTGGAAAAAAAAAGCGCGTACGCAAATGGCGGCGCTCCATGGGCGCCGCCATTTGCATTCCTTATTTTGGCACGTCTAGTCTATGTAAAGACTTACATAGACTACGGCGAAAATAAGGGAACGCTATTTGCGTTGCCCTTATTTTCGCCGTAGTCTACATAAATCTTTACGTAGACTAGACGTGCCAAACTAAGGAACGCAAATGGTGGCGCCCATGGAGCGCTGCCATTTGCGTACACGCTTTTTTTTTTTTCCAAAGTCACCCGTGATAGGCTATGTGATGATTTACGTAGCCTATCACGGCTGACTTTGGAAATCTAGCCATGATAGGCTACGCAAATCGTTACGTAGCCTATCACGGGTGTGTGTGTGTGTGTTTACTTTTTTTTCGTGGCCGGGGAGACGGGGTGCTCCTCCCCGGCCTGAATTTCACCGGCGAGGGATGGGGCGCCTTCCCCCCCGGCCTGAATTTTGGCCGGGTGAGGTGGGGTGCCTCCCCCCCTCGCCTGAACTTCAGAGGGAGAACCGAAGTGCCTCCCCCCCACCGCGAAGCAAGCTGCGGGACAAGGTAAGTCCCTTTCGTCCATCCCTATTTATGATGAGAATTTGATAGGACCAACACCATACATTGTAATGAACCATCACACACATTAATTCATGGAGGGGTGGACAGTGGGATCCTACATGCTATCCTGCTCCCACACTCTATCCATTCAGCTTAACATCTCCCTAGGCCACACATGTGTGCAACTGCATATCCGTAAGGCTCTTTTTGTGGGATTGGGAAACTTACTTTTTCAGGATTCCTGAGTGGGAAAGGCAGGAAACCTTGTATAAATGTATACTTGTTGAGAGACTGAGATGTCATTATTTCTCTGGTTTAAAGATGTGGACAACTGTATTGAGTGCCCAGAAGATCAATATCCAAACAGCAACAAAGATGGATGCCTTCCCAAGCTTTTAAATTTCCTGCCTTATGATGAAAGCTTGAGCATTGGTTTAGTTTTTATGGCCCTTTCATTTTCCATGGTCACAGCATTGGTGCTAGGGATATTCATTAAGTACCAAAACACTCCCATCGTAAAAGCCAACAATTGTGGTCTCACCTACACTCTGCTCATTTCCCTCCTGCTCGGCTTCCTCTGCTCCTTGCTATTCTCTGGCTGCCCTCAGCCAGTCACCTGCCTCCTACGGCAAACGGCATTTGGCATCATCTTTTCAGTGGCTATTTCTTCTGTGTTGGCAAAGACCATTATGGTAGTTCTGGCATTTGTGGCCACAAAGCCTAGATCCAGGATAAGGACTTGGATGGGGAAAAGACTGGCAGGTTTCATTGTTCTCTCCTGCTCCCTTGTTCAAGCAGCTATTTGTACTGTTTGGCTCTGTACTGCTCCACCATTCCCAGACTTGGACATGCAATCTTTGGCTGAAGAAATTGTGGTAGAATGCAATGAAGGCTCTGTCCCCCTGTTTTACTGTGTTCTGGGGTACATGGGATTTTTGGCTCTAGCCAGCTTTGTTGTCGCTTTCTTTGCTAGGAAGCTGCCCGACACCTTTAACGAAGCCAAGTTCATCACTTTCAGCATGTTGGTGTTTTGCAGTGTGTGGGTCTCCTTTGTTCCAACTTACCTGAGCACCAAGGGAAAATACATGGTGGTTGTGGAGATCTTCTCCATCTTGTCCTCCAACGCTGGTTTATTGGGCTGTATCTTTTCCCCCAAATGTTATATCATTCTTCTGAGGCCTGAGCTGAACAGCAAGAAGCACCTAAGAAACAGAAATCAGTAAGCGTCAGAAGCTGGGGGTCATACAAAGATATGGCAATCAGCGTACAAGACACTTTGGGGAAGTGGTATATGGCTGTTGCTCTAAGTCTACTCTCCGAAAGAAGAAATGAAATTCAGCCATCCTTATCTTACAGCAGTCCAACCTCCACTGTATCTGTCTTTTGCAAATGAGTTCCTTGTTTTTTTCAGCAGCTGTAGATGTCATCTGTGTAGGCAAAGCAGTAGCTACTTCATGGAACAAACAATTCAGGACCTGTGCAAGACATTGCATCACCTAAAGTGGGAGAACGTACTATTACTGCCTCCTCATCCTCATCCATTGCTTGCCTTTTTAACTTTTTGACACCATCCTTACAAGCTTGGCCTACTATATTGTACTCACTCTTATTTATAGGCCTCTCCTTCCAACTCCTATACATGTCCTTTTAAGTCTCCTAGGGATGTCAGAGAATTTCTCCATGAATCTTGGGGATGCCGAATGCCAGCACATTTGGCCCCCCGAAATTGGTGGAGAAACAGTCCGCCCCCCCGTCCCCCCGGGACAGGACTTACCTTGTGCGAATGTCCCTGGCGGCAGCGGCTGTGGCGGTGGTTCGGTGACGGTTCAGCAGCGGCGGTGGCCGGTCTTCCGACGGGCGCTGCCATTTGTGTTCCTTATTTTGGCAGGTGTAGTCTACGTAAACATTTAGGTAGACTACGGCGAAAATAAGGGGAACACAAATAGCGTTCCCCTTATTTTCGTCATAGTCTACATAAACGTTCACATAGACTACACCTGCCAAAATAAGGAATGCAAATAGCGGTGCCCATGGGTGCCGCCATTTGCATACGCGTGGTTCCCCCCCCCACTCAGCCGTGATAGGCTATGTATACATTTACGTAGCCTATCACGGTTGACTGCAGGGACGCAAACGGCGGCGGCTACGGCCGCCGCCATTTGTGTCCCGGCAGGACAGGATTCGTGGCTGGAGGGATGGGGCGCCTCCCCCCCGGCCAGAATTTCGGCGGGGAGGGATGGGACACCTCCCCCCGGCCAGAATTTTGGGGGGAGGGATGGAGCGCCTCCCCCCCACCGCAAAGCAAGTTTCAGATTCAGGTAAGTGACTTTTGTACATCTCCGCTCAGCAATATGTCCACACTGGCTCCTTTAGAGATTTTCCATTTTTTCCTTCTCATTAGAACAATCTGTGGTATGTCTTCCGTATTTCACTTTTCAGTATCTCTCATACCTCTGTCCTCATCAGAATGTCTAGCCTTGTCATCGTACCCAAGTTTTTTTTCTGCTCAGTTTCATATCCTTTGCTATAATGCATTACAAAATGGTAGGGATGTCAGAGAATTCCACCATCTATCCCGGTGAGGCCAAATGCCAGTGCATTCGGCCCCCTGAAATCCTTGGCGGAATGAAGCCCCCTGCCCCCCCACCCAGTGAAAGGCACACGAGATGGGACACTTATCTGGTGCCGTTCGCGCTGCTTTGCGAATGGTGGCCGTGTCTGTGGAGTCACTGTGGAGTGGAGCCGGCCTGGGGAGAATTTCAGGGGGAGGGACGGAGCGCCTCCCCCCCCCCACGAATGTCACCCTTCGAAAAGGTAAGTGACTTTCATACAACCCTACAAAATGGCATCACCACTTTCATTTAATTAATCAGTTCTTCCCTGTTAGTCAGTACCCATGATAGAAGATCCCTTTTTTTCCTTCTTCCACCTTCTGAGAATTGAAGTTGTCAGCACATCAAGTTAATGATGGATTGGATGTTCCATTCTTAACAGAGTTAGACTTCCAGCAGAAGTCAGGACAGTTGAAATCACTCATTCCTACTATGGTTTTCCTCTGTGAATGCTTTGTAATCTATTTGAGGATAACATAGGTGGGTAAATATAAGCATAGGTAGGGATGGCGGAGAATTTCTCCCCGAAACTTCGGGGGGCTGAGCGCCAATGTGTTCGGCCCCCCCGAACACGTTTCGGGGAGAAATCCTCTGAACCCCCCCGCCCCCGCACCCCCCCCCATGATGGGACTTACCTTCGCTGAATGTCCCTCCTGGCGCCGGGTCCGGCCGGCGGTTCGGCGGGTGTTCAAGCGGGGCGGGAGCGACAGCCGGTCTTTCGGCCAGCTGCCGCTGCCGCCATTGCAATCAAAGAAAAAAAAATGCCCCCTGATACGCTATGTGACGATTAACGTAGCCTATCACGGCTAGATTTGCAAAGTCAGCCGTGATAGGCTGCGTCAATCGTCACGTAGCCTATCACGTAGCCTATCACGGGTGACTTAAAAAAAAAAAAAGCGCGTACGCTAATGGCGGCCCTTATGGCGGCATTATGGCGGCATATGGCGCCATTAGCGTACGCGCTTTTTTTTTTTTAAGTCACCCGTGATAGGCTACGTGACGATTTATGTAGCCTATCATGGCTGACTTTGCAGATCTAGCCGTGATAGGCTACGTTAATCGTCACGTAGCCTATCAGGGGGGCGTTGTTTTTTTTTTAAACTTTCGCGTTCGTGGCCGGGCGAGGCGGGAAGCCTCCCCCCCCGGCCTGAACTTCACGGGGGGAGCAGCGAAGCGCCTCCCTCCCACTGCGAACGTCCTTCGACGACAGGTAAGGGACTTTCGTCCATCCCTAAGCATAGGATGACACTTCAAATGTGTGAATTTAACCTTAGACCCTGCAGACAATCAACTGAACATGGGTAGGTCAAAGGAAGTCCTGCAAGATTCTGCTCCCCACTCTATATATGCACCCCCTGTCTGCAGTTATATCATCTGAGGAGCACTTAGGTACAGGCAATGCCAGCTTCTGGTTCCTGAGGGACCTTGTGAAAGAGACCACAATGGACCCCATATGACCATGACTTTACTTTCTCAGTACCACTGTCACCAGCTTCTATTGTTCCTGATCCTCTTTGTCATAATCTTTACCACTTGCTTGCTTGGAAGATAGAGAGCCAGTGAGCAAGTAGGCAGCACATCCACTGCTCTTCCTTCTCACCAACACCACTGACAGGGCCAGAGCAAGAAGCAGGTAAACAAACAGGTTGCAGTGGTGAAGAGCAGAAATAACTCCAGGGGTCTTTTGTCAGTGGGCCCCTGTTGGGATGTGGGCCCTCGGCAGGTACCAAACCATGCCTACATTTGATGCCTGGGTGAGGCAGTACTGGGACAGCAGGGCCAAGTGGAGGGAAACTGAATTAGTAAGTTCTGGGGGAAGTACTGATGGGAAGATGGAAATGGGGGATGTATGTTATGGGGGACTAAGAAATGTGAGCAGACGAGGAAATGGAAAGATGGACAACAGAAAGTTTGCTCAAAGAAATAGAAGACCTAAGACAGAACTTGCGGATTTTAGGAACCAAGGTGGGGCCAATCCAGACTCCAGAGAGGGAACACAAACTACTTTACTTTGGCTGGATAATGGCCACAGAGAATAGTTAAGGAATACACAGGTCTATTTATTTATTGCATTTATATCCTGACTTTTTTCCTTCTTGCAAGGACCCCAAGATAGCCTACATTATCCTCCTCTCCATTTTTCCTCACAACAACAGCCCTGTGATGTAGGTTATGCTGAGTCTGTGACTGGCCCAAAGTAGGGATGCTGGAGAAATCCTCCGCAGACTCCAATGAGGCCGGATTCTTTGGAATCCAGCCTCCGGAGTCCGTGGCGGGATGTCACCTCTTATGTCTGCTCCGGGAGGATTCCTGCTGGACTGGCATGCCTGTTCCAGATCCTCCATCGATATGGCAATGGAGGCCACCATTGTCGTCTTGCTTTGAGAAAGACAGCTGTAAAGCCCTGAGTTTTATGTAAATAAAGCCATAAATGGCTGCGAGGGCTTTATGGCCACAAGTGGCGCTGTCTTTCTCAAAGCAAAATGGCAATGGCAGGCGCCATTCCAGTATTGCTGGAGGCATGCCGGTCCGTGGAACCCAGTGGATGGGCGGCCGCTGAATGGGATCCTGGGGGGGGGGGAGAATGGATTGCCTCCTCCCCATGGAACTCCCCCCCCGGAATGAAAGGTAGGGGTTCTGCACATCCCTGCCCCAAAGTCACCCAGTGAGCTTCCATGGCCGAGTAGGGACTAGAACAAGGATCTCCTGGCTGACAGTATTTTATTTATTTATTTATTAATTATTAAATTTATTAATTGCCCATCTGGCTGGTCACCCAGCCACTCTGGGCGATGTACAACATACAATAAAACAGTTTAAAACAATACAATTCTACAATAAAAACATTTTCTAAAATACCCTAACCCACCCCAAATGCCTGCCTGAACAACCACGTTTTTAATGCACGACGGAAGCTCATTAAAGAGGGGGCATGACGGAGTTCCCTAGGGAGGGAGTTCCACAGAGTGGGGGCCACCACAGAAAAGGCCCTCTCCCTCGTCCCCCCCAGTCTAGCTGTCCTGGCTGATGGGACAGAGAGAAGGCCATCCGAGGCTGATCTTGTTAAGCGGCCTGTCTGGTGCTGCTGGAGGCTCTCCTTAAGATAGGCTGGGCCGGAACCATATAGGGTTTTCAGTTAAGTCACAGTAGGGTTGTACGAAGTACTTACCCTGTTCCAATCTGGGGCATCCTCAGGTGGGGGGAGGTGATCCGGTCCTCCCCCCGGAATCCTCCTGGCTGGCTCCGCGGGGAGTCCGCAGAGCCACTGGCTGGCTCCAGCTGCTGCCGAACTTCCGGCCATGGACGGTCTGCGGATGCAAATGGCGTCCAGCGTAGGGGACACCATTTGCGTCCCTGCTGTTGGCCATGATTGGCTACGTAAATATTTACGTAGCCTATCACGGCCAACGACAGGGATGCAAATGGCATCCGCTACGCCATCTGCATCCCTGCTCTTTGCTGTGATCGGCTATGTAAATATTTATGTAGCCTATCATGGCCAATGGCAGGGATGCAAATGGCATCCACTACGCCATTTGCGTCCCTGCTCTTTGCCGTGATAGGCTATGTAAATATTTACTTAGCCAATCATGGCCAACGGCAGGGATGCAAATGGCGTCCCCTACGCCGGACACCATTTTGTTCTGCAGTCTTGCAGTGGAACAAAGATGGCAATCCGGACCAGCTGCTGTCAGGTAGGTTCCATCCTGGGGGGGATTTTGGGGGGTGGCAGGGGTGTAGTCCATTCCGCCACGGACTCCGGGGGGCTGGATGCCAAAGAATCCGGCCTCATTGGAGTCCGTGGTGGATTTTTCCGCCATCCCTAGCTACTGGTCTAACACTCTCACCACTACACTACACTGGTTCTCAGTGGTTAGCCTCACACATTTGCTTCACAAAACACAGGTCAGTGTTTCCCATGCCAAAGCAACTAGTTTCCAGCATTGGTGCTGCTCGTATTGTGGTACCTTTTGCCAGTACCATGTTATAGCTGATGAGGGTAAGTAAATACATTCTAGGGTGTTGTTTGCCAATACATCTCCTGAAGAAAGGGTCTCGGCCCTATTAAACACATGTTTGATGACTCCCTTAGTCACCCAACCAATTATGATGGCTCAAGCTGGTTCTCTGCCCCCACCCCCTATCTAGGCATACAATTTTAATCTTTTCCCTGGTCATATCTTTTGTTAAGGGTTTGGTCTGCACAGACCTTTCTCTCCAAGAACTTTCTTTACAGTGCAATCCCGTATACCTATATGTAGACTTAGGGTGCAATCTTATCTCCATTTACCCAGGAGTAAAACCTATTGAACTCAGTTCAGCATATTCTGAATAGACATATATAGGATTACATGGTTGTAGAGACTGTTGCAGGCAAGGCTGCTTTTTGTTTGTCAGCCGAAGAAAAAATTCTAATGATTTGTCCCCATTATTTAAGAAGCAGGCAGCCATGGAAGCAGCTGTGTTCTTTTTTAAACCAGATCTCCCTTGAGACCCAGGAAAAGTGCTGCACAGTACCTAGATCTCACCACAGAAGGGAAACAACTGATGAAGGAGGAGGAGAAATCTGAAATACGTCACAAATTTTTGTTGACCTTCAGATCTGAGAGAGCTATAAGGGGGAAGTGGCAGAGGAATGTCTGTAGAAATCTTCATTTCTGGGTGTGTGCATGCATCATGCATGAGGAAGATAGAAAGGGGTTAGTATACCATAGATTGAAGAGATATAGAGATGAGTCACATATAGATAAACAGCAATTCTGAGGAGACAGAGTGAGATATGCATGGACATTTAGAGAAATTTACAAAGACCCCAAAAACAAACTGGAGGAAGACATAGACAGAGACTTAGAGATGGATGGATATACAGTTAGGATATTTTGGCCATAGTTCCTTGCCTTATGTATTATGTCTCTGGGAGAACATGAAGAGAACCCAGAAATCTCATCCCATCCACCCTTGATTTCCTTCCAGGCTGTAAGTATGCCTTGCTTGGCTTTACATCAACCGTATTAGCACATAACTTTAATGAAATGCTTCATATACACATATGCTATCCAATATTAAAAGCTGCAGCCAAGGTAGATGTGGGTTCACTTGAACTCCATCGAGTGCTAAACTCAATGTTAAACTCTTCTTCTTCTGCCATCAAGGGAACTTAAAAGTTATTCACTTTGATCACATCACGTCTTCAGTTTTTATGGCTTCACACTCAATCACATAAATGCTTGCTCCTCTGAATAATTTCTTTGTAAGTGTCACTCAAAATGAGAAAAGAATTTTTAACACACACACAAATGTGCACACATATTCAGAATGCCTATTGGCTATTGAAGGGCAGTACATGTACATGTACATATACACATACACACTTACACATTATAAACACACACTATAAATAATTTATTTACAATCTCTAGTATATATTGTGAACTTCAGGAAATGCTTTAAATGCTTCAGACTTTCTTGGGCATGAGTGGAATAATCTGAATCAAGACACTGAAGGAATTTTCAACATTAACACCTATGCATATAATATCTTTGCTTTCAACATAGTAACTAATAATGCAATCCTGTAGCCAGTTTCTTGGGGATAAGCCCTGTTGAACCCAGTAGGACTCTCTCTAGAGCAGGATGTATAGATTAGCAATGTAAGACAATAGTCCCTCTCTCCCTCCCTGCTTTCACTATATATATAACTGTGTTCCAAGCTATAATGTAAAGTTATAGGCGTTCTTCACAAGGAGCTTTTATACTGTGATTGAGATTGCTCCTTTACGGACGTTTGCGGTCTCTTTATATAATGCCATGATCATTCTAGGGATGTCAGAGAATTCTGTCATGGATTCCAGTGAGGCTGGATTCTAAAGAATCCGGCCCCCTGGAATCCATGGTGGAACAGCCTCCCACCCCGCCCCCCCCCACGAAATCCCCCTGCGACGGAACCTACCTGGGGTGGATGCGGCGGCGGCAGTAGCTGGTTTCCCGGCTGCCCACGGCTGGGCTGCTGCAGCCGCCATTTGCGTCCTTGCAGCCATGATAGGCTACCTAAGTATTTACGTAGCCTATCACGGCAAAGACACCCACGCAAATGGCAGCCACTACACCATATGCCTGGCTGCCTTTACTGTGATAGGCTATGTAAATACTTATGTAGCCTATCACGGCAAAGAGAAGGGGCGCAAATGGCGTAGCAGCTGCCATTTGTGTCCCTGCTCTTTTCCATGATAGGCTACATAAATACTTACATAGCCTATCATGGCTGCTTGCAAAGATGCAAATGGCAGCCGCTATGATGGCCGCCATTTGCGGCCGCAGTAGCCCAGCTGTGGCTGGAACTCCGGCTGCAGACAGCCCCAGCTGGCGGCTCTGCAGAGCCACCATGGAGCGGAGCCGGCCAGGGAGGATTCCAGGGGGGAGGGACGGAGCGCCTCCCCCCCACCGCAGATGGGTAAGGAGCCAGGTAAGGGATTCGTACATCCCTAGAACATTCAAGGCGTCTCCTGCACTAAACGTCTTTCGTTCAATTTTTAAATAGATCATAGATAATGAGCTATCAAATTACCCCATTGTGTTCTGCTTCAGTTCCCTCCATGAAAAGCAGAAAAGCGGCAAGAAAAGGAGCGAGATCAATGCAAGACAATGGAAGACTCAGATATAGGGAGAAGGAGGGAGAAGAAGGAAGGGGTAAGGAAGCAAGTGATAAAGGGAGTCATTGTGATTCTTCATTTAAAACAGAAACAGAAAGCCCCATTTTAAATGCAGGATTTTAGGCTGGTGTAGAGATGTAAAGTCACTGGAAAAGACCCTGATGCTGGGAAAGATTGAAGGCAAAAGGAGAAGGGGACGGCAGAGGATGAGATGGCTAGATAGCATCACTGATGCAATGAATATGGACTGGACCACACTCTGGGAGAGAGCGCAGGACAGGAAGGCCTGGCATGCTGTGGTCCATGGGGTCACGAAGAGTCGGACACGACTGAACGACTGAACAACAACAACAAAGATCCCATTGTGTACGTAGTAGTAGTAATAGTAGTAGCAGCAGCAGTAGTAGTAGTTGTTGTAGTTGTAGAAGCTGGGAACACAGTAACTAAAATATAGTTTCCACTTGGTGGTCCAAACTAGTATTACTATTTTTAAAATATCAAGAATATGCAATAAAATGGGTATGATGTTAGTAAAACTGTTAATTAGCTACATTGTCTGTCTTCTCTGTTCTGACTCTGGCAGGCATATCCCAAAGTCAGGAAATGGAAGCAAATTATACTTTTGTCACCGAATTTGTTCTGCTGAGCTTCCCACATATCCATGAGTTGGAGGTCTTCCTCTTCACTGTGTTTTTCATTATCTATGTTCTGACACTGATGGGCAACATGATCATCATCATCCTTATTTGCACAGACTACCGTCTTCACACTCCCATGTACTTCTTTTTGGGAAACTTCTCCTTCATGGAGATCCTGATTACTTCTGTTGTTGTGCCCAAAATGCTTCAGAATCTGCTGTCTAAGAAAAAAACAATCTCCTTTGCAGGTTGTATCACTCAATCTTATTTCTATTTCTTCCTTGGTGGTGTTGAATTCATCCTGATTGCAGCAATGTCCTTTGACCGTTACTCAGCCATCTGCAACCCTCTCCACTACAGCAATGTAATGACTGGAAGAGTCTGTGTCCACATAGTAGTTTGCTCTTGGCTTGGAGGTTTCTTCGCCAATGTCTTCTCCACTATAATGATGACCCAGCTGCCCTTTTGTGGCCCAAATGTTATCAACCATTTTTTCTGTGACAGCGCCCCTTTGCTTAGGCTGACCTGCATCAGTACCCAACTTTTTGATTTCATTGAGTTCCTCAATTTCATTTTTGCCACTGTAGTCATAATTACTTCCCTCTTGGTGACAGTGGTGACATATACCTTCATTTCAGTGACCATTCTCAAGTTACCATCCCTGGATGAACGACAAAGAGCTTTCTCTACATGTGCCACTCACATAACCATGGCTGTGTTGGGCTACGGGAGCACCGTCTTCTTGTATGTGCGTCCAGCCAAATCCACCTCAGTTCAAGACAAACTGGTAGCAATTCTCAACACAGTTGTCACTCCTGCACTCAATCCCTTTATCTTCAGTCTAAGGAACAGGATGGTGAAGGAGGTAGTGAGACATGCCTACAACAGGAGTCTTCACTTCTTCAAGAATCCGAGGGAACTGGAAATGTTGTCAAAAGTTTGATGTGTAGCAAAAATAACAACTACTACAACAACAGAATAAATTTCAGGTTTCTATAGCACATACTGAAAAGGCAGAATTTTTCAACTCATTGTTCCCCATCACAGTGCCCATCAGCTATTAAAATATCTGTGGAAAGCAAGGCTTCTTCAAATCCTAAGAATGTCTCTGAGATATTGAGAAATGATTTGCATGGATAATTAAAAAACGGTGTATTCTTTGTGTTAACTAGGACTGTCCAGTACAGGTTGAAGTGTAGGGCACAGAGGTTTGGTCATTAGAAGCCCAATCCAATCCCTCCTCTGACTTTTGCCAGCATTGCCTATACAGGATCATCCTTTAATCCACATTCATTAGAAACAACTGCTGGAAATCTTATGTTGTTAATTTTTTTTTTTTAACCATATGCCAAATTATTTACTTGTTCAGTGAACTCGTGGACATGCTTAACACATATACAGTTAGATCCAGACTTGGTCATACTTAGAATAGCCCCACTGAAATCAATGGGACTTAGGATAGTCATTACTGACTTAAAGTAGACTCATTGAAATCAGTGGGGATTAAGTATGGCTAAGTCTGAAGCCAATCCATAGTTTTCATGCACCATGTCCACCATTTCCTTTAGGACTTACTTTTTCTCATCCTCACCTAGTAACTGGAAAACTGAGGCATGTCTAAAAGCATTTCCCAGATAGTTTTCTCAACATTGAAACTCTTCTTGGCGTTTTCTCAGAATTTCTCAGGCTTGATCTACATATGTAATAGAATGAGTTGAGAATTAATTGGGGGAGTCTAGAAGTAGGAGAATAGACTGGACCATTCCAGACCAAAGGCGGGAAATGACATTTTTGAATGTTTCCTCCATGAAATAAACAATAACAACCTCTGCAAGTAGAAATTTAGGAAAGCAAGAAAGAGGAAACCCCCCTTATATGCAAGGAGCTTTAAAAAATAAATAAATGGTGGAGCATTTAAAGAGGGGTACCCACATCTGCAATATAAATTGGTACAACAGTGGTGTACTATGGTATTTTATAGCATAACCTACCCACCCCACAAGCTCAACAGGAAAAGAAGCTTCCACTCCTGAGCTTGCTGCTCCATTTGAAACAGAAATGCAAATATGTGGGGTTGGATCCAGACGTAGACATGCTCATGACCAACAATCCCATTGATTTCAATGGGTCTACTATAAGCATAACTAAGTCTGGATCTGACCAATCATTCTTTCTTTTTTCATGGCTGGAGACTGGTTCTCTCCAGTACCACAGTTCTGCCCTACTTTCCTCTCTTTTCTTTCAAAATGCAACAGGAAATGAAATCCCCAACCTCACCCCCTCCTTGTCTGCTCAACCTTTTTCTTTTTCTTTATAGCCTGGTTACACTTGAAAACTTTTGTTCCAATCACACCCATAACAATCAATAAAGTTATTCCCCCCCACCCCCACCACCCAGGGCTGCTGTAAAATACATGTTGTGTTGAGGTCTGTGAGAGCCGGTTGTGTAAGGGAATACAAACTCAATGCTGGTGCAATCTCAGCAAAGGGCTACTCCCTAAGTCCCACTGAAAACAAATTAAAGAAATCACATTTAAACCACTAATTTTAAGTCCCATAGCTTTCAATAGGGCTTACTCATGAGTGATACTAGGTGGATCAGGACTACGGATACAACAGAACATCATATATGTATGTAGTAATCCTCCCCTTTTAATTCAAAATGTGCTTTTATTACTACACTAGTATAAAGGTCAAATGGTTCTGCTTTGCAAGCTGCATCCCAAGAGAGCGAAGGATCCAACTAGCCTAGAAGGAAAATTTTTGAACAGCAACAACAACAACAAAAATCATTGCTGTAGACTTCCATTCATTTATACTTCATGTACCTTAACCAACTCTGTTGTCTTCAGTGATCTTACTAATACTTTTCCCTTGGGAAAAGTATTAGTAAGATGAGATTGCTTAAATAGAAAACATATTAGATTTTTCTTCTGCTTTTAATACATCATCTTTATTTTCATGCCCCTGCTCTGAAAATAGAAGTGGGTAGACAATAAATAAATAAATAAATCCCTTGAACTTTTAGATTAAAAGAATAAAGTGTGAAGAAAATGTTTTCCAACCTCTAGTATATTCACTGTAATACATACAAATTGGAAAGCTTATAATTAAACCTCCAGGGTGACATTTCCTACTGCTTCATATGAATGAATGTGGTATGTGATAGCATGAGAAATAAACAGAATTTCAACTGACCAATTGGGGATAGGTGGTGATGTAAAACAAGAATTATGAGCAATATTTTCCCGGTGTGTCTTTGATATTGATATTAAAGTTTTCTTTTATTTAAAAGTCTGGATTTCCACAAATCCCTGTGTTACATTTGGAATGGATGATAGACAGAGACAAGCATAGGAAGGGTATGGCTAGATGGAGTTCAGGAGTATGAATAAATGCATCTTTCTAGACAGGCTTGATATCAGATCCAAGATGACAGCCAGTCTTTATTTAAACAAGTGAGCTACTGACACTTGTGGAGTGATGGGGAAAAAAAATACAGAATATATATTTTTTAAAGGCCACGGTGGCTTTTCTTTTCTTTTCTTTTCTTTTCTTTTCTTTTGTGGTCAACTAAATCAGCCTAGAACTGTCCAGTCCCAAGTATATGTATGAATTAGTTTTCCATTATTTGTTATTCTTAGAGGGCTTAACATGTACTAGCCATTTTCCAATTAATATTAAACCATGATAGTTCTAGCCTACAGGCTTATGATCTAAAACAAGTAAAGAACAGGTAGAGAAAAAGGAAGTGAGGAAGGCAGGTCTGGCAGGGGGCATATTGTTCCATTGGCTACTACTGTAAGCATCATGAAAGGAAGTGATTTCAGGAACATCAGAAGTCAGAGAGTGGTATGCCAGGACACCTAATGGAACCTGAAGTATAGACTCTGTAGTTATCACCAGCACTTTGAATTAGGTCCAAAATTAAATAGGTAACTCATTTAAAACATGGTAGGACCTTCAAGATGAAAGTTTTTCCATATAAATAAGCCAGTGGCTGTGATAAAGACTGGACTGCATCTCCAACCCTGCAAGTTAGGACAGGCTGCAAGACATCATAGAATGGATTATTGAATTCTGGGCTGTGCTAACGAACCATGGTTTGTTAATCACAAACAACCCAGAAAGAGAACTCATGGCTTGTAACTGAGTTGTGAATGCTGGGTTACTTAAACCACGGATTACCATGACTTCAGTGCTGAGCTCCTTTGTTGTATCTTTCTGAGGTAGACTGCCACCAATAACTAAATAATAGCTCTTTTCCTGGACATATGGGAATTCAAGCTTTTACACTTCTGGAGAAAAAAAAAGCGCCCCCTTTTCCTGAGCTTTCTTTAAAGCCCAGGTTAACATATATGCCATCTGGTTTAGGCATGCTGGGTAAGGCCAACTTCAGGCTAGGGAAAATAACTAAATCAACTCCATTTTCCAATTGAGTATATTTATTCAATAATCAAGCAGATAGACATTCAGAGAGAAGTTCCGTTACTTTCCAAAGGAAATGAAATAAATATAGAATTCCATTAGAAGGAAGCCTCTGATCTTGGAGGCTTCCAAATATGCAGTGCACTGCTGGGCTTCTACTGGCAAAGCAGGAGGAGCAACAGAGATGATTTTCATCTTTCCATCCTCCTTTTACAAAATTATCCTCTACATGGGCTTGACACCCATCTAGAGATGGTGCTCCACTGGGTGCTGGTCCAGGCCTGAAGAGGCCATAGTATTTCTTGTATCCTGGCCTCTCCCCTTTCCTCCCCACCCACCAGAATGCACACTTTTCTCTCCCTCTGAGACCACATTTGTGACCTTAGGAAGAAGCTGACACAATTCTTTCTGAACCAGCTGTGGGGGGGATTGGAACATAGAGTTCCTCCTCCTGAAGTCCCAGCAGTGTCTTTGGCCTTGGAAGGAGACTCCAAACAATCCTATGTTCTCTGGGACACTCTCCCAGGACTACAGGATTGTTCTCTTAGCTAACTTACACTGAGGAGTAATCTAAGTTCCTAAGAATAACTTATCAAAGCAGCTTGCAGGTGGAGGAAGGGACAAGATCCACCTGGCACTCCTTATCTTGTCTTCATCTTGTCTTGACTCTTTGCCAGCCACTCAAAGACAAAGGGAAATTTAATTGACAAAGGACTTTCTACAGGGGCTGGGTAGCTCCCAGTGGAGGAAAGTAAAACTGACCAATCAGTGACTTGGGATGACCGCACCAGGCATCCTCCAGGTGATTCCTGCACATCCCTATAAGGCTAATGGGGAAGAATCAGCCTGGGATGTGTAGTAAGGTGGATTCTGTGGCCTATAGATGCCTGGTCAGGTCTGGGCAAGTCTGGACATGTTCTTTGTTCAGCTACTTTTCTAGAAGGGAAAGGGGAGGTTGCCCAACTAGGAAACTCCCAAAGCTCTTATTCCCATTGAATCTCCTGTGGCTGATTTGCCACACGTTAGCAAGGCTATATATGAATAAGTGATCACCCAGTGTTCATAAACTGAACATCAATATGCAATCGGTCTTCATTTTGTCTGAGATGAAGTGAGGTGATTTCTCATGGCAGCTTCACACATGCTGCCATCAATAGATGTTTCAGCCATTGAGCAATGAAGCAGCAGGTGTGGATTTACCTGAAGAGAAAGGGCAATTTTAGCATCCTGAAATGGGACATGACAAAGACTGTACAGCAAAAATTGGGAGGTAAGTGCTACATCATTGATCTGCTTGGACCCTATTCACTACTTTCTAGTAAGTAATAATCCATGTAAGCCCTATTTTTAATTTGTAAATGGGACAGTAATGAGACATCAACATTCAACTAAGATAAATGGACCCGCTAGATGCTTGTATCTAATCCCATGCAGTCAGACCTAGGGATGTACGAAAGTCACTTACCTTTTCGCAGGGGTGCTTCACGGAGGGGGGGAGGCGCTTCACTTCTCCCCCCGGAGTTCAGGCAAGGGGGGGGAGGCGTCCCTCCTCGCCCGGCCGAAATTCAGGCCAGGGAGAAGCGCCCCGTCTCCTCGGCTGCGGAACAAAAAGTAAAAAACAAAAAACAAAAAAAACCCGTGATAGGCTACGTAACGATTAATGTAGCCTATCACGGCTACATTTCCAAAATCAGCCATGATAGGCTACGTTAATTGTTACGGAGCCTATCACGGGTGACTTTGAAAAAAAAAAAAAGTGCTTATGCAAATGGCGGCGCCCTATGGGTGCCGCCATTTGCGTTCCTTATTTGGTCCCGGTAGTCTACGTAAAGATTTACGTAGACTACGGTGTAGTCTATGTAAATCTTTACGTAGACTACCGGGACCAAATAAGGAATGCAAATGGCGGCGCCCATAGGGCTCCGCCATTTGCATACGTGCTTCCCCCCCCCAAAGTCACCCGTGCTAGGCTACGTAACGATTTACGTAGCCTATCACGGCTGACTTTGGAAATCTAGCTGTGATAGGCTATGTTAATCATTACATAGCCTATCACGGGGTTTTTTTTTTTTTTACACTTTACTTTGTAATGGTGGCGGTGGCAGCCGGTCAGAAGACTGGCTGCCGCCCCCGTCCCCGACGAAAGGCCGACGAACCGCCGCCGGGACCCGCCGCCGGGAGGGACATTCGCCAAAGGTAAGTCCCATCCCGGGGGGATGGTGGGGGTGTGGGGGAGAATTTCACCGCTGTTTTCGGGGGGCTGAATGCGTTGGTGCTCGGTCCCCCGAAGATTCGGGGAGAAATTCTCCGCCATCCCTAGTCAGACCCATAAAATCTAAATTGTCAGATCAATAAGCAGAAGAACTGTTACTTGAGACTTGTTATTCAAACAGCTAATGAGATCTTCTTTTAAATTTAAGTAGCTGTGTAACTGTGTACACACCTCTAGAACCTTGGATAAGCCAGATCGGTATTTCTTGCATTTGAGTCACTGAAACACATTGTGAGGTTGAAACATGGGTTACAAGACCTTCTACTTACTGCTTTTATTCAAAACCACTTCATGATGGCATAAAGACTTCTAAGAATGTTTTGCAACAAGATGTGGAATAGATCAATTTGTTTTAAAACTCTAGCTCTTGAATGGATAGTTCATTGCTGTTTATGTAATATCAATCCCCAAAATTTATTTGGCATTGAAATACTCAAGCAGTTTTTACATTGGCCTTCATATTGTTTTTACATACAGGTCAGTTTTGACCAAAAGTATCTAAGAATTCCAAGAATATCTATTTAATGTGGAAAATATTGGGTAGATGAGAGAGAGAGGACTGCTGATCATCTTTGCTGTGATCAATGCCTGCTTTTGTAAATGTTACTGTCTAACAGAACTGAATCACCTCCGAGTACTTTGGAGGTCTTACTCTGTGTTTTACATATATTTACCAAGGGTTATGACTGAAGTAACAAATCTTTTTCTTTAACATCCTACTTAGCTGGCAGACAGTTTACTACAGCATGATATAATAGTTCTTTTGAAGGATGTTCATAAAATGGTTTCACATAATGCAGGTCTTTTTGTTATTGCAGTGAAAAAGATTCGGGAGCATGTTGAAGGGTCATAAATGCCTTTAACCTGTTTAAATAAAGCTGTTGCTCCCTACTGTTTGTGGTAGTATGAAATTAGTTTGATACTTATATATTATAGAAGTCCTATAGTTTGTATTTTGTTTTATCTGTCAGGGTTTATGGCTATAGACAACAAATTAGTAGGTACATACGCAGAGTATACGATGGTAAGTATGGGGAGAAGAATAGTATCAAAGCAGTTAAGTAACAACTACTCCTTGAAATACAGGGTAGTCACCTCAAGAGGCTGGTCTGCACACTTAATTGAAAACAAAAAGCAGTACTTCAAGAAAGCAAATAAAACTATGAAAATAGCGGATGTGCTGGAAATTATTATAAATGCCTTTAAAACACATATGAAGGATGATTTGCCAAGTTAACCAAATGAGCAACCACCATTTTCAGTGGTAGGACACCTCTCTGACTATCAAATGCTGGGCATGAAAAACAGGAAGTGGATTCTACCCTTATACTCTTCTTATGAGACTCCCTGAGGCATCTGTCTGGTCACTGACCGAAATCTGAGCTAGATGGATCATTTGTCTGACTAACCCAGCAAGGTAATTCCTTATATTCTTATATACAATCATTGCAATACAAATTTCTGAGCTTCAAGAACAAAGAACAAAATAGAGATACAATATCGAGATTCTTTTTGGAACTATTGGAATGAATGCCTACTCAAGTGAAGAGATGGAGATACACATACTTAAGTTAAAGACGAGGGCTGGAATATTGGGTTCGTTGTACATATGAAGAATCTTATCTATAGCAGACTATATATTATCTACTCAGTGGAGAGTGTTTTTTTTTAAATTATTGTGTGTTCAAGGAGTTGTATCAGTACTTAGTCATACTTAGAGCAGACCCATTCAAATCAATGCAATGTAAGCGACTTCTGACTAAATTAACTCTCCCTGATTCTGTTCTATGGCTGGATGACTTAATCTGGGTTTAACCTGCTGTAATCTGTTATAATTTGCCTCAGGGATGTTGCCGAAGGCAGGGTAAAAACACACAAAACCTCGTTTAAATAATTGATGGACATATAACTGCTTTTGTTTTTAACTACTGATTTTGTTGGCAAAAAGGAACTACAGAAATATATCATGAAAAAGCCACTCCTTAGTAGGATAAACACACAAGATGGTATTGGAAGTCATGTGCAATACAACCCTGTGCATGTCTACTCAGACATAAGTCCCATTGAGTTGAGTCGGACTTCCTTGCAGGTAGATATGCATAGTCCTGCTGCCTGAGCCATTTGAAAGAAAGGCCTCTTATAACTATAGTAAATAAATAAGAAAGCAAGTTTTCACCATAATTGGCTTAATTGTCAGACTTTTATTCATTGGGTCTTTTTTGCTGTTACATCATTGGCACGTCAGAGCTAGAACAATTCTTAAATTCTCTAGTCCTCTTCTTGCAACAGTAGTGATGTTCCTTTGGTGGATTTTCTCCTGCCCCCCCCACCAATTATTTCCCACTGTTTATTTGACAGAATGATCCCAAGGAACAGCTCTTCAGGAACAACCAACTGTGCTGCTTGGCTTCTCTAGTCTTCACCAGCTGCAACTGCCACTCTTCCTAATTTTCCTTATCACATATATGTTGACTCTGTTGGGCAATGGCATGGTCATCATCATTATCCAACTTGACCAACGTCTCCACACACCTATGTACTACTTCCTCAGTAACCTCTCCTTATTGGAAATCCTCATCACCACCACTGTCACTCCAAAAATGCTCAGCCTCCTTGTCTCAGACCACAAGACCATCTCCTTCTTTGGCTGTGTTTTACAGACCATGTTTTACTTCCTTGCTGGCACTGCGGAAGTCCTCCTGCTAGCAGTTATGTCAGTGGATCGTTACGTGGCCATCTGCAATCCACTGCGCTATACAGTCATCATGAGCAGCAGAGTCTGTGTGGGGATGGTGGTATCATGCTGGCTGGGTGGTTTGGTTTCTATAGTCATTATTGCTGTCTTCAAGGCTGGGTTGCCGTTCTGTGGACCAAATGTCATTGATCACTTCTTCTGTGATGCAGGTCCCCTGGGGGACCTTATTTGTGCTGACATAACTTTTGTCCGGGTTCTCGAGTTGGCTTTCTGTAGTTTCATGTTATTCAGCTCTGTCTTTGTGACAACCGTCTCTTACCTCTGCATCATTGTAACCATTCTCAGGATGCCCCTAGCTCAAAACAGGGAGAAAGCCTTTGGAACCTGTGCCTCACACATCACCGTTGCCTCACTCTACTATGGTAGCTCAATCTTTATCTACATTAAGCCTAGTGGCAGCAGTTCCATGGACTTCAATAAGGTAGCTACAGTTCTTAATACTGTGGTGACACCTCTACTCAACCCTATCATCTACAGCTTCAGAAACAAGACTGTAAAGGATGTGATGAGGGATGAACTGAGGAGGGTCTATCCCATCATGCTGAAACTGTTTAGAAGGCCATCTCCTCTTTGATTGCAGTAGGAATGTACTAATCTCTACAACTTCTTCTGCATACAATGTGAATTTATAATAGGTTTGGTGCTGGTCAATTGATCAGTCAAATATTGTCAAATGTTTCATAAAACCATAATGCTGATGATGCTTGAAGAATTAACCTCCTCTCTACTCAACAGAGATTTAAAATGAAGCTTTAAAAACTGACCTTTTAAAATAGCTGTTATTCTGCTTTAATTTTATTTTTTGAAACAAACAAATAAATACAACTTTAGGCTTCCCCTTGTGTTCCAGAATAAAAGACAATCAATCATTCACTTTTATAGAAACTTCACCTAACATTGGGTTGGATCCACACTTAGTCATACTTAGAGTAGAACCACTGAAATAAATGGGACAAATTAGTCATGACTAGGAATATCAGAGAATTCCTCCACAGACTGAAATGTAGGGATGTACGAAAGTCACTTACCTGGTCCTGCAGCTTGCTTTGCGGTGGGGGGGAGGTGTTTCGGTTCTCCCCCCGAAGTTCAGGCCGGGGGGGGAGGCGCCCCGCCTCGCCTGGCTGAAATTCAGGCCAGGGAGAAGCGCCCCGTCTCCCCGGCCGTGAAATAAAAAAGAAAAGTAAAAATAAAAAAGACACACACCCGTGATAGGCTACGTAAATCGTTACGTAGCCTATCATGGGTGACTTTGAAAAAAAAAAAAAAGCGCGTACGCAAATAGCGTTGCCCTTATTCTCGCCATATTCTACGTAAATATTCACGTAGACTACCCGGGCCAAAATAAGGAACACAAATGGCGGCACCCATGGGCGCCGCCATTTGCGTATGCTAGGGATGGCAGAGAATTTCTCCCTGAATCTTTGGGAAGCTGAATGCCAACGCATTCGGCCCCTCGAAATTGGTGGGGAAATTCTCCGCCCCCCCGCCCCCCCGGGATGGGACTTACCGTGGCCGAATGTCCCTCTCGGCGGCGGGTCCTGGCGGCGGTTCGGCGGCGGTTCATCGGGGGCGGGGGCGGCGGCCGGTCTCCCGACCGGCTGCCGCCACCGCCATTACAAAAAAAAAAAAGTAAAGTAAAGTAAAAAAAAAAAATCTTTACGTAGACTAGACGTGTCAAAATAAGGAACGCAAATGGTGGTCCCCATGGGCCGCTGCCATTTGCGTACGTGCTTTTTTTTTTTTTCAAAGTCACCCATGATAGGCTATGTGACGATTTACATAGCGTATCACAGCTGACTTTGGAAATCTAGCCGTGATAGGCTACATAAATCGTTATGTAGCCTATCACGTGTGTGTGTGTGTATTTTTACTTTTTTTTTCGCGGCCGGGTAGATGGGGCGCTTCTACCCGGCCTGAATTTCGCTGGCGAGGGATGGGGTACCTCTCCCCTGGCCTGAATTTTGGCCGGGCGAGGCGGGGTGCCTCCCCCCCCTCCTGAACTTCGGGGGGAGAACTGAAGCGCCTCACCCCCACTGCAAAGCAAGCTTCGAGAACAGGTACGGGACTTTCGTCCATCCCTAGCATACGCGTTTTTTTTTTTCAAAGTCACCCGTGATAGGCTACGTAACGATTTACGTAGCCTATCATGACTGACTTTGGAAATCTAGCCGTGATAGGCTACGTAAATTGTTACGTAGCCTATCACATTTTTTTTTTTTTACTTTATTTTGTAATGGCGGCGGCGGCAGCCAGTCGGAAGACCGGCTGCCGCCCCCGCCGAAACGCCGCCGAAACCCGTCGCCGAGAGGAACATTCGAGGGAGGTAAGTCCCATCCCGGGGGGTGGCGGGGGGGTGGCAGAGATTTCACCAACAATTTCGGGGGGCCGAATGCGTTGGCATTCGGCCTCCCCGAGATTCGTGGAGAAATTCTCCGACATCCCTACTGAAATGGGATCGAATTCCCTTCAGTCCATGCCATGGAATCCTCTGCAAAGTGGCACCATGAGGTCCTGAGGAGCCAGCAGTCATGCGGCTTTTTTTGTTGTCATTCTCAAAGAGTTGCAAAATTTAGGTAAATAAATATGCAGTATAATTCGTAAATTGGAAGGATAGTAAAGTAATATTACAATAATAAATCTGTAAGGCTTTTTTTAAAATGAATTGTGCTTACTGCTTTGTGTGTGTTCTTTTTAAATTGAAATCCTCCTTCTCTGTTAGGGAGTTTACTTCCAGCCCAGATACTTCTTCCTTGTAGGGGCTTCCCAAAAGAAGGCTTGTGCGTGTGCAGTCCCCTAACTTGTTGATGTTGGGGGACTTCAACGTACATTCAGGGGCCGTCCTCACAGGGGCACCTCGGAACTTCAGGGAGACCATGGCTTCCTGGGAGCTGCACCATATTCCAACTGGGCTCACCCATGTAGCCGGGCATGCACTAGACCTTGCGTTTGTTTCTGGAGAAGTGGGGAGTGATCTGGAAGTCGGGGGTATATCCACCACCGCCTTGTCATGGTCAGATCACTATCTGGTGATGTTGGACTTCTCGGTTCCACAACCCCTCCGCAGGGGTGGAGGACCCATTATAATGGTCTGCCCCAGGTGTCTTATGGATCCAAATGGATTCCTGAACATGCTTGGGGATTCTCTGGAGCACGACAACGGCCACTCGGTCGAGACCCTGGTGGGTGGCTGGAATGCTGCAATCACTGGGGCATTAGATCGGGTGGCTCCAAAACACCCTCTCCCCCTGAACAGGGCTCAGACTGCACCATGGTTCAATCCGCAGTTACGAGCTCTGAAACAGGAGGTGAGACGGCTAGAGCGCCGGTGCTGGACGTCTTGCTCCAAAGGTGATCAGACACGGGCTAGAGCTGTATATTCAGCCTATCACGTGGCGGTGAAGGCAGCAAAAAAGGAATATTATGCTGCCTCTATCGTGTCTGCAGAGTGCTGTTCCAGGAGGCTGTTCCAAGTGGTCCGGAGCCTGGTCGGTCCAGTTGCTCCAGAACTGCTGGAGCATTCTAAGGCCTCCTGTGAGGCCTTAGCAAGGCACTTTGTGGATAAAATTGATTGGATTAGAAGTGTTATTCCATGCACTGTGGATACAGTTAGTGAGCAGGAGGCGGTCTGTGGCACACCAGTTTTGTGGGATCGGTTCCAGCTTCTTCCTTCTGATGAAATGTACAAGATGCTTTCATCTGTAAGGCCGACTGCCTGCTTACTTGATCCATGCCCATCTTGGCTCATTATGAGCTGTAGAGAGAGGCTGGGTGAGGGGATCAAGGCGGTAGTGAACACCTCCCTTGAGGAAGGAGTGATGCCATCGGCCTTCAAGGAGGCAGTGATAAGACTGCTTCTAAAAAAGCCCTCCTTGGATCCCCAAGTTCTGAACAACTTTTGCCCAGTCTTGAATCTGCCTTTTTTGGGCAAGGTGATTGAGCGGGTGGTGGCGATGCAGTTGAAGGCACACTTGGAAGAAGCCAGTTATCTAGATCCATTTCAGTCGGGCTTCAGGTCTGGGCATGGGACAGAAATGGCCTTGGTCACCTTGGTGGATGATATGAGGAGGGCTCGGGATAGGGGCGAATGCGCTTTCCTTGTTCTCCTCGACCTCTCAGCAGCTTTTGATACCGTTGACCATGGTATCCTCCTGCACCACCTGGAGGGGTTGGGCACTGGAGACACCGTATTATGGTGGTTCCTGTCCTTCCTCTCCAGCAGGTACCAGAGGGTAGCACTGGGAAAGGAGGTTTCGGACCCGTGGTGGCCGCTCACGTGTGGGGTGCCACAGGGTTCTATCCTCTCCCCAATGCTATTTAACATCTATTTGAAGCTGCTCGGGGCTATCATCAGGAGGTTTGGGGTGCAGTGTCACCAGTATGTGGATGACATGCAGCTCTACCTCTTGTTCAAATCTTCACCAAGGTTGGCCATAGAATCCCTGTCCAAATGTCTGGAGATGGTGAGTGGCTGGATGGGGAGGAACAAGCTGAAGCTGAACCCTGACAAGACTGAGGTACTTTTGGTGGGAAACAAGAGGAGGCTGGGGGATGTTGACCTGGTGTTGAATGGGGTACAGTTACCTTTGAAAGACCAGGTCTGCAGCTTGGGGGTCATCTTAGACTTCCTGCTGTCCATGGAGTCTCAGGTGTCAGCTGTGAGCCAGACAGTGCTGTACCAACTCCATTTGATACAGCGGCTGTGCCCCTACCTTCCTGACAATCTGCTCCCATTGGTAGTACATGCCCTGGTCTCCTCTCATTTAGACTACTGTAATGCGCTCTACGTGGGGTTACCCTTGAAGACGGTTCAGAAGCTGCAGCTGGTATAGAACACGGCGGCTTGCCTGATTAAAGGCAGCCGCTGGCAAGATCACATCACTCCAGTGCTGAAGGAGCTGCACTGGCTACCAGTTGTTTCCCGGGCCAAATTTAAGGTATTGGTTTTGACCTTTAAAACCCTATATGGTTCCGGCCGATCTTCTCTCAAGGAGGGCCTCCAACAACACCAAATAGGCCACTCAACAAGATCAGCCTCGGATGGCCTTCTCTCTGTCCCATCAGCCAGGACAGCTAGCCTGGTGAGGATGAGGGAGAGGGCCTTCTCTGTGGTGGCCCCCTTTCTGTGGAACTTCCTCCCTAGGGAACTCCGCCATGCCTCCTCTTTAATGAGCTTCCACCATGCATTAAAAACATGGTTGTTCAGGCAGGCATTTGGGGTGGGCTAGGGTAATTTTCCCCTTCATGGATCACTGCCTTGTTGTGGCGAAGGGGCTTGCATAACAAAGTGAAGACATAAGCTATGCCGTGCAGGGCCACCCAAGACGGACAGGTCATGGTGGAGAGTTCTAACAAAATGTGGTCCACTGGAGAAGGAAATGGCAACCCACTCCAGTATTCTTGCCAAGAAAACCCCATGGAACGTATCACAAGGCTAAAAGAGATGACGCCAGAAGATGAGCCCCTCAGGTCGGAAGGTGTCCAATATACTACTGGGGAAGAGCAGAGGCTATTTCGAAGTAGCGCCAGAAAGAGTGAAGCAGCTGGGCCAAAGCTGAAAGGACACTCAGCTGTGGATGTGTCTGGTGGTGAAAAGAAAGTCCGATGCTGTAAAGAACAATATTGTTTAGGAACCTGGAATGTAAGATCAATGAATCAAGGTAAGCTGGAGGTGGTCAAATATGAGATGGCAAGATTGAACATCGACATCTTGGGAATCAGCAAGCTAAAATGGACAAGCATGGGCAAATTTAATTCAGGTGACCATTATATCTCCTACTGTGGGCAAGAATCCCTTAGAAGAAATGGAGTAGCACTCATAGTCAACAAAAGGGTGGGAAAAGCAGTACTGGCGGGGGTACAGTCTCAAAAAAGATAGAATGATCTCAGTATGAATCCAAGGCAAACCATTCAACATCAAAGTAATTCAAGTCTATGCCCCAACTACTGAGGCTGAAGAAGCTGAGGTTGATCTGTTCTATGAAGACCTACAACACCTTCTAGAACTAACAAAAAAAAAAGATGTCCTCTTCATCATAGGGGATTGGAATGCTGAAGTAGGAAGTCAGGAAATCACCGGGATAACAGGCAAGCATGGCCTTGGTGTACAAAATGAAGCAGGACAAAGGCTAATAGAGTTTTGCCAAGAGAACATGCTGATCATAGCAAACACTCTTTTCCAACAGCACAAGAGGTGACTCTACACATGGACATCACCAGATGGTCAATATCGAAACCAGATTGATTATGTACTTTGCAGCAAAAGTGAGTACAAACAAGACCTGGAGCTGACTGTGACTCAGATCATGAGCTTCTTATTGCAACGTTTCAGCTTAAATTGAAGAACGTAGGGAAAACCACTAAACCATTCAGGTATGACCTAAATCATATCCCTTATGGATATACAGTGGAGGTTACGAATAGATTTA
Source organism: Heloderma suspectum (assembly GCF_057233095.1). Classification (NCBI taxonomy): domain Eukaryota; kingdom Metazoa; phylum Chordata; class Lepidosauria; order Squamata; family Helodermatidae; genus Heloderma; species Heloderma suspectum. The sequence goes on along the minus strand of NC_139463.1, from coordinate 84,693,813 downwards.
AGGAATTAGACCTGATAGAGTGCCTGAGGAACTATGGACGGAGGTCCGTAACATTGTTCACGAGGCAACAGCTCAATCCATCCTATGGATGTATGAAAGTCACTTACCTTTCTGCGGATTAAGTTGATGGTGGGGGGGGAGGCATTCCGTCCCTCCCCCCAGAATTCTCGACGGGGGGGGGAGGCGATCTGTTCCTCCCCCCAGAATCCTCCACGGCCGGCTGTGCTCCACGGCAGCTCCGTGGAGCAGCCAGCCAGGCCCAGGCCAGAGCCGTCCTCAGCCAGATTTCTGGCCGCAGAGGGCTCTGGGTAAAAACAACAACAAAAAACCACATACGCAAATGGCGGCGGCCATAGCCGCCGCTTTTTGCGTACGCGGTTTTTTTTTTTACCCAGCCATGATAGACGACGTAAATCTTTATGTAGCCTATCACGTCTTGTAAAAAAAAGAAAAAAAAACATGACAAAACTGCAAATGGCGGCGGTGGCAGCCGGTCGGAAAACCAGCCGCTGCCGCCGCCGGAGCCACCGCCTCTCGGAACATCCACCCCAGGTACGTCTCATCCCGGGGTGGATCTGTGGGGGGGCGAGGGGTGGCAGGTCATTCCACCACGGAGTTCGGGGGGCCGAATGCACTGGCATTCAGCCTCTCCGAGATCCGTGGCGGAATTCTCTGACATCCCTAATCGATCCCAAAGAAAAAGAAATGCAAGAAAGCAAAGTGGCTGTCTGATGAGGCTTTACAAGTAGCTGAGGAAAGAAGGGAAGTGAAAAGCAAGGGAGAAAGGGGAAGACGTACCCAACTGAATGCAGAGTTCCAGAGAATAGCAAGGAGAGACAAGAAGGCCTTCTTAAATGAACAATGCAAAGAAATCGAGGAAAACAACAGAATGGGAAAGACTAGAGATCTCTTCAAGAAAATCGGAGATCTCAAGGGAACGTTTTGTGCAAAGACGGGCATGATAAAGGACAAAGAAGGCAGGGACCTAACAGAAGCAGATGAGATTAAGAAGAGGTGGAAAAAATACACAGAAGAACTATACAGGAAAGATCTGAATGTCCCTGATAGCCATGATAGTGCAGTCACTGAACTTGAGCTGGACATCCTCGAGAGTGAAGTCAAGTGGGCCTTAGGAAGCATTACTAACAACAAAGCTAGTGGAGATGACAGTATTCCAGCTGAGCTATTTAAGATCCTAAAAGATGATGCTGTTAAAGTGCTGCACTCAATATGCCAACAAATTTGGAACACTCACCAATGGCCACAAGACTGGAAAATGTCAGTTTACATTCCAATTCCAAAGAAGAGCAATGCCAAAGTGTCCAAACTACCGTACAATTGTGCTCATTTCATATGCTAGCAAGGTTATGCTCAAAATCCTACAAGCCAGGCTTCAGCAGCATGTAAACCGAGAACTACCGGAAGTATAAGCAGGGTTTCAAAGAGGCAGAGGAACTAGAGATCAAATCGCCAACATTCGCTGGATCATGGAGAAGATCAAGAGAATTCCAGAAAAACATCTATTCCTGCTTCATTGACTACACTAAAGCCTTTGATTATGTGGATCACAACTGTGGCAAATTCTGAAAGAGATGGGAGTACCAGACCACCTTACCTGTCTCCTGAGAAACCTGTATGAGGGTCAAGAAGCAACAGTAAGAACTGGCAATTGAACAACTGATTGGTTCAAAATTGAGAAAGGAGTATGACAAGGCTGCTTATTTAATTTATATGTAGAGTACATCATGAGAAACATTAAAAAAACTAAGATCATGGCATCTGGCCCCATCACTTCCTGCCATATAGAAGGGGAAGAAATGGAAGCAGTGACAGATTTTATTTTCTTGGGCTCCAAGATCACCGCAGACGGTGACTGTAGCCATGAAATTAAAAGACACTTGCTCCTTGGGAGGAAAGCTATGGCAAACCTAGACAGCATAGTAAGAAGCATAGACATCACCTTGCTGACAAAGGTTCGTATAATTAAAGCTATGGTTTTCCCAGTAGCAACGTATGGCTGTGAGAGCTGGACTATAAGGAAGGCTGAGCGCTGAAGAATCGATGCTTTCGAACTGTGGTGCTGAAGAAGACTCTTACGAGTCCCCTGGACTGCAAGGATGTCAAAATATAGGGATGTACGAAAATTCCGCCACGGATCTTGGGGAGGACAAATGCCAGCACATTCGGCCCCCCGAAATCGGTGGCAGAACGGCCTGCCCCCCCGCCACCCCGGGATGAGATTTACCTTGGGCGGATCTTCCTGGTGGCGGTGGCTCCGGCGGCGGTTCAGCGGCGGCAGCTGCGGTGGCTGGTCTTCCGACCAGCTGCCGCCGCCGCCATTTCCAGTTAAAAAAAAAAAAAAAGTGATAGGCTACGTAAAGATTTACGTAGCCTATCACGGCTAGGTTTTTTTTTAAAAAAACGTGATAGGCTACGTAAATGTTTACGTAGCCTATCATGGCTGACTTAACCCCCCCAAAAAAACCGCGCATACGAGTCTACGCTATTTGTATTCCCCTTATTTTCGCTGTCTTAGTCTACATAAATGTTTACATAGACTAAGACGTGCCAAAATAAGGAACGCAAACGGCGGCGGCCGTGGCCGCCGCCATTTGCGTACACGCATTGTTGTTTTTTTAAGTCAGACGTGATAGGCTACGTAAACTTTTACGTAGCCTATCATGGCTGACTGCATGGACGCAAATGGCGGTGGCTATGGCCGCTGCCATTTGTGTCCCTGCTAGCCAGCAGCCGGATGTCCGGCTCCACAGAATCGCTGCAGAGCACAGCCGGCCCTCCAGGATTCCGGGGGGGGGGGAAGAATGGAGCACCTCCCCCCCGGCGAGGATTCTGGGGGGAGGGACGGAACGCCTCCCCCCAACCATAAACATAATCCGCGAAAGGTAAGTACCTTTCGTACATCTGTAGTCAAATCAGTCAATCCTAAAGGAAATCAACCCTGAGTGCTCATTGGAAGAACAGATACTGAAGCTGAAGCTCAAATACTTTGGCCACCTAATGCAAAGAGAAAACTCCCTAGAAAAGACCCTGATGCTGGGAAAGATTGAAGGCAAAAGGAGAAGGGGACAGCAGAGGATGAGATGGCTAGATAGCATCACCGATGCAATGAATATGGACTTGAGCACGCTCCGGGAGAGAGCGCAGGACAGGAAGGCCTGGCGTGCTATGGTCCGTGGGGTCACGAAGAGTCGGACACGACTGAATGACTGAACAACAACAACAGGGTAATTTTAGAAATGTGATGTTTTTAATGTTGAATTTTATTGTATAAACTGTTTTTATTGTTGTACATTGCCCAGAGTGGCTGGGTGACTGGCCAGATGGGCGATCAATAAATTAAATAAATAAATAAATAAATAAATAAATGGCTCCCTTAGGTGTTCCTGAGAGATAAACTATTTATTTAAAGCAATGCTGTTTTAAAGAAAGTCCTGGAGCCCTGCACCATGTATTATTCTCCCTGCTGAGCATTATATTTCCACATCCAGTGTTGTTGACATTGTGAAGCTAAAATGGAGAGGAGAACCCACTCTGTGCATGTCTACTCAGAAGTAAGTCATATTGAGTTCAGTGGGACTTAGTCCTATAAATGTCAGCACCCCACTTTGCCCCCAGCTCAGCTTTGCATTTCCACATCCAGCCCATGATCAAACCTCCAGTTAGGTTAGCCTTCTTTTGGGCAGCCTCTACAAGGATGTGGAAGTGCTTTTTTTTGCTGAAAGTAATTACTGCATGGTAGGGATGGGGGAGAAATCCTCCACAGACCCCAGTGATGCTGGATTCAAAAGAATCTGCCCCCTCCCCCGGAGACTGTGGAGGAACAGAATACTTACCTCTGCCTCCCTGAGGAATCCTTCCTGGCTGGATCCTCCTTGCTGCTGGCTCTGGAGTGCCAGCGATATGGCTGCCATTGCTGTATCACTAGCTGGGCGGATTGACTGCAGCTGCAAATGGTGTCCCGGATGCCATTTGCAGCCGTGAAGGCCTTAGTTTAAGGTAAAGGCAGCCGTAAATGTAGGGATGTACGAAATTGCCCTTACCTGGCTAAGCCGGGTTCTGCTGGGGGGGGGGAGACGCTCCGTCCCTCCCCCCGGAATCCTTGCCAGCTGGCTCCGCTCCATGGGGATTCTGCGGAGCTGCCAGCCGGCTCCGCCAGCAGCCGGACATCCGGCTGCTGGCTAGCAGGGATGTAAATGGCGGCGGCCATAGCCGCCGCCGTTTGCATCCCTGTAGTCAGCCATGATAAGCTACGTAAATCTTTACGTAGCCTATCACGTCTGACTTAAAAAAACACACACAAAAAGTGCATACGCAAATGGCGGTGGCTATGGCCGCCACCATTTGCGTTCCTTATTTTGGGCCTTCTTAGTCTATGTAAATATTTACGTAGACTAAGACGGCGAAAATAAGGGGAACGCAAAGAGCGTAGTGGATGCTATTTGTATTCCCCCTTATTTTCGCCGTCTTAGTCTACGTAAATATTTACGTAGACTAAGACGGCCCAAAATATGGAACGCAAATGGTGGCGGCCATAGCCGCCGCCATTTGCGTACGTGCGTTTTTTTTATTTTTAAGTCAGACATGATAGGCTACATAAAGATTTACATAGCCTATCACGTCTTTTTTTCTTTTCTTTTCCCACACTGTAAATGGCGGCGGTGGCAGCCAGTCGGAAGACTGGCCGCTGCCGCTGAAGCAGCCGCCACCCGGAACATCCGCCCCAGGTAAGTCTCGTCCCAGGGGGGGATCCGTGGGGGGGCGGGGGTGGCAGGCCGTTCCGCCACGGAGTTTGGGGGACCGAGTGCACTGGCATTCGGCCTCACCGAGATCCGTGGCGGAATTCTCTGACATCCTTACGTAAACAGCTGCATTTAGCTTAAACTAAGGCCTTTATGGCCACAAATTGTGTCCCGGATGCCATTTGCATCTGGACACTCCCCAGGCAGCGATACGGCATGGCAATGGCAGCTGGCCGTATCCAGGGAAGTGGAGCTGGCAGCCAGCTTCACAGGATTGCCACAGGGCAGAGCCAGCCCTGACAGATTCCGGGGGGATGAACGGATCACCTCCCCCACCGTGGACCCCCCCTCCAGACTGGCAGGTAAAGGGATCCATACATTCCTACTGCATGGAAGTGGAGGGGAAAAAATCCGTAAACTTTTACAAGTACCAATTCTTATGGAAGTTATGCAGACTTACGGAGATGGCTGGGTACAGGAAGTACGTTTGTTGGTACATATTTATCTACGTAATTTTCAGAGAGGAAAAAAAGAGGAGAATTCCAGGGGCTTGTGAGCAGCAGAATGGAGCACTGGATGCAGACTGCGGAAGTCAGGTGGAATGGAAGGAGCACAGTTCATACATAAATCATAGAATTGGAAGGGGTCTACAAGACCATCCAGTCCACCCCCTGCTCAATGCAGTCATGACCAACTTAAGCCCCACTGATTTCAGTGGGCCTTTTCTCAGACTCAGCATGTCGAAGTCCAAGCCATAATTAGAAGTTACAATGAATTACATTACTTTGGGGGGAGGGTGGGGAGTTATTTTTATTGGCTCACAGTAACTTAACTAATTTGCTTTTGTAATCAGCGTAAGTATCAAATCTTTTGATAGTTAAAGTACATTTTCCCATTTGAATAAAGGATTGTATCAAATTGGTTGTGTCCAATGTTAGTATAACTTAAGTTCAATTCAATGGGTTTGCTCTAAGGAGGGCTAACATTCGGTACCACTTCAGAATTTAAACATACCTGATCGGTCTTTGACAATCCTTAGCCAATATTTGACAAGGCCATTTTTTTGGATGAGTAAAAAGAGGAGGAAGAGAATTGAGGGGAATAAGAGGAGCATGTGTGAAGCAAGTGGAAGGTTTCATAGCCGTCATATCAACTGGATTAAGCAAACTAAGGAAATGAGGGGATTATTAGCAAATTTTACAATTTTAGGAAAACAGCCCTTAATAGCAGAACATTCTTACATGTAATGGCAATTTCAAGGCCAACATATGCTTGACTAGTGACTCAGGCTCATCCTCAGTTCCATCATATATTTGTAAGCAATAATATTGACCATGTCAAGGAGGAAAATGTTAATGTTATTAATGTAACAAGTAGGTGTACCTTATAGAAAGAAACTGACAAAAAAATGAAGAGATATTTCAAGGAGGAAACTGGGGAAGGACATAATTCCTTCTAGGAAGCACTATTAGAAAACCTTTGTGTGTGTGTGTGAGTGAAGGGTGTACTTTTTAGATTATATGTCTGTGGGTAGGGATTGTATCTTCTCATACAGCTCTAATCATTATAATTTCACTTGTGTGTGTTTGTTTTTTGCTTGTGAAATAGATTTCATAGGAAGCTGCCTCATACTGAGTCACACCAATGGCCTATCTAGCTTTATATCAAATCATACCCCTGGTCCATCTCTACACTGACTGGTTGTGGCTAGGGGCATTAGGATTGTATTTAATCTGGTCAGCATCAGGGCTGCAGATTGGGTTGAGTTTTCTAGGCCACCATTCGCAAACCTATGGACTAAGATTGTTTTTCCCCCACTCAGAAAAATACGCAAATAAATTCACAGCAAGTTACAGAAGCAGTGACTTCCTTATATATTTTGGGGCGGGGGCCATATTATGCTTACCAGTAACATATTGAGAATGGGGGTGGGGGTGGGGTTAGAATGAAGCCTCCCAACTTGGTACACTTACTGGAATATCCATAAAAGGACTTGAGGACCTTTCATGGGCATTCCAGTAAGTTTGCTGGCTTAGAGATTGCCTGCGTCTTTCAAAGGAAGAGACCTTTCTCTCCACCTTTGAAAGGTATTCCAGGAAGTGCACAAGCAGGAGAGACTTCATTCTAAAAAAAACAGAAACACACACACCTAGAAATTGGGAAGTGGGGAAAAAGCCGCATGTCTGTAGACTATGCCTGATCTGGTCTGGCATGGAATCTTCCAACTGGATTGCAAGAAATCTCAGCTCATTGGAGTCTATTGCAGATTTCTCTGGCATCCCTAGTTGTGGCTTTCTAGGGTTTCAGGCAGGGCTCTTTCCTGGGGCTCCCTGGAGATGGCAGGGATCAAACCTGGGTCCGGCTGCACTTGAAACATGTGAGCTAACAGTGCATCCTACAGAATTCCTGCCCCCCCAAATGTATTTAATGGTTTTTATCTTCCTCCTCACTTCTGTAATGGAAATCAAAGCGGCATACACTGGGTTCCCAGGAAGTCTCCCATCCAGGCACTAAGCAGACACCTAATTGCCTAACTTCAGCATGTTTCCTGCATCATCTGCCTTCAAACCCCTTGAAGACTATTCCTTGAATTAATGACCTATTTCCTTTCTTGAAAGTTCCCAAAAGAACATTTTTAGTCAAGAGAGTTGTGGAAAATATTAATGAATGTGTAGACTATTGGACTACTGAAATGGACTGGAATGGGCCACTTCACATCAAATGACCACCAGATCTACTACTGTGGACAAGAGGAACACAGAAGAAATGGAGTAGCCTTCATAATTAATAATAAAGTGGCTAAAGCAGTGCTTGGATACAATCCAAAAAATGACAGAATGATCTCAATTCGAATTCAAGGTAAGGTATTTAACATCACAGTGATCCAAATATACGCCCCAACCACAGATGCTGAAGAAGTAGATCAGTTCTATGAGGATCTGCAGCATCTACTGGACAGTACACCAAAAAAAGATGTTATTTTTATTATAGGAGACTGGGATGCTAAGGTGGGTAGTCAAACGACACCTGGAATTACAGGCAAGCATGGTCCGGGAGAACAAAATGAAGCAGGACATAGGTTGATAGAATTTTGCAAAGACAACTCACTGTGCATAACAAACACTCTCTTTCAACAACCTAAGAGACGACTTTATACATGGACTTCACCAGACGGTCGACACCGAAATCAGATTGACTACATCCTTTGTAGCCAAAGGTGGCGGACATCTATGCAGTTGGTAAAAACAAGACCTGGAGCTGATTGTAGTTCATATCATGAGCTTCTTTTTGCACAATTTAGAATCAGACTAAAGAGAATAGGGAAAACCCACAGATCAGTTAGATATAAGCTCACTAATATTCCTAATGAATATGCAGTGGAGGTGAAGAATAGATTTAAGGGACTAGATGTAGCAGATAGGGTCCCGGAAGAACTATGGACAGAAGTTTGCAACATTGTTCAGGAGGCGGCAACAAAAAACATCCCAAAGAAAAAGAAAACCAAGAAGGCAAGATGGCTGTCTGCTGAGACACTGGAAGCAGCCCAAGAAAGAAGGAAAGCAAAAGGCAACAGTGATAGGGGGAGATATGTCCAATTAAATGCAAAATTCCAGAGGTTAGCCAGAAGAGATAAGGAATTATTTTTAAATAAGCAATGCGCAGAAGCGGAAGATGATAATAGAATAGGAAGGACAAGAGACCTCTTCCAGAAAATTAGAAACATCGGAGGTAAATTCCAGGCAAAAATGGGTATGCTCAAAAACAAAGATGGCAAGGACCTAACAGAAGCAGAAGAGATCAAGAAAAGGTGGCAAGAATATACGGAAGATCTGTATAGGAAGGATAATAATATCGGGGATAGATTTGATGGTGTGGTCAGTGAGCTAGAGCCAGACATCCTGAAGAGTGAGGTTGAATGGGCCTTAAGAAGCATTGCTAATAACAAGGCAGCAGGAGATGATGGTATCCCAACTGAACTGTTTAAAATCTTGCAAAGATGATGCTGTCAAGGTGATGCATGCCATATGCCAGCAAATTTGGAAAACACAAGAATGGCTAACAGATTGGAAAAAATCAACTTATATCCCCATACCAAAAAAGGGAAGCACCAAAGAATGTTTAAACTATCGAATAGTGGCACTTCTTTCACATGCCAGTAAGGTAATGCTCAAGATCTTGCAAGGTAGACTCCAGCAATTCATGGAAGGAGAATTGCCAGATGTACAAGCTGGGTTTAGAAAAGGCAGAGGAACTAGAGACCAAATTGCCAATATCCACTGGATAAAGGAGAAAGCCAGGGAGTTTCAGAAAAACATCTATTTCTGTTTTATTGACTATTCTAAAGCCTTTGACTGTGTGGATCATAACAAATTGTGGCAAGTTCTTGGTGGTATGGGGATACCAAGTTATCTTGTCTGCTTCCTGAGGAATCTGTATAATGACCAAGCAGCAACGGTAAGAACAGACCACGGAACAACGGACTGGTTTAAGGTTGGGAAAGGAGTACGGCAGGGTTGTATACTCTCACCCTACCTATTCAACCTGTACGCAGAACACATCATGCGACGTGCTGGGCTTGATGAAGCCAAGGCTGGAGTTAAAATCTCTGGAAGAAACATTAACTATCTCCGATATGCAGATGATACCACTTTGATGGCTGAAAGCGAGGAGGAGCTGAGGAACCTCATGACGAAGGTGAAAGAAGAAAGTGCAAAAGCTGGGTTGCAGTTCAACCTCAAAAAAAACAAGATTATGGCAACCAGCTTGATTGATAACTGGCAAATAGAGGGGAAAAATGTGGAGGCAGTGACAGACTTTGTCTTTCTAGGTGCAAAGATTACTGCAGATGCTGACTGCAGCCAGGAAATCAGAAGACGTTTACTTCTTGGGAGGAGAGCAGTGACAAATCTTGATAAAATAGTGAAGAGCAGAGACATCACACTGACAACAAAGGTCCGCATAGTTCAAGCAATGGTATTCCCCGTAGTAACCTATGGCTGTGAGAGCTGGACCATAAGGAAGGCTGAGCGAAGGAAGATAGATGCTTTTGAACTGTGGTGCTGGAGGAAAATGCTGAGAGTGCCTTGGACTGCAAGAAGATCAAACCAGTCCATACTCCAGGAAATCAAGCCAGACTGCTCACTTGAGGGAATGATACTAAAGGCAAAACTGAAGTCCTTTGGCCACATAATGAGAAGACAGGATACCCTGGAGAAGATGCTGATGCTAGGGAAAGTGGAAGGCAAAAGGAAGATGGGCCGACCAAGAGCAAGATGGATGGATGATATTCTGGAGGTGACAGACTTGACCTTGGGGGAGCTGGGGGTGGTGATGGCCGCCAGGAAGCTCTGGCGTGGGATGGTCCATGAAGCCATGAAGAGTTGGAAGCGACTGACCGAATAAACAACAACAGGACCATTGGATGTTAATGTACAAACGGTACTGTGGGAATAGTAATGAAGTTGGGTTGTATTAATTAATCCCATAGAAAATAAAAGAACTGAACACCTGGCATGAATGCAGAACTTACTGGAAACTCCAGAAAATAAGGTGGTAACTCAAAGATACCCAAAGGGGTTAGGAGAACTTATGCCTTCAAAGTGAACTAAAATTGGCCAATTCTCTAGAGATCTCTGAAGATTTTGTAATATTCTTATAGAACTAAATAAAAATAAAGCCCATCTGAAAACAAAGGCTATTGTAAGTATGGTTATATTGATCTAGTTAGGGCTGTGCATGGACCCCACAATCCAACTTGGAGGCTACTTCAGGGCTTCCAAGGCAGGCCTGATTCTCTTCGGGCTGATTCCCCCCTGCCCCAACTTGTGTCAGCCTATGAAGCTGAAGAGGGATTTGGAGATCTGAATCCTGTTTCCCCCCACACAATGCACCGCCCAGCCCCCAGCTGCTTACCTGGGCCCTTAGGCTTGTTTATGTGTGTGTGTGGGGGGGGCGGTGCTGCCAGGGGGAGCTGGCAGTGGCACAACCGGGGGGAATTGCCGCCAGTGCTGCTAGGGGGAGCTAAGCTGGTGCTGCCAGGGGGATCTGCCGCCAGTGCCACTGGGGAAGCTGCTGCCACTGCCAGCTCCAAGGCCCTCTGGATGCATGCCAGCAGCTGTCTTGTTGTTCCAGGGATAAGGAGAGCCATTTTTAAAATGGTGACTCCCTGTATTTCCAGAAATACAGAGAGTCGCCATTTTAAAAATGGCTCCCCCCTCCAGAACAACAAGATGGCTGCTGGTGCACATCCCTAGGACCAAGGTAAGGATCTGGGGGCTGGGTGGTGGCATGGCGGTGGTATGGCAGCCGGGCTTCTGGATTGTGCGGAAGTGCAGTGAAGCACTTCAGAGCAACCTGGTTTGCTTCATGCACCTTCGTGCCCTCTCTGCCTCACCTTGGAGGTGGCCCAAAATGGCCCAAAGCAACCCGCTTTGACTCAGAGCTCATGCTTCATGCCAAAGCAGTGCACAGCCCTAGTTATAGGCATGTTAGAATCTACAGTTTCCTATAGTAGCTGAGGAGATGGTGTCTTTTAGGTAAAACCACTATATATAAGGCAGCATCAAGCAGTACAAGAGTTCCATTGCATTTGTTCCTTGATACTAGTAGTATATTTGGGGAAAGGTGAGTATCTGAAATATAGGACAGGACTTGTATAACCTTAATAATTGGATAGATGAAAGGAATCTGGACTGAGCAATATGTATTGGTTTCCATTATCCTTTCCCTCAGAGAAAGGTATTCGTTTGTATGTGGCAATGCCAAATGGGCACAAAAGTATAATTACAAAATCACATTTTAATGGATTTCCATTTTTCTATATTTGCAGGGAATATCAAAAATTTGGTGAATGCCAATGTCAACATTCACATGTGAATTTTGATAATCTCAGATAAAATCTGTGAATGTCAGCTTACTGTGCATGTTCCTACTTGTCAGACATTTACTAGTGTTTGGTGACAGTCTCATTTCGGTGACTTTCAACCTTTAACCCTCCACCCCCACCAGGTTTGGTCATTCATCAAATTTCGACAAGAATATAAGAAAAGCCTTGTTGGATCAGACTAAAAGCCTATCTAGTCCAGCTAGGGATGTACGAATTGTGTACCTTCAGTGCCGCTTGACTTCTGCAGTTTGCAGCCAGTGATCTGTTCTGCCGTTAAGAAGCCCCCAGAATTCTCCTCTTTTGTTTCCTCTCTGAAAATTACGAAGTTAATTCCTACCAACAACCATAATTCCGGTGCCCAGCTGTCTCCGTGAGTCTGTATAAGTTCCGTAAGAATTGCTATTTTTTGTAAATATGTACATTTTTTAAAAAATTGAAATCCCCCATCTCCGTTTCCTTTCAGCCAAAACACTTCCTCTTCCTAGGGGCTTCCCAAAAGGTGGCTGTCTTAGGTGTGCCTGAGCGATAAAGTCTTTGTTTAAAGCAACGCTGTTTTAAAGAAGGAAAAAGCCTTTTAAAATGACCATGCCACTCCAGGACTGGCATGGTCATTTTAAAAGGTTTTTTCTTTCTTTAAAACAGCATTGCTTTAGACAAAGAGTTTATCACTCAGGCATACCTAAGACAGCCTACTTTTGGGAAGCCCCTAGGAAGAGGAAGTGTTTTGGCTGAAAATAAATGGAGATGGAGAATTTCAATTTAAAAAGAACACCCACAAACTAGGGATGTACGAAAGTCACTTACCTGATGGTGGATTATGTTGATGGTGGGGGGGAGGCATTCCGTCCCTCCCCCCGGAGTCCTGGCTGGCTGGCTGGCTCCGCTCCGCAGGGATTCTGCGGAGCCGCCGGCTGGCTCCGCCAGCAGCTGGACATCTGGCCGCTGGCTAGCAGGGATGCAAATGGCGGCTGTAGCCGCCGCCGTTTGCATCCCTGCAGTCAGCTGTGATAGGCTACATAAATGTTTACGTAGCCTATCACGTCTGACTTAAAAAACCCCAAAACAATGCACGTATGCAAATGGTGGCGGCCATGGCCGCCGCCATTTGCTTTCCTTATTTTGGCACGTCTTAGTCTACGTCAAGTTTTACGTAGACTAAGAGGGCGAAAATAAGGGGAACGCAAATAGCGTAGCGGACGCTACGCTATTTGCGTTCCCCTTATTTTCACCGTCTTAGTCTACGTAAATCTTGACGTAGACTAAGACGTGCCAAAATAAGGAAAGCAAATGGCGGCGGCTGTAGCCACCGCCATTTGCGTACGCGCGTTTTTTTTTTTAAGTCAGATGTGATAGGCTACGTAAACATTTACGTAGCCTATCATTTTTTTTTTTAAACCTAGCTGTGATAGGCTACGTAAATCTTTACGTAGCCTATCACATCTTTATTTTTTTTTTAAACTGGAAATGGTGGTGGCGGCAGCCGGTCGGAAGACCAGCCGCTGCAGCTGCTGCTGCCGCCGCCGAACTGCTGCCGGAGCCGCCGCCGGAGCCGCCGCTGCCCAGAAGATCCGCCCTAGGTAAGTCTCATCCTGGGGGGTGGGCGGGGGGGTGGCAGCCCGTTCCACCACCAATTTTGGGGGGTTGAATGCACTGGCATTCGGCCTCCCCGAGATCCGTGGCGGAATTCTCTGACATCCCTACCACAAACAAGGCGGTGAGCACAATTCATTTTTTAAAAAAACTTACATATTTATTATCGGAATATACTACACTGCGTTTTTATTTACAAAAATTCCGCGACTCTTTGCGGACAATGAAAAAAAAGCCGCATGACTGCTGGCTCCACAGGACCTCATGGTGCTGTTCCTCAGAGGATTCTGTGGCACGGACTGAAAGGAATTTGATCCCATTTCAATCCGTGGCGGAATTCTCTGACATCCCAAAGTCCAGCATCCTGCTCACATAGTGGCCTACTAGCTGCCCATCCTCTCCCATGTGTTCCCCACCAACTCACGCACAGAGGTGTCCTGCCTCTGACACTGGAGTTAGCATTCACTTATCATGACTAATGGCTGTATGCTCCATGAATTTGTCTAATCTCTTTTTAAAGCCATCTTGTGGTGGTGAATGCCTTTAACTACGTGCTGTGTGAATACATACTTCCTTTTATCCATCCTGAATCCCATTCATCTTCATGGGATGACTCCAGGTTCCAATATTATGAGAGGGAGAAAAATGTCTGCCTATCTAGTTTCTCCACACCATGCATAATTTTGTACACTTCTATTATGCTCCCACTCCCGCTCACTTTTTTTTTCCTGAGCCAAACAATCCCAGCATTGTCCTCATAAGGGAGTTGCTCCAACCCCTTGATCATTCTGCATCATTTCCAACTCTACACATACCATTTTAAGATGCAGTGACTAGAACCGTACATAGTGTTCTAGATGTGGACTTGCACCAAGGATTTGTATAATAAGGACTGTATGATTTTGGTAGTTTTATTTTCATTTCCTTTTGTAATTATGCCCAACATGGAATTTGCCTTTTTCACAGCAGTCACACACTGCTGCAGATCTAAGAGAATATGATGCCCCTCTCAGCACAATCTGAAATAAAACTTGACGTGTCAGTGGTGACCCAGGAATCAAGATTTATGAGCAAGGAATTATGGGGAATAAAAGTAATAGATTGATTAATATGTAAATACCAGGTAGAAACTGAAATGTCAAATATTGAATGAAGATTTGTTTCACTTACGTAACATTATGTAACCAAAACTAAGAATATGTGTAATTAATGCTCTGGTATTTTAAATCTGTATTTTAAATCTTTGCATTGCTGCTAGGGTGTATTCTGGTGGTATTGATATATTGTGGTTTTAAGCTTTTATATTTATATTGTTTTATGTTGCACTCTGTAGTTTTAATTTTTGTGAACCGCCCAGAGAGCTTCTGCAATTGGGCAGTATAAAAATGAAATAAATAAATATATAAAAATTCCCCCCCCCCCAAAAAAGGGAGACAGATGGACACAGTGAATGTTGACATTTCCTAGTAATTTGGACATTTAAATTCATGGCCAACCAAATATGTTTGATAAATTGCCAAATTTCACGATCTTTTGCATCATTTACCTGTTTACCTATGTCTGGATGCAATCTCCACAACACGTATTGTGACACAAACATTATGACATTTACTGGTAAAGCAAGTCCCTTCAGTAAGTGACTACAGTTCACCCTCATATCCAGAATTACAGAAGAGGTTGAAAAATATCCAAAGTTGTGGGTAGGGATGGCGGAGAATTTCTCCCCGAAACTTCGGGGGGCCGAGTGCCAACGTGTTCGGCCCCCCGAACAAGTTTCGGGGAGAAATCCTCCGGACCCCCCCTGCCCCCCGCACCCCCCCGGGACGGGACTTACCTTCGCCGAATGTCCCTCCCGGCGGCAGGTCCGGCCGGCGGTTCGGTGGGTGTTCGAGCGGGGCGGGAGCGGCAGCCGGTCTTTTGACCGGCTGCCGCCGCCGCCATTGCAATAAAAGAAAAAAAAACAACGCCCCCGTGATAGGCTACGTGACGATTAACGTAGCCTATCATGGCTAGATTTGCAAAGTCAGCCGTGATAGGCTATGTTAATCGTCACGTAGCCTATCATGGGTGACTTTAAAAAAAAAAGCGCGTACGGATAATGGCGGCCCCCATAGGGAGCTGCCATTCCTGTTCCTTATTTGGTCGCTGTAGTCTCCGTAAAGATTTACGTAGACTACGGCGAAAATAAGGGCAACGCTATTTGCGTTGCCCTTATTTTCACCGTAGTCTACGTAAACATTTACATAGACTACAGTGACTAAATAAGGAACGTGAATGGCGGCTCCCTATGGGGGCCGGCATTAGCGTACGTGCTTTTTTTTTTTTTAAGTCACCCATGATAGGCTACGTGACGATTAACGTAGCCTATCACGGCTGACTTTGCAGATCTAGACGTGATAGGCTATGTGACGATTAACGTAGCCTATCACGGGGGCTTTTTTTTTTTTTTTAAACAATGGAGTTCACGGCCGGGCGAGGCGGGAAGCCTCCTCCCCGGTCTGAATTTCGGCCGGGTGAGGCGGGAAGCCTCCCCCCCGGCCTGAATTTCAGCTGGGGCGAGGCGGGAAGCCTCCCCCCCCGGCCTGAACTTCGCGGGGGGAGCAGCGAAGCGCCTCCCCCCCACCGCGAACAAGCTTCGACGAAAGGTAAGTGCCTTTCGTCCACCCCTAGTTGTGGGGGGAAAAAAATGTATTTTTCAGACTTCCCCACCCCCCACCACTCCAATTGATTATGGCTTTATCTAACAGTATTAAAATAACCGGTTTTGTCTTCATATGGTAGAATAAAAACAACACAAAGAGATTTGAAAGATCTGGGTTTAGGAAGATTAGATGGAGCTGGTGCGGTGACTGGGGGAGGAGAGAGAAGGCGAAGCACAGGAACAAGGCGAAATGCCCCCACTCCACAACATTTGCTTTGTCCTATGGGACTTTTAACTGGTTATACAAGTAAGAGAGAGATTTGGCAGTATGTGTGTACATCCATGTTTGTACCTGTTTATTCCCTGATCATCAGTTCATAGTTCTTAAATGGCCCATTATGGTTAAATCCTACTATTTGTCAGGATATACCTCTATCCCAGGTTGACAATGAGACTGAGAGAGAAAGTGACCTGGTTCACATGATCATGGCAGCTCTCTGGGGCTTATTTAAGCCAAGCTTCAGTATCTGGTGCCAGGTTGCCTATATCAGTGGCTTGCTGTGTCTGAACCCGGGTAGCAGAGGTTGTTTGAGGATAGAACAACCCTCAAATACCCCATGGTCTGTTGAAGGGTTATTTGAGGGTGGTTTAATCCTGAAACAACCCCTGCTGCCTGGGTTCAGACGACACAACAAACCATGGCAACCCCCCGCAATGGGTTGAATATTCAAAATGGCCACCCGCACACACCACAATGGTGCTGGAGTGATCATGCAAACTGGCCCAGTGTGTATGCATGGCTGAGAGAGAGAAATGCTATGGATAGTTATGCAGAAGCCAGGAAAAGCATAATCAGTTCTGAGTTTTGAAACATTCTGGAAGAAGAATCTATGGGGAGAGGGTTTCAAGTACATGCTGTTGGCTTTTGGAACACCTGATACTGGTTTACTGCACTAGCACTGTCTATTTCAATGTCCATCTGTTCCTCCATGCTCAACATGTCTATTTATAAATCAACAAATATCACAAAGACCTCATAAGTCTCCAGTGTTCTCTTATCCAAAGGGAAACCTTATATTGCTGCTCTTGAATGCATAAAACATTCATGAGAAATATTACGGGGGGAATTTGAAAAGTTGGAGGAATATGTTGCCTCAGTTACTTAAAAACAAAAAGGTTAAAATCTGGTGTGGTCAAGAAATCACACTTTTTCAGGCAGTGCTCTCCCATTCAACACATCAGGACAAGGTTATTTTGTACTTTGTAATGTGCCATACATATTGAAGGCACTCAGTAAATAAGTAGTAAGGAAAATGCATCATTAACCCCAGCTTTTGATTTTTCATCATTCCCCTTCTCAACTGTGCCTTTTCCTTGCTATGTCTTTCCACTTCTTCCATCCATCTGCAGTGCAGCCTGAAGTTTCACACTACCAGGAGCCATTGTGTTTGCAATTCATCTTCTCCCATGACAATCAGAAACAAAGTGGAAAACCCCCAGCCTAAAACAGAGCAAAGCAAGCAAACAATAATGATGGTGGCACCACTGGTCAGGGTGGACTTTAGTACTGGGCTTGGCCCACTTTTGGGCCACAGTCTACCAATTGAAAGCCTTAACTGATTTGGGTTGAATTGCCACCCAATGGATCACCTTGTATATGTGTCTATTGTGGATAAAGACTCATTACCAAAGTGTTCATCAGGAGATACTGATCAAACTTTTCTTGAAAGTCTGATAGGAAGGTAAGAAATTCCACAGCCTCTCAAAACACCCTGTTTCATTGTTGAATGGTTTTTAGAGTTCACAAACTTTTCTTAACATTGATCTGTAATCTACTTCACACACTGCTTCTCATCCTTGGTTAGTGGACAAGATGCACAGTTCTCAGCTCCCATGGTATTTGTTTTCCACATTTTTATACCCTATTAAAACACTCCTGTTCCCTCAAGCACCTTGATCTTGTGTCCTCTACCTACAAATCATGCAATCATAAATATCCAGTTTTATGACAATCTGTTACTGCTGACAGTATTGGGGATTAATGTTGCAGTCTTCTCAATTTGCTGGTACAGATCTCTCTCACTGATTGTACTAGTGATGTCAGAAGTGAGTGATAGCATGTACACAATGTCTATCAATAAAAAGTGTGTGTTTTGCAATTCAAAGAGTAAACAGCTTCTAAGATAAAGTGGTTACTGAAACATGATAGTGTCCAAACCTGCTAGCAGTTCCTTCTACCAGAAGAAATACCTGAGAAAGTACTATAATTCGATGAGTCAGAAAAGAAGGGTTGGTATTTTAAGCTGAAGGATATACAAGGATTAGGAGTCCAATCAAGATGTTTGGCGAAGCAAGTGTTTAATCAACTGTCTTCCCTAATGTGGCACCAATATGCTTCACTGCATCTTTCAGAACATCCTTGACTACCTTGTTCCTAAAGCTATAAATAATTGGGTTGAGTAAGGGGGTTACCACAGTGTTGAGCACTGTGGCCACCTTATTGAAATCCATGGAAGAGCTGCCAGCTGGCCTGACATAGATGAATATGGAGCTGCCATAATAGAGTGAGGCCACAGTGATGTGAGAGCTGCAGGTGCTAAAGGCTTTCTTCCTACCTTGGACTGAAGGCATCCTCATCACCGTGACAATGATGCAGAGATAGGAGATCGTTGTCACTGAGACAGAGCTCAGCAGAGTGAAACAGGATAAGGCAAATTCTATCAGTAGAATGAGGGTTGTGTCTGCACAGGCCAACTTTGTCAAGGGTGCGGTGTCACAGAAGAAATGATCAACGACATGGGGGCCACAATAAGGTAGTCCAACCTTGAAGACTGTGCCAATTGCAATACAGAAGAAGCTTCCCAACCAGCAGGAAAGCATCATCAGGACGCAGATCTGGTGACTCATTATGGCTGTATAGCGCAGCGGGTTGCAAATGGCCAAGTAGCGGTCTACAGACATGGCTCCTAGTAAAAGGACCTCTGTGGTTCCAGCAAGGAAGTATAATGTCATCTGTATAGCGCATCCAAAGAAGGAGATGGTCTTTTTCTCTGAGATGAGAAGGCTGAGCATCTTGGGGGTGACTGTGGTGGTGATAATAATCTCCAACCAGGAGAGGTTGCTGAGAAAGTAGTACATGGGGCTGTGGAGGCGGGATTCAAGGCGGATCATGATGATGACCACAGCATTGCCAATTAATGACAAGATATACAAGATCAGAAAGAGGCAGAACAGTGGCAGCTGCATCATCGGGAGGCTAGAGAAGCCAAGCAATACAAACTCTGTCACAACTGTTCTTGAGATATTTTCTCTATTATTCAGGATCATTGTGCCAGAGAACTGCAAATGCCACCAGAGAAAGGTAGTGTTACTGATACTAAGAACACTAAATATAAGACTAGATATAGAAACTATTTTCAAGAAGCAAGATTTGTATATGAAATCTGGGCCAAAACGTTTTGATAAATCAATAAACCAATAAAGTAGTTTCTGTCAGGTTCTGGTATCAGAAATATGGGTCATGCAAAAAGACAACTTACTTTACTGTTGCCATATGTAATAGTCTAACATGTGCACACACACAGCAAAGGCCTAAAGGGTGGAAGGTTTTTGTTTTTGTTTTTAAAAAGTGCTCAGGATCTTAGGATAGCTTTGGTCAAACAGAAAATGCACAAGTAATTCAAATTTAATATTTCCTGTTCTGCCACTAAAATTGAG
Source organism: Heloderma suspectum (assembly GCF_057233095.1). NCBI lineage: Eukaryota > Metazoa > Chordata > Lepidosauria > Squamata > Helodermatidae > Heloderma > Heloderma suspectum. The sequence continues at coordinate 84,674,219 of NC_139463.1, read as the reverse complement.
CATAAACATTCTAAACTGTGACTATCAACGCAAAAAAATGTCCATAAAACAAATCAATCACTTTCTATTTTAGTTTCAGGTTGATCTATTCACCCTGATACTCGGGTTGGCTTATCAATGTCATGTCCTGTTGAAAGTGATTGTATGTATTGTATTTATTCAATTGACTATGTATGACCACCCTTTTGTTTGTTAAATATTAATAGCTAGAAACAGTGTGATGTTCATGCAAACTTCCAGTTAGCCAAAAAAAGTAAAAGTTTTTGTTAATTTGTTTAGTGAATTTCACTATTATATTTTCATTCTTATAAACATTTTAGCATCATAATTGGCTACATTACACTTCTCGTGGTCCATTTCATCTGGTTAGTGATTCTCTTGAGTGTTCCCCATTCCCTGCTTTGTTTGGTACATAAAACAAATCAAGCCATTAATTTTTTCCATCATTTTTGCACTGATTCATTAGTTATGGCTTGATATAGGGCCTCAGAAGGAGGAAAAACAAAAAGGAAAGGAAAATGTCCATCATGAAGCAGTTTTGAATTTTAAATAGGATTCACACTCACTATACATCCCCTATGAGGAAAAAGTGAAGGAGCTGGTTATGTTTGGCAGTTAAGCAGTGATATGAGAGCCATCTTCAAATATTCAAAGAATATTTGATCGAATTTTGTTTGAACAAATCTGTTACATAAATGATGGCGCAGATTTGTTTTCTGTTGCTCCAGAGTGTAGGACACAAAACAATAGCTTCAAATTGCAAGAAAGGAGATTTTGACTAAACATCCAGGAGAGTGACCTGATGGTATGAGCTGTTTGACAGTGAAGCAGACTGCCTTGGAAGATGGTGGTTGGAAGATTTCAAGCAGAGGCTGTGTGACCAAGAAGCTTCAAGGGAATCCAAAACGTATGGCTAGCATTCCCATCTTCCAACCATCCCCAGGAAAGGAGCAATTCTGTGCATCAGTGGGTTGTCTCCAGATTTTGTTAAAAGTAAAATACCAAGGGCACAATCCTAACTAGACAGGCGGCCGCCTCTGAACTCGGAGGTGACTGCCTATCCAAAGCAAGGCATGAGAGGCACAGGGGGTAATGTTCCCTCCGCACCTCTTCTGCCTTGCTATTTTTTGCTAGACAGCCGTTTTCAGCTGTCTAGCAGCGGCGGAGGGGGGCAACTGGGAGAGGAAGCTGCCGTACGACACATAGGATGTGTCATACACACAGTTCCGCTCTCCCCACCCTAGAATGCCCCCCAGCCCCACCCCTTTTCAGTCGCTCCATGCTCCTCTTATGAGCACAGAGGACAGGGCTTCTCCATGCTGCCTCCAAGACAGAGCAGACAAGGGGGGAAGTCAGTTTTCCAGGAACCGACCTTGGAGTGTGGGCTCTGAGGTCGGTTCCCAGAAATGAGCATATCCTATGGCTCTCTTGACAGTGTCTAGTGCCATAGGATTGCTCCCTAAGTGAATGTGGAGTTTCTTCCTTTGGTGAAACATCTGAGGAATTCTGAGGGAGGCACAGAAGAGTGTGAACAAGATTTCTCCTAGGATGGTTTTTGAACAGCTATAATTCTCCCTGCTAAACCACACAGTGAAACTTGCAGAAATACAGGAATATTGGTTTTGAAATCACTGAGTTGTTCACATCAGACAAGCCCAATAAGTCATAGAATTTATGGATCAGCCATGCTTTAAACAAAACCTTGGGGAAAAAAAAGAATTATCTGAAAAATTGTTGATCTTGGAAGCCATTGCTCACCTTCAGACAGTAGAGTTTCGCTGCATTTCTTCTTCATCAGTGTCTGCAAAATTCATCACACATGGGGGGTGGGATTATCTACTGAATCCATTATTAACCAGAAAACAATAGGAAACTATAGATACTGAGTGCACTGCAGTTATATGCAGTGGGTGTGGGGTGGGGGGAAAGAAAACACCTCAAAGTGTTAAAAGGTGTTCAGTATCTAGTAGACCAGAAACGTGAAGCTGGTCACACCTAAACTAATCAAGTTACTTTAACCTCGTGACTTAGCTGCTAAACTGTAGCAGCTCTGTCCTTGTCCCTTTCTCTATGGACCCTATCTTAACCTAAATTAAAAATAAAAGTAAAAGCTACTAAGGTCCTGTTTCCTATCATCACTATTTCCCTTACATGTCATATTCTGAAGTCTGTGATGAAAAGATAAATCCTGATTCCTGAGCTAATAAGAAGCAAGGGTTCCAATATTACACACAGAAAAAAGAGCAGATACCCACACATCACATACATGGACTGAAACTCTGGTTATGTAGCTGTCAGAGTTAGAGCAGCTACCAAACTCAAGAGACTTGCTTACAGTATTCCATTCCATTATCAGCTTTAGACAATTAAAGCTGGGATGCACATCAGATCTCTATAATGACCCTTGAGATTCAAGAATCTGGAGTGAGGCAGGGTAGAGAGTCTACTCTCATAGTCATGATCAAAGATACACCTGATTCCCCACAGCACCAGGGTGCTAGTATTCCTTTACCACAACCACAAAGTTTAAAAGGCAATCACTATGACCACTGGATACATGGTGGCTTGAACAAAAGCATTTGAATATCTTATTTGTGCCAGCCCTGCCAGCCTCACTGGCACTACTGCTGACAAGGAAGGAAGGAAGGAAGGAAGGAAGGAAGGAAGGGCCTTTCTGTACACTGCAGGGGGTTGCAGTTGTAGCATGGTAGATCATGCTAGGCCTGGTGCATGTGCTAGGGTGGCCAGGTGTTCTGCTTTACAGAGGATAGTCCTTTATTTGAAGACCTGTCAGAAGACAGTCCTCTATTTGAATGTGTCCTCTGTTTGATGGTCTGCCCAGTCTAAGTGTGGTATAAGCTCAAAGAACTATAAGGAGGGAGAGCAGGGGCCTTCAAATTGCCCTCTAAGAGTTGCTACCTGGACAGCAGACTGAACAAACACACAAGTCATCTGGTCAGTCTTCCTCATTATGGTGAGATGTATTGTAGTTTTATTTAAATTATAGTTATTTGTTATAAATTTGTATATACACATGTAAATTTGCATATCCATACAGTATGCAAATTGGTTTCATCTTTTGTCCTCTTTTTGGTGATGCGTTTTCTCTCTTTTTTTGGCAATGTAAGCACATGTCTTTTCAAATGTTTCAAGGTTGAGGGGAAATTGTTCACTGCTCTGTATCAAACTAAAGATATAGTTGGAGTAATGTAATTTATTGAAGTGCTCTTTTCCTGTATTTTGAAAATACCTCTGCATTTTCATTGTTTTTCCTCCTCCTCTAACTTGTGCTGAATCTCTAACTGATGCAATATGGTACACTTACATAAAAATGAATAAAATAAAAGGTTTTCAAAACAATGTGCAACATTATGGCTTGTATACATGATAACTTATTCCCAACTTGTATGACCTGATACAGTTAGAAGACAAACTACTCAGCTATATACAAAATAATAACTGAAATAATTATTAAGTCATTGCAAAGCGTTATTTCACTGCATCAAGTTCTAGCCCCTTTGCTTTACGTATCCTCTAAATATATTCTTCCCAATCTTACTATAGTGATTTCCCACAGTACTCTTCCTTTTCTCTCAATGTCACATAATTAATTCCTTCTATTTGTTCATTTCTCTTAGTCTTCCATTTGTAATTTCATTTCTGTAATTTCATTTTGAATTTTTTAATTAGAATTCCTTCCTATACCTATTAGGCCATTCTGAAAATTCAAAACCACACATCTTATCAAAGTCTTTCATACACCACATATAGTTATTTGCTCATCCTCAGGTCTTCTTTCTTTCCATATTATAACCAGATCTAACAATAGTGCAAAAAAAAAAATGAAATTAAAATCCGGTGTTGGTTTCCAAATATTAAAATCTGCGGTGATCTTGGAGCCCAAGAAAATAAAACCTGTCACTACTTCCATTTTTTCCCCTTCTCTATGCCAGGAAGTGATGGGACAGGATGCCATGATCTTAGTTTTTTTAATGTTGAGTTTCAAACCAGCTTTTGCACTCTCCACTTTCACCCTCAACAAGAGGCTCTTTAGATCCTCTTCGCTTTCTGCCATTAGGGTGGTATTGTCTGCGTATCTGAGATCGTTGATAATTCTCCCAGCAATATTCATTCCGACCTGTGATTCATCCAACCCGGTGTTTCTCATGATGTACTCTGCATATAAGTTAAATAAGCAGGGCAACAATATACAGCCTTGTCGTACTTGTTTCCCAATTTTGAACCAATCGGTTTTTCCATGTCTGGTACTGTTGCTTCTTGACCCTCGTACAGGTTTCTCAGGAGACAGGAAAGGTGGTCTGGTACTCCGATCTCTTTAAGAATTTGCCACGGTTTATTGTGATCCACACAATCAAAGGCTTTAGCATAGTCAATGAAGCAGAAATAGACGTTTTTCTGGAATTCTCTTGCTTTCTCCATGATGCAGTGAATGTTGGCGATTTGATCTCTAGTTCCTCTGCCTCTTCGAAACCCAGCTTGTACTTCTGATAGTTCTCGGTTCACATGCTGCTGAAGCCTAGCTTGTAGGATTTTGAGCATAACCTTTAGGGATGTCGGAGAATTTCTCCACGAATCTCCAGGAGGCTGAATGCCAATGCATTCGGCCCCCCAAAATTGGTGGGGAAATTGTCCGACACCCCCCCGCCCCCCCGGGATTGGACTTACCTCGTGTGAATGTCCCTCTCGGCGGCAGGTCCTGGCGGCGTTTCGGTGGCGGCCGGTCTTCTGACCAGCTGCCGCCGCCGCCACCATTTCCCAGTAAAGTAAAAAACACACAGAACAACGTGATAGGCTACGTAACGATTTACGTAGCCTATCACGGCTAGATTTTCAAAGTCAGCCGTGATAGGCTATGTAAATCTTTACGTAGCTTATCATGGCTGAATTTGGAAAAAAAAAAAGCTCATATGCAAATGGTGGCGCCCATGGGCGCCGCCACTTGTGTTCCTTATTTGGGCACGGGTAGTCTACGTAAAGATTTACATAGACTACGGCGAAAATAAGGGCAACGCAAATAGCGTTGTCCTTATTTTTGCCGTAGTCTACGTAAATCTTTACGTAGACTACCCGTGCCCAAATAAAGAACGCAAATGGTGGCGCCCATGGGCGCCGCCATTTGCATATGCACTTTCCCCCCCAAAGTCAGCTGTGATAGGCTGCTAATGATTTACGTAGCCTATCATGTCTGACTTTGAAAATCTAGCCATGATAGACTATGTAAATCGTTACGTAGCCTATGACTTTTTTTTTTTTTTTTTACAATTTACTTTTTTATTTCATGGCCGGGGAGACGGGGTGCTCCCCCCCAGCCAGAATTTTGGTGGGGAGGGGTGGGGCGCCTCCCCCCCAGCCTGAATTTTGGCTGGAACGGGCAGGGCGCCTCCCCCCCAAGAATATCGGGGGGAGAAATGGAGTGCCTCCCCCCCACCAAAAACAGCTGCGGGACCAGGTAAGGGACTTTCATCCATCCTTAATAACCTTGCTGGCATGTGAAATGAGCACTATTGTACAGTAGTTTGAACACTCTTTGGCATTGCCCTTCTTTGGAATTGGAATGTAAACTGACCTTTTCCAGTCTTGTGGCCACTGTTAAGTGTTCCAAATTTGTTGGCATATTGAGTGCAGCACTTTAACAGCATCATCTTTTAGGATCTTAAATAGCTCAGCTGGAATACTGTCATCTCCACTAGCTTTGTTGTTAGTCATGCTTCCTAAGGCCCATTTGACTTCACTCTCAAGGATGTCCGGCTCAAGTTCAGTGACCGCACTATCCTGGCTATCAGGGACATTCAGATCTTTCCTGTATAGTTCTTCTGTGTATTCTTTCCCCCTTTCTTAATCTCATCTGCTTCCTTTGGGATGGGGGAGAATTTCTCCCCGAAACTTCGGGGGGCCGAGTGCCAACATATTTGGCCCCCCAAAGTAGTTTTGGGGAGAAATTCTCCACCCCCCCGCCCTCCACCCCCCCCGGGATGAGACTTACCTTTCACGAATGTCCCTCCCGGCGGCGGGTCCCGGCGGCAGTTTGGCAGGTCTTCGACAGGGGCAGGGGCGGCAGCCAGTCTTTTGACCGGCTGCCGCCGCCGCCATTCCAAGAAAAGTAAAAAACAAACAAACGCCCCCGTGATAGGCTACGTGACGATTAACATAGCCTATCACAGCTAGATTTGCAAAGTCAGCCGTGATAGGCTACATAAATCGTCACGTAGCCTATCACGGGTGACTTAAAAAAAAAAAAAGCATGTACGGCTAATGGCGGCCCCCATAGGGAGCCGCCATTCACGTTCCTTATTTGGTCGCTGTAGTCTACGTAAAGATTACATAGACTACGGCGAAAATAAGGGCAACGCTATTTGCGTTGCCCTTATTTTCGCCGTAGTCTACGTAAAGATTTATGTAGACTACAGTGACCAAATAATGAACGCGAATGGAGGCTCCCTATGGGGGCCGCCATTTGCATACGTGCTTTTTTTTTTTTTTAAAGTCAACCATGATAGGCTACGTGATGATTAATGTAGCCTATCACGGCTGACTTTGCAGATCTAGCCATGATAGGCTACGTAAATCGTCACGTAGCCTATCACAGGGGCGTTTTTTTTTTTTTTAACTTTTTATTTCGCGGCCGGGCGAGGTGAGGCGCCTCCTCCCCGGCCTGAATTTCGTCCGGGCAAGGCAGGAAGCCTCTCCCCCGGCCTGAATTTCGGCCGGGCCAGGAGGGAAGCCTCCCCCACCGGCCTGAACTTCGGGGGGAGCAGCGAAGTGCCTCCCCCCCACCGCGAAGCAAGCTGCGAGGCCAGGTAAGTGACTTTCGTGCACCCCTAACCTGAAGTAAATTCGCCCATGCTTGTCCATTTGAGTTCGCTGATTCCCAAGATGTCGATGTTCAGTCTTGCCATCTCATGTTTGACTACCTCCAGCTTACCTTGATTCATTGATCTGACATTCCAGGTTCCTAAACAATATTGTTCTTTACAGCATCGGATTTTCTTTTCACCACCAGACACATCCACAGCTGAGTGTCCTTTCGGCTTTGGCCCAGCCACTTCACTCTTTCTGGCGCTCCTTGGAAATTCCCTCTGCTCTTCCCCAGTAGTATATTGGACACCTTCCGACCTGAGGGGCTCATCTTCCGGCGTCATCTCTTTTAGCCTTGTGATATGTTCCATGGGGTTTTCTTGGCAAGAATACTGGAGTGGGTTGCCATTTCCTTCTCCAGTGGACCACATTTTGTTAGAATTCTCCACCATGACCTGTCCATCTTGGGTGGCCATGCATGGCATAGCTTATGGCTTCACTGAGTTATGCAAGCCCCTTTGCCACAACAAGGCAGTGATCCATGAAGGGGTAAAATGTACAGGTCAGCAAATAAGCCCAATGATATATAGGAAGATCTGGAAAGCCAAACCCACTTTCTTTAATTTGAAGTTGCATCCTTTTCAAAGATATTGTTGGTGGAGATGAACCCCAAAAGAATTTACAAAACAAAGCATTAAGCATTTTGGAAATATTTGCCAGGTGTAAGTAGGGGATCCCACGTATAACATAAACATTTGAAGGTATAGTATTCATCTTAAGCGTATTAACCTTCCCCATAAATTCAACTTCAAAGATGCCCATCTATCTATAGCTTATGAAATGTCATTGATCAATATTTATTTCTAAAAGCACATATCACGTGTTCCAAGCATAAGTCAAATATCAATGGGGAAAGTGGACAACCGTGTCTGGTGCCCCGCCCAAGTAAAAAAACCAAAAACTCAAACATCAAAAATAAACCATTCCTCTTTACTCTCACTCTTGGAGCCAAGTATAATTTTTTTAACCCATTTCAAAAGTTACCAGAGGATCCTCCCATGGCAACAAATGCCTTCCTTTTTGAATCCATTTATATTGATCACACCTGTAGTCATCGTTTTTATGTGTTTGCCCTGCATAGCCATAAACAAACAGCTGCCCACATTTTGGCTTTGCTGGAGGAGATGATATTTTGCGTACTACTAAGGTTTTCAAATTTTCAAGACCTTCATATAGTGAAAGTTGCTCAAACTTAGTCATGAACACTATACTCATGGTAAAGAAAGTCTGTTTCACTATTCCTGCTGTGGGCAATGAAGAAGACACTTCTTGCTGCCCCTGAGTAACTTCCAAAGTGTAATTGCAGCTCACATGGACTGTTGCCTCTTTGTTCTGATAAAAAGAAGGGAACACCCTGTCTCTGAAGAAACCAGCAGACCTTTTAACACTCCTAATGGATGGAAGAGTAAACTACAGTCATAATCAAATTAAATGTATCTACTATTATAACAACCAGTGTTATATTTGTCTAGTTTATCTCTGAAAACAATTGCACCATGTCACCCTAATCTTTCCCTGTGTGTGTAAGTTGGATAGTGGAAAGTTAAATTGTTTGGGAATGCAGACTATGGCATGGAACAGGCATTAAAACATGGATTCCATGCCATGCTCCAATAAAAATACAACGGGGTAACTACAATCCCAATAAATAAATCTAGTATTTGAGGTTAAGTTCTAATATACTTATGAACCCAGAAATTGTTGGAAAAATCCAAAACAATATTAAAACCTTTTATAAAATTAATGATATAGATGAAGTGAAGTCTATATTATTATGGGACACTCTTATAGCATACTTGAGAAGGAAATTTATAATGGAGGGATCAAGACTAAAGAGAGGAATAATTTGCAAGAAAAATTAAATGCTAAAATAAAGATATCAGAAAAACACAAGAAATTAGGTTAAAAACTTAACTGAATTGACATGCACTAAAGCAGAATTAGAAGCTTTAGATACAGGTAAAACTTATGTAGCAATGTTCTCTCTAAAATGTAATTATTATGAGCATGGAAATAAATATTCTAAATTATTAACTTACTTATTAAAGAATACAGCTGTTAAAAACACAATTACTTCTGTTAAAACAAAAGATGGTATATCTGTAAGTTCACACTTATTAAATAATACTGCTGTTAAAAAAACACAATTACTTCTGTTAAAACAAAAGATGGTATATCTGTAAGTTCACAACAAATGATAATGAATGTGTTTAAGGATTATTATGAAGATCTGTATAAATCAGGAGTAGTATCAGAGGTAGATATTAAAAAATTCCTAAATTCATTACTACAATCTCCAATTGTAGAAGAACATAAATAATATCTCAATTCCCCAATAACCGCTACTAAAATTAAAAGAGTAATTAAAAGGAAGTGAAAAGGAAAAACCTCAGGCTTCGATGGTTTTACAGCTGATTTTTGTTAGGGCTGTGCACTGCTTCGGACCGAGGCCCGAACCCTGAGTCGAAGCGGGCTGCTTCGGGCCACTTTGTGCTCCTTCCAAGGCAAAGCAGAGGGGCACAAAGTGGCTTGGAGCGGGTCAGGGGATCGGTGCACTTCGGCCCCTGGCCCAGCCCCCCCAGCACCTCCAGGTCCTTACCTAAGCCGCCTTCTCCTCGTTGCCACCACACTGCTGCCACCACCTCTGCTGCTGCACTGCTGCCACCACCTGAGGCCTGGACACGTGGCAACTCTTCTTCCAGGGAGCTGCCATTCTTAAAATGGCAACTTCCTGGAACTTGCAGGAGGTTGCCTTTTTAAAAATGGCGATTCCCTGGAAGAAGACCAGTCACCACGCATCCAGGCCTCAGGAGGTGGCAGACGCAGTGGCAGCAGAGGTGGAGGTGGCAAAGATGGCGGCAAAGACAGCAGCAGTGGGCGGTGGTGCAATGGAGAAGGCACTGGCAGCAGAAGAGGAGGCAGCCCAGGAAAGGAGCTGGGGGGTTATGTGGGAGCGACGGGAGGGAACCCACTTTGGGTTCAGGGCCAAGGTCAGTGGTGGGCCCCCCGAATCTGCCCAAGCTGGATCAGGCCTGCCTCGGAAGCTGCAAAGCGGCTTCTGAGTCTGATCGGGGGTTCTCTGCACAGCCCAAATTTTTATGACATTTGAAGCTGAAATGGTCCCACATCTTTTACAAACGTATAATTCCATCTTGAAGGGAAATAAAGTACCTGAATCTTGGAAGCTAGTGAGAATAATAGCTATTCCAAAACCAGCAGCTGATTTGACCCATCCTTCTGCCTTTCAGCCAATTACCTTACAAAATGAAGATCAAAACATCTTCTCAACTATTTTGGCAAAAAGATTGAATACATTTATTACAGAGACCATTTTGGCAGAAAATAATAGACTGGTTGAGTAATGTAATAAATCAAATGGTAATTCCATTTGAAACAATTGTTTTCATTGTTTACTGGGGAGAATGAAGGACTGCAGTATAAAGAACTGTTGGCAATGCTTGTAGGAGCTGCGAAAACCGAGATCACTGGGACATGGAAAATTGCTCAAGGTCTCTCATTCCAGAGATACCTTGATAGAATATGGTCTGTTGTGTTGGCAGAGAAATTATCCAGCTGCTTTCGGGTAACTAGAGGAGAAATAAAATAAGATAATTTTGTAGCAATTTGGCACCCATTTTTAATGTTTTTTTCCAGGATCTGAATGTTGAAGATGGACCCCCAACTAATCAATTGGATTTTTGGTATAACAAATTCTATATATAATTTCTATATTTCATATATAAATTCTATATTTCAAATTCTATATTTCTATATATCATATTCTATATATCAAATTCTATATTTCATATATAAATGGACTATTTCATAAGAGATACCATAATTTATTTATATTATCTATTATCTACAGGTATATTGACAATTTATATGTGTGACTGTATTTGATATATCCTTATAATTATTTGGGGGGGGGGAGGGAAGGATTGATGTATTTGTTAATGTCTGAAAATCTAAATTTAAAAAAATGCAAAAAAGAAAAAAAAAGTGGTTTCCGTGGACATTTTGGAGCTCATTACAACAGTCCCATCTAGTCTGGTTTGACTGGTGAGTTTGGTTGATTTGGCTCACTTGGAAGTTGCAGTTCTGGCCTGTTTTTTGGAATATATAGCCCTGCTATATATAGTTTCACTATTATAGAAACCTCACCTAACTTTGGGTTAGGTCCACACTTAGTCATACTTAGAGTAGAGCCATTGAAATAAATGGGACAAATTAGTCATGATTAACTTAAGCCCCACTTATTTCAATTGGTCTACACTCAGCATGACTAATTCCAAAATAAAAATTACAATGTATGTACTTGGGGAAACTAGACAGCATAGTAAGAAGCGGAGACATCACCTTGTCGACAAAAGTTCGTATAATCAAAGCTATGGTTTTCCCAGTAGTAACGTATGGCTGTGAGAGCTAGACTATAAGGAAGGCTAAGCGCTGAAGAATTGATGTGTTCGAACTGTGGTGCTGGAGAAGACTCTTATGAGTCCCCTGACTACAAGGAGGTCAAATCAGTCAATCCTAAAGGATATCAACCCTGAGTGCTTATTGGAAGGACAGATACTGAAGCTCAAACATTTTGGCCACCTAATGTGAAGAGAAAACTCCCTGGAAAAGACCCTGATGCTGGGAAAGATTGAAGGCAAAAGGAGAAGGGGACGGCAGAGGATGAGATGGCTAGATAGCATCACAGATGCAATGAATATGAAGTTGAGCACACTCCAGGAGAGAGCAGAGGACAGGAAGGCCTGGCGTGCTATGGTCCGTGGGGTCACGAAGAGTCAGACACGACTTAATGACTGAACAACAACAATAAAGTACTTGGGGGAAGGGGGAGTTGTTTTCATTGACTCACATAAGTTAACTGCTTTGTTTGTGTAATTACCATAGGTGTCAAATATTTTGATGATTAAAGTACATTTTCATGTTCAAATAAAGGGTTGCATCCAATTGGTTGTGTCCAATGTTAGTCTAACCTAAGTCCCATTCAATTCAATGGGTTTGCTCTAAGTAGGAGTAACATTCAGTACAACTGAAAAATTTAAACATACCTGATCAATCTTAGACAATCCTTAGCCAATATTTGACAAGGCCAATATTGGATGAGTAAAGAGTAGGGATGGACGAAAGTTGATTATCTGATCCAGAAGCTTGCTTCACGGTGGGGGGGAGGTGCTGGGGGGGGCGCCCCGCCTCTCCGGCCGCAAAAGTTCTTCTTCTGCCGGGACGCAAATGGCGGCGGCCGTAGCCACCGCCGTTTGTGTCCCTGGCCTGCAGTCAGCCGTGACAGGCTACGTAAATCTTTATGTAGCCTATCATGGCTGACCTTGAACAACAAAAAAAAAGCGTGTATGCAAAAAAGCGTGTATGCATTTGTGTTCCTTATTTGGGCCCGCATAGTCTACGTAAATATTTACGTAGACTACCCAGACCAAAATAAGGAACACAAATGGCGGCGCCCATGGGCGCCGCCATTTGCGTACGTGCTTTTTTTTTTTTCAAATTCAGCTGTGATAGGCTACATAAAGATTTACGTAGCCTATCACGGTGTTTTTTGAAAATTTAGCCATGATAGGCTATGTAAATCTTTACATAGCCTATCACATTTGTTATTGTTGTTGTTTTTTTACTTGGAAATGGTGGCGGCAGCAGCCGGTTGGAAGACCGGCCACCGCCGCCGCACCGCTGCTGCACCGCCTCCGGGAGCCGCTGCCGTCAAGGACATTCGCCGAAGGTAAGTCCCATCCCGGGGGGGGGTGGACCGTTTCTCCACCAATTTCGGGGGGCCGAATGCATTGGCATTTGGCCTCCCGGAGATTCGTGGAGAAATTCTCCGACATCCCTAGTAAGATAACCAAAGGGAATGAAAGGAGTATGTGCAAACTCAGTGGGAGGCTTTCACAGCTATCATATAAACTGAATTAAGTAAAATAAGGACATGATGGGTTTATTAGCAAGTCTTATGATTTAGGGATGTCGGAGAATTTCTCCACGAATCTCCGGGAGGCCGAATGCCAACGCTTTCGGCCCCCCAAAATTGGTGGAGAAATGGTCCGCCCCCCTGCCCTCCCTGGGATGGGACTTAAATTTGGCGAATGTCCCTGGTGGCGGCGGCGGCTCCTGGCGGCGGTTCGGCGGCAGTTCGGCGGCGGCGGCCGGTCTTCCGACCGGCTGCTGCCGCCACCATTTCCAAGTAAAAAAACAACAACAATAACAAACGTGATAGGCTATGTAAAGATTTACGTAGCCTATCATGGCTAAATTTTCAAAAAACACCGTGATAGGCTACGTAAATCTTTATGTAGCCTATCACGGCTGACTTTGAAAAAAAAAAAAGCACGTACGCAAATGGTGGCGCCCATGGGCGCCGCCATTTGTGTTCCTTATTTTGGCCTGGGTAGTCTATGTAAATATTTAAATATTTACGTAAATATTTACGTAGACTACCCAGGCCAAAATAAGGAAAAAAAAAAGAAGCATGTACGCAAATGGTGGCGCCCATGGGTGCCGCCATTTGAGTTCCTTATTTTGGCACGGGTAGTCTACGTAAATATTTACGTAGGCCACGGCGAAAATAAGGGCAACGCTATTTGCGTTGCCCTTATTTTCACCGTAGACTACGTAAACATTTACGTAGACTACCCGTGCCAAAATAAGGAACGCAAATGGCGGCGCCCATGGGCGACACGATTTGCGTACGCACTTTTTTTTTTTTTCAAAGTCAGCCGTGATAGGCTATGTAAAGATTTACGTAGCCTATCACGGCTGACTGCAGGCCAGGGACGCAAATGGCGGCGGCTACGGCCGCCGCCATTTGCGTCCCGGTAGGAGAAGAACTTTTGAGGCCGGAGAGGCGGGGCACTGCCCCCGGCCAGAATTTCAGTGGGGAGGGATGGGGAGCCTCCCCCCTGGCCAGAATTTTGGCAGGGAGGGACAGGGCACCTCCCCCCCACCCAGAATTTTGGGGGGAGGGACAGAGCACCTCCCCCCCAACGCGAAGCAAGCTTCGGGATAAGATAAGTGACTTTCGTCCATCCCTACAATTTTAGGAAAACAGCCTTTAATGTCAGAACATTCTTACATGTAATGGTGAATCTCAAGGCCAACATATGCTTGACTAGAGACTCAAGCTCATCCTCAATTCCATCATATTTTAAGCCATAATATAGACCATGCCAAGGAGGAAAATGTTGACGTTAGTAATGTAACCAGTAGATGCACGTTATAGAAAGAAACAGAAAACAATGAAGAGATATTTCAAGGAGGAGACTAGATTTTGTAGGAAGCTGCCTTATCCCGAGTGACACCATGTGTTCATCTAGCTTTATATCAAGTCACACAATTGATCCATCTCTACACTGATTGGTAGCATGGATTTCTAGGATGGCAGGGCTCTTTCCTGGGCCTACTGGAGATTGAACCTGGGACCTGCTGCATTTGAAGCATGTGAGCTAGAAGTGGGCTACAGAATCCCCCTCCCCCCTTGAATTTATTGTTTCTACTTTTATTCTTCCTCACTTCTGTAATGGAAGTCAAGGCGGCATACATTGGGTTCCCAGGAAGTCTCCTATTCAGGCACTCAGCAGACGCATAATTGCTTAGCTTCAGCAAGTTTGCGGCATCATCTGCCTTCAAACCCCTTGAAGACTATTGCTTGAATTGAAGACCTATTCCCTTTCCCCACAGTTCTGAAAAGAACATTTTCAGTCAAGAGAGTTGTGGAAAATATTAATGAATGTGTAGACCATTGGATTTTAATGTACAAACAGCACTGTGAAAATAGTAATGAAGTTGGGTGATATTAATTAATCCCATAGAAAATAAAAGAACTGAATGCAGAATGAATGCAGAACTTATTGGAAACTCCAGAAAATAATGCGGGAACTCAAAGATACCCAAAGGAGTTAGGAGAACTTATGCCTTCAAAGAGAACTAAAATAGAACAATTCTCTAGAGATCTCTGAAGATTTTGTAATATTCTTATAGAACTAAATAAAAATAAAGCCCATCTGAAAACAAAAGACTATTGTTAAGTATGGTTAGATAGGCATGTTAAAATCTACAGGTTTTTTTTTCATGTAGTAGTTGAGGGCATGGTGAATTTTTAGGCAAAACTACTATATGATTGGCAGCATCAAGCAGTACAATAGTTCCACTGCATTTCTTTCTTGATATTAGTAGTACTAATTTTGAGGAGAGGTGAGTATTTTAAATATAGAACAGGGCTTCTATGACCTTAATAATTGCTTATATGAGAAAGGCATTCATTCATGTGTGGCATTGCCAAATGCATACAGAACATCACATTTTAATGGGTTTCCACTTCTCTGTATTTGCTGAAAATGTCAAGAATTTGGTGAATGCCAGTATTAACATCCACATGTGAATTTTGATAATCTCAGGTAAAGTCAGTGAATGTCAGCTACATGTTAGTTACTGTACATATCCCTACTACATTTCACCCTCATATCCAGAATTCACAGAAGAGGTTAAGAAATATCCAAAGTTGTGAAAAAATGAATTCATTTTTTTAGACTCCCCCCTCCAATTGATTATAGCTGTATTTAACAGCATTAAAAAACTTTTTTGTTCCACATATGGTAGAATAAAACAACAACAACACAAACAGATTCGAAAGATCTGGCTTTAGGAAGAGTAGGTAGAGTTGGTGTGCTGACTAGGGGAGGAGAGAGAAGGTGAAGCAAAGAAACTGGGGGAGACTGGGACCAGGATAAATGTCCCCACTCCACAACATCTGATTCTGTCCCATGGAATTCCATGGGTCTTTTAACTAGTTATACAAGGAATAGAGAGATATTGGCAGGTGGGTATCCATTTTTGTACTTGTTTCCTGAGCATCAGTTCATAGTTCTTTAATGGCACATTATGGTTAAATCCTACTATCTGTCAGGATATACCTCTATCCCAGGTTGACAATGAGATTGGGAGAGAAAGTGAGCAGGTTCGCATGATCATGGCACCTCTCCAGGGCTATTTAAGCCAAGATTCACTACCTGCGGGTGCCAGGTTGCCTATTCAATCCCCAGCAAAAGCTTGTTGTGTCTGAACCTGGGTAGCAGAGGTTGTAAGCAATTGTTAGACTGCTTCTGAAGAAGCCTTTCCTCGACCCCCTAGACTTCAGTAATTATAGGCTAGTAAGTAATTTACCATTTTGGGGCAAGGTAATCAAGAAGGCTCCTAGAGGAAATCAACCCTGAGTGCTCATTGGAAGGACAGATACTGAAGCTGAAGCTCAAATATTTTGGCCACCTAATGCGAAGAGAAAACTCTCTGGAAAAGACCCTGATGCTGGGAAAGACTGAAGGCAAAAGGAGAAGGGGACGGCAGAGGATGAGATGGCTAGATAGCATCACTGATGCAATGGACTTGAGCACGCTCCGGGAGAGAGCGCAGGACAGGAAGGCCTGGCGTGCTATGGTCCATGGGGTCACAAAGAGTCGGACACGACTGAACAACAATAATCAAGAAGGCAGTGTCCATTCAACTCCAAGCAGTCTTGGATGAAGCTGATTACCTGGACCCATTTCAAACCAACTTCAAACTGGGATACAGAGTTGAAACTGCCATGGTCGCCTTGGTGGATGATCTTCTCCTGGGGCTTGATAGGGAGGGTGCATCCCTATTGTTTTATTTTTGATCTCTCAGCAGCATTCAATACCATCGACCATGGTTTCCTTCTGGATCACCTGAGGGAGTCGGGGGTTGGGGGCACTGCTCTGCAGTGGTTCCACTCCTTTCTCTCAGGATGGTTCCAGATGGTGTCACTCAAGGATAGTTGTTCCTTGAAAAAAGGAACTATTATGTGGAGTCCCTCAGGCGTTCATTCTGTCTCTGATGCTGTTCAATATCTACATGAAACCACTGGGAGAGAACATCAGGAGGTTTGGGGCTGAATGTTATCAGTATGCTGATGACACCCAAATCTATTTCTTGAGCCAACCCTGCTCCTGGCACCCCAGGTGGAGGCAACAGTGAGAAATGTCCATTATCAGCTTCGGCTGATACACCAGCTATGCCCATTCCTGGAACATGAGGACCTGGTAATGGTGGTGCATGTGCTGGTAACCTCTAGGCTTGATTCCTGTGATGCACTGTACTTGGGGTTGCTTTTATATTTAGTTCAGAAACTTCAACTGGTACAAAATATGGCAGCCAGGTTGGTCTCTGGGACATCCTGTGAAAAACATATTACACCAGTTTTAAAATCTTTACACTGGCTGCCATTCTGTTTCCAAGCAAAATTTAAAGTGCTGGTTCTTACCTTTAAAGCCTTAAATGGTCTAGGTCCGAGGTACCTTGGAGAGCGTGTTTTCCCCTACGTCCCAGTCCACCACCTAAGGTCCTCTGAGGGCTATCTGCTGCAGCTTGCTAATGTGAGACCCTCATCCACATGCAAGAGGACCTTTTTCTTTGCTGCTTCTCAGTTGTGGAATGACCTCCCAGTTGAAATGCACCTGCTGACCTCGTTGAAGGTTTTTAAGCAGGAATTAAAGACTCTATTTTTCTGGCAGGCCTTCCCTTTTTAGAACTCTTGTTCCTTTTGCTGACTTCTGTATACTTTTTTTAGGGAGTGTTGTTTTAAACTGTGTTTCATTGCTGGATTTTATTTTATTTTTAATGTTTTTAGTTCAAGCTGTTTTTAATTATACGTTGTTCGTATATATTGTCCATATGTTTTTACGTAAATGGTTTTTAAACTTTGAGTGTTGTATTTTAATATTTTAACTTCTGTAAACCACCCAGAGAGCTTCAGCTATGGGGTGGTATAGAAATGTAATAAACAATAAATAAGAATACTCATAATAATGGCTGAGTGGTTGAGCAAAGCCAGGTTCAAATACAAAAGAGAAAGCCAAGGGACAAGTACGGAGTCAAGATTAAGGCAAAGCTGGAAATCAAAAACATGGGAAGTGCAGCTCTCTGGGTGGTTCACAGACCATAGGACCTATGATGTTCAAGCAGCAGATGGACTGGACTGGAAGTATTATGTTGCCTGACCTTTAGAGCCTGCCCGGTGCAGCCCCAGCATAAACAGTTAACTCAGTTCTGCATGCTCTGTGCTTCTGAATAGTCTCCTACTCTGGAGGAGCCCTCCTAATCCCAGGCATAAATAAAGACAAGACACCCAAGCAGCCCTTGTATTTCTAGTGAAGCCTGAAATCAGCCACACATACACATAACTGATTGATGCTGACCTAAAGAGATTCAGGTAATATTTCTTAGAAAATAATACTTGTGATCAACTACACTGAGGATTTATTCAAATATTGTGATATACAAAGCGAGGAACAAGTTTGTATTTGAATATGTCTGGCCTTCCAGGAGAAGTTGTCTCATTGTTTGGAAGGTATGGAGAAAAACCTAATGTTATATCTCCCAGCTGTTATACTTGTGTTCTCTGTCTCCGTCTCTCTGCATGATTACCCAGGCCGAATATTAATGAGTATGTCAATCATTTTTTACTTAACCTCTTTAAATCTTGAAGCCTTTGATACTTCTTTGCTCATTGCCTAATTCAGATATCTGGTTCAAATAAATCAATATGTAAGTTCCTCTTTGAATTAATATTTCTGCCTATCAATTTGCTCCTGTACAAATGTATTTTTTTTCTTTTGTATCTATTTACCTACCTACCTACCTACCTACCTACCTTTATGCACATAATTCTCCCTCTAGCCCACACACCACACACGCACACGCACACACACACACACAGAATTCTGCCACTTAAACATGTTCAGAATATAAGAACTCAAACATGTCCCTGTATTATTATGGAACTCATACTCATTTGCAAATACTGGAATAAAATATGCAGCTGGAGAGAGAGGGCTTAAATATGAAGCAGACCTCCATGCCATAACAGCTTGGGTGTAGAGCTTATTAAAGGTATATTTAAAGACTATCACTAGTTTGGTTTGTATTAAAAGTCTGGAAATCGAATTACTATTTCTGAGTTAGGTGAAGAAATTAAACTGAGGACAAAATTAGATGCTAGATGTGATGATAATCAAACAACTAGCAGTTGCAGGATTTTGAATAAATAAATCACAGGCATGGGGAGTGAAATCTGGATTGGAACCATGGTGGGGGAGAGGATTTAATCCTTTGCTTCTGCCCTAGTGTCAATATGTACCTCCCATGAGGCTGACATGTAATTGAAGGGGGAGCTTCTTCATGGAGGCTACGCACATTGGGACCATGGTGACAGTAGGGAAAGGGTTAAATCCCTCTTTTCTCCTCTGACAATGGTTCCAGTGTGGATGTTACTCTGTGTGGCTGCTACTTAGTACTTACTTAAAAAAAAAACAAAAAAAAATCCCTTTGGATGAAAATTGACATATCTAATTGGCCATAGGAGGTTAGATGTCTGAGGGGCCACTCTCTTGCTGGTTGTGGCCACTTAACCTCCACTGATGTTGCTGTTTTTTGGGTAGATCTCCCTTAGTATGTTAATATTCCGATTTTGCTGACATTTACTTTCACTGTTCTAATTTTTTCTGTTAATGCATACATGACTATGCTAGCATACTTGGAATTTGGACAGATTAACCACTTGTTCACAAATAATGGGTTTGATCCAGACCTAGTCATACCTACTGAAATCAATGAAACTTAAGTTAGTCATGGCTAGGGATGAACGGATTTTGTTAAAGCCATTCCGTCTGTTTTTTGCAGATTGTCAGACATCTTTTGTTCCAACATCTGCTCATTGACGGAATCAGATTTTTTTTTTAAAAAAAATACCAGAAATGTGTTGTACTTGCAATAATGCACATTACTGTACATTAGCACAACTGCACAAGTGTGAATTACCATTAATTTAGATGTTAGATGTGATGACAATCACACAGCTAGTAGCTGTGTGCAAATTAGCACAAATCCCTCCCCAAAGTGAACATTCATGGTGTGGAAAAAGGTGGTCTGCTGTGGAACCTGCATGTCAGTTTCATCTAAGCTCATTTGAATCTGTTGCAGATTTCTCCAACATCCTTAGTCATGACTAATTTAAGTCCCATTGATTTCATTGGTTCTATTCTACCAGCTCTGGATCCAGTCCATTGACTTGTATGTAAATAACATGGTTTTGATCACTCTAATATATGGTTACGATCACTCTGGAGACCACCTTTTGACCTAAACTCTACTACTTGAACACATGGATTCAAAAACATATTCCAGAAGCCTTGGATAATGAAGACACGACCTTCATAATGCTGACCACATTTTTTAGAAAAAAGAAGATTCAACCAAAATACTTTTGTAAATATTATTTCCTTATTAAATGTATTGCGTAAGTATTTCACTAATATACCTCATAACTGGTGTTTCTTTTCTTTTCTTTTCTTTTCTTTTCTAGGCAAAGCTCAAGAAATGCATAACAAAAGCACAGTTACTGAATTCTGGCTTCACACATTTTCTGAGGAATGGGAACTGCAAATTTTACACTTTGCTGTATTTTTCATTGTTTATCTGGCAGCCGCAATTGGGAACATTCTCATTATCTCTCTTGTGGCATTCATCCATAGTCTGCACACCTCCATATACTTCTTCCTAATGAATTTAGCCATTGTTGACCTGGGCTCCGTATCTGTCACTGTCCCCAAAGCCATGACCAATTCTCTCCACAACACTAGGAAGATTTGTTTTTCTGAATGCACCGCCCAAGCCTTTTTCTTGATTTTTTAAATGTCTTCAGATGTCTTTTTCCTCACAGTCATGGCATATGACTGATCTGTCACCATTTGCAAGCCTCTGCATTATGAGGCAAGGATGAAGTTTGTATCTAGTGTCCATTAGCATTTGGATGGTTTCACTTCTCAATGCAGTGCTACATATTGGTAGGACATTTTCAGTTCCCTTCTGCTCCAGTGAGATCAATCAGTTTTTTTGTGAAATTCCACAGCTACTTAAACTCACTTGTTCTGACTTGTACCTCAATGAAATTGATGTTCTTGTCTCAGGTTCTTTTGTACTCCTGGGTTGTTTTATGTTCATAATATTTTCTTACGTCCAGATCTTCAAAACAGTGATGAATATTCCTTCTGTGCATGGAAGGAGAAGGCATTTTCTACATGTCTTCCTCATCTTATTATTGTTGTCTTATTCTTCATTACTAGCACTTTTGTCTGTCTGAAGCCTACTGCCACATCTCCTTCATGTCTGGATCTAGTAGTTGCTTTGATCTATAGTGTGATACCACCAGTGATGAATCCAGTCATTTATAGCATGAGAAACAAAGACATTAAATTTGCTCTTTGGAAATGGATTGATAGGAAGTTTTCTGAGATAAAATACCTCATTACAGTTGGGGTTCTCATCTCAGTTTCTTTTGTACTCCAGGGTTGCTTTTTGTTCATAATGTTTTCCAATGTCCAGATCTTCAGGACAGTGATGAAAATCCCTTCATTGCATGGAAGGAGAAAGGCATTTTACCTGTCTCATCTTATGGGTGTCTTCTTACTCTTCTTTATTGGCATTTTTGCATGTCTAACACCCACCACCAGATTACCTCCACATATGAATCTGGTACTTGCTTCTGTGATACCACCAGTGATGAATCCAGTCGTCTATTGCATGAGGAATAAAGAGATTAAATTTGCTCTTCAGGAATTATCAGAGAATGATTGGAAATGTTCTCTTGAGAAAAAAATGCCAGCTCTTCACCTATAAGTTTACCCTATGTGCTTTAGGGTCTTGACCAATGATTTAGATGTTACCTTAGCCATGAAATGAACTAGATGGCCTTAGGCAAATCATTCTGTCTCACACCCACACACCCAGACCTGTAAAATGGTGAGGAGGAGGAGGGCACATCTGAGAGCCAAATTACAAGTTACATTGATTGTGTAGTGTGTAGTTTATGGTTAGTTTTTTGGGGTTTTTTTTACTCTAGTGTAAGTGTGCATGGTCCCAATTCAGGACACAACCACACTCAAGGAGGGCAAACCTCTCCCCACTCTTTGCTTCCCCAAACTCTCCCCTACAAGGTGGGGAGGGTGTTAACAAAAGAAGAAAAAAGGCCTCCATTTATGGGGGATTTCTCGAAGCTAATGGTGAGGGGGGAAAGTTGCTGAAGGAGAATAAATGAGAAATGGCTACTGCATCTTGAAGGGATCTCTATTTGTATATCTTGATTATTTTGTCCTATTTCTTTGTATTTCCCCCCTTTGTACATAGGCTTTGTAGTGCTATGTTTTGGACAACTAAATGTTCACTTTTTGTATACGAAATCACACCTTTGATATAGTTAATTAAAACCATTGGGTGCTATTTAACATTTTTTGTGGTGGCTGAAGGGGGTTTCTACATGTCTTTGCTTAAACATGAGTAGAAACCTTCATACAGTTGAGAACTATGCTTTATCAGGGTTCCAAAACACAAAAATAGTTCTACTTGCTTTCAGGTGAACCCAAGTAGAAGCCCCCTTCAGACCTTCCTGTGCAATATGGGAAGGTCAGGAGCCGCGATAACAAGGTTTGCACATATGGGGGCACTGGGAGTGAGACTAAAATGCATGCCCCTCCACCATTACTTGCATTCCTGTTTGCTTTTGAAGATAATGCCTGGAGAGTGCTATAGAACTGGCAAGGACCTTGGAGCCCAAACTTTAGAGGCTCAATAAGGGATCTTAAGTGGAGGATACAATTACTGCATCCCTTACAGGTGGCTATCCCTTTTCTGCTTAAATACTTCCAGCAAGGAAGAGCAAGTTGCTGTTAGCTCTTGAAGCAATGTGCAACAGGGAAGGATAAAAACAACCACAATTTACAAATAATTCATGAACATAATGTGAACTGAACCCCCCGTTAGGCTCCAAACCTATACCATTTATTTGGGTTTAAGTCTCACTGAACTCAGTGGGACTTATTTCTGAGTGTGTGTGTGTGTGTGTGTGTGTATGTGCATGTGTGCGCATATATATACACACACACACATATAGCTTGCATGGTAAAGGAGTATAAAATTGTAACAATTGTGACCTTAGCCAAATAATTATGTCTACACATGTATACAGCCCATCAGCAGCAATATGGAGATAATAATGCTGGCCTAACTTAAAGGACCGTTGTAAGTACTACAGAGGTAACACAGCTGAAATCATTTAAAGATTCTAAAGCACTGTATAAATGAATGTTGTTTTAGTATACACACACACACACACGCACACACACATACACACACACATTTTTGGTCCAGTATTGTCAAAGAAATACACTTTTCAAATGTTGCCTCACTGAGCAACTAACAGTAGTTTTGATACCAACATTAAAATAAATAAATTAGACCTTCTATGACATCATGGAATTTTACAACTTTTGATTGATCAATAGCAGCAGTACCTCTCTCACCAGTACAACATCAGATGAGCCCCCCCCAACTGTATTTTAAGATAATGAGTGTTTAGGAATGCTTTTATAAATCAGAGTTTTTGTGAGAAAATACATCCAAAAATACCTCTTAAAGTACACACACACATGCATATATATATATATATATATATATATAGAGAGAGAGAGAGAGAGAGAGAGAGAGATGAAGAAATACACGGAACAAAAACAAACTGATTGTACATCCCTACATATATATGGGCATGAACATGCACTTTGTATATATTCCTCTCTAATGTTATTGGTGTTTTAAACCCTGAATTCATCTGGATCTGTAAGATCCTTAAAAAGAAAAGAAAAGAAAAAGCCCTGACCTCAACTTCAGGATTGGATCATCTAGCGGGGGATCTTCATGACAATGGAATGGGAAGTGTGTTGGAGTATTATCTAGATTTTCATGGAATCTACTTTGGTCCTTCAGGGACACACAAAGCAAGATAAGCTGTGTGTAGGGTACTTTAACATCCGGTTTTCAGGGGTCACACAGCGCTTGAAAGGAACATACTTCCGGGTGGTGATGGGGAGTAGAACTGAATGTCATCAAACTGGCAGGGGCTGCTCAACCAACGAGAGAAGCTTATTTCCCATCTCATGTCCAGGCTTCCCACTGCTACAACATTATAATGAATGGAGAACAACTAACAGGCTCCCTATGAGATCATCCCCCTGTATTGGCCCCAAGAGTGCAGCCGAGTCATTTTTAGTGTTAGAGGGGCCTAGAGATCCATAATGCTTGCTTAAGTTCATTATTGGTGCAATTTCCATGCTAGTAAGCCTCTGAGCATGTGCAGATGAGTCAAAAGGTCGATAACAGCCTTCTCAGTGCATTCCTTACTAATGAGGAGAAAGCCTTATCAGACCCTGCCTGAGAAGTGAAGCTATGTGTTTATGGTGAGCTGAAGGTGGCTATGCTTGAGAACCAAACACTGTTAGTTTATGCTGGGAATAGATGCTAGTGAGTGTTTGCTGCTGCTATGCTGCCTCACGGCTAACATGTATTGTACAAAACCCATTTGACCCAATGGCTTGTGGTTCAGAGAAGCTGTCTGATCCAGCCATTGGGTACCATACTGTGTGCTGTAAGTTACCCAATAAAGTCCTTGTAAGTAAACCTTTGAGTCTGATTTATCACTATCTTGGCACTTCTAACCTGAGTTCAACGCCCACTGCAGGGGCGACCCCCCCCCCAATTTGCTTCATCCCAGCAATCTGCCACAGAGTTATGGCTCCCACCCCATTTTTCCCCTTGTGCACAATTTTGCCTTGAGAGGCCAATATCCCTGGTTCTTGAGTGCAGCATCTGCAGGATCCCCCAGAGAGCACCCCCCCAATTTTGCCCCATTCCATCAAACTGTTGTGGAGTTATTCCTCTCTCCCCTGTTTCCCATGTGCACACTTTTGCTCTGAGAAGCCAAAATCCCCAGTTCTTGAGTGCAGTATCTGAAGGCTTCACCTAAGCACAATACCCCCCCATTTTGCCCCATTCCAGCAAACTGTTGCAGAGTTATTGCTTACACACACACACACACACACACACACACTGCCTTTCTCCTTCTCTGTGGACTTTCTCCCTGCTTGCAATGACTGGATCCCAAGAACTTGCCAGGTAGGAGAAGTGACTTTACATAACATCAAAGAAGCAACCAACTTTACACATTATCAGAGATGCAATTTAACACAAGAATAGAGAAGTGAAGTAATGCAAACAGCAGAGAAGTGCATCATCATGGAGGTTAATTACTGGTGAAATGTGAGTGCAGGGAAATTTTAAAAGCTGGAAAGGCTCAGTGAGGTCATGGTGAGGTAAAAAACATACCCCTGAGCAGGGCTATAATGTTGAAGTAAATGTGAAGGATAGGGGCACACAGCACCAGAAGCACAGAGAACCCCAAATAAAGAAATGAAATGGAGTAAAACTAGTCTCAGAAAATCTGGCTTTTCCACTGGAAATCTCTGGGGTGGCTGCAGATTGGCCACCATGTCATCTGCCACCAATGACCTCAAAATGCTCCCAATTCACAGCAAATCCCCCCTTGAGGACAGCCACCTCATGATCCTGACTTTAACATTGTTTTTCAGATGGGGATTTGATAACTGAAACTTTCTCCCTCTCTTATAAATGAGTGTTCAGCACGGGGGCGGGATTTCATTAGATAAAGTGACTAAAGCCTTTAGTTAAAAGGCTGTCTATGTCCTGAATGTATGCATTTAGGGCTTTTTTGGTTTCATATTTTTCGGCATTGTACTTAGCAAGGAAAAGTACAACTAACATTACAACCTAACCAGACCTCCCAGTCAAATACATTCATGCATATCTACTCAGAGGTAAGTTCCACTGAGTTCCAGAGGACTTACTTCCATGTAAGTGTGTATAGGATTACAGCCGTAGCTTGATCAGAAATGCAAGAATTGTATATATTCATATCATCCCACTATAATTAAAATTATGTACTAATATTTGTTGAGCTTTGTAATAAATGTAGAAGGAACAACATGGGAGTGGGAGGGAATTTCAACAATGTTTTCTGATCAGGTGTGCTTGCCTCTTGGGAGTAAGATCCCAAGAAGCCAACACAGACTTAAATGAAACATTCTTCCCTTGTAAGTTGTAGCCACTCACTACTGCAAAATTAGGTCCCTTTTATCTTTATGTATGCAGTCATTGTAATATAAGCATCAACAAAAATTATCAGCTACGACTGAAAGTGCTTGGATGATAGGGTGCATGGACTCACACATCACTGACGCCTAACGACCTAAAGCAGCTGGAAGGGGAAAGCAGTTAGAGGGGGAAATTCAATATTACAATGAAATATGATTATTTAAAATATTTTAAGGCATTGGGGTAAGTTTTATTTTTTGTTATGTTTGTGGGGTGGTCCAGAGTTGTTTGCCAGCCTTTTTCTTCTCTGCTATCTAATTCCCTCTCTGGCAAATCCTTTTTTTATTTATAGATGGCTTTTCTTGAAAGTGTATTTTACTCTCCAAACTCTCCTGACTACTGAAGTCAATGGGGCTAAAGTAGAATAAAACAACCACTTCAGTTTTATTTGGTTATGCATTTGTGAAAACATTTTCAACTGCTGCCATATATAGCTTATATTATATATCAAGACGCTAAGGGAAACATCATCATACTGTTTGACTGAAATGGACAATGACCACCTGGTACAGTAAAAGCATTCTATATCAATGCATATAGTAGCAGGAGTCAATGAAGATATTATTGCATAGGGATGGCGGAGAATTCCGCCACGGATCTCGGTGAAGCCGAATGCCAGTGCATTCGTCCCCCTGAAATCCATGGCGGAACGAAGCCCCTGCCCCCCCGCCATTTTAGCCTACGTAAATATTTACATAAGCTATCACGGCGAAAAAAAAAAGGAACACAAATAGCGCCCACTATGCTATTTGCGTTCCCCTTTTTTTCGCCGTAATAGCCTACGTAAATATTTACGTAGGCTAAAACAGCTAAAAATAGGGAATGCAAATGGCAGCCGCCGTAGCCGCCGCCATTTGCGTACGCTGTTTTTTTTTTTTTTGGCTTGCCGTGATAGGCTACGTAAATACTTACGTAGCCTATCATGGCAGCTTCACAGGACGCAAATGGCGGCTGCTACGGCGGCCATAATTTGCATCCGCAGAAGCCCGTCTGCGGCCGGAACTCCGGCTGCGGATGGCCCTGGCCGGGGGCTCTGCGGAGCTGCCATGGAGCGGAGCCGGCCAGGGAGGAATCCGGGTGGGAGGACCGGATCACCTCCCGCCCCGTCGAGGATTCTGGGGGGAGGAATGTATCACCTCCCCCCCCAGTGGATGCCGTGACCGGAACCACGTAAAGGATTCATACATCCCTATTGCATACAGCTAATACTTTGCAAATAACTGTCTATACAATTGAAGTGTATTTATGTATGTGCATGTGTGATGATGGAAGAGTCTTCCATTCATGGGAAAATTTGCAACACGATTTTTTTTTTTCTTGCTCACCAGAAGTAAAGGGGAATCTTAGGTGAGTTCACTCCTCCAACGTTACACTCATGTCATTAGTGATCTGCAGGGTTACCCAGCTGCAGTAATATATGCATTGGGTTCTGTGTTGCAATCTATTGGAACACAAACTCACACTGGATCAATAGCACCCGGTGAACTGTTGGAGACATACACTGGCATGATCAGTAATCCTTTGGACCAGTGAAATTCATCCAGTGGTTTTGTATCAGGTTGATGTATACAGTTAATATCTGTTTGTAGCAGTCTAAATTCACTATGCTTTGCTGCTTTAGAATTTGACATGTCTTCACATTTATGCATTTATTCATAAATGCATATGTACTCTACCCTACATCTCAAAGTGACCATGAATTGAAGATGGGAAGGAGCCATAGCTCAGTGGCACAACATGTTTTGCATGCAGGAGGTCCCAATTTCAATCCCTGGCATCTCATCTTCTTGTTGTTGTTGTTGTTGTTGTTGTTGTTGTTATTTTAAGTTAGGTAGCAAGTGATGTGAATGATCTCTGTCAAAAATAGTGGAGAGCTACTACTACTCATAGAAGAAAATACCGGGTAGATGGACAAAGACCCTGAAACGTCCTGTGTTCCCACGAACAGCCTATGAAAGGTTCCCTTTCTGATATTTGGCTGAAGATGTGGATGTTAGGGATGGAATGGTGGGTGCACAGCAAGGCTGAACAGAAGTTTGATTAAGATTCCTATCAGTTTTGCAAGGATAGCTGATTCCCAATCATGTAACAACAACAGCAACAATAAAATGGTTTCCACCCTTACCCCCACCTAGGGATGGGGGAGAATTTCTCCCCGAAACTTCAGGGGGCCGAGTGCCAATGTGTTCGGCCCCCCGAAGTAGTTTTGGGGAGAAATTCTCCGCCCCCCCCGGGACGGGACTTACCTTTCCCGAATGTCCCTCCCGGTGGCGGGTCCCGGCGGCGGGTCCCGGCGGCGGTTCGTCAGGTCTTCAACAGGGGCAGAGGCGTCAGCCGGTCTTTCGACCAGCTGCCGCCGCCGCCATTCCAATAAAAGTAAAAAAAAAAAAAAAACGCCCCCGTGATAGGCTACGTGACGAGTAACGTAGCCTATCACGGCTAGATTTGCAAAGTCAGCCGTGATAGGCTACGTAAATCGTAGGGGTGGATGAAAGTCCCTTACCTGTTGTCGAAGGACGTTCGCAGTGGGGGGGAGGCGCTTTGCTGCTCCCCCCACGAAGTTCAGGCCAGGGATGACGCTTCCTGCCTCGCCCGGCCGAAATTCAGGCCGGGGAGGAGGCTTCCCGCCTCGCCCGGCCACGAACACGAAGTTTAAAAAAAAAACAAAAATGCCCCCTGATAGGCTACGTGACGATTCACGTAGCCTATCATGGCTAGATCTGCAAAGTCAGCCGTGATAGGCTACGTCAATCGTAGGGGTGGACGAAAGTCCCTTACCTGTCGTCGAAGGATGTTCGCGGTGGGGGGGAGGCGCTTTGCTGCTCCTCCCACGAAGTTCAGGCCAGGGATGATGCTTCCTGCCTTGCCCGGCCGAAATTCAGGCCGGGGAGGAGGCTTCCCGCCTCGCCCGGCCGCGAACACGAAAGTTTAAAAAAAAACAAAAAACGCCCCTTGATAGGCTACGTGACGATTCACGTAGCCTATCACGGCTAGATCTGCAAAGTCAGCCATGATAGGCTAAGTCAATCATCACGTAGCCTATCACGGGTGACTTAAAAAAAAAAAGCGCGTACGCTAATGGCGGCCCCCATAGGGAGCCGCCATTCACGTTCCTTATTTAGTCGCTGTAGTCTACGTAAATGTTTACGTAGACTACGGCGAAAATAAGGGCAACGCAAATAGCGTTGCCCTTATTTTCGCTGTAGTCTACGTAAATCTTTACGTAGACTACAGCGACCAAATAAGGAACGGGAATGGCGGCTCCCTATGGGGGCCGCCATTATCCGTACGCGCTTTTTTTTTTTAAGTCACCCGTGATAGGCTACGTGACGATTGACGTAGCCTATCACGGCTGACTTTGCAAATCTAGCCGTGATAGGCTACGTGAATCGTCACGTAGCCTATCAGGGGGCGTTTTTTTCTTTTTCTTTTATTGCAATGGCGGCAGCGGCAGCCGGTTGAAAGACCGGCTGCCGCTCCCGCCCCGCTCGAACACCCGCCGAACCGCTGGCCGGACCCGCCGCCGGGAGGGACATTCGGCGAAGGTAAGTCCCGTCCCGGGGGGTGTGTGCGGGGGGCAGGGTGTGTGTGTAGGATTTCTCCCCGAAACTTGTTCGGGGGGCCGAACACGTTGGCGCTCAGCCCCCCGAAGTTTCGGGGAGAAATTCTCCACCATCCCTATCGTCACGTAGCCTATCAGGGGTGACTTAAAAAAAAAAGGCACGTACGCAAATGGTGGCCCCCATAGGGAGCCGCCATTCATGTTCCTTATTTGGTCGCTGTAGTCTACGTAAAGATTACATAGACTACGGCGAAAATAAGGGCAACGCTATTTGCTGATATGTTCTGGCCTTCCCCTTTTTCATTCTTCCTTTGAACTTTAATTTCTGAGCCACTGTCAGAATTGTTTAACTGGATAAAGGAGAAAGAAAATATATTAATAAGTCATATCCCTTTTTAAGCCCTGTATACTAGGCCTCTTCCACCACCCCAACCACAAAGATACTGTATGTCAGGGGTGGGCAGACTTTAGGCTGGAAGATATACTTTGCTGGTTTTGTTGTTCTGTTGTTTTTTGTTGCTGGAATCTCTAGTTTAACCAACTGGAGCCTTTTGCAAAAGATATACACTTGGAATTAAATAATTTTGAGCCCAGGACTTTGTTTTGAGTATCATAACTGAAGACAGCTTACCACTGCAAGCGGAGATGTGGAAATAAAGAGTCTGACACAGGTTCTTGGGTTCAAATTGGGCCACATTTATTGATAAATCTGCAAAGGGGAAAACAGGATGGGCAGCCGAACTGGGCAGCCAGCCTCTAGCTGTCCCTGACATGGGTGAAAACATTCAAAGCCTGTGTGGTGGCATGTCATCTCACCACCCCACAGGTCTACCCCATTTGGGGGAGGTAGGCCTTCCCCTGTCACCCCCGCCCAGGCCACACAACACTGGGCAGGTGAGGTGAGTTGGCCACCCAGGTAAACCTGATCCCCCAGATGGGCTGCAAAACCCAGAGCGGGAGGCCTCAGGCGTCACCTGTCACAAGAACTGTGCCTCTGAATGCTCACCGTCCCTATTCTCATCCCCAGTGCCCATCCTAGCAGCACAAAAATATGACTGTGAATCAAACCTAAAACACGGATTTGCCTAAGGACATACCGACCCCACTTACAATGTGAAGTAGGTGAAAAGATGCACAGCCCAGGCCAATAAGACTGTGAGCCAAAAATTCCTACTTGGCCCCCCAAAAGGATGAGCAGACCAATCCCACACTGCATAAGGGAGGGCTGGGGAGGGAGCCGCATGTTTGAGAGGTGTTTGGGAGAGATGCGGAGAGCTTAAGTCGGCTCTCCAGCCCCTCTCACCTCCAGTGGTACCACTGCAGGCCACCAATTGTGGCCGAGGATGACATCTC
The DNA here is from genome assembly GCF_057233095.1 of Heloderma suspectum. Taxonomy (NCBI): domain Eukaryota; kingdom Metazoa; phylum Chordata; class Lepidosauria; order Squamata; family Helodermatidae; genus Heloderma; species Heloderma suspectum. The sequence continues at coordinate 84,643,342 of NC_139463.1, read as the reverse complement.
ACCCCACCCGCCCGCAACAGCCCACCATGAGGCCAAACAAGCTGGACTCGTGGTGTGGCATTTCTTCTACGCACAAATATACTCCTGTCTCCCCACCCCTATTTATTTCAACTTAGGGTGGGGTGGAATCATTTTGTTGTTGCTGCTGTTGTTAAATGATTGGGAATCCTTACAGATCTATTATGAAGCTAAATTGAACTTCTGTTCAAACTTGCTGTACACCCACCACCCTGTCCCTGCCATCCAAATCATCTGCCAGATATTAGAAACAGAGCCTGCTTGTGCACTCATGCTGCACATAGGCCTAGAACCTCATAAGGGACCCTGCAAAATAGGGGGCCTAATTAGGTGAACAGCCTGTGTGTATGGATGCTTCAGTGGAGTCTCCTCTTGGCCATAGATGCTCTATGACTAATGTTTGAAGTTGTCTTGGTTTAGTGAATGCGTGTCAATGAGAACGTGTGCAGGGATGTGCATATGCATGTACAAGTGCGCATATTCAATAACATGTTCACTCAACTATATTCCCTCCCTCCTGGTCCCTCCATCAGGGTTTACAGCAATGAAAACAAAAAGACAGTAGTTTTGGAGACACAATGCCTTTCTGATGCCCAAATCACACGGGAAGCCTTATGCAAGGTCTAGCTTCAGTTCTTATCACTTCAGAGGGAAGATTGCGTTGCCTGGGAAAGCTCCACAATGGTACAAATGGACTGGATTCAGGATTTGGATGAATCTGATGGACATCCCTCTTTATCAATATTAGTAAATTAACAATTTTCAACTCCTTCCCCCACAGCATCATCTCCTTCACCCTAAAGGTAGAATGCAAGTACAGAAGACAACATGAGCAATCATACTTCCATGTCCACTTTTCTCCTGCTGGAATTCTCAAACGTCCGTGGACTACAAATCTTACACTTCTTTGTATTCCTAGTACTGTATCTGACAACAGTGACAGGAAATCTTCTCATCATCATTGCAATTGCCCTTTATCACCATCTACACACTCTTATGTACTTCTTCCTCATAAATTTGGCCATGATGGACCTTGGTACAATTTCTGTCATTGTACCAAAACACAATGCCATCATGCTGCTACTGTCATCAGTTGTACACCAGTGAGGGTGATTATTTATAATTTTTTATGATTTATTATTCAATTTATGAGTCACCCTTTAGCCAAGGCTCTCTGGGAGACATGAATAATAAAGGGGGTTGGACTCGATGGCCTTGTAGGCCCCTTCCAACCCTACTATTCTATGATTCTATGATCTAGTGCTGGAGCCCTAGGCTCCAGGTAGGGGTATATGAACCCCACTTACCTGGGTCCACTGGGGGGACTGCAGGGGCGGGGGAGGAAATCCGGTCCTCCCCTCGGAATTCTCCCCGACCGGCTCCTGCAAGTGGACACCATTTGCGTCCCTGCTCTTTACTGTGATAGACTATGTAAAGATTTACGTAGCCTATCACGTTAGAGAGCAGGGATGCAATTGGTGTAGCGGACGCCATTTGCGTCTGCAGTCTGGTGATACGGCCATATGGAGGCCGTATCATTGGGTCTTCGGAGCTGGCGGCATGGAGGATCCGCCGGTGAAGACTTTGCGCTGGAAGAAAAGGTAGGAGATCTGATCCTCCATGGACTTCAGGGGGCCGGATTCAATAGAATCCGGCCTCATTGTGGTCCGTGGAGGATTTCTCCAACATCCCTACATCCAGGGCCTCGCAGCAGCAGCACCCCCAGAGCTGATGATGGGTGTGGAAAAGAGGCCAAGCTTCAGTACTTGGAATTTCATTATTGTGCCAGAGACTACCAGGGCTGATGCTGATTGCCACAGCATCCTTTCTTTCTTCCTGTTTTTTTTTTTTTTTACATTTCATACTTAGGTGTTGACTGGCCATGTACATACTCATAGATGCTCTTTTTAGTGCTTTTTAACTTTAGAACTCTATTATCACTTGCTACAGCAAAATGATGCTTCCCTCTCAGGGAATATATTTTTGGTATCAAGACAACAGGAACCAACACAACTGTAGTCCTGTAGTCATGATGATGCCATGATGAGTTAACTATTTTAAAACATGAATTTCTGCACAGTCTCCAAAACACCATTTTTTTCCCCAAATGCCAAATGTGGGACAAACTTCAGCAGAGGAAAATGGCCTCCCCCATTTTAAAAGAAACTTTCATCTGTCAACTGGCTGAAAGCAACAATGAAAAAACTTGAAACTATTCTAACTATTAGAAACAGGCAGCCCACTTGGCAAGCCTACTGTCATTAGTGGTCTCAAAACAGTCTGGCATATTTTGAGACCGCACCATTCTATTCCCAGATGACTCATTAAGGTGCTTGGCAGCAGGGAAGACCAAATACATGACAGAAGGGCATAGAAGACCTGAGGGGCTCTAAGCTCCATCATCAACTTGCCTCTGAGTCTACGACATCTGTTACATCGTGGCAGCACTCAACATAGTCAGACATCTCCTGAGGGCCCACCTGCCAGGCTTCCCAATCCCCCCTGTGCACACCCTCAGGCAATCTGACAATAGACACCCAAATCAGTGAGATTTCTTTATTGCAGGAAATCCTATGGGAAAAGCTTAATGGTTACACTCTTCAGAAATCATATAGGTGATGGTCAATATCTATAGGCTCTATGTAATTCCAGAACAGTCCAAAGTAGGGGTGTACGAAACCCTGCTTACCTGGCTCCGCTGGGTTCCGCTGGGGGGGGGGAGGCATGCCGTCCCTTCCCCCGGAATCCTCGACGGGGGGGGGAGGCAATCCGATCCTTCCCTCCCGGAATCCTCAAAAGCCAGCTGTGCTCCAGGCTCTGGGTAAGGGAAAAAAAAACGCGTACACAAATGGCAGCGGCTACGGCCACCACCATTTGCATTCCTTATTTTTCTTTGTCTTAGTCTACGTAAATATTTACGTAGACTAAGATGAAGAAAAATAAGGAATGCAAATGGCGGTGGCCATAGCAGCCGCCATTTGCGTATGCCTTTTTTTTTTTACCCAGACGTTTTAGGCTACATAAAAACTTACGTAGCCTATCATGTCTGTGTAAAACAAACAAACAAACAACAAGACTGCAAATGGCGGCGGCAGCAGCCGGTCGGAAGACAAGCCGCCGCAGCTGCAGCCGCCCGGAACATCCACCCCAAGTAAGTCTCATCCTGGGGGGGATCCACGGGGTGGCAGGGGGGTGGCAGGCCATTCTGCCACAGATTTCGGGGTGCCGAATGCACTGGCATTCAGCCTCACCGAGATCCGTGGTGGAATTCTCTGACATCCCTAAAAGTAAAGGTGTCCCCAACCAGTCGTGTCCGACTCTAGGGTGTGGTGCTCATCCCCATTTCTAAGCCGAAGAGCCAGCACTGTCCGAAGACACTTCCGTGGTCATGTGGCCAGCATGACTGAACACTTAGGTGCACGGAACGCTGTTACCTTTCCCGCCAAGGCGGTACCTATTTATCTACTTGCTTTCAAACTGCTAGGTTGGCAGAAGCTGGGACTGAAGATGGGAGCTCACTCCATCACGCAGCACTCGGGTCTCGAACTGCTGACCTGCCGACCTTCCAGTCTGCAGTTCAGCGTCTTAACCACTAAGCCACCGCAGCCCCACTGACATCCCTAGCCCAAAGTTAAACCTAATGACGTGACTAAGATCCTCATCAGCGTGGTTTCCCTGTTGTCATTCTCCATTGTTCTGAGCACAATGGAAGGGACTCCGGATTCCTGGGTCCCAGGCAATCCTTTCATGGGGTTCCAACCCCAGACATGGAAAGGGCATGATTCCTGGAATGAACCCATCAGGCAATAAAGCAATAACTTCTTGAAGGTCCTAAACAAAGCCACACCCATTGAGAGTTAGTCCAACTTTGAATCTTTTGTTGATAACTCCAGGCTGCATGGTTAAGGCCTGTCAAGATCAAAGGAAGGGTAAACCCAGACATGCAGGGAGTTCTGTGCCACCGCTTTCACACTGGTATCTCCACACTGCATGCATCCACGTAGGGATGTCAGAGAATTCCGCCACAGATTCCAGTGAGGCCAGATTCTTTAGAATCTGCCCCGCTGGAATCCGTGGCAGACCCCCCCCCCCCGCAGACACCTTTGCATCTGCTTAAAAGGGAAGGCGTGACTGTAGTGCACCTGCCCCCTCTCTTTGGCTTCAATTTACTGATCAGGAGGATAGGAAACCCATTCTGACATTGTCAAAATGGCAGGTGGGTCACAGGCAATAAGACTGCTAGTTGGGTGTGGTCCTTACTAGGGTGTGGAGCCTCACTGAATGGCACCTTGCCATTTGGAACCAGCTTTGATGTCCTCCCTACATTGATCAAAGTGGACCTCCCCTAACTCTGTGAAGATAGTGAGGGCAATGGAGGTCAAAGTTAGCAAAATGTGATACAGGGTTGTAGGCCTTTTGATACTTGTGTACTGCTAATGCTAAGAGCAAGGATGTGCTGGAGCAAAGAGAGCCGACATCTTGGATATTCTCTGGATGTCCAGTTGACATCCAAACATTCTATTTTGTTTTCCTGGATAATTTCAGAGCTGATCTTCCTGGGAGTGATTATTCCATCCCTATTCTTCCGTCTTCTTCTGGAAGCCTAGCATTTCATTTGAATGCTCTCAGAACAGTTAAAATCTCCTGTTGTCTTTGTAATATGGCCCTTCTGGATACAATCAGAAGCATTTCACATGTTCTAATTATCTGTTTCAGTTTGTTAGAAAAGTAGAAGAGGCAACATTGCAGAGGTGGGAGTTTCAAAAATGATTTCTGATCAAGTGTGTTGGAACCTTGGGAGTAAGATCCCAAGAAACTATTATATCCCAAGGAGCCAAAACGGGGCTTAAATGACTCTCCTTCCCATACATGGTGTAATATTTATTTCTGAAAAATTGTGTCCCCGTAATCTTTACATGTGAAGGGTTTTTTTCATACTAGTGTAGACAAGACAACAACAACAACCAGCCTCATATGCCACCCAAAGATTGAAAGTAGTTGGGTGATAGAACGCATGGACCCATGGATTACTGATGCACCATGTCCTAAAGGAAAATTGAAGGGGAATTTGACCTTGGTGCGCATTTGAAAACACTTCTAAGGTATTTGGTAATTGTATTGTTTATTTTGCTTTTGCTTTAATAGAGACTCAGTTCTCCTGTTATCTATCTTTCTATCATCTATCTATCATATATTCCTCTTGATGTATAAATAGTTCCTCTTGAAAGAACATTTTACTGTCAAAATCCTTTCCACACTGTTTGATGTAAATGTTCAGTGGCCATTTGTTGTGGTATATTCTAATGAATAGTACGATGAGCAAATGAAGATATCAGGCTATTGCCCTGCAAATAACTGTTCATTCAATTGGGCTATATGTGTGTGTTAATGGAAGAGTGACCTCATGCCAGATCATGGCTTCTCTTTCATTAATTGGAACATTTGTGACATGCTTTTTCCTTGTTTGCTTGAAAGGAATGGGTGATCTTGTGTAAGTTCACTTTTCCAACATTACCCTCTATTTCTATGTTCTTATGTCTTATTGTTATGTCTTGTTTTGCATAAAGAAACTGTATTTTCCAAAAGTCAATGCTCTCTTGGATCAAGAACTGAGGTCTTTATGGTTAACAGTGGAAGAGAAAAATAGTATGCCTTTTACTCTTGGCGAGGGCCAGAGAAGACATACAAAGTTTAAATGCTGTGCTACGAGTCTTGCAAAGGACAAGTAAACTGGCAGTGTTGCTTATTGTTACCAAGGAGATCACTATGTTAGGTGTGGCTTCTGACTCTTTATACAGGAGTGGTGGGATCATTCAATCATCAGATGCGATTGGTTAGTATGTGGACATTCCATTTTATGTCTGTTGGCCCATTATTACAGAACACATTTAAATAAAGCTAGTCTGGTATATGTTTATTGATTTTAAAAGAAATTTACTATCTCTTTTTTCTTGTACAAACCACTTCTCTGTTTTGTCCTACACCTGTGACCAGCAACTGCATGTATAAATGGTAACAAGTAAATTAAAAGCTTCATATTTTATGGAGGCAGCAAGACAGAGTAAGAGATAATTTTAAGTTGTATTTTTACTTTAACAGTTTTAAAGGAAGTGGTGGGATTTTAAGAAAACCCACAAAGAGTGAGCCTCTACATAGCTATTCCTAGTAGACTTCCTTCTTTTCACAGGTGGTGGCAGGAGAAGGATAACCTATGTGGCTGGCCCTCCAAATTCTGTTCCCCTACGTTTTAAGATTATTGCATTTTTTGTTCCTTACTTTGGTCCATCAAGTACAGTATATGATGAGGATGGTGATGAACACTCACATAATCAGTGATCTGCAGGGTTATCCACCTGCCATAACATTTGCATTAGCTCTGTGTTGCGTTACATGGGAAGAGAAATCTATATGAGACCAGTATCATCCACTGAACTATTAAGCATACTTTGGCATGAACATGAGCTTTTTGGGCCAGTGACATTGATCAGGTGCTTCCCACCGCCCCCAAGTTAAACACTTAATTGTAAAAGTCAAAATTCACAATGCTTTGTTACCTTAGGTTTGGAGTATATTCATAAGTGAATGTATGTTTATGCTTCATCTCTCACGGAAAATGTAAGGACCCCATAGGTCAGTCACACACCATATGTTTTGCATGAAGGAGAACTCAGATTCAGTCCCTTTTCTTTTCTTTTCTAAGTATGATTAGGCAGCAGGTGATGTCAAATATATACGTAACCTATCACGGTAACGCAGGGACGCAAATGGCGGCCGCTATGGCAACTGCCATTTGCGGCCGCAACCCAGCAGCAGATGGAGGTCTGGCTGTGGGTGGCCCCAGCCGGCGGCCATGCGGACTTGCTGCGGAGCCAGCCAGGGAGGATTCCGGGGGGAGGGATGGATTGCCTCTCCCCCACCACGGATCCCTGGAATGGAGCCAGGTAAGGGATTTGTACATCCCTACCCCTGAATAAATTCATCATGCAGAGCTTGGAATAGTCATTTTTAATAGTTTCCTTTTGGGGTGTGGAGTTGTTTTATATAATGCAGGAATGCTGAGGTGGTTTTCCATAGTACTCCTTCCCACCTAGTCAGCCACTATCTCTTCTCCTAGCTAGGGATATTAGAGAATTCTGCCACAGATCGCAGGGGGGCCAAATTCCAGTGAATTCGGCTCCCCAGAATCCGTGGCGGAACGGAGCCCCCCACCCCTCCACCCCGTGAAAGCCCCGCGAAACGGAGCCTACCTGGCTGCAGCTCCGGCTCTGGCTTCGGCATAGCCTATCATGGCTATATTCACGTAGCCTATCATGGGCTACCATAGGGATGCAAATGGTGTCCCCTACTCAGGATGCCATTTGTGTCCGCACCAGCCCGGCAGTGGCTGGAGGCCCCGCTGTGGGTTGGCCCGGCTGGAGGCTCTACGGCTTGGCCGCAGAGCGTAGCTGGCCGGGCAGGATTCTTGGGGGAGGAATGGATTGCCTCCCCCCACCTGCGGAACCTGGCAGAGCAAGGTAAGCGGGGTTTCGTACACCCCTACTCCTAGCCCACTTTGCAGGGTCGTTGGGAAGCCAGAATAAGGGGAAAGAGCAAAAACTCTGTGTGTGTGTGTGTGTGGTGAAGCAAGCTGGGGCTAATGAAGAAGGCATCCCCTGTGAAGTGGTCACCGGGGGCAGGGGGGGCAGTGCTGCTGCTGCTAGGGATGGCTTGGTGCATTGAATGTATACAAGCCCATTTGTGGATTTCTTACTTCAGTAGTGCAAGCAATATACTGAATTTAATTCCATCACACACTGACATATTTAGCAGAGAAGGACTAGCAGTGCCAGCAACCTCAGGGTAAGCCACTGAGAAGACTCTCTCTCCCTTGGAGGAAGGAGGGGATCAGCTCCCATAGCCTGCTATCCAGATCAGTTCCAACTTCCCTCCTGCTGTAGAGGAGTGGAAGGATGTGGCGGAGCCATCAATCATGTTACAGGAACCAATGATCAGGGGAGGGAAGGGGGTATGGAGCCAGCAGCCCCCTTCTGTCCTGATTGTTATGTGCAGCTTGGCCCAGCCATGAAAAGATATAATGCGGAGGGATGTGCTATGAGAGATGCCTGTATACAGGCCCAGTCTAAATCCCGGAAAGGATCAGGACTAGGGATGTCAGAGAATTCCACCATGAATTTCAGTGAGGCCGAATGCCAGTGCATTCGGTCCCCTGAAATCCGTGGCGGAACGAAGCCCCCCCGCCCCTCACCCCACAAAAGGCGTGTGAAACGGGACACCTACCTGCTGCCATTCGCACTGCTTTGCGAATGGTGGCCGCAGCCGCCATTTGCTTCTTCATTATAGCCATGATAGGCTACGTAAATACTTATGTAGCCTATCACAGCTAATGCAGGGATGCCATTTGCGTCCCTGTATTTTGCCATGATAGGCTACGTAAATATTTACGTAGCCTATCACGGCAAAACAAAAACAGCAAACGCAAATGGCAGCAGCTACAGCAGCTGCCATTTGCGTTCCCTTTTGTTTTTGGCCATGATAGCCTACGAAAATATTTACATAGCCTATTACAGCAAAAGAGAGGGGCACAAATGGTGTAGTGGCCGCCATTTGCGCCCATCTCTTTTGCCGTCATAGGCTACATAAATATTTACGAAGCCTATCATGGCCCCCCAAAAAAGGGAACGCAAATGGCGGCCACCATTGCCGCTGCCATTTGCGTTTGCTGTTTTTTTTTTTTGCCGTGATAGGCTACATAAATATAGGCTATGGCAGATGCCATTTTCATCCCTGTGCAGGCTGCCCAGTAGCTGGATGTACAGCTGTGACCAGCCGGAGAGAATTTCGGGGGGAGGGACGGAGCGCCTCCCCCCCCTGCAAACGTCAGTGACGTCACCCTTCGAAAAGGTAAGTGACTTTCGTATATCCCTAATCAGGACTCAAAAGGAATGGTTAGTTTGTAGTGGAATAAAATGCCAGGTGTGAAGACAGCCTAAGCAATGACAATGCTTGGGCAACATGCCCACGAAGATAGGTAGGCCTGGCCTCTGATAAATTTGTGTACCAGGTCTACCCTTCTGTTGTTTCTGAAGGGCAGACCTGGTATCTGAACAATGTCTTTCCATTCACAGCTGAAACCCTATTTTTACCCCTGACGCCCTTCTCCCATGTAATAGGGAAAAGGTAAAGGTGTCCCCAGCCAGTCATGTCCGACTCTAGGGGGTGGTGCTCATCTCCATTTCTAAGCTGAAGAGCCAGTGCTGTCCGAAGACACTTCCGTGGTCATGTGGCCGGCATGATTGAACACCGAGGTGCACGGAACGCTGTTACCTTTCCTGCCAAATTGGTGCCTATTTATCTACTTGCAATTTCTTGCTTTCAAACTGCTATGTTGGCAGGAGCTGGGACTGAAGGCAGGAGCTCACTCCATCATGCAGCACTCGGGTCTCGAACTGTTGTCCTGTCGACCTTCTGGTCTGCAGTTCAGCATCTTAACCACTAAGCCACCGTGGCTCCCCATGTAATAGACCTTGGTCCAATGGCCATTATAGGGTCTTCTCTGCAGACAACGTACAATAGATTCAGATACCTTCACAATTACTACAATGCATGAGAAATCACTAACCTCTGTGAAACTGCATGGCACACTCTCTTCACTCCAAGGCCTGCACTAAGAAAGAGATGGGGAGAAGCTCCACTTGGGCCTCCAGCAAGAGCTACAAATGGCAGGTTCTCTGAAAGCAATACACACACACACAAAGAACACTCTCTGGCCCTTAACAGATTACACTGCTTCTACAATAAACTTCACAGCCCCATCTGAATTTCCCTAAAACACCCACACAACAGGAGATTGGGTAACAACACTGGCCTACACCACAGAATTGTCTCCCACTACTCTGATTCCCACCCTGCAAATGGGGAATGACAGCAGTGGGCTACTTTACAGGACTGGTATAACCCACACTTTCTCAGCCACAGCCCTGCCTCCTGCAATGGGAGTATAATAATAATGAGATTTTTGCAGACATTGTTAGTGTAATCTTTTGTTGTTGTTGTTCAGTCGTTCAGTCGTGTCCGACTCTTCGTGACCCCATGGACCATAGCACGCCAGGCCTTCCTGTCCTGAGTGTAATCTTTTAGATGATTCTAAACTTGGGGGTGGGTAATAACAAGTTATAGAGTTTGAAGGCTCATGAACTTTGCTGCTACCTTTTGGGGTTTTTTGGCAGACACACTAGTGCCCAAACTCAGGTACACTGAACTCCTAGTTTTCAAAAATGTTTCTTTTCTTTTCTTTTTAAAAAGAGGCTGCTATTACCTCCTTACAGGGAAGACCCCCCAAAGGCTTAACAGACCAGAAGTATTAACACACCCAGACAGTGGGTGTGTTGACCCTTGCTAGGACTTCATTCATTGGCGATAAACACTGAAAGGTGGGAGCAGGCTAGTTTATAACAAAACGAATAGGCAGAATGGTGGCTGAACATTTTGCCTCATATCCCGGGTTCTACAAGACCTAGAGATTAGCTTTTTTAAAAAAACACACACACGAAAGCTTGGAATCTGGAGATTATGGTTGAATATCCAACTCCCCTTCCTGCCAAGAGCCATGTTTTACTTGAAGGTGAAAGGAGGGCAAATCTGCAAAGGGGAAATGCAGGGACAGGCAGAATAGTGGCTGCACATTTTGCCTCATATTCTGGGTTCCACAAGACTTAGAGATTTGCTTTTTTTTTTTTTTATGAAAGCTGGGAATCTGGAGGTTATGGTTCAATGTCCATTTGCCCTTCCTGTGGAGGCCCATGGTTTTCCATGTGACGTTCTATGGGTAAGTGCGTGAGTAGGGGTTTGGTTGCCTCTCTTCCTGCTCCTGGGTTGCTTCTTCATAGGGGGGGATTGAAATGTTGGACGGTTTCTTTATTGTAAAATCCTGGCCCTCCCCCATGAAAAGGGGCCCTTCCTGGTTTTTTTCCTTCCTCAGCTTTTTTTCTGAGGGGGGGTCATGGAAATTTGAGAGAGAGAACATTGAACACATTTGTTTTCACACTACTGATTTATTAAATAAATATCAGGGGGATTTGGTTGGTAAATTAGGGGAATCATGTTTACATTAGCTGGTAAACCAATATTAGTAGATTAACAACTGTCTTCTTCCTTCCAAAGGTAGGATGCAAGTAATGAAGGGGAAAAATGACCAATCTTACTTCGATATTCACGTTTTTGCTGCTGGAATTCTCAGACGTCCGAGAACTACAGATCTTGCACTTCTTTGTTTTCCTAGCATTGTACCTGGCAGCAATTACAGGGAATCTTCTCATCATTGTTACTGTTGCCCTTGATCACCACCTACACACCCCCATGTACTTCTTCTTAATGAATTTGGCCATGCTGGACTTTGGAACAATTTCAGTCATTATACCCAAATCCATGGCTATGTCCCTCATGAATAACAGGTCAATTTCTTATTCTGGATGCGTGGCTCAAGTGTTTTTTTATTTCTTCTTTGCAGCGTCAAATCTTGCCCTCCTAACTATAATGGCACATGATTGCTATGTTGCTATCTGCAACCCGCTCCAGTATGAGAGCATTATGCACAAAGAAGCCTGCCTTCAGATGGTCACCACTGGGTGGATTGCTAGTCTTCTTTATGCCATTTTACACACTGGTGGCACCTTTACAATCACTTTCTGTTCTAACATTGTCCATCAGTTCTTCTGTGAAGTCCCGCAGTTAATAAAACTCTCCTGCTCTGACATTTACCTAGTTGAACTTGGGCTCCTTTTACTAGGCTGTACTATCGCACTAGGATGCTTTATATTCATCATCATAACGTACATGCAGATCTTTGCTGTGGTGCTCAGAATCCCCTCTGTACATGTTCAGAAAAAAGCTCTCTCCACTTGTCTTCCCCACCTCATGGTTGTCTCTGTGTTTCTATTCAGTGGAGTCTTTGCCTATGCACGGCCTCCAACAGATGCTTCTTCTGATCTGGATATAGCTTTTACTCTCATATATGTCATAGTTCCTCCTATGCTGAATCCATTCATCTATTGCATGAGAAACAAAGAGATCAAGGCTGCTTTGTGGAAAAAGTTAAGATTTGGGATGTTACTCTAGAATTATCTGTAGAAATTGGATTGAATGCTCTTCTGTGTATAACTGCTTATTCCTGCAGCTGTTAAACTTGCATAATAAACACTAGCATTCCTCCACGCTGGGATGCCACAGCGTGAGATGGGGTTGTACATGGCATGGGGTAAGATGTGACCATGCCTGTGTCCGCATGTGGCTGCATCCAGAAGACTGCCGCCAGTTTGGTCCAGGTGGCAGCCTTTTTTGCCTAGTCTTCACTGACGTTCATCGGGGTTGTTGTTTTTAGTCTGGGAGGTAGATTCATTTAGGTTAATTTGATCACATTTGCATGGCAGGTATGTGCAGAAAAGGCAGGTGGACTATAGCACAGGTGAGCACACTGAGGCACCTTGATGGCGATTGCTAAGGCTTTCCACTCCAGGCTGTAGGACATGTGGGCAAGATACAGATTGCCTATTGGTATAACTTGGCTCTGCCACTCTGAGTTGTGGGGCCCTGGGAAGGGGTGATATGGAAAAGCCTCCCTGATCACCTAGAACGGTGTGGCCTTGAGGAGGTAGTTATTCTTGGGAATATTGCATCCTTGCCTGCAAGTTACAGGAAAGGGGCACTGCTGCAGTTGCTTAGTTAGTGCATGGGCGTAGCTTGCCTTCGGATCTCTATAGACTACAATGTGCTTCCCCCTTCCTGCCCCCCCCTCCATTGCTGGGAGCACATGGCTTGCTCTCTTGCTCTTGCGTGTGTAAAGCAAAACAAAATGGACTGAACATACTCTCTTGAAACCCTGTTCTCTACCTGAATCTTGTGTGCAAGAGTACTTGTGAATAAAGCTGTTTTCTTTCTTCACTAAAGAAGGGTGTGGTGTTCTTTTGTTAAAGCCTTGTGGTAAGTGCTCATTTCCGTTCTGCCTTTTGTTTTTCTCTGCTAACTACCTTTTCAACAGGAGGCATCAATACCAAATAAATGCCATCAGTTACAAGTCCAGCACTCCAAAAGCCAGGGTGGTCTTGCCCAGGCATCACACAGGCTGGAGGCCATATTTCCTACATAAGCACCCCTTCAGAGCCTGTTCATATTCAATAAAAGAGCCCCTAGTTCAGCCCATTTTGTGTCCTGCCTCTTTATTACTGCCTACACTCACCATTCAGTATTTTGTCACTCAACTTGCTTTCCATCCCCTCTAACTTGTATTCTGTATCATTCTTCCTTCTTTGTTCATCTCCTCCCTCCTTTAGCTACATAAACCCTAATATGCTTCCATTCCAGGTCAGCTCATCAGCTGATTTATGATCTATGCATAAACCTATGCACAATTTAAATACTTCCAACATCTCATTAATCTCCAGGACCATTTCTGTAAGATCAGTAAGGCCTTGTTTCTTGCTACTCCCATCTTCATCCAACAATAGTGACGCCTCATAACTGAATGGCAATTTGCACTCAGGTGGGTTGCAAGCCTGGTGGCAGCATGACAAACTCCCAGGGTGCTCATGTATGGCCACTGCATGAGTGAAACAGCTCTTAGGGTTTTATTCAAAACAAATCAAAACCCCAAACCTTTTATTCTAAAATATATTTCAGTGTAACCAAAAACAATAAATAGTTACAATTAAAAAACTCTGTGAAGTTATGAAATGTTGCTGTGGATGGTGAAGATGCACCATACATTTTGGAGCAGGAGGAGAGAATGTAAGTACATATGGGAGTACAGCTAAGGGTGCAATCATATGGCCGCTAGACAGCAGCTAGACTGCCATAGGATTTTTCCATTCCTAGAAAACCCCCTCCCCACCCCCACCCCCTCCCCCTCGTAAGAGCCATGATTCGTCCCTAACTCTGTGCTCAGATTCAGAAGAACAATTAGGAGCTGGGTAAAAGGGGGTGTTCCTGGGGGTGGGGAGGGGAGGGGATGGCAGAAGCATAGTTATGATGCATTGTCTGGCCATCCCTCCCACCCCTGTTCTGAAGCACTGCGGCTAGACAGCCAAAGATCCCCTGCGCACTTTGCCTGCCCTGCATTGGATAGGTAGTCACTTGGGATGGCAGAGAATTCCGCCACAGATCTTGGTGAGGACCAATGCCAGTGCATTCGGCCCCCTGAACTCCATGGCAGAACGGTCTGCCTCCCCGCGGTTCCCCCCCGGGATGAGATTTACCTGGGGCGGAACTTCAGGGTGGTGGTGGCAGCTGCGGCAGCTGGTCTTCCGACCGGCTGCCACCGCCGCTGCCATTTCCAGTCTTGTTAAAAAAAGAAGAAAAAGACGTGATAGGCTACGTAAATCTTTACGTAGCCTATCATGGCTGGGTGGGTTTAAAACAACAACAACAACAACAACAACCACGTACGCAAATGGCGGCGGCTACGGCCACTGCAATTTGCGTTCCTTGTTTTTGGCCGTCTTAGTCTGCGTAAATATTTACGTAGACTATGACGGCGAAAATCAAGGGGAATGCAAATAGTGTAGCAGGCGCTATTTGCGTCCCTTTTTGATTCACCGTTTTAGCCTACGTAAATATTTACGTAGGCTAAAACAGTGAATCAAAAAGGGTTGCAAATAGCGCCTGCTATGCTATTTGCGTTCCCCTTTATTTTCGCCATCATAGCCTACGTAAATATTTACGTAGATTCAGACGGCCAAAAACAAGGAACACAAATGGCGGTGGCCGCAGCCGCCGCCATTTGCGTATGTGGTTCCCCCCCCCAGAGCCCTCCTCAGCCGGAAATCCAGCTGCGGATGGCTCTAGGCTGGGCTGAGCCTGGCCGGCTGCTCCGCGGAGCTGCCGTGGAGCACAGCCGGCCATCGAGGATTCCGGGGGGAGGAATGGATTGCCTTCCCCCCCACCATCAACATAATCCGCAAAAGGTAACTCACTTTTGTACATCCCTAGTAGTCACCTTCGAGTTCGAAGGCAGTTGCATATCCCTGTAGTATCGGTTTCTAAATCTGAGAAACATTGCCTGGGCAAGTAAGTGGAGTCAATTGTACCCAACCACTTATAGTTAATTGATTGGGAAGGTATGCTTGAGCAAATGTCAAAGATCCATCTAGACTAGAATAATTCCTTATCACTTGGTTTTAATCCTTGGGTTACACAGAAACAGTGGAAGAAAACACAACAGTATCAGTGTATTGCTATTTTAATGACATTTATGGCAATTCCTAATCCCGGGTTTTTGTATTTACTAGCATTTTGCAGATTAACATTTGCAAGTATATAATTTCAAGTGTATAATTTGATATCCTATGTAAGTTCCTGTGGGTCCCTTTAAGTGGGAAAGAGGCACTGGTCTACACATACACTGAAAGCTAAATTATGAAGCAAGCCATTCCTGCTTAAAACCACGATGTTCCCTTCCCCTATGCTGCCAAGATGCACCCATTTTTGGTGCCTCTTAACGATCAATGAAATGGGTGGATTATTTTCAGAACTTGCTTTGGCATTTTTCATAACTGGAACCATAATCAATTACAGTGCTGCTGCTGGGGAACATGGTTACAAGCACCACACCCCAAATCAATAGCATCAGTACCACTCTCACCCCTACTGCATCAGATGAGACCCCCTATTTCCTATGTTATTTTCGGATAACACGTGTTTAGGAATGCTTTTATAAATCTGTATTTTGTGAGAAAATAAATTCAGAATACTCTCTCTCTCTCTCTCTGTGTGTGTGTGTGTGTGTACACACACACACACACAAACAGATTACTGCATACACACACACACAGAGGGGGGAGAGAGAGAGAGAGAGAGAGAGAGATTACTACATACACACACAACAAAAACTAACTGATCATGAATCACTATTCAGTGAGTATAGGTGCTGAACCTAGGGATGGCGGAGAATTCCGCCACGGATTTCAGTGAGGCCAAATGCACTGGCATTTGGCCCCCCGAAACCCATGGCGGAACGGCCTCCCACCCTCCGCCACCCCGCGGAATCCTCCCCGGATGAAGCTTACCTGGGGCGGATGCTCCAGCAGCGGTGGCTCCGGTGGCTGGTCTCTTGGCCGGCTGCTGCGGCTGCAAATGGCGGCCTTCGTAGCGGCCACCATTTGCATCCTGCCAGGCTGCCATGATAGGCTATGTAAATACTTACAGGAGAGATGACATCCTGTGCTTCCAAAGCTCTTTGCACTATTATTCCTGCTCAGAGGGCAGCAGCAGGATCCACCTGCCTGCCCAGGATGGAAGATAAGAGCTTTTCCAAGCACAGGGGCACTGGCCAATGCCAGCACTTCCTGCGGGAGAAGAGGGTTCCTAGCACAGGACATACAGTATGTGGAAGGCAAAAGGAAAGAAAACACACACACACACACCCCTCTTGGCCTGCTCCTAGTATTCATGTAAGTGTCAAAGTCCCTCACCCCCGAAAATTTCTGTGAAAATTCTCACACTTCCCACAATTTTCATATGAAATTTCTTTTTGACCCTCCCCCCATTTGAATGGTTTGAAAAAAAGAGACTGAAAAATTTGGCATACCACTAGTTTCGCGTACATAAGAACAAGAATGGGAACTCCCCACTTTGTGATAAAAGCAGTGTGTACTTTGACCCAGAAGCCATCTTTAGTCCTAAGGGGCTTCCTACTGTGGAGTAGATCCTAACAAGGAAGTGATGGCAGCAAATCTGTCCAGGAAGTTAGCAAGGTGTGTTGAGTTTCAGAGCCGGCTATGGTTCAAATGTGGTTCTGATCAGTCACAGGGGTATGTTTAAGAAATATACATAGCCTATCTCAAGTTTAGAATAATAGGAGAACGGTTCACACATTGCCAGACCAACATTGCCTTCTTGAGTTGATATCTAAGGGCCAAATTACTCATAACTAGGATTGTGACCATACCAGGTGCCCCAAAATAGTTGAAGCTACACAGTTTTTGTATACATGAGAAAGGAAGCTCCAGTAAGTATCAATAGCAGCTTCCTTTGAAACAAAAATAGCATAAATAAGTGGCTGTGATTTGTGTCAGGACCACAACAGGGAAGTTGAACTCCCCTGCCTGCCTGCTAGGGTCCTGATCCAGACCTCCAACTACTGCTATTTGTTGTTTTAAAAAGATATGCCTTACATCAAGCCTTATGTTTAATGCCTAGTTTGTTTGGCCTTAGTTGCTATTTTTACCTAATTTCAGCCTCTCTCTCTCTCTCTGTAAAGCTACCATATAAGACAATGCCATTGTCCTTCCTTAAGTAGCGACACACTATTTTTCTTCCATAGTGGAGATTTGCATTGTATATAGAGCACACTCATTGACATGAGCAAGAACTGTGGATGGTGAGTCCTACTTTTCATCTTTCTATCATGCCACCCCATCTTCCCTTTCTTGAGTACAGCACAACCACAATCTCCCCTCAGCTGGTTGTCCTCATGGGTATCCCCAGGAATGTTTCCAAGATGGGGTGGGGGCAAAGCTGCAGTGCACAGCAGTTGGTAGTTCAAAGTTGCACACATAGCGTGAATTGGTACAACATATATGTGCTCTCCTCTTCTGTCTGTGCTTTGCTGCTTAGCATCACATTCCATTTAAATGCCTACAAAAAATAGTAGAAGATTCTTGGA
This sequence comes from Heloderma suspectum, assembly GCF_057233095.1. NCBI lineage: Eukaryota > Metazoa > Chordata > Lepidosauria > Squamata > Helodermatidae > Heloderma > Heloderma suspectum. The sequence continues at coordinate 84,625,671 of NC_139463.1, read as the reverse complement.
ATTGTAAAGCACTAATGCGGAAAACTGTTATATTCAAGAACCATGATGATCTCCAGCCAAACTTTACTGGAAGTGAGGGATAAAACACACACACCTAAGAACGAGAGAAAAAAATGCAAATGCAGAAAGTACAGCTGTCTTAGGAAGGCCATATTAGATATTTTATGGCATCACTGCCCTTATCATAATATTCACAACTTCACATCAGTTGTGCGGAGTGATTTCCTTGTTTCTCTGTAGCAGTCTTCCCTGACCTGGTTCCCCCAAGATATTTTGGACTACGACTCTTAGCAATCCTGACCATTGGCCATGCCGGCTAGGGCTGAAAGGAGTTGAAATCCAAAACGTCTGGTGGGCACCAAGTTGAGGAAGGTGGCTCTAGAGACTAGCAGTCTAATCTATGAAGCGATTCTTTAGCAGTGGGAGGAGAAATGAGTATACTTAATCAGGGTTTATGTTCCTAGAGGAGCCTGGATTACTCACTTTATTTTCCACATTTTTATTAGCCACTTTTTCCACTGGCTCAGAATTAGGGATGTACGAAAGTGACTTACCTTTCGCGGATTATGTTGATGGTGGGGGGGAGGCGCTCCGTCCCTCCCCCTGGAATCCTGGCCAGCTGGCTGTGCTCCTCAGGGATTCTGCAGAGCCGCCGGCCGGCTTCGCCAGCAGACGGACATCCAGCCGCTGGCTAGCAGGGATGCAAATGGCAGCGTCCATAGCCACCGCTGTTTGCGTCCCTGTAGTCAGCCGTGATAGGCTACATAAATCACATTTTTTTTTAACCTAGCCGTGATAGGCTATGTAAATCTTTACATAGCCTATCACATCTTTTTTTTTTACATGGGAAATGGCGGCGGCGGCAGCCAGTCGGATGACCAGCCGGAGCCACCACCAGAGCCGTCGCCACCCGGAAGATCAGCCCCAGGTAAGTCTCATTCCGGGGGGATCCACGGGGGGGCAGGGGGCGGCAGGCCGTTCCGCCACAGATTTTGAGGGGCTGAATGCGCTGGCATTCGGCCTCCCCGAGATCCATGGTGGAATTCTCTGACATCCCTACTCAGAATACACGTTTTGCATAGCTTGAATGTTTAACCACAGCAATGTTCTTTTGGAATTGCATCTCTTTCCTGGTACTACACATTTTGTGTATGGTTGCATTTTTTTTAAAGCCCTGATAGCATTAGAGAATGCATCAACCCTTTCTCATACATCTGGAGACTAAGCAGTGACAAGAGGGGTGGGGAGTCTCCAGTTGGGCCTCCAGAAAGAGCTAAAAATGCCAGGTTCTCTGAAAGCTATATACACACACAAAGACCATCCTCTCTGGCCCTTAATAAATTACCCTGCTTCTACAATACACTTCACAGCCCCATCTGAATTTCCCTAAAAGATCAACACACCAGGAGATTGGATAATAACATTGGACTACACCACAGAATTGTTTTACACCACTCTAATTCCCACCCTGCAAAATGGGAATAACAGCAGCGGGCTACTTTACAGGAATGGGGTACCCCACACTTTATCGGCCATTGCCCTGATTCTTGCAATAGGGATATAATAATGGTGAACATTATCTGCATAAATTGTCAGGCTAATTTTTTAAATGATTATAAACTCAGGTGGAAAAATAATAAGAAGACCTGAGTTAGAAAGCTCATGAACTTTGCTGCTACTTTTTTTTTTTGGCAGATTCACTACTTCCTAAACTCAGCTACACCAAACTCCTGTTTTTCTAAATTGTTTGTTCTTGTGGCTGCTGCTGTTGTTGTTTAATGAGGCTGCAATTACCTCCTAAGAGGGAAGACCCCCAAAGGCTTCACACGCCCAGAAGGGTTAATACACCCAGGCAGTGGATGTGTTGACCATTGCTAGGACTTCATTCATTGGCTATAAACACTGAAAGGTGGGAGCAGGCTAGTTTCTCACAAAACGAATAGGCAGAATGGTGGCTGAACATTTTGTCTCATATCCCGGGTTCCACAAGACCTGGAGATTAGCTTTTTTAAAAAAACACACACACAAAAGCTTGGAATCTGGAGATTATGGTTGAATATCCAACTCCCCTTCCTGCCGAGAGCCATGTTTTACTTGTGGCTGAAAGGAGGGCAAATCTGCAAAGGGGAAATGCAGGGACAGGCAACTATCCTATGCCAGCAGCTAGCTAGGGAATACAATGGGTGAAACGTTCTTGGCCTGCTGAGTAGTGTCTATGAGATTGCATCCCCCAGGTCTACCCCCTTTGGGGGAAGGGAGGCGTTCCCCTGTCACCCTTTCCCAGGCTGCTAAACATCAGGTGGGGGAGTTGAGTTGGCCTCACAAGTGACCCTCATCCCCCTGCTTGGGGCACAAAACCCACAGCAGGAAGCCTTAGGCATCACCTGTGATGAAAACTGTGCCTCAGAATGCTCACCATCCCTGTTCTCAGCAGCAGTGCCCCCTCTAGCAGCCAACCTGGAAAAAATGTGACCAAATTAAACAAACCATAAGAACAGAATTCCTGATCCACCTAATGGACACCCCTGCCCAAACATACACTGTGGAGTAGGCAAAAAGACACACAGCCTCAGCCAATCAAACTATGAGCCAAAAAAATCCTACTCGGCCCTGAAAAGGTGTGACCAGGACAACCCACACTGCATCTAGGGAGGGGGGAAGGGCTCTTCAGCACTTTGAAGAGGTGGGAAGGATGGACATGGAGAGCTAAAACACTTCCCAGACCCGTCCCAAGGTGGTGGCACCAAGCTGGAACCACCAGTGGTGATAGCCTACGTCTCCCCCCCCACAATGCCCCCCACCTCAGCCAGGCAAGTCATAGTCAGGGTAGGGCATTTGTGATGTTCTATGGGTAAGCATGTGAGTACTGTACATGCTTGGTTGCCTCCTTCCTGTTCCTGGGCTACTTCTCTGTGGGGCTGAACTGAAATGTGGGAGGGTTCCATTTTTGTAAAATGCTGGCCTTCTGCCATGAAAAGGTCCCCTTTCTGGTTAGCATTGGGGTAGGAGAGCATCAAAATTTGAGAGAAAAAAATGAACAAATTTGTTTGCACAGTACTGATTTAGCAAAGAAATATCTGGGGGATTTGGTTGGTGCATTACAGGAATCATGCTTAAATTAACCGGTTAATCAGTATTAGTCGACCAAAAACTGTTTTCTTCTTCCTTCCACAGGGAGCATGCAATTAATGAAGGGGAAAATGAGTAATCTTACTTCCATGTTCACGTTTCTCCAGCTGGAATTCTCAGATGTCCGAGAACTACAGATCTTAGACTTCTTTGTGTTCCTGGCATTGTACCTGACAGCAATTACAGGGAATCTTCTCATCATCATTACAGTTGTCATTGATCACCACCTATACACCCCCATATACTTCTTCCTAATGAATTTGGCCGTGCTGGACTTTGGAACAATTTCAGTCATGGTACCCAAATCCATGACTATATCCCTCATGAACAACAGGTCAATCTCTTATTCTGGATGTGTTACTCAAGTTTTCTTTTATTTCTTCTTTGCAACATCAAATCTTGCCCTCCTAACTATAACGGCACATGATTGCAACATGATCGAACTATAATGGCACATGATCGCAACATTGCTATCTGCAACCCACTCCAATATGAGATAATTATACACAAAGGAGCCTGCCTTCAGATGGTCGCCACTGGGTGGATTGCTAGTCATCTTTATCCCATACTACACACTGGTTGCACCTTTGCGAACGCATTCTGTTCTAACATTGTCCATCAGTTCTTCTGTGAAGTCCCACAGTTATTAAAGCTCTCCTGCTCTCCTGCTTCAACCTAGTTGAAGTTGGGCTCCTATTACTAGGCTGTAGCATAGGGCTAGGATGCTTTATTTTCATCTTCATCACATACATGCAGATCTTTGCTGTGGTGCTCAGAATCCCCTCTACATGGTCAGAAAAAAGCTCTCCACCTGTCTTCCCCACCTCACGGTTGTGTCTGTGTTTATGTTCAGTGGAGTCTTTGCCTATGCACGTCCTCCCACTGATTCTTCTTCTGATCTGGATATAGCTTTTACTCTCATATATGTCATAGTTCCTCCGATGTTGAATCCATTCATCTATTGCATGAGAAACTATGAGATCAAGGCTGCTTTCTGGGAAAGGTTAAGATTTGGGGCACTACTCTAGAATTTTCTGTAGGAATTGGGTTGAATGCTCTTCTGCATGTAATTGTTTACTCCTGCAGTTATCTACCTTGCATTATAAACACAAGCATTTCTGACTAGGGACAGCCATGCTTGAGCCAAGGATTTCACTACTATAGCATCCCTGTTGGTTTCTGATGGTCAGGATAAGTAGCTGGAGGCCGGGCTGCAATTATTCTCAAGTGCTGCCAGCCCACTGCTACCACCACAACTCCATCAGTCACCCTTCACTAAGTGCAAGCAAGCAGGCTGGGTAGCCCTATCGGGCATCGCCCTCTCCTCCCACTTCTTCCACTTCATCTTCCCTGGTCTATCCTCCTCTTCCTGTCCCCCCCCCCACATTTAAGAAGCACAGGCTGAGCATTCACCCATATTTTCTAGGGATGTCAGGGAATTCCACCACGGATCTTGGTCAGGCCGAATGCCAGTGCATTCAGCCCCCTGAACTCCGTGGCGGAACGGCCTGCCCCCCCGCCCCCCTGCGTATCCCCCCAGGACGACACTCACCTGGGGTGGATCTTCTGGGCTCTGGCGGTGGCGGCTCTGGCGGCGGCGGCTGGTCTTCCGACCGGCTGCCGCCACCGCCATTTCCACTCTGGTAAAAAAAAAAGAAAGAAAGAAAAAGAAAGAAAGAAAGATGTGATAGGCTACGTAAAGATTTACATAGCCTATTATGACTAGTTTTTTTTTTAAAAAAACACAACATGATAGGCTACGTAAATCTTTACGTAGCCTATCATGGCTGGGTGGGTTAAAAAACAAACAAACCTGCGTATGCAAATGGTGGCAGCTACGGCCGCCGCCATTTGCGTTCCTTATTTTTGCCCTCTTAATCTACGTAAATATTTACGTAGACTATGACGGTGAAAATAAAGGGGAATGCAAATAGCATAGCGGGCGCTATTTGCGTCCCTTTTTGATTCACCATTTTAGCCTACGTAAATATTTACGTAGGCTAAAATGGGGAATCAAAAAGGGACGCAAATAGCGCCTGCTACGCTATTTGTGTTCCCCTTGATTTTCGCCATCATAGTCTACGTAAATATTTACATAGATTAAGAGGGCAAAAATAAGGAATGCGATTTTTTTTTTTGTTGTTACCCAGAGCCCTCTGTGGCCTGAAATCTGGCTGCGGACGGCTCTGGCCTGGCCGGGCCTGGCCGGCTGCTCCGCGGAGCTGCCATGGAGCACAGCCGGCCTCGGAGGATTCCGGGGGGGAGGAATGGAGTGCCTCCCCACCGGCGAGGATTCTGGGGGGAGGGATGGAATGCCCCCCCATCAACATAATCCGCGAACAAGTAAGTGACTTTCGTACATCCCTAATATTTTCAAATATTTGAGACATGGTTTGAGAGCCTCGTGCGGCACAGAGTGGTAGGCAGCAGTATTGCAACTGAAACTCTCCCCACGACCTGAGTTCGATCCCAGCAGTAGTTGGGTCCCGGGTAGCCGGCTCAGGTCAACTCAGCCTTCCATCTAGGGTTGGCGGAGAATTTCTCCCCGAAACTTCAGGGGGCCGAGCGCCAATGTGTTCGGCCCCCCGAACAAGTTTCAGGGAGAAATCCTCTGAACCCCCCCTGCCCCCCGCACCCCCCCCGGGACGGGACTTACCTTCGCCAAATGTCCCTCCTGGCGGCGGGTCCGGCCGGCGGTTCAGCGGGTGTTCGAGCGGGGCGGGAGTGGCAGCCGGTCTTTCAACCGGCTGCCGCCGCCGCCATTGCAATAAAAGAAAAAGAAAAAAACACCCCCTGATAGGCTACGTGACGATTCACGTAGCCTATCATGGCTAGATTTGCAAAGTCAGCCGTGATAGGCTACGTGACGATTGACGTAGCCTATCACAGTTGACTTTGCAGATCTAGCCGTGATAGGCTACGTGAATCGTCACGTAGCCTATCAAGGGGCTTTTTTTTTTTTTTTTTTAACTTTCGCGTTCGTGGCCGGGCGAGGCAGGAAGCCTCCTCCCCAGCCTGAATTTTGGCCGGGGCGAGGCGGGAAGCCTCCCCCCCGGCCTGAATTTCGGCCGGGGTGAGGCGGGAAGCCTCCCCCCCGGCCTGAACTTCACGGGGGGAGCAGCGAAGCGCCTCCCCCCCACCGCGAACGTCCTTCGAGGACAGGTAAGGGACTTTCGTCCACCCCTACTTCCATCCTTCCGAGGTTGGTAAAATGAGTACCCAGCTTGCTGGGGGAAAGGTAGTCACGACTGGGGAAGGCAATGGCAAACCACCCCACTATTTGTTGTTGTTCAGTCGTTCAGTTGTGTCCGACTCTTCGTGACCCCATGGACCATAGCACGCCAGGCCTTCCTGTCCTGTGCTCTCTCCCGGAGCGTGCTCAAGTTCATATTCATTGCATCCGTGATGCTATCTAGCCATCTCATCCTCTGCCGTCCCCTTCTCCTTTTGCCTTCAGTCTTTCCCAGCATCAGGGTCTTTTCCAGGGAGTTTTCTCTTCGCATTAGGTGGCCAAAATATTGGAGCTTCAGCTTCATTATCTGTCCTTCCAATGAGCACTCAGGGTTGATTTCCTTTAGGATGGACTGATTTGACCTCCTTGCAGTCCAGGGGACTCGTAAGAGTCTTCTCCAGCACCACAGTTCGAAAGCATCAATTCTTTGGTGCTCAGCCTTCCTTATAGTCCAGCTCTCACAGCCATACATTACTACTGGGAAAACCATAGCTTTGATTAGACGGACCTTTGTCGGCAAGGTGATGTCTCTGCTTCTTACTATGCTGTCTAGGTTGGCCATAGCTTTCCTCCCAAGGATCAAGCGTCTTTTAATTTCATGGCTACAGTCACTGTCTGCGGTGATCTTGGAGCCCAAGAAAGTAAAATCTGTCACTGCTTCCATTTCTTCCCCTTCTATATGCCAGGAAGTGATGGGGCCAGATGCCATGACCTTCGTTTTTTTAATGTTGAGTTTCAAACCAGCTTTTGCACTCTCCTCTTTCACCCTCAACAAGAGGCTCTTGAGATCCTCTTCGCTTTCTGCCATTAGGGTGGTATCGTCTGCATATCGGAGGTTGTTGATAATTCTCCCAGCAATCTTAATTCCGACCTCTGATTCATCCAACCCGGCATTTCTCATGATGTACTCTGCATATAAGTTAAATAAGCAGGGTGACAATATGCAGCCTTATCGTACTCCTTTCCCAATTTTGAACCAATCGGTTGTTCCATGTCTGGTTCTTACTGTTGCTTCTTGACCCTCGTACAGGTTTCTCAGGAGACAGGTAAGGTGGTCTGGTACTCCCATCACTTTAAGAATTTGCCACAGTTTGTTGTGATCCACACAATTAAAGGCTTTAGCGTAGTCAATGAAGCAGAAATAGACCTTTTTCTGGAATTCTCTTGCTTTCTCCATGATGCAGCGAATGTTGGCGATTTGATCTCTAGTTCCTCTGCCTCTTCGAAACCCAGCTTGTACTTCCGGTAGTTCTCGGTTCGCATACTGCTGAAGCCTAGCTTGTAGGATTTTGAGCATCACCTTGCTGGCATGTGAAATGAGCGCAATTGTGCGGTAGTTTGAACACTCTTTGGCATTGCCCTTCTTTGGAATTGGAATGTAAACTGACCTTTTCCAGTCTTGTGGCCACTGTTGAGTGTTCCAGATTTGTTGGCATATTGAATGCAGCACTTTAACAGCATCATCTTTTAGGATTTTAAATAGCTCGGCTGGAATACTGTCATCTCCGCTAGCTTTGTTGTTACTAATGCTTCCTAAGGCCCACTTGACTTCACTCTCGAGGATGTCTGGCTCAAGTTCAGTGACCGCACTATCATGGCTATCAGGGACATTCAGATCTTTCCTGTATAGTTCTTCTGTGTATTCTTGCCACCTCTTCTTAATCTCATCTGCTTCTGTTAGGTCCCTGCCTTCTTTGTCCTTTATCAAGCCCGTCTTTGCACAAAACGTTCCCTTGAGATCTCCAATTTTCTTGAAGAGATCTCTAGTCTTTCCCATTCTGTTGTTTTCCTCGATTTCTTTGCATTGTTCATTTAAGAAGGCCTTCTTGTCTCTCCTTGCTGTTCTCTGGAACTCTGCATTCAGTTGGGTATATCTTCCCCTTTCTCCCTTGCTTTTCGCTTCCCTTCTTTCGTGAGCTACTTGTAAAGCCTCATCAGGCAGCCACTTTGCTTTCTTGCATTTCTTTTTCTTTGGGATGGATTTCGTTGCTGCCTCCTGAACAATGTTATGGACCTCTGTCCATAGTTCCTCAGGCACTCTGTCTATCAGGTCTAATCCCTTAAATCTATTCCTCACCTCCACTGTATATTCATGAGGGATATGATTTAGGTCATACCTGAATGGTTTAGTGGTTTTCCCTACGTTCTTCAATTTCAGCCGAAATTTTGCAAGAAGCAGCTCATGATCTGAGCCACAGTCAGCTCCAGGTCTTGTTTTTACTGACTGTATGGAGCTTCTCCATCTTTGGCTGCAAAGGACATAATCAATCTGATTTCGATATTGACCATCTGGTGATGTCCATGCGTAGAGTTGCCTCTTGTGCTGTTGGAAAAGAGTGTTTGCTATGATCAGCGTGTTCTCTTGGCAAAACTCTATTAGCCTTTGTCCTGCTTCATTTTGTACACCAAGGCCATGCCTGCCTGTTATCCCAGTGATTTCTTGACTGCCTACTTTAGCATTCCAATCCCCTATGATGAAGAGGACATCTTTTTTTTGGTGTTAGTTGTAGAAGGTGTTGTAGGTCTTCATAGAACCGATCAACCTCAGCTTCTTCGGCATCAGTGGTTGGAGCATAGACTTGAATTACTGTGATGTTGAATGGTTTGCCTTGAATTCGTACTGAGATCATTCTATCATTTTTAAGATTGTACCCCAGTACTGCTTTTCCCACCCTTTTGTTGACTATGAGTGCTACTCCATTTCTTCTCAGGGATTCTTGCCCACAGTAGTAGATATGATGGTCACCTGAATTAAATTCGCCCATGCCTGTCTATTTTAGTTCACTGATTCCCAAGATGTCGATGTTCAATCTTGCCATCTCATGTTTGACCACCTCCAGCTTACCTTGATTCATTGATCTTACATTCCAGGTTCCTAAACAATGTTGTTCTTTACAGCATCGGATTTTCTTTTCACCACCAAACACATCCACAGCTGAGTGTCCTTTCGGCTTTGGCCCAGCCGCTTCACTCTTTCTGGCGCTACTTGGAAATAGCCTCTGCTCTTCCCCAGTAGTATATCGGACACCTTCCGACCTGAGGGGCTCATCTTCTGGCATCATATCTTTTAGCCTTGTGATACGTTCCATGGAGTTTTCTTGGCAAGAATACTGGAGTGGGTTGCCATTTCCTTCTCCAGTGGACCACATTTTGTCAGAACTCTCTGCCATGACCTGTCCGTCTTGGGTGGCCCTGCACGGCATAGCTTATGGCTTCACTGAGTTACACAAGCCCCTTCACCACAACAAGGCAGTGATCCATGAAGGGGACAGATAGCTACCTTACTTTCATTATGGTCTCAACATCACTCTGGTATATTGCGAGCCTTCCCCATTCCAGTGACTCAGTGACTCGTTGGGATGCTTGAGCAGCAAGGAGGGCCCAATCCATGCCAGAGGGACATAGCATGCTTCAAGCCACTTAAGCTCCGTTATATGATTGATGTCATCATCATTGTTCGTATCATGGTCTAGATGTCTCTGAGTCTCCTCCATCTGCTACATTATCCAGGGTCGGTAGCAGCACTCAACAGGCAGCTGCTGAGGGTCCACTAGTACATGGGCCCTCCCACCTGCCCCCTCTCTTTGGCTTGAATTTACTGAGCAGGCAGATAGGAAACATCACATTGGCATCCCCACAATTAGGGATGAGCAGATTCTAGGGATGGCAGAGAAATCCGCCATGGACTGCAGTGAGGCTTGATTCTTTAGAATCTAAAGGATTCTAAAGAATCCACCCCCCTGGAGTCCATGGCGGAACGGACTACCCCCCCCACGAAATCCCCCTGGGATGGACCTTACCTGGTGGTGTGGGCTGCTCCGGGTCAGGTCGTTGTCTTCCTTCGGCAGCCGGGCTGTGGAATGAAATGGCGGCCATCGTAGTGGCCACCATTTGTGCCCCTGCTGGTGACTGGCCATGTAAATATTTATGTAGCCTATTACAGCAAAGAGCAGGGACAGAAATGGTGGCTGCTACACCATTTGCGTCCCTGTTCATTGCAGTAGTAGGCTACGTAAATCTTTATGTAGCCTATTACTATAAAGAACAGGGATGCAAATGGCATCCGATACACAGACGCCATTTGTGTCCCAGCAGCTGGAGCCAGCTGGCAACTCTGCAGACTCACCGCGGAGCGGAGCCGGCCAGGGCTAGGGATGTCAGAGAATTCTGCCATGGATTCCACTGAGGCTGGATTCTGTAGAATCTGGCCACCCAGAATCCATGGCGGAACGGCCTCCTGCCCCCCCGCCTGCGTAATCCCCTGGGATGGAACTTACCTGGGGCGGCTGCAGCGGCAGCGATTCCGGCAGCAGCGGCAGCTGCGGCGGCGGCTGTGGCGGCTGGTCTCCTGGCTGGCCGTGGCCAGGCTGCTGCGGCCACCATTGCCATCCTTACAGCTGTCATAGGCTACATAAGAATTTACGTAGCCTATCACGGCTAACCCCCCCCCAAAAAAACCCAGCGTACGCAAATGGCGGCAGCTATGGCGGCCGCCATTTGTGTTCCCTATTTTTTGCCATTCTAGCCTACGTAAATAGGCAATTACGGTGAAAAAAAAAGGGAACCGCAGATAGCGTAGTGGGCGCTATTTGCATTTCTTTTTCAAATAGCGCAAAAAGAAGAACGCAAATAACGCCCACTACGCTATTTGCGGTTCCCTTTTTTTCCGCCGTAATTGCCTATGTAAATATTTACATAGGCTAGAACGGCGAAAAATAGGGAACGCCAGTTTTTTTGGGGGGGCATGCTGTGATAGGCTACGTAAATACTTACGTAGCCTATCACAGCAGCCTGGAAGGACACAAATGGTGGCCGCTACGGCAGCTACCATTTGTGTCCGCAGCAGCCCGTCCGCGGCCAGAAGTCTGGCTGCAGACGGCCCTGGCTGTCTGCTCCGCAGAGCTGCCTCGGAGCAGAGCCGTCCGGGCAGGATTCCGGGGGGGAGGACTGGATTGCCTCCCCCTCATCGAGGATTCCTGAGGGAAGGATGGAGTACCTCCCCCCCCAGTGGATGCCCCGACCGGAACCAGGTAAGTCCCCCCACGGACTCCCGCAGACCAAAGGTGAGGGGGTTTCATACACCCCTAGTGGATTCCCTACCTGCCAGTCCATGGGGAATCTGCCCACGGGGAAGAGGCGATCTGTTCCTCCCCATGGAATCCTCTTCGCTGGCTGCACTCGGCAGTGATTCCGCAGAGCCGCCGGCCGGCTCCGAAGCACCAGTGATATGGTTGCCATGCCGTATCGCTGGCTGAGGGTATTGACTGCAGATGCAAATGGCATCCAGGATGCCATTTGCAGCCATAAAGGTCTTAGTTTAAGGTAAATGCAGCCATAAATGGCTGTGTTTAGGTTAAACTAAGACCTTTATGGCCGCAAATGGTGTCCTGGACGCCATTTGCATCCCTGGTTGTTTTTTCATGCAATAGGCTACGCAAATATTTGCATAGCCTATCGCATGAAAAAACAGGGCCACAAATGGGGTTCTGGATGCCATTTGCGGCCGTAAAGGTCTTAGTTTAAGCGAAATGCAGCCATCTATGGCTGCATTTTCCTTAAATTAAGACCTTTACGGCCGCAAATAGCATCTGGACACCATGTGCATTTGTAGTCAATCCCCTTCTGCCAGTGATACAGCATGGCGGCCGTATCGCTGGCAATCCAGAGCCGGAGGATCCGGCCAAAGAGGATTCTGCAGGGAGGCGGAGGTAAGATTTCCGTTCTGTCACAGACTCTGGGGGTTCTAAAGAATCCGGCCTCATTGGAGTCCATGGCGGAGTTCTCCGCCATCCCTACCCACACTGCCTGTAGAGGCACTATGAGGATGTCCAAATGGCTGGCAGCTCACAATCATTAAGACATCACAGTAGGGCCTCACTTTATGTATGTATGTATTAGGGATGTATGAAAGTCACTTACCTTTTCGCAGCTTGGCTTCGTGGTGGGGGGGAGGCGCTTTGCTTCTCCCCCCGAAGTTCAGGTGAGGGGGTGGAGGCGTCCCGCCTCGCCGAAATTCAGGCTGGGGGGGGAGGCGCCGTGCCTCGCCTGGCCGAAATTCAGGTCGGGGAGAAGCGCCCCGTCTCCCCGGCCGCGAAACAAAACAAAACAAAAAAAGACCCCGTGATAGGCTACGTGATGATTTACGTAGCCTATCACGGCTAGATTTCCAAAGTCAGCCATGATAGGCTATGTAAATCGTCATGTAGCCTATCACGGATGACTTTGGAAAAAAAAAAAAGCACATACGCAAATGGCGGCGCCCATGGGGCGCCGCCATTTGCGTTCCTTATCTTGGCACGTCTAGTCTATATAAAGATTTACGTAGACTATGGCGAAAATAAGGGCAATGCAAATAGCGTGCCCTTATTTTCGCCGTAGTCTACGTAATCTTTACGTAGACTAGACGTGCCAAAATAAGGAACGCAAATGGCATGCCCTTATTTTCACCGTAAAATAGCGTGCCCTTATTTTCACCGTAGTCTACGTAAATCTTTATGTAGACGAGACGTGCCAAAATAAGGAACACAAATGGCGGTGCCCCATGGGCGCCGCCATTTGCGTACGCACTTTTTTTTTTCCAAAGTCACCCGTGATAGGCTACGTGATGATTTACGTAGCCTATCACGGCTGACTTTGGAAATCTAGCCGTGATAGGCTACGTAAATTGTTACGTAGCCTATCATGGGTGTTGTTTTTTTTTTTTACTTTAGTTTTTTTTTTTTTGCAATGGCAGCGGCAGCCGGTCGGGAGACCGGCCGCCACCGCCGCCCACGCCGAACCGCCGCCGAACCTCCACCAGGACCCGCCACCGAGAGGGACATTCGCCGAAGGTAAGTCCCGTCCCGGGGGGGCGGGGGGCTGGTGGAGAATTTCCCAACCAACTTCGGGGGGCCGAATGTGTCGGCGCTCGGCCTCCCGAAGATTCGGGGAGAAATTCTCCACCATCCCTAGTATGTATGTATGTATTTATTTATTTACAATATTTATATACTGCTCCACATCCAAAGATTTCGGAGCAGTGAACAACAAAGATAAAAGAATAAAACAATTATATAATTATAACAATAAAACATTAAAACAATTAAATCATTTTAAAAGAACCAGATTCTGAACTTAATAAACTGCAGCTGGTCACTCAAGGAAGGCCTCTCTAGATAACAACATCTTCAGGAGGCGCTGAAAGCAACGCAACATTGGCACCTGCCTGACTTCCAAAGGCAGGGAGGTCCACAGGAAGAGGGCCACCACACTGAAGGCCCTTTCCCTTGTGGACTCCAGCCAGGCCATGGGTCTATGTGGAACCACCAGGGACATGCCCTCTGATTACCTCAGTGACCAGGCAGGTTGGTAAAGAAGAAGACGCTCTATCAGGCATCCTGGTCCCAAGCTGTTTAGGACTTTGTACACTAGTACTAATACCTTAAGCCAGGCCTGGTAGCGAACAGGCAGTCAGTGCAGTTCCCTCAGCAAAGGAGTTACATGCTGAAAAGGGGCAACTCCTGACAACAGCCGGGTTTCTGCGTTCTTCACTAACTCCACCTTCCAGAGCAGCCTTAAGGGCAGCCCCACATAGAGTGCATTGCAGTAATGCATTGCACTAGATGACACCTTGCTGATGGCTGCTTTTAACTGGAAAGCAGTTTCTATGCCATCTCTGTATTTATTAGATTGGACCCTCCCTATCTAGCAAAGGCATTGGGGGAGATTAAGATGTGTACAGAGAAGTGATACAGGGTTGTACGTCTCTTGATACTTATGTGCCCTCGGTGCTAAGATCAAGGATACGCTGGAGCATAGAGCTCTAATTTCTTTTCTATTCTTTGGATGTCCAGATAGGGATGTCAGAGAATTCCGCCACGGATCTCTGGGAGGCCAAATGCCAGCGCATTTGGCCCCCTGAAATTGGTGGCAGAACGGTGTGCCCCCCCGGGACGAGACTTACCTGGGGTGGATCTTCCTGGTGGCGGTGGCTCTGGCGGCGGCTCCGGCGGCGGTTCGGCGGCGGCAGCAGTGGCGGCCGGTCTTCCGACCGGCTGCTGCCACTGCCATTTCCAGTTAAAACAAAAACAAAAATGTGATAGGCTACGTAAAGATTTACGTAGCCTATCATGGCTAAGTTTTTTAAAAAAACCATGATAGGCTACGTAAATGTTTACATAGCCTATCATGGCTGACTTTAAAAAAAAACAAAAAACGCGTGTACGCAAATGGCGGTGGCCATGGCCGCCGCCATTTCTATTCCTTATTTTGGCACGTCTTAGTCTATGTCAAGATTTACGTAGACTAAGACTGCGAAAATAAGGGGAACGCAAATAGCTACACTACGTCCGCTACGCTATTTGCGTTCCCCTTATTTTCGCCGTCTTAGTCTACGTAAATCTTGATGTAGACTGAGACGTGCCAAAATAAGGAATGCAAATGGTGGCGGCCATGGCCGCCTCCATTTACGTACGCGCGTTTTTTGTTTTTTGTTTAAGTCAGCCGTGATAGGCTACGTAAACATTTACGTAGCCTATCACCGCTGACTGCAGGGACGCAAACAGTGGTGGCTATGGCCGCCGCCATTTGAGTCCCTGCTAGCCAGAGGCCGGATGTCCGGCTGCTGGCGGAGCTGGCCAGCGGCTCTGCAGAATCCCTGTGGAGTACAGCTGGCCAGCCAGGATTCCAGGGGGGGGGGACGGAGCACCTCCCCCCCATCGAGGATTCCGGGGGGAGGGATGGAGCACCTCCCCCCCACCATCAACATAATCCGTGAAAGGTAAGTGCCTTTCGTACATCCCTATGTCCAGATGGCACCCAAAAATTAAGTTTGGTTTCCTGTATAAGTCCAGTCTTGTTTGTTGGGGGAAGGGGGTTATACTATCCCTATTTCTCCATCTCCATTTGGAAGGCTAGCATTTTCTTGGAATGTTCTCAGACCAGTCAAAGAGTTCCTTTGCTGTCTCAAAGACATTACCATTCTTGATCAAACCTCTTATCTATCATACTCCATTCCATTCCCATCCTCTCACATAAAGGTATTGTGTTTTGGTCCCCCACCTCAATATCATGGGACCTTGACACAAAATCGTTTGTCAATAGTACTTTGATCTAACAACAACAAATTCCCTTCACAAGAATGCTAGACCTGGATTTCACTCACAAATGTGCTCATTTTTCATGTATCCAGAACTATATTCAACTAATTATTTAGGTTTGTTACAACCATAGTGGAAGAAATATCATGGGGGAAAGTGAGTTTTAACTATGTTTTTGCTCAGGTCTGCTGGACTCTTGGGAGTAAGATCCCAAGGAATTAAAACAGGCTTAGATGTAGGCATGTCAGAGAATTCCGCAACGGATCTCGGTGAGGCTGAATGCCAGTGCATTCGGCCCCCGAAAACCATCGCGGAATGAAGCCCCCACCCCCAACCCACGAAAGGCGAGTGGGATGAAGTGCCCGCCGCCCCCACCCCATGAAAGGCGCATGAAATGGAGCACTTACCTGCTCCCGTCTGCACTGCTGTGTGAATGGTGGCCGTCCTGCGGCTGCCATTCGTGTCTTCCTCTTCAGCCATGATAGGCTATGTAAATACTTATGTAGCCTATCACGGCTAACGCAGGGATGCCATTTGTGTCCCTGCAGAGGCCGTGATAGGCTATGTAAGTATTTACGTAGCCTATCACGGCAGGGGGGGGGAAACCCCAGCGTATGCAAATGGCGGCGTCTACTGCCATTTGCGTACGCTGGGGTTTTCCCCCTTCCGTGATAGGCTACGTAAATACTTACGTAGCCTATCACAGCAAAAGAAAGGGATGCAAATGACGGCAGCTATGACAGCCGCCATTTGTGTCCCTGCAGGGCTGCCCAGCAGCCGGATGTCTGGCTGCGGGTGGCTGGAGCTGGCCAGCGGCTCCGCAGCTTGTCCTGTTACTGAGATTCCCATGAATCAAAATACCACATTTAGAGAGGTAATTTATTTGATATTAATACCTTAATGTCAAAGCTTCAAAGGTTTGATTGATCTCAGCAAGGCAGCAAGAACACTGTGTTCCTCTAATGATTGTTTATTTAAGGAAGTAAGTAATGCAGGGGGCAGGGAGAGAAGGAGATTGTTCCTGCCCCCCTTGTGTTTCCCAACACAAACCACTTAGTGCCTATTCAGAAGTAACTCCCATTGTGGGCAATGTGGCTTGTCCCCTAAATGTGCGCAGATTACAATTTACTGAGATCCCCCACCCCATTTCAAAGCACTAATTCCCTAAAGACAGGGGAGGAAACCTCTCAGGATTTTATCAAAATGGGGGGAGAGCCTTGAGGGGGGGAGAGCCTGTCTTATTGGTTGAGCATCCCCTGCCGGTCAGATGATGTTTACTCCTCCACCACCATCACCACCACACACTCACATACCCTACCTGGAAGTATGTTCTGTGAAGCGACTTTTACTGGTGTGATGCACTTGCTCATGGAGCCCTATGAGGACCAAAGCTGGCTCCTTGAAAAATCCAGTTAAGCAACGATTGGCTTCTCCCTCTGTCTCTTTCTGTTGTCTTGGAGAAACCCCCCAAGACTGCTTTGTGGAAACTGCTGGATTTGGGGCTTTCCTCCAAAACTCTTTTCAGAGTTGTTCAATAAAAGTGGAATTGTATGTTCTGCTGAATATGAATGGTTTTCCTTGCAATTTTTTATCTTGTACTACAGAGCTTTCAGTATTCGATAAACATTAATGCTATCACATAGATTGCTCTCCATCCCCCTAGCTTATATGATATCCACTGTTTTTTCCCCCTTGTTTGTTCATCTCCTCCCTTCCTAAGTATCTGAGGGACCCTGTCTTCTCATATGTCCCTGTCCACGACTTAAGATCATCAACTGAGGACCTGGTCTGAGTACCCCCACATACTAAAATGGGGTCAGTGGGTGTCTGTTCGCAACCAAGCATTGTCTGTGGTGGCCCTCAAATTATGGAAAGCCCTCTCTGGAGAGGTTCACCTGTGGAATGACCTGCCGGCTGAAATGTGCCTGCTGACCTCTTTGAAGGTTTTTAAGCAGGAATTAAAGACTCTATTATTCTGGCAGGCCTTCCCTTTTTAGAACTCTCACACATAGCTCTTTGTTGACTCTTATGTACTGTTTTTATGCTGTGTTGTTTTTATGGTTGGATTTTTTGTTTAAATTTTTTTAACTTTGTATGCCAAAAAAAACACCAGGAAGGAAAAAGATCCCAAAGCACCACTGTGTTTGGTCTATAATAATTGTTTATTCACTGCACAAATCTCTAAAATGCTCTGCTCTATATATTTTGAGATAAAGTATCTTCTTCAGGAGCAATTAATTTCTTGGTTAAGCTTGCTTCTATTTCCATAGGAACATGTCCTACTGTACACCACTTAGAGTATTTGTATATTGTTTTTGTTGAGTCATTAAGTCGTGTCCGACTCTTCGTGACCCTGACCCCATGGACCATAGCACACCAGGCCTTCCTGTCCTCCGCTCTCTCCTGGAGTGTGCTCAAGTTCATATTTGTATACAGGGGGGTTATAAATTGAATAAATAAAATAGAATAAATAATAAATATTGTGAAAAGTATTTTGTTTGAGCTGATCCAGAAGCTATTGACCGAGACAGAAGCTATGGGCTGATCTATGAATGCTTGCTGAAATGCATAGGTTAAGGTTTTGGGGGCAATTCATTGAGTTCAGCAAAAAGGAAATACCCCTGAGGATTGGAGGGGAAGGCAAATTTCTGAGGATTGTGGTGGTGGCTTCACTTTACACTATGTGTTCTTTCTTCATTTTCATTTTTTAAGCCTCAGTTTGCAGCTTCCTTGCCATGTTTCCTGGGTCAAATGCTCATGGGAACATGAGCCTGATGCTAATGGGGGGGGGGTTGCTCCATTTTAGCCTGTAAGGTAGGTTAGGCTAAGAGTGTAAGGGTGTCCCAAGGCCACTCAGTGAGTTTTATGGTGAGTAGAGCTTCTGTCCACCTCCTCCACCCCCCACCAAACACACAAGAAGTATCACTGGAACAACAATCTGTGATGACATATAACATGGCTCTGAAGTAGGGATGTACGAAACTCTTACCTGGCTCCATGCCAGGCAATCCGCAGTGGGGGGGAGGCATTCCATCCCTCCCCCTGGAATCCTCCCCAGCTGGCTCTGCTCCACAGCAACTCCGTGGAGCTGCTGGCCAAGGCTGCCCGCAGCTGGACGTCCGGCCGCTGGGCTGCACAGGGACGCAAATGGTGGCCGCCATAGCCGCCACCATTTGCGTCCATGTCTTTAGCCATGATAGGCTATGTAAATATATATGTAGCCTATCACGGCTAAAGACATGGAACCAAATGGCGGCTATGGGGGCCACCATTTGCGTTCCTTCTTATTGCCGTGATAGGCTACGTATATATTTACGTAGCCTATCATGGCAAAAGACACAGATGCAAATGGCGGTGGCTACGCCATTTGCATCCCTGCCCTGAGCTGTGATAGGCTATGTAGATACTTACGTAGCCTATCATGGGTTGCCAGGGATGCAAATGGCGGCTGGTGTAGCGGCTGCCATTTGTGGCCACAGCCTGGCAGCAGCTGGAGCCACCAGAGCTGTTGCTGCCACCGGAGCCGCCGCTGCCACCGGAGCTGCAGCCAGGTAGGCTTTGTTTCATGGGGCTTTTGTGGGGTGGTGGGGCGGGTTGCTCCGTTCCGCCATGGATTCCAGGGGCCTGAATTCACTGGAATTCAGCCTTCCTGGGATCCATGGTGGAATTCTGTAACATCCCTACTCTGAAGGGACATCTGCAATACTTAAATGTTGGTTTCTGGTTCTCATCTGCCCAGAAGAGTAGTGCTGTGATTTCCATAAAACTAATAGTAGCAACAGTGGAAAAAGGTAAGCTGGGGGCAGGGGGAGGGAGAAGGGGAGGAAGCTTCAGGGTAAATTTCCCATGCCTACTCAAGACCAAAGGTTGGATCCAGGATCTGCCTTGCATGGAAGGAAGCAGGGGAGGCTGGTGGCTCTGATTTCGGGTGGGCTGTAAATCCATTCTGGGTTTCTTTCTGTCAGAAACAGCCAGAAATCTAAAAGAGCTATCCAAAGTGCTGAAGCTTATCCACCAAATTGGTTCAGCACCTTGGATAGCTCACAGAGTTCTGGCTGGTTCTGATTGAAACTCAGAATGGATTCACAGCCCCACTGAAATCAGAGCCACAAGCCTCCACTGGATGGAAGGGCTCAGCTCATGGATGGTGGGGGAGGAAGGGGTGGCAAAGTCCATTTCCAGCAGCCTAGGTGCACATAACTATATCTGGATGTAGATTCTGAGCAAAGAAACTTCCAATGCACTTAGTTTCACTTGTTTCAGAAAGCAAGCGAAAAGTGTACTTTCTATCTCTTCAGATACACAGATTTGAGTCACCAGTAGGGATGTTGGAGAAATCCATTCAGGGGTGGATCTTGGCAAGTTTTCTCCAGCTTGCCCCCAACTCCCAGTACTCTGGCTTGCTCATCCATGAGCTGGCCCAATTTGGCACATGCCGAGTTGGGCCAGCTCACAGATTTTCAGGGTTTTAAAAATTTACACAAACCACGACGTGCGCAGAATTGTGGCTGTAAATAGCACAATTTGCACAATAACCAGTCTAATTTGCACAAGTTAGACCATTTGCACCCACAATTTTGCACAAATTGCTCTTTCTACAGCTGCAATTTTGCATAAATTGCAATTTGCACAAATACCAAATACACCCCATAAAGTTCATGTGTTTCAGGAACTGTCTCGCAGTTTGGATCACAAATGCAAGCCAAGTTGGGGGCACTGTGGGGATTCGTCCAGCCAAAAAAGGGCCAGATATCCCCTGAACAGACAACAGCAGTCACCAGACCCATTTCCCTCCAGGTGCCATTGAATACATGGTTTCTTCATGTTTACACCTCAGATTACTGCACTTCATTTACCTCTCCTGATGTGTCCTGGTCTTCCCCCTTTTTAATTATTTCCTTGTGCTTTAACGTTTTAGCCGCTGTCGTGAATTCTTTCATTGGGTGAAGGTGGGATATAAATGCAATAGATAGATAGAACAAAAATATTTTGATAAGCAAAGTTTTAAGGCCTTTATACTAGGTCTGCTCCGTTGGGATACTATATGTCAGGGGGAGGCAGACTTCATGCTTGCATGATCTGCTTTGAGTGCATTTTATATGTACCTCAAGTTTCACCAGCTGGAACCTATTTCAAAAGACGTACACTGAGAGTTAAATAATTTTGAGTACATAAAATGGTTTACATGGATCCGATTTGGCTCAGGCTTTGGATGAGTCTGATGCACATCCCAGTTCTCATCTTCTTCCCCTTACAGCATCACCTCCTTCCCTTACAGGTAGAATGCAAGTACAGAAGACAACATGAGCAATCATACTTTCATGTCCACTTTTCTGCTGCTGGAATTCTCAGAAGTCCGGGAACTACGGATCTTACACTTCGTTGTGTTCCTAGCACTGTACTTGACAACAATAACAGGGAATCTTCTCATCATCATTGCAATTGCCTTTGATCACCATTTAGACACCCCTATGTACTTCTTCCTAATGAATTTGGCTGTGCTGGACTTTGGCACAGTTTCAGTCATTGTACCAAAATGCATGGCTATCTCCCTTATTCTCCCTTATATCTTATTCTGGATGTGTTGCTCAGGTTTTCTTTTATCTGTTCTTTGCATAATCAGATTGTAACTTGCTAACCATAATGGTACATGATCTCAGTGTTGCTATCTGCAACCCTCTCAACTATGACATAATTATGCACAAAGGAGCCTGTCTTAAGTTGGTAGCCCTTGGGTGGACTCCTGGTCTTCTTTATTCCATATTACACACTGGTGGCACCTTTGCAATCCCCTTCTGTTCTCATATCATCCATCAGTTCTTCTGTGAAATCCCACAGTAATTAAAGCTTTCCTGCTCTGACATTTACCTAGTTGAAGTTGGGCTCCTCATGCTAGCATGTAATATAGGAGTAGGAGGCTTTATCTTCATCCTCATCACATACTTACGGAGTTTTGCTACGGTGCTTAGAATCCCTTCTGTGCATGGTCAGAAAAAAGCCCTCTCCACTTGTCTTCCCCACCTCACTGTTGTCTCTTTGTTTGTATACAGTGGAGTGTTTGCCTACGCAAGGTCTCCCACTGAAACTTCTTCTGATCTGGATATCACTTTTGCTGTGATATATCATATATACTATAATTCCTCCCATGTTGAATCCATTTATTTATAGCGTGAGAAACAAAGAGATCAAGACTGCTTTATGGAAACTATTGGATTTTGGGCATTCCTCTGAAACTTTCTTTAGAGTTGTTCAATAAAAGTGGAATTGTATATTCTTCTGCATGTGAATGGTTATCCCTAGCAATGGTTAATCTTGTTCTGTAAACTTTTCAGTATTCAATAAACACTGATTCTACAACTCAGATTGCTCTCCATCCCCCCTAGTTTATATTCTGTGCCATTCTTCCTTGTTTGTCCATCTCCTCCCCTTCTTAGATACACAGTATCTGAAGGACCACCTGTTCCCATATGTTCCTGGCTATACCCCGAGATCATCAATGGAGGCCTTGGTCTGAGTGACCCCATACTAAGATTCAGTGAGTGGGTGGCTACTAATGAGCAGGCATGTTCTGGAATGGCCTTCAGATTGTGGAATGTCCTCTCTAGAGAGGCCCACCTGGCACCAGCTTTGTTGAATTTCAGTGTCAAGCAAATACCTTTTTATTCTCCCAGGCCTAAATGAAAACAAACAAACAAAAACACCTTAACTGCTGCTTGTCTGATTGTAATGCTAAGTTTAAAGATGCATTTCAAAATCATCTGTTTCCATGTTTTAGCTGCTTTGATATGTATTCCTCCTTCTAAAATTATTTTTAATTATTGTTATGGCTGCTTTTAAATTCTTCTAATGTGTTTCATCATTGCTTTTATGTATATTATATTATGAGAGCTAAAGGGTGAGTCATAAAATCAAAAACAACTAAATAATGAATAATCACCCTCACTGCTACCAGCATGCTGCTGCTGCCACCAATTGTACATCTAGTGCTGGATCCCTGGACTGAAGTCCAGGGCCCTACATCCCCCCACCCCACCCCACCCCACCCCATGATGACCAGCAGATGATGAAGGTTGTGGAAAATAGGCTAAACTTCAGCAGCTAGTATGGCATGGGCATGCCAAAGCCATGCAGGCCTTATACTAGTTGCCACAGCATCTTTTCTTTCTTCATCTCCCCCCCCTTCCCAATCTCATGTTGCATAAAAGGTGCCATAAAAAGGCCATGTACACAGCATTACAGGAGAGAGCAGGCCTGGCCTGTGAAGGGGAAAGGAAGGGCAGGAAGGCAGATCAGGCTTGGGTTGGAGCCGCTTCCATTCCAGGGCATAGGAGGAAATGTGGGTGAGATGGGGGATGGTGGCTGTAGGTAGGCCATGAGGGAGCCGGCCAGCTGATTGACTGAGAGATGGGTCAGTCGCTCAATGCCATCAGTGATGGGCACTGAGCTGCACTCTCCTCCCTCTCCCATTGGTGCATAGTGATGGAGGCAGCTGGCCCTAGGCACTGTCCTTTCAGGCCTAGGATAGTGGTGGTGGCTATGGCCAGGGGAGACAGGCAGGAGAAGCTGCTGGCACTGGTCCTGCTCAGCTTCTTCATCTAAACCTGTGGCTGGGGTCCAAGGAGGTTAAGGAAGAAAAACAACAACTCTATTTCTTTTAACAAAAATGGTGGCAGATAGGTGGGGACAGATAGCTGCTGGGTGCTCACCAGGAGCATGGCTGCTCGATGAGCAGGTCTCAGTGAGCGCAGAGGCTCAGAGCCACTCAGTGAGTGAGTCCAGAGGGAGCCAGCAGCAACACCAGGCTGGCAAACACCTGGAGAAACTGGATGATGGTGAGTCCATCCATCCCTACTCACAAGAGAATATTTTTGATATCAGGACAACAGACGCAAACACAATTGTAGTCCTGTAGTCATGAGGATGCCATGATGAATTAACTGTGTTTAAAACATGAATGTCTGCACATTCTCAAAATCTCCCTCTTTTCCTTTTCCTTTTTTAAATGTCAAACATGTTTCATTATCTAACTGCCCCTTCCCCCAAGGCCATTAAGTCCATGGCATAAAATTATGTAGCTGCACTCGTGGCTGCCACAGCCCCATCATCCATCACTCAGAGAATGCAACCCAGGAGGTTAGGTAGCATTATTTGCTCCAGAATCCCCCTCCCAGTTCTGCCACTGTTTTAGTTCCTGCCAGGGTTCCGGCCCTCCAGAATGCATGTGTGTACAATGCAAGCATGTGCAAAACTAAATAAATAAATGGGACAAACTTCAGCAGAGGGAAATGGCCTCCCCCATTTTAAAAGAAACCTTCATCTGTCACCTGGCTGAAAGCAACAATGAAACAAGTTGTTAAAAACAACCCACTAGACAAGCGTACTGTCATTAGTGGTCTCAAAACACTGGCACATTTTGAGCCCTGACGGTTCTAGTCCTGGGCGACTCATTGGGGTGCTTGGGCAGCAGGGAGGACCAAATACATGGCAGAAGGGCAAAACACACCTGAAGACCTCTCAGCTCCATCACCATCTTGCCTCTGAATCCGCCACATCTGTTACATCCTCACAGCACTCAGCATAGAATAGAATTGCTGGCAGCATTCAACATAGTCAGACATCTGCTGAGGGCCCATCAGCACTTGAGGTAGCCCACCTGCCTCCTCTCTTTTGCTCAGATTTACTGAGCAGGAGGATAAGAAATCCTTTCTGATATTGCCAAAATGGCAGGGGACTCACAGGCAATGAAAGTGCTAGTTGGATCTGGTCCTTACAGTGGAGCCTCACTGAATAGCACCTTCCTGATGTCTGCTTCAGATTTGGAACTGGTTTTGATGTGCTCCCTGTATGGATCTGATGGGCCCTCCCTAACTGTGTGAAGGTGCTGAGGCAATGTTGGTAATATGTGACACAGGGTTATAGGCCTCTTGATACTTGTGCACTGCTGATGCTAAGATCAAGAATGTGCTGGAGCAAAGACAGCTGGCATCTTGGATATTATCTGGATGTCCAGTTGACATCTAAACATAATTTTTGGTTGTCCTGGATAATTCCAAATCTGATCTTCCTGGGGAGTGGTTATTTCATCCCAATGTTGTTTTGGAAGCCTAACATTTTCTTAGAATGCTCTCAGACCAGTGAAAGTCTCTTGCTGATTTTGTAATATGGCTCTTTTGGATACAGTCTCATAACATGCTCTAGGCCATTCCCATCCTCTTCATAAAAGTACAGTGTTTCCTTTCTTTTGCTTTTACATAGGGATGTCAGAGAATTCCACCACGGATCTCGGTGAGGCCGAATGCCACTGCATTCAGCCCCCCCAAATCCATCATGGAATGGCCTGCCACCCCCCGGCCCCTCCGGATCCCCCCCCGGGATGAGACTTACCTGGGGCAGATGTTCCAGATGGCAGCAGCTCCAGCAGTGGCTTCGGCGGTGGCAGCGGCAGCGGCTGGTCTTCTGACCAGCTGCTGCCGCCGCCATTTGCAGTCTGTGTTTTTTTCTTTTTTTTCCCCCATAGACATGATAGGCTATGTAAAGACTTACGTAGCCTATCACGTCTGGGTTTTTAAAAAACAAACAACGCATACGCAAATGGTGGCGGCTACGGCCGCCGCCATTTGTGTTCCTTATTTTTCACTGTCTTAGTCTATGTCAATATTTACGTAGACTAAGACGAAGAAAAGAAAGGGGAACGCAAATAGCGCCCACTATGCTATTTGCATTCCCCTTTCTTTTCTTCGTCTTAGTCTACGTAAATATTGACATAGACTAAGACAGCGAAAAATAAGGAACGCAAATGGCGGCATAGCCACCTCCATTTGCGTATGCGTTTGTTTTTTTACCCAGAGCCCTCTGTGGCCAGAAATCCAGCTGCGGATGGCCCTGGCCTGGGCCTGGCCGGCTGCTCCGCAGAGCCGCCGCAGAGCACAGTCGGCCGTCGAGGATTCCGGGGGGGAGGACTGGATCGCCTCCCCCCGTCGAGGATTCCAGGGGGAGGGATGGAACGCCTCCCCCCCCCCCCATGAACAGAATCTGGAAAAGGTAAGTCACTTTCATACATCCCTACTTTTACATCCTGGTACTTTGACATGAAAACATTTGCCAACAGTACTTTGATATTTTTTAAAAATCCCTCTGATATATTAGACTTGGATTTTACTCACAAATGTGCTCATTTTTCATGGATTCAGAAGCATTTGCCATGTTCTAATTTTCTGTTTCAGTTTGTTAGAAAAGTAGAATATGACATTGTAGATGTGGGAGTTTCAACTGTGTTTCCTTCTCAGGTGTACTGGACTCTTGGGAGTAAGATCCTAAGAAACCATAATATCACAAGAAGCCAACACAGACTTAAATGACTGTCCTAGCCATTCATGTTGTAATCTTTACTGCTGACAGTTATGTCCCTATTATCTTTACAGATGAAGTGTTTTTAATATTAGTGTAGACAAAACAAAAAAACAAAACAAAAAAACAATCAGCCTCATATGCCGCCAGAAGATCAAAAGTAGGTGGATGATAGAATGCATGGACTCATGCATTATTGACGCATCATGTCCTAAAGGAAGACTGAGGGGAAGTTTGATCTTGATGCCTATTTGAAAACATTTTAAGGTATTTGGTAATTGCACTACTTAGTATGATTTTGATGTAATACAGAGTCAGTTTTTCTCCCTATATCTCTGATCTCCCTATCTCTCTGATCATCTATCTATCTATCTATCTATCTATCTATCTATCTAATCTATCTATCATGTATTCCTTGTGATTTATAAATAGTTCCACTTGGAAGAACATTTTACCGACACAGTTCTTTCCACACTCTTTGATGTAAATGTTCAATGGCCATTTAGTATGGTACATGAGCAAATGAAGACAACATTATATCCAGCTATTGCCCCACAAATAACTGCTCATTCAGTTGCAGTGAATGTGTGCAATAATTGAAGAGTGAACTCATGCCAGATCATGGCTCCTCTTTCATTAATAGGAACATTCGTGACATGTTTTCTTGTTCGTTTGAAAGGAAAGGGTGATCTTGTGTAAGTTCACTTTTCCAACATTACACTTGATTTCTATATTGTTATGTCTTGTTGTTATGTCTTATTTTGTGTAAAGACACTGAGTTATTTTCCTAAGGTAAATGTTGTCTTGGAACAAGAACTGAGGTGTGAATGTTGAACTGTAGAAGAGAAAAATAGTGTGTCTTTTACCCCTGGCTAGGGACTGAGAAGACATACATTGTTTAAATGTTGTACCAGTAGTCTGCAAATGAGAGGTAAACTGACAGGGTTGCTTCTTGTTACCAAGGAGATGGCTATGTTAGGTGAGGTTTCTGCCTTTTTATACAGGAATGGTGGAATTATTCAATGGTCAGTTACGATTGGTAACTGATATTATTAGAGAACACTGAGGGTGTGGAATTCCACCCCAACATGAGTTGATTGGCTTGAGGATCCTCATTGGAGATACTATAAGGACAGGTTCAGTACTGGTACAAGGCAGTTGGGGCAGGCAGGCAGGCAGGCAGGCAGGCAGGCAGGCAGGCAGGCAGGCAGACAGACAGACAGACAGACAGGCAGTTCTGGGTGGACTGTGAAGAAGAATGAGGCAGGACTTAAGGAGAGGCTCAAAGGTGGCTGAGAGAAGCCTGAGGAGAGCTTGCAAAAGCAGAGGTGAAGAACAGAAGGAAAACTGAAGGACCAACCCAGTGGCTGAAATTGCTTAAGGCAAGAGCCGGAGAAGATCTGCAAGTGAGGAGTGGGAGATTCATGAGGGAGAGGGACCCTTAAGGAAGGATCTGAGGCCAGAGTGCCAGCAGGTGGCAGTGTCCATGAGGAAATAGTGCTTACTGGTCTGGACCAGATGGAAGACTGTAGGTGAAGCCCTGGGAGAAACCTGAGAAGTACCTTAGTGATCTCCAACCAGAGGGGGAAATGTAAGTAAAACCCTCTGAACCAGCCTGTGAATTAAATGGGGTAGAGTTTGGTAGGGAAATCGGCTTATTGCACAATCCTATGCATTTCTGCTAGAACTTAGTCCCATTGAGTTCACTGGGGCCTATTCCCAAGAAAGAAGGGATAGGATTGCACTTAAGGTTTTAGACAGGGAGTGGAACTATAGCTAAGCTATCACATAGCTAGTAACAGTAACACCATTCATGTTTGGGAGTGATGTATTTAAACAAACAAGAATATATGGTATCTAACAGTAATATTAAGATTTGTATTGCATCTTATACTTAAGTAAACATATTCTGCTATAGGTATATTGATTTTTAAAGTAAATTTACTATCACTTTGTTTTGCTTGTACAATCCACTTGTCTGTTTTGTCCTACACCTATACCCAGCTACTGTAGGGATAAATGGTAACAAGTAAATTAAAAGCTTCATATAAAATGGGGGCAGCAGAACTGGCTAAAAGATTATTTGAAGTTGTATTTTAATTTAAGACTTTAAAAAAAGTGGTGGGATTTTAAGAAAACCGACAAAGATTGAGCTTCGAAGTAGCTACTCCTAGTAGTCTTTCACAGTTAGAGGCAGCAGAGGAAGAACCTATGTGTTCCTCCACATTATGTGCCTCTACATATTGCAATTAAGATTATTGTATGTGTTTGTTTCTTACTTTGTTCCATTGATAATAGTATATATGATGATGGTGATGAACACTCATGTAATCAGTGACCTGCAGGGTAATCCATCTGCCATAACATTTGCACTATCTCTATTTTGCATTGCATAGGAACATAAATCTATTTGAGACGGGTGCCATTCACTGAACTATTAGACATACTTTGGCATGAACACTAACCCTTTGGACCTTTGGATCATGGCGCTTTTGTTTCAAGGTAAACATTTAATTGTAGAGGTCTGAATTCATAATGCTTTGTCACCTTAGATTTGGAGTCTATTTGTAAGTGAATGTATATTTATGCTGCATCTCCCACCGAAAATGGTAAGGACCTCATAAGCCTGTGGCAGACTATATGTTTGGCATGAAGGAGATCTCAGTGTTAAACCCTGACAGGTTTTGTTTTTTCTAAAGCATGATTAGGTAGCATGTGACATCAAAGATCAAATATGCTGAAGAGATACTGCTAGTCAGGTAAGACAGTTTTGGGGGAGATGGACAAATAGTCTGACCTGATAAAAGGCAGTGTCCTATACTCCTGATTCAGTGGTCCTGATCCAGATTGGGTGTCTGCATATATAGCTTAGGCTCTAAAATATCAAGTACGTAAGAACAAGACAGGGAGCTGCCCTTTTTGTAATAAAAGTACTGTCTGGTTTGACCCAGAAGCCAATCTTAAGTGGCTTCCTACTTTTGAGCAGATCTAACAAGGAGGTCATAGTTGCAAATCTGTCCCAGAAGTTAGCAAATTGTGGTGAGTTTCAGAGCTGAGTATGGCTCAGATGTGGTTCTGATATGTCACAGGGGTATTTTTTTAAGGAATATACATACTGTATCTCACACTCAGAATAATGGTATAAGGACTGGTTTAATCTCTGGAAGCCTATTTTAAGCAGAGAAGAACAGTTCAAAAATTGCCAGACCAAAATTGTCTTCTTCAGCTCATATCTAAGGGCCAAACTGCACGTTACCAGAACCAGGCACTGCAAAAAGAGCTGAGACTACACAGTTTTCGTTTATGTTGGAAAGGAAGCTCCAGTAGGTATCAATAGCAACTTCCTTACAAATGAAAATATTAGTGGGTAGCTGTGATTTGTGTCAAAACCAAAACAGGGAAGTTAAGCTCACCCTGCTTGCTTGCTAGGATCATGATCCTGACCTCCAGCTACTGCTATTTGTTGTTTTAAAATGATGCACATAATGTTAGGCCTTATCTTTAATGCCACATATAATTTGGCCCTAATTGTTACTTTTTATCTAACTTCAGCCAATCTCTCTCTCTCTCTCTCTCTCTCTCTCTCTCTCTCTCTCTCTCTCAAGCTACCATCTAAGACAATACCACAATGATTCCTTAAGTAGCAATAAGCTATTTTTCTTCCATAATTGCATTTTGGAGTGTACATGGAGCACATCAATGGTCCTGAGCAAGAACTCTAGATGGTGAGTCCTAATTTTCTACTTTTCCATCAAGCCACCCTCTCTTCTCTTTTTCGTACAGCACAACCATGATCTGGCCTCAGCTGATTGTCCTCATGGGCATCCCCAGGAATTTTTCCAGGGGTAGGAGGCACAAAGCTGCAGTTTATTTCAGTTTGTAGCTGGAAGCCACATGCATAGAAGGTGTTGCTACAACATACCTGTGCGCTTTTCTTCTGTGTGCACTTTGTTGCTTAACATCACCTTCCATGATATATAAAAGCCTGCACAAAATACAAGTAGATTCTGGGAACTGGATAGCGCTAATGGAGAAAAGTGTTATATTCAAGAAGCATCATGCAATCCAACAAAGCTTTATTTGGAGTGAGGGATAAAACACACACACACACACACACACACACACTTAGAAACAAAGGGGTGGAGAGGAAACCAAATGAACAAGCAAAATACAGCAGTCTTAAGAATATCATATCAGATATTTTATGGCATCACTGCCCTGATCATAACATTCACCACATGACTTGCTTAGAGTGATTTCCTTCTTTCTCTATAGCAGTCTTCCCCAACCTGGTTCTCTCCAGATATTTTGGACTATAACTCCCAGCATTCCTGACCATTGGCCATGCTTGCTGTGGCTGATAGGAGTTGAAGTCCAAAACATCTGGAGGGCACCAGGTTGAGGAATATGGCTCTAGGGAGTAGCAGTTGAACCTGTGGATAGATTTTTTTTTTTAGCAGTGGGAAGAGAAATGAGAACACTTAATCAGGGTTTAGGTTTCTAGAGGAGCCTCACTTTGCTTTCCATATTGTTATCAACCATTTTTGGCACCAGCTAAGAATACAAGTTTTGCAGAGCTTTAAGTTTTAAATGGAGCAATGTTCTTTTGGAACTGCATCTTTTTTCCTGGAACTACACATTTTGTGTATGGTTGCACTTTTTTTTTTTTTAAAGAAGCCCTGATAGCATCAGAAAACAGATCAACCATTTCTTGTATATCTGAAGAATAAGCAGTGACAAGGCCTGGGCACCCTGTCCACTAAGATAGGTAAACTTGGCCTCTGATGAATTTGTATACCAGGTCTACCCTTTTCTTGTTTCTCAGTGGGTAGACCTGTTATCTGAACAATGTCTTTCCTTTCACTGAAACCCTACTTTTTTCTCTGTTCACCCATGTAATACCCCTTGGACCAATGACCATTACAGAAGACTGTGGTTAATATTGACTGGGTGACCTGCTCAGCTCACAGTCCACTTCCAGGGTCTGCTGTACAGGCAATGCACAAAAGATTCAAGTACCTTCAAAACAGGATTATTTATTACTGCAGTACCTGAGAAATCACTAACCTCTGTGTGGCACACTGTCTTAGCTCCATGCCCTGGACTAAGAGAGAGATGGGGAGAGGCTCCACCTGGGCCTCCAGCAAGAGCTAAATATGGCAGGTTCTCTGAAAGCTACACACACACACATGCACGCACACCACCCTCTGGCCCATAATAAATTACACTATGTCTACAATAAACTTCACAGCTCCATCTGAATCTCCCTAAAACACCAGATACAGCAGGAGCTTGGGTAACAGCATTGGACTACAATGTAGAATTGTCTTATAATGCTCTAACTTCCATCTTGAAGAGTGGGAATAACAGCACTGTGCTACTTGACAGGACTGGTATAACCCACACTTTCTCATCACAGCTCTGCCTAATGAACTTTATGTTGGACTAGGAGCTGGGAGATCCGGGTTCTAGTCCCCACTCGGCCATGGAAGCTCACTGGGTGACTTTGGGCCAGTCACAGACTCTCAGCCCAACCCACCTCACAGGGTTGTTGTTGTGAGGATAAAATGGAGAGGAGAAGGGTAATGTAAGCTGCCTTGGGTTCCTTGCAAGAGGAAAAAAGGCGGGGTATAAATGCAATAAATAAATAAATAAATAAATAAATAAGTTGTCAGGGTAATTGTTAAAATGTAGAGCTGTGCACAGACCCCCCCTTCACTTTGGATGCCACTTTGGACCCTCCAAATGAGCCCCACTTTGACTCCAACCAATTCAGACCCTGTCTGCTTCAACTTGGTTCCAGATCTGAAATGAGATTCAGATATCCAGATCACTTGTTTTGGGCGTTTTCCCATTGACTTGGATGGGAAAACACAAATGGCCATAACTTTTTCAGTTTTCAGGATAAATATGTGACACATGGTGGCCTCTCTGCTGACATGGAGGGGAATCCACCTGCCAGATCTCAGGCAGTTTGGCCCAGTACTTTTTGTGCTAGGTGCAGCTGAACTTCAATTTTTTCCACAAAAACTCTCAAAGCAAAGAGCTAAACCTCTCATCCCTGCCCCACCTCCTCCTTCTGCCTGCTCAGCTGTCAATGTCTGCTAACCATCTCCTGCTCATGAGGAGGAGACCAGTAGCAACCAGTCAGGGGAGGTGCCGTGCTGCTGGTTGGCTGTTCTTGACAGCCAACCAGGTAGGAGGAGGAGGAGGTGCGGAGCATGCCCCCTGCCATTAGCTGTCTCCTGCGCATGAGGAGGAGACGGCTATCAAGTGGCGGGGTGTGTGCTGTGCCTTCTCCTCCTCCTGGGTGATTCACAGCACTTTTTGCATATAAGTCTATGTATGCACATGGATTTATATGCAAAAAGTGTTGCGAATCGCCAATATACTCAAGATTCACAGTGCTTTTTGCATATAAGTCTATGTGCACATAGACTTCCAGTCACCATGATTTTTAAAAACATGGTGATCACGGTGGAAGTGGAGGGACTGGGGAACAGAGCAAGGGCTGGGGGGTGGGTTCCAGAGAACCCAGACAGGGGTGGGTTCTCACATCGCTGAGTAACATGACCAGAATGATCTCTCTCTCTGAGACGTAGCTGCTTTTCTCCAATTATTCAGTCTTCCCCCTTCCTCCTCCACTGTCAATGATTGGAGATTGCAGGGTTATGTTCAGCCCTCATGTGGCAACCAGAGTTTCCATTTGCCAAAGCTCCCTGCATCCTCCTCAACTCCTCACTGAACTTTCTCAAGTTGATACTTGTGGCACCAGGCTGTCTGGGTTGCTCAGAACGAATCACCAAGTGGGACAAGGTGCTTTGTACACAAGCCGCTTCGCTTCAGGGCACCTCCTTGCTATTCTGCTCTGCCTCGTATCATGCGGAGGCACCTCCAAAGCAGCCCGCTTCGACTTGTTAGTCGGGCTTCGGACCAAAGCAGTATACAGCCCTATTAAAATGTTCATAAACTAAGGGAAAAAATAATAAGACCTGAGTTGGAAAGCTCATGAATTGCTGTCTTTGCTGCTAACTTTGTTTTTTGGCAGACACGCTATTGCCCAAGCTCAGCCACACTAAACTCCTGATTCTCTAAGTTGTTGTTGTTGTTGTTGTTGCTGTTTTATGAGGCTGCAATTGCCTCCTAACCGGGAAAATCCACAAAAGGCCTAACACAACCAGAAGGGATAACACACCCAGACAGTGGGTGTGTTGACCATTGCTAGGACTTCATTCATTGGCTGTCAACATTGGAAGTTAAGAGGAGGTTAGTTTCTCACAAAACAAATAGGCAAAATAGTGGCTGCACATTTTGCCTCATAGCCTGGTTGCTACAAGACTTAGAGACTTGCTTCTTCTTTTAAATGAAAGCTGGGAATGTGGAGATTATGGCTCATTCGAGGGGAATGCACCCCTTTCCCCATTCCTGTGGAGACCCATGATTTTCTTTGTGATATTTTATTAGTAAGTGTGTGAGTAGGGGCTTGGTTTCCTCCCTTCCTGCTCCTGGGTTACTCCTCCATAGGGCTGAACTGAAATGTTGGAGGGTTCCATTTTTGTAAAATCCTAGCCCTCCTCCATGAAAAGGGGCCCTTTTCTGGTGATCTTTCATGGGGGAGGGGATTTAAATTTGAGAGATATTTGAGAGAGAAAAATAAACAAAATTGTTTGTAAACTATTGATTTACCAAAGTAATACTGAGTGGATTTGATTGGTAAATTAGAGGAATCATGTTCAAATTAACTGGTTATTAGATTAACAGCTCTCTTCTTCCTCCCACAGATAGAATGCAAGTAACAAAGGGGAGGGGGGATGAGCAATCTTACTTCCAGGTTCACGTTTTTGCTGCTGGAATTGTCGGACATCCGAGAACTACAGATCTTACACTTCTTTGTGTTCCTAGCGTTGTACCTGATAGCAATTACAGGGAATCTTCTCATCATCATCACAGTTGCCATTGATCACCACCTCCACACCCCCATGTACTTCTTCCTAATGAATTTGGCCATGCTGGACTTTGGAACAATTTCAGTCATTGTACCAAAATGCATGGCTGTGTCCTTCATGAAGAACAGGTCAATTTCTTATTCTGGATGTGTTGCTCAAGTTTTCTTTTATTTCTTCTTTGCAACGTCAAATCTTGCTCTCCTAACTATAATGGCACATGATCGCTATGTTGCCATCTGCAATCCCCTCCAGTATGAGAGAATTATGCACAAAGGAACCTGCCTTCAGATGGTCACCATTGGGTGGATCACTAGTCTTCTTTATGCCATAGTACACACTGGTGGCACCTTTGCAATCACCATCTGTTCTAATATTGTCTATCAGTTCTTCTGTGAAGTCCCACAGTTATTAAAGCTCTCCCGCTCTGATGATTACCTCGTTGAAGTTGGGCTGCTTGTACTAAGCTGTAGTGTAGGACTTGGATGCTTTATCTTCATCGTCATAACGTACATGCAGATTTTTGCTGCAGTGCTCAGAATCCCCTCTGTGCATGGCCAGAAAAAAGCCCTCTCCACTTGTCTTCCCCATCTCACGGTTGTCTCTGTGTTTATATTCAGTGGATTCTTTGCCTATGCAAGTCCTCTCACTGATGTGTCTTCTGATCTGGATATAGCTTTTACTGTGATATATGTCATAATTCCTCCAATGTTGAATCCATTCATCTACTGTATAAGAAACAAAGAGATCAAGGCTGCTTTGTGGAAAAAGTTAAGATTTGGGGTGTTACTCTAAAACTCTCTGTAGGAATTGGATTGAATGCCCTTCTGCGTGTAATTGGTTATTCCTGCAGTTACTAACCTTGCATCATAAACACAAACATTCAATGCCTGTGTCCACATGCATCCGGAAAATTGTGGCCAGCCTAGTCCAGGCAGCAGCTTCTTTTCCTACTCTGCACTACTGTTCATCAGGCTTGGTTTTTTATTATTATTATTATTCTGGGAGGTGAATTCACTTAGGTTAATTTGGTCACATTTGGCAGTTATGCGTAGAAAAGGCAGGTGGAATATAGCACAGACGAGCGCACTGAGCACCTTGATGGTGATGACTAAGGCTTGTCACTCTGGGCTGTAGGACCTGTGAGCAAGATATGGATTGCCTATTGGTATGTATAACTTTGCTCTCCCACTCCGAGTTGTGGGGCCCTGGGAGAGGGTGACATGGGAAAGCCTCACTGATGGTGTGGCATTGAGGGTAGTCTCATCCAAGCATCTCACAGGCTAGTTAGCTCATGGAGGCAAACTTTAGTTTCCCACATAAACACCCCTTTAGAATCTGCTTATATTCAATAAAAGTACCTCTAGTTCAGCCCTTTTTTTGGTCCTGCCTCTTTTTTACACTTGCCATTCAATATTTTACTGCACAATCTGCTTTCCATCCCCACTAACTTATCATTCTTCTTCCTTCCTTCATCTCCTCCTTTCTTTAGCTACATACACCATGACATGCTTCAAGTCCAGCTCCATCACCTGATTTATAAACCATGCATAGAGATATAGGCACAGGTCTGTGCCAGAACTGTCACTTGAGACACAGGTGAACTCAGTGGCATGGAGCACTTTTATCAGCTTAGGCTGGTATACCAACTATGCCCTTATCTGGACAGAGATAGCCTAGCTACAGTTATCCATGCTCTGATAACTTCTCGTCTAGATTAGGGATGTCAGAGAATTCCACCACAGATCTTGGTGAGGCCGAATGCCAGTGCATTCAGCCTCCCGAACTCCGTGGCGGAACGGCCTGCCCCCCCGCCCCCCCCCGTGGATCCCCCTTGGGATGAGACTTACCTGGGGCACATGTTCCGGGCAGCGGCGGCTCCGGCGGCGGCTTCACCGGCGGCGGCTGGTTTTCCGACCGGCCGCCGCCGCCATTTGCAGTCTGTTTTTTTTTTCCCCTATTCGTAAAGCCTTATGTAGCCTATCACGTCTCGGTTAAAAAACAAAAACAAAACGCGTACGCAAATGGCGGTGGCTACGGCCACCGCCATTTGCGTTCCTTATTTTTGGCCATCTTAGTCTACGTAAATGTTTACATAGACTAAGACAGCGAAAATAAGGGGGAACACAAATAGCGTAGCGGACTCTATTTGCATTCCCCCTTATTTTTGCCGTCTTAGTTTACGTAAATATTTACATAGAGTAAGACGGTGAAAATAAAGGGGAACGCAAATAGTGTCCGCTACGCTATTTGCGTTCCCCTTTCTTGTCTTCATCTTAGTCTACGTAAATATTTACGTAGACTAAGATGGCCAAAAATAAGGAATGCAAATGGCGGTGGCTGTAGCTGCCGCCATTTGCATACGCGTTTTTTTTTTTTAACCCAGATGTGATAGTCTACATAAGTCTTTACGTAGCCTATCACGGCTGAATTCAGGGATGCAAACGGTGGTGGCTACGGATGCTGCCATTTGCGTCCCTGCTAGCCAGCGGCCGGATGTCCGGCTGCTGGCGGAGCCAGCCGTCGGCTCCGTGGAATCCCTGTGGAGTGGAGCCAGCTGGCCAGGATTCCAGGGGGAGGCGCAGAGCGCCTCCCCCCCAGTGAGGATTCCGGGGGGAGGGACGGAGAGCCCCCCCCCCAGCGGAACCCGGCAGAGCCAGGTAAGGGCGGTTTTGTACATACTTAGTCTAGATTACTGCAATGTGTTAATACATGGGGCTGCCTTTGAAAATGGTCCAGAAACTTCAGCTGGTCCAAAATAGGGCAGCAAGATTGTTAACAGGGACTGGCCAATGAGCTCATATTATGCTAGTACTTTTCCAGCTGCACTGGCTACCAGTCCATTTCCGGGCCCAATTCAAAGTGCTGGTATTAATGTTCAAAGCCCTTAATGGCTTGGGGCCAGGTTATCTGAAGGATCGCCTCCTCCCATATGTGCCTGCCCGGACCTTAAGATCATCCTTAGCGGCCCTTCTCCGTGAGCCCCTGCCAAAGGAAGTGAGGTGGGTTTTTTTTGCTGTGGCACCCCGGCAGTGGAATGAGATCCCTAATAAGGTTCACCTGGCACCCACATTGTATTCCTTCCCGTGTCAGGTGAATGAATACCTTTTTATTTTCCCAGGCATTTTAGCATTCTAGACTTTTAGCTTTGCTGTTTTAAATCTGTATTTTAAATCTCTGCATTGCTGCTAGGTTTTATTCTGGTTTTATTGTTATACTGTGGATTTAATGTTTTATATATTTTATATTGTTTTATTGTGTGCTCTTTTGTTTTAATTTTTGTGAACTGCCCAGAGAGCTTCAGCTATTGGGCAGTATAGAAATTACATAAATAAATAAATAAATAAATAAATAATAAAAAGGCAATCAATACTTCCAACCTTTTATTCATCTTCAGGACCATTTCTGTAATAGCTAAGGCCATGCTTCTTGTTACTCCCATCTTAATCCAACAAAGTGAAGCCTTATGGGCTTCTCCACACTGAGCTTTTATCCTGCTATTGAGATTGATTACTCACAGAAGTTTGCATGCCCTTTAGATGATGTCGCCAACCTCCAGGGCATCTCCTGCACTAACTAAATGACATTCATTCCATTTTTTTAAAGATTGGAGATAATGAGCTATCAAATTGCAACACTAGAGTTCCACTTGAGTTCCCTCATGAAAAGAGGAAAACCCGCTTTAAGAGGAACTAGACCACAGCACCATCTAGTGGCTGTATAATGAAACATATCAATGACTCAAATAAGGGAGAAAAGGGGGAAGGAAGCATGTGAAAAGGGAATCCGTCATGATCCTGCAGTTAAAACAGAAGCAGAAAGCCCCATCTTAAATATGGGATTTGTAGAAATGCTGTATAACTGAATGACAATTCACGCTCAGGTTCATTGCAAGCAGGGCAAACTGGTGGCAGCATGGCAAACTCCCAGGGTGCTGATGTGTGGTCACTGCATGAGTGAAACAGCCCTTAGGAGTTTATTTTAGATCCCCCCCCAAATGTCCTTACAGTGTAACAAAAAACAGTTACAATTTAAAAGTATAAAGTTATGAAATGTTGCTGTGGATGGGGAAGATACACCATCCATTTCTGAGCAGGAGGAGAGAATGTAAGTACATATAGGAGCACAACTAAACCTGGAAAAGCTTGTCTGGGCAAGTAAGTGGAGTCATTTGTACTCTACCACTGATAGGTAATTGATGGCGGAAGTATGGTATTGTGCGTTAGCAGATGTCAAAGATCCATTTAGGCTAGAATCATTCCTTACCACTTGGTTTTAATCCCTGGGCTACATAGAGACACTGGAAGAAAACACAACAGTATCCATGTATTGCCTTGTTTTTACACTGATGGCAATTCCTCATCCTAGTTTTTTCATATTTGCTGTTAGCATTTTAATTGCTCCGTAACATGACTGTGAAAACCTTGATATAATAAATTGTTTTGTGCCTTATCCATCTACATAATGTCACAAACCTAGAACTTTCTCTTTGTTGTTCCATTGTTGCTGCTGCTATTCTTCTTGTTGTTATCAAGTTTCAAGTAAGGACAGGTGGGTACACGATATCTGGTTCTGCATACTTCTACCATTTTTCATCCCTAAATCCATTATCTGATGGGTTATGTGCAGATGATGATGACGACAATGATTTTGCAGAGATCCTTTTGTGTGTACATTTTTTTAAAGTACACACTTTTGTATGCATGATCCCATTGATTATGTGCATTTTAAAAATGTACACATTTTTCTTTGTGTATTTGTTAAGTGCATGCATTTCATCAGATGCAGTTTCTTTGATGCACAGACCACATCATTGACTGGAAATGTATGGATTTTCAGACACCAAATGTATCCAGTCTGTGTCGGCTTCCAGGGGCTTAGGAACAATCCACCTCTAATACATGGCAGGGAACTTAAAACCTACACTCAGGAGTGCTTATCGTTTTATATTTTATGCCACATTGGGAAGTCCATGGTCTTGAAATGCAGCTAAGTGGTATACAGCTAAGAAATATATTAAATTAAAAAAGCAACCAACTCTTCCACAGTACATTTTTCTCATATTCATCCCACATACTCACTCTCCCCACTTATCACATTCATATTCCCACGCAGACCACCTTCTTTCTCTCACTTTCTCATTCTATAACTCAGTCACCCCAACATACCTCCCTCATTCATTCTGAACTAGTTTGCATGATAACTGCAGCCGACTGTCGCTTATTAGCCCTGGTGGGTTGCACCTTCGACAGGTGCCAGATTACCAATCCAAGCCCCCACCAACACAGCTTCTTATTACATGCAAACCAAGCAAGGGTGGATTGTTGGGGTGGTGTGTAAGCCACTCAGAATCCATGGCCTGTTTTAGGGTTGTGGATGGGTTGTCAACCACCCCACAATCCACTCTTGCCAGCTTCAAATGTCAGATGCTACAGTGTGCCCCTGCCATGCCCTGAATATTCAGAATGGCAGCTGCCTCCAAGATGAGAAGCCCCACAGAGAAATACACCTACCGCCATTTCTCGTTATATGTAAGCCAGGCTTCTCTCTCACACCCAGGCACAGATGTCATTCTCTCCCAATTTCTCCTTTACACAAATCTCCACAGGGCTGTGTAGTGTAGCACTGCTGCCAGACCCAATGCTAGCATGCCTGAGCCTTGTAGGCAGGTGGGCAGTGGATGTGGGACAGCCATGCTTGAGCCAAGCTGATGCCAGACTTTCCCTACTAGATCAGCCTCATGGGGTTCTAATGGGGAGGCCAGGCTGCCATCAAATGCAGTCAAGCCACTCCTGCCACCACAGCTCCATTAGTCAGCTGCCATAACTGAGTGCAAGCAAGCAGGCTGGGTTGCCCTATTTGGTGTAATGTCCTCCTCCTCACTTTGTGGCCTCATCTTCCCTGGCTCCTCCTCCTCCTTCTGTCCCCAATTTAAGAAGCACAGGGTGAACATTCACCAATGTTTTCACATACTTAGGACATGCTTTGAGCTATCCTTTAAGCATCACTCCATACATGTGCAAACCAAAATAAATACATTGATTGGGGCAAACTGGAACAGAGGGGAAAAATGGTCTCCCTCATTAAAAAGAAAAGAAAAGAAACCTTCATCTGGCAACTAGCATATAACAATAATGAACAAAAAAATGAACAGGTTGTTTCAGCAGTGAAACAGGACAGTTGGCAGCCTTACTCTCATTAGGGTCTCTACACCACTCTGGTATATTTTAAGCCTCCCCATTCCAGTCCCTGGGTGACTCACTGGGGTGCTTGGGCAGTCAGGAGGACCCAATCCATGCCAGAGGGACATAGCATATTTGCAGGCACCTAAGCTCCAGAATACCCTTGATGATATCATCAGTGTGTGTGTCATTGTACAGATGGCTCCAAGCCTGCAACATCTGCTACATTATCCACCGTCAATGGAAGTTCATTCAGCCAGAGCACTGGATTCAGTTTTGGAGAAGCTCTCTAGATCTGCAGTACACCAAATTACTGGTGTTCAGGGGAAAGGGGCGGTGACCTTCTGGGGAAGGCTTAACCCATGATTTGCAATAGGGGTTGTTTAAACCTCGAATAACCCATGATGACCGGATTTGGAGGATACAGAGAGAGCCTCAGTTGGGCCAATCAGGGGTTACATAAAATGGCAGCTGCATACACTCGACATCCACTGCAGCTCATTTCGGGTTATTTCAGTGTAACTCAGTGCAGCTCATTTGGGGTTAAATAACCCAGCATTAGCTGAACATGTCGTGAGAATCAGCCCTGTTTGGCTATTCCAGAGAATAGACAAATCTGCGACTTGGGTCTATGACTTAGCCACTTGCAGCTATCCAGCTCCAACGTAGTGGTGCAGCTGGAACTCACCACAGCACAGGATACCATACCAAAGGCATATTGACTAAATAGTGCATTTCTTAAGAGCATGGCCCTTAACA
This sequence comes from Heloderma suspectum, assembly GCF_057233095.1. Classification (NCBI taxonomy): domain Eukaryota; kingdom Metazoa; phylum Chordata; class Lepidosauria; order Squamata; family Helodermatidae; genus Heloderma; species Heloderma suspectum. Next base: position 84,585,002 of record NC_139463.1, on the reverse strand, counting down.
GCCATAGTGTCCTGAAATTTTGGAGCTTGAGTAAACATGGAAAGACCTTAACACAACATGTACAACTGAAAGCTTTTATGATTACTGACTATTTTATTGATCCGGATCATAGTTTTAAAAGCATAAACAGCTTGCTCCTTGCTCCTTTCCATTTAATCCAATGCAGTGAGGCCTCCTAATTCAATTGCTCCTGGCTCCATAGATGGTGACAAGCCTTGTTCCAGTTCTACACACTTTCACGGTGCTCATATGTGGGTTGCTGCCTGAGTCAGCCAGCTGTCCTGTATAAGAAAAGAAAGTTTCTAAAATGTATTTCAGTGTAACAATGTTGTTAATATGGAACTGGGGATGATGAAGACACAACACCCATGCATTTCTGGGCAGCAGGAGAAAATAGAAGTATACCATATGATGCAATTGCATCATGCTATGTCCTGCTAAAGGAATAGGTTTATCACTGAAAATTGTAAGTCTACATTGAGTTTTTACTCATTTTACTTGAGGCTTGTAGAAATGGAAATTCATGATATATCAGTCCATTGTGCATTTTCATACCGAGATCATTGGCTGACAATTGTTTTTCATTATGAGTTTGAACTTGAAGCATCATCATCTTCATCATCTCCATCATCATGTTATGTTCCTCCTATGGAGACATCCTTGCATCAGAGTTGCTCCTCCTATGGTTTGCCAATGATAAGGCAGCTCTGTGTTGAGCTTTTCCTCATTTTCCTTGCCTATCTCTAGCAATCCAGAATGGTGATATGGCATCATCCCATCATGCATTTCTTCAACCTCTGCTCTGCATCATTGGCTGACATTTGCAGAGGGAGGGAAAATACCTGGTGTGATATTCTCATATCACGTCCTTCTAACAACACATTGTAGGGAATGAATTAGAGTTCAGTACGGTGAACTCTAATCCACTGTCTATTTCCAGTGGCGCACACACACCTGATATTTTTGTCAACTTCCACCCATAGTATCAAAGAGAAGAGATGCTCAGTTTTAGTAGGAGGGCCTGTTAAAGTCCAGAAACACCCTATTCCATGAGGGGAAAGGGGAAGTGGGCCACACTCCTTTTTGCCATTTTGTTCTTGTGGCCTTTTCCATTGCCACTAGGTGGAGATCTTTGTCTCTCACTGCTTAAAGCAAACCAACCTTAAAGGTATCTCATTTACATAGCGCAGGGGTTGGTTATTAGATGTGGGGTGGGGAATCCAGAAAAAAATAGAGACCACAAGTTAAAATTTTATTGAAGGAAAACTTCAATAGGGAAAAGCTTAACAGGGATACAATATGATAGCCCACCATGGCTCAATTTGTCCATGGGGCTATCATACTGGGTGCCCACAGGTGCCATTTTTGTATGGCTGCTTACTAGGGATGGACGAAAGTCCCTTACCTGGTCCCGCAGCTTTTTTCGGGGGTGGGGAGGCGCTCTGGTTCTCCCCCCGAAATTCTTGGCAGGTGGGGAGGCGCCCCATCCCTCCCTGCCGAAATTCTGGCCGGGGGGGGGAGCGCCCCATCTCCCCGGCCGCGAAAGAAAAAAGTAAAGTGTAAAAAACAAAACAAAAATGTGACAGGCTACGTAAATCTTTACGTAGACTACCCATGCCCAAATAAGGAACGCAAATGGCGGTGCCCATGGGTGCCGCCATTTGCGTACATGCTTCTTTTTTTTCTGTCAGCCATGATAGGCTACATAAAGATTTACGTAGCTTATCACGGCTGACTTTGAAAATCTAGCCGTGATAGGCTATGTAAATCTTTATGTAGCCTATCACGTTTTTTTTTTTTTTACAGTTTATTTGGAAATGGCGGCAGCGGCAGCAGGTCGGAAGACTGGCCGCAGCCGCCGCGTCGCCGCCACACCGCCGCCGGGACCCGCTGCCACGAGGGACATTCGCACGAGGTAAGTCCCATCCTGGGGGGGGTGGGGGGGGTTGGACAATTTCCCCACCAATTTCGGGGGGCTGAATGCGTTGGCATTCGGCCTCCCGGAGATTCGTGGAAAAAGTCTTTGACATCCCTACGCTTACGATGGCTTGTAGTGACGTGTGAACCCAGGCAGCAAGTTTTGTTTGAGGATTAGACAAAATGGCCTCCAAGGGCCCCCAGCATAATATGACATCCCCTGAGGGGAAATTAACCAATGTTGGGGTGCTGTGACATGCAAACAGACCCATTGTTTTTGCTGCTGGACTTAATTCATTGGTGTGGAGCTGCTACACACTAGGATGCAGGTTGAACTTAAAGAAATGCTTTTGCCTCTTTCAACACACAGCCAGAAGCTGGAGATATGTTCAACACCTCTGCTTTGAAATAGGGTGGAGATTCTGGGAATTGGATTCATCTCTGGATTTGTGAAGTAAAAGAAAAGGAAAGAAAGACCATCACCTACCAGCCACCTTGGAGCTCCCATTAATGAGCATCTAATTTCTTGGAATTTTACCTGATGAACTGAGAAAGAGGGCAGCATCCCATGGAGCTGAGTGGTGGGAGATTCATTCAGGACAGATAAAAGTAAGTATTTCTTCACACAACACATAGTTAAACCATGAAATGTGCTACCCAAGACGTAGTGATGGCCACTGTGACAAAACCACCTGCTTATTGTATTGATCTGTTCTGTTGTATTAATATTAGTATGTATAGTTCTGCAGGGAAAGTATGTACAGGTAAGAAGGGGTTAACTGTGAGCAGGAGGGAGCTTCTGTGTTATTGGCTGTTTTAGTTCTACCTGGGGGTGGATGGGGGGAGTGAGAGATGTCACAGGGGGGTTTAATGTTCCTTTTGACTTTCCTCAAGGGTTTAGAGTTCAACACAGCATCATCTTAGATGGGGAGGGAGGATTTAGAAGGGTAATGAGGCAGGTTTAGGCTAACTAACAATATCTATGTAAAAGAAATAATAACATCTATAACACTGAAATAACATCTTGTAAATAATACACTTTTATTTTATTTTCCTGAGTTAAATCCATGTGCCAGTGTTGTCTTTGTTTACTTGTCTTATTCAAGAACACATAATAGCCAGCACTCACTTCCCAAATTAGAAGTAACAGGAACAACAATAGAATAGGCACACTTGGCATTATTTGTGCTTTGGGTTAAAGGTTAGCAAGGGCAGTGGGTACAGCTGACATGGCAGTGACGTCCCACTTGTTTAGGCTTATTAATCTAAGGGAGAAGGGATAATAGGGAAGAGCCTGAGGAAAAGGGGAGGGGGATGTCACAGCCACCAATTTTGATGGGTTTAAATAGGGGATGGACAACTTCCTGAAGGAGAAGGCTATCAGTGGCTAGATGTCCTGATGGCTATATGCTACCTTCAGTATCAGAGGCAGTATGCCTATGTATACCAGTTGCTGGGGAACATGGGCAGGAGGTTTCTTTGGAACTCTTGTCCTGCTTGTGGGTTTTCCCATGGGTAGTTGGTTGGCCACTGTGTGAACAAAACACTGGACTAGATGGACCCTTGGTCTGATCCAACATGGCTCTTCTTCTTCATCCAAGGCAGCATTGGAAGTACCCAGCTGTCTGATATACAAGAGCACATCTGGCCACCATAAGTCTTTGGGCAGTAGGCATGGTGGAGAATTCCGACACGGATCTCGGTGAGGCCGAATGCCAGTGCATTCGGCCCCCCAAAATCCATGGTGGAACGAAGCCCCCCTGCCCCTCGCCCCACGAAATGGGCCCAGAACGGAGCACCTACCTTTTGCTGTCTGTGCTGCATAGCGAATGGTGGCTGCGTCCACGGCTGCCATTTGCTTCGTCCATATAGCCATGATAGGCTATGTAAATACTTACGTAGCCTATCACGGCTAATGCAGGGATGCCATTTGTGTCCCTGCGGAAGCCGTGATAGGCTACGTAAGTATTTACATAGCCTATCACGGCAATACTAAGGGAATGCAAATGGCGGCAGCTACGGCGGCCGCCATTTGCGTTCCCTTTTTTCCATGCCGTGATAGGCTACATAAATATTTACATAGCCTCTCACGGCAGAAAAAAGGGGAATGCAAATGGCGGCCGCCGTAGCCGCTGCCATTTGCGTTCGCTGTTTTTTTTTCATGATAGGCTATGTAAATATTTACATAGCCTATCACGGGCCGGCATAGGGATGCAAATGGCATCCCCTACACAGGACGCCATTTGTGTCCGCACCAGCCCGGCAATGGCTGGAGGCCCCGCTGCGGGTTGGCCCGGGCCGGCGGCTCCGTGGCCTGGCTGCGGAGCAGAGCGGAGCCAGCCGGGCAGGATTCCAGGGGGGAGGAATGGATCGCCTCCCCCCCATTGAAGATTCTGGGGGGAGGAACGGATCGCCTCCCCCCACCTGGAGAACCCGGCAGAGCCAGTTAAGCGGGGTTTCATACACCCCTATTGGGCAGTGGTGCAGATTGTGCTCAGGAGGAGAGAGTAAGCCAATGGGCAATGAGGCAGATCCACTCAGGGGCAGTGAGCCACTGATGATATGTTTTCAAAGTCTTCCCCCTTGCCCCATATGGAATTGACATTTCACTTAAGCAAGCAGGGGTGTGTGTGTGTGATACAATGCCTTTATTTAGCTCTCCAAAGTATGTTGTTTTTCATAGAGTCAAATGCTGCATACATTTGTGCTTTTTCTCAAATTTGGGCTGCTAGGTAAACAAAGGCAAGTTAGAGAAGGTGTGGTGGATCTCATTAACTTTTTAATCAGTTGTAATGGGCTCTTGAGAGACAAGGCGAGAGAGAATCTCTAAGGAGTGAGTGAGGGAAAACATTCACAAACCTCTTTCCATCACAAGAATCCATTATTTTCACTTCAGATATACATTAACTGCATGCATGGAAACAAGCCTCAAAAGAAGAAAGAGAACTCATGGATGGAAGGATGGACTCGTGCATAATTATAGGATGCAGCTAGAGGAGTCATTCTATCTATTGTGGGATGACATTTAGGGGAAAGGTAAGATTTTGAAAGGTTAGTTATTTCTGGAAGAGTTTGACATAATTGCTTTTCCTTCTATGCACCCCATCCACATCCCAGCTCAACTAGTTTTCACCGTGGACTGCCCTCTGTCAATCCTTCAAATTGAGGAATGCTCCTCTGTAAAGTAGGACACTTGGCTACTCTACTTCACACGAGGAAACACACCAAAGGTTCAAACAACTTCTTCTATAGCAATGAGTTTTAGATTTATTTATTTTTTTAGTCTGATCGATGCACATGAGCTAAATGAATCTGAAAATATAAGCCCTCATGTTTAAGTGTACTAATCACTTCTGCAATGCTGTAAACCCTACTTTGGGACTAAGTCCATTGAACTCAGTGGGACTTACTCCTAAGTCAATAGACACTGGATCAGAATGTACACAATATTTGCAGTGTGACCTTTGGATATGTTCACATGAGGCTTTTATTGTGTAACTGGCCTGCCTCATTCTCAGAATTGTACAGGTGTTCCAGAAGTCACTGTCTTCCACTTGCCACTCTCCCATGTTTCCTGACCAGTTCTTCCATCTATTTTCTTACAGCAGAAAAATCATTAATGGGGAAAGGGCAGAACAACTGCACAACGTATCCATGAGTGGTGTTCCCCCAAACGCTCAGATTCTAGCTTATAGATAAATTTGTCAGGGGTGATTCTTTGGCATGGAAACAGAAGTGGCTTTGGTGATAAAATCCTTCTCTCCTGATATCATATGCTGAAGTTTAAGTAGAACTACAAATATTATGATTATGAACAGCTTTCCATTTAACATCACTCTCATCTGCTTATGGCTTTATCAGTGGTATAGGCAGGTAATTTTAGACCCTGGTTCTAATAGCCTTATAGCCTACAGAGTTCACAGGGAGTTACTTGAGTGTAAGTCTGCAGAGGGTCACCATCATTGTTGTACACAGAGTGGAGGACATATTTCAAAGGGCCATTCAAACAAGGCAGCTCCAAGAAATCGTCAGGATTTTACATTAAGGCTGCAATCAAATGCACACTCCCCTGCGAGTAAGCCTCACTGAACATTGTGGGATGGACTTCTGATAAAGGATGCATATGATTGTGCTGTCAAGATAGTGCAGCAATGCACCTAAGAGTAGGGATAGGCAAACTCACCCATCCCGCGCTGTGTGCCCCTTTCTGGATCCCCACTGGTTGACCTGTTACTACCCATGGCAAGCTGCTTGATGGTCCACAGGCACCCGGCAAGCAATGTGTGACTACCTGCTCCCTCACCCATCTCCCAATTTGTGTAAAAATGGCAGCTCAGCCTTTTCTGTGAATAACCATTTATTCATATGGCAGCCCGAAAGGGGCCATTTACACAACATTACAGGTGCAAAAGGTCTGTTTGTTGCATCTATTTTGTTGCATCAATGGCCCCTTGGTAGCCACCACTTGTGTAAGTGGTTATTCATGAAAAACGCCAAGCTGCCATTTTTATACAGAGGGACCCTCTTTGAGCAGAGCCCTTCCTTGAGCAGATGGTCCCTTCTTTGAGCAGAAGGTGGATCCTAAGACTTTACCATAGTTCTTTCTTAAGTACCAACACTCTATTCTTCAGTAGAAAAATTGGATTGTACATGGAGCACATCAGTGTTCCTTCACAACCAACTTTGGATGGTTGGCCCTAGTTTTCTACTTTGCTATCAGGGCTCCCCCAAGAGTTCCTTTCTTGAAAAACTTTTACCCCAGTGAAAAGTGCCCCCTCTGGTGCTTTTTGGGGGTGGGCAGGCATGGAAATTCAAGCCAAAGTGTGCACCCATTTGGTCTGGGATGAATAGAAGGACCTGTTGTCTCTGCCTAATCAGAACAAGTAGATGATATATCCTGTGCTTTCTGCTGCACTCTGAAGGCAGTTTCATTGCTTCTCACGGTGATGTATGGGAAGACACATAATGTTGCCCAGTCGCCTGTGTGTGTATGTGTGTGTGTGTGTGTGTGTGTGTGTGTGCTCCTCCCTGCATGAGGGCAATGGGCATATAATTACCCCATTTCAAGCCCACAAAAGACCTGGAGGAAAGGTTAAGCCAGGAGATTGTGTTGGCCAAAAGGTCACACAGGGAGCTTTATGGTGTTTGGGGAACTCCTGGGACTTCTGGAAATTAAAATCATGGCTCCCAGAGGGGGGCTGTGTGTACTGCAGTAATGCTTGCAGCAGTAGCAAAGAAAGGTGGCTTGGGGACCGACTGAGAGAACCTTCCACCAGTTTCAACCTGAAACAATTCAGGTTGAATTGTGAATGAAACGCACTGCCGCTGGAACCGCCACCGGAGCCGCTGCCACCCGGAAGATCCACCCCAGGTAAGTCTCATCCTGGGGGAATCCGCGGGGTGGGTGGGGGGGCAGGCCGTTCTGCCACAGATTTCAGGGGGCCAAATGCGCTGGCACTCGGCCTCCCTGAGATCCGTGGCGGAATTCTCTGACATCCCTACTTAGTACTAGGGTGTGCATCTCCTCCTTACAAAGCCCAAATGCGCTGGCACTCGGCCTCCCTGAGATCCGTGGCGGAATTCTCTGACATCCCTACTTAGTACTAGGGTGTGCATCTCCTCCTTACAAAGCCCAAATAACAAGGTGAAGTGGGCTGATTCAGAGCAAAATCCTCGTGATAAGAGGTGGTTCAGAGCAGTACTGAGGTGCCCTGGGGTGAAGTCCGCCCCCTATGGAGCGCCTACTCCACCTTGTATATTTGGAGGTCTACTTAATGCCTGAGCAGTCCAGACAGGCTGTCACCAAATTGTATCAACTTCTGAATGCTAACATGGAGGGGCATGAGGAGGAGGGAGGGAGGAGGAAGGCAAGCGGATGTGAGAAGGTGGGGGGAGGCGGAGAGGCCATCGCAGGAGGAGGAGGGAGTGTTCTTTGGTGAATAGGACCTCTCAGCCAGAAGTGATGCCAGCAGTCTCCAATTAGAGAGAGTGGTGGAGGAAGGGGGTATATATACTTCAGCAATAGGCTGCATTCGGTTATTGTGCTAGCTGTGTCTTTGGGAGAGAGGGCTGGTGTGAGTAGATGATTGTGTGTGTCTCTGTGTGTGCGTGCACGTGGGTGAATTCCTAGGAGTTGTTCCTTCAGTTTATTCAATTTTGATCACTGTTAGGCTTTCCTCAAAATATAAATTAAAAAGAAACAGCTTCATTGTATCGGGAGCGTTCCCTTCCCTCGATCCTTGATCATCCGTCCCCACTGGGTCTTTTGCAGCACCTCTTCCAGCCGCTTTCTCCTATATCTTTGTACCTCCAACTCATGTGTTATTTGTATTTGGTTAGATTCATCTCCCCTTTCCATATTTTTTTTCAAACTAACATAGCTTTCCTTTTCAAGTTGCTGCCATGCCATGCTCCCCCTTCCCCCACTATTACAGTGTTTGTTTATCTCGAGTTTGGATTCCAGAAAAGTCCTCATTTCTTGTGTAACATAGACCCTTACTTCTACTTTCTCCGTTCTATTTCCTTGTCACTTTTGTCAGTGGACTCTGTCTCTTTTAGATGTTTACAAATCCAGTCTTATTTTGATTTTTAAAAGCAAACATTGTCTTCTGGGCATGTTCCTCCCCCGCCCCTTTTTAAGTCTTATTCAAGCATTTAGTTTTTTCTTTCTTTCTAAATGCTTAAAGAAAGGCATATTATAGCAGCCTATATGTGTAGTCTTTGCCCCCTTCCCCCTGTGGAATTGAACCATCTGTGTCTTCTCTGTGTTGATCCTCCCAAAACAGAAAATAAAGATGGTCTTTAAAAAGGGGTGGTGGTGTTTTGGCTGTTATCTAATCGCCTCCGCCGTCTCCCTGCATATCTTGAAGTTGTCCTGCCTTCCATCAAAGAACATGAAATATAAAACAATAAATTAAAGACGCCCGTCATTTGCTTAGGTAGTTCAGCTTTTCTTTATCTCTTGCATGTCTGTGTCCATGTGTGTGTGCGTTCTCGGTTGTTGTTCCACCAACACTACACATTCCAATTTCAAGGCAGTGTTGAAAAAGCATGAGACACATAACATTTATATTAATTACCTTCTTATTCCAATAACACTCCACTGTGTGGCAAAGCAATCCAGCGCAATATGAGGCATCTTCAGGGTCTTGGCAGGGGCAGAGGTGGGCGAGGTGCTGCTGTCAGTAGCAGCACCATTAGGCCAGCTATCTGTCCCCTAGTCCAGATAGTGCATCCCGGTGTGGTAGGGCAGCAGAGTGCAGAGGCCAGTTGCAGTCCTCGGAGGTCAGTGTTTGAGGAGGCTGGTGTGGCGGGTGCAGCAGTCGCACTCTTGCTCAAGGCGGAGCAGCATCTCCTTCTGTAGTGGAAGAGGGGAGCCCACTGATGGACATTAGGTCAGAGGTGTCGCATGTCCTCAGTGTGGTGGAGGGTGAAGAGGAGGAGATCCTCCAGGGTGTGTTGGAGGAGGAGCAGCAGGCAGAGGCTCCAGCACCCCGCCCTTCTTCCATTGTTCCCCCCGCTTGTGTGGTGCCCCCCCTCAGGCTCAAAGCAGGCAGTCTGCTTCTCCTCCTCCCTGGGAATGTCAGGGCAGCATTGTGTGGGAACACTTTGAGTTGGGAGCCAATCCCAGCACTGCCGTGTGCCACCACTACAAGTTGTCTCAGGGGGTGGGGACGGGGGGCAGCCAGGGCACTACAGCACCAGCAGCCTGCTCCTGAACTTAAGGAGGCAGCACCAATAAGTCTTGTTCGGGGAAGAGGACCCCACGTCCCAGCATGCTGGCAGCATGGGCAAGCAGAAGGCTGGTAGTGGCCCTGGAACTCCTGCAAGCTCTCTGTCTCTCACCCCCAAGAGGCTTAGGCAGGCCACCAAGGGGTGGGGGAAGTATGAGTCCACCAGGTGGAGGTTTCCAGCATTCAAAAATCAGTGGCCCTTCTGAAATAGGCACTGACCGCTTTCAAAAACCTGTAGCCTGTCTGGGATAGGCACTGACCTTATTCATTCAAGATACATTCAAAATACACATTTAGTGTGCTCTTGTTGTGTTGTTTATTTGGTCAGTCGCTTCCGACTCTTCGTGACTTCATGGACCAGCCCACACCAGAGCTTCCTGTCAGCCGTCGCCACCCCCAGCTCCCCCAAGGTCGAGTCCGTCACCTCCAGAATATCATCCAGCCACCTTGCCCTTGGTCGGCCCCTCTTCCTTTTGCCTTCCTCTTTCCCTAGCATCAGCATCTTCTCCAGGGTATCCTGTCTTCTCATGATGTGGCCAAAGGACTTCAGTTTTGCCTTTCATATCATTCCCTCAAGTGAGCAGTCTGGCTTTATTTCCTGGAGTATGGACTGGTTTGATCTTCTTGCAGTCCAAGGCACTCTCAGAATTTCCCTCCAGCACCACAGTTCAAAAGCATCTATCTTCCTTCGCTCAGCCTTCCTTATAGTCCAGCTCTCACAGCCATAGGTTACTACGGGGAATACCATTGCTTTAACTATGCGGACCTTTGTTGTCAGTGTGCTGTCTCTGCTCCTAACTATTTTATCAAGATTTGTCATTGCTGTCCTCCCAAGAAGTAAACATCTTCTGATTTCCTGGCTGCAGTCAGCGTCTGCAGTAATCTTTGTGCCTAGAAAGACAAAGTCTGTCACTGCCTCCACATTTTCTCCCTCTATTTGCCAGTTATCAATCAAGCTGGTTGCCATCATCTTGATTTTTTTGAGGTTTAACTGCAACCCAGCTTTTGCACTTTCTTCTTTCACCTTCATAATGAGGTTCCTCAGCTCCTCCTTGCTTTCAGCCATCCAAGTGGTATCATCTGCATATCGGAGATTGTTAATGTTTCTTCCAGCGGTTTTAACCCCAGCCTTGGCTTCATCAAGCGCAGCACGTCCCATGATGTGTTCTGCATACAGATTGAATAGGTAGGGTGAAATAACCTCTTCCAGCCTGCCTGCCAGGTAATGTCTGTATTCAGCCATAGAGAGGCTGAGCTGGTGATTCTTCTGAATAACGGTTGTTTTGCACTTCAAAGAAACCTGCAGCAGAGATTAGGGATAGTGACCTCTGCTTCAACACACTTTCCCTTCTGAGTTTGGTCTGAATTTCTGGGAATATCAAATTCAACCTGCATCTAGCACACAAGCCAGTGGGCCAAAGTGCCTGGACTTTGGCTGGTGGGTTGCCCTCGAGGGGGGCTGGGAGGGCGGGTTGCACACACGTCCATGGAAACTTGGAGAAGTTGCAGCTCTTTTCTTTGGGAGTTTTTGTGGAACAAATCAAATTTCACTAGCACCTTGCACATAAGCCAGTGGGACAAACTGCCTGGACTTTGGTGGGTGGGATGCTCTCAAGGGGGGCTGGGCGGGGCCCAGGTTTCACATGTGTACATGGAAACAGGGAGGGGGAAGTTACAGCTCTTTTCTTTGGGAGTTTTCCTGGAAAAAAACCTCAAATTTCATCTGCGCCTAGCACACAAGCCAGTGGGCCAAACTGCCCAAGCTTTGGGAAGTGTGATGCCCTCGAAGGGGCTGGAAAGGGCCAAGGTGTCATGTGTATGTGTGGAAACAGGGAGAAGTTACAGGCACAGCTAGGGATGGCAGAGAATTCCGCCATGGACTCCAATGAGGCTGGATTCTAAAGAATCTGCCCCCCCCCCGGAGCCTGTGGAGGAACGGAACACTTACCTCCAGTGGAATCCTCTTCGGCCAGATCCTCCTGCTCCGAAGTGCCAGCTATACAGCCGCCATGCCATATCGCTGGCTGAAGGGGACCGATTGTGGATGCAAATGGCATCCAGGATGCCTTTTTCGGCTGTAAAGGTCTTAGTTTAAAGTAATTGCAGCCGTAAATGGCTGCATTTCGCTTAAACTAAGACCTTTAAGGCCCCAAATGGTGTCTTGGACACCATTTGCGTCCCTACTTTTCGTTCACACGATAGGCTACACCATTTACCTCTAGGGATGTCAGAGAATTCTGTGATGGATCTCGGTGAGGCTGAATGCCAGTGCATTCGGCCCCCCGAAATCCATCGTGGAACGAAGCCCTTGTCCCCCCAACCCACGAAAGGCACGCAGGACAAAGTCCCCACTGCCCCCACCCCATGAAAGGTGCATGAAATGGAGCACTTACCTGCTCCAGTCTGCGCTGCTTTGCGAATGGCGGCCATCCTGGCCGCCATTCGCTTCCTCCTCTTCCTAGCCATGATAGGCTACGTAAATACTTACGTAGCCTTTCACGGCTAATGCAGGGACGCTATTTGCGTCCCTGCGGAGGCCGTGATAGGCTACGTAGGTATATACGTAGCCTATCATGGCGGGGGGGGGGGAAACCCCAGTGTACGCAAATGGCGGTGGCTATGACAGCCACCATTTGCATCCCTGCAGGGCTGCCCAGCAGCTGGATGTCTGGCTGGGGGTGGCTCGAGCTGGCCGGCGGCTCCGCGGCTTGGCCGCGGAGTGGAGCCAGCCAAGCAGGATTCCAGGGGGAGGGACAGAGTGCCTCCCCCCAACCGCGGATGCCCTTGTGCGGAGCCAGGTAAGGGATTCGTACATCCCTATTTGCATCCCTGTTTTACATGATAGGCTATGTAATATAAATATAATAATATTTGCATAGCCTATCGCGTGAATGAAAAGCAGGGACACAAATGGCATCTAGGATGCCATTTGCAGTGGTCAAGGTCATAGTTTAAGCTAAATGCAGCCATTTGCAGCTGCATTTACCTTAAACTAAGACCTTTACAGCTGCAAATGGCATCCTGGATGCCATTTGTGTCTGCAGTCAGTCAATACCCCTCAGCCAGCGATACGGCATGGCAGCCATATCGCTGGTGCTTCAGAGTCAGCTGGTGGCTCCATGGAATCACCACGGAGCACAGCCGTCTGAAGAGGATTCCGGGGGGAGAAACGGATTGCCTCCCCCCCCCCCGCAGGTGGATTCCCCATGGACCGAGAGGTAGGGAATCCTCCCATCCCTAGTTACAGCTCTTTGCTTTGAGAGTTGCTGTGGGAAACATCAGATTTTAACTCCGCCCAGTGCAAAAACCTCTGGGCGTAACTGTCTGAAATTTGGCAGGTGGCCTTCTCTCCATGGGGGGTGGGAGGGTCCCCAAATTTCATGCCTGTATCACGAATGTGGGCTTTTGGCCTAAAGTACTGCCTCCAAATTTTCCTCTGTGGCAGTAGCGGCAAGATAGTCAGTGGTTTACCACAGAATTTTGGTGGGAAACTGTGATGATGGGCTAAGAAGGTGAAATATAGTGTTAGGCCTTGTTTTAAAGCTAAATACAGACTTTTTAGGCCACCATGATACTTTGCCTCCAAAATCGGGCAAGAAATCACTGATTTGCTGCCTTGAGTGCCATTTCCTTGGAATAAAGGTGGGATAGAAATCAAATAATTAATATTGTTTTGCTCTTGCCTCCTTCAAAATTTGCTGACCTTGAAATTGTCCCCTGGAGCACCCAAAGTTGCCCACTCCTCATGCCAACCGAATGCATGATCCAAAGAAGATCATTCCACTGTGTATATATTTTTCTGTGTGACACCCTAAGGAGGAAAAGCTCCCACCAGCACATTGGAGAGGGGAAGGCGGTATTTTATGCTATAAATCTAGTGTCTGGTTTTGCCCTCGCATTCATCACCTCTTTTGAAGATTCCTTTTATCCAGTCCCTCCCCCCACACACACGCATACATTTTCATCCCTTCTTCCTGCTTTAACTTTCTTTTCACCACTGTCATGAATTGTGTCATTGAATAAGGAGACAGGAAATCTTCCTCACAACAGTAATGTCTCCTTTTAAGTCCCTTTTACTAGGTTCGTTCTTATGTTTTTTTTCCTTCCATATGTCTACAATATGCATGTGTATAGGAAGATGGGAGCCAACCATGTATTCGGTGGAATGACAAGAAGTGTACCATACATACGTATCATTGTATGCATGTAAGATCTCAAAGGCACATAGGTTCGCAAAGGCAATTAGATCAAACAATCCACATGACTGACATTCCTAACTGAGGGGAGCTTATATACATACAAATGTATGCACAGATGGTCCCCTTTACATTATTCCACTGAACGTGGAGACGTTGTGGGCAGTGCCGGTGGGAAAAGCCTATATGACTCCTGCAGGCATTCCTTTTATGTAGGAAACAATGTACAGGGCCATTGGAATGAAAACTTTGAGAGGAAAAGGAATTGATCTCAATTGTTCGTGCAATACTGACTTTGCAAAGAAACATCTGGTGGATTTGATGGGTAGGAACCATATTTAAATTAACTGTCTAATTTAGAATAGTAGATTGATAGCTCTTCTCCTCTTCCTCCCCAGAGGTAGCATGCAAGCAAGGAAGACAGAATGAGCAATCTTACTTCCATATCCACATTTCTGCTGCTGGAATTCTCAGATGTCCGAGAACTACAGATCGTACACTTCTTTGTGTTCCTGGCACTGTACTTGACAACAATAGCAGGGAATCTTCTCATCATCATTACAGTTGCCTTTGATCAGAACCTACACACTCCCATGTACTTCTTCCTAATGAATTTAGCCATGCTGGACATTGGGACAGTTTCAGTCATGGTACCCAAATCCATGGCTATGTCCCTCATGAATAACAGGTCAATTTCTTTTTCTGGATGTGTTGCTCAGGTTTTCTTTTATCTGTTCTTTGCAGCTACAGATTTTGCCCTCCTAACTATAAAGGCACATGATTGTAATGTTGCGATCTGCAACCCTCTCCAGTATGAGAGAATTATGGACAAAGGAGCCTCACTCCAGATGGTAGCCATTGGGTGGATTGCTGGTCTCCTTTATGCCATATTACACACTGGTGGCACCTTTGCGATCACCTTCTGTTCTAATATTGTCCATCAGTTCTTCTGTGAAATCCCACCGATGTTAAAGCTCTCCTGCTCTGACATTTACCTAGTTGAATTTGGGCTTCTTGTACTAAGCTGTAGTATGGGAGTAGGTTGCTTTATTTTCATCATCATAACATATATACAGATCTTTGCAGCAGTGCTCAGAATCCCCTCTGCACATGGTCAGAAGAAAGCCCTCTCCATTTGTCTTCCACACCTCACAGTTGTCTCTGTGTTTTTATTCAGTGGATTCTTTGCCTATGTGAGGCCTCCCACTGATACTCCTTCAGACGTGGATATAGCTTTTGCTGTGGTATATACCATAATGCCTCCCATGCTGAATCCATTCATCTATAGCATGAGAAATAAAAAGATCAAGGCTACGTTGTGGAGAAAGTTACGATCTGGGGCTTTACTCTGAAACTTTCTTTAGAGTTCTTTTGTAAGCACTGGAATGTATAAACTTCTGCCTGTAAATGATCAGTCCTATACCTAGTAACTTGGGACAATAAACACAAATGCTCCCATTTGCCAGCAACCTCAGCTGGGAGCAACATTGCTGAAAGGTTGCTGTGAGGTGTGATGATGCCAGCAGAGATATGCATAAAACTGCTGGCAGATGGAGCCAGCCTGGCTGTAAGAAATGTGTATTTTTTAAAAGA
Organism: Heloderma suspectum; assembly: GCF_057233095.1. NCBI lineage: Eukaryota > Metazoa > Chordata > Lepidosauria > Squamata > Helodermatidae > Heloderma > Heloderma suspectum. The sequence continues at coordinate 84,569,563 of NC_139463.1, read as the reverse complement.
AAAAACTTAACCAAATTTTCTAATATTGTCTTCTCTCCTGTCTATATCTACATACACCCCTTTACATGCCCATTCATCCCACATATTCTCTCCCCCTTTTTCATTCATAGTCCCATATAGAGCTTCTTCATTCTCTCATTGTTTTGCCATTCTGTAAGTCACACATCCCACCAAGCCTCCATCATTCATTCCTATACACGCTTTTCAATTTTCACTTTTCACTGGTTACCAGTCGGGTATTTATAATGTAGACATTTAGCTTCAGGTCCATGATCCTATCAATTGCATAGACTCCATGACTTGGTTCTCATGACACAGCCAGATAATCCTGGGTGATTTAACCCATGATGAGCTGCTGTGTTTGCTGGGTGAGTGCTACAGCCATTTTAATTGCACAACTCCCAATTGGATTGATCTAACCTGGCCTTATTGACTAATTGAAGGTTAAACTGATGGGATTATTTGGTATTGCTGCCTCCTGCAGGAAAGACAGATAGCAGAGGAAAGAAAAGGCAGAATATTATGAGTGTTCACCAGCCCTACGTGCACACAAGGATATCTTAGAATAAAAGACCTTACTCCTCTTTAGTGAAGAACAGGAAAATTGTTTCCTCACAATATTCTTGCATATTGGGAGCATCAGGGTGTGCTGCAGTTGGACTCCCCCCCCCCCCGGGATAACTGACATCCATGGCCCTGTGGGGAAGAAGATGGTGCTAGGGGGCAGGCAAACAGAACATCAGGGCCTGCTCCAGTTGGACTTCCCCTCCTTTTGGGAGATGAGCAGGGGGAGCAGGGCCATCCCACCAGCCCTGCTGACACTTTGCATAATTATTTTTTCTTCCTCTTCCGTCCCGATTGCCTTTTCCTTGCATGTCGTATCTTTTTTAGATTGTAAGCCTGCGGGCAGGGACTGTCTTCTTTGTTCATTGATTGTAAGCTGCTCTGGGAGCCTAATAAATAAATAAATAAAAGATGCAAGTACAGCATAGGGTTTCAAAATACTTTGTTCAGTCCATTTTGTTGTGTTCTATAACCCTGACAGGAGCAAGACAGAGCAAACACAACTGCTTCCAGCAGTAGAGGAGGTCTGGGTGGGTGGGTGAAGGAAGGGGAGTACTAGGAAACCACACAGTAGGCTATAGAGATCCTAAGACTAGCTCTGCCCCAATTCTCATGAAATAACTGCAACACTGCCCCTTTCCTGTAACTTGGGAACCGCATGTCGACATTCCCACAATGCCTCTAGAGGCACTGTAAAATCCCGGGCAGCTCACAATCGTTAGGACTCTCGGTGAGGCCCCACTAGGTGACACCTTGCTGATGGCTACTTCTAACTGGAAAGCACTTTCTATGCCCTCTATGAATCGATTCAGTTGGACACTCCCTAACTCTCTGGAGCTCGCAAAGGCAACAGGGGCAATTAGTATGGGCACAGAGTAGTGATGCAGGCTTACAGGCCTCATGATACCTACTCACATGCCACTGAGGTTCAAATCGAGGATGTGCGGGATCACAGAGACCTGATATCTGTACTATTCGTTGGGTGTCCAAATGGCACTTAAAAATTAAATTTGGGTTTCCTGGATAATTGCAGTCTTGTCTTTCAGAGGAAGGGGGGTATACTACTCCTATTCCTCCATCTCCATTCAGAAGGCTAGCATTTTCTGGAAATTGTAGTCAAGGGGCTCCTTTTCTGTCTCAGTAACATGACCCTTCTGGATCAAATCTCATATTTTCTCATGCTCTATTCCATTCCCATCCTCTCACATAAAGGTATTGTGTTTTGGTCCCCTGCCCCAATATTATGGTACCTTGATGCATTATCATTTCCCAACAGGACTTCAATTTGACCACAAAATCCATTTAAGAGAATGCTAGACATGGACTTCCAAGAGTGCTCATTTTATGTATTCAGAAATATATTGGATGTATTAATTATCTGTTATGGTTTGTTACAAAACCATACTACTGTAGAAGAAATATGATGGGTGGAGTGAGTTTCAGTAATGTTGTCTGCTCAGGTCTGCTGGACTCTTGGGAGTAAGATCCCAAGAAGCCAAAGCAGGTGTAGATGAATCGTATTCTGATGAATGCTGTAATTATTAGTTGATGCAAAATTAGGTCCCTATTCTCATCACACATGAACTGCTTTTAAGCATGGACTAATATACACACTGTGGCAATTGCTACTGAAGGACACACCATTGACACATCATGATGTATGCAGGAAGCCTTACCAATGAAAATGTTTTAAATGTTTGGGTGAGTAATCGCATTTTAATTTGGTAATGCATTTGCTAAGATATTTTCAAGTGCTCCAATATATACCAGATGGGAAATATCTCTACACTCTTAGTCTTAAATATTCAGGAGCTATCTGGTATTATTATTTATTTAAAATGCTGGGGAGGGGGGAATCACTACACTCTTAGTCTTAAATATCCGATGCCTATCTGGTTTTAATCTCATCTTATTATTCATTAATTTATTATTCATAAAGGATATTCTTAAATAAATACATACTCTTCCTGAGTGGGGTCTGCTGGCTCTCAGCTGGTGCCCCTGTGCTTGCAAACACTCTTCTCTCCCTGCTTGGGAGGAAAGGACATGGCCTGAAAGGACATGAGGCAGCCACCTTGCTGAAGCGAAGCAGGTTTGGGTCTGGTCAGTGCTTGGAAGGGAGACCACCTGGGAACCGCACGTAGCTGCTTTGAGTTCCACAATGGAAGAAAGGTGGGATATAGGGATGGCCGCAAAATCCTCCATGGACTCAAATGAGGCCGAATTCCAGTGAATTCGCCCCCCCCCCCCGGAGTCTGTGGTGGAACATATGTACTTACCCCTGCAATCCCAGATGCAACGGGCCGAATCTCCCCTCCTGTCCAATTCTGTTCCATGGAACCAGGAAGTGATTGGATGCTAGGGATGTACGAAAATCACTTACCTTTTTGAAGGGTGACATTCATGGTGGGGGGGAGGTGCTCTGTCCCTCCCCCCCAAATTCTCTCTGGCTGGCTCCACTCCATGGCGATTCCATGGAGCCGCCGGCCAGGGCTGCCCGCAGCCGGACATCCGGCCACTGGGCAGCCTGCACAGGGATGCAAATGGCGGCTGCCATAGCCGCCACCATTTGCATCCCTGTATTTTGCCATGATAGGCTACATAAATATTTACGTAGCCTATCCCGGCAAAAAAAACAAACAGCGAACGCAAATGGCGGCGGCTACAGTGGCCACCATTTGTGTTCCCTTTTTTATTTGGCCTTGGCATTCGGCCTCACTGAGATCCGTGGCGGAATTCTCTGACATCCCTATTAGACGCAAATGGCTCCTCCGCCTGGAATCCTGCCTGGCCAGCTCCGCCCGCAGCCGGACATCCGGCTGCTGGGCAGCAGGGACGCAAATGGCGGTGGCCGTAGCCGCCACTGTTTGCGTCCCTGTACTTAACCGTGATAGGCTACGTAAATATTTACGTAGCCTATCACAGCAAAGTAAAAAACAAACAAACGTGTATGCAAATGGTGGTGGCTATGGCGGCTGCCATTTGCGTTAGCTATTTTTAGCCATTCTAGCCTACGTAAATACTTACATAGGCTAGAACGGCTAAAAATAACAAACACAAATGGCGGCTGCTGTAGCCACTGCCATTTGCGTTCGGTGCGCCCAGCAGCGGCCGCCCCCGCCACTGCACCTTCCGCCGTCATTCTTGGGTGACTTTTTGTGTAAGGCTGAAAGGAAAGTCTTTTTTGTGAGAAACTTTTCACTCCTGTCAAAATTGCCCCCTTTGATGCTTCTGCAAGAGAAGAAATGAAATGAAGAAATTAAAGGCATGGAAACTGAAGCCAAAGCATGCACCTATCTTGTGGGGGATGAAGGGAATGACCATTGTCTCAGCAGAAATAATTTCCACGACACTTAGAGCCGAGCCAGATGTTACTTACATAGCAATATTAGCAACCTTGTCTCGGTATTATATATGTATGTATGTATGTATGTATGTATGTTCTGAGATTAGGGAAAGAGTGACTTTCATCAAGACCACAGCACTCAGAGAAGTTTGAAAGTAGGGCTGGTGACATGTGGCCTCTTGGCCTAAAGTTCTGCCTCCAAATTTGCCTCTGTGGTGGCAGCAGCAAGACAGTCTGTGGTTTGCCACCAAAATTTGGTGGGAAACTGATGGTGGACTAAAAAGACAAAATTTACCTTTAAAGCCACATTTTTGAGCTGAATTTGGATTTTTTAGCCACCATCATAGTTTGCCATCAATATTCAGCAACAAACCAGTGGTTGGCCTCATTGAGAGCTATTTTCATAGAAGAAAGGTGGAATATAAACCAAGTAAATAATACTGCTTTGCTGCTGGCCTCTTCGAAGTTTGGTGGCCTAGAAATTGTCCCCTGGAGCCCCCAAAATTGTCCACTCCTGTTTCAAACCCAAGGAATGAGCCCAAAGAAAATCATGACTGTGTCTACAAAGTCCTCTATGTGACCATCTTGGGGGGAAAACTCCCATTGGCAAAATGGAAGGGGGAAGTATTTCATGGTGTAAATGTAACAGCAGTAATTCCTTTTGTGCAACCCACCCCCTCCTTTCCATCCTTTCTGCCTTCTTTAACTTCTTTCACCACTATTTTGGTGTCATTGGATAAGGACATATAAAAAACTTATGAACTACCAATCTTTTGAATTGCGCTTTTTAGTCCCTTACTGTTGGTTGGTTTGGTTCCAAAGTTCTTCCCCTTCCATATATCTACTATATATGTTTGTAAAGGAGGATGGGGGACATTAAGTAAAATGAAAGACTGAGAACCCCACATGTGTATCTTACTTTCCATCTGATCAAAAATTCTGCATGATTAACATTCCTAACTGGATGGCGCTTATACAAATGTCTTCACAGATGCTCCACTTTCCAAGATTCCACTAAATGTGGAGACAGTGTGGGAAGGGCTGGTGGTTCAGTCACATTTTCCAGTGCAGGTGTTTGCTTTTTGTAGGAAAGAATGTACAGGGCTACTGCCATGGCAAGTTTGGGGAGACAACAAATCCATCCCAATCGTTTGCCTAGGAATGATTTAGCCAAGAAATATGTGGTGGATTTTATTGAAGCAATCATGTTGAAATTAACTGGTGAATCAATATAAGTAGATTAAAAGGTAAAGGTGCCCCCAACCAGTGGTGTCCAACTCTAGGGGGTGGTGCTCATCTCCATTTCTTAGCTGAAGAGCCAGCGTTGTCTGAAGACGCTTCCGTGGTCATGTGGCCGGCATGACTGAGGTGCACGGAACGCTGTTACCTTTCCTGCCAAAGCGGTGCCTATTTATCTACTTGCAATTTCTTGCTTTCGAACTGCTAGGTTGGCAGGAGCTGGGACTGAAGACAGGAGTTCACTCCCTCATGCAGCACTCGGGTCTCAAACTGGTGTCCTGCCGACCTTCTGGTCTGCAGTTCAGCGTCTTAACCACTAAGCCACCACAGCCCCACTGTTAATAAGTAGATTAACAGGTTTCATCTCCTTCTTCCCACAGATTGCAAGCAAGTAAGGAAGACACAATGAGCAATCTTACCTCCATGTCCATTTTTCTGCTGCTGGAATTCTCAGATGCCCGAGAACTACAGCTCTTACACTTCTTTGTGTTCCTAGCACTGTACTTGACAACAATAACAGGGAATCTTCTCATTATCATTGCTATTGCCCTTGATCATCACCTACACACCCCCATGTACTTCTTCCTCATGAATTTGGCCATGCTGGACATTGGGACAGTTTCAGTAATGCTGCCGAAATCCATGGCTATGTCCCTCATGAATAACAGGTCAATTTCCTATTCTGGATGTGTTGCTCAAGTTTTCTTTTATTTCTTCTTTGCATCATCAGATGTTGTTGTCCTAACTATAATGGCTCATGATCGCAATGTCGCTATCTGCAACCCTCTCCAATATGAGAGAATTATGCACAAAGGAGCCTGCCTTCAGATGGTAGCCATTGGGTGGATAGCTAGTGTCATTTATTCCATATTACATACTGGTGGCACCTTTGCAATCACCTTCTGTTCTAATATTGTCCATCAGTTCTTCTGTGAAATCCCACAATTATTAAAGCTGTCCTGCTCTGACATTTACCTAGTTGAAGTTGGGATAATTATACTAGGCTCTTGTATAGCATTTGGATGCTTGATCTTCATCATTATCACATACATCCAAATCTTTGCTGCCGTTCTCAGAATCCCCTCTGCACATGGTAAAAAAAAAGCCCTCTCCACTTGTATTCCCCACATTATTATTTCCTCTGTATTTATATTCAGTGGATTCTTGGCCTATGTGACACCTATCACTGAAGCTTCTTCTGACCTGGATATACCTTTTGCTGTGATATATGCCATAATACCTCCCATGCTGAATCCATTCATCTATTGCATGAGAAACAAAGAGATCAAAGCTGCTTTGTGTAAGCTGTTTGATCTGGGTTTTTCCTCTAAAACCATCATTAGAGTTGTTCTGTAAGAGAATTTTCATAATTATGTAAATAGTCCCTCCTCTACTTACTAACCTTGCACAATAAACACAGACTGACATTTCGCTTTGCCAGGAAGCCTGTCTGTGTGGACAGGTTTGCTGATGGGGCAGTGTGAGTTGTGATGATGCCAGAAGACAGATGCATAAGGCTGCTTCCAGATTGGGCCAGGCAGCAGGGTTTTTGTTTTGCTTTTGTTTTGCTTACTCTGCACTGATATTGGGCAAATAAGAAGTTCTTTATTCAAGGAATTCATTTTAGTTATTTGGTCATATTTTCATGTCAGCTATGTGAAGGAATCTCAGGTAGATAATGGCATAGGTGAGCATGTTGAAGCTCTTTGATGGTGATTGGTGATTTCCCTGGGGGTGGGGTGGGGGTGCTGGGCAAGATCCACATTGCCTTTGGGGCTAACTTCGCTCACCCTCTCGGAGTTGTGGGGCCCTGGCAGAGGGTGTTATTGGGAAGTCTTCCCTTTTCACCTAGAATGGTGTGGCCCTGAGGAGGTGAAGTCACAATTCCACCACTAACAAAGGCAGGGTGGTCTCACCTGTACTTCTCACAGGCTAGTCTCCTGATGGAGGTAAAAGATAGCTTCTTGCACAGGGACTCTTTCAGATTCTGTATATATTCAATACATGTGGCCCTAGTTAAACCCATTGTTTCTCTCTGTATTACTGCCTGATTGCACAATTCAGTGTTCCGCACACATTATTTCTGTCACATGAAGTGCTCTCCATCCTCCCCTTGCTTATGTTCTCTGTCATTCCTCCTTCTTTGTTCATCTCCCTTCTTCCTTAGCTATATACACCTGAAGCTTCTTTAAGGCCAGCTCCATGCATTAATTTCTGATCCATGCAGACATTCACATGAAATTAAACACCGTTTACTCATCAGGGATATTGCTTCAACGGACGTAATACCTTATGTCTTGCAATTATTGTCTTAATCCAATAAAGTGAAACCATGTCACTAGGCAATAGGGATGTCTGTTGCTGGGAAATCCAGCCCTTTTTTGAGCTTGCCGGATTTCCATGGCAGCCCTGACTTGGCTTGCATTTGCAAGCCCAGACACAGGTTTCTTCCTGAAATCTGGGAACTTTTTTGGCTTAAAAAAATTCATAAAAGCAATGTGTGCAAGTTTTGCAAATTTTGGCCAGAATTTGCACAAATTAGGTGCAAATTGCTTTTGTGAAGTTTTGACGTCTACAGAGGCATGGGGGGGGGAAAGGACAGGCTTAGAGGTCTGGAGTGTTGTTGTTTTTTGTTGGGAGGGGGTGTCCCTGAGAGGAGTAGTTTCCTTTCCCTGGTTAAGTTTCAGTTTCCTTTCTCCACTTAAGTTTCATTTCTTGAGGTTTGAAACAGTACTTTCAGTTTTGAAGGAGGAGTGTATACAAAGAGAATGAGTAGGGAGATAGTGGGGGCCCAATTCCATCCAAGTTTTCAGCAGACCCCCCCTCCTGCCCACACCCCTGAGCCCTGCTTGCTGAGCCCCTGCCCTTGCTCACCCCCTGCTTGGCAAGTGGCCTGCACTCACCTTGGTGGCCTCGTCGAGCTCCATGATCAACATTATTGGAAAAATAAAATGGTAATTGCAAAAACACACATATGTGTGTAGGTGAGTGAAAATGTACATTTTGTAAATGCACATATTTGCCTATGCGGAAATGCACATTTCGCTAAATGCACATATTTGCATATGTACACAAATGCAAATTTTTACAGTAATACATGCATTTGGAAAACAAAATACACATTTGGGGGCATGTGCAAATACGCACATTGTTGAGATTGCTATGTTATCTTTTTTTAAACAGTGACTGCAGAGCTTGATGAGGCCACCTGGGTGAGTGTGGGCTACTTGCCGAGTGCAGGAGGGGCTTGAGTATGGTCCAGGGAATGGAAAACGGAGGAAGGGGCTGAGAGGGCACTGGGAGAACCCAGACAGGGGTGCATTTGCACATCCCTATGAATGAGAGATCCAGTAAGAGCTGAGTCAGGGAGACCAAAGTCTGGGAGGGAGGGGGGAGAAGGAGCAGGAACAAGAGGGAGCAGGAAAAAGCAGCCTGGAGAAGTGTGAGTACAGCTAGGGCAAAGGAACTTGCATTTTGAAATTTTTACTTTCTCTTAATGCCTTTTGTTTTGTGACACTCAGCTCTACTGTGTAAATACCTTTAGTTGCATTCTGCTTTCTTTAATTTGCCAGTAAAGTCTTACGGTTAAACCCTATGAGTAGAGAGTTGGTCACCTCATTCCCACAGCTCGAACACCATGTTACTGGAAAGGTCAAGGAAGGAAGGTGGGACTCTTAAGAAGGCAAGAGATCTTTAAGGTGTTGCTTAGGGGGTCCAGGTCATAAGGGGAAACTTGACAGCTTTTTACACTTTGTGTGTGTGTGAACTGGCCTGACTTGATGCAGATCAAGTCAGCCAGATCATGGGAAAGTGAGCTGACATTCAGGGGGAAATTTCAGGGGGCTGAACTGATTACTCAGTGAGCTTCACCCTTGGGATGGGTTCCTCCAACATCCCTACATGGCACCCAGGTTGATGGGAAGCCTGGTAAAAGCTCCACACGCTCCCAGGGTGCTCATGTTGGGGCCACTACATGACTAAACCAGCCCTCAGGATTTAAAAAAAAAAAGTTTTCTAAAACTTAGTTCAGGGTAACAAAATGTAAGGTATAATTATAATGTATAAAATGATAAAATATGGAGATATGGATAGTGAGGATACACCATCCATTTAGTAAGAAGCAGAGACATCACCTTGCCGACAAAGGTCCGTCTAATCAAAGCTATGGTTTTCCCAGTAGTAATGTATGGCTGTGAGAGCTGGACTATAAGGAAGGCTGAGCGCCGAAGAATTGATGCTTTCGAACTGTGGTGCTGGAGAAGACTCTTACGAGTCCCCTGGACTGCAACGAGGTCAAATCAGTCCATCCTAAAGGAAATCAACCCTGACTGCTCATTGGAAGGACAGATACTGAAGCTGAAGCTGAAATATTTTGGCCACCTAATGCGAAGAGAAAACTCTCTGGAAAAGACCCTGATGCTGGGAAAGACTGAAGGCAAAAGGAGAAGGGGATGGCAGAGGATGAGATGGCTAGATAGCATCACGGATGCAATGAATATGAACTTGAGCACACTCCGGGAGAGAGTGCAGGACAGGAAGGCCTGGCGTGCTGTGGTTCATGGGGTCACGAAGAGTCGGACACGACTGAACGACTGAACAACAACAACAACAATATATATATATATATATATATATATATATATATATATATATATATTTACTCCTTTATAGATTTCCCCATTTCCAGCTCCATCTCACTAGGTACACCTTTGGAAGAGAGAGGCAGGCAAAGTATCTGCAGATATGATGAAATAACATGTCATTGTGTGGGAATGGATGATAATTCATCACACTTTTGTAATGTTCAGTAGCAGACTTCAGAGCGCATCTCCATCTACCCACTGGGTCATGCAAAGCTTTTATTCATTTTGAACCAGAAGTCCAAAGTACATGCTGTTTAGTTCCACAATAGGTTTTCAGTTATTTATTTGTTTGTTTGTTTGTTTATTTATTTATTTATTTGCATTTCAATAGAAAGATGCTGCATGTTGAGTGGTGCATTGCCAAATGCATGCATGGTGGAAATTCAACCAGCACAACACATTGTAGGTGAATGAATCAGAGTTCAGTACAGTGGTTTCAGTGGCATATCTGAGATCTTTGTCACCATCTACCCACAGTATCAAAGAGAACAGATATGCATTTTTAGTAAGAGGGCTTGTTATAGTCCAGAAACACCCTGTTCCATGAGGGGAAGGGGAAAGCGGGCCACACTCCTTTTGGCCCTTTCTTTCCTGTGGCTTTTTCCAGTGCTACTAGGTGGAAATGGAAAACAACAACATCAACAACAACAACAACAACAACTAGGTTTTTCTCTCACTGCTTCCACCAAACTAGCCTTAAAACTCTCTCTGGTTCTCAGGTATCTCATTCACATAGTGTGGGGGTTGGCTATTAGATGTGGGGTGGGAAATCCAGAAAAAATAGAGACCAGAAGTCCAGAAGTTAAAATTTTATTGAAGGAAAAGGTCGATAGGGCAAAGTCTTAGTAGGGATACCTGAGAACCAGAGAGAGTTTTAAGGCTGATTTGCTGGAGGCAGTGAGAGAGAGAGAGAGAGAGAGAGAGAGAGAAACATTTCTACCAATGGAAAAGGCCACAGGAATGAGTGTGGTCCACTTTCTCCTTCCGCTCATGGAACAGGGTGTTTCTGGTGACTCCCAAAGCCTCCTGCCCCTGCTTCTCTTCTTCCTTGTTGTTGCTTCCAGGTCACCAGCCTTTTTCCAAGCATGCAAGCCATGATAAGAGCAAGTTTCCTTGAATCTTTTGGGTAGGGTGGCCATTTACACCTCACCAAAACAAAGGATATGCCCCACCAAAAAAGAGGACAAAACAGGATGCCCTTGCATCAGTTTTGCATATGCAAATCGTTATGTATAGATGCAAAATAATAATTACTAGAATTTAAATTTCATAGAAGCTAAGCTGATTTCCCATTTAAACCATACCAAAAAGATTCTTTAATTAATTTGCACATACACTAAGATCATCACAAATCACTTATTCCTCTTCTCTCTCTCTCTCTCTCTCCTCTCTCTCTCTCTCTCTCTCTGTCTCTCTCTCTCTCTCTTTCTGGAATAATACTACCTTCTCCTGGAGCTGTCAAAGATATTGACTTGTTTCACAGGACATGACAGCCCACCATGGCTTAATTTCTCCATCGGGGTGTCACATCATACTGGGTGCTCTCGGGTGCCATTTTTGCATGACCGCTTACCATGGCTTGTTGTGTTGTGTGAACCAGGCAGCAGGGGTTGTTTGAGGGTTAGACAAAATGGCACTTGAGGTCCCCCAGCACAGGATGACTGCCCCCTTGGGTAAATTGACCAATGGTGGGCTGTTGTGACATGCGAACACACTCATTGTTTTTGATGCTGGACTTAATTCATTGGTGTGAAGCTGCTACACAGTAGGATGCAGCATTGGCTTCTGGAAGGTTGAACTTTTTTTTTAAATATATATTTGCCTCTTTCTACACAGAGACAGAACCTGGAGGTATGATCAGTGCCTCTGCTTTGTAAGGAGGGTGGAGGTTCCTGGAATTGGTTTCATCTTTGGACTCAATTAAATTAAAAATAAAGGAAAGACCATCACTCACCAACAACCTTGAAGCACCATTTCATGAGCACCTGATTTCTTGTAATTTTACATGATGAAGGGAAACCATCCCATACACCTGAATGATGGGAGACTCAGGACAGATAAATTGAAGTATTTCTTCTCACAGCACATAATTATACTTTGGAATTTGCTACCACAAGATGTAGTGCTGGCCACCAATTTGGATGGCCTTAAAAGGGGGTTGGACAAATTCCTGGAGGAGAAGGCTATCCATGGCTATTAGTCTTTATGCTACCTCCAGTATCAGAGGTAGAATGTCTATGTACACCAGTTGCTGGGGAACATGGGTGGGAGGATGCTATGGGACTCATGTCCTGCTTGTAGGTTTTCCCATGGGCGGCTGGTTGGCCACTGTGTGAACAGAAGGCTGGACTAGATGGGCCCTTGGTCTGATCCACCATGGTTCTTCTTCATCTAAAGAAGCATGGGATATACCCAGCTGTCTGGGCACATGTAAGAGGACATCTGGCCACCCTAACTCTTTGGGCAGTGGTGCAGATTGGGCTAAGGAGGAGAAAGTAAGCCAGGGGCCAATGAGGTGGATCCACTCAGGGAGGGTGACCCACTGAAGGCATCTTTCCCAAGCCCTCCCCCCTCTACATCTGGAGTTCACACTTAACTGAATCAAGGAAGAAATCTGACACAACAGATTTATTTAGCTATCCTAAGCCTGGTGGTTTTCATGTATTCAGATATTGCATACATGTGTTTATTATCTAATTAGGGTTGCTAGGAAAACAAACACAGGTTGGGAAGGTGTAGGAGAGGTGTGGATCTCATTATCTTTTTTTTGTCAACTGTAATGGACTCTTGGGAGACAAGGTGAGTCTCTCCAAGAAGTGAGAGCAAACCTCCTTTCATCATAAGAATCCTATATTTTCACTTCAGATAGACATTAGCTGCATACATGGAAGCAAGCCTCAAAAGAAGAAAGAGAACTCATGGATGGAAGGATGGACTCCTGCATAATGATAGGATGCAGCTAGAGGAGTCATTCTATCTATTGTGGGATGACATTTAGGGGAAAGGTAAGATTTTGAAAAGTTATTTATTGCTGGAAGAGTTTGACATCTTGCTTTTCCTTCTATGCACTCCACCCACATCCCAGCTCAACTATTTTCCACAGTGGACTGTCCTCTGTTAACCCTTCACATTGAGGACTGCTCCTCTGTAAAGTAGGACACTTGGCTACTCTACTTCACATGAGGAAGCACACTGAAGGTTAAAACAACTTACTCTATAGCAATGAGTTTTAGATTTATTTATTTTTTTAGTCTGATTGATACACATGAGCTAAATGAATCTGAAAATATAAGCCCTCATGTTTAAGTGTACTAATCACTTCTGCAATGCTGCAAACCTTACTTTGGGACTAAGTCAATTGAACTCAGTGGGACTTACTCCTAAGTCAATAGACAATGGATCAGAATGTACACAATATTGTAGTGCGACCTTTGGGTACTTTCACATGAGGCTTGTATTGTGTAACTGGCCTGCCTCATTCTCAGAATTGTTCAGGTATTCCAGATACTGTTATCTTCCACTTGTCACCAACCAATGCTTCCCGACCAGTTATTCCATCTATTTTCTTACAGCAGATATTTCATTAATGAGAGAAGGACAGAACAACTGCACAATGTATCCATGAGCGGTGTTCCCCCAAATGTTCAGATTCTAGCTTATAGATAGTCGGGGGGGAGGGCTGTCTGATTTCTTTGGCATGGAAACAGAAGTGGCTTTGGTGATAAAATCCTTCTCTCCTGATTTGCTGAAGTTTAATTACTACTATAACTACTACTAGTAGTAGTAGCTTTCCATTTAAGATCACTCTCATCTGCTTATGGTTTTATCAGTATTGTAGGTAGGAAACTAATTTTAGACCCTGGACCTAATAGTCTTATAGCTATTATATATAACAGAGTTCACGGGGAGTTACTTGAGTGTAAGTCTGCAGAGGATCATCATCAACTTTGTTGTACACAGATTGGAGGACATATTTCAAAGGGCCCAGTCAAACAAGGCTGCTCCAAGAAATCTTCAGGAGTTTACATTAAGGCTGCAATTGAATGCACACTCACCTGGGAGTAAGCCTCACTGAACATTGTGGGATGTACTTCTGATAAAGCATTCTCATGAGTCATGATTGTGCTGTAAAGCTAAGAGTAGGGATGGGCGAACTCACCCCATCCCATGCCATGGGCCCCTCGCTGGATCTCCGCCAGCTGACCCTGTTCACTACCCATGGCAAGCTGCTTGATGGTCCACAGGCACCCGGCAAGAGATGTGTGGCCACCCACTCACTCGCCCATCTCCCAATTTGTGTAAAAATGGCAGCTCAGCCTTTTCTGTAAATAACCATCTATGCAAATGGCAGCCCTAAAGCGGCCATTTATGCAACATTACAGATTAAATAGTCTATGTGTGCCTGTAATGTTGCATCAATGGCCCCTTGGCAGCCTCCATTTGCATAAATGGTTATTCACGAAAAAGGCCGAGCTGCCATTTTTACACAAAATGGCATCTTGACATGGGAGCAGGTGGCTGAGTGTGCACCGAGTTGGGCAAGCATGGGAATCTACAGCTTCGAGCCCCAACAAGATGCCCATGCCATCCCTAGCTAAGAGACTGAGCTATGAATCAGAAAACCCCCAGTTTGAATCTCACCTTTACCATGAACTCACTGGGTAGGTTTGCATGATCATGGAGGGAAAATAAGCCATGGTGGCTTATTTTCCCTCCATATGCATTCTGGTCACAAGCAGCCTTATTAGCATAATCGCCTTTGCCGGGCATGGGTTGCCATAACATCTGAATGTGGCAAGGATAGGTTGCCGGGTGGTTTACAAACCATGCTTAAAGCCATGGCTTGTTCACAGCAATCACCCTGCCATCTTGCAGACCAAATGTAGAAGGGAACAAAAGGTGAAGCACCATGAACCCGAAATCCCCCCTTCTTGTTGGAGCTTGATGAATATGCTGCCTACAGTGAATCACTGTAGCCACTTGCATTCTTCAATCTGCAATGAGCAAAGATCACAGAGGGAGAGAGGTGAGCTTTTGTTGAGTTGCCTAGGCAACCAGACAAACCTGCATTACACATGGCATTGGTTGTCAGGTGGGTACATGCAATGTGGAATTGCAGGTTAAGTTGCATGATAGCTTCAGTTGCATAGACTCTGGGCCGGTTTGCACATCATGACAGCTGATCAAGGGTTAATTTAGCCTTGAGGAGCCCCTGGGCATGCCAGCGATTAGTATGAATATGCAACACCCCAGAGAGGGTTGTCATTGTGTGAGAACTCAGGTAGGGTATATTATAAACAATCCTCACATAACCCATGGCCTGTTGTAGGGTTATGCAAGGTTCATTAAACCCTCGCATCAATCTTAATGGCTGCAGGCAACAACAACCCTCAGTGATGAGCTGAATAATATTCATACTAATGACTGACATGTGCAGCAGCTGAATTAGCCCTTGATGGGCTGAAATGATGTGTGAACCAGGTCTCTCTGTGTCCATTGCAGTGAATAGACAAATCCAGGATGTGTTTCCATCACTCTACTACTGACAGCCATCCAGCTCCAAGGTAGTAGTGAAGATGGAACTAACCACAGTATAAGATACCATTCTATATGAATATTGCTTAAATAACACATGTGTTCAGGGCATGGCCCTTAACAGGCATAATATCCTGGCTTTCTGGAGGCTTCAGGGAACATGGAAAGCCATTAAAACAACACGTTAAACTGAAAGGTTTTTTGATAATTGAATAAATAATACAATTATTCATTTAACTATTCCTTATATAAGAAGGCAAGATATAAATAATTCTGTCATTGCTTTCTGGTTGATTAATTTACCACAGTAGTAGCAACTGTAATTTTAGTTACTACTGATGGCAAGAGTATGGAAAAGATCATTTCCTTTGCTTTTGCCACAAGATATGCAGGCCAACGTTTTAAAACAGTCATGGGTTGTTGTTTTTTCTTTATAAGAAATGATTGTTTTATGACTTTTTTTTTTTGCATTTGTAGACTAAAATGTTGTTATGAAGTAGGGTTTAATATCACTCCCTCCTATAGCAAACTCAGGTGGTGAATGACGACAGGATTACATCCATAGTGAGGCAACTGAGAAACAAGAAGATAAACATGCCTAGGAGCATGCCGAGGTTTAGAGAAGTAAAAATTAAAATTAAAAACAAAGGAGGATTGAATACTTTCAGCTGAATGTCAATTGCAAAAGAAAAATGGGAAATGCCTGGAATCCTGAAAAGGAGCACTTGTACCCCCACTTGTAAACTGCTATGGTTGTTACTAGTCGAGTAATGATTCTTTTTCTTCCTTTGACAGGAAACATAAAATATAATATTAGGAGAAAGATGTCCAATCTCACCTTGAACTCTGGCTTTTTGCTGTTGGAATTCTCTGAGATCCGCGAACTACAGATCTTACACTTTGTTTCATTCCTAGTATTGTACATGGCAACCATGATTGGGAATCTTCTCATCATTGCTGCTGTAGTCCTTGACCATCATCTGCACACCCCCATGTACTTTTTCCTAGTCAACTTGGCCTTGATGGACCTTGGCTCCATTTCTGTCACTGTACCCAAATCCATGGCAAATTCCCTCATGAAGAGCAGGTTGATTTCTTATCCTGGATGTGTTGCCCAAGTTTTCTTTTATTTCTCCTTTGCAGCATCAGACTTTGCCCTCCTAACTATAATGGCACATGACCGGTATGTTGCTATCTGCAATCCACTTCAATATGTGGGAATCATGAACAAAACAGCTTGCATCCAGATGGCATGTAGTGCGTGGATTTGTGGTCTTTTGTATGCTGCAATTCATACCGGCAGCATGTTTTCCATCACTTTCTGCTCTAATGTTGTCAATCAATTCTTTTGTGAAGTTCCAGCATTACTGAAGCTGACCTGCTCAGACTTGTACCTAGTTGAAGTTGGGCTTCTCGTGTTTGGTTGCAGCATGTCGTCTGGCTGTTTCATTTTTATTATTGTGACATACATACAGATCTTCACTGCAGTGCTTAGGAACCCTTCCATGCAGGGGAAACAAAAAGCCCTCTCCACTTGCCTTCCCCATCTCACTGTTGTCTCTGTCTTTGTGATCACTGGGACATTTGCCTATATCAAGCCTCCAACTATCACC
Source organism: Heloderma suspectum (assembly GCF_057233095.1). Lineage (NCBI taxonomy): Eukaryota > Metazoa > Chordata > Lepidosauria > Squamata > Helodermatidae > Heloderma > Heloderma suspectum. The sequence goes on along the minus strand of NC_139463.1, from coordinate 84,552,623 downwards.
TCGACTAACCAGGACCTGGCCTTTGCTATTATATATACCACAGTTCCATCCATGATGAATCCGGTGGTCTATAGTATGAGAAACAAGAACCTCAAGGATGCCTTGCGGAAGCTCTTAGGTGTTTGGCACTCTTTTAATGTTATTTCCAGAACTATTCAGTGAAGATAGTCCAACTGGGAAGGAGAATATGCCACTGGGCATGCAGCCATTATTAGAATAATGATGAAAGCCCAATGGGTTGTTCTTTGTTCAGGAGGGGAACAGTTACCCTGGCAGACTAATACCCCACTTCACTATCTTCCACACGACAAAACAATGGCATTCACCCCAGTGTGAGCCAAACTAGACATGATGGCCGCAGTTGGCTACCACCGTGTTCCTGCACAATACATGATGCAATGCAGTTTTTACAGGCCTTGTCAGGTAAAAATAAGGTGACCCCCACTGGTTACCCTCATCCAACCTCCAACAATGACTCTGGAATATAGCTGTGTCATGATGTAGCGTTGTTCCTGGGGCATAATGGGTGAACATGGCAACCCAACCTTCTGCTCCCACCATTTGTCACAGTAAGCCCCTCTCCCCACCTCCTGTGTCCAGTTTTTTTCAGAATTTCTTCTGCTCCCTTCCACTCAAGAACATCAGAGAAAATGTCACCCCACTTCCACTTTCTGAAAATGGGGATGCAAATGTGGGTCAGTATTTTTTGGTTCAGATATACCTAGCAAAGTGATGAAATTCAAAGATATTTATATAACAGCTATATATGGATGTGTTGCTTTATCATAGTTTATTGTTTAAATTTTATTATGACATGTCTTTGGTTGCCTTTGTGGGAAAATTGGTAATATTATGAATCAGTCTATCAACCTATCAATAATTAGATCATTCACATCATTCTTTTCAACCAAATTTCCAGTATATTGCATTATTCCTGTAGTCTTGGGATACTTCTACTGAATCTTGGGATACTTCAAGAATCATGATAGTGGTGCCCATGATCTTCTTTACCTAATATTCAATGTAGGTCTGGCACTCAATTAAATATGGGGTGGTGGGTTTTGGTGTGGGTTGTTTGCTTGTTTGTTTGTTGGTCAAATTCAGACCATCATCCTTGTTGGAGAATCCATATGCCTTTGTCCAGTGCTCATGTAGCTGAATCCAATCAGATGCTGATGTCATCATTAGAAACGTGTAATAGGGGATCAAGGTTCAGTTCAGTCATCCCAATGAGAAGACAGGAATCTGTGCTTTCAAAATGTAGGGATGTTAGAGAATTCCACCACGGATTCCAGTGAGGCCGGATTCTAGAGAAGGACCCATGGAGTAGGGATGTATTAAAATCACTTACCTGTTCGTGGATTATGCTGATGGTGGGGGGGAGGCGCTCCATCCCTCCCCCCGGAATCCTGGACGGGGGGGAAGGCGCTCCGTTCCTCCCCCCCGGAATCCTCCTGAGCCGGCTGAGCAGCTGGCCAGGCCCAGCCAGGCCAGAGCCGTCTGCAGCCGGATTTCCGGCCACGGAGGACTCTGGGGAAAAAAACAAAAACACAACCTGCGTACGCAAATGGCGGTGCCTACGGCCGCTGCCATTTGCGTTCCTTATTTTTGACGTCTTAATCTAAGTAAATATTTACGTAGATTAAGACAGTGAAAATAAGGGGAACGCAAATAGCATAGTGGACACTATTTGTGTTCCCCTTATTTTCGCCATCTTAGTCTACATAATTGTTTACATAGACTAAGATGGCCCAAAATAAGGAACACAAATGGCGGCAGCCATAGCTGCCGCCATTTGCATATAGGGATGTACGAAAGTTCCGCCATGGATCTCGGGGAGGCCGAATGCCAGCGCATTTGGCCCCCCGAAATTGGTGGCGGAACGGCCCGCCCCCCCGTCCCCACCGGGACAGGACTTACCTTGGGCGGATCTTCCTCGCGGCGGCGGCTCCAGCGGTGGCTCCGGCGGCGACTCCGGCGGCGGTTCGGCGGCGGTGGCTGCGGCGGCTGGTCTTCCGACCGGCTGCCGCCACCACCATTTCCAGTTAAAAAAAAAGTGATAGGCTACGTAAAGATTTACGTAGCCTATCTTGGCTAGATTTTTAAAAAATCACCGTGATAGGCTACGTAAATGTTTACGTAGCCTATCACGGCTGACTTAAAAAACACACACAAACAAACGCTATTTGTGTTCCCCTTATTTTCGCCGTCTTAGTCTACGTAAATGTTTACGTAGACTAAGATGTGCCAAAATAAAGAACGCAAATGGCGGCGGCCATGGCTGCCACCATTTGCGTATGCGCTTAAAAAAAAAAAATCAGCTGTGATAGGCTACGTAAACATTTACGTGGCCTATCACGGCTGACTGCAGGGATGCAAACGGCGGCGGCTATGGCCGCCGCCATTTGCGTCCCTGCTAGCTAGCTGTCGGATGTCCGGCTGCTGGTGGAGCCGGCCGGCGGCTACGCAGAATCGCTGCAGAGCACAGCCGGCCAGCCAGGATTCTGGGGGGGGGGAGGAACGGAGCGCCTCCCCCCCCGGCCAGGATTCCAGGGGGAGGGAAGGAATGCCTCCCCCCCAGCATCAACATAATCCACGGAAAGGTAAGTCACTTTCATACATCCCTTTTTGCATACACTTTTTTTTTTTTTTACCCAGACGTTTTAGGCTACGTAAAAACTTACGTAGCCTATCACGTGGGTGTAAAAAAACCCCAAACAAACCTGCAAATGGCAGCGGCGGCAGCTGGTCGGAAGACCAGCTGCCGCAGCCGCCACTGCTGAAGCCGCCGCCGGAGCCGCTGCTGCCTGGAAGATCTGCCCCAGGTAAGTCTTGTCCTGGGGGGATCCGCAGGGGGGGGCAGGGGGGCAGGCCGTTCCGCCACCGATTTCATGGTGGAATTCTCTGCCATCCCTACTGCGGAGTCTGTGGCGGAACAGAGCAATGCCCCCCCCCCCCGCGAAACTTCCCCGGGATGGATCCTATCTGCTCTAGGCCATCCGCTGCCCTTCTCTGCGGCTGCGAATGGCGGCCCTGGTCTGCAGCCACCATTTCCCTCTCTACTTTAGTTGTGATAGGCTACATAAGTATTTACGTAGCCTATCATGGCAAAGAGCAAGTAGTGTCCACTACACCATTTACGTCCCTGTTCTTGTCGTGATAGGCTACGTAAATATATATATAGCCTATTACAGCTAACACAGGGCTGCAAATGGCGTAGCAGCTGCCATTTGCGTCCCTGCTCTTTGCCTTGATAGGCTACGTAAATATATATTTAGCCTATCATCGCTAATGCAGGGCAAATGGCAGGGGAAATGGCAGCCCGGCAGCAGATGGAGGTCCGGCTGCAGGCGGCCCGAGCCGGTGGCTCCACGGACTCGCCACAGAGCAGAGCTGGCTGGGGAGGATTCCGGGGGGAGGGACAGATCGCCTCCCCCCCCCACCGCAGATGCCCCGGAATGGAACCAGGTAAGGGATTCATATATCCCTATTAAAATGTAATGGTGAGATCACAAAAAAAACCAATGTTTGTCCACCTGTACATCTTTCCTTACATTGATTCTTTTCTCTGCAATCCAGATAATAGAATTACATACAATGTTTTTCATGCTCCATTGATAAGGCCACCTAGCTAGTTCTTTGGATAGATCATCTATTGTCATGTGTACTTGTAACTATGTTAATTCTGAGTTACTGGCTTCAGCATCTATTATGAACTTTCACAGAACATCAGATCTGTTGACAGATTCATCCAGGCAGTCTTCTGTACTGTGGGGTTGCCGGTATTGTATTATGATCTCAAATCTCTTCTGGAGCAGTAGTGGTCCCAATCTTGCAAAGGGTGAATAGCAAAGGAAATAACTGGGAACAATGTAAAATATTGGGTTGGATCCAGGTTTAGTTACAGGGCTTCTTCACACAGAGCTTTTATCTTGCTATTGACATTGGTTACTGATGGAAGGTTTCGGGTCCTTTAGATTATGTTGTTAACCTCCAGGGTACCTCCTGGCTCCCACACTAAATGACCTTTATTCCATTGTTTAAAAGATTGGAGATAATGAGCTATCAAATTACCATGCTTGAGTTCAGTCTGAGAAAAGAGGAATAATAATTCCCGCAATAAGAGGAGCTAGACCACAGTGCCATCTAGCGGCTGTATAATGAAACATATGGAATACTCAGATAAGGGGGGAAGGGGGGAAGGAAGCATATGTAAAGGGAGTCCGTCATGATCCTGCATTTAAAATGGAAGCTGAAAGCCCCATTTTAAATGCAGGATTTTAGGCCTGTGTAGAGATACTCATTGAATATGACAATGAAGTCTTACATTAGTCAAGAGGTAAGCAAAAAACAGGCATGGGTCAACTCACAGGAGGATTCCACTAGAAGGACACTAAAGCTCAGATGCTTTATAAGACAATACAGGACCAGATCAACGTGGAACATCTTTAGTGGTCTCAAGCAATCCATCCTTCCCATCTGAATTTGTGCCTCAAAGACCAAGGAAATGTGTGGATTCATGGAGGGGAAGTTGTAAGCAAGCACGATTTCTGACATTGCACAATATCATTACTGTTGTTGTTGTTGTTCAGTCGTTCAGTCGTGTCCGACTCTTCGTGACCCCATGGACCATAGCACGCCAGGCGTCCTGTCCTGCACTCTCTCCCGGAGCGTGCTCAGGTTCATATTCATTGCATCGGTGATGCTATCTAGCCATCTCATCCTCTGCCGTCCCCTTCTCCTTTTGCCTTCAGTCTTTCCCAGCATCAGGGTCTTTTCCAGAGAGTTTTCTCTTCGCATTAGGTGGCCAAAATATTTCAGCTTCAGCTTCAGTATCTGTCCTTCCAATGAGCACTCAGGGTTGATTTCCTTTAGGATGGACTGATTTGACCTCCTTGCAGTCCAGGGGACTCGTAAGAGTCTTCTCCAGCACCACAGTTCGAAAGCATCAATTCTTCGGCGCTCAGCCTTCCTTATAGTCCAGCTCTCACAACCATACATTACTACTGGGAAAACCATAGCTTTGATTAGACGGACCTTTGTTGGCAAGGTGATGTCTCTGCTTCTTACTATGCTGTCTAGGTTTGCCATAGCTTTCCTCCCAAGGAGCAAGCGTCTTTTAATTTCATTGCTACAGTCACCGTCTGCAGTGATTGTGGAGCCCAAGAAAGTAAAATCTGTCACTGCTTCCATTTCTTCCCCTTCTATATGCCAGGAAGTGATGGGGCCAGATGCCATGATCTTAGTTTTTTTAATGTTGAGTTTCAAACCAGCTTTTGCACTCTCCTCTTTCACCCTCAACAAGAGGCTCTTTAGATCCTCTTCGCTTTCTGCCACTAGGGTGGTATCACCTGCTTATCTGAGATTGTTGATAATTCTCCCGGCAATCTTAATTCTGACCTCTGATTCATCCAACCCGGCATTTCTCATGATGTACTCTGCATATAAGTTAAATAAGCAGGGTGACAATATGCAGCCTTGTCGTACTCCTTTCCCAATTTTGAACCACTCGGTTGTTCCATGTCCGGTTCTTACTGTTGCTTCTTGACCCTTGTACAGGTTTCTCAGGAGACAGGTAAGGTGGTCTGGTACTCCCATCACTTTAAGAATTTGCCACAGTTTGTTGTGATCCACACAATCAAAGGCTTTAGCGTAGTCAATGAAGCAGAAATACATGTTTTTCTGGAATTCTCTTGCTTTCTTCATGATGCAGCGAATGTTGGCGATTTGATCTCTAGTTCCTCTGCCTCTTCGAAACCCAGCTTGTACTTCTGGTAGTTCTCGGTTCACATACTGCTGAAGCCTAGCTTGTAGGATTTTGAGCATCACCTTGCTGGCATGTGAAATGAGCGCAATTGTGCGGTAGTTTGAACACTCTTTGGCATTGCCCTTCTTTGGAATTGGAATGTAAACTGACCTTTTCCAGTCTTGTGGCCATTGCTGAGTGTTCCAAATTTGTTGGCATATTGAATGCAGCACTTTAACAGCATCATCTTTTAGGATTTTAAATAGCTCAGCTGGAATACTGTCATCTCCTCTAGCTTTGTTGTTACTAATGCTTCCTAAGGCCCACTTGACTTCACTCTCGAGGATGTCCGGCTCAAGTTCAGTGACCGCACTATCATGGCTATCAAGGACATTAAGATCTTTCCTGTATAGTTCTTCTGTGTATTCTTTCCACCTCTTCTTAATCTCATCTGCTTCTGTGAGGTCCCTACCTTCTTTGTCCTTTATCATGCCTGTCTTTGCACAAAACGTTCCCTTGAGATCTCCAATTTTCTTGAAGAGATCTCTAGTCTTTCCCATTCTGTTGTTTTCCTCGATTTCCTTGCATTGTTCATTTAAGAAGGCCTTCTTGTCTCTCCTTGCTATTCTCTGGAACTCTGCATTCAGTTGGATATATCTTCCCCTTTCTCCCTTGCTTTTTGCTTCCCTTCTTTCCTCAGCTACTTGTAAAGCCTCATCAGACAGCCACTTGGCTTTCTTGCATTTCTTTTTCTTTGGGTTGGATTTACTTGCTGCCTCCTGAACAATGTTACGGACCTCCGTCCATAGTTCCTCAGGCACTCTGTCTATCAGGTCTAATCCCTGAAATCTATTCCTCACCTCCACTGTATATTCATCAGGGATATGATTTAGGTCATACCTGAATGGTTTAGTGGTTTTCCCTACGTTCTTCAATTTCAGCTGAAATTTTGCAAGAAGCAGCTCATGATCTGAGCCACAGTCAGCTCCAGGTCTTGTTTTTACTGACTGTATAGAGCTTCTCCATCTTTGGGTGCAAAGGACATAATCAATCTGATTTCGATATTGACCATCTGGTGATGTCCATGTGTAGAGTCGTCTCTTGTGCTGTTGGAATCATTACTGAGGACATGTCATTTAAGGCATTAGCCTTAGCCTCCAATTTCCTGGCTTTGTGGCACTTGAGCTGTCATGAGAGGCCTTAATTCAGGTCTTAATGGGCAGGTGTTTGTTTGTTTTTTTAATAGATGTATTGCTGAATCAGTGACTAACACATGTACACACACAGAGTAAAATCTTCCATGCTCCTGATCTCCTGATATGCATTAAGCCAAACTGTCATCTGCTCTAATGAGGAACATGGGAAGCTGCCTTATTTTGAGTCAGATTGGTTCACCTACATAGGCCAGTAGTATCTTTGCTGATTGACAGCATCTCTCCAGGGTTTCAGAGAAGAGTTTTTCTCTGTGGTGCTTGAAGATGCCAGGGACTGAACATGGGGCCTTTCACATTACTTGCTGATAGGTTTAGACAGAAAAGTTAATTGTTCTTTCTCTGGGAATCTGCTGTTAAGCTAATGGGGACTCTATGGAGTTAGCTTTGAAGAACTGAACAAGACCAGATGTAGATAAACATATCACAAACAACCCTTTTAGTTCTAGTGTGGCCTGAAATCACCTACTCACACCTAACAAATACATGTCGACTTACACCGATTGAAGTAATATTTCTTAGAGAACAATATTTAGGAACAAATACACTGAGGATCTAATCAAATATTGTGATATAAAAAGAGAGAGGCGTGTTTCTATTTAAATACAGCTGGCCTGCAAGGAAAAATCATCTCAATGTTTGAAAGGTACGAAGAAAAACTTACATTGTATTTCTCCCAGCTCTAATGCTCCCCCTCTCGCCATCTCTCTCTCTGTCTCTGTCTCTCTCTTGCTCTCTGTGCATGATTATCTCAGGCAAATATTAATGATTATGTCAATCAACATACTCCTTCATTTCTTTCATCTCTTTGAATCTCAAAACCTATAATTCTTTGTCATTTCTGTGCTCGTTGCCTAATCCAGATATCTGGTTCAAAGAAATCACTAGGTAAATTCCTCTCTTTCAAATGGATCTTTCTGCGTTACTATTCATTCCCAAACATATATGTGTTTTTTCCCCCTTTGCTATCTATCTACATACTTTCATGTGCACAATTCTCCCTCTAACACACACAAATGCACACACACACAAACACACCTTGATTCACATGGAGACACACAATTCTGCTACTTAAATATGTTCAGAACATAAGAACTAGAACATTTTCTTATCTTATTATGTTATCCATACTCATCCGCAGATATGAGAATAAACTGTGCAGCTGCTGAGGGAAGACTTAAATAAGCCGACCTAAGTGCGATAACAGCTTAGGTGTAGACTTTATTAAAGGTATATTAAAAAGTATCTCTAGTTTAGACTGCATTAAAAGTCTGCAATTCAAATAACTAGTTCTGCATCAGCTGAAGAAATTTAATATAGGGTCAAATTAGTTGTGATGACAATAAAACAACTGTTGCATAATAAATAAGTAAATAGCAGGCATGCAGGATGGGAGGATTCTGGATGGGTACCATGTTGTGAGGAAGGAAGAGTGTCATCCTTTGTTTTTGCTTTGGTCCCAGTGTATATTACCCTTCCCCACCCCATTAAGTTGATATTTGCTTCAACTGAAAAGCTTCTACATTGGGACTATCCACATTGGGACTATAGTGCTGGTGGGAAAAGGGTTAAACCTGTCTTTTCCCCCTCTTGCCATGGTCTCAATATGGACACCACAGTCTATGGCTGCTACTTCTTTTTTAAACCAGCTCTACTTGCATGACTGTTGACATGTCTAATTTGCCCCATAGTGGGTTGGATGCCCTAGGGGCCACCCTAGCGCAGGGTGTGGCCGCAGCTTCACCTCTATGGCTGTAATATGCTTTCCAGGTGTATCTCCCTTAGTATGTTAGGGGGAAATCCTATGGCCACTAGTCAGTAGCTAGACAGCCATAGGATATCTGGTTTTCCAGGAACCGACCTCAAAGCTCATGCTCCGAGGTCGGTTCCTGGAGAACCGACATTGCAGCCTTTTGCGCTGCCTCGCAGGCAGCGCAGAACAGCTCCATGCTCCACACTCACAAGAGGAGTGTTTGCAGCGGCCCAAACAGGGCATTCTGGGGGGCATTCCAGGGCAGGGAGGGCGGAAATGCCAGTATGACACATCCTATGTGTCGACGTACAGCAGCCTCCTCCCCCACTCCTCCCTCCTGCCACTAGACAGCCGCAATCGGCTGTCTAGCCACAAGTGCAGGGCAGGAGAAGCATGGAGGGAGCGATCCCCTCCTTGCTTCTTCTCCTGCCCTGCATTGGATAGGCAGTCACCTCTGAATTCAGAGGTGGCCACCTATCTGCATAGGATTGTACCCTTAATGTACTGATTTTGCTGACATTAACTTTCACTGGCTTAAGTTTTTGTACTTATTACATGGTAGCAAACATAGAATTTGTTTGGATTAACCACTTACTCGTACATGATGGGTTGGATCCAAACTTAGTCACACTTAGAGTAGAGCTATTGAAAACAATGGATCTACTCCATGTATGACTAGTTCTGGATCCAACCCATGTTCTTGTATGCAAATAAAGGCACAATCCCATGTAAGTTTAGACATGCAGAGTATTGGGAATTGTAGGACTTCTTCTGGCTAGGCATGGATAGAATTGCACATTAGTCTATGGTTTTGATCACACTGAAAAATAGGATTATGTTGCCTCCCCCCAACTTAAACTCTAAAGCTTGAACATGTGGATTCAAAGGTAAAACCCCAGAAACATTAGGAAATGAAGAAGGAACCATCATACTACTGATTGTATATTTTAAAACTGTAAAACATTTATTCATTTAAAATATCTCTAAGAATAATTGAATTTCCCTGTTGAAATTATCAGAGGGAATATTTCACTAATATACTGTATAACTGCTGTTCCTTTTTCCTCCACAGGCAATGTACAAGAAATGCCTAACAAAAGCTCAGTTACTGAATTCTGGCTTTTCACATTTTCTGACAAATTTGAATTCCAAAATTTACACTTTGCTGTATTTTTCATTATTTATCTAGCAAGCAGCCATAATTGAGAACATTCTGATTATCTCTTTTGTGGCATTCAGCCATAGTCTGCACACCCCCATGTACTTCTTCCTGATGAATTTAGCCGTTGTTGACCTGGGCTTTATATCTGTCACTGTCCCCAAATCCATGATCAATTCCCCCAACAACACTAGGAAGATTATGTTTTCCAAATGTACCACCCAAGCCTTTTTCTTGATTTTTTTTCATGTCATCAGATGTGTTTTTTCCTCACAGTCATGGCATATGACCGATCTGTCACCATTTGCAATCCTCTGCACCATGATGCAAGGATGAAAAGAGAAACTTGTATCCAGATGGCCATTAGCATTTGGATGGTTTCATTTTTTCATGCAATGCTACATACATTTTCAGTTCCATTCTGTTCAAATGAAGTCAATCAGTTTTTCTGTGAAATTCCACAGCTACTTAAACTCATTAGTTCTGACTTGTATTTCATTGAAGCTGGGGTTCTCATCTCAGTTTCTTTTGGACTTCTGGGTTGCTTTTTGTTCATAATATTTTCTTACATCCAGATCTTTAGGGCAGTGGTGAAAATCCCTTCACTTCATGGAAGGAGAAAGGCATTTTCTACATGTCTCCCTCATCTTATGGTTGTCTTCTTGTTTTTCTTTACTGGCACTTTTGCCTGTCTGAAGCCTACTGCCACATCACCTTCATGTCTGGATAGTTGCTTCAATCTATAGAGTGATATCACCAGTGGTGATGAATCCAATCATCTATAGTATGAGGAACAAAGACATTAAATTTGCTCTTTGGAAACTGATAGATTGTAAATGTTCTTCTGAGAACAAAATGCCAGATTCTCACTGTTGAGCTTGCTTTATGTACTTTAGAGCTAAAAGTCTGAGGATTCAAATCTCACCTCTGCTATGAAATCAATCAGGTAGCTTTATGTGAGTCCTTATGTCTCATCTCCATACCCTCCATACATCTTCAGTATGGACATATAATAGCCTATTTGACAGTGCGTCTTGAAAAGGTTACGGTTCTTGAAGCCATGTGCAATAAGGAATGAGGTAGGATCAAAATCTTACAAATAAATCATGTATGTGAAGTGAGTTGAACACTCTGAACTATTATACAACTACAATTACTGTTATGTTAGCTGAGTCATTATGTCTCTCACACACAAACATAGCCCATAGGATGGCTACTTATGAATCAGCAAAAAAGTGGAAATGCAGCACCAAAAAAGAGGACAGAAGAGGACACCAATCTCCATAAAATTTGCATATGATAATTTATATGCATAGTTGCAAATTTAGAAATAAGTATTATGATTTAAATACAATATAGTACATTCCACCATAGTGTAGAAGACAGTGACCATGTGATTTTTATATAGCTTTGACTTGAACCCTGACTTTCTTCCAAGAAAATTATATTCAAGCCAACTTACAATTATAGGATTATTATTATTTTTTTATCTGTGTTCCTTGCCAAGTTTGCTGAGCAGGTTTGCTGTCCAGGTGGTCTTGATGGGCAACTTCAAGGCCCAGTTGTTCCTTCTGATGGTTTCTCATCTTTAAACTGGACTTGGAATTTTCAGCCCTTCAAATAGAGGGTAGTCCTCTGGCAGCCCTTCAAACAAAGGACAGTTCTCTGTAAAAGAGAACACTATAACCTGGTTTGCATGACACAACAGCCCACTATGGATTAATTTATCCATGGGGGCAGTTGCGTCATGCCTAGCTAGCCATGGCTTGTCATGTCATGTGAGCTCAGGTGGCAAGGAATGTTTCAGAGTTAGACAATCCCTCAAATAACCCATAGCTTGATTTAAGGTCCAGGTCATAGTCAGCATAACAGCCCACCATCTGCAATTTGGTGATAATAATGTTGTAAGGATTATGGAGGTAATATAGGTGTAATGCTTTGAAAGCACTTTATCAATGAAAAACATTGCTTTAGTATTTATTATGTAACATACATATTGTTCATAAATATTTTGTCCATATATTCAGAAAGTAACAAGCTTCTCACATGCTAGGTGGGTTCACACATCATGGTAAGCCACCCTGTGCTGTGAATACGCCATGGTGGGTTGTTTGTTTGCAGAACAACCCACAGTACGCCTGACAGACAAGCAGGCTTTCCATAATTTGTTCTCTCCCTTGTTCATCCTCAGTCCTCCAGCAAGCTCTGGCATGTATCCCAGGCATCACAGCATGACAACCAACCATGGCTGACTGCCCATGGTGGGTTGTCATGTCATGCAAACCCAGTCACTGACTTGGTTCACATGACACAACCCGTCATGGGCTGCTAGCCACAATAGGTTGTCAAGTCATCTGAACCCAGCAGTTTTCACAGGGTGGCTGAATTGTCATGAACAACACTGATGCCTGAACGGCACTTAGGAGGGACCATCGCTTGTTCACCACTACTTAAAAATATATATATATATGTTTTGATCCCAGAAAATTGTGCAAATGTCTTAGTAATCTTTTATTATTGTTATTGTTATTGCTATTGTTGTTGTTGGTATCCCAGAGCATCGCAAGTGTGCAAGGACACAGGTATGCAGATTCCTCTGCCTGGCGTGTGTACTCTTGTCTTGTCAATGTCCTTGTATGTTTCAGCTGTCAAAGGGAGCAAAGTGGAGTAGGGAACATACAAGGAAATTGACAAGGTGAGACTGCATATTGGCAAATTTGGGCACGCTTGTCAAAGTCCAGGGGAAAAATAATACTAAAGGAGAGGAAAACGGGGAAAAGTGGGAGAAATAGGTGAACCAAAAAGGTGGGGGGAGGGACAATAGCTCTCTATTAGCAATGCAATCCTCTCACTTTTAAATGTTGAACTGACATTCATCAGTGTCCTGCTTCCATTCAACACTTCCTCAAGTCTCCAGTGAGTCCAGAACACGGAGATTACTCCCCCCTCCCATTTTCAGGACTTCTTTTTGGAGCGGTTACTCCTGCAGTAGGGTTGTTGTTGTTGTTTTTCTAAACTCTCAGAAATATTTGCACAAATGTAAAGGCAGGGATGTAAATGGAGGGAAAATTGGCACAAATTTAGAGGCTTCGCAGGGAAAGGAGCATTTTGCACAACTTAAGAAAATGCTGTGAAAAGGAGCCTCAGAAAAGGGAGGGAACCACTATCTCATTTCTGGACTTGCTGGAGATTTGAAGAAGTGTTGAATGGAAGTGGGACACTGACAAGTGTCAGTTCAACTCTTAATAGCAAGAAGTTTACCTAGCTAAGTGGGAGATATTGACCTTTTGGTACACCTACTTCTCCTGCTTTCCCCACCTTTTTTGGTGCTTCTCAATTGCAGTAATGGGTTCCTCTTCTCCCTTAGTATGACTTTCCCCTGGGTCCTTGGCAAGTGTGCATAAATTTGCCTATATGCAATTTCACTTTGTCAATTTCTTTGTATGCTACATACTGTACTTCACTCCCTTTAACAGCTGAAACACACAAAGACGTTGACAAGGTGAGACTACACGTACCAGACAGGCGAATCTGCACACTTGTGCACTTGCAAAAGAACAGGAAAATAATAATAATAATAATAATAATAATAATAATAATATAACATAAAAATAACAAACACAATTGTGCAGTTCTCAGGGAGATAGATAGATAGATAGATAGACAGACAGACAGATAGATAGATAGATAGATGAAAATATGACCCCATTTGAATTCTCCTGAAGCTCTGGGGGGGGGGAGTGGTGAACTGATAGGGGTCATGATAGGAGTGGGAGGGGGGCCAGGACAAAGAGACAAGATGGGTTCTGCCATGAAGGACACTGGGATGTGTGCTGGAGGACTGAAAGGGAGGAAGGGGGAAAACAAGCCATGGTAAGCCTGCTGGTCTGTTGGGCATTCGCAGAACAACCCACACCATAGCTCATTTGTAGGTTGGCTTAATGTGACATGTGAACCCATCCATTTTCTACTGAATAGGAGACAGCGGTTTTTGAGGCAACATTAAAATATTTGTTTCACTCCATCTGTGACATCAGGGAATATTATAAGTGTTCATGTCTTTTAGGCAACATTAGACAGGCCCTTAAATCTCTTCTACCTGCTCATGGACCCAGGCACCCAGCCAGAATGGTCTCTAGATGAATAAACTAAGCCAAGCCAAGCTGCATTTGACCTAACAAAGTCAACAGTACAAAACAAGTTTGGAAATCTGAAGGTTCATGTGCACACACTGGGACTTGGGCTCCCCCAGACAATGCAAGATATTGTTGGGCCTTACTGATTGAGTACTTTTCTGCTTGGCTGACTTGACTGTACCACTCCTTTGTTATCTCTTACTGAGGGATCATGACCTCCTCACAGTCATTATGGAGAGAGCCAACACAAATGCTAAAGAAAGATGGCACCCTTTCTACTGACTTCTACCTAGGGATGTTAGAGAATTCTGCCACGGACTCCATGGCGGAACAGCCTCCCCCCCACCACCCCGCGGAATCCCCCTGGGATGGAACTTACCTGGAGGCGGCTCCGGTGGTGGCGGTGGATGCTGCAGCCACAAATGGTGGCCGTCATAGTGGCTGCCCATTTGCCTGGCTGCCTTTTCCCATGATAGGCTACTTAAATACTTATGTAGCCTATCATGGCAAAGAGCAGGGGCGCAAATGGCAGCCGCTACGCCATTTGTACCCCTGCTCTTTGCCGTAATAGACTATGTAAGTATTTACGTAGCCTATCACGGCAAAAGGCAGCCACGCAAATGGCGCAGTGGCCGCCATTTGCATGGCTGCCTTTTGTTGTGATAGACTACACAAATACTTACATAGCCTATCACGGCTTGGCAGCCATGAAAATGGCGGCCGGTGTAGTGGCTGCCATTCGTGGCTACAGCAGCCCGGCGGCAGCCAGAATTCTGGCTGTGGCTGGCCCCGGCTGGCGGCTCCGTGGAGTTGCTGCGGAGCGGAGCCGGCCGGGGAGGATTCCAGGGGGAGGGATGGAGCACCTCTCCCCGCCACGGATGCCCCGGAACAGATGGGTGAGTGGGATTCATACATCCCTACTTCTACCCTCCTGTCAGGAAATGGCAAGCCTGTTCCCTTCTCCAGGAATCCCCCCATTATACAGAAAAAATGAATCTCCTTATTCAAGAAGTTAGGGCTCTTACCATGAGTAGTAATTGTCCACCAGTACAATATGAAACAACAAACTGGAGGTCGACTAGGGGCTCAAGTTTATCCTCAATTCTATCGTGCATTTGTGACATTGTTAATGAAAGAAAATGTTAATGTCCCTAATACAAGATCTTAACATAGAAGCTATTTCAAGTAGGGCACTGGCCAACTGGGAAATTTTCCATTTAGGAAAGTCTCTCCCTCCTTCCCCCCACCCCTCTCTCTCTTGGGGGGGGGGGCTTTAGAGGAGTGCTTGGAATAAATGCAGGAATTATTTGAAATTCCAGAAAACACTAGTAGAACCTCTGAAAACTCTATTTTCAGAAAGTTATTATAAGGGTGAGTAGATAGTTATTGGTATGTTATAATTTGCATTTTTTTCAGATACTAGCTGAGGATATGTTCAATTTTACACAAGACCTCTATTTAATTACATCTAGCTGTAGATGTCTCTACTCCATTTTCTCTTGTATTTCTATATTCAGTTATTTAAACACCTGCCAGTTTAAGACCAGAGTTGGTTAAAGCTATCTCATGTTGGCTCAAGCTGCTCAAAGCCAGGATATAGGAAGCTAAGGCCGATGCCTTAGAAGTCATGCCCTATGAGCAGGAATGATGTTGTACAATGTCACAAATTGTACTTGCTCACAACTTACCCTCCATGCACCCAAACTTGTCTTTGGTCTTTCAGGCCCAAATCTAGATGGAGATGATGGAGTACCTGGGACCAGCAAGGATGCCCCATGTTGTCCTGGTCCTGTATTGCCTTATAAGGCATCTGTTTTGCTAGAGGAATCCCATGTGGTTTGTTGCTTACCTCAGTAGTTGTCAGGATGTGTTAAACAGTGGGAGGGGACCTCTTCTTGGACCTTTCACCATTCTTATGCTTGCTCAATGCAGAGCAGCTGTTTTCTCTGGGGTACTACTAAGACTGAATAACATGGGAGTTCATCTTTCTTGTTCTCGAGTAGGAAATACAACATGATGAAGGGGGGTGGGATAATAATGTACAACACTGATATTTCCACCAGCAGATATGCTGGAAGACATCTACAATTGCTTTGGAACTAGGGATGTACGAAAGTCACTTACCTTTTTGCAAGGGTGATTTGCAGTGTGGGGGAGGCGCTCCGCACATCCCCCCGAAATCCTAACCTGGCCAGCTCCGCTCTGCGGCAACTCCACGGAGCTGCTGGCCGGGTGCATTCGCAGGCGTCTGGAGCCTGCAGATACAAATGGCGGCGGCTACATAGAATCATAGAATAGTAGGGTTGGAAGGGGCCTACAAGGCCATCAAGTCCAACCCCCTATGGCAGCTGCCATTTACATTCATGTTTTTGGCCGTGATAGGCTATGTAAATATGTACGTAGCCTATCACGGCAAAAGACAGGGGTGCAAATGGCAGCCACCATGCCATTTGCACCCCTGTTTTTTACCGTGATAGGCTACGTAAATATTTGCATAGCCTATCACAGCAAAAAAAAACCAGGAACGCAAATGGCAGTGGCTACAGCGGCCGCCATTTGTGTTCCCTTTTTTTGCCGTCATAGGCTACGTAACTACTTAAGTAGCCTATCACGGCCTCCGCAGGGACGCAAATGGTGTCCCTGCTTTAGCCGTGATAGGCTATGTAAGTATTTATGTAGCCTATCACGGCAATAATGAAGAAGTGAATGGCCGACATTCGCAAAGCAGTGCAAACGGCACCAGGTAAGTGCTCCGTTTCGCGCACCTTTCGCGAGGTGGTGGGGCGGGGGGCTTCATTCCGCCACGGATTTTGAGTGGCCAAATGCACTGGCATTCGGCTTCACTGAGATCTATGGCAGAATTCTCTGACATCCCTATTTGGAACATGAGATGCTTGGTGGGGGTAAAACAATTTGTGTGGTAAGGGACTGCAGTTGAAAAGAAGTGACAAATGGTAGAGTTAAGAACTTTCTTCTTGAACACCATTTCTTTTCTTCAGATTGCATTCTTCCAATGTCACAACAGCAAAGAGGTGCAGGCTAATTTTTGTGAGCTCAGTTGTCTAATGTCATGTTCTATGTAAGTTCCCATGAGCACATTTTAGAGGGGAAAAGGAGCTGGCCTACCAGTGCATTGAAATTCAAATAATTAAGCAACCCATTCCTACTAAAAATCAGTAAGTTCTCTCCCCAGCTCCATACTGGCAAGTTGCACCATTTTTTATGCCTCTGGAAGATTTGAAACAGATGGATTATTTTCAAACTGTGCTTTGATATTTTTTCATTACAGTGATGCTGCTAGAAAACATGGTTACAAGCACCATATCCCAAGTCTTTAGCTGAACTCCCACTCTCACCCCTACCTCATTGGTGGAGACCCCACCATTCCACTGTATTTTTGAAATAATATTTGTTTAGAAATGCATTTAGGAATCTGCATTTTGTGAGAAAATATATTAAAATATGCATTTCAGTACATATTTAAGTACAAATGTTCATACAGATTGTTACATTTTTCAATGGAGATTAATGCAGAAATGGGTCATAACAGATTCATGAATGAAGACATGCAATACTGCAATATTGACACGAGCCAAAAATAGACTGATCCAGAGAGATGACATCTCTACATAGATGTCATCATGAACAAAGTACACATACACTTCGTTGTACTGTTGTTTGTGTTTGAAGCCCTAATTTCATTTGGTTCTGCCCTATGCTTTTATCTGATGCTTTGACTTTATCTGCAGGACAATCCAGATGATTTTACCTCCAACTTTCTGTTACAGATGAGGATACAATAAATGAAACCTCTCTCTCTCTCTCTCTCTCTCTCTCTCCTCCCCCCATTATAAATAACTGTGTTTTTGCTGGGGCAGTGGGATTTCATTGGATGGTTAAAGTGAGGGTACTAGAGCATATAACTTCAAGGCTGTATATGCCTTGAGTATGTATACTTACTTAGGACCTTTCTGGTTTTTGATTTTGCAGCACTGTCAGAAAAGAAAACAACTCACAATACAATCTACAATGAGACCTTCCACAGTCAGCCTGACCTGCAGTCGAAGTTCTCCATATTTTCATATCTACCTAGTATAATTAATATTATGTGGTTATATTTGTTTAGCTTAATTACATGGGAGGCAACCATGGGGCTGGGAGTTTCAATAATGTTTCTTCATCAGGTGTACTATACTCTTGAGAATAAAATCCCAAGAAGCATAAATGGCTGGTAAAAGTGACTCTCCTTCCCATGCACGTTGCAACTATGTCATAATATTTGTTGTGTTGTGTTACAAAAGTAGAGCAGCAACAACAAAAACAGTTACACAAACAGTGGCAACTGTGACAGGAAGATTAAACTGCTTGGATGAGAGGAGGCATGGACTCACACATAATTTCCTAAAGCAGTTGTAGGGGAAATTGTATCTTTCAATAAAAGTTCTCTCTATAAAAATGATGTCATGTGCTTGGGTAAGTTCTGTTGTTTTTTGAAAGCTGGATTTTTTGGTCAGCTTTTTCCTTTCATGTCATCTACTACTCCATCTCTGTCTCTATCTGTATTTGATTAATCCTCTTGATTTATAAACCATTCCTCTTGAAAGTATATTTTACTCTCAGAATCTTCCAGTTACTGAAGTCAACGGGACTAAAGTAGAATATAGCTACCGCTTCAGCTTCATTTGGTTATGCATTTGTAAAAATGTTTTCCAAATAGTTTCAAATATACCTAATACGTCAAAATGCTGAGGGAGAAATCATTATACAGTTTGATTTAAATGGGCAATAGATCCCTGGTATGATAAAAAAAACTCTACATAAATAAATATGAAGACATGATTATTGTATTCAGCTAATGCCTTGCAAATAAGTGTCTATTCAGCTGAGCTGTGTATATGTGCACGGGATGATGGGAGAGTGAAATTATGCCTGATGACAGCTTCTCTTTCACTAGTTAGAAAATGTGCAACGTGATGTTTATGACCTGATCACCCAAAGGAAAGAGTGATTTTGTGTAAGTACACACTTCCAACATTACACCAAACTCCATGTCTCAGTCATTAGGAACGCGGATCCGTATCACCCACTGAACTGTTGGACATATGTTTTGACATGAACAGTAGCCCTTTGGGCCAGTGAAATTCATCTGGTGGTTTTCAGTTAAATTGATGCATACAGTTAGAGATTTAATTGTAGCAGTATAAATTCACACTGTTTGCTACCTTAGATTTTGACCTGATTCATAAATGCATGCCTACTCTATGCTGCATTGCTCAGTAACTCAGAACTGAGAAGGGGGAGAATTCATAGCTCAGTGGCAGAACATACGCTTTGCATGCAGAAGATCCCAATTTCAATCCCTGGCATCTCCAGTTATTTGTTCAAGATTGGGTAGCAACTGATGTGAAAGATCTTTGCCAAAGTTGCTGGGGAGCTAGTGATAGTCATAGTACACAATCCTGGGTTGATGGACAAATAGTCTGACCTGATAAAGAACAGTGTCTGATGAACTGCCTTGACTTTGACAAGTATTGTGTTTGAGCTTATATGGAACCCCCTGGCTGATCTATGAATGCTGACATGCAAATAGACATTTGAGGTTGTAGTCATCAAGGGATGTGCGAGTCAACAGCCGTATTAGTAACTGTATCAGGATCGCGATGCAAGTATCTTTCTATGAATGCTCACAACAGATTCAAGCAGTGAATCTCTAGAGTGTTAGAAGCACTCTACGATTCACCACCACCTTCTTGTCACACAAATTAATCCGATGGTGTTCATAGCCTTAGAGTAAAATGTCATCTACCTTTATGATATTTATAGTTTGCTGACATGAAAAGAGAGCTGTGCTGAAATGAACAGCATTGCTTTTTTTGTTTTGTTTCTTGGTAATCCATAGATATTCATTGGCTATGAAAATGCCCCTGACAGGGGTGGAGGGCAAGGGTGCTTAATGCTGTGGCTTAACTTTATACAAGGTGGGCAAGCACTCTTACCTCCTTTTTTCTCTGCAGCTTCCCTACCAGTCTGCAGCTTCCTTACCACATTTCCTGGGCCAGAATGCCCATGGGAACAATGCTGCCTGGACCATTCCTCCATTTCATCCTCCCTGTAAGTTAGGTGAGGCTAAGAGTGCATGAGTGTCCCGAGACTACCCAGTGAGCTTTATCGTGAGTGGGCAGCCTTCCTCATCCTGCTGAGAAGGACCCTTGGAAGAACACTCTGTGATGACATACAACATTGTTCTCAGTGGACTTCTGCAACATTGGAAAGCTGGTTGCTGGTTCTCATCTGTCCATCTGCCCACTTCCATCAGCTAGTAGCTAGCAACAGTGGAAAAAGGTGAGCTGCAAAGTGTGTGTATGTGTGTGAGTGGGGATAACTTCAGCATAATTTCCCCCTCCTCTCCCCACATTTTGCAACCAAGGGATTGGAGCTGCCTTCCACAGACAGAGGAGATGCACTTGAGAGATGCTTCCATGATTTTCATGGATTTATCCCTGTTTGCACCCACCTACCCACCCACGCACACCCACGCATGCACGCATGCATGCACAGCGTTGCACACACACACGCACACCACAATTGAGCTAATTCAGCAGAGCCCCTTGTCACTCTGTGAGACATTTTCAGGAAGCTGAAGGGTCTGTGGTGGGGAGGAGGGGCAGCAAAGTCAGCTTCCATTACATGCAGCTAAACTGGGATCCAACCCCAAAGTTCTCAATGCAGAACTTTACTAGAAACCACTTCCAGTACACTTGGGGCTAAACCACGTGCTGCATTAATTGCATAGCATGCAGATTATCCTAAATTCTTTTTCCCTTCAAGTAAATGTGTGGGGCCCTAATCTAGGTTGGGACCAACATGCACCACCCATGCCAGGGCTAAACATTGGGGGCAGGGGGAAACCTCCATTGGCACCATGATTTTTTTTTTTTTGGGGGGGATAATTTAGTGAAGCATCTGTTTGGGAAGGTTTAAATCTCCCCTACCTGTGTGTGCTGCTCCTGATCCAGATCGAGCCCCCAACTGGTTACTTGAAGATAAAAAAGAAAGGAACACTGGTATGCTACATACTTAAAGTAGCAACCATGTTGTACTTGAGTTCTTGGTTCTAAGGGAAGCAAAAGCCGAGTGTAGTCAAACGCGTACCCTGGATTTTAGGAAAGCTGATTTTAATAAACTCAGAGCAATGATCAGTAAGGTCCCACGACAAGTGGTTCTAACGAGAAAAGGAGTCCAAGATGTGTGGGAGCTTTTCAAAAAGGAAATTCTCAAGGCACAATCACAAACAATTCCAACAAGAAGAAAAGATGGAAGACAACAGAAGAAGCCAATGTGGCTTCACAAAAAGCTTAGAGATGACCTGAAAACAAAAAAAGGACACTTATAGGAAGTGGAAAGAAGGCCAAGCAGCAAAGGAAGAGTACAGGCAGATAGCACAGAATTGCAGGGATGGCGTCAGGAAGGCTAAAGCTGAGAACAAGTTGAGGTTAGTGAGGGATGCTAAAAGCAACAAAAAGTCTTTCTTCAGCTACGTGCACAGTAAAAGACAGAGGAAGGAAATGGTTGTTCAGCTATTAAATAAGGATGGCAAAATGATAACAGATGACAAAGAAAAGGCAGAGGTGCTCAATTCCTACTTTGGCTCAGTCTTCTCCCAAAAGAGGGACTATGAGCCCCCTGGCAAAGGCAAAGTACAGGCTGAAGGGGCAGGATTGCAGCTTGAGATTGATAGGCATATGGTCAAGGAACACCTAATTACTTTGAATGAGTTCAAATCTCCAGGGCCAGGTGAACTGCATCCTAGAGCAATAAAGGAACTGGCAGAAGAACTCTCAGAACCGCTGTCTATTCTCTTTGAGAAATCATGGAGGACGGGGGAAGTGCCGGATGACTGGAGGAGGGCTAATGTTGTCCCTATCTTCAAAAAGGGTAAAAAGGAGGAACCTGGGAACTACAGACCAGTCAGTCTGACATCAATTCCTGGGAAAATTCTAGAGCAGATGATAAAGCAATCCATCTATAAGCACCTTGAAAACGATGCAGTGATTACTCGAAGCCAACATGGATTTGTCAAGAACAAATCCTGCCAGACGAATCTGATCTCATTTTTTGATCAGGTAACCTCCTTTGTGGACTGTGGGAATGCTGTGCTGTGGTCATCATATACCTCGACTTCAGCAAAGCTTTCGACAAAGTTCCCCATGATATCCTGATGAGCAAACTAGCTCAAAGTGGGCTAGATGAATCAACGATCCAGTGGATCTACAGTTGGCTACAGGATCGGACTCAAAGAGTGCTTATCAATGGGATCGTCTCAGACTGGGGAGAGGTAACGAGTGGAGTACCGCAGGGCTCAGTCCTGGGCCCAGTGCTTTTCAATGTTTTTATTAATGACTTTGATGAGGAGGTACAGGGAATGCTAATCAAATTTGCAGATGACACAAAATCGGGTGGGATAGCTAATATCCTGGAAGACAGAAACAGAATTCAAAGTGATCTTGAGGGGTTGGAGCACTGGGCAGAAAACAACAGAATGAAATTTAATAGGTATGAATGCCAAGTTCTGCACCTAGGAAAAAGAAATCAAATGCCTTGTAGGCCCCTTCCAACCCTACTATTCTATGATTAAGATGGGTGATACTTGGCTCAACAATACTACAAGTGAGAAGGAACTTAGAGTTGTTGTCGATCACAAGCTGAGTATGAGCCAACAATGTGATGTGGCTGCAAAAAAGGAAAATGCTATTTTGGGCTGCATTAATAGAAGTAGAGCTTCCAAATCCTGGGAAGTACTAGTCCCCCTCTACTCCGCAATGGTTAGGCCTCATCTTGAGTACTGTGTCCAGTTCTGGGTGCCACACTTTAAGGATGCAGACAAACTGGAGAGGGTTCAGAGGAGGGCAACAAAGATGATCAGGGGACTAAAACAAAGCCCTATGAAGAGAGACTGAAAGAACTGGGCATGTTTAGCCTTGAGAAGAGAAGACTGAGGGGAGATATGACAGTGCTCTTCAAGTACCAAAAATGTTGTCACAGAGAGGGAGGCCAGGATCTCTTCTGGATCATCCCAGAGTTCAGGACATGGAAGAATGGGCTCAAGTTACAGGAAGCCAGATTCTGGCTGAACGTCGGGAAAAATGTCCTGACTGTTACAGCAATACGACAATGGAACCAATTACCTAGGGAGGTAGTGGGCTCTCCCACACTGGAGGCATTCAAGGTGAAGCTGGACAGCCATCTGTCAGGGATGCTCTGAGTTGGATTCCTGCATTGAGCAGGGGGTTGGACTCAGCGGTCTTATAGTTCCCTTCCAACCCTACTATTCTATGATTCTATGATTCTATGTAGGCTTCTTTTCCAATGTTCCACTGAACACCTGCATATCAGGGGCATGGCTGACAAGCATAATCCCATGTCTCCCTCTGCACATTTGCTTTAAGTGTGAAAGGGGAATGAATGAACAGGGCTACTGTCATCACATCTCTGAGGAGAAAACATTCCATCTTAATTGTTTGCCCACTACTGAGAAAGCAAAGGAACATCTCTTGGATTGCATTCTTAAAATGGAGGAATGCTGTTTAAATTAACAGGTTAAACAATATTAGTAGATTAACAGGTCTTGACTTCTTCCCACTACAGGTAGCATGTGAGTACTGAAGACAAAATGAGCAATCTTACTTCCATGTCCACTTTTCTGCTGTTGGAATTCTCAGATGTCCGGGAACTACAGATCTTACACTTCTTTGTGTTCCTAGTACTGTACCTGACAACAATAACAGGGAATCTTCTCATCGTCATTACAATTGCCCTTGATCATCACCTACACACACCCATGTACTTCTTCCTCATAAATTTGGCCATGCTGGATATAGGCATAGTTTCGGTCATGATACCCAAATCCATGGCTATGTCCCTCATGAAAAACAGGTCAATTTCTTATTCTGGATGTGTTGCTCAAGTTTTCTTTTATTTCTTCTTTGGATCAACAGATTATGTTGTCCTAACTATAATGGCACATGATCGTTACATTGCTATCTGTAACCCACTCCAGTATGAGAGAATTATGCACAAAGGAGCCTGCCTTCAGATGGTAGCCACTGGGTGGATTGCTAGTCTTTTTAATGCCATCTTACACACTGGTGGCACCTTTGCAATCACCTTCTGTTCTAATACTGTCCAGCAATTTTTCTGTGAAGTCCCACAGTTATTAAAGCTCTCCTGCTCTGCCATTTATCTTGTGGAAGCTGGGCTTCTTGTGCTTGGGTGTAGTATAGGATTAGGATGCTTTATCTTCATCCTCATAACATATATGCAAATCTTTGCTGCAGTGCTCAGAATCCCCTCTGCACATGGTCAGAAGAAAGCCCTCTCCACTTGTATTCCGCATCTCATAGTTGTTTCTGTGTTTGTATTCAGTGGAGTCTTTGCCTATGCAAGGCCTCCCACTGACGCTTCTTCTGATCTGGATATTGCTTTTGCTGTGGTGTACATCATAATTCCTCCCATGTTGAATCCATTCATCTATAGCATGAGAAATAACGAGATCAAGACTGCTTTGTGGAAATGGTTGGATTTGGGGCATTCCCGTAAAACACTTTCTAGAGTTGTTCGATGATAGTGGTTTGTATTCTGCATATAAATGGTTGTCCCTGCAATGTTTAATCTTATACTACAAACCTTTCAGTGTTCAATAAACATTAATGCAGTTACATGGATTGCTCTCCATCCCCTCTAGCTTATATTGGGTGCTTTTTTCCCTGTTTGTCCATTTCCTCTCATTCTTCGCTACATGGTATCTGAAGAACCACTTCTTCCCATATGTTCCTGTCCATGCCCTGAGGTCATCAGCTGAGGACCTGCTCTGAGTGCCCAAATATACACTCAGTGGGTGTCTATTCGCAAGTAAGTATTTTCAATGGTAGCCCCACATACACTCAGTGGGTGTCTATTCACAAGTATTTTCTGTGGTAGCCCTCGAATCATGGGATGCCCTTTCTGGAGAGGTTTACCTGGCACCTATTTCTTTGACTTTTCAGTGCACTACAAAGACCTGTTTGATCTCCCAGGCCTTTTTTTAAAAACAACAACAACAACAACAACACTTATGAGCTACTGTTTTGATTGCAATGATGTGACTTACGCTCTTTTTAAAACCATTTGTTTCCATGTTTTAGCTGCTTTGACATTTATTCCTCCTTTTAAAATTATATTAAATTATTATTGTTGCTTCCTTTACATTATTTTAATATCGTTTTATCATTGGTTTTACTGTATTTATTTGTATTATGTATGTCACCCTGAGAACTTTGGCTATAGGGCAACTCATAAATTGAATAATAAATAAGTAATAATAATCACCCTCACTGTTGCCAGTGCCAGCATGCTGCTGCTACCTTTGAGGCAGCTAGCACTGGACCTCTGGGCTGAAGTCCAGGGCCTCACAGCCCCCCACTCCTGACCACCTAGAGAGCAGGAGGTGATGAGGGGTGTGGAAAACAGGCCAAGCTTCAGTATCTGGGATTTCAGGGGCGTGCCAGAACCAACAGGGCCAGATGCTGGTTGCTACAGCATCCTCTCTTCCTTCTTGGTTTTTTTTTTAAATAGATTTTTTTTACTTTAGAACAAGATCACTTTCTGCAGCAAAATCATGCTTACTCTCAAGAGAATATTTTTTGCATCAGGACAACAGAAGCAAACGCAACTGTAGTCCTGTAGTCATGGTGATGCCCTAATGAGTTAAGTGTGTTTAAAACATGGCACATTCCCAGAAACTCTTTCTTCTTCTTTTAGTTGCCAAACACCTTTTCATCATCTAATCCCCCCCCCACATAAGACCATTACATCCAGGGCCTAAAACTATGTAGTTGCACCATTGGCCACCATAGCCCCCATCAGCCATCACTTAGAGAAAGTCACCTAGTAGGCTAGGTAGCACTATTCGCTCCAGAGCCCTCATTCCAGTTCTGCCACTTGGTCTCCCCCCCCCCAACACACACTCCTCTTCCTCTGCCCCAATGCAACATGCAGCCACTGCACTCCCCGGTTCTCCCAGATTTGGAGCCCATGGTTCCAGCTGTCTATGCATGCATGCACAATGGACGCATGTGCAAAATGAAAGAAATAAATTGATGGGACAAACATCAGCAGAGGCAAATGGGCTCCCCCATTTTAAAATAAAACTTCATCTGTCAAGTGGTTGAAAGCAGCATGAAATAAGTTAGAATGGTTAAAAAAAGTCCACTTGGTAAACCTGCTGTCAATGGTGGTCTGAAAACCACCTTGGCATATTTTGAGCCCTGCCCAGTCCACTCCCGAATGATTCACTAGGGTGCTTGTGCAGCAGGGAGGGCTCAATCCGTGCCAGAGGGACATGGCATACCTGAAGGCCTCTAAGCTCCATCAACATCATGCCTCTGGCTCTGCGACATCTGTTACATCCTCCAGAATTGCTGGCAGAGCACAACATAGCCAGACATCTGCTGAAGGCCCATCAGTGTTTGAGGTGGCCCACCTGCTGCCTCTCTTTGGCTCAACTTTACAGAGCAGGAGGATAGGAGATGTTTTATGGCATTGTCAAAATGGCAGGTGGCTCGCAGGCAGTAAGACTGCTGGTTGGATGTGGCCTACAGTAGGTTGCAGAGCCACACTGCTTTGATGCCCTCCCATATTGATCAGATGGGGCCCTCTCTAACTCTGTGACATTAGTGAGGGCAAAGGAGGTCAAAGTTAGTAGAATGTTATACAGGGTGGTAGGCTTCTTCATACTTGTGTGCTGCTGATGCTAAGATCAAGGATGTGCTGGAGCAAAGAGAGCTGAACCTTGATTATCCTCTGAATGTGCAGCTGGCATCCCACCATTAATTTTGGTTTTCCTGGAGAAATCCAAATCTGATCTGTCTGGGGAGTGGTTATTCCTTCCCTGTTCCTCCATCTTCTTTTTGAAGCCTAGTATTTGCTTTCTTTTGTTTTCCATCATGGGACTTTGACACTAAATAATTTGCCAACAGTACTTCAGTATTTTAATAAATACCTCTGAGATAACATTAGACATGGATGTTACACGAAGTGTGATCTTTTCATGGATTCAGAAGCATCTGCCATGTTCTAATTATATGTTTCACTATATTAGAAATTCAATATATTAAACATTTCCAGACCCACATTGTCCTCTTCAGTGGATATCTAAGGGCCAAACACTATGTAACCAGGATTGTGGACTCCTAACATAAATTGAAGCTACCCAGTTCCTAGATACATTTGAAAGGAATGTCCAGTAGATATTAATAACTTATTCTTTCAAATGAAAATAGTATGTGGGTAGCTTTGATTTCTGTGAGAACCACAGAAGTGAAGTAAACAGTTGAATTCCCCCTGCCTTCCTGCTAGGGTCCTAATCCTGACCTCCAGTTACTATAAGAACATAAAGATGACGTTGTCTGACATTTAATGCCACATGTAGTTTGGTTTTAATGACTATTTTTACCTATTTTCCGGCAACCTTTCCCTCTTTCTCCATGAAGCTACCACCTAAGACAGTACCATTGTTCTTTCTTAAATACCAACATTTTACGTTTTCTTCTATAGTGGTGGTTTACATTGTACATGGAGCACACCCATGTTCTTGAGTGAGCAAGAACTTTGTATGGTGAGTCCTAATTTTCTACTTTGCCACCAGGTTTCCCCCTCTTCTCTGTCTTGGGTACAGCACAACCAGCAACTGACAATTGGAACAGTCTTTGTGATCTCCTCTGGCTGGGTCTCTACACTTGGATTATTTCAGTGTAGGGCTGAACTGAAATGTTGGAGGGTGCTGTTTTTTGTGAACACTTCCACCCTGTGAAAAGGGCTCCTTTTCTGGTGATCTTTTCCTGCTGGTGGGGGTTGGTTGAAAATTGGAGCAAAAGGTATAAGCCCATTTTGTGGGGGTTGGAAAGAATGGCACATATCTGCATAATCAAACAACTAGGTAATAATCCCTGAGTCCCTGTGCTGCACGATGAGTGCAGTTTCATCATTGCTTCTCACAGTGAAGAATGGGAAGACACATCCTATTCCCAGTTGCTCCATGTTTTCTTACATCCAAGGAGGACAGTGGTGCTGGTGGTGGGATTACTCCATTTTATCCCTACAGTAAGATAGGTTAAGCTAAAAGTGTGTGTCTGGTCTAAGGTCCCTTAGTGTGCTTTCTGGTGAGTGGGGACTCTCCTCACCCCACCCAAAGCATCTGGAAAAAAATGCTGCATATAGTTCCCAGCGGACATCTAGAAATTAAAATGGTGGTGGGTCCCAGTGTCCAGAGGAGTGCTGTGTTCACTGCAGTGAGAAAAGTTGACCTTGGGGATGGGCTCAGGGCACCTTCCCCCCTTCCCCAAAATTTCAAGCTGGAATTTCTTATCAAAGAACTTCCTGCCCAGTCTTAGCTAAAGCCACTTCCACTACACCTAGGGCCAAACCCCATGTTAGTTAAATAGCTTGATTAGCAACTATGTCTGGTATGTGTGTGTGTGTTTTTTAAAATGAATAATGATACCAAGTATGGGGAGGAGGCACCTTTCATCCAGGCTGCAGTGCCTGGGGAAGGGAGGTTTAACCCCTTCCTTTCCCCAGCCATGATCCCAAGGGAAGTCATCTTTTCATGCAACAATTAGCCTTATGGCTACTTCACACGGAGCTTGTATCCTGCTATTGAGATTGCTCACTCACAGAAGTTTGTGGCCTCATTATATGGGTATGAACCTCCAGGGCACATCCAGAGGTATTTCCTGGTTTTCTCATTACAGATACATCTGGAACTAATGAACTATCTTTGAAACTCAGACTGTTATGTGATTAAAACAGCCACTAGATGACACTGTTTCATTGAGTTCTAGGGGACCTTTGAAATTGAAAATTAAAAGCTTCCCCTCTCAGCAATCACGTGGTTGCTATCTGGGAGCCCAGTGTAAATGCAGAAAGGCTGCAGAACGGGAGGACTGAGGGGTTTTTCTTTAGTGTAAAGGCAGCTTTAGTGGGAAAAAACACACCATTGCCCTGAATGGGAGCTTTCCCCTAGGATTTATTGGTGTGTGGGGACTCATTTTCAGACTGTTGTTGTTGTTGTTTATTCAGTTAGTCGCTTCCAACTCTTCGTGACTTCATGGACCAGCCCACGCCAGAACTTCCTGCCGGCCGTCGCCACCCCCAGCTCCCCCAAGGTTGAGTCCGTCACCTCCAGAATATCATCCATCCACCTTGCTCTTGGTCAGCCCCTCTTCCTTTTGCCTTTATTTTATTTTTATTATTAAATTTATTAATCGCCCATCTGGCTGGTCACTCAGCCACTCTGGGCGATGTACAACATACAATAAAAACAGTTTAAAACAATACAATTCTACAATAAAAACATTTCTAAAATACCCTAACCCACCCCAAATGTCTGCCTGAACAACAACATTTTTAATGCACGACGAAAGCTCATTAAAGAGAGGGCATGACGGAGTTCCCTAGGGAGGGAGTTCCACAGAGTGGGGGCCACCACAGAAAAGGCCCTCTCCCTCGTCCCCACCAGTCTAGCTGTCCTGGCTGATGGGACACAGAGAAGGCCATCCGAGGCTGATCTTTTTAAGTGGCCTGTCTGGTGTTGCTGGAGGCACTCCTTAAGATAGGCTGGGCTGGAACCATATAGGGTTTTAAAGGTCAAAACCAACACCTTGAATTGGGCCCGGAACACAACTGGTAACCAGTGCAACTCCTTCAGCACTGGAGTGATGTGATCTCGCTGGCGGCTGCCTTTGTTCAGGCAAGCCGCCGCATTCTGTACCAGCTGCAGTTTCCGAACTGTCTTCAAGGGTAACCCCATGTAGAGCGCATTACAGTAGTCTAAATGAGAGGAGACCAGGGCATGTACTACCGATGGGAGCAGATGGTCAGGAAGGAAGGGGCGCAGCCGCCGTACCAGATGGAGTTGATACAGCGCTGTCCGGCTCACAGCTGATACCTGAGCCTCCATGGACAGCTGGGAGTCCAAAATGACTCCCAGGCTGCGGACCTGGTCTTTCAAGGGTAGCCATACCCCATTCAACTACAGGTCAACATCCCCCAGCCTCCTCTTGTCTCCCACCAAAAGTACCTCGGTCTTGTCAGGGTTCAGCTTCAGCCTATTCCTCCCCATCCAGCCACTCACCGACTCCAGACATTTGGACAGGGATTCTACGGCCAACCTTGGTGAAGATTTAAACGAGAGGTAGAGCTGTGTGTCATCCGCATATTGATGACACTGCACCCCAAACCTCCTGATAGCCCCCAGCGGCTTCACATAGATGTTAAATAGCATCAGGGAGAGGATGGAACCCTGTGGCACCCCACAAGTAAGTGGCCACGGGTCCGAAACCTCCTCTCCCAGTGCTACCCTCTGGTACCTGCCAGAGAGGAAGGACCGGAACCACCGCAATACGGTGTCCCCAGTGCCCAACCCCTCCAGGCAGTCCAGGAGGATACCGTGGTCAATGGTATCAAAAGCAGCTGAGAGGTCGAGGAGAACAAGGAAGGAGCATTCACCCCTATCCAGAGCCCTCCTCATATCATCTACCAAGGCGACCAAGGCCATTTCTGTCCCATGCCCAGGCCTGAAGCCCGACTGAAATGGGTCTAGATAATCAGTTTCTTCCAAGTGTGCCTTCAACTGCACCGCCACCACCCGCTCAATCACCTTGCCCAAAAATGGCAGATTTGAGACTGGGCGAAAGTTGTTCAAAACTTGAGGATCCAAGGAGGGCTTCTTCAAGAGCGGTCTTATCACTGCCTCCTTGAGGGCTGATGGCATCACTCCCTCCTCAAGGGAGGCGTTCACCACTGCCTTGATCCCCTCACCCAGTCTCTCTCTGCAGCTCATAATGAGCCAAGATGGGCAAGGATCAAGTAAGCAGGTGGTCGGCCGTACAGATGAAAGCACCTTGTCCACTTCATCAGGAGGAAGAAGCTGGAACCGATCCCACAAAACCGGTTTGCCACAGGCCGCCTCTTGCTCACTAACTGTATCCACAGCGTGCAGAGTAACACACCTAATCTGATCAATTTTATCTGCAAAGTGCCTTGCCAAGGCCTCACAGGAGGCCTTAGAATGCTCCAGTGGTTCCGGAGCCACAGGACCGACCAGGCTCCGGACCACTTGGAACAGCCTCCTGGGACAGCACTCTGCAGACACGATGGAGGCAGCATAATATTCCTTTTTTGCTGCCTTCACCGCCACGTGATAGGCTGAAGATATAGCTCTAGCCCGTGTTTGATCATCTTTGGAGCGAGACTTCCACCACCGGCGCTCTAACCACCTCACCTCCTGTTTCAGAGCTCGTAACCATGGATTGAACAATGGTGCAGTCCGAGCCCTGTTCAGGGGGAGAGGGCGTTTCGGAGCCACCTGATCTAACGCCCCAGTGATTGCGGCATTCCAGCCACCCACCAGGGTCTCGACCGAGTGGCCGTTGGCATGCCCCAGAGAATCCCCAAGCGCATTCAGGAATCCATTTGGATCCATAAGACGCCTGGGGCGGTCCATTTTAATGGGTACTCCACCCCTGCGGAGGGGTTGTGGAACCGAGAAGTCCAACGTCACCAGATAGTGATCTGACCATGACAAGGGGGTGGTGGATATACCCCCAACTTCCAGATCACTCCCCACTTCTCCAGAAACAAACACAAGGTCTAGTGCATGACCGGCTACATGGGTGGGCCCAGTTAGAATATGGTGCAGCTCCCAGGAGGCCATGGTCTCCATGAAGTCCCGAGGTGCTCCTGTGAGGATGGCCTCCGAATGTACGTTGAAGTCCCCCAACACCAGTAAGTTAGGGGACTGTACACGCATATCAGAGACCACCTCAAGCACCTTGACCAGGGAGTCAGTCATGCAGCGGGGTGGACGGTACATGAGCAGAATCCCCAGACTGCCCTTCGGGCCCAACCTCCAGTACATGCACTCAGCAACCTTGGTCTCCCGGAGAGGGGGTCTGGTGAAGACGAAGGACTCTCAGTAGATAACAGCCACTCCCCCTCCCCGATCCCCAGCCCTCGGCTGCTGTGCATACGAAAATCCAGCTGGACACATGGCTGCAAGGGTTGGAGCAGCAGCCTCGGCCAGCCAGGTCTCCGTAATACATGCCAGGTCTGCACCCTCATCCAGGATCATGTCATGGATGAGGGAGGTTTTCTGGGTAACAGACCTGGCATTGCAGAGCAGCAAACGAGGGCCAGAAGATGGGGTCACGCCTCCCCCAGCCATCCTTTGGCTCTGGACAGGCCCAGAGCAGGGGACAGATACTACACATCTCTCCCTTGTTCCCCTTACCTGGCATGGCCTGCCCCTAGCACTCCGCCACCACCTGCCGCCCAGCCTCGGTATCTTCTGGGCCCCAACACTCCCCCCACTGCCTCCATCAGGTGGACACATGCCCCCTCGCTCCCGCCTATCAGGCAGGCTACCCACCCCTAAAACCACAACAAAATCCCCCAGGAAAAACACACACACACACACACACACACACACACACAACAATTAAAAATCCCCTTAAAAATAATGCCAGGCCAGAGTCCACAGGGAAGGCCAGGGGGGGTGGTGGTGGTGGTGGTGGTGGTGGTGGTGGTGGTGGTGGCGGCGGCAGGCCCGCCTCTTCCCCGGTGGTGGCCTCTCCTGCAGGCCCTGGCTCTCCCAGGCCACCTCAGCCAGCCAGCTTATGTAGCCCCTCCAGGGAGGGCAGGTGGAGCAGCACAGCTGGCTCGGTACCTGGGGGCCTGGTCCTGCAGGGACTGGCGGTCTGCCAGGCAGAAGTCTCCAGGGAAGGCCTGGTGGCGGTGGTGGCGGCGGCGGCAGCAGGCCCAGCAGCAGCAGGCCCAGCAGCAGCAGGCCCGCCTCTTCCCCGGTGGTGGTGGTGGCCTCTCCTGCAGGCCCTGGCCTTCCACTTTCCGTAGCATCAGCATCTTCTCCAGGGTATCCTGTCTTCTCATGATGTGGCCAAAGTACTTCAGACTGTGAAACTACATTATTGTGGCCCTTAGACTCTTCTCCTCTACAGCTCCAATTCTTTTCTTTCTTCATCTGCCAGTGAGTACAATTTTCCTGAATTTTTGTGCCTCTTATTATTGTAGTTTCCCCCCACATTCCCCTGATACATCTTTTTTTCTCCCCCCGCCACCATTTCATCCTTTCTGCCTGCTTTAACCTTTTTTTGGTCAGTGTCATTCATGGTTTCATTCATGAAGGAGACAGGAAATCTAATGGACTAGAATGATGCCCCTCTCCTTAATGCCCTTATATTAGGTTGATTCCAGTGTTTTCCTCCTCACAAAAGTCTACTGTAGTTGTGCATATAGGAGGATCACGGCCAAGAGTGTGTTCAGTGGCATGAAAGGGACACCTATGTATGTATTGGTGTTTGGAAGAAGGCTCTCCACCTGATCATAAAGTCTTCATGATGAGCATGACTAATTGGACAGAGCTTACTGCATACAAATGTCTGCACAGTTGCAACAAAACAACCCGCAAACAAATGTCTGTGCAGATGTTCCCCTTCCCAACTTTCCACTGAATGTGCAGAGATCATGGGCAGGGCTGGTGGGAAAAGTGGAACTTTTCCCCATAGGCATATGCTTTATGTTGGAAAGAATGCAAAGGGCTACTGCCATGACAACTTCGAGGAGACAAAAATCAGCTACAATTGTTTGCCCATTACTGATTTACCATAGAAACAACTAGGGATGGCGGAGAATTCCACCACAGACTCCAATGAGGCCGGATTCTTTAGAGTTTAGAACCCCCGGAGTTCATGGCAGAACAGACCACTCACCTCTGCCTCCCCATGGAATCTGTCCGGGTTGGATCCCTCTTGACGTCGATCCTGTGGAGCTGGCCGCCTGCTCCACATCACTGTTGAAAGTCGATACAGCCCGCAGCCATTGCCATGCCCTATCTCTGTATAAGTAAGTCTCCGGACGCAAATGGCATAGTGGGTGCCATTTGCGGCTGTAAAGCTGGTAGATTAGCCTAAATGCAGCCATTTACAGCTGCATTTCGGTTAATCTACCAGCTTTATGGCTGCAAATGTCATTCACTACGCCATTTGCATCCCTGTTTTTTGATGTGATAGGCTACACAAATATTTCCGTAGCCTATCGCATGAACAGGGACGCAAATGGCATCCAGTACACCATTTGCATCCCTATTCACATGATAGGCTACACAAATATTTGTGTAGCCTATCATGTCAAAAACCAGGGATGCAAATGGCGTAGTGGACGCCATTTGCGGCCGTAAAGCTGGTAGATTAACCGAAATGCAGCCATAAATGGCTGCATTTAGGCTAATTTACCAGCTTTATGTCCGCAAATGGCGCCCACTATGCCATTTGTGTCCGGAGACTTACTTATACAGAGATACAGCATGGCAATGGCTGCCGGCCGCCCATATCAATGAAATTCGCCAGCGAAGCGGAGCTGGCAGCCGGCTCCGCAGGATCGACGTGGAGTGGAGTTGGCCTGGATGGATTCCAGGGGGAGGGATGGATTGCCTCCCCCCATGGGTGGATTCCCCTCTAGAATGACAGGTAGGGAATCTGCCCATCCCTAGAAACTACGGTGATATTGATTGATAAGTTAGGGGAATTTGTTTTCAATAACTGGCTAATCAATATTTGTAGATTAACAGATCTTGACTTCTTTCTTCTGCAGGCAAGTAATGAAGACATTATGAGCAATCATACTTCCATGTTTACATTTCTACTGCTGGAATTCTCAGACGACCGAGAGCTACAGATCTTACACTTCTTTGTGTTCCTAGCATTGTACCTCATTGCACTGACAGGGAATCTTCTCATCATCATTACAGTTGCCCTTGATCACCACCTGCACACCCCCATGTACTTCTTTCTAATGAATTTGGCCATGCTGGACATTGGAACAGTTTCAATCATGGTACCAAAATCCATGGCAATGTCCCTCATGAATAACAGGTCTGGTTGTGCTGCTCAAATTTTCTTTTATCTCTTCTTTGCAGCTACAGATTTTGCCCTCCTAACTATAATGGCTCATGATCGTTATATTGCCATCTGCAACCCTCTCCAGTATGAGAGAATTATACACAAAGGAACCTGCCTCCAGATGGTAGCTGTTGGGTGGATTTTTAGTCTCCTTTATGCCATATTACACACCTGTTTCACTATTGCACTCATGTCCTGTTCCAATATTGTCAAGCAGTTCTTCTGTGAAATCCCACAGTTGTTAAAGCAGTCCTGCTCTGACATTTACCTAGTTGAAGTTGGACTTCTTGTAGTAAGCTGTTGTATAGCTGTAGGATGCTTTAGCTTCATCTTTCTAACATACTTGCAGATCTTTGCTGATGTGCTCCGAATCCCTTCTGCACATGGTCAGAAAAAAGCCCTCTCTACTTGCCTTCCCCACCTCCTTGTTGTCTCTGTGTTTGTATTCAGTGCAATATTTGTCTATGGAAGGCTTCCCAGAGATTCGTCTTCAGATCTGGATATAGCTTTTGCTGTGGTATATGCCATAATGCCTTCCATGTTGAATCCATTCATCTATTGCATGAGAAACAAAGAGATCAAGGCTGCTTTGTGGAAAACATTAAGAATTGGGGGTTTGCTCTAACACCTTCTTCTGTTACATTGC
The DNA here is from genome assembly GCF_057233095.1 of Heloderma suspectum. NCBI lineage: Eukaryota > Metazoa > Chordata > Lepidosauria > Squamata > Helodermatidae > Heloderma > Heloderma suspectum. The sequence goes on along the minus strand of NC_139463.1, from coordinate 84,516,964 downwards.
ATTGTATGGTTTTCTGTCTGTAAGTGGTTGTTCAGCTTGTATAAATAACACAGACATTCCCTGTGGCAGCAAGCCTCCATCCATGTAGGGACACATTTGAGTATGGGGTAGCATGAGATGCAACGATGCCAGCATCAAAGTGCCAATGGATGCATAAGGTTGCCGCCACATTGGCCCTGGTTGGAAGGTTTTTTGTTGGCTTGTTTGTTTGTTTTGCCTCCTCTGCACTTACGCTGGGCATGGAAAGTATTTATTCAGGGTGATGGAATGGTTTATGTCAATTTAGTCACAGTTGCATGGCAGGTGTGCGTGGGAAATGGAGTTAAAATGTAGCATAGCTGAGCATGTTGAGACACCTTGATGGTGACTGATGATTCATGAAGCTTGCTGCTCAGGGCTGTAGGACCAGTGGGCAAGACACGGATTGGCTCACCCATTCAGAGTTGTGGCACCCTGGGATGGGATGACATCGGAAACCCTCCTAGAAATGTGTGGCTCTGAGGAGGTAGTCACAAGTCCACCACTCTCAAAGTCAGGGTGGACTCCTGATGGAGGTACAATGTAGCTTCCTGCAAATCTTCCTTCAGATTCTGTTTCTGTATAACTAGCTGAAGTACCCAGCATTGCCCAGATTAATTTAATCAGATAGTCCAATTTACAGTGGATGCAACTCAGGCATCCACATGACCAGGAGTGGGGTGGATGGGAAGCAGATGATTCAAATGCTCCCTTTCTTCCTGAAATATAGTAAAATATATATAATATAATATACAATAAATGTGTAATAATAATAAAATGAACAGTAATCTATCTCTCCATCACTGCCATAGCACCAAGATTATGAAACCTCAATACCTGAAACTTGGCATGCATGCTAATGAACCCCAGTTGTTTTGTTTTAAAAATGTGTTAATACTTTTAGGGTGTGATCCTATTGAGATCCTTGGTCATCTCCGGCCTCCTCTGTAGGGATGGTGGAGAATTCCACCACGGATTTCAGTGAGGCCGAATGCACTGGCATTCAGCCCCCCGAAACCCGAGCCGAACGGCCTCCCACCCCCCGCCCCCAGGACGAAGCTTACCTGGGGTGGATGTTCCAGCGGCGGTGGCTCCTGCGGCAGCTCCAGCGGCAGCAGCTGGTCTCTCGGCCGGCTACTGCGGACTCAAATGGCGTCCGCCGTAGCGGCCGCCATTTGCATCTGGCCAGGCAGCCATGATAGGCTACATAAGTATTTATGTAGCCTATCGTGGCAAAGGCAGCCACACAAATGGTGGCCACCATGCCATTTGTGTAGCTGCCTTTGCCATGATAGGCTACGTAAACACTTACGTAGCTTATCACGGCAAGCTAAAGAAAAACAAACTGCGTATGCAAATGGCGGCGGCTATGGCGGCTGCCATTTGCGTTCCCTTTTTTTCGATGTTTTAGCCTATGTAAATATTTATGTAGGCTAAAACAGCGAAAAAAAGGGAACACAAATGGCGGCCACTGTAGCCGCCACCATTTGCGTATGCGGTTTTTTTTTTCCAGAAGGCTGCCCAGCGGCTGGATGTCCGGCTGCGGGCAGACCCAGTGGGCGGCTCCACGGAATCTCCACGGAGCAGAGCTGGCCGGATTAGGATTTCAGGGGGAGGTGTGGAGCGCCTCCCCCCCACCGCAAATCACCCTGTTGAAAAGGTAAGTGACTTTTGTACATCCCTACTCCTCTGAAGTCACAGGCAACCATCTATCCAGTGCAGGGTGGCTGAAGCACGAAGGAGAGGATTCCCTCTGCGCCATCTGCCCTGCAGTTTGCCTTAGATGCCTGATTTCGGGGGTCTAAACATGGTTTTGGAGAGGGGGCAGGAACAGGGCTGGAGACTGCATAGGAAGCTGTCTAAAACAGCTTCTGCAGTCTCTTCTCTGCCCCACTATCAGGGCCACCCCCTGTTCGCTGTCTTCATGCTCCGTGTTACAAGCACGGAGGGGCGGCCAGTGCTGTTCTCTCTGCTCTGGCTATGAGGGGGAGAATGAGGGAGCTGGGGAATGCAGTTTCCTGGCTCCAAGCTCATAGCGCTGTCTATGAGCTCAGAACTGGGAAACCAAAAAGTCCTCTAGAGGACATAGGATTGCTCTCTTAATTGATGTAATGGGTCTATGAGGTTGAATCCTGCAGTAACATTTTGAGCCACTTGGTGCTGGCTTCCCTAACCAGTGCATAGCTTAGCAGTTGAGTTGATACATCTGAAGCCAGGAGAGATTAACGGGCCAAGGAATTGTGACAATTGGCTCACAGGCAGTAAGACTGCTGGTTGGATGTAGCCCACACTAGGGTGCAGAGCCTCACTGGAAGGAACCTCACTGATGGCTGCTTCAGATTTGGAACCAGTTTGGATGTTCTCCCATATTGATTAGATGGGGCCTTCTCTAACTCTATGAAGGTAATGAGGGCAATTGAGGTCAAAGTCAGTAGTAAGTAATACAGGATTGTGGGCATTATTATTATTAATAATAATACTAATACTAATAATACTACTGATAATATGTTGATACTTGTGTGCTGCTGATGCTAAGACCAAGGATGTGCTGGAGCAAAGAGAGCCAAATCTTGAATATGTATGTATGTATGTATGTATGTATGTATTTGATTTATTAGCCACCCATCTGGCCTGCTACCTGGCCACTCTAGGCAGTGTACACTACTAATAACAAATTTACATGATCAACTGACCAAAAATACAAAACAACAAAGCAACACGGTTCTAAAAAACCCTAACCCACCCCAAATGCCCACCTGAACAGCCAGGTTTTTAAAGCCCAGTGGAAGCTCATCAAAGAATATCCTCTGGATGTGCAGTTGAAATACAAACTTTAATTTTTGTTTTCTTGATGAATCCAAATCTGATCTGTCTCGGAGGGGTTATTTCATCCATATTCCTCCATCTTCTTTTGGAAGCCTACCATTTTGTTATAATGCTCACAGACCAGTTAAAGTTTCTTGCCGACTTAGCAATATGGCCTTTCTGGATAAAAGATCTCATCGCATGGTCTATGTCATTCTCATCCTTTTACATAAAGATGTGACATTTGCTTTCTTTGTTTTCCATCCTCACACTTTGACACTAAATCATTTGCCAACAGTACTTCGATATTTTAAAAAATCCCACTGAGGTAATTTAGACATGGATTTTACTCACAAGTGCGTTCCTTTCCCAAGGATCCAGTAGAATTTGTCATGTTCTAATTATCTGTTTCAGTTTTTTTGAGAGAAGTAGAAGAAACAAAATTGCAGAGGTAGGAATTTCAACAATGTTTCCTGCTCAGATGTTCTGGACTCTTGGGAGTAAGATCCCAAGAAAGTATAATATCCCAAGAAACCAAAATAGGTTTAAATTACTCACCTGTGACATGCTGTAATATTTTTTGCTGAAAAATTCTGTCCATATTATTTTCATATAATACTACTGTAGACAAAACACCAGTCAGTCCCATATGCCACCAAATTATTCAAAATACTTGGATGGCAGAATGGATGGACTCATGCATCGCTAACACATCATGTCCTAAAGGAATATGAAGGTGGAACTTGTATCTTGGTGAGTATTTGAAATGTTTTATAGTGTTTGGTAATTGTACAGTTTACTCTGATTTTGGTGTAATACAGAGTAGTCTTTTTTTTTTACTTTTCTATTTCTCTTTGAAACTTTCTATCCATCCATCCACCCAATTACCTATCTACTATTATCAGTTCATTTTTCCCCCTTTTCTATATGCATGCATGTATGTTTCTATCCATCTTTCTTTCTACCGACTATCAATTCCACTTGATTTATAAATGATTAATCTTGGAAGGATATTTTGCTGCCAGAATTCCCTCCACTAACAAAGTCAATGGGACTTAACTAGAATAAAACAACAGTTTCAGATCCATTTCATCATGCATTTGCTAAGATATTTAGAAGTGCTTCCATAATTACTTGCTACATTAAAATGCTGAAGAAGACATCACTGCACTGATTGACATAAATCTTCACTGGCCATCTGGTGTGGTATATCCTACATGAAAGTTAATATGAGCAAATGAAGGCATCATTGTATCCACTCCAGCTGTTGCCCTGGAAATAACGGTTCATTCAATAGGGGTGTATGCGTGAGATAATGTGAGAGTGAGCTCATGACAGATCATGGCTCCTCTTTCGTTAATAGAAACATTTGCAACATGCTTTTTTTTTTCTTGTTCATTTGAAAGAAAACAGTGATCTTTTTGAAAGTTCACCTTTCCAACCTTACATTTGATTTCTATGTTGTTATGTCTTATCTTGTGTAAAGAAACTGAGACATTTTCCTAAGGTAAATGTTGTCTTGGAACAAGAACTGAGTTGTGAGTAGGGATGTTGGAGAATTCCACCACAGAACTCAGTGAGGCTGAATGCCAGTGCATTTGGCCCCCCAAAATCCGTGGCGGAACGAAGCCCACTGCCCCACCACCCCACAAAAGGTGCACAAAACAGAGCACCTACCTGGTGCCGTTCACACTGCTTTGCGAATGGTGACCGCGTTTGCGGCTGCCATTCGTTTCTTCATTATTGCCATGATAGGCTACGTAAGTATTTACGTAGCCTATCACAGCTAATGCAGGGATGCCATTTGCATCCCTATTTGTTAAATTGTTAAATATTTACGTAGCCTATCACAGCAAAAGTTAGGGGCGCAAATGGCGGCCATTATGCCATTTGCGCCCGTCTTTTGCCATGATAGGCTACGTAAATATTTATGTAGCCTATCACAGCAAAAAAACAGGAATGCAAATGGCAGCTGCTGTAGCCGCCATTTGCGTTCCCTTTTTTTTCAGCCGTGATAGGCTACATAAATATATACGTAGCCTATCATGGCAAAAGACAGGGACGCAAATGGCGGCAGCTATGGCGGCCGCCATTTGCGTCCCTGTGCAGCCCAGGGGCCAGATGTCCGGCTGCAGGTGGCCCCGGCCGGCAGCTCCACAGAGTTGCCACGGAGCGGAGCTGGCCGGGGAGAATTTTGGGGAGAGGGACAGAGTGCCTCCCCCCCACTGCAGATGTCCCTGGATGATACCAGGCAAGTATTTCGTACATCCCTAGTTGTGAGTGGTTAACTGCAGAAGAGAAAAATGGTGTGCCTTTTACCCTTGGCTAGTGCCACAGAAGACATACAAAGGTTAAATTTTGTGGTACCAATCTGGCAAAGACAGGTAAACAGTGTTGCTTAAGGAGATGGCTATGTTAGGTGAGGTCTCTGCCTTTTTATACAGGAATGGTGGAATCATTCACTGGTCAGTTACGATTGGTTAGTTTGTGGACATTCCGTTTTAAGTCAATTGGTCCATTATTAGAGAATAGTGAGGGTGTGGAATTCCACCTCAAAATGAGCTGATTGGCTGAAGGATCCTGGCTGGAGAGAATATAAGGACAGGTGCAGCACTAGTACAGGGCAGTTGGGGAAGTCAGTCAATCAGTTGAACAGTCAGATATGGGGAATCAGACTCAGGGTGTGGACAGTGAAGAAGAACGGGGCAGGACTTAAGAAGAGGCTCAGAGGTGGCTGTCAGAAGCTTGATGAGAGCCTGGAGCAGGGAGATTAAGAGCTGAAGGAAAACTGAAGAACCATGGCAAGAGCTGAGAAGGTTTGTAAGATAGTGGTGGTGGATTCCTGAGGCAGCCTTCAGGAAGGAGCTGAGGCCAGAGTGACAGTGGATTGCAGTGCACATGAGGCAATAGTAGTTCCTCCACCAGATGGAAGACTGCAGTTGAAGCCCTGGAAGAAACCTGAGAAGTACCTCAGTGAACTCCAACCAGAGGGGAAATGCAAGTAAAGCCCTCTGAACCAGCCTGTGAGTTCATTTGGTTAGAACTTTGTAGGGAATTAGGCTGGCTGCACAATCCTATACATGTGGACACAGAACAGAATTAATCCTGTTCAGTGGGGCTTACTCTCAGGAAATGGGTCTAGAATTGCAGCCTTAAGGGTCTGAATAGAGAGTGGAATTACAGTTATCACATAGCCAGCAACAGTAACACCACTGTTGTTTATGAGTGATGTATTTAAATGAACAATAACATATGGTACTTCATAGTAATCCTAAACTCTATAATGCAGATTCCATTTAAGTAAACCTATTCTGCTATAGTTACATTGATTTTTAAAATAAATTTACTATCCATTTGTTTAACTTGTATGAACTTCTTGTCTATTTTGTCCTACATTTTTACCCAGCTACTGTAGGGATAAATGGTAACTAGTAAAAATAAGGGTATGAACTTGAGCACACTCCGGGAGAGAGCAGAGGACAGGAAGCCCTGGCGTGCTATGGTCCATGGGCTCATGGGGTCACGAAGAGTCAGACACTACTTAACGACTGAACAACAACAACAAAATAAGGGTGCAATATTTTATGGTGGCAGCAAGGCTGGGTAAAATATCACTTTAAGCTCTATTATTAAATTAACAATTTTAAAGGAATTGGCAGGATTTTAAGAAAACCCACAAAGATAACACCCCCCCATGTGCAGTACTATTCCTCGTAGTCTTCTTCCTTTCACAGATGTATTTCAAATTGTATTCCTCCACACTTTTTAATTAAGATTTATTTATCTTAATTAAATAAATTATGCAGTCGAGTATCTCGCATTTGGGGAAATCACAGGGGTCAGCACACCCGGAGTGCAATGGATGATGTATTTCAAATTGTATTCCTCCACACTTTTTAATTAAGATTTTGTTGTTGTTTTTCGTATCTTTGGACCATCAACCACAGTAAATCATGATACAACATTTCTGCATAACTGGAGGACCTAATTGGAAGGAGTGTATATGCATACAGATTTCTGCACAGATGCTCTCCTTTCCAACATTCCACTCAATATGGAGAAATTGCGGGGGGGGGGGGGAACAGCCCTGCTTTCCCCTAGAGGAATTTGCTCTATGCAGGGAAGAATACAAAGGGCTACTGCCATGACAACTTTGTGGAGAAGAAAAAAAAAAAATGACTGCAATTCTTTGCCCACCACTAGTTTAGCATAGAAACAGCTGGTGGATTTCATTGGTAAATTAGGGGAATCTTTTTTTAAAAAAAAATCAACCAGCTAATCAATGTTACTAGATTAAAAGCTTTTGCCTTCTTCTTTCCACAGGTAGTAAGCAAGTAATGAGACCAAATGAGCAACCATACATCCATGTTCACATTTCTGCTGCTGGGATTCTCAGATGACCAAGAGCTACAGATCTTACACTTCTTTCTATTCCTGGCATTGTACCTGATGACACTAGCAGGGAATATTCTCATCATCATTGCAGTAGTTTTTGATCACCACCTGCACACCCCCATGTACTTCTTCCTAATGAATTTGGCCATGCTGGACCTTGGCACAATTTCAGTCATTGTACCGAAATCCATGGCAATGTCCCTCATGAATAACAGGTCAATTTCTTATTCCGGATGTGTTGCTCAAGTTTTCTTCTATTTCTTCTTTGCAACATCAGATCTTGCCCTTCTGACGATTATGGCTCATGATCGCTATGTTGCCATCTGCAAACCACTCCAGTATGAGAGAATTATGCACAAAGGAGCCTGCCTTCAGATGGTAGCCTTTGGGTGGATTTTTAGTCTCCTTTATGCTGTATTACACACTGGTGGCACCTTTGCAATCCCTTTCTGTTCCAATATCGTCAAGCAGTTCTTCTGTGAAATCCCACAGTTATTAAAGCTCTCCTGCTCTGCCATTTACCTAGTTGAAGTTGGGCTTCTTGTACTAAGCTGTACTATAGCACTGGGATGCTTTATCTTCATCATCATAACGTACATGCAGATCTTTGCTACAGTGCTCAGAATCCCCTCTGCACATGGTCAGAAGAAAGCCCTCTCCACTTGTCTTCCCCACCTCATTGTTGTCTCTTTGTTGTTATTCAGTGGAGTCTTTGCCTATGCAAGGCCACCTTCTGATGTTTCTTCTGATCTGGATATAGCTTTTGCTGTGATATATGCCATAATTCCTCCCATGTTGAATCCGTTCATCTATAGCATGAGAAACAAAGAGATCAAGGCTGCTTTGTGGAAAAAGTTAAGATTTGGGCATTTGCTCTAAAATGATCTTGTTCTGCAAGCTTTGGATTGTATGCTTTCCAGTGTGGAAATGGTGGTTCCCACACTGTTTCCATTTGCATAATTAACATAGCCATTCCCCCGTGCTGGCAAGCCTCCATGTGACGATGATGTTGCAGACAGGGCATTGTGAGGTACAATGATGCCAGCATCAAAGTAGCAATGAATGCATACATCTGCCACCAGATTGGGCAGGTAGCAGGGACTGGGGTGGGGGGTTACCTACCATGCACTTAAGTTGGGCAATAAAGTTATTTATTCAGGCTGATAGAATAATTTAGGTTCGTTTGATGACATTTGTGGCAAGTATATGGAGTTAGAGTATAGTAAAGGTGAGCATGCTGACGTGTGTTGATGGTGATTGGTGATTCCTGAGGGCTGCTGCTCAGGGCTGTAGGTTAGGGATGGTGTGGGAGCCTGATTGGGTCTGGGGGTCCAGCAGATTCCTCCGCACCTGCGACAGCAAGCCACATGCACCAAACCCTGCATCCATTCCACCCACCTGTAATCTTGCATATAAGGGCCATTCATGCCCCCATTTCGTGCACAATTAGATTTGTGCATATTTTGCGATCGCCATTGTTAATTATTATTAGGTTTAAAATGGCGATCACAGTGATCGCCAATGGCTCCTGGATGAGTGTGGGTGGCTCAGTGAGTGCAGGGGTGTGGCAGGTTGAATGTGGGTCCAGGGAATATGAGTGGGGGCAGGGGCTGGGCGGGTGCCCGAAGAAACCAGATCGGGGGCACCTGTCCATAAGACCAGTCAGTGAGGTATGGTTTGCATTTGGGGCTGATTTGGCTCACCCACTCAGAATTTAGGGAAGGTGCGGGTTGGGGCTCAAAGCCCAATGAGAAATCTCCAGCTCAGCCCCTGAAGTGCCAGTCTCCGAACCCCAGTGCTTTCCCAGCTTGGCATGCACTGATCCAGGCAAGCACATGGCTGTCTACTCCCTCAACCACCAATCCCCACTCAAATGGCTGCTTATTCTTTTCTGTATCTCATCTTTGCAAACAGGGGCCTTAAATGGCAATGTCTGCAACATTACAGGTGTATATACCTGAAATGTTGTGGACATTCCCCCTTTGAGGCCCCCATTTGCATGTCCTGGGGGTTCAGTGAGTGTCACATAGGGATGTCATGGGCACCTGACTGGGTCTGGGAATTCGTTGGGCTCCCCCTGCTCTCAACCCCTGGACTGTGCTCAATGAGACGCTCCTTGTTTGCCCCCCACTCGTTCCCGCTCGTGCTTTCCAGGACTCACCGCAATCCCATTCGGTGAGCGCCTGGCATTTATTTTATTTATTAAATTTATTAATCACCCATCTGGCTGGTCACCCAGCCACTCTGGGTGATGTACAGCATATAATAAAACAGTTTAAAACAATAAAATTCTACAATAAAAACATTTTCTAAAATACCCTAACCCACCGCAAATGCCTGCCTGAACAACCACGTTTTTAATGCATGGTGGAAGCTCATTAAAGAGGGGGCATGACGGAGTTCCCTAGGGACGGAGTTCCACAGAGTGGGGGCCACCACAGAAAAGGCCCTCTCCCTCACCCCCCCCCCCAGTCTAGCTGTCCTGGCTGATGGGACAGAGAGAAGGCCATCCGAGGCTGATCTTTTTAAGTGGCCTGTCTGGTGTTGCTGGAGGCGTTCCTTAAGTTAGGCTGGGCCTATCTTAAGGAGGGATTATATCTCTAATATTGCGCTTATTTAGCTTTCTCAGCTCCAAACTGTGCATATATAAATATGCACATTTTTTAACTTCCTGTTTAACGTAGAAATCAAAGGTGTGAAAATGGCAGGTGCTCACCAAATGGGATTGCGGTGAGCCCTGGGAACTTGCCAAGCTCATGGATGGCCCGAGCACGGGTCCAGAGGAGTGCGAGCAGGGGCACTGCTTTGGCGAGTGCCTGGAGAAACCGAGCTAGAGTGAGTTCTTACATCCCTGGTGTCACGCACGGTGGGTACAGGGTTGTCATCCCTGTCAGAATTGTGGGATCCTGGAAAGGGGTGACATGGGAAGGCCTCCCTAATCACCTAGAAATGTGTGGCTCTGATGGGTCATGGTCACAATCCACCACACCCAAAGTCCGGGTGGTCTCGCCCAAACATCTCACAGGCTAGTCACCTGTTGGATCTAAAATGTAGCTTTCTGGACAGAAACCCCTTCAGATTCTGTGTATCTATAATAATAATAATAATTATGATAATAACAACAACAACAACGAAACTACATTGCTTTTAAACTACATTAATAATTGTAATGAATTTAGATGGATCCATGAAGTTGAAGCCTGCAGTAACATTCTCAGCCAGTAGTTGCTGACTTCCCCAACTAGTGCATAGTTTAGTAGATGATACATTTGAAGCCAGGAGGGATTAACAGGCCAAGGAATAGAATTACATTCTGTTCTATAGAATATAGATGAAGGATGAACAATGGATGAAGACTCATGCACCACAACAGAGAGAACAGCTCTATTCTATAAAGAATTATATTCTATGTTTGTTTTCTTGCCTGAGAACAACATGGCCTACACCTGCAAGTGCAAGTTGATCACGCTGCTGGAAGACAAAGTAAGTGGACTGGAGTCGCGACTGTTGACCCTCCAGGGAACAAGAGAACACAAAGAGTTCTTGGACAGAATGGGGGAACTACAGCAGCAAAGTGAAGACCAGAAGCTTGAAGAGCAACAGCAAGATGAGGCAGAAATGGGAAATGCTGAGGCAAGGAAAAATGGAGTAGAGGATACTCCTTGGAAAAGGGTGACAGTTAGGAGAAGATGAACTAGATGCCACTCTGCACCAGTGGAAGCAGTGGAGCTGTGGAACGGATTCCAGGTACTTGCGGATGAGACTGAAGGACAGCCTGCAGAGGAAGAATCACAGGGGAACCTGCATGAGAGTGAGCAAGAGGCTGAAGGTCAGTCAAGCAGAGGCGATGAAACCCAGGCCTACAACAAGAAGAAAAGGGTAGTAGTAGTGGAAGACTCCTTGCTGCGTGGGATCGAGACCCAAGTATGTTGTGAAGGCCCGTGGACTTGCCAGGTATATTGTCTCCTGGGAGGATGGATTAGAGACGTGACTGAAAGGTTGCCTGCACTCATAAAGCCCACTGACAGGTATCCCTTTCTTCTCATCCATGTGGGAACAAATGATACCACCAAGCAGAGCTATGAAGAAATCATGTCATATTTTGAAGCTTTGAGAACGAAACTCAAGAACTTTGGGGCCCAGATAGTTTTCTCATCCATCCTTCCAGTAGTTAGAAGAGGGATAGAAAGGGAAAGAATAATACTCTGGGTGAATGACTGGCTACGAAGGTGGTACCGATGTGAGAGATTTGGATTCTGGGATCATGGGCTATACTTCCTGGAAGATGGGCTGTTGGCAAGGGATGGGTTGCACCTCACAAAGGATGGGAAGACTGTGTTTGACGACAGTATGAAGAACTTCAGCAGGAGGGCATTAAACTGAATCCTACGGGGAAGGGAGATGTAAAGTTGGGGGTAACAATGGATGAAGGCTCATGCACCACAATGGAGAGAACAGCTCTAATAGTGCCCAATAATAGTCTTCAGACACATGTAGGAAGAAGGCCAGACTATGAAGCACATGGTCTTCGATGTCTATATACTAATGCCCAGAGTATGGGAAACAAACAGAACGAACTTGAACTCTTAATACAAGAGGGAAATTATGACTAGTTGATAGGTATAACTGAGACTTGGTGGAATGACTCTCATGACTGGAATACAGCAATTGAAGGATATAACTTGTTCAAAAAGAACAGGAGGAACAGAAAGGGAGATGGGGTTGCACTGTATGTGAGAAATACATATCTCTGCACTGAAATACTGGAGGATGAGCTTGGTAGTCCCATGGAGAGCATCTGGATCAAAATAAATGGAGAAAAGAATAAAAGGAACCTGGTGGTCGGAGTCTACTACCTAGGGATGTATGAAAGTGACTTACCTTTTGCGGATTATGTTGATGGTGGGGGGGAGGCGTTCCCTCACTCCCCCCGGAATCCTGGCCGGGGGGGGAGGCGCTCCGTTCCTCCCCCCGGAATCCTCGAATGAATGGCTGTGCTCCATGGCAGCTCCGCTGAGCAGCCGGCCAGGCCCGGCCCAGCCAGGACAGAGCTGTCCGCAGCTGGATTTCTGGCCGCGGAGGGCTCTGGCTAAAAAACAAAACAAAACTGCATACAGAAATGGCAGCGGCTACAGCCGCCACCATTTGTGTTCCTTCTTTTTGGCCATCTTAATCTACGTAAATATTTACGTAGACTATGATGGCGAAAATAAAGGGGAATGCAAATAATGTAGCGAGCGCTATTTGCATCCCTCTTTGATTCCCCGTTTTAGCCTACGTAAATCTTTACGTAGGCTAAAACGGGGAATCAAAAGAGGACGTAAATAGCGCCCACTACGCTATTTGCGTTCCCCTTTATTTTCGCCGTCATAGTCTACGTAAATATTTATGTAGATTAAGATGGTAAAAAGAAGGAACGCAAATGGCGGCGGCCGTAGCCGCCGCCATTTGCGTACACGGTTTTTTTTTTTTAAAAAACCCACCCAACCATGATAGGCTACATAAAGATTTACGTAGCCTATCATGGCTTTTTTTTTTTTTTTAAACCTAGCCATGATAGGCTACGTAAAGATTTACGTAGCCTATCACGTCTTTTTTTTTCTTTTACACAAGCCTGGAAATGGCGGTGGCAGCAACTGGTTGGAAGACCGGCCACCGCCGCTGGAGCCACCGCTGCCCGGAAGATCCGCCCCAGGTGAGTCTCGTCCCAGGGGGGATCCGTGGGGGACCGGGGGGGTGGCAGGCCATTCAGCCACAGAGTTCAGGGGCCGGATGCACTGGCATTCGGCCTCACTGAGATCCGTGGCGGAACATCCCTACTACTACCGGCCACCCAATCAAGGAGAAGATGAGAATGAAACTTTTGAGAAGCAAATAGCCAATGTTTTAAGGAAGCATGATGTAGTGGTAGTGGGGGACTTCAATTTCCCTGATATTTGTTGGAAGACAAATTCTTCAAAACATGGCCCCTCCAAGAAATTCCTGACTTGTGTGGTGGATAACTTCCTCCTACAGAAAGTAGTAGGCATGGCGGAGAATTCCGCCACGGATCTCAGTGAGGCCCAATGCCAGTGCATTCGGCCCCCCGAAATCCATGGTGGAACGAAGCCCCTGCCCCCCAACCCACGAAAGGCGCGCGGAATAGAGCCCCCAACCCATGAAAAGCACGCGAAACGGAGCACTTAACTGCTGCCATCTGCGCTGACTTGTGAATGTCGGCCGCCCTGCGGCCGACATTAACTTCCTCATCATAGCTATGATAGGCTACGTAAATACTTACATAGCCTATCACGGGTAATGCAGGGACGCCTTTTGTATCCCTGCAGAGGCCGTGATAGGCTAGGTAAGAACTTACGTTGCCTATCACGGCAAGCCCCCCCCAAAAAACGCATATGCAAAAGGCGGAGGCTACGGTGGCCGCCATTTGCATTCCCTATTTTTCGCCATTTTATCCTACATAAATATTTACGTAGGCTATTACGGCGAAAAAAAAGGGGAATGCAAATAGCGTAGTGGGTGCCATTTGCGTTCCTTTCCCCCCCGCCGTTTTATCCTATGTAAATATTTATGTAAGCTATTACGGCAAAAAAAAAAAAGGAATGCAAATGGTGCCCACTACGCTATTTGCGTTCCCTTTTTTTCCCGCCGTAATAGCCTACGTAAATATTTATGTAGGATAAAACGGCGAAAAATAGGGAACACAAATGGTGGTCGCCATAGCCGCCGCCATTTGTGTACGCTGTTGTTGTTGTTGTTGTTTTGGCCTGCCGTGATAGGCTACGTAAATACTTATGTAGCCTATCACGGCAGCTTCGCTGGATGGAAATGGCGGCCGCAGCAGCCCGTCCGCGGCCAGAACTCCGGCTGCGGATGGCCCTGGCTGGCTGCTCCACGGAGCCGCCGCAGAGCAGAGCTGGCCAGGCAGGATTCCGAGGGGGAGGACCAGATCACCTCCTCCCCCATCAAGGATTCTGGGGGGAGGGACGGAGTGTGTTCCCCCCCTGCAGACCTCCCGCAGACTCCAGGTAAGGGGGTTTTGTACATCCCTAGAAAGTAGAGGAAGGAACTAGAGGATCGGCTATCCTTGACTAGATGCTAACCAACAGAGATGACTTAATGGATAAAGTAGCAGTTACAGGACCTCTGGGGAAAAGCGACCATGTTGTACTTGAGTTCTTGGTTCTAAGGGAAGCAAAAGCCGAGTGTAGTCAAACGCGTACCCTGGATTTTAGGAAAGCTGATTTTAATAAACTCAGAACAATGATCAGTAAGGTCCCATGGCAAGTGACTCTAATGAGAAAAGGAGTCCAAGATGGGTGAGAGCTTTTCAAAAAGGAAATTCTCAAGGCACAATCACAAACAATTCCAACAAGGAGAAAAGGTGGAAGACAACAGAAGAAGCCAATGAGGCTTCACAAAAAACTTAGAGATGATCTGAAAACAAAAAAGGACACATATAGAAGTGGAAAGAAGGCCAAGCAACAAAGGAAGAGTACAAGCAGGTAGCACAGAATTGCAGGGATGGCATCAGGAAAGCTAAAGCTGAGAATGAGCTGAGGTTAGCGAAGGATGCGAAAAGCAACAAAAAGGCTTTCTTCAGCTATGTGCATAGTAAAAGGCAGAGGAAAGAAATGGTTGTTCAGCTATTAAATAAGGATGGCAAAATGATAACAGATGACAAAGAAAAGACAGAGGTGCTCAATTCCTACTTTGGCTCAGTGTTCTCCCGAAAAAGGGTCCATGAGCCCCCTGGCAAAGGCGAAATACAGGCTGAAAGGGCAGGATTGCAGTTTGAGATTGATAGGCATATGGTCAAGGAACACCTAATTACTTTGAATGAGTTCATATCTCCAGGGCTAGATGAACTGCCCCCTAGAGTAATAAAGGAACTGGCAGAAGAACTCTCAGAACCGCTGTCTATTCTCTTTGAGAAATCATGGAGGACGGGTGAAGTGCCAGATGACTGGAGGAGGGCTAATGTTGTCCCTATCTTCAAAAAGGGTAAAAAGGAGGAAGCTGGGAACTACAGACCAGTCGGTCTGACATCAATCCTGGGGAAAATTCTGGAGCAGATGATAAAGCAATCCATCTGGAAACACCTTGAAAACAATGCAATGATTACTCGAAGCCAACATAGATTTGTCAAGAACAAATCCTGCCAGACGAATCTGATCTCATTTTTTGTTCAGGTACCCTCCCTTGTGGACTGTGGGAATTCTGTGGACATCATATACCTCGACTTCAGCAAAGCTTTTGACAAAGTACCCCATGATATCCTGATGAGCAAACTAGCTCAAAGTGGGCTAGATGAAACAACGATCCGGTGGATCCACAGTTGGCTACAGAATTGGACTCAAAGACTGCTTATCAATGGGACCTTCTCAAACTGGGGAGAGGTAACGAGTGGGGTACCGCAGGGCTCAGTCCTGGGCCCAGTGCTCTTCAACATTTTCATTAATGAATTGGAGGAGGAGGTGCAGGGAATTCTGATCAAATTTGCAGATGACACAAAATTGAGCGGGATAGCTAATACTTTGGAAGACAGAAACAAAATTCAAAATGATCTTGATAGACTGGAGCACTGGGTAAAAAACAACAGAATGACATTTAATAGGGATAATGCCATGTTTTGCACCTAGGAAAAAGAAATCAAATGCACAGTTACAAGATGGGGGATATGTGGCTCAACAGCACTACAAGTGAGAAGGATCTTGGAATTGTTGTTGATTACAAGCTGAATATGAGCCAACGATGTGATGTGGTTGCAAAAAAGGTCAATGCCATTTTGGGCTACATTAATGGAAGCATAGCTTCCAAATCCTGGGAAGTACTAGTTCCCCTCTACTCAGCACTGGTTAGGCCTCATCTGGAGTACGGTGTGCAGTTCTGAGCACCACACTTTAAGAAGGATGCAGACAAACTGGGGAGGGTTCAGAGGAGGGCAACAAAGATGATCAAGGGACTGGAAACAAAGCCCTTTGAAGAGAGACTGAAAGAACTGGGCATGTTTAGCCTTGAGAAGAGAAGACTGAGGGGAGATATGATAGCGCTCTTCAAGTACTTGAAAGGTTGTCACAGGGAGGAAGGCCA
The DNA here is from genome assembly GCF_057233095.1 of Heloderma suspectum. NCBI lineage: Eukaryota > Metazoa > Chordata > Lepidosauria > Squamata > Helodermatidae > Heloderma > Heloderma suspectum. The sequence continues at coordinate 84,500,656 of NC_139463.1, read as the reverse complement.
GGATCTCTTCTTGATCATCCCAGAGTGCAGGACACAGAATAATGGGCTCAATTTACAGGAAGCCAGATTCCAGCTGAACATCGGGAAAAACTTCCTGACTGTTAGAGCAACACGAAAATGGAAGAAATTACCTAGGGAGGTGGTGGGCTCTCCCACACTGGTGGTATTCAAGGCGAGGCTGCTGGACAGTCATCGGTCAGGGATGCACTGGCTTGGATTCCTGCATTGAGCAGGGGGTTGGACTTGATGGCCTTGTAGGCCCCTTCCAACCCTACTATTCTATGATTCTATGATTATATATGGTTTCCCCTCCCCCCTGCTGTGGGGCAGCTCTGATCAGGGGAATGGAGCGGACAGAACCCTCCCTTGGGGTGCTTCAAGGGTGCAGATAGCAGGGGAGTGCCTATATGTTCCAGCAGGTGGCCATTCATTCAGAAAGGGCAGGTACATTGTGTCTAACTCTGACAGCTGTGTACTTCTGCTTGAACAAGTCGCTGTATCAAGCTAAGGTCTATTCCAACCCGTGCTTATATTCCTTGCCATTCTTTCTGGTACAGTCAGAATACTATACTCACAGTTCAGTGTTCAGCATACATTAATTTTTGTCACCCAAACTATTCTCCACCCCACCCCCAGCATATATCCTGTGTCATTCTTTCTTGTTAGTTTATCCCTCCCTCCTTTAGCTACACTCTTCAATACCAGCCCCACCAGCTGATTTCTGAGCCATCAAGGAATTCATATGGAAATTAAATATTTCCAGTGTTGTATTCATGAGGTTCATCGGCAGTAAGGCCTTGCTTCTTGCTACTGCTATTCTAATCTAATATAGTGACATGTCCTAAATCTGTTCCAATTGGCATCCTAGTTGATTGCAAGCCTGGTGACAGCTAGGCCTGTGCACCGCTTCGGATGCTGATTCAGATGCCCGAAGCATGGTGGCCATTTTGTGCACCATTTGCCATTTTGTGTCACAGGCCTAAGCAACAGGGCTCCCCCTACTGGTGATGAATGGAACTTGCCTACAGTGCCCCTAGTACTCATGGGAGACATTGCAGGCTGAGCTCCACATTCCTTTGCATGGGACTCAGCCTTAGCGTGTCATTATTGATTGATAAAAAAAGCTCTGGCATTGCTATAAATGTCTTTATTTCCTTTACAGGAAGGAAATGGCAGGCTCCCACAGTCACACTTTGATCTGCCACACAACAACACCTCCCCTTTTTAAGCAAATGAGAAAAGAGGTGGGGTGGATGTGGGGTTGCTGCATGCAGGGAGAATTGGGCTCAGTTCTTTTACCCTAGCCCTGCTCTCGCCTAGCACCAGCCCCACATCCACAGCCCCACTGCCACTTTTCCTAGAATGCTGTAGCCAATTGAAATTGATACTCTTAATGCATGTATATACTATATATTATATATAATCATATTTTTTCTTTATTTTTCCTCTTTAAGGTATGTTTTGCTCTGTTGAAATTTACAATGAGGGGGTTAATTTAAAAATCATTATGTGAGGGCGTGATCCCTGTTGCCCTTATGGAGGCAGTTGTATGACCACTCCTGAAATGCAGAGTTTTATAATAACTACTGCCTGGTGGCAAATACCCCCGCTTTTTGGGGGGGAGGTGCTCAAGTGGATGGTGGTAACACATCTACAGGCATTCTTGGAAGAAACTTGTTTGTCTAGACACATTACCTCTGGGTTCCAGCATGGTTATGGAATGGAACTTAAACTCTCATGTTATTCCATCTAACACATCCTGCCAGCTACTGAGAAAAGCAAGAAACCCTCATAGGTTAACTTACAGGAGGATTCCTCTAGCAAAATAGTGAGGCTCATATGCTTTATAAGGCAATACAGGAAAAGAATAATGGGGGACATCTATGCTGTTTACAGGCACTCCATTTTCCCCATTTGTATTTGGGCCTGAAAGACCAAGGAAAAGCTTGGGAACATGGTGGATAAGCTGTGAGCAAGTATAATTTCTGACAGTGTGCAATGCCATATCCTCCTGATCATAGAGCATGGCTTCTATGGCATCTGCCTTAGCTCCCAATTTCCTGGCTTTGTGCAGCTTGAGCCACCATAAGACCACCTTAACTCTGGTTTTCAGCTGGCAGGCTGTACAATAATTTGATATAGAAATATAGGACCAAATGGAGCTGAACAAGTCTACGGCTATGCAATTAAACTGTAGCCTTGGGTAAAATTCAGCTAGTATCTGAAAATGCAGTTATGACATACCTATAAGAATCTACTCACCCTTATAGTAAATTTCTGAAAATAAACTTTTCAGAGGTTTTAACATTATTTTTTTCTGGAATTTCAAATAATTCCTGCATTCATTCCAAGGACTCCCCTAAAACACAGAGGGGGCGGGGAGAGACTGAATCACCCCTCACATTGTAAAACAAACCTTTATTGGTACACTGGCTGAAAGCAACAATGAAATAAGTTGGAACTGTTAAAACCAGGCCACTTGGCACTTGGAAAACCTACTGTCATTAGTGGTCTGAAAACCACTTTGGCATATTTTGAGCCCATTGTAATCCTGACTCATAGGGATGGCGGAGAATTCTGCCACGGATTTCAGTGAGGCCGAATGCACTGGCATTTGGCCCCCCGAAACCCATGGAGGAATGGCCTCCCCCTCCGCCCCCGCACAGATTTGCCCCCAGGATGAAGCTTACCTGGTGCGGATGTTCTGGTGGCGGCAGTGGTGGCTGGTCTTTCGACCAGCTGCCGTGGCCGCCATTTCCATCTGCCCTTTGCCGTGATAGGCTACGTAAGTATTTACATAGCCTATCATGGCAAGCAAAAAACAAAACAAAACACCCACATATGCGTAGTGGGCGGTATATGCATTGCTTTTTTTTTTCGCCGTAATAGCTTACATAAATATTTACGTAGGGTAAGACTGCGAAAAAAAGCGAATGCAAATGGCGGCTGCCATAGCCGCTGACACTTGTATACGCGGGTGCTTTTTTTTTCCGGAAGGAAGGCTGCCCATGCCGGAGTTCCAGCTGTGGGTGGCCCCGGCCGGTGGCTCTGTGGAATTTCCATGGAGCGAAGCCGGCTGGAGAAGGATTTTGGGGGGAGGTGTGGAGCGCCCCCCCCCCAAATCACCTCGTTGAAAAGGTAAGTGACTTTCGTACATCCCTAATGACTCATTAGGGTTTTTGGGCAGCCGGGAGGGCCCAATCCATGCCAGAGGGACATAGCATACCTGAAGGCCTCTAAGCTCTGTCAGGATCCTGACTCTGAGTCTGTGACATCCATTCTTATTAGGGCTGTGAATGGACCTCCTGATCTGACTTAGAAGCCACTTCCAAGGTGGGCTTCCAAGGTGGGCTCGATTGTCCTCAGGCTGATTCAGCCCCCCCAACCCACCTCGGCCCCAACCTGTTTTGGATCACTTCGTGCCCCCTCCGCTTCACCTTGGAAGTGGCCCGAAGCGGCCTGAAGCGGCCCTCTTCAATTCAGTCTTAGGACCTCGGGCCAAAGCAGTGCACAGCCCTAATATCCTCCAGAATTAGTGGCAGCACTCAATGTAGACATCTGCTGAGGGCACATCAGTGCTTGAGGAAACCCACCTGCCTCCTCTCTTGGCTCAGATTTAAAGAGCAGGAGGATAGGAAACCCTTTATGATATGGTCAGAACTGGGTCTGATGCAGTAATGCTGCTGGTTGGGTGTGGCCAACGCTAGGATGCAGAGCCTCATTGAATGACACCATGCTGATGGCTGTTTCAAATTTGGAACCAGTTTTGATGTCCTCCTTAGACTGATCATATCATGACCTCTCTCACTCTGTGACGGTAGTGAGGGCAATGGAGGTCAAAGTTAATAGTACATGATCTAGGGTTGGAGGCCTCTTGATACTTATGCACTTCCAATGATCAAGGTTGTGCTGTATGTGCATCTGCTTTTGGAAGGCTAGCTTTTTCTTAAAATGCTGTCAGATCAGTTAAAGTTTCTTGCAGATGTAGTAATATGGATGGCCCTTCTGCATAAAAAATCTCCTAGCATCTTCTGTGTCATTACCATCCTCTCACATGAAGGTATTATGTTTGCTTTGTTTCATTTTGTCTTACATCCTGGCATTTTGACACTAAATCATTTGCCAACACCACTTCAATATTTCTTTTAACCCCCCTGAGATAATATTAGACATGGATTTCACTAACAAGTGTCATCCTTTTTCATGGATTCAGTAGCATTTGCCATGTTCTAATTACCTCTTTAAGTTTGTTAGAAAACTAGAAGAAACAACACAGAAGACCTGGGAGTCAACAATGTTTTCTGATCAGGTGTTCTGGACTCTTGGGAGTAAGATCCCAAGAAACCATAATAACCCAAGAAGCCAAAACAAACTTGAATGACTCTCTTACCCATACCTGTTTTAATATTTATTGCTGACAATTGTGTCCCAATTATCGTTACAGTAGAAGTGGTAGTTTTAATACTACTGTAGCCCCAAAAATCAATCAGTCTCATATGCCACCAGAAGTTTGAAAATACTTGGAATACAGAATGGATGGACTCATGAGTCATTGATGCATCATGTCCTAAAGAAAGATGGAGGGGCAAGTTATATCTTGGTGAGTGTTTGAAAATGTTTTAAGGTGTTTGGTAATTGTACTTTTTGCTCTGATTTTGTTGTAATGTTGAGTAGTCAACTTCTTTCCTCATCTGCCCACCTACTAACCTATCATCTATTCATCCCCCCACCCACTCACCTACCTACCAACCTATCATTTATTTCTCTTGATTTCTAAGTTGTTTCTCTTGGAAGAAACAAGGCCTCAGGAGCTGTCAGCGGCGATGATGACGGTGGCAGAGGCAGCGGCTGAGAAGGCGGCAGTGAGGAGGAGGTGAGGCGGTAGCGAAGGCAGTGCAGGCAGAGCAGAAGGGAGGAGAAGGTGGAGGTGGAGATGGATGAGGCAGTGGCAAGGTATGGACCTGAGGGGTGTCAGGGGGGGATCCGAAGTGGGGTTTGGCATCTGAATCCAATTTCGGGTTCAGGGCTGAGTCAGGTCGAGGCCACCCCGAGTCAGCCTGAGCCGAATCGGGCCTGACTCTGAAGCCACCAGCTCTAATTTCTCACCACCAAACCTTCCCAAGTAGACTTGCTTCTGTTACCTCTTTCTCTGGATCTACCCCAAGAAGAACCCCCGTAGGACAAAAGATGGCTTCCGAGTAAAACTACTACATTTATTCCAGAGAGGGAAGCGCCCTTTCTTATTCTTAGGGCACAATCCTATGCATGTTTAGGCAGAGAAAAGGCCTACAACTCCCAGCATGCCCAACCAGTTTAGCACTGCTAAATATGCATTGGATTGTGCCCTTAGTTAATCAAAACTTTAAAGTATAAAGTAAACATGTCAGAGTTCTGAGCTATCAGAGTTCTGAGCTACCTTATGGCATTTACTTCATCTTGCTTACCACTAAACTCTGGTGGCCATCCCCACAAAGTATAGGTGTGCTCTGGACAGCCTCTAACTTTTTTTTTAAAAAAAGTAAAGCGTTAAAGCAAAATAGTGTATCTGTCAGCAGTACCTACACCCCCTATGTCACCATCTTGCAATTGCCAGCAATTCCTATACCCCCTATCTCACTATTTCGCTATTATGCAATAGTGAGATAGGGTGTAGGAACTGCTGGCAAATGTGAGATGGTGAGATGGGGGGGGGGATACTTGCTAATGTGCTTTTAAATGGAAAGAACACTTGTGCCCATTCCTCAGACATCTCCTAAGAAATGTAAGCCCAAGAAACCCAAACCCAGCCTATGAGAATCTCTCCGAAATTTCTTCAGCATTGCATTTCATTTCAAAAGCAATTTCTCTTCTATCACACTGAATGTGAATGGGTGAAAAAAAATGTAGGAGAAATGTTCAGCACAGCATGAATCAGAATATGTTTCCTTCAATTTAAGGTGCGTTATAAGCTCAGTATTACTATTAGTTACCATATATTACTGTTTCTTTAAATACATCACACATAAACTACAATGATGTTACTGTTGATGGCTATAGAAAAACTATAGCTCCACTCCTTATCCAAATGCTGCAGGCTGCAGTCCTCTATGCTGTACCGACTTTCCTGAGAGTAAGACCCTTTGATTACAGTGGAACAAAATTCTGTTCCGAGCAGAAGTCCATAGGATTGTATAATAACTTAAGCTGATTTCCCTAACATGATCTCTCCCAGTTAACTCACAGGTTGAATCAGAGGACTTCACATGCATTTTCCCCTCTGCTTGGAGTTCACTGAGGAACTTCTCAGGTTTCTCCCCGAGCTACATTGCAGTCCTCCATTTGGTCCAGCTGCAGCAACTACTATTGCATCATGTACGCTGCAATCCACTGTCAGTCCAGCCTCAGCTCCTTCCTGAAGACTCAGTCAGGAGTCTCCCACTCCTCACTTGCAGACATTCTCCAGCTCTTGCCCTGAACGATTTCACCCAGTGGCTGGTTCTTCAGTTTTCCTTCAGTTCTTAGCCTGCACTCCTCCAGATACTCCTCAAGCTTCTCTCAGTCACTTCTGAACTTCTCCTTAACTTCTGCCCCATTCTTCTTCACATTCTGCCTAGGAGGTCTGCCTGACAATGGGCAGTGTCCAATTGTGTCCTTGTGCGGGTGGTAGGGATGTCAGAGAATTTCGCCACAAATCTCGGGGAGGCCAAATGCCAGTGCATTCGGCCCCCCGAAAGCGGTGGTGAAACGGTCTGCCCCCCTGCCCCCCCCAGGACGGGACTTACCTTCAGCGAATCTTCCTGGCGGCGGCGGTTCCGGTGGTGGGGCGGCAGCAGCGGCTGCCGGTCTTCTGACCGGCTGCCGCCACCACCATTTCCAGTTAAAAATGGATTTCCAGTTAAAAATGGTGGTGGGAAAGCTCACCACCTCCCTAGGTAATTGGTTCCATTTATTGGTGTATGGGGTGGCTGATTTTCACACTGGAAAACTAACGTCTTTTTTGGCCCTTAGGTTCTTCACTTCTTCAGATCTATTTTTTTTTTCTATTCAGTTGCCAGTGAGTGTAAGTATCCTTAATTTTTGGTCTCTAATTGTTGTGGTTTCCCCCCACTCTGTCCTGACAATTCCTTTTCCCGCCCTGTGCCCCCTTTCATTCTTTTTGCCTTCTTAACCTCTTTGGTCAGTGTCATTAATGGCTTCATTCATGAAGGAGATGGGAAATCTGCTGAACCACAGTGAGGCCCCTCTTTAAGGGCTTCTTCACATGGCACTTTTATCCTATGATTCAGATGACTTACTTAAGGAAGTTCGTGGAATCATTACATGACATCATTAACCTCCACTACCTCTCTCGTGATTTGTGAGCATTTTTGTAGCTTAACTGGAAACAGAAATAATGAGGTAACTAAAAGATCAGGTTTGAATCAGGTTGAATTTGTCTGTGTGAATTGTAAAGAGGAAGTGGCACTACAACAACAGCACCATCTAGTGGCTATATAATGAATTATATAGAACTCACAGATAAAGCGAAAAGAGAGGGGGGAAGGAAGTGCATATAAAGGGCCGATCTTAATCTTAACTATGTCCAGGTATTTCTGTTAAAATAACAATACGAAGTATGGAAAGTGAACTTTATCTGGATTGCAGTGCCTGGGGAAAGGAGGTTTAAACCTTTCCCTTTACCAGCCATGATCCCAAAGCAAATTTCCTTTTCATACAACAATTAGCTGGGGGGGGGGGATCCATTGGCATGAATACGAGGCTTTTCCTAAATCTTTCCTAAGATTTATTGTTGTATGGGGTGGCTGATTTTCACACTGTAAAATGAACATCTGGTTTGACCGTTAGATGCTTCACTTCTTCAGAACCATTTTTCTTTTATTTCCATGTGCCAATGAGTACAAATATCCTTAATTTTTGGTCTCTAATTACTGTAGTTTCCCCAGACTCTGTCCTGACTATTCCACATCCTGCTCCCTGCCCCCTTTCATTCTTTCTGCTTTCTTTAACCTCTTTCATCACTGTCATTAATGGTTTCATTCATGAAGGAGATGGGAAATCGACTGAAACACAATGATGCCCCCCTTTAAGGACTTCTCCACATGGGGCTTTTCTCGTGCAATTAAGATGGGTTACTCACAGAAGTTTGTGGGTCCTTTACATGACATCATCAACCTCCAGCGCCTCTCTCGTGCTTTGTGATAATTTTCATGGCCTAATTTGGAATGGAAATAATGAGGTAACAAAAAGATCTGGTTTGAATCTGTTCAAATTTGTCTGTATAATGAGGAAGTGGCAGTATAACAATAGCACCATTGATTGGCTATATAATGAGACATATAGAAGTCACAAATAAAGGGAAAAAATGAGTGTGGAGGAAGGGAAGCACGTATAAAGGCCTGATCTTAACCCTGCAAAGAATTCAGAATCATAAGGTCTAGTAAAAAGTGTCTGTGTGGAGAACACCTAAGTCTCTCATGCTGGAAACACTGTAGCAACTCTAATGTACATGTTCATATAGGAGGATCAACGCCAACAGTGTATTCAGTGGAATGAGAGAAAGTCACACCTACGTGAATATGACTGTTTGAAAGTAGGCTGTCCACATGATTAAAAATTCTGATTGATTGGTGTTCCTAATTAGAAGCTTACGTGTATACAAATGTCTGCACAGATGCTCCCCATTCCAATATTCCACTGACTGCAGAAATCGAGGGCAGGGCTGGTAGGAACAGTCCCACTTTCCCCTGCAGGCATTTGCTTTATGCAGGAAGGAATGCACAGGGCTACCACTGTGACAACTTTGAGGAGACAAAAAAAATGACCACAGCTGTTTCCCCACTTCTCCTTTAGCATAGAAACAGCAAGTAGATTTGATTAGTAAATTAGAGGAATGGAGTTTAAATTAATGAGTTCATCAATATGAATAGATTAACAGCTCCAGACTTCTGCCCACTACAGGTAGTATGCAAGTACTGAAGACAAAATGAGCAATTTAACTTCCATGTCTACTTTTCTGCTGCTGGAATTCTCAGACATCCGAGAACTACAGATCTTGCATTTCATTGTGTTCCTAGCATTGTACCTCATTACACTAGCAGGAAATCTTCTCATCATCATTGCAGTAGTTCTTGACCACCACCTACACACCCCCATGTACTTCTTCCTCATAAATTTGGCCATACTCGACCTTGGCACAATTTCAGTCATGGTTCCCAAATCCATGGTTATGTTCCTCATGAATAACAGGGCCATTTCTTATTCTGGATGTGTTGCTCAAGTTTTCTTCTATTTCTTCTTTGCAACAACAGATTTTTCCCTCCTAACTGTAATGGCACGTGATCGCCATGTTGCGATCTGCAACCCCCTCCAGTATGAGAGAATTATGCACAAAGGAGCCTGCCTTCAGATGGTAGCCATTGGGTGGATGGTTAGTCTTCTTTATGCCATAGTACACACTGGTGGCACCTTTGCGATCCCCTTCTGTTCCAATATTGTCAAGCAGTTCTTCTGTGAGGTCCCACAGTTATTAAAGCTCTCCTGCTCTGACATTTACTTAGTTGAAGTCGGGCTTCTTGTACTAAGCTGTGCTATAGGACTAGGATGCTTTATCTTCATCATCACCACATACATGCAGATCTTTGCTGCGGTGCTCAGAATCCCCTCTGCACGTGGTCAGAAAAAAGCCCTCTCCACTTGTATTCCCCATCTTGTCGTTGTCTCTGTGTTTTTATTCACAGGATTCTTTGCCTATGGAAGGCCACCCAGTGATGTTTCTTCTGATCTGGATATAGCTTTTGCTGTGATATATGCCATAATTCCTCCCATGTTGAATCCGTTTATCTATAGCATGAGAAACAAAGAGATCAAGACTGCTGTGTGGAAAATATTGAGAATTTGGGCTTTGCTCTAAAACCTTCTTTAGACTAGAGTCATTTTGTAAACTTTATATTATATGCTTTTCTGTGTGCAAATGCTTGTTCCTGCACGTATTTGCCTAACGTAATGAACACAGAGATTCCCTGTGCCAGCAACCCTCAGTGTAGGGATGAGGTTGCATGTGGGGCAGAGAGGTGCAACAATACCAGCATCAAAGTGCCAATGTATGCATAATGCTTCTGCCAGATTGGCCCAGGAAGCAGGGTTTACTTCTTTTGCATGCGCTGCATTAACATTGGGCATAGAAGTTGTGCATAGAAGTGCGCAAGTGCACAAGTGTCTGAAAAGTTGATTTTCAGAAATTGACTATAACGGCGGGGGGGATAGTTATGGGTATGTTATAATTGTGTTTTCACATACTAGCTGAATCTTACCCAAGACTACAATTTAATTGTGTCTAGCTGTAGACTTGTTCAACTCCATTTGGTTCTATATTTCTATATTCGGTTATTTTAAAACCTGCCAGTTTCAGACCAGAGTTAAGGCTGTCTCATGTTGGCTCAAGCTGCACAAAGCTGGGAAACTGGAAGCTAAGGCAGATGCCATAGAAGACATGCTCTGTGATCAGGATATGGCATTGCACACTGTCAGAAATTGTACTTGCTCACAGCTTATCCACCATGTATACAAACTTTTCCTGGTATTTCAGACCCAAATCTAAATGGATATGATGGAGTGCCTGTAAACAGCAAAGATGTCTCCCATTATTCTGGTCCTGTATTGCCTTATAAAACATATGAGCCTTACTGTTTTGCTAGAGGAATCCTCCTTTAAGTTAATGTGGGTTTCTTGCTTATCTCAGTAGCTAGCAGGATGTCTTAGACTGAATAACATGAGCGTTTAAGCTCCATTCCACAACCATGCTGGAACCCAGAGTGAAATGTGTCTAGACAGTCTGTTCCAAGAATGCCTGTAGATGAGGCACCACCATCCAGTTGAGCACCTTTTCCCCCAAGCAGGAATTTGCCACCAGGCCCTATTTATTATAAACCTCTTCATTTCAGGAATGGTCATACCACTGCCTCCTTAAGGGCAGCAGGGATCACTCCCTCACAGGAAACTGTCAGGGAACTATACAATATGTACTTTGGCTCTTTGATTCAAAATGAACATAAACTTTGTATGACACAGTGGTAGAAGGAGATGTGGTCTCAAGTCTGCAACTGAAAATAGCAGGGTTGTATTGAATTCCCATCATCTCCCGGACAATGTAGCATGCTGGAAACATAAGATATGATCACCATGGCAGGTATTTTCACTTCCCATTGCTAAACGGTAGTCAGCTTTATGGAACTGTGATTTGGGAAATGCACAATGGGGTAATGTCACATCACTATTTCAATTTCTACATGTGGCAAGGAAAAGGAGGAGGAACTCAAAACACAGCTGAAAAGGATATGGCAAGTCCTTCTCCATATAAGGGAATATGTTAAATAATATTAGTATGCAGCTGCTTCTGAGGCTATGGATCTGTGAGAAATCTGTCTGACAGTTTGTTTTATGGCTTTCTTCAATCCATAGTTACTCAAAACTCAACTGACCCAGGAAAATGATCACAGAAGGCCTTCAAGGGCTCCAGCATCACAGTTGTCAGGGTAGATGTTAATAATCCCCATACCACCTGGAAAAGCTCTGCTGGCTGGCTACTCGAGGGTGCGATGGATGGAGGCAGTGAAATAAGCCTTCTCAGCCCTCACTGCCATGCACAGCAGGTTCAGTTTTGTGCTCTAATTTGGGATGGATGCCCCCCCCCACGATGTCTGGTCGGGGGCGGGGGATCTGCTGCAGGGAAATCCAGGCCACTTAGTCCCTGCAGATTCCCCCAGAACCCTGGTGCTTCTGCCATAGTTCATGGAGGAGCTCTGGCTGTCTAAAGAGCATGATAGGCTAATGGTGGCCTCCATTAGCTTACCTCAGGAAAACTATGGCCAGAAATTGCATAATTTACAGCATTCACATCTGTAAAGCACTTCCTTAATTGTAAATTGTGGCCTTTCATACAACAATTTACATAAAACAACGGCAGACATGCCAGGTAAGGGGGTGCGGTACCCTGTGGAATCCAGAGGTCAGATTCCTGTGAATTCAGCCTCATTTGGGTGTGCAGTGGATTTCTCCAGTGCCCCTAGTACTAATCCTTGATTCTAGTAAGATGCACTGAATGACGTCCGCTAATGCATGATCCCATAGCTTCCCAATCAATTAGAGGGTGTGTGGAAATGACACCACTTAAATCCCCATGCAATCATTGTCAGGTTTAGTGGTACTCCGCTGTGTACTTACATTCCCTTCTCCTGCTCGGAAGTTGTGGCTGGCTGGGGCATTCTGGGAATTGTAGAACTTTGTGCTGTCTCAGCATGCATAGGATTGTGCCCTAAGAGTATTAACGCATTTAAAAGCAAAATACAATAACTGAGGTGCACAGCCTTAGGTTCATTTAGCATGCCCGCCATGGATCAGGTATGACAGATTCATTGTCCTGGCACAATGGTGTTGATGGAGAGACAGATGCTACCTTTTACTGTTATACATAAATGGGATCTGAAGGGGATTCTGCGCAGAAAGCAAGATTTTGCCTCTGAGAGGGGTGGACTTCTGACTCCTCTCCTCAGGGCCACACTTTTCTAGGTGATTAGGGAGACCTTCCCATGCCACTCCTTCCCAGGGACCCACAACTCTGAGTGTGTTGGCCAAGTCAGCCTAAAATACAACCCCTACCTTGCCCACTGGTCCTACAGCCCTGAGTGGCATGCTTTGGGAATCGCCAATCACCATTGAGGTGCCTCAGTGTGCTCACCTATGCTATGTTCTAACTTCTAACTCCATTTCCCACATAGACCTGCCATGCAAACATGACCAAATTGACCTAAAACATCCCATTGCCGTGGGATGTTTTACTTGTGCACTTCTGATGATCAAGGTTGTGTTTCATGTGCATCTTCTTTTGGAAGCCTAGCATTCTTTTAAAATAGTCTCATAACAAAGTTTCTTGCTGACTTAGTAATATGGATGGCCCTTCTGCATAAAAAAATCTCCTAGCATCTTCTGTGTCATTTCCATCCTCTTACATAAAGGTATTGTGTTTGCTTTGTTTTGGTTTGTCATATAGCATGGCATTTTGACATTAAATCATTTACCAACACCACTTGGCTATTTTTTTGGTAATCCCTCTGAGATAGACATGGATTTCACTAACAACTGCCATCCTTTTTCATGGATTCAGTAGCATGAGTCATATTCTAAATACTTACCTCTTTCAGTTTGTCAGAAAAGTAGAAGAAACAACACAGTAGGCCTGGGAATTTCAACAACCTTTTCTGATCAGGTGTGCTGAACACTTGGGAATAAGATCCCAAGAAACCATAATAACCCAAGAAGCCAGAACAGATTTAAATGACTCTCCTACACATATGCGTTGTAATATTTATTGCTAACAATTGTGTGCCAATTATATTCACAGATGAAGTCTTTATTTTAATACTACTGTAGACAAAACAAACAGTCTCACACAGTCACACCGGGAGACTGAAAATACTTGGATGACAAAATTAGGGATGTGAGAGAATTCCGCCACGGATCTCGGTGAGGCGGAATGCCAGTGCATTCGGCCCCTCGAAACCCATGGTGGAACAAAGGCCCCACCCCACCACCCCACGAAAGGTACATGAAACAGAGCACTTACCTGCTGCCGACCTCACTGACTTGCAAATGGCAGCCTCAGTGCGGCCGCCATTCGCTTCCTCATCGTAGCTGTGATAGGCTATGTAAATAATTATATAGCCTATCACGGCTAACGCAGGGATGCCATTTGCGTCCCTGTGGAGGCTGTGATAGGCTATGTAAGTATTTACGTAGCCTATCACAGCAAGCTAGAAACAACAACACAGCGTATGCAAATGGCGGGGGCTAGCCTACGTAAATATTTACGTAAGCTATTACGGCGAAAATAAGGGGAATGCAAATAGTGTAGTGGGTGCTATTTGCTTTCCTTCCCCCCCCCCGCTGTAATAGCTTACGTAAATATTTACATAGGCTAAAATGGCGGAAAAAAGGAACGCAAATGGCGCCCACTACGCTACTTGCGTTCCCCTTTTTTTTTTCCGCAGTAATAGCTTACGTAAATATTTACATAGGCTACATAGCGAAAAAAAGGGAACGCAAATGGCGGCCACTTTTTTTTTTTTTTTTGCCTGCAGGCTGCCCTGCGGCCAGATGTCTGGCTGCAGGCAGCCCCGGCCGGCAGCTCCACGGAATCTCAACGGAGCAGACCCGGCTGGGTTAGGATTTCGGGGGGAGGTGCAGAGCACCTCCCCCCCCCCACAAATCACCCTGTCGAAAAGGTAAGTGACTTTCATACAACCCTAGACAGAATGCATGGACTCATGCATCATTGACCCATCATGTCCTACAGGAAGATGGAAGCAGAAGTTGTATCTTGGTGAGTGTTTGAAAAATTAGGGATGTACGAAAGTCACTTACCTTTTACGAAATTTGATTCACTGTGGGGGGAAGGCGCTCCGTCCCTCCCTCTGAAATTCTGGCCGGGGGGGAGGCGCCCCGTCCCTCCTGCCGTGAATCCTGGCCAGCTGGGTCTGCAAATGGCGGCGACCGTAGTCGCCGCCGTTTGCGTCCCTGCAGTCGGCCGTGATAGGCTACGTAAATGTTTACGTAGCCTATCATGGCTGAGTTAAACAAAAACCGCACTTACGCAAATGGCGGCGCCCATGGGCACCGCCATTTCCGTTCCTTATTTTGGCACATCTAGTCTACGTAAACATTTACGTAGACTACGGCGAAAATAAGGGGAATGCAAATAACGTAGACGCTACGCTATTTCGTTCCCCTTATTTTCGCCGTAGTCTACGTAAATGTTTACGTAGACTAGACGTGCCAAAATAAGGAAAGGAAATGGCGGCGCCTATGGGCTCCGCCAATTGCATACGCATATGCTTTTTTTGTTTAACTCAGCCGTGATAGGCTACGTAAACATTTACGTAGCCTATCACGGTATTTTTTTAAAATCTAGCTGTGATAGGCTACGTAAATCTTTACATAGCCTATCACGTTTTTTTTTAAAAAAACCTTGGAAATGGCAATGGCGGCAGCTGGTCGGAAGACCTGCCGCCGCAGCTGCTGCCACCGAACTGCCGCCGAACCGCCACTGAACTGCCGCTGGAGCTGCCGCTGCCAGGGAGATTTGCCCAAGGTAAGTCCCATCCTGGGGTGGGGCGGGGGGGGGGCAGACCGTTTCGCCACCGATTTCGGGGGGCCAAATGTGCTGGCATTCGGCCTCCCCAAGATTCGTGGCGAAATTCTCTGACATCCCTATTGAAAATGTTTGAAGTAGGGATGGTGGAGAATTCCGCCATGGATTTCAGTGAGGCCGAATGCACTGGCATTCAGCCCCCCGAAATCCGTGGCGAAATGGCCAGCCACCCCCCCGCCCCCTGTGGATTCCCCCTGGGATGAAGCTTACCTGGCTCCAGCGGTGGCTTCGGCGGTGGCGGCTGGTCTTTTGACCGGCTGCCGCAGCCGCCATTTGCATTCTGGTCTTTGCCATGATAGGCTATGCAAGTATTTACGTAGCCTACCATGGCAAGCCAAGAAAAAAACAACAACAACGGCATGTGCAAATGGTGGCGGCTACGGTGGCCGCCATTTGTGTTCCCTATTTTTCCCCATTTTATCTTACATAAATACTTACATAGGCAATTACGGCAAAAAAATGGGGAACCGCAAATACCATAGTGGGCGCTATTTGCATTCCCCATTTTTTCGCTGTAATAGCCTACGTAAATATTTACATAGGCTAAAATGGCTAAAAACAGGGAATGCAAACAGTGGCCGTCGTAGCCGCCACCATTTGTGTACATTATTTTTTTTTGGCTTGCCATGATAGGCTACGTAAATACTTACGTAGCCTATCATGGCAGCTTCGCAGGACGCAAATGGCGGCACCCACTACGCTATTTGCAGTTCCTTTTTTTCGCTGTAATTGCCTACAGAAATATTTACATAGAATAAAACGGTGAAAAATAGGGAACGCAAATGGCAGCGGCCATAGCCGCCGCCATTTTTGTACGCCTTTTTTTGGGGGGGGCATGTCGAGATAGGCTACGTAAATACTTACGTAGCCTATCATGGCAGCCTGGAGGGACGCAAATGGCGGCCACTATGGCGGCCGCCATTTGTGTCCGCAGCAGCCCATCCTCGGCCGGAACTCCAGCTGCAGACGGCCATGGCCAGTTGCTCCATGGAGCTGCCACGGAGCAGAGCTGGCCGGGCAGGATTCCTGGGGGAAGGTAGGGATGGCGGAGAATTTCTCCACGAATCTCGGGGAGGACGAATGCCAACGCATCCAGCCCCCTGAAATTGTTGGTGAAATTCTCCCCCCTCCCCCCCAGGGATGGGACTTACCTCCCTCGAATGTCCCTCTCGGCGGCGAGTCCCAACGGGAGTTCGGGGGCGTTTCGTCGGGGGCGGGGGCGGTGGCCGGTCTTCTGACCGGCTGCTGCCGCCGCCATTACAAAATAAAGTAAAAAAAAAACCCCACACCCATGATAGGCTACGTAACGATTAACGTAGCCTATCACGGCTAGATTTCCAAAGTCAGCCGTGATAGGCTACGGAAATCGTTACGTAGCCTATCACAGGTGACTTTGAAACAAAAAAAAAGAGCCCATTTTGTGGGGGTTGGATGGAATGGCACATCTGTGCATCATCAAAACAACTAGGGGATATTCCCTGACTTCCTGTGCTGCACTGTGAGTGCAATTTTATTGCTCCTCACAATGGAGAATGGGAAGACACATCCCATTGCCCAGTTACACCATGTTTTCTCACTTTCAAGAAGGATGGTGGTGCTGGTGGTGGGATTATTCCATTTTATCCCTACAATAGACCTTCAAGATAGGTTAGGCTAAAAGTGTGTGACTGGCCTAAGGTTCCCCAGTGAGCTTTCTGTTGAGTGGGGATTCTCCTCACACCATGCTAAGTAGTTGAAAAAAAAACAAAACTGTTTAACAATGTAATGTCATTCGCAGTGGACATCTATATATGACAATGGTGGTGGGTCCCAGTATCCAGAGGAGTGCTGTGTGCACTGCAGTGAGAAAGAAAAGGTGACCTTGGGTATGGATTCAGGGCACTTTCCTCTCTTCCCACAAATTTCAAACTGGGATTTCTTAACAAAGAACTTTGTGCCCAGCTTTAGCTAAAACCACTTCCACTACACATAGGGTCAAATCCAATGTTACTTAAATAACTTGATTAGCAACTACGTGTAGGTTTTTTTTTTTTTTTTAAATAGCAATACCAATTATAGGAACGGGATGATTTTCATCCAGACTGCAATGCCTGGGGAAAGGAGGTTTGAACCTTTCCCCTTCCCAACCATGATCAAATTGTCTTTTCATACAACAATTAGCCTTGGGGGCAGGGGAAGTCCATTGACCTGAATGGGAGCTTTTTCCAAAGATTTATTGGTGTATAGGGTGGTTGATTTTCACTCTGGAAAACTAATGTCTTTTTGGCCCTTCACTCTTCACTTCTTCAGATCCATTTTTTTTTCTATTCAGGTGTCAGTGAGTACAAGTATCTTTAATGTTTGGTCTCTAATTATTGTGGTTTCCCCCCACTCTGTCCTGACAATTCCTTTTCCCACCCCATGCCCTCTTTCATTCTTTTTGCCTTCTTAACCTCTTTGGTCAGTGTCATTAATGGTTTCATTCATGAAGGAGATTGGAAATCTGCTGAACCACAGTGAGGCCCCCCCTTTAAGGGCTTCTCCACATGGCACTTTTATCCTATGATTCAGATGGCTTACTTAAGGAAGTTCATAGAATAATTACATGACATCCCTAACCTCCACCACCTCTCTCTTGCTTTGCGAGCATTTCTGTAGCTTAACTGGAAACAGAAATAATGAGGTAACTAAAAGATTGGGTTTGAATCAGGTTGAATTTGTCTGTGTAAAGAGGAAGTGGCACTACAACAACAGCACCATCTAGTGGCTGTATAATGAAATATATAGAACTCACAGATAAAGGGGAAAAGAGAGGGGGGAGGGAAGTGCATATAAAGGGCTGATCTTAATCCCGCAAAGAATCCAGAAGCAGAAGCTCCCATCAAAAGCCTCTCTGTGGAGAAGCTCTAAGTCTCTCAAACTGGAAACACTGCAGTAAGTCTATTGTATATGTGCATATAAGAGGATCAAACCAACAGTGTATTCAGTGGAATGGGAGAAAGTCACACCTACATGAGTATGACTGTTTGAAAGTAGGCTCTCCACCTGATCAAAAACTATGCTTGACTGGTGCTCCTAATTAGAAGGGTCTTACATGCACACAGATGTCTGCACAGATGGTCCCCATTTCATTATTCCACTGAATGTGCAGAAATTGAGAGCAGGGCTGGTGGCAGCAGTCCCATTTCCCCTACAGTCATTTCCTTTATGCAGCAAAGAATGCACAGGGCAACTGCCAAGACAACTTTGAGGAGACAAAAATCAGCTATAATTGTTTTCCCATTACTGATTTCCCATAGAAACAACTGGTGGATTTGATTGATAAATTAGGGGAATCTTGTTTTAAATAACTGGCTAATTAACATTAGTAGATTAACAGATCTCTTGCCTTCTTCCCACTACAGGTAGTATGCAAGTACTGAAGACAAAATGAGCAATCTAACTTCCATGTCCATGTTTCTAGTACTGCTGGAATTCTCAGACATCCGAGAACTACAGATCTTACACTTCATTGTATTCCTAGCATTGTATCTCATAATTGCACTAACAGGCAGTCTTCTCATCATTATTACAGTTGCTCTTGATCACCACCTGCACATGCCCATGTAGTACTTCCTAATGAATTTGGCCATGCTGGACCTTGGCATAATTTCAGTCACGGTACCCAAATCCATGTTTATGTCCCTTACCAATAATAGGTCAATTTCTTTTTCTGGATGTGCTGCTCAAGTTTTATCTATTCTTTGCAACAACAGATTTTGCCCTCCTAAGTATAATGTAAATCTACGTAAATCTTTTTTGTAAAAAAACCTTGGAAATGGTGGCGGCGGCAGCCGGTCGGAAGACTGGCTGTCGCGGCTGTGGCCGCCGAACAGCCGCCAGAGCTGCCGCCGGAGACACCGCCGGAGACGCCGCCGCCAGGAAGATCCACCCGAGGTAAGTCCCGTCCCGGGGGGGCAGGGGGCTGTTCCACCACCGATTTCGTGGGGCCGAATGTGCTTGCATTCGGCCTCCCCAAGATCCGTGGTGGAACTTTCATACATCCCTACCACCCAGTGATGTTTGTGCTGATCTGGATATAGCTTTTGCTGTGATATATGCTGTTATTCCTCCCATGCTGAATCCATTTATCTATAGCATGAGAAACAAAGAGATGAAGACTGCCGTGTGGAAAATATTGAGAATTTGGGCTTTGCTCTAAAACCGTCTTTAGAGTCATTTTGTAAACATTATATTATATGCTTTTCTGTGTGCAAATGTTTGTCCCTGCACTTATTCACCTTATGTAATTAACACAAAGATTCCCTGTGTGAGCAACCCTCAGTTTAGGGATGAGGTTGCATATGGAGCAGTGTGAAGTGCAGCAATACCAGCATCAAAGTCCCAATGTATGCATAATGCTTCTGCCAGATTGGCCCAGGCAGCAGGGTTTCTTTCTTTTGCATACTCTGCATAAACATTAGGCATGGAAGTTCTCTATTCAGGGCAATGGGATGTTTTAGGTCAATTTGGTCACGTTTGCATGGCAGGTCTATGTGGGAAATGGAGTTAGAATATAGCATAGGTGACACTGAGGCACCTCAATGGTGATTGATGATTCCCAAAGCTTGCCACTCAGGGCTGTAGGAGTAGGACCAGTGGGCAAGGTAGAGGTTGCATTTTAGGCTGACTTGGCTCACCCACTCAGAGTTGTGTGGGGCCCTGGGAGGGAGTGGCATGGGAAGGTCTCCCTTATCACCTAGAAAAGTGTGGCCCTGAAGAGAGGAGTCAGAAGCCCACCCCTCTCAGAGGCAAAATGTTGCTTTCTGCACAGAAACCACTTCAGATCCTGTTTCTGTAAAACAATAAAAGGGGGTGTCTGTCTCTCCATCAATATCATTGTACCAAGACTATAAAGCTTCAGTACCTGAAACCCGGCATGCACGCTAAATGAACCTAGTGCTGTGCACCACAGTTACTGCATTTTGCTTTTAAATGCATTAATACTCTTAGGGTGCAATCCTATACATGTCGAGACAGCAAAAGGTCCCACAATTCCAGGCATGCTGCAGCTAGCCACAACATCTACTTCTGAGCAGGAGAAGAGAATGTAAGTTCACAACAGAGTACCGCTAAAACTGACAATGCTTGCGTGGGGATGTAATTGGTGTCATTTGTACACACCCTCTAGTTGATTGGGAAGGTTAAGGTATGGGATCACGCATTAGCAGACGTCAATCAAAACGTGTAGACTAGATTCATGGAATAGAAGTAGGGATGCTGGAGAAATCCACTGTGGACTCAAATGAGGCTGAATTCCCAGGAATCCGACCTCTGGATTCCAGTGCAATGACACCCCCCTACCTTACATGTTTGCCGCAGTTCACGGGACAGTTCTCTGGCTGTCTAAAAGGTGTGTTAGGCTAATGGTAATCACAATTAGCCTATCGTGGGAAAACTACAGCGTAAATTGCATAGTTTATTGTATTTGCAGCTGGAACGCACTTCCTTCTATGTAAATTGTGGCACAAAAGGCCTCATGTTCAGCATAATCTCTTTGCGAGAATGCTAGACATGGATTTCACTCCCAAGTGTCATTGTTTTTAATTTATTCTGAAACATGTGGCATGTGCTAATTATCTGTTTAGCTTCCTTACAAAAGTAAAAAACAACAACAACATCACCGGGTGTGCACGTGTGGAGTTCTCACAATGTGCTGGGCCCTTGGGTATACAATTCCACAAAGCCCAAACTGGTTTAAAGAGCCAAACTGTCTCTTTCCCATGCATGACATAACTATTGGTTGCTGCAGACTTTGGTCCCTATTCTCTTTAGCTATGAATATATTTATACACACACACAAACACACACACACACACATGAAATCAGTTTACCCATAATGTGGCAATTGCCACCAGAAGATTGAAGTGTTTGGATAAGAAGATGCATGGACCTGCATCACATCCTAAAGGAAGCTGGAGGGTTAATTTGAATCTTAGAATGAAAGGTTGTTTTAAAACAATATAAAGTGTTTGGTAAGTTTATTGTTTATTCTGAGTGCTTGGATAAGGGGATCCATGGACTTGCTTACCATTGATAGTCATGCCCTACAGGAAGCTGGAAGGGAACCTGAACCTTACAATGGAAATGTTTATTTTAAAACGTTTAAAATGTTTTGGTAAGTTTTATTGATTACAATGATTGTGGTATATTCCAGAGGGTTTTTCTCTCTCAATCTGTTTCCTATCTATCTACCTACCTAGAGACCTACTATCTATTCCTCTTGAATTCTAAATAGCTCTTCTTGGAAGAATGTTGTGTGTGTGTGTGTGTGTGTGTGTGTGTGTGAGAGAGAGAGAGAGAGAGAGAAGTTTCTCTGTTACTGAATGCAAATAATTCAAGCATTTCAGTTTAATTTAGCTATGCATTTGCTAGGATATTTTCAAGTGTGCTCAAACATACTTGAAACATCAAAATGCTGCAGAAGATACAATTACTCTGTAATGTAGTATTATATGATCTAATGCAGCCATTATTGTATCTAGTTTACGCCCAGCAAATGACTGTTCATTTCACTGGGCTGTATGTATGTGATGATGGAACATGTTTTTCTTCCTTGTCACCAAAAAGAAAGGGTGATATTGTATGAGTTTGCTCTTCCAACTTTAAGCTAACCTAATCAGTGATCTGCGGAGTTATCCAGCTGAAGTAACCCTTGCACTTGTTCTGTGCTGCATTCCATGAGAACAAAAACCCACACTTGATTGCTATCCCCTCCTGAACTATTACTGACCTATTTTGGCATGAGCAGTCACCCTCTTGGCCTGTGCAATTCATCGGGCGCTTTTGTACTGGGCTAAAGATATGCCAGTGGGGGCTGGCCACTCTGATGTTGGTGGGGCCGTGAATCCACTCTGGGCTTAAGTCAGAACTCTAAAGGAGCTATCCAAGGTACTGAACCTATTCTGGGGATTGGGGCCTGCAACTTGTATAGCTCTTTTAGTGTTCTGACTGTTTCTGACTGAGCCCAGAGCAAATACACAGCCCCACAGACATTGGAGACACCAGCTTTCAGCACATTTTGTGATGTTACCTTATTTTTTTAGCTGTGTGCATAAATGCTTTTGTGTTGACGCTGCAGCTCTCAGTGACTCAGAGTTAAAAATGGGGAGTAACACTTGTTTAGCAGCAAAGCATAAGCTTTGCATGCAGGAGATGCCAATTTCAGTCCTTGGCATCTTCAATTAAAAGAAGAAGAAAAGATTAGGTAGGCTATCAGGTAATGTGAAACCTTGTTGGCAAAGGTGATGGAAAAATATTTCTAGTTGGAGTCAAGCACATTGCAAGGTGCTTAAAACATCTAGGACCAGTGGATGCTGGGGGCTCCAATGTCCATGGCACTGTAAATCCTCTGGGTTTTTCAATCAGAACCTGTCAGAATTCTGAAGGACCTTTCCAAGTGGTGAACCTGAGATAGGGTTTAGCACCAGGTTCAGTACCTTGGATAGTCCTTTTAGAGTTCCAACTAGTTCTGACTGAAACCCAGAGGGAATTCACAGCCAAACAGCCACTGGAGCCATAAGCCTCCACTGTCTAGGGCATAGGTCCATAACACAAATTTGCATGTGCTTGTATATATTAAAGGTGTGCGCTGACCCCACCACTTTGACTCAGACCCCAGTTCACCACTTTGGAAGTCATCCTGCTTCTGTTTGGACAGATTTGGAGTCTGCCCATTTAAAACCAGTACAAAACTTGAGTCAAAATTCAGAACACTGAGGCTTTGTGCTTCCTGTTGACTATTATGGGAAATTAAAAGAATTGAATAACTTTTTTGTCTCTTGGTCAGAATTGGATGATATTGCAAGCAAAATAACCCCTTAGAAGGGGATTGCAAGGGTATGTGAGTGTGTTTTGCGGGGGGTGGGGTGCTACATGCCTTTGCATTTGAATTTTCTTTCAAATGAAATGCCAATAATGTTTTTTTTATTATTATTTCTTGGCAGAATTGGATGAAACTTTAGGATTAGTTGCCCCATCAGAGGGGATCACATACTGCAAACTGCAGGATGATAGCCATAGGGTTTTGTGCGCAAGGGCAGTCTCAAGATGTTTAGGGTCTCCACTGCTCATACTTATTTTGCTGTGTTTCTTGTGGACCATTGTTCTCAACATTACAGACAGGGCTAAAGGTGATCTGAAGTAAGAAACCAGAACAGTTTCAGAAGAGAAGGTGCAGTGATTAATGTAGAAGGGCTTTAATTTAGGGTGAGAAAGTGATTTACTTACCCTTCCTATCACCCCCCCCCCCGGGGTTTGGATAAATTTGCAGGAAAATGGTACAAGTCATAGAGATTTTCCCAGGCAAGAAACCTGCCCAGTTTCAAAAGGATAGGAGGAGGGGCTAGGGAATTAGAATGTTTTAAATCCAGTTTAAGGCTTTTTCATTGTGAAATGTGTCGGTGGCATTTGAAGAATGGTCATCTTGTGGTCCCATCCTTGACCTCCCCCAGAGCACAGTGATTTCAGCCCATAGTAAAATGTGCCCTATGATTCAAAGGTGGACCTGTCAGGCACTCAACCACGCTTCCTCCCTCTTCCTGCAATATTTAGAGAAAATAACCCAAAATATGTTACTGTGAGAGGCAAGGTCTACCCAATTCTGCTTGGCTTTCAGACTTCCTCCAAATTCAATGCACTTTCCTAACTGTGTGTGTGTGTGTGTGAGTAATTACTATAATTTATTTACATTTTACAAATGTTAGCAATAAAATAGAGTGCCCCTGAGCATATGCAGAATGTTCTTCAATCGCTACAAGCACTTACAGTCTCCCCTTCAACATTCTGTTCCCCTCCATGCAACAATCCATTCCCATTCTCCTGTCCTTCAGCACTCTTCATAAAAACAGATGTATTGTTTTTGTTTTGCATGACTCTCCTCTACCTCCTCTTTGCTTTGTGGTCTCACTGCTGCCTCCTTCTCCTCCTTCTCCCCATATGGGGTCACGAAGAGTCGGACACGACTTAAAGACTGAACAACAACAAAAGTGCCTTTCCCTCTCCACTTAAGCTAGCAAACACACACACACACACACACACACACACTCTACGAAACATGCATAGGATTGTGCTAAAAGGGTAGTCAATTCAGTGGATTGGAACTGAGTGGGCAGCTTACTAAGCCTGCCCTACCACACTCACAACTCAATTTTATTTCTGAGTAAACATGCAAAGATAAGGCTGCATAGCTCCCTGTAAAGGTAACTTGTACTGGAATCCTATGTACAGTTTCCTGGGAGTAAACCCAACTGAACATAATGGGACTTACTTCTGAGTAGACATACTTAGGGTTGTATAAGTAAGCACTATGTATCCCCCCTCCCCCCAAAGAAGAACTCCTATTTCTATTCACGCTTTCTATTCACAGGAACATATGAAGCTGACTTATACTGAGTCAAACCCTTGGTCCACCTAGCCCAGGATTGTAGATACAGACTGACAGTGACTCTCCAGGGTTTCAGGCAGGATACCTTCCTACCTGGAGATGCCTACCTGTAGATGCCGGGGATTGAACCTGGGACCTTCTGTATGCCAAGTATGTGCTCTACCACTGAGATACACACCTCTTCCTATTGCTGGATAATGGCAACCGAGTCCGACAAACAAAACTGTCCTGGATTCCTTCCTTTGCAACTATGTGAACCCACTTTTCTCAAAGACCTTGGTGAGGAAAAGAAGGAGAAAAACAAATCCTTTTGCCTGTCTGTATAAACTCAAATACAATTCAGAACTTCTCTTGCCCACCACCCTCTCCTCTTGAGAATTCCCCAAGATGTGCTCTGGATAGAATAAAGAAAGACTAGAGGGTGGGGAAGAGTAGGGGAAAAGAAGAATGGTGATTGGAAATGAAGGGGGGGGAGAAAATACCCCAAGCCAAGTGGCTCCTTTCATAGCGGTAGCACTTCAGAAGAATTTAGGAAGGTATGGAAGGTGTATGAAGGTTTCACATACTTAAATTAACTTTATGAGGTGAGGTGGCTGAGGAAATATTTCCCGCTTTTTTAAAAAAACTGTAAAACCTATTTAAAAGCCCCAGCACTTCCTGGATCATGATTTCACATATCTGTCTCGAAGGCCACATGCACCTGACTTAGTGGATATATGAAGAGATATGTGGATATAGCTACTGGAAGCTAGATACAGTCATTTGGCCAGTTGTGCTAGCTAAAAAATTATCACTCTGTTTTCATATGCCGCTCGTCCAGTTTCTTCCATGCAACAATCAGTGTTTTGGCTGAAAATCCCATTGTCACCATATTACACATGGGTGGGCACTTTTACAATCACCTTCTCTTCTACTACTGTCAGGCAGTTCTTCCCTGTAGTCCCGGAGTTATTCAAACTCTCTTGCTCTGACATTTACCTAGTTGAAGCTGAGTTCCTTGAACAAGGTGTCTGGAAGAATGGGGTATGTGTGAGAGAGTGCAGTTGGGGTGTGTGTATGGGATGGGATGTTTCATGCTGTAAAAGTAATGACTGGTGGTTTTGCTCTTAGATTCTTCACCTATTTAGGCCCTTTCCTTTCTGTTCCGTTCCTTTCCTTCAGGTATCAGTGAGTACTAGGTTTCTGAATTTTTGCACCTCTGATCATTGTAGCCCCCCACACACACACACTTTCTTCTAAGAAATCATTTTCTCCCCTCTTTCATCATTGCTGCGTGCTTTCACATTTTGTTCACTGCTATCATGAACTGTTTTATTGGATAAGGAGACAGGACATCCTCTGAACTATAATTCTGCCCCCCACTTATGTCCCTTCTACTAGGTTGGTTCCAATGATCCCCTTCTTCTATAAGTCTACTATATGTGTGTGTATAAGAGGAATGGGGCCAATGGTGTGCTCAGTGGAATGAAAGAAGGTGCCTATGGATATTTGGAAATAGGCTGTCCACCTGATCAAAAACTCTGCATGTTTGGCATTCCCAATTGGACAGAGCTGACACTCATACAGATGTCTGCAGAGGTGCTCCCCTTTTCAACATTCCACTGAATGTGCAGAGATGGGGGGCAGGGCTGGTGGGAACAATCCCACGTTCCCCTGCAGGCGTTTGCTTTATGTAGGAAAGAATGAACAGCGTATGGGGAAAATGATCCCACCATTGCTACCACCTGTGGCTTTAATGATCCCACCTATGCAAAGACCACTTGCCCAGTTTCCCTTAAATAGATGTGTTTCAAAATGTTTGTATTTCAGGGCCACAAACAGACTTTTCCCCACATCCAGGAATTCTCTTAGAATACTTTAAAACCTCCTGGTAGCTTGGTATAAGACACTTCGGGCACAATCCTATCGGGATAGGCGGCCGACTCCGAACTCGGAGGCGACTGCCTCTCCAGTGCAGGGCAGAAGCAGCGCAGAGGGGATCTTTCCCTCCACACTTCAACCACCCTGCCTTCATAGCTAGACAGCCAATATCTGGGGATGCGGACAACGCATAGGAAATGTTGGGCAGGCACGTCCGCCCTCTCCGCCCCCAGGAATGCCCCATTTTCACTGCTCCATGCTCCTCTTATGAGTGCGGAGCACAGGGCCGATCCACGCTGCCTACAAGGCAGTGCAGGAGGGGGTGGAAGTCAGTTCTAAGGGAACCAACCGATATCCTATGGCCATCTAGCTGCTGACAAGTGGCCATAGGATTGCGCCCTTAGGTGTGAGGTGGGCACTAGTACTAGGGACAGTAAGAAGCATTTTAGAAGTTTATTAAGGAGATATTTTGTACATAAAGAAATATGAATATATATTATGGGTTTTTAAATAGAATGCTTGCTGCTGACACTTCTTAAGGACTCAAGAGACATGGTTACTAATACAAGCCTCTTAACGGCTTCTTTTACTTGAGCCCAAACTCCCCCAATTTGTCTGGGGGAGAATGCCGCTCTCTAAACCTTGGGGAAATTTCACAATTTCATTTCCAATTTTCTCAATATAGCTGACTGAACCTTTCTGTCTTTCTTTTATACTTCATTTTATTCAATTGCATGAAACTCATCTAAATTGGATTATGGACACTGACCAGCGGTGGATCCAAGAATACTGTTGTGTGTGCGTGTGCGTATGGGGGGACTTTTCCGGGAGTGTTAAGCATGTTGCCTGCCTTGAAATACAAATGAAAAATTCCAATAAACTACAGCATTTATTCATGCATTTACTAATTTAAATGGTGTTTTTAAGCATGAGAAAGTATTTTTATTACTACATTTAAGCATTCTATTACTACAGTCATTTCCATTATTAATTTTAAGTATCAGCACAAATATCTTCATCGTTGTTGTCCAGATCATCATGTATGATTGCTACATTCACCTTGACAAGTGCAGAATGATGGGCACCTTAGTTGGACTTTACTGCACCCACATGCATGATGACTACAACGTTGGTGCACAAACATTTGATAAGATTTGGTACCATATTAGGTGCTATAGGGGTATCTCATGGCAGCTTGCAAGGTGTGTACTCCTTTGTTGTGGTTAACAAAATCTCCCATCCAAAATCCAGAGGGTCCATGGGAGTTGAACTAATTCGATGGGCAGACTTCCATAGTGCTCTTTGGAGGTATGTTTGTTTATACTGTTGCTGCAATGCACCGGGTGTTGGAGGCAACTTAGAATTTGTTGGCACATTTGTTACTGTTTTGCTGGCCATCGGTTTCTTCCACAAACAACCACGCAAACCCTGTGTCAAGGTCTCCCCTTGGCTGTATAGCTCAACAACAAAGGCATCACACTGTTTCATTACAACTGTTTCTTCTGGAGTGGGGTCACCAACAGCTTTAAGCATCCATTTTGGAGAACTTTCAGCATGCAGCTTTTACCAGTTCCAGCAAGAGATGAGGTTGTGTTACAACCAGTTAGAACGTGGGCAGCCAGTCTATCTGTTATATATGTGTTGTGAGCTGTGACAACATCAGTTATGTCAGTTATTGATTTGGACCCATGACATACTTCCATTGTAATCGGTGTTACTTTGGGTATATACATGGTATGCCAACAACAGCAAGATGTCAGTGCCATCACACTTTACTCATATCAGGCAATTTGGGATATATATGCCTCCTCCCACATCACTATGTAAATAATATTTAAAACAATATTTAAATATTTCTCATGTGCTGTTGATGAGCTCCATAACTCAACATTAAGTTCCACTGGTGATGGCTCTGGACCAGTTAAAATCAGTCTGTGGGTTTCATTGCTGTCAACATTCATTAATGAACCAATGATCAATGTAATCAATTGTGTTTTTGTCTTCTTAGAGTTCAGTACCACTTCTTCTTTTTGGTAGAGGAGAAGCCAGAGAGAGTTGGTATTGCCTGGAATTTGCTCTCTGTTGTTTATTTTCTGTAGGAGCCTTGATACTTTTCTCATAGTAACTGTCAAATGCGACATGCATGATGGGAGTTTGTTTCAAGTTCTTGTTCGTACATTTGCACAGTAGCTGGCTATGCTGGCCACGACACACACCAGAGCATGGCACAGCCATCAAGACAAGAATCATTGTGTGGGATAGAGAATAGATTGTTCAAGCACTTCTCATGATGGCAACTTTTCCTTTGAGCACACTCATAGGTGTCTGCTGCATATCACCATCGTCACTGAAGAGAGCGGTAGGCACTGGGGCAATTTCATAACATCATCCATGCTGATGTCTTGAGATGATGTGAGCAAATCCATCGTGCAAGCATAAATCAGAGCATGATCCACAGCCATTTCATGACTATTTGCTGCACCTAGCGAGGATTTGGAGACTGCCATTATTGTTTTGATTTTGGGAGTAACAGTTCCATGAAAACCAGAGGGCCAGTTGCTGACAAAATCATTGGACTGGCTACTCCCAAAAGCTACTACATCATGCACATTTATTGATCAATCTTTTAGAATTTGGCCACTATGTTTATTAAACCATTCACTGGGTGACTGCTGTCATCAAGTGGATTGAGACACATTTTTAAATAATCCCTAATCTTCATGAAATCTGCACAGTCAGCCTTGATATTTGGATCCACCTCTTCCTTGTGATAGGTCATGACATTCTCAACATTTCCTTTCTTCATGTCTTCCAGATCTTTTAAAATCTGACCAAAAATGTATTTTGACAGACCCCAAACATCCAAAGTCTTTGGTTTCAGAGTGAATCCAATTGTGCCTCCAGGGACATGGCTATATAGCATGTATGTTATCTCCATAAACTGATCTGTCTGTTGTTGTTGTTTATTCGGTCAGTCGCTTCCGACTCTTTGTGACTTCATGGACCAGCCCACGCCAGAGCTTCCTGTTGGCCGTCGCCACCCCCAGCTCCCACAAGGTTGAGTCTGTCACCTCCAGAATATCATCCATCCATCTTGCCCTTGGTCGGCCCCTCTTCCACTTTCCCTAGCATCAGCATCTTCTCCAGGGTATCCTGTCTTCTCATGATGTGGCCAGAGTACTTCAGTTTTGCCTTTCGTATCATTCCCTCAAGTGAGCAGTCTGGCTTTCTTTCCTGGAGTATGAACTGGTTTGATCTTCTTGCAGTCCAAGGCATTCTCAGAATTTTCCTCCAGCACCACAGTTCAAAAGCATCGATCTTCCTTCGCTCAGCCTTCCTTATGGTCCAGCTCTCGCAGCCATAGGTTACTACGGGGAATACCATTGCTTGAACTATGCAGACCTTTGTTGTCAGTGTGATGTCTCTGCTCTTCACTATTTTATCAATATTTGTCATTGCTCTCCTCCCAAGAAGGAAACGTCTTCTGATTTCCTGGCTGCAGTCAGCATCTGCAGGAATCTTTGTGCCTAGAAAGACAAAGTCTGTCACTGCCTCCACGTTTTCTCCTTCTATTTGCCAGTTATCAATCAAGCTGGTTGCCGTCATCTTGGGTTTTTTGAGGTTGAACTGCAACCCAGCTTTTGTGCTTTCTTCTTTCACCTTCATAATGAGGTTCCTCATCTCCTCCTTGCTTTCAGCCATCAAATTGTTATCTTCTGCATATCTGAGATTGTTAAGGTTTCTTCCAGTGATTTTAACTCCAGCCTTGGCTTCATCAAGCTCAGTACGTCGCATGATGTGTTCTGCGTACAGGTTGAATAGGTAGAGTGAGAGTATACAGCCCTGCCGTACTCCTTTCCCAATCTTAAACCAGTCCATTGTTCCGTTGTCTGTTCTTACCATTGCTACTTGGTCGTTATACAGATTCCTCAGGAGGCAGACAAGATGACTTGGTATCCCCATACCACCAAGAACTTGCCACAATTTCTTATGATCCACACAAAGGCTTTAGAATAGTCAATAAAACAGAAATAGATGTTTTTCTGAAACTCCCTGGCTTTCTCCATTATCCAGTGGATATTGGCAATTTGGCCTCTAGTTCCTCTGCCTTTTCTACACCCAGCTTGTACATCTGGCAATTCTCATTCCATGAATTGCTGGAGTCTACCTTGCAAGATCTTGAGCATTACCTTACTGGCATGTGAAATAAGAGCCACTGTTCGATAGTTTGAACATTCTTTGGTGCTTCCCTCTTTTGGTATGGGGATATAAGTTGATTTTTTCCAATCTGTTGGCCATTCTTGTGTTTTCCAAATTTGCTGGCATGTGGCATGCATCACCTTGACAGCATCATCTTGCAAGATTTTAAACAGTTCAGCTGGGATACCATCATCTCCTGCTGTCTGTCTGTCTGTAGCCCACTCCAAATACCTTTCTTGTGCCTATGTGTTCACCTACCATGAACTTTATAAATAGCTCTTAATCAAGTTTTTACATAGTTTTCAAGTAGTAGGACCCATACTATGCATAGTTGACATGCCCCGCAGTGAAGAAATATGGGAGCATTAACTCTACTGCACATAAATGCAGTAACCAATCACCTTCTCTCTCAGCATGGATAAAATTCATCATAATTATATAATTGTATAGTCGTCAAAATTATATAAGAACAGTGTGAAAACCTTATATGATGTGAAATGTAATACTGTGAAATTTTCCCAATGTTTAAAGAGTGGCACTGTTTAAACCTTGGGTTTAAATATAATATTAAAATCAAGGTTTAAATGTAATCTTGTGAAATTTCCCCAAGGTTCACAGAGAGTGGCAGTCCAAATTCAGATTCTGCACCTCAACATCATATAAGAACAATAAAAAACATAATATATGATGAAAAGCAAAGTTCAGCCTGCTCTCCCTCAGACAAAAACTCCACCCCACTCAGCACTCACAACAACGAGGTCCAGCCAATGGCTACAGTCATCCATTGACACAAAAGCCCCTCCTGTTGTACTACTGTCGGCTTGGCCATTGATCTGTTGTTGTTTTTTAATGCCCATTTGTGTAACCTTCTTCTGGCAAGACCGTAACACAGGGCAGCCTCTTGCCATAACACAGCCATCTTCTCCTTTCTTCTGACCTTTACCAGCAACATAATACAGCTTAGCATTCAGGTTTCAGCTATCAATCTTCTCCTCAGCTTTCTTCTCTGGTCTTTTCCTCACACCACACACACCAACCACTCTCCCAGCTCTCAGCTCCAACTGTCATTTCCAAGTGTCAACTCTGAGTTAGCTGTTAATTAACCCCAGTGGCTAGAACCCCACCCAGTGAAAGTCTGATGTTTCCTAGACCAGTCAATAATGATTTTATCGGAGGTGCTGATTTCCCTAGCAAGTTCCCTACCTAATTTATCTGTTTCAAGCCCCATCTATAAATATGAAAAATGATTGTCTCGCTCTCCTCTTTCAGAACCTGTCATTAAGCAGATACTACCAAACAAGACAGCAGGATGGTAACAACACAAGGCCTCAAACTCTGACAGTTACACTTACCTATCCGAGGTCACAAAAATCTTATTTCAAAACAACAACAACAACAACAACATCAAAACATAAACAGTTATATGCACAGCATTTCTCCACACAGAGCAACTGTCATGACAAGTCTGAGGAGCCAAAAAATCGAACAACTACTCAGTTAGCAAATAAATATATGGTGGATTTGACTGGTAAGTTAGACTAATCTTGTTTAAATTAACTGGTTAATTAATATTACTAGATTAACAGATCCCATCTCCTTCCTCCCACAGGTTCATGCAACTAATGACCAGAAAATGAGCAATCTTACTTCCATGCTCACGTTTCTGTTGCTGGAATTCTCAGATGTCCGAGAACTGCAGATCTTACACTTCTTTGTGTTTCTTGCATTGTACGTCATTGCACTAACAGGGAATCTTCTCATCATTATTACAGTTGCTCTTGATCACCACCTGCACACCCCCATGTACTTCTTCCTAATGAATTTGGCCATGCATGATCTTGGCACAGTATCAGTCATGGTACCCAAAGCTATGGCTATCTCCCTCACGAAGGACAGGACCATTTCTTATTCTGGATGTGTTGCTCAAGTTTTCTTTTATTTCTTCTTTGCATCATCAGATTTTGCCCTCCTAACTGTGATGGCACATGATCGCTATGTCGCGATCTGCAATCCTCTCCAGTATGAGAGAATTATGCACAAAGGAGCCTGCCTCCAGATGGTAGCCATTGGAGAGATTGTTAGTCTTCTTTATGCCATATTACACACTGGTGGCACCTTTGCAATCCCCTTCTGTTCTAATATTGTCAATCAGTTCTTTTGTGAAATCCCACAGTTATTAAGGCTGTCTTGCTCTGACATTTACCTTGTGGAAGCTGTGCTTCTTGTGCTAGGCTGTAGTATAGGACTAGGATGCCTTATCTTCATCATCATAACATACACGCAGATCTTTGCTGCGGTGCTCAGAATCCCCTCTATACGTGGTAAAAAAAAAGCCCTCTCCACCTGTGTTCCCCACCTCATTGTTGTCTCTGTGTTTATATTCAGTGGAGGTTTTGCCTATGCACGGCCTCCCGCTGATGCTTCTTCTGATCTGGATATCACTTTTGCTGTGATATATGCCATAATGCCTCCCATGTTGAATCCATTCATCTATTGCATGAGAAACAAAGAAATCAAGGATGCTTTGTGGAAAAAGTTAAGAGTTAGTCTTTGAGGGTTTGGCTGTATGCCTTTGTGAAGGTTTGAAGCCCACAGAAGCAAATGGGATGGGGGGAGGTCAGGCTTAGAGGCCTGGAGTTTTCTGTTGGGAGGAGGTAACCCTGAGAGGAGTCGCTTCATTTCTCCAGATTAGTGTCAGTGTTATTTCTCCACTGACACTAATCTGGAGAAATGAAGTTACGTAACAGCGTTCCGTGCACCTCGGTGTTCAGTCATGCCGGCCACATGACCATGGAAGCGTCTTCGGACAGCGCTGGCTCTTCGGCTTAGAAACGGGGATGAGCACCGCACCCTAGAGTCGGACACGACTGGTTGGGGACACCTTTACCTTCACCTTTTATTTCTCCACTAAGGCTTTCTTCATATGGAGCTTTTATCCTGTGATTAAGATGGCTTCTTCCAGGAAGTTTGTGGGCTCTTTAAATGATGCTGTGAATGCCCTGAATCTCTTACACTAAATACGCTTTGTTCCATTTTTAAATAGTTGGCAGATAATGAGCTATCAAATTACGCCATTGTGTTCTGTTTTAAGTTCCTTCAGTGAAAAGAGGAAAAGCAGCAAGAAAAGGAGCAAGATCAATCAAAGATAATGGAAAACTCAGATACGGGGAGAAGGAAGGGAAGGGGAGGGGAAAAGGAAGCTGGTGAAAAAGGTAGTAGTTGTGTTCCTGCATTTAAAATGGAAGCATAAAGCCCCATTTTAAATGCAGGATTTTAGGCTGGTGTAGTAGAAATGCCCCAAGTTTCATTTCTTCAGTTTTGAAGCAGTACTTTTGGTTTTGAGGGAGGAGGATATAAAGAGAGCGAGAGAGCCAGTAAGAGTCAGAAAGACCATGCTGCAGCCAAAGCAAGAGCAAGAGAGAGACAGTCAGACAGCAAGTGAGAGAGCAGAGGTTGAAGAGAAAGCAGGAAGGAGGAGCAGCCTAGAAAAAAGTCTAAGGACAGCTAGGGTAAAGGGACATGTGTTTTGCAACTTTTCTTTTCATGCCTTCTGTATCACTCAGCTTTATTGTGTAAATACTTTTAGTTGTAATTAACCCTGTCTGGGTTCTCCAGGCACCTGTCCAGACCTTGCCCCTATTCACACCCCCCCGGACATGTGCTTGAGCCCCACGCCTGCTCGCTGAGCCACCTGCACTTACTTGGATAAATGCACTACTTACGCCTGTAATCTTGCATATATGGGCGATTAATGGTGCCATTTTGTGTATAATAAGTCTATGTACGCACTTTTGTGATCTCCATGATGTTTCACAACATGGCAATCATGGCGGGTGGGGGGAGGACAGGGCCCGGGTAAGTGCAGGCGGCTTGGTGAGCATGGGGTGAGTGTGTGTGTATGTTGAGTGGGGACAGGGGCTCAGCAGGAATGGCTCGGTGGGTGCAGGTGGGCTGCTGGACTACCGGACCAAAACAGGCACCTGCACCATCCCTAGTTGTAATTTGTTTGTTTTAAATCTACTAGTAAACTGTTGTGGTTAAAGCCTGTATCTAGAGTATCAGTCATCCCACATCTACAGCCTAAATCTCATGTAACATGTTACTGGGAAGTAGGGATGTACGAAATTGGCCTTACCTGGCTCTGCCGGGTTCCGCTGGGGGGGAGGCGCTCCGTCCCTCCCCCTGGAATCCTCGCTGGCCAGCTCCGCTCCACGGGAATTCCGCGGAGCCACCGGCCGGCTCCGCCAGCAGCCGGACATCCGGCTGCTAGCTAGCAGGGATGCAAATGGCGGCAGCCGTAGCCGCTGCCGTTTGCATCCCTGTAGTCAGCCGTGATAGGCTACATAAATCTTTATGTAGCCTATCACGTCTGACTTTAAAAAAAACCACACACACACGTGCGTACGCAAATGGCGGTGGCTATGGCTGCCGCCATTTGCGTTCCTTATTTTGGCCCGTCTTAGTCTACGTAAATATTTACGTAGACTAAGACGGCGAAAATAAGGGGAACGCAAATAACGTAGTGGAAGCTATTTGCATTCCTCCTTATTTTCACTGTCTTAGTCTACGTAAATAGTTACGTAGACTAAGATGGGCCAAAATAAGGAACGCAAATGGCAGCGGCTACGGCTGCCGCCATTTGCGTACGCGCGTGTTTTTTTTTAAAGTCAGATGTGATAGGCTACGTAAAGATTTACGTAGCCTATCACGTCATTTTTTTTTTAACCTAGCCATGATAGGCTATGTAAATATTATTTACGTAGCCTATCACATCTTTTTTTTTTTTAACACTGGAAATGGTGGTGGTGGTGGCAGCCGGTCGGAAGACCGGCCGCCAGAGCCGCCGCTGCCAAACCGCTGCCAGAGCCGCCACTGGAGCCGCCTCTGCCGCCCGGAAGATCCGCCCCAGGTAAGTCTCGTCCTGGGGGGGATCCGCGGGGAACGGGGGGGGGTGGCAGGCCATTCCGACATGGAGTTCGGGGGGCCGAATGCACTGGCATTCAGCCTCACCGAGATCTGTGGCGGAATTCTCTGCCATTCCTACTGGGAAGGGGAAGGTACAAGAAGGAAGGTGGGACTCTTAGGGAGGCAAGAGATCCATAAGGAGTTGATCAGGCTGTCCAGTTCATACGTGGAACCTTGATATGGTGGCAACAGAGAGATTCTAACAAAGGTGGAATTTGGCACTCCAAAATATTTAAGTTTTTACCAACAATGCTGACAAAGGCAGAGAGCCAGTGTGGTGTAGTGGCAAGAGTGTTGGACTAGGAGCTGGGAGATCTGGGTTCTAGTCCCCACTCGGCCATGGAAGCTCACTGGGTGACTTTGGGCCAGTCACAGACTCTCAGCCCAACCCACCTCACAGGGTTGTTGTTGTGAGGATAAAATGGAGAGGAGGAGGATAATGTCAGCCGCCTTGGGTTCCTTGCAAGAGGAAAAAAGGTGGGGTATAAATGCAATAAATAAATAAATAAATAAATAAATAAATAAGTGTATGTTATTTTCCGGTCTACAAATTAGGGAACAGATAGGCTAGCAAGATGAGCCAGTATCTGTCTATGACCAACACTGCTATGATTGAGCAATACAACAGGGGGAAAAAAACTGTGGAAAAGCTTAAACTAATGCTGGTCACACATGGAGCAACTGGTGTATGGAGGCCCATAAGTCCTGCTGAGCCCTGAGCTAAAGAATGCGAGCTCAAATAAAGGGAACTGCAGATATTGGCAAAGCAGAAGGAGGAGGAAAACAAGCTGGAGTGAGAGTGGATCTGGCTGCAGGCTGAGCAACTGAAAGAGGAACAACATAAAGACCAAGAGGAGCAAGGCAGACACGAGAAAAAGATGCAAGAGGAACAACACAGACTAGGGGTGGACGGACTCACTTGTGCCTGGCTCACGGGGGAGCTCGCTGAGTCATCACTGTCACCCGCCCATGTGAGCTGGGCTGTGCGAGCCCTGGAGGGCTTGGGGAGCAGTCTGGGAGAGCCATGCAACAGTGATGGTGGTGATTAGGGATGGCGGAGAATTTCTCCACGAAACTTCGGGGGGCCGAGCGCCAACGTGTTCGGCCCCCCGAACAAGTTTCGGGGAAAAATCCTCCGAACCCCCCCGCCCCCTGCACCCCCCCGGGATGGGACTTACCTTCACCGAATGTCCCTCCCGGTGGCGGGTCCGGCCGGCGGTTCGGCGGGTGTTCGAGCGGGGCGGGAGCGGCAGCCGGTCTTTCGACCGGCTGCCGCCGCCGCCATTGCAATCAAAGAAAAAAAAAACACCCCCTGATAGGCTACGTGACGATTCACGTAGCCTATCATGGCTAGATTTGCAAAGTCAGCCGTGATAGGCTATGTCAATCGTCACGTAGCCTATCACGGGTGACTTTAAAAAAAAAAGCGCGTACGGATAATGGCGGCCCCCATAGGGAGCCGCCATTCGCGTTCCTTATTTAGTCGCTGTAGTCTACGTAAATGTTTACGTAGACTATGGCAAAAATAAGGGCAACGCAAATAGCGCCATTAGCGTACGTGCTTTTTTTTTTTTAAGTCACCCGTGATAGGCTACGTGACGATTGACGTAGCCTATCACGGCTGACTTTGCAGATCTAGCTGTGATAGGCTACGTGAATCGTCACGTAGCCTATCAGGGGGCGTTTTTTTTTAAAAAAAAACTTTCGCGTTCGCGGCCGGGCGAGGCGGGAAGCCTCCTCCCCGGCCTGAATTTCGGCCGGGGCGAGGCGGGAAGCATCCCCCCCGGCCTGATCTTCGCGGGGGGAGCAGCGAAGCACCTCCCCCCCCACCGCGAACGTCCTTCGACGACAGGTAAGGGACTTTCGTCCACCCCTAGTGGCGACAGATTGGTAGTTTTATGTAAGTGTAAAAGACTTACATAAAATGACTGGCCTGTCCCTGCTGTCGCCACGCCTGCTGTAGCACAGTGGGGGCAGGGGGAGGGGGATGAGGAACTCCCTTTTGCCTCTCTACAAAGGCAGCAATGGGGACAGACTGTAGTTTTATATAAGTGTAAGACACTTATGTAAAATGACTGGCCTGTCCCCGTCTCTGTAGCAGGGGTGGGAGGAGGCGATGAGGAGCTCCCATCTGCCTCTCTCATCCCTGCTACAGTGGCAGCAGTGGTGACAGGGACAAGCTGGTTGTTTTATGGAACTCTCTTACACTTATGTAAAATGACTGGCCTGCCCCTGCCACCACTGTAGCCAGGGGGTGGGGGAGGAGATAGAGGAGCTTCCTTCTTCTCCTCTCGTTCCTGCTACAACAGCTTGCTGAGGGAGTGGGCAAGTGGTGGTAGGGATGGATGAGCCCATCTCCATCTGGGATCAGGGAGCTTGATAAACTGCCTCCCACAGCTCATGCAGCCCGGGCCTGCTCGGCGAGCTTCCTTGCTTGCCCTGCCTACCTGTGAGCTGCACGAGCTACCCCTCTTTCTTGCACCGGCTGTTAAGGGCTGGCACGGGGAAGGAGGGCCTAGGTGCAGCCATCCCCCAGCCTCTCACCTTGGCCTTCTCTCGAGGAGGCCAGGGCGAGAGTGCTGCGGTGCTGCCATTGCCCCTTTTCCATGCGCTGGCTGTCAAGAGCCAGCATGGGGAATAAGGGTGATGCCATCCAGCCCCAAACCACTCTCCCTGGCCTTCTCTAGAGGAGGCCAGGGAGAGAGCACTGGGGTGCCACCGTCACCCTTCTTCCTCGCACCAGCTGTCAAGGGCTGGTGCAGGAAAAAGGACCTGGGAGGCCAGCCCCCAGCCTCTCGCACTGGCCTCCAGCAGGTAGGGGGGTGGGTGGAAAGAAGAGAATAGGTGCCTCCTTCTTCTCTCCATCCCCACCTGCTACAGCAGTGGTGGCAAGGGACAAGCTGGTCATTTTCTGTAAGGCCACGAAAACTAATGGGAAATGACTAGCCTTTCCCATGCCACTGGCGTGGCAGCAAGGGTGGGGAAGGAGGAGAAGCTCTGCCTTCTTCCCCTCTCCTTGTTGAAGGAGCGGGTGCCCAAGCTCTTGCCTGACTCAGCACACCATGAGTTGGGCAAGAGTACAGGTCTGTGAGCTGGTGTCCAGGGGGCTGTACCAGCAACTTCTCACCGGGCTTTGAACCCCACCCGGATGCTCGTGACATCCCTAAGTGCTGGGGGCTGCAGTCCGGTGTCTGGAGGCCAAGCTGCAATTTCTCACTGGCCTTCGAGTCCCAAATGGATGTCTGAGCCATCTCTAAAATAGACATGAGGAAGGTTAAAAGGTTCAAGTTTGGTCCTGAGCACTTTAGAAAAAAGTTCCGAATGTCAGCTCCTGAACTGGTAAATCTATGGTGGAAGCTTAAAAAAAAATGCTACTGATGGGTAGAGGAAGCTAAGGCTGGAAAAAGTGCTAGAGAATGAAAGGCTCTGGATCAGTTTTATTTTCATTTACTGAGGGAAATAAAACTGAGGGTCAAGGATAAAGATTGAAGACATTAGAAGCTAAGTTGCTGAAATGGCTGACAAACTGAATGAAAACCGAGGAAGTTTGGGCCCAAGGTGGGAGTCTGAAAAGAAAGGGGGGAAGGGAGAAACCTCACTCAAAAAGTAGGGATGGCAGAGAATTCCGCCACGGTTTCCACGCCCCTGGAATCTGTGGTGGAATGGCCTCCTGCCCCCCGCCCCCCCCACGGAATCCCCCCGGGACGGAACTTACCTGGGGCGGATGCGGCGGCAGCAGCGGCGGTGGTTCTGGTGGTGGTTCTGGCGGTGGCGGCTGGTCTCCTGGCTGGCCGCGGCAGGTCT
The DNA here is from genome assembly GCF_057233095.1 of Heloderma suspectum. Taxonomy (NCBI): domain Eukaryota; kingdom Metazoa; phylum Chordata; class Lepidosauria; order Squamata; family Helodermatidae; genus Heloderma; species Heloderma suspectum. The sequence continues at coordinate 84,461,243 of NC_139463.1, read as the reverse complement.
GCTGCTGCCGCCATTGCCATCCTTGCAGCAGTGATAGGCTACGTAACAATTTACGTAGCCTATCATGGCTAACCAAAAAAACACACACGCAGCATACGCAAATGGCAGCAACTACGGCAGCTGCCATTTGCGTTCCCTATTTTTCACTGATTCATCTTACGTAAATATTTACATAAGATAAAACGGCAAAAAAAAGGGGAACGCAAATAGCGTAGTAGACGCTATTTGCGTTCCTTTATTTTTCGCCGTTCTAGCCTACGTAAATATTTATGTAGGCTAGAACGGCGAAAAATAAAGGAATGCAAATAGCATCCACAATGCTATTTGCGTTGCCCTTTTTTTTGCCGTTTTATCTTATGTAAATATTTACGTAAGATAAATCGGCGAAAAATAGGGAGCACAAATGGCGGCTGCTGTAGCCACTGCCATTTGCGTACGCTGCGTTTCTTTTGGGGTTTTTTGGTTAGCCGTGATAGGCTACGTAAATTCTTACATAGCCTATCATGGCTCCCTGGCTGGATGCAAATGGCGGCCACTATGGCGGCCACCATTTGTGTCCGCACCAGCGGGTCCGTGGCCAGAAATCCAGCTGCGGACAGCCCTGGCTGCCTGGCTGGCTGCTCTGCGGAGCTGCCGCAGAGCAGAGCCGGCCATCGAGGATTCTGGGGGGGAGGCCTGGATCACCTCCCCCCCATCGAGGATTCTGGGGGGAGGGACGGAGCGCCTCCCCCCCACGAACAGAATCCACGAAAAGATAAGTGACTTTCACACATCCCTATCAAAAAGGAGTTTAAAAAACCTCCAAATGATTATGATTCTTCTTCCCTGAAAGATAGAGCCTGCTATTCATCTGGCCAGAGAGGCCATATCAAGAGCAACTGCCCCAGGTTACAAATCCCTTCACCTGCTAAAATGGGTGTTCCCAAACAGGAAGAAAAGAAGCCACAAGGTATAGCAAGTGTGAAACAATCCTATAGTTGTGGGTTTGTGATTTCTAACCATGAAGAGGTCAATCAATTTAAAGAACCTGTTTGTGTTAAGAATAAAACAATTATTGCTAAGCTGGATTCAGGAGCAGATGGTTCTTTAATCCGAGCTGCTTTGGTGTCACCTGAAGATCTAGTACCAGGAAGGTTGGTACATGGAAATTCAGGGAGTAAAGGGCCCACCTTTTGATGGCAAAGCTGTCCATAGAATGGAGGGGTTGACGAGGGTTGTATGAGGTTGGTGTGATGGAACCTAAAGCCCAGTTTGCCCCTGTCATTGTGGGAAAAGATATAATGGGCCCAGATGCAAAAATATGTGTGGTGTGGTGACTTGCAGTCAAAAAAAGTGAGGAAAACTTTGGGGGAGGGCCAAGAAAAAAAAATTCTGGAAAAAAGGAAAAGAAACAGAAATACAACCTTTATTGAACCCCGAGGGATTAAACCAAACCCAAGAACCTCCCCAGGAAGAAGCAAAAATAGTCCTGGAAGAGACAAAACAATCCCCTAAAGCATCTGCTAACCTAACCCCAGTCAAGTAACTGAGGCAAGTGGTTTGGTAGAGGAGAAGGTCCTAGAGACACTGGTTTCTCATTTAGGTGGGATGGAGGAGTTCAAGCAGGAAATCCTCAGTGATCCTAGTTTGGATCCATTAAAGAGAATTGCTCTCCCTCAAGAGGTGCTTTTTTCTGAGGAAAAGAAGGAGCAGTTTTTTTGGAACAAAGACTTGCTGTATAGACTCTGCTTGCCAACCCCCCCCAGAGTGAAACTGGAAGCCCCTAAAGCAACTGGTGGTACCTGAAAAATTCTGACTACAGTTACTGGAACTAGCCCATGATGTGCCATGCACAGGACATTGGGAGTGGGGGACTCCAACACTAAACAAAGGTTTGTGGCAAATTTCTTCTGGCCTGGTTAGGGATGTCAGAGAATTTCGCCACGAATCTCGGGGAGGCTGAATGCCAGTGCATTCGGCCCCCCGAAATTGGTGGTGAAATGGTCTGCCCCCCCACCCCTGGGACGGGACTTACCTTGTGTGAATGTCCCTGGCGGCGGCAGCTCCGGCGGTGGTTCGGCGGCGGTTCGGCGGCGGTTTGGTGGTGGTGGTGGCGGCGGCTGCGGCGGCCGGTCTTCCGACCAGCTGCCGCTGCTGCCATTTCCAAGTTAAAAAAAAAAATGTGATAGGCTACGTAAAGATTTACGTAGCTTATCACGGCTAGATTTTTAAAAAACACCGTGATAGGCTACATAAATGTTTATGTAGCCTATCATGGCTGACTGCAGGGATGCAAATGGCGGTGGCTATGGCCGCCACCATTTGCGTCCCGGCAGGACAGGATTCGTGGCGGGAGGGATGGGGCGCCTCCCCCCCCAGCCAGAATTTCAGGGGGAGGGACGGGGCACCTCCCCTCCGGCCAGAATTTCAGGAGGAGGGACGGAGCGCCTCCCCCTCACCGCGAATCAAGTTTTGGGTTCAGGTAAGGGACTTTCATACATCCCTAGGCCTGGTATTGTTAAACAGGTAGCTGAGTATTGCAGGTCTTATGAAACCTGTCAGCATGTGGAAAAAGCAGGGCACCAAGGTAAAGCCCCATTGAAACCACTGCCTATCATAGGAGAGGCTTTTTTCAGGGTGGGAATGGCTATAGCGGGCCCCTTCAATAAACCAACACACAAAGGAAAAAATACATCCCCACAGTGATAGATTTTGCCACAAGATACCTAGAAGCTGTGGCACTTGCCTCTATAGATGCCCAATCTGTAGCTGAGGCTTTGCTGGGAATTTTTTTTGTAGAACAGGATTACCCTCAGAGATTTTGTCAGATTGTGGGACAAATTTTCTCTCTGAGGTAATGGGATATCTGTGGAAATGTTGTGGGATAAAACACTTGAAAACTACTGTTTACCACCCCCAATGCAATGGATGGTCAAGAGATTTAACACCACCCTTAAGGGAATTATTACATCTTATGTAAACACACACACCCCACCCCAATGACTGGGATGACAAATTGCAACAACATCTACTCTTTGCTTATAGAGAAGTTCCCCAGGAGTCAACAGGATTCTCACTCTTTGAGCTATTGTATGGCAAAGGATTGAGAGAGGCCCTCTTTGAAGTCAAATGTGACAGCATTGGACTGCCTTGGTAATTTTTCACTATATATATATATAATATATATACACATACACACATACATATACACATACATACAGTGTATATCCTGATAACATTGTGACCACTGATTCCAGCTGGTTTGACAATATTCACATCTCACACTAAGTCCTTGTTTTGTACCACTTAGGATTAAATCCTCCATGACCAGCTGTTCTGGGGCACAATTGTTTAGAGCATTAAGAAATGTAACCTCTTTGTCATGACTGAAACACACCTTTATCCAGTCAATGTGGAGATAATTGAAGTCACCCATTATTACAACACTTCCTCATTTGGATGCCCCCCAATGGTTTTCACCCAGAAAATGTGGAGTTCCAAGGAGACGTTTTGCTGAGATGGTTTTCATTTGCTATGGGTTTCCCCATGCTTGTGAGCCATCTGTTCCTTCCCCAACCCGACTTCATGCAGTGGGTATGTTATAGGCGTGCGTAGTGCCTGCATCACTCTGTGACACCCCTTTACTCCCCCCATTCCTTTGCTGCTGTGCAGTTACAGAGGTACAGAGGGGCATTTTCATCTATTTAATCACACTTCCGCACATATTGTTATTGTTATTGTTATTGTTATTGTTATTGTTATTAAATTTATTAATCAACCATCTGGCTGGTCACCCAGCCACTCTGGGCGATGTACAGCGCACAACAAAACAGTTTAAAACAATAAAATTCTACAATAAAAACATTTTCTAAAATACCCTAACCCACCCCAAATGCCTGCCTGAACAATCACGTTTTTAATGCACGACAGAAGCTCATTAAAGAGGGGGCATGGCGGAGTTCCCTAGGGAGGGAGTTCCACAGAGTGGGGGCCACCACAGAAAAGGCCCTCTCCCTCGTTCCCACCAGTCTAGCTGTCCTGGCTGATGGGACAGAGAGAAGGCCATCCGAGGCTGATCTTGTTAAGCGGCCTGTCTGGTGCTGCTGGAGGCGCTCCTTAAGATAGGCTGGGCCGGAACCATATAGGGTTTTAAAGGTCAAAACCAAGACCTTGAATTTGGCCCAGAAAACAACTGGTAACCAGTGCAACTCCTTCAGCACTGGAGTGATGTGATCTTGCCGGTGGCTGCCTTTAATCAGGCGAGCCGCCACATTCTGTACCAGCTGCAGCTTCTGAACCGTCTTCAAGGGTAACCCCATGTAGAGCACATTACAGTAGTCTAAACGAGAGGAGACCAGGGCATGTACTACCGATGGGAGCAGATGGTCGGGAAGGAAGGGGCGCAGCTGCTGTATCAGATGGAGTTGATACAGTGCTGTCTGGCTCACAGCTGACACCTGAGCTTCCATGGACAGCTGGGAGTCCAAAATGACCCCCAGGCTGTGGACCTGGTCTTTCAAGGGTAGCCGTACCCCATTCAACACTAGGTTAACATCCCCCAGCCTCCTCTTGTCTCCCACCAAAAGTACCTCAGTCTTGTCAGGGTTCAGCTTCGGCTTATTCCTCCCCATCCAGCCACTCACCATCTCCAGACATTTGGACAGGGATTCTACGGCCAACTTTGGTGAAGATTTGAATGAGAGGTAGAGCTGTGTGTCATCTGCATATTGATGACACCGCACCCCAAACCTCCTGATGATAGCCCCCAGCGGCTTCACATAGATATTAAATAGCATCGGGGAGAGGATGGAACCCTGTGGCACCCCACAAGTGAGTGGCCACGGGTCTGAAACCTCCTCTCCCAGTGCTACCCTCTGTTACCTGCCGGAGAGGAAGGACCGGAACCACCGCAATATTTTTTTTTGCATAAATTTTGCAGTTTCTTATCTTTTCAATGGTTGCTTTTGAATTCAGTACCCAAGGGTCGGGGGGGGGGGTGTCTTGGGGGAGGACCAACATTGCTCCGGCCACCATTCTGGAGTGATGGCTAGGCACGTAGCACTCAAGCTTGTGAGTGCGAACCATCACGAGAGTCTCAGGCTGGTGAACTGACAAACTGATGGTGTGGAAATGAAGGAGCACAAAACACCCACTTTTTACCTAAAAAGGGACAGGAAGACAAAGCAGAGCTCCTCAAATACAAAACAGCCACTGAAGTGTTGCACCCCCACGGGACTGCACAGCTTCCCATTTCAGTATAATAGCAAAGAAAAAAGGGCATGGAGAGTCTGTTAGGGAAGTGCGCAGTATATCGTGAGTGTATCACAGTGCATCCTGACTTGAAGCTGCATTGCTGTGCAGCTGCGATGTGGTGGGGGGTCAAAGTGGTGCCATATAGATGGTGCCATGGTCTCTGAACAGCTTGGGACCATCTTATCTGGTGGTTTACCTTCCCTGATATAGACCTGTATGATCATTAAGATCTTCAGAGGAGGCCTTTCTGGTTCCACTGCGACATGCAGGTTCCAAATGTGTAGCAACCCAGAAGTGGCCTTTCTGTGTGATGGCACCCACTGTATGGAATGCCCTCCCCCCTGGTATTTGGGAGGTGCCAACTGTGGCATACTTTAGGTGCCAATTAAAAACCCACCTCTTTACTTAGGCTTCCCTGACTGATTGTGCACCCTATCAGGTTCTAATCGGGCAGACAGCCTATGCACCTATAGTTGTGTGCAGGGGTACTGCTAGACCTGGGCCTATGAGGCCCCAGCCCCACATCTTGTTCAAAGACACCAGATCTATTCCACAGAGCCCCAAATATCCTTTAGTGCCAATAGAAGTTTTTGTTTTCTTCTTCTTCTTCTTCCTCCTCCTCCTCCTCCTCCTCAGCTTAATTGCTATGCAGGGGGAAATTTTCAAGGGAAATTGCAGCTGGGGAAGGAAGGGTAAGGGTTAACTCTCTCCTCCCTACATGCTGCAACAGCTCTCCCCCTGACACACACACACACACACACACACAATTTTCCCCTACATGGCAAATAAGCTTAGGGGGACACAGTGGGACACAGTCCCACTTCCTCCTGCATGCATTTGCTTTATGTAGAAAAGAATGAACAGGGCATCTGTCGTTTAAATTTGACAACACAAAAAAATCAAACCCAATCATTTTCCCACTATGGATTTAGCAAAGCAATATCTCTGGATTTGATTGATAAATTAGAGGAGTTCTGTTTAGGAATGGTGGACTTCAATGAGGCCGGAGTCTTTAAAATCCACCCGCTGGCCGGTCCGGGTCTGTCCACTGCCGTCTGCTGCCCCCGTCTGCAGATGCAAATGGTGTCCAGCGTAGCAGCTGCCATTTGCGTCCCTGCATTAGCCGTGATAGCCTACATAAGTATTTATGTAGCCTATCATGGCAAAGAGCAGAGACGCAAATGGCGTCCGCTACGCCATTTGCATCGCTACTCTTTTCGTGATAGGCTAAGTAAATATTTATGTAGACTATCACAGCTAACGCAGGGATGCAAATGGCATCCACTACACCAGACGCCATTTGCGTCCGCAGCCCGGCAGTGGATGGACGTTCGGCTGTGGACAGGCCCGGCCAGCAACTCCGCGGACTCGCCACGGAGCGGACCCGGCTAGGGACGATTCCGGGGGGAGGGACGGATTGCCTTCCTCCCCTGCAGACACCCCCTGGAACAGCAGGTAAGCCATCCGCCCATCCCTAATCCTGTTTAAATTAACTGGTTAATCAATTTTAGTAGACTAACAGTTCTTGTGCTCTTCTTTCTACAAGAAACATGCAAATTTTGGAGGAAAAAAAAGAGCAATGGGCATAGGATTGCAGCCTTAGCCTAAGTGTGCATAGGATTGCAGAAGTTCTTGTTGTTTTGCAAATGGTGACTGCAGTTATGATGGGTGCTCTCGGACAACTCATGGTAGGTGTGGGCGGCTCTGTGAGGATGGGGGGGTCGCGAATGGGTCGAAGGCATGCAAGTGGGGGCAGCAGCTCGATGGGCATCTGTCCATCCCTATTGGACACTTACCTATAACCAAAAGAGAGGATGTACACCATACAAAAAAGATGAAAAAAGAATACACGTTAGCATCAAATTTGCATATGCTAATTTATATGTATAGATGCACATTTAGAAATCATTATTAGAATGTTAATGTCATAGAAGGCAAGCCAATTTTCCATTCAAATAAACTCTGATGCAATTAATTTACACCTACACTCAGATCACCACAAATCAATTCTTCCTCTTCCTCCCTCTCTTTCTCTTTCTCTCTCTCTCTCTCTCTCTCTCCTGTTACTCCCCCAGAAGGTGTTTCTCTTTGGTATAATTCCATCTCTTCCTGCTCCTGCTATTAAATCTTTTGCTTTTGCTGCTTGGGTAAAAGGGTTGGCATGAAGCTGCTGCACACAATATACCAGTGTCTGTTGGCAGTTCTTTGTGTCTTTCCTCCTGCAGGATGAGATGACGTTAAAGAAGCACCCCTGCCCTTTTACACACACAGCCAAAACAAGCTGGAGCTGCATTCAACACTTCTGCTTTGTAAGGAGGGTCAAGTCTCCTGGAATTGGCATTTGACTGGATTTGTTAAGTTAAAAAAGAAAAGACTGAAGGCATATTTCCCAAGGGCCCCCCAATTCTGGCCCAGATGCTAATCAAGGAGAAGGTCTGAGAGAATGCATTGATGTAGCTCTCCTAAGTATGGTGCTTTTCATGTACTCAAATGCTGCATGTGTGTACTAATTTAATTATCTCATTAGGGTTACTAGGAAAACAGTAGTAGGTTGTGAATGGCATGGTGGATCTCATCACCTTTTCTTTTTTTATCAGTTCAGTTGTAATGGACTTTTGGGAGACAAAGAGAGAGGATCTTTAAGAAGTGAACAAGCATTCATAAGCCTCTGTTCTTTGCAAGTGATTTTTTTTCCAGTTTAGATAGAATTTAGCTGCACAGACAGAAGCAAGCCTCAAAAGAAGAATGAGAATTCATGGATGGATGGATGGATGGATGGACGGACACTTGAATAATTATTTGATGTAGCTAGAGGAGACATTCTGTCTAACCTAGGAGGACATTTATAGGAAAGGTAAATTTTTGAAAAAATAGTGATTCCTGGAGGAGTTTCAGAACTTATTTTTCCATCTATGCACTCCATCCCCCACTCAATTATTTTTCTCAGTAGACTGACTTCTGTCAGCCTATGGACTGAGGACTTCCCTTTGCAAAATAGTAGACCTACTTCACGTAGGGAAACACACCAAAAGTTAAAACAACTTCTTCTATAGTGTGATATCAAAAGGCCCAAGGGATTTCACTGCTAGTTGGTTGTCCAATGCACTGCTTTCGATCCACATTGTTGTGGGAAATTTGATTCAGTCTTGACTAATTTAAGTCCCATTTATTTCAGTGTCCCGTTTCCTATAAATATGAGTTAAACCTGCATCTGTCCTAATATACAGCATGTCACCTTCATAATGGTGGATGATGGTTGCTAGTTAATGACACTTTCTTTCCCCAACCCCTATGTGTGTGTGTGTGTGTGTGTGTGTAAAAAAAGCCCTTCAGTTGATTTCTGCATCAACACACACACACACACACACACACACAGAGAGAGAGAGAGAGAGAGAGAGAGATTCAGTGACAAAGACAGGTGCAGAAAGAAACTGCATTGCCAAGAATTCACCAAAACACTGACTGTAATGTGTTATGTTGTTGAAAGGCCAGAATACAAACAAAGGAATAAGGGGGAGAGCAGTTAGTGTAGCTCAGGGTAAAGGAACATCAGGGTTTCATACTGTTTTAATGTGTAAGGTGCGCACCAACCTCCCACTTCACTTCAGACCCTGATTTGGTGCTTTGGAAAATGTTCTGCTTCTGCTTAGACCAAATGAGTGTCGGTCCACTTCGACTTGTACCAAACCTGAGCTGAGGTTCAGAAAACTGAGGCTTCCTGCTTCACATCACTAGTAACATAAAAATATGTGCAAGGGTGTTTGCGTTACACACCTTCATATCGGGTGTGTTTTTTTTAACTGCTGCTAACTTTTCAATTTCTTGGCAGAACTTGATGAAAATTGCAGGGATTATATTGCCCCTTCTGTGTGGAGCAGCCCTGCCAAATGTCACAATGATAGCCACAGGGGCAACCACTACTGTTTCAGAGGATGCCCCATTTCCCAGTGTACTTTAGGAGAAAATGTGTTTAGGAATGCTTTTAGAAATCCTATTTCATGAGAAAATATATTCAAAAATATGTATTGAAGTACACATTTCAATGCCCGTTTTCATGCATTTTTTAAAAAATGGAGATTAATGCAGTAGCAGAACATAAAACACTCATTAATGAATACATGAGATATTGACAAGGAGCAGAACTAGACTGAGCCGTACATCCCTATGAAGACATCATCAAGAACAGAGCACTCTCGCTGGTTGTATAAACTCTGCTCTGTCATTGGTGTTTTAAGCCCTGAACAGAGGTGGGATCTTGATTCATTTATGCTCGATTAAATGCATTGTGGATTTCCCCATCCTCCTCCTTCCCACATCAGCCCCTCTAGCCCCCTAAAATGCTACACAGTATGTCAGGACAGGAGACTCTGCTGAATGGGGTGAGCTGTGGATCTGCCAAATGCTTTTTTTTTTTTTTTTTAAAGCTCTGACCTCAACTGCAAGATTACATCATATAGATTACTTTGCCTGTAGCATTATGGTACAGTTGGGGACATTACATGACACCCCCCCTCCCTGTTATAAATGTCTGAGTGTTCAGTCTGGCAGTGAGATTTTACTGGATGGCTAAAGTGACTAGAGCCTGAAGCTTCAAGGCTGCATGGGTCTTAGGTATATGCATTTTAGGGTCTCTCTGATTTTTTTTTTTTTTTTACTTTTCAGCACCATATTTACTAACAATAATAATAATTACCATAACTATCTACAACCAGACTTCCCAATCAAATACATGCACCATGCAATCCTATGCATGGCTACTCAGAGGTAAGCCCCATTGAATTCGATAGGACTGACACCCATGAAAGTGTGCATAGGATTGCAGCCTTAGCCTAATCAGAAACATAAATGCTCTATATTTCCAAATATACCTACTATAATTAATATTATGTGCTCTTATTTGTTTAGCTTTGTTTCAAATGTAGAACACTCAACATGGGAGATGTAGGGGGGAGTTTCAACAATGTTTTCTCATCAGATGTGCTGAACTCTTGGGAGTGTGATCCCAAGGAGGCAAAATGACTTCCCTTCCCAGGTGTGTTTTAACTATGTACTAATATATGTTTAGGTTTGTTACAAAGTCGAAGGAAAAATCATTTCCACAAACTGTGGCAACTGCAGCAACAAGAAGATTAAATTGCTTTGATGAGAGGACGTGCAGATTCATACTTCATTGACACATGATGCCCTAAGGGAGACTGGAGGAGAAATTGTATCTTTCAATGAACTGTGTCTATTTTAAGGAATTTGGGTAAATAATATTGCTATTTAAATGCAAAATCATTTGTCTATCAGTCTGTTTATCTATATTATCTATCTACCTATCTATCTGAATATGGCTATCACTCCTGATTTATAAATGGTTCCTCTTGAAGGTGAACTTTGGTTTTGGAATTCTCCCAGCTATTGAAATCAGTGGGACTAAAGGAAAGTAAAAGAACCCCTTCAGCTTAATTTGGTTTGTTTTATATACACCTGATACATCAAAATGCTGAGGGAGACATCCTTATACTCTTTGACTTAAATAATTGCCACCTGGTATGATAAAAATAACCCACATAATTAAATATAGCATGGTGAGCCAATGAAAACGTTATTGTATCCAGCCAATGCCTTTAAAATAACTGTGTATATATGTGTGAGGAGGAGGAGGAGGAGGGAAGAGTGAGATCATGCCAGATCTTAGAGAACTTCTGCAATATTTAAAGGGTGGTCACTGGCTCTCCCCTTCCCAGAAAAGTACTACTACCACCTCCGTAAATCTTGTAGCAACGGTGACAAAAGGGTGAATGTGCAGAGGGGATACAGCATTCCCTTGATCATACCCTCTCTCCCCAAATTAGGAGACCAAAGTTCCCAGCAAAGGATTTTTGGCTCAGCCTCAGTAGAAACCACTTTCAGTACACTTGGATACATTTTCCTTTTGGAAAAAGAAGATAGAAGTGTTCTTTTTATCTCTTCAGAAAAATAGATTTGAATCGCTAGACCCATTTCTCCCCAGGCGCCAATGAATCCTGGCTTCCTCAATGCTTGCAGCTCTGATTACAGTATGTCTATTACCTTTTCCAATATTTCCTTATCTTTTCCCCTTTGGGTTCTTTCTTCCTGCTTTAACCTTTTAGTCACTGTCATGAATTGTTTCCCCAGGTGAAGGAGACTGGATATATACTGAAATGTCATGTACCCTTTAAAGCCCCTTATGCTATTTTGTCCCCATCATCCATGTTTTCAGCCAAACATAAGAAAGAAAAAAAAAGAGTTTTAATGCGTTACATTGCAACTGCATAGGCTGTCCGCCTGATCAGGAACCCCACATAACCACGAGTCCTAATTGGGAAGACAACCTACACACATGTAGCTGTGAGCAGGGGAATTGCTAGGCCTGGGTTCCAGCCTCAAATCTCATTTAAAGGGCCACAGATTTTTCTACAGAACTGTTAGTGTATTTTTTTCTCAGTTTAATTACTATGCAGGAGGAAATTTTCAAGGGGCTTTGCAGCTGAGGAGGTAAGGGTTAACTCTCTCCTCCCCACATGCTGCAACACCCCACCCCACCCCAATATTCCCTGGCATGGCATATAAGCTTAGGAAGAAAAAAAACTTTTCCCATTTGAGAGAAACTAGGACAAAGTGCAGAATTAAATAAAGAATTGAATTCTTTAATTCTGCAGAAAAAAACAGAATGAAATTTAATAGGGATAAATGCCAAGTTCTGCACATAGGAAAAAGAAACCAAATGCACAGTTACAAGATGGGGGATACTTGGCTCAACAACACTACAAGCGAGAAGAATCTTAGAATTGCTGTCGATCACAAGCTGAATATGAGCCAACAATGTGATGTGGCTGCAAAAAGGGCAAATGCTATTTTATGCTGCCTCCTGTGAAATTTAGATAAATCCTCATAATTATTTCTAAATTTGCATATATACATGTAAAGTAGGATATGCAGGTTTCATGCAAATTTCTGTCCCACTGGCCTGCCCCTCGTTTTTTTCTTTTTTAATGCTTAACAACATCCCTTACTGTGTGCATGTAGATTTCTCTTTTTATGTTCCACTGAACCCAGATGTCAGCTAAGGGGCAGGGCTGGTGAATATAGGGCCCCTTCCTCTCTCATGCATTTGTTTTATGTAGAATGGAATGAACAGGGATATGGTCCTGACAACTCTGAGGAGACAAGGAATTGAATACAAATCTTCGCCCATTATGGATTTAGCAAAGAAATATCTCTAGTAGATTTGACTGATTAGAGAAATCCTATTTAAACTAACTGGTTAGTCAATATTATAGCTCTTGTCTTCTCCTTTCCTCAGCAAGCATGCAAATAATGAAGGGAAAAATGAGCAATCTTACCTCCATGTTCACATTTCTGCTGTTGGAATTCTCGGATGTCCCGGACCTACAGATCCTACACTTCTTTATGTTCCTAGTACTGTATCTGACAACAATAACAGGGAATCTTCTCATCATTGTTACAATTGCCCTTGATCACCACCTACACACCCCCATGTACTTCTTTCTAATGAATCTGGCCATGCTGGATCTTGGCACAGTTTCAGTCATGGTACCCAAATCCATGGCCATGTCCCTCATTAATAACAGGTCCATTTCTTATTCTGGCTGTGTTGCTCAGGTTTTCTTTTATTTCTTCTTTGCATCATCAGATGTCATTGTCCTAACTATAATGGCTCATGATCGCTATATTGCGATCTGCAACCCACTTCAGTATGAGAGAATTATGCACAAAGGAGCCTGTCTTCAGATGGTAGCCATTGGGTGGGTGGTTAGTCTCTTCTATGCCCTATTGCACACTGGTGGCACCTTTGCAATCACCTTCTGCTCTAATATTGTCAATCAATTCTTCTGTGAGATCCCACAGTTGTTAAAGCTCTCCTGCTCTGACATATACCTCGTTGAAGTTGGGCTTCTTGTACTGAGCTCTAGTATAGCATTAGGTTGCTTTACCTTCATCATCGTAACATACATGCACATCTTTGCTGTGGTGCTCAGAATCCCCTCTGGACGTGGTCAGAAAAAAGCCCTCTCCACTTGCCTTCCCCACCTCACTGTTGTCTCTTTGCTTATGTTCAGCGGAATCTTTGCCTATGCAAGGCCTCCTAGTGATCATTCTTCTGACCTGGATATAGCTTTTGCTGTGCTATATGCCATAATGCCTTCCATGTTAAATCCATTCATCTACAGCATGAAAAACAAAGAGATCAGGGCTGCTGTGTGGAAAATGTTAGGATTTCGGGCTTTACGCTAATGATCTATTTAGAATTGTTCTCTAAAAGTTGCGTTTTATCCTCTTCTGCATGTAAATGATTGTTCCTGCAGTTATTAACCTTGCACAATAAACACAGATATTCCCTGTACTGGCAAGCCTCAGAGTGGGGACAAGGTTGCAGATGGTATGGGGTGTGACAGTGCCTGCATCTGCATGGCAGATGCATGCATAAGATTGCTGTCAGATTAGCCCAGGGGGCAATTTTTTTCACCTACTTCGCATTGATGTTCAGCAAGGAAGTTGTTTCTTTGGGGGGACTGATTGTTTTAGATTAATTTGGTCAGATTTGCATGGCAGGTATGCATGGGAAATGCAGGCATGAAGCACCTTTATGAGGCACCTTCCCAAGGCTTGCCAGTCGGGGCTATAGGACCCATGGGCAAGATGTGGATTGCCTTTTGGGCTGACATGGCTAATACCCTCGGAGCTGTGGGACCGCAGGAATAGGTAACATTGGAAGGCCTCCCTGTTCACCTGGTACTGCATGGCCCTGAGGAGGGGTAGTCACAAGTCCACCATTCTCAAGGGCAGGGTGGTGTTACCAAAACATCTCACAGCCTGGTCACCTGATGGAGGTAATTTTAGCTCCCTGAAACAGATCAGTGTTCAAATCATGTTTATATTCAATAAATATGACCCTAGTTCAACCCACTGTTTTTTGTGCCCTGCCTTTTTATTGCTGCTTAGAGTCAGTCAGTATTTTGTCACACAGACCGCTTTCCATCCCCTCTAACTTATATTCTGTGCCATTCTTCCTTCTTTGTTCGTTTCCTCCCTTCTTTAGCTATGTACAGTCTAACATACATGATGCAAGGCCAGCTCCATCAGCTGATTTATAATCCATGCATAAATCCACCTGCAAGTTCAATATTTCCAACATTTTATTCATCAGCCCCATTGTTGTAACAACAGGAAGACCTCGCTTCTTGGTACTACTATCCTAATCCCATATATTGAATCCTTCTAATTCAATTGCAGTTGGCACCAAGTCTGGTTGTAGCCCCACCAGCTTCATACATACATGTATTCTTTCTGGGCTGGGTAGAACTGCTGATAGTGCAGCTGCTCGCATGAGCCCAGTAGGAAGATGGCAGTGGACTAGAGACAGCAATGCTTGAGCCACGTTGCTGCATGGTTATCTCTGCTATAGCAGCTCCACCAATTTCTGCTGGTGAGGACAGACAGGTGGAGGTCTGGATGCCATCCTCCTCATAACTGCCATCCCACAGTTACCACCACATCCCCTTAGTCAGTTGCCTTCACTCAGCACAAGGAATCAGGCTGGGTAGCCATCTTTACTGCAGTATCTCCTCCCAGTTCTACCTCCACTGCCCTTCCTCCTTCTCCTGTCCCCCAAATCAACACATAAAGCTGTGCACTCACTCACCAATATGTTGAGATCTTGAAGACATGCTTTAAGCTGGCCACTATGTACCTGTGCGCATTGAACACATGTGCAAAATAAAAAAGAAAGATGTTGGTTAATAAGGCAGAATGGAAAGGAGGGGAGAAATTAACCTCTCTCATGATAAAAGAGGCATTCATCTGCCAACTGGGCCTGTAACAACACTAAAATAGGTTTGAACAAGTTTTTTTTTTCAACAATGGAACAGGCCAACTGGCAACCTTAGTCTCATTCATTAATCGACTCAACACCGCTATGGCATATTTTGAGCCCTCTCCATTCCAGTCCCCAGACTTATTGGGGTGCTTGGGCAACAAGGAGGGCCCGATCCATATCAGAGGGGTGTAGAAGGCCTCTACACTCCAATATATCTGTCAAGTCCCTTGGTTCTCTCCCTTCACAATCACACACTCCAGGATACCAGGCTTCAGGCTCACTACGTTATTAGTTCATGACCAGGTTCTTTACAAATGCAAATCTTCCGGAAACTCTCAGGCTACAAAGGAAAACAGCTACTCCACACAATTATGAGTATCAATAGAGGAGCCAAGTGGGAATTAGAGACATGGCCAGCGGTTTGAAGCAAGAATTGCCCGCCAGAATAACTTAGAGGGGATGCCCCTTCCTTACAGCTGTGCCCTCCTACATAGGCTATCATGCATAGCCAATCGGGTGGAACGTTTGAGCTCCGCCTCTAACTTTTCCCACTTCTCTCTGCGCCAGACTCCAGCATCCTTCAAGTCACACCCCGCACTCTCCTCCTCCCCCGAAACCTGAGTTCTCATGGAGGAGGAAATGGGGGGGGGACTTTAGTTTGACCCATCTGTGTGCCGAGGTCATGAGAAGAATGCCTATCCATATCTGAGCTCACGAGGGAGGAAGCCTCCCCCAGTTCTGGCTGTCCACATTCTGAGTCTGAGCTGCTAACTATCTCCACATGCTCAGAATCATTCCTGACAATAACCCTGATGACATCATCAGTTTTAGAGTCATGGAACCTTTCTACATGAGGCTTTTATTTAGGGGTGTGCAGAATACTCACCCCTTTCTGATCTGGGAGTCAGCGGTGGGGGGGGAGGCGATCCGTCCCTCCCCCCGGAATCCTCCCCAGCTGGCTTCATTCTGCAGCAAGGCTGTGGAGCCGCTGGCTGGGGCCGGCCACAGCCAGACTACTGGCTGCTGCTGGGATGCGGCCACAAATGGCGGCCACTACGCTGGCTGCCATTTGCGTCCCTGCCAGGCCGTGATAGGCTACATAAGTATTTACGTAGCCAATCACGAAAAGAGAAGGGATGCAAATGGCATAGCGGCCGCCATTTGTGTCCCTGCTCTTTGCCGTGATAGGCTACATAGATATTTTAGTGGTGTACAAAACCCCACTTAGCTGGCTCCCCTGGGGTCCGCAGGTGGGGGGAGGCGATCCGTTCTTCCCCCTAGAATCCTCAATGGGGGGGAGGTCATCCATCCTTTCCCCCCGGAATCCTGCCTGGCTGGCTCTGCTCCATGGCCAGTCTGCGGAGCCGCTGGCCAGGCCGATCCACAGCGGGGCCTCCACCTGCTGCCGGGCTGGTTCGGACACAAATGGCGTCCTGTGTAAGGGACGCCATTTGCATCCCTATGCTAGCCCATGATAGGCTATGTAAATATTTATGTAGCCTATCACAGCTAAAGCGGGGACACAAATGGCGTAGGGGTCGCCATTTGCATCCCTGCTTTAGCCGTGATAGGCTACATAAATATATATGTAGCCTATCATGGGCTAGCATAGGGATGCAAATGGCGGCCGCTACGATGGCCGCCATTTGAGGCCGCAGCAGCCCGGCAGCAGCCGGCCAGGAGACCAGCCGGAGCCGCCGCTGGAGCTGCCACCGGAGCCACCGCCGCATCTGCCACCAGGTAAGCTCCACCGCCGTTCTGCCACAGATTCTGGGTGGATGGATTCTAAAGAATCCATGAGGATTCCAGGGGGAGGAACAGATCGCCTCCCCCCACCTGCAGATCGCCTCCCCCCCCATGGATTCGCCACCAGAACTGGTGGTGGGGAATCCGTACATCCCTAAATATTGCTCTTTTTTCCTTAGGTGAGGTCAGGTGAGGTCAGGACAGGTCCGGTGAGGTCAGGTGAGGTGACGTCAAGTGACTGGAAGCTACGTGGGGAATCCCCACAAAGAGCTTTACCCTTTTTACGAAAATAAATAGGCATTTTCTCTGTGCGACCCAAGGCTTACGGAGACTGAGGGCGGGCGCACAAAAAGGATTTTTCAGTGGTACTTACAGAATTATTTACGTAGGTTTGGGGTAGGGTTGGCGGAGAATTTCTCCACGAATTTTCGGGAGGCCGAGTGCCGACGCATTCGGCCCCCCAAAAGTGTTGGGGAAATTCTCCGTCGGCCCCCCACCCCCCCCGGATGGGACTTACCTTCGGCGAATGTCCCTCTCGGCAGCGGGTCCCAGCGGCGTTTCGGCGGCGTTTCGGCGGGAACGGGGGCGGCGGCCAGTCTCCCGACCAGCTGCCACACCCGCCATTGCAAAAAAAAAAAAGTAAAGTAAAAACAAAAACAAAACACACCCGTGATAGGCCACGTAACGATTTACATAGCCTGTCACTGCTAGATTTCCGAAGTCAGCCGTGATAGGCTACGTAAATCGTCACATAGCCTATCACGGGTGACTTTGAAAAAAAAAAAAAAGCACGTCCTTATTTTGGCATGTGTAGTCTACGTAAACATTTACGTAGACTACGGCGAAAATAAGGGAACACTATTTGCGTTGCCCTTATTTTCGCCGCAGTCTACGTAAATCTTTATGTAGACTAGACGTGCCAAAATAAGGAACGCAAATGGTGGTCCCCATGGGAGCCGCCATTTGCGTACGCGCTTTTTTTTCCCCCAAAGTCACCCGTGATAGGCTACATGACGATTTACATAGCCTATCACGGCTGACTTTGGAAATCTAGCCGTGATAGGCTACGTAAATCGTTATGTAGCCTATCACGTGTGTGTGTGTGTGTTTACTTTTTTTTTCGCGGCTGGGTAGACGGGGCGCTCCTACCCAGCCTGAATTTCACTGGCGAGGGATGGGGCGCCTTCCCCCCAGCCTGAATTTTGGCCAGGTGAGGCGGGGCGCCTCCCTCCCTCACCTGAACTTCGGGGGGAGAACCGAAGTGCCTCCCCCTCACCGCGAAGCAAGCTGCGGGACGAGGTAAGTCCCTTTCGTCCATCCCTAGTTTGGGGAGCCGAAAAAAAGGGGGGGAATCTGGAGCTTGCAGGTGGTGGAACGGGACAGCCCTCGGCTCTGCAGAATCCTCACGGGGCGGAGCTGCTGTGTGAGGATTCTGGGGGGAGTAACAGATCGCCTCCTCCACCCACATGGATTCCCCACCGGAATGGACAGTGGGGACTCCGTACATCCCTACCTTGGTTCCATTTCAGTCACCACACCCAAATCAATAGCAAATTCCCTGATGCAGTGCAGGCTGATTGCTGCTGCAGTGCATGACCATCATCTGTACACCTTTTCCTAGTGGACTTGGCCTTGATGGACCTTGGCTCCATTTCAGTCACAGTACCCAAATCCATGGCAAATTCCCTGATGTAGAGCTGGCTGATTTCTTATTCTGGATGTGTTGCTCAAGTTTTCTTTTATTTCTTCTTTGCAGTCTCAGATTTTACCTTCATAACTATAATGACACATGATTGGTATGTTTTTATCTGCAATCCACTTTGATAAGAAGCAATCATGAATAAAAGAGCTGACATCCAGATGGCATTCAGTGCATGGCTTAGCGGTCTTCTCTATGCTGCAGTTCATACCTGCACTATTTTTCCGTCACTTTCTGATCTAGTATTGTCAATCAATTCTTTTGTGAAATTCCAGCATTGTTGAAGGTCATGTGCTCAGACTTGTATCTAGTTGAAGTTGTATCTAGTTGAAGTCCTGTGCTTGGTTGCAACTAGGGATGGCGGAGAATTCCTCCATGGACCCTAATGAGGCCGGATTCAAAAGAGTCCAGCCTCTGAAGTCCATGGCAGAAAGGATCGCTTACCTCTGCCTCCCTCCGGAATCAGAATGTGAGCCGGATCCTCCCTGTGGACATGCGCTGGCATGTGTGGACATGCGCTGGCTCCGTATCACTGGTGATAAGGCAATGGCAGTCACCATTGCCGTTTCACTGAGGAATGACTATGGATGCAAATTACATAGTGGATGCCACTTGTGGCTGTAAAGCCCTTAGATTAACCTAAATGCAGCCATAAATGGCTGCAATTAGGTTAAACTAAGGGCTTTATGGGCACAAGTGGCATCCACTATGCCATTTGCATCCATAGTCATTCCACAGAGATACGGCATGGGAATGGCGGCTGTATCACCAGCGATACGCAGCTGGTGGGTGGCTCCGTAGAATTGCTCTGGACTGGAACCGGCTCACAAGGATTTTGGGGGGAGGAACGGATCGCCTCCCCCCACAGGTGGATTTCCAGAGGACCAAAAGGTAGGGAATCCACCCATCCCTAGTTAGGGATGTTGGAGAATTCCGCCACCGACTCCAATGAGGCCAGATTCCATGGCGGACCGGACTACCCCCCCACCCCCCGAAATCCCCCCCTCGGAATGGACCTACCTGGCGGTGGCAGCGGCTCTGGCAGCGGCTCCAGCAGTGGCGGCGGCAGTGGCTCCGGCGGTGGCAGAGGCTCCGGGTCATCTTCTGGCTGCTGCCGGGTTGCCTTTTGCCATGATAGGCATCCCTGCCTTTCGCCATGATAGGCTACGTAGATACTTACGTAGCCTATCATGGCCTGGCACGGATGCAAATGGTGGCCGGCATAGCGGCTGCTATTTGTGGCCGCAGCCCGGCAGCAGCTGGAAGTCTGGCTGCAGTTGGCCCCAGCCGGTGGCTCTGCGGCCTTGCCGTGGAGCGGAGCCGGCAGGGGAGGATTCCGGGGGGGAGGGATGGACCACCTCCCACCCCACCACGGACCACCAGCTGGATCGGGGTAAGTATTTCACACACCCCTAAATAAAGGCTCATGTAGAAAGGCTCCATGACTCTAAAACTGATGATGTGATCATGCTCCATTCATAAGGACACCAAGTTAGTTCTTGGGATTGATCATCTATTATCATGTGTGCCTGTAACTTTGTACATTCTGAGTTACTGGCTTCATTGCATGATGAAGTCTCACAGAATATCAAATCTATTGACAGATTTCATCCAGGCAGTCTTCTGTACTGGTATTGTATCAGTATCTCAAATCACTTCTGGACCAGTAGTGTCCCCAATCTTGCAAAGAATAATTAGCAAAGGAAAGAACTATGAACAATGTAAAACAGTGGATTGGACCCAGATTTAGTCATACAATAGGATACTGAAATCAGTGGGACTTACATTAGTTATGTGGTAAGCTACAAAGTGGCATGGCTCAACTCACAAGACGATTCAACTAGCAGCGGTACACTAAGGCTCAGATGTAGGGATGTACGAAAGTAACTTACCTTTTCGTGGAATTGATTCGCAGTGGGGGGGAGACTCTCCGTCCCTCCCCCCGGAATCCTTGACCATGGGGGAGGCAATCCGGGCCTCCCCCCAGGATTCCTGCCCGGCCGGCTCCGCAGAGTAGCCGGCCAGGCCCATCCGCAGCCAGAGTTCCGGCCGCTGCGAGGCTGCTGTGGACGTCCAGCCAGGCTGCTATGATAGGCTATGTAAGTATTTACATAGCCTATCATAGCTGGACAAAAAACAAAACAAAACAGCATACGCAAATATGTAGCACCCACTACGCTATTTGTGTTCCCCTTTTTTGCTGTAATAGCCTACGTCAATATTTATGTAGGCTAGAACGGCGAAAAATAGGGAACGCAAATGGCGGCCGCTGTAGCCGCCACCATTTGCGTACGCTGGTTTGGGTTTTTTTTGGCTTGGTGTGATAGGCTACATAAATACTTACGTAGCCTATCATGGCAGCTTGGCTGGACGCAAATGGCAGCCGCTATGGCGGCCACCATTTGCGTCCACATCAGCCCGTCTGTGGCCGGAACTCTGGCTGTGGACGGCCCTGGCCGGCAGCTCCGCGGAGCCGGCCGGGCAGGATTCCGGGGGGAAGGACCGGATCGCTTCCCCCCCATTGAGGATTCCAGGGGGAGGGACGGAGTGCCTCCCCCCCCACTGCAAATCACATCCACAAACAGGTAAGTCACTTTCGTAGATCCCTACACGTGTCTCCTGTGTGGTGCTAAAGAATAGCCACTTCAAAGCAAACACCTGAAGCTTCGAAGCTATGGCAGCCAGTTAATCCTAGTGATCTCCTGGTTATATTACACTGCACTAAATTATGCCTCAAGGCATGAACATAAATGGTCCTTTTCAGGACCGTATAACAAAGAATCTTGGTTCTGTTACCAAGATCTGCCAGATTAATATAGAAGGTCTAAGTGTCAAGTCCTGCAACGGATTTTAGCAGATAACAACATTGACGTAGTTGCAGTTCAGGAAACTCATGCTGAAAATGAGGACCAAGTCAGACAGAGAGACAGGATCCCTGGCTACGACTTGCTGGGAGCAACATACCACCATGCTTATGGAGTGGCGACATATGTAAGGTCGTCAGTTGAAAATGCCCAACTGTGCTCATCCTCTAATCTCAACAATATACATGAGGCAACTGGGGAATTAACAATAGGGGAATTAACAATAGGGGAATTAAGGGGAATTAACAATAGGGGAATTAATTAATAATTAATTAATTATTGTTAATTCCCCAAGTAGGGGAATTAACAATAACTAACATATATAACCCGCTGGCTACTAATTGTCCCCCA
Organism: Heloderma suspectum; assembly: GCF_057233095.1. Classification (NCBI taxonomy): domain Eukaryota; kingdom Metazoa; phylum Chordata; class Lepidosauria; order Squamata; family Helodermatidae; genus Heloderma; species Heloderma suspectum. The sequence continues at coordinate 84,439,504 of NC_139463.1, read as the reverse complement.
CAAGTTATATCTCTGTTTCCACATCCAGCTATTTACCTTGGAGATTTTAATAGTCATCATACTCGTGGAAGTACAGTGAAACTGATGAAAATGGTGAGGCACTTCTAAAATTGGGCAGATGACAACAGCTTGTATTTGATATTTGATGCAAAGGACAGAGGAACATATAAGTCAGCAGCTTGGAGAAAGGAATACAAGCCTGACTTGTATTTTGTGACCACCAACGAGGAAACACTGCCAGTGAAAACCTCTCGACTGGTACTAACAGACTTCCCCCATAGCCAGCACTGCCCAATCCTGATTGAAATTGGCACAAGTATACCTCTGGTCTGGTGTCATCTTTTCCCTGCCCAAGGTGGAATTTCAAGAAGGTGAAATGGGATGCCATTACTGAAAATCTAGACAAATGCTTGGGTTGGATCTCCCCTAAATCCAACATTTATGAGAGACTTATAGGCACATTTATATGGGCAGCAACAAAGGCTATTCCTAGAGGATACCACAAGCAATACGTATATTCTGGGGTGGAATGATACCTGTGAGAATTCGTGTCAAGAATTTTTTAAAAATGGAGACCGTGATATCACAGATGACTTGTTACATAGCCTCGATACAGCATGATGAGAGAAATGGATGGAGACCGTTGAATCGCTCAATTTTAAAACGACTAGTAGAAAAGCATGGTCATTTCTACAGAAATTAGGGGGAAGTAAGAAGAAAATAAATGACAAGACACGCATCTCAGCCAATAAGATTGCGGCACATATTTTGTCTACATATAGAGCTGCAAGGGACAAAGTCCATACAAGTCAACTTAGACAAAAGCTTAGTACTCTCAAAACTACTTGTCTTGAACAATCTGAATATTCACACCCTTCCCCCCCGCTTTGAAATTACAAACACACTCAAGGACATAAAAGCTGGCAAGGCACCTGGACATGGTGGTATACATTCTGAATTTCTCCTGCACTTAGGGATGTCAGAGAATTCTGCCACAGACTGAAATGGGATCGAATTCCCTTCAGTCCGTGCCACGGAATCCTCCGAGGAACGGCACCATGAGGTCCTGCGGAGCCAACAGTCATGCGGCTTTTTTTTCATCATCTGCAATGAGTTGTGGAATTCTCATAAATAAAAATGCAGTGTAGTATATTCCAATAAAAAATACAAAATGAGGAATAAACATACAAGGGAATATGAAGACCTGTATTCTTCCATTATGTGTGTGTGTGTGTGTGTGTGGGGAGATTTTCTCTCAATCCAGCTGTTTCCCTGCTAAATTTATTCCTCATTTCGTCCGTTCCTTGAGCATGTGCAGAGTGTGCTTTTTATTCAAACAAAGAGGAGCTTGCTAATCTTTCCCTTCATGCTGCATTTGTACAAGTGTGACTGCTTCAGAAAGAACTTCCCATTATACTGTCTCTTTTTCATGAGTTTCATAACAGAAGTGTGGTGTAGTGGTGAGACGCCAGCCCAAACTCAGCCAGTGAGATAACTAACAGGAGGTTCGCTAATGAGCTGGATGTGGAAATACAAAGCTGAGCTGGGAGCAAGTGAGGTGCTGACATGTGTAGGAGTAAGTCACATTGAACTCAATAAGACTTACTTCTGAGTAGACATGCACAGAGTTGGTTCTCCTCTCCATTTTAGCCTCACAACGTCAACAACAATGCTGGATGTGGAAATATAAATAGGGATGTACGAATTGTGTACCTTCCGTGCTGCTTGACTTCCGCAGTTTGCAGCCAGTGCTCTGTTCCGTCCTTAACAAGCCCCTGGAATTCTCCTCTTTTTTTTCCGTACTGAAAATTACGAAGATAAATCCATACCGACAGCTGTAATTCCGGTGCCCAGCCATCTCCATGAGCCTGCATAACTTCCATAAGAAAGGCTATTTTTCGTAGATATTTATGTATTTTTTCCCCTGCCCTGAGACATGCAGTAATTACTTTCAGCCAAAACACTTCCTCCTCCTCGGGGCTTCCCAAAATGAGGCTGCCCTAGGTGTGCCTGAGCGATGCACTCTTTGTTTAAAGCAACGCTGTTTGAAAGAAAGACAAAACCTTTTAAAATGACCATGCGAAAGCCCCGCGAAACAGAGCCTACCTGGCTGTGGCTCTGGCGGCAGTGGCTCTGGCAGCAGCGGCAGCTCCGGTGGCTCTGCAGATGCGGCCGCCATTCGCAAGTCAGCGTGGATGGCAGCACGTAAGTGCTCCGTTTCGCATGCCTTTCGTGGGGTGGGGCAGCAGGGGGCTTTGTTCTGTCACGGATTTCGGGGGGCTAAATACACTGGCATTTGGCCTCACCGAGATCCGTGGCGGAATTCTCTGACATCCCTAATGCTTTGCTTTCTAATCTGGTGTGCTGGACTCTTGGGAGACTCGATGGTCTTCTAGGACCCTTCCAACCCTATTATTCTATGATGCAGCTATGACTCTGGTGTGTTGGACTCATGGGAGTAAGTTCTCAAGAAGCCCAAACAGTCTTTAATGACTCCTATTCCCATGCATGATGTAACCATCAGTTGCTGCAAAATTGGCTCCCTATTACCTTTACATATGAAGTGTTTCTAAAATTACTGTGCACATACTGTGGCAATTGCTATCAGAAGACTGAAAATGCTTAGATGAGAGACTGCATGGATTTGCTCGCCCTTGACACATCATACCTGATAGGAAGGTGGAAAGGAAATTATATATTACACTGAAAGTGTTTATTTGAAAAACAATATTTAAAACATTTGGTAACTTTCATTGTTTACTATGATTGTTTTGTTTGCCAGAGTTGTTTGTCAACCTTTTCCTTTCCTCAAGTGTCTATCTATCTATCTATCAAATCTAGCTATATCTCGCTATCTATTCTATTCAATAAGACTTACCCTTAAGTGCACAAACATTTACATCCCAAATCTCTCTCTCTCTCTTGATTTATCAGTGGTTCCTCAGAATTCTCTCTGTTCCTGATGTCAATGAGTAGAATAATACCATCATTTCACTTTAATTTGGTTGTAGAGGTACTAAGATATTTTCATCAAGTGCTCTCATATATACTTGAAACAGCAAAATGCTGTGGGAGATACCATTTTAGTGTTTGACTTAAGTGAGCCATGGTAATCTGGTTTGGTATATTCCAAATGAAGAACATAAATAAATACAATAATATATGAATAAATGTAGACACTATTGTAGCCATCTAATGCACTGTAACTAACTGTTCATTCAGTTTGGCTGTAACTGTGTTGATGGAACATGCTTTTTTTCTTGATCACCAAAAGGCAAGGGTGATCTTGTGTGACTTCACTCTTTCAATATTAAATCACTATCACCCACTGAAGTATTAAAGACATAATTTGGCAAGAGCTATAACCCTCTTGGCTTCTGAAGTCCACTCGGTGCTTTGTAGGGATGTACGAAAAGTACTTACCTTTCCAAACTGGGGCATCTGCGGTGGGGGGGAGGTGTTCCATCCCTCCCCCCAGAATCCTCCCCTGGTGGATCTGCTCCATGGTGACTCTGCGGAGCTGCCGGCCAGGGCCGCCCACAGGCGGACTTCCATCCGCTGCTGGGCTGTGCCGGCCACAAATGGCGGCCGCCATAGCGGCCACCATTTGCATCCTTGCAGAGGCCGTGATATACTACATATGTATTTATGTATCCTATCACGGCAAAAGGCAGAAATGCAAATGGCAGCCGCTACACCATTTGTGTCCCTGCCAAACCATGATATACTACCAGAGATACTTATGTAGCCTATCATGGCTTGGCAGGGACGCAAATGGCGGCCGGCATAGTGGCCGCCATTAGTGGCCGCAGCCCGACAGCAGCCAGAAGATGACCCAGAGCCGCCACCGCCAGATCTGGAGCTACTGCCGCTGCCACTGTCGCTGGAGCCTTGGCACCGCCAGGTAGGCTCCATCCCGGGGGGATTCCTTGGGGTGGCAGGGGGGATTGCCCCATTTCGCCATGGACTCCAGGGGGCCGGATTCTAAAGAATCCAGCCTCACTGGAGTCCATGGCAAAATTCTCCAACATCCCTAGTGCTTTGTTTTAGGCTAAACATTTTGCTTGGTCATCTTAGATATTTGACTTGGTTCATAAATGCATGTCTACTCTATGCTGCATGTCTCAGTGACTCAGAGTTGAACATAGGGAGGAAATCTAGCTTAGTGGCAGAGCATCTTCTTTGCTTGCAGGAGATCCCAATTTCAGTCCCTGGCATCTGCATTAAAAAAAGAATAGTTTCAGTAGCAAGAGATGTGAAAGATCTTTGGCAAAGTGCTGAAGAGTTACTGCTAGATGGAGAAGACAGTCCTGGGCTACATGGACAAATAATCTGACCTGGTAAAAGGTAGCATCCTATGTTCCTTTCAATCACCATTGCATTGAAAAGTATTGTCTTTGATCTGATCGGGAAGCTGCTAGGGGGACTATGAATGCTGATATGCAAATAGTAGCTTGAAGTTGGAATCATCAAGGGATGTTCATGCAAGTAGATGTGCCCATATTAGTTATTGTATCACAAGTGATGCATGTTTCTTCTCTATCCATACTCGAAACAGAATCAAGTGGTTAATCTCGATGTGTTCACACACTCTAATATTCATCGCAATCTTCTTCTTGTCATTCACAGTAATCCTGCACTGTGTGTGTAGCCTTGGTGGAGTGAAATGTCATCTATGAACCGTGTGTGTGTGTGTGTGTGTGCATTTCCTTCAATTCATGATATATACCTTTTACCGAAGAGCTCATAATACTGTGTCAGAAATCTTTCAATTTTAACTTCCTTTTGAGCAAGGAAGTGCCTTTGCAAGATTAATAAGTGGATGTGAGTTTACAATCTCCCTACATAAACATATGTCACCCTCTATATAGGCACCCCAGATTTTACTAAAGCCTTGATGCATAGAGATCCCAAATCCCAAATGAATGCCATAAGTCACAGAACATAGTGGTGGAGGCCTGTGGAGCATGTGGTCATCCAGACCGCCACTCCCATCTGCCCCAGTCAGCTTAACCAATGGCGAGGGATGATGAAGTTGCAGTCCAACTTCTGGAAGGCCACACACTCCTGACTTAATAGATGTATGAAGAGATATATGTATGTAGCTACTGGAAGCTAGATAGTCTTATCTGGCCAGTTGTGCTTTCTAGACAATATCATTTTGTTGGTTTTGATATGCTGCTTGTCTGATCTCCTCCATGCAGCACTTTGGAGAAAAAGTCCCATCAGCATACCACATTACATGCTGGTGGGCAGCTTTGCAATCACCTTCTGTTCTAATATTGTCAAGTAGATCTCATGTCAAGTCCCACATTTATGAAAGCTCTCCTGCACTAACATCTACCTAATTGAAGTTGGGCTTCTTGTTCCTCTACAAGAAGGACCAAGGACTTCGGCACACTTCGGAGTGTGCCGAAGACAGAGGGTGAGATGTGTGTAGGGGTCTGAGTTTTTCACAGCGTAACACAATGGCTGCTTTAGCCCGTTGATTCTTCACCTCTTCAGACCCATTTCTTTTGTTTTCTTTTTCTACGTACTAGTGAGTACTAGGTTCCTGAATTTTTGCACCTCTGATGATTATTGTTTCTTCCACTCTCTTCTGATAAATTCTTTTCTCTCCTCACCACTCCCAGTTTTCATCCTTGCTGCCTCCTTTAATCTCTGCTACCACTTTCATGAACTGTTTCACTGGATAACAAGACAAGAAATATTCCAGACCACAATGATGCCCTTTAAGTCCTTTTACTAGGTTGATGCCAATATTCCTCTCCTCCCATGGGTCTACTGTAAAGATGTGAATATGCAATGAAGATCAGCTGTGTGTGCAATGGAATCAGTGAAAGTGAACCCCACCTCTGTATGTCTGTATGCAAATAGGCTCTCCATTGGATCAAAAGCTCCTCATGACTGGCATTCCTAATTAGGTGAGCTTATACCTGTAGAATGTGGGCACGGATGCTCCCTTTTCCAGCATTCCACTGAATGTGCAGAGATCTCAGGCAGGACTTGGGGGCACAGTCCCACTTCCCCCTCTATGCACTTGCTTTATGTAGGAAATCATGAACAGGGCTACTGCCAGGAAAACTTTGAGGAGAGAAAAATCAAATAAAATTGTTTCCCCACTACTGAGTCACCATCTGGTGAATTTGCTTTCAAAATTAGAGGAATCCTGTTCAAATTCACTGGTGAACTATTATTCGTAAATTAACAGGTCTCCTATTCTTACTCCCACACGTAGCATGCAAGTAATGAAGACAACATGAACAATCTCACTTCCATGTCCACTTTTCTGCTGCTGGAATTCTCGGATGTCCAAGAACTACAGATTTTACACGTCTTTGTGTTCCTGATATTGTACCTGATGGCGCTAACAGGGAATCTTCTCATCATTGTTACAGTTGCCTTTGATCACAGCCTACACACCCCCATGTACTGCTTCCTCATAAATTTGGCCATACTGGACCTTGGCAGCATTTCAGTTATAGTACCCAAATCCATGGCTATGTCCCTCATGAATAACAGCTCAATTTCTTACTCTGGATGTGTTGCCCAAGTTTTCTTTTATCTCTTCTTTGTATCATCAAATTTTGCCCTCCTAACTATAATGGCTCATGATCGCAATGTCACTATCTGCAACCCCCTCCATTACGAGAGAATAATGCACAAAGGAGCCTGCCTCCAGATGGCCACCATTGGGGGAATTATTAGTCTTTTTAATGCGATATTACACACTGGTGGCACCTTTGCAATCCCCTTCTGTTCTAATATTGTGAAGCAGTTCTTCTGTGAAGTCCCACAGTTATTAAAGCTTTCCTGCTCTGACATTTACCTAGTTGAAGTTGGGCTTCTTGGACTAGGCTGTACTATCGCACTAGGATGCTTTATCTTCATCGTCATAACGTACATGCAGATATTTGCTGTGGTGCTCAGAATCCCCTCTGTACAAGGTAAACAAAAAGCCCTCTCCACTTGTCTCCCCCACCTCACTGTTGTCTCTGTGCTTATATCCAGTGGAATCTTTGCCTATGCAAGGCCACCCAGTGATGTTTATTCTGGTTTGGATATAGCTTTTGCTGTGATATATGTCATAATTCCTCCTATACTGAATCCATTCATCTATAGCATGAGAAACAAAGAGATCAAGACTGCTTTATGGAAACTGTTAGATTTTGGTCTTTCCTCTAAAACCATCTTCAGCATTGTCCTGTAAGTATAGGATTGTATGATCTTTTCCATGCGAATGTTTGTCCCTGGAATTTTTAATCTTGTGCTATGAACACCTCTATATTCAGCACATAGCATTTCTGTCACATAGGCCTGGTTCAAACATAATGCTAACCTGTGGTTTATTTAACATATGGTTAACATGGTCAACACATGGTCAACACATGGTTAAAATGGTTTGTAGCATTAACCAGGGTTTATCTGTCAAATTATTTATTATTTTATTTACAATATTTATATACCGCTCCTCATCAGAAGATTTCGGAGCGGTGAACAACATAAGAATAAAACAATGGTTAGAAGAGTTTAAAAAGTTAAAACATTTTTAAAAAGACAAATCCCAATGAAGTGGAATTCAACAACCCACAGCTGGTCATGCAAGGAAGGCCTCTTGAAAGAACAACATGTTCAGGAGGTGCCGGAAAGAACACAATGTTGGTGCCTGCCTGACCTCTAAAGGCAGGGAATTCCACAGGAAGGGGGCCACCACACTGAAGGCTCTTCTCCTGGTGGACTCCAACCGGGCTATAGGTCCATGTGGAACCACCAGGAACATGCCCTCTGATGACCTCAGTGACCAGGCAGGTTGGTAGGGAAGGAGGAGCTCTCTCAGGTATCCTGGTCCCAAGTAGTTTAGGCCTTTGTACACTAGTACTAATACCTTAAACCTGGCCCGGTAGTGAATAGGCAGCCAGTGCAGTTCCCTCAGCAAAGGAGTTACATGCTGAAAAGGGGCAGCTCCAAACAACAGCCGAGCTGCTGCATTCTGCACTAGCTCCAGCTTCTGGACCAGCCTTAAGGGCAGCCCCACATAGAGCACATTGCAGTAATCCAGTCTTGAGGTTACTAATGCCTGTACCACCATGGTCAAGCTATCCCTGTCCAGGAGAGGCCGTAGCTGGCGAACCAGCCGAAGCTGGTAAAAGGCACTCTGAGTTGCCGTGACCACTTGGGCCTCCAGCAACAATGATGGATCTAGGAGTACCCCCAGACTACGGACTAGGGATGTCAGAGAATTCTGCGATGGATCTCAGTGAGGCTGAATGCCAGTGCATTCGGCCCCCCGAAATCCATTGCGGAACGGCCTGCCCCCCCCGCCCCCGCGGATCCCCCCCGGGACGAGACTTACCTGGGGTGGATGTTCTGGACGGCGGCAGCTACGGCCGCCGCCATTTGCGTTCCTTATTTTTCGTCGTCTTAGTCTACGTCAATATTTACGTAGACTAAGACGAAGAAAAGAAAGGGGAATGCAAATAGCGCCCACTATGCTATTTGCATTCTCCTTTCTTTTCTTCATCTTAGTCTACGTAAATATTGATGTAGATTAAGACAAAGAAAAATAAGGAACACAAATGGCGGCGGCCATAGCTGCCGCCATTTGTGTACACGTTTTTGTTTTGTTTTTTTTTACCCAGAGCTGTCTGCAGCTGCAAATCTGGCTGCGGACGTCCCTGGACTGGGCCTGGCCGGCTGCTCCGCGGAGCTGCCGTGGAGCACAGCCAGCCATCGAAGATTCCGGGGGGTAGGACCAGATCACCCTCCCCCCCATTGAGGATTCCGGGGGGAGGGATGGAACGCCTCCCCCCCACCATGAACAGAATCTGTGGAAAGGTAAGTGACTTTCGTACATGCCTACTATGGACCTGATCTTTCAGAGGGAGTGCAACCCCATCCAGAACAGGCAATGAGCCTATCTCCTGGACCTGGGAACCACTCACCCACAGGGCTTCCATCTTGTCAGGATTCAGCTTCAGTTTATTGGCCCTCATCCAGCCCATCACTGAGTCTAGGCACTGATTCAGGACTTGCACAGCCTCTCCTGATTCAGATGTCACAGGGAGATAGAGTTGCTTGTCATCAGCATACTGATGGCATTTAGCTCCAAATCCCCTAATGACTGCTCCCAGTGGCTTTATATAGATGTTAAACAACATTGGGGATAGGATGGTACCCTGCGGCACTCCATAGCTCAATTGCCAAGGGGCTGAGGAATAGTCACCCAATGTTACTGTTACTGAGGAATAGTCACCCAATAGTCACTCTCTGAAATCGGCCCCGTAGGTAGGACCGGAGCCACTGTAGCACAGTGCCTCCAATACCCATCCCACGGAGTCGATCCAGGAGGATATCATGGTCAATGGTATCAAAAGCCGATGAGAGATTGAGCAGAATTAATAGGGTTGCACTCCCCCTGTCCCTCTCTCGATGAAGGTCATCCATCAGGGCGACCAAGGCTGATTCAGGCCCATAACCAGAATGAAACCCAGACTGAAATGGGTCTAGATAATCAGTATCCTCCAAGAGTGCCTGCAATTGGTTCGCCACAACCCTCTCAAGTACCTTCCCTAGAAAAGGGGTATTTGCGACTGGGCGGTAGTTGTCTAATACCGTTGGGTCCAGAGTGGGCTTCTTCAGGAGTGGCCGCATTACTGCCTCCGTAAGGACAGCAGGGACCACCCCTTCCCCTAGGGAAGCATTTATCACTCCCTGGACCCACCCAGTCATACCCCTTCAGCTAGCATTTATTAGCCAGGAGGGACAGGGATCAAGAGGGCATGTGGTCGGTCGTATTATTGCAAGCATCTTGACCACATCATCAGGCCGTAACAACTGGAACTGATCCCACAAAATTGGGCAGATGGTGGCATCAGACACCTTGACTGGTACTGCACTAACAACAGCATCAAGGTCGCTGCGGAGACAAGCGATTTCGTCCTCAAAGTGCTATGCAAAAAGGTCACAGCGGGTCCTTGATGGGGCCAGGGCCCCGTTTACTGGGGAAGATGTTAACAACTGCTGGACCACGCAGAAGACCTCCGCTGGACAGCTTCTTGAGGATGCAATGGAGGCAGCAAAATCAACCTTCTTTGCTGCCCACACTGCCACGCAATAGGCACGATTATGCATTCTAGAGTGTGCTCGGTCGTTAGGGATGTACAAAAGTCACTTACCTTTTCGAAAGGTTACATTCATGGTGGGGGGGAGGAACTCCGTTCCTCCCTTCAAAATTCTGGCCGGGGGGGAGGCCCTCTGTCCTTACCCCCCGAAATTCTGGCCGGGGGGGGAGGTGCTCCATCCCTCCCCTCCGAATCCTGGCCTGCCGGCTCCGCTCCGCAGGGATTCTGTGGAGCCGCCAGCCGGCTCCGCCAGTGGCCGGACATCCGGCCACTGGCTAGCAGGGACGCAAATGGCGGCAGCCATAGCCGCTGCTGTTTCCGTCCCTGCAGTCAGCCGTGATAGGCTACGTAAATGTTTACGTAGCCTATCTTGGCTGATTTAAAAGAAAAAAAACGCGCGTACGCAAATGGCGGTGCCCATGGGCACCGCCATTTGCGTTCCTTATTTTGGCACGTCTTAGTCTACGTAAACATTTACGTAGACTAAGACGGCGAAAATAAGGGGAACGCAAATAGCGTAGATGCTATTTTTTCTTTTAAATCAGCCGTGATAGGCTACATAAACATTTACACAGCCTATCACGGTGTTTTTTAAAAATCTAGCCGTGATAGGCTACGTAAATCTTTACGTAGCCTGTCACTTTTTTTGTTTTGTTTTGTTTTTAAACTGGAAATTGTGGTGGCAGCAGCCGGTAGGAAGACCGGCCGCCGCCGCCACTGGAGCCGCCGCCACCAGGAAGATCCGCCCAAGGTAAGTCTCATCCCAGGGGGGTGGGGGGGCAGACCGTTCTGCCACCGATTTCGGGGGGCCGAATGCACTGGCATTCGGCCTCCCTGAGATTCGTGGCGGAATGCTTTGACATCCCTATGGGTCGTCTTCACTTAGAGTCTTGCGCCATTTGCGCTCCAGCTGACATCCAGCCTGTTTCATTGACCGCAGCTCCCCAGTATACCAGGGAGCAGAACAGGCTCCACAGTGCCAGAGAGGGCACTCAGGTGCGATCATGTCGATGGCTCTCCGCATCTCACTGTTCCACAGTGAAGCTAGGGTCTAGGGATGGACGAAAGGGACTTACCTGGTCCCACAGCTTGCTTCGCGGTGGGGGGGAGGCGCTTCGGTTCTCCGCCCGAAGTTCAGGCGAGGGGGGGGAGGCGCCTGCCTCGCCCGGCCGAAATTCAGGCTGGTGGGGAGGCACCCCATCCCTTGCCACCGAAATTCAGGCCGGGGAGGAGCGCCCTGTCTACCTGGCCGCGAAAAAAAAAAGTAAAGTAAAAAAACAAACAAACACACCCATGATAGGCTACGTAACGATTTACGTAGCCGATCATGGCTAGATTTCCAAAGTCAGCCATGATAGGCTATGTAAATCGTCATGTAGCCTATCACGGGTGACTTTGACAAAAAAAAAAGCGCGTACGGAAATTGCGGCGCCCATGGGGCGCCGCCATTTGCGTTCCTTATTTTGGCATGTCTAGTCTACGTAAAGATTTACGTAGGCTACGGCGAAAATAAAGGAACGCTATTTGCGTTGCTCTTATTTTCGCCATAGTACGTAAATCTTTACGTAGAGTAGACGTGCCAAACTAAGGAACGCAAATGGTGGTGCCCCATGGGCGCTGCCATTTACGTACGTGCTTTTTTTTTTTCAAAGTCACCCGTGATAGGCTATGTGATGATTTACGTAGCCTATCACAGCTGACTTTGGAAATCTAGCCGTGATAGGCTACGTAAATCGTTACGTAGCCTATCACGGGTGTGTGTGTGGTTTTTTTTACTTTCCTTTTTTATTTTGCAATGGCGGTGGCGGCAGCCAGTCAGAAGACCGGCCGCCGCCGCCGCCCCCGCCCCCGCTGGACCTCCGCCGAACCGCCGCCGGGACCCGCCACCGAGAGGGACATTCGCACGAGGTAAGTCCCATCCCAGGGGGAGGCAGCGGAGAATTTCACTACCAATTTTGGGGGGCCGAATGCGTTGGCATTCGGCCTCCCGGGGATTCGTGGAGAAATTCTCCACCATCCCTACTAGGGTCTCGCCTGGATCACCAGCTCTCTCCACTGGAAAATCCCCAAGAGCATTCAGAAATCCATTGGATTTAGTGGTGGATGAAAGTCACTTACCTTTTCTCGAAGCTTGTTTGCGGTGGGGGGGAGGCGCTTCGCTGCTCCCCCCATGAAGTTCAGGCCGGGGGGGAGGCTTCCTGCCTCGCCCGGCCGAAATTCAGGCCGGGGGGGAGGCTTCCCGCCTCGCCCCGGCCGCCAACGCGAAAGTTAAAAAAACAAAACAAAACGCCCCCTGATAGGCTACGTGGCGATTCACATAGCCTATCATGGCTAGATCTGCAAAGTCAGCCGTGATAGGCTACGTCAATCGTCACGTAGCCTATCACGGGTGACTTAAAAAAAAAAAAAAAGCGCGTACACTAATGGCGGCCCTCATAGGGAGCCGCCATTCGCGTTCCTTATTTAGTCGCTGTAGTCTATGTAAATGTTTATAATAAGGAACGGTTTATAATAAGGACCAAATAAGGAACGGGAATGGCGGCTCCCTATGGGGGCTGCCATTATCCGTACACACTTTTTTTTTTTTAAGTCACCCGTGATAGGCTACGTAACGATTGACATAGCCTATCATGGCTGACTTTGCAAATCTAGCCGTGATAGGCTACGTGAATCGTCACGTAGCCTATCAGGGGACAGTTTTTTTTTTTCTTTGATTGCAATGGCGGCGGCGGCAGCCGGTCGAAAGACCGGCTGCCGCTCCCGCCCCGATCGAACACCTGCCGAACCGCCAGCCGGACCCGCCGCCGGGAGGGACATTCGGCGAAGGTAAGTCCCATCCCAGGGGGGGTGCGGGGTGCAGGGGGGGTGCGGAGGATTTCTCCCCGAAACTTGTTCGGGGGGCCGAACACGTTGGCGCTCGGCCCCCCGAAGTTTCGGGGAGAAATTCTCCGCCAACCCTAATTGGATTCCATCAGTCTCCTAGGGTGGACCATCTGATTAGGGCCCCCACCCCTGCGGGAGGAGAGTAATGCTGTAAGTTCAAATCTCACCAGGAAATGGTCTGACAGTGACAATGGGGTTACTTGGAGCCCCCGAATCTTCAGACTACCCATCTCACAACTTGAAGCAAAAACCAAATCAAGGGTGTGCCCTGCTTCATGTGTTGGGCTGATGACATACTGAGACAGCCCGATGGTTGTCATGGAGGCCATGAAGTCCTGAGCGGGAACTCCAGAGACAGCCTCAGCATGGAAGCTGAAGTCACCCAGAACCACTGTCCTGGGTTCCTCCAACACCACACTTGCAACTGCCTCCGCCAGCTCAGTCAGGGAGGATCCTGGGCAGCAGGGTGGGTGGTACACCAGCAGCATCCCCAATCTGTCTCTATGGCCCAACACCAGGTGCAACCCCTCAAGGCCTGCTCCAAGGTAGAGTCGTCTCCTGGTGATAGAGATGGAAGTTCTATGAACCATGGCAACTCCCCCCCCCCCCGGCCCTCCAACCCAAGTTGATGCTGCACTGAGTACCCAGGCGGGCAGAGCTGAGTCAGGTTGACTCCACCCAACTCACCCACCCAAGTCTCAGTGATACATGCCAGGTTAGCCCTCTCATCCATGATTAAATCGTGAATGAGTGCGGTCTTATTGCAGACCGATCTGGCATTAAATTAGGGATGTCAGAGAATTCCGCGATGGATCTCGGTGAGGCCGAATGCCAGTGCATTCAGCCCCCCAAAATCCATTGCAGAATGAAGCCCCCGCCCCCCCAACCCACGAAAGGCGCACGGAATGAAGTCCCCACCACCCCCAACCCACAAAAGGCGTGCAAAATGGAGCACTTACCTGCTCCCGCCCGCGCTGCTTTGCGAATGGCGGCTGTCCCGCGGCTGCCATTCGCTTTGTCTTCATAGCCGTGATAGGCTACGTAAATACTTACGTAACCTATCACGGCTAATGCAGGGATCCCATTTGCATCCCTGTGGAGGCCATGATAGGCTACGTAAGTATTTACGTAGCCTATCATGGCAGGGGGAAAAAACCCCAGCGTACGCAAATGGCGGCGGCTACCGTCATTTGCATACGCTGGTTTTTTCCCCCCTGCCGTGATAGGCTATGTAAATATTTATGTAGCCTATCATGGCTCAATACAAGGACGCACATGGCGGCGGCTACGACAGCCACCATTTGCGTCCCTGCAGGGCTGCCCAGCAGCTGGATGTCCGGCTGCGGGTGGCCGGAGCCGGCTGGCGGCTCCGCGGCTTGGCCGTGGAGCGGAGCCGGCCGGGCAGGATTCCGGGGGGAAGAATCAAATCTCCTCCCCCCCTGTCAAGGATTCTGGGGGGAGGGACGGAGCACCTCCCCCCCACCGCGGATTGCCGGGTGTGGAGCCAGGTAGGTGTTTTGTACATCCCTACATTAAATAGCAGAACCGCAAGACAGGAGGGAACAGTGGAAGAGCTACCAGCTACATGAGAGCTAGAGGAGAGGGGTAGAAGGGGAGCAGTATATAAACACCTGTGGCCCATTCTACTTTGATGCCCCAACCCCCTCCTCCTACCATATCTCCTTCTGCCCCAAGTCACTGGAATAGTGGTGCCTCCTCCATGGGTCCCCACGTTAGAGTCTCCTTAGGCACATCCTTACCACCGTAAAATACCCACAAACTCTCTACAGCCACCCACCATTCAAATATATACAATCAGCCAGTCAACTCATATACTCCACTCATCCAACAATCACTCCCAACCAAACTAATACAGTCACAGTTTGTAATTGTGGTTGTAACCAGCCGCTGGTCACTGTTAGGACATCGGGCTTGTTACCCAACCAAATAAAGCAGAGAACAAGTAAAGTGCTATTTCCTAGCCATGTAACCGTCTTCCATTGGTTCATGTTCATTCTGTCTCACCTGGAAGGTGACAAAGCAGTTCTCCCCTGCACCCCCTGGCTCTCACCCAGGGTAAGCTCCACTTCAAGCTACCAGAGGCTCCCACCCTGGGCAGAGAAGTAGTTGTGGGATATGAAGCCTCTATCCCCTGTCTCTCACCCAGAGTGGGCAACAATGACATAAGAAGAACTGCTGTTGGCAGAGGGTCCCTGCTCTCACTCAGGGACACCTCACTTCACACACATCCCTTCACACAGTACAGGCAATCAATAGTTGACCAGGATGTAAGTAATCCAAAAAGGAAGAGAAGATGGAAGGCACCCTTGCCCTCGTGGCAAACCGAAGGGGCAAACCCAAAGGGGCACATCCCCTTTGGTGTCGCCCCCTTTGGTGGTGGCCCGCCACCTCGTAGCAGGGCAGATTTTAAGTCTCCATGGTGCCTGGAGATCTCAAGGCTCAGAGGTAGCACTCTGCTCCAGTTGGCTGGAGAAAACTTTGGCAGGTGTTCCCACTCACTCTGCAATCAGCGCAGGCCGATGCAAGGCAGGATAGTGGGAGATGGGGGGTGTTTACAGGCAACAAGCAATGAGCCAGCTGTAAACGGTGGACAATCCTCTCCCCACAGTTCTTTCCTCTCACCAGTCCAGCAGTGCAGAGTGGCCAGTCCTGTGTCCAGATGATCAGACATACTGTGGTTTCTTTTCTCATCCCTGGTTTGCTTGTTTTCCTCCGCCTTCTCCTGCTCCCTTTCTCTATCCCAAATACCATTGTCATAGCACTGATATGTATAGCAGCTGGCTTTTTTTTTAAATCTACTCTTGCCCACCACCTCTGTAGCCTGGTGAAACAGTCCATGAATAACTCACAGTTCTGGTTTAAAGAATCCAGAGTTCACAACTCAACAATGAACCATGTATTCTCTGGGTTCACACTACATGACAAACCAGAGTATGGGTTGAATTTGGGTTGAGTATGGGTTATTGTTGAATCTTGGGTTGTCATTGAATAATAGGTTGTTGTATTCTTTGACCCCAGCCACACTGACAAACCATGGTTTGTTAACCAAAAACAACTTATAATGAGAACCCATGGTTTGTTGTTGGGTTGTGAACTGTGGGTTGTTTGTGGTTAACAAACCATGGCTTGTTCATATGACTGGGTTTGCACATCACAGCAACTCAGAATTCAGCAATGCATGGTTTAAAGAAATCATGGGTTAGTGTTACGTGTGAACCAGGACACAGAGTGCTCTATGGCCTATCTACCCCTTTCTTTGTATTGTTTATCCATATCAGGGATGTGCATGAGTTTTGGATGAAACTTGAAGTCCAAGCAGAATTGGGCCACTTCTGTCTGATTCTGTTGTTTCCAAAGTCAAAATGGGTTTCCCTCCAAGGAAAGAGAACTGAACCTTCTCTAGAATAAGGTTTTCTTAGTAACTCGTGTTTTGGACCCATGGGAGGGTTTATTTTGGTCTCCTGCAAAAAAATGCCCTAACCCCGGCGCCAGCTTGTCTGGCAGACGGGGGGGGGGCATTGCACGTGGGTCGGGTGAGAAGAGGTGGCTGCTGCCTATTGGGTGCCCCCCCATGGCAACACCAGGCAGGGGATGGGTCAGCAGAGCCCTCTTAAGCTCTCCTCCCCCTCCCAAACCAACTCTCTCACTCTCGCAGCTGTCCTGAGTGAGAGACAACCGGATCACGACCTCAGCAGCGGTGGCTGGCACTCGCTGTGCCTTTCGTGCAGCCGTGCCTTCCCTGCAGCCGCGCCTTCTCGCCCCCGTGGCAGTGGCCAGATTCAGTGGCGACCAGCTCCAGCTGGTCCCTGGCAGCGGCAGCCAGCGCTCACCGTGCCTTCTCTGTGGCTGCACCTTCCCTACCTTGTGCTGTGGCAGAGGCCAGCTCTGGAGGTGACCAGCTCCGGCTGGTCCCTGGCGGCGGCGGCTGCTGCTTGCTGTACCTTTCTCGCGGCGACAGGCACACTGTGTGGCCTGAGCAGCCCACGCCTTCCCCGGCATCTACCGCTTGCTCTCTGGCCACAGCAGGCACACCTGCTGGTGGTGTGGCGTGTGTGCCATGGTGGCATAGAAGCCACGTGCCTGGCCTAACCCTTTCAACTCCCTCCCAATGACCTGGACTCCTCTGGGCTGGCTCTTTTGATAGGGACGTACGAAACACTTACCTGGTTTCATCCAGGGACATCCGCGGTGGGGGGAAGGTGCTCCGTCCCTCCCCCCGAAATCCTCGACGGGGGGGGAGGTGATCCGTTCCTCCCCCCCAAAATCCTGCCTGGTTGGTTCCGCTCCACAGCCAGGATGCAGAGCTGCCGGCCAGGCCAACCCGCAGTGGGGCCTCCAGCCGCTGCCGGGCTGCTGCGGACGCAAATGGCATCCTGAGTAGGGGACGCCATTAGCGTCCCTATTAGTGAAGTACAAAAGGGACTTACCTGGTCTCGCAGCTTGCTTTGCGGTGGGGGGGAGGCGCTTCAGTTCTCCCCCCGAAGTTCATGGCAGAGGGGAGGCGCCCCGCCTCACCCGGCCGAAATTCAGGCCGGGGGGGAGGCGCCCCGCCTTGCCCGGCCGAAATTCAGTCCGGGGAGAAGCGCCCTGTCTCCCCGGCCGCGAAAGAAAATAGCGTTGCCCTTATTTTCGCCGTAGTCTACGTAAATCTTTACGTAGACTAGCCGGGCCCAAATAAGATTAATAAGATTAACGTAGCCTATCATGGCTGACTTTGGAAATCTAGCTGTGATAGGCTACGTTAATCATTACGTAGCCTATCACGGTTGTTGTTTTTTTTACTTTATTTTGTAATGGCGGCGGCGGCAGCCAGTCGGAAGACCAGCCGCCGCCCCCGATGAAACGCTGCCGAAACGCCGCCGGGACCCACCACCGGGAGGGACATTTGCAGGAGGTAAGTCCCATCCCGGGGGTGGCGGGGGGTGGCGGAAAATTTCACTGCCAATTTCGGGGGGCTGAATGTGTTGGCATTCGGCCTCCCTGAGATTAGGGGAGAAATTCACGGCCATCCCTAGTCCCTATGGTAGCCCGTGATAGGCTACGTAAATATTTACGTAGCCTATCACGGCTAAAGCGGGGACGCAAATGGCGTTCGCTATGCCATTTGCATTTCTGTTTTCTCCATGATAGGCTACATAAATATTTATGTAGCCTATGATGGCTAAAACGGGAATGCAAATGGCAGTGCGCCTGGACACCATTGAGTAGGAATGGCAGAGAATTCCGCCATGGATTCCAGTGAGAATGTAAATATTTACGTAGGCTAGAATGGCAAAAAAAAAAAAAAAAGGAATGCAAATAGCGCCCACTACGCTATTTGCATTCCCTTTTTTTTTCACCGTAATAGCCTACGTAAATATTCACATAGGCTAGGGAGGCGAAAAATAGGGAACACAAATGGCGGCCACCATAGCCGCTGCCATTTGCGTATGCCTTTTTTTTGGGGGGGGTTGCCGTGATAGGCCACATAAATACTTATGTAGCCTATCATGGCAGCCTGGCTGGATGCAAATGGCGGCCACTACGGAGGCCATCATTTGCATCCGCACTAGCCTGTCTGCGGCCAGAAATCTGGCTACAGACGGCTCTCGCCAGCTGCTCCATGGAGCTGCCACGGAGTGGAGCCGGCCGGGCAGGATTCCGGGGGGGAGGACCGGATTGCCTCCCCCCCCATTGAGGATTCCGAGGGGAGGGACGGAGCGCCTCCCCCCCCACGAATCAATCTGTGAAAAGGTAAGTGAATTTCGTACATCCCTACCATTGAGGCCTCCATCTCATCTTTGCAGGCTCACATTGGCGGCACACAACTGCTGGAGGCAGTCCATCCTCCTGGGGCATCTTCGTCAGCAGCACCGGAAGCAACATCATCCCTCTTTCCCACAAGGGACCCGGGCGCGGCTGCTCCGGATATGGGTGAGACAACCACACCCCCTATATCACGCCCGTGCCACCTGCAGCTCTGTCAGTCACATCTCCACGGTAGCCCTAGGGATGTACGAAAGTCACTTACCTTTAACAAAATTTGATTCGCAGTGGGGGGGAGGCGCTCCGTCTCTCCCCCTGAAATTCTGGCCAGGGGAGGAGGCATCCCGTCCCTCCCCCCCGAAATTCTGGCTGGGGGGGAGGCGCCCTGTCCCTCCCACTGCGAATCCTGCCGGCCGGGTCTGCAAATGGCGGCGGCTGTAGCTGCCGCCATTTGCGTCCCTGCAGTCAGCCATGATAGGCTACGTAAATGTTTACGTAGCCTATGATGGCTGAGTTAAAAAAACAACAACCCGCGCGTACATAAATGGCGGCGCCCATGGGCACCGCCATTTACGTTCCTTATTTTGGCATGTGTAGCCTACTTAAACATTTACGTAGACTATGGCGAAAATAAGGGGAACGTTATTTGCATTCCCCTTATTTTCGCCATAGTCTACGTAAATGTTTACATAGACTAGACGTGCCAAAATAAGGAACACAAATTTACATATGCGCTTTTTTTTTTAAAACTCTGCCGTGATAGGCTACGTAAACATTTACGTAGCCTATCATGGTATTTTTTAAAAATCTAGCCATGATAGGCTATGTAAATCTTTACGTAGCCTATCACATTTTTTTTTTTTTAAACTTGGAAATGGTGGCGGCGGCAGCCGGTTGGAAGACCAGTCGCCACCGCCGCCACCACTGAACTGCTGCCAAACCGCCGCCAGAGCCGCCGCCACCACTGCTGCCACCAGGGAGATTCGCCCAAGGTAAGTCCCGTCCCGGGGGGGGGGCGGGGGGGGAGCCTGTTTTGCCACCGATTTCAGGGGGCCGAATGCACTGGCATTCGGCCTCCCCGAGATTTGTGGTGAAATTCTCTGACATCCCTAGCCCTAGCCGCTTCACTCCACTTCCAATAGTGTCTGGCAGGGTCCTGCCGGATCAACTCTGGATCCCTTGCCCTTGCCCCTGCCCACCCAGACGTCCATATAGGTGGCAATATTAGATCCTTACGCTTATCTCGGGCGAGGAGCAATGCCCATTGGGGCTCCTTCTTTTCCTATTGGCTTTCATCTGAGGTGCAGCATGGCTTGTCTATTTTGAGGCTTACCGCAGAAGGGCTACTATTATTATCACATTTTTTTTTTAACTTGGAAATGGTGGTGGCAGCAGCCGGTCGGAAGACCGGCTGCCGCAGCCACCACCGCCGCACCGCCACTGCACCGCCGCCAGAGCCGCTGCCGCCAGGGTCATTCGCACAAGGTAAGTCCCGTCCCGGGGGGTGTGTGTGGCAGACCATTTCTCCACCAATTTCGGGGGCCGAATGCGCTGGCATTCAGCCTCCCCGAGATTCGTGGAGAAATTCTCTGACATCCATAGTATGAAAGTCCCTTACCTGAACCCGAAGCTTGATTCGCGGTGGGGGGAGGCACCCCATCCCTCCCCCTTGAAATTCTGGCCGTGGGGGAGGTGCCCCATCCCTCCCCCCCCAAATTCTGGCCGAGGGGGAGGCCCCCCGTCCCTCCAGCCACAAATCCTCCTGTCTTGCCGGGATGCAAATGGAGGCGGCTGTAGCCGCCGCCTTTTGTGTCCCTGCAGTCAGCCGTGATAGGCTACATAAATGTTTACATAGCCTATCACGGCTGAGTGAAAAAAAAAATCCCCGCCCGTACGCAAATGGCGGCGCCCATGGGCGCCACCATTTGCGTTCCTTATTTTGGCATGTGTAGCTATTTGCATTCCCCTTATTTTCACCATAGTCTATGTAAATGTTTATGTAGACTACACGTGCCAAAATAAGGAACGCAAATGGTGGTGCCCATGGGCGCCGCCATTCGCGTACGCGTGGTTTTTTTTTTCCCACTCAGCCGTGATAGGCTACATAAACATTTACATAGCCTATCACGGTGTTTTTTAAAAATCTAGCCGTGATAGGCTACGTAAATCTTTACGTAGCCTATCACGTTTGTTGGGTTTTTTTTTGTTTTAACTTGGAAATGGTGGCAGCGGCAGCCGGTCGGAAGACCGGCCACCACAGCCGCCACTGTCGAAGCGCCGCTGAACCGCCGCCGGAGCTGCCGCCGCCAGGGACATTCGTACAAGGTAAGTCCCGTCCTGGGGGGTGGCGGGGGGGTAGCAGACCATTTCTCCACCAATTTTGGGGGGCCAAATGCACTGGCATTCGGCCTCCCCGAGATTCGTGGAGAAATTCTCTGACATCCCTAGCAGAGCTACTTCCGGGTAGACATGTTTATCCCTCTGCTCTCCCCATGCCCCTGCCCCATGCAAATTCCCCTTAGGCCAGTCAATGCCACTTCCTCTAGCTCATGCTGAAACCAGCTGAGTTCACACAGACTCCTGAACAGGTGTCAAGACAGTGATAAATAAGATCCAGGTTTACTGGTAAAGGAGTACTTTATTGAGTAACGTACAGCACAGAGGCGTACCCAATGGTTGGATCAGACAGCTTCTCTGAATCCAGAGCCATCGGGTCAAATGGGTTGTATACCATATGTGCTAGCAATCACGCAGCATGACACTAGCAAGTGCCACCTAGCATTCATTCCCAGCACAGCCACCTGCAGCTTGGCATAAACAAACTTCGTTTCCCAGGCACAAGACACTCTACTCATTAGCATGGAATGTGCTGGGCTTGTTATGGGCCTTTGACTCATTTCACATGCTCAGAGGCCTACAATGAACCTCAACAGAGCATTATTGATCTCTTGGCCCCTCCAACACTACAGGTGCCTTGATTACAGGCCTAGGGCCAATACAGTCAGTGACACACCAGTGCAAGAAACTTAAAGGGACAGGGCTTACTGAAATAAATTAATTAATGTCCTGTTCCTGCTGCTTGCACTGCAGATATAAAGAGCAAAATGACCTATCATAGTTGACTATCATGACTGCTGGACCATGATGTATCATGAAGATATATCAACCACATCACACAACAAGAACTGCATCTTTGGCATGTCATATTACCTAATATTCCCTTCCATACTGCCTCGCTATCTACATGTTTTTCAGTGAAATCTTTTCAAACATTCAGGTGTAAGGCACTGAAGAGTTGAGTTGCCAAATGAATTGTACATAAGTTTATGTAGAAGTGCCCTTGAGTGCAATGAGCACCGTGTGAAATATCAGAAAAGTGTTTCCAGATGATGCTGGGGTGCAATCATTACTCTATAAAGAAAGGCCTCAATGTCTGGCTATTTTATTTAGAAGAAAGGGAAATAAGGCGGTCGGTTTATAAAATTACATGGAATAGTGAAAGGGGAGCAGTGCAATAAATAAGCTGAGTTCAGTGTGACTTTTCCCCAGGTAATGTGTATTGCAGCCAAAGAGATGTTTGACTCTTTTTTTTCTTCCCTTAATGAGGAGACTCAGTTCATCCAGTGAAGCTTTTAATAGTGAGAGGTTCTGGACAGACAAAAGGAAATTAGTATTTGCACTTCAAAAAGGTTATACCAGAGATAGTAACTGCCTAATGGTCATCTTAAACACCTTCTGATTAGGATATCTGTAATCATCTGTATGGCTTGACAGTTTTTACTTTTTTGTTTTAGTCTTTGAGAAAAGGAAATGTATGCATGGGTAGCACAAAAGTCATTTGACCTACCTGTCTGAACTCTGGCAGCTTCAGTCAGGTCCATAGCGGCTGCCAGGTCCCAAAATTCCATGTATTTATGTGGAAGCATAAAAAACGTATAGTTCTTTAACAGATTTTCTTGAAAAAATGAAATTTTACTTGTGGCTTGCACAAAAGCCACTGGACCTAACTGTCTGAATTTTGGTAAGTTTAGTCAGCTCCCTGGGGGCTACCAGGTGTCCAAATTTCATGTATTGATCATACAAACTAAAAAAAGTTATGTTCATTTCTGTTTTACAATACAAGTCAATGAGAAGATGTTTATTTAGAAAAAGGCAATTAGGACTAGGGATGTATGAAAGTCACTTACCTTTTAACGAAATTGATTCGCAGTGGGGGGGAGGCGCTCTGTCCCTCCCCCTGAAATTCCGGCCTAGGGGGAGGAGCTCCATCCCTCCCCCCCTGAATCCTGGCCGGCCAGGTCCGCAAATGGCAGCGGCTGTAGCTGCCACCATTTGCGTCCCTGCAGTCAGCCGTGATAGGCTACATAAATGTTTACGTAGCCTATCACGGCTGATTTAAAAGAAAAGAACAAAAAACGCACATACGCAAGCCGCCATTTGCATTCCTTATTTTGACACGTCTTAGTCTACATAAACATTTACGTAGACTAAGACGACGAAAATAAGGGGAACGCAAATAGCATAGACACGACACTATTTGCGTTCCCCTTATTTTCACCGTCTTACTCTACGTAAACGTTTATGTAGACTAAGATGGCGAAAATAAGGGGAACGCAAATAGCGTTGACGCTACGCTATTTGCGTTCCCCTTATTTTTGCCATCTTAGTCTACATAAATGTTTACGTAGACTAAGACATGTCAAAATAAGGAATGCAAATGGCGGTGCCCATGGGCACCGCCATTTGCGTACTAGCGTGTGTGTGTTTTTTTAAATCAGCCATGATAGGCTACGTAAAGATTTACGTAGCCTATCATGGTATTTTTTTAAAAATCTAGCCATGATAGGCTATGTAAATCTTTACATAGCCTATCACGTTTTTTTTTTTTAACTGGAAATGGTGGTGGCGGCAGCTGGTCGGAAGACCGGCTGCCGCCGCCGCTGAACCGCCGCTGGAGCCGCCACTGCCAGGAGGATTTGCCCAAGGTAAGTCCCATCCCGGGGGAGGGCAGGGGGGCAGATCGTTTCGCCACCGATTTCGGGGGGCCGAATGCACTGGCATTCGGCCTCCCCAAGATTCGTGGCAAAATTCTCTGACATCCCTAATTTAGGACAGCTCAAAAGATCCAAGCCACAGCTCAGAAGATCTGGGGCCCATGCCCTTGTGGGCCCTTCTGAAACAATGCCCCTTGATAACATTCTCAGTATTAGTATCATGTTCTGGATGCCTCTGAATCTTCCACATCTGCTACATTCTCCAGAGTAAGTGACTGCACTCAACAACAGGCAGCTGCTGATGACCTGCCAGGATCTGATGTGGCCCCTCCCACCTCACTTTGGCCTGAATTTACTGAATGAGTAGATAGGAAACCCCATTCTGACAACCACACAATGCCTCTATGGCAGTCTTCTTAAGGTGCCATCTCCTATCGGAGGTTAGCTATCACTACAGCTATTTTTGTTTTTGACACCACTGCTCTGAATCATTGTATAGAACTACACTTGAATCATTCCCTCAGATTTTTTAACCATGATGTTCATCTTCTTCCTATTGATCTTTTTCTTTCCATTTTCCCTTGTATAATAAGTTGGAATATAGCATATTTTTCACCTCGGATAGTATGACCAAAGTATTGTAACTTTCTTTTCTTGATGGTCTTTACCAATTCTGTTTGTTTGCTTACTCTGCATACTACGTTCTCATGTGTTACTTGATTAGTCCATGGTATTTTCAGCATGAGGTGGTATATCCACATTTCGATATACCTACAGCAGAAGAGAAGACTACTGTATATCCACTATATAGAGGCTTTACTATTTTTCAAGCAGGAATCACTTTGGCTCCATGCAACACTGCCAGGGCCATTCCCTGCAGAGGTCCACATTGCACCCTGTCTCTCTCACTCACCTGCACATTCAATTTCCCCTCCAACTTCAGTAGCTCCACAATCCTGCACCCAGCCAATCACATTGCTCTTTGTCTCTCCATCTCACCTACCTCACACACACACAGCTAATTCTCTGATTGATCCTGCCCCCCCACCTTACAACTGATGAGTGGCAGGTCTCCTGAATCCCCACCCCTGAAGCCTCCTCTGTTAGCCCAGATCACAGCAGTTGACCCACAGCTAAACAAGGCTAAGCTACAGAGCTCCTGCTGAGATTGAACAGCTACTGGAAAGGGAGAGAGTGAGTGAGTGAGTGAGTGAGAGAGAGAGATTGAGAGAGAGAGAGAGAGAGAGAGAGAGAGAGAGAGAGGCAGAAAGCCACACTAGAGGTGACTGGAAGCCACCACTGGCTCCCAGGCCTTGCAGTGAACCACACTGCTGTAGGTTAAAGACATAATGTCAAAATGGCAGGGAGCTCACAATCAGGAAGGCCTACGGGTGGTTTTCCACTGGATGACACCTTTCTAATAGCTGCTTCTAGGGATGTTGCAGACACCTGACTGGGTCTGGGAATTCATTGGGCTCCCATGCCCACAACCCCTGGATTGCGCCTATTGAGATGCTGTCCTTGCTCGCCCCCTGCTCTTGCCCACTCATGCCTGGTCATGCTTTCCAGGATTCACCACAATCCTGTTCGGTGAGCACCTGCCATTTTTGTGCTGGGAGAAATGTGCATATTTAAATAAGCATTTTAATAAGTATTTAAATAAGCGCGATTTGGAGCTGGGAAAGGTAAATAACCACAGTATTAGAGGGATTATACCTCTAATATTGTGCTTATTTAGCTTTCCCAGCTCCGTACTGCGCATATTTAAATCTGCACATTTTTTAACTTCCCGTTTTATGTAGCAATCAAAGGCACAAAAATGGCGGGTGCTCACCGAACAGGATCGTGGTGAGCCCAGGAAACTCGCTGAGCTTGTGAGTGGCCTGAGCGAGGGTCTGGGGAGGTGCGAGTGAGGGCACTGCTTCAGCGAGTGCCAGGAGAAACTGAGCTAGGATGAGTTCTTACATCCCTAGCTGCTTCAAAATGGGCATCTCAGTGTATTGAATTGCATGGGCCCTCCCTAAATATCTGGAAGCACTGAAGGCAATGGGGGAAGATTAATATGTCCACAGAGAAGTGACAGAGGATTAAAGGCCTCTTGATAGTTGCAACAATCAAGGGTGTGTTGGAGCATACAGACCTGATATCTGGATTGTTCTCTGGTTGTCCAGTTGGCATTCACGAAATAAGTTTGGGTGTTGTGAATAAATCCAGTCTGATCGGCCAGATGGAGGATATTTATCCATCTCTATTTGGAAGTAGGGATGCACGAAAGTCACTTACCTTTTCGAAGGGTGACATTCGTGGTGGGGGGGAGGTGCTCCGTCCCTCCCCCCGAAATTCTGGCAGGGGGGAGGCGCTCCGTCCCTCCCCCCCAAATTCTGGCCGGCTGGCCGGCTCCACTCCACAGGGATTCTGCGGAGCTGCCGGCCAGCTCCGCCAGTGGCCAGACATCCGACCGCTGGCTAGCAGGGACGCAAATGGCAGCAGCCATAGCTGCCGCCATTTGTGTCCCTGAAGTCAGCTGTGATAGGCTATGTAAATGTTTACCTAGCCTATCACGGCTGATTTAAAAGAAAAAAACAAAAAATGCACGTACGCAAATGGTGGCGCCCATGGGCGCCGTCATTTGCATTCCCTATTTTGGCATGTCTTCGTCTACGTAAACATTTACGTAGACTAAGACGGCAAAAATAAGGGGAACGCAAATAATGTAGCATCTACGCTATTTGCATTCCCCTTATTTTTGCCATCTTACGTAGACTAAAACGTGCCAAAATAAGGAACGCAAATGGCGGCGCCCATGGGTTCACCATTTGCGTACACGCATTTTTTTTTAAATCAGCCGTGATTGGCTATGTAAACATTTATGTAGCCTATCATGGTGTTTTTTAAAAATCTAGCCGTGATAGGCTACGTAAATCTTTATGTAGCCTATCACGTTTTTTTTTTTTTTAACTGGAAATGGCGGCGGCGGCAGCCAGTCGGAAGACCGGCCACTGCAGCCGCTGCCGCCGAACCACCGCCGAACTGCTGCCGGAGCCACTGCCGCCAGGAAGATCCGCACAAGGTAATTCCCATCCCGGGGGAAGCGGGGGGTGGCAGACCGTTCCACCACCGATTTCGAGGGGCCGAATGCGCTGGCATTCGGCCTCCCCGAGATTCATGGCAGAATTCTCTGACATCCCTATTTGGAAGCCTGGCATTTTCTAGGAATCCTCTCAGATAATTGAAAGGGCTCTTTTAATGTCTTACTAACATAACCCTTCTGCATCAAATCTCATATCTCATGTGCTATTTCATTTGCACCCCCTTACAGAGAAGTATCGTGTTTTGTTCCCCCACCCTCATATCTGGACACCTTGACACTAAATCATTTGCCAACAGTACGCTGACATAACAAGAAAAATCCCTCTCTGAAAAAGCTGGACATGGATTTCACTCAAGAGCGTGATCATTTCTCTTGCATTCACTAACATGTGGTGTGTGCTAATTATCTGTTTAGGTTTGTTACAAAAGTAGAAAATAACATTGTATGTTTATGTGGGTGGGGGGTGAGTTTCAACAATGCCTTCTAAGGATGTGCCTGATTTTGTCTGATCTCAGAAGCTAAGAAGGGTCAGCGCTGGTTAGTACTTGGATGGGAGACTGCCTGGGTGGGAATTAGGCTTCCTGCACTGAGCAGGGGGTTGGATTCGATGGTCTTGTAGGCCCCTTCCAACCCTATGATTCTATGATGCAACTATGACTCTGGTGTGCTGGACTCTTGGGAGTAAGATCCCAAGAAGCCCCAACAGGCTTTAATGACTCCTATTCCCATGCATGATATAACCATCAGTTACTGCAAAATTGGGTCCCTATTATCTTTACATATGAAGTGTTTCTAATATTACTGTGCACATACTGTGGCAATTGCTATCAGAAGACTGAAAATGCTTGGATGAGAGATTGCATGCATTTGCTCACCCTTGACACATGATGCCTGATAGGAAGGTGGAAGGGAAATTAACTCTTACACTGGAAGTGTTTACTTAAAAATATTTAAAACATTTGGGTGAGCTTTATGATTTACTATGATTGTGGTGTATGCCAGAGTTGATTGTCAACCTTTTCCTTCCCTCTAGCATCCGTCGGCCTGCCTGCCTTATCTATCTATCTATCTATCTATCTATCTATCTATCTATCTATCTATCATCTTCTATTCAAAAAGACTTACTCTTAAGTGTGCATAGATGTACATCCTAAATCTGTCTGTCTGTCTGTCTGTCTGTCTCTCTCTCTCTCTCTCTCATTATCTATCTATCTATCTATCTATCTATCTATCTATGTATCATCTGTCATATCTATCTATCTATCTATCTATCTATCTATCTATCTATCTATCTATCTGTCATCAACTTGATTTATAAATGGTTCCTGAGAATTCATTCTGTTACTGATGTCAATGAGTAGAATAATACAATCATTTCACTTTAATTTGGTTATAGAGTTACTAAGTTATTTTCATCAAGTGCTCTCATATATAATTTAAACAGCAAAATGCTGTAGGAGATAGCATTATACTATTTGACTTAAATGGACAATGCTAACCTGGTATGGCATATTCCAAATGAAGAACATAAATAAATGCAGTCCTATGTGAACAAATGCAGATGCTGTTGTAGCCACCTACTCCCCTGCAACTAACTGTTCATTCAGTTGGGCTGTAAGCGTGTGATGATTGAACATGCATTTTTCTTGATAACCAAGGGGCAAAAGTGATCTTCTGTAATTTCACTCTCCTAATGTTAGATCACCATCACCCATTGAAGTATTAAAGACATACTTTAGCAAGAGGAATAGCCCTCTTGGCTTCTGAAGTCCACTGGGTGCTTTGTTTTAGGCTAAACATTTTGCTTGGTCATCTTAGATATTTGACTTTGTTCATAAATGCAAGTCTACTCTATGCTGCATCTCTCAGTGACTCAGAGTTAAAGATAGGGAGGAACCCTAGCTTAGTGGCAGAGCATTTTCTTTGCTTGCAGGAGATCCCAATTTCAGTCCCTGGCATCTGCATTAAAAAAAGAATAGTTTCAGTAGCAAGAGATGTGAAAGATCTTTGGCAAAGTGCTGAAGAGTTACTGCTAGATGGAGAAGACAGTCCTGGGCTACATGGACAAATATCTGACCTGGTAAAAGGTAGCATCCTATGTTCCTTTCAACCACCGTTGCATTGAAAAGTATTGTCTTTGATATGATCGGGAAGCTATTGGCTGGCTGATCTATGAATGCTGATATGCAAATGGTTGCTTGAGGTTGGAGATGTTCATGCAAGTAAACATGCCCATATTAGTTATTGTATCAGGAATGATGCAAGTTTCTTATCCATCAATACTCACAACAGAATCAAGTGGTTATTCTCTGAAGTGCTTGCACTCTCCTCTTCCTCCTCCTCTTCCTCCTCCTTCCTCCTCACCTTGTCATTCACAGTAATCCTACATTGCGTGTAACCTTGATGGAGTAAAATGTCATCTATGAAACTGTGTGTGTGTGTGTGTGTGTGTGTACATGCAATCATCAATTGAAGGAAATTATATATATATATATATATATATATATATATATTCCTTCAATTCATGGTTTATTTATTTTTTACCAAAAATGTCATAATATTGTGTCAAAAATCTTCCAGTTTTAACTTTCCTCTGAGCAAGGATGTGCCTTTGCAATATTAGTAAATGTATAGGAGTGTGGAGGTCAGGTTACAATCTCCCCATATGTACTTATGTTACCCTCTATATTAGGCAACCGAGATTTTAGTAAAGCCTTGATGCATACAGATGCATACAAAACCTGCTAAAAAAAAATCCCAAATGAATGCTGTAAGTCACGGAACATAGTGGAGGCCTGTGGAATGTGTGGCCCTCCAGACTGCAACTCCCATCTGCCCCAGTCAGCTTAACCAATGGCGAGGGATGATGAAGTTGCAGTCCAACATCTGGAAGGCCACATAATCCTGACTTAATGGATGTATGAAGAGATATATGTATATAGCTACTGGAAGCTAGATAGTCTTATCTGGCCAGCTGTGCTTTCTAGAAAATATCATTTTTGTTTTGATATGCTGCTTGTCTGATCTCCACCAGAGAGATCAGATAGAGAGAAAGTCCGATCAGTACACGTTATTACAGACAGGTGGGGCAGCTTTGCAATTCGGTTCTAATATTATCAAGCAGATATTCTGCGAAGTGCCACAGTTATTAAACCTCTCCTACTGTGACATTTACCTAGCTGAGGTTGCCCCCCTTGTACAAGGTGTGTGTGGAAAAGGAAGGGTGAGATGTGTGTAGGGGTTTGAGTTTTTCCACAGTGTAGAACAACAATGACATCTTTAGCCTTTAGATTCTTCATCTTTTCAGACCCATTTCTTTTGTTTCTTTTCTTCAAATACTAGTGAGTACCAGCTTTTTGCACCTCTGATTATTATTGTTGTTTCTTTCACTGTCTTCTGATAAATACATCCCCCCCCCAGTTTTCATCCTTGCTGCCGCCTTTAATCTCTGCCACCAGTATCATGAACTGTTTCACTGGATACGGAGACAAGAAATATTCCAGACCACAAAGATGCCCCTTTAAGTCCCTTATTCTAGGTTGGTGCCAATTTTCCTCTCCTCCCATGGGTCTACTGTAAAGATGTGAATACACAATGGAGACCAGCTGTGTGCAATGGAATAAGTGAAACTGAACCCCACATGTGTATGTAGCTGTATGCAAGTAGGCTCTCCATTGGATCAAAAACTGTATAATTGGCATTCCTAATTAGATAGAACTTACACATATATAATGTGGGCACAGACGCTCCCTTTTCCAACATTCTACTGAATATGCAGAGATCTGGGGCAGGACTTAGGGGCACATGCCCATTTCCCCCTCTGTACACTTGCTTTATGTGGGAAATCATGAATAGGGCTACTGTCATTAAAACCTGGAGGAGAGAAACATTGAATAAAATTGTTTTGCCACTACTGATTTAGCAAAAAAACTATCTGGTGAATTTGTTTGTGAAATTAGAGGAATCCTGTTTAAATTAACTGGTGAACCAATACAGGTCTCATCTTCTTACTCCCCCATGTAGCATGCAAGTAAGGAAGACAAAATGAGAAATCTCACTTCCGTGTCCACTTTTCTGCTGCTGGAATTCTCAGATGTCCAAGAACTACAGATCTTACACTTCTGTGTGTTCCTGATATTGTACCTGATTGCACTAACAGGGAATCTTCTCATAATTGTTACAGTTGCCTTTGATCACAGCCTACACACCCCCATGTACTGCTTCCTCATAAATTTGGCCATACTGGACCTTGGCAGCATTTCAGTTATAGTACCCAAATCCATGGCTATGTCCCTCATGAATAACAGCTCAATTTCTTATTGTGGATGTGTTGCCCAAGTTTTCTTTTATATTTTCTTTGCAACATCAAATTTTGCCCTCCTAACTATAATGGCACATGATCGCTATGTGGCTATCTGCAACCCCCTCCATTACGAGAGAATAATGCACAAAGGAGCCTGCCTCCAGATGGCCGCCAGTGGGGAAATTATCAGTCTCCTTTATGCTGTATTACACACTGGTGGCACCTTTGCAATCCCCTTCTGTTCTAATATTGTGAAGCAGTTCTTCTGTGAAGTCCCACAGTTATTGAAACTCTCCTGCTCTGACATTTACCTAGTTGAAGTTGGGCTCCTTGGACTAGGCTGCAGTTTAGGAGTAGGCTGCTTTATCTTCATTGCCCTAACATACATGCAGATATTTGCTGTGGTGCTCAGAATCCCCTCTGTACAAGGTAAAAAGAAAGCCCTCTCCACTTGTCTTCCCCATCTCATGGTTGTCTCTGTGTTTATATTCAGTGGTGTCTTTGCCTATGCAAAGCCTCCCACTGATGTTTCTTCTGATCTGGATATAGCTTTTGCTGTGGTATATGCCATAATTCCTCCTATATCGAATCCTTTCATCTATAGCATGAGAAACAAAGAGATCAAGACTGCTGTATGGAAACTGCTAGATTTTGGTCTTTCTTCTAAAACCATCTTTAGCATTGTCCTGTAAGTATAGGGTTGCATGATCTTTTCCATGTGAATGTGTGTCCCTAGAATTTTTCATCTTGTGCTACAAACACCAGAACTTTCAGCACATAGTAATTCTGTCACCTAGACCTGGTTCAACCATAATGGTAACCCATGATTTATTTAACCCATGGTTTGTTGCCCTAACCAGGGTTTATCTGGCAGATGATCTGTCTGTGAGGGCTGTACACTTAAATCTAAGTCTGTCAGCCACCAATAGCCCTAAAGTAGTTGGACATATGGATGCAGATTGTGTTGAAGACCTTTCAGACCATAACTCCACAAGTAGACATATATTCTTCTACAGGGGTGGAGCTGTGAGTTGGGCAAGCCACAAACAGGCTATGGTCGCTCACTCATCTATTTAAGCTGAATATGTATCAGCTGCAGAAGAGTGAGGGGAGGTCTTATGGCTAAAGGTACTACTTGAGAGTTGATGAGCACATACCTATAAAGATTTATGAGGACAATCAAAGTTGAATAAGACTCTATCAGAGAAAAACAGAGAACACCCCAAACACATCAGTGTTAAATATTGTATAATAAAGGATCTACAACAACATGGCCTTGTTTAGTTACCATTTTGTCCCATGGGAAACATGACAGCCAATATACTCTCCAAGCCATTAACCATATATAGTTACCAGGTTCTGCGAGAAAAAGTAAGTCTCATAGACTCTGGAAAATGCAGAATTAAGAAGGGGAATGGTGAATAATGGGAGCAATTCTGCATGCTTCCAGACACTAGGGGGTGATAGAGAATGTGTTGCATCTACAGCTGTTTCTCTTGTTCATCCCCCTTGTTGTCCTGTAACCACCAATTCCTTTTTCCTGCTCCCACACCTCATCTTTTTCCTTCTTCTCCTCCGCTTCTTCAATAAGCACCATGTGGTCTCTTCAGAGAGGAGGCAGCTAATCATATCTCATGCCTTTGCTTACCTACACTCACACACCCAGTTTTAGGGGGTGCTTATAGTTAGTGTTAGATAGCCTCCTCTGATGATATGTACAAAAGCACTAATAAACTAAGCTGATCTGAACTTCTTTTAAACTGGTGCTAGTCTGAGTTAATTGCCTCGAATACTATTGTAAATGCTGTGTTACCACACTTTCTCTATTTAAAGCAACTCTGCTGCTAGTCACACCAGTGATTCTGACAATTGACTGTAGGTTATTATTATTTTTTATTTAATATTTATTTTTTACTAGCTGAAGTACCTGGCATTGCCTGTATTAATTTAATTAGAACATCTAATTCACAATGGAAGCAACTCAGGCATATACATGGTGAGGGCGGGGAGCAGGTGATTCAAATACTTCCTTTCTTCCTGGAATTCTGTGCTAAATGGTGAAAAAAGGATTATAACTTGAAGTGAAAAAAGTTACCTGTGTGTTGTATGTACGTTACTTTTCAGCCAATTTTACTTTTTGTTTACTAATTGCTATTAATTTTATAGTGCTTTTTTGCATAACCGGGCAATGCTGCATATTTAGTCTCCTGTAATCAATTGCATTTAAAGTCTATTCCCTTTTTTGGATCCCTACAGTTCCGTTGACATCCACTACTCCATCTATCGAGTAATCAATTCTTTTGTCAGTGTTGAACTTGTCCAGGATGAGCTCATTAACTATTGCAGCCATATCATTTTTTGAAAGTAAAATAGCTCTTTCACATAACCACAACATCTGTTGAGTTGCCAGTTGCTCAATTCCATGGTAAACATTGGACACTAACACTTCAACAGAGTTAACTAAAATCCCAAAGTTTTCAGTGATTGTATCTTTTCCCTGTTTCTGTTAAATTCCCATTGCCTATCTGAAGTAGCAAATGAGCAAAGTCACCTGAATTAAGGTTGCCCCTTAGATGCACTCTCATATTTGTTGACAGATGCAGAACATGCACAGAAGACCACAAACCTGATGAGTTCATACATGTGTTTACTTCATCCACCCGAGTACCTCTGGGAATCACAGCCAATGTCTGTCAAAAATCTCCAGCTAGTATGAAAGTCACACTACCCATAAGGGCCTCATTCCCTCAAATGTTTTTTTTTTAATGTGAGGTCAAGCACTTTTTGATGGATAGTTTGTTCACTATGGTACATTCATCCCAAACTATCACACTTCTACAAAAGCTCTGCCAGAGAGCTCTGTTTATGTATGTTGCACAGTGACATTATACCAACACTGATGTTGAGTGGTGACTCAAACCCAGAGTTTATGGTTTTCCCACCTTGCAGCAATGTCAGATAACACACCACAGCAAGTGCTATTTTACTCTGAGACTGCACTTTTGATAATAATAAATTAATTAAATAAGTTTTTCCAGTACATCCAGAGGCATCCAATAATAATAATAATAATAATAATAATAATAATTATTATTATTTACCTAAACTGAAGTGCTTGCTATTCAACAAATACTGTAATTTATTGTATCTTAGCAAATTGCCATTATACACAGTTAACAGAGAAAGAAAGATCATTATAGAATTAAAACTCTATGAATGAACCATCAGAAGTTGAATAGTTTTCCATACAGCCTTTAAACTTTGTGACATGCTTCTGCAGAGCATTGACAAGAAATTTAGATGTTCTGAAAGATACATATTTGTCAGCATTAGGCAATAAAAAACCACACCTTTACAAGAGATGACCTTCCTTCCAATGATTTTAACAACGGATAAATATATTTGATTCAAAGAATTTTATAAATATTCTAGAAGTACAGAATAATATCTTCAATTGATACAGAATTGCAACCACATACTCTGTCCTTCTTAGGGACCCCCTTATGCTGACCCACCCAATCTGCACATGATGTGGCCCCTCCCACTTTTCCCCTCTCTTTGGCTTGCTTTTACTGACAGATCCGAAACTATATTTTGACTATATTATTTACTAATGGGAATTGTAAGAATTCAAAATGGCATGTAGCTCACAGTCAGTAAGCCTATTGGATGGGACCAAACTGGATGATACCTTGCTGATGGCTGCTTCAAACTGGGAACCAGTTCTGTGTTCTGGTTAGATTGGGCCCTTCCTAACTCTCTGGAGGTAGTGAGAGCCATAGAGGAACATTAGCATGTGTGCAGAGCAGTGATACAGGGAAGCAGGCCTATTGATAATTGTGAATCGCTCATGCTCAGATCAAGGATGTGCTGGAACTTAGAGACCTGATTTCAGGATTATTCTCTGGATGTCCAGCTGACATCTAAAATTTAAGTGTAGGGTTTTTGTTTTTGTTTTTAATCCACTCTGGTTTGCAAAATGCAGGGGATTATATTATCCCTATCCCCCAATCTCTGTACTGCAAGGAGGTCAAATCAGTCAATCCTAAAGGAAATCAACCCTGAGTGCTCATTGGAGGGACAGATGCTGAAGCTGAAGCTCAAATATTTTGGCCACCAAATGTGAAGAGAAAACTCCCTGGAAAAGACCCTGATGCTGGGAAAGATTGAAGGCAAAAGAAGAAGGGGACGGCAGAGGATGAGATGGCTAGATAGCATCACCGATGCAATGAATATGAACTTGAGCACACTCCAGGAGAGAGCGGAGGACAGGAAGGCCTGGCGTGCTATGGTCCCTGGGATCACGAAGAGTCGGACACGACAGAATGACTAAACAACAACAACAACAACAAACAAATCCCCCAATCTCCATTTGGAAGCCTAACATTTTCTTATGATGTTCTTAAACTAGTCAAAGGGTTCTTTTGTTGCCTTAGTAACATAGCCCTTCCAGATCAAATCTCAGATCTCATGCTGTCTTCCATTCCCACCCTTTCACATAGAAGTATTGTGTTTTGGTGAATTCCCCCCCTCCCCAATATCCTGACACCATGATGTTGTATCAATTGCCCATATATTTTGATATAACCACACAAAAAATTCCTCTGAGAGAATGCTAGAAATGGATATCACTCACAAGTGTGATAGCTTTGCACATATTCAGAAACATGTGGCATGTCCTAATGATCTATTTAGATTTGTTACAAAGGCAGAAAATGGCATTGCAAGAGGAGAAGGCATTTCAACAGTCTTTTCTGATCAGGTATGCTCTACACTTTGGTGTAATATCCCAAGAAGCCCAAACAGGCTGTCTCTCATTCCCATGCGTGATGTCGCTATCAGTTGCTTCAAAATTTATGAAGTTTTTCTAATGTCAATGTACACATAATGTGGAAATTGCCACTAGGGATGTATGAATCCCACTCACCTGAGTCCATCGGGGGGTCTGAGGTGGGGGAGGTGATCCGTTCCTCCCCCCCCGGAATCCTCCCCGACCGGGTCTGCTCCATGGCAAGTCCACAGAACCGCCAGCCGGGTCCGTCCGCTGCCTGACTGAGGGATTGAGGACACAAATGGTGTCCAGCATAGCGGATGCCATTTGTGTCCCTGCACTTAGGGATGGGGGAGAATTTCTCCCCGAAACTTCAGGGGGCCGAGTGCCAACGCATTCGGCCCCCTGAAATCGGCGGTGAAATTCTCTGCCCCCCCGCCCCCCCCCCGGGATGGGACTTACCTTTCACAAATGTCCCTCCCGGCAGCGGGTCCCGGCGGCGGTTTGTTGGGTATTCGTCAGGGGCGGGGGCGGCAGCCGGTCTTTCGATGGGCTGCTGCCGCGGCCATTACAAGTGCAGTAAAAAAAAACCCAAAACCCCGTGATAGGCTATGTAACGATTAACGTAGCCTATCACGGCTAGATCTCCAAAGTCAGCCGTGATAGGCTACGTTAATTGTCACGTAGCCTATCACGGGTGACTTTGGGAAAAAAAAGTGCGTACGCAAATGGCGGCCCCCATAGGGAGCCGCCATTTGCGTTCCTTATTTGGTCCCTGTAGTCTACGTAAAGATTTACGTAGACTACGGCGAAAATAAGGGCAACGCAATAGCGTTGCCCTTATTTTCACCGTAGTCTACGTAAATCTTTACGTAGACTACAGGGACCAAATAAGGAACGCAAATGGCGGCTCCCTATGGGGACCGCCATTTGCGTACGCACTTTTTTTTTTCCCAAAGTCACCCGTGATAGGCTACGTGACGATTTATGTAGCCTATCACGGCTGACTTTGGAAATCTAGCAGTGATAGGCTATGTTAATCGTTACGTAGCCTATCACGGGGGTGGTTTTTTTTTTCGCAGCTGGGTAGACGGGGCGCTTCTACCCAGCCTGAATTTCGCCAGCAAGGGATGGGGCGCCTCCCGCCCGGTCTGAATTTCGGCCAGGTGAGGCGGGGCGCCTCCCCCCCTCGCATGAACTTTGGGGGAAGAAGCGAAGCGCCTCCCCCCCACCGCGAAGCAAGCTTCGAGGACAGGTAAGGGACTTTTGTCCATCCCTACCTGCACTTTGCCATGATAGGCTACATAAATTTTTACGTAGCCTATCACGGCGAAGAGCAGGGACGCAAATGGCATAGTGGGGGCTATTTGCATCCCTGCTCTTTGCCGAGATAGGCTACGTAAAGATTTATGTAGCCTATCACGGCAAAGAGCAGGGATGCAAATGGCATCCGCTATGCTGGATGCCATTTGCATCCGTCGACTGGCAGCAGATGGCAGCGGATGCACTTGGACCGGCTGGTGGCAGGTGGGATCCGGCTGGTGCGGACTTTGCAGGGTGGCGGAGATGAGTCTTTTGTTCTGCTGTGGACTCCGGGAGGTCGGATTCTAAGAATCCAGCCTCATTGGAGTCCATGGCAGAATTTTCCGCCATCCCTAATTGCCACCAGAAGATTAAAAGTGCTTGGATGAGGGGATGCATTGACTTGTTCACCACTGACACATTGTGTCTGTTTAGGAAACTGGAAGGGATGTTGAATCTTACAATATAAGTGTTTATTTCAAAATATTTAAATATTTGTTTAAGTTTTATAGTTTACTGTGGTTGTGGTGTATTCCAAAGTAGTTAGTCAACTTGTTTTCTTTTCCTCTAGTTCTATCTATCTATCTATCTATCTATCTATCTATCTATCTATCTATCATCTATCCATCATCTATCTAGTAAATCTATCCATTCCTCTTGATGTATAAATGGTATAGTTGGAAGTATACTCTTGGAAGTATAGTTCGTTGTCAAAATTCTCACAGAACTTAATGAGTAGAATAAGACAACCATTTCACTTTAATTTGGTTATGCTTCTTGCAGCTTTCTGAAAACCTCTTAGAAGATAGCATGAGAAAAACGGAGATCAAGGCTGCTTTGTGGAAAAAAGTTAAGATTTTCAGCTGCTGTGCCTGCTGCTGCTGCACCTGATGCTACTGCCATCACCAACACCAGTCCTTCCCCGTGGACTTCTGCCTGGTGGACCGCCAGTCCCTGCAGGATCAGGCCCCCAGGTACTGAGCCAGCTGTGCTGACTGTTCCACCTGCCCCTTCCTGGAGGGGCTACATAAGCTGTCTGGCTGAGGTGGCCTGGGAGAGCCAGGGCCGCCATCACCATCACCATCACCATCACCATCACCATCACCATCACCATCACCATCACCATCACCATCACCATCACCATCACCATCACCATCACCATCATGATGGACTCCTGCCTGGCAGTATTTTTAAAGGGGATTTTTAAATTCTTCTTAAATTTTGGGGGGAGTCTGTTGTGTTTTTAGGGGTGGGTAGCCTGCCTGATAGGCAGAAGCAAGGGGGCATGTGTCCACCTGATGGAGGCAGTGGGGGGAGTGTTGGGGGCCAGAACATACCGAGGCTGGGTGGCAAGCCCTGGTGGAGTGGTAGGGGCAGGCCATGCCAGGTAAGGGGAAGAAGGGAGAGATGTGTAGTATCTATCCCCTGATCCGGGCCTATCCAGAGCCAAAGGATGGCTGGGGGACGCATGGCTCCATCTTCTGGCCTTCATTTGCTGCTCTGCAATGCCAGGTCTGTTACCCAGAAAACCTCCCTCGTCCATGACATGATCCTGGATGGGGGTGCAGACCTGGCATATATTATGGAGACCTGGCTGGCCAAGGCCACTGCTCCAACTCTTGCGGCCATGTGTCCAGCCAGATTTTCATATGCACAACAGCCAAGGGTTGGGGATCAGGGAGGGGGAGTGGCTGTTATCTATCGAGAGTCCTTGGTCTTCACCAGACCCCCTCTCTGGGAGACCAAGGTTGCTGAGTGCATGTACTGGAGGTTGGGCCCGAAGGGCAGTCTGGGGATTCTGCTCGTGTACCGTCCACCCCGCTGCATGACTGACTCCCTGGCAGAGGTGCTTGAGGTGGTCTCTGATGTGCGTGTGCAGTAGGGTTGGCGGAGAATTTCTCCCCGAAACTTCGGGGGGCCGAGCGCCAATGTGCTCGGCCCCCCGAACAAGTTTCGGGGAGAAATCCTCCGCACCCCCCCGCACCCCGCACACCCCCCGGGACGGGACTTACCTTCGCCGAATGTCCCTCCCGGCGGCGGGTCCGGCTGGCGGTTCGGCGGGTGTTCGAGCGGGGCAGGAGCGGCAGCCAGTCTTTCGACCGGCTGCCGCCGCCGCCATTGCAATGAAAGAAAAAAAAAACCCCGCCCCCTGATAGGCTACGTGACGATTCACGTAGCCTATCACGGCTAGATTTGCAAAGTCAGCCGTGATAGGCTACGTCAATTGTCACGTAGCCTATCACGGGTGACTTTAAAAAAAAAAAAGTGTGTACGGACAATGGCGGCCCCCATAGGGAACCGCCATTCACGTTCCTTATTTGGTCTCTGTAGTCTACGTAAAGATTTTTGTAGACTACGGCGAAAATAAGGGCAACGCTATTTGCGTTGCCCTTATTTTCGCCGTAGTCTACTTAAACATTTATGTAGACTACAGCGACTAAATAAGGAACGCGAATGGCGGCTCCCTATGGAGGCCGCCATTAGCGTACGCGTTTTTTTTTTTTAAAGTCACCCGTGATAGGCTACGTGACGATTGACGTAGCCTATCACGGCTGACTTTGCAGATCTAGCCGTGATAGGCTACGTGAATCGTCACGTAGCCTATCAGGGGGCGTTTTTTTTTAAAAAAAAAACTTTTGCGTTCGATGCCGGGCGAGGTGGGAAGCCTCCTCCCTGGCCTGAATTTCGGCCGGGGCGAGGCGGGAAGCCTCCCCCCCGGCCTGAATTTCGGCCGGGGCGAGGCGGGAAGCCTCCCCCCCGGCTGGAACTTCGCGGGGGTACCAGCGAAGCTCCTCCCCCCACCGTGAACGTCCTTCGAGGACAGGTAAGTGACTTTCGTCAACCCCTAGCGTGCAGTCCCCTAACTTGTTGGTGTTGGGGGACTTCAAAGTAAATTCAGGGGCTGTCCTCACAGGGGCACCTCGGGACTTCATGGAGACCATGGCTTACTGGGAGCTGCACCATATTCCAACTGGGCCCACCCATGTAGCTGGTCATGCACTTGACCTTGTGTTTGTTTCTAGAGAAGTGGGGAGTGATCTGGAAGTTGGGGGTATATCCACCACCCCCTTGTCATGGTCAGATCAGATCACTATCTGGTGACGTTGGACTTCTTGGTTCCAAAACCCCTCCGCAGGGGTGGAGGACCCATTAAAATGGTCCGCCCCAGGCGTCTTATGGATTCAAATGGATTCCTGAATGCGCTTGGGGATTCTTTGGAGCATGCCAATGGCCACTCGGTTGAGACCCCGGTGGGTGGCTGGAACACCGCAATCACTGGGGCATTAGATCGGGTGGTTGCGAAACGCCCTCTTTCCCCTTGAACAGGGCTTGGAATGCACCATGGTTCGATCCACAGTTACGAGCTCTGAAACAGGAGGTGAGAGAGCTAGAGCACCGGTGGTGGAAGTCTCGCTCCAAAGGTGATCAGACATGGGCTAGAGCTGTATCTTCAGCCTATAATGTGGTGGTGAAGGCAAAGCAGCAAAAAGAGAATATTATGCTGCCTCTATCACATCTGCAGAGTGTTGTCCCAGGAGGCTGTTCCAAGTGGTCCGGAGCTTGGTCGGTCCAGTTGCTCCAGAACTGCTGGAGCATTCTAAGGCCTCCTTTGAGGCCTTGGCAAGGCACTTTGCAGATAAAATTGATCAGATTAGGAGTGTTATTCCATGTGCTGTGGATACAGTTAGTGAGCAGGAGGTGGTCTGTGGCACACTGGTTTTGTGGGATCGGTTCCAGCTTCTTCCTTCTGATGAAGTGGACAAGGTACTTTCATCTGTAAGGGCGACCACCTGCTTACTTGATCTTTGCCCATTGGCTCATTATGAGCTGCAGAGAGAGGCTGGGTGAGGGGATCAAGGAGGTAGTGAACGCCTCCCTTGAGGAGGGAGTGATGCCATCAGCCCTCAAGGAGGCAGTGATAAGACCACTTTTAAAAAAGCCCTCCTTGGATCCCGAAGTTCTGAACAACTTTCGCCCAGTCTCGAATCTGCCCTTTTTGGGCAAGGTGATTGAGCAGGTGGTGGCGATGCAGTTGAAGTCACACTTGGAAGAAGCCGATTATCTAGATCCATTTATGTCGGGCTTCAGGCCTGGGCATGGGACAGAAATGGCCTTGGTCGCCTTGGTGGATGATATGAGGAGGGCTCTGGATAGGGGTGAATGCGCCTTCCTTGTTCTCCTCGACCTCTCAGCGGCTTTTGATACCATTGACCATGGTATCCTCCTGGACCACCTGGAGGGGTTGGGCATTGGAGACACAATATTAGGGTGGTTCCGGTCCTTCCTCTCTGGCAGGTACCAGAGGGTAGCACCGGGAGAGGAAGTTTCGGACCCATGGCTGCTCACGTGTGGGGTGCCACAGGGTTCCATCCTCTCCCCGATGCTATTTAACATCTATGTGAAGCCGCTGGGGACTATCATCAGTAGGGATGTACGAAAGTCACTTACCTTTAACAAAATTTGATTCGCGGTGGGGGGGAGGCATTCTGTCCCTCCCCCCAAAATTCTGGCCAGGGGGGAGGCGCTCCATCCCTCCACCCCTGAATCCTGGCTGGCTGGGCCGCAAATGGCGGCGGCCGTGGCCGCCGCCATTTGCGTCCCTGCAGTCAGCCGTGATAGGCTATGTAAATGTTTACGTAGCCTATCACGGCTGAGTAAAAAAAACAAACCACGCATAAACAAATGGTGGCGCCCATGGGTGCCGCCATTTGCGTTCCTTATTTTGGCACGTCTAGTCTACGTAAACATTTACGTAGACTACGGCGAAAAAAAGGGGAACGCAAATAGCGTAGATACTATGCTATTTGCGTTCCCCTTATTTTCGCCGTAGTCTATGTAAATGTTTACGTAGACTAGACGTGCCAAAATAAGGAACGCAAATGGCGGCACCCATGGGCGCCACCATTTGCGTACCACAGTGCTTTTTTTTTTACTCAGCCATGATAGGCTACGTAAACATTTACGTAGCCTATCACGGTATTTTTAAAAAATCCAGCCGTGATAGGCTACGTAAAGATTCATGTAGCCTATCACTTTTTTTTTTTTAACTGGAAATGGCGGCGGCGGCAGCCGGTCAGAACACCAGCCGCTGCTGAACCGCCACCAAACTGCCGCCGGAGCCGCCACCGCCAGGAGGATTCGCCCAAGGTAAATCTGGTCCCGGGGGGCAGCGGGGGGGGAGACTGTTTCTTCACCAATTTGGGGGGGCCGAATGTGCTGGCATTTGGCCTCCCCAAGATTTGTGGTGAAATTCTCTGACATCCCTATCAGGAGGTTTGGGGTGCGGTGTCATCAGTATGTGGATGACATGCAGC
Organism: Heloderma suspectum; assembly: GCF_057233095.1. Lineage (NCBI taxonomy): Eukaryota > Metazoa > Chordata > Lepidosauria > Squamata > Helodermatidae > Heloderma > Heloderma suspectum. The sequence goes on along the minus strand of NC_139463.1, from coordinate 84,396,958 downwards.
TCGACTACCTCTTGTTCAAGTCTTCACCAAGGTTGGCCGTAGAATCCCTGTCCAAATGTCTGGAGATGGTGAGTGGCTGGATGGGGAGGAACAAGCTGAAGCTGAACCCTGAGAAGACCAGGGTACTTTTGTTGGGAGACAAGAGGAGGTTGGGGGATGTTCACCTGGTGCTGAATGGGGTATGGTTACCCTTGAAAGACCAGGTCTGCAGCTTGGGTGTCATCTTAGACCCCCAGCTGTCTATGGAGGCTCAGGTGTCAGCTGTGAGCTGGACAGTGCTGTACCAACTCCATCTGATACGGCGGCTGCGCCCCTACCTTCCCTACCATCTGTTCCCATTGGTAGTACATGCCCTGGTCTCCTCTCGTTTAGACTACTGTAATGTGCTCTACGTGGGGTTACCCTTGAAGATGGTTCTGAAGCTGCAGCTGGTACAGAACGTGGTGGCTCACCTGATTAAAGGCAGCCGCCGGCGAGATTACATCACTCCAATGCTGAAGGAGTTGCACTGGCTACCAGGTGTTTTCTGGGCCAAATTCAAGGTGTTGGTTTTGACCTTTAAAACCCTATATGGTTCCAGCCCAGCCTATCTCAAGGAGCACCTCCAGCAAAACCAGACAGGTCGCTTAACAAGATCAGCCTCGGATGGCCTTCTCTCTGTCCCATCAGCCAGGACAGCTAGGCTGGTGAGGACGAGGGAGAGGGCCTTCTCTGTGATGGCCCCCACTCTGTGGAAGTCCCTCCCTAGGGAACTCCGCCATGCCCCCTCTTTAAAAAACTTCTGCCATGCATTAAAAACATGGTTGTTCAGGCAGGCATTTGGGGCGGGCTAGGGTAATTTTAGAAATGTGATGTTTTTAATGTTGAATTTTATTGTATAACTGTTTTTATTATTGTACATTGCCCAGAATGGCTGAATGACAGGCAGGCCAGATGGGCGATTAATAAATTTAATAAATAAATAAATAATAAATAAAGATTTTGGGTTTTCCTCTAAAACCATTTTTAGAGTTGTTCTCTAAGAATATAAATGCATGTGAATGTTTGACCCTGCCATTTTTAAACTTGTGCATAAGCACTCCAGTATTCAGCATTATAGCTGTGCACAAATTTATTTATTTACTTATTATATTTTTGAACCACCCAATATCCCAAGTTCTTCGGGCTGTGTACAATACATTAAAAACCTAAAATACAAACAATAAAACAGTGAATGAAACCAGTAAATAATAACATGCCCTGTTCACTCTCTCCAATCTATTTGTGTGCAAAGAAAATGAGGGGAGCATTTCACTAGTTTTCTCCAGGAGGAGGAGAAATTCTCCAACAGCTTCTTGGCTGTATCACAACGTCTTTCTTTTTTTTGAAATCATTTTTTGTTTTGTTCTGGTTCTTTTGTTTTTTTGGACTGCCACATAAGTGGCAACAGCAGCCAGAAGTGCTTTAGCAGCCTAGTAATTAATTTCGATTCCTCCACAATGCCCCATGCTAGCATCATTCTGGGGTGTTGTGCATATGTATAGGGGAAGCGTCCACCACAAAAATAATGCAAAGTGGCTTTCTGTTTCTAAGGTGAGCAGTAAGAAACTGAAAAAAAAATCAGATATTTTTCCAGGGAAAAAAAAGGATCAACTCTAGTTGTTACTCTTCAGGGATCAGCTCCTTCCCCAGGGTCATTTAAACATTAGGTTTGTGAGGGGTGACTGAGGATACATCATGTCTCTAATTCAGATGCTTATAATGCTGCTCTATCCCTGCAAATGCTATGGCAGATGTGAAGGGTATAATAATAATAATAATAATAATAATAATTTATAAAGTGCTTTGTTACAAGTGCTGTACATAAAAGAAATAACTCGACAATTTAACAAACATCATTACAATTATTCTAGTACAACTTGGCTAAAACATACAATATTCTAACAGCAGTCTTAATAACCCAGATAAGCATAATACCCATCAGCATACTTTACCTCAGAACAACCAACCACTCCACCCCTACTCAAAAAGATAACTTTTCAGACCTTTCTTAAACACCCCGAAACTCTCTGTTAACCGTAATGGTAGGGGAAGGGAGTTCCACAGCTGCGGGACATGTTGTGTCCAGGGGTAATCTTCGGGCAAACAATAGGCAGTAGCTCTGAGGCCCCACAGTTCAGAGTCCCCCCAAATGACCCTCCAATCAGATGGTAATGGCAGTGGCTCAATGCATGGCCTGAAGTCCAGCAAAGCACTGCACTGGCCAGCCAAGGTTGCAGCTGTGCACCATTTGTAATAAAATTATTTTCCAGAGTGTGAGAGTGGTAGCGAGCTGAACCAATCAGCTTGTTGCTTTTGGGGGTGCATAGACAATGAGGGCACTGGAGTGGTGAGAGATCTGCTCCCTTGCCATTCTAGCATCTGCATGGTTCATGTAGTTCTATGACAGATTCCCCCATATTGTTTTTTAATGCAGGCAGTGCAGAGTAATGCACCGTTGTTGCCAGCAGGCATGAGGGGGTGTTTATCCATTTCTCTGCCAGCCATTTGTCCCCACAAAATGTTAATCTCAAACTGTTTTCCCACCTGCAAGTGACAAGTTAAAGGTATCTGTATACCTTTTCCCTGAGGAGCAAAGTGGTTTGGAAGGGTGATTTGAGCGGCAAAATCATATGGCAAGGAAAAGCTAAACCATCTACCTCCAGGCAGTGCTCTGTTCAGCCCAAAGTTGTCCACAGCTGGTCTGCAATTTAAAAAACAACAACAGCAACATCCCCCCCCCCCAAGGAGGGGAGGAATTAGAAAACTATACATAATATGTAGTTTGGCCTAACACATTTTCCAAGGATTTCCTGCTAAATCATAAACCACTTATGACCACTTCTATGTCATATATAATCCCCAGTAATATATGATTTTCGCATTCTTACATACTAATCCTAAATCACATGTCTGTAGGGCTCCATCAGGGCTTGCTGAGTGGTCATCATCATCATGCACTTGCTGAGGCCACACCCTAGCAGGAGGACTACTCTGGCTCTGCAAATCCTCCTGGCCCTGCTTCTCCTTCTTGCTGTTGCTGCCTGTTCACCAGCCCTTTCCAAGCATGCAAGCCATGAGAAGAGCAAGGAGGAGAGGGAGAAACAAACAGCATCCACTTGCCCTGATTTCCTTTGGGCACCCTGGCCACTCACCTATCGCCAAAAGAGAGGATGTGCACTACACAAAAAGAGGACAGAAGAGGACAGTGTGATGTCATATGTATTTATGTTACGAATCTGTGTATATATGTGCATTAATTTTATGATGCTGTATTCTCTGGTACATAGCTCTGGATTGTGAGCGGTATGAGTGAAAGGAGGTATGTTGTATTTGCATATGTGAGATGATTGGCTGAGTAAGTGGGAGGGGTTAAATGGTGTGGGATATATAAACAGGGAGCAGTGCCTGCGGAGGTTAGAAAAGGAACAGATAGGGAAAAGAGAGATAGGGCTAGTGATGTTGTGGGAATCTGAGATGGTGAAGTCCAGTGGACTAGGGATGGCAGAGAATTCCGCCACGGATCTTGGTGAGGCCAAATGCCAGTGCATTCGGCCCCCCGAAATCTGTGGCGGAATGGTCAGCCACCCCCCTGCCCCCCCGCAGATCCCCCCTGGGACGAGACTTTCCTGGGGTGGATCTTTCAGACGGCTGCGGTGGCTGTGGTGGCGGCTTCGGCGGTGGTGGCTGCGGCGGCTGGTGTTCCGACAGGCTGCCACCGCCACCATTTCCAGTCTTGGTAAAAAAAAAAAAGACGTGATAGGCTATGTAAAGATTTACGTAGCCTATCATGGCTGGGTTAAAAAAAAAAAACACGACGTGATAGGCTATGTAAATCTTTATGTAGCCTATCATGGCTGGGTTGGTTTAAAAAAAACAACAACCCGTGTACACAAATGGCGGTGGCTACGGCCGCTGCCATTTGCATTCCTTATTTTTGCCGTCTTGATCTACGTAAATATTTACGTAGACTATGACGGCGAAAATAAAGGGGAACACAAATAGTGTAGTGGGCGCTATTTGTGTCCCCTTTTGATTTGCCATTTTAGCCTACGTAAAGATTTACGTAGGCTAAAACGGTGAATTCACGTAACTATACATAATACGTAGTTTGGCCTAAAATCACATAACTATACATAATATGTAGTTTGGCCTAACACTTTTTCTGAGAACTTCCTGGTACTTCATAAAAACATAACTTCTATGTGGTATCTTCCCCTGTGATATTTCTGCTTTTTACATTCTTAGATTCTGATCATTAACCATTTGCCTACTGGATTTCATCAGGGTTGACTGAGGGGTCATTGTTGTCAGGCACTTGCTGAAGCCCACACCCCAGCAGAACTATTCATGTACTCAACTGCTGCATGCATTGCTAATTGTCTCATTAGGGCTGCTAGGAAAACAAACAGATTGGGGATGGTGTGGTGGGTCTCATGGCCTTTTCTTTTTTATCAGTTGGAATGGAGTAGACTCTTAGAAGACAGTGTCCAGGGAGAGACACAATCTGTAAGAAGTGAGAACAAACATTCATAACCGCCCTTTCCTTGCAAGCGATGTTTTCTTTCCAGTTTAGATAGGAATTAGCTGCACAGACAGAAGAATTTCCTCAAAAGAAGAATGAGAATTCATGGATGGATAGATGGCCCCTTGAATAATGATCTGATGCAACAACAACATACATTCTATCTAACATGGAAGGACATTTCTGGGAAAGGTAAGATTTTGAAAAGCAAATGGTTCCTGGAGGAGTTTCACAACTTGCTTTTCTATCTGTAACATAGGATACATCATCACTCTACTTCACATAGGGAAATATCCAAAAGACCCATGCAATTTCACTGGTATTTGGATCCTACAATGCATTCCTTTGGATCAACACTTTTACATAATGTATGATAAAGTCAAGAAGGCTAACAGAAGTCCTATTGATTTCTATGGCTCTATTCTAAATATGACTTAAGCCTGGATCTGACCCAATAAAAGCTTTACCACCTTCAAAAAGTTGGGCAATGGTTACTACTTAATGGTATTTTCTCATTTGTCAATAAATAAATAAATAAATCTGAAGGTGAACTCAGGAATATGAGTTAATGCATCAAAAAACACACAGTGTCAATGACAAAGGGAGGTGGACAAAGATTCTGCATTGTCTAGAATTCACCAAGATACTGACTGTAGTGTTTCATGTTGTTGAAAGACCAGAATACATATGAAGGAACAAGTGGGAGAGTATTAAGTGTAGCTCTGGGTAAAGGGACATCACTGTTTTATACTGCTTAAATATATAAGGCCTCAGGCCTTGTCAGTGACACCAGTGCAAGAAACTTAAAGGGACAGGGCTTCCTGAAATGAAGTCAACTAATGTCCTGTTCCTCCTGCTTGTACTGCAAATATGTAGGGATGTCAGAGAATTTCGCCACGAATCTCTGGGAGGCCGAATGCCAGTGCATTCGGCCGTCCGAAATCAGTGGTGAAACGGTCTGCCCCCTCCGCCCCCCCGGGACGGGACTTACCTTGGGCAAATCTCCCTGGTGGCGGTGGCGGCTCTGGCGGCGGTGCGGCGGCTGCTGCCGCCGCCATTTCCAGTAAAAAACAAAAACAAAAAAAGTGATAGGCTACGTAAAGATTTATGTAGCCTATCACAGTTAGATTTTTAAAAGATACCGTGATAGGCTAAGTAAATGTTTACGTAGCCTATCACGGCTGAGTAAAACAAAAAACAAAAAAACGTGCGTACGCAAATGGCGGCGCCCATGGACACCGCCATTTGTGTTCCTTATTTTGGCACGTCTAGTCTACGTAAAAATTTACGTAGGGGTGCATGAAAGCCACTTACCTGGTCTCGCAGCTTGCTTTGCGGTGGGGGGGAGGTGCTTCGCTGCTCCCCCTGAGGTTCAGGCGGGGGGGGAGGCTTCCCGCCTCGCCCGGCCGAAATTCAGGCCGGGGAGGAGGTGCCTTGCCTCGCCCGGCCGCGAAATAAAAAGTTTTTTAAAAAAACGCCCCCGTGATAGGCTACGTGATGATTTACGTAGCCTATCACGGCTGACTTTGCAAATCTAGCCGTGATAGGCTACGTTAATCGTCACGTAGCCTATCATGGGGGCGTGGTTTTTTTTTTACTTTTATTGGAATGGCGCTGGCGGCAGCCGGTCGAAAGACCAGCTGCCGCCCCTGTCCCTGACGAAGACCTGCCGAACCGCTGCCGGGACCCGCCGCCGGGACCTGCCGCCAGGAGGGACATTCGGGAAGGGTAAGTCCCATCCCGGGGGGGGGGCGGGGGGCGGGTGTGTGTGGAGAATTTCTCCCCGAAACTACTTCGGGGGGCCGAATACGTTGGCACTTGGCCCCCCAAAGTTTTGGGGAGAAATTCTCCCCCATCCCTACATTTACGTAGACTACGGTGAAAATAAGGGGAACACAAATAGCATACAAATAAGGGGAACGCAAATAGCATTTGCATACGCGCGGTGTTTTTTTTTTTTTTAACTCAGCCGTGATAGGCTACGTAAACGTTTACATAGCCTATCACGGCTGACTGCAGGGATGCAAACGGTGGCGGCTATGGCTGCCGCCATTTGCAGACCCGGCCAGCCAGGATTCGCGGCAGGAGGGACGGGGTGCCTCCCCCCCGGCCAGAATTTTGGGGGGGAGGGACGGGGCGCCCCCCCGGCCAGAATTTCAGGGGGGAGGGACGGAGCGCCTCCCCCCCAGCCAGAATTTTGGGGGGAGGGACGGAGCGCCTCCCCCCCACCGCGAATCAATTTTGTCATAAGGTAAGTGACTTTCATACATCCCTACAATATGAAGAGGGGAATGACCCATCATAGTTCACTTTTGCATGCAGATCACACAATGACTTTTGGATCCAGTGATGAAGATGTATCACTCGCATCATACAATATGAACTGAATCTTTGCCATGTCATATTACTTAATATTCCCTTTTTTATTTGTTAGCTGCATGTGTTCCAGGGAAGTTACTTCAAACATTCAGCTCTGAGGCATTGAGGAGATGAGTTGCCAAATGAATTGTACCTAATTTTATGTAAAAATGCCCAGTGAGTACAAAAAGCAATTACATTTTCAATCTGATCAATAGATATTAACTAAATGTAAGTCTTCATATTTAAATATACTAATTAGTTCTGCAATGCTTTACACACGTGGAAATGTTATGGTGAGATCATGAGAACAACATTTGTGTTCCTGTCCATGCTTCCTAACATTGATACTTTTCTCTGCCATTCTGATAAAAGAATTGCATCCATTGTTTTTCATGCTCCATTCATGGTTTCAATGTCATATTCTAAGATTAATTAAGATTAAGGGCAACAAGTTAGTTTTTTGGATAGATCATCTATTGTCATGTGTGCCTGTAAGCTCTCTACATTCTGAGATACTGGCTTCAGTATTAATATTTATTATGAAATCTCACAGAACACAAAATCTGCTGACAAGTTCAGCCAGGCAGTCCTCTGAGCAGTGAGGTTGCCAGCCTTGTTTAATGATCTTAGATCTATTCTGAAGCAGTAGGGGCCCCAATCTTGCAAGGAGTGATTAGTAAAGGCCATACCTGAGATGAGAACAATGTAAAACAATGGGTTGTATCCAGATTTAATCTTAGAATATGACATTGAAATCAGTGGGACTTCCATTAGTCATGTGGCAAGCTGCCAAGAGGCATAGGTCAACTTGCAAGAGGATTCCACTAGCAGTACACTAAGGCTGAGATGCTTCATAAGACAATACAGGATCAGGACAGTCTGACATCAATCCCTGGGAAAATTCTGGAGCAGATCATAAAGCAATCCATCTGGAAGCACCTTGACAACAATGCCGTGATTACTCGAAGCCAACATGGATTTGTCAAAAACAAGTCCTGCCAGACAAATCTGATCTCATTTTTTGATCAAGTCACCTCCCTTGTAGACCGTGGGAATGCTGTAGACATCATATACCTCGACTTCAGCAAAGCTTTCGACAAAGTGCCCCATGATATCCTGATGAGCAAACTTGCTCGAAGTGGGCTAGATGAAACAACGATCATGTGGATCCACAGTTGGCTACAGAATCGGACTCAAAGAGTGCTTATCAATGGGACCTTCTCAAGCTGGGGAGAGGTAACGAGCGGGGTACCGCAGGGCTCAGTCCTGGGCCCAGTGCTCTTCAACATTTTTATTAATGACTTGGAGGAGGAGGTGCAGGGAATGCTGATCAAATTTGCAGATGACACAAAATTGGGAGGGATAGCTAATACTTTGGAAGACAGAAACAAAATTCAAAGTGATCTGGATAGACTGGAGTGCTGGGCAGAAAACAACAGAATGGCATTTAATAGGGACAAATGCCAAGTTCTGCACCTAGGAAAAAGAAACCAAATGCACAGTTACAAGATGGGGGATACGTGGCTCAACCACACTACGAGCGAGAAGGATCTTGGAATTGTCGTCGATCACAAGCTGAATATGAGCCAACAATGTGATGTGGCTGCAAAAAAGGCAAATGCTATTTTGGGCTGCATTAATAGAAGCATCGCTTCCAAATCCCGGGAAGTACTAGTTCCCCTCTACTCAGCACTGGTTAGGCCTCATCTGGAGTACTGTGTCCAGTTCTGGGCACCACACTTTAAGAAGGATGCAGACAAGCTGGAGAGGGTTCAAAGGAGGGCAACAAAGATGATCAGGGGACTGGAAACAAAGCCCTATGAAGAGAGACTGAAAGAACTGGGCATGTTTAGCCTTGAGAAGAGAAGACTGAGGGGAGATATGATAGCACTCTTCAAGTACTTGAAAGGTTGTCACAGAGAAGAAGGCCAGGATCTCTTCTTGATCATCCCAGAGTGCAGGACACGGAATAATGGGCTCAAGTTACAGGAAGCCAGATTCCGGCTGAACATCAGGAAAAACTTCCTGAGTGTCAGAGCAATACGGCAATGGAACCAATTACCTGGGGAGGTGGTGGGCTCTCCCACACTGGAGGCCTTTAAGACGAGGCTGGACAGCCATTTGTCAGGGATGCTCTGACTTGGATTCCTGCATTGAGCAGGGGGTTGGACTCGATGGCCTTGTAGGCCCCTTCCAACCCTACTATTCTATGATTCTATGATTCTAGGACAATGTGGTGGATTTTTGCATCCTTCCCATCTGAATTTGGCCCTGAAAGACTAACATTCCAGTCCCTGGGCAAAACATTGTGGTGCTTGGATAGCCAGGAGAGCCCAATCCATGTCCCAGAGGCATAGTACACTTGAAGGCATCTAATCTCCAATATACCACTGGTAGCATCATCAGCATTAGTATCACGGTCAAAATGCCTCTGAATCTCCCACATCTGCTACATTCCCCAGAGTATTTATTATTATTATTATATTTATTTATATCCCGTCTTTTTCCCAATACTGGGACTCAAGGTAGCTTTACAATGTTAAAACTTATACAATTAAATGTGTGTGTGTGTGTTTGTGTGTGTGTGAGAGAGAGAGAGAGAGAGAGAGAGAGAGAGAGAGAGTTTCAACAATGTTTTGTAATCGGGTGTGCTGGGCTTTTGGGAGTAGCCCAAGAAGTCCGAAGAGGCTAATATGACTTTGGGAGTAGAGTAGCCCAAGAAGTCCAAAGAGGCTAATATTCCCATGCATGATGCAACTATCAGTTCCTGCAAAATTGGGTCCCAATTATCATTACATATGAAGTGTTTCTAATACACATAATGTGGCAATTGCCACCAGAAGATTGAAAGTGCTTGGCCTTGTTCACCATTGACACATCATGCCTTATAGGAAACTGGAAGAGAAATTAAATCTTACACTGAAAATGTTTACTTAAAACATTTAGGTAAGCTTTATTGTTTCCTGTGATTGTGGTGTATGCCAGACTGATTTGCCAACTTTTCCCTTTCCTCTAGTCTCTCTCTCTCTCTCTCTCTCATCTATATCTATCTATTGAATTCAGTAAGAGTTATTATCATTATTTTTATTTATTTCATTATACCGCCGCATAGCCAAAGCTCTCTGGGTGGTTTACAAGGTTTTTAAAAATATATAGCAGCATTACAAAAGATAATAAAAAACACATGCTCTGAAATATGCATAGAATTGCAGCCAATCTTTCTAGATTTATAAATGCTTCCTCTTGGAAGTGCATTTTGCTGACATAATTATCTGTTACTGATGTGAATGAGTAGAATAATACAATCATTTCAGTTCAATTTGGTTGTAGAATAAGATAATTTCAAGTGCTCTTATATATTCTTGAAGCAGCAAAATGCTGTGGGAGAGATCATTGTAATGTTTGACTTAAATGGATAATCTGGTATCATGTATTCCAAATGAACATAAATAAATATATTACTATATGAACAAATGCAAATGCTATTGTAGCTATCTAATACCCCACAACCAATTGTTCATTCAGTTGGGCTGTAAGTGTGTGATGATGGAACATGCTTTATTTCTTGGTCACAAAAGGGCAAGGGTGATCATGCATGAATTCACTCATTTAATGTTACACTCATGTAATCAGTGATCTCCAGGGTTCTGGCTGCAGTAACATTTGCACTAGCTTAGTGTTGCATTTAATGCGAGCACAGATCCACACTACATTACTATCACCCAACACCCATTGAAGTATTAAAGCCATACTTTGGCAAGAGCAGTAACCCTCTTGGCCTGTGAAGTTCATTGGGTGCTTTGTATTAGGCTACACATTGTGTTGGGTCATCTTAGATTGCTGACTTTATTCATAAATCCATGTCTACTCTATGCTGCATCTCTCATTGATTCCAATGGAAAGGAACCCTAGCTTAGGGCAAAGCAAATTCTTTGCTTGCAGGAGATCTCAATTTCAGTCCCTGGCATCTGCAATAAAAAAGTGAAAAGATTAGCTGGCAAGAGATGTGGAAGATCGTTTGCAAAAATGCTGAAGAGTTACTGCTAGGTGGAGTAAACAGTACTGGGCTGGATGGACACATTGTCTGAACTGGTAAAAGTAGGTATGTACGGACTGTGTAAAATCAGCTCCATCTGTGTTTCTCAGATTGTTGGGCGCCTTCTGCTCCATCATCTGCCCAGAGACGGATGTAGATGATTTTTTTTTTTTGTCATGCAGAAAAATCTGCAAATTATTATGTAAGTATTTACATAATTTACCTCAGTATGTAACATTTAGTGTATTTTCCCCCATTCCATTCAATGTCTCCTCAGAAGAAACTACATATTTTCCTACAAATATATATGTGTAAGTTTTGGGAAAGTAAAAAAAAATCATCCGAAAGTCCACAGACCCCACGTGGCCTGAAGGGGTTGCTCTGCAGCGGATTCTGCTGGTTGGATTCTTAGAAATCCCAGCACATTTTAGTCCATCTCTAATTTCTCCAGCATCCCTAGGCAGCATGCTATGTTCCTTCAAATCCCCATCCCATTAACACTATTCTGTTTGAGCTGATCTGGAAGCTACATGCTGTCTGATCTATGAATGTCAACATGCAAACAGTCACTTGTTATGCAGTCATTCAAATTAATCCTACATTGTGTAGGATATATATATATATATATATTTTGGAGTAAAATGCCATAGATGAATGCACATATAATATTTCCTCTAATCCATGATACTATTTTTACTAAAAGGTTCCTAATACTTAGTAAGAATTCTTCCCATTTCAACTTTCCTCTGACCAAGGAAGTGTCTAATTTGCAATATTAATAAATGGATATGAGTTTGGAACTTTGGTTACAATATCTCCAGATGAATTTCTTTTGCCTTCTAGGCATCCCAGATTTTACTATAGCCTTGATGAATACAGATCCCAAAGTCTCCTAAGAATTCCAAATGAATGCCATAAATCACAGAACATAGAGGAAGGCTGGGGGAAGTGGGGCCCTCCAGATTACAACTCCCATCTCCCTTAGTCAGCATAACGAATGGTGAGGGATGATGAAGTTGCAGTCCAGCATCTGGAAAGCCCTATGCTCCTGACTTAGCAGATATATGAAGTGATATATGTATATAGATGCTGCAACCTAGATAATTTTATTTGGACTGCTGTGCTAGCTAGAAATTATCATTTTGTTTGGATATGCTGCTTGTCTGATCTTCTCCATGAAACTCTTTGGTGAAAAAAAGTGCCGTCAGCGCACCATATTACACACTAGTGGGCAGCTTTGCAATCACCTTCTGTTCTAATCTTGTCACATAGATCTTCTATCAAGTCTCACAGTTATCAACACTCTCCTGTTTTGACATTTACCTAGTTGAAGTTGGGTTTCTTGCACAAGGTGTGTGTGGGAGAGTGGGAGTGAGACGGGTGTAGGGGTTTAGATTTTCATGGTGTAGAACAATAATGTCTTTCTTAGTCCTTACATTGTTCACGTCTTCAGAGCTCCCCTTTTTTTTCAAGTACTAGTGAGTACTAGGTTCCTGAATTTGGGCACTTCTGATGATTGTTATTCCCCCCGCTCTCTTATGATATATCTTCTTCTCTCTCCACCACCCCCAGCTTTCATCCTTGCCACCTGCTTTAATCTCTGCCACCACTATCATTAACTGCTTCATTGGATAAGGAGACAAGAAATATTCTGGATCATGATGATGCCCTCTTTTAAGTCCCTAATACTAGGTTGGTTTCAATATTCCCCTATTTCCATGGGTCTACTTTAAAGATGGTGTGCTATGGTCCATTGGGTCACGAAGAGTCGGACACGACTGAATGACTGAACAACAACAACTTTAAAAATGTGTATATGCAATGCAGACCAACTGTGCATTCAATGGAATCAGTGAAAGTGAACCTCAGATGTGTATAGGCAAGTAGGCTCTCTGTTGGATCAAAAACTTTGCATGATTGACATTGTTAAATAGACAGAGGTTGCTCATATAGAACCATGGGCACTGATGTTCTGTTTTCCAACATTCCACTGAGTGTGCAGAGATCTGGGGCAACAAGGCTGGGGCACAGGCCCACTTTCCCCTCTCTACACTTCCTTTATTTAGGAAAGAATGAACAGGGCTACTCTCATTAAAACTTTGAGGAGTGAATAAATTGAACAAAACTGTTTGCCCACTACTCATTTAGCAAATATGTATCTGGTGAATTTCATTGCTAAATTAGAGGAATCCTGTTTAAATTAACTGCTGAAGTAATATTGGTAGATTAACACGTCTCATCTTCTTACTCCCACATGTAGCATGCAAGTAAGGAAGACAAAATGAGCAATCTCACTTCCAAGTCCACTTTTCTGCTGCTGGAGTTCTCAGACGTCCAAGAACTACAGATCTTGCACTTCTTTGTGGTCCTAGCATTGTACCTGATGGGAATTGCAGGAAATCTTCTCATCATCATTGTAGTTGTTCTTGATCACCAGCTGCACACCCCCATGTACTGTTTCCTCATAAATCTGGCCATCCTGGACATTGGCACAATTTCAGTCTTACTGCCAAAATCCATGGTGATGACCCTCATGAATAACAGCTCAATTTCTTATTCTGGATGTGTGGCTCAAGTTTTCTTTTATTTCTTCTTTGGATCATCAGATTTTGCCCTCCTAACTATAATGGCACATGATCGCTACGTCGCTATCTGCAACCCCCTCCAATATGAGAGAATTATGCACAAAGGAGCCTGTCTGCAGATGGTCACCACTGGGTGGATTGCTGGTCTTTTTAATGCCATCTTACACACTGGTGCCACCTTTGGAATCACCTTCTGTTCTAATATTGTGAAGCAGTTCTTCTGTGAAGTTCCACAGCTATTAAAGCTTTCCTGCTCTGACATTTACCTAGTTGAAGTTGGATTTATTGTATTAAGCAGTAGTATAGGACTAGGATGCTTTATCTTCATTGTCATAACATACATGCAGATATTTGCTGTGGTACTCAGAATCCCCTCTGTACAAGGTAAACAAAAAGCCCTCTCCACTTGTCTTCCCCACCTCACTGTTGTCTCTGTGCTTCTATTCAGTGGAATCTTTGCCTATGCAAGGCCACCCACTAATGCTTCTTCTGGTTTGGATATAGCTTTTGCTGTAATATATCTCATAATTCCTCCTATATTGAATCCATTCATCTATAGCATGAGAAACAAAGAGATCAAGGCTGCTATATGGAAACTGTTAGATTTTGGGCTTTCTACTAAAAACGTCTTCAGCATTGTCCTGTTAGTGTACGATTGTATGACGTTTTGCAAATGAATATTTGTCTCTGGAATTCTTAATTTTTTTACTATCAATATGCCTCAGTATTCAGCATACAGTAATTCTGTCACATAGAACTGGTTGAAACATAATGCTAACCTGTGGTTTATTTAACCCATGGTTAACCCATGCTTTGTTGCTGTAACCAGGGCTTATCTGGCAGACATACTGTGGTTTCTTTTCTCAATCCCTGGGTTGTTTTCCTTTTCCTTTACCTGCTCCTTTTCTGTATCCTAAATGCCTTTGTGGCACCATCTGACATGTACAGAAGCTGTGTTTTTTGTTTTTTTGTTTTGCTTTTACCACTCTTGCCCATCACCTCTGTAGCCTGGTGAAACAGCCCATGAATAACTCACAGTTCTGGGTTCATATGTAACAACAACCCAGAGTTTAAATACCCAGAGTTCACAAACCAACAACAAACCATGGGTTCTCTGGGTTCCCACACCATGACAACCCTGAGTATGGGTTCAGTGTGGGTTGTCATTGAATCCTGGGTTATTGTGTTGTGTGAATCCAGCCACACTAACAAACCATGATTTGTTAAACACAAAGAGAAGCCATGATTTGTTGTTGGATTGTGAACTGTGGGTTGTTTGTGGTTAACATGCCATGGTTTGTTAGTGTGGCTAGGTTCACACATCACAACAACCCAGGATTCAACAATACATGGTTTAAATAAATCATGGGTTAGTATTATGTGTGAATTTGGTCCTAGAGTGCTCGCTGACCCATCTACCCTTTTCTCTGTGTTGTTTATCCTTGTCAGGGATGTTCATCAGTTTTGGATGATGCTTGAAGTCCAAACAGAATCAGACCACTTCTGCCCAGTTCTGTTGTGTCCAAAGTCAAAGTGGGTTTCCCTCCCCAAACAACAGAACTGAACCTTCCCCAGAATGAAGGTTTGTTAGTAATTTGTGTTTTGTTGCTGTGGGGTTTTATTTGGTCTCCTGCAAAAGAAGGTGTCTCATAACTTTCCTTATTCTAATACCACTGAGCTGATGTGGCGGGGGCTGGGGGAATGGAGGGAGTGATGTTGAGTGACTGATAGGTCCACTGCCTAATGCTATGGCACATTTTACCAGGGGTTCCAATCACTGGGCTTTGTGGGAGGGATTGATTTGAGACTAAAATTTGAGTTGAAAAGGATGTGCCTCCCAGCTACTCCACACTTTCATAGTTGGCATTTTGGTGGCTTAAAGAATGTGTTTATTTGTAATTTTTGTTCTTGATGCTTCTGATTCCTCCTTCAAGCCCTTCCTCCTTCCCCTAGAATTCCTTTTCCCCATTTCTTCTCTTGCACTGCATTCTTATTCTGTTTCCTTGGCTGATCCTCACCGTTTCCCCCCCCCCTTCCTAATCTTTCTTCTTTCTCTCTTAGGATAGTTTAGCCCCCCCCCTTTTGCTTCTTCTGCTACAGGGGGAAAGAAACTTTGTTTTAAAATCACTTTGTTCATTCTATTTTAGTTCTTTTTCTTTAGTGTGTGTGTTTTAATTTTACTTAATTTATTAATGTGGGATAATAACAGACACTAGGGGGGTGATAGAGAATGTGTTTCATCAACAGCCACTTGTCTTGTTCATCCCTCTCAGTGTCCTGTTACTTCCTTTTTCCTCCTCATTCTCCTTCCTCTTCCTTCTCTTTCTTCTTCTTTTCTGCCTCTGCAACAAATGCCATATGGTGTCTCCAGAGGGGAAGCAAGAAAACATATGTCATGCCTTTGCTTACTTACACTAATGAATCCTGCCTTAGGGGGTGCTTGTATTTAAACAATGCTACATAGCCTTCTCTGATGATGTGTACAAAATAGAGATGGTGGAGAATTCCGCCACAGATTTCAGTGAGGCCGAATGAACTGGAATTCGGGCCCCCGAAACCTGTGGTGGAATGGCCTCCCACCCCCCGCCACCTCATGGAATAGCCCCGGAACGAAACTTACCTGGGGCTCCGGTGGTGGCGGCTGGTCTTTCGACCGGCTGCTGCAGCCACCATTTGCATCCTGCAAGGCTGCTGTGATAGGCTACGTAAGTATTTACATAGCCTATCACAGCAAAGAGCAGGGACGCAAACAGCGGCCACTACGTAGGGATGGCAGAGAATTTCTCCCCGAATCTTCGGGAGGCCGAGCACCAATGCATTCGGCCCCCCGAAATCGGCGGTGAAATTCTCCGCCCCCTGCCCCCCCCAGGATGGGACTTACCTTTGGCGAATGTCCTTCCCAGCGGCAGGTCCCGGCGGTGGTTCGGCAGTGTTTTGTCACGAACTGGGGGCGGCGGCCAGTCTCCCGACCGGCTGCCGCCACCGCCATTGCAAAAAAAAAAAAATAAAGTAAAAAAAACACCACACACCCGTGCATAGGCTACGTAACGATTTACGTAGCCTATCATGGCTAGATTTCCGAAGTCAGCCGTGATAGGCTACGTAAATCGTCACGTAGCCTATCACAGGTGACTTTGAAAAAAAAAAAGGGCGTACGCAAATGGCGGCGGCCCATGGGCGCCGCCATTTGTGTTCCTTATTTTGGCACATCTAGTCTACGTAAAGATTTACGTAGACTACGGCGAAAATAAGGGCACGCTATTTGCGTTGCCCTTATTTTCGCCGTAGTCTATGTAAATCTTTACGTAGACTAGACGTGCCAAACTAAGGAACGCAAATGGCGGCGCCCATGGGCCACCGCCATTTGTGTACGCGCTTTTTTTTTTCAAAGTCACCCGTGATAGGCTACGTGATGATTTACGTAGCCTATCACAGCTTACTTTGGAAATCTAGCTGTGATAGGCTACGTAAATCGTCACGTAGCCTATCATGGGGTCTTTTTTTTTTTTTACTTTTTGTTTCACAGCCGGGGAGATGGGGCGCTTCTCCCTGGCCTGAATTTCAGCCGGGTGAGGCGGGAAGCCTCCCCCCCTTCACCTGAACTTCGGGGGGAAAAGCGAAGTGCCTCCCCCCCACCGCGAAGCCAAGCTGCGAAAAGGTAAGTGACTTTCGTACATCCCTACCGCTACACCGTTTGCACCGCTGCTCTTTCCGTGATAGGCTACGTAAGTATTTACATAGCCTATCACGGTAAAGGCAACTACGCAAATGGCAGCCACTATGGAGCACAGCTGGCCAAGGGAGGATTCCAGGGGGAGGGATGGAACGCCTCCCCCCCACCGCGAATCAAGCTGCGAAAAGGTAAGTGACTTTCGTACATCGCTATATAAATATTTTTTACGTTATGTAGCCTATCATGGCCAGGGGCAGGAACACAAATGGCGTCTGCTACACTGGATGCCATTTGTGTCCGCAGCCCCGGCAGCAGATGGCTGCAGACCGAAGACAACAGACCTGGACTGGCCAGCGCCAGGTAGGCTCCATCCCGACGAGACTTCGCAGGGTAGCGGGGAGGGCAGTCTGTTCCGCCACGGACTCCGGGGGGCCTGATTCTAAAGAGTCTGGCGGATTTCTCTGCCATCCCTACTCCAGTCAGGATAATCTATATAAACAAATCATTCTCCACTAATTGTTGGAGGGGATGTGGTCAGAAAGGTACCTTTGTGCATATATGGTGGGATTGTGAGAAGTTGCAAAATTTTGGGAGAGGATATTTCAGGAAATATCACTTATTTTGGGGAAAGAGATTTCAAAAAACACCGAAATCGGCTTTACTCAACCTATACTATGGGGAAAATCAAAATATATTGAATAAAAACTTGGTAGTTTTTTTTTTGTTAGCTGCAGCAAGATTGCTAATAGCCAGGAAATGGAAAGATGCAAAGGGTTTAACTATTGCAAGCTGGTATAACATGAGAAATTCCCCTTTCAGAAAAACTCACAAAAAAACTGAGAATTATAAAGGGCATAAAAAAGAAGGAATCATTTCATGTGGACTGGTGACCTTTTATTATTTATACAAATATATCTGCAATGAGGATTGAAGTACCTAGCACATTTGAAATGCTTTGGCAGAGATGAAGAAATAAGTTTATGAAATTTATGTATTAATTATGTATTAGTTTTCATCGAGGACAATATATGTTTATACTTAAGGACTCTCCTTGCTGATTGGGTTTGATAAAATTTCCCAGTGGGCTGTTGTGGGGGGTGGGGAGGGTTATTGCTGTTGTTTGTTTTGTATTGTATTTGTCCTTAGTAAGCATATATATATATGTGTGTGTGTGTGTGTGTGTGTGTGTGTGTGTATGTATGTAGGCAGGCAGGCAGGCAGGCAGGCAGGCAGGCAGGCAGGATTGTTGAAAAGAGGGAGTGGGGATAGGAGGTAGGTAGGCAAATATATTTGCAAAGTAGTTGAAAAGAGGGAGGGGGGAAGGGAGGAAGACCCGTTGGTGAGAGAGAGAGGGAGAGAGAGAAGGAAGGAAGCTGGAAGGATAAGATATACAAACTGGTTAAAAGGAAGGAAGGAAGGAAGGAAGGAAGGAAGGAAGGAAGGAAGGAGGGAGGGAGGGAGGGAGGGCAGTTGAAAAGAGTGTGGGGAAGGAGGTAAGTAGGCAAACATATCTGCAAAGTAGGTGAAAAGATGGAGCAAGGAAAGGAGGGAGGGAGACTGACTGGTGTGTGTGTGTGTGAGAGAGAGAGAGAGAGAGAGAGAGAAGCTGGCAGGGAAGATATACTAAGTTGTTAAAAGGACGAAAGAAGGAAGGATTATTGGAAAGAGAAATTGGGGACCATCATTTCATGGACAGATATGGAGACTAGAGATATATTTCAATAATTACAATGGAATCTTCTCTTTTTTTAAAAAGCCATATGGTGTCTCCACAGGGGAAACAAGTAAGCATAGCTCATGCCTTCGCTTACTTACACTCATGCACCCTGCTTTAGGGGGTGTTTGTATTTAAATCACGTTAGATAGCCTTCTCTGATGATGTGCACAAAAGCACTAATAAAGTTGGTTGATTTGAACTTCTGTTAAACTGGTTCTAGTCTGTTTTTATTGCCTCTGAGACTAAATGCTGTGTTGCCACACTTTCTTGATATATAAGAAATGTCTTCTGTAAGTCACACCAGACTTCCCAACATTGGTTATGGGTCCAGGAAGCAGTAGTTCCTTCTCAAAATAACTAGAGACTGCATGTGTGGTCAGTTTATTGGCTGAAGCCACACACACATCAAAACAAGTCTTGATTTTTATTTTTATTTTTAATTGGAACCATGGCTGAGAGAGCAGACAAAAAGTGGTTCCCAAACTAAATGCAGGGAACTATCATTTTTGGTGCTTCAGACTGAAAAACTAACTCGGAGCAGCTGGGACTCTTGAAGCACTGGATAAAGAGTGACCCAGGACAGGATAGGAAGGCAGTCTAAGGTGGGGCTGCAAAGACGTAAAGGCAAGAAATGTATTAATACAATGCTTACAAGATGAACAGATTGTGCATATAAGGGGAGAAAGAATGGCTGCAGATATGCTTAGAGCACTGCAGAAATTACATGGGGAAGATGAGACCCAGAAACAAGTTTTATCCTTTAGAGAACTGTTTTCTACAAACTTAAAGGAAGGAAGGGATGCTGATAAGCATATTGCAAGTCTACTAAATATAGTTATTATTATTTATTATTTATTAATTACATTTATATTCTGCCTTTTTTCCTCCTTAAGGAGCCCAAGGCAGCGTACATAGGAGCCCAAGGCCTCCTCCTCCTCCATTTTATCATCACAACAACCCCGTGAGGTGGTTTGGGCTGAGAGTCTGTGACTGGCCCAAAGTCACCCAGTCAGCTTCCATGGCCCAGTGGGGACTAGAATCTGGATCTCCTGACTTCCAGTCCAACACTCTCACCACTACACCAAATTGGCTCTTACACCACACTGGTAAATATACTAGAAATGCTGGCCACATCAGGGCAAACATTAAATGATAAGCTAAAAATGGGGCTATTTTAGAGATGTACGAAAGTCACTTACCTGTTCGTGGATTATGCTGATGCTGCGGGGGAGGCGTTCCTTCCCTCCCCCCAGAATCCTGGCCGGGGGGGGAGGCACTCTGCCCCTCCCCCCCGGAATCCTGGCCAGCCGGCTCCGCTCTGCAGGGATTCTGCGGAGCCGCCAGCCGGCTCTGCCAGCGGCCGGACATCCGGCCGCTGGCTAGCAGGGACGCAAATGGCGGCGGCTATGGCATCCCTGTTTGCATCCCTGCAGTCAGCCATGATAGGCTACGTAAATGTTTATGTAGCCTATCACGGCTGACTTAAACAAAAAACAAAAAAAATGCACGTACGCAAATGGCGGCGCTCATGGGTGCCGCCATTTGCGTTCCTTATTTTGGCATGTCTTAGTCTACGTAAACATTTACGTAGACTAAGACGTAGACTAAGATGGCGAAAATAAGGGGAACACAAATAGAGTAGCGTCTAGTGGTAGTACACCATTTGCGTATGCACATTTTTTTAAAAAAATGTTTTTAAACATTTACGTAGCCTGTCACGGTGTTTTTTTTTAATCTAGCCATGATAGGCTACGTAAATCTTTACGTAGCCTATCATGTTTTTGTTGTTGTTGTTGTTGTTTTTTACCTGGAAATGGCGGTGGCGGCAGCCAGTTGGAAGACTGGCCGCCGCAGCCACCGCTGCTGAACCTCTGCTGGAGCCGCCGCCAGAGCCGCCGCCGCTGCCAGGAAGATCCGCCCCAGGTAAGTCCCATCCCAGGGGGGGCGGGGGGGTGGGGGGCCGTTCTGCCACCAATTTCGGGGGGCCGAATGCGCTGGCATTCGGCCTCCCCGAGATCCGTGGCGGAACTTTCGTACATCCCTAGGCTATTTCTAAGTTCTCTTCCACAGAGCTACTCTGCATTTGTTTCAATGATAAGGAAAGAACATTTAGTGTTTTACTAAGCTCCATCAGGGGAGAAGCACTACGACAAAAGCCTTGTGAAGTGGCTGAAACACAGAGTGGCTTAAATTCCATGATCACCCCAAACAAGCCCAAAGGCAGGCATTTTCAAAGCCAATCAAAGCAAGCAGACACACAAAAAAGGAGCCACCCACATGCCCTAAAGTCAACAAAAGGGCCACCTCCAGAGGTAGTTCTGGAGCAATTTTAAATCCCCCAAGGGGACACAGGGCCCAAAGGATTATCATCAGCATAAAAAAAAAAATCACAGAATTTTTAATGGAACCCAAAGAAGAATTACCAAAGTTACCCGTGACTCCTGATGATGTGGACAGGCTGCTTGGTTTGGTCAAAAAGACATCTTGCCCTTTCGATCCTTGCCCATCCTGGCTTGTAGACAGGCATGTAAAAGAAAAGAGATCCAAACTCGAATTCAGAGCCGAAGAAGGCATCATGGTTGGCTATGCTCCAGGAAGCAAAGGATACAGAATCCTACCCCGAAGACAGACAAGACAACTGTATGCTGAGTACCGTTCTTCAGTGAATGAGAAGTGACCAGAGATGTGGTGGTGATGACTACAAAGGTGACAGTGACAACAAACAGTGACAACAATATTGCCTGACACCCAGAGCAGCGGCCATCACCTAAACACAACCAGATGGGGAAATACAGGCAGAAGCTCTCAGAGAGCCAGCAGATGAGATGGAGGACTGAGAGACTGATGTGGAAACAGATGCAACTCCTGAACCAAATCCCAGAAGCTCACCATGGTCCGAAAAAGGAGGTCTAGCTGAATGACTCACCTACCTTGCAAAGTCGTCATTACCACATAACTCAACATTATGGAAAGAAGTAGAGGATATTGTCCACAGCAGAAGCAAGCAAATGGAAAAGGGTAGCACAATAAGAATTGTGGCAGTACGCAAAAACAAACTGCATTCTTACGAAGCTGCCAGGTGGCAGAAAGGCCATAGGCTGCAAGTGGTGCAGAAGGGGAGACAGAATGATACAAGGCCAGGGTTGTTGCCAAAGGCTGCTTCCAAAAGTATTGTGAGGACTATGGTGAGCCTTTTCCACCAGCTGTGAAACATGCTACAATAAGAGTACTCTTGAGCCTAGTAGCTCCAAGAAACTTGGACATTGAACACCTTGATGTAAAGATTGCATTTCTTTCATGGAAAAAGAAAAGAAGGGTTGTACAAAGGTTCATATAAGGGTTCCTTGCAAGAGGAAAAAAGACAGGATATAAATGCAATAAATAAATAAGCAAGCAAGCAAGCGCCATGATTTACAAGTGACAACACGCATCTCATGTACAAACTGCAGAAAAATTATTTCTGCCTTAAAAGAAGGTGCAAGAGCATGGAATGAAAACCTGGACAAGATGCTGACCAGCCAAGGCTTTAAACAAGGTAAAGCTGACCCCTGCCTCTTCACACATTATAGAGAAGGCAGATGGACATTTATACTGACTAATGTCAATGACCTGATTATATGCCATGATAATCCAAAGGACTAGGGATTACTAGGGGTTACCTGAGGAAAAAAAGCAGGATATAAATAAATAAATAAATAAATAAATAACGGATTGTGTAAATTCCACTCTGTCTGTGTTTCATGGATTGTCAGGTGCCTTTGGTTCCGTCGTCCATTCACAGATGGATTCAGTTTTTTCCCCGTTATGTGGAAAAATACGCAAATAATTACATAAGAGTAATTATTTACATTTACACAACAATTTACATAATTTACCTTAGTGCGTAACATTTAGAGTATTGTCCCCCATCCCATTCAACATTTCCCCATTTTATTACCAGTCCCAGCAGAAACTTGTGCATTTTCCTATGAATAAATATACGTAAATTGTCGGTGGTAATCCACCAAGCTGGAGCCCCCAACCAGACTCTGCTGCCATCCCTAGAAGACTAGGGATGGAAGGACTCACCCGCACCCACCTTCGTCAGGTGCTTGCCAACCCGCCGCTACCACCTGTCCCTGCTCACGGCTAGGGATGTACGAAAGTCACTTACCTTTTCGCAGCTTGGCTTCGTGGTGGGGGGGAGGCACTTCGCTTTCCCCCCTGAAGTTCAGATGAAGGGGAGGAGGCTTCCCGCCTCGCCCGGCCGAAATTCAGGCCGGGGAGAAGCGCCCCGTCTCCCCGGCCGCGAAACAAAAAGTAAAAAAAAAAAAGGCCCCGTGATAGGCTACGTGACGATTTACGTAGCCTATCACGGCTAGATTTCCAAAGTAAGCCATGATAGGCTACGTAAATCATCACATAGCCTATCACGGGTGACTTTGAAAAAAAAAAAAGCGCTTACGCAAATGGTGGCAGCCCATGGGTGCCGCCATTTGCGTTCCTTATTTTGGCACGTCTAGTCTACGTAAAGATTTACGTAGACTACGGCGAAAATAAGGGCAATGCAAATAGTGGGCCCTTATTTTCGCCGTAGTCTACATAAATCTTTACGTAGACTAGACGTGCCAAAATAAGGAACGCAAATGGTGGCGCCCATGGGCCGCCGCCATTTGCATACGCGCTTTTTTTTTTTCAAAGTCACCCGTGATACGCTACGTGACGATTTACGTAGCCTATCACGGCTGACTTTGGAAATCTAGCCGTGATAGGCTACGTGAATCGTTACGTAGCCTATCACGGGGTTTGGGGTTTTTTTTACACTTTGTAATGGCGGCGGTGGCAGCCAGTCGGAAGACCGGCTGCCGCCCCCGCCCCCGACGAAAGGCCGACGAACCGCCGCCGGGACCTGCCGCCGGGAGGGACATTCGCCAAAGGTAAGTCCCATCCCAGGGGGGATGGCAGATAATTTCACCGCCGATTTTGGAGGGCCGAATGCATTGGCGCTCGGCCCCCCGAAGATTCGGGGAGAAATTCTCTGCCATCCCTACTCACGGCATGTAGGGATGTCAGAGAATTCCGCCATGGATCTCGGTAAGGCTGAATGCCAGTGCATTCGGCCCCCCGAAATCCATGGTGGAATGAAGCCCCCGCCCCCCCACGAAAGGCGCGTGAAATGGAGCAGTTACCTACTGCTGTCCGCACTGACTTGCAAATGGCGGTTGCGCTGCGGCCGCCATTCGCTTCCTCATCATAGCTGTGATAGGCTATGTAAACAATTACGTAGCCTATCATGGCTAAGGCAGAGATGTTATTTGTGTCCCTGCGGAGGCCGTGATAGGCTATGTAAGTATTTATGTAGCCTATCACGGCAAGCTAAAAAAAACACAACAGCGTAAACAAATGGCGGCCGCTATGGCGGCCGCCATTTACGTTCCCTTTTTTCCGCTGTTTTAGCGTATGCAAATATTTACGTAAGCTATTACGGCGAGAAAAAGGGGAACGCAAATAGCGTAGTGGGCGCTATTTGCGTTCCTTTCCCCCCCCGCCACAATATTTAAATATTTAAATACATAAATATTTAAATAAATATTTAAATACATAAATATTTACGTAGGCTAAAATGGTGGGGGGAAAAGGAACGCAAATGGCGCCCACTACGCTATTTGCGGTCCCCTTTTTCTTGCTGTAATAGTTACGTAAATATTTACATAGGCTAAAACAGCAAAAAAAAGGGAACGCAAATGGTGGCCGCCGTAGCTGCCACCATTTGCATACACTGTTGTTGTTTTTTTGCCTGCAGGATGCCCAGCGGCCGGACGTCCAGCTGCAGGCATCCCCAGCTGGTGGCTCCGCAGAACCTCCGCGGAGTGGAGCTGGCCAGGTTAGGATTTTCCCCCACCGCAAATCACCCCGTCGAAAAGTTAAGTGACTTTTGTACATCCCTAACGGAACGTGAGCTTCTAAACAGCCTGATGAGCACCAGAGGAAGCCACAGGCTGTCCGCCCTTGTAGCGAGCTGCCGTTTTGTACAACAATGGCAGCTTTAGACCTTCTGTATTATTAATGTTTTGTAATTGTAGGGGTGCACGAAAGTCACTTACCTGGTCTCGCAGCTTTTCGCGGTGGGGGGGTGGCGCTTCGCTGCTCTCCCCCCGAAATTCAGGCCGGGGGGGAGGCTTCCCGCCTCGCCCGGCCGAAATTCAGGCCAGGGAGGAGGCGCCTCGCCTCGCCCGGCTGCAAAATAAAAAGTTAAAAACAAAACAAAACGCCCCCGTAATAGGCTACATGACGATTAACGTAGCCTATCACAGCTAGATCTGCAAAGTCAGCCGTGATAGGCTACGTAAATCGTCACGTAGCCTATCACGGGTGACTTAAAAAAAAAAAATGCGCGTACGCAAATGGCGGCCCCCATAGGGAGCTGCCATTCATGTTCCTTATTTGGTCGCTGTAATCTACGTAATCTTTACGTAGACTACAGCGACCAAATACGAAACGTGAATGGCAGCTCCCTGTGGGGGCCGCCATTATCCAAACGCGCTTTTTTTTTTTTTTTTTTTAAGTCAGCTGTGATAGGCTACGTGACGATTTACGTAGCCTATCACGGCTGACTTTGCAAATCTAGCCGTGATAGGCTACGTTAATCGTCACGTAGCCTATCACGGGGGCGTTTTTTTTTCTTTTATTGGAATGGCGGCGGCGGCAGCCGGTCGAAAGACCGGCTGCTGCTCCCGCCCCGCACGAACACCCGCCGAACCGCCGGCCGGACCCGCCTCCAGGAGGGACATTCGGCAAAGGTAAGTCCTGTCCCGGGGGGGGGGTGCGGGGTGCAGGGGGGTGCGGAGGATTTCTCCCCGAAACTTGTTCGGGGGGCCGAATACGTTGGCGCTCGGCCCCGCGAAGTTTCGGGGAGAAATTCTCCGCCATCCCTAGTATTGATATGTCCACAATGCCTATCAGGAATTGTGAACATTTCACATGGAATGCGACTCGCCAAGTCTGTTGGATGGGGCCCCATTGAATGACACCTTTCTGATGGCTCCTACAAGCCAGAAACCAGTTTCTGTGTCCTGATTAGATCAGGCCCTTCCTAACTCTCTGAAGGTGGTAAGTGCAATTCATTCATTCATTCATTCATTCATTCATTCATTACATTTATATCCTGCTATTTGC
Organism: Heloderma suspectum; assembly: GCF_057233095.1. Classification (NCBI taxonomy): domain Eukaryota; kingdom Metazoa; phylum Chordata; class Lepidosauria; order Squamata; family Helodermatidae; genus Heloderma; species Heloderma suspectum. Next base: position 84,370,888 of record NC_139463.1, on the reverse strand, counting down.
GTTGCCCTTATTTTCGCCGTAGCCTACGTAAATCTTTACGTAGACTACAGGGACCAAATAAGGAACGCGAATGGCGGCTCCCTATGGGGGCCGCCATTAGCGTACATGCTTTTTTTTTTTTTTTTTAAGTCACCCGTGACAGGCTACGTGACGATTAACGTAGCCTATCACGGCTGACTTTGCAGATCTAGCCGTGATAGGCTACGTTAATCGTTACGTAGCCTATCACTGGGGCGTTTGTTTGTTTTTTTACTTTTCTTGTAATGGCGGTGGCGGCGGCAGCCGTTCGAAAGACTGGCTGCCGCCCCCACCCCTGATGAAGACCTGCCGAACCACCTCCGGGACCCGCCGCCGGGAGCAACATTCCTAAAAGGTAAGTCCCATCCCGGGGTGTGGGGTGGGGGGTGGCGGGGGGTGGGGGAGAATTTCTCCCCGAACCTTCGGAGGACCGAATGCATTGGCACTCGGCCCCCCGAAGTTTCGGGGAGAAATTCTCCCCCATCCCTAATCCTGCCTTTTTTCCTCCTTAAGGAACCCAAGTTGGTGTATATAATCCTCCTCCACCTTATCCTCACAACAGCAACCCTGTGAGGTGGGTTGGGCTGAGAGTCTGTGACTGGCCCAAAGTCACGCAGTGAGCTTCCATGGCTGAGTGGGGACTAGAACCAGGATCTCCCAACTCCCAGTCCAACACTCTCGCCACTACATCACACTGGCTCTGGGGTAAGATTAGTATCTGTGCAGAGTAGTGATAGAGGGCTGTAGGTCCCTTGATCAAGGATGTGCTGGAGCACAGAGACCTGATACCTGGATTATTCTCTGGATGTCCAGTTGGCATCCAAAAATCATCTGGGTTTGCTGAAAAAAAAAAATCCAGTCTGATCTGCCAGGGTAGGTGGTTATCCTATCCTCTCTGCTGTGGCACCCTGGCTGTGGAATGCCCTCCCATTGGAGGCCTGATTAGCGCATATTGATTTCATTTCGGCACCAAGTAAAAAAATGGCTTTCTACCCTTTGAGGACTAAATGCACTCCCTAAAGCAGCACACTGTTTTAACTGTTTTATTGTTTTGCATTATAATTGATATTGGCTTGTTTAATGGTTTAATATGTTTTTATTTGTTTAAATTATTATTGTTTTATACTGTTTGAATTAATTTTATCTGTATGCCACCCTGAGATCTTAATGATATCAGGGGGATACAAATGTTTTAAAATTAATTAATTAATTGATTAATTAATTAAATAAATTATAAAAGAAAGTATCCCGATTTGTCCATCTTCATTTGGAAGTGTAGCATTATTTTGGAAAGTTCTCAGACCAGTCAAAGCACTCTCTTGATGTCTTAGTAACAGAACCCTTCTGGATCAAATCTCATATCTCTTGCTGTCTTCCATTCTTTCACATAGAAGTATTGTGTTTTGGCCCTCCTCCCACAATATCCTGACACCCTGACATTAAATCAATTTCCAGTGTACTTTGATAGATCCACATACACACACAAAAATGTATCTGAGAGAATTCTAGACATGCATTTCATTCACAACTGTGATAGTTTTGCATATATTCGGAAACATGTGGCTTGTTCTAATTCTCTGCTTAGATTTGTTACAACATTTGAAATGCCATTGTAAGGAGAGGAGGAGTTTCAACAATCTTTTCTGCGTAGTTGTAAACTCTTAGGAATAAGATCCAAAGAAGTCCAAACAGGCTTAAATGACTTTCATTCACATGCAGGCTGCAAGTATGAGTTGCTGCAAAATTTGGTCGCTATTATATTTACATATGAAGCACTTTTAATTTAGTTGGAACCAAAAGTGTCATCATGTCTCCACTGGAGGGATCTTCCTCCTCTTCTGAGGTGTGTGAACAGCAGATGAACTTGTAGGGATATACAAAACTCACCTTTTCACGGAATCTTTCGCAGTGGGGGGGGAGGCGCTCCATCCCTCCCCCCGGAATCCTCGACAGGTGGGGAGGCGATCCGGTCCTCCCCCCCGGAATCCTGAATGGCCGGCTCCGCTCCGTGGCCAGGCCACGGAGCAGCTGGCCAGGGCCATCTGCAGCTGGATTTCTGGCCACGGACAGGCTGGTGTGGACAGAAATGGCGGCCACCATAGCGGCCACCATTTGCGTCCAGCCAGACAGCAGTGATAGGCTATGTAAGAATTTACGTAGCCTATCATGGCTAACCTAAAAAAAAAATACCCACAGCTTATGAAAATGGCGGCAGCTACAGCGGCCGCCATTTGCATTCCCTACTTTTTGCCAATTTATCTTACGTAAATATTTACGTAAGATAAAACAGTGAAAAAAAGGGGAACGCAAACAGCGTAGTGGACGCTATTTGCATTCCTGTATTTTTCACTGTTCTAGCCTACGTAAATATTTAGGTAAGTGCCATCCCGGGGGGATTCCGCGGGGGGGGCGGGGGGCAGGAGGCCGTTCCGCCCCGGAGTCCAGGGGAATTCTTTAGAATCCGGCCTCACTGGAATCCATGGCTTAATTCTCCGCCATCCCTAAGATGAAGCCATAGAGCCTGTATTGGGAGACATGAGGGAGCCTGGGACCTCAGGGGAGAGGACTATAGGTCTGCCCCTGCCAAAACAAGGGAGAGCTGTTTCAGAGACTGAGCTGAGCATCCACCCAGTCCAGATCAGTAGGGTTCCTTTAACATGAAGTTGAAGTGCATGAAGATCAGTAGGGTTCCTTTAACATAAAGCACCTGATTCCATGGAATACCTCCTCAGGAGCAAAGATTGAAATGTAAAGCAGCTGAGCTGTGGTGTCAGGAGACCCTGGAATTGTAAGCCTGAATTTTTTGTCTGGACTCTGCTCAAAACAACACTGGTTGTCAGCTCCTTTTTTCCTGACTGTAACACAGGTCTGTGCATTATTGATTTTAGGCTTCTACCTGGTGTTTCCTCTGGATTCTGATTACACTTGCCTGATATCCTGTGCCCTTGACCTTGGATATGCCCCTGATATATCACTAGAAAATCCTTGTTTTCTGGTAACAACTCCGCTTCATCCTTGCTTAACTAGCTCCTCAGTTAACTGTGTGCATGTTTGCATGGCAACAAGGAGCTGAACCTGGCTGGAGCAGGACAAGATGTATGGAAGTGCTTGGATGAGATGGTGCATGGACTTGCCCCCATTGACACATCATGCTTTCTGGAAGCTGGAAGGAAAACTGAATCTTAGAATGGAAGGGGTTTCCTCGTTAAAAAAAATGGGTGATTTTTATCATTTACTGTGCTTGTGTATTCCAGAGTTCTTTGTCAACTTTTTCCTTTCCTCTAATATCTGACTATCTATTTATCTGTTTATTCCTCTTGAATATATAAATGGTTCCTTTTGGAAGTATAGTTTATTGTCAGAATTCTCACTGAACTTAATGAGTAAAATAAAACACCCATTTCAGTTTAATTTGGTTATGCATCTGCAGCATGTTGAAAATGACTTAGCAGGAGGTATCATTACACTGTTTGACTTCAATGGACAGTGGCCATCCGGTATGGTATATTCCAAATGAAGAACATAAATGATCATAGTACTACATGAGCAACTATAGACAATATTGTATCCAGTAATTTCCTGTAAATAACAGTTCATTCAATGGGGCGGTATTAGCTGAATACATTAATGTCTGTACTAGTTCATTCATATAGTACTATGATCGCACTCATACAGTATGATGATCGAACATGTTTCCCACCCTGTCCCAGTCACAAAAAGAAAAGGGTTATCTTGAGTCAGTTCACTATTCTAACTTTGCAGTCATCTCATTAGTGTTCTGCCAGGTTATCCAGTTGCAGAACATATTCACTCACTCTGTGTTGCATTCCATTGGATCAAATCCACACTAGAGCAGTATCACCGATTGAATTATTGGATTACCCACTGGGCTAAGCCCTGAACAATCCAGCACTTTGACTTTCCCCATCATGCTGAACAACCTATGAATGCAGCAATTGTAGGTTGTTGATGGCATGCTGGAGGCAGTGCACCTGCTCTTTCCCATGCTTTCCCAACAGCTTGTGGATTGTTTAAACCATGGGCTGTCACTACGTGCGAACTGGCCAAAAGCCATGAGTAACAATTTGTGAGCTGGGTTAGCCAGAAAGCTAAATGCAGAGTGACTGTTGTCTTCAGGAAAGAGTTCCTGGCTGAAACGGAACCCAGTTTTTTGGTCTGCCCTCATGGAGCAGTGATTACTGCTCATAAGAAATAACTGAGAAATCCAGAATTTCCGGAAGCATATCCAGCCCAAAACAACACATAGCAGCAATGCCATGAATTTGTGCTCTTTCTAGTTCAGGTCTTACTTCACACAAATAACAACAACAACAATAATATGTTTTTACTGAGTACATACACAGACACACACACACACACACAATCACCCTGCAAATAAAGCCCGTTATTATGGCCATTTTTATGAGTTTGCACTTAATGATGATTTATGCAGTAAGTATCCCATGGATGGTTGGGAAGGACTGAACACGCTATCTGGTGACCACTCACCTCTTCTGCTTTGCATCCAAAACTCAGTTTGAACCCATGGGGTTGTTGTTTTAATTCTCTGGGTTGCTTGTCCCTCCACAATCCACAGTTCCAGGTTTGGACATCATAGTGACACCCCAGGACCAGGGCTTTCCTTGGGTAGTTCTGCAAACGGGAGACCAAGCGGAAGTGGCAAGCATGCAGGGGGCAGCGACTGGGCTCACTCTGGCTCAGTAGTGACTAACTATGGATTGTTGAACCCATAGTTAGGCATTATGTGTGACCTGGGTCATGGTGTGGGGGTGGCTCTGTGGCTGAGCAGGAGTCATCAGCCCTGCCAAATAGCCCAAGTAGTCCTTATGCCCATGTTGCTCAGATGAAATAAAAAAAGTAGTGCAGTGTAGTCCAGCACGGCTGTCATATCTGCTGGCTGGCTGTTGGGTGTTCTTAGAGAAAATGCAGTTAGGGAAGGCTGTGATGTTTAGGGCTATGCAGCAACCCAAAGGAAGGAAGAACAAACAGAAGGAAGGAAGGAAGATGATAGATAGATTAAGGCTGCAGTTCCATGCACACTTTAATAGTAAGTCTTATTGAACACAATTGGAACACCCACACCCCCCAGCAGCCATGGAGAGGATTGTGCTGTAAGGCTGGAATCCTATACACACGTGCTTGGGAGTAAGCCCCATTTCACTCAATGGTACTCACTTTAGAGTAGATCTGTATAGAATAGTGCTGTTAAAGTTCCGTAGAGGTGATGATCATGCAGAAGATGGGGGCGTATGGGCAGGGCAAATGAGAAGCAAGAGGAAGACTTTCACATATATTTCCTTTTAGTATGAGTTCAGAGTTATGATCAGCGTTCAGGATTTAGCTGTATCTCTGCAGAGTATCTATAAGGTTACCCCCCAAGTAGGGTACTGGGTGCATCTTCTCTCTAGTGCTCATGGATGTAAACGTATGCACACACAGTCTGGGACTAGACAATGCACAGCTAGCCATTTTACATCTTAGAGACACTTCTTTTGAACTGTTAGTAATAGAATGTAGGGCCATTTTGTTTTTCAAGTATATCTTTTTTCTTTTGATTTACCTTATTTTTAATGTTCATCCTTTCCTCCAGAAGCTAAGTATCTTCCCATTTTTATCCTCATAACAATGCTGTGAGGTAGGTCATGCTAAGAAGAAGGGAGTTTGCATGCTGGTCCACCTCACACAGTCAAAATTCATTAGCCTCCTGCTCCCTCCCTCCTGTCCTGTGCAGTTGTCATGTCTAGTCTGAGACAATGAGTCAGTCTGTGTCTCTTTCTGCAGTGTGTGTGTGTGTTTGAGAGAGATTCTATATGTGTTTATTTTTCCTTTGTCTGTATAAACCGGGTAAGTGAGAAAAAAAAAGGAACATGTTGCATTTATGCTGTCTATTATGGACAAGGTACAAGAGCTTATTCCTCCCAGGAAAGCATGAATGATTATTTCCAGTAACTTATGGCATTGTTGTTGTACACAAAATTGCCTTCTTTGACTCTGTGTGTGTGTGTATGTGCGTGTGTGCACACACACTTGGCCATGTGCACAAATGTCAAATGTGAGTTCAGTGTTGCAGACACAATACAGTCTGCTAGCCCCAGGGAACATCATGATGTGGTTCCAGCCCTATGCATGGCAGGATAAAGCCTGGAGCTAAGGTGGCCACAGCCCCTCATATCAGGGGACCCATGAAATAGCCCAGATTCCCACCTTTCAAATATAACTCACCATCATGAACTGTTCAATTTCATTTGATACTGAATCAGGAAATCTGAACTACAGTGATGCCCCCTTTAAGTCCCTTATACTAGGTTGGTTCCAATATTCTCCTCCTTTACTGTATATGTGTGTATAGAAGGATGGGGACCAACTGTGGTTTCAATGGGATGAGAGAAAGTGTATGGCTGTATGCCAGCAGGCTCTCCACTGGATCAAAATCTCTGCATGGTTGGCATTGCTAACTGCATGGAGTTCACACACATAGAACTGTGGGCACAGATGGTCCACTTTTTGACATTCTAATGAATATGTACAGATTAGGGGAAGGGCTGGCTGGAACAGTTCAACTCCCCCTCTATGCACTTGTTTTACTTAGGAAATAATGAGCAGGGAGCACTGACAATACAACTTAGAAGAGAATAAAACATTGAACAAAATTGTTTTACTGATTACTGATTTAGCAATCAGCAATTACTGATTTAGCTAACAAATAGCTGGCAAATTTGATTGGTAACTTAGACAGATCTTACATAAATTATCTGGTTAATTAGTATTAATAGATTAACTGTTCTTGCCTTCTTCCTCACAAAGGTAGCAGGCAAGTAATGGTGGGAAAACTGAGCAATCTTACCTCCATGTCCACTTTTCTGCTGCTGGAATTCTCAGACATCCGAGAACTACAGATCTTACACTTCTTTGTATTCCTAGCAGTGTACGTCATTGGACTAACAGGGAATCTTCTCATCATTATTACAGTTGCTTTTGATCACCACCTACACACCCCCATGTACTTCTTCCTCATAAATTTGGCCATGCTGGACCTTGGAACAGTTTCAGTCATCGTACCCAAATCCATGGCTATGTCTCTCATGAATAGCAGGACAATTTCTTACTCTGGATGTGTTGCTCAAGTTTTCTTCTATTTCTTCTTTGCTGCATCAGATCTTGCCCTCCTAACTATTATGGCACATGATCGCTATGTTGCGATCTGCAACCCCCTCCAGTATGAGAGAATTATGCACAAAGGAGCCTGCCTTCAGATGGTAGCCATTGGGTTGATGGCTAGTCTTCTTTATGCCATAGTACACACTGGTGCCACCTTTGCAATCCCCTTCTGTTCTAATATTGTCAAGCAGTTCTTCTGTGAAGTCCCACAGTTGTTAAAGCTCTCCTGCTCTGACATTTACCTTGTTGAAGTTGGGCTCCTTGGACTAGGCTGCAGTTTAGGAGTAGGCTGCTTTATCTTCATTATCATAACATATATGCAGATCTTTGCTGCTGTACTCAGAATCCCCTCTGCACATGGTAAAAACAAAGCCCTCTCCACTTGTATTCCCCACCTCACTGTTGTCTCTGTGCTTATATTCAGTTCAGTCTTTGCCTATGCAAGGCCTCCCATTGATGCTTCTACTGACCTGGATATAGCTTGTGCGGTAATCTATGCAATAATTCCTCCCATGGTGAATCCATTCATCTATAGCATGAAAAACAAAGAGATGAAGGCTGCTTTGTTGAAAATGTTAAGATTTGCATCTTTACTCTTGAACCACCTTTAGAGCTGCTGTGTAAGAATACAAACGTACAATGTTTTGAACATTAATGTTTGTCCCTGCAATGTTTATCCTTGTGATATACACATTTTGTTATTTGGGATTATAGTTGTGCTATAATTTATACATTCCTTGACTATAATTTTAGACCAGCCAATAGCCAAGTTCCCTGGGATGTGTAAAATACTGAAAACATAAAATATGAACAATAAAACAATGAATAAAGCCTTCAAATTATATGGCCTCTTCAACCTATTTTTGTACAAAGAAATTGGCTGGACCATTTCACTGGTTTTCCAGGAGGAGGAGGCATGTGACACCTGTTTCGTGGAGGTGGGTCTCTCTATTATCAGTGGCTGCACCGCAACATCTTTCCTCTTTTCTAACTGTTTGTGGTTTTTGGATTGCGACTGCCACATAACTGGCAACAGCAGCAAGTGCATTGGCAGCATGGGCACCATTTTGATTCCTCCACAATGACCCATGCCTACCATCATTTTTGGGGTTCTGTGTGTTTGTGTGTGGGGGGGTGTTGGGGGGAGGTGTCCACCATAAAAATAATGGTAGAGAAAATTCTACAAAATGGTTTTCTGTTTCTTGGGTGGGGGGTGGGTGGGTAAGAAAATGCACAAAATCAGTCCCCCCCCCAAAAAAACACAATCTTTTGAGGAACCATGGGTCAAGTCTAGTCCTTATTCTTCAGGGATCAGCTCCTTCCCTAGGGTCATGCATGCCTTAGGTTTCTGAGGGTGACTGTGGATTAGGGATATTGGAAAAATCTGCAATGGAATCACATGGATCAGGGTTCCTATCAATCCAACCTGTGGATTCAGGAGGAAACCAGCTTTTACCAGGTCACATGGATTCTGCTGAATTGTGGATTCACGGTTGTTGTTGTTGTTGTTGCTTTTAGCTTTCTGGACCTTTACACAAATTCAGTCATAGAAAAATATGTATAATAAAAATGTTGAAAAACAGCAGGCGAAAATGTGCATTTCCCCCATTAATTACTGCATTAAAATGTGCATTGAGGGGGATTTGCACTTTTTTTCAGGGAGGAAGGGTATAATGTTGTGTCCAGTGATGTTCCTAGAGCCAAACTACAGGGGGTAGGTCTGAGGCCCCACACAGTCCCCCCAACAACCCTCCAGGCAGGCAGGAATGGGAGTGGGTCAACACAAGGCATGTATTAGAGCAAAAAACTGCACCAGCCAGTTGAGGCTACAGCTGTGCGCCATTTTAAAGCAAAGTATTTTGGGAGGAAAGCGATGGCAAACCTAGACAGCATAGTAAGAAGCAGAGACATCACCTTGCCGACAAAGGTTCATATAATCAAAGCTATGGTTTTCCCAGTAGTAATGTATGGCTGTGAGAGCTGGACTATAAGGAGGGCTGAGAGCCAAAGAATTGATGCTTTCAAATTGTGGTGCTGGAGAAGAGTCTTACGAGTCCCCTGGACTGGAAGGAGCTCAAATCAGTCCATCCTAAAGGAAATCAACCCTGAGTGCTCATTGGAAGGACATTCTGTCATTCTGGTGCCCTTATTGTTCATGCAGAGTAGTTCCATGATAGATTCCCCTTCTCCATTGTTTTTAATGCAGGCACTACAGAGTAGTTCACTGTTGTTGCCAGTAGACATGAGGGGGCTTTTATCCATTTCTCTGACAGCAATTTGTCCCCACAAAATTGTCATCCTAAACTGACCCGCACAGCCCACACACACACCACCTGAAAGGAACAAGGTAAAGAGAATCTGTATATCTTCCTCCTGGAGGAGCAAAGTGATTTGGGTGATCTGAGCAGCTAAAAAATATGGCATGGAAGAAAGGGTCAACCATCCCCCTGCAAGCAGTGCTCCATTCAGCTCAAAGCCATCCACAACTGGTCCGCAATTTTAAAAGATACTTTAGGGAGGCAGGGGAATCACAGAATTATACATATTATGTAGTCTGGGCCAACACATTTTTCTAGGGGTGCACGAAAGTCACTTACCTGGTCTCGCAGCTTGCTTCGCGGTGGGGGGGAGGTGCTTCGCTGCTCCCCCCAAAGTTCAGGCCGGGGTAGGGAGGCTTCCCGCCTCGCCCGGCCGCAAAATAAAAAGTTAAAAAAAAAAACGCCCCCGTGATAGGCTATGTGACGATTTACGTAGCCTATCACGGCTGACTTTGCAAATCTAGCCGTGATAGGCTACGTTAATCGTCACGTAGCCTATCACAGGGGTGTTTTTTTTTTTTTTACTTTTATTGGAATGGCGGTGGCGGCAGCCGGTCGAAAGACCGGCTGCCGCCCCTGCCACTGCCGAAGACCTGCTGAACCGCCGCTGGGACCCGCCGCCGGGAGGGACATTCGTGAAAGGTAAGTCCCATCCCGGGGGGGGGTGCGGGGGTGGGGGGTGGAGAATTTCTCCCCGAAACTACTTCGGGGGCCGAATACGTTGGCACTCAGCCCCCCAAAGTTTCGGGGAGAAATTCTCCCCCATCCCTACATTTTTCAAGATTTTGAAGCTAAGACACAAAATCACCACTTTTATGTGGTATATTCCCCAATGAGATATGCTTCTCACATTCTATTTTTGGTCCTAAACCATCTGCCTGCTGGGCTTTATCAGGGCTAGCTGAGGGGTCATGCACTCATTGAGATTCACTCCCCAATGGGAAGACTACTGTGGCCCTGCAAAATTTCTTTGTCCTACTTCTCCTTCTCCTTCTCCTTGCTGTTGCTGCCTGTTCATCACTCCAAACTAAGAGCAAGGAGAAGGAGAAGCATTTCCACTTGTCTTGATGTCCTCTTGGTATGGTGGCCTCTCACCTATCATCAAACGAGAGGCTGCGCACCACAAAAGGGGACAATGCAGGGCACATTAGCATCAAATTTGCATCAGCTAGTTGATAAGTACAGATGCAAATTTAAAATAATTACTAGAATGTTAATGTCACAGAAAGCAAGCCATTTGCTTATTCAAATCTGTCTGTCTGTCTATCTGTCTATCTATCTGTCATCATTCAAAGTCAGGAGTTAGTCATCCATTTTGACTACCTGTTGACTGATTCTCATGAAACATACTTCAATGGAAAGCGCTTGACAGTAGGGATGTTGGAGAATTCCACCATGGACTCCAGGAGTCCATGGCGGAACGGGACAATCCCCACCACCACCCTGTGGAATCCACCTGGGACTAGGGATGTCAGAGAATTCCTCCACAAATCTCGGTGAGGCTGAATGCCAGTGCATTCCGGGTGGCGGCGGCTCTGGCGGCGCCTCCAGCGAAGGCGGTGGCAGCGGCCGGTCTTCCAACCGGCTGCCACTGCCGCCATTTCCAGGCTTGTGGGGAAAAAAAAAGACGTGATAGGATACGTAAATCTTTACGTAGCCTATCATGGTTGGGGGTGGGTTAAAAAAAAAATGCATACGCAAATGGCGGCGGCTATGGTCGCCGCCATTTGCGTTCCTTCTTTTTGGCCATCTTAATCTACGTAAATATTTACGTAGACTATGACGGCGAAAACCAAGGGGAATGTAAATAGCGTAGCGGGCGCTATTTGCGTCCCTTTTTCATTCACCGTTTTAGCCTACGTAAACCTTTATGTAGGTTAAAACGGGGAATCAAAAAGGGACGCAAATGGTGCCCGCTACGCTATTTGCGTTCCCCTTTATTTTTGCCGTCATAGTCTACATAAATATTTACATAGATTAAGACGGTAAAAAGAAGGAATGCAAATGGCGGCGGCCGTAGCCACCGCCATTTGCGTACACTTTTTCTTTTTTTTTTTTTACCCGGAGCCCTCTGCAGCTGGAAATTCGGGTGCGGACAGCTCTGGCCTGGTCGGGCCGGGCCTGGCTGGCTGCTCTGCAGAGCTGCCGCGGAGCACAGCCGGCCGTTTGAGGATTCAGAGGGGGAGGAACAGAGCGCCTCCCCCCATGGCCAGGATTCCGGGGGGAGGGACGGAACGCCTCCCCACCCACCATCAACATAATCCGTGAAAGGTAAGTCACTTTCATGCATCCCTACCTGGGACAGAGCCTACCTGGTGGCGGCACTGGCAGTGCTGGCTCTGGGTGGTTTTCCGGCCGCTGCCACGCCGGCTGCCATTTGCGACCCTGCCAAGCCGTGATAGGCTACATAAGTTTCTAGGCAGCCTATCATAGCTAACGCAGGGATGCCATTTGTATCCCTGCGGTAGCTGTGATAGGCTACATTTATATTTACGTAGCCTATCACGGCAAAAGGCAGGGACGCAAATGGCGTAGCAGCCACCATTTGCATTCCTGCCTTTTGCCGTGATAGGCTACGTAAATATATACATAGGCTATCACAGCTACAGCAGGGATGCAAATGGTGGCTGCAGCCCAGCAGCGGACAGATGTCTGGCTGTGGGTGGCCCCGGCCGGCATTTCCATGGAGTCGCTGCAGAACGGAGCTGGCCAGGGAGGATTCCGGGGGGGGAACGGAGCACCTCCCCCCCCCACGGATGGCCCCAGCAGAACAAGGTAAGTGTTTTGTACACCCCTACTTGACAGACACACAGATTCCACAAATAACAGCAGTTTTCACTAGAATTCAAAGCTGGGAGTTTATCTATGTACATAAAGCGATTATTATTATTATTAGTAGTAGTAGTAGTAGTAGTAGTAACAACAATCAGGCTATCTTCTATAAGAATCTACTACAATGTTTATTTCTAATATAAAAAATAGCAAGTATAATTAAATAAACAGAATAAATTGCACAACGAAGCAACATGAAATATGAACACACACAGAAATCTGTACACTTTTATAAACACAGGTTCAGGGCAAAGTACAATGATATGCCAGTAACATATGGCCTAGTATAAACAAATTGTCTAGGGATTAAGAGACACCTACAGTTAAAAGTAACCCCGTCACACTTTAGTTATTGCTCAGAAAGGAAGTCTCTGTTAAATTCAACAAAATAACATGTATATATTACACTCATTACTAACATGCCTAGACATCAAACGCTTACCAGTAACAGTAAGTGGCAGGCGAACCGCAAGTCTAACCACACCACACATGACTGCGTTAATTCTACCCCTCTCAAACCCATAGAGAAGAAACTTTGCACCTCCACCTGGATGCTGCCCCACTGGCCTCTGGAAACCTGCATATGCAGGCAATTCATAGGCCTTTGTAGACCCTAGGGCATCACCTACTATCTGTCTGGTGACTGGGCTTGAGAGTACCTACAAATTCTGGGAAGGGTAAACTGGAAAAAATCAGAGGGATGATGTCACTTTGAACCCACAAAGACAAGAGGTTATTTTGCATTCATTGACCAGTATACCATGGAAAGCATTTGTCCTCTAGGGATGGATGAAAGTCACTTACCTGATCCCGAAGCTTGCTTTGCGGTGGGGGGGAGGCGCTCTGTCCCTCCTCCTGAAATTCTGGGCAGGGGGAAGGTGCCCCATCCCTCCCCGCCGAAATTCTGGCCGGGGGGGAGCGCCTCGCCTCTCCGGCCGCAAAAGTTCTGCTCCTGCCGGGACGCAAATGGCAGTGGCTGTAGCCGCCGCCGTTTGCTTCCCTGGCCTGCAGTCAGCCGTGATAGGCTAGGCTATGTAAATGTTTACGTAGCCTATCACGGAGGGGTGGCGGAGAATTTCTCCATGAATCTTCGGGAGGCCGAGTGCCGATGCATTTGGCCTCCCAAAAGTGCTGGGGAAATTCTCCGCCAGCCCCCCGCCCCCCCCGGGATGGGACTTCGGTGAATGTCCCTCTCAGTGGAGGGTCCCGGTGGCGTTTCGGTGGCATTTCGGAGGGGGCGGCGGCCAGTCTCCCAACCGGCTGCGGCCGCCGCCATTACAAAAAAAAAAAGTACAGTAAAAAAACTACAACACACACCCGTGATAGGCTACGTGATGATTTACGTAGCCTATCACGGCTAGATTTCCAAAGTCAGCCGTGATAGGCTACGTAAATCTTCACATAGCCTATCACAGGTGAATTTGAAAAAAAAAAAAAAAAAGCGTGTAAGCAAATGGGCGCCACCATTTGTGTTCCTTATTTGGACAGGAGTAGTCTACGTAAAGATTTATGTAGACTACAGCGAAAATAAGGGAACGCTATTTGCATTGCCCTTATTTTCGCCGTAGTCTACGTAAATCTTTACGTAGACTAGACGTGCCAAAATAAGGAACACAAATGGCGGCGCCTATGGGGCGCCGCCATTTGCATACTTGCTTTTATTTTTCCCCCAAAGTCACCCGTGATAGGCTACGTGATGATTTACGTAGCCTATCACGGCTGACTTTGGAAATCTAGCCGTGATAGGCTACGTAAATCGTTACATAGCCTATCACAGGTGTGGGTTTTTTACTTTTTTTTTCACGGCTGGGGAGATGGGGCGCTCCTCCCCAGCCTGAATTTCACCAGCGAGGGATGGGGCGCCTCCCCCCCGGCCTGAATTTCAGCCGGGCGAGGCGGGGCGCCTCCCCCCCTCGCCTAAACTTCGGGGGGAGAACCGAAGCACCTCCTCCCCACCGCAAAGCAAGCTGCGGGACAAGGTAAGTCCCTTTCGTCCATTCCTACCATCACGGCTGACTTTGGAAAAAAAAAAAGCGCCCACGCAAATGGCGGTGTCCATGGGCGCCGCCATTTGAGTTCCTTATTTTGGCACGTGTAAATAGTGTTGCCCTTATTTTCGCCGTAGTCTACATAAATATTTACGTAGAATACCCGTCCCAAAATAAGGAACGCAAATGGCGGCGCCCATGGGCGCCGCCATTTGCGTACAAGTTTTTTTTTTTCTCAAAGTCAGCCGTGATAGGCTACGTAAACATTTATGTAGCCTATCACGGTGTGTTTTGAAAATCTAGCCATGATAGGCTATGTAAATCTTTACGTAGCCTATCACATTGGTTGTTGTTTTTTTTTTTACTTGGAAATGGTGGCGGCAGCCGGTCGGAAGACCGGCCACCGTTGCCGAACCACTGCTGAACCGCCGCTGGGAGCCGCCGCCTCGAGGGACATTCGCACAAGGTAAGTCCCATCCCAGGGGGTGGCGGGGTGGTGGTGGACCATTTCTTCACCAATTTCGGGGGGCCGAATGCGTAGGCATTCGGCCTCCCGGAGATTCGTGGAGAAATTCTCTGACATCCCTCATCTCAGGAAGTGAAATTGGTCTTCTTCAACATTTTCAGTTACAGCAATTTCTTTTTGAACTTGTTATGTCTAGAGGAATACCTGACGAAAACTTTAGAGAGTCGACACACATTGGGGTTCCATAGACTGATGAGCATAACAGATATAGTTGTTTTGAGATTTTGACTGATTGTTTATTATTGTGATATAGTCATGAGTAACATAGGTCCTATTGATTTCTATGGGTCTCCTCTAAATATGACTTAAGACTGCCATCTGACCCAATATAAAGGATAGCATCTGATTTCTGAAGGTGAACTCAGGAACAGAAGCTGATGCTTCAAGATACATACACACCCAAACACACACATGCATACACACACACACACACACACACACAGAGTCACTGATAAAGATAGTAGGAAAGATATGCTTCATTGCCTCAAATTCACCAAGACATTGACTGTAGTATTTCAGGCGGTTGAAAGTTCAGAATACATATGAAGGAAGAAGTACTTAGTGAAGCCCCAGGTAATGGATCAACAGTATTTTATACTGCTTTAATTAATATGTCCTCAGGCTTTGTCCCTGATACACCAGTGCAGGAAACGTAGCGGGAGGAGGCTTACTGAAATAAAGTCAACTAATGTCCTGTTCCTGCTGCTTGAACTTCAAAGAGGCAAATGACATATTAGAGTTCAATTCTGCATGCTCATCACACAATGACAGCTGGATCCAATGACAAGGACATATCAATAGCATCACATCACATTGGGGATGTTGCGGGCGCCCGACTGGGTCCAGAATTCATCAGGCAGGCTCCCCCGGCTCGTGACCCCCAGATTGTGCTCACCGAGATGCTCCTTGTTCGCCCCCCACTCATCTCCGCTCGCACTTTCCTGGACTCACCACAATCCCGTTCGGTGAGTGCCTGCCATTTTCGCGCCTTCGATTTCTACGTAAAACAGGAAGTTAAAAAATGTGCATATTTAAATATGTTGTTTGGAGCTGGGAAAGCTAAATAAGCACAATATTAGAGGGATTTTACTAGGGATGTACGAAACTCTTACCTGGCTCCGCACCAGGCAATCCGCAGTGGGGGGGGAGGCGCTCCGTCTCTTCCCCCGGAATCCTCCCTGGCCGGCTCCGCTCCGCTGCGACTCTGTGGAGCTGCCAGCTGGGGCCGCCCGCAGCAGGACATCCAGCCACTGGGCTGCACTGGGATGAAAATGGTGGCTGCCGTAGCTGCCGCCATTTGCGCCCCTGTCTTTTGCCGTCATAGGCTATGTAGCCTATCACGGCTAAAGACACAGATGCAGATGGTGGTGGCTACGCCATTTGCGTCCCTGCCCTGAGCTGTGATAGGCTACATAGATACTTATGTAGCCTATCACGGCTTGCCAGGGACCCAAATGGTGGCCAGCATAGCGGCAGCCATTTGGGGCTGCAGCCTGGCAGCAGCTGGAGCCGCTGGAGCTGCTGCCGCCATCGCCGGAGTCACAGCCAGGTAGGCTCCGTTTTGCGTGGCTTTCGCGGGGTGGTGGGGCAGGTTGCTTCGTTCCGCCACAGATTCCAGGGGGCTGAATTCACTAGAATTCAGCCTCCCTGGGATCCATGGTGGAATTCTCTAACATCCCTAGATTTTACCTCTAATATTCATCCAACAGTGAATTTAGAATGTAGCTATGTCACAATGCATGTAGCATTATTCCAGAAGCATATTGGGGGAACATGGGAATCCAACCTGCTCCTACCAGCATTTGTTACAGTTAGCCCCTCCCCCTGCCTCCAGTGCCCTTCTCCCCCCCACCAATCTCTTCTCCCCAACCCCATCAAGAACTTCATGTAAAATGATGCCCTACTTTCACACACATTCTGAGAGTGGGGTTGGGTTGGGGACATGTGTCAGCATGCTTAGTTCAGATATACTTAGTAAAGCAATGCATTGAAAGATATATATTAACAGCTGTATATGGATGTGTTGGTTTATCCCTATAGATTGCCTTTGAGAGGGATGTTTATAATTTTTTGATCAATCTTGTCTACCAATCAGTTATTAATTTTTTCACACAATTTTCACAATTTTTTCATGCCTGTCTCATTCTACTGGTGTCGTGGGATACTTCGGAAATCAGGGTGCTGGTGCCTATGATCTTCTTTTGCTAATATTTAATGTAAGTCTGGTGTTCAATTAAATATGATATTGGAGGCGGGGTCAAATTTAGACCATCATCCTTGATGGAATATCCACCTGTACTATGCCTTTGGACAGTGCATGTAGTTGAATCCAACCAGATGCTGATGTCATTATTAGAAATGAGTAACAGGGAAGCAAGGCTCAGTACGATCATCCCAGTGGGAAGACAGGAGTCTTCGTTTTCAAAATGTTATGGTGAGATCACGAGAACGTTTGTGTCCCTGTCCATGCTTCTTATCATTGCTTTTCTTCTCTGCGATCCAGATCGAGGAATTACATCCACTGTTTTTCATGCTCCATTCATAAGGGCACCAAGTTAGTTCTTGGGATTTCTCATCTTTTGTCATGTGTGCCTGTAAGCTCTCTACATTCTGAGTTACTGGCTTCAGTGTCTATTATGATGAACTCTCACAAGATGTAAAATCTATTGATAGATTTCGTACAGGCAGAATTCTGTACCATGGGGTTGCCAGTATTGTAGCATTATCTCAATCTTTTCTGGAGCCAGCAGTGCCCCCAATCTTGCAAAGGATGATTAGCAAAGGCAATAACTGAGAACAATGTAAAACAACTAGTTGTATCCAGATTTAGTCATAGAATATGATATTGGAATCAATGGGACTTCCATTAGTCATGTCATATGGTCAGCTTCAAACAGGCATGGGTCAACTCACAAGGGGATTCACCTAGCAGTACACTAAGGGTGAAATCCTATGCATGCTTAGGCAGAGAAAAGGCCTACAACACACTGCACAGGGGAATGCTGGGAGTTGTAGGGATTTTCTCTGTCTAAACATGCATAGGATGGCACCCTAAGGCTCAGATGCTTCATAAGACAATACTGGACCAGGACAATGTGGTGGATTTTTGCATCCGTCTCATCTGAATTTGGCCCTGAAAGACTCAGGAAAAGTGTGGATGTATGCATGGAGGGTAATTTGAAGCAAGCACAGTATAACACATACAGCCTGTTCACTCCCTAATCCCGCCAGATATTTAGAACATCTTTCATGCTGTCAACTATGCATCTGTGTGCACTGTACACATGCACAAAATAAAAATAAATATGTTGATTAATAAGGCAAAATGGAACAGAGGGGGAAAAATGTCCAACCTCAGTATAAAAAAACCCCTCCATTTGGCAACTGGCCTATAATGACAAGGAAACAAATTTCTTTTTTGAAACAATGTCTAAACAAAGTAGTTCAAAGTCTGAAACAGGACAGGGGGTGACCCTATGCTCATTATGGTGCCAACTCCCCTCAAGAATATTTTGAGGCCTCAACATTTCAGTCCCAAGGAGACACATTGTGGTGCTTGGATAGGCAAGAGGGCCCAATCCATGCCACAGAGGCATAGCACACTTGAAGGATCCTAAGCTCCAATATGCCATCGAGAACATCATCAGCATTAGTATGATGCCCAGATGTCTCTGAATCTGTCATACTGTATCTGCTACATCCTCCAGAATAGGTGGCAGCACTCTACACAGGCAGATTCTGAGGGCCCGGCAGCTCCTGATGTGGCCCCTTCACCGTCCACTTCACTTTGGCTGGAATTTACTGTGTGAGTAGAAAGGAATCCCCATTTTGATATTCCCACAGCACTTGTAGGGCGGTTGTATTCACTATGTCATGCAGCTCATCATGAGGAAGTCTGTTGGATGGGGCCCCACTGGATGACATCTTGATGATGGCTGCTTCAAGCCAGAAACCAGTTTCTGTGTCCTGATTAGGCTGGACCCTTCCTACGTTTCTGGAGGAAGAAAGGGTAATGGAGGGAGTTTAGGATGAGTACAGAGTAGCAAAACAGGGCTATAGGCCACTTGATACTTCTGTAGTGCTGATGCTAAGATCAAGGATGTGCTGAAGCACAGAGACCTGATGTCTGGATTATTCTATGTAGAGATGTATGAAAGTCACTTACCTTTTCGACAGGGCGATTTGCGGTGGGGGGGAGGCGCTCCGAACCTCCAGCCGAAATCCTGAACTGGCCGGCTCCGCTCCTCCGAGATTCCACGGAGCTGCTGGCCGGGGCCGCACGCAGCCGGACATCCGGCCACTGGGCAGCCTTCTGGGAAAAAAAACCCTGTGTACGCAAATGGCGGCGGCTACGGTGGCCGCCATTTGCGTTCCCTTTTTTTTCGCTGTTTTAGCCTGCGTAAATATTTACGTAAGCTATTACGGCGAAACGCAAATAGCATAGTGGGCACTATTTGCGTTCCTTTTTCCCCCCGCCGTTTTAGCCTACGTAAATATTTATGTAAGCTATTACGGCGAAAAAAAGGGGAACACAAATAGCGTAGTGGGCGCTATTCGCATTCCTCCCCCACCCGCCATTTTAGCCTACGTAAATATTTATGTAAGCTATTACGGCGAAAAAAAGGGGAACACAAATAGCGTAGTGGGTGCTATTTGCGTTCCTTCCCCCCCCCCCCGCCGTTTTAGCCTACGTAAATATTTACTTAAGCTATTACGGAGAAAAAAAGGGGAACATAAATAGTGCCCACTACACTATTTGCATTCCCCTTTTTTCCGCCGTAATAGCTTACGTAAATATTTATGTAGGCTAAAACAGTGGAAAGAAAAGGAATGCAAATGGTGGCCGCCATTGCCACCATTTGTGTATGCTGTTTTTTTTGTTTGTTTGTTGCCGTGATAGGCTACATAAGTATTTATGTAGCCTATCACGGCAAAGACAGCTACGCAAATGGCATGGTGGTCGCCATTTTCATGGCTGCCTTTGCCGTGATAGGCTATGTAAAAAGTTATGTAGCCTATCACGGCAGCCTGGCTGGATGCAAATGGCGGCCGCTACGGCGGCTGCCATTTGAGTCCACAGCAGCCAGCCAAAAGGCCAGCTGCCACTGCCGGAGCCGCTGCCACTGGAACATCTGCCCCAGGTAAGCTTCGTCCCGGGGGGGATTACGCGGGGGGGCGGGGTGGGAGGCCGTTCCGCCACGGGTTTTGGGGGTCCGAATGCCAGTGCATTCGGCCTCACTGAAATCCATGGCGGAATTCTCCGCCATCCCTAATTCTCTGGATGACCAGTTGGCAATCAAAAATCAAGTCTTGGCTGGCTGAAAAAATCCAGTCTGATCTGCAACTGGAGGGGGTTATCCTATCCTCATTCTTCCATCTTGAAGCGTAACATTTTTTAAAATCTTCTTGGACCAGTCAAAGCACTCTTTTGATGCCTTAGTAACACAACACTTCTGGGTCACATCTCATATCCCTCACTGTCTTCCATTCCCATCTTTCACATAGAAATATTGCGTTTCCACCCTCCCACCCACCAAATATCCTGACACCTTGACATTAAATCAATTCCCAATGTACTTTGATAGATCCACAAAAAATCTTCCGAGAGAATTCTAGACACGGATTTCACTCGCAAGTGTGATAGTTTTGCATATATTCAGAAATATGTGGCATGTTCTAATTCTCTGCTTAGATTTGTTACAAAAATTGAATCTGCCATCTAAATGAGAAACAATCTTTTCTGCTTAGGTGTTCTGAACTCTTAGGAATAAGATCCCAAGAAGCCCAAACAGACTTAAATGACTGCCATTTGCATGTAGGCTGTAAGTATGAGTTGCTGCACAACTGGGTCCTTATTATCTTCACATATGAAGTGTTTCTAATTTACTTGGCCCCAGAAGTGTCATGCCCCCAATGGAGAGATCTTCATCTTCTGAGGAGTTAGAACTCCCTGCAGGAGATGAAGCCATAGAAACATCTGTATTGGGAGACATGGGGGTCTAGGCCCTCAGGGGAGAGGACTCTGGGTCTGCCCTGGTCCAAGCAGGCAAGTTCTGTATCAGAGACCAAGGCAGAGCAACCACCCAGTCCCAGAGCATGCCATCTTCTGAAGAGGCAGATCAGTAGGGCTCCATTAAGATGAAATGCCCGACTCCAAGGAAGAAGTCATTAGGAGCAAGGGCTGTAATGTACAGCAGCTGAGCTGTGTATAAGCCTGCATTGTCTGCTTGGACTTTCCTGATTCAACACTGATTCTCAGTTCTTGTATTCTGACTGAAACCCAGGTTTGGATCTGTGCATTAATGAACTCAGACTTCCATCTGATGCTGCCTCTGGACACTGGTTAAGCTTGCCTGATATCCTGTGCCCTTGACCTTGGATAGGCCCCTAACATATCTCTGGAGAATCCTTGTTTGCTGGTAACAACTCCGCTTCGTCCTTGCTTAATCAGCTCCTCAGTTGTATGCATGTTTGCATGACATCAAGGAGCTGAACCTGGCTGGAGCAGGACAAGATGCATGGAAGTCCTTGGATGAGAGGGTGCATGGACTTGCCCCCCATTGACACATCATGCCTCCTAGGAAGCTGGAAGGAAAACAGAATCTTAGAATGGAAGGGGTTTCCTCATTTAAAAAATTGGGTGATTTTTATCGTTTACTGTGCTTGTGTATTCCAGAGTTCTTTGTCAACTTTTTCCTTTCCTTTAATATCTGACTATTTATATATCTATTTATTCCTCCTGAATATATAAAGGGTTCCCCTTAGAAGTACAATGTGTTGTTGGAATTCTCACTGAAGATGAGGAGTAGAATAAAACAACCATTTCAGTTTAATGTGGCTATGCATCTGCAGCATGTTTCTAAATGTCTTAGCCAGAGATATTGTTACACTGTTCAACTTCAATGGACAATGCGCATCTGGAATTTTATATCCAAATGAAGAACTTAAATAACAATAGTACTATATGAACTCACACAGACAGTGTTGTATTCAGCAAATGCCCTGTAAATAACAGTTCATTCAACTGGGCTATATGAGTCTGCTGATGGAACAAGTTTCCCACCCCATCGCAGTCACCAAAAGAAAAGCGTTGCCCTTATTTTCGCCGTAGTCTACGTAAACATTTACGTAGACTACAGCCACCAAATAAGGAACGGGAATGGCGGCTCCCTATGGGGGCCACCATTCGCGTACGCGCTTTTTTTTTAAAAAGTTACCCGTGATAGGCTACGTGACGATTCACGTAGCCTATCACGGCTGACTTTCCAGATCTAGCCGTGATAGGCTACGTGAATCGTCACGTAGCCTATCAGGGGACTTTTTTTTTTTTTTACTTTCGTGTTCGCGGCCGGGCGAGGCGGGAAGCCTCCCCCCCCGGCCTGAATTTCGGCCGGGCGAGGCGGGAAGCCTCCCCCCCCGGCCTGAATTTCGGCCGGGCAAGGCGGGAAGCCTCCCCCCCCCGGCCTGAACTTCACGGGGGGAGCAGCGAAGCGCCTCCCCCCCACCGCGAACAAGCTGCGAGAAAAGGTAAGTGACTTTCATCCACCCCTATCTAGTGCACATGGGTGCGAATGTATGCAGTATGCACACAGTCAGGGACTAGGCAATGTAGAGCGAACCATTTTACATCTTAGGAGACACTTACTTTGAACTGTTAATAGAATGTAGGGCAATTTTGTTTTTCGGGTATATCTTTTTGCTTTACCTTATATTTGTAAAGTTCTGCTTTCCCCCAAGAAGCTGAATATCTCTCCATTTTTATCCTCACAACAACCCTGTGAGGTAGGTTAGGCTAAGTTTTAGGGACTTTGCATTTGCTGGACCAGCTCATGCAGGCTAAATCCACACTACCGCTTTATAGTGGTATCGAAGTGCACTGATAACTGTTGGAGCACATTACACATTTGATATACCAGTACCATAGTGTTATTTTCTTGCTTTTGATTCCACATTATCCAAAATACCACAACAAATGTCATTGTGTGTCCTACGAGGTGCAAATATGCAAGACGGATATCGCATTACCACAATGGGATTTTAATGATATGATATGACACAAGGAATAGATCAGGCCAACGTAAAAATTCATTAGCCAGCTTCCCTCCCTCCTGTTCTGTCCTGTCCTGTCCTGTCCTGTCCTGTCCTGTCCTGTCCTGTCCTGTCTGGCTATCATGTTTATTCTGAGACAGTGAGTCTGTCTGTGTTTCTTTCTGTAGTGTGTGTGTGTGTATGAGAGGGGGGGGGGATTCTGTACGTGTTTCTTTCCAGTGTCTGTGTACAAAATGTAAGTGGAAAAAAGGAACATATGTTTGCATTTGAGTTCTTTATTATGGACAAGGTACAAGAGTCTGTTGCTTCCAGGAAAGTATGAACAATTATTTCCAGTAACACATGGCATTGTCAAGAGTATGTGTGTGTGTGTGCCCACATATGGCCATGTGCACAAATCTCAAATGTGAGTTCAGTGTTGTGGGCACAATACAAATGGCTAGCCCCAGGGAACAGCAGGACATGGTTCCAGCCCTGTGCATGGCGGGATAAAGCCTGGGGCTAAGGCGGCTACAGCCAACAGCCCACCATCTCAGGAGGTCCATATGCTAGCCCAGATTCCCAGCTTTCAAGTAAAAATCAGCATCATAATCTGTTCAATTTCATTGGATAAGGAGTCAGGAAATCTGAACTACAAGGATGCCCCATTGAAGTCCCTTATACTAAGTTGGTTCCAGTAATCTCTTCCCCCCGTAAGTCTACTGTGTATGGGTGTATAGAAGGACAGGGACCCACTGTGGTTTCAGTGGAGTGAGAGAAAGAGTATGGCTGTATGCCAGCAGGCTCTCTCCATTGGATCAAAACCTCTGCGTGATTGGCATTCCTAATTGCATGGTCTCACACACATAGAACTATGGGTACATATCATTGACGTTTTGACATTCTAATGAATATGTAGACATTGGAGGAAGGGTTGGTGGGAACAGTTCAATCTCCCCCTCTATACACTTGCCTTACATAGGAAAGAATGAACAGGGAACACTGTCATTACAACTTGGAGGGGAGAAAACATTGAACAAGGCTGTTTGGCAATTACTGATTTAGCAAATAAATATCTGGTGAATTTGATTGGTACATTACACAGATCTTACTTAAATTATCTGGTTAATCAGCATTAATAGATTAACAGCTCTTGCCTTCTTCCTCCCAAAGGTAGCAGGCAACTAATGGAGGAAAAACTGAGCAATCTCTCTTCCATGTCCACTTTTCTGCTGCTGGAATTCTCAGACATCCGAGAACTACAGATCTTACACTTCTTTGTGTTTCTTGCATTGTACGTCATTGCACTAACTGGGAATCTTCTCATCATTATTACAGTTGCTCTTGATCACCACCTACACACCCCCATGTACTTCTTCCTCATAAATCTGGCCATAATGGACCTTGGAACAGTTTCAGTCATGGTACCCAAATCCATGGGTATGTCTCTCATGAATAGCAGGACAATTTCTTACTCTGGATGTGTTGCTCAAGTTTTCTTTTATCTTTTCTGTGCAGCATCAGATCTTGCCCTCCTAACTATTATGGCCCATGATCGCTATGTCGCTATCTGCAACCCCCTCCAGTATGAGAGAATTATGCACAAAGGAGCCTGCCTTCAGATGGTAGCCATTGGGTGGATGGCTAGTCTTCTTTATGCTGTATTACACACTGGTGGCACCTTTGCAATCACCTTCTGTTCTAATACTGTTCATCAGTTCTTCTGTGAGATCCCACAGTTACTAAGGCTCTCCTGTTCTGACATTTATCAAGTTGAAGTTGGGCTCCTTGGACTAGGCTGTGGTTTAGGAATAGGTTGCTTTATCTTCATCATCATCACATACATGCACATTTTTGCTGCTGTACTCAGAATTCCCTCTGTACATGGTAAAAACAAAGCCCTCTCCACTTGTATTCCCCACCTCACTGTTGTCTCTGTGCTCATGTTCAGTTCAGTCTTTGCCTACGCAAGGCCTCCCATGGATCATTCTTCTGATCTGAATGTAGCTTGTGCCGTGATATATGCCATAATTCCTCCCATGGTGAATCCATTCATCTATAGCATGAGAATCAAAGAGATCAAGACTGCTTTGTTAAAATTGTTAAGATTCGCTTCATTGCTCTTAAACCATCTTTAGAGTTGCTGTATAAAAGTACAATTGCATGATCTTTTGAATATGAATGTTTGTCCCTGCAATGTTTATCCTTGTGCTATAAACACTTTGGCATTCAGTATCATTGCTCAGCTTTATTTATTTATTTATTTATTTATTTATTTATTGCATTTATATCCCACCATTTTTCCTCCAAGGAACTCAAGGCAGCGTACATAATCCTCCTCGTCTCCATTTTATCCTCACAACAACAACCCTGTGAGGTGGGTTGGGCTGAGAGTCTGTGACTGGCCCAAAGTCACCCAGTGAGCTTCCATGGCCGAGTGGGGACTAGAACCCGGATTGCCCAGCTCCCAGTCCAACACTCTAGCCACTACACTACACTGGCTCTCAGCTTTGCACAAATTATGAGAGGTAGAATTGAAAAGGCGATCAGTCAAGAAAGGTTTCTGTGAGGTTAAATGAAAATCAGCGGGGTGGGTTATTCTAGCCTTAATAAAATCGAAATTGTTTCACCAATCATCCTGAAAGTCACATGAGCCATACAGAAATGCTTATTTTACTTATCCTGAATGTTTCGGGAATATTAGTCAAAGATTGAGGGAGAAAGGCAAGTTAACAGAAAAAAATAAAATAAATACTTGGTCACTAGGAGTGCACAAAAGCCACTTACCTGGTCTCGCAGCTTTTCGCGGTGGGAGGGAGGCGCTTCGCTGCTCTCCCCCCGAAGTTCAGGCCGGGGGGGAGGCTTCCCGCCTCGCCCGGCCGAAATTCAGGCCGGGGAGGAGGCGCCTCGCCTCGCCCGGCCGCGAAATAAAAAGTTTAAAAAAACAAAACAAAATGCCCCCGTGATAGGCTACGTGACGATTTACGTAGCCTATCATGGCTGACTTTGCAAATCTAGCCGTGATAGGCTACGTTAATCATCACGTAGCCTATCACGGGGGCATTTTTTTATTTTTTACTGTTATTGGAATGGCGGCGGCGGCGGCCGGTCGAAAGATCGGCTGCCGCCCCCGCCCCTGACAAAGACCCGACGAACCGCCGCCGGGACCCGCCACCGGGAGGGACATTTGTGAAAGGTAAGTCCCGTCCCAGGGGGGGTGCGGAGAATTTCTCCCCGAAACTTCTTCGGGGGGTCGAACACATTGGCGCTTGGCCCCCCGAAGTTTCGGGGAGAAATTCTCCGCCAACCCTATTGGTCACACAGTGTTGGCACTGAAAACATGTGTTGGCACCGTTTTGTGTCATAGAATCATAGAATAGTATGGTTGAAAGGGGCCCAGAAGACCATCGAGTCCAACCTCCTGCTCAATTCAGGAATCCAAGTCAGAGCATCCTGACAGGTGGCTGTCCAGCCTCATCTTGAATGCCTCCAGTCCAGTGTGGGAGAGCCCCCACCTCCCTAGGTAATTGGTTCCATTGTCGTATTGCTCTAACAGTCAGGAAGTTTTTCCTGATGCTCAGCCAGAATCTGCCTTCCTGCAACTTGAGCCCATTATTCCGTGTCCTGCATTCTAGGATGATTGAGAAGAGATCCTGGCCTTCCTCTCTGTCTCAACCTTTCAAGTACTTGAAGAGTGCTATCATATCTCCCCTCAGTCTTCTCTTCTCAAGGCCAAACATGCCCAGTTCTTTCAGTCTCTACTCATAGGGCTTTGTTTCCAGTCCTCTGATCATCTTCATTGCCCTCCTCTGAACCCTCTCCAGTTTGTCTGCATCCTTCTTAAAGTGTGGTGCCCAGAACTGGACACAGTACTCCAGATGAGGCCTAACCAGTGCTGAGTAGAGGGGACCTAGTACTTCACAGGATTTGGAAGCTATGCTTCTATTAATGCAGCCCAAAATAGGATTTGCCTTTTTTGCAGCCACATCACATTGTTGGCTCACATTCAGCTTGTGATCTACAACAATTCCAAGATCCTTCTTGCTTGTAGTGTCCACCATTTCCCAAAAGCTGGAGGTTTTATATGAAAACTACATATGTTTTCCTATTCCCTCTCTATTGTAGTTGGTGGAATTTATTTATTTATTTATTTATTTTTTAAATCAATTTACGTATTTTTCAATTTTTTTATTGTTATACTGACTCTCTATGAGATTTCATAACTCAGCACTCAGAATGTGTGTGTGTGGGGGGGAGGGATAACCTCCGTGTCAAGAAAAAGCAGCAGCAGTAGCTATCTGAGTTTCTGGGACTTCTGTGTATCTGTATGCAGACAAGCAATCCCCTCAGCATGACCGGACTCCACTGCTTCTGTTTCTTGGTCTGCACTCCCAGCCATTCCCCTTCTTCCTCTGCTCCCCCTTTCCCCTTAATTGTTCATGTTACTAAGGCCCCCTTTTTTTATTCAAGTGCTGGGAAGAGGGGCCCGAGAATGGAATGGGAGTGAAACATTGCTTCATAAGCAGGGCTGTCTTTCCTTGAGGGCAGAAAGTTTTGCTGCCTGGAGTTTGAGAAGCAGGCAATCATGCTGACAAAGCTGTGGTCAAGCCATAGAGCAGTATGAGAAAATGTTACATTTGTTACTCCCAGCAACTAGCAGCTCCATGAGTCCAGAGTGTTTCCATGTACCCTGATAAGGCCTAGAGTAACATCAGCTGCCTAAAGCAATCTGCTTTTTCTTTACATGGCAGTAATTCCCCTCCCCCCTCAACATTCTGAGTGCTGCATTGCAAAATCTCATAGAGATTCATTATACCAATGAAATTTATTTTTAAAATAATTTTTTCAAAAATGAAATTCCATTCCACCAACTACAATAGAAAGGGAATAGGAAAACATGTACGGTTTTCATATTTGGCCTCCATCCTTTTGGCAAATGATGGTCACAGAAAGTTACCAACACATGTTCTCAATGTCAACACTGTAAGACCAAGTATGTATGTATGTATGTATGTATTTTTCCGTTGACTGCCCTTTCTCCCTCAATGTTTAACCAATCTTCCTGAAATTTTCAGGTTATGTAAAATAGATATTTCTTTCTGGCACATGCAACTTTCTGGAAGATTGGTGCAACCCTTTCAATTTTATTAAGTGTAGAATAACCCACCCTCTGATTTCCATTTAACATGGTGGAACCCTTTTTTTACTGATTACCAGATATGATAAATATATTGCCATCTGCAATCCACTTTGATATGAGGCTTCACTGTGTTACTAGTATTGTACGTGGCTGGCAACCATGATTGGGAATGCTCTCATCATTGCTGCTGTAGTACTTGACCATCATCTGCACACACCCATGTACTTTTTTGTTATGAACCTGAGCATGATGGACTTTGGCACCATAACATAGTGGCCTTCACTATGCTGCGATTCTTACTTGCAGCATGTTCTCCATCACGTTCTGCTCTAACATTATCGATCAGTTCTTTTGTGAAATCCCAGCATTGTTGAAGCAACAGTGAGATGGGAAAGGCAAGTGCAGAGGTCTCCGACTATCAGTTCATCTCTCCAGGATTGGGGGGAGGTGTCTTCACAAGTTATTTACTCTGAGGTGGCTGCGTTTGGGGGTTGTTAGGGATACATGATGTCGTAGCCATCCAGCAGCCACCCTGGAGCTTATCACAGAAAAAAAAATGGATTTTCTGAGACTGCTTGAAGTCCAATTCTTTTCCTTAAGTTGGGTTCTCAGCAGTATAGTTGTTGTGCTCCCCCACCCCTGTATTTACCTCAGGTATGCTAGCCCTGCCCAGGGGTGTGCCTTTCACCATGACCCCAAGTCCAGGGGTGTTTTGTGTGTGTTTCCCATTCCTGCACAAATGAATTAGCATCTACTCAGAAGTAACTCCCATTGTGCTCAATGAGGCTTGTTCTCCTGAATTGTCACTTCAGAATTTACAGAGATCCCCCTCAATTGAAATGGCACAGTTTAAAGCACGAATTCCCTAAAGGCTATAAAGTGCAATCTCAAGGCTCCTATTCTCTGTTGTTTGGTTTATTACCTTAGGAAGTAACTACTCCACATCTTTGTTATAGGGATCCTGCACAGCATCGGGTTAGAAAGGGGGCTGGTTTCCCATCCCTGTGTGCCTCCCCTGTCTTTCCCAGCGCAAGCATATGTGTGTTTACTTGGAAGTAACTCCCATTGTGCTCAGTAAGGCCTGTTCCCAAAATGTGCACTCCAGGGAGTCACTGAGATTCCCATGAATCAAAATAATGCATTTAGGAGCCTTAATGTTGAAGCTTTGATTGATCCAACATGGCAGCTGGAACACTGTGCTCTTCTACTGATTGTTTATTTAATGGAGTAAGTAATGCATGGGGGGGGAGAGAAGGAGATCATTTGGCAGGGAGAACACACTGTTCTTTTAATGATTGTTGCGTTAAGAAAGTACTTAATACAGGTGCAGGCAGGGGAGAGAGAAGGAATTATTTTTATTGAGACAAAATATGTTTCCCCTTTTTCCCAGCACGCATATGAATGTCTACTTGAAGTAACTCCCATTGTGGTCAATGAGGCTTGCTTCTGAAATGCAGGTGACCTGGAACTTCAGGGGAAAGGGCGAGGGGGGGGAGAGCCCAGTGCGGGGATCCTCTCTTATTGTTTGAGCAGCCCCTACCAGTTGGATGACGTTCACTCCAACCCGTCCCTCCTCCAATGTATGTTCTGTGAAGAGATTTTTACTGGTGTAGAGCACTCACTCGTGGAGCCCTGCATGGTCCAAAGTGATTCCTTTTTAAAACTACAGTACTCCTCCATTTGCTACTCCTCCTGAGGTCAAAGAACCCCCCCCCCGACCTTTGCTATTACATATACCATAGTTCCACCCATGATGATGAATCCAATGGTCTATAGCATGAGAAAGAAGAAACTCAAGGATGCCCTGTGGAACCTCTTTGGAGGTTACCATTCTTCCCATGCCATTTGCAGAATTGTTCAGTGAAGTGTAAGTGGAACATGGCACATACCAGTAGGGATGGTGGAGAATTCCACCACGGACTCCAATGAGGCTGGATTCTAAGAATCTGCCCCACTCTGGAGTCCACGGCGGAATGAAAGATTCACCTACGCCACCCGGGGGAATCTGTGCCAGCTGGATCCTACCTGCCACCATCCATCCACTGCCCTCCGCTGCCCTCCACCATCCGCCACTGCCTGTTTTTGGGCACAAATGGTGTCGGGCGTAGCAGACGCCCTTTGAGTCCCTGCCTTTTGCCGTGATAGGCTATGTAAATATTTACGTAGCCTATCATGGTAAAAGGCAGGGACGCAAATGGCATCCCTTACACTGGACACCATTTGCGTCTGCAGATGGGCCGCGGCCAGAAGTCCAGCAGCAGCTGGCCCCGGCCAGCAGCTCCACGGACTTGCCACGGAGCGGAGCTGGCCGGGGAGGATTCCGGGGCGGAGGGATGGATCGCTGCCTCCCCTGCAGACCCCTACAGACCCCAGGTAAGGGGGTTTCTGACATCCCTACTTCAAGTGTGCAATGTGTCTGGGGCATGGATTCAGCTCTCCTGGCATCCACTACGCCATTTGCATCCCTGCTTTTTGCCGTGATAGGCTACGTAAAGATTTACATTGCTCTTTGTCTCCTTCCCCCACCCCAACTAATTGGCTGATTGCTCCTGCATTCTTCCCTGCACCCAGTCAGCTGATGAGTGGCAGGTCTTTTGAGTCCCCCCCCCCAACCCTTTTCCATTAGCCCAGATCACAGCAGTCATCCCACAGCTATACAACAAGACAAGGGGAGAGCAGTCCTGCTAAGAATGAGCAGCTACTGCAGAAGGAGAGAGGCACAGTAGAGGTGGATGGAAGCTGCCAGTGGCCCCTAGGCCTTGCAGTGAAAAAACACAGCTGAAGGATCACTATAATAGTGTCAAAATGGTGGGCAGCTCACAATCAGTAAGGCCTAAGGGTGGTTTCAAAATGGAACCTCACTGTACTGCTAAGCATGGTCCTCCCTAAATCTCTGGAGGTAGTGAAGAGAATGGGGGAAGATCAGTATGTGCACAGCGCCGTCATAGAAAGTTGTTGCTGACTTGATAATTGTGTGCCACAGATGCAAAGACCAAGGGTTTACTGGAACATAGAGACCTGAAATCTGGATTATTCTCTGGATGTCCAGTTGCCACCCCCCAAAAAAAAGTTTGGATTTTCTGAGAAAATCCAGTCTGATCTACCAGGGGAGGGGGATTATTCTATCCCTCCTCCACCACCTCATTTTCAAAGCGTAGCGTTTTCTTGCAGTGCACTCAGTCCAAGAACTTTTTTGATGTCTTGGTAACATAACCCTTTTGGATTCAATCTCATCTCTCATGTTCTATTCCATTCCCATCCTCTCACCCAGAAGTTTTAGATTTTGTCCCCACCCCACCCTTGCCTGCCCATATCCTGATGCTTTGACAATAAATCATTTGCCAACAGTACTTTGACATAATAACAAGAAAAACCACTCTAAGAAAAAAGTTAGATATCGATTTCACTCACAAGTGTGATCATGTGTTACAAAAGCAGAAAACGTGTGTGTGTGTGTGTGAGAGAGAGAGAGAGAGGGAGAGAGAGAGAGAGAGAGAGAGAGAGTTTCAACAATGTTTTCTAATCAGGACAGGTGTGCTGGACTCTTGGGAGTAAGATCCCAAGAAACTCAAAGAGGCTTAAATGACTCCTATTCCCGTGCATGATGTAACTATCAGTTGCTGCAAAATTGGGTCCCTATTATCTTTACACATGAAGTGTTTCTAATATTAGCATACACATAATGTGGCAATTGCCACCAGAAGATTGAAAGTGCTTGGATGAAAGGATGTATGGACTTGTTCACCATTGACACATCATGGCTTATAGGAAGCTGGAATGGAAATTCAATTCGTACACTGAAAGTGTTCATTTTAAAATATGTAAAACGTTTGGGTAAGTTTTATTGTTTACTATGACTGTGGTGCATTTCAGAGTTGCATGCCAACTTTTTCCTTTCCTCTAGTTTCTCTCTCTCTCTCTCTCTCTCTCATCTATCTATATCTCTCTATTATGTTCAATAAGACTTACCATTATTATGATTTATTTCATTTCTATACCGCCCCATAGCCGAAGCTCTCTGGGCAGTTTACAACCATTTAAAAAATATATAGCAGCATTACAAAAACACCTAATGAAAACACTTGCTCTCAAGCATGATTAGAATCGCAGCCTCTCCTTCTTGATGTAAAAGTGATTCCTCTTGGAAGTGCATTTTGCTGTCATTATTCTCTCAGTTATTGCTGTCAGTGAGTAGAATAATGCACTCAAGTTTAATTTGGTTATAGAATAACTACAATTTTTCAAGTGCTCTTATACATAGTTGAAAAAGCAAAATGCTGTAGGCGATATAATTATAATGTTTGCCTTAAATGGATAATCTGGTATGATGTATTCCAAATGAAGAACTTATATAAAATATAGTACTATATGAACAAATGCGGATGCTATTGTAGCCATCTAATGCCCCACAAATAACTGTTCATTCAGTTGGGCTGTAAATGTGTGATGATGGAACATTTTCTTGGTCACCGAAAGGCAAGGGTGATCTGGTGTGAGTTCACTCTTCTCATGTTGCACTCATGTAATCAGTGATCTCCTTCCGGCTGCAGTAATATTTGCACTAGCTTAGTGTTGCATTTAATAGGAACACAAATCCACACTAGGTGACTATCACACATTGAAGTATTAAAGGCATACTTTGGCAAGAGCAATAACCCTCTTGGCCTGTGAAGTTCATTGGGTGCTTTGCATTAGGTGAAACTTTTTGCTGGGTCATCTTAGATGTTTGGCTTCATTCATAAATGCATGTCTACTCCATGCTGCATCTCTCATTGATTCCAATGGGGTGGAATCCTAGCTTCGTGGCAGGGCATATTCTTTGCTTGCAGGAGATCTCAGTTTCAATCCCTGGCATCTGCATTAAAAAGAAAGAAAAGATTAGGTGGCAAGAGATGTGAAACATCTTTGACAAAGATGCTGAAGAGCTACTGCTATGCTAGATGGACAAATTGTCTGACCTGGTAAAAGGCAGCATTCCATGTTCCTTTCAACCAGCTAATCCTAATATTGTGTAAGAAATCTTCCAGTTTCAACTTTTATCTGAGCAATGAGGTGCCGAATTTGCAATATTAATACATGGATATGAGTGTGGAGCTTTGGTTACAGTATCTCCATATGAACTTCTGTTGCCTTCTAGGCATCCCACATTTTACTAAAGCCTTGATGAATATGGATCCCAAAGCCTGCTAAAAATCCCAAATGCATACCATAAATCACAGAACATAGTGGAGGCCTGTGGAATGTGTGGCCCTCCAGACTGCAACTCCCATCTCCCCTAGTCAGCATAACCAAGTTGCAGACCAACATCTGGAAGGCCACACACTCCTGGCTTAGTGGTTATATGAAGAGATATATGTATAATAGATGCTGCAAGCTAGATAGTTTTATTTGGCTAGTTGTGCTAGCCAGGAAATATTGTATTGTTGACATGCTGCTTGTTTGATCTCCCCCATGCAACACTTTGGAGAAAAAGTCCCAACAGTGCACCATATTACACCTGGTGGGCAGGTTAGCAGTCACCTTCTGTTCTAATATTATCAAAAAAAAAAAGATCTTCTGTCAAATCCCACAGTGATTAAAGCTCTCCTGCTCTGACATTTGCCTAATTGAAGTTGGGCTTCTTCTACAAGGAGAGTGAGGGAGAATGCAGGAGAGAGGTGTGTAGGGGTTTGAGTTTTTCACAATGTAGAACAATAATGACTGGTTTAGCCCTTAGATTCTTCACCTCTTCAGGCCCATTCCTTTTGCTTTCTTTTTTCAAGTACTAGTGAGTTCTAAGTTCCTGAATTTTCGCATCTCTGATTATTGTTGTTCCCCCATTCTCTTCTGAAAAGTACTTTCCTCTCCCAACCATCCCCAGTTTTAGTCCTTGGTGCCTGCTTTAATCTTTGCCACCACTATCATGGACTGTTTCATTGGGTAAAGAGACAGGAAATATTCTGGACCACAAGGATTCCCCCTTTTAAGTCCCTAATACTAGGCTGGTGCCAGTATTCCCCTATTTCCATGGGTCTACTTTAAAGAACTATATATGCAATGCAGAACAACTGTGTGTGCAATGGAACAAGTGAAAATGAAACCCACATGTGTATATGTAAGTAGGCTCTCCATTGGATCAAAAACTCTGCATGATTGGCATTCCTAATTAGATAGAGCTTACACATATAGAACTGTGGGCATGGATGCTCCCTTTCCCAACATTCCACTGAATGTGCAGAGATCTGGGGCAGGGATGGTGGGCACAGGCCCACTTCCTCCTCTGTACATTTGCTTTATGTAGGGAATAATGAACAAGGCTACTGTCATTAAAACTTCGAGGAGTGAATAAATTGAACAAAAATGTTTCCCCACTACTGATTTAGTGAATGTGTCTGGTGGATTTGATTGCTAAATTAGAGGAATCCTGTTTCAAATAACTACTTTACCACTATTAGTAGACTAACAGGTCTCATCTACTCCCATGTGTAGCATGCAAGTAATGACGACAAAATGAGCAATCTCACTTCCATATCCACGTTTCTGCTGCTGGAATTCTCGGACGTCCAAGAACTACAGATCTTGCACTTCTTTGTGTTCCTTGCATTGTACCTGATGGGAATTACAGGGAATCTTCTCATCATCATTGCTGTTGTACTTGATCACCAGCTGCACACCCCCATGTACTGTTTTCTCATAAATTTGGCCATACTGGACCTTGGCAGCATTTCAGTTATAGTACCAAAATCTATGGTAATGTCCCTCATGAATAACAGCTCAATTTCTTATTCTGGATGTGTTGCTCAAGTTTTCTTTTATTTCTTCTTTGCATCATCAGATTTTGCCATCCTAACTATAATGGCACATGATCGCTATGTCGCTATCTGCAACCCGCTCCACTATGAGAGAATTATGCACAAAGGAGCCTGTCTTCAGATGGTCGCCATTGGGTGGATTGTTGGTCTTCTTTATGCCGTATTACACACTGGTGGCACCTTTGCCATCGCCTTCTATTCTAACATTGTCCATCAGTTCTTCTGTGAAATCCCACAGTTATTAAAGCTCTCCTGCTCTGACATTTATCTAGTTGAAGTTGGATTTATTGTACTAGGCAGTAGTATAGGACTAGGATGGTTTATCTTCATCATCATAACGTACATGCAGATCTTTGCTGTGGTCCTTAGAATTCCCTCTGCACAAGGTAAA
Organism: Heloderma suspectum; assembly: GCF_057233095.1. Classification (NCBI taxonomy): domain Eukaryota; kingdom Metazoa; phylum Chordata; class Lepidosauria; order Squamata; family Helodermatidae; genus Heloderma; species Heloderma suspectum. The sequence continues at coordinate 84,335,677 of NC_139463.1, read as the reverse complement.
AAGAAAGCCCTCTCCACTTGTCTTCCCCACCTCACTGTTGTCTCTGTGTTTACATTCAGTGGAATATTTGCCTATGCAAGGCCACCCACTGATGTTTCTTCTGTTTTGGATATAGCTTCTGCTGTGATATATGTCATAATTCCTCCTATATTGAATCCATTCATCTATAGCATGAGAAACAAAGAGATCAAGGCTGCTTTATGGAAACTGCTAGATTTTGGGCTTTCTTCTAAAACCATCTTCAGCATTGTCCTATAGGACTGTAGGACCTTTTGCAGGTGAATTTCTCCCCTAGAATTTTTAATCTTGTGCTATAAATGCTTCAGTATTTAGTAGGGATGTACAAAAGTTCTGCCACGGATCTCAGGGAGGCTGAATGCCAGCGCATTCAGCCCCCCCAAATCGGTGGTGGAATGGCCCGCCCCCCCCCGGGACAGGACTTACCTTGGGTGGATCTTCCTGGCGGCGGTGGCGGTTTGGCGGTGGTTTGGCGGTGGTGGCTGCGGCGGCCGGTCTTCTGACCGGCTGCCGCCGCTGCCATTTCCAGGTTAAAAACAAACAAACAAACAAACAAACAAAAAATCGTGATAGGCTAAGTAAAGATATATGTAGCCTATCATGGCTGACTTAAACAAAAAACAAAAAATGCACGTACGCAAATGGCGGCGGCCATGGCCGCTGCCATTTGCGTTCCTTATTTTGGCATGTCTTAGTCTACGTAAACATTTAGATGCTACGCTATTTGCATTCCTCTTATTTTCACCGTCTTGGTCTACGTAAATGTTTATGTAGACTAAGATGTGCCAAAATAAAGAACGCAAATGGTGGCCACCGCCATTTGCGTATGCGCGGGTTTTTTTTTTAAATTTAAATCAGCCGTGATAGGCTATGTAAACATTTACGTAGCCTATCATGGCTGACTGCAGGGTTTGGCCGCCGCCATTTGTGTCCCTGCTAGCCAGAGGCCGGTTGTCTGGCTGCTGGCGGAGCTGTCCGGTGGCTCCGCAGAATCGCTGTGGAGCGGAGCCGGCCGGCCAGGATTCCGGGGGGGGAGGAACAGAGCACCTTCCCCCCTGGACAGGATTCTGGGGGGAGGGATGGAACACCTCCCCCTCAATATCAACATAATCCACGGAAAGGTAAGTCACTTTCGTACATCCCTAGTATTCAGCACCTATTAACTCTATCACAGAGACCTTGTTTAAATGTAATGCTAACCCATGGTTTATTTAACCCATGGTTAACCCATAGGTTGTTCCCCTAACCAGTGTTTTTCTGGCACATGATCAGACATACTGTGGTTGCTTTTGTCAATCCCTGTGGTGCTCATTTTCCTCCTCCTTCACCTGCCCCTTTTCTCTATCCCAAATGCCATTGCAGTATAGTACTGATATGTAGAGGAACTGGGGGGGGGGGTTAACCACTCTTCCCCACCACCTCTGTAGCTTGGTGAAATAGCCCATGAATAACTCTCAGTTCTGGTTTCAACAACCCAGGGTTCACAACCCAACAACAAACCATGAGTTCTCTGGGTTCACACAACATGACAAGCCAGGGTTTGGGTTGAATTTGGGTTGAGTATGGGATGGGTTGTTATTGAATCATAAGTTGTTGTGTTCTGTCACCCCAGCCACACTAACAAACCATGGTTAGTTAACCAAAAGCAACCCACATAGAGAACCCGTGGTTTGTTGTTGGCTTGTGAACTGTGTGTTGTTTATGGTTAACTAACCATGCTTTGTTTATGCAGCTGCGTCCACACATTACAACATCTCAGAATTCAATAGTGAAGGGTTTAAATAAATCATGGGTTAGTGTTATGTGTGAACTAGGACACAGAGTGCTCTCTGACCCATCTACACTTTACTTTGTATTGTTTATCCATGTTAGGGATGTGAATCAGTTTTGTATGAAGCTTGAAGTCCAAGCAGAATCAGACCACTTCTGTCTAGTTCTGTTGTTTCCAAAGTCAAAGTGGGTTTCCCTTCCAAAGCAATGGAACTGAACCTTCCTGAGAATGAAGGTCTGTTAATAACTTGTGTTTTGGAGCTGTGGGAGCTTTATTTGGTCTCTTGCAAGAAAAGTGTCTCTTAACTTCCCTTATACTGATACCACTGAGCTGAGGACGTGGCGGGAGAGGGGATGGAGGGAGTGATGCTGACTGTTGGGGGTGTTTCTGAGCACAGGGAGTGGGATAGCATTTCAGATTCTGAAGGAGAACTGCCAGACATGGGGGAGGTGTTTTCCCAGGATAGTCCAGACATGACTAGGCTGGCTTTTCAGCTTGCAAATGTCCAGCTGGCTGAGGATAAGGGTCCCTCTTCACCCCCCAACCCCATGAGAGGCAGCAAACAGGAGGAAGCAGAGTTTGAGGAGTCTGACCTAATACACGCCAGGCACATGCGCAGAACAAAGAGAGAGAAGGCAGGGGCAGAACTTAGACAGTCTACCCGATGGGCCTTGCATGAAAAGCTGTGCTTAGAGGCCTCAAGAGAGAGAGGGAGCTCCCCCCCCTTAATTTATTTATTTATTTATTGCATTTATACCCCGCCTTTTTTCCTCTTGCAAGGAACCTTAAGTGAGGCTAGTGGGACCGCCTTCCTCTTCAAATGGCAGGCAACTCTCAGAACTTCCTTTTGAATCCCCGAAGGCATTCCTTTGTAGACTGAGAGTCACTGAGAATTTGCATCTGTATGATCCTGTGTACTAATGGATTAAAGGTAGGGATGGTGGAGAATTCCACCACAGACTCCAATGAGGCCAGATTCTTAGAATCCGGGCCCCCCAGAGTCCGTGGCGGAATGGACCACTCATCTCTGCCACCCCGCAAAGTTCACCCTGGCCAGATCCTACCTGGCACTGCTGGGTCCGGGTCCATCTGGGTCTGTCCACTGCCAGACTGTGGACACAAATGGCGTCCGGCATAGCAGACATCATTTGCGCCCCTGCTCTTTGCCATGATAGGCTACGTAAATCTTTACGTAGCCTATCACGCGAAGGAACAGGGACACAAATGGCGTATTTGCATCCCTGTTCCTTTGTGCGATAGGCTACATAAAGATTTACGTAACCTATCACGGCAAAGAGCAGGGACGCAAATGGTGCCTGCTACGTCAGATGACATTTCTGTCCGCAACCCGGCAGTCCGGCAGTGGACGGACCCGACCGGTGGTTCCGTGGACTCGCTGCGGAGCAGAGCCGGCTGGGGAGGATACCAGGGGGAGGGAACGGATTGCCTCCCCCCCCGTGGACCCCTCAGTGGACTTCAGTAGGTGGGGTTCACACACCCCTAATTAAAAGCTCTAGACTGAAGCCTCTCATCTGTGTTTGTGTTGGGCATTGAAATAGAGTGGAGGCTAAAGGAATCCTGACACTGACAGGTCCACTATCGAATGCTATGGCACATTTTACAAAGGGGTCCTATCCCATCACTATGCTTTGTGAGAGGGATTTTGAGTTGAAAAGGGTGTGCCTCCCAGCTTTCTCCAAACTTTCATAGTAGTTTTTTAACTGAGCTTGGTCCAGTGTTGTATGGAGTGGTGATTGGCATTTTGGTGGCTTACTTAACTGTGTGTTTGTCTGTGTGCGTGTGCGTGTATGTGTGTGTGTGTAATTTTTGTTCCTGATGCTTCTGATTCCTCTTTCAAGTCGTGTCTCCTTCCCATAGAATTCCTTCTCCACATTTCTTCTCCTGCACTGAATTCTTACTCTGTCTTCTTGCCTGATCCTTACTGCTATTGGTTTTCCTAATCTTTCTTCTCTCTCTCTCTCTCTCTCTCTCTCTCTCTCTCTCTCTCTCTCTCAGGATAGTTTATCCCCCCTCCCTTTTGCTTCTTCTGTTACATGGGTAAGAAACCTTGTTTCTTTCTTTTTTTTAATCACGTTCTACTTTAGTTCTTTTTCTTTAGTGTGTGCCCTTTAATTTTACTTAGGGCTCAATCCTATGCATGCTTAGACTGGAAAAAGTCCTACAACTCCAAGAAGGCTGGGAGTTATAGGACTTCTTTTGTTTAAACATGCATAGGATTGTGCCCTTCATTTATTAGTGTCAGATAATATGAAGAGACACTAGGGGGCAATAGAGCACGTGTTGCATCAACAGCCGCTTGTCTTGTTCATCCCCCTCGGTGTCCTGTAACTTCCTTTTTCCTGCTCACTCCCTTTCCTTTTCCGTCTGTTTCCTTCTTCTCTTCTGCCTCTGCAACAAGTGCCATGTGGTTTCTCCAGAGGGGAAGCACATAAGCACAGCTCATGCCTTTTCTTACTTATACTCATGCACCCAGCTTTAGGGGGTGCTTGTACTTAAGCAGTGTTAGATAGCCTTCTCTGGTGATGTGTAAGCGCTAATAAAGTTAGCTGATTTGAACTTCTTTTAAACTGGCTCTAGTCTGCATTTATTGCCTTTAAGACTAAACTTTAAGACTAATTAATTTTTGTGAACCGCCCAGAGAGTTTCGGCTATTGGGCGGTATAGAAATAAATAAATAAATAAGTAAGTAAATAAATGGTGTGTTGTCACACTTTCTCTGTATAAGGCATTTCTGCTGTGAGTCACACCAGACTTTCCAACATCGGTTATGGGCCCAGGAAGCAGTAGTTCCTTCTCTAAATATCATGAGACTGCATGTGTGGTCAGTTTAATGGTCGAAGCCACACATATATAGGGATGTCAGAGAATTCTGCCCAGATTTTAAATTAGGAATGTAAGAAAGTGACTTACCTTTCGCGGATTATGTTGATGGTGGGGGGGGAGGCATTCCGTCCTTCCCCCCGGAATCCTGGCCGGGAGGGGAGGCGCTCCGTTCCTCCCCCTGGAATCCTTGAACGGCCGGCTGTGCTCCACGGCAGTTCTGCGGATCAGCTGGCCAGGCCCGGCCCAGACAGTCCAGAGCCGTCTGCAGCCGGATTTCTGGCCGCAGAGGGCAGTGGGTAAAACAACAACAACAACCAACCGCGTACGCAAATGGCGGCGGCTACGGCCGCCACCATTTGCGTTCCTTCTTTTTGGCCATCTTAATTTATGTAAATATTTATGTAGACTATGACGGCAAAAATAAAGGGGAACGCAAATAGCGTAGTGGGCGCTATTTGCGTCCCTTTTTGATTCACCGTTTTAGCCTACGTAAATCTTTACGTAGGCTAAAACAGCGAATCAAAAGGGGACGCAAACAGCACCCGCTACACTATTTGCATTCCCCTTTATTTTCGCCGTCATAGTCTATGTAAATATTTACATAGATTAAGACGGTAAAAAGAAGGAACACAAATGGCGGCGGCCTTAGCCGCCGCCATTTGTGTACGCAGTTTTTTTTTTTAAAACCCACCCAACCATGATAGGCTATGTAAAGATTTACGTAGCCTATCACGTCTTTTTTTTTTTTTACATACAAGCTGGAAATGGCGGTGGCGGCCAGAGCCGCCGCTACCTGGAAGACTACCCCAGGTGAGTCTCATCCCGGGGTGGATCTGCGGGGGGTGGCGGGGGGGTGGCGGTCCATTCTGCCACGGAGTTCGGGGGGCCGAATGCACTGGCATCTGGTCTCTCCGAGATCCGTGGTGGAATTCTCTGACATCCCTATTTTAAATGGGATAGAATTCTGACAAATCCGGTCCATGGAATCCTCCTCAGAACAGGGCGGCCAGGTCGACGCAGACCAGAGCTCACGCAGACCTTTTTTTTTTTTTTGTCCGCTGAAGGGTGGATTTTTCGAAAATAATTACAAAAATAAAAACGTAAATCAGAAATAGAGGAAGAAAGACCGTGGATGGCTTTACGCTTTTTACGAGGCATTTTCCAGTATGGAAAATAGACTAAAATAGTCTACTATTTTCTAGTAGACACTACGCTATTTGCGTCCCCCTTATTTTCGCTGTCTTAGTCTACGTAAATGTTTACGTAGACTAAGACGTGCCAAAATAAGGAACGCAAATGGTGGCGTCCATGGGTGCCGCCATTTGCGTACGCACGGTTTTTTTTTTCTTTTATATCAGCCGTGATAGGCTACGTAAACATTTATGTAGCCTATCATGGCTGACTGCAGGGACACAAATGGCGGTGGCTACGGCCGCCGCCATTTGTGGAGCCGGCCGGCCAGGATTCTGGGGGAGAGGGACGGAGTGCCTCCCCCCCCGGCCAGAATTTCGGGGGGGAGGGACGGAACACCTCCCCCCCACCGCGAATGTCACCCTTTGAAAAGGTAAGTGACTGTCGTACATCCCTAGTATTAATACAATGCTTACCAGATGATCAGATTGTGCATATAAGGGGAGAAAGAATGGCTGCAGATATGCTTAGAGCACTTGGAGGAAGGACGGGATGCTGATAAGCATATTGCAAGTCTACTAAATATACTAGAAATGCTGGCCACATCAGGGCAAATATGAAATGATCATCTAAAAATGGGGCCATTTCTAAGTTCCCTTCCATGGAGCTACTCTGCATGTGTTCCAATGTTCAGTGCCAAGGAAAGGACATTAAGTGGTTTACTAAGCCTCATCAGGGGAGAAGCACTAAGACAAAAGCCTTGTGAAGTGGCTGAAACACAGAGTGGCTCAAATTCCATGATCACCCAGAACAAGCCCAAAGGCAGGCACTTTGAAAGCCAATCAAGTAAAAGCAAGCAGACATCCAAAGGAACCACCCACATGCTCTATATTCAAAAAAAGGGCCACCTCCAGAGGCAGTGCTGGAGCAATTTTAACTCCCCCAAGGGGGCACAGGCCCAAAGGGATTATCATAAGCACACACACACACAAAAGATCACAGAATTTTTAATGGAACCCAAACAAGAATTACCAAAATTACTTGTGACTCCTGATAACGTGGACAGGCTGCTTGGTTTGGTCAAAAAGACAACTTGCCCTCTCGATCCTTGCCCATCCTGGCTTGTAGTCCAGGGAGGGGTGATGGTAAAGGAAAAGAGACCCAAACTCGACTTCAGAGCTGAAGAAGGCATCATGGTTGGCTATGCTCCAGGAAGCAAAGGACACAGAATCCTAACCCCAAAGACAGACAAGACAACTGTATGCTGAGTACTGTTCTTCAATGAATGAGAAGTGGCTAGAGACATGGTGGTGATTACAAAGGTGACAGTGACAACAAACAGTGACAACAATATTGCCTGTTGTTATGAAGGAGACAGTGACACCCAGAGATGCAGCCATCATCACCTAAACACAACCAGATGGGGAAATACAGGCGGAAGTTCTCAGAGAGCCAACAGATGAGATGGAGGACTGAGTAGGGATGTCGCAGAATTTCTCCACCAACCTCCGGGAGGCCGAATGCCAATGCATTCGGCCCCCCGAAATTGGTGGAGAAACGGTCCACCCCCCCGCCCCCCCCAGGATGGGACTTACCTTTGTCAAATGTCCCTGGCGCTGGTGGCTCCCGGTGGCGGTTCGGCGGCAGCTGGTCTTCTGATCGGCTGCTGCCGCCGCCATTTCCAAGGTGAAAAACAACAACAACAACAAATGTGATAGGCTTCGTAAGGATTTACGTAGCCTATCACGGCTAGATTTTCAAAAAACACCATGATAGGCTACGTAAATCCTTACGTAGCCTATCACAGCTGACTTTGGTGGGAAAAAAAGACACGTATGCAAATAGCGGTGCCCATGGGCGCCGCCATTTGCGTTCCTTATTTGGGCACGTGTAGTCTATGTAAACATTTACGTAGACTACGGCAAAAATAAGGGCAATCCTATTTGCATTGCCCTTATTTTCGCCATAGTCTATGTTTACGTAGACTACACGTGCCCAAATAAGGAATACAAATGGCGGCACACATGGGCGCCGCCATTTGCATACGTGCTTCCCCCCCCAAAGTCAGCTGTGATAGGCTATGTAAGGATTTACGTAGCCTATCACAGCTGACTGCAGGGACACAAACGGCGGCAGCTACAGCCGCCGCCATTTGTGTCCCGGCAGGAGACGAGATTCACAGCCGGGGAGACGGGGCACTCCCCCCCGGCCAGATTTCGGCAGGGAGGGATGGGGCGCCTCCCCCCCGGCCAGAATTTCGGCAGGGAGGGACGGGGCGCCTCCCCCCCACCGCGAAGCAAGCTGCGGGACCAGGTAAGGGACATTTGTCCACCCCTAGCACTGAGAGATTGGTGTGGAAACAGATGATACTCCTGAACTAGGGGTGGACGAAAGTCCCTTATCTGTCCTCGAATCTTGTTCGCGGTGGGGGGGAGGCGCTTGGCTGCTCCCCCCGCGAAGTTCAGGCCAGGGGGGGAGGCTTCCCGCCTCGCCCGGCCACAATTCAGGCCGGGAGGGAGGCTTCCTGCCTCGCCCGGCCGAAATTCAGGCTGGGGAGGAGGCACCTCGCCTCGCCCGGCCACGAACTCAAAAGTTTTTTTTTTTTTAAACGCCCCCGTGATAGGCTACGTGACGATTAACGTAGCCTATCATGGCTAGATCTGCAAAGTCAGCCGTGATAGGCTACGTTAATCATCACGTAGTCTATCACAGGTGACTTAAAAAAAAAAAAGCGCGTACGCAAATGGCGGCCCCCATAGGGAGCCGCCATTCGCGTTCCTTATAGCGTTGCCCTTATTTTCGCCGTAGTCTACGTAAATATTTACATAGACTACAGCGACCAAATAAGGAACGGGAATGGCGGTTCCCTATGGGGGTCGCCATTATCCGTACGCGCTTTTTTTTTTTTAAGTCACCCGTGATAGGCTACATGACGATTTATGTAGCCTATCACGGCTGACTTTGCAAATCTAGCCATGATAGGCTACGTTAATCGTCACGTAGCCTATCACGGGGGCATTTTTTTTTCTTTGATTGGAATGGCGGTGGCGGCAGCCGGTCGAAAGACCGGCTGCCACTCCCGCTCCACACTAACACCCGCCGAACCGCCAGCCGGATCCGCCTCTGGGAGGGACATTTGGCAAAGGTAAGTCCCGTCCCGGGGGGGGTGCGGGGTGTGGGGGGGTGCGGAGAATTTCTCCCTGAAACTTGTTCGGGGGGCCGAACACGTTGGCGCTCGGCCCCCCAAAGTTTCGTGGAGAAATTCTCCGCCATCCCTATCCTGAACCAAATCCCAGAAGCTCACCATGGTCCGAAAAAGGAGGTCCAGCTGAATGACTCACCTACCTTGCAAAGTCATCATTACCACATGACCCAACATTATGGAAAGAGGTAGAGGATATTGTCCACAGCAGAAGCAAGCAAATGGAAAAGGGCAGCACAATAAGAATTAGAGGCAGTACACAAACACAAAACGTGCACTCTTGCAAAGCTGCCAGGTGGCGGAAAGGCCATAGGCTGCAAGTGGTGCAGAAGGGGAGATTGAATGATACATGGCCAGGGTTGTTGCCAAAGGCTGCTCCCCAAAACATGGTGAAGACTATGACAAGGCTTTTTGTATCAGTCGTGAAGCATGCTACAGCAAGAGTACTCTTGAGCCTAGCTGCTTCAAGAAATATGCACGTTGAACACCTTGATGTAAAGTTTGCTTTTTTTTTCATGGAAAAAGAGAAGAAGGTTGTTCATGGAACAAGCTCCATGATTTACAAGTGACAACAACAAGCATCTCATGTACAAGCTGCAGAAGGGGATTTATGTATGCATATATATTACATTTCTATACCGCTCAATAGCCAAAGCTCTCTGGGCAGTTTACACAGATTAAAAACGTTTAAAATTACAATATACAGATTTTAAAAGCCAATTCCATAAAAACACATGAACAGACAATATACACAAGAACATATATCTAAAACAACTTCAAACAACCAATCTCAAAGCAAACGACCCTAACCATAAGCCATTCCAGGGTCAATTAAAACTTATCATATACTGCCAATTTATGGCTTACAAGGTGCAAAAGTATGGAATGAAATCCTGGACAAGATTAGGGATGTACGAAAATCACTTACCTGTTCGCGGATTATGTTTATGGTGGGGGGGAGGCGTTCCGTACCTCCCCTCAGAATTCTCGATGGGGGGGAGGCGCTCCGTTCCTCCCCCCAGGATCCTCCATTGGCCGGCTGTGCTCCGCGGCGACTCCGCAGAGCAGCTGGCCAGGCCCAGCCAGGCCAGAGCCATCTGCAGCTGGATTTCCGGCCACGGAGGCTCTGGGGAAAAAAAACAAAAAACCCGTGTACACAAATGGCGGCGGGTACAGCCGCGGCCATTTGCGTTCCTTATTTTTGACTTCTTAATCTACGTAAATATTAAGGGGTATATAAGGGGAAATAAGGGGAACACAAATAGTGTAAATAAGCAGACGCAGACGCTATTTGCATTCCCCTTATTTTCGCCGTCTTAGTCTACGTAATTATTTACGTAGACTAAGACGGCCCAAAATAAGGAAGGCAAATGGCGGCGGCCGTAGCTGCCGCCATTGGCGTTTGACTTTTTTTTTTTTTTAAACCCAGTCGTTTTAGGCTACGTAAGTCTTTACGTAGCCTAAAACGTCTGGGTTAAAAAAAAAAAAGGCGTACGCAAATGGTTGCGGCCGTAGCCGCTGCCATTTGCGTACACTTTTTTTTTTTTAACCCAGTCATTTTAGGCTACATAAAGACTTATGTAGCCTGTCACATGGGTGTAAAACAACAACAACAACAACCTGCAAATGACGGCGGCTGCAGCCGGTCGGAAGACCAGCCGCCGCAGCCGCTGCCACTGAAGCCACTGCTGGAGCCGCCGCCACCCGGAAGATCCACCCCAGGTAAGTCTCTGCAGGGGATCCGCGGGGGGGTGGGGGGTTGGCAGGCCGTTCCACCACAGATTTCAGGGGGCCGAATGCACTGTCATTCGTCCTCCCCGAGATCCGTGGCGGAATACTCTGCCATCCCTACTGACTTATGTCAATGACCTGATTAAATGCCATGATAATCAAAAGGACTTGGAATGTACAGACTGTATAAATTCCACTCCGTCTGTGTTTCATGGATCATCAAATGCCTTTTGTTCCATCATCCATTCACAGATGGATTTGATTTTTTTCCCGTTGTGTGGAAAAATACACAATTGATTATGTAATTGTTCACAACAATTTACGTAATTTACCTTCAGACATAATGTTTAGCGTATTGTCCCCCATTCCTTTCCACTTTCCCCCATGTATATTTACCCATCCCAGCAGGAGCGTGTGTATTTTCCTGCGAATAAATATGTGTAAATTGGTGGTGGTAATCCACCAAACTGAGCCCCCAGCCGGTCTCTGCTGCCATCCCAGAAGTCTAGGGATGGATGGACTCACCCACACCCAGCTTTGTCGGGTGCCTTGCTGAGCCACTGCTACCATCATCATCAAGAGTCCATTTCCCAGCTCCATTTCCCAAATACATGGCAGCTGCACTGCCAGGAGATGTGTTGCCAAGCGACAGCTTCTTTAAATGTTAAGGAAATAAAGAAAGAAAATATGTGAGCTCTTGGATCACCTCACCAAAGATTTGGTAAGTAATACCCCCCCGAATGTTAGAGAACATTTGCGCCCCCCTCCAAAATAATAATGTGAAATTCCTCCCCCAACTTTTACTTCTGTACAAAGGTTTGGTTAAAAAAGGGGGGGTCACCCCACAGATTCTGTTGTGCAACCAGTGGGTCCTGCCAATTCCATTTCACAAGCAGGACCCACCACATGCGCAACAGGGACTTCAGGTACAATCCTATGCATGATTAGACAGAGAAAAGGCCTACAACTCCCAGCATTCCCCAGCCAGAGCTGGCTGGGGAATGCTGGGAGTTGTAGGCCTTTTCTCTGTCTAAGCGTATGTAGGATTGTGCCCTTAGTGCTTCCCAGATGAAGCTCTGAAATGATTGGAAATGCTTGTTTCTCAATTGGGACAGGTCGACAGAGCTCCTTTTCTGTTCCAGAAAAAAACATTTTCGCTCATCTCTAGTCTCCTGGAAAACTAAGAATTCATGTCACAAGTGGCAGGCACAGTTGGGGATGGGAATTGGCAGAGCACAGGAGAATTGGCAGGGGCATAAGCACCCATTGGATTCTGCCCCAGGTTTTGAAAATCAAGCTGAATGTTTTTATCTATGTTTTTTTTTTTTTTACAGTGTTCTAGTTCATGTCATTTAAAATCTGAGGCAGTGCAAAAGGTTGTAATTACCTGGCCCAGAATATGGTCCACCTCTTAATGTTTGTACTAGGTGTGCAACAAACTCCCACTTAGGGATGTCAGAGAATTCCGCCACGGATCTCGGTGAGGCTAAATGCCAGTGCATTCGGCCCCCCAAAGTCCATGGCGGAACAGCCTGCCCCCCTGCCCCCTCGTGGATCCCCCCCAGAATGAGACTCACCAGGGGCAGATCTTCCGGGCAGCAGTGGCTCCGGCGGTGGCTCCGGCGGCCTCCTTGGAAACCTCGATTGCTGCCAGCCTCTCTGAAATAGATATTAATAGATCCTTGCAAGCTTGCCCTCTAGTAACCCTTGAAGTCCGGGGAGCCCGCCTGGCAGGGGTGATGAATGCAGGGATCCCTAAGTCCCGCTCAGGAGCCTCCAGTCTGGCCAGAATGAGGGCCAAGTCTTGATCCTCATCGTCGGATGAGGAAGAGTCGGCCCTACGGAAGTGGCGCTTAGCTGGGGGGAAGGGGACTTTAGCTGGGGGGCAAGTGGCTTTGCCCTTGCCTTCCCCCCCCAAACCCTTCTTGGGTGGCATCACTGTGTGTTGGGAGTTCTGCCAACTGGCTTTAAATGGAACCGTGAATGAAATGCGCTTACCTATGGATATATTTGGTATGTTTCCAATTTCTCTTTCTATAATTCTTATTTATTTATTTATTTATTTATTGGTAATAATATTATACTATTAATTGCATGTAAATTAATTTGTTTATTTGTTTGCTTTGTCTTTAATTACTGTTATTATTCTTTATATTAAATCGCACCCTATACTTTCCAGGCGAAGCCTTGAGCCTTACTTGTGCTCCCCTTAAACATCTGCTCCCCCTTTTATTTATTTATTTATTTATTATAATTTATTTTCTCCTCCCTCCCCGTTTCTATCTTTATGAAGCAAAGGGGGGGGGGGTTGAAGGCACAACAGGCCACTACGGAGCAGGAGAGTGCTAAAGAAAGCCTGGGAAAATCTCAGTACTCTGGGGACGCAAGCAAAGAAGCTGCTGCTAGCACGCTGAAGGCAGCCACAGATAAACGGCCTACGGAGGTGAAAAGGAGGAGGTAAGCCCAGGCACCAGAACCCTTTCCCTTCCCTCACCTTAATAACAGCTTCCCGAAAGCGCTGGGAAGCCAACGGAGACCCCCCCAAGCCCACACAAACACGCTACAGGAAGGTGTTATGGAGCGAGAAAGGGGTGAAAACAGGAGACTTTCCCCTCCTGAAATCAGCTGGGGGGGCAGAAACGCCGCGGAATCCAGAGCGGGGACCACCAAAGAAAGGGGAAGGGAAGGGTGAAAAGCCTCTCGCTTCTGCCAGGGAAGGAGTGCAAACCACGCAGCTCAATAGCTGCCTTGTCCCGGGAATGCCGCCGCCGCTGCCACGCCGCCGCCACGCCGCCAAGCAGCCGCCCCATCCCGAAGGTACCGCCACACCACCGCCTCGTCCCTGGGGTTGTTGCTGCCGCGCCGTCGAGCTGCCTCCTCGTCCCTGGGGTTGCCGCCATACCACCGCCTCCTCGTCCCCGGGGTTGCCGCCGCTGTGCCGCCGCCTTGTCCCTGGGGTTGCCGCTGCCGTGCTGCTGCCACCGCCGCCGAAATCGAGGACGAGGGAGGACGCTGCCAATGTGCTGCCACTTGAAAAGGGCGCGAAAATTCCAGCTGGAAAAGCCGGAATGAGGAGGCTGCGGGGCAGCGCGGCCTAAATAGTGGCTGGCTAGACGCGCCCCTTGGAGACCACAGGGGCGAAAGCCAATGGCCTTCGCCCTTGTCCCGTCCTCCCCCCGCCACCCGCAACAGCCCCCCCCCGTGGCCAGGCAAGCCGGGCGCGGGGTGAGGGCACTTTTTTTAAAATGGAGGTGAATGCAGTAATAGAACATAACAGACTCATGAATGAACACATGCAACATTGGCACAGACCAGAAATAGACTGGTCCATACATCCGTGTTAGATGTCAGCATGAACAGTGTATTCTCGGCGTTTGTATATACTCTCCTCTAATGTTGTTGGTGTTTTAAGCCCTGACCAGAGGTTGGATCTAGATTTAAGCTGGATCAACTGCATTGACAGAAGTGGACTTCCTTGCCACCCTCCTTCCCACAGCCCCCTAAATGCTACATAGTGTATAAGGAGACCTATCTGAATGGGATAAGCAGTGTTGTGTGGGGCAGGGGGGATAGCCGCCCAAAAATCAATTAGAGAAGCTTCCATAATCTGAGCCCTCCCTCTGGAGGAGGAGAAATTCTGCAACCAACCCTTTATCTGAATCTGCCCCATTTTTTTAAAAAAGCCCAGACCTCAAGTGGATTTAGTAAGGAAAACAATAATTTAAATAACTATCTACAATCAGATGACCTACTAAGAAACACTCATAGTGCAATCCTATGCATGTCCCCTCAGAGGTAAGCACCATGGAATTCCACAGGACTTACACACATGAAAGTGTGCATAAGATTGCACCCTTAGCCTAATCAGAAACACATGTACTCCATGTTTTCATATCTACCTACTACAATTAATATTACGTGCTCATGTCTTTGTTTGCTTTGTTTCAAAGGTAGAAGACTCAACATGGGAGATGGAGGGGGAGTGGCGGTTCAACAGTGTTTTCTCATCAGATGTGCTGAACCCTTGGGAGTGTGATCCCAAGGAGGCAAACAGACTTAAATGACTCTACTTCCCATACATGTTGTAACTATGGACTAATATATGTTTGGCTTTGTTGTTGTTGTTCAGTCGTTAAGTCATGTCCGACTGTTCGTGACCCCATGGACCATAGCACGCCAGGCCTTCCTGTCCTCCACTCTCTCCCGGAGCGTGCTCAAGTTCATATTCATTGCAGCGGTGATGCTATCTAGCCAGCTCATCCTCTGCCGTCCCCTTCTCCTTTTGCCTTCAGTCTTTCCCAGCATCAGGGTCTTTTCCAGGGAGTTTTCTCTTCGCATTAGGTGGCCAAAATATTGGAGCTTCAGCTTCATTATCTGTCCTTCCAATGAGCACTCAGGGTTGATTTCCTTTAGGATTGACTGGTTTGACCTCCTTGCAGTCCAGGGGACTCGTAAGAGTCTTCTCCAACACCACAGTTCAAAAGCATCAATTCTTCGGTGCTCAGCCTTCCTTATAGTCCAGCTCTCACAGCCATATGTTGCTACTGGGAAAACCATAGCTTTGATTATATGAACCTTTGTCGGCAAGGTGATGTCTCTGCTTCTTACTATGCTGTCTAGGTTTGCCATAGCTTTCCTCCCAAGGAGCAAGCGTCTTTTAATTTCATGGCTGCAGTCACTGTCTGCGTGATCTTGGAACCCAAGAAAATAAAATCTGTCACTGCTTCCATTTCTTCCCCTTCTATATGCCAGGAAGTGATGGAGCCAGATGCCATGATCTTAGTATTTTTAATGTTGAGTTTCAAACCAGCTTTTGCACTCTTCACTTTCACCCTCAACTAGGGATGGACGAAAGTCCCTTACCTGTCCTCGAAGCTTGCTTCGCAGTGGGGGGGAAGCGCTTCGGTTCTCCCCCCGAAGTTCATGTGAGGGGTGGGGAGGCGACCTGCCTCGCCCAGCCGAAAATCAGGCCGGGGGGGAGGCGCCCCATCCCTCGCCGGTGAAATTCAGGCCGGGTAGAAGCGCCCCGTCTACCCGGCCGCGAAAAAAAAAACAAAAAACCCACCCCTGTGATAGGCTAAGTAATGATTTACGTAGCCTATCATGGCTAGATTTCCAAAGTCAGCCATGATAGGCTACGTAAATCGTCACGTAGCCTATCACGGGTGACTTTGAAAAAAAAAGAAAGTGCGTACACAAATGGCGGCCCCCATAGGGCACCGCCATTTGCGTTCCCTATTTGGTCCCTGTAGTCTACGTAAATCTTTATGTAGACTACAGGGACCAAATAAGGAATGCAAATGGCGGCGCCCTATGGGGGCCGCCATTTGTGTACGCCCTTTTTTTTTTCAAAGTCACCCGTGATAGGCTATGTGATGATTAGCGTAGCCTATCATGGCTGACTTTGGAGATCTAGCCATGATAGGCTACGTTAATCGTTACGTAGCCTATCACGGGGGTGGTTTTTTTTTTTTTACTTTCCTTGTAATGGCGGCAGCGGCAGCCGGTCGAAAGACCAGCTGCCGCCCCCGCCCCTGACGAAGACCCGACAAACTGCCGCCGGGACCCACCGCCGGGAGGGACATTCATGAAAGGTAAGTCCCATCCCGGGGGGGGCAGGGGGGCGGAGAATTTCACCGCCGATTTCGGGGGCCGAATGCGTTGGCACTCAGCCCCCCGAAGTTTCGGAGAGAAATTCTCCCCCATCCCTACCCTCAACAAGAGGCTCTTTAGATCCTCTTCGCTTTCTGCCATTAGGGTGGTATCATCTGCGTATCTGAGATTGTTGATAATTCTCCTGGCAATCTTAATTCCTACCTGTGATTCATCCAACCCGGTGTTTCTCATGATGTACTCTGCATATAAGTTAAATAAGCAGGGCGACAATATGCAGCCTTGTCATACTCCTTTCCCAATTTTGAACCAATCGGTTGTTCCATGTTGGCGATTTGATCTCTGGTTCCTCTGCCTCGTCAAAACCCAGCTTGTACTTCCGGTAGTTCTCGTTTCACATACTGCTGAAGCCTAGCTTGTAGGATTTTGAGCATAACCTTGCTGGCATGTGAAATGAGCGCAATTGTACAGTGGGTGCTATTTGCATTCCCCTGTTGTTCACTGTAATAGCTTACGTAAATATTTACGTAGGCTAGAATGGCAGAAAATAGGGAACGCAAATGGCGGCCGCTGCAGCTGCCACCATTTGCGTTCCCTATTTTCTGCCGTAATAGCCTACGTAAATATTTACGTAGGCTAGAACGGCAGAAAATAGGGAACGCAAATGGCGGCCGCTGTAACTGCCGCCATTTGTGTATGCTGATTTTTTTTTGGGGGGGGGGTTAGCCGTGATAGGCTATGTAAATACTTACATAGCCTATCATGGCAGCCTGTCTGGATGAAAATGGCAGCCGCTATGGCGGCTGCCATTTGCGTCTGCAGCAGCCTGTCTGCAGCCGGAACACCGGCCATGGACGGGCCTGGCTGGCTGCTCCACGGACCTGCAGTGGAGCAGAGCCAGCCAGGCAGGATTCCGGGGGGGGGACTCGATCATCTCCCCCCCATCGAGGATTCCAGGAGGAGGGACGGAGCGCCTCCCCACCACCACGAATGTCACCCTTCGAAAAGGTAAGTGACTTTCGTAGATCCCTAGTTTGGCATAGGAGTTGTTGTCCTAGCCCTGCATACAATTTCCTTTTCTGAGAAACTAAAACAAAAGGTTAAAAAACAAAACAAAAACCTGCCAGCCACACAGGGGATTAGAGATCCTAATCAGAAGGGGTTTACGGTAACAATTAGGTGGTCACTATCCCTAATCTCTGGTGTAGGTTTCTTTGAGGTGCGAAAGTCCTTTCCTTTTGTCTGTCCTGAATCTGCTACTGACTTAAGGCTCTCATTAAGGGGAGAAAGAAAAGTTAAACATCTCTTTGGCTGGAAATTGCAATACACACTACCTGGAAAAATCACACTGAACTCACTGGGGCTTATTTATTTATTGCGCTGCTGCACTTTCTTTACTCCATATAATTTTATACCCCCCTCCCCCATTTGCCTTTCTTCTGCATTAAAGATCCCAACCATTGAAGCCTTTCATACAAGAGTTGTTCTAGCCCCCTGATCATTTGGCCAGCCCTTTTCCCCAGGAAGGGTAAGAAGAAGCAAACGTTTAAAAATACCTATAGCCTAGCCTGATCATATTCTTCTTATGGTCATTTGATGTATGCAAGAAAAAACAAGCGACAGCAGGCAAAGTGTTTTGGAAGATCAGCAAAAGTGGTGATGCTTTATGTTATGTGTATTGTATAGTGCTTTGCCCCTCAGTGTATATTGGACTGTTTACTGGTGTACTGATTTGGGCACACACAGTTTGCTTGTGTGCAATAATGTCAATGGTGCACTCACATAACACACCCACACAAGAGCAAAAGGAAAGCAGATACAGAAAGAAAGAAAGAAAGAGAAAATACCTACAAGCTAAGGGATGAGGGGAAGGGAAATAACACTAAAGCCTAGCAGGAGAGAAAAAGGGTGTTTTTTCTGGTATTTTCGTGTGCGTTTTTTATAAGAATGTAGAGTTGAAGAATGGGAAGGGATGAAACAGTAATTGAGAAGGGCAGGGAGTCAAAGAACAAACACTACATGGCAAGGAAATAAACTGCTGGGTTAAAGGTTCAGCCCTATTAGAACTTAGAGATGTCACTTTCCAAGGCTCAGTTCCCCCATCCCAACTCCTCCTTTCCCCTAGGGATGGCGCATGGTGGAGAATTCGGCCCCCCGGAGTCCGTGGCAGAACAGACTGCTCCCCCCCGCCACCCTGCGAAGTCCCCGTGGACTGGATCCAACCTGCCTCTGGCGGGTCTGGATCTGGCCGCTGCTGCCTGCCGCTCTGCGGCCACGAATGGCATCCCCTATGCAGGATGCCATTTGCGTTGCTGCTTTAAACGTGATAGGCTACATAAATATTTACGTAGCCTATCATGGCTAAAGCAGGGATGCAAATGGCATAGGGGACACCATTTGCATCCCTGCTAGGCCATGATAGACTACGTAAGTATTTATGTAGCCTATCATGGCTTGGCAGGGATGCAAATGGAGGCTGGAGTAGCGGCTGCCGTTTGATACTGTAGCCCGGCAGTGGCCAGAAGTCCGATTGCAGCCAGCCCTGACTGGCGGCTCCACGGCCTTGCTGTGGAGTGGAGCTGGCCAGGGAGGATTCCAGGGGGGAGGGACGGATCACCTCCCCCTCCACCGTGGACTGCCGACCAGAATGGGGTGAGTATTCTGCACATCCCTACTCTCCCCCTTCCTTCTCTAGCAACTTGTTACATTTGCTCAGACAGGCAGTCTGGGCTTCAGAATTGTCCAAAGTGATCTGAAGCTCTTCAGATCTAGGGATGGGGGAGAATTTCTCCCCGAAACTTCGGGGGGCCGAGTGCCAATGCATTCGGTCCTCCGAAGGTTGTTCAGGGAGAAATTCTCCACCCCCCCGCCCCCCCCCCCAGGATGGGACTTACCTTTTATGAATGTCGCTCCCGGCGGCGGGTCCCGGCGGCAGTTCGGCAGGTCTTCGTCAGGGGCGGGGGCGGCAACCGGTCTTTTGACCGGCTGCCGCCGCTGCCATTACAAGAAAAGTAAAAAAAAACAAAAACGCCCCTGTGATAGGCTACATAACGATTAACGTAGCCTATCACGGCTAGATTTGCAAAGTCAGCCGTGATAGGCTACGTTAATCGTCACGTAGCCTATCACGGGTGACTTAAAAAAAAAAGAAGTGTGTACGCTAATGGCTGCCCCCATAGGGAGCCGCCATTCGCGTTCCTTATTTGGTCCCTGTAGTCTACGTAAAGATTTACGTAGACTATGGTGAGAATAAGGACAATGCAAATAGCGTTGCCCTTATTTTCGCCGTAGTCTACGTAAATCTTTACATAGACTACAAGGACCAAATAAGGAACGGGAATGGCAGCTCCCTATGGGGGCAGCCATTAGCGTACACGCTTTTTTTTTTTAAAGTCACCCATGATAGGCTACGTGATGATTAACGTAGCCTATCACGGCTGACTTTGCAGATCTAGCCGTGATAGGCTACGTAAATCGTTACGTAGCCTATCACGGGTTTTTTTTTTTCTTTTGAAGTTCGCGGACGGGGAGACGGGGCGCTTCTCCCCGGCCTGAATTTCAGCCGAGCGAGGCGGGAAGCCTCCACCCCGGCCTGAATTTCAGCCGGGTGAGGCGGGAAGCCTCCCCCCCCTGGCCTGAACTTCGGGGGGAGAAGCGAAGCGCCTCCCCCCCACCGCGAAGCAAGCTGCGAGACCAGGTAAGTGACTTCCGTACATCCCTATTCAGACCTTTCCAAGTCACTTTGGACCACTTCAGACAGCTCTGGACCCACTTTGGATTTGGGCCGAACTGGTGTTAATCACCCCAATTCACTTTGGGATTCTGACTGAAGCAGTGCACAACCCCATGTTTTTCCCCTTTGAAAAAATGTATTTTGAGAAATCTTGGTTTAACTCTAGTTCTTGTTCTTCAGGGACCAGCTCCTTCCCCAGGTTCATGCCTTAGGTTTCTGAGAAGTGATCATGGATTAGGGATGACAGAGAAATCTGCAAAGGAATCAAATGAGTTTGGATTTTTATGAATCTGACCTGTGGATTCCACACCAGACTGACTTTTCCTGAGTCACATGGATTCTGCAGACTTGTCGACTGTCCCCCCACCCACCCCCAGTTTCTGGACTTCTATTTATTTTTTTAATCAATTTTGTATTGTGAATTTCAACAAAACAAAAGAAATGAAAAACAAACCAAAACTTTGTGTGTGTGTGTGTGTGTATAACAACAACAACATATTCTAGAATCCTCAGTTTCAAATTATTACAATATTCTAAAAAGAGAAAAAAGGGTTACACATGAACTTCATTAAAAGCAGACCAAATATCCACATATGTCCATTTGCAAGTTACGCCTATATACCACCCTTTCAAACATTGCTAGCATTGTTAGTATCAGACCTTTAGCAACCAAAAGGCACGAAAGATACATTCACACTGACCATGTGTTATATTCCAAGAAGCAGGTAAGTAATTTAAAAGAACATTTACATCAGTAAATATTAAAGAACTTTCCAATGCAAAAATTATTTGTAAAATAACTTCCTCCCAAAAGGAGGCAACCATTGGCCATTTCCAAAACATATGAATACAAGAAGTAGTGACTGCACTACACCTCCAACAATTAGCCGAGTTTGACAAACCTTTATTTAAGATGTTGTGGAGTCTGATAGACCCGAAACAAAAGCTTTTGCTGGATCAGGCGTAATTGAAGATCTGTTGAGATGTCCGATACAGACGCCAAATGTGAGTCCATTGCTTAAACAAAATAGGACATTCCAATTCCCTATTCCATTCCCGCTGTAAACCACTTGTATCATATTTATTCATTGATAATAAATATTTATAAATACGAATCATAGATTGATATATCTGATCAGCTTCAATGAGTATTTCCAGTAGCGAAAGAGACTCTGAAATAATAAAAGCAGCAGGTCCAAATCTAGATACCAACAAATGTTTCAGTTGCAAGTACTGCCATTCCGCTCTAGCAGGCAGGCAAGTCAAATTGGTCACACAAAGTTGAAAATAACAAGAACTCATAATCAACCCCCACTCATTGATCCAGGGTAAAGATCCTTTTATCTGTCCAGGTCTGCCATAAAAACATTTCCTTTCCAATTCTTAAATCTGGATTTCCCCATGAAGTCAATTTAGCAGGGGGAAATGGATCAAACTGTAACTGACGTGACATTATGCGTCACACTTCTCTAACTGCCAAAATTGTGGGAGGACATCTGTCTGCCTTAATATTCCGGGAACCTAAAGCCATCCATTTAAAGAGAGGCTCCAGACAACAAGATTCCAACACTGACCAAGGTGGAATATCAAATCTAAGTGGAAAAGACCAAAACTTGGTACAGGTCAGCAAATAGGCCTGATGGTACATAGCTACATCTGGAAAACCTAACCCATCTTCATTAATTGGAAGTTGCATCCTTTTCAAATATATTCTTGGAGGAAAGTAACCTCAAAAGAATTTATGAAACAAAGCATTATTTTTTTTGGAAATCTGTGCCAGGTATAAGTATTGGGATACCATGTATAACATAAATTATTTGAGCTATGGTATTCATCTTAAGTGTGTTCACCTTACTCCATAAGCTCAACTTTAAAGAGGCCCATCTATCTATATCTCATGAAATATCATTGATCAACTTGTTTAAATTTAATCTAATCATCATTCGAGAGATATCTCTAGGGATAATTATTCCCAAATAAGTAATAAAATCTGGGCACCGTTGAAATTGCCAATTGGCTAATACACTAGAGTATACCTATCTCCAATTGGCATTATTTCTGACTTTGACCAATTAATTGAATAGCTGGACAATTCACTAAAGGTAACAGTGTTCCGTGCACCTCGGTGTTCAGTCATGCTGGCCACATGACCACGGAAGCGTCTTCGGACAGTGCTGGCTCTTCGGTAGGGATGCACGAAAGTCACTTACCTGGTCTCGCAGCTTGCTTCGTGGTGGGGGGGAGGTGCTTCGCTGCTCCCCCCAAAGTTCAGGCTGGGGGGGGGGGAGGCTTCCCGCCTCGCCTGGCCGAAATTCAGGCCGGGGAGAAGCGCCCCGTCTCCCCGGCCGCGAACTTCAAAAGAAAAAAAAAAAAAGCCCCGTTATAGGCTACGTAACGATTAACGTAGCCTATCACGGCTAGATCTGCAAAGTCAGCCATGATAGGCTACGTTAATCGCCATGTAGCCTATCACGGGTGACTTTGAAAAAAAAAAAGCATGTACGCAAATGGTGGCCCCCATAGGGAGCCGCCATTCATGTTCCTTATTTGGTCCCTGTAGTCTACGTAAAGGTTTACGTAGACTACGGCGAACATAAGGGCAACGCAAATAGCATTGCCCTTATTTTCGCCGTAGTCTATGTAAATCTTTACTTAGACTACAGGGACCAAATAAGGAACGCGAATGGCGGCTCCCTATGGGGGCCGCCATTAGCCGTACGTGCTTTTTTTTTTTTTTAAGTCACCCATGATAGGCTACGTGACGATTAACGTAGCCTATCATGGCTGACTTTGCAAATCTAGCCGTGATAGGCTATGTTAATCGTTATGTAGCCTATCACAGGGGCGTGCTTTGTTTTTTTTTTATTTTTCTTGTAATGGCGGCGGCGGTAGCCAGTCGAAAGACCGGCTGCCGCCCCCGCCCCTGACGAAGACCTGCCGAACCGCTGCTGGTACCCGCCGCCGGGAGCGACATTCGTGAAAGGTAAGTCCCATCCCGGGGGGGGGGCGGGGGCAGGGGTGTGTGGAGAATTTCTCCCCGAACAACCTTCGGAGGACCGAATGCGTTGGCACTCACCCCCCTGAAGTTTCGGGGAGAAATTCTCCCCCATCCCTACTCTTCGGCTTAGAAATGGAGATGAGCACCACACCCTAGAGTTGGACACGACTGGTTGAGGACACCTTTACCTTTATTAATCAATTTAATCAAAGGTGAACTTGAGTTTCAGTTTGAAATGACTTGAGTTTCGAGACAAACAACAAGTGATTATCAGCAGAAAAGGTAATTTTAAACTCTAAACCAAAATGGACAAATCCATGAATACTACAATTTTGTCTAATAGAACAAGCCAGGGGTTCCAATCATAACTTGAATATCAACGGAGAGAGTGGAAAACCTTGTCTGGTGCCTTGCTCAAGTAAAAGAAAAATTGCTGACAATAAACTGTTAGTCGTTACTCTTGCTCTTGGAGCTGTGTATAAGTTTTTAACCCATCTCAAAAATTCTATAGGAAAACCAAAATTAGTTAATGTAAGACAAATCATTTTCCAATGTATTTTGTCAAAGGCCTTTTCTACATCCAAGGAAATGATGGCTGGCTGGTCAGTTCTTTCAGAGTTTAAAGCAACTAAATCAACAACTAATCTCAGATTATCAGCCCCCTGTCTATCTTTAATAAATCCCACCTGGTCTGGTTTAACCAATGTGGCCATTACTAGTTGCAATCTATTGACCAAGCTTGCTGTTAATAATATTTTGATATCTCCATTAATTAAATGATATAGGTTGATAGTTAGCACATTGGGTATGATCCTTGCCTGGCTTAGGAATCACAGTAATATAGGCATCATTTAACACTGAAGAAAAGGATCCCACCTCAAAAAGATGGTTATAGAGGCAGTACAGCTTTGGGGCTAAAAAACTAGAGAATATTTTATACCATTCAACTAGGAAACAGTCCAGACTGGGTGCTTCCCCAGTATTCATTTTCATTATTGCACTCATAATTTCCTCTAAAAACAGAGGAGCTAAAAGGAGCTGTTAATGTGAAGAATTGAAACATGGAAGATTAATCTGAGGGGGAAAAAAAGTGTCCATATCTTGCTCAGATATCTTATTACCAGTAGTATACAGATCAGAATAAAACTTTAAAAATTGTGAGGGTGTGTCTGTGGGAGAAGTATATACTTTGCCACTCTCATCATTAATAGCTGAAATAGCATGTTGATGTTGGTGCTGTTTAAGATCTTATTAGGATGTTCACCATTTTCCCAATATTTCTGTCATAGACAGGTCAGAGCAAATTCCGCCTGTTGTGAAAAGAATATTATTGAGCTTATGCTTAGTATTCTGTAGATCTTGATAAAGTTGTGCTGTGGGGAAGTGGCAAACTGAATTATAAGAGGTTTTAGCTTTTTGCGTAAAAGTGTCTGCTGAGGTTTTTTTAAGCTTCTTTTGATAATAAGCATAAGAGATAATTTGGCCCCTTATACATGCTTTACTAGCCTCCCATTCAGTGGTGCACAGACCCGCTGTACCCTCATTAATATTAAGGTATTCTGTTAGTTCAGCTAACATCTGAGTTTTAAACTTCTCATCATTAAGAAGAGAAACATTAAAATGCCAAAGACCGGGGGCCCTGGGAGTATCAGAAAACTGCGGCTCCAAAAATACTGGGGCATGATCCAACACTACCAATGTGTCAATCTTCCAATCTGTGATTTGACATACTAAAGATGTAGAAATTAAAAAGTAGTCTAATCTAAAACAATTATGGTAAACTGTTAAAATAAATGTATACTGTCTGTCAGAAGGATGTAAAATTCTCCAAGCATCAATTAACCCATATTCTATCATAAAAGCATGGAGTGCCACCCTTGAAGCAGATTTGGTCTTAAGAGGAGATGTACTCCTATCTAACAAAGGATCTAAGTCCTCTTTAAAATTCAAATAATCATAGGTGATATCTACCAGTTTAGCAAAACAATCATGAAACATAGCCAGAGAATCAATATTTGGCCCATATACATTGATCAAAGCAATTAATTTACCCATATACTTTCCTACCAAACTAAAACAACTTTGGGTGTCCCCCCACCTTTTCTGGACTTTTATGCAAACTTAGTTGAGAAAAAGGTGTACAATTTCACCAACACCCCCATCAAAAATGCACATTTCCCCCATAAGGTAAAGCATTAAGATGTGCATGGGGCGGGGGGACTAATGTATTTTCTGTGTGGAGGGGATTTGCCCATTTGGGGGGAATTTGCACAAATGCACATTTTAACAATTAGTGAAATTGGGGAGGGGGCAATTCTGTCAATGAGCGGACAACAGAACGAAAGCCACCTGACAATCCTCAAAGAGCAAATGGGATAGATTTTACAAAATCTGTACATCCTTATTGAGGGTAAGGGGGCATGACATAGCTTGTCTTTATAGGCAATCCTGGAGAATCTGGATTGTTGGGTGCTTGACAAGACATAGTCTACAATGAGACATTCCAATCAAAAACTCACACACTGCAATGCTATGCATGTCTACTCAGAGGTAAGCATCACTGAATTCCACAGGACTTACATGCATGGAAGTATGCATAACAGCCTTAGGCTAATCAGAAACACAACTACTCCATGTTTTCAAATCTACCTACTACAATTAATACTATGTGCTCATGTTTGTTTAGCTTTGTTTCAAAGGTAGAAGTCTCAGCATGGGAGATGGGGTGTATGTGTTCCACAATGTTTTCTCATCTGATGTGCTGAACTCTTGGGAGTGTGATCCCAAGGAGCCTAACAGGCTTAAAGGACTCTCCTTCCCATGCCTGTTGTAACTATGTACTAATATATGTTTGGCTTTGTTACAGAGGTAGAAGGGAAAAATCAGTCACACAAACTGTGGCAACTGCAGCAACAAAAAGATTAAGCTGCTTGGATGAGAGGATGCACAGATTCATACATCATTGACACATGATGCTCTAAGGTAGACTGAAGGAGAAATAGTCTTTTTCAATGAAGTGGTTCTATGTTAAGGGTTTTGCATAAATATTACTGTTCTTTAAATGCAAAATTGTTTATCTGCATATTTATGTCATCTATCTACGTATCTATCTATCTATCTATCTATCTATCTATCTATCATCATCATCATCTATCTATCATCTATCCATCTGTATCTGGCTATGACTCCCAATTTATAAACACTTCCTCGTGAATGTAAATGTTGTTTCCAGAGTGCTCCCAGTTACTGAAGTCAATGGGACTAAAGGAATGTAAAAGAATCCCTTCAGCTTAGGGATGTCAGAGAATTCTGCCATGGATCTTGGTGAGGCTGAATGCCAGTGAATTCGGCCCCCTGAAATCCGTGGCGGAATGAAGCCCCCCCCCCATGAAAGGCGCGCGAAATGGAGCACTTACCTGCTGCCGTCCGCACTGACTTAAGAATGGCAGCTGCACTGCGGCCGCCATTCGCTTCCTCATCATAGCTGTGATAGGCTACGTAAATAATTACGTCGCCTATCACGGCTAATGCAGGGATGCCATTTGCATCCCTATGGAGGCTGTGATAGGCTACATCAGTATTTACATAGCCTATCACGGCAAGCTAAAAAAAAAAGCATACGCAAATGGCGGCGGCTACGGCGGCCACCATTTGCGTTCCCTTTTTTTCGCTGTTTTAGCCTACGTAAATATTTATGTAAGCTATTACAGCGAAAAAAACGGGAACGCAAATAGCGTAGTGGGTGCTATTTGCATAACTTTTTTTCCCGCTGTAATAGCTTATGTAAATATTTACACAGGCTGAAACAGTGAAAAACAAAAAGGGAACGCAAATGGCGCCCGCAACGCTATTTGCGTTCCCCTTTTTTTTCACCGTAATAGCTTACGTAAATATTTACGTAGGCTAAAACAGCGAAAAAAAGGGAACACAAATGGCGGCTGCCGTAGCCATTTGCGTATGCTTTTTGGGGGGGTTTGGTTTTTTACCTGCAGGCTGCCCAGTGGCCGGATGTCCGGCTGTGCGCGGCCCTGGCTGGCGGGTCTGCGGAATCTCCATGGAGAGGAGCCGGCTGGATTCAGATTTCGGGGGTGTGTGTGGAGCGCCTCCCCCCCCACAAATCACCCCGTCAAAAAGGTAAGTGACTTTCGTACATCCCTACTTCAGCTTCATTTGGTCATGCATATTTCCAAGGGGTTGCATACACACTTGATATATCAAAATGCTGGGGGAGTCAGCATTTCACTGTTTGACTTAAATAATTGCCACCTGGTATGGTAAAAATATTGCATATAAATAAATACAGTATAATAAGCCAATGCAGTCAAAATTGTATCCTGCTAATGCCTTGGAAATAACTGTCAGCTCAACTGAGCAGTGTGCATCTGTGTGTGATGAGGATGAAGAGTGAGATCATGCCATATCACAGCACCTCTTCCAGTAACAGGGAAAATATGTATGTATTTATTTTTTTCTTGTCCACGGGAAGGAAAGGGTGGTATTTTGTGAGTTCACTCTTCCAACATTACATTCATGGAATCAGTGATCTACAGGGTTACCAGGTGGTAGGAACATTTGCCCTTGCTCTGCTTTACATTCTATGTGAATGCAAATCCACACTGGTTCAGTATCTCTCACTGAATGTGGATAGGAAGACATTTTTCTCCCTCTCTGAAAATACTAGAACCTGGGGTCATCCCATGAAGCTGATTGGTGGGAGATTTAGGACAGATAAAAGAAAGTACTTCACACAGTGCGTAGTTAAACTATGGAACTTGCTTCCTCAAGATGTTGTGATGACCAGCAATTTGGATGGCTTTAAAAGAGGGTTAGATAAATACCTGGAGGAGAAGGTTATCAATGGCTACTAGGCCTGTTGGCTATGTGCTAGTGGCAGTACTGGAGCTCATATGATTATGTACACCAGTTGCTGGGGAACATGGGCAGGAGGGTGGTCTTGCACTCATGTACTGCTTGTGGGTTCCTGGTCAACAGCTGGTTGGCCACTGTGTGAACAGAATGCTGGACTAGATGGACCCTTGGTCTGATCCAGCAGGGCTCTTCTTAGGTTCTTCTGCTCTTAAATATTAGAGACATTGTTTGGCATGGACAGTAACCCTCTTCACCAGTGAAAGCCACCAGGTGCTCTTGTATCAGGTTGATGCATTCATATAGTTGAATGGTATCATTGTATAATTGAGCAGAACAAATTCAGAATGCTGTGCTACCTTCATTGTTGACTTCATTCATAAAAGCGGGCATCTGTGCTTCATCTGGTTGGACTCTATGGTCTTGTGGGCCCCTTCCAACCCTACTATTCTATGATCTCTCAGCTGCCATCTCTCAGGCAAAAATGGGGAGGATCCATTGCTCAGTGGAAAACAATATGCTTTGCGTGCCAATCTCATTCTCTGACATCTCTGGTTTAAAGCCAGCAAATATGCCAGGCAGCAAGTGAGGATAGTTCTCTCTGCTAATGTTGCTGGAGAACTATGTCTCATTAGAGCTGAGGACATGGTGCCAGAGGGACAAATTGTGTGACTTGGGATATGGCAGCATCTTTTCTTCCTATAAACTACCACCACATTGAAAAGTATTGTGTTTGAGCTGATATGGAACCTACAGCTTATCTATCAATGCTTGCTGACATGCAAAGAGAGCTATGCTGAAACATTTCACACATGGGGAGCACCAACTAGATTGTAGGGGAGGGCAAATTTATTGGCTGGTGGTGCTTAATATTATACAAGGTGGGTAAGGGTCCCCCCTTTTTTTCTGCTACCCTTATTATGATGAGTATACTGTAATCAAAGCTATGGTTTTCCCAGTAGCAACATATGTCTGTGAGAGCTGGACTATAAGGAAGGCTGAGCGTCGAAGAATTGATGCTTTCGAACTGTGGTGCTGGAGAAGACTCTTACGAGTCCCCTGGACTGCAAGGAGGTCAAATCAGTCCATCCTAAAGGAAATCAACCCTGAGTGCTCATTGGAAGGACAGATCCTGAAGCTGAAGCTCAAATATTTGGGCCACCAAATGCAAAGAGAAAACTCATTGGAAAAGACTCTGATGCTGGGAAAGATTGAAGGCAAAAGGAGAAGGGGATGGTGGAGGATGAGATGGCTAGATAGCATCACTGATGCAATGAATATGAACTTGAGCACACTCCAGGAGAGAGCGGAGGACAGGAAGGCCTGGTGTGCTATGGTCCATGGGGTCATGAAGAGTCGGACATGACTTAACGACTGAACAACAAATACTGTATGCACACCTATCATTCTTATCCCCAGCATCCACCCGTTCAGTTGAACATCTGAAAAAGAGCTTACATGACTACATTGCAACCACGTAGGCTGTCCACTCGATAAGGTCTTACTTGCATATAGCTGTGTGCAAGGGGAATCACTAGTCCTGGGCCCACGCAACACCAGCCCCAAATCTATTTCAAAGGTCCCCAGATCTATCCCACAGAGCCCACTGTGTCCATTGGTGCTAAGAGAAGGGCTTTTTTCCTCAGTTAAATTGCTGAAGTGGCATATTCAGATTTCATGCATACTGATGTTCCTGGGACCTAAACTTTTTCATGCTTAACACCACCCCTGGCTGTGCGCCTGAAGGTTTCCTTTCTGGATGTTCCACTGAACACATAGATGTCAGATAAGGGGCAAAGCTAGTGGATACAGTCCCACATCCTCCTGCGAATATTTGCTTTATGTAGAAAAGAATGATCAGGGCAACTGTCATTAAAACTTTGCCCCCCCCCCAAAAAAAAACCCAGAATGTTTTGCCCTCTATAGATGTAGCCAAGAAATATTGGTTGAATTTGATTGGTAAATTATACAAATCTTGCTAAAATTAACTGGTGAATCAATATCAGTAGACTAACAACTCCTTTATTCTTCTTTCCAGAAGAACAATGCAAATAATGGAGGGAAAAAAGACTAATCTTACATCCATGTTCACATTTCTGCTGCTGGAATTCTCAGACATCCGAGAACTACAGATCTTACACTTCTCCGTGTTCCTAGCATTGTATCTCATAGCACTAACAGGGAATCTTCTCATCATCATTGCAGTTGTTCTTAATCACCACCTCCACACCCCAATGTACTTCTTCCTAATGAATTTCGTGATACTGGACCTTGGAACAGTTTTCGTCATGGTGCCCAAATCTATGGCTATGTCCCTCATGAATAACAGGTCAATTTCTTATTCTGGATGCATTGCTCAAGTTTTCTTTTATTTCTTCTTTGCATCATCAGATATTATTGTGCTAACTATCATGGCTCAAGATCGCTGTATTGCAATCTGCAAATCACTCCAGTATGACAGTATAATGCACAAGGGAGCCTGTCTTCAGATGGTAGCCATTGGGTGGATGGTTAGTCTTCTTTATGCCCCATTGCACACTGGTGGCACCTTCACAATCCCCTTCTGTTCTAATATTGTCAAGCAGTTCTTCTGTGAAGTTCCACAGCTATTAAAGCTCTCCTGCTTTGACATTTACCTAGATGAAGTTGGGCTCATTGTACTAGGCTGTAGTATAGCACTGGGATGCTTTATCTTCATCATCATCACACACATGCAGATTTTTGCTGCGGTGCTCAGAATTCCTTCTGTTCATGGTCAGAAAAAAGCCCTCTCCACTTGTTCCTCACCTCATGGTTGTCTGTGTGTTTGCATTCTGTGAATTCTTTGCCTATGCAAGGCCTCCCACTGATACTTCTTCTGACATGAATACAGCTTTTGCTGTGATATATGCCATAATTCCTCCCATGCTGAATCCATTCATCTATAGCATGGGGAACAAGGAGATCAAGAGTGCCTTGTTGAAAGTGTTAAGATTTGGGTCTTTATGCTAAAACCATCTTTACTTCAGTAGTGTTAGTTTCTATGATCTCCTGCAGGTAAATGTTCCTGCAGTTCTTAATCTTGCATGATAATCAAAAGTATTTCCCGATGCCAGCAAGCCCCCACATGAGGACAATGTTGCAGATGACATGGTGTGAAATGTGATGATGCCTATATGTGATGATGCATTCATAACCTTGCAATGTGATGATGCATTCATAACCTTGCTGCCAGATTAGCCAAGGAGGCAGGTTTTTTCACCACATTTGCACTGGTTTGGGGAAAGGAAGTTGTGTTTGAGGATACTAATCCATTTATGTCCATTAGGGCATGTTTGCATGGCAGGTATATGAAGAAAATGCAACTAGAGCCTACCGTGGATGAGCACGGTTGGCATTTTGATGGTGACCTGTGATTCTGGAGACTTTTTGCTTGGGGCTGTAGGAACTATGGGCAAGACACAGATTGCCTTTGGGTCTAACTTGGCTCATCCACTCAGAATTGTGGGGCCATAGGAATTGGTACATTTGAAAGCCTCCCTACTTACCTAGAAAGGCAGGCCCTGAGGAGGGGTAGTTCCAAATCCCCCATTCTTACAGGCAGGGTTCTCCATCCATGCTTCCCACATGATGAACATGATAATGAGCTTCCCACATAGACGCTCCTTCAGATCCTTTTTATATTCAGTCAGTATGGCCCAGGTTCAACCCACTGTTTTGTGTCTTCTCTTTTGATTGCTGGTTACACTTGCAATTCTGTGTTCAGCGGGCATTTTGTCATACAATCTGTTTTTCATGACTTCTAGCTTATATTCTGTATCATTCTTCCATCTTTATACCCCTCCCTTTTTTTAGCTACAAACAGCCTAATAGACTTCAAGGCCAGCTCCATCAGCTGATTTGTTATCCATACATACATCCGTTTGAAAGCCATATACTTCCAACATCAGGATCATTGGTGCTGGTGCAACAGCAGAAAGCTTGCCTCTGGCTATTTGTAATGCCTTCTAATTAAATTTAAATTGGCACCCAGGTTGGTTGTAAGCCTGGTTGTAGCCCCACCAGCTTCATGCATCAGTCTCCTCTCTGGACTGTGCAGCATTCAGGGATGTCAGCAATATCCACAACCAATTCAAATGATTTTAATTTTCTATGGATCTGATCTGCAGATTCACCAGTATTCTAGCTTTTTCCAGACCATGCAGATTTGTTGACAGTTTACAAAATACAAATAAAAATGGGGGGATTTGTGCAAATTTGGATTTGCGCAAATTTGGATTTGCACAGATTCAAATTGGCACTAATGTACATTTGTACAAGAGGAAGAAAATAATTGTGCACCCCAAAGGGAAATTAAATCCTGCCAATGAGCAGATGATGGAACAAAGGATGCCTGAGAATCTGAGAAACACAGACGGAACAGATTTAACAAAATCCACACATCCCTAGCAGCACTGCTGCAGGAGCAGGTGCTGGCATGAGCCTAGTAGGGATATGGACAGTGGACTAGAGGAAGTAATGCTTGAGCCAAGCTGCTGCCTGGCCACCACAACTATAGCAGACCCACTGATTTCTTCTGGCAAGCACAACTGGGTGGAAGTCTGGCTGCCATCATCCTCACACCTGCAGCCCACAGCTGCCCCCACATCCCCATCAGTCAGCTGCTGTAACTCAGTGCAAAGAATTAATAAATACATCTGTGCACTCCCTAATATTTTGAGACCCTTAGAACATGCTTTCAGCTGGCCACTATGCACCTGGGCATACTGCACACCTTTGCCAAATAAAAAACAGACATGGTTATTAATGAGGCAAAATGGCCTCCCTCATTATATAAGAAGCATTCACCTGAGAAGTGGACTATAACAACAATGAAACAAGTTTGAACAGGTTTGTTCAACAAGGATACAGGCCAGTTGGCATCCATACTCTCCTTAGTAGACTCAACACTACTGTGCTATACTTTGAGTGCTCCCTGTTCAGGTCCTTGGGTGACTCATTGGGGTGCATGTTCAAAAGGAGCCCCAATCCCCATGAAAGGGGCAGAGCAGACCTGAGGACCTCTGAGCTCCACCAGGGTGGGCAAAGGGAAGATCTCAGGCTTTTGAGACTTCAGCTCTCTGAATTCCCTACCAGCATGACCAGTGGTTAGGAATGCTGGGAGTTGAAGTCCAAACATCTGGAAATCTCTTTTCTGCCACACCCCTGGTCTAGATGCCTCTGAGTCTGCGATGTCTACTGCATTTTCCTGGGCAATTGGCAGCACTCAACTCAGGCAGATGCTGAGAGCCCAACAGCACCTAATGTGGCCCCTCCCATTTGCCCCCTCTCCTTGGCTTGGATTTACTGACTGGGCATATAGGAAACCCTATTGTGACATTCCCACAATGCCCACTGGGAATTGTGAGAATTTCAAAAATGGCACACAGCTCACCATCAGGATGCCTGCTGGATGGGGCTCCACTGGATGAGAACTTGCTGATGGCTGCTTCAAGCCAGAAACCAGTTTCTTTGTCCGGATTAGATTGGTCCCTTCCTAACTTTCTGGAGGTATTAAGGGTAATGTGGAGAGATTAGTATGAGTGCAGAGTAGTAATACAGGGCTATAGGCCTCTTGATACTTGTGCACTGCTGATGCTAAGATCAAGGATGTCCTGGAGCACAGAGACCTGATATCTGGATTATTCTTTGGAGGTCCAGTTGGCAACCAAAAATTAAGTCTGGGTTTCCCATAAAATCAAATTTGGTCTGCCAGGGGAGGGAGGTTATCCTATCCCTATTCCTCCATCTTCATTTGGAAGTGTAGCATTTTTTCTAATGTTCTCAGACCAGTCAAAGCTCTTTTGATGTCTTAGTAACAGAACCCTTCTGGATCAAACCTCAAATCTCTCACTGTCTTCCATTCTCATCCTTTCACATAGAAGTATTGTGTTTTGGTTCTTCCCCACCCTCCAAAATATCCTGACACCTTGACATTAAATCAATGTCCAATGTACTTTGATAGATTGACCCCCACCAAAAAATAAATCTCTGGGAGAATTCTAGACATGGATTTCACTCATAAGTGTGATAGTTTTGCATATATTCAAAAACATGTGCCCTGTTCGAACCATCTGCTTAGATTTGTTACACAAATAGAAAATGCCATTGTAAGGAGAGGATGAGTTTCAACAATCTTTTAGGAATGTACGAAAGTCACTTACCTTTTACAAAATTTGCTTCGCGGTGGGGGGGAGGCGCTCCGTCCCTCCCCCCGAAATTCTGGCCGGGGGGAGGTGCCCCATCCCTCCCACCACGAATCCTGGCCGGCTGGGTCTGCAAATGGCGGCGGCTGTAGCTGCCGCCGTTTGCGTCCCTGCAGTCAGCCGTGATAGGCTACGTAAATGTTTACGTAGCCTATCATGGCTGAGTGAAAAAAAAAAACACCGCGCGTACGTAGGGATGTACGAAAGTCATTTACCTTTTCGCAGCTTGACTTCGCAGTGGGGGGGAGGTGCTTCGCTTTCCCCCCTGAAGTTCAGGCAAGGGGGGGAGGCTTCCCGCCTCGCCCGGCCGAAATTCAGGCCGGGGGGGGAGGCTTCCTGCCTCGCCCGGCCGAAATTCAGGCGGGGGAGAAGCGCCCCGTCTCCCCGGCCGCAAAATAAAAAGTAAAAAAAAAAAAGACCCCGTGATAGGCTACGTGATGATTTACGTAGCCTATCACGGCTAGATTTCCAAAGTCAGCCGTGATAGGCTGCATAAATCGTCATGTAGCCTATCACGGGTGACTTTAGAAAAGAAAAGAAAAAAGCGCGTACACAAATGGCGGTGCCCATGGGGCGCCGCCATTTGCATTCCTTATTTTGGCATGTCTAGTCTACGTAAAGATTTACGTAGACTACGGCGAAAATAAGGGCAACGCAAATAGCGTGCCCTTATTTTCGCCGTAGTCTACGTAAATCGTTACGTAGCCTATCACGGGTGTGTTTTTTTTTTTTTTACTTTAGTGTTTTTTTTTCCAATGGCGGTGGCGGCCGGTCGGGAGACCAGCCGCCGCCCCCGCCCACGATGAACCGCCACCGAACCGCCTCCGGGACCTGCCGCCGGGAGGGGCATCCGCCAAAGGTAAGTCCCATCCTGGGGGGGGCGGGGGGCGGAGAATTTCACTGCCGATTTTGGGGGGCTGAATGCATTGGCGCTCGGCCCCCTGAAGATTCGGGGAGAAATTCTCTGCCATCCCTACGCGTACGCAAATGGCGGCACCCATGGGCGCCACCATTTGCATTCCTTATTTTGGCATGTCTAGTCTACGTAAACATTTACGTAGACTACGGCGAAAATAAGGGGAACGCAAATAGCGTACATGCTACACTATTTGCATTCCCCTTATTTTCACCGTAGTCTACGTAAATGTTTACGTAGACTAGACATGCCAAAATAAGGAACGTAAAAGGTGGCGCCCGTGGTTGCCGCCATTTGCGTACGCTTTTTTTTTTAACTCAGCCGTGATAGGCTACGTAAACATTTATGTAGCCTATCATGGTATTTTTTAAAAATCTAGCCGGGATAGGCTACGTAAATCTTTACGTAGCCTATCACTTTTTTTTTTTTTTTAAACTTGGAAATGGTGGTGGCGGTGGTCGGTCAGAAGACCGGCCGCCGCAGCCACCGCCGCCGAACCGCCTCTGGAGCCACTGCCACCAGGGAGATTCGCCCAAGGTAAGTCCCGTCCCGGGGGCGGCTGGGGGGGCAGACCGTTTCGCCACCAATTTCGGAGGGCCGAATGCGGTGGCATTCAGCCTCCCCGAGATTCGTGGCGAAATTCTCTGGCATCCCTATTTCTGCTCTGGTGTTCTGAACTATTATGGATAAGATCTGAAGAAGCCCAGACAGTCTTAAATGACTGTCATTTGCATACAGGCAACAAGTACCTGCATAATTGGCTCCCTATTGTCTGCATAGATGAAGTGTTTAATTGGTAATTTAATTGGTCCCAGAAGTGTCATGCCTCTATTGGAGGGATCTTCTTCCTCTTCTGCAGCAGATGAAGCCATAGAGCTACCTGTATTGGGAGACATGGGGGAGCAAGGATTGGAATGTACAGCAGCTGAGCTGTGTTCTCTGGAGGACCTAGAAATATAAGCCTGCATTTTTCTGCCTGGACTTGGCTGAAAACAACAGTGGTTCTCAGCTCTTTGTATCCTGACTTTAACCCAGGTTTGGACCTGTGCATTATTGATCTTAGACTTCTACCTGATGCTACCTCTGTAGTCTGATAAAGCTTGCCTGATATCCTGTGCAGGTAACCTTGGACAGGCCCTTGACATATCTCTGGAGAATCCTTGTTTGCTAGTAATAACTCTGCTTCACCTTTACTTAATTGACTTCTCAATTAACTGTGTGCATGTTAGCATGGTAGAGAGCTGAACCTGGTTGAAGCAGGACAAGATTTATGGAAGTGCCTGGATGAGAGGAAGCAATTGCTCCCCATTGATGCATCATGCCTTCTAGGAAGCTGGAAGGAAAACTGAACCTTAGGCAGGGATGTACGAAAGTTTTGCCACGGATCTCAGGGAGGCCGAATGCCAGTGCATTCGGCCCCCCGAAATCGGTGGCAGAATGGCCCGCCACCCCACACCCCCCCCCGGGATGGGACTTACCTTGGGTGGATCTTCCTGGCAGCTGTGTAAAGATTTACGTAGCCTATCACGGCTAGATTTTAAAAAAACCACTGTGATAGGCTACGTAAATGTTTACGTAGCCTATCACGGCTAGATTTTAAAAAAAGCACTGTGATAGGCTACGTAAATGTTTACGTAGCCTATCATGGCTGACTTAAAAAAAAAAAACACACGTGCGTACGCAAATGGTGGCGGCCATGGCAGCCGCCATTTGCATTCCTTATTTTGACACGTCTTAGTCTACGTAAACATTTATGTAGACTAAGACAGCGAAAATAAGGGGAATGCAAATAGCGTAGTGTCTACGCTATTTGCGTTCCCCTTATTTTTGCCATCTTAGTCTACGTAAATGTTTACGTAGACTAAGACATGCCAAAATAAGGAATCCAAATGGCGGTGACCATCGCCGCCACCATTTGCGTACGTGCTTTTTTTAAAAAATCAGCCGTGATAGGCTATGTAAACATTTACGTAGCCTATTACGGCTGACTGCAGGGATACAAATGGCGGCAGCTACGGCCGCCGCCATTTGTGTCCCTTGCTAGCCCGCGGCCAGATGTCCGGCTGCTGGCAGAGCTGGCCAGCGGCTCCGCAGAATTTCTTCGGAGCACAGCCGGCCAGCCAGGATTTGGGTGGGGGGGAGGGACGGAGCACCTCCCCCCCATCAGCATAATCCCAGAAAGGTAAGTGATTTTCGTACATCCCTAATGTTAGGATGAAGGGGTTTATTTAATAAAAAAGGTGACTTTTATTGTTTACTATGCTTGTGTGATGTAGAGTGTGTGTTGTAGAGTTGTTTGTCAATTTTTCCCTTTCCTCTAATATCTCTCTATCTATTTATCTATTCCTCTTTATATATAAATGGTTCCTCTTAGAAGTACAATTTGTTGTTCGAATTCTCACAGAACTTAAGGATCAAAATAAAACAACCATTTCAGTTTAATTTTCTTATGCATCTACAGCATGTTGTAAATGTCTTAGCATGAGATATCATTGCACTGTTTGACTTAAATGGACAATGGTCCTCTGGTATGGTATATTCCAAATGAAGAGCAAAAATAATCATAGTACTATATGAACAAATGCGGACATTATTGTATCCAGCTAATGCTGGGCTGTATGAGAGTGATCAGGGAGCATGCCCCCCCCCCCAAGTCACCAAAGGGAAAGGGTTATCTTGAGTCAGTTCACTTTTCTAACACTGCATTGTAGTTACCTGTGGAGTGTTTTGTAGGGCCATCCAGCAGCAGTAACATTTTCACTGGCTCAATGTTGCATTCAAATGGAACAAATCCACCCTAGAGCAGTATCGTCTACTGAATTAATGGGTTACCAACTGGGCTAAGCCCTGAACAATCCAGCACTCTGGCTTTGTCCATCATGCTGAACAACCTATGAATGGACCGATCGTAGGTTGTTGGCATACTGGAGGCAGTGCACCTGCTTTTTCCCACGCTTTCCCAAAAGCTTGTGGATTGTTTAAACCATGGGCTGTCACTACATGCAAACTGCCCGAAAGTCATGATTAACCATTTCTGAGCTGTGTTGTTAGCCAAAAAGCTAAATGCAGAGTGACCGTTGTCTTTAGGAAGGAGTTCCTGATCTATTTTGAACCCCCCCTTTTTTTTTTTGGTCTGCCCTCATGGAGCAGTGATTATTGCTCATAAAAAACAATAGAGAAATCCATACTTTTCAGAAGAATGTCCAGCCAAAACAACCAGTAGCAGCAATGACATGAGTTTATACTCTTTCTGGTTCAGGTCTTGCTTTACACTATGATTATTATTGTATAATAATAATAATAATAATAATAATAATATCATTAACAATTTTACTGAATTCTCATGCGTGTACACACACACACATATGAAATCACCCTGCCAATGGAAATACGGCCCATTATTATGGCCATTTTTAATGAGTTTGCACTACACGCTGATTTACGCAGTGAGTATCCCATGGATGGTCAGGAACGATCAAACTTGTGATCTGCTGACCACTCACTGCTTCTGCTTTGCATCCTATTTACAAAATCACTCAGCTTGAGCCCATGGTTTGTTGTTGCTTTAATTCTCTGGGTTGCTTGTCCCTCCACAATCCACAGTTCCAGGTTTGGACATCACAGGGACACCCCAGGACCAGGGCTTTCCTCAGCTTGTTCTGCAGAAAGGAGACCAAGCGGGAGTGGCAGCGCATCTGTTCCCTTTGCACAGCAGCAGTTAACTGTGGGTCATTTTACCCATGGTTGGGCATTCCGTATGAACTGGGTCATGGTGTGGGGGTAGCACTGTGGCCAAGCAGGGGTTTCATCAGCCCTGCCAAAGAGCTCAACAAGTAGTTCTTATGCCCATGAGGTCCTTATGCCCATGTTGCTCAGATGAAATAAAGGAGTCCAGTGTAGCTCTCCTTCCTGCTGGCTGTTGGGTGTTTTTAGGGAATTGCAGTTGGAGAAGACTGTGGAGTTAAGGGCTATATAGCAAACCGAATAAAAGTTTGAAGGAAGGAAGATGATCGACAGGACAGGGAGGGCCTTCCTTGGGTTGTTCTGTAAACAGTCTTCCAAAAGGAAGCAGCAAGCATGCAGGAGGGAGTGCCTGTGCTCACTCTGGCTCAGTAGCAACTAACTATGGATTGTTGAACCCATGGTTAGGTGTTACGTGTGACCTGGGCCATGGTGTGGGGGTGGCACTGTGGCTGAGCAGGGGTTTCATTCATCAGCCCTGCCAAAGAGCCCAACAAGTAGTCCTTACACCCATGTTGCTCAGATGAAATAAAGAAGGGGTCCGGTGTAGTTCAGTGTTGCTATCCTGTCTGCTGACTTTTGGGTGTTTTTAGGGAATTGCAGCTGGAGAAAACTGAAAGTTAAGGGCTATACAGAAAAACAAAGGAAGGAAGAAAAGTGGAAAGGAAGGAAGATGATAGACAGGATAGAGAGGTTTGGGGTGAGATTGTATGCGCACTTTAAGAGTAAGTCTTACTGAACCCAATATAACCCCTCCCCCTCAGCAGACATGCAGAGGATTGTGTTGTAAGGCTGGAATCCACACACACTTGCTTGGGAGTAAGCCCCATTGGACTCAATGGGACTCACGCCTGAGTAGACATGTATAGCACTGTGCTGTTAAAGTTCCTTTCTGCTCATTATCATGTAGAAGATGGGTGGGGAAACAAGAAGCAAGAGGAAGTCTTCTATATATATATTTCCTTTCGGTATAAGTTCTAAGAGTTAGGATTGGTCTTCAGGATTTAGCTGTATCTCCAGAGGTCTCTATAAGGCAAATTTCCAAGTGGGGTACTGGATGGATCTTCTCTCTAGTGCATATGGATGTAAATGTATGCACAGAGTCAGGCCCTGGGCCATGCACAGCTACCTCAGAGACACTTACTTTGAACTGTTAGTAATAGAACGTAGGGCCATTTTGTTATTCAAGTATATTTTTTTGCTTTACCTTATTTGTTTAATGTTCTGCCTTCTCTCCAGAAGCTAAATATCTCCCCATTTTTATCCTCACAACAACCCCATGAGGTAGGTTAGGCTAAGAGGTAGGGACTTTGCATTTGCTGGTCCAGCTCACAGTCAAAATTCATTAGCCTCCCTCCCTCCCTCCCATCCTGTCTAGCTGTCATTTCTAGTCTGAGACAATGAGTCAGTCTCTGTGTGTGTCTCTCTCAAACACACATACATCATACACACACTACACACAGAGAGAGAGACAGATCCCATATGTGTTTATTTTTCCTGTGTTTGTGTAAAAGGGGTAAGTGAAAAAAGGAACTTGTGTTTCCATTTGAGTTCTCTACTATGGACAAGGAACAACTCAAGAATCTATAGCTCCCATGAAAGCATGAACAATTATTTCCAGTAACATCTGGCACTGTTGTACTAAAATTGCCTTCTCTGAATCTCTTTCTTGGATGTCAAATGTGAGTTCAGTGTTGCAGGCACATTACAGTCCATAGGCCCAGGGAACATGAAGATGTGGTTCCAGCCCTGTGCATGGCAGGATAAAGCCTGGGGCTCAGGCAGCTACAGCCTGCAGCCCTCCATCTCAAGGGGGGCACAAGTTAGCCCAGATTCCCAGCTTTCAAATAAATTCACCATCATGAACTGTTGAATTTCATTGGATAAGGAGTCAGGAAATCTGAACTACTAGGAAGCCCCCTTTACGTCCCTTATACTAGGTTCCAATGTTCCTCTCCTCCCATAAGTCTACTGTATACGTGTGTCTAGAAGGATGGAGATCAACTATGGTTTCAGTGGAATGAAAGTGTATGTCTGTATGCCAGCAGGCTCTCCATTGGATCGAAACCTCTGCATGGTTGGCATTCCTAATTGCATGGAGTTCACACACAAGGAACTGGTTACACAGATGGTCCCCTTTTTTTCCATTCTAATGAATTTGTGGAGATTGGGGGGAAGGCTGGTGGGAACAATTCTACTTCCCCCTCTATGCACTTGCCTTACATACGGAAGGGTGAATAGGGAACACTGTCATTACAGCTTTGAGGAGAGAAACATTGAACAACATTGTTTGGCAATTACTGATTTAGCAAATGCATATCTGGTGAAAGGTAAATTAGACAGGTCTGATGTAAATTAACTGGTTAATCAAAATTAGTAGATTAACAGCTCTTGCCTTCTTCCTCCCATCAGGCAAGTAATGGAGCACAAAATGAGCAATCTTACTTCCATGTCCACTTTTCTGCTGCTGGAATTTTCAGACATCCGAGAACTACAGATCTTACACTTCTTTGTATTCCTAGCATTGTACCTCATTGCACTAGGAGGGAATCTTCTCATCATTGTTACAGTTGCTTTTGATCACCACCTACACACCCCCATGTACTTCTTCCTCATAAATCTGGCCATACTGGACCTTGGAACAGTTTCAGTCATGGTACCCAAATCCATGGGTATATCTCTCACGAATAACAGGTCAATTTCTTATTCTGGATGTGTGGCTCAAGTTTTCTTTTATCTCTTCTTTGCAGCATCAGATCTTGCCCTCCTAACTATAATGGCACATGATCGCTATGTTGCGATCTGCAACCCCCTCCAGTATGAGGGAATTATGCACAAAGGAGCCTGCCTTCAGATGGTAGGAACTGGGTTGATGGTTAGTCTTTTTTATGCCATATTGCACACTGGTGGCACCTTTGCAATCACCTTCTGTTCTAACATTGTCAAGCAGTTCTTCTGTGAAATCCCACAGTTACTAAGGCTCTCCTGTTCTGACATTTATCAAGTTGAAGTTGGGCTCCTTGGACTAGGCTGCAGTTTAGGAGTAGGTTGTTTTATCTTCATCATCATAACGTACATGCAGATTTTTGCTGCTGTACTCAGAATTCCCTCTGTACATGGTAAAAACAAAGCCCTCTCCACTTGTATTCCCCACCTCACTGTTGTCTCTGTGCTCGTGTTCAGTTCAGTCTTTGCCTACGCAAGGCCTCCCATGGATCATTCTTCTGATCTGAATGTAGCTTGTGCCGTGATATATGCCATTATTCCTTCCATGCTGAATCCATTCATCTATAGCATGAGAAACAGAGAGATCAAGAGTGCGTTGTTGAAAATG
Source organism: Heloderma suspectum (assembly GCF_057233095.1). NCBI lineage: Eukaryota > Metazoa > Chordata > Lepidosauria > Squamata > Helodermatidae > Heloderma > Heloderma suspectum. The sequence goes on along the minus strand of NC_139463.1, from coordinate 84,293,555 downwards.
TTAAGATTTGGTTCTTCACTCTGAAAGCATCTTTAAAGTTGCTGTATAAGAATGTAATTGTATGATCCTTTGAATGTTAAAGTTTGTCCCTTCATGCTTATCCTTGTGCTACACACATTTCAGTATTCGGGATTATAGCTGTGCATGAATGTATATATTTCTTTACTATCATTTTAAACCAGCCCATAACCAAGTTCTCTGGGCTGTGTAAAATACTTTGAGAACGTAAAATATATAAAAAAATGAGACAATGAAAAGAGCCTGCAAATAATATGGCCTCTTCGAACTCTTCAACCCATCTGTGTGCAAAGAAAATGGATGGAGCATTTCACCGGTTTTCTCCAGAGGGAGAAGAAATGTTCTGACAGTTTCATGGAGGTGGGGCTCTCTCTTAGTAGGGGCTGTACCACAATGTCTTTCTCCTAAGGTGTTTTGTTGTTTAGAATGCCATGGAAGTGGCAACAGCAGCAAGTGCACTGGCAGCATTGGGCACTACCTCGATTCCTCCACAATGACTCATAAATAGCATCCTTTGGGGGTACTGTGAGTATGCAGGGTTGAGGTGTCCACCATAAAATTAATGATGGAGAAAATTTGGGGAAAATTCTACAAAATGTTTTTCTGTTTCTTGGTTGGGTGGTTGGAAAATGAACAAGATCACACATTTGCTCCTCAGGAAAATGTCTTTTGAGAAATCTTTGTTCTACTCTAGTTCTTAATCTTCAGGGATCAGCTCCTTCCCCAAGGTCATGCCTTAGGTTTCTGAGGTGTGATTGCAGATTAGGGATGTCAGAGAATTTTGCAATGGAATGAAAAGAATTCATGTTTCTATTAATCTGACCTCTGGATTTTGGAGTGGACCATCTTTTCCCAAGTCACATGGATTCTGCGGATTTGCGGACTGTTTTTTTTTTTTAATGTTTACACAAATTTTACACAAATTTAGTCATAAAAAAATATGTAAAAGAAAGAAATTCAAAAAACACCACGTGAAAATGTGCTTTTCCTCCATAAGGAAAAGCATGCAAAATGTGCATGGGGGGGGGGATCTGCACATTTTTCAGAGACAGATTTGTGTATTTGGGGCAGGATTTGCACATTTGTGCAAGTGAGAAGTTGTGAAAATTCAGGAAACTGGAAAAAAAATCTGATTCTGTCAATGAGCGGTCAATGGAATGAAAGGCAACTGACAATCCACAAAATGCAGACGGAATAGTCTTTGCAATAAACCATACATCCTTATGTTGGATACAAGATGTCTCTAATTCCGATCTGTATAATTTTTCACCATCACTGCAAACCCTGTGGTAGGTGAGGCCCCACAGTCCTACCCCCACCAACCCTCCAGGCAGGCAGGCAGGAGGGTGGGCCCACACATGGGATGAAGCACAGCACAACACTGGTCAGTTCAGGCTGCAGGTGTGCGCCATTTTTATCAAAATAGTTTCCAGAGTGTGAGAATGGCTCAGGTCACTGCCAATCAGCTTGCTGCCTTTCGGCATGCACGCACATTGAGGGCACTGGAGTGGTGAGAGACCTGCCCCTTCCTCATTCTGGTGCCCCTATTGTTCATGTAGTTGCATGACAGATTCCCCCGACACTGTTTTTTTATGCAGGTAGTACAGAGAAAAGCACTGTTGTTGCCACCAGACATGAGAGGGTGTTTATCCATTTCTCTGCCAGCCATTTGTCCCCACAAAATTGTCATCCCAAACTGCCCCCCACACACACCTGTAAGGGACAGGATAAAGTTAATCCAGGGTCTGCATTAGACCCTAGATAAACTACATCTACACTGCATTGCCTAGAATTCACCAAGACACTGACTGTACTGTTTCATGTTGTTGAGGGTTCAGAATGCATACAAAGGAAGAAGTAGTTATTGAAGCTCCAGGTAAAGGATTGTCAGTGTTTTATACTGCTTTAGTTGATATGTTCCCCAGGCCTTGTCACTGATACACCAGTGGAGGAAGCCTAATTGGGGGTGGGGGGGCACTTACTGAAATGAAGTCAACTAATGTCCTGTTCCTGCTGCATGTACTTCAAAGATGTATTTGAAGAGGCAAATGACATATTATAGTTCACTTCTGCAGGTTCATCCCACTATGACAGCAGGTCCAATGATGAAGACAAATCAACAGCATCACATCACATTATGTATATCTTTGCCATAGCATAGTTCCTTTCTTATTTGTTTGCTTTCTCCATATGTTTCAGTTAGGGATGGGTAAACCCGATGACATTTGGTCCAGGGGGGTCCACTGTGGGGAAATACGGGTGGCTTAGGGCTCTACAGTTTGCCCTGGCATGTCTGCCATAGTTCACAGGGTGGCTCTCTGGCTATCTAAAAGGTCCGATAGGCTAATGACAGCTGCCATTAGCCTATTGATGGAAAATGACAGCCATAAATTATATATTTTACAGCATTTGCAGCCGTAAAGCACTTCCCTCTATGTAAATTGTGGCCTCTGACAACAGAATTTACATAGAAGGAAGGGCTTTACAGCCCCAAATGCCATAAACCCAATAAGTTATGGCCATAGTTTTCCCATGATAGTGTCTTTTAAACAGCCAGAGAGCTGCCCTGTGAACCCCTGTCCTGTCCTGTCTGGCTGACATGTCTAGTCTGAGAGAATGAGCCAGTCTGTGTCTATTTCTCCTGTGTCTGTATAAAAAGGGTAAATCAAAAAAGAAATTTGTTTTTGCATTTCAGTTCTCTACTATGGAGAAGGTACAGGGGTCTATTGGTCCCAGGAAAGCATGAACAACTATTTCCAGTAACAAATGACATTGTTGTTGTACATAACATTGCCTTCTCTGACTGTGTGTGTGTGTGTGTGTTTGCATGTGCCATGTGCACAAATTATCTAGTTTATCAATATTAATAGAATAACAGCTCTTGCCTTCCTCTGCCTAAAGATGGAAGGCACATAATGGAGGACAAATACAGCAATATCACTGCCATGTCCACTTTTCTGCTGCTGGAATTATCAGACATCTGAGAACTACAGATCTTACACTTCTTTGTATTCCTAGTATTGTACCTCATTGCACTAGCAGGAAATCTTCTCATAATGGTTGCAGTTGTTCTGGATCACCACCTACACACCCCCATGTACTTCTTCCTCATAAATTTGGCCATGTTGGACCTTGGAAAAGTTTCAGTCATTATACCCAAATCCATGGCTATGTCCCTCATGAATAACAGGTCAATTTCCTATTCTGGATGTGCGGCTCAAGTTTTCTTTTATTTCTTTTTTTCAGCATCAGATTTTCCCCTCTTAATTATAATGGCACATGATCACTATGTTGCTAACTGCAATCCACTCCAGTATGAGAGCATTATGCACAGTTACTAAGGCTCTCCTGCTCTGATGTTTATCTAGTTGAAGTTGGGATCCTTGTAGTAGGCTGTAGTTTAGGAGTAGGTTGCTTTATCTTCATCATCATAATGTACATGCAGATCTTTGCTGCTGTACTCAGAATTCCCTCTGTACATGGTAAAAACAAAGCCCTCTCCACTTGCATTCCCCACCTCACAGTTGTCTCTGTGTTCATATCCAGTTCAGTTTTTGCCTATACGAGGCCACCCACTGATGTTTCTTCTGGTTTGGATATAGGTTGTGCTGTTATATATGCCATAATTCCTCCTATGCTAAATCCATTCATTTATAGCATGAGAAACAAAGAGATCAAGGCTGCTTTGTGGAAAATGTTAAGGTTTGCTTCTGTACCCTTAAACCATCTGTAAAGTTGTCCTATAAGACTACAATTGTGTGCTCTTTTGAATATGCTTTTTTGTATTATTTTTTATTGCAGGGATAAACATATGAATGTTTATCCCTGCAATATTTATCCTTTTGCTATAGACACTTCAGTATTCAGTGTTATAGCTGTGTGCAAATTCATTTCTTTATTATAATTTTAAACAAGCCAAGCATTAGGGATGTATGAACCCACACCCATCCAGGTTCTCTGGGCACCTGCCCATTGCATGACTCTGGCCGCCAGTCCCTGGACCACACTCGAGCCAATCCCACACTCGGTGAGCAGCCCGCGCTCACCCCGGTGGCCTTGTCTATCTCTGCAGTTACCATTTTTTGAAAGATGAACTAGTGGTTGCAAACTTGCTCATAATTGTAGGGATGTCAGAGAATTCCACCACTGACTGAAATGGGATCGAATTCCCTTCAGTCCGTGCCACAGAATCCTCTGCGGAACGGCACCACGAGGTCCTGCGGAGCCAGCAGTCATGCGGCTTTTTTGTCATCCGCACAAGAGTCGCGAAATTTTCATAAATAAAAATGCAAGGTAGTATATTCCGATAATAAATACCTAAGTTTTTTTTTTTTAAATGAATTGTGCTCACCGCCTTGTTTGTTGGTGTTCTTTTTCACTTGAAATCCTCCATCTCAGTTTACTTTAAGCCAAAAGTCACTTCCTCCTCCTCAGGGCATCCCAAAACAAGGCTGCCCTAGGTATGCCTGAGCGATGCACTCTTTGTTTAAAGCAGTGCTGTTCGAAAAAAAGAAAAAACCTTTTAAAATGACTATGCCAGTCTGGAGCCCTGCACGAGGCACTATGCTCCCTGCTAAGCTTTCTATTTCCACATCCAGCTAGGGATAGCAGAGAATTCCACCATGGATCTTGGTGAGGCCGAATGCCAGTGCATTCAGCACCCTGAAATCTGTGGCAGAACGAAGCCCCCCGCCCCCCCACCCCGCGAAAGGCACGCAAAACGGGACACCTTCCTGCTGCCGTTCGTGCTGACTTGAGAATGGTGGCCGCGTCCACAGCCGCCATTTGCTTCATCATTAGAGCCGTGATAGGCTACATAAATACTTACATAGCCTATCATGGCTAGCGCAGGGATGCCATTTGCGTCCCTACGGAAGCCTTAGGGATGTCAGAGAATTTCTCCACGAATCTCGGGGAGGCGGAATGCCAGAGCATTTGGCCCCCCGAAATTGGTGGTGAAACGGTCTGCCTCCCCGCCTCCCCCGGGACGGGACTTACCTTTGGTGAATGTCCCTGGCGGTGATGGCTCCGGCGGCGGTTCGGTGGCGGTTCGGTGGCAGTTCGGCGGTGGTGGCAGCTGCGGCGGCTGCGGCGGCTGCAGCGGCCGGTGTTCCGACTGGCTGCCGCCGCTGCCATTTCCAGTAAAAAAACAAAACAAAAACATGATAGGCTACATAAAGATTTACGTAGCCTATCACAGCTAGATTTTCAAAAAATACCGTGATAGGCTACATAAATGTTTATGTAGCCTATCACGGCTGAGTGAAAAAGAACAACAAAAAACCGTGCGTACGCAAATGATGGCGCCCATGGGCACTGCCATTTGCGTTCCTTATTTTGGCATGTGTAGTCTATGAAAATAAGGGGAATGCAATAGCGTATTTGCGTTCCCCTTATTTTTGCTGTAGTCTACGTAAATGTTTATGTAGACTACACATGCCAAAATAAGGAACGCAAATGGCGGCGCCCATGGGCGCCGCCATTTGCATACACGCAGGTTTTTTTTTTCACTCAGCCATGATAGGCTACGTAAAGATTTACGTAGCCTATCACGGCTGACTGCAGGGACGCAAACAGTGGCGGCTATGGCCACCGACATTTGCGTTCCCGGCCGGCCGGGATTCGCAGTGGGAGGGACAGGGCGTCTCCCCCCTGGCCAGAATTTTGGGGGGGAGGGACGGCGTGCCTCCCCCCGGCCAGAATTTTGGCTCCCCCCCATTGTGAAGCAAATTTCGTCAAAGGTAAGTGACTTTCATACATCCTTAGCCATGATAGGCTGCATAAGTATTTATGTAGCCTATCACGGCAAAAAAAAAGGAATGCAAATGGCGGCGCCTATGGCGGCCGCCATTTCATTCCCTTTTTTTTTTTGGCAGTGATAGCCTATGCAAATATTTATGTAGGCTATTACAGCAAAAGAGAGGGGCACAAATGGCGTAATGGCCGCCATTTGCGTTCCCTCCCCCCCCCCCCCAGTAATAGGCTACGTAAATATTTACATAACCTATTACGGCAAAAAAAAAAGGGCTGTAGCCGCCACCATTTGCAGTCGCTGTTTTTGTTTTTTTTTGCTGTGATAGGCTATGTAAATATTTACGTAGCCTATCACAGCAAAATACAGGGACGTAAATGGTGGCAGCTACGGCAGCCGCCATTTGCATCCCTGCAGGCTGCCCAGTGGCCGGATGTCTGGCTGCTGGCACCCCCGGCTGGTGGCTCTGCGGAATCTCCATGGAGTGGAGCTGGCCGGAGAGAATTTAGGGGGGAGGGACGGAGCACCTGCCCTCCACCGCAAATGTCACCCGTCGAAAAGGCAAGTGACTTTCATACATCCCTACATCCTGCGTTGCTGTTGATGTTGTGAGTCTAAAATGGAGAGGAGAACCAACTCTGTGGATGTCTACTCAGAAGTAAGTCTTACTGACTTCAATGTGACTTACTCCTACACATGTCAGCACCCCACTTGCTCCCAGCTCAGCTTTGTATTTCCAGATCCAGCTCATTAGCAAACCTGTTAGTTATCACACTGGATGACTTTGAGCTGGACTCTACATCATACTTCTGTTATATGAAACTCTTGAAGAAAAAGAGACAGTATAATGGAAAGTTCTTTCTGAAGCAGTCACACTACAAATGCAGCATGAAGGGAAAGATCAGCAGCCTTCTCTTTGTTTGAATTAAAAGCACACTCTGCACATGCTCAGGGGATGGGCAAAATGAGGAATAAACATACCAGGGAATGTGGAGAACTATATTCTTCCACTATGTGTGTGTGTGTGTTTTTGGGGGAATCTCCCTCCATCCAGGTGTTCCCAGGAAACCCCCCCCCCCATTCACCCAAGGGTCTTCTGAGATAACTAACAGGAGGTCTTATAATGAACTGGAAGTGGAAATACAAAGCTGAGCAGAGGGGAGAACCAACTCTGTGCATGTCTACTCAAAAGTATTACTGAGTTCAACGCGACTTACTCCTACACATGTCAGAACCCCACTTGCCTCCAGCTCAGCTTTGTAATTCCACTAGGGATGGCGGAGAATTTCTCCACGAATCTTTGGGGGGCCAAGCGCCAATGCATTTGGCCCCCCGAAATCGGAGGTGAAATTCTCCGCCCCCCGCCCCCCCCCCGGGATGGGACTTACTGTAGCCGAATGTCCCTCCCGGCGGTGGGTCCCGGCGGCAGTTCGGCGGGGGCAGGGGCGGGGGCGGCAGCCGGTGTTTTGACCGGCTGCTGCCGACACCATTACAGCTGAAGTAAAAAATAACAACAACCCCGTGATAGGCTATGTAACGATTAACATAGCCTATCACGGCTAGATCTCCAAAGTCAGCTGTGATAGTCTACGTTAATCGTTACATAGCCTATCAAGGGTGACTTTGGAAAAAAAAAAAAGCGTGTACGCAAATGGCGGCCCCCATGGGGAGCCGCCATTCGCGTTCCTTATTTGGTCTCTGTAGTCTACGTAAATCTTTACGTAGACTACAGCGACCAAATCAATCTTCCAGTGATTTTAACCCCAGCCTTGGATTCATCAAGCCCAGCATGTTGCATGATGTGTTCTGCATACAGGTTGAATAGGTAGGGTGAGAGTATACAGCCCTGCCATACTCCTTTCCCAATCTTAAACCAGTCCATTGTTCCATTGTCTGTTCTTACCATTGCTACTTGGTCGTTATACAGATTCCTCAGGAGGCAGACAAGATGACTTGGTATCCCCATACCCCCAAGAACTCACCACAATTTGTTATGATCCACACAGTCAAAGACTTTAGAATCGTCAATAAAACAGAAATAGATGTTTTTTCTGAAACTCCCTGGCTTTCTCCATTATCCAGCGGATATTGGCAATTTGGTCTCTAGTTCCTCTGCCTTTTCTAAACCCAGCTTGTACATCTGGCAATTCTTGTTCCATGAATTGCTGGAGTCTACCTTGTAATATCTTGAGCATTACTTTACTAGCATGTGAAATAAGTGCGATTGTTCGATAGTTTGAACATTCTTTAGTTTTTTCCTTTTTTGGTATGGGGATATAAATTGATTTTTTCCAATCTGATGGCCATTTTTGTGTTTTGTTTTCCAAATTTGCTGGCATATGGCATGCATCACCTTGACAGCATCATAGGGGTGTCAGAGAATTTCTCGCCGAAACTTCGGGGGGCCGAGTGCCAACGTATTCAGCCCCCCGAATTAGTTTCAGGAAGAAATTCTCTGCACCCCCCTGCCCCCCGCACCCCCCCCGGAATGGGACTTACCTTTCCCGAATGTCGCTCCCAGTGGCGGTTCGGCAGGGCTTCGACAGGGGCGGGGGCGGCAGCCAGTCTTTTGACCGGCTGCCGCCGCCGCCATTCCAAGAAAAGTAAAAAAAAAAAAAAAAAAGCCCCCGTGATAGGCTACGTGACGATTAACGTAGCCTATCATGGCTAGATTTGCAAAGTCAGCCGTGATAGGCTACGTAAATCATCACGTAGCCTATCATGGGTGACTTTAAAAAAAAAAAAAAGCACGTACGGCTAATGGCGGCCCCCATAGGGAGCCGCCATTCGCGTTCCTTATTTGGTCGCTGTAGTCTACGTAAAGATTTACGTAGACTACAGCGACCAAATAAGGAACGCGAATGGCGGCTTCCTATGGGGGCCACCATTTGCGTATGCGCTTTTTTTTTTTTTAAAGTCACCCGTGATAGGCTACGTGATGATTAACATAGCCTATCATGGCTGACTTTGCAGATCTAGCTATGATAGGCTATGTAAATCGTCACGTAGCCTATCACGGGGTGTTTTTTTTTAACTTTTTATTTCGCGGCCGGGCGAGGTGAGGCGCCTCCTCCCTGGCCTGAATTTCGGCCGGGCGAGGCGGGACGGCTCCCCCCCCTCGCCTGAACTTCGGGGGGAGAAGTGAAGCGCCTCCCCCCCACTGCGAAGCACCCCTGGGAAAAGTTAAGTGACTTTTGTACATCGCTAAATTCCACATCCAGCTCATTATCAAACCTCCTGATTTTGAAAATTTAGTAATTCTTGGGGGAGATTCAAAACTTACTTTTTTGTCTATGTACTCTACCCCATGCACTCAATTATTTTTCTCAGTGGACTGTCCTCTGTCAGCCCTTCAAAACCAGGACTGTCCTCTTTAAACAGGGCACATGGTCATCCTACTTCACACAGGGAAAGACACCAAAGGACCCACACAGACACAATTGCACTGAATTTGAGTACTACAATGCACTGTTTGGAATCAGTGTTGGTGCAGAAAATATGATATAGTCCTGAGTAACTTAGGCCCCACTGTTTTCTATAGGTCTCCTCTAAATAATGACTTAAGCCTGCATCTGACCCAATATGAAGTATGTCACCTGATTTCTCACAGCTGAATCCAATGATGAAGACATATCAACAGCACGACAACACCTTAAGTATATCTTTGCCATGTCATATTCGGGTAAACTCCATGACGTTCGGTCCAAGGGGGGTCCACCATGGAGAAATCGATGCCACTTAGGGCCCCACAAATTTCCCTGGAGTCCTGGTGCTTCCAACATATTTTGTGGGACAGCTCTCTGGCTGTCTAAATGGCATCAAAGGCTAATGACAACTTCCATTAGCCTCTTGATGGAAAATTATGGCCATAAATTGCATAACATATGGCATTTGAGGCTGTAAGAGAGAGCCAGTGTGATATAGTGGCTAAAGTGTTGGGCTGGGAGCCAGGAGATCCAGGTTCTAGTCCCCACTCAGCCATGGAAGCTCACTGGGTGACTTTGGGCCAGTCACTGACTCTCAGCCCAACCTATCTCACAGGGTTGTTGTTGTGAGGCTAAAATGGAGAGGAGGAGGACCATGTAAGCCATCTTGGGTTACTTGCAAGAGGAAAAAAGGTGGGATATAAATGTAATAAATAAATAAATAAATAAATAAATAAATAAATAAATGGTGCTGGACCTTGAGCACCTCAATGATGCCATAATAGGGATGTACGAATCCCTTACCTCATTCTGTGTGGGTGCATCCGCAGTGGGGGGGAGGCGCTCCGTCCCTCCCCCCGTAATCCTCCCTGGCTGGCTCCGCTCCAGGGCTGCCTGCAGCTGGACTTCCGTCTGCTGCTGGGCTGTGCCGGTCGCAAATGGCAGCCGCCATAGCAGCTGCCATTGGCGTCCTTGCGGAGGCCATGATAGGCTACATATATATTTACATAGCCTATCATGGCAAAAGGCAGGAATGCAAATGGTGGCTGCTACGCCATTTGCGTCCCTGTCTGTCAGGGTGGACACTGAGCCCATAGAATCCCAGAGTAGTTCTGATTCTGAGGAAGAGGAGTCGCTCCTGGGAGAGGAGCACGCACCTCTTTCCCAGGGCCAACAGCTGACGGAGATTCCTCCCACCGGCATTCCTAGCTTAGATAGCAGTCCTGGGAGCGGCAGAGCATGGGAAGCAGACTTGATGGATGCGCGTCGCCAACGCAGAGAGCGGCGCCAAATGGAGGGCGCGGAAAGGAGGCGTAGTGCCTGGTTGGCGCGCAAACAACAGTTGCGCCCAGAGGATCCAAGGGAAATGGGGAGGGACTCTCCCTAGCCCATAAGTTCAGGGTCTGCCAGTGATTCCCTTTCAAATGGGGACCAACTGTTCCAACTTAGGGCATAGGTACTCTGCTGCTCATATCTAGTTGCTAATAGTAGAGTTGTTAAGTTGTAAAGGAGGAATAAAGCTTTGAAAAGAATCCCTTTGTCTGTGTCTGGACTTGGCTACTGGATTAGACTGAGAGAGGCCTCCAAGGAGCCCTTGACACTGCCTTTTGCTGTGATAGGCTATGTAAATATATACGTAGCCTATCACGGCCTCCACAGGGATGCAAATGGCGGCCGCTATGCCATCTGCATCCCTGCCAAGCCATGATAGGCTATGTAGATACTTACATAGCCTATCACGGCTTGGCAAGGATGCAAATGGCGGCCGGCGTAGCAGCCACCATTTGTGGCCACAGCCCAGCAGCGGCTGGAGGACCACCTGGAGCTGCTGCCACTGGAGCTGCCACCGCTGGAGCTGCCACCGGAGCTGCCGGAGCTGCCATCGGAGCCGCTGCAAGGTAGGCTCCATCCTGGGGGGATTCTGTGGGGTGGCAGGGGGGATTGCCCCATTCCGCCATGGACTAAATAATCCAGCCTCACTGGAATCTGTGGTGGAATTCTCCAACATCCCTTTACCATGAGCTAAACTGTGAAGGGACACCCAAGACGGGAAGGTCATGGCAGAGAGGTCAGACTAAATACGATCCCTGGAGAAGGTAACAGCAACCCACCCCAGTATTCTTGCCGTGAAAACTAAATGGATCAGTACAACCAGAGATATGTCAGTATACCATCGGAGGATGGGACTCCCAGGTTGGAAGATGGTCAAAATGCTACTGGGGAGGAACAGAGGATAAGTTCAACTAGCCCCAGATGTGATGACGCAGCTAGCTCAAAGCTGAAAGGATGGCTAGCAGCCGACGGTGGTGGTGGTGAATGAAGAATCTGAAGTTCTAAAGATCTGTAGCAGCCATATCGGGGATCAGACTAAGTAGCCTCATGCAGTCTCATGCTTCATGTTCTTGCTGAGCTCTTTCTCCCTTGAATATATTGTTGTAAGCTGACGAGACACAGGAATTCCTTATCTTGTCAAAGGTCATACAATTGTATATCTTGTTCTCTGCTGTTCTCTTCTGTTCTCTCCTTATCATGGCTACCCTATAACCCAGTTCTTGTATTATAAACAATAGTGCTAAGAGAAGAAATGTTGAGGATTGCAACCCCATGCGGGAGGGGGAGGAGGAGCCGTTTCATATGTGTCACAATGTCTATAAAACCAATGTGCTAATGTAAATCGGGGCTTCTGGCTCTTTGGAAACGATTCCAGCCTTAAGCCCGCGCGTTAAATAAAGAATCTCTTTTTCCTTCACTCCGTGGTCTCTCTGACTCTGGGTTCTGCAACATAAATGGTGCCGTGACTCGGATGTGGCAGGCTCTGAGCCAGACAGGTGGCAGTTGCCTGCTCTTGATCACCGCACCAGGAGGACGAGCTCGGCGCATGCCTCCCTTTCTTGGCGCCACCGACCTTTTTGTCGAGTGAATGGGAGAAAGCCTGCACCGGGATCGCCCAAACGGCAGCGAGCGGCAAGAGAACCTTGGGAAGCGGTAGAAGGAACTTGAGCCCTGCCTATATCGCAGCTGCAATTGAGTTGAAACCCACATTGGAAGCCTTCAGGAGAAAGGCAAGTATATGGGAAAAAGAGGGCCCCGCCTTTAGGGAGAAAGGCCACTGGGCAGAAAAAAAGAGGGCCCCGCCTTATGAAGAAGGTCAGTGTTGGTGGTATACGTATACAAAAGAACCTACTCCTTGCGGGTAGAAGGGGGGCCTGATCACACCCCCGAGTGGGCGCCAGTACCCAGCACGCCAGTACTCAGTAGGAAGCTGAGGAAGCTGGGGAAGCCGTTTTCCGCTCTGGTAAAAAGTGGGAAAAGTGGGTGGCAGGGACATATGGATGCAGTGGAGAGAATGATGATTGTGTGAGTGGCTACTGCGGTTTCTGAAGCATACCGTTGACCGTCCGGGTGCCCAGGCCAGTAGCAAAGTGCGTGGAGTGAAAAATCCTCTTGTGTCGGCCAGTGAGACCCCTTACTCACTGACCAATTCCCATTCCCTAATTGTGTCTGTCTTCAATTTAGGAGGGAGGCTATGGGTGGTGGGGGAAGCAAACCTTGCACCCCCTTGAGATGTATGTCAAACAAAGAAGGAAAAAGGTTATTTTAAAAAGATTCAGAATAGAAAGAGAAAACAGCAAAAAGCTCAAGGTCGAGCTGAGAGGAAAAAACGAACAAGATCTGAGGCTGTTAATTAGAGAAATGTTGCAGGACAGTCTGGCTTTTAACAAAGCGTGGGAGCGTGAGAGTGTAAGGCCAAAGAAGTAGCTGTTAGCCTAGCGCACCGAGAGAGGGGGGGCAGGAAAATTGCCCACAATGTTCTGAGTTGTGCAACATCATCACCTCGCCTAATTGAGATGAAATCCCTAAGAAATGGAAACTGAAAATGAAGACCCAGAAGATGAAGGCAAAATAGAAAATAAAGGTGAAGAATCAGCCCCCAGAGCACAGGCTAGACCCCTCTTCGAGTAAAAAGTGTGCCATAAGACTGGCCCAAAGCAGAATGAAGCGGAAAGACCACGCTGAAGATCTCTGTCAAGGTAACCGTGTTTAGCTTTGAACTGTATTAAAATTGCATAGAGCCTGTAGCTACTGACCATCAGCTATATGATTTCTGAAGAGCGTAACCATTAAGCTTTTGCCGTGGGATTCCCTGCAATAAAGAAATCTCACTGATTTGAGTGTCCAGTGTTATACTGCCTAAGTGTGTGTGCTAAAGAGACCGAGAAACCAGACAGCATGTTCCTGGCCAAGCCAAAATCACGCTACTACCATGCTCCTGAAAGCTGCAATAAACTGTGTAAGCTGGGAGACCCAACCTGATTGAGAAAAAAAAAAAGATATTGGAGCAACTGTCTTAAAAAACAATGAGATCTGTGTAGCTGGCTGGCTGACGCTGTCAGTGATGTTACAACTTTAAATTAAGACTGTTTTCCTGTTTGAGACCCCAGCGAAGAAAGCTGACCCGAGTTATTTGTTGCCTGTGCCAAAGCAAGAATTTGGTGGCCCTGTACCTCATCGTGTCCTGTTTTGAGCTTGGGATTTACAAATACAAACAAACTGAGAAGCTTGCCTTTGAAGTCCTGCAAACCACCCCGCCGCCTCCCCGAAGATTAATGGCTGCCTGAAAAATGCAAGTATAAGGCGATGCCCATCACCCCCCAGCGTCCTGAGTTTCGGCACTCAGTGTTTCAGTGCTTTTGTGTACCAGGTTAAAAGAGAAAAAAAAAGAGTAAGTTTTTAAAATGTCTGTGAGAGAACCTGACAGAAGTAAAATAAAATTTACAGAGGAGTTGCCCAAGTTAAAGTGTCATGGCTAGAGAGCTGAGCTGTGCCGCTCTGTTTAGACAGAGGCCTTGCTAAAAAGTTAAAGGCCCTTGTCTGTCAGAAGGGGTGTAGGGCCACACTTCCCCTTTTTAAACTGATGCAAAAGTAGAGAGCCTTTGCTGGAAACATCACATCTTCATTGCCCAGAGCCGTCTCTGTTTGCTTCCATCAATGTCTGGGCTTTTTAGAGACACTCTGCACATGAACTAAAATTTTAAATTGTCAAAGACTTGCCATGGACAGTGCTGTGAAGCTTTTGATAAACTTGAACTCTCATCGCTGTGGACCGTGTGTCTGTGTTTGTAGTCAGCTCAGTGTACAGCAGGCTGAGTTTGATCTGTGACTTTTAGATTTCCTTCTGCCAGAACTCATGCAGCATAGAGTTGCCGATGCAAAAATGGTGACCTAGAACTCTGCGTGTGTGGGTATGCCCGTCCCTTGATTTTAATGAGCCCTGAGCTTTCAGCCAGAAGACCAGTATGATTGCTGGATCTGCTCCATCATGCCTTACCATGCAAAAAGTGTTTTCCATTCATTGTGTTAAATTGCAGAAAAAGTTTGTTGTATATATTTTATGATTTCTTAGATATCATAAAATATATGTGATATTTACAGATTAGTGTTAGTTGCAACTCCAAATGATACTAAGTGTGGTTCCCAATAGATGACAAGGAGAAAAGACAAAAGCAAGTAGAAAAGAAGGAATAGAGAAAGTAGAAGACAGATAGAGAGGGGGAAAAAAAAAGAAGAAGAAAAAAAAGTCAAGAGGCAAAGAAAAAACATTTGTAGAAAAGAAGCGTGGCCATAGTTGCCCCCAGGGTAAATTAAAAGCAGCTGATTGTGCCTGGAGCTTATTACCTGGGGTAAAGTAGCCACAATAATGTAATAGTTCTTTAAAATGAAGAAAATGTAACTAGAAGGAGAAGAAGAGCCTATCCCAAATGTGTGTCATTGGGACTAGTGTAAGGCAGAAAGGTTTAAGTAAGTGAGTTTAACTTGAAAAAGATAGATAAAGAGACAAGGCTGGTGCATGGATCAGAAAGTTTTATATAAAAAGTTTGAAACATGATCTGCAATACAGGCAGATCAGCAAAGAAAAAGAAAGCAAAAGAAAAAGAAAAAATTTGTCTTCCCATACTAATGAATAAAAGTGTTATCAAGCACTTTGGGAAGCGAAGTTGTTTACAAGAAGCTGTGCCTGAGAACCAAACACTTCTAGCCTATGCTGAAAATGCTTGCTAGTGTTGTGCTGCCTCATGGGTAACATGTATGGTATAAATAACCCATTTAGCCCAATAGCTCGTGGTTCAGAGAAGCTGTCTGATCCAACCATTAAGTACGCCTGTGTGCTGTAAGTTACCCAATAAAGTCTCCTTATAAATAAATCCCCCCCTCGCTGGAATCCCAAAACACAAGTGGGGCTGGAGCGCCTCACCCAGTATCAAACCCTGCTGTTAAAAGCCATGAAAGCAGGTATGAAGAAGTCAGTTAATATGACCAAAGTGTCTAAAGTGCTGCAAGGTGCCACCGAGGCCCCAGAGCATACTTGGAGCGTCTTTCAAATGCCTATCGCCAGTACACCCCCCTCGACCCAGAGGCCCAAGAAGACGTAAACGAAAAAAGAAAAAAAGAAGACCCGGCAGAGGCAGAAGATTCTTAAAAAAGAACCAGTGTGCCCAGTGTGGACAAGATGGACATTAGTAGCATGAATGCCCAAATAAAATAAATCAAATACACAAAGGAAAAACCAAAGGGGCCAGAATGGGCAAAAAGAGAGACAGCTTGAAAAGGGCCGTGACATTGACTGTGAGGGGCCGTGACATTGACTTCATAATTGACACTGGAGCAGCATCAAAAGCAAGCAAACGTTAGCCTTAAACAAGAAGTTCAAACACTGAGCAAAGTTCTTCAAGTCCAGCGTCGCTTTGTCTTAAAAAATAAGCCATTCCCATCACAGAAGTTCATCCTTTCCAACCAAGAGTTAAAGTATGAATTAAAGAGGGAAAAATAACCCTTTGACTCCCAGATAGAGAGGACTGAAAACTGTCATACTTTCCATCCCCGCAGCTATGAAAGCAGCTAGAATTAAACCCTGGATACATTGGACACGAGTCAAGAGAGCGAGAGGGGGAAAGTAGACCATAAACAGAAATCCTGAAAATCCTTTAAAAATCATTCTGAAAAAGCAGTAAGAAGACTCAGGCTAGACCTTACTGTGGACACACCGGGAAACTGTCCCCCTGCGTACGGTCAGACCTGCAACTGGAGAATTGAAGAAGGGGACTAGACCCTACTGCAGCTTGCCAGGTGAATAGCTGCCCAGCGTACGGTCAGATCCCAAAGAAGATCAAACATGCGTGTTGTAGTGTTAGTAGTGCTGCATTGTGTTTCCTTAATAAGGTGCAAAAAGGGGGGTCTGCCCCTGGAAAAAGAAGTTTGTCCCAGTGATTTGCTGATAATTACTGGCTTCACCTGGCTAACATCACGAGAGTAAAACATTTTTGTTTGCCAAAAGGTATACCTGCAAACAGGCTTATTAGCTCTTGCCTAATACCTGTCTGTAGACATTCTGGGAAAATTCAAAAAGATACCATGTTAAAAGTTTATGGTGTAAGTTTAACTTATTCCCAAAATGCTAATTGGGGCGTGGTTGCAAAGATCCTACCCCCTACAGAGTTCACTCTACGCACCCCCATTGTTGCTACATGTGCATGAATGCTTAATTGTCAAAAAATTTTCCAGAAAATATAAAGCTATCCCTGGCCCCCTTCCACTGTAATAAAATTCAAAACATATCTTTTAATGATGCCCACATACTTTTGCCTCATGAATGGTTTTAGACATGTAGTTCCCGCACTTGGTCATTCATTCCTGCCAACTTGTCTAATAACCACCCATGTTGCCTCAGCCGCCAATTGAACTGGTGCCAATTCTTCCCCTGTAGCCCGAGAAAATCCGTCAATGGCAGCCTTGAGCACTCCAACTAACTAAAAATTGTAATAGTCATGTGCAGTTATATTCTGACTCAGAAAAATTGGCCTTAGCAATGTCACTGGTTAAGGTTCCAGGTTTAGCCTTGGCTGATGGTCTGGAAATCAACCGGTTAGCTTGCAGCTTAGCCAAAAGCATAAATGCCACCTCACGAGCATTGTCATTGTTAAATAAAAAGCTGCGTGATCTAAAAGGTGCAGTTCTAGAAAACAGAGCTGGTATAGATTACCTCTTCCTTCTTCATCATTTAAGTTGTGAGACACACCAAAAGCTCTGTTGTTTTAACTTAACTGATAATGGCAATGCTGTAGATGAACAGATCAACCAGCTGCACAATATAGTAGCTAACAAAACAATAAGACAAAACAATTAGCTCAATTAGTTAACCCCTTGGCTTCCAGATCTTAGCTGGCTTGAAGCATTGTTCATCCTAATTCTACCAGTGTTGTTCATAAAAGTTCTGTTATGTCTCTGCGTTCCTTGTCTTATGCGCTGTTTAACCAATCTAGTTTATGTCTCAGCTAGTAAAACTGCTGCCCTCTACGCTCTAATAGCCCAACAAAAGGCTAAGTAATATGTATGTCACAAAAAGCTTTGTATAGTTATCAAAAATGCTATAATTGTAATGAAATTATGCATTTAAGGGGGGAATGTAGCAGCCATATCGGGGATCAGACTAAGTAGCCTCATGCAGTCTCATGCTTCATGTTCTTGCTGAGCTCTTTCTCCCTTGAATATATTGTTGTAAGCTGACGAGACACAGGAATTCCTTATCTTGTCAAAGGTCATACAATTGTATATCTTGTTCTCTGCTGTTCTCTTCTGTTCTCTCCTTATCATGGCTACCCTATAACCCAGTTCTTGTATTATAAACAATAGTGCTAAGAGAAGAAATGTTGAGGATTGCAACCCCATGCGGGAGGGGGAGGAGGAGCCGTTTCATATGTGTCACAATGTCTATAAAACCAATGTGCTAATGTAAATCGGGGCTTCTGGCTCTTTGGAAACGATTCCAGCCTTAAGCCCGCGCGTTAAATAAAGAATCTCTTTTTCCTTCACTCCGTGGTCTCTCTGACTCTGGGTTCTGCAACAGATCGACACCATAGGAACCTGGAATGTAAGATCTATGAGCCAGGGCAAATTGGATGTGGTTATTGGGGAGATGTCAAGATTAAGTATAGACATTTTGGGTGTCAGTGAACTGAAATGGACTGGAATGGGCCACTTCACATCAGATGACCACCAGATCTACTACTGTGGACAAGAGGAACACAGAAGAAATTGAGTAGCCCTCATAGTTAATAATAAAGTGGCTAAAGCAGTGCTTGGATACAATCCAAAAAATGACAGAATGATCTCAGTTTGAATCTGCAGCACCTACTGGATAATACGCCAAAAAGAGATATTATTTTCATTACAGGAGACTGGAATGCTAAGGTGAGTAGTCAAACAACACCTGGAATTACAGGCAAGCATGGTCTGGGAGAACAAAATGAAGCAGGACATAGGCTGATAGAATTTTGCCAAGACAACTCACTGTGCAAAAGAAACACTCTCTTCCAACAACCTAAGAGACAACTTTATACATGGACTTCACCAGATGGTCAACACCGAAATCAGATTGACTACATCCTTTGTAGCCAAAGGTGGTGGACATCTATACAGTCAGTCTAAACAAGACCCAGAGCCGATTGTGGCTCAGATCATGAACTTCTTATTGCACAATTTAGAATCAGACTAAAGAGAATAGGGAAGACCCACAGATCAGTTCGATATGAGCTCATTCATATTCCTCATGAATATGCAGTGGAGGTGAAGAATAGATTTAAGGGACTAGATTTAGTAGATAGGGTCCCAGAAAAACTATGGACAGAAGCTTGCAACATTGTTCAGAAGGTGGCAACAAAAAACGTCCCAAAGAAAAAGAAAACCAAGAAGGCAAGATGGCTGTCTGCTGAGACACTGGAAGTAGCCCAAGAAAGAAGGAAAGCAAAAGGCAACAGTGATAGGGGGAGATAGGACCAATTAAATGCAAAATTCCAGAGGTTAGCCAGAAGAGATAAGGAATTATTTTTGAATAAGCAATGCGCGGAAGCAGAAGAAGATAATAGAATAGGAAGGACAAGTGACCTCTTCCAGAAAATTGGAAACATCGGAGGTAAATTCCAGGCAAAAATGGGTATGATTAAAAACAAAGATGGCAAGGACCTAAGAGAAGCAGAAGAGACCAAGAAAAGGTGGCAAGAATATAGGAAGATCTGTATAGGAAGGATAATAATATTGGGGTTAGGTTTGACGGTGTGGTCAGTGAGTTAGAGCCAGACATCCTGAAGAGTGAGGTTGAATGGGCCTTAAGAAGCATTACTAATAACAAGGCAGCAGGAGACAATAGTATCCCAGCTGAACTGTTTAAAACTTTGCAAGATGATGCTGTAGGAGTGTACGAAAGTCACTTAACTGGTCTCGCAGCTTGCTTCGCGGTGGGGGGGAGGCGCTTCGCTGCTCCCCCTGAAATTCAGGCCGGGGGGGAGGCTTCCCGCCTCGCCCGGCCGAAATTCAGGCCAGGGAGGAGGCGCCTCACCTCGCCCGGCCGCGAAATAAAAAGTTAAAAAAAAACACCCCGTGATAGGCTATGTGACGATTTACATAGCCTATCATGGCTAGATCTGCAAAGTCAGCCATGATAGGCTACGTTAATCGTCACGTAGCCTATCACGGGGGCTTTTTTTGGTGTTTTTTTACTTTTCTTGGAATGGTGGCGGCGGCAGCCGGTCAAAAGACTGGCTGCCGTCCCCGCCCCTGTCGAAGCCCTGCCGAACCGCCGCTGTGACCCGCCACTGGGAGCGACATTCGGGAAAGGTAAGTCCCATTCCGGGGGGGGGGTGCGGGGGGCAGGGGGGTGCGGAGAATTTCTTCCTGAAACTACTTCGGGGGGCTGAATACGTTGGCACTCGGCCCCCCGAAGTTTCGGCGAGAAATTCTCTGACACCCCTATGATGCTGTCAAGGTGATGCATGCCATATGCCAGCAAATTTGGAAAACAGAACACAAAAATGGCCATCAGATTGGAAAAAATCAATTTATATCCCCATACCAAAAAAGGAAAAAACTAAAGAATGTTCAAACTATCAAACAATGGCACTTATTTCACATGCTAGTAAAGTAATGCTCAAGATATTGCAAGGTAGACTCCAGCAATTCATGGAACAAGAATTGCCAGATGTACAAGCTGGGTTTCAAAAAGGGAGAGGAACTAGAGGCCAAATTGCCAATATCCGCTGGATAATGGAGAAAGCCAGGGAGTTTCAGAAAAACATCTATTTCTGTTTTATTGACTATTCTAAAGTCTTTGACTGTGTGGATCATAACAAATTGTGGTGAGTTCTTGGGGGTATGGGGATACCAAGTCATCTTGTCTGCCTCCTGAGGAATCTGTATAACGACCAAGCAGCAACGGTAAGAACAGACAATGGAACAATGGACTGGTTTAAGATTGGGAAAGGAGTATGGCAGGGCTGTATACTCTCACCCTACCTATTCAACCTGTATGCAGAACACATCATGCGACATGCTGGGCTTGATGAATCCAAGGCTGGAGTTAAAATCACTGGAAGAAACATTAACAGTCTCAGATATGCAGATGATACCACTTTGTTGGCTGAAAGCAAGGAGGAGCTGAGGAACCTCATGATGAAGGTGAAAGAAGAAAGTGCAAAAGCTGGGTTGCAGTTAAACCTCAAAAAAACCAAGATTATGGCAACCAACTTGATTGATGACTGGCAAATAGAGGGAGAAAACGTGGAGGCAGTGACAGACTTGGTATTTTTAAGTGCAAAGATTACTGCAAACGCTGACTGCAGCCAGGAAATCAGAAGATGTTGACTTCTTGAGAGGAGAGCAATGACAAATCTTGATAAAATAGTGAAGAGCAGAGACATCACACTGACAACAAAGGTCTGCATAGTTAAAGCAATGGTATTCCCCATAGTAACCTATGGCTGCGAGAGCTGGACCATAAGGAAGGCTGTGCGAAGGAAGATAGATGCTTTTGAACTGTGGTGCTGGAGGAAAATTCTGAGAGTGCCTTGGACTGCAAGAAGGTCAAACCAGTCCATTCTCCAGGAAATAAAGCCAGACTGCTCACTTGAGGAAATGATATTAAAGGCAAAACTGAAGTACTTTGGCCACATCATGAGAAGACAGGAGACCCTGGAGAAGATGCTGATGCTAGGGAAAGTGGAAGGCAAAAGGAAGAGGGGCCGACCAAGGGCAAGGTGGATGGATGATATTCTGGAGGTGATGGGCTCGACCTTGGGGGAGCTGGGGGTGGCGACGGCCGACAGGAAGCTCTGGCGTGGGCTGGTCCATGAAGTCACAAAGAGTCGGAAGCGACTGACCGAATAAACAACAACAACTAAGGGCTGTCAACCCATCCAGAAGCACCCGAAGGCTCACAAAAGCTTCCCCCCATTTCTTCTGCCCCTCCCATCTCAAGAACATCATATAAAATGGTGCCCCATTTTCACATTCTGAGAGTGGGACTGGAAACGGAGGTCAGCATGTTTGGTCTAGGTATACTTAGTAAAGGAATGAATTGAAAGATATGTATTAACAGTTATATATGGATGGGCTGGTTTATCATATTTTAATGTATCTCTTTTTAGCTTTTATCTTCTTAGGTTGCCTTTGAGAGGGATATGGATAATAGTTTGAGTCAATCTTACCTACCTATCAATCATTAAATGTTTCACACAATTTCCAGTGCATTCCATGCCTGTCTCATTCTACTGGTGTCTTGGGATACTTCAGAAATCAGGGTCATTGTGCCTATGAACATCTTTTGCTAGTAATATTTCATGTAATTCTAGTCTTCAATTCAACATGAAATGGGGTGTGTGTGACAAATTCAGATCATCATCCTTGATGGAATATCCACCTGTACTATGCCTTTGGCCAGTGCATGTAGTTGAATTCAACCAGATGCTGATGCTGATGTCATTATTAGAAATGGGTAATGGGACCAAGGCTCAGTTCGAGCATCCCTGTGGGGAAGATAGAAATCTGTGCTTCCAAAATGGTATGGTGAGTTCATGAGAACAACATGTGTTTGCCTGTCCATGCTTCTTACCATTGATTCTCTTCCCTGCAGTCCCAATAAAAGAATGACATCCAGTGTTTTTCATGCTCCATTCATAATGATTCCAAGTCAGTTCTTGGGATAGAGCATCTATTGTCATATGTGCCTGTAAACTCTGTACATTCTGACTTGGTGGCTTCAGTATTTACTTTGAACTCTCACCGAACACCAAATCTGTTGACAGATTCATCCAGACAGTTCTTCTGTAGTGTGGGGTTGCCAGTATTTTATCATGATCTCAAATCTCTTCTAAATACTTACGTAGCTTATCACGGCTAAACAGTAGTGCCCCCAATCTTACAAAGGATGATTAGCAAAGGCAATAACTGAGAACAATGTAAAATAATGGGCTGTATCCATATTTAGTCATTGAATATTACACGTAATCACTGCAACTTCCACTAGTCACGAGGGAAGCTACCAGCAGGCATGTGTCAACTCAAGGGGATTCCATTAGCAGTACATTAAGACTCAGATGCTTCATAAGACAATACAAGGACCAGGACAATGTGGCAGATTTTTGTTGGTCTCAGGCACTCCATCCTTCCCATCTGAATTTGGCCCTGAAAGCCTAAGGAAAAATGTGGATGCATCATGCATGGAAGGTAAGTCAAAGCAACTACATATAACACATAGCCTGTTCACTCACCAATATTGCCATGTACTTAGGACATGCTTCAAGCTGTCCACTATGCATCTGTGCACACTGCACACATATACATAATAAAAATAAATATGTTGATTAATAGGGCAAAATGGAAGAGAGGGAAAAAATGTCCAGCTGTGGTATAAAAGAAACCGTCACCTGGTAACTGGCCTACAATGACAAGGAAACAAATTCCTTGTTGGAAACAAAGTCCAAACAAAACTGACTCAAAGCCTGAAACAGGACAGGTGGTGATCCTATGCTCACTATGATGCCAACACAACTCTAGAATATTTTGAGGCCTTAACAGTTCAGTCCCAGGGATAGCCGAGTTCCAGTCAGAGCCAATGTTGCCTTTGCAGCATTCCGCAGAGTCTCTGTGGGATGCTATCTCAAACAGTTTTTTAAAAGGTTAAAAAACCTTTTCATCTCTCCCCTGGAATGAAAAAGGGGGGGAGCAGAAGCAGCTTTGGGTGAAGTTTTTGGAAGATTAGCTATCTCCACATGGTTGTGGGGGAGCTGGACTCTGGAACTAGTCTACCAGAGCTTGATCATCGCTCAAAGCAGTTTTGAACCTCCTATTTAAATAGGAGAAAATAAGGCTGACATGCTCCATTGTAGTTTATGGATTAAAGAATACCAACAATATCTGAGGAATGGATTAAAGATATATCAACAATATTTGAGGACTTGCAAGATCTGTTTGAAGAGAAAGATGACTACATTAAGGCAGAAAAAAGGATCTCCGCCCCCCCACCCCCCACCCCTCCCTTAGCAAAGGCTTCGAGAAGCAAAAATATGGAGGAGCTACTTGCTCTGATAAAAACTCTGTCCTTGCAATTTGCAGAACAGGCTAAGAGTAGGAATGGCAGAGAATTCCATCACGGACTCCAGTGAGGCCGGATTCTAAAGAATCTGGGCCCCCGGAGTCATGGCAGAACAGACTGCTCCCACCACCACCTCGCAAAGTCCCCACAGACTGGATCCTACCTTCCTCCAGCTGGTCCAGATCTGGCCGCTGCTGCCTGCCCCTATGCAGGATGCCATTTGCGTCACTGCTTTAAACATGATTTGTTGTTGTTCAGTCGTTCAGTCGTGTCCGACTCTTCGTGACCCCATGGACCATAGCACGCCAGGCCTTCCTGTCCTGGGCTCTCTCCCGGAGCGTGCTCAAGTTCATATTCATTGCATCGGTGATGCTATCCAGCCAGCTCATCCTCTGCCATCCCCTTCTCCTTTTGCCTTCAGTCTTTCCCAGCATCAGGGTCTTTTCCAGAGTTTTCTCTTCGCATTAGGTGGCCAAAATATTGGAGCTTCAGCTTCAGTATCTGTCCTTCCAATGAGCACTTAGGGTTGATTTCCTTTAGGATTGACTGATTTGACCTCCTTGCAGTCCAGGGCACTCGTAAGAGTCTTCTCCAGCACCACAGTTCGAAAGCATCAATTCTTCAGCGCTCAGCCTTCCTTATAGTCCAGCTCTCACAGTCATACATTACTACTGGAAAACCATAGCTTTGATTAGACGGACCTTTGTCGGCAAGGTGATGTCTCTGCTTCTTACTATGCTGTCTAGGTTTGCCATAGCTTTCCTTCCAAGGAGCAAGCATCTTTTAATTTCATGGCTACAGTCACTGTCTGTGGAGATCTTGGAGCCCAAGAAAGTAAAATCTGTCACTGCTTCCATTTCTTCCCCTTCTATATGCCAGGAAGTGATGGGGCCAGATGCCATGATCTTAGTTTTTTTAATGTTGAGTTTCAAACCAGCTTTTGCACTCTCCTCTTTCACCCTCAACAAGAGGCTCTTTAGATCCTCTTTGCTTTCTGCCATTAGGGTGGTATCGTCTGTATATCGGAGGTTGTTGATAATTCTCCCAGCAATCTTAATTCCGACCTCTGATTCATCCAACCCAGCATTTCTCATGACGTACTCTGCATATAAGTTAAATAAGCAGGGTGACAATATGCAGCCTTGTCGTACTCCTTTCCCAATTTTGAACCACTCGGTTGTTCCATGTCTGGTTCTTACTGTTGCTTCTTGACCCTCGTACAGGTTTCTCAGGAGACAGGTAAGGTGGTCCGGTACTCCCATCACTTTAAGAATTTGCCACAGTTTGTTGTGATCCACACAATCGAAGGCTTGAGCGTAGTCAGTGAAGCAGAAATAGACATTTTTCTGGAGTTCTCTTGCTTTCTCCATGATGTTGGAGCGAATGTTGGCGATTTGATCTCTAGTTCCTCTGCCTCTTCGAAACCCAGCTTGTACTTCCAGTAGTTCTCGGTTCGCATACTGCTGAAGCCTAGCTTGTAGGATTTTGAGCATCACCTTGCTGGAATGTGAAATGAGCGCAATTGTGCGGTAATTTGAACACTCTTTGGTGTTGCCCTTCTTTGGAATTGGAATGTAAACTGACCTTTTCCAGTCTTGCGGCCATTGTTGAGTGTTCCAAATTTGTTGGCATATTGAGTGCAGCACTTTAACAGCATCATCTTTTAGGATCTTAAATAGCTCAGCTGGAATACTGTCATCTCCGCTAGCTTTGTAGTTACTAATGCTTCCTAAGGCCCACTTGACTTCACTCTCGAGGATGTCCGGCTTGAGTTCAGTGATCGCACTATCATGGCTATCAGGGACATTAAGATCTTTCCTGTATATTTCTTCTGTGTATTCTTTCCACCTTTTCTTAATCTCATCTGCTTCTGTTAGGTCCCTGCCTTCTTTGTCCTTTATCATGCCCGTCTTTGCACAAAACGTTCCCTTGAGATCTCCGATTTTCTTGAAGAGATCTCTAGTCTTTCCCATTCTGTTGTTTTCCTCGATTTCTTTGCATTGTTCATTTAAGAAGGCCTTCTTGTCTCTCCTTGCTATTCTCTGGAACTCTGCATTCAGTTGGATATATCTTCCCCTTTCTCCCTTGCTTTTCACTTCCCTTCTTTCCTCAGCTACTTGTAAAGCCTCATCAGACAGCCACTTGGCTTTCTTGCATTTCTTTTTCTTTGTTTCTGCCTCCTGAACAATGTTACGGACCTCCGTCCATAGTTCCTCAGGCACTCTGTCTATCAGGTCTAATCCCTGAAATCTATTTGCAGGCTATGTAAATACTTAAGTAGCCTACCATGGCTAAAGCGGGGATGAAAATGGCATAAGGGATGCCATTTGCATCCTTGCCAGGCTGTGATAGGCTACATAAATATTTAAGTAGCCTATCATGGCTAAAGCGGGGATGCAAATGGCATAGGGGATGCCATTTGCATCCTCGCTTTAGCTGTGATAGGCTACATAAATATTTACGTAGCCTACCACAGCCTGGCAGGTATGCAAATGGAAGCCGGTGTAGCAGCTGCCATTTGTGGCTGCAGCCTGGCAGCGGCTGGAATTCTGGCTGGAGCTGGCCCTGGCCAGTGGCTCTGCGGCCTTGCTGCGGAGCGGAGCCAGCCAGGGAGGATTCCGGGGGGGAGGGATGGCTCGCCTCCCCCACCCCACCATGGACCGCTGGACCAGAATGGGGTGAGTATTCAACACACCCCTAGCTAAGAGACTGGATACAATTCAAAATTCCATCACCACCCTGCAAGGGGCTGTGGATTTAATTAATACTTCTTGGCAAAAAATGGAGGTGAAGGTTAACGAGCTCCAAGGTCAGATAACAGGGAATGAAATTATGTCACAAGCTTTTTCAACAATTTCTCTCTTGGAATTTCTCATTTACAGGCTTCTGTGCAGAGGGCAAATGTACGTATTATTGGGATCAAAAATTTACCTATTGATGTAAATTTGTCTACATTTGTAGATAAGTTCCTGCATGAGATACTCTCTGTGCCATCTGATTATTCATTTGATACTGAGCAGGCAGTCTGGGTGTCCAAAGCCAAAGGGACTGGTCATATGATAATAGTCCAGTTTGCAAGAATCTCCACAAAAAATTATATCCTGCGTTTGGCAAGACAGGGCAGAAACCTTTTTTGGAAACAAGATAAAGTTATGCTATTTATGGATTACACTAAAGAAGTTGCTGATAAAAGAAGGCAATTTAGCAAGGCAAAAAACCTGGCAAAACTAGGGATGTACGAAAATTTCTTCACGAATCTCGGGGAGGCCGAATGCCAGTGCATTCGGCCCCCCGAAATTGGTGGAGAAACGGTCTGCCCCCCCGGGACGGGACTTACCTTGTGCGAATGTCCCTGGCGGCGGCACAAATAGCGTTCCCCTTATTTTCACCATAGTCTACGTAAATGTTTACGTAGACTACATGTGCCAAAATAAGGAACGCAAATTTGTTTGTTTTTTTCACTCAGCCGTGATAGGCTACGTAAACATTTACATTGCCTATCACGGCTGACTGCAGGGACGCAAACGGCGGCAGCTATGTCCGCCGCCATTTGCGTCCCGGCAGGACAGGATTCACGGCAGGAGGGACAGGGTGACTCCCTCCCGTCCAGAATTTCGGGGGGAGGGACGGGGTGCCTACCCCCCACCGCAAATCAACTTTCAGGTTCAGGTAAGTGACTTTCGTACATCCCTAGGCAAAACAAATGAACTTACAATACCACTTAAAATATCCTGCTACATTTTGCATTTTTTCTGAAGGTCAGATGAAGATGTTTCTAAACCATGAAATGGCAGAGGCATGGCTAAATGGAAAATCACGTGATATTTTTGTTCCAGCACCATGAACTGGAATCTGCAAACATGTTTGCTAACTGTCTATGTTTAGTCTGAAAGATTCAGGCTAGGCCAGAGATAATTGCTCATATATATATCCATGTGCTCATATATATACCTGTCTTTTTTCCCTTCCCCCCCTTTCTTTACTATTATTTTCTCTCATTTTCTCATTTTCTTTTTTTCCTTAAATCCTTTCTTTTTAAAATGGATATGATATACTGTATTTAAATTCACTGTCTGAGGGTGTATAGAAATGTACACACTCATCTATATATCAGTATAAAATATAGTAGGGATTGTTGTAAGGTTGATTTTAAGCTTTATTATATAATATTATAAAATTTATCAGTGAGTTATTATTATTACTTATCCTTTGAAATATCTTTTTTTTCTTATTATTACTACTATTATTATTGGTTACTAAGATTTTTGGCTGGTTAAATTGTTAAGCTTTACCTGTATATGTTAGCTGAAGGGCAATACATGGTTACTGGAAATGAATTGTAGCCCCTGCCCTGCTTCCTTGTTATAAGACTGATGATAAGATATTGAAATGTAAGGTTGATTGTTTATGTTGTATCGAATTGTAATATTATATTGCCAATGTTATAGGTATAAGTTTTAAGTTGAATGAGATTTGAAGTTTTGTGTAACAGAGTTTAAATTTAATCCTTTTAAATATATATATTCTTCCTTCTTTTTCTGTTTTCTGTTTTCTTTCTTTTTCTCCCTTTTTTTTTTTTTGCTCTTTCATTATTGCTGTGTCCTCCTAAGAATATTGTGTTATTGGGAAAATTTGGTTATTGATTAGGTTGTTGGTACTGTTTATTTCATGTATAAAGGTAAAAAATAGAATTTAAAGTATTCTAAAAATAAATAAATAAACAAACAAACAAACAAACAGTTCAGTCCCAGGGAGAAACATTGTGGTGCTTGGATAGGCAGGAGGGCCCAATCCATGCCACAGAGGCATAGCATGCTTGAAGGCATCTAAGCTCCAATACGACATCGAGAACACAGGCAGATTCTGGGGCCCCACAAGCTCCTGTGGCCCCTTCACCATCTGCCTCACTTTGAGTTGAATTTACTGTGTGAATAGAAAGGAAACCCCATTTTCACATTCCCATAATGCTTGTAGGGTGGTTGCATTCACTGTGTCATGCAGCTCACCATTAGGAAGTCTGTTGGATGGGGCCCCACTGGATCACACCTTGCTGATGGCTGCTTCAAGCCAGAAACTACTTTCTGTGTCCTGATTAGATTGGGCCCTTCCTAACTTTCTGGAGGAAGTAATGGTAATGGTGGGGGGAAGATTAGCATTAGTGCAGAGTAGCAATACAGGGCTATAGGCCTCTTGATGCTCACATAGTGCTGATGCTAAGATCAAGGATGTGCTGGAGCACAGAGACCTGATGTCCGGAGTATTCTCTTGATGACCAGTTGGCAATGGCAACCAAAAATCAAGTCTGGGCTTGCTGAAAAAATCCAATCTGACTTGCCCCAGAGAGAAGGGTTATCCTGTCCTTGTCCCTTCATCTTCATTTGGAAGCGTAGCATATGTTTCATGTTCTCAGACCAGTCAAAGCACGCTTTTGATACCTCAGTAACAGAACCCTTCTGGATCACATTTTATATCTCTTGCTGTCTTCCATTCCCATTCTTTCACACAGAAGTATTGTTTTTCAGACCCCCCGCCCCTCCTCACACATTGACATTAAATCAATTTCCAATGTATGCTCATATATCCACAAACATTCCTGGAGAGAATTCTAGACATGGATTTCATTCACAACTGTGATAGTTCTGTATATATTCAGAAACATGTGTCATGTTCTAATTATCTGCTCAGATTTGTTACAAAATTGAAAATGCCATTCTAAGTAGTAACAATCTTTTCTCCTTAGATGTTCTGATCTGAACTCTTAAGAATAACATCCCAAGAAGCTCAAACAGGCTTCAATTTCATTTGCATGTAGGCTGTAAGTAGCTGCAGAATTGCATCCCTATTATCTGTACATATGAAGTGTTTGTAATTTAATTGGCCCTGGAAGTGTGATGCCCCAAATGGAGGGATCCTCTTCACCTTCTCGGGAGTTAGAACTCCTTGTAGCAAATGAAGCCATAGAGTATTGGGAGACATGAGGGAGTCTGGGCCCTCAGGGGAGAAGACTATGGGTCTGTTCCTTCCAAAACAGGGGAGTTCTTTTTCAGAGACCAAGGTGGAGTATCCACCCATTCCCAGAAAGTTCCACCACCTTAAAATGAAGATAAGTAGGGCTCCTGATTAAAGGACTGCAATGTACAGCAGCTGAGCTGTGTTCTCAGGAGGCCCTGGAAACATAAGCCTGCATTTTCCAAATTCAGTTGTTTGCTGAAAACAACACCAGTTCTCAGCTCTTTGTATCCTGACTGTAACCCAGGTTTGGACCTGAGCATTATTGATTTTAGAATTCTACCTCATGCTGTTTCTGGTTTCTGACTAAGCTTGCTTGATATCCTGTGCTCTTGGCCTACCTTGGATCCTCCCCTGACATATCACCAGGAAATCCTTGTTTTCTGGTAACAACTCTTGCTTCATCCTTGCTTTGTGACTCCTCAGTTAACTGTGTGCATGTTTGCATTGCTGAGAGCTGAACCTGGCTAGTGTAGGACAAGATGTATGGAATGCTTGGATAG
The DNA here is from genome assembly GCF_057233095.1 of Heloderma suspectum. NCBI lineage: Eukaryota > Metazoa > Chordata > Lepidosauria > Squamata > Helodermatidae > Heloderma > Heloderma suspectum. Next base: position 84,263,429 of record NC_139463.1, on the reverse strand, counting down.
GATGCATGGACTTGCTCACCAGCGACACATCATGCCATCTAGGAAGCTGGAAGGAAAACTGAACTTTAGAATGAAAGTGTTCATTTCATCATCATTATCATTATTTTAAAACACACACATTTGGGTAACTTTTATTATTTACTATGCTTGTATATTCTGGAGTTGTTTGTTGACATTTTCCTTTACCTAATAGCTGTCTGTCTGTCTGTCTATTCCTCTTGATATATAAAGGTTCCTCTTAGAAGTACAATGCATTGTCAGAATTCTCCCTGAAATTAATGAGTAGAGTGAAACACCCATTTCAGTTTAATTTGGCTATGCATCTGCAGCATGTTGTAAAGGTCTTAGCAGGAGATATCATTACACTGTTCGACTACAATGGCCCTCTGGTATGGTATATTCCAAATGAAGAACATAAATAGTCTTAGTACTATATGAACCAATGCAGACATTATTGTATCCAGCAAATTCACATTAAATAATAGTTTATTCAACTGGGCTGTATGGGGGTGATGATGGAACACGTTTCCCACCCCACCCCAGCCACCAAAAGAAAAGGGTTATCTTCAGTCAGTTCACTTTTCTAACATTACAGTCATCTAGTTAATGCCTTCAGGGTCATCCAGCTCCAGTGAAATTTTCACTAGCTCTATGCTGCATTCCACTGGAACAAATCCACACTACAGCAGTATAATCTATTCAACTATTGGATTACCAACTGGGTTAAGCCCTGAACAATCCAGCACTCTGGTTTTGCCCTTCTGGTGAACATGGACTGATTGACTGAAAAAAATTTGATGGCACACTGAAGGTGGTACCCCTGCTCTCTCCCATGCTTTCCTGACAGCTTGTGGATTGTTTAAAACATGGAATGTCACTATGTGCGAACTGGCCAAAAGTTATGATTAACCATTTGTGGGCTGTGTTAGCCAAAAAGCTAAATGCAGTGTGACCGTTGTCTTTAGGAAGGACTTCTTGGTTGATTTTGAAATCAGTTTTTGGTCTGCCCTCATGGGGCAGTGATTACTGCACATAGAAAACCATTGAGAAGTCTAGAATTTTCAGAAGCATATATCCAGCCCAAAACATCAGTAAGCAGCAATGACATGATTTTGTGCTCTTTCTAGTTCAGGTCTTATTTAATAATAAACAGAATAAGAATAAGAATAATGTTTTTGCTGAATTCATAGATACTTTTAAAATCAGCCAGCAATTGCAAATAAAGCCCATTATTATACCCTTACTTAATGAGTTTGCACTTAATGCTGATTTATGCAGTACAAATCCCATGGATGGTCAGGGACGATGGAACATGCTATCTGGTGACCACTCACTGCTTCTGCTTTCCTGCTTACAAAGTCTCTCAGTTTGAACCCATGGCTTGTTGCTTTAATTCTCTGGCTTGGTTGTCCCTCCACAATCCACAGTTCCAGGTTTGGACAGCACAGGGACACCCCAGGAACTGGGCTTTCCTCAGGTTGTTCTGCAAAATGGAGATGAAGCAGGAGTGGCCAGCATGCAGAGGGCAGCGCCTGGGCTCACTCTGGCACAGCAGCAACTAACTATGGATTATTTCACCCATGGTTAGGCATTACATATGAACCGGGTCATGGTGTGGGCTGGATGTTGTGGGGGTGGCACTGTAGCCAAGCAGGGGTTACAGCAGACCTGCCAAAGAGCCCATGTAGTCCTTCTTCCCATAATGCTCAGAAGAAGAAGAAGAAAGTAGTGCAGTGTAGTGCAGTGTTGCTATCCAGTCTGTTGGCTGCCGGGTGTTTTAGGGAAATGAAGTTGGGGAAAGCTGTGAAGTTAAGGGCTATACAGCAACCCAAAGGAAGGAAGAGCAGAGGGAAGGAAGGAAAATGATAGATAGGATAGACAGATTTATGCACCGTTTCCAGTAAGTCTTACTGAAAGCAATAGGACCACACCCCAACCCCACCCCCAGCAGACATGCGGATGATTATCCTGTAAGGCTGGAATTGTATAGATACTTGCTTGGGAGGAAGACCCATTGAACACAATGGTACTCACTTCTGAGTAGACCTGTATAGGATTGTGCTTTTAAAGTTCCTTTGAGTTGATGATCATGGAGAAGATGGGGGCATATGGGTGGTAAACAAGAAGTTAGAGGAAGCCTGCCTGCCTGCCTGCCTATCTATCATCTATCATCTATCATCTATCATCTATCATCTATCATCTATCATCTATCATCTATCATCTATCATCTATCATCTATCATCTATCATCTATCAATCTTCTTTTAGTATGAGTTATAAGAGTTTAAGCATTAGGATCAGTCAGCAGGATTTAGCTCTGTCCCTAGAGTCTAAGGTAAATTTCCAAGTGGAGTACTGGATGCATCTTCCCTCTAGTGTGCATGGATGTAAATGTATGCACACAGCCGGACACTGTGCAATGCACAGCTAGCCATTTTACATCTTAGAGACACTTACTTTGAATTGTTAGTAATAGAATGTAAAGCCATTTTGTTTTTCAAATATATCTTTTCCTTTACCTTTTTTTTAATGTTCTGCCTTTCAACAAACCTGTGAGTTACATTAGGCTAAGAGGTAGGGACTTTGCATTTGCTGGTCTGGCTCACACAGTGAAAATTCATGAACCTCCCTCCCTCTCTCCTGTCCTGTCCTGTCCTCTCTGGCTGTCATTTGAGTTCTCTACAGTGGACAAAGCACAAGAGTCTATTGCTCCCAGGAAAGCATGAAAGATTATTTCCAGTAACATGTGGCACTATTGTGGTACATAAAATGGCCTTCTTTAATTCTGCCTGTGCGCGCATGTACTCACGTCAAATGTGAGTTCAGTATTGCAGGTATAATGCAGTCTGCTCACCCCGGGGCACTTTATGGTGTGGTTCCAGCCCTGTGCATGGCAAGATAAAGCCTGGGGCTAAGGTGGCTACAGCCCACAGCCCCCTATCCCAGCGGCCCCATTAGTTCACACAGATTCCCAGCTTTCAAATATAAATCACCATCATGAATTGTTGAATTTCATTGGATAAGGAGTCAGGAAATCTGAACTACAAGGATGCCCCCTTTACGTCCCTTATACTAGGTTCCAATGTTCCCCTCCTCCCATAAGTCTGCCGTATAGGTTTGTCTAGAAGGATGGAGAACAACTGTGGTTCTGGTGGAATGGGGGAAAGTGTATGGCTGTATGCCAGCACGTTCTCCATTGGACTAAACCTCTGCATCAGTGGCATACCTAATTGCGTGGAGTTCACACACACATAGAACAGATGGTACACTTTTTGACATGAATGTGTAGAGATAAGGGGAAGGGCTGGTGGGAAAAGCTCAACTCCCTCCTCTTTATACTTGCCTTACATAGGAAGAATGCATAGGTAGCACTGTCATTGCAACTTCGAGGAGAGAAAACATGGAACAAAAGTGTTTCCCAGCTACTGATTTAGCAAATATCTGGTGAATTGGATTGGTAAATTAGACAGATTTAAATTATCTGGTTAATCAATATTAATAGATTAACAGCTCTTGCCTTCTTCCTCCCAAAGGTAGCAGGCAATTAATGGAGGAAAAAATGAGCAATCTCTCTTCCATGTCCACTTTTCTGCTGCTGGAATTCTCAGACATCCGAGAACTACAGATCTTACACTTCTTTGTATTCCTAGCATTGTACCTCATTGCACTAACAGGTAATCTTCTCATCATCATTGCAGTTGTTCTTGACCACCACCTACACACCCCCATGTACTTCTTCCTCATAAATTTGGCCATGCTGGACCTTGGAACACTTTCAGTTGTGGTACCCAAATCCATGGCTATGTCCCACATGAATAACAGGACCATTTCTTATTCTGGATGTGTGGCTCAAGTTTTCTTCTGTTTCTTCTTTGCTACATCAGATTTTGCCCTCTTAACTATCATGGCACGTGATCGCTATGTTGCTATTTGCAATCCACTCCAGTATGAGAGAATTATGCACAAAGGAGCCTGTCTTCAGATGGTAGCCATTGAGTGTACTTTTAGTCTTCTTTATGCCATCTTACACACTGGCGGCACCTTTGCAATCACCTTCTGTTCTAATATTGTCAAGCAGTTCTTCTGTGAAGTCCCACAGTTACTAAGGCTCTCCTGCTCTGATGTTTATCTAGTTGAGGTTGGGCTCCTTGTACTAGGCTGCAGTTTAGCAGTAGGTTGTTTTATCTTCATCATCATAACGTACATGCAGATTTTTGCTGCTGTACTCAGAATTCCCTCTGTACATGGTAAAAACAAAGCCCTCTCCACTTGTATTCCCCACCTCACTGTTGTCTCCCTGTTTATATTCAGTTCAGTCTTTGCCTATGCAAGACCTCCCACCGATGCTTCTTCTGATCTGGATATAGCTTGTGCTGTGATATATGCCATAATTCCTCCTATCTTGAATCCATTCATCTATAGCATGAGAAACAAAGAGATCAAGACTGCTTTGTGGAAAATGTTAAGATCTGCTTCTTAAATGATCTTTAGAGTTGCTCTTTAAGGATGCAAGTCTGTGCTCTATTGAATATGAATGATGTTTATCTCTGCAATGTTTCACCTTGTGCTAAAAACACTTTGGTATTCAGTTTCATAGCTGTACACAAATGCATATAATTCTTTATTATAATTTTAAACCAGCCAGTAACAAAGTTCTGTGGGCTGTGTAAAATACATTGAAAACATAAAATATGAACAATAAAACAACGAATAAAGCCTTCAAATAATATGGCCTCTTCAAACTCTTCAACCTATTTGTGTGCAAATAAATTGGATGGAGCATTTCACCAGTTTTCTCCAGAGGGAGGAGAAATGTTCTGACAGTTTCGTGAAGGTGGGGCTCTCCATTAGCAGTGGCTGTACCACAATGTCTTTGTTTTTTTCCTAAGTGTTTTTTGTTGTTTGGACTGCCACATAAGTGAAAACAGTAGCAAGTACATTGGCAGTCTGGGTGCGATTTTGATTCCTCCACAGTGACCCATATCTAGCATCATTTTGGGGTACTGTGTGTCTGTGTGCAGAAGGGAGGTGTCCACAATGGAAATAATTGTGAAGAAAATTCAGGGAAAATTATACAAAGTGGTTTTCTGCTTCTTGGGCAGGGATGGAGGGTAAGGAAATGCACAAAATCAGTTTTTCCCCCTCAGAAAGAAAAAACCTATCTTGAGAAGTCTTGGCTCAACTCTAGTTCTTTTTATTTAGGGATCAGATCCTTCCCCAGGGTCATGCCTTTGGTTTCTGAGGAGTGAATTTAGATTATGGATGTTGGAGAAATCCTCTATGGAATCAAATAAATTTGGCTTTCTTTAAATCCAACCTGTGCATTCTGGAGTGGACCAGCTTTTCCCAAGTCAAATGAATTCTGTGGATTTGCAGACTGTTTCAAATAACTTCCTGGAATTTAAAAAAAAAATTCAAAGAAAAATATGTAAAATGTTTATTTTTTTTAAAAAAGGCAAAATGTTCATTTTCCCACATAAGTTAAAGCATGAGAAATGTGCATGGGGGAATTTGCACATTTTCTGGGGGGGGGGTCCATATTTTGGGTGGATATGTGAATTTGTGCATGTGCGAATCTGTGCAAATTTAGGAAATTGGGAAAAAATCTGATTTCATCAGTGGAACAAAAGGCACCTGAGAGTCCACAAAATGCAGATGGAACAGATTTTTAAAAATCCACAAATCCCTATTGTGGATATATCTAGGGATGTCGGAGAATTTCTCCACGAATCTCTGGGAGGCCGAATGCCAAAGCATTCGGCACCCGAAATTGGTGGGGAAATTCTCCAACACCCCCCCACCCCTGGGATGGGACTTACCTCTGTCGAATGTCCCCCTCGGCAGCAGGTCCCGGCGGCATTTCGGCGGCGTTTTGGTGGTGGCGGGGGTGGCGGCCGGTCTCCCGACTGCCTGCCGCCGCCTCTATTTCCCAGTAAAGTTAAAAAAAAGTGATAGGCTACGTAACGATTTATGTAGCTTATCACGGCTGACTTTGGAAAAAAAAAGCGCGTACACAAATGGCGGCGCCCATGGGCGCCGCCATTTGTGTTCTTTATTTGGGCATGGGTAGTCTATGTAAAGATTTACGTAGACTATGGCGAAAATAAGGGCAACGCTGCGTTGCCCTTATTTTCACCGTAGTCTACATAAATCTTTACGTAGACTACCCGTGCCCAAATAAGGAATGCAAATGGCAGCGCCCATGGGCACCGCCATTTGCGTATGCGCTTTTTTTCCCCCCCAAGTCAGCCGTGATAGGCTTAGGGGTGGATGAAAGTCACTTACCTGTCGTCGAAGGCCGTTCGCGGTGGGGGGGAGGCGCTTCGCTGGTCCCCCCGCGAAGTTCAGGCCGGGGGGGAGGCTTCCCACCTCACCCGGCTGAAATTCAGGCCGGGGAGGAAGCTTCCCGCCTTGCACGGCCGGGAACGCGAAAGTAAAAAAAAACAAAAAAACCCGCCCCCGATAGGCTACGTGATGATTCACGTAGCCTATCACGGCTAGATCTGCAAAGTCAGCCGTGATAGGCTACGTGAATCGTCACGTAGCCTATCACGGGTGACTTAAAAAAAAAAATGCGTACGCGAATGGCGGCCCCCATAGGGAGCCGCCATTCGCGTTCCTTATTTGGTCGCTGTAGTCTATGTAAATGTTTACATAGACTACGGCGAAAATAAGGGCAACGCAAATAGCGTTGCCCTTATTTTCGCCATTGTCTACGTAAACATTTACGTAGATTACAGCGACCAAATAAGGAACGGGAATGGCGGCTCCCTATGGGGGCCGCCATTATCCATACACTTTTTTTTTTTTTAAGTCACCCGTGATAGGCTACGTGACGATTCACGTAGCCTATCACGGCTGACTTTGCAGATCTAGCCGTGATAGGCTACGTGAATCATCACGTAGCCTATCAGGGGGCATTTTTTTTTTCTTTCATTGCAATGGCGGCGGCGGCGGCCGGTCAAAAGACCGGCTGCCGCTCCCACCTCGCTCGAACACCCGCCAAACCGCCGGCCGGACCAGCCACCGGGAGGGACATTCGGTGAAGGTAAGTCCCGTCCCGGGGGGGGGGTGTGGGGTGCGGGGGGCTGCGGAGGATTTCTCCCCGAAACTTGTTCGGGGGGCCGAACACGTTGGCGCTTGGCCCCCCGAAGTTTCGGGGAGAAATTCTCCGCCATCCCTAGATAGGCTACGTAAACATTTATGTAGCCTATCACGGCTGACTTTGCAAATCTAGCCGTGATAGGCTACGTAAATCATTACGTAGCCTATTACTTTTTTTTTTTTTTACAATTTACTTTTCTATTCCACAGCCGGGGAGACGGGAGCTCCCCCCCGGCCAGAATTTCGGTGGGGACGGATGGGGCGCCTCCCCTCCCGGCCTGAATTTCGGCCGGGAGGAGCGGGGCACCTCCCCCCTACCAAGAATTTTTGGGAGAGAAATGGAGCACCTCCCCCCACACCGAAAATAGCTGCGGGACCAGGTAAGGGACTTTTGTCCATCCTTAGATATATCATGACTCTAATTCAGATGTGTCTTACACTACACCATCACTGCAAAACCTTTGGCAGGTGGGAAGGGTGTAATATGGTGTCCAGTGACATTACTAGAGCTGAAATACGGGGGCAGGGGGTAGGTCTGAGGCCCCACAGTACTCCCCCAACCTAAAGGCAAGCAGGAAGGTGACTGGGTCAGCACTAGGGATTTACGAAAGTCCCTTACCTTGCCCAAAATTTGATTCGTGGTTGGGGGGAGGCGCTCCATCCCCCCCTGAAATTCTGGCCAGGGGGGAGGCACCCCGTCCCTCCCCCCCCCGAAATTCTGGCCAGGGGGGAGGCGCCCCGTCCCTCCCGCCATGAATCCTGCTGGCCGGGAACGCAAATGGTGGCAGCCATAGCTGCCGCCGTTTGCATCCCTGCAGTCAGCCGTGATAGACTATGTAAATGTTAAGTAGCCTATCACGGCTGAGTGAAAAAAAAAAAAGCAAACCATGCGTACACAATAAGGATGGATGAAAGTCCCTTACCTGGTCCTGCAGCTTGCTTCGCGGTGGGGGGGAGGCACTTCAGTTCTCCCCCCAAAGTTCTTGGAGGGGGGGGAGGCACCCTGCCCCTCCCGGTCAAAATTCAGGCCACCAAATAAAAAAAAGTAAAAAAAAAAAACATGAGATAGGCTACGTAATGATTTACATAGCCTATCATGGCTAGATTTTCAAAGTCAGCCGTGATAGGCTATGTAAATCTTTATGTAGCCTATCTAGGGATGGCGGAGAATTTCTCCCCGAAACTTCGGGGGGCCGAGCGCCAACGTGTTCGGCCCCCCGAACAAGTTTCCGGGAGAAATCCTCCGAACCCCCCCCCGCACCCCGCACCCCCTCCAGGACGGGACTTACCTTCACCGAATGTCCCTCTCGGCGGCGGGTCCGGCCGGCGGTTCGTCGGGTGTTTGAGGGGGCGGGAGCGGCAGCTGGTCATTGCAATAAAAGAGAAAAAAACAAATACCCCCTGATAGGCTACGTGACGATTCACGTAGCCTATTATGGCTAGATTTGCAAAGTCAGCCGTGATAGGCTACGTCAATCGTCACGTAGGCTATCACGGGTGACTTAAAAAAAAAAAAGCACGTACGGATAATGGTGGCCCCCATAGGGAGCCGCCATTCCTGTTCCTTATTTGGTAGCTGTAGTCTACGTAAATCTTTACGTAGACTACAGCGACCAAATAAGGAACGCGAATGGCGGCTCCCTATGGGGGCCGCCATTAGAGTACGCGCTTTTTTTTTTTTTAAGTCACCCGTGATAGGCTACGTGATGATTGACGTAGCCTATCACGGCTGACTTTGCAAATCTAGCCATGATAGCCTACGTTAATCATCACGTAGCCTATCAGGGGGCGTTTTTTTTTTTTTAGAACTTTCGCGTTCGTGTTCGGGCAAGGCAGGAAGCCCACTCCCCGGCCTGAATTTCGGCTGGGGCGAGGCGGGAAGCCTCCCCCCCCCGGCCTGAACTTTGCGGGGGGAGCAGCGAAGCGCCTCCCCCCCACCGCAAACAAGCTTAGGCGAAAGGTAAGGGACTTTCGTCCACCCCTAAGCCTATCACGGGTGACTTTGAAAAAAAAATGCACGTACGCAAATGGCGGCACCCGTGGCGCTGCCATTTGCGTTCCCTGTTTTGGCAGGGGTAGTCTACGTAAAGATTTATGTAGACTACAGTGAAAATAAGGGCAACGCAAATAGCATTGCCCTTATTTTCTCCGTAGTCTACATAAATCTTTACGTAGACTACCCCTGCCCAATTAAGGAACGCAAATGGTGGCGCCCATGGGTGCTGCCATTTGCCTACGCTTTTTTTTTTCCAAAGTCACCCGTGATAGGCTACGTAAAGATTTACGTAGCCTATCATGGCTGACTTTGAAAATCTAGCCATGATAGGCTACGTAAATCGTTACGTAGCCTATCGCGTGTGTGGGGTTTTTTTTACTTTTGTAATAGCGGCGGCGGCAGCTAGTCAGAAGACCAGCTGCCACCTCCGCCCCCACCGAAACGCCGTCAAAACGCCGCCGGGACCCACCACAAATTGGTAGGTCTGCCAGAACACTGCCAAAACGCCGGGATTTCACCGCCAATTTTCGTGGAGAATTCTCCGCCATTCTTGTACGCAAATGGTGGCGCCCATGGGCGCCGCCTTTGCGTTCCTTATTTTTGCACGTGTAGTCTACGTAAACATTTACGTAGCTATTTGCATTCCCCTTATTTTAGCTGTAGTCTACATAAATATTTACATAGACTAGATGTGCCAATATAAGGAACATGGTTGTGTTCGCATGGTTGTTTTTTTTTTCCACTCAGCTGTGATAGGCCATGTAAACATTTACATAGCCTATCATGGTATTTTTTTAAAATCTAGCCATGATAGGCTACGTAAATCTTTATGTAGCCTATCATGTTTTTTTTTTTTTCACTTGGAAATGGCGGCGGCCACACCGTCGCCGCAACCCCGCCGGAGCTGCGGCCACCAGGGACATTCGCACAAGGTAAGTCCCATCCCAGGGGGGATGGGGGGCTGACCATTTCGCCACTGATTTTGGGGGGCCGAATGTGCTGGCATTCGGCCTCCCTGAGATTCATGGCGAAATTCTCTGACATCCCTAGTCACCACATGGCATGCAGTACAGCAAAATACTGCACCAGCCGGTTGATACTGCTGCTGTGATCCATTTAAACCAAAGTATGTTCCAAGGTGTGAAGAATGGCAGCTACCTGAACCAGTCAGCTTGCTGCCTTTTTGGAGTGCATGGACAATTAGGGATGTATGAAAGTCACTTACCTTTTCACGGATTTTGTTTGTGGGATGGGAGGTGCTCCTTCCCTCCCCCCATAATCCTCGATGGGGGGGAGGCGATCCAGTCCCCCCACTAGAATCCTCGACAACTGGCTCTGCTCCGCGGCAGCTCCACAGAGCAGCCAGCCAGGCCAGGGCCTTCCGCAGCTGGATTTCTGGCCGCGGACTGGCTGGTGCGGACACAAGTAGTGGCCGCCATAGCGGCCGCCATTTGCGTCCGGCCAAGGAGCTGTGATAGGCTACATAAGTGTTTACGTAGCCTATCACATCTGGGTAAAAAAAAAAAAAAACGGCATACACAAATGGCAGCGGCTATGGTGGCTGCCATTTGCGTTCCTTATTTTTTGCCGTTTTAGTCTACATAAATATTTATGTAGACTATTACAGTGAAAGAAAAGGGGAACGCAAATAGCGTAGTGGGTGCTATTTGCATTCCTTTTTTATTCGCTGTTTTAGCCTACGTAAATATTTGCGTAGGCTAAAACGGAGAATCAAAAAGGAATGCAAATAGCACCCACTATGCTATTTGTGCTCCCCTTTTTTTTCACCCTAATAGTCTACGTAAATATTTATGTAGACTAAAATGGTGAATAATAAGGAATGCAAATGGCGGTTGCCATAGTCGCCGCCACTTGCATACGTCTTTTTTTTTACCCAGACATCATAAGCTATGTAAAGACTTACATAGCCTGTCATGGCAAAGACCGTAAATGTTCAAAAGACCAGTCGCCGCCACCGCCTCTGCCAAAGGCGCCGCCGTCCAGAACATCGGCCCCAGGTAAGTCTCATCCCAGGGGGGATCCGCCGGGGGGGGTGGCAGGCCGTTCCGCCACGGATTTCGGGGGGCTGAATGCCAGTGCATTCGGCTTCACTGAAATCCGTGGCGGAATTCTCCGCCATCCCGATGGACTATGAGGGCATTGGAGTGGTGAGAGACCTGCCCCCTTGCCATGCTAGTGCCCTTATTGTTCATGTAGTTCCATGACAGATTTCCTTAGGGATGTACGAATGTCACTTACTTTTTCGCAGGGGTGATTCACGGTGGGGGGGATGCGCTTCGCTTCTCCCCCCGAAGTTCAGGCAAGGGGAAGAAGGCGCCCTGCCTCGACCCGGCCGAAATTCAGACCGGGGAGAAGCGCCCCGTCTCCCCAGCCGCGAAAGAAAAAGTGAAAAAAGAAAAAAAAACCGTGATAGGTTACGTAACAATTACCGTAGTCTATCACGGCTAGATTTCCAAAGTCAGCCATGATAGGCTACGTTAATTGTCATGTAGCCTATCACGGGTGACTTTGGAAAAAAAATAAAAAGCGTGTACGCAAATGGCGGCGGCCCATGGGCGCCGCCATTTGCGTTCCTTATTTTGGCACGTCTAGTCTACGTAAAGATTTACGTAGACTACAGCGAAAATAAGGGAACGCTATTTGCGTTGCCCTTATTTTCGCCGTAGTCTACATAAATCTTTACGTAGACTAGATGTGCCAAAATAAGGAACGCAAATGGCGGCGCCCATGGGCCACCGCCATTTGCGTACACGCTTTTTTTTTCCCCCCAAAGTCACCCGTGATAGGTTACGTGACGATTTACGTAGCGTATCACGGCTGACTTTAGAAATCTAGCCGTGATAGGCCACGTAAATCGTCACGTAGCCTATCATGGGTGTGTGTGTGTGTGCGTTACTTTTTTATTTTGTAATGGTGGTGGCAGCAGCCGGTCGGAAGACTGACCGCCGCCCCCACCCCCGACAAAATGCTGCTGAACCGCCGCCGGGACCCGCCGCCGAGAGGGACATTCAGCCACGGTAAGTCCCATCCCGGGGGGGTGCCGGCGGAGAATTTCCCCAACACGTTTGTTTGGCTGAATGCCTCGGTGCTCGGCCTCCCAAAGATTTGTGGAGAAATTCTCCGCCATCCCTAGATTCCTGAATATTATTTTTAATGCAGGTAGTACAGCATAATGCACTGTTGTTGCCAGAAGGCGCAAGGGGTGTTTATCCATTTCTCTGCCAGCCATTTGTCCCCACAAAAGTTAATCCCAAACTACTGTTGTTGTTGTTGTTGTTGTTGTTATTATTATTGCCCACCTGAAAGAGACAAGATAACAGGTATCTGTATATCTTCCTCCTGGAGGAGCAAAGTGGTTTGGAAGGCTGATTTGAGCAGCAAACAATTATGGAATGAAACCATCCCCTTGAAAGCAGTGCTCCATTCTGCTCAAAGCCATCCACAGCTGGTCTACAATATTAAAAGATAGTCTTGTGGGATGGGGGAATCACAGAACTATACATAATATGGAGACTGGACCAACACATTTTTCAAGACTTTGCAGCTAAGACTCAAATCGCCACTTTTATGTGGTATAATCCTCAATGATATATACTTTTCACATTCTTATATTTCTGATCCTAGACCATCTGCATGCTAGGCTTCATCAGGGCTGACTGAAGGGTCATGCAGTCGCTGAGGCTCACATCCCAACAGGAGGACTACTCCGGCCCTGCGAAGCCTCCTGGCCCGGTTTCTCCTCCTCCTCCTCCTTCCTGTTGCTGCCTGTTCATCAGGCCTATCCAGGTATGCAAGCCAGGCTAAGAGCAAGAAGAGGGAGAAGCAGCTTCCACTTGCCTTGATCTCTTTTTGGTATGGTGGCCTCTTACCTATCACCAGAAGAGAGGTTGTGCACCATGAAAGATGGCAACAGAGAGCACATTAGCATCAGATTTGCATAAGCTACTGGATAAGTAGAGATGCAACTTTAAAAGAATGATCTGACTGTAAATGTCACAGAAGGGAAGCCAACTACTGCCATAGTGGAAAGGTTTCACTTCCACTGCTCAAGGTTCTGGATTTCATCTGCAACATGTAGACACTGGGGCAGCACCTACTATCTGCTTGGTGACTCGGCTTGACGAGTCTACACGTTCTGGAAAGGGTGAGCTGGAAAAAATCAGAGGGATGACCTCACTCTGAACCCACAAAGAAAGGAGGCTAGTTTGCCTTCATTGACCAGTATACCAAGGAAAGCATTTGTCCACTCAGGAAGTGAAATTATTCTTCTTCAACATTATCAGATATTGGTATTTGTTATCCAACATGCTATGTCTACAGGAGTACCTGATGAAGACTTTAGAGAGTTGAAATAGAAACACATCTGGGTTCCATAGACTGATGGGCATAACTGATATAGTTGTTTTGAAATGTGGACCTAACATAATTGTTGTTTTGTAAAATCAGTTGGCATAATTGAACCACTAATCACTATAATTTTCTGTAATTAACTGGTCTGGTGCAGTTGTGTAGGTCTCTTATACCTGGGGTGCTTGACAAGCTACCCACAGCCTAAAAAAGCCCCTGGGTTGCTTGTCAAACACCCCAACAGCCCACCCTTGCCAGGTTCACATTTAATGACAAGCTACAGTGCACCCCCAGAACAGCTAAAATATTCAAAATGGTGGCCTTTTGCAGGATGACAAAGAAATGTCCTTCGCTCTGTCCACACAGAGCCAAGACAAACTTGATCTACATCCCTTGCTTTGCAAGGAGGGCTGAATCTTCTGGAATTGTCATCTGATTATGGATTTCTTAAGTTAAACTTATAAAGACAAACAAACAAACAAACAAAACAACACTACCAGTGGTCATGAGCCACAATGGATCTTCCTTCACTGAGTCTCCAGTTTCCTGGACTGTTGCCAGATGAACAGGGAAAGAGGACATCATTCCAGGCAGTGCTGGAAATAGTAGGCTGTCCAGTATGAAAGAGAACTTCTACCCAACTCATCTTTTGGGGCAATGGTACAGTGGGTCCTGGGGGAGAGAATAAGTGAATGGGCAGTGGTGACAGGGTAATCAGGTGGGACCCCTCAGGAAGGGAGGTCCACTGAAGGCATCTTTCCCAACCCAATCCCCCCCCCCAGACACAAATCTGGGACTTGCACTGGCCTTAATCAAGGAGAAAATTTGACAGAATGCAGTAATTTTGCTCCTCTTGACTGTGGTGGTTTTCATGTGTTCAAATGCTGGATGTGTATGCTAATGATCTCATTAGGGTTACCAGGAAAACAGAAGCAGTCTGGGGATAGTGAGGTGGATCTCGTCTTTCTTTTTTAATAATTATTTGTACTGGACTCTTGGGAGATTGTCCCTCTCTTTGGAGACTGTCTCCAAGTAGTGAGAGAAAACATCAATTAACCTCCTTTCCTCGCAAGCAATATTTTCTTTCCAGGTTAGATTGAAATTAGCTGTGCACACAGAGGCAAGTCTCAAACGAAGAACTAGAATTCATGGATGGATGCATGGACACTTGAATACTGATCTGAAGCAACTAGAAGAGACATTCTGTCTAACATGGGAATACATTTATGGGAAAGGTAAGATCTTGAAAATATTGTGACTCTTGGAGTAGTTTCACAACTTACTTCTTCATCTATGGGCTCGACCACCTGCTCAACTATTTTTTCTCAGTGGTTTGTCCTCTGACAGCCCTTCCAATCCATGACTGTCCTCCTCAAACAGGGCACATGGTCATCCTGCTTCACATAGGGAAACACACCAAAGGACCCACACAAAGTTCACTGTATTTGGATGCACTTTTTTTGAATCAATACTGTTGCAGAAAATATGATATAGTCATGAGTAGCTTAGGTCCTATTGATTTCTATGGGTCTACTCTAAATATGACTTAAGCCTGCATCTGAGGCAATATAAAGCATGTCACCTGATTTCTGAAGGTGAACTCAGGAACAGGAATTGATGCTCTAAGATGCATAAACACACACACACACTGGCACACATACACACTGGCACACACACATGGATAGACACACACACACACACACACACACACAGAGTCACTGTTAAAGAGAAGTGGAGAAAGATGCTGCATTGCTTAGAATTCACCAAGACACTGACTGTAGTGGTTCATGTTGTTGAAAGTTCAGAATACATATGAAGGAAGAAGTAGTTAGTGAAGCCCCAGGTAATGGATCATCAGTACTTTATCATGCTTTTTATTAATATGTCTTCTTCAGGCCTTGTCACTGATATACCAGTGCAGGAAAGCTAATGGGAGGGGACTTACAGGAATAAAGTCAACTAATGTCCTGTTCCTGCTTTTTGTCCTTCAACAATATCTTTGAAGAGGCAAATGACATATTATAGTTCACTTCCACATGCTTATCACACAATGACAACTGGATCCAATGATGAAGACATAGCAGCATCACATCACCTTAATTATATCTTCGCCATGTCATATTTCCCCTTCATGGATCACTGCCTTGTTGTGGCGAAGGGGCTTGCGTAACTCAGTGAAGCCATAAGCTATGTCGTGCAGGGCCACCCAAGACGGACAGGTCATGGCAGAGAGTTCTGACAAAATGTGGTCCACTGGAGAAGGAAATGGCAACCCACTCCAGTATTCTTGCCAAGAAAACCCCATGGAACGTATCACAAGGCTAAAAGAGATGACGCTGGAAGATGAGCCCCTCAGGTCGGAAGGTGTCCAATATGCTACTGGGGAAGAGCAGAGGGTATTTCCAAGTAGCGCCAGAAAGAGTGAAGCGGCTGGGCCAAACCCGAAAGGACACTCAGCTGTGGATGTGTCTGGTGGTGAAAAGAAAATCCGATGCTGTAAAGAACAATATTGTTTAGGAACATGGAATGTCAGATCAATGAATCAAGGTAAGCTGGAGGTGGTCAAACATGAGATGGCAAGATTGAACATCGACATCTTGGGAATCAGCGAACTAAAATGGACAGGCATGGGCGAATTTAATTCAGGTGACCATCATATCTACTATTGTGGGCAAGAATCCCTTAGAAGAAATGGAGTAGCAATCATAGTCAACAAAAGGGTGGGAAAAGCAGTACTGGGGTACAATCTTAAAAATGATAGAATGATCTCAGTACGAATCCAAGGCAAACCATTCAACATCACAGTAATTCAAGTCTATGCCCCAACCACTGAGGCCGAAGAAGCTGAGGTTGATCGGTTCTATGAAGACCTACAACACCTTCTAGAACTAACACCAAAAAAAGATGTCCTCTTCATCATAGGGGATTGGAATGCTAAAGTAGGAAGTCAAGAAATCACCGGGATAACAGGCAGGCATGGCCTTGGTGTACAAAATGAAGCAGGACAAAAGCTAATAGAGTTTTGCCAAGAGAACATGCTGATCATAGCAAACACTCTTTTCCAACAGCACAAGAGGCGACTCTACACATGGACGTCACCAGATGGTCAGTATCGAAATCAGATTGATTATGTCCTTTGCAGCCAAAGATGGAGAAGTTCCATACAGTCAGTAAAAACAAGACCTGGAGCTGACTGTGGCTCAGATAATGAGCTGCTTCTTGCTAAATTTCGGCTTAAATTGAAGAACGTCGGGAAAACCACTAAACCGTTCAGGTATGACCTAAATCATATCCCTGATGAATATACAGTGGAGGTGAGGAATAGATTTCAGGGATTAGACCTGATAGACAGAGTGCCTGAGGAACTATGGACGGAGGTCCGTAACATTGTTCAGGAGGCAGCAACGAAATCCGTCCCAAAGAAAAAGAAATGCAAGAAAGCCAAGTGGCTGTATGATGAGGCTTTACAAGTAGCTGAGGAAAGAAGGGAAGCGAAAAGCAAGGGAGAAAGGGGAAGATATACCCAACTGAATGCAGAGTTCCAGAGAATAGCAAGGAGAGACAAGAAGGCCTTCTTAAATGAACAATGCAAAGAAATCGAGGAAAACAACAGAATGGGAAAGACTAGAGATCTCTTCAAGAAAAATGGAGATCTCAAGGGAACGTTTTGTGCAAAGACGGGCATGATAAAGGACAAAGAAGGCAGGGACCTCACAGAAGCAGATGAGATTAAGAAGCGGTGGCAAGAATACACAGAAGAATTATACAGGAAAGATCTGAATGTCCCTGAGAGCCATGATAGTGCACTCACTGAACCTGAGCCGGACATCCTAGAGAGTAAAGTCAAGTGGGCCTTAGGAAGCAATAGTAACAACAAAGCTAGCGGAGATGACAGTATTCCAGCTGAGCTATTTAAAATCCTAAAAGATGATGCTGTTAAAGTGCTGCATTCAATATGCCAACAAATCTGGAACACTCAACAGTGGCCACAAGACTGGAAAAGGTCAGTTTACATTCCAATTCCAAAGAAGGGCAACACCAAAGAGTGTTCAAACTACCGCACCATTGCGCTCATTTCACATGCCAGCAAGGTGATGCTCAAAATCCTACAAGCTAGGCTTCAGCAGTATGCGAACCGAGAACTACCGGAAGTACAAGCTGGGTTTAGAAGAGGCAGAGGAACTAGAGATCAAATCGCCAACATTCGCTGCATCATGGAGAAAGCAAGAGAATTCCAGAAAAACGTCTATTTCTGCTTCATTGACTACGCTAAAGCCTTTGATTGTGTGGATCACAACAAACTATGGCAAATTCTTAAAGTGATGGGAGTACCAGACCACCTTACCTGTCTCCTGAGAAACCTGTACGAGGGTCAAGAAGCAACAGTAAGAACCAGACATGGAACAACCGAGTGGTTCCAAATTGGGAAAGGAGTACGACAAGGCTGCATATTGTCACCCTGCTTATTTAACTGATATGCAGAGTACATCATGAGAAATGCTGGGTTGGATGAATCAGAGGTCAGAATTAAGATTGCCGGGAGAATTATCAACAACCTCCGATATGCAGACGATACCGCCCTAATGGCAGAAAGCGAAGAGGATCTCAAGAGCCTCTTGTTGAGGGTGAAAGAGGAGAGTGCAAAAGCTGGTTTGAAACTCAACATTAAAAAAACTAAGATCATGTCATCTGGCCCTATCACTTCCTGGCATATAGAAGGGGAAGAAATGCAAGCAGTGACAGATTTTACTTTCTTGGGCTCCAAGATCACCGCAGATGGTGACTGTAGCCATGAAATTAAAAGACGCTTGCTCCTTGGGAGGAAAGCTATGGCAAACCTAGACAGCATAGTCAGAAGCAGAGACATCACCTTGCCGACAAAGGTCCGTCTAATCAAAGCTATGGTTTTCCCAGTAGTAATGTATGGCTATGAGAGCTGGACTATAAGGAAGGCTGAGCGCCGAAGAATTGATGCTTTCGAACTGTGGTGCTGGAGAAGACTCTTACGAGTGCCCTGGACTGCAAGGAGGTCAAATCAGTCCATCCTAAAGGAAATCAACCCTGAGTGCTCATTGGAAGGACAGATAATGAAGCTGAAGCTCCAATATTTTGGCCACCTAATGCGAAGAGAAAACTCCCTGGAAAAGACCCTGATGCTGGGAAAGACTGAAGGCAAAAGGAGAAGGGGACGGCAGAGGATGAGATGGCTAGATAGCATCACGGATGCAATGAATATGAACTTGAGCACGCTCCGGGAGAGAGCGCAGGACAGGAAGGCCTGGCGTGCTATGGTCCATGGGGTCACGAAGAGTCGGACACCACTGAACGACTGAACAACAACATGTCATATTTCCTTTCTCATTTGTTTGCTTTCTCCATGTGTTTCAGTAAAGGATGGGGAAAGTCCCTGATGTTCAGTCCAGTGGGGGTCTACCATGGGGAAATCCAGGCTGCTGAGGGCCCCACAGATTTCCCCAAAGCCCTGGAATGTCCGCTGTAGTTCGCAGGGCAGTTCTCTGGCTGTCTAAAAGGCGCAATAGGCTAATGACAGCTGCCATTAGCCTATCGCTGGAAATTACGGTCATAAATTGCATAATTTGCAGCATCTGTGGCTGTAAAGCCCTTCCTTCTATGTCAATTGTGGCCTTTTACACCACAATTTACATAGAAGAAAGGGCTTTACAGCCTCAAATGCCATAAATGGAACAATTTACGGCCATAATTTCCCAGTGATAGGCTAATGGCGTCTGTTACCCTGCAAACTATGGCAGATGCCCGAGGTAAGGGGGTGTTGGTGTGCTGCAGGATCCGGAGCTTGGATTCCTGGGAATTCTGCCCCACTTGTGTTCACAGCAAATTTCTCCAGCATCCCTAGTTTAGTGAACTCACTTCATACATTCAGCTGTGAGTCCTTGGGGAACGAAGCCATCAAACGAATTGTACATAATTTTATGTAAAAGTGCCCCATGACTGCATGGGGCAATTAAATTTTCATTCTGATTGATACACATTAACTGAATTAATCTAAATGTAAGCCCACTTATTTAAATATACTAATTAGTTCTGCACTTCTGTAAACACTGACTTGAAAGTAAGTCCACTGAACTCAGTGGAACTTGCTATCCAGTCAATAGACACTGGATCAGACTGCACAAACAGTTTGTAGAGTGACCTGTGGGTGCTTCCAGATATGGCTTTTATTGTGCTATTGGTCTGCCTCATTCACAGAATTCTACAGATCACAGAATGCTATGGCTGATCTAGAGTTTGTTCTCTTCCATTGGTAACCCTCTTGCATTTTCTTTCCACTTCTTCCTTCTTCCTTTTGTTTTACTGCAGAGAATCCATGAAGGATGGAAGGACAGAATAGTTGCACAATGTCTTGCAATTCATAGCATTAGGAGCCATCTGTCTGGAAGCAACCTGTCTCCATGAACATTATTTTCACAAAATTTCAGACTTCAGAACACAGACCAGTTTATAGATGCATAAGGGGTAAAAACACACACCCAGGAGCACCCCATGGCTTGGAGAAGTAAAACAAAATCAAAACATAACAATACATCCTACAGAGACAAATCCCCCAACAAAATACCCCAATGTGTATTGACCATTTTCAGTTGAATGTGAGTCTGAAAATAAAAATGGAAAGTGGTGGTGGTGGTGAGAGTATAATATGATTGGATGGATGGAACCCTAAAAGGAAGTATTTGTAATCTACTCTTGCTGTCACAAGAGAGTGGTGGTTCTTTTTCTTCCTTTTGCAGGAGACATAATATATAATGTTAAAGGCAAAGATGTCCAATTTCACCTTGAGTTCTA
The DNA here is from genome assembly GCF_057233095.1 of Heloderma suspectum. Classification (NCBI taxonomy): domain Eukaryota; kingdom Metazoa; phylum Chordata; class Lepidosauria; order Squamata; family Helodermatidae; genus Heloderma; species Heloderma suspectum. The sequence goes on along the minus strand of NC_139463.1, from coordinate 84,243,140 downwards.
GCTTTGTACTGTTAGAATTCTCGGATATTCGGGAACTACAAATCTTACACTTCATTGCGTTCCTAGTATTGTACCTGGCAACCATGCTTGGGAATGTTCTCATCATTGCTGTTGTAGTGCTTGACCATCATCTGCACACCCCCATGTACTTTTTCCTTATAAACTTGGCCATGATGGACCTTGGCTCCATTTCAGTCACCGTACCCAAATCCATGGCAAATTCCCTTATGAACAGCAGGTTGATTTCTTATTTTGGATGTGTTGCTCAAGTTTTCTTTTATTTGTTCTTTGAAGTCTCTGATTTTGTCCTCCTTACGATAATGGCACATGACTGATACGTTGCCATCTGCAATCCACTTCGATATGAGGCAGTCATGAACAAAAGAGCTTGCATCCACATGGCATTCAGTGCATGGCTTAGTGGTTTTCTCTATGCTGCCATTCATACTGGCAGCATGTTTTCCATCACTCTCTGCTCTAATATTGTCAATCAATTCTTTTGTGAAATCCCAGCATTGCTGAAGCTCACCTGCTCAGACTTGTACCTGGTCGAATTTGGGCTTCTTCTGCTTGGTTGTATCATGTCTTTAGGCTGCTTTATTTTTATCATTGTAACATATGTGCAGATCTTCACTGCAGTGCTCAGGAATCCTTCCATGCAGGGGAAGCAAAAAGCTCTCTCCACTTGCCTTCCCCACCTCACTGTTGTCTCTGTCTTTGTGTTCACTGGACTCTTTGCTTATATGAGGCCTCCGACTATCACTTCACCTGACCAGGACCTGGCCTTTGCTGTTATATATACCATAGTTCCTTCCATGATGAATCCAGTGGTCTATAGCTTGAGGAACAAGAAGCTCAAGGATGCCCTGAGGAAGCTCTTAGATGTTTAACACTCTTCTGATGCTATTTCCAGAATTGTTCTGTGAAGATATTGCTATTGGGAATATACCACTGCTCACTGGGTATGTAGCCAGTGCTGGAAGACTGAGGAAAAGACAGTGGGTCGTTCTTTGTTCAGGAAGGGAACAGTTATACTGGCAGACCAATACCCCACTTCACTCTCTTCCACACCACAAAGCAATGTCATTCAGCTGACTGTGAGCCAAACTAGACATGATGGTCTATGTTGGCTTTCAACGTGTTCCCCCATGCAGTGCCTCTGCAATGATGCTGCTACGTGACACACTGTGACTTTCACAGGCATTGTGCGTAAAAAATGATGTGGCCATCCCTGTTCACCCTCTCCCCCCTCCAGCAGTGACTCTAGAATGTAGTGATGTCATAATGCATTTAGCATTATTCCAGAGGCATACTGGGTGAACATGGGAACCAAAACTTCTCCTACCACCATTTGTTACAGTAAGGCTCTCCTCCTGCCTCCAGTGGCTCCCCTCCCCCTGGAACATCATGTAAAATGATGTCCCACATTCACATTATGACAGTGAGGCTGGAAATGGCGGTCAACATGTTTGGCTCAGGTATACTTAGTAAAACAATGAATTGAAATATATATATATATATATATATATATATATATATGTATATGTATATATATATATATATTAACAGCTATATCTGGATGGGTTGGTTTATCATATTTTATTGTATCACTTTTTAGCTTTAATTTTCTTAGGTTGCCTTTGAGAGGAATCAACGTGAATGATATTTTGAATCAATCTTATCTACCTATCAATCATTAAATCTTTCACACAATTTCCAGTGCATTGCATAACTGTCTCATTCTACTGGTGTCTTGGGATACTTCAGGAATCAGAGTCATTGTGCCTATTAAGATAGGAGTTGGGGTTGGGGGGGGGTCAAATTCAGACCATGCTACTTGCCGGAATGTCCATCTGTAATATGCACTTGGCCAGCATATGTAGTCGAATCTAACCAGGTGACGATATCATTATTGGAAATGAGTAACAGGGGAGCAAGGCTCAGTTCGATCATCCCAGTGGGAAGACAGGAGTCTGTGCTTTCAAAATGTTATGGTGAGATCATGAGAACAATGTTTTGGTGCCTGTCCATGCTTCTTTTCATTGATTCTCTTCTCTGCAATCCAGATCAACTTCTCTGCATCTACTGTTATTCATGCCCCATTTATAAGGGCACCAAGTTAGTTCTTGGGATAGAGATCTATTGTCATATGTGCCTGTAATCTCTGTACATTCTGAGTTACCAGATTCAGTATCTGTCATGATGAAATCTCACAGAACACTAAATCTGTTGACAGAATTATCCAGGCAGTCCTCTGTACTGCGGGGTTGCCAGTATTGTATCATGATCTCATGTCTATTCTGGAACAGCAGTGTCCCCAATCTTACAAAGAATGCTTAGCAAAGGAAATAACGGGGAACAATGTAAAACAATGGGTTGCATCCAAATTTAGACACAGAGTATGACATTGAATTCAGTGGGACTTACATTAGTCATGTGGTAAGCTACAAACAGGCATGGGTCACAAGAGGATTCCACTAGCAGCACATTAAGAATAAATTGCTTCATAAGATGTTACAGGACCAGGACAATGTGCTGGACATGTGTGTTTCAAAAGAAATTGCAGAAACACATACATATTGATTCAAAATACCTCCCCGATCCCTCCCCCATCTGGAACAGTTTCAGTATTCTCCTCCTCCTGCCTTTGTTTTCTATTTCTATTCCAGGGTAATATATTAATTCATCCTGTTTCATTCATTTATTAGTTTCTTCTTTTCATGAATCCCACAAGTTTCTATAAGCTTCTACCAAAGTGATTCTAATTGAGTCTTTTTTCATAAAGTCTATATATTTTTCCCAGTCCTTCTTGAAGGACTTTATTGTCTTGTCTTTATTCCTCTGTGCACTCTTAACTTCTGTGTCACCTTTCAGTTATTGCTAAGTCCCAGATTTTCTTTTTCCACAGAGCTGCTGTCAGCATACAGTCTGCCTTCCAATTACTTGCAATTAATTGCCTCATGGCAAAAGAAAAAGTGGCATTCGGCCTCTCTGAGATCCATGGCAGAATTCTCTGACATCCCTACCATAGACGTATATGCAGTGCAAGGTTCATGGCTATATTTTGCATATAAGTCTATGGAGACATCCTCTTGATCGCCATTGTTTTAATGGCAATCAGCGTGGAGGCAAAGGGCTCCGGTTGCAGGTAAGTTGCGGCCCTTAGCTCTGCAGAATCCTCATGGAGCGGAGCCACTCCACGAGGATTCTGGAGGGGGAGGAATGGATTGCCTCCCCCCGCTGCAGATTCCCCACCAGAACAGACAGTGCGGAATCCGTACATCCCTAACCATTAATTCCACATCTTCTCCAACACAAAGGTGATAGATTCTTTTTCATTTTTGCTAACTTCAGTGATGTCAAATACCACTTTGGAACAAACTTTAGTGCACATGTATGTATGTATGTATGTATGTATTCCATTTCTATACTGCCCAATAGCCAAAGCTCTCTTTTATTTTAGTGGATATTGCTTGAAAGGGAAATCTATCTAAAAATGGTTTGTTTGTTTGTTTGTTTATTTTATTGCATTATCCCACCTTTTTTTCCTCTTGCAAGGAACCAATCTTCTTCCTCTATCTTCTCTTCAGTATCTCTTTCCTGTATCTGCTTTCTTGTTACATTCCCCGTCATCTCGTGCTTTATCAAAATTGTATATATTTGGATTATTATACCCTTATCTCCTAAATGATATTTAGCAATCAGCTTTTCCCATATGGTTAAATCTCTTGTATTTTGCCTTGTTAGCTTTCTATTTTTTATAAATTTACTGATTTTCATCCATACTAACCATGACATTTTCATAATTTGTACTCGTTTATTCCGTACTTCTTGTGTTATGGGGTTCTGCTGTTCATAAACATTTCTCATCTGGGTCAATCTTATTTCTTTCAACTTATTTTTCCCCCCACTGCTTTCCCTTTTATATCATTCTGGTTTGTTTTTGTTTTTGTTTTCGCTGGTCTCAGGCACTCCATACTTTCCATCTGAATTTGTGCCTGACAGATTAAGGAAAATTGTGGCTGCTTGAAGGACAACTAGAAGCAAGCACATTTTAACACACCCAGCCTGTTCACTCACTAATATTGCCAGATATTTAGGACATGCTTCAAACTGTCCACTATACATCTGTGTGCACTGCACATATGTACAAAATAAAAACAAATATGTTGATTAATAAGGCAAAATGGAACAGAGCGGGGGAAATGGCCTACCTCAGTATAAAGGAAACCTTCAACTGGCAACTGGCCTATAATAACAAGGAAACAATTTCCTTGTTGGAAACAAAGTCCAAACAAACTAGTTCAAAGTCTGAAACAGGACAGGGGGCGACCCTACGCTCATTCTGGTGCCAACTCTGCTCAAGAATATTTTGAGGCCTCAGCATTTCCATCCCAGGGAGACACATTGTGGTGCTTGGATAGGCAGGAGGGCCCAATCCATATCACAGAGGCGTAGCATGCTTGAAGGCATCTAAGCTCCAATATGCCATTGAGAACATCATCAGAGTTAGTATCATGGCCCAGATGCCTCTGAATCTGCCATATCTGCTTCATTCTCCAGAGCAGGTGGCAGCACTTCACACAGGCAGATTATGAGGGCCTGCCCGGCCCGCACCTGATGCAGCCCCTTCACCATCTGCCTCACTTTGGGTTGAATTTACTGTGTAAGTAGATAGGAAACCCCATTTTGACATTCTCACAATGCTTTCAGGGCTTCACTTTTTTTCAAGCAGGAACTACTATGGCTCCAGGTACCACTGCTGGGGCAATTCCCTCTGCAGGTCCACATTCACCCACCCCCTGTACATTCAGTTTCCCCTCCAACTCCATCAAACGTGCATTCCATCACTGAAGCTAGCTATTCCCATTGGTAATTACCTCTAGGGCTCCTCCACCACACAGCTAATGGACTGATTGCTCCTGCATTCTCCTGACAGCTGATGAGTGGTAGGTCTCCTGAGGCCCAAACCCCAAACCTTTCTCCATTTGCCCAGATCACAGCAACCGACTCAAAGCTCAACAACCAGGCAAAGCTAGAGAGCCCCTGCTGAGAGTGAGCAGCTACTGCAAAGACAGAGAGAAAGAGAAAGAGCCACATGAGCGGCTAATGGCTCCCAGGCCTTGAAGTGAAGAACGCTGTTGTAGGGTGACTGTAATAATGTCATAACGGCAGGGAGCTCACAATCAGGAAGGCCCATGGCTGGTTCCCCACTGGATGACATCTTGCTGAATGCTGCTTCAACATGGGGACCTCACTTTACTGATAAACATCTTCTCTCCCTAAATCTCGGCGGTAGTAATGGCAATGGGGGAAGATGAGTAGGTCCACAGAGAAGTAATAGAGGGCTGTATGCCTCTTGATACTTGTGTGCCACTGATATCAAGGGTGTGCCGGAGAATAGAGACCCAATACTGGATTATTCTCTGGATGTCCATTTGGCCTTCAAAAACTAAGTTTGGGTTTTCTGAAAAAAAAATTCAAGGTGATCTGACAGGGGAGTGGGTTGATCCTATCCCTATTACTTACTACATCTCCATTTGGAAACACCACCTGTTCTTGGACTGCACTCAGACCAGTCAAAGCGCTCTTTAATGTCTTAGTAACATAACCGTTCTAGATCAAATATCCTATCTCATGTTCTATTCCATTCCCATCCTCTCACATAGAAGTACTGTGTTTTGTTCTCCACCCACCCCACCACCCATATCCTGACACCTTGACACTCAATCGTTTGCCAACAGTACATTCACATAGTAACAAGAACAAAATCCCGCTAAGAAAAAGTTAGACATGGCTCTCAGTCACAAGTGTGAGTGTACTCAGTGTTCATGTATTCAGAAACAAGTGGTGTGTGCTAATTATCTGTTTAGGTTTGTTACAAGAGTAGAAAACAACATTGTGTTTTGGGTGGTGGGGGAATTTCAACAGTGTTTTCTAATCTAGTATGTTGGACTCTTGGGAGTAAGATCCAAAGAAGCCCAAACAGGCTTAAATGACTCTTGTTCCCATGCATGATGTATGTAACCATCAGTTGCTGCCAAACTGGGTCCCTATTATCTTTACATATGAAGTGTTTCTAATATCAGTGTACACCCAATGTGGCAATTGCCACCAGAAGACTGGATGAGAGGATGCATGGACTTGCTAACCATTGATGCATCATACCCTATAAGAAGCTGGAAGGGAGATTAAATCTTACACTGAAAGTTTTTATTTAAAAAAACCCAAATATTTAAAACATTTAGGTAAGCTTTATTGTTTACTATGATTGTGGTGTATGCCAGACTTGTTTGTCAAGTTTTTCCTCTCCTCTAGTATCTCTCTCTCTCTCTCTCATCTCATCTCATTTATCCTGTCTGTATCTCTCTATTGTGCTCGATAAGACTCAGTTGTGCATAGGATTGCAGCCTAAATGTATCTATCTGTTCCTCATGATGTATAGATGTTTCCTCTTGGAAGTACATTTTGCTGTCAGAATTTTCCCAGTTGCTGATGTCAGTGAGTAGAATAATACAACCAATTGAGTTAATTTGGTTATAGAATTAGTAAGATATTTTCAAGTGCTCTCATATATATTTGAAATAGCAAAATGCTGTGGAAGACATTGTTATACTGTTTGATTTAACAGTAGTAAACTGGTATCTTGCATTTGAAATAAACTACATAAAGAAATATAGTACTATATGAACAAATGCAGACACTATTTTAGCCACCTAATGGCCTACAAATAACTGTTCATTCCACTGGGCTGTAAGTGTGTGATGACCGAACATGCTTTTTTTCTTGGTCACCAAGATGCAAGGGTGACCTTGCATGACTACACTCTTCTAATGTTACAATCATCTAATGATCTCCAGGGGTGTCCAGCTGCAGTAATATTTGCACTAGCTCAGTGTTGCATTCAATGGGAACACAAAACCACACTAGATCAGTATCATCCATTGAAGTATTAAAGACATACTTTGGCAAAAGCAATAACCCTCTTGGCCTGTGTTCATTTGGTGCTTTGTATTAGGCCAAACATTTTTCTGGATCATCTTAGATTTGTGGCATTATTCATAAATATCTACTCTATGTTGCATCTCTCAGTGTCTCAGAACTAAAAATGGAGAGGAACCCTAGCTTAGTCTTAGTGTCAGAACATATTCTTTCCTTGCAGGAGATCCTAATTTCAATCCCTGTTATCCTCCCACCCCCACCCCTCTCTGTCTCTGTCTCTCTCTCTCTCTCTCTCTCTCTCTCTCTCACACACACACACACACACACACAAGATTAGGTAGCAGGTGATGTAAAAAGATGTTCGGGAAAGATGCAGAAGAGCTACTGCTAGTTTGAGCAGACAATACAGGTCTAGATGAACAAATAGTCTGACCTGGTAAAAGGTAGCATTCTGTGTTCCTATTGACTACTTTCACATTGAAAAGTATTGTGCTTGAGCTTCATCAAAGGTATTGGCTGAACTATGAATGCTTACATGCAAATAGTTTGTGATGTTGTAGACATAAAGGGATGATTGTGTAAGTTTAGTCTAGAATGATGCTTGTTTCTTGTCTGTCAGTACTCACAACAGATTCAAGTTTTTAATCTTTCCAGTGTCATTGGTCTACTGTTCATCATCATTATCTTGCCATTCAAATTCATCCCGTGTATAGCCTTGTTGGAGTAAAGTGCCATCTATGAACCTATATATAGCAAATCATATATGCTATATAATCTCCTAATATTTTGTAAGAAATCTTCTAATTTTAACTTTCCTTAATAATTGGATGTGAGTGTGTAGTTACACTCTCCCCATATGAATGTATATAACCCTCTATATAGGCACCTCAGATTGGACTAAAGCCTTGATGCATACAGATTCCAAACTCCTAAAAATCGCTAATGCATGCCATAAGTCACAGCATATGGTGGAGAAATGGGGAATGTGTGGCCCTCCCGACTGCAACTCCCATCTCCCCCATTTGGTATAACCAATGGCAAAAGAGGATGAAATTGCAGTCCAACAACATCTGGAAAGCCACACACTCCTGACTTAGTGGATATATGAAGAGATATATGTATATAGATACAGAAATCTATATAGTTCTATTTGGCCAGTTGTGCTAGCTTGAAATTACCCTTTTGTTTGTTTTAATATGCTGCTTGTCTGATCTCCCCCATGCAAGGTTTTGGAGAAAAAGTCCCATCAGCACACCCTATTACACACTGGTGGGCAGCTTTGCAATCACCTTCCATTCTAATATTGTCAAGGAGATCTTCTGTGAAGTCCCACAGTGATTAAAGCTCTCCAGCTCTGATATTTACCTAGCTGAATTTGGCCCTCTTGTACCAAGTGTGTGGAAGAATAAGGCTGTGAGAGGTGCATGGGGGTTTGGGATTTTCATAGTGTAGAACAGTAATGACCGCTTTATCCCTTAGATTCTTCACCTCTTTAGACACATTTCTTTCTTGTTTTCTTCTTTCTTTTTTCAAGTACTAGTGAATGCTAAGTTCCTGAATTTTTGCACCTCTAATTATTGTTGTTCCCAGCACCCTCTTCTGCTAACTCATTTTCTCTCCCCACATCCTGGTTTTCATCTTTGCTGCCTGCTTGAACCTCTTCCACCACTCTTATGAACTATTTCATTGGATAAGGCAACCAACAAGACATATTCTGAACAACAATAAGAGTGCCCCCTTTAAGTCCCTCATACTAGGTTTGTTCCAATATTTCCCTCCTCCAAAAGTCAACTGTATATGAATATATGGAAGGATGGCAGGAGCAACTGTGTGTTCAGTGGAATGAAAAAAGTGACCCCTGCGTATCTATGGCAGCATGCAAGTAGGCTCTCCATTCGATCAAAAAATCTGCATGATTGTCATTCCTAATTTGGATGGAATTTATACCCATAAAAATGTCTTCCCAATGCTTCCCTTTCCAATATTATATTGAACGTACAGAGACTGGGGCCCGGCTCTTGGGAACAGTTTTACTTCCCCCTCTATGCACTTGCCTTAGGTAGGAAAGAATGGACAAGGCTACTGCCATATCAACTTCGAGGATACAATAATAACAACAACAACAACAACAACAACAATAATAATATACAGTATATATCTCAATTGTTTGGCCACTACTTACTTAGCAAAGAAATGTGTGTTGGATTAGCTTGCTAAATCAGAGAGATCCTGTTAAAATTAACTGGTTAACCAATATTTGTAGATTAACAGCTCTCTTCTTCTTCCACAGGTACCATGCAAGTCACAAAGACAAAATGAGCAATCTTACTTCCATGTTCATGTTTCTGTTGCTGGAATTCTCAGACATCCGGGAACTACAGATCTTACACTTCTTTGTGTTCCTGGCATTGTATGTGACAGCAGTAACAGGGAATCTCCTCATCATCATTACAGTTGCCCTTGATCACAACCTACATATACCCATGTACTTCTTCCTCATAAATTTGGCCATGCTGGACCTTGGAATAGTTTCAGTCATAGTACCTAAATCCATGGCTATGTCCCTCATGAATAACAGGACCATTTCTTATGCTGGATGTGTTGCTCAAGTTTTCTTTTATTTCTTCTTTGCAGCATCAAACCTTTCCCTCCTAACTATAATGGCACATGATCGCTACGTTGCCATCTGCAATCCCCTCCAATATGAGAGAATTATGCACAAAGGAGCCTGTCTTCAGATGGTCGCCATTGGGTGGATTATTAGTCTTATTTATGCCATTATACACACCGGGGGCACCTTTGGAATCACCTTCTGTTCTAATATTGTCAAGCAGTTCTTCTGTGAAATCCCACAGTTATTAAAGCTCTCCTGCTCTGACATTTACCTAGTTGAAGTGGGGCTTCTTGTACTAGGCTGTAGTATAGGAGTAGGATGCTTTATCTTCATCATCATAACATACATGCAGATCTTTGCTGCAGTGCTCAGAATCCCCTCTGCACATGGTAAAAGAAAAGCCCTCTCCACTTGTCTTCCGCACCTCACGGTTGTCTCTGTGCTCATGTTCAGTGGAATGTTTGCCTATGCGAGGCCTCCCATGGATACTTCTAATTTGGATATGGCTTTTGCTGTGATATATGTTATAATTCCTCCTATGTTGAATCCATTCATCTATAGCATGAGAAACAAAGAGATCAAGGGTGCTTTATGGAAACTGTTAGATTTTGGGCTTTCTCCTAAAAATATATTAAGCATTGTTCTGTAAGTATAGGATTGTGTGATCTTCACATGTGAAGGTTTGTCCCTGGAATGTTTAATCTTGCTCTATAAACACCTCAGTATTCAACACACAGTAATTACAACACATAGATCCAGTTCACACATAATGCTATCCCATATTTTATTTGGCCCATGGTTAATGGTCAGAACTGTCACTTGAGGCACAGGTGAACTCAGTGGCACAGAGCACTTTTTATCAGCTTAGGCTGGCATACCAACTACACCCTTATCTGGACAGAGATAGCCTAGCTACAGTGATCCATGCTCTGATAACTTCTTGTCTGGATTACTGCAATGCGTTATATGTGGGGCTGCCTTTGAAAACGGTCCAGAAACTTCAGCTGGTCCAAAGTAGGGCAGCAAGATTGTTAACAGGGACTGGCCTGCGAGCTCATATTATGCCAGTACTTTTCCAGCTGCACTGGCTGCCAGTCCATTTCTGGGCCCGATTCAAAGTGCTGGTATTAATGTTCAAAGCCCTTAACGGCTTGGGGCCAGGTTACCTGAAGGATCGCCTCCTCCCATATGTGCCTGCCTGGACCTTAAGATCATCATCAGCGGCCCTCCTCCGTGAGCCCCTGCCAAAGGAAGTGAGGCGGGTGGCTACTAGGAGGAGGGCTTTTTCTGTTACGGCACCCCGGCTCTGGAATGAGCTTCCTGGCGAGGTTTGCCTGGCACCTACATTGTATTCCTTTCGGCGCCAGGTGAAGACCTTTTTATTCTCCCAGGCGTTTTATCATTTTAGCTTTCTGAACTTTTAGCTTGCTGTTTTAAATCTGTATTTTAAACTCCTGCACTGCTGCTAGGGTTTATTGTGGTTGCATTGTTATTGTTGTTGTTGTTCAGTCGTTCAGTCGTGTCCGACTCTTCATGACCCCATGGACCATAGCACTCCAGGCCTTCCTGTCCTGCGCTCTCTCCCGGAGCGTGCTCAAGTTCATATTCATTGCATCCGTGATGCTATCTAGCCATCTCATCCTCTGCCGTCCCCTTCTCCTTTTGCCTTCAGTCTTTCCCAGCATCAGGGTCTTTTCCAGGGAGTTTTCTCTTCGCATTAGGTGGCCAAAATATTTCAGCTTCAGCTTCATTATCTGTCCTTCCAATGAGCACTCAGGGTTGATTTCCTTTAGGATGGACTGATTGGACCTCCTTGCAGTCCAGGGGACTCGTAAGAGTCTTCTCCAGCACCACAGTTCGAAAGCATCAATTCTTCAGCACTCAGCCTTCCTTATAGTCCAGCTCTCACAGCCATACATTACTACTGGGAAAACCATAGCTTTGATTAGACGGACCTTTGTCAGCAAGGTGATGTCTCTGCTTCTTACTATGCTGTCTAGGTTGGCCATAGCTTTCCTCCCAAGGAGCAAGCGTCTTTTAATTTCAGGGCTACAGTCACCGTCTGCGGTGATCTTGGAGCCCAAGAAAGTAAAATCTGTCACTGCTTCCATTTCTTCCCCTTCTATATGCCAGGAAGTGATGGGGCCAGATGCCATGATCTTAGTTTTTTTAATGTTGAGTTTCAAACCAGCTTTTGCACTCTCCTCTTTCACCCTCAACAAGAGGCTCTTGAGATCCTCTTTGCTTTCTGCCATTAGGGTGGTATCGTCTGCATATCGGAGGTTGTTGATAATTCTCCCAGCAATCTTAATTCCGACCTCTGATTCATCCAACCCGGCATTTCTCATGATGTACTCTGCATATCAGTTAAATAAGCAGGGTGACAATATGCAGCCTTGTCGTACTCCTTTCCCAATTTTGAACCAATCGGTTGTTCCATGTCTGGTTCTTACTGTTGCTTCTTGACCCTCGTACAGGTTTCTCAGGAGACAGGTAAGGTGGTCTGGTACTCCCATCACTTTAAGAATTTGCCACAGTTTGTTGTGATCCACACAATCAAAGCTTTAGCGTAGTCAATGAAGCAGAAATAGACGTTTTTCTGGAAATCTCTTGCTTTCTCCATGATGCAGCGAATTTAATGTTCTATATATTTTAAATTGTTTTACTGTGTGCTGTTTAGTTTTAATTTTTGTGAACCGCCCAGAGAGCTTCAGCTATTGGGTGGTATAGAAATGAAATAAATAAATAAAAAATAAATAAAAATTAATCCATGATTTGCTGGCCTACCCACTGTTTGTCTGGTAGGTGATTGGACACAATGAATAGGTTTGCATGATCCCAGAAGAGAAATCAGCCACTGTGGCTTACTTTCTCTCACTGGGTGTGCCACTCGTGAGCCATTTAATTACCCTCACCAGGCGCAGGTTGTCATGACATGGCAAGGATGGGTGGTGAGGGTGGTTGATTGGTGTGGTTTAAGAGCCACCCTGAAACCCTTGGCTTGTTCTAGAGTTTCAGGATGGTCTGTAAACCACCTCGGCCACCCACCCTCGCTTGGTGTGTACATCATGACATCATGCACCCCATGTGCGAAATTATGCTATTTCGGCTGCTCATGACCAGCAGACATGGGGAGGGAAAATAAGACACCATGGCTTATTTTCCCTCCATCATCATGTGAACCCCATGTGGTTTGTTTTCTCTATCCCTGGGTTGTTTGTTTTCCCCCTCCTTTGCCTTTCCCCTCCCTATGTACCAAATGCCTGTGTGGCACTGTAGTACTAACATGTAGAATGGCTGTATTTTTTTACCACTCTTCTCAACCAGCTCTGTAGCCTGCTGAAACAGCCCATGAACATTCCACAGTCCTGGGTTCTTACGTAACAATAACCCATGCTTTGAACATCCCAGAGTTCACAATACAGCAACAAACCATTGGTTCTCTTTCTGGGTTGTTGGTGGTTAGCAAGACATAGTTGCTTAGCATGGCTGAATTAGTACATCATGACAACCCAGAATTCAACAGTGTGTGGGTTAAATAAATCAGGGGTTAGTGTTTTGTGCAGTCCAGGCCATAGAGTGCTCTCTGACCCGTCTCCCCCTTTCTCTGCATTGTTTATCCATGTCAGGGATGTGCATCAGTTTTGGATGAAGCTTGAAGCGCAAGCAGGATTGAGCCACTTCAGTCCTATTCTGTTGCTTCTGAAGTCAAAGTAGGGTTCCCTCTGAAGGCAACAGAACTGAACCTTCTCCAGAACAAGGTAGTGTCAGTGACTCAGGTTTTGGAGTTGTGGGACTTCTGTTTGGTCTCCTACAAAAAAACCCAAAACAAAAACACGTGTCTCTTAACTTTCCTTATTCTAATACCACTGAGCTGGGGGGGTGGAGGTGGAGTGAGTGACATTAAGTGGCTGGCAGGTCCCCCTTGTAATGCTATGGTACATTTCATCAGGGGCTCCAATAACTATGCTTTGTGGGAGGGGTTGATTTGTAATTAAATGTTGAGTTGAAAAACATGTGCCTCCCAACTTTCTCCCTATTGTTTTTTGACAGGGCTTGGTCAGGTGTTACGTGTAGTAGTGATTGCTATTTTGGTGGCGTAAGGAACAATCCTTCCTATGCGTGTTTAGACAGAAAAAAGTCTGACAACTCCCACCATGCCCCAGTCAGCCTTGCTGGGAGGTGTATGGCTCTCCTCTCCTCTTCATCTTCATAAGATGTGTAAGAATCTTATGTGAGAATCATAAACATGATTCTTCTGATTCCTCCTTTGAATACTTTCTCCTTACCATATATTTTTTCCTCCCCATTCCTTCTTCTGCACAGCATTCTTATTCTGTGTTCTTGCCTGATCCTTGCTGCTATTTCTTTCTAATCTTTCTTCTCTCTCTCTCAGGATAGTTTATCCCTCCCTCCCCTTTGCTTCTTCTATTACAAGGGGAAGGAAATCTCCTTAAAAAATAAATAAATAAGTTTCTTTCTTGTACATCACTTCTTTTCTTTTACCATGTGCATTTTAATTTTAATTAATTCGCAGTAGATGTAGTTTGTTTCAGTCAGTATTAATATTTTATTACATTAGAAGAACCATTATCCTGTAGTTTGTTTTCCATCCCAAGTTTGTTCCCCAGTTAGTTCTTCAGTTCCTCCTTCCTAGTTATAGTCCTTGTTATTCTCATTTACATTTCTTTTGTTAGTGTTCTATCAGTCATGTGGAGGTGGGTTCTGTAATTGTGTATCCTGCGTGTATGTGTGTGTGCGTGTGCATTGTTACACACATACAATGCTGATTTCATCATTTGTGCACTTTTTCATATTCTTCCTAATCAACTGAGTAACAACAACACATACAACACTTATGAAACCAGCTTGTCGTGTGGGAAAGACATGGAGAGGGAGTCGAGGGTGCGCATTCTGCTCCTACCCCTCGACTCCCACCTTCCCTATGTTGTAGGGAAGGTCTGTAGTGAAAGTGTCAGCATGTTTGAGCAAATTCACCCTTTTTTCATGGATGTTCACATTCTCCATTTCATCTTTATTACATTTGCTTAATATATCTAGATTTGTGTGTGTGTTAGGGATGGTGGAGAATTACACCATGGATTCCGGGGGGGGGGGATTCTAAGAATCCACCCCCCCGGAGTCCATGGCGGAACAGACCACCCCACCCCACCACCCAGCAAAGTCCTACCCGGCCTGATCCTGCCTGGCTGGCTGGCTCCACTGGGTCTAGGGATGTACGGAAGTCATTTACCTTTTAACAAAATTTGATTTGAGGAGGGGGGAGGTGCTCTGTCCCTCCCCCCGAAATTCTGGCCAGGGGGGAGGCGCTCCGTCCATCCCCCCAGAAATTCTGGCCGGGGGGGAGGCACTCCGTCCCTCTCCCCCTGAATCCTGGCCGGCCAGGTCCGCAAATGGCAGCGGCTGTAGCCGCTGCCGTTTGCGTCCCTGCACTCAGCCGTGATAGGCTATGTAAATGTTTACATAGCCTATCACGGCTGATTAAAAACAACAACAACGCGTGTACGCAAATGGCGGCGCCCCTGGCGCCGCCATTTGCGTTCCTTATTTTGGCACGTCTAGTCTACGTAAACATTTACGTAGACTGCGGTGAAAATAAGGGGAACGCAAATAGCGTAGATGCTACGCTATTTGCGTTCCCCTTATTTTCGCCATAGTCTACGTAAATGTTTATGTAGACTAGATGTGCCAAAATAAGGATCGCAAATGGCAGCGCCCATAGGCACCGCCATTTGCGTACATGTGTTGTTGTTTTTTTCCTTTTACTCAGCCGTGATAGGCTACATAAACATTTACGTAGCCTATCACAGTATTTTTTAAAAATCTAGCTATGATAGGCTACGTAAATCTTTATGTAGCCTATCACATTTTTTTCTTACTGGAAATGGCGGCGGCAGGAGCCGGTCGGAAGACTGGCCACCGCACCCGCTGCTGCCGAACCGCTAGGGATGGCGGAGAATTTCTCCCCGAAACTTCGGGGGGCCGAGCGCCAACGTGTTCGGCCCCCCGAACAAGTTTCGGGGAGAAATCCTCCGCCCCCCCACCCCCCGCCCCCCCCCGGGACGGGACTTACCTTCCCTGAATGTCCCTCCCGGCGGCGGGTCCGGCTGGCGGTTCGTCCGGTGTTCGAGCGGGGCGGGAGCGGCAGCCGGTCTTTCGACCGGCTGCCGCTCCCGCCATTGCAATGAAAGAAAAAAAAAAAAGTCCCCTGATAGGCTACGTGACGATTCACGTAGCCTATCACGGCAAGATTTGCAAAGTCAGCCGTGATAGGCTACGTGAATCATCACGTAGCCTATCACAGGTGACTTTAAAAAAAAAAAAGTGTGTACGGATAATGGCGGCCCCCATAGGGAGCCGCCATTCCCCTTCCTTATTTGGTCGCTGTAGTCTACGTCAATGTTTACATAGACTACGGCGAAAATAAGGGCAACGCTATTTGCGTTGCCCTTATTTTCGCCGTAGTCTACGTAAACATTGACGTAGACTACAGCAACTAAATAAGGAACGCGAATGGCGGCTCCCTATGGGGGCCGCCATTCGCGTACGCGCTTTTTTTTTTTTTTAAAGTCACCCGTGATAGGCTACGTGACGATTCACGTAGCCTATCACGGCTGACTTTCCAGATCTAGCCGTGATAGGCTACGTGAATCGTCACGTAGCCTATCAGGGGACTGTTTTTTTTTTTTTTACTTTCGTGTTCGCGGCCGGGCGAGGCGGGAAGCCTCCTCCCCGGCCTGAATTTCGGCCGGGCGAGGCGGGAAGCCTCCCCCCCCGGCCTGAATTTCGGCCGGGCGAGGCGGGAAGCCTCCCCCCCCGGCCTGAACTTCGCGGGGGGAGCAGCGAAGCGCTCCCCCCCACCGCGAAAAAGCTGCGAGAAAAGGTAAGTGACTTTCGTTCACCCCTACGAACCGCTGCCGAACCGCCGCCGGAGCCGCTGCTGGCAGGAAGATTCGCCCAAGCTAAGTCCTGTCCCGGGGGGGCAGGGGGGGCAGATCATTTCGCCACAGATTTCGGGGGGCCGAATGCGCTGGCATTCGGCCCCCCCGAGATTCATGGAGAAATTCTCTGACATCCCTAGCTGGGTCTGGATCCAGCCACGTCCATCCGCGGCCATCTCCAGATGCGAATGGCATCCAGCCTTTGTTGTGGTTCAGTCGTTCAGTCGTGTCCGACTCTTCGTGACCCCATGGACCATATCACGCCAGGACTTCCTGTCCTGCGCTCTCTCCCGGAGCGTGCTCAAGTCCATATTCATAGCTTCAGTGATGCTATCTAGCTAACTCATCCTCTGCCATCCCCTTCTCCTTTTGCCTTCAGTCTTTCCCAGCATCAGGGTCTTTTCCAGGGAGTTTTCTCTTCGCATTAGGTGGCCAAAATATTTCAGCTTCAGTTTCAGTATCTCTCCTTCCAATGAGCACTCAGGGTTGATTTCCTTTAGGATTGACTGATTGGACCTCCTTGCAGTCCAGAGGACTTGTAAGAGTCTTCTCCAGCACCACAGTTCGAAAGCATCAATTCTTCGGCACTCAGCCTTCCTTATAGTCCAGCTCTCACAGCCATACGTTACTACTGGGGAAACCATAGCTTTGATTAGGTGGACCTTTGTTGGCAAGGTGATGTCTCTGCTTCTTACTATGCTGTCTAGGTTTGCCATAGCTTTCCTCCCAAGGAGCAAGCGTCTTTTAATTTCATGACTACAGTCACCGTCTGCGGTGATCTTGGAGCCCAAGAAAATAAAATCTGTCACTGCTTCCATTTCTTCCCCTTCTATATACCAGGAAGTGATGGGGCTAGATGCCATGATCTTCGTTTTTCTAATGTTGAGTTTCAAACCAGCTTTTGCACTCTCCTCTTTCACCCTCAACAAGAGGCTCTTTAGATCCTCTTCACTTTCTGCCACTAGGGTGGTATCACCTCCTTATCTGAGATTGTTGATAATTCTCCCAGCAATCTTAATTCCAACCTGTGATTCATCCAACCTGGCGTTTCTCATGATGTACTCTGCATATAAGTTAAATAAGCAGGGCGACAATATGCAGCCTTGTCATACTCCTTTCCCAATTTTGAACCAATCGGTTGTTCCATGTCTGGTTCATACTGTTGCTTCTTGACCCTCGTGCAGGTTTCTCAGGAGACAGGTAAGGTGGTCTGGTACCCCCATCCCTTTCAGAATTTTCCACAGTTTGTTGTGATCCACACAATCAAATGCTTTAGCATAGTTAATGAAGCAGAATAGATGTTTTTCTGGAATTCTCTTGCTTTCTCCATGATCCAGCAAAATTTGGCCATTTGATCTCTAGTTCCTCTGCCTCTTCGAATCCCCACTTTTACTTCCGGTAGTTCTCAGTTCACATACTGCTGAAGCCTAGCTTGTAGGATTTTGAGCATCACCTTGCTGGCATGTGAAATGAGCACAATTGTACAGTAGTTTGAACACTCTTTGGCATTGCCCTACTTTGGAATTGGAATGTAAACTGATCTTTTCCATTCTTATGGCCACTGTTGCATGCTCGTCATTGCACAAAACGTTCCCTTGAGATTTCCAATTTTCTTGAAGAGATCTCTAGTTTTTCCCATTCTGTAGTTTTCCTCGATTCCTTTCCATTGTTCATTTAAGAAGGCCTTCTTGTCTCTCCTTGCTATTCTCTGGAACTCTGCATTCAGTTGGGTATATCTTCCCCTTTCTCCCTTGCTTTTCGCTTCCCTTCTTTCGTGAGCTACTTGTAAAGCCTCCTCAGACAGCCACTTTGCTTTCTTGTGGGGATGTCAGAGAATTCCACCACGGATCTCGGTAAGGCCGAATGCCAGTGCATTAAGGCCCCCGAAATCTGTGGCGGAATAGCCTGCCCCCCTGCCCCCCCCACGGATCCCCCCCAGGATGAGACTTACCTAGGGCGGATGTTCCAGGCGGTAGTGGTGGCGGCTTCGGCGGTGGCGGCTGTGGCAGCTGGTCTTCCGAACGGCTGCCGCCGCTGCCATTTGCAGTCTGTAGGGTTTTTTTGTTTTTTTTTACAGAGACGTGATAGGCTACTAGGGGTGCACGAAAGTCCCTTACCTGTCCTTGAAGCTTTTCGCCGTGGGGGGGAGGCACTTCGCTGCTCCCCCCGTGAAGTTCAGGCCGGGGGGGAGGCTTCCCGCCTCGCCCGGCCGAAATTCAGGCCGGGGGAGGAGGCTTCCCGCCTCGCCCGGCTGAAATTCAGGCCGGGGGAGGAGGCTTCCCGCCTCGCCCGGCCGAAATTCAGGTCGGGGAGGAGGCGCCTCGCCTCACCCGGCCGCGAACTAAAAAGGTAAAAAAAAAATGCCCCCGTGATAGGCTACGTGACGATTAACGTAGCCTGTCATGGCTAGATCTGCAAAGTCAGCTGTGATAGGCTACGTAAATCGTCATGTAGCCTATCACGGGTGACTTAAAAAAAAAAAAAGCTCGTACGGATAATGGCAGCCCCCATAGGGAGCCACAATTCCCGTTCCTTATTTGGTTGCCGTAGCCTACGTAAAGATTTATGTAGACTACAGCGACCAAATAAGGAACGCGAATGGCGGCTCCCTATGGGGGCTGCCATTTGCTTACGCATTTTTTTTTTAAAGTCACCCGTGATAGGCTACGTGACGATTAATCTAGCCTATCATGGCTGACTTTGCAGATCTAGCCGTGATAGGCTACGTTAATCGTCATGTAGCCTATCACGGGGGTGTTTTTTTTTTTCTTTTATTGGAATGGCGGCGGTGGCAGCCGGTCAAAAGACCGGCTGCCACTCCCGCCCCAGACGAAGACCCGCCGAACTGCCAGCCGGACCCGCCGCCGGGAGGGACATTCGCCAAAGGTACGTCCCGTCCCGGGGGGGGGGTGCGGGGGGCGGGGGGGCGGAGAATTTCTCCCTGAAACTTGTTTGGGGGGCTGAACACATTGGTGCTCGGCCCCCTGAAGTTTCGGGGAGAAATTCTCCGCCAACCCTATAGGCTACGTAAAGATTTACGTAGCCTACCATGGCTGGGTTAAAAAAAAAACCCCGCATACACAAATGGCGGCGGCTACGGCCGCCGCCATTTGCGTTCCTTATTTTTCGCCTTCTTAGTCTACGTCAATATTTACGTAGACTATTATGGCAAAAATAAAGGGGAACGCAAATAGCGTAGCGGGCGCTCTTTGCATCCCTGTTTGATTCATCATTTTAGCCTACATAAATATTTACGCAATGCTATTTGCGTAAATATTTACGCAATGCTATTTGCGTTCCCCTTATTTTTGCTGTCTTAGTCTACGTAAATGTTTACATAGACTAAGACATGCCAAAATAACGAATGCAAATGGCGGCGCCCATGCGTGCTGCCTTTTGCGTACGCACGTGTTTTTTTTTTTCTTAATCAGCCGTGATAGGCTACATAAACATTTACGTAGCCTTTTACGGCTGACTACAGGGATGCAAACAGCGGCAGCTACTGCCGCCGCCATTTGCATCCCTGCTAGCCAGCGGCTGGATATCCGGCTTCTGGCGGAGCCGGCCAGCAGCTCCGCAGAATCGCTGTGGAGCACAGCCGTCCAGCCAGGATTCTGGGGGGAGGAACGGAGCGCCTTCCCACGGCCAGGGTTCCGGGGGGAGGGATGGAATGCCTCCCCCCCAACATCAACATAATCCGCAGAAAGGTAAGTCACCTTCGTACATCCGTAACTCTGTAGCACTTAGGGATGTCAGCAAAATCCACAATGGATTCAAATGAGTTCAGATTTCTATGTATCCGATCTTGCTTTTGAGTGTCCTGTCTGCGGTTTACTCCAGAGTAGGGATGGCAGAGAATTCCGCCACAGATTTCAGTGATGCCGAATGCACTGGCATTTGGCCCCCCGACATCCATGGCAGAACAACCTGCCCCCCCCGCGGATTCCCCCCAGGATGAAGCTTACCTGGGGTGGATGTTCCGGACGGCGGTGGCTCCACCGGCAGCTC
Source organism: Heloderma suspectum (assembly GCF_057233095.1). Taxonomy (NCBI): domain Eukaryota; kingdom Metazoa; phylum Chordata; class Lepidosauria; order Squamata; family Helodermatidae; genus Heloderma; species Heloderma suspectum. The sequence goes on along the minus strand of NC_139463.1, from coordinate 84,222,614 downwards.
CGGTGGATGGTCTTTCGACGGCTGCCGCAGCCGCCATTTGCATCCTGGTCTTTGCCATGATAGGCTACATAAGTATTTACGTAGCCTATCATGGCAAGCCAAGCAAAAAATCACGTTCCCTATTTTTCACCGTTTTAGCCTACGTAAATATTTACGTCAGCTATTACGGCGAAAAAAAAATGGGAATGCAAATAGTGTAGTGGGCGCTATTCGTGTTCCTTGTTCCCCGCTGTTTTAGCCTACATAAATATTTATGTAAGCTATTATGGTGAGAATAAAAGGAACGCAAATAGCGCCCACTACGCTATTTGTGTTCCCCCTTTTTTTCGTCGCAGTAGCCTACGTAAAGATTTACATAGGCTAAAACGGCGAAAAATAAGGAACTGAAATGGCGGCCACCGTAGCTGCCGCCATTTGCGTACGCCATATTTTTTTTTGCCTGCCGGGATAGGCTACGTAAATAGTTACGTAGCCTATCACAGCAGCCTGACTGGACACAAATGGTGGCTGGGGGGGGAGGCACCCCATCCCTCCCCACCGAAATTCTGGCCAAGGGGGAGGTGCCCCATCCCTCTGGCCGCGAATCTTCCTGTCCTGTCAGGACGCAAATGGCGGCTGCCATACCTGCTGCCGTTTGCATCCCTGCAGTCAGCCGTGATTGGCTACGTAAATGTTTACGTAGCCGATCACGGCTGAGTTAAACAAAAAACAAAAAACTGCGCGTACGTAAATGGCGGCGCCCATGGGCGCCACCATTTGTGTTCCTTATTTTGGCACGTGTAGTCTCCGTAAACATTTACGTAGACTACGGCAAAAATAAGGGGAACCCTATTTGCAAATAGCGTTCCCCTTATTTTCGCTGTAGTCTACGTAAATGTTTACGTAGACTACATGTGCCAAAATAAGGAACGCATATGGTAACGCATATCTACCAACTGAAAATAAGGAATGCATATCTATGCTCTGGTAACCTCCGAGCTAAACTACTAAAATGCTAGGGATGTTAGAGAATTCTGCCATGGACTCCAATGAGGCTGGATTCTTTAGAATCTGGCCCCCTGGAGTCCGTGGCGGAACGGACTACCCCCCCGCCACCCCACGAAATCCCCCCAGGATGGACCCTACCTGGTGGCAGCTGCTCTGGGTTGTCATCTTCGTTCCGCAGCCATCTGCTGCTGGGCTGTGGAACAAAATGGCATCCGGTGTAGCGGACGCCATTTGCATCCCTGCCCTTTGATGTGATTGGCTACATAAATATTTACGTAGCCAATCACAAAAGAGCAGGGACACAAATGGCATCCCCAATGCCATTTGCATCCCTGCTCTGTGCCACTAGGCTGGACGCTGTTTGCGTCCGAAGATCAGTGGCAGCCGGAAGTCCAGCAATGGCCGGCCCTGGCTGGCAGCTCTGCAGACTTGCTGCAGAGCTGGCCGGGGAGGATTCCAGGGGAAGGGATGGATCGTGGATGCCCCCACCCGGAACGGGGTAAGGCCAGTTTGATAACTGGGATAAGACGATCCGAATGTATAACACCAATTCCGGCCTGCTTGTACTGGCTGCCTGTATGATTTCTAGCATAATTCAGTGTGCTGGTTTTGACTTATAAAACTTTACATGGATCAGGAACACAGTATTTGATGGAGCACCTCTCCTAGCATTAACATATCCATATACTACATTCATCATTGAAGGCCCTCCTCCAGGTGCCTCCTCCAAAGGAGGTTCATAAGGTCGCAACAAGGGAGAGGGCCTTCTTGGTGTTGCCCCTCTCCATTATGGAATGATCTCCCTGATGAGGCCTGAATGGCATGAACACTGTTACCTTTTTGGCTCCAGGTTAAGACCGTCCTCTTCTCTCAGGCAATTGACAGCATATGATGAGTTTTTTTCATCAGGGCTGGATTTGTCTTACTGTTGATCATTGAATTGTTTTAGACATATTTGTGTCTCTGTGTGAGCTCTCTGTTTATATGCTTGTATGCAAAAGGTTTTTATAATGTATTTTTAAGGTTTTGACCTTTGTAAACTACTCAGAGAGCTTCAGCTATTGGGCAGTATAGATCGAAATATGACATAAATGGAATGGAATAGCCTGTTGTTGTTTTAAATTTGAGGCAATTTGCACGAAGTTGCACTTCTGCTAAAGTGCATTAGTGCTAATGCACATTTGCACTAAAGTTCACTTGTGCAAGTGGAATAAAATTGTTAGGCATCCTTAAAAAAATAGTAATAATAATAATAATAATAATAATAATAATAATCCAATTCTGTCAATGAGTGGATGATGAAATTGAAATGAAATAATCCAATTCTGTCAATGAGTGGATTGATGAGATTGAAAGTTGCCTGACAATCTGTGAAATACAGAGGAAACAGACTGAGCAAAATCTGTGTATTCCCAGCAGCAATGCTGCTAGTATGAGCCTAGTAGGCAGATGGGCAGTGGTCTAGAAACCCCAGTGCTTGAGCCAAGCTGGTGCCTCGTGCCTGGTCACTACAACTATAGCAGCTCCACTGATTTCTGCTGGTGAGCACAAGTGGGTGGAGGTCCAGCTGCCATCATCCTCACACCTGCCAGCCCAAAACTACCACCACATTCCCATCAGTCAGCTGCTGTAATTCAGTGCAAAGAAGCAGGCTGGATAGCTATCTTTGCGGCAATGTCTTCCTCCCAGTTCTACCTCCTCATTTTAGTGTTCTCCTCCTCCTTTGCTCCTCCTCCTTCTCCTCCTGCTACCTTTCTCCTCCTCTTTTTTCTTCCTGTCCCCCAAATTAACACACAAAGTTGTGCACTCTCCAGTACTTTGAGACCTTTAGAACATGCTTTGAGCTGGCCACTATGCATCTGGGCAGACATTTGCAAAATGAAAACAAATATGTTGGTTGATAAGGCAAAATGGCTTCCCTCATTACAAAATAAGCATTCATCTCTAGGGGTGTACGAAACCCACTCACCTGGGTTTCGCTGGGGCATCCGTGTGGCGGGGGAGGCGATCTGTCCTTCCTGCCGGAATCCTCCCTGGCCCGCTGTGCTCCATGGTGAGTCTGCGGAGCCACCGGCTGGGTCCATCCGCAGCTGCATTTCTGTCGGCTGCCAGTCTGCGGATGCAAATGGTGTCTGGTGTAGCGGACGCCATTGCGTCCCTTCTTTTTGCCGTGATAAGCTACATAAATATTTGCGTAGCCTATCACGGCAAAGAGCAGGGATGCAAATGGCATCGTGAACACCATTTGTGTCCCTTCTCTTTGCTGTGATAGGCTACGTAAATATTTACTTAGCCCCCACCTGGAACGAGTTAAGGTTTACATAGCAGATGCCATTTGCGTCCCTGCTCTTTGCCATGATAAGCTACGTAAATATTTACGTAGCCTATCACGGCAAAGAGAAGGGACGTAAATGGCGTCTGCTACGCCAGACGCCATTTGCTTCCGCAGACTGGCAGCCAACAGCAAGGGGACGGCAGCGGACGGATGGTGGCAGGTAGGATACATTCCAGGGAAACTTTGTGGGGTGGCAGAGGTGGGTGGTCCATTCTATAACAACAATTAAACAAGTTTTAAAAGGTTTGTTTCAACAATAAAACAGACCAACTGGAAACCATAGTCTTGTTAATAGACTCAACACCACTCTGCCATATTTGGAACCCTCGCAATTCCAGTCTCTTAGTGGCTGATTGGGGTGCTTGGGCAAAAAAGATGGCCCATTCTATGTCAAAGGGGCAGAGCAGAATTGAAGGCCTCTAAGCTTGCATATACCCTTAATAAGATCATCAGTGTTAGCATCCTGGTCTGGACTAGGGGTGGGCAGAGGTTAGATATCCAGACTCTTTGGATTTCAACTCCCAGAAGCCTTTCCAGCATGACCAATGGTTAGAAATGCTGGGAATTGAAGTCCAAAACCTCTGGAGATCTACTTTCTGCCTACCCCTGGTCTAGAGGTCTCCCAATCTGCTATGTCTCTTACACTCTCCTGGGCCTGTGGCAGCGTTCAACACAGGCAGATGCTAGGAGCCCACACACACCTAATGTGGCCCCTCCCACTTGCCACCTCTGTTGGGCTTGAATTTACTGACTGGGCAGATGGGAAACCCTATTTTGACATCTTCAAAATGCCTATCAAGAACTGTGAGCATTTCAAATGGCATGTGGCTCACCAAGTCTGGATGACACCTTGCCGATTGCTGCTTCAAGCCAGAAACTAGTTTCTGTGTCCTGATTAGATTTGGCTGTTCCTAACTCTCTGGAGGTAGTGAGGGCAATGGGGGAAGTTTAGTATGTATGCAGAATAGTGACACAGGGCTGTAGGCCTCTTCCAGGGGGGAGGGCCAGATCGCCTCCCCCCAACGAGGATTCCGGGGGGAGGTACGGAGCGCCTCCCCCCCACTGCGACTCACATCCGCGAACAGGTAAGTGAGTTTCATGCATCCCTCCTCGATAGTTGTGTATCACTGAGGCCCAGTTGGCACCCAAAAATCAAGTCTGGGTTTTCTGAAAAATTCTACTCTGATCTGCCAGGTGAGGGGGTTGTCCAACCCCTATTCCTCCATCTTCATTTGGAAGTGTAGCATCTTTTTGGAATTTTCTCAGAACATTCAAAGCACTCTTTTGATGTCTTAGTACCATAAGCCTTCTGGATCAAATCACGTATATCATAATCTATTCCATTCCCATCCTTTCACATAAGGGTATTGTGTGTGTGTGGGGGGGGGGGCGGGGGGGTTACACCCATATCCTTGCACATTGGCATAAAATCATTTTCCAAAGTACTTTGGCATAACAACTAATCCCTTTGACAGAAAGTTAGACATTGATTTCCCTCACAAGTGTGATCATTTCTCATGTATTCAACAACATGTGATGTGTGCTAATTCTCTGTTTAGGTTTGTTACAAGAATAGAAAACCATGTTGTTTGTATGTGGGGAGTTTCAACAATTTTTTTTTTCTAATTAGGTGTGTTGGACTCTTGGGAGCAAGTTCGCAAGATGCCCAAAGAGGCTTAAATTATTCTTATTCCCATGCATGAGGTAAAACTATCACTTGCTGCAAAATTGGGTCCCTATTACCTTTACTTATGAAGTGCTTCTAATATTAGTGTACACATAATATGGCAATTGCCACCAGAAGATTGGAAGTGCTTGGATGAGAGGATGCATGGATTTGCTCACCCTTGACACACCATGCCCTCTATAAGAAGCTGGAAGGGAAATTAAGTCCTACACTGAAAGTATTTTTTTAAAATATATATATTTTAAACGTTCAGGTAAACTTTGTTGTTTGCTATGATGGTTGTGTATTCCAGAGTTGTCAGCTTTTTCATTTCCTCTGCTCGCCCTCCCTCTCTCTCTCTCTCTCTCTCATCTATTCTATTGTTACTCTCAAGAATGTTACTCTCAAGAGTGCATAGAATTTCAGCCGAAATCCAATTATCATCATCATCATTATCATCATGTAATCAATCATCTTCCTTCCCTCCTCCTTTTCTTAATTCCTTGCTCTCCTGCTCTGACATTTACCTAATTGAAGTTGGGCTTTTTGTACAAAGGAGTGTGGAAGAGCGGGGGAGAGTGGTGCCTAGGGGTGTAGAACAATCATGACTGCTTTAGCCCTTAGATTCTTCACCTCTTCAGGCCCATTTCTTTTGTTTTCATGTTTTAAAGTACTAGTGAGTAGCAGGTTCCTGACTTTTTGCACCTCTGATTATTGTTGTCCCCGCCCACCCATTCTCTTCTGATAAATCCTTTTCTCTCCCCGTCACCCCCAGTTTTCATCCTTGCTGCCTGCTTTAATCTCTGCCACCACTATCATGAACTGATCATTGCAAAAGGAGACAAGAAATATTCCAAAAAACAGTGATGCCCCCTTTCAAGTCCTTTATACTAGGTTGGTGCCAATATTCCTCTCCTTCCATGGGTCTACTGTATATAAGTGTACAGGCAATAGGGACCAACTGTGTGTTCAGTGGGAAGAGTGAAAATGAACCCCACATGTGTATGGCTGCATGCAAGCATCTGTATTGGATCAAAAATTCTGCATGATTGGCATTTCTAATTAGATGGCGTTTACACATATAGAACTGTGGAACGGGGGAATTTTCCTTCTGGCATGGCTGGCAGTCCTGTTGAAGTCCTGGTTACTTGGTGGAATGCAGAGATGACTAATGCAGTTGACATTATCACTCCCAAGTGCCCTGTCCTTTTGAGCAGAGCTTGGACACCTCCTTGGTATACCCCTGAACTGAGGGCAATGAAGCAAGAGGGAAGCCAGGTGGAATGCAGGTGGAGGAAGGCATTTGCCGAGCCTGACCAAACACAGGTTAGAGCTCATTATTGAGCCTGGTCTGCGGCAGTGAGAGTGGCAAAGAGGGAGTTCTTTTCCACCAGCACTGCATCTTCCCATTGCATCCACTGTTATCCAGCTAGGGATGTCAGAGAATTTTGCCATGAATCTCAGTGAGGCCGAATGCCAGCCCATTCGGCCCCCCAAAATTGGTGGCGAAACGGTCTGCCACCCCTCCGCCACCCCCGGGATGGGACTTACCTTTGGTGAATCTCCCTGGTGGCGGCGGCTCGGTTCGGCAGCAGTTCGGCAGCGGCGGCTGCGGCGGCCGGTCTTCTGACCAGCTGCTGCCGCCGCCATTTCCAGTAAAAAAAACAAAATAAACCAAAAAACCTTGATAGACTACGTAAAGATTTATGTAACCTATCACGGCTAGATTTAAAAAAAATACTGTGATAGGCTACATAAATCTTTACGTAGCCTATCACGGCTGAGTAAAAAACAAAACAAAAAAACACACATACGCAAATGGCGGTGCCCATGGGCACCACCATTTGCATTCCTTATTTTGGCACCTGTAGTCTACGTAAAGATTTACGTAGACTACGGTGAAAATAAGGGGAACGCAAATAGCGTAGCGTCTATGCTATTTGCGTTCCCCTTATTTTCGCCATAGTCTACGTAAATGTTTACGTAGACTACACATGCCAAAATAAGGAACGCAAATGGCTGGGCCCATGGGTGCCGCCATTCGCGTACGCGCGGTTTTTTTGTTTTTGTTTTACTCAGCCGTGATAGGCTACGTAAACATTTACGTAGCCTATCACGGCTGACTGCAGGGATGTAAATGGTGGTGGCTACAGCTGCCACCATTTGCGTTCCCCGCCTGCCAGGATTCGCGGCGGGAGGGACAGGGCGCCTCCCCCCCCGGCCAGAATTTTGGGAGGCAGGGACGGTGCGCCTCCCCACCGGCCAGAATTTTGGGAGGGAGATACAGGGCACCTTCCCCCTGGCCAGAAATTTGGGAGGGAGGGACGGGGTGCCTCCCCCCCACCGCGAATGAAATTTTGTGACAGGTAAGTGACTTTCGTATATCCCTATGTAGGGATGGCGGAGAATTTCTCCCGGAATCTTCGGGGGGCCGAGTGCCAACGCACTCGGCCCCCTGAAATCGGCGGTGAAATTCTCTGCCCCCCCTGCCCCCCCCGGGACGGGACTTACCTTTGGCGAATGTCCCTCCTGGCGGCGGGTCCCGGCAGCGGTTTGGTGGCGTTTCATCGCGGGTGGGGGCGGCGGCCGGTCTCCCGACTGGCTGCTGCCGCCATTGCAAAAAAAAAACTAAAGTAAAAAAAAAAAAAAAACCCCGTGATAGGCTATGTATCGATTTACGTAGCCTATCACGGCTAGATTTCCAAAGTCAGGTGCCAGATGAATACCTATTTATTTCCCCAGACACTTAAGTTTTTCAGTTCCTGTTTGAAATCTGGTACTGCATTTTAAATCTTAGCACTGCTGATAGATTCTACAGGTTGTTGTTGTTGTTGTTACTGTAGTTTTAAATACTCAAATGCATTTTATCACCTTGTATTTAATGGTTTCAATTGTTGTGAATCTCCTAGAAAACTTTGGCTATTGGGTGATATAGAAATGAATTAAATTAATGTTAAAAACTGTGGGCCCAGATGCTCCCTTTTCCAACATTCCATTGAATATGCAGAGATCTGGGGCAAGGCTGGTGGGCACAGTCTCACTTTCCCCTCTATGCACTTATTTTGTGTAGGAAAGAAAGAGCATGGCTACTGTCAGGACAAATTTGAGGAAAGAAAAAAAAAATGAACAAAATTGTTTGCCCACCACTGATTTAGCACAGAAATATGACTTTGATTTGATCGCTAAATTAGAAGAATCCTGTTTAAATTAGGGCTGTGCACGGGGCCTCACTTTGCTTCAGAGCCAGGGCCTGCAGGAGAAGCCACCACCACCACCGGGGAAGAGGCGTGCTTGCTGCTGCTGGGCCTGCTGCTGCTGCCGCCACTGGGCCTGCTGCTGCCGCCGCTGCCACCACCACCAGGCCTTCCCTGTGGACTTCTGCCTGGCGAACCACCAGTCCCTGCAGGACCAGGCCCCCAGGTACCGAGCCAGCTGTGCTGCTCCACCTGCCCCTCCCTGGAGGGGCTACATAAGCTGGCTGGCTGAGGTGGCCTGGGAGAGCCAGGGCCTGCAGGAGAAGCCACCACCACCACCAGGAAAGAGGCGTGCTTGCTGCTGCTGGGCCTGCTGCTGCTGCTGCTGCTGCTGCTGCCGCCGCCGCCACCACCACCACCACCACCACCAGGCCTTCCCTGTGGACTCCTGCCTGGCATTTTTAAGGGGATTTTAATTGTTTTGTTTGTTGTTTTATTTTGTTGGGGGGGATTTTGTTGTGTTTTAAGGGGTGGGTAGCCTGCCTGATAGGCGGGAGCGAGGGGGCATGTGTCCACCTGACGGAGGCAGTGGGGGGAGTGTTGGGGGCCAGAACATACCGAGGCTGGGCGGCAGGCGCTGGCGGAGCGCTAGGGGCAGGCCATGCCAGGTAAGGGGAACAAGGGAGAGATGTGTAGTATCTGTCCCCTGCTCCGGGCCTGTCCAGAGCCAAAGGATGGCTGGGGGAGGCGTGACCCCATCTTCTGGCCTTTGTTTGCTGCTCTGCAATGCCAGGTCTGTTACCCAGAAAACCTCCCTCGTCCATGACATGATCCTGGATGAGGGTGCAGACCTGGCATGTATTACGGAGACCTGGCGGGCCGAGGCTGCTGCTCCAACCCTTGCAGCCATGTGTCCAGCCGGATTTTCATATGCACAGCAGCCGAGGGCTGGGGATCGGGGAGGGGGAGTGGCTGTTATCTACCGAGAGTCCTTGGTCTTCACCAGACCCCCTGTCCGGGAGACCAAGGTTGCTGAGTGCATGTACTGGAGGTTGGGCCCCAAGGGCAGTCTGGGGATTCTGCTTGTGTACCGTCCACCCCACTGCACGACTGACTCCCTGGCCGAGGTGCTTGAGGTGGTCTCTGATGTGCGTGTACAGTCCCCTAACTTACTGGTGTTGGGGGACTTCAACGTACATTCGGAGGCCATCCTCACAGGAGCACCTCGGGACTTCATGGAGACCATGGCCTCCTGGGAGCTGCACCATATTCTAACTGGGCCCACCCATGTAGCCAGTCATGCACTAGACCTTGTGTTTGTTTCTGGAGAAGCGGGGAGTGATCTGGAAGTCGGGGGTATATCCACCACCCCCTTGTCATGGTCAGATCACTATCTGGTGACGTTGGACTTCTCGGTTCCACAACCCCTCCGCAGCGGTGGAGGACCCATTAAAATGGTCCGCCCCAGGCGTCTTATGGATCCAAATGGATTCCTGAACGCGCTTGGGGATTCTCTGGGGCATGCCAACGGCCACTCGGTCGAGACCCTGGTGGGTGGCTGGAATGCCGCAATCACTGGGGCATTAGATCGGGTGGCTCCGAAACGCCCTCTCCCCCTGAACAGGGCTCGGACTGCACGATGGTTCAATCCGCGGTTACGAGCTCTGAAACAGGAGGTGAGACGGCTAGAGCGCCGGTGGTGGAAGTCTCGCTACAAAGACAATCAGACACGGGCTAGAGCTGTATCTTCAGCCTATCACGTGGTGGTGAAGGCAGCAAAAAAGGAATATTATGCTACCTCCATCGCGTCTGCAGAGTGCTGTCCCAGGAGGCTGTTCCAAGTGGTCCGGAGCCTGGTCGGTCCTGTGGCTCCGGAAGCACTGGAGCATTCTAAGGCCTCCTGTGAGGCCTTGGCAAGGCACTTTGCAGATAAAATTGATCAGATTAGGTGTGTTACTCTGCACGCTGTGGATACAGTTAGTGAGCAAGAGGCGGCCTGTGGCAACCCGGTTTTGTGGGATCGGTTCCAGCTTCTTCCTCCTGATGAAGTGGACAAGGTGCTTTCATCTGTAAGGCCGACCACCTGCTTACTTGATCCTTGCCCATCTTGGCTCATTATGAGCTGCAGAGAGAGACTGGGTGAGGGGATCAAGGAGGTAGTGAACGCCTCCCTTGAGGAGGGAGTGATGCCATCAGCCCTCAAGGAGGCAGTGATAAGACCGCTCTTAAAGAAGCCCTCCTTGGATCCTCAAGTTCTGAACATCTTTCGCCCAGTCTCAAATCTGCCATTTTTGGGCAAGGTGGTTGAGCGGGTGGTGGCGGTGCAGTTGAAGGCACACTTGGAAGAAACTGATTATCTAGACCCATTTCAATCGGGCTTCAGGCATGGGCATGGGACAGAAACGGCCTTGGTCGCCTTGGTGGATGATATGAGGAGGGCTCTGGATAGGGGTGAATGCTCCTTCCTCGTTCTCCTCGACCTCTCAGCGGCTTTTGATATCATTGACCACGGTATCCTCCTGGACCGCCTGGAGGGGTTGGGCATTGGAGACACTGTATTGCGGTGGTTCCGGTCCTTCCTCTCCGGCAGGTACCAGAGGGTAGCACTGGGAAAGGAGGTTTCGGACCCGTGGCCACTTACTTGTGGGTTGCCACAGGGTTCCATCCTCTCCCCGATGCTATTTAACATCTATGTGAAGCCACTGGGGGCTATCATCAGGAGGTTTGGGGTGCAGTGTCATCAATATGCGGATGACACGCAGCTCTACCTCTCATTCAAATCTTCACCAAGGTTGGCCGTAGAATCCCTGTCCAAATGTCTGGAGATGGTGAGTGGCTGGATGGGGAGGAATAAGCTGAAGCTGAACCCTGACAAGACCGAGGTACTTTTGGTGGGAGACAAGAGGAGGCTGGGGGATGTTGACCTGGGGGATGTACGGCTACCCTTGAAAGACCAGGTCCACAGCCTGGGGGTCATTTTGGACTCCCAACTGTCCATGGAGGCTCAGGTGTCAGCTGTGAGCCAGACAGCACTGTGTCAACTCCATCTGATACGGCGGCTGCGCCCCTTCCTTCCCGACCATCTGCTCCCATCGGTAGTACATGCCCTGGTCTCCTCTCGTTTAGACTACTGTAATGCGCTCTATGTGGGGTTACCCTTGAAGACGGTTCAGAAGCTGCAGCTGGTACAGAACGCGGCGGCTCGCCTGATTAAAGGCAGCCGCCGGCGAGATCACATCACTCCAGTGCTGAAGGAGTTTCACTGGTTACCAGTAGGGGTGAACGAAAGTCACTTACCTTTTCTCGCAGCTTTTTCGCGGTGGGGGGGAGCGCTTCGCTACTCCCCCCGCGAAGTTCAGGCCGGGGGGGGAGGCTTCCCGCCTCGCCCGGCCGAAATTCAGGCCGGGGGGGGAGGCTTCCCGCCTCGCCCGGCCGAAATTCAGGCCGGGGAGGAGGCTTCCCGCCTCGCCCGGCCACGAACACGAAAGTAAAAAAAAAAAAAAAACGTCCCCTGATAGGCTACGTGACAATTCACGTAGCCTATCACGGCTAGATCTGGAAAGTCAGCCGTGATAGGCTACGTGAATCGTCACGTAGCCTATCACGGGTGACTTTAAAAAAAAAAAAGCGCGTACGCGAATGGCGGCCCCCATAGGGAGCCGCCATTCGCGTTCCTTATTTAGTTGCTGTAGTCTACGTCAATGTTTACGTAGACTACGGCGAAAATAAGGGCAACGCAAATAGCGTTGCCCTTATTTTCGCCGTAGTCTATGTAAACATTGACGTAGACTACAGCGACCAAATAAGGAATGGGAATGGCGGCTCCCTATGGGGGCCGCCATTATCTGTACACACTTTTTTTTTTAAAAAGTCACCCGTGATAGGCTACGTGACGATTCACGTAGCCTATTACGGCTGACTTTGCAAATCTTGCCGTGATAGGCTACGTGAATCGTCACGTAGCCTATCAGGGGACGTTTTTTTTTTTTCTTTCATTGCAATGGCGGGGGCGGCAGCCGGTCAAAAGACCGGCTGCCGCTCCCGCCCCGCTCGAACACCGGACGAACCACCAGCCGGACCCGCCGCCGGGAGGGACATTCAGGGAAGGTAAGTCCCGTCCCGGGGGGGGGGGCAGGGTGCGGGGGGGGCGGAGGATTTCTCCCCGAAACTTGTTCGGGGGGCCGAACACGTTGGCGCTCGGCCCCCCGAAGTTTCGGGGAGAAATTCTCCGCCATCCCTGGTTACCAGTTGTTTTCCGGGCCAAATTCAAGGTGTTGGTTTTGACCTTTAAAACCCTATATGGTTCCGGCCCAGCCTATCTTAAGGAGCGCCTCCAGCAACACCAGACAGGCCGCTTAACAAGATGAGCCTTGGATGGCCTTCTCTCTGTCCCATCAGCCAGGACAGCTAGACTGGTGGGGACGAGGGAGAGGGCCTTTTCTGTGGTGGCCCCCACTCTGTGGAACTCCCTCCCTAGGGAACTCCGTCATTTAATAAGCTTCCATCGTGCATTAAAAATGTGGTTGTTCAGGCAGGCATTTGGGGTGGGTTAGGGTATTTTAAAAAAAAAAATATGGTAGAATTTTATTGTTTTAAATTGTTTTATGGTGTGTTGTACGTCGCCCAGAGTGGCTGGGTGACCAGCCAGATGGGCGATTAATAAATTTAATAATAAATAAATAAGTAAATGCTGCTTCGGAACTTCCAAAGCAGTCCCACTTCTCTTTGGACTGATTCGGACTCAATCTGCATTGCTGTGGATTTGGATCTGAAACAAGTTTCTGATATCCGAATCATTTGGATTTGACGTTTTCCCATTGACTTGCATTGGAAAAAAGAAATGGCCATAACATTTTCAGTTTTCATAATGAATGCATGACCTTTGGAGACCTTTCAGCCCCCCCCCGGGGGGGGGAGATTCCAGCTGCCAGATTTCAGACAGTTTGGCCTAGCAGTTTTTATGCTAGGCACAGATAATACAGTATGTGCTGTTCTTAGAAACTCAAACCAAAGGTCATAAAGGGATAATCAGTGGAGTTAGGTATTTAAGCAGGGATAAGGAGGAGGTCACTATCCCTAATCTCTGCTTTAGGTTTCTTTGAAGTGCAAATAACCCCTTTCCTCTTCAGCTTCACAGCTCCTCAGTCTCTCTTTGGCTGAATGGAATACACATTACCTGGGAAAGCAGGCTGGCAGGCAGGCTGTGCTATGTGCTTTTTTCAGCAAAAACTCTAGGCATGGCAGAGAATTCTGCCATGGATCTCAGTGAGGCCGAATGCCAGTGCATTTGGCCCTCTGAAATCTATGGCAGAACAAAGCCCCCCCCGCCCCACAAAACGGGCCCAGAACGGAGCACCTACCTGCTGCCATCTGCGCTGCATTGCGAATGGTGGCCGCATTTGCGGCCGCCATTCGCTTCTTCCTCATAGCCGTGATAGGCTACATAAGTATTTACGGCGGCCGCCATTTGTGTTCCCTTTTTTTCCTGCTGTGATAGGCTATGTAAATATTTACATAGCCTATCATGGTTGGGAAGAAAAGGGAACACAAATGGTGGCCGCCGTAGCTGCCTCCATTTGCGTATGCCGTTTTTTTTTTTTTTTTACCCAGCCATGATAGGCTGCATAAAAACTTACGTAGCTTATCACAGCTCCCTGGCTGGATGCAAATGGTGGCCGCTACGGCGGCCACCATTTGCGTCTGCACCAGCCAGTCCACAGCCAGAAATCCAGCTGCGGACAGCCCTGGCCGGCTGCTCCATGGAGCCGCTGCGGAGCAGAGCTGGTTGTCGAGGATTCCGGGGTGGAGGACCGGATCACCCCTCCCATCGAGGATTCCGGGGAGAGGGACAGAGCGCCACCCCAGCCACGAACACAATCCGCGAAAAGGTAAGTCACTTTCGTACATCCCTAATAAGGGGTAAAAACACATACCCAGGAGCACCCCATGGCTTGGAGAAGTATGACAAAACCAAAACATAACAATAAATCCTACAGAGACAAATCCCCCAACAAAATACCCCAATGTGTATTGACCATTTTCAGTTGAATGTGAGTCTGAAAATGAAAATGGAAAGTGGTGGTGGTGGTAAGAGTGTAATATGATTGGATGGATGGAACCCCGAAAGGAAGTATTTGTAATCTACTCTTGCTGTCACAAGAGAGTGGTGGTTCTTTTTCTTCCTTATGCAGGAGACATAATATATAATATTAAAGGCAAAGATGTCCAATTTCACCTTGAGTTCTAGCTTTGTGCTGTTAGAATTCTCCGATATTCGGGAACTACAAATCTTACACTTCATTGCATTCCTAGTATTGTACCTGGCAACCATGCTTGGGAATGTTCTCATCATTGCTGTTGTAGTGCTTGACCATCATCTGCACACCCCCATGTACTTTTTCCTTATGAACTTGGCCATGATGGACCTTGGCTCCATTTCAGCCACCGTACCCAAATCCATGGCAAATTCCCTTATGAACAGCAGGTTGATTGCTTATTTTGGATGTGTTGCTCAAGTTTTCTTTTATTTGTTCTTTGTAGTCTCTGATTTTGTCCTCCTTATGATAATGGCACATGACCGATACGTTGCCATCTGCAATCCACTTCAATATGAGGCAGTCATGAACAAAAGAGCTTGCATCCACATGGCATTCAGAGCATGGCTTAGTGGTTTTTTCTATGCTGCCATTCATACTGGCAGCATGTTTTCCATCACTCTCTGCTCTAATATTGTCAATCAATTCTTTTGTGAAATCCCAGCATTGCTGAAGCTCACCTGCTCAGACTTGTACCTGGTCGAATGGGCTTCTTCTGCTTGGTTGTATCATGTCTTTAGGCTGCTTTATTTTTATCATTGTAACATATGTGCAGGTCTTCACTGCAGTGCTCAGGAATCCTTCCATGGAGGGGAAGCAAAAAGCTCTCTCCACTTGCCTTCCCCACCTCACTGTTGTCTCTGTCTTTGTGTTCACTGGACTCTTTGCTTATATGAGGCCTCCGACTATCACTTCACCTGACCAGGACCTGGCCTTTGCTGTTATATATACCATAGTTCCTTCCATAATGAATCCAGTGGTCTATAGCTTGAGGAACAGGAAGCTCAAGGATGCCCTGAGGAAGCTCTCAGATGTTTAACACTCTTCTGATGCCATTTCCAGAATTGTTCTGTGAAGATATTGCTATTGGGAATATACCACTGCTCACTGGGTATGTAGCCAGTGCTGGAAGACTGAGGAAAAGACAGTGGGTCGTTCTTTGTTCAGGAAGGGAACAGTTATACTGGCAGACCAATACCCCACTTCACTCTCTTCCACACCACAAAGCAATGCCATTCAGCTGGCTGAGCCAAACTAGACATGATGGTCTATGTTGGCTTTCAACGTGTTCCCCCATGCAGTGCCTCTGCAATGATGCTGCTACATTACACACTGTGACTTTCACAGGCATTGTGCATAAAAAATGATGTGGCCATCCCTGTTCCCCCTCTTCCCCCTCCAGCAGCGACTCTAGAATGTAGCGTGTCATAATGCATTTAGCATTATTCCAGAGGCATATTGGGTGAACATGGGAACCAAAACTTCTCCTACCACCATTTGTTACAGTAAGCCTCTCCTCCTGCCTCCAGTGGCTACCCCCCCCCCCCGAACATCATCTAAAATGATGTCCCACATTCACATTATGACAGTGAGGCTGGAAATGGTGGTCAACATGTTTGGCTCAGGTATACTTAGTAAAACAATGAATTGAAATATATGTATTAACAGCTATCTCTTTTCTCTGTACATTCTGAGTTACCAGATTCAGTATCTGTCATGATGAAATCTCACAGAACACTAAATCTGTTGACAGAATTATCCAGGCAGTCCTCTGTACTGTGGGGTTGCCAGTATTGTTTCATGATTTATTCTGGAACAGCAGTGTCCCCAATCTTACAAAGAATGCTTAGCAAAGGAAATAACGGGGAACAATGTAAAACAATGGGTTGCATCCAGATTTAGTCACAGAGTATGACATTGAATTCAGTGGGACTTACATTAGTCATGTGGTAAGCTACAAACAGGCATGGGTCACAAGAGGATTCCACTAGCAGCACATTAAGAATAAAATGCTTCATAAGATGATACAGGACCAGGACAATGTGCTGGACATGTGTGTTTCAAAAGAAATGGCAGGAACACATAAATATTGATTTAAAATACCTCCCCGATCCCTCCCCCATCTGGAACAGTTTCAGTATTCTCCTCCTCCTGTCTTTTGTTTTCTATTTCTATTCCAGGATACTATATTAATTCATCCTGTTTCATTCATGTATTAGTTTCTTCTTTTCATGAATCCCACAAGTTTTGCATAAGCTGCTACCAAAGTGATTCTATTTGAAACTTTTTTCATAAAGTCTATATGTTTTTGCCAGTCCTTCTTGAAGGTGTCTCGTCTTTATTCCTCTGTGCACTCTTAACTTCTGTGTCACCTTTCAGTTATTGCTATGTCCCAGATTTTCTTTTTCCACAGAGCTACTGTCAGCATATGGTCTGCCTTCCAATTACTTGCAATTAATTTCCTCGTGGCTGTCAACAAGAAACCAATCATTTTTTTCCTCCTCTGATCCCTCTATTTTGTTTTTACAAACATGTTCAATAAAGCTAATTCTGGTGTTTTACCAACCTCTTGACCAGTAATTCTTTCTATTCCTTGAAATACCTTCTCCCAGAATTTTCTAACCCTCCTACATTCCCACCACATATGTATTTGAGTACCATTAATAAGTACCATAATTAATAATTTGAGTACCATTAATAATTGAGTACCATTAATAAGTTAGAGAAATCCGCTGTGGATTCAAATGAGGCTGGATTCTTTGGAATCTGGCCTCATGAATCTGTGGCAGATTGGCCCCCCTTATCTCCTTTCCTGGAGGATTCTGTGTGGGATGGAACTGCTGCTTGTTGCACCAGATGCCGTTCGCCTCCATGCCGATTGCCATTAAAAAAAAAAGGCAGGATGTCCCTATAGACTAGGGATGTGCGAATTATCTTTTTGAAGGGGTGATTCACGGTGAGGGGGAGGTGCTCTGCACCTCCCCCTGAAATCCTAACCCGGACACCTCCGGTCCGCAGCAACTCCGTGGAACCGCCAGCCGGGTGCATTCGCAGGCATGCGGAGCCTGCAGATGCAAATGGCAGCAGCTATGGCGGCCGCCATTTGTGCCCCTGTCTTTCGCCATGATAGGCTACGTAAATATTTACGTAGCCTATCACAGCCTCTGCAAGGATGCAAATGGTGTCCCTGCATTAGCCGTGATAGGCTACGTAAGTATTTACGTAGCTTATCACTGCAAAAATGGGGAAGCGAATGGCAGCCGCAGACGCGGTCGCCATTCGCAAAGCAGCACGAATGGCACCAGGTAAGTGCTCCGTTTTTTGTGCCTTTCACGGGGTGGTGAGGTGGGGGGCTTCGTTCTGCCACAGATTTCGGGGGGCTGAAATTTTGGCTGTGCATTCGGCTGTGCATTCGGCCACACTGAGATCCGTGGCAGAATCCTCTGACATCCCTACCAAAGACTTATATGCAATGTAGGGATGTACGAAAGTCACTTACCTGTTTGCAGATTATGTTGATGGTTGGGGGAAGGCATTCCGTCCCTCCCCCCTGAATCCTCGCCGGCCGGCTCCGTTCCGCAGGGATTCTGCAGAGCCACCGGCCGGCTCCGCCAGCAGCCGGACATCCGGCCACTGGCTAGCAGGAACGCAAATGGTGGCGGCCATAGCCGCCGCCGTTTGGATCCCTGCAGTCAGCCGTGATAGGCTACAGAAATGTTTATGTAGCCTATCACGTCTGACTTAAAAAAAAAAAAAACAGCAACGCGCTTCCTTCTCTTCAGAGTTGCTGTTCTTAGCAGGAAGATTATTTGGACTGTGACTGCTTAAGTACAATCAATTCATCTAATCACTTCTGTTGCTTTGATTTCAAGGATCTGCTCTTCAGAACTCCACTTATGTGACCCAGAGGGAGAAATTACGTTGAGTAATGTCATATCCACAGGAGAGCTTGTGCTTCGCTGGCTCTTCCAAAGTTACTCCAGTGCTATTCCTAGAAGGTTCAGCTTGCATTTAAGACAGGGATGTCAGAGAATTCCACCACGGATCTTGGGGAGGCCGAAAGCCAGCACAGTCAGCCCCCCGAAATCGGTGGCGGAATGGTCTGTCCCGCCGCCCCCCGGGATGAGACTTACCTGGGGTGGATCTTCCTGGCAGCGGCGGCGGCTCTGGCGGCGGCTCCAGTGGTGGTTCGGCAGCGGCAGCTGCCGTGGCCGGTCTTCCGACTGGCAGCCGCCGCCGCCATTTCCAGTTAAAAACAAAAACAAAACGTGATAAGCTATGTAAAGATTTATGTAGCCTATGACGGCTAATTTTTTTTAAAAAAGTGATAGGATACTTAAATGTTTACGTTGCCTATCATGGCTAATTTTAAGAAAAACAACAACAACGCGCATACGCAAATGACGGCGGCCACGGCCGCTGCCATTTGCATTCCTTATTTTGGCACGTCTTAGTCTACGTCAAGATTTACGTAGACTAAGATGGCGAAAATAAGGGAATGCAAATAGCATTTGCGTACACGCGTTGTTGATTTTTTTTTAAGTCAGACTTGATAGGCTACGTAAACATTTACGTAGCCTATCACGTTTTTTTAAAAAAACCCTAGCCGTGATAGGCTATGTAAATCTTTACGTAGCCTATCACGTCTTTTTTTTTTTTTAACTGGAAATGGCAGGGGCGGCAGCTGGTCAGAAGACCGGCTCCCGCCGCCGAACCGCCGCCGCCAGAGCCGCCGCCGCCCAGAAGATCTGCACCAGGTAAGTCTCGTCCCGAGGGGGGTGTGGGGGTGTGGCAGGCCGTTCCGCCACCGATTTCGGGGGGCCGAATGCACTGGCATTTGGCCTCCCCGAGATCCGTGGTGGAATTCTCTGACATCCCTAATTCATGGCTGTATTTTGCATATAAGTCTATGGAGACAATCCGTCGATCGCCATTTTTTTAAATGGCAATCAGCACAGAGGCAAGGGACTCTGGTTGCAGGTAAGCTGTGGCCCTTAGCTCTGCAGAATCCTCACAGAGTGGAGCCGCTCCACGAGGATTCTGGAGGGGGAGGAATGGATTGTCTCCCCCCCGCTGCAGATTCCCCACCAGAACAGACGGTGGGGAATCCGTACATCTCTAACCATTAATTCCACGTCTTTTACAACACAAAGGTGATAGAGTCTTATTCATTTTTGCTAACTTCAGTGATATCAAATATCACTTTATGAACCAACTTTAGTGCACATTTATTTATTCATTCATTCATTCCATTTCTATACTGCCCAATAGCCAAAGCTCTCTTTTATTTTAGTGGATATTGCTTGAAAGGGAAATCTATCTAAAAATGGTTTGTTTGTTTGTTTGTTTGTTTGTTTAGTTTATTGCATTTATATTCCACCTTTTTTTTCCTCTTGCAAGGAACCAATCTTCTTCCTCTATCTTCTCTTCAGTATCTCTTTCCTGTATCTGCTTTCTTGTTACATTCCCCGTCATCTTGTGCTTTATCAAAATTGTATATATTTGGATTATTGAAAAGCTATCAGCTTTTCCCATATGGTTAAATCTCTTGTATTTTGCCTTGTTACCTTTCTAATTCTTATAAATTTACTGATTTGCATCCATACTAACCATGACATTTTCATAATTTGTACACCGGACTGCAAGGAGGTCAAATCAGTCAATCCTAAAGGAAATCAACCCTGAGTGCTCATTGGAAGGACAGATACTGAAGCTGAAGCTGAAATATTTTGGCCACCTAATGAGAAGAGAAAACTCTCTGGAAAAGACCCTGATGCTGGGAAAGACTGAAGGCAAAAGGAGAAAGGGATGGCAGAGGATGAGATGGCTAGATAGCATCACTGATGCAATGAATATGGACTTGAGCATGCTCCAGGAGAGAGCGCAGGACAGGAAGGCCTGGCGTGCTATTGTCCATGGGGTCAGGAAGAGTCAGACATGACTGAACAACAACAACAACACGTTTATTCCGTACTTCTTGTGTTATAGGGTTCTGCTGTTCATAAACATTTCTCATCTGGGTCAATCTTATTTCTTTCAACTTGTTTTTCCCCCCACTGCTTTCCCTTTTATATCATCTTGGGGTTTATTTGTTTTTGTTTTTGCTGGTCTCAGGCACTCCATACTTCCCATCTGAATTTGTGCCTGAAAGATTAAGGAAAATTGTGGCTGCTTGAAGGACAACTAGAAGCAAGCACAATTTAACACACCGAGCCTGTTCACTCACCAATGTTGCCAGATATTTAGGACATGCTTCAAACTGTCCACTATACATCTGAGTGCACTGCACATATGTACAAAATAAAAACAAATATGTTGATTAATAAGGCAAAATGGAACAGAAGAGAGGAAATGGCTTGCCTCAGTATAAAGGAAACCTTCAACTGGCAACTGGCCTATAACAACAAGGAAACAATTTCCTTGTTGGAAACGAAGTCCAAACAAACTAGTTCAAAGTCTGAAACAGGACAGGAGGCGACCCTACGCCCATTCTGGTGCCAACTCTGCTCAAGAATATTTTGAGGCCTCAGCATTTCCATCCCAGGGAGACACATTGTGGTGCTTGGATAGGCAGGAGGGCCCAATCCATATCACAGAGGCATAGCACGCTTGAAGGCATCTAAGCTCCAGTATGTCATCAAGAACATCATCAGAGTTAGTATCATGGCCCAGATGCCTCTGAATCTGCCATATCTGCTTCATTCTCCAGAGCAGGTGGCAGCACTCCACACAGGCAGGTTATGAGGGCCTGCCCCCTTCCCCGTCTGCCTCACTTTGGGTTGAATTCACTGTGTAAGTAGATAGGAAACCCTGTTTTGAAATTCTCACAATGCTTCCAGGGCTTCACTGTTTTTCAAGCAGGAACTACTATGGCTCCAGGTACCACTGTTGGGGCAATTCCCTCTGCAGGTCCACATTCGCCCACCCCCTGCACATTGAGCTTCCCCTCCAACTCCATCAAATGTGCATTCCATCACTGAAGCTAGCTATTCCCATTGGTATTTACCTCTAGGGCTCCTCCACCACACAGCTAATGGACTGATTGAGCCTTTATTCTCCCTACAGCTGATGAGTGGTAGGTCTCCTGAGGCCCAAACCCCAAACCTTTCTCCATTTGCCCAGATCACAGCAACCGACTCAAAGCTCAACAACCAGGCAAAGCTCGAGAGCCCCTGCTGAGAGTGAGCAGCTACTGCAAAGACAGAGAGAAAGAGAAAGAGCAGCACGAGCGGCTAATGGCTCCCAGGCCTTGAAGTGAAGAACGCTGTTGTAGGGTGACTGTAATAATGTCATAACGGCAGGGAGCTCACAATCAGGAAGGCCCATGGCTGGTTCCCCACTGGATGACATCTTGCTGAATGCTGCTTCAACATGGGGACCTCACTTTACTGATAAGCATCTTCTCTCCCTAAATCTCGTGGGTAGTAATGGCAATGGGGGAAGATGAGTAGGTCCACAGAGAAGTAATAGAGGGCTGTAGGCCTCTTGATACTTGTGTGCCACTGATATCAAGGGTGTGCCGGAGAATAGAGACCCAATACTGGATTATTCTCTGGATGTCCATTTGGCCTCCAAAAACTAAGTCTGGGTTTTCTGAAAAAAAAATTCAAGGTGATCTGACAGGGGAGTGGGTTGATCCTATCCCTATTACTTACTACATCTCCATTTGGAAGCACCACCTGTTCTTGGAGTGCACTCAGACCAGGCAAAGCACTCTTTTGATGTCTTAGTAACATAACCGTTCTAGATCAAATATCCTATCTCATGTTCTATTCCATTCCCATCCTCTCACATAGAAGTACTGTGTTTTGTTCTCCACCCACCCCACCACCATATCCTGACACCTTGACACTTAATCATTTGCCAACAGTACATTCACATAGCAACAAGAACAAAATCCCGTAAGAAAAAGTTAGACATTTCTCTCACTCACAAGTGTGAGTGTACTCAGTGTTCATGTATTCAGAAACAAGTGGTGTGTGCTAATTATCTGTTTAGGTTTGTTACAAGAGTAGAAAACAACATTGTGTTTTGGGTGGTGGGGGAATTTCAACAGTGTTTTCTAATCTAGTGTGTTGGACTCTTGGAAGTAAGATCCAAAGAAGCTCAAACAGGCTTAAATGATTCTTGTTCCCATGCATGATGTATGTAACCATCAGTTGCTGCCAAACTGGGTCCCTATTATCTTTACATATGAAGTGTTTCTAATATTAGTGTACACCCAATGTGGCAATTGCCACCAGAAGACTGGATGAGAGGATGCATGGACTTTCTAACCATTGATGCATCATGCCCTATAAGAAGCTGGAAGGGAGATTAAATCTTACACTGAAAGTTTTTATTTAAAAAACCCCAAATATTTAAAACATTTAGGTAAGCTTTATTGTTTACTATGATTGTGGTGTATGCCAGACATGTTTGTCAAGTTTTTCCTCTCCTCTAGTATCTCTCTCTCTCTCTCTCTCTCTCTCTCTCTCATCTCTCATCTCATCTCATTTATCCTGTCTATATCTCTCTTTCTATTGTGTTCAATAAGACTCAATTGTGCATAGGATTGCAGCCTAAATGTATCTATCTGTTCCTCATGATGTATAGATGTTTCCTCTTGGAAGTACATTTTGCTGTCAGAATTCTCTCAGTTCCTGATGTCGGTGAGTAGAATAATACAACCAATTGAGTTAATTTGGTTATAGAATTAGTAAGATATTTTCAAGTGCTCTCATATATACTTGAAATAGCAAAATGCTGTGGAAGACATTGTTATACTGCTTGATTTAAAACTGGTACGTTGTATTTGAAATAAACTACATAAAGAAATATAGTACTATATGAACAAATGCAGACACTATTTTAGCCACCTAATGGCCTACAAATAACTGTTCATTCCACTGGGCTGTTAAGTGTGTGATGACCGAACATGCTTTTTTTCTTGGTCACCAAGATGCAATGGTGACCTTGCATGACTACACTCTTCTAATGTTGCAATCATCTAATGATCTCCAGGGGTGTCCAGCTGCAGTAATATTTGCACTAGCTCAGTGTTGCATTCAATGGGAACACAAAACCACACTAGATCAGTATCATCCATTGAAGTATTAAAGACATACTTTGGCAAAAGCAATAACCCTCTTGGCCTGTGTTCATTTGGTGCTTTGTATTAGGCGAAACATTTTTCTGGGTCATCTTAGATTTGTGACATTATTCATAAATATCTACTCTATTCTGCATCTCTCACTGTCTCAGAACTAAAAATGGAGAGGAACCCTAGCTTAGTCTTAGTGTCAGAACATATTCTTTCCTTGCAGGAGATCCTAATTTCAGTCCCTATGATCCTCCCACCCCCACCCCCACCCCCACCCCTCTCTGTCTCTGTCTATGTCTGTCTGTCTGTCTCTCTCTCTCTCTCTCACACACACACACACAAGATTAGGTAGCAGGTGATGTAAAAAGATGTTCGGGAAAGATGCAGAAGAGCTACTGCTAGTTTGAGCAGACAATACAGGTCTAGATGAACAAATAGTCTGACCTTGTAAAAGGTAGCATTCTGTGTTCCTATGGACTACTTTCACATTGAAAAGTATTGTGCTTGAGCTTCATCAAAGGTATTGGCTGAACTATGAATGCTGACATGCAAATAGTTCGTGATGTTGTAGACATAAATGGATGATTGTGTAAGTTTAGTCTAGAATGATGCTTGTTTCTTGTCTGTCAGTACTCACAACAGATTCAAGTTTTTAATCTTTCCAGTGTCATCAGTCTACTGTTCATCATCATTATCTTGCCATTCAAATTCATCCCGTGTATAGCCTTGTTGGAGTAAAGTACCATCTATGAACCTATATATAGCAAATCATATATGCTATATAATCTCCTAATATTTTGTAAGAACTCTTCTATTTTTAACTTCCTTAATAATTGGATGTGAGTGTGTAGTTACACTTTCCCCATATAAATGCATATAACCCTCTATATAGGCAACCCAGATTGGACTAAAGCCTTGATGCATACAGATTCCAAAGTCTCCTAAAAATCGCTAATGTATGCCATAAGTCACAGCATATGGTGGAGAAATGGGGAATGTGTGGCCCTCCAGACTGCAACTCCCATCTCCCCTATTTGGTATAACCAATGGCAAAGGAGGGTGAAATCGCAGTCCAACAACATCTGGAAAGCCACACACTCCTGATTTAGTGGATATATGATGAGATATATGTATATAGATACTGAAATCTATATAGTTCTATTTGGCCAGTTGTGCTAGCTTGAAATTACCCTTTTGTTTGTTTTAATATGCTGCTTGTCTGATCTCCCCCATGCAAGGTTTTGGAGAAAAAGTCCCATCAGCACACCCTATTACACACTGGTGGGCAGCTTTGCAATCCCCTTCTGTTCTAATATTGTCAAGCAGATCTTCTGTGAAGTCCCACAGTGATTACAGCTCTCCGGCTCTGATATTTACCTAGCTGAATTTGGCCCTCTTGTACCAAGTGTGTGGAAGAATAAGGCTGTGAGAGGTGCATGGGGGTTTGGGATTTTCATAGTGTAGAACAGTAATGACTGCTTTATCCCTTAGATTCTTCACCTCTTTAGACACATTTCTTTCTTGTTTTCTTCTTTCTTTTTTCAAGTACTAGTGAATGCTAGGTTCCTGAATTTTTGTATCTCTGATTATTGTTGTTCCCGGCACCCTCTTCTGCTAACTCATTTTCTCTCCCCACATCCAGGTTTTCATCTTTGCTGCCTGCTTGAACCTCTTCCACCACTCTTATGAACTATTTCATTGGATAAGGCGACAAGACATATTCTGAACAACAATAAGAGTGCCCCCTTTAAGTCCCTTATACTAGGTTTGTTCCAATATTTCCCTCCTCCAAAAGTCAACTGTATATGAATATATGGAAGGATGGCAGGAGCAACTGTGTGTTCAGTGGAATGAAAAAAGTGACCCCTGCGTATCTATGGTGGTATGCAAGTAGGCTCTCCATTCGATCAAAAAATCTGCATGATTGTCATTCCTAATTTGGATGGAGTTTTATACCCATAAAAATCTCTTCCCAATGCTTCCCTTTCCAATATTATATTGAACGTACAGAGACTGGGGCCCGGCTCTTGGGAACAGTTTTACTTCCCCCTCTATGCACTTGCCTTAGGTAGGAAAGAATGGACAAGGCTACTGCCATATCAACTTCGAGGATACAATAATAACAACAACAACAACAACAATAATAATATACAGTATATATCTCAATTGTTTGGCCACTACTTACTTAGCAAAGAAATGTGTGTTGGATTAACTTGCTAAATCAGAGAGATCCTGTTTAAATTACCTGGTTAACCATATTTGTAGATTAACAGCTCTCTTCTTCTTCCACAGGTACCATGCAAGTCACAAAGACAAAATGAGCAATCTTACTTCCATGTTCATGTTTCTGTTGCTGGAATTCTCAGACATCCGGGAACTACAGATCTTGCACTTCTTTGTGTTCCTGGCATTGTATGTGACAGCAGTAACAGGGAATCTCCTCATCATCATTACAGTTGCCCTTGATCACAACCTACATATACCCATGTACTTCTTCCTCATAAATTTGGCCATGCTGGACCTTGGAATAGTTTCAGTCATAGTACCCAAATCCATGGCTATGTCCCTCATGAATAACAGGACCATTTCTTATGCTGGATGTGTTGCTCAAGTTTTCTTTTATTTCTTCTTTGCAGCATCAAACCTTTCCCTCCTAACTATAATGGCACATGATCGCTACGTTGCCATCTGCAATCCCCTCCAATATGAGAGAATTATGCACAAAGGAGCCTGTCTTCAGATGGTCGCCATTGGGTGGATTATTAGTCTTATTTATGCCATTATACACACCGGGGGCACCTTTGGAATCCCCTTCTGTTCTAATATTGTCAAGCAGTTCTTCTGTGAAATCCCACAGTTATTAAAGCTCTCCTGCTCTGACATTTACCTAGTTGAAGTGGGGCTTCTTGTACTAGGTTGTAGTATAGGAGTAGGATGCTTTGTTTTCATCATCATAACATATATGCAGATCTTTGCTGTGGTGCTCAGAATCCCCTCTGCACATGGTAAAAGAAAAGCCCTCTCCACTTGTCTTCCGCACCTCACGGTTGTCTCTGTGCTCACGTTCAGTGGAATGTTTGCCTACGTGAGCACTCCCATGGATACTTCTTCTAATTTGGATATGGCTTTTGCTGTGATATATGTTATAATTCCTCCTATGTTGAATCCATTCATCTATAGCATGAGAAACAAAGAGATCAAGGGTGCTTTATGGAAACTGTTAGATTTTGGGCTTTCTTCTAAAAATATATTAAGCATTGTTCTGTAAGTATAGGATTGTGTGATCTTCACATGTGAAGGTTTGTCCCTGGAATGTTTAATCTTGCTCTATAAACACCTCAGTATTCAACACACAGTAATTACAACACATAGACCCAGTTCACACATAATGCTATCCCACAGTTTATTTAGCCCATGGTTAATCCATGATTTGTTGACCTACCCACTGTTTGTCTGGTAGATGATTGGACACATTGATTAGGTTTGCATGATCCCAGAAGAGAAATCAGCCACTGTGGCTTATTTTCTCTCCCTGGGTGTGCCACTCGTGAGCCATTTAATTAGCATAATTACCCTCACCAGGCGCAGGTTGTCATGACGTGGCAAGGATGGGTAGTGAGGGTGGTTGATTGGTGTGGTTTAAGAGCCACCCTGAAACCCTTGGCTTGTTCTAGAGTTTCAGGATGGTCTGTAAACCACCTCGGCCACCCACCCTCGCTTGGTTTGTACATCATGACATCATGCACCCCATGTGCGAAATTATGCTATTTCGGCTGCTCATGACCAGCAGACATGGGGAGGGAAAATAAGACACCATGGCTTATTTTCCCTCCATCATCATGTGAACCCCATGTGGTTTGTTTTCTCTATCCCTGGGTTGTTTGTTTTCCCCCTCCTTTGCCTTTCCCCTCCCTATGTACCAAATGCCTGTGTGGCACTGTAGTACTAACATGTAGAACGGCTGTATTTTTTTACCACTCTTCTCAACCAGCTCTGTAGCCTGCTGAAACAGCCCATGAACAATCCACAGTCCTGGGTTCTTACATAAGAATAACCCATGCTTTGAACATCCCAGAGTTCACAATACACCAACAAACCATTGGTTCTCTTTCTGGGTTGTTGGTGGTTAGCAAGACATAGTTGCTTAGCATGGCTGAATTAGTACATCATGACAACCCAGAATTCAACAGTGTGTGGGTTAAATAAATCAGGGGTTAGTGTTTTGTACAGGCCAGGCCATAGAGTGCTCTCTGACCCATCTCCCCCTTTCTCTGCATTGTTTATCCATGTCAGGGATGTGCATCAGTTTTGGATGAAGCTTGAAGTGCAAGCAGAATTGAGCTATTTCAGTCCTATTCTGTTGCTTCTGAAGTCAAAGTAGGGTTCCCTTTGAAGGCAACAGAACTGAACCTTCTCCAGAACAAGGTAGTGTGTCAGTGACTCAGGTTTTGGAGTTGTGGGACTAGAGATGTACGAAAGTTCCGCCACGGATCTCGGGGAGGCTGAATGCCAGCGCATTCGGCCCCCCGAAATCGGTGGCAGAATGGTCTGCCCCCCCCACCCCCCCGGGATGGGACTTACCTTGGGCAGATCTTCCTGGCGGCGGCGGCTCTGGCGGCAGCTCCGGCAGCAGTTCGGCGGCAGCGGCGACGGCAGCCGGTCTTCCGAACGGCCGCTGCCGCCGCCATTTCCAGGTTAAAAAAACCAAAAAAAAAACAAAACAAACAAACAAAAAAAACGTGATAGGCTACGTAAAGATTTACATAGCCTATCACGGATGACTTTAAAAAAAAACCAACAACGCGCGTACGCAAATGGCAGCGGCCACGGCCGCCGCCATTTGCGTACGCGCATTGTTGTTTTTTTTAAAAAATCAGCCGTGATAGGCTACATAAACATTTACGTAGCCCATCACAGCTGACTGCAGGGACGCAAATGGTGGCGGCTACGGCTGCCACCATTTGCGTCCCTGCTAGCCAGCGGCCAGATGTCCGGCTGCTGGCGGAGCCGGCAGGCGGCTCCACAGAATCGCTGCAGAGCACAGCCGGCCAGCCAGGATTCCGGGGGGGGGAGGAATGGAGCGCCCCCCCTCCCCGGTGAGGATTCTGGGGGGAGGGACGGAACACCTCCCCTCCCCCACAGACCCCTCAGCAGACTCAGGTAAGGGGGGTTTTGTAAACCCCTAGTGTGTGTAACTTATGAACTTAGTCCATTTTAGATTTCATATAGTGTATACTCCCAACCAGCTGTTTCCCTAAGGGCACAATCCTATGGGGATAGTCGGCCACCACTGAACACAGAGATGTCCAACTATCCAATGCAGGATGGGCGGAGCGTAGAGGGGCTCTTTTCCTCTGTACTCTGGCTGCCCTGTATTTGCAGCTAGATGGCCAATTTTAGCTGCTTAACTGGGGAGCCTTGGAGCGGGGGGTGGATGAAGCTGGATGGCACATAGGAAGCGTTGTACTGGCGTTTTCATGGTCCCCTCCCTGCCCCCAGGAATGCCCCCTTTTCAGCTGCTCTGCACTGCTCTTCTGAGCGTGGAGCCAGGGATGAACCTATGAAGCAGTAGGGGAGGGGAGTTGGATTTCTGGGAACTGAGCTCAGAGTGCTGGCTCTGATCTCGGTTCCCAAAACCCGAAAAATCCTATGGCCATCTAACACTGTCTAACAGCCATAGGAGTGCACCCTTCTATTATCTCTGAACATTTGTATACACATCCGGAGAGGACATTCAGTAACAGGGGGGTTAAGCATTCCATCATCCCCTGATAATGGGCTCACTAATGTGTGGAATGGGGAAATCAGGATTTTTCCTCCATCTCAGCTATATCTACATTTATAACTTGCTTGGGGTTAACATTTATTTCCTTTGCTTGGAGAATGGGCCACTAATGCTCCTGAAGCAACTCTGCATAATAGTGTGGCTTTCTTACCAGGGGCAGTATATGGACAAAAGATGCAGGCCCTGAGGGGCCTTGGGTTGGTGTAAGGCTAGTCTTTGGCCCTTTGCCTGGGAAGCTGACTCAAAAAGACTGCCCATCATTTAAAATTAGGCATTGAATGGTTGTAGTTGGCTGGTCCAGAATATGGTCTAGTTCGTAATGTCTGTATTAGGCGTGCAGCGACTTCCAACTAGAACCCTGATTCAATGCTTTGGGAAATGTCCACAGCTGTCAAAGAACTTATCAATTTCACATTTCCTGAGTGAAGCAGGGAGGAGCCAGGAGGGGGGCGGGAATTGAAAAGCTCCTTGACAAGTATGTAATATGGCTTGCTGGGCTAACTGAAGTAGTGTGTAGGGAGGATGAAACTGGCAAGGGTATTGACAAGAGGAGAATATGCCTCTGTGGAGCTATATAGCGGACAGGTGGACTTGCAATCATGTGCGCTTGCACAAGCTCACCAATAACCCCTTTTTTTTAAAAAAAAAATGACCCTCCCTAATTATGACACCATTTGCACAAATTTCAAGACCCCCCCAACCCCCCCACAACAATTTGCACAAATTGCCACCATGAAAGAAACCCAGAAACTACACATTGGCCTAATTTGCTACAGATCAACTCGATGCCAGTGGGGGAGACGGAATGAAATCCAGAGAGCCAGACCAGAAAAATCCATCAAATGTTCACTCCGCCCGCCAACAGCATTCTCATACATCCCTACTTCAAGGCTGTATATCTGTTAGGCATATGTATTTCTAGGGTCTTCCTCATTTTTGATTTTTCAGCACTGTATTTAGTAAGGAAATCAATAATTAACACAACGATCTACAATGAGATGTGCCTATGCAAGGCCTTCCACTGATGCTTCTTCTGATCTCAGTATAGCTTTTGCTGTCGTATATGCCATAATTCCTCCCATGTTGAATCCATAAATCTATAGCATGAGAAACAAGGACATCAAGACTGCTTTGTATAAAATGTTAATTTGGGGCTCTACGCTAAAACTATCTTTAGAGTTGTTCTGCGTTCAATTCTTTGCTCTCCTGCATGTAAATGTTCCTGCAGTTATCGATCCCCCATGCCAGCAAACCTCCACATGAGTAAAACATTGCAGATGGGGTGGTATGAGATGTGATCATGACAGGATCTGCATGTGGATGCACACATAAGATTACTGCCAAAGGAGCCTAGGAGGCAAGCTCCCCCCCCCTCCCCTGAATAATTTGCACTGTTGTTGGGCAGGGTTGTGGTTTATTTCAGGAAACTGATCTGTTTAGGTTAATTTGAGCATGTTTGCATGAGAGGTGTGTGCAGGAAATGTATGTAGAGTATAGTGTAGGAGAGCATGCTAGGCAATGTGATGGCGATTGCTACTTCACGAGGCTTTTTGCTCTTGTCTGTAAGACCTGTAGGTATGACATAGATTAACCTGGATCATCCAGTCAGAGTAGTGAGGCCATGGGAACTGGTAAAATTGGAAAGCCTCCCTACTCACCTAGAAATGCATCACGCTGATCCACCACTCTGAAAGGCAGTGTGGTCTCACCCATGCTTCTCACAGACTAATCTTCGGGGGGAGGGAAAAATTAGATTCACGTATAGACAGACAGTCCTTAATATCCTGTTTATTTTCAAACACTGGGTTCACACAATACACTAACTACAGTTCACAACCCAACAAATCATGGGTTCTCAAGGTGACTTATTTGAGAAATGCCACACTGCATGGTTAACAAGCCATGATAACCCGTGGTTCAATGGCAACCCACGCTCAGCCACTGAGTGTGGGTTAGAGTGTTGTGCGAACCTAGTCAATGTGGCCCTAAATCAACCTAATGTTTGTATCTTCTCTCTTTATTGCTGCCTATACTTGCAATTCAGTATATATTAATTTTCTCATACAACCCATTCTCCATAAACTGTAGCTTATATTCTGTGCCAGTCTTCCTTCTTTGATCATCTCCTCCCTTCTTTAGCTACACACACACTAACATGCTTCAAGACCAGCTCCATCAGCCAATTTATGATCCATTCATAAGTCCATGTGAAAGTTCAATACTTCCAACATTTTACTCATCAAGATCTTTGCTGTGATAGCAGGAAGTCCTTTTCTATTGCTACTAGTATCTTAATCCCATAGAGTGAGGCCTTCTAACTCAATTGCACCCAGGTTGGTGCAAGCCTGGTTGCAGCCCCACCAGCTGCAAACCTAATTCTCCTTTCTGGACTCTGCAGCACATAGGGATGTCAGCAAAATCCACAATGGATTCAAATGAGTTCAGGTTTCTATGTATCCGATCTTGCTCCTGAGCACCCTCTCCAGAGTACTGCTCGTACTGCTCTGTGGTGTACTCCAGAGTAGGGATGGCGGAGAATTCTGCCACGGATTTCAGTGAGGCCGAATGCACTGGCATTCGGCCTCCCAAAATCCGTGGTGGAATGGACTGCCCCCCGCCCCCCCACAGATTCCCCCCGGGACGAAGCTCACCTGGGCCAGATGTTCCGGACAGCGGTGGCTCCAGTGGCGGCTCCAGTGGCTGGTCTTTTGAGGGGCTGCCACGGCCACCATTTGTATCCTGGTCTTTGCCGTGATAGGCTACATAAGTATTTATGTAGCCTATCACGGCAAGCCAAGCAAAACAAAAAACAAAAAATGGCATACGCAAATGGCGGCGGCTACGGCGGCCGCCATTTGCGTTCCCTGTTTTTCCCCGGCGGAAAAATGTAGTTCCCTATTTTTCCCCGGCGGAAAAATGTTTCCCCGGTCAAAAATAGGGAATGCGAATGTCGGCCGCCATAGCGACCGCCAGTTGCGTAAGCCATTTTTTTTTTTTTGCCTGCCGTGATAGGCTACGTAAATACTTATGTAGCCTATCACGGCAGCCTGGCTGGATGCAAATGGTGGCCGCTACGGTGGCCGCCATTTGTAGGGATGTATGAAAGTCACCTTTTCGACGAGGCAATTTGCGGTGGGGGGGAGGCGCTCTGCGCCTCCCCCCGAAATCCTTCTCCGGCCGGCACCGCTCTGCGGAGATTCTGCAGAGCCTCTGGCCGGGGCTGCCCGCAGCTGGAAATCCAGCCACAGGGCAGCCTTCATTCCTGAAGGAAAAAAAATAACCATCCACGTGCGCAAATGGCAGCGGCTACAGCAGCCACCATAGCCACCACCATTTGCGTACACAGGGGTTTTTTGTTTTTTCTTGGCTTACCATGATAGGCTACGTAAATACTTATGTAGCCTATCACGGCAAAGGGCAGATGGCAATGGCGGCCGCGGCAGCCAGTCGAAAGACTGGCTGCCGCCGC
Organism: Heloderma suspectum; assembly: GCF_057233095.1. Taxonomy (NCBI): domain Eukaryota; kingdom Metazoa; phylum Chordata; class Lepidosauria; order Squamata; family Helodermatidae; genus Heloderma; species Heloderma suspectum. The sequence goes on along the minus strand of NC_139463.1, from coordinate 84,190,001 downwards.
CACTGCCGCACCCTCCGCCACAGCTGCCGCCGTCCGGAACATCCGCCCCAGGTAAGCCTCGTCCTGGGGGGAATTCTCGGGGGGCGGGGGGGCAAGCCGTTCTGCCGTAGGTTTCGGGGGGCCGAATGCTAGTGCATTTGGCCTCACTGAAATCCATGGCGGAATTCTCCGCCATCCCTAGCCATTTGCGTCTGCACCAGCCAGTCTGCTGTCCGCTACGCTATTTGCGTTCCCCTTATTTTTGCCATCTTAGTCTATGTAAATCTTGATGTAGACTAAGACGTGCCAAAATAAGGAACGCAAATGGCAGCGGCCGTGGCCGACACCATTTACATCCACGCGTTGTTGTTGTCGTTGTTTTTTTACGTCAGCCGTGATAGGCTATGTAAACATTTACATAGCCTATCATGGCTGACTGCAGGGATGCAAATGGTGGCGTCTACGGCCGCCGCCATTTGCGTCCCTGCTAGCCAGAGGTCGGATGTCCAGCTGCTGGCGGAGCTGGCCGGCGGGTCCGAAGAATCCCTGCGGAGCACAGCCGGCCAGCCAGGATTCCGGGGGGGGGAGGAATGGAGCACCTCCCCCCTGTCCAGGATTCCGGGGGGAGGGACAGAGCGCCTCCACCCCCACCATCAATATAATCCGCGAAACGTAAGTGCCTTTCGTACATCCCTAGGTATTTTAGAAAATGTTTTTATTGTAGAATTTTATTGTTTTAAATTGTTTTATTGTACACTATACATTGCCCAGTGTGGCTGGGTGACCAGCCAGATGGGCAATTAATAAATTTAATAATAAATAAATAAATAAATAAATAAATGACACCTTGCTGATGGCTGCTTCAAGCCAGAAACCAGTTTCTGTGTCTTGATTACATTGTGCTGTTCCTAACTCTCTGGAGGTAGTGAGGGCAATGGGGGAAGTTTAGTATGTGTGCAGAGTAGTGACATAGGGCTGTAGGCCTCTTCCGGGCGGGAGGAAGAGGCCTACAGTTGCAAAAATGTACGTGCGTTTGTTTGTTTTTTACTTAGCCGTGATAGGCTACGTAAACATTTGCGTAGCCTATCACGGCTGACTGCAGGGACACAAACGGCGGCGGCTATGGCCGCCGCCATTTGTGGCCTGGCCGGCCTGGATTCGGGGATGGAGGGATGGAGCGCCTCCCCCCCTGGCCAGAATTTCGGGGGGGAGGGATAGAGCGCCTCCCCCCCCGGCCAGAATTTCGGGGGGGGAGGGACGGAGCGCCTCCCCCCCGGCCAGAATTTCGGGGGGAGGGACGGAACACCTCCTCCCCACCGCGAATCAAATTTCATTACGGGTAAGTGACTTTCGTACATCCCTAGAATTTTCTCAGAACATCCAAAGCACTCTTTTGATGTCTTAGTACCATAAGCCTTCTGGATCAAATCACATATATCATAATCTATTCCATTCTCATCCTTTCACATAAGGGTATTGTGTGTGTGTGTGTGTGTGTGGGGGGGGGTTACACCCATATCCTTGCACATTGGCATAAAATCATTTTCCAAAGTACTTTGGCATAACAACTAATTCCTTTGACAGAAAGTTAGACGTTGATTTCCCTCACAAGTGTGATCATTTCTCATGTATTCAACAACATGTGATGTGTGCTAATTCTCTGTTTAGGTTTGTTACAAGAATAGAAAACCATGCTGTTTGTATGTGGGGAGTTTCAACAATTTTTTTCTAATTAGGTGTGTTGGACTCTTGGGAGTAATTTCCCAGGATGCCCAAAGAGGCTTAAATTATTCTTATTCCCATGCATGAGGTAAAACTATCACTTGCTGCAAAATTGGGTCCCTATTACCTTTACTTATGAAGTGCTTCTAATATTAGTGTACACATAATATGGCAATTGCCACCAGAAGATTGGAAGTGCTTGGATGAGAGGATGCATGGATTTGCTCACCCTTGACACATCATGCCCTCTATAAGAAGCTGGAAGGGAAATTAAGTCCTACACTGAAAGTATTTTTTTAAAATATATATATTTTAAACGTTCAGGTAAACTTTGTTGTTTGCTATGATGGTTGTGTATTCCAGAGTTGTCAGCTTTTTCATTTCCTCTGCTCGCCCTCCCTCTCTCTCTCTCTCTCTCTCTCTCTCTCTCTCTCATCTATTCTATTGTTACTCTCAAGAATGTTACTCTCAAGAGTGCATAGAATTTCAGCCTAAATCCAATTATCATCATCATCATCATCATCATCTAATCAATCATCTTCCTTCCCTCCTCCTTTTCTTAATTCCTTGCTCTCTTGCTCTGACATTTACCTAGTTGAAGTTGGGCTTTTTGTACAAAGGAGTGTGGAAGAGCGGGGGAGAGTGGTGCCTAGGGGTGTAGAACAATCATGACTGCTTTAGCCCTTAGATTCTTCACCTCTTCAGGCCCATTTCTTTTGTTTTCATGTTTTAAAGTACTAGTGAGTAGCAGGTTCCTGACTTTTTGCACCTCTGATTATTGTTGTCCCCGCCCACCCATTCTCTCCTGATAAATCCTTTTCTCTCCCCATCACCCCCAGTTTTCATCCTTGCTGCCTGCTTTAATCTCTGCCACCACTATCATGAACTGATCATTGCAAAAGGAGACAAGAAATATTCCAAAAAACAGTGATGCCCCCTTTCAAGTCCTTTATACTAGGTTGGTGCCAATATTCCTCTCCTTCCATGGGTCTACTGTATATAAGTGTACAGGCAATAGGGACCAACTGTGTGTTCAGTGGGAAGAGTGAAAATGAACCCCACATGTGTATGGCTGCATGCAAGCATCTGTATTGGATCAAAAATTCTGCATGATTGGCATTTCTAATTAGATGGGGTTTACACATATAGAACTGTGGAACGGGGGAATTTTCCTTCTGGCATGGCTGGCAGTCCTGTTGAAGCCCTGGTTACCTGGTGGAATGCAGAGATGACTAATGCAGTTGACATTATCACTCCCAAGTGCCCTCTCCTTCTGAGCAGAGCTTGGACACCTCCTTGGTATACCCCTGAACTGAGGGCAATGAAGCAAGAGGGAAGCCAGGTAGAATGCAGGTGGAGGAAGGCATTTGCTGAGCCTGACCAAACACAGGTTAGAGCTCGTTATTGAGCCTGGTCTGTGGCAGTGAGAGTGGCAAAGAGGGAGTTCTTTTCCACCAGCAAGGCATTGCATCCACTGTTATCCAGCAGAGCTTTTCTGAGTGTTTATGGCCTTTTGTATCTGGGCCATGGGGAAAAATGGTAGAAACCTTGGTATCATGCTGTTATGAGTTCGCATGACACTTTGAAGATAAGCTCATTCATATTGGTCATGGTTTGGACATCACAGTTAATGCAGGTCCATTCATAGAGGTGTCCAGAGCACCATCCCGTTCAATTTTATTGGATGGGTTTCAGCTGATGAGGCCTGAGGAGGTGGACAAGGAGTTTGGCCAAGTCTGATCAACCACCTGTGTGCTTGACCCTTGCTCGTCATGGCTTATTACATCTAATAGGAAGGGGATGTCCATCGGCAGACAAGAGGTTATCAGGTTATCCTCCTTGAGAGAGGGAGTGGTGCGGACCACTTTAAAGGAGGCAGGGAATAGCCGCTTCTGAAAAAAACAAAAAAACCCAAAACATAACATGGACCCTGAAGATGTTAACAAATATAGGCTGGTTGCTAATATCCCCGTCCTGGGAAAGGTGCTTGAGTGGGTGATTGTAGGCCAACTCCAGGCACCCTTGAATAAATCTGATTATCTAGATCCATTTAGATCAGGCTTCAAGACTGGTTTTGGAACAGGAACTGCTTTGTTCACCCTGTGGGATAACCTTTGCCAGGAGAGGGACAGGGCGAGTGCCACCCTGTTGATTCTCTTGGACTTCTCTATTGATACCATTGACCATGGTATCCTTCTGGATGGACTATCTGGGCTGGTTGTTAGACATAATGCACTGCAGTGGTTCCACTTTGATTTGGATGGCCGATTCAGAAGGCCATACTGGGGGATTATTGCTCTGTCCCTTGGCAGTTACATCATCAGTGCCCCAGGGCTCTTATTTTATCCCGCATACTGTTTAACATCTACATGAAACCACTGGGGGAGGTTATTCAGAGATATTGACTAGGGTGTCACCAGTATGTGGATGACACCCAACTCTATCTCTCCTTTTCATCAAACCCAGGTGAGGCAGTGGGCATTCTCACTCAATGCCTGGCTGCAGTGATGGACTGGATGAGGGCCAATAATCTAAGACTCGATCCAGATTCCAGACAAGACAGAGGTAAAGTTAGTGTGTGGTTCATCTGCCCAACTAAGTGATGTCCAACCTTTTCTGGAGGGGGTTGCACTGTACTCCCCCTACAATATCAAGTTCATAGTTTTGGGTGCCTTTGGATTCACTATTGTCACTAGAGGCACAGGTGGACTTGGTGGCACAGAGCACCATTTAATAGCTTAGGCTGATTTACCAACTATGTCCTTATTTGGATAGAGATAGCCTAGGTACAGTTATCCATGCTCTGATAACCTCTTGTCTGGATATGTGGGTCTGGCTTTGAAAATGGTCCAGAAACTTCAGCTGGCCCAAAATAGAACAGCAAGATTGTTAATGTGGGCTGGCCAATATGATCGTATTATGCCAATACTTTTCCAGCTGCACTGGCTGCCCATCCATTTCCGGACCTGATTTAAAGTGCTGGTATGAACTTTCAAAGGCCTAAGTGGCTTGGGGCCAGGTCACCTGAAGGATTGTCTCTTCCTATATACACCTGCCCAGACCCTAAGATCATCTTCAGTGGTCCTTCTCTGGGGGCCCTGCCAAAGAAAGTGAGGTGGGTAACTATTAAGAAGAGGGCTTTTTCAGCTGTGGCACCCCAGTTGTTTTAATGAGCTCACCTGGCACCTACACTGTGTTCTTTTTGGTGCCAGATGAATACCTATTTATTTCCCCAGACACTTAAGTTTTTCAGTTCCTGTTTGAAATCTGGTACTGCATTTTAAATCTTAGCACTGCTGACAGATTCTACAGGTTGTTGTTGTTGCTGTTGTTGTTGTTGTTACTGTAGTTTTAAACACTTAATTGCATTTTATCACCTTGTATTTAATGGTTTCAATTGTTGTGAATCTCCTAGAAAACTTTGGCTATTGGGTGATATAGAAATGAATTAAATTAATTAAATGTTTAAAAATGTGGGCCCAGATACTCCCCTTTCCAACATTCCACTGAATGTACAGAGATCTGGGGAAAGGCTGGTGGGCACAGTCTCACTTTCCCCTCTATGCACTTATTTTGTGTAGGAAAGAAAGATCATGGCTTGGCTACTGTCATGACAAATTTGAGGAAAGAAAAAAAATGAACAAAATTGTTTGCCCACCACTGATTTAGCACAGAAATATGACTTGGATTTGATCACTAAATTAGAATGATCCTGTTTAAATTAGGGCTGTGTACGGGGCCCCACTTTGCTTCAGATGCTGCTTCGGAACTTCCGAAGCAGTCCCACTTCGCTTTGGACTGATTCGGACCCGATCTGCATTGCTGTGGATTTGGATCTGAAACAAGTTTCGGATATCCGAATCATTTGGATTTGACGTTTTCCCATTGACTTGCATTGGAAAAAAGAAATGGCCATGACATTTTCAGTTTTCATAATGAATACATGACATTTGGAGACCTTTCAGCCCCCGGGGGGGGGGGATTCCAGCTGCTGGATTTCAGACAGTTTGGCCTAGCAGTTTTTATGCTAGGCACAGATAATACGGTATGTGCTGTTCTCAGAAACTCAAACCAAAGGTCATACAGGGATAATCAGAGAAGTTAGGTATTTAAGAAGGGATTAGGAGGAGGTCACTATCCCTAAACTCTGCTTTAGGTTTCTCTGAAGTGCAAATAACCCCTTTCCTCTTCAGCTTCACAGCTCCTCAGACTCTCTTTGGCTGAATAGAATACACATTACCTGGGAAAACAGGCTGGCAGGCAGGCTGTGCTATATGCTTTTTTCAGCAAAAACTCTCAAAGCAAAGCATTCAGAGGTTGTACAGGAGTGCATGAAAGCTCCAATGCCAAAACCCTGAAGATCCTTCATATTGCGGTGACACAGTGTAGTGTTATTTAAATAATAGATGTTGTGTGTGTGTGGTGCTTTGCTCACTGTATTTTGAGATGTGGACGTGTGTAGTGCTTTGCTTGAGCACAACACAAGCACACAGATAGAGAGACACACAAGAGCAAAAAAAAAGCAAATGCAGAACTATGTAAGAGGGGAAGGCTTTTATTATTATTATTTATAATAATAATTAATAATATTAATTATTATTATTTATAATAATATATAATAATAAAAGTGGCTGGGTGACCAGCCAGATGGGTGATTAATAAATTTAATAATAATAATAATAATAATAATAATAAGGGAGTGGGGAGATAACAGAGTTCAAAAAAGGGAAGGGAAGGATTACAGAAATTGGGAAGGGTGGGGGATGAGAGCCAAAAACAAGGATAGGATATTATATATGTGTATATATATATATATATATATATATATATATGGATCTAGCTGGAAAGCTACAAAAAGGGGGTTGAATTGAGAAGGTGAGAAGAGGGTGGGGATGAGAGCCAAATAACAAGGCAATGCATGGAAACTAAACTACTTTTTTAATTTGTGTGTGTGTGTTTATAAAGAATCAGGGAGGAAGGAAGGAAGGAAGGAAGGAAGGAAGGAAGGAAGGGAGAACTAATAAGAATGGTTGAATAATTCAGAAGGGTGGTGGGAGCCAAAGAACAAGGCAAGGCAAGGAGGAAACTAAACTATTGAAGTACTGTTTTATTTTTTAAAATAAATAATCTAGAACAGAAAGAAAGGGAATAGTTGAATTGAAAAGGTCTGGGTGGGAAAGAATAAGAAAAGCAAAGCTGCATGCACAACACCCCCCGCCCCCATATCTAGCGAACTAACAGCTCTCTTCAGAAACCACCACCTAAGAACTCTCTCTGTTTCTTGCAATGAAACAAACAAACACAGGCTTTTCTCCAATATATGCTGTACGCCCCCCCCCCCCACTGTCACTGATTGGAGACAGCTGGGTTAAGTTCAGCCCTAATTTGGTAACTAGGGTTGAAATTTCCCACAGATCACTCACTTGACTCCTCCTCCTCCTCCCCCTTCCCCTCTCCCTCTCTTGGATCTTTCACAGGTTGATACATTTTAGAGACAGGCTGTCTGGACTTCAGATGGCATCAGAAGAGCTCCGAATCTGTAAGGCAGACAAGGCTCTTCGCCAGTGACCTGCTTTGCTTCAGAGAACCTCAGAGCTGTTCTGATCTGATTCAGATCTCACCAAGGCACTGCTGAAGCACCCCGATTCACTTAGGTATTGGGATTTGGCACTGAAGTGATGCACAGCCCTAGTTTAAATTAACTGGTGAACCAATATTAGTAGATTAAGAGCTCTCTTCTTCTTCCCCCCAAAGGTAGCCTGAAAGTAATGAAGACAAAATGAGCAATCTTACTTCGATGTCCACTTTTCTGCTGCTAGAACTCTCAGACATTCGAGAACTACAGATCTTATATTTCTTTGTGTTCCTATCATTATACCTGATGGCACTAACAGGGAATCTTCTCATCATCCTTGCAGTTGCCTTTGATCACCACCTACACATCCCCATGTATTTCTTCCTAATAAATTTGGCCATGCTGGACCTTGGCACAATTTCAGTGATAGTACCCAAATCTATGGCTATCTCCCTTATGAAAAACAGGTCAATTTCTTATTCTGGATGTGTTGCTCAGGTTTTCTTTTATTTCTTCTTTGGATCATTAAATTTTATTGTCCTAACTATAATGGCTCATGATCGCCATATTGCGATCTGCAACCCACTCCAGTATGAGAGTACTATGCACAAAGGAGCCTGCCTTCAGATGGTAGCCATTGGGGGGATTGCTAGTCTTCTTTATGCCATAGTACACACTGGTGGCACTTTTGCAATCCCCTTCTGTTCTAATATCGTCAAGCAGTTCTTCTGTGAAGTCCCACAGTTACTAAGGCTCTCCTGCTCTGACATTTACCTAGTTGAAGTTGGGCTCCTTATAGTCAGCTCCACTTTAGCTCTAGGAGGCTTTATCTTCATTGTCATAACATACATGCAGATATTTGCTGTGGTGCTCAGAATCCCCTCTGAACAAGGTAAAAAAAAAGCCCTCTCCACTTGTCTTCCCCACCTCACTGTTGTCTCTGTGCTCATGTTCAGTGAAATATTTGCCTATGCACGGCCTCCCACAGATGCTTCTTCTGAGCTGGATATAGCTTTTGCTGCGATATATGTCATAATTCCTCCTATATTGAATCCATTCATCTATAGCATGAGAAACAAGGAGATCAAGGCTGCTTTATGGAAACTGTTTTGGGCTTTCTTCTGAAACCATCTTCAGCATTGTCCTATTAGTATAGGATTCTATGACCTTTTCCATGTGAATGTTCATCCCTGAAATTTGTAATCTTGTGCTATAAATGCCTCAGTAGTCAGCACACAGTAATTCTGTCACATAGACCTGATTCAAACGGAATACTAACCCATGGTTTATTTATCCCATGTGTAACCCATGGTTTTTGCTCTACCCAGGGACAGGGTTTGGCTGGCAGATGATTGGACAGACTGTAGTTTGTCTTCTCAATCCCTGGGTTGTTTGTTTCCCACATCCTTTGCCTGTTCCCTCCCTGTATCCCATATGTGGCACTGTAGTAATGACATGCAGACTAGCTGTGTTTTTGGATCACTCTTGCTCATCACCTCTGTACTCTGACAAAAGAGTCCTTCAATAACCCATGGTTCTGAATTCATACATAGTAACAACCCATGGTTCAAACAACACAGAGTTCACACCCAACAACAAAGCATGGGTTATCTGGGTTCACACAGTATGACAAGCCAGAGTATGGATCGAGTGTGGGTTGCTGTTTAATTGTGAGTTGTCATTGAATCCACCCAGAAAGTGAACCAGTGGTTTGTTGTTGGGTTGTGAACTGTGGGTTGTTTGTGGGTAACAAACCATAGTTTGTTAGTGCAGTTGGGTTTACACATCAGAACAACCCAGGATTCAACAATACAGGATTTAAATAACTAATGGGTTAGTGTTGTGTGTGAACTAGATCTTAGAGTGCTCTCTCACACATCTACCTTTTTTCTCTGCATTGTTTTGTCCATTGCAGGGATGTGCATCAGTTTTGCATGAAGCTTGAAGTCCAAGCAGAATTGGGCCACTTCAATGCACTTTTGTTGCTTCCAGTTCTTTTGCTTCATGAGTGTCTGTGTAAGGGTGGAGTCCCACAGACTCCCCACCACCACTTGCCTCTCCTGGACCTAGCTTGCTGAGCCCCCACCCCTGCCTGCTGAGCTGCACAAGCTCCTGGAACTTATCAGTCCTGCCCATGAGCGCCTGCAGCCATCTGTTCTCAACTTGCCATTATGCGCACAAATGTTGACTCGCTGTTTTCTGTGAATTAAGTCTTGCACACAGCGGCCCACACTTTCTGACTGGCCATTGTGAACAAGATTGAATTTGCAGAAAACAGTGGTGGCTGCAAGCACATGGCTCAGTGGTGGTAGGGAATGATCCTTTCTCCCTGTCCCATCCCAGCTACCGGGAAGGCAGCACCTCTCCCGGCCTCCTCCACTGGTCAAGCCGCTTCCCACACATAGCTGGCCCTGGATGGGAAGGGGAGAACAGAAATGGATTAATGCTTTCTCCCCCTCCCATCCTGGGCCAGCTATATGGGGGCAGTGGCTTGACAACTGGAGGAGGCCAAGAGGGAAGACCCCTCATGAAAATATGAAGCCACATCTTGCATAAAATATGGTGGCTTGCATGGTGGAGCAGGCAACAGCTTGCTGAGCCCTTCAGGGGCTTGTACAGCTTGGCTCACACAGCCAAGCAGCAAAGATGGCTTCTTGAGTGCCCACCAAAGCACAGATTCCAATGAGTCCATCCATCCCTACTAATCAGTGTTACAGGGATGGCAAGAAGAGCCATCTTGATTTGGGGTATGCTTTTCCATCTCTTCGTTATTTATACTAATAGCTATCTCAATTCTCCAAGTGCTTAGATAGCCAAAAGGGCATCATCCACCCACAAGAGGAAAGTATTAGCGGGTATGGACGAACCCCAAGGTTTGCACACGTACAAAACATTGGATAATAGGAACAACTCTGCATGCTTCCAGACAGTAGGGGGCAATAGAGAATATGTTGCATAAACAGCTGCTTGTCTTGCTTATTTCCCTTGTTGTATGATCAGTTCCTTCTTCTTGCTCCCTCCCTCCCTCCTCCTCCTCCTCCTCCATTCTTCTCCTTCTTCTGCCTCTGCAACAAACAACATGCAACCGGAATCAAGTAACCACATCCCATGCCTTTGCTTACCTACACTCATGCACCCAGATTTAGGAGGTGCATGTAATTAAACAGTGTTAGGTAGCCTTCTCTGATGATCTGTATAACAGTTGATTTGAGCTTCTTCTAAATTGGCTCTAGCTTGCGTTTATACCCTCCAGTACTAAATGCTGTGTTGCCATTCTTTCTCTATATAAGTCAACTCTGCTGTAAGTCACACCTTTCCAACACAAAAAAACCTTGAGGAAAACCCCTTGCAGGGGGGGTGGGGGGGACTAAAACAGCCCAGTGTGGACTGAAAGTACCCAGTGCCCATGGAATGGTGACTGAATGGTGTGCTTTGGGTGTGTGCGAGGTGGGGGGGGAATTATGATTTCCTTAATTAATTTATGGAAATCAGTGCCACAAGGTATAGTGATGGCCACTAGCTTAGATGACTTAGGAGGCTAATGGAGAATGGGATCTATCAATAATTAGTAGCCAGGGCTGCTAAATAAAATCCCAGGTGATCTGACAAACCCTGGAGCCTTGGTCCTGATAGGCCTTTATGCCTGACCCATGCTATTAAAGAGAACAAGGGAGAGCCAGGAACAGAGGAGTTTGATGGTGTCCCCCATTCCACAGAAACGGAAGGCAGGTTGGATTGCACAGTACATTTCTAGGCTCTACATTTTCTTCCTGAGCATTGAAAGGTAGTGATAAAAAGGTGTGTGTGGGATACTTAGAATAGCATTTCAAGGGGCCAATGGCAGTAAATTTATTACCAGGAGAAGCAATCTGACAGAGTCTCGGCTAGATCCATTACACTGGCTTCAGAACTTTGAAATGTCACACAACTATTTGCCAGGATGACTTCAGCACCAATGCTCTTGATAAGGTCAGCCTGGCATTTTGTTGTGTAGTAGGGTAATGAATACTGTAACATTATTAGTGCTGTTCCTACACACACACACACACACTTCCATTTTCAGCATTTTGTGCATGGGTAGGTGGGGGCAAAATGAAAACTCTGGCAAAAGAGGCTGGGAGAGGTAAGAATTTTGGAGAATGCTCTCCTTGGGGAGGGGGACAGGGTCTCCACATATTTTTTTTTTTTAAGTGTAGGAGGTTGTTGAGGAGTGAAGGAGGTTGATTGTAGTGTAGGATACACTCACTCATGTAGTGAGTGTAGGAGGTTGTTGAGGAGGTTCTTTCTATTTTTTTTTTTTTTTAAATCAGCCCCTGCACTTGCTGGATCTCAGGACTCTTCTCCAGCCAGGAGTACTTCCCGAATGCCTGTTGGAGAGGGGAAGGTCACATGGTCCCCTGGAAATTCAGAAAGGATTGCCAGGCTCCTGCAAGTGCAAGCCTGCAAGGGGTGTTTAAAAATAATGAAAGAAGACCCCTCAAGAACTGTCTATGCTTAAAATGGTATGTGGAAATCGGGTCATCCTCCCCAAGGATCACCCCATTTTAAGTCGCTTCTCCTAACATACTTCTGGGTGGGGGGTGGGGGTTTGGAGTGAATGTCATCTGAGTGGCAAGGGCTGCTCAACCAATAAGAGAGGCTTCCTCCCTCCAGGGTCCCCCCTTTTTGCCCTAAGGAAGGTGAAAATTAGAAGTAATTACTTCCTATGGGTGCAAGTGAAGGAGAAGCCACCTAATGAGCCCCAATCTTTCTCTCCTGTTCTGCACTTGATCACTCTAACAGGATGGGGGAAATGAATTACTTCCGATGTGGGTGTTTGGAAGTAAAGCCTCATTGAGCACAATGTTACTTCTGAGTAGACACTAATTGGTTCAATCAATCAATCAATCATTTATTGTTACGGTCGAAGACATAGAATACATAAGATAAAATAAGATAAAAACATAAGGTGAGAGAAAATGGGGAGAGAAATAGGATAATATTATAAAGTTTGTGATCATATTTCAATCTCCCAAGGAGGGTTACAGAGTCTCTAAGGTCAGTTCTTGGTGATTTTTGCATGCCGCAGCATAGAATTTAGAAACGTTAAGAGTGGTGGCTGCATTTAATAAATTTATTAGTATAGTCTACGACCAGCTCATATATATATAAGCAATCTAGAAATGTCACAATAAATTAAATATTCCCAAACAATAGATAAATGAACAATATAAACAATACATGAACAATAAAATGTTATTTAAAATTACCTATTACAGATTAAAATTAATATTATTAGGATTTTAAAACATTATATACAATATCTCCACAAATCTTACAGGCGGCCACAAAAAACCTTGCACAAGGATCTGTTAACTGCACATTAACACCTAAAAGAAGCTTCCTGGCAACCTCAACATCAGATCTGCCCAGAAACCTTGTAAGCAGAGGAGAAATAACCTTTACACGAATTGCTTGATAGAACCAACAAGAAAAAATAACATGTTCGGTTGTTTCAACTGCTCCAGCACTGCAAGGGCAAATCCTCTCTGCCATTGGAGTCTTAGTATATCTCCCTTCCAGCAGCGCTGAGGGGTGTACTCACCATCTGGCTAAAGAGAAAGCCCTGCAAGGAGTAGGAGACTCCAAAAACAATACATAGGCTGCCATTTTTACAGTGTATCTGGTGTCCTTCGGTGCCAGAAAGTCTGGTACTCTGCTAATATCACACTGCCGTTCAATATCTAACACTCTCTGTTTGGTAGTTACCATTGCCTTATCCAATCCCATTGTTAGGAGAGTCTGTGGAGAGAATCCTAACAATGTAATCTCTTGGTGGGCTGCAGTTAACCAGGAAGAATGTAAGCTGTCCCGAAGAATTAAAGAAGTTAATCCTTGCGGGCAATAATTTAATTTGAGCCAGAAGTTAATAGAGGCAAGGCTTACCCTGGCCTCTATTTTAATCAAGCCAGATTCTAAACGCATACTAGCGTTAGAAACACAACTGGGCATACAGGAAATTGCCCTTATAAATTTGGATTGAACTCTTTCTAATGGGCTAGAACAAGACGATGTTGGGCCTAGAGTTGTCTCATAGAGAAGTTGAGATAGTGTTTTGGCCTGATATAATTTAAGGGAAGCAGGTATATATTGCCCTCCATCAGTGTGAATTTTTTTAATATAGCCTGAGCGGATCTTTGGCCAATCCTGGCCACATACTCATGATGGACATTGCTTGCCCCTGAAGATTGTAGCATCACCCCCAGATACTTAAAGTGCATCACCTGCTCTACTCTGTGTCCATTAATACTCCATATCCTGATTTTAGGATTCTTCCAGAAAGACATAATCTTTGTTTTTTGGTACTTAATCTCCAATTGATTCACATTACAATAGAGACTAAATACCCATAGGGCTCTTCTGAGACCCACAGGAGTTCTAATACCGTGTCATTGGCATATAAGAGTGCAGGAATCTTTCTATCGGCTAAAGTGTGGGGGAATATATCAGGGGTATTTAGACAACTGATGACGTCCTTAATATAAAAAGTGAATAATAAGGGTGCCAAGACACATCGTTGTTTCACTCCTTTTGATGTTATAATGGAGTCGGTAAGATGTCCAATCCTATTGCATCTGACTTTCAAAGATGTGTTAGAATATAGGGCTCACATTAAATATAAAAGCCTTCGATCGATGGATGTGGCCTCAAGTTTCTCCCATAGTCTTTCTCTAGATATAGAGTCACATGCAGTCTTTAGGTCGATGAACGCTGCATATAGTGAAACTGTGGTTTTAGTGGCGTACTTCTCTATTAAATGTTGCAGAATTAAGCTGTGACCCAGAATTGATCTCCTCTCCCTAAATCCAGCCTGCTCCTCAGCCAATGGATTTTCCTGTTCAATCCATAATTTAAGTTTATCACTTTATCTAACAAATGGCTTGCATAAAGTTTGCCAATTATGCTGAGCAGGCTAACTGGTCTGTAATTGGCTGGATCATTCCTCCACCCTCTCTTAAAAATTGGAATTATTATCGCCTGTCTCCATTCCTTTGGGATATGCCCTGAATAATCAATATAAGTAAATAACAACAGCAAGGGGGGAGCCCACCAATCAATGTTGTTTTTCAAAAGTTCAGGAGGAAAATTGTCAATACCAGGGGCTTTCCCTCTCTTAAGTTGATTAATCAGTGACTTAATTTCTTTATCAGAAACTGGAGACCATTCAGGGAGATCACCATCTTCTCTGTGCAAAAATAAGCAGCCTCAACGTGTATCTTCTGGAAGTATGCTTCTTCTTCTGGGCCACTATCTGTTTATAAGCTCTCTTTTTCTCTAATTGGTTTGTGCTGGGAATCACAGGGATGGGAGAAAGGAAACACCCATTGAACAGGGTCATGGTGGAAGGCACACCCCTAGGCAGGGCTAGCATACCCAAGGTCAATGAGGGGTTTGGGGCACAGAGCAACTATACCAGGAAGAACCCGACTTCAGGAAAAGAATAGGACTTTAAGCAGTCTCGGGAAATCCATTTTTTTCCTGATAAGCTCCGGGGTGGGTGGTGGATGGTCACGATGTCATCCAACCCTAACAACCTCAACATGCAGCCGGTTCAGAGTAAATCACTGGTGGAAACACAGCCCAGGTGAATACTGTGAGTTGACTCAGCATCAAAGATGCATTATTTCATCCATATGATCCTTGTCACACTCAGCGTCTCAGGCTCAGCACACAACCATGAAGAAAATCAGAGTATATTGCACTAGAAGCCCCATATTACATATGGAACTCTGCAACATGGAAAGCCATAAGTGAGGACCCCCCCTCAACACTTTAAGGTGTGGGCTGTAAGTGTGTATTGGATCTGACCCTGGAGAGCTCACCCAGAAGTATTGGGGTAGAAGGAGAAAAGCTCCCTTTTCAACATCTGATAGGGTACTGGACCAGGGTGGGTGAGTTATTTACATTAGGGCTATGTGTCTATTGAAGATTCCTTTTGTTTAAATAAATTGATTCCCCTTTAAAACCCCAAAGAACTGGTGTCTTCTCTCTTTACTGTGGGGGTTGAGGTGCCAAGAAAACAAAGGGTATATTGCAGCAGGATCCCCACATCACAACATGAAATTACATTGCTTTCTATTTAGAGAAATTATGCTTTGAAAGAGCTGGAAGTTATTTGGCTATTGATAACAGCCAAACCACTGTATTTATTTTTGCAGTTATTTTTACAATGTTCATTGAAAATTAGAGAAATTGTCAGAGCTTGTAATTTCTGGGTCCAAATTGTGACCCAGATCATATTGTTTGCATGCATTGTGAAACTGAGCATAATTTCCACCACCACATCTTCTGACACAGAGTGGTGTGTTTGGGGTGTGGTGTTTGAATTTCCATGTAGCTCTCTGCCATGGCTTTTCCTAAGGAGTGGGTACAAGGCTGGTGAAACCAAGCTACATTTCCTGGGGCAAATATGGTAGTATACATGTGTACAGTACAGAGATGGATGAATTGCTCAGTTTTGGTGTCTCATTTTCCAAATTAAAGTTTGGTTCATCCCAAACCTAAAGATTTTTTTTTTAAGTTTACATGAAAATTTGTACATGTTTTTGTGTACAATTTCTCCCAATACACACATATGTGTATGCAATTTTTCCTCATATTAGATTATGGGTCTGAAAAGGAAGACCTTTAAAAATTGATTCCAGATTGTAATTATTATTAATAGTGGGATTGTTTGTTTTATTCTGAATTGCCAGAACCATGGAGTAGATCACAGAGGTGAGTTCATTCTAATCCACTGAGGTGAAGCAAGCTAATAAGGAGATCTCTCCCCACTGACTTGAACACTTTCAAATGTGAGAAGGTTCAGCATTATCTCTGGCTGGGCTGGTCCTCACCTCTTTCATATCATATCCCTTGAATTCCTCAAGGGAAGGCCTTATGATCCATCAAAGGGAAGGTGCTTGTTCTACTTTCTCATGACTGGGCTGCGATAATGGGGATCACTTGCCTTGTGCATACATTTTGCTTTGGGTATCCCAAAGAAATTCATTGGGGAAAGCTGGTACAGTCAGTGTCAGTACAAGAGAATAAGAGAGCACTTAGGAGAGATACACTCTCTACTTTATACTCCTCCTTATCCCCCCACCATTTACATTTTTAATTATTTGTTAAATGTAAAAGTGTACAAAATCACATGATATAAAATAAACATGTGTGTCTGGGAGACTGTACACCAATAACATATATAAAAATATATAATATGAACATAGAAACAAATACATGCACACTTAAGAAGAAAGGGAGAAAATAAGTACAAATGCAGACAGCAGACCAGAACCATGGAGTGGGTTACAGAGGTAAGTTCATTCCAATCCACTGAGGTGAAGCTAATAAAGAGATCTCTCCACACTGACTTGAACACTGCAGAAAGACTGTGAGGAGATTTGGCATTATTTATCTCTGGCTGGGCTGGTCCTCACCTCTTTCATATCCCTTGAATTCCTCATTGTTTAAATATTTCCTGTCAAGTTCAATTGGTTCTTTCCATACCACCCCTCATAATCATCTAGATATTTGTGAATTAATTGGGGGAAAAAACCCACTAGTAAAATGCTTTCATTCCTCTAAGGACAATGTTGTATGTTACCTTCAGAAGTCTAATCATTGCTCCATATTTATTATTCCATTGAACTCTTCTTTAGATGTCTATATTCATGCTGCTATTAGTACAGAGAAAATCAACACAGCCTCATTCTTAGTTCCCCTGCACTTGTTACCGATGGGACCAGATGCATATTTTCTACAGTAATTTGTGAAATTTTATCTACCACCTGTATTCACAATCACTGAATACCTAGACAAAACCAGTACAAATATAGACACATCTGCTTTATGTACTCCACAACAATAACTTCCACTGATGTCTGATTTGTTTAATTATTTGATCCTCCACAGGATCAGACATCATGTTGCAAAGATCTTGTAGTAATTTTCTAATACATTAACACACTGCGATGTCTGGGATCCAAACTACACATACTTTGAATCTTGCATAGCAGAGCTCAATGCAGATGGTTTTTGTTTTGTTTTGTTAAACCCCTCGTGTGTGTGTGTGTGTGTGTGTGTGTGTGTGTGAAATTCTAGACTGAAAATGGGAGGGGAGAAAACTTACCCCCCACCCCAAAGTGTCATGGTCCAGATCTGAATCGGGGCCATGCATGCTGACATTGAGGTAAGTAATACAATCATGGATAGCTCTGCTTTTAAATGTGTGATTTTGAAGAGCATGCACTTTGGCGCTCAGTTCCTGTTTTCTATGTGTATTTTTATGCCTCATTAGTTATTTGTTTACCAAGATCTTTTCTGTTCTAATAAGATATTTGACTGACTTAAAACATTAAATAAGGCATTTAAAAATCTATAGTGCATCCCTTTGCCATGGGGAATACTGGTTTTCTCAGATTGTGTTGGAGCTCAAAATATGTTATCCCTGGTGTTTGTTCAAGGGGTGGCAAAATAATATAGAAATAGCCAGGGACTGGAATGATGATTATCTGTGAGTGTTGGACAGTGTGGTCACAGGAAAATAACAACAACAAGTCATTTCATTGAGCCTCCACTAGGGATGTGAGAACACATCCCAGCTCAGGTTCTCCGGGTGCCCCCAAGATTTTCCCCTGCTCGCTGGCCCTCCAGGCTGCAGTCAAGCCCCCCTCCCATGCTTGATGAGCAGCCTGCTACTTACCCGGGCCTGTTCATCTCTGTGCAGATCACCATGTTTTTAAAAAATGATGATTGGCAGCACTTGCCCAGAGAGTAATGTGCAAAATAGCTCTGTAAACTAGAGTCTATGGGCGATTCACAGCACTTTTTGCATATAAGTCTATGTGGGCATATGTGTGAAAGTGTGAAAATGAGCATTTGGGGGGAATTTGCACTTTTTTGCACATGCAAATTTGTGCAAAAGCTAATGTGCACAAATTTGGAAATGAAAAAAATCCAGTTTTGGCAATGAGTGGGTGGCATCTTGTTCATTGGTATGGACAGGTAGGGATAGAAATGTTTGAGATATATACATACATAAGTGATAAGGAATGGCAGGATACTGTGTTTGTGACACAGGGAAAATTATATGGCTGCCTATACATACATTCATGTTACTGAGATCAGTGTAAGTTGTTATGTTTGTAGTTGAGCACATACAGAATTCAATCTACACTTCTAAATGTATGCTAAGAGCATGTACTCTCAGAAGGCTACCTCAAGCCAAATAATTTTGACAAGGCATCCTTGATCTCCTTGTTTCTCATGCTGTAGATTATTGGATTCAACATGGGTGGAAAGATGGAATAGATGACAGTAAATACTAGATCCAGTTGTGACGGGGTGTTAGAAGAGGTGGGTTTGAGATAGGCAAAACACCCAGTGAGTACTAATGTGGAGAAGACAAGGAGGTGGGGAATGCAAGTTGAGAAAGCTTTTTGCTTTCCCTCCACAGAAGGGATTCTCAAAACTACATTAAAGATGTCCACGTATGTTGTAATAATGAAGATAAGGCATCCAAACACAGTACTAATACTTAAGACAACAGCTCCAATTTCAATTAAGTATAAATCAGAACAGACAAGCTTAAGTAACTGTGGGATTTCACAGAAGAACTGACTGACTATGTTAGAACAGAAGGGATTTGCAAAGGTGGCACTGGTGTGTAGGACTCCATAGAGAAGACCGCTAATCCATGTACAGGCAACCATTTTGATACAGGCTGTCATGTTCATCACAACATCATAGTGCAAAGGCTTGCAAATAGCAACGTATCGATCATATGCCATGACTGTGAGAAGGGAGATATCAGATGCTAAAAAGAATAGAAAAAAGAGGACTTGGGCAACACATCCAGAGTAAGAAATGTGTCTGGTATTCATGAGGAAATTGGCCATGGTCTTAGGGATAATGACTGAGATTTGACCAATATCTTGCATGGCCAAGTTCATCAAAAAGAAGTGCATGGGGGTATGCAGGTGATGGTCAAGAACTACTGCAGAGATGATGAGAAGATTTCCAGTTACAGCTGCCAAATACAGTATCAGAAACACAACAAAGAGTAAGATCTGCAGTTCACGAACCTCTGAAATGTCCAAGAGCAGGAACTCAGACACTGATGAGGAGTTCAGCATTTTGACCCTCAACAGAAATTGTGTTGTAACTTTGGGAGGAAACAAAGAAAAAAATATTTTAAAAATGCAATCTGATCTCCTATGTAAGCTGAAACACTTGAATGGGATGATGATAGTGATTCTATTTCCATTCTGCTCACTTGGATTGTGAGCTGAAAGCATATAATCAAGCTTATATATCTACACACATTAAATAAATACCCCACACATGTTCCCCTTTTCAACCCAAGATCCACAGCAGTCAGATTTAGGTGTATGAAACTGGGCTGGTGGAAACAGATTTCCCTGTCCCTGCAGACACGCCTTCTCCTGCCCCCTGGAAAGGGTACAAAGAGAGTTGGGGGACACTGTTGAATGGGGTGGATCCCTAAAAATCAGGCAGAGGCACCTTCCATGAATTGGAACTCATGAAAAATAAAGCGGGGCATCATGCACAGAAGGTGCTTCTGTCCAATTTTCAGGGAGTCCACCTTCCCTTTAAGGCCCCCGCACCACAGCCTACCCTTTCTTCCCCATGAAAGTCCACAGGATCAGGACCCTCCCACTGAAACCAATAGGGGGCATTAAAAAAAAGAACTGTCAGGAAAGAAAACAGATAAGATCTCCACCACAACCCATCCAAACCAATGTATGCCAGATTATCTGCAACTTCCCCCCCCACACACACACACTTTGAATTGTTCTGTTACTTACTTACTTAGATTGCGGTCCTTTACACTATGGGAGTAAGTCCCATGAACTCAGTGGGATTTACTTTTGACTAGACATGCATAGGATTGCACGGTTACTTACTTACATGATTTTACTCTAAACATGTTTCCATTTTTAGAGCAGCTTAAAAATAAAGTAAGCAATCATGAAAATATACATGTAAACATCACCCCCAAATATTCAAACAATATAGAACAGCAGAGGTAAGATGGCAGCAGTTTCAGCACTGATAATATCAAGTATTTTAGACTATTTTAGACTTTGTATGCTTCAAGATTGAACACACAAATTCTAAGATCAGGGTGCTCCAGTTGAGCAGGTAGTGCACACCTATACATAATACAGGGTTCAATACAGCCAGAATGAAACATGTTTAAGTCCAATTGATTTCAGTGGGAGAGCCCAGAATGTTCTTAAATATCTCATAGTGGAAGGAGTGCTTCACCTTTGGCTATGTTGCCGCGCAT
The DNA here is from genome assembly GCF_057233095.1 of Heloderma suspectum. Taxonomy (NCBI): domain Eukaryota; kingdom Metazoa; phylum Chordata; class Lepidosauria; order Squamata; family Helodermatidae; genus Heloderma; species Heloderma suspectum. The sequence goes on along the minus strand of NC_139463.1, from coordinate 84,169,389 downwards.
GTGTCCAACTCACCTTCAACAAGCAGTCTTTCTTCAGACCTCCCTGCCCATCAGAAAACTACTTTGGTGAGAACCAAATAAACAACTATATAACTTAGTGCTTTCTTTATAGATGTTGGAATTTTCTTTCTGCAGCCAGTTGAAACCATTGTGTAGCTGCCCAGCCATCTGTTAAACTTTATAGAAGTCCTCCTATGCTTTCACTTTGAGATGGTCAAAAGGTCTTCCCACACTAGTATTAAGAAATTATCTCCATGGGGTGGAGGTTTATTAATATACCTTTTGTGTGCTTTAAGACCTAATCTCTGGAGCCCAAACCAGCTTGGCAAGGGAGGCACACAGATGCATCTGTAATTTTGAGAATATCATTAGCCAGCATTTTTGTGTAGTTATTAGAGAATGACAGATAACTCATGGGAGCTAAGGACTTCTCCAACTCTGTTTCAAGTACATCTGCTTCTCTGTTTTTTAACATCAGGTATAGGGGTGCATTTTATTAGTTGCTGCACCAGTATTTAAACATTTACGATGGGAAGCAACTCTGGGATAATCTAGAAATATTGTGGCAGGTGATGCTACCATACCCTGGCAGATTTCAATAACTCAGTGCATGAGGGCAAACATGAGCCACTTCACTCGTTACAGGTAGGGGAGGAGTGGAGAGAGACACTGTAGCAGCACCTACTTTTCTTTTGAGTGTAAACTTACCACAGTCATGCTTCCAAAATAAATGTGCAAAGTGAAACAAAGTTATACTTCAATATTTACACTTATCTGAATTTTGCAGTGCAGATCTCCAATCAAACAATGTGTACAAAAGTGTGCAAAAAATAGACATTCAATGATCCAAAAACCTGTTGGTTTAATACCAGAGTTAAAGCTATCTCATGTTGGCACAGACTTCAAAAAGCAAAGAAATTAGAAGATAAGGCTGATGTCTTAACTGACATACATGCCATGATCAGTGATGAAGTTGTGCAATGTCACAGCTTGTGCTTGCTTACAACTTACCTTCCATGCACCCACATTTTTCCTTAGTTTTTCAAGCCCACATCCATATGGGGAGGATGAGGTGCCTGGGACCAGCAAGGATGGGCCATGTTATCCTGATCCTTTGTTGCCTTATGAAGCATCTGAGCTTTACTGTATTGCTATTGGAATCCTCCTGTGTGAGTGTTAACCCATGCCAGTTTGTTGTTTAGACAGTAGCTGACAGGATGGGGGGAACACTAAGAGGAAGCCCTCTTCTAGCAATCCTCAAAACCCTTTTTTTCTGTTGTTGTTGTTGTTGCCATTGTTACACTAAGGTAAGACTGAATTACATGAGAGTTCAAGGATTTGAACTCTGGATTTGGAATTGCACTATAATGAATGAGACAAAAATTTCATTCACCACCACATTTAAATTTCCACCACAAGAACATTGCAAGATATTTGGAGTTGCTTTGGGATCCAAGATGCTCGGTTGGAATAGAATGGGTTTGGAATCTTATCTGAAAGAAAACTATTCATTGTGTACCACATTTAAGTATCTACCAGCAGGCTTGCCTCAGGACCTCTCTGTGCTTTCCGTGGAGCTTGAGATGCCGTGGATAACATACTCACTGGGTGATAGTGCCAACTGGGTCGATAAGTGGAAGGGTTAAGCACAAAGTATGGGTTACCACCTCCTGCCTCAGAATCTTCATCCCTCATGAACTATACGTCCTTCAGTGGAGGAAGGTATCCTAAGATGACCTACTCTTTCCATTTGCTCCACAAGTTATGAAATCTTAGTAATTTTAAGTAAGACTATTGCCATCACTTAAGTAATAATGACATGCAATTAATTGCCCTCAAATTATTGGCCCTGATGTGAAGCACGTTCTTCTCTTTGTTACTAAGGAACTCAGCCTTGTTCCTTATACTCCAGAAGTGGACCTTAGGGAACCAGGGCAACCTCACCAGCAACAATTATGCAAAGATGCATGGGAACTGTGGAATATGGAACTCTACCTGGTGACCATAGAGCCTGGTGAGGGAAAGCTCCATGTCTGAGTCATTGGCACCAGCAGTAAGCACACTATCATCCATTTGCATCCATTAGGGTTAGGGACCCGAACCCAGAACATAAGAAGAGCCCTGCTGAATCAGGCCAAGGGTCCATCTAGTCCAGCATTCTGTTCACACAATGGCCAACCAGCTGTCAACCAGGGACCCATAAGCAGGGCATGGGCACAAAAGCACCCTCCCAGCCATGTTCCCAGCACCTGGTGTACATAGGCTCACTGCCTCTGGTCCTGGAGGTAGCACATAAGCCATCAAGACTAGTAGCCATTGGTGGCATTTTCCTCCAGGAATTTTCCCAACCCCTTTTTAAAGCCATCCAAAATGGTGGCCATAGCTACATCCTGTGGTAATGAGTTCCATAGTTTAACTATGCAGTATGTGAAGAAGTACTTCTTTTTATCTGTCCCGAATCTCCCCCCAATCAGCTTCATAGGATGACCCTGGGTTCTAGTATTTTGAGAGAGGGAGAAAAATGTCTCCCTATCCACATTCTCCACACCATGAATAATTTTGTAGACCTCTGTCATGTCTCCTTGTTTCCAAGCTAAACAATCCCAGCTGTTGTAACCTTCTCTCATAGGGGAGATGCTCCAGACCCTTGATCATTTTAGTTGCCCTTTTCTGCGCTTTTTCCAACTTTAGAATTTCTTTTTTTAGGTGTGGTGATCAGAACTGTACACAGTTTTCCAAGTGTGGACACACCATAGATTTGTATAGGGTCAGTATGATATTGGCAGTTGTATTCTTAATTCTTTTTCTAATTATGCCTAACATGGAATTTGCCTTTTTTTACAACAGCTGCACACTGGATTGACATCTTAATTGAGCTGTCCACCACAGCCTCAAGATCTCTTTCCTGATCAGTCACCTCCAGCTCAGATCCCATCAGGATATACTTGAAGTTAAGATTTTTTGCCCCAATGTGCATCACTTTACACTAGCTTACATTGAATTGCATTTGCCATTTCGTTTAGATGTCCATTCTCCCAGTTTGGAGAGATCCTTTTGGGGCTCTTCACAATCGCTTTTTGTTTTAACCACCATAAATAAATTGCTGTCATCCGCAAACTTGGCCACTTCACTGCTCACTCCTCCAGAACTGCATTTGCAACATTTGCATTCATCACCAATGCTGGGAAAACCTAGATCTTACTATTCTGTTAGATACCACTTCTCTCTGTGATCTAGGAAAACCCCTCCTTCATGTATGGAACCTAAAAAGGTGCAATCCTATGGATGTTTAGACAGAAAAAGCCATACCATTCCCAGCATTCCCCAGCCAGCATGTGACTGTAGGACTTTATTCTGTCTAAACATGCCTAGGATTGTGCTCTAAGAGAAGTAAACAGCTAGAATTCAGTATTCAGTTGAGATTGGTTCAAGTTGTTTGCTTGTTTGTTTCATTTCTATACTGCCCAATAGCTGGAGCTCTCTGGGCAGTTCACAACAATTAAAATCATAAAATACATCATCAAAGTGTAAAAGTTTAGATAGCTTTGATCACCCTCCTACCTTTCACCACCACCCCAAGTTCTCCTTCTCTACATCTGTCTAAGCATCTCAATCTAAACATCTCAGGTTATTCAGAGTCCAGAGGAATGTATACTCTCACGTTGCCCTTACAAGTCTCTGTCCAAGAAAGCCTCCTAAACACACAAAGTCAAAGGAATCTGAGAGGGTTCCATTGGACCCCATTTCCCTTACTGCAGACATGCAAAAGACAGTTGTGTTGGCCTGGCACCAGGGGACAACTTCTTGATCCTCATCTTTCCACTGAAGGAGGAGAAGGCCTATCCCCCTCCATTTTGAGAATAATAATATCTGTACTCTGCCCCTCCCATCTCTAATCTATTTTCTTTCTTCTGTTTGAAACAGTCAGGTTACCCACACTCTCTGTGAAATGTTATTTACCTCCAACTTCCTCCTTCCACCCCAACTCCCTGCATGTCTGTCTTGCATATTACCCTCCCCTCTTCATGTTCATATCAGCCTTTTCCTGACCCTTCTAGCCTTCCTATTGTACATGGCTCTTCCTCATTCTGTCCATCTCAGAACACTCTATCCTCTATAGATTAGTTACTGGTCCAATTTAAATGCTTTTTATGTAAGTGTCTATTTCAGTAATTTACTGAATTTACTGAACTGCTCTGACAATGGCTCCTCATCTCATTGCTAATTACCCACACTGGGAAGGTACAGTTGTCCTCATGGTACACCTTGAGTCTTGGCTTAAGAAGCAAATGTGTGTTCCACCTGTACACGTGTGATCACCAACATATATCGATGAGAACACGAGGTAATATTTTCTCAGGAGAAGGAAGTTCTGCAGAGCTGCTGGTGTCATGGCAGAGAAGTATATGGGGAACAATCAAAATAAATCACCCTTTTTTGAAATAATATTTACAATGTCAACTCCTTTTGAATCAAGCAGATGGGAACTGGACTTTTGACAGATGGGAATTTTGACTTCTGTGCAATCCATCTCAAGCAAAATCAATTGTACACTGATCAGCAGGCCAACGATCTTTTAAAAGTATGTTGAGCAATATATTCGAAGAATGGAAGGGCCCTGGATTTCTATATGACATGAATTGTTTGAGGTTCTACAGCAAAATATTCACATTTCTGATTCTGATGGCTAAGGGAGGGTGCACTCCTATGCATGTTCAGGCAAAAAAAAGTCCTACATCGCCCACCATGCACAGGATTGGTAATTTAAGTTGCTAATTCGTATTAAAGCACATTCAAATTCCACACTTATTAAAGAAAAATGAACAGTATTTTTAGAAGAAACAACAAGCAGTCTTTACAACACCTTAATGACTAGCAAGTATGTTGTGATATAAGTTTTAAGTATCAGGGCCTGCTTTCTAAGATGTAAGGGAAAGGACAATTAAATCTTAGAGGAGTCCCTGAAATCAATAATTTAGAAATGGCAACCCTGAACTCTTTGCTCCTCATGCTGTGTTCCTCATGGGAGGGCCCTGTGCTTCTCTTTGACACACATTGTTTAAGGTTGTACACCAAGAAATGCACCAGTCTAATGACTAGAGTTGTAATTAAGCACAATCAGAATCCACACTTATTCTGTTGGATTCAGGATCTGCTTTCCATGGATAGAAGTGCTCTGCTTATGGAAGGTGCCTCCACCCAATTTTGGGGATACCCCATCTCCCCTCGCACCACAGTTCATCCCATTCAGCAGGATCCTTCAGTCCTCTGTGTAGCATTTTTAGGGTGCTAGAGGGGCTGCCATGGGAAGTAGGCAGCAGGTGAATCAATCTGCTTCTGCCAGTTTAGTTGCATGTGCTTAAGTCTGGATCCAATCCATTAAAGAAATGGTTTGGATGGAAGAAAGAGCAGAGTTCTGTGACAATGTCAAGAATAATGTATTTATCAAGCTTTATTGGACAAGACCCTGGTATGCTTTCTTGGATGTATGGGCACTTCTTTAAATATTAGAAGAGTTCCCCAAACACAATATTTTTGATAGGGCACTCTTGAACTCCTTGTTCCACATGCTGTAAATCACTGGATTCAGCAAGGGTGGGACCATAGTATAGATTACAGCAAAGGCCAAGTCCAGATGTGATGTGGTGTTAGAAATGGTACACAGATAGGAAAACCAACCACTGAACTCAAATATGGAGAAGACAATGAGATGGGGAAGACAGGTTGAGAAGGCTTTTTGCCTTCCTTGCACAGAGGGCATCCTTAACACCATAGTGAAAATCTGCACATAAGTTACAACAATGAATATAGCCTAGTGCAATAACAACACTCAGCAGAACAAACCCAATTTCAGTTAGATTTACCTCCCAGCAAGAGAGCTTAAGGAACTCTGGGATTGCACAGAAAAATTGATTGACAACATTAGAACAAAAAGGAGTGGCAAAGGTGCCACCTGTGTCTAGCATTCCAAAGACAAGACCACTGATCCATACACTTGCAAGCATTTCAATGCAGGCTTTCCTGTTCATCACCATCTCATAATGTAACGGATTGCAAATGGCAATGTAGCGATCATAGGCCATGACTGTGAGGAGGAAGAAATCGGATGACAAAAAGAAAATAAACAAAGGGAGTTGAACAATACATCCAGAATAAGAAATGTGTCTGGTATTCATAAGGGAATTAGCCATGGATTTGGGGATAATGACTGTCACTTGGCCAAGGTCTTGCACAGCCAAGTTCATCAGAAAGAAGCACATGGGGGAATTTAGATGATGGTCAAGAGCTACTGTAGAAATGATGAGAAGGTGTCCCAATACAACTAATAAATACAACACCAGGAACACAACAGAGTGTAGAATCTGCAGTTCCCGAACCTCTGAGAATCCCAGGAGGAGAAACTGAGAAACTGAGGCATGTTGGACATTTTGCTGTCTGTTATGTTGTGTCTGTAGAAGAAAGCACAAGTAAAATGATGAATAATTACAGTCTGATTTGGTGAAATAATTAAAACCCTCCTCCAATCAGGTGGGGTGACAAATTTACCCCAAGGTAAATGGGACTTACAGTGCAGAATTTACCTAGAAGGAGACTTACAATATACTCCTCCATTGACACTGTTGTGTTACCTGCACGATATCCCCAAATGTTAGCCTCTTAGGACTTCCCAAAACAAACACATACCTGGGGCATAAAATATCCCAAGTGTCTATTGATTTTGCCATTGGGTGTCTTTAAGCCCCAAACTCAAGCAACATACTGGGGTGTAAAAATGGTCCATTGGTTTTCCAAAGAAATCTGGTCTGGGGAAATAGGTTTAAGTACTCTGGGTGCCAGTAGGTTTGCACATGCCATGGGGTTTCAATGGGGGAACATTTTCTTCAATAGAGACAGATTTCTTATGGGGTTAGGAAAGCACCCTAAAAGACCCAAAACATTAGTTTTTAATATTAACAAAGGTTGCCTAAAGTTTGACCTTCACAGTGTAAGATATTGGAGGTTGTGGGGCTTTTTACCATCCCAGGACACACTGGAAAATGGCTTAGGGTAGTAAAATGACCCACATGGACCAATGGACCAACTGGAGTCCCTCTGGAGAAGAGCCTTCAGTGTGGTGGCTCTCATCCTCTGGAAATCCCTGCCTCTGGAAATCAGGCAGGTGCCAACACTGGGTCATTTTGGTGTCTCCTGAAAACAGCTCTTTTCCAGGAAGCCTTCCTTGGTTAACCAGCCTTCAGTTTTATTGGCACTCTGGTTTTTAAAGAATACTTTTAGTATTATGTTTTATTATGTTTATTCTTTTTTAATTCATTTTATCTCTTGTTGTTCACCACTTTGGAATCTGTTTAGATGTGGAGCAGTATGCAAATGTTGTAAATAAATAAATGATTAAATAAAACACGTGTGTGTGTGTGTGTGTGTGTGTGTGTGTGTTAGGATTGTTGAATGAAGGTTAAACTGCAACAGTTGGTTATGATGATGATTGTATTTAAAATCAGTTCTCCTGGTTCCTGTATTACCTGAAATCACAGTGGTTACACAAATTCCATAAATGTCCTAGGTCGACACTCTAAGCACTTTACATCCATTAATATAGCCACTATATGTGCAAGGGAGAATACAAAAGAAATATGCACCGATTCCCCAGAGTTGAAAGCCAGGTGGTATTACAGGGGGCATAATTCCTTGTGGTCTACATATTCAAACCTATCCCACTTTTCTCTTTGTTCACAGGTTTTGGAGACACTGGACTTGATCCAGACTTAAGTATGCTTGGAGTAAATCCACTGAAATCAAGATTTCAAGTCAGTGATGAATAACTTAAGTCCCATCGATTTCAAGTATGACTAAAGTATGACTAAATCTGGATTCAACCAATTAGTACTGAAAAAAATCTGTTTTGATCACAGATTTCAGTGGGGAAAAGAAAGAGATATATAACCATGGGGAAGGATTCCTCTGCTATACCATCTTAAACTCTCTGAAAAACCAGAGGTTTGTCACCTTACCTACCCAAGATCTCCAGGATTTACAAATTCATTGTTTCTCTGTAGATTGAGGGCACGGTCCTATGCACACTTACTTGGGAATAAGTCTATAGAGTTCACTTCTGAGGTAAGGAATCGGCTCTTTGCCAGTTTCAATAGAAACCAACCTGTTCTGTGCCTCTTGGATCAATGTGTGGCCTTATATGTGGATCAGAGTGCAGCTATCTACAGGATTTCACATTTTCCAAATGTTGTAATGCAGTTCACAGCATTTTAAATGTCTGAAAACATTTCAAAATGTGAATGTTGAGAGGAAATACATTAGGAAATGCATATTTTGAGGGGTGGGTGTGTTTAACTATATATTTTAGCAGACACCTACATGCAAAGATTAGTGCAGTTTTTTTTTTTTTTTTAAGGTGCAGATTAATGTGGAAATGGGATGGAACAGAAAGTGACATGGACCAGAAATAAACTAATGTGCACCTCTGTATTTTGATTAAATTTGTACAGAATTACATTTAATGGCTGTAATTGTGTGCAGACTTACCTCGCCATAAACCATGGTAAGGCCTATTAGTCAGAAACATGGAGCTTTCAAATCAACATCATAGAGGATTTCTACTGACAAGAGCATTCACTCTTTTAGGTGATAAAAAACCCTAAGAAGTGAGTGCACAATGAAGCAGCAAAAAGATCAGTACACATCTATACATTTGAGTAAGCTATTCTCAGAATATGAATGTGAATATGAATCTACCATCATAGTTTGTTCATAATTATAAGTATTATAACTAGACAGTAATACTTGATCTAGTGACAGGCTTTAGGTATGGGACTGTGGACACACTGTCCTTTAAAACATCATCATCATCATCATCATCAACAACAACAACAACAACAACAACAACAAGAGCCAGTGTGGTGTAGTGGCTAGAGTCCTGGACTGGGAGTCAGGAGATCTGGGTTCTACTCCCCTCTCAGCCGTGGAAGCTCACTGGGTGACTTTGGGCCAGTCACAGACTCTCAGTGCAACCTACCTCACAGGGTAGTTGTTGTGAGGATAAAATGGAGGAGGAGGAGGATTATATACACTGCCTTGAGTTCCTTAGAGGAAAAAAGGTGGGATATAAATGTAATAAATAAATAAAATAACCAACCAACAACAACAACCAACATTCATTTCAATGGAAATAATGTGCAAAGATATTTGCAGATGTACTGGCATCTGCTGCTGAATCGATGAGTGGTGGTGACCATGACCACAACGTACTGGTACTTACATCAAGGTGCATTTATGTTTACAAAAGAAAGAAGAGAGAGAGAGGGAGAGGGAGAGGGAGAGGGAGAGAGAGAGGGAGAGAGAGAGAGAGAGAGAGAGAGAGAGAGAGATTGCAATGGGTCTGATAATCCTGTTATAACTTCAAAGGTGTATGTTATAGCTACAGTTTTTACAACACAACTGGATATAATCTACATCAAAGTCTAATGTATCTAGAAACAGAAGTGCTCTCTGATACATGAATTGGACCCATGTCTTTCACAGAATAGTCACAGCAAGTTGGCATAAACCAAAACATCATGTGTGAGTTGGTTTATGCCAACTGAGTTGGTGAGTGTGTGTGTGTGTGTGTGACAAATATTTTCAGCATGGCACAATCAGTAAAGACAAAAACATTAATAATGGAAAAACTAAAACATGGATGGAGAAACAATCCCTCCCATGGCCGTTGCACCTTTTTCATGGAGTATGGAGAGAAACTAACCATACATTCGTGGTAGCCTTCTCTGAATATTTGCCAAAGCCCAGCCCAGCACCTGAAAATCTCCCATATTCTAGGCAACCAGTTCATATATATTGAAAAGTTTAGATTTTTTTATCTTAATATATTCTGGAATGATTGTCTTCACTGGTAATATCCAGATTGTGAACGAAACACATCATTTTGTAGAGATGAAATAAGAACAGAGAAAATGAAAGCTAATTAAAAGGACTCTCTGTGTAGAATTCCATGTGGCTTTTAACTTGCGTCGTGTCTCCTACACATACAACATTCAGAAACATATGGCTGAAGAACCTTTTAAATCTGATGCTAGTCCAAATGGGACTTTGTATGATCAAAAACTTCCTGTGTGCTCATCATCTCATTTAAATTGGGTGTGAGAGAAGTAGAGATCGTAAGCTGCTTTTTTAGGGAGACAAATAAGGGCCATATATTATGTGAGTATTGCTTTGTACAACTTCTACATGGCAGTGCTCCAAGTGAATGCCATATATAAACCGCACACTACATATTTCATCCTTAGAAAATCAAGTCTCCATACCAGCAGCAGTACCACCAAGGAAGATGTTGTGGTGGTAGGTTTGAGACATTCCTCAGTCTAGGGCTGTTCCATGCAGTGAACAGCTTATATACATTCTGGTAGGAGTGCTCGAAAGTCACTTACCTCGTCTCGCAGCTTGCTTCGCGGTGGGGGGGAGTCGCTTCGCTTCTCCCCCCGAAATTCAGGCCGGGGGGGAGGCGCCTCACCTCACCCGGCCGAAATTCAGGCCGAGGAGGAGGCACCTCGCCTCGCCCGGCCGCGAAATAAAAAGTTTAAAAAAAACACCCCAATGATAGGCTACGTGACGATTTACGTAGCCTATCACGGCTAGATCTGCAAAGTCAGCCGTGATAGGCTAGATTAATCGTCACGTAGCCTATCATGGGTGACTTAAAAAAAAAAAGTGCGTACGCAAATGGCGCCCCCCATAGGGAGCCGCCATTCGCGTTGCCCTTATTTTCGCTGTAGTCTACGTAAATCTTTACGTAGACTACAGCGACCAAATAAGGAACGCGAATGGCGGCTCCCTCTGGGGGCCGCCATTAGCTGTACGCGCTTTTTTTTTTTAAGTCACCCGTGATAGGCTACGTGATGATTTACATAGCCTATCATGGCTGACTTTGCAAATCTAGCTGTGATAGGCTACGTTAATCGTCACGTAGCCTATCACGGGGCTGGTTTTTTTTTTTTTTACTTTTCTTGGAATGGCGGCGGCGGCAGCCGGTCAAAAGACCGGCTGCCGCCCCCGCCCCTGTCGAAGCCCTGCCGAACCGCCGCTGCGACCCGCCACCGGGAGCGACATTCGGGAAAGGTAAGTCCCATCCCGGGGGGGGGGGTGCAGGGGGCAGGGGGGGTGCGGAGAATTTCTCCCCGAAACTACTTCAGGGGGCCGAATACATTGGCACTCGGCCCCCCGAAGTTTCGGTGAGAAATTCTCTGACACCCCTACATTCTGGTAACAACCTGAAATCCCACCCAAAAAGATGTGTGGGGGGGCATCAACCATGGCACCCATATAGCATATGTAGATGTCTCAGGAAAGTCTGGGTAATAACTTAAGCAACAAGGTTCAGTTTGAGATACAATAACTTCTCTTATCAATTTATTGTCATGCAGGAGGCTTAATTCATCATCTTGTCCTTACCTTTTTGAGAAAGACTATCTGTGCTAGCAGTTAGTGATGAGGAAGAATTTCATTCAGCCACATACCATATGAAGATGAAGCAAGAATCCTCAGTAATGACTAAAGCCATTTTGTTCACTGCTTTCTTCTTTACCATTTTAAAGCATTGCATACTTTGCATCCCTACTCTCCACCCCCACAGACAATACCAAATATGGCCTTCAGTGCCAATGGGGTTGTGCATTTGCACCCGTACCTTAGAGTGACTGTCTCATCTGCATAGGGATGTTGGAGAATTCTGCCATGGATTCCAGGGAGGCAGAATGCCAGCGCATTCAGCCTCCCGGAATCCATGGCGGAATGAAGTCACCCACCCCACCACCTCGCGCAATGGGCCCAGAATGGAGCCTACCTTTGCCAGCCGTTCTGGTGCTCCTCGAATGGCAGCCGCGGCTGCAGCCGCCATTCGCCTCTTTCGAAAGGCCGTGATAGGCTACTTAAGTATTTACATAGCCTATCATGGCTAACCCAGAGACGCCATTTGCATCCCTGTGGAGGCCATTATAGGCTATGTAAATACTTATGTAGCCTATCATGGAAATAAGAAGGAACGCAAATGGCAGCAGCCTTAGCCACCGCCATTTGTGTCCATGTCTTTAGCCATGATAGGCTACGTAAATATATCACAGCTAAAGACACAGAGGCAAATGGCGATGGCTATGGCGGCCACCATTTGCGTCCCTGTGCAGCCCAGCAGCTGGATGTCTGGCTGTGGGCGGCCCCGGCCGGTGGCTCTGCGGAGTCCTTAGACCAGCTGGAGCTGAATTGTTAAGGTGCAAAATATAATATTGGTTATGGGATACAATTAAATCCTAAAACAATGCTGTCTTTACCATCGATTGTTCAATTTCTGTAATTTTGTAGTTTTAAAATTATAACTTTTTAAACACTGAAATAAGGTTTAGAAAATGCAAAACACAAAACAATGAACCTCTCAGAGCTCATGCGCTTGCCCCCACATGAGCACCCAGGGAGTTTTTGATAGATAATTATATCTACTATAAAAATGAGTTTGGCTTGCAACCAGCTTGAGTCCCAATTGCCATTGAGTTAGGAATCTTCACTACATTGCATTAAGAAAGTAATAGCAAGAAACAAGATCTTACTTAGGGATTGTGGAGAATTCCGCCACAGACTCCAATGAGGCTGGATTCTAAAGAATCCGGCCCCTCAGAGTCTGTGGAGGAATGGACCACCCACCTCTGCCACCCCACAAAGTTTCCCTGGAACGGAACCTACCTGCCAACAGCTGGGTCCGGTCTGTCCGCTGCCAACCGTCCGTCCGCGGGGCGGTTCGGAGAAATCCTCCGAACCGCCCCGCCCCCGCACCCCCCGCCGGGACGGGACTTACCTTCGCCGAATGTCCCTCCCGGCGGCGGGTCCGGCCGGTGGTTCGGCGGGTGTTGGAGCAGGGCGGGAGTGGCAGCCGGTCTTTCAACCGGCTGCCACGGCCGCCATTCCAATAAAAGAAAAAAAAAAACGCCCCCGTGATAGGCTACGTAACGATTAATGTAGCCTATCACGGCTAGATCTGCAAAGTCAGCCATGATAGGCTACGTCAATCGTCACGTAGCCTATCACGGGTGACTTAAAAAAAAAAAAAAGCGCGTACAGATAATGGCGGCCCCCATAGGGAGCCGCCATTCCCGTTCCTTATTTGGTCGCTGTAGTCTACGTAAATGTTTACGTAGACTACGGCGAAAATAAGGGCAACGCTATTAAAGAATCCTCCTGGAAAACCCTGGAGAGCCATTGTTGCCGAGAAATGTTGGCACTCTTCGGCTGGATGGAGCAATGGTCTGGCCCAGTACAAGGCACTACCTTATAAAACCACCAAACCATTCAGGTATGACCTAAATCATCTCCCTTATGAATATACAGTGGAGGTGAGGAACAGATTTAAGGGATTAGACCTGAGAGACAGAGTGCCTGAGGAACTATGGACGGAGGTCTGTAACATTATACAGGAGGAAGCAACTAAATCCGCTGTAGTCTACGTAAATCTTTACGTAGGCTACCGGGACCAAATAAGGAACGGAAATGGCAGCGCCCATAGAGTGCCGCCATTTGCGTACGCCCTTTTTTTTTTTTTTCCCCAAAGTCACCCGTGATAGGCTACGTAACGATTTACGTAGCCTATCATGGCTGACTTTGGAAATCTAGCCGTGATAGGCTACATTAATTGTTACATAGCCTATCATGGGTTTTTTTGTTTTTGTTTTTGTTTTACACTTTGTTTCGCAGCCAGGGAGACGGGGCGCTTCTCCCCGGCCTGAATTTCGGCCGGGCGAGGCGGGATGCCTCCCCCCCCTCGCCTGAACTTCGGGGGGAGAAGCGAAGTGCCTCCCCCCCACCGCGAAGCACCTCTGCGAAAAGGTAAGTGACTTTCGTACATCCCTAGGCAAACCCAATTGTCAATGCCTTGTCATGCAATTAGGTCAACATCTTCTGGGCCTTAGCCCCGTGGGTGCTCCATTACCAGATCCCATCCTTGCAGTACTATGGGAGACTGGGATACGAAGCCAGGCATGCCAGCCTGCATTCCATGGCTCTCCATACAGGATCCACCTGCGACAGAGCAGGTGGGGGTGCCGCGCATTAGGCAAAGCCTCAGCGATAGGACTCATGGCCCTTATCTATAGATCATTGGCCACAACTTCACGCCTCCTTAAGGAACAACAGACTATTTGGGACCATAAGTCGCAAGCTGGCCATTTAGCCTTCGGCCCACAAAGGTGGGTTTCACTGACTCCATGTCAGATTTTAGATTTTGGCGTGCAAGATAGTGTTGGGCACAGATGTTTGCCTGCATTAGTAAATTAACCACCCTCTCTCGCCGGATACCCCTTTCGGGCTCTGGGGGTAATGGCCCTCCATTTGAGCTTTCTAATAAGATGTTTCCCTGTTCCACGTAGCAGCCTTAACGGAATGCAGGGTTGGTCTGGGCTCACAAGGCCGACTCGTCCCGGAGGGCCTTGATTTGCTTCAAGGTACAGATCTGGCCAATTGTAACCCATGTACATATTTGGTGATCAACCTGATCGGTACGGCAAGGGCACGGCAGTGGCCCACGGCCAAACGCAAGTCAACGGATTATGCTCTGGTGGCACCTTACGGGTTTTATGGAATGCCACCGGTCTGAGGAACAGCCTCCGTTTTTATCAATTCAACGGTTTACTGTTGACTTAAGGGCAATTGTGCAGTTTCTGCATTAGCTTTACCCCACTATGCCTAGGTAATTTGCAGTTCAGAACCCACTGTTGTTACATGGAAGCAGTCTCCATGGCAGCCGCTGGAGATTTCTCTCTCAGGCATGTTACGACATTTTGAAAATGGGGCTTCTCAGCATTTCGGCCTGCGTTTGCGAGTTATCCGCTTCTTCCTGACGCAACTTTCGCTTTGCTTGCCCTAATGTGCTTCTTCCTTAGACCAGCAGACTCGTCGTACGCCGGTACGGGTGCTCTTACATGGGCACGTTATGATTAGGGATGGACGAAAGGGACTTACCTTGTCCCGCAGCTTGCTTCGCGGTGGGGGGGAGGCACTTCGCTTCTCCCCCCAAAGTTCAGGCGAGGGGGGGGAGGTGCCCCGCCTCGCCCGGCCAAAATTCAGGCCCGGGGAGAGGCGCCCCATCCCTCGCTGGCGAAATTCAGGCCGGGTAGGAGCGCCCCGTCTACCCAGCTGCAAAAAAAAGTAAAAAAAAACAACACACACACACACCCGTGATAGGCTACGTAACGATTTACGTAGCCTATCACAGCTAGATTTCCAAAGTCAGCCATGATAGGCTATGTAAATCGTCACGTAGCCTATCATGGGTGACTTTGAAAAAAAAAAAAAAAAAGCACGTACGCTAATGGCAGCTCCCATGGGGACCGCCATTTGCGTTCCTTATTTTGGCATGTCTAGTCTACGTAAAGATTTACGTAGACTACGGCGAAAATAACGGCAACGCAAATAGCGTTCCCTTATTTTCGCCGTAGTCTACGTAAATCTTTACGTAGACTAGACGTGCCAATATAATGAACGCAAATGGTGGCGCCCCATGGGCGCCGCAATTTGCGTACGCGCTTTTTTTTTCTTTTTCAAAGTCACCCGTGATAGGCTATGTGACGATTTACGTAGCCTATCATGGCTGACTTTAGAAATCTAGCTGTGATAGGCTATGTAAATCGTTACGTAGCCTATCACGGGTGTGGTGTTTTTTTTTTAAACTTTACTTTTTTCTTTTGCAATGGCGGCGACGGCAGCCGGTCAGGAGACCGGCCGCCGCCCCCGCACCCGACAAACTGCTGACGAACCGCCGCCAGGACCCGCCACCGAGAGGGACATTCGCCGAAGGTAAGTCCCATCCCGGGGAGGGGGCGGGGGGCCGGCGGAGAATTTCCCCAACACTTTCGGGGGGCCGAATGCGTCGGTTCTCGGCCTCCCGAAGATTCGTGGAGAAATTCTCCGCCAACCCTAGTTATGATGTCTGGAGCTGCATGATGGGCGTGTATGTCGTCTTCAGACTTCAGCTTCTGTCACCCCGTCACATTAAGATCCAGTGGCTCCATAGACGTGGCATATGGTGGGAGTCCCCTCCTCACTCTGTCCCACCAAAGTTTGTCAGTCTTCCTCCGCAGGTCCAGGTGCTGCACATTGGAAGGAATTACTTCAGCTGTAAGCCAAGTGAGGACCTGATCGAACAGGTTGAGATGCAGGTGGTCTGGCATACCTGGCCAGAAGTAGCCTATTGCAACCCTCACTGCTCCCGTGAATCAATGGGAAGGAATGGAATGACGTTGCCAGTAGCAGGGCACATCTGAAAGTGCACAGAGAAATGGCTTATGGCCATGTGAATGAGGTGATGGATTCAACACCCGCCAGGGAATTCTGTGGACATGGAGGGACAGTTACAGGTAGGACAGTGTCCGCCTGTCTCATTTAGTGAATAACATATTTCTGTCTGATCTGCAGAGGGGCCTGCTGGAAGTTCTTCTGCGCAGGTGGGGGGAGTTTCACAAACTCTAGGCTCGTGACTCCTGTGGTGGCTAGGATGGGCAAAAACAGGGAAGTAGGGATGGTGTGCATGCAGAGGCACCTTATGGTGACAGGTGACGCCTGAGGGCCCCCCGAATGAGTTGTGCGGCTCGGCGGGGGGATAAGGGTTGCCTGGGAGACCATTTCTACTCACTCATCCAGGTGTTGTGCGGCACCGGGTTGGGGGTGACACCGGAAGGTCTACCTCCCCCAGAAGGGGCAGTCCGGAGGGATGGCGAGATCACCGCCACCCCTCAGGCTGGGTATGTTTTTGCCCAAGTAGTGCCAGCTAGCCACTGACACAGTTAGATGCCCATCGTAGTTACCCCTTTGCAGGTATTTAATAAATGTGGCCCAATTTTCAACCCAAGTTTGTTGTCTGTGTCTTCTTTAACCCATCTCCACTAACAAGTGAAAAGCAAGGGAGACAGGGGAAGATATATCCAACTGAATGCAGACTTCCAGAGAATAGCAAGGAGAGACAAGAAGGCCTGAAATGAACAATGCAAAGAAATTGAGGAAAATAATACAATGGGAAAGACTAGAGATCTTTTCAAGAAAATTGGAGATCTCAAGGGAACGTTTTGTGCAAAGATAGGCATGATAAAGGACAAAGAAGGCAAGGACCTAACAGAAGCACATGTGAATAAGAAGAGGTGGAAAGAATACACAGAAGAACTATACAGGAAAGATCTGAATGTCCCTGATAGCCATGATAGTGCGGTCACTGAACTTGAGCCGGACATCCTCGAGAGTGAAGTCAAGTGGGTCTTAGGAAGCATTGCTAACAACAAAACTAGCAGAGATGACAGTATTCCAGCTGAGCTATTTCAAATCCTAAAAGATGATGCTGTTAAAGTGCTGCACTCAATATGCCAACAAATTTGGAACACTCAACAGTGGCCACAAGACTGGAAAAGGTCAGTTTACATTCCAATTCCAAAGAAGGGCAATGCCAAAGAATGTTCAAATTACCGTACAATAGCACTCATTTCACATGCCAGCAAGGTGATGCTCAAAATCCTACAAGCTAGGCTTCAGCAGTATGCGAACCGAGAACTACCGGAAGTACAAGCTGGGTTTCGAAGAGGCAGAGGAACTAGAGATCAAATCACCAACATTCGCTGGATCATGGAGAAAGCAAGAGAATTCCAGAAAAACATCTATTTCTGCTTCACTGACTATGCTAAAGCCTTTGAGTGTGTGGATCACAACAAACTGTGGCAAATTCTTAAAGAGATGGGAGTACCAGACCACCTTACCTGTCTCCTGAGAAACCTGTACGAGGGTCAAGAAGCAACAGTAAGAACCAGACATGGAACAACCAATTGGTTCAAAATTGGGAAAGGAGTACAACAAGGCTGTATATTGTCGCCCTGCTTATTTAACTTATATGCAGAGTATCTGTACACTGCCCTGAGATTTTAATGATAATAGGGTAGGATACAAATATAGCGGGCACTATTTGCGTAGCGGGCGCTATTTGTATCCCTTTTTGATTCTCCGTTTGAGCCTACGTAAATATTTACGTAGGCTAAAACGTCGAATCAAAAAGGGACGCAAATAGCGCCCGCTATGCTCTTTGCGTTCCCCTTTATTTTTGCTGTCATAGTCTACGTAAATATTTACGTAAATTAAGATGGCAAAAATAAGGAACGCAAATGGCGGCGGCCATAGCCGCTGCCATTTGCGTACGCGTTTTTTTGTTTTTTTTTTTACCCAGAGCTCTCTGCGGCTGGAAATCCGGCTGTGGACAGCTCTGGCCTGGCTGGGCCTGGCTGGCTGCTCCGCAGAGCTGCTGCGGAGCACAGCTGGCCATGGAGGATTCCTGGGGGGGAGGAATGGAGCGCCTCCCCCCCACCATCAACATAATCTGCGAAAGGTAAGTGACTTTCATACATCCCTACTATTTATGACTGACAGTTCAAAGTTGTTTTTAGTTATATGTTGTTTCTGAATAATTTCTGTGTGCTTTTATGTAAATGGCTTTTAAACTTTGTATATATTTTACTGTTTTAAGTTCTGTAAACCACCCTGAGAGCTTTGGCTATGAGGTGGTAGAAAGTAACAACAACAACAACAACAACAACAATGCTGGAACAGTGTTGTTGTTTTTTTCCCCCTCCACTGTCAAGCTGATCAGCTGGGCTGTGGGGAAATGTGGGTGGGGTCCCACCAGCTTCACAGGATGCCCTGTGACCAGCTGGCAGCTGTGTGCATCCCACATTATAGAACCTGCTCTGTGAATTGTGCACCCCTGAACTAAGAATTCTAAAACCCTTCTAAATGTATGGTTAGCAATACATTGGAAGACAGTGAGGGCCCTGAGTTTCTCTATCACACAGTCTTTAAGATTGTACATCAAGAAATTTGTTGTTTATTCGTTCAGTCGCTTCTGACTCTTCGTGACTTTATGAACCAGCCCACGCCAGAGCTTCCTGTTAGCCGTCGCCACCCCCAGCTCCCCCAAGGTCAAGTCCGTCACCTTCAGAATATCATCCATCCATCTTGCTCTTGGTCGGCCCCAACATGATTACATCAAGAAATGCACTGATATAATTTTAGTGACTTTCCTAAATTGCTACAGTTGTAATTAAGCACTTTCTGAATCTACACATTGAAGAGGATTAAACAAGGGTAATATGTTTATTGTGAGATATCCTTTAATGGATCAGATGCTGATTTCTCTTATGTATAAGCAGAGTCCTTAAATGTTAAAGAGCTCCTGAAATGCAATAGTTTTGACAGGGCAATCTTGAATGCCTTGTTCCTCATGCTGTAAATCATTGGATTCAGCAAGGGTGGGACCATGGTATAGATTACAGCAAAGGCCAAGTCCAGATGTGATGTGGTGCTCGAGATGGTGCTAACATAGGAAAACCAACCACTGAACACAAATATGGAGAAGACAATGAGATGGGGAAGACAGGTTGAGAAGGCTTTTTGCCTTCCCTGACCAGACGGCATCCTTAACACTGTCGTGAAAATCTGCACATAGGATACAACAATGAATATAAAGCAGCCTAATGCAATGATACCACTCAGCAGAACAACCCCAATTTCAATTAGATTTACCTCCCAGCAGGAAAGTTTAAGTAACTGTGGAATTTCACAGAAGAACTGATTGACAACATTAGAACAAAAAGGAGTGGCAAAGGTGCCACCTGTGTGTAGCATTCCAAAGACAAGACC
The DNA here is from genome assembly GCF_057233095.1 of Heloderma suspectum. Classification (NCBI taxonomy): domain Eukaryota; kingdom Metazoa; phylum Chordata; class Lepidosauria; order Squamata; family Helodermatidae; genus Heloderma; species Heloderma suspectum. The sequence continues at coordinate 84,149,679 of NC_139463.1, read as the reverse complement.
ACTGATCCATACACTCGCAACCATTTCAATGCAGGCTCGCCTGTTCATCACCATCTCATAATGTAACGGATTGCAAATGGCAATGTAACGATCATAGGCCATGACTGTGAGGAGGAAGAAATCGGATGATAAAAAGAAAAATAATAAGAGGACTTGAGCAACACATCCAGAATAAGAAATGTGTCTGTCATTTATGAGGGAATTGGCCATGGATTTGGGGATAATGACTGTCACTTGGCCAAGGTCTTGCATGGCCAAGTTCATCAGAAAGAAGTACATGGGGGATTTTAGGTGATGATCAAAGGCTACTGCAGAGATGATGAGAAGGTTTCCTGATACAGTGGCCAAGTACAATACCAGGAACACTACAAAGTATAAAATCTGAAGTTCACGAAGATCTGAGAGTTCCAGGAGAAGAAACTCAGAAATGGAGACATTGTTGGATGTGTTGCAGTCAGTTGTTTGTTGTATAGTGCCTGGAGAAGGAAACACAAGGAAAACACAATGTTGGGGGGGGGGATCAGCTTCGTTTATTGATTAAACATTAAGTTGTAGTGGCTGTTGTTGCTGATGCCAATTCTGATTATATAACCCATCTTCTCAGCTAGTTCCTGTAATATCTGACAATTCAAAGTTCAGAAACAATGTATTTGGGGGCTTCTAACATACCACAGGGTGCTTTGGAGATTCCTTATACACACCTGTACTCTACACCATGTGGGGATCAGAAGGAAAGTCAACTGAAATGGACATCTAAGCTTTATCCACTATGGCTGCTCCACAATTGCTGCTTCAACAATAGTAAAGGCAAAAGGGCACATTCTGGTGTGTGTGTGCCAGGGATGGATCATGGGAGGGTTTGGAACTAACAGAAGCCAAACCCCTTCATTTCCCAGAGCCATGCAAGGAATGGGGAAAACACTACACTAGTCCTTGAGCTCGTGGAGTTACTTTCCCTCCCTTGGAACCAACAGGAAGGAAAATAATAATAAAAATACTAATGGAGGAAGAGAACACTGAAAGCCAGTGTGGTGTAGTGGTTAGAGTGTTGGACTGGGACTCAGGAGATCTAGGTTCTAGTCCTCACACAGCCATGAAGCTCACTGAGTGACTTTGGGACAGTCACTGTCACTGACTCTCAGCCTAATCTAATTTACAGGTTTGTTGTGATGATAAAATGGAGAGGAGGACTATGTAAGCTGTCTTGGGTTCCTCATAAGAGGGGGGGAAAGTGGAATATAAATGTAATCATAAGTAAATAAACAATATACACAGCAGCAAAGAAATGAGCTAAAGGGGGGAAAAAAAACCCCTAATTCTCCCTTCTTCTGTGGCCAGTGAAAACCTTAGGGATTAGTGGTCCCTCTGGATTAGACTAGTCTTAGGGATTGGTGGTCCCTCTGGATGGACTGCTCCCCTCCCCATAAGATTGCTGTGCCCGTGTGATTATCTTCACTGCTGGGTGAAGGAAGCACATCATTTTTTAGAGAAAAAAATAAGAAGGGGAAAGAAAGCAGGTACTTATTTAATGGAGGTGCTTGCAAAAGGACTCCCATGTGCAGTGTTCTATGTGCCCTTTAACATGTGCATTAGCCCCTATGCCTTAGTGTTCACACACCATAAGCCTCTGGGCTAGCATGTTTATGCTGCAAGCATAGGGGCTGGTGGCACATGCAAATCTTTTCAATGTGATTCTAGACCCAATGACACTGCATGCTGCCTGCCTTGCATCCTTTTCATTTATTTCAACTGGTTCCAAGGGTTGCTTACAGAAGGTAAAGCTGAGTAAAACATGACTTATGTGCCTTTTGAATTTGGTGCTAGAACACATGGACCTTGGTTCCATTCCAATATTTTACTTGGACATTTGGATGAACTTTTCAGCAGCAAGGAATTGCAAAATAAAAATAAAAATCCAAATGGGTCTTTGATGTTGGAGATGCAGAAGGGCAAAGACGTATCTTTGCCCATATTTGCTGGGTAAGGATGCTTTGGCTATTGGGATGTACAGAAATGGAATGAAATGAAATGAATAAATTAATTAATAAATTAATAAATTAATCATTATTCAGGTGAGAAAATATTGGTAGGAGACCATTCAAGGCACTAAATATGTATTTTTGTTGTTAGGGATGGGCAATTCTGTCAAGTCCATTTCTGAGAAGTTTGCCTAATTTCCACAGCAAATACCATGCTGTCCCATTTCTGTACCAATTTGCAGTTTATGCTTTTAAAAAACTGCAGATAAAGTCACACTTTTTTTCTGTGTATTTTTCCAAATGTACATGCTTTTACAGACATTTTAGCAATGCATTCTCCACCCATAGGATAAAGCAATGCTGTGCACATTTCCCCAAATATCTACATATTTGTGCACATTATTAAATATGCACATTTATGTCTGTGCATTTTTTTTAAAGTGATATAATTTAAGCACAGCATTAAAGGAAAGTGCAGATTCCTGGTGGTGAATGTGTTCCAGTCCCTAGTTTGGTCTGGGGTTGAGGGTACAAACTGCATAAGTCAGCATCAAATGCGGACTGAACAAAATTTTGACCCATCGCTACATGTTGTTAGGAGCATGTGGCCTGGTTAGAAAGAAACATATAGTACCAATTGTCTATATGCTAATGGTGGATTGAATTCTGTTTGCCACACCATGGAAATCACCTCTCTTTCTGTTTCTGTCTCTTCCCAGCAGGATCATCTGTTAATGTACACTTCTTTTGTCTAAATTTCCAACTCAGTAAGGGGGAGCCATTTTCAGTTGGAACATACCTATTGAGTGACAAGAGAAGTCACACTTCACCATGTACTTTTTTTGAAAGTAAGAATCCACCCAGCGGACACCTGTAACTGATTTATAAACCACCACCACCCAAACAAGTAATATGTAGCTTAGCTCTGAGATACTAAGGGCACAATCTTTTAGCCTCTAGACAGCAGCTAGACAGCCATAGGATTGTTTGCTTTCTGAGAACAGATGTGAACCATTCATTATCATTCTTTTAAAAAATAGGGGGGGGGACATTTCCACACCCCTAGCACCAGTGCACTGCTGCCAAAGAGACTTTCCCCATGGTGGGCATGCTCAATGTGGCAAGCACCTTACTCCCTTCATAACAATTGCCCTAAGACCCTGCCACAAATAAGCATTTTTAAATCATCATCATCATCATCATCATCATCATCATCATCATCATTATTATTATCAGCAGCAGCAGCAGCAGCAGCAATGATGCCACCCACACAAAATAAGAAATGGTCCTGAGACATGCCTCACAACATGCTTATGAATAACTTACTTGTTTTCTTCATTGATTTCCTTCAACTCCAGTAAAAAATATTAGTGGACACTTTAAAATTGTGTATTTCACTGTCATCCATTCAGTGTAACTGGTTATAACTGTTTCTTTTTAAGAGAATGAAAAAAAATCTGTATGGGATGCAAGTAGATCTCATCATGGGGAAGTGTTACATTTATATATGTTTTGTATTCCAGGGGATTGATTCTCAGGAGTCCAATGCAACTCACTAGTAAAAGCATGCAGATAATATTTACTCCCTCGACTGCTCCTATCATTAGCTGAAATTGGCTGGGTGTAGCAGTGTAGGTATGATTAAAAAATACAGAATACTAAGGAAAGCTTGATCCTGCACATAATATCACACAAGCATCTCCAAGTGATGTGGAATTTGTGCTGACGTTGAGGGCAAATTCACTGATGCATGGGTATCGCTTGATTATTCACCATCAATTGATTCACAGCTAGAAGTATGGACTGACTGTATTACAAACATGGTGTCTGTGGTGATAACATTTTAAAGAATTTGACACTGTTTACCTGTGTGTGTGGTTTTTTTTTTTGCACAGTCAGTCCACATAAGCACTCATGCACATTGCTAATCTGTAAGGAGAAGTAAAACAGGAAAGTGGTAAAGTGGAACATAGATAAAAGCCAAACCTTGGAGCAATAATGAAATGATTATTGGCAATACACTCATCCCTCCATTGTTCTCTGAATCCAAGAATCCATAATATAAATATGGATCAAATTAAAGAAGAAATCTGAGGAAAATTAATATCCAACTTCTAGTCTGTCCAAAATGCACCAATGAAATTTTATTTGGACCAGATTTTATTTCAGATGATCCTGCTACTGGACTCACATCTACCCACCTTTCCTTAGATGTACACATTTCAGTTTTTAAAAATCCAAAGGAGGTTGCATTGGGCATGAGTAAACTCCCAAAATCCATATAGAGTAATATCTTTATTAGGCCAACTGAATGATCAGAACAAAACTGAAAGCTTTTGAGATCACCCGAGCTCTACATCAGGCAAGATGTTACAAAAAGCAGGTTAGCAGAGGGCAGGGCAGGGCAGGTAGGAGGGGGGAAGGAGTCTTTTTAACCACAGGTTGACTGCAGAGTGAGGGCCTTAGGATGATATGGAGGAGGACGGTTTGCAGACATTTAAATTGGGCTCTGCCAATGACCAGGTAAAACTACCCAATTTGTCTTGTATTGACTCTGTTTTGTCCAGCACAACATTTAAAATAATATCCAGTTGATTTCTACTTCTATTTTCCACCAAAAAAGGAAACTGCATGGCTCACCCAGGATGGGGATACTTTGGAGTTCAGCTGGATTTTATGTTTTCCAAAATGGAGGAACAGCTTTGAGTGAACAGCTGGATTTTATATTTTCAAAAGTGAAGGATCAACAATGGTATTTTCTTGGTCCCAGTGGTCCTGGGGGCACTGAAACCTCACCTGGCAGAGCCCAGTTTGAATGGCTGCAACTCCTCCTCCATCTCATCTTAAGACTCTGACCATGCAGACTGTCTGGCTACAACATCCAGTCAGTCTTCCCTCCCCACCCCTGATCTCTTGAGGTTAGGCACATCTAGTCTTCATGGAGAGTTTATCACGTCACTGTATGAAACCCAAACCATGCCTTTGACATTTTCCACACAGCCATTTGGATCTCTTTGTTTCTCAAGCTATAGATAATTGGATTCATTAAAGGTGGCAGAATGGTGTACATGAGGGCAGCCAACAAGTCCACAGACAGAGAGGACAAGACTTCTGGTCTAAAGTAAGAAAATATGCCAGTAACAACAAAGGAACAAAAGACAGTCAGGTGAGGAATGCAAGTGGAGAAGGCCTTATGCCTACTCTGAACAGACTGAATTTTGAACACAGTAGAGAGGATGAATGCATAAGAAACAAATATAAGAGAAATGCAAAATGAGCCCACAGTAAGTACTGTAGCAATAAGGAGCATCCTATTTCTTGCTGTGTTGGTACAAGATATAATCAATAGCTGAGGGATGTCACAGAAATATTGTTTTACAATATTAGAGTGGCAGAAATGTAACCTAAAGGTGTGTGTAGTTTGTATCACTGAATTGACTATACCAGTGACCCAAGAGACAGCTGCCAGTTGAAAACAGGCATTCCAATGTATGATCAGCCTGTACTGTAGAGGATGGCAGATGGCTACATAGCGGTCGTAAGCCATGACAGTGAGAAAGCACAGCTCAGCAGGGGCTAAAGCAGTCACCAAGGCAACTTGGGCAATACATCCAGCAAATGAAATCTTGTTATCATTTATTAAAGAATTGCCCAGGGATTTTGGAACAGTGGTTGAAATGTAGCAACTATCTACAAATGATAAGTTGGCCAGGAAGAAATACATGGGGCTCTGAAGTTGTTGATTCTGGATGACAGTTGTGATGATGAGAAAGTTGCCAATGAGAGCTATTAGGTAAATGGAGAGAAAGACCAAAAAGTGCAGATACTGGAGTACTCGAACATCAGAAAACCCCAGAAGAATGAATTCTCTCATGCTCGTTTGATTTTCCATTTCTTACTCTGTGGATAAAAAGAGGAAACATTGTCAAGTAAAAGAAGACACAAAGAAGAAAATATTTTTCATAGGATTTTACTAAGGATCATAGCTTTACATCCAAAACACTAGAAGGAAGCCACCATGGAAGGACTATTTACAACTTTGCGGAAAAGCATTGTGTGAGTAACAGTGATCCCCCACCCCCCAGCCCACAAGTCCCCAGAAGTTCTACTGTCTGTGCAAGATCCTCTACAAGATTTTGCACAGTCTCTTCTCTACAGCCCTTTATGGCCCACTAGATTTTAAATGTGACAGAGGGGATCTTGCTAATTCACTATGACTCTCATCATGCAACACAACCTCCAATTCACTTCAGTACAGTTGGTGCTGCACTGCAAGAAATCTTCCAGTAGAGCATGTGGAAGGGTTCATGGAACAGCCATGATACAACTTCTCTTCTTCTCACTGTTCCTTGGATTAAAGCCATGGTATTTGTTTTTTGTCCTTGACTAATTTTAACCAAGAAGAAGATAAAGGCCTTTCTTTTCAGGATTGTGAATGATTAAAGTGAGGTATGAACACACACACACACACACACACACACACACACCATGTAGGTTGCAAACCTATACCAATTTACCTGGGAGTAAGCCCTGGTGGAGCCAATGAGCCTTACGTCCATGTAGAAGCACTTCTACACAGTACTTCTTCTTTCCAGGCATGCTTGCAGTGTTCCCACAAAAACAATATCTGTGTTATGGCCAAACAAGGTTCATGATGGTTTTATGCAAGCTGTTGAGCTTCACTGAACTCCCCTCAGGCTAGAGATGGGAGAACCCAGGATGCACGCTTGCTGGACTCTCTTTGTTAAAAGTGTGCACCCCCTTTAACTAAAGCATGAAAACACTTCTTTTTTTAATGTGATTTCTAAAATGCACATTTTAAAAATACATTTTTTGAATGTGATCACAAATTTGGGAATGCACAACCTTTTTTTTGGAAAATGTGCTCTTGCCCACATTTGGGGTTATGAACGGGACAAGCTCTGATGATTTCTTTCCCATCCCTACCACATGCAAGAACTTAATCAAATCTGATAATAAGTATAAGACAAAATAGGAGGAGGGGTGGAAAAAATATATATGTTTAAGGTCCTGGACATTTAAAAATGTTTGCTAGCATGTGGTTTTAATCATACAAATAGCATATTGAATAAAAATAATTGTAATATGGTCATGGCATACATTACATACTCATTTGTAATGTCAGTAGTTTATCTTTGATGAAACAGTAACGATCTCAGAGAAACTCTATGGGGTCACCCTGTGAAATTTCATTGTATTTTACAATACCCACTGAGCCATTCAGATTTGTTTGTTTTGAGGCCAAAAAATAATGGGATTCATTAGCGGTGACAAAATTGACTTATCAAAATCAGCAGCAAACAAGTCCACAGTCAGAATGGACTAGATATTTGGTCTCATGTAAGAAAACATGGCACGTAAAACAGACAAATCACCATCAACACAACTGTGGGATGGCAGTGGAGATAGCCTCTAAGCCAGCCCTGTTTTTGATTGAATTTTGAACACAGTAGAAAAGTTAGAATCACAGGAAACCAATACAAATACAACAAAGCAAAATAATAAGCCCACTCTCAGCGGGCTTAAAAAATCAAGATCAGGCTGTACAGAATGGCAGAACACTATATAGCAGTCATCAGCCATGATGACAGTGAGAAAAGACAAGTCGGAACAAAAATGTGACAAGGAAAAAAGCCTGGACAACACTCCCAGAGAAAGGAATCCAACTGTCATTTGTCAAGGAATTAAGCATGGATTTGGGAATGATCACAGCAATGTAGTAGGCATCTATATATCACAGGATAACCAAGGAAAAGTTACATGGGGTGAGTTGCTGCTGAATGAGGGATACAGTAATGATAATGAGAAAATACTGGAAGAGAATAAATGCAAAATGCACAATCTATAGCATTAGCACTTGAATATTGAAAAAGCCCTAAAAGATGATGCAACAGTAGTTTGGATTAACGTTTGTTGCTCAGAATAGCTCTGTGGAAATAAAGGGCTTCTCTACATGAGCAATTTATTGCATGCTCATCATTGTCGACTCACGGAAGTTTGACAGTCCTGTATATGATGTCATCAACCTCCAGGGTGTCTCCCACACCTTCCCGGATTTATCCCACTTTCCAAAAGATTTGTGATAAACTGGAATATATATATATATATATATATATATATATATATACACACACACACACACACACACACACACATGCATATATACATATATATATGTGTGTTCATATATATATGTGTGTGTGTGTGTGTGTATATGCATATATACACAAATACATATACATACATCTCTCTCTCTCTCTCTCTCTCTCAAAGTGGGACTTTGGCAGTGTGTAATGCCAGTGTAACACTATAATTCAGCCACTAAGTGGCACTGTTTCATCGAACATATAGAGCATTGCCGAGAAAGGAAGTTTTGAATTCCTCTGTCTAAAGGAGCCCATCCTAATCCTGCAAAAAATAAAAAAGGAAGTAGAAAGACCAGGTAAAATTGTGGGATTTTAGCCTGCTGTAGAAATGCTCACAGTCAAAAAAGGATGTTGAGAGAGACGGTGGCTCACATTGTCTTTGTGCTTCTTCCAGTGATACATCAGAGTAGGTTGTTCTCCAGTTTTGTCAGCGACAAAAAATCCAATAATTAGGGATGTATGAGAAATTCATTTCAATTTGGTTTTGATCATATTTACCCAGTTTGCACCTTCCGGACCGAACACAGACTCAGACGCTATCTGTGGTTGTAGTCCAGACATTTCTGAGCTTGCAGTGTGATTCACAGACCAAAACAAGAGAAATAATTGCATTTGAGAGCATGCATACATTTGAAAAATACTCATGAAAAAAATACATACTTTTGGAAAATGGGAACAAATATTCCTTAACTAATGGGAGAAGAATGTGTACGTTTAAAAAATGCACACAATTTATGCACATTTGGGGAAAAATGCAGAGAAATACACACAGATCTTCCTGCGAAAAGAAAACAAACAAACAAAGCTTGCAATCTGATACAGACTCAAGTTGGAAGGAGCTTTGAGACGGAATGTGGAGAACATCAGTGAACTTGCAGAGACAGAAGTACAATTACAAAGATATCACGATGCATACAGTGAAATGTACATATCTATGTTCAAGGTGTGTTTGGAGACACCATTCTCCCATATACACTTTGTGTGACAAAACTGCAGTGAATCACTTAAAACAGGGGTGCACAATGTCTGGGGGCTTGGGGAACATGTTGCCCCCCTGGATCCCTCGGGGGACTGCCTCCCTGACCCACAGTGGTCTACCATCAAAATTGGGGAAAACTCCCCTTTAAAAAAGGGGGGGAGGTTTGCTGTTGAAATGTGGTGGTGTGGTGGCAGTAGGGAAAAAGGGGGGATATTTTGGTTTAAATTAGCCCCTTTTGGCCACCACCAATTTCTCCTTTTAAAACAGAGCTTTCCCCCACTGCTGCCAAGCCATGGCATTGGGCCCCTGCAAAAACAGCAGGGGGGGATTTGGGCCATGGGTCCCACTCCTGATTTAAGAAGGGAAAGAATATACACGTCACCATATTTCCAAAACCATTGATTGAAGATACTATCAAAGTCACTCTTACCCATGGTGTGATAAGGGCCAGAAACAGCTGTTATACTGCAAATAAGTATTTGCTGCCTCATGCGAATGTAGGACTGGAGGACATTAGAAGGGGAGAAATGACAGGATGGGATGAGCAACGTCATTTCCACCCACTTCTTTTTCCTCAGCGCTCCCCATCTGCTTTCCCCCTACTCAGCCTTCAAATCCAAAAACAGAAGAAGCCATCCAGGGGAGAAATGGGCCATGGGATAGGGTTGCAAGGAGGAAACAGTGGCCAGTTCAGGAAAGATTAGATGCATCTTTCACTTCCCAGTTCCCACCCAACAGTTCTCCTCTGCTCATGCCCACTCTTGTATCTATCGTATGCTGCACATTACATTAGCAATGCCTTCTTTGCTACATAATGCCTTTTTTTTGTCCAAGAATATAAAATCTATTATCTCCCTCCCTCCCTCCCTCCCTCCCTCCCTCCCTCCCTCCCTCCCTCCCTCCCTCTCTCTCTCTCAATCGCAACTGCTTTAATAAATAGCACTGACAAAACATATGCCACATAACTGACATCTCCAGACTTTCAATAGTCATTGATGAAATGTAGGCACCACCCATAGCAGTGTGTTGGATCTCTGTTATCTCATTACATTGCCTCCTAGTTGAACTGTAGAACGTTTGGCAGCCATCTGATTTAACCATTTCCAATTTCATCTGTTCATCTTTTACTAAAAGTTTGAAGCTACAGTCAGAAAAAACACACTTCTCTGGCCAGCAACTCTTCCGAGAGAAAAAAAAAAATGAGATCAATACTTACCTCTTTATTTTTCTTTGTAGTTATTCTTCTTAGCAGTGAGAAGAGAGGGCTGCAACTCCATAGAGGTGATTGGCTCATCTCTTGCTTGGGTTTTAAGGAGCAGGGCTTCATAACTCTGCATATGTAGCCTCAAGGACCCAGAGGAAAAAATTAAACTTCTCCTGAACAACAGGGACTTGTCTGCTACAAGACTTGTGGTGGAAGGTCCCTCCAGAGATATTCTTCTAAGGCCATTTCCTTGAAGGTTCACCTTCCATGGTCAGTAGGTGGGTTGGGGTGGGTCTGAAGTAGGGATGTACAGATGATGTAAAATCCGTCCTGTCTGTGCTTTGTGAATTGTCAGGCACATTTTGTTCCATCGTTTGCCCATTGACAGAATGATTTTTTCTTACGAATTTGCACAAATTCGCATTTGCGCAAATTTGTATGTGCGGAAATTTGCAAATTCACCCAAAATATGAATTTTCACACTTTAGCTTATGGGGGAAATGAACATTTATTTATTTATTTTGCCTTTTTAAAAATTTGGGGTATTTTTCTATGTCAGAATTTGCACAAAATTCGGGAAAGTTCAAAAACTGGTGTGCAAGTCCGCAAAATCTGCCCGGCAGGGAGATGCTGGTCTGCTGCAGAATCCACAGGTCAGATTCATTGAAACCTGAACTCATTTAGTTCCGTTGCAGATTTCTATGACATCCGTAGTCTGAAGTCCTTTTATTTATGGAAAATATGAAATTAAAAGACGCTTGCTCCTTGGGAGGAAAGCTATGGCCAACCTAGACAGCATAGTAAGAAGCAGAGACATCACCTTGCTGACAAAGGTCCATCTAATCAAAGCTATGGTTTTCCCAGTAGTAATGTATGGCTGTGAGAGCTGGACTATAAGGAAGGCTGAGCGCCGAAGAATTGATGCTTTCGAACTGTGGTGTTGGAGAAGACTCTTACGAGTGCCCTGGACTGCAAGGAGGTCCAATCAGTCCATCCTAAAGGAAATCAACCCTGACTGCTCATTGGAAGGACAGATAATGAAGCTGAAGCTCCAATATTTTGGCCACCTAATGCGAAGAGAAAACTCCCTGGAAAAGACCCTGATGCTGGGAAAGACTGAAGGCAAAAGGAGAAGGGGATGGCAGAGGATGAGATGGCTAGATAGCATCACGGATGCAATGAATATGAACTTGAGCACGCTCCGGGAGAGAGCGCAGGACAGGAAGGCCTGGCGTGCTATGGTCCATGGGGTCACGAAGAGTCGGACACGACTGAACGACTGAACAACAACAACAACAAATGGAGAAACCATTTCTATTCCAGGTCCCCATCACAGGGTGGGGAATCTGTGGCCCACTACGTAATGATGACCTGCAACTTCCCTCATCCCTGACCATTAGCCATTCTGACTGGCAGTGATGGGATTCAGAGTCCACCAACTCCTGGAAGGCCCCAGGTTTCCCCACACAGGCCTTATTGGCATGTGCAGCTTTCATTTGAAAACAGAAAAAAAAAAGCAAGACCACAGTTAGGGATGAGGAAGTGAACAATCTTTGGGATCCCCAGGATTCTCATGACTCATCCCTGTTCATGTCTGCAATCACTGCTTGCTCTGCACAAATGGGAAACTTGTGCAAATCGAGCAGTGATTGCACAATTTCTAAATCTGCACAACTTTCCCCAAATTTGCACAACTTTCTTCCATAGACTAAAGTTGGGCTGATTCTGTCCCCCGCCATTTTAGCCTATGTAAATATTTACGTAAGCTATTACAGCGAAAAAAAAGGAATGCAAATAGTGCCCACTACGCTATTTGAGTTCCCCTTTTTTTCGCTGTAATAGCTTATGTAAATATTTTCATAGGCTAAAACAGCAAAAAAAAAAAAAGGGAACGCAAATGGTGGCTGCCGTAGCTGCCGCCATTTGCGCATGCTGTTTTTTTTTTTTAGCTTACCATGATAGCTACGTAAATACTTATGTAGCCTATCACGGCCTCCACAGGGATGCAAATCGCATCCCTGCGTTAGCTGTGATAGGTTATGTAATTATTTATGTAGCCTATCACAGCTATGATGAGGAAGCAAGTCAGCGCGGACGGCAGCAGGTAAGTGCTCTGTTTTGCGTGCCTTTCGTGGGGTGGGGGGCGGGGGCTTCATTCCACCATGGATTTCGGGGGGCCGAATGCACTGGCATTTGGCCTAGGGATGTACAAAAGTCCCTTACCTGATCCCCAAGCTTGCTTCGCGGTGGGGGGGAGGTGCTTCGTCCCTCCCCCTGAAATTCTGGCTGGGGGGAGGTGCCTCGTCCCTCCCCCCCAAAATTCTGGCCAGGGGGGGAGGTGCCCCATCCCTCCCCCCCTGAAATTATGGCCGGGGGGGAGGCGCCCTGTCCCTCCAGCCGTGAATCCTGCTGTCCTGCTGGGCCGCAAATGGCGGCGGCTGTAGCCGCCACTGTTTGCATCCCTGCAGTCAGCCATGATACGCTACGTAAATGTTTACGTAGCCTATCATGGCTGAGTGAAACCCCCCCCCCGCGTGTATGCAAATGGCGGAGCCCATGGGCGCCGCCATTTGCGTTCCTTATTTTGGCATGTTTAGTCTACGTAAACATTTATGTAGACTACGGCGAAAATAATTATTTCTTATTTTTGCCGTAGTCTATGTAAATGTTTACGTAGACTACACGTGCCAAAATAAGGAACGCAAATGCCCGCGGGTTTTTTTTTCTTTCACTCAGCCGTGATAGGCTACATAAAGATTTACATAGCCTATCATGGTGTTTTTTAAAAATCTAGCTGTGATAGGCTACGTAAATCCTATCATGTTTGTTGTTGTTGTTTTTTTACTTGGAAATGGTGGCGGCGGCAGCCAGTCGGAAGACCGGCCGCCGCCGCTTCCGCACCGCCACCTAACTGCCGCCGGAGCCGCCGCCGCCGCCAGGGACATTCGCACAAGGTAAGTCCCGTCCCGGGGGGGGGGGCGGGGTGGTGGCAGACCATTTCTCCACCAATTTCGGGGGGCCTAATGCGCTAGCATTCAGCCTCCCCGAGAATCGTGGAGAAATTCTCTGACATCCCTAATTTGGCCTCACCGAGATCCGTGGCAGAATTCTCTGGCATCCCTACTTCAATGGTCTCTCTTGATTGAGACAACAGTGTTCTCGGAAAACACCTATGAGGTTATCATGCAAAATCTGAACCTCTCCTTTGACATTTTCTGTAAAGCAAGTTGGATGTCTTTATTTCTCAGACTATAAATGATGGGATTCATTAACGGTGGTAGAACTGTGTACAAGAGAGCAGCCAACAAGTCCACAGGCAGAGAGGACAAGGCGTTCGGCCTCAAGTAAGAAAACATACTAGTAATAGAGAACAAACAAAAGACAGTCAGGTGTGGGGTGCAGGTGGAAAATGCCTTATGCCTATTTTTGATGGACTGCATCTTGAAGACATTAGAGAGGATGAATGCATAAGAAACCAATATAGACAAAATGCAAAATGATGCAAAACTAAATCCTATAGCAAGAAGGAGCTTCTTATTAGTTGCTGTGTCAGTACAAGATATCAACAGTAGCTGAGGGATGTCACAGAAATATTGTTTTATAACATTGGACTGGCAGAAGTATAACTTAAAGGTGTGTGCAGTTTGTACTACTGCGTTGACTACACCACTGACCCAAGAAGCAGCTGCCATTTGAAAACAGGCCTGCCAGTTCATGATCAGCCTGTACCATAGAGGATGGCAGATGACTATGTAGCGGTCATAAGCCATGGCAGTGAGGAAGGACAGCTCAGCAGGTGCAAATGTGGTCACCAAAAAAACTTGGGCAACACATCCACAATATGAAATGAGTTTATTATTTAGCAGAGAACTGGCCATGAATTTTGGAACGGTGGTTGAAATGTAGCAAATATCTATGAAAGATAAGTTGACCAAGAAGAAATACATGGGACTATGAAGTTGATGATTCTGGGCTACAATCATAGTAATGAGAAAGTTGCCTATCAGAGCTACCAAGTAAATGGAGAAAAATGCTGCAAAATGTAAAAACTGCAGTTCTCGAATATGAGAAAACTCTAGAAGGGTGAATTCTCTCACACATGTTTTGTTTTCCATTTCTTAATCTGTGGATAGAAAGATGAAATATTGTCAAGAAAAAGAAGACATGAAGAATACGATATTTGTGTAGAGCTTTCCTAAGCACCATTGCCAACCTTCTTCTTCCACTCCTGATTTTAACTGTGAAAAAATAGCATTTTTTTTAGTATTGTGAAATATTAAACAGAAAATTACTCAATCAGAAAACTGAGAAAAACACTCGATGATGTTGACCTACTAGAAAATCAGCAGAGATCATGATGCATTGTACAAAATTTTGAGTTTCACTGAACTCGGCTGCAATTTATGCATAACCCAGCACTTTGCGGGCACAAGTTATATATCTCGCTGTTTCTAGAGGAAAAAAAATAAAACTGAGATCCCCAAGCTGAGCTGGGGGGTCTGGAGAAATTTGTTGAGCCCCAAGAGGGCTGGATTTCCCCATGATGGACATCCCTCAGACTGGATATAGGTAGATTTATACATCCCTATTTACACGTAATGTGATAAAACTAGGGCTGTGCATTGCTTCGGTGCTGAATCCATATACCAAAGTGAATTGGAGTGCTTTGGAGGTACCTCAGCGAGATCCAAAGCAGATCAGACCAGCACTGAGGTGGTCTGAAGTGATGTCATTCACCACCAAAATGCCTCTGTCTGCTTCAGAGATTCAGAGCTATTCTGATGCCTTCTGAAGCCCACATAGCCTGTCTCTAAATGTCTGAACTTGTGAAAGATCAATGAAGGGGAGAGGAGGAGGAGGGACGGAGCTTTGGTGAATGGCAACTCTAGTTGCCAAATTAGGGCTGAAATTAACCCAGCAGTCTCCAGTCAGTGACAGTGGTGGTTGTGGGAATACTGTATATATTGGAGAGATCAGCCTGTGTTTGTTTCATTGTGAGAGAGAGTGCTGTTAGAAGTGGTGGTTAGAGAGAGCTGTTAGAGTTGCTTAGTTAGTTGGGTAGATCTGTGGTGTGTGTGTGTGTGTGTGTGTTGGACTGCAGCTTTGTTCTTATTATTCTTTCCCACCAAACCCTCTTTAATTCAACTATTCCCTTTATTTTTTTTCTAGATTTTTTTTTTAAAAAAACAACAACACATGTAGCACTTTAGTTTCCTCCTTTCCTTGCCTTGCTCTTTGGCTCCTCCCCCCAACCGTCTGAATTATTCAACCATTCTTATTAGTTTGCTCTTTCTTTCTTTCTTTCTTTCTTTCTTTCTTTCGATTCTTTATTAAACAAAATAAAAATAGGGAAAAAATAAAAAGTTTAGTTTCCTTGCCTTGCCCTTCCCCCCACTTCTCAATTCAACCATTTCTTATTGTTCCCATTCTTTCTTTTTTTCTAGATTATATGCGTGTGTGCATGTGCATGTGCATGTGTGTGTGTGTGTGTGTGTGTGTGAGTGTGTATATATATATATATATATGTTGTTGCTTATTTGGTCAGTCGTTTCCGACTCTTCGTGACTTCATGGACTAGCCCACGCCAGAACTTCCTGTCGGCTGTCGCCACCCCCAGCTCCCCCAAGGTCGAGTCCGTTACCTCCAGAATATCATCCACCCATCTTGCCCTTGGTCGGCCACTCTTCCTTTTGCCTTCCACTTTGCCTAGCATCAGCATCTTCTCCAGGGTGTCCTGTCTTCTCATGATGTGGCCGAAGTACTTCCGTTTTGCCTTTAATATCATGCCCTCAAGTGAGCAATCTGGCTTTCATTCCTGTAGTATGGGCTGGTTTTGATCTTCTTGCAGTCCAAGGCACTCTCCGAATTTTCCTCCATATATATATATATATATATGTGTGTGTGTGTGTGTGTGTTCCTTGTTCTTGGCTCCCCCCTTCTCAATTCCTGTATTCCTCCCCTTCCCATTTTTGAACTCTATAACTTTTCCCTAAAAACAAAACAAAACAAAAATTAAAAATCCTTTTGTTTGCTTGTAGGTTGTTCTGAATTTGCTTTTCCTTTGCTTGTATGTGTATGCGCGCGCATGCACACTTGTGTTGTGTTCAAGCAAACATTGTGTGACAAAGCACTACACATAAGTCCACATTTCAAAATACACTGGGCAAATCACTACATACATTAACATATTATTCATATTTAATACTATGCTGTGTGGCAAAGCAAGCCCAGTATGAGGCATCATCAGGGTCTTAGCATTGGGGCTCCTGTTGCTCAGATTTCATGTATTTCTGTGGAAACAGTGAAACGTTATAGCTCTTTGCTTTGAGCGTTTGTGTTGAAACCATAGCACAGCATGCCTGCTAGCCTGTTTTCCCAGGTAATCTGTATTCCTTTCAGCCAAAGAGAGACTGAGGTCATCCACTGTGAAGCTGGATTAGGGATGCCAAAGAATTCCACCACAGACCCCAATGAGGCTGGATTCCAAGAATCTGGCCCCATTGGGGTCCATGGAGGAATGGAGCACTCACCTCTGCGCTACTCTGGAATCCGTCCAGGCTGACTCCTTCATGTGGTGATCCTGCAGAGCCAGCCGCCATCTCTGCAGCACTGGCAATATGGTCAGCTGACATTGCCATGCCGTATTGCTGTGCTAAGTCCAGATGAAAATGGCATCCACTATGCCATTTGTGTCCCCGTTTTTACCTGATAGGCTATGCAAATTATATTTGCATAGATATTTGCATAATGGATGCCATTTGCATCCCTGCTTTTTCACATGATAGGCTATGCAAATATCTACATAAATATAATTTGCATAGCCTATCACATGATAACAGGGACACAAATGGCATAGTGGATGCCATTTGCCACCAGACTTAGCACAGTGATACGGCATGGCGATGGCGGCTGGCCGTATTGCCAGTGCTGTGGAGCTGGCGGCCAGCTCCACAGGATCACAGCAGAGCAGAGCTGGCCTGTACGGATTCTGGGGGGAGGGACAGATCACCTCCCCCCCCGCAGACCCCCCCATCTGGAATGGGGGAAGTTATCCACCCATTCCTAAGCTGGATAGGAAAGGGGAGAGGGGTTATTTGCACTTCAAAGAACCCTACATCAGAGATTAGGGATAGTGACCTCCTCCTTGTTGTTCAGTCATTAAGTTGTGTCCGACTCTTCATGACCCTATGGACCATAGCATGCCAGGTCTTCCTGTCCTCCGCTCTCTCCCGGAGTGTGCTCAAGTTCATATTCATTGCATCCGTGATGCTATCTAGCCACCTCATCCTCTGCCGTCCCCTTCTCCTTTTGCCTTCAATCTTTCCCAGAATCAGGGTCTTTTCCAGGGAGTTTTCTCTTTGCGTTAGGTGGCCAAAATGTTTGAGCTTCAGTTTCAGTATCTGTCCTTCTAATGAGCAGTCAGGGTTGATTTCCTTTAGGATTGACTGACTTGACCTCCTTGCAGTCCAGGGGACTCGTAAGAGTCTTCTCCAGCACTATAGTTTGTATAGGTCTATATATTTATAGGTGGCAGTTTATATAGATCAGGGGCAGATCAGGGGTGTTGTCAGGGGACAAGCCTCATTGACCACAATGGGAGTTAGTTATGTGTAGACACTAACTGGATTTTGCAGGGATGAGAAACACACAGGAAACACCCCTTGACTGGGGTCATGGTGAAATGCATACCCCTGGGCCAGGCTAGCCTACCCAAAGTAAATGTGGGGTTTGGGGCACACAACAACTATACTGAGGAGAGCCCAACTTAAGGAAAAGAATCAGACTTTAAGCAGTCTCAGAAAATCCAGTTTCTCTGTGATAAGCTCCGGGGTGGTTGCTGGATGGCCATGACGTCATATATCCCTAACAACCTCCAAACACAGCCAGCTCAGAATAAATCTGTCATGGAGACACCCCTCTGGAGGGTACATAGGACTGTTCTTTAAGAAGTTAAAAGAAAGAACATCCAGACAGCTCCATCACCTCTTAAATTAACTATTGATTGATTGATTACTAAATTGGACCCATAATTATCACTACAGCAGGTGTGAAGAAATGTCCTGTATATAACTGTTCTGTAATGTTTACTTTCTGTGGAATCTGAGAGGCAATAATGTATCTGAGTAGGCCTGAAGCCTTGCTTTGTTACTGTCAAAGGCTTGTGTAGTCATTGCTTAGTGACATTCTGAAGGGCAGGGCAGGAATGGGGACATTTGCTTTGAATACTTGGTTGGATGGGGCTTGGATCAGGTAAATACAATTCTGATTGCCTGGGGACTCTAGCTAGATGGAAAAGAGTGGCTGGGAAATGACAGTTAAGGAGTTGACAGTTGGGGGTAGTATGTCTTTGGAGAATGAGGGAGAAGGTCTGCTGGTTGGCGGGTGGTGTTATAGAAGGACTAGTAGAAAGCTGAAGAGAAAGTGAATAGCTAATGCCTGAATATCAAGATATTCTTTCTATGTTGGATAACTATATGTGGCTGGTGGAGATCAGGAGTAGGGAGCAGGTGGCTGTGTTATGCCAGGAGGCTGCCCTAAGATCTTGACAGAAAGTTAAACAAACAGGCAGTAAAAACCCAGATAAACTGTTCAAGCAGCCAGAAATACAACCGGAGGAGCTCTGGGGGTAAGAGGAAGACTGTACCCAAGAGTTGGAGCTAGTTGTGAGTGTATTTGGTTTGGATAGAGGTTTAGGGAATTTAGCCTCAGGTAAAAGAGGTCATTAAGTGGCTTGGAACAGCAACAGTGCCTCTTGAGTCCTTAAGAATTGTCAGTAAGCATCCGTCTGAAAACTCCGAAGTAAATGTTAGTATTTCCTTCTGTACAAAGAAGAATCCCTTTAATAAATTAACTTGTTTAATAGTTCATCTTGTCTCTAGTATTGGTGCCCATCTCATACCTAAGCCTTCTTATACTACTAGGGTTTTTTAAAGTATTCTTTGAAAATTGGTGGCAGCGGAAAAGGGTCAGCTAATGGAATTCTGAGTCATAGTGGCAGAGAGTTCCTTATGCTTTGAAATATAAACATTGGCTAAAAATAACAAAACCCATAAGTGAGATCGCCCAGTGAAGGAGAACTTTCTGCATAAGTGGTGACAGTGCTGGGGAGAGGAAATCCCCCATAGGGGGCTTTCAGACATCTATATAATTTCATCAGTTTTTTTGCCTCCACCCACACTTCCCACTTGACTTGATAGTGTGTTGCACTAGGCTTAAATTTCCTGTATCTCAACAGTAATAGCCTGAATGTATTCCTAGGTGTTTAAATGTTTATCTGTGATGCATTTTAGTCCAGGAGCATTTTTCCTCCTGACTTCTGCTACTGAGTTCTAAAATGCTCTCTGGGGTAGAACTCCCAGAAAACATAAAGCATGGAAAGACAAACAAAGAAAAAAGACTTCATCTCCATAAGGAACAATCTTAGTGCCATTTAACCTATTGAAGTAGAAAGGACTATCAATTTCATGATAGATCTTTGGAAATATCCTTGTGATGCACATGTAAAACAACAAAACAAAGAATAAATGGAAGGTCCTACATTAAGAGGTAAATCCATCTATGTATCTATCATATCATATTCTTCTTCTTTGGAATATATAAAGTATGTATGAAGGCAGAGAATTAGGAGAGTGCATATCAGTTTTATGTGAAACAGAATCTCAAGAAAACAGTAAAATGACTACATGCAAAGGAAATTCATGGGAATGTGCATTAATTGAGAATTAAATTAAAACATTTTAAAAGGGGGAAATGTCATACTGGAAGAATACATAATTGTGTGACATGAAGTTATTTTCAAATTAAAATGAATAAATAATAATCACAAATTTTCCCTTAACATAATTCCTATCAATCATTTTCACTTTTCTTCGACAGAGAAGAAGTCAGATGCTACAGAGAAGGCAATGTTCAACCAAACCACTCTGTCTGCATTCTTGCTTCTGATATTCTCTGATATTCGGGAGCTGCAATTATTAGCTTTTTGTGGCTTTCTCATTATTTACATGGTTGCCCTCATTGGAAACCTCCTTGTCTTTATTGTGATAGCCAGTAGCCACCATGTTCACACACCAATGTACTTTTTTCTGATGAACTTATCCATTATTGACATCGGTTCCATCTCTAACATCATTCCCAAAGTCATGGACAATTCCCTCCTAAATACTAGATTCATTTCATATTATGGTTGTGCTGCCCAACTGTTCTTCTTTTTCCTCTTCATGGCATCAGAAGTATTTCTTCTGACAGTCATGGCCTATGACCGATACATGGCTATCTGTGATCCCCTGAACTATGGAAAAGTGATGAACAAGAGGTTCTGCTTTCAACTGGCAACCACTGCTTGGACTGGAGGCTTTTTGTATGGAATAGTTCACACCACTTGCACATTCCAAATCACCTTTTGCTCCAATGTGATCAATCAGTTCTTTTGTGAAGTTCCTCATCTACTCATACTTTCCTGTTCTAATCTGTACCTTGTTGAAATTGGAGCTATTGGTCTTGCTGCTGGTGTAAGTGCCAGCTGCTTTGCCTTCATAGTTGTGTCTTACATTCATATTTTCAGAACAGTACTAGGTATGACTTCTTTGGTCCATAAGAGAAAAATGTTTTCAACATGCATCCCCCACCTCACCGTTGTCTCCCTGTTTTTCTTTCTTGGGTTGTTGGCACATCTAAAGCCAACCTCCAGCTCTCTATCTAATTGGGATGTAGTTATTTCTTTCATGTATTCTGTGATACAACCAACAATGAATCCAATTATTTATACCATGCGGAACAAGGAGATTAAAGCAGAACTATATAAACTCTTTTCCATTAGTTTTTTTTAGAAGAATAAAAGTGCTTGTATTTCGTAACATCTAACAGTCTCATCTAATGATTTTGAGAAAGTGCTTCAATTACAGCCTAATTTCGGGATGTGATTTTCTGAAAAACCAAGTGACAATACAATCCTTCTATGGTTACTCAGAAGTAAGTCCCATTGAATCCAGTGGCGCTTACCCATTAATAACCATATTTAAGATTACAGTCTAAGATCTCCATCTCAAAGCAGTGTGATTTTAGTTGTTGTTGTTGTTGTTGTTGTTGTTGTTTTGAATGATTAAAGACTATGGGTTTTATTAACCAGTAGTGACTTTGCCTTAGCTGAGAGCATTTCTGCTTGTGTAAATCTTTGCGGATCAGCTGTTCTTACTGTTGTCCATCACACCACCATGTACCATCCTGTTCTGAAGGGCCCCCAACCTTCAGAAACAGCTTTTCAGGATTAGGGGATAGAAGGCTTAAGTGAAGGCTAATTTGATTAATTTGAAGATTTTGATAGCTCAGGGGCACAGCTCCACACATGGTAAATTCTCACTCCTGTCCTCAGTGAGTGCATGGTCCAGGGACCAAGATGGAACATTTTTTGAATGGGAGGTCTGTGTGGCGTCCGATATCCACATCCAGCCTTCCATCTTAATGTGCACTCTGAACACAAACAACTTGTTGGATCACACATGATTTGTAAACACTTTTACAAGACATCTTACCTGGAAAGAAAAATAAGTATTTCACCTCAACATTTAGATTTCAACCAGGGATGTCAGAGAAATCTGCAATGGAATCAAATGAGTTTGGATTTTTATGAATGTGGCCCATGAATTCCACAGGGGACAGGCTTTCCCTGAGTTCTATGGATTCCACGCAGTTGCAGACCATTAAAAAAAAAAAAAAACCTGTCTGGAATTTTACGCAAATCTATTAGTAGAAAATACATAAAATAATAATAATAATAATAACAACAACAACAATAATAATAATAATAATAATAATAAAAAGCCAGCTGAAAATGCAAATCCCTCCAATAAGCTAAAGCATGAAAATCTGCATTGGGGGGATTTGCACATTTTGGGGGGATTTGCACAGTTGTGTAAGTGCGAATTTGCACAAATTTGGTAAATTGGGAAATATCTGATTCCATCAATGACAGGGCAATGGAATGAGAGGCACCTGCCACTCTGCAAAATGCAGATGGAACAGATTGTACAGAATCTGTACATCCCTAATTTGAACCTTACATTTTCAGGGGGGAAAGTATTTTTGTTAGAGAAATGTCAAGAAGATCATCCAAGGCATTTCACTCACATAGCAGTGTATTTCTGTTTGAAAAGTGATCAACCATATCTTATTAATCACACTTTACAAGAGGTAGCTGAATTGCCTGTAGTTTTGAGGAAGACTCCTTATTCTGAGGACTGGTTAAAGATAGGGATGGAGGAGAATTACTCCCCGAAACTTCGGGGGGCCGAGCACCAACGTGTTCGGCCCCCCGAAGAAGTTTCGGGGAGAAATTCTCCGCACCCCCCCTGCCCCCCGCATCCCCCCCGGGATGGGACTTACCTTTCCCGAATGTCCCTCCCGGCGGCGGGTCCAGCCGGCGGTTCGTCGGGTCTTCGTCAGGGGCGGGAGCAGCAGCCACCATTCCAATAAAAGTAAAAAAAAAACAAAACGCCCCCGTGATAGGCTACGTGACGATTAACGTAGCCTATCATGGCTAGATTTGCAAAGTCAGCCATGATAGGCTACGTAAATCGTCACGTAGCCTATCACGGGTGACTTAAAAAAAAAAAAAGCGCGTACGGCTAATGGCGGCCCCCATAGGGAGCCGCCATTCACGTTCCTTATTTGGTCGCTGTAGTCTACGTAAAGATTACGTAGACTACGGCAAAAATAAGGGCAACGCTATTTGCGTTGCTCTTATTTTCGCCGTAGTCTACGTAAAGATTTACGTAGACTACAGCGACCAAATAAGGAACGCGAATGGCGGCTCCCTATGGGGGTCGCCATTTGTGTACGCGCTTTTTTTTTTTTAAGTCACCCATGATAGGCTACGTGACGATTTACGTAGCCTATCATGGCTGACTTTGCAGATCCAGCCGTGATAGGCTACGTGAATCGTCACGTAGCCTATCACGGGGGCGTTTTTTTTTTTAACTTTTTATTTCGCGGCCGGGCGAGGCGAGGCGCCTCCCCCCCGGCCTGAATTTCAGCCGGGCGAGGCGGGAAGCCTCCCCCCCTGGCCTGAATTTCACGGGGAGAGCAGCGAAGTGCCTCCCCCCCACCGCGAAAAGCTGCGAGACCAGGTAAGTGACTTTTGTGCACCCCAGTTATAGATGAGTCTGCAACATCTTGTTCATAGTTAAACTTACACATGTTGGGCAGAATCCACACACCCCAGAATTTTCAATCAAAATGTGACCATGATAAAATCATAATGCCTAATAACTAATCAGATTCGACAGTTCTGAAAATGACCTGGTTTGCGCATAATGACAATCCGTGGGTTGTTTATCTCATGAACTGCTGTGGCCCAGCAGGAGCAAGTGAGTACGCTACCTCCGTTGTGCTGGTTCCTTCCACTTTCAATCAACAACCCAGGAATGCCCCATTCCTGTGTTGATGATGTCCAAAGCCAGGAACAAACACGAATGGGAGCGCATGTTCTCCAGAAATGCTTGCACAGTCCCGAATTTCTGTTTGCATTAGTAAAATGTGCACTTGAAAAACGCACAATTAGAAGAACCCACAACTTTTGAAAAATACACACCTTTTCCATTCAATCGAACCAAAACACACAGGAAAAGGAATGAACCAAACAAGCTTTGAAATTGAAGTAAAGTTCAGAGGATTTCACCGAGCTGAAGCATCCCTGGTTCTCCCATCCCTAAATTCATGATGTGTTTTTAACTCAGCCTGAAAAAGCTTCAGAGAATAGGAAAATGGTATTGATGAAAAGTTCAACTAAACTGATTTTTATTGCCTCTAGTAATAGAGATTTGGATTAGATTGTTCCTGATGATATAAATCCTCAATTTAAAATGTTATTATATTTCTTTTTAGTTAAGTTAGTACATCTAATAAATCAGGGTTCAAATCCTGAAGCCTTGGGGTCACATGCACCTCCAAGGCCTCAACTGGTACTTCTCAAGTGTGCCCTGGCTCTACTGAAACCAAATTCCCCACCACCCCCATCAACACTCCCCCCTCCCTTCCCCGGAGATCTGCATAGAGATTTTTCTGTCCTCACTGATGCTTGAAGTGAGAACCGAGTGATCACTGTCAGGATTGCTGGTGTGTGTGTGTGTGTTTGTGTGTGCATGTGTGCATATGTGTGCAAGTGGATGAGTGGATGTGTACATATGTGTGTGTGTGTCCCCGCAGCCCCCAAGCCAATGTTACATTTGTCCCTTGTGCACCACTGTAATAAATAGAATAGATACAGAATATAAAATGAAAAAGAAGTCAAATGTTGTATTGATTGTGCTTTTCATTGACCATGGAAAAATAGGCTGTGTTCTTGAGCACAGGCAGTATAGAAATCACTGGCACTTGTTTCTGAGTAAGTCTTCATTACCTTACTTCTGAATAATCCTTTATTACCTTCATTATTTTACCTTCATTGTAATCAATGAAAAACGAAGATACACACTGAGGCATCTAGTCGGTGCTGTTAAGCCATATTTGGGTGTTCAAAACAATACTGACCTCTGCTCCTGAGCAGAGAATGAGGACATGCCACATAGCCCCACCCCTGGCACCATTTACATCTTATAGACCCACTCCCAGTGATCATACATATAGCAGAAATGTCTGCAGAAGGTAGACATTGTCACCATACATCTGTATGCATGTAAACCTCTCTTTGTCTGCTGGAGGGAGTACATGATATATGCAACATGGGGGAGTGGGATATGCAGTGTGTAACTGGTCCTGCTCATACAGTATATAAAAGTATATATTGCTAGAACAGGGCTTTGGCTGGTTGAAAATGAACTTCTCACACACAAGAATTTCATTAACTTTTGTCTGAAATATACTATGGGAGACGTTTGTGACATCTACCCCCTTTCAGCCCTGGATCCAAGTTTGAGGAGGCCCTCAGCCAAGTGCACTTTGGACATGCACCTCTTCCATCAATGGACCCTGGTGAGCTTCCCTGATGCTGGTGGGCAAGAGTGGTGCTCTGAGCAGAGGCAGGTGGCTGGGGCTAGCCCCCACTTTAATTTTTTACAATGCCTGGGAATCACGGGGTGGTGGTGGTGGTATAGGTATGGTGGGCCACCTGGGCAGCTGCTAAGGATGCTGAGTGCTGAAACCAGCCCTGGCTTCATGACACGGGTAAACTTGTGTCTGTAGTTTATGGACCTCATGGACTGGAAAGGCTTCCAACCACTTGATCAGACACATTCAGCCAAACAATTGTTCCCTTCCTTGGCAGCAGAATGAGCACAGGTCACCTGGTCAGTCTTCCCCATTAAGGTGAGATGTGCTGCGTTTCTATTTAAATCATCATAATTATTTCTAAATCTGCATTGATTCTGAGGGAGTTTTGGAAGGTGACAACCAGGGAGTGGGACCTCTTGGCAGCAGCCCCCCAATTATGGTACAATCTCCCCAGCAAGGCCTGCCTCACACCAACATTGTTAACTTTTCAGTGCCAAGTTAAAAACTTCCTCTACTCCCAGGTAGGGATGGCGGAGAATTTCTCCATGAATCTCAGGGAGGCCGAATGCCAAAGCATTCGGCCCCCTGAAATTGGCGGTGAAATTCTCCGCCCCTCCCCGGGATGGGACTTACCTCATGCGAATGTCCCTGTCAGCGGCGGGTCCCGGCGGTGGTTCAGCGGCGTTTCGGCGGGGGCGGCGGCTGGTCTTCTGACCGGCCGCCACCATTACAAAGTAAATGTAAAACACACACACACACGTGATAGGCTACATAACGATTTACGTAGCCTATCACGGCTGACTTTGGAAATCTAGCCGTGATAGGCTACGCAAATCATTACGTAGCCTATCACATGTGTGTGTGTGGGTTTTTTTACATTTACTTTTTTATTTCGCGGCTGGGGAGATGGGGCGCTCCTCCCCGGCCTGAATTTCGGCCAGGCGGGGCGGGGCGCCTCCCCCCCGGCCTGAACTTCGGGGGGAGAACCAAAGCACCTCCCCCCCACCGCGAAGCAAGCTGCGGGACCAGGTAAGGGACTTTCGTCCATCCTTACTCCCAGGTAGGGATGTCACAGAAATCTGGAATGGAACTGAGTTCAGATATGAATCTGACCTGCAGATTCCACAGCAGACTGGCTTTCCCCCTGTCAGGCAGATTCCATGGACTTGCAGATTGGTTTTTTAAAAAAAAATTCCTGATTTTTGTGCAAATTTTGTGTACAAAAAAATGCAAAATAAAAAACCTGGCCAAAAATGTGCATTTCCCCCATAGGGTAAAGCATGAAAATGCACATTTTGGGGGAATTGCATGTGCAAATTTGTGCAAATTTTCATTTGCACAATTGCAAATTTGCACACATTTGGAAACTAAAAGAAATCTGATTCTGTTGATGCGCAGATGATGGAACGAAAGGTGTCTGACAATCTGCAAAATACAGATGGAACAGAGTTTATACAATTAATACATTCCTACTCCCAGGCATATGGCAGCATATGATAAGGTTTTAATCAGGTCATGGGATATTGTTTGGACATGTGTGTGCATGTATATGTGTCTGCTGCTTGTTTATATGTTTGTAGCTAAATTGTTTTTTGTATTATGCACAATATTGTATTTTTTTAAGGTTTTTAATCTTTGTGAACTGCTCAGAGAGACTTGGCTATTAGGCGGTATAGAAATGTAATAAATGAAATAAAATAAAATAAATTAGAACATGCAAATGTATTCAAATGTTCTTTTATCTTTTTTGGGGGGTGGAAGTCTGATGCACCTCCTCTTTTGGAGGTATGCATAAGTGGGCACCCCACCAAGACCACTTCAGGAAATACACACACACACACACACACACACACCTATGATTGCATCCTGTCTATATTGGACAGGACAACCTTTGTTCAGCTAGTCAGAATGTGGCATGCCACCAATAAACCCCTCCTAAGCATGAATGAACCATAGATTGTTAGTAAGGGAAAGAACTCTTGAGATCTGCATGGAAATAACAATAACAATAACAATAACATCCGCAGTAATAGGAGAACATCAGTCTCTCAGGTGTGTCAGCAAGTGGGAGGCATCCAGGGGATCACGCCGAGGAAAGGCCACATAGAGAAAATGTATAGAAAACAAAATGTTGTTTCTATCTTGTTCCATTGTCTTATTGCAGCAGTTCAGTTAGTGTATTTTGTGGATCATTTAGAACAGGTTTGGGGAACTTTGAGACCCCAGGCCTGATATGGCATGTGGGGGTTCCCCATGTGGCCTGCCAAGCTTCTCCCACAAGACCCACCCTGATGACAGGACTCACCCCTTTTACCCTCCTCTGGCACTGAGAGAGGGAAAAGGGCTCATCTCCAATTTCCAGCCAATCAGGGAGAAGCTCTTCTACTCTTTAGTGCTGGGTCTGGGGAAAGGGTTGCAGATCACAGATAAGACCTTTCCTCTGTCTCCTTTTCTTTCTCTTTCTCTCTGTGTACGAATGCAGTGGAGGCTGGTGGGTCTGATTTTGGTATGTGTGTGTGAATCCATTCTGGGTTTCAGTCAGAATCAGCCAGAACTCTAAAGGAGCTATCCAAGATGCTGAACCCTATCACCACAACAGGTTCAGCACCATGGGCAGCTTCTTTAGAGTTCTGGCTGGTTCTGACTGAAACCCAGAATGGATTCATAGCCACACTGAAATCGGAGCCACCAGCCTTCATTGTATATTGTGTGTTTGTGTGTGTAAAAATCTTGTGGGCGCATGGCAGTAGGGGCCCTACCCACTTCCGGTATTTGCACCACCCACTGTTGGCATGCTGGCCCCAACATCCTAGTCTGGGAACTATTTGGCCTGTTTGGATAAAAATGGTTCCCCACCCTTGACTTAAAGGATTCTGATATATCATGATATAACAGCACTCCACACCTTGCTTGCCCCAAGGCATATAAAGAAAAGAAAAGGGATAATATGTCCTTGTATTGTAAGACCCCCCTTCCCCAAATGGCTGCCTTGTTTTCCAGAGCTGTCCAGAGAAACTACAAAACAGCAGTGAATCCTGTCCCTGATGTGGTTTCTCCATGAATTTAGGTGGGGATGGAACTCTAACCCTATTCCTGCTTTGCATGCTCATCTCGATAGGTGGTTTCTAGTAGGGATGGAGAAGTAACAGCCTGCTCATTTCAGAAACCCAACTGGATATTCTGAGCATTTCTTCCAAGCACTCACAACCTTGAAGTCTTTGTCCCTAAAGGAATTATCACAAACCCAAGATGATCCATCCCTCTCTCCTCCTCTGACAGTTTCTCCTTCATATGTAATGGGGACAACTGAAGTGGGAGTGGTCCCAGCACCTTTTCCAGCTATCCCCTCACCCTTCTCTAAATTTTAAAAAGAAAAATCTTAATGGGCAGTTTTGAGGGGGGGGGCAGGAAGTAGAGGGCTTCCGCAAAGCACTATAGGCATCTCCTATAGCACCAATTTATGTACAGAGCATCTGTTCTCACTATAAGCCCCATGACTCTTGGCAGGAAATGATGCTCTGCTCAACATGTCATCTGCAGCTGAGGAAAGGCTTTGGCCTGGTCCAGTCTCATGGTGCCATTGTATTTGCTTTAGTGACAAAATAGATGCCACATCCTTTGTACAATTAGCAATTGTATTTGTGTATGTGTGTGTGTGTGTGTTTTCAGGAAATGGAAGACATCAGGGAAGCAATAAAGTTGATGACTTTTGCTGGAGAAAGGGAATTATATTATAATTCAATAATGCAGATAGCCCCTCCTGATGGCTGCTATTTACCAGGGCGGCGGGGGGGGGGGCTCATTGGTGCCAATGCAAAGGGTGTTACAGTTCTCTAGCCTGGACTTGATAACAAAATGAGGCCATCAGACTCCAATGGGTAGTTCGAGGCCCCAGGCTTAACATGGCCTGTGGGGGTTCCCCATTCAGCCTGCCAAGTGTCTCCCACAAGCCCTCCCAGGTTTCCAGGACATGTTCTTTTTCTCTGCCTCAGCGCTGAGAGAGGGGAAAGGGCTTATCTCCAATTTCTAGGCATTCATATAGACAAGCTCATCCTCCTTTTCAGTGCTGGGGCTGGGAAAAGGGCTTATATCTGATCTCTTGCCAATCAGAGATAAGCCCTTTTCCTCTCTCCCCCCTCCCCCCTCTATGTGTATGAATGGTGTATGTGTGAAAATCTGTGGGGCACATGGCAGTAGTGTCCCCACCCACTTTGGGTATTAGTTTCAGCCACCTTTGCATGGAGGCCCCAACATCCCAGCCTGGAAACTAATTGGCCCCTTTGGATAAAATAGTTCCCCACCCTTGACTTAGAGCATTTCTACATCAGGCTAAAATCTAGGGATGGCGGAGAATTTCTCCCCGAAACTTCGGGGGGCCGAGCGCCAACGTGTTCGGCCCCCCGAACAAGTTTCGGGGAGAAATCCTCCACCCCCCCGCCCCCCCCCGGGAGGGGACTTACCTTCCCTGAATGTCCCTCCCGGCGGCGGGTCCGGCCGGCGGTTCGTCCGGTGTTCGAGCGGGGCGGGAGCGGCAGCCGGTCTTTCGACCGGCTGCCGCCCCCGCCATTGCAATGAGAGAAAAAAAAAAACACGTCCCCTGATAGGCTACGTGACGATTCACGTAGCCTATCACGGCAAGATTTGCAAAGTCAGCCGTGATAGGCTACGTGAATCGTCACGTAGCCTATCACGGGTGACTTTAAAAAAAAAAAAAAGTGTGTATGGATAATGGCGGCTCCCATAGGGAGCCGCCATTCGCGTTCCTTATTTGGTCGCTGTAGTCTACGTCAATGTTTACATAGACTACGGCGAGAATAAGGGCAACGCTATTTGCGTTGCCCTTATTTTCGCCGTAGTCTACGTAAACATTGACGTAGACTACAGCAACTAAATAAGGAACGCGAATGGCGGCTCCCTATGGGGGCCGCCATTCGCGTACGCGCTTTTTTTTTTTTTTTTAAAGTCACCCGTGATAGGCTACGTGACGATTCACGTAGCCTATCACGGCTGACTTTCCAGATCTAGCCGTGATAGGCTACGTGAATCGTCACGTAGCCTATCAGGGGACGTGTTTTTTGTTTTTTTTTTACTTTCGAGTTCGCGGCCGGGCGAGGCGGGAAGCCTCCTCCCCGGCCTGACTTTTGGCCGGGCGAGGCGGGAAGCCTCCCCCCCCGGCCTGAATTTCGGCCGGGCGAGGCAGGAAGCCTCCCCCCCCGGCCTGAACTTCTCAGGGGGAGCAGCGAAGCGCTCCCCCCCACCGCGAAAAAGCTTCGGCGAAAGGTAAGGGACTTTCGTCCACCCCTACTAAAATCCCACAACTTAATTTGTGCTTTCTGCTTCCATTTTAACTGCAGGATCACGATGGGCTCCTTCTACACATGCTTCCCTCCCCCCTCCCCACTTTATCTGCATTGTTCTATATGTTTCATTATTCAGTCCCTAGATGGTGCTGTGGTCTAGCTCCTGTTATTGTGCGATCTCTAGGGATGTACGGAAATCACTTACCTGTTCGTGGATTATGTTGACGGTGGGGGGGAGGTGCTCCGTTCCTCCCCCCCCGGAATCCTCTGCGGCTGGCTGTGCTCCCCAGCAGCTCCTCGGAGCAGCTGGCCAGGCCCAGCCAGGCCAGAGCCGTCCACAGCAGGATTTCCGGCTGCGGAGGGCTCTGGGGAAAAACAACAACACGCGTATGCAAATAGTGGCGGCTATGGCCGCCGCCATTTGCATTCCTTATTTTTGACATCTTAATCTACGTAAATATTTATGTAGACTAAGATGGCGAAAATAAGGGGAACACAAATAGCGTAGTGGACGCTATTTGCGTTTCCCTTATTTTCGCCGTCTTAGTCTACATAATTATTTACATAGACTAAGACGGCCCAAAATAAGGAATGCAAACGGCGGTGGCCATAGCCGCTGCCATTTGCGTATGCTTTTTTTTTTTTAACCCAGTCGTTTTAGGCTACATAAGTTTTTACGTAGCGTAAAACGTCTGGGTAAAAAAAAAAAAAAGGCGTATGCAAATGCATACGCTTTTTTTTTTTTTTTTTACCTAGACGTTTTAGGCTATGTAAAAACTTACATAGCCTATCACGTGTGTGTAAAAAAAAATAAAAACCTGCAAATGGCGGCGGCAGCAGCACCATTGCAAAAAACAACAACCCTAAAGTAAAAAAAAACCCCACACACCCGTGATAGGCTACATAACGATTTACGTAGCCTATAACGGCTAGATTTCCAAAGACAGCCATGATAGGCTACGTAAATCATCACATAGCCTATCACGGGTGACTTTGAAAAAAAAAAGTGCGTACGCAAATGGCAGCGGCCCATGGGTGCCACCATTTTTGTTCCTTATTTTAGCACTTCTAAAAAATAAGGCGAAAATAAGGGCTCATAGACTAGACGTACTAAAATGAGGAACGCAAATGGCGGCGCCCATGGGCCGCCACCATTTGCGTACGCGCTTTTTTTTTCTTTTTTCAAAGTCACCCGTGATAGGCTATGTGACGATTTACGTAGCCTATCATGGCTGACTTTGGAAATCTAGTCGTGATAGGCTATGTAAATCGTTACGTAGGCTATCACGGGGTCTTTTTTTTTTTTTACTTTTTGTTTCGCGGCCAGGGAGACAGGGCGCTTCTCCCCGGCCTGAATTTCGGCCGGGCGAGGCGGGAAGCCTCCCCCCCGGCCTGAATTTCGGCCGGGTGAGGCGGGAAGCCTCCCCCCCTTCGCCTGAACTTCGGGGGGAAAAGCGAAGCGCCTCCCCCCCACCGCGAAGCCAAGCTGTGAAAAGGTAAGTGACTTTCGTACATCCCTAATTATACTAAAGAAATCGCTGACAGAAGAAGGCAATTCACTGAGGCGATAAGTTTGGCACAGCAAATTAACCTGCAATATCATATTAAATATCCAGCTACATTTTGCATTCTTTTTGAAGGACAGATGAAAAGGTTTTTGGATTCTGATGCTGCAGAACCATTCTGAATTGGCATTAAAATTAAAACAAGGGAATCAACTCTCTCTGCCTCCGGAGTTGGAATTTAGCCATCTTTACTGTTCTTTTGAAGTGCTGTTTGGGCTATAGCTGATAAGATGTCTAGAAAGTATGCCAGAGTAAATGTTTACTGTTTTCTTTTGCCTTTTTTATGTTATATTGTAATAAAATGCCTGTTTGTGTATGTATGTGTGTGTACACATATAAATATATTTTTAGATATGATATTACTTAAAATATACAAATGATTCACTTTTTTTGTTTTTTTATCTTTTTCTTAAACTTTTTATCTTATTATTATTATCATTATGGGATGATTATTATTACTATTTCTTGTTGGCTAAATCTTTAATGTTTATGAACATGCATTAACTGAATGGTAATATATGGGCAATGGAAATTGATTGTTTGCTCCCATTCCTTTGCTATAAGACCAAGGTTATGATATTGAAAAATAAGGTTTACCATTTGTGGTGTAGAGGATTGAAGATTTAATAATACTTGCAATGTTTGGAAGAGTGCTGTGTAGGTATAATTTGCAATCGGATTTATATTTGGATATTTGGTTTGTTCTTATTGAAGTTTAATATAATCCTTCCTCCCCTTCTTTTGCTATCCTCCCCCCGTTTTTCTCCTCAGAATACTGTAATGTTGGAAACTGAAGATTCTGAGTATGTTGTTGGTAGTGTTTATTTCATTTTTAAAAAATAAAATAAAAAATAGATTTTAAAAAAAGACAAAAGGAAGAACACCCGCAGATCTCAGATTCCTCATAATACTAATAATCAAGGAAATCATCTCTCCCCCCCACAAACACACCTCATAAAGTTGCCCAGGAAAAAATGAACTCCTTTTTTTGTGTGGATGAAGTAGTTTGGGGTACTTCATGGGCAGAGCTTTGTACCAGAACATCTTGGGAATCTACACCTGGATCATCCGACCCCCCCAGCCAACAGTGCTTTTGTTTTATCTGGATTTGTTTGTGATCACAAACAGCAGATCTTCTGTTTGTGATCTTCTGTTTGTGATCTGCATACTATTGACATCCTAGCCAAATCTCTGGGTGATGACTTCTAGGGATGTACGGAAGTGACTTACCTTCTCAAGAAATTGATTCGCGGTGGGGGGGAGGCGCTCCGTCCCTCCTCCCGAAATTCTGGCCGGGGGGGCACTCCGTCCCTCCCCCCTGAAATTCTGGCCAGGGGGGAGGGACTCCGTCCCTCCCCCCCCCGAATCCTGGCTGGCCGGGTGTGCAAATGGCGGCAGCCATAGCCGCCGTCGTTTGCGTCCCTGCAGTCAGCAGTGATAGGCTACGTAAATGTTTACGTAGCCTATCACGGCTGAGTAAAAAACAAAAACAAAAAACCGTGTGTATGCAAATGGCGGCACCCATGGGCACCACCATTTGTGTTCCTTATTTTGGCACGTGCAGTCTACGTAAATATTTACGTAGACTATGGCGAAAATAAGGGGAACGCAAATAGCGTCGACGCTACGCTATTTGCATTCCCCTTATTTTCTCTGTAGTCTACGTAAATGTTTACGTAGACTACACGTGCCAAAATAAGGAATGCAAATGGCGGCGCCCATGGGTGGCGCCATTTGCATATGCGTGGTTTTTTTTTTTACTCAGCCGAGATAGGCTACGTAAACATTTACGTAGCCTATCATGGTGTTTTTTAAAATTTAGCCATGATAGGCTACGTTTACGTAGCCTATCACTTTTTTTTTTTAACTTGGAAATAGGAGTACACGAAAGCCACTTACCTGGTCTCACAGCTTTTCACGGTGGGGGGGAGGCATTTCGCTGCTCTCCCCCCGAAGTTCAGGCCGGGGGGGGAGGCTTCCCGCCTCGCCCGGCCGAAATTCAGGCCGGGGGGGAGGCTTCCCGCCTTGCCCGGCTGAAATTCAGGCCGGGGAGGAGGCACCTCGCCTCGCCCGGCCGCGAAATAAAAAGTAAAAAAAAACACGCCCCCGTGATAGGCTACGTGACAATTAACGTAGTCTATCACAGCTAGATCTGCAAAGTCAGCTGTGATAGGCTACGTTAATCGTCACGTAGCCTATCACGGGTGACTTTAAAAAAAAAAAGCGCGTACGCAAATGGCGACCCCCATAGGGAGCCGCCATTTGTGTTCCTTATTTGGTCGCTGTAGTCTACGTAAATCTTTACGTAGACTACGGCGAAAATAAGGGCAACGCAAATAGCGTTGCCCTTATTTTCGCCGTAGTCTACATAATCTTTAATAATCTTTCGCCGTAATCTTCATAATCGTTCATGAGTTTTGGGAACTGACTCTCTGCTTGGCTCGCCTATGCTGACTGAGTTGGGGACGCCATGGGGATCCATGTAGCCAAAAGTGAAGAGGATTTCCTTGTGATGGCCACCCCTAATGGGAGGTAAGATGGAATCATGTGGCAATCCACATGGCAAAGGTCACAGTATGAAGCAGCAGTATCTCAGCATCACCCTCACCACCCACCCACCCATGAGCTAGAGCCATCCAAAAACAATAATCCTCAAACAAGTCCCAGCTGGCAGACCAGAAGCTATAATGGTCAAGTTGCATCCCCCCTGCCCCGTGCCCCTTTCATTCTCCTGGAGAAGGCCATCCACCTGAGAGATATAGTCAGTTTCATTCAGAAAATTTGTACAGAAACCAGACTGAAAAGAATCCAGACAAGCAGTTTCATTCAAGAACACCTCTGCTTATTTCTCTTCTTCCATAACTACAGGATGAAATTGGTAAATTTAAAACCCAATGAAAATGCAGCATATTTTGACAACCCTTCTCCAAATTTGTGTTGTTGCACTAGTCTTAAGCTAGTCTTAAACAATGATCACATGAATGTACTCCCAGCTGTTTTAATGTACATCAGTGATACATTTTTGTCAAGCAGCATTTTCCCTCCAGACCTCTGCTTATGAATTCTGAAATGCTGTATGGAGAGGAACTCCCAGAAGAGATGATGCATGGAAAGATACAAAACGTCTTCTCCAAAATAAACAAATGTACTTCTATTAAGTCAATTGCAATGGAATGGACCAACGAGCACATCCCAGACCTTTGTAAAAAGTCCTATGATGCACATGTAAAAAACAACGACAAAGAAAACAAGGTCCTATATTAAGAGGTAAATCTATCCATGCATCTGTTTTTGCTATTTCAGTTTCTCATGCTCTCTCCTGCAGTCCCTTCTCTCTCCTGTCTCTCTTGTTC
Organism: Heloderma suspectum; assembly: GCF_057233095.1. Lineage (NCBI taxonomy): Eukaryota > Metazoa > Chordata > Lepidosauria > Squamata > Helodermatidae > Heloderma > Heloderma suspectum. Next base: position 84,114,147 of record NC_139463.1, on the reverse strand, counting down.
TGTCTTTCTCATTGTCAGTTAGGATAGGAATAATATTCTCAGCAGTATACCATCAAGACAAAGTCTGCTAGAGAATCCCCAGGCCATGCTGGGGGAGCAAACAAATGTCCATTTTGCTCCTCAGTTCCTCAAGCATCCCTAACCACCAGCATCTTTATATCTATGCATACAGAGGGTCAAAACAGATCCATGGGCTAAACCAATTGTGAAGACTCCTGTGACTGCAATGAAACGTTGATTATGTGTGATGTATTAGGCTATTCCTCTTTCATCTGCCTGTCTGTCTGCCTGCCTGCCTGCCTGCCTGCCTGCCTGCCTCTCTGTCTAACTGTCCATCCATCCATCCATCCATCCATCCATCTATCTATCTATCTATCTATCTATCTATCTATCTATCTATCTATCTATCTATCATCCATCTATCATTTTGCAGGTGGTAAATGACCAGTTATGGGAAATTACTAATTTATGGCTAATTATTAAAGTGTCTCTTTCTTTTGGAATCTATACATTATTAAATACATTATTCTCATTGATACGTAAGCTACCAATTCTCTGTCTCCATTTCTCAGTGATGTGTATGCTAGCGTGAATTGGTAGCATACGTACCAATGAATATGCAAAATAGAATCTCGATAAAACATGTACAGTAACTGAATGGAAATCAGATTTATGGGAATGTCAATTTATAAGGATGTAAGAAAGCAGGGAAAATGTAATATGGGAACAATTGTATGACATATGCAGTTATTTTGAAATTAAAACTATATAAATAAAGTCATCATATTTGTTCCTAATCTTTGATAACTGGGACTAGAAGGTCCGCACATATAAGACTGACTCTGGCCCTCTTGCCCTGGCTGCCTATATGCTTCCAAGATCAATTCAAGTTTTAAACCTATAAAGCCCTATACGGCTGGTTTTAACCTATAAAGCCCTATATGGCTTTGGCTTAGGACTGCAATACCTGATAGCATGCCTCTCCCAAAATGAACCAGCTGTACTATACATTCAGCATCTAAGGTCCTCCTCAGGGTGTCTTCTCCAAGAGAAGCTCGGAAGGTGGCAATGAGGGACAGGGCCTTTTCAGTTGTGGCCCTCTATCTGTGGAGTGAGCTCCCTGATGAGGTCCGCCTGGAGCCAACATTGTTATCTTATCTGCACCAGGTTAAGACCTATATCTTTTCCCAGGCATTTGGCAGCACATGATGAGTTTTAAATGAGTTTCAGTTACTGAGGCCTGAGGATGCAGACAAGGTCCTTGGCCAAGTCCGATCGACCACTTGTGTGCTTGACCCTTGCCTTCATGGCTTATTAAATCAAACAAGGAGGGGATGTCCAGCCGGGTCCAGGAGGTTGTAAATTCCTCCTTGAGAGAGGGAGTGGTGCCTGCCACTTTAAAAGAGGCGGTAATTAGACCACTCCTGAAAAAGCCTAACCTGGACCCAGAGGATGTTAACATTTATAGGCCAGTGACCAACATCCCCTTCCTGGGCAAAGTGCTTGAGCGGGTGGTTGTAGGACAGCTCCAGGCACTCTTGAATGAAACGGATTATCTAGATCCATTTCAATGAGGCTTCAGGCCTGGTTTTGGAACGGAAACTGCCTTGGTCGCCTTGTGGGATGACCTCTGCCAGGAGAGGGACAGGGGGAGTGCGACCCTGTTGATTCTCCTGGACCTCTCAGTGGTAGGGATGGCAGAGAATTTCTCCCCAAAACTTCGGGGGGCCGAGCGCCAACGTGTTCGGCCCCCCAAACAAGTTTCAGGGAGAAATTCTCCGCAGCCCCCCTGCCCCCCGCCCCCCCCGGGACGGGACTTACCTTTGCCGAATGTCCCTCCCGGCGGCGGGTCCGGCCGGCGGTTCGGCGGGTGTTTGTGCGGGGTGGGAGCTGCAGCCGGTCTTTCGACCGGCTGCCGCCGCCACCATTCCAATCAAAGAAAAAAAAAAAAAACGCCCCCGTGATAGGCTACGTGACGATTAACGTAGCCTATCATGGCTAGATCAGCAAAGTCAGCCGTGATAGGCTACGTTAATCGTCACGTAGCCTATCACGGGTGACTTTAAAAAAAAAAGGGCGTACGGATAATGGCGGCCCCCATAGGGAGCCGCCATTCACGTTCCTTATTTGGTCGCTGTAGTCTATGTAAATCTTTATGTAGACTACAGCGACCAAATAAGGAACGCGAATGGTGGCTCCCTATGGGGGCCGCCATTTGCGTACGTGCTTTTTTTTAAAAAAAAAAGTCACCCGTGATAGGCTACGTGACGATTAACGTAGCCTATCATGGCTGACTTTGCAGATCTAGCCATGATAGGCTACGTTAATCGTCACGTAGCCTATCACGGGGGCATTTATTTTTTTAAAAAAAAACTTTTGAGTTCGCGGCCAGGCGAGGCAAGGCACCTCCTTCCCGGCCTGAATTTCGGCCGGGCGAGGCAGGAAGCCTCCCCCCCCCGGCCTGAATTTCAGCCGGGCGAGGCGGGAAGCCTCTCCCCCCAGCCTGAACTTCGCGGTGGGAGCAGCGAAGCGTCTCCCCCCCACCGCGAAAAACTTCGAGGACAGCTAAGTGAGTTTCGTCCACCCCTACTCAGTGGTTTTCGATACCATCGACCATGGTATCTGGATAGGTTGTCTGGGTTGGGAGTTGGAGGCACTGCACTGCAGTGGTTCCGCTCCTACTTGGATGGCCAATTCCAGAAGGTGGTGCTGGGGGATTATTGCTCTGTGCCATGGCAATTGTGCCATGGGGTTCCACAAGGCTCTATTTTATCCCCTATACTGTTTAACATCTACATGAAACTGCTGGGGGAGGTTATCCGGAGGTGTGGGCTGAGGTGCCATCAATATGCGGATGACACCCAGCTCTACCTCTCTTTCTTATCAAACCCAGGTGAGGCAGTGGCTGTTCTGAATCAGTGCCTGGGCATGGTAATGGACTGGATTAAGGCCAATAAACTGAAACTCAATCCAGACAAGACTGAGTGGGTGGTTTGTCTGCCCGGCTAGGTGATGTTCAACCTGTTCTGGAGGGGGTTGCACTCCCCCTAAAGGATCATGTCCATAGTTTGGGGGTGCTCTTGGATCCAGAACTGTCACTTGAGGCACAGGTGAACTCAGTGGCATGGAGCACTTTTTATTAGCTTAGGTTGGTATACCAACTACGCCCTTATCTGGACAGAGATAGCCTAGCTACAGTTATCCATGCTCTGATAACTTTTCGTCTGGACTACTGCAATGCGTTATACATGGGGCTGCCTCTGAAAATGGTCCAGAAACTTAGCTGGTCCAAAATAGGTCAGCAAGACTGTTAACAGGGACTGGCCAACGATCACATATTACGCCAGTACTTTTCCAGCTGCACTGGCTGCCAGTCCATTTCTGGGCCCGATTCAAAGTGCTGGTAGTAACATTCAAAGCCCTTAATGGCTTGGGGCCGGGTTATCTGAAGGATCGTCTCCTCCCATATGTGCCTGCCTGGACCTTAAAATTATCGTCAGCGGCCCTTCTCCATGAGCGCCTGCCAAAGGAAGTGAGGTGGGTGGATACTAGGAGGAGGGCTTTTTCTGCTGTGGCACCCCGGCTGTGGAATGAGCTCCCTAGTGAGGTTCACCTGGCACCTACATTGTATTCCTTTCAGCGCCAGGTGAAGACCTTTTTATTTTCCCAGGCATTTTAGCATTTTAGCTTTCTAGACTTTTAGCTTTGCTGTTTTAAATCTGTATTTTAAACTCCTGCACTGCTGGTAGGTTTTATTGTGTTGTATTGTTTTAATGTTCTATATATTTTAAATTGTTTTATTGTGTACTGTTTGGTTTTAATTTTTGTGAACCGCCCAGAGAGCTCCGGCTATTGGGCAGTATAGAAATGAATGAATGAATGAATAAATAAATAACTCACCCCTGGATTTAACTTATGGTTATGGTTGATTGCTTGAAGATGTTTGTAGAGATACATTGTTCATGCATATTGTCTGTGTGCTTTTATGTAAATAGATTTTTAAACTTTTAATGTTTTAACTTCTGAAAACTGCCCAGAGAGCTTCAACTACGGGGTGGTATAGAAATGTAAATCATCATCATCATCATCATCATCATCATCATCATCATCATCATCTGACAATTGTTTTTTACTTTGTCTCCACAGAGATCAAGCCAGCTACTGAGAAGATAATGTTCAACCAAACCTCTCTGTCAGAATTCTTGCTTCTGGGGTTCTCTGACATTTGGGAACTTCAGCTGTTAGCTTTTTGTGGGTTTCTCATTATTTACATGATTGACCTCATTGGGAACCTCCTTGTCTTCATAGTTATAGCCAGTAGTCACCATATCCATACACCTATGTACTTTTTTCTGATGAACCTATCCATCATTGACATTGGGTCCATCTCCATTACCATTCCCAAAGTCCTGGCTAACTCCCTCCTAAATATTAAGCTAATTTCATATTATGGTTGTGCTGTCCAATTATTTTTCCTTATGTTCTTGTTTGTAACAGAGGTATTTCTTCTGACAGTCATGGCCTATGACCGATACATGGCTATCTGTGATCCCCTGAACTATGGAAGAGTGATGAACGAGAGGTTCTGCTTTCAACTGGCAACCACTGCTTGGACTGGAGGCTTTTTGTATGGAATAGTTCACACCACTTGCACATTCCTAATCACCTTTTGCTCCAATGTGATCAATCAGTTCTTATGTGAAATTCCTCATCTACTCATACTTTCCTGTTCTAACCTGTACCTTGTTGAAGTTGGGGCTCTTGTTCTTTCTGCAGGTATATGCATAGGTTGCTTTGCCTTCATAGTTGTGTCATACGTTCATATTTTCAGAACAGTACTAAGAATGAGTTTCACTGAAGGCAAGAGAAAAACTTTCTCAACTTGCATCCCCCACCTCATGGTTGTCTCCTTGTTTCTCCTTGTTGGAACTTGTGCTCATCTGAAGCCAGCCTCCAGCTCTCCATCTAACTGGGATCTTGTTATTTCTGTAATATATTCTGTGATACAGCCAACAATGAATCCAATTGTTTACAGCATCAGAAACAGGGAAATCAAAGCAGAACTCTGCAGACTATTTTTCTTTATTTTTTCTTGGAAGAATAAAATGCCTGGATTTCAATCCAACCGTTAAGGATTTCATCCTATGTTTTCGAGAAACTACTTTAACTGAAAAGCATCTAATTTGGCCATGTAACTATCTAGGAAACCACCTAACAGTGCACCCCTATTCATGTTTACTCATAAGTAAGTCCCACTGTGTTCAGTTTAGCCTACTCATTAATAAGTATGTTTAAGATTTCACTCTGTGAGTGCAAAACAGTGTGATCCTATTTTTGCATGAGCAGAAGTGCTTTCTGCTAAGAGATTTGCAATTCTCCAAATTTTGCAATGCAGTTCTCCAGTCAAAAAAGTCATACAAAAATGTGTATATTGGTGAAAATAACATTAAAATGAACTGTATCAGGGGAAAATGCTAGTAAAAATGTGTATACTAGGGAAAATTGTATACATAGATGTGTGTATCAGGAAAATACATGCATTAGGAGAAATTCACACCACACCTCACATACATTTTCATATTAACGTTAAAAAAGAAGTTCTCAAAGTTTGGGACGATTGTACAAATTCTTAAAATTTGAACCAAATTTAAAATTGTAAAAATGGAGAACTGTGAGAAACTGAAAACTGACATATTCATTAGGGATGTACGAATTGTGTACCTTCCATGCCACTTGATTTCCACAATTTGCGGCCAGTGCTCCGTACCGTCGTTTGCAAGCCCCCAGAATTCTCCTCTTTTTTTTCCGTTCCAAGAATTACAAAGATAAATCCATACCAAAAGCCGTAATTCTGCATAACTTCCATAAGAAAGGCTATTTTTCGTAGATATTTACATATTTTTTCCTGTGCCCAGAGACCTGCAGTAATTGTTGTTGTTGTTGTTCAGTCGTTAAGTCGTGTCCGACTCTTCGTGACCCCATGGACCATAGCACGCCAGGTCTTCCTGTCCTGCGCTCTCTCCCGGAGCGTGCTCAAGTTCATATTCATTGCATCCGTGATGCTATCTAGCCATCTCATCCTCTGCCGTCCCCTTCTCCTTTTGCCTTCAGTCTTTCCCAGCATCAGGGTCTTTTCCAGGGAGTTTTCTCTTCGCATTAGGTGGCCAAAATATTGGAGCTTCAGCTTCATTATCTGTCCTTCCAATGAGCACTCAGGGTTGATTTCCTTTAGGATGGACTGATTTGACCTCCTTGCAGTCCAGGGGACTCGTAAGAGTCTTCTCCAGCACCACAGTTCGAAAGCATCAATTCTTCGGCGCTCAGCCTTCCTTATAGTCCAGCTCTCACAGCCATACATTACTACTGGGAAAACCATAGCTTTGATTAGACGGACCTTTGTCGGCAAGGTGATGTCTCTGCTTCTTACTATGCTGTCTAGGTTGGCCATAGCTTTCCTCCCAAGGAGCAAGTGTCTTTTAATTTCATGGCTACAGTCACCATCTGCGGTGATCTTGGAGCCCAAGAAAGTAAAATCTGTCACTGCTTCCATTTCTTCCCCTTCTATATGCCAGGAAGTGATAGGGCCAGATGACATGATCTTAGTTTTTTTAATGTTGAGTTTCAAACCAGCTTTTGCACTCTCCTCTTTCACCCTCAACAAGAGGCTCTTGAGATCCTCTTCGCTTTCTGCCATTAGGGTGGTATCGTCTGCATATCGGAGGTTGTTGATAATTCTCCCGGCAATCTTAACTCCAACCTGTGATTCATCCAACCCGGCATTTCTCATGATGTACTCTGCATATAAGTTAAATAAGCAGGGTGACAATATGCAGCCTTGTCGTACTCCTTTCCCAATTTTGAACCAATCGGTTGTTCCATGTCTGGTTCTTACTGTTGCTTCTTGACCCTCGTACAGGTTTCTCAGGAGACAGGTAAGGTGGTCTGGTACTCCCATCACTTTAAGAATTTGCCACAGTTTGTTGTGATCCACACAATCAAAGGCTTTAGCGTAGTCAATGAAGCAGAAATAGACGTTTTTCTGGAATTCTCTTGCTTTCTCCATGATCCAGCGAATGTTGGCGATTTGATCTCTAGTTCCTCTGCCTCTTCGAAACCCAGCTTGTACTTCTGGTAGTTCTCGGTTCGCATACTGCTGAAGCCTAGCTTGTAGGATTTTGAGCATCACCTTGCTGGCATGTGAAATGAGCGCAATTGTGCGGTAGTTTGAACACTCTTTGGCGTTGCCCTTCTTTGGAATTGGAATGTAAACTGACCTTTTCCAGTCTTGTGGCCACTGTTGAGTGTTCCAGATTTGTTGGCATATTGAATGCAGCACTTTAACAGCATCATCTTTTAGGATTTTAAATAGCTCGGCTGGAATACTGTCATCTCCGCTAGCTTTGTTGTTACTAATGCTTCCTAAGGCCCACTTGACTTCACTCTCTAGGATGTCCGGCTCAAGTTCAGTGACCGCACTATCATGGCTATCAGGGACATTAAGATCTTTCCTGTATAGTTCTTCTGTGTATTCTTGCCACCTCTTCTTAATCTCATCTGCTTCTGTTAGGTCCCTGCCTTCTTTGTCCTTTATCATGCCCGTCTTTGCACAAAACGTTCCCTTGAGATCTCCAATTTTCTTGAAGAGATCTCTCGTCTTTCCCATTCTGTTGTTTTCCTTGATTTCTTTGCATTGTTCATTTAAGAAGGCCTTCTTGTCTCTCCTTGCTATTCTCTGGAACTCTGCATTCAGTTGGATATATCTTCCCCTTTCTCCCTTGCTTTTCGCTTCCCTTCTTTCGTGAGCTACTTGTAAAGCCTCCTCAGACAGCCACTTGGCTTTCTTGCATTTCTTTTTCTTTGGAACGGATTTCGTTGCTGCCTCCTGAACAATGTTACGGACCTCCGTCCATAGTTCCTCAGGCACTCTGTCTATCAGGTCTAATCCCTGAAATCTATTCCCCACCTCCACTTAGGGGTGGACGAAAGTCACTTACCTTTTCTCGCAGCTTGTTCGCGGTGGGGGGGAGCGCTTCGCTGCTCCCCCCGCGAAGTTCAGGCCGGGGGGGGGAGGCTTCCCGCCTCGCCCGGCCGCGAACACGAAAGTAAAAAAAAAAAAAAAAACGTCCCCTGATAGGCTACGTGACGATTCACGTAGCCTATCACGGCTAGATCTGGAAAGTCAGCCGTGATAGGCTACGTGAATCGTCACGTAGCCTATCACGGGTAACTTAAAAAAAAAAAAAAAGCGCGTACGCGAATGGCGGCCCCCATAGGGAGCCGCCATTCCCCTTCCTTATTTGGTCGCTGTAGTCTACGTAAACATTGACTTAGACTACAGCAACCAAATAAGGAAGGGGAATGGCGGCACCCTATGGGGGCCGCCATTAGCGTACGCGCTTTTTTTTTTTTTTAAGTCACCCGTGATAGGCTACGTGACGATTCACGTAGCCTATCACGGCTGACTTTGCAAATCTTGCCATGATAGGCTACGTGAATCGTCACGTAGCCTATCAGGGGACGTGTTTTTTTTTTTTCTTTCATTGCAATGGCGGGGGCGGCAGCCGGTCGAAAGACCGGCTGCCGCTCCCGCCCCGCTCGAACACCGGACGAACCGCCAGCCGGACCCGCTGCCGGGAGGGACATTCAGGGAAGGTAAGTCCCGTCCCGGGGGGGGCGGGGGGGGCGGAGGATTTCTCCCCGAAACTTGTTCGGGGGGCCGAACACGTTGGTGCTCGGCCCCCCGAAGTTTCGGGGAGAAATTCTCCGCCATCCCTACCTCCACTGTATATTCATCAGGGATATGATTTAGGTCATACCTGAACGGTTTAGTGGTTTTCCCGACGTTCTTCAATTTCAGCCGAAATTTTGCAAGAAGCAGCTCATGATCTGAGCCACAGTCAGCTCCAGGTCTTCTTTTTACTGACTGTATGGAGCTTCTCCATCTTTGGCTGCAAAGGACATAATCAATCTGATTTCGATATTGACCATCTGGTGACGTCCATGTGTAGAGTCGCTTCTTGTGCTGTTGGAAAAGAGTGTTTGCTATGATCAGCATGTTCTCTTGGCAAAACTCTATTAGCTTTTGTCCTGCTTCATTTTGTACACCAAGGCCATGCCTGCCTGTTATCCCGGTGATTTCTTCACTTCCTACTTTAGCATTCCAATCCCCTATGATGAAGAGGACATCTTTTTTTGGTGTTAGTTCTAGAAGGTGTTGTAGGTCTTCATAGAACCTATCAACCTCAGCTTCTTCGGCATCAGTGGATGGGGCATAGACTTGAATTACTGTGATGTTGAATGGTTTGCCTTGGATTCGTACTGAGATCATTCTATCATTTTTAAGATTGTACCCCAGTACTGCTTTTCCCACCCTTTTGTTGACTATGAGTGCTACTCCATTTCTTCTAAGGGATTCTTGCCCACAATAGTAGATATGATGGTCACCTGAATTAAATTCGCCCATGCCTGTCCATTTTAGTTCACTGATTCCCAAGATGTCGATGTTCAATCTTGCCATCTCATGTTTGACCATCACCTGCAGTAATTCCTTTCAGCCAAAACACTTCCTCCTCCTCGGGGCTTCCCAAAACAAGGCTGCACTAGGTGTGCCTGAGCAATGCACTCTTTGCTTAAAGCAATGCTGTTGAAAGAAAGAAAGAAAGAAAGAAAGAAAGAAAGAAAGAAAGAAAGAACCTTTTAAAATGACCATGCCAGTCTGGAGCCCTGCACGAGGTATTATTCCCCCTGCTAGGCTTTCTATTTCCACATCCAGCCTTGTTGGTGATGTTGTGAGGCTAAAATGGAGAGGAAAACCAACTCTGTGCATGTCTACTCAGAAGTAAGTCTTATTGAGTTCAATGCAACTTACTCCTACACATGTCAGCACCCCACTTGCCCCCAGCTCAGCTTTGTATTTCCACATCCAGCTCATTATCAAACCTGTTAGTTATCTCACTGGATGACTTTGAGCTGGACTCTACATCATACTTCTGTTATATGAAACACTTGAAGAAAAAGAGACAGTATAATGGAAAGTTCTTTCTGAAGCAATCACACTTCACTTGTACAAATGCAGCATGAAGGGAAAGATCAGCAACCTTCTCTTTGTTTGAATAAAAAGCACACTCTGCACATGCTCAGGGAATGGACAAAATGAGGAATAAACATACCAGGGAATATGAAGAACTATATTCTTCTATTCTTTCTGTGTGTGTGTGTGTGTGTGTGTGTGTGTGTGTAATCTCCCTCCATCCAGCTGTTCCATGGAACCCCCGCCCCATACACCCAAGGGTCTTCTGAGATAACTAACAGGAGGTTTCATCATGAGCTGGATGTGGAAATACAAAGCTGAGCTGGGGGCAAGTGGGGTGCTGACATGTGTAGGAGTAAGTCGCATTGAACTCAGTAAGACTTACTTCTGAGTAGACATGCACAGAGTTCGTTCTCCTCTCCATTTTAGCCTCACAACGTCACCAACAAGGCTGGATGTGGAAATAGAAAGCCTAGCAGGGGGAATAATACCTCGTGCAGGGCTCCAGACTGGCATGGTCATTTTAAAAGGTTTTTTCTTTCTTTCAAACAGTGTTGCTTTAAACAAAGAGTGCATTGCTCAGGCACACCTGGGGTGGCCTTGTTTTGGGAAGCCCCAAGGAGGAGGAAGTGTTTTGGCTGAAATAAAGGGAGACGGAAGATTTCAACTGAAAAAGAACACCCACAAACAAGGCAGTGAGCACAATTCATTTTTTAAAAAACTTATGCATTTATTATCGAAATATACTACCTTGTGTTTTTATTTACAAAAATTTTGTGACTGTGCAGATGACAAAAAAAATCTGCATGACTGCTGGCTCCAGAGGACCTCGTGGTGCCGTTCTGCAGAGGATTCTGTGGCACAGACTGAAGGGAATTCGATCCCATTTCAGTCCGTGGCAGAATTCTCTGACATCCCTAATATTTGTCAATCCCTAGCACCATCAGCAGTCAGTCACTTTGTAGCTTAGCAGACATAGAGGGAAAGGGTGTGGGTACTCCCATTAGAGTGTTTTGATCCACCTGTATTTTACATTTCTGTTTGTTAGGGATGGCAGAGAATTCCGCCACAGATCTTGGGGAGGCCGAATGCCAGTGCATTCGGCCCCCTGAAATCTGTGGCAGAATGGCCTGCCAACCCCCCCCCCCCGCGGATCCCCCTAGGATGAGACTTACCTGGGGCGGATCTTCCAGGCGGCGGCGGCTCCGGTGGCGGCAGCAGTGGCAGCTGGTCTTCTGACTGGCTGCCGCCGCTGCCATTTGCAGTTTTGTTTTTGTTTTTTACACACACGTGATAGGCTACGTAAGTTTTTATGTAGCCTAAAACGTCTGGGTAAAAAAAAAAAGCGTACGCAAATGGCGGTGGCTACGGCCGCCGCCATTTGCGTATGCCTTTTTTTTTTAACCCAGTCATTTTAGGCTACGTAAGTTTTTACTTATGTAGTCTAAAACTTACGTAGCCTAAAACGACTGGGTAAAAAAAAAAAAGCATACGCAAATGGCGGCGGCCATAGCCACTGCCATTTGCGTTTCTTATTTTGGGCCATCTTAGTCTATGTAAATAATTACATAGACTAAGATGACGAAAATAAGGGGAACGCAAATAGCGTCCACTACGCTATTTGCGTTCCCCTTATTTTCGCCATCTTAGTCTACATAAATATTTACGTAGATTAAGAAGTCAAAAATAAGGAACACAAATGGCGGCGGCCGTAGCCGCCACCATTTGCGTATGTGGTGTTTTGTTTTTTGTTTTCCCAGAGCCCTCCATGGCCAGAAATCCAGCTGCGGAGGATTCTGGGGGGGAGGAACGGAGCACCTCCCCCCCCGTCCAGGATTCTGGTGGGAGGGACGGAATGCCTCCCTCCCCACTATAAACATAATCAGCAAACAGGTAAGTGATTTTCGTACATCCTTACTTTTTGTTAGCAACCTAGAGTTTTTCTGTTGAAAACAAAATGTGAGAAGTAGGGATATATGAATCCCCTACCTGCCAGTCGGGGGGGGGGTCCGTGGGGGGGAGGTGATCCGTTCCTCCCCCCAGAATCCTCTTCAGCCGGCTCCGCTCCATGGCAATTCCGTGGTGCCACTGGCCAGCTCTGAAGTGCCAGAGATATGGCCGCCATGCCATATCACTGGCTGAAGGGGACTATTGACTGCAGATGCAAATGGAGTCCAAGACACCATTTGCGGCCATAAAGGCCTTAGTTTAAGGTAAATGCAGCCATAAATGGCTGAAAAGGTCTTTAAAAGCCTTAAACTATGGCCTTTATGGCCTCAAATGGTGTCTTGGATGCCTTTTGCGGCTGCAGTCAGTCCCCTTCAGCCAGTGATATGGCATGGTGGCCATATCGCTGGCAATCTGGAGCCAGAGGATCTGGCTGAAGAGGATTCCACGCAGAGGTAGGGGTAAGTCTTCTGTTCTGCCACGGACTCGGGGGGTGGATTCTTTAGAATCTGGCCTCATTGGAGTCCGTGGCGGAATTCTCCGCCATCCCTAGTGAGAAGACAGCTATTACTGCAAATTCTTAGGGGGAATGCACATATTTCTTGGTACCCACTGAATGCTGCACAAAGTGAAATTCAAAGTAAATTGGGAGGTATTGCTGCTGAAGCAAAACATGCTTGGGGATTTTGGGGGAAGTTAAGATTGTCAATCAGATTTGGAAAACTTTCTCTGCGGGATTCACACATCTCTTAAGCACTGAATCAGTTGCAGAGATAGGTCTGCACCACTGTGTTTCACATAATCACAGAAGTGGAGGGGACCATGTAGGCCACTAGTCTGACCCCTTCTTGATGTAGGAAATCTAGAGCTAGAGCATCTCAAAATGGATGGCTGTCCAGCCTTTGCTTGAAGACTTCCACCACCACCCCATCACTCTTGGTCATTGGTTCCATTTCCAAACTGCTCTTACTGTCAAGATGTTCCTCCAATACTACCCCCCTCCTGTAACTTAAGGCCATTGGATCTATTGTTACTCTCTAGGGCATTAGACATAGTCCTGCACTATAGGGCAGCACAAACAAGTTTTTGCCCTCTTCTTAGGGTTGGCGGAGAATTTCTCACTGAAACTTTGGGGGGACGAGCGCCAATGTGTTCGGCCCCCCCAACAAGTTTCGGGGAGAAATTCTCCGCCCCCCCGCACCCCCCCCGGGACGGGACTTACCTTTCCCAAATGTCCCTCCCAGCAGCGGGTCCTGGCGGCGGTTCATCGGGTCTTCGTCAGGGGCGGGGGTGGCAGCCGATCTTTCGACCGGCTGCTGCCGCCGCCATTCCAATAAAACTAAAAAAAAAAAAATGCCCCCGTGATAGGCTACGTGACGATTAACGTAGCCTATCACGGCTAGATTTGCAAAGTCAGCCATGATAGGCTACGTAAATCGTCACATAGCCTATCACGGGTGACTTTAAAAAAAAAAAAGCGCGTACGGCTAATGGCAGCCCCCATAGGGAGCCGCCATTTGCGTTCCTTATTTGGTCACTGTAGTCTACGTAAAGATTACGTAGACTAAGGCGAAAATAAGGGCAACGCTATTTGCGTTGCCCTTATTTTCGCCGTAGTCTATGTAAAGATTTACATAGACTACAGCGACCAAATAAGGAATGCGAATGGCATCTCCCTATGGGGGCCGCCATTTGCGTACGCGTTTTTTTTTTTTAAGTCACCCGTGATAGGCTATGTGACGATTTACGTAGCCTATCACGGCTGACTTTGCAGATCTAGCTGTGATAGGCTACGTTAATCGTCACGTAGCCTATCACGGGGGCATGTTTTTTTTTAAACTTCTTAGTTCGCGGCCAGGTGAGGCGAGGCGCCTCCTCTCCGGCCTGAATTTCAGCCGGGCGAGGCGGGAAGCCTCCCCCCCGGCCTGAACTTTGGGGCGAGAGCAGCGAAGCACCTCCCCCCCACCGCGAAAAGCTGCGAGACCAGGTAAGTGACTTTCGTGCACCCCTACCTCTTCTATGTGACAGCTCTTTGAGTATTCAAAGAGTGCTATCATAGTCCCCCCTCAGTCTTCTCTGCTCCAGGATAAATGTAGCTAGTTCCTTTAATCTTTCATTATAGAACTTGTTTTATGATTGAAAATGCATTTTGATCTACTCACAATAATAATTTGTTTTGGGACTTCTGTGACTTAATTCTGCTGGGATTTCTGGTGATTATGACCAAGAACACATGCAGAGTAGGCAGACATAAAAACTCTCTCCTTCAAGGTATACATTTACTATAGTCTCATGAAGCTCATTACTGCAGGACATGGTTCATCAGACGTTTCTCTCCAGAGACATTTTGACTTATTTTTCTTCATGAAACACAAATAGAGAAATCAAATGAGAAGAATGAAGATGCTGCATTGAAAGGTAACTCTCCCCAGTACCGACCTATCTCCTCTCCATTGTTATCCAGTAACAAATGTCTCAGAATAATCTACAATATATAAACTTGCTAGGTAGCCCAACACAATTTTTTCCACTGTCCTTCCTCTGCCATCACATGTAACTTTGAGAAAACAATAGCAGCCTAGCTTATGCAGCTGAGCCAAATAAGTATTGATAGGCCTTGTAATGCTCACCTCTTCTTTGAAGCATCAGCCTTTCCATTGGGACAAGTGAGGCATCTCCCTGCCTGACTGACACAATTGACTGTAGGTGGCATGAAAGGACAGCAAATTGTGGATTATGTAATGTATTAATTTTTACTGCCAGCAAGGGGCAGGGTGGTGGCGGTGGGGGAGTTGTTTGTGGGATTTTCTGTCTAAGGTGGCAAAATAACTTGGCTGGATTTGGGTACCTGACTTGACTTGGAGAAGGGCGTGCTATTTGCCGCTGCTCTTCAGAAATCTAAATGTATTGGGCTGGCCCTGTTTATAAGCCTCTGAAGCTCATGAAATAGATCCAGATCTGACAAGCTTTAACAGGATCTCTAGTAGTACCGGGAACAAAACTTAATGGTTGGAAGTCTCTTTTCTTCTTGATAGTTATATACCGTAACAAAGAGTGGTATATCTGTTTGTTATCAAAACTGTTATCCCTTTAATTATAATTCTTCTCCTGATATTTATATTATCCATCATTGTTATAGAAAATAAAATGTCTTAATGCATTACTGATTCAAAAAACATCTTAATCGCGTTCTATTTTTCCTTCCCTCTACAGCAATGCAGTAAACATCTTTAGGAGAAAATGCCAAATGCAAGTACCATTACTACTTTTCTTCTTTTGGGTTTTTCTGACAGCTGGGAGCAAAATATTTTGCTCTTCACTCTTCTTTTAGTGATTTACCTGGCAACCTTGATGGCAAATTTTCTAATCATTTCAGCTGTTTCACTGGACCATCAACTTCATACCCCCATGTACTTTTTCTTGGTGAATTTATCTGTTGTTGACCTTGGTTCCATTTCTGTCACCATCCCCAATGCTATGATTAATTCCCTCTTGAGCACCAGAGATATTTCATATTCTGGGTGTGTTGCACAAGTGTTTTCTTTGTTCTTCTTCTTGATATCAGATTTGTTCCTGCTCACAGGCATGGCCTATGATAGATATGTTGCCATCTGTGACCCACTGAACTATGAGACAGTGATGGACAGGAAAGCCTGCATCCAGCTGGCAGCCAGTGCATGGATAGCTGGTCTATTTTATTCAGCCTTACAC
Source organism: Heloderma suspectum (assembly GCF_057233095.1). Taxonomy (NCBI): domain Eukaryota; kingdom Metazoa; phylum Chordata; class Lepidosauria; order Squamata; family Helodermatidae; genus Heloderma; species Heloderma suspectum. The sequence continues at coordinate 84,098,459 of NC_139463.1, read as the reverse complement.
ACAGGTAGCACTTTTGCCATCACATTCTGTTCCAATGCCATCAATCAGTTCTTCTGCGAAATCCCACAACTACTGAAAATCTCCTGCAATAATTTGTACCTTATTGAAGTTGGGGTTATTATTTTCAGTGCATTTATAGTCTTCCCTTGTTTTGGTTTCATAGTTGTTTCATATGTGTGGATTTTCAAGTCAGTGCTCAGAATCCCCACCACTCAAGGACGGAGTAGGGCCTTCTCAACTTGCCTGCCCCACCTCATTGTGGTCTCCTTGTTTATCAGCACTGGAAGCATTGCTTACCTGAAACCAGCCTCAGGATCCCCTTCTGATTTGGATATGGTTATTACTGTATTATATTCGGTGGTACCTCCTTTGATGAATCCAATTATCTATACCATGAGGAACCGGGACATCAAAGCTGCACTTCAGAAAATGTTTGCATGTGGTATTTCTTCCAGTAATCAAGCAAGTTGTTCCATTGTCAGCCTGATTTTCAGAATTATGAGGTTTAATTTTAGAAATTCAGTGCACTTCCATGAGCAAATCTCAAAGTGAACGCATAATGTCTGTCTGTCTGTCTGTCTGTCTGTCTGTCTGTCTGTCTATCATCTATCTATCTCTGTCTGTCTGTCTACCTACCTACCTACCTAGCTAGGGTTGGATCCAGTTTTAGGCATGTGCAACTTGACTGGCAGAAGTGGACTTCCCTTCCCCTTTCCAACCACAGCAGCTCCTCACCCCCTGCCCCTAAAAATGCTTTACAGAGAGTAGGGGCATCCTGATTAATGGGATGAGCTGTGATGTGGTGGGATTCCTGAAAACTGGGCTGAGGTCCCTTTTGTGAATGGAGCCCTTCCATCCATGGAAGGCAGATCCTGCATCCAGCACATGTTCTGCAAAATAGATTCAATATGTTGCCTAAGCATCAATAGTTCAAAAGGAACTAATTTCAACTGTGATTACAATGGTGTTTCTCTGTATAATCTTCAGCGGAGGAACAAAATGTAGGGAGAACAGTCAAATACACACCCACACAGACCATGCTACTATTCCTAAGAAAGATCTACATTTCTGACTATTGTGAGATATTTTTTTAAGCTTCCATAATATTTTATTTTAAATAGACTACTTTTTAAAATTTAATTTTGCATAGCCACAGGAAAGTCTTTCAACTGGAATGTGAACCTTCAAAACAGCTGCATTATACTGAATCTCTTTACTGGTCAATTAAGTTTTTTGCTGCCTGCTCTGACTGGCTGCAGCTCCCTAAAATATTTAAATACATAACTATTTCCCAACCCTTTTGTACAAAAACACTTTGCTTGGATATGCCACGGATTCAAAGTAGGACCTTCTTTTACCAATATTCTACCAATGGCTGCATTCTGGCTTGCTATCTCTGAAATTTCTTTTTCATTTACCCCACAGCCACTTAGTGTCTCTGCTTCGCTATATTATATTTTATCAAAAGCCATCTTTTTAAAGCTCACTTGGTCTTCAGTTGATTTAAAACATTTAAAATCATAATAGAAGCATATTATCTAGGCCCAAATTGTAAGTACACTTACCTGGGAATAAGCCCCAGTTAACATAGTGGAATTAATTTCTGAATAAATCTGCATATGATTGCCCTGAACATTGATTATTGCTAATGAATGTGGGGTTGGGGATGAGGGAGAAATTGCTTCAGTTGACATTTTAATACAGACTAACCTAATTACATGAACTTGAGCACACTCTAGGAGAGAGCGGAGGACAGGAAGGCCTGGCGTGCTATGGTCCATGGGGTCATGAAGAGTCGGACACGACTTAATGACTGAACAATAACAACAAACCTAATTACACTTTTTAAAACAAATACACCAACTCAAACTTGATTATCCTTTGAAATTTGCACTTCTCCAAAATTTGCAATATCATTCTCCAATCAAAAAAATTGTACAAAAATTTGAATATTAGCGAAAAGTGCACACAAAAATGTATTTAGTAGTAAGAAATAATGTTAAAATGCAGTATAGTAGGGAAATTGTTTCCACAAATGTGTATTGTAGACAGAATTGCATACAAAAATGTGTTTGTTAGGAGACAAAACTGTGTACAATTTTTCATGCAATCTTTTAAAAACTATATATCGAAGCTTGGGATGAACAGTTTTTAAGCCTGGGAAAAATGAGAAATTGCAAGAAATCAAACTTGACAAATTTGTACATCTCTTGATGAGGTATAAGATTTTGTTTGGAGTTGTTTTCTTTTGTGCTTTGCTAAAATCTTGACTTTTTAAAATTATTTGTTCTCTAGTAAAAAGGAATTGATCAATGTCTCAGATGGTACATCGGGCAGAGAATGAGCTCTACTCTGTTTTCTGATAGCGAAAGATATGGGTCCCAATTCAACACTAGTTATACCCAGCTAGTTGCACAGAATAACAAGTGTTCTGGATGGCAATGTGCATCTCATGTCTGGTAAGTTCAGTGGGACTCAGTTGACCATCAAAATATGCGTCAGCAGCACCCATATCAGTTCTTCATACTGCTGCCACACATGGATCTGCTTTGACTGGGGGAAATATTGGCTTCTCATCAATTTTAGATACAGCATCCAGTTCAGTAATGATGACTCTAATATCACTTATAGGTAGGCTACTAAAGTGCAAGAGCCTCCCCCCTCCCCCGAGAACTTAATTCAACACAGGTAGCAACAGAGAAAGAAGAAAGATACTGAGGTAAGTAGGGCAAAGAGGAGAAGAATGTGACATTATTTCAATAACACCTACATACACCTAATTACAGTAGGGTTTAGGGCTGCGGGTTGCTCAAAGGTCTTCATGGCAAAGGTAGGTTTTAAAAGCGGTAAGGCAGGAGGTACCACACAGGTGCTGAGGAAGGCAATTCCTGGCATAAGGGGTAAAAAGAGAGAAAAGGAACAGGAGACCTTTGGATGGATGGTGGTGGTGGAATTGGACGACCCCCCCCCAACTAAATGAACAGGAGGGCCCTCAAATGCAGTTGGGCTGGCTCACCATATTACCACCTACAGAGCATCCTCCCTTGCAGTCATTAAGGTCAGAGTCTAAAATTACTTAATTGGCCCAATGCAATTTACTTAGGGGTATGGAATATAAGAGCAGATAGATCAGCAAGAGAAAGGTCATTCAGGGCTTTAAGGGAAGGGTAACAAATTTGTGCAGGATCTGGGAGTGGACACTGATGCATTTCTGTGTGGAGATAGTTCATGGACAATAAACACATAGGAAAGGACGTACGTACATGCTTGCACAACCTCATTAGTGGAAGAACTGGGGCATCTCCATTTTGCTAATCTGGAACTTTAGATGGAATGAAAAATCCAATATATTTCATAAGAATTATGACTCAAGACCTACTGGAAAGCTAGAGCTAGCCTAAAATAGGGATGGATGAGAAATGCATTTCAGTTCCTTTTTTCTTTATTTTTTTTAAATCAGAATTTACCCCATTTGCACTTTCCAGATTGAACACAATCTGTGGTCAAACTCCATACATTTCTGAGCTTGCCAAGTCATTCACAAGCTTGCCAAGTCATTCACAAGCCCCCCCCCAATGAATTTGACAGCATGCATACATTTGAAAAATGTTCATGACTATATATATATATATATATACACACACACACACACACACACACACACACTTATATTTTTTTAAAATGCACACAAATGTACTTTAATCAGTAGAATAATGCATACATTTCAAAGATGCACACAGCTGATGCATACATTTGGAAATATACCCACAAAAATATGCACAGATTTTTGTGTGAAAAAACTAGGGATGTACGAAAGTCACTTACCCAATTGGCTGGGATGGGATCCCATAGGCAGCAAAAAGATGACAAAGTTTTGAAAAATGGTGCTGATGGTGCAAAAGCCATTAGCAAGGCATTGAATACACTGTAAAACCTAGGAAGATAAATTGTAAGGGGTGTGTGTGTGTGTCGGGGTGTATGTGTCCCCAAGTGTTTTTGCACCAAATCTTTGAAAAGGAGAACATTTGACACATTACTAAAACAAGAACATACACTAAGATTGGGAAAACTAGGCCACCGCATTATTAAATTACAGTATTTAAAGTCCCCCCCACACACACACTCACTTGTCAACTGAAAAAAGCTCCCAGAGCAGCTTGAAATCAATCAGCAAGAGGACAGTCCATGCCTGTGGGCTTGCAATCTAAAAATACACAGCATATAAGGAAAAGGGAATGGGGAGGTAAGAGGACAAAAAGGTGGACTGTCAGCCAGGCTGGAGGAATGGCCCTGCTTCCCTTGTCTCTAGCTATGCAGTCCAAGACTCAGAAGTGATTGTAGGCCTCAGCTACTCACAGTTGGTTGTCAAGCATCCACTGACTGGTAACAGGAGGAAGGGGAAAACTTTCCTTTACCATCTCAGTCCCCTCAGAAAGAATCTTCCTACAGTGGCTCACCAGGGTTACAAAGGACTGAGATGCTGCCATTCCACCAGAGGCTGCACTCATGTGCCATTCTATTCCCCCTCCCATCCTGTGAATAAGAGTTTATGGGATTCCATGCCTAAAATGGGATAAAAAATCACATTTTTTCCCCACAAAACCTATGGATACCTTATTTTTCTTCTTGGGCACAGCACATACTACACCTACTCCCTTACCTATGATGACAAACTGTTTTCCAAGAGACTCTGTACAAACAGAGAAATATTACTACAAGGTGAACCCCATGTAAGTCTATTGGGAAAGAAACAGACAATATCTGTCAAACAGCTGGTGGCTATTCATCAAACTTTAAATTCCAAGCAATAAGCATTTTGTTTTGCTCTTTCTATCTCAAAATCAACACAGACCATCCTCAATATCTCCTCTCATACACTGCCATGTTTCAGATTGGTCTGTCGAGCCGTTTGCTGAGTATAACCCATAAAATCTACCACCACCACCCATTACTGGTTAAAATGGTGGAATGTAATTCAGTCAACTTACCCTTAACATACAGCCACAACTGTGGCCCTATTACATGGCAGTGATATATTGGGAATGTCACTCATGATATGGGATGCGGGAGAAATTTGTTTGGTTTCCATTTTAATGCAGACTTGCCTAATTTCACACTTCTGAACCAATAAACAAACCAAAACACAGTTATCCATTGAAATGTGCACTTTTGTGAATTTTGCAGCAGGGTTCTCTATTTTTTTTTTTAATGTATACAAAAATGTCTATATACAGGAAAAGCATACACAAAAAATGAGATTAGTGAACATAATGTTAAAATGCAACATATTAGGCAAATAGTTTGCAAAAACTGTACATTAGGTAAAATTGCTTACAAAAATGCACATGTTATGAGAAATGTGCACAAAAATGCATATGGATTTTCATGCAGGCTTTGAAAAACATTCTCAAAGTTTAGGATGAAATTACCTTAAAATGGGGAGAAAAAAAAATGAGAAACTGAGAGAGAATGAATTTGTCCAACGCTACTCGTGATGGCTAATTTGAAAGTTGCATCTTTCACTATGTATCTTTCTCTTCTGTGAACAATCCTCCATGCAGAGGACTGTCTGTCTCTGTGTTTTCTCCCACCTTGGCTCTCAAATAATGTATACATAATTAACTATCATTCTCTTGGGTCTTTGATTGAAAGTAATTTGGACTGTGAACTCCAGGGAAAAAATCTGTAAACACCCATACAGAAGGAGGATGTATACATTTCATTCTCAAAGAACCACCACTCTGGTCTGAAATCAGAAGCAGGCATCTTTAATACAGTGTAGCAGATCCAGGTGGCAAACTTTCTTTCATAATGGAATATAGATCAACAGATGCTATCTCTACCTAATTATGTTCAAGTTACATAAATATAGCAACATTAATAGCTAAATACTGAAGGAGCACCAGAAGTATGGAAAAATTCTACTGGTCTTGGAAGAAATGTATGCAGTAAAGCAGTAAGTTTTGTGTGTGTTTTTCAACCAATCTTTTGCTTGTTCTATTTTTTCCCTCTTGTTGAGTGTATCAAACTCATTTTTGTTTTATTTACCCAGTTCTATTGAAAGGTCTTACATATGTGCTACTTGAGCAAGAAAATAATCCAGTTTGCTCCACACTGACCCCTAAGCCCCTCCACAAACAATTGTGCAATTTGATAGAAATAAGGAATTAATTAATTGTTCAAAGCATATGTGTAGATGCAACAGATTTTCAGGGAATGTTGGATTTTTTCTTGCACAGGCTCCTTGTGCAAAGAAAGTAGATGACAGTACGTGATATGCATATGTTGGCTTCTTTGGAGCTTTACTATAATACTTAGCTGGTCCTCAACCATTCCCTTAATTTAATCTGAAGAACCATGAGCTCACTAGGGGGGGGGGGGTTCTCCAGCTCTATATAGGGTATAATTAAATAGAAAGTAATCTCAGGAAGAATGGTTGGAATTGGAAAAATCAGTTGTCCAAGATCCTAATGAACTGGTTGAAACAATATCTAAGGCCCACCTTGCATTTGTCCCTGAAGTAACACGGAATCCATGGACAGTTGAAGTAGTCCATATTTATCTAGGGGAGTGGGCTTGATAGGCAGAAACCTTTTTCTGACATCAATAGGACTAGTCTGAAGGTACTGAATTTGATTAGTAATAGAATGTATTATCTAAAGTTCAGTAGATGCCTACAAATCCAACCTACAGGTATGCTTAAGTTTACAGACTGATCTACAAACACCCCCAGCATGTAGATTATGCACTGCTGTACAGGAGCGAGCCTCAGGTATGCATCCCCTTCCCTCTGTATTTAGAATCTTGGATTCTAAATGGAGCCTCTATGTGATTCATCCATAGCAGTGTGTGTGTGTGTGTGTGTGTGTGTGTGAGAGAGAGAGAGAGAGAGAGAGAGAGAGAGAGGCATACTTGTGGATGCATTTCATGTTTCTCTAGGCTTCTGCTTCCTATTCAGGGTTTCCCCCACTCAATGGAAAAGTCTAAATCTCATTCCCACACCACAATATGAAGATTCTGAACAACTGTATTCTAGACCACTGCAGTTATTTTACTGGACTGGGGGGATGGAAGACACTCTGGAAGGAAGGGCCATGGATTGGTTTGGCTGAGAGACATTAAATATCCCCTGTGCCTATATTAGCCACTGAGAACCTGAATGGTGCTTGTCATTTCTGAGACGTCCACTTCACAGAGACACACTAGGGACCTGAACAGCTATATCTTCTTTCCTGTTATTGACTATTTCCTCTCTTTTTGATCACATAAATCAGCTCATTCCAATGGCCAACCACTTCCCTTGCCATTTCTTTTTAACCCTAAAATAAAACAAAACAAAATGTAATGCTTCATATAAACCCATTAAACATGAATAGATTTAACTCATTTCTATAATTTATTCTCATCATAAAAATGGTTGTTTACTTGGTGGAGGGTTTGTTTACCTTTTAAACTGTAAAATAAACAAAATCCGTTTATGCTCTTTAAAAAGAAAACAAAGAAATAAACTTATTTTGACAATACTTTTATGACTGTGCTTTCATAGGGTTGGATCCAGACTTAGTCATGCTTAGGGTAGAGTAGACCCACTGAAATCAAGGAGACTTAAGTTCAGTCATGACTACCTTAAGTCCCATTGATTTAAATAGGTCTACTCTAAGCATGATTAATTCTGGATCTAGCTCTGTGTTATGGTGATTAGCACATTTTAACAATCAAAATAGAATGGGTTAGATCCATAGTTGCTTTCTCTGATGCAGAGACTGCTTTCAATTGATCCAACCCAGTATAAAGACCAGAACATCTGTGATCTACTGAGTGATGTATAATGCTTCCTTATTGAAAAGAAATATATAATATTAGAACACTTAACTATCAAATCAAATTACCACTATATTTATCACAGGGAAATATTTTGATGCTACTAACTTTGGAAATAAAGTGTATGACACACCTAAAAAAAGGGATATTGTAGAGTTGGGAAAAGTGCAGAAAAGGGCAACTAAAATAATCAAGAGACTGGAGCAACTCCCTTATGAAGAAAGGTTACAACATCTGGGACCGTTTAGCGTATTGAAAACATGAGTAACGGGAGACATGATAGAGGTGTACAAATTTTGCATGGTATGGAGAAAGTGGATAGGGAGACCTTTTTCTCCATTTCTCATAAATATGTGCATTCACAAAAATGTGCACTTTCACACATGCAAAAACATGTATTTTTGTGATTGCCATTTTATTTTTTTAAAAGAATGGCAACCGCAGAGGCAGAGCTCAACAATGCCACTGGGGTGAGTGTGGGCTGCTCATCGAGCATGGGAGGGGCTCAAGCAAGGTCCGGGGAACAGCGAGAGGGCAGGAGCTGGGTGGTCATCTGTAGAACCCGGACAGGGGTGAGTTCATACATCCCTACCCCTTCCTTCCTTCTTCCTTGCCCCCTGCCATCTTAAATGAAGACATAGTCATTCTTAGGTCCAGTCTTAAAGATAAATAACAAACCATATAACCCATACATTATGATAACTAACTGTTTTCATGGTAAAATCAAATGTAGCCCTCATTAACTACCCTGACGAACACACAAAAACATTCAGCCAGTATCAGATACTAATTAGGGATGTACGAAAGTCACTTACCTTTCACGGATTATGTTGATGGTGGGGGGGAGGCATTCCGTCCTCCCCCTGGAATCCTCAATGGGGGGGGAGGTGATCTGTTCCTCCCCCCCCGGAATCCTCGATGGCCGGCTGTGCTCCGCAGCAGCTCCGCGGAGCAGCCGGCCAGTCCCAGCCCAGCCCAGAGCCATCCGCAGCCGGATTTCCGGCCGCGGAGGGCACTGGGGAAAACAAAACAAAAACCGCGTACGCAAATGGCGGTGGCTACGGCCGCCACCATTTGCGTTCCTTATTTTTGGCCATCTGAATCAACGTAAATATTTACGTTGACTATGATGGCGGAAATAAAGGGGAATGCAAATAGCGTAGCAGGTGCTATTTGCGTCCCTTTTTGATTCATCATTTTAGCCTACATAAATCTTTATGTAGGCTAAAACAGCGAATCAAAAAGGGACGCAAATAGCGCCCACTATGCTATTTGCGTTCCACTTTATTTTTGCCGTCATAATCTACGTAAATATTTAGGTAGATTCAGATGGCCAAAAATAAGGAACACAAATGGCGGCGGCCGTAGCTGCCACCATTTGCCTACGCAGGTTTTTTTTTTAACCCAGCCATAATAGGTTACGTAAATCTTTATGTAGCCTATCACATCGTTTTTGGTTTTTTTTTCAACCCAGCCATGATAGGCTACGTAAATCTCTACGTAGCCTATCACATCCCTCTCTCTTTTTTTTACAAGACAAATGGCAGCGGTGGCAGCCGGTCAGAAGACCAGCCGCTGCCACCGCCGCCCGGAAGATCCGCCACAGGTAAGACTCATTCCGGGGGGAATCCGAGGGGGGGCGGGGGGCAGGCTGTTCCGCCACAGATTTTGGGGGGGGAATGCACTGGCATTCGGCCTCACCGAGATCCGTGGCGGAATTCTCTGACATCCCTAGATACTATCTCATATCACCAAAACTGAAAAGGTTGTTCCCCAGAATCATAGACACTGACCATTTTAATAAACCAACCAGTAGGGATGTCAGAGAATTCCACCATGGATTCCAGTGAGGCTGGATTCTTTAGAATCCACCCCCCTGGAATCCGTGGTGGAACGGCCTCCCACCCCCCGCCCCCCGCGAAATCCCCCTGCAACGGAACTTACCTGGGGTGGATGCAGCGGCAGCGGTGGCTCTGGCAGTGGCTGGTCTCCCGGCCGGCTGCGGCCGGGCTACTGTGGCTGCCATTTGTGTCCTTTCAGCCATGATAGGCTACGTAAGTATTTACGTAGCCTATCACGGCAAAGAGCAGGGATGCAAATGGCAGCCACTACGCCATTTGAGCCCCTGCTCCTTGCTGTGATAGGCTGCGTAACTATTTATGTAGCCTATCACGGTAAAGGCAGACACGCAAATGGTGGCCACTATGCCATTTGCATGGCTGCCTTTACTGTGATAGGCTATGTAAATACTTACGTAGCCTATCACGGCAAAGAGCAGGGGCGCAAATGGCATAGCGGCTGCCATTTGCGACCCTGCTCTTTGCCGTGATAGGCTACGTAAATACTTATCTAGCCTATCACAGCTGCTTGCAAGGCCACAAATGGCGGCCGCTACAATGGCCACCATTTGCGGCCGCAGCAGCCCTGCCGTGGCCAGAACTCCAGCTGCAGACGTCCCTGGCATGGATGCCCCTGTGCGGAGCCAGGTAAGGGATTTGTACATCCCTATAAACCAGACCTAAACAACTTATGTCACACTACGTTGAACATAGCCTTGTATTCTGGGCAGCTTGGCAGATACCTGATAACACCGTCCTTTTTCTGTTTTTGCAGTTCAGGAGCAGGCAGCAAAAGCAGGAGGCTTACTAAGCTCCCCATGAGCAACCATATATTTCTATTGGGCTGTGTCACAAGTTGTGCATGTCTATTATGGACTCATATGACAGGTGGATACCAAATAGCACATGTTTGCTATAGGCTCATAATACTTATTAAGGCTGCAATCCTATATCCAGTTACCTGGGAGTAATCTTCATTGAACTCCATGGGATTTATTTCTGAGTGGACATTAATATGATTGCACTGTTAGAGTAGAGTTTGTTTATCTGTTTTTCCTCCCATGCTAACTACAGGCTTCCTATCATTTACCAAGAAGGAAATGAGCAACCACAGCTTTGTGACTGAGTTCCAACTCCTGGGATTCTCTGATGTTCTGGAAGTGCATATTGTATACTTTTTTGGATTTTTACTAATCTATCTGGCAGCTCTGATTGGGAATCTACTCATGATTTCTGTCGTAGCCCTCAACCGACATCTTCAAACCCCAATGTATTTTTTTCTGGTTAATTTAAATGTTGTTGATCTTGGTTTCATCTCAGTCACTGTTCCCAAAGCCATGGCTAACTCTCTGATGAAAACTAGGAGGATTTCATATTATGGATGCATGGCACAGGTCTTCTTCTTCTTTTGGGCGGGGGCATCAGAATTCCTCCTGCTGACCTTGATGGCCTATGACCGCTATGTTGCCATCTGCAATCCACTGAACTATGTGACAGAAATGAACAGGGAAGCCTGCATAAAAATGGTCACCTGTGCATGGATCTTTGGGTTTTTCGATGCAACACTTAACACTGTTTGCACATTTGCCATCACTTTCTGCTCCAATAGCATCAACCAGTTCTTCTGTGAAATCCCTCAGCTATTGAAGCTTTCCTGCTCAAACTCCTACCGTCTTGAACTTGGAGCTCTTGTCTTTACTGTACTGATCTGTCTAAGCTGTTTTTGTTTCACAATTATTTCCTACATGCACATTTTTAGAGTTGTATTTACTATCCCCTCAGTACAGGGGAGAAAAAAAGCTTTTTCTACTTGTCTGCCCCATTTGGTTGTTCTCTGTTTGTTTTATTTCACAGGAGTCTATGCCTGTTTGGGGACAACTTTTAGGGCATCATCAGGTTTGGATCTGCTGCTGGCAGTGTTGTATTCAATGGTTCCTCCTTTCATGAATCCTATCATTTACAGCATGAGGAACAAAGAGATTGCAGCAGCACTTCGGAGGCTTTCGCATAAAAAACGAAACCTGGTTTCTATTTAGAGATATGATTTCAGCTGCTAAAGTCCCAAATGAGTTAATTTTGATTAAGTCCCATTGAACACAATGGAACAAGTTAGTTGCAACTAAAATGTCACACGGGCTAACCATGAGACTTTGGATGAAACTACATATCATGCCATCCACGCAATTAGCAACTATGAAATGACATTTCAGAGCAAAAAGCAAGGGTGCTGAGCTCAGCCCAGATCAGAACCCTGGCAGAGGGGAGGAGGAATTCAGCCCTTTTCCACACACCCCACTGGTATGGTCCCAATCTGGATCAGTCCCTTCCTCTGGAAGAAAAGCTCCCATTTGCACCAATGGAAACAATTATTTGAATGCAGACCCCCCCAAAAAAAAAATTAGATGTGGGGGGCCCAAGCCTCATTGGGGCCACATTGAGGGTCAAAAGGTTAAAGTGCGACTATCCCTATGTCATGATCCCGATGCAGACTGGGGCCAACACTGGCTTTTAAAAAGCCTTTCACACAATTGCAAACTGCTTGAATGTTGATGGTCTCAGGGCATGGTCTGAAGGCACATGAGGCAGCCATCTTGCTGAAGCTAAGCAGGGTTGGGTCTGGTCAGCGCTTGGAAGGGAGATCACCTGGGAAACACATGTACCCACCTTGAGTTCCACAATGGAAGAAAGGTGAGATATAAATGTAATTAATAAATAAAAGAAATAAATCATGTCAACTTTGGCCCTTACTAATTCTAATTTTAGCTACATCAGGATCTATGTCTTTACGAACATGGTGACAGGCTGAAGTGTGCAGATCCCTGCTTTTGGGTTGGATACAAAAGACCTCTGAGAGAAGGACTCCTTCCGACAGAGGGAAGGAACCTTTGGATCTTATCTATTATGTATTAAAGAATTGTAGCTGGTTGATCTCCCGCCCCTATTTTTTTTTCTTAGGAAGTTTACTTCCCCTCCTTATGTCCTATAGAGTTAGGTATTCACTTTCCTTTACTCTTCTCCTGTGAATGCTGTTGTATACTATCAAGGCATGTTATACGTACTAGTAACCAGCTGGATCCGCAGCACAGTTAAGTAAAATACTTCCATTAGAATACAGCAGTAGGGATTGCAACCATTGCCATAGGAAGCAAGTTGACAAATTAGTAATCATCATATCACTTTCCTAGGGAAACTCCATCTCATCTCTTTTACAAGCTCTGTCTCTGATCTAAACCATTTCACATCACATCTCCTACCTGACCCACATGAGCACAGCGCACTGTTTATACAGAACACACACTTTTCACCCCCTTCTCTCCCTCAGCCAGTCATCACGTATACGCAAATGCACTATTCTTCCTGTCACTCATCTCATTTGAACCCTGATATACTCACACAGTCATAACAAAACACATTTCTATAGTCACAGGTTCACTATTTACATACATGTGACATCACAATGCTTGCGCCACGTTCTTCTATTTCCCTCCCCCCCACACACACAAATAATAAAAAAGAGATCTTCATCATATACATTTTTCTTCTGAATATTTATCTTCTGAATATCCAGAACTTCAGGGTGTCAGGAGCAGGGATGTGAAGATCTGCAAGCTTGGAAATGTGTGGATTTTGACTGCAGTTATGCTCGAGGGTTCTCCACACAGAGGCTTTTCATTCATTTATTTCTATACTGCCTAACAGCTGAGGCTTTCTGGGCGGTTCACAAAAATTAAAACCAAAAAGCACACAGTAAATCAATATAAAATATTAAAATATTAAAACCACAATATAACAATACAGCCAGAATAAAACCAGAATAAAACCTGGCAGCAATGCAGAGATTTAAAATACAGTTTTAAAACAGCAAAGCTAAAAGACTATAAAGCTAAAATGGTAAAATTCCTGGGAAAAGAAAAAAGGCTATTCACCTGGTGCAGGAAGGAAAACAGTGTAGGTGCCAGGCAAACCTCACTAGGGAGCTCATTCCACAGCCGGGGTGCCACAGCAGAAAAGGCGCTCCTCCCAGTAGCGACCCACCACACTTCCTTTGGCAGGGATTCATGGAGAAGGGTCACTAAGGTTGATCTTAAAGTCCGGCCAGGCACTTATGGGAGGAGACGATCCTTCAGATAACCTGGCCCCAAGCCATTAAGGGCTTTGAATGTTAATACTAGCACTTTGAATCGAGCCCGGAAATGGACTGGCAGCCAGTGCAGCTGGAAAAGTACTGGCATAATATGAGCTCGTTGGCCAGTCCCTGTTAACAATCTTGCTGCCCTGTTTTGGACCAGCTCAAGTTTCTTGACCATTTTCAAAGGCAGCCCCATGTATAACGCATTGCACTAAACCAGACAAGAAATTATCAGAGCATGGATAACTGTAGCTAGGCTATCTGTGTCCAGATAAGGGCGTAGTTGGTGTCACAAACTACCCACTAACAGTACCTCCATCTTGTCTGGATTGAGTTTCAGTTTATTGGCCCTCATCCAGTCCATTACCATGCCCAGGCACTGATTCAGAACAGCCACTGCCTCACCTGGGTGTGATGAGAAAGAGAGATAGAGCTGGGTGACATCCGCATATTGATGGCACCTCAGCCTACACCTCTGGATAACCTCCCCCAGCAGTTTCATGTACATGTTAAACAGCATGGGGGATGAAAGAGAGCCCTGTGGAACCCCATGGCATAATTGCCATGACACAGAGCAATAATCCCCCAGCACCAATTTGGGAATTGGCCATCCAAGTAGGAGCAGAACCACTGCACTGAAGTGCCTCCAACTCCCAACCCAGACAACCTATCCAGAAGGATACCATGGTCAATGGTATGGAAAGCCACTGAGAGGTCCAGGAGAATCAACAGGGTCGCACTCCCCCTGTCCCTCTCCTGGCAGAGGTCATCCCACAGGTGACCAAGGCAGTTTCCATTCCAAAACCAGGCCTGAAGCCTGACTGAAATGGATCTAGATAATCTGTTTCATTCAAGAGTGTCAGGAGCTCTCCTGCAACCACCCGTTCAAGCACCTTGCCCAGGAAGGGAATGTTGGCCACTGGCCTATAATTGTTAACATCCTCCAGGTCCAGGTTAGGTTTTTTTTCAGGAGTGGTCTGATTACCGCCTCTTTAAATGAGGCTGGCACTACTCCCTCTCTCACGGAGGAATTTACAACCTTGTGGACCCAGCTAGACATCACCTCCTTGTTTGATGTAATAAGCCATGAAGGGCAAGGATCAAGCAAGCACAGAAGTGGTCGATTGGACTTGGCCACTCACCTTGTCCACAACTCAGGCCTCAATAACTGAAACTCATCCAATAAAACTGGGCCAGATGGTGCTCTGAATGCTTCTACCAATGGAACTGTATTAATCGTGGTGTCTAATTCCTGAGAAATCTGAGCGACTTTATCTTCAAAGTGCCGTGCAAACTCATCACAGCTGCAACCAAGGGTTCCAGAGTCTCTCTCCCTGTCCCAGAATGTAACAGGCCACGAACCACTTGAAAAATAGCCAGAGAGGTTCAGCTATTGGGCGGTAGAGAAATTAAATAAACAAACAAATAAATAAATAAATAAATAAATGCAAGCAAGCTCCGCTGGACAACACTGAGAAGATGCAATGCTGGTGGAAAAGAACTGTCTCTTTGCCACCCTCACTGCCATAGAGTAGGCTCGATAATGAGCTCTAACCTGTGTTCGGTCAGACTCAGCACAAGCTTTCCTCCACCTGTGTTCTAGCTGTCTCCCCTCTTGATTCATTGCCGTCAGCTCAGGTGTATACCAAGGAGCTGGCTGGGCTCTGCTCAGAGGGAGAGGGCACTTGGGCATGATCGTGTCAACCGCCCGAGTCATCTCTGCATTCCACAGAGCGACCTGAGCTTCGACAGGAGCACCAGTCATACCAGCAGGAAAACCCCCCAGAGCCCTCTGGAATCCATCAGAATCTATTAGCGTCCAGGGGTGGACCATTTTAATAGGTCCCCCACCCTTGCAGAGGGGAAGGGCTGCCAAAAGTCTAAACCTTGGGGAAGTGATCTGACCATGACAAAGGGACAGATGTTAATTCCTCCACTTTCACATCACCATCCTCCTGCCCAGTCAAGAAAACCAGATCAAGCATGTGTCCTTTTACATGTGTTGGGTCAGTGACATGTTGGGACACCCCCATGGTTGTCATGGTGGCCATTAAGTCCTGAGCCGCCCTGGATACAGCGGCCTCGGCATGGAAGTTGAGATCCCCCAGGACCATCATCCTAGGGGTCCTCAACACCAAGTCCGAGATCACCTCCATCAGTTCAGGCAGGGAGTCTGATGGGCAGCAGGGTGGATGGTACACCAGCAGAATCCCTAATCTGTCCCAGGTACCCAACACAAGGTACAAACACTCAAGATCTGCACTCAAATGAGCAGGAAGCCTAGATTCAGAGCTGTGAATTAGCAAAACCTGATGGACTCCTTTAATCCTTTCTGTGCCTGAGATGGATCATGGATCAGCTGGTTACACAAGAGATGAATAGCTAAATTAATATTCCTCACATTATGGTAACTACAGAAATTGCATGGTTTGTGGCAGAGGGACTGCTGTACTCATGTAGACATCCCATGCAATTTAGGCCAGAGCAGATATTACATCTCTATTCATTATTACTGTGGAGTATGTACAGGGTCCCTGATCTGGATTGAGATCCCAACATGGCATTAAGGGCCTGATCCAGATTGGGCTCCCCACATTTGCAATTACTATTGCAACATAGTGAACCATTAAACAAATGGATCTCTATTTTGCAATAGAAAGTACAGACTCATGGCTCTGGATACAGATTGGGCACTTAGCAAGGGGGGAGGGTTAAACCCACACCCCACACCCCATGCTACTGTGCCAATCTGGACTGGGCCCTTCGCACCTATACAAAAGAAAAAGGAAAAAAGAAAATAGAAAAAAAAACTGTCGGCTTTGGCCTTTAGAGCCCTCTGGAGAGGGGAGATTTCTGTATTTGTTGTGGGCTCCCTATGCAATTTAGAAGCTTGAGCATGCAGAGTTCTAGATCATACAGGAAGTGTACGTGAGTACAGCAGGCTCACCTTCACCCCCAGAGAGCTTTGGCTATTGGGCAGTATAGAAATGTAACAAAATAAACAAACATTATAGAGGGCAGTCAGAACCAAGAGATGGGGACAGAAGTGAAGGGGCAGGGCCAGCCAGCACACTCCTAGTCTCCCCTCATGTGAGTCTAGTCTAATGAAGGATATAATGAGTGAATAAGGCTTCTAGCTTTTTTCTTTGTGGAGTATCTCCAAGAATTGTTCTCAGTTCCTGACTTTGATTAATATCCCCTGTCTATTATTCATCTCCAGATCCCCACCCAGAATTACATGACTCTGAAATTTCACCTAAACCCTGTGATATAATGAAGCTTTATTGTTGATACACCCAGGTATCAGGTCATAGTAGAAGTCGGAGAAGCGTGTTAATTGCACAATCTATGACGATGACAAAATGATTAGAATCAACAGGAGATGAGAAACAGTAAAGTGGATAAACGTGACACTTCAAATATTTCAATAAACTTTCATCTCTGTTTTAAGCATTAAATTCCTTTTAAGGAAAAAAATGTATGTTTTTCATCATTATTTTAAAAGTTAGTATTCTCAGCTAAACTAGTACAAAAGTGCAACAATATTCCTAGAGGAACAATTAAACTTAACTTTGCAACTGAGCCCTGGAAGACATGAAAAACTGTGTTGATAATTAGTACACTTCATTATATTGACTGGAAAACATGATAATTGCAAGGATGTGAATCTATTTCCTTCATTTTCTCTCTGACTTGTCTTCAGAGAAATATATAGAAGTAAGATGGCTAAAAACATCTATTTAAAAATTGCTATGGTTGTTACGATTAACTTTTGAGAATTAGAATCCTCAGTACACATGAAGTTCAATTCAGGGTGAAGTTCAATGAACTGCACTCACCTGAAAGTGAACTCCCAAGTTTCACATTAAATGAGTTAGAAAGAAATAATGGTTTGTGTTGAGTTTTCTCCCTAGGAGATTAATTAAAAGAGCTTATAGACACTAATGATATCTTTGTGTTTCATTTTTCAAAAAGATTATTCTCAAAATGTTGCTGTGGACATTTTTTTTTCCTTCAGTTTTTTTTGAAAAAAAGAAAAGAAAGGTGACAAACATATTTTAACAAAATAAAGCCCTGTAAAAATAAGCCCTACAGAGTAAGATAGATTTAAGTTTCAAAGGAAGTTCTTTTTTGATATATAGTATTCTATTTGTTTAATTACTCTCTGGAAAAGACCCTGATGCTGGGAAAGACTGAAGGCAAAAGGAGAAGGGGACGGCAGAGGATGAGATGGCTAGATAGCATCCCCGATGCAATGAATATGAACCTGAGCACACTCCGGGAGAGTGCGCAGGACAGGAAGGCCTGGCGTGCTATGGTCCATGGGGTCACGAAGAGTCGGACACGACTGAACGACTGAACAACAACAACAACAAATTTGTTTAATTATTTGTAATCCAATTAAAAATACAATAAAAAAATCAATTCCCATTCTCCAGTTAGAAGAGAAGCAAAGGAATGACAGGAAAAAGAAATGCTTAAAGGGGGAGGTGGGGGGAGACAGGGGGAGCAAAGTACATTTTAACATGTACATGTTTAATTTATGAAAGAGAAAGAACAGTATATTTCATATAAATGGTCCCATCCTAAACATTTTCTCTGAAAAAAGTCTTATCAACTTTGATGGAGCTGACTTTCAAATAAGCATGCTTAGTATTGCAACCTTATTTCAATGTCCAGTTTATGATTCAGCAATCAGCTGTGATTTCAAGATGCTGGCAAAAGTGCTATTTCCTCCTGACTAGTGAATAATAATGGAAAACATGTTTCATTTGTCCTGTGTACAAATGAAAAGGCTGGTCACGTCTTTTTCTGCATTGCCTTTAGCAGTTTTATGACAGGCAGAAATTCAGCAGATGCAGCTTTTCTTACCATGGAAATCAACAAATATATATAAAGATGCCTCACCCCTTCTCCTCAATGCCCCCAGTTACTGGCAGTAGCTAAGCCTTAGAAGAGAGATTCCAAGATTTTAGTTTGGGGGAAAAAAAACACACTTCCATCTAGGGATATATGGATTTGGTTAATTCCATTCCATTTGTGTGTTTCACAGATTGTCAGGTGTCTTTCATTCCATTGTCCGCTCATTGACAAAAAACAACAACATAAAAATAAGGATGTATGCAGATTTTGTTTTGCTTGCACAAATGTGCATTAGCACGAGTATGCATGAACGCAAAGCCCCATCCCTAGCAAAAAACAAAACAAAACAAAAAACACAACAGTCCATGGAATCCGTGTGACTTGGAATCCACAGGTCGGATTCTTAGAAATCCAAACTCTTTCCAATCCATTGCAGATTTCTCTGACATCCCTACTTCAAACTGTACCTCTGCTAAATTTTCTGGACCCCGCAGCACCTTAATTATCACTGATGATGGCTTTGCTCTGGATAGGTTTTCTGAATTTGGGATGCTGTACTGCTCAGTGGTTTAGCTCCCCTTTGGACATTTGACTTGCGCCTTTAGGACTTTCTGTTGAAATTCAAATATTAGTTTTGGAGAGACAATTTTGTTGTAAGCATTGCCTCTCCCTCCCAATGGTCCAGAGGCTGCACAGGCTTCCCTGTGGCTGCTATTTACACACAAGTTAATTGATATCATGTTTAGTTTGGCCATTGGTCAATTAATAATAGACCCTTTTATTCAACTAATCAATGAATTAAATGTGCATATTAGCAAAAGCACTGGTTCTGAAGCAAAAGGCACACTTTACTTTTAGATTATCTACACCAGAACTGGGCTGAATAAGGCTCTCACCCTCCCACTTTGCATCCCTGTGTCTTCCCACTGCAGCATAAAGAGAGAAGCTGACAGGCAAGCAGGTGCACGTGTGACCCAGCCACAGAGTGCCAACGATGCCTAGACTGGCCGTTTGGAGCAAAGCTCTACTGTAGATACCATGATTTGTTGCTGTGATTTGTTGACCCCCCGCCCATCCTGAAGCTCACCTGATTAGGGATATGTGAACACGCCCCAGCTTGGGTTCTCTGGGCACCCATTGAAGCTCCCCCCGCTCGCTCCCCCCAGACCCCCGCTCGAGCCCCCATGAGCTTGGCAAGTCACCCGCACTAACTGTGACCCCATCCAGTGAACACCCACCATTTTGCTGCCTTTTTTTCTGCATAAAACAGGGAGTTTAAAAAATGGGCATATTTAAATATGTGCAGTTTGGGACCGGGAAAGCTTAATATGTGCAATATTAGCAGCATTGCACATATTATGCTTTCCTGGCCCCAAACTATGCATATTTAAATATGGACATTTTTTTAAACTCCCTTTTTTACACAGGAAAAAAAAGGGGTGACAAAATGGCGGATGCTCATCGGACAGGGTCACGGTGAGTCCAGGAGGGCATAAGAGGGTGCAAGTGAGGACAGGGGCTTGGCGGGTGCAGTCCGGGGTTGCAGAGGGGGGCGATGGACTCCTGGACCCAGGTGGCCACCCATGACATCCCTACACCTGATTCCCTGTCATTGTCTTTTTGCATTGGTGCTTCCTGATTTTTTTTAGTGCCACCAAACTCCACCTGACACAGAGCAAGACAGCCATTTTGGTGAGCTACTAGAGTGGAACTGTGGGTTAGCCTCCTGATCACTAGGGATGTACGAAAGTCACTTCCCTTTTCAATGGGGTGATTCGCGGTGGGGGGGAGGTGCTCTGTACGTCTCCCCGAAATCCTGATCTGGCCGGATCCGCTCCACGGAGATTCTGCAGAGCCACCAGCCGGGGCCACCTGCAGCCAGACATCCGGCTGCTGGGCAGCCTTCCGGAAAAAAAAAAGTGTATGCAAATGGCGGTGGCTATGGCAGCCGCCATTTGTGTTCCCTTTTTTTTGCTGTTTTTGCCTACGTAAATATTTACGTAAGCTATTACAGTGAAAAAAAGGGGAATGCAAATAGCGTAGTGGGCGCTATTTGCGTTCCTTTTTTCCCCCAGCCGTAATAGCTTACATAAATATTTATGTAGGCTAAAACGGTGAATCAAAACGCAATGCAAATAGGGCCCACTACACTATTTGCGTTCCCCTTTATTTTCACCATAATAGTCTATGTAAATATTTACGTAGACTAAGACGGTGAAAAATAAGGAACGCAAATGGCGGCCGCCATCGCCATTTGCATAGCGTTTTTTGTGGGTTTTTTTAACGTAGATGTGATAGGCTGCATAAGTCTTTACGTAGTCTATCATGGTTGAATACAGGGACGCAAACGGTGGCAGCTACAGCAGCCACCATTTGCGTCCCTGCTACCCAGCGGCTGGATGTCCGGCTGCTGGCGGAGCCAGCTGGTGGCTCAGCGGAATCCCCTCGGAGCAGAGCCCACTGGGCAGGACTCCAAGGGGAGGGACGGAGCGCCTCCCCCCCACCGCAAAGCAGATCCACGAAATGGTAAGCAACTTTCATACATCCCTACACAAATGGCATAGTGGACACCATTTGCATCTGGAGTCAGCCTGATACGGCATGGCAATGGCAGCCGCCCATATCGCTGGTGATACGGAGCCAGAGGCCAGCTCTGTGGAATCTCCGCAAAGTGGCGCTGGCCGAAGAGGATTCTGGGGGGAGGGAGGGATCACCTCCCCACCCATGGAACCCTCCCGGAACAAAAGTTAGGGGTTTCACCCATCCCTAATTGACAGGGGAAGCTCTGCACATTGAGAGGGAGAAACTAACTGAAGAGATGCAGAAAGAGCATGAAAGAAACCAATCAAAGGGAAATGGGGTGAAAGACAGAGAGAGAGTTGGGGGGAAGCACTCCACAAGTCTGTTTACATGGATGCTGTTCACATGACATGAGGGCCACTATATGTTACTTAATCCAAGGTCAGGCTGCAGCACATGTGGGGTGCTTGCAACCCTCGTTTTGAATATGCAACCCCAGCTCGGGGGTTGTTGTGTTGCGCAAATTCGGCAAGCATGTGTTACATGACGGTTAAACAACAGTGACATAATGTATAGTTTGTTTTAGAGTTGGATATGCTCTATGATACCTGCAGGCACTGCAGCTTGTCATGGAGCAAATAACCCATGATGAGTGGTGATGTGTTATCTGAACCCAGTCATGGTGTCTTTGGCTGTGTCTGTGCAGTCATACTATTTCTCTATTTTCAGCTAACCAGCATATTGTTTTTCCCATTTGTTAGATCAGTCTTTCTAAGTGCCTTCCCACCAAAAAGAAGAGTAGATTATGAGTGCCATGTTTTTTCAAGGGAAAGTGAATAGAAATTTGAGCTCCAGCCAATTACTTATTATTTTTCCTTTACTTTGTGGATTACAAAACTTCTGTACAGTACCTTAAACCCCAGAAAATTAGGGTTCTTAATTGTGTGGGGAGCCTCCACTGATACAGGGGGCTCTCCTCTTCAGACCATCACCCGCCACAGATATAGGGTGACAGAAACGTGTGAGGAGTGGAATGGGGCAAGAGCTCTCCTTCTCCTCACACATTTAGTGAACTCAGTTTAATTACCCCAGAACAGGGCTATGGTAATCAGGTAATCTCTCCTATCACATTAACTCACCATCTTAATAGAAGATCATCATCCCTCTGACTGCCTTCAGGTGTCATGAACAGCTTTCTCCTCTTTTACCTATGCTAACCCATTGTTCTCTGGCTCTCTCTTCAATCTATCTGAGGAGATATTTTTAATTGGGGAGGAAAATCAAGCATTTCTTGCCTACAGCGTCTACCAGTCCATTCTTAATGATTTGACTGCATTGAGGTAGTAAAAGTTCAGTACCAAAACTAGTCTCCAACTAGAGGTTCTATCTTTTTTTTTACACATTGCTGAGTATGTTCAGTTTTTTTTAAATGTACAATTGTTTGGTTATTTAAATGTGAAATAATGTTTCTGATTTTAAGTTTTCTCTCAGAAAATTCAGCGCTAATTTGGAGCTTTGGTGCTCACAAGCCAACTGATTTCCCACACCTCTTGGGAGGAATGTAGTATGAGGCAGGAGGCTGGTTAGCTCCCTTCCCTTTTGCAGACTGGCCAATCAAGTGAAGGGATGGCTTTATCCATTTAATGTGGCCATGCCCCAGAAGCTGCTGCAGTTTTATCTAAGGTGGCACTCTGCCCACTCACCCAATTTGGGGGCAATGCAGGATTAGCTGCACACATTCTAACTTAGCAGGGTACTTTTTTGTTTTTGTTTTGCTTGCTTTGTACTGTCACATTGATTGGGCTTCTAAAATTGGTTTCATTTCCTTATATGAATAGGTCACAATTGACAGGATCCGTGTTGATTCAATGGCTGGAGAGAGACAATGGTGAGTACCCTGAGGAACCAGAGTGTGTTGAAAGGAGAATTAGCCCAAACAACTTCTCAGGACTTATTGACATGAGGGGCCTGGAGTACCTTGGGCCCTAATGGTCTCATGGACCCTAAAGGCTTACCTGCTTGGAGCTGATGTCTTTGATAGGGCTTCCTCTCCATTTTTTTCAGTTATATGAAAGTGAAGAGCAAAGTCCAATTATATCTCTGTCTGAGCTTATGATTGGGGCTGCTCATCCTATGTGATTGGTGAGAAAGCAAGTCCCTGGTCCTCAGTCTGGTAGTAAGTACACCCACATTGAGTTTGTTCTGGGTGCCACACCTTAAGGAGGCTGTAGTCAAACTGAAATTATTCAGAGAAGGGCAATTAAGAAGAACACAGGTATGGAGAACAAGTACTGTGATAAACAGTTGAAGGACCTGTGTATGTTTAGCCTGGAGAAGAGAAGACTATGGGGGGACATGATAGCACTCTAAAAAATACCTGAAGGGCTGTGTCATATAGAAGAGGGCAAAGGCCTGTTCTTTGCTGTCCCCATAAGGCAGGACTAGATCTAATGGGCTTAAATTTCAGGAGGCTAGACTAGACTTCAGTTGAACATCAAGAGAACGTTCTGAAGAATAAGAGAGCAGTTAAGAAACAGAACACATTTGCAGGGGGGACGTGGGTTCTCCCTCACTGGAGGTCTTCACGTTGAGGCTGTATTGAGGGCACTCTAGCTCTGAATTTCCTACATTGACCAGGGAGATGGTCTAGATGCCCTACAAGACCCACACCAACTCTCTCATTCTAGTTAAGAACACTGCAACTCAGACATGTACATGAATAAAGTTATTGTAGTTATTAGTTCAAACCATTCATTCTTTCATGTCTTCATTCCATAGCATGGGAGGAACCTGTTCAGTCAAAACAACCATGAATTTAAGGACAGATAACAATGGCTTGCTATTTGCTAATCTTCTCTTGCACTGTAGCATTATGTTAGCTGTTGTATTTTACTCTCTCCTTACGCTATATCTTTCTTTCTGTCCTTTCTACTCTTATTCTTTTCTCATTTTTCCTTTCAGTAGACAGCTCCAAATCCAACAACTTGTTTTGCACACAGGCTTTACTGGTAGCCTCTGTCCTACCAATAGTGCTTAAAACATGGAAATGCTTGTTTGTTGTTCTTTATTTTGTTTCTTTTGAATCAGAGTCCATGGGTTCTTTCACACATGACTGTCTATTACTAGATTTGATTCCTGTAAATCTAATGACTGGTAGTTGAATGCATGAACTGGCTTCAAATAAATCATTATATTTGATTCGATCTGAGGTGATATCAAAGTTCTTCTTGTCAAGGACCATTCACATATGCAAGTCATTATTTTACGTTGCAACCATTAATGGGTGAAAATCCATCTAGGGCTGGGAACGACTCCTGACTGAAACCCTGAAGACCCATTGTGGTTTGATTCAGTATAAGGCAGCTTCCTATATTCCTAGCAACACTTGATCCCTATGGGGGGGGGCAGTGGGAGAGGGCTATTGTCCTCTTGTCCTGCTTGTGGACTTCCCATGGGCTTCTGGTTGGCCACAGTGGGGAACAGGGGCTGGACTAGATAAGCCTTTGGTCTGATCCAACAGCACTCTTTTTATATTTAGGTCTGAACCGGGATCATGTCCTTATAAATTCTATCCACTGTCTCTCTCCTTCTTCTTACAGATCACAAAATGTTCAATGAGAGTGTTTTCCTACTTCTGGGATTGTCTGATATTTGGGAGCTGCAAATTTTACACTTTGTGGTGTTCCTTCTGATTTATTTGACAACTGTAATGAGGAATCTCCTCATAATCATACTTGTAGCCCTCAACCGTCAACTTCACACCCCGATGTACCTTTTTTTGATTAATTTATCCATGGCAGACATTGGCAAAATCTCAGTCAACATCCCCAAAGCCATGAGCAACTCCCTCATGAACACCAGGACGATTTCATATTCAGAATGTGTTTCCCAGGTCTTTTTCCTAATCTTCTTTGCAATGAGTGACCTGTTACTCCTCACATTCATGGCATATGACCGATACATTGCCATATGCAATCCACTACGGTATGAGACAGTGATGAACAGGGGAGCTTGCATTCAAATGGCAACTAGTCCATGGATCACTGGTATTTTCTGTGCTGTGTTACATACTGGGGGCACCTTTTCCATAACTTTCTGCTCCAATGTCATTAACCAGTTTTTCTGTGAAATACTACATCTGCTCAAACTCTCCTGCAGTGGTAGTTATATGATAGAAGATGGGGTCAATTTATTTGCAGCATGTGTAGCTTTTAGTTGCTTTAGCTTCATCATTTTTTCTTATGTACAGATCTTCACGAATGTACTGAGAATTCCTTCAATTCAGGGAAGGAAGAAAGCATTGTCTACCTGCTTGCCCCACCTTATCGTTGTCTCCTTGTTTATCTGCACTGGTACCCTTGCCTATTTGTGTCCAACTAGTGAGGCTGCAAAAGATGTGGTTATGATGATTTCTGTCCTGTATTCCGTGTTGCCACTAGGGGTGCACGAAAGTCTCTTACCTGGTCTTGCAGCTTTTCGCGGTGGGGGGGAGGCGCTTCGCTGCTCCCCCTGTGAAGTTCAGGCCGGGGGGGGGAGGCTTCCCGCCTCGCCTGGCCGAAATTCAGGCCGGGGAGGAGGCGCCTCGCCTCGCCCGGCCACGAAATTAAAAGTAAAAAAAAAAAAAAACACCCCCGTGATAAGCTACGTGATGATTAACGTAGCCTATCATGGCTAGATCTGCAAAGTCAGCCATGATAGGCTACGTAAATCATCATGTAGCCTATCACGGGTGACTTTAAAAAAAAAACACGCGCGTACACAAATGGCGGCCCCCATAGGGAGGTGCCATTCGCGTTCCTTATTTGGTCGCTGTAGTCTACGTAATTTTTACGTAGACTACAGTGACCAAATAAGGAACATGAATGGCGGCTCCCTATGGGGGCTGCCATTATCCGTATGTGCTTTTTTTTTTTTTAAGTCACCCGTGATAGGCTACGTGACGATTTACGTAGCCTATCACGGCTGACTTTGCAAATCTAGCCGTGATAGGTTACGTTAATCATCACATAGCCTATCACGGGGGCATTTTTTTTCTTTTATTGGAATGGCAGCGGCGGCAGCCAGTCGAAAGACCGGCTGCCGCTCCAGCCCCGGATGAAGACCCGACGAACCGCTGGCCAGACCCGCCGCTGGGAGGGACATTCACCAAGGGTAAGTCCCGTCCCGGGGGGGGTGCGGGGGCGGGGGGGTGCAGAGAATTTCTCCCCGAAACTTTTTCGGGGGGCCGAACACGTTGGCGCTCGGCCCCCCGAAGTTTCGGGGAGAAATTCTCCACCATCCCTAGTTGCCACCCATGATGAATCCAATTATCTATAGCATGAGAAATCAAGAGATCAGAACTGCACTGTCCAAATGTTTTGGATGGAATTCATACTCCAAGCATCAAATGGCATTCATTCTTATGTAATGTAGTGTATTTGTGGTATATAACCTTTAAAACCATATGTGCTCTGCAATAACAGCACTGAATTGTTATTTTTTTTTAAAAAAAAAAATCTATAGGCTTTCTTCTCTTCCATGAACAAATGGAGTATATATGCTTTCTTATTATAGGCCCAACACACTTATATTTAAATGACTATAGTTCTGCTGGGCTGGAATGCTTGTTCATACAATTTCTCATATATTTTGGATTTTTTATTTTGGTTGGTTAAAATGTTGATTGTTTCCCAAGCCATGGCAATGTTAATGTTTCATAGATATTTTAATTATTGCAAATGATTTGCAGCATGATCCAATAGTTGAAAATAAACCATTGAGATCCAGTGTGGTGTAGTGGCTAGAGTGTTGGACTAGGAGTCAGGAGACCCAGGTTCAAGTCTTCACTCAGCCATGAAGCTCACTGGGTGACTTTGGGACAGTCACAGAATCTCAGCCCAACCTACCTCACAGGGTTGTTGTTGTGAGGATAAAATGGAGAGGAGGAGGATTATGTACACTGCCTTGGGTTCCTTGAGGAGGAAAAAATGTGGGATATAAATGTAATAAATACATACATACATACATAAACAAAATAGCATAAAAAACAAAATATACCACAACAGCACCTAGGGATGGTGGAGAATTCCGCCATGGATTTCAATGAGGCTGAATGCACTGGCATTCGGCCCCCCGAAATCCGTGGCAGAATGGCCTGCCCCCCTGCCCCCCCACGGATTCCCCCTGGGATGAGCCTTACCTGGGGCAGATGTTCCGGACGGCAGCGGCTCTGGTGGCAGCTCTGCAGCCGCCATTTGCATCCTGGTCTTTGCCGTGATAGGCTACATAAGTATTTACATAGCCTATCACGGCAAGCCAAGCAAAAACAACAACAATGGCATATGCAAATGGCGGCGGCTACAGCAGCCGCCATTTGCATTCCCTATTTTTCGCCATTTTATTCTATGTAAATATTTACATAGGCTATTACAGTGAAAAAAAGGGGAACACAAATAGCGTAGTAGGCACTATTAGCGTTCCTTTTTTTTGCCGTTTTAGCCTATGTAAACATTTACGTAAGCTATTACGGCGAAAAAAAAGGAATGCAAATAGCGCCCACTACACTATTTGCATTCCCCTTTTTTTCACCGTAATAGCCTACGTAAATATTTACGTAGGCTAAAAAGGCGAAAAATAGGGAACGCAAATGGCGGCCACCATAGCCACCGCCATTTGTGTACGCTGTTTTTGTTTGTGTGTTTTTTTGCCCAGCCGTGATAGGCTACATATATACTTATGTAGCCTATCACAGCAGCCTGGCTGGATGCAAATGGCGGACACTATGGTGGCCGCCATTTGCGTCTGCAGCAGTCCCTCTGCGGCCTGAACTCTGGCTGCGGACGGGCCTGGCTGGCTGCTCCGCAGAGCCGCCGTGGAGTGGAGCCAGCTGAGCAGGATTCTGGGGGGAAGACTGGATCACCTTCCGCCCTGTTGAGGATTCTGGGGGGAGGGACGGAGTGCCTCCCCCCCACTGCGAATCAATTCCGTGAAAAGGTAAGTGACTTTCGTACATCTCTAACAGCAACTGGATACAAAAGCCGATAGATAATTAAGTGAAATATAGATAATAATACACATAAAGCATTCAGTAATTAGATCTGCATTATACTACATATGCAGATGCCTATATTTGGAATGGGAAGCATAATGTACTGTTACAGTCATTGAATCTAATAACGTGCATGTGTTGTGCAACAGTGATTAGGATCTACATATATGGATGCTGGAACTTGCCGTCCCAGTTCCGGGCAGGAAAAGATGTGCCAGGAGCTGGTAATAGCTGCAGTTACTGCCACTTCTACCTTTCCTTTTACCTGACTAAAGTTAAGTTTCTTCACTTTGGGGCTGGGACAGAGGAAGGAGGAAGTGACGTCTGCGGCTGCAGGGGTTTCTGAATCCCTCTGAGGGCTTTTCATGTGTTCACTTGGATCATATGCAAAGACCTTTTGTATCAGCCCTATTAGGGGATTCTCTTGGGTAGATCAAACACACAAAGAGGGAGAATTCTCAGGCCCCTCTCACTCATCACATCCATCACCCTTTACTCATGGAGAGCCAAGTCTGAAGAGGAGATCCTCTTGTATTTGCAGAGGCTCTCTGTGTGAGCCAGAATGATAATTTCCCACTCGATTCTGCCTACCATTAACTGCCCTGCCTTCCTCCCCGCTAGCCACAATATACAACAGCTGCCACTGGTATGTAGGAATATAAGAAACTGCAACTGAAGGATTTCACTAGCCTTATCAAAAAGGTGTGTGTGTGTGTTTAGCCTCTTGAAATTCTGGAGATACCTGTGTGGGAAAGACCTTCAAAGCTGTGGTTTAGGTGACATTCAGTGACACCTAAGGGAGATCTGATGTGGAACACTGCCAAGAAATGCTCACTTCATGCCAACTTTAGCATAGTGAGAACAAAGCACAGACTAGCTAATGATAACAAGACTTTAATAACTGTCCAGCAAATAAACAATAGTTAAACTTAAGTCTGAATAGGTAACTGTAGGAGACATCTTGGCCTTGCTGCAGCCTGGTTCTGCTGGCCAGGAGGAGAACTGTTGTCTGCTTAGCAGCTTGCTCTGAACTGAAGCCCTACTCCAATAGTGATGTGATAAGGCTTTAACAACCGTAGGAGGGGAACATCATTTAAGGGGGTAGTAGATGCTCAAATAAACAACACTAACATTATAAATCTTCAGGAAAAAAAGGGAAGAATGTTTCTTTTCTTTTCTTTTCTTTCCTCTTTTCTTTTCTTTTCTTTTCTTTTCTTTAGGCAAGCCTTTGGATAACATTATTTAACCTGAACTTGACAAGATAATGAATGAAAAGGTAGTTATTAATAGCTAGACTAGGGATGTGGGAACCCACCCTTGTCTGGGTTGTCCAGTCACCAGCGTAGCCCTGACCCCATTTGCCGGTCCCTGGACTGTGCTCAAGCCCTCCCGCCCTCAGTGAGCAGCCCACACTCACCCCAACAGCCTCATCGAGCTCCAGTCACCATTTTTTGAAAAATGAAATGGCAATTGAAAAAAATGCGCATAGTTGCATATGTGTGAAAATGCACATTTTTTTGTGAATGCATATATTTGTGTATGTGCAAAATGCGCATTTTAGCAAAGTGCCCATTTTCGTGCCTACGGAAATATGCACATTCACAAAAAGTGCATTTGGGGGCATATGCAAATATGAACATTCACAAAAAGCACATTTGCGCACATACACAAATATGCGCATTCACAAAAATGTGCATTTTCCTGCATATACAAATAAGCACATTTTTGCATTTGCCATTTTACTTTTCAAAAAATGGTGACTGCGGAGCATTCAGCGAGCCACCCACACTTTCCATGGTAGCCTCGTCAAGCTCAGTGATCACCATTTTTTGAAAATGCAAGCTCAGCCAGCAGATCAAGGAGCTGCTCCTCAAGTCACTGGCTGTCGCAAGCCAGCTTTTCTCTGCTGTCACATTCCTAGACTGAGGAAAGTGAAGGGGGCGCAAAGCCCACTGTGCTAAAGCCTTGAGGCCTTGTCCTTGAGGCTGCTGCTGAGTTGCTCTCCTACCTCCTCTCCCTTCTCTAGGGATGGTGCAGGTGCCCGATTAAATCCAGGAATCCAGTGAAAACCCCCCTGCCTGCACACCTCAGCCATGCTCTCCAAGCCCCTGCCCATGATCGCTCCCTGCCCACATTTGGCAAGTAGCCCACACTTGCCAAATGTGGGCAGGGGGTGATCATGGGCAGGGGCTTGGATCACAAAAGCCCGGTGATCACAAAAATCTCATATTTGGGCGGCCTGGCGAACACTTGATGAAGCTGAGGGGCCATCTGCCTTCACAGTGAGCTGCTATTGTTCTGCAACAATGGCGGCTCGGGCTCTTCCAGGAAGGTAATGTTGTGTAATTGGTGGCTGTAAAAGGGACATTCACACAACATTAACAGTTGCAACTGCTCCATTCATACCTGCAATGTTGCATAAATGGCTCCTTTTCAGCCACCAATTGTGCAACATTACCTTCCTGGAAGAGCCCGAGCTGCCATTGTTGTGCAAAATGGTGGCTTGCTATGAGGGCAGATGGCTGACAGGGGTTCGCCGAGGCACAGGGCACTTGACAAGCGGGTCCACGAGTGCCCCGCAGCTTGGCGAGGCGGTCTGGGAGAGTGGGTGAGGGGGAGTCTGTTGGAGTCCACTACACCCCTGGACTCTGATGACATCCCTAGATTGACTTATAAGAAATATGAAGAAGACCAAATACCTAGGGGTGTATGAATCCAACTTACCAATCCGTGGGGGGGCATCCACTGGGGGGGAAGGGGATCCGTCCCTCCCCCCCGGAATCCTCCCTGGCTGGCTTCGCAGCAAGGCCACGGAGCCGCCAGCCAGGGCCAACTGCAGCCGGACTTCTGGCCACTGTCAGGCTGCGGCCACTATGCTGGCTGCCATTTGCGTCCCTGCCAGGCCATGATAGGCTATGTAAGTATTCACGTAGCCTATCACGGCAAAAAGCAGGGACGCAAATGGTGGCCGCTACACCATTTGCGTCCCTGGTCCTTTTGTGATTGGCTTTGTAAATATTTATGTAGCCAATCACGAAAAGAGCAGGGATGCAAATGGTGGCCGCTACGACGGCCGCCATTTCGTTCCTCAGCCCGGCTGTGGAAGGAGACGACGACCTGACCTGGAGCAGCCACTGCTGACAGGTAGGGTCCATCCTGGGGGGATTTCGGGTGGGGGGGTAGTCTGTTCCACCACGGACCCTATAAATAAAGAAATCCAGCCACTTAGTATTCTTCAGAAGGTCATGACCCCTTCTTCCCCTGGCTCCTCCCCTTTCCCCAACCCAGATTCCTTTGCATCTTGCAAGAGTCATGCACCAACCTGCATAGTAGGCTACCTTGCAAATATTTATCCAAAATAAATAAAGGTATTTGTAGGGATGTTGGAGAAATCTGCCACGGATTCCAGTGAGGCCAGATTCTAAATATTCTGGCCTCACTGGAGTCCGTGGCAGATTTCTCCAACATCCCTACAAATACCTTTATTTTGGATAAATATTTGCAAGGTAGCCTACTATGCAGGTTGGTGCACGACTCTTGTAAGATGCAAAGGCATCTGGGTTGGGGAAAGGGGAGGAGCCAGGGGAAGGGGTCATGACCTTCTGAAGAATACTAAGTGGCTGGATTGGGTCCCACAGTGGGGCATATCTAGGCCCTGGGCCTAAGGTTCTCAGCTCCTGCTATAAATGGATCTGGATGAGGAGGATGAAAGTAAATCCAACTGGGTAAGCATTGTACGCTCCTGGTGATGACTAATGATGTCATGAGGGAGCTCAAGTTTGTTCTGGAAGGAGGTATAAGCCTATTATATAAGGATTATATAACAACTAATGAACACAGGTCTCTTATGAATACTAATACCAGTATTTTAAACTCTACCAAAACTTCACAAGAAGGAACTTCTACCACCAGGTTGCCCTATAGTCTCAGGTTGTCCGTCTGTCCATATTCCCTAAGAATATGCTGCACGTCTATAAGTGGGAGTCCTTGAGCCTAATCAATAACTACATGGATACAGCTGAAACATTTTGGCATAGGTATATAAACTACTACAAATTTAACATCTCACCACTCACAGGATTCATCATTTTCAGGGGTCTCTGCAGGCACTTTTAGAAATACTGTGTAAGTAAAACATATATTTACATGCACTTGTCCTTTTCTTCTTTGATTTGGCCCCCAAAGAAAGCCCATACATATTATTCAGGGACAAAATGTGTAGGGCTATTCTATTCCTTAGCGTAAAACGACGTACAGTTTTTCATCATCCTGAGACTTTGTCCCTTTATTCCATTTGGCATCCATAAAAGACAAAAGAAAGAAAGAAAATATAATTGGTCTATTATTCTGAAGAAGAACAGAAACAAAAAATGCAATCTGGAGTTTTTGTCAACAGCGAGGTTGTATATATGATATGTACAATGCATTCTTGATTATATAGTTGTTTGTATATTGAGTACTCACACCTGATGCATAGGCACTCAATTACCTACTGATAAATTGCTATGTTGTTCTATATGATGTGTATGGCATTCTTGCATTCTTATTTATATGATTCTTTGTATATTGAATATTCACACCTGATGCATAGGTGATCAATTATCTACTGATTATTATCAGTTTTCATTGACTCTTGTACTCTTTGTGCTTATAGTATATACATGTTTTTAATGGTCCTTGACATGTCTAATTTTGTATTTCTGAGGGACCTCTCCCTCCCCACTTTTTTTCCCACCTAAGTTGAGAAGTTCACCACTGCTCATACTATTCATTATTAATCTACTACATTGGAAGTTTGGCCCTCTAACCCATTTGCGTTCATTCCTATATTCAGATGATTTTAGAGACTGAAGTTCCAAAATACTTACATGAACATTTGCCAGTTATTCTTTAAAATTCTCCAGAATTAAATGAATTATGTTTTTTTCCTTTCTCTCACAGGTCTCATGAGTCTTAGGAATACTTACAAAATGGATAACCAAACCTACATGTCAGAGTTTCTGCTTCTGCAAGTTTCCAATATTCGAGAACTGCAGATTCTTCATTTCCTTCTGTTCCTGGTATTGTATTTGACAATTATTTCAGGGAATCTTCTCATAATCTCTGCAGTGGCATTTGACCAACACCTTCATACTCCTATGTACTTCTTTCTGATGAACCTGGCCATACTTGACCTTGGGCAAGTTTCAGTCATCATGCCCAAATCCATGGCCAATTCCCTCATGAATACCAGACACATTTCTTATTCTGGATGTGTTACGCAAGTTCTTTTTCTGACATTCTTCTTTGGTTCTGATTTCTTTCTCCTCACAGTCATGGCATATGATCGATATGTTGCCATTTGCAATCCTTTGCAATATGAAATAGTGATCAACAGGCAAGCCTGTGTCCAAATGCTTACTACTACTGGATCACTGGATTTTTCTATGGGGTGTTACATGCTAGTGGCACCTTTGCAGCCCCCTTCTGCTCTAATATTGTCAATCAGTACTTCTGTGAAATTCCACGGTTACTTAAGCTGTCCTGCTCTAATTTATATCTGATTGAAGCTGGGGCTGTCATATTAAGTAGTAGCATTGTGTTTGGTTGCTTCATCTTCATCATCATCACTTATGTACAGATCTTCACTGTCGTGCTCAGAATCCCATCTGCCCAGGGAAGGCAAAAGGCCTTCACAACTTGCCTCCCTCACCTCGTTGTGATCTCCACATTCTTATTTTCTGGATTCTTTGCCTATCTGTGGCCTACTTCCAACACCTCATCTCATCTAGATTTGGCAATTACTATCATGTATTCCATGGTTCCACCCATGCTGAATCCAGTAATGTACAGCATGAAAAACAAAGAAATCAAGGCTGCCTTGGCAAAACAATTAGGCTTTAGCTACTTGGCAAGGAGCACATTCTCTAGTTTTCTTCTGTAAGTGGTTGTTTCCGGTTGTTTCAGCCTTCACTTCAAAATCAACACTAGAGATCAACCCTGAGGGAACTCACTGCTTGAAAGTCTCAAGTTACTAAGAGCCCTACCTGTAACCATTAGTCTGTGTCTTCATAAGGATGGGGAATGAATTTATTCAGTTCATGTTTTAGTGTGAACTTAACTAATTTCACTTTTTGAAGCAATATGCCCAACTTGGCCATGGAAGCTCACTGGGTGACTTTGGGCAAGTCACACACTCTCAGCCCACCTACCCCACAAGGTTGTTGTGAGGATAAAATGGAGAGGATTATGTATGCCACCTTGGGTTCCTTAAGGATGAAAAAGGGCAGGCTATAAATGTAATAAATACATAGATAGATAGATAGATAGATAGATAGATAGATAGAATACAAAAATGCATATTTTAGGGGAATGTGAATGCAAATATGCATATATGAGTGAAAACAACATAAAAAACTTTACATTAGGACATTTGCTTGCAGAAATTGTGTATATTAAGCAAAATTGTGCTTAAAATGCATGTAATAGGAAATATGTACACACAAATACGTACACATTTTCATGCAAACTGGGTGTGGGTGGCAGGGAGAATGAAAGTTTGGGCCGAACACCATTTAAGATTGGTTCATCCTGAACTTTGAATTTTCCCAAACATAAAATTGGGAAAAATGTGAAACTGGGAGAAATCAAAATTGAGAGATTTGTCCTTCTCTATGTGTGATATTATTATTAGGTGTGACATGATTGAAACAGGAACATACAAAGCTTCATTATAACTGGAAATGCCAGAGATTAAACCTGGGACTCTACACATGCGAAGCATGCACTCCACAATGGAGGTACAACACTTCCCCAACATTATACCACCTTTCTTCTCCTTCTCCTTCTCCTTCTCCTTCTCCTTCTGTAAATACATTTTAATTTATGGCATTGCAATAACTTAAGCTGATAGTAATAGAATTAAAAGTCATTATAATGTGCTTATTTAAATATGCACAAATTCGGGCTGGGAAAGCTTGATATATGGAATATTAGAGGCATAAATGGGGTGTTAATGCCTCTGATATTGTGTAGATCAGTCTTTCCCAGCTCAAATTTATTTACATAGCCTATCACGGCAGGGGGGAAAAAAGCCCCAGCGTATGTAAATGGTGGTAGCTGCTGCCATTTTCATACGCTGTGGTTCCCCCCCCCCGCCGTGAAAGATACTTATGTAAATACGTAAGTATTTACATAGCCTATCACAGCCTCCACAGGGATGCAAATGGCGTCCCTGCATTAGCCGTGATAGGCTACGTAAGTAATTACGTAGCCTATCATGGCTGAAGAAGGAGGAAGCGAATGGCAGCCTCAGGACGGCCGCCATTCGCACAGCAGCGTGGACAGGAGCAGGTAAGTGCTCCGTTTCGCACGCCTTTCGTGGGATGGGGGCGGCGGGCTCTTTGTCCTGTGCGCCTTTCGTGGGTTGGGGGGGCAGGGGCTTTGTTCTGCAACGGGTTTCTGGGGGCCGAATGCACTGGCATTCGGCCTCACCGAGATCCATTGAGGAATTCTCTGACATCCCTAGCAAAAAATAAATGAACGCAAATAGTGTCCACTATGCTATTTGCGTTCCCCTTTTTTTCGCCATTTTATCTTACGTAAATATTTACATAAGATAAATCGGCAAAAAATAGGGAACGCAAATGGCGGCTGCCGTGGCCGCCGCCATTTGCGTACACTGTGGGTTTGTTGTTTTTTTGAGGTTAGCCGTGATAGGCTACGTAAATACTTATGTAGCCTATCATGGCTGTCTGGCTGGATGCAAATGGCAGCCGTTACAGCAGCCGTCATTTGCGTCCACACCAGGCCGTCCGTGGCTGGAAATCCGGCTGCGGACGGCCCTGGCCGGCTGCTCCGCGGCCTGGCCATTGAGGATTTTGGGGAGGAGGAGTGGATCGCCTCCCCCCACATCGAGGATTCCAGGGAGGAGGGACAGAGTGTCTCCCCCTGCACCGTGAAAGATTCCGCAAAAAGGTAAGTGACTTTCGTACATCCCTATTTTAAACCCAAATGCTGGTTGGGTTTAAATATTGTATCCATATTATTATTTATTTTTTTTTTATGTCACAAATAAATACATAAGCCATTAAATTATTAGAGTTGATGACTTCGCTACTGCCTAAGGGCTCCCCCCTCCCTGTTTACTTGATGCCAGCAAGCCTCAAAACACAGCAAGCGTGTAAAACAACAACAACCAACCAACCTCCCCCTTCCCACCGCAGTCCCCCCCTCAACAGGCTAATTACAAAAAGGAAGTAGTGACATGAAAATACAGGGGGGGGGAAGGGAATCTAGGAAAATACCTCCACCTCCAGGAGGAATCCTCACCGGCCAAATCCTCCCACCAGCCAGCTCCAGAGCACCAGCGATACGGCCGCCATTGCCATATCCCTGGCTGGGCAGATTGACTGCAGATGCAAATGGCATCCACTACTCCATTTGCGGCCATAAAGGTCTTAGTTTAAGGCAAATGCAGCCGTAAATGGCTTCGGAGCCAGCCGGCGGCTCCGCGGAATTGCCACAGAGTAGAGCCAGCCAGCTAGGATTCCAGATGGAGGGAGGATCACCTCCCCCCCCGGAACCAGAGGTAAGCCTTCTGCCCATCCCTAGTGTATGAGCATCTATTTATAACACAACTGTGTTGTCTGAGCCCAAGGGTAAACCATCCCCAAAATCTGTTTTCCCTATACTAGTCAGGGGCTGTATAGACCTGATCTACCAGGAACTCTACTCAATTTCAAAGAACCCAAATTAGGGGTGTACGAAACCCCACTTACTTGGCTTCACTGGGGTATGCAAGTGGGTGGAGGTGATCCATTCCTTCCCCCCGGAATCCAGCCCGGCCAGCTCTACTCCACGGCCAGTCTGCGGAGCCGCCGGCTGATAGGGATGGCAGAGAATTTCTCCCCGAATCTTCAGGAGGCCGAATGCCAATGCATTCGGCCCCCCAAAATTGGTGGGGAAATTCTCCGCCGGCCCCCTTCCCCCCCCCCCAGGATGGGACTTACCGTGGCCGAATGTCCCTCTGGGCGGCTGGTCCCGGCGGCGTTTCGGCAGTGTTTCATCGGGGGCGGGGGCGGTGGCTGATCTCCCAACCAGCTGCCGCCGCCGCCATTGCAAAAAAGTAAAGTAAAAAAAAAACAAAAAACCCGTGATAGGCTATGTAACGATTTACGTAGCCTATCACGGCTAGATTTCCAAAGTCAGCCATGATAGGCTACGTAAATCGTCACGTAGCCTATCACGAGTGACTTTGAAAAAAAAAAAAAGCCCGTATGCAAATGGCGGTGGCCCATGGGCGCCGCCATTTGCATTCCTTATTTTGGCATGTCTAGTCTACGTAAACATTTACATAGACTACGGCGAAAATAAGGGAACGCTATTTGCGTTGCCCTTATTTTCGCCAGAGTCTATGTAAATGTTTACGTAGACTAGACGTGTCAAAATAAGGAACGGAAATGGTGGTCCCCATGGGAGCCGCCATTTGCGTATGCACTTTTTTTTTTTCAAAGTCACCTGTGATAGGCTACGTGATGATTTACATAGCCTATCACGACTGACTTTGGAAATCTAGCCGTGATAGGCTACATAAATCGTTACGTAGCCTATCACGGGTGTGTGTGTGTGTTTTTTTACTTTTTTTTTCGCGGCCGGGTAGATGGGGTGCTTCTACCCAGCCTGAATTTCACCAGCGAGGGATGGGGTGCCTCCCCCCCGGCCTGAATTTCGGGGGGAGAACCGAAGCGCCTCCCCCCCACCGCGAAGCAAGCTTCGAGAACAGGTAAGGGACTTTCGTCCATCCCTACCAGCTGAGCCAACCCACAGCAGGGCCTCCAGCTGCTGCCGGGCTGCTGCGGATGCAAATGGCGTCCTGCTTAGGGATGTCATTTGTGTCCCTATGCCAGCCCGTGATAGGCTACGTATATATTTACATAGCCTATCACGGCTAAAGCAGGGACACAAATGGCATCCCCTATGCCGTTTGCATCCCTGCTTTAGCCGTGATAGGCTACGTAAATATAACATAGCCTATCACGAGCTGGCATAGGGATGCAAATGGCGGCCACTACGATGGCCACCATTTGCGGCCTCAGCAGCCCGGCAGTGGCCGGAGCCGCCTCCGTCACTGCCAGCACCGCTTTATCGGCCGCCAGAGCCGTCGCTGCCTCTGGAGCTGCATCCAGTTAGGGTCTGTTCATGGGGCTTTCTTGGGGTGGTGGGTTGCCCCCTTCTGCCACAGATTCCGGGGGCCCGAATTCACTGGAATTCGGCCTCCCTGGGATCCATGGCAGAATTCTCTAACATCCCTAACCCAAATAGATTTTTGGACCAAATGTAATTCCTACAAGCAACAAGATATTAGTTTTGATGCCTTTTTTATTGCATCTGAAATGGATCTGTATGGTTTGCATGCCTGATTAAGCCCCATGGTAAAAGATAATAAATTTGATTGCATGGATCTAATTATGGACAACCCCATGCACAATTTGCTGAATGGACACTGATGTTGTAAGCATTCTTACAAATATACTGCCACCATTACTACTACTAGATAATGGTGGTGCTGCTGCTGCTGGTGATGGTGGTGGTGGTGATGATGATGATTATATACCACACAGGTCAGTGTTGCCAGATTTACAAATAAAGTTGAGCCATTCTTACCATTTGTTTAAACCATTGAGTGGACAGTTGAGTAGACAGTAAGGATGGCGGAGAATTTCTCCATGAATCTCCGGGAGGCCGAATGCCAACGCATTCGGCCCCCCGAAATTGGTGGTGAAAGTCTCCGCCCCCCCCCGCCCCCCAACCCGGGATGGTACTTACCTCTGTCGAATGTCCCTCTCGGCATCGGGTCCCGGCGGCGTTTCGGTGGCGTTTCGGTGGGGGCGGCGGCCGGTCTTCCAACCGGCTGCTGCCGCCGCCATTTCCCCATAAGGTTTTTTTTAAAAAAATACATGTGATAGGCTACGTAATGATTTACGTAGCCTATCACAGCTAGATTTTCAAAGTCAGCCATGATAAGCTACGTAAATTGTTACATAGCCTATCACGGGTGACTTTAGGGGGGAAAAAAAAAAGCACGTATGCATTTGCGTTCCTTATTAGGGTACGGGTAGTCTACGTAAAGATTTACGTAGACTACAGCGTTGCCCTTATTTTCACCGTAGTCTATGTAAATCTTTATGTAGACTACCTGTGCCCTAATAAGGAACGCAAATGGCGGCGCCCATGGGCGCCGCCATTTGCATACACACTTTTTTTTTTCAAAGTCACCCGTGATAGGCTACATAACAATTTACATAGCCTATGATGGCTGACTTTAAAAATCTAGCCGTGATAGGCTACGTAAATCGTTAGGTAGCCTATCACGTGTTTTTTTTTCCCCATAACTTTTTTATTTCGCAGCCGGGGAGACGGGGCGCTCCCCCCCCCGGCCAAAACTTCGGCGGCGATGGATGGGGCACCTCCCCCCTGGCCTGAATTTTGGTGGGGAGGGGCGGGGTGCCTCCCCACCCGCCAAGAATTTTCAGGGGGAGAAACGAAGTGCCTCCCCCCCACCCCGAAAAAAGCTGCGGGACGAGGTAAGGGACTTCCATCCATCCTTAGTAGACAGTCCATTTCTGGCCTTTCCTGAGCCGAGTATCCCCTAATATGGCTGCCTGGGTTCCCTGTCCCTAAACCCAGCTCTGCCCCTGGGAGGGATTATGGCTGCATATACTACTACTGATGCGTATTATGGATATATTCACCTATAGCAGGTTCCTTAGAGGACCCTTTTTTAATTTTACATATTCACCTGTAAGAGGTATTTGAAGGACCCACTTCCTCCCACATATACCTATCTGTCAGTTGCTATTGTCTCCAGAGGACCTGTTCTGAGTTCTTCCATAAGGACACGTATGCTTAGTAGGGACCCATGATAGGGTCTTTTTAGTCACATCACCCAGATCGTGGAACTCTTTCTTAAGGGAGGCCCCATTTTCTGATGTCTTTTATTTATTTATTTATTAAATTTATTAATCGCCCATCTGACTGGTCACCCAGCCACTCTGGGCGATGTACAACCCACCATAAAACAATTTAAAACAATAAAATTTTACCATAATTTTTTTTTTTTAAATACCCTAACCCACCCCAAATGCCTGCCTGAACAACCACGTTTTTAATGCACGACGGAAGCTCATTAAAGAGGGGGCATGACGGAGTTCCCTAGGGAGGGAGTTCCACAGAGTGGGGGCCACCACAGAGAAGGCCCTCTCCCTCGTCCCCACCAGTCTAGCTGTCCTGGCTGATGGGACAGAGAGAAGGCCATCTGAGGCTGATCTTGTTAAGCGGCCTGTCTGGTGTTGCTGGAGGCGCTCCTTAAGATAGGCTGGGCCGCAACCATATAGGGTTTTAAAGGTCAAAACCAACACCTTGAATTTGGCCCGGAAAACAACTGGTAGCCAGTGCAACTCCTTCAGCACTGGAGTGATGTGATCTCGCCGGCGGCTGCCTTTAATCAGGCGAGCCGCCGCGTTCTGTACCAGCTGCAGCTTCCGAACCATCTTCAAGGGTAACCCTACGTAGAGCGCATTACAGTAGTCTAAACGAGAGGAGACCAGGGCATGTACTACCGATGGGAGCAGATGGTCGGGAAGGAAGGGGCGCAGCCGCCGTATCAGATGGAGTTGATACAGCGCTGTCCAGCTCACAGCTGACACCTGAGCCTCCATGGACAGCTGGGAGTCCAAAATGACCCCCAGGCTGCGGACCTGGTCTTTCAAGGGTAGCCGTACCCCATTCAACACCAGGTCAACATCCCCCAGCCTCCTCTTGTCTCCCACCAAA
Source organism: Heloderma suspectum (assembly GCF_057233095.1). NCBI lineage: Eukaryota > Metazoa > Chordata > Lepidosauria > Squamata > Helodermatidae > Heloderma > Heloderma suspectum. Next base: position 84,057,448 of record NC_139463.1, on the reverse strand, counting down.
AGTACCTTGGTCTTGTCAGGGTTCAGCTTCAGCTTATTCCTCCCCATCCAGCCACTCACTGTCTCCAGACATTTGGACAGGGATTCTACGGCCAACCTTGGTGAAGATTTGAATGAGAGGTAGAGCTGCGTGTCATCCGCATATTGATGACACTGCACCCCAAACCTCCTGATGATAGCCCCCAGTGGCTTCACATAGATGTTAAATAGCATCGGGGAGAGGATGGAACCCTGTGGCACCCCACAAGTAAATGGCCACGGGTCTGAAACCTCCTCTCCCAGTGCTACCGTCTGGTACCTGCCGGAGAGGAAGGACCGGAACCACCGCAATACAGTGTCTCCAATGCCCAACCCCTCCAGGCTGTCCAGGAGGATACCGTGGTCAACGGTATCAAAAGCCGCTGAGAGGTCGAGGAGAACAAGGAAGGAGCATTCACCCCTATCCAGAGCCCTCCTCATATCATCCACCAGAAAGGCCGTTTCTGTCCCATGCCCAGGCCTGAAGCCCGACTGAAATGGGTCTAGATAATCAGTTTCTTCCAAGTGTGCCTTCAACTGCACCGCCACCACCCGCTCAATCACCTTGCCCAAAAATGGCAGATTTGAGACTGGGCGAAAGTTGTTCAGAACTTGAGGATCCAAGGAGGGCTTCCTTAAGAGCGGTCTTATCACTGCCTCCTTGAGGGCTGATGGCATCACTCCCTCCTCAAGGGAGGCGTTCACCACTGCCTTCATCCCCTCACCCAGTCTCTCTCTGCAGCTCATAATGAGCCAAGATGGGCAAGGATCAAGTAAGCAGGTGGTCGGCCTTACAGATGAAAGCACCTTGTCCACTTCATCAGGAGGAAGAAGCTGGAACCGATCCCACAAAACCGGTTTGCCACAGGCCACCTCTTGCTCACTAACTGTATCCACAGTGTGCAGAGTAACACACCTAATCTGATCAATTTTAACTGCAAAGTGCCTTGCCAAAGCCTCTCAGGAGGCCTTAGAATACTCCAGTGGTTCCGGAGCCACAGGACCGACTAGGCTCCGGACCACTTGGAATAGCCTCCTGGAGCAGCACTCTGCAGATGCGATGGAGGCAGCATAATATTCCTTTTTTGCTGCCTTCACCACCACGTGATAGGCTGAAGATACAGCTCTAGCCCGTGTCTGATCGTCTTTGGAGCGAGACTTCCGCCACCGGTGCTCTAGCCGTCTCACCTCCTGTTTCAGAGCTCGTAACCGCGGATTGAACCATGGTGCAGTCCGAGCCCTGTTCAGGGGGAGAGGGCGTTTCGGAGCCACCCGATCTAATGCCCCAGTGATTGCGGCATTCCAGCCACCCACCAGGGTCTCGACCGAGTGACTGTTGGCATGCCCCAGAGAATCCCCAAGCGCGTTCAGGAATCCATTTGGATCCATAAGATGCCTGGGGCGGACCATTTTAATGGGTCCTCCACCCCTGCAGAGCTTTTCCCCCCCTTTTTTTTCAAAGTCACCCGTGATAGGCTACGTGACGATTAACGTAGCCTATCACGGCTGACTTTGCAGATCTAGCCGTGATAGGCTACATTAATCATTACGTAGCCTATCACAGGGGCATTTTTTTTTTCTTTTGAAGTTCGTGGCCAGGGAGACGGGGCGCTTCTCCCCAGCCTGAATTTCAGCCGGGCGAGGCGGAAAGCCTCCCCCCCGGCCTGAATTTCAGCTGGGCGAGGCGGGAAGCCTTCCCCCCCGGCCTGAACTTGGGGGGAGCAGCGAAGCGCCTCCCCCCCATCGCCAAGCAAGCTGCGAGACCAGGTAAGTGACTTTCGTGCATCCCTAATGACAATGTGAAGACCTTGGGTGCAATCCTAAGAATCCCCTCAGCACAGGAAAGGGAAAAAGCCTTCTCCACATGCCTTCCCACCTCATTGTTGTCTCTGTCTTCATATTTACAGGATTATTTACCTACCTGAAGCTTCCCTCAATCTCTTAATCTGATATGGATTTGGTATTTACTGTTATATATTCCCTTGTACCACCCATTCTGAATTCAGTGATTTACAGTATAAGAAACAAGGGCAACAAGACAGCCCTGTCAAAAATGTTAGGCCTGAGGTTCTCTTCTACAAATGCATCCTCTACCTTTCTTCCATAAATATAGATTCTGTATTGCTTCAATAAGTTCATTTCTTACTTATTGTAAGAAAGGAAAGGAAAGAAGGTGGAAGGTAGAGGTGAGGTGCAGGCCAAAAACCATATTCTTTCACTCCAGACAATGGTGAGCCCTGTGCCTAGGATGTGTGGAGAGATCAAAGTCTTTGAAATGCAGCCCCATTAATATAGGTCAATGGGAGCCATCAAACTGTATGGGAGATGTATAGGAAAGGGCTCTCATTGGTGGCACAGTTGACGAAGAGGTAAACCCTTCTCCTTCCCAAGATACTGGAAGTAATTTGCCCTCTATTCAACTATCTTCTCATTCACAGCCCCGTTAGCACCTTCCATATAAGTTGTAGAGGACATGAATAAAAATTAACTGCTCCCCCCCACACACACATTATCTTCTTCCCACCTCTTGTTTCACTTTTGTCTTCTATCTTGTTATTTATCATCATTCCTATCTGACTAAAAACAAACCCAGCAAAAGAAAATGAAAGCATTCTTGATATGATCATAAATGTATGTATTTATTTAAGCATTTATTTGGTGCTTTTCAGGCTACACCCTCATAAAGCACCATAAAAACAAAAAGCATGGTCAGAATGAAGACATAAGAGCCATAGAAGCAAGCACTCAGAATAATTTGCAAAGGAGCAAGCATACATAATACTCTGCAAAGCTGTGTTGAGCACACACTGTATTGAACACACAACTGAAACTCATACAGTTGAAGGTACTATAAAAAAGAACGGCCATTTATGGTAACCTAAACACCTGCACGGAATGGGGTAGTCACGTATCAATAGTAAATTAGTTCCATAGTGTTGGGGTCACTGCTGAGAAGGCCCTATCTTTTCTACGTGCTTGCCTAATAGATCTTAGTGGCAGGCACAAGAGAAGAATGAATTTGTGCTACATTTTCTGTAGTGACAGTGTACTCACACAGGACAGGGAGAGTTATATAAATCTTCCCATCTTTGCTACAGATACAGTTGTTGTTTTATTCCAGAATAACATATGACATAAATACTAAACGGTGGTGGGCGATGGGGGGAGAGATTCCAGAGTGCTTGTGTAAGACACCTTTGGAATCTCTTAAGCAAACATCATAAGGGAATGTTGGGCAGAGCTAGGGATGTACGAAAATCACTTACCTTTCATGGATTATGCTGATGGGAGGGAGGGAGGAGTTCCGTCTAGGGATGGACAAAAGGGACTTACCTGGTCCCGCAGCTTGCTTCGCAGTGGGGGGGAGGAGCTTCGGTTCTCCCCCTGAAGTTCAGGCGAGGGGGAGGAGGTGCCCCGCCTCGCCCGGCCGAAATTCAGGCTGGGGGGAAGGCGCCCCATCCCTCGCCACCAAAATTCAGGCCGGGGAGGAGCACCCCATCTACCCAGCCGCGAAAAAAAAAGTAAAGTAAAAAAACAACAACACACACCCGTGATAGGCTACGTAACGATTTACGTAGCCTATCACAGCTAGATTTCCGAAGTCAGCCGTGATAGGCTATGTAAATCGTCACGTAGCCTATCACAGGTGACTTTGAAAAAAAAAAGCGCTTACGTAAATGGCGGCGCCCATGGGGCGCCACCATTTGCGTTCCTTAGTTTGGCACGTCTAGTCTACGTAAAGATTTACGTAGACTACGGCGAAAATAAGGGAACGCTATTTGCCTTGCCCTTATTTTCACTGTAGTCTACGTAAATCTTTATGTAGACTAGATATGCCAAACTAAGGAACGCAAATGGCGGCGCCCCATGGGCGCCCCCATTTGCGTACGCGCTTTTTTTTTTTTCAAAGTCACCTGTGATAGGCTACATGACGATTTACATAGCTTATCATGGCTGACTTTGGAAATCTAGCTGTGATAGGCTACGTAAATCGTTACGTAGCCTATCACGGGTGTGTGTTGTTGTTTTTTTACTTTACTTTTTTTTTCGCAGCCGGGTAGACGGGGCGCTCCTGCTGTGATAGGCTATGTAAGTATTTACGTAGCCTATGACGGCAAAGTCAGCCACGCAAATGGCGGCCATCATGCCATTTGCGTAGCTGCCTTTGCCGTGATAGGCTATATAAACACGTAGCCTATAACGGCAAGCTAAACAAACAAAAAAACAGCGTATGCAAATGTAAATATTTACCTAACTTATTTTGGCAGAGAAAAAGGAACGCAAATAGCGCCCACTACACTATTTGCGTTCCTCTTTTTTTCACCATAATAGCCTAAGTAAATGTTTACGTAGGCTAAAACGGCTAAAACCGCCGTAGCTGCCGCCATTTGCGTATGCTGTTTTTTGGTGTGTTTTTTGTAGGGATGTCAGAGAATTTCGCCACGAATCTCAGGGAAGCCGAATGCCAGCACATTTGGCCCCCCGAAATTGGTGGCAAATGATCTGCCGCCCCCCCCACACCCCCCGGGATGGGACTTACCTTGGGCAAATCTCCCTGGCGGTGGCAGCTCCGGCGGCGGTTCGGTGGCGGTTCGGTTGCGGTGGCTGCAGTGGCCGGTCTTCCGACCTACGGCTGCCGCCATTTGCAGACCCGGCCAGCCAGGATTCGCGGTGGGAGGGACGGGGTGCCTTCCCCCTGGCCAGAATTTTGGGGGGAGGGACGGAGCGCCTCCCCCCCCATGAATCAAATTTCGTTAATGGCAAGTGACTTTCGTACATCCCTAGTTTTTTGGCTTGCCATGATAGGCTACATAAATACTTACGTAGCCTATAATGGCAGCTTCCCTGGTCACAAATGGTGGCTGCTAGGGGGGCCACCATTTGCATCTGCAGCAGCGCATCTGCGGCTGGAACTCCAGCTGCAGACGGCCCTGGCCGGCAGCTCCACAGAGCCGCCACAGAGCAGAGCTGGCCCAGGGAGGATTCTGGGTGGAGGGACGGAGCCCCTCCCCCCCTCTGTGAATCCAACCTGCAAAAAGGTAAGTGACTTTCATACATCCCTAATTGCACTTTGAGGACACTGAATAAGTGTTCCTTATTTTTGGCCATCTTAGTCTACGTAAATATTTACGTAGACTAAGACGGCGAAAATAAGGGGGAACGCAAATAGCGTCCGCTACGCTATTTGCGTTCCCCTTATTTTCTCCGTCTTAGTCTACGTAAATATTTACGTAGACTAAGATGGCCAAAAATAAGGAACACAAATGGCGGCGGCTGTAGCCGCTGCCATTTGCGTACGCGTTTGTGTTTTTTTTAAGCCAGACGTGATAGGCTACATAAGTCTTTATGTAGCCTATCACATCTTGTAAAATAAAAAACAATAAAGTGACAAGACTGCAAATGGTGGCTGCAGCAGCCGGTCGGAAGACCAGCCGCTGCAGCCGCCGCTGCAAAAGCCGCTGCCGGAGCTGCCACCACCCGGAAGATCCACCCCAGGTAAGTCTCATCCCGGGGGGGATATGTGGGGGGGCGGGGGGCAGGCCATTCCGCCACAGATTTCGGGGGGCCGAATGAACTGGCATGCGGCCTCACCAAGATCCGTGGCGGAATTCTCTGCCATCCCTAAAAAAATCCCCCGGGGAGTTTAGGTTAATTCATAACCTCTCTTTCCCCAAAGGCCAGTCCATTAATGATGGGATTTCTGATCATCTGTCCTCAGTGTGTTATACCTCTTTCAGTTTGGTGGTTGCCATGATCCAGGATCTCGGCCATGGGGCACTGATGGGCAAGTGTGATATGAAGTCTGCCTTTTGCATTTCGCCTATCAACCCAGCGGACTTCGATTTATTGGGATTTTGTTTTCAGGATAGGTTTTATATCGAACGCACCCTCCCAATGGGATGCTCCCTCTCTTGTGGCATGTTCAAGAGGTTCAGCACCTTTCTGGACTGGGCCATGAGGGATAGGTCGGGCTTACAGAGCGTGGTCCATTATTTAGATGACTTCCTGTTCACTGGGCCTAAAGACGGCAGTCAATGTTCTGACTTAATGCAATCCCTTTGTATCCCTTTCCTCTGACCTCAGTGTCCCTTTGGCTCTTGAGAAGACAGAGGGCCCGTCTGTTACTTTAACATTCTTAGGGATCAAATTGGAGACCCTCATGCAATGTTCACACCTTCCTCAGGACACACTTCTGGTCCTTCGGGCTAAGCTCCAGGCCATTTTACAGCTTCGCAAAGTCTCCCTCTGGGCCCTGCAAGAATTGGTGAGGCATTTAAATTTTGTGTGAAGGGTAGGGGCCCCTGGCCATGCCTTCCTGCACTGGCTATGTCGGGGAATGCAGGGCCTTCAGCTGCCACACCATCGAACCAGGGTCACTTCCACCATGGGCATGGATCTCTGGGTATGGCTTAAATTTCTGTGGGATTTTAATGGTGTCTCCTTCTGGAGGCATGAGCTGCTCCTCAAAGCCGACCTACAGATTCATTTGGATGCTGCCGGTGCCCTTGGTTTCGGACTCATATGGCAGGATCGGTGGGGCCTCAGGCAATGGCCAGAGAGTTGGGCTCCTACCAGAATTTGTCAGAACCTTACCTTTCTGGAGTCCTTCCCTATTTACATAGCTGTTTACATCTGGGCTGACCTAATGGCCAATTCGTTAGCCCACTTTTGGTGCGACAACATGGCCACAGTACACATTATTAATTCACTCTCCTCCAGAAACCAAAGGGTCATGATGTTCGTCAGAGCATTTATGCTCCAGTGTCTGCATCACAACATCTGGTTCTCCTCCCACCATGTGCCTGTTCTACGCCTCCAGGTAGGCGGGGGTGGCGGGGCGGTGGGGGCGGTGGGGCGATGGCGGTGGCGGGGCGGTGGCAGGTGTGGCAGGGGCGGCGGGTGCGGGGGGCAGCGGCGGGTGTGGCGGGGCGGCGGTTGGTCTCCTGGATGGCCGCAGCTGGGCGTAGCATCTGCAAATGGCAGCGGCTATGGCAGCTGCCATTTGCGTTCACTATTTTTCACCGTTCTAGCCTAGGGATGGCAGAGAATTTCCCCCCGAAACTTTGGGGGGCCGAGCGCTAACGTGTTCGGCCGCCCGAACAAGTTTCTGGGAGAAATCCTCTGCCCCCCCGCCCCCTGCCCCCCCCGGGATGGGACTTACCTTCCCTGAATGTCCCTCCCGGCGGCGGGTCCGGCTGGCAGTTCGTCGGGTGTTCGAGCGGGGCGGGAGCGACAGCCACCATTGCAATAAAAGAAAAAAAAAAAAAACATCCCCTGATAGGCTACATGACGATTCACGTAGCCTATCATGGCTAGATCTGCAAAGTCAGCCGTGATAGGCTACGTCAATCGTCACGTAGCCTATCACGGGTGACTTAAAAAAAAGAAAAAAGTGTGTACGGATAATGGTGGCCCCCATAGGGAGCCGCCATTCCCATTCCTTATTTGGTCGCTGTAGTCTACGTAAATGTTTACGTAGACTACGGCGAAAATAAGGGCAACACTGTTTGCGTTGCCCTTATTTTCGCTGTAGTTTACGTAAACATTTACGTAGACTACAGCGACTAAATAAGGAACGCGAATGGCGGCTCCCTATGGGGGCCGCCATTCGCGTACGCGCTTTTTTTTTTTTTAAAGTCACCCATGATAGGATACATGACGATTGACGTAGCCTATCACGGCTGACTTTGCAGATCTAGCCGTGATAGGCTACGTGAATCGTCACGTAGCCTATCAGGGGGCGTTGTTGTTTTTTTTTTAACTTTCGCGTTCGCGGCCGGGCGAGGCGGCAAGCCTCCTCCCCGGCCTGAATTTCGGCCGGGCGAGGCGGGAAGCCTCCCCCCCGGCCTGAACTTCGCAGGGGGAGCAGCGAAGCGCTCCCCCCCACCGCGAACAAGCTGCGAGAAAAGGTAAGTGACTTTCGTCCACCCCTATTCTAGCCTACGTAAATATTTACGTAGGCTAGAACAGCGAAATATAGCGAATGCAAATGGCGGCAGCCATAGCCGCCGCCATTTGCGTACATGTTTTTTTTAACTTTGCTGTGATAGGCTACGTAAATATTTATGTAGCCTATCATGGTTAAGTACAGGGTCGCAAACAGCGGTGGCTATGGCCGCCGCCATTTGTGTCCCTGCTGCCCAGTGGCCGGATGTCCGGCTGCGGGTGGAGCCGGCCGGCGGCTTTGTGGAATCCCCGCGGAGCGGAGCTGGCTGGGCAGGACTCTGGGGGGAGGGATGGAGCACCTCTCCCGCCACCGTGAAGCAGATCCGCAAAACAGTAAGTGAATTTCATACAGCTCTACGCAAATGGCGGCCGCCGTAGCAGCTGCCATTTGTGTCCCTGCGGTAGCTGTGATATATTTATGTAGCCTATCACGGCAAATGCAGGGACGCAAATGGTGGCCACTACCCCATTTGCGTCCCTTCCTTTCACCGGGATAGGCTACGTAAATATATACGTAGCCTATCACAGCTACTGCAGGGACGCAAATGGCGTAGTGGCTGCCATTTGCATCCTTGCATTAGCCGTGATAGGCTACGTATATATTCACGTAGCCTATCATGGCAAAAGACAGGGATGCAAATGGCATCCCTACATTAGTTGTGATAGGCTACATAGATATTACGTAGCCTAGTATGGCTTGGAAGGGATGCAAATGGCGGCTGGCGTAGCAGCTGCCATTTGTAGCCGCAGCCTGACAGCAGCCAGAAGACCACCCGGAGCCCCCGCCGCCACCACAACTGGCGGAGCTGCAGCCACCGCCAGGTAGGCTCTGTCCTGGGGGGATTCCACGGGGTGGCGGGGGGGATTGCCCCATTCCACCATGGACTCTGGAGGGGCAGATTCTAAAGAATCCGGCCTCACTGGAGTCCATGGCGGAATTCTCAAACATCCCTATGGAAGTTATGTCTGAGTGGACAGGATTGCACTGTTGACTATGAATCAGGAAGTCACAGTTTGAATCATTCCTTTGCCAGGAATTGAGTAGGTGGCCTGAGGCAAACCCCTCTCTCTCTCCACCACCCCACCAAATCTGCAGTATGGGGGATAATAATATTGACTGATGTAAGAGGATATTTATAAGGATTGCAACCAAAAAATGTGTATGAAGTGCTTTGAATATTTGAAAATTCTATTGAAATGTTATGTTGTTGTTGTTGTTGTAATGCTCATTTGGTTCAGTTTTATTGTCTGTACTTCTACGGCACCACAGTATAACAGATTTCCCCCCCCCCAGAACATTACAAATGGAGAATTTAAACATCAGTCCAAGGCCCAGTCTACACAGGTGACTTAGTGCAGAGTGAGAGCACATGAGGGTCGTTTGTGACACATGTCATTGTTGCCAACCCTGTTGCAACTGTGACACTTCCCTCTGAAAAAGATGCAATTTTCCAAAGTCCTCTTAGGGCATCTTTTTGCCTGAATGAGGGTCATGCATAGTTCCTCTGCTTTATGCCCCGCTCCCCTAAATAAAGTCTTGCATAGTGGGCATGCGCTGGGGTGTGTCCGTGACCTGGCTGTGATGTTCTCAAGGGGTAGGGCCATCCCCTTCTTTCTCCATTCCTCCCCCCACCCCACACATTGGAAGTAGCCAGTTTGGACACAGGCTTCTCTTCCCACTGAGCTCTATTAGTCAGTAGCTGTCAATACTGATTCTGAGCTTATGGAGATAGTTAGCAGTTCAGACTCAGAATGGGAACAGCCAGAACCGGGGGAGGCATGTTTCCGAGCGAGTTGAGATATGGATAGGCGTGCTTCTCAGGATGCTAACACAGAGAAGCCTGGGCCTGAAGCCCAGCTCCCTCTCCCTCCTCCATGAGAAACCAGGAGGAGGAGGAGGAGGAGGGAGGAGGAGGAGAATGTGTGGTGTGACTTGAGGGATGCTAGACTGTAGCACAGAGGGAAGAGGGGAAAGTTAGAAGCAGAGCTCAGACACTTGACCCAATTGGCTGCGTGAGGGAGCATCACAGGAAGGGAGGGGCATCCCTCGCTAACCTATTCTAGCCAGCAAGTTCTTGTTTCAAATTGCTGGCAATGTACCTCCCATTTGGATCCCATGTAGCAATTCGTAAATGTATGAAGCAGCTGTATTCCTTCGTAGCCCTAGAGTCTTCGAGGATTTGCATCTGTAATGAACATGACTGATAGTGAATTAAAGGCATGAGAGTGAATCATAGAATCATAGAATCATAGAATAGTAGGGTTGGAAGGGGCCTACAAGGCCATCGAGTCCAACCCCCTGCTCAATGCAGGAATCCAAGTCAGAGCATCCCTGACAAATGGCTGTCCAGCCTCGTCTTAAAGGCCTCCAGTGTGGGAGAGCCCACCACCTCCCCAGGTAATTGGTTCCATTGCCGTATTGCTCTGACACTCAGGAAGTTTTTCCTGATGTTCAGCCGGAATCTGGCTTCCTGTAACTTGAGCCCATTATTCCGTGTCCTGCACTCTGGGATGATCAAGAAGAGATCCTGGCCTTCTTCTCTGTGACAACCTTTCAAGTACTTGAAGAATGCTATCATATCTCCCCTCAGTCTTCTCTTCTCAAGGCTAAACATGCCCAGTTCTTTCAGTCTCTCTTCATAGGGCTTTGTTTCCAGTCCCCTGATCATCTTTGTTGCCCTCCTTTGAACCCTCTCCAGCTTGTCTGCATCCTTCTTAAAGTGTGGTGCCCAGAACTGGACACAGTACTCCAGATGAGGCCGAACCAGTGCTGAGTAGAGGGGAACTAGTACTTCCCGGGATTTGGAAGCGATGCTTCTATTAATGCAGCCCAAAATAGCATTTGCCTTTTTTGCAGCCACATCACATTGTTGGCTCATATTCAGCTTGTGATCGACGACAATTCCAAGATCCTTCTCGCTCGTAGTGTGGTTGAGCCACTCTTCTTGTGTGTGTCCATGAGGAAGGAAGGGCCAAGGGAATGTGACAGTAGCCATATTTGGCTGATGGCCTTTCTTGTTTATTTTTACTTTGCACTACAACATTGCTAATTCACAGTCCTATAATTGCACAGTTGTACAATGTTGCCTCAGCAAAATAGTCAGAACTGAATTGTACTGGGGCAGTAACTCATACAGGCAACAGGGCTTCAATAGTGCTGATATACTGTCCTTTAATCACACAATTCTGCAATTCTGCATAGGGATGTCAGAGAATTCCACCACAGATCCCAGGGAGGCTGAATTGCAGTGAATTCGGCCCCCCGGAATCCATGGCGGAATGGAGCAACCCGCCCCACCACCCTGTGGAAGCCCCCCGGAATGGAGCCTACCTGGCTGTGGCTCTGGGTGGTGGCTCTGGCTGCTGCCGGGCTGTGGCTGCAAATGGCAGCCGCTACACCAGCCGCCATTTGGATCCCTTTGCTGAGCCATGATAGGCTACATAAATATTTATAAACTACGTAATCTACGTAATATTTATGTAATATCTATGTAAATATTTACAGACCTGCCACAGCCGGATGTCCGGCTGCGTATGCACCTGGCCGGCGGCTCCGCGGAGTCATCGCGGAGCAGATCCAGCTGTGGAGGACTCCGGGGGGAAGGACAGAGCGCCTCCCCCCCACCGCAGATGCCACTTAAGAAACAGGTAAGTGGTTTCGTACATCCTTAATTCTGCAATGTTGCATTAGCACGCTAATGTCACAACAGTGGACTCCTGCTTGTCACATTGAACTTTCCCTTTCTCTCCCTACACCCCCTGCTAGGATTTCCCCCCCACACACACACCAACAGTGTTGTAGCTCTGTCTATGGCCTTGGAGGGGAACCTCACCAGCATCCCATGGGCCCTCCGATGCCCTGATAATGGAGCATCCACAAGGGTTTTTTTGGCCTTTCTTTGCCTGTCTTTTAATAAAACCTTTTTGCTTTTGATGGTACTGAAGTCTTGACCTTGTTCTTCCTTGCTGACTGTCGTATGGCAGGAAGCGAGCCAGGGTCTGCAGCAGGAAGAAGTTTGTCTAGCACCAAATGAATTCCCCAATCACTTTTTTTATTCTGGTGGGAGCATTCAGAGGACATGGAACTCGATTCAGGTATGTGTTAGATGTACATGTCCACAGCAAGCAATGTAACAAGAATTTACAAGGATTCAGCCAATGTCCCAGCTGAGCCTTCCAGAGATTCCCATTGCTGGCTATTCTGAAGCTATTCATTACCTCACTTGGTGTCTTCAGAGGATGGTCCAAATGGAAAATTGCACTCACCTCTTGCCTGTACTTTAAACCCTTCAACTGGACTCAGTCAATACCACTTGAACCTTCCCTCCTTCAATGACACCAATTGACCAACCATGTTGGGGGAGAGGGTAATGTCTCCTAAATTTGGGAGGTTCCAACTGTAATGTTCTCCTTATGTTTGTTCAGAAAAGTTAAACACAAAGTTTCTGTCCTGTAGAAATCCTAACATAGGCCACCACACACACCCCTTATTTTCATCAGCTGCACTGGACTCCTGGGAGTAAGTCTCTGGGCAGCTAAAGAAGACTTGCATAAAAATCCCTTCCAAGCAGAAAATGCTTTAAAGCCAGTATTGATAGGAAGACACTACACACACAGTGCCAAGGCTCAAGGAAAGAATGAAAGTGCTTCAAACACCTGATGATAGAAAAGCATCTGGAAGAGGAATTGCATCTTTTGCTGAACAATCCTGAAGAAGAAAAGTAAGTTAAAGCTTCTCAGTTTTGTTTCCTTTCTTGTCTTAACTCTCAGCCCCATTCTCCCATCTCTCTGATTGCCCATCCAACTATCTTTCTATCCATCTGTCTCTCTTTTCCAAATCCCACACCCCACTCCCACCCCATACATACCATTCTCTCAGCTACTGAAAACAGGCCCAATTCATATCTTGCTTCATTTATGAGGTAAGCAGTGAAAAGCTACTTCCATGGGACTGGGTTCCCACATTACTGTGTTGAGCTAACTTGAAGGCAACCATTTGATTGACCAGTTCTTATGGTTGCTCCTTAAACTAGATCCAAGTAGCCCCAGATGGTGATACAGCAGTGGCAGAAGAAGTGACCACCAATTTCATGGACTACACAATTTGACTGCCACTTGCATATATAAGTGCTGCAGTTCTACACATTCATGTAAGGCAGCACCCAAATTCTTACAGGTGAAAGAGTGAATTGTGTCCTTTCAAATCTGTTGTGATATGAAATAATGTAATTTTCTGCCTGGAATCGATGATTATTTCATAAATGGTCAATAATGATAAAAGAAAAGTCTTGTGGCACCTGAAAGACTAGTATATTTATTGTAAATGACACTTCTATGGATGATAAATATCCTACTTACACACATACGCACACACACAAGCTCACCCACTAGCTGTTTTGTTGTAAGGGCTAATGATCCACCCACCAGGTATCTTCTAAACGCCCTAGCACATTTTGTCTTCTTTGCATGATCAAATAGGATATTCGATAAGTTATTATTTTTCCCCAGAGCTGTTCATTGGGTGCATTCCTTCAGCTCACACCCCACTGAAATTCAAAATTGACAATGCGCTAAATTTGTCCTTCTGAAGCCTCTGTAGCACTTTGCCACCCGATTTTGGCAATAAACTACTATTCATTTATTTTTATTTATCTATTTACTATTTTGCTGTCATGGTGGTGGCAAAGGAAAGCGCAACAGGGGACATTCAGGGTTATACTTCAGATGGCACGGACACATACCTCCACCATCCCTAGTACCTGATCGATCTTGTTTATTTGTTCCTTTCTCTTCTCTGGGTTAGTACCTAAGTACACCAGTTGCTGGGGAACATGGGCAGGATGGTGTTCTTACACTCATGTCCTCTTTGTGGTTTCCTGGTTGACAGCTGATTGGCCGCTGTGTGAACAGAATGGTGGACTAGATGGACTCTTGGTCTGATCCAGCAGGGCTCTTCTTATGTTCTTATGTTCTTGTAGTCCATCTGGACATATGTCATATAGTACCATACATTCTGCACATCTCAGTTTCATATTCCTGTGGCACCTGACATTTCAGATGTACCATTTACATTTTAGCATTTACAGTTTGGAAACCTGTCAGATTCATATGGACTGGAGGGAGGGGGTGACCATTTTAGAGAGGAAGTGAGGGTTTACATACTTATTTGATTTGATGTGCATATCGTCTTTCTCCCCTCCCAGCCCCACCCCTACCCAAAATGGCACTCAAAGTGCTTGGCGTCACGTCACCTCAACCCTGAAATGACTACTTTGGGAAGGGTTTTCTTACTTTTTGCTCAGACACAACAGAAAAATCTACCCCTCCTGCACAGTTGCTTTACAGGTGAAATAGACAAGCACTCTCCATTCACTTCTTCTGTGATCACTTGAGCAAGAGATTAATGGTGCTTCATGTTGTTGCCTCAAGGAAATTAGAAGCATTCCCTTGTTTCAACCAACAAATTAATCCCCTCCTATTCCAGACCAGATCTGATACTTTTGCATTATCCTCTCATGAGGGGGTGTTTTACTAAGCACTGCAGTGGATGGTTCATGGGATTTAAGGGAGAGGGGGAGCAGTACATTAATTTGACCCACCACATTTTTTGTTTCCCTGCAAGTGCAGGGGACATTATCATAGGTGAAGGTGTTTTTCTGCTCTGTGGCAGATCCATGGTGCCACTTAATGAAGAGACAATATTCAGGTAAGGGGTGACAGTGGCATCTGAATATGTTGAGCCAACAAGGTGGTTAGCTAGATAGGAGCTTCTAGCACTAACAAACTTGTTTTGAAGTAGCCATTCAGGTCATGTTCCCCTCTCCAATGATTTTACTTAACTGCTGTAGGGATGTACGAAAGTCACTTACCTGTTCACGGATTATGCTGATGCTGGGGGGGAGGAGCTCCGTCCCTCCCCCCGAAATTTTGGCCGGCTGGCTCCGCTCCACAGTAATTCTGCGGAGCTGCCAGCCGGCTCCACCAGTGGCCGGACATCCAGCCGCTGGCTAGCAGGGACGCAAATGGCGGCGGCTGTAGCCACCGCCGTTTGCGTCCCTGCAGTCAGCCATGATAGGCTATGTAAATATTTACGTAGCCTATCATGGCTGATTTTAAAACAAACAAACAAACGCGCGTAAGCAAATGGCGGCGCCCATGGGCGCCGACATTTGCGTTCCTTATTTTGGCACGTCTTGGCTACATAAACATTTACGTAGACTACGGCGAAAATAAGGGGAACGCAAATAGCGTAGATGGTCTTCCGACCGGCTGCTGCCGCCGCCATTTCCAGGCTTGTGGGAAAAAAAAAAAAGATGTGATGGGCTCTCTGTAAAGATGTAAGTAGCCTATCATGGCTAGGTTTTTAAAAAAAGGAAAAAAAGACGTAATAGGCTATGTAAATCTTTATGTAGCCTATCATGGTTGGGGGTGGGTTTAAAAAAAAAACGCGTACGTAAATGGCGGCGGTTACGGCCGCCGCCATTTGTGTTCCTTCTTTTTGGCCATCTTAATCTACATAAATATTTACATAGACTATGATGGTGAAAATCAAGGGGAACGTAAATAGCGTAGTGGGCGCTATTTGCGTCCCTTTTTCATTCACCGTTGTAGCCTACATAAATCTTTACGTAGGCTAAAACGGGGAATCAAAAGGGGATGCAAATGGTGCCCGCTACGCTATTTGCATTCCCTTTGATTTTTGCCGTCACTGTCTATGTAAATATTTATGTAGATTAAGACAGTAAAAAGAAGGAATGCAAATGGTGGCGGCCAAAGCCGCCGCCATTTGCGTACGCGTTTTTTTTTTTTTACCCAGAGCTCTCCGCGGCCGGAAATCCGGCTGTGGACGGCTCTGGCCTTTCGAGGATTCCGGGGGAGGATTGGAGCGCCTCCCCGCCCGGCCAGGATTCCGGGGGGAGGGATGGAATGCCTCCCCCCCCATCAACATAATCCGTGAAAGGTAAGTCACTTTCGTACATCCCGAATATACAGTTGTGGGAATAATCTCTATCAGCGTTTCCAGAGTATATCTGTGTGGGCTAGTAATGTGACAAGAATTTCTCCTGCACAAACACACATGCACACAGACACACACACATGCATACACACGTGTGTGTGTGTGTATGTGTATGTATGTATATGTGTGTATGTGTGTGTGACCATTCTCATTCAATCTGATAGAAAAGGAATTGCTTTCAAAAAGAAATTCAAAGGAGAATACAATTTCAGAGAAATTCTCATGTTTTGAGTTCAGAGTTCTTGCATTTACCTTACTTCTGAGGTGGCCAAGAAGTGTGTGTGAGGCTGAATCTACACATAGCATTTATACCATTATCATACCATTTTCATAACTATTAGTACAGATGACACCAATGGGCACCAATAGTTAGGGGTGTACGAAACACTTACCTTGTTCTGCTGGGGCCATCCATGGGGGGGTGCTCCATCCCCCCCCCCCCCAGAATCCTCCCCAGCTGGCTCCACTCTGCAGCTACTCCATGGAGCTGCCAGCCAGGGCCACCTGCAGCCAGACCTCCGTCTGCTGCTGGGCTATGTGTAATTCAGCCTGAGTGACCTGTCTTTAATCATACAATCATCTCTCTGGCAGCCTGTAGCCTCCTCAGCTCCCTGCACTTCAATTAAAGCCCAGAGAAAGAGATCATGAGGTAATTCCTCTCATAGGGCTTTTCAAGTCAGGAAGTGCAGGCAGCCTGGGAGGCTGCAGCACAAAGGAGAGTTGTATAATACTCTTGACCATCTCAGAGTGCAGAGGTATGCTCAAAAACACCAACAAAATAAATGCAAAATGAACTATACAATGCCCTGATAATGAGGCAGAAAATGGGCACCACTTTTATGTGGGGAAAAAAGCTTTCAGGAATTTGGAGGACAGATTTGGGCACAACACTAGTTCTACCTCTTCCTTGGTGCTAGAGACATCACTGCCCTCCTCAACCAGCATTGTGGAGGATTAGGGATGTATGAATCCCTTACCTGGTTCCGGTCGGGGCATCCGCTGGGGGGGGGGAGGCCCTCCATCCCTCCCCCCGGAATCCTCAACGGGGGGGAGGCAATCCGGTCCTCCCCTCCGGAATCCTGCCTGGCCGGCTCTGCTCCGCAGTGGCTCAGCGGAGCAGCCGGCCAGGGCTGTCCGCAGCTGGACTTCCAGCCACCATTTGTGTCCTTCCAGGCTGCCTTGATAGGCTACATACGTATTTACATAGCCTATCATGGCATGCCCCCCAAAAAACAAAAACAAAACAAAACATGGTGTATGCAAATGGTGGCGGCTACGGGGGCTGCCATTTGCATTCCCTATTTTTTGCCATATTTAAATATTTATGTAGGCAATTACGGCAAAAAAAAAAGGGAACCGCAAATAGCATAGTGGGCGCTATTTGTGTTTCTTTCTTTTTTTTCACCGTAAAAGCCTACATAATTTTTTTTCTTGGTTTGCTGTGATAGGCTATGTAAATACTTATATAGCCTATCACAGCAAAGACCAGAATGCAAATGGTGGCCACGGCAGCTGGTCAAAAGACCAGCCGCTGCCGCTGCCACCGCCGAAACCGCCGCTGGAGCCGCCGCTGTCCGGAACTTCTGCCCCAGGTAAGCCTCGTCCTCGGGGGAATCCTCAGGGGGGCGGGGGGCAGGCCGTTCCACCATGGATTTTGGGGGGCTGAATGCCAGTGCATTCGGACTCACTGAAATCCGTGGTGGAATTCTCCGCCATCCCTATGGAGGATACACAATAGGGGCAAGGCTGCCAACACAGGTGATGCTGTTGCAGCTTGCAGTGGAAGTAGGGGTGGCAGAGAATTCTGCCACGGATTTCAGTGAGGCCAAATGCACTGGCATTCAGCCCCCTGAAACCCGTGGGGGAACGGCCTCCCAGCCCCCGCCACCCCACGGAATCCCCCCCAGGATGAAGCTTACCTGGGGTGGATGTTCCGGTGGCAGCGGTGGCAGCGGCAGCTGGTCTCTCGGCTGGCTGCTGCGGCCACAAATGGCAGCCGCCGTAGCAGCTGCCATTTGCGTCCTGCCAGGCTGCCATGATAGGCTATGTAAGTATTTACGTAGCCTATCACAGCAAAGAGCAGGGGCGCAAACGGTACTACGCTGTTAGTATTTACGTAGCCTATCACGGTAAGGGCAGCCATGCAAATGGCAGCCACTATGCCGTTTGCGCCCCTGCTCTTTGCCATGATAGTCTATGTAAATACTTACGTAGCCTATCATGGCAGCCTGGAAGGACACAAATGGCAGCCACTATGGTGGCCGCCATTTGCAGCCACAGTAGCCAGCTGTGGACGGAACTCTGGCTGTGGATGGAACTCTGGCCCTGGCTTGTGGCTTCGTGGAGCCGCTGCGGAGCAGAGTTGGCCCAGGGAGGATTCTGGGGGGAGGGACGGAGCACCTCCCCCCCCCACCGTGAATCAAAGCTGCGAAAAGGTAAGTGACTTTCATACATCCCTAAGTGGAAGTGCAAAAAAGCAAAAACAAAACCCCTTAGGAAAAAAGAAGGAAGCTGTGCAATGACACCTGCCAATGGTGAGCTCTACCTGGGAGAAACTGTTGGAGAAATTCTACTCCCCTTGGAGAAACTCAGCAATTTCTTGGCCCACAAATACTGTGGAGAATGTTGAGAGGCCATTTGTGCACTGCTGTAGTGTAGGCCAAAGGAAGATTACGGGCCTTCCCCATTCATCAAGTTCAGATATACTGGTGGATTGTGCTGCTGCCCATCTCATTTATTGAGATGAACTGCATTGGTCTTCATACAACCCTTTCATCCAGGCTGAGGAATTGGTGACCTTCCCGATGTTGATGGAATGCTACTGCTCCCATTACCCTTCACCATTGGCCAGGCTGTCTTGGGATGATGGGAATTAGAGTCCAGAAATTCCGCAGATTCCCCACTTCTTTATTACATTATCTAGAGAACCAGATATGGGTAGTTTACTGATGGTTATTCCTCTTCCTCCTACAGGTAACAGCACACAATTTAATATTGAGTACAGCATGCTGAATATTACCTCTTCCACCTCTGAATTTCTGCTTCTGGAATTCTCTCCATTCCGAGAAGTACAGATCCTACACTTCTTTGTGTTCTTAGCATTGTACCTGACAACCCTGATGGGGAATTTGTTCATCATTATTGCAGTAATCCTTGACTATCGCCTGCATACCCCAATGTACTTCTTCTTAATGAACTTGGCCATTTGTGATCTTGGCACTATTTCTGTCATTGTACCCAAATCCATGTTTAATTCACTCATGAACAGCAGGCTCATTTTATACTCGGAATGTGTTGCTCAGGTTTTCTTCTTCCTCCTCTTTGCAGCCTCAGATCTTGCGTTGTTAACAATTATGGCACATGACCGGCATGTTGCCATTTGCAATCCACTACAATATGAAACTATTCTGAACAAAGGAGCCTGCATTCAAATGGTCATTACTGTGTGGGTCAGTGGTCTTCTTTATGCCATATTACACACAGGTAGCACCTTTTCACTGACCTTTTGTTCCAATAA
This sequence comes from Heloderma suspectum, assembly GCF_057233095.1. NCBI lineage: Eukaryota > Metazoa > Chordata > Lepidosauria > Squamata > Helodermatidae > Heloderma > Heloderma suspectum. Next base: position 84,037,950 of record NC_139463.1, on the reverse strand, counting down.
CGTTGATCAGTTCTTCTGTGAAATCCCCAAACTGCTAAAACTCTCTTGCTCTGACCTGTACCTCATTGAAATGGGACTTCTTGGGCTTAGTTCTAGTGCTGCATTTGCATGCTTTGTATTCATTGTTGGAACTTACGTGGGGATCTTCAGTACAATCCATAGAATTCCTTCTGTACAGGGACGGCATAAGGCTGTCTCCACTTGCCTTCCCCACCTTGCAGTTGTCTCTGTGTTTATGTTCTCTGGCCTCTTTGTCTACGCCAGACCTCCCAGTGATATTCCATCTGATCTGGATCTAGTCATTGCTGTCATATATACTACACTTCCTTCAATGTTGAACCCATTTATCTATAGCATGAGAAACAAAGAGATTCGGACTGCGTTGTGTAAGTTATTGAATCTTAAGCATTTTTCAAACACAGCTCCCAGATTTATGCTGAAATTGTTGGTATTGTAATATCCTTTTTTTCTCTCTATCACACACAACTCCACCATGAAATGGTCAACCATGCTTGTATGAAATACTTTTATACTCTTTAAACTGATTTTATCTGTATCCCACCCTGAGATCTTAATGATATACAGTGGGATAGAAATGTTTTAAATAAAATAAGGAAACAAATAAGCTTTCGGGCAACTATTTATACATCGTTTTCAGCCACTCATGTGTAGGCTGCCTCTCTGGACTCCACACCTGGTCTATTAACATTCATGTATTACTGCATCTAGAGTATCACAAATATAGATTGTATGCAGTGTATTTCAGTCTGTGCATTTATTTTTGTCAATAATAAGAAGAAAACCATTGCTCCTATGCAACATTAAATATCACACCCACCCACCCACCCACCCACCCCAAAAAACGAGAAAAGGAAACCTCTCAAAAATTAATCTCAATGGCAGATTTTTTTTTTCCAGTTCTCTCACCCAAGCAGACAATGTTTGAAGGGATTGGGTTTGTTTATTAATTTGGCTGAAGTGCTTATTTTGCACATGATCATATACAAAACATTAACATATTGTTAAAAATCAAAACATTTATTTTTTTTGAAAAAATGATTTTGGCCCAAAATATATATAAAAAAACGTATTTGGCCAAACACAATGGAACACTATATATACACATTTCTGCCTGTTCTATTTATGTAGTACTTTAAACTGTGCTAGAAAATGTACTTGAAAAGCAACTCTCTTTTCTTTTCTGTTCCTTGTTGGGAGGAAACAGAGGAATGGAATACCCTCCCTCTATTTTTCTCTATCTATGAGGAGCTTAACATTTATCTTACTGAACTCCTTAAGTACATAGACAATTGACACTGAGATAGTGCTGAAAAGGTGGAATGGGGCAAATGTCAACTACCCTCCTTAAATATCTATATCTATATCAATACATATATCTATATCTATCTATATCCTTCCTTCACAGAGATTAGCATGGAGATATGAAAGGGATCCTGGAACTCGTAGTTAGGGATGTACGAAAGGCACTTACCTTTCGCGGATTATGTTGATGGTGGGGGGGGAGGCACTCCGTCCCTCCCCCTGGAATCCTGGATGGGGGGGAGGCGCTCCGTTCCTCCCCCCCCTGGAATCCTGGCCGGCTGGCTGTGCTCCGCAGGGATTCTGTGGAGGCGCCGGCCGGCTCCGCCAGCAGGCGGACATCCGGCCACTGGCTAGCAGGGACGCAAATGGCGGCGGCCGTAGCCACCGCCATTTGCGTCCCTGCAGTCAGCTGTGATAGGCTACGTAAATCTTTACGTAGCCTATCACGGCTGACTTAAAAAACATCAACGCACATACGCAAATGGCGGTAGCCCTAGGGATGTCGGAGAATTTCTCCATGAATCTCTGGGGGGCCAAATGCCAATGCATTTGGCCCCCCGAAATTGGTGGAGAAACGGTCCACCCCCCGCCCCCCCTGGGATGGGACTTACCTTTGGCGAATGTCCCTCGCGGCGGCGGGTCCCGGCAGCGTTTTGGCGGCATTTCGGCGGTATTTCGGCAGCATCTCGGCGGCCGGTCTTTCGACCGCCTGCCGCCGCCGCCATTTCTAAGTGAAAAAACAACAACAACGAACAAACGTGATAGGCTACGTAAAGATTTATGTAGCCTATCATGGCTAGATTTTCAAGAAACACCGTGATAGGCACGTAAAGGTTTATGTAGCCTATCATGGCTGACTTTGAAAAAAAAAATAAAGTGTACGCAAATGGTGGCGCCCATGGGTGCCGCCATTTGTGTTCCTTATTTTGGCATGGGTAGTCTACGTAAAGATTTACGTAGACTATGGCGAAAATAAGGGCAACGCTATTTGCTTTGCCCTTATTTTCGCCGTAGTCTACGTAAAGATTTACGTAGACTACAGTGACCAAATAAGGAACGGGAATGGCGGCTCCCTATGGGGGCCGCCATTATCCGTACGCACTTTTTTTTTTTTTAAGTCACCCGTGATAGGCTACGTGATGATTTACGTAGCCTATCACAGCTGACTTTGCAGATCTAGCCATGATAGGCTACGTTAATCATCACGTAGCCTATCACGAGGGCGTGGTTTTTTTTCTTTTATTGGAATGGCGGCGGTGGCAGCCGGTCAAAAGACCGGCTGCCACTCCCGCCCCGCACGAAGACCCGCCGAACCGCCGGCCGGACCCACCGCCGGGAGGGACATTCGCTAAAGCTAAGTCTCGTCCCGGGGGGGGTTTTCAGGGGGCGGGGGGGTGAGGAGAATTTCTCCCTGAAACTTGTTCGGGGGGCCGAACACGCTGGCGCTCGGCCCCCCGAAGTTTCGGGGAGAAATTCTCCGACAACCCTACTTAGTCTACGTCAAGATTTACATCAAGATGGTGAAAAGAAGGGGAACGTAAATAGCGTAGCGGACGCTATGCTACTTACGTTCCCCTTATTTTCTCCGTCTTAGTCTACGTAAATCTTGACATAGACTAAGACATACCAATATAAGGAACGCAAATGGCGGCGGCCGTGGCCGCCTCCATTTGCATATGCACATTGTTGTTGTTGTTTTTTAAGTCAGCCGTGATAGGCTACATAAACATTTACGTAGCCTATCATGCTTTTTTTTAAACTTAGCCGTGATAGGCTATGTAAATCTTTACGTAGCCTATCACTTTTTTTTTTTTTTTTTTAACTGGAAATGGTGGCGGCGGCAGCCGGTCGGAAGACCAGCCGCTGCAGCCACCGCCACCGCCGAACCGCCGCCGGAGCTGCCGCCGCTGCCGCCGCCAGGAAGACCCACCCCAGGTAAGTCTTGTCCTGGGAGGGGCAGGGCGGCAGACCGTTCCGCTACCGATTTCAGGGGGCCAAATGAGCTGGCATTCGGCCTCCCCGAGATCCGTGGCGGAATTCTCTGACATCCCTACTCGTAGCATATTTACAAGATCAAACCTGGTATGCTAAGAGACCAATCCTATGGCCCCCTAGAGGGCATCTGAAGGGCTATAGGATTATGTAGATTTTCTGCTCTGTGATTTGCGATGTGATTTGCAGCCCCACCAAAATGTGCTCAAAAGCATGCAGACATCTGAAAATGCACATGAAAAAAGTGTAATTTTGAATAATGCACACAAAACGCTTTAATCCATGGGAGAAGCATGTGTACCTTTAAAAAAAATCCACACAATCAATAAGTACATTTGGGAAAATGGGAACAAAAATACACATAGATTTGCCAACAAACAAACAAAACCCCCAAAGAAGTTCACAATCTAATATGGACTCAAGCTGGAGCAATCTTGACAATGTAACTGAGAAGATCAGTGAGCATCTGCAGATTTGCACATCCATAGAATATTTTCAGGTTCCCAACCTTACATTGCAGGTGGTGCCAGGTATGTGAGGCAATGTCTGAGTGTGGCCCCTGGATCTCCTGTCCTACCATACCTTCAAGATCCAGAAGCAGTGCAGACAGGCTTGGGTGCCATTTCAGTGTTCTTCATAGGGCGGGATGGGAGATGGGGAGGACACATTCACAGCAATGTTGGAAGGCCTCATCTTCAATCTATTCGTAACTAAGTTGCTAAAAGGAGTGCATTTTTTGAGCATTTACAATAACCCATAATAGATGCTCCTGAGAAATAGTCAAGCCAGCTGAAACTCAGTGAACATCCTCCTGCAAAGTCCTTCTTAACATAGGGTGGTCATTAGTCTTTCAAGAGCTTCAATATATATAATTATAAGCCCTTCCTCAAGTGTACAGCTTATTCTCTCTCTTTGTGTTTCTTTTCTATCTTGAATCTGAAGGTTCAACAGATTCAATTGAATCTGGAGTTTGATAGACAGCTGGTGTAGCACAGTGGCTCAAGAGACTGAGGTAGCAATCCTATACACATTTACCTAGGAGTAAGATAACTGAACTCAATGGAAGTTATGTCTGAGTAGACAGGATTGCACTGTTGGCTATAAATCAGGAAGTCACTGTTGGAATCATTCCTTTGCCAGGAACTGAGAAGGTGGCCTGAGGCAAACCCCTCTTTCTCCACCTTCACCCCACCAAATCTGCAATATGGGGGATAATAATATTGAACGATGTAACAGGATTTTTATAAGGATTACAAGTAGAAAATGTGTATGAAGTGCCTTGAATATTTGAAAATGCTATTGAACTGTTATGTGTTGTTGCTGTTGCTATTGTTGTTACCAATGTTCAGTCAGTTCAGTTTTATTGTTTACACTTCTGCGTCATCACCATATAACAGAATTTCCCCCTCAGAACATTACACAGTTCCTCTGCAGTGTGCCTGGCTCCCCCAAATTAAGTCTTGCACAGTGGGCATGCCTAGGGGTGTGTCCATGACCTGGCTGTGATTTGCTCAAGGAGTGGGACAATCCCCTTCTTTCCACATTCCTCCTCCCACCCTGCACACTGGCAGTAGCCAGTTTGGACACAGGCTTCTCTTCCCACTGAGCACTATTAGTCAGTAGCTGTCAGTACTGATTCTGAGCTTATGGAGATAGTTAGCAGTTCAGACTCAGAATGGGAACAGCCAGAACAGGGGGAGGCATCTTTCCCAGCGAGTTCAGGTATGGATAGGCGAGCTTCTCAGGATGCTAACACAGAGAAGCCTGGGCCTGAAGCCCCGCCCCCTCTCCCTCCTCCATGAGAAACCAGGAGGAGGAGGAGGAGAATGTGGGGTGACCTGAGGGATGCTAGACTGCGGCCAAGAGAGAAGAGGGAAAAGTTAGAAGCAGGGCTTCTAACACAATCAATGAGTACATTTGGAAAAATGGGAACGAAAATACACATAGATTTGCCAACAAACAAACAAAACCCCCGAAGAAGTTTACAATCTAATAGGGACTCAAGCTGGAGCAATCTTGAAGATGTAACTGAGAACTTCAGTGAGTGTTTGATGATTTGCACACCCATATAACATTTTCAGGTTCCCCAACTTACATTGCAGGTGGTGTCAGACATGTGAGGCAATGTCTGAGTGTGACCCCAGGATCTCCTGTCCTACCATACCTTCAAGATCCAGAAGCAGTGCAGACAGGTATGGATGCCATAACATTCGAGTGTTCTTCATAGGGCAGGATGGGAGATGGAGAGGACACATTCACAGCAATGTTCAAATGCCTACTCTTGGATCTCTACGTTACTAAGTCACTAAAGGGAGTACATTTTTGCAGTATTTATAATAACACATATTAGATGCTCCTGAGAAATGGTCAAGCCAGCTGAAACTCAGTGAACATCCTTCTGCAAGGTCCTTCTTTACAAAGGGTGATCATTAGTCTTTCAAGTGCTAATATATATAATATTAAACTGTTTCCCTAGTGTATACCATATTTTCTTCCTTTGTGATTCCTTTGTACCTGAAGGGTCAACAGATTCAGTTGAATCTGGAGATTGATAGACAGCTGGTGTAGCACAGTGGTTTGAGAGACTGAGGTAGCAATCCTATACACATTTAGCTAGGAGTGGTAGGCGGCAATATTGCAACCGAAACTCTCCCCATGACCTGAGTTCGATCCCAGTAGAAGCTGGGTCTTGGGTAGCCGGCTCAGGTCGACTCAGCCTTCCATCCTTCCGAGGTCGGTAAAATGAGTACCCAGCTTGCTGGGGGAAAGGTAGTCACGACTGGGGAAGGCAATGGCAAACCACCCCGCTATAGTCTGCCATGAAAACACCAGTGCAAGCGGCATCCCTCTAGGGGTCAGTAATGACCCGGTGCTTGCACAGGAGGAACCTTTCCTTTTTTTCCCAAGAAAATTGAACTCAATGGAAATTATGTCTGTGTAGACAGGATTGCACTGCTGGTTATGAATCAGGAAGTCACTGTTGAAATCATTCATCTGCCAGGAATTGAGTAGGTGGCCTGAGGCAAACCCCTCTTTCTCCACCTTCACCCCACCAAATCTGTAGTATGGGGGATAATAATATTGACCGATGTAACAGGATTTTTACAAGCATTGCAATTAGAAAATGTGTATGAAGTGCTTTGAACATTTGAAAATTCTACTGAAATGTTATGTGCTGTTGTTGTTTTTGTTAATGTTCAGCCAGTTCAGATTTCCTGTTTATGCTTCTACGTCATCACAATATAACAGATCCCCCCAAAAAAACATTACACAAATGAAAATGGACAAGTTAAACATCAATCCAAGGCCCACTCTACACAGGTGACTTAGTTCAGAGTGGGAGCACATCAGGGTTGTTTGTGACACATGATGTTGTTACTGACCCACAGCAACTGCGACACTTCCCTCTCAAAAAGATGCATTTTTCCAAAGTCCTCTTAGTGCATTTTTTTTTGGGGGGGGGGTTGAATGAGGCTCCCACACAGTTCCGCTGCAGTGAGACCCATTCCCTCAAATTAAGGCCTGCATTCCTAAGAATATGTCTGTGACCTGGCTGTTATTTGGTCAAGGGGTGGGGCCATCCCCTTCTTTCCCCATCCCCCCCCCCGCATTGGCAGTAGCCAGTTTGGACACAGGCGTCTCTTCCCACTGAGCACTATTAAGCAGTAGCAGTATTTGGCTGTTGGCCTTTCCTGTTTATTTTTTCCTTTTCACTACAACATTGCTACTTCACAGTCCTATAATTGCACAATTGTACAGTGTTGCACTTACAAAATAGTCAGAATTGAATTGTACTGGGGCAGTAACTCATGCAGGCAGCAGGCCTTCAATAGCGCTGATTTACTGTCCTGTAATCACACAATTCTGCAATTGTGCAATTCTGCAATGTTGCAGTAGCACACTATAGTGACTAATGTCAGGAGCAGGGCTTCAATATTGCTGCTTCACATTGGTGGATATGAGGGGAGAGGTGTGGGATAAACTCTGGGACATAATTCATTTCTTCTGTTAAACATCCCTGAGCAGGGGAGCATTGAAAGGGGCAGGGAGCAAGCCTCTCTCATTTGCCGAGCAACGTCCAAGCAGTTGATGATGTGCAGTTCTATTGGCTGGACTCCTCCCACCGAAACCCAAAGTATGGCGGCTTCAAGTGCTGTTTGACCTGTGAACGCGGGGTTTTACATATTGCATACTCCACTTTTCTTGTGTCATGTCATGTGCCACTGACAGACCTAAGCAATTTCATGAAAATCCGAATATAACCAGAAAATGCTTCTGAAACCATTTCCATGTAGATTGGGTCCAAGAAAATGACTAATAATTCAGAGCTACAAAATAAATTAAACATTTCTCTGATACTAAGTTCCAGCTTTTGGGAGAGTCTGTATAAACAAATAAAAATTGTTGTTTTTATTATCCTATCTTGTAACTTATACCATGAGAAATGAAAGTTCCTTTGTTTTTATATGTTGCTTAGGATTAATTGGATCACTTTCTTAAAGTTTGACAATATGTGCTTTCATCTTTTCATTTTAAAAAAGTAGCAATTTACATGTCAAATGTCACAACAGTGGACTCCTGCTTGTCACATTGAACTTTCCCTTTCTCTCCCTATACCTCCTGTTAGGATTTCACCACCACCACCAATGTCGCAGCTCTGTCTATGGCCTCGGAGGGGAACCTCACCAGCATCCCATGGCCCCTCTGATGCCCTGATAATGGAGCATCCACAAATTTTGCCTTTCCTTGCCTGTCTTTTAATAAAACCTTTTTGCTTTTGATGGTACTGAAGTCTTGACCTTGTTCTTCCTTGCTGGCTGTCCTATGGCAGGAAGTGAGCCAAGGTCTACAGCAGGAAGATGTTTCTCTAGCACCAAATTAACGCCCCAATCAGTTGTTGTTGTTGTTTTTATTCTGGAGGGAAGCACTCAGAGGACATGTAACTCAGTTCATGGACATTATGTGCTAGATGTACATGGCCCTAGCATGGAATGTCACAAGAGTGTACTAGGATTCAGCCAATGTATCAGGTGAGCCTTCCAGAGATACCCACTGCTGGCTATTCTGAAGCTATTCATTACCTCACTTGGTGTCTTCAGAGGATGGCGCAAATGGGAAATTGTACATACCTAATGCCTGTACTTTAATCCCTTCAGGTGGAGAGGAGTGGTCACTACCACTTGAACTATCCCTCCTTCAGTGACACCAATTGACCAACCATATTGGGCGAGGGGGTACTATCTCCTAAATTTGAGAGATTCCAATGCTGACGTTCTCCTTAAGTATCTTCAGAAAAGTCAAACAAAAGGTTTACATTCTGTAGAAACCCTAACATAGGCCAACACACACACCCCTTATTTTCATCAGCGGCACTGGACTCCTGGGAGTAAGTCTCTGAGCAGCTAAAGAAGACTTGCATAAAAATCCCTTCCAAGCAGAAAATGCTTTAAAGCCAGTATTGATAGGAAGACACTACACACACAGTGCCAAGGCTCAAGGAAAGAATGAAAGTGTTTCAAACATCTGATGACCTAAAAGCATCTGGAAGATGAATTGCATCTATTGCTGAACAATCCTGAAGAAGAAAAGTAAGTTAAAGCTTCTCAGTTTAGTTTCCTTTCTTGTCATAACTCTCAACCCCATTCTCCCATCTCTCTGATTGCCCATCCAACTATCCTTCTATCCATCTGTCTCTCTTTTCCAAATCCCATGCCCCACTCCCACCCCATACATACCATTCTCTCAGCTACTGAAATCAGGCCCAATTCATATGTTGCTTCATTTATGAGGTAAGCAGTAAAAAGCCACTTCCATGGGACAGGGTTCCCACATTACAGTGTTGAACTAAGGTGAAGGCAACCATTTGATTGACCAGTTCTCATGGTTGTTCCTCAAACTAGATCCAAGTAGCCCCAGATGGTGGTACAGCATGACAGAAGAAGTGACAACCAATTTCATGGAGTACGCAATTTGACTGCTACTTGCATATATAAGTGTTGCAGTTCTACACATTCATGTAAGGCAGCACCCAAATTCTTTCAGGTGAAAGAGTGAATTGTGTCCTTTCAAATCTGTTGTGAATATGATATGAAATAATGTAATTTTCTGCCTGGGATCAATGATGATTATTTCATAAATCATCAATAATGATAAAATAAAAGTCTTGTGGCACCTGAAAGACTAGTATATTTATTGTATAAGACACTTCTATGGATGATAAATATCCCACTTACACACATACATACACACAAAAGTTCACCTTCTAGCTACTGTCATCAGGGCTAATGATGACACGTATGTTCTAAATATCTTAGCACCTTTTATCTTCTTCACATAATCAAACAAATTATTTAACCTCCTTTTTCCAGGATCCACCCTATTCTCTTTCTCTCTCCTTTCCTTCCATCTCCTTCTTTGTCCTTTCATTTACAACAAGGGTGTAGGGGTGGACGAAAGTCCCTTACCTTTCGCCGAAGCTTTTTCGCGGTGGGGGGGAGCGCTTCGCTGCTCCCCCCGTGAAGTTCAGGCCGGGGGGAGGAGGCTTCCCGCCTCGCCCGGCCGACATTCAGGCCGGGGGGGGAGGCTTCCCGCCTCGCCCGGCCGAAATTCAGGCCGGGGAGGAGGCTTCCCGCCTCGCCCGGCCGCGAACTTGAAAGTAAAAAAAAAAAAAAAAAAACGTCCCCTGATAGGCTACGTGACGATTCACGTAGCCTATCACGGCTAGATCTGCAAAGTCAGCCGTGATAGGCTACGTGAATCATCACGTAGCCTATCACGGGTGACTTAAAAAAAAAAAGCACGTACGCGAATGGCGGCCCCCATAGGGAGCCGCCATTCGCGTTCCTTATTTAGTTGCTGTAGTCTACGTCAATGTTTACGTAGACTACGGCGAAAATAAGGGCAACGCAAATAGCGTTGCCCTTATTTTCGCCGTAGTCTACGTAAACATTGACGTAGACTACAGCGACCAAATAAGGAATGGGAATGGCGGCTCCCTATGGGGGCCGCCATTCGCGTACGCGCTTTTTTTTTTTAAAGTCACCCGTGATAGGCTACGTGACGATTCACGTAGCCTATCATGGCTGACTTTGCAAATCTAACCGTGATAGGCTACGTGAATCGTCACGTAGCCTATCAGGGGACAGTTTTTTTTTTTTCTTTGATTGCAATGGCGGGGGCGGCAGCCGGTCGAAAGACTGGCTGCCGCTCCCGCCCCGCTCGAACACCGGATGAACCGCCAGCCGGACCCGCCGCCGGGAGGGACATTCAGGGAAGGTAAGTCCCGTCCCGGGGGGGGGCGGGGGGGTGGAGGATTTCTCCCTGAAACTTGTTCGGGGGGCCGAACACGTTGGCGCTCGGCCCCCCGAAGTTTCGGGGAGAAATTCTCCGCCATCCCTACAAGGGTGGGAAATTTTTCATGATCTGGTGACCAATTCCTGGACCTCCGCAGAGCTCTTAATGGGCTACACTTCTACTGCTTCCGCCCCATTTACATTCCCCATAAATTAAAGAAAAAACATGTCCCCCCCCCTCCTGAAGCCTCTGTAGCAGTTTACCACCAGATCTTGGCAATAAACCACTGTTTCTTTCTTTACTTTTTTGCTTCCATAGCACTGGCAGCGGAGAACAGGGGACATTGAGGGTTGTACTTCAGATGGCACGGACACATATCCCTGCCATCTCCAATACCTCTAATTTACAAGATTGATCTTATTTATTTTTTCCTCTCTGATCTTCAGATTAGTGTCTATGTACACCAGTTGCTGGGGAACATGGGTGGGAGGCTGCTATTGCACTTGTGTCCTGCTTGTGGTTTCCTGATCAACAGCAAATTGACCACTGTGTGAACAGAATGCTGGACTAGATGGACTCTTGTTCTGATCCAGCAGGGCTCTTCTTATGTTCTTATAGCCCCCTCATTCAGCTTCAGGACATATGTCATATAGTAACATACATTCTGCACATCTCAATTTCGTATTTCTGTTGTCTCTGATATTTCAGATCTCCTTTTTTTAAGTTTTGGTATTTAAAATTGGGAAATCTGTCAGATTCATATGGGCTGGGGGGAGGGGGATGACCATTTTAGAGATGGGGGTAGGGTTTATTTATTTATTTTATTTGATTTGTATCTCAGCTTTTTACCAAAGAATGGCACAAGGCATTTGGACTGAATTCAACCCTAAAATCACCACTTTGGGAAAGGATTGCTTATTATTTGCTCAGACACAACATAAAAATCTACCCCTCCTGCACAGTTGCTTTAAAGGGGAAATAGAGAATCATTCTCCCTTCATTTCTTCAGTTATCATTTGAGGGAGAGATTCATGGCTCTTTATGATGTTGGCTGAAAGAAATTAGAAGCTCTTCCATGTTCCAGCCAACACAATCATTCCCCTACTATTCCAGATCAGGTCTGATATTTCTGCATTGTGCTCTCATGCAGGGATATTTTTTATTAATCATTGCAATGGATGGTTCATGGGATTTAAGGGGTGAGGGTGGCGGCTATACAATAATTTAGGGTATATATTGTATAAACCAACCACAATATTTTTTTATGCAAGTGTAGGGGACTTTATCATAGGTAAAGTAGGAATGGCGGAGAATTCCGCCACGGATTTCAGTGAGGCCAAATGCACTGGTGGCTCCGGCGGTGGCTCCGGCGGTGGCAGCGACAGCTGATCTCTCGGCTGGCTGCTGCAGACTCAAATGGTGGCCGCTGTAGCGGCCACCATTTGCATCCGGCCAAGCTAGCTGCTGTGATAGGCTACGTAAGTATTTAAGTAGCCTATCACGGCAAAGGCAGCCACGCAAATGGCGGCCACCACGCCATTTGCGTAGCTGACTTTGCTGTGATAGGCTACGCAAATACTTACGTAGCCTATCATGGCAAGCTAAAAAAAACACCAGCATACGCAAATGGTGTAAGCTACGGTGGCCGCCATTTGCGTTCCCTTTTTTTCGCTCTTTTAGCCTACGTAAATATTTACGTAAGCTATTACAGCAAAAAAAGGAGAACACAACTAGCGTAGTGGGCGCTATTTGCATTCCCTTTTTTTCGCTGTAATAGCTTATGTAAATATTTACTTAGGCTAAAAAAGCGAAAAAAAGGGAACGCAAATGGCAGCTGCCGTAGCTACCGCCATTTGCATACACCGTTGTTGTTTTTCCAGAAGGCTGCCCAGCAGCCGGATGCCTGGCTGCAGGCAGCCCCAGCCAGCAGCTCCGTGGAATCTCTGCAGAGCAGAGCCGTCCGGATTAGGATTTCGGGCGGAGGTGCAGAACACCTCCCCCCCACCGCGAATCACCCCGTCGAAAAGGTAAGTGACTTTCGTACATCCCTAAGGTAAAGGTTTTTTCTGCTCTGTGGCAGATCCATGATGCCAATTAATGAAGAGACAATATGCAGGTAATTGGATGATGGTGGCATCTGAATATGTTGAGCCAACCAGGTGGTTAGCCAACTAGGAGCTCTAGCTTTAACAAACGTATTTCCAAGTAACCATTCATGTCATGTTCCCCTCTCCAATGATTTTAATTAACTGTGGCCAGCCAAGGCTGACTGGAATAGACAGTTGTGGGAATAACTTCTATCAGATTGTCCAGAACATATCTATGTAGTCCAGAACATATCTGTGTCTTACCTTTGTTGCTGTTGTTGACCATTCTCATTTAATAGAAAATATATTACTTTTGAAAAGAAATTCAAGGTTGAAGAAAATGTCAGAGAAATTCTCATGGATTGAGTTCAGAGTTCTTGCATTTACCTTACTTTTGAGGTGGCTGAGAAGTGTGTGTAAGGATCCATCTTTAATTATATTATCATCTCACTGACAGCCTGTAGCCTCCTCAGTTTTCTGCACTTCAATTAAAGCCCAAAAGAGATCATGAGGTAATTCCTCTCATAGTCTTTCTCAAGTCAGGAAGTGCAGGTAGCCTGGGAGGCTGCAGAGCAAAGGAGAGTTGTATAATAGAAAGACAAAACATACACACACCCTTGACCACCTTGGAATGCTTAGGTATGCTCAAAAACACCACCAAAATAAATTCAAAATAAATTATACAATGCCCTTAGAAAGAGGCAGAAAATGGGAGCCTCTTTTAAGTGGGAAGAAAACTTTCAGGAAATTGGAGGACATATTTTGGCACAGTACTAGTTCCACATCTTCCCTGGCCCTAGACACAGCACTGCCCTCCTCAACCAGCATTGTGGAAGATGCACATCAGGGGCTAGGCTGCCAACACAGCTGATGCTGTTGCAGCTTGCATGGAAATGCAAACAAACAAACAAACAAATAAACAAACACCATTAGGAAAAAAGAAATAAGCTGTGCAACAACCCTACCAATGGTGAGCCCTACCTGGTTGAAACCATTGGAGAATTTCCCCTTCTCTTAGAGAAATTCAGTGAAATGGTTTACACAGTTTCTCTGTCCACAAATAGGGTGGACAATTTTGAGAAGCCATTTGTGCACAGCTCTAGTGTAGGCTAAAGGATGATTACAATCCTTTCTCATTTACTATGTTCAGATTTACTGGTGGATTATGCTGCTGGCTGCTGCCCATCTCATTTATGAAGATGAACTACATTGGTCTCCATACAACCCTTTCACCCTGGGTGGAGAATTGGTGGCCTTCCCGATGTTGATGGACCACTACTGCTCCCATCATCCCTCAACATTGTCCAGGCTTTCTGGGGATGATGGGGATTAAGAGTCCAACAATTCTGCAGGTTCCCCAATACTGTATTACATTATCTAGAGTATCAGACATGTGTAGTTTAGTGATGGTTATTCCTCTTCCTCCCACAGGTAGAAGAACACAATTTAATATTGAGTACAGAATGCCGAATCTTACCTTTTCCACCTCCAAATTTATGCTTCTGGAATTCTCTCCAATCCGAGAACTGCAGATCTTACACTTCTTTGTGTTCCTAGCATTGTACCTGACAACACTGATGGGGAACCTTTTCATCATCATTGCAATAGCCCTTGACTATCGCCTCCACACACCAATGTACTTCTTCTTAATGAACTTGGCCATCTGTGATATTGGCAATATTTCTGTCACTGTACCTAAGTCCATGGTTAATTCAATCTTGAACAGCAGGCTCATTTTGTACTCGGAATGTGTTGCTCAAGTATTTTTCTTCCTCCTCTTTGAAACCTCAGATATTGTCCTCTTAACCATTATGGCACATGACCGGCATGTTGCCATTTGCAATCCACTGCAATATGAAGCAATTCTGAACAAAGGAGCCTGCATTCAAATGGTGGTTATTGTGTGGATTACTAGTCTTCTTTATGCCATATTACACACAAGTGGCACCTTTTCCATGACCTTTTGTACCAATAATGTCAATCAATTCTTCTGTGAAATCCCAAAACTACTAAAACTCTCTTGCTCTGACTTGTACCTCATTGAAATGGGGCTTCTTGTGCTTAGCTCTAGCGCAGTGTTTGGATGCTTTCTCTTCATTATTGCAACGTATGTGCGGATCTTCACTGCAGTCCATAGAATTCCTTCTGCACAGGGACGGCGTAAGGCCCTCTCAACTTGCCTCCCCCACCTCACAGTTGTCTCTTTGGTTATTTTCTCTAGCCTCTTTGTCTATATAAGACCTCCAAGTAATATTCCATCTGATTTGGATCTAGTCTTTGCTATTATATATGCTATACTTCCTTCAATGTTGAATCCATTTATCTATAGCATGAGAAACAAAGAGATTCAGACTGCATTGCATAAGTTATTGAATCTTAAGCACTTTTCAAACACTGCTCCCAGATTTATTCTGAAATAGTTAGGTTTTAAATCCTCTTCCTTTCTCTTCTACTCCCCCACCTAAAATGGTTAACTATGCTTGTAAGAAAACATTAGCTGGCAACTTTTACACCGATCATTTTGCCCCATTACCTACAGCCTGCCTCCCTGTGTACTCCACACATATTGTTAGCATTAATGTATTATTGTATATAGAGTGTCGTGAATGTACATTGTATACAGTGTAAGTAAACCAGTACATTCATTTTTGTCAACCTGTAAAAGGAAACTATATACAACATGAAAAAATCACAATTTATTGAAAAATCCAGAAAAAGGAAATCTCTCCAAAAATAATCTCATTGGCAGATTTTTTAAAAAAGTTTTCTCATGCAAAGGGGCAATTTTTGAAGGGGTTGGATTCTTATATTTCTTTGGATGAAGTGCTGGTGTTGCATAGGATCATATTCAAATTATTAACATATTATTTAAAATGAAAACATGCAACTGAGAAATAAAAAATGTTTTTGGCCAAAGGGTTATTTTTGAAGATTTTTCTGTAGAAAACAAAACAAAACACTAGATAGACACACTTCTGGCTGTTCTGGTTATTTAGTGTTTTAAGCTGTACTGGTAAATGTACTTGAAAAGCAATTCACTTATTTCCACTTGTTTTCCTATTGGGAAGGAAACACAAGGAATATGAAGATCTCAACATTTCTCTAGCTAAATCTACTGATTCACACTAAGTTAGTGATGAACATGCGGAGAGGGGGCAAATATCACTCACCCTCCTTAGACTGCACACACACACACACACACACACACTATAGGAGCCACAGCTGTGACTCCTATGTTAAGGCTGACCTGCTTAAAATGGATTCCACCATTATAAAGGGTAATTGGGAGTTGGTCATTCTAACCTTAATACAATTGAAAAGGTGAAAAGGTGTCAGCAATCTTCCTGAAATGTAGATGTGCCAGAAAGAAATGTCAGTTTTATATAACCTGAACATTTCAGGGAGATTACGAAAAGACTGAGGGAGGGAGGGAGGGAGGGAGGGAGGGAGGGCGGGCAGGCAGGCAGTTTAAAGTGGGAAAAGGGTATTGTACATTTGGAAAAAGTGCAGGGAAGAGTAACTAAAATGATCAAAGGGCTGCAGCAATTCCAGTATAAGGAAAGATTACAACATATGGACCTGTTTAGTTTAGAAAAATGGTGAGTGAGAGGAGACATGACAGAGGTGTACAAAATTCTGCATGGTTTGGACAAAGTGGATAAGGGGATGTTTTCCCCTGCTCTCATAATACTCAAACCCAGGGTCATCCTATGAAGCAGATTGATTTGGGACAGGTAAATAGAAGTACTCTAGTCTTCACACAGTGCATAGCTAAATGGAATTCACTAGCACAAGATGTAGTGGTGGATACCACTTTGGATGGCTTTAAAGGAGGGTTGGACAAATTTATGGAGGATGAAGGTATCAGTGGCTACCGTTCATGGTGGCTAGATGCTCCCTCCAGTATGAGAGGTAGTATGCCTATGTATACCAGTTGCTGGGGAAAATGGGTGGGAGGGTGTTGTTGCACTCATGTCCTGTTTGAGGGTTTCCTGCAGACACCTGGTTGTCCACTGGGTGAACAAAATGTTGAACTAGATGGACCCTTGGTCTGATTCAGCTCCAGCATGGCTTTTCTTCTTTTTGAGAATGCAGCCACAGAACTAGGTCTGTGAAACAAAGACAGCTGAGTTTAAGATGTGAGCAGCTCATCATGCATGAACAGGAACAAATCCTCTCTCATAAAGGGTGGAAGAATGGAAATCAAAAAGCTCCAAGACATAGAACCTCCATGTTCAGAGGCATTGTACCTCTGATTACAAACGAGAAACATGGACAGATCTCTCTCTCTCTCTCTCTCTCTCTCTCTCTCTCTCTCTCTCCATGTGTGTGTATACATAAGAAAAAGGAGAGAGATTTTAAAAACTAAAAACTTGCAATGATTCAAACATTTGTTTTCGAAAAGCAGCCTTCTGGTGGTGGTGTTTACATTTTGCAAACCACATTTCGGACACACTTCTGTGGCTGCTAGACAGGGGCTAGATGGCCATAGGATTTTTCATTTTCTGGGAACCAAGCTCGGAACCAGGGCTCCAAGGTTGGTTCCCAGAAAACTACCTCCCTGCCCAATCCCCTGCTGCCATGTAGGCAGTGTGGCTCATCCCTGGGTCCACGCTCTGAAAAGCAGCGTGGGGCAGTGGAAAAGGGGGCATCCCTGTGGGCAAGGAAGGGATGGTGAAAGTACCATTATGATGCTTCCTATGCATCATTCAGCCTGCCCCCCACCCACACTGAGAAACCTGGCTAGACTGTTGAAATTGGCCACAAATGCAGGGTGGCCATAGCACAGAGGAGAAGATCCCCTCTGTGCTCTGCCTGCCCTGCATTGTGTAGTCAGTAAGGATGTATGAATCCCACTCACTGGAGTCCGCAGGAGGGTCTGCGGGGGGGGAAGGTGGTCTGTTCCTCCCCCCCCCTCCAGAATCCTCCCTGGCTGAGTCCACTCTGTGGCAAGTCCACGGAGCTGCTGGCCAGGCCTGTCTGCTGCTGGACTGCCAGAAGGCGGACACAAATGGCGTCCAGCATAGCAGACACCATTTGCATCCCTGCTCTTTGACGTGATAGGCTACGTAAAGATTTACGTAGCCTATCATGGCAAAGAGCAGGGATGCAAATGGTGTCCACTACGCCAGACACCATTTGCATCCACAGACCGGCAGTGGACAGACTTGGACCGGCCAGCGGCAGGTAGGATCTGGCCAGTGCAGACTTCGCGGGGTGGCTGAGGTGAGTGTTTTGTTCCGCCATGGACTCCCGCCTCATTGGAGTCCATGGCGGAATTCTCCGCCATCCCTAGTAGTCAGTCACCTTCAAGTTCAGAAGCTGCCAACTATCCCCATAAGATTGCATCCTTAGAAACCTTAGCACACCCTTCCATCAGGAGGAGCAGCAAGAAAAAAAAAAGTAGGATGTTCCTTCCTTCCTAGTCTCTACAAAGGTTTCTACCCATGCAGGGTATTGGAGTTTTACATATACTTTACATCTTTATTATTCTATCGAATATTTTTTTAGCCAGACTAACAGTCCCCTATGCATATTTTCTCAGGAGGAGGCGTGTGGATTCTTGAACAGTAATGTGAAAAATGGTAGATTCTCTGATTTTAGGGGTGTATGAAACCCCACCGGGTTCTGCAGGTGGGAGGAGGCAATCCATTCCTCCCCCCAGAATCCTCAATGGGGGGGAGGTGATCCGTTCCTCCCCCCTGAAATCCTGCCCGGCTGGCTCCGCTCCATGTCCAGGCCACAGAGCCACCGGCCAGGCCAACCCACAGCGGGGCCTCCAGCCAGTGCCGGGCTGCTGCGGATGCAAATGGCATCCTGCCTCGGGGACACCATTTGCGTCCCTACGCAAGCCCATGATGGGCTACGTAAATATTTATGTAGCCTATCACGGCTAAAGCAGAGATGCAAATGGCATCCCCTATGCCATTTGCATTCCCGCTTTAGCCATGATAGGCTACGTAAACATATACGTAGGCTATCATGGGCCGGCGTAGGGACGCAAATGGTGGCTGCTTTGACGGCCGCCATTTGCAGCCACAGCAGCCTGGCAGCGGCTGGAGCCGCTGCTGCTAGAACCGGAGCTGCAGCCAGATAGGCTCCATTTCGTTAGGCTTTCGTGGGGTGGTGGGGCGGGGGTCTCTGTTCTGCCATGGATTTCGGGGGGCCTAATTCACTGGAATTCAGCCCCCCTGGGATCCGTGGCGGAATTCTCTAACATCCCTATCTGATGTGCACTTGATGTAGGGATGTTGCGAGCATCCGTTTGGGGCCTCCAGCTTGGCAGGTTCCCATCAGTTAAGCCCCCCGGATGCCGGTCCGTGACTTCTTGCTCTTGCCTGACTCAGCGCATGCTGAGCCGGGCAAGTGCAGCAGCCCCCACCCCTTGCCCAAGTGCTGATGGCAGGATGGGAAGCCTTCCCATCCTGCTGCCCAGAGCAACTGCGCCCCTCTCTGCCGGTGCTTGGCAGAGAGGGACACAGTTGCTCACAGTGGTGGCAGCAACAGTGCTCGCTGGGCCCCTGCAAACCACCAGCTGGCTTGCATCCCAGTGCGAGACAGGTCTGGCAGTTGGCAGGGTTTCAGCAAGCAGGTCGGGGGTAGACTCAGGTGAGTTCGCATAACTACAACCTGATGTAGGTGGATTCTTTCATCTTAATCTAGTCAAAATTTACAAATGTTTGCATTAAATTAATGAGTGTATTAGCGGTAAGTTTAGCTGGGAAACAAATTAATCAAGTAGTGCAAAACGTGAGGTTATTGCATCATTTCTCATGGACATCTGTGTTCACATGTGGTTTATGGTATGTAGTAAGCTATAATAAGCATAACAATCATCATCATCATCATCATCATCACTGAAAAGGTCAAACCCAAGGATGCCTGTGTGTGTATATGTGACATTCACACACACACACACACCCACACACTGGGCCAGTCATAGACTCCCAACCTAACCTGTTTTACAGGGTTGTTATGAGGATAAAAAGTAGCAAATGCCACACAGGCAAGCGTTACCAAACATTTACTTTACATTTCTATGAAGGTGAGCAGGAGAAGCTCACTGGGTGGTTTTGGGCCAGTCATAGACTCTTAGCCTAAGCTACCTTATGGGTTTGTTGTGGGGATAAATATAACAACCAAGCAGATTCACCTGTAATTCTTAATTCCAAGACAACAATAATTTAAGCAGTCTCTAAACACAGACACAAAAGGCAAAATGGATCCTTATGAGGTACTATTCAAAAGCTTTAACCACCACCACCCCGCCCTCGGAGGGGGAGATTCACAGAGCTATGACCTCAAAGAGCAAGTCTGAGTGGGGATTTCCCCCCCCACCCTGCACTACCCAGCCATTGCTGAAATCTCTGTGGCAGCTTCCTTCCTGAGATTGGTGTCAAAAACTTAGGAGGGTCGGAAATAGCCATATTGGGGGTAGGCCAATTGGTGTGCCCATGTGTGGGGGTGTTACAAAAATTGTGTTCTTTTCCCTGGTAGACCTTCCAATTCGTTTACCAAGAATGAGAGGAGGCAGAGATCTGGTCCAACACGATTTTATTCTGCAGAATAAGGCAACCCTTGGGGCTAACGCTCCATCAAAGGTTACAATCAAGTGATGTGATTCAAAAGTTTATATAGGCAAGACCTTTGGGGCTGTCTTACGCTTGCGCTGTACTAATCTCTTTGACTAGCTGAGAGGGAAACAGAAGACAGGCAGCACCTTTGACATATCTAGGCATGCGCAGAGAGGTAGCCTTGTACTCTAGTAAACACATTCTTGGCATTCCTGAGTCTCTGATAAGACGCTGTGTCTTTGTTTAGCATGGCAGTCTCACACTGAGGTAAAACAGACATAGCCTAGCTTATAAAATCATGGGATAACAGACATATTACAACTGAAATTTCTATAACAGGGGGAGGGGATAGGCTGTGGATAAGCCAGACCAACAGGCCTCTCTGCTCCTGTCCCCATTCCCCAGCAAAGTAACCGAGTTAGACAGGCTCAGAGGTGCATCTAATGTTAAATGCATTTTAGGAGGAACAGGTGGTGAAAAAGCATCTGACCTGGTTTGCACTATCACCATAGCCCACTGTGGCTTAATAGCCATGGTAGGTTGCAGCACCTGTGTGCCAGGTTCATGATCTAACCCCCTGCCCCCCACAGCTTTTTGTTACGTGCAATCCAATGAAGTTGGGTTGTTGGGGTGGTTGACAAGTCACCCAGAATCCATGGGCTGTTTTAGGGTTGTGGATGGCTTTTCAACCACTCCAACAACCCACCATTGCCAGGTTTGCACATAACAAGAAGCTATGGCAAACCTCACCATGCCCCAAATATTCAAAATCGTGGGTGCCACATAGGGATGCTGGAGAAATTTGAGATGGACTAAAATAAGCTTGGATTTCTAAGAATCTGACCTGTGGAATCCACTGCGGAGCGACCCCGCCAGTACATGCAGAGTACGTGGACATTTGGATCTTTAAAAAAAAAAAGAAAATTCCTGAAATTTATGCATATTTATTCAGAGGGAAATATGTGAGTTTCTGCTGAGGAAAAGTGGAATGGGATAGGGAACAATAAGCTAAATGTTATGTACTGAGGTAAATTATGTGAATTGTTATGAAACCTCTTATATAATTATTCACATTTTTTTTTGCATGATGAAAGAAAAAATCCACATCCATCTGTGAGCAGGCGATGAACACCATTCACCTATTATGGCTTCTTATTACATGTGAACTGTAACGAGAAGCCAGGCTTATCTTCTGTTTGATTCTCCAGAGTATATCTGTGTAGGGTGGTGGTGAATATAGGAGAAATATAAGATGTAATGTAATGCCTTCCGAAACTTTCACACTCATTTAACCAACTGTTCCATTTTGCAGATGCTCCAGCCTGATCTGAATGCTATCAAAAGTATTTGGTTGTTATCAGACCCTTTCCTGTACCATCAGGATAAATTTGACCAGGCTGAAGGACGATCACAGCCTTTCTCCCTTCATGGGGTTCAGATTAGATGGAGATTGTATTGCTGCCAGTCTTACATATCAACATGAACTAAACTGGTCTGCGTACAAGGCTTTCATCAGGGCTGGTTAATATGTGGCCCTCTGGATGTTGCTCAGCTACTATTGCTCCTATCATCCCTCACCTTTCTCCAGGCTGGCTGGGGTGGATGGGAATTAGAGTCCATCAACGTTCATGAGTTGATGGACTCTAAGTCTTGATTGGTATAGTGATGGCTTTTCTTCTTCCAACAGGTAAGATGACACACTTTAGTACTGCGTACAGAATGCCAAATCTTCCTCTACCACCTCTGGATTTCTGCTTCTGGAATTCTCTCCAGTCTGAGAACTACAGATCTTACACTTCTTTGTGTTCCTAACATTGTACCTCACATCCCTGGTGGAGAACCTCTTCATCATCATTGCAATAGCCCTTGACTATCACCTGCATATGCCTATGTACTTCTTCTTAATGAACTTGGCCATTTGCGATATCGGCAATATTTCTGTCATTGTACCCAAATCCATGGTTAATTCACTCTTGAACAGCAGGCTCATTTCTTATTTGGAGTGTGTTGCTCAAGTTTTGTTTTTCTACTTCTTTGAAGTCTCAGATTTTGCCCTCTTAACAATCATGACACATGACCAGCATCTTGCCATTTGCAATCCATTACAATATGAAGCAATTATGAACAAAGCAGCTTTCATCCAGATGGTACTTATTGTGTGGGTTGCTGGTCTTATTTATGCCGTATTACACACACAGGTAGCACCTTTTCAATGTCCTTTTGTTCCAATAATGTCGATCAATTATTCTGTGAAATCCCCAGACTATCAAAACTCTCCTGCTCTGACTTATTATACCTAGTTGAAGTAGGACTCATTGTGCTTAGTTCTAGTGCAGCATTTGGAGGCTTTGTATTCATTGTTGGAACTTACACGTGGATCTTCAGTGCAGTCCACATAATTCCTTCTGTACAGGAGTGACAGATAGCCCTCTCCACTTGCCTCCCCCACCTCATGGTTGTCTCTATGTTTATGTTCTGTTCTGTTCTGTTCTGTTTATGTTATGTGGCTTCTTTGTCTATGTAAGACCTCCCAGGAATAATCCATCTGATCTGGATCTCATCATTGCTGTTATATACACTATACTTCCTCCAGTGTTGAATCCATTCATTTATAGCATGAGAAACAAAGAAATTAAGGCTGCATTGTATAAGTTATTGAAGCTTAAGCACTTTCCGAACACTACTTCCAGATCTGTTCTGAAATTGTTGGGATGGTAACATTCTTCCTTTGCCATCCCCCCTCCCCACAAATGGTGAACTATGTTTTTATGAAATTATTTTTATGAAATCAATAACAGGGAATTATTCCCACCTGTAGCCTTCACTCGTTCATGCAACTCATATTGATCTCATATTGATTGGATCCAGGATCTGCCTCTTCAAAACAGAAGATGTCACTCAAGGGTGCCCATGTTTGATTTTGGGGGATTGATTCCTCTCCACTCTGCATCATCATAGCTCACGCCATACAACAGAGTCCCATGACCTCTGTGTACCATGTTAAGAGGGGCTGTATGGGAGGAGGAGGCAGCAAGCCCAGATGCGTGTTCCTAAATCTGGACCCAACCCATTATATTTGTTTGTTTTATTCATCAAATATAATGAGTTTACATTGCAAACAGTGAAATCTAGCCAGTCTAATATTTTTGATCAAGCTGAAAAAGTAAGCCAGTACTCCACTGAACCATGAACAAAGAATCAAAGAAAGGGGAAAGAAACCTCTTCAATAATAACTTTAGTGGCAAATTCCTTATTTATTTATTTATTTATTTTTTATCAGACAGAGAGAATATTTCTGAAAGAGCTTATTTATTTATTTGGTTGAAATGGTGATGTTGGACAAGACCATATATAGAACATTAAAATACTATTTTTAAAAAATCTTTTTGATGAAGGGTTAGTTTTGAAGATATTTACATAGAAAAAAAATAATACATTATAAAGATAGAAGACCTTTTGTTTTGTTTGTATGGCACAACACATTTGATTCTTTTTTGGTCTTTTATTTATTGTGCATTTCAAGCTGTGCTGGGAAATGTGCTGAAAAATTAAATCCTGCCCTATTTCAGCAGGGCCAGCCCTATCATTAGGCAGAAGGAGGCAACTGCCTCAGGCAGCAGATGTTTGGGGGAGGGCAGGGAGTGAACTGTTTGAAGACACAAACTGCCCTGCACCTCTGTCACATCACCTGTGCTGAAGTAAGATGTTGTTGTCAATCTGGTTAACTTCTGTTATGTGGAATATGGGGCACCATCCTTTGCCTCAGGAAGAAGAGAAATGTATTTGGCCATCCTGACCATTTAGGAAGGGAAACAATAGAGGGAAAGAATGAAATCTCTGCTTTTCTCCCTCTGTGGAGAGCTCAGTTTTTCTCTAGCTGAGCTCTGTCATTAGACTGACATTTCACAATGAGATAGGGATGAAGGTGTGGGATGGGGCAAAGGTCAACCAGCCTCCTTAAACAGCAAACTTAAAATTAAATATTTTTTCTCATTTATTTTATTTTCAATATTTGTATACCACTCCACATTCAAAGATTTTGGAGTGGTGAACAGCAGATAGAATAAAAGAATAAAAAGCACATTAAAATAATTACTTTTTTAAAAAAAGAAAGAAAAGAAACAGAGTTCTGATAAACCCAGTTATGCTAAAAAAAATCAAGGCCAGTTACTCAAGGAAGGATTCCTAAAATAACAGTGTTTTCAGAAGGCTCCAGTCCAGATGCAACACAATGTTGGCGCCTGCCTGGCCTCCAAAGGCAGGGGATTCCATAAGAAGGCTCTTCATCTGGTGGACTCCATCTTGAAAATCAGCATGACTATACAGTATGACACCAAAACTACATCTCTACGTTTCCTTACAAGGTCAAGCTTGTAATTCTAATTATAAGTAAGTTATTACGATTGGCTTCTGGTATGTCCCACTGAACAGCTGATGAAATACCCACATGCCAACCTTCACAGATGAATAACTTGAAACTATCTACCCTGCTGAACTGGAACTATCTCCTGTGCTACTTTTTCATAGAGAGTACAATGGATTTGCTCTGCCAAAACTCCAGAGTGGATTATCGAAGTCAGAAACTCTGTGTATGTCTAGCCACAAGGTACCATGCTGCAGTAGTATGGGAGGTTGTGGACATCTTTGCTTATATTGCAGGTGGTGTCAAGTTTGAATACGACTATGGGATCACCTGTCCTACCTTAATTCAAAACCCAGAAGCAGTGCACCTAGGCATGGGTGTTATTTCAGTATTCTTTAGGGGTGGAATGGGACATGAGGATGTGCTTCCTAGCAAATTTGAAAGGCATGCTCTTGAATATGTTCATAACTTTATTGCGCTAAATGCCGTGTATTTTAGGATCATTTATTATACCTCATAATAACTAAAGGTCTAGGTGCTCTTGAGACATAATAATATCAGCTGAAACTCAACAAATCCTGCACAGAGGGTGGCTCTTTATGGTTGTGAAAGGTTAAGTGCTTGAATATGTAACCATTTGCAACCCTTTCCATATGTACTGCTTTTTCTCTGTCTTTCCTTTGCATCTTGTCTCTGAAAGTTCAACAGATTGCATTTAATCTGGCAACAGGAACAGCTAATGTAGCATAGCGGCTAACGAGGATAAAGCTGTGATCATATACACACTTACCTTGGAGTAAGTCCTATTGAACTGAATAGGAACTACTTCTGAGTAGACAAGTATTGGAAAACACTGTTACCTACGAATCAGGAACTCTGCACTTTGAATCTTTCCTTTGCCATGAACTCAGTAGGTGGGTGCAGGCAAGCCACTCTTTCTCACCTTCAACCCCCCTCATTTGCATTAGGGATATTATTACTGTCCTACCCTATAGGATTATTGTAAGGACTGTATCTAGAAAATGCACATGAAGCACTTTGAGTACTTAAAGATGTTATACAAATGTTAGGTATCATCATCACCATCAAATTTGGTAACTGATATAACGAGAAATGAAAATTACTTTGTTCTTCATACTTTACTTAGAATAAAGTCAGTGAGGGAGCAATCCTATGGCTGCTAGACAGTTGGCTAGACAAGCCATAGGATATGCTGTTTTCTGGGAACCGACCTCAGAGCCTGCGCTTCAAGGTCAGTTCTCGGAAAACCAACCCACCTCCCCCACATCCGTGCTGCCTCGGAGGCAGTGCGGAGAAGCCCTGTCCTCTGCTCTTGGAAGAGGAGCATGGAGTGGCTGAAAAGGGGTGGGGATGGGGGCGTTCCAGGGCGGGGAGAGCGGATCTGCGTGTATGACACATCCTATGTGTCATACAGCAGCCTCCTCTCCCACTCAGTCCCCCTGAAAAAGCAGGGTAGGAGAGGCATGGAGGGAAAGATCCCCCCATGCTTCTCCTGCCTTGTTTGGATAGGCAGTCATCTCCAAATTCGGAGGCGGCCGCCTATCTATATAGGATCACGCCCTGACTCTCTTATTTAAACTTTGACTCTTCTTTGACTCAATTTAAACTTATCAGGCTTCCACTTTGATAAGAGGATCACTTATTTACATTTTGACTCATGGTGTCTTTGTTTGTTTGTACTTTTCTCACAATAAGAGGGGGTTGCACATCAAATGCATTACAAGTTGGACACAATGGTCTTCTAGGCCCTTTCTATCCCTATTATTCTATGCTACTATGATAAGTGGACTCTTGATCATGCAATGACAATGTCCCTTCTACTCCTCTTTCCTCTAAATCCCCTCCCTCCTAAATTCACTGCAGATGGTCCTCCAGCCCTCTGGAATATGTATGGGGGAGCACAGTGGACTGCAGTTTGGAGGGGGAATCTATTCCTATGGCAGGAGATGTTAGTCAGATATGGACCAGTCATAATCATGAGTACCATAAAGATTAGGTTTCTCATGCCTTCATACATTGAGACTTTCTAGTTCAAGAGAGAAATGATTTAAGCCACAATTCATGCTGAATTTTTATTTTAAGAACAAAGTACCAAACAAGAGATCATAGTGAAGATTTTGCTCAGACTTTACTTTTTACCATGTATTTTGATCTATTATGTATTTATTCATTACATTTCTATACTGCCCAATAGCCAAAGCTCTCTGGGCAGCTCACAACAATTAAAACTGCAAAATGCAGCACAAATACAATATACAATGTAAAAGTTTAATGCTGCAGTATAAAAGTAAAAACCAGAATAAAACCTAACAGCAATGCAGAGATTTAAAATACAATAACAAATTTAAAATAAGAGAACTAAAAGACTGAAATGGCTGAGGCGGGGGGAGTTCTTCACTTTTCATTGGAAAGATCACAGTGTAGGTGCTAGGTGAGCCTCTCTGGGAAGCTCATTCCATAACCAGGTTACCACACCAGAAAAGGCCCTGTTCTTGGTAGCCATCCACCTCACTTCCTTTGGCAGGGGCTCTCAGAGGAGGACAACTGAAGATGATCTTAGGGTCTGGGCAGGTGTATATAGGAAGAGACTTCAAGTGACCTGGCCCTAAGCCACCTAGGCCTTTGAAAGTTAATACCAGCACTTCAAGTCAGGTCTGGAAATGGATGGGCAGCCAGTGCAGATGGAAAAGTACTGACATAATATGATCAGGTTGGCCAGTCCTCTATACAAAAGGTTATTAGAGCATGGATAACTGTAGCTAGGCTATCTCTATCCAGATAAGGGCAGAGTTGGTATATCCGCCTAAGCTGATAAAAGGTGCTCCATACCACCGAGTCCACCTGTGCTTTAAGTGACAGTTTTGTATCAAGAGCATCCCAAACTATGAACCTGATCCTTTAGAGGGACTGCAACTCCCTCCAAAATGGGATGAACATCACCTAGCTGGCAGACAAAACACTCATTAACAGTACATCCATCTTGTCTGGATTGAGTTTCAGTTTATTGGCCCTCATCCAGTCCATTACCATGCCTAAGCTCTGATTCAGAACAGCCACTGCCTCACCTGGATTTGATGAAAAGGAGAGAGACAGAGAGAGAGAGAGCAAGGTGGGTGTCATCCACATATTGACAATACCTCAGCCCACACCTGTAGATAACCTGCCCCAACAGTTTCATGCAAATATTAAATAGAATGGGGGATAAAAAAAGAGCCCCGAGGAACCCCACAGCATAGATGCCAAGGCACAGAGCAATAATCCCCCAACACCACATTCTGGAAATGACATCAATATATTGATGACACTCATCTCTACTGCTGGTTTCCATCTAATGATCCTAGGGACACTGAAGAACTCTTGAACTGTTGTCTGAAGGTGGTTTGGGGATGAATGAAGGAAAACAAGCTGAGACATAATCCAGTCAAGATGGAGGAACTGAGGGTAGGGAAACAGATTGATTTGGATGGAGGAACTGATCTATTCTTAGATGGTTTGGCCCTTTCTCTGAATGATGAAATACTCAGTTATGAGTAGTCCTGCACCTGATGCCAACTGGGGAAGCTCTGGTGGCAATAGTAGCCAGAAGTACAATAACTTTCTACGTGGGGGGTCTTGGTTGACATTTTGGTATTTATAATGGTAATGAACAATGGTAACAAGTTGCATGGAAGCTTCAGTTACATAGTCTCCATATATCTATTCCAGTGAACAGAAACATCTGGGACTTAGGTTCACCACTCTGCTACTGACAGCCATCCAGCTGCAAGGTAATGGTGATGTCAGAACTAATCACAGCAAAGGATATCATACCATATCCATTCTTTCTAAATAGCATCTCTGTTAATGGCGTTAACAGCCATAATGGCCTTAACAGCCAAAATTTCTGAGAATTTTGGAGGTTGAACACCCAGGAAGATCATCAACAAACAGCAAATATTAATAAAATACAGCTATGCTACTTCTTGCACGATGTGGAGTGGAGGGTGGGAGGACACTGATTTTGACTATAAAGTCTTCATTGGCATTTGAGTTCTCCATACCTTGGACAAAAACCTATTGAACTTAGTGGGGCTTCTGAGTAGACAAGTATAGAATTGCACTATACTTGTATCCAAAAATGCCACTGGCCTTTTGATGAAGGACTTGGAGTTCACTGTGTTTTTAGTAGATGAGAAGATATATACCAAAATATTTATATACATCAAACTTACACTTTCATATGAAGAGCTCTCCTTCTCTCATGTGCATTCACATGCATGTACTATCATATAATGTTTGTGCTTATGGATATAGTTGAGATAATGGATTCTCAGAAGAATCCTTCAAATTCAGCATTTTCCAGAGGGCAACCTTGATCTCTTTATTTCTCAAACTATAGATCAATGGATTCATCATGGGTGGAACCACAGAATACATTACTGCAAAGACCAAACTTAAGTGTGATGGAGAATTAGAGGGCGGTATAAGGTAGGCAAAGATCCCAGTGAATACATACACAGAGACCACAATAAGGTGGGGCAGACAAGTAGAGAAGGCCTTTTGCCTTCCCTGCACAGAGGGCATTCTCAGCACTGTAGTGAAGATTTGCACATATGTTACAATGATGAAAATGAAGCATCCTAGAACTATACTGCCACTGAACAAACTAACACCAGTTTCAACTAGATACAAGTCAGAGCATGAGAGCCTGAGTAACTGGGGGATTTCACAGAAGAACTGGTCAACAACACTGGAGCAGAAGGAGATCGCAAATGTGCTCCCAGTGTGTATTACTCCATAGAGAAGACCACTGATCCATGCACTGACAACCATTTGCAAACAGGCAATTTTGTTCACTATTGTCTCATACCGTAGTGGGTTGCAAATGGCAATGTATCGATCATGTGCCATCACTGTGAGGAGAGAAAAATTGGATGCTAAAAAGAAGATGAGGAAGAAAACCTGTGCAACACACCCAGAATAAGAAATCAACCTGGTATTCAAAAGTGAATTAACCATGGATTTAGGTATGGTTACAGAAACTGAGCCAAAGTCCAGCATGGCCAGGTTCATCAGGAAGAAATACATGGGGGTGTGCAGACGATGGTCAAAGACTATTGTAAAGATGATGAGAAGATTCCCTGTCACGGTTGTCAAATACAATACCAGGAATACAAAGAAGTGTATGATTTGCAGGCCCCGAATCTCAGAGAACTCCAGCAGCAGAAAGTGAGACACAGAACTTGTGTTAGCTATATTGTCCATCATTCTAAGTTCCATGCTGCCTGGAGGAGGAACAAAATACAGATACATTACAACTCACCAAGATCTACTAAGTAGTTAAGCTGGAATTACTTGATTCGAATTTTTGTACTAGTTTGAATTCAAAGAAATGGGCAAACTGGCCTTACCCAGAGATACAATATCCATGAAAGAGAAAAGAAGGAGTTAGTGAAGCTGTTTTAACTATTTCTATAACATCATTCTTCCCTTCTCACAGAAGGCAGTGGTTTCTGTGCTTGGGTCAACAGCTTAGTTTTCTGCCATTCTCTCTGCTCTCAAGACTACATTGGTGTGACCTATGGAATATGAAAATTAGCTTGACACAGGTGCAATTCTGAAAAAAATCAATTCATTGGTGAATCTCGCAGCTGCATTAAGATAATTATTTCCAGAGGGTAGCCATGTTAGTTGGATACAGAAGAACAAGAGTTTTGTGGTACCTAAAAGCCTAACTTATTCATTCATTCATTAATAATACTTTTATACCACTTAATATATTAAAAAGCTGAAGTGGTTCACATTAAAATATAATATAGAAATATAAAATCCAAATAATAAATAATTGAAATATTACAACAGCATAACAATCAAACAAGATAGCAACAGAGTCCATCACAGGTCAAAGAATGCCAGTGTGAACAGGTCTCTTTCTTTATAGAGGCATTTTAAATTGCCAATATTTCTGCCTCTGGAACCAGATCGTAGACTGTTCCAAATGGTGGATGCCTGTTCAATAATATCAGAGCTCAATGAGATATATACAGGGGAAGGTGGTAAGCTAGGTATCCTAGCCCTGAGGGGTTTTTTTTTATGTCTTTGAAGTCAATAAGAAAACCTTGCACATGGCTTGACTGTTAATAGCAGCCAATGCAGTTCATTTAGAACAGGTTTATTGTGTGTATATGTAGTTGCACCTCTGAGACCCTAACTGATGCATTCTGCACTAGGTGCTGCTTCCAAACCAGTCACAAGGGAAGGTACATTGCAGTAGTCCAGTCATGAGGTTACTGGTGCATGTATCATGGTGTCTAGACTATCATAACTTGGAATGGGCATAGTTGGCACACCAGCTATTTCAGAATGGGCATTACCTTCTCTTGAATGAATCAGATGTTACAGATAACAGAGTTAAATGTCATCAGTTTACTCATGACCCCTTTCCCCAAATCTACTAAGGACAGTTCCAAACAGTTTCATATGAGTGTTGGACAACATTTGGGACATAATACTGTGCTGTGACACCTCAAAGTTCAACTCCCAGTCACCCAGTTGTTACAAAGTAGTTCAACCTGAGTGAACTAAACAGACTGTATTTTGAGGCCTGAACAAGAAGCTTCACCCTCAGCATTGGCAAAACAGGGCAAAACACAGTTACAAATGGTCAGGTATGAATCGTTTGATCAGCAATTCAGTCTGTAATAGACTTCCTAAAAATCCATGCCTACAAGCAGAGGTAGAGGGTAGGATTATGCAAAGCATAAATACATTGAATACAAAGAGCAATACCTGCCCAGGTACATGGTCAGTGCATTGAAGCTGCTCCTATTATTGTGTGCTTAACATGTGTAGTTAAGGCAGCCATCAGCCCAAAGCACCTCCTTTGCCAGAAGGGAAGAAGAGCATCAGGTCTTTTGTTTCTTGTAAGTATTGCCATACTTGAGGAATCTTAGCAAAGGTTTGTGGGCCTTGTGTTGTAGTCATTTGGGCTGCAATGTCATTTATTTCATTTGAAGGGTGTATAAGAAGAAAAGGTTTTCACCAGTAAAATGTCATTTTTTTCCACCTCTGGAGAACAGGTGTCCAACCATGGCTGACTCGCAATCCGTTGGGTCACCTCACCACAGGATCTTGCCTAGGCTTGGAGGAACCCACTTCTGTGAAGCACTCAAGTGCTATTCTCCACAGAAGAGAACAGCAAATTCAGCATCCCACTACTACTTTAATGTAGTAGTAATCCTCCAGTAATTTTCTTGCCATTTCCCCCTGCCTATCCCACGTTAGCCCCAAATGCGGGGGGGGGGAATGGAGTATTTTTTCAGCCCACACAACAGGACCACCATGACCTCCCCATGCATTTCTCCCATAATGTAAAGGAACCACTGTGTGTGCGCAGTTGTGGGCAATTGTTTTGGTTTGTTGGGGGTGTGGTCATGATGATGATGGCAGTGACATCAGGGTGGTGGATGTGTTGGCATACTGACCTGCTGGCTTGCCACCATGCCGGCTTGCCTCCATGCCGTGTTTAAATGCAATGGACAGACTTTTACTCCTGACTTTGGCTGCTTACTCTGCAACACAGAATGGCCACATGCCAGCATGCCAGCAGTTCACCGGGAAGCTGGTGCCTGTGGGAGTGGAGTTTGGACAGTTTGGCGGAGGTTGCTGTTCACCCGTATTGCATGTCGATCACAACCAAACCACCAGTAATTGGTGAGGGGAGGGAAAAGGGCAGGAACCAGGGAGGAAATTTTGTGGTGCCCACAGTGCATGTAATGGCTTTTTATGGAAAAGTAACCACCCTGTGGAAAGATAAGGAATGGAGACAGAAACAACTGTGTAAAGGAGCCCAATCTAATCCCATGATGGAACCGGATGGAGAAAGCCCCAGTATTGATGTGGATTTCTGCCCCTGTGTGATGAACCCCCTAGTCTTTAGGAAAGGGCTTGTTAGTTCAGGTGTAGGGAAAGATATATTGCTCTTGGAGGCCCTTTTACATTGTAGCCTCTGCCGCTCTATCCCTTCTCTTTGCTAAATAAGTGTGAATGAGTGTGTGTTAATTGGCTCTGTTTTTCAACTGGTCAGAGTCCCAGTCACTTAGTGCAAGACTGCCT
Organism: Heloderma suspectum; assembly: GCF_057233095.1. Lineage (NCBI taxonomy): Eukaryota > Metazoa > Chordata > Lepidosauria > Squamata > Helodermatidae > Heloderma > Heloderma suspectum. The sequence goes on along the minus strand of NC_139463.1, from coordinate 84,005,203 downwards.
GCTTAGCAGAGATAATAGGCAGTGCTCCTTTGTAATTGATGCATCACTGATTTATCTTGCCTTTAACTCTCTCCTCATGCTCAAAATCACCTCACTATAGAGCTTTAAGCATGGCAATGGCTGTCTCACAAACAGGATCATCAGAGGCAGTAATGGGCAGAAGACACTGGAAGGACATACACATTGGAATGTGTATGTGATTCAAGCCTTGGGTAGATTGCTGCAGTCAGACTTGTTGGATCCATATTTAATTATACTTTGAGTAGACCCACTGAAATCAATATATGGGGTCAAACCCAGGTAGATAGATAGAGATAGCGATAGCGACAGAGACAGAGACAGAGATAGAGATGAGGATTCAACCCAGCCATGGATAACCTCTAGAAGTCTGACAAATTCCAGTGAGAGAATGAGCATGCACTTGAATATCTCCCCATTGGAAGAAACAGATACAGAATTGCTTAAAGTGGCTGAATTGTGCCCATTGTTGCACAAGTATGCAATTCAGATTCAAAATCCAGGATTTTAACTTGAAATACAAAGTTGTCCATGGGGAACTATTCTGGCAATCTCCACAGTATATGAAGAACTTCCTATTCTTATAGATGTTGGGATCTCCAGGGGCACTTTCCTCTGCAACTTTGTGAAAGACAAAGTGGTCCACAGAAACAGATCCCTGCAATTCTTTAAAAATATATATAATGTACTTACTATTTTCATTAGAGATGTTGGGATCTCCAGGTACACTCTCCTCTGCAGCTAATTTCAAGCACTGTGTATCTGTCTAGCCATTTAAGAAACTGGAGAATAATCCTTTCTAATCCTTTTTGTTTGTTTGTTTGGAGATGTGTAAAAGTCTTCTTATAGCAGGAATAAGAAATTATTACCAGGGGGCAAAGGTTGCCTATAATTCTATGTGCTTCAAGCCTTGGGAAGACTCCTGCTGTCACACTTGCAAGCTACAGTGAATGAATGCTGGAATAGCCAAAGGACAATCCTCCTTCCATTTAGAATCACTTCCCCAGCAACCCACTCCTTCAACCTTAGTCTCAACCCCTAATTTTATCCCCTGGCTTCCCTTTCTTTTCTGCTTCTATGAGTATTAGGGACTCCTGAATTCCCAGTCCCTTCACCCCAACACACAGACCCTGTTGTACACAGACAGATGGCCCATATTTGCAGCTTCACTCTCTGCCCAGGAAGAAGCAGCTTCCCCTGAGAACAGAGCTAATTTCTCCCAAATTGACTGTTCTCCCTGGAAGGCTACAAAGCCTCCTGCAACCACCAAGACATTATCTCTGTAAACTGCTCTACCATGCTGACTTCCCCAAATCAGAAACATATATTTGTTTCAAAACAAACTCAGTAAATGTGTTGATTCTGTATCATCCCCATTAACCTCGTCATTGTGTGTGGGCCTTTGGAAAAGGGGGAAACAAAACATGGAGAACTGCCTTCCCATCTTCCCTTTGGTTAATGACTCCCAGATGGAAGATTTCCCAAGAGTCTGGACTAAAGATAAGGCAGAATGTGGGAAGGTAGATGGAGAAGTGCTCACTGAAGGAGAAGATCCCCCTCCCCAATAGCAGTGCAAGTATCCCACTGAAGCAGAGGAGGGGACAGGAAAGGCAATAGATCAGGTAGGGATGTACAAAAGTCACTTACCTTTCACAGGGGTGATTCGCGGTGGCGGGGAGGCATTCTGCACCTCCCCCCGAAATCCTAACCCAGACGGCTCCGCTCTGCGGCAACTCCATGGAGCCGCCGGCTGGGTGCAAATGGCATCTGGAGCCTGCGGACCAAATGGCGGCGGCTATGGCAGCTGCCATTTGCATTCCTGTTTTTGGCCGTGATAGGCTATGTAAATATTTACGTAGCCTATCACGGCAAAAAAAACCAGGAACACAAATGGCCGTGACTACGGCGACCGCCATTTGCATTCCCTTTTTTTGCCATGATAGGCTATGTAAATACTTGCGTAGCCTATCACGGCCTCTGCAGGGACGCCAATGGCATCCCTGCATTAGCCGTGATAGGCTACGTAAGTATTTATGTAGCCTATCATGGCCTAAATGGGGAAGCGAATGGCAGCCACAGACACGGCCGCCATTCACAAAGCAGCGCGAAAGGCACCAGGTAAGTGCTCCATTTCGCACGCCTCTCGCGGGGTGGTGGGGCGGGGGGCTTCGTTCTGCCACAGATTTCGGGGGGCCAAATGCATTGGCATTCGGCTTCACTGAGATCCATGGTGGAATTCTCTGACATCCCTAAGGTCAGGGCGTACTAGTGGTACTGGTGCTACATCAGGGTGTACTAGGGCCCGTGCAATCTGTGCACAATGCCCTCATGTGGCCAGTGTTAAAATGTGACAATGCGACTTAAAGGATGACGATACTACCCTGCTCTCAATGCGGTCACTCCTTCCTTAGGTAGTTCCAAGCATGGCTAAGGAAGTGAAAGAATATAGGAGCAGTGTCCACAGGATCATGCTGGTATCCAGTCACTGATTAAGCCAACCTCCCCCCTTTTTTCTTTCTTTCTGTATTTTGCTGTACCCATCATGCTGTGCCCATCTTCATGCTGGAAGATGAAATTCATCTTCACATACCATAGACACCAGTTTAGCTTCACTTGAAAATCCCAGAATTCAATTCTTCTCCCAATATGTACTCCCAATTCTTCTCTTATTCATATGTGGCAAATATGTGGGAAAGCTTGAACCCAGAGCACCAAAAACATGACCTCTGATGAGGATGATGTCTACACTCTGGACTCTACAACACTGAGATATGGATAGTCTGGAGTGAGTATGCATTCATCCCACTCTCCTCTTAAAAATATTTGTCAGCAAGCCTAGAATAGCTAAGTTGACTCTAGCATAGTCAACAGAGGTGTCAAATTTAAAAAGGAAGCCCAAGACTCCTCAGCCCCCTATGGACTCATTGTAGAAGGAGAGGAGTATCTCTGCCCACTTCCTGATCTACAACAAATCCAATCACCTGTTATTTTCATTATTTTCATTATTAGTATTCATCTTTTACTGTGATTTTTTTACAAAACAAAACAAACTGAAAACATTACAAAACGTAAAAAGAAAAAAAGTGAAATGAAAATACCAACAACTTATTCAAAATCCTCAGTTTCTAATATTACAATATTTGGAAAAAAAGTGGAGGAGGAGGAGGAGGAGGAGGAGGAGGAGGAGGAGGAGGAGGAGGAGGAGGAGGAGAAGAAGAAGAAGAAGAAGAAGAAGAAAGGTTACACATAAACTTCAGTAAAAGCAGACCAAATATCCACATATAAGTCCATTTGCAAGTTATGCCATACCACTCTTTCAGATGTTGCTAGTGTTGTGAAATCTTCAGTTTATAGCATTATAGGCGGTGAGCTTTTATCTTTTCAATATTGTAGTATCAGTCTTTCAGCAACCAAAAGGGCACGAAAAATCCATTTACGCTGACCATGTGTTACGTTCCAAGAAGCAGGCAAGTAATTTAAGAGAACATTTACATCAGTAAATATTAAAGAGCTTTCCAATATGAAATTTATCTGTACAATGACTTCCTCCCCAAAGGAGGCAGCCATTGGGCATTTCCAAAACATATGAATAAAAGAAGCATTGGCTGCATTACACCTCCAACAATTAGCTGAATTTGACAAGCCTTTACTACAAAGACGTGGCGTTCAATAGACCCAAAACAAAATCTTTTGCTGAATAAGGAGTAACCGAAGATCCATTGAAATGTCCGATACAGATGCCAAAACGGCAGTCCATTCATTAAGCAAATAGGACATTCCAATTCCTTGTTCCATTCCTGCTGTAAACCACTTCTGCCAAATTTATTCATTGATAATAAATGTTTATAAACATGAATTGTAGGTCAATACATCTGAGCAGCTTCAATAAGTATTTCCAATAGCAAAGGAGACTCCAAGGCAGTAAAAGTAGCAGAACTGAATCTAGATACTGACAAATGTTTCAATTGCAAATACTGCAATTCTGCTGAAGCTGGCAGATCAAATTGATTTCGCAAAACTGAAAATACCAAAAACTCATCACCAACCCCCACTAATTGATCTTAAGTAAAGATTGCTGTTAATATTTTGATATCTACATTAATTAATGATATAGCTCGATAGTTTGTGCAATAGGTATGGTCTTTGCCTGGCTTAGGAATCACTGTAATATAAGCATCGTTTAACGATGAAGAAAGGGTGCCTATTTAAAAAAATATGGTTATAGAGGTCATACAACTTTGGAGCTAAAAAGCTAAGAAATGTTTAATACCATTCAATTGGGAATCCATCCGGTGTAGGTGATTTCCCAATATTCATTTCATTATTTCATTCATGATTTCCTCTAAACACAGAGGAGGTAAAAGGAGCTGTTGTTGTGAAGAATCTAAACATGGAAGATGAAAAAAAGCATCCATATCTTGCACTGATACCTTATTACCGGTACTATACAGATCAACATAAAACTTTAAAAATTGTGAGTTTATGTCTGTAGGAGAAGTATATAGTTTACCACACCATAGCTGAAATAACATTTTGATGTTGATGCTGTTTAAGACAACATGCAAGGAGCTTACTAGGACATTCACCATTTCCCCAGTATTTCTGTTGTAGATATATCAGAGCAAATTCTGCCTGTTGTGAAAGGATATTATTTAAGTCACACTTAGTATACCGTAGCTCTTGATAAAGTTGTGCTGTAGGGGAAGTGGCGGCAAACTGAGTTATGAGAAATTTCAGCTTCTTATTTAAATGCTTCTGTTGAGTTTGTTTAAGCTTTTTTTTGATAGGAAGCATAAGAGATAATTCACCCACTTATAAAAGCTTTACTAGCCTCCCATTCAATGGTGCACAAACCTGCTGTGCCCTCATTAGTATTGAAATACTCTGATAGTTCCGCTAACATCCGGGTTTTAAACTTCTCATCATTAAGAAGTGAAACATTAAAACGCCAAAGACCGGGGGCCCTAGGAATATCAGAAAATTGCGGTTCCAAACATACTGGGGCATGATCTGACACTACCAATGTATCAATCTTGCAATCTTTGATTTGACATGCTAAAGTTGTAGATTTTTTTTTTAAAAAAAAGACTAATCTAAAACAATTATGGTGAACTGGTGAAATAAAAGTATACTCTCTGTCAGCAGGATGTAAAATTCTCCAAGCATCAATTAAACCATATTCCATCATATAAGCCTGAAGTGCCAGTCTCAACACAGATTGAGTCTTGGGAGAAGGTGTACTCCTATCTAACAAAGGATCTAAGACCTATGATCAATATTTGGCCCATATACATTGATCATAACAATTAATTTGTTCATATACCTTCCTACCAAGATCAAAAAACGCCCCTCAGTATCAAAAATCGCCTGTTGAACTGAGATAAAAAGTCACTTATGAATTAAAATTGCAACCCCTCTACACCATGTTGAAGTGTCTGTGACTGTGACATAGGCCTCCCCAACACAATCCTTTTGCAACATCTGCTGATCTGCAGCCATCAAATGTGTTTCCTGTAAGAAGGCCATGTCAACATTAAGCTCTTTTAACTTAGTAAGAACTCTTCTCTGTTTCTTTACATTTTGCAGCCCCTTGACATTCCATTAAGTCACATTAAACACTGAAAAAACAAAAGCAAATTGTTTGCCCCTCTACCCAGACACATCCTTGTAGATTTGCAAACAGTGACTAAATTTATATACCATAATTGGTATAACAAATACATCCTTAATTTACATTTAGGACTAACCATTTCAGACTTCATCAAAATAATTCTTGTTATGTAGAAACTGAGAAAAAAAATAAAAGTATTCCAAAATATGAACAAAAATTGAAAATAAAAAACCCAAAAGAAAAATAAAGCTCAAATACTCCCATTTGTGTCCACCTACCATAAAAGTGCCAAAAGCAACCCTAACAAACCAAAACAAAAAACCTTAACAAAAACAAAAAATAAACACGTTTGCCTTCCGTTTGGACCAACGTGTGACCGCAGTGCTCAGCTTAGCCCCTCCCGCATATTAAATACATATACAGAGAAGAGTTAGGAACATTACAAATTTAACCAACAAGAAATAGTAATAGTAACAATAAAATTAAAAAGCCAGTTGGATATTTTAACTACTATTATATCTGGAGATGTTTTCATATCTGTACACACACACAAACACACACACACACAAACACGTATGTGTATACATGTACATACACATGCATATATGGACATGTATGTAACTACATAACCATTATTAAGCTAAGTTTAATATAGTAGTTACATATAACCTGTATTTACTCAAAATATGTAAATTAACACACTCAACAACAGGAATTATATATACATTATATGTATATAAGAGGAAAAGAAGAAAAGAGAGAGAAAGAACGAACAAATGAAAGAAAGAAAGAAAGAAAGAAAGAAAGAAGAGAAGAGAAGGGGGAGAAGTAGTAATATACAATGCATTTGATCTGGCATGACACCCAGACTTCTTATCAACTATAACCCAAATGAAGCTTCAGAGGAGCAGTAAAAAAATTATAGAAAATGGCTGGATTCCAGCTCAAGAAACTGAAGAAGTTGAATCCCGTGTTTTGATTTTAATGCCAGTGAGAAATGATTCTGCAGCATCAGGATTTACAAACTTCTTCATCTGGCCTTAAAAAAAAAAATCAAAATGTGGCAGGATATTTGATATGATATTGCAAGTTAATTTGCTTTGCCAAATTTCTCGCCTTGGTAAATTGTCTTCTTTTATCAGCAATTTCTTTAGTATAATCAGGAAAGAGCATAATCTTGTCGTTTGCTGGGCCCCACCAAAACTCACCTCGCTCTCTTGCAAAAGGCATAAGATTTTTTTTGTAGAAGCATGTAAGAATTGAACCATAACGATAACAGGACCTGCTCTGATGCCACGTGTAGAACTGGGAAAATGATAAGCATGCTCAATATCAAGTGGAAAATCAGATGGCAAAGCCAATAATGCATGCAGAAATTTATCCATAAATTCAGCAAGATGGATATCAGTAGCCAAATCTTTAATGGCAAGAATATGGAGGATAGCCCTGCGAGCAAAGGCCTTCAGTTGAGAAATTCGAGCAGACAGAACATTATGAGAGGCATCCATAGCAGTTTCATGAGCAGTAACCCGGTCTTCAAATGTGTTAACTTTTGACTCCATGTTTTGAAGATAAATTTTCATTGAATCCATAGACTCTTGAAGGGTAGTGGTGGAATCCTGAATTGTTTCAGGCTTCTTTGACTGCACTGATAACTTAGATTTATCAAAGCAAGCAACTCCTCTCTGTCTCCGGCATCTCTAGAAACTAGGGATGTACGAATCCCTTACCTGGTTCCAGTCGGGGCATCCGCCTGGACGGGGGAGGCAATCCATTCCTCCCGCTGGAATCCTGCCCGGCCAGCTCTGCTCCATGGCCATGTCACAGAGCCACCGGCCGGGCTGATCTGCAGCGGGGCCTCCAGCCGCTGCCAGGCTGGTTCATACACAAATGGCGTCCTGCGTAGGGGATAACATTTTCATCCCTATGGTAGCCCGTGATAGGCTATATAAATATTTACGTAGCCTATCATGGCTAAAGCAGGGATGCAAATGGTGGCCGCTACGACTGCCGCCATTTGCGGCCACAGCAGCCCGGCAGTCGCCGGCCAGGAGACCAGCCAGAGCCACTGCCACCAGAGCCAATGCTGGAGCTGCCACCAGGTAAGCCCTGTGGTGGGGGGCGGGAGGCCATTCTGCCATGGATTCTGGGGGGAATTCTTTAGAATCCGGTGGTCAGGGAGGAAACTGAGCCCATAGAACCCCAGAGTAGGGATGTACGAAAGTCACTTACCTTTTCGCAGGTTGGCTTCGCGGTGGGGGGAAGGCGCTTCGCTTCCCCCCCCGAAGTTCAGGCGAGGGGAGGGAGGCGTCCCACCTCGCCCGGCCGAAATTCAGGCTGGGGGGGAAGGCACCCCTCCTCGCCCGGCTGAAATTCAGGCCGGGGAGAAGCGCCCCGTCTCCCCGGCCGCGAAACAAAAAGTAAAAAAAAAATAAGACCCCATGATAGGCTACATGACGATTTACATAGCCTATCACGGCTAGATTTCCAAAGTCAGCTGTGATAGGCTACGTAAATCATCACGTAGCCTATCAAGGGTGACTTTTGAAAAAAAAAAAAAGCACGTACGCAAATGGCGGCGCCCATGGGCGCCGCCATTTTCGTTCTTTATTTTGGCACGTCTATTCTACATAACGATTTACATAGACTACGGCGAAAATAAGGGCAACACAAATAGCGTGTTATAAGGGCAATACAAAGTTCCCCATGGGAGCCGCCATTTGCGTACGCGCTTTTTTTTTTTCAAAGTCACCCGTGATAGGCTACGTGACGATTTACGTAGCCTATCATGGCTGACTTTGGAAATCTAGCTGTGATAGGCTACGTAAATCGTTGCGTAGCCTATCATGGGTGTGTGTTTTTTTTAATTTAGTTTTTTTTTTGCAATGGCGGCAGCAGCCGGTCGGGAGACCAGCCGCCGCCCCTGCCAGCGATGGACCGCTGCCGAACCGCCGCCGGGACCCGCTGCTGAGAGGGACATTCGCCGAAGGTAAGTCCCATCCCAGGGGGGTTGGGGGGCCGGCAGATAATTTCCCAACCAACTTCGGGGGGCCAAATGCGTTGGTGTTCGGCCTCCTGAAGATTCGGGGAGAAATTCTCCGCCATCCCTACCCCAGAGCAGTTCTGATTCTGAGGAGGAACAGCAATCCATGGGAGAGGAGCGCGCTCATCCCTCACAGGCACAGCAGCTGGCAGAGATTCCTCCCGCTGGCATTCCTGAGATAGATAGTGACCCTGGGAGTGAGCGAGTGCAGGAGGGGGGCTTGGTAGATGCTCGACGCAGACGGAAGGAGTGACGAGCGATGGAGGGCGCAGAAAGGAGGTGTCGCACCTATTTGGCACGCCAGCAATGGTCACGTCCTGAGGACCCAAGGGAAAGAGGGAGGAACTCTCCCTAGCCCATAAGTTCAGGGTCTGCAAGAGATTCTACTTCAAACGGGGACTAACTGTCTAACCCAGGGCATAGGTTTCTCTGCTGTTCATTGCTTAGTCTCTGGTGATAGAGTCATTAAGTTGTAAAAGGATTAAAGCCTTAAAAAGAATCCTTTTGTCTGTGTCTTGAGTTGGCTATTGGACTAGACTGAAAGAGGCCACCAGGGCACTCCTGACACTGGCCTCACTGGAGTCCGTGGAGGAATTCTCTGACATCCCTACTAGAAACCTTTGCAGGGGGCAGTTGGGGGGGGTAGGCAGCATTCCCAAGCCTCTCTTCCCCCCTGATGTTGCCATCCGCCTCTCACTTCCAGAAGCACAACAAGCAAATACGAATGTGCAAATAGAAAACAAAGTAAGTTTAATTACAAATACTCAAATAACATGGCAGCCTCAAAGAAGTAATTTTAAAGCTGAAACTTGGGAGAGACACAGCAAAGAACCGATCATGATGCCATCTCCAACCAGAAGTGCAAGAAAAAGGAAAGAGGAAAAAGGCCAGGATTTCATAGTATGGTGATCGGTGGTTCCTCATATTATGGAAAAGGAATCCCTAGAACTGGTTTTGGTACTCCCTGTTACATCCCCCTGCTAGGATTTCCCCTGCCAAGATTGTAACTCTTTCTATGGCCTCGAAAGGGGAAATCACCGGCACCGTATGGCCCAACAGATGCCCCAATAACTGAGCATTCACAAGGTAAGGGGTATTTTGCCTTTCTTTCAATAAAACCTGTTTGCTTTTGATGAAGTCCTGAGGTCTGCAGTGCAGATGTAGTTTCTCTAGCACCAAATTAATTTCCTGATCATGTTTTATTCTGGTGGAAGCACTCAGGGGACATAGAAATAGATTCAGACATGCCCTCAGCAAGCATTGCAACAAGAGTTTACAAGGATTCAGCCAATGTATCAGGTGCGGCTTCCAGAGCTTTCCACTGTTGGCTATTCTGAAGCTATTCATTACCTCACTTGGTGTCTTCAAAGGATGGTGCAAGCCAAAATATGTACTCACCTAATGCCTGTATTTTAATTCCTTCAATAAGGGAGGAGTGGTCATTACTACTTCAAACATACCTCCTTTAGTAACATCACTTGACCAGTCATATTGGGGGAGGGAGTAATATCTCCTTAATTAGATGGGCTCCAATATTAATGTTCTCTTTAAGTTGGTTCAGGAAAGAGAAATAAAATATAGGCTGAGAAATTAAAGCAAACAAACAAACCTCTCAACAACTATTTCTCATCAGCTGTGCTGGACTCTTGGGAGCAAGTCTCTGAGAAGTCAGAGGAGACTAGAATAAAAATCTGTCCCTGTGCAGAAAATGCTTTAAATCCAATAATGGTAGGAAGAAAGCACACATACAGCATCAACTCTCAAAGACAGAATGAAAGTGTTTCAAAGAAATGTGAATTCCTAATGACCTAGAAACATTTGGAACAGAAATTGCATCAATTGTTGAACAATACTTACAAAAAGTGGTAAGTAAATTGCTTCTCAAGTTTGATTCCATTTTTCTCATCACTTCCATTCCCATTATCCCATATGTCTGTTTGCCAACCAGCTATCCTTGTTTGTCTTCCAGATTCCACCCCCCAATACCTCCCTCCCATTCGTTCAGTTACAGAAATCAGTCCCAATTCATATTTTGACTGATATGTGTGTGAACCAGTGAAAAACCACTTCCAGGTGACTGGATTCCCACATTACAGCACTGAACTGAGCCGAAGGCAACCATGTGGCTCACCAGATCTTATGGCCGCTCCTCAAACTGCAGCCAAGTAGCCCCAGGTGGTGGTACAGCACTGGCATAAGAAGTGACTCCACAATTTGGTGGACTACACAGTTGGACTGTCTTTTGCAAATAGCAATGTAGCAATTCTACACATAGATGTAGGACAACACTCAATATCCTACAGGGGAATGAGTGAAGTGCCTCCTTTCAAATCTGTTGCGATATGAAACAATGTCATTTTCTGTCTGGTACCAGTGATGATTTATTTTCACCCATGTTCTATAAGAATAATAATACAAGAAATGTCTTGTGGCACCAGCAAGAGTAGTATATTTCTTCTACAGTATACTTACATGGATGGGAAGTGTGCTAGTTACACACGCAAACACACACAAGCTCACTCTCTAGCTCAGGGGTACGCAAAACGGTGCTTTTGAGCACCTCTAATGGTTCCTGCAAAGGGTTAGGGTTAGTGTCACAATAGTGTTTATTTTTATTTTCCCCAGGTTCCTTGAATATACACATACACATGGATTTGTATGAAATGACTACACCTTTCTAGCAATTATAGTACAACAAAAGTGGACTGCATGTCCCAAGTAGTATCCATTTGAGGGTGGTGTCTATATGCCACCTGTTTAAATCTTGAAAGCAATGTAAGGTCCTCGAGCCATTGCATTATTGGAGGTGATTGTTTGTCCATCCAGTGCTATAATATCAGTCCTTTAGCGGTCCAAAGGGCACAGAGAATCCATTTTCTCTGACAGTTTGTTAATTTCCATTAGCAGGTCAATAATTCAGAAGAGTGTGTACATCAGTGAATATGAAAGAGTGTTCCAGTACAAAACATATCTTGTAATATCCTCCCTCCCAAACATGCAAATACTGGATATTTCCAAAATATAAGTTTTAAAGAAGCATTAGTTGTATTGTTGTTGTTGTTGTTGTTCAGTCGTTCAGTCGTGTCCGACTCTTCGTGACCCCATGGACCATAGCACGCCAGGCCTTCCTGTCCTGCGCTCTCTCCCGGAGCGTGCTCAAGTTCATATTCATTGCATCCGTGATGCTATCTAGCCATCTCATCCTCTGCCGTCCCCTTCTCCTTTTGCCTTCAGTCTTTCCCAGCATCAGGGTCTTTTCCAGGGAGTTTTCTCTTCGCATTAGGTGGCCAAAATATTGGAGCTTCAGCTTCATTATCTGTCCTTCCAATGATTGTACTGCCAGCAATTAAGTGAATTAGACCACTCCTTGAGAAAGAGATGCTGCAGTGTTTAACAGACATAAAACAAAGGTGTTTCCTGAAGAAGACTCCGCCTAAGATCCATAGATACAACAGGTAGATGCCAAAGCAGCAATCCACTGATTAGACATTTTGTGGTGGTGCCCACAGCAGTTTTGCAAATTTCCAATTGTGCCAAAGAACCCCAAGAGGTTGGGGACCCTTGCTCTGGCTGCTTGTCTTCAGGCAAGGGGGATTGGCAGCTCCACGTTTTGTGGGACAGAGATGCCATTCTGGGTTTTAGTTACAACCAGCCAGAAGTCTAAAAGAGCTTCCCAAGGTGCCGAACCCTATCCCCAAGAAGGGTCCAGCACCTTGGATAGCACCTGCCCTTCAAAATCGGAGCCACCATTCCCCCCTTGTCTTCAGGGTTAATGAACAAGCAACCAGATAGCCTCTGAAACGCCTTAGCAAATTTTGTCTTCTCTGCATTATTGAACAAGCTACTGTAATCTCTTTTTTTTCTAGCATCCAACCTATTCTCCTTCTCTCTCCTTTCCTTCCATCTCCTTCTTTGCTGTTTCATTTACAACAAGGATGGGCAGCTCGGGGTGGTCTTGGGGCCAGTCCTGCCGCTGCCGGCCCACCAAAAATCAAAATAGAAAATAAGCTAAATGTGTCTTATTGATTTTTAATTTTTTTAAAATTGTGCTGCTGCTTCCATGCCACTGAACTTTGGTAGTGCGGCAATGGCAGGGGAAAATGTGGGGTGGTGGGGTGGGGGTGCCACATGTAGCCCACAGACTGTCTGTTGCTTATTCCTCCATTGAAACATTGCCCATATTATTTATTTCCTCCCATCTCTAGGCTAGAGCCCCAAAATTTAAGCTTCAGACAGATCATGCCCGGTACTACAGTTCATTCTTCACATATTACTTTTGTATTTGGGTGGTCCCTGACATTTCAAATCTACTTTTACATTGTAGAAGTAACAACTGGGAACCTGTCAGATGCATGTGGCCTGGAAAGAATCACTCCAATGACAATTTTAGAGAGAGAGAGGGAGGGCTTGGCCTCCCCTCAACCCTGAAATGACCACTTCTGGGCAGGGGTTTTACCCAGACACCACATCAAAACATACCCTTTCTGCACTGTTGCTTTGAATGGGAAAGATATAATCTTCCTTCACTCCCTAAGTAATCTTTTGAGGAAGAGATTAATGAGACTTATTTGAGGAAGATATAAATGTTCTGTTTGCTGAGGCCGCAAAGGAACTGCACTGCCTTCTTTCAACCAAGACAATTAAACCCATCCTATTCCACATCAATTTTAATACATGTGCATTGTCCTCTGATGCTAGAGAATTTCACTCGATATTGTAATGGAGGGTTAGTGGGTCCTTAAGGGATGGACAGTACATTAATTTGACCAACAGAACTTTTTCTTTCTACAAGCATAAGGAACTTTCCATGGCTATAGATTTTTAATTTTTTTGGCCAGATGGCATGTCCACAGGGCCACTTCATGAACTGATTACATGCAGGTAATGAGTGACGGTGGTGTCTAAATATGTTGACCCAACTAGTTGGTGAGCTAATAGTGAGCTAATGCAAATAACAGACTTGTTTCCAAGTAGCCAGTCAGGTTACATTCTCCCTCTCCGGTGATTTTTGTTTCATCATGGTCAGCCAAAACTGACTGGAATAGACAGCTGTTGGTGTATCTTCCATTTGATACTCCAGAGTATTTCTATGTATGGTGGTGGTGAATATAGGAGGAATATAAGGGGTAATGTAACTCCTTCCAAAGCTGTCACACTGATTTAACAAACTATTCCATTTTGCTGGTGGTCCAGCGTCATCTGAATGCTATCAAAAAGTATTTTGTCATTATCAGACCCTTTCTTATACCATGAGGGTAAGTTTGACTAGGCTGAAGGATGATCATATCCTTTCTCCCTTCATCGGGTTCAGATTTGCTGGTGGATTGTACTGCTGCCCATCTCGTTTATCAACGTGAACTAAGCTGGTCTGCATACAAGGCTTTCATCAGGGCTGGTGAATGTGTGGCCCTCCAGATGTTGATGGACTACTACTGCTCCCATCATCCCTCACCATTGGCCAGCCTGGCTGGGCAGATGGGAATTAGAGTCCAATAACTTCTTCAGGTCCCCCAGTGCTGCATTACATTAACTGGAGAAACAATCATGGGTGGTATAGTGATGGTTTTTCTTTTCCTCTGACAGGTAGCAGCACAGACTTTAGTCCTTAGTACAGAATGCCAAATCTTACCTATTCCACCACCGAATTTCTGCTTCTGGAATTTTCTCCAGTCCGAGAACTACAGAACTTACACTTCTTTGTGTTCTTAGCATTATACCTGACAACCCTGATGGGGAACCTTTTCATCATCATTGCAATAATCCTTGACTATCACCTACATACACCAATGTACTTCTTCTTAATGAACTTGGCCATTTGTGATCTTGGCATTATCTCTGTCACTGTACCCAAATCCATGGTTAATTCGCTTATGAACAGTACGCTCATTTCTTATCCAGAGTGTGTTGCTCAAGTTTTCTTTTTCTATTTCTTCATAGCCTCAGATTTTGCCTTGTTAACCATCATGGCACATGACCGGCATGTTGCCATTTGTAATCCACTGAGATATGAAGCAATTATGAACAAAGGAGCCTGCATCCAGATGGTACTAATTGTGTGGGTTACTGGTCTTCTTTATGCTGTAGTACACACATCTGGCACCTTTTCAATGACCTTCTGTTCCAATAGTGTTGATCAATTCTTCTGTGAAATCCCAAAATTACTAAAACTCTCTTGCTCTGGCTTGTACCTCTTTGAAATGGGACTTCTTGTGCTTAGTTCTAGTGCCGCATTTGGATGCTTTGTATTCATTGTTGGAACTTACGTCTTGATCTTCAGTGCAGTCCATAAAATTCCTTCTGTACGGGCAAGACAGAAGGCTGTCTCCACTTGCCTGCCCCACCTCATGGTTGTTTCTGTGTATTTGTTCTCTGGCCTCTTTGTCTATGCGAGACCTCCCAGTAATAATTCATCTGATCTGGATCTGGTCTTTGCTGTTATATATACTATACTCCCTCCAATGTTGAATCCATTCATTTATAGCATGAGAAACAAAGAGATTAAGGCTGCATTGTATAAATTATTGAATCTTAAGCACTTTTTGAATACTACTCCCAGGTCTATTCTGAAATTGTTGGGTTTATAATATTCTGCCTTTGTAACTCCCCTGCCCCCCAATGGTTCACTATGTTCATATGAAAACATTAACAGGAAACTATCCTCAGCTGTAGCCTTCCTTCATGCAACACATATTGACTGGATCCACGTTCTGCCTTTTATGAACAGAAGGTCTCTGTTCATAGAAGGTGTCTGTGCCTGATTTGGCGGGATTCCACTCCCCACTGCATCATAGCTCAACCCATTGAGCAGGGTCACATCACGCCTGTGCACCATGTTCAGAAGGCCTGTCATGGGAGGGGGAGGCAACTAGGGATGTCAGAGAACTCCACCATGGATCTTGGTGAGGCCGAATGCCAGTGCATTCAGCCCCTCAAAATCTGTGGCGGAACGAAGCCCACGACCCCCCATGAAAGGCATGCGAAACGGAGCACTTACTTGCTGCCATCCGCACTGACTTGCGAATGGCGTCCACAGCCACCATTCGCTTCATCATAGCCGTGATAGGCTACATAAATAATTATGTAGCCTATCACGGCTAATGCAGGGACGCCATTTGTGGAATCCCCAACGGGGGGAGGTGATCCGGTCCTCCCCCCCCCCCAGAATCCTGCCTGGACGGCTCCGCTCTGCGGCCAGTTGGCAGAGCCGCTGGCCGGGCCGACCCGCAGCGGGGCCTGCATCCGCTGCCATGCTGGTATGGACGCAAATGGCGTCCTGAGTAGGGGATGCCATTTGCGTCCCTGTGGTAGTCCGTGATAGGCCACATAAGTATTTACATAGCCTATCACAAGGCAAGCAAAAAAAAAAAAAAAAACGTAAGCTATTACAGCAAAAAAAAGGGGAACACAAATGGTGCCCACTAAGCCATTTGCATACCCGTTTTTTTTCACCATAATGGCTTACATAAATATTTATGTAGGCTAAAACAGCGAAAAAAAAGGAACGCAAATGGCGGACGCCGTAGCCACCGCCATTTGCGTACGCTGTGGGGTTTTTTTGGCTTGCCATGATAGGCTACGTAAATATTAATGTAGCCTATCATGGACTACCATAGGGATGCAAATGGCATCCCCTACTCAGGACGCCATTTGCGCCTGCACCAGCCTGGCAGTGGATGCAGGGCCCTCTGCGGGTTGGCCTGGCTGGCGGCTCTGCGGACTGGCTGCGGAGTGGAGCCGGCCAGGCAGGATTCTGGGGGGGAGGACTGGATCGCCTCCCCCCGTCGAGGATTCCGGGGGGAGGAATGGATCATCTCCCCCCCCCCAGCGGATGCCCCGACTGGAACCAGGTAAGGGATTCGTATATCACGAATATAATGAGTTTACTTTGTACACAGTATAATCTAGCCAATCTAATATTGCAATTGTAATTCAGCCTTGAAAAGTAAGCCAGTGCTTCATTGCAACATGAACAAAGAGTGGAAAAAGGGAATTACATCTCTTTGATAAATACTAGGGTTGGCGGAGAATTTCTCCACGAATCTTCGGGAGGCTGAGTGCCGACGCATTCGGCCCCCTGAAAGTGTTGGGGAAATTCTCCGCTGGCCCCCCGCCCCCCCCGGGATGGGACTTAACTTCGGCAAATGTCCCTCTCGGCGGCGGGTCCTGGCGGCGGTTTGGCGGCGGTTTGGCTGGGGGGGGGCGGCCGGTCTCCTGACTGGCTGCCGCCACTGCCATTGCAAAAAAGTAAAGTAAAGTAAAAAAAAAAAAACACCCGTGATAGGCTACGTAACAATTTACGTAGCCTATCACGGCTAGATTTCCAAAGTCAGCCGTGATAGGCTACGTAAATCGTTACGTAGCCTATCACGGGTGTGTGTGTGTGTGTGTGTTTTTACTTTTTTTTTCGCGGCTGGGTAGACGGGGCGCTCCTACCCAGCCTGAATTTCGCTGGTGAGGGATGGGGCACCTCCCCTCCGGCCTGAATTTCGGCCCGGCGAGGTAGGGCGCCTTCCCCCCCTCACCTGAACTTCAGGGGGAGAACCAAAGCGCCTCCCCCCCACCGCGAAGCAAGCTGCGGGACGAGGTAAGTCCCTTTCGTCCATCCCTAATAAATACCTTCAGTGGCAGATTCCTTTAAAAAAGAAAGAAAAAAATGTTTTTCTCAGATGGAGAGGTTATTTCTGAAAGTGTTTCTTAATTTATTCATTTGAAGGGGTGATGTTGGACAGGATCGTATATAAAAAAATAAAATATGATTTAAAATAAAATAAAAACTTTGGACTTCTGGTTGGAACCAATGTCACCCTCACAGCATCCCATGGAGTCTCTGTGGGACACTATCTCAAACAGCTTTTGAAAAGGTTGAAAAACCTTTTCATCTCCCCCCTGGAATTAAAATGGGGGGGCAAGGCAGCATCTGGATAATATCTTGGGGAAAAGTACTCCCCACAAGGCGGGGGGGGGGATTCCAGGATTATCTTCCCAGAGCTTAACCATCGCAAAAAGCTGTTCTGAAACTCCTATTTAATAGGAGAAAACAGGGATGATGTGTTTCATTGTAATATATGGATTAAGAAATGTCAACAACACCTGAAGGATGGTTTAAGAATATCAACAATATTTGAGAATATTTGAGAACCTGCAAGATTTGTTTGAAGAGAAACATGGCTACAGCAAGGAGAAGGAAGGGGATTGCATCACCGCCCACTCCCCCTGTACCTCCTTTTCCAAAAGCTCCGAGAACAGAAGATATAGGGGAATTATTTACTTTGATAAAAACTTTATCATCGCAATTTGCGGAGCAAGCCAAGAGGTTGGATTTAATCCAAAATTCCATCACCACCCTGCAAGGAGTTGTGGATTTAATTATTGCTTTCTGGCAAATAATGGAGACGAAACTTAATGAGCTTCAAGATAGGCTGACAACGAATGAAACTACAACACAAGAAAGGGAATGCAAATAGCGTAGTGTGCTGGAGTTGCATTGAACTCAGTAAGACTTACTTCTGTTTACTTACTTGTGCACAGAGTTGGTTCTCCCCTCTGCTCAGCTTTGTATTTCCACATCCAGCTCATTATCAAACCTCCTGTTAGTTATCTCAGAAGACCCTTGGGTGAATGGGGGGGGGGTTTCTAGGGAACAGCTGGATGGAGGGAGATTACACATACACACAATGGAAGAATATAGTTCTTCATATAGCCTGGTATGTTTATTCCTCATTTTGTCCATCCCCTGAGCATGGGCAGAGTGTGCTTTTTATTCAAACAAAGAGAAGGTTGCTGATCTTTCCCTTCATGCTGCATTTGTACAAGTGTGACTGCTTCAGAAAAAACTTTCCATTATACTGTCTCTTTTTCTTCATGAGTGTCATAACAGAAGTATGATCTAGTGCTTAGAGTCCAGCCCAAAGTCACCCAGTGAGATAACTAACAGGAGGTTCGCTAATGAGCTGGATGTGGAAATACAAACCTGAGCTGGGGGCAAGTGGGGTGCTGACATGTGTAGGAGTAAGTTGCATTGAACTCAATAAGACTTACTTCTGAGTAGACATGCACAGAGTTGGTTCTCCTCTCCATTTTAGCCTCACCATGTCACCAACAAGGCTGGATGTGGAAATAGAAAGCCTAGAAGGGGGAATAATACCTCGTGCAGGGCTCCAGACCGGCATGGTCATTTTCAAAGGTTTTGACTTTCTTTCTTTCAAACAGCATTGCTTGAAACAAAGAGTGCATTACTCAGGCACACCTAGGACAGCCTTGTTTTGGGAAGCCCCGAGGAGGAGGAAGTGTTTTGGCTGAAACTAATTACTGCAGGTCTCAGGGCAGGGGAAAAAATATGTAAATATCTACGAAAAATAGCCTTTCTTACGGAAGTTATGCAGAATTACGACTGTCGGTACGGATTTATCTTTGTAATTCTCAGAGCGGAAAAAAAGAGAGTAGAATTCTGGGGGCTTGCGAATGACGGTACGGAGCACTGGCCGCAAACTGCGGAAGTCAAGTGGCACAGAAGGTACACAATTCATACATCCCTATTCAAATCACCATCATGTGCCATCACCATGAACAGGGCAAAATCAGATGAAAAAAGAAGAAATGGAAAAGAAAAAAAAAACCCTGTGCAACACATCAGAATAAGAAGTCAACCTGGTATTCATAAAGGAATTAACCATGGATTTGGGTATAGCTAATGAAATTGAGCCGAAGCCCAGCATAGCCAGGTTTCTAGGGATGTCAGAGAATTTCTCCACAAATCTTGGGGAGGCCGAATGCCAGTGCATTCGGTCCCCCGAAATTGGTGGAGAAATTCTCCGCCCCCCCCCCGGGGATGGGACTTACCTTTGGCGAATGTCCCTCTTGGAGGCAGGTCCCGGTGGTGATTCGGCGGTGGTTTGACAGGGGCGGGGGCAGCGGCCGGTCTCACGACCAGCTGCCGCTGCCGCCATTGCAAAAAAAAAAGGAAAACAAAAAACCACACCCGTGATAGGCTACGTGGCGATTTACGTAGCCTATCACGGCTAGATTTCCAAAGTCAGCCATGATAGGCTACATAAATCATCACGTAGCCTAACATGGGTGACTTTGAAAAAAAAAAAGCGCGTACGCAAATGGCGGCACCCATGGGCGCCACCATTTGCGTATGCGCTTTTTTCCCCGGGAGACGGGGAGCTCCTCCCTGGCCTGAATTTCGGCGGCGAGGGATGGGGCACCTCCCCCCGGCCTGAATTTTGGCTGGGCGGGGCAGGGCGCCTCCCCCCCTCGCCTGAACTTCGGGGGGAGAACCGAAGCGCCTCCCCCCCACCGCGAAGCAAGCTTCGAGAACAGGTAAAGGACTTTCATCCATCCCTATTCGGAGGTGCCTCACCATGATCAGAAGCAGATCAGAAGAGCAATGAGGAGCCCCCCAAATGAAGTGGCTTGTCGACGAGGTACCTCGTCTGCCTCGGAGATTTGTAGGTCTTCCTATGCTTTCGGAGCAGCCTAGACAGGCTGTCTCCAAAATGTATCAACTTCTGCAAGATCACATGGAGGGGGAGGAGAAGGGTGGAGGGGGGAAGGGGAGAGGAAGTGGAGGCTCCAAATGTATCCACTTGAGGGAGATCCACCCGGAGGGGCAGAAGAGGAGGAGGGAGGGGGAAAGGGGAGAAGAGGAGGGAGGAAGCTTTGCTGTGAGTCATCCTCCATTTGCTCATTGTGAGAGAGGTGGTGTTACTGGAGAGGAGTGTCTGAATGTTCTTTGGCTAGAGCACTGGTCTCCAGACTGGGGTGCACAAGACTGATAATTGCGCAGCCTCCCGCTTCCCTGATAAGCTGCCATTGTGTGCAGTGATGGTGGCGGCAGCGGTGGCAGCGGCAGCAGCAGGATGGGACGGGAGCTGAGGGGGAAGCTCCATGGCTTTTCTCTCTCAGAGCCAGTCCTATTCTGCCTCTGTTGCTTGCAGCCACTGAGAGCAACTATGCCAGTCTCTGCCAGGCATGGCAGAGGAAGCTGTGGCACCGGAGCAGCTGCCATCCTGCCGAAGGAGAGCAAGGAGGAGATTAATCCTTCTCACTTTCCTTTGGCAGAATGAAGCTGAGAGTAAAGTGCGAGCTGTGACAGCTATGTTAGTCTCTCCTAGGGGTGTCAGAGAATTTCTCGCCGAAACTTCGGGGGGCCGAGTGCCAACGTATTTGGCCCCCCGAAGTAGTTTTGGGGAGAAATTCTCTGCACCCCCCCCACCCCGCGCCCCCCCCGGGGATGGAACTTACCTTTCCCGAATGTCGCTCCCGGTGGCGGGTCGCAGCGGCGGTTCAGCAGGGCTTTGACAGGGGCAGGGGTGGCAATCGGTCTTTCGACCGGCTGCCGCCGCCGCCATTCCAAGAAAAGTAAAAAAACAAAAACAAAAACGCCCCCATGATAGGCTATGTGACGATTAACGTAGCCTATCACGGCTACATTTGCAAAGTCAGCCGTGATAGGCTACGTAAATCGTCACGTAGCCTATCACGGGTGACTTAAAAAAAAAAAAAGTCCGTACGGCTAATGGTGGCCCCCATAGGGAGCTGCTATTCGCGTTCCTTATTTGGTCGCTGTAGTCTACGTAAAGATTACGTAGACTACGGTGAAAATAAGGGCAACGCTATTTGCATTGCCCCTATTTTCGCCGTAGTCTACGTAAAGATTTACGTAGACTACAGCGACCAAATAAGGAATGCGAATGGCGGCTCCCTATGGGGGCTGCCATTTGCGTACACACTTTTTTTTTTTTAAGTCACCCGCGATAGGCTATGTGACGATTAACGTAGCCTATCACGGCTGACTTTGCAGATCTAGCCGTGATAGGCTACATAAATCATCACGTAGCCTATCACGGTGGCGGTTTTTTTTTTTTACTTTTTATTTTGTGGCCGGGTGAGGTGAGGCGCCTCCTCCCCAGCCTGAATTTTGGCCGGGCGAGGCGAGGCGCCTCCCCCCCGGCCTGAATTTTGGCCGGGCAACAACAAAGACAACTGTTGTTGCTCTTCATTCCAGTCAGCATGCCCGCCTGGCAGGGTTGTTGTCTTTGTTTGCTTCCTGCCTACCAGCCAGTTTTTTCCCAGGCAATTCAGCCAAAGAGAGCCTGAGGTTATTGACTGGGAATAGGAAAGTAGTACCAGGGGAAAGGGGGTGTTTGCACTTCAAAACCTACAGCAGAGTTTAGGGATGCTGACCTCCTCACCATTTCAACATCTAACTTGACTATCCCTTTATTTTTATATTTATTTATTTATTTATTTATTTATTTATTTATTTATTTATTGCATTTATACCCTGCCTTTCTCCCTCTCGCAAGGAACTCAAGGCGACTTTATGAACTTTGAGTTTCCGAGAACAGCACATTTTACCTATGCGTAGCACAAAAAAAACCTGGGCCACACTGTCTGATATTTGGCAGGTGGGATTCCCTCTAGGGGGCTGTGCGTTCCCCAGATTTCATGCACTTCTGTGCAACCAGTGAAAAGTTATAGCTCCTTGCTTTGAGAGATTTCCTTGAAAACATTAAATTTCACCTGCACCTTGCACAAAAACTATTGGGCCAAACTGTCTGGGATTTGGCAGGTGGGATGCCCTCCAAGGGGATTGAGAGTTCCACACATTTCATGTATTTATCACAAAAAGTGTAAACGTTATGTCCATTAGTGATGTACTGTGGTGTGGAGAGCCAGGGTGGTATAGTGGCTAGAGTGTTGGACTGGGAGTTGAGAGATCAAGGTACTAGTCCCCACTCAGCCATGGAAGCTCACTGGGTGACTTTGGGCCAGTCACAGACTCAGCCCAACCCACCTCACAGGGTTGTTGTTGTGAAGATAAAATGGAGAGGAGGAGGATTATGTACGCTGCCTTGGGTTCCTTAAGGTGGAAAAAAGGCAGGATATAAATGTAATAAATAAACAAATAAACAAACAAACAAACAAACAAATAAAAGATTAGTGTTTTCCCATGCAAGTCAATGGGAACATGCCAAAAACGAGTGATTTGGATATCCCAGATGAAGCGGGTGGGGTCTGAATTGGTCCGAAGCTAAGCAAGGCCACTTCAGAAAGTCTGAAGCACCATCCAAAGTAAAGTGGGGGGTCCATGCACAGCCCTAGTGTGCAGATGATGGTAAAAGACTATTGTAAAGATGAAGTATTCATTCATTTATTCTTTTATTTATTTATTATATTTATTGGCCGCCCATCTGCCTGGCTATCCGGCCACTCTAGGCGGCATACAATACTAATAACACCATGAAATATAACAAATTTACAAAATCAACTGAATAACAGAACAACATAACAAAACAACCACTGCTCTAAACAACCCTAACCCACCCCAAATGCCCGCCTGAACAGCCAGGTTTTTAAAGGCTGGTGGAAGCTCATCAAAGGGGATTGATGAGAAGATTCCCTGTCATGCCTGTCAAATACAATACCAGGAATATGAAGGAATGTATGATTTGCAGGCCCCGAATCCCACAGAACTCCAGCAGCAGAAAGTGCTACAAGGAACTTGTGTTAGCCATATTGTCCATCATTCTAACTTTCATGCTGCCTGGTGGAGGAAGACAATGCAGAGAAAATTCCATAGTGCAACTGTGGAAAAGCCATACATCGGTGAATCTTGCAGCTGCAGTAGGATACTGATTTCCAAGGGTAGCCATCTTAGTCAGTTGCAGCAAGAACAAGAGTTTTGTGGCACCTTAAAGCCTAAGTCATTTATTTCTTTCTAGTACTTTTAGACCACTTAGTATATTACAACCCTGAAGTGGTTCACATTAAAATATGATATAGCAATATAAGAACAAAATGAAAATAATACATAATTAAAATTACTACAACACCGTAAACAGAACAGACTCCCTCACAGGTCACAGAAACCAGTGTGAGGAGGTGTTTTCTTTGAACATGGCCAGTGTATTGCAGCTGCTCTTATTATTCTGTGGTCACTGCCACTTAAATCATGCCTCTTTCTGTGACACCAGTTGACCAGTGGGGGAGGGAGTAACATCTCCTCATTAAGATGGGTTCCAATACTAATGTTCTCTTTAAGTTGGTTCAGGAAAGAGAAACAAAAATACAGTCTGAGAAATGAAAGCTGGCAAACAAATAAACCTTTCATTAACTGTTTCTCATCAGATGTGCTGGACTCTTGGGAGCAAGTCTCTGAGAAGCCAAAGGAGACTAGAATAAAATCTCTCCAAATGCTTTAAAACCAATAATAAAGCAAAGAAACTACACACAGCAACAAGTCTCAAAGAAAGATAGTGCTTCATGAACAAACAAATGCAAACACCTAATGACCTAGAAACATTTGGAACAGAAATTGCATCAACTGTTGAACAATACTTTCAAGGAACAGTAAGTAATTTGCTTCTCAGTTTTGCTTCTGTTTTTCTCATCACTTCCATTTCCATTCTCCCATCTGTCAGTTTGCCAACCAGCTATCTTTCTCTTCCAAACATCTTCCCCCCACACATCATTCTTTCAGTTGCTGGCATCAGGACTAGAACCTGGATCTCCTGGCTTCCAGTCCAACACTCTAGCCACTACACCACACTGCTCCCATCAACCCTCACCATTGGTCAGCCTGGCTGGGCAGATGGCAATTAGAGTCCAATAATTTTCCACAGGTTCCCCAGTGCTGCATTACATTAACTGGAGAACAAGTCATGGGTGGTAGAGTGATGGTTTTTCTTCTTCCTCCCGCAGGTAGCAGCACAGACTTTAGTCCTGAGTACAGAATGCCAAATCTTACCTCTTCCACCACTGAATTTCTGCTTCTGGAATTCTCTCCAGTCCGAGAACTACAGATCTTACACTTCTTTGTGTTCCTAGCATTATACCTGACAACCCTGATGGGGAACCTTTTCATCATTATTGCAATAATCCTTGACTATCACCTACATACACCAATGTACTTCTTCTTAATGAACTTGGCCATTTGCGATATTGGTAATATTTCTGTCACTGTACCCAAATCCATGGTTAATTCACTCTTGAATAGTAGGCTCATTTCTTATTTGGAGTGTGTTGCTCAAGTTTTCTTCTTCTTCTTCTTCATAGCCTCAGATTTTGCCTTTTTAACCATCATGGCACATGACCGGCATGTTGCCATTTGTAATCCACTGCAATATGAAGCAATTATGAACAAAGGGGCCTGCATCCACATGGTACTTATTGTGTGGGTTACTGGTCTTCTATATGCCATTTTACACACAGGTAGCACCTTTGCAATGACCTTCTGTTCCAATAGTGTTGATCAATTCTTCTGTGAAATCCCCAGTCTATTAAAACTCTCTTGCTCTGAATTGTATCTAGTTGAATTAGGACTTATTATGTTTAGCTCTACTGCAGGATTTGTATGTTTTTTATACATTATTGGAACTTACGTGGGGATCTTCAGTGCAGTCCATAAAATTCCTTCTGTACACGGACGGCAGAAGGCTGTCTCCACTTGCCTGCCCCACCTCACGGTTGTCTCTGTGTTTATGTTCTCTAGCCTCTTTGTCTATGCGAGACCTCCCAGTAATAATTCATCTGATCTGGATCTGGTCTTTGCTGTTATATATACTATACTCCCTCCAATGTTGAATCCATTCATTTATAGCATGAGAAACAAAGAGATTAAGGCTGCATTGTATAAGTTATTGAATCTTAAGCACTTCTCGAACAATACTCCCAGATCTGTTCTGAAATTGTTGCAAAGGTAATATTCTTCCTTTTTCATTCCACCATCCCCATACTACAACAAATGGTTAACTCTATTAACCATTAAACATTAAACATTAACAGGGAGCTACCCTCACATGTAGACCCCCACCCCCGCCACAGCCCCACATGCCACACATCTTGAGTTGGATCCAGCATCTGCCTTCTGCAAACAGATAGACTGTGCTCATATATGGTGTCTGTGCCTGGTTTGGGGGGATTCCCCACCCCGCTGCATCAGACCTCACCCCATTCATCAAGGTCCCATGATTGATCCCTATTACCATGTTCAGGGGGACTGCCATGGGAAATGGGGGCATCCAGCCCAGATGCACATGCCTACATCTGGATCCAACCCATTATATTTTTTTGTTTTGTTCATCAAATATAATGAATTTACATTGTTGACAGTGAAATTTTGCCAATCTAATATTTTTGTTCAAGCCGGAAAATTAAGCCAGTACTCCACTGCAACATGAACAACAACATCAACCCCTTCCCCAAAAAATTACCCCCCAAGCGGGGGGACCTCTCCAATAAATAACATCAGTGCCAGATTTCTTCAGAAGCCTCAGACAGTTTGGGACCAAGTTACATGAAGGACTGCCTTCACCCATACCAGCCTGCCCATACTTTAAAGTCAGAACGAGAGGCCCTTCTCATTTGCACATGCATGACAGGAGTTAGGTGGCTGACCACACGTAAGAGGGCCTTCCCTGCAATGGCCCCACACACCTTTGGAACAAGTTGCCATTGTAGGCATGCCATGATCCATTATTGCAGGCTTTTAAGAAGCCTTTGAAAACATACTACTTTTACCTTGGACTTCTATTGATATGATTGCCATTGTTGCAGCTATTGTCGTTCTTTGTTGTTGCTGCCTTTATTGTTCACTTTCATTGTTGTTTTTATTGCTATTGTGTTTATGTTTTTATTACTTTTAATAATCTAATAGTTTTTATGTATTTTTATTTTGTAAGCTGCCTTGGGAGGGCTTCTGAGCTGAAAGGCAGCCAAGAAATGTTTTAAACAAACAAATAAATAAAATTTTTAAAAGGAAGATTTTTCTCAGTCTGAGAAGCTGTTCTGAATGGGCATATGAATTTACTGATTTGGTTTAAGTTGTGATATTTGACAGGATTATATATAAAACATTGAAATATGATATACGTATATTTTTGCTGAAGAGTTAGATTTGAAGATGTTAATGTAGGCAAAATAATATTAAATTATACAGGTAGAAACACGTTTTTGTTTGTGTGACAAAATGTATTAGTTTCTAATTTGCTCATTCATTTATTCTGTATTTTAAGCTGTTCTGGAAAATGTACTTGAAAATGACCCCTTTACCCCTGTTTCAGCAGGCCAACACAACCATTAGGCAGAGTGAAGCAACTGCCTCAGGGAGTAGATGCTGGGAGTGGGTGGCAGGGACCAGTGGTGACTTGTTTGAAGATAAAACTGAGTGTGCAGGAGACCTGTCCTGCACCCCCTAAGCTGGTCTGCTGGCCTCGGGTGCAGTCGGGGATTTATCTGTGTTGAAGTAAGATTTAGTTGTCAATCTGGTTAGCTTCTGTATATGGAATATGGGGCACCATCCTTTGCCTCAGGAAGAAAATTTAATTTGGCCAGCCTGGCCTTTTGGGAAAGGGAAACAATACAGGGAAGGAATGCAGTCTCCCCACTTTACTCCCTCCTTGGAAAGCTCAGGTTTTCCCTAGGTGAGCTCTGTCATTTATAGACATTTCACTAGGGATGGCGGAGAATTCCACCACAGACTCCAATGAGGCAGGATTCTAAAGAATCCAGTCCCGCGTTGTCCATGGCAGAATGAAAGACTCACCTCTGCCACCCCGAGAAGTTGGCACTGGCCAGATCCTACCTGCTGCCGGCCAGGTCCAGGTCTGTCCACTGCCCTCCGCTTCCGGTCTGCGGATGCAAATGGCGTCCAGCATAGCAGATGCCATTTGTGTCCCTGTTCTTTGCCGTGATAGGCTATGTAAGGATTTATGTAGCCTATCATGGCAAAGAGCAGGGACACAAATGGCATCTGCTATGTCGGACGTCATTTGTGTCCGCAGAGCGGCGCAGACCAGAAGTGGACGGCAGTCCGGCAGCGGATAGACCCAGCCGGTGGCTCCGTGGACTTGCCATGGAGCGGAGCTGGCTGGGGAGGATTCCCGGTGGAGGAACAGATCTTCTTCCCCCCGTGGACCCCCGGCAGACTCAGGTAAGAGGGATTTGTAAATCCCTACATTTCACACTAAGCTGTGATGAACATGTGGGAAAGGGGCACATGTCATCCACCACCTTTAAATTAGGGATGTACGAACATTCCGCCACGGATCTTGGGGATGCCGAATGCCAGCGCATTCGGCCCCCCGAAATCGGTGGCGGAACAGCCAGCCCCCCACCCCTCCTGGGACGAGACTTACCTTGGGTGGATCTTCCTGGTGGTGGCGGCTCCGGCGGCAGCTCCGGCGGCGGTTCGGTGGCAGTTCAGCGGCGGTGGCAGTGGCTCCAGCAGCCAGTCTTCCGACCGGCTGCCGCCGCCGCCATTTCCAGGTTAAAAAAAAAAACATGTGATAGGCTTAGGGGTGCACGAAAGCCACTTACCTGGTCTCGCAGCTTGCTTCGCGGTGGGGGGGAGGCGCTTCATTGCTCCCCCCGAAGTTCAGGCCGGGGGGGAGGCTTCCCTCCTCACCCGGCCGAAATTCAGGCTGGGGGGGGATGCTTCCCGCCTCGCCCGGCTGAAATTCAGGCCGGGGAGGAGGCGCCTCGCCCGGCCGCGAAATAAAAAGTAAAAAAAAAAAAACACCCCTGTGATAGGCTACGTGATGATTTACGTAGCCTATCACGGCTAGATCTGCAAAGTCAGCCGTGATAGGCTACGTTAATCGTCACGTAGCCTATCACGGGTGACTTAAAAAAAAAAAAAAGCGCATACGCATCTTTATGTAGACTACGGCGAAAATAATCTTTACGTAGACTACGGCAAAAATAAGGGCAACGCAAATAGCGTTGCCCTTATTTTTGCTGTAGTCTACGTAATCTTTATGTAGACTACAGCGACCAAATAAGGAACACGAATGGCGGCTCCCTATGGGGGCCGCCATTAGCAGTATGCGCTTTTCTTTTCTTTTAATTCACCCGTGATAGGCTATGTGACAATTTACGTAGCCTATCATGACTGACTTTGCAAATCTAGCCGTGATAGGCTACATTAATCATCACGTAGCCTATCACGGGGGCATTTTTTTTTTTTACTTTTCTTGGAATGGCGGCGGCGGCAGCCAGTCAAAAGACCGGCTGCTGCCCCCGCCCCTGACAAAGACCTGCCGAACCACCACCGGGACCCACCACCAGGAGGGACATTCGGGAAAGGTAAGTCCCATCCTGGGGGGGGTTCGGGATGCGGGGGGGGGCAGAGAATTTCTCCCGAAACTACTTCGGGGGGCCGAATACATTGGCACTCGGCCCCCCGAAGTTTCGGGGAGAAATTCTCCCCCATCCCTAGATAGGCTACGTAAAGATTTACGTAGCCTATCATGGCTAGATTTTAAAAAAACCTGTGATAGGCTACGTAAATGTTTACGTAGCCTATCACGGCTGACTTAAAAAAACCAAAAAACGCACATACGCAAATGGTGGCGGCCATGGCCGCCGCCATTTGCGTATGCGCGTTGTTGTGTGTTTTTTTTAATCAGCCATGATAGGCTACGTAAACATTTACGTAGCCTATCACGGCTGACTGCAGGGACACAAACAGCGGCGGCTACGGCCACCGCCATTTGCGTCCCT
Source organism: Heloderma suspectum (assembly GCF_057233095.1). Lineage (NCBI taxonomy): Eukaryota > Metazoa > Chordata > Lepidosauria > Squamata > Helodermatidae > Heloderma > Heloderma suspectum. Next base: position 83,976,020 of record NC_139463.1, on the reverse strand, counting down.
GCTAGTCAGCGACTGGATTTGTGGCTACAGCCCAACAGAGGACGGAAGTCCAGCTGTGGGCAGCCCTGGCTGGTGGCTCCATGGGCTCCCCGTGGAGCGGAGCTGGTGGGGGAGGATTCCAGGGGGGAGGGACAGATTGCCTCCCCCCCAGTGGATGGCCCCAGCGGAATGGGGTAAGTAATCTGTACACCCCTATTGCTGACATGTAGAGTATAAGACCCATTGTACCCAATGGCTCGAGGTCAGAGAAGCTGTCCGATCCGACCATTTGGTACGCCTGTGTGCTGTAAGTTACCCAATAAAGTGCTCCTTGTAAGTAAGCCTTTGAGTCTGATTTATCACTATCTTGGCACTTCTAACCTAAGAGGTGGATGCCCACAGCTGGGGTACACAACAGGATCTGAGGTATTCATGAGCAGGAGCCACCAGAAAGGAATACACATTGGAATGTGTATGTGTTTCAAGCTTCGGGTAGATTCCTCCCCTCAGATTTGCAAGCTAAAGTGAATGAATGCTGGAGTAGCCAGATCACAGTCCCCCTTCCATTTAGACTAGCTTCCCCAGAGCCTTGCCCCTTCAACCCCACTCTCAACACCACATTTTCTTCCCTGGCTTCTCCTTCGGCTAGTAGTAAATGCAGGTAAGTGTATGGTCAGATCCATATTTAATTATGTGTAGAGCTGAGCCAGTGAAATCAATGGGACTTAAGTAAGTCATGGATCAAACTCAAGCATGCACTTGAATATCTCCCTATTGGAAGAAATAAATACTGAATTGCTTTCAGTGGCTGAATTGTGCCCATGGAACTCAGTTTCAAAATCCAGGATTTGGATGTAAAAAAGAAAAAAGAAAAGAAAGTCATCCATGGGAAACTCTTCTGGCAATTCCTAAAGTATATGAAGAACTTTTTTGTTTTGTTTGTTGTTTGTTTGTTTGTTTTCTAGATGTTGGAACCTCCAGGTGCAATTTCCTTTCCTCTGCAACTCTGGGAAAGACAAAGTTATCCACAGAAGACTGACTCCAGCAATTCTTTTAGAATATATATATATAAAGAACTTACTGTTTTCATTCTAGATGTTGGGATCTCCCGGTGCACTGTCCTTTGCAGCTAATTTCAAGCATTTTGTATCAGTCTAGCAAGTCAAGGAATGGTAGAATAACCCTTTCTAATATTTTATTATTATTATTGGAGATGTGTGAACGTCTTCTTAGGAATAAAAAGTTATTACCAGGGGGCAGAGGTTTCCTACACTCAGATTCCTGCCTTTGGATTTGCAAGCTAGAATGAATGAGTGATGGAGTAGCCAGAGTACAGGACTCCTCCCATTTACAGTAACTTGCCCAGCAACCTGCTTCTTCAGCCTCCCACTGTATCCCCTGGCTTCCTTTTCTTTTCTGCTCCTATGACTATTAGGGACTCCTGAATTCCCACTCCCCTCACCCCAACACACACACCCTGTTGTAGTACAGACAGCCCATATTTGCAGCTTCACTCTCTGTCCAGGAAGCAGCTTCCCCTGAAAACAGAGATAATTTCTCCCAAACTGACTCTTCTCCCTGGAAGGCTGCAGAGCCTCCTGCAACCACCAACACATCATCTCTGTAACTGCTCTACCACACTGACTTCCCCAAATCAGAAACATATATTTCTTTCAAACCAAACTCAATAAATGTGCCGATATTGTGTTATCCCCTTTAACCTTGTTGCTCCATGTGTGTTCCTTTGGAAAGGGGAAAGGAAAAATGGGGAACTGTATTTACCCTGGCAAAGAAAAGGAATCTTAGGTGTGCCCTTCCTAAAAAAAAAATCACCTAACGGTTAGGGTTGGTGGAGAATTCTGCCACGGACTCCAATGAGTCCCCCAGAGTCTGTGGCAGAACGGACCAGCCCCCATCCGCCACCCCCGCAAAGTTCTCCCAGATGGACTGGTGAGTAGGGTTCATACACCCCTACTCATGGTCGACTTAGACAACTGTTTTCTCTGGACAAACACACCCGAAGAAGTGTCAACAATCCATGGATTAGGGATGTACAAAAGTCTTACCTGGCTCCACGCCGGGCAATCCACGGTGAAGGAGAGGTGCTCCGTCCCTCCCCCCAGAGTCCTCCCCAGCCAGCTGCGCTCTGCAGTGGCTCCGCCCACAGCCAGAGTTCCGGCTGCAGCTGGGCTGCTGTGGCCTCAAATGGCGGCTGTTGTAGCGGCCGCCATTTGCGTCCTTGCAGTCAGCCGTGATAGGCTACGTTATTTACGTAGCCTATCACAGTAAAAGCAGCCACGCAAATGGCATAGCAGCTGCCATTTGTGTGGCTGCCTTTTCCGTGATAGGGTACGTAAATACATAGCCTATCATGGCTGACTGCAAGGACGCAAATGGTGGCCACTACAACAGCCGCCATTTGAGTCCACAGCAGCCCAGCAGCGGCCCGCCAGGAGACCAGCTGGAGCCGCCGCCACCACATCTGCTGCCGGAGCCGCCGCCAGGTAAGCTCCGTCCCGGGGGAATTCTGTGGAGTGGTGAGGGGGGGAGGCCATTCTGCCACGGATTCTGGGGGGTAGATTCTAAAGAATCCATCTTCACTGGAGTCCATGGCAGAATTCTCTGACATCCCTGCCATAGATGCCTCAACCTTAAAGTGCCCCTTCCCATCTTCCCTTTAGTTAATGGCCCCTGGATAGAAGATTTCACCAGTGGTCTGGACTAAAGACAAGGCATAATATGGGAAGGTAGATGGAGATGTGCTCACTCACTGAAAGAGAGTATCCCCCTTGCCAAAAGCAGTACAAGTATCCTACTGAAGAAGAGGAAGCAATAGGAAAGGGAATAGATCAAGGCATAATAGTGCTACTAGTGCTACATCAGGGTGTACTAGTGCCCATTAGGGATTTCAGAGAATTCCGCCATGGACTCCAGTGAGGACAGATTCTTTAGAATCCAGCCCCCCAGAATCCGTGGCGGAATGGCCTCACCCCCCTGCCACCCCGTGGAATCCCCCCAGGATGGAGCGTACCTGGCAGCAGATGCGGCGGCTCCAGCAGCTCCGGTGGTGGTGGATGCGGCGGTGGATGCCGTGGCTCCAGCTGGTCTCCCGGCCACTACCGGGCTGCTGCTGCTGCAAATGGTGGCCATTGTAGTGGCCGCCATTTGCGTGGCTGCCTTTTTTGTGATAGGCTACGTAAATACTTATGTAGCCTATCACGGCTTGGCAGCCACACAAATGGTGGCCAGCATAGCGGCCACCATTTGTGGCTGCAGCAGCCCAGCCGGCAGCTCCGTGGAGTCGCCATGGAGCGGAGCCAGCCAGGGAGGATTCTGGGGGGGGGAGAATGGAGTGCCTCCCCCGCACCGTGGATGGCCCCAGCGGAACCAGGTAAGTGTTTTGCATACCCCTAGTGACCATTAAATATTGCTTCAGCTTCAACACACACACACACACACACACACACACACACACGCATTATAGCATGGGCAATAATATTACTTCTTACCCTATATGGTTATTGCAATTATTGTAACTAGAAAAAAGTACATGGGGTGCTTTGAATACTTAAAATGCTATACAGATGTTAGGTATTTTATACCATGAGAAATTAAAATTCCTTATTTGGTCATACTTTGTTTAGAATAAAGTCAGTAGGGGAGCAATCCTACGGCCGCTAGACAATGGCTAGATGGCCATAGGATATCTGCTTTTCCAGGAACCACCTCAGAGCTTGCACTCCAAGGTCAGTTCCTGGGGAAGTGACCTCCCCCCAGTTCCGCACTGCCTTGGAGGCAGGCAGAACAGCCCTGTGCTCCACGCTCGCAAGAGGAGCACAGAGAGGCTTCAGAGGGGCATTCTGGGTGCTGTTCTGGGGCGGAAATGCCTGTACTACACAACCAATGTATTATATGGCAGCCTCCTGCCCTGCTCAGCCCTCCCATGGCTAGACAGCTGCAGTCGGCTGTCAAGATGAAAATGCAGGCCAGGGGAAGCATGGAGAGGACAACCCCTTCCATGCTTCTCCTGCCCTACTTTGGATAGGCGGTCGCCTCCGAGTTCAGAGTCGGCTGGCTATTTGCATAGGATTGTGCCCTGATCCACTTATTTAAACATTTACTCTTCTTTGACTTGATTTCAACGGATTAGACGCCAACCTTGATAAGTGGAATACTTATTTAAATGTTGACTCATTGTGTCATCATCATCATCATTATTATTATTAGAAAATGTTATAGCGGGTTGCACATCAAATGTCACCCAAGTGGACCTTCACTTGTACAATTGTATCCTGGTCCTGAGTTCTTTAGGGCTTTCTGTGTCAACAACAAAACCTTGAACCTGGCTACGGATGTCAGTAGGGATGTACGAAAGTCACTTACCTTGACCGAAATTTGATTCGCGGTGGGGGGGAGGCGCTCCGTCCCTCCCCCCGAAATTCTGGCCGAGGGGGAGGTGCCCCGTCCCTCCCCCCCGAAATTCTGGCTGGGGGGAAGGCGCCCCGTCCCTCCCACCACGAATCCTGGCTGGCCGGGAACGCAAATGGCGGCGGCCGTAGCAGCCGCCGTTTGCGTCCCTGCAATCAGCCGTGATAGGCTACATAAATGTTTACGTAGCCTATCACAGCTGAGTAAAAAAACAAAACAAAACAAAACTGCACGTATGCAAATGGTGGCGCCCATGGGCGCCGCAATTTCCGTTCCTTATTTTGGCACATCTAATCTATGTAAACTTTTACGTAGACTACGGTGAAAATAAGGGGAACGCAAATAGCATAGCTTCTACGCTATTTGCGTTCCCCTTATTTTTGCCGTAGTCTACGTAAATGTTTACATAGACTAGATGTGCCAAAATAAGGAACGCATATGGCGGCGCCCAGGGGCGTATGTGCTTTTTTTTTTTTTTACTCAGCAGTGATAGGCTACGTAAACATTTACACAGCCTATCACGGTATTTTTTTAAAATCTAGCCATGATAGGCTACGTAAATGTTTACATAGCCTATCACTTTTTTTTTTTTTTTACTGGAAATGGCACTGGCGGCGGCCGGTCGGAAGACCGGCCGCCACAGCCGCCACCACCCAATCACCACCGAACTGCTGCTGGAGCCACTGCCGCCAGGGACAGTCGCACAAGGTAATTCCCGTCCCGGGGGGGCGGGGGGGTGGCAGACTGTTTTGCCACCGATTTCGGGTGGCCGAATGCACTGGCATTCGCCTCCCCGAGATTCGTGGTGAAATTCTCTGACATCCCTAGATGTCAAAGAATTCCACCACAGATCTCAGTGAGGCCGAATGACGAAGCCCCTGCCTCCCCAACCCATGAAAGGCGCATGAAATGGAGCACTTACCTGCTGCCATCCGCACTGACATTCGCTTCTTCATCATAGACATGATAGGCTACGTAAATACTTATGTAGCCTATCACGGCCGCTGCAGTGACGCAAAAGGCATCCGTGTGTTAGCCATGATAGGCTAAGTAAGTACTTACATGTTTAAGTAAGTATTTACATAGCCTATCACGGCAAGCCAAAAAAACAAAAAAGGGAATGCAAATGGCGCCCACTACGCTATTTGCGTTCCCATTTTTTTCACCGTAATAGCTTACGTAAATATTTATGTAGGCTAAAACAGCGAAAAAAAGGGAACGCAAATGGCGGCTGCAGTAGCCACCGCCTTTTGCGTATGCTTTTTTTTTTTTTCCCCTGCAGGCTGCCCAGCAGCCGGATGTCCAGCTGCAGGCAGTTCTGGCTGGCAGTTCCATGGAATCTCCGTGGAGCGGACCAAGCCAGACTAGGATTTCGGGGGGAGGTGCAGAGCGCCTCCCCCACACCGCGAATCACCCCATCAAAAAGGTAAGTGACTTTCGTATATCCCTAAACCTGGCTTGATAGTTAATATTAGGGATTTCAGAGAATTCCGCCATGGATCATGGTGAGGCCGAATGACAGATTTAGGCCCCTGAACATGGCGGAATGGCCTGCCCCCCCACCCCCCCGCAGATCCCCCCCAGGATGAGACTTACCTGGGGCAGATGTTCCGGACGGCGGCAGCTTCAGCGGCAGCTTCGGCGGCGGCTTCGGCGGCGGCTGGTCTTCCGACCGGCTGCCGCCGCTGCCGCCATTTGCAGTCTGTTTCCCCCCCCCATTCGTGATAGGCTATGTAAAGACTTACGTAGCCTATCACGTCTGGGATTAAAAAAAAAAACGCATACGCATATGGCGGCGGCTATGGCTATTTGCGTTCCTTACTTTTGGCCGTCTTAGTCTACGTAAATATTTATGTAGACTAAGACAGCGAAAATAAGGGGGAATGCAAATAGCATCCGCTACGCTATTTGTGTTCCCCTTTCATGTCTTCCTCTTAGACTAAGACAGCCAAAAATAAGGAATGCGAATGGTGGCGGCCATAGCCGCCGCCATTTGTGTATGTGCTTTTTGTGGGTTTTTTTAACCCAGACGTGATAGGCTACGTAAGTCTTTACGTAGCCTATCTTGGCTGAATTCAGGGATGCAAACGGTGGCGGCTATGGCCGCCACCGTTTGCGTCCCTGCTAGCTAGCAGCCAGATGTCCAGCTGCTGGCGGAGCCAGCCAGCGGCTCCGCGGAATCCCCGCTGAGCGGAACCGGCCGGCGAGGATTCTGGGGGGGAGGGATGGAGCACCTCCCCCCCAGCGGAACCCAGCGGAGCCAGGTAAGCGGGGTTTCGTACACCCCTAGTTAATATATTGCCAGTGCAGTTACTTTTGCATGGGATTTATATGTGTATTATAGGAGCCACAGCAGCGGCTCCTATTCGACAAGGCATCAGTAAAATAAGGGTTCTGCAATGTTAAATAGAAATCAGGAGGGTGGGTTGTTCTAACCTTAATAAAATGGAAAAGACTTCACAAATCGTCTTGAAATTTGCATGTTCCAGAAATAAATGCCTATTTTATATGGCCTGAACATTTCAGGATGATTGGTTAAACGATGAGGGAGAAAAGGCAGTTAACAGAAGAAAAAGGGGGACCCTATAAGCTATTTACTTTACAGATTGATGTTTTCCAATTTCTTTTTTATTGTATTTGGTGGAACAGAATTTCTTTTAAAAAATTTTGTGTCCGCAGCATTTGCATCTGCAGCAGCCCGTCCGCGGCCGGAAATCTGGCTGTGTACAGCCCTGGCTGGCTGCTCCGCAGAGCCGCTGTGGAGCTGAGCCAGCCGGGCAGGATTCCAGGAGGGAGGACAGGATTGCCTCCCCCCCGTCGAGGATTCCGGGGGGAGGGGTGGAGCGCCTCCCCCCACACCGCGAAAAATTCCGTGAAAAGGTGAGTTTTGTACATCCCTAGTTCAGAGAACAGAGGGCTTAGAAGGAAGCAATGGAATGGAATGGGAGTGAAACTTTGGTTCATAAGCAGGCCTGTCTTTCCTTGAGAGCAGAAAGTTTTGCTTCCTGGAGTCTGAGAAGCAGGCAATTGTGCTGATAAAGCAATAGGGATGGCGGAGAAATCTGCCACGGACTCTAGTGAGGCTGGATTCTTTACAATCCACCCCCCCCCCGGAGTTTGTGGCGGAACAGACTACCCCCCTGCCACCCCCGAAATCCCCCCCCCCAGGACGGACCCTACCTGGTGGTGGCGGCAGCTATTCCAGGTCACCGTCTTCATTCCGCAGCCATCCGCTGCTGGGCTGTGGAACAAAATGGCGTCTGGCTTAGGGGACGCCATTTGTGTCCCCTGCCTTTTCTGGGATAGGCTATGTAAAGATTTACATAGCCAATCACGGCAAAAGGCAGGGACGCAAATGGCATTGGCTACGCCATTTGCGCCCCTGCTCTTTGTTGTAATAGGCTATGTAAATCTTTACGTAGCCGATCCCAGAAAAGGCAGGGATGCAAAAAAGATTTACAAACCCTATGACAGAAAGAGCAGGGGCATAAATGGCATAGCAGATGCCATTTGCATCCCTGCCTTTTGCCATTATAGGCTACGTAAATCTTTATGTAGCCTATCCCGGAAAAGGCAGGGGATGCAAATGGCGTCCCCTAAGCCGGATGTCATTTGCGTCCGAAGACTGGCCGTGGCAGGAAGTCGGGCTGTGGCTGGCCCCGGCTGGCAGCTCTGCGGACTCACCGCAGAGCGGAGCCAGCTAGGGAGGATTCTGGGGGGAGGGACGGATCGCCTCCCCCCCACTGCGGACATCCCCACCCGGAACCAGGTAAGGGATTCGTACATCCCTATAAAGCAGTAACCAAGCCCTGGAACAATGAAGCACTTTGAGTAAAGGTTACATTTGTTACTCCCTGCAGCTAGCAGCTCCATGTGTCCAGAGTGCTCCTTTGTATCCTGATAAAGCCTGGAGTAACATCAGTGCCTAAAACAGCGAGAAACTGTCCCTGCAGGTTTCTGCCCTCCAATATGTAATTTGCCAACCCGGAACCAAATTTTCCAGTTAGCACCTAGGGAAAAGAGCCAGTCAAAAAGCAGACAATTGTGGGGAGTCATGGGATTACAGAAAGCAATAGCACCCTGGGAAAAAGATAAGAACTAGGTTTATTCCAACCTGGCTTGCTTGATTTTTACCTTTTGCTGAACTTTAAACTTTAAAAGCAGATTTTGGTTTGTTCTGAGAGTCTTTTGGGGCTCAGCCTGGTTCTTGCCTTCCTTTGGGGAGAAGAATCCACTTTTCTCCTCTGAATATGTTTCCCTTTGGCTTTGAGGCTTTGAAAGCACAATTTGTGTCACTGCACAACATGACTAGTCACAGAGCACGTCAGATAAAGCATCAGCCTTGGCTTCCAATTTTCTGTCTTTGTGGATTTGGGACCAACTTGAGAGAGCCTTTGCTTCTGATCTTTTAAACTGGCAGATTTTTTAATGATTGAATATTTGGTAATGATGTCTCTCATGCAGGAATTTGGCCCTTTTAGGGCCAGTCAGATTCCCACACTGCCCCTGGCTCAGCTTGCCCTTGCCCCCGAAATCCAGGAACTTGGTCAGTGTTTTTTTTTTTGTTCTGTTTTATTTTTCCTAACCAGGAATGTGCATAAATTGTGGCTGTAATTTGTGCACATTCTGGGTCAGAGGCAAAGGTAGAACCATAGAACCAAGTTTCTGCCACTGCCACCAGCAGGGCAAAAATGACAGTTGTGTGGTGGTGGTGGCAGAGTGGGAAGGGAGCCACCAGCTTGGACAGAGGGAGTGTTGTGTGGCAGTGGCAGGGTGGGAGGGGGGCGCTCCCCTTCCATCCTGCTGCTGCCACCACCAAGATGCCATGCTCCCGCTGTCCCTACCACTGACATCCTTTGTGACTTCTCTCCCTCCCAGCCTGACAAATGGTTAACTATATTTATATGAAAACATTAACAGGGAACTACTCTCAACTGTAACCCCCCCACACACACACACACACCGCATGCCACATATATTGAATTGGATCCTGGATCTGCCTTCTGTGAACAGGCGGACTCTGATCATATAAGGTACCCACATCCAGTTTGGGGTATGCTCTTCCCCCCTGCATCACACCTCACCCCATTCAGCAGGGTCTGGTTGTGACCCCTCTCCCACCCTACTGCTGTGACTTTTAACTGAATTTCTCACTGACCTAGGAATCTGCTATGGGAAAAAATGATTTAGTTTTCCCCAATTGAACTCAGGAAAAGTCAGCAGTTCCATCAAATGAGAAAGTGGGGGTGGGGGGTTCGCTTATTGTACAATTGTTCTTATGTTCAGTTTATGAGATAAATAAGTGAACATATAATATTATAGGAATAAAACAGGACCTGTGAAAGACATCCAAGTGCCGTCCTGTTTGAAGGAAATGTATGTCTCAGGAAAGCTGGTGCTATATCAAGTAAATATATTACTTAAAATCATAGCTGGGAACTATATATATATATATATATATATATATATACACACACACACATATATATATATACACACACACACACACTGTATGTGTGTGTGTATGTATGTATGTGTGTGTGTGTGTGTGTGTGTAGAGAGAGAGAGAGGGAGAGAGAAATTCTGTTTTGTGGAAAACATGTAAGGAAGTTCATAAGGAATGATTCAATATGAGAGGCAAATAGGACCAAACATCAGCCCTCATTGAAGGACATACCTTAGAGGACAGAACATCAGTCCTCCTTGACTTCTGTGCTTCTTTTTTCTTTAGCTTAGAAATGTCCCTGTGTAAGAAATTTTAATGTTTACAATAAAAGACAATGCTCCTGAATAAATCCTTTAAAACCTTTTAACAATGTGTTTTGAAAAATGTGTTTTGCTTGCAAGCGCTTTGCATTTTGTATGTTTAATGCTCATGCTTAAACTGTAAAAAAACTGCTTGTGATTTTGAAGGAAAAAATAAAAAGACATGCCTGTTCTCAGAGTCCTTTATTTTAAAAGTCTGTGTGTTCATATCAGGGATTTTGTAAACGTATAGTTCCTGTGGTGGCACTTGGTTCTTGGAATATAGCATGGATACATTACCTGCTGATCCACAGGAATGTCAGAGAATTTCACCACGAATTTCAGGGAGGCCAAATGCCAGCACATTCGGCCCCCCGAAATAGGTGACGAAACGGTCTGCCCCCCCCCGGGACGGGACTTAACTTGGGCGAATCCTCCTGGTGGCGACGGTTCAGCGGCGGTTCAGCGGCGGCGGCCGGTCTTCCGATTGGCTGCCACCACTGCCCTTTCCAGTAAAAAAACCCCCCAAAAACAAAAAAATGTGATAGGCTACGTAAAGATTTACATAGCCTATCACGGCTAAATTTTAAAAAACACCATGATAGGCTACCGTGATAGGCTATCACGGCTGAGTAAAAAAAAAAAAAGCGCGTACGCAAATGTAGGGTTGGACGAAACTCACTTACCTGTCCTCGAAGATTTTCGTGGTGGGGGGGAGGTGCTTCGCTGCTCCCCCCGCAAAGTTCAGGCCGGGGGGGGAGGCTTCCCGCCTCGCCTTGCCGAAATTCAGGCCGGGGGGGAGGCTTCCCGCCTCGCCCGGCCGAAATTCAGGCCGGGGAGAAGCGCCCCGTCTCCCCAGCCACGAACTCAAAAGTTTTTTTGGTTTTTTTTTTTAAACTCCCCCGTGATAGGCTACGTTACGATTAACGTAGCCTGTCACGGCTAGATCTGCAAAGTCAGCCGTGATAGGCTACGTTAATCGTCACGTAGCCTATCACGGGTGACTTAAAAAAAAAAAGCGTGTACGCAAATGGCGGCCCCCATAAGGGAGCCACCATTCCCGTTCCTTATTTGGTCGCTGTAGTCTACGTAAAGATTACATAGACTACGGCGAAAATAAGGGCAACGCAAATAGCGTTGCCCTTATTTTCGCCGTAGTCTACGTAAATCTTTACGTAGACTACAGCGACCAAATAAGGAACGGGAATGGTGGCTCCCTATGGGGGCCGCCATTTGCGTACACGCTTTTTTTTTTTAAAGTCACCCGTTATAGGCTACGTGACGATTAACGTAGCCTATCACGGCTGACTTTGCAGATCTAGCCGTGATAGGCTACGTTAATCATCACGTAGCCTATCACGGGGGTGTTTTTTTTTTCTTTTCTTTTCTTGGAATGGCGGCGGCGGCAGCCGGTCAAAAGACCGGCTGCCGCTCCCGCCCCGGACGAAGACCCGCCGAACCGCCGGCCGGACCCGCCGCCGGGAGGGACATTCGGCAAAGGTAAGTCCGGTCCCGGGGGGGGTGCGGGGGGGTGGAGAATTTCTCCCCGAAACTTGTTCGGGGGGCTGAACACGTTGGTGCTCGGCCCCCCAAAGTTTTGGGGAGAAATTCTCCGCCATCCCTACGCAAATGGCGGCACCCATGGGCACCACCATTTGCATTCCTTATTTTAGCATGTCTTAGTCTACATAAAGATTTACGTAGACTACGGCGAAAATAAGGGGAACGCAAATGGCATAGACACTACGCTATTTGCGTTCCCCTTATTTTCGCCGTAGTCTACATAAATGTTTACGTACACTAAGATGTGCCAAAATAAGGAACGCAAATGGCAGTGCCCATAGGCGTTGCCATTTGCGTACGCGCTTTTTTTTTTTTAGTCAGTTGTGATAGGCTACGTAAACATTTACGTAGCCTATCATGGCTGACTGCAGGGAGGCAAATGGCGGCAGCTATGGTCGCCGCCATTTGCGGGCCCGGCTGGCCAGGATTTGGGGGTGGAGGGACGGAGCGCCTCCACCCCAGCCAGAATTTTTTTTACGGGGAGGGACGGAGCGCCTCCCCCCCTGTCTAAAATTTTGGGGGGAGGGATGGAGCGCCTCCCCCCCACCATGAATCAATTTCATCAAAAGGTAAGTGACTTTCGTACATCCCTACTGATCCATTATCTAGCTAAAATCCCATACCATGAAATCCCCAGGCAAGGACAAATGTCTCACAGAGCTACCACGGCCACTTGGGCCTCCACTGACAAAGATAGATCCAGGAGTATTCCCAGAGTATTAACCTGAACTTTGAGAGGGAGTGCAACACCAAGCCCAGGCAATGAGGCTATAGCCTGGACTTGGAAACCACTCATCCATAGGGCTTCTGTACTGCTAGGATTAAGCCTCAGTTTATTGGCCCTCATCCAGCCCATCACTGAGTCTAGGCACTGATCCAGGACTTGCACAACCTCACTTGATTCAGATATCTCAGGGAGATAGAGTGTGTGTCATCAACATACCAACAGCACTTTGCCCCAGATTCACTAATGACCCCCCCCCCCCGTGGCTTCCTATAAATGTTACAGAACAATAGGGACAAGATGGCAACCCTGCAGAAACATGTAGCTCAGTTGCCAAGAGGACAAAGAATATGAACAATTCTTTGTCCAAGAGGACAAAGAATGAAAAGCTGAGTCATTGCATAGGCAACTTCTTTTTAAATAAAAACTACAGGTGTGTTATACTTCTACTCGGGCTAAGATGCTCCACTGGATCTAACACCAAAGTACAAGGTCTCTATTTGTACTTCCAAATGATCCAGTACAAATGGAGGACTTGGTTGATAGAGTCTAACTCCAGCAAAGTCTATGGGGGGAAAAGAATGAGAAAAGGCAATACCTGTCAAACCTCTAGAAGTCACTCACTGCAATTTAAACTCCTATAAATAAGCCAGTTCTTACAAGTTCTAGCTCAAAATTGGCATGACTCATCCTAAATCCTTGCATGATTTAGGGGCATGAAAAGAACTACTAAATCCTAAATCCTTCTTTCCTACGATGCCATGTTTCAGATCAATCAATGAAGCTATGCTCTGAATAGAAGCCATGGCTGGCTGGGACATTTTGGGAGCTGTAGGCCTTTTCTCTATCTAAACATGCATAGGATTGCACCCTTAAATCAATTTAAACCTTAACATAGGGCTTCAGCTGCAGTCTTATAATAATATGTATGTTATTTTTGGGAGGATGAACACACAGTTGGTTTTGATTGCAAATGGACCCCCAAGGGAAATTAGGCAGAAGAAATTTTATAGGATGAATTCCAGAAGAAACGATCACCTCAGTCACTTTTTAAACTACCTTGCTTAAGAAAAGACTTCAGTTCTTAGTAGGAAGATGAAACAATTTAGAAGATGCAAGACATTCTGTGCCTCTGTCAAAGCAGGGTAACTATTTTTATTCCAAGCAGGACAGCGGTTCAAGACCCGAGTGCGGCGTGATGGAGTGAGCTCCCGTCTTCAGTCCCAGTTCCTGCCAACCTAGCAGTTCAAAAGCAAGAAATTCCAAGTAGATAAATAGGTACCACTTCGGCGGGAAAGGTAACAGCGTTCTGTGCACCTTGGTGTTCAGTCATGCCGGCCACATGACCACGGAAGCGTCTTCAGACAGCACTGGCTCTTCAGCTTAGAAATGCAGATGAGCACACACACACACCCCAGTGTCGGACATGACTGGTTGGGGACACCTTTACCTTTTTATATATATATACACACACATGATAGAAAGACTAACAATAGAGAATATTTTAATGTGTGTGCATGTGTGTGTATAAATATACTTTACAGCTTCCACCCTCATCTGTATCTGTGCTGTTAAATGGATACAAGTTGTGGCAGTTTGGAATTCCTGGAAATGGAAATTCCTTAGGAGGAAAAACAGAGGTATGACTGGTATATACTTACGAATTGTCCTCCAGATTTAGGCCATTCGGACTGAGTTCTGAGTCTGTAGACCCAGATGTTTCCCCTTTTGTCAAGCATATCAGTGTTCTTCGAGGATAGATAGATAGATAGATAGATAGATAGATAGATAGATAGATGAGACTTTTTTTCACAGAATTAACTTTCCAAATGATTAGGAAATTGATGGGGACTCCAATTTAACATACTATTTCAATCAAATCTAATCAGGGTGGGAGTAGTTCTATGGATTAAATATCAGTTATATAGCAGCCATCTGTGTCCTGTAGCTTCAGTGGTTGGGTTCTATTTTTCAGGCTGTCTCAAATATCCAGTAACCACTACAGGGCATCCTTTAAAGGAGACCAATGCTTCTACCCATGATTTATTATCAATAATTTCTTCTTGATTTCAGTCAGTGTCATGAACATGGAATGATGACATCTCAGTAAACAAAGGGACTCATGAAGAGATGCTGTTTGGACACTTCTCAGCTCCCCTTCCAGATGAAGCTTTATTATTCCACAACCTGCTCTCATCAACAGCATTTTAGAGGGGGTCCAGACAATGTCATCTTCAAATTCTATTTCTCCCCTATTTTCCCATGTCATAGTCCATCTTTCTATTTACTGCAGAACATCTGTTGTGGAGAGAAAGACAGAATAGCTTCATGATGCCTTCCAATGAGTGGTGCTAAGAGTCCTTCATCCAGAAATAGACTTTGTGTGCATCCAACCCAGGGTCTCCCATATTAAAAGGGAGGTTTGCAGCCAAACTGAAAGAACAAAACTATATAAAGTTGTGTGCATTTTCTTCATGTCTGCCAACAGAATCAACATTGCATTCTAGCTATATCGAGTAGTTGTAGATCATGGGGTTGTTCCAAAACATTTCCCACTGGTAACAGTTTTTAATGGCAGCAAGCATGAGTTTGATTCAAGTGCAACAATCTTAAATGGGTGGTGGTGGTGGTGGTGGTTTTTCAAAAGTAAACCAATTTTAGTACACAGATTCCTGGACTTTATGGAAGGTAGAAATACACCAGATCAATAGGTTGCTATCACTGCATATCTGTGCTTGGAAAGTCGAGCAGTTACATTTCTGACTGTCTTGTACAGGAGTGTGTCCATTAAAAAGTAGTGATGTTTCTAAAATTCTCCCCCATCCAACTTTTGCCTTGGAATGAGTAGTTCTGTTTACCTCATCTTCTATCCCATGTTTCTCATTACTTAGGTTCACTGGTATCTCCTCCTTTATTCACCAACATGTGCATTGAGAAAATATCAATTAAAAATGCAACATTGATGTAATTGTACATATCACTGCATTATTTTTGTGCTATGTTTTATCAGTGACCATCTATAGATGCAGAAGTGAAGCATGTGCAGGAAGAATGATTGCTTGAATCAACAGTGAGACGAATTTGGTCGAACCTCGACAAATTGTTGCCCCTATCCACCTATACCTCAGGTGAATCATAGCCCAGTACCATTATTTCACATGTATTTTCTGCCAGGTACTGGGACATTACTTCAAAGCTTGAATAATTGTGTATTTTTAGGCTTGTATGTTTTTATTAAACAGTGCTCATATTTATTACATATTAACCCAGTTCCATTTGCTTTTCATTTGTACAGATTCTAAGTTTATTGAATAACTTGAGATGGAAAATCAAACTCTTTTTACAGAGTTTATACTCATGGGACTCTCCAGTGATCCCCTCCTACAGGGTTTTCTCTTCTTGATGTTTCTAATAATTTTTTTACTGACATTATTAGGTAATGCAGCAATCATGCTGGTGACCAGGACTGAGTCCAGCCTTCAGACACCCATGTTCTTCTTTCTTGGTCATTTAGCCTTTGTTGACATCTGTTATTCATCTGTCACTGTGCCCAAGATGTTGGCAAACTTCATAACAAAGAAGAAAACAATTTCCTGGGAAGGATGCATTGCACAGATATTCTTCTTCTTTCAGGCTGCTTGTGCTGAGGTATTCATCCTATCAGCAATGGCTTATGACCAATACATTGCTATATGTGACCCACTGCAATATGCAACAATTATGAAAAAAGAAATCTGCAAATATCTGGTGGCTGGAGCCTGGGGAATGGGTTTTTTGTATGCTTTGGTGAACGCATTGCCTTTGTTAAACTTGCATTTTTGCATGAACAATGTCATCAGCCACTATAGCTGTGAGCTTCCATCACTCTTGGTGTTATCTTGTACTCAGACCCTCACCAATTCCATTGTTCTTCTTATCTCTGTGTTGTTTTTTGGTGTAAGCTCATTCCTTCTCACTCTCATCTCTTACATTTACATCATTTCCACCATCCTGAAGATTCGTTCAACAGAAGGCAGACGTAAAGCCTTCTCCACCTGTACTTCCCATCTCATTGTGGTGGGCTTATTTTACATTGCAGCTTTTTTCCGGTATATGAAGCCAAGTTCGGAATCGCTCATAGATCTGGACAAAGTGGTTTCTATCCAGTATAGCATCTTAACTCCCATGTTAAACCCTATCATATACAGTTTGAAAAACAAAGACATCAAAACTGCTCTGGCAAGAATGTTTGGGAAATATAATTTTCTTAAATAAACCTAGCTGAACTCTGCAGGAAAATGTACAGCACAACAAGATACAAAGTTGAGAGTATATATAGAAGTCTGTCCCATCCGTTTCCTGCATGAATCTGCAATTTGTGTATGAAAAATGTTTATGCAAGTTTGCCTTTAAATATGTATTTAAATACATGGTTTTAATATATTTTCCTCATAATATGCATTTCTAAACATATTTTAACTCATAGTATGAATTTCAAAATGCATTTTACCTAAATACACATTAGTAAACACCATTCGATATGGTTTTTGAGATAAGGACTGTGCTGCACCATTTACAGAAGAACATAATCTGCTGGATTGCTATTTTCTGGTTTTCATCCTTGTCTGGGAGGTTTGGATGTGGACAATTCATATTAGAATTTGCAAAACTTGAATTCCTCAAGCATCTGCCTTTGGAGTACCCTTATACTGTGGAGCCTTTGAAGCACAGATAGATGGTAGATAGATAGAAAGATGATAGATAGATAGATAGATAGATAGATGATAGATAGATAGATAGATAGATAGATAGATAGATAGACAGTCAGACAGACAGTCAGACAGACAGACAGACAGATGATAGAACACGGAGAAGTAGTATAACAGGCTACATATCTACATTGGGGACAATATTTGAGAATTTACTACTTATAACATAAAGTCTTTCTCCTCATTTCATGAATGGTAAATAAAGGCCTAGAGAGTGGTTGTCCATGGTTTTTCTCCATCTACTTTTATCAATTTAATAAAATATTTATTAAATTTTCTTTTGTTATGAGAAATCTTATGTTGTGAATATACAGATAGAATGAAGGGGCCTTGGTTGTCGGTCTAGTTATGCTAAGAGACTAGTATGCTTCTGAAATTTGCCTTATCTGCATTTCTCAAGAGAAACTGTTGCGCTGTTCAATCATATCACTAAACATTTTCGTGATTAAAACCAGTGTGGCAGGTTGTGACATCCACCTATCCTTTACACAGGCTTTTCCCTATTATCTTTTCACACGTAGGATAATAAGCCTAGGGAGTGGAAGGTCACTGCCAAATCAGCTGTACCGACTGACTTAGCTAACCTTATACCCAGCCACAATTAATGCCAAGTGTGCCTTGGCCGCAAATGTAGGGCAGGAGAAGCACGGAGGGAATGATCCCCTCCATGCTTCTCCTGCCCTGCATTGGATAGCCACCTATCCAATAGGCGGCCGCCTATCTCTATAGGATTGCACCTAAAACAGATAAACATAACAAACAGGTGATTTTGTCACACTATTCCCCCTCCCCCATCTTCAAGTGGAGGATGGTACTTGCCTTGCCTACCAAATCATGATCTGGAGCTTACATGGTGTAGGTGAATGAGTTATAAGTCCAGTTCATACAGTGAGTCCAAAATTTTGCTGTTAAAATTGCAGTCCATGTTACAGTCTTCTTTCAAACAATGGAAACTCACACAAAAGAAAAGAAAAGAAACAAACACTTCTCCTCCCACAAAACCCATCCCCAGGATAATAAACAAACCCTCCACCCTCACCCAGAGTCAGTGGAAGGGAAGGTATTGCCCCATGAATGCCTCAGTGTTCTTCTGGCCAATAACACTTCTGGTCAGAAATAAAGTCTTACATGATGGGCACATTGGATGCTTCTCTTCTTGACAGGCCATCTGCAATGAGGTTGCCTTTATTGGCTACATGGTGAATCTCTGCCTGGAATTCCTGGGGTTTCCACAACCAAAGTTGAAGATGATGATCGTGATTTTTTATGGTCTGCAGCCACATGCATGCTCATTGATTGGTCAGCACAGTGAATTTCTGGCCCCAGATATATGGCTTAACTTTGTCCAGTGTCCACATGACTTCTAGGCACTCCATTTACACAGATGAGTAGTTCTTTTCATGCTCATTCAGCTTGCAGCTGTAGTAGGCTATACGGTGATTGGTGCCTTCCTTTTCATGCATGAATTCAGCCCCAATTCCTGACTCTGATGTGTCAGTTGCCAGAATGAATGGCTGGTCGAAACTGGGTGCAGTTAATATGGGTGCTCTTCAGAGTTTGCTTTAACTCGTCAAAGGCTTTCTGACATGGCTCACTCCAGGTCGCTTTATCAGACTTGTGTTTTTAGGTAAGTTCATGCAATGAAGCAGCAGTCTCTCCAAACTAATCTCTGGTAGTACCCAGCCATCCCTAAAAATGCTCTGACTTGTTTCTTTGTGGTGGGAGTTGGCCAGGTCTTAATTGCTTCAACCTTGTTTTCTAGTGGAGTCAAGGTCCTGCTCTTCACTCAGTGGCCCAGATAAATCACTTCTTTTCTCCAAAACCAGTACTTAGCTGCTTTAATTGTCAGTCCTGCTTTCTCTATGGCAGACAGGAAATTTTGAAGCCATTGCAAATATTCCGCTAGTGAATGACTAAAAACGGCTATATCCTCTATATAGGCTATTGCATAACTAGCCATGACTCTTAATACTTCATTCATAAGCCTCTGGAATGCCAAAGGACTATTCATGAGACCAAATGGGTTCACAATAAACTCACTGGTGTTTATTGTCCATCTGGTGTTATGAATGCAGACTTAGCTCTGGACTCCTTATCTAGCACTATTTGCCGAAACCCTTTACACAAATCAATAATGGAGATGATGGTGGCTGAGCTTAAAAGGTCTAGTAATATATCCATTGGATACACATCCATCCCCCTTCATGGATCACTGCCTTGTTGTGGCAAAGGGGCTTGCGTAACTCAGTGAAGCCATAAGCTATGCCGTGCAGGGCCACCCAAGATGGACAGGTCATGGCAGAGAGTTCTGACAAAATGTGGTCCACTGGAGAAGGAAATGGCAACCCACTCCAGTATCCTTGCCAAGAAAACCCCATGGAACATATCACAAGGCTAAAAGATATGACACCGGAAGATGAGCCCCTCAGGTCGGAAAGTGTCCAATATACTACTGGGGAAGAGCAGAGGGTATTTCCAAGTAGCTCCAGAAAGAGTGAAGCAGCTGGGCCAAAGCCGAAAGGACACTCAGCTGTGGATGTGTCTGGTGGTGAAAAGAAAATCTGATGCTGTAAAGAACAATATTGTTTAGGAACCTGGAATGTAAGATCAATGAATCAAGGTAAGCTAGAGGTGGTCAAACATGAGATGGCAAGATTGAACATCGACATCTTGGGAATCAGAGAACTAAAACGGACAGGCATGGGCGAATTTAATTCAGGTAACCATCATATCTACTACTGTGGGCAAGAATCCCTTAGAAGAAATGGAGTAGCACTCATAGTCAACAAAAGGGTGGGAAAAGCAGTACTGGGGTACAATCTTAAAAACGATAGAATGATCTCAGTATGAATCCAAGGCAAACCGTTCAACATCACAGTAATTCAAGTCTATGCCCCAACCACTGATGCCAAAGAAGCTGAGGGTGATCGGTTCTATGAAGACCTACAACACCTTCTAGAACTAACACCAAAAAAAGATGTCCTCTTCATCATAGGGGATTGGAATGTAGGGGTGGACGAAAGTCACTTACCTTTTCTCGCAGCTTGTTCGCGGTGGGGGGGAGCGCTTCGCTGCTCCCCCCGTGAAGTTCAGGCTGGGGGGGGAGGCTTCCCGCCTCGCCCGGCCGAAATTCAGGCCGGGGGGGAGGCTTCCTGCCTCGCCCGGCCGAAATTCAGGCCGGGGAGGAGGCTTGCCGCCTCGCCTGGCCGCGAACGCGAAAGTTAAAAAAAAAACAAAAAAACGCCCCCTGATAGGCTACGTGACGATTCACGTAGCCTATCACGGCTAGATCTGCAAAGTCAGCCGTGATAGGCTACGTCAATCGTCACGTAGCCTATCACAGGTGACTTTAAAAAAAAAGCGCGTACGCGAATGGCGGCCCCCATAGGGAGCCGCCATTCGCGTTCCTTATTTAGTTGCTGTAGTCTACGTAAATGTTTACGTAGACTACGGCGAAAATAAGGGCAACGCAAATAGCGTTGCCCTTATTTTCGCCGTAGTCTACATAAACATTTACGTAGACTACAGCGACCAAATAAGAAATGGGAATGGCGGCTCCCTATGGGGGCTGCCATTATCCGTACACACTTTTTTTTTTTTTTTAAGTCACCCGTGATAGGCTACATGACGATTGACGTAGCCTATCATGGCTGACTTTGCAAA
Source organism: Heloderma suspectum (assembly GCF_057233095.1). Classification (NCBI taxonomy): domain Eukaryota; kingdom Metazoa; phylum Chordata; class Lepidosauria; order Squamata; family Helodermatidae; genus Heloderma; species Heloderma suspectum. The sequence continues at coordinate 83,955,170 of NC_139463.1, read as the reverse complement.
TCTAGCTGTGATAGGCTACGTGAATCGTCACGTAGCCTATCAGGGGACTTTTTTTTTCTTTTTTCTTTTATTGCAATGGCGGGGGCTCCAGCCGGTCGAAAGACCGGCTGCCGCTCCCGCCCCGCTCGAACACCCGATGAACCGCCAGCCGGACCCACCGCCGGAAGGGACATTCAGGGAAGGTAAGTCCCGTCCCGGGGGGGGTGCGGGGGGTGCGGGTGTGTGGAGGATTTCTCCCCGAAACTTGTTCGGGGGGCCGAACACGTTGGCGCTCGGCCCCCCGAAGTTTCGGGGAGAAATTTTCCGCCATCCCTATTAAAGTAGGAAGTCAAGAAATCACTGGGATAACAGGCTGGCATGGCCTTGGTGCACAAAATGAAGCAGGACAAAAGCTAATAGAGTTTTGCCAGGAGAACACGCTGATCATAGCAAACACTCTTTTCCAACAGCACAAGAGGCGACTCTACACATGGACATCACCAGATGGTCAATATCGAAATCAGATTGATTATGTTCTTTGCAGTCACAGATGGAGAAGCTCTACACAGTCAGTAAAAACAAGACCTGGAGCTGACTGTGGCTCAGACCACGAGCTTATTATCGCAAAATTTTGGCTTAAATTGAAGAATGTAGGGAAAACCACTAAACCGTTCAGGTATGACCTAAATCATATCCCTGATGAATATACAGTGGAGGTGAGGAATAGATTAGAATAGGAATAGAATAGAATAGTGGAGGTGAGGAACTACAGATCAAATTGCCAACGTTCGCTGGATCATGGAGAAAGCAAGAGAATTCCAGAAAAATGTCTATTTCTGCTTCATTGACTATGCTAAAGCCTTTGATTGTGTGGATCACAACAAACTGTGGCAAATTCTTAAAGTGATGGGAGTACCAGACCACCTTACCTGTCTCCTGAGAAACCTGTATGAGGGTCAAGAAGTAACAGTAAGAACCAGAGATGGAACAACCGAGTGGTTCAAAATTGGGAAAGGAGTACGACAAGGCTGCATATTGTCACCCTGCTTATTTAACTTATATGCAGAGTACATCATGAGAAATGCCGGGCTGGATGAATCACAGGTCGGAATTAAGATAGCCGGGAGAATTATCAACAACCTCTGATATGCAGACGATACCACCCTAATGGCAGAAAGCGAAGACAATCTAAAAAGCCTCTTGTTGAGGGTGAAAGTGGAGGGTGCAAAAGCTGGTTTGAAACTCAACATTAAAAAAACTAAGATCATGGCATCTGGCCCCATCAGTTCCTGGCATATAGAAGGGGAAGAAATGTGACAGATTTCAAAATCTAGCCGTGATAGGCTACATAAATCTTTACATAGCCTATCACTTTTTTTGTGTTTTTTTTTACTGGAAATGGCGGCGGCGGCAGCCAGTCAGGAGACCGGCCGTGGCAGCCGGTGCCGCCGAACCACCACCGCTGGAGCCACCGCCGCCAGGAGGATTAGCCCAAGGTAAGCCCCGTCCCAGGGTGGGGGTGGGGGGCAGACCATTTCGCCACCGATTTCAGGGGGCAGAATGCGCTGGCATTCGGCCACCCCGAGGTTCGTGGCGAAATTCTCTGACATCCCTAGATTTAGGGACAATTACAATGGGTGATGCCCAGGGGCTATCCAATTCCTTAATCACCCAAGTTCCAACATGTCCTGGACTTCCCTCCAGATGTCTGATAATACCCTCCCATTCACCAAGGGATGTACGAAAGTGACTTACCTTTCGTGGATTATGTTGATGGTGGGGGGGATGTGTTCCGTCCCTCCCCCTGGAATCCTCGACGGGGGGGAGGCTATCCGTTCCTCCCCCCCAGAATCCTCGATGGCCGGCTGTGCTCCGCGGCAGCTCTGCAGAGCAGCCGGCCAGGCCCAGCCAGCCCAGAGCCATCCGCAGCTGGATTTCTGGCCGCGGAGGGCTCTGGGGAAAACAAACAAACAAACCGCATATGCAAATGGTGGCGGCTACAGCCGCCGCCATTTATGTTCCTTATTTTTCGCCATCTGAATCTACGTAAATATTTACGTAGAGTATGATGGCGAAAATAAAGGGGAAGGCAAATAGTGTAGCAGGCGCTATTTGCGTCCCTTTTTGATTCCCCGTTTTAGCCTACGTAAATCTTTACATAGGCTAAAATGGCGAATCAAAAAGAGACGCAAATAGCACCCGCTACGCTATTTGCATTCCCCTTTATTTTCGCCGTCATAGTCTACTTAAATATTTACATAGACTAAGACAGCTAAAAATAAGGAACGCAAATGGCGGCGGCCGTAGCCACCTCCATTTGCATACGTGGGTTTGTTTGTTTTTTAAACCCACCCAGCTATAATAGGCTACGTAAAGGTTTACATAGCCTATCACGTTTTTTTTTTAAACCTAGCCGTGATAGGCTATGTAAATCTTTACGTAGGCTATCACGTCTTTTTTTTTTTTTAACAGGACTGCAAATGGCGGCAGCAGAAGCCGGTCAGAAGATCAGCTGCCGCTGGAGCCGCCGCCACCTGGAAGATCAGCCCCAGGTAAGTCTCGTCCCGGGGGGGATCCGCGGGGAAGCGGGGGGTGGCAGGCCGTTCCACCAGAGATTTCAGGGGGCCGAAAGCACTGACATTCGGTCTCACCGAGATCCGTGGCGGAATTCTCTGCCATCCCTACATTCACCCTGTAAGCAGTAGACCCTATGGGTGGGTGATTAAGTATGTTTGATAGTATGTTTAACTAGTCTGGTCTGTCCAGGTTTTGTGCTAAAGAAGTGTGCCAATTGTGTCAAGATCCCTAGTATGGCACTTCTGATGTTATCAGGTATTCCTTCTTCCCATTTCATCTGATCTTCCCCTCCCTTCTCTTTACTTTCCACAAGTAAATCTTGTTCAGCTTTTTGTTCATTGGAAGGGAGAATGGAGAGGTAGTATAAAGAAGCTTCCCTCTCATAGTCAGGCTTGATCATATTGATGTGCATGATCCTATTCCCACCACCAGCAAACCTGGTAACCACATAAGTAGTGGGGTCTTCCCTTTTTAAAAAAATCCTGGGCCTTGTAAGGCCCTTCCCAACTGGCCTCTCACTTGTGCTGTCTGGGCAGGAAAAACTAGGGGTGCACAAAAGTCACTTACCTGGTCTCGCAGCTTTTCGCGGTGGGGGGGAGGTGCTTCGCTGCTCCCCCCGCAAAGTTCAGGCCAGGGGGGGAGGCTTCCCGCCTCGCCCAGCCGAAATTCAGGCTGGGGGGGAGGCTTCCCGCTTCGCCCGGCTGAAATTCAGGCCGGGGAGGAGGCGCCTCGCCTCGCCAGGCCACGAAATTAGAAGTTAAAAAAAAAAAAGTCCCCGTGATAGTCTACGTGACGATTAACGTAGCCTATCACGGCTAGATCTGCAAAGTCAGCCGTGATAGGCTACGTTAATCATCACGTAGCCTATCACGGGTGACTTGGAAAAAAAAAAAAAGCGCGTACGCAAATGGCGGCCCCCATAGGGAGCCGCCATTCGCGTTCCTTATTTGGTTGGTGTAGTCTACGTAAATCTTTACGTAGACTACGGCGAAAATAAGGGCAACGCAAATAGCATTGCCCTTATTTTCGCTGTAGTCTACATAATCTTTACGTAGACTACAGCGACCAAATAAGGAACGCGAAGGCCGGGAGGGACATTCGGCAAAGGTAAGTCCTGTCCCTGGGGGGGTGCGGGGGGCGGGGGGGTGCGGAGAATTTCTCCCCGAAACTTGTTCAGGGGGCCGAACATGTTGGCGCTTGGCCCCCCGAAGTTTCGGGGAGAAATTCTCCGCCATCCCTAGGAAAAACATTACTTTGTCACCAATCTAAAAACTTATTTTCCTGGTTTTCTGGTCATACCAGAGCTTTTGCTTGTTTTGAGCCTTTGTGAGATTGTGTTGTGCCAACTTTTTGCCAAGAACTTATTGCAAAACTCAAAGCTATTTTTCTTCCTCTGTGTAGACATTTCAGCACGAAAAACCTGACCAAAGCTCCTGACCTTAAGCTGAAGCGCCAGTCCTCTCCTTTGCTTCATAGACATAACAGCACCTGCTATCCCTTCAGTTCCTGAACTTTTGACCTTTAGAATATAGAAAATATAGAAAATAAATTAACCCCATAATATCCAAAAGGTTTATACAAAATTAGAAAACCATTTTATTCAGTTCACCTTCCCTCCCCAACACGCACACAAACACACTCAAAGTTTATTTCATCTCTCCCTGCTGTTGGAAGTACTGGATAGGTTGCAGCACTAGGGCCCACCTGAAAGTCAGCTGAGACCCACTGGTAGTCCCTGGGCAACAGTTAAGCCATCTCACCCTTAATGGATGTCCCCAGCTGTGGCATTGTAATGAAGTCAGACTTTGCTTTGAATACAAATGGATCCCCAAGGAAAATTAGATAAGTAAAAGAAATTGTGTATCATATATTACATAAGAAGATATCAGTCACTTTTTATACTACCTTGCTCAAGAAAAGGCTTTTCAGTGCATAGTAGAAAGACTAAAAATATAGAAGATGAAAGGTATTTTGTGCCTCTGTCAAAGCAAAGTAACTAATTTCTTCTTCTTTGTTGCTATTGTTGGGGAAAAAAATAAGAATCTCTCTAAATGGACAAGATGATTATATGAGTGAATTTCATTCCATTTTTTTTCTTATGTTTTCACCTCTCTCTCTCTCTCTCTCTTGCATGTTGTTGTTGTTTTCCACAGAATTAACTTTCCAAAAGATTGGGAAATCAATGGAGACTCCAATTTGAAATACGTTTTCAATCAAATGTAATTGGAGTTGTAGTAGTTGCATGCATGGATTACATCTCAGGTAAGTAGCCATCTGTGTCTGGTCTTCAGTGGTTGGGTTGAATGTTCCAGGCTTTCTCAAATAGTCAGTAACCACTACAGGGCATCCATTTAAGGGGACCAATTGACCTGCTCCTACACATTATTGATCATCAATATTTTCTTCTTGAGTTCAGTTTCATGTGCAAATGGAACAATGATGTCTCAGTAAACAAAGGGACTCATGAAGGGATACTGCTTGGAAAAAATCAGCTTCCCTCAGTACTCCTGAGATGGTCTTCCAGATGAGACTAAAATATTTCCATCACCCACCCTCATCCATGGCATTTTACAGGGGGTCCAGACAATGTCATCTTCAATTCACCCATATTTTTCCACCTCATGTTCTATCTTTTTTCTTACTGCAGAAAATGTGTTGAGGAGAAAAAGTGGTGCCAAGAGTCCTTCATCTGGAAACAGCCTTTGTGTTCATCCAACCCCGTGCCTCCAATATAAAAAGGGAGGTTTGCAGCCAAACTGAAAAGAATAGTAACTCCATAAAACTCCATAACTCCATAAAAAATAATTATGCATATTCTTCATATCTGCCTATAGAAGCAAAATGGCATTTTGGTTTTACCAAGTAGATATGGATCATGGAATAGTTCTGAAACACTTTCCACTGGTAAGGTTTTTGGGTTTTTTTGTGGCAGGAGGAGTGAGTTTGATCCATGTGCAACAATACAATTTGGAAGGGGTGATGGTGGGGTCTCAAGTTAAATCCTTTTTTTTTTTTAGTAGACAGATTCCTGTGAACTTAACAGCTGTATGGCAGGCAGAAATACACCAGATCAATAGGTTCCTACCACTGCACATCTGTGCTAGAAAACAGTTCAGCAGCTACATTTCTGACTCCTTTCACAGAAGTTGTCCGTTAAAAAGGTTGTGCTGTTTTTAAAATTCTCCCTCATCCAACCTTTGCCTTGGAATGTGTAGTTCTGATTACCTCCTCTTCTATCCAGTGTTTCTAATTACTTGAGTTCACTTCTATCTCTTCTTTATACACCAATATATTAATTGATTAAACAACAGTAAAAAGTAATAGCAATGTAATTGTACACATCAGTGCATTATTTTTGTGCAGTGCTTACTCAATGTCTGTCTGTAGATGCAGAAGCATCTGCAAGAAGCATAATTTTTTGACTCAACCATGAGGCTAATTTGGCCAGCCCAGCCCCCACCAACTTAGTGCTCCTATCTCCATCAGCCTCACCTGTCTATTAACACACCACTGTTCATTCACATGGATTTTCTGCAAGGTGCTGGAATAGTATTTTAATGCTTTAATGAATGTGTATAGTTATGCTTGTATGTGAGTTGTTTTTTAAAACAAAACAAAACATTCCTCATATTTACTACATATTCAACCAATTATATTTGTTTTTCATTCATACAGATTGTAGGTTTGTTGAATAATTTGAGATGGAAAATCAAACTGTATTACTATCAGATATCTTACTATCTGATATCTTAATGTCAGAAGACCAGCATCTTCCTCCAGAATAGGAAGTGGTTCACTGGCTTCAGTGGTTGCTTAGTATGTCCAAGGCTGTCTCAAATAGCCAGTAACCAGTACAGTGCATCCTTTTAAGGGGACCAGCTGTGCTATTTATGCCCATTATCAGTGTTTTCTTCTTGAGTTCAGTGGCATGCACATGGAGCCATGCAGTCTGAGTACACAAAGAAACTCATGGAGGGATGCTGTTTGGACAATATTCAACTTCCCTCAGTACTTCTGCGATGGTCTTCCAGTGAGGTTTTAATACTGCTTTTACCCTCCCTCATCCATGTCACTTTACTACGGATGTCAGAGGAATTGGTCCGGGGATGGGGGAAGTCACTGAGTTCTCATCAGCTCAGCCTAGGGATGTACGAAAGTCTCTTACCTTTTCGCAGCTTGGATTCGCAGTGGGGGGGAGGTGCTCCATCCCTCCCCCTGGAATCTGCCCTGGGCCAGCTCTGCTCCGTGGCAGCTCTGCGGAGCCGCTGGCCAAGGCTGTCCGCAGCCGGGGTTCCGGCCGCGGACGGGCTGCTGCGGACGCAAATGACAGCCTCCGTGGCAGCCTCCATTTGCGTCCAGCGAAGCTGCCATGATAGGCTACGTAAGTATTTACATATCCTATCACGGCAAGCCCCCCCAAAAAAACAGTGCATGCAAATGGCGGTGGCTACAGTGGCCACCATTTGCATTCCCTATTTTTAGCCGTTTTAGCCTACGTAAATATTTACATAGGCTATTACGGTGAAAAAAAGGGGAACACAAATAGCGTAGTGGGCGCTATTTGCGTTCCTCCCCCCCCCCCGCTGTAATAGCTTACATAAATATTTATGTAGGCTAAAACTGCAGGGAAAAAAGGAATGCAAATTGTGCCCACTACGCTATTTGCGTTCCCCTTTTTTTTGCTGTAATAGCCTACGTAAATATTGATGTAGGCTAAAATGGCTAAAAATAGGGAATGCAAATGGTGGCCGCTGTAGCCACCGCCATTTGCATATGCTGTTTTTTGTTTGTTTGTTTTTTGGCTTGCCGTGATAGGCTACGTAAATACTTACGTAGCCTATCACGGCTATGATGAAGAAGTGAATGGCGGCCGTAGGATGGCTGCCATTTGCAAGTCATCACGGACGGCAGCAGGTAAGTGCTCCCTTTTGCGGGACTTTCATGGGTTGGGGGGGTGGGGGCTTCATTCCACCATGGATTTCGGGGGTCCGAATGCACTGGTTTCATAATCTTAGTCTACGTAAATATTTACATAGACTAAGACAACCAAAAATAGGGAACGCAAATGGCAGTGGCCATAGCCGCCATTTGCATACGTGTTTTTTTTTTATCCAAATGTGATAGGCTACATAAGTCTTTACGTAGCCTATCACGAATGGGGGGGGAGACTGCAAATGGCAATGGCGGCAGCCGGTCGGAAGACCAGCCGCCACCGCCGCCTCCACCGAAGCTGCCGCTTGAGCTGCTGCCATCTGGAACATCCGCCTCAGGTAAGTCTCATCCCGGGGGCGATCTGCGGGGGGCGGGGGGGCAGGCCGTTCCGCCACGGAGTTCATGGGGCCAAATGCACTGGCATTCCGAGATCCATGGCGGAATTCTCTGACATCCCTATGCAAATGTGAGCTGAATTTGGTGCTTGCCAGGAGTCTGTTGAGCCCAAACATGGCTGGATTTCACAGTGATTATCATGATCCTTACAAGACAATGCCATCTTCCATTTGTAACCCTCCCATATTGCCCACAATTCTTCCATTTTTTTTCTTACTGTAGAAAATCTGTTGATGAGAATAAGCCAGAATAGCTTCACAATGCCTTCTAATAAGTGGTTCTAAGAGTCCTTCATCTGGAAACACCCTCTGTGTGTGTCCAACCCAAGGTCTTCTATATTAAAAGGGAGGTTTGCAGCCAACCCAAAAGAATAGTTAGCGCAAAAGTATATAAAGATTTATTTTGTATTTTCTTTATATCTGCCAAGAGAATCAACATGACATTCTAATTTTACCAAGCAGATGTGGATCATGGAGGTGTTTTGAAACATTTTCCACCAGTAACAGTTTTTTTATGGCAGCAAGCATTGATTCATGTGCAACAATCCAGACCTGGGTTCTCAGAGATAAATCCTTTTTTAATAAACAGATTCCTGTGGATTAAAAGCTACATGGTAGGGAGGAATACAGCAGATACATAGGTTCCATCATTGCACATCTGTGCTAGAAAAAGGACCAGCAGTTACATGTCTGACTTTCTGGCACAGGAGTATGTCCTTCAAAAGTTGTGTTCCAAAACTTCTCCCTATTGAACTTTGGAATTTGGAGTTCTGATTAGCTAATTTTGTATCATAGAATCATAGGGTTGGAAGGGGCCTACAAGACCACCAAGTCCAACCCCCTGCTCAATGCAGGAAGCCTGATTCCCAGGCGGTCTCCCATCCAAGAACTAACCACGGCTGACCCTGCTTAGCTTCTGAGATCAGACAAGATCAGGCACATCCAGCCCTTTGCTCGAATGCAGAACTGATGTCTTCTATATCTTCCATTGTTTCACACTTTTGTACACTGCTCTGTTTGTGTTCATGCACAGGTGGCTAGAGCTTTCAGTTCCTTCAGTTGACTTATATCTACCCCCTTTTACATTAATATGTGCATTGCTAAAACTGCATTAAAACAATGTTGGTATTACTGTACACATGAGTGCATTAAGATTATTTTTGTGCTGTGTTTTATCTATGTGCAACTATTGTGGCAGAAGTGGAGCATCTGCAGGAGGAATGATTACTTGAATCAACAGTGAGGCTCAGCCATCCCTCATCAAATCCATGTCACTATCCCCTTCTGCATCAAGAGAAACCATAACCCAACACCATTCATTCACATGCATTTTCTTCAATGTGCTGGAATAGCATTTTAATGCTTAAATTAATTAGGGATGTACGAAAGGGACTTACCTTGTCCCGCAGCTTTTTTCGCAGTGGTGGGGAGGCGCTTCGCTTCTCCTCCCGAAGTTCAGGCTGGGGGGGGAGGCTTCCCGCCTTGCCCAGCCAAAATTCAGGCCAGGGGGGAGGCTTCCTGCCTTGCTAGGCTGAAATTCAGGCTGGGGAGAAGTGCCCCATCTCCCCGGCCGCGAACTTCAAAAGAAAAGTAAAAAAAAAAAACACGCCCCGTGATATGCTACGTAACAATTTACGTAGCCTATCACAGCTAGATCTGCAAAGTCAGCCATGATAGGCTACGTTAATCGTCACGTAGCCTATCACGGGTGACTTAAAAAAAAAAAAAGTGCGTACTCAAATGGCGGTCCCCATAGGGAGCCGCCATTCGCGTTCCTTATTTGGTCCCTGTAGTCTACGTAAAGATTTACGTAGACTACGGCGAAAATAAGGGAATGCTATTTGCGTTGCCCTTATTTTCGCCGTAGTCTACATAAATCTTTACGTAGACTACAGGGACCAAATAAGGAACGCGAATGGCGGCTCCCTATGGGGGCCGCCATTAGCCATACGCGCTTTTTTTTTTTTTTAAGTCACCCGTGATAGGCTATGTGACGATTAATGTAGCCTATCACGGCTGACTTTGCAAATCTAGCCGTGATAGGCTACGTTAATCATTACGTAGCCTATAACGGGGCGTTGTTTTTTTTTAACTTTTCTTGTAATGGCGGCAGTGGCAGCCGGTCAAAAGACCGGCTGCCACCCCCGCCCCTGAAGAAGGCCTGCCGAACCGCCGCCGGGACCCGCCGCTGGGAGCGACATTCGTGAAAGGTAAGTCCCATCCTGGGGGGGGGGCAGGGGGGGTGGAGAATTTCTCCCCGAACAACCTTTGGAGGACCGAATGCGTTGGCACTCGGCCCCCGAAGTTTCGGGGAGAAATTCTACCCATCCCTAAAATTAATGTATAATTTCATGCATATGTATCTTTACTAAACATTGCTCATATTTACTACATATTAAACCAATTTCATTTGTTTTTCATTTGTACAGATTCTACGTTTGTTGAATAACTTGAGATGGAAAATCAAACTCTTTTTACAGAGTTTATACTCATGGGACTCTCCAGTGATCCCCTCCTACAGGTTTTTCTCTTCTTGACATTTCTAATAATTTTTTTAATGACATTATCAGGAAATGCAGCAATCATGCTGGTGACCAGGACTGAGTCTAGCCTTCAGACACCCATGTTATTCTTTCTTGGTAATTTGGCTATTGTCGACATCTGCTATTCATCTGTCACTGTTCCCAAGATGTTGGCAAACCTCATAACAAAGAAGAAAACAATTTCCTGGGAAGGATGCATTGCACAGATATTCTTCTTCTTTCAGACTTCTTGTGCTGAGGTATTCATCCTATCAGCAATGACTTATGACCGATATGTTGCTATATGTGACCCACTGCATTATGCAACAGTCATGAAAAAAGAAATGTGCGAACAGCTGGTGGCTGGAGCCTGGGCAGTTAGCTTTTTCATAACTTTGGTGAATGCATTGCCTTTGTTAAACTTGCATTTTTGCATGAACAATGTCATCAGCCACTTTAGCTGTGAGCTTCCGCCCCTCTTGGTGTTATCTTGTACTCAGACCCTCACCAATTCCATTGTTCTTCTTATCTCTGTGTTGTTTTTTGGTGTAAGCTCATTCCTTCTCACTCTCATCTCTTACATTTACATCATTTCCACCATCCTGAAGATTCATTCAACAGAAGGCAGACGTAAAGCCTTCTCCACCTGTACTTCCCATCTCATTGTGGTGGGCTTATTTTACATTGCAGCTTTTTTCCGGTATATGAAGCCAAGTTCGGAATCGCTCATAGATCTGGACAAAGTGGTTTCTATCCAGTATAGCATCTTAACTCCCATGTTAAACCCTATCATATACAGTTTGAAAAACAAAGACATCAAAACTGCTCTGGCAAGAATGTTTGGGAAATATAATTTTCTTAAATAAACCTAGCTGAACTCTGCAGGAAAATGTACAGCACAACAAGATACAAAGTTGAGAGTATATATAGAAGTCTGTCCCATCCGTTTCCTGCATGAATCTGCAATTTGTGTATGAAAAATGTTTATGCAAGTTTGCCTTTAAATATGTATTTAAATACATGGTTTTAATATATTTTCCTCATAATATGCATTTCTAAACATATTTTAACTCATAGTATGAATTTCAAAATGCATTTTACCTAAATACACATTAGTAAACACCATTCGATATGGTTTTTGAGATAAGGACTGTGCTGCACCATTTACAGAAGAACATAATCTGCTGGATTGCTATTTTCTGGTTTTCATCCTTGTCTGGGAGGTTTGGATGTGGACAATTCATATTAGAATTTGCAAAACTTGAATTCCTCAAGCATCTGCCTTTGGAGTACCCTTATACTGTGGAGCCTTTGAAGCACAGATAGATGGTAGATAGATAGAAAGATGATAGATAGATAGATAGATAGATAGATAGATAGATAGATAGATAGATGATAGATAGATAGATAGATAGATAGATAGACAGTCAGACAGACAGTCAGACAGACAGACAGACAGATGATAGAACACGGAGAAGTAGTATAACAGGCTACATATCTACATTGGGGACAATATTTGAGAATTTACTACTTATAACATAAAGTCTTTCTCCTCATTTCATGAATGGTAAATAAAGGCCTAGAGAGTGGTTGTCCATGGTTTTTCTCCATCTACTTTTATCAATTTAATAAAATATTTATTAAATTTTCTTTTGTTATGAGAAATCTTATGTTGTGAATATACAGATAGAATGAAGGGGCCTTGGTTGTCGGTCTAGTTATGCTAAGAGACTAGTATGCTTCTGAAATTTGCCTTATCTGCATTTCTCAAGAGAAACTGTTGCGCTGTTCAATCATATCACTAAACATTTTCGTGATTAAAACCAGTGTGGCAGGTTGTGACATCCACCTATCCTTTACCCAGGCTTTTCCCTATTATCTCTTCACACGTAGGATAATAAGCCTAGGGAGTGGAAGGTCACTGCCAAATCAGCTGTACCGACTGACTTAGCTAACCTTATACCCAGCCACAATTAATGCCAAGTGTGCCTTGGCCGCAAATGTAGGGCAGGAGAAGCACGGAGGGAATGATCCCCTCCATGCTTCTCCTGCCCTGCATTGGATAGCCACCTATCCAATAGGCGGCCGCCTATCTCTATAGGATTGCACCTAAAACAGATAAACATAACAAACAGGTGATTTTGTCACACTATTCCCCCTCCCCCATCTTCAAGTGGAGGATGGTACTTGCCTTGCCTACCAAATCTGCAATTTGTGTATGAAAAATGTAGCCTTTATTGGCTACATGGTGAATCTCTGCCTGGAATTCCTGGGGTTTCCACAACCAAAGTTGAAGATGATGATCGTGATTTTTTATGGTCTGCAGCCACATGCATGCTCATTGATTGGTCAGCACAGTGAATTTCTGGCCCCAGATATATGGCTTAACTTTGTCCAGTGTCCACATGACTTCTAGGCACTCCATTTACACAGATGAGTAGTTCTTTTCATGCTCATTCAGCTTGCAGCTGTAGTAGGCTATACGGTGATTGGTGCCTTCCTTTTCATGCATGAATTCAGTCCCAATTCCTGACTCTGATGTGTCAGTTGCCAGAATGAATGGCTGGTCGAAACTGGGTGCAGTTAATATGGGTGCTTTACAGAGTTTGCTTTAACTCGTCAAAGGCTTTCTGACATGGCTCACTCCAGGTCGCTTTATCAGACTTGTGTTTTTAGGTAAGTTCATGCAATGAAGCAGCAGTCTCTCCAAACTAATCTCTGGTAGTACCCAGCCATCCCTAAAAATGCTCTGACTTGTTTCTTTGTGGTGGGAGTTGGCCAGGTCTTAATTGCTTCAACCTTGTTTTCTAGTGGAGTCAAGGTCCTGCTCTTCACTCAGTGGCCCAGATAAATCACTTCCGACCGGCTGCCACACCGCCATTTTCAGTCTGGAGGTGTGTGTTGTTTTTTTTTACAGGGACGTGATAGGCTACATAAAGATTTACCTCGCCTATCATGGCTGGGTTAAAAAAAAAAAAAAAAAAAACACGTGCACAAATGGTGGTGGCTATGGCCGCCGCCATTTGCGTTCCTTATTTTTGGCTGTCTTAGTCTACGTAAATATTTACGTAAACTATTACGGTGAAAACAAAGAGGAACGCAAATAACGTAGCAGGCACTATTTGTGTTCCTTTTTTATTTGCCTTTTTAACCTACGTAAATATTTATGTAGGCTAAAACGGCAAATCAAAAAGGGACGCAAATAGTGCCCTCTACGCTATTTGTATTCCCTTTATTTTTGCCGTAATAGTCTACTTAAATATTTACGTAGACTAAGACAGCGAAAAATAAGGAACACAAATGGAGGCGGCCATAGCCACCCCCATTTGCGTATGCCTTTTTTTTTGTTTTTACCCAGAGCCCTCCGCAGCCGGAAATCCAGCTGTGGACGACTCTGGCCTGGGCTAGGCCTGGCTGGCTGGCTGCTCCGTGGATCCGCCATGGAGCACAGCCGGCCGTCGAGGATTCCGGGGGGGGAGGGACGGAATGCCTCCCCCACCACCATAAACATAATCCGCGGAAAGGTAAGTGACTTTCGTACATACCTACATTGAAGCATAGAGATGATAGAGCATTAGAGAACTAGAGAGTTAGTAAGATAGTGATGATAAAGGTGATAGAGAGACAGAGAGATAATGATGACAAATAGAAATTTTATAACAGGCTACATTTCTACATTTGGCCGTAGGGATGGATGAAAGTCCCTTACCTGATCCCGAAACTTGCTTCGTGGTGGGGGGGAGGCGCTCCGTCCCTCCCCCCAAAATTCTAGCCAGGGGGGGAGGCACCACGTCCCTCCAGCCGCGAAACCTCATCTCCTGCCGGGATGCAAATGGCGGCGGCCATAGCCGCCGCAGTTTGCGTCCCTGTAGTCAGCCGTGATAGGCTACGTAAATGTTTACATAGCCTATCACGGCTGACTTCGGGGGGAAAAAAAGTGCATAGGCAAATGGCGGCGCCCATGGGCGCCGCCATTTGCGTTCCTTATTTTGGCATGTGTAGTCTATGTAAAGATTTACTTAGACTACAGCAAAAATAAGGGGAACGCTATTTGTGTTCCCCTTATTTTCACCGTAGTCTACGTAAATGTTTAGTAGACTACACGTGCCATAATAAGGAACTCAAATGGCGGCGCCCATGGGCGCTGCCATTTGCATATGTGCTTTTTTAAAAAAAAATTCAAAGTCAGCCGTGACAGGCTACATAAACATTTACGTAGCCCATCATGGTGTTTTTTTTAAATCTAGCCATGATATCACGTTTGTTTGTTTGGTTTTTTTACTTGGAAATGGCGGCGGCGGCAGCCGGTCGGAAGACCGGCCACCACAGCCGCCGCCGCCAAACCGCCGCCGAACCGCCACCGGAGCCGCCACCGCCAGGGACATTCGAACAAGGTAAGTCCTGTCCTGGGCGGGTGGGGGGGCAGACTGTTTCTCCACCAATTTTGGGGGGCCGAATGCGCTGGCATTCGGCCTCCCCAAGATTCGTGGAGAATTTCTCTGACATCCCTACATTTGGGACAATCTTTGAGCATTTACTACTTGTAAAATAAAGTCTTTCTCCTTGTGACATGACTGAGAAATAAAACACAGATAATATTTTTTTTTCTTGGTTCTCCATCTACTTTGGTCACTTAAATAATTTTTTTATTGAATTGCGCTTTGTGACCAGAAATCTTATGTTGTGTATATGTTAAGTGTAATGTGAGTTGAAGAATTAATGTGCATGAAAGGCAGCCATCCTGCATATTCAGTAGACATTGTGCAGCATGTGAATATAATCTGTTCATGAAGGGGAGTTGTGCACATTCTCTGGCCATCATGCATAATATCTAAGAGGCCTTGGAAAATGTGCATAACTTGACTGTATTTCACACATTCTCTGGCCATGCGGAATGTTCGTATCTTGACTATATTTTGCACATTTTCTTGTCAATATGCAGGGTTGAAAGACTAATCGAACCCTCTAGTAACTGCTTCCCCCTGAAGTCTCCTTTAGGATAGCTGGCACTCATAACTCCACACCTGAGAAATCTTGAAAAACAGCCCAGTATGCATAGTCTCCACCTGTCTACGAGTCCTGCATATATCTTGACAGTGTTTTGTACGTACTGTTGGCAATTTACATAGTTTCCAAGAATCGCAAGATTTATGGTGATACAGGCCTGAAACTTTCCAAACCACTCTCTTCTTCCCCCACCATCCTCCACTCTCTCTTGTGGCTTTCTTTTGGAAAATGTTAAGAGTTTAGAAGACATAAAAGATGATATAAAAAGCATCATTATCCTTTGTTTACATACTCGTGTCCTTTGTCCTACTATTGTCTCAGCTCACGCAATTTTACAGGTGAGAACCTGTGCACTCCATGAACAATACTGTTTTTCTCTTATCACTTTTAGCACTTGGGGGGTGGGGATAAAGATTACCTATCTTCAATTCCAGACTGTTGGGGTTAGACAGTGCAAATGTCTTGCAGTGAATGCATTTGGTCTTCATGTCTGTATAGGGATGGCGGAGAATTTCTCCCCGAAACTTCGGGGGGCCGAGCGCCAACGTGTTCGGCCCCCCGAACAAGTTTCAGGGAGAAATCCTCCGCACCCCCCCGGCCCCCCGCACCCCCCCCCCGGGACGGGACTTACCTTCCCTGAATGTCCCTCCCGGCGGCGGGTCCGGCTGGCGGTTCGTCCGGTGTTCGAGCGGGGCGGGAGCGGCAGCCGGGCTTTCGACCGGCTGCCGCCCCCGCCATTGCAATGAAAGGGGAAAAAAAAAACCGTCCCCTGATAGGCTACGTGACGATTCACGTAGCCTATCACGGCTAGATTTGCAAAGTCAGCCGTGATAGGCTACGTCAATCGTCACGTAGCCTATCACGGGTGACTTTAAAAAAAAAAAAAAAGTGTGTACGGATAATGGCGGCCCCCATAGGGAGCCGCCATTCCCCTTCCTTATTTGGTCACTGTAGTCTACGTAAATGTTTACGTAGACTACGGTGAAAATAAGGGCAACGCTATTTGCGTTGTCCTTATTTTCGCCGTAGTCTACGTAAACATTTACATAGACTACAGCAACTAAATAAGGAACGCGAATGGCGGCTCCCTATGGGGGCCGCCATTCGCGTATGCGCTTTTTTTTTTTTAAGTCACCCGTGATAGGCTACGTGACGATTCACGTAGCCTATCACGGCTGACTTTCCAGATCTAGCCGTGATAGGCTACGTGAATCGTCACGTAGCCTATCAGGGGACGTTGTTTTTGTTTTTTTTTTACTTTCGTGTTCGCGGCCGGGCGAGGCGGGAAGCCTCCTCCCCGGCCTGAATTTCGGCCGGGCGAGGCGGGAAGCCTCCCCCCCCGGCCTGAATTTCAGCCGGGCGAGGCAGGAAGCCTCCCCCCCCGGCCTGAACTTCGCGGGGGGAGCAGCGAAGCGCTCCCCCCCACCGCGAACAAGCTGCAAGAAAAGGTAAGTGACTTTCGTCCACCCCTATGTCTGTAGATATGTACTCATAAAATCTCATTTATAATTAAAGTTTACTGAATATGTTTTAGTTTTACAACAAAAAAACCACCATCTCTCCCCCACACACATACACACCCATTCGAATCTCTTGTGCTTTAATATATACAGCACATATCAGTCAACATTCACAAACATATTAGGATACAGCTTTGGCAGACGAGATGTGTCATTTTGCATATGTTATAACCTCCCTTCCCTCCCTCTGGCTGTTTATAGTAATAACACAATAACAAAAGTGTATATCAACCTTCCCTAAACTGGAACCCTCTAAATGTGCTTTGGACTTCAAACGAATGAGAGCTCTGAGTAGATAGGTATAGAATTTCAGTGTAAATCTCATATTTAAAAATGCCATTACTTTTACTTCCTTGGCTCCTCCTCAAGAAGAATTTGGGTTTGTGATATTCATTAATGCACCTTTTAGTAGGGATGTATGAAAGTCACTTACCTTTTCGAAGAGTGACATTCATGGTGGGGGGGAGGCGGTCTGTCCCTCCCCCTGAAATTCTCCGCGGCTGGCTCCGCTCCGCAGCAACTCTGCGGAGCCGCCGGCTGGGGCCGCCCGCAGCTGGACATCCGGCTGCTGGGCTGCACAGGGACACAAATGGCGGCTGCCATAGCCACCGCCATTTGCATCTAGGGATGTCAGAGAATTCCGCGACGGATCTCAGTGAAGCCAAATGCCAGTGTATTTGGCCTCCCGAAATCCATCGCAGAATGAAGCCCCCACCCCCCCAACCCACGAAAGGCACGCAGGACGAAGTCCCCACCGCCCCAAACCCACAAAAGACGTGAGAAACCGAGCACTCACCTGCTTCCGTCTGCGCTGCTTTGCAAATGGCGGCCGTCCTGCAGCCGCCATTCGATTCCTCCTCTTCATAGCCATGATAGGCTACGTAAATACTTAAGTAGCCTATCACGGCTAATGCAGGGATGCCATTTGCGTCCCTGCGGAGGCCATGATCAGCTACTTAAGTATTTACGTAATACTTAAGGGAGACTGGATCGCCTCCCCCCCCATCAAGGATTCCGGGGGGAGGGACGGAATGCCTCCCCCCCACTGTCGATTGCCTGGCATGTAGCCAGGTAGGTGCTTCATACATCCCTATTTGTATCCCTGAATTTTGCCGTGATAGGCCTATTACATAGGGATGGACGAAAGTCCCTTACCTGTTCTCGAAGCTTGCTTCACAGTGGGGGGGAGGTGCTTCGGTTCTCCCCCCAAAGTTCAGGCGAGGGGGGGGAGGTGCCCCGCCTCGCCCGGCCAAAATTCAGGCCAGGGGGGAGGCGCCCCATCCCTCGCCGGCGAAATTCAGGCCGGGTAGAAGCGCCCCGTCTACCTGGCCACGAAAAAAAAAGTAAAAAAACAACAACACACACACACACCTGTGATAGGCTACGTAACAATTTACATAGCCTATCACGGCTAGATTTCCAAAGTCAGCCATGATAGGCCATGTAAATCGTCACGTAGCCTATTACGGGTGACTTTGAAAAAAAAAAGCGCTTACGCAAATGGCGGCTCCCATGGGGACCGCCATTTGCGTTCCTTATTTTGACACGTCTAGTCTACGTAAAGATTTACGTAGACTACGGCGAAAATAAGGGCAACACAAATAGCATTCCCTTATTTTCGCCGTAGTCTACGTAAATCTTTATGTAGACTAGGCGTGCCAAAATAAGGAACGCAAATGGCGACACCCATGGGCTGCCGCCATTTGCGTACGTGCTTTTTTTTTCTTTCAAAGTCATCCGTGATAGGCTACGTGACGATTTACATAGCCTATCACGGCTGACTTTGGAAATCTAGCCATGATAGGCTACGTAAATCGTTACGTAGCCTATCACAGGTGTGTGTGGTTTTTTTTTACTTAACTTTTTTTTTTGCAATGGCGGCTGCGGCAGCTGGTCAGGAGACCGGCCGCCGCCCCCGCCCCCGCCGAACCGCCGCCGAACCACCGCCGAACCGCCGCCGGGACCCGCCACCGAGAGGGACATTCGGCCATGGTAAGTCCCATCCTGGGGTGGGGCGGGGGGCCGGCAGAGAATTTCCCCACCAATTTCGGGGGGGCGAATGCATTGGCATTCGGCCTCCCGAAGATTCAGGGAGAAATTCTCCACCATCCCTACTATTACATAGCCTATCACAGCAAAAAAAAAAAAAAAGAATGCAAATGGCGGCGGCCACGGCAGCCACCATTTGCGTTCTTGTTTTTCTCTGTGATATGCTATGTAAATATTTACGTAGACTATTACGCCCCCCCCAAAAAAGAACTCAAATGGCGGCGGCTATGGCGGCTGCCATTTGTGTTCCTTTTTTTTTGCCGGGATAGGCTACGTAAATATTTATGTAGCCTATCACAGCTAGGGATGTACAAATGTCACTTATTTCGCGGATCTGCTTTGTGGTGGGTGGGGAGGCGCCCCGTCCCTCCCCCCGGAATCCTGCCCGGACGTGGCTGCTCCGCGGGGATTCTGCAGAGCCGCCGCTCAGCTCCACTGGCAGCTGGACATCTGGATGCTGGGCAGCAGGGATGCAAATGGCGGCGGCCATAGCCCCCACCATTTGTGTCCCTGTACTTAACTGTGTTAGGTTACGTAAATATTTATGTGGCCTATCACGGCAAAGTTAAAAAAGATGCATACGCAAATGGTGGCGGCTACGGCGGCCGCCATTTGCGTTCGCTATTTTTTGCCATTCTAGCCTACGTAAATATTTACATAGGTTAGAACAGCTAAAAATAGCGAACACAAATGGCGGCTGCCGTAGCCGCCGCCATTTGTGTACGCTGCGCCCAGCCGTGGCCAGCCAGGAGACCAGCCGCCGCCACCGCCGCTGCTGCAACTGCTGCCCCTGCCGCCCCCTTCCACTGCTCCCGCCACCACACCTGCTCCCTCCCGCAGCTGCACCCGCTGCTGCCCCCACCGCCGCCGCCCCTGCCGCCCCCGCCGCTGCCGCCGCTGCCGCCGCCGGGTTGATGTTCAAACCCTCACTTTGATGCAGAGATTTAACATAGCTTCATGAAGGATGGGGAAAGCGATTATAGACAGGATAAGACTTGTCGGCCTCTACCCACAACATTACACTGTGTACACTACAGATCCCTTGCCTTCACACATCTGCCCACTATATACTTCAAAAATTGGGCCTGACAGATGATCAGCACAGTTGTCCTCTTCCTCCATAAGTTAACATGATATCGTTTCCATAATGCCTAGGCCTTACCAGGTGTGTGGCGCCTGCCTGCTCAGTAGTGTCTGAGGTCATGAAGAGCGAACCATACCCCTGCAGTACCTAATGTGAAGTGAAGCTGGGGGAGAGTATAGACAACAAGAAGAAAAGAAAATGAATAAAATTGGGGAGTAGAGGGTGGGGGGAGCCTGATTTGAATGGTACATTCTGCAGTAGGAATGGAACCCTCCATACCGTGTAGTAAGTCCCACTGAACTTAATGGGTCTGCTTCTTAATCAGCAAGTAGTGCATTTCACTATACATGAATTCAAAAATGCCACTGGCCTTTTGATGGAGGAATTGGAGGTCACTATGCTTTTAGCAGAGTAGAGGATACACCACACTCTTTATATACAACATTTATACTGCCATATGAATCTCTCCCCCCGCCTTTCTATCATTCTCTCTCTCTCTTTCTCTCTCTCTCTCTCTCTCACACACACACACACACACACACACACAGATGAATCAAGCCTATAAGCTTCAGTTTATGTATGTAATTCAGATAATGCATTCTTAGAAGAATCCTTCAGATTCAGCATTTTCCAGAGAGCAACTTTGATCTCTTTGTTTCTCAGACTATAGATCAATGGATTCATCATGGGTGGAACCACAGAATATATAACTGAAAATGCCAAACCTAGATCTGATGGGGAATTAGAGCTAGGTAGGAAATAGGCTAAGGTCCCAGTAAATACAAACGTGGAGACCACAATAAGGTGAGGAAGGCAAGTAGAGAAGGCCTTTTGCCTTCCCTGCACAGAGGGCATTCTCAACACTGTAGTGAAGATTTGCACATAAGTTGCTATAATGAAAATGAAGCAGCCTAGAACTATACTAATACTGAACACAAGAACACCAATTTCAACTAGATACAAGTCAGAGCAGGACAGCTTGAGTAACTGGGGGATTTCACAGAAGTACTGATCAACAACAATGGAGCAGAAGGAGATCACAAATGTGCTCCCAGTGTGTATTATTCCATAGAGAAAACCACTGATCCATGCACTGACAACCATTCGCGAACAGGCAATTTTGTTCATTAATGTCTCATACCGTAGTGGGTTACAAATGGCAACATAACGATCATGCGCCATCAATGTAAGAAGGGCAAAATCAGATGATACGAAGAAGAGCAGGAAGAAAACCTGTGCAACACATCCAGAATAAGAAATCAACCTGGTATTCAACAAGGAATTAATCATAGATTTAGGTATGGTTACAGAAATTGAACCAATGTCCAGCATGGCCAGGTTCATCAGGAAAAAGTACATGGGAGTGTGGAGATGATGGTCAAACACTATTGTAAAGATGATGAGAAGATTCCCAGTCACGGTTGCCATGTACAATGTCAGGAATACGAAGAAGTGGATAATTTGCAGGTCTCGAATCTCAGAGAACTCCAACAGCAGAAAGTGAGACATGGAACTTGTGTTAGCTATATTATCCATCATTATAAGTTACATGCTGCCTGAAGGAGGAAGAAAATACAGATATATTAAAATTCACCAAGATCTACTAAGTTCCTTGATTTCAATTCATATACTAATTTGAACTCAAGGAAATGGGTAAACTGGTCCTATTCAGAGACACTACATCAATGAATGAGAAAAGAAAAAGTTACTGAAGCACAATTAGCTCCCCTCTAAGGACTCACAGTGGACAAAGGGCTGTAGCTTCAGTTTCTGCCATTCTCTTTCCTCTCAAGTCTACATTGCTTTGTGGTATATGGAGCATGAAGAGTAGCCTAACACAGATGCCGGTGTGCAGTATTCATACACCACTGAATCTTTCACCTACATTAACACAGAGATGGATTATACGTTTTTGCATCCTTCCAAAAAGCAACAAACACCTGGTTAGGGAATCTATTGGTCAATGTACCTTAGGAATTCTAGTAAAACTAAAAAATAAAACAAGCCCTGCAACAAGCTTGAAGTCATGCCACACCTACTTTAAGGGGCTGGATAGGAGAAGAGGGGTTGCTGAACAATGAACTGGAGGTGCACCTCCCCAAAGTCTTATTTATTTATATATTTTTATTTACAATATTTATATACCTTTCCATATCTAGAACAGATTTTGGAGTGGTGAACTCAAGAAATAAAACAATAAAATAATAAAAAAAGATTAAAATACCACATTACAATATACTTGTTTAAAAAACACAATGCCAATAAAAACTGTAACTGGTCAATTAAGGAATGCCTCCTGCTGTTTTCAGTAGGCACTGGAAAGAACACAGTGGTGGTTCCAGCCTGACCTATAGGGGCAGGGAATTCCAAAGAAAGGGGGCCACCACACTGAAGGCTCTTCTTCTGGTGGACTCCAATCGGGCCATAGGTCCATGTGGGACCACCAGGAGCAAGCCCTCTGATGACTTCACTGACAGTGCAGCTTGGTAAGGGAGAAGGCACTCTCTCAAGTATCCTGGTACCAAGTTGTTTAGGGCTTTGTACACTAGTACTAAAAACTTAAACCTGGCCCAGGAGCGAATAGGCAGCCAGTGCAGTTCCTTCTACAAAGGAGTTACATGATGGAAAGGGACAGCTGCTGTCAACAGCCAAGCTGCTGTGTTCTGCACTAGCTCCAGCTTCCAGAGCAGACTTAAGGGCAGCCCCACATAGAACACATTGCAGTAATCCAGCCTTGAGGTTACTAGCACCTGTACCACTGTGGCCAAGCTATCCCTGTCTAGGAGAGGCCATACTTGGAGAACCAACTGAAGCTGGTAAAGGGCACTCTGAGCTTCCATGGCCACTTGGGCTTCTAGCAACAACGATGGGTCTAGAAGTACTCCCAAACTATGGACCTGATCTTTCAGAGGGAGTGCAACCCCATCCAGAACAGGCAATGTGCCTGTCTCCAGGACTCTGGAATCACTCACCCACAGAGCTTCCATCTTGCCAAGATTCAGTTTTAGTTTATTGGCCTTCATCCAACCCATTACTGAGTTCAGGCACAGGTCCAGTACTTGCACAGCCTCTCCTGATTCACATGTCACAGGAAGATAGAGCTGCATGTCATCAGTGTACTGATGGCAATTGACAATCCCATAATGACTGCTCCCAGCAGCTTTCTATAGATGTTAAATAGCATTAGAGACAATATGATACCCCGCAGAACCCCATAGCTCAACTGCCAAGGGCTCAATGAATGGTCACCCAATGTTACTCTCTGAAATTGACCCCACAGGTAGGACCAGAACCACTATAACACAGTGCCTCTGATACCCATCCCACAGAGTCAATCCAGGAGGATACCATGGTCAATGATATCAAAAGCCAATAAGAGATCAAGCAGAATTAACAGGGTTGCACTCCCCCTGTCCCTCTCTCAATAAAGGTCCTCCGTCAGGGTGACCAAGGCTGATTCAGTCCTGTAACCAGGCTGAAACCCAGATTGAAATGGGTCTAGATAATCTATATCCTCCAAGAGTGCCTGCAGCTGTACCACAACTATCCTTTCCAGAACCTTCCTTTTAAAGGAGCTATTTGCAACTGGTTGGCAGTTGTCTAGTACCATTGGGTCCAGAGTGGGCTTCTTCAGGAGTGGTCACAGTACTGCCTCCTGATGGACAGCAGGGACTGCCCCTTCCCAAAGGGAAGCAGTCACCACACTAGTCATACCCACTTGGCTAGCTTTATTAGCCAGGAAAGGCAAGGATCAAAAGGGCATGTGGTTGGACGCATTGCTGCAAGAACCTTGTCCACGTCATCTTGAACTTTTGCATGGGAGTCTTCCTCAACCTGGTGCCCTCTGGATGTTTTGTACTATAACTCCTATCAGACCCAGCCAGCATGGACAATGGCATGGGATGATGGGAGATGTAGTCCAAAATATCTGGAAGGCACCCTGTTGAGGAGGGCTGATGTATGAAACTGGAAGGGACAGAAGACTGCCTATTTCTGATTTTAAAGAACAACAAACAAGAGACAAACTCATACCCACATTTTGGATATGAGCTGCCCAATTGTTATGAACCATCCAGAGAGCTTCAGCTATTGGGTGGTATAGAAATGAAATAAAATAAATATTTGTCTTGGTTGTTTCATGCAATATATTCAACAAGACACTTCTTTTTTTAAAAAAATGAAGGTGCTGATAGTGGGAGATGCTTGGTATTGATGCTCATGTTTCCTATATAAATTTATTAATATATCCTTAAATTTTAGAATTATGGAGTTCATCCTGCAACCATACTCTGTCTGGCAGATAGATAATGAGTATGGAATGTCTGTCAGATTACTCCAGAGTCTTGGATCCTAAGATCAGTTAACCTAAATAAGTTCATGGAAGGAAAGTTTTTTGCCCCCTTCTCCCTCCTGTAGCCACCTGTGCTTATTTTAGGATACAAGCCAGGAGGTTTAACTAGAACCACACAAGCATTACAAACATAGTTTTCAACAGATTATAAGTGTCATAAGAGTTCACACGTGCGCGCGTGCACACACACATTTTTTTTTAAAATCTTCTTTGAAAATCTTTAACAACAGCACCACACATATTGAATCAATCATAGGATTCCAAGATGCCTGGATGTTTCAACGTTACTGGATTAAATCCAAGGTTGTGCTATTGGAGGTTCACCAGCACAGCAAGACTTGCTCCCTCTGGCCTCTGTTTTGCAGCCCTCTGCACCTGAAAATCTGCTTTGGAGGGTTTCCCAGCCCTCCATGGCAGGCTTTGAGATTAATTTCATGGAGAAAACTCAGCATGATGAACTTAAATATCTCCCCATCGAAAGAAATAAGTAATGAAATGCTTAACACGGCTGAACTGTGGCCACAGTTGCAAGTGTATGCAGCTCCAAATGGCAGGGCTTCTTTTTGTAAAACATGAAGCCGCCCACACAAAACTATCATGGTAATTCCTACACTTCCAAGTATATAAAGAACTTACTGTTTTTATAGATGTTGGAATCTCCAGCTGCACTTTCTTCTGCAGCTATTTTCAAGCATTGTGTGTCTATCCAGCTATCCAGGAAAATTTGTACTATGTTTCTTCTAGTCTTTTTGTTTTGACACTTGTAGAGGTCTGCTTATATTGGCAATAAGAAATGGTCACCAGGGGGCATAGCTTTGTTAATCACTTTTTGTGTTTCTGGAGTTTTGGTCTCAGGAGCTCTAAGTCATTCATTCGTCATCCGATGAACACAGAGAAAAGTTAACTTTCTGCTCTGCACTTCTGCTGATATTATTACCCAGAGACTGGCTCTGACTGACAGAACACTTCTGAGAGCTCAGTCCTTTTCAATCACTCCTTACTTCTTTCTCAGAATGTCTCTGTTTTTTCACAGTGTAATATCTGTGAAATCCATCCTAAATTAATCCATCCTAAAAAACTTGCTGTACCAACTTATAAGATGATCGGAAGCAGCTCTGGGAACAAACCTTTGCAATTGTTTTAAAATCTGGGTGCCAAATTGCTCTTGGCTCAGGCTCCGGCACTTAAAAAAAAATACTCACTACCCTTGAAGCCTTGAGGGATTCTAATTCAGGAGGCATACCACTACTATGCATGTTCCTATGGGTCTTTCTTGGGATTGGACAATACAATAGGAAAGCTATAATTTCAGTGGCAACTGCAGTGAAAACAACTGCATCATATCAGTAGGATATTTCCATTTAAGAACAAAATATTTAGAGCATGTCTGAGAGGGTTCAGCATGTCTTTTGCAAAAGTGTTTGTGGGATGAGAAGGGCCTTAGGATGTACATACCTAGAACCATAGCTTAGATACAAGGCTCCTTCTATTATGATGGGAGGTTAAGGGCTGGCTGCTCAAGAGACTCCAAAGGTGTCTTACACAAGCACAATCAAGTCTGTCTGTCTCTCTTTCTCTCTTAGTATTTATGTCATATGTGAACATGCAATGAATACACATCTGTATCTGTACAGTGGTGAGAAAAAATTACCCTAATGATAATTACAGCAACACCATAGTTTTACCGTGATAGCCTTTGTGAATCAAAACCAGTCCTTTTCTAAATATACAAGAGGGTGTGTATTAACAAAGTCCATGTCTTCTGAAAGACAACAATTTTTACATTAGGCAAACAATGAGTACTTAAAAGTCAGGGTATGTGTAAAAGTAAGTGAACCCCTGGTTGCATCAGCTCAATTAAAGTAAATAATTAGAATAAGGTGTTTAAATAATTAGGTAGATCTTCAGATGAGAGTTTGGGAGGCCCCATCCTATAAAAGGATCAGAAACTTTGTGGGTTTGGCCTACATCATACAGTTCTGTGGAAACATGTCATGATCATGCCATGATCAAAATACATCTCTGATGACCTCAGAAAAGAAGTTATGGCTGCTCATCAGTCTAGAAAGGGTTACAAAACAATTTCTAAGGATTTGGGGCTCCACCAATCCACTCTCAGACAGATTGTCTGCAAATGGAGAAGGTTCAAGACCACAGTCACACTGCCCAGGAGTGGTCATCCTACCAAAATCTCTTCAAGAACAAACAGGTGCATCATCCAGGAAGACCAAAAGAACCCCAGAATAACTGCTAAGGATCTGCAGGCCATTCTTGCCTTGGGTAATGTGACTGTTCATGATCAGGAATGATCAGGAAAAAGAGTGAACAAGAATGGTATTCATGGGGGGATAGCCAGGAGGAAACCAAAGCTCTTGAAAAAGAACTTCGTTGTTCATCTGAAGTTTGCTAAGACCACATAAATGATCTCCAAGACCTCTGGAACAATGTTCTGTGGACAGGCAAGTCAAAGGTAGAACATTTGGGCCTCAATGAGAAATGTTATGTTTGGCAAAAAACAAACACTGAATTTGAACAGAAGAACCATCCCAACTGCCATGCATGGTGGTGGGAATATGATGGTTTGGGCCTGCTTTAATTGACACAACCATGAATTCTGCAGTGTATCAGACGATTCTAGAGGAGAATGTCAGGCCATCCATCTGTGAGTTGAAGCTGATCCAAAAGTGGGTCATGCAACAAGATAATGATCCTGAACATACAGTAGTTCTAGAAAAGAATGGCTGAGGAGAAGTAATTCTGTGTTTTAGAATGGCCTTGGCAAAGTCCAGGCCTAAACCCCATCCGAATGTTGTGGCAGGACCTGAAGCAAGCTGTTCATGCAAGGAAGCCCTCAAATGTCACTAGGTGAAGCAGTTCTATAAGGAGGAATGGGCCCAAATTCCTCAAAACTGATGTGAGAGACTGACCAACAGTTACAGGAAACACTTAATTGAAGTCATTGCTGCTCAAGGGGGTGCCACCAGGTACTGAATCTAAAAGTTCGGAGACTTTTTCACACATGATTATTGAATGCTGAATCAGTTATGGATAAATACATGGTGAAAAAGAATCATGTTTGTGTGTCATTTATTTGATCAGGTTATCTATTGTTCTATATCTAGGATTATGGTGTTTTATTAAGATCTAATAACATTTTACGTTGGAAATATGTGACAATCCTAAGGGGTTCACAAACTTTTTGTTACCACTATAGCAAAGATGGAAAGGTTTATTTAACTCTCCTTGTCCCCATCCATTGCTAAGTAAAACATAGCACAAACTCATCCTTCACAAGTGCCTGCCATTAAGAACTGTTAGGCTGGCACATACAAAAGACAGGGCCTTCTCAGCCATGGCCCCAATTCTGTGGAACTCTTTTCCTATTGATATATGCCTACCACATTCTGTGCAGGTGTTTAGGTCAGCAGGTAAAGCCTTTCTGTCCTATGCTGCTTTCAGCTGAATTTGTAATCAACTAGTATGTTTACAGCAGCTTTGCAAATTATTTTGTATGCTTGCTTCTGTGGCTATTTTGTCTTCTATCTGACCATGCTTGTGTTTGTAAGAGTGCAGACCCCCCCGAAGCACCAAAGAAATACTTTACAAACATGATAAATAAATGACACATAAATATACATATGATCACATCAAGAATGCATTTATTTTATTTTGCTGTGTTTGATTATTGTGCAGAAAACAAGCGAGATCTGAAAGCTCTGGCCAAATGTATGCTCTACTTCCCAACTTATTTTTTTTTAGAAATTCACCATGTGAAATTGGAATGTAAGAGAAGTGAGACACAAGGCTGAAGAAGCCAAGAGAACAAAAAAGGAATTGTATGGAGAAACTCCTCCCATCCCTATTAGGGTGACCACTTCTGCATTATACATCTCACCATAGTGGGGGAGATTTTGATTAGGTGACTTGCTCAGTCCAGGAGCTAACTGTTGATGGGCCACTTCAGTGCCTCTAATCTCCCTTCTTTTATCTTTAAACTGGACTTGGACTGGACAGCCCTTCAAATAGAGGATGCCTTCCAATAGAGGACTGTGCTCTTTAAAGTAGGACAGATGGCCACCCTAATCCCTACCCCTGTTGACTACATCCTACCCCTGTTTTTGCAGCTCCAGACTCTGAGCATAATCCCAGGAGCTTCTTTAAGTCCCATGAGTCACAATATAAGACTAGTAGGGTTGTTCCCCATCTTGGTAAGGACACATCTTACGGAGGCCTGAAATAGATGCCAACTGAGCATGCTTGAGCAAGAACTCAGCCATCACTTCAGGATTAAGGACATGGAATTCATTGCTTTCAATATGCCATCACTGACAGAAAGTTCTTTCCCCTTTTTCATGAGAAACGATCTGTGTTGTCTTGATGGTGCTGGGTTAATGTGACCCAAGCATGACAGGGAGCTAGATATGGGAAAGGCAACTGAATATGTAAATGTAGACAAGAACACAGCAGCAATGGACAGCAGGCATGTTACCTGCCAAACAAATTGTGAATGGTTCACCTGAGGAGCTGGAGGAATGGAAGGAGGCTGACATTGTGCACAGTAAGAATTTCATGTCTGCATAACAAAATATGCCTCTAATGTTTCTTAATACTATCAAAGCACACAGAGAAGCCCTATTAATGTATTCTCTCCTTCCCTCCCTCATGCAATTAATTCTACATGAGGAGGAGGGTAGTGGGGACATCCATACTAGCTCTGCCCCATCCAGCATCGTTCCCATCATCCTCTACCATTTGGAGGGTGACCGTCTGTTCTATTCGTGTAGCCTCCCCCATATGTTTTAGGCCCCATTCAAGCATTCAATTATACGTAGGGATGTCCGTCACTGGGAAATCCGGTTCCCTTTCGGCTTGATAGAGTTCCGCAGCATGTATGACTCCATTTGCATCTGCAAGTCAAGCTGCGGGCTTTTCCCTGAACTCTGTGTACGTTTTTGTGTATTTGGGGGGAGGGGGAGTTTCTGAATTTGTGCGAATTTCTGAGCAATGTACATAATTTGCACAAATTTGCTGTCATTTGCTCAAATTCAGCCATAAATTGCACAAATTGCTCAGAAATTTGTGCTAATTGCAGAACCTTCTCCCCCATCCCCAAATGCACACAATTCCTGGAAAATCTGTGAACTGCCCGATTTGCTGCAGAATGAGTCAGGCGCCACAGTGGGTACCAAAACATAGTCCAGGGGGACAATTTGTCAAATTCCACCCCCCAAAACTGGATTTCTCTGACATCCCTACATATAAGTGTGAGGGTTTAAACAGGGTACATCCTCATGCGCACTAGCCACTATTTCCCTGGCCTTGTTGTGTTGAGTGGTAAGGTCTGAAGAGGTGATCTACCCATGTCCCCTTGAATGCAACTGATCAGGGACCCTGCTATGCTAAAGGAGGCAGAACTAGCATGCTCATCCCCACACACACTCCCAGTCCTTGCATGATAATAATTGTATGTTCAGAGAATGGATGAATAGGACTAGAATGACACTTACAGAAGAAAACTGGAGATCCTATTCATAGAAGACTGTCTGAAACCCAGCAGCTTTGACAGGGCATTTTTAATCTCCTTGTTTCTCATGCTGTAGATTACTGGATTCAGCATAGGGGGGAGCATGGAATATATCATGGTAAATGCCATATCCAGATATGATGGGGTGTCAGAGGTTGGTCGCAAGTAGGCAAAGCTTCCAGTAAATAAAAATGTGGAGAAGACAAGGAGGTGGGGAAGACAAGTTGAGAAGGCCTTTTGCCTTCCCTGCACAGAAGGGATTCTCAGCACTGCAGTGAAAATATGTACATAAGTTACAATGATGAAGATAAACCAGCCTAATCCAAAGCTAACACTCAACACAACAACTCCAATTTCAATTAGGTATAAGTCAGAGCAGGCAAGTTTAAGTAACTGCGGGATTTCACAGAAGAACTGATTGACAACATTGGAGCAGAAAGGAGTTGCAAATGTCCCACTGGTGTGTAACACTCCATAGAGAAGACCAGCCATCCATACAGTAGCAAACATTTGGATGCAGGCTTGCCTGTTCATCACCAACTCATAATGTAATGGTTTGCAAATGGCAACATACCGATCATATGCCATGACTGTGAGGAGGAAGAAATCAGATGATAAAAAGAAGAAAAACAAAAGGACTTGAGCAACACATCCAGAATAAGAAATATGTCTTGTACTCATGAGGGAATTGATCATGGATTTAGGGATAATGACTGAGACAGAGCCAATGTCCTGCATGGCCAGGTTCATCAGAAAGAAGTACATAGGTGTATGAAGGTGGTGGTCAAAACCTATTGCAGAGATGATTAGAAGATTCCCAGTTACAACTGACATATACAACACCAGGAACACAATGAAATGTAGAATCTGCAGTTCCCGGACCTCTGAGAATTCCAGAAGCAGAAATACAGACACTGAGGTGTTGTTGAACATTTTGCACTCAGTGGACTGTTTTACAGTGCCTGCAGAAGGAAACACAAGGACAACTAAACAAATATGGACTGATTTTTTTCTTCTTCTTTTTCTCTCTCTCTTTTTTTTTTAAGTCAGAGCAATTGAAGGTCATGATAATAGTTCCAGATTAGCTGAAAACTCTGTTCACAAATTTTCTCATGAACACACCAACACACACAACACCAAGTCCAGAATTCCACAAATACTCCCCTGTACTGTTCCTTTCGTGGTGATAACCACTAAGGTGGGGTGAAACTAGGAATTGAGTAATCCTATTCTCAATTACGTGGGATCGAGACCCATTGATCTCAATGGGACTTACTTCTGAGTAGGCATGCATAGGATTGCACTCTAAGTAGAACTCTGATGCTTTTTACAACATTCTTAAAATCAGTCTATTAAATCAGAATAAAATTATCTGAAGACAACATTGAAAGGTGCAAAATGACAGGAAAAGGTTCCAGGAGCTTCCTGGCATAGGGAAAGCACCCATCTCCCTTGCAGAAAATCTACAGTAGTTCGATACAGACCAATACATCATCACGCTAAATTCAAAAACAATAATACAAAAAAAGTTTCTTTTCTCTTTTCTTTTCTTTTGCTAGATTAGTATATATTTCCCTCTTTGAAGGTGGTGACTCAGAAAAGAAAATAACTTCTGGTTAGCAAAGGTACCAGGATTAATTTTATAATTGCTATATTCTGCTTTAAATTAAACCAAAGCACCTAAAGATCTCCCAGGATCTAGGCAAAGAGTTCAAGTACACTAAAAAGCTCATGGCTTCACTGTCATAAAGAGGACCAAAAGAAACAAAACAAGATGTTAGTGACTGCACTTCTCCAGATATGTGTACAAACGTGCCTAATTCCTGAGGCATACATTTGTTAAAGGATATTTTAAACTTTGTCAATAGTGTGTCTTTGGCAAGGCTGAACCCAATAATCAACACATACACAGTCTTCTTCAAACAATGAGGAATGTATTAAACACAAGAATGACTTCAAAATGTACAGTCAGTTGGGGGAGGTTAACTTGGTAGAGCATTTATGAATCAAATAAAAGCAAAATGTATGCATAAACATGAGAGGAACCCTCTACAGGTGAAGAGAGGACAGGACTGTGGGGAAATTAGCTTTGTTCTCTTGGTGGTTGAATCTGAGAGTTTTTGAGCTTATACTAGGCTGCAGACATGCATAAACAGTGTGTTCTACAGTAGGGTGGGCTTACGAGTGTGAGAGGGCAATGAGGTGGGGTTTAAGTACATTAGGGTCCCTAAAATTCTTGAAAAGGAAAAAAAAGAGAGAAAGGTTTGGAGTGAGCTTGAGGGAGTGGGGAAGAAAGAAAGGGGTTGAGGGACATTTGTCCTACCAAGAGGTTTCAATAACAAAAGGGGATGGGAGAAGGAGGTTACCTAGAGCTCAGAACTCATTCATGCCAATTAATAGCACTGCTTCACTTCTGCCTCTGAAATTACCATCATCAGCTTGACCAAATCTTCTGGAGGATTTGGACAAGTGAGTTGGGGCATAAAGAGGAAACAAGAGGGACCAAACAGTGGTCTCAGCTGCAATCCGTTCCACTAGTTGATCAGGGTAGGATGCACCAAGTGGCTAGAGCTCTCACCAAATCTAGTTCCAAAAATACATCTAACTCAGCATGCGTGTGCATGCATGCATGCACACAAGCCATTAAAAGGGGGGTGTAGGGTAGAAGGCCACAATCTGTAGAAGAACCTCCGGAAAATAGAATAGGAATTCAAAGATACCTTTCTTGGCCAGTGTGACCCATTCCTGATGAGGGCCTGTTGAAACTCCTAAGTCTCCATGACTGATGGAGACAAAAATGTGCATATTTAAAAAGGGGCTTTTGCAGACTTTTTGCCTATGGCAAGGTGAGGATCTGAGTGACCAGTCTAAGATTAACAGGGCAGAAAGAAAGAAAGAAAGAAAGAAAGAAAGAAAGAAAGAAAGAAAGAAAGAAAGACTCTGATAAATACTGTGGTTAGGGGTTTGCTTTGTCTCCTGTACTGAAGGTCAGTCTTTGAATCACTGAGAGTTATATTTGAACTGGAAACAATATACAAATGCTGTTAGTGTTTTTTTTCTTTCCCCATTCCCACTTTGGTTGGGGAACTAAGAAAAGCAGAAGAACCCCAGCAACTTCTGTGGTCAAGAGATTTTTGGACAGTTCATGAGTGGTTTGGAAGAGGCACATCTTGAGCCGGGGGGGGGGGGGGGAATCAGCTGCCCTCCATGAGTAAGACATGTTGGCTTCACATAGGGATTTTTGGATTTAAGTTGGTTTTGATGAAGTACTGAAACAGATATAATCCGGAGACCTTGTCAACAAATAATAACAACTGTTCTACCAGCTACAACAATTGTAATTAAACACACTATATTGATATTGTACTATCATAATTATACCCATGTCATAACTACATGGTTCCTTTGTTTATCTTGTGTTTTCAGAGCCTTCTTCTTTGGGTTCTCATGCTATCAGAATTGGTCCAGAGGCACTCTGGGAGCAGAGCAGGATTTGGAGGCGCGAGAGACCTACACACATTAATCTGATCTTAGTAGTGCTTTTGCATGTAGTGAGCAGGTGATATAAATGACAGCAAAAGCTTTCTGTGAGGAAGCTTTATTTTGGTAGGAATTATACCACCGACGCACCATATAAAGAAGAGATCCTGAGCACATCCTCTGTTTATCACTAGTTTTGCCTAAAAAAAATAACTCACCATTTCTGTGCATGAATTTCTTTTCAGTCCAGATGCAATGTCTTCTCTACCACTATAGAGTACTGTGCATGTTACAGTCATCTGTGCAGTTTAATTTGTATGGTATCTTTTCTTTTCTTTTTGAGACAATTGGGGGGGGGGAGTTTCTCCACTGGTAAGAAGTAGCTGTCATCATGAAGCAGTGCTAATTTATACATGTTTTGAGCTGCAGGGAAATTATTCCCAGGAGTCTAACATAGGCAATGTAGCAGTAGGGGGCAGGGAAGAGAGGATAATTAACTGTTTTCTCATGTTGGAATCTTCTTTCACCAGCCACATTAGAAAACTGAGTATCTGTCCAGCCACCAATGAAAGGGTATAATAAAAGCTCTTGTACCCTTTTACGTTGAGATAGTCAAAAGGTCTGTCTACACTGACAGTAAGAAGCTATCATCATTGGATGGAGGTTTATTAATACTTTACAGAGGGACTGAAGGACATGTGGCCAATACTAGCTGAGCATCTCATGCAGCTTTTGGTACAGCTTCAGGCCAAGGGAGTAGCAATAGGACTATGTCAGAGCCAAAGAGAGTATCACTAGAGAGCCAGTGTGGTGTAGTGGTGAGAGTGTTGGACTGGGAGCCAGGAGATCTGGGTTCTAGTCCCCACTCAGCTCACTGGGTGGCCTTGGGCCTGCAACAGACTCTCAGCCCAACCTACCTCACAGGGTTGTTGTTGTGAGGATAAAATGGAGAGGAGGAGGATAATGTAAGCTGCCTTGGGTTCCTTGCAAGAGGAAAAAAGGTGGGATATAAATGCAATAAATAAATAAATAAATGTCAGGTTATTTGCAGAGGCTTTCAAGGCAAAAAAACAAAAACAAAAAAAAACAGTGTGGGCAGGGATTTTAGGGTCAGTCAATACAACACATGGTAGGTCCTTGTTAACATTCAAAATCCATTCTTCCCCCTTTCCCCAAGCTGTGCAGTTCAAAGTAGGGACAGATTTCTTTAAGGCTGCTGAAGTCATGGCCTTCTGTGGAGCACTTACGGACCATCCACTGGTCCCTATCTCAAAGGGTACACTGGTCGTGATCCTTGTTGGAGCAGCAATGGCCAGGGATCACACCAAAAACAGTTCACTAAGGTTAATTTGTCCTTAGAGTAGGGATGTTCAAATCCCTTACCTTGTTCTGGTGTGGATCTTCCGCGGTGGCGGGGAGGCGATCCGTCCCTCCCCCTGGAATCTTCCCCGGCCGGCTCCGCTCTGTGGCGAGTCCATGGAGCTGCCGGCCGGGGCCGCCCCCAGCCAGACCTCCGTCCGTTGCTGGGCTGTGGCTGAAAATGGCAGCTGCCGTAGCGGCTGCCATTTGCATCCCTGCGTTAGCCGTGATAGGCTACATATATATTTACATAGCCTATCACGAAAAGAGCAGCGACACAAATGGCATTGTGGCCGCCATTTGCGTCCTTGCTCTTTGCCATGAAAGGTTACGTAATTACTTACGTAGTCTATCACAGCTAACACAGGGAGGGAAATGGCAGCCGCAGACCTGGGCAGCCATCTGCGGCTGCAAAACAGGGGCAGCGGATGGACCGGACGGCCGTCACAAGGTAAGATCCATCCCAGGCAAGTTTTGTGGACTGGTGTGTGGGGGGGAATTGCTCTGTTCCACCACAGACTCCTGGGGGCCGGATTCTAAAGAATCTTTAAAGTCTGTGGCGGAATTCTCTCCCTACCTTAGAGTGATAGAGCAGTTAGTAGGCACAAGAACAAAGGTCACTCAGGTTCAGAGCTAATTAAGAGCTCTGGATGCCTTGAGTACAAACAGGGGTCATGGGGAGGGGGATGTCATCTTGCAGCCAAGTGGAGCTAAATATGTTTCCCTTTAGCCTGGCGTGCGTGTGTGTGTGTGTGTGTGTGTGAGAGAGAGAGAGAGAGAGAGAGAGAGAGGGAGAGGGAGAGGGAGAGGGAGAGGGAGAGGGAGACTAGCATTTTCAGTATGTTCTGTAGTAGTGGTGGTTTCATTCTGTTAGAAACCTAGCCAGATCTGCTCTGTTGTTTTAGACTTCTGGCTGCTGTTTTTGACTTTGTAAAGGTTGCCTATAGAGATGTCCGAAAGTCACTTAGCTTTCCATGGAATTTTTCACGGTGGGGGGAGGTGCTCCGTCCCTCCCCCTGGAATCCTCAATGGGGGGAGGTGATCTTCCCCCCTAGAATCCTGCCCAGATGGTTCCGCTCCGCGGAGCAGCCAGCCAGGGCCATCCACAGCAGGAGTTCCGGCCGCCATTTGTGTCCAGCCAGGCTGCCGTTATAGGCTACGTAAGTATTTATGTAGCCTATCACGACTGGGGGAGGAAAAAAAAAACAGCGTACAAAATGGCTGCGACTATGGCAGCCACCATTTGCATTCCCTATTTTTCACTGTTTTAGCCTACATAAATATTTACTTAGGCTATTAGGGCAAAAAAAAAGGGGGAATGCAAATAGTGTAGTGGGTGCTATTTGCGTTCCTTTTTTTTTTTTGCCGTAATAGCTATAGCTTACGTAAATATTTACGTAGGCTAAAACAGCAAAAAATAGGGAACGCAAATGGCGGCCGCCATAGCCGCCACCATTTACGTATGCTTTTTTTTTTTTTG
Organism: Heloderma suspectum; assembly: GCF_057233095.1. Classification (NCBI taxonomy): domain Eukaryota; kingdom Metazoa; phylum Chordata; class Lepidosauria; order Squamata; family Helodermatidae; genus Heloderma; species Heloderma suspectum. Next base: position 83,918,911 of record NC_139463.1, on the reverse strand, counting down.
CTTGGCTGTCGTGATAGGCTATGTAAATACTTATGTAGCCTATCACGGCAAAGACCAGAATGCAAATGGCAGCCACGGCAGCTGGCTGAAAGACCAGCCGCAGCTGCCAGGGCTGCCGCCGGAACCACCGCCATCCGGAACATCCACCCTAGGTAAGCTTCGTCCCGGGGGGAATCTGCGGGGGGGGCAGGGGGGGGCAGGCTGTTCCTCCAAAGGTTTTGGGGGGCCGAATGCCAGTGCATTCGGCCTCACTGAAATCCGTGGCAGAATTCTACGCCATCCCTAGTTGCCAAGCCCTTCACTTTATGTATTAATTTTGCTTTATTCAGCCACTTCTGCTAACACTGTTTTATAGAGGATTGTCCTCTGTTTGAAGAACAGCCCTTGATTTGAAGGACTCTCCAGTCCAAATTAGGGATGTACGAAAGTCACTTACCTTTTTGCAGGAGTGATTCACGGTGGGGGGGAGGCGCTCTGCACCTCTCTCCAAAATCCTAAAACAGCCAGCTTCACTCCATGGCAACTCCATGGAGGCACTGGCTGGGTGCATTCGCAGGTGTCTTGAGCCTGTGGGCACAAATGGTGCCAGCTATGGCAGCCGCCATGTGTGTTCCCTTTTTTGCTGTGATAGGCTACGTAAATATTTACATAGCCTATCACGGCCTAAATTGGGAAGTGAATGGTGGCCACAGATGCGGCCGCCATTCGCAAAGCAGAGCAAATGGCACCAGGTAAGTGCTCCATTTTGCGTGCCTTTCGTGGGGTGGTGGGCAGGGGGGCTTCGTTCTGCCATGGATTTTGGGGGGCAGAATGCACTGGCATTCAGCTTCACTGAGATCCATGGTGGAATTCTCTGACATCCCTAGTCCAAATTCAGTTCAAAGCTAAAGAACCATCAGAAGGAAGAGCAGAGGCCTTGAACTTGCCTGTCAACTATTAGCACTTGGACAGCGGACTGACAGGTACACAGGTTACCTGGTCACAGTCATCCTCACTCTGGTGAGTAGGGATGTTAGAGAATTCCACCATGGACTCCAATGAATCTGGATTCTAAAGAATCTGGCCCCTTGGATGTCCATGACAGAATGAACCACCCACCTCCACCACCCCACGAAGCTTCCCTGGAACGGATCCTACCTGCCACCGGCCGAGTCCAGTCTGTCTGCTGCCATCTGCTGCCGGTCTGTGGAAGAAAATGGCATCTGGCATAGCGGACAACGTTTACGTCCCTTCTCTTTTCCATGATAGGCTATGTAAAGATTTACGTAGCCTATCATGGCAAAAGACCAGGGATGCAAATGGCATCCGCTACGCTGGACGCCATTTGTGTCTGCAGACTGGCAGCGGATGGAAGTCCAGCTGCGGATGGACCTGGCGGCGGCACTGCGGACTCACCGTGGAGTGGAGCCAGCCGGGTAGGATTCCGGGCGGAGGGACAGATCGCCTCCCCCACCACTGCGGACCCCCCCAGCGGACTGGTGAGTGGGTTTCGTACACCCCTACTGGTGAGATATATTGCATTTCTATTTATATTATAGTAATTATTTCTGAGTTTGCATCTATGCATAAATAAACTTGCATGTTCAAATTCTAGGGATGGTGGAGAATTTCTCCACGAATCTCTGGGATGCCGAATGCCAACGCATTCGGCCCCCCAAAATTAGTGGGGAAATTCTCCGCCGCCCCCCCCCAGGATGGTACTTACCGTGGCCGAATGTCCCTATCGGCGGCGGGTCCCGGCAGTGTGTCGGCGGCATTTCGGCGGGGGCGGCGGCCGGTCTCCCGACCAGTTGCTGCCACCGACATTACAAAATAAAAAAGTAAAGTTAAAAAAAACCCCACACCCGTGATAGGCTATGTAATGATTTACTTAGCCTATCATGGCTAGATTTACAAAGTCAGCCATGATAGGCTACGTAAGTCGTCACGTAGCCTATCATGGGTGACTCTGAAAAAAAAAACGCGTATGCAAATGGCGGCGCCCATGGGCCTTTATTTGGACTCCTTATTTGGACAGGGGTAGTCTACATAAAGATTTACGTAGACTACGGCGAAAATAAGGGAACGCTATTTGTGTTGCCCTTATTTTTGCCGTAGTCTACGTAAATCTTTACGTAGACTAGACGTGCCAAAATAAGGAACGCAAATGGCGGCGCCCATGGGCGCCGCCATTTGCGTACATGCTTTTTTTTTTTTTCAAAGTCACCCGTGATAGGCTATGTAACGATTTACAAAGCCTATCACGGCTGACTTTGGAAATCTAGCCGTGATAGGCTACGTAAATCATCACGTAGCCTATCACGGGTGTTTTTGTTTTTGTTTTTACTTTACTTTTTTTTCGCGGCTGGGGAGACGGGGCGCTCCTCCCCGGCCTGAATTTCGGCGGCGAGGGATGGGGCGCCTCCCCCCCCTCGCCTGAACTTCAGGGGGAGAACCGAAGCGCCTCCCCCCCACCGCGAAGCAAGCTTCGAGGACAGGTAAGGGACTTTCGGCCATCCCTATCAAATTCTAAGCAAATCTGTGTTCTCTTCTGTCCTCTTTTTTGGTGATACATCCCCCCCTTTTTGGTGATATGTAGGTGGCTTCCTTATCAAGGGGTGATGGTTTAGGAAGCCATTCAAAAAGTCAACCTTTCCTTCACAGGAATATGGGTGTCCCTCAAGCAGTGGTGTAGTGGAGGCAGGGCTCACAGGGATGCAGCCACAGCACCTTTTCACTAGCAGAGCCTCTGATGCCATGTGTCATCCCCCTCAGAATTCCCTGTTCCCTGTGAGCTTCACTGTGATCCTCACTGTAGCCATGGGGGGAATGAATTTTCCAAGCAACAGTATATTGTTCCATGTTGGAATGCAAAATATTTGGCATGACTTGGTCTGGAATGGGCATTTAAGACCTATTTAGAGGTGTATGAAACCCCACTTACCTGGATCCTCTGGGTTCCGGGGGGGGGGGAGGATGTGTTCCTGCCTGGCTGGCTCCCCTCCACAGCGAGTCTGTGGAGCCGCCAGCCAGTGCGATCCGCAGCGTGGCCTCCATCCACTGCTGGGCTGCTGCAGATGCAAATGGCATCCTGAGTAGGGGACGCCATTTGCGTCCCTACGCTAGGCCATGATAGGCTATGTATATATTTACATAGCCTATCATGGCTAAAGCAGGGATGCAAATGGTGTCCCCTTCGCCATTTGCGTCCCCGCTTTAGCCGTGATAGGCTACGTAAATATATACGTAGCCTATCACATAGCCTATCATGCCGGTGGGGCTGCCACTGGTGCCGGAGGCAGAGCCACTGCCAGTAGGTCTGTTCTGGGGATTTTGGGGGGTGATGGGGGGTTAGTCCGTTCTGCCATGGACTCCTGGGGGGGGGGATTCTAAAGAATTGGGATACTGGGGAAGCCAGTTTGGCAGGAGTGGGGAACCTGTGGCTCTCCATGTGTTGTTGGACTCCAGGTCCCATAAGCCCAAGCTACATGACTAGTGGGGTGAGCTGATAGACAACTCCCATCCAGCAACATCTGGAGGTCCACAGATACCCAGCCCTGCAATGCATTGCTGTGGCTAGAGTGTTGGGCTATGGCTGAGGTTAGTGAGTCCAAATTCCTACATAGCTGTGAAGCTCACTAGGTGAAATTCAGCCAGTTCTTACTTTTCAACTTCACATAGCTCATGGTGTTGTGAGGATACAACAGATATAGCAAGCATGGTCTGAGCTCCTTGGGAGTTAGGGTAGGTATGTTGCAGGCGCTCAGGGGGGTGATGGAGTCTGATGAATTCCCCCTTGCTTGGCCTCCTGGACTGCTCCCTGCTGAGCTGTGCAAGCCCCCAGCACTTACCAGACACATCTGTGAACGCCCAGCACCATCCACTCCCTCAGCGAGTCGCCATTTTATGAAAAAAAGGTGATTCATCTTTTTCCAGAAATCGAATCTTATACAAACAACATTTGTAAAAGAGCCATTTCCACAACATTACAAGTGCAAATGGACCATTTATCCCTGTAATGTTGCATAGATGGACCCCTTACGGCCGCCATTTGTGTAAGATTAGATTTACTGAAAAGAATGAGTTACATTTTTGTGTGGTAAAATGGTGACTCATTGAGAGAGCAGATGGCTGCTGGACCTGCTCAATGGGTGCACAGCTACTCAGAAAGCAGATCTAGGGGGCAGCGACGGCGGTGATTCAGGGAGCGCTTGGAAAACTGGGACAGAGGTGAGTCCATCCATCCATAGATAAGGGTATGACTAAAATGCTTTTATTATTATTATTATTATTAATTAAAATGTCACTGTGCATCAGTGCTGAAGTGAAGCCTAAACCATCTAGACAAGCACGCAATTATACCAGAACATCAGAAAATGTTCTTTGGCTAAATCCAAAGAGTTTTGACAAGGCAGTCTTGATCTCCTTGTTTCTCATACTATAGATCACTGGATTCAGCATGGGGGGAACCATGGAATATATCACAGTGAGTGAATACCAAATCCAGATGTGATGGGGTGTTGGAAGTGGGCCGTAGGTAGGCAAAGAAACCAGTAGATAATAATGTGGAGATGACAATAAGGTGTGGAAGACAAGTTGAGTAGGCCTTTTGCCTTCCTTGCACAGAAGGGATTCTCAGCACAGCAGTGAAAATATGAACGTAAGTTATAATGATGTAGATAAAGCAGACTAACCCAATGATAACACTCAGCACAACAACTCCAATTTCAATTAGGTACAAGTCAGAGCAAGCGAGCTTAAGTAACTGAGGGATTTCACAGAAGAACTGATTGACGACATTGGAGCAAAAAGGGGTTGCAAAGGTACTGCTGGTATGCAGCACTGCATGGAGAAAACCACTGATCCACACACAAGCAAGCATTTGGGTGCAGGCTTGCTTGTTCATCACTGTCTCATATCGTAACGGGTTGCAAATAGCAATATACCGATCATATGCCATGAGTGTGAGAAGGGAGAAATCAGATGATAAAAAGAAGAAAAAGAAGAGGACTTGAGCAACACATCCAGAATAAGAAATACGTCTGACATTTAAGAGGGAATTGACCATAGACTTGGGGATAATGACTGAAACAGAACCGATGTCTTGCATGGCCATGTTCATCAGGAAGAAGTACATGGGGGTGTGAAGGTGATGGTCAAGAGCTATTGGAGAAATGATGAGAAGATTCCCCAGTATAATTGCCATGTACAAAATCAGAAATCCAATGAAGTGTAGAATCTGTAGTTCCTGAACCTCTGAGAATTCCAGGAGAAGAAACTCAGACATTGGTGTTTTGTTGAACAGGTTCCACTCAATCGTCTGTTGCATAGTGCTGTAGAAGGAAGCATAATGAAAAGTATACAAGAATTACTGTCTAGTAAGAATTTCAGTAATTCTTTCTAGTAAGAATTCTAGTAAGAATTTCAGTTGTTATACTTGAGCAAAATGACAATGATGATGATCATGTTTTCAGACTGCTCACTTTTTTCCTGTTTTGTGATTTCACATTACACCCAAAAGTAGAACCATGTTTTATTCCCCCACCCCAGCATACACACAGTAATTCTTTCATGGATGTAACCATAGGAAAAATTAGCAGGGTGCCTTCCGTATCTGGTATGGTGGATTAATATGAGCACAATACATGCCAGACTATCTTGGCCTGAATGTATCGTACCCACATTTAAATGCTGGGGGAAGAGATGTGTTTTATTTAAAAGCTGGAAAAGGTGAAGGAAAGGGATTAAATGGGAATTGTTGTTGATTGCATGAATTTTTTTATACTGGGAAGGGGTAGAAGAAAGTAAGTGTAAAGAATTAACAGTGAGACATATAGTTGCAATGTATCTTACATTAATTTAGTCCAGACTACTCAAATTTATAACAGGATTTTCTCCATACAGAAACAAACAAACGAACAAACTCTCCTTCTGCTTTAGTTTTCACAGGCTAAGGTATTGCGGGTTATTGGTGTCTTGTGCACTGTGGGTACTGATGGATCCTGTGGAATATAGAAGTGGGCAAGATTAGGGAAGAGGCAGGTGGATGGCATATCTGATGCATATCCTTGGGAATACTGAAATCCCATGTAGACCCCTTATACAGGAAGCCCATGTCTAATTGTACGTAGGATCAGGCAGGACACACAGCTGTCAAATTAAATGCTAACTTATCAGAGATTACATGAATGCTTTAAACTTGATCTCAGCCATTAAATGGCCAAAGTGATTACATAAGTAGTAAAAGCATCGGTACAAGAAGACTGAAATAATCTGTCTCATATTAAGAATATGTACCATCATCATCATAAGTCTTATGGTTTACACAATTATAACTGGACAATAATGACTAGTCTAGCAATTAGTTTAGACATGGGAGTTCTGAGGACCTGCCTTTTCCAAAGGTCAATTTGTTCATTTATAAGGAGAGACCTTATTCACATGTACATGTTCTGGGTGCTTCTGTTGAAATGAGTATAAAAGTACAAGATGTCTTTGTGTGTATGTGAGTTCATATGTGTGTCTGGTGGACCAGATATTATTGTTAAGACATCCGATCAGAAAGTTATAAAGGTAGAGATCATTTCTTAAAGTATGCTTGGGGAAAAAATAAACTATTAAAGGAAAAAAATTATCTGGACATGGCACTGGTAGGTGCAAAAGCACAGCAGTCAACCCAAACATGCTCCCTTCCACATGAATTGTACCCAGCTCTCAAAGAAAATTTACAGTGAATTCACATAAACATAAATTATTACAGTAAGGCCAAAGGCAAGAATATTGAAAACCTGAAATATTCCCTGGTGTCATTGCCCCACTCTGAATGATAACTATTTTAGTTGGATTGGGCAAGAAAATAGCTAGTAACATTACCTGAAATATTGTCACGCCATAGATTGCTTTCTGCTCAGACACCTGGAAATATCCTAGCACTCAGATAGACAGCTGAAATGTACTGAACATCTATCCCAGTATACACTTTTTTATTTCAGTTATAACATAAACAAAAAAGAGGGGGGAAACAACAACAACAACAACAACAACAACCAGTGTGGTGTAGTGGTTAGGGTGTTGGCCTAGGAGCCAGGAGATCCAGGTTCTAGTCCCCACTCGGCCATGGAAGCTCACGGGGTGACTTTGGGCCAGTCACAGACGCTCAGCCCAACCTACCTCACAGGGTTGTTGTTGTAAATGGAGAGAAGGATAATGTAACCCACCTTGGGTTCCTTGCAAAAGGGGGAAAAAGGTGGGATATAAATGCAGTGAACAAACAAACAAATAAAATAAACACCAACATAACAAAAACACATTTCCAGGCAATTTCACAGTAACATTTCACAACAGAATTAATTTGAAAAAAGAAGGATTCAGCAATCCTTACACATATACACATTCATATAAGCAGTCCATATATTTAAATTAGCATCCATACAAAATTGATGACTGTGGGATATACTTGCAAATGCAGCAGGAGCAATAAGTTGTTAAAACCATTGGATGATAGGTAGTGGATGTTTCTCTTCCCAAGCTTGTAGTATGAGTCCCTTTGCAACTGTAAGGAGATTTATCCCAGAATGACTGAATTCACTGACATAAAGAGAGGTGAACAAAATTTATCATTTGAGAGAGGAAAAGAAAAGAAACTCATGGGAGATGCTTTATGTGCAAAAGCACTCACCTGTGCAGAGTTCCACATGGCATGGTTTCCTGTTTCAACAATGTACCCTTTTCATGTGGAATAACATTTTGCCTGGAATGACACTGTGCTACTTTGTAACATCAGAAGAAGTACCATAGCTCAGGCACAGAGGCACACACTTTGCTATGTGGAAGGTTCCACATTGAATCCCTAGCATCTCCCGTGAAATATTCAGGGAAAGGTCTCAGCTGAAGAACCTGAGGAGTTGCTGCTACTCAGACAACACTGGGCTAAATGGCCTGACTCATGATAAGGAAGTTTCATATGTCTACTGCTCACATAGAGACCAGCATTGCTTAAGGATCTTTGAAATATGATGCTTGGACACATGGAACCCTGCACAGGTAGCAGCGTTTTGTATGCCAAACACTTAGAAAAACCTGATTTTGCAATTCAAGAGTGGAATTGTATAAATGGAAGAAGATAGTTTCTAGTTTCTACCACCTGAAGATGAGATTTCATTCTTTGAAGGTCACTTTCCCACCAACCATTAAGTTTCATATGTCTACTGCTCACATAGAGACCAGCATTGCTTAAGGATCTTTGAAATATGATGCTTGGACACATGGAACCCTGCACAGGTAGCAGCGTTTTGTATGCCAAACACTTAGAAAAACCTGATTTTGCAATTCAAGAGTGGAATTGTATAAATGGAAGAAGATAGTTTCTAGTTTCTACCACCTGAAGATGAGATTTCATTCTTTGAAGGTCACTTTCCCACCAACCACTAAGTAACACTACCCATTGTAACTTCTGTTGATCTTTTTAACCTATTAGAGCACTCAAAATTATTTTCCAGCTTTACTGATAGAACAACTGTGTTGTTGTTGTTGTTGTTGTTGTTGTTGTTGTTTCCTTTGCTAATTGAAAAGCTGCTTTGTTTTTCTTTGCTTTTGTTCTCAGTCTACCAGAGAACCTGTGTGTTTCTGTTTCATCTATGTTTGGAGACAGATCTGAGTATAGATAGATATAGATATAGATAGATATAGATATAGATATAGGTATAGATATAGATATAGATGATATAGATATAGATATAGATATAGATATAGATATAGATATAGATATAGATGGAGGAATCAACCATGATGTGTTTCTTTCTCCCAGCAGTCCTGGGTGTAACCTGAGATCTACATAATGCCTACGACAGCCTGATCCATTTAAGCCTGCATCTCCTACACTCCATCTTAAGGCTCTGATCGTACAGACTACACATCATGCTTCAATGTCAGCCCCCCCTCCACTCCCCCTCCCGAAAGCTTGCTCACATTTTGTGTCTTTTTTTGGTTGGTCCTAATAAAAGTAGTGCCTGGCCATGAATTTTGGAATTTTAATTATGGACCAAGGTGGCTGGTCATTTTATTTTAAAGATCATACGGTGAATCATTAGTGAGAGAAGTAAGTACCATGGATTATACTAGCAGTGTAAAATCCACTCACTGTATACATCATCCTTAATATATGGGAAGTCTATACACTACCAAAAGCACCAAGAGATGGTACTGGCTTTGAGACTTTCCACTTGGTAGGGTTGCTCGATGCTGTGAGCAGTTTATATAAATTATGTCAATGACCCAAACCTTCCCTGCCATCTATGAAGAGATCTTGAGAACTTTCTCCATCACTTTTCACTTTCACTAAAGTTATATCTATAAATAACTACTTACAATTTTTTTGTTTATGGAATTCAGCTCCAGTCCGGATGCAATATCTTCTCTGGCATTTTAGAGCATTTTGGAACAAGGAAAAAGCCCATCTATCTAGTTAGTAAGCCATTGTCACCATGTGGCAGTGGTTTATTTATACATGCTCTGTGCTTCTGGAGACTTATTCTCAGGAGCCCAATACAATAGCACTAGTAGCATACATGGAAAATTAAATCCCTGGTCTGTACTTCTAATACAATTAACCTAGATTGGGTCAATGTAGGCACAACAGAATACAGAGAACATGTGAGAGTTAAGTCCCTCTTTTTTGCTAGTAGGTAAATATTTAAATATGATCAATGTTTTTCATGTAGGGACATGCTGTATGACTTGCTGTGCAAGCATTTGAGTTATGTAATACTGTCCCCTCAAAATCCTGAAAGGCTGTGTGAATAAGAACTCCAAAAGCATGGGGGCTGATGTGCTGTACACATCACACATTACTATTACATTATTGCTGCTGCTATTATTGTGGAGTGGGCCACACTGTCACTATGAGAACAGGATTTTCAGCCTGGGTAGATGTCTGAACCTGGCAACAAAGACCAGGTTTTGTAGCTTTGGTGAACAGTATTGATGTACTATGACATTTTATCATCACCAGTGTTCATATGGATGGTTCAGGACATAGATAATAGTGAAGATGAAACTCCCAACATTCCTCCATTTGCGTCCCTGTGGAGGCTGTGATAGGCTACGTAAATATTCACATAGCCTATCACAGCAAAAAAAGGGAACGCAAATGGCGGCCACCATAGCCACTGCCATTTGCGCCCCTGGTTTTTTTCCGTGATAGGCTACATAAATATTTACGTAGCCTATCATGGCAAAAAAACAGGAACGCAAATGGCAGCCACCATAGCCGCCGCCATTTGCATCCGCAGCCTCCGCATGCCTGCGAATGCACCTGGCTGGTGGCTCCGTGGAGCTGCCATGGAGCGGAGCCGGCCAGGTTAGGATTTTGGGGGGAGGTGCAGAGCGCCTCCACACCCCCCCGTGAATCACCCCCTTCGAAAAGGTAAGTGACTTTCTCACTAATGGGAAGAGCCCCAAATATCAGATGAAGGAACCTTCTGCAAGTGGAGCCCTTCCTCTCATGGAAGACAGATCCTGGATCCAACCCATTGAAATTAACTCAGTGTTGTACTTTTTAATTTAGCTGTGATGTGGCCCAGCCCATTCAAGTCAATGGGATATTTTTTATCCCACAAGTAAAGCATTCCGAAAGTAGGGAAAGGGTACCAGGGAACTGTCAACAGAGACAAATGTGCGGTAACTTGGAGGCTGAGAACATCACTGTGCCTGACAGGTTGGTCACTGATGAAGAGAGGGAGGGAAGTGAAAACAGGATGCTGCTGCAATCCTTTGTACAAGTAATCAGAAGTAAGCCTTTCTTAAGAGAGAAGGTCATATCTTTTCATTTACACAAATGTACCCAGATTTGGTTTTGATCTTTGTGAACCGCCCAGAGAGCTTCAGCTATTAGGTGGTATACAAATGAAATCAATCAATCAATCAATCAATCAGTGTGCTTCCATTCTGTAAGCTGGAAATAATGCAAGGCTATTGTATCAGTATTGTGCGGATGCTAAGACTTGAATGATCTGTGGTAAAATGCTTGAAAGAGATTCTGGTGAATGAGAAGCTCATATTTGTAGGATGGGCCATCTGTATCTTAGAGGCACTGTTAGAAAGAAAAAGAAAAAACCCTTAGTTTTGGCTGTTACTGTTAAGATTCTGGTGAATGAGAAGCTCATATTTGTAGGATGGGCCATCTGTATCCTAGAAGCACTGTTAGAAAGAAAAAAGAAAAAACCCTTAGTTTTGGCTGTTACTGTTAAGATTCTGGTGAATGAGAAGCTCATATTTGTAGGATGGGCCATCTGTATCTTAGAGGCACTGTTAGAAAAAAATAGCCCCTTAGTTTTGGCTGTTACTGTTAAGATCACTGGTTGTAGAGAGGCTCTTTGTCTCCACTTTGTTTTACGCTGAAATAAATAATTTAAGTTAATTCCTGTGACACTGTCTATTCTGAGTGGAAGCTAGAGTACACTACTAAATCTCTGTCACAACAGGATCCTGAGCACCAAATACTGGCCAAATGTCCAATGACTGATGTAAGCAACAAACATACAAAGGTCAACCCACAGGAGGATTCCACTAGCAATACAGTAAGGCCTCATGTGCAGTGCAGCAAGACTCTAGCAATACAGTAAGACAGACCTGGACAATGTGGGTTATCTTTGCTGGTCCCAGGTACTCCATCCTCCCGTTCTGGATTTGGGCCTGAAAGATCAAGGAAAAGTGTGAGTTCATCGAGGGTAACTTGGAAGCACTGCACAACATCATCATTGATCATGGGGCTTGTCAGTTAAGGCCTCAGTATTATCTTCCCACTTTCTGCTTTTGTGGAGCTGGAGTCAACATGAGAAAGCCTGAACGTGGGAGTTCAACTGGCAATTTTTTGTTTGTTTGTTTATTTAAAATCACTGAATTTGCAGCAGTTACATCTGAAATGTATTAAGGATGATCATATTGTGGATTGCCATGGACACAACAATGTGAAAAAATACTAAGCTCCAATGTGGACCACAGACCCACACAGAGATTTAGGTGGTTTCCAAGTATCCTATACCTTGCCGGGCAAGTGCTAACAGGGTGGGAGTAGTGATGGAGGTGATTTTTGCCTCTCCATCCTATTTTTTCCCCTCTGGATGGGCTTCAGTCTAAAAGGAGTCAACTGTATAAAGGAGTCACACTGCTTAGAGATGAGCCAGGGCTGGACAGCCCACAGGATACTGTGGATCCCAAGTTCTCCTTTCCCCTCCCCACCAACTGGAACACACCATTTTCATCTTCCCAAAGTCTGTTTTGGAACCTCAGGAAACAACCACCATTGTTCTTTCCCTGCTGGCTGCAAGGCAGCAGGGTGGGTGGGAAGGATCAGAATCCAAAGCCCCCCTCCTGAGATCATAGAAGTGTCTATGGCCTCAGGAGCAGGACTCTGAAAAATCCTGTGGTCCCTAGGAAAACATCCCAGGGACCATAGAAGTGCTCTCTTACTTGCATTTTTAAACTTACTTTATTTTACTTGTATTAGTACTAGTCTTAGGTTACTGAGGTAGGCAGTGTGGCAGGAGTGGACAACTTGTGGCCCTCCAGATGTTGTTGGAATCCAAGTCTCAGAAGCTGAACCAATGGGCAATGGGAAGTGATTATTGGTGTTGTAGTCCAATGACATCTACAGGGGGACAGGTTCCCCAGCACCACAGTGTGGTGTTGTGGCTGGAGTGCTGGGCTAGGACTAGGGTTGTTGTTGTTGTTCAGTCGTTAAGTCATGTCCGACTCTTCGTGACCCCATGGACCATAGCACGCCAGGCCTTCCTGTCCTCTGCTCTCTCCTGGAGTGTGCTCAAATTCATATTCATTGCATCGCTGATGCTATCTAGCCATCTCATCCTCTGCTGTCCCCTTCTCCTTTTGCCTTCAATCTTTCCCAGCATCAGGGTCTTTTCCAGGGACTTTTCTCTTTGCATTCGGTGGCCAAAGCATTTGAGCTTCAGCTTCAGTATCTGTCCTTCCAATGAGCAGTCAGGGTTGATTTCCTTTAGGATGGACTGATTTGACCTCCTTGCAGTCCAGGGCACTCGTAAGAGTCTTCTCCAGCACCACAGTTCGAAGCCATCAATTCTTCAGCGCTCAGCCTTCCTTACAGATAGTCCAGCTCCCACAGCCAAACATTACTATTGGGAAAAAAATTCCCATTCATAAAGCTCATTGAGTGAAATTGGACCAGTTACTACTCTGACACCTAACCTACCTTGTGGTGTTGTAAGGATAAAATGGGTATGACAAGAGTGCTCTGAGCTCCTTGGAAGAAAGGCTAGGATTAAAATGTAATAAATGAATAAAAATGTCACTTTTAGCATGCATCAACACTAAGGTGGAGGCTAAAGCATCTGGATAAGCTCACAGTTATAAAAGAATCCTGGAGAATGTTCTTTGGTTAAATCCAAAGAGTTTTGACAAGGCAGTCTTGATCTCCTTGTTTCTCATACTACAGATCACTGGATTCAACATGGGGGGGAACCATGGAATATATCACAGTGAACGCCAAATCCAGATGTGATGGGGTGTTGGAAGTGGGCCGTAGATAGGCAAAGAATCCAGTAAATAATAATGTGGAGATGACAATGAGGTGAGGAAGACAAGTTGAGTAGGGTTTTTGCCTTCCCTGCAAAGAAGGGATTCTCAGCACTGCAGTGAAAATATGAACGTAAGTTATAATGATGTAGCTAAAGCAGCCTAACCCAATCATAGCACTCGAGAAAACAACTCCAATTTCAATTAGGTACAAGTCAGAGCAAGCGAGCTTAAGTAACTGAGGGATTTCACAGAAGAACTGATTGACAACTAGGGTTGGCGGAGAATTTCTCCCCGAAACTTCGGGGGGCCGAGCGCCAATGTGTTCGGCCCCCCGAACAAGGTTCGGGGAGAAATTCTCTGCACCCCCTGCCCCCCGCACCCCCCCCCGGGACGGGACTTACCTTTGGCGAATGTCCCTCCCGGCGGCGGGTCCGGCCGGCGGTTCGTCGGGTCTTCGTCAGGGGCGGGGGTGGCAGCCGATCTTTTGACCGGCTGCCGCCACTGCCATTCCAATAAAAGAAAGAAAAAAAAAGCCCCTGTGATAGGCTACGTGACGATTAACGTAGCCTATCATGGCTACGTTATAGCGTTATAGCATTATAGCAACGTTATAGCGTTGCCCTTATTTTCGCCGTAGTCTACGTAAAGATTTACGTAGACTACAGCGACCAAATAAGGAACGCGAATGGCGGCTTCCTATGGGGGCCGCCATTTGCGTACGCGCTTTTTTTTCTTTTTTTTTAAAGTCACCCATGATAGGCTATGTGACGATTTATGTAGCCTATCACGGCTGACTTTGCAGATCTAGCCGTGATAGGCTACGTTAATCGTCACGTAGCCTATCACGGGGGCGTGTTTTTTTTTTTTTAACTGTTTAGTTTGCGGCCGGGTGAGGCGAGGTGCCTCCTCCCTGGCCTGAATTTCAGCCGGGCGAGGCAGGAAGCCTCCCCCCCCGGCCTGAACTTCGCGGGGGGAGCAGCGAAGCGCCTCCCCCCCACCGCGAAAAGCTTCGAGGACAGGTAAGGGACTTTCGTGCACCCCTATTGACAACATTGGAGCAAAAAGGGGTTGCAAAGGTACTGCTGGTATGCAGCACTGCATGGAGAAAACCACTGATCCACACACAAGCAAGCATTTGGATGCAGGCTTGTTTATTCATCACCATCTCATATTGTAATGGGTTGCAAATGGCAACATACCGATCGTATGCCATGAGTGTGAGGAGGAAGAAATCAGATACAAAGAAGAAAAAGAAGAGGACTTGAGCAACACATCCAGAATAAGAAATGTGCCTGGTATTTAAGAGGGAATTGACCATTGATTTGGGGATAATGACTGAAACAGAACCGATGTCTTGCATGGCGAAGTTCATCAGGAGGAAGTACATTGATGTGTGAAGGCGGTGGTCAAGAACTATTGCAGAAATGATGAGAAGATCCCCCAACATAATTTCTACATACAACACCAGGAACCCAATGAAGTGCAGAATCTGTAATTCTTGAACCTCTGAGAATTCCAGGAGGAAAAATTCAGACATTGGGGTTTTATTGGACAATTTCCACTCAGTAGTCTGTTGCATAGCGGCTGTAGAAGGAAACATAAGGAAAAGTATACGCAAATTATTTTCTGCTCTAATAACAATTTCATGAGCAGTGGTTCAGCTGGATGTCAATACTGATGATCATCTTTTCAGTCTGCTCATGTTGTTCCTGTTCTGTGATTTCATATATTTACAAAACAAACCTACAAAAAGGCTAATCCCAAACCTGACACCACATTTTATCCCCCCACCCCGCTCCGTAGCTATGCTGCTGTTTTCATGGATGTAACCACAGAAAAGGGCATAGTGGCCCTTCCTTATTTTATATTAGTATGAGCACAATACATGCAAGACCATCTTGGCTGGAATGTATCACAGAACCATAGAATCATAGGGCTGTAAGGGGCCTACAAGACCATCAGGCCAAACCTCCTGCTCAGTGCAGGAAGCCTGATTCCCAGGCGGTCTCCCATCCAAGTACTAACCAGGGCTGACCCTGCTTAGCCATATTTAAACACTGGTAGAAGTGTGTTTTATTTAAAAGCTGGAACAGGGGAAGTACAACAGGTTAAATAGGTATTTCATTGGGATAGGGTAGAAGAAGGTAGGAATGAAGAATTAACAGCGAGTCATATAGCTGGGATGTATCCAAATTTAATTTATTCTAGACTACTCTAATTTAAGACAGGATTATCTCCATATAGAAATAAATAAATACAAAACTCTCCTTCTGCTTTATTTTGCAGGCTAAGGTGTTAGGGATTATTGATGCCTTCTGCATTATTGATCCCGTGGAACAGGCAAGTGGGCAGGTTTTGGGATGAGGCAGGTGGGTGACATATCTGATGCATATCCAAGCATTCCTTGGGAATACTGAAGTCTGGTGTACAACCTTCATAATTCAGTTCAATTTATTGCTTATTAACCACAGGCCATACATATACAAAAACATAATAAAATGCCCTTCTTAGACAGAAAGTGACACCAAAATAAGAAATATTAAGGAGTGTGATTATGAAAAGGCTCATCAAAATGTTTCATGGGGGGCTATTAAAACATCTCACAAAGTCTAGACAATGCTTATTAACTTATCATAGTATATTAGCGGGCTTAATCTTCCATGCCAGTCAATAGTTCTTTGTTTCTCCCAAGTCTGTTGGACAAACATGGCATCTGTCACCCCATTGAGTGCCAGGGCTGATTCAGCTGATCAGGCTGGCTGGGTGGATGTCCCCTTCCTCTCTCACTGCTCCATGTGTGTCCTTCCCAAAACTGTGGGCTCAGTGGTAGAGGACAACCATCCCAGATAGACCGAGTGTACCGGTCTTCAGTCAAAGGCATACGATAGCTCCCCTCCCCTATTAGAATCTCCAAACAAGGTCTCAAGGTCTGTCTGTGAGAACCCTCATAGAGGAAGCCATATTAACTAGGATCAAGCAAGACACAGATATGCCAAATTAAAGGCTTGTCGGAGATTACATGGATTCTTAAAGCTTGAGCTTAGCCATTAAATGGTCAAGGTGATGATAAAACATCGGAATAAGAGAGCTGAATTAATCCGTCTCATATTAAGAATATGCACCGTCATAAGCCTCATGGTTTACAATAATTGAACAATAATGCCTAATCTAGTAATTGCTTTGGACATGGGAGTTCTGAGGAGCTGTCCTATCCAATCAGTTTATTCATTTATATGGAGGAGACTTATACACATGCAAATATCATTACAGCAAATGCAAAAACAAGAATATTGAAAATCTGAAATATTGCAAGATAATTCCTTTTCTCACTTTGAATGATAAGTATTTTTAGTTGAATTAGGCAAGAAAATAACTAATGACCTTTTAACTGCGTTATTCCCAGCCACATGAAAATATCCCAGCAATTAAACAGATAGCTGTACTGAAAGCTAAGATTTATTCCAGTTTGATTGTATTCACTGACGTAAAGAGAGGTAAAAAAATGAATCATTTGGGAGAAGAAAAAGGGAAGATATGCTTGGTGTGGAAAAACAACAACAACAACAACACATTCACTGATTCACAATTCCTTGTGACATACTGTGAGCAATTTACATTCATTCCCACAACTTCCCAAATCCTCATTGTCACAAGGATGGATAGATAGGTGAGAGAGAAAGAGAGAGAGAGAGAGGCAGACAGACAGACAGACAGACAGACAGACAGAACATATTAAGGAATATTGAGAAAGTCCTGTATCACTTTCCACAATTCTGTAGTTATGTGTATAAATAACTTACAGTTTCTGTCTTCATATACATGGATTACAGCTCCAGATGCCATGTCTTCCTCAGCAGTCATTACTGCAATTTAACACCCTACTCTTTCCTTCTCAAGACAATGAAAAGGTCTGTCTATATTGGTAGTAAGTACTTGTTACCATGTGGTAGTGGTTTCTTTATACATGTTTTGTGTTCCTGGAGACTTATTCTCAAGTGCCTAGTGCAACAGTACTAGAAGCATACAGGAAAAAAATTAACTGCCTGGTTTGTACTTCTCCTACCAGAATTAGCCTATGTTGGCTCAATGTAGATACATGGGAATGACAGAGAACTTTTAGAGCTAAGATCCACTTTGACACTAGTATATAGCCAATGATCACAAAACCTGCCAGTTTAAGATCAGAGTTAAGCTAGGGAATACAGCTATAAGCACCACACCCTCGGTCATTAGCAGCAGTATTACTCTCAGTCCTGCTGTATCATAGGACATTCCCATCTCCACTGCATCATCTATCCTGCCAGCTACTGATATAAATAACAGACTGGCATGGGTCATCTCACAGGAGGATTCCTCTAGCAACTCATATGCTTCATAAGGCAATAGGACCAGGACAACATGGGGCATCTTTGCTGGTGGCATGCCATCCTCCCCTTCTGGATTTGGCCCTCATAGACCAAAGAAAAAATGTGGGTGCATGGAGGTGAAGTTGTAAGCAAGCACAATTTGTGGCATTGCACAACATCATCACTGATCATGGATAGAGATGGGAGAACAAGCGATGTTCAAGATTGCCAGGACTCTCTGAACATTGTCTCATCACTCGTCTTGTGCCTGATTCCTGTTTGTGATTGCTGCTTGCTCTGTGCAACTGGGAAACTTGGGCAAACACAAATCAAGCAGTGATCAAATGGGAGATTTGCACAAGTTTCCCCAAATGTGTGCAAATTTCCTAATGCATCCAACTTTCCTTCATAGTGTAAAGTGGGGCTGATTCAGTCCATGGAGGAAATGTGTGTAAATCGAACTGGGAACCAGGAATGAGACAGACACATGCACATGTTCAACAATTTGCAACAATTTGAGAATATTTTTGGCAGAGACATGTGCTGGCGTTCACGTTCAGAGCTTTGAATGAGGCTTGCTCACATGTTTTGTGAGCAAAACTGAAATTCTCCTAAATCCCTAATCATGGGGCAGATGTTAAGACATCAGCCTTAGCTTCCAATTTCCTGAGATTTGGAGATTGACCCAACAACTCTTATCCTGTAGTGTGTGTGTGTGTGGGGGGGGGTATCATTGTTTAAAACATTTTTCAATAATCTTTTCTATTAAATGAAATTAAATAATTGCAAACCAAAACAGCTTGGGGCCAGGTTATTTAAAGGATTGCCTCCTCCCATATGTGCCTGCCCGCAGACCTTAAGATCATCCTCAGTGGTCCTTCTCCGTGAGCCCCTGCCAAAGGAAGTGAGGCAGGTGGCTACTAGGAGGAGGGCCTTTTCTGCTGTGGCACCCTGGCGGTGGAATGAGCTCCCTAGTGATGCTTGCCTGGCACCTACATTGCATTCTTTCCAATGCCAAGTGAAGACCTTTTAACTTTCCCAGGCATTTTAGCATTTCAGCTTTCTAGACTTTTAGCTTTGCTGTTTTAAATCTGTATTTTAAATCACTGCAATGCTGATAGGTTTTATTCTGGTTTTAGTCTGGTTGTATAGTTATACTGTGGTTTTAATGTTTTATATATTTTATATTGTCTTATTGTGTGCTCTTTGGTTTTAATTTTTGTGATCTGCCCAGAGAACTTCGGCTGTTGGGCGGTATAGAAATAAAACGAAATGAATGAATGAATGAATGAATAAATTGCAGTGCTAAAACAGGGGATGGGTGACCTTTTCATCTCTGAGGGCTGCATGTGGCACTGGGTGGTGAGGTGCTGTGTGTTTGTACACATGCACATCCATCCTCATGAATGCACACAACACACACATGAACACACACACACACACACACACACACAGGGTTAGGATTGTTGGGGGAGCAGAAAGATGCAGGCTCCCACCCCTAACAACCCCGATCAGGATTACTGCTTCTTCTCCACCACCCTTAGCAGTACAAAAGTTGTGATACCACCTGCTTTCAGGCCACTCAAGCCTCCCCATCATTGAAGCAACCCCAGTCAAGACTGCCGTCCCAATTGCTGTGCCAGAAAAGCAGTGTTGTCCTCACAGCCTGGCTGGAAAATGGGTGGGGCTCATCACAGAGAGACACATGTAGCCCATGGGATGCTGGTTGCCCGTCCTTGATCTAAGGTGTTACTTACTGTAATCATGCTGGAAATCTGAGCTCTTGGGATGTCTTTCCTTTGGAAAAGGAGTTTCTTAACAAACAAGTTATCCCTTGTCATGAGAAATAAGGAGGAATGGGCTAAAGAATTGGAATACCACTCCACCCCCCACCCCCACCACTATAGTAGTATAATGTGAGACTGTTGAGCTCTGGGGCTAGATATCTTCCAACTCACATAGTGCTGAACTTCAGCAGTTCTGTGGTATGGTGATGCTTGATGTGTTAGCTTTCTCCCTTGTCATCCAGCACCCCACCCCACCCTGCCACATGGTGACTTCTCATTGGGAGATTTCTACACCTCTGTTGGAAGTCCTTGGGCTTTCTCAAGAACCTTGAGCCTAGCTGTTAACCCAGCAAGAGTGGGCCTGTTTCATCATTGGAGAAGGAAGAAATCATTGGAGGAGGGCATTTTTCTGGGGGGTTTAGTACCTTGCCCTTCCCTTCTGCCTCACATTGTCCCTTCTTGGATCTCATTGCCCTGATTGCCCATGCTGGGTCCAAGTTAGAAGAGGTGAGAGACCTTGTGGGTACAGTTAGCCCAAATGAACCTGGGAGAAACCTGCCCAAAAATATTGGCCACTGAATCAGGACTTAGATACAATGCAGGAAAAGAATAAGGTCTTAGTGTTGGGGGGATGAGTGGGTACCTGAAGGCCTGGCCAATGCAATAACTACCTTCATGGTAGGGATGGCAGAGAATTCCACCACGGATCACGGTGAGTCTCAGTGAGTCTCGGTGAGTCTCGGTGAGTCACGGATCTCACCACGGATCCTGAATGCCAGTGCATACAGCCCCCCGAAATCTGTGGCGGAATGGCCTGCCACCCCCCACCCCCCGAGGATCCCCCCTGGGATGAGACTTACCTGGGGTGGATCATCTGGGCGGTGGTGGCGGCGGCTGCAGCGGCTGCAGCGGCGGCGGCTGGTCTTCTGACCGGCCGCCGCCATTTCCAGGCTTGTAAAAAAAAAAAAAGACGTGATAGGCTACGTAAAGATTTACGTAGCCTATCATGGCTAGGTTTAAAAACAAACAAACAACCACTACGTGATAGGCTACCTAAATCTTTACGCAGTCTATGGCTGGGTGGGTTTTAAAAAAACAAACACCGCGTACGCAAATGGCGGTGGCTATGGCCACCGCCATTTGCGTTCCTTATTTTTGCTGTCTTAATCTACATAAATATTTACGTAGACTCTGCCGGCGAAAATCAAGGGGAACGCAAATAGCGTAGTGGGCGCTATTTGCATCCCTTTATGATTCGCCGATTTAGCCTATGTAAAGATTTATGTAGGCTAAAACGGGGAATCAAAAAGGGACGCAAATAGTGCCCGCTACGCTATTTGCGTTCCCCTTTATTTTCGCAGTCATAGTCTACATAAATATTTACGTACATTAAGATGGCAAAATTAAGGAACGCAAATGGTGGCGGCCGTAGCCGCCGCCATTTGCGTACATGGTTGTTTTTGTTTTTGTTTTTATCCAGAGCCCTCCGCGGCCAGAAATCCAGCTGTGGACGGCTCTGGCCTGGCTGGGCCTGGCCGGCTGCTCCACGGAGCTGCCGCGGAGCACAGCCAGCTGCAGAGGATTCCGAGGGGAGGAATGGAGCACTTCCCTCCCATCGAGGATTCTGGGGGGAGGGACGGAACGCCTCCCCCCCACCATCAACATAATCCGTGAAAGGTAAGTGGCTTTCGTACATCCCTACTTCAGGGTCCTACTGCTGCAGTGGTTGATAGCCCAGGCAGATGCACTCATGGCGTTCTGCAGTTGCCAGAGTCCTGGCTGTATGCTGCCTCCCTGCACCAAGCCTTTGATCACTAATGCCTCATGCAGCCCAGTGGCCTCAGCTGATAGGCTACCTGCAGCTCATCTGCATTGCCAGAGAGCAAAGGCTGTTGCTAAACCAGAGTTAATTCATCCAGATGCCACAAACAACTCTGTGAAAATCTGAAGAGGATTGAGTGAGGGAGGAATTGGCTTACAGGTAGGGATGTCAGAGAATTTCACCACGAATCTCAAGGAGGCCGAATGCCAGTGCATTCGGCCCCCCGAAATCAGTGGAGAAATGGTCTGCCCCCCCGCCCCCCACACCGGGACGGGACTTACCTTGGGCGAATCCTCCTGGCGGCAGTGGCTGCAGCAGCGGTTCGGCGGCAGTTCGGCAGTGGCTGCGGTGGCCGGTCTTCCGACCGGCTGCCACTGCCGCCATTTCCAGTATAACAAACAAACAAAACGTGATAGGCTATGTAAAGATTTACGTAGCCTATCACGGCTAGATTTTTTAAAAAATACCGTGATGGGCTATGTAAATGTTTAAGTAGCCTATCACGGCTGATTTAAAAGAAAAGAAAAAAACGCGTGTACGCAAATGGCGGCGCCCATGGGCGCCGCCATTTGCGTTCCTTATTTTGACACATCTTAGTCTACATAAACATTTATGTAGACTACGGCGAAAATAAGGGGAACGCAAATAGCGTAGCGTCTACGCTATTTGTGTTCCCCTTATTTTCGCCGTCTTAGTCTACGTAAATGTTTACGTAGACTAAGTCATGTCAAAATAAGGAACGCAAATGTTGGCGCCCATGGGAGCCACCATTTGCATATGCACATTTTTTTTCTTTTAAATCAGCTGTGATAGGCTACATAAACATTTACGTAGCCTATCACGGCCGACTGCAGGGACGCAAACGGCGGCTATGGCCGCCGCCATTCGCGGACCTGGCCGGCCGGGATTCGGGGGGGAGGGACGAAGCGCCTCCCCCCCAGCCAGAATTTCAGGGGGGAGGGATGGAGTGCCTCCCCCCCAGCCAGAATTTTTTGGGGGATGGACAGAGCACCTCCCCCTGGCCAGAATTTCGGTGGGAGGGACGGAGAGCCTTCCCCCCACCTCAAATCAATTTTGTTAAAAGGTAAGTCACTTTCGTACATCCCTACTTACAGGACCTTGCTGTCCTCACCCGAAGCAGGGTCTATACAGTGAAGCAAGTGCATCACTATTTTTCATGCAAAAATGCAGGCATGCCCCCCTCCTCCCAATCCAGACCAGGACCACAACAGGGGGAAAGGATTAAAGGATTCCTACCCCCAATGCTAGGGTCATGATCTGGATTGGGCCCCCTACAGTAAAAAGAACAAAATGCATATCTGCTTGTCATGTCTGAACCATAATATCTGTTTTAGCCCTTGGTCCTCATGAGTGTTTCACAAAATATTTTCTTCCTTTCCAGGGTATGGATGGACCCCTCAATTGTCTGTGGTTTGCTCTGATTCACTGCCCTCTTAAAAAGCTTCAGTCTATCCTTCATATTTAGGATTTTTTTTAAAAAAAGATTAGATCAGGGATGGGGAATGTGTGGCCCTCCAGATGTTGCAGGATTGCATCTCACCCTCACCATTAGCTATGCTGGCTGAGGCTGATGGGAATTGCAGTCCAACAACATCTGAAGGCCCACCCATTCCCCACCTCTCTGTTAGATGCTACCCCATTCCAAGTGTTGAAAGTTGGAACTTTGAACACAGCAAGGTGGTTCAGGAGGAGGAAACAATTTGTTGCAATGACTGAACTCCATGCCCAGAAGACATGATTTCTCACCAAACAAACGAGTGACAATGCACAGATTTTTCTGGGCATATTTTCAAATGTGTGTGTCTCTGTGTGTGTGTTAAATCTTGATTGTTCCATCTGCTGTGGCCATGGTAAGGCCGGGTTCACTTTATCCCACCTTTGTTAGTTGACAAAACCCTCAAAGAGGATTACAGACAGGAAGAGCTCTTTGGGCAGGTTACATGTCTGAAAACTGACAAAGCTCAGTAAGAGCAGGCCTAAGAAATAAGAAGTCTAAGGGACAGACAGTCCAAGAGCTGGTTGGATGGTTGGAGTTGGACAGTGGACAATGTATTAGATAGAGCAGTGTAAAAAATGGTTAGCTGAGGCAATGGTCTGAGGAAAACGAGGGCAGAAAAGACAGGGATAATAGAACTGGAGGAAGTAATGGAACTGCTAAATAGAAGGCTCCATGGACAAGAGGTGGTCTGCTAGAACAGAAGGGGTCAATCAACAAGAGTACTGCTGAACTGGAGAATTTTTGTCCTGAATTTTGTGTGAGTGTGGGGGTGGGGTAGTATGGACATAACCATAAGATACACAGTGGGTGTGGAGGTTTTTGCCATCTTGGCCTCCAACTGGCTTACATCTTTCTCCCCAAATGTTACATTATCATTCTAAGAGCTTATCTCAGTTCAAATTATGTGTATATATATATATATATATATATATATATATATATATATATACACACACACACACATACATACACATTCTTATAGAAAACAAACAAACAAACAAACAAACAACATGGTTATTAACCATGATTCTAAATCATGAGAGCAAGTGTGGTGGCATGGTTAGAGTGTTGGACTGGGAGCCAGGAGATCCTGGTTCTAGGTCCCCATTCAGCTATGGAAGCTCACTGGTTGACATTGGGCCAGTCACAGACTCTAAGCCCAACCTACCTCACAGGGCTGTTGCGAGAATAAAATGGAGAGGAGGAAGATTATGTACACCACTGTGGGTACCTTGGAGGAAAAAAAAGGTGGGAAAGAAATGCAATAAATAAAAAAAAATAAAAACAATAATCTTGTAGCTTTGGTTGTTCTTCTGGGTATTACCCATTTCCCTGTGAAATTTATTTGTAGTTTAGGCAGTGCAATATATCTGTAAATTAACATTTACTCATTACTTTGAATTTAGGATAGTTGGCTGGAAGAATCATGTCACAGATGTCTCTTGAATTGAAGGTTGAGCTGTTGAAGGATGGTTCTGTGAATAGAAGTCAGTGAGATGACCAGAACTCTTGCTTATGAGGAAAATTTCCCAAAGTGCCACGACTATTACAAAAACCTCAGAGACTGTGCAAACATAATCATGCCACTTCAGAGTGCTGCTGAGGAGAGTCCATCAAGGCTTTTTTTCTATCAAAAAGGCAGCAGTTCCTCATACACACTTATTTTATTTATTTTTTATTTTTATTTTTATTTAATTTTATTTACAATATTTATATACCACTCCACATCAAAAGATTTTGGAGTGGTGAGCAACAAAGATAAAAGAATTAAACACCATGTTAAAACAATGAAACCATTTTAAAAGAAAGAAACACATTCTGAATTGAATACTTCGTAGCCTGTCACTCAGGGAAGGCCTCTCAAAATAACAATGTCTTCAGGAGGCGCCGAAAGCAACACAACATTGGCGCCTGTCTGACCTCCGAAGGCACACTGAAGCCTTTGGGTCATTTATGCTGGGGGGGGGCATTTATAATGGCCCACCAGCAGCTTGAAAAAATCTCCTGATTTTGTAGCTTGGCAGGGCTCAAAAAAGGGGCACTTGACAAAACACAATGCATGACTCATGGACCACATTCACCTTGATACCGCGTAAGACATACAGGAAGGTTTAGAATGGAAACACTAGGGATGTCAGAGAATTCCGCCATGGATCTCGGTCAGGCCGAATGGTGTCCGTGGTGGAACGAAGCCCCCCCCCCATGAAAGGTGCGTGGAACGGAGCACTTACCTGCTGCCATCCATGCTGACTTGAGAATGGTGGCCGCGTCTGCGGCCGCCATTCGCTTCCTCATCATAGCCGTGATAGGCTATGTAAATAATTACGTAGCCTATCACGACTAATGCAGGGACGCCATTTTCATCCCTGCGGAGGCCATGATAGGCTACGTAAGTATTTATGTAGCCTATCACGGCAAGCCAAAAAAAAAAACAGCGTATGCAAATGGCGGTGGCTACGGCAGCCGCCATTTGCGTTCCCTTTTTTTCGCCGTTTTAGCCTACATAAATATTTACATAGGCTATTATGGCAAAAAAAAAAAAAAGAGGAACGCAAATGGCGTAGTGGGCGCTATTTGTGTTCCTTTCCCCCCCCGCCATAATAGCCTATGTAAATATTTACGTAGGCTAAAACGGCGGGGGGAAAAGGAATGCAAATGGCGCCCACTATGCCAATTGCGTTCCCCTTTTTTTTCGCTGTAATAGCCTACGTAAATCTTTACGTAGGCTAAAACAGTGAAAAAAAGGGAACGCAAATCCATAGCCACTGCCATTTGCATCCGCTGTTGTTGTTTTTTTGCTTGCCGTGGTAGGCTACATAAATATTTACGACGCCTATCATGGCAAAATACAGGGACGCAAACGGCGGCGGCTATGGCAGCTACCATTTGCATCCCTGCAGGCTGCCCAGCGGCCAGATGTCCGGCTGCAGGCGGCCCCGGCCAGCAGCTCCGCAGAATCTCCACAAAGAGGAGCCAGGCAGACAGAATTTTGGGGGGAGGGACAGACCGCCTCCCCCCCACCTTCAAAAAGGTAAGTGACTTTTGTAAATCCCTAGGAAACACACATTACTGGACTAACAGGCATTTTCCAAATCACATCTGATCTGCTGCCTCATTGACTCAAAGCAGTGTCAGGAGAAGGTAGCTTCATAAAGAGATGTGAGTGAGAAGATGGGTGCCTGTGCATTTTCCTGCTCACTACGTTCCCTGCAAATCCTCCTAAGCTGCTTTATCCTGAGTTGGGATTTCTTTTTCTTTAGCCAGGAGAGCAAGGTCAGCAGGCAAAAAAGAAATCAGGCTCCAGCTCCTGTTCCAACTGGACCATTCCCTCCCCACTCCAGGGAATCTACCACTGACTTACTGTGGGAAGTTCCTGATAATATTCTTTTTGAATATATTGTTTATTGTGGTTTATTTACATATATTTTTATGTAGCTTGCAGACTGCCTTGGAAGAATTTGTATCTTGAAAGGCAGGATATAAATAATAGCAATTAAGGAATAAATGCTGCTCTTTAGAAACACACACAATCTGACTATTTATTATAGTGGTCAACCAGCATGGCGGTTTGTGGTTAGGCAGAAAGGCAAGCTAGAAATATTTTAGATAAAGAAATCAGTAATCATAATATCTATTTCCATTGGTGTCTCTTTTATGAAGAGTCCTATGTCTTAGAAGAGGCTTTTGAGGACAACATTTGAAATTCAAACCTTTTCTTTGACATTTTCCACACAGCCCCTTGGATCTCTTTGTTTCTCAGGCTATAAATGATGGGATTCATTAGTAGTGGCAAGGCTGCATACAAAACAGCAGCCAACAAATCCAGAGATGGTGAGGACAAGGCTTTTGGTCTCATATACGAAAACATAACAGTACTTATAAACAATGAAAAGACGGTCAGATGAGGGGTGCAGGTGGAGAAGGCTTTATACCTTCCCTGAGCTGACTGAATCTTGAACACCGCAGAGAAGATGTAACTATAGGAAACCAATACGAGCAAAAAGCAAAACAAACCCACACAAAACACACTGAAAAAGGTGAAGCTCTCATTGGCCTCTGTATTAGTGCAAGATATCCTTAGCAACTGAGGGATATCGCAGAAATATTGTTCGATAACATTAGACTGGCAGAAATGTAATCTAAATGTGTTCACAGTGTGCACCACGGCATTGACTACACTGCAGAGCAAAGAAGCAGCTGCCATCTGGAGACAGGCGTTCCAGTTCATTATCAGTTGGTATTGTAGAGGATGGCAGATCGCTACATAGCAGTCGTAAGCCATGACAGTGAGAAAGGACAGCTCAGCCCCTGCAAATGTGACAACCAAGAAAACCTGGGTGACACAACCAGAGAATGAAATCAAATTGTCATTTATCAATGAATCAGCCATGGATTTGGGCACAGTGGTAGAAATGTAGCAGGCATCTATGGAGGAGAGGATAGCCAGGAAAAAATACATGGGTGTATGAAGATGATGAATCCGGACTACAGTTATGATGATGAGGAAGTTTCCCATCAAGGTTGCTAAATAAAGGGAGAGGAACACCACAAAATGTAAAAGCTGCAGCTCTCGAATGTCAGAAAACCCCAGAAGGATGAATTCTTTCACAGATGTTTGGTTTACCATTTCTTTATTTGGAAAAGAACTGGGGGAGAAAGGCAAAGATGTTGTCAAGAAAAGGAGCATTTTACACATGTGTGCATCATCCTTGTGCTGGTTGCAGCATATGCTGCGAATAAACTCACACAGTTAACATAATCCTAGCTTTCTGCTTATCAATCTGAAATGTGAAACACAGAAATATATTTGCAAATATATAGTGGGGAACCATGACCTTAAACAGCTGACCTGACTTGTCCTGGCATTCTCCCCTACATGGTTTATATGTATAGGTGGTGAAGCATGAGTGAATCAGCCATACAACTGGAACAATACAAAAAAACAACAACAGTCCATTGTTATGGCTTCATTTTTTTCTAGAAATGAAGCAAGGATAAGTTTCTAATTAAATATCAGAACTGAAACACTAGCATAAAGTATAAGGTTGAGTCCAGTGGTGTGTGTCCTACAATGGAATGGCATCTGTCAGTGGAACAGGTCCCCCTCCCCCTATAGCTTTCCAAAATCCTGCTCTGGAAGGGTGAGGGGACCTCCAGAGCAGATTTGGTAGTGCACAGGGGGCTGTCGTGGGGAAGACAGGAAGCAGAAGTTCTGTTGTGCAAGCAGATCTACTCATGCAATGTTGGTTATAATTCACAGAGATGAATGAACACCGCCTACCACATTCAACTTTGAAAAATCTACAGGTTTTCAAAGGCCATTAATGAAATCAGGACACCAATAGATGCATCTTGGCTATTTGTTTCTTCATTTCATTGTTTCCTGATAACTGGTTGTGTGTTTTGTTTGTCTGTTTTTGGACATTCATTTATTTTGTACTAAGATTTTAATGAACTTGCTATAAATAAAACAGAAGAAAATACCTTTCCAATATTAACTCACCTCTTCTCTCATTTTATCTTCAGAGTGCGTTTGGCAGTAAGAACATAAAGAATGTATGTAACAATGTCAAGGAGATTAACCCACTTCTGCTTCTGTTTGGATTTCAGGGATCTGTTCTCCAGAAATATGTTATATAGCAGCAGCGACACATGGGGGCAGGTGGAGGGAACATTGCTTGAATAACAAGGACATATTCACACGTGGCCTGGCCACTCCAAGGATCTTCCAGGTCCTTTGTCATAGGGCTTCATCACATGGAGCTTTTATCCTGAGATTGAGATTGCTCCTTCATGGATGTTTGTGAGCTCTTTCCATGATGCTGTGATCCTGCCGTGACCCTCCTGCACTCAATGCCCTTTGTTCCGTTTTTAAATAGATCGCAGATCATGAGCTCTCGAATTACCCCGTTGTGCTCCACTTCAGTTTCCTCCGTGAAAAGAGTTAAAGTGGCAAGAAGAGGAGCGAGACCAATGAAGGATAATGGAAGACTCAGAGACGGGGAGAAGGAGGGGGGAAGCACATGTAAAAGGCGGAAGGGGCGGCGGGGGTGGCAGCGGAAGGGGCGGCAGCAGGGGCGGCAGGTGTGGTGGCGGCAGAAGGTGCAGCAGCGGGGGGCGGCAGGTGCAGCAGTGGCAGCGCGGATGTGGGGGCGGCGGCACGGCAGCAACACTGCGGCGGCGGCAGGCACAGTGGCGGCAGCGGCGGGGGCGGCGGCGGCAGTGGCAGCGGCTGGTCTCCTGTCCGGCCGCGGCTGGGCGCAGCGTACGCAAATTGCGGCAGCTACGGTGGCCACCATTTGCATTTGCTATTTTTAGCCATTCTAGCCTACGTAAATATTTATGTAGGCTAGAACGGCGAAAAATAGCGAACGCAAATGGCGGCAGCCATAGCCACCGCCATTTGCATACACATTTTTTTTTTACTTTGCCATGATAGGCGACATAAATATTTACGTAGCCTATCACAGTTAAGTACAGGGATGCAAATGGCGGCGGCTACAGCCGCCGCCATTTGCGTCCCTGCAGGCTGTCCAGATGTCTGGCTATGGGTGGCCGGAGCCAGCCAGGCAGGATTCCAGGGGGGAGGGATGGAGCACCTCCCCCCACATTGAGGATTCCGGGGGGAGGGACGGAGCACCTCTCCCCCCCCCCAGAGGAAACAGAACGGAACGGAAGGTACATATTCTGTCCATCCCTACCAGTGCTATCATATAAGCTGCAAGTTCAAACAGCAATTCCATTTTCTTTCAGGGATGGCATCTGAGATTGCTTCAAAGAAAAATGGAAGCCTTTAGCTGCTGCCATCTTAATTCCCCATGGGTTCCTCTGTGGTAAAAATGTAACCTGATGCCATTCTATGTGACTTAAGCAGGCGTAGCATTGTACAAGCTGCGCATGCCTAGAATGAGTGAGCAGTAACCCTAAGATAAGGTAGCTAGGCAAACTGCTGGCAACCAATCAGAAGCAACACGTTAACTAAGAAATGCAAGCTAGGTGATAAAACTGTAGCATGGGCAAGGCCCTTTGGTCGACTTTGCTTTGAGCCTTGACGTTCCTCTGTTGAATTGTTTGTCGAGTTGGACCCAGCCTGAGTGTGACTATCCTCGCAAATTGGACTAGCCTCCAGGGGGCAAAACTAGCATTTTGTGCAACACCTCTGGGCAGGTTATTTTCCCTTTGTGACTAGCCCTGCCCACCCATGGCAGCCATTTTATGGTTGTGCGCAGGACAGTTTCTCAAATTTCCCATGTGCCCATGAGCTGAAAAGTTTTCCTACCCCAGATTAAAACATGTACATGCACATCTGAGAAATGCACGTAGCTGATTTTGCACAGTTTTCAGTTCAGTTGTTGAACCCATTTTTGAAATTATTATATTGTGGAATGACCAGAAAAATATGGATTTCTGACCGCAAATTGTGTCTGGTTCCACATTCACTTCCAGTAGGAGTGCATCAAGTGCATTCATTAAAAAATTAAAAAATTAAAAATTCTTGACTGAGCATATTTCTCACCCATCCCTACATTCTTTACCCTACAAGAGCCTTGCAGAGTCTGTGTCTGGTGATTAGTGTCCCTGGTTTATTTGCCTTCTGCCCTTTTGCTTTCTCAAAGGCCTTGATCCTTGCTATAATGATAGCCACAACCTGTTTCTCAGAGCCTTTCTACACAAGACATTTATTGTATGCTCATGGTTCCTCACTCATGAGAGTTTCTGGGTGCTTTATATGATGTTGTCACCCTTCAGGGCCTTTCCGGTCATTTGGAACCATTTAAACATGTTTTCTTTCCCTTCTAATGAGGAAAGTCTGGTAAATCCAAAAATGGAGGCACAAAACCCTAGTGTATACTATTTGCCCAATTTGCTAGAATTCTGCTATATTCTGCTATATATTCAGCACCACCTAGTGGTTATGTTATGGAACATATAAAAAGGCAAAGAAAGAAAAAACTCTGGGGGGGTGGGGATGTGGATGTGGATGTGTCAATCCTAATCCCACAAAGAATCTGGAAGGAGAAGCCTTCCAGAAAAGAGGTAAAGAGGTGGGTTAAAAGAAAAGCCCACATTTGAAGAGGACAACTCTGAGAGGGAACAGTTGGGGTGTGTGTGTGTGTGTGTGTGTGTGTGAGAGAGAGAGAGAGAGAGAGAGATTTTATAGTGCCCTCTCACATATTTGAATTGTCAGTTTTCATAGTTCTCTTTCTCTCTGCCCTGTTCTTCCTTCCTTTCACTTTCAGGCATCTGTCAAGCCTGTTTCCATCACTCTCCGCTGCACTTTGTGCTGGGCCTTATCTAGGGATGTACGAAACTCACTTACCTTTTCGTGGAATTTTTCGCAGTGGGGGGAGGCGCTCCATCCCTCCCCCCAGAATCCTCGATGGGGGGGGAGGCGATCAGGTCCTCCCCCCCAGAATCCTGCCTGGCCGGCTCCGCTCCATGGCAGCTCCGTGGAGCAGCTGGCCAGGGCTGTCCACAGCCGGACTTCCGGCCATGTATAGGCTGCTGCCATAGTGGCCACCATTTGCATCCTTCCAGGCTGGGCAAAAAAAAATCTAAAATATGTAAATACTCACGTAGCCTATTACGGCTGGGGGGAAAAAAACCGTGTATGCAAATGGCAGAGGCTACAGAGGGCGCCATTTGCATTCCCTATTTTTCGCCGTTCTAGCCTATGTAAATATTTACGTAGGCTATTACAGCGAAAAATAGGGGAATGCAAATAGTGTAGTGGGCGCTATTTGCGTTCCTTTTTTCCCCACAGTAACAGCTTATGTAAATATTTACGTAGGCTAGAACAGTAAAAAAAAAAAAAAAGGAATGCAAATCGTGCCCACTACGCTATTTGCGTTCCCCTTTTTTTTCGCCGTAATAGCCTACGTAAATATTTACGTAGGCTAGAATGGTGAAAAATAGGGAATGCAAATGGCGGCCGCCGTAGCTGCCGCCATTTGCGTACGTGGTGTTTTTTTGTTTGCCCAGCCGTGCTGTAGCCACCGCCATTTGTGTACGCAGTTTTTTTTTTGGGGGGGGGTTGCTTGGCTTGGCTTGCCTTGATAGACTAAATAAATATTTATGTACCCAAACACTGACAGGCTTTGCTGGTCATATTAGCCAGAAGACAGCCCAGATAGTTAATTTATTTTCTCTACATGTCTGCTGCTGAGATCTGATGG
This sequence comes from Heloderma suspectum, assembly GCF_057233095.1. Taxonomy (NCBI): domain Eukaryota; kingdom Metazoa; phylum Chordata; class Lepidosauria; order Squamata; family Helodermatidae; genus Heloderma; species Heloderma suspectum. Next base: position 83,886,731 of record NC_139463.1, on the reverse strand, counting down.
AATCCTGGGAGAGCAAATCTCTAGGAACACAAAATTTATTAATAAATCTCCTCCCAGCACTGACAAATTCATACTGCCTTTGTAGATACAAGAGGATGAGTACTTCAGTAAAATGGCATGGCTGTCTAGACACCTGCACCGTCATCTAACATCTCTGGAGGAGAAAGTGCATCTGAAGTTGAGAGAAATCTGTGAAGAAAAAAAAAAGTAAGCTACTTAAAACTTTCTCATCATTTGAGGAGTATCCCAATTGTTCTCACAATGGAAATTAGGAATATACCCATCTCTCCTCTCTCTTATATTTTCTTTTCTGCATATAGTCACTCTTTTGTCTATGTTGATAAACCAGGAATAAATCAGAGCACTTCAGTTTATCTGAGCTCTCTATTTGGATGCTGGAATATTTTCATTATTTGCACACAAATTTGTGAACTGCAACATAGATTTAAGCAATCAGTTGCATACTTTCCTATGTAGACCCACAATCAGCATCAAGACCTGCCCTGTAATACAATTTAGGCTGCAATCCTATACCCACTTACTTATGAATAAGTCCTACTGAACTCAGTGTGGCTTAAATCTGATTAGAAATGTATGGGATCACACCGTTAATTTAAATGGGACATTTAAAGAAAATGTGGAGATTCCTTCTTGAGCACAACATCTAAGGGACTTTAAGGAAAGCCAAAAGTGTTCTGATAGGAGAATTTCAGGGAGAGGGAATTTTCGCATCACTAGCAAATATTCTCTGAAATGGTGGACTAATATACTGGATGTGTTTGAATGACTTCGCTGGTGCTTATTCAGTTTTAACCTAGCTGGTCATTATGTCACACATGTTATAAAATTATATGTTTCTTAGTTACTTCTGTACGGATCCTACAAGTACCACTTTCACTATGTTTAAACTTCCCACCTTCTCATCCTTCATTCTTCTTTGGCTGTTCTTCTGTAACCATTCCTTGATCATTTCTGTGCAACCATTGTGCCTTCTTCCAAACCCTTTTCTCTGGTTGAAGAAAGGCAACCATTGTAGACACTGGGTGCTGCTGCCTTACTGGATGCTGAATGGGTCCATCTGGCTCATTATCACCAACACTGACTGGCAGCAGTCCTCCAGGTTTCAGGCAGTGACAATTCCCAGCCCTACCTGGAGATGCCTGGAATAGAACATGGGACTTTTGCTTTCAGGGCATGTATTCTGCCTGTGAACTAAAGCCCTTCCCCAACCCTATATGCAGAAGAAGTAAGTCACATACTCAGTACTAACTGTCAAGTGTTGAAATTATTTTACCTGATCATAAATCAACTGAAACAAAGGAGAAGTAAAATCCACCCCACCACTTGACAGGATGTTAAAGCTCACTTGTTTTCAAATACACATTGTGGAGAGTTAGCCCATGGCAATGGCCATCTAGTAAGTGATCATCTCGATTTACTTAACCTAATCCTTAAATTCACTCCATCATCTACTGTATTTTATAAAACTAGCAGAATATCTGTCATCTTGACAGTATATTTGAGATATGAAATTGGGATTGAGGGAGCGGGTGAAAGCCTTTTTGGGAGAAATAAGTAGTTGTGCAGTTCTTAAAATCTTCAGCATGAAAACGTCGGTAACATGCACGCACACACAGTCACACACCACTTGCACACACACCACAGGCACCAACACTCATGCAAACAAACCCATACAACTCATCCACTGCCCCCCCCATGGACACATACTCAGATGCACATGCATGTCTGCACCCAATTTACACCCTCCCCACATCTCAGCATGCAGGGACAGGGAGGTTTAAACCACCACTTCCTGTCTGTTGAGGTCACACCTCTCCACCACCAATCAGTTGGTCGGGGGCGGGGGAGGTATGTGATGTCAATCACACTCCTGACAGGAGCCCAGTCCTTCTGGAAAACAGGGTGTGGGGGGATGACTCTCCTCGTGCATCCTGATTCCCAGCATCTTCACCAGTTGTGCGGCAAACAGGGTGTGTGAGGAGAGTCACCTCTGTGTGCCCTGTGTCTTAGCACAACTGTGGCAGCAGCAGCAATGGCGAAAGAGGAGGAGAATTGGGAGGTGGATCTGGGAGACGGGGCATCCTCCACAGCAGGCTGCACAGGCAGCCTCTGGACAGCTGGTTGCCCAGCCCTGCTCAATTCCATCGTATGCACAGTGTGAAATATAAGAGGAAAGCATGAGCTATTGGTAAGGTTGTGTGGTGCACCAATCTACAGAACTCTTGCTGGTGTTATAGAATGTTTCTGTCTCTCTGCCTCTGCCTCTGCCTCTGCCTGCCTGTCTCTCTCTCTTCCTCTGTTTGTTTTGCTTTCCTCAAATATTTTGTGGAAGGAGGAAATTCCAAACTTGATTCTAAGTTTTACTTCTGCCAAAAATCTGATGGCAATACACATTGTTGCAAAGGTGAGATGTGAGCAAGGCTGATACTAAGGGTTATTTCCTTTGTTGATTGCTGGAGATCATTTGTTTCTTAGAAGTGGTTTATAAATGAAAAAGATCTCTCTGACTAATGTGAGTAACATTCTTGTTTCTAACATGTTATGATACGGCCTTTCCCCGCATCACAATTGAGATGACACAATGATTAGGGCAGCATGAATATGAATGGGTAGTGATGGAGACTTGGCAGTGAGGTTGGAAAAAAAAAACACTCTTGGGACTACATAAGGCTCCAGTTTAAGGCTCCTTCAGGATGGGATGTTTGGGGGTTAATTTATTTCACATTTCAAGCTTTCATTGTCTCAATGACATCCACACACAGTAATGACTCTGCAAGCATCATCATCACCCTCATCAATAACAACAATAATAATACTGCTGTTACTACTAGCAGCAGCAGAATCTAAGCTTAAATTAAATACCCAAATACTGAAGCTCCACTTGGCACATGGTTAAGCTCTCCTTTGAACAACTGCCCCTCTGCTTCCTTCCACAGGCAACATGCTTCTTAAGGAGCAGAATCCAATTAACCAGTCTTCTCTGGCAGAGTTTCTTCTCATGGAATTCTCCCATGTTCAGGAACTGCAGATCCTACACTTCATTATGTTCCTGGTATTGTACCTGGTCGCTGTAACAGGGAACCTGCTCATCATCTCTGCAGTAGCTGCTGACCACCACTTGCACACCCCCATGTACTTCTTTCTCATGAACTTGGCCATGCAGGACCTTGGCCAAGTTTCAGTCATTATCCCCAAAGCTATGATCAATTCTCTCTTGAATACCAGACACATTTCTTATTCTGGATGTGTTGCTCAGGTCCTCCTGTTCCTCTTTTTTTTAGCATCTGATTTCTCTCTACTCACAGTCATGGCTTATGATCGGTATGTTGCCATTTGTAACCCATTACAATATGAGAAGCTGATGAATAAACAAGCCTGCATTCTAATGGTTACTACTGTTTGGATCATCAGCTTTTTCTATGGAGTGTTACATGCTGGAAGCACCTTTGCGTCGCCCTTTTGCTCCAACGTTGTGAATCAGTTCTTCTGTGAAATCCCACAGTTACTTAAACTTGTCTGTTCTGACTTGTACCTGTTTGAAACTGGAGTTCTTCTTTTAAGTGCTGTCATTGGATTGTGCTGCTTTATTTTCATTGCTGTGACTTACGTGCGCATCTTCGTGGCAGTGCTGAGAATCCCCTCTGTGCGGGGAAGGCAAAAAGCGTTCTCAACTTGTCTTCCCCACCTCATTGTTGTCTCCATATTTGTATCCACTGGATGTTTTGCTTACCTCAAACCCACCTCCAATTCCCCTTCCCAACTGGGCTTGGCATTTACTATGGCATATTCCATGGTCCCACCTTTGATGAATCCAGTAATCTACAGCATGAGGAACAAGGAGATAAAACATGCTCTGTCAAAGATATTCGGTTTGAGATACTCTTCTAGAAATGCCTTCTCCATTCTTGTTCTGCAAAGGTGAATTTTGGGTATAAATATAATCATGCTGAAATCCTATGGCCCCTGGGAGGATGCTCCATGACCATAGGATGTTTTGGATCTCCCCTTTCATGGAAAGAGAGAGAGAGAGAGAGAGAGGTCCTTGCCTCCTCCAGCATTAATGACCTTCTAGGGTGGTCCTGTACCAGACTGCATCTTTTGACCTCTTTAGGGGTGTACGAAACCCCGCTTACCTGGCTCCGCCAGGTTCCACAGGTGGGGGGAGGTGATCCATTCCTCCCCCCAGAATCCTCAATGGGGGGGAGGTGATCCGTTCCTCCCCCCTGGAATCCTGCCCGGCCGGCTCCGCTCCTATCATGGCTCCTGCTTTAGCCATGGTAGGCTATGTAAATATTTACATAGCCTATCATGGGCTACCATAGGGATGCAAATGGTGTCCCCTACTCAGGACACCATTTGCATCCGCACCAGCCTGGCAGCAGCCGGAGCTGCCGCCACCGCCACTGCTGGAGCAGAAGTCGCAGCCGGAGCCGCAGCCAGGTAGGATCCGTTTCATGGGCTTTCGTGGGGTGGAGGGGTGAGGGGCTCCATTCTGCCACGGATTCTGGGGGCCCGAATTCACTGGAATTCGCCCCCCGGGATCCGTGGCAGAATTCTCTAACATCCCTACCTCTACTGGGGGTAGGCCCATTTGGGGGGTAGCTCCAGTGCTCTAGAACTTTCTACCAAGGTGTGCATATTCAGCCTCCTCCCTGCTGTCTTTTTTTGGGGGGGTATGTGTGTGTGTGTGTGTGTGTGTGTGTGTGGTGGGGGATACAGCCAAGACTGCTCTGTTTTTCAGAACGCCTGTGGTGTTTGATGCTGGATGCTCTTGTTCTGTTTGTTGTTCTGGTTCAGTTGCTGCTTTTGGAGATTATTTTATCATTTTATTGATTTATTATTGGATGTTCTAAATATTGTTTAGTTTTGTGAAGTCCAATGGAATTTAATGATCACTGGAATAAAAAATGACTTCTAATAAAAATAGAATGAGAGGGAGCCCTGCCTCCCTTCTTGGCATTTCACTGCAGCCATGGCACCTTACATTGTGACAGTGCAGGCATAGTGGTGTAAATATCCAGAACAGGGATGTGCAAGCACACCGCAGCTCGGGTTCTCCAGGCACCTGCTGAAGTGCCTCCCCTACTTGACTCTCCCCCTTGGACCCACTCTCGCACCAGCTCATGCCCTCCCAGACTCCCAGACTCAACGCAATCCTGTCTGGTGAGCACCCACCATTTTCTCACCTTTTTTTCAGCCCCAAAGCAGAGTTTTGAAAATACACATGTGTAAATGTGTGCAGTTTGGGGGCCGGGAAAATGTACTAGCTCAATATGCACCTATTAAGCTTTCCCAGCCCTAAACTGCACATATTTAAATATGCACATTTTCAAAATCCCCTTTTTTTGCAGAGAGAGAGAAAAAAGGCCAGGAAAATGGTGGGCACTCACCGGATGGGATCTCAGTGATCCCGGGAGGGGGCAAGCAGGGGCAAGCGAGGACAGTGGCTCTGCAGGCACAGTCTGGGGGTTGTGTCTGGGGATGTATGAAAGTCACGTACCTTTTCGAAGGGTGACATTCGTGGGGGGGGAGGAACTCTGTCCCTCCCCCCGAGATTCTGGCCGGGGGGGGGAGGCACTCCATCCCTCCACCCTGAATCCTGGCCGGCCGGCTCCACTCTGCAGGGATTCTGTGGAGCTGCCGGCCGGCTCCGCCAGCAGCCGGACATCCAGCCGCTGGCTAGCAGGGACGCAAATGGCAGCGGCTGTAGCTGCCTCCGTTTGCATCCCTGCAGTCAGCCGTGATAGGCTACATAAATGTTTACATAGCCTATCACAGCTGATTTAACAGAAAAAAAAATGTGCGTACGAAAATAGTGTAGACGCTACGCTATTTGCGTTCCCCTTATTTTCTCCGTCTTAGTCTATGTAAATGTTTATGTAGACTAAGATGTGCCAAAATAAGGATCGCAAATGCCGGTGCCCATGGGCGCCGCCATTTGCGTATGCATGTTTTTTTTTTCTTTTAAATCAGCCGTGATAGGCTACGTAAACATTTACGTAGCCTATCTTGGTGTTTTTTAAAAATCTAGCCATGATAGGCTACGTAAACATTTACGTAGCCTATCACGGTGTTTTTTAAAAATCTAGCCATGATAGTCTACGTAAACCTTTTACTTAGCCTATCACTTTTGTTTATTTGTTTGTTTTTAACTGGAAATGGTGGCGGCGGCAGCCGGTCAGAAGACCGGCTGCCGCCTCACTGCCGCCGGAGCCGCCGCCACCACCAGGAAGGCCGCCCAAGGTAAGTCCCGTCCCAGGGGGGCGGGGGGGCAGACCATTCTGCCACCGATTTCGGGGGGTCGAATGCGCTGGCATTTGTCCTCCCCGAGATTCGTGGCTGAATTCTCTGACATCCCTAGTTGTGTCCAGGGTGGCTGATGGACTCTCAGACCCAATCGGGCACCCGCAACATCCCTAATCCAGAATGGTATTGCTTGATTGGTTGTGAGAGAGTCATCTGCTTTGCCTACTCTGTCCTACTGAGATTGCCGGCTGCAATGACTTGGCCTAGTCAAGGGAACTTTGGCTCACTGGATGTCACAACTAATAGGCATAGTGAGGACATCCCATGGGACTAATTGGGGCAGCACAGGGTAGGCAAATAGTTTTCTGTTCAGAAAAGTAGCACGGGGGCAGCAGTGAATAGTTCTCACCTCCACCGAAGCATCCACATCAGTGAAGCCTGCTTATGCATGCTGCCATAATGCTGAGAACCATGTCAGCAGATACGAGTACAGAGGGATGGCTGGGGCTGGGACAAGGGTCAACATTAGAGGAGCTGCTAGGGATGTATAAATCCCTTACCTGGCTCCGTTCTGGGGCATTAGTGGGGGGGGAGGTGCTCCATCCATCCCCCCAGAATCCTCCCCAGTTGGCTCCACTCCACAGCGACTCTGCAGAACCGCCGGCCAGGGCCGGCCGCAACCGGACTTCTGGCCGCTGCCGGGCTGCTGTGGCTGCAAATGGTGGCTGCTATGCCGGCCTCCATTTGCATGGCTGCCTTTGCCATGATAGGCTATGTAAGTATTTACGTAGTCTATCACAGGAAAGGCAGCCATGCAAATGTCGGCCGCTACGATGGCCGCCATTTGCGGCTGCAGCAGCCCGACAGTGGCCGCTGCCACATCTGCCGCCAAGTAGGCTCCATCCTGGGGGGATTCCACAGGGTGGCAGGGGGATTGCTCCGTTCCGCCATGGACTCCGGGGAGCCAGATTCTAAAGAATCCCGCCTCACTGGAGTCCATGGCGGAAATCTCCACCATCCCTAGGAGCTGCCTAGCGATGTACAAATGTCACTTACCTTTTCATAGCTTTGATTCACAGTGGGGAGGAGGCGCTCCATCCCTCCCTCCGGAATCATCCCTGGGGCGGCTCTGCGCCACGGCGGCTCCACAGAGCCGCTGGCCAGGGCCATCCACAGCTGGAGTTCCGGCCACGGCCGGCTGCTGTGGCCACAAATGGCGGCTGCCATAGCGGCTGCCATTTGCGTCCTGCCAGGCTGCCGTGATAGGCTACGTAAAAACTTACGTAGCCTATCACGGCAGTTTGGCAGGACGCAAATGTAGGATGTAGCCTATCACAGTAAAGACAGCTATGCAAATGGCATAGTGGCTGCCATTTGCGTGGCTGCCTTTACTGTGATAGGCTATGTAAATACTTACGTAGCCTATCATGGCAGTCTGGCAGGATGCAAATGGCAGCCACTATGGTGGCCGCCATTTGCGGATGCAGCAGCCGGCTGAGAGACCAGCTTCCACCGCCGCCAGAGCTGCCATCGGAGCTGCTGCCGCTGGAACATCTGCCCCAGGTAGGCTTTTTCCCTGGGGGGATTCCGCGGGGTGGTGGGGGTGGGAGGCCGTTCCGTCACAGCTTTCGGGGCAGTGAAATCCGTGGCAGAATTCTCCACCATCCCTAGAGCTCTGCTGCTCCTTTACCATTGCAAGTATGTGTGCATCCTCTGAGCCCAGTTCCCCTCCTTTATCTCATCAATTCGTACAGCTCCTATTTTACATTACTATCACAGCGAATAATGATAGTCAATGTGGTGTAGGGATGTTGGTGAAATCCACAATGGAGCCAAATGAGTAGGGATTTTCATGAATCCAACCCACAGATTTCAGAGCAGACTGCCTTCTCCACTTTCGGATACCATGGACTTGTGGACCAGTTTCTTAACTTTCTTGAATTTTGCACAAATTTTGTCATAGAAACACACACACACAGCCAGAAATGTGCATTTCCCCCATTGGCTAAAGCATGAAAATGTGCATTGAGGGGGGGGGGATTTGTGCATTTTCACATGTGTGAAATTGCACAAATGCATTTACACAAATTCAGAAAGAAAAATATCTGATTCGATCAATGTGCGGACAATGGAACAAAAGGTGCCTGACAATCCGTGAAAGACAGACGCAACAGATTTTACACAATCCATACATCCTTAGTGTGGTGTAGGAAGGATGTGCAAACCCACCCCTGTCCTGGTTCCCTGAGCACCCACCCAGCCCCTGCCCCTGCTCGCCAGTCCCCAGACTGTGCTTGAGCCCCTCCCGCACTCAGCGAGCAGCCTGTAAACACCCCGGTGGCCTTGTCTAACTCTGCAGTCGCCTTTTTTTGAAAAATAAAAAATGTCATTCACAAAAATCTGCATATTTGCATGTGCACATATTTCTGTATGTAAATATGTGCATTTGCAAAAATGTGCATTCCCATGCATATGCAAATATGTGTCTTTCTGTGCATGTGCAAATATGCACATTTCTGCAATTGCTATTTTATTTTTCAAAAAATAACAACTGCAGAGCTCGGCGAGACCACCGGGCTGAGTGCGGGCCACTCTCCTAGCATGGGCAGGGGGCAAACAGGGGCAAGGGCTCAGTGACCAGTACTCAGGGGTGCAAGCTGTGTGTGGGGGGGCTTCTTCCAGATTCCTGGATGGAATTGGGTGCCCACACCATCCCTAGATGTAGTGGTTAGAGTACTGGACAAAGTTCAAATCTGTACTTCGCCATAAATTCCACTATATGGCCTTAGATCAGATATTATCTCTTAGTCTAACTTTCCTTTCAGAGTTATTATCAGGATAAAATGAGGGGGGAATCATGTAGCTTGAGCATTTTCAAGGAAGGGTAGGAAATAATAATTGGATTTACTACTACTATTATTACTACTAATAAACAACTTTCATACCACCTTCTTGAGTTACAAATGGTCAACCACCTCTTAGGAGAATAGGAAAAAGACACCACACTCATGTGAGAAATGAGAGTGTAGAGGTGACATGGGCTTTTCCAAGACCTCTCCTGCATCTGGCATAATTTTATGGCTCTTTAATTAGGCAATATTTTTTCTGGTGCCTGTTGGGGATACAGATAGATGAGAAATGCCTTGTATCCACATTTTCATATGAACTTAACAAACGTGCACCTTACAAGCCAACTCACAAACTCGAAATCAGTAATATGATAATATTCACACTTTCCTGAAATGTGTATAACAATGTACACAATAGGGGAAATGTACACAAACTTTAACGGAGAAAAGTGCACAGAAAAATGCCTGTATTAGTAAAATATGTGCACAAAACTGCATTATATTTAGGGGTGGACGAAAGTCACTTACCTTTCGTCGAAGCTTGTTCACGGTGGGGGGGAGGCGCTTCGCTGCTCCCCCCGTGAAGTTCAGGCCGGGGGGGGGAGGCTTCCCACCTCGCCCCGGCCGAAATTCAGGCCGGGGTGGAGGCTTCCCGCCTCGCCCGGCCGAAATTCAGGCCGGGGAGGAGGCTTCCCGCCTCGCCCGGCCGCGAACTCGAAATTTTTTTTAAAAAAAATGCCCCCGTGATAGGCTACGTGATGATTAACGTAGCCTATCACGGCTAGATCTGCAAAGTCAGCCGTGATAGGCTACGTTAATCGTCACGTAGCCTATCACGGGTGACTTTAAAAAAAAAAAGCGTGTACGGATAATGGCGGCCCCCATAGGGAGCCGCCATTCGCGTTCCTTATTTGGTCGCTGTAGTCTACGTAAATCTTTACGTAGACTACGGCGACCAAATAAGGAACGGGAATGGCGGCTCCCTACGGGGTCCGCCATTATCCGTACACGCTTTTTTTTTTTAAAGTCACCTGTGATAGGCTACATGACGATTTACGTAGCCTATCACGGCTGACTTTGCAAATCTAGCCGTGATAGGCTACGTTAATCATCACGTAGCCTATCACAGGGGTGTTTTTTTTTCTTTTATTGGAATTGCGGCGGACACCCGCCGAACCGCCGGCCGGACCCGCCGCCGGGAGGGACATTCGGCAAAGGTAAGTCCCGTCCCGGGGGGTGTGCGGGGGCGGGGGGGGTGCGGAGGATTTATCCCCGAAACTTGTTTGGGGGGCTGAACACGTTGGCGCTCGGGCCCCCGAAGTATCGGGGAGAAATTCTCCGCCATCCCTAATTATATTTAGGGATGTCAGAGAATTCCACCATGGATCTCGGTGAAGCCGAATGCCAGTGCATTCGGCCCCCCAAAATCCATGGCAAAACGAAGCCCCCTGCCCCCCCCACGAAAGGCATGCGAAACAGAGCACTTACCTGCTGCTGTCTGTGCTGACTTGCGAATGGCGGCCGCATCTACGGCCGCCATTCGCTTCTTCGTTTAAGCCATGATAGGCTATGGAAATAATTATGTAGCCTATCACGGCTAACACAGGGATAGGCTACTTAAGTATTTCACATAGCCTATCACAGCAAAAAAACAAACAGCGGACGCAAATGGCGCCAGCTATGGCGGCCGCCATTTGTGTTCCCTTTTTTTTGCCGTTTTAGCCAAAGTAAATATTTACGTAGGCTATTACGGCGGGGGGGGGGGGGAAGGGAACGCAAATGGCGTAGTGGCCGCCATTTGTGTTCCCTTTTTTTCCCGCCATAATAGCCTACGTAAACATTTCTGTAGGCTAAAATGGCAAAAAAAGGGGATGCAAATGGCGGTTGCCTTAGTCGCCACCATTTGCACCATTTGCGTCCATTGTTTTTTTCTCCTTTTTTTGCTGTGATAGGCTACGTAAATGTTTATGTAGCCTATTAGGGCAAAATAAAGGGACGCAAATGGCGGCGGCTATGGCTGCCGTCATTTGCGTCCCTGCAGGCTGCCCAGCGGCCGGATGTCAGGCTGCGGGTGGCCCCGGCCGGCGGCTCCACAGAATCTCCATGGAGTGGAGCTGGCTGGAGAGAATTTCGGGGGGAGGGACGGAGCGCCTCCCCCTCGCCGCGAATGTCACCCTTCGAAAAGGTAAGTGACTTTTGTACATCCCTAATTATATTAGGGAAATCATTTGGAAAAAAAGAATGTATATTTAGAAAAGTGCATATAAAAATGTGTACATTTCGATAAATGCACACAACAAATGTAAAAATTTCACGCAGACTGTAAAAAAAAGAGAATTTCCCCAAATGATACAGAAATGGGACAGAATGGACTTAAAGAGTCATCCTATGCCCTCGCTCCTACGGCAAGGGAGAATAGGATAGATGGTTTCCTTGGTTTAAGCTCAGAGACAAGGTTTCAAGCAATGAGACAGCAAACAGTGCACCTTGCCCCCGCACCCTCACCCTCATAACCACTGCTGGGAGAACTGCTCCGACTATCTCTCCGCATCTGGAGAACAGAGGGCAGAGATGGAGAAAATGGGGCATTCCTGGGAAATGGGGTGGGAATTAGAGGAGACCTGGGTGGTTACCTTATGCTGTTTCCTATGTCTGCCTCAGTCTCCTTCCCTCGCCCTCCAAGGTCCCACTGACAGATAGGTGGAATTGCATGTCTAGCAGAAATGCAGGGTGGCTGGAGCATGGAGTCGCCATTCCGCTCCCGCCATGCATTGGATACTCAGCAGCCTCTGAGTTTGGAGGCTGTCAGCTCCCTAGATTGGATTGTACCCTTAATGTAATCAGGGCGGTGGTGAACGCCTCCCTTGAGGAGGGAGTGATGCCATCAGCCCTCAAGGAGGCAGTGATAAGACCGCTCTTAAAGAAGCCCTCCTTGGATCCTCAAGTTCTGAACAACTTTCGCCCAGTCTCAAATCTGCCATTTTGGGGCAAGGTGATTGAGCGGGTGGTGGCGGTGCAGTTGAAGGCACACTTGGAAGAAACTGATTATCTAGACCCATTTCAGTCGGGCTTCAGGCTTGGGCATGGGACAGAAACGGCCTTGGTCACCTTGGTAGATGATATGAGGAGGGCTCTGGATAGGGGTGAATGCTCCTTCCTTGTTCTCCTCGACCTCTCAGCTGCTTTTGATACCGTTGACCATGGTATCCTCCTGGACCACCTGGAGGGGTTGGGCATTGGAGACACCGTATTGCGGTGGTTCCGATCCTTCCTCTCCAGCAGGTACCAGAGGGTAGCACTGGGAGAGGAGGTTTCAGACCCGTGGCCACTCACTTGTGGGGTGCCACAGGGTTCCATCTTCTCCCTGATGCTATTTAACATCTATGTGAAGTCGCTGGGGGCTATCATCAGGAGGTTTGGGGTGCAGTGTCATCAATATGCGGATGACATGCAGCTCTACCTCTCATTCAAATCTTCACCAAGGTTGGCCGTAGAATCCCTGCCCAAATGTCTGGAGTCGGTGAGTGGCTGGATGGGGAGGAATAAGCTGAAGCTCAACCCTGACAAGACCGTGGTACTTTTGATGGGAGACAAGAGGAGGCTGGGGGATGTTGACCTGGTGTTAAATGGGGTACAGCTACCCTTGAAAGACCAGGTCCACAGCCTGGGGGTTATTTTGGACTCCCAGCTGTCCATGGAGGCTCAGGTGTCAGCTGTGAGCCGGACAGCACTGTATCAACTCCATCTGATACGGCGGCTGCACCCCTTCCTTCCTGACCATCTGCTCCCACCGGTAGTACATGCCCTGGTCTCCTCTCATTTAGACTACTGTAATGCGCTCTACTTGGGGTTACCCTTGAAGACAGTTCGGAAGCTGCAGCTGGTACAGAATGTGGCGGCTCGCCTGATCAAAGGCAGCCACCGGCGAGATCACATCACTCCAGTGCTGAAGGAGTTGCATTGGTAACCAGTTGTTTTCTGGGCCAAATTGAAGGTGTTGGTTTTGACCTTTAAAACTCTATATGGTTCCGGCCCAGCCTATCTTAAGGAGTGCCTCCAGCAACACCAGACAGGCCGCTTAACAAGATCAGCCTCGGATGGCCTTCTCTCTGTCCCATCAGCCAGGACAGCTAGATTGGTGGGGACGAGGGAGAGAGCCTTTTCTGTGGTGGCCCCCACTATGTGGAACTCCCTCCCTAGGGAACTCCACCATGCCCCCTCTTTAATGAGCTTCCATCATGCATTAAAAATGTGGTAGTTCAGGCAGGCATTTGGGGTGGGTTAGGGTATTTTAGAAAATGTTTTACTGAATAATTTTATTATTTTAAACTGTTTTATTGTATGCTGTACATCGCCCAGAGTGGCTGGGTGACCAGCCAGATGGGGGATTAATAAGTTTAATAATAATAATAAAAATGTAGGGAAAATAGGGATGTACTTATCTTTTCAAAAGGTGACATTTGCGGTGGGGGGAAGGGGCTCCATCCCTCCCCCCGAAATTCTCCCTGGCTGGCTGGCTCCGCTCTGTGACAACTCTGCGGAGCCACTGGCCGGGGCCGCCCACAGTCACCCGCAGCCGGACATCCGGCTGCTGGGCAGCCTGCACAGGGACACAAATGGCGGCCGCCATAGCCGCCGACATTTGCATCCCTGTATTTTGCCATGATAGGCTTAGGGATGTCAGAGAATTTCTCCACGAATCTCAGGGAGGCCGAATGCGAGCACATTTGGCCCCCCAAAATTGGTGGCGGAATGGTCTGCCACCCCCCTGCCTCCCCGGGACAGGACTTATCTTGGGCGGAACTTCCTGGTGGCGGTGGCTCCGGCGGCGGTGGCTCTGTCGGCGGTTCGGCAGTGGTGCGGCGGCGGTGGCTGCAGCAGCTGGTCTTCTGACCGGCCGCCACCACCGCCATTTCGAGTTAAAAACAAAACAAAACAAAAAACGTGATAGGCTACGTAAAGATTTACGTAGCCTATCATGGCTAGATTTTTAAAAAACACCGTGATAGGCTACATAAATGTTTACGTAGCCTATCACGGCTGATTTAAAAGAAAAAAAATGCACGTATGCAAATGGTGGCGCCCATGGGCGCCGCCATTTGTGTTCCTTATTTTGTGTTCCTTATTTTGGCACGCCTTAGTCTAAGTAAACTGTTACGTAGACTAAGACGGCGAAAATAAGGGGAATGCAAATAGCATAGACTCTGCGCTATTTGCGTTCCCCTTATTTTAGCCCTCTTAGTCTATGTAAACATTTACATAGACTAAGAGGGCGAAAATAAGATGAACGCAAATAGCGTAGCATCTACGCTATTTGCGTTCCCCTTATTTTCGCCATCTTAGTCTACGTAAATGTTTACGTAGACTAAGTCGTGCCAAAATAAGGAACGCAAATGGCGGCGCCCATGGGCGCTGCCATTTACGTACGCGCGTGTTTTTTTTCTTTTAAATCAGCCGTGATAGGCTACGTAAACATTAACATAGCCTATCACAGCTGACTACAGGGATGCAAACGGCGGCGGCTACGGCCGCCGCCATTTGCGTCCCTGCTAGCCAGCCAGCAGCTCTGCAGAATCCCTGTGGAGTGGAGCCGGCAGGCCAGGATTCAGGGGGAGGGATGGAGCGCCTCCCCCCCAGCCAGAATTTCAGGGGGAGGGACGGAGTGCCTCCCCCCCACCACGAATGTCACCCTTCGAAAAGGTAAGTGACTTTCATACATGCCTAGATAGGCTACGTAAATATTTACGTAGCCTATCACTGCAAAAAAAAAAAAAGGGAATGCAAATGGCGGCGGTTACAGTGGCTGCCATTTGCGTTCCCTTTTTTTTGCCGTGATTGGCTACATAAATACTTACGTAGCCTATCACGGCCTTCATGGGGACGCAAATGGCGTCACCCCTCCGCCCCCCTGCGGATCCCCCCCAGGACGAGGTTTACCTGGGGTGGATGTTCCTGGTGGCGGCGGCTCCAGCAGCAGCTGCGGCGGCTGGTCTTCCAACTGGCTGCTGCCACCGCCATTTCCAGTGTTGTAAAAAAAAAAAAAAAAACGGCGAAAATACGGGGGAATGCAAATAGCGTCTGCTACGCTATTTGCGTTCCCTTTATTTTCGCCGTCTTAGTCTACGTAAATATTTACGTAGACTAAGACAGCCAAAAATAAGGAATACAAATGGCGGCGGCCGTAGCCGCAGCCATTTGCGTTCGTGCGTTTGTTTTTGTAAGTCAGACGTGATAGGCTACGTAAAGATTTACGTAGCCTATCACGGCTGACTACAGGGATGCAAACGGCGGCAGCTATGGCCGCCGCCATTTGCGTCCCTGCTAGCCAGCAGTCAGATGTCCAGGTCGACCAGGTCGGAGCCGGTCGGCGCCTCCCCCCCCGCAGCGGAACTTGGAGGAGCCCGGTAGGGGCACTTTCGTACATCCCTTCTGAAAAGATGGCGTAATCTACAAATGGTTATTCAGTTTCTTTGATATCACATTACTGAATAGCTTACTGTATCCCCTGTCTAAGCCTGAAAATTATAGATATCCTTCCTTCCTTACATTTTGAACCAGGATTCTCTTTATATCACATCCAATTTGAAACACTGTCTTTCTCATTCAGTTATCTCTTTTGTGTACCAGCCACAAGTGGGGATGGACAGGCTCACCTCTGTGTGGTTTTACCAGGTGCTTGCCAAGTCTCTGCCACTGCTTGCCCCTGCTCGCCCTGCCACGTGAGCCCCATGAATGCCCAATGATCACACAGAAAGCGCTGCAGGGCCACCCATCCCCTTAGCATGTTGCCATTTTGCCTAAAACTGGTGGCACGGTGTTTTTCAGATATGTAATATTACATAAAGGGGGCATTTACACATCATTACAAGCATAAATGGACCATTCAAACCCATAACACTGTGTAAATGGCCCCTTTGCAGCTGCCAGTTATGTAACATTACATATCTGGAAACCCCCAAGCAGTCATTTTAATGTAAAATCGAAGCTCATTAAGGGGAGAGGCAGCCATTGGGCATGCGTGGACCGCACAGGCGCTCAACAAGCGTGCCCAGTAAGTGGTGGCTCAGCAGATGGGAGGGAGTGGGTCTGACCCCACCCCCTTCTTGGGCTCCTGAGATATCCCTAGACACATGTACTTGTCTTGTCATCTTCAGTTTTTTCCCTGTCACATTCCTTTGATTCCATTCATAATAATTCCCTTATCACTGATATGCAGCCATTTCCACGCCTTTCTAGCCTTTTTCTCTTCTTGAATGTAAAAACTACAATTTGTGTCTTTGAAAATGTAATCTTGCTGTCTTATAATTTCCAATGAAGTGGTGAGGGGAATTTTATCAAGGCTCTGTTCCTGTGCAGAAGCTTGATAAATCCTCTTCACCACATTCCAGAATGTGAAAGATGACCAAAATCCATATGGTTACATATGCAAGTCAATTTAAATTGGAGTGGGCATGAGTAGAGTTTTACACCTTGAATTCATGCTAGTAGAGAGATCTCTCCCACCCCCCTTTTTTATTTTCTAAGTAAATTCTTGTTGCCACCTTGGGGGAAATGGATGGAGGAAAATGGCTGTTCCTGTTGCCCCATGCCCCTGGAAGGACACAACTTTATGGCATAGCTTCTTTCCACAGATGCATTGTGGGGCAAAAATTGCCCAGGAGTATGCTAAAATCTCTCCTGCCATTTGTAATCATTGCAATAGTGTTCAATGTAAGGGGGTTCACACAAAGTCCTCAAATGACTGTTGAGAGGGGTCCTTGTGGATACACAGACTAGCCCTACTCATGAGCAGAAAAACATGCTGTCCTTCTTTCCAGATTAACATCCTGTGGACATTTGTGAGAAGAGTTTGCCATGCATACAAAAGTACATGGAGTGATCTCCTTCACTTGAGGGATGCTGCTAAACTAGTGAAAGGGATCGCACAACACACTGACCCAGATGGGGTATTATTTATCATGCTGTTTGAATGCAGTGTGTTTTCTGCTGGCTGGAAGCTGTGTGTTTTCCACAGGATGGGTTATCTCATTGTGTGAAAGCAGGGAGAACAGGGGGCAGAAAATCCATCTGCTATTGCCAATTGGAAAGGTAAGTTCTCCTCTGAGATTTAACTTGGTTTTTGCAAGCAAAATGACAATAAACTATTTTCTCCGGCTTTACACCTCAGTACCACCCCATGAAATGATGAATTATAAATGATACAATATATTGTATATTTAATATAAAATATAGTATAATTATATGAAATACACTCTCAAAAATAAACATTCTCACAAATATTTAGGTCCAGGACTACTATTAATGCTACAATGACTACTACTGCAACTACTGCTAATAATGTCAGCTTAAAATCAATATTTTCAGCACTACAGCTCCAGTTGTGACAATATGAAGCCCCCATTCTAACCATTGTGCTAGGGATGTATGAAAGTCACTTACCTTGAACGAAATTTGATTCACGGTGGGGGGGAGGTGCTCCGTCCCTCCCCCCAAAATTCTGGCGGGGGGAGGTGCTCCGTCCCTCCCCCCCTGAAATTCTGGCAGGGAGGGAGGTGCTCCATCCCTCCACCCCCAAATCCTGGCCGGCCGTGCTGCAAATGGCAGTGGCCGTAGCCGCCGCCGTTTGCGTCTCTGCAGTCAGCCGTGATAGGCTATGTAAACGTTTACGTAGCCAATCACGGCTGAGTAAAAAACAAAAACAAAAACTCGCATGTACGCAAATGGCGGTGCCCATGGGCGCCGCCATTTGTGTTCCTTATTTTGGCACATCTAGTCTACGTAAGCATTTACGTAGACTACGGCGAAAATAAGGGGAACGCAAATAGCGTAGCATCTACGCAATTTTTGTTCCCCTTATTTTCGCCATAGTCTACATAAATGTTTACGTAGACTAGACGTGCCAAAATAAGGAACACAAATGTCGGCGCAATGGGCGCCGCCATTTGCGTACGTGCGGTGTTTTGTTTTGTTTTTTTACTCAGCCGTGATAGGCTACGTAAACATTTACGTAGCCTATCACGGTATTTTTTTAAAATCTAGCCGTGATAGGCTATGTAAATCTTTACGTAGCCTATCACTTTTTTTTTTTTTACTGGAAATGGCGGCGGCAGCAGCCGCTGCCGAACCACCGCCGAACTCCCACCGAGCCGCCGCCCGAGCCGCCGCCGCCAGGAGGATTCGCCCAAAGTAAGTCCCGTCCCGGGGGGCGGGGGGGCAGACCGTTTCACCACCAATTTCGGGGGGCGAATGTGCTGGCATTCGGCCTCCCCGAGATTCGTGGCGAAATTCTCTGACATCCCTAAAATTTGCCTTTGCTTCCTTCTGTTGGCAGCATGCTTCTTAAGGAGCAACATCTCGTGAATGAATCCTCTCTGTCAGAGTTTCTTCTCCTGGAATTCTTAGCAGTTCGGGGACTGCAGGTTCTGCACTTCACTGGATTCCTTGTTTTCTACCTGGCAGCAGTTGCAGGAAATCTGCTCATCATCTCTGCAGTAGCCTCTGACCACCAATTGCACAGCCCCATGTACTTCTTCCTGATGAACTTGGCCATACTGGATATGGGATAGGTTTCAGTCATTGTCCCCAAATCTATGATCAATTCTCTCTTAAATGCTAGACACATTTCTTTTTCTGGATGTGTTGCTCAAGTCCTCCTCTTCCTCTTATTTCTGGCATCTGATTTCTCTCTTCTCACGGTCATGGCATATGATCGGTATATTCCCATTTGCAATCCACTACAATATGAGATGCTGATGAATAAACAAGCCTGAATTCAGATGATTACTACTATATGGATCAGCAGCTTTCTCTGTGCTGTGTTACACACCGGAGGCACCTTTGCACCGCACTTTTGCTCCAACATTGTCAATCAGTTTAATCCCACTTAAACTGGGATTAAGTAAACTTTACTTAAGCTGGCCTGCTCTGACTTGTACGTATTTGAAATTGGAGTTGTTTTCTTAGGTTGCATCCTTGGGCTATGCTGCTTTATTTTTATTATTGTGACTTACGTGCACATCTTCACAGCAGTGCTGAGAATCCCCTCTGTTCAGCGAAGGCAAAAAGCTTTCTCAACATGCCTTCCCCACCTCATTGTTGTCTCCATATTTGTGTCCATTGAATGCTTTGCTTACATGAAGCCCAGCTCTAATTCCACCCCAGTGCTGAATTTGGCATTTACCATGATATATTCCATGGTCCCACCCTTGATGAATCCCATAATCTGCAGCATGAGAGACAAGGAGATATAACATGCTCTGTCAAAGCTATTGGGTTTGATGTACTATTCGACGAATACCTTCTCCAACCTTGTTCTACAATGGTGAATTCTGTGCATAAATCACAGTCACAGTGCATGTTACTTTAAATATTTAGCTGGGGGATATGCTTAAAAAAGAAACATCAAGCGGAAGGGCAGGGAGCTCAGTATGGATCATAACCCTAGTTCTGATGCATATTGAGCAAGGCTTCAAACAAGAGCAAGGCTTCAAAGGACATGAAGTGGATCCATGTCTGCATACCAGAAACAGAAATGGACATTTGTCTTTAAATCTCCTATGTGGCTGTAGTCCTGATCCAGATTGATTGCCCCATGCCTGTGATTTAGAATGTGAGTTACTGATCCATTTGCTTTAATAGATCACTGTTTGGAAATGCAAACTGCAAACATGGGGGCATATATATCAGAACCAAAGTGGTGGTGGGGGAGGGTTAATAGTCTCCTACATTCAGTGATAAAGTCCGAATCCATTCCGTCCCACACACTCACGTTAGAGTAAAAAAAGGAAAATAATGTGTGTGTCTGGGTCTCAGTGGTGTAGTACAGGGGGAACTTTTCTGTCCTATCTCCTAACTCTCCTATTGCAGATCCTCAAGGAGCCATCCAGCAGTACTTCTCCAACACCAGATTTGAAGACACCTCTGCCAGCTCAGTCAAGGAGACTGTTGGGCAGCAGGGTGAGCAGAACATCAACATTATCCCCAGTCTGACTCAGTGGCCAAACACCAGGCAAAGCCTGCCTTGGTCCAGAGGGGTTTCCAGGTGAGGAAGATGGGACTGTTATGAACCACAGTGACTCCTGCTCCCAGGCCCTCTGACCTGGGCTGATGTTGCAAAGTATGCAAGGTGGGGGGGGGGAGCTGGGCCAGATCCCCCCTCTGCCCAGCTCACCCACTCAGGTTTCTGTGATAATTCTGGAAATGCAGAGGATGTGTGGAGATGACAGTGGATGGCTGAAAAGAACAGAAAAGTGTACAAATGCATATTACAATGAATTAACAGAATTCACCAGGACGTATGGTTTTATTTAAGGGATGTTGTCAAAGGGCCTGAACTATTCTCAGGCTCAATTCTTTGGAAGTCAAAAAAATTGAAAAAAGAAAAAAGGGGAAAAAAAGAATGAAAGAAGTTTCCCTTTTCATCAGAAAACACACAGCAAGCAATTTCATTGCTCTCAGAGGCAGATTCCCAGAGGATTCTGCTGAAAGGCTGCTTTAATTTATGCAAATATTAGAGCCGCCACCACCATAGAGTTACATTTATGTAAGGTCACTGACATCAGTGGTCTTAAGTGTGCTCAAATCTCTGTTGAATTGCAGCTAAGGTTTGAGGTACTCTTTTGTAGGCTGTTCTTAGACCACTTCAAAATAGGTGTTGGTGATGATCACATCATTCTTTCTCAGGAATATTCCTTGGGGTTGTGTTCCCTCTGCCATATTCCAGGTAGGGACACTTCAGAAGTTATATTACTTTAACGTGTTTTAAGGTTTGTCAGTACTCTCAAAAAGGTGCTCCTTCTAACGTTGGAAGACTAAGACATGTGTCTGAGTCTCACATTTCACAATCTTCTACATCATGCGTGGGGAATCTCACCACCACCATGAAGGTCAGTATTCCCTAAGGCAGAAGCTCTCAGGGGATAGATGGTAATTGTGGGTTCATAGGCACCCACCTCTTTCTTTCTTACACCCACCCACATACAAACACACACTCACGGACCTGTCTGTCTGTCTGTCTGTCTGTCTGTCTGTCTGTCAGTCTGTCCTCTATGTAGCCATTCATCCATCTATGCATTACCTCTTCTCTATTTCTTTTCCCCCTTTTCTTTTTCTCTCTTCTCTTCTCTTCTCTTCTCTTCTCTTCTCTTCTCATCTCTTCTTCTTTTTCTCCTCCCCCTCCTCCCCCCTCCTCCCCCTTCTCCTTCTCTCTCTTTCTCCCCTTTCCCCTTCTGCTGGGCCACCCTGAAAATCACCCACAGTGAACTTATTAGGGTTTAAAATATCTCCAAATGGTTGGATTGGAGCTTAAGAAACAAAATCCTAAATGTCACTGGGGGCAATTTGGTGGCAATGGGGATGGTGGTCAGCCATTGCTGTGTGTGGAGAGGAAACAGTTAACCCAGGGGAGGACAGCCTCCAACTCTATCATGTGGATGGTATCGGTTGTGAGTTGGGTACCTGAAACATGGAATGTTAGATTCAGTTGCACGATCGCTTCAGTTGCATAGACTCAATAGGTCTATTCCAGTGAACAAACACATCTCGCCTATAGGTCCACCACTCTGCCACCTGATAGGTAGTGGTGAAGCTGGAAAAAACCACAGCATTGGATACGATACCATATGCATATTACCATACCATATACACGTCACCGAAATGATCCATCTGTGTGTACTTCCCTGTGTATTTCCCCAAATGCACACATCAGTTGTACACATCTTTTAAATGTAGGCAATCTTCTTCCATAAAGTGGATTTTGGGGAATTTTTCAAAAGTAAGCATTGTTTCAAATGTATTCATGCTGCTGAACACATCTTGATTGTTTATGTTTTTGATATGCAGATCATATTGCAAGCTCAGAAATGTATGGACTTTGACCATGGACTGCATCTGAGACTGTGTTCTGTATGGAGGGGGTGAACTAGGTAAATCCTGATCAAAAAAGAACTGAAACAAATTTCTCATGCTTCCATAACCATGGGGCACATGATCTCTTCAGGCATGAAGTTCCAATTCCCTGGCTTCATGGAGCTTGAGCGAACATAATGTAGCCTTAACTCTAGCCTTAAACTGGCAGGGTTTTTCATCATTGAATTCCCATGGTTTTTCAAAAGGAATGTGATCATTAATGTTTTGCCAATCCTATCCTCTCTCCAATATAAATCAGTCTGATTTCTTGCAGGTATACCTATATAATGTTAAATGGGATTATAAATTCTCATTCTAAAATGTCAGGGAGACCTTACACAGATCAAGGCTATCCTCTGCAGACTGTCACTCTCCATTTTTAGGAACAGATACCAAATGAGGGAGGGAGTTGGCTGGCAAGGTCATCTAGGACTCCCTTCCTCATGTGTGGAGCTTGCACACAATGAGAATGACTGAATAGGGCTAGATTTATCACAATCATCCTAAGGAGGATGTACAGAGTGCCAAATGCATGTTCATTGAAACACATGAATACGCCTCCAGTGTTAGACCCAGTATTTGCATGTTCCTTTCCCATCACACAGAAAGAAAGAGGAAGGATTGGGGCCCTTGTGCAGCATTTCTGCTTTCAGGGAGGTAATGTGAGGCTCAGTCACTTCTTCTCTTTCCCCAACCAATGAATGCCACCTCCACCATTACCAAATTCTCTGAGAGTTGTATCTACTGGTTTCTATCCATTATACCCTAATTAAGAGGGCAGGCACTACCTCTTGGCTGGCTGGGGCTGGGAGAAGGGTCAACATTGTTGTGAGAGGAACTCCCCCTTTGCCAGTCCTCTGAGCCCTGTTCCCCTCCTTTATCCCATCCATTTCTACAGATACCATGTTATATTATTACCACTGCGAGAAGTGGTGTAGTGGTTAGAGTACTGGGCAAAGCGCAAATCTGTACTCGGCCAGAAATATCACTGTATAGCCTTGGGTCAGACACTATCTCGTAGTCTAACCTTTCTGTCAGAGTTATTATCAGGAGAAAATGAGAGTGGAGAAGGAGAATAATTCAATTAGAGCATTTGCAAGGAAGGGTAGGAAATTATTATTATTATTATTATTAATAATAATAATAATAAACTTCCACAGCACCTTCTTTAGTTACAAATTGTCAGCCACCTCTTAGGAGGTTAGGAAAAATACAACACCACACTCAACTGAGAAATAGGAGAGTAGATGTGATCTTGGCTTTTCCTAGACCTCCCCTCCATCTGCCATAATTCTCTGTCCCTTTAATTAGGCAATTCCCCCTGCCCCCTGGTGTCTGTTGTGCATAGGGATGGGTGAGAAATGTGTTGCATTCACATGGTATGTATGTATGTATGTATGCATGTATGTATTATTGCATGTTTACCCTGTCCAATACTTGAAACTCTCTGGGTGGTTCACAGCAATCGTGGATTCATAGCCACCCACCTGTTTCTTTCTTACACCCACCCACATACAAACACACACTCACAGACCTGTCTGTCTGCATATTACCATCCTGTGAGGACCTGAGGCCTTTTCTTTTTTTTAACCACCTCACGATCCTCCTCTGGTCACCAGGTCAGGTGCTTTGGTCAGGGTCATTCCTCATGCTGCCACTGTTAGGCCCTCACCCACAACCCTCTGTTTGTCTATTATAATGCTTCACCACTCTCTTTCTGACCCTTTCTGAACTGGTTTCTTTCTTTTTTAGTAGCACAGACCAAACAGCCAGCATGTGGGGGTTATTCCACGAAACCCTTACTAATCACACACACAAAATGGAAACTGTATTTTAAAATTGAAAACAAAGGTTTATTTAATACAACAGGATTAGAAAAAATAGGAACAGAAACAAATTTCTCATGCTTCCATAATCATGGGGCACATCTCTTCAGGCATGAAGTTCCTGGCTTGGAGGAGCTTGATTGAACATGAGGTAGACTTTAGTCTGGGTTGGGATGACGAAGGGATGTACATACCAGATACATACCAGCCACCATTCATATTTATTTTTTATTTATTTATTATTAAATTTATTAATCGCCCATCTGGCTGGTCACCCAGCCACTCTGGGCGATGTACAACATACCATAAAACAATTTAAAACAATAAAATTCTACCATAATTTTTTTTTAAAAAATACCCTAACCCACCCCAAATACCTGCCTGAACAACCACGTTTTTAATGCACGACAGAAGCTCATTAAAGAGGGGGCATGACCGAGTTCCCTAGGGAGGGAGTTCCACAGAGTGGGGGCCACCACAGAAAAGGCCCTCTCCCTCGTCCCCACCAGTCTAGTTGTCCTGGCTGATGGGACAGAGAAAAGGCCATCCGAGGCTGATCTTGTTAAGCGGCCTGTCTGGTGCTGCTGGAGGCGCTCCTTAAGATAGGCTGGGCCGGAACCATATAGGGTTTTAAAGGTCAAAACCAACACCTTGAATTCGGCCCGGAAAACAACTGGTAACCAGTGCAACTCCTTCAGCACTGGAGTGATGTGATCTCGCCGGCGGCTGCCTTTAATCAGGCGAGCCGCCGCGTCCTGTACCAGCTGCAGCTTCCGAACCATCTTCAAGGGTAACCCCACGTAGAGCGCATTGCAGTAGTCTAAACGAGAGGAGACCAGGGCATGTACTACCGATGGGAGCAGATGGTCGGGAAGGAAGGGGCGCAGCCGCCGTATCAGATGGAGTTGATACAGCGCTGTCCGGCTCACAGCTGACACCTGAGCCTCCATGGACAGCTGGGAGTCCAAAATGACCCCCAGGCTGTGGACCTGGTCTTTCAAGGGTAGCCGTACCCCATTCAACACCAGGTCAGCATCCCCCAGCCTCCTCTTGTCTCCCACCAAAAGTACCTTGGTCTTGTCAGGGTTCAGCTTCAGCTTATTCCTCCCCATCCAGGCACTCACCATCTCCAGACATTTGGACAGGATTTCTACGGCCAACCTTGGTGAAGATTTGAATGAGAGGTAGAGCTGCGTGTCATCCGCATATTGATGACACTGCACCCCAACCCTCCTGATGATAGCCCCCAGTGGCTTCACATAGATGTTAAATAGCATCGGGGATGGGATGGAACCCTGTGGCACCCCACAAGTAAGTGGCCATGGGTCCGAAACCTCCTCTCCCAGTGCTACCCTCTGGTACCTGCCGGAGAGGAAGGACCGGAACCACCGCAATACAGTGTCTCCAATGCCCAACCCCTCTAGGCGGTCCAGAAGGACAACATGGTCAACGGTATCAAAAGCCGCTGAGAGGTCGAGGAGAACAAGGAAGGAGCATTCTCCCCTATCCAGAGCCCTCCTCATATCATCCACCAAGGCGACCAAGGCCGTTTCTGTCCCATGCCCAGGCCTGAAGCCCGACTGAAACGGGTCTAGATAATCAGTTTCTTCCAAGTGTTCCAACTGCACCGCCACCACCCGCTCAATCACCTTGCCCCAAAATGGCAGATTTGAGACTGGGTGAATGTTGTTCAGAACTTGAGGATCCAAGGAGGGCTTCTTTAAGAGCGGTCTTATCACTGCCTCCTTGAGGGCTGATGGCATCACTCCCTCCTCAAGGGAGGCGTTCACCACCGCCTTGATCCCCTCACCCAGTCTCTCTCTGCAGCTCATAATGAGCCAAGATGGGCAAGGATCAAGTAAGCAGGTGGTCGGCCTTACAGATGAAAGCTCCTTGTCCACTTCATCAGGAGGAAGAAGCTGGAACCGATCCCACAAAACCGGTTGCCACAGGCCGCCTCTTGCTCACTAACGGTATCCACAGTGTGCAGAGTAACACACCTAATCTGATCAATTTTATCTGCAAAGTGCCTTGCCAAAGCCTCACAGGAGGCCTTAGAATGCTCCAGTGGTTCCGGAGCCACAGGACCGACCAGGCTCCGGATCACTTGGAACAGCCTCCTGGGGCAGCACTCTGCAGACGCGATGGAGGCAGCATAATATTCCTTTTTTGCTGCCTTCACCGCCACGTGATAGGCTGAAGATACAGCTCTAGCCCGTGTCTGATCGTCTTTGGAGCGAGACTTCCGCCACCGGCACTCTAGCCGTCTCACCTCCTGTTTCAGAGCTCGTAACCGTGGATTGAACCATGGTGCAGTCCGAGCCCTGTTCAGGGGGAGAGGGCGTTTCGGAGCCACCCGATCTAATGCCCCAGTGATTGCGGCATTCCAGCCACCCACCAGAGTCTCGACCGAGTGGCCGTTGGCATGCCCCAGAGAATCCCCAAGCGCGTTCAGGAATCCATTTGGATCCATAAGATGCCTGGGGCGTACCATTTTAATGGGTCCTCCACCCCTGCGGAGGGGTTGTGGAACCGAGAAGTCCAACGTCACCAGATAGTGATCTGACCATGACAAGGGGGTGGTGGATATACCCCCGACTTCCAGATCACTCCCCACTTCTCCAGAAACAAACACAAGGTCTAGTGCATGACTGGCTACATGGGTGGGCCCAGTTAGAATATGGTGCAGCTCCCAGGAGGCCATGGTCTCCATGAAGTCCCAAGGTGCTCCTGTGAGGATGGCCTCCGAATGTACGTTGAAGTCCCCCAACACCAGTAAGTTAGGGGACTGTACACGCACATCAGAGACCACCTCAAGCACCTCGGTCAGGGAGTCAGTTGTGCAGCGGGGTGGACGGTACACGAGCAGAATCCCCAGCCTGCCCTTCGGGCCCAACCTCCCGTACATGCACTCAGAAACCTTGGTTTCCCGGAGAGGGGGTCTGGTGAAGACCAAGGACTCTTGGTAGATAACAGCCACACCCCCTCCCCGATCCCCAGCCCTCGGCTGCTGTGCACACGAAAATCCGGCTGGACACATGGCTGCAAGGGTTGGAGCAGCAGCCTCGGCCAGCCAGGTCTCCGTAATACATGCCAGGTCTGCACCCTCATCCAGGATCATGTCATGGATGAGGGAGGTTTTCTGGGTAACAGACCTGGCATTGCAGAGCAGCAAACGAGGGCCAGAAGATGGGGTCACGCCTCCCCCAGCCATCCTTTGGCTTTGGACAGGCCCGGAGCAGGGGACAGATACTACACATCTCCCCCTTGTTCCCCTTACCTGGCATGGCCTGCCCCTAGCGCTCCACCAGCGCCTGCCGCCCAGCCTCGGTATGTTCTGGCCCCCAACACTCCCCCCACTGCCTCCGTCAGGTGGACACATGCCCCCTCACTCCTGCCTATCAGGCAGGCTACCCACCCCTAAAAACACAACAAAATCCCCCCCAACAAAATAAAACAAACAAAACAATTAAAATCCCCTTAAAAATGCCAGGCAGGAGTCCACAGGGAAGGCCTGGTGGTGGTGGCAGCAGCGGCAGCAGCAGGCCCAGCGGCGGCGGCAGCGGCAGCGGCAGGCCCAGCGGCGGCGGCAGCGGCAGCGGCAGGCCCAGCGGCGGCGGCAGCGGCAGCGGCAGGCCCAGCGGCGGCGGCAGCGGCAGGCCCAGCGGCGGCGGCAGCGGCAGGCCCAGCGGCGGCGGCAGCGGCAGCGGCAGGCCCAGCGGCGGCGGCAGCGGCAGCGGCAGGCCCAGCGGCGGCGGCAGCGGCAGCGGCAGGCCCAGCGGCGGCGGCAGCGGCAGCGGCAGGCCCAGCGGCGGCGGCAGCGGCAGCGGCAGGCCCAGCGGCGGCGGCAGCGGCAGGCCCAGCGGCGGCGGCAGCGGCAGGCCCAGCGGCGGCGGCAGCGGCAGCGGCAGGCCCAGCGGCGGCGGCAGCGGCAGCGGCAGGCCCAGCGGCGGCGGCAGCGGCAGCGGCAGGCCCAGCGGCGGCGGCAGCGGCAGCGGCAGGCCCAGCGGCGGCGGCAGCGGCAGCGGCAGGCCCAGCGGCGGCGGCAGCGGCAGCGGCAGGCCCAGCGGCGGCGGCAGCGGCAGCGGCAGGCCCAGCGGCGGCGGCAGCGGCAGCGGCAGGCCCAGCGGCGGCGGCAGCGGCAGCGGCAGGCCCAGCGGCAGCGGCAGCGGCAGGCCCAGCGGCGGCGGCAGCGGCAGGCCCAGCGGCGGCGGCAGCGGCAGCGGCAGGCCCAGCGGCGGCGGCAGCGGCAGCGGCAGGCCCAGCGGCGGCGGCAGCGGCAGGCCCAGCGGCGGCGGCAGCGGCAGGCCCAGCGGCGGCGGCAGCGGCAGGCCCAGCGGCGGCGGCAGCGGCAGCGGCAGGCCCAGAGGCGGCGGCAGCGGCGGCGGCAGCGGCAGGCCCAGCGGCGGCGGCAGCGGCAGGCCCAGCGGCGGCGGCAGCGGCAGGCCCAGCGGCGGCGGCAGCGGCAGGCCCAGCGGCGGCGGCAGCGGCAGGCCCAGCGGCGGCGGCAGCGGCAGGCCCAGCGGCGGCGGCAGCGGCAGGCCCAGCGGCGGCGGCAGCGGCAGGCCCAGCGGCGGCAGCGGCAGCAGCAGCAGCAGCAGGCCCAGCGGCGGCGGCAGCAGCAGGTCCGGCGGCGGCGGTAAGCACGCCTCTTCCCCGGTGGTGGTGGTGGTGTCTTCTCCTGCAGGCCCTGGCTCTCCCAGGCCACCTCAGCCAGCCAGCTTATGTAGCCCCTCCAGGGAGCGGCAGGTGGAGCAGCACAGCTGGCTCTGTACCTGGGGGCCTGGTCCTGCAGGGACTGGCGGTCTGCCAGGCAGAAGTCCACAGGGAAGGCCTGGTGGTGGTGGCAGCGGCGGCAGCAGCAGGCCCAGAGGTGGCAGCAGCAGGCCCAGCAGCAGCAAGCACGCCTCTTCCCCAGTGGTGGTGGTGGTGGCTTCTCCTGCAGGCCCTGGCTCTTCATGTATACAAACCTTTACCATTCACACACTGTGCATGTGGAATCGCCACAAGTACCATCTGTTGTTGTTCAGTCGTTCAGTCGTGTCCGACTCTTCGTGACCCCATGGACCATAGCACGCCAGGCCTTCCTGTCCTGCGCTCTCTCCCGGAGCGTGCTCAAGTTCATATTCATTGCATCCGTGATGCTATCTAGCCATCTCATCCTCTGCCGTCCCCTTCTCCTTTTGCCTTCAGTCAAGTACCATCTACATGCTACCTAAATAATCCATCTGTGTGTATGTCCCTGTGTACTTACCCAAATACACACATCAATTGTGCACATCTTTGAAATGTACTCAATCTTCTCCCATTGACTAAAGTGGATTTTTGGAATTTTTCAAAAGTAAGCATTGTTTCAAATGTATTCATGCTACCAAACACATCTTTATTGTTTATGTTTTTGGTATGCAGATCAGAATGCAAACTCTGAAATGTATGGAATTGGACCACAGATTGCACCTGAGACTGTGTTCTGTATGGAAGGGGGGAACTGTGCAAGTCCTAATAAAAAAGAAAAGAAAAGAAACAAATTTCTCATGCTTCCATAATCATGGGGCACATCTGTTCAGGCATGAAGCCAACACGAGGTAGCCTGAACTCTGGCCTTAAACTGGCAGGGTTTTTCATCATTGAATTCCCATGGCTTTTTAAAAAAGAACACGATGGTTAAAGTGTTGGCAATCCTATCCTCTCTCCAATATATTTCAGTCTGCTTTCTTGCAATTATACCTATACAATATTAAAAGGGATCATAAATTCTTAACAGTAATCAATATTTCATTTCAAGAATCAAAATTCTAAAATCTCAGGGAGACCTTTCACTGATCAAGGCTATCCTCTGCAGAATCTCCATCTTTAGGAAGGGATACGAAAAATGAGGGAGGGGGTTGCTAGCGAGGTCAACTAGGATTCCCTTCCTCATGTGTGGAGCTGGCACACAATGAGAATGACTGAATAGGGCTAGATTCTCACAACCATCTTAAGGAGGATGTAGAAAGTGCCAATACATGTTCACTGAAACACATGAATACGCCTCCAGTGTGAGACCCAATGTTTGCATGTTCCTTCCCACCACACAGAAAGAAAGAGGAAGGATTGGGGCCCTTGTGCAGCATATCTGCTTTCAGGTAGGTGATGTGAGGCTTAACCCTTCTTCTCTTTCCCCAACCTATGAATGCCACCTCCTCCATTACCAAATTATCTGAGGGTTGTATCTACTGGTTTCTATCCAATGATCCTGTAACTTAAGACGTCAGGCACTACCTCTTGGCTGGCCGGGGCTGGGAGAAGGGTCAACACTGCTGTGAGAGGAACATCCCCTTTGCCATTGCTCTGAGCCCTGTTCCCCTCCTTTATCCCATCCATTTGTACAGGTCCCATTTTATATTACTACCACAGCAAAGAGTGAGAGTCAGTGCAGTATAGCGGTGAGAGTTCTGGACAAACATCAAATCTTGACTCAGCGATAAACATCACTGTATAGCCTTGGGTCAGACACTATCTCGTAGGCTTACCTTCTGTCAGAGTTATTATCAGGAGAAAATGAGAGTGGAGAAGGAGAATAATTCAATTAGAGCATTTTCAAGGAAGGGTAGGAAATTATTATTATTATTATTATTATTACTATTATTTTTATTACTACTACTTAAAGTAACAATATTAATAACAATAATAATAATAGACAACTTTCATAGCACCTTCTGGAGTTACAAATGGTCAGCCACCTCTTGGGAGGACAGGAAAAAAAAAACACATTCATGTGAGAAATAAGAGAGGAGATGACTTTACAAACCATATCAGCAACATCAACAGTCAACTTACTACTCCTTCAAGGTCCTCCAATGAGGCAGAGTGTACCCAGCACCAGATAAACAGCCAGCAAGTGGATTAAGTCTATTTTTAAACCATATGCCATCACCCAAAGAAAGGCATCCTACAGTGCAAGAATCTGGAAAGGACCTATCTACATTGACTTTCCCATGGGCACCACCACTCCAGCCTATATCGCCCCCTGTGTGGGATGCTGATCAAGCTTTATACGACCCCTTGATCACCCCTTTGCGATCTTACTGCCAGGACACCACTACTTTTCAACTGCTTACAGACAGTTCCGATAGTTGGCCTCACACCAGAAATAGCTGACGCGGTATCCAGGTTCCCACTAGCCTTCCCCCAAATCAGGCTCAGCTGATGCCACCAGTGAAAAATATACAGTCCAGCTCTTTGGAGGTGCTTCTGACTCAGCCCTAAATGTACTTTTCTGAGCAACAGGGGTCCGCTTCATCTACTCTCTCCCTAATGTCCACTCACATCTTTCATGCACAACAACCATCAATAAAGTGCCCCCAGTTGATGGCACAGAATGACTCTTGACCTCTCAACAAAGTCTTTCCTTCCTGTCATGGAATACTGCTGGGTGGAAAAGCAAGAGTGGGAAGGAGTCATTCATAAATTATGTATCCAAATTTGACATCATTATGCTACAGGAGACTTGGGCACTGGATATCATAGAATTAAATGGATTCAAAGCACATCAGTTACACGCTTCCCCTAGTGATAAGAAAGGGTGACCAAAGGGTGGCTTATGCTTTTTTATCTCCACAAGGCTTTGTTTGTCCATAAGCAACCTCACCCCTTTAGATCAGCTCACAGTGGCAACAAAAGTACAATTTAGCCACTATAATATTCTACTTCTCAATGTATATATACCCCCCAAACGCCTTTGCTCGCAGATTTGGTCAGACCTGGAGTCTTACATTGGAGACCTAACTGCAACTGCCCTGCCCACATATGTATTAATGGGGGTGGGGTGGGATTTTAATGCCAGAGTGGGATCAAATGATGAAGCACTCTACTCTAGCCTCAACACCTGTACCCCTGCCAGGCCTCCTCTTTCTTCAACAAACACGCGGCAATCAAAAGATACTATCAGCAACTACTCCGGACTAGGTATGGTTCAAATGCTCCATTTAGACCTTTCTATTCTAAATGGCTCTTGTACAGGGTGAATTTACCTTCTGGATGGGTGTTATTGATTACCTAGACACTTCTCAAAATCTGACTCATCTGGTGGACCATCTCGAAGTAGGCAATTGGCTTGATCATCTCCCGCTGACTGTAACTCTGAAACCTTTGGACTGGCAGATGTATATCACCATTGATTCTATATCAAACTCTGCTGTTGAAATCAGGTCTTCAAAGATCAGATGGTCTGAGAAGGTGGATAGAGAATGCATACTATGTTGTTACACTCAGACCACTTTTATAAGATTCGCTCTTCTATCCTTGCACTGGGACCTAAATGAGGGAATCCTTGGCATATGTTAGTCTTTGGTCAATGAACTAAAGGGTTATTTAAACGTCAGGCCTCCATGGAGGATCGCTACCTATTTCTGCTTAAAAATTAGATGCAATCCTAGGGGCTCTCTATCTGGTCCCATTTTACCCTTTAATGGCATTAAGCAAGGGTGCATATTAGTCCCTGTGCTATTTAATTTTTATATAGTTTTGCTATCTAGACTCCTCGAGTCCTTAACCATCCTGACTTCCACCTACCCAACATAACGAAGAGGCACCTAACTGTGTTATTATATGCAGGAGATGATGCAGCAATTCTCTCACAGTCCCCTGTTGGCCTGAAGACAGCATTAGGCTTTGGCACAACGTTGTCATAATGAACATCTTCCTACTAATTATCAAAAAACAAAAGAAATGATGTTCGCTAAAAGACTGAAGCTATACACATGGTCAATCAACAATCACAAAATAGAGCAGGCAAAGTTCTTTAAATATCTAGGAGTTGTCTTCCAAGCCAATGGAGGACAGAAGGAACACGTGGTCTTTGTCAGCCAGTTAGCCCATAGGAGTGCTTGTGATAGATAGATAGATAGATAGATAGATAGATAGATAGATATGTGTGTGTGTGTGTGTGTGTGTGTGTGTATTCTGCACTATTGGAGGCCACTATGTTCCAGTGGCAATAAAGCTTTTTAAGGCCAAAGTGATAACCCATCTTCTGTACAGTGTACAAATTGGACCCTACTCCACTTTTTCCATCCTTGAAGTAGTTCAATCCAAATTTTTGAGGGCCATCCTCCAAGCACTACAATGCCTTTCCAATGCAATTTTGCATCTGGAGGCTGGACTTCAAAGGTTAAAACCAGGTCCTGGCTTGCAATTTTTAACATCAGGCTGAAGTTTATCTTTTTCCCTGTTGGCCTAGCCCCACTAATCCTTCATGATAGTTTCCAATCCACAAGGTCCAAAAAACTATATCAAAAGCTGCAGTCCTATGGCTTTTCCCCTGGCAACCTCATCCCGATGGGATTCGAGGTGGCCACGGGGCTACTTAGACAACTTCTCGTTGATGTAGACCATTAGCAGGATTTAGGATCAATTTCCAACCCCAGCCTATGTGATAGAGTGCTCTGGCCTTGTAAGCCAGCAAAATATCTTGTTATGCTCTCATTTCAAAGATATTGCAGAGCATTCACATTAGCCCAAGGTAACTCACTTCCCTCAGCTGTCCTTGAAGGCAGATGTAGAAAAGTTCCTTGTCATGAACATGAAAGCCCAAGACATCCAAACACTTTTTATATTTATTTATTTACTTCTTTCTGATGTAAAAGCACATCTCACTCATAATGTTGCCAAATTCTTTGCAGTAGCAATTAAAATGTGCCAGGCCTTAATTTGAGGTTTTATTTAGGGATTGACGAGCCCATCTTCCTTGCTTGCCACGCCTGCCCATGAGCTGCGGTACCCACCCCTCTTCCTCGCTCTGGCTGTCAAGGGCTGGTGCAGGGAAGGAGTGCCCTTGGCGACCAGCCCCCACCCTCTTGCCCTGGCCTTCTCTAGAGGATGCCAAGGCGAGAGCGCTGGGGTGCCACTGTTGCCCTTCTTTCTCATGCCAGCTGTCAAGGGCAGGTAGGGGAGACAGGGCCTCAGGGACCAGCCCCCACACTCTCACCCTCACCTTCTCTAGAGATGGCCTGGGAGAGAGGGGGTGGCCGTTGTCGCCCTTCTTCCTCGCGCAGGCTGTCAAGGGCCAGCACAGGAAAAGGGGACTGGGTGGCCAGCCACCAGCCTCTTGCCCTGCCTCCAGCAGGTGGGGAGCGGGGAGAAGAGGATAGATACCTCCTTCTTCCCTCCACTCCCACCGGCTACAGCAGTGGCAGCAAGGGGCAAGCTGGTCAGTTTTCCGCAAGGCCAGGAAAACTTAAAGAAAATGACCAGACTGTCCCACACCACTGCTGCTGTAGCAAGGATGGGGAAGGAGGGGAGCCACCACCCTGCCATAGCAGGGATGAAAGGGGAAGAAGGCAGCGCCTAGGGATGGGGGAGAA
Organism: Heloderma suspectum; assembly: GCF_057233095.1. Taxonomy (NCBI): domain Eukaryota; kingdom Metazoa; phylum Chordata; class Lepidosauria; order Squamata; family Helodermatidae; genus Heloderma; species Heloderma suspectum. The sequence goes on along the minus strand of NC_139463.1, from coordinate 83,852,540 downwards.
TTTCTCCCCGAAACTTCGGGGGGCCGAGTGCCAACGTGTTCGGCCCCCCGAAGTAGTTTCGGGAGAAATTCTCCGCCCCCCCCCCCGGGACGGGACTTACCTTTCCCAAATGTCCCTCCCGGCGGCGGGTCCCGGCGGCGGTTCTTTTGACCGGCTGCCGCCGCTGCCATTCTAATAGAAGTAAAAAAAAAAACCACCCCCGTGATAGGCTACATGACGATTAACGTAGCCTATCATGGCTAGATTTGCAAAGTCAGCCGTGATAGGCTACGTAAATCATCACGTAGCCTATCACAGGTGACTTTTAAAAAAAAAAAGCACGTACGGCTAATGGCGGCCCCCATAGGGAGCCGCCATTCACGTTCCTTATTTGGTCGCTGTAGTCTACGTAAATGTTTACATAGACTACGGTGAAAATAAGGGCAACGCTAAATAAGGAGCAACAACCCATGATTGCATAGGTGCAGAGCTACTCAAGGAAGGCCCATTGTGTGCACTATTGTAACACCGGGTCAGAGTGATCCCCTTGATGCCCGTGCACTGCACCCAGCTGTTTTCCCTTTACATTTCATTCAGCTTTGCAAAAGGAGTCACCCTTGGCTATATTAAGAAAAGGCAGAGAATGAAATCTTTAGGGCAGTTAAAGCTCTGTGTCCTGCCTCCCCTCTTGTAGTAATTTTTAGTAATAAATTATATAATGCATTATGCTCAATTGACCAGCAAAATAGATTTACAACATTATACAAAATCCATAGAAAATAACAGTTATTAAACCAAAGAAGGGCACATAGCACAAGTTATACACAATAAGAAGAGGGATGGTGTGAGCATCCGGTTGGGGCTCGAAGTCTGGCACAAAGTTACCAGTTCGACCCCCTGGACCCCAGGTTGTGGACCTGAGCTCTGGCCCAACTCGCGGTGTGCTGAGTCGGGCAAGAGCATGGGTGCCCGCTCCCTCAGGAAGGAGAGGGGAAGAAGGCAGCATTGACAGCCTGTGCAAGAAAGCAAGGCAACGGCAGCCAACCCACACCCCCTATCCCTGGCCTTCTCTAGAGTGAGCCAGCCACCTAGCCCAAGAGGGGAAGAAGGGAGCACCTCTCCTCCTTCCCCCATCCTTGCCAAATGGCAGTGGCACAGGACAGGCTGGTGGCTTTCCATAAGTCTCTTACACTCACCTAAACTGATGCGCTTGTCCTTTGCTGTTGCAGCTGCAGCAGGTGGGGGCAGAGCGGAGAAGGAGGCACCTCTCCTCCTCTCCCCTCCCCTGCTTCAGTGATGGCTGTGGCTGCTTGTTTTATGTAAGTCTCTTACAGTTGCGTAAAACAACCGGCCTGTCACTCGCCACCATGGCTGCTGCTCAAGGAAGAAGGGTGATGGCGGCAGCCCAGCGTTACTGCAGGGGCAGGGGGCTGGCCCAGCCGAGGTCTCAGCAATCAAACTCGTGTGACCATAAAGCACAAGGACTTTACTGGGATTAGGGATGGCAGAAAACTCCGCCACGGATCTCGATGAGGCCGAATGCCAGTGCATTCGGCCCCCCGAAATCTGTGGCAGAACGGCCTGCCACCCCCCCACCCCCCACGGATCCCCCCCAGGACGAGATTTACCTGGAGCAGATCTTCTGGGTGGTGGTGGCTCTGGCGGCGGCTTCAGCAGCACCGGCGGCGGGGGCTGGTCTTCCGACCGGCCGCTGCCATTTGCAGGTTGTTGGTTTTTTTTTTACAGAGACGTGATAGGCTACATAAGTTTTTACGTAGCCTAAAACGTCTGGGTGAAAAAAAAAGAAAAGGCGTACGCAAATGGCGGCTATGGACATTTTAGGTAGGGATGTCAGAGAATTCCGCCACGGATCTCGGGTGACCATAAAGTACAAGGACTTTACTGGGATTAGGGATGGCAGAAAACTCCGCCACGGATCTCAATGAGGCCGAATGCCAGTGCATTCGGCCCCCCGAAATCAGTGGCGGAACGGTCTGCCCCCCGCCCCCCCCGGGATGAGACTTACCTGGGGCAGATCTTCCTGGCGGTGGCGGCTCCGGCAGCGGTCTGGCAGCGGCGGCGGCAGCCGATCTTCAGACCGGCTGCCGCCGCCACCATTTCCAGTTTTTTTTAAAAAAGACGTGATAGGCTACATAAAGATTTACGTAGCCTATCATGGCTAAGTTTAAAAAAAAAAAAAAGTGATAGGCTACGTAAATGTTTACGTAGCCTATCACGGCAGACTTAGAAAAACAACAACCACAACAACCCGCATACGCAAATGGCGGCGGCCATGGCCGCCACCATTTGTGTTCCTTATTTTGGCATGTCTTAGTCTATGTAAATCTTGATGTAGACTAAGACGTGCCAAAATAAGGAACGCAAATGGTGGTGGCTGTGGCCTCCGCCGTTTGCGTACATGCGTTGCTGTTGTTATTGTTTTTTTAAGTCAGCCGTGATAGGCTACGTAAACATTTAGGTAACCTATCATGGCTGACTGCAGGGACACAAATGGCAGCGGCTACGGCCGCCGCCATTTGCGTCCCTGTTAGCCAGCGGCCAGATGTCCGGCCGCTGGCAGAGCCGGCCGGCGGCTCCGCAGAATCCCTGCGGAGTTAGTACATCCAGCCGGCCAGGATTCCGGGGGGGGAGGAACGGAGCGCCTCCCCCCCATCCAGGATTCCAGGGGGAGGGACATAACGCTTCCCCCCCACCATCAACATAATCAGCGAAAGGTAAGTGACTTTCGTACATCCCTAATTTTAGGGTATGGAAAAAGTTACGTAGCCTAAAACGACTGGGTAAAAAAAAAAAAAAGGCATACACAAATGGCAGCAGCTATGGCCGCTGCCTTTTGCGTTCCTTATTTTGGGCTGTCTTTGTCTACGTAAATAATTACATAGACTAAGACGGTGAAAATAAGGGAACTCAAATAGCATCCGCTACGCTATTTGCATTCCCCTTATTTTCACCATCTTAGTCTACGTAAATATTTATGTAGATTAAGACATCAAAAATAAGGAAAGGAAATGGCAGCAGCCGTAGCCGCTGCCATTTGTGTATGCGTTTTTTCCCCCCCCCAGAGCCCACCGTGGCCAGAAATCCAGCTGCGAACGGCTGTGGCCTGGCTGGGCCTGGCTGGCTGCTCCGCAGAGCTGCTGCGGAGCACAGCTGGCCCTGGAGGATTCCAGGGGGGAGGAACGGAGTGCCTCCCCCCCATCCAGGATTCCGGAGGGAGGGACGGAATGCCTCCCCCCCCCCACCATCAACATAATCCGTGAAAGGTAAGTGACTTTTGTACATCATTAACTGGGGTCCTTGGTGGGGAGAGGAGGGGCAGTAGGGATGAACAAAAATCACTTACCTTTCTCAGATTATGCTGATGGGGGGGGGAGGCATTCTGTCCCTCCCCTCAGAATCCTTGACAGGGGGGAGGTGCTCTGTTCCTCCCCCCCCGGAATCCTCGGAGCAGCCGGCCAGGCCCAGCCAGGCCAGAGCCGTCCGCAGCCAGATTTCTGGCGTGGAGGGCTCTGGGGAAAAACAAAAACAAAAACCCCATGTACGCAAATGGCGGCAGCTACAGCCTATGTCCTGCTTCATTTTGTTCTCCCAGACCATGCTTGCCTGTAATTCCAGGTGTCGTTTGACTACTCACCTTAGCATTCCAGTCTCCTGTAATGAAAATAACATCTATTTTTGGTGTACTATCCAGTAGGTGCTGCAGATCCTCATAGAACTGATCTACTTCTTCTTCTTCAGCATCTGTGGTTGGGGCGTATATTTGGATCACTGTGATGTTAAATGGCTTACCCTGAATTCAAATTGAGATCATTCTGTCATTGTTTGGATTGTATCCAAGCACTGCTTTAGCCACTTTATTATTAATTATGAAGGCTACTCCATTTCTTCTGTGGTCCTCTTGTCCACAGTAGTGGATCTGATGGTCATTTGATGTGAAGTGGCCCATTCCAGTCCATTTCAGTTCACTCACACCCAAAATGTCTAGATTTAATCTTGACATCTCCCCAAAAACCACATCCAATTTGCCCTGGCTCATAGATCTTACATTCCAGTTTCCTATGGTGTGTTGATCTTTAGAACATCGGATTCGTCGTTCACCACGAGCACCATCGGCTGCTAGCCGTCCTTTCGGCTTTGAGCTAGCTGCGTCATCACATCTGGGGCTAGTTGAACTTATCCTCTGTTCCTCCGCAGTAGCATTTTGACCATCTTCCGACTGGGAGTCCCATCTTCCGATGGTATACCGACATATCTCTGGTTGTACTGATCCATTTAGTTTTCATGGCAAGAATACTGGGGTGGGTTGCCGTTTCCTTCCCCAGGGATCGTATTTAGTCTGACCTCCCTGCCATGACCTTCCCATCTTGGGTGTCCCTTCATGGTTTAGTTTAGCTCATGACGTCATTGAGGTGCTCAAGCTCCAGCACCACAACAAGGTAATCATCTCCTTTGCTGAAGTTCAATTCACTGGAATTCAACAAATTTAAAAGAGAGAGAGAGAGAGAGAGAGAGAGAGAGAGAGAGAGAAGTTTCACTTTTCATCATAAAAACACACAGCAAACAATTCCAATTTCAGATTCCCAGAGCAGTCTGCTGAAAGGCTCTTTGCTTTAATTTATGTAAATATTAGAGCCGCCATCCACCACAGCATTACATTTATGTAAGGCCACTCACATCAGTGGTCTTAAGTGTGCTCAAATCTCTGTTGAATTGCAGCTAAGGATTGGGGTACTCCTTTGTAGGCTGTCCTTAGACCACTTCAAAATATTCGCTGGTGATCATCACATTGTTCTTCCTCGGAATATTCCTCGGGGTTGTGTTCCTTGTGCCATATCCCACTCAGGGACACTTCCGATGTTTTGTTACTTTTGCATGTTTTAAGATTGGTCAGTACTCTCAATAAGGTTATCGTTAACCACCACCCCATATGGAGATGGGCTCCTCCATCGCTAGCCTGAACACTCAGAGTCTTACCTAAACATACTTTATTAGCAAAAGGAATGGCTAGGAAGTTAATGTACATTTCTGTATGCCTCTGCTGCTAAGCTCTCCCGATTCCCCCGAGTGAATCTCTAGGAACAGAAAGGAGAAAATTAATAAAATTCCCTCCTGAGTTGAAAAATGTTTACTGTCATCCAAGATCCAAGGGAGCTTATATAAAATGGCATGGATATCTCGACAGATATACAGTCATCTAACATCACTGGAGTAGATAGCGCACGTGAAGTTGGGATAAACCTGGGGGGAAGAAGATACACTGGGCTACTTAAATCTTTTCATTTCAGTTGTGTTGCTGAATTGTTCTCACAATCTAATCTAACCAATGAAAATATCCCCATGGCCACCTTCCCTCCCTATCATATCTTCTGTTCCACATGTAGTCATTGTTTGGGGCAGTTCTCTGTACCTAGATGAACCTGGCAGAAATCAGAGCACTCCTGTTTATCTGTGTTGTTTTTCTGGATGCCATAATGTTTTCTGAAATTTTCACATGAGGATGTAATTGTCAGTGCCAGCATGCATGCGCAAAATCTGTTGAGTAATCTCCAACACAGATTCATCAGCAGCATCAAGAGATGCCACTGAAATTTCCTTTTAAGTGGCATTTGCCATTCATTTGGACATTCCTCACCAGGTAAGACATTTCAAGAAAGTGAGGGGGAGTAATGTTAAGGGAAGCATGAAGAATTTTGATAAGATTATTCAAATTTCTCATGGGTGCAGGTGGAACAAGTGAAGTGAACATCTCTAGTAAATATTATCTGGAAATGTGAAGCAATCTACAAATTGTCATTCTGTTGCTTGATATCACACTCCTGAATACCTTACTGTATCCCCTGTCTAAGCCTGAAAAGGATAGATATCCTTCCCTACCTTTTGAACCAGGAGGGTCTTTATATCTCATAGAATGTGAAATGTTGTCTTTCTCGTTCAGTTATTTATTTTGTGTGCCAGTTGCAAGTGGGGATGGACAGACTCGCCTCTGTCTGGTTTGTCGGGTACTTGCCGCGTTGCTGCCTCTGCCCCTACCTGCCATGCCCAGATGAGCCCCCGATGAGCACCCAGGAACTACTGCAGGGCCACCCATCCTCCTACTGAGCTGCTATTTTGAGTAAAATGGTGGCACGGTGTTTTCCAGATATGTAATATTGTGTAAATGGCGACTGTAGGAGGAGCCAATTGTACAACGTTACAAGCATAAATGGACCACTTAGACCTGTAATGTTGTGTAAATGGACCTTTGATGGCTGCCATTTATGTAACAATGTGCATCTGGAAAACCCCAAGCAGCCATTTTTATGCAAAATGGCAGCTCACTAGGGAACAGGAAGCCACCTGGCATGCACGGCCTGCACGGCCTGACAGGAAGTGTGTCCAGTACATGGCAGTGTCTCAGCAAATGGGAGGGACTGCATCCGACTCCACTGCCTTCTTGGACTCCTGAGACATCCCTAGTCAACACGTGCTTGTTTTATCACCTTCAATGTTTTTCCTGTCACATTTCTTACTGTCCTTTGATTTTCATTCATAATAATTCCCTGTCACCCATACGCAGCCATTTCCCAGCCTTTCTAACCTTTCTCTCTTGTTGAAGGCATGCAACTACAATTTCCTTCCTGGACCATGTAGTCTGGTGCCGTACAATTTCCAACAAAGTAGTGAGGGAAATTTTTTTATCAAGCCTCTGTTCCTGTGCAGAAGCTTGATAAATCCAGAGAAAACAAGGAGCAGTAAAATCCTCCTCCTCACTTTGCAGAATGCGAAAGATGGCCAATAGCCATATGGTTGCATGTACACGTGAATTTAAATTGGAGTGGGGGTGAGTAGGGACTTACACTTTGAATTCTTGCAAACAGAGAGATCCCCCCCACATTTTAATTTTCAAAATACTTGTTGCTACCATGGGGAAAATGGCTGGGCGAAAATGGCTGTTCCTGTTGCCCTATGCCCATGGAAGGACATAATTTTAGGACATAGCATCTTTCCACAGATGCATAGTGGGGGGAAATTGCCCAGGAGTGTGATAAAATCTTTGCTGTCACTTGTAATAACTTCAAAAGCATTTAATATGAGGGGGTTCACTCAAAATCTTCAAATGACTGTGGAGAGGGGTGCTTGTGCATAAACAGACTAGCCCTGCCCACGAGCAGAAAAGCATGCTGCCCTTCTTTCCAGATTAATTTCCTTTGGACATTCGTGAGAAGAGTTTTCCATGCCTAGAAATGTACATGGAGTGATCTCCTTCACTCAAGGAGGGATACTGCTAAACTTGTGACAGGGTTCACACAACCCACTAACCTAGGATGGGTTATTGTGCTGTTTGAATGCAGCATGTTTTCTGCTGGCTGAGCTAAAATGTCTGGACACTGTGTGTTTTCCACAGAGTGGGTTGTCGCACTGTCTGAATGCAGGGAGAACAGGGGGCAAAAAATACATCTGCTGTTGTCCAATGGAAAGTTAAGTTCTCCTCTGAGATTTAACTTGATTTTTGCAAGCACAATGAAAATGAACTATTTTCTCCAGCTTTTCGCCACAGCACCACACCTTTGAAATGATGAATTACAAATGATAAAATATATTTTATATCCAATATAAAATATAAAAATATAGCATAATTATATAAAATATTCTTTCAAAAATAAAGAAAAGATAAAAAAATTATGATTACAAGATTCTCACAAATATTTAGGCCCAACATTACTACTAGTGCAACAATAACTACTACCGCAACTACTGTAAATAATGTCAGTTCAAAATCAATATTTTCAGCATTACTGCTCCAGTTGTGACAATGTGAAGCCTCCATTCTAACAGCTTTTGCTTCCTTCTGTTGGCAGCATGCTTCTTAAGGAGCAACATCTCATGAATGAATCCTCTATGTCAGAGTTTCTTCTCCTGGAATTCTCAAATGTTCGGGAACTGCAGATTCTGCACTTCATTGGAATCCTAGTTTTTTTACCTGGCAGCAGTTGCAGGAAATCTGCTCATCATCTCTGCAGTAGCCTCTGACCACCAATTGCATATCCCAATGTACTTCTTTCTGATGAACTTGGCCATACTGGATGTGGGACAAGTTTCAGTCATTTTCCCCAAAGCTATGACCAATTCTCTCTTAAATACCAGACTCATTTCTTATCCTGGATGTGTTGCTCAAGTCTTCCTCTTTCTCTTATTCCTGGGATCTGATTTCTTTCTTCTCACAGTCATAGCATATGATCGGTATGTTGCCATTTGCAATCCACTACAATATGAGATGCTGATGAATAAGCAAGCCTGCATTCGAATGGTCACTACTGTATGGATCAGTAGCATTATCTATGCTGTGTTACACACCGGAGGCACCTTTGCACCCCGCTTTTGTTCCAACGTTGTCAATCAGTTTTTCTGTGAAATCCCAGAGTTACTTAAGCTGGCCTGCTCTGACTTGTATCAATTTGAAATTGTACTTGTTTTTTTAAGTTGCATCATTGCATTAGGCTGCTTTATTTTCATTGTTGTGACGTACGTGCACATCTTCACAGCAGTGCTGAGAATCCCCTCTGTGCAAGGAAGGCAAAAAGCTTTCTCAACCTGCCTTCCCCACCTCATTGTTGTCTCCATATTTGTATCCATCGGATGCTTTGCTTACCTGAACCCCACCTCTAATTTCAACCCAGTGCTGGATTTGGCATTTAGTATGATATACTCCATGGTCCTACCCTTGATGAATCCCATAATCTACAGCATGAGAAACAAGGAGATAAAACATGCTCTGTCAAAGCTATTGGGTTTGATATACTATTATTTGCATACTGCCTCCAATTTTGGTCCACAAAAGTGAATTCTGTGCATAAATCACAGTCAAAGTGCATGGTACTGGGCAGGGAGCCCAGTATGGATCATAACCCTAATTCTGATGCATATTGAGCAAGGTTTCAAAGAATAGCAAGGTTTCAAACCACGTGAAGCAGATCCATATCTTTATACCAGAAACAGAAATAGACATTTCTCTTTAAATCTCCCATGCGACTGTAGTCCTGATCCAGATTGATCGCCCCTTGCCTGCAATTTAGAATGCAAGTTATCATCTGTTTGCTTTACTGGATCACTATCTGGAAATGCAAATTGCAAACTTGGGGGCATGCATATCAGAACCAAAATGGTGGTGGGAAAGGGTAATGGTCCCCTACATTCAGTGATAGGCTCCCAATCCATCCCATCCCACACACTTACATTGGAGTAAAAAGGAAAAGTAAGGTAATGTGTGTGTCTGATCTCAGTGGTGTATTACAGGGGGATCTCTTCTGGGAATTCATTTTATGGTTTTCTTGTGCAAGTGTCGAATCAATGGCACCCTGCACTTACCACATCAGGGAGCTGCAATGAGATTTGCAAATCAGCAAATTTCACTGAAGTTCCCCAAATTCCATCTCAAAACTCATTCCATCTCAAGTCTGTATCAGATTGCAAGCTTTGTTTGTTTGTTCGTTTTTGCATCAAAATCTGTGCACATTTTCATGGGTATTTCCCCCCCCCCCAAAATGCATCAGTTCTGTGGACTTTTAAATGCACCTTCTTCTATCTCTGATTAAAGAGTGTTTGTGCTCATTTTTCCAAAGTACAAATTTCTTCATGAACAGTTTTCAAATGTCTGCATATTGTTGAACACATCTTTTGGTCCGTGATCGATATTGCAGTCTCAGAAATGTCCAGACTTAAAACCCAGATGGTGTCTGAGTCTATGTTTGGTCTGGAAGATGCAAAGTGGGTAAATCCTCAGGCACAATCTGTGACTGAAATGAATCTATTTCCAATTTACCAGTTAGTTTTTGCCTTTGGGTGTGAGGAACCGGTCTGTATGTCGGGAGGGTTGAAGTTACACCGTTATCATTGTCAGACCACTATCAGGTGAAGTTTGGTCTCATGGCACCAGCCCCACTCCCTCACGGAATGAGGTCTAATATGGTCTGCCCCAACATATTGCAGAAACCAATGATTTTCTGAGTGCTTTGGGGGAATTTCCCATAACCAGAGCCGGGAATCCTGTCAAGGCTGTAGTCAGTTTATGGAATGATGAGACAGTCCCACATAAGCACCCTCTCCAGCACTGAGGAGACCAAGGTGCTCCTTGGTTTTCTTGTTAGCTCTGGGCAATGAAACAGGCGGTAGCCAGTAAGACAACTAGAGTATAACTGGAATAAGGCTCCTTCTGAGTCCAACCAGACATACGTAGGAGCACAAAATCACACATGCTGCATGATGGTGAGGCTTAGTTTTGCTGCCAATGGCAGATCCTCAAGGAGTCATCCAGAAGGGCTTCACCAGCACCACATTTGAAGGCACCTCCACCAGCTCAGTCAGGGAGACTGTTCGGCAGCAAGGTGAGCAGAATATCAACATTATCCCCAATCTCTCTCAAAGGCCAAACACCAGGCAAAGGCCCTCATAGCCTGCCTTGGTCCAGAGGGGTTTCCAGGTGAGGAAGATGGGACTGTTATGAACCACAGCGACTCCTGCTCCCAGGCCCTCTGACCTGGGCTGACGTTGCAAAGTATACTGGGGGGGGGGGCTGGGCCAGATCCCCCCTCTGCCCAGCTCACCCACCCAGGTTTCTGTGATAATTCTGGAAATGCAGAGGATATGTGGAGATGACAGTGGGTGGGTGAAAAGAAAAGAGAAGTTTAGAAATGGATATTACAATGTATGAAGTAACAGAATTTACCAAAAAGTATGGTTTTATTTAAGGGATGTTGTCAAAGGGCCTGAACTATTCCCAGTCTCAATTCACTGGAAGTCAACAAATTTAAGAGAGAGAGAGAGAGAGAGAGTTTCACTTTTCATCATAAAAACACACAGCAAACAATTCCAATTTCAGATTCCCAGAGTAGTCTGCTGAAAGGCTCTTTGCTTTATTTTATGTAAATATTAGAGCCGCCATCCACCACAGCATTACATTACATTTATGTAAGGTTGGAAGAGTAAGATATTTGTCTGTGTCTCACATGTTACAGTCTTCTACATCATGTATGAGGAATGGGAACCTCACCACCAGCACCATGAAGGGCCGTATTTTCTCAGGCGGAAGCTCTAAGGCGATATATGGCAATCGTGGGTTTAAAGCCACCCCACCACTTTCTTCCTTACACCCACCCACATACAAACATGCACTCACAGACCCGTCTGCGTGTCTATCTATCTATCTATCTATCTATCTATCTATCTATCTATCTGTCTATCTATCTATCCATTCATCCATCTATCCATTACCTCTTCTCTCTTTCTTTTTCCCCCTTTTTCATTTTCTCTCTTCCTCTCTTCCTCTTCTTCCTCTTCCTCTTCTGCTCTCCCTCTCTCTTTCTCACCTTCCCCTTTCTGGTGTGCCACTCTGAAAATCACTTCCAGTGCAATGATTAGGGTGCAAAATACCTCCAAATGGTTGGAATGGAGCTTTTTTTTAAAAAAAAGAAATCATAAATGCTTTTTTTTGGGGGGGGGGAATTCGGTGGCAATGGTGATGGTGGGGAGACATTGCTGTGTGTGGGGAGAAAACAGTTAGCCCAGGGGATAACAACCTCCAAATCTATCATCTGGATGATATAGTTGTCAGTTCAGTCCGTGAAACGTGGAATGTTAGTTTCAATTGTATGACAGCTTCAGTCTCATAGATCCTATAGGCCTATTCCCCTGAACAAATCCCAGCTATAGGACCACCACTCTCCCAATTGATAAGTAGTGGTGAAGCTGGCACAAACCACAGCATAGGATACCATCCGTGTGCACATTACCATACTGTGAGGACCTGAGGCCTTTTTTTTCAACCACGTCATGATCCTTTTATGGTCACCAGGTCAGGTGCTTTGGTCAGTGTCTCTCCTCACACTGCCACTTTTAGGCTCTCACCCACAACCCTCTGTTGGTGTATTGTGATTAGGGATGGTGGAGAATTCCGCCACAGACTCCAGTGAGGCAGGATTCTAGAGAATCCGCCCCCCCAGAGTCCGTGGCGGAACGGAAGAATTACCTCCAGTTCCCTGCGGAATCCTCTTCAGCTGGATCCTCCGGGTCCAGATTGCCAGCGATACGGCCATCATCATAGAATAGTAGGGTTGGAAGGGGCCTACAAGGCCATACAAGGTCATGCCGTATCGCTGGCTGAAGGGACTGACTGCAGTTGCAAATGGTGTCCAGGACATCCTTTGCGGCCGTAGAGGCCTTAGTTTAAGGTAAATGCAGCCATAAATGGCTGCATTTACCTTAAACTAAGGCCGTTACGGCCGCAAATGGCATACTTGACGCTGTAATGGCCTTAGTTTAAGGTAAATGCAGCTATAAATGGCTGCATTTACCTTAAACTAAGGCCATGACGGCCGCAAATGGCGTCCTTGATGCCATTCGCATCCGTGCTTTTCATTAACATGATAGGCTACACAAATATTTGTGAGTTCCAGTGACATTGTGAGTTGCAATGACAATCTTGTCAAGAGAACTTTGGCCTCATTAGATGTCACATAAAATAAGCATAGTGAAGACATCCCAAGGACATACTTTGGGCAGCACTGTGTAGGCAAATAGTTTTCTGTGCAGGAAAATAGCACCAGGGCAGCAGTGAATAGTCCTCCCCTCCTCCAAAGCCTCCAAATCAGGTGGGAAGTGAAGTCCGCTTATGCATGCTGCCATAATCCTGAGATCCGTGTCAGCAGAAATGGGTGCCGAGGGCAGGTACTACCTCTTGGCTGGCTGGGGCTGGGAGCAGGATCAACATCGTTGTGAGAGGACCTTCCCCTTTACCAGTCCTCTGAGCCCAGTTCCCCTCCCTTGCCCCATCCATTTGTACAGGTCCCATTTTATATTACTACCACAGCAAAGACTGAGAGTCAGTGTGGTGCAGTGGTTAGAGCACTGGACAATATTCAAATCTGTACTCAACCATACATTCCACTGTATGACCTTCCACTGTATGACCATTGTATGACACCATCTCTTAGTTTAACCTTTCTCTCAGGGTTATTATCAGGACAAAAGGAGACTGGGAGGGAGAATAATGCAATTTGAGCATTCTCAAGGAAGGGTAGGAAATTATTATTATGACCTATATAATAGTTATATAATAACTATTAATAGTTATATGAAGAAAGGAAGAAAGGTTCCTCCTGTGCAAGCACCTGGTCATTACTGACCCCTAGAGGGACTCCACTTACGCCGACATTTTCATGGCAGACTATAGCGGGGTGGTTTGCCATTGCTTTCCCCAGTCGTGACTACCTTTCCCCTCAGCAAGCTGGGTACTCATTTTACCGACCTCGGAAGGATGGAAGGCTGAGTTGACCTGAGCTGGCTACCCGAGACCCAGCTTCCGCTAGGATCGAGCTCAGGTCATGGGGAGAGTTTCAGTTGCAATAAATATATTATTGTGTTAGTCATATAATAAATAATAATAGTAATAAACTTTCATAGCACCTTCTTGAGTAACAAATGGTCAGCCACCTCTTTAGGAGGATAGGGGGGAAAAAAACCCACACTCAAGTGAGATATAAGAGAGTAGATGCAATCTTGGCTTTTCCTAGACTTCTCCTCCATATGCCATAATTCTGTGTCACTTTAATTAGGCTTCTTTTTTTTCCTGGTGTCTGTTGTGCATAGGGATGGGTGAGAAATTTGTTGCATTCACTATTTATTTATTTATTTATTTATTTATTTATTGCATTTTTATACTGCCCAATAGCTGAAGCGCCACGGATCTCGGGGAGGCTGAATGCCAGCGCATTCGGCCCCCCGAAATCGGTGGCGGAATGGCCTGCCACCCCCCCGCAACCCCCCCGGGACGGGACTTACCTGGGGCGGATCTTCCTGGCGGCGGTGGCAGCGGCGGTTTGGCGGCGGCGTGGCGGCAGCCGGTATTCCGACCAGCCGCCGGCACCGCCATTTCCAGGTTTAAAAAAAAAAAAACGTGATAGGCTACATAAAGATTTATGTAGCCTATCATGGCTAGATTTTAAAAAAACACCGTGATAGGCTACGTAAATCTTTACGTAGCCTATCACGGCTGACTTAAAAAAACAACAACAACGTGTGTACGCAAATGGCGGCGCCCATGGCTGCTGCCAATTGCGTTCCTTATTTTGGCACGTCTTAGTCTACGTAAACATTTACGTAGACTAAGACGACAAAAATAAGGGGAACGCAAATAGCGTAGATGCTACGCTATTTGCATTCCCCTTATTTTTGCCGTCTTAGTCTACGTAAATGTTTACGTAGACTAAGACGTGCCAAAATAAGGAACGCAAATGGCGGCGCCCATGGGTGCCGCCATTTGCATACGCGCGTTTGTTGGTTTTTTTAATCAGCCGTGATAGGCTACATAAACATTTACGTAGCCTATCACGGCTGACTGCAGGGACGCAAACACATTTGCATCCCTGCTAGCCAGTGGCCGGATGTCCGGCTGCTGGCGGAGCTGGCCGGCGGCTCCGCAGAATTGTTGCGGAGCACAGCTGGCCGGCCAGGATTCTGGGGGGGGAGGAATGGAGCGTCTCCCCCCCCCGGCAAGGATTCCGGGGGGAGGGACGGAACGCCTCCCCCCGCACCATCAGCATAATCTCCGAAAGGTAAGTGATTTTCGTACATCCCTAATTCTTATGTGCCTGAAAACTAAAAGTCTTACCTAATATTATCAAAAGGAAAGGCTAGAAAGTTAATGTACTTTCTGTACGCCTCTCTTGCTAAGCCCTACTAATTCTTGTGAGAGCAAATCTCTAGGAACTGAAAGGAGATATTAATAAATCTCCCTCATGTCTTGACAAATGCTTACTGCCATCAGAGATCCAAGACAGCTTCCATAAAATGGCATGGATATCTGGACAGATGCACAGTCATCTAACATCAGTGGAGTAGATAGTGGACGTGAAGTTGGGATAAACCTGTGAAGAAGAAGAAATACTACGTGACTTAAATCTTTTCATCTCAGGTCTTTCTCAATTGTTCTCGGAAACTAGGCTATGAAAATATCCTCCTGGCCCCCTTTCCTCCCCGTCATATTTTCTCTTCCACATATAGTCATTGTTTGCTGCAGTTCCCTCTACCTAGATGAACCTGGCATAAGTCAGAGTACTTCTGTTTGTGAGTTCATTTTCTGGATGCTGGAATGTTTTCTGGAATTTTCGCACAAAAAATAGAATTTCCAGTGCCAACACGCATGAAGGAAATATGTCAAGTATCTCCAGCACAGATCCATCATCAACATGAAGAGCTGCCACTGAAATTTCATTCTAAAGGGCATTTGACATTCATCTGGACAGTTGTCACCTGGTAAGATATTTGAAACATTTGAAGGGGAGTAATTCTAAGGGATGCATTAGGAGTTTTGATAAGATTATTCAAATTTCTCATGGGTGTGCAGGTGGAATGAGTGATATGCGCATCTCTAAGAAATACTGTCTAAAAAGGTGAATATATACATTGTTATTCTGGTGCTTTGATATCACATTACTGAATACCTTACTGTGTCCCATATCAATGCTGGAAAAGTATAGATATCCTTCTTTACCTTTTGAACCAGCATGGTCTTCATATCACATAGAATTTGAAATGTTATCTTTCTCTTCCACTTATTTCTTTGGTGTGCCAGGCACAAGTGGGGATGGACAGATCCACCTGTGCCCGGTTTTGCTGGGTGCTTGCCGAGCTGCTGCCTCTGCCTGCCCCTACTTGCCATGCCACCTGAGTCACATTAGCCCTCAGTGAGCACCCAGGAAGCTCTGCAGGGCCACCCATCCTCTTAGCAAGCTGCCATTCTGTGTAAAATAGCAGCACAATGTTTTCCGGAAATGTAATATGACATAAATGGTGACTGTGAAGGAACCATTTATGCAACATTACAAGCGTGAATGGGCAATTCAAACCTGCAACATTGTGTAAATGGCCCTTTTCTGGATGAAATTTATGCAACATTACATATCTGGAAAACCCCAAGCAGCCATTTTTATGCAAAATGGCAGCTCACTAAGGGGACAGGTAGCTGCCAGGCGTGAATGGATTGCAAGGGCGCTCAGCAAGTGTGTCCAGTGAGTGGCACTGACTCAGGAAATATTCTTGTCGATACACAGACTAGCCCTGCTGATGAGTAGTAAAGCATGCTGTCCTCCTTTCCAGATTAACAACCTTTGGACTTGCTTGAGAAGAGTTTGCCATGCATACAAATGTCCATGGAGTGATCTCCTTCACTCAGGGAGGGATGCTGCTAAACTAGTGACAGGGTTCAACACAACATGCTAACCCACCATGGGTTATTGTGCTGTCTGAATACAGCACATTTTCCACAGGCTGGGTTGTTGCGTTGTCTGAATGGAGGAAGAACAGGGGGCTATAATTTCATCTATTGTCAATTGGAAAGATACGTTTTCCTCTGAGATTTAACATGTTTTTTGTAAGCATACTAAAAATTGAGCAATGTTCTCTTGCTTCTTGCCCCCCACCCCTTTGAAATGATAAATCGCAAATTAGATAGATAGATAATTAGATAGATGATAGATAAATGATAGATGATTAGATAGATAGATAGATAGATAGATAGATAGATAGATAGATAGATAGAAGGTAAAGGTGTCCCCAACCAGTCATGTCCGACTCTAGGGTGCGGTGCTCATCCCCGTTTCTAAGCCGAAGAGCCAGCGCTGTCCGAAGATGCTTCCGTGGTCATGTGGCTGGCATGACTGAACACCGAGGTGCACGGAACGCTGTTACCTTTCCCGCCGAGGCGGTACCTATTTATCTACTTGCAATTTCTTGCTTTCGAACTGCTAGGTTGGCAGAAGCTGGGACTGAAGACGGGAGCTCACTCCGTCACGCAGCACTCGGGTCTCGAACTGCTGACCTGCCGACCTTCCAGTCTGCAGTTCAGCGTCTTAACCACTAAGCCACCACGGCCCCCAGATAAATAGATAGATAGATAGGACCTAAAATAAAATATTATAAAATTATATAAACGGTACTATCAAAAATAAAGAAAACATTCTCACAAATAGGACCAACACTACTACTGGTGCTACAACAACTATTACGGCAACTACTGTTACTAATGCCAGCTTAAACTCAATATTTTAAGCACTAAAGCTCCATCAGTTGCAATATTAAGCCCTCATTCTAACAAGTGTCTCTTTGCTTGCTTCCATCAGCAGCATGCTTCTTAAGGAGCAACATATCATGAATGACTCCTTTCTGTCAGAGTTTCTTCTCTTGGAATTTTCAACAGTTCGGGGACTGCAGATTCTGTACTTCAGTGGATTCCTTGTTTTCTATGTGGCAGCAGTTGCGGGAAGTGTTCTCATCATCTCTGCAGTTGTCTCTGACCACCGCTTACACACCCCCATGTACTTCTTTCTGATGAACTTGGCCATACAGGATGTGGGACAAGTTTCAGTCATTTTCCCCAAAGCCATGGCCAATTCACTCTTCAATTCCAGACATATTTCTTATTCTGGATGTGTTGCTCAAGTCCTCCTGTTTCTCTTGTTTTTGATCTCTGATTTCTTTCTTCTCACGGTCATGGCATATGATCGGTATGTTGCCATTTGCCATCCATTACAATATGAGATGATGATGAATAAGCAAGCCTGCATTCAGATGGTTACTGCTGTATGGATCAGCAGCACTCTCTGTGCTGTGTTACACACCGGAGGCACCTTTGCACCCCGCTTTTGCTCCAACATCGTCAATCAGTTTTTCTGTGAAATCCCAGAGTTACTTAAGCTGGCCTGCTCTGACTTGTACATATTTGAAATGGGAGTTATTTCTTTAAGCTGCATCATTGTGTTAGGCTGCTTTATTTTCATTGTTGTGACTTACGTGCACATCTTCACGGCAGTGCTGAGAATCCCCTCTGTGCAGGGAAGACAAAAAGCTTTCTCAACTTGCCTTCCCCACCTCATTGTTGTCTCCATATTTGTATCCATTGGATGCTTTGCTTACCTGAAGCCCACCTCTAATTCCACCCCAGTGCTGGATTTGGCATTTACTATGATATATTCAATGGTCCCCCCCTTGATGAATCCTCTAATCTACAGCATGAGAAACAAGGAGATAAAACATGCTCTGTTGAAGCTATTGCATTTGATCTTCTATTCTATGCATACCTTCTCCAATCTTGTTCCACAAAGGTGATGTTTTTGCATAAATCAAAGCCAAAGTGCATGTTACTTTAAAGATATAGCTGGGAAATATGCCTTAATTAATCTAGTGAAAGGCAGGGAGCTCAGTATGGATCCGAACCACTGAGCAGGGGATTGGACTTGATGGTCTTGTTGGCCCCTTCCCACCCTACTGTTCTATGATTCTATATTGAGCAAGGCTTCAAACAAGAGCAGGGCTTCAAACTAGATTAAGCAGATCCATGTCTGTATACCAGATAAATAGACATTTATCTCTAACGATCCTCTGCAGCTGTAGTTCTGATCCAGATTGAGCGACCCATGCCTGTGATTTAGATTGCCAGTTAATGATCTATTTGCATTAATGGATCAGTATTTGCCAATTTAAATTGCACACTTGGGGCATACATATCAGAACGAAAGTGGGGGGAAAGGGTTAACGTCCCCCCTCCATTCATTGATAGGCTCGCTGTCCAAATTACCCCACACACTTAGATTGGTGTAAAAAAAGGGAAAGTAATGTAATGTGTTTGGGTCTCAGTGATATAGTACAGGGGCAACTTTTCTCAGAATTCATTTTATATTTTTTCTTGTGCAAGTGTAAGATCAATGGCACCCTTTACTGACCACATGGGGGAGCTGCAATGAGATGTGCAAATCAGCAAAACACAGGTTCACTGAAGTTCCCTGAATTCCTGTCAAACCTCATTCTATCTCAAGTCTATATCATATTTTTTTTCCTTTTTGCATTAAAATCTGTACATCTTTATGCACCCCCCCAATGCATCAATTCTGTGGATTTTTAAATGCACCTTCTTCTCCCTTTGATTAAAGAGTGTCTGTGCTCATTTTTCAAAAGTACAAATTTCTTCATGCACAGTTTTCAAATGTCCACATATTGTTGAACATATTTTTTTGGTCTGTGATTGATATTGCAGGCTCAGAAATGTCCGGACTTGGACCAAAGACAGTTTCTGAGTCTTTCTTTGGTCTGAAAGATGCAAAATGGGTAAATGCTTTTTCAAAACCTAACTGAAATGAATTTCTCATACATCCCTAGAATTGCATCCTTTTTTATTCTACACCATTGGAAATATTTACTTGAATACTACAAGCATTTGGGCCGGCCAGTCCCATGAGCCTTTTACCCATAGGGGTAAGGCTCAGGGATTTTTTTTTTTAAAAAAACCCTATTTTTGTGGCATTTGTTTAGATGGCATTTCAAAGAGTAACATAACAAACAAGGAAATAAAGGTCATGGCAAAAGAAGAATTCAGAGACTGGATTTCATGCATTACTGGCCTGAATCGTATAACTATTATGCAAGTATAATGGAAGACATATGTAAGGACTGAGGTAGCTCTCCATAAAAATGCAATGCTACTTTATGTCACTGGCCACTTAAGAAAAGCTCTTGCTATTTATTTTACTAATTAGGTAAGGCAATGTATAAAATTATTCTGAAAAATTGCACCAATTTTATGTCAGTAGTAAATATTGCTCTTTCTAAATTCTCATTATGATGTTAGAGCCTTTGGTGGATGTACTATGTGCTTGCAATTCCTCAACAAGGTAGTTTGTGGGTGCCTTAAATGATATTGTCATCCCCCAGGACCTCTTCTGTGCTTTCCAACTATTTTAGCATTGTTATTTTTTGTCTAACAAGGAATGTCTAGTATATTGCTGAATGGCAGCTTGAAACCCTAATCTAGTTCTGCAGTTCCACTATACCACACCGCCACCTAGTTGTGTAATGGAACATAGAAAAAGTAAGAGAAAGAACCCCTCCCGGGGGGGGGGGGATATGTGTAAAGGAGCCTATCTTAATCTGATCAAGAGGGTTGCTGGAAACAGGTGTCTCAATAAAGTGGTGGGTTAAAAGCTTCATGTAGAAAAACCCTTGATTTCCATCATAGTGTCTACCTCGGGGTGAAGGAATGTTGAGAAATTGGCCACAGATCTTGGAGACAGAAAACAATCATGTGGGAGAGCAGGACCTTGAAGTACATGTTCATCGTGCATAAGGAGGGGCAAATGGGCAATGTTCAAGTTCACCAAGATTTTCCAGACATCAACTCACTGCTTATCTCTCCTTGATTTGTGGTTGCTCTTGTGATTGCTATTCATTGTCCATGAACAAGAAAATAGTGTGAAATCATCAACAATTATCGAATGTGAAAGTTACACAAACAATTCTGAAATTTGTGCAAATTTCCAAGATTGCCCAAATTTTCCCCATATCCTATGCTGTGTGTAGGGGTGTACTTACCTTGTTCTGCTGGGGCCATCTGCAGTGGAAGGGAGGTGCTCCATCCCACCCCTGGAATCCTCCCCGGCTGGCTCTGCTCCGAGGCAACTCCGCGGAGCTGCTGGCCAGGGCCACTCACAGCCGGACCTCCGTCTGCTGCTGGGCGGTGGCTGCAAATGGCAGCTGCTGTAGTGGCCGCCATATGTGTCCCTGCTGCAGCCATGATAGGCTACGTATATATTTATGTAGCCTATCATGGCAAAAGGCAGGAATGCAAATGATGGCCGCTACACCATTTGTGTCCCTGCGTTAGCCATGATAGGCTACGTATATATTTACGTAGCCTATCACGGCAAAAGACAGGGGCACAAATGTGGCCACAGTCCAGCAGCAGCTGGAAGACCACGTGGAACTGCCGCTGCCACCACCGGAGCCACCGCTGGAGCCGCTGCTGCTGCCAGGTAGGCTCCATCCCAGGAAAATTCTGTGGGGTGGCATGGAGGATTGCCCCATTCCACCATGGACTCCGGCGGGGGGGCAGATTCTAAAGAATCCAGCCTCACTGGAGTCCGTGGTGGAATTCTCCAACATCCCTAACTGTGTGAGATTTAAACCATGTGTATTTTGAGAAAGTTGCACATTCTTCAAGTACACATTTTGTAAATGTGAAAGGCAAGTTCAGGTACTTTAGGGATGTACGAAAGTCCCTCCCCCAAAAATTCTCCCCGGCCGGCTCCACTCTGCAGCGACTCCGTGGAGCCGCTGGCCAGGGCTGCCTGCAGCCGGACATCCAGCCACTGGGCAGCCTGCACAGGTATGCAAATGGTGGCTATTTGCGTTGCCCTTATTTTCGCCGTAGTCTATGTAAACATTGACGTAGACTACAGCAACTAAATAAGGAACGCGAATGGCGGCTCCCTATGGGGGCCGCCATTCGCGTACGCGCTTTTTTTTTTTAAAAGTCACCCGTGATAGGCTACGTGACGATTCACGTAGCCTATCACGGCTGACTTTCCAGATCTAGCCATGATAGGCTACGTGAATCGTCACGTAGCCTATCAGGGGACGTTTTTTTTTTTTTTTAACTTTCGTGTTCGCAGCCAGGCGAGGCGGGAAGCCTCCTCCCCGGCCTGAATTTCAGCCGGGCGAGGCGGGAAGCCTCCCCCCCCCGGCCTGAATTTCGGCCGGGCGAGGTGGGAAGCCTCCCCCCCCGGCCTGAACTTCGCGGGGGGAGCAGCGAAGCGCTCCCCCCCACCGCGAAAAAGCTGCGAGAAAAGGTAAGTGACTTTCGTTCACCCCTAAGCCTATCACGGCAAAAAAAAAAGGGAAAGCAAATGGCAGCCGTCGTAGCCGCCGCCATTTGCGTTCCCTTTTTTTATTTTTGCCGTGATAGGCTGCGTAAATACTAGGGATGGCGGAGAATTTCTCCCCGAAACTTCGGGGGGCCGAGCGCCAACGTGTTCGGCCCCCCGAACAAGTTTCGGGGAGAAATCCTCCGCCCCCCCGCCCCCCGCCCCCCCCCGGGACGGGACTTACCTTCCCTGAATGTCCCTCCCGGCGGCGGGTCCGGCTGGCGGTTCGGTGGGTGTTCGAGCGGGGCGGGAGCGGCAGCCGGTCTTTCGACCGGCTGCCACCCCCGCCATTGCAATGAAAGAAAAAAAAAAAACGTCCCCTGATAGGCTACGTGACGATTCACGTAGCCTATCACGGCAAGATTTGCAAAGTCAGCCGTGATAGGCTACGTGAATCGTCACGTAGCCTATCACGGGTGACTTAAAAAAAAAAAAAAGTGTGTACGGATAATGGCGGCCCCCATAGGGAGCCGCCATTCCCCTTCCTTATTTGGTCGCTGTAGTCTACGTCAATGTTTACATAGACTACGGCGAAAATAAGGGCAACGCTATTTGCGTTGCCCTTATTTTTGCCGTAGTCTACGTAAACATTGACGTAGACTACAGCAACTAAATAAGGAACGCGAATGGCGGCTCCCTATGGGGGCCGCCATTCGCGTACGCGCTTTTTTTTTTTTTTTAAAGTCACCCGTGATAGGCTACGTGACAATTCATGTAGCCTATCACGGCTGACTTTCCAGATCTAGCCGTGATAGGCTACGTGAATCGTCACGTAGCCTATCAGGGGACTTTTTTTTTTTTTTTTTTTACTTTCGTGTTCGCGGCTGGGCGAGGCGGGAAGCCTCCTCCCCGGCCTGAATTTCGGCCGGGTGAGGCGGGAAGCCTCCCCCCCGGCCTGAATTTCGGCCGGGCGAGGCGGGAAGCCTCCCCCCCCGGCCTGAACTTCGCAGGGGGAGCAGCGAAGCGCTCCCCCCCACCGCAAAAAAGCTGCGAGAAAAGGTAAGTGACTTTCGTTCACCCCTAGTAAATACTTATGCAGCCTATCATGGCCTCCGCAGGGACCCAAATGGTGGCCCTGCCTTAGCCGTGATAGGATACATAAGTATTTACATAGCCTATTGCTGCTATAATGAAGAAGTGAATGGCGGCTGCAGACACAGCTGCCATTCGCAAAGCAGCACAAATGGCAGCAGGTAAGTGCTCTGTTTCACATGCTTTTCACGGGCTTTAGGGGGGGGAGCTTCATTCCACCATAGATTTTGGGGGGCCGAATGCACTGGCATTCAGCCTCACCAAGATCCGTGGTGGAATTCTCTGACATCTCTAAGGTACTTGCAAACATTTTCAAGTTATTTCCAAACTGAAACAAAATCCTCATACATTGGTAATCATGCACATGGATGGCATCAAAACCATTTCTAGGAATTCCTTTTAAATAATAGGAAGAGCCATGGGTAAACCATACTATCATTTTATGTATTTGTTTATTTATTTATTTAGACTTTTTGCCTCTATTAGCTCTTACAGTGACTTAACTGACCACTGATTTTTTTGTAGATTAGGGAGTGGACAGAGATGCTCATATCCTTGACCAACCAATCCATAAAAAGCTAAGGATTCTTGTGCTTCCTTCTGATATTCTACCCCATCTGTTGATTCAGGCTCGGATCTGTTGAGTTATCCTGTGATTACTCACTTCCTGTATTCTGCCTGAGACTACATAACTTATAGGAGTGTGGGTTGTGTGCACAACAACTGAAAAGCCTCCAATTATGTGCTCTGAATACTTCGAGAACAACACTAGAGCTAGACCGTCACTCTCGCAAGGTTTACCCTTCTGCTCCACTGCAGACAACAGCCTGGATGAGTACACAATTTAGGGATGCACGAAAAATTGGTTTCAGGTAGTTTCTGATGAGGTCTTAGGTAGTTCACACCTTCCAGACCAAATATGGCCTCAGGCACAATCTGTGATTGAAGTCCCTCTATTTCCGATTTTCAATTTAGTGTTTGTGTTTGGGTATGAGGAACTGGTCTAAATGTCAGGAGGGATGAAGTTACCCCATTATCATTCTCAGACAACTATCAGGTGAAGCTTGGTCTCATGGCACCAGTTCCACTCCCCTGCAGGGAAGGTGGACCATTAAGATGGTCTGCCCCAACATGTTGCAGTATCTGATGGATTTCTGGATGCTCTGGGGGAATTTCTCATAGCCAGAGCCAGCAATTCTGTCAAGGCTGTAGTCAGGCTATGAAATGGTGAGACAATCCCACA
Source organism: Heloderma suspectum (assembly GCF_057233095.1). NCBI lineage: Eukaryota > Metazoa > Chordata > Lepidosauria > Squamata > Helodermatidae > Heloderma > Heloderma suspectum. The sequence goes on along the minus strand of NC_139463.1, from coordinate 83,828,543 downwards.
TAAGTATCCTCTGCAGCACTGCTGAGCCCAAGGTGCTCCTTGGTTTGGTAGTGAGCTATGGGCAATGAAACAGGCTGGAAGACACCAAGAGTATGACTGGCATAAGACTCGTTGTGAGGACAACCAAATGTAAATATGAGTGCAAAACCATGCCTGCTGCACAATGGTGAGGGTAGAAAAGAAGGCTTACTTTCTTTGTCTCTAAGAAATCCTAAGTAAGCATCCAGAAAAGCTTCTCCAACACCTCTCCAACATTTCCACTTCAGCCAGCTTAGTCAGGGAGAGTGTTGGGCAGCAGGGTGAGCAAAACATCAACATTATATCCCCAATCTGTCTCAACAGCCAAACACCAGGCACAGGCCCTCAGGAGAGTATGATGGTATTCTTATAGACCACAATGACTTCTGCTCCCAGACCCTCTGACCTGGACTGATGCTGCAAAGTATACCTACGGATGGGGGAGCTGGGACAGATCCCCCCTCTGCCCAGCTCACCCACCCAGGTTTCTGTAATAATTGTGGAAATGTAGAGGATGTGTGAGATGACAGTGGGTGGTCGAAAAGAACAGACAAGTGTACAAATGAATACTACAAAGAATTAACAGAATTTCTTGAAAAGTATGGTTTTATTTGACGGATGTTGTCAAAAGGCCTGAACTATTCCCAGTGTCAATTCAGTGGAAGTCAATAAATTTGAAACAAAACAAAACAAAACAAAAATTTTCTTTTTTCATCATAAAACACACAGCAGGCAATTCTGGCTTCACTGCAGGTCTCACCTCCTCCAAAGCTTTCAAAGCAGGTGGGAAGTGAAGCCCACTTATGCATGCTGCCATAATCCTGAGATCCGTGTCAGCAGCAGAAACGAGTGCCAAGGGCAGGCACTACCTCTTGGCTGGCTGGGGCTGGGAAAAGGGTCAACGTTGTTGTGAGAGGAGCTTCCCCTTCACCAGTCCTCTGAGTGCAATTCCCCTCTTTTACCCCATCCATTTGTACAGGTCCCATTTTATATTACTACCACAGCAAAGAGTGAGAGTCAGTGTGGTGTAGTGGTTAGAGCACTGGGCAAAGTTCAAATCTGTACTCAGCCATAAATTTCATTGTATGACTTTGGGTCAGAGACTGTCTCTTAGTCTAACCTTTCTCTCCGAGCTATTATCAGGACAAAAGGAGGGTGGGGAGGGAGATCAATTTAATTTGAGGATTTTGAAGGAGGGGAAGAAGAAGAAGAAGAAGAAGAAGAAGAAGAAGAAGAAGAAGAAGAAGAAGAAGAAGAAGAAGAAGAAACAACATTCATAGCACCTTCTTGAGCTACAAATGGTCAGCCACCTCTTAAGAGGATGGGAAAACGACACCACACTCATGTGAGAAATAAGAAAGTAGAGGTGATTTGGCTTTTCTTAGACCTCTCCCCCATCTGCCATAATTTGGTGTCCCTTTAATGAGGTGATTATTTTCCTGGTACCTGTTGTGCATAGGGATGGGTGAGAAAATGTTGCATTCACTATTTATTTATTTATGTATTTATTTAATTAATTATTTTTGCATTTTTATACTGCCCAATAGTTGAGGCTCTTTGGCAGTTCACAACAATTATTTTAATATGAACTTACCAAATTTTCACTTTACAAACCTAATCACAACCCAGCATGAAGTAATACAAAAGTGCAATGATATACTGACTTTCCTGAAATTTGTGGTGCAGTTTGCCAATCAAACAATGTGCATAACAATTTTACAAGGTACATAGGCACAAAAACCAATAGGGAAAAGTGCACAGGAAAACACATGCACAAAACTGCATTATATTAGGGAAATTGCTTGGAAAAAAAGAATTTAAAGAAATACACACAAACAATGTAAAAGTGTCATGCAGAGTGTAAAAAAAAATCAAATTCCTAAAATGATGTAGAGATGCAACAGAATTCATGTAATGTAATGTAGGAAAAATAAGAAACTAAACAGAACTGAAATTGAAAGATTCATCCATGCCTAGTTGTGGAGGTCCATCAAGATCAGTGTGTATCCAACCTCAGTGCTCTATCTCGGATAAGGATGGTGAAGAAATCTGCCACGGACTCCAGTGACACTGGATTCTAAAGAATCTGCCCCCCCCCAGAGTCTGTGGTGGAACAGACTACCCCCCACCCCCCGAAATCCCCATGGAATGGACCTACTTGCTGCTGGCCCTCTGATCCATCTGCTGCTGGGCTGCTGCTGCTGTAATGACAGCTGGCGTAGCTAGGGATGTCAGAGAATTCTGCCATGGATCTCTGGGAAGCCGAATGCCAGCGCATTCGGCCCCCTGAAATCGGTGGTGGAATGGTCTGCCGCCCCCCCACCCCGCCCTCAGGACGAGACTTACCTGGGGTGGATCTTCCTGGCTGCGGCGGCTCTGGCGGCAGTGCGGCGGTGGCGGTGGCGGCGGCCAGTCTTCTGACCGGCTGCTGCCGCCACCATTTCCAGTTTTTTTAAAAAAATGTGATAGGCTACGTAAAGATTTACGTAGCCTATCACGGCTAAGTTTTAAAAAACACCGTGATAGGCTACATAAGTGTTTACGTAGCCTATCATGGCTGACTTAAAAAAAACCACACACACAACGCACATACGCAAATGGCGGCGGCCACGGCCGCCGCCATTTGCATTCCTTGTTTTGGCACATCTTAGTCTACGTAAATCTTGACGTAGACTAAGACGTGCCAAAATAAGGAACGCAAATGGCGGCGGCCATGGCCGCCGCCATTTTCGTACGTGCATTGTTGTTGTTGTTTTTTAAGTCAGCCATGATAGGCTATGTAAACATTTATGTAGCCTATCACAGCTGACTGCAGGGACGCAAATGGCGGCCGCTACAGCCGCTGCCATTTGCGTCCCTGCTAGCCAGCGGCCGGATGTCCGGCTGCTGGCGGAGCTGGCCGGCGGCTCCGCAGAATCCCTGCAGAGCACAGCTAGCCAGCCAGGATTCTGGGGGGGGGGGAGGAACGGAGCGCCTCCCCCCCCGTCCAGATTCTGGGGGGAGGGACGGAGCGCCTCCCCCCCACCATCAACATAATCCACGAAAGGTAAGTGACTTTCGTACATCCCTATGCCATGGTGGACGCGCGACCAGATCAGCTGCTCTCGGCGGAGATGGCGCTGCATCGCCGTTCAGGTGGCGGCCCTCCCATCAGCAGCACACGCCCCTGTTGCCTGCTTGGCAGCAGCGGCAGCAACACCTCGTGGCCTCCTGGGCAGCCACGCCTGCTTCAGCGGTGCAGCCCCCCCCCTTGCCTGCTGTCTCTGGCGGCGATGGCCCGACCGGTGACAGTGAGGCCTCTAGCAGTGCACCTCGTCCTCCCGGCTCAGAGGGAAGTAGCAGGGACGCTGGAGAGAACAGCGGTGGCATTCCCGCACATCATGCCTCGCCCCTGTAGGGGCGGAGGGACTCAGCAGTGGTGATCGAGCTGGGCCCCGTTCCTCATGGCTCTGATGCCTGCTGGACTACATGCACCATGGCTGCGGGGCTGGCCAGCAGTGGATGGAGCGGTTGCTGCCTGCCTGGCGGCTCCTTCTTTCTGTGCCGCGGCTGCCTGTTCGCCCGCCCTGCCTGGCCTTGCCGGAGGCGGCAATCTTTCTCGTGGGCTGGGCTTGGCCTGCGGTTCCTCCATTGACAGTGGCAGTAGGCCACAGTATGGTGGGCTGTGGCAGCGAGAGGAGGCATGGCGTGCAAGTGCTCCCCAGCCTGCGGTTGTGCATTGGCGTTGGCAGGGGACTTTAGGCTGTTACTGCCTCGTGGTAGGGATGTACAAAAGTCACTTACTGTTTCGCGGATCTGCTTCGCAGTAAGTGGGGGAGGCGCTCCTTTCCCTCCCCCCAGAATCCTACCCATCCAGCTTCACTCTGTGGGGATTCCGCGGAGCCACCAGCCGGCTCCGCCCACAGACGGACATCTGGCTGCTGGGCAGCAGGGACGCAAATGGCAGCTGCCGTAGCCGCCACCGTTTGCGTCCCTGTATTTAACTGTGATAGGGTACGTAAGTATTTACGTAGCCTATCACAGCAAGTAAAAAAAAAAAAAAACCCGTGTACGCAAACCACGTAAAGGCATCCCTGCATTAGCCATGATAGGCTATGTAAGTATTTACGTAGCCTATCATGGCTATGATAAAGAAGTGAATGGCGGCCGCAGGGCAGCCGACGTTCGCAAATCAGTGTGGAGGGCAGCAGGTAAGTGCTCTGTTTCGTGCACCTTTTGGGGGTTGGGGGCTCCATCCCATGCGCCTTTCGTGGGTTGGGGGGTGGGGGCTTCGTTTTGCCATGGATTTCGGGGGGCCGAATGCACTGGCATTTGGCCTCACCGAGATCCATGGCGGAATTCTCTGACATCCCTACTTCATGGAGGGGGTGTGTGTGGACGGTCTGCCTCATGGGCTTAGACTGCCCTCTCTGTCTTGGGCATCTTGCAGGGCTCCCCCCCCCCACCCCCGCTTTCATCAGACTTTGGCCATTGACTACCCCTTAATATCCCTTATCTCGCCACAGAAGGTTTGAGGATCAATCTCCTGCCCCAGAGTAGAGAAAGGATTTTTCTCATCACCCGAGTAGGGCCTATGTCTACTCTGTGCAGGCAGACCAATAGGCCTTTAAGCCTGGGGTTCGCCAGTTTTCTCACCTCCTAGGCAGTTTAGTCCAGCTTAAGATGGGCTAAGGGCAGGATGCGCCTAATCTCAACTGATCTCGGAAGTTAAACAGGGCAGCCCTGGTTAGTAGTACTTCCATGGGAGACAGCCCAGGAATTAGGCCACCAGCGCTGAACAGGGGGGTGGACTCAATGGTCTCATCGGCCCCTTCCAATCCTATGACTATCCTATTGTGCAATGGTTAAATGCCATACTGGGATGGGGGGATGCGGGCTCTTGTCCCCCCACGGCTATGAGCTCACTGCACTGGGTTCCCTGGGTCAGTACCCTAGCCCTCTGCTAACTTGTCTCACAGGGTTGTCGTTAGGTTGTTCCACATTATTTACATGGCAGTGGCTTTAACCTTGGCTCCAAGGGGCATGGCCTGTAGGGACAGCTGTTTCTACTTTTGCTGATGCAAAGCAGGGTTGGGCCTGGTCGGTAAGTTTGGGTGTGACTGGTATCCTAGGTCCATCCTTAAGTCTAGCATTATTTCCCTGGGGATATGAAAGTGGATTCCAGTGGTCAGGCCTGTCTTTTGACTCCCCCCTTCTCTTGTTTATAATTTACCACCTCTGTAGCTGGTTTATTGGCCTCTTGGACATGGCTCCATGGCATAGAATGCCCCGCTGGATGGGCAAGCAGTGGGGTGGGAGGTACCCTGCACACATGGTAACAGACAGGGGAGAAAGCGAGATTCTTCCTCAGGGGCTGAGACTTAATTGGGCACACCTCAAGCTGTGCTTATCAAGACAATGGAGCAGACCAAAGGATGGGGCTCCCCCCCCCTCTTGTTCATTAGAATGTGGTGCAAGCTCTTTGCCCAAGACAAACCTCGCGACAGACCTAGCGTAACCGATTCCTTTCTTGCAGCACACTTGGCCGCGATCAAGCTTCCTCCAGCATGGCTCCACGGTAGGCTATGTGCCTGTGCTTGTGTGACACCAGCAGGTCCAAGCCATCTGGTGCATTCATCTGTCCATGTGTCTTGAGGCATCTCGCACCTCAGCCCATACTCCAAGATCGATTTGCACCTCTCACAGGACCAAGGCATGTGCCATTTTGGTATAATATTTGGTAGCAGCATCCAGGCCAGTCTGCAGCCCTCTATGCTAACTATGGACCCAGGGCACCTTTGCATTAAGTTCTACAGTATAGTCTTATTCTACCTAATGTGGTGCAACCTTCCCATTTTCGTTACAAGATCACCCCTCCCCACACCCCCGGCACCTCCCCTTCCATGCGGCTGCAATAGCTAACCATCATGGGGCTACTTATACCTTCTCCATATTAAATCTGGATCTCAGGTGATGGGTCTTGTGTTTTCTCGACCCCACTTGTACAATCCCATTCAACATTAAGGAAGGAGGTCCTGCTTGTTACGGTTCGTACAGAGGGAATTCCCCACTGCCTACACCCAGTTAGCTATCAAGTTTGGCAGGTGGAGTGGGTAGATGCTCTCCTCTCCCATACGGTGAAGGGGACGTACTGTTATGTTGCTTAATGTTTTTTTGGGGATGGGATGGCCAGCATGGTGCAGTGGCTGCATCCGGAAGGGGCCATCCTAGGCGCAACCAGGAACCTCCAAGTTAATTTGGTGGTTCCGTACCCAGCGGATACAGTGTGCTTTGTCAGCCATGTCCTAGGAAGTTTCAAGTTTCATCCCTAGGAGGGTACTTGGCCCACTTTTCCGAAACAGAGATTCCTCTACAGCAGGTAGATTGGGTTACACATATGTCAAGATAGGCTTGACAGGTTTTGGGCCAGTGCATGGTCTTATTTGCTCTTATTGTGGGCATCTTCAGATCAATCACACCCTCAGGGTGTTGGAGGGATGTTACCAGTTAACCTATACAGAGGTTCTGGTGATGTCACTCTGCATTTTACCTAGGGAAGTACGAAAGTCACTTACCTTTTCGTGGAATTGATTTGCGGTGGGGGGGAGGCGCTCCATCCCTCCCCCCAGAATCCTCGACAGGGGGGGAGGCGATCCATTCCTCCCCCCCGGAATCCTGCCCGGCCGGCTCCGCTCTGCAGCCAGGCCGTGGAGCTGCCGGCTGAGCCAAACTGCAGCGGGGCCTCCATCCGCTGCTGGGCTGCTGCGGACGCAAATGGCGTCCTGAGTAGGGGACGCCATTTGCGTCCCTATGGTAGCCCATGATAGGCTACGTAAGTATTTACGTAGCCTATCATGACATGCCCCCCCAAAATAAACAAAAAACAGCGTACGCAAATGGCAGCTACAGCCATTTCACAGGGGGGCGGGGGGGCAGGCTGTTCCGCAACAGATTTCGGGGGTTCGAATGCCAGTGCATTTGGCCTCACTGAAATCCGTGGCAGAATTCTCCACCATCCCTAATTTTACCTACAAATATTAGCCTCCCTCACCATTGAGTTAACCCCCCCACCCCAGTAGATCCTGCTGGAGTTTCAATCTGGTGCTCCCTGCCTTTTTGTGTAGGAACTGAATTAATTCCGAAAGCTTTAGTTTCTGATGTAATGATGCCCTAGCAGGCCGGGGTTTTAGGACCAACATAGAGGATAATCAGATGGAGTGCCGTACCCGTCTGTTCATCTTGTGACCCCATTATTCTAATTTAGGAATGTGGTATTGTCTAGGCAGGGCGACGATTCAAGGCTCTATGTCCATTCTCCAATTGTTAGATTCAGAGAGCAGGACCCATTTCATGTCATTAAATGCAGTCCTCCCGCAATCTGATCCTGATCCTGTAGTATTAAGTTTGATCCACCTCCTGAGTAATACCTCTGTCTTTAAGACACATAAACGTAGAGATGGACGAAAGTCACTTACCTGTCCTCGAAGCTTGTTCGCGGTGGGGGGGAGGCGCTTCGCTGCTCCCCCCGCAAAGTTCAGGCCGGGGGGGAGGCGCCTCACCTCGCCCGGCCGTGAACTAAAAAGTTTTTTTAAAAAAAACAAAAACGCCCCCGTGATAGGCTACGTGACGATTAACGTAGCCTATCACGGCTAGATCTGCAAAGTCAGCCATGATAGGCTACGTTAATCGTCATGTAGCCTATCACGGGTGACTTTAAAAAAAAAAAGCGCGTACGCTAATGGCGGCCCCCATAGGGAGCTGCCATTCGCGTTCCTTATTTGGTCGCTGTAGTCTACGTAAATCTTTACGTAGACTACGGCGAAAATAAGGGCAACGCAAATAGCGTTGCCCTTATTTTCGCCATAGTCTACGTAAATCTTTACGTAGACTACAGCGACCAAATAAGGAACGCGAATGGCGGCTCCCTATGGGGGCCACCATTATCCATACGCACTTTTTTTTTTTTTAAGTCACCCGTGATAGGCTACGTGACGATTTACGTAGCCTATCATGGCTGACTTTGCAAATCTAGCCATGATAGGCTACATTAATCGTCACATAGCCTATCACGGCGGCGTTTTTTTTTTCTTTGAATGGAATGGTGGCGGCGGCAGCCGGTCGAAAGACCGGCTGCCGCCCCCGCCCTGGACGAACACCCGCTGAACCGCCGGCCGGACCCGCCGCCGGGAGGGACATTCGCCAAAGGTAAGTCCCATCCCGGGGGGGGGGCGGGGGGGGCGGAGAATTTCTCCCCGAAACTTGTTCGGGGGGCTGAACACGTTGGCGCTCGGCCCCCCGAAGTTTCGGGGAGAAATTCTCCGCCAACCCTACATAAACGACAGGTTCGATGCCAGTGACAAGTTGGTCCAATCCTAGATGACAGCACTCACGGAGATCATGCTGGGAGGCTCTGGTCATGTTTCAGGTATTAATGGTTTAAGCCATGCTGCAATCATGCCTCCCAGGGCAATGGGCCTCCCATACTTGGGTCAGTAGCAAGCCCAGGGATTCGCTCCCATTTTTGGCCGCAGCAGCTGCAGCCTTCCCAGTAAGCTTACAGTCAGGGTCTTTTGTCCATTCCTAGAGTGGGGTTGCACAGATCAGCATTTCCTTTTGTCTGTACTGTTATTTTCCTTTCAATTAAAGGAATGGATGTGAACCCGTGCAGGCGCATGCTTATGTCTGGACTCAGCATGATGGTAGGGGCTGGTCAGCGGGCCCATGGGTCAGGCTGCGGATCCTAGAGCAGACTGTGCCAGTCGCAAGAGTTAGTGGCTTGACATGCGCAGCATGCCGGGAGTGCCTGCTTCCCACACCATTCCATTTTGGGCAGGTACGGTTCTCTCGCAGGTCCTGGCACTCCATCCAGGTGGGAACAATCTGGTGCAGGTTTCATGGCACAGCTCGTCCACAGTAATAATCTTGGGCCTGCCTGCGTGCTCAAATTAATTTGGGGAACGTATGTTAACCAGGGGCAAGGAACCCAGTTTTTATCACAATGGCGATCAGACCTTCTCTCTGGGAATTACGTGAATAGGAGCCAGGCCTTTCGGACAGGACTTGCCCGATCTTGTAGCAACAAGTGCTGTTTTTGATCGGCAGAGGGCTGTCAAGTAGACCTCTTAGCACAAGAGAGGGAGCACGTCTCAACACGGGCTCGGCACTCTCAGCGGCTGTTAGCGCATGAGTTTCCGGGCTTGGCACATCATCCCCTGTAGGGTAAAGACGTCACAGGCATCTGCAGACTCTTGGCACCCCACCCCCTTCCCAGATATCCCTTATTACACCAGAGGTTGTCAACATTAATCTCCACAACTGCTACTAAGCCAGTACTGAGTACTCTCAGGTTTGGATATTTGTTTAAGATGCATTCTTTGCACCAGGGCGGCTCCTGCAGCCCAGCTGTTAAGTACTGGATTAGGTGAAAGGCTGGCAGGAGGGCACTCCAAGGCTTCATGCCTCTCGTACAGGTCTTCCTCCATACCACAGTCCTGCCACTCCCCTTTTGCCTTACTACTCTCTTTTATCTACTTAGATCAGCACAATGGTTGTGAACCTTTGTGTGTGCACGTGGTGTCACAGCACGGTGTTTGGGATGGTCAGTGGTAGGGATGTACGAATCCCTTACCTGGCTCCACGCAGGGGCATCCGCGGTGGGGGGAGGCACTCTGTCCCTCCCCCCGGAATCCTCCCTGGCCGGCTCTGCTCCGTGGTGACTCCGCGGAGCAGCTAGCCAAGGCCATCCGCAGCCGGAGTTCCAGCCGCGGCTGGGCTGCTGTGGCCGCAAATGGCGGCTATCGTAGTGGCTGCCATTTGCATCCTGCCAGGCTGCCATGATAGGCTATGTAAGTATTTACGTAGCCTATCACGGTAAAGAGCACGGACGCAAACGGTGGCCGCCATGCTGTTTGTGCCCCTGCTCTTTCCGTGATAGGCTACGTAAGTATTTACATAGCCTATCATGGTAAAGGCAGCCACACAAATGGCATAGTGGCTGCCATTTGTGTGGCTGCCTTTACTGTGATAGGCTACGTAAATACTTACGTAGCTATCATGGCAGCCTGGCAGGATGCAAATGGCAGCCGCTACGACAGCTGCCATTTGCGGCTGCAGCAGCCGGCTGAGAGACCAGCTGCCACTGCCGCCGCCGGAGCCACCACCAGAGCCGCCTCCACATCTGCCCCAGGTAAGCTTCATCCCGGGGGGATTCCGCGGGGTGGTGGGGGGTGGGAGGCCGTTCCTCCACGGGTTTCGGGGGGCCGAATGCCAGTGCATTCGGCCTCACTGAAATCTGTGGTGGAATTCTCCGCCTTCCCTAGTTGGTGGTCCCATGTCAAGCTGTGGTTCCCAGCTTTGATTGTCCCAATGTCTCTATGTGCAGGGGCCTGGCAGACGTGGTATGCAGTTAGAGTTTTTCCTCCACTCCACTCCATCAACGTGATGTGCAGGTTCCCCCAAAGGCCTGGCGCCGCATCTATGGAGGTACGACCTGAACGTGCAAAGACAAGGAACTCAGTGTAGGCCTTGGTCCAATTTTGAGGCTTCTGGCACCGTCTACTGGGAATAACTACAGTTGTTCTCGTGTGTTCACAAGAAGCAAGTACAGAACGTTCTGACCAAGCCATGGAAGGGCTCATGTGATATAGTGGCTTGGCAGACGAGTTATGCAGTGGGACCCCCTCCTTCCCACCCTGTTTCATCAAGTTTTAGTCAGTCTTCCTCCGCAGGTCCTGGTACTGCACCGGAGAGGTGACGACTTGAGCTCCAAGCCAGGAAAGGCCTGATTGAGCAGGCCTTGGTCGATTTGCAGGTGGTCCAGCAGCATTGGCCAGAAGTAGCCATGGTGTGGTCCTCGATGCTCTAAGAATCAATTGGTGGGCACAGAGTAACGCTGCCATTGAACAGGCACATTGGAAGGTGAACAGAGAAGTGCCATGGGGGCTATTGGAACATGGTGATGGGTTTATCACCCATCAGAAAATTCTGTGGACAAGGAGGGAGCATTACAGGCAGGATGGTGTCCACCTGTCCAATGCAGGGAATGACATATTGCTGTCTGATCTGCAAAGAGGCCTGTGGGAAATTCTTTGCAGGTGCGGGGAGTTCACAAGCAATAGGCTTGTGACTCCTCTGGCAGCTAGGATGGGCAAAAGCTAGGGATGGGGGAGAATTTCTCCCCGAAACTTCGGGGGGCCGAGTGCCAATGTATTCGGCCCCCCGAAGTAGTTTCGGGGAGAAATTTTCCACACACCCCCCGCACCCCGCACCCCCCTGGGATGGGACTTACCTTTCCCGAATGTCCCTCCCGGCGGCAGGTCCCGGCGGTGGTTCATCAGTTCTTCGACAGGGGCAGAGGTGGCAACCGGTCTTTCGACCGGCTGCCGCCGCCACCATTCCAATAAAAGTTAAAAAAAAAAACACCCCCGTGATAGGCTACATGACGATTAACGTAGCCTATCACGGCTAGATTTGCAAAGTCAGCCATGATAGGCTACGTAAATCGTCATGTAGCCTATCACGGGTGACTTTAAAAAAAAAAAAGCGCGTACGGCTAATGGCGGCCCCCATAGGGAGCCGTCATTCCCGTTCCTTATTTGATCGCTGTAGTCTACATAAAGATTACGTAGACTACAGCGAAAATAAGGGCAACACTATTTGCGTTGCCCTTATTTTCGCCGTAGTCTACATAAAGATTTACGTAGACTACAGCGACCAAATAAGGCACGTGAATGGTGGCTCCCTATGGGGGCCGCCATTTGCGTACGCGCTTTTTTTTTTTTTAAGTCACCCATGATAGGCTACGTGACGATTAACGTAGCCTATCATGGCTGACTTTGCAGATCTAGCCATGATAGGCTACGTTAATCGTCACGTAGCCTATCACGGGGGCGGTTTTTTTTTAACTTTTTATTTCGCGGCCAGGCGAGGTGAGGCGCCTCCTCCCCGGCCTGAATTTCGGCCGGGCGAGGCAGGAAGCCTCCCCCCCGGCCTGAATTTCAGCCAGGCGAGGAGGGAAGCTTCCCCCCAGCCTGAACTTCGGGGGGAGCAGCGAAGCGCTTCCCCCCCACCGCAAAGCAAGCTGCGAGACCAGGTAAGTGGCTTTCGTGCACACCTAGCAAAAGCACAAAGAGATTAGGGATGGTGTGCATACAGAGGCACCTTATGGTGACAGGTGATGCCAGAGGCCCCCCAAACGGGTTGTGCGGATCAGTGGAGGGATAAGGGTTGCCTGGGAGACCAACCCTCCTCACTCACCCAGGGGTTGTGTGGCAATGGGTTGGGGGTGACAGGGGAAGGTCTACCTCCCCCAGAAGGGGCAGTCTGGAGGGGTGGCAAGGTCACCACCACCCCTTGGGCTGGGTGTGTTTTTGCCCAAGAAGTGCCAGCTAGTCGCTGAAACAGTCAGGTGCCTGTCCTGGGTATCCCTTTGCAGATATTTTCAATAAATGTGGCCCCATTTTCAACCCAAACTTTGTTGTCTGTGTCTTCTTTAACCCATCTCTGCTTGCAAATGGTGGCCGCTAGGCTGGACATCATTTGCGTCTGAAGACTGGCCGTGGCCAGAAGTCCAGCAGCAGCCGACCCCAGCTGGCGACTCCACGGACTTGCCGCGGAGCAGAGCCGGCCAGGGAGGATTCCAGAGGGGAGGACCGGATGTTCTCCCCCCCAACACCCCCCAGCAGACTCCAGGTAAGGGGGGTTTCGTACCTAATCTTGGAACCAGTGGAGTGATTATAATAACTGGGATATAACTGAAAAAAAAGGAAGGGGGACATGCAAGGAATGTCAAGAGACCAGCATTATTCTTGATGGAAGTTTTATCTTGTCGTCAAGCTACTTCCTCATATTGATTGCAGTAGAATTTCAGGTGACTTTGGAGGTTCCTTTCCAGAAAATTTCAAGGGATTGAAGAGGTGGTTTAGCAAGACAAGCAAAAATTATCAAGTGGGGAGGGGGCACAGGGATCTTAACTTGTGCTGCTATTTTCATTTTGAGAATTTTCTTAATATAGCCAAGGGTGAGTCCTTTTGCAACGGTGAATCAAATGTAAAGGGAAGACAGCTGGGTGCCATGCACAATTATCAGGAGGAGCATTACGACCTGGTGGTACAATAGCACACACAATGGGTCTACCTTGAGTAGCTCTGCAGCTATGCAATTATGTGATGATGCTCATTCTTAACATCGTGATTATGTGTGTTCTACAGAACACTTGTAAATAAATACATTTGAGATAGCAAAAGTAAAAGCATTAGCTTTCCTTGAGTTCTGGCCTTCTTATGTACCTGAACACTAAAAGTCTTACCTCGTCATATCAGGTAAAGGAAAGGCTCGGAAGTTAATGTACTTCTGTATGCTTCTGCTGCTAATCTCGACTGATTCCTTTGAGAGCAAATCTTTAGGAGATATTAATAAATCTCCCTCCTGACTTGGCAAATGCTTACTGTCATCAGAGATCCAAGAGAACTTTTATAAAATGGCATTGATATCTGGACAGATACACAATCATCTACCATCACTGGAGGAGACAGAGCACATGAAATTGGGTTCCATCTGTGATGGAGAAGAAATAATAAATCTTTTCCTTTCAGGTGTTTCTCAATTGTTCTCACAATCGAAGCTATGAAAATATTCTCCTGGCCAGATGAACCTGGCATAAATCAGAGTACTTCTTTTTGTGAGTTGATTTTCTGGATGCTGGGATGTTTTCTGGATTTGTCACGCAAAAATGGAATTTCCAGTGCCAAAATGCATGAAGGAAATCTGTCAAGGATCTCCAATACGGATCCAACGTCAGCATCAAGAGCTGCCACTGAAATTCCAGTTTAAATGGCCTTTGACATTCATCTGGACATTCCTCACCAGGTAAGATATCTGAGACATTTGAAGGGGAGTTTTGATAAGATTATTCAAATTTCTCATGGGTGCAGCTGCAGGTGGAATGAGTGATTTGCACATCTCTAATAAATCTTATCTGAAAAGGTGAATATACACATTGTTAGTGTGATGTCACAGCTGGAAAAGTATAGATATCCTTCTTTACCTTTTGAACCAGCATGGTCTTTATATCACATAGAATTTGAACTGTTGTCTTTCTCATTCACTTATTTCTTTGGTGTGCAGGTCACAAGTGGGGATGGACAGACCCACCTGTGCCCGGTTTTGCTGGGTGCTTGCCGAGCTGCTGCCTCTGCCTGCCCCTACTTGCCGTGCCACCTGAGCCACGTTAGCCCCCAGTGAGCATCCAGGAAGCTCTGCAGGGCCACCCATCCTCTTAGCAAGCTGCCATTTTGCATAGAATGGCAGCACGGTGTTTTCCAGATACGCAAGATGACATAAATGGTGACTGTGAAGGGTCCATTTATGCAGCATTACCAGTGTAAATGGAGCACTGACACCAGTAGCATTGCGTAAATGGCCCTTTGGTTGTTGGTGGAATGAGTGATTTGCACATGTCTAGTAAATGTTATCTGAAAAGAGGGATTAATATACAAATCGCTATTCAGTTGCTTTGATATCACATTACTGAACACCTCACTGACTCCCCTGCCTGAGCCTGAAAAGTTATACATAGCCTTCTTTGCCTTTTGAACCAGGATGGACTTTACATCACATAGAATCTGAAATGTGGTCTTTCTCACTCGGTTATTTCTTTTGTGTGCCAGTCACAAGTGGGGATGGATGGACTCACCTCTGTCCGGTTTGGCTGGGTGCTTGCCGAGCCACTGCCACGGCATGCCCCTGCTCACAGTCCAAGTGCTGCGGGGCCACACGTCCTCTTACCGAGCTGCCATTTTGCGTAAAAAGGGAGGCTCACGTTTAACAGGTATGTAATATTACATAAACAGCAGCTGTAAAAGGACGCTTTATGCAACATTACAGGTGTAAATGGACCATTAATGCCTGTAACATCGCATAAATGGCCTCTTTACGGCCCTCATTGACATAACATTCCATATCTGGAAAACCCCAAGCAGCCATTGTTAGGCAAAATGGCAGGTTGCTAGGAGGACGCGTGGCCCTGCAGCAGCACCAGGTTAGGTCTACATGTCATCTACATTAGTTGCGTGCATGTTCTTCTCCACCTCATAAGATCCCAAACCTCTCAGCCTGATCAACTGAGTGGTCCTGGATAAATCAAAATCAATATTTCACAGTTAAAAGAAATAAGCAAAAGTAGAACCTCCCCAGAGAGTTGCATGCTCTCTCAGGCTGAAGAGGTTACACGCCTCTCAGGTACACACTTAATTACAAAGAAATCTCAAAGAGTTTCAGGCTCCCTCACCATACATGCATTTACCACAGAGAGAGTTATCACATTGTCTGAATGCAGCGAAAACAGGGGGCAAAAACTCCACCTGCTATTGTCAATTGGAAAGGTAAGTTCTCCTCCGGGATTTAACTTGGTTTTTGGAAACACACGGAAAAAGGAACTATTTTCTCTGGCTTTTTGCTCCGCCCCCCAGCCCCTTTGAAATGATAAATCACAAAGGATAAGAAATATATATTTTATATCTCATATAAAATATATTATTATTACATAAAATACACTATCAAAAATAAAGAAAATAAAATATTCTCACAAATATTTAGGCCCAGCGCTACCACTAGCGCTACACCTGGTACTGCTGCAACTCCTGTGAATTAAGTGAGCTTAACATAAATATTTTAAGCACTATAGCGCCAGCTGTAACAATATTAAGCCCTCCTCATTCTAACCACTGCCCCTGTGCTTCCTTCTATTGGCAGCATGCTTCTTCAGGAGCAGCATCTCATGAATGAATCCTCTCTGTCAGAGTTTCTTCTCCTGGAATTCTCAGCAGTTCGGGGACTGCAGATTCTGCACTTCACTGGATTCCTTGTTTTTTACCTGGCAGCAATTGCAGGAAACCTTCTCATCATCTCTGCAGTTGCCTCTGACCACCACTTACACACCCCCATGTACTTCTTCTTGATGAACTTGGCTATACTGGATGTGGGCCAAGTTACAGTCATTTTCCCCAAATCTATGATCAATTCTCTCTTGAATACCAGACACATTTCTTATTCTGGATGTGTTGCTCAGGTCCTCCTGTTTGTCTTCTTTATGGCATGCGATCTATCTCTTCTCACAGTCATGGCATACGATCGGTACATTGCCATTTGTAATCCATTACAATATGAGATTGTGATGAACAAGCAAGCCTGCATTCGAATGATTACTGCTGTATGGATCAGCAGCATTCTCTACTCTGTGTTACACACCGGAGGCACTTTTGCACCCCATTTTTGCTCCAACATTGTCAATCAGTTTTTCTGTGAAATCCCAGAGTTACTTAAGCTGGCCTGCTCTGACTTGTACATTTTTGAAACTGGAGTTCTTTTGTTAAGTGGTGTCTTTCTGTTAGGCTGCTTCTTTTTTATTGTTGTGACTTACGTACACATCTTCACAGCAGTGCTGAGAATCCCCTCTGTGCAGGGAAGGCAAAAAGCTTTCTCAACTTGCTTTCCCCACGTCATTGTTGTCTCCATATTTGTATCCATTGGATGTTTTGCTTACCTGAAACCCACCTCCAATTCAGCCTCACATCTCACTCTGGCATTTACTATGATATACTCCATGATCCCACCCTTGATGAATCCAATAATCTACAGCATGAGAAACAAGGAGATAAGACATGCTCTGTCAAACCTATTGGGTTTAGTATGCTATTCTATTAATACCTTCTCCAATCTTGATCCACAAAGGTGAATTCTGTGCATTAATCAAAGCTGAATGCATGGTACTTTAAAGATGTAACTAGGAGATATATCTTTTTAAAAAAAAAAATCTAGTGGAAGGGCCTGGAGAGCAAGTCTTCAAACAAGAGCAAGGCTTCAAACTACCTGAAACAGATTGACATCTGTATACCAGAAACAGAAATAGACATTTATCTTTAAATCTCCTCTGTGACCATAGTGCTGATCCAGATTCATTGCCCGATGCCTGCGATTTAGAATGCGAGTTACTAATCCATTTGCTTTAATGGATCTATTTGTTTTAATGGAACACTATTTGGAAATGTAAATTGCAACCTTGGGCACATACATATCAGAACCAAAGTCGGGGAAAGGCTTAAATATCCCCCAACATTCAATGATAGGCTCCCAATCCATACCATCCCACACACTTACATTGGAGTAAAAAAAGGTAAGGTAAGGTAATGTGTGTGTGTGTGTGTGTGTGTGTGTGTCTCAGTGGTGTAGTACAGGGGGAACTCTTCTAAGAATTCATTTTATAGTTTTCTGGTGCAAGTGTCAGATCAACGGCACCCTGCACTGCCCACATTGGGGAGCTGCAATGGGATGTGCAAATCAACAAAACTCAGGTTCACTGAAGTTCCCCGAATTCCATCCCAAAGGTCATTCCATCTCAAGTCTGTATGTATCAGATTGCAAGTTTTTTCTTTTCTTTTGCATAACAATATGTGCTCATTTTCATGCATTTCCCCCCAAAAATGCATCTATTCTGTGGACTTTTACATGGACTCTCTTCTCCCTTTGATTAAAGAGTGGTTGTGCTCATGTTTCCAAAGCATGAATTTGTTCATGCACAGGTTTCAGATGTCCCCATATTATTGAACACATTATTTTGGTCCATGAAGAATTTTGCCAGCTCAGTACTGTGACTGTCCAGACTTGAACCACAACTTGTGTCCAACCTCATATTCGGCCTGGAAGATGCGAAGTGGGTAAATCCTTATCAAAACCTAACTGAAATAAATGAATTTCTCATACATCCTCAGAGCTGCATCCATTATTTTTCTACACTATTGGAACTATGAACTTAAATACTGCCAGCCTTTGGGGAGAGCCAGTCCTATGGGCCTTTCACCCATAGGTGAAAGGCTGAGAATATATATACATATATACATATATATATATATATATATATATCCAATTTTTTATTTATTTCTTTTTATTTACAGTATTTATATACTACACTGTATCAAAGATTTCAGAGCAGTGAACAGAAAGATAAAAGAAAAAAAGCAATTAATTAAATTAATTAAAACAATTAAAACATTTTTAAAGAACGGATACCGAACATAGTAAACCATGGCTAGTCACTCAGGGAAAGCCTCTCAGAATTATGTCTTCAGGAGGCACAACATTGGTGCCTGCCTAACCTCCAGAGCCAGGGAATTCCACAGGAAGGGTACAACTATGCTGAAGGCTTCCTGATGGACTCCAACTGGTCCATATGTCCATGTGAAACCATGAGGAGCAAGCCCTCTGATGACCTCAGCGACCAGGCAGGGTGGGAAAGAAGAAGGCGCTCTATCAGGTTTCCTGGTCCCAAGTTGTTTTGGGCTTTGTATACTAGTACTAATACCTTAAACCTGGCCCAGTAGCAAATAGGCAGCCATTGCAGTTCCTTCAGCAAAGGAGTTACATGCTGAAAAGGGGCTGCTCCTGACAACCGCTGAGCTGCTGTATTCTGCACTAGCTTCAACTTCTGGACCAGCCTCAAGGTCAGCCCCACATAGAGCACATTGCAGCAATCCAGTCTTGAGGTTACTAATGCCTGTACCACTGTGGCCAAGCTATCCCTGTCCAGGAGAGGCCATAGCTGGAGAACCAGCTGAAGTTGGTAAAAGGCACTCTGGCTCACAGTGGTCACTTGGGCCTTTCGCGACAGTGATAGATCTAAGTAGGGATGGCGGAGAATTCTGCCATGGATTTCAGTGAGGCCGATTGTACACTGGCATTTGGCCCCCCAAAATCCGTGGCGGAACGGCCTGCCCCCCCGCCCCCCTGCGGATTCCCCCTGGGACGAAGCTTACCTGGGGCAGATGTTCCAGGCAGCGGCAGCTCTGGCGGCGGTGGCTGGTCTTTCGACCAGCTGCTGTGGCCGCCATTTGCATCCTGGTCTTTGCCGTGATAGGCTACATAAGTATTTACGTAGTCTATCATCGCAAGCCAAGCAACCCCCGCCAAAAAACGGCATACTCAAATGGCGGCGGCTACGGCGTCCGCCATTTGCGTTCCCTATTTTTCGCCGTTTTAGCCTATGTAAATATTTACGTAGGCTATTACAGCAGAAAAAAAGGGGAACGCAAATAGCGTAGTGGGCACTATTTGCATTCCCCTTTTTTCGCCGTAATAGCCTACGTAAATATTTACGTAAGATAAAATGGCAAAAAATAGGGAACGCAAATGGTGGCCGCCATAGCTGCCGCCATTTGCATATGCTGTTTTTGTTTGTTTGTTTTTTGCCCAGCCGTGATAGGCTACATAAATACTTACATAGCCTATCATGGCAGCCTGGCTGGATGCAAATGGCAGCTGCTATGGCAGCCACCATTTGCGTCTGCAGCAGCCTGTCCGTGGCTGGAACTCTGGCTGCGGACGGCCCTGGCCGGCTGCTCCGTGGAGCTGCCACGGAGCGGAGTTGGCCTGACAGGATTCTGGGAGGGAGGGCCAGATCGCCTCCCCCCCATCGAGGATTCCGGCGGGAGGGATGGAGCACCTCCCCCCCCCACCGTGAATCAATTCCACAAAAAGGTAAGTGACTTTCGTACATCCCTAGATCTAGGAGTACCCCCAGACTACAGACCTGATTTTTCAGAGGGAGTGCAACCCCAACCTATATCCCAGACTTGGGAACCACTCACCCACAGGGTTTCCATCTTGTCAGGATTCAGTTCCAGTTTATTGGCCCTCATCCAGCCCATTACTGAGTTTAGACACTGATCCAGGACTTGAACAGCCTCTCCTGATTCAGATGTCACAGGGAGATATAGCTGCATGTCATTAGCGTACTGATGGTATTTACCTCCAAATCCCCTAATGACCACTCCCAGCAGCTTCATGTAGGTGTTAAACAACATTGGGGACAAGATGGTGCCCTGCAGCACCCCATAGCTCAATCGCCTAGGGTCCGAGGAATGGTCACCCAATGTTACTTTCTGAAATTGGCCCTGTAGGTAGGAGCAGAACCATTGTAGCACAGTGACTCCAATACCCATCCCAAAGAGTCGATCCAGGAGGATACCATGGTTGATGGTATCAAAAGCCAATGACAGATCAAGCAGAATTAACAGGGTTGCACTCCCCTCCAAGAGTGCTTGCAGTTGTTCTGCCACAACCCTAGGAAAATAATATTTGTGACTGGGAGGTAGTTGTCTAATACCACTGGGTCCAGAGTGGGCTTCTTCAGGAGTGGCTGCACTACTGCCTCCTTAAGGACACCAGGGGCCACCCATTCCCACAGGGAAACATTTATCACTCCCTGGACCCACCCACTCATACCTCTTCAGCTAGCTTTTATCAGCCAAGAGGGGCAGGGATTGAGAGGGCACATGGTGGGTCAGATTGCTGCAATCACCTTCTCCACATCATCAGGCCACAGCAGCTGGAACTGATTCCACAAAATTGGGCAGATGGTGGCATCAGACACCTCAACTGGAACTGCGATAACAGTGTCAAGTTCGCTGCAGAGACAAGTGATTTTTGTGGCATTCATTTATATGGCCTTTGAAAGAGTAGCATAGAAAGAAAGAAAGAAAGAAAGAAAGAAAGAAAGAAAGAAAGAAAGAAAGCTAGCTAGCTCATGGCAAAGGAAGGATTCAGACTTTGGATTTCATTGGTTACTGAAATGCATCATATAACTATATGCAAGTAGAATGGAAGCCATATGTAGGAACTGAGATTAGGGCAGACTAGCCCTCCATAGTAATGCAGCACTATTTTGTGTCACAGGCCACTTAATGAAAGGTCTCACTATTTATTTTACTAATTAGGTAAGGCAATGACTCTGAACAATTGCACAAACTTTATGTAAGTAATAAATACTGCGATTCCTAAACTGTTGTAATGTTGGAGTCTTTCTACATGAGGCATGTATTGTGTACTTGTGATTCCACACTCAGGGTAGTTTCTCAGTGCTCTAAATGATATTGTTATCCTCCAGGGCTTCTCCTGTGCTTTCCAACCATTTTAGCATTGTCATTTCTTTCTGACAAGGAAGGTCTAGTATATAGCTGAATGCTGGCATTGAAACCCTAGTGTATTTCCACAATTCCACTATACCACTCTGCCACTACTGGATGTGTAATGGAATATATCGAAAGGCAGAGAAAGCAAACCCGGGGGGTGGGGAGAGATGTAAAGGAGCCAATCTCAATCCCACAAAGAAGCAGGAAGCAGATGTCTCAATAAAGTGGCGGGTTAAAATCCCTTGATCTCCATTATCATGCCAACCATGTGGTGGGAGGACCTTTAGGAATGGCTCACAGATCTCAGAGAGGGGGGGAAATCATGTGGAAGAGCAGGACCTTGAAGTACATGCTCATCATGCATAAGGATGGGCAAATGGGCCATGTTCAAGCTCACCAAGACTCTCCAGACATCAGCTCACTGCTTGTCTCTGTTTGATTCATGCTCACATTTCTGATTGCTGTTCATGTTCTGTGAACAAGTAAGTTTTGTGAAAGGAACAGCTATCAAATGTGAAAGTTGTGAAAACTATTTCCAAATTAGTGCAAATTTGCAAAATTTTCCAAATTTTCCTCATTGACCAAAGTGTGGGTGACTTGAAATGTGTGCATTTTGAGAAAGTTGCGCATTTTGAGAAAGTTCAAGATTTTGAGAAAGTTGCACAATTTTTTGTGTACATAGTTTGTAAATGTGAAGGCAAGTTTGCCAATATTTTCACATGATTTGCAAACTGAAACAAAATTCTCATACATTGGAAAACATGCACAGGGATGGCTTCAAAAGTGTTTCTAGGAGTTCCTTTGTCAGGGATGAGTCCCAGCATTTTCAGATGACTGACAGGTCTGATTCTGTGTCAGAGTTAGGGATGACAGACTCCAGTGAGGCTGGATTCTAAAGGATTCTAAAGAATCCGGCCCCGCAGACTCCGTAGCAGAACAGCTTCCCCCCGGATGGAGCGTACCTGGTGGCGGTGGCGGCTCTGGCTGGTCTCCCAACCGCTGCCGGGCTGCTGCGGCCACAAATGGCGGCCGTTGTAGCGGCTGCCATTTACGTGGCTGCCTTTCGTGATAGGCTACGTAAATACTTATGTAGCCTATCACGGTAAAGAGCAGGGGCACAAATGGTGACTGCTATGCCATTTGTGCCCCTGCTCTTTGCTGTAATAGGCTACGTAAGTATTTACATAGCCTATCATGGCAAAATGTATTCTGCCTGAGACTATGTAAATTAGAGGGGAGTGGGATGTCAGCACAACCACTCGGGACCCTCCAAGTATAAACTCTGAATGCTTTGAGAACCACACTAGAGCTAGACAATCCTCGTCACAAGGGATGCCCTTTTGCTCCACTCCAGACAAAAGCTTGGGTGTGTATGCAATTTAGGGATGGACGAGAAATCTGTTTCAGTTAGTTTTTGATGAGGACTTACCTAGTTCGCACATTCCAGACTGAAAATATGGACAAAGGCACAATCTCTGATAGAAGTCCATCTACTTCCGATTTACAATTTAGTCTTTGCCTTTGCGTGTGAGGACCTGGTCTGAATGTTGGGAGGTTTGACGTTACCTCATTGTCGTTGTCAGACCAACTATCTGATGAAGTTTGGTCTCATGACACCAGCAGTTGAGGGGAGTCATGAAGATGGTCTTCCCCAGCATGTTAAGGAATCCAATTGATTTCTGGATGCTCTGGGGGAATTTCCCATAGCCAGAGCCAGCAATCCTGTCAAGGCTGTGTAATCATGCTTTGGAATTCCTGCACTGAGCGTGCTTGGATTCCTGCATTGAGCAGGGGGTTGGACTCGATGGCCTTGTAGGCCCCTTCCAACCCTTCTATTCTATGATTCTATGAATTCCAATTAAGCACCCTTATTTATTTATTTATTATTCAATTTATTAATCGCCCATCTGGCTGGTCACCCTTTCCATCACTGCTGAGCCCAAGGTGCTCCTTGGTTTTCTAGTGAGCTCTGGGCAATGAAACAGGCTGGAAGACACTTAGAGTATGACTGGCATAAGAGATAAGACTCATTATGAGGCCAACTGGATGTAAATAGGAGTGCGAAATGGAACTGCTGCCTGGTGGTGAGGCTTAGTTCTGCTGCCCCTCGCAAATCCTCAAATAGCCATCCAGCCAAGCTTCTCCAATGCCACACTTGAGGCCACCTCAGTCAGGGCAGAATGATGAGCAGCACATCCACAGTATCCCCAATCTGTCTCACTGGCTGAATGCCAGGCATAGGCCCTCATAGCCTGCCCTGGTCCAGAGGGGTTCCCTGGTGAGCAAGATAGTATTGTTATAAACCACAGTGATGACCTCCCGGACCCTCTGACCTGGGCTGATTCTGCAAAGAATTGGGGGGGGCAAAGGTGGGTCAGAGTTTCTGTGATAATTGTGGAAATGCGAAAGATATGTGGAGATGACAGGTGGCTGAAAAGGAAAGAAATAGAAAAGTGCACAAATCCATATTCTAATGCATTAATGTACGTACGTAATTTATTGAAAACTATGGACTGCAAGGAGGTCAAATCAGTCAATCCTAAAGGAAATCAACCCTGAGTGCTCATTGGAAGGACAGATACTGAAGCTGAAGCTCAAATATTTTGGCCACCTAATGCAAAGAGAAAACTCCCTGGAAAAGACCCTGATGCTGGGAAAGACTGAAGGCAAAAGGAGAAGGGGACGACAGAGGATGAGATGGCTAGATAGCATCACCGATGCAATGAATATGAACTTGAGCACACTCCGGGAGAGAGCGCAGGACAGGAAGGCCTGGCATGCTATGGTCCATGGGGTCACAAAGAGTCAGACACGACTGAACGACTGAACAACAGTGGTTTAATTTAAAGGAAGTTATCAAAGGACCTGAACTATTCCCAGTGTTAATTCATTGGAAGTCAACAAATTTGAAGCAAAAGGAAAAAAGAAGAAAGAAGTTTCATTTTCATTATAAAACACACAGCAGGCAACTCCAGTTTCATTGCTCTCTGAGGCAGATTCCCAAAGGATTCTGCTGAAGGCTGATTGCTTTAATTTATGTAAACATTCAAGGCACCATCCACCACAGAGTTATTTTTACATAATTTTGATACACTGACATCAGAGGTCAACAGTGTGATTTAAGGTTTGTTGGATTGCAGCTATAGATTCTGGCACTCCATTTTATGCTATTCTGTGTTGTTGTTTATTCATTCTGTCGCTTCCGACTTTTTGTGACTTCATGGACCAGCCCATGCCAGAGCTTCCTGTTGGCCATTGCCACCCCCAGCTCCCCCAAGGTCAAGTCCGTCACCTCCAGAATATCATCCATCCATCTTACCCTTGGTCAGCCCCTCTTCCTTTTGCCTTCCACTTTCCCTAGCATCAGCATCTTCTCCAGGGTATCCTGTCTTCTCATTATGTGGCCAAAGGACTTCAGTTTGGCCTTTAATATCATTCCCTCAAGTGAGCAGTCTCGCTTTCTTTCCTGGAGTATGGACTGGTGTGATCTTCTTGCAGTCCAAGGCACTCTCAGAATTTTCCTTCAAAATAGCTGCTGGTGATTTTCACATTGTTCCTTTCTCAGGAATATTTCCTGTATCACATTACACTTAGGGACACTTCTGAAGTTATATTACTTCTGTGTATTTTAAAATTGGTCAGTGCTCTTAAAAATGTGCTCCTTCTAAGGTTGGAAGAGTTAGATGTGTGTCTGAGACTCACCTTTTACAATGTTCTCCATCATGTGTGGGGAACCTCACCACCCCCACCCTGGAGGGCCACATTCTATCAAGCGGAAGGTGTCAGGGGATTTATGGCAGTCATGGGGTTATACTGACACCACATCTTTCTTTCTTACACCCACCAACCTACCCACCCTTCCACACACACACACACACACACACACACACAGCACCATCCATCCACTCCATTCCCTCTTCTCTCTTTCTTTCTCCCCTTTTCATTTTCTCTCCTCCTCCTCCTCCTCCTGTCTTTCTCCCTTTCCCCCTCCTGTTGTGCCACCCTGAAAATCACTCCCAGTGCAATAATTATGGTTTTAAAATATATCAAACTGCTGGTAATGGAAGCTTTAAAAAATGCCTAAACATTGGGGGAATTTCGTGGTGATGGTGGTGGTGGTGAGAGGTTGCTTTGTATAGGGAGGAAACAGTTAACCCAGCGGAGGGCAACCTCCAATTCTGTCATGTGGATGGTATCAGTTGTCAGTTGGGTACCTGAAACATGGAGAGTTAGCTTCAATTGCACAATCGCTTTAGTTACATAGACTCTATAGGTCTATTCCAGTGGACGAGCAAATCTGGGATATAGATTCATCACTCTGCCACCTGATAGGTAGTGGTGAAGCTGGAAAAACCACAGCATGGGATAACATACCATATGCATATTACCATACCATATGCATATTACCTAAATAATCCACATGTGCATATTTTCCTGTGCATTTCCCCGAATATACACATCAACTGTACACATCTTTAAAATGTACATATTCTTCTCCCATTGATTACAGTGGGTTTCTGGGAAATTTTCAAAAGTCAGCTTTTTTTCCCCAAATGTAATCATGCTGTCATACACACTTCTTATTTTATTTTGTTTTATTTTTTGTGGGGGGCAGGGCATGCAGATCACATTGCAAACTCGGAAACGTATCGACAGATTGCATCCGAAGCTGAGTTCAGTATGGAAGGGGTGAACAGGGTAGGGATGTGTGAATGCAAACCTGTCCATGTTCTCTGAGTGCCTGCCCAGCCCCTGCCCCCACTTGCAGGTCCCCAGATTGTTCCTAGGGATGTCAGAGAATTGCATGACGGATCTCGGTGAGGCCAAATGCCAGTGCATTCGGCCTCCCAAAAACCATCGCGGAATGAAGTCCCTGCCCCCCCCCATGAAAGGCACAAGGGATGAAGTCCCCGCTACCCCCACCCCACGAAAGGCGCATGAAACGGAGCACTTACCTGCTCCCGTCTGCGCTGCTGTGCAGTGCGAATGGCGGCCGTCCTGCGGCCTCCATTCACTTCCTCCTTCTTCAGCCATGATAGGCTACGTAAATACTTACGTAGCCTATCACAGCAGGGGGGGGAACCCAGCATACGCAAATGGTGGTGGCTACCGCCATTTGCGTATGCTGGGGTTTTCCCCCTGCCGTGATAGGCTATGTAAATATTTACATAGCCTATCATGGCTCACTACAGGGATGCAAATGATGGTGGCTACGACAGCTGCCATTTGCATCTCTGCAGGGCTGCCCAGTGGCCGGATGTCTGGCTGCGGGCGGCTGGAGCCGGCCGGCAGCTCCGGCTTTGCCGCAGAGCGGAGCCAGCCAGCTGGCCAGGATTCTGGGGGGAGGCATGGAGTGCCTCCCCCCGTCAAGGATTCTGGGGGGAGGGACAGAGCGCCTCCCCCCACCTGCGGAGCCTGGCGGAGCCAGGTAAGCAGGGTTTCATACAGCCCTAATCGTTCCCGAGCCCACCCTGGACTTGCGAGCAGCTCATACTCACCCCTGTGGCCTGGCCTCATCAACTTCAGCAGCCACCATTTTTTTTAAAAAAAATGATGATCGCAAAAATGTTCGTATTTGCGTATGCATGAAAACAAGCATTTTTACGAATGTGCATACTTGTCTATGCATGTAAATGAGCATTTTCACAAAAATGCATTTTCACATATACACAACTATGTGCATTTCTGCGATTGCCATTTTATTTTGCAAAAAATGGTGATCGTGGAGCTTGGCAAGGCCACCGGGGTGAGTGCTGGCCACTCACTGAGCACAGGCAGTAGATGAGCTGGGGCAGGGGCTCGGTGAGCAGGGCTCAGGGATGATGGTGGGGGGAGTTCTGCTGGATTCCCAGACAGAATCGCCCATGCATGCTATCCCTAGAACTGTGTAAATCCTGATAAAAAAACCCTGAAATTAATTTCTCATGCATCCATAATCATGGGACACATCTGTTCAGGCATGAAGCTTCCAAGTCCATGGTTTTGTGGACCTTGAGCCAATCTGAGATAGCCTTAACTCAGGTCTTCAACTCACAGGGTTTTTGATAATTGAATTCCCATGGTTTTTAAAAAGGAACTTGAGCGTTAAAGCATTAGTAATCCTATCCTCTCCCCAATGTAATTCAATCTGCTTTTTGGCAAGTATACCCATATATTAAATGGGATTATAAAAACTTAGAAGTAATCATTATTTCATTTCAAGAATCATAATTCTAAAATCTCAGGGTGACTTTCTACGGATTGAGGCTATCCTCTCCAGACTGACACCCTCCATTTTTTTTTTAAAGTGATGAGAAAAATGAGGGAGAGGATGGAGCTAGCGAGGTCTTCCAGGTTTCCCTTCCTCATGTGTAGAGCTTGCATGCAATCAAAATGACTGAAAATGGCTAGATTCTCACAACCATCTTAATGAGAAAATACAGAATGCTAATACATGTTCACTGAAACAGATGAATCTGCCTCCAGTGTGAGATACGATCTTTTCATGTTCTTTTCCCACCACAGAGAACAAATGAGGAAGGACTGAGGCCCTTGTGCAGCATTTCTGCTTTCAGATAGGTGGTGTGAGGCTCAGATCCTTCTGCTCTTCCCCCAAGAAATGAATGCTATCTCCACCCTTACCATATTCTCTGAGGGTTGTATCTACTGGGTTCTATCTAATGATAGTCTAACTTAAGTCCCATTCATTGCAATGGGACTATTGTAACTAAGACCAACATTGGATACAACCCTGAGAGTAAAACTGCATGTTATGTTGAAGAAGTATCTAGTGTGGTTTTTTTTTTTTAATTCTTTACTCAAAAGTAAGCTCATGGGATCTCATATAGATCAGTAGGCTAGAGGAGTGGGTAGGGGGCTTTAACCTCTTGCTTTCTTACTGCAATTTACATTACAACTGGGTGCCTTCTCGGCAATGTAAGTTGGAGGTTCAAAATAAAATATCGGGGGGGGGGAGAAAATATCTTACTGATAGCTTGAAAAATGCAACACCTACCTGCAATATGTGGAAGAATAATTCCCCCCCATCCACAACATATAAGTGTCAATGGACTTATTGCCTGGTCCTTTGGAAAGAAGTACAAGGGAAATGGTAGAAGAGAAACTCCTACTAATAGTGGGGGGGGGGCAAAAAGGAGAAAGTAGTGGCGTGCAGATGTAAGCTTACCTTCGCAAACTGTTTGGAAGCTTCTCCTTCTGCAGAAAGCAGTGCCCCACATATTGACAGATGTAGACAAAAATGGGGCTTTTTCAGATCAGGACGTGCAGGCAGCCTGGGAGGCTAGCTGTGATTAGCAAAGCTCAAAAACACCACAAAATAAATTATAAAACGTCTTGAATGAGGCAGAACAATCGAAGCCTCGTTTAGGAGGGGTAGGGGAGGAAATTGGAGGACAGATTTTGGCAGAGCACTAACTCCACCTCATCCCTGGAGCTAGACACAACACTGACTGCCCCCACCTGCATTGCAGTGGATGCAAATTCGGGGTCAGCCTGCCAAGACAGTTGGTGCTGTTGCAGCACGAGAAACCCCCAACCCCTTACCAAAAAGAAAGACGCTCTGCTACAATTCCTGCCAATTGGGAATCCTAGCTGGGAGAAACTGTTGAATATTTCTCCTCTCCCTGGAGACTGTTTTTGAAATTTTCTCCCAACTTTCTCTGCCCACAAGGAAGGTGGAGAATTTCAAGACGCCATTTGAGCACAGCTCTAGTGTCAATATCCCAGATGGTGGTATTCCCTTCCCTGATTGGTTGTGGGAGGGTGGTCTTCTTTGCCTACTCTGTCCTGCTGAGATGGTGGAATAGTACAATGACATGGCCTGGTGGTGAACAGAACTTTGGCCTCATTAGACATCACATCGAACTGGCATATTTATTTAGGAGATCCCATTGGCATAATTTGGGCTGTACTGAGTAGGCAAATAGTTTTCTGTACCGAAAAATAGCACGGGGGCAGCAGTGAATAGTCCTCGCCTCCTTCAAGGCCTCCAAACCAGGTGGGAACTGAAGCCCAATTTTGCATGTTGCCATAATCCAGAGAGCCATGTCAGGAGAAATGAGGGCAGAGGGCAGGCACTATGTCTTGGCTGGCTGGGGCTGGGAGAAGGGTCAACACTGTGGTGAGAGGAGCTTCCCCTTTGCCAATCCTCTGAGCCCCATTCCCCTCCTTTACCCCTACAGGTCCCATTTTATATTACTATCACTGCGAAGAGTGAGAGTTTGTGTGGTGTAGCAATTAAAGTTAGACAAAGCTCAAATCTGTACTCAGCTATAAATTTCACTGTAGGGCCTTGGGACAGATACTATCTGACATTTTTATGTGCCCAAACACTACCAGTCTTACCTAATCATATTAGGAAAATGAAAGACTAAGAAGTTAATGCCCTTTCTGTACACCTCTTTTCCTAAGCTACACTGATTCCTGTGAGAGTGAATCTCTTGGACCAGAAAGGAGATATTAATAAATCTCCCTCCTGCTTTGACAAATGCTTAATGTCATCAGAGATCAAAGGGAGCTTTTATACAATGGCATAGATATCTGGACAGATACACAGTCATCTAACATCACTGGAGGAGATAGCACACATGAAATTGGGTTACAGCTGTGAGGAAGAGGAAATACTAGGCTACTTAAATCTTTTCATTCCAGGTGTTTTTCAGTTGTTTTCACTATCTGTGAAAATATCCACCTGGCCACCATCCCTCCCTATCATATTTTCTCTTCCACATGTAGTCATTGTTTGATGCAGTTCTCTCTACCTTAATGAACCTGGCAGAAATCAGAGTACTTCTGTTTGTGAATTGGTTTTCTGGATCAGAATGTTTTCTGGAGTTTTCACACAAAGACGTAATTGCCAATGCCAACATGCATGAAGGAGATCTGTTGAGTAATCTCCAAAACAGATCCATCTTTATCTTCAAGAGCTGCCACTGAAATCTGATTTTAAATGGCATTAGACATTCATCTGGACAGGTAAGAGATTTGAGACATTTGAAGGGGAGTAATGTTAAGGGAAGCATTAAGAGTTTTGATAGATTATTCAAATTTCTCACGGGTGCAGGTGGAATGAGTGATTTGCACATGTCTAATAAATCTTATCTGAAAAGGTGAATATACACATTGCTATTCTGATGTCACAGATGTGAAAGCATAGATATCCTTTGTTACCTTTTGAACCAGCATGGTCTTTATATCACATAGAATTTGAACTGTTGTCTTTCTCATTCACTTACTTCTTTTATGTGCCAGTCAGAAGTGGGGATGGACAGACTCACTGCTGCCCGGTTTTGCTGGGTGCTTGCCGAGCTGCTGCCTCTGCCTGCCCCTACTTGCCGGGCCACCTGAGCCACATTAGCTCCCAGTGAGCATCCAGGAAGCTCTGCAGGACCACCCATCCTCTTAGCAAACTGCCATTTTGCATAGAATGGCAGCACGGTGTTTTCCGGATATGCAATATGACATAAATGGTGACTGTGAAGGGTCCATTTATGCAGCATTACCAGTATAAATGGAGCACTGACACCAGTAGCGTTGTGTTAGGGATGTCAGAGAATTCCGCCACGGACTGAAAAGGGATCGAATTCCCTTCAGTCCGTGCCACGGAATCCTCTGTGGAACGGCACCACGAGGTCCTGCGGAGCCAGCAGTCGTGCAGATTTTTTTTTGGTCATCCGCACAGAGTCGCAAAATTTTCGTAAATAGAAACGCAAGGTAGTATATTCCGATAATAAATATGTGTTGTTGTTTTAAATGAATTGCGCTCACCGCCTTTTTGGTGGGTGTTCTTTTTCAATTGAAATCCTCCCTCTCCATTTACTTTCAGCCAAAATACTTCCTCCTCCTCCTCCTCGGGGCTTCCCAAAACAAGGCTGCCCCAGGTGTGCCTGAGTGATGCACTTTTTGTTTAGAGCAATGCTGTTTGAAAGAAAGAAAGAAAGAAAGAAAGAAAGAAAGAAAGAAAGAAAGAAAGACCTTTTAAAATGACCATGCCAGTCTGGAGCCCTGCATGCTCCCTGCTAAGCTTTCTCTTTCCACATCCAGCCTTGTTGGTGACATGGTGAGGCCAAAATGGAGAGGAGAACCAACTCTGTGCATGTCTACTCAGAAGTAAGTCTTGCTGAGTTCAATGCGACTTACTCCTACACATATCAGCACCCCTCTTGCCCCCAGCTCAGCTTTGTATTTCCACATCCAGCTCATTAGCAAACCTCCTGTTAGTTATCTCACTGGGTGACTTTGGGCTGGACTCTAAGCACTAGATCATACTTCTGTTATGACACTCATGAAGAACAAGAGACAGTATAATGGAAAGTTCTTTCTGAAGCAGTCACACTTCACTTGTACAAATGCAGCATGAAGGGAAAGATCAGCAACCTTCTCTTTGTTTGAATAAAAAGCACACTCTGCACATGCTCAGGGAATGGACAAAATGAGGAATAAACATACCAGGGAATATGAAGAACTATATTCTTCCATTGTGTGTGTGTGTGGGTGGGAGGGGGAATCTCCCTCAATCCAGCAATTCCTTGGGAAAAAAAAACCAAACCCATTCACCCAAGGGTCTTCTGAGATAACTAACAGGAGGTCTGATAATGAACTGGATGTGGAAATACAAAGCTGAGCAGAGAGGAGAACCAACTCTGTGCAAGTCTACTCAGGAGTAAGTCTTATTGAGTTCAATGCAACTTACTCCTACACATGTCAGCACCCCACTTGCCCCCAGCTCAGCTTTGTATTTCCACATCCAGCTCATGATGAAACCTCCTGTTAGTTATCTCAGAAGACCCTTGGATGTATTGGGGGGGGGGGTTTCCAGGGAACAGCTGGATGGAGGGAGATTATACACACACACACACACACACACACACACACGAAGAATATAGTTCTTCATATTCCCTGGTATGTTTATTCCTCATTTTGTCCATTCCCTGAGCATGTGCAGAGTGTGCTTTTTATTCAAACAAAGAGAAGGTTGCTGATCTTTCCCTTCATGCTGCATTTGTACAAGTGAAGTGTGACTGCTTCAGAAAGAACTTTCCATTATACTGTCTCTTTTTCTTCATGAGTTTCATATAACTCTCCCCACGACCTGAGTTCGATCCCAGAGGAAGCTGGGTCCCAGGTAGCTGGCTCAGGTCGACTCAGCCTTCCATCCTTCCGAAGTCGGTAAAATGAGTACCCAGCTTGCTGGGGGAAAGGTAGTCACGAGTCACGACTGGGGAAGGGAATGGCAAACCACCCGCTACAGTCTGCCAAGAAAACGCCAGTGCAAGCGGCGTCCCTCTAGGGGTCAGTAATGACTCGGTGCTTGCACAAGGGGAACCTTTCCTTTCCTTTCCTTTCCTTTCCTTTCCTACTACGAACGCTACAACAACTACTACTGCAACTACTGCTAATAATGTCAGCTTAAAATCAATATTTTCAGCACTACAGCTCCAGTTGTGACAGCATGAAGCCCCCATTCTAACAACTGTCCCTTTGCTTCCTTCTGTTGGCAGCATGCTTCTTAAGGAGCAACATCTCGTGAATGAATCCTCACTGTCAGAGTTTCTTCTCCTGGAATTCTCAAATGTCCAGGGACTGCAGATTCTGCACTTCATTGGATTCCTTGTTTTTTACCTGGCAGCAGTTGCAGGAAACCTTCTCATCATCTCTGCAGTTGTCTCTGACCACCACTTACACAGCCCCATGTACTTCTTTCTGATGAACTTGGCCATACTGGATGTGGGCCAAGTTACAGTCATTTTCCCCAAATCTATGACCAATTCTCTCTTGAATACCAGACACATTTCTTATTCTGGATGTGTTGCTCAGGTCCTCCTGTTTGTCTTCTTTATGGCATGCGATCTATCTCTTCTCACAGTCATGGCATATGATCGGTATGTTGCCATTTGCCATCCACTGCAATATGAGATGCTGATGAATAAGCAAGCCTGCATTCGAATGGTTGCTACTGTATGGATCACCAGCATTCTCTATGCTGTGTTACACACCGGAGGCACCTTTTCACCCCCCTTTTGCTCCAAAGATGTCAATCAGTTTTTCTGTGAAATCCCACAGTTACTTAAGCTTACCTGCTCTGATTTGTACCTAATTGAAATAGGAGTTCTTTCCTTTAGTGCTATCATTGGGTTGTGCTGCTTTATTTTCATTGTTGTCACTTACGTGCACATCTTCACGGCAGTGCTGAGAATCCCCTCTGTGCGGGGAAGGCAAAAAGCTTTCTCAACTTGCCTTCCCCACCTCATTGTTGTCTCCATATTTGTATCCATTGGATGCTTTGCTTACCTGAAGCCCACCTCTAATTCTACTCCAGCACTGGATTTGGCATTTACTATGATATATTCTATGGTCCCACCCTTGATGAATCCAATAATCTACAGCATGAGAAACAAAGAGGTAAAACATGCTCTATCAAAGCTATTGGGGTTGATGTACTATTCTATGAATACCTTTTCCAATCTTGTTCCTCAAAGGTGAATTCTGTGCATTAATCAAGGCCAAATTACAGGTCACTTTAAAGATGTAGTTAGGAGATATGTGCCCCCCCCCACTTTTTATTATTATTATAATTCTAGTGTAATTACAGGCAGCTCAGTATGGATCAGAACCCTACAACAACTTTAGTGCTCATCAAGACTGAGCTCCCCATGCCTGCGATTTAGATCGCAGGCATTGGGGAGCTTACTCGCACACTTACATTGGAGTGAAAAGGGGAAATTACTGTAATGTGTTTGTTTGGGTCTCAATTGGTGCAGTTCAGGGGGAATTCATTTTATAGTTTTCTTGTGCAAGTGTCCAATCAAAGGCACCCTCTACTGCATTCATCAGGTAGCTGCAGTGGGATGTGCAAATCAGCAAAACTGAAGTTTACTGAAGTTCTTGGAAATTTGGAATATGACCTCGAAGCTCATTCTGAGTCCATACCAGATTGCAAGCTTTGTTGTTGCTCTTGTTGTTTTCACATTAAAATACATGAGGTTTCTCATGTATATTTTTTTAACTGCATCAATTCGGTACATTTCTGAAATGTACATCTTCTTCTCCCTTTGACGAAAGTGTGCTTGTGCTTACTTTTCAAAAGAACGTTTTTCAAAATCAATATTTTTCAAATGTATGCATATGGTTGAAAACATATTTTTGGTACATGAATCACATTTCAGTCTCAGAAATGTCCAGAATTGAACCACAACTTGTGTCCAGCTCCATATTTGGTTTGGTTTAGAAGGTGCAAAGTGGGTAAATCCTTATCAAAACCTAACTAAAATGAATTGCTCATACATCACTAGAGCTGCATCCTTTGTTATTCTACACCATTAGCACTATGGATCTGAATACTGCAAGTCTTTGGCAGGACCACTCCTGTAAGGCTTTCACCCATAGGTTCAAGGTTGAGTTAAAAAAAAAAAATCCTATTTTTGTGGCATTCATTTATACAGCATTTGAAAGAGTAATATGAAAGAAAAGAAAGAAAGAAAGAAAGAAAGAAAGCTAGCTAGCTCATGGCAAAGAAGGATTCAGACACTGGATTTCACAGGTTACTGAACTGCATTGTTTAAATATATGCAAGTATAATGGAAGCCAGACGCAAGGACTGAGATTAGGGCAGAGTAGCCCTCCATAACAATGCAGGGCTACTTTGTGTCACTGACCACATCAGGAAAGGTCTCGCTATTTATTTTACTAATTAGGTAAGGCAATGTATGTAAATGACTCTGAACAATTGCACATACTTTATATAAGTAGTAAATATTGTTCTGCCTAAATTTTCATTATTCTCTTGGAGCATTTCTACATGAGAGGTTTATTATGTGCTTGTGATTCCTCACTCAGAGTAGTTTGTGGGTTCTTTAAATGATATTGCCATCCTCCAGGGCCTCTCATATGCTTTCCAACCATTTTAGCATTGTTATTTTTTTTTTTCTAACAAGGAAAGCCTGATATATCGCTGAATGGTGGCATGAAACCCTAATGTATTTCTGCAGTTCTGCTCTACCACACATCCACCTAGTTGTGCAATGGAACATATCGAAAGGCAGACAAAGAATACACAGCGGGAGGGGGGCATGTGTAAAGGAGCTGATCTTAATCCCACAAAGATGTTGGAAGCAGACATCACAGTAAAGTGGCCGGTTAAAAGCTTCATGTAAAAAAGCCTTTAATCTTCATTCATTATAATCTCAACCTCAGGGTGGGAGGACTTTGAGGAATGGGCCACAGATCTTGGACAGGGGAAAAAATCATGTGGAAGAGCAGGACCTTGAAGTACATGCCCATCATGCATAAGGATGGCAAATGGGCAATGTTCAAGCTCACCAAGATTCTCCAAACATCAGCTCACTGCTCATCTCTCCTTGATTTATGTGCACATTTGTGATTGCTGTTCATTTTCCATGGACCAGAAAATTGTGTGAAATGAGCAGGTATGAAATCTGGAAGGTGTGAAAACAATTCCCAAAGTCCTTTCAATTTCCAAAGTTGCTCAGATTTCCCACATAGACTAAAATGTGTGTGATTTGAAATGTGTGCATTCTGAGAAAGTTGCACATTTTGAGAAAGTTGCACATTTTTCAAGTACGCATTTTGTAAATGTGAAGGCAAGTTCAGGAATTTGCAAATATTTTCAAGTGATTTTGCAACCTGAAACAAAATTCTCATCCATTGGAAAACATGCACACAGATGGCTTAGTTTAAAACCATTTACAGGAATTCCTTTTCATAATAGGAAGAGCCATGGGTAAAAACACACACACACACACACAGTGTTTTTGCTGCTTCTACCTCTTTCCCTGACTTAACTGACCACTGGAGTTGTTGTAGACTGGGGAGTGGACAGAGATGCTCACATCCCTCAACCACCAATCCAAAATGAGCTAAGGATTCATGTGCTTCCTTCTGATATTCTACCCCTCTGTTGACTAAGGTTCAAATCCATTATCTTGTGAATGCTCAGTTTGCCTTCCTGTATTCTGCCAGAGATTATGCAAATTAGAGGGGAGTGGGATGTCAGCACAACTACTCGGGACCCTCCAAGAATAAATTTTGAATGCTTTGAGAACCACACTAGAGCTAAACAGTCCTCCTCCCTAGGGATGCCCTTTTGCTCCTCCAGACAAAAGCTTGGATGTGTATGCAATTTAGGTATGGATGAGAAATCTGTTTCAGTTAGTTTTTGATGAGGACTTACCTAGTTCACACCTTCCAGACTGAAAATATGGACAAAGGCACAATCCGTGATCGAAGTCCATCTATTTCCGATTTACAATTTAGTCTTTGCCTTTGCGTGTGAGGACCTGGTCTGAATGTTGGGATGGTTGGAGTTACCCCATTGCCATTGTCAGACCACTATCTGGTGAAGTTTGGTCTCATGGCACCATCCCCTCTCCCCTGCAGGAGAGGGGAACCATTAAGATGGTCTGCCCCAACATGTTATAGAGTCCAAGGGATTTCTGGATGCCCTGGGGGAATTTCCCATAGCCAGAGCCAGCAATCCTGCCAAGGCTGTAGTAGTCATGCTTTGGAATGGTGAGACAATTCCACATAAGCACCCTCTCCAGCACTGCTGAGCTCAAGGTGGTCTTTAGTGAGCTCTGTAACATACTGGACAACACCTAGTGTAGAACTGGCATAAGACTCATCATTGTGAGGCCATTGGGACTTAAAAAGGAGTGCAAAATCACACCTGCTGCATGGTGGTGACAGCAGAAAGGAAGGCTCACTTTTGTTGCCTCTAGAAAATCCTCAAGTAGCCCTCCAGCAGAGCTTCTCCAACATCACACTTGAGGCTACCTCACCCAGCTCAGTCAGGACACTGCTGGACAGCAGGGTGAGCAGTACATCAACATTCTCCCCAATCTGTCTCAATGGCCGAATGCCAGGCAAAGGCCAGCATAGCCTGCCCTAATTCCTGGTGAGTTAGATGGTATTTTTACGGACTACACTGATGTCATTGCTATGGACATCCCCTCCCTGACCTTCTGATATGGGCTGATGCTGCAATGTGTTCTCAGGGGGGCAAACGCAAAGCTGGGCCAGATGCTCCCCTCCCCATACAGCTCACCCGCTCCGGTTTCTGTGATAATTGTGGAAATGCAGAGGATGTGTGGAGATGACAATGAGTGGCCGAACAGAGAGGAATAGAAAAGTGTAAAATGCATATTCTAACAAATTAACATAATTTATTGAAATAACTTGGTTTTATTTAAAGAAAGTTTCCAAAGGGCCTGAACTATTCCCAGTGTTAATTCATCGGCAGTCAACAAATGTGAAGCAAAAAGAAGTTTCCCCCACCATAAAACACACAGCAGGCAATTCCAGTTGCATTGCTCTCTGAAGCAAATTCCCAGAAGATTCTGCTGAAAGGCTGTTTGCTTTAATTTATGTAAATGTTAAGAGACAGCATCCACCATGGAGTTATATTTACATAAGGCAACTGACATCAGTAGCCATAAATGTGATTTAAGCTCTGTTGGATTGCCACTATAAATTCTGATACTCCTTTGTATGCTGTTCTTAGACACTTCAAAATAGTTGTTGGTGTTGTTCACATTGTTCTTTCTCAGGAATATTCCTTGGGGTTGTATTCCTTGTACCACATTACACTTAGGGACACTTCTGAAGGTATATGGTGTGTTCTAAAACTGGCCAATACACTTAAAAATGTGCTCCTTCTAAGGTTGGAAGAGTAAGATGTGTGTCTGAGTCTCACCTTGTACAATGTTCTACATCATGTGTGGGGAACCTCACCACACCCACCCTGGAGGACCACATTCTCTCAGTCAGAAGCTCTCAAGGGAGATATGGCAATCATGGGGTCATAAACACCCCACCTCTTTCTTTCTTACACACACCTAGACTCTTAAACACTCACAGCCCCATCCATCCATCCATCCATCCATCCATCCATCCATCCATCTCTCAATTCCCTCCCTCCCTCCCTCCCTCCCTCCCTCCCTCCCTCCCTTCTTTCTTTCTTTCTTTCTTTCTTTCTTTCTTTCTTTCTTTCTCCCCTGTTCATTTTCTCTCTTCTCTTCTCTTCTCTTCTCTTCTCTTCTACTTCTTCTCTCTCTTTCTCCCCTTCCCTTCCTGCTGTGCCACCTTGAAAATCTCCCCCAGTGCAAGAATTAGGTTTTTTAAATATCTCCAACTGGTGCTAATGGAACTTTAAAAAAGAAAGAAAGAAGCCTAAATGCCATTGGGTGGAATTTGGTGGTGACGGTGGCAGTGGTGAGTGATATTGGGTGATTTTTAGGGTGGTACAGCAGGAGTGGGAAGGGGAGAAAGAGAGAGAATCAGAGGAGGAGGAGGAGGAGGAGGAGGCAACGAAAAAGGGAGAAAGAAAGACAGAAGAGGGAATTGAATTGATTGATGTATAGATATATAGATGAATGGGGCTGTGATTGTGTGCGTATGCGGTTGGGTGTAAGAAAAAAAAAGAGGTGGGGTGGCTAAGTCCGCAGAGCTGCCATATATCCTCTGTATATCCCCTGCACTCTGTATATTCTCATTAAGATGGTTGTGAGAATCATTGCATGCAAGCTGTACACATGAGGAAGGGAAACCTGGATGACCTCACTAGCTCCATTCCCTCCTTCATTTTTTTCTCATCACTTCCTAAAAATGAAGGGTGACAGTCTTCAGAGGATAGCCTTGATCTGTGGAAGGTGTTCCCAATATTTTAGAACTGTGATTCTTGAAATGAAGTAATGATTGCTATTAAGAATGTATAATCCCATTTAATATACAAGTATACTCGGCAGAAAGCAGATTTGAAATATATTGGGGAGAAGACAGGATTGCCAACAATTTAACTATCAAGTTCCTTTTTAAAAACCATGGGAATTATTCAATGATAAAAACCTCTGCCACTTTAAATCCAGAGTCATGTTGGCTCAAGCTCCACAAAGTCAGGGAATCGGAAGCTTCATGCCTGAACAGATGTGCCCCATCATTACATGGTGAAATTTGTTTACATGAGAAATTTGTTTCAGTTATTTTTTTATCTGGATTTACCCAGTTCACCTCTTCCCTACTGAGCAGTCTCAGATGCAATGTGCGGTCAAAGTCTGAGTTTGCACTGTGATCTGTGTACAAAGAAAAACAAAAAAAGTATTCGATAGCATGTGTACATTTTAAAAATGTACATGAAAAAATGTTTCCTTTTTTAAAATTCACATAAATCCACTTTAAACAATGGGAGAAGCATGTGATATAAAGACCATCCTGGTTCAAAAGGTAAAGAGGGATATCTATAATTTTCAGGCTTAGACAAGGGATACAGTAAGGTATTAACAAATGTGATAACAAAGCAACTGAATAACAATTTTATATTATTCCATCTTTTCAGGCAATATTTACTAGAGATTAGGGGTGCACGAACCCCACTCACCCATCAAGTCTGCTGGGTGGGGGGAGGTGATCTGTCCCTCCCCCTGGAATCCTTCCCAGCTGGCTCTGCTCCATGGCAAGTCCACGGAGCCGCCGGCCAGGCCCATCCACAGCTGGACTTCCGGCCACTGCCACGCGAATGGCGTCCAGCGTAGTGGATGCCATTTGCATCCCTGCCCTTGGCCGTGATAGGCTATGTAAATATTTATGTAGCCAATCACGAAAAGAGCAGGGAGGGGCGCAAATGTGTTCCGCTATGCCAGACACCATTTGCATCCGCAGCCTGGCAGTGGATGGCTGCGGATGGCAGTGGATGGACCCCCACCGGCCGGCGTCAGGTAGGGTCCATCCCTACCAGACTTCGCGGGGTGGCGGAGGGGAGCAGTCCGTTCCACCACAGACTCCACGGATTTCTCCACCACCCCTACTAGAGATGTGCGAATCACTCGTTCCACTGCCAACCATGAGAAATTTGAATGATCTTGTCAAAACTCCTAATGCTTCCCTTAACATTACTCGCCTTCAAATGTCTCAAATGTCTTACCTGGTGAGGAATACCCAGATGAATGTCAAATGTCATTTAGATGAAATTTCAGTGGCATTCACTATTTATTTATTTATTTATTTATTCTTGCATTTTTATGCTGCCCAATAGCAGAAGCTCTCTGGGTGGTTCACAACAATTATTTTAATATGAACTTACCAAGTTGCACTTTACAAACCTACGCACAAACCAGCATGAAGTAATACAAAAACTCAATGACATACCCACTTTCCTGAAATTTGTGGTGCAGTCTGCAAATCAAACAATGTGCATAACCATTTTACAATAAGGTAAATATGCACCTAAACCAATAGGGGAAAGCACACAGAAAAAATGTGTAGAAAACTGCATGATATTAGGGAAATCACATGGGGGGAAAAAGAATTTAGATAAATGCGCACAATGTAAAATTCTCATGCAGACTGTAAAAATAATCACATTC
Source organism: Heloderma suspectum (assembly GCF_057233095.1). NCBI lineage: Eukaryota > Metazoa > Chordata > Lepidosauria > Squamata > Helodermatidae > Heloderma > Heloderma suspectum. The sequence continues at coordinate 83,788,213 of NC_139463.1, read as the reverse complement.
CTAAAATGATGCAGAAATGGAACACAATTAATTTAATGTAGGAAAAATAAGAAACAGAACTGAATCAAATTTGAAAGATTCATCCATGCCTAGTTGTGGAGGCCATTTAAGATCAATGTGTATCCAACCTAGTGTTTTATCTTGGAATTTGTGGAGCAGGGATGGATGAACCCATCTCCATCCAGGATGGTGGGAGCTCAATGAACTACCCTCACAGCTCGTGAAGACCGGGCCTGCTCGGTGAGCTTCCTTGCTTGCACACCTGTCCATGACCTGCACAAGCTTCCCCTCTTCCTCGTGCCAGCTGTCAAAGGCTGGTGTGGGGGAGGAGGGTCTTGGCACAGCCACCCCTCAGCCCCTTGCCCTGGCCTCCAGCAGGTGTGTGGGGAGAAAAGGATAGGTGCCTCCTTCTTCCCTCTGCCCCCACCTGCTACTGTGGTGACGGCAAGGACAAGCTGGTCATTTTCTGTAAGGCCAGGGATACTTACGGAAAACAACCATCCTGTTCTGTTCGACTGCCACTGTAGCAAGTATGGGGGAAGGAGGAGAGGTGCTACATCAGGAGGACCATTTGGACCTGGTGTTTCAATAGAACACACAATTGGTCTACCTCGAGTAGCTCTGTGCCTATGTGATTATGTGATATTGCTCATTTTTAACATTGTGGCTATGTGTTCTCCGTAGAACACTTGCAAATAAAACATTTGAGATAGGAAAAGAAAAAAGCATTAGCTAGTAATGCCTCTGCTGCTAAGCTCTACCGACTCCTGTGAGAGCAAATCTCTAGGAACCGAAAGGATATATTTATAAATCTCCCTCCTGCCTTGACAAATGCTTACTGCCATCAGAGATCCAAGAGAGCTTGCATAAAATGGCATGGATATCTGGACAGACACACAGTCATCTTACATCACTGGAGTAGATAGTGAAGGTGAAGTTGGGATAAATCTGTGAGGAAGAGGAAATACTAGGCTACTTAAATCTTTTCATTCCATGTGTTTCTCAATTGTTCTCACAGTCTAAGCCATGAAAATATCCTCCTGGCCCCCTTTCCTCCCTCTCATATTTTCTCTTCTACATACAATCATTGTTTGCTGCAGTTCTCTCTACCTTGATGAACCTGGCAGAAATCAGAGTACTTCTGTTTGTGAATTGGTTTTCTGGATGCTGGAATGTTAATTTTCACACAAAGACATAATTGCCAATGCTAACATGCATGAAGGAGATCTGTGAGTGTTGAGTAATCTCCAAAACAGATCCATCTTTATCTTCAAGAGCTGCCACTGAAATCTGATTTTAAATGGCATTAGACATTCATCTGGGCACTCCTCACCAGGTAAGACATTTGAGACATTTGAAGGTGAGTAATGTTAAGGGAAGCATTAGGAGTTTTGACAAGATCATTCAAATTTCTCATGGGTGCAGGTGGAATGAGCTATTTGCACATCTCTGGTAAATATTGCCTGAAAAGATGGAGTGATACACAAATTGTTATTCAGTTTGTTTGATATCACATTTCTTAATACCTTACTGTATCCCCTGTCTAAGCCTGAAAAGGATAGATATCCTCCTTTACCTTTTGAACCAGGAGGGTCTTTGTATCACATAGAATTTGAAATGCTGTCTTTTTCATTCAGTAATTTCTTTTGTGTGCCAGTTGCAAGGGGAGTGGACAGACTCACCTCTGTCTGGTTTTGATGGTGCTTGCCAAACCGCTGCCTGCCCCTGCTCACCCAGCTACATGGGCCACATGAGCCCCAGATGAGCACCTAGGATGCACTGCGGGGCCACCTGTCCTCTTTGTGCATTTTCTGCAGGGTGTGTTATCGTGTTGTCTGAATGGAGCACATCTTCTGCAGGGCAGCTTGTTAACCATGCAACGTGGTGTATTTCTCTTGAAGAAGCCACCTTGAGAACCCACAGCTTGTTGTTGGGTTTCTTGGGGTGGCTAACAACCCACACCGCAGGGTGAAAGAACAACCCTTTGAAAAATGCACTGCGTTCAGACAACATGGTAACCCATGGTTCAACAACAACCGACACAGGGTGGGTTAGTATGTTGTGTGAACCTGGCCATTTTCTCTCATCAAATGTAGGAGGTCACTGCAAATAAATCTATATGTGCTGAGACCACTTCCTGACCAATGTCCAACTGTTGTTCATCAGGGGAGGGGGAATGTGGTATGCGGTTCTGATAGGAGGCAGGGCTAGCCCAAATAGCCCAGGGTACTCCCCAATGTGCTCTTTGATCCCTCCTAAACAAAACGAGAAGAAGGGGCAGAAAATCCATCTGCTACTTTGAATTGGAAATGGGAAGTTCTCCTCTGACATTTAACTTGGTGTTTGCAAGCACAATGAAAACCAACAATTATCTCCGGTTTTTCTCCACCCCTCGCAACCCATTTCAAACGATAAACACAAATGATAAAAAAATGATATTATACTTAATATAAACTATAATATAAATATATAAAAAATATACTATCAAGCAATAAAGAAAACATTCTTGCAAATAATTCGACCCAGGACTACTACTAGTGGTACAACAACTACTACTGTGACTAGACTACTAGTACTAATGTCAGCTTAAAATTAATACTTTAAGCAGTACAGCTCCACTTGCAATAATATTAAGTCTCCATCCTTTTGTCAGCAGCATGCTTCTTAAAGAGCAGCATCTGACGAATGAATCTTCTCTGTCAGAGTTTCTTCTCCTGGAATTCTCAAATGTTCGAGAACAGCAGATTCTGCACTTCATTGCATTCCTTGTTTTTTACCTGGCAGCAATTGCAGGAAACCTTCTCATCATCTCTGCGGTTGTCTCTGACCACCACTTGCACAGCCCCATGTACTTCTTCCTGATGAACTTGGCCATACTGGATGTGGGCCAAGTTTCAGTCATTTTCCCCAAAACCATGGCCAATTCTCTCTTAAATACCAGACATATTTCGTATTCTGGATGTGTTGCTCAAGTTCTCCTGCTCCTCTTATTTACTGCATCTGATTTCTTTCTTCTCACAGTCATGGCATATGATCGGTATGTTGCCATTTGCAATCCACTACAATATGAGATGACGATGAATAGACAGGCCTGCATTCAAATGGTTACTGCTGTATGGATCAGCAGCATTTTCTACGCTGTGTTAAACACTGGAGGCACCTTTTTGTTGACCTTTTGCTCCAAAGTTGTCGAACAGTTTTTCTGTGAAATCCCACAGTTACTTAAGCTGGCCTGCTCTGACTTGTACTTAACTGAAATGGGACTTATTTCCATATGTGCTCTCATTGGGTTAGGCTGCTTTATTTTCATTGTTGTGACTTACGTGCACATCTTCAGTGCGGTGCTGAGAATCCCCTCTGTGCAGGCAAGGCAAAAAGCCTTGTCAACTTGCCTCCCGCACCTCATTGTTATCTCCATTTTTGTATCCACTGGATACTTTTCTTACCTCAAGCCCACCTCCAATTCAGCCTCACATCTGGATTTGGCATTTACTATGATATACTCCATGGTCCCACCCTTGATGAATCCCATAATCTACAGCATGAGAAACAAGGAGATAAAACATGCTCTGTCAAAGCTATTGTGTTCTCTGAATACCTTCCCCAGTCTTGTTCCACAAAGGTGAATTCTGTGCTTAAATCAATGTAAAAGTGCACCTTACTTTAAATTTGTAGCTGGGAGATATGTTTTATATCTGTGTGTGTGTGTGTGTGTGTGTGTGGTGGAAGGGCAGAGAGTTCAGTATGTATCATAAACCTAGTTCTGATCCATATTGAACAAGGCTTCAAACAAGAGCAAAGTTTCAAACTACATGAAGAAGCAGATTGACATCTGTATACCAGAAAAAGAAATAGACAGTTGTCTTTAAATCTCCTCTGCAACAGTAGTTCTGATGTAGACTGAGCTCCCCATGCCTGCAATTTAGATTGCCCATTAATGATCCTTTTGCTTTAATGGATCACTATTTGTCAATTTAATTTGCAAACTTGGGGGCATACAAATCAGAACCAAAGTGGGGGGAAAGGGTTAAAGGTCCACTATATTCATTGATAGGCTCCCCATCCATCCCATCCCACACACACTTACATTGGAGTAAAAAGGGTAAGGTAATGTCTGTGTTTGGGTCTCAGTGGTGTAGTACAGGGGGAATTCATTTTATAGTTTTCTTGTGGAAGTGTAGGATCAATGGCACCCTGGACTGCCCACATTGGGGAGCTGCAATGGGATGTGCAAATCAGCAAAACTCAGGTTCCCTGAAATTCCCCAAAATCAATCTTGAAGTCCTTTCCATCTCAAATCTGCATCAGATTGCAAGTTTTTCTTTCTGTTCACATTAAAATCTGTGCACATTTTCATGGGTATTCCCCCCCCCCCAATGCATCTGTTCTGCAGATTTTTAAAGGCACCTTCTTCTCCCTTTGATTAAAGAGTGGTTGTGCTCATTTTTCAAAAGTACAAATTTATTCATGCACAGTTTTCAAACGTTCGCATATTGTTGAAGACATTTTTTGGTCCATGAATGATATTGCAGGCTCAGAAATGTCCAGATTTGAACCACAGATGGTGTCTGAGTCCGTGTTTGGTCTGGAAGGTGCACAGTGGGTAAATCCTTATCAAAACCTAACTAAAATGAATTTCTCATATATCCCTAGAGCTACATCCTTCGTTATTCTACACCACTGGAAATATGTACTTGAAGACTGCAAGGCTTTTGGCAGGACCAGTCCTGTGGGCGTTTCACCCATAGGTGCAAGGCTGACTCTGAGATTTAAAATAAAATCCCCATTTTTGTGGCTTTCATGTTGTTGGCATTTCAAAGAGTAACATAACAAAAAATGAAAGAAAGCTCATGGCAAAAGAAGAATTCAGACATTGGATTTCATACATTACTGGCCTTTATTGTATAATTATATGCAAGTATAATGGAAGCCATATGCAGGAACTGAGATTACAGCAGAGTGTCCCTCCATAATAATGCAGTGCTGCTTTGTGTCACAGGGCACTTAATAAAAGGTCTTGCTTTTTATTTTACTAATTAGATAAGGCAATGTATATAAATGGGTCCAAACAATGAAACATTCTTTATGTAAGTAGTAAATATTGCTCTTCCTGAAATCTCACTGTAAAGTTGGATCCTTCTACATGAGGCATGTATTTTGTGCTTTTGATTCCTCACCTAGGGTAGTTTGTGGGTGTTTTAAACAATATTGTCATCCTCCAGGGCCTGCCCTGTGCTTTCCAACCAGTTTAGCATTGTAAATTCTTTCTAACAAGGTAAGTCTAGTATATCGCTGAATGGCAGCATGAAACCCTATTGTATTTAGGGATGTTAGGGAATTTTGCCACTGATCCCAGGGGGGACAAATTCCAGTGAATTCGGCCCCCAGAATCTGTGGCGGAATGGAGCCCCTGCCGCACCACCCCACGAAAGCCCCGCGAAACAGAGCCTACCTGGCTGCGGCTTGGGCTCCGGCGGCGGCGGCAACAGTGGTGGCAGCAGCGGCAGTTCTGGCCACTGCTGGGCTGCTCCGGCTGCAAATGGCGGCCGTCGTAGTGGTTGACATTTGTGTCCTTACGCCAGCCCATGATAGGCTACGTATAAATTTATGTAGCCTATCACGGCTAAAGCAGGGACGTAAATGCCAGTTGCGTCCCTGCTTTAGCCTAGGGATGTCAGAGAATTCCGCCACGGATCTCAGTGAGGCCGAATGCCAGTGCATTCGGCCCCCTGAACTCCGTGGCGGAATGGCCTGCCACACCCCCGCCCCCCATGGATCCCCCCCGGGACAAGATTTACCTGGGGTGGATGTTCTGGACGGCAGCAGCTCCAGCGGCAGCTTTGGCGGTGGCTGGTCTTCCGACCGGCTGCCGCTGCCACCACCATTTGCAGTCTGTTTTTTTTTTTTTAAACCATTCGTGATAGGCTACGTAAAGACTTATGTAGCCTATCACGTCTGGGTTAAAAAAAAAAATGCGTACACTAATGGCAGCAGCTACGGCCGCCGCCATTTGTGTTCCTTATTTTTGCCCGTCTTAGTCTACATAAATATTTACGTAGACTAAGATGGCAAAACAAAGGGGGAACGCAAATAGCGTCCACTACGCTATTTGCGTTCCTCCTTATTTTCGTCGTCTTAGTCTACATAAATATTTACGTAGACTAAGACAACCAAAAATAGGGAACGCAAATGGCGGCGGCCGTAGTCGCCGCAATTTCCGTACGTGTTGTTGTTTTTTTAAACGAGACGTGATAGGCTACATAAGTCTTTATGTAGTTTATCATGGCTGAATACAGGGATGCAAACAGTGGCAGCTATGGCCACCGCCATTTGCGTCCCTGCTAGCCAGCGGCCAGATGTCTGGCTGCTGGAAGAGCTGGCTGGCGGCTCCGTGGAATCCCTGTGGAGTGGAGCTGGCTGGCCAGGATTCCGGGGGGGAGGCGCACAGTGCCCCCCCGGCAAGGATTCCGGAGGGAGGGATGGAGTGCCTCCCCCCCCAGTGGAACCCGGCAGATCCAGGTAAGGGGGGTTTCGTACATCCCTACTTTAGCCGTGATAGGCTACGCAAATATTTACATAGCCTATCACAGGCTTGCGTAGGGATGCAAATGACGTCCCCTATGTAGGACACCATTTGCGTCCACACCAGCTTTGCAGCGGCTGGAGGTCCCGCTGTGGGTTGGTCCGGCTGGCAGCTCTGCAACGCGGCCGCGGAGCAGAGCTGGTCGGGCAGGATTTAGGGGTGTCAGAGAATTTCTCGCCGAAACTTCGGGGGGCCGAGTGCCAATGCATTCGGCCCCCCGAAGTAGTTTCGGGGAGAAATTCTCCGCCCCCCCTGCCCCCCGCCCCCCCCGGGATGGGACTTACCTTTCCCGAATGTTGCTCCCAGCGGCGGGTCGCAGCGGCGGTTCGGCAGGGCTTCGACAGGGGCGGGGGCAGCAGCCAGTCTTCCGACCGGCTGCCGCTGCCGCCATTCCAAGAAAAGTAAAAAAAAACAACAAAAAAACGCCCCCGTGATAGGCTACGTGACGATTTACGTAGCCTATCATGGCTAGATTTGCAAAGTCAGCCGTGATAGGCTACGTAAATCGTTACGTAGCCTATCACGGGTGACTTTGAAAAAAAAAAAAAAAGCGCGTACGCAAATGGCGGCCCCCATAGGGGCCCCATGCCCCATTCCTTATTTGGTCACTGTAGTCTATGTAAATCTTTACGTAGACTACGGCGAAAATAAGGGCAATGCAAATAGCCCTTTTTTTAAGTTCTTACTTCGCGGCCGGGCGAGGCAAGGCGCCCCCTCCCCGGCCTGAATTTCGGCCGGGCGAGGTGAGGTGCCTCCCCCCTGGCCTGAATTTTGGCCGGGCGAGGGGAGGCGCCTCCCCCCCCGGCCTGAATTTCGGGGGGAGAAGCGAAGCACCTCCCGCCAACCGCGAAGCAAACTGCGAGACGAGGTAAGTGACTTTCGAGCACTCCTAGCAGGATTCCGAGGGGGGAAGGAATATATTGCCTCCCCCCCCGTTGAGGATTCCGGGGGGAGGAACGGATCGCCTTCCCCCACCTGCGGAACCCGACAGAGCCAGGTAAGTGGGGTTTCATACACCCCTAATTGTATTTCTGTGATTCTGCTATACCACACAGCCATCTACTGGTTGTGTAATGGAATATATTGAAAGGTAGAGAAAGTGCTCTGTGGCCCAGACAGCTTGTCTGCTAAATGTTAGAAGTTGCAAAAGTTTAGGGAGGGGGAGAGGAGGAGGGAGGTGGGATAGGATGTTCCTTGGTGAATGACAACTCTAGTTGCCAAATTAGAGCTGAACTTAGGGATGGATGGACCTATCTCCATCTCAACCATGGGGGAGGTTGATAAGCTCCCCCCCCCTGCACCGCCGTTCATGTGGCCCAGACATGCTCACCACACCTGCCCGCTGATCCCCATGAGCCGCCCCTCCACTTCATGCCAAGGACTCCAGCAGTCAAGCCCTTGTGCTTTATGCGCATAAGGGCTTGACTGCCAGAGACCTCGGTGTAGCACATCCTGAGGAGGCAAGGGCAAGAGTGCTGGGGTGGTGCCAAGGACCTCCTCCCTGTGCTGGCTGTCAAGGGCTTCTTTGACAGTTGGCAGGGGCAGGACTGGTCCCGGCACAGCCATCCCCCAGAGCTCTTGCCCTGGACTGCTGCGGAAGCCCATCTTCCCTGCTCTGTCAAGGGTTTCCTTGACGGAGGGTGGAGGAAGGATGGGTCCTGGTGCCGTGAGCGCCAAGTGCTCTTGCCCTGGCCTTCTCCTGTGCTTTGGACTGCTCATGCTGGGATTCATCCTGCCTCCACTAGCTGTCAAGGGCTTCTTTAACAGATGACATGGGGAGGAAGTGCCTCGGGGGCACCCCAGTGCCGTTGCCCTGGTTTCCTGTCCAGGTCAGGAGGCCAGGGCGAGAGCCCTGGGGGCAGGCAGCACCAAAGCCTCAGAAGTCAAGCCCTTGCACACATAAAGCACAAGGGCCAGATGGAGTGTTTGGTGTGGAGAGGAAGGTGACTTGTGGGGCTTGGTGGGTGAGCAGGGTGAGCAGGGAGGTTCACTGGGCCTGTCTGGGCTGCGCGAGCTGGAGGGTCCATCCATCCCTACTTTTGTACTCTGAGTTCAAGTGTTCCCACAAATATGTCATGTATGAATGGTATATGCTGGGAGACAAGATGAACCCCTGGGGATTCTGGTGAAACTGTGTTGTTGTCCACAGATGATATGTGAAGGTCAATTCATACCAACAGGAAGGGTTGAGGGGAATGCCAAAGAAAATCTTGGATAAACCAAGGACAGATCACCACTGAGACCGTACAGAAACTGTTCCTACTATTTTATTGTATTAATCCACCAATGGAATTCCTTGTGGGCTAACTCCATCAGCAGAGGCTCCAGTCATGTGTCATATTCAGTTCCAGATAATCCCTCAGGTCCCATGTTGAAACTAACCAGGCTCAGGAGCAAGCAGCAAAGGTACAGCATGGCTCAGCCTGGCCAGCCTGGCCTGGCCTGTAGAGTCTCCTGGTTTTTCCATTCCATGGGACAGCTTGAGCCTGTCCTTCCCATCTAGCCAGCTCTGCTCCAGTCATGGCTCTGGGCTCTCATTAGACATGGGGGGGGGCATTTGTGAAGTTCACGTCATTATTGAGTAGAACATAGTTAAACAAAGATAGTCACGTTTTTCAAACGTTTGTGATAAAATGTTGCACATCGCAAGCAACGTGTACAGAATGCATATGCTGCATGTTGAGGCAGCCCCAGGGTTGTCACAGAGACCATGAAGTCCCAAGCCAGCCCAGCCAAAGCTTGCATCTTAAAGTCTCTCAGGAACAACGTCCTGAGGTTCTCCAGCACCATGCTTGAGGACGGCTGAGCCCCTCCCTGACCCCCTGACTTGAGCTGATGCTGCAAAGTATACCCGGGGGGGGGGGGGAGCTGGGCCAGCTGCTCCCCTCCCCAACAGCTCACCCAGGGTCTCTGGCAGTCAAGCCTTTGAGCTTAATGCGCACAATGGCTTGACTGCTGGAGTTCTCGTCATGGCACATCCTGAGAAGGCTAGGGTGAGAGCGTTGGGGTGCTGCAAAGGAACTTCCTCCCTGTGCTGGCTGTGGAGGGCTTCCTTGACAGCCAGTGGAGGCAGGATGGGTCCCAGTGCAGGCAGCCCCAAGTGCTCTTGCCCTGGCCTTCTCCCATGGAGGCCAGGGTGAGACTCCTGGGGAATGGTCACACCGGGACCACCCTGCCTCCACTGGCCATCAAGGGCTTCCTTGACAGATGGCATGGGGAGGAAGGAAGGGCCTCGGTGGCAGCCAAGCACTCCTGCCCTTGTTTCCTCCTGAGGAGGCCAGAGCGAGCCCCCTGGGGCCTGGCCACACCAAGGGCTCAGCAGTCAAGCCCTTGTGTGCATAAAGCACAAGAGCTTGATGGAGGCTGTGCAGTGGAGAGGGGGGGCAGCTCGCGTGGTGTGGTGGGTGGGCAGGGTGAGCAGGGAGGTTCACTGAGTCTGTCTGGGCGGTGCGAACTGTGGGGGGGGTGTCCGTCCATCCCTACTTTTGTGCTCAGAGTTCAAGTGTTCCCACATATATGTCACGTATGAATGCTCTATGCTGGGAGACCAGATGAACCCCTGGGGCATTCTGGTGAAACTGTGTTGTTGTCCACAGATGGTACGTGAAGGTGAATTCATACCAACAGGAAGGGTTGAGGGGAATGCCAAAGGAAGCATTGGATAAACCAATGACTGATTACCACCAAGACCCTACAGAAATTGTTCCGACTATTTTATTGTATTTAGCCACCAATAGAATTACTTCTGGGATGACTCCATCAGCCGAGGCACCACTCAGTAGCTATATTCAGTTCCAAATAATGCCTCAGGTCTCACGCTGCAACTGATCAGGTTCAGGAGCAAGCAGCAAAGCTACAGCCTGGCTCAGTCTACTGGCTTTCCATGAGGTTCCATGGGACAGCTTGAGGCTGTCCTTCTCATCAAGCCAGCTCTGCTCCAGTCATAGTTCTAAACTCTCATTAGAGATGGGGGAGACATTGGTTCAGTTCATATCCTTATTTGAACTTACCAAATTTGCACAATGCATGAGTGGAACATAATTAAACAAAATAGTCACATTTTTCCAAAGTTTGTGATCAAAGGTTGCACATCAACAACACATGTACAGAATGCATATACTGCAGAGTACTGCATATACTGCATATACTGCGTTGCCCTTATTTTCGCCATAGTCTACGTAAATCTTTACGTAGACTACCCGTGCCTAAATAAGGAACGCAAATGGCGGCGCCCATGGGTGCCGCCATTTGTGTACATGCTTTTTTTTTTTTCAAAGTCAGCCGTGATAGGCTACGTAAAGATTTACATAGCCTATCACGGCTGACTTTGAAAATCTAGCTGTGATAGTCTACGTAAATCATTACGTAGACTATTTATTTTTATTTATTATTAAATTTATTAATCGCCCATCTGGCTGGTCACCCAGCCACTCTGGGCGATGTACAACATACAATAAAACAGTTTAAAACAATAAAATTCTACAATAAAAACATTTATAAAATACCCTAACCCACCCCAAATGCCTGCCTGAACAACCACGTTTTTAATGCACGACGGAAGCTCATTAAAGAGGGGGCATGACGGAGTTCCCTAGGGAGGGAGTTCCACATAGTGGGGGCCACCACAGAAAAGGCCCTCTCCCTCGTCCCCACCAGTCTAGCTGTCCTGGCTGATGGGACAGAGAGAAGGCCATCCGAGGCTGATCTTGTTAAGCGGCCTGTCCGGTGCTGCTGGAGGCGCTCCTTAAGACCATATAGGGTTTTAAAGGTCACAGCCAACACCTTGAATTTGGCCCGGAAAACAACTGGTAACCAGTGCAACTCCTTCAGCAGTGATGTGATCTCGCCGGCAGCTGCCTTTAATCAGGCGAGCCGCCGTGTTCTGTACCAGCTGCAGTTTCCGAACCGTCTTCAAGGGTAACCCCACGTACAGCGCATTACAGTAGTCTAAACGAGAGGAGACCAGAGCATGTACTACCGATAGGAGTAGATGGTCGGGAAGGAAGGGGCGCAGCCGCCGTATCAGATGGAGTTGATACAGCGCTGTCCGGCTCACAGCTGACACCTGAGCCTCCATGGACAGCTGGGAGTCCAAAATGACCCCCAGGCTGAGGACCTGGTCTTTCAAGGGTAGCCGTACCCCATTCAACACCAGGTCAACATCCCCCAGCCTCCTCTTGTCTCCCACCAAAAGTACCTCGGTCTTGTCAGGGTTCAGCTTATTCCTCCCCATCCAGCCACTCACCGTCTCCAGACATTTGGACAGGGATTCTTCAGCCAACCTTGGTGAAGATTTGAATGAGAGGTAGAACTGCGTCTCATCCGCATATTGACGACACTGCACCCCAAACCTCCTGTTGATAGCCCCCAGCGACTTCACATAGATGTTAAATAGCATCGGGGAGAGGATGGAACCCTGTGGCACCCCACAAGTAAGTGGCCACGGGTCCAAAACCTCTTCTCCCAGTGCTACCCTCTGGTACCTGCTGGAAAGGAAGGACTGGAACCACCGCAATACGGTGTTTCCAATGCCCAACCCCTCCAGGCGGTCCAGGAGGATACCGTGGTCAACGGTATCAAAAGCTGCTGAGAGGTCGAGGAGAACAAGGAAGGAGCATTCACCCCTATCCAGAGCCCTCCTCATATCATCTACCAAGGCGACCAAGGCCGTTTCTGTCCCATGCCCAAACCTGAAGCCCGACTTAAATGGGTCTAGATAATCAGTTTCTTCCAAGTGTGCCTTCAACTGCACCGCCACCACCCGCTCAATCACCTTGCCCAAAAATGGCAGATTTGAGACTGGGTGAAAGTTGTTCAGAACTTGAGGATCCAAGGAGGGCTTCTTTAAGAGCGGTCTTATCACTGCCTCCTTGAGGGCTGATGGCATCACTCCCTCCTCAAGGGAGGCATTCACCACCGCCTTGATCCCCTCACCCAGTCTCTCTCTGCAGCCCATAATGAGCCAAGATGGGCAAGGATCAAGTAAGCAGGTGGTCGGCCGTACAGATGAAAGCTCCTTGTCCACTTCATCAGGAGGAAGAAGCTGGAACCGATCCCACAAAACCGGTTGCCACAGGCCGCCACTTGCTCACTAACTGTATCCACAGCATGCAGAGTAACACACCTAATCTGATCAATTTTATCTGCAAAGTGCCTTGCCAAGGCCTCACAGGAGGCCTTAGAATGCTCCAGTGGTTCCGGAGACACAGGACTGACCAGGCTCCGGTGATGTACAAAAGTCACTTACCTGGTCTTGCAGCTTTTTTCGCGGTGGGGGGGAGGCGCTTCACTTTCCCCCCCAAAGTTCAGGCGAAGGGGGGGAGGGTTCCCGCCTCACCCGGCCGAAATTCAGGCCGGGGAGAAGCGCCCCGTCTCCCCTGCCGCAAACTACGAAAGAAGAAAAGAAGAAGAAAAAAAGACCCCGTGGACGTGATAGGCTACGTAAATCGTAGACGTAGCCTATCACGGGTGACTTTGGGGAAAAAAAAAAGCACGTACGCAAATGGTGGCCCCCATAGGAAGCCGCCATTCGCGTTCCTTATTTGGTCCCTGTAGTTTACGTAAAGATTTACGTAGACTACAGCGAAAATAAGGGCAACGCTATTTGCGAGGGATGTTGCGAGAGTCCGTGTGTGTGTGTGTGTGTGTGTGTATGTGTGTGTAGTCCAACAGACTCTGTCTCACCCACCCTCCTAGGCCCTGCTCGTTGAACCATGGGGCTCGCACAGACCTGCTTGGTGAACACCCTGCTTCTCAGTGAGCACCCAGCAGCTGCCCATCCTCCCTAACGAGCTTCTGTCATGCTCAAAGATGGCGGCTCAGGTGTTTTTGAGTAGGTGATGTTGCATACTTGGCAGCCACAAAGGCCCCATTTACACAACATTACAGGTGTGAATGCTCCCTTCAGCCATAGAAAAGAACCTCTACGGACACCATTTTGTAGATCTGCTGTGCAAACAGTAGATTTATGAAGATATTGAGTCCCATCTTGCATAAAAGTGGGGGCAATTGGAAAAAAACAACAACAACCCTGAGAGCTGTCGAGAGAACCCTGGACAGCTCAGCATCATGCCCTGTGGTGCTCACCAGGTAAGGGATGTCAGAGAATTCCGCGACGGATCTCGGTGAGGCCGAATGCCAGTGCTTTCGGCCCCCAAAAAACCATCGTGGAACGAAGCCCCTGCCCCCCAACCCACGAAAGGTGCATGGGACGAAGTGCCCCCCACCCCCACCCCATGAAAGGCGCACGAAATGGAGCACTTACCTGCTCCCGTCCGTGCTGCTGTGTGAATGGCGGCCGTCCTGCGGCTGCCATTTGCTTCCTCCTTCTTCAGCAGTGATAGACTACGTAAATACTTACGTAGCCTATCACAGCTAATGCAGGGATGCCATTTGCGTCCCTGCGGAGGCCGTGATATGCTACGTAAGTATTTACATAGCCTATCATGGTGGGGGGGGGGAACCCCAGCATACGCAAATGGCGGCAGCTAACACCATTTGCGTATGCTGGGGTTTTCCCCCTGCCGTGATAGGCTATGTAAATATTTACGTAGCCTATCATGGCTCACTGCAGGGATGCAAATGACAGCGGCTACGACAGCCGCCATTTGTGTCACTGCAGGGCTGCCCAGCGGCCGGCTGTCCGGCTGCAGGCGGCCAGAGCCAGCCGGCGGCTCTGCGGCTTGGCCGCTGAGCGGAGCCGGCCGGCCAGGATTCTGGGGGGGGTCATGGAGCGCCTCCCCCCCAGCGAGGATTCCGGGGGAAGGGACGGAGTGCCTCCCCCCACCTGCGGAGCCCAGTGGAGCCAGGTAAGCTGGGTTTCGTACATCCCTATCACCAGGTCGGGAAAGTAGCAGGGTTTTAGTGAGCAGCATGCAAGGACGGCATGGGGAATTCCATCCATCTCTAGCCAGAATGAGCAAATTTATTGAGGCTCTAGTCATGCTATGGAATGGTGAGACAATCGCATTCAAGCACCCTCTCTTGCACTGCTGAGCCAAGGTGCTCCTTGGCTTTCTGGTGAGCTCTGGGTGATGAAACAGGCTGGAAGACACCTACAGTATAGCTGGCATAATACTCATTGTGAGGCCACCTGGACAGAAATAGGAGGGCAAAATCACATCGACTGCACAGTGATGCGGGCAACAAAGAAGGCTTCCTTTTGCTGCCTCTCACAAATCCTCAAGGAACCGTCCAGCAGGGCATCTCCAACACCACCTTGGAGCCCACCTCAGCCAACTCAGTCGAAATCATGCCTGCATAAGGCCATTGACATCAGTGGTTGTAAGGATGACTTAAGCTGTGTTGGATTGCAGCTGTATATTCTGGTGCTCCCTTGTATGCTGTTTTAGACCACTTCAAAATAGGTGTTGGTGATGATCACATTGTTCCTTTCTCAGGAATGTTCCTTGGAGCTGTATTCCCTGTGACATGTATAACCTAGGGACCCTTCTGAAGTTGTATTACTTGCAGTTGTTGTTTTAAAATTGGTCAGTACTCTCAAAAATATGCTCCTTCTTTGGTTGGAAGAGTAGAATGTGTGTCTGAGTCCCACCTTTTAGAATATTCTACATAATGTGTGGGGAACCTCACCACCTCCACCCTGAAGGGTCACATTCTGTCAGGTGGAAGGTCTCAGGGGATATATGGCAATTGTGGGGTCATAGCCACTCCACCGTTTTCTTTCTTACACCCCCACACACACATGAACACACACACAGTCATGTCCATCCATCTATCCATCCATCCATCCATCCATCCATCCATCCATCCATCCAATGACTCATCTTCTCTCTTTCTCCCCTTCGAAATAGGTGCTGATGATGATCACATTGTTCCTTTCTGGGGTTGTATTGGCGCACCACATCATCTTTAGGGACACTTAGGAAGTTGTGTGACTTCATTTTAAAATTGAAACTTGCACTAATATTTTCACTCCCAGACTTTTCTTAATATAGCCGAGGATGAGTCCTTTTGCAAAGGTGAATGAAATGTGAAGGGAAAATAGCTTGGTGCAGTGCACAATAATCAGGAACATTCTGACCTAGTGTTACAATAGCACACACAATGGGTCTACCTTGAGTAGCTCTGTACCTTGGCAATTATGTGACATTGCTCATTCTTAAAATTGTGGCTGTGTGTGCTCTAAAGATTCTTCCAGATAAATAAATTTGAACTAGTAAAAGAAAAACAATTATTGCTCCTTGATTTTTGGCATTCTTATGTGCCTGAACACAAAAAGTCTTACCTAACCATATTAGCAAAAGGAAAGGCTAGGAAGTTAACGTACTCTCTGTATGCCTCTGCTGCTGCTAACCTCTATTTTATTCCCATGAGAGCAAATCTCTAGGAACAGAAAGGACATATTAATAAATCTCCATCCTGCCTTGACAAATGCTTACTGCCATCAGTGATCCAAGACAGCTTACAAACACTGGCATGGATATCTGGATAGATACACAGTCATCTAACATCACTGGAGTAGACAGTGAAGGTGAAGTTGGGATAAATTTGTGAGGAAGAGGAAATACTAGGCTACTTAAATCTTTTCATTGCAGGTGTTTCTCAATTGTTCTCACAAACTAAGCTATCTAAATATCTGCCTGGCCACCTTCCCTCCCTGTCATTTTTTCTCTTCCACATATAGTCATTGTTTGCTGAAGTTCTCTCTACCTAGATGAAGCTGCCAGAAATCAGAGTACTTCTGTTTGTGAATTGATTTTCTGGATGCTGGAATGTTTTCTGGAATTTTCACACAAAAATGGAATTGCCAGTGCCAACAATGTATGAAGGAAATCTTAATCTTCAACACAGAACCATCGTCAGCATCAAGGGCTGCCACTGAAATTTATTAGAAATGGCATTTGACATTCATCTAGACATTCCTCACCAGGTAAGACATTGGAGACATTTCAAGGGGAGTCATTTTAAGGGAAGCATTTGGAGTTTTGATAAGATCATTCCAATTCCTCATGGGTGTAGATGGAATGAGTGATTTGCACATGTCTAGTACATATTATCTGAAAAGGTGGAGTAATCTACAAATTGTTATTCAGTTGCTTTCATATCACATTGCTGAATACCTTAATTTATCCCCTGTCTAAGCCTGACAATTATACATATCCTTCTTTACCTTTTGAACCAGGATGGTCTTTACATCCCACAGAATTTGAAATGCTGTCTTTCTCATTCAGTTATTTCTTTTGTGTGCCAGTCACAAGTGGGGATGGACAGACTCACTGCTGTTTGGTCTTGTCACGTGCTCACCGAGCCACTGCTGCTGCCTTCAGTGATCCTTGCTCACTGTGCCACCTGAGAACCATGGGTCCCTGATGAGCATCCAGGAAGCACTGCAGGGCCATCCGTCCTCTTAAGAAGTTGCCATTTTGCATAAAAACAGCAGCACGGTGTTTTCCAAATATGTAATGATAAGTAAATGGCAACCATAAAGGGGCCATTTAAGCAACCTTACAAGCTTAAGTGGACCATTCACAGCTATAACGTTGCAAAAATGGATCCTTTACAGCCAACATTTATGTAACGTTCCATATCTGGGAAACCCCAAGCAGCCATTTTTATTTAAAATGGCAGCTCACTAAGGGGACAGGCAGCCACTGGGTGTGCGTAGGGATGGCAGAGAATTCTGCCACGGACCCCAATGAGGCTGGATTCCGAAGAATCCGGCCTCTGTGGTAGAATGGCGTACTTACCTCTGGCTACCTCCGGAATCCGTCCAATCCGTGGTGGCTCCTCCTATTGCTGTGCCATATCGTTGGCTGAGTGAGGGCTAACTCTGGTAGCAAATGGCATAGTGGACACCATTTCCAGCCATAAAGCTGTTAGATTAACCTAAATGCCGCCATTTACAGCTGCACTTAGATTAATCTAACAGCTTTATGGCCGCAAATAGCATCCACTATGCCATTTGCGTCTCTGTTTTTTTCACGTGATAGGCTAGCCTGCTACAAATTGGTGTGCTCACAACTGCCAACACAACTCATCGACTTTAGAGCAGGAGAAATTATCAGCCTGTGTTTTAAGGTTTGTTTGGCAACAGTTCTTAACAAGAACGTTTCTGCTTATTTGAAACAATGTTTTTGTACATGTATATATTAGGACAATAACTGACAACTAGTGTGAATATAAATGCAACAAATACTGTGTGTGTACGTATGTGCATATGCATAAACACACAGGTGTGTGCCTGTGTGTGCATATGTGTGCATCCATCTATGATGATAGATCTGAATATCTTAATATTGTTACAGTTATTGTTTATCTGAAGAAGCAACTCATATGCGAAACAGGATTACACAGGATTCCTATAAGACTTTGTGATAGAGATGCTTCTGTTATCTTCCAATATATGTACAATTGTATTCATATTGTTTTCATATGTATAATTATATTGTTGCAACAACAATCTATTTTAAATAGATCACTAACACCCACTATGTTCATTGTATGTTCATATTGATATAACATTATATTATTACTTGACCTATTTACAGTTGTGTGCTTGTTTGCTTATTTCTAATATCCATATGGTTACATATACAGATATATATGGTTACATACAGATATATACGGTTACATATACAGATCAATTGAAATTGGGGTGGGAGTAGAGTGGGGAGTGACTTGTTTTCATGGCAGCAGAGTTATCATCGCCATCTCCTCTTGTGTATGTAAATACTTGTTGCCACCAAGGGAAAAATGGCTGGGGGAAAACGGTGCTCCCCTTACCACACTGGAGAAATACATTTTGCCACAAATCATGTCTATGGAAGGACACAACTTCACAATTTTGCATCATTCCACACATGAATTGTGAGGAAAAAATGGCCCAGGGTTGTGAGAGAAGCCCGGCTGACACTTGCAATCATTGCAAAAAGTATTTAACGTAAGGGGGTTCACTCAAACTCCCCCAATGACTGTGCAGAGGGATTCTTGTGGCCACACAGATTAGCTCTGCCCATGAGCAGAAAAGCATGCTGCCCTCCTCTTCTGATTAACATCCCATGCATACAGGTGTATATGCAGATGTAGATCTCTTGCATGAGGGATACTGCCAAACCAGTGTCTCTCAACAAGGGTAGGACTTCACTGCAAATAAATCTATCTGTGTAGATGACACTTTCTGACAAATGTCCAACCCTTTTTCATCTGCAGAGTGGGAAGGTGCCATGTGCTTCTGGCAGTAGGCAGGGCTAGCCCAAATAGACTTGAGGACTCCCCAGTGTGTTCATTGAACATTCCAAACCAAAAGGAGAACTTGGAGGAAAAAAAACGCCATCTGCTATTGTGAAGTGGAAAGGTACGTTCTCCTCTGAAATTTCAATTTTTTTTTGCCAGAACACTGAAGAATGCAACTATTTTCTCCTCGATTTTTCTCTCCCTCCCTGAGTCCTTCTCAAGTGATAAAATACAAATGACAAATAATTTTATATACTATTTATATTATATACTGTTTATATTATATACAATATAATTATGTATTTATATAAAATTATATTATTAAAAATAAAGAAAACATTCTCACAAACATTTAGGCCCAACAATACTACAGGTACTGTGACAACAACAAATACTGCTGCTGATTCTGGTGCTGCTACTACTACTACCTAATGTGTGCTTAACTATTACTGCTATTAATCTGTGCATAACATTAATATTTTATTTATTACAGCTCCATTTGTGACAGTATTAAGCCCTCAGTCTAACAACTGTCCCTTTGCTTGCTTCCATCAGCAGCATGCTTCTTAAGGAGCAACATCTCGTGAATGAATCCTCGCTGTCAGAGTTTCTTCTCCTGGAATTCTCAAATGTCCAGGGACTGCAGATTCTGCACTTCATTGGATTCCTTGTTTTTTACCTGGCAGCAGTTGCAGGAAACCTTCTCATCATCTCTGCAGTTGTCTCTGACCACCACTTACACAGCCCCATGTACTTCTTTCTGATGAACTTGGCCATACTGGATGTGGGCCAAGTTACAGTCATTTTCCCCAAATCTATGACCAATTCTCTCTTGAATACCAGACACATTTCTTATTCTGGATGTGTTGCTCAGGTCCTCCTGTTTGTCTTCTTTATGGCATGCGATCTATCTCTTCTCACAGTCATGGCATATGATCGGTATGTTGCCATTTGCCATCCACTGCAATATGAGATGCTGATGAATAAGCAAGCCTGCATTCGAATGGTTGCTACTGTATGGATAATCAGCATTCTCTATGCTGTGTTACACACCGGAGGAACCTTCGCACCCCACTTTTGTTCCAACATTGTCAATCAGTTTTTCTGTGAAATCCCACAGTTACTTAAGCTGGCCTGCTCAGACTTCTATCTATTTGAAATTGGAGTTATTTCTTTAAGTTGCATCATTGCGTTAGGCTGCTTTATTTTCATTGTTGTGACTTATGTGCGCATCTTCATGGCCGTGCTGAGAATCCCCTCTGTACAGGGTAGACAAAAAGCTTTCTCAACTTGCCTTCCTCACCTCATTATTGTCTCCATATTTGTTTCCACCGCATATTGTTCTTACTTTAAGCCCACCTCTAATTCGGCCTCATATCTGGATTTGGCATTTACTATGGTATATACCATGGTCCCTCCATTGATGAATCCAATAATCTACAGTATGAGAAACAAGGACATACAACATGCTTTGTCAAAGCTGTTGGGTTTGAGGTACTCTTCTACAAATACCTTCTCCAGTTTTGTTCCACAAAGGTGAATTTTGTGAGTAAATCGATCTCAAAGTCCATGTTACTTTAAAGGTATAGCTAGTAGGTATATCTTTTCTCTTTTATTCTAGTGTAAGGGCAGGGAGCTCAACCTGGATCAGAGCCCTAGTTCTGATTCATATTGAGCAAAGCTTCAAACAAGAGCAAAGCTTCAGACTAGATGAAGCAGATCCATGTCTGTATATCAGAAGCACAAATATACATTTCACTGAATCATAGAATAGTAGGGTTGGAAGGGGCCTACAAGACCATTGAGTCCAACCTCCTGCTCAGTGCAGGAATCCAGAGCATGAGCATCCCTGACAGATGGCTGTCCAGCTTCATCTTGAATCCCTCCAGTGTGGGAGAGCCCACCACCTCCCTAGGTCATTGGTTCCATTGTCATATTGCT
Organism: Heloderma suspectum; assembly: GCF_057233095.1. NCBI lineage: Eukaryota > Metazoa > Chordata > Lepidosauria > Squamata > Helodermatidae > Heloderma > Heloderma suspectum. Next base: position 83,767,494 of record NC_139463.1, on the reverse strand, counting down.
GTAACAGTCAGGACATTTGTCCAGATGTTCAGCTGGAATTTGGCTTCCTGTAACTTGAGCCCATTATTCCATGTCCTGCACTCTGGGATGATCGAGAAGAGATCCTGGCCTTCCTCTCTGTGCCAACCTTTCAAGGACTTGAAGAGCACTATCATATCCCCCCCCCCTCAGTCTTCTCTTCTCAAGGCTAAACATGCCCAGTTCTTTCACTCTATTCTTCATAGGGCTTTGTTTCCCATCCCCTGATCATTTTTTTTTTGGCCTCCTCTGAACCCTCTCCAGCATGTCTGCATCACAGTACTCCAGATGAGGCCTAACCAGTGCTGAGTAGAGGGGGACTAGTACTTCCCGGGATTTGGAAGCTATGCTTCTATTAATGCAGCCCAAAATAGCATTTGCCTTTTTTGCAGCCACATCACTTTGTTGGCTCATATTCAGCTTGTGATCGACAACAATGCCAAGATCCTTCTTGCTTGTAGTGTTGTTGAGCCACGTGTCCCCCATCTTGTAACTGTGCCTTTGGTTTCTTTTTCCTAGGTGCAGAACTTGGCATTTATCCCTACTAAATGTTATTCTGTTGTTTTCTGTCCAGCACTCCAGTCTATCAAGATCACTTTGAATTTTGTTTCTGTCTTCCAAAGTATTAGCTATCCCACCCAATTTAGTGTCATCTGCAAATTTGACCAGCATTCCCTGCACCTCCTCCTCCAAGTTATTAATATAAGTGTTGAAGAGCCCTGAGCCCTGTGGTACCCCGCTCATTACCTCTCCTTAGTTTGGGAATATCCCATTGATAAGCACTCTTTGAGTCCGATTCTGCAGCCAACTGTGGATCTACCTGATCGTTGATTCATCTAGCCCACTTTGAGCTAGTTTGCTCATCAGGATATCATGGGGCACTTTGTCGAAGGCTTTGCTGAAGTCGAGGTATATTATGTCCACAGCATTCCCACAGTCCACAAGGGAGGTTACTTGATCAAAAAATGAGATCAGATTGGTCTGGCAGGATTTGTTCTTGACAAATCTATGTTGGCTTCGAGTAATCACTGCATTGTTTTCAAGGTGCTTACAGATGGATTGCTTGATAAGCTGCTCCAGAATTTTCCCAGGGATTGATGTCTGACTGACTGGCCTGTAGTTCCCAGGTTCCTCCTTTTTACTCTTTTTGAAGATAGGAACAACATTATCCCTCCTCCAGTCATCTGGCACTTCACCCATCCTCCCTGATTTCTCAAAGAGAATAGACAGTGGTTCTGAGAGTTCTTCTGCTAGTTCCTTTATTCCTCTAGGGTGCAGTTCATCTGGCCCTGGAGATTTGATCTCATTCAAAGTCATTAGGTGTACCTTGACCATATGCTTATCGATCTCAAGCTGTAATCCTACCCCTTCAGCCTGTACTTCACCTTTGCCAGGGGGTCATAGACCCTCTTTGGGGTAGGGATGTACGAAAATTCCGCCACAGATCTCAGGGAGGCCGAATGCCAGCGCATTCGGCCCCCCGAAATTGGTGGCGGAACGGCCTGCCACCCCCCACCACCCCCCGCCACCCCCCCCCAGGACGAGACTTACCTTGGGTGGATCTTCCTGGTAGCAGCAGCTCTGGCGGCGGCTCCGGCAGCAGTGCAGCGGCGGCGGCTGCGGCAGCCAGTCTTCTGACCGGCTGCTGCCGCCACCATTTCCAGTTAAAAAAAAAAGCAAAAAAACGTGATAGGCTACGTAAAGATTTACGTAGCCTATCACGGCTAGGGTTTTTAAAAAAACCATGATAGGCTACGTAAATGTTTACGTAGCCTATCACGGCTGACTTTAAAAGCAACAACAACAACATGCTTATGCAAATGGCGGCGGCCATGGCCGTCACCATTTGTGTTCCTTATTTTCGCACGTCTTAGTCTACATAAACATTTACGTAGACTAAAACGGCGAAAATAAGGGGAGCACAAATAGCATAGATGCTATGCTATTTGCATTCCCCTTATTTTCGCCGTCTTAGTCTACGTAAATGTTTACGTCGACTAAGACGTGGCAAAATAAGGAATGCAAATGGCGGCGCCCATGGCCACCACCATTTGTGTACGCGCATTTTTTTTTTTTAAGTCAGCCGTGATAGGCTATGTAAACATTTACGTAGCCTATCACTGCTGACTGCAGGGACTCAAACGGCGGCGGCTACGGCCACCGCCATTTGCGTCCCTGCTAGCCAGCGGCTGGATGTCCGGCTGCTGGCGGAGCTGGCCAGCAGCTCCGCAGAATCGCTGCGGAGCACAGCCGGCCAGCCAGGATTCTGGGGGGGGGGAGGAACAGAGCGCCTCCTCCCCCGGCCAGGATTCCAGGGGGCGGGACGGAACGCCTCCCCCCCAACCATAAACATAATCCGCGAAAGGTAAGTACCTTTTGTACATCCCTACTTTGGGGAGAAGACTGAGGCAAAGTAGGAATTGAGCACTTCTGCCTTTTCTTTGTCATCTAATATCATTTTGCCATTATTATTTAATAGCGGAACCACCATGTCTTTTACTATGCATGTAGCTAAGGAAAGCTTTTTTGTTGCTTTCCCCATCCCGCGCTAACCTCAGCTCATTCTCAGCTTTAGCCTTCCTGATGCCATCCCTGCAATTATGTGCTACCTGCCTGTACTCTTCCTTTGCTACTTGGCCTTCTTTCCACTTCCTATATGTGTACTTTTTTGTTTTCAGGGCATCTCTTAGGTTTTTGTGAAGCCATTTAACTTTGACTCTTGCATATGTGGATGATCTGATCATGATAACACAAAAAGATGAAGGCTACTTGGGAATTGCACACCACTTAAAAAAGGAAGTGCACATAAAAGGATTAGGAGATGCAACTTTCTATTTAGGCATTCAGATATTGCGCTGTTCAATGCAGTCTGAAGGGGGTCGGAGAGATCCGAAATGCTTCAGATAACTTCAGACAATTCTGAAGCCCAGAGAGGTTGTCTCAACAAATGTAACAACTTGCTAGAGCAGGGAGGGGGAGAGGAAGAGTTGTGCGGGGCGGGGTACTGAACGTTTGAAAATAACATCTCTTGGTGTTAATAGGGCTGAACTTTTAGCCCAGCATTTTGTTTCCTTGCTTTGCACTGTTTGTTCTTTTGCTCCCTGTCCTTCTCAATTATTATTTGTTCCCTTCCCATTTTTCAACTTACTATTTTCTTATATAAAAAACAAAGAATACAAAACAACAACAACAACAACCCACTCCTTTTCTCTCATATTATGCTTTAGTGTTATTTCCCTCCCCTTCAGCCCTTAGCTGGTAGGTTCCCCCCCCCGCTGCCGCCCCTGTATCTGCTTCTCTTTTGGTCTTGGGTGTGTGTATGTGCATGCTGAATGAGCACACCATACATTTGAGGAATGGATTAAGATATATCAACAATATTTGAGGACCTGCAAGATTTGTTTGAAGAGAAGGATGACTACATTAAGGCGAAAAAAAGGCTCTCCGCCTACACCCCTTGACACCTCCCTTGGCAATGGCTCTGAGAAGTGAAAATACAGAGGAGTTACTTGCTTTGATAAAAACTTTGTCCTTACAATTGCTGAACAGGCTAAGACACTGGATACTATTCAAAATCTCCGCCCTGCAAGGGGCTGTGGATTTAATCAACACTTCTTGGCAAAAAATGGAGGCGAAGATTAACGAGCTGCAAGATCAGGTGGCAGGGAATGAGACAACATCATAAGCTTTTTTCAACAATTTCTCTGTCAGAATTTCTCAACTGGAGGCTTCTGTACACAGTGCAAATGTGCATAGCATTGGTATTAAAAATTTACCTACTGATGTAAATTTCTCTACTTTTGTACATAAGTTCCTTCATGAGATACTTAAGAATGTCAGAGAATTCCACCACGGATCTCAGTGAGGCTGAATGCCAGTGCATTTGCCCCCCCGAAATCTGAGGCGGAATGGCCTGCCCCCCTGCCCCCCCTGCAGATCCCCCCCGGGATGAGACTTACCTGGGGCGGATGTTCCAGGTGGTGGCGGCGGCAGCTTCGGTGGCGGCGGCAGCTGGTCTTCCGACCGGCTGCCGCCACTGCCTTTTGCAGTCTGGAGGGTTTTTTTTTTTTTTTTACAGAGACGTGATAGGCTACATAAAGATTTACGTAGCCTATCATGGCTGGGTTAAAAAAATAAACCGTGTACGCAAATGGCGGCTATGGCCACTTCCATTTGCGTTCCTTATTTTTGGCTGTCTTAGTCTACGTAAATATTTACGTAGACTAAGACGGCCAGAAATAAGGAACGCAAATGGCAGCGGCCATAGCCAACATTTGCGTACACGGTTTTGTTTTGTTTTGTTTTGTTTTTTTACCCAGAGCCCTCCGCGGCCAGAAATCTGGCTGCAGACGGCTCTGGCGTGGGCCTGGTCAGCTGCTCCGCAGAGCCGCTGCGGAGCACAGCCGGCCGTTGGAGGATTCCGAGGGGAGGGACAGAATGCCTCCCCCACACACCATAAACATAATTCGCGGAAAGGTAAGTGACTGTCGTATATACCTAGAGATACTCTCTGTGCCATCGGATTATTCATTTGATATTGAGTAGGGATGTACGAAAGATGTGTGTTTGAGTCACACCTTTTTCAATGTTTGACATCATGTGTGGTGAACCTTCCTCACGCCATGGAGGTCTGAGTTCCTTCAGGAGAAAGCTGTCATGGGTGACATGGCAGTGGTGTGTGGGACCAAGGAAAATAATTGTGGGGTCATAGCTGCCCCATCTCTGTCTTTCCTACACACACACACACACACACGCACGCACACACTGGGCACTGGGCACATGTAATGCGGGACCTGACTAAGCTGGGTCTTACAGGAGCTGACTCAAGTCCCAGCTGAGTCAGGCTGCTCTTTCCTGCACCACCTGTATCCCAGTGGGGGAACCTGTGCATGAGAAGGGTCTCAGCCAAGTCTTGCAGTACTCCAGCTAAGTCGGACTCCCTGTTCCTGCACTGCTTGCATCCGCATTGGGGGACAAGCAGTGTGGGGAGGGGTCCAGCAGAATCTCTGGCTTACATGCGATTGGAGATAAGAACGGGATTCCCCTGTGTGGGGACTGGGGAGGGCAGGGGCCAGGGCCTGCAGCAGGTGCTCAACCATCCATGGTCCAGAGGTTGTCTTCCTCTTTTAAACAATGTGACTATTGTGAACTGGGTCTTCCCACCATAGAGATTGCGGAGAAATCTGCCACAGACGCCAATGAGGCTGGATTCTTTAGAATCCGGCCCCCCGGAGTCTGTGGCAGAATGGACAACTCCCCCCCCCCGAAATCCTCCTCGGACGGACCCTACCTGTTCCCAACTGGTCTATCCGCTTCTGCTGTCCGTCCACTGCCCCGGACTGCGGCCGCAAATGGCGTCCAGCGTAGGGGACGCCATTTGCATCCCTGCTCTTTTCGGTAATAGGCTACGTAAATAGCTGGAAGTCTGGCTGCGGACAGGCCAGGCCAGCAGCTCCGCGGACTCACCATGGAGTGGAGCCATCCGGGTAGGATTCTGGGGGGGAGGGACAAATCACCTCTCCCCAACCCGCGGACACCCAGTCCAGGACGGTAAGTGGGTTTCGTACACCCCTACGTAGGGATGTCAGAGAATTCCACCACGGATCTCAGTGAAGTCCATGGCAGAATGAAGCCCCCCACCCCACCACCCCTCGAAAGGTGCTCAAAACAGAGCACTTACCCGGTGCCGTTCGTGCTGCTTTGCGAATGGCAGCCGCGTCTGCCATTCGCTTCCCCATTTAGGCCATGATAGGCTACGTAAATATTTACGCAGCCTATCATGGCCAAAAACATGAACACAAATGGCATTCATGAATGCAAATGCCTGAGCCAGATTGGGCCCAACTCAGAAGCCGCACCGCAAAGCAGCTTCTGAGTTGGATCAGGGGGCCCCTGCACAGCTCTACTACTATCCTATGCACAGTCAATAACCTCAGGGTCTGTTTGGCTGAATTACCAGGGGAACACTGGCTGGTAGGTAGGAAGCAAGCAAAAAGACCAACCCTGCCAGGTGTGCACATTGACCTGAATGAAGAGCAATGGCAGTTGTCTGCTGGACTGACTGACAGAGGCAGGAAGTAGGGATGTATGAAAGTCGCTTACCTTTTCAATGGGGTGATTCGCGGTGGGGAGGAGGCACTCCGCACCTCCCCCCAAAATCCTGACCCGGCTGGCTCCGCTCTGCGGAGATTCCGTGGAGCCGCCAGCTGGGTCTGCCCACAGCAGGACATCCGGCCGCTAGGCAGCCCGCAGAGACGCAAATGGCGGCTGCCGTAAATATTTACATAGCCTATCACAGCCGGAAAAAGAAAAAAACAGCATATGCAAATGGCAGCGGCTATGGCGGCCGCCATTTGCATTCCCTTTTTTTCGCCATTTTAGCCTACATAAATATTTACATAAGCTATTACGGCGGAAAAAAAGGGGAACGCAAATAGCGTAGTGGATGCTATTTGTGTTCCCCTTTTTTTCGCCATAATAGCTTACGTAAATATTTACATAGGCTAAAACAGGGGAAAAAAGGGAATGCAAATGGCGGCCGCCATAGCCGCGGTAGCCGCCGCCATTTGCGTATGCTGTTTTTTTTTTGCTTGCTGTGATAGGCTACGTAAATACTTACGTAGCCTATCACGACCTCCGCAGGGACGCAAATGGCATCCCTGCAGGAAGTAACACAGCAACCCTGCCAGGAGGGCACAGCAGCACCTTGCCCACCTCTGCCCCTGCCAAGACCGCGAAGATGCCTCATATTGGGCTGGCTTGCTTTGCAACAAACAGTGTAGTATTATATTATTTAAATGATAGCTGTTAATGTGTGGACTGCTTGGACCACTGTTTTTGGACATGTGGACTGTGTTTTCCTTTGTCACATACTGTTTGCTTGTCCACACAGCACAAGCGTGTGCATGTATGCCTGAGCACACACACAAGAAAAGCAAAGACTAAACGACAAACAAAGAGGGGCGGGACTAACTGTAATCCTAACAAAAGAGAAAAGGGGTTGTTTATTTTATTGTATGTATGTATGTATGCATGTATTTTAGGGAAAGGTGATAAAAAATGGGAAGGGAAGGAATACAGGAATTGAGAAGGGTAGGTGGAGGGGAGCCAAGAACAAAGAAAGGGAAGTACTCTCTGCCCCACCCGTGTGTGTGTGTGTGTGTGTGTGCACACGCACGTGTGTGTATAATCTAGCAGAATCAAAGTAAGGGCAACCTTATGGTTGAGAGAGTACTGAAAAGGTGTGGGGGGGTGGGAGGAATTAAGCAAGTACAGTGAAATGTTCTGGGTTTTTAAATGAACAAACAAAAAGAATGATTGTGAAACCTAATACAGAAGGGTGCGGTGGGGAGACACATACTGTAGCTGTCACAGCATGTGGCTTCATTCTGCCAAGGAGAATGGGAAGGGTTAGGGCTTCTTCTGCCATGTCAAGCAGAGGCTGGCACAGATGCTCACAGCAGCTGCAGCAGAGGCAGGATAGGCCTCAATTGGAGAGAGAAATGCCATGGGGCTTCCCTCTCAGCTCCTGTCTCATCCTGCTGCTGCTACCACCACCACCATCATTGCACACAATGGCAGCTCATCAAGGCAGTGGGAGGCTGTTCAGTTATCAGGCGGCTGGGCCAGGGGTGCTGAAGTTTTGAAGCACACCGAGCACTTCTGAGAGCCCCCGACCCACTCTAGCTCACTTCATGCCACAGCCCTATCGTGCACCCCAATTGTTCATCTTGCACCACCCCAGGAGTAAGTGCACCACACTTTGGAGACCTCTCCTCTAGCCAAATAATGTTCAAACAGTCCTCTCCTCTCCAGGAATACTACCTCTCTCACAATGAGCAAAGGAAGGCTGACTCATGGCAAAGCTCACCCCTCTACCTCCTCTGCCTCTGCCTCCTCTGCCCTACCCTTCCCTCTCCATATTCTGCCCCTCACGGTGGCCTGATTTCTCTCAATTTCATACATTTGGCACCTCCCCCTCCTCTGCCCTCCCCCTCCCCCCTCCCTCCCTCCCCCTCCCTCCTCCTCCTCCTCCTCCTCCTCCTCTCCCTCTGTGTGATCTTTCAGAAGTTGATATATTTTGGAGACAGACTGTCTGGGCTTCCAAGAAGGCATAAGAAGAGCTTCGAATCTCCAAGGTGGACCAGGCACCTCGTCGAGGACTTGCTTTGCTTCGGGGCACCTTGGTGTTGGTCTGATCTGCTTTGTATCATGATGAGGTGCCTCTGAATCATCTTGCTTTGCCTCATTCTTTGGGCTTCTTACCAAAATGATGCAAAGCTAGGGATGTTGGAGAATTCCGCCACGGATTGCAGGGAGGCCAAATTCCAGTGAATTCAGCCGACACCAGGTAGGCTCCGTTCCAGGCCCATTTTGCAGAGTGGCAAGGGGGGGTTGCTTCGTTCTGCCATGGATTCTGGGGGGGCGAATTCCGGTTCTGTGGAGTCACCATGGAGCGGAGCCAGACGGGGAGGATTTCAGGGAGGGGGACGGAGCGCCTCCCCCACCACCATGGATGCCACTTATGAAACAGGTAAGTGGTTTCGTATATCCCTATGCAAAGCCCTAAACACAACATATGGGCTTTAACTGAAAGAACATTTGGAGGTCATGCAAGGAATGTCAAGAGACCAGCATGATTCTTGATAGAGGTTTTATCATATCACCAAGCTATTTCCTAATACTGAGTGCAGTAGGATTTCAGATGAATTTGCAGATTCCTTTCCTGAAAATTTCAAGGGATTGAAGAGGTGGTTGAGCAAGTCTAGCAACAATTATCAAGTGGGAAGGGGGCACACAGACCTTAATGTGCCCTAATATTTTCACTCTCAGACTTTTCTTAATATAGCAAAGGATGAGTCCTTTTGCAAAGGTGAATGAAATGTGAAGGGAAAATAGCTTGGTGCAGTGCACAATAATCAGGAACATTCTGACCTAGTGTTACAATAGCACACACAATGGGTCTACCTTGAGTAGCTCTGTCCAAATGCAATTATGTGATGCTGCTCATTCTTAAAATTGTGGCTATATGTGCTCTAAAGATTGTTCCAGATAAATAAATTGGAAATAGCAAAAGAAAAACAATTAGTGTTCCTTGATTTTTGGCATTCTTCTGTGCCTGAACACAAAAAGTCTTATCTAACCATATTAGCAAAAGTAAAGGCTAGGAAGTTAATGTACTTTCTGTATGTCTCTGTGCTTAGCTCTACTGATTCCTGTGAGAGGCTGAGCAAATCTCTAGGAACAGAAAGGACATATTAATAAATCTCCATCCTGCCTTGACAAATGCTTACTGCCATCAGTGATCCAAGACAGCTGTCCAGATACACCGGCATGGGTATCTGGACAGATACACAGTCATCTAACATCACTGGAGTAGATAGTGAAGGTGAAGTTGGGATAAATCTGTGAGGAAGAGGAAATACTAGGCTACTTAAATCTTTTCATTGCAGGTGTTTCTCAGTTGTTCTCACAAACTAAGCTATCTAAATATCTGCCTGGCCACCTTCCCTCCCTGTCATTTTTTCTCTTCCACATATAGTCATTGTTTGCGGCAGTTCTCTCCACCTAGATGAACCTGGCAGAAATCAGAGTACTTCTGTTTGTGAATTGATTTTCTGGATGCTGGAATGTTTTCTGGAATTTTCACACAAAAATGGAATTGCCAATGCCAACAATGTATGAAGGAAATCTTTTAAGTAATCTCCAACACAGAACCATCGTCAGCATCAAGTGCTGCCACTGAAATTTATTAGAAATGGCATTTGACATTCATCTAGACATTCCTCACCAGGTAAGACATTGGAGACATTTGAAGGGGAGTCATTTTAAGGGAGCATGAAGTGTGTTGATAAGATCATTCAGGTTTCTCATGGTGCAGGTGGAATGAGTGATTTGCACATGTCTAGTACATATTATCTGAAAAGGTGGAGTAATCTACAAGTTGTTATTCAGTTGCTTTGATATCACATTGCTGAATACCTTAATTTATCCCCTGTCTAAGCCTGACAATTATACATATCTTTCTTTACCTTTTGAACCAGGACGGTCTTTATATCACATATAATTTTAAATGTTGTGTGTCTCATTCAGTTATTTCTTTTGTGTGCCAGTCACAAGTGGGGATGGACAGACTCGACTCACCTCTGTCTGGTTTTCTCGGGTGCTTGCCAAACTTCTGCTACTGCCTCCCCTGCTTGCTGTGCCGCCTGAGGCACATGGGTCCTCAGTGAGCACCCAGGAAGCAATGCAGGGCCACCCGTCCTCTTAGCGAGCTGCCATTTTTTGTAAAGTGGTGGCACAGTGTTTTCCGGATATCTAATATTAAGTAAATGGCAACCATAAAGGGGCTGTTTACACAACATTACAAGCGTTAATGGACCATTCACATCCGTTGTTGTTGTTGTTCACTCGTTCAGTCATGTCCGACTCTTCGTGACCCCATGGACCATAGCACGCCAGGCCTTCCTGTCCTGCGCTCTCTCCCGGAGCGTGCTCAAGTTCATATTCATTGCATCGGTGATGCTATCTAGCCATCTCATCCTCTGCCATCCCCTTCTCCTTTTGCCTTCAGTCTTTCCCAGCATCAGGGTCTTTTCCAGAGAGTTTTCTCTTCGCATTAGGTGGCCAAAATATTGGAGCTTCAGCTTCAGTAGCTGTCCTTCCAATGAGCAGTCAGGGTTGATTTCCTTTAGGATTGACTGATTGGACCTCCTTGCAGTCCAGGGGATTCGTAAGAGTCTTCTCCAGCACCACAGTTCGAAAGCATCAATTCTTCGGCGCTCAGCCTTCCTTATAGTCCAGCTCTCACAGCCATACATTACTACTGGGAAAACCATAGCTTTGATTAGATGGACCTTTGTCAGCAAGGTGATGTCTCTGCTTCTTACTCTGCTGTCTAAGTTTGCCATAGCTTTCCTCCCAAGGAGCAAGCGTCTTTTAATTTCATGGCTACAGTCACCATCTGAGGTGATCTTGGAGCCCAAGAAAATAATATCTGTCACAGCTTCCATTTCTTCCCCTTCTATATGCCAGGAAGTGATGGGGCCAGATGCCATGATCTTAGTTTTTTTAATGTTGAATTTCAAACCAGCTTTTGCACTCTCTTCTTTCACCCTCAACAAGAGGCTCTTTAGATCCTCTTCGCTTTCTGCCATTAGGGTGGTATCATCTGCATATCGGAGGTTGTTGATAATTCTCCCAGCAATCTTAATTCCGACCTGTGATTCATCCAACCCGGCATTTCTCATGATGTACTCTGCATATAAGTTAAAAAAGCAGTGACAATATGCAGCCTTGTCGTACTCCTTTCCCAATTTTGAACCACTCGGTTGTTCCATGTCTGGGTCTTACTGTTGCTTCTTGACCCTTGTACAGGTTTCTCAGGAGACAGGTAAGGTGGTCTGGTATTCCCATCACTTTAAGAATTTGCCACAGTTTGTTGTGATCCACACAATCAAAGGCTTTAGCATAGTCAATGAAGCAGAAATAGACGTTTTTCTGGAATTCTCTTGCTTTCTCCATGATCCAGGGAACGTTGGCAATTTGATCTCTAGTTCCTCTGCCTCTTCGAAACCCAGCTTGTACTTCCGGTAGTTCTCGGTTCACATACTGCTGAAGCCTAGCTTGTAGGATTTTGAGCATCACCTTGCTGGCATGTGAAATGAGCACAATTGTGCGGTAGTTGGAACACTCTTTGGCGTTGCCCTTCTTTGGAATTGGAATGTAAACTGACCTTTTCCAGTCTTGCGGCCACTGTTGATTGTTCCAAATTTGTTGGCATATTGAGTGCAGCACTTTCACAGCATCATTTTTTAGGATTTTAAATAGCTTAGCTGGAATACTGTCATCTCCGCTAGCTTTGTTGTTACTAATGCTTCCTAAGGCCCACTTGACTTCACTCTCGAGGATGTCCGGCTCAAGTTCAGTCACCGCACTATCATGGCTATCAGGGACATTCAGATCTTTCCTGTATAGTTCTTCTGTGTATTCTTTCCACCTCTTCTTAATCTCATCTGATTCTGTGAGGTCCCTGCCTTCTTTGTCCTTTATCATGCCCGTCTTTGCACAAAACGTTCCCTTGAGATCTCCAATTTTCTTGAAGAGATCTCTAGTCTTTCCCATTCTGTTGTTTTCCTCGATTTCTTTGCATTGTTCATTTAAGAAGGCCTTCTTGTCTCTCCTTGCTATTCTCTAGAACTCTGCATTCAGTTGGATATATCTTCCCCTTTCTCCCTTGCTTTTCGCTTCCCTTCTTTCGTGAGCTACTTGTAAAGCCTCATCAGACAGCCACTTGGCTTTCTTGCATTTCTTTTTCTTTGGGACGGATTTCGTTGCTGCCTTCTGAACAATATTACGGACCTCCGTCCATAGTTCCTCAGGCACTCTGTCTGTCAGGTCTAATCCCTTAAATCTATTCCTCACCTCCACTGTATATTCACAAGGGATATGATTTAGGTCATACCTGCATGGTTTAGTGGTTTTCCCTATGTTCTTCAATTTAAGCCAAAATTTTGCAAGAAGCAGCTCATGATCTGAGCCACAGTCAGCTCCAGGTCTTGTTTTGACTGACTGTATGGAGCTTCTCCATCTTTGGCTGCAAAGGACATAATCACTCTGATTTCGATATTGACCATCTGGTGACGTCCATGTGTAGAGTCGCCTCTTGTGCTGTTGGAAAAGAGTGTTTGCTATGATCAGCATGTTCTCTTGGCAAAACTCTATTAGCTTTTGTCCTGCTTCATTTTGTACACCACAGCCATGCTTGCCTGTTATCCTGGTGATTTCTTGACTTCCTCCTTTAGCATTCCAATCCCCTATGATGAAGAGGACATCTTTTTTTGGTGTTAGTTCTAGAAGGTGTTGTAGGTCTTCATAGAACCAATCAACCTCAGCTTCTTCAGCATCAGTGGTTGGGGCATAGACTTGAATTACTGTGATGTTGAATGGTTTGCCTTGGATTCGTACTGAGATCATTCTATTGTTTTTGAGATTGTACCCCAGTACTGCTTTTCCCACCCTTTTGTTGACTATGTGTGCTACTCCATTTCTTCTAAGGGATTCTTGCCCACAGTAGTAGATATGATGGTCATCTGAATTAAATTCACCTATGCCTGTCCATTTTAGTTCACTGATTCCCAAGATGTCAATGTTCAGTCTTGCCATCTCATGTTTGACCACTTCCAGCTTACCTTGATTCATTGATCTGACATTCCAGGTTCCTAAACAATATTGTTCTTTACAGCATCGGATTTTCTTTTCATCACCAGACACATCCACAGCTAAGTGTCGTTTTGGCTTTGGCCCAGCCGCTTCACTCTTTCTGGCGCTACTTGGAAATACCCTCTGCTCTTCCCCAGTAGCATATTGGACACCTTCGGACCTGAGGGTCTCATCTTCCGGCGTCATCTCTTTTAGCCTTGTGATACGTTCCATGGGGTTTTCTTGGCAAGAATACTGGAGTGGGTTGCCATTTCCTTCTCCAGTGGACCACATTTTGTCAGAACTCTCCACCATGACCTGTCCGTCTTGGTTGGCCCTGCACGGCATAGCTTATGGCTTCACTGAGTTACGCAAGCCCCTTCGCCACAACAAGGCAGTGATCCATGAAGGGGATTCACATCCGTAACATTGCACAAATGGCTCCTTTATGGCCTCCTTTGTACCATCACATATCTGGAAAACCCCAAGCAGCCATTTTTTTTTTTACTGCAAAATGGCAGCTCACTAAAGGGACAGGCAGCCGCCGGGCATGCGCTGACCACACAGGCATTCAGCCAGCATGTCCAGTAAGTGGTGGCAGCTCAATAAAAGTGAGGGAGTGCATTCGACTCCACCTGCTTCTGGGACTCCTGAGACATCCCTAGTTGCAAGTACTTGTTTTATCGCATTCCATGTTTTTTCCCTGTCACATTCCTTACCGTTCTGTGATTTTCATTCATAATAATTCCCTTATCACCTATATGCAGCCATTTCCCTGCCTTTCTAACCTTTCTCTCTTGTTTAATGCATGGAACTGCAAATTACTTCTTCAAACACGTAATCTCCTGTCGTATAATTTCCAACAAAGTGGTGAGGGAAGTTTAATTAAGAGCCAGTGTGGTGTAGTGGCAAGAGTGTTGGACTGGGAGTTGGGAGATCCTGGTTCTAGTCCCCACTCAGCCACAGAAGGTCACTGGGTGACTTTGGGCCAGTCACAGACTCTCAGCCCAACCCACCTCACAGGGTTGTTGTTGTGAGGATAAAATGGAGGAGGAGGAGGACAATGTACACCGCCTTGGGTTCCTTAAGGAGGAAAAAAAGAAGGATAGAATTGTAATAAATAAATAAATAAATAAATAATCAAGCCTCTGTTCCTACCTATGCAGAAGCTTGAAAACTCCTCCTCACCACTTTCCAGAATGTGAAAGATGACCAATATCCATATGCAAGTCAATTTAAATTGGAGTGGGCATGGGTAGAGACTTAATCCTTGAATCCATGCTAGCAGAGATATCTCCTCCCCACTCTTTTCTTTTCTTTTCTTTTCTTTTCCCAAAACACTTTTCTTTTCCCAAAATTCCCATGGGGAAAATGGCTGGGGGAAAATGGCTGTTCCTGCTGCCCCATGTCCCTGGAAGGACACAACTTTATGGCATAGTATCTTCCCACAGGTACCGTGTGGGGTACAAATTGTCCAGGAGTGTGCTAAGGACTGTGCTGCCATTTGTAATCACTGCAAAAGCAGGTAATGTAAGGGGGTTCACACAAAACCCTGGAATGGTTGTGGAGAGGGGTTCTTGTTGATATACAAACTAGCCCTGCCTACAAGCAGAAAAGCATGATACCCTTCTTTCCCGATTAACATCCTTTGGGCATTTGTGAGAAGAGTTTGCCATTCATGCAGATGTGCATGCAGTGATCTCCTACACTCAAGGAGTGATGCTGCTGAACTACTGACAGGGTTCACACAACATGCTAACCCACCACGGGTTACCGCGTATGTGTGAAAGCAGCGCGATTTCTGTAGGGTGGGTTAACAAGTTGCCTGAATGCAGTGCATTTTCTGCAGGGTTCCTTGTTAACTATGCAGTGTGACTTATTTTTCTTGAAGAAGCCACCTTGAGAACCCATGGGTTTTTGTTGGGTTGCTCAGGGTGGCTAACAAGCCACACTGTGGGGTTAAGGAGCAACCCTGCCATAAATGTGCTGTATTCAGACAACCTGGCAACCCAGGGTTCACCAATAACCCCCACAGGGTGGGTTAGCATGCTGTGTGGACCTGGCCATTGTCTCTCTTCAAATGTAGACGTTCACTGCAAATAAATATATACCCTCCAAGACCACTTTTCACAACTGTTGTTCACCAGGGAGGGGGAAGGTGACATGTGGATCTGATAGCATGGAGGGCTAGAGCAAATGGTCCAGGTGCTCCCCAGTGTGTTCTTTGAAAATAGAAGGAGAATAGGGGGCAAAAAAAAAATCAATCTGCTATTGTTAATTGGAAAGGGAAGTTCTCTCATAAAATTTAACTTGTTTTTTTGCAGGCACACCAAAAATGAATTTATTTTCTCCTGTTTTTCTCCCCTCCACCCCCCCCCAGCCCCTTTCAAATGATGGATTCAGATGATAAAATTATATTATAATAAAATATATAGAATATACTATCAAAAACAAAGAAAAGAAAACATTCTCAAAAATATATAGGCCCAGCATTGTTGCAGAACCCAGAGTCAGAGAGACCACGGAGTGAAGGAAAAAGAGATTCTTTATTTAACGCGCGGGCTTAAGGCTGGAATCATTTCCAAAGAGCCAGAAGCCCCGAAATACATCAGCACATTGGTTTTATAGACATTGTGACACATATGAAACGGCTCCTCCTCCCCCTCCCGCGTGGGGTTGCAGTCCTCAACATTTCTTCTCTTAGCACCATTGTTTATAATACAAGAACTGGGTTATAGGGTAGCCATGATAAGGAGAGAACAGAAGAGAACAGCAGAGAACAAGATATACAATTGTATGACCTTTGACAAGATAAGGAATTCCTGTGTCTCGTCAGCTTACAACAATATATTCAAGGGAGAAAGAGCTCAGCAAGAACATGAAGCATGAGACTGCATGAGGCTACTTAGTCTGACCCCCGATATGGCTGCTACATTCCCCCCTTAAATGCATAATTTCATTACAATTATAGCATTTCTGATAACTATACAAAGCTTTTTGTGACATACATATTACTTAGCCTCTTGTTGGGCTATTAGAGCATAGAGGGCAGCAGTTTTACTAGCTGAGACATAAAACAGATTGGTTAAACAGCGCATAAGACAAGGAACGCAGAGACATAACAGTATCTCTATGAACAACACTGGTAGAATTAGGATGAACAATGCTTTTAAGCCAGCTAAGATCTGGAAGCCAAGGGGTTAACTAATTGAGCTAATTGTTTTGTCTTATTGTTTTGTTAGCTACTATATTGTGCAGCTTGTTGATCTGTTCATCTACAGCATTGCCATTATCAGTTAAGTTAAAACAACAGAGCTTTTGGTGTGTCTCACAACTTAAATGATGAAGAAGGAAGAGGTAATCTATACCAGCTCTGTTTTCTAGAACTGCACCTCTTAGATTACGCAACTCTTTATTTAACAATGACAATGCTCTTGAGGTTGATCTTTAGACCATTAGCCAAGGCTAAACCTGGAACCCTAATCAGTGACATTGCTAAGGCTAATTTTTCTGAGTCAGAATATAACTGCACATGACTATTACAATTTTTAGTTAGTTGGAGTGCTCGAGGCTGCCGTCGACGGATTTTCTCGGGCCACAGGGGAAGAATTGGCACCAGTTCAATTGGCGGCTGAGGCAACATGGGTGGTTATTAGACAAGTTGGCAGGAATGAATGACCAAGTGCGGGAACTACATGTCTAAAACCATCCATGAGGCAAAAGTATGTGGGCATTATTAAAAGATATGTTTTGAATTTTATTACAGTGGAAGGGGGACAGGGATAGCTTTATATTTTCTGGAAAATTTTTGACAATTAAGCATTCGTGCACACGTAGCATTTGTTTCAGCAACGATGGGGGTGTGTAGAGTGAACTCTGTAGGGGGTAGGATCTTTGCAACCACGCCCCAATTAGCATTTTGGGAATAAGTTAAACTTACACCATAAACTCTTAACATGGTATCTTTTTGAATTTTCTCAGGATGTCTACAGACAGGTATTAGGCAAGAGCTAATACGCCTGTTTGCAGGTATACCTCTTGGCAAACAAAAATGTTTTACTCTCGTGATGTTAGCCAGGTGAAGCCAGTAATTATCAGCAAATCACTGGGACAAACTTCTTTTTCCAGGGGCAGACCCCCCCTTTTGCACCTTATTAAGGAAACACAATGCAACACTACTAACACTACAACACGCATGTTTGATCTTCTTTGGGATCTGACCGTACGCCGGGCAGCTATTCACCTGGCAAGCTGCAGTAAGGTCTAGTCCCCTTCTTCAATTTTCCAGTTGCAGGTCTGACCGTACGCAGGGGGACAGTTTCCCGGTGTGTCCACAGTAAGGTCTAGCCTGAGTCTTCTTACTGCTTTTTCAGAATGATTTTTAAAGGATTTTCAGGATTTCTGTTTATAGTCTACTCTCCCCCTCTCGCTCTCTTGTCTCGTGTCCAATGTATCCAGGGTTTAATTCTAGCTGCTTTCATAGCTGCGGGGGTGGAAAGTATGACAGTTTTCAGTCTTCTCCATCTGGGAGTCAAAGGGTTATTTTTCCCTCTTTAACTCATACTTTAACTCTTGGTTGGAAAGGATGAACTTCTGTGATGGGAATGGCTTATTTTTTTAAGACAAAGCGACGCTGGACTTGAAGAACTTTGCTCAGTGTTTGGACTTTTTGTTTAAGGCTAACGTTTGCTTGCTCTTGATACCACTCCAGTGTCAATCATGAAGTCAATGTCACGTCCCCCCACAGTCAATGTCACGGCCCCTCTCAAGCTGTCTCCCTCTTCGCCCATTCTGGCCCCTTTGGTTTTCTCCTTTGTGTATTTGATTTATTTTATTTGGGCATTCATGCCACTAATGTCCATCTTGTCCACACTGGGCACACTAGTTCTTTTTTAAGAATCTTCTGCCTCTGCCGGGTCTTCTTCTTTTCTTTTTTCATCCACGTCTTCTTGGGCCTCTGGGTTGAGGGAGGTATACTGGTGATAGGCATTTGAAAGACGCTCCAAGTGCGCTCTGGGGCCTCGGTGGCACCTTGCATCACTTTAGACACTTTGGTTATATTAATTGACTTCTTTATACCTGCCTTTATGGCTTTTAACAGCAGGGTTTGATACTGGGTGAGGCGCTCTAGCCCCACTTGTGTTTTGGGATTCCAGCAAGGGGGGGGGGGGTTACTTACAAGGAGACTTTATTGGGTAACTTACAGAACACAGGCGTACTTAATGGTTGGATCAGACAGCTTCTCTGAACCACGAGCTATTGGGCTAAATGGGTTTTTATACTATACATGTTACCCATGAGGCAACACAACACTAGCAAGCAATTTCAGCATAGGCTAGAAGTGTTTGGTTCTCAGGCACAGCTTCCTGTAAACAACTTCGCTTCTCAAAGTGCTTGATAACACTTTTATTCATTAGTATGGGAAGACAAATTTTTTCTCTTTCTTTTGCTTTCTTTTTCTTTGCTGATCTGCCTGTATTGCAGATCATGTTTCAAACTTTTTATATAAAACTTTCTGCTCCATGCACCAGTTTTGTCTCTTTATTTGTCTTTTTTAAGTTAAACTCACTTACTTAAACCTTTCTGCCTTACACTAGTCCCAATGACACACATTTGGGATAGGCTCTTCTTCTCCTTCTAGTTACATTTTCTTTATTTTAAAGAACTATTACATTATTGTGGCTACTTTACCCCAGGTAATAAGCTCCAGGCACAATCAGCTGCTTTTAATTTACCCTGGGGGCAACTATGGCCATGCTTCTTTTTTTCAAATGTTTTTTCTCTTTGCCTCTTGCCTCTTGCCTTTTCTTTTTTCTTTTTTCTCCCTTCTCTATCTGTCTTCTACTTTCTCTATTTCCTTCTTTTCTACTTGCTTTTGTCTTTTTTCCTTGTCATCCATTGGGAACCACACTTAGTATCATTTGGAGTTGCAACTAACACTAATCTGCAAATATCACATATACTTTATGATATCTAAGAAATCATAAAATATACACAACAAACTTTTTCTGCAATTTAACACAATGAATGGAAAACACTTTTTGCATGGTAAGGCATGATGGAGCAGATCCAGCAATCATACTGCTCTTCTGGCTGAAAGCTCAGGGCTCATTAAAATTAAGGGACGGGCATACCCACACACGCAAAGAGTTCTAGGTCACCATTTTTGCATCGGCAACTCTATGCTGCATGAGTTCTGGCAGAAGGAAATCTAAAAGTTATAGATCAAACTCAGCCTGCTGTACACTGAGCTGACTACAAACTCTCACAGTGATGAGAGTTCAAGTTTATCAAAAGCTTCATAGCACTGTCCATGGCAAGTCTTTGACAATTTAAAATTTTAGTTCATGTGCAGAGTGTCTCTAAAAAGCCCAGACAATGATGGAAGCAAACAGAGAAGGCTCTGGACAATGAAGATGCGATGTTTCCAGCAAAGGCTCTCCACTTTTGCATCAGTTTAAAAAGGGAAAGTGTGGCCCTACACCCCTTCTGACAGACAAGGGCCTTCAACTTTTTAGCAAGGCCTCTGTCTAAACAGAGCAGCACAGCTCAGCTCTCTAGCCGTGACGCTTTAACCTGGGCAACTCCTCTGTAAATTTTATTTTACTTCTGTCAGGTTCTCTCACAGACATTTTAAAAACTTACTTCTTTTTTTTTTCTTTTAACCTGGTACACGAAAGCACTGAAACACTGAGTGCCGAAACTCAGGCCGCTGGGGGGTGATGGGCATCGCCTTATACTTGCATTTTTCAGGCAGCCATTAATCTTCGGGGAGGCAGTGGGGTGATTTGCAGGACTTCAAAGGCAAGCTTCTCAGTTTGTATTTGTAAATCCAAAGCTTAAAACAGGACACGATGAGGTACAGGGCAGCCAAATTCTTGCTTTGGCACGGGCAACAAATAACTTGTGTCAGCTTTCTTCGCTGGGGTCTCAAACAGGAAAACAATCTTAATTTAAAGTTGTAACATCACTGACAGCGTCAGCCAGCCAGCTACACAGATCTCATTGTTTTTTAAGGCAGTTGCTCCAATATCTTCTTTTCTTTTCAATCAGGTTGGGTCTCCCAGCTTACACAGTTTATTGCAGCTTTCAGGAGCATGGTAGTAGCGTGATTTTGGCTTGGCCAGGAACATGCTGTCTGGTTTTTCGGTCTCTTCAGCACACACACTTAGGCAGTGTAACACTGGATACTTAAATCAGTGAGATTTCTTCATTGCAGGGAATCCCACGGCAAAAGCTTAATGGTTACGCTCTTTAGAAATCATATAGCCGATGGTCAATAGCTACAGGCTCTATGCAATTCTAACACAGTTCAAAGCTAAACACGGTTACCTTGACAGAGATCTTCAACCTGGTCTTTCTACTTCATTCTGCTTTGGGACAGTCTTATGGCACACTTTTCACTCGAAGAGGGGTCTAGCCTGTGCTCTGGGGGGTGATTCTTCACCTTTATTTTCTATTTTGCCTTCATCTTCTGGGTCTTCATTTTCAGTTTCCATTTTTTAGGGATTTCATCTCAATTAGGCGAGGTGATGATGTTGCACAACTCAGAACGTTGTGGGCAATTTTCCTGCCCCCCCTCTCTCGGCGCGCTAGGCTAACAGCTACTTCTTCGGCCTTACACTCCCACGCTCCCACGCTTTGTTAAAAGCCAGACTGTCCTGCAACATTTTTCTAATTAACAGCCTCAGATCTTGTTCTTTTTTTTTCTCTCAGCTCGACCTTGAGCTTTTTGCTGTTTTCTCTTTGTATTCTGAATCTTTTTTAAAAAACCTTTTTCCTTCTTTGTTTGACATACATCTCAAGGGGGTGCAAGGTTTGCTTCCCCCACCACCCATAGCCTCCCTCCTAAATTGAAGACAGACACAATTAGGGAATGGGAATTGGTCAGTGAGTAAGGGGTCTCACTGGCCAACACAACAGGATTTTTCACACCACGCACTTTGCTACTGGCCTGGGCATAGGGGTGGACGAAAGTCACTTACCTGTCCTCGAAGGATGTTCGCGGTGGGGGGGAGGCGCTTCGTTGGTCCCCCCGTGAAGTTCAGGCTAGGGATGGCGGAGAATTTCTCCCCGAAACTTCGGAGGGCCGAGCGCCAACGTGTTCGGTCCCCTGAACAAGTTTCGGGGAGAAATCCTCCACACACACCCCCGCACCCCGCACCCCCCCGGGACGGGACTTACCATCACCGAATGTCCCTCCCGGTGGCTGGTCCGGCCGGCGGTTCGGCGGGTGTTCGAGCGAGGCGGGAGGGGCAGCCGGTCTTTCGACCGGCTGCCGCCGCCGCCATTGCAATGAAAGAAAAAAAAAAAACGCCCCCTGATAGGCTACGTGATGATTCACGTAGCCTATCACAGCTAGATTTGCAAAGTCAGCCGTGATAGGCTACGTGAATCGTCACGTAGCCTATAACGGGTGACTTAAAAAAAAAAAAAAAGAGTGTACGGATAATGGCGGCCCCCATATTATTTGCGTTGCCCTTATTTTCGCCGTAGTCTACGTAAACATTTACGTAGACTAGAGCGACTAAATAAGGAACGCGAATGGCGTACGCGCTTTTTTTTTTTTAAGTCACCTGTGATAGGCTACGTGACGATTCACGTAGCCTATCATGGCTGACTTTGCAGATCTAGCCGTGATAGGCTACGTGAATCGTCACGTAGGCTATCAGGGGGCGTTTTTTGTGTTTTTTTTTTACTTTTGCGTTCGCGGCAGGGCGAGGCGAGGCGCCTCCTCCCTGGCCTGAATTTCGGCCGGGCAAGGCGGGAAGCCTCCCCCCCGGCCTGAATTTTGGCCGGGCGAGGTGGGAAGCCTCCCCACCCGGCTTGAACTTTGCGGGGGGAGCAGCGAAGCGCCTCCCCCCCACCGCGAACGGCCTTCGACGACAGGTAAGTGACTTTCGTCCACCCCGAGTTCAGGCTGGGGGGGAGGCTTCCCGCCTCGGCCCGGCTGAAATTCAGGCCGGGGGGGAGGCTTCCCGCCTCGGCCCGGCCGAAATTCAGGCCGGGGAGGAGGCTTCCCGCCTCGCCCGGCCGCGAACGCGAAAGTTAAAAAAAAAAACAAAACGCCCCCTGATAGGCTACGTGACGATTCACGTAGCCTATCACGGCTAGATCTGCAAAGTCAGCCGTGATAGGCTACGTGAATCGTCACGTAGCCTATCACGGGTGACTTTAAAAAAAAAAAGAGCGCGTACGCTAATGGCGGCCCCCATAGGGAGCCGCCATTCACGTTCCTTATTTAGTCGCTGTAGTCTACGTAAATCTTTACGTAGACTACGGCGAAAATAAGGGCAACGCAAAATAAGGGCAACGCAAATAGCGTTGCCCTTATTTTCGCTGTAGTCTACGTAAATCTTTACGTAGACTACAGTGACCAAATAAGGAAGGGGAATGGCGGCTCCCTATGGGGGCCGCCATTATCCGTACACACTTTTTTTTTTTAAGTCACCCGTGATAGGCTACATGACGATTCACGTAGCCTATCACGGCTGACTTTGCAAATCTAGCCGTGATAGGCTACGTGAATCGTCACGTAGCCTATCAGGGGGCGTTTTTTTTTTCTTCTTTCATTGCAATGGCGGCGGCAGCAGCCGGTCGAAAGACCGGCTGCCGCTCCCACCTCGCTCGAACACCCGCCGAACCGCCAGCCGGACCAACCACCAGGAGGGACATTCGGTGAAGGTAAGTCCCGTCCCGGGGGGGGTGCAGGGGGCGGGGGGGGGGCGGAGGATTTCTCCCCGAAACTTTTTTGGGGGGCCGAACACGTTGGCACTTGGCCCCCTGAAGTTTCGGGGAGAAATTCTCCGCCAACCCTACCTGGGCACCCGGACGGTCAACGGTATGCTTCAGAAACCGCAGTAGCCACTCACACAATCATCATTCTCTCCACTGCATCCATATGTCCCTTCCACCCACTTTTCCCACTTTTTACCAGAGCGGAAAATGGCTTCCCCAGCTTCCTCAGCTTCCTACTGAGTACTGGCGTGCTGGGTACTGGCGCCCACTCGGGGGTGTGATCAGGCCCCCCTTCTACCCGCAAGGAGTAGGTTCTTTTTGTATATGTATACCACCAACACTAACCTTCTTCATAAGGCGGGGCCCTCTTTTTTTCTGCCCAGTGGCCTTTCTCCCTAAAGGCAGGGCCCTCTTTTTCCCATATACTTGCCTTTCTCCTGAAGGCTTCCAATGTGGGTTTCAACTCAATTGCAGCTGTGATACAGGCAGGGCTCAAGTTCCTTCCTCTGCTTCCCAAGGTTCTCTTGCCGCTCGCTGTCGTTTGGGCGATCCCGGTGCAGGCTTTCTCCCATTCACTCGACAAAAAGGTCGGTGGTGCCAAGAAAGGGAGGCATGCGCCGAGCTCGTCCTCCTGGTGCGGCGATCAAGAGCAGGCAACTGCCACCTGTCTGGCTCAGAGCCTGCCACATCCGAGTCACGGCACCATTTATGTTGCAGAACCCAGAGTCAGAGAGACCACGGAGTGAAGGAAAAAGAGATTCTTTATTTAACGCGCGGGCTTAAGGCTGGAATCATTTCCAAAGAGCCAGAAGCCCCGAAATACATCAGCACATTGGTTTTATAGACATTGTGACACATATGAAATGGCTCCTCCTCCCCCTCCCGCGTGGGGTTGCAGTCCTCAACATTTCTTCTCTTAGCACCATTGTTTATAATACAAGAACTGGGTTATAGGGTAGCCATGATAAGGAGAGAACAGAAGAGAACAGCAGAGAACAAGATATACAATTGTATGACCTTTGACAAGATAAGGAATTCCTGTGACTCGTCAGCTTACAACAATATATTCAAGGGAGAAAGAGCTCAGCAAGAATATGAAGCATGAGACTGCATGAGGCTACTTAGTCTGACCCCCGATATGGCTGCTAAAGCATTACTACCTGGAATTCTTCAACAACCACTACTGTAACTACTACTACTAATGTGCTTAGCATATTAATTTTAAGCTAACAAGAACTCAGTGTGGAATAATGCTAAGTCCTCATTCTAAGGAGTGCCCTTTTGCTTCTTTTTATCGGCAGCATGCTGCTTAAAGAGGAACATCTCATGAATGAATCCTCTCTGTCAGAGTTTCTTCTCCTGGAATTCTCAGCATTTCGGGGACTGCAGATTCTGCACTTCACTGGATTCCTTGTTTTTTACCTGGCAGCAGTTGCAGGAAACCTTCTCATCATCTCTGCAGTAGCCTCTGACCACCACTTACACAGCCCCATGTACTTATTTCTGATGAACTTGGCCATGCTGGATGTGAGCCAAGTTTCAGTCATTATCCCCAAATCTATGACCAATTCTCTCTTGAATACCAGACACATTTCTTATTCTGGATGTGTTGCTCAACTCCTCCTGTTTCTCATATTTACTGCATCTGATTTCTTTCTTCTCACAGTCATGGCATATGATCGGTATGTTGCCATTTGCACTCCACTACAATATGAGATGAAGATGAATAAACAAGCCTGGATTTGATTGATTACTATTGTACGGATTGGGAGCATTCTCTATGCTGGGTTAAACACTGGAGGCACCTTTGCGTTGCCCTTTTGCTCCAACGTTGTCAATCAGTTTTTCTGTGAAATCCCACAGTTACTTAAGCTTGCCTGTTCTGACTTGTACTTGCTTGAAATTAGAGTTCTTATTTTAAGTGCTATCATTGGGCTATGCTGCTTTATTTTCATTGTTGTGACTTATGTGCATATCTTCACAGCAGTGCTGAGAATCCCCTCTGTGCAGGGGAGGCAAAAAGCTTTCTCAACTTGCCTTCCCCACCTCACTGTTGTTTCCATATTTGTATCCACTGGATATTTTTCTTACCTCAAGCCCACCTCCAATTCAGCCTCACTTCTGGATTTGACATTTACTATGATATATTCAATAGTCCCACCCTTGATAAATCCAATAATCTACAGCATGAGGAACAAGGAGATAAAACATGCTCTGTCAAAGCTATTGGGTTTGACGTACTCTTCTAAGAATACCTTGTTGAAACTTGTTCCACAAAGGTGAATTCTAAATGAAAGCCACCCACACTGTATGTTACTTGAAAGATGTAGCTAGGAGATATGTCTTCTTCTCCTTCTCCTTCTTTTTTCCTTTTTTTTAATTCTAGTGTAAGCACAGGGAGCTCAGTATGGATCAGAACCCTAGTGTTCAGGCTTTAACCCTTCTCTGCAACTGTAGTGCTGATCCAGACTGAGTTGAGTTCCTCATCCTTGCAATTTAGATTGCCAATTAGTGATTCATTTGTTTTAATGGATCACTATTAGGCAATTTATGTTGCAGGCTTAGGTCCATAGATATCAGAACCAATGTGGGGGGAAAGGGTTAAGAGTCCCCCTGCATTCAGTGATAGGCTCCCAATCCATATCATCCCACTCACTTACATTGGAGTAAAAAGGGGAAAGTGGGTCTTAGTGGTGTAGTAATACACTGGCAACCCTTCTAAGAATTCATTTTATAGTTTTCTTGTGCAACTGTTGGATCAATGGCACCCTGTACTGCCCATTCTGGGGATCTGCAATGAGATGTGCAAATCAGCCAACTCAAGTTCACTGAAATTCTCTGAATTCCATCACAAAGCTAATTCAATTTCAGGTTTGTAGCATATTGCAAGCTTTGTTTGTTTGTTTGTTTTGCATTAAAATCTGTGTGCATTTTCATGGATTTTTTTTCCCAAATGCATCAATTCTGTGCACTTTTTTTAAAAATGTACACCTTCTTCTCCCTTTGATTAATGGCTATTTGTGCTCATTCTTCAAAAATACGAATTTGTTCATGCACAGTTTTCAAATGTATACATATTGTTGAACACTTTTTGGGGGGTGTCCATGCCTACATTGTAGGCTCAGAAATGTCCAGACTTGAACCATAGGTGGTCTTCAATTCCATGGTTGGTCAGGAAGGAGCAAAGTGGGTAATTCCTTATAAAAACCTAATTGAAATGCATCTCCCTAGAGCTGCATCCTTCATTATTCTACACCACTGGAAATGTGTACTTGAATACTGAAAGCTTTTGGGCAGGACCAATGCTATGGGTCTTTCACCCATAGGTAGAAAGCTGAGATTTTTGTTTCAATCCCCCTTTTTGGTATTCCTTTATATGGCATTTGAAAGAGTAACGTGAAAGAAAGCAAGGAAGCTCATGACAAAGGAAGGATTCATACTCTAGATTTCATTGGTTACTGAACTGGTTTGTATAAGTATATGCAAGTATAATGGAAGCCATATGAGAACTGAGATTAGGGCAGAGTAGCTTTCCATAATAATGCAGTGCTTCTTTCTGTCATAGGCCACTTAATAAAAGGTCTTGCTATTTATTTTACTAACTAGGTAAGGCAATGCATATAAATGAGCCTAAACAATCAAAGATAATTTATGTAAGTAGTAAATATTGCTCCTCCTAAACTCTCTTTGTGATCTTGGAGCCTTTCTACATGAAGCATTTATTGTCCACTTGGGATTCTTCAAGTGCTTTAGTAGTTTGCAAGTGCTTTAAATGATGTTGTGATCCTCCAGAGTCTGCCCCATGCTTTACAACCATTTTAGTGTTGTTGCTGTTTTCTAATAAGGAAACTCTGATATAGCATATATCACTGAATGGAGAGATGAAACTTCAGTGTATTTCTGCAATTCCGCTATACCATACTTCCGCCTAATGAGGTTTTCTTTCTCTGCTCTTCTATATGTTCTGTTACACAGAGAAAGAACTCCCCCCCCGGGGGGGGGACATGTGTAAAAGGGCCAATCTTAATCCCACAAAGAGTCCAGAAGCAGAAGCCTTGGTAATGTGCTGTGGTAAAAGCCACATGAAGAAAAGCCCTTGATCTGCATCACATTGTCAAGCTCAGGTGTGGGGGAACATTGAATAATGGGCACAGATCTTGGGAAGGAAACAACAACAACAACCACAAATCATGTGGGAGAGCAGGACCATGAAGTATATGCTCATCAAGCATAAGGATGGGCAAACAGGTAATGTTTGAGCTCACCAAGACTCTCTGAACAACAGCTTGCTCTTCGTCTCTCCTCAATTTGTGCTCGCATTTGTGATTTCTATTCATTTTGCATAAATGGGAAAATTTCATAAAACAAACAGCTACTGAATGTAAACATTTGGCAAACAGTTCCCAAATTAGTGCAAATTTCCAAAATTTGCACATGAGCAGGGGCAGGGGCTTGGTTGGCCCCTGGAGAACACAGATGGTGGGGGGACCCATCCATCCCTAGTCGTGGCTCTAGGTGTACTAAAGCAAGCCTTCTCTAAGAGTCACAAAAGCACCTCATTGCTTTGGACCCTATCCCATTTCTTCTTCTTTTTAAGCAGAGCATACAAGCATCTGACCTCTCCTGCAAAAAACAAAACACAACACACAACTCCATAAAGGCTCTAGTCTAGGATAATGTAAAGTGCCCTTCAACCCTCTGATCAAGTAGGTTTCTGTGACAGCAAGCCCTTTGGAAATCCGCTCCCTTCACTGGGTGTCAGGGGACTGGCCCTCTTCTCCCAACCTGATGCCTTATTTCGTGCTTGTGTTTGTTCTAACTGGGCTTTCCCCCCATTTGCTTTCAATCCTGTGTGCTGGATGATGGCCAATGCTTCTCAGGTGTTTCCTGTGGTCAGTTGGACAATGGACCAAGATATGAACCATGACAGAAATCATTTCACTTTTGTGCTCTGAGCTCAAGTGTTCCCACATATGTGTCATGTAGGAATGGTATATGCTAGGAGACTGGTTGAACCCCTGGGGCATTCTGGTGAAACCATGTTGATGATCATGCATGGTATGTGAATGTGAATTTATGCTAACAGGTGGGTTGAGGGGAATGCCAAAGGAAGTATTAGATGAACCAAAGACTGATTACCAGCAAGACCCTGTGGAAACTGCCCCTACTTTTTTTATTGTATTTTGCCACCACTGTAATTCCTTGTGGGATGACTCCATCAGCTGAGGCTCCAGTCACTTGCCATATTCAGTTCCTGAGAATGCCTCAGGCCCCATGCTGCAACTGGCCAGGTTCAGGAGCAAGCAGCAAAGCTACAGAATGGCTCAGCATTGTCTTCTGGCTTTCTCCATGAGGTTTCATGGGACAGCTTGACCCTGTCCTACCCATCAAGCAAGCTCTGCTCTAATCATGATTCCACGCTCTCCTTAGAGATAGGGAGGCATTTGTTCAGTTCAGTTCAAATCTGTATTTGAACTGACCAAATCTGCCCAATCCAAACCAATACATGCGCTGGAACATAGATAAACATAGATATTCACATTTTCCAAAGACTGTGATAAAGTGTTGCACATCACAAGCAATGTGTACAGAATGCATATACTGCAGAGTATATTGAGGCAGCCCCATCATAGTCACAGAGGCCATGAAGTCCTAAGCCAGCCAAGCCAAGGATGCCACAGTGTGCATATTAAAGTCTCCCAGGAACAAAGTCCTGGGGTTCTAAAACAACACACTCGAGGGGACCTTAGCCCCTCCCTGACCCTCTGACCTGGGCTGATGCTGCGAAGTATATGGGGGGGGCAGAGCTGGGCCAGATCCTCTGCTCCCCTACAGCTCACCCATTCAGGTTTCTGTGATAATTATGGAAAAGCGGAGGATGTGTGGAGATGACAGTGGGTGGTTGAATAGAAAAGAATAGAAAAGTGTACAAATGCATATTTATTTATTTTATTTATGTATTTATTTCATTTCTATACTGCCCAATAGCTGAAGCTCCCTGGGCGGTTCACAAAAATATCCTAACACATTAATAGGGTTTAATGAAAAGCATGGTTTTATTTCTCCAACAAAGGAGATTGTTACCTTGTCGTGGTGCTGGAGCTTGAGCAATGATGTCATGAGCTAAACCGTGAAGGGACACCCAAGACGGGAAGGTCATGGCAAAGAGGTCAGACTAAATACGATCCCTGGGGAAGGAAACGGCAACCCACCCCAGTATTCTTGCCATGAAAACTAAATGGATCAGTACAACCAGAGATATGTCAGTATACCATCGGAAGATGGGACTCCCAGGTCGGAAGATGGTCAAAATGCTACTGGAGGATAAGTTCAACTAGCCCCAGATGTGATGACGCAGCTAGTTCAAAGCCGAAAGGATAGCTAGCAGCTGATGATGCTGGTGGTGAATGACGAATCCGATGTTCTAAAGATCAACACACCATAGGAAACTGGAATGTAAGGTCTATGAGCCAGGGCAAATTGGATGTGGTTATTGGGGAGATGTCAAGATTAAATCTAGACATTTTGGGTGTCAATGAACTGAAATGGACTGGAATTGGCCACTTCACATCAAATGACCACCAGATCTACTACTGTGGACAAGAGGACCACAGAAGAAATGGAGTAGCCTTCATAATTCATAATAAAGTGGCTAAAGCAGTGCTTGGATACAATCCAAACAATGACAGAATGATCTCAATTCGAATTTAGGGTAAGCCATTTAACATCACAGTGATCCAAATATTTGCCCCAACCACAGATGCTGAAGAAGCAGAAGTAGATCAGTTCTATGAGGATCTGCAGCACCTACTGGACAGTATGCCAAACAAAGATGTTATTTTCATTACAGGAGACTGGAATGCTAAGGTGGGTAGTCAAACGATACCTGGAATTACAGGCAAGCATGGTCTGGGAGAACAAAATGAAGTGGGACATAGGCTGATAGAATTTTGCCAAGACAACTCACTGTGTATAACAAACACTGTCTTCCAACAACCTGAGAGATGACTTTATACATGGACTTCACCAGACGGTCGACACTGAAATCAGATTGACTACATCCTTTGTAGCCAAAGGTGGCGGACATCTATGCAGTTGGTAAAAACAAGACCTGGAGCTGATTGTAGTTCAGATCACGAACTTCTTATTGCACAATTTAGAATCAGACTAAAGAGAATAGGGAAGACCCACAGATCAGTTAGATATGAGCTCACTCATATTCCTCATGAATATGCAGTAGAGGTGAAGAATAGATTTCAGGGACTAGGTTTAGTAGATAGGGTCCCGGAAGAACTATGGACAGAAGTTCGCAACATTGTTCAGGAGGCGGCAACAAACAACGACCCAAAGAAAAAGAAAACCAAGAAGGCAAGATGGCTGTCTGCTGAGACACTGGAAGCAGCCCAAGAAAGAAGGAAAGCAAAAGGCAACAGTGATCGGGGGAGATACGCCCAATTAAATGCAAAATTCCAGAGGTTAGCCAGAAGAGATAAGAAATTATTTTTAAACAATTAATGGGTGGAAGCGGAAGAAGATAATAGAATAGGAAGGACAAGAGACCTCTTCCAGAAAATTAGAAACATCGGAGGTAAATTCCAGGCAAAAATGGGTATGCTCAAAAACAAAGATGGCAAGGACCTAACAGAAGCAGAAGAGATAAAGAAAAGGTGGCAAGAATATACGGAAGATCTGTATAAGAAGGGTAATAATATCGGGGATAGATTTGACGGTGTGGTCAGTGAGCTAGAGCCAGACATCCTGAAGGGTGAGGTTGAATGGACCTTAAGAAGCATTGCTAATAACAAGGCAGCAGGAGATGACGGAATCCCAGCTGAACGTTTTAAAATCTTGCAAGATGATGCTGTCAAGGTGATGCATGCCATATGCCAACAAATTTGGAAAACACAAGAATGGCCACCAGATTAGAAAAAATCAATTTATATCCCCATACCAAAAAAGGGAAGCACCAAAAAATGTTCAAACTATCGAACAGTGGCACTTCTTTCACATGCCAGTAAGGTAATGCTCAAGATCTTGCAAGGAAGGTAGACTCCAGCAATTCATGGAATGAGAATTGCCAGATGTACAAGCTGGGTTTCAAAAAGGGAGAGGAACTAGAGGCCAAATTGCCAATATCTGCTGGATAATGGAGAAAGCCAGGGAGTTTCAGAAAAAAAACATCTATTTCTGTTTTATTGAGTATTCTAAAGCCTTTGACTGTGTGGATCATCACAAATTGTGGCAAGTTCTTGGTGGGATGGGGATACCAAGTCATCTTGTCTGCCTCCTGAGGAATCTGTATAACGACCAAGTAGCAACGGTAAGAACGGACCACGGAACAACGGACTGATTTAAGATTGGGAAAGGAATACGGCAGGGTTGTATACTCTCACCTTACCTATGCAACCTGTATGCAGAACACATTATGTGACGTGCTGGGCTTGATGAATCCAAGGCTGGAGTTAAAATTGCTGGAAGAAACATTAACAATTTCCGATATGCAGATGATACCACTTTGAAGGCTGAAAGCGAGGAGGAGTTGAGGAACCTGATGACGAAGGTGAAAGAAGAAAGTGCAAAAGCTGGATTGCAGTTCAACCTCAAAAAAAACAAGGTTATGGCAACCAGCTTGATTGATAACTGGCAAACAGAGGGAGAAAACATGGAGGCAGTGACAGACTTTGTCTTTCTAGGTGCAAAGATTACTGCAGACACTGACTGCAGCCAGGAAATTAGAAGACGTTTACTTCTTGGGAGGAGAGCAATGACAAATCTTGATAAAATAGTGAAGAGCAGAGACATCACACTGATAACAAAGGTCCGCATAGTGAAAGCAATGGTATTCCCTATATTAACCTATGGCTGCGAGAGCTGGACTATAAGGAAGGCTGAGTGAAGGAAGATAGATGCTTTTGAACTGTGGTGCTGGAGGAAAATTCTGAGAGTGCCTTGGACTGCAAGAAGATCAAACCAGTCCATACTCCAGGAAATCAAGCCAGACTGCTCACTTGAGGGAATGATATTAAAGGCAAAATTGAAGTACTTCGGCCACATCATGAGAAGACAGGATACCCTGGAGAAGATGCTGATTCTAGGGAAAGTGGAAGGCAAAAGGAAGAGGGGCCGACCAAGGGCAAGATGGATGGATGATATTCTGGAGGTGACGGACTCGACCTTGGGGGAGCTGGGGGTGGCGACAGCCAACAGGAAGCTCTGGCACGTGCTGCTCCATAAAGTCACGAAGAGTTGGAAGCGACTGACCGAATAAACAACAACAACAATGGTTTTATTTAAAGGAAATTGTCAAAGGGCCAGAACTATTCTTAGTGTTAATTAATTGGAATTTAACATCATTGAAGAAAAGCAAAAGTGCTTCCCCCTTTATCCTAAGACACACAGCGGGCAATTCCAGTTTCATTGCTCTCTGAGGCAGATTCCCTGAGATTTCTGCTGAAAGGCTGTTTGCTTTAATTTATGTAAACATTAGGGACCCCATCCACCACAGAGTTACATATACATAAGGCCACTGACATCAGTGATCGTAAGTATGATTTAAGCTCTGTTGGAGTGCAGCTATAGATTCTGGTACTCCCTTGTATGCTGTTTTTAGACCACTTCAAAATAGCTGTTGGTGATGATCACATTGTTCCTTTCTCAGGAATATTCCTTGGAGTTGTATTCCCTGTGCCACATTCCACTGAGGGACACTTCTGAAGTTATATTACTTTTGTGTTTTTTAAGGTTGGTCAGTACTCTCAAAAAGGTCCTCCTTCTAAGGTTGGAAGAGTGAGATGTGTGTCTGAGTCTCACCTTTTACAATGTTCAACAGCATGTGTGGTGAACCTTCCCCACGCCACAGAGGGCTGCATTCCTTCAGGAGAAAGCTGTCATGGGCTACATGGCAGTGGTGTGTGGGACCAAAGAAAATATTTGTGGGGTCATAGCTGTCCCATCTCTGTCTTTCCTATACACTCTCTCATGCACACACGCACACACACACACACACACACACACATCCATCCATCCATCCATCCATCCATCCATCAGTTCATCCATCCATCCATCCATCCATCCATCCCTCTTCTCTCTTTCTTTCTCCACATTTCTCTCTTGTTCTCTCTTCCCCTTCTCTCCCTTTCTCCCCTTCCCTCTCCTGCTGCACCAATCCGAAAATCAGTCCCAATACAATAATTACATTCTAAATTATTTACAACTGCAAGGAATGGAAGCTTGCAGGGGGATTGCTGTGTGTGTGGGGGAGGAAACAGTTAACTGTGGGGAGGGCAACCTCCAACTCTTGTCATTCTATGAGGATGATATTGGTTGTCAGTTGGGTACCAGTTACACAGAATATTGGTTTCAGTTGCATCATAGCTTCATTTCCATTGACTCCATGGGTCTGTTCCAGTGAACAGACAAATCTGAGACTCAGGTCCACCATTTGGCACTGACAGATACCCAGCTCCATGGTAGTTATGAAGCTGGAACTAACCACAGCATGGGATATCACACCATACTCATATTGCCTAAGTACCTTCCCTTTCTTGCAGTTTTACCTGTATGATAAGTGGGATTATAAATATTAATTTACTGAAGTTAATCATGATTTCATGTCAAAACACAAGATTCTTGGGGACAGCTTCTATGGACTGAGGAGGCAATCCTCTGCAGACTATCACCACAACTTTTAGAAAGTGATGAGAAAGATGAGCGAGGGGATGGAGTTAACAAGCTCATCCCTGCTTTCCTTTCTAATGTGTAGAGCTTGCACACAATGAGGGTGACTGAATAAGTCTAGATTCTCACATGTATCTTAATGAGGGTATATAGAGTGTGAATCCATATTTCAATGAAACAGGTGAACATTCCCCTAGTGTGAGACGCAATCCTTGAATGTTCTTTTCCCATCACACAGAAAGAAAGAGCAAGGATTGGGGCCTTTGTGCAGCATTTCTGCATTCAGAAAGGTGGTGTGAGGCCTTGATCTTTCTGCTCCCCCCCACCCGTGCATTCCATCCCCAGCCCTCTTAAATTTGTCTGAGGGTTAAACTGCACGTTACTTTAAAGATGTAGCAATTTTTTAAAAAAATAAAATAAAATTATGTACTCAAAAGTTAGCTCATGGGATCTCTTATGGATCAGTACACTTGAGGACTGGGTAGGGGCATTTAACCTCTTTCCTTACGACTGCAATTTATATTAGAACCAGGTGCCTTTTTGGCAATGTAAATTTGAGACTCAACATAGAAAAGTGTGTGGGGGGGGAGAAAAGTTGTCAGTGATGGGTGTTGCATCATGTAACACCAATCTGCAATATGTGGCTGAATAATTGAAGTGTGTATAAACTTCTCCCCCACCCCCAGCAAATATAAGTGTGGATAAACTTGCTTCTTTCCTCTTTTGGAAAGAAGTACAAAGGAAAAGACTGGGTGACCAGCCAGATGGGCGATTAATAAATTTAATTAAAAATAATTAAAAATGGACACAGAAGAACTCATCCTAAGGTTTTTTGGGGGCCCAGGTAAGAGGAGGAAGTGGTGGCATGCATATGTAGGCTTCCCTTTGCAAACTATTTGGAAGTTTTACATCTGCAGAATGCAATTGTCCACATGCTGACAGATGTAGACAATTTTTGTTCTATTTTCTCCTATCTTGAAACAACTTTCCATGTGGAAATTCACTTTGAGCCAATTCAGAGTACCAGTTCTGACAAAGAAGCCCTACATGGTCTGGGTCCTAATTATGTTAGGGAACATATCCTCTCTTATACATCTGCCCAGCCCAGCATTAATGATCTTCTGAGGAGGTCCTGCTCCAGATTACATCTCATCTAAATTCACCTCTAGTGGGGCAGAACTTTCTCTGTGCAGCCCCAATGCTCTGGAACTTTTTCCTAAGAGAGGTTTCTTCAGCAATGGTGAATGAAATGTGAAAGGAAAGCAATTGGAAATTAGACCTATCTATGCTTTAAAGAAGTGTCTGTAAATAATTATATTTGAAATAGCAAGAGAGGAGGAATTAGATTTCTTTGTGTTCTGTCATTCTCAGGTGCACAGACAATGCCAGTCTGTCCTAACCATATCAGCAAAAGAAGAGGGAAGGAAGTTAATGTCTTTTCTGTATGCCTGTACTGCTCAGAATTCTTGAAGTCCAGTGAGAGCAAATCTCAAGAGATATTAATTAATCTCCCACCTGTCTTGACAAATCCTGACTTCCATCACAGATCCAAGAGGGCTTTTATAAAATGGCATGGATGCCTGAACAGATACACAGTCATCTAACATCATTGGAGGAGATAGTGCCTGTTGCTGAGGTATATCTGTGAAGAAGAATTATGATACTCCTTGAAATTTCAGGAGGATCTCAATCGTTCTCACAATGTAAGCTATGAAAATGCCTTCCTGCCCTCCCTCTCTATCCTATCTCCTCTTCAGCATCTAGGACTTATTTGCTGCAGTTCTCTGTACGTTGATTGACTTGGCATTCATCAGAGTCGTTTTGTCGGTTGTTGTTTTTTCTGGATGCTGGAATGTTTTCTGAAATTTTCAAAGAAAGGTGTAATTGCCAACATGCATGAATGAAATCTGTTGAGTGATCTCAAACACAGATCCATCATCAGCATCAAGCTGTCACTGAAATCTGATTTTAAATGAAATTTGCCATTAATCTGGAGATTCCTCCTCAGGTATTTGAGGGTTTTCATTTTAATTTGAGGGGAGTGATTTTAAGGGAAGTGTTAAGAGGTTTGATAAGATTATTAAAATTTATCATGGATGCAGGTGGAATGAACAATTTGCACATATCTTGTAAATATTCTATGACTTACGGAATATACTGATTATTATTCAGTTACTTTGATGTCACATTATTGAGTGACTTACCATATCCCCTGTCTGAGGCTGAAAATCCATAAATATCTGTCTTTTCTGTTTGAACCAGGATGGTCTGCATATCACATAGAATTTTAAATTTTGTCTTTCTCACTCAGATACATCTTTTGTGTGCCAGTCACAAATACTTGCTTTACCACCTTCAATGTTTTTTCTGTTTTCACATTCTTTACTGTCCTTTGGTTTTTAAATTTGCAACAATTTTCTTATCACCTGTATGCCACCATTTCCCACTCTTTGTAACCTTTCTCTCTCTTGTTGAATTCATGGAACCAAAATTTACATCTTTGACCATGTAAACAAGTTCGAAATTGGACTGCCTATAATTTCTGACAATGAGGTGAGGAAATTCTTTTATCAAGCCTCTATACCTGTGCAGATATCCAGAGAAACAAAGCAGTAGTAAAATACTCCTAACCTACTTGGCAGAATGTGAAAAATTACCAATATCCAAATGGTTACATATAAAAAACAATTTGTATTATGTTAGGGTGGGGGAGACTTAGACTTTGAATTCATGATAGCTGAGATGTACTTTCCCCTTTTCTTTTCTTTTTTCTTTGTTAAAAACTGTTTGCAACAATGGAAAAAAACAGCTGAGGGGCAAAGGCTGGTCCTGTTGCCCCACTTGAGAAATCAATTTTGCCCTAAATATTGCTTCTAGAAGGACACAATTTCACAGCATAGCATCTTTCCACAGATGAATTGTGGGGCGAAAATGCTCCATGAGTGTGCTAGGCCCCCTGCCACCAGTTGCAATCATTGCAAAAATGTTTTTAACAAAAGGGGGTTCACACAAAACCCTCCAATGACTGTGCAGAGCAGTTCTTGAGGCTACACAGGTTTGCCCTGGTCATCACCAAAAATGGATGCTTCCCCCCTCTCCTGATTAACACCCTTGAACATTCATGAGAAAGAATTTGCCATGCATAAAAATGTACACTGGGGGGGTGAGGGCATTGTCTAATCTGTTTCTCTATACATCTATATGGGCAGAGACCACTTTATCTATAAACTATAGTAATAGTTTAAAAAGATTATTATTTTTATTATTAATAATAATGCTAGTTTAAAATTAATGTTGTAATTACTACAGCTTCACTTGTGACATAATTAAACCCTCATTCTAATCAATGTGCTTTTGTTGCCTTCTATATGCAACATGCTCCCAAGGGAGCAAAATCTCATGAATGAATCGTCTCTGGCAGAGTTTCTTCTCCTGGAATTTTCAACAGTTCTGCAACTCCAGATTCTGCACTTCACTGGATTCCTTGTTTTTTACCTGGCAGCAGTTTCAGGAAATCTTCTCATCATCTCTGCAGTAGCCTCTGACCACCACTTGCACACCCCCATGTACTTCTTTCTGATGAACCTGGCCATAGCGGATGTGGGCCAGGTTTCAGTCATTTTCCCCCAAACCATGACCAATTTTCTCTTAAATACCAGACACATTTCTTATTCTGGATGTGTTGCTCAAGTCCTCTTTTTTCTCTTCTTTACGGCATCTGATTTCTCTCTTCTCACAGTCATGGCGTACGATCGGTATGTTGCCATTTGCAATCCACTACAATATGAGATGTTGATGAATAAGCAGCTCTGCATTCAGATTGTTATTACTGTGTGGATCAGCAGCTTTCTCTACGGAGTGTTACACACCGGAGGCACCTTTGCACCCCGCTTTTGCTCCAACATTGTCAATCAGTTTTTCTGTGAACTCCCACAGTTACTTAAGCTGGCCTGCTCTGACTTGTACCTGTTTGAATTTGGTGCTGTTTCCTTAAGTGCTCTCATTGGGTTAGGATGCTTCATTTTCATTGTTGTGACTTATGTGCACATCTTCACGGCAGTGATGAAAATCCCCTCAGTGCAGGGAAGGCAAAAAGCTTTCTCAACTTGCCTTCCCCACCTCATTGTGTTCTCCGTATTTGTGTCCACTGGCTATTTTGCTTACCTCAAGCCCACCTCCAATTCTGTCTCACATCTAGATTTGGCATTTACTATGGTATATACCATGGTCCCACCCTTGATGAATCCAGTAATCTACAGCATTAGAAACAAGGAAATAAAACATGCTTTGTCAAAGCTATTGGGTTTGAGGCACTCTTCTCAAAATGCCTTCTCCATTCCTGTTCTGGAAAAGTGAATTCTGCATGGAAGTATAAGCAAAGCCAAAATAGGCTTTACTTTAAAGATGTAAGTAGGAGACATGCTTTTTTATTTTAAAACTTTTTTAAAAAAAACAAATTTTAAATTTTTTTAATTTTTTATTTTTAAAACAAACTAACAAACAAAAAAGCAAAAAAAAATATACCTCTAATGCAAATGTAGGGAGCTCAATATGGACCAGAACCCTAATGTGGGTGTGTTGTGGGGCTTTAGCTCTTCCCGTCCACTATAGTGCTGATACAGATTGAGCTCCCCATGCCTGCAATTTAAGACTGAGATTTTGAAAACATGTTCCCCACTCCCCCTGCCCTATTTTGGGGGCATTCGTTTATATGGCATTTGAAAGAGTAACATAAGCAAGATAGGAAGGAAGGAAGGAAGGAAGGAAGGAAGGAAGGAAGGAAGGAAGACAAGTCTCTCTCCAGGGGACTGGATTAGAGTGTTCTTGCTACAGGGCTCAACAGACTAGCTTTTCTCAGACATTTATAAATAGTCTGAAATGAGCCATAGGTAAATATCAGAGCTAAGTAAAGCCCCAGTGTTGTAGTTATTGAAGGGATGGCTGTCTGAATGTTGTCAGTAAACAAGACAAGAAGGACAGTGGAGCAAAGTGTGTGTGTGACAGGGGGGAGGGTAACCCTTGGATGAAACCAGTGGGCCAGTTGACATCGAAGGGTGGGCCCTCTCCCTTCAAGCCCCACCCCTCCCATGACAACTTCTGCCCCAGCCACTTAAAAGAAAACCCTCCATGCAGAGAGAGGCACTGTGCTCCTTCCCGTTCTCAGCCCAGAGAAAGGGACTCAGTCGGGGCACTGGGCAGGACTCGACTAAGCCAGTTCTTACAGGAGCTGACTCAAGCCCCGGCTGAGTCAGACTGCTCTTTCCTGCACTGCTTGAGTCCCAGTTGGGGCATCTGTGGCATAGGAAGGGACTCAGCCATCCCTTGCAGTATTCCAACCGAGTTGAACTCCCTGTTCCTGCACTGCTTGCATCCCCATCGGGGGGATGAGCAGTGTGGGGAGAGGTCCAGGGGAATCCCTGGCTTACATATGATTGGGGATAAGGAAGAGGTTCCCCTATGTGCCACTCACTGACAGGGGGAATAGCTTGGGGATGGAGAGAGGCTTAGGGAGGGCAGAGGCCAGGGCCTGCAGAGGGTGCTCAACCCTCCATGGTCCAGACATTGCCCTCCTCTGTTTTATACGATGTGGCTATCGTGAACTGGGCCTCCCACCACCACGTCTGTTAGCAAATGTGCTGTCCATCCAGACACATGTACAAAATGGAGAACATTCTCACAAGACACACATTCGCTAAAGGTAGGGATAGACTGACCCCCCCCCCAGGCTAGTTTCCATTTCCATTTCCATTTCCATTTCCATTGTACTTCTTTCCAAAGGACCAGACAATGCCAAGTCCATCCACACTTATATATTTCTCAATGGGAGTAAATTATTCTTCCACATATTTCAGATTCATTTTGCATCTTTTGAACTATCAATGACATCTTTTCTCTTCCCCCCACCTAGCTTTTTTTATGTTGAGTTTCCAGTTTGCCTTGCCAATAGGCATCCAGTTGTAATGTATATTGCAGGGAGAAAGCAAAAGGTTAAGCCCCCTACCCACTCCTCTAGCCTACTGATGTGTATGAGATCCCATGAGGTTACTTTTGAGTAATAATAATAATAACAACAGCAACAATAACAACGACAACAATAATAATAAACTAGTTACATCTTCAAAGTAACATGCAGTTTCACTCTCAGGGTTGTATCGCATGTTGGTCCTAGTTAGGATAGATCCATTGCAATGAATGAGACTTAAGTTAGAGTATCATTGGATTGTTGTTGTTGTTGTTCAGTCGTTCAGTTGTGTCCGACTCTTCGTGACCCCATGGACCATAGCACGCCAGGCCTTCCTGTCCTGCGCTCTCTCCCGGAGCGTGCTCAAGTTCATATTCATTGCATCCGTGATGCTATCTAGCCATCTCATCCTCTGCCGTCCCCTTCTCCTTTTGCCTTCAGTCTTTCCCAGCATCAGGGTCTTTTCCAGGGAGTTTTCTCTTAGCATTAGGTGGCCAAAATATTGGAGCTTCAGCTTCATTGGATAGAACCCAGTAGATACAACCCTCAGAGAATTTGGTAAAGGTGGAGGTGGCATTCACTTGGAGGAATACCAGAAGGATCTGAACCTCACAACACCTATCTGAAAGCAGAAATGCTGCACAAGGGCCCCAGTCCTTGCCCTTCCTTTCTGCATGGTGGGAAAAGAACATCCAAGGATTGTGTGTCACACTGGAAGCACATTTGCATGTTTCAGTGAACATGTATTAGCAGTCTATATATTCTCATTATGATGGTTGTGAGAATCTAGTTAAACAAACAAACAAACCCTGAGAAGTCAATGAGCAAAAACCCTGCCAGTTTAAGACCAGAGTTAAAGCTATCTTATGTTGGCTCAAGCTTCACAAAGCCACAGAACTGGAAGCTTCATGCCTGAAAATATGTGCCCCATGGTTATGGATGCATGATAAGTTTGTTTCAGTTCTTTTTTTGGTCAGGATTTACCCTGTTCACCCCTTCCATACTGAACACAATCTCGGATAGGGGTGGCGTGAGCGCTCGTTTTCTGCTTCGTGCCTGATGATCTTCCCGCAGTTTGGCCCCCAAGCTGGAGTCCACAAACCCTCCCTCTTGCCCAACTCTGCTCGTCTGCAGTCAAGCCATCCCCCGAACTCTCGGGCACCTTGGCACTCATGTGCGCATGGTTCCCCTGGCTCCCGCCGAGCTGCTGCTCAACGAGCCACTCTGTTTTAGCCTTTTAATTTTTGCTCATCCCCCCCCCCCCGATCATCAGCCCATGTCAGAGGGTCTGGGAGCCGGAGTCACTGTGGTTCATAACAATACCATCTTGCTCACCAGGAAATCCCTCTGGGCCAGGGTAGACTATGAGGGCCTGTGCCTCACGTTTGACCATTGAGACAGATTGAGGATACTGTTGATGATCTGCTCGGCATCCTGCCCAGCACTCTCCCTGACTGAGCTGGCTGTGTGGCCTCAACTCAAGCATGGTGTTGGAGCTGCCCTGCTGGATAGCTACTTGAGGATATTTGATAGGCATCAAAAGTAAGCCTTGTAGGGGGTGCCTCTGAGCATAGGCAGTACAGGGATGGCAGAGAATTCCGCCACGGATTTCAGTGAGGCCAAATGCACTGGCAATCGCCCCCCTGAAACCCGTGGTGGAATGGCCTCCCACCCCCCGCCACCCCACGGAATCCCCCCGGGATGAAGCTTACCTGGGCAGAGGCGGAGGTGGCTCCGGCGGCGGCTCTGGCAGTGGTGGCTGGTCTCTTGGCCAGCTGCTGTGGCTGCAAATGGCAGCCATCGTAGCGGCCGCCATTTGCATCCTGCAACGCTGCCCTGATAGGCTACATAAGTATTTATGTAGCCTATCATGGCAAACAGCAGGGACGCAAACGGTGGCCGCTTCGTCATTTGCGCCACTGCTCTTTCCGTGATAGGCTATGTAAGTATTTATGCAGTCTATCACGGTAAAGGCAGCCACACAGACAGTGGCCACTATGCCATTTGCTTGGCTGCCTTAACCATGATAGGCTACATAAATACCTACGTAGCCTATCACGGAAAAAGCAGCAGCGCAAATGGCGTAGCGGCTGCCATTTGCGCCGCTGCTCTTTGCCGTGATAGGCTACGTAAATACTTACATACCTATCATGGCAGCCTGGCAGGACGCAAATGGCAGCCGCTACGACGGCCACCATTTGTGGCCGCAGCAGCCCGGCCGCAGCCGGAACTCCGGCTGCAGACAGCCCTGGCCGGCGGCTCCTCGGACCCGCCATGGAGCGGAGCCGGCCAGGGAGGATTCTGGGGGGAGGGACGGAGCACCTCCCCCCCACGGATCCCCCACTGTGGAGCCAGGTAGGGGATTCGTACATCCCTAAAGCAGTGGCAGAGTAGCTCAGAGTCTGAAGAGAAATCGCAAAACAGGGGGGAAAAAACTTTCCCAGATTCTTCCAGACAGGGAGGGACAGACTCCTCAGGTTTCAATAGTCCAACTGGATGGAGAGAGCCTCTCTTCACCCCCACTCCCTGTGAAACAATGGTCATGTCCCAAG
Source organism: Heloderma suspectum (assembly GCF_057233095.1). Taxonomy (NCBI): domain Eukaryota; kingdom Metazoa; phylum Chordata; class Lepidosauria; order Squamata; family Helodermatidae; genus Heloderma; species Heloderma suspectum. Next base: position 83,725,347 of record NC_139463.1, on the reverse strand, counting down.
GACCCAAGGGAAAGAGGGAGGATCTCTCCGTAGCCCATAAGTTCAGGGTCTTCCCGTGGTTCTCCTTCAAATGGGGACCAACTGCCTTACCTGGAGCTTAGGCTACTCTGCTATCTTTCCCCACTGCTGTTGTTCCTTGCTTTGTCTCTAGTGATTAGTATCTGAAAGAGTCATGAAGTAATAAAGGAATAAAGTCTTGGAAAGACCTTGTCATCTGTGTCCTGAGTTGGCTATTGGTGGGGACTGCAAGAGACAGCTAGGGCGCTCCTGACACTCTCCCTCTCTCTCTCTCCTTCTCCCTCTCCCTCTCCCTCCCTCTCCCTCTCCCTCTCTCTCTCTCTCTCTCTCTGTGTGTGTGTGTAATCCAACAGACTCTCCCTTGCCCACCCTCCTGGACCCTGCTTGCGCAGAACCGTAGGGCACACATGGACCTGCTTGGTGAGCACCTTGCAGATCTGTGAGCACCCCAGAGCTTCCCATCCTCCCTAATGAGCTGCTGTTGTGCACAACAGTGGTAGCTCAGGTGTTTTCGTGTAGGTAATGTTGCATATTTGGCAGCCATAAAGGCACCATTTCCAAAACATTACAGGCGTGAATGCACCCTTCGGTAAAGACGGTAATTGAAATGAACCTTTATGGACACACTTTTCTACATCTATTGGGCAAACAGTAGATCTATGAAGACATAGACCCCCATCTTACACAAAAGTGGCTGCTCACTGAAAAAACAAGAGCTACCGAGAGAGCCCCCCCACCCCCCAACAGCCCAGTGGGTCACCCTGTGCTGCTTACTGTGTTGGGTAAATAGCAGGGGTTCGGTGAGCAGCATGGAAGGCCAACAGAGGAGATTTTGTCCATCTCAAGCCAGATTGAGCAATCCTGTTGAGGTTCTAGTCATGCTGTGGAATGGTGAGATAATTGCATTCAAGCCCCCTCTCTTGCACTGCTGACTGAGCTAAGGTGCTCCTTGGCTTTCTGGTGAGCTCTGGGAAATGAAACAGGCTGGAAGAGACCTAGAGTATAACTGGCATAAGACTCATTGTGAGACCAACCAGACATAAATAGGAGTGCAAAGTCACGCCTGCTGCACAATGGTGAGACTTAGATTTGCTGCCTATAGAAAATCCTCAAGTTGCCATCCAGCAGGGCTTCCCCAACACCACATTTGAGGCCACCTCCGCCAGCTCAGGCAGGGAGACTGTTGGGCAGCAAGGTGGCCAGTAAATCAACATTATCCCCAATCTGTTTCAATGGCCAAACACCAGGCATAGGCCCTCATAGCCTGCCCTGGTCCAGAGGGTGAGCCCTGGTGAGCAAGATGGTACTGTTATAAACTACAGTGACTCCTGCTCCCAGGCCCTCTGACCTGGGCTGATGATGCAAAGTATACCAGGCGGCGGGGGGGGGGGGAGCTAGGGCTCACCCACGCAGATTTCTGTGATAATTCTGGAAATACAGAGGATGTGTGGAGATGAAAGTGGTTGGCTGAAAAGGAGAATGGAAAAGTGCACAAATGCATATTCTAACAAATTAATAGTGTCGAAAAATGTGGCTTTATTTGAAGGAATTTCTCAAAGGGCCAGAACTATTTCCCGTGTAAATTCATTTGAAGTTAAAATATGTGAAGCAAAATAATAATAATAATAATAATAACAACAACAACAACATTTTCCTCTTCATCATAAAACACAAAGCAGGCAATCCTCTGAGGCAGATTCCCAGAGGATTCTGCTGAAAGGCTGTTTGCTTTAATTTACGTAAACATGAGAGACAGAATCCACCACACAGTTATTTTTACATAAGGGCATTGACATCAGTGGTCACAAGTATGATTTAAGCTCTGTTGGAGTGCAGCTATAGATTATGGTGCTCCCTTGTATGCTGTTTTTAGACCACTTCAAAATAGCTGTTGATGCTCATCACATAGTTCCTTTCTCAGGAATATCCCTTGGGGTTGGATTCCCTGTGCCACTTTCCACTGAGGGACACTTCTGAAGTTATATTATTTTTGTGTGTTTTAAGATTGGTCAGTACTCTCAAAAATGTGCTCCTTCTAAAGTTGGAAGAGTAAGATGTGTGTCTGAGTTTCACCTTTTACAATGTTCTACATCCTGTGTGGGGAACCGAGCCACCCCCATTTTGCAGGGCCACATTGTCTCAGTTGGAAGCTCTCAGGGGAGATATGGCAATCATGGGGTCATAAACACCCCACCTCTTTCTTTCTTACACAAGGTTCTCTCCATCTTCATGTACCTAGTATAAATCAGATACATCCTGTTTATGTGAATTGTTTTTCTGAATGCTGGAATGTTTTCTGATATTTTCACAGAAAGATGGAATTGTCAGTGCCAACATACATGAAATTAATCTGTTGAGTGTTCTCCAACACAGATCAATCGTGGCTTCAAGAGTTGCCACTGAAATCTGATTTTAAACGGCATTTGGCATTCATCTCGTCATTTCTCACCAGGTAAGACATTTGAGAAATTTGAAGGGGTATAATGTTAAGGGAAGCATGAAGAGATTTGACAAGATTATTCATATTTCTCATGGGTGCAGTTGGAACGAGTAATTTGCACATCTCTAATAAATATTCTCTGAAATGATGGAGTCATATACAAATTCTTATACAGCAATTTGGTTATCGCATTACTGAATACCTTACTGTATCCCTTGTCTGAGCCTGGAAATTTATCAATATACTTCTTTACCTTTTGAACCAGGATGGTCTTTACATCATCACATCGAATCTGAAATGTGGTCTTTCTTACTCAGCTACTTCTTTTGTGTGCCAATCGCAAGTACATGTTACCACCTTCAATGTTTTTCCCTGTCGTACGCTTTACTGTCCTTTGGCTTTTCATTTATAATCATTCCCTGATCACCTATGTGCAGCCATTTCCTTGCTTTCTAACCTTCCTTTGTTGTTGAATACTGCATTTATATACTGCATTTATACAACAAATACTGCTGCTACTGCTACTAATGTGAGCTTAACATTAATATTGTATGCACTGCAGCTCCATTTGTTACAATATTAAGCCCTCGATCTGATGTCTGTCCCTTTGCTTCCTTCTGTTGGCAGCATGCTTCTTAAGGAGCAACATATCATGAATGACTCCTTTCTGTCAGAGTTTCTTCTCTTGGAATTTTCAACAGTTCGGGGACTGCAGATTCTGTACTTCAGTGGATTCCTTGTTTTCTATGTGGCAGCAGTTGCGGGAAGTGTTCTCATCATCTCTGCAGTTGTCTCTGACCACCGCTTACACACCCCCATGTACTTCTTTCTGATGAACTTGGCCATACAGGATGTGGGACAAGTTTCAGTCATTTTCCCCAAAGCCATGGCCAATTCACTCTTCAATTCCAGACATATTTCTTATTCTGGATGTGTTGCTCAAGTCCTCCTGTTTGTCTTATTTATGATATCAGATTTCTTTCTTCTCACGGTCATGGCATATGATCGGTATGTTGCCATTTGCCATCCATTACAATATGAGATGATGATGAATAAGCAAGCCTGCATTCAGATGGTTACTGCTGTATGGATCAGCAGCACTCTCTGTGCTGCGTTACACACCGGAGGCACCTTTGCACCCCGCTTTTGCTCCAACATCGTCAATCAGTTTTTCTGTGAAATCCCAGAGTTACTTAAGCTGGCCTGCTCTGACTTGTACTTGTTTGAAATAAGAGTTCTTGTTTTCGGTGCTATCACTGGGTCAAGCTGCTTTATTTTTATTATTGTGACTTATGTGCACATCTTCATAGCAGTGCTGAGAATCTCCTCTTTACAGGGAAGACGAAAAGCTTTCTCAACTTGCCTTCCCCACCTCATTGTTTTCTCCATATATGTATTGACTGCATATTTTTCTTACCTCAAGCCCTCCTCCAATTCGGCCTCATGGACTGATCTGGCATTTACTATGGTATATTCCATGGTCCCTCCCTTGATGAATCCCATAGTCTACAGCTTGAGGAACAAGGAGGTAAAACATGCTATGTCAAGGCTATTGGGTTTGAGGTTTTGTTGTAGGAAAGTAGGAATACCTTCTCCAACCTTGTTCCAGAAAGGTGAATTCTGTGTAAAACTCAAAGTGAAAGTACATGGTAATAGGGGTGTATGAACCCTGCTCACTGATCCGCCTGGGGGGTCCATGGGGGTGGAGGCAATCCGTTCCTCCCCCCGGAATCCTCCCCGGCCTGCTCCATTCCGTGGCAAGTCCGCAGAGCCGCTGGCCGAGCCCATCCGCAGCCGGACTTCCATCCGCTGCCCTACCGGTGTGCAGATGCAAATGACACAAATATTTACGTAGCCTATCATGAAAAGAGCAGGGAAGCAAACGGCGTCCACTATGCCGGACACCATTTGCATCCACACACTGGCAGCGGACGCAAGGACTCAGCGGATGGACACGGACCCGGCTGGCACGAGGTAGGGTCTGTCCGGGACGAAGTTCGCAGGGTGGTGGGGGGGGGATGGTCCGTTCCGCCACGGACGTCGGGGTGTCTTTAGAATCCAGCTTCATTGGAGTCCGTCGTGGAATTCTCCACCACCCCTACATGGTACTTTAACGATGTAGCAAGTAGTTATGTGCTTTTCTCTCTTTTATTCTAGAGTAAGTGCAGGGAGCTCAATATGGATCAGATCCCTAGTTCTGACCCATATTGAGCACGGTTTCAAACAAGAGCAAGGGTTCAACCTCAATGAAGCAGATCCAAGTCTGTATACCAGAAACAGAAATAGACATTTAACTTTAGCTCTCCTCTGCAACTGTAGTGCTGATCCAGATAGAGCTCCCGACACCTGCGATTTAGATTGCCAGTTAGTGCAGGAATTGTACACCATCTAAACAAAGAAGTAGAAATAAAAGGGTTAGGAAATGCAACTTGATATTTAGGCATTCAGATTGAATGAGAAGAGGATGGTGAGTGTCTTCTAAGTCAACAGCAAAAGATTATTGCACTTTTGGAGACACGAGGACTCAGAGATTTCGGCACCGTAGCAACACCTATGGAAACAGAAGGAGATGACAGTGAACTTTTGCTGAACAACAGCAAGTTCAGAACAGCCATAGATAAATTTCTATACTGAACCAATGATACCACCCCAGACATAGCTACTCCTGTAGGAATCCTAAGCAGAAAAACCAGCTCACCCACTGAAAAAGACTGGTTCGCTGTGAAAAGAGTGTTAGGTACGTATAAGCCCCTGTGAACTTTACACTGCTATTGCCAGCTGACAGCAATCCAGAATTGTTAGGCTACACAGATGTAGAATGCGCTGGAAACAGCTCCAACCAGTGGATACTTCTTCATGTAGAGGAATAGGCTGGCCTTCTTGGCTAGCCAAAAGCAGATAGCAGTGGCTCTAGCATTCACAGAATCTGAATATGTAGCAGTAGGAAAAGCATGCAGAGCACTAATGTGGCTGAAACAGCAAACTGAGATAATCCAAGCATCAAGCATGCACCAGGCATATTGGAGTAAAGTAGCACTTAGTACATGCCTTAGCAGAGCAAAGGCTTATTGAGATGAACTACTGTCCAGATGCAGAGATGGCAGCAGGCAGGTTAACCAAGCCACTACCGAGAGAGTTTGTGACTTGAGATGAAGCTTCAGGACTCTTGCATTCGATGCTGGAAAGCGGTTTGGGGGGAATATTGCAACCTCATCTGCAAGTTACAGGAAGGGGACAGTGTTGCAGTTGGTTCATGGGAATTTGGGCATATCTAGACTTAAGATCTCTATAGCAAATGGCATAGTGGCCACCATTTGTGGCCGCAGCAGCCAGGCTGCGGCTGGAACTCCAGCTGCAGCTGGCCCCGGCTGGCAGCTCCGCAGAGCCGCTGCAGAGCGAAGCTGGCCAGGGAGGATTCTGGGGGGAGGGACAGAGCGCCTCCCCCTCCCCACCGCAGATGCCCCGGAGTGGATCCAGCTAAGACTTTCATACATCCCTAGGATTTCCACAGCTTGTGTTGAGTGCAGGTGAGCACGACCTTAAAGTACATGCACAGCATGTATAGGGTGGCTTCAGAACTGGTTCGGCAAATTCCTTTTATGTAGTAGGAAGACCCATCAGTAAAGTATACTATGATTTTTTTAATTCATTTTGTGCCTTTTTGCTTCTTCCAGCACGGCTAACCAAAAGCAGATAGCAGTAGCTCTAGCATTCACAGAATCTGAATATGTAGCAGTAGGAAAAGCATGCAGAGCACAAATGTGGCTGAAACAGCAAACAGAGAATCCAAGCATGCACCAGGCATATTGGAGTAAAGTAGCACTTAGTGCATGCCTTAGCAGAGCAAAGGCTTATTGATGCAGAGATGGCAGCAGACAGGTTAACCAAGCCACTACCAAGAGAGTTTGTGACTTGAGATGAAGCTTCAGGACTCTTGCATTCGATGTTGGAAAGCAGTTTGGGGGGAATATTGCAACCTCATCTGCAAGTTACAGGAAGGGGGCAGTGTTGCAGTTAGTTCATGGGAATTTGGGCATATCTAGACTTAAGATCTCTATAGCAAATGGCGTAGCAGCCACCATTTGCGTGGCTGCCTTTACCGTGATAGGCTATGTCACGGCTGACTGCAAGGATGCAAATGGCGGCCACTACGATGGCCACCATTTGCGGCCACAGCAGACAGGCTGCGGCTGGAACCCCGGCTGCAGCTGGCCCTGGCCGGCAGCTCCGCAGAGCCGCCACGGAGTGGAGCCGGCCAGGGAAGACTTCCGGGGGGAGGGACAGAGTGCCTCCCCCCCCGCCACAGATGCCCTGGAGCAGATCCAGCTAAGACTTTCGTACATCCCTAGGATTTCCACAGCTTGTGTTGAGTGCAGGCGAGCACGACCTTAAAGTACATGCACACCATGGCTTCAGAACTGGTTCTGCAAATTCCTTTTATGTAGTAGGAAGACCCATCAGTAAAGTATACTATGATTTTTTTTAATTCATTTTGTGCCTTTTTGCTTCTTCCAGCTCTTTCCCCCACACACCCAACCACTGGATTTGTTGCAGATTGGGTAGTGGACAAAAATGCGCATATCCTTTTACAAGGTATGTCAAAGAAATCAGCAGCAGGATCAAATGAGTTCGGTTTCCTATGAATCCAACCTGAAGATTCTGCAGGGGACTGTCTTTTCCTGCGTTGTGCAAATTCCACTGACTTGTAGACCATAAAAATAAAGATCTGTAGTTTTGCACAAATTTCATCAGAGAAAAATATGTTAAAAAAATTCCAAGGTCAGTCTTGAATAGGGATGGCGCATGCCCAGTCTGGTAGGTGAGTCCGGTGAATTCCCCCCCACACGCACACACTGCCCCAAGCTGTGCCCACTGAGCCCTCTGCAAGCTGTGCCTGCTTGATCTCTCCCTCTGCATGCTGAGGTGCTCACATTCGCCCTGGGCCCATCCAATGACATATGTGATCGCTGTTTTGGGGGGCAAGGGTGATAGCAAAAATGGCCCATTTACACTGGTAAACTTACACATATCGATCATTCACAGCCCAATTTTACATAAGATCAGATATGCACATTTTTCCAATCACTTTCCTTTTCCTTTTTGCAAAATGGCAATCACACAGATCATCTGATGGGCCCAGGTAAATGTAGGGGGCTCAGTGAGGGGGTGGTGGTGGTCCAGGGGCTCCAGTCATTTGGCATATGAGGCTCCAGTCATTTGGCATATTCAGTTCCTGAGAATTCCTCTGGTCCCATCATGTTCCAAATGGCCAGGTTCAGGAGCAAGCAGCAAAGGTGCAGAATTGCTCAGCCTAGCCAGCTTGGCCTATAGTGTCTCCTGGTTTTTCCATGGCTTCCATGGGACACCTTCAGCCTGTCCTTCCCATGGAACCCATGGAAGCTCTGTCTTAACCATGATTCCAGGCTCTCATTAGAGATGGGGGAGACATTGGTTTAGTTCATATCTGTATTTGAACTTACTAAATTTGTGCAACTCAAACCCATACATGAGTTGGAACGTAGTTAAGCATAGATATTCACATTTTTCCAAAGTTTATGGTAAAATGTTACATATCACAAGCAATGTGTGCAGAATGTATATACTGCAGAGTATACTGAGGCATCCCCAGGGTTGTCACAGAGGCCATGAAGCCCCAAGCCAGCCCAGCCAAAGCCACCTCCTTGTACATATTAAAGTCTTCCAGGAACAAAGTCCTGGGGTTCTCCAACACCACACTCGAGGCCGACTTGGCCCCTCCCTGACCCTCTGACCTGGGCTAATGCTGCAAAGTATACCCGGGGGGGGGGGCAAAGCTGGGCCAGATGCTCCCCTCCCCAACAGCTCATCCATTCAGGCTTCTGTGATGATTGTGGAAATGCAGAGGATGTGTGGGGATGACAGTGTGTGGTTGAACAAAAAAGAGTAGAAAAGTGTATAAGTGCATATCCTAACACATTAATAGAGTTTAGTTTATTTTGTAAAGCTAGAAAATAATAATAATAATAATAATAATAATAATAATAATAATAATAATAATAATTGCATAGCACCTCCTTGAATTACAAATGATCTGTCACTTGCTTTGAATTGAGGAGAGGGATACGTGGATAGGAAAAGAAGAAGAAGACACCTTTGTCATATGAGAAGTGAGTGGGTAGAGGTAATTTATGTTTTCCCTAGCCTCCTTCATAGTCTGTCATGATTTCAATTAGGCAATCATTTTCTTCATATAAGTTGTGGATAGGCATGGGTGAAAAATTAGTCTGAAGTCACACATCGGTGGAAATTTACAGCATCTGCACTTCAAGAACCTTTGTTTCAAGTGCAACACAGTGTTACACCACTATTTTCACTCTTCTAAATTATATATTGCAGTTTGCAAATCATAAAATGTGCCCAATATCGTGTAGAATGTGTGTTGGGGGAGGGAAGTGCACAAACATGTGTACAAAATGGTACACAAAAGCATATTGTATAAAGGAAAATTGCTTGCAAAATGCATACATTTCAAAAAAATGTGTACAAATATGCATGCATTTAGATAAATATGCACAAAAATACATACAAATGCACATGCAGACTTAAAAAAATTGCAAACTGATGCAGAAACTGAACACAACAAACATAACCAAGGGGGGAAAAAATGATCAACTGAGCAAAATCAGACCTGACAGATCCATCCACCCCTAGTCGTGAACGCCGCTGAAGACCAATATGCAGCTATCCTCCACTTTTGGGGGGTGGGGGGTGGAAATGGGTGAGCCAGTCATGATGTATGAGCTATACTTGAAAGAACATTTGGGGGACTTCCAAGGAATGTCAAGGAAAGTGAAAGGAATGTTGGCCCATCAAATATAAATCCTGATTGAGGTTTTGCACCTCACTAGGCTGCTTCCTAATAGCGCCTGAAGTGGACTTAGGGATGAAATTAAAGGTTCCCTTAGTTGAAAAACACCTGGAGATTTCAAGGGATTATAGAGGGGTTCAGTAATACCAGCAAAAATGATCAAATGGGTAAGGTGCACACAAACACTACACCTCATTATTGATTCTTCTCTGCCTTTTCTGAACGTGGCCAAGCCCAAGGGAGACTCCTTTTGCAAGGGCGAATGAATTTTGAAATGTGAAGGGAAAGCAGTTGGGAATTAGAGCTATCTATGCTTTAAGGAAAAGTAGTAACTGCATATGAAATAGCCAGAGGGAAGGAATTAGCTGTCTTTGTGTTCTGTCATTCCCATGTGTACGATGCCACTCTTTCCTACTTATAAAAGCATAAGGATAGGAAAGGGAGTTAATTTCTTTTCTGTACACCTCTACTGCTCAGAAATGAACTCCAGTGAGAGCAAATCTCAAGAGAGATTAATCCATCTCCTCCCTGTCTTGACAAATCCCTACATCCATCACAGATCCAAGAGGGCATTTATAAAATCTCATGGAGGTCTGGACAGATACACAGTCATCTGATATCACTGGAGGAGATAGGGCATGTTGTTGGGAGAAATCTGTGAAGAAGAATTACTGGGCTACTTAAAACTTCAGGAGGATCTCAATTGTCCTCACAATGTAAGCTCTGAAATGTGCTCCTGCCCTCCCATACGCCCTATCCCATTTTCTCTCCTGCATATAGTCATTGCTTGCTGCAATTCTCCCTACTGTGAGGAACCTGTCATAAATCTGAGCAATTCTGCTTATGTGAGCTGTTTTTTTCTGGGTGCTGGAATGTTTTCTGAAATTTTCAAACAGAGATTTAATTGCCAATGTGCATGAATGAAATCTGTGCAGTAATCTTCCACTCAGATCCATCTGAAATCTGAATTTAAATGAAATTTGATATTAATCAGAAGATTCCTCCTCAGGTAAGGCATCTGAGGAAGTTAAAGGCAAGCAAATTTTAGGGGAAGTGTTAAGAGGTTTGATATGATGATTATAATGTATCATGGGTGCAGTTGGAATGAGCGATTTGCAAATATGATGTAAATATTCTCTGAATTAATGGACTAATATACTAATTCTTATTCAGCTGCGTTGATATCACATTACTGAGTAATTTACTGTATCCCCTGTCTGATCCTGAAAATGTATAAATATCCTTATTTTCCTTTTGAACCAGGATGGTCTGTAGATCAGATAGAATTTTAAATTTTGTCTTTCTCACTCAATTACATCTTTTGTGTGCCAGTCACAAGTGCTTGTTTTGCCACCTTCAATGTTTTTCCCTGTCACGTTCTTTCCTGTACTTTGGTTTTTCATTTATAATACTTCCCAGATGATCACCTATATGCAGCCATTTCCCTGCCTTTCTAACCTTTTTCTCTTGTTGAATGCATGGAACTACAATTTACTTCTTTGACCATGTAAACAAGTTCAAAATCTGATTGCCTATAATTTCTGATGATGTGATGAGGAAAACTTTTTTTCAAGCTTCCACCTGTGCAGAAATCCAGAGAAACAAAGCAGTAGTAAAAATCCTCCTAACCCACTTGGCAGACTGTGAACAAGGACCAATGCATAGCATCTTTCCACAGGTGAATTGTCAGACAAAATTGCCCCAAGGCTGTGCTAGGTTCCATGTCACCAGTTGCAATCATTGCAAAAAGTATTTAACAAAAAGGGGTTCACATAAAACCCTCCAATGACTTTGCAGAGGGGTTTTTGGGCCACACAGGGCTGCCCTGGCCATCCCCAGAAATTCATGCTGCTGCCTCCCTCCCCAGATTAACAACCCTTGAACATTCATGCGAAAGAATTTGCCAGGCATACAAATGTACACTGAGGGAGGGACATTGTCTAATCGGTGTCTCTATACATCTATATGTACAGAAACCACTTTCTGACAAATGCCTGACTGTTGTTCATCAGGGGAGGGTGGGGTTGGCATGTAGTACTGGTATTTGCCAGGGCGTTGAACCCTCCTAAACAATATCCATTGAACCTTCCTAAACAAAAGGAGAACACGGCAGTGTGTGTGTGTGTGTGTGTCCTTTTGAATTGGAATGGTAAGTTCTCCTTCAAAATTTAAATTTATTTTTGCCAGCCCACTGAAGAATGGAGCTGTTTTCTCCTCCCTTCCCCCCCCCAGCCTTTCAAATGATAAATTACAAATGAGAAATCTCTCTATATGTAGTATCAAAAAGGGAATCTATTTCAATCAGGCTTCAGGTCTGGTTTTGGAATGGGAAACTGCCTTGGTTGCCCTGTGGGATGACCTTTGCCAGGAGAGGGACAAGGGGAGTGCGACCCTGTTGATTCTCTTGGACCTCTCAGTGGCTTTCGATACCATCGACCATGGTATCCTTCTAGATAGGTTGTCTGGGTTGGGAGTTGGAGGCACTGCACTGCATTGGTTCTGCTCCTACTTGGATGGCCGATTCCAGAAGGTGGTGGAGGGGGACTATTGTTCTGCACCATGGCAATTATGCCATGGGGTTCCACAGGGCTCTGTTTTATCCTCCACACTGTTTAATATCTACCTGAAACTGCTGGGGGAGGTTACCACCTTCTGGAATCGGCCATCCAAGTAGGAGTGGAACCACTGTAGTGCAGTGCCTCCTACTCCCAACCCAGACAACCTATCCAAAAGGATACCATGGTCGATGGTATCGAAAGCCGTTGAGAGGTCCAGGAGAATCAACAGGGTCGCACTCCCCCTGTCCCTCTCCCAGCAGAGGTCATCCCACAGGGTGACCAAGGCAGTTTCCGTTCCAAAACCAGGCCTGAAGCCCGATTGAAATGGATCTAGATAATCCGTTTCATTCAACTGTGCCTGGAGCTGTCCTACAACCACCCGCTCAAGCACCTTTCCCAGGAAGGGGATGTTGGCCACTGGCCTATAATTGTTAACATCCTCTGGGTCCAGGTTAGGCTTTTTCAGGAGTGGTCTAATTACTGCCTCTTTTAAAGCAGCAGGCACCACTCCCTCTCTCAAGGAGGAATTTACAACCTCCTGGACCCAGCCAGACATCCCCTCCTTGTTTGATTTAATAAGCCATGAAGGGCAAGGGTCAAGCACACAAGTGCTGTTTCCTTAAGTCATCTCTCTATATGCACCCCAGCTGTGGAATGAGCTCCCTAATGAGGTTCGCCTGGCACCTACATTGCATTCCTTCTGACCCCGGGTGAAACCTTTTTTATTCTCCCAGACATTTTAGTATTTTAGCTTCCAAGACTTTTAGCTTTGGTGTTTTAAATCTGTATTTCAAATCTCTGCATTGCTGCTAGGTTTTACACTGGTTTTCTTCTGGTTGTACTGTTACATTGTGGTTTAAATGTGTGTGTGTGTGTGTGTGTGTGTGTGTGTGTATGTATGTATGTGTATATATGTGTGTGTGTCTATATATATATATATATATATATATATATATAAAATTGTTTTACCGTGTGCCTGATGGTTTTGATGTTTGTGAACCGCCCAGAGAGCTTTGGCCATTGGGCGGTATGGAAATGAAATAAATGAATGAATGAATGAATGAATGGAAAATGTTCTGACAAAGACTTAGGCCCAACATTACTACTACTAGTAGTAATAATAATTTGATAATGTTACTATTAATGATAATGATAGTTTAAAATTAATGTTGTAATTACTACAGCTTCACTTGTGACATAATTAAACCCTCATTCTAATCACTGTGCTTTTGTTGCCTTCTATATGCAACATGCTCCTAAGGGAGCAAAATCTCATGAATGAATCCTCGCTGTCAGAGTTTCTTCTCCTGGAATTTTCAGCAGTTCCGCAACTCCAGATTCTGCACTTCACTGGATTCCTTGTTTTTTACCTGGCAGCAGTTTCAGGAAATCTTCTCATCATCTCTGCAGTAGCCTCTGACCGCCACTTGCACACCCCCATGTACTTCTTTCTGATGAACCTGGCTGTAGGAGATATGGGCCAGGTTTCAGTCATTTTCCCCCAAACCATGGCCAATTTTCTCTTAAATACCAGACACATTTCCTATTCTGGATGTGTTGCTCAAGTCCTCTTTTTTCTCTTCTTTATGGCATCTGATTTCTCTCTTCTCACAGTCATGGCATACGATCGGTATGTTGCCATTTGCAATCCACTACAATATGAGATGTTGATGAATAAGCAGCTCTGCATTCAGATTGTTATTACTGTGTGGATCAGCAGCTTTGTCTATGGAGTGTTACACACCGGAGGCACCTTTGCACCCCGCTTTTGCTCCAACATCGTCAATCAGTTTTTCTGTGAACTCCCGCAGTTACTTAAGCTGGCCTGCTCTGACTTGTACCTGTTTGAATTTGGTGCTGTTTCCTTAAGTGCTCTCATTGGGTTAGGATGCTTCATTTTCGTTGTTGTGACTTACGTGCACATCTTCACGGCAGTGATGAAAATCCCCTCGGTGCAGGGAAGGCAAAAAGCTTTCTCAACTTGCCTTCCCCACCTCATTGTGTTCTCCGTATTTGTGTCCACTAGCTATTTTGCTTACCTCAAGCCCACCTCCAATTCTGTCTCACATCTGGATTTGGCATTTACTATGACATACTCCATGGTCCCACCCTTGATGAATCCCATAATCTACAGCATGAGAAACAAGGAGATAAAACATGCTCTGTCGAAGCTATTGTGCCTGAGGGACCATTATAGAAATGCCTTCTCCATTCCTGTTCTGGAAAAGTGAATTCTGCATAGAAGTATAATCAAAGCGAAAGCAGACAATACTTTAAAGATTTAACTAGGAGTCATCTCTCTCCCTCTCTCTCTCCCTCCCTCCCTCACACACACACACACACACACACACTTTTACTCTAGTGTAAGTGTAGGGAGCTCAGTATGGACCAGAACCCTAATGTGGGTGTGTTGTGGGGCTTTAGCTCTTCCCGTCCACTATAGTGCTGATACAGATTGAGCTCCCCATGCCTGCAATTTAGATTGCCTAAGAGTGATCCATTTGCTTTAATGGATGCTTTAATGGGGTCATAAAGATCAGAACAAACATGGAGAAAGAGGGTTACAGATCTCATCAGTCCAATGCTAGGCTCCCTATCCATATCACCCCCCCCCCCACACACACACACACAACTAAAAAGAGGTAAACATAACGTAATGTGTGTGTTTGCATGTCCAGGTGTGGTGGAGGGGGAATTCTTGTAAGAATTCATTCTATAGTTTTCTTGTGCAAGTGTGGGTTCTGTGGCATCCTGCGCTGCACAGACCAAGGAGTTGTATCCCTTATTATCATACACCACTGGAAATGTGTACTTGAATACTGCAACACTTTGGTCTGGACCAATCTTGTGTGGGCCCATCTCCCACAAAGCATAAGACTGAGATTTTGAAAACATGTTCCCCACTCCCCCTGCCCTATTTTGGGGGCATTCGTTTATATGGCATTTGAAAGAGTAACATAAGCAAGATAGGAAGGAAGGACGGAAGGAAGGAAGGAAGGAAGGAAGGAAGGAAGACAAGTCTCTCTCCAGAGGACTGGATTAGAGTGTTCTTGCTACAGGGCTCAACAGACTAGCTTTTCTCAGACATTTATAAATAGTCTGAAATGAGCCATAGGTAAATATCAGAGCTAAGTAAAGCCCCAGTGTTGTAGTTATTGAAGGGATGGCTGTCTGAATGTTGTCAGTAAACAAGACAAGAAGGACAGTGGAGCAAAGTGTGTGTGTGACAGGGGGGAGGGTAACCCTTGGATGAAACCAGTGGGCCAGTTGACATCGAAGGGTGGGCCCTCTCCCTTCAAGCCCCACCCCTCCCATGACAACTTCTGCCCCAGCCACTTAAAAGAAAACCCTCCATGCAGAGAGAGGCACTGTGCTCCTTCCCGTTCTCAGCCCAGAGAAAGGGACTCAGTCGGGGCACTGGGCAGGACTCGACTAAGCCAGTTCTTACAGGAGCTGACTCAAGCCCCGGCTGAGTCAGACTGCTCTTTCCTGCACTGCTTGAGTCCCAGTTGGGGCATCTGTGGCATAGGAAGGGACTCAGCCATCCCTTGCAGTATTCCAACCGAGTTGAACTCCCTGTTCCTGCACTGCTTGCATCCCCATCGGGGGGATGAGCAGTGTGGGGAGAGGTCCAGGGGAATCCCTGGTTTATGTATGATTGGGGATAAGGAAGGGGTTCCGCTATGTGCCATTCACCCTCAGGGGGCAAAGCTTGGGGATGGAGAGGGGCTTGGAGAGGGCAGGGGCCAGGGCCTGCAGAGGGTGCTGAACCAACCCTTCATGGTCCAGAAGTTACCTTCCTCTGTTTTACATGGTGTGACTATTGTGAACAGGGCCTCCCCACCACCACCTCTGTTACCAAGTGTGCTGCCCATCCAGACATGTGTACAAAATGGAGAACATTCTCACAAGACACACATTCGCTAAAAGTTAGAGATAGACAGAAACCCCACCATTCAGGTTCTCCAGGAACCCGCCCAGCCACTGCTTCAGCTCGTGTGCTCCTGGACTAACTCGTGACCCCTCTGTGCTTGCCTAGCCACCCACACCTACCCTGAGCCATTTGCAAGTGTCTCTTGTTCCCATGGTCACTGTTTATTTTTTTTGTGGGGGGGGGGTTGCAAAATGGTGACCATGGTAAGGACAGGCACTCTCAAATGGCTCAGGGCATGTGCAGATGGCTTGGCAAGCGTGGGGTGGGGATGTGATTTGGGGAAGTAGCTCAGCAGGCACAGTCTAGGGATGGTGGAGAATTCCGCCACGGATTTCAGTGAGGCCGAATGCACTGGCATTCGGCCCCCTGAAATCTGTGGCGGAACGGCCCGCCCCCCCCCCCTGCGGATTCCCCCCGGGACGAGGCTTACTTGGGGCAGATGTTCCGGATGGCGGCGGGTCCGGTGGCAGGTCTGGAGGAAGTGGCGGCAGCAGCGGCTGGTCTTGCGACCAGCTGCCATGGCCGCCATTTACATCCTGGTCTTTGCCGTGAAAGGCACCGTAAGTCTTTACGTAGCCTATCACGGAAATTCATAAAAAAAAATGGCGTACGCAAATGGTGGCGGCTACAGCGGCCACCATTTGCGTTCCTTATTTTTCGCCGTTTTAGTCTACATAAATTAAATATTTACGTAGGCTAAAACGGCGAAAAATAAGGAACTCAAATAGCGCCCACTATGCTATTAGCATTCCCCTTGTTTTTCGCCGTAATGGTCTACGTAAATATTTATATAGACGAAAAAGGTGAAAAATAAGTAACGCAAATGGCAGCCACCATAGTCGCCACCATTTGTGTATGCCGTTTTCTGGGGGGGGGGGTTGCCCAGCCATGATAGGTAAAGACTTCTGTAGCCTATCACGGCTGCCTGGCTGGATGCAAATGGTGGCTGCTACGGTGGCCGCCATTTACGTCCGCACCAGCCAGTCCACAGCTGGAAATCAGGCTGCGGACGGCCCTGGCCGGCTGCTCCGTGGAGCCCCCGGGGAGCAGAGCCGGCCAGGCAGGATTCCGAGGGGGAGGACCGGATCGCCTCCCCCTCCATTGAGGATTCCGGGGGGAGGGATGGAGTGCCCCCCCACAAACAGAATCCGCAAACAGGTAAGTCACTTTCGTATATCCCTAGTTGGACTGGGAGACAGGAGATCTGGATTCTAGTCCCCACTTGGCCATGGAAGCTCACTGGGTGACTTTGGGCAGTCACAGACTCTCGGCCCAACCTACCTCACAAGGTTGTTGTTGTGAGGATAAAATGGAGATGAGGGAGATTATGTACACCGCCTTCAGTTCCTTGGAGGAAAAAAGGTGGGATATAAATGCAATAAATAAATAATGAATAAATAAATCCTCACCCAAATTATACACACGGACACTTTACCAAGTGATTTCATGACTTATCTAGGGATGTACGAATCCCTTACCTGGTTCCGGTTGGGGCATCTGCTGGGCGGGGGAGGAGATCCGGTCCTCCCCCCAGAATCCTCGACAGGGGGGAGGCGATCCGGTCCTCCCCCCCGGAATCCTGCCTGGCCAGTTCTGCTATGCAGCCATGCTGTGGAGCCAACGGCCAGGCTGATCTGCAGCAGGGCCTCCATCTGCTGCTGGGCTGGTGCGGACGCAAATGACGTCCTGCGTAGGGGACGCCATTTGTGTCCCTACGGTAGCCCGTGATAGGCTATGTAAATATTTACGTAGCCTCTCACAGCTAAAGCAGGGATGCAAACGGCGGCCGTTCTGCCATTTGCTCCCCTGATCTTTGCCATGATAGGCTACGTAAGTATTTGCATAGCCTATCACAGTAAAGGTGGCCACGCAAATGGCAGCCGCTACACCATTTGCATGGCTGCCTTTACCGTGATAGGCTACGTAAATGCTTACATAGCCTATCACGGCAAAGAGCAGGGGCACAAATGGCAGAGCGGCTGCCATTTGCATCCCTGCTCTTTGCCATGATAGGCTAAATAAATACGTACGTAGCCTACTACAGCTGCCTGCAAGTACGCAAATGGCGGCTGCTACGACAACCGCCATTTTCGGCCACAGCAGTGTGACAGCGGCCAGCAGGGAGACCAGCCAGAGCTGCTGCCGCATCTGCCCCAGGTAAGCTCCATCCTGGGGGGATTCCGTGGGGAGGCAGGGGGTGGGAGGCCGTTACACCACGGATTCCGTGAAGCCGGATTCTTCCGGCTTCACTGGAGTCCGTGGCGGAATTCTCTGACATCCCTAGACTTCTCCTATAATCTGGCTGCTCAAGTCTGAGTCAATAGTGTGGGGAAGGCCCCAGTAACTTAACACAATATTAAACTTAGGGATGGCATGGGAGTCCAAGGAAAGGGTGGAGCCCAATGGACTGCCCCCCATCCGGCCTCCTGGACTTTGCTGGTTGAGCTATGGGGCACTCACAGATCCAGCTTCCAAGCACCCCAGAGCTCAGCAAGAGGCTGGGAGTAGTGCCTAGGACATGTCCTTCCTCTTCCAGCTTTCAAGGAAGCCCTTGACAACTGGCGGGGGCAGGAGGGGACTCGGCAATGCCCAGGTGCTCTAGCCCTGTCCTCCTTGGCAGGACGAGAAGGCTAGAGTGCTTGAGGACTGCCTCACACCAAGAGTCCTCCTGCTTCCAGCAGCTGCCAAGGAAGCCCTTGACAACCGGTGGGAGCAGGGGGGGCATTTGTGACACCCAAACACTCTAACCCTGTAGAGGGAGAAGGCTAGAGTGCTTGGGACACATGCAGCACCTAGGATTCTGGCAGTCAAGCCCTTGTATGCATAAAGAACAAGGGCTCGACTCCCAGAGTCTTGGGCACAAAGAGGAGGGACGTCTCGCGTTGCTCAGTGTGGGGGGGGAGGTGCTGCAGGGAGGTTCATCGAACCGGTCCAGGTCACACGGAGGGGGGAGCTCATCGACCTCCGCTATACCCCAGACAGAGATGAGTCTGTCCATCCCTAATTAAACTACATTTTTGCTGCAGCTTCTGCTGTGTTAGCTTTGCAAGGGAGACCTACCCACCTACTAAAAGCATCTACAACTACCAAACACTGTTTCTTCTTTCTTGCCATGATCAGTGGTGGTGGACAAAGGTCCGATGCAGTTTATCCTCAGGCAGGACCAAGGGCCTTCATTTCTGTGATGTTGAATAAGAACTTGCCTATCGACATCAGTCATGGCGTAAGAGAGGCCATTATTGACCACTGATCTACCTCTGCTTTCATGCTTGGAAACCAACATGTTTCTTTGACTTTGGACATGGGTTCTGCTTCCCCAATATGCCTTGCTCACAAATGAATTGGATTAAATCTCCCCAAAGATGGTCAGGGACTTCCCAATGCCTATTTGGAGTCTATTGCCCATAGAACTCCATTTTCTTCGGCAGTTTTAAACTTTTCCATTAGCTCTAAATCTGCAATTTCTTTGCCTCCTTCTTGTGACGTGGCTAAGTCTAGGGGCCAGGGCTTGGATGTCTCCTCCTCGATGCTCATTGCTGCTATAAGGTCTGTTTCTGAATGGGGTGAGGGGAGGGACTTTCCAGAGCAGTTTCTCTTGCTAGCAAGTCACCTCGGCTGTTCCAAGCAGTGGCCTCTGTGCTCATTCAGCAATATCCCTCGGAGTGGGTGACCCAGGTATCCCCGGTGTGCTCCTGCAACAATTCTGCTAGGCGCTTCCATTAGGCAAAATAGGAGACCAATTTCCCATCTGCTCATTTTAACCTTTGTTCAAGCCAAAGTAGGAGCCAACCACAGGTGGCATTTGCAGCCCCACTTGAATTAACGTATACTGCCGCAGGAACATCCTTTTCCTCAAAGTCTCACTTTGCCAGATTTCAGCAGCTTGCATTGACTGCGGTAGATCGGGACCTTCAAGTACATGGTCATGACACATAGGATGGGTGAACAAGTGATGTTCGAGTTCACTGGGATTCCCTGAAGATCAGCTCCCTGCTTGTCTCTCCTCGATTTGCATTTGCTCTCACTTTTGTGATTGCCAGTCATTTTGCAGGAACAGTAAGATTGCACAAAACAAACAACTTTCAAAGATGGAACTTGTGCAAACAATGTCTAAATGTGTGCAAAGTTCCAAAATTGCACAAATTGTCCCCACAGACTAAAGCATGGGTGATTTAAAATGTGTGCATTGTGAGAGAGTTGCATATTGTGAGGAAGATGCGTAGTTTGAAAAAGAAGCACATTTTCCAAGTGTAAATCTAGCAGACATGGAGGCAAGATTTGGAATTTGATAACATTTTCAGAGAAAAATGTGCTCCTCTTCATGTTGGTGACTGTGAACAAGACATTTTCAAGAGATTTCGAACTATAACAAAACTCATCCATCCCTAATCATGCAGATGGATGAGGTGTACATAATTTCAGGGTGGATGAGAAATGTGTTTCAGTTCAGTTTTGATCAGGATTCACCAACTAGGGATGTTGCAAAAGTCTCTCTCTCTCCCTCTCCCTCCCTCCCTCCCTCCCCCCCCTCTCTCTCTCTGTGTAGTCCAACAGACTCTCCCTTGCCCACCCCCCTGGACCCTGCTTGCAGAACCGTAGGGCACACATGGACCTGCTTGGTGAGCACCTTGCAGATCTGTGAGCACCCCACAGCTTCCCATCCTCCCTAATGAGCTGCTGTTGTGCACAACAGTGGTAGCTCAGGTGTTTTCGTGTAGGTAATGTTGCATATTTGCAGCCATAAAGGCACCATTTCCAAAACATTACAGGTGTGAATACGCCCTTCGGTAATTGAAATGAACCTTTATGGACACAGGGAGTTAATTTCTTTTCTGTACACCTCTACTGCTCAGAATTGAACTCCAGTGAGAGCAAATCTCAAGAGAGATTAATCCATCTCCACCCTGTCTTGACAAATCCCTACATCCATCACAGATCCAAGAGGGCTTTTATAAAATCTCATGGCGGTCTGGACAGATACACAGTCATCTAATATCACTGGAGGAGATAGGGCATGTTGTTGGGAGAAATCTGTGAAGAAGAATTACTGGGCTACTTAAAACTTCAGGAGGATCTCAATTGTCCTCACAATGTAAGCTCTGAAATGTGCTCCTGCCCTCCCATACGCCCTATCCCATTTTCTCTCCTGCATATAGTCATTGCTTGCTGCAATTCTCCCTACTGTGAGGAACCTGTCATAAATCTGAGCAATTCTGCTTATGTGAGCTGTTTTTTTCTGGGTGCTGGAATGTTTTCTGAAATTTTCAAACAGAGATTTAATTGCCAGTGTGCATGAATGAAATCTGTGCAGTAATCTTCCACTCAGATCCATCTGAAATCTGAATTTAAATGAAATTTGATATTAATCAGAAGATTCCTCCTCAGGTAAGGCATCTGAGGAAGTTTAAGGCAAGCAAATTTTAGGGGAAGTGTTAAGAGGTTTGATATGATGATTATAATGTATCATGGGTGCAGTTGGAATGAGCGATTTGCAAATATGATGTAAATATTCTCTGAATTAATGGACTAATATACTAATTCTTATTCAGCTGCTTTGATATCACATTACTGAGTAATTTACTGTATCCCCTGTCTGATCCTGAAAATGTATAAATATCCTTATTTTCCTTTTGAACCAGGATGGTCTGTAGATCAGATAGAATTTTAAATTTTGTCTTTCTCACTCAATTACATCTTTTGTGTGCCAGTCACAAGTGCTTGTTTTGCCACCTTCAATGTTTTTCCCTGTCACGTTCTTTCCTGTACTTTGGTTTTTCATTTATAATACTTCCCAGATGATCACCTATATGCAGCCATTTCCCTGCCTTTCTAACCTTTTTCTCTTGTTGAATGCATGGAACTACAATTTACTTCTTTGACCATGTAAACAAGTTCAAAATCTGATTGCCTATAATTTCTGATGATGTGATGAGGAAAACTTTTTTTCAAGCTTCCACCTGTGCAGAAATCCAGAGAAACAAAGCAGTAGTAAAAATCCTCCTAACCCACTTGGCAGACTGTGAACAAGGACCAATGCATAGCATCTTTCCACAGGTGAATTGTCAGACAAAATTGCCCCAAGGCTGTGCTAGGTTCCATGTCACCAGTTGCAATCATTGCAAAAAGTATTTAACAAAAAAGGGTTCACATAAAACCCTCCAATGACTTTGCAGAGGGGTTTTTGGGCCACGCAGGGCTGCCCTGGCCATCCCCAGAAATGCATGCTGCTGCCTCCCTCCCCAGATTAACAACCCTTGAACATTCATGCGAAAGAATTTGCCAGGCATACAAATGTACATTGAGGGAGGGACATTGTCTAATCGGTGTCTCTATACATCTATATGTACAGAAACCACTTTCTGACAAATGCCTGACTGTTGTTCATCAGGGGAGGGTGGGGTTGGCATGTAGTACTGGTATTTGCCAGGGCGTTGAACCCTCCTAAACAATATCCATTGAACCTTCCTAAACAAAAGGAGAACACAGCAGTGTGTGTGTGTGTGTGTGTGTCCTTTTGAATTGGAATGGTAAGTTCTCCTTCAAAATTTAAATTTATTTTTGCCAGCCCACTGAAGAATGGAGCTGTTTTCTCCTCCCTTCCCCCCCCCAGCCTTTCAAATGATAAATTACAAATGAGAAATCTCTCTATATATAGTATCAAAAAGGGAATCTATTTCAATCAGGCTTCAGGTCTGGTTTTGGAATGGAAACTGCCTTGGTTGCCCTGTGGGATGACCTTTGCCAGGAGAGGGACAAGGGGAGTGCGACCCTGTTGATTCTCTTGGACCTCTCAGTGGCTTTTGATACCATCGACCATGGTATCCTTCTAGATAGGTTGTCTGGGTTGGGAGTTGGAGGCACTGCACTGCATTGGTTCTGCTCCTACTTGGATGGCCGATTCCAGAAGGTGGTGGAGGGGGACTATTGTTCTGCACCATGGCAATTATGACATGGGGTTCCACAGGGCTCTGTTTTATCCTCCACACTGTTTAATATCTACCTGAAACTGCTGGGGGAGGTTATCCAGAGGTGTGGGCTGAGGTGCCATCAATATGCGGATGACACCTAGCTCTACCTGTCTTTCTCATCAAACCCAAGTGAGGCAGCGGCTGTTCTGA
Source organism: Heloderma suspectum (assembly GCF_057233095.1). Lineage (NCBI taxonomy): Eukaryota > Metazoa > Chordata > Lepidosauria > Squamata > Helodermatidae > Heloderma > Heloderma suspectum. The sequence continues at coordinate 83,702,432 of NC_139463.1, read as the reverse complement.
ATCAGTGCCTGGGCACATTAATGGGCTGGATGAGGGCAAATAACCTGAAACTCAATTCAGACAAGATGGAGGTACTGTTAGTGGGTAGTTTGTCTGCCTGGATAGGTGATATTCAACCTGTTCTGGAGGGGGTTGCGCTCATAGTTTGGGGGCGGGGGGCTCTTGGACCCATAACTGTCACTTGAGGCACAGGTGAACTCAGTGGCACAGAGCACTTTTTATCAGCTTAGGCTGGCATACCAACTACGCCCTTGTCTGGACAGAGACAGCCTAGCTACAGTTATCCTCTGTATAACTGTATCCATGCTCTGATAACTTCCAGTCTGGAATGGATTACTGCAATGTGTTATATGTGGGGCTGCCTTTGAAAATAGTCCAGAAACTTCAGGTAGTTCAAAATAGGGCAGCAAGATTGTTAACAGGGACTGGCCAGCGAGCTCATATTAAGCCAGTACTTTTCCAGCTGCACTGGCTGCCAGTCCATTTCCAGGCCCAATTCAAAGTGCTGGTATTAACAATCAAAGCCTGAAATGGCTTGGGGCCAGGTTATCTGAAGGACTGCTTCCTCCCATATGTGCCTGCCCAGACCTTAAAATCATCCTCAGCAGCCCTTCTCCATGAGCCCCTGCCAAAGGAAGTGAGGTGGGTAGCTACAAGGAGGAGCGCCTTTTCTGCTGTGGCACCCCAGCTGTGGAATGAGCTCCCTAGTGAGGTTCGCCTGGAACCTACATTGCATTCCTTCTGACCCCGGGTGAACACCTTTTTTATTCTCCCAGACATTTTAGTATTTTAGCTTCCAAGACTTTTAGCTTTGGTGTTTTAAATCTGTATTTCAAATCTCTGCATTGCTGCTAGGTTTTACGCTGGTTTTCTTCTGGTTGTACTGTTACATTGTGGTTTAAATGTGTGTGTATGTGTGTGTGTGTGTGTGTGTGTATGTATGTATGTGTATATATGTGTGTGTGTCTATATATATATATATATACATATATATATATATATATATATATATATATAATTGTTTTACCATGTGCCTGATGGTTTTAATGTTTGTGAACCGCCCAGAGAGCTTTGGCCATTGGGCGGTATGGAAATGAAATAAATGAATGAATGAATGAATGAATGAATGGAAAATGTTCTGACAAAGACTTAGGCCCAACATTACAACTACTAGTAGTAATAATAATTTGATAATGTTACTATTAATGATAATGATAGTTTAAAATTAATGTTGTAATTACTACAACTTCACTTGTGACATATTTAAGCCCTCATTCTAATCACTGTGCTTTTGTTGCCTTCTATATGCAACATGCTCCTAAGGGAGCAAAATCTCATGAATGAATCCTCGCTGTCAGAGTTTCTTCTCCTGGAATTTTCAGCAGTTCCGCAACTCCAGATTCTGCACTTCACTGGATTCCTTGTTTTTTACCTGGCAGCAGTTTCAGGAAATATTCTCATCATCTCTGCAGTAGCCTCTGACCGCCACTTGCACACCCCCATGTACTTCTTTCTGATGAACCTGGCCGTAGGGGATATGGGCCAGGTTTCAGTCATTTTCCCCAAAGCCATGGCCAATTTTCTCTTAAATACCAGACACATTTCCTATTCTGGATGTGTTGCTCAAGTCCTCTTTTTTCTCTTCTTTATGGCATCTGATTTCTCTCTTCTCACAGTCATGGCATACGATCGGTATGTTGCCATTTGCAATCCACTACAATATGAGATGTTGATGAATAAGCAGCTCTGCATTCAGATTGTTATTACTGTGTGGATCAGCAGCTTTGTCTATGGAGTGTTACACACCGGAGGCACCTTTGCACCCCGCTTTTGCTCCAACATCGTCAATCAGTTTTTCTGTGAACTCCCGCAGTTACTTAAGCTGGCCTGCTCTGACTTGTACCTGTTTGAATTTGGTGCTGTTTCCTTAAGTGCTCTCATTGGGTTAGGATGCTTCATTTTCATTGTTGTGACTTATGTGCACATCTTCGCGGCAGTGATGAAAATCCCCTCGGTGCAGGGAAGGCAAAAAGCTTTCTCAACTTGCCTTCCCCACCTCATTGTGTTCTCCGTATTTGTGTCCACTAGCTATTTTGCTTACCTCAAGCCCACCTCCAATTCTGTCTCACATCTGGATTTGGCATTTACTATGACATACTCCATGGTCCCACCCTTGATGAATCCCATAATCTACAGCATGAGAAACAAGGAGATAAAACATGCTCTGTCGAAGCTATTGTGCCTGAGGGACCATTATAGAAATGCCTTCTCCATTCCTGTTCTGGAAAAGTGAATTCTGCATAGAAGTATAATCAAAGCGAAAGCAGCCAATACTTTAAGGATTTAACTAGGAGTCATCTCTCTCCCTCTCTCTCTCCCTCCCTCCCTCACACACACACACACACACACACACACACTTTTACTCTAGTGTAAGTGTAGGGAGCTCAGTATGGACCAGAACCCTAATGTGGGTGTGTTGTGGGGCTTTAGCTCTTCCCGTCCACTATAGTGCTGATACAGATTGAGCTCCCCATGCCTGCAATTTAGATTGCCTAAGAGTGATCCATTTGCTTTAATGGATGCTTTAATGGGGTCATAAAGATCAGAACAAACATGGAGAAAGAGGGTTACAGATCTCATCAGTCCAATGCTAGGCTCCCTATCCATATCCCACCCACACACACACACACACAACTAAAAAGAGGTAAATATAACGTAATGTGTGTGTTTGCATGTCCAGGTGTGGTGGAGGGGGAATTCTTGTAAGAATTCATTCTATAGTTTTCTTGTGCAAGTGTGGGTTCTGTGGCACCCTGCGCTGCACAGACCAAGGAGTTGTATCCCTTATTATCATACACCACTGGAAATGTGTACTTGAATACTGCAACACTTTGGTCTGGACCAATCTTGTGTGGGCCCATCTCCCACAAAGCATAAGACTGAGATTTTGAAAACATGTTCCCCACTCCCCCTGCCCTATTTTGGGGGCATTCGTTTATATGGCATTTGAAAGAGTAACATAAGCAAGATAGGAAGGAAGGAAGGAAGGAAGGAAGGAAGGAAGGAAGGAAGGAAGGAAGGAAGACAAGTCTCTCTCTAGAGGACTGGATTAGAGTGTTCTTGCTACAGGGCTCAACAGACTAGCTTTTCTCAGACATTTATAAATAGTCTGAAATGAGCCATAGGTAAATATCAGAGCTAAGTAAAGCCCCAGTGTTGTAGTTATTGAAGGGATGGCTGTCTGAATGTTGTCAGTAAACAAGACAAGAAGGACAGTGGAGCAAAGTGTGTGTGTGACAGGGGGGAGGGTAACCCTTGGATGAAACCAGTGGGCCAGTTGACATCGAAGGGTGGGCCCTCTCCCTTCAAGCCCCACCCCTCCCATGACAACTTCTGCCCCAGCCACTTAAAAGAAAACCCTCCATGCAGAGAGAGGCACTGTGCTCCTTCCCGTTCTCAGCCCAGAGAAAGGGACTCAGTCGGGGCACTGGGCAGGACTCGACTAAGCCAGTTCAGGACCTGACTCAAGCCCCGGCTGAGTCAGACTGCTCTTTCCTGCACTGCTTGAGTCCCAATCTGTGCTATAGGAAGGGACTGACTTCTGCCAGGCCTTGCAGTATTCCAACCGAGTTGAACTCCCTGTTCCTGCACTGCTTGCATCCCCATCGGGGGGATGAGCAGTGTGGGGAGAGGTCCAGGGGAATCCCTGGTTTATGTATGATTGGGGATAAGGAAGGGGTTCCGCTATGTGCCATTCACCCTCAGGGGGCAAAGCTTGGGGATAGAGAGGGGCTTGGAGTGGGCAGGGGCAGGGCCTGCAGAGGGTGCTCAACCAACCCTCCATGGTCCAGAAGTTACCTTCCTCTGTTTTACATGATGTGACTATTGTGAACAGAGCCTCCCCACCACCACCTCTGTTACCAAGTGTGCTGCCCATCCAGACATGTGTACAAAATGGAGAACATTCTCACAAGACACACATTCGCTAAAAGTTAGAGATAGACAGAAACCCCACCATCCAGACACCTGCCCAGCCACTGCTCCAGCTCGTGTGCTCCTGAGTCCTCGACCAACTCGTGACCCCTCTGTGCTTGTCTAGCCACCCCACCTACCCTGAGCCATTTGCAAGTGTCTCTTGTTCCCATGGTCACTGTTTTTTTTTTGCGGGGGGGTTGCAAAATGGCCACCACCGTAAGGACAGGCACTCTCAAATGGCTCAGGGCACGTGCAGACAGCTTGGCAAGCATGGGGTGGGGGTGTGATTGGGGGAAGTAGCTCAGCAGGCACAGACTAGGGATGGTGGAGAATTCCGCCACGGATTTCAGTGAGGCCGAATGCACTGGCATTCGCCCCCCCGAAATCCATGGCAGAACAGCCTGCCCCCCTCCCGCGGATTCCCCCCGGGACGAGGCTTACCTGGGGTGGATGTTCTGGATGGCGGCGGGTCCAGCAGCGGGTCTGGAGGAGGCGGTGGCGGCTGGTCTTTCGACCAGCTGCCATGGCCGCCATTTACATCCTGGTCTTTGCCGTGAAAGGCAACGTAAGTCTTTACGTAGCCTATCACGGCAAGCCATCCAACCCCCCCCACAAAAAACGGCGTACGCAAATTGCGGGGGCTACAGTGGCCGCCATTTGCGTTCCTTATTTTTAAGCATTTTAATCTACATAAATTAAATATTTACGTAGGCTAAAACAGCGAAAAATAAGGAACTCAAACAGCGCCCACTACTCTATTTGCATCCCCCTTGTTTTTCTCTGTAATAGTCTACATAAATATTTATGTAGACTAAAATGGCAAAAAATAAGGAACGCAAATGGCGGTCGCCGTAGCTGCCGCCATTTGCGTACACCGTTTTTTTTGGGGGGGGGGGTTGCCCAGCCGTGTCAGGCTACGTAAAGACTTATGTAGCCTATCACGGCTGCCTGGCTGGACGCAAATGGCGGCCGCTACGGTGGCTGCCATTTGCATCCGCACAAGCCAGTCCACGGCCGGAAATCCAGCTGCGGACGGCCCTGGCCGGCTGCTCCGTGGAGCCACAGGGGTGCAGAGCCGGTCGGGCAGGATTCCGGGGGGGAGGACCAGATCGCCTCCCCCCCCCGTTGAGGATTCCGGGAGGAGGGATGGAGCGCCCCACCACCATGAACAGAATCCACAAACAGGTAAGTCACTTCTGTATATCCCTAGTTGGACTGGGAGCCAGGAGATCTAGATTGTAGTCCCCACTTGGCCATGGAAGCTCACTGGGTGACTTTGGGCCAGTCACAGACTCTCAGCCCAACCTACCTCACAGGGTTGTTGTTGTGAGGATAAAATGGAGATGAGGAGGATTATGTACACCACCTTGAGTTCCTTGGAGGAAAAAAGGCGGGATATAAATGCAATAAATAAATAATGAATAAATAAATCCTCACCCAAGTTATACACACGGACACTTTACCAAGTGATTTCATGACTTATCTAGGGATGTACGAATCCTTTACTTGGATCTGGTTGGGGTATCTGCTGGGGGGAGAGGAGATCCGGTCCTCCCCCCGGAATCCTCGATGGGGGGGGAGGCGATCCGGTCCTCCCCCACGGAATCCTGCCTGAACGGTTCCACTCCGCAGCCATGTTGCGGAGCCAACGGCCAGGCTGATCCGCAGCAGGGCCTCCAGCAGCTGCCGGTATGGTGCGGATGCAAATGACGTCCTGCATAGGGGCGCCATTTGCGTCCCTACGGTAGCCCGTGATAGGCTATGTAAATATTTACGTAGCCTCTTACCGCTAAAGCAGGGACGCAAACGGTGGCCGCTCTGCCATTTGCTCCCCTGATCTTTGCCATGATAGGCTATGTAAGTATTTATGTAGCCTATTACGGTAAAGAGCAGGTGCGCAAATGGCGGAGCGGCCGCCATTTGCATCCCTGCTCTTTGCCGTGATAGGCTACGTAAATATTTACCTAGCCTACTACAGCTGCCTGCAAGTTCGCAAATGGCAGCTGCTACTACAACCGCCATTTGTGGCCACAGCAGTGTGTCAGTGGCCGGCAAGGAGACCAGCCAGAGCTGCTGCCGCTGGAGCTGCAGCCGGAGCTGCCACCGCATCTGCCCCAGGTTAGCTCCGTCCTGGGGGGATTCCGCGGGGTGGCAGGGGGTGGGAGGCCGTTCCACCACGGATTCCGGGAGCCAGATTCTTCCAGCCTCACTGGTCCGTGGCGGAATTCTCTGACATCCCTAGACTTCTCCTATAATCTGGCTGCTCAAGTCTGAGTCAATAGTGTGGGGAAGGCCCCAGTAACTTAACACAATATTAAACTTAGGGATGGCATGGGAGTCCAAGGAAAAGGTGGAGCCCAATGGCTGCTCAGTGGGGGCGGGGGAGGTGCTGCAGGGAGGTTCATCGAACAGGTCCAGGTCACACGCGGGGGGGGGGGGGAAGCTCGTCAACCTCCGCTGCACCCCGGAGAGAGATGAGTCTGTCCATCCCTAATTAAACTACATTTTTGCTGCAGCTTCTGCTGTGTTAGCTTTGCAAGGGAGAGCTACCCACTTACTAAAAGCATCTACAGTTACCAAACACTGTTTCTTCTTTCTTGCCATGATCAGTGGTGGTGGATAGGGATGTACGAAAGTCACTCACCTGGTCTCGCAGCTTGCTTCGCGGTGGGGGGGAGGCGCGTCGCTTCTCCCCCCGAAGTTCAGGCCGGGGGGGGGAGGCTTCCCACCTCGCCCGGCCAAAATTAAGGCTGGGGAGAAGCGCCCCGTATCCCTGGCCGCGAACTTCAAAAGAAAAGTAAAGAAAAAAAAAAGCCCCATGATAGGCTACGTAACGATTTACGTAGCCTATCACGGCTAGATCTGCAAAGTCAGCCATGATAGGCTATGTTAATCGTCACGTAGCCTATCACGGGTGACTTTGAAAAAAAAAAAGCGCGTACGCAAATGGCGGCCCCCATAGGGAGCCGCCATTCGTGTTCCTTATTTGGTCCCTGTAGTCTACATAAAGATTTATGTAGACTACGGCGAAAATAAGGGCAATGCTATTTGCGTTGCCCTTATTTTCACCCTAGTCTACGTAAATCTTTACGTAGACTACAGGGACCAAATAAGAAACACGAATGGCAGCTCCCTATGGGGGCCGCCATTTGCGTACGCGCTTTTTTTTTTTTTCCAAAGTCACCCGTGATAGGCTACGTGACGATTAGGGGTGGACGAAAGTCCCTTACCTGTCCTCGAAGGACGTTCGCGGTGGGGGGGATGCACTTCGCTGCTCCCCCCGCAAAGTTCCGGCTGGGGGGGGAAGGCTTCCCGCCTCGGCCCGGCCAAAATTCAGGCCGGGGAGGAGGCTTCCCGCCTCGCCCGGCCGCGAACGCGAAAGTTTAAAAGAACAACAACACGCCCCCTGATAGGCTACGTGACGATTCACGTAGCCTATCACGGCTAGATCTGCAAAGTCAGCCGTAATAGGCTACGTCAATCGTCACGTAGCCTATCACGGGTGACTTAAAAAAAAAAGCGCGTACGCAAATGGCGGCCCCCATAGGGAGCCGCCATTTGCGTTCTTTATTTAGTCACTGTAGTCTACGTAAAGGTTTACGTAGACTACGGCGAAAATAAGGGCAATGCAAATAGCGTTGCCCTTATTTTCGCCGTAGTCTACGTAAATCTTTACGTAGACTACAGCGACCAAATAAGGAACGGGAATGGCGGCTCCCTATGGCGGCTGCCATTATCTGTACACACTTTTTTTTTTAAAGTCACCCGTGATAGGCTACGTGATGATTGACGTAGCCTATCACAGCTGACTTTGCAAATCTAGCCATGATAGGCTACGTTAATCGTTACGTAGCCTATCAGGGGGCGTTTTTTTTTCTTTGATTGCAATGGCGGCGGCGGCAGCCGGTCGAAAGACCGGCTGCCGCTCCCGCCCCGCTCGAACACCCGCCGAACCGCCAGCCGGACCTGCCGCCGGGAGGGACATTCGGTGAAGGTAAGTCCCGTCCCGGGGGGGGTGCGGGGGGCGGGGGGGTTCGGAGGATTTCTCCCTGAAACTTGTTCGGGGGGCCGAACACGTTGGCGCTCGGCCCCCCGAAGTTTCGGGGAGAAATTCTCCACCAACCTTAGTGACGATTAACGTGGCCTATCACGGCTGACTTTGCAAATCTAGCCGTGATAGGCTATGTTAATCGTTACGTAGCCTATCACAGGGGTGGTTTTTTTGTTTTACTTTTCTTGTAATGGTGGCGGCGGCAGCTGGTCGAAAGACCAGCTGCCGCCCCCGCCCCTGAAGAAGACCTGCCGAATCGCCGCCGGTACCCACTGCCGGGAGGGACATTCGTGAAATGTAAGTCCCATCCTGGGGGGGGGGCGGAGAATTTCTCCCCGAACAACCTTTGGAGGACCGAATGCATTGGCGCTCGGCCCCCCGAAGTTTCGGGGAGAAATTCTCCCCCATCCCTAGTGGTGGACAAACGTCCAATGCAGTTTATCCTCAGGCAGGACCAAGGGCCTTCATTTCTGTGGTGTTGAATAAGAACTTGCCTACTGACATTAGTCATAGCATCAGAGAGGCCATTAATGACCACTGATCTACCTCTGCTTTCACGCTTGGAAACCATAGAATCATAGAATAGTAGGGTTGGAAGGGGCCTACAAGGCCATTGAGTCCAACCCCCTGCTCAATGTAGGAATCCAAGTCAAAGCAACCCTGACAAATGGCTGTCCAGCCTCGTCTTGAAGGCCTCCAGTGTGGGAGAGCCCACCACCTCCCCAGGTAATTGGTTCCATTGTCGTATTGCTCTTACAGTCAGGAGATTTTTCCTGATGTTCAGCCGGAATCTGGCTTCCTGTAACTTGAGCCCATTATTCCGTGTCCTGCACTCAGGGATGATCAAGAAGAGATCCTGGCCTTCTTCTCTGTGACAACCTTTCAAGTACTTGAGGAGTACTATCATATCTCCCCTTAGTCTTCTCTTCTCAAGGCTAAACATGCCCAGTTCTTTCATAGGGCTTTGTTTCCAGTCCCCTGATCATCTTTGTTGCCCTCCTCTGAACCCTCTCCAGTTTGTCTGCATCCTTCTTAAAGTGTGGTGCCCAGAACTGGACACAGTACTCCAGATGAGGCCTAACCAGTGCTGAGTAGAGGGGAACTAGTACTTCCCGGGATTTGGAAGCAATGCTTCTATGAATGCAGCCCAAAATAGCTTTTGCCTTTTTTGCAGCCACATCACATTGTTGGCTCATATTCAGCTTGTGATCTACAACAATTCCAAGATCCTTCTCGCTTGTAGTGTGGTTGAGCCATGTATCCCCCATCTTGTAACTGTGCATTTGGTTTCTTTTTCCTAGGTGCAGAACTTGGCATTTGTCCCTATTAAATGTCATTCTGTTGTTTTCTGCCCAGCGCTCCAGTCTATCCAGATCACTTGGAATTTTGTTTCTGTCTTCCAAAGTATTAGCTATCCCTCCCAATTTTGTGTCATCTGCACATTTGATCAGCATTCCCTGCACCTCCTCCTCCAAGTCATTAATAAAAATGTTGAAGAGCACTGGGCCCAGGACTGAGCCCTGCAGTACCCCACTCGTTACCTCTCCCCAGTTTGAGAAGGTCCCATTGATAAGCACTCTTTGAGTCCGATTTCCATATGCACATTTTTTTTAACTCAGACGTGATAGGCTACGTAAAGATTTACGTAGCCTATCATGTCTTTTTTTTTTTACACTGGAAATGGCGGCGGTGGCAGCTGGTCGGAAGACTGGCCGCCGCCGCCGCTGCCGCTGCCCAGAAGATCTGCCCCAGGTAAGTCTTGTCCCAGGGGGGATCGGCAGGGGGGTGGGGGGGCAGGTTGTTCCGCAATGGAGTTTGGGGGCCAGATGCACTGGCATTCAGCCTCACCGAGATCCGTGGTGGAATTGTCTGCCATCCCTATTAATATCATTCCCTCAAGTGAGCAGTCTGACTTTATTTCCTGGAGTATGGACTGGTTTGATCTCATTGCAGTCCAAGGCACTCTCAGAATTTTCCTCCAGCACCACAGTTCAAAAGCATCTACCTTCCTTCGCTCAGCCTTCCTTATGGTCCAGCTCTCACAGCCATAGGTTACTACAGGAAATACCATTACTTTAACTATGTGGACCTTTGTTGTCAGCGTGATGTCTCTGCTCTTCACTATTTTATCAAGATTTGTCATTGCTGTCCTCCCAAGAAGTAAACATCTTCTGATTTCCTGGCTGCGGTCAGCATCTGCAGTAATCTTTGCACCTAGAAATACAAAGTCTGTCACTGCCTCCACGTTTTCTCCCTCTATTTGCCAATTATCAGTCAAGCTGGTTGCCGTAATCTTGGTTTTTTTGAGGTTTAACTGCAATCCAGCTTTTGCACTTTCTTCTTTCACCTTCGTCATGAGGTTCCTCAGCTCCTCCTCATTTTCAGCCATCAAAGTGGTATCATCTGCATATCGGAGATTGTTAATGTTTCTTCCAGCGATTTTAACTCCAGCCTTGGCTTCATCAAGCCCAGCAAGTCGCATGATGTGTTCTGTGTACAGGTTGAATAGGTAGGGTGAGAGTATACAGCCCTGCCATACTCCTTTCCCAATCTTAAACCAGTCCGTTGTTCCATGGTCTGTTCTTACCGTTGCTACTTGGTCGTTATACAGATTCCTCAGGAGGCAGACAAGATGACTTGGTATCCCCATCCCACCAAGAACTTGCTACAATTTGTTATGATCCACACAGTCAAAGGCTTTAGAATAGTCAATAAAACAGAAATAGATGTTTTTCTGAAACTCCCTGGCTTTCTCCATTATCCAGCGGATATTGGCAATTTGGTCTCTAGTTCCTCTGCCTTTTCTAAACCCAGCTTGTACATCTGGCAATTCTCGTTCCATGAATTGCTGGAGTCTACCTTGCAAGATCTTGAGCATTACCTTACTGGCATGTTAACGAAGTGCCTCTGTTCGATAGTTTGAACATTCTTTGGTGCTTCCCTTTTTTGGTATGGGGATATAAGTTGATTTTCTCCAATCTTTTGGCCATTCTTGTGTTTTCCAAATATGTACATACGTTGCTTTGATATTTTCATTCTCAGACTTTTCCTAATATAGCTAAAGAAGACTTATTTTACAAAAGGTGAAGGGAATGTGATAGAAAAGCACCGGATGCAGTGCACAAGCATCTGGAACACTCTGACATACTGTTACAATAGCACAGCCAATGGTTTTTACTTTAGTGGTCCTTTACATATGCAATTATATGTTCTTGCTCACTATTAAAATTGGTGCTTATTGTGTTCTAAAAGAACGTGCTTGTAAATAAATAATATAGCAAGAGGGAAGGAACTGATTCTCTCCATTGTAGCAAAACATTGCCAGTCTTTGCTTCTCAGATTAGAAAAAAGACAGGCCACATAGTTAATTTATTTTCTTTACATGTCTACTGCTGAGATCTACTGGAATTCTGGGCGAGCAAGTCTCTAGGAACACAAAAGATGTATTAATAATCTCCTCCCAGCAATGACAAATTTGTACTGCCTTCATAGATCCAAGACGATGGGGACCAAGTTCTAAGTATCTGTATGTTGCATCATTTAGCCCAGCAGAGCCATATCCCATACTTGTCAAAGAACTTGTTAATTTCATCCTCCACTTTGGCACGTCCTGGGCATAGGGGTGGGGGAGAGAAACGTGATCCCATCTGAGCAAATGTAAAGACCTGAAAAAAAAAATAATAAAACTACGATCCCATTTGTGCGAATCAAAGACCCCAAAATGAAATAATATTTGGAGGGCATACAAGGAGTGTCAAGAAAAAGTGAAAAGAATATTGGTTAGACAAATATATATCCTGATGGAGGTTTTGCACATCAAAAAGCTGCTTCCTAATATTGCCTGAAGTGGAATTGCAGGTGAAATTAATGGTTCCCTTGGTTGAAAAAACATGTGAAGATTTCAAGGGATTACAGGGGAGTTCAGTTAGACCAGCAAAGCATTATCAAATGGGTAGGGGGCAAATATGCATTGCCCGTATACTTTCATTCTCTGCCTTTTCCTAATATGGTCAAGGGAGACTCATTTTGCAAAGGTGAATGAAATCTCTCTGAATTTGGGCAAATATCCCAAAATTGGCACAAATTTCCGAATTTGGGCAAATTTCCTTCATAGGGGAAAGCAGGGTTGATTTAATCTACTATCAGGAAATTTAGAACATTTGTGCAAATTAGGGGTGTACGAATGCCCTACCTGGGTCCATTTCGGGGCATCTGCGGGGAGTTTTATTTACTTTGAGTGGCTCTTTATCTATGCAATTACATGTTGTTGCTCACTCTTAAAAGTGTAGCTAATTGTGCTCTAAAGGAATGCATGCAAATAAATAGTTTTGAAATAGTAGGATAGAAGGACTTGGCTCTCTCTGCCTTCCAACGTTCTTATGTACATGAACACTGCCAGCATTTCATTATCTTTTTAGCAAAAAGACAGGAAATGAAGGTCTGTTGTTTTCTGTACAGCTCTACTGCTGAGCTGTGTTGTACTCCTATGAAGGTCCATCTCTAGGAACCCAAAAAAAGATATTAATCAATCTTCTCCCTGTCTGGGTAAATTCTTATTCCCATCACAGATCAAGAGTAGGAGGTCCTTTATAAAATGCCATGGGTGTCTGGACACATACACAGTCATCTAACATTGCTGGAGAAGCTAATGCATCTGAAGTTCAGAGAAAACTGTGAACTAAAAATAGTAAGCTATTTAAAAACTTTATTATCATTTCTGGTGTTTCTCAATTGTTCTCAAAATGAAAGCTATGAGAACAACCTCCCTCCTGTCCTCTTGTATATTCTCTTAAACATATACTCACTCTTTCCTGCAGTTACCTCTATGTTGATGAGTACTTCTATTTATGTTAGTTGTTTTTCTGGATGCTAGAATATTTTCTGAAATCTTCACACTAGGATTTGATTGCCAACTTGCATGAAGATGATACGTTAAGTAATCTCCAGCACAGATTCACCATCAGCATCAAAAGCTTCCACTGAGATGTGATTCTAAGTGACATTTGATGTTAATCTGAATATTCCTCCTCCAGTAAGACTTTTGGAGATGTTTAAGTTGGGTAATTTTAAGGAAAACCTAAATAATATTTGAAAAGAGTATTCAAATCTCTTATTGGTGGAGGCAGGATGAGTGATTTCCACATCCCATGTGAATATAATTCACTAAAATAATGAATTAAATTCCAATTGTTATCCTCTAGCTTTGATATCATGTTACCGAATAACTTACTGTATCCTCTGTTTGACCATGAAAATATATACATATCCTTCTTTTCCTTTTTCAACCTGGATGTGCTTTATAAAACATAGAATTGGAAAATTCGTCTTTCTCACTCAATTATTATTTTGTATGTCAGATGTAGGGTTCCTCCCCCCATGTTCATCCCCCCCCCCATTTATCATTCCTTACTCTCCATTGGCTTTTCACTTATAATCATTCCCTGTCACCTATCAACAATTTCTTTGTCTTTCTTAACTTTCTCTCTGCTTGAATAGATGAAAATATAGTTTGCTTCTATGACCATGTAACCAAGTTGGAAAGCCAGTTGACTGTAATTGCAGACAAAGCAGAAATTTGTACATCCATCCCCTCCCCATCTGAATTTGGACCCAAAACACCAAGGGACAGTGTGGGTGAATGGAGGGTAAGTGACATCGCACAACACCATAAATGATCACAGGCACATCTGTTCAGACATCATCCTTTGCTTCCAGTTTCTTGGCTTTGTGGGGGTTGAGCCAACATGAGATAGCCTTGACTTTGGTCTTAAATAAGCAAGTGTTTTGATCATTCAATAGTAATAAAATTTAACAACAACAACAGCCTAAGCAGCAGCATGGTATCAGCCTTAAATTACACGTGTAAGTACTACAGCTCCACTTGTAACAATATTAAGCCTTCATTCTAATCTCTTTGCTTTTGCTTCCTTCTATAGGCAACACACTTCTTAAGGAGCAACTGTTGCAGAACCCAGAGTCAGAGAGACCACAGAGTGAAGGAAAAAGAGATTCTTTATTTAACGCGTGGGCTTAAGGCTGGAATCATTTCCAAAGACCCAGAAGCCCCGATTTACATTAGCACATTGGTTTTATAGACATTGTGACACATATGAAACGGCTCCTCCTCCCCCTCCCGCGTGGGGTTGCAGTCCTCAACATTTCTTCTCTTAGCACCATTGTTTATAATACAAGAACTGGGTTATAGGGTAGCCATGATAAGGAGAGAACAGAAGAGAACAGCAGAGAACAAGATATACAATTGTATGACCTTTGACAAGATAAGGAATTCCTGTGTCTCGTCAGCTTACAACAATATATTCAAGGGAGAAAGAGCTCAGCAAGAACATTGAGCATGAGACTGCATGAGGCTACTTAGTCTGACCCCCGATATGGCTGCTACACAACATCTAATGAATGAATTCTCTCTCTCACAGTTTCTTCTCCTGGAATTCTCAAAAGATCAGGAAATGAAGGTTCTATACTTCATTGCATTCCTTGTTTTTTAGCTGGCAGTAGTTGCAGGAAATCTTATCATCTCTGCAGTTGTTTCTGACCACCACTTGCACACCCCCATGTACTTCTTTCTGATGAACTTGGCCATACAGGATGTGGGCCAAGTGTCAGTCATTTTCCCCAAAACCATGGCCAGCTCCCTCATGAATTCCAGACACATTTTGTATTCCGGATGTGTTGCTCAAGTCCTTCTGTTTGACTTCTTTATGGCACTGGATTTCTTTCTTCTCACAGTCATGGCATACGATCGGTACGTTGCTATTTACAAACCATTACAATATGAGATTGTGATGAACAAGCAAGCCTGCATTCGAATGGTTACTGCTGTATGGATCAGCAGCACTCTCTGTGCTGTGTTACACACCGGAGGCACATTTACATCCCCTTTTTTCTCCAATGTGGTGAATCAATTTTTCTGTGAAATCCCACAATTACTTAAGCTTGTGCGTTCTGACTTGTATGTATTTGAAACTGGAGTTCTTTTTTTAAGTGCTATCATTGGGTTGTGCTGCTTCATTTTCATTGTTGTGACTTACGTGCACATCTTTACGGCAGTGCTGAGAATCCCTTCAGTGCAGGGAAGGCAGAAAGCTTTCTCAACTTGCCTCCCGCACCTCATTGTTGTCTCCATATTTGTATCCACTGGATATTTTGCTTACCTCAAGCCCACCTCTAATTCCACCCCAGCGCTGGATTTGGCATTTACTATGATATATTCCATAGTCCCACCCTTGATTAATCCCATAATCTACAGTTTGAGAAACAAGGAGATAAAACATGCTCTGTCAAAGCTATTGTGCTTGAGGCAAGCTTCTAGGAATATTTTATCCAGTCTTGTTCTACAGAAGTGAATTCTGTGATTAGGTATAACCACATTAATTTGAAGATGTAGGTAATAGCTCTGGCTTTTTCTCTTTTTTACTCTAGTAGTGAAAGCACAGTGAGCTCAATCAATTCAGCCTGGCATTCTAGTGCCACTTGTTGAGTGCTTTAACCACAACCACCCTCCCTCCTACTGTAGTACCACTCCATATGGGGCTCGCTGCACCTGCATTTGCATTAATGGATCACTTTTTGGCAATCTAAATAGCCGGCATGGGAGCCCTGATCCAGATCGGGACCTAAGTAGGAGTAAGAGTTAATGCTCCTACACCCCATTCTAGTGTCTATGTCTAGATTGCCTGCTGTGTTTATTCGACAGTCAAAAAATGGGAAAGTAAGAAGATAAGAAGAAGAGAAGCAAGGAGATAAAACATGCTCTGTCAAAGCTATTGGGTTTGAGGTACTCCTCTAGGAATACTTTCTGCACTCTTTTTCTGCAAAGGTGAATTTTGTGTATAAGCTACAGTCCTATGGTCTCCAGGGCCTATAGGATGGTTTGGATCTCCTCTTTTGAGGGTGGAGAGAGAAAGAGAAAGACAGACAGACAGACAGACAGACAGACAGACAAGGTCTTTTATCCTCTTCCCCCACCACCACCCCTTGATGATCTTCTGTGGAGGTCCTGCTCCACATTGCATCTCAACTAAAGGCTAAACCAACAGTTCTTCAAATCATTTATAGCAGAGCTATGAGTCCAATAGATACTCTCCTTTCCCTAGGGATGGGCTAAAGTCCCTTACCTGTACTCGAAGCTTGCTTCACGGTGGGGGGGAGGCAGTTCGGTTCTCCCCCTGAAGTTCAGGCGAGGGGGGGAGGCGCCCCGCCTCGCCCGGCCAAAATTCAGGCCGGGGGGGGAGGCCGGCGAAATTCCCTCGCCGGTGAAATTCAGGCCGGGTAGAAGTGCCCCATCTTCCCGGCCGTGAAAAAAAAGTAAAACAACAATAACAACACACACCCGTGATAGGCTACGTAACGATTTACGTAGCCTATCACGGCTAGATTTCCAAAGTCAGCCGTGATAGGCTACGTAAATCGTCATGTAGCCTATCACGGGTGACTTTGGGGGAAAAAAAAAGCGCGTACGCAAATGGCGGCGGCCCATGGGCGCCGCCATTTGCGTTCCTTATTTCGGCACGTCTAGTCTACATAAAGATTTACGTAGACTACGGCGAAAATAAGGGAACGCTATTTGTGTTGCCCTTATTTTCGCCGTAGTCTACGTAAATCTTTACGTAGGCTAGACGTGCCAAAATAAGGAACGCAAATGGCGGCACCCATGGGCCGCTGCCATTTGCGTACGCGCTTTTTTTTTCCCCCAAAGTCACCCGTGATAGGCTACATGACGATTTACGTAGCCTATCACGGCTGACTTTGGAAATCTAGCCGTGATAGGCTACGTAAATCGTTACTTAGCCTATCACGGGTGTTTGGGTTTTTTTACCGCACTTTTTTTTTTTTGCAATGGCGGCGGCAGCAGCCGATCGGGAGACCAGCCGCTGCCGCCGCCCCCGCTGAACCGCCGCCGAACCGCCGCCGGGACCCGCTGCCGAGAGGGACATTCAGCCATGGTATGTCCCATCCCGGGGGGGCGGGGGGCCAGCGGAGAATTTCCCCAACACTTTCGGGGGGCCAAATGCCTCGGTGCTCGGCCTCCCGAAGATTCAGGGAGAAATTCTCCGCCATCCCTACCTTTCCCCTTTTTTGTGAACCCAGTCCTCACGAGTGGGGTGGAATTTTGAGATGAAAATAGGGGAAACTTAGTCCCCTGCCCCTCCTGGAGCACCACAGCCGCAATCCAAATTGGGTCTGCATACACGTAGACTGAAGTAAATAAGCCAATTATTTATAGGTCCACTATGCATGATTTGAAGAATTTTTAATTCAATCCTATATTCACCTCTAGAGGGGGGAGGCTTGCTCTGGCAGCCCTTGTGCTCTTAAACATTCTTGCAAGAGAGACGTATCAGCTTCCTCCTTGCTCTCCTTTCTCGAAACATCCGAAGAATGATTTTTTTTCCAGAGTACCTACAATTTTTTATGATGCTTGCCCTTTTCTCATTTGTGTTGTGCTCTTTCATCTGCTGCTTTTGGGGTTTGCCTTCTCATTTTATGGATTTGATTTATCTGTTATAGTGGATCTTTTTTATTCTTTTGTGAACTGTAATGAAATTGAAAGAATACTGGAATAAAGGTATTCCTAATAAATTTCACAGGAGCCATGACAAACCATAATGCCACACTGAAGGCAAAGTGGTAGGAATACCCAGGATGGTATTCCCTGACGGACTGTGAGAGAATAATCTGTTTTGCCTACTGTGCCCTACTGAAATTGGCGTTACAATGATTTTGCCTAGTGGAGGAAAAGAACTACTATTTAATTTTGTATATACTTTGGTGGGGGTATTATGGGGTTAATTTCCTCTCTGTGTTGGTCAGTGTAAATTCCAAAAGGTTAAGTTCTGTTAGGGAGCAATCTTATGTCCCTTAGACAACATCTGGGGGACATGGGATTTTTCAAATTCCTGGCTCCATGCTCCAAGACAGGGGTCTGAGGCTGAGCTCTGAGCCAGGAAACTGTGTTCCCCACCCCACTCCTCCTTCTTGGAGCCAGTATGGAGAGAACTTCACCAACTGCCTCTCCATGCTTGGGAAATGGAGTACAGAGATGGGGAAAAGGAGGCATTCCTGAATGTGGGGAGGAGGAGAAGCCAGGGAAGTGGGTTTATGCCTTTCCTATTGCCACCCCAGCCTCCTTCCCTCACCCTCCCTGAAGCCTCTGTTAGACAAGAGGAATTGCCTGTCTAGCTAAAATGCAGTGTGGGAGAGGCAAGGCACCTCCCTCTCTGCATAGGATACTCATAAGCCTCCAAGTTCAGGGGTTTACAAGTAGGGATGGTGGAGGTGCCCAAGTCTGTCCAGAAATGCAGCAGAACCCCTGCCTGCACCCCCAAGCTGTGCTCACCGAGCCTCTGACTAGGGTTGTACGAAAGTCACTTACCTTTCCGCGGATTATGTTCATGGTGGGGGGGGGCGTTCTGTCCCTCCCCCTAGAATCCTCAACAAGGGGGAGGTGATCTGTTCCTCCCCCCCGGAATCCTCAACAGGCGGCTGTGCTCCACGGCAGCTCCACGGAGCAACCAGCCAGGGCCAGGCCAGGGCCGTCCGCAGCCAGATTTCCAGCCACAGAGGGCTCTGGGTAAAAAAAAAAAAAAAGCTTACGCAAATGGCGGCAGCTATTTTTCGCCATCTTAGTCTATGCAAATATTTACGTAGGCTAAAACGGCGAATCAAAAAGGGATGCAAATAATGCCCACCACACTATTTGCGTTCCCCTTTATTTTTGCCATAATAGTCTACGTAAATATTTTCATAGACTAAGATGGCAAAAAATAAGGAATGCAAATGGTGGCGGCCATAGCCACTGCAATTTGCATACGCGTTTTTTTTTTAAAACCGGGATGTGATAGGCTACGTATGTCTTTACGTAGCCTATCATGTCTCTGTAAAAAACAAAAAACAAAACCCCCCGACAAGACTGCAAATGGAGGCGGCAGCAGCCAGTTGGAAGACCAGCCGCCGGAGCGGCTGGTCTTTAAATACGTTTAAATACGTACATTTACATCTTTAAATATGTAAAGATTTACATAGGCTAAAACGGTGAATGAAAAAGGGATGCAAATAGTGCCCGCTACGCTATTTGCGTTCCCCTTGATTTTCGCCATCATAGTCTATGTAAATATTTACGTAGATTAAGACGGTAAAAAGAAGGAATGCATATGGTGGCTGCTGTAGCCGCTGCCATTTGCATACGCGGTTTTTGTTTTGTTTTGTTTTTTACCCAGAGCCCTCCACGGCTGGAAATCTGGCCGGCTGTTCCACGGAGCTGCTGCAGAGCACAGCCGGCCATTTGAGGATTCCAGGGGGAAGAACGGAGCACCTCTCCCCCTGGCCAGGATTCCGGGGGGAGGGACGGAATGCCTCCCCACCACAATCAACATAATCCATGAAAGGTAAGTCACTTTCGTACATCCCTAAAGAATATGCACATTTTTGAAAACGTGCATATTTGCATATGCATGAATATGCACATTTTCACAAAGGCACATATTTGTATATATGCAGAATGGGGCTGTGAATAGCCAATATATGCAAGATAACAGGAAAGGAAATGTTTGTAATCTTGCCTATTTGGGCTATTCATAGCCCCCCCCCCCTTTGCATTTTTTAACATTTATTTTCACAAATCCCTAAATGTAACAAAAAATAATCGGGGGGGACACAGTTATAACATTTCAAACTACTCAAACCATCCATGAACTCCGAATTCCAGTACATTATGAAAAGTGTCCAATTCTGAATAAATTTGTTTTCAAAACCTTGTTCTTTATATCTTCTTAACTAAGTCAATTTTTCCATGTAGACAATGTCCCAGACCTTCTGGAACCAATCTTCATTAGATGAAATCATTGTCTAGAGATGTATGAATCACTTACCTGTTCCGGTAGGGGCATCTGCTGGGGGGGGGGAGGCACTCTGTCCCTCCCCCTAGGAATCCTCAATGGCCAGCTCTGCTCCGCGGGGATTCCGCGGAGCCGCCGGCCGGCTCCGCCAGCAGCCGGACATCTGGCCACTGACTAGCAGGGATGCAAATGGCGGCTGCCATAGCTGCCACCGTTTGCGTCCCTGTATTCAGCCATGATAGGCTACGTAAAGTCTTACATAGCCTATCACGGCTGGGTTAAACAAAAAAACGTGTACGCAAATAGTGGAGGCTATGGCCGCCGCCATTTGCGTTCCTTAGTTTTGGCCATCTTAGTCTACGTAAATATTTACATAGACTAAGATGGTGAAAATAAGGGGGAACGCAAATAGCGTATGGGGCGCTATTTGCGTTCCCCTTTATTTTCACCATCTTGGTCTACGTAAATATTTACATAGACTAAGACGGCCAAAAATAAGGAACGCAAATGGCGGCAGCCATAGCCCCCACCATTTGCATACACATTTTTTTTTTTTTTACCCAGACATGATAGGCTACGTAAGTCTTTAGGTAGCCTATCATATCTATGTAAAAAAAAAAAAGATGAGCCTGCAAATGGCAGTGGCGGCAGCCAGTTGGAAGACAAGCCACCACCACCAAAGCTGCTGCTTGCGCCACCGAAGCCGCCACTGGAGCCACCACCATCCGGAACATCCACCCCAGGTAAGTCTTGTCCCGGAGGGAATCCACGGGGGGCGGGGTGGTGGCAGGCCCTTCCACGATGGATTTCAGGGGGCCGAATGCACTGGCATTCGGCCTCACCAAGATCCGTGGCGGAATTCTCTGACATCCCTATCATTGTCTTCTTCCAGAAAGCAGCTATCAGAATTTAAATAAAATGCACAATGGGTCCATTGGTGTTATATATCCCATCATTTCATAAATGTTTTGCAAAACCATTCACAAAACCATTTCCCAGTATTTATTAATTTTTTTGGACAAGACCAAAATTCATGAAGAAAGTTGGGCTTCCTCCCCCCACATCTCCTGCAATTCTCTGAATAATTCTTCATGAAGAGTTGGACACGACTTAACGACTGAACAACAAGTGAAAGCATAGTGTGCTCAGTACTGCATGGTACTCTAGTGTGGCTTGTTGGGTGCTTTAACCGCCCCACTCCCTCCCACTCTGGTACCTGTCAATATGGGGCTCTGCACACCTGCATTTGCTCTAATGGATCAATATTTGCCAATCTAAATTGCATGGCTGTGAGCCCCAATCCAAATCAGGACCTAAGTTGGAGTAAGTGTGAATGCCCCTACACCCCATTCTAGCGTCTCCGTCTGGGTCGTCCACTGTGCTTATATGAGAGTAAAAAAAGGGGGGAGTAAAGAAACATATGTATTTGGGTCTCAGTGGTGTAGTGGAGGGGGAACACTTCTAGGAATTGTCAGTTCTGTGGCCTCCTGTCCGTGGACACAGAAAAATCGGGGAGTTCCATACTTTTAATTTTACAGAATAGAAACGTGTGCTTGAATACTTGAATTCAGGGTGCTGGTTGTTGTGCACAAAAGCCTCCATTCCCCCTGCCCTCATCCCAGCATGGAGAAGGGAGACTTTTTCGCACAATGACCAGAGAGATCAGGAGTTCCAGCAGGAACCTTGCAGCTTGGCTCATGAACGCCAGCTGAACCAGGAGCTCCATGGTAATCTGTGGAGTCCTAAGAGGACCATATTTCCCCATGCAGGAGATCCCTAGGTTTGTTGCAAATACTGAAGCTGCAGTCATTTGCCATGCACACATTTGCCAGAGCTCCTCTGGGCTTCTCACCCCATCTCCTACCCTTTGTCCTGTCTGATTATTGGTAAACATCCACCTTTTTTGTTTTAATCTGTAGTATTTGTAAGTTCCATATGGAACATGACCTTTCTGTGATCTGACAGAATCAGATCTGGCGGTGGTGGCAGCGGGGCAGCAGTGGGGCGGCGGGTGTGGCGGGTGCTGCGGCGGGGCGGCGGCGGGTGGTGTGGCAGCAGCAGGTGCGGTGGGTGTGGTTGCAGGGGCAGCGGGGTGGCGGCAGCAAGTGCAGCGGTGGCAGGTGCGGCAGCAGGTGCGGTGGCGGGTGCGGCGGTGGCTGGTCTCCTGGCCAGCCACGGCCGCACGCAGCATATGCAAATGGTGGCAGCTAAGGCGGCCGCCATTTGCGTTCGCTATTTTTCGCCATTCTAGCCTACGTAAATATTTACGTAGAACGGCAAAAAATAGCGAACGCAAATGGCGGCCACTGTAGCCGCTGCCATTTGCGTACGCATTTTTTTTTACTTTGCCGTGATAGGCTACGTAAATATTTACGTAGCCTATCATGGTTAAGTACAGCTATGGCCACCACCATTTGCGTCCCTGCTGTCCAGCGGCTGGATGTCCAGCTGTGGGCGGAGCCAGCCGGTGGCTCCACGGAATCCCCACGAAGCGAAGCCGGCCGGGCAGGACTCCGGGGGGAGGGACGGAGCGCCTCCCCCCCACCACGAAGCAGATCTGCGAAACGGTACGTGACTTTCGTACATCCCTACCTGGAAAACAACTGGTAGCCAGGGCAACTCCTTCAGCACTGGAGTGATGTGATCATGCCGGCGGCTGCCTTTAATCAGATGTGTGTGTGTTTGTGTGTGTGTGTTCAATGAGTTCTCTATCACCCCCCCACACACACCCTGCCACTGAATACATTGCTGTTCTCAATACTACTACTAGATGTGTAGTAGAGATATATATACCCCATGTCCACCAGATATCAACTCTGTCTATTGTTTTAAGGGAGACGATCTCTACAATATAGAACAATTCCACCTCATTCAAACATGATATAGGGTTTCTTTGGGGGTTTTTAGATGTTGATCTATCTGTGAAAATGTACATTTAAGAAACCTCAGTTCTCTGGAACTGTGGGTTACACTACCTCTCTGAACCTTATAAAACTGTATCTATTATTTTCCCACTGTGCACAAACTAACTTAATAAGCCTGAAAAGAGTGATGCCATTGTATGAAGGAAGAAAGTAGGGATGGCGGAGAATTCCTCCACGAATCTCGGGGAGGCCGAATACCAACGCATTCGGCCCCCCGAAATTGGTGGTGAAATTCTCCCCCCCCGCCCCCCCAGGATGGGACTTACCTCCCTTGAATGTCCCTCTCGGCGGCGGGTCCCGGTGGCGGTTCGGCGGCAGTTCGGCAGGGGTGGGGGCGGCGGCCAGTCTTCTGACCAGCTGCCGCCGCCTCCATTACAAAGTGAATTAAAAACACACACACACACACCTGTGATAGGCTTCGTAACGATTTACGTAGCCTATCACAGCTAGATTTCCAAAGTCAGCCGTGATAGGCTACGTAAATCGTTACGTAGCCTATCATGGGTGACTTTGAAAAAAAAAAAAAGTGTGTACGCAAATGGCGGCGCCCATGGGTGCCGCCACTTGCATTCCTTATTTGGGCCCAGGTAGTCTACGTAAAGATTTATGTAGACTACGGCGAAAATAAGGGCAACGCTATTTATCACGGGTGTGTGTGTGTGTGTTTTTAAATTCACTTTTGTATTTCGCAGCCAGGGATATGGAGCACTTCTCCCCGGCCTGAATTTCGGCCAGGCGAGGTGGGGCGCCTCCCCCCCTGGCCTGAATTTCGGCCAGGCAAGGCGGGGCGCCTCCCCCCCCGGCCTGAACTTCGGGGGGAGAACCGAAGCGCCTCCCCCCCACCACGAAGCAAGCTGCGAGACCAGGTAAGTGACTTTCGTACATCCCTAGAAGAAAGACACAAGGCACACAAACCCATAAATTAAGGCCACACTTTTAGTAGTAAATAATATGCAGCTCAGTCCAGTGATTATTAGATAGTCAATAAACTATTGGGATGCGTGAGACTTTCATTTTAGTTTGGTTTTGATAAGATTTTTCCAAAACCACAAAGTTCTCCATATTCGGGGGGGGGGGAGAACTTGAGATTGGGGGGAAAAATAAAACAAAAACAAAAAACTGAATGTGGGAGAAACTGAAATTGACAGATTTATCCAGCCAGGATCAGGGCTTTGTGTGCCTAGATCCTAAAAGTCTGGATTTGAATTTCTGTGTTCAACCATGTCTGCACTTAATTAGGGTTATTACATCTTTCCCCCCCCACCTCTCATGAATCCCAGTAAACAGCCAAAGTGCATTGCCTCTGGGTAGATCTGGGCTCACTTAACCAACAGAAGAGCAAAACATGTGAATTCTAGGAGTGCACGAAAGCCACTTACCTGGTCTCGCAGCTTGCTTCGTGGTGGTGGGGAGGCGCTTTGCTGCTCCCCCTGAAGTTCAGGCCGGGGGGAGGGGGCTTCCCGCCTCGCCTGGCCGAAATTCAGGCCGGGGAGGAGGCGCCTCGCCTCGCCCGGCTGCGAAATAAAAAGTAAAAAAAAAAAAATGCCCCCGTGATAGGCTACGTGACGATTAACGTAGCCTATCATGGCTAGATCTGCAAAGTCAGCCATGATAGGCTACGTTAATCATCATGTAGCCTATCACGGGTGACTTCGGAAAAAAAAAAAGCACGTACGCAAATGGCGGCCCCCATAGGGAGCCGCCATTCACGTTCCTTATTTGGTCGCTGTAGTCTACGTAAAGATTTACGTAGTCTATGGCGAAAATAAGGGCAACACAAATAGCGTTGCCCTTATTTTCGCCGTAGTCTACGTAAATCTTTACGTAGACTACAGCGACCAAATAAGGAACGTGAATGGCGGCTCCCTATGGGGGCCACCATTAGCCGTACACACTTTTTTTTTTTTTTTAAGTCACCCGTGATAGGCTACATGACGATTTACGTAGCCTATCACGGCTGACTTTGCAAATCTAGCCGTGATAGGCTACGTTAATCGTCACGTAGCCTATCATGGGGGCGTTTGTTTGTTTTTTCTTTTATTGGAATGGCGGTGGCGGCAGCCGGTCAAAGGACCGGCTGCCGCCTCTGCCCCTGTCGAAGACCTGCCGAACCGCCGCCGGGACCCACCGCCGGGAGGGACATTCGGGAAAGGTAAGTCCCATCCTGGGGGGGGGCGGGGGGCGGAGAATTTCTCCCCGAAACTACTTTTGGGGGCTGAACACGTTGGCACTCGGCCCCCTGAAGTTTCGGGGAGAAATTCTCCCCCATCCCTAGAATTCTCCCCTTGCAAGATTGGCATTGCTGTGTGTGGTAGCCAGAGCATGATGGTTCATAAGTGTAGATGAGTTCATGGGTTAGGACAAGGATATGACCATGAGATGGACCTTCTTCCCATGCTGCCCACCACACTTCACAATGAAAAGCTTTAAAATAGTTTTCAAGCATCATAAGTCTGTAGCCCCTGCATCTATCTATATGACATTCTTGGATGTGTGTCAATTTCTTACAACTTATCCTAAAAATAGGGAGAGGGAGGAAAGGGAAAGCTAATCCCCTCCCCAATTGAGGATTTTCCTTCCACATGAACTGAAGCACCTACCCTTCTGAAACTTTGAAGGTTTCTTACTTAGCGACACCTCTAGGACATCTGCAATTTTCAGACCTGTGGTCTGCAGGGAATATAGGGGGATAAGTGCATCTTCTTTTGGAGACCTTCAAAATGTCAAGCATGCTGTTGCACATAACTATTTCATTCTAGGGATGGCAGAGAATTTCTCCCCGAATCTTCAGGGGGCCGAGCGCCAACGCATTTGGCCCCCCGAAATCGGCGGTGAAATTCTCCGCCACCCCCCCGCCCCGGGATGGGTCTTACCTTTGGCGAATGTCCCTCCCGGTGGTGGGTCCCGGTGGCGGTTTGTCGGCCTTTCGTCGGGGGTGGGGGTGGTAGCCAGTCTTCCGACCGGCTGCTGCCACCACCATTACAAAGTAAAGTGTAAAAAAAAACACAAAAACCCCGTGATAGGCTACGTAACTATTAATGTAGCCTATCATGGCTGACTTTGGAAATCTAGCCATGATAGGCTATGTTAATAGTTACGTAGCCTATCATGGGTTTTTTGGGTTTTTTTACTTTTTGTTTCGTGGCTGGGGAGACGGGGCGCTTCTCCCCGGCCTGAATTTCGGCCGGGCGAGGTGGGGTGCCTCCCCCCCAGGCCTGAATTTCGGACGGGCGAAGAGGGATGCCTCCCCCCCCTCGCCTGAACTTTGGGGGGAGAAGCAAAGCACCTCCCCCCCACCGCGAAGCACCCCTGCGAAGAGGTAAGTGACTTTCGTACATCCCTATTTCATTCTCAAACTTGGCAGGCTTGATCCCCTCAGAAATACTTGCTATTGTCATCCAATTCTACCAAGAAATAATTGTAAACAAGGTATTGCCAGCTCCCTTTCAATGAAATGAAATAAAATATAAATATGCATAGGACCAAGACCCATGCACCTATTTTTCAGACAATGGGCAGATATAATCCTTTCCTAAGGGACTGCTTTGTCTGTAAGTATCATCCAATTCTGACCAAGATAAAAAAAAAGAACCACAATTTTTGGATTTCCCATGCTAGTTAATGGGGAGCACGAAGCCTCAGTTTTGTTTTGTTTTGTTTTGTTTTTTTAACATTGACTCAGGTTCAGTACTGAGTCAAAGCAGACCAACTCTGATCAGTCTGAGCTGAAGTGGGCCATTTTCTGAAGCACTAAATCAAGGTCTGAATCAAAGCATGGAGACCGTGCGCACTCAAAATACATAAAGAATAAACTGAAGCCAACATTTTGGTAACAAATGATGCATAACTGAGGACAATGGACAAGTCTTACCCTTCTTCACAGCCCACCCATATCTCAATGGAAGAGGGGCTAACTTTGCAGCCATACATGAGGCTATTGAACAAGGCCTGCAGGTTCTTCTGTTCCATCTGGAGTAGTATTTATGTAACCTAGTAAGAAGGCTACATTGCAGTGGTGCTGTTAGGACCAGACATTGGGGAAGATGTCTAGGGTCCCACAGTCTGGTGCAAGGGGATGACACTGGACACCATGGGACAGTTAATTGGGGCAGCAGTGCCCCTGGAAAACCCTGGCACACTGCAAAGGAAATGAAGCATTAGTTGAGGCTCCAGTTACCTGCCATCTTCACTTCTAGAGAATGTATCTGGGCCCACTCTGCAACTGACCAGGGTTGGGAGCAAGTAGCAAAGCTACATCATGGTTCAGAGGCATGTTGGCCATCCTGACCAGCGGCATCTCCTGACTTTGTCCACCAGGTTCAATGGGGCAACTTCATCTTGTCCTTCCTCTCAAGCTAGCCACACCCCACTCAAACCGCCAATCTCATTGGAGAGGTTGAAGAAATGTGTTCTGTTTGTATTTTTATGTGAACTTCAAAAATTTGCAGTATGTGAAAACATACACAAACATAGGGATGGCAGAGAATGCTGCCACGGATCTCGGTGAGGCCGAATGCCAGTGCATTCGGCCCCCCAAAATCTGTGGCAGAACGGCCTGCCACCCCCCGCCCCCCCGCAGATTCCCCCCAGGATGAGATTTACCTGGGGCAGATCTTCTGGGCGGTGGCGGCTCTGGCGGCGGCTCTGGCGGCGGCTCTGGCGGCGGTGGCTGCGGTGGCTGGTCTTCTGACCGGCTGCTGCCCCTGCCATTTGCAGACTTGTGGGTTTTTTTTCCCCAAGACATGATAGGCTACGTAAATCTTTATGTAGGCTAAAATGGTGAATCAAAAAGGGACACAAATAGCGCCCACTACGCTATTTACGTTCCCCTTTATTTTCGCCGTCATAGTCTATGTAAATATTTACGTAGACTAAGACAGCCAAAAATAAGGAATGCAAATGGCAGAGGCCATAGCCGCTGCCATTTGTGTACGTGGTTTTTTTTTCTTTTTTTTTACCCAGAGCTCTTCGTGGCTAGAAATCCGGCTGTGGACAGCTCTGGCCTGGGCCTGGCTGGCTGCTCTGCGGAGCCGCTGCGGAGCAGAGCCGGCCATCAAGGATTCCGGGGGGAGGGATGGAATGCCTCCCCCCCATAAACATAATCTGCAGAAAGGTAAGTACATTTTGTACATCCCTACCAAACACAGTGAAACATTATCTACATTTTATCAATTTTTGTAATGAAACATTGCACATCAAGAATGTATACAAAAATGCATATATTATAGAAAAGTTCCCACAGAAATGCATTTACAGCTGTATGCAGAAGAAAGCTTTATCCTGAGGGAACTTACCTGCAAAAAATGCATTAAATTTGAAAAAAAAGAAATGTGTATGATATTTTTGAGAAATACACAGAGCCAAGTTATTTGACTGTATTAGTTAAGGTGAAGAATTTGTAACTTTTGTCCTTATATCTGTATACTTGCCTGGGTATTTTAACTTGAACGGGTCTAAATAACCATAATAAACATATTTGATTTGAGAAACATGCAGGAAAATATTTGCACTTATTTGTTCAGACTGTAAAAAAAAAAAAGGGCTGTGCAATGCTTCAGTCCGAACCCTGAATAAAGATGCAAGGTGGGCTGCTTTCAAGGTGCCTTGGCATGATCCAAAGTGGATCAGAACAGTACCTTGAAGCAAAGTGGCTCATCATTGAGGTGCGTCGGTCTGCCTCAGAGATTCGTAGCTATTCTGATGCCTTCTGAAGCCCAGACAGCCTGTCTTCAAAATGTAACAACTTGAGAAAGATCAGGGAGGGGGAAAGGAGGATGAAGGCGGGGGGAGGGGAGCTGAGGAGGAGGAGAGAGGGAACTTTGGTGAATGACAACTCTATTTGCCAAATTAGGGCTGAACATAGCCCAGCAGTCTCCAATTGGTGACAATGGGGGTGGGGATACTGGAGTGGATACACTGGAGAGATCCACCTGCCTTCATTTCATTGTGAGAGAGGGTGTGTTGGTTAGGTGGTGGCTTTGGTTTACAACATGTTGTTAGAGAGACTTGGCTAGATCTACACTGTGTGTGTGTGTGTGTGTATGAGAGAGTTTGTATTTTGTTCTACCTTCCCAATTCAACTATGATCTCCCTTCCTTCCTTCCTTCCTTCCTTCCTTCCTTCCTTCCTTCCTGTTGTAGATTCTTTATTTAAGAGACCTAACATTTAGAAAGTACTTCATTTGAGTTTCCTCCATTCCTTGTGTGGTTCTCTGTCTCTCTCTTTCTCCCTCGCACCCCGTAATAGGTTACCTTTCATTGTTTTATTGACTGTTTATTTAAAAAAACAAAAACAAAACCCCAATAACCCTCTACCTTAGTTTTCCTTGCTTTGCCTTTTTCTTTAGCTTCCCCCACTTCTCAATTCTCAACCATTAGTTTGCCCTCACTTCCATTCTGTATAGATTTTTTTTATAATAAACACACAGAGAGCGAGAGAGAGAGCGAGAGAGAGAGCGAGAGAGAGAGAGCTTTCCTTGTTCTTGGCTCCCCTCCACTCTCCTTTCCCTAAAAACAAACAAACAAAAACAAATAAAACCCCTTTCTCTTCTGTTAGGATTAAAGATAGTCCTCCCTCCCCCCTTTGCTTGTACATAGTTCAGAATTTGCTTTTCTTTTGCTTGTGTGTGTGTGTGTGTGTGCATAGCACAAAAACGTCTGGGCCAAACCACTGTCTGAAATTTGGTGGGTGGGATCCCCTCCATGGGGGCTGAGAGATCCTCAGATTTCATGCACTGCTGTGGAGACAGTGAAAAGTTACAGCTCTTTGGTTTCAGAGTATTTGTTGAAAATATCAAATTGTAACTCTGCCTAGCACAAAACCTACTGTGCCAAACTGTCTGAAATTTGGCAGGTAGAATCAGCTCCATGGGGGCTGCCAGGTTCCCAACATCCATGTATTTATCATGAAAACTGAAAAGGAAGGCCATTTCTATTTTCCAATGCAAGTCAATGGGAAAACGTCATATCAGAATGATTCAGATATCTGAATCTCGCTTTGGATTTGGATCTGAAATGAAATGGATGGGGTCCAAATCGGTCTGAAGCATGCAGCTGGGAACAGCTCAGACTTGGGCTTGGCAGGTGCCCTGGCTGCTCGCTGTCTCCTGCTCATGAGCAGGAGATGGCTCGCGGCTGGGGTGTATGCCGTGCCTCCTCCTCCTGCTGCCTGGTCATCTGTCCTTGTCAGACAGCCAGGCAGGAGGAGGAGGAGAAGGCAGCCAGGCCACTATCCATCACTTACTTTCAAGGTGGCCTGGCTAGTGGCCAGGCCACCTCCTCCTCCTGCCTGATCAGCTGTCAAGGACAGCTGAAAATCCAGCAGCAGGAGGAGGCACGGTGCATGCCCCAGCCAGTAGCCATCTCCTGCTAGCAAGGAGACGGCTCACGGCTGGGGTGTGTGCCGTGCCTCCTCTTGCTGCTGCCTGGTCAGCTGTCCTGGACAGGGCATTGGCCAGAGCTAGGGATGTTGCAGGCGCCCTCCTGGACACCCCTACATTCACGCAGGCCCTGTCAGTTGAGCACCCACTATTTTGCTGACTTGTTTTTTTACGAAAAAAGGTAGCTAAAAACTATGCATATTTCAATATGCACATTTTAATCTCCTTTTTTCATTTTAGAAAAGTGACAAAATGGTGGGTGCTTGCTGGACGGGGCCAGGGTGAGTATGAGCAACTCGCTGAGCTCATAAGGGCTTGAGTGCAGGTCCTACAGGGCGAGTGGGGCGGTGCTTTAGTGGGTGCCCAGAGAACCCAGGTGGGGTGGGTTTGCACATCCGTAAGGTTATGTGGTGAGAAAAACAGATTGCCAGTTGCCAGGCTGGCACAGAGGAGAGAGAGCAGTGTTAGGAGCACCCTTGCTGCCTTCTGAAATCCTCAAGTAGTCCAGAATCAACATGCAGACAAAAGGGTTCTTTTCCAAGGCTTTATTTCCATTGAACCTAATGACGCTTACTGATGCTAATTGCCTTAGCCTAAGAGGAAAACTTAAGAGGGAGCAGCCTACCAGGGGATTCTAGACTTAGGGAGTCAGTTGGTCTCCATTTGGAGGGAAAGGGCAGGAAGCCTCTGAACTTAAGGACTAGGAGGAGAGATTCTACCCCTTTCTCATGGGGCATTGGGGCGCAGCTGTTATCATCGCGCCAAGTGGGCTGAGCACCTCCTCTCGGTGCCCGCACCCTCTCGCTTGTCTCTGTGCCAGCACCTCATGTCCAGAAGCTCCAGTTGTCCCTCCCTCTCCCTGCCAGGGTCATTGTCACTGTCAGGAATGTGAGCAGGGAGGTACTCTCCCTCCAGCTGTGCCTCTGAAGAGCGAGTGGGTTCCTCTCCCACGGTTTCTATCTCTTCCTCAGAATCAGAACTGCTTTGGGGCTCTATGGGCTCCGATCCAACACTGACAAGCAGGATAGTAGCAGCAAGGGCAGATAGTGTAGCAAGGAGCAGAATGTCCAGGAAGAGGCAGGTGTCCCTTGGATGTAGGGGTGAATGAACCCCACTCACCATTTGGTTTGGGTCATCCGTGGGGGGGGGAGGTGATCTGTCCCTCCCTCTGGAATCCTCCCTGGCTGGCTCCCTCACTGGAATCCACACCGGCCGAGCCCGTCTGCAGCCAGACTTCCATCCACTGCTGGTCTGTGGCTGCAAATGTAGGGATGTACAAAAGTGACTTACCTTTCACAGATTATGTTGATGGTGCGGGGGAGGCATTCTGTCCCTCGCCCTGGAATCCTGGCCGTGGAGGAAGCGCTCCATTCCTCCCCCCACCCAGAATCCTCAAACGGCTGGCTGTGCTCTGCGGCAGCTCTGTGGAGCAGCTGGCCAGGCCCGGCCCAGCCAAGCCAGAGCCGTCCACACCCGGATTTCCGGCCGAAGAGCCAGCGCTGTCCGAAGACGCTTCCGTGGTCATATGGCTGGCATGACTGAACACCGAGGTGCACGGAACGCTGTTACCTTTCCCGCCGAGGTGGTACCTATTTATCTACTTGCAATTACTTGCTTTCGAACTGCTAGGTTGGCAGAAGCTGGGACTGAAGACGGGAGCTCACTCCGTCACGCAGCACTTGGGTCTCGAACTGCTGACCTGCCAACCTTCCAGTCTGCAGTTCAGCATCTTAACCACTAAGCCACCGCAGTCCCAACGTAGACTACACATGCCCAAATAAGGAACGCAAATGGTGGCGCCCATGGGCTTCCCCCCCCCCCAAAGTCAAGCTGTGATAGGCTACGTAAACATTTACGTAGCCTATCACGGTGTTTTTTGAAAATCTAGCTGTGATAGGCTACGTAAATCTTTACGTAGCCTATCACGTTTGTTGTTGTTGTTGTTGTTTTTTACTTGGAAATGGCGGCGGCTGGTCAGAAGACCAGCCGTCGCCGCCGAACCGCCACCGAACCGCCGCCGGGAGCCGCCACCACCATTCGGCCTCCCGGAGATTCGTGGAGAAATTCTCTGACATCCCTAGAATTAGCTCTCTCCATGTTCTGTCATTCTCAAGTGCTCTAACACTGTCAGTCCTTCCTAATCCTATTAGCAAAAAGGACTGGTCAGAAGTTAACTTGTTTTGTTGTACATGGCTACTGCTGAGATCTGTTGGTCTCCTGTGAGAACAAATCTCTAGGAACATGACAGGGATATTAAGAAAACTCCTCCCTGCATTGGCAAGATCTCAGTGGCATCATACCTCCAAGAGTAGGAGGACTTTTATAAAGCAGTGTTTATCATGGCACAGATACAGAGTCACCTAACATCACTGAAGCAGAAAGTGCATCTGATGTTGAATGATCTGTGAAGAAAAAATAGTATGCTACTTAAAACTGTTATTGTCATTTCAGGATTTCTCCAATTATTCTCTCAGTGAAAAATGGTAATGTACCTTCCCTCCTTCTCTCCTACTAATACTTTCTCTTTCCCATATAGTCACTCTTGCCTAGAATTCTCTCTAGGTAGATGTTCCTGGCCTAAATCAGAGTACTTCACTTCATACTTGTTGTATGCCTGGATTCTGGAATATTGTCTGAAATGCCACACAAAGATGTGAAGGGAAAGCAAATATGCAAACTGAATATGATCCAGGTGAATGCAATCTGTTGAGTAATCTCTGAAGTAGTTCCACTGTCCGCCCCAAGAGCTGCCCCTGAAATTTGATTTTAACCGAATTTGGTGTTTATCTCTAGATTCCTCCTCAGGTAAGACAAATAAAGAAATTTAGGGGGAATATGTTTAAAGGAAGCCTGCACTATTTTGATAAGATTATTCCAATTTCTCATAGATGCAGGAGGGAAAAGTGATTTCCACATTCCTAGTTAAGGTTCTTTGACATGATGGACTGATCCACTAATAGTAATTCTGCTGCTTTGATATCACATTACTGAGCCAGAAAATTTGCAAATACCCTTCTTTTGCTTTTAAACCAGTGGTCTTTATATCACATAGAATTTGAAATTTTGCCTTGCTCACCCAGTTACATATTTTGTCTGTCAGTCAGAATTACTTTTTTTTTTTTTTTTACTGTGTTCAGTTTCCCTTGTTTTTCATTGCTTTCTCTCTTTTGGCTTTTCATTTCTAATAGTTCCCTTAGGACCAATATGTGGCCATTTCCTTGTCTTAAAACTTTCTCCTTGATTGTAAGAAATAAGTAGTAAATTCCCCCCTCACTACTTGGCAGAATTTGAAATATGCCTATCTTAATATGGTTACATGTACACATCTATTTAAATGTCAGGGGGAACATGCAGACCAGATTCAATAGTAGAGGCATCTTCCCCTCTTTTCATAAAGTATTTTTTGTTACTGCAGAGGAATTGTGGGGCAAAAATGGATGACCATGCGAGGATCCATTGTGGTAGCAAAAAGGATTTAACAAAAAGGGGTTAACACATCACACACCCCTCCTGTGAAAAGCTAATTAGAAACCTAAGTCCCACTATGAAATTTTAATTGCGTTTTGCAAGCCCATTGTTTTCTCCCTCATTTTTCTCTCCGCTGCTTTCAAATGATAAATTACAAATGATCTATCGATCTATCTATCTATCTATCTATCTATCTATCTATCTATCTATCATCTATCAAATGATAAGTCTGTCTATCTATCTATCTAACATCTATCAAATGATATATCTGTCAGTCTATTATTCTATCTATCTATCTATCTATCTATCTATCTATCTATCTATCTATCTATCTAATCTACAAATTATCTACCTATCTGCTTTCAAATGATAAACTACAAATAATCTTTCTGTCTGTCTGTCTGTCTGTCTGTCTGTCTATCTATCTATCTGTAGTATTTGCAAATTCCACATAGACACATGACCTTTTGTGATTTTTGTGTAAAATTTATCCATACATACATACATTTCAAATGAAAACTTTCTCACAAATACTATTACTACCACTGCTTTGTCAGAAGATCATAGCATAATGTGATGCAATTTTAAGCCTTCAGTGTAACAGTCACTTTGCTCCTTTCCACAGGAAACATGCATCTTAAGGAGCAAAATCTAATGAATGAATCCTCTCTGCCAGGGTTTCTACTCCTGGAATTCTCAGAGGTTAAAGAACTGCAAATTCTGCACTTCATTGGATTCCTTGTTTATTACCTGGCAGCAGTTGCAGGAAATCTGCTCATCATCTCTGCAATAGCCTCTGACCACTGCCTGTCCACCCCTATGTACTTCTTTCTGATGAACCTGGCCATACAGGATGTGGGACAAGTTTCAGTCATTTTCCCCAAATCCATGACCAACTCACTCTTAAACACCAGACACATTTCTTATTCTGGCTGTGTTGCTCAAGTCTTCTTTTTTCTTTTCTTTACAGCATCTGATTTCTCTCTTCTCACAGTCATGGCATACGATCGCTATGTTGCCATTTGCAAGCCATTACAATATGAGATATTGATGAATAAGCAGCTCTGCATTCAGACTGTTACTACTGTATGGGTCAGCAGCTTTCTCTATGGAGTGTTACACACTGGAAGCACTTTTCCATCGCCCTTTTGCTCCAACATTGTCAATCAGTTTTTCTGTGAAATCCCACAGTTACTTACGCTTACCTGCTCTGATTTGTACCTGATTGAACTAGGAGTTCTTTCTTTAAGTGTTATCATTTCATTAGGCTGCTTTATTTTCATTATTGTGACTTATGTGCACATCTTCATGGCAGTGCTAAGAATACCCTCTGTTCAGGGAAGACAAAAAGCTTTCTCAACTTGCCTACCCCACCTCACAGTTGTCTCCATATTTATATCCACTGGATATTTTGCTTACCTCAAGCCCACCTCTAATACCGCCTCACTTCTGGATTTGGCATTTACCATGATATATTCCATGGTCCCACCCTTGATGAATCCAGTAATCTACAGCATGAGGAACAAGGAGATAAAACATGCTCTGTCAAAGCTATTGTGCTTGAGGGACCATTATTGAAATGCCTTCTCCATTCCTGTTCTGAAAAAGTGAATTCTGCATAGAAGTATAATCAAAGCGAAAGCAGACAATACTTCTTCTAGGATACTTTATCCAGTCTTATTCTGCGACAGTGAATTCTGTGATTAATTTAAAGATGTTGGGAATAGCTCTCTTTTTTTCTCTTTTTTATTCCAGCGCTGAAAGCACAGTGTGCTCAATACAGCATGGGGCTCTAGTGTGGCTTGTAGGGAGCGTAATCCACCACCACAACCACCCCCATGGTGCCAGTGCATATGGGGCTCCCCACACTTGCATTTGCTTTACCGGATCACTACTTGGCAATCTCAGTTGCAGGCATGGGAGCCCCAGTCCAGATTGGAACCAAGGTGGGAGTAAGAGTTAATACCTGTACAACCGATTGCTGTGTGTACGTGTAAGTAATAAAGGGAAAAGGAAAGTAACGTGTGTTTGGTTCTCAGTGGTGAAGTGGAGTGGGAAACTCTTCTAAGAATGCATTGCATAGTTTTCTTGGAAACATGTTGGGTCTGTGGCACCCTGCCTGTGCACATATAAAAATCTGGGAGCTTCATCCTCTGTAATGTTACAGAACAGAAATGTGTGCTGTAATACTGCTATTCTTTCAGCAGCTCCAATACAATGGGGCTTTCCCCACAAGGACTATGGCAGAGAATATTGAAACATGTTTTCTAATTTGGTGGCATCCACTTATGTGGCATTTGAAAGACTAATTAAGTACACACACCGGGGGGGGGGAAGAAAGGCAGGTCTCTGTCCTGAGAGTCTTACAGTCTAAATGTAGTACTTAAACAAGAAAATAAAGATGGAGAAGCTAAGGAAAAGGAGTGAGACAAGTGTACCTTTGCATAAGAATATGCATGCTTTGTTACAAATACTTAGGCTACAATCCTGCACACCCTTGCTAGAGGTTCACTTAGGGATGGCGGAAAAATCCTCCACAGACTCGCAGCCACCCATGGCCCAGCAGCAGTCAGAGGTCTGGCTGTGGGTGGCCCTGGCCGGCAGCTCCGCAGACTCTCCGTGGAGCAGAGCCGGCTGGGGAGGATTCTGGGGGGAGGGATGGATCGCCTCCCCCCACCGCGGATCCCCAGAACAGAGCCAGGTAAGTGATCCACCCACCCCTATTGGATGATGATTATGATGCTGATGCTGATGTGCTAGCCTGCTGCTTCTATCTCTAGCCCATTTGCAAGCTGCTTGGGCCTCCTGAAATACATTTTATAAGATTTGAATATTGTATGGTGATCTGAACCTTCGATAGATCTGGAATGCTGTGTGACTGGCCACCATACCAATATTGTCAGAAGTTAAGATACATTTATAAACACACACACACACACACACACAGTACAAACTAAGGCCATAAGTTCAGTAACAAATGATATATAACTCAGTACAATGAGTATTAGACAGGAAATCATTGGGATGGGTGAGAATTCCATTTTAGTTTGGTTTTGGTAAGAATTTACCAAAATCACAATATTCTCCATATTCAGGACAACAAGAACTTGAGATTAGAAAACAACAACAGCCAGGAATGTGGGGAAATTAAAACTGACAGATTTATCCAACAAGAATCAGGGCTTTGAGTGCTTCACTCTATGGATTTGAGTGCTTAGCAATTTGTCTGGATTTGTCTGGATTTGTCTGGATTTGACAAATCCAGACAAATCTGAACTCTGAATCCTTCAGGCGGCCGTGGCTGCGGCGGCGGTTCGGCGGCAGCTGTGGCGGCCAGTCTTCCGACTGGCTACCACCACCACCAGTAAAACACACACACACACACACACACACACACACACACACACACAAAACATGATAGGCTATTTAAAGATTTACGTAGCCTATCACGGCTAGATTTTTAAAAAATACTGTGATACGCTACGTAAATGTTTACGTAGCCTATCACGGCTGAGTAAAAAACAAACAAACAAACTGCGCGTATGAAAACTGTACGTATGCATTTGCATTCCTTATTTTGGCACGTCTAGTCTACATAAACATTTATGTCACTTACCTTGAACGAAAAAAAAGTTTCAAGGTAAGTTGAAAGTTACTTACCTTGAACGAAATTTCATTCGTGGTGGGGGGGAGGTGCTCTGTCCCTCCCCCTGAAATTCTGGCCGGGGGGGAAGCGCTCCGTCCCTCCACCCCAGAATCCTGGCCAGCCGGGCTGCAAATGGCGGCGGCTGTAGCCGCCGCCGTTTGCGTCCCTGCAGTCAGCCGTGATAGGCTACGTAAATGTTTATGTAGCCTATCACAGCTGAGTAAAAACAAAAAAATGCGCGTACGCAAATGGCGGCGCCCATGGGCGCCGCCACTGCGTTCCTTATTTTGGCACGTCTAGTCTATGTAAACATTTACGTAGACTACGGCGAAAATCAGGGGAACGCAAATAGCGTAGAAAATAAGTTGCAAATAGCCTCCCCCCCCACCGCGAATGAAATTTCATTCAAGCTAAGTGACTTTCGTACATCCTGAGAAGCTAGGCCTTGCTCTCATGTATGATACAATTACCTGTGAATGTATTGTGTGTGTAGCATCAGTTTGCTCTCACACAGCCAGTGGAAGATTGAAACCTGTTTCCACCACTTCCCTAGACAGAGCTGAGTATCGTCAGCATAGCGATGACACGTCAGCCCAAATCCCGGGATGACTTCACCAAATAGTTTCATGTAGATACTGAAAAGTGTTGGAGAGACCAAATAGAACCTTCTTGGACTGCATAGACCAATGGCACAGTGTTGAATAATGATCCCCATCATTATCTATGATATGCTGCTCAGGAATTACTGGAGTAATTTGGTTCCTCCCAGAATAGATGCCTGAGAGGTAGCCCAAAGGTTACAATTTCCCAAAGTATTGACCAACACTGGGCCATTTAGAAGAATGAACTGGGCCACGCTTACTTGTCTCCTGGTGTAAGTCATCCACTAAGGTTTTCAGCTTGAAAACTGGGCTGGAATAAAGACAGGGACTTCACGCCCCATCAAAGTTGATTTGGAGAGTCATATCTATCCCCACTGATCTAATGTGACCTATGATGTGATGCTCAGGAATTACTCAAACAATTTGAGTATGGTACCACACAGATTAGGGAGGAACCATACCTTCAGAGATAGCCCTGATGGATACAATTTCCAACACCCACTAAGTCATCTACTAACCAAGGTAGTAGTTTCTATCAGAAATCTGGGCTGGGATACAGTCAGGGACATCTAGCCCAACCTATATTGATCCAGTCATATTGAGCTTCCCTGGTCTAGTTTCATTAAGACTTGTGCTCAGAAAAGATCTAAAATAAATCACAGTACATAATCTAAACTGCTCCTTTAACATTTTAACTCAGCAGGATGGCAGCAGCAAGGGGCAGAATGGCCAGGAAAGTGCTGGTGATCCCCAGAGGGCACCTCGTTCAATCCTGCTGTGCTTTTGCTATTTTCTGGTCTTCCTTGACCCTGCTTTCCCCTTTGAAGTAGCTTCACCCTGGGACCTAGTTGAGGAGGGGAGGACTTAATAAATAACTGTTGGTGTCCTCTCTTGACCACAACTGCATTGCCACTGCTGAGACTACCCTGCTGATGGGAGTGGGGTCTCTGCATTGCCCCCAAGGGCTAATGGGCAGACAAAAAAACATTGGAGGGAGTGGGCTTCCCTGGTGAGAAAGTCTGTTGTTCATGGTCCAGAGATCTGGACAGGTTAGCATGAATTCACATAATTGTGGAAATGCAGAGGATGTGTGGAGATGTCAGTGGGTGGATAAATAGGAAAAAATAGCAAAGTGTATTGTTACATATTCTAATGAATTAATAGGGTTTATTGAAAAGCATAATTTTAAAGGAAGCTGTTAAAGGGCTAGATCCATCCCAAGTTAAGGACAGGTGAACAAGCGATGTTTGAGCACACCAAAATTCTCTGAACATCATCTCACTGGTCATCTCTCTTTGCTGTGCTGTCATAATTGTGATCACAGTTCATTTTACATGACTGGGAAAATTGTGCAAAATGAATACCTATCAACCATAGAAACTGTACAAACAATTCCCAAAATTTGCACGAAGTTCCAAATGTGTGCAAATTTCCCCCCACAGACTAAAGTGTGGGTGACTAAAAAGTTGCTCATTTTGAGAAAGTTGTGCATGTTCAAAATTTGCACATTTTGAGAAAGCTGTGCATTTTTCAAGATGTGAACATTTTGAGGAAGTTCCATATGTTGAGAAAGTTATGCACTTTTCAAGTACACATTTTGCAACACGAATGCAAGTTCGAGAATTTGTGAATATCTTTGGAGAAAATGTCCTCCTGTTTCTGTTCCCAATGGTGAATGGGGCATTTTTGAGTGATTTGTGAACCAAAACAAATTTCTTATATATCCCCATCATCAGTGTTAATTCCTTTGAAGTTAACATATTTGAAGCACAAACATATTTCCCCTTCATCGTAAAACACACAGCAGGCAATTCCAGTTTCATTGCTTTCTGAGGCAGATTCCCAGAGGATTCTGCTGAAAGGCTGTTTGTTTTAATTTATGTAAACATTAGAGACACCATCCACCACAGTGTTATGTTTACATAAGGCCACTGACATCAGTGGTCTTAAGTGTGCTTTAATCTCTGTGGAATTGTAGCTAAGGATTCTGGTACTTCTTTGTAGGCTGTTCTTAGACCACTTCAAAACGGCTTGAGTTACGATTGCATTGTTCCTTTCTCAGGAATACTCCTGGGGGTTGTGCCTCATCATGCTTAGGGACAAATGAAAAAAACCCCAAAAAACACATGGTGCCCAGATAGAGCAGGTAGTACTGTCATCACTCCTGATGGATCAAATACTTTGATCCACTTGCAGCAATTCTTGAAACGATAAAAAAGGAGCTGCTGTTCCCAGCCTGGGAACAGGGTGACAATGATGTGTGTGTGTATGTGTGTGTGTGGTATTTTAGATCAGCCTTTGATAATTTTAAATGGCATGATCCAACCAAAGCTAAGCACAATCCTATATGGAGCTACTCAGAAGTAAGCCCCATTGAGTCCAATGGGACTTCCTCTCAAGTAAGTGAGTATAGGATTGCAGCATAAATCAGATTAGCTTTTAATGGGACTTAATTATCAATAGATTAGGCCAATTATCATTAAAACCTTGCTTGTGAAACATCAAAATGACTTCTGATGTCCATCTTTGCTCTAGCCATCAAAAAATCGGTAGTATGAATGTAGGGGAAAGCATCAAAATACATAATCTGACTGAAATATGTAATCTTCTATGGTTGGATCCAGAATCTTCCTTCTGCAAGAGAAAGGGACCTTCCACAAGAGGAAGGGCTTCTCTCATGGAAAGATACTTGGCCTGATCTTTGGGGATCCCCCCTCTCCCCACAATTCAGCTCACACCATTCAATAAGGGTGTCCTGACTGTCTATGTAGCATTTTTAGAGGCAGTAGGGGCTGTCATGAAATCAGTTCCAATTCCTTGGAACTGATTTCATGCAAATTAATCTGCTACTGGTCTAAGACCCCCCCCCCCATTTTCTTACATATTAATAGTTTGGTTTAAAATTAGAATGATTATTGAATGTGATTTCATGAAGGTACATCCTTAGGAGATTTGGGGCAACGTATCTTCAGTATGCTGGTGACATGCAGCTCCATTTCTCTGTGTCATCTGACTTGCGAGAGGCTGTATACATTCTGAACCAGTGCCTGGATGCAGTGATGATGGGCTGGATGAAGGTCAACCAACTAAGACGGAACCGAGAAAAGGTGGAGACTGTAATGGCAGATGATTCCCAGTTGTGGGAATTAGGTCATTCACTTGTTCTACATGGGGGTTGTATTCCCTTAGAAAGAACAGATACATAATTTGGGGATATTCCTGAATTCACCATTGTCATTAGAGACCCAAGTGACTTATGTGGTGAGGCACACCTTTGCCAACAGAGAATAGGCATCTAACTTCAATGGAGCAGCAGAAACAGAGTCTAATAATTCTCCCACAAAGGCCTCCCTAAAGGGCCATATATTGATTGGGGAGGTTATACATGACATGGGGCTGATGGTAGTTCAAGTCCAACAACTTCTGAAAGGCCAAAGGCTCCCTTTTCCTTGAACTAGTACTAGAAATGTGGGGATTGTTTTACACTTTTTGATGCACTCAAACACTTTTGGAAAGCACCAGGTTGGGGAAGACTGCTACAGAAAATGTGCCACCACTGAAAAAGCCCTGCCACTGGCATTCACCACCACATTTCAGTGCCGAAGGAACCCTGAGAAGCATCTCTGATATTGATTAGAATTAGGGATCCTGGAGAAATTTGAGATGGATTAAAATGAGCTAAGATTTCTAAGAATCTGACCTGCAGAATCTACTGCAGAGGGCCCTCCACAGGACGTGCGGAGTCTGTGGGCTTTCTTAGGGTTGGCGGAGAATTTCTCCCCGAAACTTCGGGGGGCCGAGCGCCAACGTGTTCGGCCCCCCGAACAAGTTTTGGGGAGAAATCCTCCGAACCCCCCCCGCACCCCGCACCCCCCCCGGGACGGGACTTACCTTCGCTGAATGTCCCTCCCAGCAGCAGGTCCGGCAGGCGGTTCGGCGGGTGTTCGAGCGGGGCGGGAGTGGCAGCCGGTCTTTCGACCGGCTGCCGCCGCCACCATTGCAATAAAAGAAAAAAAAACGCCCCCTGATAGGCTACGTGACGATTCACGTAGTCTATCATGGCTAGATTTGCAAAGTCAGCCGTGATAAGCTACATCAATCGTCATGTAGCCTATCATGGGTGACTTTAAAAAAAAAAAAGTGTGTATGGATAATGGCGGCCCCCATAGGGAGCCGCCATTCCCGTTCCGTATTTGGTCGTTGTAGTCTACGTAAAGATTTACGTAGACTACGGCGAAAATAAGGGCAACGCTATTTGCGTTGCCCTTATTTTTGCCGTAGTCTACGTAAACATTTACGTAGACTACAGCGACTAATAAGGAACGCGAATGGCGGCTCCCTATGGGGGCCGCCATTAGCGTACGCGCTTTTTTCTTTTCTTTTCAAAGTCACCCGTGATAGGCTACATGACGATTGACGTAGCCTATCATGGCTGACTTTGCAGATCTAGCCGTGATAGGCTACGTGAATCGTCACATAGCCTATCAGGGGGCGTTTTTGTTTTTGTTTTAACTTTCGCGTTCGCAGCCGGGCGAGGCGGGAAGCCTCCTCCCCGGCCTGAATTTCGGAATACTGGCCGGCCGGCTCTGCTCCGCAGCCAAGCCACAGAACCACCGGCTGGTTCCAGCCGCCCACAGCCGGACATCCGGCCACTAGGCAGCCCTGCAGGGATGCAAATGGCAGCTGTCATAGCCGCTGTCATTTGCATCCCTGCAGTGAGCTGTGATAGGCTACGTAAATATTTACATAGCTTATCATGGCAGGGGGAAAAAAACCCAGCGTACGCAAATGGTGTCCCTGCATTAGCCATGATAGGCTACGTAAGTATTTACGTAGCCTATCACGGCTGGAGGAGGAAGTGAATGGCGGCCGCAGGACGGCTGCCATTCGCACAACAGCACGGACGGGAGCAGGTAAGTGCTCCATTTCGCGCGCCTTTCGTAGGGTGGGGGCAGCGGGCACTTCGTCCCGCACGCCTTTTGTGGGTTGGGGGGGCAGGGGCTTTGTTCCGCAATGGGTTTCGGGGGGCCAAATGCACTGGCATTCGGCCTCACCGAGATCCGTCACAGAATTCTCTGACATACCCTAATCCCTAATCAAAATGCACAAGAAGGAACATATGGGAGCAATATATAGATGGTCATGAATGATTAAACAGGCTCAAAGTAATGTCCTAGGCAACACTTTGGTGGTGGAACTTTAGACAAACATAAGTTTCTGGATGTTTTTTAAAGGCAGCCCCATGAG
The DNA here is from genome assembly GCF_057233095.1 of Heloderma suspectum. NCBI lineage: Eukaryota > Metazoa > Chordata > Lepidosauria > Squamata > Helodermatidae > Heloderma > Heloderma suspectum. The sequence goes on along the minus strand of NC_139463.1, from coordinate 83,659,286 downwards.
TTACAATAGTTCAGTCTAAAGGTTTATTCATGTGTGAATTGCCATGGCCTCTCTCTCTTCTCCAAGGAAGGGCACAGCTGGCATAGCAGCATAAGGTGCTAAAATGTTCTGCCACTCCCTGAACAGCAAAGTCAGCACCAAATCAAAGAGCCCTCACAAATTCTGACCGTTCATCTTAAGAGAAAGTGAAGCTTAAATTAATGGATTCTGTGAACCAATCCCTTGGTTACCCAATCAACAATACTCTCATCTTATCTAGACTTCATTTCAGTTTGTTCTCCCACAGCCAGTGAGAGATTGAAGACTGTTGCCACCACTTCCCTAGAGGAAAGAGCTCAGTATCATCAGCATAGTGATGACACTTCAGCCCAAATCTCTGGATGACTTCACCAAGTAGTTACACGTAGATTCTGAAGGGTGTGGGAGACAACAAGAAAAACCCTGTTGCACTGCTTAGACCAGTGGCGCAGTGTTGAAGAATGATCCCCTGGCATCATCTATAATATGCTGCTCAAGAATTACTGGAGTAATTTGGTGCCTCCCAGAACAGATGCCTGAGAGGTAGCCCAGAGGGTTACAATTTCCAAAAGTATTGACCAACATTGGGCCATTTAGTAGAATGAAAAGGGCCACACTTGCCTATCGCCTGGTGTAAGTCATCCACTAAGGTTTCTGGCTTGAAAATTGGGCAGGGATAAAGACAGGGACATCAGACCCCATTGAAACTGATCTGGAGAGTCAGAGCACCCCCACTGATCTCATGTCACCTATGATCTGATGCTCAGGAATTACTGGAGAAATCTGAGTATGTACACACACATGTACACACACAGAGATAGAGGGGTACCATGCTTTGAGTTGTAGTCCTGAGGGATACAATTTCCAACAACCACTAAGTTATCTACTTATTGACATTGGTTCTATATTCTATCAGAAATCTGGGCTGGGATACAGATAGGGACATCTAGCCCAACTGAAAGTGGTCCAGTCATATTTAGCCTCCGTGGTCTAGCTTCATTGAGACTTGTGCTCAGAAAAGATCTTAAGGATCACCATATATCATCTAAACTGCTCTTTTAACATTTTACTAGGGATGTATGAAAGTCACTTACCTTTTTGAAGGGTGACATTCGTGGTGGGGGGGAGGCGCTCCTTCCCTCCCCCCAAAATTCTCTCCGGCCAGCTCTGCTCCATGGAGATTCTGCGGAGCCGCCAGCTGGGGCCGCCCACAGCTGGACATCCAGCCGCTGGGCAGCCTGCACAGGGACGCAAATGGTGGTGGCTACGGTGGCCACCATTTGCATTCCCTTTCCCCCTCCCCCCATGATAGGCTATGTAAATATTTACATAACCTATTACAGCAAAAAAAAAAAGGAAATGCAAATGGCAGCCACTACGCAATTTGCTCCCCTCTCTTTTGTCATAATAGGCTACGTAAATATTTACGTAGCTTATCATACGGCCAAAAAAAGGGAACGCAAATGGTGGCCATCGTAGCTGCCTCCATTTGTGTTCGCTGTCTTTTTGTTGTTGTTGCCGTGAACGTGATAGGCTACGTAAATACTTAAGTAGCCTATCACGGCTTCCGCAGGGTTGCAAATGGCATCCCTGTATTAGCCATGATAGGCTACGTAAATACTTACGTAGCCTATCACGGCTATTTGGAAGAAGCAAATGGCGGCCGCAGACGCCGCCGCCATTCGCAAATTTTAGGGATGTCAGAGAATTTCTCCACGAATCTCGGGGAGGCCGAATGCCAGTGCATTCGGCCCCCCAAAATTGGTGGAGAAACGGTCTGCCCCCCCGCCCCCCCCCCCGGGATGGGACTTACCTTGTTCGAATGTCCCTGGCGGCGGCGGTTCCGGCGGCGGGCAGCGGCGGAGCGGCGGCGGGGCAGTGGCCGGTCTTCTGACTGGCTGCCGCCGCCACCATTTCCAAGTAAAACAAACAAACAAACAAACGTGATAGGCTATGTAAAGATTTACGTAGCCTATCATGGCTGACTTTGGGAAAAAAAAAGCGCGTACGCAAATGGCAGCGCCCATGGGCAAATAGTGTTCCCCTTATTTTCGCCATAGTCTACATAAATGTTTACGTAGACTACACGTGCCAAAATAAGGAACGCAAATGGTGGCACCCATGGGTGCCGTCATTTGTGTACACGCTTTTTTTTTTTTAAGTCAGCCATGATAGGCTATGTAAATTTTTACGTAGCCTATCACGGCTGACTGCAGGGACGCAAATGGCGGTGGCTATGGCGGCCGCCATTTGTGTCCCGGCAGGAGAGGAGGTTTCACAGCTGGAGGGACGGGGTGCCTCCCCCCCGGCCAGAATTTGGGGGGGAGGGACGGAGCGCCTCCCCCCCACCGCGAATCAAGCTTCGGGATCAGGTAAGTGACTTTCGTACATCCCTATTGGCAATGCAGCACAGATGGCAGAAGATAGGTGCTCCGTTCGAGGCCCATTTCGCGGGGCGGGGGGCGGGGGGGCTTCATTCTGCCATGAATTTCAGGGGGCTGAATGCACTGGCATTCAGCCTCACTGAGATCCATGGCGGAATTCTCTGAAATCCCTACATTTTAGTTTTACACAGAGCCATTTGGATTCTTTTTTTTAAAATGCCAGTTTAAGACCTGAGTGAAGGATATCTTATGGTGGCTCAAGCTCCACAAAGCCAGAAAATTGGAAGCTAAGGCTGGTGCCTTAACTGACATGCCCCCATTTTACTGGGCAATGTCACAAATTGTGCTTGGTTATAACTTATCCTCTATGCACTCCCACTCTCCCTTGCTCTTTCAGGCCCAAATTTCAATGGGGTGGGGCAGATGAAGTGCATAGGACCAGCAAAGATGGCCCACGTTGTCCTGGTCCTGTATTGCCTTATGAAGCATCTGACCCTCATTGTATTACAAAAGGGATCTTACTCTGCTTGTTATGTGATATAGAAGTGACAATGAGAGTACAGGGATAGACAAATAGGTCCATAGGTTGTCCATATCACTTTTGAATGTGTTCATTTTATCTTGTTTCTGCCACATTAATCTGCATTTTTTAAAAGATCTGTATAAAATTCACATTAAATATGTATTTTTAAACATATTCTCTCTCCTTAAAAAAAATCATGTCTAACTGTATTTTCTCTAAAAAATATATGCTTTTCAGAAGGGATGTTGCTGTTGTTTTTGGAGCCAAGGACTGCATTGAACATTCAGAAAGGGTGAAAGCTAGTGGATAAATAAGTTGCATCTCACACATTATGTCAGAAGGTGTGGACCAATGCACTGGCTCTTAGCCAGCACAACAAACAGAACAATGTCTCTGGATCAATAATCACAGGTTCTCTGAGGGAATATATATATATATATATATATATATATATATATATATAAAGATAGCAGGGAGGAAGTGAACAAACCTGTCTTGGGAGAAAGTTCCAAAGCACCGGGGCCTCCATAAAGAAGGTCCTATACCCTGTAGAGGTGTTTTTTTTCTGGGAGATAATCAGGAGCAGGACCTCCTCAGAATATATACATATTATTTTTTATTTACAATATTTATATACCACTCCACATCAAAGATTTTGGAGTGGTGAACAACAAGATAAAAGAATAAAACATCATATTAAAACAATTAAAACACTTTAAAAGAAACAAGTTCTGTTAATAAACTGTGGCTGGTCACTCAAGGAAGGCTTCCTGAAATAACTATATCTTCAGGAGGCTCCAGAAGGAACAAAATGTTGCCACCTGCCTGACCTTCAAAAGCAGGGAGTTCCACAGGAAGGGGAGGACAACACTGAAGCTCTTTTCCTGGTGGCTCCAGATGGCCATGGGTCCATGTGGAACCACCAGGGACATGCCCTCTGGTGACCTCAGTGATTGGGCAGGTTGGTAAAGAAGAAGGTGCTCTCTCATGTATCCTGCTCCCAAGCTGTTTAGGGCTTTGTACACTAGTACTAAAACCTTAAACCTGGCCTGGTAGCAAAGAGGCAGTACAGTTCCCTCAGCAAAGGAGCTACATGTTGAAAAGGGGCAGATCCCGACAACAGTCAAGCTGCTACATTCTGCACTACATCCAGCTTCTGGACCAGCCTCAAGGGCGCACCACATAGAGCGCATTGCATATCAAGAAGGGCAGTTGGGGGATCTCTCTCGCTTTCTCTCTCTCTCTCTCTCTCTCTCTCTCTCTCTGCCTCTCTCTCTCTCTTGCTTTCTCTCTTTCTCCCTGTCCTTAAAGGGGCAGATCCAAAACATTCTATGGCCCACAGAAACCCCTACAAGCAAATATAGGATTACAACCTCCTTACAGTTATACACAGAATGTATGTTTACAGAACAAGAATGGAGACACTATTCCTAGCAGAGAACCCCAAATCCCATAGCTTTGACAGAGCATGTTTTATCTCCTTGTTTCTCATGCTGTAGATTACAGGATTCATCAAGGGTGGGACCATGGAATATACCATAGTAAAGGCCAAATCCAGATGTGTGGTGGACTTAGAGGTCGGCTTCAGGTAAGCAAAATATCCAGTGGTTACAAATACAGAAAAAACAATGAGGTGGGGAAGACAAGTTGAGAGAGCTTTTTGCCTCCCGTGCACAGAGGGGATTCTTAGCACTGCTGTGAAGATGTGCACATAAGTCACAACAATGAAAACAAAGCAGCCTAACAAAATGATAGCACTTAGAAACAGAAATCCAATTTCAAATAGGTACAAGTCAGAGCAGGCCAGCTTAAGTAACTCTGGGATTTCACAGAAAAACTGATTGACAACATTGGAGCAAAAGGGGGGTGCAAAGGTGCCTCCGGTATGTAAGACAGCATTGAGAATGCTGCTGATCCATACAGTAATAAGCATTCGAATGCAGGCTTGCTTATTCATCAGCATCTCATATTGTAATGGCTTGCAAATGGCAACGTAGCCATCGTACGCCATGACTGTCAGAAGAGAGAAATCAGATGCTGAAAATCAGAAGAACAGGAGGACTTGAGCAACACATCCGGAATAAGAAATGTGTCTGGTATTTACGAGAGAATTGGTCATAGATTTGGGGATAATGACTGAAACCTGCCCTACATCCTGTATGGCCAAGTTCATCATGAAGAAGTACATGGGGGTGGTCAAGTGGTGGTCAGAGGCTACCGCAGAGATGATGAGCAGATTTCCTGCAAGTGCTGCCAGGTAAAAAACAAGGAATCCAGTGAAGTGCAGAATCTGCAGCTCTCGAACATCTGAGAATTCCAGGAGTAGAAATTCTGAGAGAGAGGATTCATTGATTAGGTTTTGTTCCTTACGAAGCATATTGCCTATAGACCGAAGCAAAAGGACAGTTGTTAGAATCAGGGTTTAATATTGAAACAATTAGGGCACAATCCTATCGGGCGAATTGGCTGCCTCCAAATGTGGAGGCGGCTGACTATCCAATGCAGGGTGGGTGGAGCACAGAGCAGATCCTTTCCTCCGTTCTCTGGCCAGCCTGCATTTGCAGCTAGATAGTCAATTTTGGATGTCTAGCTGGGGATGTCAGAGCAGGGGGGGGGAGGCTGCATGGCACATAGGGGGCATCATAATGACACTTCCTCAGTCTCCTCCCCTCCCTGCTCCCAGGAACACCACTTTTTTGCCCACTCTACACTGGGTTTACAAGTGCAGAGATAGGGAAGAACCATGCCACCTACGAGGTGGCGGGGAAGGAGAGTGTATTTTCTCTGAGCTCAGTTCCCAGAAACTGAAAAATCCTATGGCCTTCTAGACACTGTCTACTAGTGGCCTTAGGGTTGTTCTCTTAGAGCTGTACTAGACTGTGGACTTTTAATTTCAAGCTATTATTATTATTGTCATTATTATTATTCATTAGATGATGATGGTGGTGGTGGTGGTGGTGATGATGATGCTTGTAGAGTTATTATTTTGTGTGGATGTCATTGAGACTCTGTTGTATTTCAAACCTTGGAATTTGAAATAAACAAGCCCCCAAATATTCCATTCTCAAATCTCCAAAGGGCTACACTGGAGCCTTATTTCAAAGTAGCTGTAGCAGCAGCAGCAGTAGTAGTGCTTTTCCATTTTTGGATACTATATTTTTAATTGACTGAACATTTGTAATTTGAAAGGAGCTGACTGGGGCATCAATAGGGGAGAAATACATCTATTCTTTGGTGAGCTGAAAAAAAATGGATTTAGATTTCAGACTGAGAGTTAAGTTTCTAATTCACAATAGCAGAGACACCATTTGCCCAGTTCTCATTTTCTTTAGGAGGATTCACATGAATCCCTTCATGTATCCAATGACTGCATTGAGGAATTGTTGGCATTGTGTGGGCTATCCCCACTCATCACCAGAACCACAACACCACCCCTGCTCTGATCAATATCCATTGTATATTTGTCAGAAAGAGTTCTCTGCACACAGAGCTGTATGCACAGTGAGCTCCTACAGTTGATGAGTGACCCTAACGGGGCAGCATCCCTGCTCACGGCATGTACATCTGTGTGCATGGGAAACTCTCTATCGGGGGGGGGGATGCATTTCTGCTGGTGAACAGGGCTAGCCAGTGTGTCCCTGAGAACCCTCCTGAGAACCTTCCAATGTTCATTGGAAGGGTTCGTGAAAACCCCTTTTGTTAAAGACCTCTTGAAACCATAGTAAGTGGCAGGAGGGCTCCTAGCACACCTTGGGGGCATTTTTGCCCCACAACGCCTCTGTCGAAAAATACTACCTTATGAAGTGCTGTCCTTCCATGCGTGCCATTTGTGGTGGTTGTGGTTGTGGGAAATTGATTTCTCCATTGGGGCAACAGGAGCAGCCATTTCCCCCCAGCCATTTTAGCCATGCTGTCAAAACATGTTTAATCAAGGAAAAAAGAAAATGGGAAAAGATGCCTTTGCTATTGTGAATTCAAAGTGTAAGTCTCCCGCTCCTCAAAAAATGAGATTGATTTGTACATGTAACCACATGGATATTGGTCATCTTTCACATTCTGCAAAATGGTGAGTTGCATGCTACTACTGCTTTGTTTCTCTGGATTTCTGCACAGGTGCAGAGGCTTGGTAAAGGTCCTCATAGCTTTGTCGGAAATTTCAGGGAACTAGTTTCCCAACCTGGTTACATGGTCAAGGGAGTAAATTACAGTTGCTCCAGAGAGAAATATTAGAAAAATTGGGAAATGGCTACATACAAGTGATAAGAGGATGATTACAAATGAAAAGCCAAAGGAGAATAAGGAATTAAAAGAGGGGGGGGGGAATAGATGTGTTAAAACAAGTTATTTTGACTGACACACAAAAGAAGTTACAGAGTGAAAAAGACCCCCCCCCCCAATCTACGTAATATAAAGATTATCCTGGTTCTAAAGGAAAAGAAAGAGATTTATCAATTTTCAGGCTCAGACAGGGAATACAGGACTGTGATATTCAAGGCAACAAAATAGCAATTAGTATGTCAGTCCATCATTTATGAGAATGGTATTTACTAGGGAGGCGCAAATCACTGGTCTTACCTGCACTGATGATAAAACGGAATAATATTATCAGTGCTTTACTCCCCTTAAAATTCATCAAATGTCTGAACCTGAGGAGGTATCTACAGATGAACATCAAATTGCATTTTAAATCAAATTTCAGTGGTTGCTCCTGATGCTGAGAGTGGATGTGTACTGGAGAGATTATTTATTTATTTATTTATTTATTTATTTATTTCTATACCGCCCAATAGCCGAAGCTCTCTGGGCGGTTCAATTCAGATTGCATTCAGTGTGCAAATTTGCTTTCCCTTCACAGAAAAAGATTCTAGAATCTATATGAAGAACTCACATGACATGAAGTTCTTTGATTTATGCCCGGTTCATCAACATAGTGAAAATATTTACTTTACTAGCAATTTACTAGCAATCTCCTTCTCCTGAAAATTCTCTTCTCAAAACACTTTTGGCTTGGTTTGAAATTCCTCAGATGCTGTTCCTCAGAAGGAAACTCCACATTCACTTCAAGTTTCACTTCGCAATGCAATCCTCTACATGTCCACTCAGATGTGTCCCCCACTGAGTTCACTTGGGACTTACTCCTGGGTAAGTGGGTATAGGGTTGCAGCTTAAATGACATTTCAATAGCAAGTCCTGATGCTGATTGTTGATCTGTGCTTTATGCTTGTAAGAGGAGCATGGAGCAGCCAAAACAGGGCATTCTGGGGGGCATTCCGGGGCAGGGACGGCAGAAATGCCAGTATGACACATCCTATGTGTTCTCCGGCAGCCTCATCCCCCACTCCACCCTCCTGCGACTAGACAGCCACTATCAGCAGTCTAGCCAAAAATGCAGGGCAGGAGAAGCACGGAGGGAACAATCCCCTCCGTGCTTCTCCTGCCCTGCATTGGATAGGCAGTCACCTCCGAGTTCAGAGGCGGCCGCCTATCTGCATAGGATTGCACACCTAATCTGTCTTGCAATTCACATGTGCAAACAGAGAAAACATCAAGCAAATCAACAAATAATTCCATCAAGCAAATAAACAAATCACATAGATTGAAGTACTCTGACATATGCCAGGTTCATCAACATAAAGAAAACTGCAGGAAAGGGTGACTATATGTGGAGGAGAAAATTTTACAGAGAAGGGGGAGGGTATATTCCTAACTGTAATTGTGAGAACAATTGAGAAACTCCTGAAATGATAAGAAAAGTTTCAAGTAGCTTACTATTTTTGCTTTACAGATTTATCTCAACTTCAGATGCACTTTCTCCTCCAGTGATATTAAATAACTTTGTATCTCTCCCACTGTATAAATGGCACTTTATAAAAGTCTGGGATCCACAATGGCAGTAAGAATTTGTAGGAGGGAGATTTAATAATATCCCTTGTGTATTCCTGGAGATTTGCTCCCACAGGAGCCCAACAGATCTCAGCAGTGACAGTGTACCAAAAAGAAGTTAACTTTCTGGCCTTTTGCTAATATGATTAGGAAAGAGTGGCAGTGCCTGGGTATGGATAGCATGGATAGCAAGAGACCATATAATTTCACAGGTACAGCATGACTCTGTGTATAACCATTATCTGTGGCATTGTAACAGTCTTCCAGAATGTTTCTGATGCTTTTGCATTGCACCTGGTTGGTTTCCCTTCACATTCCATCACTTTGTGTACAAGGAATCTCCCTTGGCTATATTAGGAAAACTCCAAGGATGAAAATATCAGGGCAAGGTATGTGTACCCCCCCACACTTGAGAATTTTTGCTGGTCTTACTGAACCACTTTTAGAGTTCTTGAATTTCTCAGGTGGTTCGAATGAAAAGGAAACTGTAACATCATCTTGAATGCCACTTCAGACAAAATTAGGAAATACCATGTTGCCTCTTCATGAAGTAGTATTGGTGTTCAAGTCCACAGAAACATCATTTGCATTGAAGAAATGCATATAGAGCCAGTGTGGTGTAGTGGTGAGAGTGTTGGACTGGGAGCTGGGAGATCTGGAAGCTCACTGGGTGACTCTGGGCCAGTCACAGACTCTCAGCCCAACCTACCTCACAGGGTTGTTGTTGTGAAGATAAAATGGAGAGGAGGAGGATAATGTAAGCCGCCTTGGGTTCCTTGCAAGAGGGAAACAGGAGGGATATAAATGCAATAAAGAAAAAAAAAATATAACCCAGGGTGACTCCTTAGTCAAAGTTGAAAGAAATGTGGAGGCAAAGTTTTTGGGTGCAGTGCAAAAACATAAGGGACAATCTGTCCTGGTGTTACCACAAAGGTTCTACCTTCATTGGATCTGTAACTATACAATTATATGGTGCTGCTTACTATAAAAAATGGAAATAAGAGCTATTAAGGTGGTAAATGGATGCTTGTAAATAAATACATTTGAAACAGGAAAAGGGAAAGAATGAGCTCTCTCCATGTTCTGTCATTCCCATGTGACCAAGCAATGCAAGTCTTTCTTAACCATACTAGCAAAATTACAGAAGAGGAAGCTATTTTTTTTCCCTTTAGGACTCTACTGCTGTGCTCTGTTGGACTCCCATGAGAGCAAGTCTCTGGGAACACAAAGGGCTATTGATAAATCTCCCTGCATTAACAAATTCTTATTGCCATTATAAATCCAAGAATAGGGGGACTTTTAGAAAATAGCATACACAGTCATCTAACATCACTGGAGGAGAAAGTGCATCTGCAGTTGGGAAACTGCATGAAGAATAAAAGTAGGCTGCTTAAAAAGCTTCTTTTCTAGGGATGTTCGAAAGTTCCACCACGGATCTCGGGGATGCTGAATGCCAGCACATTCAGCCCCCCAAAATCGGTGGTGGAACGGCCCGCCCCCCCGGGACCAGACTTACCTGGGGCGGATCTTCCTGGCGGTAGGGGCTCCGGTGGCGGCTCCGGAGGCGGTTTGGTGGCGGCGGCAGCCGGTCTTCTGACCGGCTGCCGCCGCCTCCATTTCCAGGTAAAAAAAAAAAAAGTGACAGGCTACGTAAAGATTTATGTAGCCTGTCACGGCTAGATTTTAAAAAAAACACCGTGATAGGCTACGTAAATGTTTACGTAGCCTATCACGGCTGACTTAAAACAAAAAACAAAAAAAGCGCAAAAAAGCAAAAAAAGCTGCCGCCATTTGCGTTCCTTATTTTGGCATATCTTAGTCTATGTAAACATTTATGTCGACTAAGATGGCGAAAATAAGGGGAACACAAATAGCGTAGACACTACGCTATTTGTGTTCCCCTTATTTTCGCCATCTTAGTCTAAGTAAATGTTTACGTAGACTAAGACGTGCCAAAATAAAGAATGCAAATGGCGGTGGCCATGGCTGCCACCATTTGCGTATGCGCGTTTTTGTTTTTGTTTTTAAATCAGCCGTGATAGGCTACGTCAACATTTACATAGCCTATCACGGCTGACTGCAGGGACGCAAATGGCGGCGGCCAGATGTCCGGCTGCTGGTGGAGCTGGCCAGTGGCTCCGCAGAATCGCTGTGGAGCACAGCTGGCCGGCCAGGATTCCGGGGGGGGAGGAACGGAGCACCTCCCCCCCGGCCAGGATTCTGGGGGGAGGGACAGAATGCCTCCCCCCCACCATCAACATAATCCGTGAAAAGGTAAGTCACTTTCGTACATCCCTACTTATTTCAGGAATGTCTAGAGATGGCAGAGAATTCCGCCATGGATTTCAGTGAGGCTGAATGCACTGGCATTCGGCCCCCCAAAATCCGTGGTGAAACGGCCTGCCCCCAACCCCCCTGCAGATTCCCCCTGGGACGAAGCTTACCTGGGGCGGATGTTCCGGATGGCGGCAGCTCCGGCGGTGGCTCTGGTGGCTGGTCTTTTGACCGGCTGCTGCAGCCGCCATTTGAATCCTGGTCTTTGCCATGATAGGCTATGTAAGTGTTTATGTAGCCTATCACAGCAAGCCAAGCAAAAAAAAGAAAAAAAAAGGCATACACAAATGGCGGCGGCTACAGCGGCTGCCATTTGTGTTCCCTATGTTTCATCGTTTTAGCCTACATAAATATTTACGTAAGCTATTACGGCAAAAAAAAAGGAACACAAATAGTGCCCACTACGCTATTTGCATTCCCCTTTTCTTTGTTGTAGTAGCCTATGTAAATATTTACGTAGGCTAAAACAGTGAAAAATAGGGAATGCAAATGGTGGCTACTGTAGCCGCCGCCATTTGGGTGCGCTGTTTTTTGTTTGTTTTTTGTGCCCAGCTGTGATAGACTACGTAAATACTTATGTAGCCTATCATGGAAGCCTGGCTGGATGCACATGGTGGCTGCTATGGGGGCTGCCATTTGCGTCCGCGGCAGCCTGTCCGTGGCCGGAAGTCCGGCTGTGGATGGCCCTGGCCGGCTGCTCCGCAGAGCTGCGGCAGAGTGCAGCCAGACAAGCAGGATTCCGGGGGGGGGGGAGGACTGGATCACCTCCCCCCCCATCAAGGATTCCAGGGGGAGGGATGGAGCGAAAAGATAAGTGACTTTCGTACATCCCTAAAAACATTGTAGACTCCCTGGCAATGTGTGACATACACTAAATAAATACATTGATGGGGGAGGTGATACATGACCCACTCCATGCATTCAGACAATGTCTGATGCAGGGATGCTCTGACTTGGATTCCTGCACTGAGCAGGGGGCTGGACTTGATGGTCTTGTAGACCCCTTCCAACCCTACTATTCTATGATTCTATGGAGGTGGTTTAATATGCCACCTCTCTTCTAATGACACAGGTAATGGGATAATTCCCTTTGAGCATGCCACCCCCCCAATGGATGCCTACAAATACATTCTATATTGAGAGTGATGTAGTCCTGCATGCATACACAGACAGAATAAACCATAGTCATAGAGAATGTCTTGAGACTATGAAAAAAAAAACTCAAAATAACATAAGAATTCACATGCCCTATGTAACGTATTCTACTCTCCATTCTGCAGTCTACACTTCTTATTTAACATTTTTGACAGAGCAACTTGAATCTCTCTGTTTCTCAAACTATAAATGATGGGGTTCATTTTCGGTGGCAAGACTGTATATGTAACAACAGCCAAAAAATCCAGAGGTAGAGAGGAGAAGGCCTTTGGTCTCAAGTAAGAAGAAAACTCAGGAGACCCAGGTTCAAGTTCCCACTTGGCCATGAAACTCACTGGGTGACACTTGGCAAGTGGCTGACTCTCAGCTTGACCTACCTGACAGGGTTGTTGTGTGGATAAAATGTAGAAGAGAGGAGGATTATGTAGGCCACCTTGGATTCCTTGCAGGAAAGAAGGCAGGAAATAAATATAATGAATAAATACAATAAAATAAAATAAATAACACCTATGGACTACTGGTAACATTCCATTTTGACTATGCCAAGTCTTTATCAAATCATTATATGAAGAAGTTCAATGTCCTGGGGAAAAACCTTTTTATTCTTTCTGTTTGGATTTGATTGAGGTTGCCAAGAAGATGAGATCCTCATGTTCTTTCAGTGATAAACAAAACTCCTCCATTCATCCACACCCTTCTAAAGAAGTATACCCATTCTATTGCTAAACATCCCCCTTAATTAAAAAGTTCACAAATAACTTCTATGTGTGGTGTATGTACACCCAACTGAACTTGCTTATGCAAGTATTTATTTATTACATTTATATCCCGCCTTTTTTTTCCTCCAAGGAACTCAAGGTGGCGTACATAATCCTCCTCTTCCTCATCTCCATTTTATCCTCACAACAACAACCCTGTGAGGTGGGTTGTGCTGAGAGTCTGTGACTGGCCCAAAGTCACCCAGTGAGCTTCCATGTCCGAGTGGGGACTAGAACCTGGATCTCCCGACACACAGTCCAGCACTCTAATCGCTACACCACACTGGCTCTCAAATAAATGCACAAGGTCTTAAATTAACATAGGACCAATGGTTTCTTGAAAATATGACAAGGTGTAGTAACAACCAATCCAAATTAAATTCAAAAATCTCTATGTGACAAAGATAGTTTGTATTTGAACTAAACTAAATACAGTCAGTAATACTGCAGACTCCAAGTCTCTAATAATAATATGCTATTTGCCATCTCAAGAATGTGAAGGGGTGTAGCATCGACAGTGATCGACCAATCACAAAAATGATTACAGTTCAAAACTGTCTCTTTACAACAAATATTAGAAATAGTAAATAACAGTAAATTGACGACAACTCCAAAAGAAGTACAGTTTGGTGTACTTATACCACACATTCTCAGTATAAAATTTATGTAATTTTAATTTTGAGAACTATACTTTATACACAGCCAGAATAACCCATAGTCATACAGCATGTCTTGGGACAAAGCAAAAAATAATATACATAAAATAAGGATTCACATGCCCTATGTAACTTATTCTACTGTCCATTCTACACTATAAGGTTCTTATTTAACATTTTTGACAGGGCAACTTGAATCTCTTTATTTCTCAAACTATAAATAATAGGGTTCATCAGTGATGGCAAGACTGTATACATAACAGCAGTAAATATAGGAAAATATAGGATTATATATAACGTAACGTAACTATAGGAAAATAACATAAATATAGGAAATCAATACAAGCAAAAAGCAGGGAGAGATTGCAATAACTATAAGTGTAAACATATACCAGATTATGATCTGTGTATCAGAGCAAGATATCTTTAATAACTGAGGCATATCACAGAAAAATTGTTCAACAATAAGGGATGAACAGAAATACAAACTGAATGTGTTTGCTGCTTCTACCACTCCATTGATTGCACTGCAGAGGAAAGAGGCAGCCACCATTTTGAAACAGGCCTTCCAGTTCATGATCAAGCTGTACTGTAGAGGATAGCAGATTGCTACAAAGCAGTCATAAGCCATGATAGTGAGCAGTGCTATTTCAGAACCTGAAAATGTGATAACCAAGAAAACCTGGGTGACACATGCAGAGTATGAAATGCGTTTATCATCAAGCAAAGAGTTGGCCATGGATTTTGGAATAGTGGTTGAGATGTAGCAAATATCAATGAAGGATAGGTTGACCAAGAAGAAATACATTGGGCTATGAAGTTGATAATGATGATGAGAAAGTTGCCTATCAGGGCAATTAGGTAAATACAAAAACCCCCACAAAGTGTAAAATCTGCAGTTCTCGAATATCAGAAAATCCCAGAAGCACAAATGTTGTCATAGATGTTTGGTTTGCCATTTATTTTCTTGGAAGAAGTCTGTAGAGAGAAAGGTCAAAATAATGTTAAGTAAAGGAGCATCTCACCAGTTTGTTCATCCTTGTGCTTATTTCAGCAGTGCAGATACTGAGAAATGGACATATGGTGGTGGTGTTTGGAGTCCCACTTTTGAGGGGGCACAGTAAAAGGTATATGAGTTGTAGAAGATAACAAATGTAGTCCCATCCCACCAATGACCCTCCCCAATACTGGAATGCATGTCACACAGCTTTTAAAAGGGTAGGTGCATTGCCATAGGGGACCCTATACAGGGCTCATGAACTTGAGTATCTGTGGACAGGCATATAAGATTTCCACTTTTTTTTTTTTTCCTGGCCACAGAGCAGCCATGTCTAACAGTGTACCCGCATACATAATTTAATCTCTCTTGTTGATTATTCTAGCAGGGAGATAAAGTATTAGGAAAGGCTTCGTTCCCTTAATTCTTCTCATCAACAGACAAAAAAAGAAGGTCCAGGTAAAGAAGTAGGATATGCTACAGACAAGGGACCTTTGGGAAGCAAAGGACCACCAGCAAGAGAGAAAAAGGGGAATATGATTTAGAAGTCCAAACATGATGGGGCACCTTTGACTTATGAGACACAGTCCCATTTAAAATGTTACAGGTGGGGCCAGTGAAAACCTGCCAGAAACCTGTTGGAATCCTGCTGAGCCCTCCACCCTAATAGGGGGTCCACTGTCAATCCCTGGAGCCTCCTGGCCTTGCTGCTTCTCCTCCTTTCCCTTGCTTTCTGTTCATCTTCCTTGGCTGAGCTACAGACCAATGACAGGAGGGAGGACAGATCAAAACCCTCTGCATCTCTTATCCTCCTCTTTCTGTGGGAAGTGTTGCTGATGGGACCAGAGGAAGGGCAAGTAGGGAATAGCAGCAAGGAGAAGCACTGAGGATGTGGGCCCACTTAGGGAGAGGGTCCGACTGACAGCATTATGCTCAAAGGCTGCCCAGTTCCAAAAAGGGACTTTTTGGACGTAGTTGTAGTAGTCTTGTGTGATTGAGGAGCATGTATCTCAAATAAATTGTGATTAATGTGTGATTCAAAGAAAGTGTGATTCTGGGCCTCAGTCTAAATGCCCAATTGCACATGGGTCCATTCATACAATTGCATTCCACATTTTCAAGGAACAGAAATTGCATTTGTAGGATTCTCTACAGGGAACCTGCTGAGCAAAGATACCCCATGTTGTCCTGTTCCTGTATTTGCTTATGAAGGATTTAGCCTTACTCCTAGAAGAGGATGCCCTCTCACTGTTTTACCCATGCTGCCAGCTACTGATGTAAGCAACAAACTGGCCTGGGTCAGCTCACTGGCCTGGGTCCTTTAGCAATAGAGTAAGACTCTAGTTGTCACATTCCATTTTTCTAATAGTCCATTTATCCATCTTCTACAATATGTTTGCTCTGTTAGCGAGAACCATAACAACAAGCTGACCCACTACTCTTTGAAGAACAATGAGAACAATGAAGAACAATACGATTACTCACCCGTATCACTTAGCTGTTCTTGGAAACACAATGCTGAAGCTGTGTGAATGAGTGTTACTCATCTCTGGTATTCTTATGAGTTTCACAGAACTGCTCTCCGGAGCCCACTAAGTCTCAGTGGGAGAAATATCAACTTACCTGCTGTACAAGTCTCCGATTTATTTCAGTAAACTAAAGACTGAGATGGAGCCTAGGATGGTGCACATCCTGCTCTCCATGCACAGATGTCTATTTTGCCTTCAGTATGCCCACAAGGTAACGATGTCCTCAGTCACGGCCCCTCAGCTTAAACTGCATCATCTGGTTGTTGTGTAAGGACAGTACTTATCCTTTCATTAAGATGCCCAGTTAAGATTATGACCACATAGGAATAGGTCTCTTCTAATGACACAACCACATTGGGCTAATTCCCTTTGAGCATGCCAAAGAAGTGTGGGATGCTGCCTAAACATATACTCTGTAATATATGGTATAGGCCGATATAGTTTATACACATGAAAAAGTAGGAGAACCCTCAATATGAATCACCAGTCAACCAGATCAATGGACTCACAAATATATATTTCAAAAAGCATATGATACTCAAAATTAAAAATCTTCTACTGAGAATGTGTGGTATATGTACACCCAATTGAACTCGTTTGTACAAGTAAATGCACAAGGTCTCAAATTAACCTAGGACCAATGGTTTCTTGAGAATGCAACAAGGTGTAGTCACAATCAATCCAAATTAAATTCAAAAATCTCTATGTGACAAAGATAGCTTGTATTTGAACCACACTAAATACAGACAGTAATACTGCAGACTCTAAGTCTCTAATAATAATATACAATTTGCCATCTCAAGAATGTGAAAGGGCGTGGCATCTACCATATAAAAATGATTACAGTTCAAAAATGTCTCTTTACAACAAATAATAGAAATAGTAAATAACAGTAAATTGATGACAACTCCAAACTGACAACAACTCCAAAAGACTTTCGGTTGGTATATACCACACATACTCAGTATAAAATTTATGCAATTTTAATTTTGAGAATTACACTATACACAGCCAGAATAACCCATAGTCATACAGCATGTCTTGGGAACAACAACAACAACCCATAAAATAATGATCAACATGGCCTATGTAAGTTATTCTACAGTACATTCTGCCATCTACGCTTCTTATTTAACATGTTTGACAAAGCAACTTGAATCTCTGTTTCTCAAACTATAAATTATGGGGTTCATTACCAGTGGCAAGACTGTATAAAAAACAGCAGCCAACAAATCCAGAGGTAGAGAGGACACGGACTTTGGTCTGAAGTAAGAAAAGATGGCAGTTGTAAGAAATAAAGAGAATACAGTTAAGTGTGGAGTGCAGGTGGATGTCAGGAGTGCCCTTGCTGCCTTCTGAAATCCTCAAGTAGCCAGAATCAGCACGTAGACAAAAGGGCTCTTTTCCAAGGCTTTATTTCCATTCAACCTAATGACGCTTACAGATCAGATGCTAATTGGCTGAGCAAGAGGAAAACCTAAGGGAGCAGCCTACCAGGGGATTCTAGCCTTGAGGAGTCAGTTGATCTCCGTTTGGAAGGAAAGGGCAGAAAGCCTCTGAACTTAAGGGCTAGGAGGAGAGAGTCCACCCCTTCCCCGTGGGGCATCGGGGTTCAGCTGTTGTCATCACGCCAAGTGGGCTGAGCACGTCCTCTCAGCGCCCGCAACCTCCCACTTGTCTCTGCACTGGCGCCTAGCATCCAGAAGCTCCAGTTGTCCCTCCCTTTCCCTGCCAGGGTCACTGTCCCTCTCAGGAATGTGAGCAGGGAGAGGTCCTCCCTCCCGCTGTGCCTCTGGAAAGCGAGCGGTTTCCTCTCCCATGGTTTCTATCTCTTTCTCATAATCAGAACTGCTTTGGGACTCTATGGGCTCTGATCCGACCCTGACAGTGGAGAAGGCTTTACGCCTGCCCTGAGCTGACTGAAACTTGAACACAGAAGAGATATGTAAGTATAGGAAATCAATACAAGCAAAAAGCAATGAGATACAAGCAATAAACATCCAGAAAACCTGGCCACAATACAAGCAATAAACATCCAGCAGTCTGGCACAGCATGGGGCACTAATGTTTCTTTCTCATAGCCATAAATGCCCGGCAGAATTCATTCCAGGTAGGTTCCACAATTTATTCTAGAGTTCTGACACAAATTAATTTCTCTTTTGTGGTGCTCATCAGAATGTTAAAGTTATGAAGCCAATAACCCTGACTACCTCTTACATTTATCTTTATGCTATACATATCTATTCAGAAGTAAGCCTCATTGTGTTCCATGGGACTTATCTGAGGTGAATAGGATTGCAACATAAAATTGATTAATTTTAGTAGGACTTAATTATCAAGCGATTAGGCCCATTATTGTTAATGCAACTAAAAACATAGCCTTTGAAAGATCAAATTAATTCTGATGTCCATATTTGTTTGGGCCTTTGCAGAATCTGAAGTATGATGAATGCAGGAGAACACCCACCCACCCCCAATAAACCATCTGACTAAAATACATCCTCTTCCAATCCCCAGATTGTCCAAAAACTGACTGGCCCAAATTCCTTGGAGTTGATCGTTGGCAAATCAATTTGCTACTGATATCAAATCTAGCCCCTTTATTTTACATATGCATATTTTGGTTTGAGATGGTAATAACTATTGAGTATAGTTGAACTAAAGTGCATCATACAAAAGTAAAAGTGTAATTCATTACTGCAAGATTCTTTTTTTTACGTTTCAATAAAGCAATATGTAGATGATGTGATGCACATGACACAGTACTCCAAAACAAAACAAAGACAAATGAGAACACTTCCAGCGTATAAATGTATAGATTTTAAAATGTGTAAATGCACAAAGTGGATGCACTATTCTTGCTTGTTTATTGTTTTTATTATATTTGTTCATATTTTTCAAAAAGTTATCCCCTGTTTTTTTTGTTGCAGAAATCAAAGCAGCTCAATCAGAAAATCCAGAAACAATCAAGCACAGACAAATTATTTCAGCAAGAAAACTGTATAAAATAGTAAGCAGAAAATAAGAGTCACAATAAGATAATGAAAATTAGTGCTGGGCTGCATTCTGCCCCTAATTTGTAATGTTTTTTTTCTCTTCCTGCGAAAGAGGCAATGTTTATTTGCTTGTTTTTTCCGTCTCCTACACAGGGAGTGGGAGAATTTTGGGGAATTTTCTTCTGGGGGAGGGGGACAGGGTTTCCACATACCTTTAAAAAAAAGTTTCAGAGGTATTTGTTGCTAATTTCCAAAACTCTAAAACCAGCAATCGCTAAAGCACAGCAGCTTCCGCAGCCCCGGTGCCTTTCCTGAATGCTTATTGGAGAGGGACAGGTCATGTGGTCTCCTGGGAATTCAGAAAGAACTGCTGGGCTGAAGAAGAGTCCTTGGCTTCTGCAAGTGCAGGGGGTGTTTTTTTAAAGAATTAAAAATAGAAAGAAAACCTCTCAGCCTCTGCATACACTAAAAAAGAAAAGAAAAAGCTCCAATCCTGTCCTCCTCCCCAATGAGAAAGTTAATCGACATTCTCAGTCCTTCCAGCCACTCTCATCAGAGTTTTTATTTCATCCTCACCACCACCACCCTACCCACAAAATGCTGAAATTGGAAGGACCAAAATTTTTGGCACAGCACTTGTAAAATGTGCTAAATGTGTGGTAAAATAACCAGCAGAGGATAGGGATCTATCCTCAGTAAGGCAGCACAATGAGCACAGCCTAGCAAGTCTCTGAGAAAGGACTCCCTAAAGGGTCACATGTTGATGGGGGAGGTGATACAGGACCTGTGGGGAAGTGGTTGTATATGAAACCTCTCTTCTGATGGCACAATCAAATTGAATAGTTCCCTCTGAACATGCCAAAAAAGAAAAAGAAAGATGCCCACCAGTGCATTCTATATTGAGAGTGAGGTAGTTTATACACAGCGCGAACTCACCATAGTCATAGAGAATGTCTGGGACAATGCAAAAAAAAAAAAATAGAAAGGACGTAGATCAATCAAGAGGTCAATTGCCTTATGCATGGTATTCTACAATCCATTCCACAGTCTACACTACTTATTTAACATTTCTGATAGAGCCACTTGAATCTCTCTGTTTCTCAAACTCTACATGATGGGATTCATTGGCGGTGGCAAGGCTGTATACAAAAATAGCAGCCAGCCAACAAATCCAGAGGTAGAGAGGACAAGGACTTTGGTCTGAAGTAAGAGAAGATGGAAGTAGTAACAAATAAAGAGAAGACGGTCAGGTGTGGAGTGCAGGTGGAGAAGGCTTTACGCCTGCCCTGGGCTGACTGAATCTTGAACACAGTAGAGAATATGTAAATATAGGAAATCAATTCAAGCAAAATGCAAGAAGAGCTTGCAATAACTACCAGGGCCAAAATAGAAAGGGTTATGATCTGTGTATCAGAGCAAGATAACTTTAAAAGCTGAAGGATGTCACAGAAAAATTGTTCCACATGAGATGAACAGAAATATAAATTGAATGTTTCTGTCGCTTGTACCACTCCATTGATTATACTGCAGAGGAAAGAAGTAGCTGCCATTTTGAAACAGGCCTTCCAGTTCATGATCAAGCTGTATTGTAGAGGATAGCAGATTGCTACGTAGCGGTCATAAGCCATGATACTGAGCAGTGCTAGTTCAGAACCTGAAAATGTGTTAACCAAGAAAACCTGGGTGACACACCCTAAGTATGAAATGAGTTGATAGTCCAGCAATGAATTGGCCATGGATTTTGGGACAGTGGTTGAAATGTAGCCAACATCTACAAAAGATAGGTTGACAAGGAAGAAATACATAGGACTATGAAGGTGGTGATTCTGGATGACAGTTTTGATGATAAGAAAGTTGCCTATCAGAGCTACTAGATAAACAGACCAGAACACCACAAAGAGTAAAATCTGTAGTTCTTGAATATCAGAAAATCCCAGAAGTACAAATGATGTCGCATATGTTTGGTTTGCCATTTCTTTTCTTGGAAGACCTCTGTAGAGAGAAAGGCCAAAATGATTTTTAGTAAAGGAGCATCTCATCGGTTTGCTTATTATCCTTGCACTTATTTCAGCAGCTCATATGCTGAGAAATTGATATATGGTGGTGGCATTTTGAGTCCCACTTTTGAGGGGGCACAGTCCCTGTGCAATTAAAAGCTACATGAGTTGTAAAATATAACAAATATAGCCCCCTCCCACCAATAATCCTCCCCAATGGTGGAATGAATGTCACACAGCTTTTAAAAGGGTAGCAGCATTGCCATACAGCACCCATTACAGGGCTAATGAATTTGAGCATCTGTGGACAGGCATCTAGGATTTACACTTCTTTTTCTGGTCACACAGCAGCAGTGTCTAACACTGTACCAACAAAGAAAATTGCATCTTCCTCGTTTGTTATTCTAGCAGGGAGATGAAGTCATAGGAAGAGCTTTATCCACTTAATTTCTTCTCATCAGCGTCTCTATCTGGCAAAAGTGAAGGTCCAGGTAAAACAAGTTGGATATGCTACAAAAGATTTTGGGGAAGCAAAGGACCACCAGCAAGAGAGAAAGGGGGAATATGATTATGAGTTCCAAACCTGATGAGGCACCTTTACCTGAAGAGACACATAGTCTCATTTTAAATGTTACAGGTAACTTAAAAACCTGCTGGTAACTTGTTGAGAACCTGCTGAGGCCTACACCCTAATAGGGGTCCACTGTCAATCCCTGGCGCCTCCTGGCCCTGCTGCTTCTTCTCCTTTCCATTGCTTTCTGTTCATCTTCCTTGGCTGAGCTACTGACCAATGACAGAAGAGAGGATAAAGAGCAAAACACTCTGCATCTCTTATCCTCTTTCTGTGGGAAATGGTGGTGATTGGACCAGAGGAAGAGGCAAGTAGGGAACAGCAGCAAGGAGAAGCACTGAGGAAGTGGCCCCACTCAAGGAGGGACCCACTGACAGCATTATGCTCAGAGGCTGCCCAGTTCCAAAAGGTACTTGCTGCAAGTAATTGTAGTAGTCTTGAGTGGTTGAGGAGCAGGTATCTCAAATAAAGTGTGATTCAAGTGTGATTCATCTGAAAAAAGTGTGATTCAGGGCCTCAGTCTCAACGCCCGATTACACATGGGCCCATTCATGCCATTGCACCCCACTTTTTCAAGGGAGAGAAGCGGCATTTGTAGAATCCGCTACAGGGAACTTGCTGTGCAATGATAATGAAGGTTGTCCAGGTCCTGTATTGCCTTAGGAAGGATTTAGACTTACTCTTTGAAGAGGACTTCCTCTCATTGTTGTACTCATGCCATGCTGCCAGCTACTGATGTAAGCAACAAACTGGCATAGGTCAACTCCTTGGCCTGGGTCCTTTAGCAATACAGTAAGACTCAGATGCTTCATGAGGTAAGACAGGACCAGGGCAACGTGGGGCATCTTTGCTGGTCCATCCTACCCATCTAGATATTGCTCTGTTGTGGGTGCATGGAGGGTATATTGTAAGTAAACATGAATTGTGACATTGCTCAACATCATCCCTGATCTCAAGGCATGTCTGTTAAGGCATGATTTAAAACACACACACACACACACACACACACACTTTGCTCAACATTACACCCACCCCTGTAAAACTGTGAGAATAAAGCACCAACAATAGGTCTCTTTTGGATAATATAATTATATTTTGATTTAATCACATCTGTCATTTCATAGTTGTCCCACTCCATTTTTTAAATACTCCGTGTATTCATCTTTCACAAAATGTTTGCTCTGTTAGCAAGAAAGGAAATAGCAACTTGACCCCCTAATTTTCAAAGAACAATGCTATACAATTACTCACCCTTCGTAACTTAGCTGTTCTTGGAAACACAATGCTGGAGCTGTGTGAACGAGTTTTACTCATCTCTAGTATTCTCATGAGTTTCACAGACCTGCTCTCCAGAGCCCACTATGTCTCAGTGGGAGAAATTAAAATTTAGCTCTGTACAAGTCTCCCATATTTCAATAAACTAATGTCTGAGATGGGGCCTGGAATGGTGCATGTCCTGCTCTCCATGCACAGATGTCTCGTTTGCCTTCAGTATGCTCATGAGGTAACGATGTCCTCAGTCACGGCCGCTCAGCTAAACTGCATCATCTGGTTGTTGTGAGGATAAGCAGCTGAAAAAAACGTGTGCATCATCCAGCACTCTAGCACAGCACAGGGCACCAATGTTTCTATTTCATAGCCTTAAATGGCTTGCAGAACCCATTCCAGGTTCCATAGTCTCCTCTAGAGTGTTTGACATATATGAAGGATTGTTAGACACAGATCCAACAACCCTGCAAGGTAGGACTGGCCAAACCTGGCCACAAATTCCCACAGTTACCTAGTGGCCTCCCACTCTGGCCAGTAGGCCCTGAAATTAGCACTGAAGGTATTCAGAAACGCACACCAACTAAAAGTTGAAAAAAGTTTATTAAGGGAAAGAACAATGGGAAAGGGAAGGGAGAGGCTGTAAATTCTACAGGAAATTACAAGCAAGGTAACAAGTACAAGAAATGCTCAAAAATGCAGAGAGCCTTTATATGCACCCCCAAGAGCAAAAGAATAAAGCTAGCTAGTCAATCCTATACATACCAAGGCATGGGCCTTCCAGGATAGCGTCCAGACTGCAACACCCCCCCCCCCCAATCAGGGACAAAAGATGGCCCACCTCTTCCTCAGTCCCTCTATTTAAAGCCTGGTCCTAGCAACACAAGGCTAGGTTGATTTGGTTGATTTGGACGTGACAGCCTGGCCTATTCTCATGGCAGAAAGCAGGCCTTCATTCTTGACAACAACATACATTAATTTCTTTTTTGTGGTCATCATCAAAACTTTATAGTGATTAGGGATGTTAGAGAATTCCGCCACGGATCCCAGGGGGGCCGAATTCCAGTGAATTTGGCCCCCCGGAATCCGTGGCGGAAAGGAGCAACCTGCCCCACCACCCCGCGAAAGCCCCCCGGAACGGAGCCTACCTGGCGGTGGCTCCATCTGCAACTTCGGCTCCGGCAGTGGCTCCAGTGGCAGTGGCTCCAGCTGCTGCCAGGCTGCTGCAGATGCAAATGGTGTCCTGAGTAGGGGACGCCATTTGCGTCCCTATGGTAGCCCGTGATAGGCTACGTAAATATTTACGTAGCCTATGACAGCTAAAGCGGGAACACAAATGGCATAGGGGACGCCATTTGCATTCCTGTTTTAGCTGTCATAGGCTATGTAAATATTTACGTAGCCTATCACGGAGAAAACGGAAATGCAAGTGGCATAGGGGACGCCATTTGTGTCCCCACTTTAACCGTGATAGGCTATGTAAATATTTACGTAGCCTATCACGGGCTACCATAGGGGCGCAAATGGCGTCCCCTACTCAGGACGTCATTTGCGTCCGCAGCAGCCCAGCAGTGGCTGGAGGCCCCGCTGCGGGGTGGCCTGGCCGTCAGCTCTGCGGCCTGGCCGCGGAGTGGAGCTGGCCGGGCAGAATTCCAGGGGGGAGGAATGGATCGCCTCCCCCCCATCGAGGATTTTGGGGGGAGGGATGGAGCGCCTTCCCCCACTGTGGATGTCCCTGGACGAAACCAGGTAAGTGTGTCGTACATCCCTAATAGTAATGAAGCCAGTAGCCCTGACAATCCCTTAAATGTATCTTTATGTTATACACATCTATTCAGAATTAAGCCACATTGTGTCCAATGGGACTTCCTCCCAGGTGAATAGGATTGCAGTATAAATCTGATTGAGAGGCCGCGGTGGCTTAGTGGTTAAGACGCTGAACTGCAGACCGGAAGGTTGGCAGGACAGCAGTTCGAGACCCGAGTGCTGCGTGGCGGAGTGAGCTCCCATCTTCAGTCCCTGCTCCTGCCAACCTAGCAGTTCTAAAGCAAGAAATTGCAAGTAGATACATAGGTACCGCTTTGGCGGGAAAGGTAACAGCATTCCGTGCACCTCGGTGTACAGTCATGCTGGCCACATGACCATGGAAGCATATTTGGACAGCGCTGGTTCTTTGGCTTAGAAATGGAGATGAGCACCACACCCTAGAGTTGGACACGACTAGTTGGGGACACCTTTACCTTTTACCTTTTTTATAAATCTGAGTAATTCTAGTAAGACTTAAGTATCAAGTGAATAGACCCAGTATTAATACAAATATTATTTATTTATTTCTATACCTCCCCATAGCCGACGCTCTCTTGAATAAAAACATAAACTTTGAAAGATGAAATGAATTCTGTTGTCTACATTCGTTCTAGCAAGAATCTCGTATGATGAATGCAGGAGAAAACTGAATTAACCATCTGACTAAAATACATCCTATTCCAACCCCCCAGTTTTGTCCAAACACCAACTGGCCCAAATTCCTTAGAAGTGGTTTTTGGGAAATCAACTTGTTTTGTTGTTGTTGTTCAGTCGTTCAGTCGTGTCCGACTCTTCGTGACCCTATGGACCATAGCACGCCAGGCCTTCCTGTCCTGCGCTCTCTCCCGGAGTGTGCTCAAGTCCATATTCATTGCATCAGTCATGCTATCTAGCCATCTCATCCTCTGCTGTCCCCTTCTCCTTTTGCCTTCAGTCTTTCCCAGCATCAGGGTCTTTTCCAGAGAGTTTTCTCTTTGCATTAGGTGGCCAAAATATTTGAGCTTCAGCTTCCGTATCTGTCCTTCCAATGAGCAGTCAGGGTTGATTTCCCTTAGGATTGACAGATTTGACCTCCTAATCAACTTGTTACTGATGTCAAATCTAGCACCTTTGTCTTATATATGCAAATTTTGTTTTAAAATGTTAATGATTATTGAGTATAGTTGCACTAAGGTACATCATTTGAAAGTGAAACTGTAAGTCATGACCGTAAGTTTCATTCATTACATTTCAATAAATCAGTATGTAGGTGATGTGATGCAGATGACACAGTACTCCAAAACAAAACAGAAGATCAAAAAGGACACATCCAGTTTATACATTTACAGATTTTAGAACATATAAATAAACAACCTGGATGCACTATCATTGGCCGTTTATTTTGTTTATTATTGTTGTTCAGTCGTTCAGTCGTGTCCGACTCTTGGTGACCCCATGGACCATAGCACGCCAGGCCTTCCTGTCCTCCGCTCTCTCCCAGAGTGTGCTCAAGTTCATATTTTGTTTATTACATTTGTTCATATTTTGTAAAAGTTATCCCCTGCTTTTCTTTCAGAAATCAAAGCAGCTCAGTCAGAAAATCAATGAAAAATCAAGCACAGACAAATTATCCTAACAGCAAAACAATATAACATAGTAATCAGAAAATAAGATTCACCATAAAACAGTGAAAATTAGTGTTGTGCTGAATCCTGCCCCCTGTTTTCCGGATTTTTTTTTTCTTTTCCTGGGAAAGAGACATTGTTTTGGTTTGGTTTGGTCTTATTTTTCCTGCTCTTTCACAAGGAGGGGGAGAAATTGAGAGAATTTTCTTCATGGGGAGAAGGCCAGGGTTTCCACATACCTTTTTAGGTTTAGGAGGTAGTTGTTGCTAATTTTTAAAACTCTACCCGCCCTCCATTGCTAAAGCAAGCAGCTTCTCCAGCCTCAGAGCCTTTCCTGAATGCCTGCTGGAGAGGGAGAGGTCATGATCTCTTCAGAATTCAGAAAGTGCTGTCGGGCTGGAGAAGTGTCCTGGGCTTCTGTAAGTGCAGGAGGTGCTGTTTTTGCTTCTCTGTTTGTTTGTTTTTTAAATAAAAAAATAGGAAGAAGACCTCTCAGCCACTGCTTACACTTTAAAAAGTAAGGTGAAATCCTCCTCCCCAAGGAGAAAGTTAATAGAAATTCTCACCCCTCCCACCTTCTTCCACCTGTTTTTATTTCACACACACACCCCACCACCACCAACACCATCACATACTGAAAATGGAAGAATAAAATTTTTTGGCACAGCACTATTGAAAATAGCCAGCAGAGGGTAGGGGGGTCTATCCTCAATGAAGCAGAATGAGCACAGCCTAATGAGTTTCCCAAAGGCCTCCATAAAGTGTCACACTTTGATGGGGGAGGCGATACATCCTGCTCCATGCATTCATTCAATGTGTGGAGGTGGTTTAATATGCCACCTCCCTTCTAATGACACAGGTAATGGGATAATTCCCTTTGAGCATGCCACCCCCCAATGGATGCCTACAAATACATTCTATATTGAGAGTGATGTAGTCCATACACAGACAGAATAAACCATAGTCATAGAGAATGTTTAAGGACAATGGAAAAATAAATAAAAATAACATAAGAATTAGTGAGTAGGATTGCAGCATAAATCTGATTACTTTTAGTAGGACTTAATTATGAAGCGATTAGGCCCATTATTATTAATACAAATAAAAATAAAAACATAGGCATTGAAAGATGAAATGCATTCTGATGGCCATATTTGTTCTAGCAATCCAAGAATCTGAAGTCTGATGAATGCAGGAGAAAACTGTCAAAATAAACCATCAGACTAAAACACATCCTCTTTCAATCCCCATATTTTCCAAGAACTGACTGGCCCAAATTCCTTGGAATAGAACTTTGGCAACTCAACTTGCTACTGATGTCAAAGGGCTACTAGCCCTTTTGTCTTGCAGATGCATATTTCGGTTTAAAATGTTAATAACCATGAGTAGAGTTGCACCAAGGTACATCATTTGAAAGTGAAAGTTTTATTCATTACTGCAAGCTTCATTCATTACATTTCAATAAACCAGTACATAGGTGATGTGATGCGCATGACACAGTACTCCAAAACAAAACAAAAGACCAAGGAGGGCACATCCAGTTTATAAACATATATATTTCTAAATGTATAAAGGTACAAACTGGATGCACTATCATTGGACATTTATCTTGTTTATTACATTTGTGTGTGTGTGTGTGTGTATATATATATATATATATATATATACACACACACACACATACCTTATCCCCTGCTTTTCTTTAATAAATCAAAGCAGATCAATCAGAAAATCAGTGAAAAATCAAGCACACAGACAAATTATTCTAATAGCAAATCAATTTCAAATAGTAATCAGAAAATAAAAGTCACCATAAGACAATTAAAGTTAGTGCTGTGCTGAATCCTGCCCCCCATTTTCCGGATTTTTTTTTCTCTTCCTGTAGAAGAGGCATTGTTTTGTTTTGTTTTTTCTGCTCTTCCACTGGGAGGGAGATAATTCTGGAGAATTTTCTTCTTTGGGAGGGGGACAAGGTTTCCACATACCTGTTTAAGTTTGGAAGGTAGTTGTTGCTATTTTTTAAAGCCCCCTCCCCTCCATTCCTTAACCACAGAAACTTTTGCAGCTTCGGATCCCTTCCTGACTGCCTGCTGGAGAGGGAGAGGTCATGTGGTCTCTTGGGAATTCAGAAAGAGCTGCCGGGCTGAAGAAAAGTCCTGGGCTTCTGCAAGTGCAGCATGTGCTGTTTTTTGTTGCTGTCTGTTTGTTTTTAAATAAAAGGATAGGAAGAAGACCTCTCAGCCACTGCCTACACTTTAACAAATAAGATGAAATCCTGTCCTCCTCACCAAGGAGAAAGCTAATAGAAATTCTCACCCATCCCAGCTTCTTTCACCAGAGTTTTTATTACATCCCCACCCCCTAACCCCAACCCCAACCCCACAACATGCTGAAATAGAAGAATCAAATTTTTCGGCACAGCTCGAATGAAAATAGCCAGCAGAGGATAAGGGGTCTATCCTGAATGAAGCAGCAGAATGAGCACAGCCTCATGAGTTCCCCACAAAGGCCTCCCCAAAGGGTCACATATTAATGGGGGACACGGTGGCACAACAGTTTAATGATGCTGTAGTTTGCTGGCCAGAAATGGTCAGCACTCCAATGGTTTGAGCCCAGCTCCACGTGACAGAAGTGAGCTCCCATCATTTCATCCCTAGCTCCTGCCCACCTAGCAGTTCAAAAGCATACCATCTGTGAGTAGATAAATAGGTATCACCATTTCAGTGGGGGGAAACGCTGGCAGCACTCTATGCAGGGAGCAGGAACCGGCGCTGGATCTGCCTGGACGCGATCAGCGGAGGAGCGGTGGAGCAAAAGCCCGGATGAGCCAACTTCCCTAAGAATGCTGCTGGCCAGCTGATGCAAAGCTAGCTCACCCACTTGAGGTGCATCAGTGCAACAAAGACTAGCAACTACCAGCGCCAGAACATCTACTGTGTAAAAAACATTGTAGACTCCCTGGCAATGTGTGCCATACGCTAAATAAATACATTGATGGGGGAGGTGATACATGACCCACTCCATGCATTCGGACAATGTCTGATGCAATGATGCTCTGACTTGGATTCCTGCATTGAGCAGGGGGTTGGACTTGATGATCTTGTAGACCCCTTCCAACCCTACTATTCTATGATTCTATGATTCTATGGAGGTGGTTTAATATGCCACCTCTCTTCTAATGACACAGGTAATGGGATAATTCCCTTTGAGCATGCCACCCCCCAAAGAATGCCTACAAATACATTCTATATTGAGAGTGATGTAGTCCTCCATACACAGACAGAATAAACCATAGTCATAGAGAATGTCTTGAGACAATGAAAAAAAAATCAAAATAACATAAGAATTCACATGCCCTCTGTAACGTATTCTACTGTCCATTCTGCAGTCTACACTTCTTATTTAACATTTTTGAGAGAGCAACTTGAATCTCTCTGTTTCTCAAACTATAAATGATGGGGTTCATTATTGGTGGCAAGACTGTATATGCAACAGCAGCCAACAAATCCAGAGGTAGAGAGGACAAGGCCTTTGGTCTGAAGTAAGAAAAGATACAAGTAGTAAGAAATAAAGAGAAGACGGTCAAGTGTGGAGTGCAGGTGGAGAAGGCTTTACACCTGCCTTGAACTGACTGAATCTTGAACACAGTAGAGAATATGTAAATATAGGAAATCAATACAAGCAAAAAGCAGGAAGATCCTGCAATAACTACAAGGGCCAAAATATACCAGATTACGATCTGTGTATCAGAGCAAGATATCTTTAATAGCTGAGGGATGTCACAGAAAAATTGTTCCACAACATGGGATGAACAGAAATATAAACTGAACGTGTTTGTCACTTGTACCACTCCATTGATTGCACTGCAGAGGAAGGAAGCAGCCACCATTTTGAAACAGGCACTCCAGTTCATGATCAAGCTGTACTGTAGAGGATAGCAGATTGCTACATAGCGGTCATAAGCCATGACAGTGAGCAGTGCTAGTTCGGTACCTCCAAATGTGAGAACCAAGAAAACCTGTGTCATACATCCAGAGTATGAAATGAGTTTATCATCCAGCAAAGAGTTGGCCATGGATTTTGGAACAGTGGTTGAGATGTAGCAAATGTCTGTGATTGACAGATTGACCAAGAAGAAATACATGGGGCTATGAAGTTGATAATTCTGGGCTATAATTGTAATGATGAGTAAGTTGCCTATCAGGGCTACTGAGTAAACAGAAAAGAACACCACAACGTGTAAAATCTGTAGTTCTCGATTAGCAGAAAAACCCAGAAGCACAAATGCTGTTGCATATGTTTGGTTTACCATTTCTTTGCATGAAATAAGTCTGTAGAGAGAAAGGCCAAGATGATTTTAAGTAAAGGAGACTCTCGGCAGTTTGTTCATCATCCTTGTGCTTATTTCAGCAGCCCAGATACTGAGAAATGGATATATGGTGGTGGTGTTTGGAGTCCCACCTTTGAGGGGGCACAGTCCACATGCAATTAAAAGTTGGAGAAGATAACAGATGTATCTGTTTGTTACCAATGTTTGTTACCATCCCACCAATGACCCTCCCCAATACTGGAATGCATGTCACACAGCTTTTAAAAGGGTAGGTGCGTTGCCATAGGGCACCCTATTCAGGGCTAATGAACTTGAGCATCTGTGGACAGGCATCTAGGATTTCAACTTTTTTTTTTTCCTGGCCACAGAGCAGCAGTTTCTACCTGTGTACCAACACAGAGAATTTAATCTCCCTTGTTGATTATTCTAGCAGGGAGATAAAGTAATAGGAAGAGCTTCATCCCCTTAATTTCTTCACATCAGCTTCTCTATCAGGCAAAAGAGAAGGTCCAGGTAACAAACAAGGTGGATATGTTACAGACAAGGAAACTTTGGGAAGCAAAGGACTACCAGCAATAGATAAAAGGGGAATATGATTATGTATTCCAAACCTGATAAGGCACCTTTACCTGAAGGGACACATAGTTCCATTTGAAATGTTACAGGTAGGGCCAGTGAAAACCTGCAGGAAACCTGTTGGAAACCTGCTGAGCCCTCCACCCTAATAGGGGGTCCACTGCCAATCCCGGGAGCCTCCTGGCCCTGCTGCTTCTCCTCCTTTCCCTTGCTTTTTGTTCATCTTCCTTGGCTGAGCTTCTGACCTATGACACAAGAGACAAGAAAGAGCAAACCCTTCACATCTCTTATCCCCTTCTTTCTGTGGGAAGTGGTGCTGATGGGACCAGTGGAAGAGGCAAGTAGGGAAAAGCAGCACGGAGGAACATTGAGGATGTGGGCCCACTCAGGGAGAGGGGCCCACTGACAGCATCATGCTCATAGGCTGCCATGTACCAACATTACTTGTTACAAGTAGTTGTAATAGTCTTGTGTGACTGAGGAGCAGGTATCTCAAAGAAAGTGTGATTCAGGGCCTCAGACTAAACACCCAGTTGCTCATGGGCCTTTTCACACAATTGCACCCCACTTTTTCAATGGAGAGAAAAGGAACTTGTAGGATTCTCTACATGGAACTTGCTGAGCAAAGACATGCAATGTTGTCCTGGCCCTGTATTGCCTTATGAAGGATTTAGCCTGAGAAGACTTAGGGCATTTCTACACCAGCCTAAAATCCTCCATTTAAAATCAGGTTTTCTGATTACATTTTAAATGCAGGATCACCACTCATTCTTTTTACATGCGCTTCCCCCCTCCTTCTCCCCGTATCTGAGTCTTCCATTATCTTTCATTGATCTTGCTCCTCTTACTGCGGCTTAGACTCTTTTCACAGAGGCGGAACACAACGGGGTAATGTCATAGCTCATTATCCGCCATCTATTTTGAAATGGAACAAAGGGCAGTCACAGCAGTGTCACAGCGTCATGTAAAGAGCCCATAAACTTCCATGAAGGAGCAATCTCAGTCACAGCATAAAAGCTCTGTCTGATGCAGCCCTTAGAAGAAGACACCCTCTCACTGTTGTACCCATGCTGCCAGCTACTGATGTATTGTAAGCAACAAACTGGCATGGGTCAACTCACTGGCATGGGTCCTTTAACAATACAGTAAAACTCATGTCCTTCCCGAGGCAATACAGAACCAGAACAATGTGGGGAACCTTTGCTTGTCCATCCTCCCCATCTAGACGTTGATCTATTATGGGAGCATGGAGGGTGTATTGCAAGGAAGTGCAATTTGTGACATTGCACAACATCTTCACTGATCTCAGGGCACGTCTGTTAAGGCATAGACCGTAGCTTCCGATTTCCTAACTTTGTGGAGCTTGAAAATAAAAAGAAATGAACTAATGAATGTAAGGAGCAATCAAGCCAATCATGGACTGAATGCTTGTGTCATTTAAGAAAAATATATTTGCTCAACATTACACCCACTCCCATAAAACTGTACTAGGAATAAAGCAGCCACAATAGTTGTCCTTTGGATGATATCACTATCTTTTAATTTTTCATCGCAGGATTCATTTCATAGTTGTCCTATTCTGTCTTTTTTTTTTCCCCTAATAGTCCATTTATTCGTCTTTCAAAAAATGTTGATCTATTAGTGAGAAACTAACACAAGCCAACCCATCACTCTTCAAAGAAGGATGCTATACAATTACTCACCTGTGTAACTTAGCTTTTCTTGGAAACACAATGCTGGAGCTGTGTGAATGAGTGTTTCTCATCTGTGGTAGTCTTATGAGTTTCACAGACCTGCTCTCCAGAGCCCACTAAGTCTCAGTGGGAGAAATATTAACTTACCTGCTGTACAAGTCTCCGATTTATTTCAGTAAACTAAAGACTGAGATGGAACCTGGAATGGTGCACGTCCTGTCCCAAATGTGCAGATGTCTCATGTGCCTCCAGTATGTCCACAAGGTAACAATGCCATCAATCATGGCTCCTCAGCTTAACCTACATCATCTGGTTGTTGTGGGGATAAGCAGCTGAAAAAACCACATGCATCATCCAGCACTCTAGCACAGCATGGGGCACCAATGTTTCTATCTCATAACCCTAAATGGCTTGCAGAATCCATTCCAGGGCCCATAGGCTTCTCTAGAGCTTTGACATACATCACTTACTTTTTTATGGTGATCAGCAGAACTTTAGTGTGATGAAGCCAGTAGCCCTGACAATCCCTTAAATGTATCTTTATGATTTAAACATCTCTTCAGAAACAAGTCACATTGTGTTCAATGGGACTTACTCTCAGGTGAATAGGACTGCAGGATAAATCAGATTTTTTTTTTAGTAGGACTTAATTATCAAATGATTAGGCCCATTATTGTTAATACAAATAAAAGCATAGCCTTTGAAAGATGAAATGAATTCTGATGTCCATATTCATTCTAGCAAACCAAGAATCTGAAGTCTGATAAATACAGGAGAAAACCATCCAACTAAAATGCATCCTGCTCTAATCCCTAGATTGTCCAAGACCTGACTGTCCCAAATTCCTTGGAATTGATCTTTGGGAAATCAACCTGCTACTGATGTGAAATCTAGCCCTTTTGTCTTACATATGCATATTTTGGTTTAGAATGTTAATAATTAGTGTGTATAGTTGCACTAAGGGACATCACTTGAAAGTGAAAGTTTAATTCATTACTGCAAGTTTCATTTATTACATTTCAATAAACCAATATGTATGTGATGTGATGGGCATGACACAGTACTCCAAAACAAAGCAAAAGACCAACAAAAGCATATCCAGTTTATAAATTTATAGAAAAAAATACAAATTTATAGAAAAAAAATCCAGTTTTTTTTCCTCTTCCTGTGAAAGAGCCCCCCCCCCCTGCTTTCACAGGGGCAGAGGATTTCAGATAATTTTCTTCTTAGGGAGCGAGACAGCGTTTCCACATAGCTTTTTATGTTCGGGAGGTAATTATTGCTAATTTTTTTATTAAAAAACCTCTAACCCCCCCAATTGCTAAAGCACAGCAGCTGATGCAGCCTTGGAGCCCTTCAGCCTCGAAGCCTTCCCTGAATGCCTGCTGGAGAGGGAGAGGTCATGTGGTCTCCTTGGAATTCAGAAAGAACTGCTGGGCTGGAGAAGAATCGTAGGCATCTGCAAGTGCAGGAGGTGGTGTTTGTTTGTTTGTTTGTTTAAAGAAAAAAATAGGGAGAAGACCTCTCAGACACTGCCTACACTTAAAAAAAAAATAAGCTGAAATCCTGTCCTCTTCCCCAAGGAAAAACTTAATCAAAATTCTCACCCCTCCCAGCTTCTTTCACCAGAGATTTATTTCATCCCCCACCCCACCCCCACAACATGCCAAAAATGGAAGAATCAAAATTTTCGGCACAGCACTAATGTAAATAGCCAGCAGAGGGTAGGGGGTCTATCCTCAATGAAGCAGCAGATTGAGCACAGCCTAATGAGTTTCCCACAAAGGCCTCCCTAAAGGGTCACATATTGATGGTGAAGGTGATACATGACCTGCTCCATGCATTCATTCAATGTGTGGACATGGTTGTATATGCCATCTTTCTTCTAATGACACAAGCTAAAGGGGTCATTCCCTTTGGGCATACAAGAAAAAGGGGGGGGGAGAAAAAGAAAAAAAAAAGAATGCCTACAGACATATTCTGTATTGAGAGTGTTAATATAGTCTATACACAGCCAGAATAAACCATAGTCATAGAGAATGTATTGGGACAATGCTAAAAATAAAATAAAAATAACATCAGAATCCACATGTCCTATGTAACTTATTCGACAGTCCATTCTACAGTCTATGCTTCCTATTTAACATTTTTGACAGAACAACTTGAATCTGTCTGTTTCACAAACTATAAATGATGGGATTCATTAGTGGTGGCAAAACTGTATACAAAACAGAAGGTGACATGTCCAGAGGTAGAGAGGACAAGGACTGTGGTCTCAAGTAATGAAATATGGCAGTTGTAATAAATAAAGAAAAGACGGTCAGGTGTGGAGTGCAGGTGGAGAAAGCTTTACGCCTGCCCTGGGCTGACTGAATCTTGAACACAGAAGAGAATATGTAAATATAGGAAATCAATTCAAGCAAAATGCAAGAAGAGCTTGCAATAACTACCAGGGCCAAAATAGAAAGGGTTATGATCTGTGTATCAGAGCAAGATATCTTTAAAAGCTGAAGGATGTAACAGAAAAATTGTTCCACATGAGATGAACAGAAATATAAATTGAATGTTTCTGTCGCTTGTACCACTCCATTGATTATACTGCACAGGAAAGAAGTAGCTGCCATTTTGAAACAGGCATTCCAGTTCATGATCAAGCTGTACTGTAGGGGATAGCAGATTGCTACGTAGCGGTCATAAGCCATGACAGTGAGCAGTGCTAGTTCACTACCTCCAAATGTGCTAACCAAGGAAACCTGGGTGACACATCCAGAGTATGAAATGAGTTTGTTGTTGTTCAGTCGTTCAGTCGTGTCCGACTCTTCGTGACCCCATGGACCATAGCACGTCAGGCCTTCCTGTCCTGCACTCTCTCCCGGAGCGTGCTCAAGTTCATATTCATTACATCAGTGATGCTATCTAGCCATCTCATCCTCTGCCGTCCCCTTCTCCTTTTGCCTTCAGTCTTTCCCAGCATCAGGGTCTTTTCCAGGGAGTTTTCTCTTCGCATTAGGTGGCCAAAATATTGGAGCTTCAGCTTCAGTATCTGTCCTTCCAATGAGCACTCAGGGTTGATTTCCTTTAGGATGGACTGATTTGACCTCCTTGCAGTCCAGGGGACTCGTAAGAGTCTTCTCCAGCACCACAGTTCAAAAGCATCAATTCTTCGGCGCTCAGCCTTCCTTATAGTCCAGCTCTCACAGCCATACATTACTACTGGGAAAACCATAGCTTTGATTAGACGGACCTTTGTTGGCAAGGTGATGTCTCTGCTTCTTACTATGCTGTCTAGGTTGGCCATAGCTTTCCTCCCAAGGAGCAAGCGTCTTTTAATTTCATGGCTACAGTCACCGTCTGCGGTGATCTTGGAGCCCAAGAAAGTAAAATCTGTCACTGCTTCCACTTCTTCCCCTTCTATATGCCAGGAAGTGATGGGGCCAGATGCCATGATCTTCGTTTTTTTTATGTTGAGTTTCAAACAAGCTTTTGCACTCTCCTCTTTCACCCTCAACAAGAGGCTCTTGAGATCCTCTTTGCTTTCTGCCATTAGGGTGGTATCATCTGCATATCGGAGGTTGTTGATAATTCTCCCAGCAATCTTAATTCCGACCTCTGATTCATCCAACCTGGCTTTTTTCATGATGTACTCTGCATATAAGTTAAATAAGCAGGGTGACAATATACAGCCTTGTCGTACTCCTTTCCCAATTTTGAACCAATCGGTTGTTCCATGTCTGGTTCTTACTGTTCCTTCTTGACCCTCGTACAGGTTTCTTAGGAGACAGGTAAGGTAGTCTGGTACTCCCATCACTTTAAGAATTTGCCACAGTTTGTTGTGATCCACACAATCAAAGGCTTTAGCGTAGTCAATGAAGCAGAAATAGACGTTTTTCTGGAATTCTCTTGCTTTCTCCATGATCCAGCAAATGTTGGCGATTTGATCTCTAGTTCCTCTGCCTCTTCGAAACCCAGCTTGTACTTCTGGTAGTTCATAGAATCATAGAATCATAGAATCATAGAATCATAGAATAGTAGGGTTGGAAGGGGCCTACAAGGCCATCGAGTCCAACCCCCTGCTCAATGCAGGAATCCAAGTCAGAGCATCCCTGACAAATGGCTGTCCAGCCTCGTCTTAAAGGCCTCCAGTGTGGGAGAGCCCACCACCTCCCCAGGTAATTGGTTCCATTGCCGTATTGCTCTGACACTCAGGAAGTTTTTCCTGATGTTCAGTCGGAATCTGGCTTCCTGTAACTTGAGCCCATTATTCCGTGTCCTGCACTCTGGGATGATCAAGAAGAGATCCTGGCCTTCTTCTCTGTGACAACCTTTCAAGTACTTGAAGAGTGCTATCATATCTCCCCTCAGTCTTCTCTTCTCAAGGCTAAACATGCCCAGTTCTTTCAGTCTCTCTTCATAGGGCTTTGTTTCCAGTCCCCTGATCATCTTTGTTGCCCTCCTTTGAACCCTCTCCAGCTTGTCTGCATCCTTCTTAAAGTGTGGTGCCCAGAACTGGACACAGTACTCCAGATGAGGCCTAACCAGTGCTGAGTAGAGGGGAACTAGTACTTCCCGGGATTTGGAAGCGATGTTTCTATGAATGCAGCCCAAAATAGCATTTGCCTTTTTTGCAGCCACATCACATTGTTGGCTCATATTCAGCTTGTGATCGACGACAATTCCAAGATCCTTCTCGCTCGTAGTGTGGTTGAGCCACGTATCCCCCATCTTGTAACTGTGCATTTGGTTTCTTTTTCCTAGGTGCAGAACTTGGCATTTGTCCCTATTAAATGCCATTCTGTTGTTTTCTGCCCAGCGCTCCAGTCTATCCAGATCACTTTGAATTTTGTTTCTGTCTTCCAAAGTATTAGCTATCCCTCCCAATTTTGTGTCATCTGCAAATTTGATCAGCATTCCCTGCACCTCCTCCTCCAAGTCATTAATAAAAATGTTGAAGAGCACTGGGCCCAGGACTGAGCCCTGCGGTACCCCACTCATTACCTCTCCCCAGCTTGAGAAGGTCCCATTGATAAGCACTCTTTGAGTCCGATTCTGTAGCCAACTGTGGATCCACATGATCGTTGTTTCATCTAGCCCACTTCGAGCAAGTTTGCTCATCAGGATATCATGGGGCACTTTGTCGAAAGCTTTGCTGAAGTCGAGGTATATGATGTCTACAGCATTCCCACGGTCTACAAGGGAGGTGACTTGATCAAAAAATGAGATCAGATTTGTCTGGCAGGACTTGTTTTTGACAAATCCATGTTGGCTTCGAGTAATCACGGCATTGTTGTCAAGGTGCTTCCAGATGGATTGCTTTATGATCTGCTCCAGAATTTTCCCAGGGATTGATGTCAGACTGACTGGTCTGTAGTTCCCAGGTTCCTCCTTTTTACCCTTTTTGAAGATAGGGACAACGTTAGCCCTCCTCCAGTCATCTGGCACTTCCCCGGTCCTCCATGATTTCTCAAAGAGAATAGACAGCGGTTCTGAGAGTTCTTCTGCCAGTTCCTTTATGACTCTAGGATGCAGTTCATCTGGCCCTGGAGATTTGAACTCATTCAAAGTAATGAGGTGTTCCTTGACCATATGCCTGTCGATCTCAAGCTGCAATCCTGCCCCTTCAGCCTGTACTTCGCCTTTGCCAGGGGGGTCATAGACCCTCTTTTGGGAGAAGACTGAGCCAAAGTAGGAATTGAGCAGCTCTGCCTTTTCTTTGTCATCTGTTATCATTTTGCCATCCTTATTTAATAGCTGAACCACCATTTCTTTCCTCTGCCTTTTACTATGCACGTAGCTGAAGAAAGCCTTTTTGTTGTTTTTAGCATCCCTCGCTAACCTCACCTCGTTCTCCGCTTTAGCCTTCCTGACGCCATCCCTGCAATTCTGTGCTACCTGCCTGTACTCTTCCTTTGTTACTTGGCCTTCTTTCCACTTCCTATATGTGTCCTTTTTTGTTTTCAGGTCATCCCTAAGCTTTTTGTGAAGCCACATTGGCTTCTTCTGTTGTCTTCCACCTTTTCTTCTTGTTGGAATTGTTTGTGATTGTGCCTTGAGAATTTCCTTTTTTAAAAGTTCCCACCCATCTTGGACTCCTTTTCTCGCTAGCAATGTTTGCCATGGGACCTTACTGATCATTGTTCTGAGTTTATTAAAATCAGCTTTCCTAAAATCCAGGGTACGCGTTTGACTACACTCGGCTTTTGCTTCCCTTAGAACCAAGAACTCAAGTACAACATGGTCGCTTTCCCCCAGAGTTCCTGTAACTGCTACTTTATCCACTAAGTCATCTCTGTTGGTTAGGATCAAGTCAAGGATAGCCGATCCTCTAGTTCCTTCCTCTACTTTCTGTAGGAGGAAGTTATCCGCCACACAAGTCAGGAATTTCCTGGAGGGGCCATGTTTTGCAGAATTTGTCTCCCAACAAATATCGGGGAAATTGAAGTCCCCCATTACTACTACATCATGCTTCCTTAAAACATTGGCTATTTGCTTTTCAAAAGTTTCATCCTTGGCTTCTCCTTGATTGGGTGGCCGGTAGTAGACTCCGACCACCAGGTTCCTTTTATTCTTTGCTCCATTTATTTCAACCCAGATGCTCTCGATGGGGCTACCAAGCTCCTCCTCCTGTATTTCTGTGCAGAGATATGTATTTTTCACATACAGTGCAACCCCGCCTCCCTTTCTGTTCCTCCTGTTCTTTTTGAACAAGTTATATCCTTCAACTGCTGTATTCCAGTCATGAGAGTCATCCCACCAAGTCTCAGTTATACCTATCAAGTCATAATTTCCCTCCTGTATTAAGAGTTCAAGTTCGTTCTGTTTGTTTCCCATACTCTG
Source organism: Heloderma suspectum (assembly GCF_057233095.1). Lineage (NCBI taxonomy): Eukaryota > Metazoa > Chordata > Lepidosauria > Squamata > Helodermatidae > Heloderma > Heloderma suspectum. The sequence goes on along the minus strand of NC_139463.1, from coordinate 83,619,375 downwards.
GGCATTAGTATATAGACATCGAAGACCATGTGCTTCATAGTCTGGCTTTCTTCCTACATGTGTCTGAAGACTATTATTGGGCGCTATCAGCGCTGTTCTCTCCATTGCAGTGCATGCGCCTACGTCCATTGTTACCCCCAACATTACATCTCCCTTCCTCGTAGGATTCAGTTTAAAGCCCTCCTGATGAAGTTCTTCATGCTGTGGCCAAACACATTCTTCCCAGCCTTTGTGAGGTGCAACCCATCCCTAGCCAACAGCCCATCTTCCAGGAAGTATAGCCCGTGGTCCCAGAATCCAAATCACTCTCGTCGGCACCACCTTCGTAGCCAGTCATTCACCCGGAGTATTTTTCGTTCCCTTTCTATCCCTCTTCTAACTACTGGAAGGATGGATGAGAAAACTATCTGGGCCCCAAAGTTCTTGAGTTTCCTTCCCAAAGCTTCAAAGTCTGACGTGATCTCTTCTTAGCTCCGCTTGGCGGTATCATTTGTTCCCACATGGATGAGAAGAAAGGGATACCTGTCAGTGGGCTTTATGAGTGCAGGCAACCTTTCAGTCACGTCTCTAATCTGTCCTCCTGGGAGACAACATACCTGGCGAGTCCACGGGTCTTCACGACATACTTGGGTCTCGATCCCACGCAGCAAGGAGTCTCCCACTACTACCACTCTTCTCTTCTTCTTCTTGTAGGCCTGGGTTTCATCGCCTCTGTTTGACTGACCTTTAGCCTCTTGCTCACTCTCATGCAGGTTCCCCTGTGATTCTTCCTCTGCAGGCTGTCCTCCAGTCTCATCTGCAAGTACCTGGAATCGGTTCCACAGCTCCACCGCTTCCACTGGTGCAGAGTGGCGTCTAGTTCTTCTTCTCCTAACTGTCACCGTTTTCCAAGGAGTATCCTCTACTCCATTTTTCTTCTCCTCAGCATTTCCCACTTCTGCCTCATCTTGCTGTTGCTCTTCAAGCTTCTGGTCTGCCCTTTGCTGCTGTAGTTCCCCCATTCTGTCCAAGAACTCTTCGTGTTCTCTTATTCCCCGGAGGGTTGACAGTCGCCGCTCCAGTCCACTTACTTTTTCCTCCAGCAGCGTGATCAACTTGCACTTGTTGCAGGTGTAGGCCATGTTGTTCTCAGGCAAGAAAACAAACATGGCACACACCTTGCAGGTCACCACCACTGGGGAGTTTTGTCCTTCCATAGCCCCGTTTCCCTTTTTGTGTCTAGCTTTGTGATTGTTCTAGACTAGCCTGTGCCTGCTCCTCTACTCAGTAGAGATTAAAAGCAGAGTCCCACTGGTGTGGAAGTGTGTGTTACAAGACAAATAAATGGGAAAAAGTTAGTTAAAAAAAAATGTTAGGGGCCTCCCCCTTGACCTCCCCTGCCGAACTCCCCTGGCCAACTCCTGTTTGCTCCCCCTGTCCACTCACTCTGTTCGCTCGCTCTCTGGGAGCTTGCCTGCTTCTGTAGTCCCTGGACCAGCTGGAGCAGCTTGCTCTGCTCTGCTCTGCTCAGCTGGGAGGCGGGAAACAGACTGAAGCTTCCCGCCCAGTCAGCTGCTGGGAGTACTCAGGCCACACCCCTCCAATTCAGTTGGAGCTCTCAGAAGCTCCTGGTGAGCTCACAGCCAGTCAGAAGGATAAAGGGCAGCGCCCTGGGCTTCCTGCAACCCACTTACCTCTTAGCCTCTGTCTCCTTTGTCTCCTTTGTCTCTTCAACCACTGCAACTCCCCTGGCCAACTCCTGTTTGCTCCCCCTGTTCGCTCGCTCTGTTCGCTCGCTCTCTGGGAGCTTGCCTGCTTCTGTAGTCCCTGGACCAGCTGGAGCAGCTTGCTCTGCTCTGCTCTGCTCAGCTGGGAGGCGGGAAACAGACAAACAGTTCTCGGTTCGCATACTGCTGAAGCCTAGCTTGTAGGATTTTGAGCATCACCTTGCTGGCATGTGAAATGAGCGCAATTGTGCGGTAGTTTGAACACTCTTTGGCATTGCCCTTCTTTGGAGTTGGAATGTAAACTGACCTTTTCCAGTCTTGTGGCCACTGTTGAGTGTTCCAGATTTGTTGGCATATTGAATGCAGCACTTTAACAGCATCATCTTTTAGGATTTTAAATAGCTCAGCTGGAATACTGTCATCTCCGCTAGCTTTATTGTTACTAATTCTTCCTAAGGCCCACTTGACTTCACTCTCGAAGATGTCCGGCTCAAGTTCAGTGACCGCACTATCATGGCTATCAGGGACATTCAGATCTTTCCTGTATAGTTCTTCTGTGTATTCTTTCCACCTCTTCTTAATCTCATCTGCTTCTGTTAGGTCCCTGCCTTCTTTGTCCTTTATCATGCCCATCTCTGCACAAAACGTTCCCTTGAGATCTCCAATTTTCTTGAAGAGATCTCTAGTCTTTCCCATTCTGTTGTTTTCCTTGATTTCTTTGCATTGTTCATTTAAGAAGGCCTTCTTGTCTCTCCTTGCTATTCTCTGGAACTCTGCATTCAGTTGGGTATATCTTCCCCTTTCTCCCTTGCTTTTCGCTTCCCTTCTTTCGTGAGCTACTTGTAAAGCCTCCTCAGACAGCCACTTTGCTTTCTTGCATTTCTTTTTCTTTGGGATGGATTTCGTTGCTGCCTCCTGAACAATGTTACGGACCTCTGTCCATAGTTCCTCAGGCACTCTGTCTATCAGGTCTAATCCCTGAAATCTATTCCTCACCTCCACTGTATATTCATCAGGGATATGATTGAGGTCATACCTGAACGGTTTAGTGGTTTTCCCGACGTTCTTCAATTTAAGCCGAAATTTTGCAAGAAGCAGCTCATGATCTGAGCCACAGTCAGCTCCAGGTATTGTTTTTACTGAGTGTATGAAGCTTCTCCATCTTTGGCTGCAAAGGACATAATCAATCTGATTTCGATATTGACCATCTGGTGATGTCCATGTGTAGAGTCGCCTCTTGTGCTGTTGGAAAAGAGTGTTTGCTATGATCAGCATGTTCTCTTGGCAAAACTCTATTAGCTTTTGTCCTGCTTCATTTTGTACACCAAGGCCATGCCTGCCTGTTATCCCGGTGATTTCTTGACTTCCTACTTTAGCATTCCAATCCCCTATGATGAAGATGACATCTTTTTTTGGTGTTAGTTCTAGAAGGTGTTGTAGGTCTTCATAGAACCGATCAACCTCAGCTTCTTCGGCCTCAGTGGTTGGGGCATAGACTTGAATTACTGTGATGTTGAATGGTTTGCCTTGGATTCGTACTGAGATCATTCTATCATTTTTAAGATTGTACCCCAGTACTGCTTTTCCCACCCTTTTGTTGACTATGAGTGCTACTCCATTTCTTCTAAGGGATTCTTGCCCACAGTAGTAGATATGATGGTCACCTGAATTAAATTCGCCCATGCCTGTCCATTTTAGTTCGCGGATTCCCAAGATGTCGATGTTCAATCTTGCCATCTCATGTTTGACCACCTCCAGCTTACCTTGATTCATTGATCTGACATTCCAGGTTCCTAAACAATATTGTTCTTTAAAGCATCGGATTTTCTTTTCACCACCAGACACATCCACAGCTGAGTGTCCTTTCAGGTTTGGCCCAGCCGCTTCACTCTTTCTGGCGCTACTTGGAAATACCCTCTGCTCTTCCCCAGTAGCATATTGGACACCTTCCGACCTGAGGGGCTCATCTTCCGGCGTCATCTCTTTTAGCCTTGTGATACGTTCCATGGGGTTTTCTTGGCAAGAATACTGGAGTGTGTTGCCATTTCCTTCTCCAGTGGACCACATTTTGTCAGAACTCTCTGCCATGACCTGTCCATCTTGGGTGGCCCTGCACAGCATAGCTTATGGCTTCACTGAGTTATGCAAGCCCCTTCGCCACAAGGCAGTGATTCATGAAGGGGATAATGAAATGAGTTTATAATAGCAAAGAGTTGGCCATAGGGATGTACGAAAGTCACTTACCTTTTCACAGATGTGATTCGCAGTGAGGGGGGATGCGCTCCGTCCCTCCCCCCAGAATCCTTGATGGGGGGGAGGCGATCTGGTCCTCCCCGCCGGAATCCTGCCCCAGCTGGCTCTGCTCCGCTGCAGCTCCGCTGAGCTGCCAGCCAGGGCCGTCCGCAGCTGGACTTCCAGCCGTGGATGGGCTGCTGCAGACACAAATGGCAGCCTGCTGTCACGGCCACCATTTGCATCCTTCCAGGCTGCCGTGATAGGCTACGTAAGTATTTACGTAGCCTATCACGGCAAGCTAAAATAATAATAATAATAATAATAATAATAATAATAATAATAATAATCTGCGTACGCAAGTGGTGGCGGTTACGGCGGCCGCCATTTGCATTCCCTATTTTTCGCCGTTTTATCCTACGTAAATATTTACATTGGCAATTATGGTGAAAAAAAGGGAACCACAAATACAGTAGTGGGCACTATTTGCTTTCTTCTTCTTTTTTTTGTCGTTTTATCCTACGTAAATATTTACGTAGGCATTTATGGCAGAAAAAAAAGGAATGCAAATAGTGCCCACTACACTATTTGCGGTTCCCTTTTTTTCACCGTAATTGCCTACGTAAATATTTACGTAGGCTAAAATGGCAAAAAATAGGGAATGCAAATGGCGGCCACCGTAGCCACTGCCATTTGCGTATGCGGGTTTTTTTTGTTTTTTGTTTTGCATGCCATGATAGGCTATGTAAATACTTATGTAGCCTATCACGGCTATGATGAAGGAGAAGTGAATGGCGGCCGCAGGGCGGCCGCCATTCGCAAGTCAGCACGGACAGCAGCAGGTAAGTCAGCACGGACAGCAGGTAAGTCAGCACGGACAGCAGGTAAGTCAGCACGGACAGCAGCAGCACGGACAGCGGGAACACAAATGGCATAGGGGACGCCATTTGCATTCCTGTTTTAGCTGTCATAGGCTATGTAAATATTTACGTAGCCTATCACGGAGAAAACGGAAATGCAAGTGGCATAGGGGACGCCATTTGTGTCCCCACTTTAACCGTGATAGGCTATGTAAATATTTACGTAGCCTATCACGGGCTACCATAGGGGCGCAAATGGCGTCCCCTACTCAGGACGTCATTTGCGTCCGCAGCAGCCCAGCAGTGGCTGGAGGCCCCGCTGCGGGGTGGCCTGGCCGTCAGCTCTGCGGCCTGGCCGCGGAGTGGAGCTGGCCGGGCAGAATTCCAGGGGGGAGGAATGGATCGCCTCCCCCCCATCGAGGATTTTGGGGGGAGGGATGGAGCGCCTTCCCCCACTGTGGATGTCCCTGGACGAAACCAGGTAAGTGTGTCGTACATCCCTAATAGTAATGAAGCCAGTAGCCCTGACAATCCCTTAAATGTATCTTTATGTTATACACATCTATTCAGAATTAAGCCACATTGTGTCCAATGGGACTTCCTCCCAGGTGAATAGGATTGCAGTATAAATCTGATTGAGAGGCCGCGGTGGCTTAGTGGTTAAGACGCTGAACTGCAGACCGGAAGGTTGGCAGGACAGCAGTTCGAGACCCGAGTGCTGCGTGGCGGAGTGAGCTCCCATCTTCAGTCCCTGCTCCTGCCAACCTAGCAGTTCTAAAGCAAGAAATTGCAAGTAGATACATAGGTACCGCTTTGGCGGGAAAGGTAACAGCATTCCGTGCACCTCGGTGTACAGTCATGCTGGCCACATGACCATGGAAGCATATTTGGACAGCGCTGGTTCTTTGGCTTAGAAATGGAGATGAGCACCACACCCTAGAGTTGGACACGACTAGTTGGGGACACCTTTACCTTTTACCTTTTTTATAAATCTGAGTAATTCTAGTAAGACTTAAGTATCAAGTGAATAGACCCAGTATTAATACAAATATTATTTATTTATTTCTATACCTCCCCATAGCCGACGCTCTCTTGAATAAAAACATAAACTTTGAAAGATGAAATGAATTCTGTTGTCTACATTCGTTCTAGCAAGAATCTCGTATGATGAATGCAGGAGAAAACTGAATTAACCATCTGACTAAAATACATCCTATTCCAACCCCCCAGTTTTGTCCAAACACCAACTGGCCCAAATTCCTTAGAAGTGGTTTTTGGGAAATCAACTTGTTTTGTTGTTGTTGTTCAGTCGTTCAGTCGTGTCCGACTCTTCGTGACCCTATGGACCATAGCACGCCAGGCCTTCCTGTCCTGCGCTCTCTCCCGGAGTGTGCTCAAGTCCATATTCATTGCATCAGTCATGCTATCTAGCCATCTCATCCTCTGCTGTCCCCTTCTCCTTTTGCCTTCAGTCTTTCCCAGCATCAGGGTCTTTTCCAGAGAGTTTTCTCTTTGCATTAGGTGGCCAAAATATTTGAGCTTCAGCTTCCGTATCTGTCCTTCCAATGAGCAGTCAGGGTTGATTTCCCTTAGGATTGACAGATTTGACCTCCTAATCAACTTGTTACTGATGTCAAATCTAGCACCTTTGTCTTATATATGCAAATTTTGTTTTAAAATGTTAATGATTATTGAGTATAGTTGCACTAAGGTACATCATTTGAAAGTGAAACTGTAAGTCATGACCGTAAGTTTCATTCATTACATTTCAATAAATCAGTATGTAGGTGATGTGATGCAGATGACACAGTACTCCAAAACAAAACAGAAGATCAAAAAGGACACATCCAGTTTATACATTTACAGATTTTAGAACATATAAATAAACAACCTGGATGCACTATCATTGGCCGTTTATTTTGTTTATTATTGTTGTTCAGTCGTTCAGTCGTGTCCGACTCTTGGTGACCCCATGGACCATAGCACGCCAGGCCTTCCTGTCCTCCGCTCTCTCCCAGAGTGTGCTCAAGTTCATATTTTGTTTATTACATTTGTTCATATTTTGTAAAAGTTATCCCCTGCTTTTCTTTCAGAAATCAAAGCAGCTCAGTCAGAAAATCAATGAAAAATCAAGCACAGACAAATTATCCTAACAGCAAAACAATATAACATAGTAATCAGAAAATAAGATTCACCATAAAACAGTGAAAATTAGTGTTGTGCTGAATCCTGCCCCCTGTTTTCCGGATTTTTTTTTTCTTTTCCTGGGAAAGAGACATTGTTTTGGTTTGGTTTGGTCTTATTTTTCCTGCTCTTTCACAAGGAGGGGGAGAAATTGAGAGAATTTTCTTCATGGGGAGAAGGCCAGGGTTTCCACATACCTTTTTAGGTTTAGGAGGTAGTTGTTGCTAATTTTTAAAACTCTACCCGCCCTCCATTGCTAAAGCAAGCAGCTTCTCCAGCCTCAGAGCCTTTCCTGAATGCCTGCTGGAGAGGGAGAGGTCATGATCTCTTCAGAATTCAGAAAGTGCTGTCGGGCTGGAGAAGTGTCCTGGGCTTCTGTAAGTGCAGGAGGTGCTGTTTTTGCTTCTCTGTTTGTTTGTTTTTTAAATAAAAAAATAGGAAGAAGACCTCTCAGCCACTGCTTACACTTTAAAAAGTAAGGTGAAATCCTCCTCCCCAAGGAGAAAGTTAATAGAAATTCTCACCCCTCCCACCTTCTTCCACCTGTTTTTATTTCACACACACACCCCACCACCACCAACACCATCACATACTGAAAATGGAAGAATAAAATTTTTTGGCACAGCACTATTGAAAATAGCCAGCAGAGGGTAGGGGGGTCTATCCTCAATGAAGCAGAATGAGCACAGCCTAATGAGTTTCCCAAAGGCCTCCATAAAGTGTCACACTTTGATGGGGGAGGCGATACATCCTGCTCCATGCATTCATTCAATGTGTGGAGGTGGTTTAATATGCCACCTCCCTTCTAATGACACAGGTAATGGGATAATTCCCTTTGAGCATGCCACCCCCCAATGGATGCCTACAAATACATTCTATATTGAGAGTGATGTAGTCCATACACAGACAGAATAAACCATAGTCATAGAGAATGTTTAAGGACAATGGAAAAATAAATAAAAATAACATAAGAATTAGTGAGTAGGATTGCAGCATAAATCTGATTACTTTTAGTAGGACTTAATTATGAAGCGATTAGGCCCATTATTATTAATACAAATAAAAATAAAAACATAGGCATTGAAAGATGAAATGCATTCTGATGGCCATATTTGTTCTAGCAATCCAAGAATCTGAAGTCTGATGAATGCAGGAGAAAACTGTCAAAATAAACCATCAGACTAAAACACATCCTCTTTCAATCCCCATATTTTCCAAGAACTGACTGGCCCAAATTCCTTGGAATAGAACTTTGGCAACTCAACTTGCTACTGATGTCAAAGGGCTACTAGCCCTTTTGTCTTGCAGATGCATATTTCGGTTTAAAATGTTAATAACCATGAGTAGAGTTGCACCAAGGTACATCATTTGAAAGTGAAAGTTTTATTCATTACTGCAAGCTTCATTCATTACATTTCAATAAACCAGTACATAGGTGATGTGATGCGCATGACACAGTACTCCAAAACAAAACAAAAGACCAAGGAGGGCACATCCAGTTTATAAACATATATATTTCTAAATGTATAAAGGTACAAACTGGATGCACTATCATTGGACATTTATCTTGTTTATTACATTTGTGTGTGTGTGTGTGTGTATATATATATATATATATATATATACACACACACACACATACCTTATCCCCTGCTTTTCTTTAATAAATCAAAGCAGATCAATCAGAAAATCAGTGAAAAATCAAGCACACAGACAAATTATTCTAATAGCAAATCAATTTCAAATAGTAATCAGAAAATAAAAGTCACCATAAGACAATTAAAGTTAGTGCTGTGCTGAATCCTGCCCCCCATTTTCCGGATTTTTTTTTCTCTTCCTGTAGAAGAGGCATTGTTTTGTTTTGTTTTTTCTGCTCTTCCACTGGGAGGGAGATAATTCTGGAGAATTTTCTTCTTTGGGAGGGGGACAAGGTTTCCACATACCTGTTTAAGTTTGGAAGGTAGTTGTTGCTATTTTTTAAAGCCCCCTCCCCTCCATTCCTTAACCACAGAAACTTTTGCAGCTTCGGATCCCTTCCTGACTGCCTGCTGGAGAGGGAGAGGTCATGTGGTCTCTTGGGAATTCAGAAAGAGCTGCCGGGCTGAAGAAAAGTCCTGGGCTTCTGCAAGTGCAGCATGTGCTGTTTTTTGTTGCTGTCTGTTTGTTTTTAAATAAAAGGATAGGAAGAAGACCTCTCAGCCACTGCCTACACTTTAACAAATAAGATGAAATCCTGTCCTCCTCACCAAGGAGAAAGCTAATAGAAATTCTCACCCATCCCAGCTTCTTTCACCAGAGTTTTTATTACATCCCCACCCCCTAACCCCAACCCCAACCCCACAACATGCTGAAATAGAAGAATCAAATTTTTCGGCACAGCTCGAATGAAAATAGCCAGCAGAGGATAAGGGGTCTATCCTGAATGAAGCAGCAGAATGAGCACAGCCTCATGAGTTCCCCACAAAGGCCTCCCCAAAGGGTCACATATTAATGGGGGACACGGTGGCACAACAGTTTAATGATGCTGTAGTTTGCTGGCCAGAAATGGTCAGCACTCCAATGGTTTGAGCCCAGCTCCACGTGACAGAAGTGAGCTCCCATCATTTCATCCCTAGCTCCTGCCCACCTAGCAGTTCAAAAGCATACCATCTGTGAGTAGATAAATAGGTATCACCATTTCAGTGGGGGGAAACGCTGGCAGCACTCTATGCAGGGAGCAGGAACCGGCGCTGGATCTGCCTGGACGCGATCAGCGGAGGAGCGGTGGAGCAAAAGCCCGGATGAGCCAACTTCCCTAAGAATGCTGCTGGCCAGCTGATGCAAAGCTAGCTCACCCACTTGAGGTGCATCAGTGCAACAAAGACTAGCAACTACCAGCGCCAGAACATCTACTGTGTAAAAAACATTGTAGACTCCCTGGCAATGTGTGCCATACGCTAAATAAATACATTGATGGGGGAGGTGATACATGACCCACTCCATGCATTCGGACAATGTCTGATGCAATGATGCTCTGACTTGGATTCCTGCATTGAGCAGGGGGTTGGACTTGATGATCTTGTAGACCCCTTCCAACCCTACTATTCTATGATTCTATGATTCTATGGAGGTGGTTTAATATGCCACCTCTCTTCTAATGACACAGGTAATGGGATAATTCCCTTTGAGCATGCCACCCCCCAAAGAATGCCTACAAATACATTCTATATTGAGAGTGATGTAGTCCTCCATACACAGACAGAATAAACCATAGTCATAGAGAATGTCTTGAGACAATGAAAAAAAAATCAAAATAACATAAGAATTCACATGCCCTCTGTAACGTATTCTACTGTCCATTCTGCAGTCTACACTTCTTATTTAACATTTTTGAGAGAGCAACTTGAATCTCTCTGTTTCTCAAACTATAAATGATGGGGTTCATTATTGGTGGCAAGACTGTATATGCAACAGCAGCCAACAAATCCAGAGGTAGAGAGGACAAGGCCTTTGGTCTGAAGTAAGAAAAGATACAAGTAGTAAGAAATAAAGAGAAGACGGTCAAGTGTGGAGTGCAGGTGGAGAAGGCTTTACACCTGCCTTGAACTGACTGAATCTTGAACACAGTAGAGAATATGTAAATATAGGAAATCAATACAAGCAAAAAGCAGGAAGATCCTGCAATAACTACAAGGGCCAAAATATACCAGATTACGATCTGTGTATCAGAGCAAGATATCTTTAATAGCTGAGGGATGTCACAGAAAAATTGTTCCACAACATGGGATGAACAGAAATATAAACTGAACGTGTTTGTCACTTGTACCACTCCATTGATTGCACTGCAGAGGAAGGAAGCAGCCACCATTTTGAAACAGGCACTCCAGTTCATGATCAAGCTGTACTGTAGAGGATAGCAGATTGCTACATAGCGGTCATAAGCCATGACAGTGAGCAGTGCTAGTTCGGTACCTCCAAATGTGAGAACCAAGAAAACCTGTGTCATACATCCAGAGTATGAAATGAGTTTATCATCCAGCAAAGAGTTGGCCATGGATTTTGGAACAGTGGTTGAGATGTAGCAAATGTCTGTGATTGACAGATTGACCAAGAAGAAATACATGGGGCTATGAAGTTGATAATTCTGGGCTATAATTGTAATGATGAGTAAGTTGCCTATCAGGGCTACTGAGTAAACAGAAAAGAACACCACAACGTGTAAAATCTGTAGTTCTCGATTAGCAGAAAAACCCAGAAGCACAAATGCTGTTGCATATGTTTGGTTTACCATTTCTTTGCATGAAATAAGTCTGTAGAGAGAAAGGCCAAGATGATTTTAAGTAAAGGAGACTCTCGGCAGTTTGTTCATCATCCTTGTGCTTATTTCAGCAGCCCAGATACTGAGAAATGGATATATGGTGGTGGTGTTTGGAGTCCCACCTTTGAGGGGGCACAGTCCACATGCAATTAAAAGTTGGAGAAGATAACAGATGTATCTGTTTGTTACCAATGTTTGTTACCATCCCACCAATGACCCTCCCCAATACTGGAATGCATGTCACACAGCTTTTAAAAGGGTAGGTGCGTTGCCATAGGGCACCCTATTCAGGGCTAATGAACTTGAGCATCTGTGGACAGGCATCTAGGATTTCAACTTTTTTTTTTTCCTGGCCACAGAGCAGCAGTTTCTACCTGTGTACCAACACAGAGAATTTAATCTCCCTTGTTGATTATTCTAGCAGGGAGATAAAGTAATAGGAAGAGCTTCATCCCCTTAATTTCTTCACATCAGCTTCTCTATCAGGCAAAAGAGAAGGTCCAGGTAACAAACAAGGTGGATATGTTACAGACAAGGAAACTTTGGGAAGCAAAGGACTACCAGCAATAGATAAAAGGGGAATATGATTATGTATTCCAAACCTGATAAGGCACCTTTACCTGAAGGGACACATAGTTCCATTTGAAATGTTACAGGTAGGGCCAGTGAAAACCTGCAGGAAACCTGTTGGAAACCTGCTGAGCCCTCCACCCTAATAGGGGGTCCACTGCCAATCCCGGGAGCCTCCTGGCCCTGCTGCTTCTCCTCCTTTCCCTTGCTTTTTGTTCATCTTCCTTGGCTGAGCTTCTGACCTATGACACAAGAGACAAGAAAGAGCAAACCCTTCACATCTCTTATCCCCTTCTTTCTGTGGGAAGTGGTGCTGATGGGACCAGTGGAAGAGGCAAGTAGGGAAAAGCAGCACGGAGGAACATTGAGGATGTGGGCCCACTCAGGGAGAGGGGCCCACTGACAGCATCATGCTCATAGGCTGCCATGTACCAACATTACTTGTTACAAGTAGTTGTAATAGTCTTGTGTGACTGAGGAGCAGGTATCTCAAAGAAAGTGTGATTCAGGGCCTCAGACTAAACACCCAGTTGCTCATGGGCCTTTTCACACAATTGCACCCCACTTTTTCAATGGAGAGAAAAGGAACTTGTAGGATTCTCTACATGGAACTTGCTGAGCAAAGACATGCAATGTTGTCCTGGCCCTGTATTGCCTTATGAAGGATTTAGCCTGAGAAGACTTAGGGCATTTCTACACCAGCCTAAAATCCTCCATTTAAAATCAGGTTTTCTGATTACATTTTAAATGCAGGATCACCACTCATTCTTTTTACATGCGCTTCCCCCCTCCTTCTCCCCGTATCTGAGTCTTCCATTATCTTTCATTGATCTTGCTCCTCTTACTGCGGCTTAGACTCTTTTCACAGAGGCGGAACACAACGGGGTAATGTCATAGCTCATTATCCGCCATCTATTTTGAAATGGAACAAAGGGCAGTCACAGCAGTGTCACAGCGTCATGTAAAGAGCCCATAAACTTCCATGAAGGAGCAATCTCAGTCACAGCATAAAAGCTCTGTCTGATGCAGCCCTTAGAAGAAGACACCCTCTCACTGTTGTACCCATGCTGCCAGCTACTGATGTATTGTAAGCAACAAACTGGCATGGGTCAACTCACTGGCATGGGTCCTTTAACAATACAGTAAAACTCATGTCCTTCCCGAGGCAATACAGAACCAGAACAATGTGGGGAACCTTTGCTTGTCCATCCTCCCCATCTAGACGTTGATCTATTATGGGAGCATGGAGGGTGTATTGCAAGGAAGTGCAATTTGTGACATTGCACAACATCTTCACTGATCTCAGGGCACGTCTGTTAAGGCATAGACCGTAGCTTCCGATTTCCTAACTTTGTGGAGCTTGAAAATAAAAAGAAATGAACTAATGAATGTAAGGAGCAATCAAGCCAATCATGGACTGAATGCTTGTGTCATTTAAGAAAAATATATTTGCTCAACATTACACCCACTCCCATAAAACTGTACTAGGAATAAAGCAGCCACAATAGTTGTCCTTTGGATGATATCACTATCTTTTAATTTTTCATCGCAGGATTCATTTCATAGTTGTCCTATTCTGTCTTTTTTTTTTCCCCTAATAGTCCATTTATTCGTCTTTCAAAAAATGTTGATCTATTAGTGAGAAACTAACACAAGCCAACCCATCACTCTTCAAAGAAGGATGCTATACAATTACTCACCTGTGTAACTTAGCTTTTCTTGGAAACACAATGCTGGAGCTGTGTGAATGAGTGTTTCTCATCTGTGGTAGTCTTATGAGTTTCACAGACCTGCTCTCCAGAGCCCACTAAGTCTCAGTGGGAGAAATATTAACTTACCTGCTGTACAAGTCTCCGATTTATTTCAGTAAACTAAAGACTGAGATGGAACCTGGAATGGTGCACGTCCTGTCCCAAATGTGCAGATGTCTCATGTGCCTCCAGTATGTCCACAAGGTAACAATGCCATCAATCATGGCTCCTCAGCTTAACCTACATCATCTGGTTGTTGTGGGGATAAGCAGCTGAAAAAACCACATGCATCATCCAGCACTCTAGCACAGCATGGGGCACCAATGTTTCTATCTCATAACCCTAAATGGCTTGCAGAATCCATTCCAGGGCCCATAGGCTTCTCTAGAGCTTTGACATACATCACTTACTTTTTTATGGTGATCAGCAGAACTTTAGTGTGATGAAGCCAGTAGCCCTGACAATCCCTTAAATGTATCTTTATGATTTAAACATCTCTTCAGAAACAAGTCACATTGTGTTCAATGGGACTTACTCTCAGGTGAATAGGACTGCAGGATAAATCAGATTTTTTTTTTAGTAGGACTTAATTATCAAATGATTAGGCCCATTATTGTTAATACAAATAAAAGCATAGCCTTTGAAAGATGAAATGAATTCTGATGTCCATATTCATTCTAGCAAACCAAGAATCTGAAGTCTGATAAATACAGGAGAAAACCATCCAACTAAAATGCATCCTGCTCTAATCCCTAGATTGTCCAAGACCTGACTGTCCCAAATTCCTTGGAATTGATCTTTGGGAAATCAACCTGCTACTGATGTGAAATCTAGCCCTTTTGTCTTACATATGCATATTTTGGTTTAGAATGTTAATAATTAGTGTGTATAGTTGCACTAAGGGACATCACTTGAAAGTGAAAGTTTAATTCATTACTGCAAGTTTCATTTATTACATTTCAATAAACCAATATGTATGTGATGTGATGGGCATGACACAGTACTCCAAAACAAAGCAAAAGACCAACAAAAGCATATCCAGTTTATAAATTTATAGAAAAAAATACAAATTTATAGAAAAAAAATCCAGTTTTTTTTCCTCTTCCTGTGAAAGAGCCCCCCCCCCCTGCTTTCACAGGGGCAGAGGATTTCAGATAATTTTCTTCTTAGGGAGCGAGACAGCGTTTCCACATAGCTTTTTATGTTCGGGAGGTAATTATTGCTAATTTTTTTATTAAAAAACCTCTAACCCCCCCAATTGCTAAAGCACAGCAGCTGATGCAGCCTTGGAGCCCTTCAGCCTCGAAGCCTTCCCTGAATGCCTGCTGGAGAGGGAGAGGTCATGTGGTCTCCTTGGAATTCAGAAAGAACTGCTGGGCTGGAGAAGAATCGTAGGCATCTGCAAGTGCAGGAGGTGGTGTTTGTTTGTTTGTTTGTTTAAAGAAAAAAATAGGGAGAAGACCTCTCAGACACTGCCTACACTTAAAAAAAAAATAAGCTGAAATCCTGTCCTCTTCCCCAAGGAAAAACTTAATCAAAATTCTCACCCCTCCCAGCTTCTTTCACCAGAGATTTATTTCATCCCCCACCCCACCCCCACAACATGCCAAAAATGGAAGAATCAAAATTTTCGGCACAGCACTAATGTAAATAGCCAGCAGAGGGTAGGGGGTCTATCCTCAATGAAGCAGCAGATTGAGCACAGCCTAATGAGTTTCCCACAAAGGCCTCCCTAAAGGGTCACATATTGATGGTGAAGGTGATACATGACCTGCTCCATGCATTCATTCAATGTGTGGACATGGTTGTATATGCCATCTTTCTTCTAATGACACAAGCTAAAGGGGTCATTCCCTTTGGGCATACAAGAAAAAGGGGGGGGGAGAAAAAGAAAAAAAAAAGAATGCCTACAGACATATTCTGTATTGAGAGTGTTAATATAGTCTATACACAGCCAGAATAAACCATAGTCATAGAGAATGTATTGGGACAATGCTAAAAATAAAATAAAAATAACATCAGAATCCACATGTCCTATGTAACTTATTCGACAGTCCATTCTACAGTCTATGCTTCCTATTTAACATTTTTGACAGAACAACTTGAATCTGTCTGTTTCACAAACTATAAATGATGGGATTCATTAGTGGTGGCAAAACTGTATACAAAACAGAAGGTGACATGTCCAGAGGTAGAGAGGACAAGGACTGTGGTCTCAAGTAATGAAATATGGCAGTTGTAATAAATAAAGAAAAGACGGTCAGGTGTGGAGTGCAGGTGGAGAAAGCTTTACGCCTGCCCTGGGCTGACTGAATCTTGAACACAGAAGAGAATATGTAAATATAGGAAATCAATTCAAGCAAAATGCAAGAAGAGCTTGCAATAACTACCAGGGCCAAAATAGAAAGGGTTATGATCTGTGTATCAGAGCAAGATATCTTTAAAAGCTGAAGGATGTAACAGAAAAATTGTTCCACATGAGATGAACAGAAATATAAATTGAATGTTTCTGTCGCTTGTACCACTCCATTGATTATACTGCACAGGAAAGAAGTAGCTGCCATTTTGAAACAGGCATTCCAGTTCATGATCAAGCTGTACTGTAGGGGATAGCAGATTGCTACGTAGCGGTCATAAGCCATGACAGTGAGCAGTGCTAGTTCACTACCTCCAAATGTGCTAACCAAGGAAACCTGGGTGACACATCCAGAGTATGAAATGAGTTTGTTGTTGTTCAGTCGTTCAGTCGTGTCCGACTCTTCGTGACCCCATGGACCATAGCACGTCAGGCCTTCCTGTCCTGCACTCTCTCCCGGAGCGTGCTCAAGTTCATATTCATTACATCAGTGATGCTATCTAGCCATCTCATCCTCTGCCGTCCCCTTCTCCTTTTGCCTTCAGTCTTTCCCAGCATCAGGGTCTTTTCCAGGGAGTTTTCTCTTCGCATTAGGTGGCCAAAATATTGGAGCTTCAGCTTCAGTATCTGTCCTTCCAATGAGCACTCAGGGTTGATTTCCTTTAGGATGGACTGATTTGACCTCCTTGCAGTCCAGGGGACTCGTAAGAGTCTTCTCCAGCACCACAGTTCAAAAGCATCAATTCTTCGGCGCTCAGCCTTCCTTATAGTCCAGCTCTCACAGCCATACATTACTACTGGGAAAACCATAGCTTTGATTAGACGGACCTTTGTTGGCAAGGTGATGTCTCTGCTTCTTACTATGCTGTCTAGGTTGGCCATAGCTTTCCTCCCAAGGAGCAAGCGTCTTTTAATTTCATGGCTACAGTCACCGTCTGCGGTGATCTTGGAGCCCAAGAAAGTAAAATCTGTCACTGCTTCCACTTCTTCCCCTTCTATATGCCAGGAAGTGATGGGGCCAGATGCCATGATCTTCGTTTTTTTTATGTTGAGTTTCAAACAAGCTTTTGCACTCTCCTCTTTCACCCTCAACAAGAGGCTCTTGAGATCCTCTTTGCTTTCTGCCATTAGGGTGGTATCATCTGCATATCGGAGGTTGTTGATAATTCTCCCAGCAATCTTAATTCCGACCTCTGATTCATCCAACCTGGCTTTTTTCATGATGTACTCTGCATATAAGTTAAATAAGCAGGGTGACAATATACAGCCTTGTCGTACTCCTTTCCCAATTTTGAACCAATCGGTTGTTCCATGTCTGGTTCTTACTGTTCCTTCTTGACCCTCGTACAGGTTTCTTAGGAGACAGGTAAGGTAGTCTGGTACTCCCATCACTTTAAGAATTTGCCACAGTTTGTTGTGATCCACACAATCAAAGGCTTTAGCGTAGTCAATGAAGCAGAAATAGACGTTTTTCTGGAATTCTCTTGCTTTCTCCATGATCCAGCAAATGTTGGCGATTTGATCTCTAGTTCCTCTGCCTCTTCGAAACCCAGCTTGTACTTCTGGTAGTTCATAGAATCATAGAATCATAGAATCATAGAATCATAGAATAGTAGGGTTGGAAGGGGCCTACAAGGCCATCGAGTCCAACCCCCTGCTCAATGCAGGAATCCAAGTCAGAGCATCCCTGACAAATGGCTGTCCAGCCTCGTCTTAAAGGCCTCCAGTGTGGGAGAGCCCACCACCTCCCCAGGTAATTGGTTCCATTGCCGTATTGCTCTGACACTCAGGAAGTTTTTCCTGATGTTCAGTCGGAATCTGGCTTCCTGTAACTTGAGCCCATTATTCCGTGTCCTGCACTCTGGGATGATCAAGAAGAGATCCTGGCCTTCTTCTCTGTGACAACCTTTCAAGTACTTGAAGAGTGCTATCATATCTCCCCTCAGTCTTCTCTTCTCAAGGCTAAACATGCCCAGTTCTTTCAGTCTCTCTTCATAGGGCTTTGTTTCCAGTCCCCTGATCATCTTTGTTGCCCTCCTTTGAACCCTCTCCAGCTTGTCTGCATCCTTCTTAAAGTGTGGTGCCCAGAACTGGACACAGTACTCCAGATGAGGCCTAACCAGTGCTGAGTAGAGGGGAACTAGTACTTCCCGGGATTTGGAAGCGATGTTTCTATGAATGCAGCCCAAAATAGCATTTGCCTTTTTTGCAGCCACATCACATTGTTGGCTCATATTCAGCTTGTGATCGACGACAATTCCAAGATCCTTCTCGCTCGTAGTGTGGTTGAGCCACGTATCCCCCATCTTGTAACTGTGCATTTGGTTTCTTTTTCCTAGGTGCAGAACTTGGCATTTGTCCCTATTAAATGCCATTCTGTTGTTTTCTGCCCAGCGCTCCAGTCTATCCAGATCACTTTGAATTTTGTTTCTGTCTTCCAAAGTATTAGCTATCCCTCCCAATTTTGTGTCATCTGCAAATTTGATCAGCATTCCCTGCACCTCCTCCTCCAAGTCATTAATAAAAATGTTGAAGAGCACTGGGCCCAGGACTGAGCCCTGCGGTACCCCACTCATTACCTCTCCCCAGCTTGAGAAGGTCCCATTGATAAGCACTCTTTGAGTCCGATTCTGTAGCCAACTGTGGATCCACATGATCGTTGTTTCATCTAGCCCACTTCGAGCAAGTTTGCTCATCAGGATATCATGGGGCACTTTGTCGAAAGCTTTGCTGAAGTCGAGGTATATGATGTCTACAGCATTCCCACGGTCTACAAGGGAGGTGACTTGATCAAAAAATGAGATCAGATTTGTCTGGCAGGACTTGTTTTTGACAAATCCATGTTGGCTTCGAGTAATCACGGCATTGTTGTCAAGGTGCTTCCAGATGGATTGCTTTATGATCTGCTCCAGAATTTTCCCAGGGATTGATGTCAGACTGACTGGTCTGTAGTTCCCAGGTTCCTCCTTTTTACCCTTTTTGAAGATAGGGACAACGTTAGCCCTCCTCCAGTCATCTGGCACTTCCCCGGTCCTCCATGATTTCTCAAAGAGAATAGACAGCGGTTCTGAGAGTTCTTCTGCCAGTTCCTTTATGACTCTAGGATGCAGTTCATCTGGCCCTGGAGATTTGAACTCATTCAAAGTAATGAGGTGTTCCTTGACCATATGCCTGTCGATCTCAAGCTGCAATCCTGCCCCTTCAGCCTGTACTTCGCCTTTGCCAGGGGGGTCATAGACCCTCTTTTGGGAGAAGACTGAGCCAAAGTAGGAATTGAGCAGCTCTGCCTTTTCTTTGTCATCTGTTATCATTTTGCCATCCTTATTTAATAGCTGAACCACCATTTCTTTCCTCTGCCTTTTACTATGCACGTAGCTGAAGAAAGCCTTTTTGTTGTTTTTAGCATCCCTCGCTAACCTCACCTCGTTCTCCGCTTTAGCCTTCCTGACGCCATCCCTGCAATTCTGTGCTACCTGCCTGTACTCTTCCTTTGTTACTTGGCCTTCTTTCCACTTCCTATATGTGTCCTTTTTTGTTTTCAGGTCATCCCTAAGCTTTTTGTGAAGCCACATTGGCTTCTTCTGTTGTCTTCCACCTTTTCTTCTTGTTGGAATTGTTTGTGATTGTGCCTTGAGAATTTCCTTTTTTAAAAGTTCCCACCCATCTTGGACTCCTTTTCTCGCTAGCAATGTTTGCCATGGGACCTTACTGATCATTGTTCTGAGTTTATTAAAATCAGCTTTCCTAAAATCCAGGGTACGCGTTTGACTACACTCGGCTTTTGCTTCCCTTAGAACCAAGAACTCAAGTACAACATGGTCGCTTTCCCCCAGAGTTCCTGTAACTGCTACTTTATCCACTAAGTCATCTCTGTTGGTTAGGATCAAGTCAAGGATAGCCGATCCTCTAGTTCCTTCCTCTACTTTCTGTAGGAGGAAGTTATCCGCCACACAAGTCAGGAATTTCCTGGAGGGGCCATGTTTTGCAGAATTTGTCTCCCAACAAATATCGGGGAAATTGAAGTCCCCCATTACTACTACATCATGCTTCCTTAAAACATTGGCTATTTGCTTTTCAAAAGTTTCATCCTTGGCTTCTCCTTGATTGGGTGGCCGGTAGTAGACTCCGACCACCAGGTTCCTTTTATTCTTTGCTCCATTTATTTCAACCCAGATGCTCTCGATGGGGCTACCAAGCTCCTCCTCCTGTATTTCTGTGCAGAGATATGTATTTTTCACATACAGTGCAACCCCGCCTCCCTTTCTGTTCCTCCTGTTCTTTTTGAACAAGTTATATCCTTCAACTGCTGTATTCCAGTCATGAGAGTCATCCCACCAAGTCTCAGTTATACCTATCAAGTCATAATTTCCCTCCTGTATTAAGAGTTCAAGTTCGTTCTGTTTGTTTCCCATACTCTGGGCATTAGTATATAGACATCGAAGACCATGTGCTTCATAGTCTGGCTTTCTTCCTACATGTGTCTGAAGACTATTATTGGGCGCTATCAGCGCTGTTCTCTCCATTGCAGTGCATGCGCCTACGTCCATTGTTACCCCCAACATTACATCTCCCTTCCTCGTAGGATTCAGTTTAAAGCCCTCCTGATGAAGTTCTTCATGCTGTGGCCAAACACATTCTTCCCAGCCTTTGTGAGGTGCAACCCATCCCTAGCCAACAGCCCATCTTCCAGGAAGTATAGCCCGTGGTCCCAGAATCCAAATCACTCTCGTCGGCACCACCTTCGTAGCCAGTCATTCACCCGGAGTATTTTTCGTTCCCTTTCTATCCCTCTTCTAACTACTGGAAGGATGGATGAGAAAACTATCTGGGCCCCAAAGTTCTTGAGTTTCCTTCCCAAAGCTTCAAAGTCTGACGTGATCTCTTCTTAGCTCCGCTTGGCGGTATCATTTGTTCCCACATGGATGAGAAGAAAGGGATACCTGTCAGTGGGCTTTATGAGTGCAGGCAACCTTTCAGTCACGTCTCTAATCTGTCCTCCTGGGAGACAACATACCTGGCGAGTCCACGGGTCTTCACGACATACTTGGGTCTCGATCCCACGCAGCAAGGAGTCTCCCACTACTACCACTCTTCTCTTCTTCTTCTTGTAGGCCTGGGTTTCATCGCCTCTGTTTGACTGACCTTTAGCCTCTTGCTCACTCTCATGCAGGTTCCCCTGTGATTCTTCCTCTGCAGGCTGTCCTCCAGTCTCATCTGCAAGTACCTGGAATCGGTTCCACAGCTCCACCGCTTCCACTGGTGCAGAGTGGCGTCTAGTTCTTCTTCTCCTAACTGTCACCGTTTTCCAAGGAGTATCCTCTACTCCATTTTTCTTCTCCTCAGCATTTCCCACTTCTGCCTCATCTTGCTGTTGCTCTTCAAGCTTCTGGTCTGCCCTTTGCTGCTGTAGTTCCCCCATTCTGTCCAAGAACTCTTCGTGTTCTCTTATTCCCCGGAGGGTTGACAGTCGCCGCTCCAGTCCACTTACTTTTTCCTCCAGCAGCGTGATCAACTTGCACTTGTTGCAGGTGTAGGCCATGTTGTTCTCAGGCAAGAAAACAAACATGGCACACACCTTGCAGGTCACCACCACTGGGGAGTTTTGTCCTTCCATAGCCCCGTTTCCCTTTTTGTGTCTAGCTTTGTGATTGTTCTAGACTAGCCTGTGCCTGCTCCTCTACTCAGTAGAGATTAAAAGCAGAGTCCCACTGGTGTGGAAGTGTGTGTTACAAGACAAATAAATGGGAAAAAGTTAGTTAAAAAAAAATGTTAGGGGCCTCCCCCTTGACCTCCCCTGCCGAACTCCCCTGGCCAACTCCTGTTTGCTCCCCCTGTCCACTCACTCTGTTCGCTCGCTCTCTGGGAGCTTGCCTGCTTCTGTAGTCCCTGGACCAGCTGGAGCAGCTTGCTCTGCTCTGCTCTGCTCAGCTGGGAGGCGGGAAACAGACTGAAGCTTCCCGCCCAGTCAGCTGCTGGGAGTACTCAGGCCACACCCCTCCAATTCAGTTGGAGCTCTCAGAAGCTCCTGGTGAGCTCACAGCCAGTCAGAAGGATAAAGGGCAGCGCCCTGGGCTTCCTGCAACCCACTTACCTCTTAGCCTCTGTCTCCTTTGTCTCCTTTGTCTCTTCAACCACTGCAACTCCCCTGGCCAACTCCTGTTTGCTCCCCCTGTTCGCTCGCTCTGTTCGCTCGCTCTCTGGGAGCTTGCCTGCTTCTGTAGTCCCTGGACCAGCTGGAGCAGCTTGCTCTGCTCTGCTCTGCTCAGCTGGGAGGCGGGAAACAGACAAACAGTTCTCGGTTCGCATACTGCTGAAGCCTAGCTTGTAGGATTTTGAGCATCACCTTGCTGGCATGTGAAATGAGCGCAATTGTGCGGTAGTTTGAACACTCTTTGGCATTGCCCTTCTTTGGAGTTGGAATGTAAACTGACCTTTTCCAGTCTTGTGGCCACTGTTGAGTGTTCCAGATTTGTTGGCATATTGAATGCAGCACTTTAACAGCATCATCTTTTAGGATTTTAAATAGCTCAGCTGGAATACTGTCATCTCCGCTAGCTTTATTGTTACTAATTCTTCCTAAGGCCCACTTGACTTCACTCTCGAAGATGTCCGGCTCAAGTTCAGTGACCGCACTATCATGGCTATCAGGGACATTCAGATCTTTCCTGTATAGTTCTTCTGTGTATTCTTTCCACCTCTTCTTAATCTCATCTGCTTCTGTTAGGTCCCTGCCTTCTTTGTCCTTTATCATGCCCATCTCTGCACAAAACGTTCCCTTGAGATCTCCAATTTTCTTGAAGAGATCTCTAGTCTTTCCCATTCTGTTGTTTTCCTTGATTTCTTTGCATTGTTCATTTAAGAAGGCCTTCTTGTCTCTCCTTGCTATTCTCTGGAACTCTGCATTCAGTTGGGTATATCTTCCCCTTTCTCCCTTGCTTTTCGCTTCCCTTCTTTCGTGAGCTACTTGTAAAGCCTCCTCAGACAGCCACTTTGCTTTCTTGCATTTCTTTTTCTTTGGGATGGATTTCGTTGCTGCCTCCTGAACAATGTTACGGACCTCTGTCCATAGTTCCTCAGGCACTCTGTCTATCAGGTCTAATCCCTGAAATCTATTCCTCACCTCCACTGTATATTCATCAGGGATATGATTGAGGTCATACCTGAACGGTTTAGTGGTTTTCCCGACGTTCTTCAATTTAAGCCGAAATTTTGCAAGAAGCAGCTCATGATCTGAGCCACAGTCAGCTCCAGGTATTGTTTTTACTGAGTGTATGAAGCTTCTCCATCTTTGGCTGCAAAGGACATAATCAATCTGATTTCGATATTGACCATCTGGTGATGTCCATGTGTAGAGTCGCCTCTTGTGCTGTTGGAAAAGAGTGTTTGCTATGATCAGCATGTTCTCTTGGCAAAACTCTATTAGCTTTTGTCCTGCTTCATTTTGTACACCAAGGCCATGCCTGCCTGTTATCCCGGTGATTTCTTGACTTCCTACTTTAGCATTCCAATCCCCTATGATGAAGATGACATCTTTTTTTGGTGTTAGTTCTAGAAGGTGTTGTAGGTCTTCATAGAACCGATCAACCTCAGCTTCTTCGGCCTCAGTGGTTGGGGCATAGACTTGAATTACTGTGATGTTGAATGGTTTGCCTTGGATTCGTACTGAGATCATTCTATCATTTTTAAGATTGTACCCCAGTACTGCTTTTCCCACCCTTTTGTTGACTATGAGTGCTACTCCATTTCTTCTAAGGGATTCTTGCCCACAGTAGTAGATATGATGGTCACCTGAATTAAATTCGCCCATGCCTGTCCATTTTAGTTCGCGGATTCCCAAGATGTCGATGTTCAATCTTGCCATCTCATGTTTGACCACCTCCAGCTTACCTTGATTCATTGATCTGACATTCCAGGTTCCTAAACAATATTGTTCTTTAAAGCATCGGATTTTCTTTTCACCACCAGACACATCCACAGCTGAGTGTCCTTTCAGGTTTGGCCCAGCCGCTTCACTCTTTCTGGCGCTACTTGGAAATACCCTCTGCTCTTCCCCAGTAGCATATTGGACACCTTCCGACCTGAGGGGCTCATCTTCCGGCGTCATCTCTTTTAGCCTTGTGATACGTTCCATGGGGTTTTCTTGGCAAGAATACTGGAGTGTGTTGCCATTTCCTTCTCCAGTGGACCACATTTTGTCAGAACTCTCTGCCATGACCTGTCCATCTTGGGTGGCCCTGCACAGCATAGCTTATGGCTTCACTGAGTTATGCAAGCCCCTTCGCCACAAGGCAGTGATTCATGAAGGGGATAATGAAATGAGTTTATAATAGCAAAGAGTTGGCCATAGGGATGTACGAAAGTCACTTACCTTTTCACAGATGTGATTCGCAGTGAGGGGGGATGCGCTCCGTCCCTCCCCCCAGAATCCTTGATGGGGGGGAGGCGATCTGGTCCTCCCCGCCGGAATCCTGCCCCAGCTGGCTCTGCTCCGCTGCAGCTCCGCTGAGCTGCCAGCCAGGGCCGTCCGCAGCTGGACTTCCAGCCGTGGATGGGCTGCTGCAGACACAAATGGCAGCCTGCTGTCACGGCCACCATTTGCATCCTTCCAGGCTGCCGTGATAGGCTACGTAAGTATTTACGTAGCCTATCACGGCAAGCTAAAATAATAATAATAATAATAATAATAATAATAATAATAATAATAATCTGCGTACGCAAGTGGTGGCGGTTACGGCGGCCGCCATTTGCATTCCCTATTTTTCGCCGTTTTATCCTACGTAAATATTTACATTGGCAATTATGGTGAAAAAAAGGGAACCACAAATACAGTAGTGGGCACTATTTGCTTTCTTCTTCTTTTTTTTGTCGTTTTATCCTACGTAAATATTTACGTAGGCATTTATGGCAGAAAAAAAAGGAATGCAAATAGTGCCCACTACACTATTTGCGGTTCCCTTTTTTTCACCGTAATTGCCTACGTAAATATTTACGTAGGCTAAAATGGCAAAAAATAGGGAATGCAAATGGCGGCCACCGTAGCCACTGCCATTTGCGTATGCGGGTTTTTTTTGTTTTTTGTTTTGCATGCCATGATAGGCTATGTAAATACTTATGTAGCCTATCACGGCTATGATGATGGAGAAGTGAATGGCGGCCGCAGGGCGGCCGCCATTCGCAAGTCAGCACGGACAGCAGCAGGTAAGTGCTCCGTTTTTCATGCCTTTCATGGGTTGGGGGCTCAGCTCTGCACACCTTTCATGGTTTGGGGGGGCGGCGGCTTCATTCCTCCATGGATTTCGGGGGGGTGAATGCACTGGCATTCGGCCTCACCGAGATCCGTCGTGGAATTCTCTGCCATCCCTAGTTGGCCATGGAATTTGGAACAGTGGTTGAGATGTAGCAAACATCTGTGAAGGATAGATTGACCAAGAAGAAATACATTGGGCTATGAAGTTGATAATTCTGGGGTGTGATAGTAATGATGAGAAAGTTGCCTATCAGGGCTACTAGGTAAACAAAAAAGAACACAACAAAGTGTAAAATCTGTAGTTCTCGAATATCAGAAAATCCCAGAAGCACAAATGCTGTGACAGATGTTTGGTTTGCCATTTCTTTTCTTGGAAGAAGTATGTAGAGAGAAAGGCCAAAATAATGTTAAGTAAAGGAGGATCTCACAAGTTTGTTTGTCATCCTTGCACATATTTCAGCAGTCCAGATACTGAGAAATAGGTATCTGGTGGTGGTAGCTGGGGTTGTACTTTTGAGCAGCACAGTCCCTGTGTAATTAAAAACTGCATGACTGTCAATAGAGAACAAATGCCCCCCCACACACAGACACACCATCAATGATCCTCCTCAGTGCTAGAATACATGCCACACAGCTTTTAAAATGGTTGGTGCATTGCCTCCATGAACTCACACTTTTCCTTGTTTAGCAAAGCCCATGGTGTCCTGGTCCTGTATTGCCTTATGAAGGATATAGATTTACTGTTGGAAGAGGTCTCTCTGTCCTAGGGGTGTACGAAACCCCACTTACCTGGCTTCGCCGGGTTCCGCAGGTGGGGGGAGGTGCTCCGTGCCTCCCCCCAGAATCCTGGTTGGCCGGCTCCGCTCCACTCTGCGGCCAAGCTGCGGAGCTGCCAGCTGGCTGTGGCCACCCGCAGCCAGACATCCGGCCACTAGGCAGCCCTGCAGGGATGCAAATGGCAGCTGTTGTAGCCGCCGCCATTTGCATCCCTGTAGTGAGGTGTGATAGGCAACGTAAATATTTACATAGCCTATCGCGGCAGGGGGAAAAAACCCAGCGTACGCAAATGGCGGTAGCTGCCACCATTTGCATAGGCTGGGTTTTTTTTCCCCGTGCTGTGATAGGCTACTTAAATATTTACATAACCTATCATGGCAGGGGGGAAAAAAACCCAGTGTACGCAAATGGCAGCGGCTACCGCCATTTGCGTGCGCTGGGGTTTCCCTCCCCCCGCAGTGATAGGCTACAGAAATACTTACGTAGCCTATCACGGCCTCCGCAGGGATGCAAATGGCGTCCCTGCGTTAGCTGTGATAGGCTACGTAAGTATTTATGCAGCCTATCATGGCTGAAGAAGGAGGAAGTGAATGGCGGCCGCAGGACAGCTGCCATTCACACAGCAGCGCGGACGGGAGCAGGTAAGTGCTCCGTTTCACGCGCCTTTCATGGGGTGGGGGCGGCAGGCACTTTGTCCTGTGCGCCTTTCATGGGTTGGGGGGGCGGGGGCTTTGTTTTGTGATGGTTTTCGGGGGGCCGAATGCACTGGCATTCGGCCTCACCGAGATCCGTCGCAGAATTCTCTGACATCCCTACTCTGTCCTTTTACCCATCCTGCCAGCTATTTATGTAAGCAAGGAACTGGCATGAGCCCTTTAGCAATACAGTCAGACTCAGTTGCTTCGTGAGGTGATACAGGACCAGGACAATGAGCAGCATCTCTGCTGGTCCCAGACACTCCTCCCTATCTGGATTTGGGTCTGAAAGTCCCAATAAATGTGTGGCTATTGTTGAATTTGTGACATTGAACAACATCGTCACTGATCTCAGGGTATGTCTGTTAGGGCATCAGCTTTAGCTTCCAATTTCCTAGCTTTGGGCAGCTTAAAAATAAAAAGAAATAAACTACTGAATATAAGGAATAACCAATCCATTCATGCACTGAATCTTTTTAAAAAGAACATTATGCTGCCCCTCCATCAAACAGTTGGGAAAAAGTATGAACAATAGTAGTCCTTTGGATAATATAATTATATTTTAATTTCATCACAGGTTCTCATCTCATCTCTAGTATTCTTTTGAGTTTCAAGGTCCTGCTCTCCAGACTTCACCATGTCTTAGTGGGAGAAATTATAACTTAGCTGCTGTAAAAGTCTCCCATATATTTCAGTAAACTCAAGTCTGAGATGGAGCCTGGAATAGTGCACATCTTGCTTTCTGTGTGCAGACATCTCTTCCGTGATGTCTCTTCATTATGCCCACAAGGTAACGATGTCCTCAGTCATGGTCCCTCAGCTTAATTTACATCATCCCATTGTTGTGAAAATAAGAAGCCTAATAATAACAGCAACAACAGCAGCAACAACATCCAGCAGCCTGGCACACCATGGGGCACCATGGTTTCTTGTCTTAGCCAAAAATGGCCTACAGAATCCATTTGAGATTCTACAATCTGTTCTAGAGTTTTGATATAAATTAATTTCTGTTTTGTGATGATCATCAGAACTTTACAGCTATGAAGCCAGTAGCCCTGGCTATCTCTTAAATTTATCTTTATGCTATACACATCTATTCAGAAGTAGGGATGTCACGAGTGCCTGGCTGGGTCCAGGAGTCCAGTGGCCTCTCCTGCACCCATGTCCTGGGCCCCTCCTCACAGAACAGTGGGGCACTGACAAACCTGGTTGCTGAGCGCCCCGGGGCTCAGTGAGCATCCAGAACCAGTCCGCCCTTGTTGTGAGCTGCCACCATTGTGTGCAAAATGGTGGCTCAGCCTCTTCCTGGAAGAGGGCAAGCCGCAATTATGTGCACAATGGTGACCCCCGGAGTCCCCAGCGCTGCACGCAAACAGCTCGCTGTCTCCTATTTGCAAGGAGGAGATGGCAAGTGGTTGATGCGTAGTGACAGGACTCCTCCAAGTTTGCCCTCTCCCCTCCTTGCAAACAGGAGATAGAGCACAGTTGGTGGGAGACTCCTGTCTCTGCCACCTGACTCAAGCCTTTGCAGGCTCCTTGCAGGGAAGGAACCCATGAAGGCTTGACAGGCAGCGGAGGCAGGAGTTGCCCTCCAACCACATGCTCTCCCTTCCTGGAAGAGCCTGCCTGGCAATGCATAATGGCAGCTCCAAAGTGGACTGCCCTGCAGCTTTATCAGGTGCTCACCAGGCTATCCAGAAGCTTGCACAGAGCCATGAGCAAAGGTGGGCAGTGGTGGCTTGCAGAGCATCTGACAAAGCCAGGTGTGGGTGAGTCCATCCATCCCTATTCAGAAGTAAGCCTCATTGCATTCAGTGGGACTTATCCCAATGAATAGGTTTCCGCATAAATCTGATTAATTTTAATAGGACTTAATTCTCATGTGATTAGGCCCATTATTCTTAATACAAATACAAACATAGCCTTTCAAAGATCTAATGAATTCTGATATCCATACTCATCCTAGGCTAGCAATCCAGGAATCAGGAGTATGAACGCAGGAGAAATATATATATATATATATATATATATATATATATATATATATAGACACACACACACACACACTCAGACTAAACTACATCCTCTTCCAATCCCCAGATTGTCCAAAAACTGACTAGCCGAAATTCCTTGGAACTGATCTTTGAGAAATCAACTTGGTACTAATGTAAAATCTAGCCCCACTGTCCTACATATGGATATTTTGCTTTTAAATTAAAATCTATATAAGAATACCTTAGGGTAACACTTACTACTAGAGATTGTGGGAGAAAAAGCCTGTATAAGGCCTGAACCAAGGTATCAGGCCTGAACCAAAGTCTCCAATTGGGGA
Source organism: Heloderma suspectum (assembly GCF_057233095.1). Taxonomy (NCBI): domain Eukaryota; kingdom Metazoa; phylum Chordata; class Lepidosauria; order Squamata; family Helodermatidae; genus Heloderma; species Heloderma suspectum. Next base: position 83,590,368 of record NC_139463.1, on the reverse strand, counting down.
AAAAAAATACAGGGAATATTGTAAAGGAAAAACAAGACACAAAGAACTGGGTAAGAGGGTAGAATAAACATTCCTGCAAACAGATAAAGCAGGCTCCAACTCCTATCTCATGGGCAATGGGTAGGCAAAAACCCATTCCCGACTGAGATAAGGTACTGCCTGTCAGGAGGCATTTGCAGCTCATTGTGCCCCAGCTGTGAATAGGGGTATATTCACGTTTAGGGAGCACTGATGCATACGTCAGCACCCCCAAGTGCTGAGCACCCCCAACCCTAATGTGATTGGATATAGATAACATAGGTAAGCTTTTAATTGGCTAAAGTCTTTCTCTTCATATTTTTACTATGTACTTTGTTTTCCTTTAAAAACCTATGTAACCTGTTCCCAAATTGTAGTTCCTTTGCGAGCTCCCCAAGTATACACGTTCCGGTAATAAAGTGTGATTTCAGATACATTGACCACCAGCCTCATCCTTTGGGTGGGGGTGGTTCTCATTCCCTTCTGGTTCCCCACAGTTTCCCCCACAAGATCTACCAGATCAATTTTGCTCATTTTTTTAGGGATGGCAGAGAATTCCGCCGCGGATCTCGGGGAGGTCGAATGTCAGTGCATTTGGCCCCCCGAAAACTGTCACGGAACAAAGGCCCCCCCACGGATCCCCCGGGACGAGATTTACTGGGGCGGATCTTCCGGGCGGCGGTGGCAGCTCCGGCGGCGGCTCCGGTGGCGGCTGCGGTGGTGGTGGCTGCGGCGGCTGGTCTTCCGACCGGCTGCCACCGCCGCCATTTGCAGGTTTTTTGTGTTTTTTTTTACACCGACGTGATAGGCTACATAAGTTTTTACATAGCCTAAAACGTCTGGGTAAAAAAAAAGGGCGTACGCAAATGACGGCGGCTACGGCCACCACCATTTGCGTTCCTTATTTTGGGCCGTCTTAGTCTATGTAAATAATTACGTAGACTAAGATGGCGAAAATAAGGGGAACGCAAATAGCATCCACTACGCTATTTGCGTTCCCTTATTTTCGCCATCTTAGTCTATGTAAATATTTACGTAGATTAAGACATCAAAAATAAGGAATGCAAATGGCTGCGGCCGTAGCCACTGCCATTTGCGTACACGGTTTTTTTTTTTTCTTCCCCAGAGCCCTCTGCGGCTGGAAATCTGGCTCCGGACAGCTCTGGCCTGGCTGGGCCTGGCTGGCTGCTCTGCAGAGCTGCTGCGGAGCACAGCCGGCCAAGGAGATTCTGGGGGTGGAGGAACGGAGCGCCTCCCCCCCTTCCAGGATTCCGGGGGGAGGGATGGAGCACCTCCCCCCCCCACCATCAGCATAATCCGTGAACAGGTAAGTGATTTTCGTACATCCCTACATTTTTTTACTTAAACTGAAGCTTGAGTAGAGTAGACGCGCAGACATTTTTGAAAGTTCAAAAAAAGTTCAAAGCTTGAGCTTTAATAGCCCAAGAGTATGTTTATTTGCTCTGCGCCAAGCACTCTCCTATTGCTGTACGGATCAGTGCCGATTTATTTTCTTCACGCTGAACAGTGCCTGATCTCGCATCCTGTATTTGCAACCTGAAACGTAAAGAAATACTAAATGATCTCTTTAAAAAGAATGCACCAAATACCACCTGATCTGCAACTTAAGTGTTTTCGACCTCCATTACTTGCCTTCTCCCACTTTCCTTTTTTTCTGTTTCTGTTTAGGTTTGTTTTTTTTTATTATTTTTGCTTCAGAGGCAGGCTTCACAGGATGCTGCTAGGTCTCAGGTCCCCCCTTGGCCATGCCCCCTCCCTCAGGTTCTATTTGAAGCAGAATGAATCAGAGAGTGAGGACGGAGGGGCTCCTGCTGCTCCTCCCATGATGCACTGAATATGGCTGGGGGGTTTGTATTTGTGTCTGTGTGTCGGTGCGAGAGGTGGGGTAGTGGGTGGCATGATGTGGCTCTGGCCAATATGGATGGCCCTGGCTCAGGGCAGGTGAAAGTCAGAATTCTTCTGCTATGTTTGATTCTGTTCGTACTGTTACATTGTGGTTTTAAGTTTTCGTGTTTTATATTGTTTTATGCTGCACTTTGTGGTTGTAATTTTTGTGAACCACCCAGAGAGCTTTGGCTATTGGGCAGTATAGAAATTAAATAAACAATCAAACAAACAAACAAATATTTTCTTCACTTTCCCCTTGTCTCACCTTTTGCTTTTCAGGCCCAGATGAAGGTGAGGGTAGGGGTGTGGCTTTCCCTCTGTTGCAGGGAAAGTGGACCCCCCACTTTCCCTGCAACAGAGGAGGGGTGGGTCTATCTGTGCTTTCATGTAATGGGAGGGGGTCTTACTGGAAGGTGGCAGACTAATTGTGTGGGTGAATGAGAGAGAGGGCGATGGATGGGTCGCAAGATCCTATTTGCTATGGTGGGGGAGGTTTGCTTTAATGTAGTGGGAAGAGGTTGTATTATTGGAGTGCCCTGAAGGGAAGCTGATGAAGGACATAACTGGAAAGTTGGGAGAAGAAGAGGGAGTGAATGAAAGAAAGAAATACCTCCTGAAAGTTGTTCCAGTCACAAGGGGAATGGTCAAACATATTCTCATCCAATCATTCTCAGACTACTAGCACCCATGGCGACACGGGCTTTACACTAGTGATTATTGAGTATAGTTTCACTAAGATACATCATATGAGAGTGAAAATGCAAGTTTCATTTATTACATTTCAATAAACCAATATGTAGATGATGTGAGGCACATGACACAGCACTCCAAAACAAAACAAAAGATCAGCAAGAGCACATCCAGTTTATAAATTTATACGTAGCGGTTAAAATGTAGAAAGTGGATAAATTGGTCATTTATTTCATTTACTGCATTTGTTCATATCCTTCAAAGAGTTATCCCCTGCTTTTCTTTCAGAAATCAAAGCAGCTCAATCAGTAAATCAATTTAAAAAATATTCTAACAACAAAACAATCTAAAACAGTAAGCAGAAAATAAGTGTCACCATAAGACAATGAGCATAACCGGTTGAGGGAAGGTATCTATCCTCAATGAAACAGCAGAATGAGCACAGCTTAATGAGTTTCCCAGAAAGGCTTCCCTAAAGGGTCACATGTTGATGGGGAAGGTGATACAGGACCTGATCCATGCATTCATTCAATGTGTGGAGGTGGTTGTATCTCACCTAAGAGACTGCTAAATGTACTTTAAAGGGGAGCTAGGTGGGCTTCCCTGGGATGTCTGCTCTATGAAGCCCACCAAATTGGGACTACAATTCCCAATAGGTGACCGATAATGCTTGAACAGTAATATCCTAGGCAACACTTTGGTGGTAGCACTTTAGATTAATTGAAGTTTCTGGGTGCCTTTAAAAGGCAGCCCTATACAATAGTCCAGTCTGGAGGTTTGGTAGAGTTTGAATGACAATGAATGTCCATCTTTTCCAAGAAAGGGCAATACTGGTATACCAGCAAAAGTTGCTAAAATTCTCTGCTGCTACATGAACAGCAAAACCAGCACCAAATCAGGGGCACTCACAGACATTGAGCCTGCATGTTAAAGGAGGGTGCTGCATCAATTGACATTGGCTGTAAACGTATCACAGGTGATCACACAAACAACAGTACTCCGATGTTATCTATATTAATTTTCAGTCGGTTCTCCCACAGTCAGTCCCTCAATGTCACAAGGCAATGGCTGCCACTTTGCTGCCACTTCCCTAGATGAAAATGTAGGAACTGAGTATCTTCATCATAGTGATGACACTTCAGCCTGAATCTCTGGATGACTTCACCAAGGCAGTTTCTGCCTGAAAATGGAGGTGGGATCCATCATCCAGGCAGAACATCTAGCTGTCACAGTGTGTGTGTGTGTGTGTGTGTGTGTTTACAAGTAAATGTTTTATTTGTAGGGATGATTAAGCCATTGTAATCAGAATAAATTATAGGCTAATTTAATTTAGTATGAACAGAAAAGTTCCTGAATCAGGCAAAACTATGAATGCTTAGAAAAGCTGCCTGAATCAGGCAAAACTGTCTGAATCAAACAACATGGCTGTCTTCTTAAGATAAGGATGATGCCTAGTTTAGGTGCAGTGTTTTAAAAAGGAATATTTTAGCATCAGTAAAATAGTCAGATCCTGGGAGAATGAGAACCTTGCCAGACATATGTATTTAGTGTTGCCAAGTAGGTCTGCCAACTAGGTAAATATAGGCTAACTCAATATAACTGAGTTGCATGGGAATAGTTGCAAGTGGAGATGGGGCAATAAAGAGATGGACACACGTGCTTGGATGCAAACTGGGCCACATTTTATTGAATATCTGCAAAGGGGAAACCCAGGATGGGCACTAAACTGTGCCAGCCACTAGCTGACACTGCAAATGGCCGAAAAAACATTCTCAGCCTGAGGAGTGGAGTGTCAACATCACCACCCCACAGGGCTACCCCTTGGGGGGAGGTAGGCCTTCCCCTATCACTGCCCCCTGGGCCGCAAAACATTGGGTGGTTGAGGTGAGTCGGTCTCACAGGTAACCCTTATCCCCTGATGGGCCACAAAACCCAGAGTGGAGGCCTCAGGTGTCACCTGTCACCAGAACAGTGCCTCTGAATATTCACCATCCCTATTCTCATCCTCATTGCCCATCCTAGCAGCTCCTAAAAATGTGACCAACTAAGGGAAATTCGACCAGTTCCACCTAAGGACTTGCCAACCCCATTTACAGTGTGAAGTGTGAAAAGTGTGAAAAGACACACAACCCATGCCAATCAGACTGTGAGCCAAAAATTCCTATTTGGCCCCCAAAAGGGCAACCAGTTAAAACCCACATTGCATAAGGGAGGGTGGGAGGGAGCCATGTGGACTGAGAGGCATTAGGGAGGGGCATGGAGAGCTAAAAGGAGCCTCTCCATCCCCTCCCACCTCTGGTGGGACCACCACTCGGCTGCCAATGGCAGCCAAGCACGTCGTCTCACCCCACCCACCCGCAATAGCCCCCTCGTGGCCAGGCAAGCTGGACATGGGGTAGGGCACTGAGAAGTAATAAATGTGTCATTAACATGTTAGCTGCTTTTTCAGTTATGCTTTTACTTAGCATATTGGTAGGATATATAGGAATATCTTGTTGTTGCAAGACTGTTATCCTTTATGCTTGTTAGAGCAATTAAAATGATATATATTTACTGGTACGAATTTGTACTCTCTGACTTGGAGATGCTTGGAGACTCAACATTTACATATATTTCTTCTTGCCCAGAACACTGCTGGGATATCTAAATCTGCAACAGATGTGGGACTGTCCAAATTGCTATAGTTCCGCTCCTGAACAGGAAAGTCACAGACAGTCCTAATTTAGGTGAATAATGGGCTAGCAGGATAGTGGAGTGTGTTTGACTGTCACATACAGTAGCCCCACTGAATGTGATCCAGACAGTCAAAGCTAGTCCAGTGGTCTAACTTCACTGAGACAGGAGCACTCATATCTATAACGTCACCATATGGAATCTAAACCTCTTGTGTGACATTTTACATAGTGCCATTTGGATTTCTTTGTTTCTCAAGCTGTAGATGATGGGATTCATTAGGGGTGGCACAACTGTATACAAAAAGGAAGTCAACAGGTCCACAGGTGGGGAGGACAAGGCCCTTGATCTGAAGTAAGAAAATACACCAGTGATAACAAACAAGCAAAAGACAGTCAAATGTGGGACACAGGTGGAGAAGGCTTTATGCCTGCTCTGAACAGACTGGATCTTGAACACAGCAGAGAAGATGAATCCATAGGAAATCACTATAAATAAAATGCAAAATGAGCTCAGAGTAAGTGCACTTGCAATGAGGAGCTTCTTATTAGTCATTGTATCAGTACAAGAGATCATTAGTAACTGAGGGATATCATAGAAAAATTGCTTGATAACGTTTGATTGGCAGAAATATAACTTAAATGTGTGTACAGTTTGGACTACTCCATTTATTGCACTGGTGAGCCAAGAAGTAGCTGCCATTTGAATACAGGCATTCCAGTTCATGATTAGCCTGTACTACTGTAAGGGTTGGCAGATTACTACATAGCAGTCGTAAGCCATGGCAGGCAGTGAGGAAGGATAGCTCAGCCCCTGCAAATGTAGCAACCAAGAAAACCTGGGTCATGCAGCCAGAGAATGAGATCAAATTGACATTGATCAAGCTGCTGAGCATCGATTTAGGCACTGTGGTAGAAATATAGCAAACATCTAGAAAGGATAGGTTGCCCAGAAAGAAAGAAATGGGACTGTGAAGGTGCTGATTTTGGATTACAGTATTAATTATGAGGAAGTTGCCTATCAGAGCTACTAGGTAAATGGAGAGAAATAGCACAAAGTGTTAAATTTGTACTTCTCGAAGATCAGCAAATCCCAAAAGAATAAATGTTTCCACATTTCTTTGGTTTTCCATATCGTATTCTGTCAAGCATTGGAGAAAATATTGTCAAGAAGAAGACTATACAAAGAAGAATTTTTCCCCAGTTTTGATGTGAATCATCATTACATCTTTTCTTCCCCTGTCAATAAAAAACAAGAAAAGATTCTTTGCCTTCAGTTGGGTGAATTATTAAACTGAGCAGGAAAAGAGTGGAGTGTAGATCCATTAAAGAGAAATCCAAGTCAGTAACAGGAAATAATGTCTGTATAACAACCAACGAACTTCCATAATTCTTAGGTAAACTTTGTTTTTTTACTGAATTAGGCTGCAATGTACAGACAAAGTTCCATTAAACTCAGTAGGACTTGCTTCTGCGTAGGCATGTATAGCAGGCATGCTCTCCAATTATCAGGCAGGACATTAATTCTAGCAATAAAAAGAGATACACTATTAAAGCAATACAGCTATACATAAGCATGACCTCCCCCCTCCCCCTAATAACCCAAGACGATTGAATACCCTGTTAGCCCTGTCTGCAGTGTAGTTTGATGTTAACATGGAATGCAGGAAGATTTTACAGACTAATTAGGTCACTTCTGGCTTGTGCAAATGATACCAGGTATTATAGTGGTATGTTCCTGTAGAGAAATAATATAGACACACCATTTCAAAACACAAACCCCCACAATTTTCCAAATCTATCTCTGGCATGAATTGGAACATGTATCAGTGGGTGACAAACCTCTTAGATCATGAATGAATAGTTTACATAAACAAGAGGGAGGGATGGTACATTTCAAAATAATTGGCAGAATTTCTTAGAATTCTATCCAGACTGAAGAATAGATTCTTTCCCCTTTCACCACCTTCCACTCCACATCAACACCACCATGCTTTCAGAACTTCACACATCTCAGTGATTTGAAGGGAGGGGAGCAGGAGGGAATGATGGGGAATGCAGGCTCATATGTCCTGTATCACCAACAGTATAACTAGGAATGGGGGAGGGGATTATTTTTTATTATGATTATTTTTTAAAAAAACACCACCTTTCAATAAACAAGAAACAAGAAGTTCCCTGCCAAGTGTGTTCAGCAGCTTAATTCATCAAAACATATCCTGTGATCTACTCACTGTTGTTCAACATGGTAGTGATAAAGTGAATTTAGAGCCAAGAGCATTGGAAATAGTTAAATATAGCTGGGATTAGTGCTGTGCAGAAAATTTCTACCACATTGTTCGACCATTCTCTGTCAATTTGACAGAAGAGAAATGGCTTTTGAAAAGAAATTCATTGGTGAAGAAAGTTTGGAGAAATTCTCATGGGTTGGGTTTGGGTTTCTTGGACTTACCTTGCTTAGGAGATGGCCAAGAACTGAGCAGAAGTGTCCTGTTTTTCATTGTACAATAATCTTTCTGGCCACCTGTAGTCTCTTCAGCTTCTTACACAACAATTAAAGCCCAGGTTAAGGCACCATGAGGTAATTCCTCCCATGGGGCTTTTTCATATCTGGATGTGCAGGCAGCCTGGGAGGCTATCTGTGTTTAGGTAAGCTCAGAAACACCACAGGAATACATTATGAAACATCCTGAATGAGGTAGAACAATGGAACCCTCTTTCATGGGGGAAGAAAACTAAAACTTTCAGGAAATTGGAGGACAGATATTGGCAGATCACTAACTCCATCCCTGGAGCTAGACACCACACTGCTCCCGCCTGCATTGTGGTGGATGGAAAGTGGGGGCCAGGCTGCCAAGAATGTTGATGCTGCTGCAGCATAAAATCCCCCAAAACTTTTAGAAAAAAAAAAAGAAATAAGTTGTGCTACAAGCCCTGCCAGTGGGGGAAAGCTACTTTGGAGAAACTGTGGAGAATTTCTCCTTCCCCTGGAAAAATTGGAGAAATTGTCTCCTAAATTTCTCAGACAGCAAGAGAGGTGGAGAATTTCAAGAGGCCATTTGTGCACAGCTCTAGCTGTGACCTTTTCCATTGTTCTGGAATATACTGCCCTATGAATATATTTCCAGAACCAAATTGATTAATTCATACTCTTCCTTTGAGAAACTAATCATTCCTTCCCAGCTTTCAAATGATACATCTATAACATTGTTCCTTTAAAAAAAAGTCCAACTTTTCAGATTAGAAGTCATGTGTTAGCTATGTAGATCATAATATTAAAACAATCACATGCCCAACCATGTAGGCTCAAACCACACATTAGGTTTAACATAAAGCATGCAGCTCTGTACAGGTTTTTTTTTTAAATTTATTTATTACATTTATATCCCACCTTTTTTCCTCCTTAAGGAACACAAGGCAGTGTACATTATCCTCCTCCTCTCCATTTTATCCTCACAACAACCACCCTGTGAGGTAGGTTGGGCTGAGAGTCTGTGACTGGCCCAAAGTCAACCAGTGAGCTTCCATGGCTGAGTGGGGACTAGAACCCAGATCTCCCAACTCCCAGCCCAACACTCTAGCCGCTACACCATGCAGATGCCCTGATCCAAGTTAGGACTGCAGTGTGTGCATAGAAAGGAGGTTTAATCTTTCCCTTCCCAACTGCATTTCCCCCCACTCCCATCCCCTGCAATAGTTATTGAGGAAAAAAACCCACTTGTGCTAATGGGAGTTGTGTGTTTTTTACTTTCGCGAATTGCTGCTTGAGTGTCTATGATGTGTGTGTATTTTCAGAAGGATGTGGCTGGGGAGGGGAGGTTTAAACCTCCCCTCCTTTTGCACTGGAATCCCATTTAGCCCAGGGGCCCACACTTACATTTAGGTAAAGAGAAACAGAAAACTCATTTAGGGTTGCATGCTACACATTTAAGGTAATGATCCTGAAGAAATGCAATGAATGCAGAGATGGCTGAATCCTGGGCTTGTAGAATGGATTGTGCAATTCCAAACTGCCGAGAGGGGATACTGGTTTGCATCCAGACTTAGTCGGACAGACATAGAACACACCCAGTGAAATTAACAGGACTCTGGATTAGGGATGTATGGACTGGGTGTGTTTTGTGGATTGTCACATCATGTCTTTTGCTCCGCCGTTCTCCCATCAATGGAATCGGATTTTTTTCGTTTCCAAATTTGTGCCCCCAAATGCAAATTTTCATACTTTCACCTATGGGGGACATGCACATTTTTGACCATTTTTTTTAAAAAAAATCTATTCTTGTGTATTTTTCTATGACAAAATTTGCACAAAATTCCCAAAGGTTAGAAAAATGGTCGAAGTCCATGGAATCTACCTCACAAGGGTAAAGCCGGTCTGCTGCAGAATCCATGAGTCAGATTCATAAAACATCCAAACTCATTTGGTTCTCTTGCAGGTTTTTCCAATATCCCTACTCTGGATCCAACCCAGTGTTTATGTGTATTTACCTTCATAACCAAACCTTACTTTAAGTTGAAACTTAGTGCAGTAGATATAGTGCTGGGTAAGACATACCTCCCTTCTCTTCCAGTTCTCTTCTGGCAGGTTTTTGTTTTAATATAGAAGAATATTTAAAATGGCATCTCCCTCCTGCAGTCCAGTCTACCATCTTAGAACATTGCCACCACCCTCTCTTCTCTTCGAGTTATCTTCTGGAAGGTAGGGTATTGTTTTCGATTTAATTCAAAATGATATCTCCCCACTGCAGTCTGAAGAGGTAAGAGTCCACTTTAACTCTTCATGTTGCTGCTGCCTAGACCAGGTCTGATGATTCTAAAACTTACCACACAATTCAAAAGATTTCCCTGGTGAATGGTATATAAAACAGTAAAAGAAAGAACTGGAAATACTGTATCTTTACTCAACATGATTTTTTTCATAGTTCCCTTCCATTACAGCAGTGGCACAGGCCAGTGTCAATATCTTGGATGAGACATTGCCTTCTGATTTAACTGTAGTTTCATTTTGTCCCAGCTGATTTTCTCTCTCAATATGCAAATGTATCTTTAAGACATTGCTGCAATACAGGATGACTTACCTCTTCACATTAATTGTTCTTGGCAGTTAAGAAAATAGGTGCTTGTGGAGCCTTATTCTTCTCTGCTTTCTTTGGCATTTCAAGAACCTGCTCTCTAGAGCCTTCTAGGTCTCAACACCCAGAAGGATAAATTAAAAACAAAAACAAAAACTTATATCCTGTGTAAATCTGCCATATGTTTCATCAAGCTAAAAAAAATTGAGATCGAGTCCACAATGCAAATTTCAGGATCATGACCCCATACGCCTGTATGACATCAGTGTGTTTGTGCAGGCCTCCCTTAAATCACTGCTGGACTGTAATGTGGACCAGTTAATCTAGGAACCCAAAGACAGCAGACCTAGTACTCCATTTCTGAATCCTATTTTGTGCCAAGTGTGATAGCACCATGAATGCTGGACACAGAAGTATCTCATGACTCTAACTTTGCAAATTAAATGCTCTGCTCACTTCTGTTGTCTTTTTGTGGGGAGCTCTAGTAACCAGATATCCTACAGTATTTCTCACCTTCAGCTTGCTTGCAGGGATGGATCAGTATTGTTAGGTTTGTATCTGAGGAGCCTTGTGCAGGGATGAGCACAGGGGATGCAGATCAGCACAGCTTGAGCTCATGGATGTTCTCCAGATTCCATCTGAAAGCTCATTCCAACTCGAGTCTGTATCAGATTGCAAGCTTTTTTTTCTTTTCTTTTTTCTTTTTGCATAGAATTCTGTGTACATTTTTGTCTGTATTTTTCCAAATGTACACATTTTTAAATGAACACATTTTTGAAGTGTACACGTTCTTCTCCCATTGATTAAAACATGTGTGTGCACATTTTTCATGCACATGTTTCAAAAGTATACATGCTGTCAGACACATTTGTTTTGGTCTGAAAATCACATTGCAAGCTCAGAAATGTATGGAATTCAACCCCAGATTGCTTCAGAGTCCATGTTTGGTCCAGAAGGTACGGACTGCACAAATCTTGATAGAAAACAAACTGAAATGAATTTCTCATACATCCCTAGCCTTGTGTCATTCCTAGGGATGTACGAAACACTTACCTGGTTTCATCCAGGGACATCCGCAGTGGGGGGGAGGCACTCCATCCCTTCCCCTGAAATCCTCAATGGGGGGGAGGTGATCTGTTCCTCCCCCCCAGAATCCTGCCCAGCCAGGCTGCGGAGCTGCTGGCCAGGGCAACCCTCAGCGGGGCCTCCAGCTGCTGCCGGGCTGCTGCGGACGCAAATGGCGTCCTGAGTAGGGGACACCATTTACGTCCCTATGGTAGCCTGTGATAGGCCATGTAAATATTTACATAGCCTATGACAGCTAAAACAGGAACGCAAATGGCGTAGGGGATGCCATTTACGTCCCCGCTTTAGCTGTCATAGGCTATGTAAATATTTACGTAGCCTATCACGGGCTACCATAGGGATGCAAATGGTGTACCCTACTCAGGATGCCATTTGTGTCTGCAGCAGCCCGGCAGCAGCTGGAGTTACCACTGCCACCGCTGGAGCCGCCGCCAGAGCCGCCACTGGAGCCGCCACCAGGTAGGCTTCATTCCAGGGGGCTTTCACGGGGTGGTGGGGTGGGTTACTCCATTCCGCCATGGATTCTGGGGGGCCGAATTCACTGGAATTCGGCCCCCCTGGGGTCCCTGGCAGAATTCTCTAACAGCCCTAGTCATTCTATGCTTCCACCCATATCATAAAATTTAGCAAATGTGCACAGTCTTAGTCAGTAAGTGTATGTGTCCATAATGGATACATGTAGAAATACACACAGAAACATGTACATTACATACATTTATTAACCCTCCCCCCAAAAAAGTGGATTTTTAAAATATATCAATAAATTGCAAGTTGAAATTGAAATGGAGTGGAATGAGCTTCACCACAGACCCCTAACAATCTAAGCAATAGCGAGACTGACTGATCCATCCATCCCTAGTGAAATCCAAATCAAGCATTTTTTCTCAGTCAAGGGTTGTGGGCAGACAACTTCTAATTCAAAGATGGAGGAAGTACTATGCACATCCAGACATGAATATTTTTTATCCCACCATGGTCTCTGGTCAACCTATTCAAACGTTATCATATGTAGGCAAATGAGTGTAGAAGTGTGGAACAGGAATGCAACACTGGCCCCATTCACAGTGTTTTGGAAGTGTTATGATGATTGAAAACCAGTTTGAGGCTTATCTTTTCTTTTTTTCATAGTAAGCCTGGTGGCATTGGAAGAATGGCCATCTCACACACCCACCCATGCCCTCCTCCAAAGGATGGTGGTTGGAGAGCTGCTGGTAAAATGTGCCTGATGATTTGAAGATGGATTTGCCATTCAAGCCTCCTCCTCCCATCAGTGTTTAAGAGAAATGAAAGCAAAAGATGCTATTTGGGGGGATGCACTTTTGAACTATCTAATACAGTACCCAATAAAGAATCTGCATTTTAATTAGGCATGGTGGAGAATTCCGCCACGGATCTCGGTGAGGCCGAATGCCAGTGCATTCGGCCACCTGAAATCCATGGCAGAACAAGGCCCCCCTGCCCCCCTACCCCACGAAATGGGCCCGGAATGGAGCACCGACCTGCTGCTGTCCACGCTGCATTGTGAATGGCGGCCGCGTCTGCGGCCGCCATTCACTTCATCCATATAGCCATGATAGGCTACGTAAATACTTACATAGCCTATCATGGCAAAACTAAGGGAACACAAATGGCGGTGGCTACGGCAGCCGCCATTTACATTCCCTTTTTTTCCGCCGTGATAGGCTACGTAAATATTTATGTAGCCTATTATGGCAAAACAGAGGGGGAAAATGGCGGCCACTACGCCATTGGTGCCCCTCTGTTTTGCCGTAATAGGCTATGTAAATATTTACATAGGCTATCACGGCGGGAAAAAAAGGGAATGTAAATGGTGGCCGCCGTAGCTGCCACCATTTGCGTTCGCTGGTTGTTGTTTTTTTCCCGTGATAGGCTACGTAAATATTTATCTAGCCTATCACGGCTAAAGCGGGAATGCAAATGGCATAGGGGATGCCATTTGCGTCCCTGCTTTAGCTGGGATAGGCTACATAAATATTTATGTAGCCTATCACGGGCTGGCATAGGGATGCAAATGGCGTCCCCTACAGAGGACACCATTTGCATCCGCACCAGCCCAGCAGTGGCTGGAGGCCCCGCTGTGGGTTGGTCTAGCTGGCGGCTCTATGGCCTGGCCATGCAGCGGGGCCAGCCGGGCAGGATTCCAGGGGAGGAACGGATCGCCTCCCCCCACCTGTGGAACCCGGCGAAGCCAGGTAAGCGGGGTTTCGTACACCCCTAATTTTAATAAGGGTATATTCAGGGAATAAATAGCATTTATTTATTAAATATGTTTAATATTTAGGATTCCTTATGTGCAACAGCACTTTATTCCAAAATACAGTTACAAAATACATTGCATAAATTATGTGTGACATGATTTAAAAGTCGACTAGATGAAACAACTATCAGGTGGATCCACAGTTGGCTACAAAATCGGATTCAAAGAGTGCTTATCAATGGGAATTTCTCAAACTGGGGAGAGGTAACAAGTGGGGTGCTGCATGGCTCAGACCTGGGCCCAGTGGTCTTCAAAATTTTTATTAATGACTTGGGAGGAGGTGCAGGGAATGCAGATCAAATTTGCAGATGACACTAAACTGGGAGGGATATCTAGTACCTTGGAAGACAGAAACAGAATTCAGAGTGATCTTGATAGACTGGAGCGCTGGGCAGAAAACAACAGAATGGAATTTAATAGGGATAAATGCCAAGTTCTGCACCTAGGAAAAAGAAACCAAATGCACAGTGACAAGGTGGGCAATATTTGGCTCAACAATACTACAAGCAAGAAGGATCTTGGAATGGCTGTAGTTCACAAGCTGAATATGAGCCAACAATGTGATGTGGCTGCAAAAAAGGCAAATGCTCTTTTGGGCTGCATTAATAGAAGCATAGCTTCCAAATCACGTGATGTACTAGTTCTGCTCTACTCAGCACTGGTTAGGCCTCATCTGGAGTACTGTGTCCAGTTCTGGGTGCCACACTTTAAGAAGGATGGAGACAAAGTGGAGAGGGTTCAGAGGAGGGCAATGAAGATCATCAGGGGACTGGAAACAAAGCCCTATGAAGAGAGATTGAAAGAACTGGGGATGTTTAGCCTTGAGAAGAGAAGACTGAGGGGACTTAGGATAGCGCTGTTCAAATCCTTGAAAGGTTGTCACAGAGAGGAAGGCCAGGATCTCTTCTTCATCATCCCAGAGTGCAGGACACGGAATAATGGGCTCAAGTTACAGGAAGGCAGATTCCGGCTGAACATCAGGAAACACTTTGTGACTGTTAGAGCAATATGACAATGGAATCAATGACCTAGGGAGGTCGTGGGCTCTCCCACACTGGAGACTTCCAAGTTGAAGCTGGACAGCCATCTGTAGCGATTGGCAGAGAATTCCGCAACGGATTCCAGTGAGGCCGAATGCACTGGCATTCGGCCCCCTGAAATCAATGGCGGAATGGCCCACCACCCCCTCACCCCCCCCACAGATCCCCCTGGGATGAGACTTACCTGGGGCGGATGTTCCGGACGGTGGCGGCTCCAGCGGCGGCTTTGGCAGTGGCCGCAGCCACGGCGGCTGGTCTTTCGACCACAGTCTGCCACAGCCGCCATTTACAGTCTGGTTTGTGTGTTTTTTTTTTTAACCTAGACGTGATAGGCTATGTAAAGACTTATGTCTGGGTAAAAATAAAACAAAAAATGGCGTATGCAAATGGCGGCGGCTACAGTGGCTGCCATTTGCGTTCCTTATTTTTCTCCATTTTAGTCTACGTAAATATTTATGTAGACTATTACAGTGGGAAAAAAAGGGGGGAATGCAAATAGCATAGTGGGCACTATTTGTGTTCCTTTTTTATTTGCCGTTTTAGCCTACATAAATATTTATGTAGGCTAGAACTGCGAAAAATGAAGGAACGCAAAGAGCGCCCACTACACTATTTGCGTTCCCCGTTTTTTGCTGTTTTATCTTACGTAAATATCTGCATAAGATAAATTGGCGAAAAATAGGGAACGCAAATGGCTGCTGCTGTAGCCGCCATTTGCGTACGCTGGGGCGGGGTAGCCGTGATAGGCTATGTAAATTATTACGTAGCCTATCAGGGCTGCCTGGCTGGATGCAAATGATGGCCGCTATGGTGGCCGCCATTTGCATCTGCAGCAGCCCGTCCGCAGCCGGAAATCTGGCTGCGAACGGCCCTGGCCAGCTGCTTCATGGCCTGGCCGTGGAGTGGAGCCGGCCATTGAGGATTCCGAGGCAGAGAACCGGATCGCCTCCCCCCATCCCCCCCCCCCACCGTGAAAGATTCCACGAAAAGGTAAGTGGGTTTCGTACATCTCTAGCCATCTGTCAGGGATGCTTTGACTCAGATTCCTGCACTGAGCAGGGGGTTGGACTCAATGGTCTTATAGGCCGCTTCCAACCCTACTATTCTATGATTCTGATTAGGGGTGTGCAAAACACTTACCCCGTTCTGGCCTGCAGTCCACGGTGTGGGGGGGAGACGATCCGTCCCTCCCCCCCGGAATCCTCCCCAGGCAGCTCTGCTCTGCTGCGAGGCCGTGGAGCCGCCGGCTGGGGCCAGCCACAGCAGGGCTTCCGGCCACTGCCGGGCTGTGGCCTCAAATGTAGGGATGTACGAAAGCCCCTTACCTGTAACGAAATTTGATTCGCGGTGGGGGGGAGGCACTCCGTCCCTTCCCCCCGAAATTCTGGCCGGAGGGGAGGCACTCCGTCCCTCCACCCCCAAATCCTGGCCGGCCGGGCCGCAAATGGCAGCGGCTGTAGCTGCCGCCGTTTGCATCCCTGCACTCAGCCGTGATAGGCTATGTAAATGTTTACGTAGCCTATCACGGCTGAGTAAAAGAACAAAAAACAAAAAACAAAAAACCGCGCGTATGCAAATGGCGGTGCCCATGGGCGCCACCATTTGTGTTCCTTATTTTGCTACGCTATTTGCATTCCCCTTATTATAGATGCTACGCTATTTGCGTTCCCCTTATTTTCGCCGTAGTCTACGTAAATGTTTAGTACAGCATAGTCTACGTAAATGTTTACGTAGACTAGACATGCCAAAATAAGGAACGCATTTGCGTACGTGCGGTTGTTTTTTTTTTACTCAGCCGTGATAGGCTACGTAAACATTTATGTAGCCTATCACGTTTTGTTGTTGTTGTTGTTGTTTTACTGGAAATGGTGGTGGTGGCGGCAGCCGAACCGCCGCCAGACCCACCGCTGCCAGGAGGATTCGCCCAAGGTAAGTCCCGTCCCGGGGGGGGGGGCGGGGGGCAGACCATTTCGCCATGAATTTCTGGGGGCCGAATGTGCTGGCATTCAGCCTCCCCAAGATTCGTGGCAAAATTCTCTGACATCCCTACTCAAATGGCGTCTGCTACGCCAGCCCCCGTTTGCGTCCCTGCCAAGCCGTGATAGGCAATGTAAGTACGTAACCTTTTTCCATGATAGGCTACGTAGATAGTTAAGTAATTTATCACAGCTTGGCAGGAACGCAAATGGCGACTGGCGTAGTTGCTGCCATTTGAGACCGCAGCCAAGCAGCGACTGGAAGATGACCCTGAGCTGCCGGAGCCGCCACTGCTGCCAGAGTAGCTGCCAGAGCCACTGCTAGGTAGGTCCATTCTGGGGGGGATTTGGGGGGGGTGGCGTGGGGGTAGTCGATTCCACCATGGACTCTGGGGGGGGCAGATTATAAAGAATCTGGCCTAACTGGAGTCCATGGCGGAATTCTACAACATCCCTAATTCTGATTCTAGGATAAAGAAGCCAATAGAGATGTTGGAGAAATCCTCCACTGACCCCAATGAGGCCGGATTCTATTGAATCCGTCCCCCTGAAGTCCATGGAGAATCGGATCTCCTACCTTGTCCTGCAGGGTGAAGTCCTTACCGGCGGATCCTCCCTGTCGCCAGCTCCAAAGCCCCAGTGATACGGTTGCCATGGCCTTATCGCTGGCTGCATGGATTGACTGAGGATGTAAATGGCATCTGGGACACCATTTGCAGCCGTAAAGGCCTTAGTTTAAGGTAAATGCAGATGTAAATGGCTGCATTTGCCTTAAACTAAGGCCTTTACGGCCGCAAATGGCGTTCTAGACTCCATTTGCATCCATGGTTTTCATTAACGTGATAGGCTACGTGATGGCGGCTGTATTGCTGGGGCTCTGGAGCCAGCCGGCAGCTCTGCGGAATTGCTGCGGAGCAGAGCCGGCCAAAGAGGATTCTGGGGGGGAGGCATGGATATCCTCCCCCCTCTTCAGACCCCCCCCCCTGGAATGGCAGATAAGCGTTCTGGCCATCCCTAGAAGCCAACTCCCTTGGAACATGGCTTAAAAGTGCTGTACTAAGGCTGATGCAGTCTATAGCACAGCAAGAATTCACCTGTGTTATTCGTCACTTCTTGAAAAATAATAATAATATTTGCATGACCTATTTAGGGACAGGTGAGAAAGTTGTTCTGTCTGATTTTTCACATACATTTATCAAATTCACCTGCCAAATCAGTGTGCAAAATGGTATAGAGTTGCAGGCTATGGTGGCCGCCATTTGCATCCGCACCAGCCACTCCGCAGAGCCACCGCGGAGTGGAGCCATCCAGGCAGGATTCCTGGGGGGAGGACCAGATCGCCTCCCCCCGGTTGAGGATTCTGGGGGGAGGGACCAAGCACCTCCCCCCCACTGCAAATCAATCAACAAAAAGGTAAGTGACTTTTGTACATCCCTAGTGCTTAGAGGCCTCATGAGAAGAGAGGGACCTCCCCCCACCATTAAGTTAGGCTAATGAGACCACCACCCTCTTCAAATGGAGGGCAACTCTCATAAATTCCATTTGGATCCCCTGAAGGCATTCCTTTGTAAATGGACAGTTTCTCTGAAAATTTGCATCTGTATGACCCTGTGAAGTAATGGATTAAAAGCTGTAGACTGAAGCCTCTCGTCTGTGTATGTTTGGCCATTGAAGTGAAGTGGGGGCTAAGGGAATCCTGACACAAGCAAGCTCCCAACAGTGGGCATGTAAGAGAAGAAAAGTAGGGGGAGAGAGGTTTTTTGCACCCAAAAAACAAAACAAAACCCTTCATCAGAGATTAGGGATAATGACCTCCTAAACATCACTTAAACACATTCTGATTAAGATCTCTAATCCCCTGTCTGGTTTGACATCTTTTACTTTTTGTTTTAGTCTTTAAGAAAAGGAAACTTTACTCATGGCTAGAACAAAGGCTGCTGGACCTAACTGAAATTTGGCAGGTTCAGTCAGTTCCATAGGGGCTGCCAGTTCCCCATACTCTTTGCACTTATGTGGAAGCTCACAAAAATATAGCTCTTTGCTTGGACAGATTTTCTTGAAAATAGTAAATTTTACCTTTGACTAGCACAAAAGCCACTGGACCTAACTGCCTGAAATTTGGCAGGTTCAATCATCTCCGCAGGGGTTGCCAGGTCCCCACATTCTACGCACTTATGTGGAATAACAACAACAACAACAACAGTTTTTTGCTTTGACACATTTTCTTGAAAAAAGTAGGGATGTATGAAACTCACTTACCTTGAACAAAATTTCATTCGCGGTGGGGGGGAGGCGCTCCGTCCCTCCCCCCGAAATTCTGGCGGGGGGTAGGCGCTCCGTCCCTCCCCCCTGAAATTCTGGCCGGGGGGGAGGCAACCAATCCCTCCCCCCCGAAATTCTGGCCGGGGGGGAGGCGCTCCGTCCCCCCACCCCCAAATCCTGGCCGGCCAGGCTGCAAATGGGGGTGGCCGTAGCCGCCGCCGTTTGCATCCCTGCAGTCAGCCGTGATAGGCTACATAAATGTTTACGTAGCCTATCACGGCTGAGTAAAAAAACAAAAAACAAAAAAACGCACGTATGCAAATGGCGGCGCCCATGGGCGCTGCCATTTGCATTCCTTATTTTGGCACGTCTAGTCTACATAAACATTTACATAGACTATGGCGAAAAGACGCTACGCTATTTGTGTTCCCCTTATTTTTGCCGTAACATAAACATTTACATAGACTATCTAGTCTACATAAACATTTACATAGACTATGGCGAAAATTTGCATTCCTTATTTTGGCACGTCTAGTCTACATAAACATTTACATAGACTATGGCGAAAAGACGCTACGCTATTTGTGTTCCCCTTATTTTTGCCGTAGTCTACGTAAATGTTTACGTAGACTAGACATGCCAAAATAAGGAACGCAAATGGTGGCACCCATGGGCGCCGCCATTTGCGTACGCGCATTTTTTGTTTTGTTTTTTACTCAGCCATGATAGGCTACGTAAATCTTTACGTAGCCTATCACGTTTTTGTGTTTTGTTTTGTTTTTTACTGGAAATGGTGGCGGCGGCAGCCGCTTGGAAGACCTGCTGCCACTGCCGCCGCCGAACCACTGCCGAACTGCCGCCGGAGCCGCCGCCGCCGCCAGGAGGATTTGCCCAAGCTAAGTCCTGTCCCGGGGTGGGGGTGGGGGGGCAGACCGTTTTGCCACCAATTTCGGGGGGCTGAATGCGCTGGCATTCAGCCTCCCCAAGATTTGTGGTGAAATTCTCTGACATCCCTAGAAAAAAGCCAAATTTACCTGTGGCTAGTCCAAAAGCCACTAGGCCTAACTGTCTGAAATTTGGCAGATTCATTCATCCATATAGGGCTGCCAGGTCCCCAAACTCTATGCACTTACATGGAAGCTCACAAAACTATAGCTCTTTGCTTTGACAGATTTTCTTGAAAATAGTGAATTTTACCTTTGACTGGCACAAAAGCCACTGGAACTAACTGCCTGAAATTAGCCAAGTTTTATCAGCTCCATGGGGGCTACCATGTCTCCAAATTCCATGTCTTTATCATACAAAAAGAAGAAGAAGAAGATATGGCCATTTCTTTTTTCCGATGCAAGTCAATGGGAAAATGGGGGGGGAAAGAATGCAATTAGGACTAGGGATATCTCCTCCACGGATCTCGGTGAGGCCGAATGCCAGTGCATTTGGCCCCCCAAAATCCGTGGCGAAACGAAGCCCCCGCACCCCCCACCCCACGAAAGGCGCGTGGAACAAAGCACTTACCTGCTGCCGTCCGCGCTGACTTGTGAATGGCAGCCGCAGTACGGCCACCATTCGCTTCTTCATCATAGCTGTCATAGGCTAATTAAATAATTACGTAGCCTATCACAGCTAACGCAGGGATGACATTTGCATCCCTGTGGAGGCCATGATAGGCTACATAAGTATTTACACAGCGTATCATGGCAAGCTTAAAAAACAAACAAACAGTGTACGCAAATGGCGGTGGCTACGGGGGCTGCCATTTGCGTTCCCTTTTTTTTCACTGTTTTAGCCTACGTAAATATTTTGGATGGTCCACGTAAATATTTACGTAGGCTAAAACAGCAGGGGGGGGAAAGTAACACAAATGCGCCCACTACACTATTTGCGTTCCCCTTTTTTTTACCTTGATAGCTTACGTAAATATTTACGTAGGCTAAAACAGCAAAAAAAAAGGGAATGCAAATGGCGGCCACCGTAGCCGCCGCCATTTGTGTATGCTTTTTTTTTCTGGAAGGCTGCCCAGCATCCGGATGTCCAGCTGTGGGCAGCCCCAGCCGGTGGCTCCGCGGAATGTCCGTGGAGCGGACCAGCCGGATTAGGATTTTTGGGGGAGGTGTGGAGTGCCTCCCCCCCCCACGAATTACCCCGTCGAAAAGGTAAGTGACTTTTGTACATCCCTACTCTTCCTGCCTGCACCGGCTGTCTAGGGCTTTTTTGACAGCTGGTAGAGGCAGGACAGGTCCCAGCACAGCCAGCCCTCAGCTCTCCCAAGGAGGCCAGGGCAAGATTGCTGGGCAACTGTGGCATAGCCAGCCACTTGCTGACCTCCAGGATGCTCAGCAGCTGGGTCTGTCAGCCCCCCAGGGCTCGGCAAGTGGGTTCCAGGAGGCCAGATGAGGGGCATCATCAGTCTCCACCCCCTCTTCAGACTCCTGCACCATCCCTACTTATCACCAATATTATCACAAATATATACACAAATTTTCATGCAACAAGAAAGGAAGAAAAAGCAAAGCTCATAATCCGATATGGACTCGAGTCCAAACAAGCTTTGAGATGGAATTTGGAGAGCTCAGGTTTTGCTGATTTGCGCATCCCTACTTATGTGCAGCCATTTCGCTATCTTTCTAACCTTCTCTCTGGTGCAATCATAATGCATTCCCATGACAACATAACCATGTTGGAAATCCAGTTGTATGTAATTTCTGACA
This sequence comes from Heloderma suspectum, assembly GCF_057233095.1. Taxonomy (NCBI): domain Eukaryota; kingdom Metazoa; phylum Chordata; class Lepidosauria; order Squamata; family Helodermatidae; genus Heloderma; species Heloderma suspectum. The sequence goes on along the minus strand of NC_139463.1, from coordinate 83,568,658 downwards.
AAGCAGTGAGGAACTTTTTACAAAGCCTCTGTATCTGTGCAGAAATCCATAGAAACAAGACTGTAGTAAATCTAGATCACTACTTGGCAGAATGTGAAAGATGACCAGTATCCTGTATGTATGTATGTATGTATGTATGCATGCAATTAATTTCTTAATCACCCATCTGGCCAGTCGCCAGCCACTCTGGGCGATGTACAATAATACAAACAGTTTAAAATAAAATCACGCTTTGATTTTATTGTATCCATGCAGTTACATGTACGAACCAATACCATTTTTGGGGACCTGGAGACTTACACTTTGAATTCACAGTGGGCAAAAGCATTTTTGTTCCCATCTTCTTCTTTCTTTTTCTTTTCTCTGTTAAAGATATTTTGACATCAGGTCTAAACTGACTAGGACAAAATAGCTGCTCCTGGTACCCCACTGGAGGAATCCACCCTCACTGCCAAATAATGCCCCTGAAAGTACAAAACGTCATGATGCAGCATCTCTTGGTAGAGGCATTATGGGGTGAAAGCCACTGCCACTTACCATGATTGCAAAACTAATGTGAGGGGGCTCACACAGAACCCTCCAATGACTGTGCAGAGGGATTCTCTGAGCCACAGAGGGCTGCCCTGTCCATCACCAGAAATGCATGCTGCCCACCTGCCCACCCCCGATTAACATCCCTTGAACATTCATGGGAAAGAGTTTGCCATGAATACAGATGTGATTAGGGGTGGACGAAAGTCCCTTACCTGTCCTCGAAGGACGTTCGCGGTGGGGGGGAGGCGCTTTGCTGGTCCCCCCGCGAAGTTCAGGCCGGGTGGGGGAGGCTTCCCGCCTCGCCCCGGCCGAAATTCAGGCTGGGGGGGAGGCTTCCCGCCTCGCCCCGGCCGAAATTCAGGCCGGGGAGGAGGCTTCCCATCTCGCCCGGCCGCGAACACGAAAGTTTTTTTTAAATGCCCCCTGATAGGCTACGTGACGATTCACGTCGCCTATCACGGCTAGATCTGCAAAGTCAGCCATGATAGGCAACGTCAATCGTCACGTAGGCTATCACAGGTGACTTTAAAAAAAAAAAAAAGCGCGTACGCTAATGGCGGCCCCCATAGGGAGCCGCCATTCGCGTTCCTTATTTAGTCGCTGTAGTCTACGTAAATGTTTACGTAGACTACGGCGAAAATAAGGGCAACGCAAATAGCGTTGCCCTTATTTTCGCCGTAGTCTACGTAAACATTTACGTGGACTACAGCGACCAAATAAGGAACAGGAATGGCGGCTCCCTATGGGGGCCGCCATTATCCGTACACACTTTTTTTTTTTTTAAAGTCACCCGTGATAGGCTACGTGACGATTGACGTAGCCTATCACGGCTGACTTTGCAAATCTAGCCGTGATAGGCTACGTTAATCGTTACGTAGCCTATCAGGGGGCATTTTTTTTCTTTGATTGCAATGGTGGCAGCGGCAGCCGGTCAAAAGACCGGCTGCCGCTCCCGCCCCGCTTGAACACCCGCCGAACCGCCAGCCGGACCCGCCGCCAGGAGGGACATTCGGCGAAGGTAAGTCCTGTCCCGGGGGGGTGCGGGGACAGGGGGGTTCGGAGGATTTCTCCTCGGAACTTGTTCGGGGGGCCGAACACGTTGGCGCTCGGCCCCCCGAAGTTTCGGGGAGAAATTCTCCGCCAACCCTAGATGTGATGCAGTGACCTCCTACACTCAAGGAGGGACGCTGCCCAATCAGTGTCTCTCATCAAGTGTATGACCTCATTGTGCCTCCATCTCTATTCACAGAGAACTCTTTCCGACCGATGTCCAATGGTTGTTCTTTAGGGATGTGGTAGGTAGGGACGGCAGAGAATTCCGCCATGGATCTCGGGGAGGCCGAATGCCAGTGCTTTCGGCCCCCTGAAATCTGTGGCAGATTGGCCTGCCACCCCACCACCACCCCGCGGATCCCCCCGGGATGAGACTTACCTGGGGTGGATCTTCCAGGCGGCAGCGGCTCCGGCGGCAGCTGTGGTGGCGGCGGCAGCGGTGGCTGGTCTTCCGACCGGCTGCTGCCACCGCCGCCATTTGCAGTCTTGTCGGGTTTGTTTGTTTTTGGTTTTTTTTACAAAACGCGATAGGCTATGTAAAGACTTACATAGCCTATCACGTCTGGCTTAAAAAAAAATGCATATGCAAATGGCGGCGGCTACGGCCGCCGCCATTTGCGTTCCTTATTTTTGGTCATCTTAGTCTACATAAATATTTACGTAGACTAAGACGGTGAAATTTGCGTTCCCCTTATTTTTGCCGTCTTAGTCTACGTAAATATTTACGTAGACTAAGACGGCCAAAAATAAGGAACGCAAATGGCGGCAGCCGTAGCTGCCGCCATTTGCGTACACGCGTATGTTTTTTTTTTTAAGTCAGACGTGATAGGCTACATAAGTATTTACATAGCCTATCACGGCTGACTATAGGGATGCAAACGGTGGCGGCTATAGCCGCCGCCATTTGTATCCCTACTAGCCAGCGGCCAGATGTCCGTCTGCTGGCAGAGCAGGTCGGCGGCTCTGCGGAATCCCCGCGGAGCAGAGCCGGCTGGCCAGGATTCCGGGGGGAAGGACGGAGCGCCCCCCCCCAGCAGAACCCAGTGGAGCCAGGTAAGGGGAGTTTCGTACATCCCTAGTGGGAGGTGGTGTGTCATTCTGGCAGTTGGTATGGCTAGTTAACGTAGCCCTGAGAACCCCTCAGTGAATGCAGTGAACTGAGGGAGTACTGTAAACCTTCTTAAAGAAAAGAATATCAAGGGAGAAAGATTTCTCTAGTATTGTGAACTGGAAACATAAGTCCCCTGAGATCTAACTCAATGTTTGCCAGCCCTTTGAAGGATGTAGCTATTTTCTCCCTACCTTTTGTCCAGCTCAGCCAGCCCCTTTCAAATGATAAACTGCAAATGATAAATGAATGTAGATTATATTGTCAGGAAGAAGCGGGGGAGGATTCTTTGGGCCAGTGGGCGCCAGCTGTGGGGGTTTTTTCCCCTCTGTCATGTTTTTTTTTTTTAGCCAGTGAGGGAGGGAGAGCGGATGCTGGCTGTTGGCCCTGCTTTTGTTCTGCCCCCTTGGAGCCCCCACCTGCCCTCCCTACTGCTTGGCAAAGGCACTGTGGCTGTGTGAGCATGCTGAGTGCAGCTTCCCTGCCTGGGCAAAGGTGGTGGCCTCCAGAGCCACCTTCTGAGGGAGGCAGGGAAGTTTTAGGGGTAGTGGCTGCAGCCCAGCTGGCATGAACCTGCTCAGTGGAGGAGAAGGAGGTGAGTTAGGAAGCGGGGATGGAGGCTAGGGATGTACGAAAGTCACTTACCTTTTCACGAAATTTGATTTGAGGTGGGGGGGAGGCGCTCCGTCCCTCCCCCTGAAATTCTGGCCAGGGGGGGAGGCGCTCTGTCCCTCCCCCCAAAAATTCTGGTCGGCCGGGTCCGCAAATGGCGGCGGCTGTAGCCACCGCCGTTTGCATCCCTGCAGTCAGCCGTGATAGGCTACGTAAATGTTTACGTAGCCTATCACAGCTGAGTAAAAAAAACAAAACAAAAAAACCCACACGTACGCAAATGGCGGTGATGTTTTTAGTTGATAGAAGTTGAGAAATAGGAATGTTGTCTGGCACTCAAAGAGGTTTTTATTCAGGCTTTGGCATATAGGCTGGTCTGTTGCTGAAGGGGTTTTAATTGGCTGTCTGTCATTTATTGGTTTATTGCTGTGTTTTTAATTGTTTTTAATGTGTTTGTTTTTATGTTCTGTTTTAATTAATTTTTTTGTTTTTAATCTGTATTTTATTTTCAGTCGTATTGAGTGCCTATGATTTGCAGATGGATCTGTCAGTCTCTCAACCCTCCTACTCCCATGAGCACTTAAGAGAAATGAAAGCAAAATATGTTATTTTTGGAGGTACACATTTGAAGCATGGACAAAGCCTTATTCAAGATCATCCAGGTTTGGTTGTGTTCACTTTGTGGGGATTCACCAGCAATGGTCCAAAGGGGCCAAATCTGATGCACACCCTACTATTTACAAAATATCATGCCTGGCCAAATGAATGAAGAAGCAGGGAACAGGAATGAACCTATTCCCAATATGTGTGCCGCTTACTCTGCCCCATCTAAATGACTACATTTTGGAATTGTCTAATACAGTTACAGTACCCAATAAATGTTTTAACCTAGATTTATTCATGGAAGAAATTGGATTTTATTTATTAAATATGTTTAATATTTAGCATAAGCAATGTCATGGGTACACTACCTGACCTGTAATTCAGCACATTGCTTCATTCCAAAATGCAGACAGAGAACAGGACAATTACATAGAGTATGTGTGTCATGATAAAGAGAACTTCAGCTTCTGGGTGGTATAGAAATGAACTAAATAAATAAACAAGCCCTCTGAGCATGACAAGACAGTGGTGGATGCTTACAAATATATTCTGTAAACATACAAATGCAGTCCATAACTCAGCAAGAATTTACCTTAGTAATTCAGCACTTCTTGGGACAATGAGAAGGAAAAGAGCATTCACATGCTCTGCGTAACGTATTTTACAGTCCATATTTATTTATTTATTATTTATTTATCACATTTATATCCCACCTTTTTCCTCTTGCAAGGAACCCAAGGCAGCTTACATTATCCTCCTCCTCTCCATTTTATCCTCACAACAACAACAACAACCCTGTGAGGTAGGTTGGGCTGAGAGTCTTATATGGGCCCAAAATCACCCAGTGAGCTTCCATGGCCGAGTGGAGACTAGAACCCGGATCTCCCAGCTCCCAGTCCAATACTCTCACCACTACACTGCACTGGCTCCCTATGCATATGGTAAAATGCTTTGTTTGACTGATTTAAGCTGTGGAGTACAGTTTAAAAAGACATAGCAATGTTATAAACAGTCTTCTCTTGCTCCTGCTTACCACTAGGGATGTCACAAGAGTCCGATTGGGGCTCAGAGCCTGGCAATCCCTTGCTGGCTTGGCCACTGGATGCCAGTCTGCGGATCCCCATGCTTGCCTGACTGGGCATGCACCAAGTTGGGCAAGCATAGAAATACCTGCCTGTCCATGAGCCCCCATTTTATGTAAAAATGGTAGCTCCGCTATTTACGTACGTAATTGTTTGAGTAAAACGGCAGCCATCTATAGCCCCATTTTAGCAAAATCATAGGCATAAATGGTCTCATGACAGCATTTATGCCTGTAATGTTGCATAAATGAGTTCTATTTATGGCTGCCATTTAACGCAAATGGCTACTTACGTAAATAGCAGAGCTGCCATTTTTATGCAAAATGGCGGTTTGCGGGATACGGGGACTCTGCTTGCTGGGCACTTGTGGACAGTCCAGCAGCTGGGGCATGCTGGCTGGCAGGGGTCTGGTGAGTGGAATGTGAGGCGAGCTTCAGTGAGTTCCCCCATCCCTATGGAAAGGGATGATCATCTCCATTCATTTGCACAGAGGCCACTTTTATAGGCTGCACTAGGAGAAAAAACATGGAACTTTGGATTGATTTGGAAATTAGCTGCTTTCCTGATGAAGGGGGAAATATCTCATTTCTGAACTAATCTAATGTTAGCCATGGGGATATTGGGTGAGCTCTTCCTTCTCTATGCATTATATAATAATACTATTTCTGGTCGGTACCACATCAAACTATAGGTGGAAGATTGAATGAAGGGCAGCCCACTCCTATGCATCTTTACTTGAAAGAAGTCCCACTGAGTTCAATGGAACTTCCTTTCAGCTTACTCTCCAGTAAGTGTGCATATAATGCTAGCCTTAGGGCTTCTTCGGGCTCCTGCACCATCCCTACTTGGCACCTATATGTAGGGATGTAACAGAAACTTGTTTCAATTCATTTTTTCTCTCTCAAGTAAGTGTGCCTATAACTGTAGCCTTAGGGCTTCTTCACAAGCACAACCAACTCCTACAAACAAACAAAAAATGTTAGGGAAAAGCTAGGCTAGTTTGCTAGGTGGAGAATGATTGCATTTTTAATGTGATGGAACATTCAGCCACACAACCCACCACTGACGTGCTGTGATCCAGTAGCCACACGATAATCTGCTTGAGTAGATAGCCTCTCTTGATGGCATCACCATGCTAAGACTCTAAGTTTTCTTAGTCTTCTCTAAGACTAAGAAGTACCTCTGAATACAGTGGGGATTATTTCTGAAGAAGCATGAATAGGATTGTGCTATTAGACATCAATTTTATCAGGAAAAAATGGTTTATGAGTTCACTGTATGAAATCTAATCCTCTTATTTAACATTTTTGACAGTGCCAGTTGGATCTCACTGTTTCTCAAGCTGTATATGATGGGATTCATTAGTGGTGGCAAAACTGCATACAAAACAGATGACCATACATTCAGAGGCAGAGACGATAAGGACTTTGGTCTCAAGTAAGAAAAGGTGGCAGTTGTAAGAAACAAAGAAAAGACAATCAAGTGTGGAGTGCAGGTGGAGAAGGCTTTACGCCTGCCCTGATATGACTGAATCTTGAACACAGTTGAGAATATGTAACTATAGGAAATCAATACAAGCAAAAAGCAAGGAGATCCTACAAAAACTGCAAGAGCAAACGTGTACCTGATTATGGGCTTTGTATCAGAGCAAGATATCTTTAATAACTGAGGGATATCACAGAAAAATTGTTCAATAATATGTGATGAACAGAAATGTAAACTGAATGTGTTTGCAGCTTGTATCACTCCATTGATTGCACTGCAGAGCAAAGAAGCAGCTGCCATTTTGAAACAGGCCTTCCGGTTCATGATCATGCTGTATTGTAGAGGATAGCAGATTGCTACATAGCGGTCATAAGCCATGACTGTGAGCAGAGCCAGCTCAAAACCTCCAAGTGTGATTACCAGTAAAACCTGAGTGACACACCCAGAGTACGAAATGAATTTATTGTCCAGCAAAGAGTTGGCCATGGATTTTGGAACAGTGGTTGAAATGTAGCCAACATCTACAAAAGATAGGTCGACCAGGAAGAAATACATAGGACTATGAAGGTGGTGATTCTGGATGACAGTTTTAATGATAAGAAAGTTGCCTATCAGGGCTACCAGGTAAATGGAGAGAAACACCATAAAATGTAAAATCTGTAGTTCTCGAATGTCAGAAAATCCCAGAAGCACAAACTCTGTCACAGATGTTTGGTTTACCATTTCTTTGCTTTGAAAAAGCCTATGGAGAGAAAAGCAAATGTTGATATAAGAAGAAATCAAGCAAGTCCTGTATTGAATCTTTATGTCATTCAAAAAACATGATATTTCCTCAACATTACCACCCCTGCAGTTGGAATATAGCTGCAACTGTAGTTGTTCTTCAGATAATATAATTATTTTCAATAAACAGAACAAAACAAAGTATATATTAAAAAACAAACAAACAGCTATACACTTTTTAACCAAGCACCAAAAAGCAGGGAAATCATGACCTGAGTCTCACAAGCCTTAACACCACATCCTCCCTTTGGAGCGTGAAAGTCCAAATGAAATTCTCATTCTCCCAATGCAGATAAACGGTGTGGACAGGATGGAGAATATGATGTCTAGGGGTGATAGTGGGGTTGCAGAAAACTGATGACAAACAACTTAGGGCCACCTATTTCTCTCTCTGTTTTAGAGCAGCCTTCCCCCCTGGTGCCCCCCAGTTGTGTTGCTCAGCAAATCCCATCATTGCCAGTCAGCATGGTCAGGAGTTGGAGTCCCGAAGATCTGGAGAGCAGCAGGTTGGAGAAGGCTGTCATACATCCTTACCCAATACAAGGTTCTGCCCAATACCTCTCTCTCACACACAATTCCCATGTACCAGCACCACTGAAGGCAAAGGGGGGGGGCATTAATTACAGATCTTGAACCACGGTATGTGTCCTAAGCCAGGCATTTTCGGCTTTTGGTCAATGTCCTGCCCTTCAGTCACCTTTGACAGGAAGAAACTGTCCAGAATATGGGAGTTAGGTGAGGTCTATCACAACAAATTGTTGTTACATTGTCTGTTGCACCCACAATCCTCCACATACTCCCTTTTGATTTTATTAGAACTTGCTTAGAAAAACGAGCTGACTTAAATCTGAAGTCATGAGTGCAATGGAGGCTACTGTGCAGTGTAAACCTTAATGGCTACATCAAGAGCATCCTCTCTGCCCCCCTGTTTCCTTTAAAAGTGTTGCACTTCAGCCGTTCACTCATATCTCCCTGAGCTGTCAGTAAATCCACCAGGTGGCCTTATTCTTTTCACTGGAGCATGCAGAGCATTTCCATCTTCAGCATCTCTCACCCTTTATTTGAAGTGGTGGCAAATATCCCAGAATAAGCTACATAGAACACTTTAAATATTTTAACCTTTGGGTTGTCCCTACAGAACTTTGCCTTCCTGGGAGGGCTTAGATTTGTGGAGAGTGGTGGAGGTGGGAGAAGGAGGACTGAAGCAAAATAACACAGAAGAATTCAACATTAAAATTGAGAGTTATCACTTGGTTCCAGGTACATGTTTGAAGATGTGCCTCAAGCTCCTATCCTTGATCAGACTTACAGTGCAACCTTATGCATGTCTACTCAGAAGTACACCCTACTGAGTTCAATGAGGCTTAAAAAAAAAAGGTAAAGGTGTCTCCAACCAGTCGTGTCCGACTCTAGGTTGTGGTGCTCATCTCCATTTCTAAGCCGAAGAGCCAGCGCTGTCCGAAGACGCTTCCGTGGTCATGTGGCCAGCATGACTGAACACCGAGGTGCACGGAATGCTGTTACCTTTCCCGCCAAAGCGGTACCTATTTATCTACTTGCAATTTCTTGCTTTCGAACTGTTAGGCTGGCAGGAGCTGGGACTGAAGACAGGAGCTCACTCCATCATGCGGCACTCAGGTCTTGAACTGCTGACCTGCCGACCTTCCGGTTTGCAGTTCAGCATCTTAACCACTAAGCCACCGCGGCAATGGATATAGGATTGCAGCCTTATTTTGAAGTAAATCCCACTGAGGTTAGGCAGACTTAATTCTGAGTAAACATGGACAGGAAGGGGCTTTAAGGTTTTAAAGGTATCATGGATGTGGTTTTGCAAAATCCAATGCTGCAGTGGGGGTGAGCATGGGCAGAGAATTGGCAGCAGCAGGGGGGGGGGGATGACTTGATCATAGGATTGCACCCTCTCACCCCTCCTCCCTCCCTTTCATTCTTTGTTTTAAATCAAGCCTTCCCAGATAGAAAACAACATTACTTACAGGTAGAAAACAAAATTATAGAACCTGAAATGACTTGCTATGGTTGTTTTGATCTCAGTTCAGCAACCCAATACTTCTGAACCTGCCAGATCATTCAGACAGAATGGTAAAACTGATATTGGGCTCTAAAAGGCACCCCTGAACAAAGGCAGGAAGAGCTAGTAACATGGCAGTTTTTCCCCTTCCCCCTCAACATGCTGAATCAGCTGTCAAGTGGTGTGAGGGATAGAGACCTTCTGTGGTTGCATGTAGTTATGCTAACCCTGTAGACGCTTATTATAGGTTTAAAAGTGTATTTTAAAAATAAAAATAAAATGGTACATCGATGAAAAACAGTTTTCCACTGATTCCAATAGAAGAGAATTAGAAAGCTATCAATTCTATATGTAACCACTAGAGATGTCCACCACTTTGGTCCAAAGCCTGAATAACGAGGTGAAATGGGGAGATCTGAAGGTGCCTCATCTTGCTTCAAAGCAGATCAGAACAGCACTGAGGCGGCCCAAACTGAAGCAGGTCACCTACGAGGCTCCTTTGTCCTCCTTGTATATTTGGAGTTCTTCTTCTGAACAGCCCAAACAGGCTGTCTCCCAAATGTATCAACTTCTGAAAGATCACGCAGAAGAGAAGAGGGAGGGGGAGGAGGAGGGAGGGAGCTTTGCTGTGACTCTGCCTCCATTTGCTCATTGTGAGAGAGGTGGTGTTACTGGAGAGAAGAGGACTGTCTGAACATTATTTGGCTAGAGCAATGGTCTCCAATGTGGGGCGCATGAACCCCAGAGGGTCGCAAGATGATCCATGGGGGTGCACAAGCCAGCGGATCATTGAGCAGCCTCCCGCTGCCCTGATGAGTTTCCATTGTGTGCAATGATGGTGGTGGCAGTTGCAGCAGCAGCAGGATGGGACAGGAGCTGAGAGGAAAGCTCCATGGGATTTCTCTCTCGGCCCCAGTTCTGTCCTGCCTCTGCTGCGGCCACTAGGAACAATTGCACCAGTCTCCACAGGCATGGCAGAGGAAGCCTTAACCCTTCACACTCTCCTTTGGAAGAACGAAGCCAAGAAGAAAGCATGTGCTGACAGCTATGTTAATGTCTCCCCACCCACCCTTCTGTAATAGGCTTGCCAATCATTATTGACATTTATTCATTTAAAAATCCAGAAAAAAATCACTGTAGTTGCTTATCCCCCCTCACACACACACACCACTTTTCAATTTCTCTCTTGACCATTAGTTTGCCTTTACTTTGATTCTGTCTAGCATATATATAGAACTTTCCTTTAATTCCTCTTCCCTCCACCTCCCCTTCTCAATGCCTGTATTCTTTCCTTTCCCATTTTTGATCTCTTTTCCCTAAAAATGAAAAAAAAATAAAATAAAAAACCCTTTCTCTTCGCTTAGGATTATAGTTAGTCCCCCTGCCCTTCACTTGTAGTTTAGTGTTTGCTTTTCTTTTGCTCTTCTCTCTCTCTCTCTCTCTCTCTCTCTCTCTCTCTCTCTCTGTGTGTGTGTGTGTGTGTTTGTGCTGTGTGGACAAGCAAACAGTGTGTGTCAAAGGAGTACACACAGCTCATATGTCCAAAAACAGTGGGCAAAAGACTGCAAACATTAACAGCTATTGTTTAAATAATATAATACTACACCGTGTGTTGCAAAGCAAGCAAGCCCAAAGCAAGCATCTTCGGGGTCTCGGCAGGGGCAGAGGTGGGCAAGGTGCTGTTGTGCCCTCCTGACAGGTTGTTGTGTTGCTTCCTGGCTCTGTCAGTCCAGCAGGCAACTGTCACTGGTCTTCGTTCAAGTCAATGTGCCCACCTGGCAAGGTGCTGTCTTTGCTTCCTGCCTACCAGCCAGTGTTTTCCCAAGCAATTCAGCCAATGAGAGCCTGAGATTATTGACTGTGAATAGGGAAGTAGTACTATTTTCACTTCAAAGAAACCTACAGCAGAGTTTAGGGATAGTGACCTCCTCACCACTTCAACACCTAACTTGATGATCCCTTTATGAACTTTGGTTTGAGTTTCTGAAAACAGCACATTTTACCCATGCCTTGCACAAAAACTAGTGGGCCAAACCATCTGGGATTTGGCAGATGGAATGCCCTCCAGGGGGGCTGTGCATTTCCCAACTTTCATGAACTTCTATGCAAGCAGTGAAAAGTTATAGCTCTTTGCTTTGATGGTTTTCCTTGAAAAAATTGAATGCCATCTGCACCTTGCACAAAACCTACTGGGCCAAATTGCCTGTAATTTGGAGGTGGATACCCCTCCAGGGGGGCAGAGAGGGGCACAGATTTCAAGCACTTCTGTGAAAACAGTGAAAAGTTATAGCTCTTTGCTTTGAGAGTTTTTGTGCAAAAAAATCAAATTTCACCTGCACCTAGCACAAAAACCACTGCGCCAAACTGTCTGAAATTTGGCAAATTGATGTCCCCTCCTGGTGGGCTGAGAGTTCCCCAAACTTCATGTATGTCTCATAAAAACTGATATAGGTATGGCCGTTTGTGTTTTCCCATACAAGTCAATGGAGAAACACCCCAAAACGACTGATTCAAATGTCTGAATCTCGCTTCGGATCGAGATCCGAGTCGAAGCAGATAGGGTCCAAATCGGTTCAAAGTGGCATCTGAAACAGAGCAGGGAGCATGCACAGCCCTAGTAACCACCCTGTTCTCCCCCCAGAAATCATGACTACAATCTGGTCACCAACCTGTTTCTCAAAGTCATTTTGACACAGGGAGAGATTTTTGCTTTTTGTACTTAAAGTGCTCTTTCTCCCTCAGTATTTTACCAATTGTCCTGAAATGATCAGGGAATATAAAAGCAACACTTCTTTCTGGCACTTGTAAATTTCAGAAAGATTGGTGAAACCATCTCCATTTTATGAAGGTTAGATTGACCCACCCTCCCCATCACTTCTTATAGTGTTGAAACTCTAATGTTGCTGACCACGTTAACTATACCTGCCATGATGGTGGCAGCTATAATAATTCAACCAGAGATTTCATTTCATAGCTTCCCTTTTCCATTTCCCCAACATTCCATTTATACGCCTCTAACTAAGTGTTTGCTTCACTAGCCAGAAACATAACAGCAAGCTGACCAACTACTCTTTAAAGAACATAAGACTACTCACTTTTGCAGCTGAGCTTTTTCTTGGCAGTAAGAAGTTGGAGCTGTGCAGATGAATTTTGTTCTGTGTTGTTGTTTTGAGTTCCAAGGACCTGCTCTCCGGAGCCTTCCATGTCTCAGTGAGAGAAATTAAGACTTAGCTTCTATACAAGCCTCCCTTATGTTTCATGAAAGATTTGTGATGGACCCTGGGATGGCATAGGTCTTGTTCTTTATGTGCAGCTGCCTCTTGTGCTTTCCATGTGCCCATAAGCTCACAATAAAATCTATTAGGCAGGGGTACATGACCTGCCTCCCAGGGGAAGCTGGCATCCCTCCAAGGTCTTCTGCACCACCTGGTCCCCTGACACCTCTGCCACCACCAAATATTTCCCCTGACAATTTTCTGTAGTTTTTACCATTGCTACCAGTGCTACAGATTGTTGTTGTTGTTGTTTTTCCCCCAGAGAGGAAAGAGCAATCTGTATGAGGATCTCTGTTGGAGGGAGTGCAGCACCTTTGGTATAAGGATTGCAGGTGAAGAGAACTATTACCGAACACCTCAATATTCTGCTATTTTTGACAAGGAAAAGGAGGCTTCATTCCAGCTTGGAAAAGCACAGGAGAAGTCTGCCATCCTAAAAGCCAGGCCTGGCAACCAATGCAGGATGGTGTATGTCATACAGCGGCATTCCCCCTCTGGCGTGACCATTCTTCTCCAAGCCAAATCCCTTGAATTCTCCTCCTCCTTGGATACAACTTCCAAAATTGTGATTAAGCTCCTGTTGTGAGCCCTAGAAGAATCAACAAGTAAATGCATTCAGCATTTTTACCTTCCTGTCTAAGATGGTAGGAAGAAGAATGGTCAGTCCAGGTTACTGCCGAAGTCACATCTTTTAAGGCATTCAACACCCCATCTTAGTCTTGTTAGGGATGTACGAAAGTCACTTACCTTTTCGCAGCTTGGCTTCGCGGTGGGGGGGAGGCACTTCGCTTTTCCCCCCGAAGTTCAGATGAAGGGGGGGAGGCTTCCCGCCTCGCTCGGCCGAAATTCAGGCCGGGGAGAAGTGCCCCGTCTCCCCGGCCGCAAAAAAAAAGTAAAAAAAAAAAAAAAAGACCCCGTGATAGGCTACGTAACGATTTACATAGCTTATCACGGCTAGATTTCCAAAGTCAGCCGTGATAGGCTACGTAAATCATCACGTAGCCTATCACGGGTGACTTTGGGAAAAAAAACACGCACTTACGCAAATGGTGGCGGCCCATGGGCGCCGCCATTTGCGTAGACGCTACGCTATTTGCATTCCCTTTATTTTCGCCGTAGTCTACGTAAATGTTTACGTAGACTAGACATGCCAAAATAAGGAATGCAAATGGCAGCACCCATGGACGCCGCCATTTGTGTATGCGCGGTGTTGTTGTTGTTTTAACTCAGCCATGATAGGCTACATAAACATTTACGTAGCCTATCACGGCTGACTGCAGGGACGCAAATGGCGGCGGCTATGGCCGTCTCAATTTGCAGTCCCGGCTGGTCAGGATTTGCAGCGGGAGGGACGGGGCGCCTCCCACCCAGCCAGAATTTCAGGGGGAGGGACGGAGCGCCTCCCCCCCCCCACTGCGAATCAAATTTCGTAAAGGGTAAGTGACTTTCGTACATCCCTAAAATATAGCAAATCAAGACAAACCAAATGCAAAACGAGCATAAAATAACTGTGGTGACAAAGATAAATTGAATTATTTTGTCTGCATCTGAGCAAGATACCCATAATAACAGAGGGATATCATAGAAAAAAATTTCAACAACATGGGATGAGCACTGTGGAGCTCAGAAGGCTCCCTGGTTTACTGGGGAGCTCCAGGCAATGAAACAGGTCCAAAGATGGCTGGAGTGTAAGTGGCATAGAAATTGTCATGAAGGAGATTGAGCATATGTAGAACCACATAATCACACCTACTATGTGGTGGTAAAGGCAACAAAGAAAGCTCACTCTGCTGCCTCCATAAAGGCAGACATATACCAGTTTTTTGGCTGTGTATCAGAGCAAGGTATATTTAATAACTGAGGGATATTGAACTGAGGATTTGGAACACCACTGGGCATCTAGTAGAATGAACAGGATCACACTTGCCGTTCACCTAGTCATCCACTAAGATAACCAAGGGATTGTCTGCCTGAAAACTGGGCTGGGATATAGACAGGGACATCAAGCTCCATATCTATTCCCACTGGTTTAATGACACCTATGATCTGGCGCTCAGGAATTATTGGAGCAGTTTGAGTATTGTACCCCACAACCCCCAGGAATAGGGGGGTACCATATGCTGAAATGTAGCCCAGACAGCTACAATTTCCAACAATATTGAGTACCACTAAGTTATTTACTGACTAAAGTAATTTCTTTCTAAAATCTTGGATGGGATACAGTCAGGGAGTGGGTATAATTCTCCCTTCCGTGTTCCATCCTTCTGTATATTTGTGCAAAAAGGGAAATCATACCACCTATGGATTCTCCAAAAGCTTGGGCTCAGTGTCAGCAATGTAAAGAATGTTGTTGTTTTTGTTGTTGTTTTAACCTGAATGCCAACATTACTCCCTGAAGAGGCAACACTATATTTCCTAATTTCACCCAAGGTGGGGTTCAAGATGACATTACACTTTCCCTTTCATGAAAACCTCTGGAGAAATTCAAGAATTGTAAAAGTGGTCCAGTAAGACCAGCAAAATATAAGAATAAGAATAAGATTATCAGGTGTGTACACATTCCTTGCCCTGGTATTTTCATTAACAGATTTTACTAATATAGCCAAAGGAGACTCCATGTGCAAAATGTGAATGAAATGGCAGCAGTTGGACTCCTGTGGGAGCAAATCTCTAGGAACAGAAAAAGGGATATTAATAAATATCCTCCCTGCATTGACAAATCTTATTACAATTGTAGATCTGTTCCCTGCATTGACAGATCTTATTACTATTATAGATCCCAGAGTATGAGAACTTCTTGTAAAACGGCATTTTATACAGCAGGACAGATAAAAAGTCATCTAACATCACTGAGGGAGAAAGTGCATCTGAAGCTGAGAGAAATCTGTGAAGCAAAACTAGTAAGCTACCTTTTCTTTCTTGTCATTTGATTTCAGGAGTTTCTGAGTTGTTCTCACAATGAAAACTAGGAATACCTCCCTCTCTGTCATATCTTCTGTTCCAAATATAGTCACTCTTCCCTGCAGTTTTATTTACCGTGATGAACTTGGCATAAATCGGTGTACTTCATTTTTAGGTGAGTTATTTATTTGGATGGTGGGGTATTTACTGCATTTCACACAAACATGTGAATAGCGAGGCAGATGAAAGCAACCTTTTGTATAATTTTCCTACACAGATCTGCAATCAGCATCAAGACTTTCCACTGAAATGTCATTTAAGCCGCAGCCTATTCCCATTTACCCAGGAGTAAGTCCCATTGAACTCAATGAGGGATACATCTGGGAGGACATGTACAGGATTGCACCATTAAGTGAAGTTAATGTAGTTTCTTTCTCATGAACAGCATCTGAGGAATTTTAAACAAAGCCAAACATGTTTTGATCAGAGATTTATCAGTAGGAGGAGATACACACATTGCTAGTCTATAGTTTTTCTATAGCAATGAAGCTGGCATAAATCAAAGAACTTCACTTTATGTGAGTTGATGTTTTCTAAATGCTGAAATATTTTCTGAAATTTTCACACAAAGTTGAAATTGTAACATGGAGGAATGCAATCTGTTGAGTAACCTCCAACAGAGAGCCCCCAGCATCATCCAGTGCTGCGACTGAAATTTTATTGTGAATTGGGTGTTGTTCTGGAGATTCCTCCTCAGGTAAAACATTTGAAGAATTCTGAGGGGAGTAATTTGAAGGGAAGCCTGAAGAGGTCTGATGAGATTATTCAGTTTCATGGGTGCAGGTGGGATGAGTGATTTGCACAGCCATACCAAGTCTTCCCTGAAATAATGGACAGATGTAATTGTTATTCCTTTCACATAATATCACATTACAGAGTAACTTACTGTATCCCCTGCCTGAGCCTAAAATGTGTAAAAATCCTTCTTTTCTTTTTGAACCAGGATGGCTCGCAATATTCCCTCATGTAGAATTTGATGTTTTGTACTTCTTTCTCAGTTATTTATTTTGTGGGTCAGCCACAAGCACTTGATTTACCATGTTCACTTTCCCCTTTTCTCAGTCTTTACTCTCCTTTGGCTTTTCATTTATATCATTCCCTTGCCACCTGCGTCCAGTCTTTTTCCTGTCATTTTAACGTTTCTCTCTTGTGCAATTATAACATACTCCTCTCACCATGAAACTAGGTCGAAAAACTCATTGACTAGTTTTCCAACAAAGCAGTTAGGGACATTTTGCCAAGCCCCTGTACTTGCACAGAAATCCAGAGAAACAAAGTGGTCATCACATGCAACTCACCACCTGGTGGAATGTGAAAAATGACAACATTCATATGGTTACATGTACAAATCAATATAAATGGGTATGTGGGGTGGGGGTGTGGGGTGGAATGCACACTTTAAAACCATGAGAGCAGAGGCATCTTTCCACCTTTTTCTTTTTTCTATGTGAAATGCTGTATGTTATCTTTGCAAAAATGGCTGGGGGGGGGGAATGACTCCTCCTGTTGCCCTACTGGAGGAATCCCTCCCCCATACTCCTGGAAGTTCACAGACTCACAACGTAGCATCTTTCCACATTCACATTGTTGGAAGAAAATGGACAAGCAGTGTGTAGAAACCCCATGCCACTTGTTATAATTTTGAGGGGCACTTAAAAAGAGGTTCTCGTGATCCCTTCCAATAAATGTGCAGAGGGGTTCTCAGGCTAGCCCTGCCCTTCAGCAGAAATGCAGGCTGCCCCTTCTCTGCTGATGAACATTCATTGGACGGTGGAGAGGAAGAGTTTGCCATGCATACTGATGCACATGCTGTGAGCTCATACAGTCAGGCAGGGATGCTGCCCCATGAATATCCCCATGGAATGTAGGAGCTCAGAGAATTCTTTCCAACAAATGCCCAGTGCTTGTTTGTCAGGGGAGGAGGAGGCATATAGTTTTGATGGTGGAATGGGGCTAGCCCACAGAGTCCAGACAATTCCTTAATGTGTTCGCTGAATACATGTAGGGATTCAGGTACACCCTCTGAAAGAAAAGGAGAAGGGGGGAGGATGTCTCTGTTATTGTCAGTTGGAAATATGTGCCTTCCCCTGAAATGAAATAAATGTTTGCTGGCCCCTGCACTATGAAGCTATTTTCTCCCAACTACTTCTCCCGCCCAACCCAGGCCCTTTCAAATGATAAATTTCAAATGTTAAATCAATACAGAATATATTATCAAAAAAGAAAAGATAACTTTCTCATAAATATTGAGGATCAGATCTACTACCTTTACTATAGGGATGTACGAAAGTTCCGCCACGGATATCAGGGAGGCCGAATGCCAGCGCATTCGGCCCACTGAAATCGGTGGCGGAACGGCCCCTCGCCCCCCCCCAGGATGGGACTTACCTGGGGCGGATCTTCCTGGTGGCGGTGGCTCTGGCGGCAGCTCTGGTGGTGGTGCGGCGGCGGCAGCTACGGTGGCCAGTCTTCCGAAATGGCTGCCGCCACTGCCGTTTCCAAGTTTTAAAAAAAAAAAAGCGTGATAGGCTACGTAAAGATTTACGTAGCCTATCACGGCTAAATTTTAAAAAACACCGTGATAGGCTACGTAAATGTTTATGTAGCCTATCACGGCTGATTAAAAAAACAATAACAACCCGCGCGTACGCAAATGGGGGCGCCCATGGGCACCGCCATTTGCGTTCCTTATTTTGGCACGTCTTAGTCTACGTAAACATTTACATAGACTACGGCGAAAATAAGGGGAACACAAATAGCGTAGCGTTTACTCGCTATTTGCGTTCCCCTTATTTTCGCCGTAGTCTACGTAAGTGGTTACGTAGACTACACGTGCCAAAATAAGGAACGCAAATGGCGGTGCCCATGGGTGCCGCTATTTGCGTACGTGCGGTTTGTTTGTTTGTTTTTCACTCAGCTGTGATAGGCTACATAAATCTTTACGTAGCCTATCACTTTTTTTTTTTTTAATTTGGAAATGGTGGCGGCGGCAGCCGGTTGGAAGACCGGCCGGCGGCCGCCGCCGCAGCCGCACCGCTGCCAAACCACTGCCGGAGCCACTGCCGCCGCCAGGGACATTCGCACAAGGTAAGTCCCGTCCCAGGGGGGCGGGGGGGCACACCGTTTCTCCACCAATTTCGGGGTGACTCCGAGATTCGTGGCGAAATTCTCTGACATCTCTACTAGCCAGCCGACGGCTCCGCAGAATCCCTGCAGAGCGGAGGCGGCTGGCCAGGATTCGGGGGGGGGGAGGGATGGAGCACCTCCCCCCACCAGAATTTCAGGGGGAGGGACAGAGTGCCTCCCCCCCAGCATCTGCATAATCCAGGAACAGGTAATTGACTGTCGTACATCCCTACTTTACTACAACTATACTATTACTAATAATTATAATTATGTCAGCTTAAAATTAAAGGTGTAAGTACTACAGCTCCACTTGTTACAAGGTTAAGCCCTCATTCCAACAACTGTCCTTTTGCTTCCTTCTGTAGGCAGCATGCTTCTTATGGAGCAACAGCTCATGAATGAATCCTCTCTGTCAGAGTTTCTACTTCTGGAATTCTCAACAGTTCGAGAACTACAGATTCTGCACTTCACTGGATTCCTTGCTTTTTACATGGCAGCAGTTGCAGAAAATCTTCTCATCATCTCTGCAGTTGTCTCTGACCACCACCTGCACACCCCCATGTACTTCTTCCTGATGAACCTGGCCATGCTGGATGTGGGCCAAGTTTCAGTCATTTTCCCCCAAACCATGGCCAATTCTCTTTTAAATACCAGACACATTTCTTATTCTGGATGTGTTGCCCAAGTCCTTCTGTTTGTCTTCTTTATGGCATGCGATTTCTCTCTTCTCACAGTCATGGCATATGATCGCTATGTTGCCATTTGCAAGCCATTGCAATATGAGATGCTGATGAATAAACCAGCCTGCATTCAAATGGTTTCTACTGTATGGTTCAGCAGCTTTTTCTATGGAGTGTTACACACTGGAGGCACCTTTGCAGCCCCCTTTTGTTCCAATACTGTGAATCAGTTTTTCTGTGAAATCCCACAGTTACTTAAGCTTGCCTGCTCTGACTTGTACCTATTTGAAATTGGAATTGTTTTCTTAGGTTGCATCATTGGGTCAGGATGCTTTATTTTCATTGTTGTGAGTTACGTGCACATCTTCATGGCAGTACTGAGAATCCCCTCTGTGCAGGGAAGGCAAAAAGCTTTCTCAACTTGCCTTCCCCACCTTATCATTTTCTCTATATTTGTGTTCACTGGATATTTTGCTTACCTCAAGCCTACCTCTAATACCACCTCACATCTGGATTTGGCATTTACTATGATATACTCCATGGTCCCTCCTTTGATGAATCCTGTAATCTACAGCATGAGAAACAAGGAGATAAAACATGCTGTGTCAAAGCTATTGGGTTTGAGGCACTGTTCTAGGAGTACCTTATCCAGTCTTTGTTCTGCAATGGTGAATTCAGTATAATTATAATCAGGGTGTCATTCTATGGGCCATGGTAGGGTGCTTCAGAAGCCATAGAATGTTTTGGATCACCATTTTCAAGGTCAGAGCAAGAGAGGACCTCTGTGCCTCCCCTGCTCCCAGCATTTATGCTGCTCTACGGAGGTCCTGGTTCAGATTGCGTTTCAGCTATATTCACTTTTCCAGGGAGAGGGGGCTTCTGTGTGGCAGCCCAAGTGCTCTGTAACTTTCTCCCAAGACAGATTTATTCAACCTCCTCCCTGTTGTCTTTTTGGAAATAGCTAGACTGACCTTTTTTTCAGAGGACCTCTGAATTTTTCATGCTGCTTGTCTTTGTTTTGTTTGTTGAGCTACTTCAGTTGTTGCCTTCTGAAATTGTATTATATTACCAGTTCATCCCTATCTACATGTTGATTGACACTCTCAAAGAACCCTAAAACCGTATTGAGACAGGACTTACATTTTCAGAAGCCCTGCTGATTCTTTTTCAGCAGTGGTTGTCCTTCAATATGCTTACTAATTTTATCTTTAATACTACTTTCAACCAGTTCACCTGGAATATTACGCTAACTGGCTTAACACATGGGTTATGAGTTTTCTTTTTTGAGATACTGATGGATGTGGGAGAACGTACAATTTAGCTGTTGTGCAGGCATTAAGGCCTAGAAGGGGAGGCCAAGCACTGGATGGGGAGTCCCTGTAGGCTCTATCCTGTCTGCTGGCTGCCGGTTCCTCACCCATGTTCTATATGGAAGAATTTAGTGAAGTATCTTCAAGTATGCTGACCCCACACACAGGGGGTATGCTTTTGTTTGCAGTTCTTAAACTCTGCCTAAATGCTCCTCTGTGTTAGAAGTGTGTGTGTGTGTGTGTGTGTGTGTGTATATATATATATATATATTCTGGAATAATTAGTCAAAGTATGATAGCAGCAATCAGGAGGGCTGCCCTAATTGTGATCAGCACATTTGAAGCCTCTTTGTTCCTATAAGCTAGTGGAAACAAAGCATGGAATGTGGTCATGGAGCTAAGTTTGAACATCAAGAGTTCACCCTCCACTTCTTTTGCAGTGTGAGACATACAGAAGAGCAGTATTGCTTGGTTCTATAACATGAGAGAATAACTTAAAAAAATATTGGCAGGATTGGATGATATCTGCAGACATAATTGCACCTTCTGAGGGTATCATGCCTGCCACATTTCAGATGAATAGATGCATGGATTTTCATGCAAGAGCAGCAGCCTTTACATTATGAGGGTATCCAAAAAAGGACATATCACCCTATGTTCCTTGTGGACCTTCTTTCTAAAAATGACAGACATTCTAAAGGTGTTGCTATCTAAGAAGCCTGCAGGCTTTCAGAAGGGTATATGCATTTATTCATGTAGAAGAGAGGTTGTTTCAAATTTTGTGGGGAGACGAAGTGATTCACTTTCCCTTTCCTTCCCCAATGATTTTTTCCGCAATTTGTATGAAAGTGGTGTTTGTCACACAGGTTACTCCTGACAAGTCACCTGTCATGTTTCAGAACTATAGGCACAGAGACAAAAGAGTTATGATGACTGAAACTAGGGAGAGACGATTGAGCACAATACTCCCCATATGCCAACCCCCCCAAATACCTCCCCCTGAGTAAAAGGGGTGGGGGAGATGTAGAATAGAGGGTGGGAAGATGGGGAAGACCAATAAAAAAACTCTTCCTGGGTGAGGTGGATGTGGGATATCAATACTATGACAGGCAGAATTGAAGAATCCCATTGAAATGCATTGAGTTGCATTTTATTGGCCGAGGGCTTAGTCCCATGCAATGTCTCATGTGACCACTAGGGACACTGTAGACAAGTTCCATGCATAACCAGCAGGGGGAGCCCACAGGCTTAGGTCTGTGACACAAAATGGCAGCTGGTGCACAAAATGGCCACCATGCTTCAGACTTCCAAATCAGTGTATAGGCCTAATATCTCCATATCTATTCAGAAATAAGCTCTGATGAGTCAGTGGGATTTACACCCAGGTAAGTGTGTATAAGATTGCAGCTTAAATGTGATTGTTTGCTAGCTCCTTTAAAATGCAGAATAATATGAGGCAATAGACTTTGGGGAAATACTGTTCTCCTTTGCAAGCTTGTGAAAACTAGATGATATAATAATAAAAAAAGGTGTTCGTCATACAGCTTTGCATGTGATGTTTAGTTAGGCCCTGCATTGGTAGAACTTAAGAAATAGGAATGTTGTCCAGTACTCAAAGACGTTTTTATTCAGCCTTTGGCATACAAGCTGTTCTGTTGCTGAAGGGGTTTTAATTGGCTGGCTGCTGTTTATTTGTTGCTGTGTTTTTATTGTTTTTAAAGTATTTGTTTTTATGTTCTGTTTTAATTAATATTTTGTTTTTAATCTGTAGTTTATTATCAGCCTATTGAGCACCTGTGATTTCAGGGTGGATCTGTCAATCACTCAACTGTCTGCCCCCATCAATGGTTCAGAGAAATGAAAGCAAAATATACAATTTTTAGAGACATTGTCAAATTCAAAGTTGGAAGTAGTACTATAGAGCTGCAGACATGAATATGTTTTGTCCTGCCATGGTCTCTGGCCAACCTATTCACACATGATCATACCTAGGCAAATCCTATGCAGCACTGGTCCCATCAACAATGTTTTGGAAGTCTTATCATGATTGAAAACCAGTTTAAGGCTTTTTTTCATAGTGAAGCCTCATGACATTGGAAGGATGGCCATCTCACACTCCCACCCATGCCCTCCTCCAAAGGATGGTGGTTGGAGAGCTGCTGGTAAAATTATGATTTGAAGATGGATTTCTCATTTACACAACTCTCCTCCTCCTATCCGTGTTTAAGAGAAATGAAAGCAAAATATGTATTTTTTGGAGATACACATTTGAAGCCTGGACAAAGCCTTGTTCAGGGTCCAGGTTTGGTTCGCTTTGTGGGGATTCACCAGAAATGGTCCAAAGGGACCGAATCTGATGCATACCCTACTATTTACAAAGTATCATGCCCGGCCAATGAATGAAGAAGCAGGGAACAGGAATAAACCACTGGTCCTATTCCCAATATCATGTGTGCTGCTTACTCTGCCCCATCTAAACGACTACGTTTTGGAACTATCTAATACAGTACCCAATACATGTTTTACCTAGATTTATTCTTGAAAGAAATTGGATTTTATTTGTATAATAAGGAATTGAGCCAGTCTTGTACTGAATCTTTATGTCATTAAAAAAAAAAAAAGGTATTTCCTCAATGTTACCACCCCTACAGTGATTGCGTATTCAGGATTCATTAATTCTCTTTTCATTTGGTTTAAGATAGCCTATTTAAAGCAATGCACCCGTTTTGGCATTCCTCAGTAGATATGTTCTGTCCTAATTCTGGAAAAGAGGATGCTCTAGAACAGGTGTGGGCAGAAACGCTTTTGACCCAAAGAAGCCTTACTCTCTCCTGCAAAGGAATCTCTCTTCCCCTCTTTCTCTCTGTGTTGCTGAATAGGAACCCCATTGCCTCTACCTTCGTTGCACCCAAAACTGCACAGAGAAAGGATGGGTACCCCCCTGCTAACTAACCTCTCCTTTACTTACTAACTTTAACTATTACCCCCCACTGCAGTCCTGATCCAGATCACCCCAAAACTGCAATTTAGATTGCCAAATAGTGATCCATTAAAACACTTATGCTAGAATGGAAAAGAAGAAAAGATGTAGCTGCTTGCTCCATCTTTAAAGATGTGTCTGCTTTGACATGTAGAGCTTCTTTACAACCACAGCCAACTGCTACACAACCATGACAACACTGGGGGAAGGCTAGTCAGGAACCCCAGTCCTTTATATCAAACTTTCTCTGTGTAGAAAGGTTTTGTTTTTGTTTTTCTTAACATGCTGGAGTGTTCAGCCATACAGATTCCCACTTGCAATCTGACATTATACTCTCTTATTTAATATTTTTGAAAGAGCCACATGGATCTCTATTCCTCAAGCTGTACATCATGATGGGATTAATTAGTGGTGGCAAAATTGTATATAAAACACCAGCCAACATATCCAGAGTTATATAAAAGATATGGACTATGGTCTTAGTTAAGGGGGGGAAAGGAAAAGGCAGTTGTAAGAAGTAAAGAAAAAGACAATTTAGTATAGAGTGCAGGTGGAGAAGGCTTTACGTCTGCCCTGAGCAGACTCAATCTTGAACATAGAGGAGAATATATACATATAGAAAATCAAGACAAACAAAATGCAGAACAAGCATGAAATAACTGCAATGACAAAGAGAAACTGGATGATTTTCTCCGTATCGGAGCAAGGTATCTATAATAACAAAGGGATATCACAGAAAAAAGATGTTCATCAACATGGGGTGAGCACTGTGGAGCTCGGAAGGCCCTCTCCCTGGTTTGCTGGGATGCTCCAGGCAATGAAACAGGTCAGGAGATGGATGGAGTGTAAGTGGCATAGGAATTGTCATGAAGGAGACTGAGCATGTGCAGAAGCACATAATCACACCTACTATGTGGTGGTAAAGGCAACAAAGAAAGCTCACTCTGCTGCCTCCATAAAGGCAGACATATACCAGTTTTTTGGCTGTGTATCAGAGCAAGGTATATTTAATAACTGAGGGATATTGAACTGAGGATGTGGAACACCACTGGGCATCTAGTAGAATGAACAGGATCACACTTGCCCATCTCCTAGTCATTCACTAAGATAAACAAGGGAGTTTCTGCCTGAAAATTGGGCTGGGATATAAACAGGGACATCCAGCCCCATATGTACTCCCACTGATCTAATGTCACCTATGATCCGATGCTCAGGAATTACTGGAGCAGTTTGAGAATGCTATATCCCCCCTGCCCCCAGAAATAAGGGGATACCATGCCCTGAGAAGTAGCCCAGACAGCTACAGTTTCCATCAATATTGAACACCAGTAAGTCATGTACTAACCAAGGTAATGTCTTTCTAAAATCTTGGCTGGGGGATGCAGTCAGGGAGTGTGTATATTTTCCCTTTCCGTGTTCCATCCTTCTGTGTATTTGTGCAAAAAGGGAAAACGTACCATGAATGGATTCTCCAAAAGCTTAGGCTCAATGTCATTAATGTAAAGAATGTTGTTGTTTTTGTTGTTGTTTTAACCTGAATGCCAACATTACTCCATGAAGAGACAACACTGTATTTCCTAATTTCACCTAAAGTGGGATTCGAGATGACATTGCAGTTTCCCATTCATACAAATCTCTGGAGAAATTCAAGAATTGTAAAAGTGGTTCAGTAAGACCAGCAAAACAACAACAACAACAACAACAACAACAAAGTGTATACACATTCCTTGCCCTGGTATTTTCATTAACGTATTTATTAATATAGCCAAAGGAGACTCCTTGTGCAAAATGTGGATGAAATGGGAGTAGTTAGATTCCTGTGGGAGCAAATCTCTAGGAACAGAAAAGGGATATTAATAAATATCCTCCCTGCATTGATGAATCTTATTACCATCGTAGATCTCAGAGTATGAGGACTTTTATAAAATTGCATTTTATACAGCAGGACAGATAAAAAGTCATCTAACATCACTGGGGGAGAAACTACATTTGAAGTTGAGAGAAATCTGTGAAGCAAAACTAGTAAGCTACCTTTTCTTTCTTGTTATTTCAGGAGTTTCTGAGTTGTTCTCACAATGAAAACTAGGAATACCTCCCTCCCTCCCTGTAATATTTTATATTCCACATATAGTCACTCTTTCCTGAAGTTTTATTTATGTTGATGAACTTGGCATAAATCAGAGTATACATTTTTTAGTTGAGTTGTTTATATGGATGGTGGGGTATTTATTTGCACACAAACATGTGAATAGCGAGACAGATGAAAGCAACCTTCTGTATAATGTCCTACACAGATCTTCAATCAGCATACAGACTCGCTACTGAAATGTAATTTAGGCTGCCACCCCTATACCTGTTTACCAAGGAGTAAGTCCCATTGAACTCAGTGAGGGATACATCTGAGAGGATATGTTCAGGATTGCACTGTTAAGTGAAGTTATAGTAGTCTCCTTCTCATGAGCAGCATCTGAGGCATTTTAAACAAAGCCAAACATGTTTTGATCAGAGATTTTCCAGGAGGAGGAGATACACAAATTGCTAGTCAATATTTTCTCTATATTGATGAACCTGGCATAAATAAAAGAACTTCACTTCCTCTCTCAGTTATTTCTTTTGTGAGTCAGTCACAAGCAATTGTTTTATCCTGTTTGCTTTTCCATTTTCTCATTCTTTACTCTCCTTTGGCTTTTTCATTTATATCATTCCCTTGCCACCTGTGTCCAGTCTTTTCCCTATCATTCTAATGTTTCTCTCTTGTGCAATTACAACGTACTCCTCTGACCATGCAGCTAGGTTGAAAAACTAGTTGTCTGAAATTTCCAACAAGGCACTTAGGAATGTTTTACCAAGCCCCTGTACTTGTGCAGAAATCTAGAGAAACAAAGCAACTTATAACATGCAACCCACCACTCGGCTGAATGTGAAAAATGACACATTCCATACAGTTATATGCAAAAATCAATATAAATTGGGGGGGGGGAGGGTGCACACTTCAAAATCATGGGAGCAGAGGCATCTTTCCACCTTTTTATTTTTCTATGTGGAATACTGTATGTCACCATGGCAAAAATGGCTGGGGGGGGGAAATGACTCCTCCTGTTGCCCTACTGGAGGAATTCCCCCCCCCCAATACTCCTGGAAGTTCACAGATTCACAACATAGCATCTTTCCACATTCACATTGTTGGAAGAAAATGGACGATCAGTGTGTAGAAGCCCCCTGCCACTTGTTATAATTTCGAGGGGCACTTAAAAAGAGGTTCTCGTGATCCCTTCCAATAAATGTGCAGAGGGGTTCTCAGGCTACCCCTGCCCTTCAGCAGAAATGAAGGTGTCTCCCCCCCCCCATGAACATTAATTGGACAATGGAGAGAAAGAGTTTGCCATGCATACTGATGCACATACCGTGAGCTCACACAGTGAGGCAGGGGTGCTGCCCAAATGAATTTCCCTCATGGAAAGTAGGAGCTCAAAGAACTCTTCCTAACAGATCCCCCTTGCTTGTCCATCAGTGGAGAGGAGAGGAGGCATATAGCTTTGATGGTGGGATGGGTTAGCCCACAGACTCCAGACAATTCCTTAATGTGTTTACTGAATGCATGTAGGGATTCATGCCCTCTGAAAGAAAAGGAGAATGGGGGAGGGGGTGTCTCTGCTATTCTGAATTGGAAAGGTGTGCCTTCCTCTGAAATGCAAATCAATTTTTGCTCCCCCCCTAAGTATGTAGGTATAGTCTCCCAACTTTTTCTCCCCCACCCCCAGACCCTTTCAACTGATAAATTACAAATGATGAATCAATATAGAAGATATTGTCAAAAAAGAGAAAAGAAAAGACAACTTTCTCACAAATACTGAGGATCAGATCTACTACCTTTACTGCAACTATACTATTACTAATAATTATAATTACGTCAGCTTAAAATTAAAAGGTGTAAGTACTACAGCTCCATTTGTTACAATGTTAAGCCCTCATTCCAACAACTGTCCTTTTGCTTCCTTCTACAGGCAGCATGCTTCTTAAGGAGCAACAGCTCATGAATGAATCCTCTCTGTCAGAATTTCTACTTCTGGAATTCTCAACAGTTCGAGAACTACAGATTCTGCACTTCACTGGATTCCTTGCTTTTTACGTGGCAGCAGTTGCAGGAAACCTTCTCATCATCTCTGCAGTTGTCTCTGACCACCATTTACACACCCCCATGTACTTCTTTCTGATGAACCTGGCCATACTGGATGTGGGCCAAGTTTCAGTCATTTTACCCAAATCTATGTCCAATTTTCTCTTAAACACCAGACACATTTCTTATTCTGGATGTGTTGCCCAAGTCCTTCTGTTTGTCTTCTTTGTGACATCTGATTTCTCTCTTCTGACAGTCATGGCGTACGATCGCTATGTTGCCATTTGCAAGCCATTACAATATGAGATGTTGATGAATAAACCAGCCTGCATTCAAATGGTTTCTACTGTATGGGTCAGCAGCTTTTTCTGTGGAGTGTTACACACTGGAGGCACCTTTGCACCCCCCTTTTGTTCCAATGTCGTGAATCAGTTTTTCTGTGAAATCCCACAGTTACTTAAGCTGGCCTGCTTAAGTAACTTGTACCTATTTGAAATTGGAGTTATTTTCTTAGCCTGCATCATTGCATTAGGCTGTTTTATTTTCATTGTTGTGAGTTACGTGCACATCTTCATGGCAGTACTGAGAATCCCCTCTGTGCAGGGAAGACAAAAAGCTTTCTCAACTTGCCTTCCCCACCTTATCATTTTCTGTATATTTGTATTGGCTGGATATTTTGCTTACGTCAAGCCCACCTCTAATACCGCCTCACATCTGGATTTGGTATTTACTATGCTATACTCCATGGTCCCTCCTTTGATGAGTCCTGTAATCTACAGCATGAGAAACAAGGAGATAAAACATGCTGTGTCAAAGCTATTGGGTTTGAGGCTCTGTTCTAGGAGTACCTTATACAGTCTTTGTCCTGCAATGGTGAATTCAAATTCAGTATAATTACAATCAGGGTGTCATTCTGTGGACCATAATAAGGTGTTTCAGAGGCCACAGAATATTTTGGATCACCATTTTCAAGGACAGAGCAAGAGAGGGTCTCTGTGCCTCCCCTGCTCCCAGAATTTATGCTGCTCTATGGAGGTCCTGGTTCAGATTGCATTTCAGCTACATTCACTTTTCCAGGGAGAGGGGGCTTCTCCGTGGCAGCCCCAGTGCCCTGTAACTTTCTCCCATGACAGATTTATTCAGCCTCCTCCCTGTTGTCTTTTTTGGAAATAGCTAAAGACTGTTCTTTTTTTTTTTTTTCCAGAAGACCTCTGAGTTTTTTTTTATGCTGCTTGTCTTTGTTTTGTTTGTTGAGCTAGTTCAGCTGTTGCCTTTTGAATGTGTATTATATTATCAGATCATCCCTATCTACATGTTTATCCCTTTTTTAAAAAATGGTGTTACATTGACCATCTTCCAATCCTCTGGTAGAGAGGCTGATCTTAGGGACATGTTGTATATTTTTTATATATATATTTTTGTATATTTTTCCCAAAGGTATATCCAGAAGTTATGCAATTTTCTCTTTTTTACTATAGTGTAAACAAAGATGGCTCAATGCAGTTCAGACTCCTAATGTTGTGATTAGTGGCTTTAAACCTCTTGTTGTCTTGCGAATCTGGATTGGAGGCACTGTGCTTGCCATTTAAATTGCCAAATAGTGATTGATGTTCTTTAATGTCTCACTATTTGGCAATCTAAACTGCAGGCACAGGGAGACCATTCTAGATGGCAATCAAAGTGTGTGTGTGTGTGTGGGGGGGGGATGTTAAACACTCCCTTACACCCCATGCTAGGTTCCCAGTTTAGATCATTCCCAGAAATTACGGTAGAGTAAAAATGAATATCATAGCTGCTTGCTATATCTTTAACCTACTGTATGTGTTTTGGTTTCAGTGGTGTAGTGGGAGGGAGGGATACTTTTACAGATGTATTGTTGTACATGTGTTGGTTCCATGGCACCCTGTGTGTCCACCCAGAGAGCTGCATTGGGGAGCTGCCTCCTGCATAATTCTACAGGTCTGAAATGTATGCCTGAATACTGGCACTCTTTGGACATGATGAATCCCATGTACCTTTCCCCCACAAGGAGCATGGCTGAGGTTATTAAAATGTTTGTTGTTGTTTTCTAATTTAGTGTTATCCATTTAAAAGAGTAACATAAGCCAAGCAAAGAAAGACCAGATGCTGAGATCCTTGCAGTCAGCATGCTGTCAGTAACAAGACAAGAATGACAGGGGAGCCAAGGGAAGAGGGGGAGAGACATAGAAAGAGGGGGGGTATAACTTGGTATGGATATGTGCTGGTTTTGTTACAAATGCTTAGGCTGCAATGCTACACGTACTTGTCAGAGATCTGCCAGGCTTCTTTGTGGAAAAACCTCACTTCATTTCCTGCCCTGTTTTCCTGCTGTTTATTATTTATTTATTTAAAATATTTCTTGGCCACCTTTCAGAGCAGAAGCCCTCCCTTCTGAAACTTTGCAGGCTTCTTACATAGGGACACCTTTAGAATCTCTTTCATTTTTAGAAATATGGTCCACAAGGAACATAGGATGATCACCCACCTCTGGTTATGTACCTGCAAGTCCCACATGGAAAAGGACCTATTGTGATCTGAGTACTGTTAATAAAGTTATTTTTAAAGTTCCTCTTATATTGCTGCTGTTGTAAGCCAGCCAGCCACTTACCTTTCCACGGATTATGTTGATGGTGGGGGGGAGGCATTCCGTCCCTCCCCCCGGAATCCTGGCTGGGGGGGAGGCTCTCCGTTCCTCCCCCCAGAATCCTGGCTGGCCAGCTGTGCTCTGCAGTGATTCTGCGGAGACGCTGGCCAGCTCCGCCAGTAGCCGGACATCTGGCCACTGGCTAGCAGGGACGCAAATGGCGGCGGCCGTAGCTGCCGCCGTTTGCGTCCCTGCAGTCAGCCGTGATAGGCTACGTAAATGTTTACGTAGCCTATCACAACTGATTAAAAACAAAACAAAACATGCGTACACAAATGGCGGCGGCCATGGCCGCCGCCATTTGAGTTCTTTATTTTGGCACGTCTTAGTCTACGTAAACATTTACGTAGACTAAGACGGCGAAAATAAGGGGAACGCAAATAGCACAGTGTCTACGCTATTTGCGTTCCCCTTATTTTTGCCATCTTAGTCTATGTAAATGTTTACGTAGACTAAGACGTGCCAAAATAAGGAGCGCAAATGGTGGCGGCCATGGCTGCCGCCATTTGCATACGCGTGGTTTTTTGTTTTTTTTTTAAGTCAGCTGTGATAGGCTATGTAAAGATTTATGTAGCCTATCACGGTGTTTTTTTTAAAATCTAGCCGTGATAGGCTACGTAAATCTTTACGTAGCCTATCACTTTTTTTGTTTTATTTTTTGTTTTTAACCTGGAGATGGCGACGGTGGCAGCCGGTCGGAAGACTGGCAGCTGCCGCTGAACCGCTGCCGCAGCCGCCGCTGCCAGGAAGATCCACCCCAGGTAAGTCTCGTCCCGGGGGGGCGGGGGGGCAGACCGTTCCACCACTGATTTCGGGGGGCCGAATGCGCTGGCATTCGGCCTCCCCGAGATCCGTGGCAGAATTCTCTGACATCCCTATATCAAATTCTGTGGGGAGAGCAAATGATTCACTTTCCCTTTCCTTCCCCAGTGATTTTTGGCTGTTTTGCAATTTGTATGAAAGTGGTGTCTGTCATAAAAGTGACTCCTGATAAGTCACCTGTAATGTTTCTGAACTATAGGCACAGAGACTAAAGAGTTATAATGACTGAAACTGTGAAGGGAAGTGGGAGAGGATTGAGCTCAACATTCCCTGTACACCAGCCCCCCATAAACACCTCCCCCTGAGAAAAAGAGAGGGGGGAGATCTAGAAAAAGGGTTGGGAAGATGGGGCGGACCAATAAAAAACTCTTCCTGGCTTAAGAGGGGTGGGGTGGATGTGGGGTATAAACAGTATGACAGGCAGTGTTGAAGAATCCCATTGAAATGCACTGAGTTGCATTTAATTGGCTGATGGCTTAGTCCCATGCAATGTCCCACATGACCACTAGGGGCACTGCAGGCAAGTTCCATGCATCAGCAGCTGTGGGAGCCCACAGGCTTAGGGCTGTGACAGAAAATGGTGGATGGTGCACAAAATGGCCACCATGCTTTGGGCTTCTGAGTCGGTGGTGCACAGGCCTAATATCTATATATCTATTCAGAAGTGAGCCCTGATGCATCAGTAGGATTTACTCCCAGGTAAGTGTGTATAAGATTGCAGCTTAAATGCCATTGTTTGCTAGCTCCTTTAAAATGCAGAATAATATGAGGCAATAGTGTTTTGGACAGATACTGTTCCCCTTTGCAAGCTTGTAAAAAACAAATGACATGATAAAAAAATGGGTGTTCATCCTACACCTTTGCATGTGATGTTTAGTTTTAGTTAGGGCCCGCATTTATAGAAGTTGAGAAATAGGAATGTTGTCCAGCACCCAAAGATATTTTTATTCAGGTTGTGGCATATAAGCTGGTCTCTTGCTGATAGGGGTGTCAGAGAATTCCGCCACGGATCTCAGTGAGGCCGAATGCCAGTGCATTCGGCCCCCCGAAATCCATGACAGAACAAAGCCCCCCCCGCCCCCCACTCCGCAAAAGGCATGCAAAAGGGGACACTTAGCCAGTGCCGTTCGCGCTGCTCTGCGAATGGCGTCCGTGTCCATGGCTGCCATTCCCTTCATCACTATAGCCGTGATAGGCTACATAAATACTTACACAGCCTATCATGGCTAATGCAGGGACACCATTTGCATCCCTGTGGAAGCTGTGATAGGCTGAGTAAGTATTTACGTAGCCTATCAGGGCAAAAAAAAGGGAACACAAATGGCAGTGGCTAGGGCAGCCGCCATTCGCATTCCCTTTTTTTTTTGCCGTGATAGCCTACGTAAATATTTACGTAGGCTATTATGGCAAAAGAGAGGGCTGCAAATGGCGTAGTGGCCGCCATTTGCGTCCCCCCCTTTTTTTGCCTAAATAGGCTACATAAATATTTACGTAGCCTATCACGGCAAAACACAGGGATGCAAATGGTGGTGGCTACGGCAGTCGCCATTTGCATCCCTGCAGGCTGCCCAGCAGTCGGATGTCCACGTGTGGGCGGCCCCAGCTGGTGGCTCCACAGAATCTCCATGGAGCAGAGCCAGCCGGAGAGAATTTTGGAGGGAGGGACGGAGCGCCTCCCCCCACCGCGAATGTCACCTTTCAAAAAGGTAAGTGACTTTCGTACATCCCTACTTGCTAAAGAGGTTTTAATTGGCTGGCTGCTGTTTATTTGTTGCTGTGTTTTTATTGTTTTTAAAGTATTTGTTTTTATGTTCTGTTTTAATTAATATTTTGTTTTTAATCTGTATTTTATTATCAGCCATATTGAGCACTTATGATTTGAAGGTGGATCTGTCAATCACTCAACCCTCCTGCCCCATCATAGTTTAAGAGAAATGAAAGGAAAAGATACTGTTTTTAGAGACAACTTCTAATTGAAAGTTGGAGGTAGTACTATACAGCTGCAGACATGAATATGTGCTGTCCTGCCATGATCCACTGTCTGCAGTGGATTGGGACCACTTACCTCCGCTCCAGCAGGACTGGAGGTGGAACAGCACTCAGCTGCTTCTTGCCAGCCAGAGCCATTCGCCTCCTCCCTATCCCTTCCGAGTGCCATGTCTTTAAAAAAAGAGAAAATGGGGATCGGGAGGATGTCCCATAGACTTATACACAAAATAGAGCCATGAATCTTGTGTCTAAGCCTATGGTCACATAGACTTAGACACAAGATTCATGACTTATCTGCATCTAAGTCTATGGGCACATCCTCCTGATCCCCCCCCTTTTTTTTTTTTAAGATATGGCAATCGGCAGGGACAGGGAGGAGGCGAATGGCTCTGGCTGGCAGGAGGGAAGGTAAGTGGCCCCTAAGCCAGTTGCCTTCCCCCCAGAATCCGAGTGGAGCAGAGCCACTCTGAAGGATTCTGTGAGAGTGGAATGAATGGATCACCTCCCCCGCCCACGGATTCCCCACTGGAACAGACAGTGGGGAATCCATATACCCCTACCATTAAGTGGTATAGAAATAATAAAAATAAATAAATAAATACAATTATCTGTTCTGAATCTTCCACCAATCTGCTTAATGATTTAGCCCCATGTTCTAGTATTACAAGAGAGGATTAAAATAGCTGTTGGTTATGATCACCTTGTCCCTTCCTCAGGAATATTTCTTGGGGTTGTAATCCCCTTGTTACCTCATGCTTCTGAAGTCATGCTGTGTTTTAAAATTGGTCCAGACTCTAAAAAATGTGCTCCTACTAAGGTTGGAAGAGTGAGCATGTGAGTGTCGCCACCTGCATTATTCTTAGTGATGTACGAAATACTCACCTGGCTATGCGCGGGGCATCCGTGGTGGTGGGGAGGCGCTCCGTCCCTCCCCCCAGAATCCTCCCCAGCCGGCTCCGCTCTGTGATGGGTCTGCGGAGCTGCCAGCCGGGACCACCCGCAGCTGGACCTCCTTTCACTGCCAGGCTGCAGCTGCAAATGGCAGCTGCCATAGCGGCCACCATTTGCATCCCTGCGTTAGCTGTGATAAGCTACGTATATATTTACTTAGCCTGTCATGGCAAAGAGTGGAATTCTTTAACATCCCTAGGAAACTTTCTCTCCCTCTCCTGTCGGAGGGTCAAATTCCCTTGGTCAAAAGCTGTCAGAGGCTATATAACAGAGGTGGGTGGGGCCAGAGCCAAAAGTATGTGGGTCCGTAGCTATCCCACCTCTTTCTTACACTCACATACACAAACACTCAGCCCCATCCATCCATCCATCCTATGTCTTCCTTTTTTCTCTTTCCCCTTGGGATTTGTGAACCCACCCCCATCTGGGTTCTCCGGGTGTCCGCCCAGCCCCTGCCCCTGCTTACCAGTCCCCAGACTCACCCCCGCTCACCCCAACAGCCTCATCGAGCTCTGTTGTAGCCATTTTTTGAAAAATAAAATGGCGATCCCAAAAATGTGCATATTTGCATATGCGTGAAAATGCACATTTCTGCAAACTGCACGTTTTCACAAATACGCAAATCTCTTCCTTTCCAAAAATGCACATGTTTGCATCTGCAGATATGTGCATTTTGCAAACACCATTTTATTTTTCAAGAAATGGTGACCGTGAAGCTTGACGAGGCAGCCAGGTTGAGCGCGCAGGCCACTCGCCGAGCATGGGCAGGCGGTGAGTGGGAGCAGGGGCTTGGCGAACAGGGCTCAAGGGTGCAAGCAGGGGGCTTCTGCCGGATCCGTTCTGCCGGATTCCCGGATAGAATCAGGCTCTCGCACCATCCCTACTTTCCCCCATCTCTCTTTCTAACTGTCCCTTTTCTCTCTCCTCTCCTCTTTGTTTCTCCTCTTTGCTCTCTTTCTCTCTTCCCCTTCTCTCTCTCTCTGTCACCTTTGCTCTGCAGTGACGTCCTCATGAAAATTGCCCCACATATATGGAAATTGAAATCTGGGTCAGGCATCCTGAGTTTACTCTAGAATGGGGATGGGAAAACCAGAGATGCTCAAGCTCACTGAAATTCTCCAAACTTCACTTCAAAACTCAGTTGAACTTGCTCCTGTTCTCATTTGCAACCTGTTGTTCAGTTTGTTCGAATGGGAAAAGTTGTGCATTTTTGCAAGCTTACATTTTGTGAATGCAAGTTCGGGAATTTACTAACATTTTTGGATAACGTGCCAATGTTCATGTTCAGGGTTGCAAATGGGGTATTTCCAAGTTATTTGCAAACTGAAACAAAATTCTTATACATCCCTACTCTAGAGTGAAATGAAAAGAAGACATACCTGCTAGATACACTTCTAAAGTAATGGCAGTTTGAGCCCACCATTTCCACAGGCTAGCTTCCCCCCCCCCCCCAATTGTATAATGTGATCATGGGGCAAAGCTAGAAGAGCAGTGGCATATACAGCACTTAATTTTCAGTATGAAACATACAGAATAGCAGTACATCTTGGCTTTATTTCTGGATGAGAGGGAACGCATGAATACACATATACACACCTAAAATGGTAACCATTCTGCTAGCACTCTTGACTGAAAGAGTAACCAGATAGTAACAATTTTACAGTGACTGTGTTTGGACAATCTCAGGGGTAAATGTAACCATTGTGGCATCTCCCCGTGCCCCCATGTTTCCCAGTCATGTGACTGGCATTTGCACAATTACCAAGACATGTGACCAGCATTTAGGGATGTATGAAACTCACTTACCTTTTCGTGGAATTTTTCGCGGTGCGGGGGGAGGCGCTCCATCCCTCCTGCCAGAATCCTCGACGGGGGGGAGGCGATCTGGTCATCCCCCCGGGAATCCTGCCCGGCCGGCTCCACTCCACGGCAGCTCCACGGAGCAGCCAGCCAGGGCCGTCCGCAGCTGGAGTTCCGGCCGCGGATGGGCTGCTGCAGACGCAAATGGCGGCCGCCGTAGTGGCCGCCATTTGCATCTTTCCAGGCTGCCGTGATAGGTTATGTAAGTATTTACGTAGCCTATCATGGCTGGGCCAAAAGAAAAACAAAAAAAACCCACGTACGCAAATAGTGGTGGCTACAGAACATCCGCCCCAGGTAAGCTTTGTCCTGGGGGGAATCTGCAGGGAGGGGGCGGGGGGCAGGCCATTCTGCCACAGATTTTGTGGGGCCGAATGCCAGTGCATTTGGCCTCACTGAAATCTGTGGCGAAATTCTCCGCCATCCCTACCAGCATTTTCATAATTTGGACAACAGTTGCTGTGTTGTCCAAACCCTTTGCATGGTGTGGCAGGGATGGCTTCACACTCACCCTACAACCCACAATGTGCAGCAAGAGTGCAGTCCTAGGGGTGTACAGATTCCCCACCATCTGTTCCAGTGGGAAATTCGTTGGGGGGGGGAGGCAATCCCCCCCCCGGAATCCTCCAGAGTGGTTCCGCTCCACTTGGATTCGGGGGGGGGACTGGCTTGGGGGGTGCTTAACTTCCCTCCTGCCAGCCAGAGCCGTTCGCCACCTCCCTGTCCCTGCCGATTGCCATGTCTTTAAAAAAAAATGGCAATCGGGTAGGGATGTATGAAACACTTACCTGGCTCCATGCCAGGGCATCCATGCTGGGGGGGAGGCGCTCCACCCCTCCCCTCAGAATATTGCATAGCTACCTTTACCATGATAGGCTACATAAATACTTACGTAGCCTATCACAGCAAAGAGCAGGGGCGCAAATGGTGTAGCGGATGCCATTTGCATCCCTGCTCTTTGCCCTGATAGGCTATGTAAATACTTACATAGCCTATCACGGCTGCCTGCAAGGACGCAAGTGGTGGCCACTATGACAGCCACCATTTGTGGCTGTAGCAGCCTGGCAGCGGCCGGCTGGGAGACCAGGCGAAGCCACCGCCGCTGCCGGAGCCACCACCAGAGCCACTGCTGCCGCATCCACCCCAGGTAAGCTCCATCCAGGGGGATTCCGCGGGGTGGTGGGGGACGGGAGGGCATTCCACCACAGATTCCAGGGGGCTGGATTCTAAAGAATTTGGCCTCACTGGAGTCCGTGGCGGAATTCTCTGACATCCCTATGATCGGGAGGATGTGCCAATAGACTTATATCCAAATGGAGTCATGAATCTTGCATATAAGGCTATGTGTCCATAGGCTTATACGCAAGATTCACGGCTCTATTTAACCTATAAGTCTATGGGTACATCCTGCTGATTGCATGTGCCCATAAGCTTATACGCAAAATAGAGCCGTGAATCTTGTGTATGGACAATGGACACATAGACTTATACGCAAGATTCATGACTCTATTTGTATATAAGTCTATGGGCACATCCTCTGGATAGCCTTTTTTTTTTCTTTTTAAAGATGTGGCAATCAGCAGGGACAGGGAGGAGACGAACTGCTCTGGCTGGCAAGAAGCAGCCGAGTGCCGTTCCGCCTCCAGTCCTCCTGGAGCAAAGGTAAGTGGTTCCGATCCACTGTGGTTTCCAAGGAATCCGTCCTCATTTGAATCCACAGCGGATTTCTCCGACATCCCTATGCAGTCCTAAACAAAACTTACAATGTCAGGGGAAAGGCTAGCCTAAAAACTCCCCCCCCCCAGATCTAGTTCAATTAAAAAAAAGAAGTGAGATTTCAGTCATAAAACTTCCCTGTTAGATGTTGATGTGCAGGAATTAGGGGTGTATGAAACACTTACCTTGTTCCGCTGGGGTCATCCGTGGTGGGGGGGATGCGCTCCGTCTCCCCCTGGAATCATCTCTGGCCAGCTCTGCTCCACGGAGACTCCGAGGAGCTACCGGCTGAAGCCGCCAACAGCCGGACCTCTGCTGCTGGGATGCGGCCGCAAATGGCAGCCGCTGTAGTGGCCGCCATTTCTGTCCCTGTGGTAGCCATGATAGGCTACATATATATTTTCATAGCCTATCATGGCAAAAGACAGGAACGCAAATGGCGGCCACTACACCATTTGCGTCCCTGCCTTTCCCCATGATAGGCTACGTAAATATATATGTAGCCTATCACGGCTACCGCAGGGACGCAAGTGGGGGCCGCTACGCCATTTGGGTCCCTGCATTAGCCGTGATAGGCTATGTATACATTTACGTAGCCTATCATGGGAAAAGACAGGGACGCAAATGGTGTCCCTGCGTTAGCCGTGATACACTACGTAGATACTTACGTAACCTATCACGGCTTGGCAGGGATGCAAATGGCCGCCAGCAGAGCCACCGGAGCCACCGCCAGAGCCACCGCCAGAGCCAGGTAGGCTCCGGCCTGGGGGGATTCCGCACGGTGGTGGTGAGGATTGCTCCATTCCGCCACGGACTCCGGGGGGGCAGATTCTAAAGAATCCAGCCTCACTGGAGTCGGTGGCGGAATTCTCCAACATCCCTAACAGGAATGGGTTTAGCCATATGAGAACATGTTTTGATTAGAGAGGCTAGGTTGCATTCTCATGTACACTTCTCTGAGAGTAAGAGTAAGTTGGAATTATTTCTGAGTAAGCATGTTTAGGATTGTGCCATTAGACAATAGATCTCTCAGAAAAAATTTCTGAAGTTCAAGAATCCATTATACGAAATCTCACCCACATGAAAATGTATTTAACATTTTCAGCACAGCTGCTTGGATCTTGTTGTTTCTCAAGCTGTAAATGATGGGATTCATAACAGGTGGCAAAACTGTATACAAAACAGAGGCCAACAAATTCAGAGCAAGAGAAAATAAGGACTTTGATCTTATGTAAGAAAATATGGCAATCGTAAGAAACAAAGAAAACACAGTCAAGTGTGGAGTGCAGGTGGAGAAGGCTTAAAAAAAAAAAGACGTGATAGGCTACATAAAGAATTACGTAGCCTAGGGATGGACGAAAGTCCCTTACCTGTCCTCGAAACTTGCTTCGCGGTGGGGGGAGGCGCTTTGCTTCTCCCCCCGAAGTTCATGCGAGGGGGGGGAGGCGCCCCGCCTTGCCTGGTTGAAATTCAGGCCGGGGGGGAGGCGCCCCATCCCTCACCGGCAAAATTCAGGCCGGGTAGAAGCGTCCCGTCTACCCGGCCGCGAAAAAAAAGTAAAAAAAAAAAAAAAAGCCCCTGTGATAGGCTAAGTAACGATTAACGTAGCCTATCACGGCTAGATTTCCAAAGTCAGCCGTGATAGGCTACGTAAATCGTCACGTAGCCTATCACGGGTAGGGATGGACGAAAGTCACTTACCTGTCCTCAAAGCTTTTCGCGGTGGGGGGGAGGTGCTTCGCTGCTCCCCCCGTGAAGTTCAGGCTGGGGGGGGAGGCTTCCCGCCTCGCCCGGCTGAAATTCAGGCCAGGGACGAGGCGCCTCGCCTCACCTGGCCGCGAAATAAAAAGTTTTTTTTAAAAAAAACCAAACGCCCCTGTGATAGGCTACGTGACGATTAATGTAGCCTATCATGGCTAGATCTGCAAAGTCAGCCATGATAGGCTACGTTAATCATCACGTAGCCTATCACGGGTGACTTTAAAAAAAAAAAAAGCGCGTACGCAAATGGCGGCCCCCATAGGGAGCCGCCATTCGCGTTCCTTATTTGGTCGCTGTAGTCTACGTAAATCTTTACGTAGACTACAGCGACCAAATAAGGAAGGGGAAAGGCGGCTCCCTATGGGGGCCGCCATTATCCGTACGCGCTTTTTTTTTTTAAGTCACCCGTGATAGGCTACGTGACGATTTACGTAGCCTATCACGGCTGACTTTGCAGATCTAGCCGTGATAGGCTACGTTAATCGTCACGTAGCCTATCACGGGGGCGTTTTTTTTTTCTTTTATTGGAATAGCGGCGGCGGCAGCCGGTCGAAAGACCAGCTGCCGCTCCCGCCCCGGATGAAGACCCGACGAACCGCCGGCCGGAATGGGAGTGGATGGGAGAATGGGAGTGGGCGAAACTGAGCTTTGTGGGAAAGCTCAGAGGATGTCCCCAAGCTCAAGTGCTCTTGGTTCTCTCATCACTAGCTTGAAATTACTTATATGCTGGATGTAACTTATTCTACCTTCCATATGGTATAATGTTTTGTTTGTTCATTAAAAACTTCTGTAAACAGCCCAGAAAGCTTTGGCTTTGTGGCAGTGTAGAAATGTAATAACATAAATACATAAAACAACAACAACAACAACACTGGGTAGAGGTTAAAAAAAAAAAAAGGCCTATCCAACTCAAAACATCTAGTTCTGTTGTAAATGTCACCAAATGCCCTTCCCCGCATCCAGCTTTCCTGGCCACGGGTGGGCTGTTGCAGGCACCAGAGGGGTGAGGAGATGTGGTAGGTCACCATTGGTGGACTCCAGTGGTGCCATCTGGGGTGGGAGGAGACCATAAGTCACTTTCAGATCTCTGGTGGCCCTCCCCGATACCTCTTTGAAGCGCAGCTGCATGGAGCACAGCACACGCTCCTGCAGCCGAGAGGGAGGCGGCTTTTTGCTGACGCTGACCATGAAGAGCAACTTTGGCATTGGTGATGGGGAGCAGCTCCTGAGCCCATGGAGAGGTGGTGTTGGCCTGTGTGCCAGCCATTTCAGCGGAGGAGGCATTCGTCCAGCAAGCTGCACCTTTCTGGGCAGCTGGTTTTTGATCTGGATTTTGCCATGGTGGGGACTCCTGGTGTGTTACAGGAGGTGGGGCACCCTCCTACTGTGGCTTTTTGTGTGTGCCAATGTGTGGTATAGGATCTACTGCTGCTGTAGGGGCCATTTTGGCTCTTCCTGCATTCCGGGTTACCCCCACCCCTTGGAAGAGGTGAGTCCCCCCGGAGCCCAGTGTTCTAGGGCCTGGTGGCCCAAAGGATTGGACAGTGGGCTCTGGGGCCTTTTTACCAGGCTGGATGGGTGGAAACCAGTAGCCCAGTAGGGTGGTAGTTTCTTGGGAGCAGACCTCCAGAGTAGGGATGGCGGAGAATTCCGCCATGGATTTCAGTAAGGCCGAATGCACTGGCATTTGGCCCCCCAAAATCTGTGGTGGAATGGCCTGCCCCCCCCCATGGATTCCCCCTGGGATAAAGCTTACCTGGGTCGGATGTTCCGGACGACGACGGCTTTGGCGGCAGCTCTGGCAGCGGCTGCGGTGGCGGCGGCGGCGGCTGGTCTTTCAACCAGCTGCCGTGGCTGCCATTTGCATCCTGGTCTTTGCCATGATAGGCTACATAAGTATTTATGTAGCCTATCACGGCAAGCCAAGAAAAAAGCAAAAACTGGGGTATGCAAATGGCGGCGGCTAGGGTGGGCGCCATTTGCGTTCCCTATTTTTCACCATTTTAGCCTACGTAAATATTTATGTAGGCTATTACGGCAAAAAACAAGGGGAACACAAATAGCGCCCACTATGCTATTTGCGTTCCTTCCCCCCCCCGCCATTTTAGCCTATGTAAATATTTACGTAAGCTATTACGGTGAAAACAAAAGGAACACAAATAGCGCCCACTATGCTATTTGCGTTCCCCTTTTTTTTCCCGCCGTAATAGCCTACGTAAATATTTACATATGCTAAAATGGCTAAAAATTGGGAATGCAAATGGCGGCCACCATAGCTGCCACCATTTGCGTACGCTGTTTTTTTGTTTTTTGCCCAGCCGTGATAGGCTATGTAAATACTTTCACAGCCTATCACGGCAGCCTGGCTGGACACAAATGGCGGCCGCGATGGCGGCCGCCATTTGCATTCGCAGCAGCCTGTCCATGGCTGGAAGTCCAGCTATGGACAGCCCTGGACGGCTGCTCCGTGGAGCCGCTGCGGAGCAAATCCGGCCAGGCAGGATTCCGGGGGGAGGGACGGAGCACCTCCACCCCCACACCGCAAATCAATTCCGTGAAAAGGTAGGTGACTTTCATACATCCCTACACCAGCCAGAATTTCGGGGGGAGGGACAGAGCTCCTCCCCCCCACCGCAAATCAAGTTTTGTGAAAGGTAAGGACTTTCGTACATCCCTAGAATTTAATAGGGATAATGCCAAGTTCCGCACCTAGGAAAAAGAAACCAAATGCACAGTGACAATATGGGGGATACTTTGCTCAACAAGACTACAAGCAAGAGGGATCTTGGAATTGTTCTAGAGCGCAAGGTGAATATGAGCCAACAACGTGATGTGGCTGCAAAATGTCAAATGGTATTTTAGTAGGGATGCTGGAGAAATCCTCCACGGACTCCAATGAGGCCAGATTTGATTGAATCTGCCCCCCCCCCCGAAGTCCACAGAGGATCAGATCTCCTACCTGCACCTCCAGGAGGCATCCTCACCGGCAGGATCCTCCCCGCCAGCCAGCTCTGGAGCACCAGCGATATGGCCGCCACTTGCTCAGCAGGAGGTGTTCTCCTCCATGCTGATCGCCATTAAAAAAAAAAAGGCAATCAGCAGGATGTGCCCTATAGACTTATATGCAAGATTCACAGCTCTGTTTGCATATAAGTCTATGGGCACATCCTGCCAATCGCCTTTTTTTAAAAAAGGCGATCGGTGTGGAGGAGAATGGCTCCAGCTGTCCGGCTGTCCAGGTAAGCGGCACTCAAACCGGGTGGCTCCACAGAATCCTTGTGGAGTGGAGCCGCTCTGGAGGATTCTGGCGGGGGGGAACAGATCGCCTCCCCCCCCCCAGGCAGATTCCCCACCGGAACGGATGGTAGGGAATCCGTACATCTCTACTTGGAAGGCTGTCACAGAGAGGACCAGCCTGTGGGGTACAGCAGGTGGAAGAGTGTCCTTATTTCCCAGCCCCAGCCCATCATGATGGTTCCTCCTTAACTGAAGTATTCATTTGGGTGATCATGATGGTGACCTGGGAGGTGGGAGGACTTGGAGTCTTTGCATTCCTTCCATACCTGGACCCCTTCCTTGGCCATCTCTGTTAGTTCACACCTGACAAGGTTCAGGAGGGGACAGCTGGTGCTCCAAGGCCTCTTAATTTTTTCATGCAGTCATTCCCAGGACACTAATGGTGCATTGTCATCTACTGTTCAAGTTCACCTGTTGGCTTTGTTCTATTAGATCACTGGATAGTTGGGCACCAGTGTGTATGCTCATACATGGGTACAGCAGTATGTTAGGGGCTGGGCAGGGGGTTTCCAGGTCAAGCTGTGGAGTCAGATTTGACTCAGCCAGTGTACCAATATTCCACTGTTGGGCAAAAGCAGAATGGGCCGGACAGAGGGCTTCCAGGTCAAGCTGATGAGCCAGGGTGGACATAGCTGGTGTGCCAACATTCAGTTGTTGGACAGATGCATAGTGGGGCTGGACCTAGTTTGCTTCCCAGGGTGGATTCGAAGAACAGCTAGGGGGCCTTGGAGCGGACCCTTCAGCAAGGTCAACCGGGAAATAGCCATAGGGCTATCTCTGCATGGGGATGTGAGTATCCTTCATCCTGAGATTTTACAGAC
Organism: Heloderma suspectum; assembly: GCF_057233095.1. Taxonomy (NCBI): domain Eukaryota; kingdom Metazoa; phylum Chordata; class Lepidosauria; order Squamata; family Helodermatidae; genus Heloderma; species Heloderma suspectum. The sequence continues at coordinate 83,525,038 of NC_139463.1, read as the reverse complement.
AAGGAGGGAGTTTTACAGACAGGATGGGGTTCATCTGTTCAACATAGGTATTGACCTGTTCTTGTTCGATCTGAAAGGGGGGCTGCTGGAATTAATTCAGCACAGGTGGGGGTGGGGGTTCAATGAATCATTAGGCTTGTTGACCTCCTGTGGATGTCAGGGATAGGTAATGGGAGGAAAACAAGGATGGCGAGCAATCAGGGGCACTGTTTTTGTAACAGGTGATGCCTGAGGCCTCCTGATCTGAGATTTGCCTCACCCACCCAGCCCAGGAGGGGGTGACAGGGAAGGCCTACCACCACCCCAAAAGGGTAGTCCTGGGGATGGTGATCTCTTTGATGCCACTCAGCAGGCTTTGAATCTTTCACCTGATATAGTACCTAGCTAGTGCTGGCACAGATTAGGTGCCCACCCAGGTCTTTCCCCTTTGCAGATTGATCAAGAAATGTGGCCCAATTTGATACCAATCACTTGTGTCTCATTTCTAAATTTCCACCTTTATGCTCACAAATGCCCTACCTTGTGTCTGGCTTGCCTGGCCATGGGGGGTGGCGAGTGTTGTTGGTGGTGTTGGGGTGAAGAGATGTGGCAAGCTGCCATTGGAAGACTCCAGTGGTGCCACCTGGGGTGGGAGAGGACTGTGAGGCACTTTTAGCTGTCTGGTGGCCCTCCTCAACACCTCTTTGAAGTGCAGCTCACTCCTGTGAGTTCTGCCAGTCGCCCGTTTGGGGGCCGAGTAGGAAATTTTGGCTCACAGTCTGATTGGCCGGGGATGTGGGTTATTTTGCCTACTTCACACCGTACGTGGAGAGAATGTGTCCATTATGTCCAATTTGGTTTTATTATTTACAAAAAAAGGCCTAGGCAACTTAAAAGATTGAATTCTGTTCTAAATGTCACCAAGTGCCCTACCCTACCTCTGGTTTGCCTGGTTGCGGGGGTCTGTTGTAGGCGACAGTGGGGTGAGAGACATGGGAGACCAGCATTTTCTAACTTCACTGGTGCCACCTGGGGTGGGAGGGCACTGTGAGGCACTTTTAGCTCTCTGGTGCCCCTCCTCAGCACCTCTTTGAAGTGTTGCTCCCTCCCTCATTGTATGCAGTGTGGGTTCTGCTCATGGTCCCTTGGGGGGCCGAGGAGGAATGTTTGGCTCACAGTCTGATTGTCCAGGGCTGTGGGTCTTTTTGTCTATTCTACACAGTAAGTGGGGATGATAGGTTCACTTTGTCCTTATTTTAGGGATGTACAAAACTGACTTACCTTTCATGGATTATGTTGATGGTGGGGAGGGAGGCGTTCCGTCCCTCCCCCCAGAATCCTCGATGGGGGGGGAGGTGATCCGTTCCTCTCCCCGGAATCCTCGATGGCCGGCTGTGCTCCGCAGCAGCTCTGTGGAGCGGCTGGCCAGGCCCAGCCCAGCCCAGAGCCGTCCACAGCCGGAAATTCCGGCCGCGGAGGGCTCTGGGGGGGGGGAACGACGTACGCAAATGGCGGCGGCTACAGCCACCGCCATTTGCGTTCCTTATTTTTCACCGTCTGAATCTACGTAAATATTTATATAGACTATGACGGCAAAAATAAAGGGGAACGCAAATAGCGCAGCAGGCGCGATTTGCGTTCCCCTTTATTTTCGCCGTCATAGTCTATGTAAAAATGTACGTAGACTAAGACGGCGAAAAATAAGGAACACAAATGGCGGCGGCCGTAGCGTACGCCAAATTGCGTACGCCATTTTGTTTCCATTTTATTTGCCGAGACAAATTGCAATGCACCTGTACCTCAATATTTCCACTTCTCAAAAATTGCTGTTGAGTTCTTTTTCTTTCCCCCCTCTTTTTTAAGTGTACAAAAATGCATCTGAATTTTCATATGGACTTTAAACAACCCAATCTTATTTTGAAACAGCACAAAATGAACTTTAAGTTGAAAAAAATGAGAAACTGAGTGAGACAAGAATAGACATATTTGTCCATCCCTCCTTCTATTATACTCATATTCAAGAAGGCAGATCTGTTAAACTTAAACTTCAGAAATGGGATACACGTAGGAAACTGACACTGGGTTCTCATCACTTAGGAGATCCCTGTTCCAACAGTACATCAGTTGTAGCCAGTGTCTGTTGTGTTCAGGACCAAAACTGAGCTTTGGAGACTCAGGTGAGAGAGTCAAGCATTATGAGCCACTGAGTTCTTCTCCTCAGATGAGAATCTGAGGAGGACACTTTCTGGTTTACCGTGGTTTTTTAGGTTACATTTTAAGGTCTGCTGGGAGCCAACACCCACTTGCTTCAAGGATGAATCCCCACCCCTCCACATCCCCCCCACAAATGTGTGGGGGCAAAAGCCCATGCACATGGGACCTCTTGCACCAAGAGGGATGGAGATTTCCCTGTTGTATAGGTACTGCTTTCCATGGCTGCAATATAAACAATTGCTGTTGGAAGAGAAGATCTCATTCTCCACAGTTGAGCCTTTGAACAAGAAAGTCCCATGAAGTGGGAGTGGGCTCGGGCTCCCCAGCAGTTTGTTATTGTTGTTGTTCTTATTGTTTCTGGATGCAATTTCTGAAAGAAGCCCCAGTGCAAATGTAAGATTGTTTCAGATGTCCATTTGAAACACACTGCCAGGGGGAAAATTACAAACTTGAATTGGTTTGGAAATTAGTTGAATTCCAGATGTGGAAAAATATCTCATTTTAAAACTAATCAAATATGAACCATGGGGAAGCAAGTGAGCAATTCTGTCTCTGTTCATCACATGATGCATCTATTTCTGCTCTATCTCACATCAGTTTATAGGTGGAGGATTGCATGATGCATCCCAGTTCTATACATGTATATATACCTGAAAGGAGGTTCCACTGCGTCAAATGCAAAGGAGGGCCATAATCAATATTACTTTGAATGTTTGCCTAGCAGCTATGTCTCCTTGTCATTTTTACTCTAGATTCAGTTAGGGATGTCAGAGAATTCCGCCACGAATCTCGGGGAGGCCGAATGCCAGCGCTTTCGGCCCCCCGAAATTGGTGGCGGAACAGTCTGCCCCCCTCGCCCCCCCCGGGACGGGACTTACCTTGGACAGATCTTCCTGGCAGCGGCGGCTCTGGCGGTGGTTCGGCTCTGGCGGCGGCTGAGGTGGCCGGTCTTCTGACCGGCTGCCGCCGCCGCCACTTCCAGTTTAAAAAAAAAAAAAAAGTGATAGGCTACGTAAAGATTTAGGTAGCCTATCATGGCTAGATTTTTAAAAAACACCGTGATAGGCTACGTAAATGTTTACGTAGCCTATCACGGCTGATTTAAAAGAAAAAAATGCGCGTACGCAAATGGCAGTGCCCATGGATGCCGCCATTTGCGTTTCTTATTTTGGCACATCTTAGTCTACGTAAAAATTTACGTAGACTAAGACGGCAAAAATAAGGGGAACGCAAATAGCGTAGCGTCTATGCTATTTGCTTTCCCCTTATTTTCGCCGTCTTCGTCTATGTTAATGTTTACGTAGACTAAGATGTGCCAAAATAAGGAATGCAAATGGTGGCGCCCATGGGCGCCACCATTTGCGTACGCACATTTTTTTCTTTTAAATCAGCCATGATAGGCTACGTAAACATTTATGTAGCCTTTCACCACTGACTGCAGGGACGCAAACAGCGGCGGCTATGGCCGCCGCCATTTGCGTCCCTGCTAGCCAGCGGCCGGATGTCCGGCCACTGGCAGAGCCGGCCGGCGGCTCCGCAGAATCCCTGCGGAGTGGAGCCGGCCAGCCAGAATTTCGGGGGGGGAGGGACGGAGCGCCTCCCCCCCGGTCAGAATTTCAGGGGGAGGGACAGAGAGCCTCCCCCCCACCGCGAATCACCCCGTTGAAAAGGTTAGTGACTTTCGTACATCCCTAGATTCAGTACCAGAGCCCCCATCCAGACCTTAAAAGCACCCCAGTCCAACATGCTAGGGTCCTAATCCAGGTTGGTGTCTGTTGTTGTTCAGTCGTTAAGTCGTGCCCAACTCTTCTTGACCCCATGGACCATAGCACGCCAGGCCTTCCTGTCCTCCGCTCTCTCCCGGAGTGTGCTCAAGTTCATATTCATTGCATCGGTGATGCTATCTAGCCATCTCATCCTCTGCCGTCCCCTTCTCCTTTTGCCTTCCATCTTTCCCAGCATCAGGGTCTTTTCCAGTGGCTTTTCTTTTTGCATTAGGTGGCCAAAATATTTGAGCTTCAGCTTCAGTATCTGTCCTTCCAATGAGCACCCAGGGTTGATTTCCTTTAGGATTGACTGATTTGACCTCCTTACAGTCCAGGGGACTCGTAAGAGTCTTCTCCAGCACCACAGTCCAAAAGCATCCATTCTTCGGTGCTCAGCCTTCCTTATAGTCCAGCTCTCACAGCCATACATTGCTACTGGGAAAACCATAGCTTTGATTATGCGAATCTTTGTCGGCAAGGTGATGTCTCTGCTTCTTACTATTCTGTCTAGGTTTGCCATAGCTTTCCTCCCAAGGAGCAAGCATGTTTTAATTTCATGGCTGCAGTCACCTCTGCGGTGATCTTGGAGCCCAAGAAAATAAAATCTGTCACTACTTCCATTTCTTCCCCTTCTATATGCCAGGAAGTGATGGAGCCGGATGCCATGATCTTCGTTTTTTTAATGCTGAGTTTCAAACCAGCTTTTGCACCCTCCACTTTCACCCTCAATAAGAGGCTCTTTAGATCCTCTTTGCTTTCTGCCATTAGGGTGGTATCGTCTGCGTATCTGAAGTTGTTGATAATTCTCCCGGCAATCTTAATTCCGACGTGTGATTCATCCAACCCGGCATTTCCATGATGTACTCTGCATATAAATTAAATAAGCAGGGTGACAATATGCAGCCTTGTCGTACTCCTTTCCTAGTTTTGAACCAATCAGTTGTTCCATGTCTAGTTCTTACTGTTGCTTCTTGACCCTTGTACAGGTTTCTCAGGAGACAGGTAACGTGGTCTGGTACTCCCATCTCTTTCAGAATTTGCCACAGTTTCTTGTGATCCACACAATCAAAGGCTTTAGCATAGTCAATGAAGCAGAAATAGATGCTTTTCTGGAATTCTCTTGCCTTCTCCATGATCCAGCAAATGTTGGCAATTTCATCTCTAGTTCCTCTGCCTCTTCGAAACCCAGCTTGTACTTCCGGTAGTTCTTGGTTCACATACTGCTGAAGCCTAGCTTGTAGGATTTTGAGCATAACCTTGCTGGCATGTGAAATGAGTGCAATTGTACAGTAGTTTGAACACTACTACTACTAACAACACATGCTGGAGATTTCAGATGTGTCTAGGGATATCAGAGAATTTCGCCATGAATCTCGGGAAGGCTGAATGCCAGCACATTCGGCCCCCCGAAATTGGTGGCAAAATGGTCTGCCCCCCCTGGGACGGGACTTACCTTGGGCGAATCCTCCTGGCGGCAGTGGCTCCTGCGGCTGTTCGGCGGTGGTGCGGCAGCGGCCATTCTTCTGACCGGCTGCCGCCGCTGCCATTTCCAGTAAAAAAAGTGATAGATTTTAAAAAAAATACCGTGATAGGCTGCGTAAATGTTTACGTAGCCTATCATGGCTGAGTAAACAAAAACAAAAAAAGCCCGCACGTACACAAATTTGCATTCCTTATTTTGTCACGTCTAGTCTACGTAAATATTTACGTAGACTATGGCAAAAAATAAGGGAACGCAAATAGCATAGCGTCTATGATATTTGCGTTCCCCTTATTTTCGCCGTAGTCTACGTAAATGTTTACGTAGACTAGACGTGCCAAAATAAGGAACGCAAATGGCGGTGCCCATGGGCACCGCCATTTGCGTACGCGCGGTGTTTTTTGTTTTTTTTTTATTCAGCCGTGTTAGGCTACGTAAACATTTATGTAGCCTATCATGGCTGACTGCAGGGATGTAAATTGCGGCGGCTATGGCCACCTCCGTTTGCGGCCTGGCTGGCCAGGATTCAGGGGTGGAGGGATGGAGCGCCTCCCCCCGGCCAGAATTTCAGGGGGGAGGGACGGAGCGCCTCCTCCCACAGCCAGAATTTCAGGGGGGAGGGACGGAGTGCCTCCCCCCCCCCAGAATTCCGGGGGGAGGGATGGAGCGCCCCCCCACCGCGAATCAAAATTCATTCAAGTTAAGTGACTTTCGTACATCCCTAGATGCGTCCAGGAACACATTTAGCCGTACAATAACTTGATTTGATTAGAGAGATTTTTTAGGTTGCATTCCCATACACATTTCTCTGTGAATACGAACCATTGAATAAAGTGGGAATTATTTCTGATTACCCAGGCATAGAATTTTGTCATTACACATTTATTCTTTCAAATCAATAGTTCATTAGCTCTTTATATGAAATTAAACTCTCCTGTTTAACATTTTCAAAACAGCTTCTTGGATATCTCTGTTTCTCAAGCTGTAAATGATGGGATTCATTAGTGGCTGCAAATCTGTATACAGAACAGCACTCAACAAATCCAGAGGCAGAGAGGATAAGGACTTTGGTCTCATGTAAGAAAAGATCCTATTAGTAAGAAACATGAAAAGACAGTCAAGTGCAGAGTGCAGGTGGACAAGGCTTTACACCTGCCCTGAGATGAAAGTATTTTGAACACAGTTGAGAATATATAACTGTAGGAAATCACTACAAGCAAAAAGAGCATCCAGAAATTATAATTGTAACATATACCAAATTATGGGCTGTGTATTACAGCAAAATATCTTTAATAACTGTGGGATATGACAGAAAAATTGTTCAACAATATGGGATGAACAGAAATCTAAATTGAACGTGGTCGTGGCTTGTACCCCTCCATAGATTACACTGCACAACAAAGAACAGCTGCCATTTTGAAGCAGGCCTTCCAGTTCATGATCAAGCTGTACTGTAGGGGATAGCAGATTGCTACATAGCGGTCATAAGCCATGGCTGTGAGGAGGGCCAGCTCACTGCCACATGCAGTAACCAGGAAAACCTGTGACACACATCCAGAGTATGAAATGAGTTTATCGTCCAGCAACGAATTAGCCATGGATTTTGGAACAATGGCTGAAATGTAACCAACATCTACAACAGACAGGTTAACCTGGAAGAAATGCATAGGACTATGAAGATGGAGATTCTGGAGGACAGTATTGATGAAAAGAATGTTGTCTATCAGGGCTACCAGGTAAATGGAGAGAAACACCACAAAGTGTAAAATCTGCAGCTCTCGAATATCATAAAATCCCAGGAACAGAAACCCTGTCACAGAAGTTCTATTTATCATATTTTTGCTTGGGAAAAAAAAAAAAAAGGCTGGGGAGAGAAAGGCAAAAATGATGTTAATGAAGGGGCATTTCAGTAGTACCTATACTGAGATGAAGCACAAAATAACACTCTTAATAAGGGCTGGATTTCCCACTTTTCTGAGGGACACAGTGCCTGTGCAATTCTTGTTGTATACATTCCTCACTCTTATCCCCAAGACCTGCTTTTAGGGAACAGGTGTCCTGATGGGTTGGAGGCACTCCACACAAGCTGGGGTTAGCATTTCTCTTTCTAGGCAACTGCTCTATGCACAAACCCATGGCCACCAGCACACATGAATGTATGAACCCTTGCCCACCACTTGCTGGAAGGGAAAGTGGAGTTTCAGAGTTAGCCCTTTGCACATTGAACACGAAGTTCTGAAGAAGGTGCTGCCTGTAACCATGTTCAATTGAACTCGCCCACAGAGTTGCTATGATCACAAACCCTGAGAAGATGAACATGCTTACAGAGACCTCTTCAGAACTCTGTGCTGAACCTGCAGAGATTTAACTGGACACCATACATGTGGGAATGCAAGGAATGGGAACTGAGTAGGAAACCATTTTTAGGCACAATTCTGTAAGGAAGTTATCATATAGCAGTTCTCATGTTTAATTCCATTTCAGTTCCATGTGGCTTCTGTGGGAAAACCTCCAACTGGACTGCTTCATTTTCTACAAGATTTCCCTAAAAATGCAATGCAAAATACTGACTAAGGAAGTATTGAAAAGCTTGATATATGATGAGCAATCGAGCAAATCATGTACCAGATCTGCCCCCCCCCCGTGAATATAGAATCTTTGCTCAACATTAGCCTCCTTCCCCACCTCCATAAAACAATGAGAATAAAGCAGCAACCCTAATTGTACTGTGGATAATATAATGATCGTTTAATTTAACCACAGGTTTCATTTTGTAGATGCTTCATCAAACAGTCCATTCATGCTGTTCATTTATATTAGGGGTGGACGAAAGTCCCTTACCTGTCCTCGAAGGATGTTCGCGGTGGGGGGGAGGCGCTTCGCTGCTCCCCCCGCGAAGTTCAGGCCAGGGGGGGAGGCTTCCCGCCTCGCCCCGGCCGAAATTCAGGCCGGGGGGGAGGCTTCCCGCCACGCCCCGGCCGAAATTCAGGCCGGGGAGGAGGCTTCCCGCCTCGCCTGGCCACGAACGTGAAAGTTTTTTTAAAAAAAACGCCCCCTGATAGGCTACGTGACGATTAACGTAGCCTATCACAGCTAGATCTGCAAAGTCAGCCGTGATAGGCTACATCAATCGTCACGTAGCCTATCACGGGTGACTTAAAAAAAAAAAAAGCGCGTACGGATAATGGCGGCCCCCATAGGGAGCCTCCATTCGCGTTCCTTATTTGGTCGCTGTAGTCTACGTAAAGATTTACGTAGACTACGGCGAAAATAAGGGCAACGCAAATTTTCGCCGTATTTTCGTCTTTCCGATTTAAAGATTTACGTAGACTACGGAGAAAATAAGGACAATGCAAATAGCGTTGCCCTTATTTTCTCCGTAGTCTACGTAAAGATTTATGTAGACTACAGGGACCAAATAAGGAACTCGAATGGCGGCTCCCTATGGGGGCCGCCATTTGCGTACACGCTTTTTTTTTCTTTTTTTTCAAAGTCACCCGTGATAGGCTACGTGATGATTAACGTAGCCTATCACGGCTGACTTTGCAGATCTAGCCGTGATAGGCTACGTTAATCGTTACGTAGCCTATCACAGGGGCGTTGTTTTTTCTTCTTCTTTTGAATTTCACGGCTGGGGAGACGGGGCGCTTCTCCCCGGCCTGAATTTCGGCCGGGCAAGGCGGGAAGCCTCCCCCCCCAGCCTGAACTTCGGGGGGAGCAGCGAAGCACCTCCCCCCCCACCACGAAGCAAGCTGCGAGACCAGGTAAGTGACTTTCGTGCACCCCTACAAGTGGCCACTTTCCCTTGTTTCTCCATCAGAAAAGTGAAGGAGATGTGTTTGGCTTGGCTTCATCCCCCTTGCTTCATCCCCGCAATGGGGGAGGAAGGTGGGGCAAAGCAATCCAGGGCACAGCACTCCATTTCTGCTTTGCTTCTCCAACAGGAAAGCAAGGGGGATGCAGCTGGCTGTGCTTCACGAAGCAGAGGGCTTCCCTGATTAGCCTCAAACTAGCTTGCTGCTCTCAGGTTCAATGAATAATGTCGTCTTGCCTAGGGATGTCAGGAGCACCCAACTTAGTCTGAGACACTGGCAAAATCCCTCAGACCCGGGCCCCAGCCCCTCTCGCTGAACTCCAGGGCACTGACAGGCATGGCAGACTAGCACCCTGGTGCTTGGCAAGCAGCTGGAACAGCCCAGAGTTAGCTGCCTCGTTGGCTGTCAAAGTCTGCTGTTGAGCAGCAGCAGGAGGAGACACCAGAGCCAGAGGAGGGGAGGATCCGGCCAGCAAGGACTTAACAGGGAGGCAGAGGTAAACGATCCCTTCCTGTACGGACCCAAGTGAAGCCAGATTTAAAAGAATCCAGCCTCTGGAGTCTAAGGAGGAAGGGATTGTTTACCTCTGCCTCCCTGTGAAGTCCTTGCTGGCTGGATCCTCCCCTCCTCTGGCTCCAAGCGCCAGCAATACGGCCGCCATTGCCCATATCACTGGCTGAGGCTGACTGTCTCCAGACGCAAATGTCTGTCTGTCTATCTATCTATCTATCTATCTATCTATCTATCTATCTATCTATCTATCTATCTATCCACACACACATACATACACAATCTTAGCAAACTAAGTTTAATGTGATAGTTACATATAACCTATGCTTAATCAAAATATGTAAATTGTGTTCCACACTCAGAAACACAAATTATATATACATGGTTGTACATATGCAAAAGGGGGGGGAGGGGGGAATAGAAAAAGAAAAAGGGAGAAGCGGGGGGAAGAAACCATAGAATGTGATGCAATAAGGTCTGGCATGATGTCCAGACTTGATAGCAGAAAACTCCAGTGCAATGCCAAAACAAGACTTGAAAATACTAACTAGCAACCAGGAGGAGGAGAAGGAGGAAAGAAGACAGACAGACAGACAGACAGACAGACAGAAGCTGAAGTCCAAATTCAAGGAGTTGAGGAAGACAGGTCCTTAATTTTAATTTTAATGCCACTAAGAAATGATTCTGCAGCTCTTCATCTGCCCTTAAGAAATGAAAAAAATGTGGCAGGATATTTAATGTGATATTGAAAATTAATTTGCTTTGCCAGGTTTCTCGCCTTGGTATGGTGTTCTTCTATCAGCATTTTTTTTAGTATAATCAGGAAAGAGCATGATCTTATCATTGGCTGGCCCGGTGGCCCCCACTGAAGCTCTCCATTCTGTCTCACTGTACGCAGCAGATATTCTTTAGCGAAGACCTGGAGAAACTGAATGATAACTGGTCCCGCTCTAGGACCTCACATAGAACCAGGAAAACGATAAGCACATTCAATATCAAGTGCAAAATCAGAAGGCAAAGCCAGGAACTCAAGCAGAAATTTATCCATAAACTCAGCAAGACAGAGATCTGTAGCCAACTCTCTGAGGCTAGGGATGTACGAAAGTCACTTACCTGTTCGCAGATTATGTTGATGGTGGGGAGGAGGCGTTCCATCCCTCCCCCCAGAGGATTCCTGGCCGGCTGGCTGTGCTCCGCAGGGATTCTGCGGAGCCGCCGGCTGGCTCCACCAGCAGCCGGACATCCGGCCGCTGGCTAGCAGGGACGCAAATGGCGGCGGCCGTAGCCGCTGCCGTTTGCGTCCCTGCAGTCAGCCATGATAGGCTACGTAAATGTTTACGTAGCCTATCATGTCTGACTTAAAAAAAACACCGCGCGTACGGAAATGGCGGCGGCCACGGCCGCTACGCTATTTGCATTCCCCGTATTTTCGCCGTCTTAGTCTACGTAAATCTTGACGTATACTAAGACGTGCCAAAATAAGGAACGCATATGGCAGTGGCCATGGCCGCCGCCATTTCCGTACGCGCGGGTTTTTTTTTAAAGTCAGACATGATAGGCTACGTAAACATTTACGTAGCCTATCACATTTTTTTTTAAACCTAGCCGTGATAGGCTACGTAAATCTTTACATAGCCTATCATGTCTTTTTTTTTTTTTTTAACTGGAAATGGCGGCAGGGTGGCAGTTCCGCCACTGTTTAACTGGAAATGGCGCCCGGGGGTGGTGGTGGGGTGGCAGGCCGTTCTGCCACCGATTTCGGGGGGCTGAATGCACTGGCATTCGGCCTCCCCGAGATCCGTGGCGGAATTCTCTGACATCCCTTTCTGAGAGGCTGAATGAGGGCTTCTAAGTGTGAAATTCGAGCAGATGAGCACTATGAGAGGCATTCATTGCTTTTTCATGAGCAGTGACCTGCTCTTCAAGTGCATTAACTTTTGACTCCATCTTTTGAAGACAAACATTCATCGAATCTACAGAATCTTGAAGAGTAGTGATGGAATCCTGAATCGAGATGCTTGCAGGGTAGGCAGTGTTCCCAAGCTCTCCCCCCCTCTTTTGGTGTCGCCATGCCCCCTCGCAGCTCCAAAAGCACAACAAACAGATATTAATATAGAAAACACACACACAAAGAACAAAAGCTTAAGCAAGGTTAATAGCAAATACCGAGATAATGCGACAAAGAGGTTTTTTTAAAGCTGAAACTCAGGAGAGACACAGGCTCGCAGCAAACATCCAATCACAACTCTATCTCCAACTGAATTCTTCTCAGATGAAAATCTGAGCAGGTGACAGTCTGGTTTTCCCTTGCCTTTCAGGTTACTTTGAGGTCTACTGGGGCCAACACCCACTTGCTCCAAGAGTGAATTCCCCTCCCACATACACCCATGTGTGGTGGCAAAAGCCCATGTACATAGGACCTATTGCATCAAGAAGGAGGGGGATTTTCCCTTTGTATAGGTGCTGCTTTCCACAGCTGTAGTATAAACAATTGCTGATGGAAGAGGAGAACTCATTCTCCAGAAGTGACCCTTTGAACAAAAAAGTTACATGAATATATATATATATATATATATATACACACACACACATATATATACACACACACACACACACATACACACACACACACACTCTGGATGCAGTCTCCGAAAGAAGCCCCAGTGCAAATTGATGATCATCTCAGATGTCCATTTCAAATGCAGTGCCAAGGGGGAAATCGCAAACTTGAATTGGTTTGGAAATCAGTTAATTTCCAGATGTGGAATAATCTCTCATTTTAGAAACAATGAAATGTGAACAATGGGGGAGGAAGTGAGCAAACCTCTCACTGTTTATTACATGATGCATCTATTTCTGTTCTATACCCCATCAGACTATAAGTGGAGGCTTGCATGATGTGCATCCCAATTCTATGCATGCATACTTGTCTAGCAGTTATGCCTTCTTGTCCTTTTTAGTCTAGATTAAGTACTGGGGCCCAATCCAGGTCTTAAAATCACCTCTATCCAACACACCTGGATCCCAATCCAGGTTGGTTCCAACACTAGAATGAAAATAATAAAAAAGATGAAGCTGTAAACACACATTCAAAGTTAGAACTGTTATGGCCGTTACTCTCAAGTAAGTGTGCATAGGATTGCAGCAGTAGTGCTTTTGGACAACAAATTCCTAAACAAAACTTATGGTATCAGAGGAAAGGCAAGCATAAATGCTCCCTCCCTAACATCCAGTTTTCTCTGTGTTGATTTCTAACAATAACAACAACAACATGGTTGAGATTTCAGTCATGGGCTCTGATGTCCAGGAACACATTTAGCCATACGATAATTTGTTTTGAGTAGAGAGATTATTTAGGTTGCATTCCCATGCACATTTCTCTGAGAGTAAGAACCATTGAACAAAGTGAGAATTATTTCTGAGTAAGAAGGCATAGAATTCTTTCATTAGACGTTAATTCTTTTTTTTGGGGGGGATGGTTCATGAAACTAAACACTCTTGTTTAACATTTTCAAAACAGCTGCTTGGATATCTCTGTTTCTCAAGCTGTAAATGATGGGATTCATTAGCGGTGGCAAAACTGTATATAGAACAGCACTCAACAAATTCAGAGGCAGAGAAGATAAGGACTTTGGTCTTATGTAAAAAAAGATCCCAGTTGTAAGAAACAAAGAAAAGATGGTCAAATGCGGAGTGCAGGTGGACAAGGCTTTACGCCTGCCCTGAGATGAATGCATTTTGAACACAGTTGAGAATATATAACTGTAGGAAGTAAATACAAGCAAAAAGGAAGAAGAGCATCCAATAAGTGCAATAGCAAACATATACCAAATTGTGGGCTGTGTATCGGAGCAAGATATCTGCAATAATTCAGCAGTATCACAGAAAAATTGTTGAACAACATGGGATGAACAGAAATGTAAACTGAACGTGTATGTGGCTTGTACCCCTCCATTGACTGCACTGCAGAGCAAAGAAGCAGCCGCCATTTTGAAACAGGCCTTCCAGTTCATGATCAAGCTGTACTGTAGGGGATAGCAGATTGCTACATAGCGGTCATAAGCCACGACTGTGAGCAGTGCCAGCTCAGTACCTCTAAATGTGGTAACCAAGAAGACCTGTGTCACACATCCAGAGTATGAAATGAGTTTATCGTCTCGCAATGAGTTCGCCATGGATTTTGGAACAGTGGCTGAAATGTAGCCAACATCTACAAGAGACAGGTTAGCCAGGAAGAAATACATAGGACTATGAAGATGGAGATTCTGAAGGACAGTTTTGATGATAAGGAAGTTGCCAATCAGGGATACCAGGTAAATGGAGAGAAACACCACAAAGTGTAAAATCTGCAGCTCTCGATTATCAGAAAATCCCAGGAGCAGAAACCCTGTCACAGAAGTTCTATTTATCATATTGTTGCTTGGAAAAAAAAAAAAAGGCTGGGGAGAGAAAGGCAAAAATGATGTTAATGAAGGGGCATTTCAGTAGCACCTATACTGAGATGAAGCCCAAAATAACGCTCTTAATAAAGGCTGGATTTCCCACTTTTCTGAGGGACACAGTGCCTGTGCAATTCTTGTTGCATACATTCCTCACTCTTATCCCCAAGACCTGCTTTTAGGGAATAGGTGTCCTGATGGATTGGAGGCACTCCACACAAGGCTGTGGTCAGCATTTATCTCCCTCAACAGCTACTCTATCCATATACCCATGTCCCCCACTACACATGTATGTATGAACCCATGTCCACCACTTGCTGGAAGGGAAAGCGGAATTTCACAGTTAGCCCTTTGCACATTGAGTAAAAAGTTCTGAAGAGGGCTCTGTCTGTAACCATGTTCAGCTGAACTTGCTTGCAGAATTCTTATGATGAGAAACTCTGAGAAGCTGAACATGCTTACAGAGGCCTCTTCAGAACTACTATATGTGCCCAACGTGCAAAGATTTAACTAGACACCATGCAAGTGGGTATGCTGGGGAATGGGGACTGAGTAGGAAACCATTGTTAGGCACAATCTCTAGGAAAGTTATCATGCAGTGGTTCTCATGCTTAATTCCATTTCAGATGTATGTAGCTTCTGTGGGAAACCTTCCAACTGGACTGCTGCATTTTCTACAAGACTTCCATAAGAAAGGCAATGCAAAATATTGACTAAGAATGTATTGAAAAGCTTGATATATGAGCAGTCGAGCAAATCATGTACCAGATCCTTTTGTCATTGGGAATATAGAATCTTTGCTCAGCATCAGCCTCCTTCCCCACCTCCTTAAAACAGTGAGAATAAAGTAGGGATGTACGAAACACTTAACTGGCTCCATTCCAGGGCATAGGCGGTGGGGGGGAGGGGCTCCATCCCTCCCCCAGGAATCCACCCTGGCTGGCTCTGCTCTGCATCTGCAGCGACTCCACGGAGCTGCCAGCTGGGGCCAGCTGCAGCCGGAATTCTGGACGCTGCCGGGCTGCTGCAGCTGCAAATGGTGGCTGCTATGCTGGCCACTATTTGCGTGGCTGCCAAGCCGTGATAGGCTACATAAGTATTTACATAGCCTATCACAACAAAAGGCAGCCACACAAATGGCAGCCGCCTATGACCTTTGCGTGGCTGCCAAGCCATGATAGGCTACGTAAATACTTGCGTAGCCTATTACGGCAAAGAGCAGGGGTGCAAATGGCATAGCGGCCGCCATTTGTGCCCCTGCTCTTTGCCGTGATAGGCTACATAAGTATTTACATAGCCTATCACGAAGAAAGGCAGCCACACAAATGGCAGCCGCTACGACAGCCGCCATTTGTGGCTGCAGCAGCCCGGCAGTGGCCGGGAGACCAGCCAGAGCCACCGCCGCCGGAGCCTCTAGAGCTGCCGCATCCACCGCCAGGTACGCTCTGTCCTGGGCGGACTCCACAGGGTGGCGGGGGTGGGGAGGCCATCCCACCACAGATTCTGGGAGTCTGGATTCTTAAGAATCCGCCCTCACTGGAGTCCGTGGCAGAATTCTCTGACATCCCTAGAATAAAGCAGCAACCTCAGTTGTACTTTGGATAGTATAATGATTGGTTAATTTAACAACACTTTTCATTTCGTAGCTGCTTCATTGAACAGTCCATTTATACATCTTTCAGTAAGTGTTTTCTCCACTTACCAGAAATCTAACAGCAAGCTGACCAACTATTCTTCAAAGAGCAATAGCATAAGATCACTCACCTTTGTGGCTTAGCTTTTCTTGGTGGTAAGATGTCGGAACTGTGCGAATGTGTTTTACTCACCTCTGATACTTTTTTGCATTTCAAGGACCTGGTCTCCAGAGCCCTCCATGTCTCAGTAGGAGAAATTAAGTTAGCTGTTGTAAAAGTCCCTCAGATGTTTAATTAAACTAATGTCTGAGATGGAATCTGGAATGGCAGAGTTCTGTTTTTACATGTTGTTATCAAATGTGCAGACACATGTATATTGTTGCCCATGTTCTCACAGGCACATGTTCACTAAACCCAAAGGACCTTTAGTCATTGGTCATAGATTGGGACATTGGAGGAATCCATTTGTGGGATGGAGCTTGGCAAGCTTTTGCTGCCTTGCCCCCCGGCTTCCAACATGACATCTGCCAGTCAAGTTGGGGCAGGGGCTCAGCAGGCGCAGGTGGGGGTCTGCTGGAGCTCCGGACCCAATTGGGCACCGGTGCCATCCCTATGTATCTCTGTTCTCATTGGATTTTCGATGATCTGCTCTCTAGAGTCTTCTAGGTGTCAACAGCATAACCCTAAGGGAGAATTAAACACTTATCTCTTGTGTAGGGATGTTGGAGAAATCCACAGTGGATTCAAATGAGTTCAGGTTTTTATGAATCCAACCTGAGGATTCCACAGCGGACCAGCTTTTTCTGAGTCACGTGGATTCTGAGGACTTGTGGATGTTTTGTTTTTGCTTTTTTAAAACTGGGGGGGGGATTTGCACAAATTCACAGTTGTCATAACACACGTTAACACAAGTGTTAATTAGTGCTAATCACATCTGAGCAAGTGGAACCGAATCCTTGTACATTGCTAAAACAAATGAGCTCCCATCGATGAGCAGACCACAGAGTGAAAGATGCTTGACAATCTGTGAAACACAGACAGAATGGATGTCAGTACCAGTTCACTTAGGAATAAAATAAAAGAAGGCAGTCCAGTTCTGAATTCTATTTTGTGTCAAAGTAGATAGCACCATGTATGCCGGGGGGTATCTCATGTACATATATAAGGTTTTTACCTTTGTGAAGGTAAAAATGCTGACTTATCTTGTCTTTCTTGGGTGAGTCCTGAAGGGATGGGATTAAATTAAATCCTGAAGGGATTTAATAATCAGGATTATTAAATTTGGTCGCTGGGAGGCACAGCCCTCTTGCTGCGCTGCCAGGTGCGCTGGCCCTCCTTCAGCGGTGCATGCACCCCTCGCCTCCCTGCCCTCTGGTTGCCTCGGTGCATGGCCCCTGTTCCTTTCTGCAGATGTTCTCGCTGCTGTAGAGGCATCAGCATTGGAGACCCAAGTCATGTAGTTGTGAGTGCATTGGTCTGGGGGCCGGGTGACCCGGGTTCTAGTCCCCACTCAGCCATGGAAGCTCACTGAGTGACTTTGGCCGGTCACAGACTCTTAGCCCGACCTACCTCACAGGGTCGTTGTTGTGAAATTGTAGAGGAGGATAATATAAATGCAATAAATAATAAGAAATAAGAAATATAGATAATGCAATACCTTTTCCAGAGAGCAACGCGCTCAGCGTGTATCTTCTCTACCCTCCCCCATTCATATCTGGCAGTCCTATTGGCCGATCATCCTTGGCGTTGCCCTACCTGGAGTGGCGGGCAGTGTCCTGCCTGCGCTTGCCAGGCATTCAGCCCACTCATACCCTCGGCCTGCCTCCGCCCTACAGTAAGGGGCTATAGGTGCTGCCTCGGTTGATCTGGGGTCCTGCTGGTAGCCCTCTCTAGGATATCCTCTCCTGTGGGTTTACGCCCCTACCTGCGTTTGTGCTTTCAGGAATTGCTGCGTAGTGGTTGGAGTATTGCACTGTGACCTAGGTCCTTGTTACCTTCCCTGCCACTAGGCCTCTAGCAGCCTGATACCAAGCACTGACCCGGAACTCCACCTTCTTACATCATGCCCCAGAAGAAGGGCCATGGTGGAAGGAGGGGGAAGGGTAGGCCCCCCCGCCCACCCCGCCAGGAGACCTCAGCCTGGGCCCAACTCCAGGTCTGAGGCAGAGGTGGGCCCAGGTCTGGCCTTAATCCTTGCGTGCCTGGAGGCTGCTGAGCGTTCCTCAGGAATCCCTCCCCTGGCCAGGCCTAAGAAAACCTCGGCGGTCCAATTCGATAGGATGCAACAGCAGACCCAACACAGCTATTTTCTATTGCAGCATGTCTGGATGCCGTTGCAGCTTCCACCTCCTCTTCACTCCTGCTCTTTCCTCCTGCGACTTCCCCATCCCCCGTCACTAGGGATGCACGAAAGTCACTTACCTGGTCTCACAGCTTGCTTTGCGGTGGGGGGGAGGCGCTTTGCTGCTCCCCCTGAAGCTAACGATTCACGTAGCCTATCATGGTTAGATCTGCAAAGTCAGCCGTGATAGGCTACGTTAATCGTCACGTAGCCTATCACGGGTGACTTTGAAAAAAAAAAAAAAAGCACGTACGCAAATGGCGGCCCCCATAGGGAGCCGCCATTCGCATTCCTTATTTGGTCCCTGTAGTCTACGTAAAGATTTACGTAGACTACAGGGACCAAATAAGGAACGCGGATGGCGGCTCCCTATGGGGGCCGCCGTTAGCCGTACGCGCTTTTTTTTTTTAAAGTCACCCGTGATAGGCTACGTGACAATTAACGTAGCCTATCATGGCTGACTTTGGAAATCTAGCCGTGATAGGCTACGTTAATCGTTACGTAGCCTATCACAGGGGCGTTTTTTTTTTTTTTTTACTTTGCTTGTAATGGCGGCGGCGGCAGCTGGTCGAAAGACCGGCTGCCGCCCCCGCCCCTGATGAAGACCTGCCGAACCACCGCCGGGACCCGCTGCCGGGAGGGACATTCGTGAAAAGTAAGTCCCATCCCGGGGGGGGGGGTGGTGGAGAATTTCTCCCCGAACAACCTTCGGAGGACCGAATGCGTTGGCACTCGGCCCCCCGAAGTTTCGGGGAGAAATTCTCCCCCATCCCCACCCGTCACCCAAGCAACGCCACCCACTTTGCCGGTTGGGGATCAGAACATGGCCACAGTGGGTTCAGTGCATCTGGATGCCATAGAAGCATCGCCAGCCACCTTGTCTGCAGCGCATCTGGGCGCCACTGCAGCATCCACCTCTTCTTTGCAGGCTCACCTTGGCAGCACGCCACCGCTGGAGGCAGCCCGCCCACCTGAGGCAGCTCCACCAGCAGCAACGCAAGTAGCATCATTCCCCTGGTCCATTGGGGATCAAGGCGCTGCGGCCCCCGATCCATCACGTCTGTACACCATTGAGGCTACACCCTGTCTTCGCAGGGTCTCCCAGGCAGCACACCACCATTGGAGACGGTTCACCCTCCTGGGACATCCTGTTAGCAGCACCATAAGCAGTATCATCCCCCCTACCTATAAGGGACCCTGGCACGGCTGTCCTGGGTTAGCTGAGTACGGGTGAGACAACCACACACCCTATATATGACTCCCGGGCCACATGCGGCTCCATCAGACATATTTCCAGTAGCACTTCACTCCCTTTCACTAGTGTCCGGCTGAGTCCTGCAGGGTTAACTTAGGATCTCTTGTCCCTACCCCCAGACGCCCACATACGTGGCAATGGTAGGTCCCTTCACTAATCCCTTGAGATGAGCAATTCCCATCCAGGCTGCTTCTTCTGCAATTGACCTTCAACTTGGGAGTGGCACAAGGCCGTCTGTGGAAGGGCTGCCCCTAACTTTCTATGCGCTGGGACCTGAGAGACCAGTGCCTTTGGGCTATTAGTTATCTCTCCTTCCCTGCCGGATTGCGGCAATAGGTCTGACAGTGGCCTCCACCTATTGCAGACCCAGTGTTTTGGCACTGCATGCTGAGCTGTGAGTACAGCCCCATGGTCACATGCTCCCAAACCATTGCCATTTTCTGTCACATGTGCTCCCTTGGTAGCAGGTAGCACCCATCCACCTCCTGTCCAATAGCCCAGGGTGGCAGGGTCCCCCCCCGAGGGGGCCAAGTCTGCGGGAAGCCTGTAGCAGGTTACTGCCCCTCCCAATGGGCCCAGCCTGGTCAGAAGGGTGCCGCTTCTTCAGTTTTTAAAATGCTATCCCCCATGACATCCCTTTGGGAGTCCAGGCTAAGCCATAGCCTCTCTTTCCCGTAGGCCAGCCTGTTCATGACGAGACCCCCTGTGTATCTGGGCCCTGTATGAAACACTTCTTCTGAAGATATGGTTGTTTCGGTCTGGTAGACCGACCCCTGGTCCCTGCTGGGCATGTTGCTACATGGAGTCCAGCAGCGGGGGCAGTGTTCTTACTTAATCAAAGCATTTGTCCCCTTCCCTCTTGACCTCAATGTCACTTTTGCCCACAGGACAGTGGGCCTGTATGCTGCATTACATTCTGGGGAATCAAGTTTGATACCCTTGGGCAATGTTTTCTCCCCCTCCCCTGGACAAATCTCTGGCTTTCAGGCTGACTCCAGGTGGTTTTTACATCTCCCTGGGGTCTCCCTCGGGGGCCCTTGTATGAGGTTGTAGGGCAATTTTCTCAATCTCCCTGGTAGGGTAGTGGACCCTGGCCATGCCTTCCTGGGCCGGCTCTGTTCAACAATGCAGGGACTGTAGCGGCCGCACCATCAGACCAAGGTCACTCACGCTGTGCGTCTAGATATGTGGTTGCGGCTTCAACATTGCAGGATTTTAATGGCATCTCCTCCCGGTGGCGCGAGCTGCTCCTCAATGCCAACCCACAGATCTTACCGGGTGCCACTGGTACCCTGAGTTTTAGAATCGCATGGCTGGTTTGGGTGGTGCCCCGGGCAGCAGCCTGAGAGTTGGGCCACCACCAGAATTCATCAGGACCAGCCTTCTAGAGTTCTTCACCATTCACCTTGCCATACACATTGGGGCTGGCCTCATAGTAAACCCTCTCTGTACGTCAACATGGCCACTGTGCGAGTTACTGAGTCCTTATCCCACAGAAATCAGAGATCAGGTCATTGGGCAGAGCATCCATGCCCCAGTGTCTGGGTGTCTACATCTGGTTACAGGCCCACCATGTGCTGGGTTTTGGCACACCCAGTTGCCAATGCTTTGTCATGGAATCAGATCAACAGGCTCTGGGCCTTGCCCTCGTGGATCTGTCTGTTACTAGGTACCATGCTTGCAAGACTACATGGGACCGGTGTACCAAAAATGAACATGTTATCCTAAATTACATAGCTCTACGTACTGGTGCCACCATGGCGGGTATGCGGTCCCGCACCTTAGGAGCAAATGTCAGTCAGGACTCATGGCCCTTCCCTATAGAGCCTTGCTGCAATTCTGCATCTCTTTGAGGAATAAGGGGGATATCTGCTAGAGCCAGGAGGGCTGAGCTGGCCGTTTTTAGTCTGGGCCACAACAAGGAGAGTTACTGACGCCAAATTAACTTCCAGTGCCAGGCGTCCACTGTGAGGTGGTGGCACGGCCACCTCCACCTTTTAGCAGATTATGGGCACCCTCTCTCCAGATTCCCTTCTTGGGTTCTGAGATATGGCCCTCCATTTGCCCCTCCCTGTATGGCATTTCACTGTCACACGCTGCAGCCTTAACGGCTCTCTTCGGGGCCCTTGGGATTTTCAGGGTTGTTTTGGGTTCCTTATCTGGCTTGTCCAGAAGGGCCTTCAGATACTACGATGTACAGGTCTTTCCCACTGTACTCCACTTACCCATTCAGAGGTTAAGGCCCGTTAGGGTCATCACAGGTTTTACTGGGATACTGCATCTGGAAGGGACCCTTGTCTTGTCAGTATGACAGTTCACTATTAAGAAAATTTCAGTTGGGCCACTACCACATCAGCTCTAGCTCGCTAGGCCAGGTAATTTTTGATAGGAACCCTCTTTTGGTATTGAGCGATCCCCAAGGCAGCCACTTTAGGTGTCTCTCACAGGCAAGTTATGGTGGTGGAATGATGGCAGTTCAAAGCATTCCAGCAGGGCCCTCACAATTTGACCTCCTTCTTTCTGTTGCAATGTCCCTTTGCTTGCCCTAACGTTTTTCTTCCTCAGACTGCCGGACTCGACGTACGCCGGTACGGGTGCTCTTATGCAGGCACGGTATGGTGCTTTGGGCTGCGCATATGGTTCTATGCCAGACTTCAGATCTTAGTTTCCGCTACCCAACATGCTACGATCCAGTGGCTTAGCAGATGGAACATGCAGTGGGAGTCTCCACCCTGTTCCACCCAGGTTTGGTCAGTCTTCCTCTGCAGGTACAGGTGCTGCACGATGGAGGGAACGACTTGGGCTGTAAGCCAGGCAAGGACCCGATCGAACAGGCCTTGATGAATGTGCAGGTGGTCCGGCATACCTGGCCGGAAGTAGCCATTATGATTCTCACTGCTCCCTGGATCAATTGGAAGACCCGGAACGACGTTGCCGTTGTCAGGGTGTGTCAGAAAGTGAACGGAGAAATGGCTTATGGCCTATGTAAATGGGTGATGGATGCACCACCCACAGGAAATTCTTGGACAAGGAGGGAGCGTTACAGGCAGGACATGTCCACCTGTCTAATGTAGGGAATAGCATATTTCTGTCGGATCTGCAAAGGGGCCTGCGGAAGTTCTTCTGCGCAGGTGGGGGGAGTTCACAAGCTCTAGGCTTGTGACTCCTGTGGCAGCTAGGACGGGCAAAAGCAGAAAGGGATTAGGGATGGTGTGCATGCAGAGGCACTTTATGGTGACAGGTGATGCCTGAGGCCCCCCGAACGGGTTGTGCGGCTCGGCGGGGGGATAAGGGTTGCCTGGGAGACCAACCCTCCTCACTCACCCAGGTGTTGTGCAGCACCAGGTTGGGGTGACACCGGAAAGTCTACCTCCCCCAGAAGGGGCAGTCCGGAGGGGCGGTGAGATCGACGCCACCCCTCAGGCTGGGTGTGCTTTCGCCCGAGAAGTGCCAGCTAGTCGCTGGCACAGTCAGATGCCCGTCCTAGGTTCCCCTTTGCAGATATTTCAATAAATGTGGCCCAATTTTCAACCCAAGCCTTGTTGTCTGACTCTTCTTTGACCCATCTCCGCTCGCAAATGGATATACGAAGGTGGAATTCCACTCTTTGGAGTGGAACCCCACCTCCATTGTCCCTGTGCAATGAAAATCTGCATAACTGGGAGTAGATAAAAAATAATAGCAGAGGGTCTTCTCTGCTGTGGCACCCCAGTTGTGGAATGCCCTCACCTTGGAGGCCCAATTGGTGCAGATGTTAGTTTTGTTTTGGCACCAAGTTAAAACATGGCTTTTCACCAAAGCCTTTGAGGGATAATTAAATTCCCCAAAATTGCACACTGTTTCAATTGTTTAATTGTTTTAGATTTTTAAATTGGTATTAACTTGATTAATTGTTTAATATGCTTTTAGATGTTTAAATTATTCATTGTTTTCTACTGTTTAAATTGATTTTATCTGTATGCCGCCCTGAGATCTTAATGGTATGGGGGGGATAGAAATGTTATAAACAAACAAATAAATGCAATCCTCCCCATCAATGCCCCACATGCTGGAATGGCAGTCATGATGCAACCTTTTGAAGGACAGGACAGGTGCATTTAGGAATGTACAGACTGTGTAAAATCCATCTGTGTTCCATGGATTGTCAGGTGTCTTTTGTTCCATCATCCGCTCACAGACGGATGTGAATATATATATATATATATATATATATATAGTCATGCAGAAAAATACGTAAATAATTACATATTTATGTAAGTATTTACATAATTTACCTCAGTACATAACATTTAGCTTATTGTCCCCCATTCCATTCAATGCTTCCTCAGCAAAAACTTACATATTTTCCTATGAATTTATATGCTTAAATTTCAGGAAAGAATTAAAAAAAAAATCATCCTAAAGTCCATGGACTCTGTGCGGCTTGAGGGGATCACTCCGCAGTGGATACCGCAGGTTGAATTCTTAGAAATCCAAGCTCATTTTAGTCCATCTCAATTTTCTCCAGCATCCCTAGGTGCTCCACCTCAGTGGAACCAGCACAGGGCTAAGGCATAAGAACTCCTGTGTGCCGTGGGCAGACTTCTTTTTTTTCTGGACATGCAGCCATGCTTTTAACATGATCATACTGAAAAAGAATGTAATCAGATGAAAACGATTCTTGCAGGGAACTGAAGTAACAGGAAAAGCTTCATCTGCTATATTTTCTAGGGATGTACGAAAGTGGCTTACCTGTTCACGGATTATGTTTATGGTGGTGGGGGGGAGGCGTCCTGTCCCTCCCCCTGGAATCCTCGAATGGCCAGCTGTGCTCCACGGCAGCTCCGCGGAGCAGCCGGCCAGGCCCAGCCAGGCCAGAGCCGTCTGCAGCCGGATTTCTGGCCGTGGAGGGCTCTGGGTAAAAAACAAACAAACAAAAAACTGCATACGCAAATGGCGGCGGCTACGGCCACCGCCATTTGCGTTCCTTCTTTTTGGCTGTCTTAATCTACGTAAATATTTACGTAGACTATGACGGCGAAAATAAAGGGGAACGCAAATCGTGTAGCAGGCACTATTTGCGTCCCTTTTTGATTCCCCGTTTTAACCTACGTAAATATTTATGTAGGCTAAAACGGGGAATCAAAAAGGGATGCAAACAGCACTCGCTACGCTATTTGCGTTCCCTTTTATTTTCGCTGTCATAATCTACGTAAATATTTACATAGATTAAGACAGCCAAAAAGAAGGAACGCAAATGGCGGTGGCCAGAGCCGCCGCCATTTGCGTACGCGGGGGTTTTTTTTAAAAAAACCCCACCTAGCCATGATAGGCTACATAAAGATTTACATAGCCTATCACGTCATGTTTTTTTTTTTTACAGAAGTGGAAATGGCGGTGGTGGCAGATGGTCAGAAGACCAGCTGCCGGAGCCACCGCCGCCTGGAAGATCCACCCCAGGTGAGTCTCGTCCCAGGGGGGATCCATGGGGGGCGGGGGGGGTGGCAGGCCGTTCTGCCACAGCGTTCGGGGGGCCGAATGCACTGGCATTTGGCCTCACCGTGATCTGTGGTGGAATTCTCTGCCATCCCTAATATTTTCTCATGTCAACTTTTGTACAGGGAAACAAGAAGAGCTAGGAAAACCAAGGTGGAAATCCTTCAATCAAGAGGACTTTGGGAGACAAACAAACATCAGCAAGAGGGCAAGGGGGAATATTGTTGCATGTTCCAAACATTATAGGGGAAACTTTATGAGGCACATTGCCCCAGTTCAAATGTCACAGAGAGGTCCAACAACATGGGTCATCACTGTTGGATATCTGCTCAGACCTACATCCCAGCAGTGGTCCACTGCCAATCCATGGAGCCTCCTGACCCTGCTGCTTTCCCTCCTTCCTGTTACTGCCCATTCATCATCCTTTTTCTGAGCAAACATGCATGAGAGGAGGAAAGATAAAGAGCCAGAAGTCTGCAGCAGGTACAGCTTGTTCCCAATTCTGTGCTACTCTTAGATCAACAGGGTGCTTGTACTTGTGATGAATTTCACAAATTAATCTGAATTAAGCATCCAAATTGATTGCAGCAAATCTGAATTGACTGGAAGCAAAGCAAGCCCTGGATTTCACAGGACCTGGAAGTGATCATTGAGGAGGAGGTTGGCCCACTCGGTGTGAGAGTCCCACTGATTGTGCCCAAGGCTTCTCAGTACCAAGAGGTACTGAACACACATCATTGCAGGACATCTCTTGTGATTGATCAGCAGGTGATTTCCCCTTCTCGTCTATCAAACATCTCAAAGAAAGTATGATTCAGGGCCTCAGAGTCTTTCTATGAGGTATGAAAGACTGAAATGGTAGATAGCGGAGCCAGGATTTAGTTTCCCATCCTGCCTCCCTCCCTCCACTTCCTCTCTCTCTGGAAGAAGATGTGCCCTCTATAAAGTAAAGGCATTAGGACAAGCTGAGGGGAACCATATAACAGTCAAGGCTACATATAATTCTCCTTCCTCTTTCTGATCCAAAGCATCTAGTGTGTATTTGTATATGTCTGTGTATGCATTGTATATATGTATATAATAGAAAAAAACTACTGACAAGTACAAATTGAAGCATTATGTGCAACATTTTCAACCAGAAAATTGCCTCCAACAGTTACTGTATTCCTACTTTAAAACAAACACAAAATTTTAAACCTGTGTGTGAGTTTATACCTGTTGCAGAAATAGCACCAGTTTACGAATTATACAGCTGAAATTAATATGTTCCCTAAAATATTCTGAACGTATAACGCAAAAGAGTGGTGAGGATTTGACACTTGATAGTTCATGCTATTTCATTCCTGTAGGTTGCCAAAATCAAAATGATCAAGAGATGCCCAGAAGTTCTAAAAAAAAATCAGTTTCACGATAAAAGATGAGTATAAGGAGACATGATAAAGCTGTACAAAAGTATGTATGGTTTGGAAATAGTGGATAGTGAAAGATTTTTCTCCCTCTCCCTTAATACTAGAACCCAGGGTTATCCCATGAAGCTGAATGGTGGGAGATTCAGGACAGTCAAAACGAAGTACATATTCACACAGCACATAGTTAAACTATGGAGTTTGCTACGACAAGATGTAGTGATGGCCACCAGCTTGGATAGTTTTAAAAGGAGATTAGATAGTTAGGGCTATCAATGCCTACTAGTCATGATGGCTATATATTACCTCTAGTATAGGATGCAGTATGCCTCTGTATACCACTTGCTGGGGAACACTAGTGTGTGTGTGGGGGGGTGCTGCACTCATATTCTACTTGTGGGCTTCCCACAGGCAGCTTCTTGGCCACTGTGTGAGCAAAATGCTGGACTAGATTGACCTTTGGTTTGATTCAGCATGGCTATTCTTATGTTCTCATGATGATTCACATTATTTCATGTATGAAGCTTGCCAAAATCAAAATGATCAAGAGATGCCCAGAAATCTAAAATATTTCAGTTTCAGGGTAAGTCTGTCATATTCAAAATTCAAATTTGAATTGGACATATCTATGTATTATCTTAACTACAGGTTTCATTTCATAGCTGCCCTAACAGTCCATTCAGATGTCTTTCACTAGATGTTTGCTCCATTAGCCAGAAACATAACAATAAGCTGATCTTCATAGACCAATGTCATAAGATTACTCACCTTTGCAGCTTAGCTGTTCTTGGCAGTAAGATGTGGGAGTCGTTCACATGAGTTTTACTCATCTCTGGTATTGTTCTGAGCTTCAGGGACCTGCTCTCCAATGCTCTTCATGCATCAGCAGTCTCAGTGGGAAAAATTAAACTCACCTGCTGTTCAAGTGTCCCATATGTTTCGTCAAACTAAAGTTGGAAAAGTACCCTGGAATGGCATAAGTCTTGCTCTGTATACACAGATGTCTCTTGTGCTTTCAACATGTCTAGAAGATCACTGTAGAAATAGTCATGGTCCCTCAGCTTAACCTACTTATTCTAATTGTTGTGAGGATAAGGTGAAAAAAACCCACATGTGCATCATCCATTACTCTGGCACATCATGGAGCAGCAACGTTTCTCTTTCATAGCCCTAAATGGTTGGCTGAATCCAGTCCATATTCCACAATCTAGACTAGATGGCTTGACAGAAATGAATTCCTTTTTTGTGGGAATCAACAAGCCTTTTCGAAGATTCAGCCAGTAGCTCTACCAAACCCTTGGATGTATCTTTATGCTGGATCCATTAGACTTCAATGGGAACCTTAGCCTTATAGGGGCCTTTCCTAACTTGTTTGTTCTATTGGGTGCCATGATCTGTGATAGCAAATTAAAATTGACCCAAAGGTAGAGTTCTGCACAATTTAGAAAAGGGAGTGGTGAAACTGACTGTGGTCCCACATAGCAATATTTACAGTGAGATAGGAATTACCCACACCAAGCAAGGAGTTTTCATTAAACTTCCCCCTTTTGCCCTTTTTGTCACCTGTTCCACCATCTGGTGGTGGCAGCAACTGTGCTTCCTGCCCCTCTTGGTGACATATGAATGCCAGAGTAAGACCAGGAAACATTGCCATCCCTCCCATTTCATTTTAGACACCACTTTTAGACATTTGATTATATATCCTAATCAAATAGACTACATCGCATGTTCATGAGGCCAAATCAGAATAAGGGTGATGCTTCCTGGGCAAACGAATCAATGAAATGGTGCTGAGCCAAAGCAGGGAATATAATAATTACCACTGATGATTGGTGGAAATCCTTTGCCTGTATTCGCAGAACCACCTTAAAAGATTGCTGTAAAAGTAGCTCCTTTTCACGGTGTGAGAACATGGTTCTCTAATCTCCAGATTGCCCCAAAACTGCCCTGCCCAAATTCCTTGGAATTGATCTTATGCAAAAGAGCCTGCTAGTGGACTCAAATCTATTCCTGTTATCTTCAATATGAATACTGTGATTTAAAATTTGAATAATTGTTGCATAGAATTTCACTAAGGTACATCACATGAGAGTAAAATTAATTGCTTCAAGTTTCATGTACTACATTTGTTCTTTAAAAAAAAGAAAAAAAAAAGAGAGGTTATGTTCCATTTTTTCCCCAGACATCAAAGCAGCTCAGTCTCAACATCAATAAAAAATTAACCAAAGACATCAAAACATCTTCTTATTCAAAGTTGGAGGCAGTACTCTAGACATGCACATCTGTTCATATTTAGTTCTATCATGATCTATGATTAAACAAAGTCCTAGTGAGCCATTATACTGCCTGGACAAATTTAGGGATGGTGGAGAATTTCTCCCCGAATCTTTGGGAGGCCGAGTGCCAATGCATTCGGTCCCCTGAAAGTGTTGGGGAAATTCTCCGCTGGCCCCCCGCCCCGCCCAGGATGGGACTTACCGTGCCCAAATGTCCCTCTCGGCAGCGAGTCCCGGCAGTGGTTTGGCAGCGTTTCAGCGGGGGCGGGGGCAGCGGCTGGTCTCCCGACCGGCTGCCGCCACCGCCATTACAAAATAAAAAAGTAAAAACAAAAACACACACACACGTGATAGGCTACGTGATGATTTACGTAGCCTATCACGGCTAGATTTCCAAAGTCAGCCATGATAGGCTACGTAAATCGTCACGTAGCCTATCACGGGTGACTTTGGAAAAAAAAAAAGCATGTACGCAAATGGCGGTGCCCATGGGTCGCCGCCATTTGCGTTCCTTATTTGGTCCCGGGTAGTCTACGCAAATAGCGTTCCCTTATTTTCGCCGTAGTCTACGTAAATCTTTACGTAGACTAGACATGCCAAAATAAGGAACGCAAATGGCGGCGCCCATGGGCTGCCGCCATTTGCGTACGCGCTTTTTTTTTTCCCAAAGTCACCCGTGATAGGCTACGTGACGATTTACGTAGCCTATCATGGCTGACTTTGGAAATCTACGTAATTAATCGTTACGTAGCCTATCATGGTTTCCCCCCCCCCCACTTTTTCTTTCGCGGCCGGGGAGACGGGGCACTTCTCCCCGGCCTGTATTTCGGCTGGGTGAGGCGGGGCGCCTCCCCCCCTCCCTGAACTTCGGGGGGAGAAGCGAAGCGCCTCCCCCCCCCCACCGCAAAGCAAGCTGCGGGACAAGGTAAGTCCCTTTTGTACATCCCTAAAATTCATGAAGAAGAATGGACCAGGATTGCAACACTGCCCTGTCCTCAATGTCATGTGTGCCACTTGCCCTTAAATGACTTTTAGATATTTTGCAGCTATTTAATACAGTGCTCAATAAATGTTTTAACCTAAATATTAATAAGAGTCTCTTCCTGAAAGAAATTGCATGTA
Organism: Heloderma suspectum; assembly: GCF_057233095.1. Taxonomy (NCBI): domain Eukaryota; kingdom Metazoa; phylum Chordata; class Lepidosauria; order Squamata; family Helodermatidae; genus Heloderma; species Heloderma suspectum. The sequence goes on along the minus strand of NC_139463.1, from coordinate 83,495,326 downwards.
TTCTTTAAATATGATTTTATGAGCCTGTTCAGATATCATGCTAAGCCATGATGGTTAGTGTTTTTGAGCTAACCATGGTGGCTTAGTGTGATGTTTGAATGGGGGGGTCAGACCCAACCATGGTGGTTTATTAACCATGCACACACCACACACACTAACCACATACTGCAAGATGGGTAGTGGTGCTAACAATGGCTTAGCATGATATCTGAACAGCCCCCCATGGTTAACAGAGCACTTCCATAGTGTTCCGCAGCAAGAGCAGCCCAAAATGGCCATTACAGGCTTTTAGCAGCCATTTTCTTCCTTCTTTCTGCTCCCCTTAAAGAAATAAGGAAAATAAAATAAAATAAAGACAGCAGAAAATTGTGCAAAAATCACCATATTGCTGAAACACATACATGTGCATCTGCACAAAATCACTACATCAATACATGGGGATATTGTGCATTTTAGAGATATATGACAATTTTGTGCAAATGTGCATTTTAGTGATATGGATGGAGATTTTTGCACAATTTTCCACCTTTTTTTTTGGCTTATTTCTGTAAGGGGAGCAGGAAGAAGGAAGAAAATGCTCACCAACAGCCATCAGCAGCCATGCTTCTGTAATAGCCATGTGAACCACTGAGGATGCTGGGAAGCATGATGGAGCGGACTGCAGGAGGACTGTAGGAGAGAGGGTGATTAGACAGCGATTAGGCTAACCATGCAGTGGACCATGGTTAGCTTCACGTGTGGCAGGGGCTCTCGCAGTGGTTAGCACTAACCACCCTGCAGCATGGTTAGCCTAATCACTCTTCCCCAATGTGTGTCTGAACAGGGCCATATTTAACACAGGCAACATCATAGGTATAGTTGCCCACTTCTCATGCAAAACATCACTTTATTCCAAAATACAGATGGAGGGTAGGAACATTACATAAAGTATGTGTAGTATGATAAATAAACCAATTCTCTATGAGCATGCCTGAAGAGTGTTGGATACCTACACATTTATTCTGTAATGAGGCTGATGCAGTCTATAGCGCAACAAGGACCCACCTGAGTTATCCATCACTTCTTGGGGCAATGCAAAACATGATTCATATGCCCTATGTAACTTATGACACAGTCCACTCTACAGTATAATCTTCTTATTAAACATTTTTGACAGAGCAACTTGAATCTCTCTGTTTCTCAGGCTATAAATGATGGGATTCAATAGTGGCGGCAGAATTGCAAACAAAACAGCACCCAACAGATCCAGTGGCAGAGAGGACAAAGACTTTGGTCTCAAATAAGAAAATATGGAAGTAGTAAAAAATACAGAAAATACAGTCAAGTGTGGTGTGCAGGTGGAGAAGGCTTTACCTCTGCCCTGAGGTGACTGAATCCTGAACACAGTAGAGAATATGTAAATATAGGAAATCAATACAAGCAAAAAGCAAGGACAGCCTGCAACAACTACAAAGGCAAACATATACCAGATTATGGGCTGTGTATCAGAGCAAGATATCTGTAATAACTGAGGGGTATCACAGAAAAATTGCTCAACAACATGGGAGGAACAGAAGCGTAAACTGAATATCTTTGCAGCATGTACCCCTCCATTGATTGCACTGCACAGCAAAGAAGCAGCTGCCATTTTGAAACAGGCCTTCCAGTTCATGATCAAGCTGTACTGTAGAGGATAGCAGATTGCTACATAGCGGTCATAAGCCATGACCGTGAGGAGACCCAGCTCAGTACCTCCAAATGTGGTAACCAGGAAAACCTGTGTCACACATGCAGAGTATGAGATGAGTTTATCATCTACCAACATGTTTGCCATGGATTTTGGAACAGTGGTTGAAATGTAGCCAACATCTACAAAAGATAGGTTGACCAGGAAGAAATACATAGGACTATGAAGATGGTGATGCTGGATGACAGTTCTGATGATAAGAAAGTTGCCTAGCAGGGCTACCAGGTAAATGGAGAGAAACACCACAAAGTATAAAATCTGTAGTTCTCGAATATCAGAAAATCCCAGAAGCACAAACTCTGTCACAGATGTTTGATTTGCCATTTGCTTGCTTGGAAAAAGTCTGTGGAGACAAAGGCAAAAAAAAAAAAAGTTAATGAAAGGGGTATCTCATGACTTTTGTTTGTCATCCTTGTGCTTGTTTTAGCAGCATGTATTCTTAGATATGGGTATATGGTGGTGGGTAGGGATAGATGGAACCCCCTGTGCCCACCCTGAACTTTCTGTGCCCAACCCCTACTTCTTACCAGACCCAGAGAGCAGCGTGGGTTGAGCCAATAGGACCGGGGGGGAGGGGCTTCACTGTTTAGCTGCCAACCCGGTCTCCATGCAAGCCCCATGTTAGTGCAAGATGGGAACTCTATTTTTCATAGATCTATTACAGCAAACAAAGGTGGCAGTGAAGGGCCATTTCAACCATATTAGAGGCCTCTAATATGGCTGCAATGACCCTTTATGGCCACCGTTGTGCACAACAGTAGATCTACAAATACAGAGTCCCCATCTTGGGCTAAAATGGGGCTCACAAGGAGACTGGCAGGTGCCATAAGTCCTGGCCTCTTGTGTGGTGTGGGGGGCAGGGTGGAGGTTCACCGAGCCAGGTTTGGGGGCATGCATGGAGTGGGATTCAGCAGGTTCCTGGACCCAGTCAGGCACTAGTGCCATCCCTAGTGTTGGGGGTTCTGCTTTTTTGAGGGGTAGACTCCCTGTGCAATTCAAAGCAGCATATGTGGCAAAATATAACGAATATTATATTTGTATCCCTCAAAAAACAGTGGGGGGTTCCATCAGGGTCCTTCTCTGCAAATGTGGGCATGCTTGTCATGGAGCTTTTAAATAGTCAGGTGTATTGCCACAGGGGACCCTTTGAAGAGCCCATGAATATGAACCCCTGTGAAATGTGGACAAACAAATAGGCTCTGCAGGTTTCTTCCAGTCACACATCAAAGCCTTTAACATGATACCAACATAAAGACTTTAATCAGATGAAGCTTATTCTAGTAGGGGGTTATAAAGTAATGCTTAATTTTTTCACATCATCCTCTGTATAAGGCAGAAGAGACTGTCCAGGTAAAACAAGGTGGAAATGCTGCTGGCAAAGGAAATTTCGGAGGCAAAGAACCATCAGCAAGAGAGCAAAGGGGAATATGGTTTGTGAATTCCAAACCTGATAGGGAACTATTACTTTTAAGAGACACACAGTCCCATTTCAAATGTTACTGGTAAAGCTGGTGGCAGGGGTTGGCATTTTGTCGGTCACCCGCTGAGGACCGATACTAGGGGTCCACTGCTGTTCCCTGGAACCTCATGGCTCTGCTTCTTCTTCTCCTTGCTATTGATACCTGCACATCTGACTTCTCAAAGTGAGAAGTGTGAGGAGAGAAGATAAAGAGCCATAACCTTTGCATGGTGTACCCTCTGTATATCATTCTGGGAGTTTATGCTGAGTGGGACCAGAGGGTTACAAAAGTGGACAGGCAGTAGCAGGGAGGAGGAGGTGGGCCCACGAGGAGAAGCAAGCCCACTGACAGCATCTTGCCCAACAGCTGACCCAGACCTGGAACAGGTAGTGCTTACAGGTAGTTGCAGTAGGTAGGTCTTGTTCAGCTGAAGAGCAGGCAGTTTCCTCCTCCCTTCCACCACACATCTCAAAGAAAATGTGGTCCAGGGTCTCAGTGCCAATACCCAATTACATTTTCAGAGAACATGGGCTCTGTTCATGTTTACATTTGAGGTTGCGAATGGAATATTTTTGAGTAGGGGTGTACAAAAATTTCATTTCTGCTTGCAAAACATGAGAGCCCTGTTTGCACTCCTGAACATGACTGTGAGTACGTGAATGCCAAAAATGTCAGCAAATTATCAAACATGTGCTTGTGTTAGATTTGCGCAACTTTTCCCTTTCGATTCGCACACATTTCTCAATCAGCCCCACCTTAGTCTACTGGGGGGAATTTTCACAGCTTTGGAAATTTGCACAAATTTGGGGATGTTGCACAACTTTCACATTCAATCACTGTTCATTTTGCACAATTTCCCCATTTGTGCAAAATGAGCATGGAGTCCCCAAAGTGAACCTAAATTGGTGTGAGACAAGTGGCGAGACACTGTTGAGAGAATCTTGGTGGGCTCAAACATTGTTTGTTCACCCATCCCTATTTTCAATTGATTTGTGAACTGAAACAAAATTCTCACACGTCCCTATCTGGCTGGTCCTGAAGTTGTCTTCCCAGACACATGAGAAACTTGAAGGGTGGGTACTAGAACCAGCAGGTTTTGGTTTGCCATCCCGCTTCCCTTCCTCCATTTCTGACAGCAGCTATGACTTCTGAAAAGTACAGACTTTACTAGAAGCCAAAGAGGAAACTTGTAGAAGTCAAAGCTGCACCTCACTGTTCCACCTCTTTCTGATCAACCAGTTGGTCAAGCTGCCAACTGTGTCCTCTATGTGTGTGTCTGTATACTTTCATGTATGCATTGTATCTCCATATATAAATACATATTAAAAACTATTAAGAACTGTCATAAGTCCTTATTGAAGTTTCATGTTCAACATTTTCAAACAGATAATTGGATAATCACTACTATGAGTCATTTATTTATTTATTTATTGGCTTTATTAGTTGCCCATCTGGCCAGCTACCTGGCCACTCTAGGCGGTGTACAACACAAATAACAATACAAAAAACAACAAATTTACATGATCAACTAAACAAAACAACATTGTTTTAAAAAAACCCAAACCCACGCAAAACACCTGCCTGAACAGCCAGGTTTTCAAAGCCCGGCAGAAGCTCATCAAAGAGGGGGCATGGTGGCAGTCATTAAGGAGGGAATTCCACAGAGTGGGGGCCACCACAGAAAAGGCCATCTCCCTCGTCCTCACAAGCTGTATTGCTGTTATTGTATTCCTACTTTAAAAAACAAAACAAAAACAAAAACAAACCTGTATGTGATTTTAAAGCTCCTTCAGCAATAGAACCAGTTCAGAAATTATACTGCTGATATGGATTTGCTTCTCCAAATCTAATACAATATGACGTGTGATGGTAATCAGCATTTGACACAATAGCTCATGCACTGTCATGGATGAAGCTTGCCAAAAGCAAAATGACCAAGACATGCCCAGAAGTCTCAATTATTTGCATTTTCAAGGTAAAAATGACACATTCAAAATGCAAATTTGAATTGAAATGTCTCATGCAGAGAACCAAGATAGAGATATTGGAAAGCCTTGCACATTTTGAATTATTATAGATATTTATTTAAGCTCTGATCAGGGATGTATGGATTTTGTAAAATCCATTCTGTCTGCAATTCACAGATTGCAAGGTGCCTTTCATTCTGTCACCTGCTCATTGGCAGAGTTAGATTTTTTCCAATTTCCCGAATTGGAAATTCACACCTGCACAAATTTGCAGTTGTGAAAATGTGCAAATCCCCCACCCCAAATGTCCATTTTTATGCTTTAGCCAGGGTGGAAATGCACATTTTCAGCTGATGTGTGTGTTGCTGTTTTTACATATTTTTGTATGACTAAATGTGTGTAAAATAAAATTCCAGAAAGTTTTTTTAAAAAAATGGTCTGCAAGTCTACAGGATCTGTGCAACTCAGGAAAAGCTGATCCACTGCAAAATCCACAGGCTGAATTCATAGAAATCCAAACTCATTTGGATTTGTTGTGGATTTCTCCAACATCCCTAGCTCTGATTAGTGTCATAGTAGTAACAGCTATTGAGTAGGATGAATTTTGGGCACAATCCAGCGGATGATTCTCCAGCAGTTGTGCTCACAGTCAGTTCCCTTTCATTTCCATGAGGAATCCTACTGGATTGTGGCCTTTTCTATGAGGTTTACATAAAAATGCAAAATATTAACTAACAAGGCACCCAAAACTTGATATATCGTATAAGTAGCAATCAAGCAAACCATGCATTGAATCTTCCTTTATTTTTGCATTGTGAATACAGAGGATCCAGATTTGGTTATAATTAGAGCTGTGCACAAAAGTCCTCTCAAACTTCTCCAGCCTATTCGTGGGCAGAGAAATTTCACCAAATTTCTCCTAGGGGACGAGAAATTCTCCAAGAGTTTCTCACAGACAGGGCTCACTATCGGCAGGAGTGGTAGCGCAGGTTCTTTCTTCTTTTTTTCCCCTAAGGGTTGTTGGTTTATCACACTGCTTCTGTAAGTAGCAACAGTATCAACTGTGTTGAGGCTTCCACTTTTCTTAGGCAGAGTTTTGAATTTCTTTTGGTGGTATTTTTGAGCTTAGCTAATCACCGTGAGGTAGCCGAGGGTGCTGTGTGTGGTTTCTCTCTCTATTGCACATCTTTCCATTGCTCTGCAGCCTCCTAGTAGGGATGTATGAAACTCACTTACCTTTGCTCTGTCCCTCCCCCCGGAATCTTCAACAGGGGGGAGGCGATCCGGTCCTCCCCCCCGGAATCCTGCCCAGCTGGCTTCGCTTTGCGGTGGCTCCATGGAGCAGCCAGCCAGGGCTGTCCGCAGCCGGAGTTCTGGCCGCGGACGGGCTGCTGCGAATGCAAATGGCAGCCACCGTAGCGGCCACCATTTGTGTCCTTCCAGGCTGCCATGATAGGCTATGTAAGTATTTACGTAGCCTATCACGGCACGCTAAAAAAAAAAAAGCGTACGCAAATGGCGGTGGCCACGGTGGCTGCCATTTGCATTCCCTATTTTTCGCCGTTTTATCCTATGTAAATATTTATGTAGGCAATTACGGCGGGAAAAAAGAGAACCGCAAATAGCATAGTGGGCGCTATTTTCGTTCCTTTTTTTTTCGCCGTCAAAGCCTATGTAAATATTTATATAGGATAAAACGGCGAAAAAAGAAGGAATGCAAATAGCGCCCACAATGCTATTTGCAGTTCCCTTTTTTTTCCACTGTAATTGCCTATGTAAATATTTACATAGGCTAGAACGGCGAAAAATAGGGAACACAAATGGTGGCCACTGTAGCCGCCGCCATTTGCGTACACGGGTTTTTTTTGGGGGGGGTTGCTTGGCTTGCCGGGATAGGCTACGTAAATACTTATGGAGCCTATCACGGCAAAGACCAAGATGGAAATGGTGGCTGCGGCAGCCAGTCGAAAGACCAGCCGGAGCTGCCGCCATAGCCGCCGCCATCCGGAACACCCACCCCAGGTAAGCTTTGTCCCGGGGGGATTCCATTGGGGGGGAGGGGGGCAAGCCATTCTGCCACGGATTTTGGGGGGCCAAATGCCAGTGCATTCAGCCTCACTGAAATCCATGGAGGAATTCTCTGCCATCCCTACCTCCTAGGCCACCTACACTTTTTCAACTGAAAAAGCCCCAGGGGAGGAATCGCCTCAGGATGTCTTCCTCACAATGGCTTTAACTGAAGTGCAGGAAGCTGAGGAGGCTACAGGCTGCCACAGAGATTATACAATGACAGACAGGACACTCATGCACACTCCTCAGCCACCTCATAGGTAAGGTAAGCACAAGAACCCGAAAGCCAAACCATGAGAATTTCTCTCAAATTTCTCCTCCTTTGAATTTCTTTTCAAAAGCAATTTATTTTTCTATACAATTGGATGAGAATGGTCTAAAAAAATGTGGGGGAAATTTTTGGCATGGCACTAGTTAAAATTAGAGCAGACCCATTGAAGTTGATGGGACAAGTTCATCATGATTGACTCAAGTCTCATTTATCTCAATGGGTCTACTCTCTAAGTACAACCAAGTCTGGATCCAACCCATTGTCTTTGCTCAACATGACTTTGTCCACAGTGACCCCACTGTAAAACAGTGGGAATAAAACAGGAACAGTAACTGTAGTTAAAATAATAACAATGTATTTTGATTTCATCACTGGTTTCATATCATAGCTACCCCATTCAATTTCTCTAACAATCCATGTATTCATCTTTCACTAAGGGTTTGCTCCAGTGGCCAGAACCATGTCAGCAAGCAGACTAACTACTCTTTAAAGAACAAGATTAGTTACTCACCATTGTAGCTTAGGTTTTCTTGGTAGTAAGATATTGGACCTGCGCAGATGAGTTTTACTCATCTCTGTTATTTGTTTGTGTTTCAGAGACCTGCTCCCCTGAGCCCTCCACATCTCAGTGGGAGAAATTAAACCTTAGCTTCTGAACAGGTTTCTCATATGTTTCATTGAGCTACAGTTTGTGATTGAGCCAGAATGGTGTAGATCTTACTTTTCATGCACAGCAGTCTCCTGTGCCTTGAATATTTAAATAATGCCAGAATATTTTCAATAGTGTTCTCACAGCTTAATCTACCGGATTTGGTTGTCATGAGGATAAGAAGATGAAAACCACACATGTGTCATCCACGATTCTGGCACAGTCTGGGGCAGCATTTTTTTTCTGTTCCAGATGCCTAAATGTTTTGCAGAACCCGTTTGAGTTTTCACAAGCCATTCTACAGTTGTTGACATGATTTAATTCCTTTGTTTGGGGGATTATCAAACCTTTACAGTAGGGCTGCAGAACATCAGACCCTGGCTGGGCTGATGGACTGCAGATGAAAATGGCATCCAGTATGCCATTTGCGGCCATAAAGGTCTTAGTTTAAGGTAAATGCAGCCGTAAATGGCTGATTTTATCTCAAACTAAGGCCTGTACAACCGCAAATGGTATACTGGACACCATTTGCGTCCCTGCTTTTTCATGCAATAGGCTACACAAATATTTGAGTAGCCTATCATGTGAAAAAGCAGGGAGTCAAGTGGCATCTACTATGCCATTTGCGGCCGTAGAGGTCTTAGTTTAAGCTAAATGCAGCCATGTATGGCACACTCCGGGAGAGAGCGAAGAACAGGAAGGCCTGGTGTTCTATGGGCCATGGGGTCACGAAGAATCAGACATGACTTAATGACTGAACAATAACAAGACCTTTACGGCCGCAAATGGATGCCATTTGTATCCGGAGACAGTCCCCCTCAGTCAGCGATATGGCAATGGTGGCCGTATTGCTGGCGCTCCGGAGGCAGCTCCACAGGATCACCATGGGGAGGATCCAGCTCTGGATGGGTCCTCAGGGAGGCAGAGGTGAGTAGTGCCATTCCACCACTCACCCTGGATACCTCATTGGGGTCCGTGGCGGAATTCTCCGCCATCTAGGGATGGGAGAGAATTTCTCCCCGAAACTTTGGGGGGCCGAGTGCCAACGCATTTGGTCCTCTGAAGGTTCGGGGAGAAATTCTCCGCCACCCCCCCACCCCTCCCCCGGGATGGGACTTACCTTTTACGAATGTCGCTCCCGGCGGCGGGTCCCGGAGGCGGTTTGGCAGGTCTTCGTCAGGGGCGGGGGAGGCAGCCGGTCTTTTGACCGGCTGCTGCCACCACCATTACAAGAAAAGTAAAAAAAAAAAAAAAACGCCCCTGTGATAGGCTACGTAATGATTTACGTAGCCTATCACGGCTAGATCTGCAATGTCAGCCGTGATAGGCTACGTTAATCGTCACGTAGCCTATCACGGGTGACTTTGAAGAAAAAAAAAAAAGCACGTACGCAAATGGCGGCCCCCATAGGGAGCCGCCATTAGTGTCCCTTATTTGGTCCCTGTAGTCTACGTAAAGATTTACGTAGACTACGGTGAAAATAAGGGCAACGCAAATAGCGTTGCCCTTATTTTCGCCGTAGTCTATGTAAATCTTTACGTAGACTACAGGGACCAAATAAGGAACGCGAATGGCGGCTCCCTATGGGGGCCGCCATTTGCGTACGCGCTTTTTTTTTTTTAAGTCACCCGTGATAGGCTACGTGACGATTAACCTAGCCTATCACGGCTGACTTTGCAGATCTAGCCGTGATAGGCTACGTAAATCGTTACGTAGCCTATCACGGGGCTTTTTTTTTTTTTACTTTTCTTTTGAAGTTCGCAGCCGGGGAGATGGGGCGCTTCTCCCCAGCCTGAATTTCGGCCGGGCAAGGCGGGAAGACACCCCCCCTCGCATGAACTTTGGGGGAGAAGCAAAGCACCTCCCCCCCCACCGCGAAAAAAGCTGCGGGTCAAGGTAAGTCCGTTTCGTACATCCCTACAGCCATCCCTACAAAAATGCTCATTTTGCACATGTGCAAATTTGGATATGCAGAAATGCACATTTTGACAAATGCATGTATTTGCACATGTGAAATGCACATTTTCATGCATACACAAATATGCACATTTTTGGGATCGCCATTTTATTTTTCAAAAAATGGTGATCACGGAGCGGGGGCTGGGCAGGCACCTGGAGAACCCAAATGGAGGTGGGTTCACAAATCTCAAATCATATGGTGGTTTCCGAGATTATATGCAGTTTTCCCCCATCATAAAATATTGAAAAGCCTTTCCTAAAGCTTAGCTACTATAGGAGCTTTAAGCTAAAATGTGCTGGCTGTGTGTGTGTGTGTGTGTGTGTGTGTGGGGGGGTATTTATGTTTGGCTGCACCCACTACTGGAATGCACCCCCTGAAAACTTCTCCGAAATAGAATTTGTCCCCTGGAATGAAAAGAAGAAGTTGACACCCCTACTTTAAAGAGATCCAGTCAGTATCCCCACCCTTCCTTTGGATTGATTCTTATACGAGATCTGGATCTGTCACAGTGGATGGGGCCTTAGCCTTTCAGGGGCCTTTCCTAACTTCTTTGTCCTCTTGGGTGCCATGACCTGAGATAATGAATCAAATTAAGATTCACCCAAGGATAGAGTTTCACATGGCTTAAACAAGGGAGGTGTGTGAAACTGATTATGGTCCCACAAAGCCACAATGTGCCTTCAGAACAATATAGGAACATAGTATCATAGGGTTGGAAGAAGCCTACAAGACCATCGAGTCCAACCCACTGCTCAGTGAAGGAAGGCTGATTCCCAGGCAGTCTCCCATCCAAGTACTAACCAGGGCTGACCCTGCTTAGCTTCTGAGATCAGATGAGAATTGCCCAGTCAAAACAGGAGTTCCAGACTCTGTCCTTAGATGAATGAGTCATTGGCTGCTAAGGTCTGTGCATTGAGCAATCAGACTCAAAGCCCATCTATACTGTATCTGAGTCTAAGAAGGCTTGGATGGTCAGACAGGGACTAGATGTTGCTTGTCCAGACTGAGGCCATGTGAAAGGTAATGATGCTCTATCCTTGGAGCGACTGGACATGCAGATCAGCTGCTTTGTGAGGCCCAGATACTTGCATACACCCAGCCGAACATCTTTATTAAACAACAACATTTTTTTTGAGTACAGAATAGTAGTTTTAGAACATAACATCATACATATACAGAAATATATACCAAAATAGCATGGCAGCTAATACAGTATCCTAATTTAAAGGCTGAAGAAGCAAAAACATGGTTCTTAGATAGTTGTCAGATGTAGGGATGTAAGAATGTCACTTACCATTTCGTTTTGTGGCATCCACGATGGGGGGGAGGCGCTCCGTCCCTCCCCCTGAAATCCTCACCGGCTGGCTCCACTCCACCGCAACTCTGCGGAGCTGCTGGCTGGGTCCGTCCGCAGCGACATCCAGCCACTGCTGGGCAGTGCAGGGATGCAAATGCTGGCTGCTGTAGCCACTGCCATTTGCGTCCCTGCCTTTTGCCGTGATAGGCTACGTAAATACTTACATAGCCTATCACGGCAAAAGGCAGGGATGCAAATGGCATAGCGGCTTCCATTTGCATTCCTGCCTTTTGCCATGATAGGCTATGTAAGTATTTACATAGCCTATCACGGTGTCTGCAGGGATGCAAATGGCATCCCTGCATTAGCCATGATAGGCTATGTAAATACGTATGTAGCCTATCACGGCATTCATGAGGAGGCGAATGCATTCACAAAGCACCGGCGAATGGCAGCAGGTAAGCTCCATTCCATGCACATTTCACTGGGGGGGGGGCTTCACTCCACCATGGATTCCAAGGGGCTGAATGCGCTGGTATTCGGCCTCCCTGGAATCGGTGGTGAAATTCTCCGCCATCCCTACTCAGATGTTAATCCATTTCAAGTATGTTTTTGATCTCTCAGCTAGAAAGCTTGTGTCACAGTATGGACATGACAGGGATGTATAATAACAAAAGGAAGAAACAAGGCAAACAGGAGCACACTCTTCAACAGAACTGGACACTTCATAATAGAAGGCCTCATAACAGCATGAACACAGCTGATTTAAAACCAATCCAAATGTGATTTGTTCTATTTCAAATTAAAAAAAAATTGTAGAGGAGTCAGTGGGGATGAACAAATAAGTGTCAGAGAGCAGTAGGTTAGAACTTTCTGGAATCTATCAGTAGGAGTGTTTGGGTTTCCCAAAAGACATAGTATGGATATCTTCTTGGATCCAAAACAAATGCATACAAATAGAGAATACCATATGTTACCTATATGAATAATAGGTGAAGGAAAATGGTTCTTAGCTCACACCAGCACAATTTATTTATGAAGACATGTCAGTATAGCTGGTGCACCTTCCAGATATCTAGGCATATCAGAGAATTATGCCACGGACTCCAGTACGGCTGGATTCTAAAGAATCTGGGCCCCTGGAATCCATGATGGAACAGCCTCCCCCATCTGCGGAATCCCCCCAGGACGGAGCATACCTGGTGGCGGATGCTGCAGCTCCAGCGGTTCCGGCAGTGGATGCAGCGCCGGCTTTGGCAGTGGCGGTGGCTCCGGCTGGTTTCCCGGCCGCTGCCGGGCTGCTGCGGCTGCAAATGGCGGCTGTCGTAGCAGCCGCCATTTGTGTGGCTGCCTTTCGTGATAGGCTACGTTATTACTTATGTAGCCTATCACAGCAAAGAGCAGGGGCGCAAATGGCAGCAAATGGCTTTTGTTGTGATAGGCTATGTAAATACTTGCTTAGCCTATCACGTCTTGGCAGCGACGCAAATGTCAGCTGGCATAGTGGCCACCATTTGTGGCCACAGTAGCCAGGCAGCAGCCGGAATTCTGGCCGTGGCCAGCCCTAGCCGGTGGCTCCGTGGAGTTGCCACGGAGAAGAGCCGGCCAGAGAGGATTCCGGGGGGAGGGACGGAGCACCTCCCACCACTGCGGATGCCCCGGAATGGAGCAAGGTAAGTGTTTCGTACATCCCTACAGAAATCTCTTCTGCTCTTCAAGTGAAGGGAGAACCTCTACAGTACTCTTGACTCTAGGGATGGCAGAGAATTCCACCATGGATTTCAGTGAGGCCAAATGCAGTGGCATTCGGCCCCCCGAAACCCGTGGTGGAATGGCCTGCCCCCCCACCTCCCCCACGGATTCCCCCCTGGATGAAGCTTACCTGGGGCGGATTTCCGGGTAGCGGCAGCTGGTCTTTCGACCGGCTGTCGCAGCCACCATTTGCATCCTGGTCTTTGCTGTGATAGGCTATGTAAGTATTTACGTAGCCTATCATGGCAAGCCAAGCAAAAATAAATAAATAAATGGCGTACGCAAATGGCGGCGGCTACGGCGGCCATCATTTGTGTTCCCTATTTTTCGCCATTTTATCCTACGTAAATATTTATGTAGGCAATTATGGCGAAAAAAAGGGAACCACAAATAGCATAGTGGGCGCTATTTGCATTCCTTTTTTTTCACCGTAAAAGCCTACGTAAATATTTACATATGATAAAATGGCGAAACAAAAAAGGATGCAAATAGCGCCCACTACACTATTTGCGGTTCCCTTTTTTTTCGCCGTAACTGCCTACGTAAATATTTACGTAGGATAAAATGGCGAAAAATAGGGAACACAAATGATGGCCGCCGTAGCCACCGCCATTTGCGTATGCCGGTGTTTTTTTTTTTTTTTGCCCAGCCGTGATAGGCTACATAAATACTTACGTAGCCTATCACAGCAGCCTGGAAGGACGCAAATGCAACATTTGCTTCTGCAACAGCCTGTCTGCGGCCGGAAGTCTGGCTGCAGATGGCCCTGGCTGGCTGCTCTGTGGATCTGCCACAGAGCAGAGCCGGCCAGGCAGGATTCCAGGGGGGAGGACCAAATCACCTCCCCCCCATCAAGGATTTCAGGGGGAGGGAAGGAGCGCCTCCCCTCCCACCGCAAAAAATTCTGCGAAAAGGGGAGTTTCATACATCCCTACTTGACTCATATTGTCTTCAATGGATGGTATGAATACAAAGTCCCACTGGTCTAACAACCTATATGTATACCCGTTTCATGAAGAAGGAGCACTAGCCCTTGAGCCTCTTTCTAGCAATAACAATTAACCAGTCATATTTAGAGGGAAAGATTAATCACCTTTTGGAATACATTTGCTAATAAGAATGTCCTAGAAGCTTCTGGAAGTTCCCATAAATAGCTGGACCTACCTTCAAATTTTTATTATGACCTTACTGCCATTGTGCTATAATTTGGAGATTTATTTATATGTGTTAACATTTTTGTATTGTGCTTAATTCTCTCTCCTGTTTAGTGCTCAGTTGTTGAACCAGTGAGCTTTTTGTACTGTTTTATTCGATATAAGATAGATAGATAGATAGATAGATAGATAGATGATAGATAGATAGATAGATAGATACTGATGTTGATATTTCTGCTATGCATTTATCTGCCAACATTATGCTTATTTTTGTATTGTATGTTTTTAATATTGTCATATTTATTGCTTTTTGATGTCCTGTAAATTATATTTCTTGTTATTCATTTCCTATGCTGTAAGCCACTTTGGACACATTCATTTGGGGGCGGGGGGAAATGGCATACACATTAAATTTTAAGAAAATTTAGATGGCATCTAATTGTTTCCGGAAATTACTTGGAAAACCAGGTAGAAGCTGTCCCTGTCTCTGGGAGTGGGGATGGGGGAATGATTTATTTAACAGAATGGTTCTTTTAATAAGAAGTGTGTATCTTACTACAGGCTTTTCTAGGAAACAGGTTGATTGTGAGTAATATAATATAGACAGTGCCCATGAAGGGTTATGCTATAATATGCTCATCTTTAAGGTGCCACAAGACTCTTTCTTAATCTTCAATATATTATTTCTTGAATAGTTGTATAAAACTAAAATGATGTATACAGAATAAAGGAATACAGAAGCATTGTGTATAATGTAGAGGCATTTTAGCCAATTAAAATACAAATCAAGAACAGAGATCTAGCATAGCTGTTCCAGGCTCCATGTGGTATCCTGTTGTTCCTCTTCTCCTTGATATATGCATCCCTATTCTTTGTTCTACCATGGTCTCAGGTCAGCCCAGTTTAACAGATTTCTGCAGTACTTCTAGGTGTGACTGTTGTGGACACCTATTTGATAATGCTCATGAAAAAATTGATGCCTCTTTGGAGAACCAACTTCTTAAGTTATGTAGACAAATATTTTGAAACAGGGTCATTTCTTGGCATTTTAAAATACCATGTTGAAGTGAAAACATGGCACACTGGACCTAGCTAAATGTTGCACCATTTCCCTTTTGTCATTGGGACTTCTTCCTTCTTGGATAAAGTCCATGATATCACCATTTGAAATCCAAATCTTGTCTTTGCATTTTACTTAAAACATAAACACACACACAGCGCAACATTTTAGGCCTTATAAATTAGGCCGTATAAAGCAACATTTATAGGCCTCATCTTACTATAAGGTAATCACAGCTCAAAATAGATGAAAATATCCATTCCAATAACAAATAAAACTCCAGAATTTTTTTAAAAAAATCATTCAGAAACAATATCTAAAACAGAAACCTATATTGCAACCTCCACTTGACTTTGACATGCCATTTGGCTCAATCCCAACTGTCTGAACTATAATCACCAGGTAGAAAGGCCCAAATCCAGTCTGTGTGTGTGTGTGTGTGTGAGTATGTATGTATATATATTTATATATATATATATATATATATATATATATATATATATATATAAAAAATCTCCTATCAGTCCTGTCTAAAAGAAGCCAAAGAGCTATTGATCTCATACCTCAAATTTAGCTCTGCTTACCACTGGGGCTTTTACCTTCAGAGTAAAGGTCTATGAAGTTGCTGTATGAAATCCAAACCTCCTTCCTGACATGTTCCACAGAGCCTTTCTGATCTCTCTGTTTCTCAGGCTATAAATGATAGGATTCATTAGTGGTGGTAAAACTGTATACAAAACAGCAGCCAACAAGTCCACTGGTAAAGAGGATAAGGCCTTTGGTCTCATGTAAGAAAACATGGCAGTGAAAATGAAAATACAGAACAAAGTTAGGTGTGGGGTGCAGGTTGAGAAAGCTTTATGCCTTCCCTGGACTGACTGTATCTTGAAAACAGCAGAGAAGATGTAACCGTATGAAACTAATACAAATATGAAGCAAAATGAGCCTATACTAAGTCCAGTGGCAACATTTAGGCTTTCGTATGCCTTTGTATCAGTGCAAGATATGCTTAATAGCTGAGGGATGTCACAGAAAAATTGCTCAATGACATTAGACTGGCAGAAATCTAACCTCAATGTGATGGTGGTTTGTATGGCTGCATTGGTTACATTGCTGACCCAAGCAGTAGCAGACATTAGGAAGCAGGCATTCCAGTTCATGATCACCCTGTACTGCAGGGGTTGGCAGATTGCTACATAGCGGTCGTAAGCCATGACAGTGAGAAAGGACAGCTCAGCCCCGGCTAGTGTGACCACCAAGAAAACCTGGAAGACACATCCAGAGAATGAAATCACCTGGCTATTGGACAAGGAATTGGCCATGGATTTAGGGACTGTGGTTGAAATATAGCAGGCATCTATGAAAGATAGGTTGACCAGGAAGAAATACATGGGATGATGAAGATGGTGATTCTGGGCGACGGTTAGGATGAGGAGAGAGTTCCCAATCAGGGCAGTCAAATAAATTGAGAGAAACATCACAGAGAGTACAATCCTTAGTTCTCGAATTTCGGAAAATCCCCAAAGGCAAAATTCAGCCACATCACTTTGGTTTATTATTTGTTTCCATGGAAAACCTGTGACAGAAATACAAAAATATTGTCAAAGAAGATTCATGAGCTTTTCCTCTTTCAATGGTACATATACTCAAAGTAGATCCAAACTCTGGGAGCCAATCAAGTTTTCCTTTCTGTATTCTTGGAAAATATGTCTACCAATGGCCACTAATCATGCTGCCTGTTAATTACCTCCAGTATCAGAGGCAGGCAGCATGCCTCTCAATATTAGTTGTGGTGGAATATGAGTGGGAGGGCACTTTTGAATTCATGTTCTGACTGGTTGGCAGCTAGTTGGCTGCTGTGTGACCAGAATGCCGGACTAGATAGGCTTTTAGTCTGATCCAGCATGGTTCTCCTTATATTCTCATGTGTATATGTTTTTAAGTGTGAGAAGCACATCTCCAAGCTCATAGTGGACATATAGCAGGGAACTGTGCAAATTTTGGCCCGTGGGGAAAGGGCCAGTGGGACATCGCATCCCCTGCCTCTCTGGAGGAACACCATGGCTGTCTGGCTCTATTCACCAGCCAGAAAAGGAAGCTGGTCCAGGGAACTTGCTGATACCCTCCCTGCCAGAAAATACACTCATGTTGAAACTGAACATTACATAAAGACAGAGCATGCAGCTCCTCCATTACCAAATACAAATGGGGACCCAAATATGGATTGGGACCAGAGTGCATGAAGAGGGAAGTATACCCCCCCTTTGCAAGATTTTAACAAAGACAAAAAACTTAATAGGCAGCAATTGGATTTTTATTTTTAAAACCCCCTATATTGGGGTGGGTGGGCAAATATCCAAAGGGGAGCAGATGGCAGAAAGGTTTAAATGCATTCTGAATCTGGATTAGAGCCCTACATGCTTCCTTGTATTTAAAGGTAGAGGGTGGCTGCATACCATAACTTTAATGCAATGTCTTTCTTGGCCCTCAGCTCCAACTGTCACTCTGGGGCTGCATAGATCCAGGGAAGTACAATCTGTCCCCATCCATTGCCAAGGCAACAAAGGATTGCTAGGTGGTGTGGGTCTGGGATGTGTGTGTTTTGTTACAATCAACTGATAGCTGCCTTGAGGATTATTTGAATGAAAGGTAATGTCCAAATGTAACAGCAGATTTGGAGGGTCTCTCGGGTGGGGTGCAGACAGGAGGAGAGGATGAGGAAGTCCTCTCTCTAAATAAAACAAATGCGCAAACAAACAAACAGATGCTTTTGGAACTGCATTTCTTCACACTCTACAAAACAAGTGGATCATAGTAAATAAAACTGCCAGTGCCACATATTCGGTCAGTTATTAGGAATGCAAACCATAAAATAATGTGCCTTTTAACTTAAGTGACCTTGTTACATCTGTGAATCTATCAAACAAAAACTGTGAGACCCTATCTTGAGAAGCTTTCATTCAGCATTTGTGCAGCGTTGCTCTTATTATAAACCAACACAATTCTTGATTTTACTGTTCTTGCTAAATTAATTAAACTGTTATAAAGAAGGAAGATATTCACTTCAGAAAACTGATGAGTTTTTTATTCATTGCTGAGAAGTTAAAATTCAGACATTGATCAAGTGTTTAGTTCATGTTAATATGTAACATGCATTTTAATAATTTATTTCATAATAAAAGCCACTGCCACAGAAAATAATGAATCTACTATATTTGTGGGGAAAAAGTAGCATGGTCCGTTTTCAAGAATAACAGAGCAGAAAGGAAAATATGTTTTGGTAGGATACATGTCACAGTCAAGCCTGTTTTCTTAAATGTTTATCAAGGAAAAGTGGCTTTCTTTCTGATCCATGGGGCACATTACTTATGAAATTAAAAGCATTTTTATAGGCCTAGAATGTTTACTTTTATTTTTCCATCTGTGTAGAGAGTCTCCATGGATAGAGGATGCTGCCTTTTTCAGAGCGTGACCCTCCACATGTAGAGGGCAATGGAAATGCATAAGGAAGGGGAGGGGTTAGTGTACTTCCCTTCACGTATTTACACAGTAATGGCGGGACCATAGCTCTGTGGTAGAGCACTTGTGTTGCATGCAGAAGATCCCAGGTTCAATCACTGGCATCTGCAAGTTGGCCTAAGAAATAATCCTGCCTGAAACCCTGGAGAGCCACTAACAGTTAGTGCTAACAACACTGGGCTTCCTATGTTCCTAATCCCTGAACAGGAAGTATCCTTTTTAAAATGTGGAATAATATTCTCTGGCTGCCATCCTATAACCATTTACTTCACGTAGGACTCATTAAACTCAGGGGACTGAATCCAATGCTGGTGGAACAGATTTCTGCTCCCCATGCAACCCCTAGTGTGTGTCCCCCACAATCTGCTCCAAGGGGCTGGGGGACACTCTGGAGCAGATTTGGAGGGTCTCGGGTGGGGTGCAGACAGGAGGAGAGGATGAGGAAGTCCTGCTGCATGAGTGGAAGTCTGCTCATGCAACATTGGATTTAAGTCATTGGGATTTACTTCTGAATAGACATATATAGGATTGTACTGTAAGTCTGTAAGCATAATAACACAGTTTTCTCAGTCAGAAAGAAACAGTTAATATGTATTAGCAGCACAATTCCATGCATTCTTACCCAGAAGGACGTCCCCGCTAGTTCAATAGGGCTTACTCCCAAGTAAGTGTGTTTTGGATTTCTATGCAAACCTAATTAGAAGTAAATCCCATTGAATACATTGGGACTTTTACACAAGTAAATATGCATAGGGCTGCATTGTAAGACTATTTCTACCTAAATGCACTTCCTGACAAATAAGCTCTGTAGATCACAAGAAGATATTTCTGAATAAAAAATGCAAGGATTGGGTTGCACACATTTTTTAAAAAATCATTATGATGAGCAAATGATAAAAATATCTAGCCCCGCCTCCAAGACTTTATGCCTATAACTTAAAATTGTAAACAAAATTCCAGATTTTTAATGGACACTGCTGAAATTTGGGCATCAGTACCTGTATTTTCGACATCCCTTGGCTCATTGTGTTTCATGCTGGAAATGTGGTATCTATTTGTCATTCCTGTCTGGATCTATCCTCTTTTGATTCCACATGTTTATGTCTTCCACTCAGATTTTGAAGCAATCACTAGAAATAAAACATCAGATGGCAGCTAAATCTTCAGGAAAAAAAATATTGGATTAGTCGTCTTTTCGTGTTCCTTCAGAATGGTTGTTTTGCAGTAAAAATAAAGGTCTGTGACTGTGAAGAGGAGCTTGATCCAGCTCCTTTCTTGTTTGGGTTTCAGTGGTGTTTTCTCTAGCGTTTTACTTGCCCCCTTAGCAGCAATCCAGAGGGAGAAATTATAATTAAACTCGTGTCTGAGCAGAGGCACACACTGGTGTGTGCATGTGTGTCCCCTTCAAGGATGTTCCAGAACACATTCATAAACATAGGGACGTACGAGAATTTCATTTCAGTATGTCAAGTATCAGAACTTGCCCCATTCATAACTCCAGATATGGATGGAAGCACATTTGTTAGCCAGAGCTCACACATCTCTGAGCTTGTGTCTTTCAAATAATGTGTTCACTAGAATAAGTGACGTTTTAACAATGCTTATTTTTTGGGGGGAGGACACGTTTTCACATTTTATTCAATGGTGGAAAGTATACATTTCAGTGTGTGCTTTAAGAAATGTGCTCCCAACTGCACACTTTTTCTATTCAAAAAACCAAACAAAAAAAAGGTCACATTTGGGAATGGGAACAAGAGAATCCAAGCTTCGAGGTTGAAATTGGAGAACTTTGAAGATCTTGAGCCTTGCTGATTCTTCCATCCCTACTTAAATGTGTAGCTTTCATTCAAAAGAAGAAGGAGAGAGAGAAAAGGGGGAATAACTCTTTAGCCTGTTTACCTGTGGTAGATCTCCAGATGTTTTGGACTTCCAGAAGCCTCTGCCAGCAGGGCCAAAGGTCAGGAATACTGGGAGCCTGTAGTCCAAAGCATCCTGAGATACACTTTCTGCCCATCTTTGCATTATAGGGTCACTGTTTACCGCTTTTATCTGACGGTGGCCTCCTTCAACTGGCTTCATTTTTACCTTAAAACTAGGTTTCAGTATGGCTGTTTGGCTTTTCCCAACCCTCCAACCTTGTATCTCCTAGAGGGAAGGGTCTGCCAAGTTTCTTATAAGGGGCAGGGCCCCCGATACTCTTACCAGGTGTAGGACATGTAGAAATTCAATATGTGTAGCTTCACCTAGCAAATGGAGATGGATGCAACTCCTGTGAGTATTCTGTCTGCACTTCAGCTGCAAGATCCCAGGGAGGGAGACGATAGGCCTGGGCCTGGCTTAATATATTAGCTCTTTTGGTTTACAGCAGCATTTCTCAAACTATGGGCCTTTATTTAAGTATACATGAAAAGTTAATATAGTCTGAAATTTGGGTTTCCCAGAGGTTTCCATGAGACAGCCAACCCTAGGACTGTATCTGGGATCTAACAAACATGCCTTTATTGAAGCTCAAAGACTTCTTGTTTGAGAGTAGAGATGTTGGAAGAATCTGTCCAGGGGGTTGGAGCTTGTTGACCTTTCATCAGCTCACCCCTCCAGACTTGGGCTTGTTTCACCATGAGCTGGCCTGACTCGATCTGCATTGAGTCGAGCCAGCTTGCTGATGTTCCATTTTCTTTTTTGTATATAGAAATTTGGGCCAAGATCAACTGCAATTTGCATTAATTTTCTCATATTTCTGCCATAATTTACTTAATTGGCACAAATTGTGACTATAATTTGTGTCAAGTGTGCAAATTGTAGCTGCAATTTTCACAAATCACACAAGTTGCACAGCCGCAATTTACACAAACTAAGCCAATAATGGCCAAAATTTGCACAGCTCATGCAAACTGCAGCTGCAATTTATGTCAGTTTCTGTTTAGGAAACAAAATCTGGAAAAATTTCCTGGATTTCGGGGAAAGCTCATGGCTCAGCTCATGAATGCAAGCCAAGCTGAGTGGGCAATGGGAATCTCTCATGCCCCCAAAGGGCTGGATTCTCAAATGCTGGACATCTGTTCTTGCATGACAGAGAGCAGTATGCCTTCCTAAGAGATATGGTATGTTAAGATCTACACATGCCAGAGTTCTGTAGTTCATGCCGACCCTTTCTGCGTACTTCCAGAGCTAGGGATGTACAAAACTCACTTACCTTTTCGCGGAATCTTTCACGGTGGGGAGGAGGCGCTTCGTCCCTCCCCCCGGAAACCTCGATGGTGGGGAAGTGATCCAGTCCTCCCCTGGAATCCTCGATGGCCAGCTCTGCTCCGCAGCCAGGCCGCGTAACAGCCAGCCAGGGCCGTCCACAGCTGGATTTCGATTTGCGTCCAGCCAGGCAGCCACGATAGGCTATGTAAGAATTTGGGTAGCCTATCACGGCTAACCCTCACCCCCAAAAAACCAGCGTATGCAAATGGCGGGGGCAACAGCGGCCACCATTTACGTTCCCTATTTTTCGCCAATTTATCTTATGTAAATATTTTGTTGTTGTTGTTCAGTTGTTAAGTCGTGTCCGACTCTTCATAAATATTTACGTAGGATAGAATAGCGAAAAATAAAGGAACGCAAATACTGCCCACTACGCTATTTGCGTTCCCCTTTTTTTTGCCGTTTTATCTTACGTAAATATTTTGTTGTTGTTGTTCAGGTGTTAAGTTGTGTCCGACTCTTTGTGACCCCATGAACCATAGCATGCCAGGCCTTCCTATCCTCCGCTCTCTCCCGGAGTGGGCTCAAGTTCATATTCATTGCATTGGTGATGCTATCTAGTCATCTCATCCTCTGCTGTCCCCTTCTCTTTTTGCCTTCAATCCTTCCCAGCATCAGGGTCTTTTCCAGGGAGTTTTCTCTTCGCATTAGGTGGCCAAAATATTTGAGCTTCAGCTTCAGTATCTGTCCTTCCAATGAGCACTCAGGGTTGATTTCCTTTAGGATTGACTGATTTGACCTCCTTGCAGTCCAGGGGACTCGTAAGAGTCTTCTCCAGCACCACAGTTCGAAAGCATCAATTCTTCGGTGCTCAGCCTTCCTTATAGTCCAGCTCTCACAGCCATACATTACTACTGGGAAAACCAAAGCTTTGATTAGATGGACCTTTGTCGACAAGGTGATGTCTCTGCTTCTTACTATGCTGTCTAGGTTTGCCATAGCTTTCCTCCCAAGGAGCAAGTGTCTTCTAATTTCATGGCTACAGTCACCATCTGCCATGATCTTGGAGCCCAAGGGAAAAAAATCTGCCACTGCTTCCATTTCTTCCCGTTCTATATGCCAGGAAGTGATGGGGCCAGATACCATGATCTTAGTTTTTTTAATGTTGAGTTTCAAACCAGTTTTTGCACCCTCCACTTTTACGCTCAACAAGAAGCTCTTTAGATCCTCTTCGCTTTCTGCCATTAGGGTGGTATCGTCTGCATATCTGAGGGTGTTGATAATTCTCCTGGCAATCTTAATTCTGTCCTGTGATTAGGGATGGAAGAAAGTCCCTTACCTGTTCTCGAAGCTTGCTTCACAGTGGGGGGGAGGCGCTTCGGTTCTCCCCCTGAAGTTCAGGCGAGGGGGGAGAGGCGCCCCGCCTCGCCTGGCCGAAAATCAGGCTGGGCGGGGGAGGCGCCCCATCCCTCGCCGGCAAAATTCGGGCCGGGTAGAAGCGCCCCATCTACCCAGCCGCGAGAAAAAAAATAAACACACACACACCCGTGATAGGTAGGGAATGGGGAAAATTTATCGCCAAAACTTTGGGGGGCCAAGTGCCAACGTATTCGGCCCCCCGAAGTAGTTTCGGGGAGAAATTCTCTGCCCCCCACCCCCTGCACCCCCCCCCCGGGATGGAAATTACCTTTCCCGAATGTCGCTCCTGGTGGCGGGTCGCAGCGGCGGTTCGGCAGGGCTTCGACAGGGGCGGGGGCGGCAGCTGGTCTTTTGACCGGCTGCCGCCGCCGCCATTCCAAGAAAAGTAAAAAAAAAAAAAAAAAAGGCCCCCGTGATAAGCTAAGTAACGATTAACGTAGCCTATCATGGCTAGATTTGCAAAGTCAGCCATGATAGGCTACATAAATCGTCACGTAGCCTATCACAGGGGCGTTTTTTTAAAAAAACCTTTTATTTCACGGCTGGGCGACGCAAGGCGCCTCCCCCCCGGCCTGAATTTTGGCCGGGCGAGGCGGGAAGCCTCCCCCCCGGCCTGAACTTCGGGGGGAGCAGCGAAGCACCTCCCCCCCACCGCGAAGCAAGCTGCAAGACCAGGTAAGTGACTTTCGTACACTCCTAGTGATAGGCTACGTAACGATTTACGTACCCTATCATGGCTAGATTTCCAAAGTCAGCCGTGGTAGGCTACATAAATCGTCACGTAGCCTATCACGGGTGACTTTGGGGGAAAAAAAAGCGCATACGCAAATGGCGGTGGCCCATGGGCGCCGCCATTTGCATTCCTTAGTTTGACACATCTAGTCTATGTAAAGATTTACATAGACTACGGCGAAAATAAGGGCAACATAAATAGCGTTCCCTTATTTTCACCGTAGTCTACGTAAACCTTTACATAGACTAGACGTGCCAAAATAAGGAACGCAAATGGCGGCGCCCATGGGCCGCCCCCATTTGCGTACGCGCTTTTTTTTTTCAAAGTCACCCGTGATAGGCTAAGTGACGATTTACGTAGCCTATCACGGCTGACTTTGGAAATCTAGCCGTGATAGGCTGCATAAATTTTTACGTAGCCTATCACGGGGGTGTTTTTATTTTTTTTACTTTACTTTTTTTTTTTGCAATGGCGGCGGTGGCAGCTGGTCGGGAGACCAGCCGCCGCCCCCGCCCCTGACGAAACGCCACCAAAATGACGCCGGGACCCGCCGCCGAGAGGGACATTCGGCCACGGTAAGTCCCATCCCGGGGGGGGGGCGGGGGGCCGGCAGAGAATTTCCCCACCAATTTCGGGGTGCCGAATGCGTTGGCACTCAGCCCCCCGAAGTTTCGGGGAGAAATTCTCGGCCATCCCTACATGTGATTCATCCAACCCGGCATTTCCCATGATGTACTCTGCATATAAGGTAAATAGGCAGGGCGACAATATGCAGCCTTGTCGTACTCCTTTCCCAATTTTGAACCAATCAGTTGTTCCATGTCTGGTTGTTACTGTTGCTTCTTGACCCTGTTACAGGTTTCTCAGAAGATGGGTAAGGTGGTCTGGTACTCCCATCTCTTTAAGAATTTGCCACAGTTTGTTGTGATCCACACAATCAAAGGCTTTAGCATAGTCAATGAAGCAGAAATAGATGTTTTTCTAGAATTCTCTTGCTTTCTCCATGATCCAGCGAATGTTGGCAATTTGATCTCTAGTTCCTCCGCCTCTTCGGAACCCAGCTTGTACTTCTGGTAGTTCTCGATTCGCATACTGCTGAAGCCTAGCTTGTAGGATTTTGAGCATCACCTTGCTGGCATGTGAAATGAGCGTAATTGTATGGTAGTTTGAACACTCTTTGGCCTTGACCTTCTTTGGAATTGGAATGTAAACTGACCTTTTCCAGTCTTGTGGCACTGCTGAGTAGGGGTGCACGAAAGCCACTTACCTGGTCTCGCAGCTTGCTTCACGGTGGGGGGGAGGTGCTTTGCTGCTCCCACTGAAATTCAGGCCGGGGAGGAGGCGCCTCGCCTCGCCCGGCTGCGAAATAAAAAGTTTTAAAAAAAACGCCCCCGTGATAGGCTACGTGACGATTTACATAGCCTATCACGGCTGAGTTTGCAAATCTAGCCGTGATTGGCTACGTTAATTGTCACGTAGACTATCATGGGGGCATTTTTTTTTTTTTTACTTTGCTTGTAATGGCGGCGGCGGCAGCCGGTCGAAAGACCGGCTGCTGTCCCCGCCCCTGACAAAGACCTGCCGAACCGTCGCAGGGACCCGCCGCCGGGAGGGACATTCGGGAAAGGTAAGTCCCATCCCGGGGCGGGGGGGTGCGGTGTGTGGGGGGGTGCGGATAATTTCTCCCTGAAACTACTTCAGGGGGCTGAATACGTTGGCACTCAGCCCCCCGAAGTTTCGGGGAGAAATTCTCCCCCATCCATACTGCTGAGTGTTCCAAATTTGTTGGCATATTGAGTGCAGCACTTTTACAGCATCATCGTTGAGGATCTTAAATAGCTTAGCTGGAATACTGTCATCTCCGCTAGCTTTGTTGTTAGTAATGCTTCCTAAGGCTCTCATCTGCTTCTCATCTGCTTCTGTTTAGGGTAGGGATGGCAGATAATTCCACTACGGATCTCGGTGAGGCTGAATGCCAGTGCTTTCAGCACCCCAAACTCCGTGGTGGAATGGCATGCCACCCCCCCACCCCCTGGATCCCCCCCAGGGATGAGACTTACCTGGGGCATATCTTCTGGGTGGCGGCGGCGGCGGCGGCTGGTCTTCCGACCGGCTGCTGCCACCGCCATTTACAGTCTTGTAAAAAAAAAAAAAAAGACATGATAGGCTACATAAAGATTTATGTAGCCTATCATGGCTGGGTTTAAAAAAAACAAAAACCCGCGTATGGAAATTGCGGCGGCTACGGCGGCCGCCATTTGCGTTCCTTATCTTTGGCCATCTTAGTCTACATAAATATTTACATAGACTATGGTGGCGAAAATAAAGGGGAACGCAAATAGCGTAACATCTACGCTATTTGCATTCCCCTTATTTTTGCCGTCTTAGACTACGTAAATGCTTACATAGACTAAGACATGCCAAAATAAAGAACGCAAATGGCGGCGGCCATTTGTGTTCGTGCTTTAAAAAAAAAATCAGCCGTGATAGGCTATGTAAACATTTACGTAGCCTGTCATGGCTGACTGCAGGGATGGAAATGGAGGTGGCTGCGGAGCACAGCCGGCCGGCCAGGATTCCGGGGGAGGGATGGAACGCCTCCCCCCCACCATCAACATAATGCGCGGAAAGGTAAATCATTTTCGTACATCCCTACTTCTTTCCTCAGCTACTTGTAAATCTTCATCAGACAGCCACTTTGCTTTCTTGCATTTCTTTTCTTTGGGATGGATTGAGTTGCTGCCTCCTGAACAATGTTACAGACCGCTGTCCATAGTTCCTCAGGCTCTCTATCAGGTCTAATCCCTTAAATCTATTCCTCACCTCCACTGTATATTCATAAGGGAGATGATTTAGGTCATACAGCAATGGTTTAGTGGTTTTCCCTACGTTCTTCAATTTAAGCTGAAATTTTGCAACAAGAAGCTCATGATCTGAGCCACAGTCAGCTCCAGGGCTTGTTTTTACTGACTGTATGGAGCTTCTCCATCTTTGGCTGGAAAAGACATAACCAATCTGATTTTGATACTGACCATCTGGTGATGTCCATGTGTAGAGTCGTCTCTTGTGCTGTTGGAAAAGAGTGTTTGCTATGATCAGCGTGTTCTCTTGGCAAAACTCGATTAGCCTTTGTCCTGCTTCATTTTGTACACCAAGGCCATGCTTGCCTGTTATCCCAGTGATGTCTTTACTTCCTACTTTAGCATTCCACTCCCCTATGATGAAGAGGACATCTTTTTTTGGTGTTAGTTCTAGAAGGTTTTGTAGGTCTGATCAACCTCAGCTTCTTCGGCATCAGTGGTTGGGGCATAGACTTGAATTACTGTGATGTTGAATGGTTTGCCTTGGATTCATACTGACATCATGCTATCGTTTTTGAGATTGTACCCCAGTACAGCTTTTCTCACCCTTTAATTGACTATGAGTGCTACTCCATTTCTTCTAAGGGATTCTTGTCCACAGTAGTAGATATAATGTTCACCTGAATTACAGTCACCCATGCTTGTCCATTTTAGTTTGCTGATTCCCAAGATGTCGATGTTCAATCTTGCCATCTCATATTTGACCACCTCTAGTTTACCTTGATTCATTGATCTTACATTCCAGGTTCTTAAACAATATTGTTCTTTAGAGCATCAGACTTTCTTTTCACCACCAGACACATCCACAGCTGAGTGTCCTTTCGGCTTTGCCCAGCTGCTTCACTCTTTCTGGCACTACTTGGAAATTCCCTCTGCTCTTCCCCAGTAGTATATTGGACAGCTTCTGACTTGAGGGGCTCATCTTCCAGCATCATATCTTTTAGCCTTGTGATACGTTCCATGGGGTTTTCTTGGCAAGAATACTGGAGTGGGTTGCCATTTTCTTCTCCAGTAGACCACTTGTTGTTAGAACTCTCCGCCATGACCTGTCCATCTTGGGTGGCCCTGCACGGCATAGCTTATGGCTTCACTGAGTTACAAGCCCCTTCGCCACAACAAGGCAGTGATACATGAAGGGGACGTAAATATTTACGTAAGATAAATCAGCGAAAAATAGGGAACACAAATGGTGGCCGCCGTAGCCGCTGCCATTTGCATACGCTGTTTTTTGGAGGGGGGAGTTAGCCATGATAGGCTATGTAAATTCTTACATAGCCTATCACAGCTGCAAGGACGGCAATGGCGGTGGCAGCAGCCCGGCCGCAGCCGGTCAGGAGACCAGCTGCCAGAGCCACCACTGCCGACGCCAGAGCCGCCGGCGCCAAATCCACCACATCCACCCCAGGTAAGTGCCATTCCAAGGGGATTCTGCAGGGGGGCGGGGGGGCAGGAGGCCGTTCCGCCACGGATTCCTGGGGGAGTGGATTCTAAAGAATCCAGCCTCACTGGAATCCTTGGCAGAATTCTCTGCCATCCCTATAGAGAGCACAGTTGGCTGAATGGAAGGGAACAAGGACAAGCAAGCTGATCGATTGATTCCAGTAAAAATTATAGGGAGCCATCTGTGCTGCTAAATTTACAGGCCTAAGCAGCTGTGGATGGTATAGATTGCCTGCTGGGTACTTGTAATGTAGAATAGTAGCTTTAGTTGCATAGAATCCAGATGTTTCTTCCAGTGAACAGACAACTCAGGGACTTAGGTCCTCCACTTTACCACTTAGAGGATTCCCCAAGGTAGTGAAGCTGAAACAGCAATAGGATACTATACCATATGCATGTTGCCTAAATAATGTATGTGTTAAGGGTGAGGCCCTGAACTGGTATAATTTCCCAGCATTTTGAAGCTTTAGTGAATATGGACAACCCTTATATATTATTATTATTTATTTACAATATTTATATACCACCTGATATCTAGAACAGATTTCAGAGTGGTGAACACAAAAGATAAAAAAGTAAAAGCATAACAAGTTTAAAACACCACATTAAAATTACACTTGCTTAAAAACATAATACCAATAAAAATGGCTGGGGAAATTTGGTCTCATGGGACCAGACATCAGGAGGTTCCCCATCCCTCCACAGAGGTAAAGAAAACTGGCACACGTGGTTCCACTATGTATGCTAGACAGAACATTTCTGGGTCTTTAGCAGGGTATTTGTTTGTAAATTGAAGAAAAGTTTGAAAGGGAAAGAAAGAATGAAAGAGAGAGAGAGAGAGAGAGAAGCCAAAAAGGGAGTTTGAAGTTGTAAAGTGTGAAGTCAAAAGTCTCTCCTCCTTAATGGGAATATTTCAGAAGAGAGAAAAGGGAGGAAGTGATACCTTCTCCATTTCTCACTCTTGAGAAACCCCTCCCTCATGCTATTTAGCAATAAAAGTGCCACATTATGCCTTTAATATTGTGCATATTAAGCTTTCCTGGCCTCAAACTGCACATATTTAAATATGCACATTTTTAAGCTCCCTTTTTTCCATTAAAAAAGGCAGCAAAATGGCAGGCACTCACTGAATGGGTCAGGGTGAGTCTGGGAGGGCACATGCGGGGACGAGCAAGGGCAGAGGCCCAGCGGGCATGGTCTGGGGGTTGTGGGCAGGGGGGCACCGACTCCCAGATCCAGTTGGTTCCCCATTCATTAGGAAACCTGATTGCACAGGGCTCCTAACAGGGATGGGAGAACCAGTGATTTTTTAGCTCACCTAAAGTCTTGGGAAATCACTTTGAAATTCACTTCAGCTTGCTCCTTTTTTTTTTTTTTTGAGCAGGTTTTCGGCTTGTTCAAATTGAAATGGTGCACATTTCACATGAGAACACTGTGAATTTCTTTGCAAATTTGTCAAAAGGGCCCACTTTTCCCCAATTGACTGAAATGTGAAAGTGTGTATGTTGTTTTTTAAAATGCAATTTCACAGTATGCATTTTTTTGAATGTGATCGCAAATTCAGGACACTGCAAAAAAATTCTCAACCCCCCCCCCCTTTCATATTAGGGATAGTGAACAGGGAGCATTTGCATGGTTTGCAAACAGAAATGAAATTCTTGTGCATCCCTAGTTCCAGATTACAAGCAGAGTCCCTGAATGTTCAACAGGGTTCACATGTACAAACAAGCCCTCCGTGTACAGACAGCATGGTGGATGAACCTGCTTGGGAAATGTTATCAGGGGCATGGACAGTGCCTAATTCTCTCTCTTGATGTGATTTTCACCTTATGCAGAGAATAATGTCCCAATCAAGCTTTTTTCCCCATAGTCAATATCACAGGGATTATTCTTTTACCATGTCTTACAGCTGTTACATTATCTCCTATGACAAAAAGGGGACATTAAAAAAACAATCTCTGAATCAGACATGAGCCTTAGCATATGGCCTATACTTCACTTTAATCAAGGTTGTAAAAGTAGTTTACATTAAAATTGTGAACTATTTTAGAACCAGTCTATAGATGCAGCACAGAAACACATGATAAATAAAACACATCCACGATGTCACACCTAAAACACTCATCATATCCAGATCAATTGGTTTCTCTTCACTGAAACCTTAATATTCTTGGGAAAGGTTCATGAAATCCCCCTGTGAAATTCAAAACACTTCTTGGGCATTTTAGATATAGCCCCATGGATTTCTTTGTTTCTCAGGCTATAAATGATGGGATTCAGTAGCGGTGGCAAAACCGTATACAAGACAGCAGCCACCAGATCCACAGGGGGAGAGGACAGGGCTTCTGGTCTCAAGTAAGAAAATATGGCAGTTGTAAAAAACAAAGACAAGACAGTCAAGTGTGGAGTGCAGGTGGAGAAAACTTTATGTCTGCCTTGAGCTGACTGGATCTTGAGTACAGTTGAGAATATGAACCCATAAGAAACCAATATAAAGAGAAGAGAAGACAA
The DNA here is from genome assembly GCF_057233095.1 of Heloderma suspectum. NCBI lineage: Eukaryota > Metazoa > Chordata > Lepidosauria > Squamata > Helodermatidae > Heloderma > Heloderma suspectum. Next base: position 83,464,288 of record NC_139463.1, on the reverse strand, counting down.
GCCAATAGTAAATACGCAAGCAAGAACAAACCATTCATTGACTGCTGTCTCCATGCAAGAAATCATCCATAATTGTGGGATGTCACAAAAAAATTGTTGTATACTAGGACTGCAAAAATTTAACCTGAATGTACTTATAGTGTGCACCATTGCATAGATTGCACTACTGACCCAAGAAGCAGCTGCCATTTGGAAGCAGGCATTCCAGCTCATGATCAACCTGTATTGTAAAGGATGGCAGATTGCCACATAGCGGTCATAGGCCATGACAGTGAGAAAAGACAGCTCGCCCCCTGCAAAGGTGAGAACTAAGAAAACTTGGGAAACACATCCAGAGAAGGAAATCTGCCTGCTATTTGTCAATGAAGCAGCCATGCATTTGGGGACAGTGATGGAGATGTAGCAAATATCTGAGAGTGATAAATTGACCAGAAAGAAATACATGGGGCTGTGAAGCTGGGGATCACAGGCTGCAGTTAGGACAATGAGAATGTTTCCCATCACAGCTGCCAAGTAAATAGTAAGGAACACCACAAAATGTAAAATCTGAAGCTCTCGGATGTCAGAAAAACGCAGCAGAATGAATTCTGTCACTGTAGATTCTGTCAGTGTGGACTGGTTTTCCATTTCTTTCCTTGGAGTGGGGGGTGGGGGGCATCTGTGTAAAGAAAAAAAATCCATGAAATAAAACATCATAAAAAAAGATATTGCCCCTCCCCCAAAAAATCCTCCTTTCTCCAGCACTGTGGGTGGAAATGAAGGGCCACGTTCCTGATGGTTATTTGGAATAACAGAGATAGGAAAAACAGTATAGCCTTCTTACATTGCCTGCCTTCATTATGCCAATCAGTAAGAGGTGATATTGGCCAACTACTCACAGCCTACTCCCCTGGACAATTCTTGGTTAGCTTGGAAGCTGTCCTCCCACGTATTACCATGTGTGACAATCGCAATTGGTATTGTGGACAAGTATGACTTTTTCGCCTTCTGAGACAAATTTATCATGTGAACAAGGTTTTGGTTGTTGATTGTTGCCTCCTTGCACAGTGTTGGAAAGAGCTCTTCATGCTTTGTGGTATTAATTGCTTTGCAATGTAAGTAAAATGTCATTTGAATGGGTCACAGCTTATACCTTCAGTGCAGATGAAGAGGCGGTATGATTCAGGGATGTATAAAGAATTCATTTCAAATTAGTTTTGATCAGAATTTAAAACCAGCAGAGAAGGAAAACCCCACAGGAGCTGCCAGAAAAGCCAGGGGCAACAGGGTTGAAAAAAAAAGGATGTTTAATGCAATAAATGAACTCTGACGAGTTTCCTACCCTCGGGTCCTCTTCAGGGTTCTTTGTGAGAATACAAGAATATCATTTACTCCATATTCCCAGTCTCTTATGCTTTGTTCTGGTTGATCAGAATTTACCCAGCTTGCACCTCCCAGTCTGAGCATGGACTCAAACCCAATCTGTAGTTGAAAACAGGGATGGCGCAGGTGCCCGATTCAGTCCAGGAATCCAGCAGAACCACCCCTGCCAGCACCACCAAGCCTTGCTTGCCGAGCCCCTGCCCATGCTTGACCATTGCCCACTCTCAGTGAATGGACTGCACTCACCGCAGTGGCCTCATGGAGCTTCGCGGTCACCTTTATTTTGAGAATTAAAATTAATATTTGTGCACACGTGAAAATGCACATATTTGTGAATGCACATTTCTGTATATGTGTGAAAAGGCACATTTTTCACAAATGCATATTTTTGCACACACATAAATATGCACCTTCACAAAAATGGACATTTCACACATGAGAATATGTGCGTTTCGTAAAATGTGCATTTTTGCTCAATACAAAGACATGCACATTTTTGCGGTCACCATTTAAAAAAAAAGTCCGGGGACCAGCAAGGAAGGTGCAGGGGCTGGGCAGGCATCCGGAGAAGCCGGAAGGGGGTGAGTTCGGTTCCTGCTTCTTCCTCCTGATGAAGTGGACAAGGTGCTTTCATCTGTAAGGCCGACCACCTGCTTACTTGATCCTTGCCCATCTTGGCTCATTATGAGCTGCAGAGAGAGACTGGGTGAGGGGATCAAGGCGGTGGTGAATGCCTCCCTTGAGGAGGGAGTGATGCCATCAGCCCTCAAGGAGGCAGTGATAAGACCGCTCTTAAAGAAGCCCTTCTTGGATCCTCAAGTTCTGAACAACTTTCGCCCAGTCTCAAATCTGCCATTTTGGGGCAAGGTGATTGAGCGGGTGGTGGCAGTGCAGTTGAAGGCACACTTGGAAGAAACTGATTATCTAGACCCATTTCAGTCGGGCTTCAGGCCTGGGCATGGGACAGAAACGGCCTTGGTCGCCTTGGTGGATGATATGAGGAGGGCTCTGGATAGGGGTGAATGCTCCTTCCTTGTTCTCCTCGACCTCTCAGCGGCTTTTGATACTGTTGACCACGGTATCCTCCTGGACCACCTGGAGGGGTTGGGCATTGGAGACACTGTATTGCGGTGGTTCCGGTCCTTCCTCTCCGGCAGGTAGCAGAGGGTAGCACTGGGAGAGGAGGTTTCGGACCCGTGGCCACTTACTTGTGGGGTGCCACAGGGTTCCATCCTCTCCCCGATGCTATTTAACATCTATGTGAAGCCGCTGGGGGCTATCATCAGGAGGTTTGGGGTGCAGTGTCATCAATATGCGGATGACACGCAGCTCTACCTCTCATTCAAATTTTCACCAAGGTTGGCCGTAGAATCCCTGTCCAAATGTCTGGAGACGGTGAGTGACTGGATGGGGAGGAATAAGCTGAAGCTGAACCCTGACAAGACCGAGGTACTTTTGGTGGGAGACAAGAGGAGGCTGGGGGATGTTGACCTGGTGTTGAATGGGGTACGGCTACCCTTGAAAGACCAGGTCCGCAGCCTGGGGGTCATTTTGGACTCCCAGCTGTCCATGGAGGCTCAGGTGTCAGCTGTGAGCCGGGCAGCGCTGTATCAACTACATCTGATACGGCGGCTGCGCCCCTTCCTTCCCAACCATCTGCTCCCATCGGTAGTACATGCCCTGGTCTCCTCTCGTTTAGACTACTGTAATGTGCTCTACGTGGGGTTACCCTTGAAGACGGTTCGGAAGCTGCAGCTGGTACAGAATGCGGTGGCTCACCTGATTAAAGGCAGCCGCTGGCGAGATCACATCACTCCAGTGCTGAAGGAGTTGCACTGGTTACCAGTTGTTTTCCAGGCCAAATTCAAGGTGTTGGTTTTGACCTTTAAAACCCTATATGGTTCCGGCCCAGCCTATCTTAAGGAGCGCCTCCAGCAGCACCAGACAGGCCGCTTAACAAGATCAGCCTCGGATGGCCTTTTCTCTGTCCCATCAGCCAGGACAGCTCGACTGGTGGGGACGAGGGAGAGGGCCTTTTCTGTGGTGGCCCCCACTCTGTGGAACTCCCTCCCTAGGGAACTCCGTCATGCCCCCTCTTTAATGAGCTTCCGTCATGCATTAAAAATGTGGTTGTTCAGGCAGGCATTTGGGGTGGGTTAGGGTATTTTAAAAAAAAAATTATGGTAGAATTTTATTGTTTTAAATTGTTTTATGGTGTGTTGTACATCGCCCAGAGTGGCTGGGTGACCAGCCAGATGGGCGATTAATAAATTTAATAAAATAAATAAATAAATAAATAAATCCATAGTTGAAGACTGTGCATTCTGAGCTTGCAATGTGATTTTCAGACCCCCCCAAAAAAATTCCATATGACAGAAATGCATATGAAAAATGCACATGAACAATGTGCTGTTATGAAAAATTAGCACAAACACACTTTAATCAATGAAAGAAGAATGTGTACATTTGGAACAATATGCAGAAAAATACAGATAAATTTCCATACCGAAAGTTCACAATATGATATAGATACGAGATGGGATGTGTTTCAAGATGAAATCTAGAGAACTTTGACAAGTTCAAGTTATGCTTGTACTCACATCCCTAGTATAATAAAAGAAATTATAAAGTTATGATTAAATAAGCACTCCAATGCATCCCCCTTCATGGATCACTGCCTTGCTGTGGTGAAGGGGCTTGCATAACTCAGTGAAGCCATAAGCTATGCCATGCAGGGCCACCCAAGACAGACAGGTCATGGCGGAGAGTTCTGACAAAATGTGGTCCACTGGAGAAGGAAATGGCAACCCATTCCAGTATTCTTGCCAAGAAAACCCCATGGAACATATCACAAAGCTAAAAGATATGACACTGGAAGATGAGCCCCTCAAGTCAGAAGGTGTCCAATATACTACTGGGGAAGAGCAGAGGGTATTTCCAAGTAGCGCCAGAAAGAGTGAAGCAGCTGGGCAAAGCCGAAAGGACACTCAGCTGTGGATGTGTCTGGTGGTGAAAAGAAAGTCCGATGCTGTAAAGAACAATATTGTTTAGGAACCTGAAATGTCAGATCAATGAATCAAGGTAAACTGGAGGTGGCCAAATATGAAATGGCAAGATTGAACATTGACATCTTGGGAATCAGCAAACTAAAATGGACAGGCATGAGCGAATTTAATTCAGGTGACCATTATATCTACTACTGTGGGCAAGAATCCCTTAGAAGAAATGGAGTAGCACTCATAGTCAATAAAAGGGTGAGAAAAGCAGTACTGGGGTACAATCTCAAAAACGATAGCATGATCTCAGGATGAATCCAAGGCAAACCATTCAACATCACAGTAATTCAAGTCAATGCCCCAACCACTGAGGCCGAAGAAGCTGAGGTTGATCAGTTCTATGAAGACCTACCACACCTTCTAGAACTAACACCAAAAAAAGATGTCATCTTCATCATAGGAGATTGGAATGCTAAAGTAGGAAGTCAAGAAATCACCGGGATAACAGGCAAGCATGGCCTTGGTGTACAAAATGAAGCAGGACAAAGGCTAATCGAGTTTTGCCAAGAGAACACGCTGATCATCGCAAACACTCTTTTCCAACAGCGCAAGAGGCGACTCTACACATGGACATCACCAGATGGTCAATATCGAAATCAGATTGATTATGTCCTTTGCAGCCAAAGATGGAGACGCTCCATACAGTCAGTAAAAACAAGCCCTGGAGCTGACTGTGGCTCAGATCATGAGCTTCTTGTTGCAAAATTTCGGCTTAAATTGAAGAACGTAGGGAAAACCACTAAACCATTCAGGTATGACCTAAATCATCTCCCTTATGAATATACAGTGGAGGTGAGGAATAGATTTAAGGGATTAGATCTGATAGATAGAGTGCCTGAGGAACTATGGACGGAGGTCCGTAACATTGTTCAGGAGGCAGCAACTCAATCCATCCGAAAGAAAAGAAATGCAAGAAAGCAAATTTGCTGACTGATGAGGGTTTACAAGTAGCTGAGGAAAGAAGGGAAGCGAAAAGCAAGGGAGAAAGGGGAAGATATATCCAACTGAATGCAGAGTTCCAGAGAATAGCAAGGAGAGACAAGAAGGCCTTCTTAAATGAACAATGCAAAGAAATCGAGGAAAACAACAGAATGGGAAAGGCTAGAGATCTCTTCAAGAAAATTGGAGATATCAAGGGAACGTTTTGTGCAAAGACGGGCATGATAAAAGAGAAAGAAGGCAGGGACCTAACAGAAGCAGATGAGATTAAGAAGAGGTGGAAAGAATACACAGAAGAACTATACAGGAAAGATCTTAATGTCCCTGATAGCCAGGATAGTGCGGTCACTAAACTTGAGCCGGACATCCTCGAGAGTGAAGTCAAGTGGGCCTTAGGAAGCATTACTAACGACAATGCTAGCGGATATGACAGTCTTCCAGCTGAGCTATTTAAAATCCTCAAAGATGATGCTGTTAAAGTGCTTGCACTCAATATGCCAACAAATTTGGAACACTCCACAGTGGCCACAAGACTGGAAAAGGTCAGTTTACATTCCAATTGCAAAGAAGGGCAATGCCAAAGAGTGTTCAAACTACTGTACAATTGCACTCATTTCACATGCCAGCAAGGTTATGCTCAAAATCCTACAAGCTTGGCTTCAGCAGTATGTGAACCGAGAACCACCAGAAGTACAAGCGGGGTTTCAAAGAGGCAGAGGAACTAGAGATCAAATCACCAACATTCACTGAATCATGGAGAGAGCAAGAGAATTCCAGAAAAAACATCTATTTCTGCTTCATTGACTATGCTAAAGCCTTTGATTTTGTGGATCACAACAAACTGTGGCAAATGCTTAAAGAGATGGGGGTACCAGACCACCTTACCTGTCTCCTGAGAAACCTGTACGAGGGACAAGAAACAACAGTAAGAACCAGACATGGAACAACTGATTGGTTCAAAATTGGGAAAGGAGTACGACAAGGCTGCATATTGTCACCCTGCTTATTTAATTTATATGCAGAGTACATCATGAGAAACACTGGGTTGGATGAATCATAGGTCGGAATTAAGATTGCTGGGAGAATTATCAACAACCTCAGATATGCAGACAATACCACCCTAATGGCAGAAAGTGGAGAGGATCTAAAGAGCCTCTTGTTGAGGGTGAAAGTGGAGAGTGCAAAAGCTGGTTTGAAACTCAACATTAAAACACGAAGCTCATGGCATCTGGCCCCATCACTTCCTGGCATATAGAAGGGGAAGAAATGGAAGCAGTGACAGATTTTATTTTCTTGGGCTCCAAGATCACCACAGACGGTGACTGTAGCCATGAAATTAAAAGACACTTGCTCCTTGGGAGGAAAGCTATGGCAAACCTAGACAGCATAGTAAGAAGCAGAGACATCACCTTGCTGACAAAGGTTCACATCATCAAAGCTATGGTTTTCCAGTAGCAACGTATGGCTGTGAGAGCTGGACTATAAGGAAGGCTGAGCACCGAAGAATTGATACTTTCAAACTGTGGTGCTGGAGAAGACTCTTATGAGTCCCCTGGACTGCAAGGAGGTCAAATCAGTCCATCCTAAAGGAAATCAACCCTAAGTGCTCATTGGAAGGACAGATACTGAAGCTGAAGCTCAAATATTTTGGCCACCTAATGTGAAGAGAAAACTCCCTGGAAAAGACCCTGATGCTGGGAAAGATTGAAGGCAAAAGGAGACGGGGATGGTAGAGGATGAGATGGCTAGATAGCATCACTGATGCAATGAATATGAACTTGAGCATGCTCTGGGAGAGAGCAGAGGACAGGAAGGCCTGGCGTGCTATGGTCAATGGGGTCACGAAGAGTCGGACACGACTTAATGACTGAACAACAACCAATGCATGCCTTTGAAGACCCCCACCCCCCAAAAAATCTGTGTCTCAAAGCAGCTTGGCTTTGGGGGATACATGTATGGTGAGGTACAGATGAGACAGGTACAGATGAGACATGCTTGTCTCATGTTTCCTGTTCATGGAGAGGTGACATGGAGAGCCCTCCCCTGGCACTTCTTTGTGGAGAAAGTAGTAGAACTAATTCATGCCCATATGTAACTATTCTTCTTCAATTCATTTACTTGAATTTAACCCAGGGGTGGTGGGGAGGTGTCTACATTTTTCATGACAAGTTTAAAAATAGAAATCTTAGAAATACCTTATCTCCTATACATGGTCACACATTACTTCCTCACTTTCCTGAATAAAATTGTACTTTGAAATAATATATTTTCCTAATTCTATGTCGCAGTTATATACAGAGTTACACAATCACCCCCATTCAAAAGTTCAGCCCCAGTTCTTGCCTAGACTTTACATTTTGACTATGCATTTAAAATATCTGAAGAGTACTCAGGCATGCAAGAAAACCCACAGATACAATTTTATACACTCTTACAGTGCAATCCTAGAGCTGTCTACTCATAAATAAGCCTAATTGAGTTCAATGGGGCTTATGCCCAGAGCCTTGTGTGGCGCAGAGTGGTAGGCAGCAGTAATGCAACCGAAAGTCTCCCCATGACCTGAGTTTGATCCCAGTGTAAGCTGGTTTTCAGGTAGACTGCTCAGGTTGACTGAGCCCTCCATCCTTCCGACTTCAGGAAAATGAGTACCCAGCTTGCTGGGGGAAAGCTGGTTAGGACTGGGGAAGGCAATGGCAAACCACCACCCCACTATACAGTTAGCCAGGAAAATGCTGAGGAAAAACAGTGTCCCTCTAAGGGTCAGTAATGACTCAGTGCTTGCACAAGAGGAACCTCTCCTTTCCTTTTCTTATTCCCAGTCCCACTCCCAGGTGTGTAAAGATCTAGGGATGTACGAAAGTCACTTACCTGGTCCCGTAGCTTGCTTCGCGGTGGGGGGAGGCACTTTGGTTCTTCCGCTGAAGTTCAGGCCGGGGGGGGAGGCGCCCCCCTCGCCCGGCCAAAATTCAGGCCGGGGAGAAGCGCCCCATCTCCCCGGCTGCGAAATAAAAAAGTGAATTTTTAAAAAAAACACACACCCGTGATAGGCTACGTAACGATTTACGTAGCCTATCATGGCTAGATTTCCAAAGTCAGCTGTGATAGGCTACGTAAATTGTTATGTAGCCTTTCATGGGTGACTTTGGAAAAAAAAAAAAGCACGTACGCAAATGGCGGCGCCCTTATTTTCGCCGTAGTCTACGTAAATCTTTATGTAGACTACCCGGGCCCAAATAAGGAACGCAAATGGTGGCGCCCATGGGTGCCGCCATTTGCGTACACGCTTTTTTTTTTTTTTCCAAAGTCACCCGTGATAGGCTACATAACAATTTACGTAGCCTATCACAGCTGACTTTGGAAATCTAGCCGTGATAGGCTACGTAAATCGTTATGTAGCCTATCACGGGTGTGTGTGTGTGTGTGTGTGTTTTAATTCATTTTGTAATGGCAGCGGCGGCAGCCAGTCGGAAGACCGGCCACCGCCACTGCCCCCGCCGAACTGCTGCCGAACCACCGCCGGGACCCACCGCCGAGAGAGACATTCGAGGGAGGTAAGTCCCATCCCGGGGGGGGGGGGGCGGAGAATTTCACCACCAATTTCAGGGGGCCGAATGCGTTGGCATTCGGCCTCCCCGAGATTCGTGGAGAAATTTTCCACCATCCCTAAAAGGATCACTACATTAGTTCAAAGTAAGTCCCAAGAACACAGGTGGACTTGTGACTGAGTGAAGTGGCATAGGATTGCTCTCTTGTAAGTAAGTTGCAAATTACTTCCAGGAAGACAATGTAGGATTGCACTGCAGATGTATCAAGTCGATATCCTGTTATTTGTATTGAGTATTAAATAAAGATTAGGAAATTTCAGCTGCTAAGGAAAAACAGTAAAAGGCTTATAGTAATTCAGAATGGATTAAATTTGGACTCAGTTTCAGATAAATCTGCAGAGCATTGTAGTCTTAGTCTGCAATACTAAAGAATCTGGATTCATTGAAGGTAAAATTGAGTTCATAGCCAACTGTAATTCGTTTCCATGCTGGTGAATTTCATCAGCTTCGATAGCAGTATGTATGTGACAAAACAGTCCTGTGAATGACTTGTCATTAGTGACATGCAAACCATGAACAATCAACTTTAGGTTTGATCACAGTGGCATGCCAAATCACATTTTTATCATGTCTGTTGTTCTGCTCAGATGCAATTGGAAGTAAAGCTGGATTACTCAACAGAATGATTAAAAAATCAAAATCAGCAGGTACAAGAAATCTGTTACCTAGCAGATTTCCCATTATCCTGATGTATTCTGAACATATAGATCTTCCTCGGCAAAAAACTACTCTGTTGTTACATTTATGAAAATGGTATTCTGATCTCAATTGATCTCCTACAACTTCCTCAACAGATATCCAGTCATTCTAATATGTATCTTTTATATCTGTTGAGCTGCTCAAAGGCAACATCATGAATTCTGAGGAACTGCACTTTGGATTTCATTTCTATTTAAATAACAGCATTCTCTTCGAGTTTACACTTCATTAATACATTATCCTCTCTGGGCTGAGTGGTTAGAATCCAAAGGTCTGTGAAAGTAGTTCAGTGAGCTGGAATGGGCTTTCAACTGCTTGTTAGTCAAACAGTAGCTACCCACACAATGAATGGCAAAGTGTTTTTGTCTTTTGTGTGTGAAAGTGCAGAGAGTTTCAAAGGCAGTTTGTGATCAGGCATGGTGGTCAGATGTCTGCGGGAGAAAAGTTAAACATCATACAAGATAGGCACCTTGCAGGAGCCTAAGCAGATCTTGGGAACCCTGATGGATAATACTGCAAGTCATCTTTCTGAAGTACTCAGCTTACCAGTCAAACCACAATGCATTGAACTGGTTGTGTGAATTGGATCTCACACTCTTGTCTTTACCAATTCCAAACAATGGCACACTCTTTCAGTTAAATGAGTTAAAATAAATCAGTGCCTTTTTCTCTCCCCTCCCACTTATCTGTAGAAGGTCAACATGTACAAGAAAAAGTAACAATATATTCCTCTCTGTCAGCAAATTGCAGGCATGTATTAAAATGCATATATCTCAGAACTATACAGATTTCATCCCATCTATGGGTTTAAGGGAGATTTTAAATGTTATGACTGTATTACCTTGGGATACATTTCTTTTGATACGCAACAGTGTCTTCGCATTCCTATCAACTGTATGAGAACATCAGAAATGTCTCACCTGAACAGATATATCAAAATGTAGGCATCAAATCTGGATGTCTGTTTCTTCACTATATTTCCAGATTAAACAGAAGGTCTGGGTTTGTTGCAACCCAGGTTCAGCTGCTTCCATTCCATGCATTTGCTAACCTTTCACTGAGACTTTACTGCATCACTGTAGGGGGGGGGGGCGCTTAACTAATCATCACTTGGCAAAGTACAAGTTTGCAGCAGTACTCACATCTTCCCCTGTCTTCAAATGAGCTGTCTGGGGCAATTAGAATGTGGTGATGTATGGAAGAGATTCACCTATTTGTGTTCTTTTTGATGTATCAAAGTCAAGGACTTCCTCTCCAGAGATCTTGCATGCCAGTCCTAACAGAGGAAACCCAGAGAGAGAGAAATTAAAATAGATCAATGCAACGTATCTCTCGGAAACTTCAACAACAAAAAGGAGTGAACAATTATGGTGATTCAATTGGACTCGTTAGGCTTAATTCACCAATAGATTGCATTCCCACCTCCTGCACAAGCAGAATTAGTTGCCAAGGTCCTTTGTTGTTGGCCAACAGTATTCTAAAGGGAAGGAGGAGGTTGCCCTACATTCTAGGAGGAAGGGACAAAATTGGGCTGCCACGACCCCATATGTCCACCTCAATCTGAGCCAAAGGACATTCAGACTTGCAGGACACTCTTGAGGCTTAGAGAATAGGAGTTCAGTCCATCATATTCCCAAACTTCAAGCCTGAAATGTTAAGCAGTAGCAATTAACCAAAGAGAACACTCTGGCTTTTGTACTAAGGCTTACTTGGAATGAAGCACAAGCAACTCTTGAGTCAGCTGTCAATTTTATTTAGATGAGAAAAGGGGGGAAAGGGGAAAAGGAGTTAAAAGCACTTGTGAACCAGAGTAACCTTTGGAAATGGTTCTTCAGGCAGAAAATAACAAAAGTTACTTACAGTGCCTTGCGTCCCCCTCCTTGACTTTTTCACATTTTGTTGGGTTATAACCTGGAATTAAAATGGATTGAATTAAGATTTCTTGTCACTGATCTACACAAAATAGTCCATAATGTCAAAGTGGGGAAAATGTACATATTTTACAAAATGATTTACAAACCGAAAGGTCTGGATTGCATAAGTATTCACCCCCTTTGCTGTGACAGCCCTAAATAAGCTCTGGTGCAACCAACTGCCTTCAGAAGTCACATATTTAGTTGAATGGAGTCCACCTATGTGCAGTTCAAGGGTCACATGATCTCAGATTAAATACACCTATTTCTGGATAGACAGACTTCGTTGGAGCTAGGGATGGTGGAGAAATTTGAGACAGACTAAAATATGCTCGTATTTCTAAGAATCTGACCTGAGGAATCTGCTGTGGAGCAACCCCCTCAGGCTGCACAGAGTCCGTGGACTTTCAGATGAGTTTTATACTTTCCCAAAATGTACGTATATTTATTCATAGGAAAATACGCATGTTTCTGCTGAGAAAATATTGAATGGAATGGGGGACGATATGCTAAATGTTACCTACAATGGTAAATTATGTAAATACTTAGGTAATTATTTGCATATCTTTCTGAATAATAGAAATTCCCCCCCCCCCGTAAAATTGTCCTTTTCCATAAAGGCCAATTTTATGTAAATGATGCCATAAAGAGGCAAATGTATGCAACATTACAGGTGTAAATGGTATTTTTAGATCATTTACACCTGTAATGTTGTTTTAATGGATCTCTTTACATCCACCATTTATATAAATATGGCCTTTACATAAAAGGGCAAATTGCCATTTTGTGCAGAATGGTGGCTTACCAGAGGACCGGGACACTGTGCACCACTCGCTGTGTGCCTGCACACCATGCGACGAACAGGGTCGAATGGCTGGCAAAGATGCATGGTGTGGATGGGGGTGAATTTCCCCATCCCTAGGGTGAGCATTGGGAGAGAGAGAAGAGGAAGGGCAGGGGGGAAGAAAGTAATTTAGGGGGCTGTGTTAAAAATGGTGCTGGTTTCTGAGGTGCAGTCACCATACGGCTGTATATGATTTTCATTTTTGCTCACAAAACATGCTAGCATATCTTGTTTGATGCTCCGAGGGCAAGTGCGCATCCACCAAAAATATTTGCAAATTATTGAAGACCTGCTCAAGTTCATCTTATTCCAGATTCCCAGTTCAAGTTGGGCAAATTGTATAATTTCCACAAATGTCCTCAGTTGTCTAAATGAGCCCCACTTTAGTCTATGGAGAACGCTTGTGCAAACTGGGAGATTAATGCAAATTTGGGGAGTGTTGTGCAAATCTCCAATTTGATGGCTGCTCTCTTTGTGTGGATTTTCAACTGATGCAGAGAAAGCAGCAATTGCAAGCATGAATTGGAATTTGGCATGAGACGAATGGCGAGATGATGTTTGGAGAATCCTAGGGGTCTCAGACATTGCTTGTTTGCCGATCCCTAAGTCACCATAACTAACAATGCCACAGGTGGGCCTTTACCCAGAACTTCTAGTACCTTCACACTAAATTACAGCATTTTGTGTACTGTCCTCCTGATCACTTGAGCACTTTTAATCATTGCTCCCTTTAGCTGTGTAATGCCATAATCAATTAGTTCTAGAAGAGTGAGATGAGTATGAGACCCAATTTTGAGAAGACAAGAAGGAGGCACAAAGGGGGTCTCAGCTGCAGTTCTTTCCAGTACCACACCAGGGAAGAAGGATGCACTTCAAGCTGAGGCTTCCACCAGACCTAGGGGTGGATGGGCACCCCCCTGTCTGGGTTCTCTGGGCACCTGCCCAGCCCCTGCCCCCACTCATGCACCCCCAGACCCATGCTCAAGCTCCATGCTGCTCACCAAACCTCTCACACTCACCTGGGACCCATCCTCTAGTGCCGTGACTGCCCTTTTACAGGGGGGGGGGGAAATGGCGATCGTGAATATGCACACATCTAGTGGTCTGCAAAATGGCACTGTGAATCTCCCACATATGCAAGATTGCAGGCATAAATGGGCTGTTTACACCTGTAACCATGCATGTATGGGTGATTCACAGTGCCATTTTGTGTACAAATAGATGAGCGCATATGCGCGATACCCATTTTCTTGCAAAATGCCAATCGCAGCGCTGGAGGATGGGTCACAGGAGAGTGCAGGCAGCTTGGCAAATGCTTGCTGGGGGGTTGAGTGAGGGCATGGACTGAGTAGGCTTTGATTGTTAGCACAGGTTGGGGGGGAGTCCAATTGGGTGTCCGTGCCATCCCTAACCATGCCTGTGTTAATGAAACAGATAACACATGCACAAAATAGAAAAAAAGTGGGGTAGAGGTTACCCTTAAAGAAATAATCATTTGCGGGTGGACCTATATCTTTTCCGAGCTGAAGCCCATTCCTGAACATTGATGAATTAGCATGCATTGAAATTCCTGATGAAAGCGGCAACAGAAAAAAACATGAGTCCTTTCAAAATGAGATTTGAAAAGCCTCGAAGTGTCCTGTGGTAATACTTGGTGGGAAATGCTCACCAAGCCATGGCAGGAACTGATGAAGAAAACCTGCAACATCAGGACGCCTTCTATGGCGGGCAAGGAACCTTGGGGTTTCAGCAGGGAGCCTTGCTATGGTGGGCAAGGAATCTCAAGGTTTCACCATGGAAGGACCCTGCCTAAGGAGGCTGGTCCTTCCGTGATTTCAGCGTGGAGCCTTTCCTCAGGGAGGAGAGACACCCTTGCTGCTCAAAACTCTGACTTTCTATACTTCTTAGACCAAAGAACTGATTTCACAACCAGTGTGATTCTCCCTCAATAGGTGTAAAAAACATGAAAATGTTGTGAATGGCAGTTCCTGTCTGTAACCAAAAGAGGGGACTATGGTAGTTGCCAGAGCCACCCTGGTAACAAAATGAGGAACACTGAATGAGAATGTGTTGTGTACTCTATCCAGTTGATGGGTTTCTTACTATGTTTGACAGAAAAGAATGTCCTACAACTCCCATCCTTCCCCAGTGAGCCATACTGGCTGGGGAAGGCTAGGATTCGTGGGGGTCTTTTTCATCTCCAACCATGCATAGGGCTGTGCCCTTAATGGCTTTACTTTCAAAACCCTTTGTAGCCCATTCATGTCTATATGTATCTCTCATGGGTTTATTCATGTCAATTCAGAGGGGAAAATCATTCAAAACTCATTCTTTTGCAACTAACTAATTTTACATTTTGCCCAGCTTGAGGCTTTTCAGAATATTACACAGCTTTGAGAGGACAATGCAATATCCTGCCTTCTATAAATGACCTAGAGCTCCTTCAGAATACATCTTTGCTGAACCTAAAGACTTCCACTTGTACTTACTGTGTTTCCAAAAGGCTGCATGCTCATGGCTGCCACTGCTGGGGGGATGGGGGGATGTGTACAGGATCTATACTCAAGCCAAGCTGCTTCCTAACGGAGCTAAAAACCATTAAAGTAATTGCTGCATGACATTTGTTCACACTTTTTGCACACCCCGATCTAACCCAATGCCATCTGCATGTAACTCAGCTGGAGTAGTGATGGTCTTTTCCCTTCCATTTTATTTCTTTTTGCTTCCTGGATCTTCTGGTGGTGGCAATGGCCATTGCCTCTCCTCTGACCCGGCAGGCAGCCTGGCTGGTCCACGCCAGTGGCGGCAGCTGCGCTTGCGTCCACCCCTCGCCTTCCAGCCGCCCCTCGCCTCCCTCTCACCCAGCGGACGTGGAGGGCAGCCTTGCCAGTCTCTGCCGGCGGTGGTAGCTGAACTCCTCGGCCGCAGGGTGGAGGGGGTCCTGGCAGATGACGCATGCAGCTTGCGCCTCCTTTGCGCTCCCTGGCCTGTGGTTGTGCAGCGCCACCAGCATTGGAGTTTCCAGCGGTTTCTAGGGCCTTAGATGTTGTTGTGGGGGGCAATCCTCATTGGTCTGGCCTGTTGCCTTACTGGTCTGGTGGGGTCAGGTTCTGCCTTGCTGGGGCTGAGTGGGGTCTGGCATTGACAGTTTTGCCCCCCCCCCCGTGGCCTCACCCGTGACTCCTTCATCAGGGGGTGGGGTGGACAGTCTACCTCATGGGCTTTGATTGCCCTCTCCATCTTGGGCATCTTGCAGCCCCCTCCCCTTTCGTCAGGTATTGACCATTGACCACCCCTTCATGTTCCTGTTTCGCCTCAGAAGGTTTGAAGCTCAATCCCCAGCTTTTCTGGGGTAGGGCAAGGATCTTTCTCGACATCCAAGTAGGGCCTTTGTCAACGTTGTGCAGGCAGAACAGTAGTCCTTTGGACCTGGGGTTCACCTGTTTTCTCACCTCCTGGGAAGCTTAGACCAGCTTATGATGGGCAAGGGGCAGGATGCGCCTAATCTCATCTGATCTCTGAAGTTAGGCAGGGCAGCCCTGGTTAGTACTTCAAGGGGGTTGGACTTGATGGCCCTTCCAATCCGAGGATTCTATTCTATGGTGCGATGGTCGAAAGCCATACTGGGTCTGGGAGATGTGGGCTCTTGTCCCCCCATGGCCATTAGCTCACTGCACTGGGTCCCCTGGGCCAGTACCCTGGCCCTCTGCCAACTTGCCTCAGTGGGTTGTCTTTAGGTTGTTCTGAATTTTTTACATAGCAGTGGCTTTAAATTTGACTCCAAGGGGCATGGCCTGTAGGGACAGCTGTTTCTGTTTTGCTGATGCAAAGCTGGGTTGGGCCTGGTCAATCATCATTAGGGATGTCGAAGAATTCTGCCACAGATTTCAGTGAAGCTGAATGCATTGGCATTCGGCCCCACGAAATCCGTGGCGGAATGGCCTGACACCACCCACGGATCCCCCCCGGGGCAAGACTTACCTGGGGCAGATGTTCCGGATGGAAGTGGCTCCAGTGGTGGCTTTGGTGGTGGCGGCGGCAGAGGCTGGTCTTCCAACTGGCTGCCGCTGCCACCATTTGCAGTGTCGTCTTTTTTTTCTTTTTTCTTTTTACATAGACGTGATAGGCTACATAAAGACTTACATAGCCTATCACGTCTGGGTTGAAAACAAACACAAAAACAAAGTACGCAAATGGTGGTGGCTACAGCGGCTGCCATTTGCGTTCCTTATTTTCGGCTGTCTTAGTTTACGTAAATATTTACGTAGACAATTATGGCAAAAATAAAGGGGAACGCAAGTAGGCTATGTAAAGACTTACGTTAGCCTATCATGTCTGTGTTAAAAAAAACCAACCGCGTACGCAAATGGCGGCGGCTACAGCGGCCGCCATTTGCGTTCCTTATTTTTCGCCGTCTTAGTCTACGTAAATATTTACATAGACTATTATGGCAAAAAAAAAAAGGGGAACGCAAATAGTGTAGTGGCCACTATTTGTGTTCCTTTTTGATTCGCTGTTTAAGCCTACGCCATAGCGTTGCCCTTATTTTCGCCATAGTCTACGTAAATCTTTACGTAGACTACCCATGCCCAAATAAGGAACGCAAATGGCGGCGCCCATGGGCGCCACCATTTGCATACATGCTTTTTTTTTTTTTTTTTTTTCAAAGTCAGCCATGTATTTACATAGCCTATCACGGCTAACTTTGATTTACATAGCCTATCACGGCTAACTTTGAAAATCTAGCCATGATAGGCTACATAAATCTTTACATAGCCTATCACGTTTTGTTTTGGGGTTTTTTTTACTTTACTTGGAAATGGCGGCTGTGGCAGCCGGTCGGAAGACCAGCCGCCACTGCTGCCGCCGGGACCCACCGCCGCGAGGGACATTCGCACGAGATAAGTCCCATCCCGGGGGGAGGGCGGGGGGGCGGAGAATTTCCCCACCAATTTCGGGGGGCCGAATGTGTTGGCATTCAGCCTCCCGGAGATTCGTGGAGAAATTCTCCAACATCCCTACAAATGGCAGTGGCTACGGCAGCCACCATTTGCATCCCTGCAGGCTGCCCAGCAGCTGGATGTCCTGCTGCGGGCAGCCCCAGCCGGTGGCTCCGTGGAATTGCTGTGGAGTGGAGCCGGCTGGAGAGAATTTCAGGGGGAGGGACGGAGTGCCTCCCCCCCACTGTGAATGTCACCCTTCGAAAAGGTAAGTGACTTTCGTACATCCCTAATAGGCTCCATGCCCATTCTTGTGCGACAACAGAAGGTCCAAGTCATCTGATGTCATTCATCTGTCCAGGTGTCTTCAGGCATCACCCACCTCAGCTCATACTCTGAGATCAAGATCTGCACTTCTTGCAGGACCAAGGCATCCCGTGCCATTTTGGTATAATATGTGGTAGCAGCATCCAGGCCACTCCTCAGTCCCTTGTGCCAATTACAGACCCAGGGCACCTTTGCATTAGTTTTATGTAGTCTTATTCTACCTAGTGCTGTGCAACCTTCCTGTTAGCATTACAGGATCAGCCCCACCCCCCATGCGGTTTCAACAGTGGAACCATCATGGGGGGCTACTTTATACTTTCTCCATAGTAAATCCAGAGCTTGGGTGATGGGTCTTGTGTTTGCTCCTCCCGTGCTTGCTTTTACACATCACATGGGGATGGGGTTTAAATGAGGTGTACCTGTCCTCGCCCACTTGCACAATCCCATTCAACATTTATGGAAGGAGGTCATGCTTGTTATGGTCCATAAAGAGGGAATTCCCCACTGCCTACACCCCGTTAGCTATCAAATTTGGTAGGTGGAGTGGGTAGATGCTCTCCTCTCCCATATGGCAAAGGGGAAGTATAGTCACGTTGCCTTATGTCATTATGGTGACGGGATGGCGGGCATGGCGCAGTGGCCACATCCAGAAGGGGCCATCCCAGTTGCAACTGGGCATCTCCTAGTTAAATTTTATGGTTCCATATCCAGTGGTTACAGTGTACATTGTCAGCCACATCTTCCAAAGTTTTAGGTGTCATCCCAGGGATGGTACACGGCCCACTTTTCCAAATCTGAGATTTCTCTACAGCAGGAAGATTGGGATGCACATAGGGGTGTCAGACAATTTCTCGCCGAAACTTCAGGGGGCCGAGTGCCAACATATTCGGCCCCCTGAAGTAGTTTCGGGGAGAAATTCTCCGCCCCCCCCTGGGATGGGACTTACCTTTCCCAAATGTCGCTCCCGGCAGCAGGTCGCAGCAGCGGTTTGGCAGGGCTTTGACAGGGGCGGGGGCAGCAGCCGGTCTTTCGACCGGCTGCTGCCGCCGCCATTCCAATAAAAGTAAAAAAAAAAAAAAACGCCCCCGTGATAGGCTACGTGACAATTAACGTAGCCTATCACGGCTAGATTTGCAAAATAGCGTTGCCCTTATTTTTGCCGTAGTCTACGTAATCTTTACGTAGACTACAGCGACCAAATAAGGAACGCGAATGGCAGCTCCCTATGGGGGCCGCCATTAGCCGTACGCGCTTTTTTTTTTTTTAAGTCACCCGTGATAGGCTACGTGATGATTAACGTAGCCTATCACGGCTGACTTTGCAGATCTAGCCGTGATAGGCTACGTAAATTGTTACGTAGCCTATCACGGGGCGTTTTTTTTTTTTTTTAACTTTTCTGTTGAAGTTTGCGGCCGGGGAGACGGGGAGCTTCTCCCCGGCCTGAATTTCGGCCGGGGGCGAGGCAGGAAGCCTCCCCCCTGGCCTGAATTTCAGCTGGGCAAGGTGGGAAGACACCCCCCGCTTGCATGAACTTCGGGGGGAGAAGTGAAGCGCCTCCCCACCACCGAGAAAAAAGCTGCGGGACAAGGTAAGTCCCTTTCGTACATCCCTAGATGCACATATGTTAAGATATGATTGGCAGGTTTGGGCCAGCGCATGGCCTTCTTTGTTCTTATCATGGGAATCTTCAGATCAATAACGCCCACCAGGTGTTTGGGGGATATTGCCGGTTAACCTATACAGAAGTTCCAGTGATGTCACTTTGCATTTTACCTACAAATGTTAGCCTCCCTCGCTATTGAGCTACCCCCCCAACCAAAAGTTTTAGTTGTAGATGTAATATGCCCTAGTGGGCATATTACATCTGGGGTTGATGGCTGGGGGTTTAGGACCAACTTAGAGAATAATCAGTTGTGTAGTGCCATACCCATCTGTTCATTTTGTGACCCCGTTATTCTGACTTAATTATGTGGTATTGTCTAGGCGGGCCGTTTCAAGGCTCTACGTCCATTCCCCAACAGAGAGCAGGTCCCATTTCATGCCATTAAACACAGTTCTCTGGCAATCTAATCCTGATCCTGTAGTATTGACTTTGATTCATGTCCCGGGTACTAGCTCTGTCTATTAAGACACATAAACACAGATTGGATGCCAGTGCCAAGTTTGTCCAATCCTGAATGATGGCACTCACAGAGATCATACTACGAGGCTCTTGTCGAGTATCAGATGTTAATGGGATAAGTCATGCTGCAATCATGCCTTCCGGGGCAATGGGCCTCCAGTACCTGGCTCAATAGCGAGCCCTGGGATTCACTCCCACTTTTGGCCACAGCAGCTTCAGCCTTCCCAGTAAGCTTATGTTCAGGGTCTTTTGTCCATTCCTAGAGTGGGGTTGCACAGATCAGCATTTCCTTTTGTCTTTTCTGTTATTTTCCTTTTGATTAAAGGAATGGACGTGAACCCGTGCAGGCGCCTGCTCATGTCTGGAATCAGCATGGTGGTAGGGGCTGGTCAGCAGGCCCATAGGACAGGCTGCAGATCCTAGAGAAGACTGATCCAGTCGCAAGCATCAGTGGATTGACACGCGCATCATGTAGGGGCGCCTGCTTCCCACACCATTCCATTTTGGGTGGGTGCAGCTTCCCTTGCAGGTCCACATGGCATACCATCCACTGTAAGGCAAAGACGTCACATGCATCTGCAGACTACTGGCATCCTCCTTTCCCAGAGATAAGTGAAGGCGATGTCCGGGGGGGCACTCCAAGGCTTCAAGTCTTCTGTACGGGTCTTCCTCTATACCACAGCGCTGCCACTCCCCTTGACCCTTACTACACTCTTTTCTCTCCTAGATCAGCAGAATGGATGTGAACCCTTGTGTGTGCACATGGTGTCACAGCATGATGTTTGGGATAGTCAGTGGTCCCACAACAAGCTGTAGTTCCCAGCTCCAACTATCCCATCACGGGATATCACGTGGGTGTTTTTGTTTTTTTTTCTTTGATTGGAATGGCGGCGGGAACCGCCGGCCGGACCCAGCGCCGGGAGGGACATTCGGCAAAGGTAAGTCCCGTCCCGGGGGGGGTGCAGGGGGCGGGGGGGTGCGGAGAATTTCTCCCGAAACTTGTTTGGGGGGCTGAACACGTTGGCGCTCGGCCCCCCGAAATTTCGGGGAGAAATTCTCTGCCATCCCTAACGGGTGACTTAAAAAAAAAAAAGCATGTATGCAAATGGCAGCCCCCATAGGGAGCCGCCATTCGCGTTCCTTATTTGGTCCCTGTAGTCTACGTAAAGATTTAGCGTTGCCCTTATTTTCACTGTAGTTTACGTAAATCTTTACGTAGACTACAGGGACCAAATAAGGAACGCAAATGGCGGCACCCTATGGGGGCCGCCATTTGCGTACATGCTTTTTTTCCCCCCAAAGTCACCTGTGATAGGCTACGTGACGATTAAAATAGCCTATCATGGCTGACTTCGCAGATCTAGCCGAGATAGGCTACGTTAATCGTTACGTAGCCTATCACGGGTTTTTTTTTTTTTTTACTTTCCTTGTAATTAGGGATTTGCATTCCTTATTTGGTCCCTGTAGTCTACGTAAAGATTTACATAGACTACGGTGAAAATAAAGGCAACGCTATTTGCATTGCCCTTATTTTCGCCGTAGTCTACGTAATCTTTACGTAGACTACAGCGACCAAATAAGGAACGCGAATGGCGGCTCCCTATGGGGGCCGCCATTAGCCGTACGCGCTTTCTTTTTTCTTTTTTAAAGTCACCCGTGACAGGCTACGTGACGATTTACGTAGCCTATCACGGCTGACTTTGCAGATCTAGCCGTTATAGGCTACGTTAATCGTCACCTAGCCTATCACGGGGGCGTTTTTGTTTTACTTTTCTTGGAATGGCGGTGGCGGCAGCCGGTCGAAAGACCGGCTGCCGCCCCCGCCCCTGTCGAAGCCCTGCCGAACCGCCGCTGCGACCCGCTGCCGGGAGTGACATTTGGGAAAGGTAAGTCCCATCCCGGGGGGGGGCGGGGGGAGGGGGGCGGAGAATTTCTCCCCAAAACTACTTCGGGGGGCCGAATACATTGGCACTCGGCCCCCCGAAGTTTCAGCGAGAAATTCTCTGACACCCCTAGCTTGCCTGACTCAGTGCGTACAAAGTCGGGCAGGCTCAGGGGTCCACAGTCTGGTATCCCGGGGTGGGGTGGGGCAATCTGGCAGTAAGCTGCCAAGCTTGAACCCCCAACCAGACTCCACAGCCATCCCTAACTTTTTTAGAGCCAGTCTATACATGCAGCACAGAAACACATGATTGAGAAAACACATTAATTCACCATGGCACACCTAGGGATAGAGAGGCACCCCGTCACTGCCATCTGGGTTTTTCAAGTGCCCACCCAGCCCCTGCCCCCACTTGCCTACCCCTGTATCCATGGTCAAGTTCTACACCTGCTCACCAAGCCACCCACACTCACCCCAGGCCCCATTCTCCTGCACCACGATCACCATGTTACAAAAAAAAAAAAATGACGCTCGCAAATATGTGCACATAGATTTCTACATAAAATGGCTAGGGATGTATGAAATGACGTACCTGTTTTGTTTCGTGACATCCGTGGGGGGGGGGAGGTGCTCCATCCCTCCCCCCGAAATCCTCACCGGCTGGCTCCGCTATGCGGCGACTTCGCGGAGCTGCCAGCCAGGGCTGCCCACAGTGACATCCGGCCGCTGCTGGGCGGCGCAGGGATGCCAATGGTGGCTGCCATAGCTGCCACCATTTGTGTCCCTTTGTTATGCCATGATAGGCTATGTAAATATTTACATAGCCTATCATGGCGGAAAAAAGGGAACATAAATGGCGGCCGCTGCCATTTGCATTCCCTTTTTTTCCCCGTGATAGGCTATGTACATAGACTATCACGGCCTCCATAGGGATGCAAACGGCGTCCCTGCATTAGCCGTGATAGGCTACGTAAGTATTTACGTAGCCTATCACGGTAAAAATCACGACGCGAATGGCGGCCACAGATGCGGCCGCCATTCGGAACTCAGCGTGAATGGCACCAGGTACGTGCTCTGTTTCGTGCGCCTTTCGTGGGGTGGTGGGGTGGAGGGGCTTTGTTCTGCCATGGATTTCGGGGGGCCAAATGCATAGGCATTCAGCCTCACTGAGATCCGTGGCAGAATTCTCCGCCATCCCTAAAAATGGTGCCATGAATCATCCATTCAAGATTACAGGAATAAATGGTCTATTTATGCCTGGAAGCTTGCATATTTAGGCAATTCACGGTACCATGTTGTGTTTAAGTGTATGTGCACATCTTTGCAATCACCATGTTTTTTTGCAACATGGTGATCACGGTGCAGAAGGACATGGCCCAGGTGAGTGCAGGTGGCTTGGCATGCATGGGGGAGGGGGTTGAGCAGAGGCAGGATCTCAGAGGGGGTGGCTCCTGGACCAAAATGCACTTCTGAGTGGGGTGTACAAACCGCACCTACATAAATATTTACATAGCCTATCACGGCTAAAGCGGGGACACAAATGGCGTATTTGCGGCCGCAGCAGCCCAGCAGTGGCTGGAGCCGCTTCTGCCGCTTCATCCACCGCTTCATCCGCCGCCAGAGCCGCTGCCGCATCCGCCACCAGGTAGGTCATCCCGGGGGATTTCGCGGGGTGGCAGGGGGGAGACCATTCCGCCACGGACTCTGGGGGCCCAGATTCTAAAGAATCCGGCCTCACTGGAGTCCGTGGTGGAATTCTCTCACATCCCTAGAGACAACATATATCTAAAAACAATGTTTAAACCATCAGTGAAGGACCATCCAGGACGTACTCAATATATGCTGTCAAATGCCTGAGAGGAGAGAGCAGTTTTAACCTGGAACCAAGAAGATAACAGTGTTGTCACCAGGCGAGCCTCAAGCGGGAAATCATTTCTGATCGAGAAGGCCCTCTTCCTTTATGCTGCTCCACAACCCTCTCTGTTGTTCAAGCAATAGCTACTTAGACATTGCATGACAAAGAGGTGTTGTTGTTGTTGTTTTAAATTGCAGGGAGTTCCAAAGTCAGTTTCTGATATGGCATGATGGTCAGATATCTGAGTGAGAAAAGTTAAACATTCCACAGGACAGGCACTTCGCATGAGCCTCAGCAGATCTTTGGAACCCTGACAAATACTACAATTCATCTTCGCTGAACTACTCCAGTGACCAAATGAACCATAAAGCATTGAATTGATAACGTGAATTGAATCTCATACTCTTGTTTCTACTGAATGCCAGCAATGACACACCCTGTCAGTTAAAGAGTTAACATAAATCAGTCAATCAAGGGGTAAATTCTTGATAGGCCCAAACAAAACCACACCCATAGAGAGTTAGTCTAAATTCGAATCTTTTGTTGATAACTCCTGGCTACATGATCAAGGCCTATCAAGACCAATGGAAGAGTAAACCCACACACACTAGGAGTAGGGATGGCGGAGAATTTCTCCCCGAAACTTCGGGGGGCCGAGCGCCAACGTGTTCGGCCCCCCGAACAAGTTTCGGGGGGGAAATCCTCCACACACCCCCGCCCCCCGCACCCCCCCCCGGGATGGGATTTACCTTCGCCGAATGTCCCTCCCAGCAGCGGGTCCGGCCGGCAGTTCGGCGGGTGTTCGTGTGGGGCGGGAGCGGCAGCCGGTCTTTTGACCGGCTGCCGCCGCCGCCATTCCAATAAAAGAAAAAAAAACGCCCCCGTGATAGGCTACGTGACGATTCACGTAGCCTATCACGGCTACATTTGTAAAGTCAGCCGTGATAGGCTACGTAAATCGTCACGTAGCCTATCACGGGGGCGTTTTTTTAAAAAAAAACTTTTGAGTTCGCGGCCGGGCGAGGCGGGAAGCCTCCCCCCCGGCCTGAATTTCGGCCTGGGTGAGGCGGGAAGCCTCCCTCCTGGCCTGAACTTCACGGGGGGAGCAGCGAAGCGCCTCCCACCCACTGCGAACAAGCTTCAACGAAAGGTAAGTGACTTTCGTCCACCCATAACTAGGAGTTCTGTGCCACCTCTCTCACATTGGTAATTCCACGCTACTTGAGTCCAGGCAAACGAAAGTCCAAAAGTTATAGATCAAACCCAGCTTGCTGGTACACTGAGCTGATGACAAACAAAGATACACAATCCACAGCAAATGAGAGTTGAAATCTATGAAAACCCTCACGGTACTTTTCATGGCAAGTCTTTAGTAGTCCAAAGTTCCAATTAAGGGATAGTCCATGTGCAGAGTGCCTCCAAAAGCCCAGACAATGATGGATCTAAACAGAGAAGGCTTTGGTAGGGGTGGACGAAAGTCACTTACCTGTCCTCGAAGGACGTTCGCGGTGGGGGGGAGGCGCTTCGCTGCTCCCCCCGCGAAGTTCCAGCCTGGGGGGGGAGGCTTCCCGCCTCAGCCCGGCCGCGAACCCGAAAGTTAAAAAAACAAACAAAAACGCCCCCTGATAGGCTACGTGACGATTCACGTGGCCTATCACGGCTAGATCTGCAAAGTCAGCCGTGATAGGCTACGTCAATCGTCACGTAGCCTATCACGGGTGACTTTAAAAAAAAAAGCGCGTACGCTAATGGCAGCCCCCATAGGGAGCCGCCATTCGCGTTCCTTATTTAGTCGCTGTAGTCTACGTAAATGTTTACGTAGACTACGGCGAAAATAAGGGCAATGCAAATAGCGTTGCCCTTATTTTCGCCGTAGTCTACGTAAAGATTTACGTAGACTACAGCGACCAAATAAGGAACGGGAATGGCAGCTCCCTACGGGGGCCGCCATTATCCGTACGTGCTTTTTTTTTTTAAAGTCACCCGTGATAGGCTACGTGACGATTGACGTAGCCTATCACGGCTGACTTTGCAAATCTAGCCGTGATAGGCTACGTGAATCGTCACATAGCCTATCAGGGGGCGTTTTTTTTTTCTTTTATTGCAATGGCGGCGGCGGCAGCCGGTCGAAAGACCGGCTGCCGCTCCCGCCCCGCTCGAACACCCGCCGAACCGCCGGCCGGACCCGCCGCCAGGAGGGACATTCGGCGAAGGTAAGTCCCGTCCCGGGGGGGGTGCGGGGGGCGCGGGGGGTTTGGAGGATTTCTCCCCGAAACTTGTTCGGGGGGCCGAACACGTTGGCGCTCGGCCCCCTGAAGTTTCTGGGAGAAATTCTCTGCCAACCCTAGGCTTTGGGCAATGAACAGTAGATGTTCCTAGCAAAGGCTCTTCAACTTTGTATCAGATTAAAAGGGGAAGGCATGGCTGTCAAACACCCTCCCTGTATCCCTTGACAGACAAGGGCCTTTAGCTTGTCTAAATAGGGCATCCCTTCTCAGCCCTCCAGCAGTGACACCTCAACTTGGGCAAACCTTCAGTAAACCCCACCCCACCTCTGTCAGGTTCTCAGGGACAGCTTCAAACCTTCCTGCCTGTCAAGGCCAGACCAGCAGGTGGACAGGGAGTTGGGTGACTCCCCCTGGCTCTATTCTGGGAACACTGTCAGAGTTAAGTTCACACAGACTCTGACAATCCAGAGGCTGAATAAGTCCAAGCCCTTCCAGGATGCTTCTAATCAAATCCTGGCTATATTCTACAAGGCCCACTGCAGTGCTGAAGCTGGGCCTTCACAGAGTACTCCATCCAGTGAATGGGTTTCTTATAGGGATGTTAGAGAATTCCACCACGGATCCCAGGTGGGGTGAATTCCAGTGAATTCAGCCCCCCGGAATCCATGGCAGAATGGAGCAACCTGCCCCACCACCCTGCAAAAGCCGTGCGAAACGGATCCTACCTGGCTGTGGCTCCGGTGGTGGCTCTGGCTCCGGCAGTGGCTCCAACTCCAGCTCCAGCAGCAGCGGCAGCAGTGGCTTCAGCTGCTGCAGGGCTGCTATGGATGCAAATGGTGTCCTGAGTAGGGGATGCCATTTGCGTCCCTATGGTAGCCCATG
Source organism: Heloderma suspectum (assembly GCF_057233095.1). Lineage (NCBI taxonomy): Eukaryota > Metazoa > Chordata > Lepidosauria > Squamata > Helodermatidae > Heloderma > Heloderma suspectum. The sequence goes on along the minus strand of NC_139463.1, from coordinate 83,437,634 downwards.
ATAGGCTACATAAGTATTTACTTAGCCTATCATGGGGGGGGGGGAACCCAGCATACGCAAATGGCAGTGGCTACCACCATTTGTGTATGCTGGGGTTTTCCCCCTGCTGTGATAGGCTACATAAATATTTACGTAGCCTATCATGGCTCACTACAGGGGCGCAAATGGCGGAGGCTACAAATGGCTACAACAGCCGCCATTTGTGTCCCTGCAGGGCTGCCAGTGGCCGGATGACCAGCTGCGGGCAGCCGGAGCCGGCTGGCGACTCCGCAGCTTGGCCGCGGAGTGGATCCGGCCGAGCAGGATTCTGGGGGGAGGCACGGAGCACCTCCCCCCCAGCAAGGATTCTGGGGGGAGGGATGGAGCACCTCCCCCCATCTGCGGAGCCCAGCAGAGCCAGGTAAGCGGGGTTTTGTACACCCCTAGTGTAAATTCTGCAAAATTCAATTCAAAGTTCATTGTGGCTTGCTCCCATTTTTGTTTTCAATCTCCTTTTCAGCTTGTCTCTGAACAGGAAATGTGCACATTTCACATATAAAAAGTGTGAATTTCTGTGGGTATTTTTCAAAATTGCACTCTTCTCCCTGATTGACTAAAGCATGAAAATGTGTTGTTGTTGTTTTAAAATCTGCATTTTGAAATGTGTGTTGTTTTTTACAATGCATTTTTAACACGATTCCCAATTTAGAAATTTGCAAATGTTTCTTTAAAAAAAAACTCTGATACTCACATTTATTTATTTATTATTTACAATATTTATACATTGCTCCACATCAGAAGAATTTGGAGCATTGAACAACACAGTAAAAGAACAAAATAGTTAAAACATTTTCAAAAAGACAAACCCCAATAAAGTGGAATTCAACAAACCATGGCTGGTCATGCAAGGAAGGCCTCTTGAAATAACATGTTCATGAGGCACTGGAAGGAACACAATGTTGGAGCCTGCCTGACCTCTAAAGGCAGGGAACTCTACAGAAAGGGGGCCACCACACTGAAGGCTGTTTTCCTGGTGGACTCCAACCGTGCCCTAGGTCCATGTGGAACCACAAGGAACATTTGGGTTTGCAAACTGGATATGTTTCCTTATTTGAGAGCAAAAGCAAGAATTTCTATGTCCCTAGATCCTAACCAGAATGAGAGTTCTTGCATGCTCAGGAGGGTTCACCTGTTCAAACATGGTGGATGAACAACCCAGGACACATTGGTAGGGGCATTGTCAGTGCCAAACCCTGTCTCCACTAGGGATGGGTGGATTCCCTACCTGTCATTCCACAGGGGAATCTGCCCATGGGGGAAGGTGATTCGTCCCTCCCCCCAGAATCCTTCCAGGCTGGCTCTGCGCCTTGTCGATCCTGCAGAGCCGGCCACCAGCTCCACATCTCTGGTGAATTTCATCAATACGGGTGGCTGGCAGCCATTGACATGCCATATCTCTGTATAAGTAAGTATCTGGATGCAAATGGCATAGTGGGCTCCATTTGCAGTTGTAACGCTGGTAGATTAGCCATTTATGGCTGCATTTAGGCTAATCTACCAGCTTTAGGGCCGCAAATGGTGCCCACTATTAGGGATGTAAGAATCCCTTACCTTGTCGTCTGCGGGGCGGGGGTCCGCCAGGGAGGAGGCGATCCATTCCTCCCCCTGGAATCCTCGCTGGCTGGCTCTGCTCCGTGTTGACTCTGCAGAGCCACTGGCCAGTTCTGAAGCCCCAGCAATATGGCTGCCATTGCCGTGTCGCTGGGTGGACTGATGTACTGCAGACACAAATGGCGTCCATCTTACATAAATCTTTATGCAGCCTATTGCGCGAAGGAACTAAAGATTTATGTAGCCTATCATGATAAAGAGCAGGGACGCAAATGGCGTAGCGGACACCATTTGCGTCTGCAGTCTGTCAGTCCAGCCAGCGATACAGTGATGGCGGCTGTATTGCCGGGCTTCAGAGCCGGTGGCAGGGAGGATCCAGCTGGCGAGGGACTTGTATCTTGGCGGAGATAGGAGATCTGATCCTCCACGGAATTCGGGGGCCGGATTTATGTAGACTATGGCAAAAATAAGGGCAACGCAAATAGCGTTCCCTTATTTTCGCCGTAGTCTACGTAAATCTTTACGTAGACTAGACGTGCCGAACTAAGGAACGCAAATGGCAGTCCCCATGGGAGCCGCCATTTGCGTACGTGCTTTTTTTCCCCCCTCCCAAAGTCACCCGTGATAGTGACGATTTACGTAGCCTATCACAGCTGACTTTGGAAATCTAGCCGTGATAGGCTACGTAAATCGTTACGTAGCCTATCATGGGTGTGGGTGGTTTTTTTTTTACTTTACTTTTTTATTTTGCAATGGCAGTGGCAGCAGCTGGTCAGAAGACCGGCCGCCGCCCCCGCCCCCACTGAAACGCCGCCGGGACCCGCCGCCGAGAGGGACATTCGCACGAGGTAAGTCCCATCCCGGGGGGGGGGGGCGGGGGGCGGCGGCATTCGGCCTCCCGGAGATTTGTGGAGAAATTCTCCGCCATCCCTACATGGACCCCAGCTGGCTGCCTGTCATGGTTCGACACATGTGGTGAGCCACCAGAAGGTCCAGATGTGCCCAGTGAGAGGGGTGAGGTGTACCACTGCTCCATCAGCCACTACTTTGTGCAAAATGGCAGCTAGACTTTTTCTGCCAATCCATTTTGCGCAAATGGCTGCCCCCCAATTTGACCATTTACACCTGTGATTTCACAAGGAGAGAACAAGGAGTTGGCAGTGGCAGGGGACTCCTGTCCCCTCTGCCTCTTAACTTCTCACACTCTCCTGCCAATGAAGGAGAGCAGGAGGGGTTGGCAGATGGCAGCTACAGGAGTCCCAGTCTCTACCTGCGAATGCCTCATTCCCTCCTCCTTAGAGGGAGAGTGTGAGGGGTTGATGGGTGGCAGAAAACTGTGAGTTTCCCCTACTCGGCACATGCCAAGTCTGGCAGGTTTTGGGGTCAGCGAGCTGGCATCTGGTGGGGCCAGCTCATGGTAGTCCACTGAACTCAGGCCTCCAACCAGACTCCACTGCCATCTCTAACTATGTTAGGGCCAGTCTATACATGCTGCATAGAAACACATATAGAAAAACACATTTGTTCATCATGGCACATCTAAACAACTCATCATATCCAGATAGATTGGTTTCTCTTCACTGAAAACTTCATATTCTTGGGAAAGGTGCATGAAATCCCTGTGTGAAATTCAAAACACTTCTTGGACATTTTACATATAGCCCCATGGATTTCTTTGTTTCTCAGGCTATAAATGATGGGATTCATTAGCGGTGGCATAACCGTATACAAGACAGCAGCCATCAGATCCACAGGGGGAGAGGACAGGGCTTCTGGTCTCAAGTAAGAAAATGCAGAAGTTGTAAGAAACAAAGACAAGACAGTCAAGTGTGGAGTGCAGGTGGAGAAGAGTTTATGTCTGCCTTGAGCTGACTGGATCTTGAGTACAGTTGAGAAGATGAATGCATAAGAAACCAATATAAAAAGAAGAGAAGACAAGCCAATAGTAAATATGCAAGCAAGAGCAAGCCATTCATTGACTGCTGTCTCTGTGCAAGAAATAATCCATAATTGTGGGATGTCACAAAAAAACTGTTGTATACTCGGACTGCAAAAATTTAACCTGAATGTGCTTATAGTGTGCACCGTTGCATAGATTGCACTACTGACCCAAGAAGCAGCTGCCATTTGGAAGCAGGCATTCCAGCTCATGATCAACCTGTATTGTAACGGATGGCAGATTGCCACATAGCGGTCATAGGCCATGACAGTGAGAAAAGACAGCTCACCCCCTGCAAAGGTGACAACTAAGAAAACTTGGGAAACACATCCAGAAAAGGAAATCTGTCTGTTATTTGTCAATGAAGCAGCCATGGATTTGGGGACAGTGATGGAGATGTAGCAAATATCTGAGAGTGATAAATTGACCAGAAAGAAATACATGGGGCTATGAAGCTGGTGATCGTAGGCTGCAGTTAGGATAATGAGAATGTTTCCCATCACAGCTCCCAAGTAAATAGTAAGGAACACCACAAAATGTAAAATCTGAAGCTCTCGGATGTCAGAAAAATGCAGCAGAATGAATTCTGTCACTGTAGATTCTGTCAGTGTGGATTGGTTTTCCATTTTTTTACCTTTGGTGGGGGGCCATCTGTGTATGGAAAAAAATCCATGAAATAAAACATCATAAAAAATATATTATCCCCCCCAAAAAAAACCCTTCCCTTTCTCCAGCACTGTGGATGGAAATGAAGGGCCACATTCCTGATGGTTATTCAGAATAAAAGAGTTAAGGAAAAACAGTATAGCCTCCTTACGTTGCCTGCCTTCTTTACGCCAATCAGTAAGAGGTGATATTGGCCAACTACTCACATCCTACTCCCCTGGGCAATTCTTGGTTAGCTCGGTAGCTGTCCTCCCACGTATTACCATGTGTGACTATTGCAATTTCTACTGTGGCCAAGTATGACTTTTTCGCCTTCCAAGACAAATTTATCGTGTGAACAAGGTTTTGGTTGTTGATTGTTGCCTCCTTGCACAATGTTAGAAGGAGCTCTTCCTGGTTTGTGGTTTTAATTCCTTTGTAATGTAAATAAAATGTCATTTCAATGGGTCACAGCTTATACCTTCAGTGCAGATGAAGAGGCAGTATGTTTCAGGGACGTATAAAAAATTCATTTCAATTCAGTTTTGATCAGAATTTAAAACCAGCAGAGAAGTAAAACCCCACAGGAGCTGCCAGAAAAGCCAGGGGCAACAGGGTTGAAAAAAAGGATGTTTAATGCAATAAATGAACTCTGACGAGTTTCCTACCCTCAGGTCCTCTTCAGGGTACTTTGTTAGAATACAATGGATATCATTTACTCCATATTCCCAGTCTCCTATGCTTTGTTCTGATAGATCAGAATTTACCCAGCTTGCACCTCCCAGTCTGAGCATGGACTCAAACACAATCTGTGGTTGAATACAGGCATGACGCAGGTGCCCGATTCAATCCGGGAATCCAGCAGAACCACCCCTGCCTGTACCACCGAGTCCTGCTTGCTGAGCCCCTGCCCATGCTCGACCCTTGCCCACTCTCAGTGAATGGCCTGCACTCACCCTGGTGGCCTCATCGAGCTTCGCGGTCTTCAGTTTTTGAGAAATAAAATGGCAATTGTAAAAATGCACATTTTTGTGAATGCACATTTTTATCAAAAATACATTTTTTTTCACACACACAAATATTAGGGGTCTACGAAACCCCCTTACCTTTGATCCATGGGAGTCTGTGGGGGGGAGGCAATCCTTTCCACCCCCCAGAATCCTCTCCAGCCGGCTCCCCTCTGCGGTGAGTCTATGGAGCTGCCAGCCGGCTCTGGCCACTGGGACACAAATGGCATCAGTGTAGCCATTTGCATCCCTATTCTTTGCAGTAATAGGCTACATAAATGTAGCAGCTGTCATTTGTGTCCCTGCTCTTTGCCATGATAGGCTACATAAATATTTATGTAGCCAATCATGAGCAGGGACACAAATGGCGGCTGCTTTGACAGCCGCCATTTCACTCCGCAGCCCAGCTGAGGAAGGAAGATGATGACCTGACCTGGAACATTACCTGCCGCCACTGGGTAATGTCTGTACCGGGAGGATTTGGGGGGGGGGTGGCGGTGGGGAGGGTAGTCCATTCTGCCACAGACTCCACGGGGTGGATTCTAAAGAATCTGGCCTCACTGGTGTCCATGGAGGATTTCTCCGCCATCCCTAACAAATATACACCTTCACAAAAATGCACATTTCACACATGAGAACCTGTGTGTTTTGAGAAATGCGCATTTTCGTGCAATACAAAGACATGCGCATTTTTGCAGTCACCTTTTTTTTTAATGGCGACTGTGGAGCTCAATGAGGCTATTGGAGTGAGTGTGGGCTGCTAGTTGAGCATGGGAGGAGCTTGAGTGTGGTCCAGGGACCAGGAAGCAGGGGCAGGGGCTGGGCAGGCATCTGGAGAACCTGGACAGGGGTGAGTTTGCACATACATAGTTGAGGACTGTACATTCTGAGCTTGCAATGTGATTTTCAGACACCCCCCCAAAAAAAATCCATATGACAGAAATGCATATGAAAAATGCACATGAAAAATGTGCTGTTATGAAAAATTAGCACAAACACACTTTAATCAATGAAAGAACAATGTGTACATTTGGAAAAATATGCAGAAAAATACAGATGAATATAGATACGGGATGAGATGAGCTTCAAGATGACATCTAGAGAACTTCGACAAGCTCGAGGTATGCTTGTATGCACATCCCCAATAAAAAGAAATTATGAAGTTATGATGAAATAAGCACTCCAATGCATCCCTTTGAAGACACCCCCCTATCTGTGTCTCAAAGCAGCTTGGCTTTGGGGCATACATGTATGGTGAGGTACAGATGAGACAGGGATGCTTGTCACATCTCTCTTGCTCATGGGGAGGTGACATGGGGAGTCCTCCCCTGGCACTTTTTTGTGGAGAAAGGAGTAGAGTTAATTCATGCCCATATGCAAGTATTCTTCTTCAGTTCATTTACTTGAAATTAACTCAGGGGTGGGGGGAGGTGCCTACATTTTCCATGAGAAGTTTAAAAATACAAATCTAAGAAGTGTGTTTAATCTTAGAAATACCTTAACTCCTATACATGGTCACACATTACTTCCTCACTTTCCTGAATAAAATTGTACTTTGAAATCAAATAATACATTTTCCTAATTCTGTGTCGCAGTTGTATACAGAATTAAACAGTCACCCCCATTCAAAAGTTCAGTCCCAGTCCTTGCCTAGACTTTATGTTTTGACTATGCATTTTAAATACCTGAAGAGTACTCAGGCATGCAAGAAAACCCACAGATACAATTTTATACACTCTTACTGTGCAACCCTAGACCTGTCTACTCATAAATAAGCCAAACTGAGTTCAAAGGGGCTTATGGAAAGAGCTTCGTGTGGCGCAGAGTGGTAGGCAGCAGTAATGCAACTGAAAGTCTCCCCATGACCTGAGTTTGATCCCAGCATAAGCTGGTTTTCAGGTAGCCGGCTCAGATTGACTCAACCCTCCATCCTTCTGACGTCAGTAAAATGAGTACCCAGCTTGCTGGGGGAAAGGTAGTTAGGACTGGGGAAGGCAATGGCAAACTACCACCCCACTATACAGTTTGCCAGGAAAATGCTGAGGAAAAACGGTGCCCCTCTAAGGGTCAGTAATGACTCAGTGCTTGCACAAGAGGAACCTCTCCTTTCCTTTTCTTATTCCCAGTCCCACTCCCAGGTGTGTAAAGATCTAGGGATGTACGAAAGTCACTTACCTGGTCCCGTAGCTTGCTTCGCGGTGGGGTTCTTCCACTTTGGTTCTTCCGCTGAAGTTCAGGCCGGGGGGGGAGGCGCCCCCCTCGCCCGGCCAAAATTCAGGCCGGGGAGAAGCGCCCCATCTCCCCGGCTGCGAAATAAAAAAGTGATTTTTTTTAAAAAAACACACACCCGTGATAGGCTACGTAACGATTTACGTAGCCTATCATGGCTAGATTTCCAAAGTCAGCTGTGATAGGCTACGTAAACTGTTATGTAGCCTTTCATGGGTGACTTTGGAAAAAAAAAAAGCACGTACGCAAATGGCGGCGCCCTTATTTTCGCCGTAGTCTACGTAAATCTTTATGTAGACTACCCGGGCCCAAATAAGGAACGCAAATGGTGGCGCCCATGGGTGCCGCCATTTGCGTACACGCTTTTTTTTTTTTTTCCAAAGTCACCCGTGATAGGCTACATAACAATTTACGTAGCCTATCACAGCTGACTTTGGAAATCTAGCCGTGATAGGCTACGTAAATCGTTATGTAGCCTATCACGGGTGTGTGTGTGTGTGTGTTTTAATTCATTTTGTAATGGCAGCAGCGGCAGCCAGTCGGAAGACCGGCCACCGCCACTGCCCCCGCCGAACTGCTGCCGAACCACCGCCGGGACCCACCGCCGAGAGAGACATTCGAGGGAGGTAAGTCCCATCCCGGGGGGGGGGGGGCGGAGAATTTCACCACCAATTTCAGGGGGCCGAATGCGTTGGCATTCGGCCTCCCCGAGATTCGTGGAGAAATTTTCCACCATCCCTAAAAGGATCACTACATTAGTTCAAAGTAAGTCCCAAGAACACAGGTGGACTTGTGACTGAGTGAAGTGGCATAGGATTGCTCTCTCATGAGTAAGTTGCAAATTACTTCCAGGAAGACAATGTAGGATTGCACTGCAGATGTATCAAGTCAATATCCTGTTATTTGTATAGAGTACTAAATAAAGATTAGGAAATTTCAGCTGCTAAGGAAAAACAGTAAAAGGCTTATAGTAATTCAGAATGGATTAAATTTGGACTCAGTTTCAGATAAATCTGCAGAGCATTGTAGTCTTAGTCTGCAATACTAAAGAATCTGGATTCATTGAAGGTAAAATTGAGTTCATAGCCAACTGTAATTCGTTTCCATGCTGGTGAATTTCATCAGCTTCGATAGCAGTATGTATGTGACAAAACAGTCACATAATACCTTGGGATACATTTCTTTTGATACGCAACAGTGTCTTCGCATTCCTATCAACTCTATAAGAACATCAGAAATGTCTCACCTGAACAGATATATCAAAATGTAGGCATCAAATCTGGATGTCTGTTTCTTCACTATATTTCCAGATTAAACAGAAGGTCTGGGTTTGTTGCAACCCAGGTTCAGCTGCTTGCATTCCATGCATTTGCTAACCTTTCACTGAGACTTTACTGCATCACTGAAAGGTGGGGGGGTTTACTAATCATCACTTGGCAGAGTACAAATTTGCAGCAGTACTCACATCTTCCCCTGTCTTCAAATGAGCTGTCTGGGGCAATTAGAAGGTGGTGATGCATGGAAGAGATTCACCTATTTGTGTTCTTTTTGATGTATCCAGGTCAAGGACTTCCTCTCCAGAGATCTTGCATACCAGTCCTAACAGAGAAAACCCAGAGAGAGAAATTAAAATAGATCAATGCAACTTATCTCTCAGGAACTTCAACAAGAGCAAGGAGTGACCAATTATGGTGATTCAATTGGACTTGTTAGGCTTAATTCACCAATAAATTGCATGTCTACCTCATGCATAAGGAGAATTAGTTCCCTAGGTACTTTGTTGTTGGCCAACAGTATTCTAAAGGGAGGGAGGAGGTTGCCCTACATTCTAGGAGGAAGGGACAAAATTGGGCTGCCACAACCCCTTAATCAATCTGAGCCAAGGGACACTCAGACTTGCAGGACACTCTTGAGGCTTAGGGAATAGAGTTTCAGTCCACCATATTCCCAAACTTCAAGCCTGAAATGTTAAACAGTGGCAATTAACCAAAGAGAACACTCTGGCTTTAGTACTAAGGCTCACTTGGGAGGAAGCACAAGCAACTCTTGAGTCAGCTGTCAATTTTATTTAGATAAGAAAAGGGGAGAAAGGAGAAAAGGAGTTAAAATCGATCGAGAATCACAGTAACCTTTGGAAACAAAAGTTTCTTACAGTGCCTCCCCCTGCTTTTGACTTTTCCACATTTTGTTGTGTTACAACCTGGAATTAAAATGGATTTATTAGGATTTCTTGTGAGTGATCTACACAAAATTGCCTGTAATGTCAAAGTGGGAAAAAATCTACATATTTTACAAAATGATTTACAATTTTTTTTAAAAAAAAATAAGTCTGGATTGAGTAAGCATTCACCTCCATTGCTGTGAAACCCCTAAATAAGCTCTGGTGCAACCAACTGCCTTCAGAAGTCACATACTTAGTTGAATGGAGTCCACCTGTGTGCAATTCAAGGGTCTTATGATCTCAGATTAAATACACCTGTTTCTGAAAGGCCCTGGAGTTGGCTGGAGATAGGTATGGTGGAGAAATTTGAGAGAGACTAAAATATGCTTGAATTTCTAAGGATCTGACCTGAGGAATCTGCTGTGGAGTGACCCCCTCAGGCTGCGCAGTGTCCGTGGACTTTCAGATGGCTTTTGAACTTTCCCAAAACTTACACATATTTATTAGTAGGAAAATATGTGCATTTCTTTTGAGAAAAAGTTGAATGGAATGGGGGATAATTTGCTAAATGTTACATACTATGGAAAATTATGTAAATATTTATGTAATTATTTGTATATTTTTCTGAATTACAAAAAACCCAAAAAACTTGCATCTTCCAGTGGGAGGATGATGGAACAAAAGGCACCTGACAATTCTATAGATGTACAAATTGTGTACCTTCTGTGCTGCTTGACTTCCGCAGTTTGCGGCCAGTTCTCTGTACTGTCATTCGCAAGCCCAAGGAATTCTCCTCTTTTTCTTCTGCTCCAAAAATTACAAAGATAAATCTGTGCCGACAGCTGTAATTCTGCATAACTTCCGTAAGAACAGCTATTTTTTGTAGATATTTATGTATTTATTCCCCTGCCCTGAGACATGCAGTAATTAATTTCAGCCGAAACACTTCCTCCTCCTCGGGGTTTCCCAAAACAAGGCTGCCCCAGGTGTGCCTGAGTGATGCACTCTTTGTTTAAAGCAACACTGTTAGAAAGAAAGAAAGAAAGAAAGAAAGAAAGAAAGAAAGAAAGAAAGAAAGAAAGAAAGACAGACCTTTTAAAATGACCATGCCGGTCTGGAGCCCTGCACGAGTATTATTCCCCCTGCTAGGCTTTCTATTTCCACATCCAGCATTGTTGGTGACGTTGTGAGGCTAAAATGAAGAGGAGAACCAAGTCTGTACATGTCTACTCAGAAGTAAGTCTTACTGAGTTCAATGCGACTTACTCCTACACATATCAGCACCCCACTTGCCCCCAGCTCACCTCTGTATTTCCACATCGAGCTCATTAGCAAACCTCCTGTTAATTATCTCACTGGGTGACTTTGGGCTAGACTCTCACCACTACACCACACTTCTGTTATGAAACTCATGAAGAAAAAAGAGTAGAAATGTACTTACCTTTCCGTGGATTATGTTTATGGTGGGGGGGAGGCATTCTGTCCCTCCCCCGGAATCCTCAATGGGGGGGAGGCGCTCCGTTCCTCCCCCCCGGAATCCTCGCTGGCCAGCTGTGCTCTGCAGAAGCTCTGTGGAGCAGCCGGCCAGGCCCAGGCCAGAGCCGTCTGCAGCTGGACTTCTGGCCACAGAGGGCTCTGGGTAAAAAACAAAAAACCCAAAGTACTGCGTTCGCAAATGGCAGCGACTACGGCTGCCGCCATTTGCGTTCCTTATTTTTGGCCGTCTTAGTCTATGTAAATATTTATGTAGACTATGAGGGCGAAAATAAAGGGGAACGCAAATAGTGTAGCGGGCGCTATTTGTGTCCCTTTTTGATTCACCAATTTAGCCTATGTAAATATTTAGGTAGGCTAAAACGGCAAATCAGAAAGGGACGCAAATAGCGCCCGCTACGCTATTTGCGTTCCCCTTATTTTTGCCATCTTAGTCTACGTAAATATTTACGTAGACTAAGATGGCCAAAAAGAAGGAAAGTAAATGGCGGCGGCCGTAGCCGCTGCCATTTGCGTACTTGGATTTTTATTTATTTTTTACCCAGCCATGATAGGCTATGTAAATCTTTACATAGCCTATCACGTCTTGAAAAACAAAACAAAAAACAGAAGTCTGCAAATGACAGTGGCGGCAGCCGGTAGAAAGACCAGCCACCACCGCTGCAGCCACCACTGGAGCCGCCGCCACCTGGAAGATCCGCCCCAGGTAAGTCTCGTCCTGGGGGGGATCCGCGGTGGGGGCGGTGGGTGGCAGGCTGTTCCACCTCAGATTTCGGGGGCCAAATGCACTGGCATTCGGCCTCACCAAGATCCGTGGCGGAATTCTCTGCCATCCCTAAAAAAAGAGACAATATAATGGAAAATGCTTTCTGAAGCAGTCACAGTTCACTTGTACAAATGCAGCATGGAAGATCAGCAACCTTCTCTTTGTTTGAATAAAAAAAACACTCTGCACAGGCTCAGGGAATGGACAAAATGAGGAATAAACATACCAGGGAAAATGAAGAACTGTATACTTCCATTATGTGTGTGTATGTGTGGGGGAGATTCTCTCTCAATCCAGCTGTTTCCCCTGAACCCCCCCCCCATTCACCCAAGGGTCTTCTGAGATAACGAACAGAAGGTTTGCTAATGAGCTGGATGTGGAAATACAAAGCTGAGCAGAAGAGAACCAACTCTGTGCATGTCTACTCAGAAGTAAGTCTTACTGAGTTCAATGCAACTTACTCCTACACATGTCAGCACCCCACTTGCCCCCAGCTCAGCTGTGTATTTGCTGTGAGGTGTTTATGGGGGGCTTTTCATTCAAACAAAGAGAAGGTTGCTGATCTTTCCCTTCATGCTGCATTTGTACAAGTGAAGTGTGACTGCTTCAGAAAGAACTTTCCATTATACTGTCTCTTTTTCTTCATGATGAATGTCATAACAGAAGTATGGTGTAGTGGTGAGAGTCCAGCCCAAAGTCACCCTGTGAGATAACTAACAGGAGGTTTGCTAATGAGCTGGATGTGGAAATACAAAGCTGACCTGGGGGCAAGGGGGGTGCTGATATGTGTAGGAGTAAGTTGCATTGAACTCAGTAAGACTTACTTCTGAGTAGACATGCACAGAGTTGGTTCTCCTCTCCATTTTAGCCTCACAATGTCACCAACAAGGCTGGATGTGGAAATAGAAAGCCTAGCAGGGGGAATAATACCACGTGCAGGGCTCCAGACCGGCATGGTCATTTTAAAAGGATCTTTCTTTCTTTCTTTCTTTCTTTCTTTCTTTCTTTCTTTCTTTCAAACAGTGTTGCTTTAAACAAAGAGTGCATCGCTTAGGCACACCTGGGGCAGCCTTGTTTTGGGTTCACCCACCAGGAAATGCTTTGGACAAGGAGGGAGCTCTACAGGCAGGAGCTGTCTAACGTACGGATGGCAGAGAATTGCGCCACGGATCTTGGTTCCGAAATCTGCGGCAGAACTGTCTGCCGGCCCCCGCATCCCCCGTGGATCCCCCCAGGGCGAGACTTACCTGGGGAGGATCTTCCGGGCGGCGGCAGCTCCGGCGGTGGCTTCGGTGGTGGAGGCGGCTGGTCTTCCTATCGGCTGCTGCTGCCGCCGCCATTTGCAGTCTTGTTGCTTTGTTTGTTTGGGTTTTTTACAAGATGTGATAGGCTACGTAAGTCTTTACGTAGCCTATCACGGCTGACTACAGGGTTGCAAATGGCAGCGGCTACGGCCGCTGCCATTTGTGTCCCTAGCAGCCAGCGGCTGGATGTCCGGCTGCTGGCGGAGCCGGCCGGCAGCTCCACGGAATCCCCATGGAGTGGAACCGGCCAGCCAGGCCCCCAGTGGAACCCGGCGGAGACAGGTAAGGGGACTTTTGTACATCCCTAGTAACACAGGGAATGACATATTTCTAGGGATGTCAGAGAATTCCGCCACGAATCTCAGGGAGGTCGAATGCCAGCACATTCGGCCCACCAAAATCGGTGGCGGAATGGTCTTCCCCCCCTGCCCCCCCAGGACGGGACTTACCTTGGGCGGCTCCGGAGGCGGTTCGGCAGCAGTTCGGCAGCGGCTGTGGCCGGTCTTCCGACCAGCTGCCGCCGCCACCACTTCCAGTTAAACAAACAAACAAATGAAAACGTGATAAGCTACGTAAAGATTTACGTAGCCTATCACAGCTAGATTTTTTAAAAACACCGTGATAGGCTATGTAAATGTTTACGTAGCCTATCACGGCTGATTTAAAAGAAAAAAAAGCGCGCGTACACAAATGGCGGTGCCCATGGGCGCCACCATTTGCGTTCCTTATTTTGGCACATCTTAGTCTACGTAAACATTTATGTAGACTAAGACGGCGAAAATAAGGGGAACGCAAATAGCATAGACGCTACGCTATTTGTGTTCCCCTTATTTTTGCCATCTTAGTCTAAGTAAATGTTTACGTAGACTAAGTCGTGCCAAAATAAGGAATGCAATTTATGTAGCCTATCACGGATGACTGCAGGGATGCAAATTGCGGCAGCTATGGCCGCCGCCATTTGCGTCCCTGCTAGCCAGCGGCCGGATGTCTGGCCGCTGGCGGAGCCGGCTGGCAGCTCTGCAGAATCCCTGTGGAGCGGAGCCGGCCGGCCAGAATTTCGGGGGGGGGGAGGGACGGAGCACCTCCCCCCCAGCCAGAATTTTGGGGGAGGGACGGAGCGCTTCCCCCCCACTGTGAATCACCCCGTCTAAAAGATAAGTGACTTTCGTACATCCCTACATATTTCTGTCTGATCTGCAAAGGGGCCTGCAGGAAGTCCTTCAATGCAGGTGGGGGGAGTTTTACAAGAAATAGGCTTGTGATTCCTGTGGCAGCTAGGACAGGCAAAAGCAGAAAGAGATTAGGGATGGTGTGCATTCAGAGGCACCTTATGGTGATAGGTGATGCCTGAGGCCCCCTGAACGGGTTGTGCGGCTTGGCGGGGGGATAAGGGTTGCCTGGGAGACCAACCCTCCTCACTCACCCAGGTGTTTGGCGGCACTGGGAGGGGGTGACAGGGGAAGTTCTACCTTCCCCAGAAGGGGCAGTCTAGGTATGTCAGAGAATTTGGCCCCCCGAAATCTGTGGCAGAATGGCCTGCCCCCCTCCCCCTGCGGATCCCCCCAGGACGAGACTTACCTGGGGCGAATGTTCTGGGTGGCGGCAGCTCCAGCAGCGGCTTCAGTTGCTGCGGCTGGTTTTCTGACCGGCTGCCACTGCCGCCATTTGCAGTCTGGAGGTGTTTTTTTTTTTTTACAAAGACGTGATAAAGATTTACGTAGCCTATCATGGCTGGGTTAAAAAAAAACCCGCTTCGGCCGCCGCCATTTGCGTTCCTTATTTTTTGTCGTCTTAGCCTACGTAAATATTTACATAGACCATTACTGCAAAAACAAAGGGAGAATATTTACGTAGGCTAAAACGGCAAATCAAAAAGGGACGCAAATAGCGCCCACCACACTATTTGCATTCCCCTTTATTTTCGTCGTAATAGTCTATGTAAATATTTACGTAGTCTAAGACGTCGAAAAATAAGGAACGGAAATGGCGGCGGCCGTAGCCGCCACCATTTGCGTACATGTTTTTGTTTGTTTGTTTACCCAGAGCCCTCTGCGGCCAGAAATCCGGCTGCGGACGGCTCTGGCCTGGGCTGGGCCTGGCCAGCTGCTCCGCAGAGCCACCGCGGAGCACAGCAGGCTGTCGAGGATTCCAGGGGGGAGGAATGGATTGCCTCCCCCCCCATCGAGGATTCCAGGGGGAGGGACAGAATGCCTCCCCCCATCATAAACATAATCCGCAGAAAGGTAAGTAACTTTCATACATCCCTAGGGCAGTCTGGAAGGGTGATGAGATCGATGCCACCCCTCAGGCTGGGTGTGTTCTTTTGCCCGAAAAGTGCCACCATGTCGCTGGTATAGTCAGGTGCACATCCTAGGTACCCCTTTGCAGATATTTTCAATAAACGTGGCCTAATTTACAACCCAAGCCTTGCTGTTTAACTCTTCTTTGACCCTTCTCCGCTTGCAATGAGGAACACAGAATGTGAATGAGTACTCCATCCAGTGGATGGTTTTTTTTAGCAATCCTATGTTAGATAGAAAAAAACTGTCCTACAACTCCTATCATTCCCCAGTGAACCATACTGGCTGGGGAAGGCTAGGATTTGGGGGGGGGGTCTTTTTCATCTCCAACCATGCATAGGACTGTACTTTTAATGGCTTTACTTTCAAAACCCTTTGTAGCCCATTCATTTCTATATGTATCTCTCATGGGTGTATTCTTGTCAATTCAGAGGGAGAAATGAATCATTCAAAACTCATTCTTTGTGCAACTAACTAATTTTACATTTTTCCCAGCTCAAGGCTTCTGAGAATATTACACAGCTTTGAGAGGATAATGCAATATCCTGCCTTCTATAAAAGAACGAGAGCTCCTTCAGAATCAGAATACATCTTTTCTGAACCTAAAAACTTCCACTTGTACTTACTGTGTTTCCAAAAGGCTGCATGCTCATGGCTGCCATTGCTGGGGGGGTGGGGGGTATGTGTACAGGATCTATACTCAAGCCAAGCTGCTTCCTAATGGAGGTAAAAACCATTGAAGTAATTGCTGCATGACATTTGTTCACATTAGTTGCCCACCCCTGATCTAAGCCAATGCCATCTGCATGTAACTCAGTTGGAGTAGGGATGTTCTACATCATTTCTTTTTTGCTTCATGGATCTTCTGGTGGATGCAGTGGCAAACATATTTGCATAATAAAGCCCTGTATTTCCTCACCTTAATTGCACTGTAAAACTCCAACAGGCACAGTCAATGAATTGCCTGCCCCCCTCCCCTCAACCCCAATGCAAACAGGATCGATTTCCTTTCCACTGCTTACATGGGACTGCACTTTCCAAGCAATTCAGAACATCTCAATATATTATTAGGTTCCATATGTTTCTGTGCCATGGAATTGCTAGAAAATGCCTTTGGATGCTTGTGTGTCATACTTTGGATAAACCACATTCCACACAATAACACATTCAGGTGTTGCTGCTTCTACATTGTTAAGCATGGAGAGAGCTGGGTTGGATACAGTGCCTGTTTGGCTTCAATAAGAATTGCAATTTCACAACTACATTTTCAAACCATACCTACAGCATTCTTGGATGGAAAACATAGGCAGCTTCCAAGAAATCTATAGCTCTGTATATTGTCAGGAGTGCCCTAGCTGCCTCTTAAAGTCCCCTCCAATAGCCAACTCAAGACACAGACGAAAGGGCTTCTTTCCAAGGCTTTATTCCTTTACAACGTAATGACTCTTTCAGATGCTAATTTCCAGCAACTAAGCAAGGAACTGCACTGTGGTAGCTAGCAGAGTAGCCTAAGCTCCAGGTAAGGCAGTTGGTCCCTGTTTGAAGGAGGAGAGCAGGAAAACTCTGAACTTATGGGCTATGGAGAGGTCCTCCCTCTTACCTGTGGGTCCTCGAGACATGACCATTGTCGTAGCACCAAGCAGGCACAGTGCCTCCTCTCGGCACCCTCCATTTGGCGCCTCTCCCTGCATTGGCGCCAAGCGTCCACCAACACCCCATCCCCCGCTCTTTCACTGCCAGGGTCACTATCTCTCTCAGGAATGCGAGCAGGGGGAGCCTCTCCCTCTAGCTGCGCCTCTGAGAGATGAGCGGGCTCCTCTCCCACGGGTTGTTGCTCTTCCTCAGAATCAGAGCTGCTTTGGGGCTCTATGGGCTCAGTTTCCATCCTGACATATATGTTGCCTGGGAGAAGGACAGGGAGAGGACATCTCATATTATTTATTGTGCTACACTTTCCACCAAAACCTTAGCGAGGGGGTTCTTTGGGCAGACCTTCCCATCTTTGGAGGGCAAAATGATCCATGTGAAGAGTTACTGGTTTCTTTCATATTTCAGTTCCTTTGTTATATATAAAACAGCTTTGTTTGCTAAGAGAACTGAAGCATATTTGTACAGTCACTATGAACGCTATCTCAGTTGACGATGTGGGTGATATTTAGAGATGTGCAAACCCAACCTAGATTGGGTTCTCCAGGAGCCGGTTAAGTGCCACCCCTGTTCAAGCCCTCCCCCAAGCCACACTGGAGCCCCCACAAGCTCGGCAAGTTGGCCACATTATGCCTCTAATATTGTGCAGATTAAGCTTTCACAGCCCTGAACTGCACATATTTAAATATGCACATTTTTAAGCTCCCTTTTTCTCCATTAAAAAAGGTGACAAAGCAGCGGGCACTCGCTGAACGGGTCAGGGTGAGTCCGGGAGGGCACGAGCAGGGATGAGCAAGGGCAGAGGCCCAGCAGGCGTAGTCTGGCTGGGGGTTGTGGGCAGGGGGGCACCGACTCCCAGACCCAGCCTGGCATCTGCAAGATCCCTAGCGATATTAACCTGAGTCATGTTTTCTGTTCTGTTATTTGATGTTATAAGTTATGCTATTTGTAATGGCTATTAGTCATATACAACAAAATGCTTGACCTATGCTATGCATACACTGCCCCACTTCTACTCCTCTAACATGATGTCCCCTTCCTGCCTCACTCCCACATTGCCCATCCATTGCAGTCTTGTCTGAAGAGGGGAAGACTGCAGAATGTGTGTTCCCCATTGATCAGGAAACCTGATTGCACAAGCCTCCTAATAAGGGTGGGAGAACCAGTGATTTTGGAGCTCACCTAAAGTCTTGGGAAATCACTTTGAAGTTTACTTCAGCTTGCTCCTTTTTTTTGTTTTTGAGCAGGTTTTTGGCTTGTTCAAATTGAAATGGTGCACATTTCACATGACAACACTGTGAATTTCTTTGCAAATTTGTCAAAAGGGCCCACTTTTCCCCAATTGACTGAAACATGAACATTCATATGCTTTTTTAAAAAATGCAATTTCACAGGGTGCATTTTTTGAACATGATCGCAAATTCAGGACTCTGCAAAGAATTCTGAACACCACCACCCCTTCATGTAAGGGATAGTGAACAGGAAGCATTTGCATGGTTTGCAAACAGAAATTAAATTCTAGAAATGATCTAGTTCCAGATCACAAGCAGAGTTCCTGAATGTTCAGCAGGGTTCACATGTACAAACAAGCCCTCCGTGCATAGACAGCATGGTGGATGAACCCGCTTGGGAAATGTTATCAGGGGCACGGCCAGTGCCTAATTCTCTCTCTTGATGTGATCTTCACCTTATGCAGAGAATAATGTCCCAATCAAGCTTTTTCCCCCATAGTCAATATCACAGGGATTATTCTTTTACCATGTCTTAACAGCTGTTACATTATCTCCTACCACAAAAAGGGAACATTAAAAAAAACAGTCTCTGAATCAGACATGAGCCTTAGCATATGGCCTATGCTTCACTTAAAGCAAGGCTGTAAAAGTAGGATGTGTAGTTCACAATAAAATTGTGAACTATTTTAGAACCAGTCTTTATTTGCAGCACAGAAACACATAATAAAGAAAACACATCCATGATGTCACACCTAAAACACAGATCATATCCAAATCAATGGGTTTCTCTTCACTGAAACCTTAATATTCTTAATATTCTTGGGAAATGTGCATGAAATCACCATCTGAAATCCAAACAATTTCTTTGACATTTTAGATATAGCCCCATGGATTTCTTTGTTTCTCAGGCTATAAATGATGGGATTCAGTAGCGGTGGCAAAACCGTATACAAGACAGCAGCCATCAGATCCACAGGGGGAGAGGACAGGGCTTCTGGTCTCAAGTAAGAAAATACAGAAGTTGTAAGAAACAAAGACAAGACAGTCAAGTGTGGAGTGCAGGTGGAGAAAACTTTATGTCTGCCTTGAGCTGATTGAATTTTGAGGACAGTTGAGAAGATGAACCCATAAGAAACCAGTATAAAGAGAAGAGAAGACAAACCAAAAGCAAATGTGCCAGCAATAACAAGCCATTCATTGACTGCTGTCTCTGTACAAGAAATCATCCATAACTGTGGGATGTCACAAAAAAACTGTTGTATACTAGGACTGCAAAAATTTAACCTGAATGTGCTTATAGTGTGCACCATCGCATTGATTGCACTAATGACCCAAGAAGCAGCTGCCATTTGGAAGCAGGCATTCCAGCTCATGATCAACCTGTATTGTAAAGGATGGCAGATTGCCACATAGCGGTCATAGGCCATGACAGTGAGAAAAGACAGCTCACCCCCTGCAAAGGTGACAACTAAGAAAACTTGGGAAACACATCCAGAAAAGGAAATCTGTCTGTTATTTGTCAATGAAGCAGCCATGGATTTGGGGACAGTGATGGAAATGTAGCAAATATCTGAGAGTGATAAATTGACCAGAAAGAAATACATGGGGCTATGAAGCTGGTGATCGTAGGCTGCAGTTAGGATAATGAGAATGTTTCCCATCACAGCTGCCAAGTAAATAGTAAGGAACACCACAAAATGTAAAATCTGAAGCTCTTGGATGTCAGAAAAACGCAGCAGAATGAATTCTGTCACTGTAGATTCTGTCAGTGTGGATTGGTTTTCCATTTCTTTACCTTTGGTGGGGGGCCATCTGTGTAAAGAAAAAAAAAATCCATGAAATAAAACATCATAAACAAAGATATTATCCCCACCTACCACCACCCTCCTTTCTCCAACACAGTGGGTGGAAATGAAGGGCCACATTCCTGATGGTTATTCAGAATAAAAGAGTTAAGGAAAAACAGTATAGCCTCCTTACGTTGCCTGCCTTCTTTACGCCAATCAGTAAGAGGTGATATTGGCCAACTACTCACAGCCTACTCCCCTGGGCAATTCTTGGTTAGCTCGGTAGCTGTCATCCCACATATTTCCATGTGTGACTATTGCAATTGGTACTGTGGCCAAGTATGACTTTTTCGCCTTCCAAGACAAATTTGTCATGTGAACAAGGTTTTGGTTGTTGATTGTTGCGTCCTTGCACAATGTTGGAAGGAGCTCTTCATGCTTTGTGGTTTTAATTGCTTTGCAATGTAAGTAAAATATCATTTTAATGGGTCACAGCTTATACCTTCAGTGCAGATGACGAGGCAGTATGGGATGTATAAAAAAATCATTTCAATTCAGTTTTGATCAGAATTTAAAACCAGCAGAGAAGGAAAACCCCACAGGAGCTGCCAGAAAAGCCAGAGGCAAAGGGGTTGAAAAGAGGGATGTTTAATGCAATAAAAGAACTCCAGTGATTTTCGTACCCGCAGGTCCTTCTTTGGGGTTCTAGGGATGGCGGAGAATCTCTCCACGAATCTCCGGGAGGCCGAATGCCAACGCATTCAGCCCCCTGAAATTGGTGGTGAAATTCTCTGCCGCCCCCCGCCCCCCCCTCGGGATGGGACTTACCTCCTTCGAATGTCCCTCTCGGCGGCAGGTCCCGGCGGCGTTTCGGCGGGGCGGCGGCCGGTCTTTCGACTGGCTGCAGCACCACCATTACAAAGTAAAGTTAAAAAAAAAAACACCTGATAGGCTACGTAACGATTTATGTAGCCTATCACAGCCAGATTTTCAAAGTCAGCCATGATAGGCTATGTAAATCTTTACGTAGCCTGTCACGGGTGACTTGGGGGGGGGAAGTGCGTACGCAAATGGCATATGGTGTATGATAGGCTATGTAAATCTTCACATAGCCGATCATGGGTGACTTTGGAAAAAAAAAAAGCGCATACACAAATGGCGGTGCCCATTGGTGCCGCCATTTGCGTTCCTTGTTTGGGCAGGGGTAATCTACGTAAAGATTTACGTAGACTACAGCAAAAATAAGGGCAACACTATTTTCGTTGCCCTTATTTTCACCGTAGTCTATGTAAATCTTTACATAGACTACCCCTGCCCAAAAAAGGAACGCAAATGGCGGTGCCCATGGGCACCGCCATTTGTGTATGCGCTTTTTTTTTTCAAAGTCACCCATGATCGGCTATGTGAAGATTTACATAGCCTATCATGGCTGACTTTGAAAATCTAGCCATGATAGGCTACGTAAATTGTTATGTAGCCTATCACGTGTGTGTGGGGTTTTTTTACTTTACTTTTTTTATTTCGCGGCCGGGGAGACGGGGCGCTCCCCCCCAGCCTGAATTTCGGTGGTGAGGGATGGGGTGCCTCCCCCCCAGCCTGAATTTTGGCCGGGAGGGGCAGGGCGCCTCTCCCCCGCCAAGAACTTCGGGGGGAGAACCGAAGCATCTCCCCCCCACCGCAAAGCAAGCTGCGGGACCAGGTAAGAGACTTTCGTCCATCCTTAGGTTCTTTGTTAGAATACAATGGATATCATTAACTCCATATTCCCAGTCTCCTATGCTTTGTTCCAGTTGATTAGAATTAACCCAGTTTGCACCTCCCAGTCTGAGCATGGACTCAAACACAATCTGCAGTTGAAGACCGTACATTCTGAACTTGCAATGTGATTTTCAGACTCTCCCACCCCAAATCCATTTGACAGAAATGCATATGAAAAATGCACATGAAAAATGTGCCGTTATGAAAAAAATAGCACAAACAGACTTTAATCAATGAAAGAAGAATGTGTACATTTGGAACAATATGCAGAAAAATACAGATGAATTTCCATACCGAAAGTTCACAATATGATATAGATACAAGATGGGATGAGCTTCAAGATGACATCTAGAGAACTTCAACAAACTTGAGTTATGTTTGTACACACATCCCTAGTATAATAAAAGAAATTATAAAGTTATGATGAAATAAGCATTCCAATGCATCCCTTTGAAGACCCCCCCAATCTGTGTCTCAAAGCAGCTTGGCTTTGGGGGATACATGTATGGTGAGGTACAGATGAGACAGGGATGCTTGTCTCATCTCTCCTGCTCATGGGGAGGTGACATGGGGAGCCCTCCCCTGGCACTTATTTGTGAAGAAAGGAGTAGAACTAATTAATGCCCATATGAAAGTATTCTTCTTCAATTCATTTACTCAAAATTAACTCAGGGGTGGGGGGGAGGTGTCTACATTTTCCATGAGAGGTTTAAAAATACAAATCTAAGAAGTGTTTGAGAAATACCTTAACTCCTATACATGGTCACACATTACTTCCTCACTTTCCTGTATACAATTGTACTTTTAAATAATGTATTTCCGTAATTCTGTGTCGCTGTTGTATACAGAGTTACACAGTCATCCCCATTCACAAGCTCAGCCCCGATTCTTGCTTAGACTTTACTTTTTGACAATGCATTTAAAATATCTGAAGAGTACTCAGGCATCCAAGAAAACCCATAGATATTATCTTTTATACTCTTGCAGTGCAATCCTAGACCTGTCTACTCATAAATAAGCCAAATTGAGTTCAATGGGGCTTATTCCCAGGCCCAGGTATGTAAAGGATCACTGCATTAGTTCAAAGTAAGTCCCAAGAAAACAGGTGGACTTGTAACTGAGTAAATTGGCATAGGATTGCTGTCTAGTGAGTAAGTTACAAATCATTTCCATGAAGACAATGTAAGATTGCACTGCAGATGTATCAAGTCGATATCCTGTTATTTGTATTGAGTACTAAATAAAGATTAGGGAATTTCAGCTGCTAAAGAAAAACACTAAAAGGCCTTAGTATTTCAGAATTGATTAAATTTGGACTCAATGTCAGGTAAGTCTGCATAGCATTGTAGTCTTAGTCTGCAATGCTAAAGAATCTGGATTCATTCAAGTTAAAACTGAATTCATGCCTGACTCCGGTTTGTTTCCATGTAGGTGAATTTCATCCTGTTAGATAGCAGTATGTGTGTGGTAAAACAGTCCTATGAATGTCTTGTAATTAACGACATGCAAACCATAAATGATCAACTTTAGGTTTGATCACAATGGCATTCCAAATCATATTTTAATCATGTTTGTTGTTTTGCTCAATGCAATTGGAAGTAAAGCTGGATTACTCAACAGAATTATTAAAAAAAGCAAAACCAGCAGGAATAAGAAATCTGTTATGTACCAGACTTCCCAATATCCTGATGTATTCTGAATGTATAGATCTTCCTTGGAAAAAACTACTCTGTTATTACATTTATGAAAATGGTGTTCTGATGTCAATTGGTCTCCTACAACTTCCTCAACAGTTATCCAATCATTATAATATGTATCTTTTGTATCTGTTGAGCTGCTCAAAGGCAACATCTTTAATTCTGAGGAACTGCACTTCAGATTTCATTTCTATTTAAATATCTGCATTATCTTCAAGTTTATACTTCATTAATACATTATCCTCTCTGGGCTGAGTGGTTAGGATCCAAAGGTCTGTAAAAGTAGTTCTAGAGCTGGAATGGGCTTTCAACTGCTTGTTAGTCAAACAGTAGCCAACAACACACTGAATGGCAAAGTGTTTTTGTCTTTTGTGTGTGAAAGTGCAGAGAGTTTCAAAGGCAGTTTGTGATCAGGCATGGTGGTCAGATGTCTGCGGGAGAAAAGTTAAACATCATACAAGATGTTGCAGGCACCTTGCAGGAGCCTAAGCAGATCTTGGGAACCCTGATGGATAATACTGCAAGTCATCTTTCTGAAATACTCAGCTTACCAGTCAAACCATAATGCATTGAACTGGTTGTGTGAATTGGATCTCACACTCTTGTTTTTACCAATTCCAAACAATGGCACACTCTTTCAGTAAAATGAGTTAAAATAAATCAGTGCCTTTTTCTTTCCCCTCCCATTTATCTGTAAAAGGTCAACGTGTACAAGAAAAAATAACAATATACTCCTCTCTGTCAGCAAATTGCAGGCATGTATTAAAATGCATATATCTCTGAACTATACAGATTTAATTCCATCTATGGGTTTAAGGGAGATTTTAAATGTAGGGATGTACGAAAGTGCCCTTACCTGGCTCCGCCGGGTTCCGCTGGGGGGGGGGGTGGCGCTCCATCCCTCCCCCCGGAATCCTGGCTGACCAGCTCCGCTCCGCAGGGATTCCGCGGAGCCACCGGCCAGCTCCGCCAGCAGCCGGACATCTGGCCGCTGGCTAGCAGGGATGCAAATGGAGGCAGCCATAGCTGCCGCCGTTTGCGTCCCTGTAGTCAGCCGTGATAGGCTACGTAAATCTTTACATAGCCTATCACGTCTGACTTCAAAAAAGAACAAAAACGCGCGTACGCAAATGGCGGTGGCTATGGCCGCCGCCATTTGCTTTCCTTATTTTTGGCCATCTTAGTCTATGTAAATATTTCTGTAGACTAAGGCGGCCAAAAATAAGGAATGCAAATGGCAGTGGCTGTAGCCGCTGCCATTTGTGTATGCGCGGGTTTTTTTTTAAAGTCAGACATGATAGGCTACGTAAAGATTTACGTAGCCTATCACGTCATTGTTGTTTTTTAAAAAAACCTAGCCATGATAGGCTACATAAATCTTTACATAGCCTATCACGTCTTTTTTTTTTTTTTTTTTTTTACAACACTGGAAATGGTGGCGGCGGCAGCCAGTCAGAAGACCAGCCACTGCAGCCGCTGCCGCCCGGAAGATCCGCCCCAGGTAAGTCTTGTCCTGGCATTCGGCCTCACCGAGATCCGTGGCAGAATTCTCTGCCATCCCTATTTGAATGCCATGTAATGACTGTGTTACATTGGGATACATTTCTTTTGATATGCAACAGTGTCTTCTCATTCCTATCAACTCTATAAGACCATCAGAAATGTCTCACCTGAACAGACGTATCAAAATGTATGCATCCAGTTTGGATGTCTGGTTCTTCACTAATATGTTTCCAGATTAAACAGAAGGTCTAGGTTTGTTGCAACCCAGGTTCAGCTGCTTGCATTCCATTTGATAATCTTTCACTGAGAATTTACTGCATCACTGCAAGGGAAAGAAGAAAAAAAACTTAACTAATCTTCACTTGGCAAAGTACAAGTTTGCAGCAGTACTCACATCTTCCCCTGTCTTCAAATGAGCTCTTTGGGGCAATTAGAAGGTCGTGATGCATGGAAGAGATTCACCTATTTGCGTTCTTTTTGAAGTATCAAGAACTTCCTCTCCAGAGATCTTGCATGCCAGTCCTAACAGAGAAAACCCAGAGAGAGAAATTAAAATAGATCAATGCAATCTCTCAGAAACTTCAACAAGAACAAGGAGTGAACAATTATGGTGATTCAGTTGGACTTGTTAGGCTTAATTCACAAATAATTTATTCACAAATAAATTGCATTCCCACCTCACGCACAAGTTGTCTAGGTCCTTTGACATTGGCCAATGTTATTCTAAAGGGAGGGAGAAGGTTGCCCTACCTCCCAGTAGGAAGGGACAAAATTGGGCTGCCACAAATGCTTACGTCCACCTCAATCTGAGCCAAGGGACACTCAGACTTTGCAGGACACTCATGAGGCTTAGGGAATAGGGGTTCAGTCCACCATATTGCCAAGCTTCAAGCCTGAAATATGAAACAGTGACAATTAACCAAAGAGAACACTCTGGCTTTAGTACTAAGGCTCACTTGGGAGGAAGCACAAGCAACTCTTGAGTCAGCTGTTAATTTTATTTAGGTGAGAAAAGGGGGGAAAGGGGAAAAGGAGTTAAAAGTATTCAAGAACCAGAGTAACCTTTGGAAATGATACTTCAGGCAGAAAATAACAAATGTTACTTACAATGCCTTTCACACAAACACCCCTTGACTTTTCCACTTTTTGTTGTGTCACTACCTGGAATTAAAATTGATTTATTAGGTTTTCTTGTCACTAATCTACACAAAATAGTCCATAATGTTAAAGTGGGGAAAAATCTACATAGTTTACAAAAAGATTTACAAATTAAAAAATGAACAAGTCTGGATTGCATAAGTATTCACCCCCTATGTGACACCCCTAAATAAGCTCTGGTGCAAACAACTGCCTTCAGAAGTCATATACTTAGTTGAATGGAGTCCACCTGTGTGTAATTCAAGGGTCACATGATCTCAGATTAAATACACCTGTTTGCAGAAGGTCCCAGAGTTTGCTGGAGCTAGGGATTCTGGAGAAATTTGAGACTGACAAATCCGACATGCGGATTTGCTAGAAAATGCCTTTGGATGTGTGTGTGTCATACTCTGGATAAACCCCATTCCACACAATGTTGGCCAGTTAGGTGACTGAACTGCATATGGACGTGTTAGCCAGTAGGTGTTCCGCATGTCAGATCTGTTCTCAGAGGAAGTTTATCAGCCCCATCACTGTTTAGCAATATTTCAATTCCTTCAGCTTATTAGACTGTTGTCAGTTGGCAAGGTAGCACCATGACAGAAGGTTTCCAGAAGATGTGGAGACTGACAATTTTCCCCTTCCCCCTCCTGAAACTCTACATCCTCACGTGCAAAAGAAAGTATTATTTCAAGACTACTATACAAATGCAATGAAAAGTAAAATAAAATGACCATATTCTAGACAGGTGGAGCCATGAAGAGGATGTATTGGAGATGAGAGACAACATTGTTTTCTTGTAGTAACCTGGAAGGTGAAACAATGATTCCGATCTGCATTTTGAAACGTGCATATCTGATTTTGAAATGCCATGCTGTGGGAAGGCAGAAATAAAGGGCCAGTTTTGAAACTTCTCAGCCGGCATACAATGAAGTCTTGACTTACACAAACATGACTTTATTCAGGTGTTATTGCTTCTACATTGTTAAGCATAGAGAGAGCTGGGTTGCATACAATGCCTGTTTTGCTTCAATGGGAATTGCATTTTCACAATTACATTTTCAAAGCATACCTACAGCATTCTTGGATGGAAAACATAGGCAGCTTCCAAGTAATCTATAGCTCTGTATATGTGGCCTGGGAGAGGGTGGGTGAGAGGAAAATTTACCCCATCAAGGCCTAAACAAAACCTCACCCATAGAGAGTTAGTCCAAATTCAAATCTTTTGTTGATAACTCCAGGCTACGTGGTCGAGGCCTATCAAGACCAATGGAAGAGTAAACCCTCACACACTAGGAGTTCTGTGCCACTGCTTTTGCATTGGTAATTTCACACTGCATGAGTCCAGGCAGACGAAAGTCCAAAAACTGTAGATCAAACCCAGCCTGCCAGTACACTGAGCTGACGACAAACTAAGATACACAATCCACAGCAAACAAGAGTTGGTGTCTATGAAAAGCCTCACAGTACTTTTCATGGCAAGTCTTTAGTAGTCCAAAGTTCCAATTAAGGGAGAGTCCATGTGCAGAGTGCTTCCAAAAGCCCAGACAATGATGGATCTAAACAGAGAAGGCTTTGGGCAATGAACAGGACAGGAGATGTTCCTAGCAAAGGCTCTTCAACTTTGCATCAGATTAAAAGGGGAAGGCAAGGCTGTCAAACACCCTCCCTGTATCCCTTGACAGACAAGGGCCTTTAGCTTGTCTAAACAGGGTATCACTGATCAGCCCTCCAGCAGTGACACTTCAACTTGGGCGAACATTCTGCAAACCCCACCCCACCTCTGTCAGGTTCTCATGGACAGCTTCGAACCTCTCTACCTGCCAAGGCCAGCCCAGCAGGTGGTCAGGGAGTTGGGTGACTCCCCAGGCTGAATAAGTTCAAACCCTTCCAGGCTACTTCTAATTAGGGATGGCAGAGAATTCCGCCACGGATTCCAGTGAGGCCGGATTCTTTAGAACGGCCTTTTTGGCTGAAAAGCCTCCTGCCCCCCCCCCCCCGCGGAATCCCCCAGGATGGCACTTACCTGTGGCGGATGCGGCAGATGTGGCGGCGGCAGCGGCTCCGGCAGCTGGTCTCCTGGCCGGCTGTGGCCGGGCTGCTGCGGATGCCACTGGCATCCTCCTTGCAGCTGTAATAGGCTATGTAAGTATTTACGTAGCCTATCACAGCTAACCCCCCCAAAAAAAACCAGCGTATGCAAATGGCTTACGTAAAAATATTTATGTAGGCTATTATGGCGGAGAAAAAAGGAATGCAAATAGCGCCCACTATGCTATTTGCGTTCCCCTTTTTTTTTTGCTGTAATAGCCTACATAAATATTTACGTAGGCTAGAACGGCGAAAAATAGGGAACGCAAATGGCAGCCACCGTAGCCGCCGCCATTTGCATACGCTGGGGTTTTTTAGGGGGGAGGTTAGCTGTGATAGGCTACATAAATACTTACATAGCCTATCATGGCAGCCTGGCTGGACGCAAATGGCGGCTGCTATGGCGGCCGCCATTTGCGTCCGCAGCAACCCATCCAGGGCTGGAAATCTGGCTGCGGACAGCCCTGGCCGGCTGCTCCGCGGAGCCGCCGTGGAGCGGAGCCGGCCGGGCATGATCCCGGGGGGGAGGACCGGATTGCCTCCCCCCCCGTCGAGGATTCTGGGAGGAGGGATGGAGTTCCTCCCCCCCCACTGCGAATCACATCCGCGAACAGGTAAGTGAGTTTCGTACATCCCTACTTCTAATCAAATCCTGGCTGTATCTTACAAGGCCCACTGCCGTACTGAAGCTGGGCCTTCACAGAGGACTCCATCCAGTGGATGGGTTTCTTAGGGTGCAATCCTATCCATCTTTAGGCAGAAAAAAGTCCTACAATTCCCAGCTAACATGGCTGGCTGGAGGCATGCTTGAATTTGTGGGACTTTTTTCTGTCTACAGATGGAGAGGATTGTGGCTTTAATGACTTTGCTGCTTGCATAACCCTTTCTATTCCATATTTACACCTGGCAAGTGTGTTCCTGCCCATTCAAAGGGGGAAAGCACTGCAGAACTGATTCTTCATATAACTAGGGATGTATGAATTACTTACCTGCCTTTCTGGCAGGGGGGTCTGCGAGGGGGGTGATCCATCCCTCCCCCTGGAATCCTCGCTGGCCAGCTCCGATCTGCAGCAATTCTGCAGAGCTGCTGGCTGGCTCCATAGTGCCAGTGATATGGCTTCCATTGCTGTACCGCTGGCTGAGGCTGAGTGACTCTGGATGCAAATGGCGTCCGCTACACCATTTGCATTTGGGGTTTTTCACACGATAGGCTAGCATAGGATTATGCAGTCTCTTCCCTTCAAATGACCTAGGACTCCTAAAGAATCCACCTTTGTTGAAGGTCAAGACTTCCTCTTATACTTACTGTCTTTCCAAAAGGCCTCATGCTCATGGCTGCCAATGCTGGGTGTCCGTGTGCGCGTGCAGGATCTATACTCAAGCCAAGCTGCTTCCTAAAAGAGGTAAAAAGCATTTAAGTAATTGCTGTATGACATTTGTTCACATTAGTTGCCCACCCCTGATCTAATCCAATGCCATCTGTATGTAACTCAGTTTGAGTAGTTTACACATGTGCTGAAAGACCTGCACTGGTTGCCAATTGCTTTCCAGGGTGGTTTTAACATTTCAAGCTTGAAATTCCCTATGACCTGACTATGTAAGGGACTCTGTCTCATTATGAACCTATGCAGTTTTTAAGAGCTGCAGGAGAGGCCCCTTTGAAAGCAACAATACACACAGTGGCTGATTTTTCTTAGGGTTGTTTGCTTTGAGATTGTTTGTTTGAAATTGTTTTAGATATATCTTCCCTTGTGTATATTTTCTGTTCATGTTTTTTTTTATGTAAATGGCTTTTAATCTCTGTATACTGTATTTTAATGTAAATAATAATAACAACAACAAGAAAACAACAACAACAATAATTTGTCCAGCAAAGATGAAAGGACCCTCTCCTGTTTTGCTCCCAAAGTTTGGAATGCCCCCCCTCAGGAATTACAGTTGGCCCCCACTTTTAAAAAGTTATGTTAAGACACCTCTTTTTAGTTTAGCCTATTAAATTATGGAGTTTAGATGTGTTACAATATTTAACATTCCTTTATTGTGTTAAGATTTTATTGTTTAAATTAGTCAGCTCCTTGATGACAGTATATAAACAGAAATAATAAATAAAACCTAGTTTAAAGGCTGGAAATGTTATACATAAAATAAGCAAAAGTGAAAATAGGGGTCATCCTTCTAGTTATCTGGTATTGAAGTTTTGCATGTTTTCCTGCTTAATTTGCCAAACCAGCAAAATTATAACTAACTAACTAACTAGTCTAAAGAATCAGAAGGATACATTGATATATATGGTCACTTAAAGAGACATAGACAGAGAAAGGTGCATATTGCTACTGGCCCTTATTACCGATCTATCGATCTATCTGTTAATCTGAGGACCAACAGCAATGTAAGCTAAACTCCTTTTAAAATACCACATCAATAAAGGGCACAGTGCTATGGGTTGTGCCCTGGGTACTCATAGACCTCTGAAGATGGAGGCTTACAAGTATCCTATGCAGAAAGGGAGGCGCCTCATGCCTCCTGTGCTGCATTTTAGCTAGATGGGCAATTTCACCTGTCTACAGAGGCCCTGGGGAGAGGGAGGGAAGGAGGCTGGGGCAGTGACAGGAAAAGGCGCATGCCAGCCACTCCAGTCTGCTCCCCATCCTGCCCCGAGGAACGCTTCCATCTACCAAGCACAGAGAGGCAGCCAGCACAGTTCTCTCCACATTGGTGGGGAGCGGGAGGGAGTGGGGAGCACAGTTCCCTGGCTCTGTACTTGGGGCCCTGTCTTCAAGAGCTGAGCCAGAAAACTGAAAAATTCTATGGCCCCTGATGCTGCCTAGGGGACATAGGATTGGTCCCTAAGCTGCTAATCCAAAAAGCAGCTACCATTCAGAACTGGGAACTCTAATTCATTGCAGGTGTCAGATTTGCTCCATGAGTATGAATGCTTATCATGCAATAGAGGAGATATACCACAAGTAAAGACTCACAAGACCTCACCCAAAGTATTTTATCGAAATCTGGACACATGCATATTGCACGGAGTGCATTCTGTTTTCTTCCCTTTCTTCTCTAAAAACATCGTAAGAAAGAAGACTTGAATGTCTAGAAGGGGTTCAGGAAGATCGATGGATGGGGTAGAACTCTATTTCCCCACCCTAATTGCGCTGCAAAACTCAAACACATAGAGTCAATGGGGTGCCTGCCCCCCTCCCCTCAACCACAATGCAAACATGATAGATTTCCTTTCCACTGCTTACATAGGACTGTAGTTCCCAACCAATTTAGAAAATCTCAATGTATTATTAGCTCAGGTTTGCCATGAAAGAGTAAGATGTATCCATATATTTCTAAGGATGACTTGTGCAATGGAATTGCTAGAAAATATGTTTGTGTGTGTGTGTGTGTGTGTGTGTGTGTGTTTTGGATAAACCATACTTTGGATAAACCACATTCCAAACAATGTTGACCAGTTAGGTTATTGAACTGCATATGGATGTGTTAGCCAGTAGGTTATCCACATGTCAGATGTGTTCTCTCAGAGGAATTTTATCAGCCCCATCACTGTTTAGCAATATTTTATTTTCTTCAGCTTATTAAAGTTGTCATTTTGTAGCTTAGAACCATGACAGAAGGTTTCCAGAAGATCGGGAGACTGACAATTTTCCTTCCCCCCCAAAAAAACTCTCTATCCCCACAAGCAAATGAAATTATTGATTCAAGACTACTATACAAATTCAGTGAAAAGTAAAATAAAATGACCCTATTCTAGACTGGTGGAGCCATGAAAAGGATGTAGTGGAGATAAAAGGCAACATCACTTTGTGGTAGTAACATGGAAGGCGAACCAATGATTCTGATCTGCATTTTGAAATGTGCATATCTGATTTTGCAATGCCATGGTATGGGAAGGCAAAAATAAAGAGCCAAGTTGGAAACTTCTCAAGCTGCATATAATAAACATGACTTTATTCAGGTGTTACTGTTTCTACGTCATTAATCATGGAGAGAGCTGGGTTGCATACACTGCCTGTTTTGCTTCAATGAGAATTCCATTTTCATAATTCCATTTTCAAATCATGCCTATAGCATTCTTGGATGGAAAACATAGGCAGCTTCCAAGAAATCTATAGCTCTGTATCTGTGGCCCGGCAGAGGGAGGGTGAGAGGACATCTCATATTATTCATTGTGCTGCACTTTTCACCAAAACCCCAGGGAGGGGTTCTTTGGGCAGACCTCCACATCTTTCAAGGGCAAAAGGATCTATGTGAAGATTTACTGGTTTCTTTCAGATTGGGATCCCTATGTTACATATAAAACAGCTTTGTTTGCTAAGATACTGAATCATGTTCATACAGTCACTCTAAATGCTATCAACTCTGCAGGTGATGTTAACATAACTCAAGTTTTGTTCTGTAATTATGTGATGTATTAAGTTATGGTGTCTGTAACGGCAATTCATCATACAACAACATTCTTCACCTATGCATATGCTGCCCCACTCCAAGATTATGTCCCCTTCCAGCCTCGATCCCACATCATTCATCTTTTGAGAGCTTGTCTGAAGAGGGGAATCCTGCTAAATGTGGGTTGGTTCCCCTTGAGATTAGGAATGCTGACCACACAGGAATCCTAATTAGAACAGGAAAACTGGTGATTTTTCGAGTTTGTGTAAATTCTGCAAAACTCAATTCAAAGTTCATTTTGACTTGCTCCCAGTTTGGTTCGATCTCCCTTTCAACTTGTCTGAACAGGAAATGTGCACATTTCACATATAAAAAGTGTGAATTTCTGTGGGTATTTTTCAAAATTGCACACTTCCCCCTGATTGACTAAAGCATGAAACTGTGTTGTTGTTGTTTTAAAATGTGCATTTAAAATGTGCATTTCAAAGTGTGCACTTTTTTTTAAAAAAAATGCATTTTTAACATGATTCTTAATTTAGGAATTTGCAAATGTTTCTTTAAAATAAAAAAGCACTCATGCTCACATTTATTTATTTATTTATTTATTTAGTATTTACAATATTTATATACCACTCCACATCAGAAGATTTTGGAGCACTGAAAAACACTGCAAAAGAATAAAACAGCAGGTTAAAAGAGTTAAAACATTTTTAAAAAGACAAACCCCAATAAAATAGAACTTAACAAACCACTGCTGGTCATGCAAGGAAGGCCTCTTGAAATAACAACGTCTTCAGGAGGCACCAGAAGGAACACAACGTTGGAGGCTGCCTGACCTCTAAATGCCAGGAAGGGGGCCACCACACTGGAGGCACTTTTCCCAGTGGACTCCAACCAGGCCATAGGTCCATATGGAACCACCAGGAACATTTTGGTTTGCAAACTGGATATGTTTCCTGATTTGAGAGCAAAAGCAAGAATTTGTATGTCCCTGGCTTAGTGGTTAAGACGCTGAACTGCAGACTGGAAGGTCAACAGGTCAGCAATTCGAGACCCGAGTGCTGCGTGACAGAGTGAGCTCCCGTCTTCAGTCCCAGCTTCTGCCAACCTAGCAGTTCGAAAGCAAGAAATTGCAAGTAGATAAATAGGTACCACCTCGGCGGGAAAGGTAACAGCGTTCCGTGCACCTTGGTGTTCAGTCATGCCAGCCACATGACCACGGAAGCGTCTTCAGACAGCGCTGGCTCTTCGGCTTAGAAACGGGGATGAGCACCGCACCCTAGATTCGGACACGACTGGTTGGGGACACCTTTACCTTTTTTAGTTCCTAACCAGAATTAGAGTTCCTGCATCCTCAGGAGGGTTCACCTGTACAAACATGGTGGCTGAGCCACCCAGGACATGTTGGTAGGGGCATTGTCAGTGCCAAACCCTGTCTCCACGTTAATCTTTTGGAGGGAATAATGCCCAAATAAAGCTTTTCTTCATATCCATTATCACAGCAATCATTATTTTACCATCTTTTCCACCTATTACATTGTCTCCTTTGACCAAAACAATAAAAAAATGATTTTAATTTTTTTTAAGTAATCTGAATCAGACATTTGCCTTAGAATGTGGCCTCTGCTTTGCTTAAACCAAGGGTCTAATATTGGTACATATTGGGAGGCATTAAAACTGTGAACTATTTTTAGGGATGGGTGAACTCACCTCAGGCACTGTTCCGCAGACCCCGGCTGGCTGCCTGTCACAGTTCGACACATGTGGCAAGCCACCAGAAGGTCCACAGGTGCCCAGTGAGAGAGGTGAGGTGTACCACTGATCCAGCAGCCACCACTTTGTGCAAAATGGCAGCTAGACCTTTTCTGTGAATCCATTTTGTGCAAATGGCTGCCCAAAATTCGACCATTTACACCTGTGATTTCGCAAGACTGGCCGAATTTATGTCCGCCATTTGCGCAAAATGGAGGATTTGAGTGGGAAAAGCCTAGCTGACATTTGGGGCAAAATGGCCACTGCCAGAGTCCCCGTCACTGCCTGCCAACCCTTCCTCCTATCCTTGCAAGGAGAGAACGACGGGTTGGCAGGCAGCGGGGGACTCGTTGTGATGAAGGAGAGTGCAAGGGGTTGGCAGCTGGCAGAAAAGTGTGAGCTTGCCCAACTTCACACACACTGAGTTGGGCAGGCTTAGGGGTCTGCGACCTGGCATCTGGGGTGGGGGTGGGGGTCAAGCTGGCAGTAATTGACTGAGCTTGAGCCCACAACCAGACTCTACTGCCATCTCTAACTATGATAGTTGCTGTCATCGTAACAAATCCATTTTGCCCAAATGGCAGCCATCTAATTAGACTGGTTATGCCTGAATTTTTGTGTAAATGGCCCTATTTATGTCCATCATTTGTGTGGATTGCAAATGAAGGATTTGTGAGGGGGAAGCCTTGCTGCCATTGTGTGCAAAATGTTGGCTGCCAGAGTCCCTGTCGCTACCAGCCAACCCCTCATTCTGTCTTTGCAAAGAGGGAATGAGGGGTTGGCAGATGGCAGAGGACTCCTGTCCCCTCTGCCCCTTGACCTCTCATACTTTCCTGCCAATGAAGGAGAGCAGGAGTGGTTGGCAGATGGCAGCTGCAGGAGTCCCAGTCTCTGATGGTTCATTCATATGTACAAGTGACCACATAATGCTGCAATTGTCAAGTAATGAACACACAAGGGTATGAGCTGCCCTTATTAAGGTATGTCTTTTATAGATTCATGAAGAAGCAGTTGTGAATGTCAATTCAATCAGAGAACATTGAGCATTAAAACTAATTACTATTTCATATGTTCCCTTGGCCCTGCTTTGAAGTGAGGTCCCAAGGTCCTTGGAATCCCTAAACACTTCAGACTGCCAGAGAAGCCCCCGCTCCCTACCATGGGAACCTGTTTGAATATGGATCAGCTCAGAACTAGCAAAGGCACTTTCCAATTTGGGAGGCAAAAATGGCTTGTCTTATTTCCAAGCTAAACCAAGGTGAACCACTGATGGCTCAACCATATCTAGCGTGAACCAGCTTTAGAAATGTAGAACTCATCTTAGCCAAAGAACAAGGAGTGTTAGGAACAGTTACCATTTCACTATCATGCTCCTTTGGTCTCCACTATGAAATAATGGTTTACCATCATGGGCCTTTTCAGTTAAATGGGGCCTGGACTTAAGGGAGTGGAACTCCAAGCAACAATGTGGAAAACACAGAGATTCACCAAATCAGAGAACCAGGTAGTCCATTGTGACTTGACTTACAAAGCTGCACAGTAAATTATGATATTAATCATAATTCCATAGCCCTTAAAAGGGGCTATGGAAGAGCAAGAAACTATTGGATAAGGAAAGAAAATAAAACCAGATGAGAAAGCAATTTGTAGTGTAAATTGGAAAAAAAATAGAGCAAGATTTTAAGCAATTAGGTCTCATGCATCACCCAGATGTTATGTTATCCCTTTGTATTTCTCCCTTTCTGAGCACTTCACTCTCTGTCCCTCTCTCAACTTTTTTCCTCCAATCTTTCTCTGAATGATTTGTTATTCATCAGCATGCCAGCATTGGTTATGATTAATGGTATGTTATTAGCTCTTTAACATTTCCTAAGTCCTACTAAATACTGTAAGATAAATGGTTATCAAATAGATTGTTTTTGTGGTTTTAATTTGCATGTCCTTGCTTCTATGGGTCTGTGTTAGAGTTGTTTGTTTTCCTAAAAATAAAATAAAATAAAATAAAATAAAGCTATTTTCTGCACAGTAAGCTTTCCCTGTTTAAACTAAAAAAATGCAAGAGGATTCAATATCTAGATATGTATGCACACAAAGACAACTTGGGATGGGTGAATCAGGCTATTTCTGGCCCATGCCACTTCCACATGTATGTATCTATAAATCTGCCCCGTTTCATTTCAGCATTAATCTGCATTAAAAAAATGCACACAAATTCACATGTAATAACATTTAAATAGTGTGTCTAGATTTGTTTTCTCTCAAAATACATCTTACTAAATGTATTGTGATACTTTTCTGAGCTGAGAACGGCACTGGACTATTCAGGATGTACCAGTGGATAAGTAAATTCTGATCTACACGTTAGTCCGGGAAGTGCAGATAATGCCAGTATCTATCAGAAGTTGTGAAGATCAAATTCCTCAAGCATTCCTAGATATAATGAAAGCGTAAACACATAGCTTCCCCCCCACAAAAAAAACCTGAGCCAATCTATTGAATGTTTAGACCTGTTGAGCTATTGCATTTGAAGGTGTCAGTTGAAAAGAAAAGGGGGAGAAGGAATTGGTCTGCTTGAGCTCTCAACAGCATATAAGGTAGGATCCAGATGAAACTTAAGTACCATAGATTTCAGTGGGCCTACTCTAACTAAATCTGGATCTGACACAAGTTAAGCAATTTAGATTGAGCTGTATCTTTTAGCTAGCCTCTGAATACTGGACAGGATTGACCAGAGTGTTGAGTAGGTAAAATTTTGGCATCTCCTAATCATCTAACTAATGTCTTTCTTCTCCTTCCAGCAGTGACTGTGAATACATTGACGTGGAATGTCCAACATAACTAGAGTCACTGAATTTCTCCTCTTGGGTTTTTCTGAAATGCGAGAGCTTCAGATTTTACATGGTGTGTTTTTCCTTGCTATTTATTTAGCAGCCCTGGTGGGAAACCTTCTCATCATTAAAATCATTGCCTTGGAATGCCACCTCCACAAACCCATGTATTTCTTTCTGATGAATTTATCCCTTGCAGACATAGGATTTGTATCTGTCACTATTCCCAGATCCATGTTCAATTCACCGTTCAACAAGAGTCTGATTTCTTATTCTGAATGTGTCAGCCAAGTGTTTTTCCTAATCTTCTTCATGGCAACAGACTTTGCTCTCCTCACAGTCATCATGGCGTATGACCGGTATGTTGCCATCTGTGATCCATTGCTTTATGAGACTACAATGACCAAGGAAGCCTGTATCCAAATGGCAGCCATTTCATGGATTGTTGCCCTTTTCTATGCAATGTTGCACACTGTTGGCACTTTTGCAATGTCTTTCTGTTCCAAAGTCATTAATCAATTTTTCTGTGAAATCCCACAATTACTTAAGATTTCATGCTCTGATAGGAATCTCCTTGAAATTGGTGTCCATGTCATTGGAGCATGTTTATCTTTTGGGAGCTTTATTTTGGGAGCTTTATTTTCATAATCTTATCTTATATTCAAATATTCCGAGCAGTGCTAAGTATCCCATCTACTCAGGGAAGGAAGAAAACATTCTCCACGCTAGGGGTGTATGGATTCCACTCAACCTGGCCCACTGGGGGGTCTGCGGGGGGGGAGCGATCTATTCCTCCCCCCGGAATCCTGCCCAGCTGGCTATACTCCGTGACAAGTCCACGGAGCCACAAGCCAGGTCCGGTCACTGCCAGACTTCCGGCCGCGGCCGGTCTGTGGACGCAAATGGCGTATGGCGTAGTGGATGCATTTGCATCCCTGCTCTTTTCCGTGATAGGCTACGTAAAGATTTACATAGCCTATCACGGCAAAAGGCAGGGGCGCAAATGGCATAGCGGACGCTATTTGTGTCCCCGCTCTTTGCCGTGATAGGCTACATAAATCTTTATGTAGCCTATTACAGCAAAGAGCAGGGACGCAAATGGCATCCACTACGCCAGACGCCATTTGCGTCCGAAGACAGGCAGCAGACGGACCTGGATGGACCTGGACCCGGCAGTGCCAGGTAGGATCTGGCCAGGGCAGACTCTGCGGGGTGGCAGAGGTGAGTGGTCCGTTTTGCCAGGGACTCCAGGGGGGGGGGAGGAATTCTAAGAAACTGGCCTCATTGGCATCTGTGGTGGAATTCTCTGCCATCCCTAGAAGGAACTCTCTCAGGTATCCTGGTCCCAAGTTGTTCAGGGCTTTGTACACTAGTACTAAAACCTTAAACCTGGCCTGGTAGTGAATAGGCAGCCAATGCAGTTCCCTTAGCAAAAGAGTTACAGGCTGAAAAGGGGCAGCTCCCAACAACAGCTGAGCTGCTGCATTCTGCACTAGCTCCAGCTTCTGGAGCAGCCTTTTAAATTCCATATTAAGAAGATATAATAGCACTCATAAGAGTCAGGATCACACCAATGGGCATGATTATCACTATGTTTACCTTGTCTGAAATGGATGGCCTTTAGGATGCTGTGCAAGGCCTAGATCTAGGTCTTACCACTGCAACAGGGAGAAAGCTTTTCCCAGGTCTTGGTCCCTGTCCTGAGCACACAGTTTGAGCAAGGTAGTTGGGGTACTCCGTGCATAGGACCTGTGTTTTTCCAGCCGTGGATAACCTGGAACTGAAGGTTTATGTAGCTTGCTCTTCAGAGCCCAGTCCAGACCTAGAGGTAACAGTTCACCCAATCCACCAGGCTTTCTACCCCTGAAGAGTCACCCAGGCATTTGCAAGAATTTTGTTTCAGTTCTCAAATTATCAGAACTGGTAATCACAACCCCAAATGTGAACACAAATGGGAGTGCATTTTGGGGGGAAAGTTCGCGCTTTCCCAGGGCTTTTGATTGTGTTTGAAAAATGCAGTGAAAAATATGCACACTATAAAATACACATTTTTCAAGGGACACATCTTCATGGTTTAGTCTGGGCGTGGGTGGGAGTTCACACTGTTCTTGTTCGAAATGTGTGCTTTCCCCATTTGAACGAAAAGAACACCAGGATGCAAATGAAAATGGGAGCAAGGTGAACCAAGCTTCCAAGTAGAGTTCAGAGAACCTTGGCAACTGGTGGCATCCCTGGTTCTCCTATCGCTAGGGTCTCCTACTCTTAAAGAGCCCTCCTTAAGAACTTTCTGAGTAGTCCAGTTTATTTGGTCCCTCAAGCATGCAATTTGCCAACAGGAGGAGGCTTGCACCTGCACCTTTTGGCACCAATGCTGGTTGGGTGCTGGGTCTCCTATTTGATCTGACTCCAGGAGTGAGCAGAGGTAATCAAGGGACCAATCCATGGGTGCCTCCAGGAACCCTGTTGCCAAAGACCCTGGTGTGGCATCTTTGGGGCTGTGGGAGGTATCCATACCAGGGGTGGGCGACTGTGGGAGGTCAGGTGGGCATTTTTACCTCCCTATGAACTGCACTATGTGGAGTACTGCTAGGGATGGTGTGGGTGCGCGATTCCATCCAGGAATATGGCATACCCCCCCTGCCTGCCCCCCTGAGCCCCACTCGCCGAGCCCCTGCCCCCGCTCTCCCCCTGCCTGTGGTCAGCAAGCAGCCCACACTCACCCCAGCAGCCTCATCAAGCTCTGCGCCAAAATAAAATGGAGATTGCAAAAATGTGCATATTTGCGTATGTGAGAAAATGCACATTTTCACAATCGCCGTTTTATTTTTCAAAAAAATGTCAACCACGGAGCTCATCGCCGAGGCCACTGGGGTGAGTGTGAGCTGCTTACTGAGCATGGGAGGGGCTTGAGCACAGTCTGGGGACCAGCAAGTGGGGCCAAGGGCTGGGCGGGCACCTGGAGAACCTGGATGGGGGTCAGTTCACACATCCCTAGGCACTGCATCCCTTTTGATCCTCTGTAGTGGCTATAGAGTGCCCAAAGGGCCAAATTTAGTGAAGAATTGACCCTTATAATGCTTCATAGTGCTATGGATGCCAAATTCTTTTTGGTAAAAAAAGAATATATTTGGGAATGTAGTAAGGGACAGTCCATGAGGCCACACTGGGGTGGGGGTGGGGAGGCAGCAGGGTGTACATGGAGGCCACAGGCCACATGTTCCCCACCCTGATCTATGGAAATCTTGAAGTTGAGGGGTCTCATGGGGCCTTCAGCCTCAGAATCTTGTTCAGATTAGGAGACTTCCTGGCCTTGACCTGGGCGTGGGACCAGCATGACAGACCCTAGCCTTTCGTTCAGTCTTCTACTTCTTTGACCCATAAGACCATAAGATCAGAACATTGTCCTTTCTAATTTTAGGTAATCATCACCCATTTCCCAATTATTATTATTATTTAGTAACTGGACATTTCTACAAGAAGAACATGACACATGTTTGGGTTTTGTTTTGTTTGTAATGCTGACTAGAATTACCAAAAAATAATTGTTTCCAGAGAAAGGAGGCAACTTCAGTGCCTTATTTCAGAATGCAGGCAAAGGTTATAGCAGTGAAAAGTCCAACTTTACTGTAGCAACTTTGATTTTATCAGTATTCTAGTGGTAGATGAGTATAACCTAATATACACTATTCAACTTTTTATCCCAAGCATGGATTCTAGAGCATTTGGGTTTGGAAAGAACTCCACCTTTGTCATTCCGAATCTCTCCCCTTAGAATGGATGTTTGGTGCATCTATCTAGTTGTGTGTTTTGGTTTTTTTTATCCCTCTCATTACTTCAGTTCATGACATGCACAAATCTATAATTATGACAAACTGAAAGGAGTGTATAGCAGATAAGACATAATGATTTGCCTGAAATAGTGTATTAAATATATCTTTTATCTGTATGGTAGGAATGAAATTCATTTAGGTGTCAATCCAAAATACTATACACAACCCAAAGAACTTGTGATATCATGCAATTAAAAGTATAATAAATGAATAAATAAGCAAACAAACTTCCTTGGGAGTAAGTCCCATTTAATTTAATGGGGCTTACATCTGAGTAGACATGTATAAGATTACACTGTGAAAGACAGTATATACTTCTCATCTTTATTTTAGACTTCATGATCTCAGCTCAGTAAGATGATCTCTAGAGGAACAGTTAAACTTAATTTTGAAATTGAGTGTACCAACACCTAGAAAACTCTAGATAATTAGACTTCATTATATTAATTGGAAAGCATGAAAATCCCAAGAAGGATAATCAATGT
This sequence comes from Heloderma suspectum, assembly GCF_057233095.1. Taxonomy (NCBI): domain Eukaryota; kingdom Metazoa; phylum Chordata; class Lepidosauria; order Squamata; family Helodermatidae; genus Heloderma; species Heloderma suspectum. Next base: position 83,396,057 of record NC_139463.1, on the reverse strand, counting down.
GCCTTATTTCTCTATGATGTCTCTTCAGAAAATAATAATAATAATAATAATATGCAAGTTTTTTTTTTTTTTTAAGGTGCTGTCTTTGTAGTTAACATTTCAGATCTACAATTCCTGGGAGATGGCAGGAAAACCATTCAGGGTAAAGTTGACTGAAATGTGGTCACCAAAGTCTGCCTCTGAACATCTTACAAGTAAATGAATAAGGAAGACTCTTGTGTTGAATTTCCATCTAATCTCTCAGGAGGTTAATTAAAACTGTGAACACAGTAATAACTTTTTTTTTCTTTTTTCATTATTCCAAAAATAATTCCAGTCAAAGTTATTGTTTTTCAGTTCAGAAAAATCACACACACACACACACATGCTACAAGAATAAATCCTATATGCTAAGAGGCATACTTTAATTCCAGGGGAATTTAATAAGCTATGATCAACCCTCCACTTGAGCATTATTCCAATTATTGCTGTGACTATATGTACCTCAGCTTGTCAGAGTACCATGCTGATAATGCCAAGGCCATGGAAGAATGTGGACAAGGGCTGTAGGTCAGTTGTAAATAGGGTAGGGATGGCAGAGAATTCTGCCACGGATCACGGTGAGGCCGAATGCCAGTGCATTTGGCCCCCCGAACTCCGTGGCCGAACGGCCTGCCACCCCCCCACCTCCCCGTGGATCCCCCCGGGATGAGACTCACCTGGGGCGGGTCTTCCAGGTGGCGGCGGCTCCAGAGGTGGCTGCGGCGGCGACGGCGGCTGCAGCGGCCGGTCTTGCAACCGGCTGCCACCACCGCCATTTCCACTCTTGTAAAAGAAAAAAAAAAGAAAGAAAAAGAAAGAAAGAAAGAAAGAAAGAAAGAAAGAAAGAAAGAAAGAAAGAAAGACGTGATAGGCTACGTAAAGATTTACGTAGCCTATCATGACTAGGTTTTTTTTAAAAAAACATGACGTGATAGGCTGTGTAAATCTTTACGTAGCCTATCATGGCTGGGTGGGTTAAAAAAAAAAAACACATACGTAAATGGCGGCGGTTACTGCCGCCACCATTTGTGTTCCTTATTTTTGCCCTCTTAATCTACCTAAATATTTACGTAGACTATGACGGCGAAAATCAAGGGGAACGCAAATAGCGTAGCAGGCGCTATTTGCGTCCCTTTTTGATTCCCCGTTTTAGCCTACGTAAATATTTATATGTACACTGTTGTTGTTGTTGTTTTTGGCTTGCCGTGATAGGCTACGTAAATACTTATGTAGCCTATCATAGCTAGGATGAAGAAGCAAATGGTGGCTGCAGAGCCATTTGCAAGTCAGTGCAGACGGCAGCAGGTAAGTGCTCCGTTTCGTGTGCCTTTAGTGGGTTGGGGGGGCTGGGGCTTTGTTCCGCCACAGATTTCGGGGGGCTGAATGCACTGGCATTGGGCCTCACTGAGATCCGTGGCAGAATTCTCTGACATCCCTATTTTGCAGGGTCCCAAACTGGTGTACAGACATAAGTAGGCTCTGGGTAAACTTGCATAGGATTGGTCTGTGCAGTACTTTGGCTCTGTCTAAAATGAATTAATCAAATCATTAGAATATAAAAGCAGAACATGTCTGCAAGGCTGATATTCTGATTAGTGCTGTGCCCAAAATTTCTCCCACATTTTTTTCAACCATTCTCAATCTCATTCAACTTGATAGAAGGGAAATTGCTTCCGCAAAGAAATTCAATGGTGAAGAAATTCCAGAGAAATTATCTTGGATTGGGTTGGGTTTCTTGGGCTTACCTTACCTTACCTTACTTGGGAGGTGGCTGAGGAATGAGCAGAAGTGTCCTGTTTTTCATTGTACAGTCATCTCTCTGGCAGCCTGTAGCCTTCTACACTTCAATTAAAGCCCATTTTAAGGCACCATAAGGTAATTCCTCCCATGGGGCTTTTTCAGATCAGGACGTGCAGGCAGCCTGGGAGGCTAGCTGTGATTAGGTAAGCTGAAAAGCACCACAAAAATATATTCTAAAACATCCTGAATGAGGCAAAATAATGAAAGCCTCTTTCATGGGGGCAGGGGAGAAAACTTTCAGGAAATTGGAGGACAGAACAGAACAGAACAGATTTTGGCAGAATTCCACCACATCCCTGGAGCTAGGCACAAGACTGCCCCCACCTTCATTGCAGTGGTTGCAAACCAGGGGCCAGCCTGCCAGGACAATTGATGCTGTTGCAGCAGGAAAACCCCCAAAACCATTATCAAAAAGAAAAAAAAAGCTGTGCTTTTTTTTTTTTTTTTTACCATGGTACAATTTACCATGATATTTACCATATCATGGTAAATTCAAATGGTAAATATTGTGGTAAATTCACTACCACTACCACTTCCAGCTGTTAATCTACAGCTGGAAGCCTACTGAATTAGGGTGGGGACCCACAAGAAGGCTCTTTATGAAGAGCCCCTTCAAATCTGGAGATGATATTAGTTTAGTTATTGGTTTATTAAAATTAGATTTGGTTCATTATAATTTAATTCATTTTTATAACTGCCATTCTTTTGAGTTATCAATAGCTTTCACTTGGAGGCTGGACTTCTGGTTCAAACAAAGCTGTTGCATTAGGGTCCATGGGTGATTCCACCCTGGGCAATGGCTTTTAGGGGGCAAATGTCTAACCCTCATTGAGGACAATTGGAGAAAATGGGTCCTCTGTGTGTGTGTGTGGGGGGGTGCTTTTCCAGGATTAATCAAATTCCAAGAATTACACTTGTGTCACCCATTCCAACTAAGCAATGTCCATTTGGAAGCCAAGCCTTGTAGGGGCACCTTTTTTTGCCCTTCACAGTTAAACTTCATGGTTGGATCCATCCTTTGGATGCAACCCCCTATTTGTTGCTCCATTCCATTATTGTGCTCATACCACTTTTTCACATCCTGGCATCTGAATCTTAAGTTCTTTTCAGGAATGGACACATTTTAGTTTCTTTCCGTTTCTAATTTTTCTAGTCTTAATTTCAGTTCATATTGAATGTCCAGGTAGTTTACATGAAGATTCATAAGCATTATTTTGCATATGTGGCCTAATGTAGGTATTTGTGTATGCATGCGCCATCCAGCCTCCCCTCCTCCCCCGCTCCAAGGCACCCTGGCTAGGCAGCTGAAATCGGCCATCTAGCCAAAAATGCAGGGCAGCCAGAAACGCGGAGGACAAGATCCCCTCTGTTGGTCAGATAGTTGGTCACCTCCAAGTTCGAAGGTGGGTGACTGTCCCCATAGGATTTCACCCTAAGTTAACTGTTCATCTATTTTAGTGAATTAAAAGCTCTTATCTTCTCTCCCTGCAACAGGTAACATTCAACTGAGTAACGAGGATAACATGCCTAATCACACCTCCACATCAGAGTTCCTTTCTGGAATTTTCAGAGGTCCGAGAACTACAGATCTTACATTCTTTGTATTCCTAGCATGGCACTCAGTCACAATAACAGGGAATATTTTCATCAACCTTGCAGTGACCCTTAATTACCACTTGCATATGCCCATGTACTTTTTCTTAATGAATTGAGCCATACTAGATCATGGCTCAATTTCTGTTGTGGTTCCCAAAACTATGGCCAAATCTCTCACGAACAGCAAGTCAATTTCTTATTTTGGATATGTTGCTCAAGTTTTCTTTTAGGCATTCTTTGCAAGATCAGATCTTGCCCTCCTAACAGTAATGGCACATGACTGCTACATTACAATCTGCAATCTACTACACTATGGGACAATTATGCAGAAAAGAGCTTGCATTCCATTGGCATGGCAGTCAGTGCATGGACTAGTGGTATATTCTGTGTCATTACACACAGGAGGCGCCTTTGCAATTGCCTTCTGCTCCAATATTGTCAATCAGTTCTTCTGTGAAATCCCACAGTTACTAAAGCTCTCCTGCTCCGATTTATTTCTAGTTGAATTTAGTTTTCTTGTAGTTTTCTGTTGCATGGGGTTAGGATGTTTTATCTTCATCATTTAACCTACACACAGATCCTCACTATGGTGCTTAGAATGCCCTCTGTGCAGGGTCAGAAAAAAGCCCTCTCTACTTGCTTTCCCCACCTCACTGTTGTCTCTGTGCTTCTATTCAGTTTAGTCTTTGCTTATGAAAGGCCTCCCACTAACACTTCCTATAATCTCGATATTTATTTATTTATTTATTTATTTATTTATTTATTTCAGTTCTATACCACCCAATAGCCGAAGCTCTGTCTTTTGCTGTGATATGCACCATAATCCCACCCACACTCAACCCATTCATCTGTAGCATTAGGAACAAAGAGATCAAGACTGCTTTGTGGAAGCTGTTCAGCTCTGGGTTTTCATTTAAAACCAAATCCACAAGCATTGTTCTGGGAATGTCAGAGTTTAACAATATTGTTACGCTCGTGCACCCCACTTCTGATAGTCGAGACGTTTCAGGGGTTCCAGCCCTTACTGAAAGGTCAGTTTCTTGAGAAGGAGGGCATTGGTGACTTCTGGCATTGCTGTTAAAAAAGGTTTATTCATTTGGAGCATAAGATGAGTGTTTGCAGCACTACCAATCCAATAGTGCCCTGCTCCCCCTCAGCTGTCTAGGGTTTTCTTGCAGACAGCCAAAATCAGCTCTCTGTCCTCCATCTTAGATCCACTCCAGCCCAACTTCCTGCTATATGCACAGGCCTCACCCAGCCCCTCCTCTTGGCCTAGTAAAGCAAAAGGATACCAGCTCAAGAATTACAGAGTTGGGGGAGCAATGGGGGAATCCTGAATCTCTTTGTAATCAGAGGCACTGAGTTGTAGGGCAAGCACACCCCAGCTCAGGTTCTCTGGGTGCCCACTGAACCACTGCCCCCGCTCATCCCCCTAGAACCGTGCTTGAGCCCCCATGAGCTCAGCAAGTCACCTGCACTCACTGCAACCCTGTCTGGTGAGCGGCTGCCATTTTGCCACCTTTTTTCCACATAAAAAGGGAGTTTTAAAAATCCGCATATTTAAATACGCGCAGTTTGGGGGCCGGGAAAGCTTAATGTGTGCAATATTAGAGGCATTATGCCTCTAATAGACTCTTACAATGCAATTCTTTGCATGTTTACTCAGAAGTAAGACCCATTTAATTCTATAGGGTTTACTCCCAGATGAGCATTTACATTACAGGCATGCAGGCTTAATTGTTTTTGATGTAACAGACAGACTCAGGTATCTCCATGGAAGTGGTTATAATTAGAGATGCCAGCAAAACTCAACAGGCTCAGGGTCAGGAGATGAAATTCAGCGGTATGTAACACTTCCAACAACGAAGGCTTGAGTATTAGGAGGTCCCTGAATGCTTCTCCAGCTTGAATTAAAATTGAAGCTGGAGAAGAATCTTTTATTTACCAATCTGTTTCTTTTGTGCAATAGATTTTAAGCAGGGGTGTGCATTGGATTTTGGTCAAATCTTGAACCTTTAAAACGCAAATTTGGGCTGATTCAGATAGACTTGGGAGATGTGTAAAGTGAAGTGGGGTTCCTGCAAAGCAAACCAAATCCAATTCTGAACTACGGGTGTACGAAACCCCACTTACCTGGCTCCGCTGGGTTCTGCAGCAGGGGGAGGCAATCTGGTCCTCCCCCTGGAATTCTTGATGGGGGGGAGGCGATCCAATCCTCCCCCCTGGAATCCTGCCCGGCTGGCTCTGCTCCATGGCCAGTATGCAGAGCCACCAGCCGGGCTGATCCACAGCAGGGCCTGCATCTGCTGCCGGGCTGCTGCGGACGCAAATGGCGTCCTGCGTAGGGGATGCCATTTGCATCCCTATGCTAGGCCGTGATAGGCTACATACGTATATATTTATGTAGCCTATCACAGCTAAAGCAGGCATGCAAATGGCATCCCCTATGCCATTTGCGTCCCTGCTTTAGCCGTGATAGGCTACGTAAGTATTTACGTAGCCTATCACGGCCTAATGCAGGCACGCAAATGGTGGCCACTACGACGGCCACCATTTGTGGCTGCAGCAGTCTGGCAGTGGCCGGAAGAGGAGCCGGAGCTGCCGCCGCTGCCTCTGCATCTGCTGCCACATCCGCCACCAGGTAGTTCTGTTCAGGGGGGGATGATGGGGGGGTGGCAGTGGGGGGAGGCCATTCTGCCATGGACTCTGGATCTTTAGAATCTGGCCTCACTGGAATCCGTGGTGGAATTCTCCAACATCCCTAATCTGAACAATACCTGCATAGATACAGAAGGGTACAGGCATGCTTTACATGTGTATTTTGACCTTTTTGAATGGAAATATGTGGGAAGGAGGTAAAGTTGACCTCCCTGTGCACCAATGTGTGGCCAAATGTTCGTACTCAAATGTTCATATTCAAATTATAGCAGATTCCTCATGCTAGCTGAGGAATGCTGGGAGTTGTAGGAACAGCTGTGCACAAATGGCCTCTTGAAATTCTCCATCTTACTAGCGGGCAGAGACATTTGGGAGACAATTTCACCAAATTTCTCCAGGGGTGTTTCATAATTTATCTTTGTGTTGTTTTTGAGCTTACTAAGGACAGCTAGCCTCCCAGGCTGCCTGCACATCCTGATCTGAAAAAGCCCCATGGGAGGAATTACCTCATGATGCCTTCCACTGGGCTTTAATTGAAGTGTAGGGAGCTGAGGAGACTACAGGCTGCCAAGAGATGATCGTACCCTAACAGACAGAACACTCATGCTCATGTCTTGGCCACCGTCTAAGTAAGGATGGACGAAAGTCCCTTACCTGGTCCCGCAGCTGTTTTTGGTGTGGAGGGGAGGCGCTTCCGTTCTCCCCCCAAAATTCTTGGTGGGGGGGAGGCACCCCGCCCCTCCCCACTGAAATTCAGGCTGGGGGAGAGGCGCCCCATCCCTCCCCGCTGAACTTCTGGCCTGGGGGGAGCGCCTCACCTCTCCGGCTGAGAAAGAAAGAAAAAAATGTAAAAAAAAAAAAAGTTGATAGGCTACGTAACGATTTACGTAGCCTAACACGGCTAGATTTTCAAAGTCAGATGTGATAGGCTACGTAAATCGTTATGTAGCCTATCATGGCTGACTTTGGGGGAAAAAAAGCGCGTACGCAAATGGTGGCACCCATGGGCGCCGCCATTTGCGTTCCTTATTTAGGCACGGGTAGTCTACGTAAATCTTTACGTAGACTTCCCATGCCCAAATAAGGAACGCAAATGGCGGCTCCCATGGGCGCCGCCATTTGCGTACTAGGGATTGCAGAGAATTTCTCCACGAATCTCCGGGAGGCCGAATGCCAACGCATTCGGCCTCCCGAAATTGGTGGTGAAATTCTCCCCCCCCCCTGGATAGGACTTACCTTCTTCGAATGTCCCTATCGGCGGCGGGTCCCGGCGGCATTTCGGCGGCGTTTCGGCGGGGGTGGGGGTGGCAGCCAATCTTCCGACCGGCTGCCGCCGCCGCCATTTCAAAGTAAAGTAAAAAAAAAAAACACCACACGTGATAGGCTACGTAACGATTTACGTAGCCTATCATGGCTAGATTTCCAAAGTCAGCTGTGATAGGCTATGTAAATCTTTACATAGCCTATCACTGGTGACTTTGAAAAAAAAAAGCACGTACGCAAATGGCGGCCCCCATAGGGAGCCGCCATTCACGTTCCTTATTTGTTCCCTGTAGTCTATGTAAAGATTTACATAGACTACGGCGAAAATAAGGGCAACATTATTTGCGTTGCCCTTATTTTCGCCGTAGTCTACGTAAATCTTTACGTAGACTACAGGGACCAAATAAGGAACGTGAATGGCGGCTCCCTATGGGGGCCGCCATTAGCCGTACATGCTTTTTTTTTTTTTTAAGTCACCCGTGATAGGCTACGTGACAATAACGTAGCCTATCACGGCTGACTTTGCAAATCTAGCTGTGATAGGCTACGTTAATCGTTACGTAGCCTATCACAGGGGTGTTTTTTGTTTTTTTTTACTTTTCTTGTAATGGCGGAGGCGGCAGCCGGTCGAAAGACTGGCTGCCACCCCTGCCCCTGACGAAGACCTGCCAAACCGCCGCCGGGACCCGCTGCCGGGAGGGACATTCATGAAAGGTAAGTCCCATCCCGAGTGGGGGCGGGGGGCGGGGGGGCGGAGAATTTCTCCCCGAAAAACCTTCGGAGGACTGAATGCTTTGGCATATGGCCCCCCGAAGTTTCGGGGAGAAATTCTCCCCCATCCCTACATCTGAACCTCTTTTTTCCTTGTGTTTAGGGAATAAGTCCCTCAAGGACAATGCGCTAATTGTGGAAGTGGAACCTCTTCCCTGTAAAGCCTTTGGCTCTATTTCTGGTGCATGACAGGCTACTGGCACTCTGGGAGGGGTAGCTCAGAAGCTAGTACATTTGCTAGGGATGATGCAGGTGCCCGATTCAGTCTGGGAATCCAGCGGAACTACTCCTGCCTGGACCCCGAGCCCTTATCACTGAGCCCCTGCCCCTGCTCGCCCCTTGCCTGTGCTCGGCAAATGGCCTGCACTCACCCCAATGGCCTCATCAAGATTCGCCACCACCATTTTTTGAGAATAAAATGGCAAAGGCAAAAATGTGCATATTTGTGCACACACAAAAATACATTTTTTGCGAACGAGTATATTTGCGCTTTTGAAAATGCACATTAGGCAAATGCACATATTTGCATATGCACAGAATGTGCATTTTTTCAAAAAAATCACATTTTTGCACACACACAAATATGCACCTTCACGAACAATGCACATTTCACATGAGAATATGTGCGTTCACAAAATGTGCATTTTTGCACATACAAAGATGTGCATTTTTGTGAATCACCATTTTATTTTATGTTTTAAATGGTGACCATAGAGCACAACAAGGCTGCTGGGCTGAGTGCGGGCTGCTTGTTGAGTGTGGGAGGAGCTCAAGTGTGGTCTGGGGTTCGGCAAGCAGGGGCAGGGGCTGGGCGGGCATCCGGAGAACCCAGACAGGGGTGAGTTCGCACAACCCTAACATTTGCCAAGTTCATAGGAGTATGCCATCATCCTTGGTTTTATGTATGATTGTGATGTGCGTTGAGACCATAGCTAATCACATCTTTGGTAATTTACATTTTAAAGATTCTTCCCCCTGGGATCTCTCAACCCATGAGCCTATTCACCAATATGATCTCACAGTTTTCAAAGGCAATGTGCAGTAGATTCTACCATGTCAAAATAGGTGTGTGGATCAGCCTCTAGTGGCCTCCACATGGGGATAATTGAGTCACCACTGAGAAAGCCAGCTACTATGTCTTCATTTTATTTGTTTGTTTTTAATTCTTATACAGCTGTAATTTTTAAAATTAGAAATGGAAATATGAACTCTTACTTTTTGGACATTCATACCCCTCTGAATTTGCCTGGCTTGTAATTGGGGATGTCAGAGAATTCCGCCACGGATCTCAGGTGGAGAATTCCGATTTCCGAATGTCAGAGAATTCTGCCACGGATCGAATTCCCCCCCCCCCGGACGAGACTCACCTGGGGCAGATCTTCCGGGTGGTGGAGGCTTCGGCGGCGGCTTTGGCAGCGGCTTTGGCGGCGGCAGCGGCCGGTCTTCCGACTGGCTGCTGCCACCACCATTTCCAGGCTTGTGGGTAAAAAAAAGACAAAAAGATGTAATAGGCTACGTAAATCTTTACGTAGCCTATCATGGTTGGGTGGGTTTTTTTAAAAAAAAACCCGCGTATGCAAATGGCCATAGTCGCTGCCATTTGCATCTGCAGTTGGCTGTTTTTGTTTTTTGTTTTTGTTTTTTTACTCAGAGCCCTCCGTGGCCGGAAATCCGGCTGCGGACGGCTCTGGCCTGGCTGGGCCGGGCCTGGCTGGCTGCTCCGCGGAGCTGCCGCGGAGCACAGCCAGCCGTTCGAGGATTCCAGGCGGAGGAACGGAACACCTCCCCCCCACCATCAACATAATTCATGAAAGGTAAGTCACTTTCGTACATCCCTACTTGTAATGCGGTCACCAACATAGCTACCTATTCCCACTCTTCCCAAAAATCCAGCCTTGGCAAAGAAGGGGAAAGGTGATAGGAGGGCTGCTGGTACTGGGGGAACTGGGAGAGCTCCTGAACATGCTCAGGATTGTAATTCCCTGCTGGGGTGCATGGGAGATATAGCATCCTCTGCTCAGCAGCCCGATTCATTATATTGGAAACATATGAAATTGCACATTTGTTGCGTCCCAGCAAGAGTGTCTACAAGGTTGAGATGAGAGGAAGAGCAGCGCCATTCCACCAGCACTGCTGGAGACCTCCTTCATGAAGGCTCCTTCTCCCTCAACTGTCACCACCACCAGCCATTCCAGCAGGCTGTACAGAGGGAGATGAGATGAAGAAGCAGGAGCATTCACCTAGGGACGTTAGAACCCATGCCCTCCTGGGTTCTCTGGGCACCCTCTGAAGTGCAGGCCCCTCTCCCCCTCCCCTGACCTGCACTCGAGGCTCCAGGAGCTCAGTGAGTCACCCACACTCACCCTGGTCTGGCAAGCACCCGCCATCTTGCCACTTTTTTTAAAAGAAAGAAGGAGCTTAAAAATGTGCACATTTAAATATGCACAGTTCATTTTAGCTCCCTTTTTTCATTTAAAAAAATAAGTCAGAAAAATGGCTGGTGCCCATTGGATGGGGCCTTGGTGAGTGTGGGGAGCATCTGGGAAGGTTCCTGCAACAGGGTGCCACCTCCTCTTCCTCCTGCCTGGTCGGCTGTCAAGGAGAGGTGACCGGGCAGCAGTAGGAGGAGGTGAGGGGCACACCCCACCCGCTAGCCATCTCTTGTGCATGTGGGGCCACCTCCTCTTGCTTCTGCCTGGTTGGCTGTCAAGGACAACCAACCACTCAGCAAAGTTTGAGCTGTTCCTAGGGATGTACGAAAGTCACTTACCTTTCCACGGATTATGTTGATGGAGGGGAGGCATTCCATCCTCCCCCCGGAATCCTCCACGGCCGGCTGTGCTCTGTAGCAGCTCCGCGGAGCAGCCGGCCAGGCGCAGGCCAGAGCTGTCTGCAGCCGGATTTCTGGCTGCGGAGGGCTCTGGGTAAAAACAAAACAAAACAAAAACCGTGTACGCAAATGGCAGCGGTTACGGCCACTGCCATTTGCGTTCCTTATTTTTGGCCGTCTTCATCTATGTAAATATTTACATAGACTATGACAGCCAAAATAAAGGGGAACACAAATAGCGTAGTGGGCGCTATTTGTGTCCCTTTTTGATTCCCTGTTTTAGCCTATGTAAATATTTACGTAGGCTAAAACGGCAAATCAGAAAGGGATGCAAATAGTGCCCGCTACGCTATTTGCGTTCCCCTTATTTTCGTCGTCTTAGTGTACGTAAATATTTACATAGACTAAGATGGCCAAAAATAAGGAACGCAAATGGCGGCGGCCATAGCCGCCATTTGTGTATGCGTTGTTTTTTTTTTTTACCCATTCATGATAGGCTATGTAAATCTTTACGTAGCCTATCACGTCTTGTAAAAAAAAACAAAAAAAAAATGACAAGACTGCAAATGGCAGTGGCAGCAGCCAGTCGGAAGACCAGCCACCGCAGCCGCTGCCACCGAAGCCGCCACCAGAGCCGCCATTGCCCGGAACATCTGCCCCAGGTAAGTCTCGTCCCGGGGGGGATCTGCGGGGGGGTGGGGGGCAGGCCATTCTGCCACAGATTTCATGGGGCCAAATGCACTGGCATTCGGCCTCACTGAGATCCATGGTGGAATTCTCTGCCATCCCTAGCTGTTCCTGGCTGCTTGCCAAACTCCTGGGCACTTGTTGGCCAGGCCTGTCAGAGACCTGGAGTTTGGTGAGTGGGGGCTGGGCATGGCAGATTTTGCTGGCCTCCTGACGGGCACTCGCAACATTTCTAATTACACCAGGCCTGCTGAAATTTTCCCTTGTGTGCCTCGTCTTTTTAGATTGTAAGTCTGCAGGCAGGGACTGTCTTGTTTAATGGATTATATGTAAGACACTCTGGGATACCTTTTGGCTGAGGAGCAGCATAAAAATACTTCAGACAAACAAATAAATATGACAGTGGTGGGCAACTTGTTTCCCTCTAGTTGTTTTCACTTACATCTCCCATCATCATGCTGGACTACATTTTTAAATTCCCAGTGTATTACACAGATTCCTATAGTTCAATAGTCAAGAGTTTTCCCCTCAATGTTCAAACATATCAAGAACTAATTGGCAAAGTAGTCTGGATGGCAGTTAAGGAAGAATGCAGAATTAATACCCATAACTCAAGGCAAGGGTTATTTGAGTAATGAAGAGGGTTGGGTGGTAAGATATTATTTCTTTGTGAGTTAAGGTCAAAGGTGTCTTTAGAATTTTCTTATCAGTTGATGGTATTTAATGGTCAATAAATATTGTACAAGGTATACACTATCAGACTGAAACATCAATGTTTAGGAAAGCTTATACAATTAGATTTTACATAGCAAATATTGAAGTGGGAGATTTAGAATCAATCTTGTCTAGCCTGAAAGATATATGTTAACCTTAAGCCTTTTTGTGTTTTAATCTCATTGGAATTTTGAGCAGTTGAGACTGAACTCAAATGTATGTGATAGAAAACAATTAAGGGAGCAATCCTATGGCCACTACTCAGCTGCTAGACAGCCATTGGATATGTCAGTTTCTGGGAACCTACTGTATCTCCCCACCACCACCATGCTGCCTTGCAGGCAGCTTGGAACAGCCCCATGCTCTGTGCTCGGAAGAGGAGCACAAAACAGTGAAAACGGGGCATTGCAGGGGGCGTTCCAGGGCGGGGAAGGTGGAAGTGCCGATATGACACATCCTATGTGTTGTCCGGCAGCTGCTTCTCCCACTCTGCCTTCTCACAGCTAGACAGCCGAAATCGGCTGTCTTGCTGAAAATGCAGGGCAGCTGAAGCACAGAGGGGATGATCCCCTCCACGCTTCTCCTGCCCTGCATTGAATAGGCAGCTGCCACCAAGTTCGGAGGCGTCCGCCTATCCCGGTAGGACTGCTCCCTAAGCAATGTTGTAGAAAGTGTATAAATATACTCTGATGTTTTGGACCTATCAACTTCTCAACATCCAGAGGCTCACCAATGTCTGACTCTGTGTACCTACCTATCAGTTGGACAGCCTATTCAGAGCTGAATAAGAGGCTTCAACTTAAACAGTTCATCTTTTAAAATCTAAGCCAGTAAGACCTTGGGAACGTCTGCATTTCTTTTTACTGTTGTTTTAGCCTGCATGGTTGCATTTTAATGACATGTTTTATTGAGAATGTGTGTTATTAATAAAAACTGAAAAAGGATCTATTTTTCCCCCTTACTAATAAGATTGAACCCAACATGCAGCAAATATGTAGTGTACTCTTTGTCTAAAGTGTTAACAAGCAGGCAAGGGTTTCCCATAGTTGAAACTTTGTGCAGCCAGTGAGGAAAGATATTTTACTGCCACTGGGGAAAAAAGGGTGAGAGAACTTGTATAAAATGTCATCTGTGGCTATGGCCACATGTAGATACATGATCATCGAAAGACAACAGAAAATAACAGACATTAGAATCTGAAGGTAATCCGCATGAAGAAAAAATGTCAAGTTATTAATAACTTGCTTGAATGATCAGCCATTTCTCTTTTTCTTTCCTTAAATGTTCATCATATACTTTTCCTCCTTTTTCTTTTTTTTTTACCTCTTCCATTTACATTTCCAGGCAAAATGTGTTATAGTCTATGACTGGGTTATAGAAATATATGTATTCTTCTTTAGATATTATGTGTTTGGCAAGGTGGATTAAAGTAAACAGTACTGTAATCTAACAACAACATATGAGAGATCAACTCTTCACCAGATTTAATTCTATGCATTGCAAAATGCAGTGTTCAACTATGCAGGTAGTATATTTCATTTCCTTGGGACTGGCAAGGGGGAACGTCACCCACTGAAATGACAGTTTTACATTAACTTGCATTAATTAAAAAACAACAACTCTTCCCTTAAGTTTTAGACTGTTGCCCTGCTTACTTGTGAAAATATTCCTTATTTCCATTTTTATTCTGTTTGATATTTATATCATATAATATTTCACATTTTGTCTGTTAGGGTTTAATCCTATGCATGTTTCGACAGAAAAAAAGTCCTATAACTCCCAGCATTCCCCAGCTACCATTGTGGCCTTAGTAAGAAATACTTGTAAAAAATGTATTTTTTTTTATCAATAATACAGCACAATGTAACTGGAATTATAATCCATGAAAGAATGTAAAGTTAAGATAACAGGTGACATATGTTTATCTCTGGATGGGTGTGATGGTAAGACATAATCAAACAGTTTAAGTTTATACTCTGTTAAGTTATCTATATCAGTTAAAATGAAAATTTGAGGCAAATCAGGTGACTACAGCATGAACATAACTTTTAAAGATGTCCAGGGAAAGTAAGGTTGTAATCCAATACTGAACATTAATGCTGCCAAAAAAAAAAAAGGTTCTTGAATGTAGTAGTACTAGGATGAAATCGGTAAGACACAACATACCGATGAACTGATGAAAAAGTAAGATAATTTAGTGCTGAGGATGTGATTTAGTGCCTTAGAATTCTGGATGGTAAATTTGGACCCACAAGTTCTAATCCTGTCATCCAATATTTATCACTATTTCTTCAAACCTCCCCCAACTGAATTCAGTAGACAATACTTTAATACCTTCCTTGTTTTCCTTCTAGGGGTGCCATGACAAATGATTTTTTTAAAAAAAATGGATAATCAAACATCAGTCTCTGACTTTCTTCTCTTGGAATTCTCAAAGTTTCAGGAACTGCAGATCATACACTTCATTTTATTCCTGGTACTGTACTTAGTGACGGTAACAGGGAATGTCCTCATCATTGCTGCTGTAGCTTTTGACCATCACCTTCACACCCCTATGTACTTTTTTCTGATGAACTTGGCCATGCAAGACCTTGGTGCTGTTTCAGCCATTATACCCAAATCCATGGCAAATTCTGTCATGAATATTAGACACATTTCCTACTCCGGCTGTGTGGCACAAGTTTTCTGCTTTGTGTTTTTTGTAGGATCTGATTTTTTTCTCCTCACACTCATGGCGTATGATCGGTATGTTGCCATCTGCAATCCATTACAATATGAAATGGTGATGAACAAGGGAGCCTGTGCACAAATGGTTGCTGGCGTTTGGATCATTGGTCTTTTTTATGGTGCATTACATACTGGAGGCACTTTTGCAGTCTCTTTTTGCTCCAATATTGTCAATCAGTTCTACTGTGAAATCCCACATTTATTAAGGCTTTCGTGCTCTGACTCATACTTAGTTGAATTTGCTGTTCTTGCATTCAGCGCTCTTATAGAATTTGGTTGCTTTGTCTTCATCATTGTAACATATGTGCTGATCTTCACTACAGTGCTGAGAATTCCCTCTGTCCAGGGACGGCAAAAGGCCTTCTCTACTTGCCTTCCTCACCTCATCGTATTTTCCATATTTATATTCACTGGGTGGTTTTCCTACTTAAGACCACCTTCTGACACTCCATCTGATCTAGATTGGGCATTAACAGTGGTATATACCTTCGTTCCACCCATTTTGAATCCAGTGATCTATAGCATGAGAAACAAAGAGATCAAGGTTGCCCTTGCTAAAATATTAGTTTCATTGTGCTCTTCCATGGAAACCTATTTCCCATTTTAAGTGTACTTGTGGATTTTCATTCATTTTTTCATTTCATTTCATTTCATTTCTATACCGCCCAATAGCCGAAGCTCTCTGGGCGGTTCACACAAACCCTGCTGCCGCTCACACGTAAAACTGGCAACCAAATTTAGCATTGTCGAGCACGCTCTGCGGGTGCAGGTAAAAGAGCTCGTCGAGCGTGGGGGGCACCCAGCGTGTGGTGTGGAACAGAGACTCACCGACCTGCCAGCCGGGGATGTCCTTCATGATCTTGGCCTCCTCGTCGAGATTTTGACGCAAGATGCGTAGCATCCTGCGGTCATCCTCAGCCATAAGAAGGGGAAAGATGGCCACTCGCGTCTCCAGGTCCTCGATGTTCAGGCGCCAGAGACTGCCTGGAAACTTACCGCCTCTCTCGGTTCCATGTCACAAGGGAATAATAGCCATAGACGAGGGTCCCAATTCCAATGGCGAACAGGCTATAGCCCGAGAGCCCCCACCGGGGCAAGTTCCTCTTGTAGTCAATGGGCCCGTACCCGCCCGGCGGCGGCATGTCCTGCTTCACCTTCCCGGCTCCGGCCGCCATCTTGGGAGCGGGTATCCCGGATTTTGCTTTATTACTTTGATTTGGGTGGGAGAAAATAAAAATGCCTTGCAATATTATTGAAATGGAAGGAAAATCTGGTTTCATTGTTCCAGTAACTGGTGACAAAACAGAATATGTTACAAGAAAATTATGTATTAAAATTATAAAAGTTTAATATGAATACTAATATTTCACACAAAATTTAAAACAATAGATTAGTAGTCCATCAATATATTACATAAATATAGTTACAGCTCTGATTTCCAAATCAAAAGACTGTACACATATACAATGCCTATGTCCCAAACACATTTTGACCAGTCCTCTTCGGTGGAAAAATATAAACAATAATTACAGCCCTTACTAAATCATGCTAAGGAATCTTTAAGTTTGTGTATTTTGTTTTACAGATTCCATGTCAGAAGTTTAACATCATGAAAACTATGTATTTGTGATAAATTGATGGACTGCTAATCTATTGTTTTAAGTTTTGTGTGAAATATTAGTATTTTATATTTAAATTTTGTCATATTTTTATACACATAATTTTCCTTTAACATATTCTGTCTTGTTGTGTGTTCATTGTTAAGGACAGAACCATTTTACTGGTGCCAGGAACTGGTGAGCTGATATCAGGGTTTTGGAAAGTTTATCTCCCACTTCATCTATAGTGTCTTCCCAAATGGACCACATAAATGCCTCCCACGGACCACAGTGAATGGTTGAAGGTGGAAAAAGATGAATTCAGGGTCAATGTTCAGATAGAGAGAGGGCCTTCTCAACAGCTGTGCCCAGATTGTGAATTATCTTCATCCATGAAGTACAGATGACCCCATTCCTTGTTATTTTTCACTAGTTGCTGAAGACTAGGGATGGTGTGGACACCTGATTCCATCTGGGAATCCGGCCCACATCCCCGAGCCCTGCTCGTTGAACTCCTGCCAGCCCCCTGCCTGAGCTTGGCAAATGGCCTGCACTCACCCTGATGGCCTCATCAATCTCTGAAGGTTTTTTTGAGAACTAAAATGGCAATCGCCAAAATGTGCTTATCAAATATGCACGAAAATGCACATCTTTGCAATAGCCATTTCATTACTCAAAAAAAAAAAAAAAAGGCTACCTCAGAGCTCAATGAGGCTACTGAGGCAAGTGCAGGCTGCTAGCTGAGCATGGGAGGGGCTTGAGTGTGGTCTGAGGACTGGCAAGCAAGGGCAGGGGCTGGGCGGGTGCCCAGAGGACATGGGCGGGGGTGAGTTTGCACATCCCTACTGAAGACTGCTTTGTTTTGGCAAGCTTTTGTTTTATGTGACAGATAATGTTTTTATGTGTTTGCTTTACCTACTGATCTTGTCTCCTTTAATGATTATTGTATATTGTTGTTTATATTAATGATGAATGTTTAATGCCCTGACTGGTGCTTTTCAACCAGAAGGGCAGCATATAAAAGCTTTAATTAAAAAAAATACATCAAAACAAAAATTAAACCCAAGATACTGGAGGGCATTTGATTCCAGATCAATACTCTTAATAGAGCTTTGCAGAAAAAGTTATTTTGTCTAATAATTCCCATTCAATTTGATGACAATAAATATTGATTTTGGAAAAAAAAAACAGTACATCATGGATGTGCGAACCCACTTCCATCTGGGTTGTCTGTGTGCCCCCCCAGCCCCTGCTCACCAGTCCCCCAACTGAGCTTGAGCCCCTCCCACACTTGGTGAGCAGCCTGCACTCACCCCGGCAGCCTTGTTGAGCTCTGCTGTTGCCATTTTTTGAAAAATAAAATGGCAATCACAAAAATGTGCATATTTGAGTTGCATTTTTGTGCATTTTTGCAAACATGCATATTTTCCATGTGTGAAAATGCACAGTTTCGCAAAATGTGCATTTTTGCGCATACGCAAATATGTGCATCCACAAAATGTGAATGTCAGGGTGAATGCAGGCAGCTTGCCCGGCACAGGCAGGGGGTGAGTGGGGGCAGGGGCTTGTTGAGTGGGGCACGAGGGTGTGGGCAGGGGGGTTCCATGCCATCCCTTCAGTACATTGTGATGAAATTTTTCTGGGTGGAATGAGGGGTTCTTGTTCTTACCTCAGTTACGAGGTGCTGAAGGTTGCATTGTGTGTGCTTTTCATTGTACAATTACCTTTTCAGTGGTTTTGGAGTCTTACTTGTTGTCTTCACTCCAGGGCAGGAAATTGTGTAGTAACTCCTCCATTGGGCTTTTTTTCTGACCAGGAAATGCAGCCAGACAGGGTGGCTGCAGAGCAATGGAGAGATGTGTAATAGAACAGGGTGGGTGAGGATTAGTGCCTTCAGCCACCTCTCAGTCATAAGGTAAGCTCAAAAATACTGCCAAAAGGAATTCAAGAGAAATTCTAATGCACCCTGAAAATGAGGTAGAAAAAAGAAAGCCCATTTCATGGGAGAAGAAAAGTGTGGGCAAACTGGAGGTCAAATTTTGACACAGCACTAAGAAACACAGTGTCATTAGGATCTTTTTTAGAAGTCAGTGGAATTGTTATCTCCTACAGTAGAAAAAAACCTTTCATAGGGAATGAGGCAATGAATCACACAGACAGAGATTCCTGCTCCGTTATTCTGATGACACTGAGATTCTTCCATGTACATGCCCTACAGGAAAGCAATGAATATCAAAATATAGTCTAGTGTCCGGTACGTACAGATAATGCTAGCAAATGTTTCATGGGATTTCATGGATATGAGGGGAGTGTGAGTGGGGGGACAGAATTCCCACCTAATTTGCAAGCAGATAAATTTCTCCAGGGGAAGGAGACATGCTCAAACAGTTTCTCAGAGGCAGAGCTCACCATTAGCAGTGGTTGTGGCACAGTGTCTTCCTTTTTTCAACAAGGATTTCAGTTTTTTGTGCCACCACTGCAGCAGGCAACAGCAGCAAATGTGTTGGCAGTGTGGTCACCATTTTTCATCCTTCACTATGCCCCATGCCTAGTGTCATTCAAGGCCCCTCCACATTCATTGTGTGGGGGAGGCTGGGGAGGCTGGGGAGGCTGGGGAGGTGGTTCTTTCTGTTATACACCTCTCCATTGCTTTGCAGCCTCCCAGGCAGGGATGTACAAAAGACCCAACTTCTGTTCCGGGGGGGGGTCCATTGGGGGGGAGGTGATCCATTCCACCCCCCTGGAATCCATCCAGGCCGGCTCCACTCCACCTCAATCCTGTGAAGCTGGCCACCAGTTCCATGTCCTTGATGAATGTTGATACGGCCGGCAGCCATTGCCGTGCCATATCGCTGTAAGTCAGTCTCCCGATGCAAATGGTGTAGTGGGCGCCATTTCTGGCTGAAAAGCTGGTAGATTAGCCTAAATGCAGCCGTTTAAGGCTGCATTTAGGTTAATCTACCAGCTTTACGGCTGCAAACGGAGTCCACTATGCCATTTGCATCCCTGTTTTTTGACGTGATAGGCTACGCAAATATTTGTGTAGCCTATCGCGTGAACAGGGATTTCCACTACACTATTTGCATCCCTGTTCATGCGAAAGGCTATGCAAGTATTTGCGTAGCCTATCACGTAAAAAACAGGGACGCAAATGGCATAGTGGACTCCGTTTGCAGCCGTAAAGCTGGTAGATTAACCTAAATGCAGCCTCAGATGGCGCCAACTATGCCATTTGTGTCCAGAGACTGACTTACAGCAATATGGCACAGCGATGGCTGCGGGCCATATCGACATTCATTAGGGATGTGGAGCTGGCAGCTGGCTCCGTAGGATCAAGGCAGTGACAGAACCGGCCTGCACAGATTCCACGGGGAGGCGGAGGTGAGTTCTCCATTCTGTCACAGGCTCCAAAGGGGCCAGATTCTTGGAATTCGGCCTCATTGGCGTCCGTGGCGGAACTCTCCCCCATCCCTACTCCCAGGCTGCCTGCAGTTTTTGATTTGAAAGAGCCTTATGGGAGGAATTACCACAACGTGCCTTCCTCTGGGCTTTAATTGAAGTGTGGGAAGCTGAGGAGGCGACAGGCTGCCGGATACGTAGTTGTGCAATGGAAGATGGGGCCCTTGCACGCAATCCTCAGTTGTGTCGTAAGTAAGAACCATGAACCCAACCCATGAGAATTCCTCCAGAATGTTCTTCTCCTTTGAATTTCTTTTCAAAAGCAGTTTCTTTTGTTTTCTGTCAAATAGAATGAGAATGGTCAAAAAAATATGGAACAAATTTTCCACACAGCGCTACTCTTTACTCCAATTCTTGTATAGGGATAGAGAAGGAATTAACTCCATTGAGGGTTTTCTGTGGAGTTACTCAATTCTTTCCTCCTAAACACAGACCCAAACACAATTTGAGTTGGACATCCATACATTTCCAGTTTTGCAATGTGTTTTGGTAAACAAAACAAAAAATGCATTTGACAACATGTGTACATTTGAAAACTGCAAAGAAAACTGTGTACACTTCTCAAATGTGCACAGACATGCTGTAGTCAATGGGTGCTTGTGTACAAAAATGCATATGCATCTGAAAAATTCACACACATATACACAGAAATTTCTGTGTGGGGAAAAAGCTTATATACAATCAGGATAGAAAGAACTTGGCAGTTGATAAACAAGAACTTTGGCAAGATCGAGCTTGACAGATTCACCCATCCCTATCCTTGGACCACCTCTACCTGGATATAGAGCAATTCTACAAAAGGCTTTTATTGCACACTCATGATTGGTCACTCACAGAAGAATGCAGGTCCTTTACATGACTTCATCAACTTCCAGGTCACCTCCCATGCTTCCTGACCTTTATCCCATTTTTTAAAAGATGGGAGTTAACCTAGTTAGGAATGTTAATATTGGCTGTGTGTAATAATGGAGTTGTACTATAACCACAGTGCCATCTAGTGGCTGTAAAATGAAACATACGGAACTGGCTGAGAAAGGAATTTCCCTATTCAAAGCACATATCAGCCCATGTAAAAGATCCAATCTTAATTCCGCAAAGAATCCAGAAGCAGGAACCCGGTAAGGATGCAGGATTTTAGCCTCATGTGCTGAAGCCCATATTCTCCTGGCTCTTTTTTCTCTCCCACATAACATCTATCTAGCATGGACTATTTTGTCCCGCAGCTCACTTTTGGCATTGGCTGTTCCCATAACACATGTTACTTTAAACATGCAGCTATGAACTACATATTTTTCTTATTTGCTCCAGAGTAAGTATAGAGTTCCTGATTCAAAGTGGTACACTAGTATGGGGGTTGGGTGGCTTTAACCCTCCACCCCCCCACTGTGGTCCCAATCCATATGGGGGGGTGTTCTTGCAATATATATTGCCAAACAGTAATCTATTAAAGCAAATGGAGCACTGTTTGGCAATATAAACTTCAGCCACAAGGGCCCCAGTCTGGATTGGAACTACAGCACTGTGGGGAAAGGGTTATAGCTGCATTTACTCAAGAGTAAGAAGAGAGACTTAGTTGCTATCTACCTCTTTAAAATAATTAGGGATGGCAGAGAATTCCGCCACGGATTTCAGTGAGGCTGAATGCACTGGCATTTGGCACCCCAAAACCCATGGCGGAATGGCCTCCCACCCCCCGCCTCCCTGTGGAATCCCCCCGGGATGAAGCTTAACTGGGGTAGATGTTCCGGCGGCGGTGGCTTCAGTGGCAGCTCCGGTGGGGGTGCGACAGCAGCTGGTCTCTTGGCCGGCTGCTGTGGCCACCATTTGTGTCCTGCCAGGCTGCCATGATAGGCTACATAAGTATTTATGTAGCCTATCATGGCAAAAAGCAGGGGCGCAAACGGTGTAGCGGCCGCTGTTTACGCCCCTGCTCTTTTCCGTGATAGGCTACGTAAATACTTACGTAGCCTATCATGGCAGTCTGGCAGGACGGAAATGGCGACTGCTATGGTGGCCGCCATTTGCGGCCTCAGCAGCCGGCCATGGCCAGAACTCCAGCTGCAGATGACCCTGGCCGGCAGCTCCATGGAGCCGCCACAGAGCAGAGCTGGCCAGGGAGGATTCTGGGGGGAGAGACCCACCGTGGATCAAAGCTGCGAAAAGGCAAGTGACTTTCGTACATCCCTAAAAATAATGGGCTTCTTCACATGGAGATTTTATCCTGCTATTGAGATTGGTTACTTGTGGAAGTTTGCAGGTCCTTTAGATGACATCAGCTACTTCCAGGGCGTGTCTGCACTAAATGACCTTTATTCCATTTTTTAAAAAAAGATTGGCGGTTATGAGCTATCAAATTACATTGCTTGAGTTCCACTTGAGTTCCCTCGTGAAAAGAGAAAAACCGGCAATAAAAGGAGCTAGACCACAACGCCATCTAGCAGCTGTATAATGAAACATATGGAAGACTCAGATAAGGAAGAAAAGGAGGGAGAAAAGGGAGGGGAAGGAAGTGCTTGTAAAGGGAGTCCATGGTAATCCTGCATTTAAAATGGAAGCAGGAAGACCCATTTTAAATGCTGGATTTTAGGCTGGTGTAGAGATGCTCAATGTGTTCTTTCCTCTGTAATATTCCTTTGACTCACTCACCTCCTACCAACATCCTTCCATCTTGTTCTCTCCCACCCCCACAATTGTAGTGTTTGTTGTTGTTGTTGTTGTTGTTTTAACACTTTCTTGTAGAGGTGGATGCAGCTGTTTATTAATAGAGAGAAAAGTAAAGAGATGCCCTCAAGTGCATCGTTAGGCCAGGAACTTCATCAATTCCACTGACAGCATCTGATGAAGTGGGTTGTAACCCATGCAAGCTCACACTAATTTATTAAAACATCTGAATAACTAAAACAGCAAGTCCATATCAGTGCTACACTGGAATTAAAATGACGTGATCTGGTAATTTTAAAAAAGGCAATGCGTAGAAGCATTTAGCATGTCAAAATAGGTTTATGAATCAGCCCACTGTGTCCTCCACATGGGGATGACTGAGAGACTCAGCTAACATATCTCTGTTTGGTTTTATTTGTATGTGTGTGTTTTCAATTCTGGTAAAGTTGCATTTTTATTGAAAATGTGAATATGAACCCTTACTCTTTGGAAATCCATGCCAATCTGAATCTGCTTGGGTTGAACCCATCAGTGTTGTTACAAGTTCCCTTTTCCCAAAGAATAACATTTGCAAGAGCAGAAAGGTGGTGGGGGAAGGCAGGGGTGAGCAATGTGTGGCCCTCTAGATATTTTGGCCTATGACTCCCATCAACCCTACATAGCATAGCCAATGGTGAAGGATGATGGGGATTGCAAGCCAAAATGTCTGGAGGGCCACAAGTTGCTCAACCTGGCCTACTAATTTCTAAACATGCTCAAGAGTGTAATTTCCTGCTGGTATGCATAGGAGATATAGTTCCCTCTACCTACCAGGCCAATGTATTACTGGCAAACATCTGACCTTACACAAGTTCTTTCCATCCCAGCATGAGTGTCTTTAACTTCTTTGTGACTACAGCCCATTCTGCACCACTTCAACCTCATCCTCCTAATTTTATTCACCCTTCCAAATAACTAGAAAGACACCACTGATGCTTTCCCCCCTATGACTGGCATATGATGGTGATATTAGGGGACACGCATCCTACTGCCATATTTCCCAGAGAAGGAGTAGCCAGCCATGTTGTTACCTAGCCTTCTCATTTGCCACATAATTTCACCTAAAGCCAAAGCTGAAGGTTTCTTTTTGAGAAAAAGAAGAAGAAGAAGAAGAAGAAGAAGAAGAAGAAGAAGAAGAACAACAACAACAACAACAACAACAACAACACACTTGGGAATCTACACAACTATCCCCACTTAACCTGGAGTACATGACATTAAACTCCATGGGTCTTTCCTCTGAGTAGATGTGTATACAACTGCATTGTATGTGAGATAATGGAAAGATTCTGTGGCTCTCATAAGCCCTATTCAGGTGTTCTGTGCCCCAATAAAGCATGTAACAAGAAGGAGTGCTAAAGCCTCACCCCTCGCCATCACTGTATGTGTTGCCCTTTACATGTGGAGGGCAACTGTCTCAAGCTGAGAAACTCCTTTATCTTTGTAGGATACAAGCAAAAGAAAAAAAGCAAGCTGGCAAATCAGAGTTCTTGCTTTGTGGAGACTCTGGAGAGCCTCCATGAATACAGGAGTCTCTCCTCTTTAGACAGTCACAAGCAAGGTCAGTCCTGGTTAATACTTGGATGGGAGACTGCCTGGGGATCAGGCTTCCTCCATTGAGCTGGGGGTTGAACTTGATGGACTTGTAGGCCCCTTCCAACTCTATGATTCTATGATTTCTATTATTTCTAAGTAGAGTACAGCTTATACAATGATGGAGAGGGGCTGGGGTGGAACATTCCCTCTCATTATGTGTTTGCTCTATTGAGGCATGGAATGCCTGAATAGGGTTATACTCTCACACGTGCAGATGTACAAATGAGAAAATCAGTTTTTCTTCCTGTGTACCTCTCCTGCTGAGTTATGTTGGACTCTTGAGGCAATATCTCAAGGAACAAAATTATAACCTATTCCGCTGAGTTGCTTTGGACTCTTGAGGGCATGACTGAGGAACACCTGTAGTGGCAACGTCATACTGCCAATGAAGACAGACCTTTAACTGTCTGCCAGTGGGGGAGGGTTTGAAGGCAAGAGAACTTCTATAAAATGTCATCTGTGGCTTCGCAGCTGCAAGTTCATCTAAAGATGATAGAGAAGGATGGGCATCAAAATTTAAAATAAATCTGCATGAAGAAAATTGGCAAGTTATTGATATATTTAGCCTGAATGATGTGCCATTTCTCCCTTTCTTTCCTTATATCTCCATCTTATGCTTTTCAGCATTTTTTCCTCTTATGATTATAGTTCCAGTTAAAACTATTTGGGCTTGAGTTGTCTATGGGTATATTGCCTTGGGATACTTTAAGTTGGTAATGTGGATTAAAGTAAATAGCACTGTAACAGCAAGAAAAACTTAGGGATCTTTTCTTCGGATTGATTCTAGTGACTGTGACATGCGGTGTTCACTTATTGAGGTTGTATGGCTCATTAACTTGGGACAAATATTACCAACCATAAATGTCACCCATTAAAATGCTGGCATTAACTTGATAAATAAGACTTACTCTAATTTAATCTAATTTCAGATTGTTGTTAGGGATGGGCAAACCTGTAAAGCTCGATTTTGCTTAATTTCCCACTGTTAAGTTTGTTCTGAACCATTTCTGTGTCAGAGTGCCATTTTTTAAAGTCTGCATGAAGATGTGTATGTATGTATGGTATGTATGTATGTGTGTATGTGTGTGTGTGTGTGTGTGTGTGTGTGTATATATATATATATATTCTCAAAATATATGCATCCTTCTATGTTGTTGTTGTTCAGTCGTTCAGTCGTGTCCGACTCTTCGTGACCCCATGGACCATAGCACGCCAGGCCTTCCTGTCCTGCGCTCTCTCCCGGAGCATGCTCAAGTTCATATTCATTGCATCTGTGATGCTATCTAGCCATCTCATCCTCTGCCGTCCCCTTCTCCTTTTGCCTTCAGTCTTTCCCAGCATCAGGGTCTTTTCCAGGGAGTTTTCTCTTCGCATTAGGTGGCCAAAATATTGGAGCTTCAGCTTCATTATCTGTCCTTCCAATGAGCACTCAGGGTTGATTTCCTTTAGGATGGACTGATTTGACCTCCTTGCAGTCCAGGGGACTCGTAAGAGTCTTCTCCAGCACCACAGTTCGAAGGAATCAATTCTTCGGCACTCAGCCTTCCTTATAGTCCAGCTCTCACAGCCATACATTACTACTGGGAAAACCATAGCTTTGATTAGACGGACCTTTGTCGGCAAGGTGATGTCTCTGCTTCTTACTATGCTGTCTAGGTTGGCCATAGCTTTCCTCCCAAGGAGCAAGCGTCTTTTAATTTCATGGCTACAGTCACCATCTGCGGTGATCTTGGAGCCCAAGAAAGTAAAATCTGTCACTGCTTCCATTTCTTCCCCTTCTATATGCCAGGAAGTGATAGGGCCAGATGCCATGATCTTAGTTTTTTTAATGTTGAGTTTCAAACCAGCTTTTGCACTCTCCTCTTTCACCCTCAACAAGAGGCTCTTGAGATCCTCTTCGCTTTCTGCCATTAGGGTGGTATCGTCTGCATATCGGAGGTTGTTGATAATTCTCCCAGCAATCTTAATTCCAACCTGTGATTCATCCAACCCGGCATTTCTCATGATGTACTCTGCATATCAGTTAAATAAGCAGGGTGACAATATGCAGCCTTGTCGTACTCCTTTCCCAATTTTGAACCAATCGGTTGTTCCATTTCTGGTTCTTACTGTTGCTTCTTGACCCTCGTACAGGTTTCTCAGGAGACAGGTAAGGTGGTCTGGTACTCCCATCACTTTAAGAATTTGCCACAGTTTGTTGTGATCCACACAATCAAAGGCTTTAGCATAGTCAATGAAGCAGAAATAGACGTTTTTCTGGAATTCTCTTGCTTTCTCCATGATGCAGCGAATGTTGGCGATTTGATCTCTAGTTCCTCTGCCTGTTCGAAACCCAGCTTGTACTTCCGGTAGTTCTCGGTTCGCATACTGCTGAAGCCTAGCTTGTAGGATTTTGAGCATCACCTTGCTGGCATGTGAAATGAGCGTAATTGTGCGGTAGTTTGAACACTCTTTGGCGTTGCCCTTCTTTGGAATTGGAATGTAAACTGACCTTTTCCAGTCTTGTGGCCACTGTTGAGTGTTCCAGATTTGTTGGCATATTGAATGCAGCACTTTAACAGCATCATCTTTGAGGATTTTAAATAGCTCGGCTGGAATACTGTCATCTCCGCTAGCTTTGTTGTTACTAATGCTTCCTAAGGCCCACTTGACTTCACTCTCGAGGATCTCCGGCTCAAGTTCAGTGACCGCACTATCATGGCTATCAGGGACATTCAGATCTTTCCTGTATAGTTCTTCTGTGTATTCTTGCCACCTCTTCTTAATCTCATCTGCTTCTGTTAGGTCCCTGCCTTCTTTGTCCTTGATCATGCCCGTCTTTGCACAAAACGTTCCCTTGAGATCTCCAATTTTCTTGAAGAGATCTCTAGTCTTTCCCATTCTGTTGTTTTCCTCGATTTCTTTGCATTGTTCATTTAAGAAGGCCTTCTTGTCTCTCCTTGCTATTCTCTGGAACTCTGCATTCAGTTGGGTATATCTTCCCCTTTCTCCTTTGCTTTTCGCTTCCCTTCTTTCGTGAGCTACTTGTAAAGCCTCATCAGACAGCCACTTGGCTTTCTTGCATTTCTTTTTCTTTGGGATGGATTTCGTTGCTGCCTCCTGAACAATGTTACGGATCTCCGTCCATAGTTCCTCAGGCACTCTGTCTATCAGGTCTAATCCCTGAAATCTATTCCTCACCTCCACTGTATATTCATCAGGGATATGATTTAGGTCATACCTGAACGGTTTAGTGGTTTTCCCTACGTTCTTCAATTTAAGCCGAAATTTTGCAAGAAGCAGCTCATGATCTGAGCCACAGTCAGCTCCAGGTCTTGTTTTTACTGACTGTATGGAGCTTCTCCATCTTTGGCTGCAAAGGACATAATCAATCTGATTTCGATATTGACCATCTGGTGATGTCCATGTGTAGAGTCGCCTCTTGTGCTGTTGGAAAAGAGTGTTTGCTATGATCAGCATGTTCTCTTGGCAAAACTCTATTAGCTTTTGTCCTGCTTCATTTTGTACACCAAGGCCATGCCTGCCTGTTATCCCGGTGATTTCTTGACTTCCTACTTTAGCATTCCAATCCCCTATGATGAAGAGGACATCTTTTTTTGGTGTTAGTTCTAGAAGGTGTTGTAGGTCTTCATAGAACCGATCAACCTCAGCTTCTTCGGCCTCAGTGGTTGGGGCATAGACTTGAATTACTGTGATGTTGAATGGTTTGCCTTGGATTCGTACTGAGATCATTCTATCATTTTTAAGATTGTACCCCAGTACTGCTTTTCCCACCCTTTTGTTGACTATGAGTGCTACTCCATTTCTTCCAAGGGATTCTTGCCCACAATAGTAGATATGATAGTCACCTGAATTAAATTCTCCCATGCCTGTCCATTTGAGTTCGCTGATTCCCAAGATGTCGATGTTCAATCTTGCCATCTCATGTTTGACCACCTCCAGCTTACCTTGATTCATTGATCTGACATTCCAGGTTCCTAAACAATATTGTTCTTTACAGCATCGGATTTTCCCTCCCGCTTAAATAAAGCATTTTTGTGTGCACTTCTCTTATATATGCATTTTTGTCCACATTTTCCATGCCGGATGGATTTTCCACACACTTCTTTCACTGAAAATTGCAAATATAGTTCCATGACTGTATTCCATTTCATCTTTAGGTTTTGGAAATTCAGACTTTGGTAAGTTCAGATTGAAATGCAAACTAAATGAATTTTTCACCGATCCCTCATTGTTGCTCTGCTATCTTTTGTAAATTTGGCTTCATTTTCATATTTAATCTATCTGATGTTTCTGTCACAAACTTTTTTTCTCATTTTGCCTCTCTCAGTCAGAAATACTTGTCAAAATCATAAAAAATAAGGGATGAAGTAGTCTAAAGTTAAAATAACATATAACATATGTCTTTCTTTTGGTTTGATATGTTCATACATCATCAAATTCATATAAGTGTGTGTGTATGTGTGTGTGTGTGTGTGTGTATTTGTGTGTATGTGTGTCAGACTGGCAAAAGGTTTGCTATTATTGGATGCACAAGAAAGTGGCAGATTAATTTGGCAAGCTGTTGTACAATGTAGTAATGTGTAATTGCAATTTGCAAAATCTGTCCATCTGTGCTTTTGAATGGGAAACATGATGCATAATTCTGAGGACATGCGTATGTACAATGTGCATGCATGATCCAGATCTCCTTCGTGGAATGTATTTGAAATTGACATGACAGAATTAATATATCATATATCAAAATATAATTGGGCTGAAAACCTATACCCACTTACGTGTCATAAAACCCACTGGATTCTGTGGGACTTTCTTCTGAGTAGATATGGATAGAATTGTGCTGTTGGTCTCTTAGTCATTCCGTAAAGGTGACTTCTGGATGGCTAACAGTCAGAGATTCTGTAGATTTTTGTTCCAAAAAATACAATCTGTGTTCATGTATGTACAAAATTTAGTGCTTAAGCACAAGCCACCACAACCCAAACGTAAGAAAATGTGCAGAATGTTGTACGCACGCCACTCAGCTATACAGTAGTCTCTGCACCCTCCCTGCTACAGGCAGCCATGAGTGTCACTGTGTTGCATTTAAGCGATTTTGGCTTAGAAGAAACAAACGAGATTTTGGAGCGTTTATATGTCACATACAGTATGCAAGGCAAGATCTGGCATTGCCAAAGTTGCATATAAAGGGCCTGAAGGCAGACAAAATATAAAACTGATCACACTTGCAAAGAATCAATCCTGAAGTAATTTCCCCCCTCTTGATTCCTTAGTGTAGGAAATACACTAGAGGTGTAAGAAAAAGAAGGTGAATAGTTTGAAAAAGGTTTCATAACTTTGCCAAGATGAAAAGCCACTCTGCTGGATGGAGTACCCATTCCCCAGAAGTACTCTTTTTTTCTGTTTTGTTGATGGCTGTAGTAGCAACATAATCAAACCCTTTGTTTGATTGTCAGACACTGCCAGCTTTTTGTGTTTTTTGTCATAGCAGTCATGAGGTCAAAGTCTTTGTTTACAATATATAAACACACAATGTGGGGCACTAAGTGTACAGGTTTTTGGATCAGTTCCAGCCATGGTTGATGGATGTATACCATCTAAGTCCTTACTGCTGGATTTCTTGTATCCATTGACACCCAGGACTCCCACAAGATCTCCAACCAATCATTCCCAGAAAAGACACAAATCAGAGTTGTGCCAGCCTTGGAGAAGCCCAGACAGAATGGCCTAAAGGGGTGCTGAACACTATGGTTTTGTAACTCATCCACTGTTTATTTTGTACCAAGTAAACTGAACCTGGCCACTCATATCTGGACTTTGCAACAGGCAACAGTCCGCAAAAGCTTCATTTTAAATGGACACATTTTCCTGTTGCTACTGAGACCCAGGAGTTGTAATGGGCCCTGATCTTCATTTTTGTGAACAGGTCAATAGATCCAGGGAAAGGTATCTTTGAACCCCAGTCTATCTTCAGAGGTCTTCCTACAAATGGTGGCCTCATTATCTAAATAGATCTCCCCACTTCCCTCTTGTTAATGTGACTGTGTCTCAGGACTAGCCTAAGCATAAGCTGTAATTAGGACAAAACTCCCTCAAATTATTTTCCTTCCCTTTGCTTCCCTTTCTTTTCAGCTCCCTAGACTGTTCAGGTTTTCAATTTTCTTATTGTCCATCTCATTGACCTCTTACACTGGCAAAATCCATCATACAGCATGGATGGACCATTAGTGCATTCTGCAGCCTAGTTTAAGCTTAGAGTCAGCTTCTGAGAGAACAATCCTAAATCCATCATAATACATTTGACAGTTCTTTGAAGGTTCTAATTGATTTGTATGAAGGTTCTAATTGATCTGAAGGTTCTAACTGAACTTTCTAATTGAACTGTGCAATTCAGTTCAATTCAACCTTCTAACTGAACCTTTTAATTGAAACTTTGAAAGGTCTAATTGATTTGTATGTTTCTGTTTAAACTACAATTCATCTACAAAGTTACTTTCCCCAAAGTAATGAGTTTACAGTTTAAATTCTTGCTTGTGTGTAATAAAGTGTTTGGTGAAGCTTGAGTGTGCATGAATTATTTGGGTTTCCATCTTCGAATTATTTGGGTTCTCGTGAACAACTCACAAATAACCCATGGTTTGTTGATGGGTTGTGAACTGTGGGTTATTCATGGTTAACAAACCATGGCTTGTTAGCTGGGTTCACACAGCACCACAACCCACTGTTCAACAACAAACTACATTCAACCCATATTCAACCCTAAGTGTAGGTTGTTGTATTGTGTGAACCCAGGTGGGGTATAACAATAAATTGTTTCCAGTTAAGCCCTGCAGAACATGGGTTGTTCTGCTTTTCTTTAAACACAATAGAGTGAACCTCAACTTTGTGTTGTCATGTTGTATGAATCCAGTCACATTTAGGAAAATACAGGGGGAAATATAGTCTGATACAGTCCAACCACAGCAAAAACTTATTTCATCTCATTCTGTCTTACAGGTTAAGATCATCCTGTTTCCTTTAGATTGGTGGTAGGCATCTTGGTACCTGCAGCCACCAATGTGCCCACAGAAAACTTTCTAGGTTCAGATAAGGGAAGTTTAGATGATGAAACTTCTACTCCTACTGCTGTAATGCAAAGTCGAATAAAAGTGTTATGAAAGCAGCTATAAAGTTCCTTGAATTTAGTAGTGGTAGGATGAAATACTCTGCCATACTGGATGATTGCTACTGATCACGAGTATGACACAGAAAGCCAAAACACTTAAAATAAAAGCAAGATGATTTAGTTGATTTAGAGAATATGATGTAGTTTAGGATTCTGCATGATGAGTTTCGATTGACAAATTCTAATCCCTCCTTCAATGAATGTTGTCCCTTGTTCATCAAATGTCTCTGAACTGAATTTATCAGAAAGTATTTTAATACCTTTCCTTCTTTTTCAATTAAGGATGCCATGATAAATGAGTAAAAATGGATAACCAGGCATCAGTCTCTGAGTTTCTTCTCTTGGAATTCTCAAAGGTTTGGGAACTGCAGATCATACACTTTGTCTTATTCCTGGTTTTGTACATAGCAACAGTAACAGGGAATCTTCTCATCA
This sequence comes from Heloderma suspectum, assembly GCF_057233095.1. NCBI lineage: Eukaryota > Metazoa > Chordata > Lepidosauria > Squamata > Helodermatidae > Heloderma > Heloderma suspectum. The sequence continues at coordinate 83,364,037 of NC_139463.1, read as the reverse complement.
TTGCTGCCATAGCTTTTGACCACCGCCTTCACACCCCCATGTACTTCTTTCTAATGAACTTGGCCATGCAGGACATCGGTTCGGTTTCAGTCATTATCCCCAAATCCATGATCAACTTTCTCAAGAATATCAGACACATTTCTTATTCTGGATGGGTTGCTCAAGTCCTCTTCTTTGTCTTCTTTGTAGGATCTGATATTGCTCTCCTTACAGTCATGGCCTATGATCGGTATGTTGCCATTTGTGATCCATTACACAATGAGATGGTGATGAACAGGACAGCCTGCATCCAAATGGTTGCTAGTGTATGGATCACTTGCCTTCTCAATGCAGTATTACACACCTGTGGAACATTTTCAACTCCTTTCTGTTTTTATGCTGTCAACCAGTTCTTCTGTGAAACCCCAGAGTTACTTAAGCTTGCCTGCTCTGACTTACACCAGGTTGAAATAGGATTTGTTCTGTTTAGTGTTATGATTGGGTTTGGCTGCTTTATCTTCATCATTGTCAGTTATGCACAGATCTTTACCGCTGTTATGAAAATCCCTTCTGTTCAGGGAAGGAAGAAAGCCTTCTCAACTTGCTTACCTCCCCTCATTGTCTTCTCTGTATTTTTATTAACTGTATGCTTTGCTTATCTCAGGCCCACACCTAGCACACCTTCACACCTGGATTTGGTATTTGGTATATTCCATTCTGCCCCCCTTACTGAATCCTTTAATCTACAGCATGAGAAACAAGGACATGAAGGCTGGCTTGTCAAGGCTTTTAGGTCTGAGGTCATCTTCCAAGAATGCTTTCTCTACTTGCCTTCTTTAAGTGTAGATATTACATGTGCTCAATTATCTGTTATTTCATGGGGAAAGGGAAGAAGCAGAAATGGGGCATAAGGCTGATGTAGATCTGACCCTTTTACACAACATCAGACATTGATCTCCTTAGTATGGTATGATGGAATAATTTGTATATTTATTTATGAATATTGCATTTATTTTCAAATCTATTCTTGACCTGTCTTTCAGCTCCATAAAACCATCCCCAACATGGTTTACAATGGATATAATAACAATAAAAATAATAATTTAAATCCTGTTTAGCAGAGAGCCATTCACAGCTACAGCTATAGCAACCTTAAAACCTAATCAAATATACCTTCCTGGATCCTAAGAATGTCTTCAGAGGTCTTCCTCTGGGTAATCCACCAAATAATGTGAAGGAAATGGCTACTAAGGAGAGGGACATCTAATTGCTGGCTCCCCATTTGTGGAATGCCCCCCTAGGAACAAAGAAACATGCCTTACAAGAAGTGAAACAGTGATCCATCTAGCCCAGAATTGTCAACACTGACTGGCAGCAGCTCTCCAGGGTTTCAGGCAGGACTGTTCCCTTGCCCTAACTGAGGATGCTGGGGATTGAACCTGGGACCTTCTGCATGGAAAGTGTATGCTCTGCCACTCAGCTACAGCCCTTCCCTCCTCCTCAGAGGTTCATATGGCACATACTTTTTTATCTGTCTTGTTTGAGGTGAAAACCTTTTTTTATTTATTTCCCCAGTATTTCCAGTACTTAAACCATGTTTAAATGCTTTCTTAGACCTTGGGCATTACTGTTGCTTGTTCTATTTGGGTGATCTTTAAAGGCCTATGTGTTTCACCATTGATGATCATAAGGCCCCAAACTCAGAGGCTTATGAACATGCAGTGCAGATTGGGAGGAGTGTCAGAGCTCCTGCTCCGAATCTGCATTTTTGATAGATGGGCAACTCAGCCCATCTAGCAAATGCATTGCATAGTGGGAGGGAAGGAAGCTGAAGATGCCCCAGGACAGCTCATATCCTGGCCTCTCCAGTCCTCCTCCGCCCACCAGAACACCCCCGTTTCCCCCTCTCTGAGTTTGTGGTTCTGAACTCAGAGAGTCAACCAGCGTGGTTCTTTCCATGCTGGCTGCTAGGGGAAGGGGGAGGGGAGGGGGTCAGAGTGTGGATCAGCCCCCCTCCAAAGTTGGAGTGCTTTCTCCAACCTCGGAGCTGGGAATTTGAAATGTCCTATCCCACCTCAGGGGGGGACACAGGATTGTCTTTGTTTTTAATTTTGAATTAATTGTGTATTTTGACATTTTCAATTTTTTCTTTACCCTTTACAAGGAAGTAATTGTTAATTGGGCAGGATAAAAATACTGTTACTAAAATTAAAAACAAACAAACAAAACTTTTAAAAATTTGTGGAACAACCCCATTTGTTTTTTTTCTTTACTGCCTGCATAAACCATAACATCTAAGGGTCCAGTGTATCCTCCCTTCAGAGGGAGCTCAACAGTTTGGGTAGTATTACCAAGAAAGCCTTATTCTGCATCCCTAACAATTGTGCCTCCTGTAATGATAGAATGCAGAGAATGACCTCTGAAAATGGGTAGGCTCATGGTGGAAGAAGTGAGGCTTCAAATATCCTGGTCTCAAGGTATTTAGGCCTTAATAGATATTAACCAGCAGACTGAACAGGGCCTGAAAATAAATTTGGATCCAACTTGACACTAACAACACTGGTATAGCATGGTCAAAATAATGAGCACAACAAACTATCCTGGCTGCTCCATTTTTTACCAACTGCAGTTTCCTAGCAGTATTCAGAGGCAACCCCCACCCCACCCCCACCAGACATCCAGAAAGAATGCTGGATCAAGGACTTCTCCCAATCTGTGAACTGAATCTTTCAGAGTGGGTACAACTCCATCCAAAACATGTCACTCTTCCAATCATGGGTCAGTGGTTCTACTGATCAACCATATCCCTGTCCTCTCTGGATTAAGCCTCAGCTTTTTAGCCCACATGCAATCAGGAACTACTCTCAGACCAGTTCAGACCTCCCAAAGCCTCCTTAACATCAGCTATAAAGGAAAGTTGAGTTTCACCATATTACTGCACCAAGTCCTCCTGCCCCCCCCCCCCCCGATGGCTGGTATATACTAAGCATGGAGTCAAGATGGAAATAAAGACTAACAGTTGAATGATAGTTTGATTAGTAGTAGTAGTAGTATTTTGAGACCTTTTGTAAAACAGCCTCAAGGGGACTTTTTTTTTTTTTTTTCATAAGGTAATGTTTCCCCAACCTGCAGAGAATGTGGGCTGGAAGGCAAAGGACAATATGAGCGGATTGAGGTTAAGTTGCAAGTAGGCATGAAATATGAATTTGGATAACGTGTTTTTTTTTCCTGCTTACATGGTGTGGAGGTTAATGAAGGTACATTAATTCATAATTCTCATGTCTTTTCATGCAAAACTGTAAGTCTCTTAAAATATTCTCTTACATTGATTTTTTCAAATTATGTAAATACGGTTCATCAACCTATGTAGGCAACGGGTTTAGATCTGGGCTCATGGCAAACTCAGTTCTATTTCAGTAAGGTTAGCACAGCAGTGAACTTAAACTGTCAAAATATTAAAAGAGGACAACTGAACGATCTGCTTATTTAGGTGATTACCTGGCTGTTTCTTCTGAGAACGAGAGGCAGATTTGAAATAACTGTTTTTAATAAGTTCTAATTCACACATCCCTTCACACCACTGAATGTCTCATCTGAACTGCATATTGTTTCCAAGGTTCTAAGGTAATAGGAAAGTTCCATGTCTGGTGTTTGATCTGTGGTGGCTCATCATTCACAAATTGAAATCACCTCTTGATGCTGCAGTCATGGAATGATGAACATAGATATGTGTGACCCATGTCTAATGAGGATGTGTCTGGATGTGCTCTCCAGTAAGCTATTGCCATTTTGAAGAGGGCCCATAGTTCAGTGGCAGAGCACTTTGGATGTGTAAAATTCCACATCCACTCCATAGCTTTCCTCTCTAGTAACAATGATGAGAAGTTGAACCTGGAAATCTGCTTCCATATAAAGTTGTCAGTTGACCAGTAGTTAGACTAACTGAGTTTCAAATATGGCAATCTCCCTTTTTTATATATGTATGGAACTGGGAAGAAAATGGTCAAATATATCCACCTGAGAAGTTGTGCAATCCTATCATTGAACATGTTTATATCACAAGGGGGTGCATGCTAAGGTATCTCCCCATAACCATATGCATGAATATATGCAGGGTACTCAATCTGAATAAACACTATTTCAGAAATAATGAAGGGATATGGACCCCCCACTTGATAAATAGTACTAGTCACATTACAGCCCTTTTGGCCTACTTCAAAATTGGTCTGATATTTTGCCTGAGGGGGAACCAAATCATTTTCCTTGAATTCCACTGTAACCAAAACCCAATGACAATCTAAGTATGGAGAGATGCCAGTCAACTTATTGAAAGCCTTTGGGCTTCTCTTATGATTTCCCTGACAAGCCTCCTCCACACTTGCCTCACATTTGCTTCAGACCACATTTGAAAGGCATGTCTGGAAATTAGAACCAATGAGTTTGATCTAGACATAGTCAAATTTAGATTAGATCCATTGAAATCAATAGAACATACAGTAGACATGGTTTAAAATAAGCCCCGTTGATTTCAATTTGTGTATGTATTGCCCCTCTCCACATGGAGGGCAACTGTCTCTCAAGTGGACAGTCTCCTGTATCTGTGGATGTTCTCCATGCCAGCAAAAGAGCTGTCAAATCAGGGTTCTTGCTTTGTGGAAAGCCTCCATGGATACAGGAGGCTCTCCTCTTCAGACAGTCACCCTTCACAAGTAGAGAGGAAAAAAATGCAGCCATGTAGAGGACCGGGCTGTAGCACTTCTTATTATTAAGTGTTTGGTCTATTTAGGTACAGAATGCCTGAATAGGTACAGAATGCCTGAATAAGTATAGAATGCCTGAATAGGGTTATACATTCACACACATGCAGCTGAACAACTGAGAAAATTAATCAGCTTTTCCCCCATTGACACCTTCTGCTTAGTTGTATCAGACTCTTGAGGCAATATCTCAAGGAACGCAATTATAGCCTACAACCCATACTGGCAACTTTGTGTTTCCAGTGAAGGCAAAATTTCTACTGCCTTTGAGAGGGGGGGATGGTAAGAGAGCTTTTATAAATTGTCATATATTATTTGAATACACAAATGTATGATTGCTGAACGGCAAGGAAAATAAAAGATGAAAGATCAAAATTTGAAAGAAAACTGCATGAAGAAAAACATTATGTGATTATTATACATTTAGCATGATTCATCGGTCAACTCTTTCTTTCCTTATGCCCCCCAACCCACCCTTTTTCCTATTACTGTTCCACTATAAATTGGTTATATTCTACATCTGGGTTCTCTATATAGGTATCACCCTTTGGACATCTTCATTTGCCAATGTGGAGAAAACAAACCAGCACTGTAATTTCACACATGGCAATCTACTCTTAACCATAATAATTCCATGTACTGCAACATGCAGCATTCACATATTCGGGTAGTATAATTAATTGCCTTGGGACAAAGTCTGGCATGGAAGAAATGGCATTCACTGAAGTGACAGTCTGATGTTAACCTACATTAATAAGACTTGCTCTTCCCTTATTTAAAGTAATTAATTTCTGATTGCCTGTGTAATTTTGCTCTAATTTCCATTTTTTAATCTGTTTGATGTTTGTATCATACTTTTTATTCTTTCTATTTTTGGTTTTACATTTTGTCTCTTGGTCAGAAATACTTCTCAAAATCATGTTTTCTTGCTTATTTGCTTTTAAAAACTCAGTAATAAAGCACAATGCAACTGGAATTGGTAGGGTATATAAACTTAAGATGACAGGTGGCATATGTTTATCGCTGGCTGGATATGATCATCATCAAATGTTTTAAACCTACATGTTTTAAACCTACATGTTTTAAACCTAAATGTTTTAAACCTGCGGCCGCCATTCACTTCTCCATAGGGATGTACGAAAGTCACTTACCTTTTCGAAGGGTGACATTCGTGGTGGGGGGGAGGCGCTCCGTCCCTCCCCCCTGAATCCTGGCCAGCCGGCTCCGCTCCGCAGGGATTCTGCGGAGCCGCCGGCCGGCTCTGCCAACGACCAGACATCCGGCCACTGGCTAACATGGATGCAAATGGCGGCGGCCGTAGCCGCCGCCGCTTGCGTCCTTGCAGTCAGCCATGATAGGCTACGTAAATGTTTACGTAGCCTGTCATGGCTGATTTAAAAGGGGGAAAAAAAGCGCGTATGCAAATGTCGGCGCCCATGGGCACCGCCATTTGCATTCCTTATTTTGGCACATCTTAGTCTTCGTAAACATTTATGTAGACTAAGACGGCGAAAATAAGGGGAACGCAAATAGCGTAGCATCTATGCTATTTGCATTCCCCTTATTTTCGCTGTCTTAGTCTACGTAAATGTTTATGTAGACTAAGACGTGCCAAAATTAGGAACGCAAATGGCGGCGCTCATGGGTGCCGCCATTTGCGTACACGCGTTGTTGTTGTTTTCTTTTGAATCAGGTATGATAGGCTACGTAAAAATTTTTGTAGCCTATCACTGTGTTTTTTAAAAATCTAGCCGTGATAGGCTACGTAAATCTTTACGTAGCCTATCACTTTTTTTGTTTTTGTTTTTTTTAACTGGAAATGGCGGCGGCAGCCAGTCGGAAGACCGGCCGCCGTAGCCACCACCGCTGTAGCCGCCACCACCAGGAAGATCCACCCACGGTAAGTCCTGTCCCGGGGTTGGGCGGGGGGGCAGACCATTCCGCCACCAATTTCGGGGGGCCGAATGCGCTGGCATTCAGCCTCCTTGAGATCCGTGGTGGAATTCTCTGACATTCTTACTTCTCCATCATAGCTGTCATAGGCTACGTAAGTATTTATGTAGCCTATCATGGCAAGAAAACAAACAAACAAACCACATACGCAAATGGCGGCGGCTACGGTGGCTGCCATTTGCATTCCCTATTTTTCGCTGTTTTATCCTACATAAATATTTATGTAGGCAATTACACCCCAAAAAAGGGAAGTGCAAATAGTGTAGTGGGCACTATTTGTATTCTTTTTATTTTGCCGTAATAGCCTACGTAAATATTTACATAGGATAAAATGGCGAAAAATAGGGAACACAAATGGCAGCTGCCATAGCCGCCGCCATTTGCATACGCGGTTTTTTTGGGAGGGGGGGCTTGCCATGATAGGCTATGTAAATACTTACCTAGCCTATCACAGCAGCCTGGCTGGACGCAAATGACAGCCACTATGGCGGCGGCCATTTGCGTCCGCAGCAGCCTGTCTGCAGCCGGAACTCTGGTTGCGGACAGCCCTGGCTGGCTGCTACACAGAACCGCCACAGAGCAGAGCCGGACAGGCAGGATTCTGGGGGGGAGGGCTGGATTGCCTCCCCCCCATCAAGGATTCCAGGGGGAGGGACAGAGCGCTTCCCCCCCACCGCGAATCACATCTGTGAAAAGGTAAGTGACTTTCGTACATTCCTAACTGAAATAGGATTTGCTCTGTTTAGTGTTATTTGTAGGGATGGACGAAAGGGACTTACCTGATCCCGCAGCTTGCTTCACGGTGGGGGGGAGGTGCTTCGCTTCTCCCCCCGAAGTTCAGGCGAGGGGAGGAGGCGCCCCGCCTCACCCGGCCGAAATTCAGGCCGGGGGGGAGGCACCCCATCCCTCGCCGCTGAAATTCAGGCCGGGGAGGAGCGCCCCGACTACCTGGCCGCGAAAAAAAAAGTAAAGTAAAAAAAAAAAGCAACCACCCATTATAGGCTACGTAACGATTTACGTAGCCTATCATGGCTAGATTTCCAAAGTCAGCTGTGATAAGCTATGTAAATCGTCACGTAGCCTATCACGGGTGACTTTGAAGGAAAAAAAAAAAGCGCGTATGCAAATGGCGGCGCCCATGGGGCACCGCCATTTGCGTTCCTTAGTTTGGCACGTCTAGTCTATGTAAAGATTTACGTAGACTACGGCGAAAATAAGGGAACGCTATATGCGTTGCCCTTATTTTCGCCGTAGTCTATGTAAATCTTTACGTAGACTAGACGTGCCAAACTAAGGAACATAAATGGCAGCGCCCCATGGGTGCCGCCATTTGCGTACGCAGTTTTTTTTTTCCTTCTAAGTCACCTGTGATAGGCTACGTGACGATTTACGTAGCCTATCATGGCTGACTTTGGAAATCTAGCCGTGATAGGCTACATAAATCGTTACGTAGCCTATCACGGGTGTGTTTTTTTCTTTTTTTTTACTTTCCTCTTTTATTTTGTAATGGCGGCGGCGGCGGCCAGTCAGAAGACCATGCGCCGCCGCCGCCCCCACTGAAACGCCGCCGAAACGCTGCCGGGACCCGCCACCAAAAGGGACATTCGCACGAGGTAAGTCCCATCCCGGGGGGGGGCGGGGGGCCAGCGGAGAATTTCCCCACCGATTTCGGGGGCCGAATGCATTGGCATTTGGCCTCCTGGAGATTCGTGGAGAAATTCTCCGCCATCCCTCATTATTTGGGTCAGCTTAGGGATGTACGAATTGTGTACCTTCCATGCTGCTTGACTTCCGCAGTTTGCGGCCAGTACTCCATACCATCGTTCGCAAGCCCACGGAATTCTCCTCTTTTTTTTCCGCTCTGAAAATTACAAAGATAAATCCATACCGACAGCCATAATTCTGCATAACTTCCATAAGAAAGGCTATTTTTCGTAGATATTTATGTATTTTTCCCCTGCCCTGAGACGTGCAGTAATTACTTTCTTCTATATTCTTCTTGTTTGTGTGTGTGTGTGTGTGCGCGCGTGTGTGTGTAATCTCCCTCCATCCAGCTGTACCCTTGAACCCCCCGCCCCTTCACCCAACGGTCTTCTGAGATAACTAACAGGAGGTCTGATAATGAACTGGATGTGGAAATACAAAGCTGAGCAGAGAGGAGAACCAACTCTGTGCATGTCTACTCAGAAGTAAGTCTTACTGAGTTCAATGCAACTTACTCCTACACATGTCAGCACCCCACTTGCCCCCAGATCAGCTTTGTGTTTCCACATCCAGCGCATTATCAGACCTCCTGTTAGTTATCTCAGAAGACCCTTGGGTGAAAGGGGGGGGGGTTCAGGGGAAACAGCTGGATTGAGAGAGAATCTCCCCCACACATACACACACATAATGGAAGAATACAGTTCTTCATATTCCCTGGTATGTTTATTCCTCATTTTGTCCATTCCCGGAGCATGTGCAGAGTGTGCTTTTTATTCAAACAAAGAGAAGGTTGCTGATCTTTCCCTTCATGCTGCATTTGTACAAATGAAGTGTGACTGCTTCGGAAAGAACTTTCCATTATACTGTCTTTTTTTCTTCATGAGTGTCATAACAGAAGTATGATGTAGTGGTTAGAGTCCAGCCCAAAGTCACCCAGTGAGATAACTAACAGGAGGTTCGCTAATGAGCTGGATGTGGAAATACAAAGCTGAGCTGGGGGCAAGTGGGGTGCTGACATGTGTAGGAGTAAGTCGCATTGAACTCATTAAGACTTACTTCTGAGTAGACATGCACAGAGTTGGTTCTCCTCTCCATTTTAGCCTCACAACGTCACCAACAAGGCTGGATGTGGAAATAGAAAGCCTAGCAGGGGGAATAATACTCGTGCAGGGCTCCAGACCGGCACGGTCAATTTAAAAGGTTCTTTCTTTCTTTCTTTCTTTCTTTCTTTCGTTCTTTCTTTCTTTCTTTCTTTCTTTCAAACAGTGTTGCTTTAAACAAAGAGTGCATCACTCAGGCACACCTGGGGCAGCCTTGTTTTGGGAAACCCCAAGGAGGAGGAAGTGTTTTGGCTGAAAGTAAATGGAGAGGGAGGATTTCAATTGAAAAAGAACACCCACCAACAAGGCGGTGAGCACAATTCATTTTTTTTTTTTAAAAAAACCTACATATTTATTATTGAAATATACTACCTTGCATTTTTATTTACGAAAATTCCGCGACTCTGTGTGGATGACAAAAAAATTCCTCATGACTAGGGGTGGACGAAAGGCACTTACCTTTCGTCGAAGCTTGTTCACGGTGGGGGGGAGGTGCTTCGCTGCTCACCCCGCAAAGTTCAGGCCGGGGGGGAGGCTTCCCGCCTCGCCCCGGCTGAAATTCAGGCCGGGGAGGAGGCTTCCCGCCTCGCCCAGCCAAAATTCAGGCTGGGGAGGAGGCTTCCCACCTTGCCCAGCCGCGAACTCCATTAAAAAAAAAAAAAAACAACGCCCCCATGATAGGCTACGTGACGATTAACGTAGCCTATCACGGCTAGATCTGCAAAGTCAGCCGTGATAGGCTACGTTAATCATCACGTAGCCTATCATGGGTGACTTTAAAAAAAAAAAAAAGGCGTACGCTAATGGTGGCCCCCATAGGGAGCCGCCAATTGCGTTCCTTATTTAGTCGCTGTAGTCTACGTAAATCTTTACGTAGACTACAGCAACCAAATAAGGAACGGGAATTTGCGGCTATTTGCGTTGACCTTATTTTTGCCGTAGTCTACGTAAATCTTTACGTAGACTACAGGGACCAAATAAGGAACGTGAATGGCGGCTCCCTATGGGGGCCGCCATTAGCCGTACGCGCTTTTTTTTTTTTAAGTCACCCGTGATAGGCTATGTGACGATTAACGTAGCCTATCACGGCTGACTTTGCAAATCTAGCCATGATAGGCTACGTTAATCGTTACGTAGCCTATCACAGGGGCATTTATTTTTTTTTACTTTTCTTGTAATGGCGGCGGCGGCAGCCAGTTGAAAGACCGGCTGCCACCCCTGCCCCTGTCGAAGACCTGCCGAACTGCCGCCGGGAGCTGCCGCCGGGAGGGACATTTGTGAAAGGTAAGTCCCATCCCGGGGGGGGGGCGGGGGGAGGGGGGCAGATAATTTCTCCCCGAACAACCTTCGGAGGACCGAATGCGTTGGCACTCAGCCCCCTGAAGTTTCAGGGAGAAATTCTCCCCCATCCCTAGACTGAAGGGAATTTGATCCCATTTCAGTCCATGGCAGATTTCTGACATCCCTAGGTCAGCTGCTTTATCTTCATATACAGATCTTTACTGCTTTTCTGAAAATCCCTTCTGTTCTAGGAAGGAAAAAAAGCTTTCTGAACTTGCCTATCCCACCATTGTCTTCTCCATATTTGCATTAATTGTATGCTTTGCTTATCTCAGTCCCACCTCCAGCATACGTCACATCTGTATTTGGCATTTAGTAGAATATATTCCATTCTGCCACTTATGATGAATCCTTTAATCTACAGCATGAGAAACAAGGACATAAAGATTGCCCTATGAAGGCTTTTAACTCTGAGGTAAACTTCCAGGAATGGTTTCACTATTTGTCTTCTGTAAGTGCAGGTATTTTATATGCTTATTTATCTGACAAAGAAAGGTTTAGCGCTCTGTTATTTTCCTGTATTCTCACACACATGCAGATGAACAAATGTGAAAATCAACCATTCCAATTTTGAGGTAGAAAGGGAAAGATGTGGCTTATTTTATAGGAATTTAAATGTTCTTGATTGCCCACCAGCAATTTGACAGGTATTGTCTGGATTGTTGTTGTTTTCTCCATCTACTTAATGGGCTTAACTTTATTGTCAAATTTCTCAGTGTGCACAGTGCCTTTTGGAATCAGTTTGTTATCTTAGGTAAGGGAGAAGGTATAATATGTGATTAGCCCAAGGAGAAGTCTATGGTATTTGTAGGTTTTGTAAAAAGTTTTGTTTCAGCCCTTTTTAAACATTGTAAGCATAGCCTTCTGAAAACAAAAAGAAATGCAATAAATGAAATACCTTTCAGCTTAATGTGTTGTGTTAAGGGCTTTCCATGTTCACTCAAGGCCACACCCTTCAGAGATGTGTTATTTAGGCAATACACATGTGGTATGGTATCCCATGCTGTGGTTTGTTCCAGCTTCACCTCTACTGTGGAACTTGATCGCTGGCAGTGGCAGAGTGGTGGACCTAAGTCCCAGCATTGTCTGTTTGCTGGAATAGACACATGAAGTCTATGCAACTGAAGATATTATGGAACTGATATTAAGACCATTCCATGTAACACGTGCCCACTTGGCAACCAATACCATCCATATAGACTATGATGGTGGAGAAGGGCTGAGCTAGACCACTCCCCCTCATCATGTATTGGTCTATTTAGGTTCAGAATGCCTGAATAGGGTTATGCTCTCACACACATGAAGATGTACAAATTAGAAAATCAACTTTTCTCCCAGTTGACATCTCCTGCTGAGTTATGTGGGACTCTTGGGGCAATGTCTCAAGGAACACAGTTGTAACCTACACCCCACAGTGGTGACTCTATGCTTCCTCTGAAGAGAGACTTTTCACTGCCTGGGGAGGGGGCAGGGGATGGGAGGAGAGCTTTTATAAACTGTCATGAATAGCTATGACTACAGAGATGCATGATCACTGAAAGACAACAGAAAATAACACACATCAAAATTCGGAAGAAATCTTCAGGAAGAAAAATAGTATGTTTTAAAGATATTTTTAGCTTGAATTATCAGCCATTTTTTCTCTTTCTTTCCTTAAACATGCATACAATGCTCTTCCATTTTTTCCTCTTCAAATTGCAGCTCCAGTCAAAACTGGTTATGGGAGTTGTCTATATGGGAGTTGTCTATATAGGTATTGTTCCTTAGATATTCTCATTTGGAGAGGGCGAAAAAGTAAATATTACTATAATGAAAAGAAAATCTGAGGAATCATCTTCTGATTTATTGTATTTACTGCAACACACAGTGTTCATTTATTCATTTAGTATAGCTTTAAGACAAAGATTTACACAGATGAATGTCACCACTTGAAGTGATATGCTAACACCAACTTGAATTAATAAGACTTACTCTTTGCCTATTTAACTGAATTTCAGATGGTTGCCTTGCATACTAGTGTTCATTTGTCCTAATTTTCATTTTTACCCTGTTCAATATGTGTATCATATAAAGTTTCATATTTAGACTTTTGGTCAGAAATATTTACTGAAATCAGTTTTCTTAAAAATGAATAACGAAGCACAATGAAACTGTAATTAGTATCCATAGATGTATCTAAAGGTGATATGATACATGGCAGATGTTTATATTCGGTTTGGTAAAATAGTTAGACATCATCAAATGTTTAAAGTATATATTTTATTAGGTCATTTAAATTGGTTAAACTTAAACCTACAACAAATCCTATACTGAATATCAGTGCTACAAAAAGCTCCTTGAAAGCTTCTTGTATTTAGCAGTGCCAGGACAAAACATTCTGCCATAACGCTTATCATTAGGACACAACATTCCTTTAAACCATAAATACATTTTAAAAAGATGATTTAGTACTGAGGATGTGATGCAATTACTTAGAACTCTGTATGGTAAATTTGGACCTGCATTTTCTAATCCTGTCTTCATTCAATGTTCATCACTTGTTCTTCAAAACCTCTCCAAAAGGAATTCTACAGACATTGTTTTAATAGCTCTGCTTATTTTTCTTCTAGGAATGCCATGATAAATGAGGATAATCAAACATCAGTCTCTGACTTTCTTCTCTTGGGATTCTCAAAAGTTCAGGAGCTGCAAATCATACACTTCATCTTATTCCTGGTATTGTACTTAGTAGGAGTTACAGGGAATCTTCTCATCATTGCTGCCATAGCTTTTGACCACCGACTTCACACCCCCATGTACTTCTTTCTGATGAACTTGGCTATTCAGGACATAGGTTCTATTTCAGTTATTATCCCCAAATCCATGATCAACTTTCTCAAGAATATCAGACACATTTCTTATTCTGGATGTGTTGTTCAAGTCCTCTTGTTTGTCTTCTTTGTAGGATCTGATATTGCTCTCCTTACAGTCATGGCATATGATCGTTATGTTGCCATTTGCAATCCATTACAGTATGAACTGGTAATGAACAGGAGAGCCTGTATGCAAATGGTTGGTAGTGTATGGATCACTTGTGATCTTTCTATATGCTGTGTTTAGGGATGGCGGAGAATTTCTCCCCGAAACTTCGGGGGGCCGAGCGCCAACATGTTCGGCCCCCTGAACAGGTTTCGGGAGAAATTCTCCACACACCTCCGCCCCCCGCGCCCCCCCCCCCGGGACGGGACTTACCTTTGCCGAATGTCCCTCCCGGCGGCGGGTCTGGCCGGCGGTTCGTCGGGTCTTCGTCAGGGGCGGGGGCGGCAGCCGAACTTTTGACTGGCTGCCGCCGCCGCCATTCCAATAAAAGAAAAAAAACGCCCCCGTGATAGGCTATGTGACGATTAACGTAGCCTATCATGGCTAGATTTGCAAAGTCAGCCATGATAGGCTACGTAAATCGTCACGTAGCCTATCACGGGTGACTTAAAAAAAAAAAAAGCGCGTACGGATAATGGTTGCCCCCATAGGGAGCCGCCATTCCCGTTCCTTATTTGGTCGCTGTAGTCTATGTAAATCTTTACGTAGACTACGGCGAAAATAAGGGCAATGCTATTTGCGTATGGTATTGGTTGCCCTATGGGGGCCGCCATTTGCGTACGCGCTTTTTTTTTTTTAAGTCACCCGTGATAGGCTACGTGGTGATTTACGTAGCCTATCATGGCTGACTTTGCAGATCTAGCCGTGATAGGCTACATTAATCGTCATGTAGCCTATCACGGGGGCGTTTTTTTTTTTTAACTATTTAGTTCGCGGCCGGGCGACGCGAGGCGCCTCCTCCCCGGCCTGAATTTCAGCCGGGCGAGGCGGGAAGCCTCCCCCCCGGCCTGAATTTCGGCCGGGCGAGGCGGGAAGCCTCCCCCCCAGCCTGAACTTCGCGGGGGGAGCAACGAAGCACCTCCCCCCCACCGCGAAAAGCTTCGAGGACAGGTAAGTGACTTTTGTCCACCCCTACTTCTCAGCTAACGGAGCAGACAAAGAAACTTGAAACAATTCAGGGCTCAATTACTGCCCTTCAGGGGGCTGTGGATTTAATTAATATCTCTTTTCAAAACATGGAAGTGAAGGTTAATGATCTTGAAGATGGGGTTGAAACGGCTATGAAAGTGTCTCATGGTGTTTTGTCTGCTCGAATTTCTCAAATGGAGGCCTTCACACGCAGAGTGAATCTACGTATCCTTGGTATTAAAGACGTGGCTAACGATATAAGTTTGGCTGAATTTATGGATAAACCATTACATGAGCTATTTGCTTGATATTGAGCATGAATATCATGTTCCTTGTTCAATACGTGGCACTAAAGGGATTTTTGGGACTGTTATTGTTCAATTTTCACAAGTCTCCACAAAAATTACCTTATGCGTCTGGCAAGAGAACAAGGTGAGCTCCGGTGGGGACCAGCAAATGACAAGATTATGCTCTTTCATGATTATACTAAAGAAATTGCTGACAGAAGAAGGCAATTTACCAAGGCGAGAAGTTTAGCAGAGCAAATTAACCTGCAATATTATGTCAAATATCTTGCTATATTTTGTATTCTTTCTGAAGGCCAGATGAAAAGATCTTTGGATCCTGATGCTGCAGAAGCATTTATAATTTGTATTGTATTAAAACTAAATGAAGGGAACCAACTCTCTCAGCTTCCAGAGTTGGAACTTAGCCATTTTTACTGTTCTTTTGAAGTGTTGTTTGGGTTTTAGCTGATAAGATTTCTGGGCAATATGCCAAAATAAAGATTTGCATATTTTTTTCTTTCTCCTCTTTTTTATGTTGTATTGTAATAAGGTGCATATTTGTGTGTGTATGTGTGTATACACATATAAATATATCTTTAGATATGATATTACTTAAAATATACAAATGATTTGTTCCTGTTTTTATCCTTTCCTTAAAATTCTCCTCTTTTTTATTAGTATTATTGGTATTATTATTAATACCATTATGGGATTATTATTATGACTATTCCTTGTTGGCTAAACTTTTAATGTTTATTAATAAGCATTAATTGAATGGTAATTTATGGCCAGTGAAAATGGATTTTTTGCTTCTATTTCTGTGCTATAAGTAGGGATGTACGAAAATCACTTACCTTTTGCGGATTATGCTGATGGTGGGGGGGAGGCATTCCGTCCCTTCCCCCAGAATCCTGGATGTGGGGGAGGTGCTCCGTTCCTCCCCCCTGGAATCCTCCACGGCCGGCTGTGCTCCACGGCAGCTCCGCGAAGCAGCCGGCCAGGCCCAGCCAGGTCAGAGCCATCCGCAGACAGATTTCTGGGGGTGGAGGGCTCTGGGTAAAAAACAACAACAACAACCTGTGTACGCAAATGGTGGCGGCTACGGCCACTGCCATTTGCGTTCCTTCTTTTTGGCCGTCTTAATCTACGTAAATATTTATGTAGGCTATGATGGCGAAAATAAGGGGAACACAAATAGCATAGTGGACGCTATTTGTGTTCCCCTTATTTTCACTATCTTAGTCAACATAATTATTTATGTAGACTAAGACGGCCCAAGATAAGGAATGCAAATGGCGGCGGCCATAGCCGCCACCATTTGTGTACGCTTTTTTTTTTTTTACCCAGTTGTTTTAGGCTACATAAGTTTTTATGTAGCCTAAAACATCTGGGTAAAAAAAAAGAAAAAAAAGGCATATGCAAATGGCGGCGGCCGGCTATAGCTGCTGCCATTTGCATACACTTTTTTTTTTTTTTACCCAGACGTTTTAGGCTACGTAAAAACTTATGTAGCTTATCACGTCTGTGTAAAAAACAAAACAAAACTGCAAATGGCGGCGGCGGCAGCCAGTCGGAAGACCAGACACCGCAGCCGCCACCGGAGTTGCCGCCACCCAGAAGATCCGCCCCAGGTAATTCTCGTCCCAGGGGGATCCATGGGGGGGCAGGGGGGCAGGGGGCAAAGGCCGTTCTGCCACAGATTTCGAAGAGCCAAATGCACTGGCATTTGGCCTCCCCAAGATCCGTGGCGGAATTCTGTGCCATCCCTAGCTATAAGGCAATTTGGATATTTGGTTAGTTCTTATTGTAGTTTAATATAATGCTGTTTTTCTTCTTTCTTTCTTTCTTTCTTTCTTTCTCTTCCTTCTTGTGCTATCCTCCCTTTTTCCTTTTTTTTAGAATACTGTATTGTTGGAAACTGAAGATTCTGATTATATTGTTGGTAGTGTTTATTTCATTTATAAAAATAAAATAAAAATAGATTCAAAAAATGTGTGCAATGATGGCTTTGCACTAGCAGCAGGCATTTCCTCTCAAACAAGATGAGGCACCCAATGTTTGCAAATCTCCCTGCCTACTACAGGCTTTGTGCTATTTCCCATATGGTTCCAGAAAGACCCATAACTTTCAGCATCAGGTAGCTGTGAGGACACACTGGCTTTTATTATAACCTGTATTGTTCTCTTTATTATTTAACCCTTTTGTAGCCAAGACCGGAAGTTGTAAGATTTTATAAAACAAAGAAATCTTTATTAACTATAGCATTAAAATGTTCAACAGTAAATCAGTAGCTTTTAAAGCTTCTATACATGTATATCCTGTCATACACATAGATCCTAGTCACTCTTTTTCTCTTCACACTCTCCTCACAATTTGTCTCTTCACAAATCCCTTCACAGACCCCACACAATCCCATCTCTCACAAACCCTCTCTCTGATCCATGCCTTATCTGTAGGCTGACTATATGTACTGTTTTAAATGGGACAGCACCATTTTTTTTTCATATTTCCTGACCGTCCCGTCATTTTAATATAAATGTCAATTTTGTCTTGTTTTTAATTTTTTGTAAAAAACTGAACGTGTTTATCATAAGGCTCTATGCTAATAATTGCATGCAGTAAAACTACTGGTGTGACGAAAGAGGAAGTTCCATTTACTTTATCCAGTCAGGGCCAGGCTTCTTGAGCTAGTGACAATCAGACACTGCCCCCTTGCTTGTCTGCAGTGACGGGGAATTCAAGAGGTGCTCGCTAAGCCCCATTCAGCATGTGGGAGCCAGGAGGGAGAGTCTTACTGTTATTTCTACCATCATTCCACCCAAAGAGATTATTTCTGCCCTACTTTCAATTTGATTTGGACTTTTCAGACTCATATTTTGGTTCAACGGGCTGTTTTGTATGAGTTTTGTCACTGAAGAATAATTGTTAGCTCAATATGTTCATGTAATAAAACTTTTGTTATCATCTTACTTTTTCATGAATATGGAATATTACATAACCCCATCCCGTTTTTGTCATCCCAATATCCCATTTTTGTCTCAAAGAAATATGGTCAGCCTACTTATCTGTCTCACACAAGCACAGCACCCTGCTTATATATCACAGGCATTTCACCCCACCCCGCTCACTCACTCAGCCAATAATATCCCATATGCAAACACAGCACTCATCCTGTCACTCATCCAATTCTCACCCTAGATATACTCACCATAAATACAGAGTCATAATAGGAATACAATCCACACACTCCTAATATATGTTCATGTAATGTCACAATAAGCATGAGCTTTCGTAGATTACAACTTACTTTATCAGCTCCACTGATAACATCTGATGAAGTGGATTGTAACCCATGCAAGCTCATGCTAATTTATTAAAATATCTGAACAACTAAAACAGTAAGTATATGTGTGCTACATGTAACCCTAAAATAACAATGAAGTGATCTGATAATTTAAAAAAGGCAATGTGTAGAAGCATCTTTCATTTTAAAATACATCTTCCATTTTACAATATCCCTATTTAAGTACAAAATGCCTGAGGGGTTATACTCTCACACATGCAGATGTACCAATTAGAAAATCAACTTTTCTTTCTGTGTACCTCTCCTGCTGAGTTATGTGGGACTCTTGAGGCAATGTCTCAAGGAACACAATTGTAACCTACACCCCGCGGTGGTGACTCTATGCTTCCACTGAAGAGAGACTTTTCACCACCTTGAGGGGTGGGGCAGGTGGAAGAGAGCTTTTATAAGTTATCATATATGGCTATGAATACACAGATGCACGATCACTGAAAGACAACAGAAAACAACACATATCAGAATTTGGAAGAAAGCTTCATGAAGAAAAACAGTATGTTATTAAGATATTTTTAACTTGAATGTTTAGCCAATTCTCTTTGTCTTTCCTTAAACACATATAATATGATATTCCATTTTTTTTTCCTCTTCAGATTACAATCAAAGCTGGTTATATTCTATATGTGAGTTGTCTATAGAGGTATTGTCTTTTAAATATTTTCATCAGGCAAAGGCAAAAAAAGAAGTAAATAGCAGTATAATAACAAGAAAATCTGAGGAATCATCTTCTGCCTGATTCTATTTACTGCAGTGTTCATTTATTCAGTTAGTATAATTCATTAACTTAGGACAAAGAGTGACAGAGATGAATGTCACCACTTGAAGTGATCCTCTAACATTGACTTGAATTAATAAGACTTACTCTTCCCTTATTTAATTGAATTTCAGATGGTTGCCTTTCATACACATGTTCATTTGTCCTAATTTTCATTTTTACCCTGTGTGATGTTTGTATCACACAATTTTTCATATTTGTACTCTTGGTCAGAAATATTCAGGTTTCTTAATCGGGTTTCTTAAAAATGAATAATAAAGCACAATGCTACTGTAATTAGAACCCATAAATGTATCTAAAAGTAATATGAGAGGAGATATCTGTATATCACTGGCTTGGTATAATGGTAACACATCCTCAAATGTTTAAAGTATATATTTATTTTTATTAGGTTATTTAAATTGGTTAAAATGAAATGTTAGGCTAATTTTATACTGAACTGCAGTGCTAAAAAAAGCTGCTTGAAAATGTCTTGTATTTAATAGTGCTAAGACAAAACATCCAGCCATAAAGCATGTTTTCTGTTGCCTATCTGTAAGACACAACATTCCTATAAAGCAATAAATAAAAACAAAAAGATTTAGTACTGAGGATGTGATGCAGTTACTTAGAATTCTGTATGGTAAATCTGGGCCTACATTTTCTATTCCTGTCTTCATTGAATGTTTGTCATTTGTTCTTCAAACCTCTCAACAGACACTATTTTAATAGCTCCCTTGTTTTTCTTCTAGGGATGCCATGATAAATGGGTAAAAAACATGGATAATCAAACATCAATCTCTGAGTTTCTTCTCTTGGAATTCTCAAAGGTTTGGGAACTGCAGATCATATACTTTGTCTTATTCCTGGTATTGTACTTAGCAGCAGTAATAGGGAATCTTCTCATCATCGCTGCCATATGTTTTGACCACCACCTTCACGTGCCCATGTATTTCTTTCTGATGAACCTGGCCATGCAGGACATAGGTTCGGTTTCTGTAGTTATACTAAAATCCCTGATCAATTCCCTCAGGAATATCAGACACATTTCTTATTCTGGATGTGTTGTTCAAGTTCTTTTGTTTGTCTTCTTTGTAGGATCTGATATTGCTCTCCTTACAGTCATGGCATATGATCGGTACGTTGCCATTTGCAATCCATTACAATATGAAATGGTAATGAACAAGGGAGCCTGCACTCAAATGGTTGGGTGTGTATGGATTGCTTGCCTTCTCAATGCAGTGTTACACACTGGTGGAACTTTTGCAACCCCATTATGCTCTAATGTTGTTGATCAGTTCTTTTGTGAAATCCCACAGTTACTTAAGCTTGCCTGCTCTGATATATCCCTAACTGAAATAGGATTTGTTGTGTTTAGTGTTGCAGTTGGGTTTGGCTGCTTTACCTTCATCATTGCAACTTATGCCCAGATCTTCACTGCTGTTCTGAAAATCCCTTCTGTTCAGGGAAGGAAAAAGGCCTTCTCAACCTGCCTACCTCACCTCATTGTCTTCTCAGTATTTTTATTAACTGCATGCTTTGCTTATCTCAGGCCCACACCTAGAACACCTTCACACCTGGATTTGGTATTTACTATAATGTATTCCATTCTGCCACCCTTGCTGAATCCTTTAATCTACAGCATGAGAAACAAGGACATTAAGGCTGGCCTGTCAAGGCTTTTAGGTCTGAGGTCATCTTCCAGGAATGCTTTCTCTGTTGGTCTTCTTTAAGTGTAGATACTACACTTGCTCAGTTATCTATTATTTCAAGGGGAATGGAAAGAAGCTAAAATAGGGAATAAGGCTGAGGTAGACCTGACCCCAATCATCATATACTGATTTCCTTAGTATGGTATGAGTGTAGAATGTGTATATTTATTTAATACCTATCACGGAGAGAGCTGTTCACGGCCACAGCAACCTTAAAACACAATCAAATATACACCTTCCTGAATTCTGAGAACCACTTCAGTCAGTGTCCTTCCTCTGGTTAACCCACCAAATAGTGTGAAGCAAATGGCTACTAAGGAGAGGGACATCTAATTGCTGGCTCCCCATTTGTGGGATGCCCCCTAGGAACAAAGAAACATGCCTTACAAGAAGTGAAACAGTTGATCCATCTAGCCCAGAATTATCAACACTGACTGGCAGCAGCTCTCCAGGTTTCCAGGCAGGATTGTCCCCTTGCCCTAATGGGGGATGCTGGGGATTGACATCTTGCATGGAAAGCATGTGCTCTGACACTCAGCTCCTTCCCTCTCTTTGAGAGATTCCCCTGGCACATATGTTTTTCTCCTTCCATTTCAATGTTCTTATTTCCCCAGGCTTTTCAGTATTTAAACCATGTTTAAATGCTTTCTTAGACCTTGGGCACTACTACTGTTACTTATTTTACTTTGATGCTGTTTTATTTTGTTTTTAATTTTAAATTCATTTTGTGTTTCATTTTACGGGTTTCAATCTTTTCTGTACCTTCTCCAGATAACCTATTTTTATCTGGGAACTATAAAAATGTTGTAATTCAAATAACATAAAATAAAAGTTGTTGAACTTTCATGGGACAAACCCATTTCTTTCTTTTTAACTGCCCACCTACACAGTTACATTAAAAGGATCCATTTACCCTCTCTTCAGAAGGAGTTCTATGGTTTGGGTACTATTACCGAGAAAGCCCTATTCTACCCCCCCAGCAATTGTGAGTCCTTTAATGATGGGATGCAGAATATGGTCTCTGAAGATGAGTAAGTTAGTGGTGTAAGATATGGGACTTCAAATATCCTTGATCTGATCTATTTAGGACTTTACAGACATTAATCAGCAGATTGATTTGGGCCTGAAAATGAATTGGCAGCCAGTTTGACTCTGACATTAAATGGTCTAAATATTGAATCCCACAAACTATCCTGGCTTCTCCATTTTTTACCAACTGTAGTTTCCCAACTATACTCAGAGGCAGACTCACCTGGCCATACAGAAGCTATGCTGGATAAAGGACCACTCCCAATCTGTGAACTGAATCTTTCAGAGTGGGTACAACCCCATCCAAAACATGCCACTCTTCCAATCCTGGGTCAGCACTTCTACTGACCAATCATATACCTGTCTTCTCTGGATTGTTAGCCCACATCCAGTCAGAATTTTCTCCCAGTCACCATTTCAGGACTTCCATAGCCTCCTTGGAATCAGCTGTAAAGGAAAGATGTAGTTGTGTGCCATCACGATATTACTACACCAATGGCAAAACCCCAGATGACATCTTCCAGCAGTTTCAGATAGATACTAAGCAGCTGAAAGACGAAGGGAAAATGTGTGTGTACTACTGAGGCCAAGTTGCAAGTAGGCATGATATGTGAGTTTGGAGAATGTGCTTTTTGCTTACATGGTATGGAGGTTAAGGAAGGCACATTAATTTATAATTTTCATGTAGTTTCATGTATAATGAGCTTGCAAGTTTCTTAAAATATTCTGTTATACCGTGTGTGTGTTTTATTATATAGATATGGTTATTGACCTATATAAGCCAATGGGGATATTATCTGAGCTCAGTGGCAATCTCAGTTCTATTTCAGTAAGGTTGGCACCTCTGTGATATTAAACAATCTAAATATTAAAAGAGGACAACTGATCTGCTCATAGGTGATCCCTGGCTGTTACATCTGAAAATGCTAGAAACTTCGAATCCAACAAAGTCTTAAGCAGGGAGGTCTGAAGGGGAGTTCTACATTTGTTCACTTGAACATGAGTAAAACTTTCTGCATGACTGGGGACCCTGATAAAACAGAGTCTCCTATCCTATGGATAGCTGTACTTGTGTTCAAGTAAACATGAGCAGAATTCCCCTTCAGAACTCCCTGCCCAATGCAAGGAGGTCTTGGATCAGGCTGGGTGGGTCAGTGGGCAAAGTACACAGGGATGTAGTGGGCAAAGCCAGCATGCATAACTCTACCCATGTCCCCGCATTTAGTTCTCACATGTTCCAGAGATTTGGGATTTACAGTAAACCCATTGAAATCAATAGGACTCAGTACTTATTACCTTTAAGATTTCAATGGGTCTCCTGTAAGTATGATGAAGCCTGGATCCAAACTATTATAATAAATTAAATAAATGTATTATATCTACAGGAATATGTGCCTTATTTCACCCAAACTCATGCAACGATGATTTTGCAGTAGCAGCAGGCATTTTCTCTTAAATAAGATGAGGCGCTCACCCAAAGTCTGCAAATCCCCCTGCCCACTGCAGCCTCCTGTGCTATTTCCCATAATGTTCCAGAAAGTCCCCTCACTCTCAGCAACAGATTTTTGGGAAGCAGGGAGAGTTGCAATAGGTTGGGGAGAGATTGACAAAAATTGGGTGACCATCTTTGTACGAATGGAAGTTCTTGTTGCTAGCATTGTTGCACCAATACAATCCAGCAAAGATTTTCCATTTTAACAACAGTTTTGTTTTGTGGGTTCTTCCTTCCCATAGACCAATATAATTTATTAGTTTAGACATGATTGCATAATTATATATTTTACTTCCCCTTTCCACATTAATAGGAATGGATGCTGTTCTCCATTTTATCATGTAGCATATTCTTAGCATTGCACACTTTTAGTAATTCAAAGGAAAATTCCATAAATAACTTCATAAATAAAGTATGTGCTACATCTCTGCTTCATTATTGGTTCCATCTAGAGCTGTGCACAAGTAGTCTTTTGAAATTCTCCACGCTATTTGTGGGCAGAGAAATTAGGGGAAGCATTTCACCAAGTTTCTCCAGAGGAATGATAAATTTTCCAACAGTTTCTCATGGGACTCACCATTAGTAATGACAGTTGCACAGCTTTTCACTTCTTTTCCTCAGGTGTTGTATGCATGTGCTGTTTTTGCAAGCAGCAGCAATTGTGTTGGCAGACTGGTCACCATTTGAATTTCCCACAGTGCCCTGGAGCTAGCATCATTCCAGAGCATTGTGTGTTTGTGTGTGGGGGGGATCCAGTTGCCACAAAAATGGTGAATAATATTCAGAGGAAATCCTTCTAAATGGTCTCCTTCTTCTTGTGAGTAGGGAGTGGGTAAGGGCAGTGAGAAAAAGAAAAACAGGCATTTTCTCAGGAAAAATGTCAGATCAGCCTTGGTTCTATTGTATTTCATATGTTTAACCAATATGCCCTTACACATTCAGAACTGTGATGGAGCTGGAGATTTCTTGAGCCCCTTAAGGCAGCAACTCCCCCCACACTTTCCAGGGCCCAGATCCATTGCCTTGGTAGTGTTCCTGAGTGGTTAGGCCATGTGGAGAAGGGAAAACCATCACCCTGGGGAATTGGCCAGAAACTTTAATCTTACACTTTAAGTTCTGCACCTAGGAAAAAGAAACCAAATGCACAGTTACAAGATGGGGGATATGTGGCTCAACCACACTACAAGCGAGAAGGATCTTGGAATTGTTATCGATCACAAGCTGAATATGAGCCAACAATGTGATGTGGCTGCAAAAAAGGCAAATGCTCTTTTGGGCTGCATTAATAGAAGCATAGCTTCCAAATCCTGGGAAGTACTAGTTCCCCTCTACTCAGCACTGGTTAGGCCTCATCTGGAGTACTGTGTCCAGTTCTGGGCACCACACTTTAAGACGGATGCAGACAAACTGGAGAGGGTTCAGAGGTGGGCAACAAAGATGATCAGGGGACTGGAAACAAAGCCATTTGAAGAGAGACTGAAAGGACTGGGCATGTTTAGCCTTGAGAAGAGAAGACTGGGGGGAGATATGATAGCACTCTTCAAGTACTTGAAAGGCTGTCACAGAGAAGAAGGCCAGGATCTCTTCCTGATCATCCCAGAGTGCAGGACACGGAATAATGGGCTCAGGAAGTTACAGGAAGCCAGATTCTGGCTGAACATCAGGAAAAACTTCCTGACTGTAAGAGCAATACGACAATGGAACCAATTACCTGGGGAGGTGGTGGGCTCTCCCACACTGGAGGCCTTCAAGACGAGGCTGGACAGCCATTTGTCAGGGATGCTCTGACTTGGATTCCTGCATTGAGCAGGGGGTTGGACTCGATGGCCTTGTAGGCCCTTTCCAACCCTACTATTCTATGATTCTATGATTCTACACTTCCCATCCAAAGTAGGAGAAGAAAAAAATGCATGTATTATCTAAAAAGCATTCAGAGACAAAAAGGAGAACAGAAGATATGCAAATCAGAAAACAAACCCAAGCCTTTAAACTATATAATATACATAGACTCCAAACTTACTGCCATGCAAGAATCCCTGGGGAATAGCTTACCCAACCCCACTCCCTTTTTGGGAGGGGAGCCAGGACCTAAAACAATAACACATCCAGCTACCAATGGACCTCCAGTCTCAAAGGAGCAAGAACTCCACATGGCTTTATCAGGGCTAGCCAAAAGAGGATGGCAAAAAAGTCAACCCCCTGCCCCTCATGACTTGCCAATCAAATGGAAAATCACTAACTCAATGAACACACACCAGCTCCTATTTAGGGTGGAACAAGAAAAGGGCCAGATGTTAATTAAGACAAAAATTCTTGGCCCAGTTTCAACAAGCCAACTGTCTCAAAAGACACTCAATAGAAGAAACCAGTCATGGGAAGATAGCCCCATGCCTTAAGAATCCCACCACATACAAGTGTATTTCTTTTAATTAAAAATATCATTTTATAAATATACATCTGCACATCTATCCTTCACAACGTATGCCCCTTATATAATGACAGAACAATTTTATGCTAGTCCAAGGAATGTTCTGATATCAGAGTGCTCTGAACATCCTATGTTCTGCCGGCAGATGCCCAACACAGCAGGAGGAGCGATGGAGGTGATCAATGCCTCTACATACTCCTTTCTTTTGGTTTTCCACTAGATGTGCTTTTGAACACCTCTAATGGATTTGTGGGGGTGGGGACAGGGCTGAGAGACTTTAAGATACTGTGGATCCTCAGCACCTCTCCACCCTTTCACCCTTATTTGCATCCTCACCCAAGGTTGGAGCTCTGACCTTGGGTGAGGAAGTGGCCATGGAACTTACCATGGTGTCTAGGAGGGGTGGGGTGGATAAATCCCCATTCAGATTTCCCCTCCTGAGCTTGTTGTAGCAGTGTCTAGGGCCTCAGGATGGAGGAGTCACAACATCCCACAGTTCCTGGGACACCCTCCAGGAGCCAAACTATTGCTCTCTACTACTTAGTAATATAAGAAATACCTTGCTAATAAGAGGGGAAAAGATTTCAGCACAGTTAATGCACAATAATGCTTCTTATTTGTTGGGGATCTCCCATCACAGCATAAATAGGGTATATTTATTAGATACATATCTACATTAGCTCTACTAGGATTTCTATATTGTCACTAAAACTGAATATTCAAGCATATAACTTGGAATCATTTTTGGAACTTTGTTTCTCGTATCAAATGCTTTGTTGTTATTTATTTGGTCAGTCGCTTCCGACTCTTCGTGACTTCATGGACCAGCCCACGCCAGAGCTTCCTGTCAGCCGTCGCCACCCCCAGCTCCCCCAAGGTCGAGTCCATCACCTCCAGAATATCATCCATCCATCTTGCCCTTGGTCGGCCCCTCTTCCTTTTGCCTTCCACTTTCCCTAGCAGCAGCATCTTCTCCAGGGTATCTTGTCTTCTCATGATGTGGCCAAAGTACTTCAGTTTTGCCTTTCATATCCTTCCCTCAAGTGAGCAGTCTGGCTTTCTTTCCTGGAGTATGGACTGGTTTGATCTTCTTGCACTCCAAGGCACTCTCAGAATTTTCCTCCAGCACCACAGTTCAAAAGCATCTAACTTCCTTCGTTCAGCCTTCCTTACGGTCCAGCTCTCACAGCCATAGGTTACTATGGGGAATACAATTGCTTTAACTATGCGGACCTTTGTTGTCAGTGTGATGTCTCTGCTTTTCACTATTTTATCAAGATTTGTCATTGCTCTCCTCCCAAGAAGTCAACGTCTTCTGATTTCCTGGCTGCAGTCAGCGTCTGCAGTAATCTTTGCGCCTAGAAAGACAAAGTCTGTCACTGCCTCCACATTTTCTCCCTCTATTTGCCAGTTATCAATCAAGCTGGTTGCCATAATCTTGGTTTTTTTGAGGTTGAACTGCAACCCAGCTTTTGCACTTTCTTCTTTCACCTTCGTCATGAGGTTCCTCAGCTCCTCCTTGCTTTCAGCCATCAAAGTGGTATCATCTCCATATCGGAGATTGCTAATGTTTCTTCCAGCGATTTTAACTCCAGCCTTGGCTTCATCAAGCCCAGCACATCGCATGATGTGTTCTGCGTACAGGTTGAATAGGTAGGGTGAGATTATACAACCCTGCCGTACTCCTGTCCCAATTTTCAACCAGTCCGTTGTTCCGTGGTCAAATGCTGCCTGGTGTTTAAATCAGGTCTTGTGATGATAATATAGCATATGCGAAGAAAGGTATAGCAATCCAAAACTGGAAACTAAGATAGAGAAGATCTCCACAGCTACCATGCATTTCCCTATGGTGCTCAAATAATTTGGAAGTAACCCATACACAACAAAACACCAACATGATGAAAGTGATAAACCTAGGGATGTACGAAAGGGACTTACCTTGTCCCACAGCTTGCTTCGCGGTGGGGGGGAGGCGCTTCACTTCTCCCCCCGAAATTCAGGCCAGGGGGGGAGGCGCCCCGCCTCGCCTGGCCAAAATTCAGGCCGGGGAGAAGCGCCCCGTCTCCCCGGCCGCGAAAGAAAAAGTGGGGAAAAAAAAACCCATGATAGGCTACGTAACGATTAACGTAGCCTATCATGGCTAGATTTCCAAAGTCAGCCATGACAGGCTACGTAAATCGTTACGTAGCCTATCACGGGTGATTTTGGAAAAAAAATGCGCGTACGTAAATGGCAGCACCCTATGGGCGCCGCCATTTGCGTTCCTTATTTGGTCCCGGTAGTCTACGTAAAGATTTACATTGACTATGCCGTAGTCTACATAGATCTTTACGTAGACTACCGGGACCAAATAAGGAGCGCAAATGGCGGTGCCCATAGGGCGCCGCCATTTGCGTATGCACTTTTTTTTCCCCCAAAGTCAGCCGTGATAGGCTACGTTAATCGTTATGTAGCCTATCATGGGTTTTTTTTTTTTGTTAACTTTACTTTGTAATGGTGGCGGCGACAGCCGGTCAGAAGACTGGCTGCCGCCCCCGCCCCCGACGAAAAGCCGACGAACTGCCGCCGGGACCCGCCGCTGGGAGGGACATTCACCAAAGGTAAGTCCCATCCCGGGGGGTGGCGGGGTGGTGGTGGAGAATTTCACTGCCAATTTCGGGGGCCAAAAGCGTTGGCACTCGGCCCCCCAAAGTTTCAGGGAGAAATTCTCGTCCATCCCTAGATAAACCTGGCTTCATTAAAAGAGTCTGGAAGCCTCCTGACAAAGAAAGCCACTATGAAAATAGAGAAGGCCAAGAGCCCCTTGTAGGCCAGGACTGTGTAAAACATGGTGACCGACCCTTCATTGCATTGTATCACAATCTGTACAACCTGCACATGCATGTCCATTTCTGGAAATGGAGGAGACATTCTCAACCAAGCACCAGTGATACCACCTTGAATAAGACAGCAGGAAAGGATAATGACACTGGAGAGTCTCTTTGCCAGCCATCTTCTTATATTGCTTCCTGGCTTTGTGGCCACAAAAGCCAGAATGATGATAATGGTTTTGGCCAGAACACATGAAACAGCAACAGTGAAGATTATGCCAAAAGCAGTTTGTTGGAGAAGACCTTTCTAGGTCTTCCTATGAATAGCAAGGAGCAGAGAAAGCAGAGCATAAGAGAGATGAGGAGAATGTAGGCCAGATGCCTTTTGTTGGCTTTGAGGATTTGTGTGTCCTGATGCTTAATAAAGAGACAAAGAATTGAAAGAGCAGTGAAGACAAAGAGAACAGCAAAGTAAGCCAAAATAATGCCCAAAGGTTCTTCATAGGAGAGGAAGGTTGTAACCTTTGGGATACACTGATTTCTCTTTTTGTTAGGATGTTGGTCATCTGGACATCTGTCACAACCTGAAAGGAAGAGACATATGTGTGTTTTATAGAACAAATTAACACAATGTATCTATGTTTACATATGAATTATTGCATCACAATATAATAAATGTATATGTTTTCTTTTTCTATGAATATCAATGGACTACCCCACCCCCCATATTAAGGAATCTTTATCTTTCTTGAATGTCATTTTATCATTAACCAAAATTGGAAAAGCCAGTTCTTTGTTGTTGTTATTTTGTTTGTATGGGTTGAGTATGGGCTGCTGTTGAGTCATGGGTTGTTGTTGAATTATGGATCATTGTGTTGTGTGAACCCACCTGCACTAACAAACTATAGTTTGTTAACCATGAACAACCCATGAAGAGAACCCATGGTTTGTTGTTGGATTGTGAACTCTAGGTTATTTGTGGTTAGAAACCGTGGATTGTTAGCACGGCTGGGTTCACACTAGGGGTGTATGAACCCCACTTAGTGATCCACTGGGGGGCATCTGCTGGGGGGGAGGCAATCCATCCCTCCACCATGGAATCCTCCCCGGCCAGCTCTGCTCTGTGGCAAGGCCATGGAGCTGCCAACCAGGGCCGGGTGCAGCCGGACTTCCGGCCACTGCCAGGCTGCGGCTGCAAATGGTGCCCAGCATAGCAGCTGCCATTTGCATCCCTCCCTTAGGCCATGATAGGCTATGTATATATTTACGTAGCCTATCACGGCTAAAGTAGCAAGGCAAATGGCTGCAGACTGTGGCTGCCATTCGCGCCGCAGATCGGGGGAGGAGCGGACAGACCGGACCAGCTGATGCCAGGTAGGGTCCGTCCCGGGGAAATTTTGTGGGGTGGCGTGGAGTGCTCCATTCTGCCACAGACTCCGGGGGGGGCTGGTGGATTCTAAAGAATCCGGCCTCATTGGAGTCCGTGGCGGAATTCTCTAACATCCCTAGTTCACACAAAACAACAACCCTTGAGTCAACAACAAACCCATGAGTCAGCAACAACCCATATTCAACTCATATTCTGGGTTGTCATGCTGTGTGATAATTTCTTTTTAGAAGCTATCCTTTTTGAGACATTGTCAAAGCAAAATGAAGCAAGCCAACTCCTAAAATCCTAAATTAAGGGCACAATCTCATGCATGTTTAGATAGAAAAAAAGTCCTACAACTCCCAACATTTCCCAGCAAACATGACATTTAGATCTACTGACCTGAGTTGTTGGAAATGGTGCCTTCTGGGCATGGAGAACATCCACAGCAGCAAACTGGTTCTCTCTCCTTATGGACTTTGATCTCTCCAGGGGAGCAGTCTTCAGTGCAAGCAGAACAGGGGTTTATCTAGTTGAAAGTATCAATAGAAGAAGAGTTAATTCACATCATCAAAAATCATCATTTTTTAGCTGAGGACTGCACTTAATTATTTAGAACTTAACAATCAAATCAAATAAAGAGATGGTATAATTTATGGGTGTTTGAGAAGTGGCACCTTAGGCTGCACTTCTACACTTACTAGTGTGAAAGCCCCAGTGAACATAGTGTAATGTCCCTCAAAGTAAACATGCTGCAACCAGATTGCTTAGTTTAGAATAAGTCAGGCGTGCACGCATACCATTTTTGGCATGGTGCCATTAAGACAAGTTTGGTCTGAGCTTTGGTGGGAAACTCTGGCATTGGCAAAGGAGGTTATCTAGTAGCTTCAGAAGTTGAGGCCTGACATAAACGTACCATTCAGAATTGCATAATGTCTGAGGCCTCAAGACGGGCAGAATATTACTGTGATCTCATGCAGGTGACCAGTTGTAAAGTGATTTCCCCTACTGCTAGACAGGAAACACACCCGGGGTGCAGAGCGGAGGGACTGAATAGGCTGAATAGGTTTCACAATGTGGCATCATTAAGAAATACCTCTGCTGTATGGATGTACCATAACTACCCTCATTATATTGTAGAGACAGCCCTTGAAGTAACGTACTTATATCTTTTTATTGCAAACAGGAACTCCCATTCCCAATTCTTAAGAGTTTTTATGCAACTGTTGTGTTATTATTGGAGACATAGTAGTGCCTCCAATAGGTAAGGCTATCAGTAAAGAAAAGGATTCTGCCATGTTAAATGAAAATCAGGGGAGTGGGTTATTCTAACCTTAATAAAGTCAAAAGGGTTCTGCCAATCTTCCTAAAACTTGCGCGCACCAGACAGAAACATCAATTTTACATAACCTGAAAATTTCACAAGAATTGGTTAAAGAGTGATGGAGAAAGGGCAGTTAACAGAAAAAAATAAAATAAATACTCGGTCATGCAGTTTTCGTACTGAAAACAAGTATTGGTAACTTTTTGTGCCCATCATTTGCCAAAAGCCTAGAGGCCAAATATCAAAACCATATATGTTTTCCTATTCTGTTTCTGTTGTAGTTGGTGGAATTTCTTTTCTTTCTTTCTTTTTTAATTCAATTTACTTTTTCTCTCTTTTTTTGTTAGAATGAATCCCTACGAGATTTTATAAGGTGGCACTTGGAATGTTGAAGGCTGGGAGAGTGGAATAATGGCTATATGTGGAGAAAAAGCACCAGCAGATAACTGAGTTTCTGGGTCCTCTGTGTGTCTGTACGTAGACAAGGAATCCCTTCAGCGTGACCGGACCACACTGCTTCTTTTCACTGGTCTGCACTACCAGCCATTCCCCTTCTTCTTCTGCTCACCCCTTAATCGTTTGTGTTACTAAGGGCACAATCCTATGCATTTTTAAACAGAGAAAAGGCCTACAACTCCCAGCATTATTCTCTATCTAAACATGCATAGGATTAACCACTAAGTTCCCTTTTGGGGCTCAAGTGCTGGGAACAGAGGACAGAAGGAAACTGTGGCATGGAATGGGAGTGAAACTTTGCTTCATAAGAAGGCCATTCTTTCCTTGAGGGCAGAAAGTTTTGCTTCCTGGAATCTGAGAAGCAGGTAATCGTGCTGACAAAGCTGGGGTCAAGTCATGGAACAATGGAACAGTGTGAGAATGTGGCGTAGCTGTTTCTCATTACACACTGCATGGTGCATACAAGAACACAATGCAAAAGGAGGTTGATCGAATCAAACATGCTATAAAGGCTTTGGACAAGTCAAGTTTACAATGCAACAAGCCACATGCATGTTGAACTCAAATAAACAGTAAGTGAAGGCAATTCCTGCCTGCAGGCTTACAATCTAAAAAGAAATGACACCGAAGGAAAAAAGAATAGGGAGGGACGAGGGGGGAAAAACAGGATGCAATCTTCTGCACGTTTATGCAGAAACTCCCAGCATTGCTCAGCCAGCCTTTCAGCAGGAATGGTGCTGTTTCTCACTCTCATCTCCCTCAGCATAGACTCCTGGAATTGACTTTTTAAGTTGCCTTTAAGGGTAGAACTTGCAGGATAAAAACATATAAAACTGTAGAAATTGACATTTTTTTTAAAAAAAAATATAGAGACATTTTATTTTTTGAATAGATTATCTTTTTTCTACAAGAAAATGATGCTGATTCTGAAGTAAATGTGTTCAGCGTCAGGATAACAGAAGCAAGCTCCACTTTATTTCTGCAGTCATAGTTGTGATATAATTTAAGTGCGTTTAAAGTATAAAACAACACATGCTTAGATTACTATTATTCTTTCATCAGGATTGGCAAACAATTGTACACCATGGATTGGTGAGGCAGGGGTGTGACCTTGTTCCTGTATTCCAAAGCCTGCTTTTCTGTGTGATTCTGAGAATATCACATATTATTTTAATTATGATCATTATCATTGATGTTATGGTTTGGAGTGTTTTTGCATATGTGTGAAGGAGGGGAGGGTTGTAAAGGGTTCCTGCCGGCTTCCAAGGGATATAATCATCATTATCATCATTACATACAAAGAGATGCCTATACATACTCCTGAGCAGTCCAGTCCTTACTACTTACAAGATATGCATAATCTGGAGAGCTTCGGCTATTGGGTGGTACAGAAATAAACAAACAAACAAACAAGCAAGCAAACAAATAAAGAAATTTGTACTGTGCTGCTTCTGAGTAGGCCTGCTCTGGTGGATGTTTTGTGATGGATTTTTGGATGCTTTCAGAACAAAAGCATGGATGTTGGGAGGCTTTAGAAGTTGTTCCAATATTCCAAAGGCTGCTTTTCTATGTGTCTCTGAGAGGATCACATCTGATTTTAATTATTATCATTGTTATTATGGCTGTGTGGTCTCTCTGCTCCCATTCATCATCTTAAAGTCACCTGACTCTGTGAAATGGGAGTTATTGCTAGAACATGAGAATGTGGATGCAAAGGAGTACCTTTGTATGGTTATGTGATTCCCCCCCCCTGCATGTTTTGTGCCTCAGTTTTGTCCTTCTGTGGTATGGGTCGGGGATTCAAAGACTGCTTCTAATCTACTGGTCCCCCTTGACTCCATCTCTCAGGACCCCATGTCTATGCCTCTGGTGACTTGCACTCCGTCCCACCTTTCAGATTTGTCACCAGCCTCCACTGTATCATTGGTGTTTAACACAGGGATGTACGAATCCCTTACCTTGCTCCACTGAGGGGCATCCGTGGTGGTGGGGAGGTGCTCCGTCCCTCCCCCTGGAATCCTCAACGGGGGGGGAGGTGCTTCATCCCTCCCCCCAGAATCCTGCCCGGCCGGCTCTGCTCCGTGGCCAAGCCGTAGAGCCGCCAGCCGGCTCCGACCAACCACAGCCGGACATCCAGCTGCTGGGCAGCCCTGCAGGGACTCAAATGGCAGCTGTCATAGCTGCTGCCATTTGCATCCCTGTATTGAGATTTGATAGGCTATGTAAATATTTACATAGCCTATCAGGGCAGGTGGGAATATAAATGTAAATGGCATATGTAAATGGCGGCAGCTACCGCCATTTGCGTATGCTGGTTTTTTTTCCCCCTGCCATGATAGGCCTCGTAAGTATTTACGTAGCCTATCACAGCAGAGGGAAAAAACCCCAGCATATGCAAATGGCGGTAGTCGCCACCATTTGCATACGCTGGGTTTCCCCCACACACACTGTGATAGGCAATGTAAGTATTTATATAGCCTATCATGGCTTGAAGAGGAGGAAGCGAATGGCAGCCACAGGACGGCCTCCATTCGCAAAGCAGTGTGGACGGGAGCAGGTAAGTGCTCCGTTTTGCATGCCTTCCGTGGGGTGGGGGCGGCGGGGACTTCGTCCCACGTGCCTTTCATGGGGGGGTGGGGGCTTGGTCCCGGGACAGATTTCGGGGGGCCAAATGCACTGGCATTCAGCCTCACCAAGATCCGTCGCGGAATTCTCTGACATCCCTAGTTTAAAATTATGCATGGGTAGAGAAAGTGGATAAGGAGGCATTTTTCTCCCTTTCTCATCTAGGGATGTACGAAAGTCCCTTACCTTTGATGAAATTTGCTTCGCGGTGGGGGGGAGGCACTCTGTCCCTCCCCCCGAAATTCTGGCCGGGGGGAGGAGTCCCATCCCTCCCCCCCAAAATTCTGGCTGAGGGGGAGGTGCCCCATCCCTCCCCCCAAAAAATTCTGGCTGGGGGGAGGCGCCCCGTCCCTCCCGCTGCAAATCCTGGCCGGGAACACAAATGGCGGCGTCCGTAGCCGCCGTTTGCGTCCCTGCAGTCAGCCATGATAGGCTACATAAATGTTTATGTAGCCTATCACGGCTGAGTGAAAAAAAAACAAAAAATTGCTCGTACACAAATGGCGGCACCCATGGGTGCCGCCATTTGCGTTCCTTATTTTGGCACGTGTAGTCTACGTAAACATTTACATAGACTACAGTGAAAATAAGGGGAACACAAATAGCGTAGATGCTACACTATTTGTGTTCCCCTTATTTTCGCCGTAGTCTATGTAAATATTTACGTAGACTACACATGCCAAAATAAGGAATGCAAATGGCGGCTCCCATGGGCGCCACCATTTGCGTATGCGCATTTTTTTTTTCTTTTTCACTCAGCCGTGATAGGCTACGTAAACATTTATGTAGCCTATCATGGTATTTTTTAAAAAATCTAGCCGTGATAGGCTACGTAAATGTTTACATAGCCTATCACATTTTTTAAAAAAAAACTTGGAAATGGTGGCGGCGGCAGCCGGTCGGAAGACCAGCCACCGCAGCCGCCGCTGCCAAACTGCCGCCAAACCGCCGCCAAACCACCGCCGAAGGCACCGCCGCCACCAGGGACATTCGCACAAGGTAAGTTCCGTCCTGGGGGGGCGGGGGGGCAGACCGTTTCGCCACCGATTTCGGGGGGCCGAATGTGCTGGCATTTGGCCTCCCCAAGATTCGTGGTGAAATTCTCTGACATCCCTACATAAGACTAGAACCCAGGGTCATCACATGAAGGTGATTGGTGGGAGATTCAAGACAGGTAAAAGGAAGTTCTTCACACAGCACATAGTTGAACTATGGAATTTACTGCCGCAAGATGTAGTGCTGGCCACTAATTTGGATGGCTTTGAAGGGGCATTGGACAAATTCATGGAAGATAAGGGTATCAAAGGCTACTAGTCATGATGGCTAGAGCTATCTCCAGTATCAGAGTCAGTATGCCTATTTACAGCAGTTGCTGGTAGGGATGCTAGAGAAATCCTCCACAGTCCCCAATGAGGCCGGATTCTACTGAACCCCCCCCCCCCGAAGTCTGTGGAGGATTGGATCTCCTACCTCCGCCTCCCCACAAAATCCCTTGCCGGCCAGATCCTGCCTGCTGCCGGCTCCGAAGCCCCAGCAATATGGCCACCATTGCCTATCACTGGCTGGACTGACAGACTGTGGATGTAATTGGTGTCCACTACATCATTTGTGTCCCTGCTCTTTGATGTGATAGGCTACGTAAATCTTTACATAGCCTATTGCATAGCGATGTCAGAGAATTCCGCCATAGATCACGGGGAGGCCGAATGCCAGTCCATTCCGCCCCGAAATCTGTGGCGGAATGGCCTGCCACCCCCCCACCCCCCGCAGATCCCTCCCAGGTCGAGACTTACCTGGGGCGGATCTTGTGGGCGGTGGTGGCAGCTGTGGCGGCGGCAGCTGGTCTTCCGACCGGCTGCCGCTGCCGCCATTTGCAGTTGTGTGTTTTTTACAGAGACGTGATAGGCTATGTAAGTTTTTATGATTACAAAGGAAATGTAATCATAAAAAAACCCTGCCGTTTTAAAAGACCAGATGATAAGGCTACCTCACATTGGTCTGGCCAGAAACCCAAGCTCTGAGTCAAACTGGGGCACTTCAGGGTACTTTGGGGTGCCTCTGAGGCAAACTGGAGGGGGCCCGAAGTAGCCTGCAGCAAAGTGGGTTGCTCCAAGGTGCTTCAGTGGTCTTCAGAGCGATCTGGAAGCCTAGCCTCGATGCTGCTGCCACTGCCACCGCCCAGCCCCCAGCTCGTTGCCTGGGTCCTCTGGACATGTGCCAGCAGCCATCTTGTTGTTCTGGAAGGGAGGGAGCCATTTTTAAACTGGTGACTCCCTGTATTTCTGGAAATACAGGAAGTCATCATCTTAAAAATGGCTCCCCCCCTCCAGAACAACAAGACGGCTGCTGGCACGTGTCCAGAGGGCCTAGGAGCTGGCGGTGGCAGCGGTTCTCTTGGCAGCAGTGGCAGCAGCAGCAAGAGCTGCTTCCTCGGTGGCAGCTCCCCCAGCAGCACCTCCCCTGGTGGTGGCAGCCCCCCCCCCCTTACGGAAGAAGGTAAGGAACTGGAGGCTGGGTGGTATGTGGGGGGGAGGCAAAGTGGGATTCAGATATCTGAATCCCTCTTCGGCATCATAGGCCAAAGTGAGTCAGCCCCCCCCCCCAAATCAGCCTGAGCCATATCAGGCCCACATTGGAAGCCCCGAAGCAGCCTCTGAGTCAGATTGGGGGGCCCATGCACAGCACAAGTTCTTAGATCAGGATCCAATTAGCTACTTCGCCAACCATCTGCATGTATCCAGGGGATTTTTAAACCCATTTCTCTCTGAAATACAGATCTCCACACCTCAATACGATAACAGAGCAATACGATAATAGAGAAAATGCAATATGGTTAAAGCAAACAAACCTTGCATTAGGGATGGCAGAGAATTTCTCCACGAATCTCCGGGAGGCCGAATGCCAACACATTCGGCCCCCCGAAATTGGTGGGGAAATTCTCCGCCACCCCCCGCCACCCCCAGGATGGGACTTACCTCTATCGAATGTCCCTCTCGCAGCATGTCCTGGCGGCGTTTCGGCGGCATTTTGGCGGTGGCGGTGGCGGCGTCCGGTCTTCTGACCAGCTGCCACCGCCGCCATTTCCCTGTAAAGTAAAAAAAAAAAAAAAGTGATAGGCTACGTAACGATTTACGTAGCCTATCACGGCTAGATTTTCAAAGTCAGCCATGATGGGCTACGTAAATCTTTACATAGCCTATCACATCTGACTTTGGAAAAAAAAAAAAGCACGTATGCAAATGGCGGCGCCCATTCAGGCTCCCCCCCAGCCTGAATTTCGGCGGTGAGGGATGGGGCGCCTCCCCCCCAGCCTGAATTTCAGCTGGGAGGGTGGGGCACCTCCCCCCCACCAAGAATTTCAGGGGGAGAAACGGAGCGCCTCCCCCCCACCGCGAAGCAAGCTGCGGGGCCAGGTAAGGGATTTTCATCCATCCTTACTTACAATACAGATGAGTCACCATTTGAGAAACACAATAGACCTTCAAGCGCACTAAGATTTAAAAACATAGGTTTCTTGTTTGTTTGTTTTCATTTATTTGATGTCACACTTGTGCCTCCTTAGATGTCTTGCTTTCTATACTGTACTGCATAGTGCCAGCCAGTCATGAACCCACTGATCTATAGCATGAGGAGCAAAGAACTCAAAATGGCATTTTGGAAGCTGATTGTCAACATTTTGCCTCAAGTTTTGTAAAGAAAACATTCTTCTGTGCATGTATTGTAGGAAACAGTTTCAGTTCTCTAGACATTTTGGAGTACACACTGTATGTACACTCTAACTGTGTTTAATACTT
Organism: Heloderma suspectum; assembly: GCF_057233095.1. NCBI lineage: Eukaryota > Metazoa > Chordata > Lepidosauria > Squamata > Helodermatidae > Heloderma > Heloderma suspectum. The sequence continues at coordinate 83,325,775 of NC_139463.1, read as the reverse complement.
CTGAGTTCCATGGTTTTAGTAGGGATGTCAGAGAATTCTGCCACGGATCTCGGTGATGCTGAATGCCAGTGCATTCGGCCCCCAGACTCCGTGGCGGAACGGCCTGCCACCCCCCCGCCCCTCCGCGGATCCCCCCCGGGACGAGACTTACTTGGGGCGGATCTTCCAGGTGGCGGCGGCTGTGATGGCGGCGGCGATGGCAGCTGGTCTTCCGACCGGCTGCCGCCACCGCCATTTCAAGTCTTGTTTTAAAAAAAAAAAAAAGACGTGATAGGCTACATAAAGATTTATGTAGCCTATCATGGCTGGGTTTAAAAAAATAAAAAAAAATGACATGATAGGCTACATAAATCTTAGCCTATCATGGCTGGGTGGGTTTAAAAAAAAAACGCGTACGCAAATGGCGGCGGCTATGGCCGCCGCCATTTGCGTTCCTTATTTTTGGCCATCTTAGTCTACGTAAATATTTACGTAGACTATGACAGCGAAAATAAAGGGGAACGCAAATAGTGTAGCTGGCGCTATTTGCGTCCCTTTTTGATTCACTGTTTTAGCCTACGTAAAGATTTACGTAGGCTAAAACGATGAATCAAAAAGGGACGCAAATAGAACGTGATTTTTTTTTTCCCCCAGAGCCCTCCACGGCCAGAAATCTGGCTGCGGACGGCTCTGGGCTGTGCTGGGCCTGGCCAGCTGCTCCGCGGAGCTGTCGCGGAGCATAGCCGGCCATCGAGGATTCTGGGGGGGAGGAATGGATCGCCTCCTCCCCCATCCAGGATTCCGGGATTTAGCCTATCTTTACATAGGCTAAAACAGTGAATCAAAAAGGGATGCAAATAGCGCCAGTGATGCTATTTGTGTTCCCCTTTATTTTCACTGTCATAGTCTACGTAAATATTTACGTAGACTAAGATGGCCAAAAATAAGGAACGCAAATGGCGGTGGTCATAGCCGCCGCCATTTGCGTACGCGTTTTTTTTTTAAAAAAACACCCAGCCATGATAGGCTAAGATTTACGTAGCCTATCACGCCATTTTTTAAATTTTTTTTAAACCTAGCCATGATAGGCTATGTAAATATTTACGTAGCTTATCACGTCAGGTTTTTTTTTAAAACAAGACTGGAAATGGCGGCGGCGGCAGCCGGTCAGAAGACCAGCTGCCGCCGCCGCCACCTGGAAGATCTGCCCCAAGTAAGTCTCGTCCCGGGGGGGATCCGCGGAGGGGCAGGGGGGTGGCAGGCTGTTCTGCCACGGAGTTTGGGGGGCCGAATGCACTAGCATTCAGCCTCACCGAGATCCGTGGCGGAATTCACTGACATCCCTAGTTTATTGTGAGGCTTCCACTTTTCTGAGGCAGCATTTTGAAAGTCTTTTGATGGTATTTTTGAACTCACCTAATTGCTGCGAGACGGCCAAGAGTGCCAAACCCTCTTTCTGTTTTCTTTCTCTGTTACACATTTTTCCATTGCTCTGCAGCTTCTCAAGCTACCTGCACTTCCTGAACTGAAAAAGGTTCATGGGAGGAATTGCCTCATGAACTCTTTTTCATGATGGCTTTAACTGAAGGGTGGGAAGCCAAGGAGCTATAGGCTGCCACAGAGATTACTGTATAATGACAGACAGAACACTCATGCACACCACTCAGCCCCCTCACAAGGAAGGTAAGCACAAGACCCCCAAACCCAACCCATGAGAATTTCTCTGAAATTTCTCCTCCTTTGAATTTCTTTTTGGAAGCATTTTTTTTCCTATCAAATTGAATGAGAATGTTCGAAAAACATGTGGGAGAAATTTTCAGCACAACACTTATTTATATTTTCTTTATTGCTTGCTTGTTTGCTTGCTTGCTTTCAAAAACCTATATCCTACCTTTCCGTCAGAGATGGCACAAGACAGCTTACAGTACAACACTTGCTAACAGTCAATTTTAAAACAGTGAGGGAATAATGAACTCAAGGCATCAGTTGTTGAATGGAATGTCTGAGCAAGCTCATACAATGGGTGAGTTTTATGATATCTTGGACCAAGAACTTTTAGGGCAGGGGTGTTGAACCTTAGGCCCATGGGCCAAATCTGGCCTATTTGGGCTCCTAATTGTCCCCTCCAACATTCTCCAGATGACCATGCTGCTTTTCCTAGGCCCCATCTCCCTTTCTTCAACTGCCAATTGTTTGGTGGCACCGTGGCTTTGCGCAGTTTTTTTTTTCTTTCCCCCCATCGAGAAGTTTGAAATGCTTCTCTGAAGGATTAATTACTGTCAATAAAAGATTTAAGCTGAAATTTGTTGGTATTTTTGGTATTTTGGGACCTGTCACTTTTGCCTTTGACCCCTGTCTCCACTGTAATGCTGCCCTGAGAGGTTCTATGAAATTGTATTTGGCCTTCGAGCTGAAAGAGATTAAATACCCCTAGTTCAGGGTCTGAAAGGTTAAGGCATTTGATGTATGGATTATTACATTTTAAGCTGTTCTGATTACCAAAGTAGAATAGGTAAAATGATGGTGGTGGTGGTGGTGGTGATGCCACATCCAATGGCAATGAATTTCATTTCTACATTGGGTTATTGATTCTGCTTTGTACAAACTCATAACTTCCTTTTGACTGCCTTGAACATATTAAGTGTACATCATCCATTTAATATATCAAGTTTTACTACTGTGATAAAATGGAAAATTTCTTTCTCGCTCTTCTGTCACCACCATCCATAATATTATCCATTACTCTAAGGTCTTTCCTGTGAGGTGTTCTTTCCCAAAACTAAAGATCCTCAAATGCTATAACCATCCTAATGGGACAAGTGCTTAAAAGTAGGGATGGCGTGGGTGCCTGATTCCGTCAGGGAATCCAGCAGAACCCCACCTGCCCACACACCCGAGCTCTCCTTGCCGAGACCCTGCCCCCTGCCCACACTTGGTGAGTGGCCTGCACTCACCCCAGTGGCCTTGTCAAGCTCCATGGTAGATATTTTTTTGAAAAATAAAATGGCATATGCACGAAAATGCAAATTTTTGCAAATGTGCATATTTGCGTATGTGAAAATGTGCATTGTGTGAATGCACATATTCGCATATGTGCACAAATGTGCATTTTTGGGAAAATGTGCATTTCCACGCAACTGCGAATAAGTGCATTTTGCAATTGCTGTTTTATTTTTTCAAAAACTGGCAATCACAGAGCTCCAAGAGGCTGCTGGGGTGAGTGTGGGCTGCTCGCTGAGCATGGGAGGGGCTCAATTGCAGTCCAGAGATGGGCAAGTAGGGGCAGGGGCTGGGCAGGCACCTGGAAAACTCAGACAAGGGTGGGTTCACACACCCCTACTCAAAACATGGAACTCTGAAACATTTTGCACTCCATGTTTCCTTTTATCTCCTTATGTTGTCAGAGTTAATGTAGTGAAGACGTTCAATGGAGCTGAGCTAGTGAACATCTGATGTTCAGCACAGGCTGAATGCCACATATTTTTAATTGGTCCTGGATTTGTCTTATGGTTATGGCCAAGTGCCCATATTTTGGATATTTCTTCATGTATACTGTTTGTTTGTGTGTTTTATGTAAGTGGTTTTTAAACTTTGTATACTTTTTTTTTTTAAGTTTTCAATCTTTGTAAACTGCCAAGAGAGCCTTGGTATAGAAATGTAATAAATAACAGGAACAATAACAACAATAACAGTGGAGTGGTTGTTCTGTGCAACTGCATAACTGGTACAAAGCTCTCCAGACTCTTTTCAGTTGCTTTGGAAAAGACAGAAAACCAGGAATGGCTGGATCTGTCAATTTTGTTTTCTCCCTGTTTCTCAATTTTTCCAGGCTTCATTTCATTCCATCCCATTTCCACAGCAGTCTACATTTAAAATAAAAATAAAAAGTGGGAGTGCATCAAGATATGTATGCATTCTTGTGTGCAGCCCTCCTAATATACACAATTTTGAACACATTTTTGCCTAAAAATGCATTTTCGCAAGCAGGTAACCTCATATAATGCTTTTTTAACATGTTTCATTCCATATAATACATATTGTTGTGCACATTTTCCCATAATAGATGCATTTTGTATCCATTTTTTGTCCCCTGAACTGCATTGCAAAATCCAAAGAAGTTTGAAAACTGAAGGACAGCTGGGTTTCTGGTTCATGTATTGAGTTGAGAAGTTCAAAGTTCAAATCTCAATGTGCACTGAATTAAATTATCCATCATTCCTACAAATAACTCTTCTTATTGTTTGAGAGACTATGTTCACATAGGTTGTTCCCCCCCCCACAGGATTTAGAAACAATTGTTCACATATAAGGAACAGAGACAAACTCCCTTCCCACATATTAATGAATGTTTGTAAATTACTTTCATGCACTGTAAAATGACAAACATGCATTCAAAAATACATTCAATGCAATATTTTTTTATCATCTGCAAGTACTATAAAGTGTGTTGGGAATCAGTGTTCATATAGTTGTTTTTTTCCAGAACTTAGAAATAAACGTTAATTCATTTATTTGGATTACTTGTTCTACCTGTGGTCATGGCAAATATGTCAGATACAGAATATATCATGTATAATGGGCTACCTCCAACATTGTACGAGTGGACTTCTGCTAGGGTAAAGGGAGATCCCCTTCCCCTCCTCCCCACTGCAGCCCCATGCACGCACCCCAAATCTCCTCTGGTGGGTTGCCCAATTCTCCAGAGCAGATTTGGGGGATATGCAGGGGTGGGAACTTGGGGGTGGAACAACCTGATCCGCCAGTGTTGTCAGTTCGACTGGTGGAAGGATGTCATTTGATGCAAACCAATATTAAACGCTGAAAAACTTCAGTGTTTGGAGCTTGCCAATTCACCAGGGTATAACCACAAGTTATGCCAAAAGTAAGTGATGTCAGGAAATAAATGCTATTGGGAAAGAAGTTCACTATCCATAATCAGTGGCATTACCATTGTCCTCTCTAGATAGATCCACTTGGCTACTCTATTGATGGCTCCCAAGTAAAAACATATTAGATTGAGCAGGGTGAAATGTTGGTTCCTCCAGAGTAAGTAAAAATGATAGACTCCAATTACAACTCTTCCAAAGTGTGAGTCTATTTTAGTTTTTGGAACTATTGTGATGTCAGGGGGGAGAAATTGGGGTGAATGAAAGTGTGTGGAGAAAAATGGTCACTTTGGGAGGCAGGCAAAGGTATAAATATTATCAGAAGTGGGGGCCACATCACTAAAGATGGAGTGGCAGCATCTGTTTGTAAAGTGTTATTTAATTTTTTTCACAGACATGTTCTCAAGTGGCATGTTCTTCCACAATGCAAAGTCTGAATGAATAGAATTATTCCAGTTGTGTTCTGGAGGAGGGTCTTTGAGGGGATAGTGCAGCTTTCATTTTCACCTGCCCTTACACTTTTGCCTGTTCCACGCCCCGACAACGTCACTGAAGAATGCTGGCCCCTATGCCTGTGGATAGGGCTGTGAAAGTTGGCGGGGGGGGGGCATTAATTTTCCATCAATAATTCCAACTACCTCTTTTTATTCCTGCCTGTCTCCACCTTAATAACTGAGCTTTATTAGCCTCATGAAAAATCTCTCCTGCCATTAAGAGTTCTTACATTCACTTACATGAGAAGAATGCATCTCTGTGTTCAAAACACAGTAATCATTGATATAATACTATGTGTGTGCATTCATTTATATAATGAATGAAAAATGAACTGAATAACCACATTTGTTTCAATCTGATTTAGAAAACCAAATGGGAATTGAAACTACAGGAAAACATGAGGCAAAATGTTGACAATCAGCTTCCAGAATGCCATTTTCAGTTCTTTGTTCCTCATGCTATAGATCAGTGGGTTCATGACTGGCTGGCACTATGCAGTACAGTATAGAAAGCAAGAGATCTAATACAGATGGTGAGCTGGAGGTTGGCTTTAAGTAGGCAAAGGTACCACTCACCACAAACAGGGAGTTGACGATGAGATATGGCAAGCAAGTTGAAAAGGCTTTTTGCTTCCCTTATGTGGATGGAATTCCTAGAACTGCTCTGAAAATCTGAATGTAAGAAAATGTGACCAGAGCAAAATTAATCAATGCCAAACAAGAACCAAATGTCATCACCCATAGTTCAGGGAAATATGGGTCAGAACAAGAAATTGTCAGTAGTTTTGGGATTTCACAAAAGAAGTGGTTGATTGTATTGGAACAGAACTGCACTGTGAATCTATTTCCAGCATACAATGTTGAATAGAAAAGGCCACCGATCCATGCACTGGTTGCCATCTGAATGCAGGTTTTCTTGCGCATCACAGACTCATAATGCAGTGGATTGCAGATGGCCACATAGCGGTCAGATATGCCATGCCACCCAGGAGGAACATCAGGAAGAACACAAGGAAGAATACTTGGCAGACACATCCGGAGTTAGCAATGGCTTCGGTGTTCATCAAGGAATTTGCTATGGACTTGGGAACTGTGGCTGATATGGAGCCAAAGTCTTGGTATGACAGGTTGGCCAGAAAGAAGTACATGGGTGTATGGAGCTGACAACTATAAACAATGACTGTGATGATGAGAAGGTTTTCAATGAGCGCAACCAAATATATTATTAGAAAAATGATGTGAAACATACACAGATCCTGTGTCAGAGAATCCATGCAGAAAGAATTCACTCACTCTTGACTCGTTTGGCATTATGCTCTGACTTGTTTGGTACCTATAAATTCAAAGGATGCCTTAGCTATCTATTTGGCTTCAGCTGTATCAGTTTGAGATTGGAAGGATTCTCTCTGAAAAAGTTGTGTTTCTCTTTGAAAAACATATCTCCATACCTCATATCATAATAGTGGGGATAATTATCATGGATAAAACAACAAGAACAAACAAACAAGGAACCTTGCAATACAGCATGAATAGCCAACTGAGAAACACAACAGACATTTGAAGCCCACGGAGGATTATAAAACAACTTGTATTGCTTTTTGGATGCTGGCCTTGAATTTCACTCAGTGTGTAGGTGCCCCGGGTGAGCCGAAGGCGAGGGGCGCGTCTGCCGGCGAGCTGAGAGGCAAAGGGCATGTGTGCCACCGAAGCGAGTGCTGGTGCCCCTAGAGGTGCGGCAAGTGCCGGTGGCACCAGGACAGGCCGCAGGCGTGCCAGCTGTGCACGGAATCTGGGTGGGAGCGACGAAGCAGTTCTGCCGAAAAGCCAGGAGTCGGCCGTCGCTTCCCGGTCAGTCTCTCAAGCCACGAGAGCGAGAGAGCTGGTTTGGAGGGGGCGCAGAGCTTAAGAGGGCTCTGCTGACCCACCCGCATTGTCCCCCCCTTTTGCCAGACAAGCTTTCCCCGGGGTTAGGGCACATCTGAGAAACACAACAGACATTCAAAGCCCACGGAGGATTATAAAACAACTTGTATAGCTTTTTGGATGCCGGCCTTGAATTTCACTCAGTGTGTAGGTGCTGTTTTGTTTTTTAGTCTGCTGTTGTTTATTGATATATTTTTACTTCAGATTATTGGGAATTTCTCGGTACACATAATAATAATCAGAGAACACTAAATTCATGAGCCCTAGGGGGATTTAGACTTCCTAATTTTGATTTTTGCAGCCATCCACCGCATGTCATACAACAAATTTCTTTTAAAATTAGATGACTTTCCAAAATAGTTTTGATTTGGGCATGGAGGTTGTCATCTACTCAGATAAAACCATTTCTAAAACCTCTGCATTGCAAGCCCTGTACATAAGCCAAGCAGCACTCTGGGTCATAATCAATCCAAACATAGCTCCAACATTTCCCTCACAGAGACATCTGACTTGGTTTGGTGAAGCTCTAAGAGACTCCTGAGAACTGAACACCCTGAGGACATATAGAAATGAGGAATGGATAAAGCTCCTTTACCACAGCTTATTTTTCTCAACCGCTGTGAATCATTTTCAGAGAGCATCCGTCCATCTCTCAAACTAATACAGCTGAATACAAAAGAGGTAGCTGAGGCATCCTTTGAATTTACAGGCACCAAACAAGTCAGAACGTAATGCCAAATGAGTCAGGAGTGAGTGAATTCTTTCTGCATGGATTCTCTGATACACAGGGTCTGCGGATGTTTCACATCATCTTTTTTCTAATAATAGATTTGGTTGCGCTCATTGAAAATCTTCTCATCATCACCGTCATCGTTTATAGCCATCAGCTCCATACACCCATGTACTTCTTTCTGGCCAACCTGTCATTCCAAGATTTTGGCTCTATATCAGTCACAGTTCCCAAGTCCATAGCAAATTCCTTGATGAACACCAAAGCCATTGCTTACTCCGGATGTGTCTGCCAAGTATTCTTCCTTGTGTTCTTCATGATGTCCCACTTCTTCCTCCTTGGTGGCATGGCATATGACCGCTATGTGGCCATCTGCAATCCACTGCATTATGAGATTGTAATGAGCAAGAAAACCTGCATTCAGATGGCAACCAGTGCATGGATTGGTGGACTTTTCTATTCAACATTGTATACTGGAAATACATTCACTGTCCAGTTCTGTTCCAATACAGTCAACCAGTTCTTTTGTGAAATCCCAAAACTACTGACAATTTCTTGCTCTGACCCATATTTTCCTGAAATATGGGTGATGACATTTGGTTCTTGTTTAGCATTCATTAATTTTGCTCTAGTCACTTTTTCTTACATTCAGATTTTCAGAGCAGTTCTAGGAATTCCATCCACACAAGGGAAGCAAAAAGCCTTTTCAACTTGCTTGCCACATCTTATCGTCATCTCCCTGTTTGTGGTGAGTGGTACCTTTGCCTACTTAAAGCCAACCTCTGGCTCACCATCTGTATTAGATTTCTTGCTTTCTATACTGTACTGCATAGTGCCACCAGTCATGAACCCACTGATCTATAGCATGAGGAACAAAGAACTGAAAATGGCATTCTGGAAGCTGATTGTCAACATTTTCCCTCACGTTTTCCACAAAAAACATTCTCCTGTGCAGGTATCGTAAGAAGCACAGATGTCTACACATTCAGCAGTAAACATTGTGTGCCACCTTTAATCCATAAAACACTTAATAACCCAATAATATGTATCCTTACTCAGAAGTAAGTACTACTGAATTCAGTTGGAGTTACTCCCAGGGAAGTGTGTAAGGGACTAAAGGATGAATCTCTCCCACTGCAAACAGTGGGAACTAAAATTGTTTGACTTTCGTTATTTCTTATCCTTTCTATATTATCGTTTAAGATAGAAAATAGACTACTCCTTTCAGTGCAAATGCAAGCCTAGAAAGAAATGTCATTTAAATGAGATCAACCATATACCTATTCTGGTAGATGCTGTAATCTTTTACTGGTTCATTATGTATTTATTGTTGTTGTATATCGCTATAGAGATCCTGTATTGTTTTGTGACCACAATCCTGCATGAATGGCAGGCACAATGCAGACTGGGTCTTGTATGACCTTGGCATCTCACTGATTATGATCAAACATCCCAACACTGCTCTTCTCTGGCAGCAAGATATTTCTGCAAAAATATGTTGGTATTTTTGGCATTTCTGTTATTTTTGGACTGGCCCCTTTTGCTTTTGATGCTGCCCTCCAATATAATGCAGCCCACAAGAGCTTCACTGGAATGGAATTGGGCCCTCAGGCAGACAGAGGTTCAAACCCCCCTGGTTTAGGGTCTTGAATGCTTAGGCACTGTATGTGTTGATTATGACATTGTAAGCTGTTCTGATTAGCAGAGTAGAAAAATACGTAGGATGCTGGTGATGGAGATGATGATGATGATGATGCCATATCCATTGGCAATGAATTTTGTTCGGTGGTGGATTCTGGTTTGCAGAAACTCGCAACTTCATTTTGACAGTCTTGAACATACTACCCATCATTCATTTAATACATCCAAGTTTTACTGTTGTGACAAAAGAGAAAATGTATAACTAAATTTATATCACCATCTATAATATTATACATTACTGCCATGTCCCTTCTGAGGTGTTCCTTTCCAAAGCTACAAAGCCTGAAATACTATAACCATTAGGAAATGGGACAAGTGCTTAAAACCATTGAACAGAATGCCTGCAGTACATGGAACTCTGAAACATTTCACACTCCCATGTTTCCTTTTATCTCCATATGTAGCCAGAGTTCATGTAGTGAAAAAATTCAGTGGAGCTGAGCTAATGAACATCTGCAATTCAACACAGGCTGGATGCCACATAGTTTAAATTGGTCCTGGATTTGTCTCATGGTTATGACTGAGTGCTCAAATTTTAGATATATGTTTTCTTCGTATATGCTCTTTATTTGTGCGTTTTATGGAAATGTTTCTTAAACTTTATATACTTTTTAAAAATTGTTTTTAATCTTTCTAAACTGCCAAGAGAGCCACAGTATAGAAATGTAATAAACAACAACAACAATAATATGGAGTGGTTGGTGCAACTTCATGACTGGTGCAAAGCTTCCCAGACTCTATGCACCACATTGTGTTGCTGTGGAAAAGACAGAGGACCAGATGGCTGGACCTGTCAATTGTGGTTTCTCTCTGTTTTCAGGCTTCATTTCATTCCATCCCATTCCCACAGCAGTCTACATTTAAAATAAAAATAAAAAGTGGGAGTGCATCAAGATGTGTATGCATTTTTGTATGCATTCCTCCTAAATGACACGATTTTAAATGCATTCTTGCCTAAAACTGCATGTTTGCAAGCAGGTAACCTCATATAATACTTTTTGGATATGTTTCATTCCCTATAATACACACTGTTGTACACATTTCCCATAATAGATGCATGTTATATCCCCCCCCCCCCCAGAACTGCATTACAAAATACAGAGAAGTGTGAAAACTGAAGGACAGCTATGTTTGTGGTTCATGTATTGTTTTGGGAAGTTCAAAGTTCATATCAAAATGTGCACTGAATGAAATTATCCATCATTCCTACAAATAACTCTCCTTATTGTTTCTAAGCAACAGAGACAAACTCCCTTCCCACATACTAATGAATGTTTCTTAATTACTTTCATGCACTATAAAATGACAAACATGCATTCAAAAATACATTCAATGCAATATTTTTTGATCATCTGCAGGCACTGTAAAGTGTGTTGGGAATCAGTGTTCATATAGTTGTTGTTGTTGTTTTCCAGAACTTAGAAATAAACATTAATTCATGTTTTTGGATTACTTCTTCTACCTGTGGTCATGGCAAATCTGTCAGATACAGAATATATCATGTATAATGGGCTACCTCCAACATTGTACGAGTGGACCTCTGCTAGGGTAAAGGGAGTTTCCCTTCCCAACCTCCCCACTGCAGCCCCATGCACGCACCACAAATCTCCTCTGGAGGGTTGCCCAATTCTCCAGAGCAGATTTGGGGGATATGCAGGGATGGGAACTTGAGGGTGGAAGAACCTGATCCACCAGTGCTGTCTGCTCTACTGATGGAAAGATGTCATTTGATGCAAACCAATATTAAACACTGAAAAACTTCAGTGTTTGGAGGTTGCCAATTCACCAGGGTATAACCACAAGTTATGCCAAAAGTAAGCGATGTCAGGAAATAAATGCTATTGGGAAAAAAGTTCACTATCCATAATCAGTGGCATTACCATTGTCCTCTCTAGATAGATCCACTTGGGTACTTTATTGATGGCTCCCACGTAAAAGCATATTAGATTGCAGAGGGAGAAATGTTGGTTCCTCTGGAGTAAGTAAAAATGGTAGACTTCAACTAGAACTCTTCCGAAGTGTTGTGAAAGTCTATTCTAGTTTTTGGAACTATTGTGATGTCATGGGGGAGAGATTGGGGTGAATGAAAGTGTGTGGAGAAAAATGGTCATTTTGGGAGGCAGGCAAAGGTATAAATATTATCAAAGGAGGGGATATCAGTAAAGATGGAGTAGCAGCATCTGTTGGTAAAGTGCTATATTTTCACAGACATGTTCTCAGCTGCCATGTTCTTCCACAAGGCAATGTCTGAATGATACTACATCATAGCATAGCATTATTCTACTTGTGTTCTGTGTATGTGGATTTGGGAGGGGGGGAGTATGACAGCCTCCATGTTCACCTGCCCTTACACTTTTGCCTCCCCCCCACCTCACACCATTACAATGTCTCTGAAGAATGCTCTCCCCTATGCCTGTGGAAGGGGCTGTCAAAGTTGTGGGTGGGGCTTAGTTGCCCATCACTAATTCCAATCCCCTCTTCTTCTTTTATTCCTGCCTGCCTCCACTTTCATAAATGAGCTTTATTAGCCTTGAGAAAATATATACTTCACTTTAGAAATCTTTCATTGGCTTACTTCAGAAGAGTGCATCTGCATCTCTGTCTTCAAAATACAGCAATCATTGATATGATACTAGGGTTGTGCATTCATTTATATAATGAATGAAAAATGAACTGAAAGATCCACTTCAATTGTGTTAGTTAGAAAACCAAATGGGAATTCAAACTAATGATTTCCAAATGAAAAATACATTAGTTTCATTTGTTTCTCATTCATTTTTATTGAAATGGAAAGCTGAAACAATTGAAACAGCCAGTTCAGGTCACAAAGAGGTTGTGGCAAGGAAGCCATCCTTGTCTGGCCTTTTAAATAGCTTATAGAATGAGGAAATGTTTTCCTTCAATTATCTTTATGAAATATCTGTCCAGTCTGATCCTATGAAAGGCAGTAGAATTCCTGAAACCAACATGCCTTCTGAATGAAAAGCATCAAATATACAGGCGGTAGAAGACTGGCCTAATCTTCCACTGAAAATAAAATGAAACGTTATGGAGGGAGATGTTTTGAAATTGTACCTAAAACATGGAACTCCCCCTGCAATCAATGACATTTGGAAGATCTAACTCATTTAAGTAGACCTTGATTGCTTACAAGTGTCATACCATGAAGTTACAGGCAGCAGAAGAATGGCAGGTCTTCCACTGAAATCATTTAGAGGGGGAAATGAATGAAAACAAGTAAACTAGTTGTGAATCAGCAATGCAAATGAGTGTAAAACAAACACATGGATAATGAAATGAATGAAACCTTTACAGCACAAATGCTATTGGGATAGTTGACAGCCTCCAAAGTCCAAGGTTGCCAAGTATCCTATGCAAGGTGGGAGGAGGATGAAGGGGATGCTCTCCTCCATGCTCTAGCCACCTTGCTTTTGTGGCTAGATGGCTTACTTTGGCTATCTAGCTGGGGCGCTTTGGAGCAGGAGGGGGGAGGCCACATGGTGCATAGGAAGCTGTGTAAAGCAGCCTCCATGGTCTCCTCCCCACTCCGCCCCCGGGACCGTCCCTTTTTGCCTTCTCCATGCTTGTTTCTGAACATGAAGACTGGTAAGAACCATGCCACCTATGAGGTGGCAGGGGAGGGAGGGCAGTTCCTGGCAACTGAGGTAGGAGAACTGGCTTTGATCTTGGTTCCCATAAACCATGATAACCTACAGCCCTCTAGACAGGACATTTTTAATAACAGAATGCATGGAATGTCTGAATCATAATATGGCAGATGAACTGGGGAAAGAGTTTCTTAAAACTTCACATATATTTGTTTGGTTTAGGGGTTTTTGCTGGAAAACAGCTCTGGCTACAAGTAACATTCCAACTTCTCACAAGTTGTTATCCCATTACCCAACCAGATGTACTGAATGAACGTCTGATGTTCCTATTACAATATGCAGGCTGCTTCCCATAGTGGTGATACCCTACCCTTTTCTTTCCACCTCCCCTATAACACTGGATTGTTGTGAAGATGAACAGGGAGAGAATGATAATCATGCGAGCTGCCATGAGGCTTTCCTTTGAGGAAGTAGGGGAGGGGGAGATGGAATAATAAGAGAATTAAAACGACTTTCATGTGTGCAGAGTAGAGATGTGCAAAAGTCACTTATCTTTTTGAAGGGGTGATTCTCAGTGAGGGGGAGGAGCTCCGCACCTCCCTCCGAAATCCTAACCCGTCTGGCTCCGCTCCGCAGCAACTCCGCGGAACTGCCGGCCAGGTGCATTCGCAGGCGTGCGGAGCCTGCGGATGCAAATGGCGGCCGCTATGTCAGCCACCATTTGTGTTCCTGTTTTTTTGCCGTGATAGACTACATAAATATTTATGTAGCCTATCACGGAAAAAAAACAGGGGCGCAAATGGCGACGGCGATGGCAGCCGCAATTTGCATTCCCTTTTTTTTCCCATGATAGGCTACGTAAATATTTACGTAGCCTATCATGGCCTCCGCAGGGACGCAAACGGCATCCCTGCGTTAGCCGTGATAGGCTACATAAGTATTTACGTATTTACGTAGCCTATCACAGCAAAAATGGACGCGGCCGCCATTCAGAAAGCAGCGTGAACAGCACCGGGTAAGTGCTCCATTTCACACGCCTTTAGCGGGGTGGTGGGGTGAGGGGGCTTCGTTCCGCCATGGATTTTGGGGGGCTGAATGCACTAGCATTCGGCCTCACTGAGATCTGTGGCAGAATCCTCTGACATCCCTAGTGCAGAGGAACATAGGAAGCTGCCTCACACTGAATCAGACAATTTGTCCATTTAGCCCAATATTGTTGACACTGACAGGCAGTGGCTATCCACTGTTTCAGGCAGGAGTTTTTCCAGCCCTACCAAGTGACACCATGGATAGAACCTACTGCAGGATAAGCATGTGCTCTGCCATTGAGCCAATGCCTCCCTTCTCAAAGAAGAATTAGAAGGATTTTAATGTCTCGACTCCTGGGATACTTGTTTGTATCCATACCATGTAATTATTTGTTTATAATCATTACCTGAAGTTGTGCATGCCTGGTACATTTACTCAGTGTTCTGACAGGGAGCTGATAACATTGGAACATGTGTATGTATCAAGATTGGTATTGAACTGCACCTGTTGACTTCCTTCTTGGACATTTTATACACACCATTGTGATAATTATACCGGCGGCATAGGAGTTTCTCAGTTGTAAATAGTAAGCCATGTTTGCTGAGGTCTCGGGGTTAGGAGAGAGAAGATAGAAGGCTGGGAATTGTTGGACAGAGTTTTGAGAATAGCCAGTAAATAGGCTATATTTCATTGAGATTAGCTCAGCAGTTTTTAAATGAGTTTTTAGGTAGCACAGTGTCCCCCAGGCATTGGGATCTCCTTCTTTAATGAGTCAATCATTCTGCCAATGGCAGAAGGGTACTGAGACAAGTTTGAGGTAACTGAGGCACCTGGGGGCCTGGTCCTGCAGGGAATGGTGGTCTGCCAGGCAGAAGTCCACAGAGAGAGCGGTGGTGGCACCAGCAGCAACAGCAAGCAGAAGCAGCAGGCACTCCCTCTCCCTGGATGATGGCTTCTCCTACAGATCCTGGCTCTCTCCGACAGATACTGGCTAGGATACTATTTTCTTAACCAAAAGGCACGAAGAGCCACTTTCTGAGATATCCATAAGGCTGAACTATAGTAAAAGGGGAGGGTCTAGAATGGTTTCTTGGAACCCACCTCCTCCCACTTATAATGAAGGATGTTGATTCAAAATGGAGGCTGCAATTCTGTGCTGGCTTACTAGACAGTAATTCCCATTAAACAAAAGCCAACTTATATTTGAGGAAAACATATGGGGCCAGAGGTGGGTGTAAGAACCTGTCCAGCCCTGTCACTAGGGCTTACATCTGAGAAACCTGCATAGGATTATAGTTTAGAGCAATTCCAGATGCATCCTCCCATCCCTTTTTTCCAGAAGCTGAGGGTTTACCTCTGCATAAGTTTTACATCAAGACTTTACTTTACTTTACACTCTCCTCCCTCAAGTGTTCTTTCTGGCAGGCAGGATGTCAACAGATGCCATTTGCCACCTCTTTTACTATGTAACGTTCTTCTGATCCATCTCACAAAATACAGTTGTTTTTAATTAAACTACTGTAATATAAACCTTGTTTCCTGAAGTGATGTAGTATATAAAAGTGCATAACCCAGAAGAAGCTGAAGAGGAAGAATTCTATCTCTTCCATCCCTTCCCTGAGAAGCAGAGATAAGGTGGAATAGCACTCTGGTTTCAAAATATCAAGTTGCCCCCTCCATGTGTAGACATCTCTCATACTAGTATGTGGTGCTCAGGAGCCTGTTGTAATAAAGACTCTGTTCAGAATGAAGTGTCAGAGGAATTAACTTAAACTTTTATTTCAGGGCAAAACACAGTAGAGGCCTAGAGCCTAGGAGTATACAAAACCCACTTACTTTTCTGGTCTGGGCATCCATGGGGTGGGGGGAGGCGATCCGTCCCTTCCCCCAGAATCCTGCCTGGCCAGATCCACTCCACAGCGAGTCTGCAGAGCTGCTGACTGGGCCCGTCTGCAGCCGGACTTCTGTCCACTGCCAGGCTGCAGCTGCAAATGGTGTCCCCACTCTTTGCTATGATAGGCTATGTAAATATTTATGTAGCCTATCACTGAAAAGAGCAGGGACGCAAATGGCGTCCCATACACCAGACGCCATTTGCGGCCTCAGTCCGGGGCAGCGGATGGACAGCAGCAGTGGACGGACCTGTACCAGCCGGCAGCAGGTAGGGTGTGTCCGGAGAGGATTTTTTTTGGGGGGGGGAGTAGTCAGTTCCTCAAACTCATTGTAGTCCATGGAGGATTTCTCCACCATCCCTACTAGAGCCTCTTAAATACAGTGGGTTCTTCTTCCCACACTGCCTGTAGGGCCGCATCTACATGGCGCCGATTTCATTGTTTGTTCTGTCGGAGCTGCACAGTATTAGCACTGCAAATTAACAACTGGGGCTGTAGACGGGAGGGTTAAAGCTGGCTTCCCAAGCTGGAAAGAGCAGAGAGTGCAGAGCTGGGAGGAGGGCGCATGGCTAGCATGTAGGACATGCTTGCAAGTAGATGTTCATAACAAACCCTGCATACACATTCTCACTAACAACACTGCGATTTCAATCTGAGGAAGGGGCACTCAGCTCAACTCCCTGCAGTGAACCTGAAGCAAGTGAAAACTTTGCAGCAAATGGACTCTGAGAAAATCCAGTTTTCTCCATGAAAACCACGATTGGCTGTGAAGCGGGGACTGCATCATCTGTCGCAAAGGTCTTCCCTTCCAAGTGGCACTGGGGCAAATGGCTCATGTGGATGGGGCCTAGGAGGCAGATGGGCCCTGCCATGAATATGAACTCTTTATTCTCCAGAGTTTCATTTATCTGATTAGTGACCATTACAAGTAGGGCACAATAATGATACAATAGTCCTGCAGTATTTACAGCTTACAAAATGGTTCTGAAACATGCGTACACACACACCAACCGACCCGCACATAAATAATATTGGCTGAATGTATGTGCATAAATGAACAGATATCTCTTTCTTTGTTCAGAAAGGATTCTAGCGGCATAACTCTTCTTGCTTCTCTGCCTCTCTTAATCAGTAATATGCCTTTCAGGCTTGACACCCTCCTCATCCTCATAATGTACATCAGTCATTTCCATGAAAGCTTTCAAGGAATGTCTACGGTGTGCTGCAAGTTGGAGTACAAAGTGTAAATGTTCCAATTTGCAGCACACTGAACTTGCTCTACCTGCAGCAATTTTTATTGGGTCAGTTTCATATTTCTGCAGAATTCTAGACCTCATCGGGTAGAACATGGATACCAGGTTTCACATCAATAGCTAAACAGGTGTCATTTTTATAAGAAATAGAATTCTGAGTATTATAATGGTGGAATCTTTTGTTTGGTGCATGTTGGTGGCAGCACTCCCATGCCTGTTTAGTTACATACAGAGAGAATTTATCTTCAGAGAACAGAACTGGAGAATGTATTCACAAAAGAGTGTCACAAACCTAACAGTTTCGAAAGAGCATTTTTCATCTCTTTGTTTCTCATGCTGTAGATTACTGGGTTTATTAAGGGTGGAACGATGGAATATATCATGGTCAATGCCAAATCCAGATGTGAGGATCTGTCAGAGTTGGGCCTGAGATAAGCAAAGGATACAGTGAATAAAAATATGGAGAAGACAATAAGGTGGGGTAGGCAGGTTGAGAAGGCCTTTTTCCTTCCCTGAACAGAAGGGATTTTCAGAACAGCACTGAAGATATGGATATAAGTTACAACAATGAAGGTAAAGCAGCCTAATGTAATGATAAGACTAAAGAGAACAGCTCCAGTTTCAGTTTGAGATGAATCAGAGCAGGCAAGCTTAAGTAACTGTGGGATTTCACAGAAGAACTGATCAACAGCATTGGAACAGAAAAGGTTTGCAAAAGTTCCACCAGTGTGTAAAATTGCATTAAGAAGACTGCTGATCCATGCACTGGCAACCATTTGGGTGCAGGCTGTCCTGTTCATCAACATCTCATATTGTAATGGATTGCAAATGGCAACATACCGATCATAGGCCATGACTGTTAGGAGGGCAATATCAGATGCTAAAAAGAAGACAAGCAAGAGGACCTGAGCAACACATCCAGAATAAGAAATGTGTCTGCTATTCATGAGGGAATTGATGGTGGCTTTGGGGATAATGGCTGAAACCGAACCTATGTCCTGCATGGCCAAGTTCATCAGAAAGAAGTACATGGGGGTGTGTCTTAGGTGGTGATCAAAAGCTATGGCACAGATGATGAGAAGATTCCCTGATATAGTTGTTACATACAATGCCAGGAACGCAAGGCTGTGTAGAATCTGCAATTCCCTGTTTGCTGAGAATTCAAGGAGCAGAAATTCAGAGACAAAGGACTGGTTATCCATTTTTCCCCATTAACTACTAAGAAGAAAACAGAAAGATAAGTGTTAAATCTGCATCCTGATATAATAACAAACATTCATTTAATTTTGGAGATATTTAAGAGGGAAAAAAATGAAAGAAATATTATAAAAGATTATACAGAAGGTTTGCAAGTCTCATCTCCTTCTTTATTTCATTTATAACATAGTCTTTGTACTAGAGCTTAAAAGCTGGAGCATCCTACTGTTAATTAACTATTTGCAGTGAACCTTGCAATGACTAGTAGATAAGCCATAGAACACCCCCCCCAAAAAAAAAAAAAAAAACACTCCACACACATTGGAGACTTGGGGCTTAGGAATGGATGGGGCTGAAATATGCAGAAGGCCGTTGGTTCCATATTTAAGCTACAGCATCATAATTGGAGTAATTAGCTTATATTTTGAATGTGTTAAAGTGAACTGCCATACCCCCTTTTTGAATTTTCTGGCAGAATTGCATGAGATCTGCAGGGATAGTTGCCCTTCTGAGGGGATCAGGCCTGCCAATTTTCTGATGGAAATTTACAGAGTTTTGTGCAAGAGCAGCCTTTACAGTTTGAAGGTATCTAAAAAAGGGTGCCATTATCCCTCTGTGTTCCTTGCAGAGGGACATAGGAAGGTGCTTTATACTGAGTCAGATAATTGGTCCATCTAGCTCAGTATCATTGAGCTAGCTATTAGCCCTGGCTCTGCAGGATTAGCTCTAAGGTAGATTAGCACAAGTAGAAGGAAATAGTGGTAAAAAGAAATCTGATTTCACTAATCACCAGACACCTGACAATCCATGAAACAGACAGAACAGATTTAACAAAACAGATACATCCCTAGTAGTATCTGCATTCAGCATGCAGAACCTACCCAGGTGATCACTTAAGTGATAAAAACGTGCATAACTTACTCTTTCTGTTCATGGAAATTATATTTCCAGATGCAATTTCTTCTCCTGACACTTAGAGCATTGTGTATCCTCAAAGCCAGCTCTCCTTTTCTTTGCCATTCTTTTTGAAAGAAAGATCATCCTCTCCATTGAGACTATCAAAAGATTTAACCACCCCTGCAGTATGAAGCTGTTACCATGGGGCAGACTGTTACTAATATAAGATTTGTATTCCTGGAGGCTTGGTCTCAGGAGTCCAGCATAAATCAGCAGTTGTGTTCCTGGTGGCTTGCTTGGTCTCAGGAGTGCAACACAAAAGAGAAGCAAGGCAAATAGAGAAAAGTTAACTTTTTGGTCTGTATATTTGCGAACAGTAGGGGAGAGATACTGGCTGGGTTTGGGTCCATGAGAATGAAAACACAAAGATGAGAGTTAAGTTCTTCTCAAACACAATTTCAAAGGTATTTCAGGTACATCTCAGCATAGCTGTGTTTTGGAATTTTTATATAAATAGACTTCCATATAAAGTTTAAAATGAGAAGGAAGTCTCAGCGTAAAGTATATCAACATTTACTATTCAAGTCAATCCATGATATATTCTCCTAGCTAGTGGCCTATTACCAGTTACTACCCTCCCACCCCCACAAGTTTCCATTTCACCCAAAATGTTTGTGAGCAAACATTTCAAGTAACATAGTTCACTGTAGCATAATGTAGCATAATTACTGCAGCTTAATGTGTGGCAGAACTCTGAAACACAAGGGAAGGTGGGAGTACTGAGCGTTTACTGCTAGATCTGATCTCAAATGTCAACCTAGCCATGGCCACAAATGGAACAACAAAGCAGATGGGTGACTTTTGGTGTTCCCCCTTGAGGACAAACTCCAAGGTATCAGTACTGTAATTTGAAGCTGCTGGAGAAGGCCCACATTTGGAATGGTGAAGAAGGCTGGGATTTGGTGAAATGAACGATTTTGAGAGGCATATGAGCAAGGAAGAGGAGTGCAGGTGATTGACAGAGCTATCGTTTCAATTGGATGTTCACCTGAGTAATTAGTTAATGGAGAGAGAGGTTGAAAGATGATAAACAGCAGCAGTATGGTGGGGTGCTTACTGTGGCCTTCCAAACACTGTATGTGTCTGGCTAATAGTCTAGCGAAAATGGAGTTCATTGAACTCCAAATGAACTGCTCTACAGCTAGAAAACCCAAGGGCAACTCACTTCTGGTGATAAAAATATTAATAGTCCAAATAATTGACAATTTGCTTCATTTAATGCTATCCCACAATCCTCTGCCTGAGGCAACCTACTTCATCCTGCTTAATGGTGGGGCTACAGACAGACAGAGATGACCCCACTACTTTCAATCTGAAGCATGCGCCAGCACAGATTAGAATTGGATGATGATCTGGGCCTTAGAAAATGATACAATTTTGGCTGAGACAGATTCGTAAGCCAACAACTTTGACTCGGGCTCTGGATTGGGATCAAGCTTTGGAAAAGTAAGTCTTCATGCCTCCCATTGACTACCATGGGAATTTAATGGTATTGCCATTACCATCTCTAGATAGTTCCACTTGCCTAGTACATTGTTGGCTGCCAAGTAAAAACATCTTGCATTGAGCAGGGAGAAATGTTGGTTCCTCCAGATTAGGTAAAAATGGCAGTGTTGTCTTTTTTGTTTTCTTTCTTTCTTTTTTTGAACCGTCATGATGTTGGGAGGGTAGATTGAGGTGAATATAAGTGTGTGGATAAAAACTGTCATTCTGGGAGGCATGCAAAAGTGTAAATATTATCAGAAATTGTGGGGGGGGATATTGTAAGAACATAAGAAGAGCCATGCTGGATCTGATCAAGTGACCATCTAATTCACCATTCTGTTCACACAGTGGCCAACAAGCTGTCAACTGGCAACCGACAAGCAGGACATGAGCATAACAGCACCCTCCCGCCCATCTTCCCCAGCAACTGGTGTACATAGGTTCACTGCATCTGGTACTGGAGGTAGCACATAGCCTTCAAGAGTAGAAGCCATTGATAGCCTTTCCCTCCATGAATTTGTCCAACCCCCTTTTAAAGCCATCCAAATTGGTGGCCATCCCTACATCCTGTGGTAGCAAGTTCCATACTTTAACTATGCGCTGTGTGAAGGAGTCCTTCCTTTTATCTGTCCTGAATTTCCCACCAATCAGCTTCATCCGATGACCCCGGGTTCTAGTATTCTGAGAGAGGGGAAAAAATGTCTCCCTATCCACATTCTCCACACCTTGCATAATTTTGTACACCTCTACCATGTCTCCCCTTACCCTGCTTTTTTCCAAGCTAAACAATCCCAGCTGTTGCAACCTTCCCTCGTAGGGGAGATGTTCCAGCCCCACTAAAGATGGAGTGGAAACATCTGCTTTTAAAGTGTTATTTTTTCACAGGCATTTTCTCAGCTTCCATATTCTCTCATAATGCAATGTTTGAATGATAGTACATCATGACATAGCATTATTCCAGTTGTTGTTGTTGTTGTTGTTGTTGTTGTGGGGTGGGGGTGGGGGCATGGCAGCCTCCATTTCCACCTGCCCTTACACTTTTGCCTGCATCTCCAGTCATTTTCATGAAAAACACTGAAGATACTGGCAGCAAAAGAATGGCAGGGTCTCCCATTAAAAGCTTTAGGGTGGGAGCTTTCACACATGGCCTTATACACAAATGGGGGCCGTGAATCGCCCATATTATTTATTATTATTTATTGCATTTATATCCTGCCTTTTCTTCTCTTGCAAGGAACCCAAGGCAGCTTACATTATCCTCCTCCTCTCCATTTTATCTTCATAAAAATAGCCCTGTGAGGAAGGTTGGACTGAGTGTCTGTGACTGGCCCAAATTCTAGGGATGGGCGGAACGCTTACCTCCGGGTCTGGGGGGGGTGTCCTCAGGGGGGGAGACGATCTGTCCCTCCCCCCTGGAATCCTAGCCAGCCAGCTCCGTTCTGCAGCAATTTCACAGAGCTACCGGCCGGCTCCGGAGCACCAGCGATATGGCCGCCATTGATTGCCGTATCGTTGGCTGGGCGGATTGACTGTGGATGCAAATGGCATCCACTATGCCATTTGCAGCCATAAAGGTCTTAATTTAAGCTAAATGCAGCCACGCAAATGGCAAAGTGGATGCCATTTGTATCTGCGGTCAATCCGCCCAGCCAGCAATACAGCAATGGCGGCTGTATCGCTGGCACTCCGGAGCCAGCCAGCGGGGAGGATCCGTCTGGTGAGGATTCCTCCAGGAGGTGGAGGTAAGTCTTCCGGTCCTCCATGGACTCGGGGGGGGGGGAGATTCTTTTGAATCCAGCCTCACTGGGGTCTGTGGAGGATTTCTCCCCCATCCCTACCAAAATCACCCAGTGAGCTTCCATGGCTGAGTGGGAACTAGAACCTGGATCTCACAGGTCCCAGTCCAACACTCTAACCACTACACTACACTGGCTCTCATGCAAGACTCACTTATACACCATTTTGTGTATAAGTCTATATCTGCAGTATTGCGATCATCATGTTGTTTTAAAATATGGCTATTGCAGCAGAGGAGGACAGGGCCTGGGTAAGTGCGGGCTGCTCGGCAAGTAGGCATGGGGCTCATGTGCAGTTCCAGGGACATGTGAGCGGGGGCAGGGGCTGTGAGGGTGCCCAGAGAACCCAGACCGGGGGGTGGGGTGGGCTCCTGTCCATCCCTAGTGATGATACACTACCCTTTCCTGTCAGCCTCTCCTACACCATGGGGTTGTTGTGAAGATAAGCAGGGAGAGGGTGATAATCATCCAAGCTGCCCTGAGAAGTTCCTTTGAGGAAGTAAAGTGTGTGTGGGGGAATACAATAATAAAAGAGAAGGAGCTTAACGTGTGCAGAGAAACATAGGAAGCCGCCTTATACTTATTCAGACCATTGGTCCATATAGCTCAGTACTGCTGACACTGTCTGACAGTGGCTCTCCAGGGTTTCAGGCAGGACTTTCTCCAACCCTACATGGAGACACCACAGAACGAAACTTGGACCTTCTGAGTGCAAAGCATGTGCCCTACCACTGAGTTACTGCCCCTCCCTTCCAAGAGAAGAATAAAGAATGCTGTGTTTGGATTCCTAGCACGGTTGTTTGTGTCCCCTACATATAATTATTTATTCATAATGATTACATTAAGTTGAATGTGCCCAGTACATTTCCTCAATGTTCTGACAGGGAGCTGGTAAAATTAGAAGATGTGTACATATCAAGAGTGGTATTGAACTGCACCTGTTGACTCACTAGTTTTAAAAATACCACCATGATACTTACACTTGGCATAGGATTTTTTCAAATGTAAATATTAAGTTGTTGTTTTTTTTGCTGAAGTCTAGGAGTTAGGAAAGAGAAGACAGAAGGCTGGGAGCTTTGGGATGAATTGAATTTTGTGAATAGGCAGTAAATTGGCTATAGTTCATTGAGATTACTGTACCTCAGTGGTTTTTTAGTAAGTTCTTAGGTAGCCCACTCCATGCAGTCAGTGGGATCTCCTTATTTAATAATTCAATCATTCTGACAATCAGGGAGGGATCCCAAGACTAGGGATGGATGAAACCTCCCCTGCCCACTGCTTGCTGAACCCCTGCTACTTACCTAACCCGGAGAGCAGCATGTGGTGAACTGCTGGGCCATCCTGGGGGCTCTCGGCAGCTCTCATTTTTTTGATGAGCTGCCATTTTTGCACAAGATGGGGCTCTGTGTTTCATAGATCTACTGTTTGCACAGTAGATCTCCACAATGCTGGTCATAAAGGTTCATTTCTATGGCTGAAATAAACCATTACGGTCACTGTTACTGTGAGAACAGTAGATCTACAAAAAAAACCCAGACCC
Organism: Heloderma suspectum; assembly: GCF_057233095.1. NCBI lineage: Eukaryota > Metazoa > Chordata > Lepidosauria > Squamata > Helodermatidae > Heloderma > Heloderma suspectum. The sequence goes on along the minus strand of NC_139463.1, from coordinate 83,301,305 downwards.
CCATCTTGCACAAAAATGGACACTCACATGGATGCAGGGCAGCTGTGGTGAGTCCCAGCCTCATATGTGGGGTGGGGATTCACTGAGCTGAGTTCAGGCAGGGTATGGGTGGAGTTGGGGTGTCAGTGAATTCCCAGACCCAGTTCAGCACTCACACCATCCCTAGCTGAGATACGTTTGAGGTCATTTTGAAGCTGAGAGCACCATTTTGACTGACAGGTAAATCAGGAAGGATCACAAGGCAAAAGATAACTAAGGCAATGTGGGGTATTTTTGCTGGTCCCAGGAATTCCATCCTGTGCATCTGGAATTGGGCCTAAAAGACCAGTGTGGGTGCATGGAGGGTAAGTTGTAAGAAAACACAATTTGTTACACTGCACAACATCATCACTGATCACAGGGGAAGTCAGTTAAGGCATTAGCCTTAGAATGTGTCTATATCGGGCTAAAATACCATACCTTTATCAGGGCCTCTGCTTCCAGATTCCTTGCGGGATTACAATCTGCTCCTTTCCATGTGGTTTTATCCCTTTTTATCCAATTTTAAAAATTTCTTTCTCAGAAAGTTCTATATGTTTAATTATAAAGCAAGCCACTAGATGGCAGTGTAGTATTATGTGTGATAAAGCACCATTTCATCAGTACACCATAGATTTACTGTGGTTCATAGCCGGAGGAGGGAAATGCTGGACTTTCATCATCATGAAAAACAATGCGCTAAAAGTTGTAAAGAGCAGGAGGTGCCCTGGAGGATCACAATGACATGCACAGGACCCATGAACTTCAGTGAGTGATCAGTCACATGCATATGATAAATGCTTTGTGTAGAAATCCCCTTAGTTTCCCATTTCCTGGATTGTGGGAGTTTGAGGCAACATGAGATAGCCTTAACTCTGCTCTTCAATCGGAAGCTTTTTCCCCATTGATTTGCCCTGTTTGTTGAAAATGACTTTTATCATTACCTATCCTCTCCCCAATGTATTTCAATCTGCTTTCTTGCAATTTGAGCTATATTATACATGGGATTATAAATACTTCACCAATTTGATTTTTTAAAAATATTTACTATCTAGGAATGTACGAAAGTCACTTACCTTTTTGCGGATTGTGTTCGTGGTGGGGGGGAGGCGCTCCGTCCCTTCCCCCGGAATCCTTGATGTGGTGGGAGGTGATCTGGTCCTCCCACCTGGAATCCTGCCTGGCTGGCTCTGCTCTGCAGCAGCTCAGCGGAGCAGCCAGCCAGGGCTGTCCGCAGCTGGAGTTCTGGCCACAGACTGGCTGGTGTGGACGCAAATGGCGGCCGCTGATGCGGCCACCATTTGCATCCAGCCAGGCAGCCATGATAGGCTACGTAAGTCTTTACGTAGCCTATCATGGCTGGGCAAAAAAAAAATTGGCGTACGCAAATGGCGGCGGCTACAGCTGCCGCCATTTGCGTTCCCTATTTTTCGCCGTTCTAGCCTACGTAAATATTTACGTAGGCTATTATGGCAAAAAAAAGGGGAATGCAAATGGCGTAGTGGGCACTATTTGCGTTCCTTTTTCCCCCCACCATAATAGCTTACATAAATATTTATGTAGACTAGAACGGCAGGAAAAAAAGGAATGCAAATAGCTCCCACTACACCATTTGTGTTCCCCTTTTTTTTGCCGTAATAGGCTACGTAAATATTTATGTAGGCTAGAACGGCGAAAAATAGGGAACCAAATGCGTACGCTGTTTTGTTTTTTTGCTTGCCATGATAGGCTATGTAAATACTTATGTAGCCTATCACGGCAAACAGCAGACGCAAATGGCGGCTGCGGCAGCCAGTCGAAAGGCCAGCCGCCGCCGCCGGAGCTGCCGCCGGAGCCGCCGCCATCTGGAACATCTACCCTAGCTAAGCTTTGTCCCAGGGGGAATCTGCAGGGGTGCAGACGGGGCAGGCCATTTCGCCACAAATTTCGGGGGGCCGAATGTCAGTGCATTCGGCCTCACTGAAATCCGTGGCGGAATTCTCTGCCATCCCTACTTTTGTTAGGAATGTTAAAAAGTTACAGTCGAAGGAGCCATTTTTTGAGATATCCAGAAGGGTTCTTTGTGTTGAAGTATAGTAAAAAGGGGAGGGTCTAGAACTGTTTATTGGAACCCACCTCCTCCCATTCATAATGAAGGGTGCCGTTTCCAAACGGGGCCTGAAATTCGGTTCTGATTTATTCGAGAGTAATCCCCATTAAAAACAGTTTTTTTGAAGGGGAAAACCAGGTGGAAGGTGGCTCTAGGAACTTGTTCAGCCCTATCACTAGGGCTCACTTCTGAGAAATCAGCATAGAATTATATTTTCAAGTAGCTACAGTTCCAGCTTCCCATCCCTTTTCTCCTCTTACTGTCTCTGAGTAAGGTTGACATAAAGACTTTCCCTTACTTTCCATTCTCCTCCCTCAAGTGTTATTTTCTCCCCCCTCCCCCCGGTCAGGCACAATGTCAACACTTGATATATGCTACTGCTCTAGCTATGTAAGCTTCTTCTCATCTGTCTGACAAAATACAGTTCTTTTAATTAAAACACTGTAGTAGCACCCTTATTGCCATTGGAGAACAGGAACAATAACTCCGCATGCTTGCAGACACTGGGGGACAACAGAGAAAGTCCTGTGGCTTGATCAGTTATTTTCCCCTGCTCCCTTCCCTTCCTCTTCCTTCCTCCTCCTCCTCTTGCCTCTGCAACAAGCAACCTGCAGCCTCTCTCAGAAAGCAAACAAGCAACCATATCTGATGCTGTCACTTACTTACACTCACACACCAAGTTTTAGGAGGTGCTTGTAGTTAAACAGTGTTAGATGGCCTTCTTTGATGATGTGTATAAAATAACTAATAAAGTAAGTTAATTTGAACTTCTTTTAAACTGGCACTAGCCTGCATTTATTGCCTCTAATACTGAATGCTATGTTGCCAAACTGTCTTTATAAAAGGCAACACTATTGCAAGTCACACCAGACTTTCCAACAGTTGCATGAAGTGGTGTGGCATGTACTGGTGCATATAACCAGGAAAAACCTCAGCAGGAACAATTTCACCTCTCCCATCCCTTCCATGAGAAGCATACAGTATATGAGGTAGAATGGGACCCGGGCTTAAAAAATATCAAGTTGCCCCCAGTATTTTACAAATCTCTTATGCAACTACTTGGTGCTCAGGATCCTGTTGTAATAAAGATCCATTATTCTTCTCTACCTTCCATTCAAAATAGACACAGTGTCAAAGGAATTCACTTAACATATTAATTTGTGTGTAAAACACAGTGAAGACCTATAGCCTCTTAAATGCAATCATGTACAGCAAACAGCAATGGGGTTCTTCTTACTACACTCTCTCCAGGAAGCAAACGGTCCTTCATATGAATATGACCTCTCACCAGAGTTTTAACACTTTTTACCAGTGACTCTTTCAAATAGGGCACTGTACTAATACAATTGCCCTGCAGTATTTATAGCTTAAAAATCTGAAATGCACACACACACACACATTATTGGCTGGGTAGATGTATGTAAGTGAATAGATATGTCTTTATTTGTTCAGAAAGGCTTACTTGTGAGTAAGCTACAAAGGATTCTAGCAACATTTTTTCTCCTCCTCCTCCTCCTCCCCCCCCTTAATCAATGACATCCTTTCAGGCATGACACCCTCAACCTCATAATGTTGATGAGCAATTTTCAAAAAAAGTTGAAAGACATATACAGTTGCAATCAAAATTATTCACCCCCCATTGCAAATCAGGTTTATTGTCGAAATTTACAAACTTTCAGCTTTTTGGAATGAACAAATCAAACAAAAGCAATTGATATAGCTAGGGATGGCAGAGAATTTCGCCACAGATCTCAGTGAGGCTGAATGCCAGTGCATTCAGCCCCCTGAAATCCATGGCAGAACGAAGCCCCCACACCCCACCACCCCGCGAAAGGTGCACAAAACAGATCACCTACCTGGTGCCATTCGTTTCCTTATTTTTGCCATGATAGGCTACATAAATTCTTATGTAGCCTATCACGGCTAACACAGGGATGCCATTTGCGTCCCTGCAGAGGCCGTGATAGGCTACGCAAATATTTATGTAGCCTATCATGGGGGAAAAAAGGGAATGCAAATGGCGGTGGCTATGGTGGCTGCCATTTGCATCCCTGCGCAGCCCAGCAGTGGCTGGAGGTCGCTGCGGGCGGCCCCGGCCAGCAGCTCTGTGGAGTCGCCACAGAGCAGAGGCAGCCAGCGAGGATTTCGGGGGGAGGGACGGAGTGCCTCCTCCCCACCGCGGATGTCACAAAACGAAACAGGTAAGTCGTTTCGTACATCGCTATAAATAGTTCAACACAATGAATACTTCAAGTGGTTTCCCGAAATTCAACTGAAAATGCAACTTATAATAACTTCTCCAGTCTCAAAATTATTCAACCCCCTGAATAGAATCCCTCACAACAGCACAAATATGCAGAACAGGTGTTGTCTCAAGCACACCTGATGCAACTAATCAAGGGCTTCATTAGTTGCACCAAGTGTGCTTGAGACAACACCTGTTTTGCATATTTGTGCTGTTGTGAGGGATTCTATTCATGGAGTTGAATAATTTTGAGACTGGAGAAGTCATTATAAGTTGCATTTTCAGTTGAATTTGGGGAAACCACTTGAAGCATTCATTGTGTTGAGCTATTTCAATTGCTTTTGTTTGATTTGTTCATTGCAAACAGCTGAAAGTCTGTAAATTTTTGACAATAAACCTGATTTGCAAGGGGGCTGAATAATTTTCATTACAACTGTATATGACCAGTGTGTTATAGTGCCTAGAGTGCTGGACTGGGAGCCAGGAGATCCGGGTTCTAGTCCCAATTGGCCATGGAAGCTCACTGGGTGACTTCGGGCCAGTCACAGGCTCTCAGCCCAACCTACCTCACAGGGTTGTTGTTGTGAGGATAAAATTGAAAGGTGGAGGATAATGTAAGCCACCTTGGGTTCCTTGCAAGAGTAATAAAGGCGGGATATAAATGTAATAAATGAATAAATATGACACAATGTAAACTAGAATAAAAATGGAAACATTCACCACATTTAACTTGCTGTACTTCTGCAATTTTTTATTGGATCAGTTGGAAATTTTGCAGAATTGTAGACCTCATCAGGTAGGCCAGGGATAACAGGATTCAGATTATTAGCTAAACAGGTGTCATTTTCATAAGCAATAGTGTTTTGAGGCTTATAATGGTGGAATGTTTTGTTTGTCAAGGGGAGAGGGGACTCTCACACAGAGAGAATTTACTTTCACAAAACAAGATTGGAGAAGGTATTCATTAAAATCTGTCTCAAAGCTAAGAGTTTTGAAAGAGCACTTTTCATCTCTTTGTTTCTCATGCTGTAGATTACTGGGTTTATTAAGGGTGGAACAATGGAATATATCATGGTCAATGCTAAATCCAGATATGAGGATCTCTGAGAGGTTGGCCTGAGATTAGCAAAAGATGCAGTAAATAAAAATACAGAGAAGACAATAAGGTGGGGTAGGCAGGTTGAGAAGGCCTTTTTCCTTCCCTGAACAGAAGGGATTTTCAGAACAGCACTGAAGATATGTACATAAGTTGAAATGATGAAGATAAAGCACCCAAACGTAATGATAAGACTAAACAAAAGAACTCCAATTTCAATTTGATAGGCATCAGAGCAGGAGAGCTTAAGTAACTGTGGGATTTCACAGAAGAACTGATCAAGAACATTGGAGCAGAATGGAGTTGCAAAAGTTCCACCAGTGTGTAACATTGCATAGAGAAGACTGCTGATCCATCCACTGGCAATCATTTGGATGCAGGCTGTCCTATTCATTACCATTTCATACCGTAATGGATTGCAAATGGCAACATACCGATCATAGGCCATGATTGTTAGGAAGGAAACATCAGATCCTAAAAAGAAGACAAACAAGAGGACCTGAGCAACACATCCAGAATAAGAAATGTGTCTGGTATTCCTGAGGGAATTGATCATGGCTTTGGGCATAATGACTGAAACTGAACCGATGTCCTGCATGGCCAAGTTCATCAGGAAGAAGTACATGGGGGTGTGAAGATGGTGGTCATAAACTATAGTTGTGATGATCAGAAGATTCCCTGATATAGTTACCAGGTACAATGCCAGGAATAAAACAAAGTATAGAATCTGCAGTTCCTGGGATGCTGAGAATTCAAGGAGTAGAAATTCAGAGACAGAGGATTTGTTTTCCATTTTTCTCTTTAATTAAAAAGATGCATGATGGGTCTGGAAGGCAACAGAAAAAATGTTAAAATTATATCCTGATCTAGCAACAAATATTTATTTCATTTTGGTGGAAAGGAAAGCAAAGCAAAGGAAGTGTATAAAATATTATAAAGAAGGATTGCCTTTTAATTTTATTTAAAGTATATCATTCTCTGTAGTACAGATTCAAATCTGGAGCATCCTGCTGCTAATTAACTATTGGAAGTGAACCCTCTGATGACTAGTGGATAAACCATAGGAGATTCCCCCTGCCCCCCCCCCCCCACACACATAGAGATAGGAGACTTGGGATCTGGGAAAGATAGGGCTGAAATATGCAGAGGGCCATTGGCTACATATTTACAATACTACAGTATCAAGATTGAAATAACTAGCTGTTAAGTATAGGAATGACTCCAAGGGGTAGTGAGGGGTAATAGACACAGCAACCAAATATTCCTGCCATACCATTTGCTCTCCCAAAATTTCATTTACATTATATCTGCATTTAATGGCTTCGGTTCCTGCTTAATCATACTTTACTGCAATTGAAAGCAATGAGGCATAACTCAGGACATTTCTACACCAACCTAAAATCCTGCATTTAAAACGGAGCTTTCTGCATCCATCTTAAATTCAGGATGACCACTGACTATCTTTACATGCGCTTCCTCCCCCCGCTCCTTCTCCCCATATCTGAGTCTTGCATGATCTTTAATTGATCTCGCTCCTCTTCTTGCCACTTTAAGTCTTTTCATGGAGGAAACTGAAATGGAACACAATGTGGTAATTTGATAGCTCATTATCTGCGATCTATTTAAAAACAGAACAAGGGGCATTTAGTGCAGGAGGGTCACGGCATCATGTAAAGAGCCCGCAAACTTCCGTGAAGGAGCAATCTCATTCACAAGATAAAAGCTCCATGTGATGAAGCCCTCATTGTCTTAACTAACTTAAATTAGTCTTGACTGAATTCAATGGGAATAAAGTTTGACTACTTCAGTCTGGATTCAACCCAAGTTAGTAGTAACATCCTTGCTTCCCTAATAATGTTTTTTTACAATGAAATTCTGGTTTAAAAAAATCTGATTCCTTTAATGGCCAGAGACCTGACAATCCAAGAAATAGAGGCAGAACCGATTTAACAAAATCCATACAACCCTAGTAGTATCTGCATTCAGCACACAGAAATTCCCCTGGTGATCACTGAAGTGATAAAAACACAAATAACTTACTATTTCCAGATTCAATTTCTTTTCCAGACACATAGAGCACTATGTATCCTCCACGCCAGCTCTACCTTTCTTTTCCTTTCTTTTGGAAACAAAGATCATCCTCTCTCTTTGTTTTGGAGGCTATCAAAAGATTTAACCACCCCTGCAGTACAAAGCTGTTACCATGGGACAGACTATTACTAATATAAGATTAGTATTCCTGGAAGCTTGGTCTCAAGAGTCCAACATAAATCAGCAACTGTGTTCCTGGTGGCTTGGTCTCAGGAGTGCAACACCAAACAGCAAACAAGGCAAATTGGGAAAAGTTAACTTTTTGGTCTGTATGTCTGTTGATAGTAGCAGAGAGATACTGGCTGTGTTTGGGTAAATGAGAATGAAAATGCAAAGACCAGAGTTAATTTCTTCTCAAATACAATTTCATAGGTATTTCAGGTACATCTTAGCATATCTCTATTTTGCAATTATTATATAAATTGTCTTACATATACAGTTTAAGAGGAGAAGGAAGTCTCAGTGTAAAGTATGACATCATTTAATGTTCAAGTCAGTACATGGTATATTATCCACGCTAATAGCCTATTACCAGCTACCAACCTTCCAGCCTCCAAAGCTTCCATTTCACTCAAAATGTTTGTGAGCAAAAATTAAGCAACCTAGTTTTCACCAGCACAATATGTGGCATAAACCTGAATCACAAGGGAAGGTGGGAATAGTGAGGTTTCAGTGCTAAATCTAATCTCACATGCCAACATAGCCACAGGCCACAAAAGGATCAACAAAGCAGATGGGTGACTTTTGGTGTTGTCCCTCATTGGCCTGATCTACTTGGAAACAGAATGAGAAGTGCTTTCTGGATATATCTGGCCTTTCATGAAACAGCTTTGGTCCATCAGAGGCACACAAAGTAAGAAAGGTGTAGTATATACTACCTAAAACCCACTTTCATAGGTCACACAGCCCTTGAAACCCCCATACTTTGGGGTTGGGTGGGCGGAGTAGAACTGAACAGCATCAACCCTGTAGGTGCTGCTCAGAGAATGAGAGAGGCTTGTTCCCCACCTCTTGTCCACACTCCCCTGCTCAGGGGAAATTTACTGGAAGTACTGAAATAAGTCCCCATACTGTACCCCACACCTCTCCCCTCTCATCCACCATTGGGATATTGTGAAATATTAAAGATTAAAACTGGACTTATATGAACAGGAAAACAGTCTGCACTCTGTGTTTCAGAAAAGCCACTGCTGCAGTATTCTTATTGATAGGAACAGTGAAACTGAGCTTTTATGAATGAGGAAAATAGGCTGCTTTCTCTGAATGAGTAAAGCTGCTACTGTGATATTCTGATCTATTGGAACAGGGAAACTAGTTTTTGCTATGTGATCTCAATGGGTAAAGCAATTTGTGAATGCTTGTGAATGGGAAGTAGTGCTATGTGGGATGAAGCCTGTGCCCACAAGCGCTACCTTGAATGTAAATTAGGGTTGGCGGAGAATTTCTCCCCGAAACTTCGGGGGGGTGAGTGCCAACGTGTTCGGCCCCCCGAACAAGTTTCGGGGAGAAATCCTCCAAAACCCCCCGCACCCCCCCGGGACGGGACTTACCTTCGCCGAATGTCCCTCCCAGCGGCGGGTCTGGCCGGTGGTTCGGCGGGTGTTCGAGCGGGGCGGAAGCGGCAGCCGGTCTTTCGACCGGCTGCCGCCACCACCATTGCAATAAAAGAAAAAAAAAACGCCCCCTGATAGGCTACGTGACGATTAACGTAGCCTATCATGGCTAGATTTGCAAAGTCAGCTGTGATAGGCTACGTCAATCGTCACGTAGCCTATCACGGGTGACTTTAAAAAAAAAAAAAAGTGTGTATGGATAATGGCGGCCCCCATAGGGAGCCGCCATTCCCGTTCCTTATTTGGTCGCTGTAGTCTACGTAAAGATTTACCTAGACTATGGCGAAAATAAGGGCAACGCTATTTGCGTTGCCCTTATTTTCGCCGTAGTCTACGTAAACATTTACGTAGACTACAGTGACTAAATAAGGAAAGTGAAAGGCAGCTCCCTATGGGGGCCGCCATTAGCGTACGCGCTTTTTTTTTTTTTTTAAAGTCACCTGTGATAGGCTACGTGACGATTGACGTAGCCTATCACAGCTGACTTTGCAGATCTAGCCATGATAGGCTACATGAATCGTCACGTAGCCTATCAGGGGGCGTTTTTTTTTTTTTAAAAAAAAAAAACTTTCGCGTTCGCGGCCAGGCGAGGCGGGAAGCCTCCTCCCCGGCCTGAATTTCGGCCGGGGCGAGGTGGGAAGCCTCCCCCCCGGCCGGAACTTCGTGGGGGGAGCAGCGAAGCGCCTCCCCCCCACCGCGAACGTCCTTCGAGAACAGGTAAGGGACTTTCGTCCACCCCTAATGTAAATAAGCTACTTTGCTGTTCTGAATGATGTAAACCATGTTACCACACTTTTATGAATGGGAAAGCCAGGCTGCTTACTGTGAATGTAAAGAATAGGGATGTACGACAGTCACTTACCTTTTTGGAGAATTGATTCACGGTGGGGGGGGAGGTGCGCCGTCCCTCCCCCCGGAATCCTTGACGGGGGGGAGGCGATCTGGTCCTCCCCCCCAGAATCCTGCACCGCTGGCTGCGCTCTGTGGCAGCTCCGCAGAGCAGCCGGCCAGGGCCGTCTGCAGCTGGACTTCCGGCCATGGATAGGCTGCTGCAGACGCAAATGGTGGGCAAAATATTTGCGTAGCTTATCATGTAAAAGCAGGGACATCCCTTACCGCCATTACAGCCATTTGTGTCCACAGTCAGTAGTCCCCTTCAGCCAGCGATATGGCATGGTGGCCATATCGCCGGCACTTCAGAGCTGGCCAGCAGCTCAGAGGAATCACCGCGGAATGGAGCCGGCCAAAGAGGATTCTGGGGGGAGGAATGGATCGCCTCCCCCCCTGCAGACACCCCCCCAGACTGGCAGGTAGGGGATTTGTACACCCCTACTTATCACAGGGGAAATCAGTTAAGGCATGTGCCTTAGAGCATTTCTACACCAGGCTAAAATCCTGCAACTTTAATGGAGCGTCTCCTCCAGAATCCTGGTGGGATTACAATTGGCTCCATTCCATGTGGGTTCTTTCCCCCTCCCCTCCCCTTTCTTTGCAAGTTCTATATGTTCCATTATAAATACACTTGATGATTGTTGTTGTTCAGTCGTTCAGTCGTGTCCGACTCTTCGTGACCCCATGGACCATAGCACGCCAGGCCTTCCTGTCCTGCGCTCTCTCCCGGAGCGTGCTCAAGTTCATATTCATTGCATCCGTGATGCTATCTAGCCATCTCATCCTCTGCCATCCCCTTCTCCTTTTGCCTTCAGTCTTTCCCAGCATCAGGGTCTTTTCCAGAGAGTTTTCTCTTCACATTAGGTGGCCAAAATATTTCAGCTTCAGCTTCAGGATCTGTCCTTCCAATGAGCACTCAGGGTTGATTTCCTTTAGGATGGACTAATTGGACCTCCTTGCAGTCCAGGGGACTCGTAAGAGTCTTCTCCAGCACCACAGTTCAAAAGCATCAATTCTTCAGCGCTCAGCCTTCCTTATAGTCCAGCTCTCACAGCCATACATTACTACTGGGAAAACCATAGCTTTGATTAGACGGACCTTTGTCGGCAAGGTGATGTCTCTGCTTCTTACTATGCCGTCTAGGTTGGCCATAGCTTTCCTCCCAAGGAGCAAGCGTCTTTTAATTTCATGGTTACAGTCACTGTCTGCGGTGATCTTGGAGCCCAAGAAAGTAAAATCTGTCACTGCTTCCATTTCTTCCCCTTCTATATGCCAGGAAGTGATGGGGCCAGATGCCATGATCTTCGTTTTTTTAATGTTGAGTTTCAAACCAGCTTTTGCACTCTCCCCTTTCACCCTCAACAAGAGGCTCTTGAGATCCTCTTCGCTTTCTACCATTAGGGTGGTATTATCTGCATATCGGAGGTTGTTGATAATTCTCCCAGCAATCTTAATTCCGACCTCTGATTCATCCAACCCGGCATTTCTCATGATGTACTCTGCATATCAGTTAAATAAGCAGGGTGACAATATGCAGCCTTGTCATACTCCTTTCCCAATTTTGAACCACTCAGTTGTTCCATGTCTGGTTCTTACTGTTGCTTCTTGACCCTCGTACAGGTTTCTCAGGAGACAGGTAAGGTGGTCTGGTACTCCCATCACTTTCAGAATTTGCCACAGTTTGTTGTGATCCACACATTCAAAGGCTTTAGCATAGTCAATGAAGCAGAAACAGATGTTTTTCTGGAATTCTCTTGCTTTCTCCATGATGCAGCAAATGTTGGCAATTTGATCTCTAGTTCCTCTGCCTCTTCGAAACCCAGCTTGTACTTCCGGTAGTTCTCGGTTCGCATACTGCTGAAGCCTAGCTTGTAGGATTTTGAGCATCACCTTGCTGGCATGTGAAATGAGCGCAATTGTGCGGTAGTTTGAACACTCTTTGACATTGCCCTTCTTTGGAATTGGAATGTAAACTGACCTTTTCCAGTCTTGCGGCCATTGTTGAGTGTTCCAAATTTGTTGGCATATTGAATGCAGCACTTTAACAGCATCATCTTTTAGGCTTTTAAATAGCTCAGCTGGAATACTGTCATCTCCGCTAGCTTTGTTGTTACTAATGCTTCCTAAGGCCCACTTGACTTCACTCTCGAGGATGTCCGGCTCAAGTTCAGTGACCGCACTATCATGGCTATCAGGGACATTCAGATCTTTCCTGTATAGTTCTTCTGTGTATTCTTGCCACCTCTTCTTAATCTCATCTGCTTCTGTTAGGTCCCTGCCTTCTTTGTCCTTTATCATGCCCGTCTTTGCACAAAACGTTCCCTTGAGATCTCCGATTTTCTTGAAGAGATCTCTAGTCTTTCCCATTCTGTTGTTTTCCTCGATTTCTTTGCATTGTTCATTTAAGAAGGCCTTCTTGTCTCTCCTTGCTATTCTCTGTATTGTTATTTGCGATAAAGCACCATTTCATGAATACACCATAGATTTCTAGAGCTCATATGGGGAGGAGGGAAAATGCCAGACTTTCATTGTCATGAACAACAGTGCAATAAAGGTTGTAAAGACTAGGAGGTACACTGGAGGATGAAAACATCATGTGTAGGACCCACAAACATCTGTGAATGACCAATCACAAGCATACGACATATGACTCATGCAGAAATGTCCTTCATTGCCCATTTCCTGGCTTTGGGGAGTTTGAGGCAACATGAGATAGCCTCAAACATGTTGCCTTTCACTTTGCTCTTAAATTGGAAGAGTGTTGTTGTTTTCATATATATATATATATCGAAAAGAATTTTATCATTACATTTTTGGCAATCTTACCCTCTCCCCATTGTATTTCAAACTGTTTTCTTGCAATTTAACCTATATTATCATGATTTCATTTGAAGGTGCAAACATTTTTAAGGTATACATTTCAAACAAACAATAAATGCAGGTAACCATATTCGCTTATTAGAAAATAAATAAATAAAGTAATAGTAGGATACTATTTTGTTAGGAATTTAAAAGGTCACAATCCAAGGAGCCATCTTTTGAGATATCCAAAGTCTTCTTTGTCCTGTAGTATAGTCAAAAGGGAGGGTATAGAACTGTTTATGGGAACTCAACTCTTATCGTTCATGATGAAGGCGGGGGATTTCAAATGGAGCCTGCATTTTTGTTCAAACTTACTAGATAGTAATCCCTATTAAACACAACCCAATTTATGTGGGGGGAGGGGTCAGAGATGGGTCTAAGAACTTGTCCAGCCTTGTCACTAGGGCCACTTCTGATAAACCTGCATAGGATTATATTTTCAGGCAGCTACAGTTCCAGGTTCCCACCCCTTTCCTCCAGAAGTGGAGGGATTACCTCTGAGTAAGTTTTACATCAAGACTTTCCTTTACTTTCCACATTCCTCCCTCAAGTGTTCTTTCTGTCAGGTACGATGTCGACACTTTCTATATGCTACTGCTCTTGCTATGTAAGCTTCTTTTGATCTGTCACACAAAGGTACAGTTCTTTTAATTAAAACACTGTAATATCAACCTTGTTGCTGTTGGATAACAGGAATAAAAACTCTGCATGCTTGCAGACACTGGGGGATGACAGAGAAACTCCTGTAGCTTAATCAGTTCTTTTCTCCTGCTCCCTCCCCTTCCTCTTCCTCCTTCCTTCTTCCTTCTCTTGCTTCATCAACCAGTGACCTGCAGCCTCTCCCAAAAAGAAAACAAGTAACCATATCTCATGCCTTCACTCAATCCATTCAGTCTTCTCTAGCTTTCATTCAGGATAGACACAGTGGCTGTGTTTCCACCAGCGATTTACTCCAACCTGTCTGTGGGGTGAGGTGTTTCCATGAGATCATGGCCATTCAGCACCAGCCCCACATTTTAATGGATAAAAACTGCTTCTTCTGAGACTGGTTATAGTCAAACTTTTCCAGCTTACTTCAGCCATGCTACTGACCTGTTTCCACAACCGAACTGGGTTTGGTATCATAGTCCTGCCCATGGGGCATGTAGCCCAGCCTTTGTGTGTGTATCGCTCTGACCTCAGTAACCCAACCCTTCCCCTCCCTGTTTGCTGGAAGGTTCCTCACCATTTTGGACCAGGATGCCAAGGGACTAGCTTTTAAAGCGTCACTGAAAATAAGCACTACAACACAGCCCATGATCCCAGTCAAGGGGTGTTTTTTCCCATTTTGCTGAATGTGGTTTGCCCTCTCAGTGACCACAGAAATAACAGAGAAGCAACTCAATTGACAAGGCACATATCAAGACCCAATTCCTTAAATGTGATTAAGCGTGACCTTGATGCTTCGGTCCATTGCCTTAGGACGTAATTCCTTCAGAGCTTCCTTATAGAGATCCTGTGCATTGAAATGGGGTTGGTTTCAGTTTCTTTCCCACAACAAACCCATTAGTTCTCCTCAGAAGCAACTCCCTTTGTGGACAATGAGGTCGTCTGGGTTAAGATGGGTGCTGGTTTCCCTCTTTGTGTTCCCCCTCTTTCCCAGCACAAGCATATGTATGTCTACTTGGAAGTAACTCCAATTGTGCTCAATGAGGCTTGCTCCTGAAATAAAGGTGCATCTAGGGATGTCAGAGAATTCCACCACAGACTCCAGTGAGGCCAGATTCTTTAGAATCCAGCCCCTTGGAGTCCATGGTGGAATGGCCTCCCCCCCACCTGCCACCCCACGGAATCCCCCTGGGATGGACCTACCTGGTGGCGGATGTGGCGGCAGTGGCTATGCTGGTGGCAGCAGATGAAGAGGTGGCGGCTCTGGCCGCTGCCAGGCTGCAGCAGCCGCAAATGGCGGCCATCATAGCGGCCGCCATTTGTGTCCATATGCTTGCCTGTGATAGGCTATGTAAATATTTACGTAGCCTATCACGGCTAAAGCAGGGACGCAAATGGTGTCCTGCATAGGGGACACCATTTGCGTCCCTGCTTTAGCCAGGATATCATGGGCTAACGTAGGGACACAAATGTAGGGGTGTACGAAACCCTGGTTACCTGGCTCCGCTGGGTTCCGCTGGGCGGGGAGGTGCTCCGTCCCTCCCCCCGGAATCCCTCAACATCCAGCCACTGGCTAGCAGGGACGCAAATTGCAGCGGCTGTAGCCGCCGCCGTTTGCATCCCTGTATTCAGCCGTGATAGGCTACATAAAGACTTATGTAGCCTATCATGTCTGGGTTAAAAAAAAAACACATGCATACGCAAATGGTGGTGGCTACGGCCGCCGCCATTTGCGTTCCTTATTTTTGGCCATCTTAGACTACGTAAATATTTACATAGACTAAGACGGCAAAAATAAGGCGGAACACAAATAGCGTAGCGGACGCTATTTGCATTCCCCTTTATTTTCACTGTCTTAGACTACATAAATATTTATGTAGACTAAGATGGCCAAAAATAAGGAATGCAAATGGCGACGGCCATAACCGCCGCCATTTGTGTGCGCGTTTTTTTTTATTTTTAACTCAGACGTGATAGGCTACATAAGTCTTTATGTAGCCTATCATGAATGGGGCGGGAAACAGACTGCAAATGGCGGTGGCAGCCGTTCAGAAGACCAGCTGCCACCGCCAAAGCCGCTGCTAGAGCCGCCGCCATCCGGAACATCCGCCCCAGTTAAGTCTCGTCCCGGGGGGGATCCGTGGAGGGTGGGGGGGTGGCAGGCTGTTCTGCCACGGAGTTCGGGGGGCCGAATGCACTGGCATTCAGCATCACGAGATCCGTGGCAGAATTCTCTGACATCCCTACGCAAATGGCGTCCCCTACGCAGGATGCCATTTGCGTCCGCAGCAGCCCAGCAGCGGGTGGAGGCCCTGCTGAAGATCAGCCCGGCCAGTAGGGATGTCAGAGAATTTTGCCACGAATCTTGGGGAGGCCGAATTCCAGGACATTCGCCCCCCCGAAATCGGTGGCAAAATGGTCTGCCACCCCCCCGCCCCCACCCCCGGGACGGGACTTACCTTGGGAGATTCTTCCTGGCAGCGGCGGCTCCGGTGGTGGTTTGGCGGCGGTTCGGTGTAGGGGTGGACGAAAGTCACTTACCTTTTCTCGCAGCTTGTTCGCGGTGGGATGGAGCGCTTCGCTGCTCCCCCCGCGAAGTTCAGGCTGGGGGGGAGGCTTCCTGCCTCGCCCGGCCGAAATTCAGGCCGGGGGGGAGGCTTCCCGCCTCGCCCGGCTGAAATTCAGGCCGGGGAGGAGGCTTGCTGCCTTGCCCGGCCGCGAATGCGAAAGTAAAAAAACAAAAACAGAACGCCCCCTGATAGCAGGGATGGCGGAGAATTTCTACCCGAAACTTCGGGGGGCCGAGCGCCAACGTGTTCGGCCCCCCGAACAAGTTTCGGGGAGAAATCCTCTGCCCCCCCGCCCCCTGCCCCCCCCCGGGACGGGACTTACCTTCCCTGAATGTCCCTCCCGGCGGCGGGTCCGGCTGGCGGTTCGTCCGGTGTTCGAGCGGGGCGGGAGCGGCAGCCGGTCTTTCGACCGGCTGCCGCCCCCGCTATTGCAATGAAAGAAAAAAAAAAAAAGTCCCCTGATAGGCTACGTGACGATTAACATAGCCTATTACGGCAAGATTTGCAAAGTCAGCCGTGATAGGCTACGTGAATCGTCACGTAGCCTATCACGGGTGACTTTAAAAAAAAAAGAAAAAGTGTGTACGGATAATGGCGGCCCCCACAGGGAGCCACCATTCCCCTTCCTTATTTGGTCGCTGTAGTCTACGTCAATGTTTACATAGACTACAGCGAAAATAAGGGCAACGCTATTTGCGTTGCCCTTATTTTCGCCGTAGTCTACGTAAACATTGACGTAGACTACAGCAACTAAATAAGGAATGCAAATGGCGGCTCCCTATGGGGGCCGCCATTCGCGTACGCGCTTTTTTTTTTTTAAAGTCACCCGTGATAGGCTACGTGACGATTCACGTAGCCTATCACAGCTGACTTTCCAGATCTAGCCGTGATAGGCTACGTGAATCGTCACGTAGCCTATCAGGGGACGCTTTTTTTTTTTACTTTCGTGTTCGTGGCCGGGCGAGGCGGGAAGCCTCCTCCCCGGCCTGAATTTCGGCCGGGCAAGGCGGGAAGCCTCCCCCCCGGCCTGAATTTTGGCCGGGCGAGGCGGGAAGCCTCCCCCCCCGGCCTGAACTTCGCGGGGGGAGCAGCGAAGCGCTCCCCCCACCGCAAAAAAGCTGCGAGAAAAGGTAAGCGACTTTCGTTCACCCCTACCTGATAGGCTACGTGACGATTCACGTAGCCTATCATGGCTAGATCTGCAAAGTCAGCCATGATAGGCTACGTCAATCGTCACGTAGCCTATCACGGGTGACTTTAAAAAAAAAAAAAGCGCGTACGCGAATGGTGGCCCCCATAGGGAGCCGCCATTCGCATTCCTTATTTAGTTGCTCTAGTCTACGTAAATGTTTACGTAGACTACGGCGAAAATAAGGGCAACGCAAAATAGCATTGCCCTTATTTTTGCCATAGTCTACATAAACATTTATGTAGACTACAGCGACTAAATAAGGAACGGGAATGGCGGCTCCCTATGGGGGCCGCCATTATCTGTACACACTTTTTTTTTTTTTTAAAGTCACCCGTGATAGGCTATGTGACGATTGACGTAGCCTATCACGGCTGACTTTGCAAATCTAGCCGTGATAGGCTACGTGAATCATCACGTAGCCTATCAGGGGACTTTTTTTTTTCTTTTATTGCAATGGCGGCGGAGGCAGCCGGTCGAAAGACCGGCTGCCACTCCCGCCCCGCTCAAACACCCGACGAACCACCAGCTGGACCCGCCACCGGGAGGGACATTCAGGGAAGGTAAGTCCCGTCCCGGGGGTGTGTGGGGGGTGTGTGGGGGGTGGAGGATTTCTCCCCGAAACTTGTTTGGGGGGCCGAACACGTTGGCGCTCGCCCCCCTGAAGTTTCGGGGAGAAATTCTCCGCCATCCCTAGTTCAGTGGTGGCGGCTGCAGTGGCCGGTCTTCCGACCAGCTGCCGCCGCCGCCATTTCCAAGTAAAAAACAAAACAAAACGTGATAGGCTATGTAAAGATTTACGTAGCCTATCACAGCTAGATTTTTAAAAAATGCCGTGATAGGCTACGTAAATGTTTACGTAGCCTATCACAGCTGATTTAAAAGAAAATAAAACGTGCGTACGCAAATGGAGGCGCCCATGGGCGCTGCCATTTGCGTTCCTTATTTTGGCATGTCTTAGTCTACGTAAACATTTTTGTAGACTAAGACGGCGAAAATAAGGGGAAAGGAAGTAGCGTAGTGTGTACGCTATTTGCGTTCCCCTTATTTTCACCGTCTTAGTCTACGTAAATGTTTACGTAGACTAAGACATGTCAAAATAAGGAATGCAAATGGCGGCCGCCATTTGCGTACGTGCGTTTTTTTTTTCTTTTAAATAAGCCGTGATAGGCCACGTAAACATTTATGTAGCCTATCATGGATGACTGCAGGGATGCAAACGGCAGCAGCTACGGCCGCTGCCATTTGCGGACCAGGCCGGCCAGGATTCGTGGGGGAGGAACGGAGCGCCTCCCCCTCCGGCCAGAATTTGGGGGGAGGGACGGAGCGCCTCCCCCCCACCTCGAATCAATTTTGTTAATTGGTAAGTGACTTTTGTACATCCCTACCGGCCAGCGGCTCCACGGACTGGCCACGGAGCAGAGCCAGCTGGGCAGGATTCCAGGGGGAGGAACGGATCACCTCCCCCCACCTGTGGACCCCAGCAGAGCCAGGTAAGTGGGGTTTCATACATCCCTAGCCACAGGCTACAGCAATGGTAAGCCGGGTCTTTAAGTACTGTGGAAACAGGAAAAGGAAAAGATGTGATTGGGTAAATATCACAACAAAGTTGAAGACAAAGTGAAGCTGATAACATGGAAACATGTCCAGTGTCAAAAGAATTTACTTAACATATTTATTTCAGTGTAAAACACAGTGGAGGCCTAGAGCCCCTTAAATACAACCATTTTAAGAGTAACAGCAACAACAGTGGTTACTTATTCCCACAGTTCCTTCAGGAGGCAGATGGCCCCTCCTATGAATATGGACCTTTCATTCACCAGAGTTGCATTCATTTTACAACTGACTCTTACAAATGGGGTTTTCATGAGCATCCATCTGGGGGTTGAACTTGGCGGGTTCCCACCAGTTTGGCCTTCCAGACGCCAGTCCATGAGCTCCTGCTCTTACCCGACTGGGCGCATGCCGAGTCGGGCAAGCATGGCGGCCCCTGCTCCTTTTGCAAGTGGTGATGGCAGGATGGGAAGCTTTCCCATCCTCCTGCCGAGAGCAACTGCTTCCATTTCTGCCGGTGCTCAGCTTAAAGGAGCGCAGTTGCTCACAGCAGAACTTGTTGGGCTCCTGTGACTGTGCATGGCCATCCAGCTCGCATCCCAGCACAACCCAGGTCCAGCAGTGGGGAGGGGTCCGGCAACTGGGTTGCGGGGAGGGCTCGGGTGAGTTCACACAACCCAACTTACAAGTAGGGCACAATACTGACACAATAGCCCTACAGTATTTAAAGCTTACAAAATTATACTGAACGAGATACACTCGTTATTAGCTGAGTATCTGTGTGCAAGTGAAAAGATGTTTCTTCCATTATTCAGAAAGGCTACCTTCTGAGTAAGCCTGCAAAGGATTCCAGCAACATACCTCTTCTTCTTCTTCTTCTTCTTCTTCTTCTACTACTACTACTACTACTTTTGCTTCCCTCCCTTTCTTAATCAATTAAGTCAGTTTCACAAAAATTTTAAAAACATATATATGGTGTGCAGTAAATTGAAATAAAAAGAGTAAATGTGCCAATGTTCAGCACATTTAACCTGCCCTAAATGTGACCATTTTTATGGGATGATATTCATTTTTTTGCAGAATTGTATTTCCTGTCAGGGAGAACATGGATACCAGGTTTCACATTATTAGATGTACAGATAAGATTTTTTATAAGCAATCAAGTTTTTAGGATTCTAATGGTGAAATCCTGTATGAGTGTGTGTGTGTGTGTGTGTAGGGGGGGGGGGAATCCCATGCCTGTTTATATATACACAGAGAGATAATTTATCTTCACAGAACAGGACTCAAGAAGGAATTCATAGAAGACTGTCTCAACTCTAAGAGTTTTGAAAGAGCATTTTTCATCTCTTTGTTTCTCATGCTGTAGATTACTGGGTTTATTATGGGTGGAACAATGGAATATATCATGGTAAATGAGAAATCCAGATGTGAGGATCTTTCAGAGGTTGGCCTGAGATAAGCAAAAGTTATTGTAGATAAAAATATGGAGAACACAATAAGGTGTGGTAGGCAGGTTGAGAAGGCCTTTCTCCTTCCCTGAACAGAAGGGATTCTCTGAACAGCACTGAAGATATATACGTAAGTTGCAATGATGAACATAAAGCAGCCTAACGCAATTATAAGACTAAACAGAACAGCTCCAATTTCAATTTGATATGAATCAGAGCAGGCAAGCTTAAGTAAATGTGGGATTTCACAGAAGAACTGATTAACAACATTGGAGCAGAAAGGGCTTGCAAAAGTTCCACCAGTGTGTAACATTGCATAGAGAAAACTGCTGATCCATCCACTGGCAATCATTTGGGTGCAGGCTGTCCTGTTCATCACCATCTCATATTGCAATGGATTGCAAATGGCAACATACCGATCATAGGCCATGACTGTTAGGAGGGCAACATCAGATGCTAAAAAGAAGACAACCAAGAGGACCTGAGCGACACATCCAGAGTAAGAAATGTGTCTGCTATTCCTGAGGGAATTGATCATGGCTTTGGGCATAATGACTGAAACCGAACCGATGTCCTGCATGGCCAAGTTCATCAGAAAGAAGTACATGGGGGTGTGTAGGTGGTGATCAAAAGCTATGGCAGCGATGATGAGAAGATTCCCTGACAGAGTTAGCAGGTACAATGCCAGGAATAAAAGGAAGTACAGAATCTGCTGTTCCTGGGCTGCTGACAATTCAAGGAGTAGAAACTCAGAGACAGAGGATTTGTTTACCATTTTTGTCATGCATGCCAGTTCTGGAAGAAAAGAGAAAGAGAAATGTTACAATTCTATCCTGCTCTAGCTAAAAACATTTATTTCATGTTGCTGGAAAGGAAAGCAAAGCAAAGCAAAGCAAAGCAAAGCAAAGCAAAGCAAAGCAAAGGAGGAAGGAAGGAAGGAAGGAAGGAAGGAAGGAAGGAAGGAAGGAAGGAAACCTACAAAATATTGTAAAGAAGGTTTGCAATCCTGTTCTCCCTTTTTATTATATTTAAATATATCATTCTTTGTAGTACAGATTCAAAACTGGAGCATCCTGCTGTTAATTAATTATTAGAAGTGAACCCTCTGATGACTAGTGGATAAACCATAGGAGATTCCGCTCCACCCCGAAACCCACGCCACCCCCACACTCATACGAGACTTGGGATCAGGGAAAGATAGGGCTGAAATATGCAGAAGGTCATTGGCTCCATATTTACAATGCCACAGCATCAAGATAGAAGTATAGGGATGACTCCAAAGGGTAGTGAGGGGTACTACACACAGCAACCAAATATTCCTGCCATACCATTTGCTCTCAGAATTTTCAGTTACACTATATTCGGATTTAATGGGATTGATCTGTACTTAGTCATACTTTACTCTGATTGAAAGAAATGGGAGATAATAGTGTCTTAAGAACATAAGGAGAGCCATGCTGGATCAGACCAAGGGTCCATCTTGTCCAGCATACTATTCACACAGTGGCCAACCAGCTGTCAATCAGGAACCCACAAGCACTTCATGAGCACAACAGCACCCTCCCACCCATCTTCCCCGGCAACTGGTGTACATAGGTTCATAGCCTCTGGTACTGGAGGTAGCACATAGCCATCAAGACTAGTAGCCATTGATAGCCTTTTCCTCCAGGAATTTGTCCAACCCCCATTTCAAGCCATCCAAATTGGTGCCATCACTACATCCTGTCGTAGCGAATTACATAGTTTAACTATGCGCTGTGTGAAGAAGCACTTCCTTTTATCTGTCCTGAATCTCCCACCAATCAGCTTCATAGGATGACCCTGGGTTCTAGTATTTTGAGAGAGGGAGAAAAATGTATCCCTATCCACATTCTCCACACCATGCCTAGTTTTGTAGACTTCATTCATGTCTCCCCTTACCCTCCTTTTTCCAAGCTAAACAATCCCAACTGCTGTAACCTTCTCTCTTACAGGAGATATTCCAGCCCCTTGATCATTTTAGTTGCCCTTTTCTGCACTTTTTCCATCACTACAATATCTTTTTTCAGGTGTGCTGACCAGAACTGTACACAGTATTCCAGGTGCGGTCGCACCATAGATTTGTATAGGGGCAGCATGACATTGGCAGTTTTGTTTTCAGTTCCTTTTCTAATTATGCCTAACATGGAGTCTGCGTTTTTTACAGCAGCCGCACACTGGGTTGACAACTTCATTGACCACAACCCCAAGATCACTTTCCTGGTCATCATCACTAGCTCAGATCCCATCAGGCTGTACTTGAAGCTGGGATTTTTCGCCCCAACGTGCATCACTTTACACTTGCTTACTTTGAACAGCATTTGCCTTTTAGGTGCCCATTCTCCCAGTTTGGAGAGATCCTTTTGAAGCTCTTCACAATCCCTTTTTCTTTTTGTTACCCTAAATATTTTGGTGTCATCTGCAAAATTGGCCACTTCAATGCTCACTCCTAACTCCAGATCAATCTTGAATGGTATCAGTGGGAAGAAAGTTTGGCTAATTCAATTTGGGTTCATCCCAAGTTATTAGTAGCCTGCCTCCTAGCTCCCCTAACAATGGTCTTTGTGAAATAGTTCCACACCCAAACTTTCTCTTTTACCTGAATCCCTCCCTCCTTAAAAGTGAAAACTCCAATGAGCAGAGGATAAAAGTTCTCCTACTCTGAACTTGGGTTTGGGGAAACATGGGGTGAAAAAATATGCAATTTATATTGATGGCTCCTTCCCCCCTATACATGCAACATGTATTTGAATCTGCAGTTCTGAAATCTTTGAAAATATAGCCCCTGAAATGCCACTGAACTGTTGCACACAATGTTGCATGTCATGATAGCTTCAGTACATAGAGCCCACTTGTCTGTTCTAGCAAACAGACAAAAACTGGGACTTAGCTACACTGTTTGCCAATGACAGTTATCTAGCTATAAGGTAATGATGAAACTGGAGGAGCACAGGATATCACCCTATATCCATGATGCCCAATGGTGTGGTCCTTAAGAGCTGCAAGTTCCCTACGTTTTTAGAGTTTGAGTGAACATGGAAAGCCCTTAACAGAACATGTTATACGGAAAGGTTTTTGTTAGGTGAATATGTTATTAACACAGCTGAACAGAAGAGTAGGCCTCAAACACTACATTACAAAATTGCAGGAAAGGGTATAGAGTTTCTAATGCTTCCATGAGATATGAAACACAAGAGAATCATCTTTTCTCACACAGGAATTGCTACAAGACAATTTGGAGAAGAGAAGAACATAGATTGTTATAACTGCATTTGTGTGAGTGCATGCACGTGCGTGTGCACGCACGTATGCGCAGACATACACTCGTGTGTAAATTAAGTGTTATTTCCCCAAATCGCCCAGCTTCCCCAGCGTGAATATTCACAATGGCGGCTGCCTTCATCTCATCCCACTGTTGCTTATTTAAGCCATGTTGGGCACCAGCAATCATGCGGACTTAAGGATAGAATGTCTCCAAAAATTGATACACCAATTTCTGAGCTACACATCTTTATATTTTGATATTTAAAAAACAAAAACAAAACAGTATTACCCAAACCCTCCCTCTGCCCCATTTCTTTGCAGAACTGAATGAGATCTGCAGGGATAGTTGCCGTTCTGAGGGGATCAGGACTGTCAAGTTTCTGATGGATAGGCACAGACTTTTGTACAAAACCAGCCATCACAATTCGAAGGTATCTAAAAAAGGATGTGTTTATCCCCCTTTGTTCCTTACAAAGGAACATAGGGAGCTGCCTTATACTGAGTCAGACCATTGGTACATCTAGCTCAGTATTGTTGAGACTGACTAGCAGCCGCTCTGCAGGATTAGCTCTAATGCAGATTAGCGCAAGTAGAATGAAATTCTGGTTTCTTAAACAAAACAAAAACCTGATTGATTAATGACCAGACACCTGACAATCCATGAAATAGAGACAGGACTGATTTAACAGCATCCATATCCCTAGTAGTATCATTCAGCATACAGAAAATACCCAGGTAATCACTAAAGTGATAACAACATACAGTAAATAACTTACTATTTCTCCTTATGGAAATTCTATTTCCAGATGCAATTTCTTCTCCAGACACTTAGATCACTGATAATTCTCCAAGCCAGTTCTCCTTTTCTCCCCTTTCTTTTGGAAACAAAGACCATCCCCTCCCCTTGTTTTTGAGACTATCAAAAGATTTAACTACCCCTGCAGCATGAAACTGTTACCATGGGGCAAAGCATTACTAATATAAGGTTTGTATTCCTGGGGGCTTGGCCTCAGCAGTCCAAGATAAATCATAAATTGTGTTCCTGGTGGCTTGGTCTCAGGAGTGCAACACAAAACAGCAAACAAGGCAAATAGAGAATAGTTAACTTTTTGGTCTTTATGTCTGCTAATAGTAGGATTGAGATACTGGCCGTGTTTGGGTACATGAGAATGAAAATGCAAAGATGAGAGTTAAGTTCTTCCCAAACACAATTTCAAAGGTATTTCAGGTACATCTCAGCATATCTCTATTTTGCCATTTTTATATAACTAGACTTCTATATTATTGGAGACACAGTTGTGCCTCCAATAGATAAGTTGATTATTATTTTTTTTAAAGGATTCCACCATGTTTGTATCTGTTTCAGCATCATATTATAAGCTGTAAACACTGTAGGGCTATTGTGTCAGTATTGTGCCCTACTTGTAAGAGTCAGTGGTAACATGAATGCAACTCTGCTGAATGGAGAGTTCATATTCATGGAAGGGCCACTTCCTTCCTGGAGGCCGGGTGGGAAGAAAACCCCTTGTTGTTTGTGGTTACTCTTAAGACAATGCAATTGCCACAATATTGACACAATAGCCCTACAGTGTTTACAGCTTATAATATGATGCTGAAAGAGATACAAACATTATTAGCTGGGTATCTGTGTGCAAGTGAATAGATATGTCTTCCATTATTCAGAGAGGCCATCTTCTGAGTAAGCCTGCAAAGGATTCCAGCAGCATGCATTTTATTCTTCTTCTTTTCCTTCCCTCCCTTTCTTAATCAATTATATACCTTTCAGGCATGACATCCTCATCCTCATAAGCTTCATCAGTTATTTGCATGAAAAGTTTAAAAACATATTTATGGCGTTCAGCAAATTTGAATACAAAGTGTAAATGTGCCAAAATTCAGCACATTTATCTTGCTTTAACTGTGGCAATTTGTATTAGATGATATTCATTTTTTGCAGAATTCTATTTCCTATCAGGGAGAACATGGATCCCAGGTTTCACATTATTAGATGTTCAGGTAAGATTTTTATAAACAGTGACATTTTTAGGATTCTAATGGTGAAAGCTTGTATGAGTGTGTGTGTGTGTGGGGGGGGGGGAATCCCATGCCTATTTATATACACAGAGAGATAATTTATCTTCACGAAACAGGACTGGAGGAGGAATTCATAGAAGACTGTCTCAACCCTAAGAGTTTTGAAAGAGCATTTTTCGTCTCTTTGTTACTCATGCTATAGATTACTGGGTTTATTATGGGTGGAACAATGGAATATATCATGGTAAATGCCAAATCGAGATGTGTGGATCTGTTAGAGGTTGGCTTGAGACTGAGATAAGCAAAAGTTATGGTAAATAAACATACGGAGAACACAATAAGTGGGGTAGGCAGGTTGAGAAGGCCCTTTTCCTTCCCTGAACAGAAGGGATTTTCAGAACAGCACTGAAGATATGTACATAAGTTGCAATGATGAAGATAAAGCACCCAAATGTAATGATAAGACTAAAACAAAAGAACTCCAATTTCAATTTGATATGAATCAGAGCAGGCAAGCTTAAATAACTTCAGCAAAGGAGATCGTTACCTTGTCATGGTGCTGGAGCTTGAACACCTCAATGACGTCATGAGCTAAACCGTGAAGATGTCATGAGCTAAACTGTGAAGACACCCAAGACAGGAAGGTCATGGCAGAGAGGTCAATGGTGATAAATGTTAAGATTATATCCTGATCTGGATACAATTTTTTATTTAATTTTAGTGAGGTTTCAGAGGAAAGGAAATCAAAGCCAGAAAGATTTTAAAAGATTATAATATTTATTTTTTCAGCCCCCCCCCCCCAAGAGCTTTCATTATTGGGCAGTATAGAAATGAAATGATAGATAGATAGATGATAGATAGATAGATGATAGATAGATAGATAGATAGATAGATAGATGGAGACATTGCAATTCTAATCTCCATTTTTTTTTAAAAAAATATAATTCTCTTCAGTACAGATTCAAAACGGGAGCATCTTGCTGTTAATTAACTATTGGAAGTGAGCCCTCCAATGACTAGTCGATAAACCATAGGAGATCCCCTGACACACACACAGAGACACATAGGAGTTCTGGGGCCTATGGAAAGATGGGGTTGAAATATACAAATGGCTGTTGGCTCTATATTTACAATACTACAGCATCAGGATTGAAGTAACTAGCTGTTATGTATAGGGATGACTCCAAGGTGTAGTGAGGGGTACTAGACACAGCAACCAAATATTCCTGCCATACCATTTGCTCACAGCATTTTCAGTTACAGTATATTCGGATTTAATGAGATTGATCCATACTTAGTCATACTTTACTCCAAGTATGGAACCCACAAGCAGGGCATGACCACAAGAGCACCCTCCTACCCATGTTCTCCAGCAACTGTTGTACATAGGTTCACTGTCTCTGATACTGGAGGTAGCACATAGCCATCAAGACTAGTAAGCATTGATAGCCTTTTCCTCCAGGAATTTGTCCAACCTGCATTTAAAGCCATCCAAATTGGTGGCCATCACTACATCCTGTGGTAGCGAATTCCATAGTTTAACTACGTGCTGTATGAAGAAGTACTTTCTTTTATCTGAATGGTATCAGTGGGAAGAAAGTTTGACTAATTCACTCTGGATTCATTCCAAGTTCTTCATAGCCTCCTTGTTCCCCGAACAATGGTCTTTCTGAACTAGTTCCACACACAAACAATTTATTTTACTGAAACTCCTCCCTCCTTAAAAGTGAACACTCTAATGAGTAGAGGATTAAAGCTCTCCTACTCCTAACTAGGGTTTGGGGAAACATGGGGTGAAAAAAATATGCAATTTATTGTTGGCTCCTTCCCCCCTATACATGCAACATGCATATGAGTCAACAGTTCTGAAATCTTTGAAGAATTAGCCCCTGAAATGCCATTGAACTTTTGCACACTGTTGCATGATAGCATCAGTTACGTAGATCCCACTTGTCTATTCTAGCAAACAGACAAAACTGAGACTTAGCTATACTGGGACTTAGCTATGCCAATTACAGTTATCTAGCTATAAGTTAGTGGTGAAACTGGAGCAGCAGAGGATATCACCCCACATCCATGTTGCCTAAATAACATGTCTCTTAATGGTGTGGTCCTTAAAAGCTGCAATTTCCCTACATCTTTGGAATTTGAATGAACATGGAAAGCCCTTAACAGAAGATGTTAAACTGAAAAGTTCTTGTTAAATGAGTATGCTATTAACACAGCTCAGCAGAAGAGCAGGCATCAAACTCGACATTTAAAAATTGCAGCAAACGGTATAGAGTTTCTGATGCTTCCATGAGATATGCAACACAAGAGAATCTTTGGTTCTCACACAGGAGTTGCTATAAGACAATTTGGAGAAGAGAAGAATACAGATCATTATTACTGCATTTGTGTGTGTGCGTGCATGCACGCTCACACATGCAAACATGTGGAATTTCAGTGTTATGTCCCCAAATATATGAGAGGTGTGCTCCTGTTTCAGATGAATCTTGACTTCCAAACCAAACTGGGCTGCCTTGGACAGATTCTGGAGATGTCCACACCTAAGTGAGGCATCTCAGAAGCACACTGATTCTGAGTCTGCACACTTGTGAACATTTGAGGACACAGACATGAAAACAGGGCCAGTCTGCATGATTGCCGTGACCCACCATGGCTGAATTCATCTTTGGTGGGTAGCTCAGTGTTCTAGCTGCCATTCTGAATATTCAGACTGTGGTGGGTGGGTGTCGGGGCTTAATGTGACATGCAAACCCAGGCAGGGTGGCTTGTTGCCATGGTTAATGAGCCACCCTAGAATCCTACTACAGTTTGCATGGCATAATAAGCTCCAGCATCCAACCAACTCAGCTTGAATATTCCCAATGGCAGCTGCCATTCACCACATCCCACTGTTGCTTATTTAAGCCAAGTTGGGCACCAGTGATAATGAGAACTCAAGGATAGAATGTCTCCAAAAATTGATACACCAAATTCTGTGCTATCATCTTTATATTTTGATTTTTTAAAAAACAAATTTGCACAAACCTTCCCCCACCCACCACTTCTTGGCAGTATTGAATGAGATCTGCAGGGATAGCTGCCCTTCCGAGGGGATCAGGACTGTCAAGTTTCTGATAGATAGGCACAGAATTTTATACAAGAACAGCCATTACATTTTGAAGGTATCTAAAAAGGATGTGCTTATCCCTGTTTGTTCCTTACATAGGGACATAGGAAGCTGCCTTATACAGAGTCTGACCATTGGCCCATCCCTGTTAATGACCAAACACCTGACAATCCACAAAATAGAGATGGAACTGATTTAACAACATCCATACATTCAGCATGTCAGAAACCACTAAAATGAACGACTAAAGCCCCTAGTAGTATCTGTATTGAGCATATCAGAAACCACCCAGGGTATCGCTAAAGTGATAACAACATAAATAATTTACTAGTTCTCTTTATGGAAATTCTATTTCCAGATGCAATTTCTTCTGCAGACACTTAGATCACTGTATATCCTTCATGCCACATCTCCTTTTCTTCCCCTTTCTTTTTGAAAGAAGGATCATCCTCTCCCTTTGTTTTTGAGACTATCAAAAGATTTAACTACCCCTGCAATATGAAGCTGTTACCATGGGACAGACTATTACTAATACAAGATTTGCATTCCTGGAGGTTTGGTCTCAGAAGTCCAACATAAATCAGCAATTGTGTTCCTGGTGGCTTGGTCTCAGGAGAGTGCAACACAAAAGAGCAAGCAAGGCAAATAGAGAAAAGCTAACTTTTTGGTCTGTATGTCTGCTGACATTAGGAGAGAGATGATGGCTCTGTTTGGATACATGAGAATGAAAATGCAAAGATGAGAGTTAAGTTCTTCTCAAACACAATGTCAAAGGTATTTCAGGTACATCTCAGCATATCTCTGTTTTGCCATTTTTATATAAGTAGACTTCCATACTCAACTTCCACAGTTGTGCTTCCAATAGATAAGTTGATTAGTCAAAAAAAAAAAAAAAAAGATTCCACCATGTTAAATGAAAATCAGGGGGTGGGTTATTCTAACCTTAATAAAATTGAAAGGGTTTCACCAGTCTTCCTAAAAATTGCGTGGGACAGAAAGAAATGTATAGTCAACATAACTTGAAAATTTCAGGAAGAGTGGTTACAGACTGAGGGAGAAAGGGAAGTTAACAGGAAAAAAACAGAATTAGGAAACGAATCGACTTGGCTGTGGGGATGGGAAAATGCTGCAGGGCACTGGCATTTCAAAACTCACTTAATGTCTCCCCCGCCTGGAACCATGACTTTCTGTTTCAAGTCAGGCAAATACTGTATAAGGACAGTAATTTATAGGGGTGTACGAAATACTCACCCCGTTCTGGTTTGGGTATCCGCCGGGTGGAGGGAGGTGATCCGTCCCTCCCCGCAGAATCCTCCCTGGCTGGCTCCGCTCTGCGGCAAGACCACAGAGCCGCCAGCCAGGCCCATCTGCAGCTGGACTTCTGTCCGCTGCCGGGCTGCGGGCACAAATGGCATCCGGCGTAGCTGACGCAATTTGCGTCCCTGCTCTTTTTGGTGATAGGCTACGTAAATATTCATGTAGCCTATCACGGCAAAGAGCAGGGATGCAAATGGAGTTCACTACGCTGGATGCCATTTGCATCTGAAGTATGGGGCAGTGGAGGGATGACAGAGGACAGACCCGGACCAGCCGGCAGCAGGTAGGGTCTGTCCAGGGAGAATTTCGAGGGTGGGGGGGGGGTAGACTGTTCTGCCACGGACTCCGTGGAGACTCATTGGAGTCTGTGGCGGATTTCTCCACCACCCCTAGTAATTTAACATTTTCTAAGAGAAATTTATCTGGATTCAAACAAAAAGAAAAGTGCAATCTTCCATTTACACAAGATTCATTGTATAACAAGAATCAGAAGTATCCCATATCACGTACTCAGAAATTTTCATTAATTTTTATCACAGAGGCTTCCACGCTGCCAGTCACTTTTTCAAAACCACTTTTGAGTGAGAGATACACATTGAAATTGTGTGCAAACTGATGTAATTATTTATTGAATTTTATTCTGCCTTTTAGCTCAAAAGTCCCCCAAGGTGACTTACAAAGATAGGAAATAAGACAGCCTCTGTCCACAGGCTTACTTTCTAACAGACACAAAACAAAAGTGGATTGGGAGGAAGGAGGAAACACAGAGCCAAGATGGAAAACCCATCTGGTGTAGCTGTTTCTCATTACACATTGTATAGTGCATCCAAGAACACAATGCAAAAGGAGGATTATCAAATCAAACATGCTCTAAAGTAGGGCTGTGCACCGCTTTGGTCTGAGGTGTGAACCCTGAGTCGAAGCGGGCTGTTTCAGGTCACGTTGTGCCACTTCTGAGGTGAGGCGGAGGGGGCACAAAGTGACCTGGAACAGGTCAGGGGCTCTCCGAAGCACTTGATGCGCTTCAGATTTTCAGCCCTCCTGGCCCAGCCCCCCTGGCATCTCCAGGTCCTTACCTGAGCTACTTTCTCTACCACTGCCACCACCTTCTCCTCGCCACCGCCACCTTCTCCACTGCCTTCACCGCCACCTTCTCTGCTGCCTTCTCCACCACAGCTGCCTTCTCTGTCTTCACTGCCACTGCTGCCTTATCCATCACTGCTGCGGCCGCCTTATCTGCCACCTCCAGCTCCTGAGGCCTGAACGTGCAGCAACACTTCTTGCAGGGAGTGCCATTTTTAAAAAAATTAAAATGGCAACTTCCTGGAACGTCCAGGAGGTTGCCATTTTAAAAATGGTGACTCCCTGCAAGAAGACAAGAAGCGGCTTCCAAGTCAGATTGGGGGATCCCTGCACAACCCTACTATAAAGGCTTTGGACAAGTCAGGTTTACAACCCACATGAACATTGAACTCGAATAAACAGCAAGTGAAGGCAATTCCTGCCTGCAGACTTACAGTCTAAAAAGGCATGACACACAAGGAAAAAAGAACAGGGAGGGATGAGGGGGTATAAGTAGCATGCAATCCTAGGCACGTTGAGGCAGAAATCAGTTTTACAACTCCCAGCATTCCCCAGCCACCCTATCAGCAGGAATGGTGCTGCTGCTTCTCCCTCTCATGTCCCTCAGCACAGCCTGCTGGCATGGATTGTTTAGGCTGCCTTTAAAGGTAGAAGCTATATGGGTAGAAATTACAGGATAAAAAAAATACAAAACTATACAAATGGACTTTTTTTAAAAAAATAAAAAATAAACATTTGGAGGGAGCAGTCCTATGGCTCTTAGACAGCAGCTAGACAGCCATAGGATATGCTGTTTTCTGGGAATTGAAATTGGAGCCTGCACTCCGAGGTCGGTTCCCAAGGAACAGACCTCCCCCCGCCCCTTCCACGCTGTCTCGAAGGCAGCGCAGAACAGCCCTGTCCTCCGTGCTCACAAGAGGAGCATGGAGCGGCTGGAAAGGAGCATGGCTGGGGGTGTTCCGGGGTGGGGAGATCGTAACTGTCTGTATGACGCGTCCTATGAGTCGTACAGAAGCCTCCTTCCTTGCTCCATCCTCCTGTGGCTAGACAGCCACAATCGGCTTTCTAGCCAAAAAAACAGGGCAGGAGAAGCGCGGAGGCAAGATCCCCTACATGCTTCTCCTGCCCAGCTTTGGATAGACAGTCTTCAGAAAGTATGGAGGAGGCCACCTATCTAGATAGGATTGCTCCCTTAATGATCATTTTCTACAAGAAAACGGTGCTGATTCTGAAGCGCATGTGGTCAGCAGCATGACAACAGAAACAAGATCCATTTTATTTCTGCAGTCATAGTTGTGAGATTATTTAAATGAGTTTAAAGTATAAAACTACACATGCTCAGTGTACTTTTTTTTTTTAAAAAAAAAATCAGGGTTGGGAAACAATTGTATACCATGGATTGGTGAGGCAGGGGTGTGACCTTGTTCCTGTATTCCAGAGGCTGCTTTTCTGTGCATTTCTGAGAATATCTCGTATTATTTTAATTATGATCATTATCGTTGATGTTATGGTTTGGGGTGTTTTTTTGTGTATGTGTGAAAGGTATGTGTGTGGGGGTAGGGGGTGGGGGGTGGGGGAGGTCGCAAAGGGTTCCTGCTTCCTTCCAAGGGATATAATTGTCATTATCCTCATTACCTACAAAGGGATGCCTAAACTTTTTCCTGAGCAGTCTAGTTCTTACTTACAACTAAGATATACATAATTTGGAGAGCTTTGGCTATTGGGTGGTACAGAAATGAAATAAATAAATACTTTTGCACTGTGCTGCTTCTGAGTAAGTCTGCTCTGGTGGATGCTTTGTGATGGATTTTTGGATGCTTTCAGAACAAAAACATGGATGTTGGGAAGCTTTCAGAACTTGTTCCAATGTTCCAAAGGCTGCTTTTCTCTGTGGCTCTGAGAGGATCACATCTTGTTTTAATTATTATCATGGTTATTAGGGCTGTGTGGACTCTCTGCTCCCATTCATCCTCTTAAAGTCACCTGACACTGTGAAATAGGAGTTATTGCTAGGACAGGAGAATGTGGATGCAACAGAGTACTTTTGTGTGATTCTGTGTGTGTGTGTCCCCACACACACACACCCATGTTTTGTGCCTCAGTCTTCTTCTGTGGTATGGGTGAGGAATCAAAGACTGCTTTTCATCTTCTGATCCCCCTTGGAGCCGCCTCTCATGAGCTCTTGGATCTGCCTGTCATGACCGCTTGGCTATCACTCTGCTGACTTGCCCTCTATCCCAGCATTCAGACTGGCCTCCACTGTATGATAGTGGTGTTTAAAATTATGCATGGTCAGAGAAAGTGGATAGGGAGACATTTTTCTCCCTTTCTCATACGGCTAGAACCCAGGCATCCCATGAAGCTGATTGGTGGGAGAGTCAGGACAGGTAAAAGGAAGTTCTTCTTCAAACAACATGTAGTTGAACTATGGAATTTGCTGCCACAAGATGTAGTGATGGCCACTATTTTGGATGGCTTTGAAGGGGCATTGGACAAATTCATGGAGAATAAGGGTATCAAGGGCTACTAGTCATGATGGCTATAGCTATCTCCAGTATCAGCAGTTTACAGCAGTTTACAGAAGGAATTCATAGAAGACTGTCTCAAACCTAAGAGTTTTGAAAGAGCATTTTTCATCTCTTTGTTTCTCATGCTGTATATTACTGGGTTTATTAAGGGTGGAACAATGGAATATATCATCGTAAATGCCAAATCCAGATAGGAAGATCTCTGAGAAGTTGGCCTGAGATAAGCAAAAGAAACAGTAAATAAAAATATGGAGAATACAATAAGGTGTGGTAGGCAGGTTGAGAAAGCCTTTTTTCTTCCCTGAACAGAAGGGATTTTTAGAACAGTGCTGAATATATGTACATACGTTGCAATAATGAAGATAAAGCACCCAAACGTAATGATAAGACTAAACAAAAGAACTCCAATTTCAATTTGATAGGAATCAGAGCAGGAGAGCTTAAGTAACTGTGGGATTTCACAGAAGAACTGATCAAGAACATTGGAGCAGAACGGGGTTGCAAAAGTTCCACCAGTGTGTAACATTGCATAGAGAAGAGTGCTGATCCATCCACTGGCAATCATTTGGGTGCAGGCTGTCCTGTTCATCACCATTTCATACCGTAATGGATTACATATGGCAACATACCGATCATAGGCCATGACTGTTAGGAGGGAAACATCAGATCCTAAAAAGAAGACAATCAAGAGGACCTGAGCAACACATCCAGAGTAAGAAATGTATCTGCTATTCCTGAGGGAATTGATCATGGCTTTGGGCATAATGACTGAAACCGAACCGATGTCTTTCATGGCTAAGTTCATCAGAAAGAAGTACATGGGGGTGTGTAGGTGGTAATCAAAAGCTATGGCAGCAATGATGAGAAGATTTCCTGATACAATTACCAGATACAATGCCAGGAATAAAAGGAAGTGTAGAATCTGCATTTCTCTGTTTGCTGAGAATTCAAGGAGAAGGAATTCAGAGACAGAGGTGTCATTATCCATTTTTTCCATTAATTAAAAAGATACATGCCAGTTCTGGAAGAAAACAGAAATATAATTGTTAAAACTATATCCTGATTTAGCAAGAAATTTTTACTTAATTTTGGTGAGGTTTAAGAGGAGAGGAAAGGAAAGGAAAGGAAAGGAAAGGAAGAAAAGATTCTAAAGTAGGATTGCAATTCTCATCTTCCTTTTTATTTTATTTGAAGTATACCATCATCTGTAGTACAGATTCAAAACTGGAGCATCCTGCTGTTATTTAACTATTGGAAGTGATCCCTCCAATCACTAGTGGATAAAATAGGAAGTCCCCCCCAACACACACACATGCACATATACATTGAGATCTGGGGCTTTGGGGAAAAGGGGGCTGAAATATGCAAAGCGTCATTGGCTCCATATTTACAATCCTACAGCATCAGGACTGATGTAACAAGCTGTTAAGTATAGGGATGACTCCAATGAGTAGTGAGATTTACTAGAATGAGAAACCAAATATTCCCACCATACGATTTGCTCTCAGAATTTTCAGTTACACTATATTCGGATTTAATGAAGTTGGTACATACTTAGTCATACTTTACTCCAAATGAAAGCAATGGGATATAATACTGTCTTAAGAACATAGGAAGAGCCATGCTGAATCAGAGCAATGGCCCATCTAGTCCAGCATTCTGTTCACACAGTGGTCAACCAGCTGTCGACCAGGAACCCACAAGAAGGGCATGACCACAAGAGCACCCTCCCACCCGTGTTCCCCAGCAACTGGTGTACATAGGTTCACTGTCTCTGGTACTGGAGGTAGCACATAGCCATCATGACTAGTAGCCATTGATAGCCTTTTCCTCCAGGAATCTGTCCAAACCCCTTTTAAAGCCATCCAAATTGGTGGTCATCACTCCATCCTGTGATAGCGAATTCCATAGTTTAACTATGTGCTGTGTGAAGTACTTGCTTTTATCTGAATGGTATCAGTGGGAAGAAAGTTTGACTAATTCAGGCTGGATTTATCCCAAGTTATTTGTAGCCTCCTTGCTCCCCATACAATTGTCCTTGTAAACTAGTTCCACACACAAACTATTTCTTTTTCCTCGCACACACACACACACTTAAAGGTGAACCCTCCAATGAAGAGAGGATTAAAGCTCTCCTACTCCTAACCATGGTTTGGGGAAACATCAGGACAAAATGATATGTAGTTTATAGATGGCTCCCTCCCCCCTATAAAATGCAACAATCATTTGAATCTGTAGTTCTGCAGTCTTTGGAAATTTAGCCCCTAAAATGCCACTGAACATTTGCACTGCATGTTCAGCGATATCTTTAGATACACAGATCCCACTTGTCTATTCTAGCAAACAGACAAATCTTGGATGGAGCTCCACCATTTGCAACTGACAGTTATCAAGCTCTAATAGAGGTAAAACTGGAACCGCACAGGATATCACCCCATATCCATATTGCATAAATAACATGTCTCTTAATGGTGTGGTCCTTAAAAGCTGCAAGTTCCCTACATTTTTAGAGTTTGAGTGAACATGGAAAGCCCTTAACAGAACATGTTAAATTGAAAGGGTTTTGTTAATTGAATATGTTATTAGCACAGCTCAACAGAAGAGCAGGCCTCAAATGCTACATTTAAAAATTGAAGCAGAGGGTATAGATATTCTGGTGCTTCTGTGAGATATGCAAAACAAGAGAATCATCTGTTCTCACACAGGAAATGCTACAAGACAATTTGGAGAAAACAGGAATACAGATCACAATCACTGCATGTGTGTGTGTGTATGTGCCCGCACGCCACACATACACACAGTTGTAAATTCATTGTTATTTCCCCAAATATATTAGAGATTTTCTTCTGTTTCAGACGATTCTTGAATTCCAAACAAAATTGGGCTGATTTGGACAGATTTGGGAGATGTCCAAATCTAAGTGAGGCATCTCAGAAGCATACTGATTCTGAGACTGAACATTTGTGAACATTTAGGATTCAGAGGACACAGACGTGAAGATAGGGTCTTCACACAAGACAGTCTGCATGATCGCTGTCACCCACCATGTTTGTATTCAGCCTTGGTGGATAGCAGAGTGTGCTATCTGCCATTGTGAATATTCGAACTGTGGTGGTTGTGTAATGTGGCTTAGTGTGACATGTGTCCCAGGCAGGATGGCTTGTTGCCATGGTTAACAAGCCACCCCAGAAACCTACTGCAGTGTGCATGTCATGATAAGCTGCATCACCCGGCCTTCCCAGGTTGAATATTCACAATGGCAGCTGCCATTCACCACAACTCACTGCGGCTTATTTAAGCCAAGGTGGGCACCAGCAATCATGCAAACATAAGGATAGTATGTCTCCAAAACTTGATACACAGATTTTTGTGCTACACATCTTTATATTCTGAATCTTTAAGAAAGGGAATTGCCCAAATCATCATCATCATCTCTTTGCAGTCTTGAATGAGATCTGCAGGGATAGTTGCCCTTCTGAGGGAATCAGGCCTCTCAAGTTTCTGATGGATAGGTACAGATTTTTGTGCGAGAGAGCAGCCATTACATTTTGAAGGTATCTAAAAAAGTACGTGCTTATCCCCGTTTGTTTTTTACACAGGAACATAGGAAGCTGCCTTATACTGAGTCAAATAATAGGTCCACCTAGCTCAGTATTGTTGAGACTGACTAACGTAATCTCTGCAGATTTAATTCTAATGTGGATTTGCATAAGTAGAATGAACTTCTGGTGTTGTGCATGTGTGTGTGTTTTAAAAAAATCTGAATCCATTAATGACCAGGCACCAGACAATCCATGAAACAGAGACAGAACTAATTTAACAACATCCATACATCCCTAGTAGTATCTGTATTCAGCATGTCAGAAACCACCCAGGGTATTGCTAAAGTGATAACAACATAAATAACTTACTATTTCTCTTTCTGGAAATTCTATTTCCAGATGGAATTTCTTCTGCAGACACTTAGATCGCTGTATATCCTTCATGCCACCTCTCCTTTTCTTCCCCTTTCTTTTTGAAAGGAAGATCATCATCTCCATTTGTTTTTGAGACTGTCAAAACATTTACTTATCCCTGCAGTATGAAGCTGTCCTGTTACCATGGGGCAAAGCAATACTAATATATGATTTGTATTCCTGGAGGCTTGGTCTCAGGGGTCCAGCATAAATCAGCAATTGTGTTCCTGGTGGCTTGGTCTCAGGAGTGCAACTCAAAACAGCAAACAAGCCAAATTGGGAAAAGTTAATTTGTTGGTCTCTATGTCTCCTAATAGTAGCAGAGAGATGCTGGCTGTGTTTGGGTCCATGAGAATGAAAACGCAAAGATGAGAGTTAAGTTCTTCTCAAGCACAATTTCAAAGGTACTTCAGGTACATCTCAGCATACCTCTGATTTGGAATTTTTATATAAATAGACTTCCATATAAAGTTCAAGATGAGAAGGAAGTCTCAGTATAAAGTATGTCAACATTTACTGTTCAAGTCAATCCATGATATATTCTCCAAGCTAGTGAAGTATTACCAGTTATTACCCTGTGAATGACAGAGACTTGTTCCCCACCCCTTGTCCATGCTCCTCTGCTCAGGGGAAGTTTACTGGAAGTGCTGAATTAAGCCCCTTTAGTGTACCCCACACATCTCCCCTCTCATCCACCATTTCAATATTGTGAAACATTAAAGCTTAAAACTGGGCTTATATGAATGGGAAAACAGTCTGCACTCTGTGTTTCAGAAAAGCCACCGCTGCTGTATTCTTATTGATTGAAACAGAGAAACAATATTATTATTGTCCAAATAATTGTCCATTTGCTTCCTTTAATGTTACCTCACAACCTTCTGCCTGAGGCAGGCCACTTCATCCTCCTTAATGGTAGGGCTGCACTTTCAAGAACTATTTTGTACTACCTGGTGTCTCTCTTTCTGTGGACCTCAGTACACCATATGCACAGATGACTCCGACATAGGGATGTCGGAGAATTTCTCCATGAATCTCCAGGAGGCCGAATGGCAATTCGGCCCCCCGAAATTGGTGGAGAAACGGTCCGCCAACCCCCCCGACCCCCCGGATGGGACTTACCTTGCACCAACGTCCCTGGCGCTGGCAGCTCCCGGCAGTGGTTCGGCGGCGGCAGCCGGTCTTCTGACCGGCTGCC
This sequence comes from Heloderma suspectum, assembly GCF_057233095.1. Taxonomy (NCBI): domain Eukaryota; kingdom Metazoa; phylum Chordata; class Lepidosauria; order Squamata; family Helodermatidae; genus Heloderma; species Heloderma suspectum. Next base: position 83,262,478 of record NC_139463.1, on the reverse strand, counting down.
GCCGCCGCCGCCATTTCCCAGTAAAAAAAACACAACAACAACAAACGTGATAGGCTACGTAAAGATTTACGTAGCCTATCACAGCTAGATTTTCAAAAAACACCGTGATAGGCTACATAAATCCTTACGTAGCCTATCACAGCTGACTTTGGGGGGGGAAAAAAAGCGTGTACACAAATGTACATTTGTGTTCCTTATTTGGGCACGTGTAGTCTATGTAAACATTTACATAGACTACGGCAAAAATAAGGGGAACGCAAATAGCGTGTAGTCTACGTAAATGTTTACGTAGTAGTCTACGTAAATGTTTACGTAGACTACACGTGCCCAAATAAGGAACACAAGTATGAGCTTTTTTTTCCCCCCCAAAGTCAGCCATGATAGGCTACGTAAGGATTTACATAGCCTATCATGGCTGACTGCAGGGACGCAAATGTCCCGTTTGTGTCCCGGCCGGCCAGGAGGATTCACGGCCGGAGGGACGGGGCGCCTCCCCTCCGGCCAGAATTTCGGCCAGAGGGATGGGGTGCCTCCCCCCTGGCCAGAATTTCGGCGGGGAGGAGCGGAGCGCCTCCCCCCCACCACGAAGCAAGCTGCACGACCAGGTAAGTGACTTTCGTCCATCGCTACTCCCACATACGTCTTTCTAATCCTCTGAACTGGCAGAAGGCCAGCAAATGTAAACATAATCCAAAAATGAATAAATAAAATGATTACAGTGTGTGTCTCCTGTGTGCATGCGTGCATGCATGAGAGGGGGAGAGAGAGAGAGAGAGAGAGAGAGAGATGATCCCACTACTTTCAATCTGAAGTGTGTACCAACCCACAGATTTGAATTGGATGATGATTTGGGCCTTCAGAAAATGGCCCAATTTGATTCAGACAGATTTAAAGTCAACCACCTTGTCTCTGGCACTGGACTGGAGTCAAGGTTTGGAAATCTGAGCCTTCGGGCCTCATTAACTATCATGAGAATTTTAAAAACAGCTATTGTTAGGGATGTCAGAGAATTCCACCACGGACCTCGGTGAGGCCGAATGCCAGTGCATTCGGCCCCCCAAAATCCATGGTGGAACGAAGCTCCCTCCCCCCCAACCCATGAAAGGCATGCAAAACGGAGCACATACCTGTTGCCATCCACGTTGACTTGCGAATGGCGGCTGCCCTGCGTCCCTGCGGAGGCTGTGATAGGCTACGTAAGTATTTACATAGCCTGTCACGGCAAGCCAAAAACAAAAACAAAAAAAACGCATACGCAAATGGCGGCAGCTACGGCGGCCACTATTTGCATACCCTATTTTTAGCTGTTTTAGCTTACGTAAATATTTACATAGGCTATTACGGTGAAAAAAAGGGGAACGCAAATAGCGTAGTGGGCGCTATTTGCGTTCCTTTTTTTTCTGCTGTAATACCTTATGTAAATATTTACGTAGGCTAAAATGGGGGGAAAAAAGCGCCCCAGCTGGATTGGTGCATGATCTCATCTGTGCAGGACTTTCAAGGAGGTTTCTTGGATGGAGGCTGATACCGATCTAAATGGTCTGTTGTCCCATAATATATTCCAGTTAGCATCTTCTAGTTCCCTTCCAAAATCACCTTCCCACACTTTCTTCAAGCCAACCATCAAACCCATCTGGGTGTCTATTAAGAAGGTATAAAATAGAGATACAATTCCCTTCGCCCTCTTCCCTACACTTAGCATTGCTTGTTCTAATCCTGTCATGGTTCTCAATGCTTTTGGCTTTATGTGAGGATGTTTGAGGAAGAGGGATACCTGTAGTTCTCGTAACCACCCTATGCCTAGAACTCCTAAGTCAACTTTTCTTGTTGTTGTTCAGTCATTAAGTCGTGTTTAGCCATCTCATCCTCTGCCGTCCCCTTCTCCTTTTGCCTTCAGTCTTTCCCAGCATCAGGGTCTTTTCCAGAGAGTTTTCTCTTTGCATTAGGTGGCCAAAATATTTGAGCTTCAGCTTCAGGATCTGTCCTTCCAATGAGCACTCAGGGTTGATTTCCTTTAGGATGGACTGCTTTGACCTCCTTGCAGTCCAGGGGACTCGTAAGAGTCTTCTCCAGCACCACAGTTCGAAAGCATCAATTCTTCGGCGCTCAGCCTTCCTTATACTCCAGCTCTCACAGCCATACATTACTACTGGGAAAACCATAGCTTTGATTAGACGGACCTTTGTCGGCAAGGTGATGTCTCTGCTTCTTACTATGCTGTCTAGGTTTGCCATATCTTTCCTCCCAAGGAGCAAGCGTCTTTTAATTTCATGGCTACAGTCACCGTCTGCGGTGATCTTGGAGCCCAAGAAAGTAAAATCTGTCACTGCTTCCATTTCTTCCCCTTCTATATGCCAGGAAGTGATAGGGCCAGATGCCATGATCTTTGTTTTTGTAATGCCGAGTTTCAGACCAGCTTTTGCACTCTCCTCTTTCACCCTCAACAATAGGCTTTTTAGATCTCTTCGCTTTCTTCCATTAGGGTGGTATCGTCTGCATATCGGAGGTTATTGATAATTCTCCCAGCAATCTTAATTCCGACCACTGATTCATCCAACCTGGCATTTCTCATGATGTACTCTGCATATAAGTTAAATAAGCAGGGTGACAATATGCAGCCTTGCCGTACTCCTTTCCCAATTTTGAACCACTCGGTTGTTCCATGTCTGGTTCTTACTGTTGCTTCTTGACCCTCGTACAGGTTTCTCAGGAGACAGGTAAGGTGGTCTGGTACTCCCATCACTTTAAGAATTTGCCACAGTTTGTTGTGATCCACACAATCCAAGGCTTTAGCGTAGTCAATGAAGCAGAAATAGACATTTTTCTGGAATTCTCTTGCTTTCTCCATGATCCAGCGAATCCTGGCGATTTGATCTCTAGTTCCTCTGCCTCTTCGAAACCCAGCTTGTACTTACGGTAGTTCTCGGTTCGCATACTGCTGAAGCCTAGCTTGTAGGATTTTGAGCATCACCTTGCTGGCACGCGAAATGAGCGCAATTGTGCAGTAGTTTGAACACTCTTTGGTGTTGCCCTTCTTTGGAATTGGAATGTCAACTGACCTTTTCCAGTCTTGTGGCCACTGTTGAGTGTTCCAGATTTGTTGGCATATTGAATGCAGCACTTTAACAGCATCATCTTTTAGGATTTTAAATAGCTCAGCTGGAAGACTGTCATCTCCACTAGCTTTGTTGTTAGTAATGCTTCCTAAGGCCCACTTGACTTCACTTTCGAGGATGTCGGACTCAAGTTCAGTGACTGCACTATCATGGCTATCAGGGACATTAAGATGTTTCCTGTATAGTTCTTCTGTGTATTCTTTCCACCTCTTCTTAATCTCATCTGCATCTGTTAGGTCCCTGCCTTCTTTGTCCTTTATCATGCCCGTCTTTGCACAAAACGTTCCCTTGAGATCTCCGATTTTCTTGAAGAGATCTCTAGTCTTTCCCATTCTGTTGTTTTCCTCGATTTCTTTGCATTGTTCATTTAAGAAGGCCTTCTTGTCTCTCCTTGCTATTCTCTGGTACTCTGCATTCAGTTGGATATATCTTCCCCTTTCTCCCTTGCTTTTCGCTTCCCTTCTTTCCTCAGCTACTTGTAAAGCCTCATCAGACAGCCACTTGGCTTTCTTGCATTTCTTTTTCTTTGGGATGGATGTAGTTGCTGCCTCCTGAACAATGTTACGGACCTCTGTCCATAGTGCCTCAGGCATTCTGTCTAACAGATCTAATCCCTGAAATCTATTCCTCACCTCCACTGTATATTCATCAGGGAGATGATTTAGGTCATACCTGAATGGTTTAGTGGTTTTCCCCTACGTTCTTCAATTTACGCGGAAATTTTGCGATAAGAAGCTCATGATCTGAGCCACAGTCAGCTCCAGGTCTTGTTTTTACTGACTGTATAGAGCTTCTCCATCTTTGGCTGCAAAGGACATAATCAATCTGATTTCGATATTGACCATCTGGTGATGTCCATGTGTAGAGTCGTCTCTTGTGCTGTTGGAAAAGAGTGTTTGCTATGATCAGTGTGTTCTCTTGGCAAAACTCTATTAGCCTTTGTCCTGCTTCATTTTGTACACCAAGGCCATGCCTGCCTGTTATCCCGGTGATTTCTTGACTTCCTACTTTAGCATTCCAATCCCCTATGATGAAGAGGACATCTTTTTTTGGTGTTAGTTCTAGAAGGTGTTGTAGGTCTTCATAGAACCGATCAACCTCAGCTTCTTCGGCATCAGTGGTTGGGGCATAGACTTGAATTACTGTGATGTTGAATGGTTTTTCTTGGATTCGTACTGAGATCATTCTATCATTTTTAAGATTGTACCCCAGTACTGCTTTCCCCAACCTTTTGTTGACTATGAGTGCTACTCCATTTCTTCTAAGAGATTCTTGCCCACAATAGTAGATATGATGGTCACCTGAATTAAATTCGCCCATGCCTGTCCATTTCAGTTCGCTGATTCCCAAGATGTCGATGTTCAATCTTGCCATCTCATGTTTGACCACCTCCAGCTTACCTTGATTCATTGATATGACATTCCAAGTTCCTAAACAATATTGTTCTTTACAGCACCGGATTTTCTTTTCACCACCAGACACATCCACAGCTGAGTGTGCTTTCGGCTTTGGCCCAGCCGCTTCACTCTTTCTGGAGCTACTTGGAAATACCCTCTGCTCTTCCCCAGTAGTATCTTGGACACCTTCCGACCTGAGGGGCTCATCTTCTGGCATCATATCTTTTAGCCTTGTGATATGTTCCATGGGGTTTTCTTGGCAAGAATACTGGAGTGGGTTGCCATTTCCTTCTCCAGTGGACCACATTTTGTCAGAACTCTCCGCCATGACCTGTCCGTCTTTGGTGGCCCTGCACGGCATAGCTTATGGCTTCCCTGAGTTACACAAGCCCCTTCGCCACAACAAGGCAGTGATCCATGAAGGGGAAGTCAACTTAGAGTTGATCTATTGGTTTTGGCTGATCCCAGGCATAAAAGTCCTCAACCAAAAATATCCCTTCTTTTCCTTTTTGGGAATCCTAGTTATGACAGTTGTATCCAGATTACCTGGGTATGCTTGTATTGGGGAGAGGGGAGACCACACCAGGGACAACCTACTTTGTCACTTTTTCCAGATCATAAAGATAGTTTTGGTATATGGCTTTTTAATATTATTTTATTCCTTCATTTTTATAGATTGAAAAGGCAGGGCCCATAACAGTCCCTCATTCAACTTTTCTTCTTCCAAACATGTCTACTTTTTATTTGCCCTCATAATGATGAAGTGAAGCTGCTGCAACTGAAAGACTTCAAAATATGATATAAAGTGTGGAAGTCCCCAGCCACCTCAGCCCAGTTTTTTGTAATACTTTTTTAGTGCCAGGTGAGATGCATTGTCTTGAAAAACAAATACATCACTTACATTATCAGGATTTTAAAGTCCTCAGCTGGAGGATGGTGGGGACGACCTGAAATTTAAATAAAAACCCAGAAATTAAAGACATTTGTGCTGCAGCAATTCAACCTAAATTGACAAGTTCCATTTACTCCATCTCTTTAGATTACTGGTCATAGTTTTTCTAAGAAGGCCATACTTTATTTTAAATAGTTTCCTATTATTCCTGGGAATAAAAATACCCAGGTATCTGAAGGAGGTTCTGCAAATAAGTGTTCCCAAAGTGTGGCTAATAAAATGTTGTCTTTAGACAACCTGCCACTTGTCTAAAGTTTTCTCATTTTTGTTTTCCCCTTTAGATTGGGAACTGATTGATGTGGGTCCCCCTGGCAAGATTATCATGTAATCCACATACATATTCATTACATTCTTCACCCCTTCCCCTGTATCCAATAATGCTTGAATGTTGACATATAATAGTAGCCAGTGGTTCCAGAGAGAGGGCAAACAGCAGAGGTGACAAGGGACAGCCCTGCTTCATTCCCCACTCCATGTTGATAGGTAAACAGTCCATATTGTTAGTATGGATGCACGATTACAGCATTAGCAGCATAAAGTTTGCAAATTGTGGTCACAAGTTTGGTTCCTATCTGATAATAATTCAAGACAATTACAAAATATTGTCATTCAAGACAATCAAAACCCTTGAATATATTGAGTGAAATTAATGATACTGGGCAGCCTGTGATAATTGAATCACAGATAACATTTAAGACCCATTGTATTGGTTCTGATTTGAGGGATAAATCTGGTGTGGTCTACATGAGTTAAGGGAGCAATCCTATGGGAATAGACGGCTGCCTCTGAACTCAGAGGCAACCACCTATGCAATGCACAGGGTGAGAAGCATGGAGGGGATCATCTCCTCTGCACTCCAGCTACCCTGCATTCATGGCTACATGGCCGATTTCAGCTGTCTAGCTGCTGGACATCTAAGTATGGGGTGGGGAAGCTGGACAACTCATAGGAAGTGTTGTACTGCCACTTCCGACTCCCCACCTCACTCTGCCCCCAGGAATGCCCCCTTTCCCCTGCTCCGTGCTGCTCTTCCAAGCATGGAACACAGGGACAATCTGTGCTGCCTACGAGGCAGTGGGGGTGGGGAGATGGTTCTCCCAAAACCAACCTCAGAGTGTGGGCTCCGAGGTCAGTTCCTAGGAACTGACCAATCCTATGGCCGTCAAGCCTCTGTCTAGCAGCCATAGGATAACATCCTAAATTACCTACCAGTGTAAAGTATGCCATAAATTAACATTAAAGACACTACATGGACATATATTCTCCAAGGTACTGGTCTATTACCAGTTATTTCCCTTCAAGGCCCCAAAGCTTCCATTTCACCCAAAGTGTTTATGAGCAAACATTTCAAAATTCAAAACATTTCCTAGTTTACTGCAGCATAATGTGTGGAAGAACCCTGAAACACAAGGGAAAGTGGAAATATTGAGGTTTTAGAGGTAGATCTGATCTCAGATGTCAACATAGCAACAGCCACAAAAGGAACACCAGAGCACGTCAGTGATGTTTGGTGTCCCCCCCTCTAGGACAACCCCAAGGTATCAGGGGATAATGTCAGTGTTGTAATTTTGGGTTGCTGGAGAAGGCTCCAGTTTGGAACAATGAAGAAGACTGGGATTTGGTGAAACAAGTGATTTTGAGAGGCATATGAGCATGGAGAAGAAGTGGAGGGGGATTGAAAGAGCTATCGTTTCAATTGGATGTGATCTACACATTAAGCCCTCACCACTGGATATTTGGAATATTTGTAACCCTCAGGTCCCCAGCAAGAATTCCAGCCCATCTCTCCCAAAGAGAGATAAACTTGAACATACACCTCCTATATTTATCTCCCACAGGTTGTGCTTTGGGGATGGTTATGAGTACAGTTTAATAAACACTTTAATGCAAATGCCATATCTTAGAATCTTGAAGGTTCATAGGTCAGGGTCCAAGAACGTACCTTACCAAAACACCTGCATGCTTCCAGTGGTTTCTTTAAAACTGTGCTTCTCTTTGAAAATCAGACCTCCACACCTCATGCAATACAAGAGTAGAGGGAAAAACACACACATAAAAAACATGTTGTGGTTGTTACTGTTAAAACAACAGTAACAACCACAATAACAACCTCCTGCAATACAGCATGAGTAGGTATTTGAAAAACATGACAGACCTTCAAACCCCACTGATGTTTATCAAAAAACTTCACTAGCTCTTTAGATTCTGGCCTTGAATTCCACTCAACATGTAGGTGCTGTTTTGTTTTTTGGTCTATTGGTATTTATTGATCTATTGACATATTTAATTAATTCTCATTGTACGTTTTCAAGAATACAAAACAAAAGAGGAAAAGAAAAGAAAAAAAACTGTTGCTACATAATTTGAATATATCAATTTCAATACTTCCACATAAAATACACAAACTTTCACAAAAGCAGACCAAATATCCAAATACAGTAAGTATCCATTCGCAGGTCATGTCTGTACACCACCTATTCAAATGCTAAAAGCATTAAACAGTCTTCCATCCATTGCATTATAAGAGGTGAGGATTTACCTTCCAATATTGAAATTACAGTCCATTAGCTGTCAAAAGGCACAGAGAATCCCTTTCTGCAGACGGTGCATTAACTTCCAGAAACTGGGTGGATAATTTAAGAAGAGACATACATCAGTAAATACTGAAGAATGCCCCAGTACAAAGTATTTCCATATAATAACCTCCTCCCCCAAAGAGGCAACTATTGGGCATTTCCAAAATTTTTAAAAAAGAGAGTAGCTGGATTACACCTCTAGCAATTAGTCGACAAACCCTTATTAAAGAGAATTTAATAAAAGCATCATATCTCAGAACCTTAGATCACCATCCAATAAGCTACTGTATCAAACACCTGCAAGACTCCAGTGGATTTTTAAAGTTGTGTTTCTCTTTGAAAAACAGAGCTCCATAACTCTTGCGATATGGTATTGAGGAGAATTATCATAGATGAAACAACAAACAAACAACCTTATAATACAGCATCGATAGGAATTTGAGAAACCTTTGAATGCCCAAATTTGAGACCTTCAAACCCCACTGAGGATTATAAAATGAGTTGCATAGCTTTAATTTCACTTGACCCATAGGTGCTGTTTTGTTTTTTTAGTCTACTGTTACTTATTCATCTGTTTTTTAGGGATGTCAGAGAATTTCGCCACGAATCTTGGGGAGGCCAAATGCCAGCGCATTCGGCCCCCCGAAATCGGTGGCGAAACGGTCTGCCCCCCCCGCTCCCCCTCAGGACGGGACTTACCTTGGGCAAATCTCCCTGGCAGCAGCGGCTCCGGCGGCGGTTCGGTGGTGGTTCGGTGGCAGTTTGGTGGCGGCAGCTGCAGTGGCCGGTCTTCCGACCGGCGGTCGCCGCCGCCATTTCCAGTAAAAAAAAAAAAAAAAGTGATAGGCTACATAAAGTTTTACATAGCCTATCACAGCTAGATTTTTTTAAAAATACCGTGATAGGCTACGTAAATGTTTACGTAGCCTATCATGGCTGAGTAAAAACAAAAACAAAAAACCGCGCGTATGCAAATGGCTACGTAGATGCTACGCTATTTGCGTTCCCCTTATTTTCACAGTAGTCTACGTAAATGTTTATGTAAACTAGACGTGCCAAAATTAGGAATACAAATGGTGGCGCCCATGGGGGCCGCCATTTGCATACACGCGTTTTTGTTTTTGTTTTTTACTCAGGCATAAACTATTACGTAGCCTATCATGGCTGACTGCAGGGATGCAAACAGCAGCGGCTACAGCCGCTGCCATTTGCAGACCCGGCCGGCCAGGATTCACGGCGGGAGGGACGGGGTGCCTCCCCCCCGGCCAGAATTTCAGGGGGGAAAGACGGGGCGCCTCCCCCCCACCGCAAATCAATTTCATCATAAGGTAAGTGACTTTCGTACATCCCTACTAGGGGTGGACGAAAGTCACTTACCTGTCGTCGAAGGCCGTTCACGGTGGGGGGGAGTGCTTCGCTGCTCCCCCCGTGAAGTTCAGGCCAGGGGGGGAGGCTTCCCGCCTCGCCGGGCCGAAATTCAGGCCGGGGGGGAGGCTTCCCACCTCGCCCGGCCGAAATTCAGGCCGGGGAGTAGGCGCCTCGCCTCGCCCAGCCGCGAACGCGAAAGTTAAAAAAAAAAAAAAAAACTTCCCCTGATAGGCTACGTGACGATTCACGTAGCCTATCATGGCTAGATCTGCAAAGTCAGCCATGATAGGCTACGTGAATCGTCACGTAGCCTATCACGGGTGACTTAAAAAAAAAAAAAAAGCACGTACGCGAATGGCGGCCCCCATAGGGAGCCGCCATTCCCGTTCCTTATTTGGTGGCTGTAGTCTACGTAAATGTTTACGTAGACTACGGGGAAAATAAGCGTTGCCCTTATTTTCTCCGTAGTCTACGTAAACATTTACGTAGACTACAGCCACCAAATAAGGAACGGGAATGGCGGCTCCCTATGTGGGCCGCCATTCGCGTACGCGCTTTTTTTTTTTTTAAGTCACCCGTGATAGGCTACGTGACGATTCACGTAGCCTATCACGGCTGACTTTGCAGATCTAGCCGTGATAGGCTACGTGAATCGTCATGTAGCCTATCAGGGGAAGTTTTTTTCTTTCATTACAATGGCGGCGGCGGCAGCCGGTCGAAAGACCGGCTGCCGCTCCCACCTCGCTCGAAAACCCACCGAACCGCCGGCCACCGGGAGGGACATTCGCAAAAGGTAAGTCCAATCCCGGGGGGGGTGCGGGGGGCAGGGGGGTGCAGAGGATTTCTCCCCAAAACATGTTCGGGGGGCCGAACACGTTGGCGCTCGGCCCCCCGAAGTTTCGGGGAGAAATTCTCCGCCATCCCTAATCCCTACTTTTACTTCAGATTATTAGGAATTTCTTGGAAAAAGAAAATCAGAGAACACTAAATCCATGAACGCTAGAGGTATTTGGACTTGCTAATCTTGAATAGCAGCCATCCACCCCATGTCATACAGCATATTTCTTTTGAAATTATATGACTTTCAAAAACAATTTTGACTTTGGCATGGAGGTTGTCATCTACCCAAATTAAAACTATTTTTTAAACCTCTGCATTACAAGCCCCTTCTTGTTGTTGTTGTTCAGTCATTAAGTCATGTCCGACTTTTCCTGACCCCATGAACCATAGCACGCCAGGTCTTCCTGTCCTCCGCTCTCTCCCGGCGTGTGCTCAAATTCATATTCATTGCATCAGTAGGGATGTACGAAAGTCACTGACCTGGTCCCACAGCCTGCTTCGCGGTGGGGGGGAGGCGCTTCGGTTCTCCCCCTGAAGTTCAGTCCGGGGGGGGAAGCGCCCCGCCTCGCCTGGCCGAAATTCAGGCCGGGGAGAAGCGCCCCATCTCCCCGGCCGCGAAATAAAAAAGTGAATGTAAAAAAAAAAACACCACATAAACACGTGTAGCCTATCACTGCTGATTTTGGAAATCTAGCCGTGATAGGCTACGTAAATCGTTACGTAGCCTATCACATGTGTGGGGTTTTTTTTACATACACTTTGTAATGGCGGTGGCGGCAGCCGATTGGAAGACTGGCCGCTGCCCCCACCCCCGCCAAAACACCGCCGAACCGCTGCCGGGGCCCGCCGCCGAGAGGGACATTCAAGGGAGGTAAGTCCAATCCCGGGGGGCGGGGGGGTGGAGAATTTCACCACCAATTTTGGGGGGCCGAATGCATTGGCATTAGGCCTCCCCGAGATTCGTGGAGAAATTCTCTGCCATCCCTATATCGGTGATGCTATCTAGCCATCTCATCCTCTGCCGTCCCCTTCTCCTTTTGCTTTCAATCTTTCGCAGCATCAGGGTCTTTTCCAGTGACTTTTCTCTTTGCATTTGGTGGCCAAAATATTTGAGCTTCAGCTTCAGCTTCAGTATCTGTCCTTCCAATGAGCAGTCAGGGTTGATTTCCTTTAGGATGGACTGATCTGACCTCCTTGCAGTCCAGGGGACTCGTAAGAGTCTTCTCCAGCACCATAGTTTGAAAGCATCAATTCTTTGGCGCTCAGCCTTCCTTACAGTCCAGCTCTCACAGCCATATGTTAATACTGGGAAAATCATAGCTTTCATTATGTGAACCTTTGTCAGCAAGGTGATTTCTCTAGGGATGGCGGAGAATTTCTCCCTGAAACTTCAGGGGGCCGAGCGCCAATGTGTACGGCCCCCCGAACAAGTTTCGGGGAGAAATCCTCCGAACCCCCCCGCACCCCCCCCGGGATGGGATTTACCTTCGCCGAATGTCCCTCCCGGCGGCGGGTCCGGCCGGCGGTTCGGCAGGTGTTCGAGTGGGGCGGGAGTGGCAGCCGGTCTTTCGAACGGCTGCCGCCGCCGCCATTGCAATAAATAAAAAAAAAAATGCCCCCTGATAGGCTACGTGACGATTAACGTAGCCTATCATGGCTAGATTTGCAAAGTCAGCCGTGATAGGCTACGTCAATCGTCACGTAGCCTATCACGGGTGACTTTAAAAAAAAAACAAAAAAAGCACGTACGGATAATGGCGGCCCCCATAGGGAGCCGCCATTCCCGTTCCTTATTTGGTCGCTGTAGTCTACGTAAAGATTTACGTAGACTACAGCGACTAAATAAGGAATGCGAATGGCGGCTCCCTATGGGGGCCGCCATTAGTGTACGCGCTTTTTTTTTTTTTAAAGTCACCCGTGATAGGCTACGTTAATCGTCACGTAGCCTATCAGGGGGCATTAAAAAAAAAAAAAACTTTCGCGTTCGCGGCCGGGCAAGGCGGGAAGCCTCCCCCCCGGCCTGAACTTCGCGGGGGGAGCAGTGAAGTGCCTCCCCCCCACCACGAACGTCCTTCAATGACAGGTAAGGGACTTTCGTCCACCCCTAGATTTCTCTGCTTCTTACTATGCTGTCCAGGTTTGCCATAGCTTTCCTCCCAAGGAGCAAGCATCTTTTGATTTCATGGCTACAGTCACTGTCTGCGGTGATCTTAGAGCCCAAGAAAGTAACATCTGTCACTGCTGCCATTTCTTCCCCTTCTATATGCCAGGAAGGGATGGGCCCAGATGCCATGATCTTAACCAGCTTTTGCACTCTCCACTTTCACCCTCAACAAGAGGCTCTTGAGATCCTCTTCGCTTTCTGCCACTAGGGTGGTATCGTCTGCATATCGGAGGCTGTTGATAATTCTCCCGGCAATCTTAATTCCGACCTGTGATTAGGGATGTATGAAAGGGACTTAGCTGGTCCCGCAGCTTGCTTGGCGGTGGGGGGGAGGTGCTTTGGGTCTCCCCCCTGAAGTTCAGGCCAGGGGGGGAGGTGCCCCGCCTCACCCGGCTGTGAAAGAAAAAGTAAAAAAAAAGAAAAAATGTGATAGGCTACGTAGGAATTCACATAGCCTATCACGGCTAGATTTCCAAAGTCAGCCATGATAGGCTACGTTAATCGTTACATAGCCTATCACGGGTGACTTTGAAGAAAAAAAAAGCGCGTATGCAATTTGCATTCCTTATTTGGTCTCAGGTAGTCTACGTAAAGATTTCCGTAGACTACGGTGAAAATGAGGGCAACGCTATTTGCGTTGCTCTTATTTTCGCCGTAGTCTACGTAAAGCTTTACGTAGACTAACTGGACCAAATAAGGAATGCAAATGGCGGTGCCCATGGGGCGCCGCCATTTGCATAGGTGCTTTTTTTTTCTTCAAAGTCACCCGTGATAGGTTACGTAACGATTTACGTAGCTTATCACGGCTGACTTTGGAAATCTAGCCGTGATAGGCTATGTTAATCGTTACGTAGCCTATCACGGGTGTTGTCGTTGTTTTTTACTTTCTTTTGTAATGGCGGTGGTGGCAGCTGATCGGAAGACCAGCCACCGCCCCTGCACCCGCCAAAACGCCGCCGAAATGCCACCGGGACCCGCCGCCGGGAGGGACATTCGCAGGAGGTAAGTCCCATCCCGGGGGGAGCGGGGGGCAGCGAATTTCACCAACAATTTCGGGTGGGCGGATGCATTGGCATTCGGCATCCCGGAGATTCGGGGAGAAATTCTCCGCCATCCCTACCTGTGATTCATCCAACTCGGCGTTTCTCATGATGTACTCTGCATATAAGTTAAATAAGCAGGGCGACAACATGCAGCCTTTTCGTACTCCTTTCTAGGAGTGCACGAAAGCCACTTACCTGGTCTCGCAGCTTGTTCGCGGTGGGGGGGAGGCGCTACGCTGCTCCCCCCGAAGTTCAGGCCAGGGGGGGAGGCTTCCCGCCTCGCCCGGCCGAAATTCAGGCCGGGGAGGAGGCGCCTTGCCTCGCCCGGCCTCGAAATAAAAAGTTAAAAAAAAAACGCCCCCGTGATAGGATACGTGACGATTCACATAGCCTATCACGGCTAGATCTGCAAAGTCAGCCGTGATAGGCTACGTTAATCATCACGTAGCCTATCACAGGTGACTTAAAAAAAAAAAGCGCGTACTCAAATGGCGGCCCCCATAGGGAGCCGCCATTCACGTTCCTTATTTGGTCGCTGCAGTCTACGTAAATGTTTACGTAGACTACGGCGAAAATAAGGGCAACGCTATTTATTTTCTCCGTAGTCTACATAATCTTTACGTAGACTACAGCGACCAAATAAGGAACGTGAATGGCGGCTCCCTATGGGGGCCGCCATTAGCCGTACACGCTTTCTTATATTTTTTAAGTGACCCATGATAGGCTACGTGACGATTTACGTAGCCTATCACGGCTGACTTTGCAAATCTAGCCGTGATAGGCTACGTTAATTGTCACATAGCCTATCACAGGGGTGGGTTGTTTTTTTTTTTTTACTTTTATTGGAATTGAGGCGGTGGCAGCCGGTCGAAAGACCGGCTGCCGCCCCCGCCCCTGACGAAGACCTGACGAACCGCCGCCGGGACCTGCCGCCGGGAGGGACATTCGGGAAAGGTAAGTCCCATCCCGGGGGGGGTGCGGGGTGCGGGGGTGTGTGGAGAATTTCCCCCAAAACTACTTCGGGGGGCCGAACACGTTGGCACTCGGCCCCCCAAAGTTTCGGGGAGAAATTCTCCCCCATCCCTACTCCTTTCCCAATTTGGAAACAATCAGTTGTTCCATGTCTGGTTCTTATTGTTGCTTCTTGAACCTCGTACAGGTTTCTCAGGAGACAGGTAAGGTGGTCTGGTACTACCATCTCTTTAAGAATTTGCCACAGTTTGTTCTGATCAACACAATCAAAAGCTTTAGCATAGTGAATGAAGCAGAAATAGATGTTTTTCTGGAATTCTCTTGCTTTCTCCATGATCCAGTGAATGTTGGCGATTTGATCTCTAGTTCCTCTGCCTCTTCGGAACCCAGCTTGTACTTCTGGTAGTTCTCGGGTCACATACTGCTGAAGACTAGCTTGTAGGGATGCCAGAGAATTCTGCCATGGATCTTGGTGAGGCCGAATGCCAGTGCATTCGGCCCCCCAAAATCCATGGTGGAACAAAGCCCCCCCGCCCCCCACCCCACAAAAGGTGTGCGAAACAGGACACCTACCTGCTGCCGGTCGTGCTGACTTGCGAATGGTGGCCGTAAATATACATAAATATTTACGTAGGCTAGAATGGCGAAAAATAAAGTAACGCAAATAGCACCCGCTACGCTATTTGTGTTCCCCTTTTTTTTCACTGTATTATCTTATGTAAATATTTATGTAACATAAATTGGCGAAAATAGGGAACACAAATGGCGGCCACTGTAGCCGCTGCCATTTGAGTATGCCTTTTTTTTTTTTTTTGATTGGCTTGCCGTGATAGGCTATGTAAATACTTACGTAGCCTATCATGGCAAGGACCAGGACGACAATGGCGGCCGTGGCAGCCAGTCGAAAGACCAGCCGCCGCCGCCACTGCCAGAGCCGCCGCCGTCCGGAACCTCTGCCCCAGGTAAGCCTCGTCCCGGGGGGAATCCGCGGGGGGGTCCTACTGCAGCCCATGGGTTCTGGGTGATTGGTTACCCATGGCAACATGCCACTCTGCCCAGGTTTGCCTGATTCATGATGAGATGGAGTGCCCACAGAGCTTAGATTGAACATTCACAGCAGCAGCCACCACACACCACAATGCACTGTGGTTTGTTTAAGTCATGGTGGGCAGGAATGATGATGCAAACTAAACAATAATGTCTCTCTAAAAACAGATACACTGATTTTTACACTCCACATCTTTATATTTTGGATTTTCTTAAAGGGAATGGCCAACCCCTGACACAAACTTGGGCTTGATAGCTAATACCCTGGAAGACAGAAACAGAATTCAAAGTGATCTTGATAGGCTGGAGAACTGGGCAGAAAACAACAGAATGAAATTTAATAAGGATAAACACCAAGTTCTGCACCTCGGAAAAAGAAACGAAATGCACAGTTTACAAGATGGGCGATACTTGGCTCAATAATACTACAAGCGAGAAGGATCTTGGAGTTGTTGTAGATCATGATCTGAATATGAGCCAACAATGTGATGTGGCTGAAAAAAAGCAAATGCTATTTTGCACTGCATTAATTAATAGAAGCATAGCTTCCAAATCACATGACGTTCTAGTTTCCCTCTACACAGCACTGGTTAGGTCTCATCTTGAGTACTGTGGCCAGTTCTGGGCAACAAACTTTAAGAAGGATGCAGACAAACTGGAGAGGGTTCAGAGGAGGGCAATGCAGATGATCAGGGGACTGGAAACAAAGCCCTATGAGGAGAGATTTAGCCTTGAGAAGAGAAGACTAAGAGGAAATATGATAGTGCTCTTCACTGACAATCCATGAAACAAAGACAGAATGGATTTAACCAAATCAGTATGTCCCTAGTAGTCTCTGCCTTTAGCTGTACAGATTACCCAGGTGATCACTAAAGTGGTAAGAACATCAATAACTTATTATTTCTCTTTATGGAAAGTATATTTCCAGATGCAAATTCTTCTCCAGCCATTTAGAGCACTGTGTATCCTCCAAGCCAGCTCCCCTTTTCTTCCCTTTTCTATTTGGAACAAAAATCATTCTCTCCCTTTGTTTCTGAGACTATTAAAAGATTTAACTACCCCTGCAGTATGAAGCTGTTACCACAGGGCACAATATTATTAATGTATGATCTGTGTTCCTTGGGGCTTGGTTTCAGGAGTCCAACATAAATCAGCAATTGTGTTCCTGGAGGCTTGGTCTCAGGAGTCCAAAGCAAAACAGAAAACAAAGCATAGACGAGAAAGTTTATTTTCTGGTCTGTATGTCTGATAATAGTAGTATCAAGAGACTGGCTGTCTTTAGGATCATGAGAATGATAAAGCAATGATGAGAGTTAAGTTCTTCTCGAACAAAGTTTCAACGGTATTTACAGGTACACCTCAGCATGACTCTATTTTTCTTTTCCTTTTTGTATAAATAGACATATTTCAAGTTTAAGAGTGACATCATTTAAAGTTCAAGTCAATACATGGTATGTTCTTACATGGTATGTTCTTAGTGGCCTCTTACAACCTATTACCCTTCTAGCTACGATCAGTTAAAAGTGAACATCATAAATGTAGCATATGAATGAGATACATATGCCTTTAGAAACACGTGCTTTATGAAGTAGGGATGTGCGAATCCCCTTACCTCGCGTCCACGGAGGGGTCCGCTGGCGGGGAGAGGCGATTTGTTCCTCCCCCCCCGGAATCTGAGCTAGCCAGCTCCACTCCATGGCAAGTCCGCAGAGCCACCGGCCAGCTCCATTCTGCAAGTGATACAGCCGCCATTGTGGTCCGTATTGCTGTCTGAGTTGAAAAAGGAAGCGATCCGGACGCAAATGGTGTCCACTACGCCATTTGCATCCCTGTTTCTTCTTGCGATAGGCTACGCATCTTTATTTATGTAGATATTTATGTAGCCTATCACGTGAAAAAAACAAGGGACGCAAATGGCGTCCACTATGCCGTTTGCGTCCCTGTTTTTTCACACGATAGGCTATGTAAGTATCTACGTAAATAAAGATGCATAGCCTATAGTGAGAAGAAACGGGGACACAAATGGCATAGTGGACGCCATTTGCATCCAATCACTTCCTGGTTCCACGGAACGGGATTGGACGGGAGGGGAGATTTGGCCCATTGTGTCCGGGGTGGCAGGGGTAAGTACATTCATTCTGCCATGGATGCCAGGGCCCCAAATTCACTGGAATTCAGCCTCATTTGAGTCCGTGGTGGATTTCGCAGCCATCCCTATTATGAAGATATGCACCCATGAAGATCTGGAATTAGTTGAGGTTTGTATTCACACTGTAGTTGCACCCTGTCACACGTTTGCACCCTGTCTAAAGCACACCCATTTCAGCAGCGGGGGGGGGGGTGTCTCAAAAGTATGTAGAATGTGGCATGTGGGACATGCCAATTTCCAATGCAACTGTACCAAATCTGTATGCATTCCTGCCATAGTATAGTTACCTTCAGCAGAAATATGTGCTTTCCACTCCCTGCACCAAATTAATTGGTGTATTGTGGGTAGGGATGTATGAAAGTCTTACCTGGCTCTGCACCAGACAATCCGCGATGGGAGGGAGGCGCTCTCCTGGCCGGCTCTGCTCCGGAATCCTCTCCAGCCGGCTCCGCAGAGCCATCGGCCAGGGCCAGCCGCAGCCAGAGTTTCAGCTGCGGCCGGGCTGCTGCGGCTGCAAATGGTGGCCATCATAGCGGCTGCCATTTGCATCCTTGCAGTCAGCCATGATAGGCTACGTAAGTATTTATGTAGCCTATCACGGTAAAGGCAGCCACGCAAATGGCGGCTGCTATGCCATTTGCGTGGCTGCCTTTACCATTATAGGCTATGTAAATACTTACGTAGCCTATCATGGCAAGGAGCAGAGGCACAAATGACATAGTGGCCACCATTTATGTCCCTGCTCTTTGCCGTGATAGGCTACGTAAATACGTATGTAGCCTATCACGGCTGACTGCAAGGATGCAAATGGTGGCCGCAGCAGCCCGGCAGCGGCTGGGAGACCAGCCGGAGCCACTGCCACTGCCGCATCCGCCGCCAGGTAAGCTCCATCCCAGGGAGATTCCACAGGGTGGCGGAGTCTGTGGCGGAATTCTCTGACATCCCTAATTGTGGGGATGAAATATCCACTGTTGCAACCACACTGTCCTTCTTTTTCTTCAGTCTAAATTTTCGGGTGAAAGCAAAAGTTGCAGTCCTTGGCAAAGAAACCATTTCCTCCTCTCCCTGCAGTAATGTGGAGTGAGATCAAAGCATTGGATTCATTTGGCTACATGGTGCAATGATGTTATCATTCCCGTCTTTTGAACTCTGATTGGCTAGGATCACTTGGGGCGAGAGGCCTGTGGTGTGACCACAATTAGAATACTGTGTACAGTTCTGGTCACCATATCTAAAAAAAGAGCATTGTATAGTTGGGACAAAGTGTAGAAAGGGAGGCCGTTCAGGGGGGCCGAATGCACTGGCATTTGGCCTCACCGAGATCCGTGGCGGAATTCTCTGCCATCCCTAGTCAACTCTGCTAAAATAATGTCTAATGTACGAATTATTTTCTCTTATTGTTCTACAAATTTGTCATAAAATATTATCTTATCAATTGTTGTCTAAAATGCCTTTTAAACAAACATTGTCTGTTTTTATTCATGTAGGGACTGTTTTTCAATCCTAACAGCAGGTGAAAACCATGAACCGTGTAACTCCTTGTGGGGTGACTTATAGGTAGGGATATACGAAACACTTACCTGGTTTCATCCAGGGACATCCGCAGTGGGGAGAAGGCACTCCATCCCTCCCCTCGAAATCCTTGATGAGGGGGGAGGCGATCTGTTCCTCCCCCCCCCGGAATCCTGCCCAGACGACTCCGCTATGCGGCCAGGCTGCAGAGCCGCCGGCCAGGCCAATCCGCAGCGGGGCCTCCAGCTGCTGCCAGGCTGCTGTGGACGCAAATGGTGTCCTGAGTAGGGGACGCCATTTGCATGCCTATGGTAGCCCGTGATAGGCTACATAAATATTTATGTGGCCTATCACAGCTAAAGCGGGAACGCAAATGGTGTCCTCTACACAATTTGTGTTCCTGTTTTCTCCGTGATAGGCTACGTAAATATTTATGTAGTCTATCACAGAGAAAATGAGAATGCAAATTGCGTAGGGGACGCCATTTGCATTCCCGCTTTAGCCATGATAGGCTACATAAATATTTACATAGCCTATCATGGGCTACCATAGGGACACAAATAGTGTCCCCTACTCAGGATGTCATTTGCATCCACAGCAGCCTGGCAGCGGCTGGAGGCCCCGCTGCAGATTGGCCTGGCTGGCGGCTCCACAGTTTGCGTCCCTGCTTTAGCCGGGACACAACATCCCCTATAAGTAGGGATGTTAGAGAATTCTGCCACGGATCCCAGGAGGTCCCAATTCCAGTGAAATTGCCCCCCCGGAATCCATGGTAGAATGGAGCAACCCGCCCCACCAGCCTGCGAAAGCCCCGCGAAACAGAGCCTACCTGTCTGTGGCTCCGGTGGTGGCTTCGGCTCTGGCGGCAGGTCCGGCTGCTGCCAGGCTGCTGTGAACACAAATGGCATCCAGAATAGGGGATGCCATTTGCGTCGCTATGGTAGCCTGTGATAGGCTACGTAAATATTTACGTAGCCTTTCACGGCTAAATCGGGAATGCAAATGGCTTTAGCCATCATAGGCTATCACGGCTGAGTTAAAAAAAAAACAAAACCACGTGTACGCAGTTCCCCTATTTGCGTTCCCCTTATTTTCGCCGTAGTCTATGTGAATGTTTACTTAGACTAGACGTGCCAAAATAAGGAACGCAAATGGCGGTGCCATTTTTTTTTTTTTTACTCAGCCATGATAGGCTACGTAAACATTTACGTAGCCTATCACGGCTGACTGCAGGGACGCAAACGGCGGTGGCTACAGCCGCCACCATTTGTGTTCCTGGCTGGCCAGGATTCGCTGCAGGAGGGACAGGGTGCCTCCCCCCTGGCCAGAATTTTAGGGGGGAGGGACGGGGCACCTCCCCCTCTACCAGAATTTCAAGGGAGAGGGACGGGGCACCTCAACCCCCCGGCCAGAATTTCGGGGGGAGGGATGGAGCACTTCCCCCCCACCGCGAATAAATTTCATCATCAGGTGAGTGACTTTCGTACATCCCTACTGTTGCTTGGTGAGTTCTCCATTTGTGCACTCCTATCTGTAATATAGAAAGTGAAACTGTGCAGATCACCATGTTCTTGTGGAAAATATCCACCCCACCATAATTCTGAACCAATAATCCATACGGAGGTCACTGGAGAGATATTCCTTTTATATTTATATTTGAAAGTTGCTTACTACATCAAGTTGTTTCAGTGTTTCAAAAAAAAGATCCATTCTACTTAGGGTTGGCGGAGAATTTTTCCCCGAAACTTCGGGGGGCTGAGCGCCAACGTGTTCGGCCCCCCGAAGAAGTTTCGGGGAGAAATTCTCCGCACCCCCCCGCGCCCTGCATCCCCCCCCAGGACGGGACTTACCTTTCCCGAATGTCCCTCCCAGCGGCGGGTCCCGGTGGCGGTTCGTCGGGTCTTCGTCAGGGGTGGGGGCAGCAGCCAATCTTTCGACCGGCTGCCGCTGCCGCCATTCCAATAAAACTAAAAAAAAAAAATGCCCCCGTGATAGGCTACATGATGATTAACATAGCCTATCACGGCTAGATTTGCAAAGTCAGCCGTGATAGGCTACGTAAATCGTCATGTAGCCTATCATGGGTGACTTAAAAAAAAAAAGCGCATACGGCTAATGGCAGCCCCCATAGGGAGCCGCCATTCACGTTCCTTATTTGGTCGCTGTAGTCTACGTAAAGGTTACGTAGACTACGGCGAAAATAAGGGCAACGCTATTTGCATTGCCCTTATTTTCGCCGTAGTCTACGTAAAGATTTACGTAGACTACAGTGACCAAATAAGGAACGCGAATGGCGGCTCCCTATGGGGGCCGCCATTTGCATACGTCCTTTTTTTTTTTTTTTTAAAGTCACCCGTGATAGGCTACGTGACAATTTACGTAGCCTATCACGGCTGACTTTGCAGATCTAGCCGTGATAGGCTACGTTAATTGTCACGTAGCCTATCACGGGGACATTTTTTTTTTAACTTTTTATTTCATGGCCGGGCGAGGTGAGGCGCCTCCTCCCCGGCCTGAATTTCAGCCGGGCGAGGTGGGAAGCCTCCCCCCCCAGCCTTAATTTTGGCCGGGCGAGGCGGGAAGCCTCCCCCCCCGGCCTGAACTTCGGGGGGAGAGCAGCGAAGCGCCTCCCCCCCACCGTGAAAAGCTGCGAGACCAGGTAAGTAGCTTTTGTGCACTCCTAATTCTACTACATCATTTTTTTTTCTGCAAAGAGAAGTTAACAGAATCTCTAATATTCGTTGTCCAACAATCATTAACATATTTATAATCTTTCCTATATCCTGGTCCTTTTAAAAAATTGCATGTGTTTTAACTTTAATACAGGGAGCATATCTTAGCTGATCACTGGAGTTAATTATTTTGAAATAAACAAATACATAAAATAAAGAGATGGTTGTTTAAGAACTGGCACCTTAGGCTGCAATTCTAAACATATTTACTGGTGGGAGAACCCTATTGCACACACTATAATGTAGCTCTGAGTAAACATCCTGGGATGGCTTGGTTTTATACTAAGTCAGATTAGGAATGGCATGGGCACCCAATTCAGTCCAGGAATCTGGCAGACCTGCTCCTGCCCGCACCCCCGCACCCTGCTCTCTGAGCCCCTGCTTGCCCCCTCCTCGCACTCGGCAAATGGCCTGCAATCACCTCGGCAGCCTCGTCGAGCTTCGCGGTCGCCATTTTCTGAGAAATAAAATGGCCATTGCAGAACTGCGCAAATCTGCGCGCACACAAAAATGTGCATTTTGTGAATGTGCATATTTGCTTATGTGTGGAAGGATGTATTTTACTAGAAATGCACATTTTCATGCACACACTGTCTGCCTTCGCAAAAATGCGCATTTCACACATGAGAATATGCACATTCGCAAAATGGACATTTTCGCACATACAAAAACATGAACATTTTTGTGATTGCCATTTTTTTTTTTTTAGAAATGGCGACCATGGAGCTCACTGAGGCTGCTGGAGTGAGTATAGGCTGCTCACTGAGAGTGGAAGGGGCTCAAGTGCAGTCCAGGGACCAGTAAGCAGGGGCAGGGGCTGGGCAGGAGTCCGGAGAACCTGGACGGGGGTGAGTTCAAACATCCCTAAGTCAGACACACACAGTAGTGTAGTGTCAAATTCAGAAGTGCAGGGTCACTTCATGATAGTCACAGCCACACCCCCTTCTAAGATTATACAACTTTGTAAGGTTATGCAATACAAATGAGCTTTCAGTCATTTTGGAGTTCTGTTGAGTGATGAATGCAGGGTGAGGGCATGTCTTTTTGAGATTCAGCAAGAAGAAGACAATAATAGCTTCTGGAAGTTCCAGTTGATCACCCACAGTGCCAGAAACACATCTTCTTTTATTCTCCCTAGAGCAGCAGTTTGGATTGCTGATCACTGTTTTGGTTTCTTTCAACATTCTGTGGCCTCTGCCACCACTGACTTCATAGGGTTTTCTTTTTCTTTCACGAGTCCAGAATCCATAGTTCAGTCATCTCTTATAATGTTATAGTTGGTTCCAGACTTAGGGATGGCGGAGAATTCCACCACGGATTTCAGTGAGGCCGAATGCACTGGCATTCGGTCCCCTGAAACCCGTGGGGGAATGGCCTCCCACCCCCTGCCACCCCGCAGAATCCCCCCCGGGATGAAGCTTACCTGGGGTGGGTGTTCTGGTGGTGGCACCTCCGGCGGTGGCTGTGGCGGTGGCAGCGGCAGCTGTTCTCTTGGCCGGCTGCTGCAGCCACAAATGGCGGCCGCTGTAGTGGCTGTCATTTGTGTCCTGTCAGGCTACCGTGATAGGCTACGTAAGTATTTACGTAGCCTTTCATGGTAAAGACAGCTATGCAAATGACGGCCACTACGCCACTTGCGTAGCTGCCTTTACTGTGATAGGCTACGTAAATACGTAGCCTATCACGGAAAGAGCAGCGGCGGAAATGGCATAGCGGCCGCCGTTTGCGCCCCTGCTCTTTGCCATGATAGGCTAGGTAAATACTTACGTAGCCAATCCGGCAGCCTGGCAGGATGCAAATGGCAGCCGCTATGATGGCCGCCATTTGCATCCGCAGCAGCCGGCCTTGGCCAGAACTCCGGCTGTGGATGGCCCTGGCCAGCGGCTCCATGGAGCCACCGTGGCACAGAGCCGGCCCAGGGAGGATTCCGGGGGGAGGGACAGAGCGCCTCCCCCCACTGCAAATCAAAGCTGTGAAAAGGTAAGTGACTTTCGTACATCCCTATCCAGACTTAGTCATGCTTAAAGCAGACTCACTGAAATCAGAGGGCCTTAAGATAGTCGTATCTTATGATGACAAGACCAAGGTACTTTTGGTGGGAGACAAGAGGAGGTTGGGGGATGTTGACGTGGTGTTGAATGCAGTACGGCTACCCTTGAAAGACCAGGTCCGCAGTCTGGGGGTCATTTTAGACTCCCAGCTGTCCATGGAGGCTCAGGTGTCAGCTGTGAGCCGGGCAGCATTGTACCAACTCCATCTGGTACGGCAGCTGTGCCCCTACCTTCCTGACCATCTGCTCCCATTGGTAGTACATGCCCTGGTCTCCTCTCGTCTAGACTACTCTAATGTGCTCTACATGGGGTTACCCTTGAAGATGGTTCGGAAACTGCAGCTGGTGCAGAACGCGGCGGCTCGGCTCGCCTGATTAAAGGCAGCTGCCGGCATGATCACATCACCCCAGTGCTGAAGGAGTTGCACTGGTTACCAGTTGTTTTCTGGGCCAAATTCAAGGTGTTGGTTTTGACCTTTAAAACCCTATATGGTTCCGGCCCAGCCTATCTTAAGGACCGCCTCCAGCAATATCAGATAGACTGCTTAACAAGATCAGCCTCAGATGGCCTTCTCTCTGTCCCATCAGCGAGGACAGCTAGACTGGTGAGGACGAGGGAGAGGGCCTTCTCTGTGGTGGCCCCCACTCTGTGGAACTCCCTCCCTAGGGAACTCCGCCATGCCCCCTCTTTAATGAGCTTCTGCCACGCACTGAAAACTTGGTTATTCAGTCAGGCATTTGGGGTGGGTTAGGGTATTTTTAAATAATGTTTTAACGCACAATTTTACTGTTTTAAATCGTCCCATTGTACATCGCCCAGAGTGGCCAGGTGACCGGCCAGATGGGCGATTAATAAATAAATAAATAAATAAATATGTCATGACTAACTTTTCCCATTGATTTCAGTGAGTCAACTCTAACAAAGACTAAGTCTGGATCCAACTGTTTATGTGGCCTTCTGAGCAATGTCCCAACCTTGGGGAAATCACTGTACACAAAAGAATTCCTCTGGACCCACATTCTCTTGTTCGAGAAACAACAGCTACTGCCACTGCTAATGATGATATCCTCAAAGCCACACAGCAAAGACCAGCTCAAGGCCATGATGGGCCCCAGAGTAGCTGTGCCTAGTGAGCCTCCTACTCTGCCCCCAGTACCAAACTCACACACAACATACACACATACATACACACACACACACACACACAGAGAGAGTCAACAATGTACAATAATAATGCAAAACCATTTTTCACTACATAGTTTACTGGAAATCATCGTCCATGCTTTCCTGGAAGCAAAAGACTTATATCTCTTCCATGGTAGAAAACTCAAATACAAACACAAAATACAATGCACAGATACAGGAAACATAAACACACATTGATGCACACTGTCATACAGACACACACACGTACACTCAAGAAAGGGATATAAAAGCCCACCACCTCCCCAGGTAATTGGTTCCATTGTCGTATTGCTCTGACACTCAGGAAGTTTTTCCTGATGTTTTCTGGCTGAACATCAGGAAAAACTTCCTGAGTGTCAGAGCAATACGACAATGGAACCAATTACCTGGGGAGGTGGTGGGCTCTCCCACACTGGAGGCCTTCAAGACGAGGCTGGACATCCATTTGTCAGGGATGCTCTGATTTGGATTCCTGCATTGAGCAGGGGGTTGGACTCGATGGCCTTGTAGGCCCCTTCCAACCCTAATATTCTATGATTCTATGACTCACTGCCTCTTTGCGATGCAACAGCCAAAGAGGCTGTTTTGTTATTATAAAGAAATCAAAGAGGCCTGTCAGGAACCCATGAGTGTTTACACCCCCATTAACTTCTAGGAGCCTGTACCTGCCTTTTTTTTTAATGTAACCACCTCAAGACCATATGCTGTGCAGTGGCAGACTCCACCTTCCCTCGTTTCCTTCCCACTAAGCACATAGGGGAAAGCAGAAGAAAAAAAACAAAACAAAGCAGAAAGGCTGCGGGAGCTCTCTTAGTAAAGTGGGGGCTAAGGGAATCCTGACAGGTAGGAGGGCAGCAGAGAGGGGCGCCACAGAGCCCTCCCTGAAGGGACTGAATGCAGCGAGGAGAGGCAGGGGCATGGCTAGGGATGTACGAAAATCACTTGCCTGTTTGCAGATTATGCTGATGGTGAGGGGGGAGGCGCTCCATCCCTCCCCCTGGAATCCTGGACGGGGGGAGGCGCTCCAGCCCTCCCCCCGGAATCCTGGACGGGGGGGAGGCGCTCTGTTCCTCCCCCCCCCCCAGAATCCTCCTTGGCTGGCTCAGCAACTGGCCAGGCCCAGCTAGGCCAGAGCTCTCTGCAGCCAGATTTCCGGCTGCGGAGGCTCTGGGGGTGGGGAACCACATACGCAAATGGCAGCGGCTATGGCCGCAGCCATTTGCGTTCCTTACTTTTGACATCTTAATCTACGTAAATATTTACATAGACTAAGACAGCAAAAATAAGGGGAATGCAAATAGCGTAGTGGACGCTATTTGCATTCCCCTTATTTTAGCCATCTTAGTCTATGTAATTATTTACGTAGACGAAGACAGCCCAAAATAAGGAATGCAAATGGCGGCAGCCATAGCCACCGCCATTTGCGTACGCCTTTTTTTTTTACCCAGACATTTTAGGCTATGTAAAAACTTATGTAGCCTATCATGTGGGTGTAAAAAAAACACAAAAACCTGCAAATGGCGGCGGCGGCAGCCGGTCGGAAGACCTGCCGCTGCAGCCGCCGCCGGAGCCTCTGCTGCCCGGAAGATCCGCCCCAGGTAAGTCTCATCCCAGGGGGATCCGCGGGGGGGGGGAGGCTGTTCCGCCACAGATTTCGGGGGGCCGAATGCACTGGCATTCAGCCTCCCCGAGATCCGTGGCGGAATTCTCTGCCATCCCTAGGCATGGCAGGGCAGGGCGCCCAGTGTGCAAGGCATCTCTTTGGATGGGCGGGCGTTGCTGCAGGCTGAGAGAACAGCAGCGAGAGTGGCAGCTGCTATTGCAGCCCAGCAATAGCAACAACAGCAGCCAAGGTAGGACTCGTACAACAGCCTCTCAGGTGCTTCCGTTTCTAACCGCCCATCCCACACCAACAAGTTGGGACCTGGCATCGACCCGCCTCTAGAAAAAGAGTCGGGATGAAAACCCAGTGAGCCCTGGCAGGACTACATTGCTGGGCACACACACACCCTATTATTGGTGTGGCATCATTAAGAAAAAAACTGGTCCGAGCTTAGGTGGAAAACTCTGACATTGGGAAACGAGGTTCCCTAATAGCTTCAGGTTACTTATACAAGTTTAGGTCGGACATTATCATACCAATCAGAATTGCATAATGTCTGAGGCCTCATGATAGTCAGAATATTAATGTCAGTACTTGCAGACAACCAGTTGCAGAGTGATTTTCCCGCCTGCTAAACAGGACTGAAAGAGCTGAGCATGTTTAGCCTTGAGAAGAGAAGACTGAGGGGAGATATGATAGTGCTCTTCAAGTACTGGAAAGGTTGTCACAGAGAGGAAGGCCAGGATCTCTTCTCAATCATCCCAGAGTGCAGGACATGGAATAATGGGCTCAAGTTACAGGAAGCCAGATTCCGGTTGAACATCAGGAAAAACTTCCTGACTGTAAGAGCAATACGACAATGGAACCAATGACCTAGGGAGGTGGTGGGCTCTCCCACACTGGAGGCCTTCAAGACGAGGCTGGACATCCATTTGTCAGGGATGCTCTGATTTGGATTCCTGCATTGAGCAGGGGGTTGGACTCGATGGCCTTGTAGGCCCCTTCCAACCCTAATATTCTATGATTCTATGACTCACTGCCTCTTTGCGATGCAACAGCCAAAGAGGCTGTTTTGTTATTATAAAGAAATCAAAGAGGCCTGTCAGGAACCCATGAGTGTTTACACCCCCATTAACTTCTAGGAGCCTGTACCTGCCTTTTTTTTTAATGTAACCACCTCAAGACCATATGCTGTGCAGTGGCAGACTCCACCTTCCCTCGTTTCCTTCCCACTAAGCACATAGGGGAAAGCAGAAGAAAAAAAACAAAACAAAGCAGAAAGGCTGCGGGAGCTCTCTTAGTAAAGTGGGGGCTAAGGGAATCCTGACAGGTAGGAGGGCAGCAGAGAGGGGCGCCACAGAGCCCTCCCTGAAGGGACTGAATGCAGCGAGGAGAGGCAGGGGCATGGCTAGGGATGTACGAAAATCACTTGCCTGTTTGCAGATTATGCTGATGGTGAGGGGGGAGGCGCTCCATCCCTCCCCCTGGAATCCTGGACGGGGGGAGGCGCTCCAGCCCTCCCCCCGGAATCCTGGACGGGGGGGAGGCGCTCTGTTCCTCCCCCCCCCCGGAATCCTCCTTGGCTGGCTCAGCAACTGGCCAGGCCCAGCTAGGCCAGAGCTCTCTGCAGCCAGATTTCCGGCTGCGGAGGCTCTGGGGGTGGGGAACCACATACGCAAATGGCAGCGGCTATGGCCGCAGCCATTTGCGTTCCTTACTTTTGACATCTTAATCTACGTAAATATTTACATAGACTAAGACAGCAAAAATAAGGGGAATGCAAATAGCGTAGTGGACGCTATTTGCATTCCCCTTATTTTAGCCATCTTAGTCTATGTAATTATTTACGTAGACGAAGACAGCCCAAAATAAGGAATGCAAATGGCGGCAGCCATAGCCACCGCCATTTGCGTACGCCTTTTTTTTTTACCCAGACATTTTAGGCTATGTAAAAACTTATGTAGCCTATCATGTGGGTGTAAAAAAAACACAAAAACCTGCAAATGGCGGCGGCGGCAGCCGGTCGGAAGACCTGCCGCTGCAGCCGCCGCCGGAGCCTCTGCTGCCCGGAAGATCCGCCCCAGGTAAGTCTCATCCCAGGGGGATCCGCGGGGGGGGGGAGGCTGTTCCGCCACAGATTTCGGGGGGCCGAATGCACTGGCATTCAGCCTCCCCGAGATCCGTGGCGGAATTCTCTGCCATCCCTAGGCATGGCAGGGCAGGGCGCCCAGTGTGCAAGGCATCTCTTTGGATGGGCGGGCATTGCTGCAGGCTGAGAGAACAGCAGCGAGAGTGGCAGCTGCTATTGCAGCCCAGCAATAGCAACAACAGCAGCCAAGGTAGGACTCGTACAACAGCCTCTCAGGTGCTTCCGTTTCTAACCGCCCATCCCACACCAACAAGTTGGGACCTGGCATCGACCCGCCTCTAGAAAAAGAGTCGGGATGAAAACCCAGTGAGCCCTGGCAGGACTACATTGCTGGGCACACACACACCCTATTATTGGTGTGGCATCATTAAGAAAAAAACTGGTCCGAGCTTAGGTGGAAAACTCTGACATTGGGAAACGAGGTTCCCTAATAGCTTCAGGTTTCTTATACAAGTTTAGGTCGGACATTATCATACCAATCAGAATTGCATAATGTCTGAGGCCTCATGATAGTCAGAATATTAATGTCAGTACTTGCAGACAACCAGTTGCAGAGTGATTTTCCCGCTTGCTAAACAGGACTGAAAGAGCTGAGCATGTTTAGCCTTGAGAAGAGAAGACTGAGGGGAGATATGATAGTGCTCTTCAAGTACTGGAAAGGTTGTCACAGAGAGGAAGGCCAGGATCTCTTCTCAATCATCCCAGAGTGCAGGACATGGAATAATGGGCTCAAGTTACAGGAAGCCAGATTCCGGTTGAACATCAGGAAAAACTTCCTGACTGTAAGAGCAATACGACAATGGAACCAACTACCTAGGGAGGTAGCAGGCTCTCCCATGCTCTAGGCATTCAAGATGAAGCTGGACAGCCATCTGTCAGGGATGCTTTGACTTAGATTCCTTCATTGAGCATTGAGTTGGGCTCGATGGTCTTATAGGCCCCCTCCAACCCTACTATTCTATGATTCTATGAAACACCCTCAGAGTGTAGAGCAGAGGGACTGATGAGGCAAACTAGGTTTCACAGTGTGGCAACATTAAGAAACCCCTCTGCTGTATTGAGCATCCATTGAGCACAAGTGCCTTCTTTATATTGTACAGAGAGGCCAAGAAGTAATGTGCTAACATCTTTTTGTTGCAAGCAGGATCTTCCTTACCCAGTACTTAAGAGTTTTTATGCAGCTGTTGTGTTATAGTCAACTGGTTGTGAGGTCAGTTCTTTTGTCTAAAATGTAGAAAAACTCAAGAGATTTGAGCAGCAAGTATACCAGGTTTTGAGTTGGTTTGTTCTGTGGCAGATGGACTTATAATACATTAAGTCCTCCCCACTGGATACGTGGACTCTTGGCAACCCCCAAGTTTGGGATATGACATTTGTATTAAAGTGTTTATTAAACTGTACCCATAGCCACCCCAAAGCACAAACCATGGGAGATAAATATAAAAGTCGGATGTTGCAAGTATCCCTCCCTCTGGGAGACCTGGCTGGAACTCTTGCTGGGGACTTGGGATTTGCAAATATTCCAGATATCCAGTGGCAATGAAGTAATGTGCTATAAGTCCATCATCTACAGCAGGAACCAATCCATAAAGAATACAAAACAAAACAACAAAAAAGAGAAAAAAGAAGAAAAAAGTAGCTACATAATTTGAACATATCTATTTCAGTACATCCATATAAAATGGTGTGTGTGTGTGTGTATGTATATGTGTGTGTATGTGTGTGTATATATATATATATATATATATATATATATATATATATACACACACACATATACACACACATATGAATTATACACCAACTTTAACAAAAGCAGACCAAATTTCCAAATAAGTATCAGTGGAGTCTGTACACCACCCATTCAAATGTTGAAGGCGTTAAACCATCTTCAATCCATTACATTATAGGAGGTGAGGATTTACCCTTCCAGTGTTGTAGTATTGGTCTTTTAGCTGTCAAAAGTGTAGGGATGTTAGAGAATTCCGCCACAGACTCCAATTCTTTAGAATCTGGCTTCATTAATGTAATGTAACCTCCTCAAGACCATGTTCTGTGCAGTGGCAGACTCCACCTTCCCTCATTTCCCTCCCACTAAGCACATAGGGAAAAGCAGAAGTAAAAAACAAAACAAGGCCTTCCTTAGACCCAGCCTCCTCCCCCTCCTCCCCTCTTCCCTCTCCTCCCCCTTTCTTCCTCCTCCTGGCTGGAGCTTTTTTTTTTTCTCCCCCACTCTCTATTTCCACATGGGGGCGAGAAGAGCAAGGCAGGATCAAAATGCAGGAGGCATTCAAGATGAAGCTGGACAGCCACTTGTCAGGGATGCTTTGACTTAGATTCCTTCACTGATAGGGATGGCGGAGAATTTCTCCCCGAAACTTCAGGGGGCCGAGCGCCAACGTGTTCGGCCCCCTGAACAAGTTTCGGGGATAAATTCTCCGCCCCTCCTCCCCCCGCACGCCCCCCCGGGACGGGACTTACATTTGGCGAATGTCCCTCCCAGCGGTGGGTCCGGCCGGCGGTTCGGCGGGTGTTCGTGTGGGGTGGGAGCCATTGCAATAAAAGAAAAAAAAAAACGCCCCCGTGATAGGCTATGTGACGATTAACGTAGCCTATCACGGCTAGATTTGCAAAGTCAGCCATGATAGGCTACGTAAATCGTCACGTAGCCTATCACGGGTGACTTTAAAAAAAAAGAAAGTGCGTACGGATAATGGCGGCCCCCATAGGGAGCCGCCATTCCCATTCCTTATTTGGTCGCTGTAGTCTACGTAAAGATTTACGTAGATTACGGCAAAAATAAGGGCAACGCTATTTGCGTTGCCCTTATTTTCACCGTAGTCTATGTAAAGATTTACGTAGACTACAGCGACCAAATAAGGAACGCGAATGGCGGCTCCCTATGGGGGCCGCCATTAGCGTACGCACTTTTTTTTTTTTTAAGTCACCCGTGATAGGCTACGTGACGATTAACGTAGCCTATCATGGCTGACTTTGCAGATCTAGCCATGATAGGCTACGTTAATCGTCACGTAGCCTATCACAGGGGCGTTTTGTTTTTTTTTAACTTTGGAGTTTGCGGCCGGGCGAGGTGAGAAGCCTCCTCCCCAGCCTGAATTTCGGCCGGGCGAGGCGGGAAGCCTCCTCCCCGGCCTGAATTTCGGCCGGGTGAGGCGGGAAGCCTCCTCCCCGGCCTGAATTTCGGCTGGGCGAGGTGGGAAGCCTCCCCCCCCCGGCCTGAACTTCGCACGGGGAGCAGCGAAGTGCCTCCCCCCCACCGCGAACAAGCTTCGACGACAGGTAAGGGACTTTCGTCCACCCCTGTTCACTGAGCATTGGGTTGGACTCGATGGTCTTATAGGCCCCCTCCAACCCTACTATTCTATGATTCTATGATCTATGCTTCTATGAAACACCCTCAGGGGGTAGAGCAGAGGGAGTGATGAGGCAAACTACTGTAAATATAATAGTGGGATGTTGCAAGTTTCTCTCCCTCTCAGAGACCTGGCTGGAACTCTTCCTGGGGACTTGGGAATTGCAAATATTCCAGATATCCAGTGGTGATGAAGTCATGTGCTATCCAGATATCCAGTGGTGATGAAGTCCATCATCCACAGCAGGAACCAATCCATAAAGAATACAAAACAAAACAACAAAAAGAAGGAAAGGGGGAAAATGTAGCTACATAATTTGAACATATCTATTTCAGTACATCCATAGAAAATGTTGTGTGTGTGCATATACATCAGCTTTAACAAAAGCAGACCAATTATCCAAATAAGTATCGGTGGTGTCTGTACACCACCCATTCAAATGTTGAAGGCGTTAAACCATCTTAAATCCATTACATTATAGGAGGTGAGGATTTACCCTTCCGGTGTTGTAATATTGGTCTTTTAGCTGTCAAAGAGAATCCATTTGCGCTGGCTGTGCATAAACTTCCAGAAACTGGGTAGCTAATTTAAGAGGTCATGTACAATATTTGAACACTCTTATCCATTTAAGTTTATTCATATAATAACCTCCTCCACAAAAGAGGCAACTATCAGCCATTGCCAAAAAATATGGTTAAAAGAAGCATTAGCAGGATTACACCTCTAACAATTAGTCAACAAACAGTTATTAAAGATACTTCAATTCAAGTATCATATCTCAGATTCTTCAAGGTATTGAGGTCAAGGTCCAATAAACTACTTCACCAAGCACCTGCATGCCTCCAGTGGATATTTAAAACTGTATTTCTCTTTGAAAAACAGACCTCCATACCTCATGCAATATAATAGTAGGGGGAAAATATCACAGTTAAAACCACCATCACCACCACCACCACCACTACCTCCTTGCAATACAGCATGAAGAGCAAGTTGAGAAACACGACTAGGGATGTACGAAAGTCACTTACCTTTTCTCAGCTTGGATTTGCGGTGGGGGGGAGGCACTCCATCCCTCCCACCGGAATCCTCCCTGGGCCCCCTCTGCTCCGTGGCAGCTCCATGGAGCCACTGGCCTGGGCCGTCTGCAGCCAAAGTTCTGACCACGGCCAGCTGCTGCGGATGCAAATGGCGGCTGCCGTAGCGGCTGCCATTTGCGTTCTGCCAGGCTGCCGTGATAGGCTACGTAAGTATTTACGTAGCCTATCATGGCAAAGAGCAGGGGCACATATGGCAGCCACTACACCGTTTGCGCTGCTGCTCTTTCTGTGATAGGCTACGTAAGTATTTATATAGCCTAACAGGGTAAAGGGAGCTATGCAAATGGCGTAGTGGCCGCCATTGGCGTGGCTGCCTTTACTGTGATAGGTTACGTAAGTACTTATGTAGCCTATCACGGCAGCCTGGCAGGACGGAAATGGCTTAATTTGCATGACGCAAATTACCTATGTAACCTATCACGGAGAGAACAGCGGCGCAAACGGCATGGCGGCCGCCGTTTGCATCCCTGCTCTTTGCAGTGATCGGCTATGTAAATACTTATGCAGTAGGGATGTAGGAAAGTCACTCACCTTTTCGAAGGGTGACATTCGTGGTGGGGGGAGAGGTGCTCCATCCCTCCCCCCGAAATTCTCTCCGGCCAGCTCAGCTCCACGGCCACTACGCCATTTGCATTCCCTTTTTTTCCCCGCTGTAATAGCCTATGTAAATATTTACGTTGGCTAAAATGGCCAAAAGAAAAGGGAATGCAAATGGCAGCCGCCGTAGCCGCCATTTGCATCTGCTGTTTTGTTTTTTCTGTGATAGGCTATGTAAATACTTACGTAGCCTATCACAGCCTCCGCAGGGACACAAATGGCATCCCTGCGTTAGCCGTGATAGGCTACATAATTATTTACGTAGCCTATCATGGCTATAATGAGGAAGTGAATGGCGGCCACAGACGTGGCCGCCATTCACAAGTCAGCGCGGACGACAGCAGGTAAGTGCTCCATTTCGCGTGCCTTTCATGGGGTGGGGGGGTGGGGGGATTCGTTCCGCCACAGATTTTGGGGGGCCGAATGCACTGGCATTCGGCCTCACTTGAGATGCGTGGTGGAATTCTCTGACATCACAATTATGTAGCCTATCATGGCAGCTTGGCAGGACATAAAGGGTGGCCAGAGCAGCTGTCTGAAAGAACAGCCGCCGCCACCGGCGGAGCCCCAGGTAATTTGTTCTGGGGGGATTCCGCGGGGTGGCGGCAGGTGGAAGGCCATTCCGCCATGGATTTCAGGGAGCCGAATGCCAGTGCATTTGGCCTCACTGAAATTCATGGTGGAATTCTCCGCCATCCGTACACAACACACCTTCAAACCCCACAGAGGATTATAAAACAATTCACATAGTTTTTGGATGCTGGCCTTGAATTCAACTCAATATTAGGGATGTCAGAGAATTTCTCCACGAATCTCGGGGAGGCCGAATGCTGGCGCATTTGGCCTCCCGAAATTGGTGGAGAAACGGTCTGCCCCCCCGCCCCCCCCCGGGATGGGACTTACCTTGTGTGAATGTCCCTGGCGGTGGTGGCGGCTGCGGCGGCCGGTCTTCTGACCGGCTGCCACTGCCGCCATTACCAAGTTAAAAAACAAACAAACAAACGTGATAGGCTACGTAAAGATTTACGTAGCCTATCACAGCTAGATTTTTAAAAAAACACTGTGATAGCCTACGTAAATCTTTACGTAGCCTATCACGGCTGAGTGAAAAGAAAAAAAACCCCGCATGTACACAAATGGCGGTGCCCATGGGCGCCGCCATTTGTATTCCTTATTTTGGCACGTGTAGTCTACGTAAACATTTACGTAGACTACGGCAAAAATAAGGGGAACGCAAATAGTGTTCCCCTTATTTTTGCCATAGTCTACGTAAATGTTTATGTAGACTACACATGCCAAAATAAGGAATGCAAATGGCGGCGCCCATGGGCGCCACCATTTGCGTACGTGTGGTTTTTTTTTTCCACTCACCCGTGATAGGCTACGTAAACATTACGTAGCCTATCACGGCTGACTGCAGGGACACAAATGGCGGCGGCTACGGCTGCCGCCATTTGTGTCCCGGCAGGACAGGAGGATTCACGGCTGGAGGGACAGGGCGCCTCCCCCCGGCCAGAATTTGGGGGGGGAGGAACGGGGCGCCTCCCCCCCACCAGAATTTCGGGGGGAGGGAAGGAGCGCCTCCCCCTCACCGCGAATCAAGCTTCGGGTTCAAGTAAGGGACTTTCATACATCCCTACTCAATATGTAGGTGCTGTTTGGTTTTTCGGGCACAATGCTATGGAGTTAGGTGAGGAGATCACCTATCCAATGCAGGGGAAGGGAAGCACGGAGGGGATTGTTTGCTCCAATTTCATGTGTCTAGCCGTGGGAAGGTGGAGGGGGGGAGGAGGCTGCCGGACAACACATAGGATGTGTTGTACCAGCATTTCTGCCTTCCCCGCCCCAGAACACCCCCCCCCCCGAGCATCCCATTTTGGCCGCTCTGTGCTCCTTTTCTTAGCAAGGAGCATGGGGCCATTCTGCACTGCTTGCGAGGCAGAGCAGAAGGGGGGGGGAGTCACTTCTCAGGGAACTTACCTCAGAGCGCTCTGAGGTTGGTTCCCAGAAAACCACATATCCTACGGCTGTCTAGCCACTGACTACCAGCCATAGGATTGCTCCCCTAGTCTATTATTTATTCATCTATTTTTATTTAGATTATTTGAAATTTCTTGTTAATAAAAACAAACTGATTGGCTGCTATTTCAGGAATAGCAGCAATCCACCCCATGTCACATAGGGATGTTAGAGAATTCCGCCATGGATCCCAGGGGGGGCGAATTCCAGTGAATTTGGCCCCCCGGAATCCATGGCAGAATGGAGCAATGCACCCCACCACCCCACGAAAGCCCCGCAAAACGAAGCCTACCTGGCTGTGGCTTTGGCTCCGGCTGCGGCGGCAGCAGCGGTGGCTCCGGCTGCTGCCGGGCTGCTGCGGATGCAAATTGCATCCTGAGTAGGGGATGCCACTTGCGTCCCTATGGTAGCCTGTGATAGGCTACGTAAATATTTACGTAGCCTATCATGGCTAAAGCAAGGATGCAAATGGTGTACGGGACTCCATTTGCTAATGGAGCAAATGGGCTGCCATTTGCTTCCCTGCACAGCCCAGCAGCAGCCGTATGTCGCTGCGGGCAGCCCCGGCCAGTGGCTCCACAGAGTTGCTGCTGAGCGGAGCTGGCCAGCAAGGTTTTCAGGGGGAGGTACAGAGCACCTCACCCCCACCGCAGATGTCACAAAACGAAACAGGTGAGTTGTTTCGTACATCCCTATGCAAACATAATGCCAACATTTCCCTCACAAAGACATCTGACTTAGTTCTGTGAAGCTGTAATAGACTCCTGAGAACTGAACCCCCTGAGGATATGTTGAACACGGATAAATAGACATGGACGATGCTCATTTAACACAGCTTATTTTTCTCTCTCTCCACTGCCATCAGTAAGAAGAGAATCATTTTCAGAGAGCATCTGTCTATCCCTCTAACTGATACAGCTGAATATGAAAGAGGTAGGTGAGACATGCTTGGAATTTACACACACCAAACAAGTCAGAATGTAATGCCAAATGAGTCAGGAGTGAGTGAATTCTTTCTGCATGGATTCTCTGATACACAGGGTCTGAGGATGTTTCACATCATCTTTTTTCTAATAATATATTTGGTTGCGCTCATAGAAAACCTTCTCATCATCACCGTCATTGTTTATAGCCATCAGCTGCATACACCCATGTACTTCTTTCTGGCCAACCTGTCATTCCAAGACTTTGGCTCCATATCAGCCACGGTTCCCAAGTCCATAGCAAATTCCTTGATGGACACTGAAGCCATTTCTTACTCTGGATGTGTCTGTCAAGTTTTCTTCCTTGTGTTCTTCATGATATCCCACTTGTTCCTCCTTGGTGGCAGGGCATACGACCGCTGTGTGGCCATCTGCAATCCACTGCATTATGAGGCTGTAATGACCAAGAAAACCTGCATCCAGATGGCAACCAGTGCATGGATTGGTGGCCTTTTCTATTCAACACTGTGTACTGGAAATACATTCACTGTCCAGTTCTGTTCCAACATAGTCAACCAGTTCTTTTGTGAAATCCCAAAACTACTGGCAATTTCTTGTTTTGAGCCATATTTTCCTGAAGTATGGGTGATGACCTTTTGTTCTTGTTTAGCACTCAGTAATTGTGCTCTAGTTACTTTTTCTTATGTTCAGATCTTCAGAGCCGTTCTACGAATTCCATCCGCACAAGGGAAACAAAAAGCCTTTTCAACTTGCTTGCCGCATCTTATCGTCATCTCCCTGTTTATGGTGAATGGTACCTTTGCCTACTTTAAGCCACCCTCCAGCTCATCCTCAGTTTTAGATGTTTTGCTTTCTATACTGTACTGCATAGTGCCACCAGTCATGAACCCACTGATCTATAGCATGAGGAACAAAGAACTCAAAATGGCATTTTGGAAGCTGATTGTCCACATTTCGCCTCACATTTTGCACAAAAACAACTCTCCTGTGCAGGTATTGTAGGAAACACTTACATTTGTCTGGACATTTTTCAGTAAACATTGTACGTAACTCTATTCCAATTAAATACGTATGTGTTGTATTTTAGTGGAAGACTTAGGTACATAACATGCTTAACAGCCTGACAGTATGCACCCTTACTCAGAATTAAATACAACTGAATTCAGCTGGAGTTACTCCCAGGGAAGTGTGCATAGGATTAAATGATTAATCTCCCCCACTGCAAACAATGGGAGCTAACATTGTTTGACTTTGATTATTTCATATCTTATCTATTTTACGATAGAAAATAGAAAACTCCTTGCAGTGCAGATGCGATGTAATATAGCCAGGAGATCACTAGGATTGACTGGCTGCCATAACTTCGAAGCTTCAGATGTTTGTTTCGAAGTGACTGTTCTTTAGCACCACCCAGGGGACACGTGTGACTTAAGGAATGTCACGGACACAAACAGTCATTGTCCCCCTGCAGTGCAGATGTAAGCCTAGAAATAAATTTCATTTAAGTGAGATTAACCATATACCCATTCCTGTTGGTGCTGTAACGTTTTACTGATTCATTATGTGTGTATTATTCTTGTATATTGCTGTAGAGATCCTATACTGCTTTGTTACCACAATCCTGCATGAATGGCAGGCACAATGCAGAGTGCGTCTTGTATGACCTTAGCATCTCACTGATTATGATCAAACATCCAAGACTGGCAGTAAGAGATTTGAGCTAAAATATGTTGGTATTGTTGGCATTTCTGTTATTTTTGGACCTGCCTGATTTTGCCTTTGATGTAGACCTCCACTTTAATTCCACCCCCAGGAGCTTTGCTTAGATTGAATTTGGCATCAGGCTGAAAGAGGTTCAACACCCCTGGTTGATGTTCTTAAAGGTTAAGCCACTGTATGCATTGATTATTACACTGTAAACTGCTCTGTTTACCACAGTAAAATAATAAATAGTATGATGGTGGTGATAATGCCACATTCAATTGGAATGAATTTCATTCTGCGTTGGGTGGTTGATTCTGCTTTGTATGAACTTGCAAATTCCTTTTGACTGCCTTGAACATACAGTTCTACCCATCAGTCATTTACTACATCCAAGTATTATTGTTATCAGAAAAAGGAAAATTTATCTCTAGCTGTTCTATCAACACCATCCATAATATTATACATTATTTTCATGTCCCTTCTGAGGTATTCTTTTCCAAAACTAAAGAGCATCAAATGCTAGAGCCATCCCAAAAGGAGAACAAGTGCTCAATACCCTTGGACAGAACGCCTGCACCGCATGGAACTCTGAAACATTTCACACTCTGTCTTTCCTTTCATGTCCTTGTGTAGCCAAAGTTCATGCAATGAAGAAGGTCAGTGGAGCTGAGCTAGTGAACACCTGATGTTCACCACAGGCTGAATGCCACATATTTTTAACTGGTCCTGGATTTGTCTTATGGTTATGGCTGAATGCTCAATGTTGTTTTTAGATATATGTTGTCTTCATGCGTACTGTTGGTTTGTGTGTTTTATGTAAATTTTTAAATGTTATATATTCTTTCTTAATTGTTTTTAATCATTCTAAACTGCCCAGGAACCCTTGGCTATGGGGGCAGTATAAAAATCTTTAATGATGATGATGATGATGATGATGGAGCGGTTGACTGGTGCAACTGTATGACAGATGCAAAGCTCTCTTAACTCTTTGCGCCACTGTATTGCTTTGGAAAAGAGGTTCAGGGATGGCTGAATCTGCCACATTTGGTTTCCCACTATTTTTAATTTGTCCAGGCGTCATTTCATTCCATCCCACTTCCATAGCAGTTTACATGTACAAGAAGAATAACAAATGTGCATGGAAATTTGGATGCATTTTTGTTATTCTTAATAATATACACTACTTTGAACACATTTGTCACCTGAAAATGCAGTTTTGCAAGCCGTTGCCCTCATATAATGCTTTTCTGATATGGTTCTTTCTATACTATACACATTTTTGTGCACATTTCCCCACAAAATATGCATTTTGTATGCATTTTCTGTCCCTTGGACTACATTGCAAAATCTAGAGAAGTGTGAAAACTGAAGGACAGCTGCGTTTCTGGTTCATGCATTGATTTTGGAAGTCCAAAATACATTATCTAAATGTTCACTTTATAGAATTATCCCTCATCTAGGGGTGTCAGAGAATTTCTTGCCGAAACTTTGGGGGGCCGAGTGCCAACGTATTCGGCCCCCCAAACTAGTTTCGGGGAGAAATTCTCCCCCCCGCCCCCCTCCCCGGCATGGGACTTACCTTTCCCGAATGTCGCTCCCGGTGGCAGGTCGCAGCGGCGGTTCGGCAGGGCTTCGATAGGGGCGGGGGCGGCAGCCGGTCTTTCGACTGGCTGCCACCGCCACCATTCCAAGAAAAGTAAAAAAAAAAAACGCCCCTGTGATAGGCTACGTGACGATTAATGTAGCCTATCACAGCCAGATTTGCAAAGTCAGCCGTGATAGGCTACGTAAATCGTCACGTAGCCTATCACGGGTGACTTAAAAAAAAAAAAAAAAGCACGTACGGCTAATGGCGGCCCCCATAGGGAGCCGCCATTCGCATTCCTTATTTGGTCACTGTAGTCTACGTAAATATTACATAGACTACGGCGAAAATAAGGGCAACGCTATTTTCGTTGCCCTTATTTTCGCCATAGTCTACGT
Source organism: Heloderma suspectum (assembly GCF_057233095.1). Taxonomy (NCBI): domain Eukaryota; kingdom Metazoa; phylum Chordata; class Lepidosauria; order Squamata; family Helodermatidae; genus Heloderma; species Heloderma suspectum. Next base: position 83,221,904 of record NC_139463.1, on the reverse strand, counting down.
AAATCTTTACGTAGACTACAGTGACCAAATAAGGAACGCGAATGGCGGCTCCCTATGGGGGCCTCCATTTGCGTATGCAGTTTTTTTTTTAAAGTCACCCATGATAGGCTACGTGATGATTAACGTAGCCTATCACGGCTGACTTTGCAGATCTAGCCATGTTAGGCTACGTAAATCATTACGTAGCCTATCACGGGGCGTTTTTTTTTTAAACTTTTCTGTTGAAGTTCGCGGCCGGGGAGACGGGGTGCTTCTCCCCGGCCTGATTTTCGGCCGGGGGCGAGGTGGGAAGCCTCCCCCCCCAGCCTGAATTTCAGCCGGGTGAGGCGGGAAGACACCCCCCGCTCACATGAACTTCGGGGGGAGAAGCGAAGCGCCTCCCCCCCACCGCGAAAAAAGGTGCGGGACAAGGTAAGTCCCTTTCGTACATCCCTACCTTCATCCCTACAGTTAACTCTCCTTATGGTTTCTTAGGAACTGGGAGAAACTCTTTCCCTTCCCACACATTAATGAATGTTTGTTAATTGCTTCATGCACTATACATTGAAAAATATGCATTCAAAAATACATTATGTGTATAATTATTTAATCATCTGCAGATACTGTAAAGTATGTTGGGTATCAGTGCTCACTTAGGTCGACCCCCTCCCCCAAATTTAGTAATAAACATTCATTTATTTATTTGGATTACTTTTTCAAACTGTGGTCCCAGCGAATCTGTCAGATATTGAATTCTTGTATAATGGTCTAAATCCAGCATTGCATGAGTGGACTTCTGCTTGTGCAATGGGAGTTTCCCTTCCCTATTCTGCATTGCAGTTCATGCACACATCCCAAATCTTCTCTGGAAGGTTGCCCAAAGTTACAGAGCAGAACATTCAGGGGTGGAACTTGAGGATGGGAAAACTCAATATGCCAGTTGTGTCTGTTCTACTTATGGGGGGATGTCATTTGATCCCAGCCAATATTTACAGTGTTTGGAGATTGCCAAATGATGACAGAATAAATGCTTTTGGGAAAGAAGTTCACTATTCATAATCAATGGTATTACCATTACTCTCTCTAGATAAATCTATTTGCCTACTTCATTGATGGCTTCCAAGTAAAAGCATCTTGGATTGAGCAGGGAGTCATGTTGGTTCTTCCAGACTTCCATGTTCACATAGCCCCCAAGCCATTTATCTTGTTAACTTTCCAATGTGCCCTATCCATGGCAGTGTCATTCTGAGCCTTCCAATTGATCCACAGGAGCACTGAGGACCACAATATGGCTATTTCCAGCCAGGTGTGCTGGACCACCTGCAAATGAACCAAGGCCTGTGCAATCAGGTCTTTGCCTGGCTTACAGCCCAAGTCATTCCCCCCAACGTGCAGCACCTGGACCTTGGTGGAGCAGGGTGAGGAGGGACTCCCACCGGATGCCCCATCTGCTAAGCCACTAGATCGTAACATGTCGGGGTAACTGAAGCTGAGATCCGAAGGCCAACATAGAAGCCCTTTGTGCAGCCCAAAAGATGATACTGTGCCCACATAAGAGCACTCATACTGGCATACGTCAAGTCTGACATTCTAAGGAAAAAGAACATTGGGGCCAGAGAAGGGAAAATTGTATCAGGAGGAAGAAGACAAATTGCGAATGCAAGGCCGGAATGCTTTGAAGCGCCATCTTCCCACTGCCATAATGTGCTTGTGAGAGAAACCTAAAGATGCTGCTGTGGAGACCGCTCCAATGCAAAAAGAGTGGGTTCTGGATCAAAAATTACCTAGGCCTAGCATGATAGAGCTGATGTGGTGACTGCCCAGATTAAATCTTGTCAATGGTGAACCATCTTGAGAGAGAGAAGACTCTCTCGCACGTGTGCGGCACGCAGCCTGCTGAATGTAGTGACTGCCCGCTGCCAGCAACGACCAGGGCCAACTGGAGCTGGCCACTGCATCTGCTGCAGCCCAAGGGCAAGCGGTAGATACAAGAGGAGAGTGCAGGATGTGCATGCCACCTGGTGCGATTGCAGTCGCCCACAGAGATGGTCACCACGTCTGCTGCAACATTGGAGCAAGCGGCGGCATGGAGGAGAAAGAAGGGGTGCAGGATGCATGTGCTGCCTAAGGCGAGCGCTGCTGCCCCTGAAGCAAGTGAAGACTCTCTCTCACACAGTGTCGATGTCAGGGTTGGAACTGAGCCCATAGAGCCCCAAAGCAGCTCTGATTCTGAGGAAGAGCTACAACCCGTGGGAGAGGAGCCCGCTCATCTCTCAGAGGCGCAGCTAGAGGGAGAGGCTCCCCCTGCTCGCATTCCTGAGAGAGATAGTGACCCTGGCAGCAAAAGAGCGGGAGATCGGTTGTTGCTAGATGCAAGGCGCCGGTGCAGAGAGAGGCGCGAGGTGGAGGGTGCAGAGAGGAGGCGCGCAGCCCTCTTGGCGCTATGGCAATGACTGCACCCTGATGCCCCATGGGTAAGGGGGGGAGCCTTCCCTCCGAGCCCATAGGTTTCAGAGCTTTCCCGCCCTTCTCAAACCGGTGATCAACTGCGTTCATGGATCTTAGGTTACCCTGTTAGGATACCCTTTGCAGTTCCTTGCTTAGTCGCTGGCAATTAGCATCTGAAAGAATCATTAAGTTGTAAAGGAATAAAGCCTTGGACAGAATCCCTTTTGTCTGCATCTTGTTTGGGCTACTGGAGGGGACTGTAAGAGGCAGCTAGGGCGCTCCTGACAGCTTGGTCCCCATCTCTTTTCTTTTTCCTCATCTCCTACTGCCTCTGGGACGGCGCCATGGACGGTGTTGCAGACTCTGGTGCAAGGCTCTTCGTGATCAAATTACCCAAAGTTGCCGTGCAAGCTTTGCAAGCTGCCGCTCAACCCCCGCCGCCTCTTATTCCCCCCTGCTGCAAGTGCCCGGTGGCTCTGCCAGAGAAGTTTTCCGGTGAGAAAGGACTCTTCCAAATTTTCCATGCCCAATCGGACCTGAACATGCACCTTCGGCCTGAGGATTTCCTGATGGAACAGATTTGCGTGGGCTTTATCATTAACCTGCTTTCAGGCGTGGCAGCTAAATGGGCTTCAGCGCTTCTTCTCGCTAATGACCCCGTGCTCAGGGACTATCGAGGTTTCATGACGGTGATGGCGAGATTTTTTGGTGACCCCCTGCACACGGAGACAGCTACTTGGGAGATTTCGCTGCCTCAGGCAGGGCAAGGACTCAGTTTCCAGCTACGCGACCACCTTTTGCTTGCTGATGCAGGATTTACAGTGGAATGATGCTGCTCTAGTGGCCCAATCTTTGGACAATTTGAACGATGAGATCCTGGATGAGTTGGCGCACACACCCTGCACGCCTACTTTGGAGGAGCTCATTCAGACCTACCTACAGATCGATAGTCAGCTGGAGGGGTGACAGCAGACAAGGAGGAGCACTGCTGGCCGGGATTTCCCTCCTCCCATTCCCCCATAGTTACTGCCCCCTCCCCCACCCCCCACCCTGGTGGCAGGGGCAGAGGAGACCCCTATGCAACTGGGAGCTACCCGAGCTCCACTGCCGCTGGAGGAGCTTGAATGGCGGCACACGGAGCGCCGGTGCTTTCGCTGCACAAAGCAGGGTCATTTCACCAAATCCTGCTGCACCAGGCCAGTGGGCCCATTGCCCCCTTCTCCTCTTCATCCTCCTTCTCCTCCTTGCCCCCAGGCCTGACTAGGCCACCCCCCAAGCCTGTTGGGGGTCTCCAGTGTGGGGGTCTGTTCCACACCGGGGGGGCACCTTCCTCATGTCCCCCCACCCTCCCATCTGCTATTGCCTGTTCACCTTTACTCCTCCCAGTGGGGTGGGGTGGAGGACCTGGCTTTGGTGGACTCTGTGGCGACTACCAGTTTCATGGATGAAGTGTTTGCTCACCTCCACAGTATTCCTACTCTGCATCTTCCTGCCCCCTTGGCAGTGGAGACCATCGACAGGTGTCCTCTTTCTTCAGGAGCAGTTACTCGACTTACAGCTCCACTAACTCTGTGCACCCAGAGCCATGTTGAGCAGATTCAGTTTCATCTGGCCAAGGTTCCTCAATACCCAATCGTGCTGGGTAATTCCTGGCTCTCTAAGCACAATCCTCAGATTTCTTGGGGGTTTCATCAAGTGAAGTTCTCATCTCCCTACTGCTAGCAGCATCGCTTCCCAATCGACATGCCAGTCCCAGCCCAGGCCTTAACCTTTTCCTCCCCTTCATCGTCTTCCCCCCAGCAGTTCTTCTGCTCCCGTGATCCTCCCAGAGAAGTAAGCGGCTTTCCGGGATGTTTTCGACAAGAAGGAGACTGACCAGCTCCCCCCCCGCCCCTTTGACTGTGCCATTAACCTGATCCCCGGGGCCACCATCCCAGCAGGCCAGCTGTATTCGATGTTGAAGCCAGAACTTGGAGCTTTGCAGGAGTTTTTGGACACAAACCTCTGCCGCAGCTTTATTTGCCCCTCCCCGTCCCCCGCCTGCACCCCCACCATGTTTGTTCACAAAAAGACGGGGGACCTCAGTCTGGTGCATGACTACACAGCCCTCAATTTGGTCTCTATCCCTGACAAGGACCACCTCCCCCTGATCCCTGAGATGCTGGAGTGCCTGGGGCGGGCCAAGATTTTCATCAAATTAGACCTGCATGGCGCCTACAATTTGATTCGCATCCGGGAGGGGGATGAGTGGAAGACCTGTTTCGGAACCCAGTCCAGAGCATATGAATACTTAGTGATGCCATTTGGGCTCACCTGAGCCCCCCCCCCCCGCCATTTTCGTGCTTTATGAATGCCATTTTCCGGGACTATTTGGACACTTTTCTCATTGTTTATCTCAATGATTTACTTATATTCTCCTCGGACCCCCATGACCATCAGCGCCATGTCACAGCCATCCTCCAGCACCTCTGCAAACACCATCTCTTTGCTAAGATGGAGAAATGTGCATTTGACCTGACATCCTTGGACTTTCTCAGCTACATTATCTCAGCTGATGGCATCAGGATGGACCCTGCGAAGGTTCAGGCCATCCTTTCCTGGCAGGCTCCATCCACAAAGAAGGACTTACAACGTTTTCTGGGCTTTTCAAATTTCTACAAAAAATTCCTGCTCAGCTATGCTCGGCTGACATCTCCTATCACGGACCTCTTTAAGGGCAGGAAATCTCCTTTTCATTGGACTGCATCTGCCCAACAGTCTTTTGAGGAAATTTAAGAAACTTTTTAGTTCTGAGCTGATCCTGTTACATCCCAACCTGAGGAAGCCTTTTGTAGTGCAAACGGATGTCTCTGATTTTGAAGTGCGGGCTGTGCTTTTCAGCCAGTTCAGGTGGACGGTGGGTTGCAACCCTGCTAGGGATGTATGAAAGTGACTTACCTGTTCATGGATTATGTTTATGGTGGCGGGGAGGCGTTCCGTCCCTCCCCCCAGAATCCTCACCGGGGGGGAGGCGCTCTGTTCCTCCCCCTGGAATCCTTGAATGGCCGGCTATGCTCTGCGGCAGCTCCGTGGAGCAGCCGACCAGGCCCAGCCAGGCCAGAGCCATCTGCAGCCAGATTTCCAGCTGCGGAGGGCTCTGGGTAAAACAAAACAAAAAAACACAAATGTAAATATTTACATAGGCTAAAACGACGAATCAAAGGGGATGCAAATAGCGCCCACTATGCTATTTGCGTTCCCCTTTATTTTCGCCATCATAGTCTACATAAATATTTACGTAGATTAAGATGGTAAAAAGAAGGAATGCAAATGGTGGCGGCCATAGCCACCGCCATTTGCGTACGCTTTTTTTTAAAAACCCACCCAACCATGATTTACATAGCCTATCATGTCGTGTTTTTTTTTAAAAAAACCTAGCCATGATAGGCTACGTAAATCTTTACGTAGCCTATCACATCTTTCTTTTTTTTTTTAACACAAGCAGCAGGGGCAGCCGGTCGGAAGACCAGCTGCCACCGCCGCTGCTGCCCGGAAGATCCACCCCAGGTAAGTCTCATCCCGGGGGGGATCTGCAGGGGGGTGGGGGGGGCAGGCCATTCTGCCATGGAGTTCGGGGGGCCAAATGCACTGGCATTCGGCCTCACCGAGATCTGTGGCAGAATTCTCTGACATCCCTCCCTGCGCCTACCATTCCAGGAAGTTAAGCATGTCTGAGCAGAATTATACCACCTGAGAGAAGGAACTCTTAGCGATCAAGTCCACCTTGGATACTTGGCGTCATCATCAGGAGGGGGCACAGCACCCAGTCTAAGTCAGAACTGACCATCGCAACCTGGAACATCTTCAGACAGTTTGTGCCTTAAACCAGTGGCAAATTAGGTGGTCGCCAAGACCCTGCATGGAGTTACATGAGAATTTTGGTGGCCTCATGTGTGTCGGGACATCGAGACCTATGTCACCTCCTGCCCAACCTGTCAGCGGGTGAAAGCCCCCTCAGGCAACCCCACAGGCTTACTTCACCCCCTGTCTACCCCATCAGGCCCAGGGAAACTGCTCTCCCTCGACTTCATCACTGACTTGCCTCAAACACATGGTAAGACTACCATTTGGATTAGTTTTCTAAGATGGCCCACTTCATCCCTGCTCCGAGTTGCCCACAGCCAGGGAGATGACAGAGCAATTTTTGACGCATGTTTTCCAGCTCCATGGATGGCCCGAGGGTCTCATTTCGGATAGGGGGGCCCAATTCACTGCCCATTTCTGGAGGGAGCTACTTGTAAGGCTCCATCTTTCCTCCACCCACCACCCCCAGATGGATGGTCAGACCGAACGCACCAATGCAACTCTGGAGCAATACTTGTGCTGTTATGTCAACTACCAACAAGATGACTGGTTTTCCCTGCTGCCTCTAGCAGAATTTGCTTATAACAATGCCTGCCATGCTTCAACCTGCCAGACTCCTTTTTTTTTTGCCAATTTTGGGTACCACCCCAGGGCTTTCCTATCCACCCTGGGTCCCTCTTCTGTGCCTGCAGCCCATGAGTTTTTAGAGGAGCTGCACTCGGTGCACCACCTTTTACAGGACTCCCTTGAGCAAGCAAAAACAGCCTACAAGGCAACTGCAGACCAGCGGCGTCAGCCCGGTCTGTCTCTGCAAGTGGGGAACTGGGTTTGATTGTCCACCCAATACCTCCCCTCTCACTCTCCTGCAAAGAAGCTCATGGCCCATCGCACGGGTCCTTTCCAGATTACAGCCCAAATTAATGCTGTCGCTTTTTGCCTGGCTCTCTCCCCCTCCATGAAGATCCATCCTGTTTTTCATTGGTCCTTGCTTTCCCCCCTAGTTTCTGGTGACCCTCATCACTCAGTCTGCTCCCCCCCACCTCCAGTGCTGGTGCGGGGGGAGAAGGAGTTTGAAGTCATGGAGATCAAGGATTCACACCTTTCTTGTGGGTGCTTGCAATATCTGGTGGACTGGAAGGGGTATGAGCCAGATGAGCACTCCTGGGAACCTGCTGAACATGTGCATGCACCTTTGTTGATGAGGTGCTTCAATCAGCTGTACCCCCACAAGCCCGGGGCTCTGGGGGGGAGCGCGAGGGGGGCCTCATGGGAGTGGGGATGATGTCAGGGTTGGAACTGAGCCCATAGAGCCCCAAAGCAGCTCTGATTCTGAGGAAGAGCTACAACCCATGGGAGAGGAGCCTGCTCATCTCTCAGAGGTGCAGCTGTAGGGAAAGGCTCCCCCTGCGCACATTCCTGAGAGAGATAGTGACCCTGGCAGCAAAAGAGCGGGAGATTGGTTGTTGCTAGATGCAAGGCGCCGGCGCAGAGAGAGGCACAAGGTGGAGGGTGCAAAGAGGAGGTGCTCAGCCTGCTTGGCACTATGGCAACGGCTGCACCCCGATGCCCCACAGGTAAGGGGGGGAGCCTTCCCTCCGAGCCCATAAGTTTCAGAGCTCTCCCGCCCTTCTTCTCAAAATGGGGACCAACTGCGTACATGGAGCTTAGGTTACCCTGTTAGGAAACCCTTTGAGGTTCCTTGCTTAGTCGCTGGCAATTAGCATCTGAAAGAGTCATTAGGTTGTAAAGGAATAAAGCCTTGGACAGAATCCCTTTTGTCTGCATCTTGTTTGGGCTACTGGAGGGGACTTTAAGAGGCAGCTAGGGCACTCCTGACAGCCAGCCGCGAGAGCGAGAGAGTTGGTTTTGGAAGGGGCGTGGAGCTTAAAAGGGCTCTGCTGGCCCCTCCCTGCGTGGTGGTGCCATGGAGGGGTACCCAATAGGCACCAGCCACCTCTTCTCACCCCACCCGCCCGCAACGCCCCCCCCTTTTGCCAGACAAGCTGGCGCTGGGGCTAGGGCATATGTGGGACTGAGCTCCAACATTCTGCCATTTTTTCCACCATTCTGCCATTCTGTCATCCAGCTCCAAGGTAGTGGTGAAGCTGGAACAGCACAGGATATCACCTCATAGCCATGTTGCCTAAACAGCTTGTATGTTAAAGGTGTGGTCCTTAAGAGCTGCAATTTCCTTACATTTTTTAAAAAATTTGAGTGGATATGAAAAGCCCATAACATGACAGGTTAAACTGAAAGGGGGTTGTTAACTGAATATGTTACAGATTTGTTTACGCAGCTCAGCAGAAGACTAGGCCTCAAACACTACTTTTAAAACATTGAAGCAAAGGGTGTGGAGTTTCATAACACAGAAATAAATAAATAAATAAATCCCTGAGATGTGGAGAGCAATGCTTCAAAGCAATATGCAGAACAAGGGAATCATAGTTTCTCTCACAGGAATAGCTACAAGAAAATTTGAAGAAGCCTAGAATACAAAACAACCACGGCATCTCTGTGAGTGTATGTGTGTAAATACTAGGGCTGTGCACTGTCTCCATACTAAGCCCAAATAATGAGGTGAAGCGGGCTGATTCAGAGGTGCCTCATCATAATACGAAGCAGATCAGACCAGCACTAAAGCGCTCCGAAGTGAAGCAGATCCTCCACAGAGGGCCTCATCTGCTCACATATTTGGAGCTCTTACGACTTCTGAGCAGCCCAGACAGGCTGTCTACAAAATGTAACAACTTCTGAAAGATCACATGGAGGGGAGAGGGAGGAGGAGGAGGGTGGGGGAAGTGAGAGGATGTGGTGGTGCCAAATGTATCAATTTGAGAGAGATCTGGCCAATGGGAGAGGCAGAGGAAGGGGAGAGAAGAGGGAGGGGGAGGAAGAGAGGGAGGGAGCTTTGCTGTGAGTCAGCCTCCGTTTGCTCATTGTGAGAGAGGTGGTGTTACTGGAGAGGAGAGGACTAGATGCTAGAGCAGTGGTCTCCAAAGTGCGGTGCACGCATCCTAGGGGGAACACAGGATGATCCATTAGGGTCTGCAAACTTAGTCATGCTTAGAGCAGACTCACAGAAATCAGAGGACCTTAAGATAGTCATATGTCGTGACTAACTTTTCCCATTGATTTCAGTGAGTCTACTCTAAGAAATACTAAGTCTGGATTCAATTGTTTATGTGGCTTCTGAGCAATGTCTCAACCTTGGGGAAATCACTGTACACAAAAGTATACAGTGCCTCTGGACCCACATTCTCTTGTTCGAGAAACAACGGCGACTGCCACTGCTAATGATGATATCCTCAAAGCCACACAGCAAGGACCAGCTCAAGGCCATGATGGGCCCCAGAGTAGCTGTGCCTAGTGAGCCCCCTACTCTGCCCCCAGTACTGAACTCACACACAACATACACACACACACACACACACACACAGAGTCAACAATGTACAATAATAATGCAAAAACATTTTTCACTACATATTTTAATGGAAATCATCTTCCATGTTTAGTGGAAATCATCTTCCATGATTATGTTTTCCATAATCATCTTCCATTATAAAATACTTATATCTCTTCCATGGTAGAAAACTCAAATACAAACACAAAATACAGTGCGCAGATACAGGAAACATAAACACACATTGATGCACACTGTCATACACACACGCATGCACGCACACTGAAGAAAGAGGCATAAACTGACTCACTGCCTCTTTGAGATGCAACAGCCAAAGAGGCTGTTTTGTTATTATAAAGAAATCAAAGAGGCCTGTCAGGAACCCATGAGTGTTTACACCCCCATAAATTCTAGGAGCCTGCACCTACCTTTTTTTAATGTAACCTCCTCAAGACCATGTGCTATGCAGTGGCAGACTCCACCTTCCCTCGTTTCCCTCCCACTAAGCACATAGGGAAAAGCAGAAGGAAAAAAACAAAACAAAGCAGAAAGGCTGAGGGAGCTCTCTTAGACCCAGCCTCCCCACCTCCCCTCTTCCATCTCTGCCCCCTTTCTTCCTCCTCCTTGCTGGAGCTTTTGTTTTTCTTCCCAGCTCTCTATTTCCATGGAGGGGGGGGGAGAGAGAGAGAGAGAGTAAGGCAGGATCAAAAGGAGGGGAAGGAGGGGAATGGATGAAGGGGAATGTACAAAGTTAGGCGTGCTCTCCCTGAAGATGGCCAAGACGAAGGAGGGAAACATACCACGCAAGCCCCCAACTCCCTTTCTCCTTCCCACAGCAACGACAGCTCCCTCACGTCCTCACCTTCTGCTAACCTGGTGCCCACGGCCACAGGGAGGTGCTCTAGATGCCGTCACCAGCAGCAGCAGCTGGATCCCTGCCTAAGGAAGTGTAGAGAAAACGCCGGAAGACCTTTGTAATCTCAAGGAGATAGGCGGGACATGCTGCCACAGCTCCTTACATGACCAAACATTCTGTGAGGCCTTAAAATTAGGCCTTTCAGACCTCTTGGCCTGACTCCTGCTTTCCAGGTTCCTTGGCCAGAGAATATGTTTTTTCCTAAGGTTTCTCAAGGTTAGAATCAGGATCGTATGATCTTGGCATATGGGAGGATTTCGCTGGCCAGCGAAAGTATTGACTTCATGCAATACAGCATGAAGAGCAAGCTGAGAAATACGACACACCTTCAAACCCCACTGAGGATTATAAAACAATTCACATGTTTTTTGGATGTTGGCCTTGAATTCTACTCAACATGTAGGTGCTGTTTGGTTTTTAAGGCACAATCGTATGGGGAGAGGTGAGGAGACTGCCTATCCAATGCTGGGGAGGGGAAGCACGGAGGGGATTGTTTGCTCAGATTTCAGCTGTCTAGCTGCAGGAAGGTGGATGGCGGGGAGGACACTGCCAAACAACATATAGGATGTGTCATACTGGCATTTCCGCCTTTCCTGCCCCGGAACACCCCCCAGAGCACCCCATTTTGGCCGCCCTGCACTCCTGAGCAAGAAGCATGGGGCCGTTCCGTGCTGCCTGCGAGGCACAGCAGAAGAGGGGGGAGTCAGTTCACTGGGAACTGAACACAAAGTGCTCTGAGGTTGGTTCCCAGAAAACCACATATCCTGTGGCTGTCTAGCCACTGACTAGCAGCCATAGGATTGCTCCCCTAGTCTATTATATATTCATCTATGTTTACTTTAGATTATTTCAAATTTCTTGTTAATAAAAACAAACTGATTGGCTGCTATTTCAGGAATAGCAGCAACACGCCCCATATCACATAGTATTTTTTTAAAAAAATTATATGTCTTTCAAAAGCAATTTGTGACATGGCCATGGAGCTTGTCATCTGCTCAAATTAAAACCATTTTAATTTCCCTGTGCTACAAGCCCCTAACATAACTTAAGCAGTGCTTTGGATTGTAGACAATGCAAACATAGAGCCAACATTTCCCTCACAAAGACATCTGACTTAGTTTTGTGAAGCTGTAATAGACTCCTGAGAACTGAACCCCCTGAGGATATGTTGAACACGGATAAATAGACATGGACGATGCTCATTTAACACAGCTTATTTTTTTTTCCTCTCCACTGCCATCAGTAAGAAGAGAATAATTTTCAGAGAGCATCTGTCTATCCCTCAGACTGATACAGCTGAATATGAAAGAGGTAGCTGAGACATCCTTTGTATTTACAGGCATCAAACAAGTCAAAACGTAATGCCAAACGAGTCAGGAGTGAGTGAATTCTTTCTGCATGGATTCTCTGATACACAGGGTCTGAGGATGTTTCACATCATCTTTTTTCTAATAATATATTTGGTTGCACTCATAGAAAACCTTCTCATCATCACCGTCATTGTTTATAGCCGTCAGCTGCATACACCCATGTACTTCTTTCTGGCCAACCTGTCATTCCAAGACTTTGGCTCCATATCAGCCACGGTTCCCAGGACCATAGCAAATTCCTTGATGAACACCGAAGCCATTTCTTACTCTGGATGTGTCTGTCAAGTTTTCTTCCTTGTGTTCTTCATGATATCCCACTTGTTCCTCCTTGGTGGCATGGCATATGACCGCTATGTGGCCATCTGCAATCCACTGCATTATGAGGCTGCAATGACCAAGAAAACCTGCATCCAGATGGCAACCAGTGCATGGATTGGTGGCCTTTTCTATTCAACATTGTATACTGGAAATACATTCACTGTCCAGTTCTGTTCCAACATAATCAACCAGTTCTTTTGTGAAATCCCAAAACTACTGACAATTTCTTGTTCTGACCCATATTTCCCTGAACTATGGGTGATGACATTTGGTTCTTGTTTAGCACTCAGTAATTGTGCTCTAGTTACTTTTTCTTATGTTCAGATCTTCAGAGCAGTTCTACGAATTCCATCCGCTCAAGGGAAGCAAAAAGCCTTTTCAACTTGCTTGCCGCATCTTATCGTCATCTCCCTGTTTATGGTGAGTGGTACCTTTGTCTACTTTAAGCCACCCTCCAGCTCATCCTCAGTTTTAGATGTCTTGCTTTCTATACTGTACTGCATAGTGCCACCAGTCATGAACCCACTGATCTATAGCATGAGGAACAAAGAACTCAAAATGGCATTTTGGAAGCTGATTGTCCACATTTCGCCTCACATTTTGCACAAAAACAACTCTCCTGCGCAAGTATTGTAGGAAACACACAGTTGCCTGGACATTTTTCAGTAAACATTGTATGTACACTCTAATCCAATTAAATATGTATGCGTTGTATTTTAGTGGAAGACTTAGGTACATAACATGGTTAACAGCCTGATAGTATGCACCCTTAATCAGAATTAAATACAACTGAATTCAGCTGAAGTTACTCCCAGGGAAGTGTGCATAGGATTAAAAGATTAATCTCCCCCACTGCAAACAATGGGAGCTAACATTGTTTGACTTTGATTATTTCATATCTTATCTATTTTACGATAGAAAATAGAAAACTCCTTGCAGTGCAGATGCGATGTAATATAGCCAGGAGATCACTAGGATTGACTGGCTGCCATAACTTCGAAGCTTCAGATGTTTGCTTCGAAGTGACTGTTCTTTAGCACCACCCAGGAGACACGTGTGACTTAAGGAATGTCACGGACACAAACAGTCATTGTCCCCCTGCAGTGCAGATGTAAGCCTAGAAATAAATTTCATTTAAGTGAGATTAACCATATACCCATTCCTGTTGGTGCTGTAACGTTTTACTGATTCATTATGTGTGTATTATTCTTGTATATTGCTGTAGAGATCCTATACTGCTTTGTTACCACAATCCTGCATGAATGGCAGGCACAATGCAGAGTGGGTCTTGTATGACCTTAGCATCTCACTGATTATGATCAAACATCCAAGACTGGCAGTAAGAGATTTGAGCTAAAATATGTTGGTATTGTTGGCATTTCTGTTATTTTTGGACCTGCCTGATTTTGCCTTTGATGTAGACCTCCACTTTAATTCCACCCCCAGGAGCTTTGCTTAGATTGAATTTGGCATCAGGCTGAAAGAGGTTCAACACCTCTGGTTGATGTTCTTAAAGGTTAAGCCATTGTATGTATTGATTATTACATTGTAAACTGCTCTGTTTACCACAGTAAAATAATAAATAGTATGATGGTGGTGATAATGCCACATTCAATTGGAATTAATTTCATTCTGCGTTGGGTGGTTGATTCTGCTTTGTATGAACTTGCAACTTCCTTTTGACTGCCTTGAACATACAGTTCTACCCATCAGTCATTTACTACATCCAAGTTTTATTGTTATCAGAAAAAGGAAAATTTATCTCTAGCTGTTCTATCAACACCATCCATAATATTATACATTATTTTCATGTCCCTTCTGAGGTATTCTTTTCCAAAACTAAAGAGCATCAAATGCTAGAGCCATCCCAAAAGGAGGACAAGTGCTCAATACCCTTGGACAGAACGCCTGCACCACATGGAACTCTGAAACATTTCACACTCTGTCTTTCCTCTCATGTCCTTGTGTAGCCAGAGTTCATGCAGTGAAGAAGGTCAGTGGAGCTGAGCTAGTGAACATCTGATGTTCACCACAGGCTGAATGCCACATAATTTTAACTGGTCCTGGATTTGTCTTATGGTTATGGCTGAGTGCTCAATGTTGTTTTTAGATATATGTTGTCTTCATGCGTACTGTTGGTTTGTGTGTTTTATGTAAATGGTTTTTAAATGTTGTATATTCTTTCTTAATTGTTTTTAATCATTTTAAACTGCCCAGAAACCCTTGGCTATGGGGGCAGTATAAAAATCTTCAATGATGATAATGATGATGATGATGATGATGGAGCGGCTGACTGGTGCAACTGTATGACAGATGCAAAGCTCTCCAAACTCTTTGTGCCGCTGTATTGCTTTGGAAAATAGGGTCAGGGGTGGCTGAAACATTTAGTTTCCCACTATTTTTAATTTGTCCAGGCGTCATTTCATTCCATCCCATTTCCAAAGCAGTTTACATGTACAAGAAGAATAACAAATGTGCATGGAAATTTGGATGCATTTTTGTATGCATTCCTCCTAATATACACTACTTTAAACACATTTGTCACCTGAAAATGCAGTTTTGCAAGCAGTTAAGGTAAAGGTGTCCCCAACGAGTCGTGTCTGACTCTAGGGTGTGGTGCACATCTCCATTTCTAAGCTGAAGAGCCAGGGCTGTCCAAAGACGCTTCCGTGGTCATGTGGCCGGCATGACTGAACACCGAGGTGCGCGGAATGCTGTTACCTTTCCCGCCGAGGCGGTACCTATTTATCTACTTGCAATTTCTTGCTTTCAAACTGCTAGGTTGGCAGGAGCTGGGACTGAAGACTGGAGCTCACCGCATCACGCGGCACTCGAGTCTCGAACTGCTGTCCTGCCGACCTTCTGGTCTGCAGTTCAGCGTCTTAACCCTCATATAATGCTTTTCTTATATGGTTCTTTCTATACTATACACATTTTGTGCACATTTCCCCACAAAATATGCATTTTGTATACATTTTCTGTCCCTTGGACTGCACTGCAAAATCCAGAGAAGTGTGAAAACTGAACGACAGCTGCTGCATTTCTGGTTCATGTATTGATTTTGGAAGTCCAAAATACATTATCTAAATGTGTACTGAATAGAATTATCCCTCATCCCTACAGTTAACTCTCCTTATGTTTTCTTAGGAACTGGGAGAAACTCTTTCAGTTCCCACACATTAATGAATGTTTGTTAATTGCTTCATGCACTATACATTGAAAAATATGCATTCAAAAATACATTATATGTAATAATTATTTAATCATCTGCTGATACTGTAAAGTATGTTGGGTATCAGTGCTCATGTAGGTCCACCCCCCCCCCGAATTTAGTAATAAATGTTCATTTATTTCTTTGAATTACTTTTTCAAACTGTGTTCCCAGCGAATCTGTCAGATATTGAATTCTTGTATAATGGTCTAAATCCAGCATTGCATGAGTGGACTTCTGCTTGTGCAATGGGAGTTTCCCTTCCCCTATTCTGCATTGCAGGTCATGCACACATCCCAAATCTTCTCTGGAGGGTTGCCCAAAATTCCAGAGCAGAACATTCAGGGGTGGAACCTGAGGATGGGAAAACTCAATATGCCAATTGTGTCTGTTCTACTGATGGGGGGATGTCATTTGATCCCAACCAATATTTACAGTGTTTGGAGGTTGCCAAATGATGACAGAATAAATGCTTTTGGGAAAGAAGTTCACTCACTATTAATAATCAGTGGTATTACCATTACTCTCTCTAGATAAATCTATTTGCCTACTTCATTGATGGCTTCCAAGTAAAAGCATCTTGGATTGAGCAGGGAGACGTGATGGTTCTTCCAGACTAAGTAAAAATGGCTGTGTTAAGTTATTTCTTTTTAGTTTTTTAGAACTATTGTGATGTCTAGGGTGAGGGGAGGAGGGGATTTGGGTGAATGAAAGTGTGTGGGGAAAAATTGTCATTTTGGGAGGCCAGCAGAAGTGTAAATACTATCAGAAATGGGGGGCGTATCAGTAAAGATGGAGCATCAGCATCTGTTTTTAAAGTGTTATTTTTTCACAGACATGTTCTAGGCTGCCATGTTCTCCCACAATGCAATGTTTGAATGATAGTACACCATGACACAGCATTGACTGAGTTGTGTGTGTGCATGTGTGTCTGTGTGGGGGGGTATGGTGGCCTCTATTTGCACCTGCACTTACACTTTTGTCACACACACACACACACACATGTTTGTAATGAAAAACACTGAAGTTACAGGCAGCAAAGGAATGGCAGGTTCTCCCATTGAAAGCAGTGGGGTTCCAGCCTTCCACCCATTTTCTCCACAGGTGGAGGGGTTACCTCTGAGTAAGGTTTACATAAACACTTTCCTTTACTTTCCATTCTCCTTCCTCAAGTGTGTGTGTGTGTGTGTTTTCTTTTTCTGTCAAGCATAATGCCGGCACTGACTTGCTATATGCTACTGCTCTTGCTATGTAAATTTCTTCTGATCTATCCCACAGACTGCATTTCTTTTAATTAAACCACTGTAAGATCAACCTTGATGCTGTTGGAGAACAGGAATAATAACTCCGCATGCTTGCAGACACTGGGGGATGACAGAGAATGTCCTGTCACTTGAGCAGTTCCTTTCTCCAGCTCCCTCCCCTTCCTCTTCCTCCTTCTTTGTTTCTCCTCTTGCCTGTGCAACAAGCAACCTGCAGCCTCTCTCAGAAAGAAAACAAGTAACCATATCTCACGCCTTCACTTACTTATACTCACGCACCAAGCTTTGGAAGTGCTTGTAACTGGGACTTCCGGTAAGGAGCCATGTTGTCCTGGCAGTGACTTGAGGGGCTCCACAGTTTGCTTCTTTCAAACAGCTGTGAAAAGGTTGAGAAACCCTCCCCCCCCCCGGAAAATAAAGGGGAAGCCTGCAGTACTATCCGGATGAAATCTTAGAAGAACTGCTGCCTTTGTGGAGGATGCAAAGGGGCTCAAAACTAAGTCGCCAGAGATGAACACCTACTGAAATGCTGTTTTGAAACAATTAATTTAGAGAATATAAGGATGGGTGTGCTCCGATCTTAGATAGTGTTTGGAAACTTAAGCTACTAGCAAGCACCACTTGCACAGCAAAAAGCGAAAGTATGGCAGTTGTATAAATCTAATTTGAATTAAAATCAAGGAGTTGCAGACTTTTACAAAGTGAATTTAGCTCAAGAGGTCCTTTCAAAAGAGGAAAAAAGAAAGAGTACTAAGATTGTTTGCATTTTTGAATAAGTATTACAGTCTAATTAACTTTCTATTTCTTTAAATCATTGTTTGAAGGTTTCAATGTTTGAATTTATATGGCTGAAAGCTGTGTTTTTGTCCAGTGGCTTTTTTTCTTCTGCATGACCTTGAGAAAGCGACTAAGTCAAAATAAATAAATCTTTGGCAGAAAGCCTGGAATAGGCTGGAATAATATCAACTTGTGGTAGGGATGGCGGAGAATTTCTCCCCGAAACTTTGGGGGGCTGAGCGCCAACGTGTTCGGCCCCCCGAACAAGTATCGGGGATAAATCCTCCGCACCCCCGCACCCCCCGCACCCCCCCCGGGACGGGACTTACCTTTGCCGAATGTCCCTCCCGGCGGCGGGTCCGGCCGGCGGTTCGGTGGGTGTTCGAGCGGGGTGGGAGCGGCAGCTGGTCTTTCGACCGGCTGCCGCCGCCGCCATTCCAATCAAAGAAAAAAAATAAAACACCCCCGTGATAGGCTACGTGATGATTAATGTAGCCTATCACGGCTGACTTTGCAGATCTAGCCATGATAGGCTACGTTAATCGTCACGTAGCCTATCATGGGGGCGTTTTTAAAAAAAAACAAAAAAACAATGGAGTTCGCGGCCGGGCGAGGCGGGAAGCCTCCCCCCCGGCCTGAATTTCGGCGGGGCGAGGCGGGAAGCCTCCCCCCCGGCCTGAATTTCGGCTGGGGCGAGGCGGGAAGCCTCCCCCCCGGCCTGAACTTCGCGGGGGGAGCAGCGAAGCGCCTCCCCCTCACCGCGAACAAGCTTCGACGAAAGGTAAGTGCCTTTCGTCCACCCCTAACTTGTGGGCTGACTAAAGAAGGAGTATTGCTGACACCTGCTGGATATTACAAAATCAGCAGCTTATGAAAAATCTTTTCATGTTCTTTTTTTCTTAATCTCTTTTTCTCCTTTTGATACTGTGAAAGATCTCTTTTGGCATTGGAGGATCAATAACTTACTGGATATCCAGATAGATTAATTTATAAAGGAAGCATGAAGAAGATAATTGAATGAGTGCTATGAATTTGGATAAACTAGCAAAGGATATCAGAACAAGCCATAGTAAAGCAACTACCTGGGAGATGCCTACAGAACAATTAAGTAGAAATACTAAATCCAGGAAAGGCTCTCTAAAAGATACTCTGATGGGAGCTACGAAATTATCGGTGAAAGCAAAATCTGTAAACAAGGAAGAGGTACTTGAGCAGAAGCAAGATATACAAAAGATGGCCTTGGATGAAAAACACAGAATATTGTAGATGCTATAAGCAAAAAGATGGAGACTTTTGAACCACACATAGAACTAAGGATGGGCACTTTTGGGCTATGTATAGAAAAAGGAAAGGCAAGTATTGGAAGTAAAGGAGGAGGTTAAAGACACAAAGGGAGAATTGAGACAAGAATTTAAGACATTAGATTATTTACATTAAATCAAAGAACAGAAGAATTTAAAATAATGACAAACAGAGTGGAAGTACTGGAAAATAATGCAGAAATTGTAACTATGGAGTTAGAACGTGAGCAAGATGCCTTAGCTTGGTTTGAGCTTAAAGACAAGGAACGCTTACTACATTTTATGGGGGTCACGGAAAGTTATGCAGCACAGAATCTGACCTCAGAATGGAATTGGTAAAGACTATAGCAACCTTTTTGAGTAAAGAAGAGAAAATCATGGAAATAGATCGAGCTTATAGACTGAATTTGACATATGCAAAAACAAAAGGTCTACCCAGAATGCTTTTAGAAAATAACTGTGTTAAAGTGTGGAATGAAATTAAACAAGACCTATTAAAATGGAAAAATTACAACTATCACTTTTGGGAAGAATTGCAACAATCAAAATGAATGTATTACCTAGAATGTTATTTTTGTTTCAAATGATACCCATTATTACATCGGATTTACCTTTTAAGCAGCGGCAGAGAGATATAATGAAGTTTACATATATGGCAAGCAAAAAAGCCAAGAGTTAAAATAAAAAACTTACAAGATGCAAAGGAAAGAGGTGGCTTGGGATTACCAGATCTTAAAACCTATTTTTCTGCCTGCTGCTTGATGCAGATGAAGGAATGGGTGATCTTGAAAAATAGAAGACTTTTAGAACTAGAAGGACATGAATTGAGATACGGGTGGCATGGTCATTTGTGGTATGATAAAACAAAAGTGAATGTAGTGATAATTAAATATAATAAATAATAATAATGTGAATTAATAATCACTATATAAGAAGGGCTGTATTAAGAATTTGGAATAAATATAAATCAAGGTTCTATAAAAAAAAAAACCATGTTGGATATCTTCACAAGAAGCAATGCATAGAAGAGAATTTGATAGCATGTATAAATGGATAAGATATAACGATTTACTGGAACTGTCACAAGGGGAATATAAGTTAAGATCAAGGGAAAGCTTATTGGAAGAAGGTCATGTATGCCAGTGGTTTTCATATTTGCAACTTAAAGAAAGGTTTAAAATAGATGAGAAAAATGGTGGATTTGAACAAACAGAATCTGAGTTTGAAACAGCACTGTGTACAAATGATGAACATGTTATTGCTAAACTGTATAAATTACTGTTAAGGTATGAGACAGAGGATGAACAAGTAAAAGATTGTATGATAAAATGGCACAAAATGTGGGCCATAATATATCAATGGAAGAGTGGGAAAGTATGTGGGGAAAAGATTTAAAATTTACTTTATGTACAAGTCTTAAAGATAATTTTTATAAGATGATGTATAGATGGTATATGTCACCGTTTAAATTGTCTAAAATGTATAAAGGTATTTCTGGAAAATGTTGGAAATGTGAAGATCAAGAGGGAACATTTTATCATTTATGGTGGACTTGTAAAAAAGCTAAAACATTTTGGAAACGAATACAGTCTTTAGCTCGTTGTTGTTGTTCAGTCGTTCAGTCATGTCCAACTCTTTGTGACCCCATGGACCATAGCACGCCAGGCCTTCCTGTCCTGCGCACACTCCCGGAGTGTGCTCAGGTTCATATTCATTGCATCGGTGATGCTATCTAGCCATCTCATCCTCTGCCATCCCCTTCTCCTTTTGCCTTCAGTCTTTCCCAGCATCAGGGTCTTTTCCAGAGAGTTTTCTCTTCGCATTAGGTGGCCAAAATATTTGAGCTTCAGCTTCAGTATCTGTCCTTCCAATGAGCACTCAGGGTTGATTTCCTTTAGGATGGACTGATTTGACCTCCTTGCAGTCCAGGGCACTCGTAAGAGTCTTCTCCAGCACCACAGTTCGAAAGCATCAATTCTTTGGCGCTCAGCCTTCCTTATAGTCCAGCTCTCACAGCCATACATTACTACTGGGAAAACCATAGCTTTGATTAGACAGACCTTTGTTGGCAAGGTGATGTCTCTGCTTCTTACTATGCTGTCTAGGTTTGCCATAGCTTTCCTCCCAAGGAGTAAGCGTCTTTTAATTTCATGGCTACAGTCACCGTCTGCGTGATCTTGGAGCCCAAGAAAGTAAAATCTGTCACTGCTTCCATTTCTTCTCCTTCTATATGCCAGGAAGTGATAGGGCCAGATGCCATGATCTTCGTTTTTTTAATGTTGAGTTTCAAACCAGCTTTTGCACTCTCCTCTTTCACCCTCAACAAGAGGCTCTTTTGATCCTCTTCACTTTCTGCCATTAGGGTGGTATCGTCTGCATATCGGAGGTTGTTGATAATTTTCCCGGCAATCTTAATTCCGACCTGTGATTCATCCAACCCGGCATTTCTCATGATGTACTCTGCATATAAGTTAAATAAGCAGGGTGACAATATGCAGCCTTGTCGTACTCCTTTCCCAGTTTTGAACCACTCGGTTGTTCCATGTCCAGTTCTTACTGTTGCTTCTTCACCCTCGTACAGGTTTCTCAGGAGACAGGTAAGGTGGTCTGGTACTCCCATCACTTTAAGAATTTGCCACAGTTTGTTGTGATCCACACAATCAAAGGCTTTAGCGTAGTCAATGAAGCAGAAAGAGACGTTTTTCTGGAATTCTCTTGCTTTCTCCATGATGCAGCGAATGTTGGCGATTTGATCTCTAGTTCCTCTGCCTCTTCGAAACCCAGTTTTTACTTCCGGTAGTTCAAGGTTCACATACTGCTGAAGCCTAGCTTGTAGGATTTTGAGCATCACCTTGCTGGCATGTGAAATGAGTGCAATTGTGCGGTAGTTTGAACACTCTTTGGCATTGCCCTTCTTTGGAATTGGAATGCAAACTGACGTTTTCCAGTCTTGTGGCCATTGCTGAGTGTTCCAAATTTGTTGGCATATTGAATGCAGCACTTTAACAGCATCATCTTTTAGGATTTTAAATAGCTCAGCTGGAATACTGTCATCTCCACTAGCTTTGTTGTTACTAATGCTTCCTAAGGCCCACTTGACTTCACTCTCGAGGATGTCCGGCTCAAGTTCAGTGACTGCACTATCATGGCTATCAAGGACATTACTATCATGGCTATCAAGGACATTAAGATCTTTCCTGTATAGTTCTTCTGTGTATTCTTTCCACCTCTTCTTAATCTCATCTGCTTCTGTAAGGTCCCTGCCTTCTTTGTCCTTTATCATGCCCGTCTTTGCACAAAACGTTCCCTTGAGATCTCCAATTTTCTTGAAGAGATCTCTAGTCTTTCCCATTCTGTTGTTTTCCTCGATTTCCTTGCATTGTTCATTTAAGAAGGCCTTCTTGTCTCTCCTTGCTATTCTCTGGAACTCTGCATTCAGTTGGATATATCTTCCCCTTTCTCCCTTGCTTTTCGCTTCCCTTCTTTCCTCAGCTACTTGCAAAGCCTCATCAGACAGCCACTTGGCTTTCTTGCATTTCTTTTTCTTTGGGATGGATGTAGTTGCTGCCTCCTGAACAATGTTACGGACCTCCGTCCATAGTTCCTCAGGCACTCTGTCTATCAGGTCTAATCCCTGAAATCTATTCCTCATCTCCACTGTATATTCATCAGGGATATGATTTAGGTCATACCTGAATGGTTTAGTGGTTTTCCCTACGTTCTTCAATTTAAGCCGAAATTTTGCAAGAAGCAGCTCATGAGCTGAGCCACAGTCAGCTCCAGGTCTTGTTTTGACTGACTGTATAGAGCTTCTCCATCTTTGGCTGCAAAGGACATAATCAATCTGATTTCGATATTGACCATCTGGTGATGTCCATGTGTAGAGTCGTCTCTTGTGCTGTTGGAAAAGAGTGTTTGCTATGATCAGCGTGTTGTCTTGGCAAAACTCTATTAGCTTTTGTCCTGCTTCATTTTGTACACCAAGGCCATGCCTGCCTGTTATCCCAGTGATTTCTTGACTTCCTACTTTAGCATTCCAGTCCCCTATGATGAAGTGGACATCTTTTTTTGGTGTTAGTTCTAGAAGGTGTTGGAGGTCTTCATAGAACCGATCAACCCCAGCTTCTTCGGCATCAGTGGTTGGGGCATAGACTTGAATTACTGTGATGCTGAATGGTTTGCCTTGGATTCGTACTGAGATCATTCTATCATTTTTAAGATTGTACCCCAGTACGGCTTTTCCCACCCTTTTGTTGACTATGAGTGATCCATGAAGGGGTAGTCTTTAGCTCAAAGGATATTAAAGTCTACTATAGAATTAAAGCCAGACACTTTTTTATTGGGACTAACAGATAAACACGTAAAAGACAAGGGGGGAACCCTTTATCTCTACTTGAAAATGGCTGCAAGGTTATTGTATGCACAAAAGTGGAAGAATGAAACAATACCAACTGTGAGTAAGTGGATCATGAAAATGATGGAGCTGGCAGAAATGGCAAAAATTACTATTATAATTAAAGAAGGGTCAACAACTAAATTTATGTTCTGTTGGAAACCTTTTATAGTATTTGTACAAGAAATAGAGAAAAATGATATCTATGTATGTGGATTTTGAATTTTGAGATGGTTAATTCTCTTTTTTGTTGTTAAAATTAGGAGAGAAATGAGATAATGTCTGTGAACTCAATGTATAATATACAATTAAGAGAAGAACTGGAGAATAATAATAAGCATTTGTTGTGTAAGGGGAGCCAAAGGTAGATATCTTACAGTAAAATCTACATTTTAGTGTATGTGTATTGTGTGTTTATGTTGTTGTGGTGGTGTTCTGTTTTTCTTTCTTTTTTAAAAAGATAAAAATTATTATATCAAAAAAAAGGAAGTGCTTGTAATTGAACAGTGTTAGATAGCCTTCTTTGATAATGTGTATAAAATAACTCATAAGGTAAGTTAATTTGAACTTCTTTTAAACTGGTTCTGCCTTGCATTTATTGCCTCTGATACTAAATGTTGTGTTGCTACACTGTCTTTATATAAGCTAACACTACTGCAAGTCACACCAGGCTTCCCAACAGTTGCATGAAGTTCTGTGGCACCAGTGCATAACCAGGGAAAAGCTCAGCAGGAAGAATTCCATCTCTCCCATCCCTTTGCTGAGAAACATAGATGAGGTAGAATGGGACCCTGGCTTTAAAAGTACCAAGTTCTCTCCACCATATTTACAAATCTCTCATGCAATTACTTGGTGCTCAGGATCCTGTTGTAATACAGATCCATTTGTCTTCTCTGGCTTCTATTCTGAATAGACACAGTGTCATAGGAATAAAGGGGCCGCGGTGGCTTAGTGGTTAAGACGCTGAACTGCAGACCGGAAGGTCGGCAGGACAGCAGTTCGAGACCCGAGTGCCGCGTGACGGAGTGAGCTCCTGTCTTCAGTCCCAGCTCCTGCCAACCTAGCAGTTCGAAAGCAAGAAATTGCAAGTAGATAAATAGGTACCGCCTCGGTGGGAAAGGTAACAGCGTTCTGTGCACCTCGGTGTTCAGTCATGTTGGCCACAT
The DNA here is from genome assembly GCF_057233095.1 of Heloderma suspectum. NCBI lineage: Eukaryota > Metazoa > Chordata > Lepidosauria > Squamata > Helodermatidae > Heloderma > Heloderma suspectum. The sequence goes on along the minus strand of NC_139463.1, from coordinate 83,197,520 downwards.
GACCACTGAAGCATCTTCGGACAGCGCTGGCTCTTCGGCTTAGAAACGGGGATGAACACCACACCCTAGAGTCAGACACGACTGGTTGGGGACACCTTTACATAGGAATAAGCATATTTATTTGAATGTAAAACACAGTGGAGGCCTAGAGCCCCTTAAATACAATCATCTTATAGAGTAACTGCAAACAGCAAGGGGGATTCTTCTTGCTCTGCCTTCAGGAAGTAAATGGCCCCTCCTATGAACATGAACTCTTCATTCACCAGAGTTGGATGCATTTTACCACTGACTCTTACAAGTAGGGCGCAATAGTAACACAATAGCCCTACAGTATTTACAGCTTACAAAATGATATTAAAACAAATGCAAACGTTATTAGCTGGGCACTTGTGTGTAAGTGAATAGATACTTTCATTACAAAAGCTAACTTCTGAGTAAGCCTGCAAAGGATACTAGCAGTATACCGTTGCCTCCTCCCCCTTTTGCTTCCCTTCCTTTCTTAATCAATGATATACATTTCAGGCTCGACACCCTCATCCTCATCATGTTCATCAGTCATTTTCACAAAAAGTTTAAAGACATATATATGTCGTGCTGCAAACTGGAGTAAAAAGTGTAAACATGCCACTGTTCAGCACATTTAACTTGCTCTAACTGTGGCAATTTTTATTGGATCACATTGCATTTTTGAAGAATTGTAGACCTCATCAGGCAGAACATGGATACCAGGTTTCACAGTATTAGCAATAAAGGTGTCAGTTTTGTAAGCAATAAAGTTTTTAGGATTAAAATGGTGGAACCTTGTATGTGTGGGGTTCATCACATGGAGCTTTTATCTTGCTATTGAGATGGCTCTCTCTTGGAAGTTTGCGGGCTCTTTAGATGACGCCGTCACCCTCCAGGGTGTCTCCCGTCATTACCTCCAGCCTATCTCATGTTTTTACCAAATGCAAAACATGTGGTATTTTTTCCACCCCACAGAACAGGAGTGCCATGACCTCCCTGTGAAATTCTCCAATATCAGAAGAAAGAGCTGTGCTTCTGTTCTGTGGGCATTTGTTTTCAGTTGTTGGGGGCTTGGTCAGGATGAGATTTGACAGGAGTGAGGGCAAGAATTGCCTGCTGATTGTGTCTCCTGCCTCTGCATTTCTGAATTGGAGGGAGAAGAGGATAAAATGTCTCCCTGCAACGAAGGGAGACACATCTGATTCCCCACCCCAGCAAGCTCAGAAGCAACGTTCGCTGTTGTTTCAGAGCACCCTATTAAGTTCAATGTGGCTTACTTCCAAGTAAGTGTACCAAGGGTTGCAGACTTACAGCACAATCTGACGTTTTATGTCTACTCAGAAGTAAGTCAGAGGTTTCTTGGGAGCCAATATTTACGCCATGGTGGGCACCAGTGATCATGCAAACTGAAGGGTAGTTTGTCTGCCGAACTCGATACACTGATTTTTGTGCTACAGATCTTTATATTTTGAATTTTTTTAAGGGACTTGCCAAAAACTTTTTTAAAAAATTCTTGGAAGGATTGGGTGACATTTGCTGGGAGAGGGCTACCAAAATTCTCATGAATCTGTATAGTGGGTTTTGTACAAGAGGAGCCCCTACATTTTGAAGGCATCTAAACAAGGATGTACATATCCCATTGTTCTTTACACAGGAACATCAGGAGCTGCCTCATACTGAGTCATTAGTCCATCTAGCTCAGTGCTGTTGACACTGACTGGCAGCAGCTTTGCAGGATTAGAATCTAATGCAGGTTAGCACAAGTAGAATGAAATTCTGGTTAAAACAAACAAACAAACCAACAAAGAGAAAATGGATTCCATTGATGTCCAGACACCTGACAATCCATGAAACACCTAGTTTGGCTTGGACAGATTTGGAGGCCAGCCACCTTGACTTGGGCACTGGACAGGATTCCAAGTTTGAAAACCTGAGGCTTCATCTGTCCCACTGACTCTCGTGGGATTTTTTGTTAATGGCTACTGTTGTTTTTCTCTTTGTTAGATTTGGATGATATTTTCAGATTCAGTATCCCCTTTGGGAGGAATAAGCCTGCCAAATTTCAGAAAAAATGGTGCAGGAAATCTCGTGCTGCTCACCAATATACCTTTTAATTTGTTTGCTGACTTGAATTAAAATTTCAGGGATAGTGGCCTTTCTCATGGGATTGAGCCTGCCATATTCAGAATGATAGCTGCAGGGGAGTTTGTGCAAGAGCAGCCTTGACATTTTGAAGGTCTCCAGAAGAGGATGCATTTATCTCCCTATCTTACTTGTGGACCATTGTTCTGAATGTGGCAGCCAGCCTAGAAGTGTGGCTAATTAATAATCCTGCAAAGTTTCATAAGGATATGTACAGCAGTTCATGTGGAATAAAAGCCCCTACAGTTTGAGGGCAATTTGTATAAAAATTGCATTGTTTTTAGAGGTCTCTCCAGGCAAGAAAACTGCAAAGTTTCAGAAGAGTGTGTCCAAAGGCTAAGGAGTTATGATGCTTGGAAATGTGTAAGGCTTTTTTCATACAGAAGAAATGTGGTGGTGACATCGGGAAAATGGGCTATCTCATGTTCCACCCCATCTCATCTATTCTATACTTGCCTGTCTGTACTACTCAGACAGAGTATAGCTGTATGACAACTCCAGCCTTATGGTTTTACCAGTAATTTTACTACTTGGGAATAAAAACAAACTTCTTTCCAAATTCATAGAGGTAAATTTTGTTTCGGTCTCTAGCTCTCCCTCTGCCTCAATCTCTGCCCCCACTTCTCATATTTCTCATAACCCTCTCTTTCTTCTTTCTAACTAGGGAAAAGGAAGATAGGTTCACTGGCTAATTCTAAACAAACAAACAGAATGACAGAAAGTACAAAAACAGAAAAGGAGAGGTTAAGGCATCTGAGAGAAAGCAAATACATCATTTCTGGAAAAAAGCCGAGAGAATGGTTGAGGAGAAAGAAACCAATCTTGAGGAGAAACAAATCAGTGAACTAACAAAACTGGAATCCAACTGACCACACCTAAACACAGGACTTCTCACTTCCTACTTGTTTTGCCACAAGCAGGAAGTGAGAAAAATTGAAAATAATCCATGATTGGAGCCCCTGGTAAAATGTGCCCTAGGATTAGAAAGTGGATCATTCAGCCACTCAAACGAACTCCTCCTCTTCCCTGTTGATCATAGTCAACATTTAGAGGAAGGACGATGCTCTTTGGGAAGGAGAGGAAATGTCTGCATCTCCAAAGCCTGAGTTTGTAACAAAGCCTCATCCAGATCCAGGTACACTTCTGATTGCTTTGGAAGGAAACCCTCTTAGCCTCCCAAAGCACCAGGGACAGCCCAAAGTGCCCAGGTCAGGTTGGACTTCAGCCAAATTTGATGTACATCCCTACTTTCTGCCATGAAGAACATTCTCTAAGTGATTATATGGGGGGGGGAACTTCATATCTAATATTTATGGCATGCAGAGTGCAGACATGAAGTCCAAGCATTTTTTTCCATGACAATGGAAGGAGGTAGAAGGAGATGCCAATCATGGCTTACCCAGTTTTTTCAAGGGGCTGGCTTTGCTCCATGCAGGCCCCCATGAGAAAGTGTATCACATCAGTAAAAGTCACTTCACAGAACATGCTTCTATGTAGGCTGGGGCTGGGGGTTAAAGTGAATGTCATCTGACAGGCAAGTGCTGCTCAACCAATAAGAGAGGCTTCCCCCCTCCAGGCTCTCCCCCCGCCTTTCACTGATAAAATCCCGGGAGGTTTCCCTTTGTGTCACTATAGAAATCACTATCCTTCTCTCTCTCTTTCTGTCTCTCCCCCGGAGCATTATTTACTCCTTCAAAGAACAATCACTAAAGGAACGCAGTGTTCTTTCTGCCCTGATCAGCTGATGATGCAATCAATTGAAGCTTCAAAGCTTTGACATTAAAGCTCCTAAATGCATTATTTTGATTAATGGGAATCTAGTAACTCAGGGAGTGCAAATTTTGGGGACAAGCCTCATTGACCACAGTGGGAGTTACTTCTGAGTAGACACATATATATTTGTGCTGGGAACGACAGAGGGGAAACAAAGGGATGGGAAACCAGCCCCTTTTCTAACCCAATGCTGCAAAGGATCTGGTGATCAAAGGTGGAAGTCACTACTTCCGAATGGCAATAAACCAAACAACAGAGAATCACAGGATCGGGAAAGTGCTTCACAGCCTTTAGGGAATTAGTGCTTTAAAATCTGCTATTTCAATTGAGGGGGATCTCTGTAAATGCTGTTCTGAGCATTCAGGAGACAAGCTTCATTGAGCACAATGGGGGTTACTTCTGAGTTGTCACTAATTGGTTTGTGCAGGGATGGGAAACCCATTGGAAACACCCCTTCAATGGGGTCATGGTGAAAGGCACACCCCCGGGCAGGCCTCACATACCCGAGGTAAATGCAGGGCTTGGGGTACACAGCAACTATACTGTGAGAACACAATTTAAGGAAAAGGATTGGACTTTAAGCAGTCTCAGGAAATCCACTTTTTCCGTGGGTAGCTCCAGGGTGGCTGCTGGATGGCCACGACATCATATATCCCTAACGACCTCCAAACAGAGCCAGCTCAGAGTAAATCTTTCATGGAGACATCCCCAAAATACTGTAAGGCATATAGGGAAGGCACAGGAGCCCAATTCAGTCCAGGAATCTGGTGGACCTGCTCTCCTGCCTGCACCCCCAAGCCCTGCTCACTGAGCCCCTGCCCCTGCTTGCCCCCTGCCCACGCTCATGAATGGCCTGCACTCACCCCGGCAGCCTTGTCGAGCTTCGCAGTCTCCATTTTCTAATAAAATGGCGATTGCCAAAATGCACAAATTTGTGCAGATGTGAAAATGCACATTTTTGCAAATGCACATATTTGCATATGCACGAAAATGCATGTTTTATGAAAAATACACATTTTTGAATGCACGCTAATGTGTGCCTTTGCAAAAATGTGCATTTCACAATGAGAATATGAGCATTCACAAAAATGTGCATTTTCATGCATACAAAAACATGCCCAGCATTGCAATAGCCATTTTTTTTAGAAATGGCAACTGCGGAGCTCGATGAGGCCACTGGGGTGGGTGAGTGCAAGCTGCTTGCCAAGAGTGGAGGGGCTTGAGCGCAGTCTGGGAACTGGCAGGAGCAGGGGCTGGGCAGGAGCTCCGAGAGTTCACACATCCCTAAAAGCATGTAAGATAACAGTTAAATCACACACACTTCAGGATTGTTGTGTTTGTGACAGAAGTGACTTATTGGGATGTGACAAAAATAGCAATACAAACCTGAGATTACAACAGAGAGACTTTTTTCTCATACATGATCATATTTTCTCTTTCATCATACTTCAGTTTCTTTGGCAAACTTTATCAATTTTGTTTCATCAGTACATGTGAAGGAAAAGTTTAGGTCTCAAAAGATCACTTTTCTCTCTTCTACTTGGTTGCATTGCACTCTTGAGAATAAGGTTCTCTAAGCCCCATAGATACATTCATAAATCTCTTCCATTTAAATTCTGAATGCTTATTACCAGCATTTTTGTATCAGCTCCACACAGTGTGGCTGGGTCAAAAGAAAGCATGAAATAGCTGTTACACTTCTCGCAAAATTGTCTTGAACCAATGATGAAGAATTTCATGTCAAGTGGATAGAAATCTATGAATGAAAATTAAGTCATTGTATGAGAATTCTCTTTTTGTACACTTCATCATTCAGTAATTAATTTGATTTCCACTCATCACCTCTCTGCTTTGTGTGTGTGTGTGTGTTTTGTCTGTTTGTTTGCTTTTAGGATAGGGTTAATGTGGTATAGTACTGAAGACTACGACCTGTGAGCCTGGACAGGACCTGATCAAAGCCGAAGCTTTTCTTCCCATCTCCTACATGGGGATATGAATGTTGATACTATGATATTACAGAGTTGTCATACTTCAATAGTATATGAGAAATTCTCTCAACACTAAAGAACGGAAGTGTTGTTGTTGTTGTGATGATGGTGATGGAACCAATGGGATGTAAGTTATTCCTAACAAACTTTTCACATTGATTTCAGTGGCATCTAAGCACAATGAACTTAAGTTGGGTACAACCAATAAAGCAAAATCAGCTATTTCCTAAAAATCCAGGACACTTCCTAATAGGGATGTACAAAAATTCCGCTATGGATCTCGGGGAGGCCGAATGCCAACGCATTCAACCCCCCAAAATCGGTGGCGGAACGGCCCGCCCCCACCCCCCCGGGACGAGACTTACCTTGGGCGGATCTTCCTGGCAGCGGCGGCTCCGGCGGCAGCTGCACCAGCAGTTCGGCGGAGGCGGCTGCGGCAGCCTGTCTTCCAACCGGCCGCCTCCGCCATTTCCAGTTAAAAAAAAAAAAAAACGTGATAGGCTACGTAAATGTTTACATAGCCTATCACGGTTGACTTAAAAAAAAACAACGCGCGTATGCAAATGTCTACGCAATTTGCGTTCCTCTTATTTTCGCCGTCTTAGTCTATGTAAATGTTTACATAGACTAAGACGTGCCAAAAAAAGGAACGCAAACGGCAGCGGCCGTGGCCGCCGCCATTTGCATACACACGTTGTTGTTGTTGTTTTTTAAGTCAGCCGTGATAGGCTACGTAAACATTTACGTAGCCTATCATGGCTGACTGCAGGGATGCAAATGGCGGTGGCTACGGCCACTGCCATTTGTGTCCCTGCTAGCCAGCGACCGGATGTCCGGCTGCTGGCGGAGCCAGCCGGCGGCTCCACAGAATTACTGCGGAGCACAGCCGGCCGGCCAGGATTCCGAGGGGGGAGGAACGGAGCGCCTCCCCCCCGGCGAGGATTCCGGGGGGAGGGACGGAATGCCTCCCCCCCAACCATAAACAGATTCCATGAAAGGTAAGTGCCTTTCGTACATCCCTACTTCCTAAGTATCAAGATCTGCATGAGCAGGCCCTTTGAAGGCACCATTACCTATAGAAGGACCATTTGTCAGGCAGATGCGAATTGCTCCCAAATTATCGAATGGACTCCCTCTAGAACTATGTTTGGCCCTCACTCTCTTGGCCCTTAGAATAGGTATAATGACATATCTTTACCATTTACCCTTTTAAAGTTGTAGTATTATATATATATATATATATATATATATATATAAACCAGTTTTGATGTTCTTGTTTCTATTATTATACTGTTTTATTATTTTGAATCATTGTCTACCACCTTGATGGCTCTTTAGGAGATAAGGCAGTATATAAATGCTAATAATAACTAATAAATGAATACGCCTTTTTGTGATTATGTTGATGGTGTGCATACTATATGGACCTTTTGTGGCTAGGAGAGCTTTCTTTGATTGATTGATTGATTGATTGGGAGTTCCTCTGCTGATGATTTCCCCCCCAAAAAATATTTAAAATATAAGCTCTTTCTAAGGGATTATGTTTTCTTAAAGCTTAGTAAGTGTTGAAAAGGTCATCTGCATATTGTAGCAATAAGAATGATACTATTATATTTTATTTTTAATGGCAATTTCAAGAAGTGCAGCTTTCCTTCCTGTAATATTGACATGCCATTTAATGGGGACGTCCTTTTGTTTTGTTCCACAGTTGACATGCCTCTTAGGAGGAGCAAGCTATGAGTAATCAATCCTCCATGTCAGAGTTCCTGCTCCTGGACTTCTCAGAGACTCAGGAACAGCGGATTCTCCACTTCCTTGTGTTCGTGGTATTGTACTTGTCAACCCTAACAGGGAACCTTCTCATCATCTCTGCGGTAGCCTTTGACCATCACCTGCACACCCCCATGTATTTCTTTCTCATGAACCTCGCCTTCCTTGACCTTAGTTCAGTTTCAGTCATTATTCCCAAGTCCATGACCAATACCCTCATGAATAGTAGATACATTTCTTTTTCAGGATGTGTTGCTCAAGTCTTCTTGCTCATCTTCTTGGTAGGATCTGACTTCCTCCTCCTCACAATCATGGCATATGATCGGTATGTTGCCATTTGTAATCCACTACAATATCAGATGGTGATGGACAGGAGAGCTTGCATTGAAATGGTTGCTATGGTGTGGATCAGTTGCCTTTTGTATGGGTAGATAGGGAAATATTCTACCAATGGGGAAATATTCACAATTAATTGAACACATTTTATGTAAGAGGGTGTGGGTGGGATAGGAGACTTGTGGTCTATATCTCCTTTTTATAGACCATATTTTAAAAATTGTGGGGGGGGGGCAGTAATCCTTGAAATATCCCTATTGTTTCCATTCTTATTTTGCTCATGTAGATACACAGAGACAATATGCAAGGTGGAAATATTAAGATCTATGTTATCAAAGCAACATTAGTGCTAGGACTGTGACATCATTGAATTCTGCATTTTATGACCTGGGTAACTCATTTTGCAATTCTGTATGACTGAGGTGGCTGAGTTTTGCTCTGGAGTGCCCATTGACAACCTTGAAGTTTTTCATCCTAAAGCTTCTTGCTGAACTTCAGCATGGAGATGAATTTGGATATGCCAGACTGTGAGATCAGAGTCATTGAAGGACAGACAAGGCCAGAATGGATTGGTGAGTGGAGTTAACAGCAGTTGGAGAAATGTGGTGAGAAGGAGGACAGAGACAGTTAGGGAGAGATCCGGGAAGGAGGGAGCTTAGTTAAGATGGATAGACAGTGACAGGAATCAGGGGGCAGAGTCAGTCTGTTAATGGTGCAATCTTATGGATTGCCTCCCACTGCTTTGCCAAAGGTTGTTTTTGGATATTCAGAGGCAATGAACACACCAATGGGTGAACAAAAGAAGTTTGTTTAGCAAAAAAGAGGTTAATATGTTGGAGGGGAGAAAAACATACATTCAAAACATAAGCATATGTTCCTTCAGGCACCAGGAACCCCGGCCTCATAGCAAGATAAGATTAGCAGCAAACATAAACCCATAACAGCCTGGCCTGCAGCACATCTTCCAGATTGCCCTGCAGTGAGGTTTGGCCTTGGGAGGGCCCTAGGGAATCAGATACAATCCCATTCATCCTTCTGGAATTGGCCCCATGACTTCAGGGGAAAATCACTAGACCTAATAATGGGCAGGCTGCTAGCTCAGAAGAGAATGTTCTTCTCAGCCATTCCACAAAAACAAGCAGCTAATACTGTGGTCCTGCCAGAGGCTTATCTGAAGCATTGAATACAAGATCGAAAGAAGCAGTTCCCTGGGAGCTGGTTGAAAAGGCATCCAACTCCATAAACAGGCCCCAACAGCACTCTGGACATGGGCAAGCAAACTGATGCACCACTAAATCCTTAAAATGCAATAAAGGTAAAGGTGTCCCCAACCAGTCGTGTCCGACTCTAGGGTGTGGTGCTCATCCCCATTTCTAAGCCAAAGAGCCAGCGCTGTCCGAAGATGCTTCAGTGGTCATGTGGCCAACATGACTGAACACCGAGGTGCACAGAACGCTGTTACCTTTCCCGCCGAGGCGGTACCTATTTATCTACTTGCAATTTCTTGCTTTCGAACTGCTAGGTTGGCAGGAGCTGGGACTGAAGACGGGAGCTCACTCCATCACGCAGCACTCGGGTCTCGAACTGCTGACCTGCCAACCTTCCAGTCTGCAGTTCAGCATCTTAACCACTAAGCCACCGTGGCCCTAAAATGCAATAGTCCTCCACATTTCTACTACACCCACTAGATGGTGCCTCCACTCTTGGAGGATTCTGAGTATCCAGTGCCCTGCTGGTAGGGATGTGTGCTCACACAGATACACCAGAAGCACTGTGAATCACCCACAGGCTCTAGCTTCACAGCTCTATTTTGCGTATAAGTCTATGGGCCAGCGCTGCCGATCGCCATGTTTTTTAAAAACACAGCGATCAGGATAATGACAAACAGGCCCAGATAAGTTGTGGGCTGCTCACTGGGTATGGAGTGGGGGCTTGACTGCAGCCTGGAGGCCAGACAGCAGGGGAGAGCTTGGTGGATGCAGCTTGGGGGGCGCGGGCACCAGAGGTCCAAAAGATCTGGACTGCTGCCAGCAGGGCAGAAGGAGTGACAGAGGCAATTGATGTCTCTCCATACTCCCTTTTTGAAACATTTCCCTTTCGACAGGCCTCTGAGCTTATCTAGAGGAGGTGTGTTGGTGGAGGTGCTCTGGGCCTGGAGAGCCCATAGGATTTCTCCTATTCTGGCCTCTCCCCTCGCCACCCACCACAGCACCCCCTTTCCAGGCTCCATGAGGTCCTCCAAGGTTGCTTTTGCGACCTCAGAAAGCAGCTGGCACAGTTCTTGGAATGGTGGCTGCAAGGGGGTGTGGACAGGGGATGGGATAAGATGGAGTAGTCCCCCTCCCAAAGTCATACAAGTGTCTACGGCTTCAGGAAAAGGGACTCCAAGAAGTCCTATGGTCCCTGGGACCCTTTCCAGGGACCATACGGTTGTTCTCTATAGAGCTGCTCTCTAAGTTATTCAGTAAATAGAATCAGAGACAATTTGTAAATGAGAAAGGGAGGGAGAGGAATTATTTGAAGCAGAGCAGTGGTGTTAACTTTTTCGAACCATTATTGTTAGTCATTATTTATCTGTTATCATTTATGCTGAATGTTGACTTGTTAAATAAAGATATGTTGTTGCAGGGGTGTTGCTGGGGTCTTAAAAGATCTGGGGCACAGGCCCATAACACAAATTTGCATATATATATATATATATATATAGAGAGAGAGAGAGAGAGAAACACACACACATACCAGTCTAATATATATATATATATATATATATATATATACACATACATACAGTATACATGTGTGTGTGTGTGTGGTGCGTGCATACAGTGTGCTTGCATGTGTGTATAGATTACGTACACAGATACATATATAAGAAGTGTGCACTGATCCCCCACCCCACTTCAACTCAGACCCCGATTCAGCATTTTGAAAAACATCCTACTTCTTCTTAGGCCAATTTGTAGTCGGACCTATTCAGCTCAGCACCAAACCTGAGTCAAGGTATAGAAAAATGAGACTTTCTGCTTCCTTTTGACTACCATGGGAAATTAGAAAAACAACAACACTGTAACTTTTTTCTCTTGGTCAGAACTGGATAATTTCAGGCATAGTAGCCCCCTAGAAGGGGATTACAGCTGCCCAATGTCAGAAAAATAGGTGCAGGCTTTATATTTTGATTTTCTTTTAAAGGGAACTGCCAATAACGTTTCAATTCCTTGGAAGAATTGGATAAAAATTTCAGAATTCATTGCCCCATCAGAGGAGATCATGTCTGGCAAATTTCAGAATGATAGCCACAAGGGGTTTTGTGCAAGGGTGGTCTTGACATTTTGAGGTCTCCAAAAGAGGACATACTTATCTCCCTATGTTCCTTGTGGACCATTGTTCTGAAAGTTATAGACAGCCTAAATAAGAAACCAACAAAGTTTCAAAAGGATAGGTGCAGCAGTTCATGTGAAAGGGGAGTTCTCCAGTTTGGGGGAGGGAGTGATTTGCTTTCCCTTCCATTCACCCCTTCCCCAATAGTTTTTCAGTAAAGTTGTATGAAAATGCACAGGTCATTAGAGCTGTCCCCCAGGCAAGAAACCTGCAAAGTTTCTGAAGGATATACATGCATTCTAATTTAGAATTACTAGAATTTATTTACATTTCACCAATGTTAGCAGCAGGGGAACCCAGGTGGGAAGGTGCTATTGCACCCATGTCCTGCTTGTGGGTTTCCAATGGGCATCTGGTTGGCCACTGTGTGAACAGAATGTTGGACTAGATGGACCTTGGTCTGAGGCAGCATGGCTCTTCTTATGTTCTGCAGAATGTTCTTCTTTCACCACTGAGCACTTGCATTCTCCCTCTACCAACTCTATTCCCCTCCATGCAACCATCCCTCCTCATCCTACCATCCTCCAGCAACTTTTCATAAAAGCAGATGTCTTATTTTGTGCAACTCCTCTCTATGCACAAGCTCTCATTGCATCTTCCTATCCATAACTTCATTTGCTCCAAGACTTCACTAGGATTTGGCCAATGAGTCTATTTTCAAAACTAGGGCTCAGTTATGGAGAAACTCTGAGCATGCACTAAGTGCCTTTCTCTCACCACTGAAGCTAGAGTTCAATTCATGCAAAAAAAAAACCCCAAACCCACAAATGACAAAACATGCATAGGACTCAGCTGAAAGGGTAGTCAATTTATTAGACAGAATTGGGTAGGAACTGTATTATGCCTGCGGTACCATGCTCACAACTCAGGACTTATTTCTGAGTAGACATGCAGAACATTGAGGTGCAAACCTCCCTGCAAAAGTAACTTGTGCTGGAATCCTATGCGCACTTTCCTGAGGGTAAGCCTCATTAAACATAATGGGACTTCTCAGTAGGCATAGGATTGCATAAATTAGCAATATTTATCTCCCCACCACTTAAAAAACAAACCAAAAACTCCTATTGTTAAGAAAGCTTTCTGTTCAGAGGAACACAGGAAGCTGCCTTGTACTGAGTCAGACCCTGGGTCCATCTAGCACAGTATTGTTGACACTGACTGGCAGCAGCGGCTCTCCAGGGTTTCAGGCAGGATTTTTTCCTACCCCTACCTGGAGATGCCAGGGATTGAACCTGGGACCTTCTGCATGCCAAGTATGTGCTCTGCCACTGAGCTACAGCCCTTCCTATTGCTGGATAACGGCAACTGACAAACAAAACAGCCCCAGATTTGTTTCTCTGCAACCATGTGAACCCACTTTTCTCAAAGGCTTGAGTGAGAAGGAGAAAAACCAACCCTCTTGTCTGTTTGCATAACATCAATAGGGATGGTGGAGAATTCCTCCATGGACTCCAATGAGGCTGGATTCTAGAATCCCCCCACCCCCGGAGTCTGTGGCGGAACAGAACACTTACCTCCACCTCCCCACAGAATCCTCTTCGGCCAGATCCTCCAGCTCCAGATTGCCAGCGATACAGCCGCCATGCCATATCGCTGGCTGATGGGGACTGACTGCGGATGCAAATGGCATCCAGGATACCATTTGTGGCCATAAAGGCCTTAGTTGAAGATAAATGCAGCCAAAATGGCTGCATTTAGCTTAAACAAAGACCTTTATGGCCACAAATGGCATCCTGTATGCCATTTGCATCCATGTTTTTCATTCATGCAATAGGCTACGCAAATATTTGCATAGCCTATCATGTAAAACAGGGACACAAATGGCATTTTTGTTTTCCAATGCAAGTCAAAGGGAAAATGTAAAAACAAACAAAAAAAGCAATTGGGACAGCTCGAAAGATCCAGGGCACAGCTCAGAAAAGATCCAGGGCCCATGCCCAGGTGGGCCTCTTAATGACGCCCCTGTGTTGTTGTGTTTTTTTGGTTTTTGTTCTAAATGCCTATGTTCTGGTCTGGCTAGAATTGAAGACTAGTATATCTCACCCCACATACTAAGAGTATAAAGAAGAAAGACATTTTTACCAAAGCCATTGTGGGCTAAATGCATTCCCTAAAGGTGCACACTGTTTTAACTGTTTTATTGTTTTAGATTTTTTAAATTGGCATTGGCTTGTTTAGTGGTTTAATATGCAGTTTGCTGTTTAAATTATTATTGTTTTATACTGTTTAAATTTATTTTATCTGTATACTACCCTGAGATAGGGTAGGGTACAAATATTTTAAATAGATAAATATAATCAGTAAACTCTGCTTGCTTCCAAACACAAGGAGATGACAGAGAATGTCCTGTAGCTTGATCAGTTCCTTTTTCCTGCTCCCTCCCCTTCCACTTCCTCCTCTTCTCTCTTCAACAAGCAACATGTGGCACCTCGCTGAAGGAAGCAAGTCTCATGGCTTTACTTACTTACACTCACCCCCCCACACTTGATGAGGTGCTAGGAGCTCAAAAGTGTTAGCCTTCTTTGATGATGTGTATAAAATAGGGATGTACGAAAGTCACTTACCTTTTCGCAGGGGTGCTTCGCGGTGGGGGGGAGGCGCTTCACTTCTCCCCCCGAAGTTCAGGTGAGGGGGGGAGGCATCCTGCCTCGCCCGGCTGAAATTCGGGCCAGGGGGGAGGCGCCCCACCTCGCCCGGCCGAAATTCAGGCCAGGGAGAAGCACTCCGTCTCCCCGGCCGCGAAAGAAAAAGTAAAAAAACAAAACAAAACAAAAAACCCATGATAGGCTACGTAACGATTAACGTAGCCTATCACGGCTAGATTTCCAAAGTCAGCCGTGATAGGCTACGTTAATCGTTACATAGCCTATCACGGGTGACTTTGAAAAAAAAAAAGTGCGTACGCAAATGGCGGCGCCCTATGGGCGCTGCCATTTGCGTTCCTTATTTGGTCCCGGTAGTCTACATAAAGATTTACGTAGACTACCAGGACCAAATAAGGAACGCAAATTCCTTTGTGTACGCGCCTTTTTTTTTTCAAAGTCACCCGTGATAGGCTACGTAACGATTTTCGTAGCCTATCACAGCTGACTTTGGAAATCTAGCCATGATAGGCTACGTTAATCGTTATGTAGCCTATCACGGGGTTTTGTTTTGTTTTTACACTTTACTTTGTAATGGCGGCGGCGGCGGCAGCCGGTCGGAAGACCAGCTGCCGCCCCCGCCCCCGAGGAAAGGCCGACGAACCACCGCTGGGACCCGCCTATGGGAGGGACATTCGCCAAAGGTAAGTCCCATCCCAGGGGGGGCGGGGGGGGCGGAGAATTTCACCGCCGATTTTGGAGGGGCGAATGCGTTGGCGCTCGGCCCCCCAAAGATTTGGGGAGAAATTCTCCGCCACCCCTAGTATAAAAGCACTAATAAAGTAAGTTGATTTGAAACTCTTTTAAACTGGATCTAGCCTGTGTTTTTTGCCTGTAATACTTAGGGATGGCAGAGAATTCTGCCACGGATTTCAGTGAGGCCGAATGTTCATGAATGGAATGGCCTCCCACCCCCCGCCACCGTGCAGAATCCCCCCAGACCGAAACTTACCTGGGGTTCCAGCGGCTCCAGCGGCGGCGGCTGTTCTTTCGGCCAGCTGCTGCGGTTGCCATTTGCGTCCTGCCAAGCTGCCATGATAGGCTACGTAAGTATTTATGTAGCCTATCACGGTAAAGGCAGCCACGCAAATGGCGGCCACTACACCATTTGTGTGGCTGCCTTTACCGTGATAGGCTACGTAAATACTTACGTAGCCTATCACGGAAAGAGCAGTGGCACAAATGGTGTAGCAGCCGTTGTTTGCATCCCTGCTCTTTGCCACGATAGGCTACTTAAATACTTATGTAGCCTATCACGGCAGCATGGCAGGACGCTAATGGCGATCACTACGTTGGCCACCATTTGCATCTGCAGCAGCCCAGCCATGACCAGAACTCTGGCTGCAGACAGCCCTGGCCAGCGGCTCCACAGAGCTACCGTGGAGCGGATCCGGCCAGGGAGGATTCTGGGGGGAGGGACGGAGCACCTCTCCCCCACTGCAAATCACACCTGCAAAAAGGTAAGTGACTTTCGTACATCCCTAGTAATACTAAATGCTGTGTTAACTAGGAATGTGCGAAAGTGACTTACCTGTTCGCGAATTATGTTTATGGTGGGGAGGAGGCATTCCGTCCCTCCCCCTGGAATCCTCGATGGGGGGAGGTGCTCCGTTCCTCCCCCCCGGAATCCTCGAATGGCCGGCTGTGCTCCGTGGCAGCTCCGCGGAGCAGCCAGCCAGGCCCAGCCAGGCGAGAGCCGTCCGCAGCCGGATTTCCGGCCGCGGAGGGCTCTGGGTAAAAAAACATAAACAAAACCCGCATACGCAAATGGTGGCAGGTACGGCCGCTGCCATTTGTGTTCCTTCTTTTTGGCTGACTGAATCTATGTAAATATTTACGTAGACTATGATGGCGAAAATAAAGGGGAACGCAAATAGCATAGTGGGCGCTATTTGCATCCCTTTATGATTCATTGTTTTAGCCTACGTAAATCTTTACGTAGGCTAAAATGGCAAATCAAAAGGGGACGCAAATAGCACCCACTACGCTATTTGCATTCCCCTTTATTTTTTCCCTCATAGTCTACGTAAATATTTACGTAGACTAAGACGGCCAAAAAGAAGGAACACAAATGGCGGCAACCGTAGCCACCGCCAATTGCGTATGCTGGGTGTTTTTTTTTTTAAACCCACCCAGCCATGATAGGCTACATAAATCTTTATATAGCCTATCACATCTTTTTTTCTTTCTTTTTTTACCAAGACTGGAAATGGCAGCGGAGGCAACCGGTCGGAAGACCAGCTGTCACAACTGCCGCCGCCGCCGCCCGGAAGATCCGCCCCAGGTAAGTCTCGTCCCGGGAGGGATCCGCGGGGGGACAGGCTGTTCCACCACAGATTTCGGGGGGCTGAATGCACTGGCATTCAGCCTCACCGAGATCCGTGGCGGAATTCTCTGCCATCCCTAGTGTTAACATGCTTTCTCTCTATATAAGAACACTGCTGTAAGTCAAACCAGACTTTCCAACAATTGTATGAAGTCGTGTGGCATGTATTGATGCATAAGCAGGAAAAAGCTAAGCAGGAAGAACTCCATCTCTCCCGCCCCTTCCCTGAGAAGCATAGATAAGGTGGAATGGGACCCAGGATTAAAAATATCACATTGCCCCCGCCATGGTTGCACATCTCTCATGCAACTACTTGGTGCTCAGGATCCTGTTGTAATAATGATTTCATCTTCTCTAGTTTCCATTCAGAATACACACAGTGTAAGAGGTATTAATTCAACATATTTATTTGAGTGTAAACCACAGTGGAGGCCTAGAGGCTCTTAAATACAATCATCTACAGCAAACAGCAAGGGGTTCTTCTTACCACACTATGTCCAGGAAGCAAATGGCCCTTCCTATGAATATGAACTTTTCATTCACCAGAGTTTCACACATTTTCAAATTGGGCACAATACTGATACAATTGCCCTGCAATATTTACAGCTTACACAAATCTGAAATGCACACACACATTATTACCTGGCTATATGTGCGTAAATGAATAGATATGTCTTTCTTAGTTCAGAAATGTGAGTAAGCCTGAACAGGATTCTAACAGTATACCTTCCTTTTTCTTTTTTTTGTTTCCTCCCTCCTTTAAACAAAGATACACATTTCAGGCATGACATGCTCAAACCCATAATGTTCATCAGCCATTTTTGCCAACAGTTTGAAGACATATAGATAGGGAATCTCTACACCAGCCTAAAATCCTGCATTTAAAATGGGGCTTTCTGCTTCCATTTTAAATGCAGGATCACAACGACTGTTTTCACCCACTTCCTTTCCCCCCTCCCCTCCCCCCTCCTTCTCCCCATATCTGAGTCTTCCATTATCTTTCATTGATCTTGCTCCTCTTCTTCCTGCTTTTCCTCTTTTCATGGAGGGAACTGAAGCGGAACACAACGGGGTAATTTGATAGCTCATTATCTGCGATCTATTAAAAAATGGTACAAAGGGCATTTAGTGCAGGAGATGCCATGGAGGTTCACGGTGTCATATAAAGAGCCCGCAGACTTCTGTGAAGGAGCAATCTAAATCACAGGATAAAAGGTCTGGGTGAAGAAAGCCATAGTGTTCTGAAAATTGGAGTAAAATGTGTAAATATGCCAATTAGCACACTTAATATTCTGCCTGTGACAATTTCTGTTTGATCAGTTTGATTTTTTACAGAAGTATAAGCCTCATCAGATAGAACATGAGATACTCAGGTTCACATTATTAGCTAAACTGTTGTCATATTTATAAGCAATAGAATATTTAGGTTTATTATGGTGGAACTTTGTGTGTGTGTGTTGACAGGGCTCCCATGCCTTTTTCAATACACACAGGAGGAGAATTTACCTCCACAGAACAAGACTGGAGAAGGAATTCACGGAAGAGTGCCTCAAAACCTAAGAGTTTTGAAAGAGCATTTTTCACCTCTTTATTTCTCATGCTGTAGATTACTGGGTTTATTAAGGGTGGAACAATGGAATATATCATGGTAAATGCCAAATCCAGGTGTGAGGATCCATCAGAGGTGGGCCTGAGATAAGCAAAGGATACAGTAAATAAAAATATGGAGAAGACAATAAGGTGGGGTAGGCAAGTTGAGAAGGCCTTTTTCCTTCCCTGGATGGAAGGGATTTTCAGAACAGCACCAAAAATATGTAAATAAGTTGCAATAATGAAGAGAAAGCAGCTAAACCCAACTACAGTACTAAAAACAACAAATCCTATTTCAGTTAGATACAAATCAGAGCAGGCAAGCTTAAGTAACTGTGGGATTTCACAGAAGAACTGATCAACAACATTGGAGCAGAACGGGGTTGCAAAAGTTCCACCAGTGTGAAACACTGCATAGAAAAGACTGCTGATCCATACACTGGCAATCATTTGGGTGCAGGCTGTCCTGTTCATCACCATCTCATACCGTAATGGATTGCAAATGGCAACATACCGATCATAGGCCATGACTGTAAGGAGGGCAACATCAGATGCTAAAAAGAAAACTACCAAGAGGACCTGAGCGACACATCCAGAATAAGAAATATGTCTGCTGTTGATGAGGAGATTGATCATGGCTTTGGGCATAATAACGGAAACCGAACCAATGTCCTGCATGGCCAAGTACATCAGAAAGAAATACATGGGGGTGTGAAGGTGGTGGTCAAAAACTATGGCAGCAATGATGAGAAGATTTCCTGACACAGTTACGAGGTACAATGGCAGGAATAAAAGGAAGTGTAGAATCTGCAGTTCCTGGGCTGCTGAGAATTCAATGAGTAGAAATTCAGAGAAAGAGGACTTGTTATCCATCTTTTTCATTAATTACCAAGATGCAAGCCATGTCTGGAAGAAAAGAGAAGGATATATGTTAACATTGTATCCTCTTCTAGTGACAAATATTTATTTAATTTAAGCAGAAAGGAAATGAATGAACGAAAGATGATAAAGGACTATAAAGAAGGATTGCAAGTTTCATTTGTCTGTTTATTTTATTTAATGTGTATCACTCTCTGTAGTACAGATTCAAAACTGGAGCATCCTTCTGTTAATTAACTATTGGAAGTCAACCATCCAATGACTAGTGGATAAAACACAGGAGACCGCCTTACAGACAGACAGACACATGGACACACATGCACCCACACACACAGAGGATACTTGGGGTTAGGGAAAGACAGGGCTGAATTGTAAATATATAGTCAATGGCCTCCTGCTAGGGATGTACAAAACACTTACCTTCTTCTGGTCGGTGCATCCACTGGGGGGGGGGAGGCACTGTGTCGCTCCCCCCGGAATCCTCGATGGGGGGGAGGGGATCCAGTCCTTCCCCCCCCCAGAATCCTGCCTGGCCAGCTCTGCTCCATGGTAGCTCTGCGGAGCAGCCAGCCAGGGCCGTCCGCAGCCGGACTTCTGGCCACGGAAGGGGCTGCTGCGGACGCAAATGGCAGCCGCCACAGCGGCCGCCATTTGCGTCCTTCCAGGCTGCCATGATAGGCTATGTAAATATGTACATAGCCTATCACGACATGCCCCCCCTCCCAAAAAAAGGCGTACGCAAATGGCGGAGGCTATGGTGGCCGCCATTTGTGTTCCCTATTTTTCACCGTTCTAGCCTACGTAAATATTTACGTAGGCAATTACAGCGAAAAAAAAGGGAACCGCAAATAGCGTAGTGGTGTTTGCTATGCACCAATCCATGGTGTTCAACTGTTTGCCAGCCCTGCTTAAAAAATGATAGTAATCTGAGCATGTGTAGTTTTATACTTTAAACTCACTTAAATTTCATCATAACTAAATTTTTTGTGATAATCAAAGAATTAAAATGGAGCTTGCTGCTCCTGTCCTGGTGCTGAACACATTTGCTTCAGAATCAGCAAATCAGAATCAGTCTAGTAGAAAAAGATAATCTGTTTCAAAAATAAAATGTTTATTGTTGTCCAATTGTCCATTTCTACAGTTGTATATGTTTCTATCCTGTATGTTCTACCCTTAAAGGCGTCCTAAAAATTCCATTCCAGCAGGCTCTGCTGAGCCTGAGAGAGATGAGAGGGAGAAGCAGCACCATTCCTGCTGAAAGGCTGGCTGGAGAATCCTGGGACTTGTAGAACTTATTTCTGCCTAAATGTGCCTAGGATTGCATCCTATTTTCCCCCCCTCGTTCCTCCCTATTCTTTTTTCCTTGTGTGTCATGTCTTTTTAGATGGTAAGCCTGCAGGCAGGAATTGCCTTCGCTTACTGTTATTTCAGTTCAACATGCGTGTGGTTTGATGGGTTGTAAACTTGTTGAGTTGCCCCTTCATGGATCGCTGCCTTGATGTGGCGAAGGGGCTTGCATAACTCAGTGAAGCCATAAGCTTTGCCATGCAGGGCCACCCAAGGTGGACAGGTCATGGCGGAGAGTTCTGACAAAATGTAGTCCACTGGAGGAGAAAATGGCAACCCACTCCAGTATTCTTGCCAAGAAAACCCCATGGAACGTATCACAAGGCTAAAAGATATAACGAAGGAAGATGAGCACCTCAGGTCAGAAGGTGTCCAATGTACTACTGGGGAAGAGCAGAGGGTATTTCCAAGTAGCTCCAGAAAGAGTGAAGCGGCTGGGCCAAAGCCGAAAGGACACTCAGCCGTGGATGTGTCTGGTGGTGAAAAGAACATTCAATGCTGTAAAGAACAATATTGTTTAGGATTCTGGAATGTAAGATCAATGAATCAAGGAAAGCTGGAGGTGGTCAAACATGAGATGGCAAGATTGAACATCGACATCTTGGGAATCAACGAACTAAAATGGACAGGCATGGGCGAATTTAATTCAGGTGACCATCATATCTACTATTGTGGCCAAGAATCCCTTAGAAGAAATGGAGTAGCACTCATAGTCAACAAAAGGGTGGGAAAAGCAGTACTGGGGTACAATCCCAAAAATGATAGAATGATTTCAGTACGAATCCAAGGCAAACCATTCAACATCACAGTAATTCAAGTCTATGCCCCAACCACTGAGGCGGAAGAAGCTGAGGTTGATTGGTTCTATGAAGACCAACAACACCTTCTAGAACTAACACCAAAAAAAGATGTCCTCTTCATCATAGGGGATTGGAATGCTGAAGTAGGAAGTCAAGAAATCACCGGGATAACAGGCAGGCATGGCCTTGGTGTACAAAATGAAGCAGGACAAAAGCTAATAGAGTTTTGCCAAGACAACACGCTGATCATAGCAAACACTCTTTTCCAACAGCACAAGAGACGACTCTACACATGGACATCACCAGATGGTCAATATCGAAATCAGATTGATTATGTCCTTTGCAGCCAAAGATGGAGAAGCTCCATACAGTCAGTAAAAACAAGACCTGGAGCTGACTGTGGCTCAGATCATGAGCTTCTCATTGCAAAATTTCGGCTTAAATTGAAGAACGTAGGGAAAACCACTAAACAATTCAGGTATGACCTAAATCATATCCCTGATGAATATACAGTGGAGGTGAGGAATAGATTTAAGGAATTAGACCTGATAGACAGAGTGCCTGAGGAACTATGGACGGAGGTCCATTACATTGTTCAGGAGTAACTAAATCCATCCCAACTAAATCCAAAAAGTAATGCAAGAAAGCCAAGTGGCTGTCTGAGGAGGCTTTATAAGCAGCTGAGGAAAGAAGGGAAGTGAAAAGCAAGGGAGAAAGGGGAAGATATATCCAACTGAATGCAGAGTTCCAGAGAATAGCAAGGAGAGACAAGAAGGCTTTCTTAAATGAACAGTGCAAAGAAATCGAGGAAAACAACAGAATGGGAAAGACTAGAGATCTCTTCAAGAAAAGTGGAGGTATCAAGGGAACGTTTTCTGCAAAGACAGACATGATAAAGGACAAAGAAGGCAGGGACCTAACAGAAGCAGATGAGATTAAGAAGAGGTGGAAAGAATACACAGAAGAACTATACAGGAAAGATCTTAATGTCCCTGATAGCCATGATAGTGGGCCTTAGGAAGCATTAGTAACAACAGAGCTAGCGGAGATGACAGTATTCCAGCTGAGCTATTTAAAATCCTCAAAGATGATGCTGTTAAAGTGCTGCACTCAATATGCCAACAAATTTGGAACATTCAACAGTGGCCACAAGACTGGAAAAGGTCAGTTTACATTCCAATTCCAAAGAAGGGCAACGCCAAAGAGTGTTCAAACTACCATACAATTGCGCTCATTTCACATGCCAGCAAGGTGATGCTCAAAATCCTACAAGCTAGGCTTCAGCAGCATGTGAACCAAGAACTACCAGAAGTACAAGCTGGGTTTCAAAGAGACAGAGGAAATAGAGATCAAATCACCAACATTCGCTGGATCATGGAGAAAGGAAGAGAATTCAAGAAAAACATCTCTTTCTGCTTCATTGACTACGGTAAAGCCTTTGTGTGGATCACAACAAACTCCGGCAAATTCTGAAAGAGATGGGAGTACCAGACCAGCTTACCTGTCTCCTGAGAAACCTGTACAAGGGCCAAGAAGCAACATTAAGAACCGGACATGGAACAACCGATTGGTTCAAAATTAGGAAAGGCGTACGACAAGGCTGCATATTGTCGCCCTGCTTATTTAACTTATATGCAGAGTGCATCATGAGAAACGCCGGGTTGGATGAATCACAGGTTGGAATTAAGATTGCCAGGAGAATTATCAACAACCTCAGTTACACAGACGATACCACTCTAATGGCAGAAAGCGAAGAAGATCAAAAGAGCCTCTTGTTGAGAGTGAAAGTGGAGAGTGCAAAAGCTGGTTTGAAACTCAACATTAAAAAAAAACTAAGATCGTGGCATCTGGCCCCATCACTTCCTGGCATATAGAAGGGGAAGAAATGGAAGCAGTGACAGATTTTATTTTCTTGGGCTCCAAGATCACCGCAGATGGTGACTGCAGCCATGAAATTAAAAGACGCTTGCTCCTTGGGAGGAAAGCTGTGGCAAACCTAGACAACATAGTAAGAAGCAGAGACATCACCTTGCCGACAAAGGTCCATCTAATCAAAGCTATGGTTTTCCCAGTAGTAATGTATGGCTGTGAGAGCTGGACTATAAGGAAGGCTGAGCGCCGAAGAATTGATGCTTTTGAACTGTGGTGCTGGAGAAGACTCTTATGAGTCCCCTGGACTGCAAGGAGGTCAAATCAGTCAATCCTAAAGGAAATCAACCCTGAGTGCTCATTGGAAGGACAGATCCTGAAGCTGAAGCTCAAATATTTTGGCCACCGAATGCGAAGAGAAAAGTCACTGAAAAAGACCCTGGTGCTGGGAAAGACTGAAGGCAAAAGGAGAAGGGGACGGCAGAGTATGAGATGGCTAGATAGCATCACCGATGCAATGAATATGAACTTGAGCATCCTCCGGGAGAGAGCGCAGGACAAGAAGGCCTGGTGTGCTATGTTCCATGGGGTCACGAAGAGTCGGACACGACTGAATGACTGAACAACAACAAAACTTGAGTTGTCCAAAGCCTTTATAGCATGTTTGATTCGATGATCCTCCTCTTGCACTGTGTTCTTGTATGCACCATGCATACAATGAGAAACAGCTACAGCACATGGCTTCTCCATCTTGGCTCTGTGTTTCCTCCTCCCTCCCAATCCCCTTTCCTTTTGTGTTATGTCTTTTAGAATGTAATCCTGTGTGGACAGGAGCTGTCTTATTTCCTGTCTTTGTAAATCACCTTGGGAGACTTTTGAGCCAAACAGAAGAAAATGCAGTACATACATACATACATACATACATAGGCTTGCATACAATTTAAATCTATATTTCTCACCAAAGTGGTTTTGAAAAAGTGACAGGCAGTGTGGAAGCTTCTATGATAAAAATTAATGACAATTAATGAGTGCATTATAGAGCATCCTTCTGATTCTGTTGTACAAAGAATCCTGTGTAACTGGGAAGTATGCACTTTTCTTTTTATTTGAGTCCTCAGAAATTGGCCTGAGAAGATGTTAAATTCCTGTCCTTATATAGTATTTGCCTGACTTGAACCAGAAAGACATGGATCAGTGGGGGGCGGGGGCACAAATGGTTATGATATATCATGGTACACATGACACCAATGGGCACAAATAGTTATGATAACGGTATGATAACAGTATAAGTGCTATGTGTAGATTCAGCCCCAGTGAGCTTCATGGCCGAGGGGGGACTAGAACTAGGGATGTCAGAGAATTCCGCAATGGATCAACAGGATCCCCCAAAACCCGTCGTGGAACAAAGCCGCCGCCCCTCACCCCACGAAAGGCGCGCAGGATGACGCCCCCGCCCCCCCCATGAAAGGTGCACAGGATGAAGTCCCTGCCGCCCCCACCCCATGAAAGGTGCGTGAAACGGAGCACTTACCTGCTCCCGTCCATGCTGCTTTGCGAATGGCGACCGTCCTGCGGCCGCCATTCACTTCCTCCTCTTCAAGCCATGATAGGCTATGTGAATACTTACGTAGCCTATCACGGCTAACGCAGGGATGCCATTTGCGTCCCTGTAGAGGCCATGATAGGCTACGTAAGTATTTACATAGCCTATCACTGCAGTGGGGGGAAACCCCAGTGTACGCAAATGGCGGTGGCTACCGCCATTTGTATATGCTGGTTTTTTTTTTCCCCCCTGCCATGATAGGGTAGTAAGTATTTACGTAGCCTATCACGGCAGGGGAAAAAAATGGCAGTAGCCGCCATTTGCATACGCTGGGGTTTTTCCCCCTGCCGTGATAGGCTTCATAAACATTTACATAGCCTATCACGGCTCATTACAGGGATGCAAATGGCGGCGGCTACGACAGCCGCCATTTGCATCCCTGCAGGGCTGCCCAGTGGCCGGATGTCCGGCTGCGGGTGGCTGGGCAGGATTCCGGGGAGAGGGATGGAGTGCCTCCCCCCCGTCGAGGATTCCGGGGGGAGGGACGGAGCACCTCCCCCCCACCACAGATGCCCCTCAGCGGAGCAAGGTAAGGGATTCGTACATCCCTAACTAGAACTATGGATACTGGAGAAATTCGAGATGGATTAAAATGAGCTCGGATTTCTAAGAATCCAACCTGCGGAATCCACTGCAGAGTGACCCCCTCAGGCCCTGCAGAGTCTGTGGACTTTTGGATGTTTTTTTTACTTTCCCAAAATTTACGCATATAAACCTGTAGAAATATACCTAAGTTTCTGCTTAGGAAACGTAGAATGGAATAGGGGACAATACACTAAATGTTACATACTGGGGTAAATTATGTGAATACTTACATAAATACTTATGTAAATATTTATGTAATTATTTCCATATTTTTCTGCATGACAAAAAAAAATATATTTGCATCCTTCTGTGGGCGGATGACGGAACGAAAGGCACCTGACAATCCGCAAAACATAGATGGAGCGGATTTTACACAGTCCGTATATCTCGCAGGTTCCACTCCAACACCCTAACCCTAACACACTGTCTTTATGAACAAGTTGAAAAGCATTGGTCCCAATACAGATCCCTGCTATCTAAAACACTATCAAAAAGTGAAATATGTTTCAAAATATATTTTAAAACTTAAGCAGGAAAACAGTGAATACCTTTTTAAGTTGTTAAACAAATGAAATTATCCCACATGAGAAGTCTTAAGATATGAATGGTTAATAAAAAAAAATAAATGCAGACGAACATCATATACAGAAGTAAAATGTTAAACATGCAATGATTACAAAGAAAATGCATGTGTACACTGTGCAAAATACACTACAGTTTAACTCTTCCTAAGGCCTATTGAAAAACAACAACAACGATGTTAGTAGGCCCAATGGTAGTAGGCCCCAAACAATGTTAGCACTCCCAGCAGTAGTTTCAATTGTACCTAGCTGCATTTAAACTTCCACCAATCCAAAGTAGTGAAATGCAGTGTTTCATGCTTCCAGTTATATAGCAGTATGGTCCAAACTTTTACAGAAAAGGAGGAGTGTGAGGAAGGCGGGGGGGGATTAAGAGGAAGTTATAGCTACCTATCCCAAGCAAAGATCTGAAGACCAGGCTTTCGTGGACCCAGAGGAAGGTTGAAAGAGACCTCTCCTGGAAGTGTAGAAGTCAGCAGAAGTCAGCGTTGCCCTTATTTTTGCCGTAGTCTACATAAATCTTTACATAGACTACCCGGGCCCAAATAAGGAACGCATTTGCATACGTGCTTTTTTCTTTTAGGTTTAGTCCTTAAGACCAGCTATTTCCCTGCATTTCTGGAGTTTGAGTGATAATTGAAAGCCCTTAACACAAGACATTATACTGAAAAGGTTTTTTTGAATTGAATATGATGCTGTGCACACAACACACTTACTCACACTCAGGGGCTGAGTGTGGGTTGTTTTGAACTGCAGGTTGTTTGTTGAACCAAGTGTTATGTTATCTGAATGCAGCCAGGGTGGCTTGCTAACCATGAAGTGCGGCTTATTTTCTTGAACAAGCCACCTTGAGAACCCATGGGTTCTTGTTGGTTTGTTCAGGGCAGCTAACAAGCCATACCGCATGGTTAACAAGCCACCCTGGTTGTGTTTAGACAACACAATAAGACACCCTAAGGAAAATATATGATATTCAGACAACACAATAACTCACAGTTCAACAGACAACCCACAGTTCAAAACAACCCACACCTAGCCATTGAGTCCGGGTTAGCTTATTGTGTGAACAGCCCATATGTCACAGGTTTGTTAACACAGCTCAACAGACAAGTAGGCCTCCAACACTACATTAAAAACATTGAAACAAAGTGTATGTCATTGCTGATGCTTCTGTGAGTTAGGGAAAACAACAGAATAACCTTTTATTTCACAGGAGTTTGCTTGAAAATTTGGAGAAGACTAGAATAAAAAAACATAATCACTACATGTGTGTATGTGTAAATACAATATTACTAACCATATATATTAGGGATGAGCTTCCAAACCTGAAGTCTGAACCAAATTGGACTGAGTTGGACAAATGCGGGAGGTGTCCAAATTGAAATGAGGGATCTCTGAAGCAGATTTATTCTGAATCTGAACAGTTGTGAAGACTTGGGATTCAGAGGAATTGGGATTCAGAGGAAGATTTGGGATTCAGTGTGTGTCTCCAAAATTTGATACACTGATTTTTGTGCAGCAGATCTTTATATTTTGAATTTTTTACAAGGGAATTGCCAGCACTTGGTGTGTGTTTTTTAATATCTTGGCAAAATTTGATGACATTTGCAGGGACAGTTGCCCCATCTAAGGGGCCCAGGCCTACCAAGATTTTCATGAATCGTATAGAGAGTTTTGTGCACGAGGAGCCTCTACATTTTGAAGGCATCTAAAAAAAGGATGAACATATCCCACTGTTCTTTACATAGGAACATCAGCACTGATGTTGAGTCTATCTAGCTCAGCACTGTTGACACTAACTAGCAGCAGCTTTGCAGAATTAGCTGTAAAGCGGATTAGTGCATGTAAATTCAGATCACAAAAATATCTGATTCCATTGATGTCCAGACACCAGACAACCCATGAAACACAGAATGGATTTAACAAGTTCTGAACATCCCTAGCAGTATCTGCCTTCAGCTGTACAAACTATCCAGGTGATCACTGAAGTGATAAATACATAAATAACTTACTATTTCTCTTCATCAAAGTTATACTTCCAGATGCAACTTCTTCTCCAGCCACTTACATGTCTCCAGAGCATTGTGTATCCTCCAAGCCAGCTCTCCTTCTCTTCCCCTTTCTTTTGGAAAGGAGGATCATCCTCTCCCTTTCTTTTTGAGACTGTCAAAAGATTTACCTACCCTGGCAGTATGAAGCTGCTACCATGGGGTGGATAATAGAAGATTTATGCTCCTGAAGGCATAGTCTCAGGAGTCCAAAACAAATCAGAAAACAAGGCATATAGAGAAGAGTTAACTTTCTTGTTTGTACATCTTCTAATAGTAGCAGCCAGTTACTGGCTGTGTTTAGGTACATGGAAATGAAAAAGTAAAGATGAGAGTCAAGTTCTTCTCAATCACAATGTCAAAGGTATTTACAGGCACATCTCAGCATATCTGTATTTTTCATTTTTATGTAAATATACATAATTCATGTTTAAGATGAGAAGTAAGTTTCAGTGTAAAGTATGACATCATTTAAAGTTCAAGTCAATACATGATATGTTCTTCAAGCTAGAGTCCTATTACAAGCTATTAACCTTCCAGCTTCCAGAATTTTTTAAGTGAACAGCATAAATGTAGTGTATGAAGGAGATACACATGCCTTTAAAAATGTGCATTATGAAGATACACACCCATGAAAAGCTGGAATTAGTTGAGGTTCCTATTCAACTGTATTTGTCATGAACACTTTTGCACCCTATGAAAAGCACACCCATTTCAGCTTTTGGAGATGGGGGAGGAGTCTCAAAGGTATGTAGAAATGTGCCATGGGAAACATTCGAGTTTCCAAAGTAGCTGAACCAAATCTTTCTGTGTTGCTTACACAGTATAGATACTTCCACAGCAAAGATATTCCTCCCACCCGCACACCAAATTAATTGTTGTGCTGTGAGGAATCAATCCCCACTATTGGCAAGCACACTGCACTCCTTTATCTTCAGTCTGAATTTTGGTATGAAAGCAAAGAGATGCAACCATTTCCTCCTCTCCCCACAGTAATGTGGAGTGAGATCAAAGCATTGGATTCATTTGGCTACATGGTTCCATGATGTCATCGTGCTCCTTATGTAATTCATGATTTCAGGATCACTTGGGGAGAGAGGTCTGTGGTGCGACCACACTTAGAATCCTATGTACAGTTTGGGTCACAGTACCTAAAAAAAGAAGATATTGTAGAGTTGGAAGAAGTGCAGCAAAGGGCATCCTTATGAGGAATGGTTACAACAGCTGGGATTGTGTAGCTTAGAAAAAAGGTGACTAAAGGAAAATGATAGAGGTGTACAGAATTGTGCATGATGTGGAGAAAGCATATAGGGAAACATTTTTCTCCCTCTCTCACAATATTAGAACCTGGGCTCATCCCTTTAAGCAGATTGGTGGAGAGATAAAAGGAAGTGCTTCTTCACAGAGCACATAGTTCAGCTACGGAATTCACTTCCACAATATGTATTGACAGCTACCACATTGGAAGGATGTAAAAAGAGATCGGACAAATTTATGGGGGACAAAGCAATCATTGGCTACTAGTCCCATTGTCTATATGCTATCTCCAGAATCAGGGGGAGTATGCCTATGTTCACCAGGTGCTGGGGAACATGGACGGAAGGGTGCTGTTGCACTCATGTCCTGCTTGTGGTTGGCCATTGTGCGGACAGAATGCAGGACTAGATGGACCCTTGGTCTGATCCAGCAGGGCTCTTCTTAGGTTCTTGCATTAGGTTCTTATGTTCTTAGGTCAGTTGTCTGGAAAATTATACTTAATCATCATCACAGAGGGAAAAGAACTAATAAGAACAACAAAAATGCATGAAACAAATTTCAGTGGAGATGATCTGGGGGGACCAGTTCATGGCCCCCAAAGTTTCTGTTTCACTCAAAATGTTTATGAGTGAAGCAAACATTTTAAGCAACCTAGATCACTGGAGCATCATTGATTGATTGATTGATTGAGTGGAATAATCCCAGGAAAATTGGGGATATTAACATATTAGTACTAGATCTGAGCCCATATGCTGACATAGCCACAGCCACAAAAGAAATAACAAAGTAGATGGGTGGATTTTGGTTTTCCCCATCTAGTGCAACACCCAGGTATCAGGAAATAATGCCAGTGCTGTAATTTTAGGTTGCTGGAGAAGGCAAACATTTGGAACAATGAAGAAGGCTGGCATTTGGTGAAACAAGTTCTCTGATTTGGAGGGGCATGACCATGGGAAAGAGTTGGGGAGGATAGAAAGAGCTATCGTACTTCAGCTGAATTTTTACATGAGAAATTCTACAAAACATGGCCCCTCCAGGAAGTTCCTGACTTGTGTGGTGGATAACTTCCTCCTACAGAAAATAGGAAAGAACTAGAGGATCGGCTATCCTTGACTTGATCCTAACCAACAGAGATGACTTAGTGGATAAAGTAGCAGTTACAGGAACTCTGGGGAAAAGCAACCATGTTATACTTGAGTTCTTGGTTCTGAAGGAAGAAAAAGCCAAGTGTAGCCAAACACATACCCAGGATTTTAGGAAAGCTGGTTTTAATAAATTCAGAACAATGATAAGTAAGGTCCCATGGCAAGCAACTCTACTGAGAAAAGGTGTCCAAGATGCATGGGAGTTTTTTAAAAAGGAAGTTCTCAAGGCACTATTACAAACAATTCCAACAAGAAAAAACAGTGGAAGACAACAGAAGAAGCCAATATGGCTTCACAAAAAGCTTAGAGATGACCTGAAAACAAAAAAGGACACATATAGGAAGTTGAAGGAAGGCCAAGCAACAAAGGAAGAGTACACGCAGGTAGCAAATAATTGCAGGGATGGCATGAGGAAGGCTAAAGCTGAGAATGAGCTGAGGTTAGCGAGGGATGCTAAAAGCAACAAAAAGGCTTTCTTCAGCATAGTAAAAGACAGAGGAAATAAATGGTGGTTCAACTATTAAATAAGGATGGCAAAACAATAACAGATGACAAAGAAAAGGCAGATGTGCTCAATCCCTACTTTGGCTCAGTCTTCTCCCAAAAGAGGGTCTATGACCCCCCTGGCAAAGGCGAAGTACAGGCTGAAGGGGCAGGATTGCAGCTTGAGATTGATAGGCGTATGGTCAAGGAACACCTAACTACTTTGAATGAGTTCAAATCCCCAGGGCCAGATGAACTGCACCCTAGAGTAATAAAGGCACTGGCAGAAGAACTCTCAGAACCACTGTCTATTCTCTTTGAGAAATCATGGAGGACGGGGGAAGTGCCAGATGACTGGAGGAGGGCTAATGTTGTCCCTATCTTCAAAAAGGGCAAAAAGGAGGAACCTGGGAACTACAGACCAGTCAGTCTGACATCAATCCCTGGGAAAATTCTGGAGAGGATTATCAAGTAATCCATCTGGAAGCACCTTGAAAACAATGCCGTGATTACTCGAAGCCAACATGGAATTGTCAAGAACAAATCCTGCCAGACAAATCTGATCTCATTTTTTGATCAAGTAACCTCCCTTGTGGACCGTAGGAATGCTGCAGACATAATATAGCTCGACTTCAGCAAAGCTTTCGACAAAGTGCCCCATGATATCCTGATGAGCAAACTAGGTCAAAGTGGGCTAGATGAAACAACAATCAGGTGGATACACAGTTGGCTACAGAATCGGACTCAAAGACTACTTATCAGAGGGATGTTCTCAAACTGGGGAGAAGTAACGAGTGGGGTACCGCAGCTCTCAGTCCTGTGCTCTTCAACATTTTTATTAATGACTTGGAGGAGAAGGTGCAGGGAATGCTGGTCAAATTTGCAGATGACACAAAATTGGGTGGGATAGCTAATACCTGGGAAGACAGAAACCACATTCAAAGTGAGCTTGATAGACTGGAGTGCTGGGCAGAAAACAACAGCATGAAATTTAATAGGGATAAATGCCAAATTCTGCTCCTAGGAAAAAGAAACCAAATACACAGTTACAAGATGGGGGATACGTGGCTCAACAACACTACAAGCGAGAAGGATCTTGGAATTGTTGTCGATCACAAGCTGAATATGAGCCAACAATGTGATGTGGCTGCAAAAAAGGGAAATGCTATTTTGGGCTGCATTAATAGAAGCATAACTTCCAAATCTCGGGACGTACTAGTTCCCCTTTACTCAGCACCGGTTAGGACTCATCTGGAGTACTATGTCCATTTCTGGGCACCACACTTTAAGAAGGATGCATACAAGCTGGAGAGGGTTCAGAGGAGGGCAACGAAGATGATCAGGGGACTGGAAACAAAGGCCTATGAAGAGAGACTGAAAGAACTGGGCATGTTTAGCCTTGAGAAGGGAAGACTGAGGGGAGATAGGATAGTGCTCTTCAAGTGCTTGAAAGGTTGTCACAGAGAGGAAGGCCAGGATCTCTTCTTGATCATCCCAGAATGCAGGACATGGAATAATGGTCTCAAGATACAGGAAGCCATATTCTGGCTCAACATCAGGAAAAACTTCCTAACTGTTAGAGCAATATGACAATGGAACCAATGACCCAGGGCTCTCCCACACTGGAGGCATTCAAGATGACGCTGGACAGCCATCTGTCGGGGATGCTCTGACTTGGATTTCTGCATTGAGCAGGGGGTTGGATTCGATGGTCTTGCAGGCCCCTTCCAACCCTATTATTCTATGATTCTATGAAATCCATTCATGGATGGGAGGGGTTGCAAGAAGTTAAACAGGAGCAATATGATAGGGTTGTGTACTGTGACCTACCAATTACCCTTTAGTATCTGGATTATATTCTAGCTGAAAATGCAGCAGGCTCTTCTGGAGTTAGATAAACAGAGAAAGTTATGTCCATTTTGGTCAATAAACCAGAAAACCACAAGGGCAGCTACCTTCTGGTAATAAAAAATATCATAATAGTCCAAATAATTAACAATTTGCCTAATGTACTGTAATCTTATCCACAATTGTCTGCCTGAAGCAGACCATTTCATCCCGCTTAATGGTCAGGTTGGCCTTCCAAGAAGTACATTCTCTACAATCTGCTCTCTCTCTTTTTGTGTTTCTCAGTACCATGTTTGCACAGATGACTCCCATATATGCTTTTTCTAATCCTCTGAACCAGAATCTGGTTGAGGACCAGTAAACTGAAGCTTAATCCAAAAATGAATCACTAAAATGATTATGGGTGAGAGAAAGATGGCTCCTCCAGGAAATTCCTGACTTGTGTGGTGGATAAATTCCTCCTACAGAAAGTAGAGGAAGGAACTAGAGGATTGGCTATCCTTGATCCTAACCAACAGAGATGACTTAGTGGATAAAGTAGCAGTACAGGAACTCCGGGGGAAAGTGACCATGTTGTACTTGAGGTCTTGGTTCTAAGGGAAGCAAAACGTGTACCCTGAATTTTCGGAAAGCTGATTTTAATAAACTCAGAACAATGATCAGTAAGGTCCCATTGCAATCGACAGTAATGAGAAAAGGAGTCCAAGATGGGTGGGAGCTTTTAAAAAAGGAAATTCTCAAGGCACAATCACAAACAATTCCAACAAGAAGAAAAGGTGGAAGACAACAGAAGAAGCCAATATGGCTTCACAAAAAGCTTAGGGATGACCTGAAAACAAAAAAGGACACATATAGGAAGTGGAAAGAAGGCCAAGTAACAAAGGAAGAGTACAGGCAGGTAGCACAGAATTGCAGGGATGGTGTCAGGAAGGCTAAAGCTGAGAATGAGCTGAGGTTAGCGAGGGATGCTAAAAGCAACAAAAAAGCTTTCTTCAGCTACATGCATAGTAAAAGACAGAGGAAAGGAATGGTTGTTCAGCTATTAAATAAGGATGGCAAAACAATAACAGATGACAAAGAAAAGGCAGAGGTGCTCAATTCCTACTTTGGCTCAGGTTTCTCCCAAAAGAGGGTCTATGACCCCCCTGGCAAAGGTGAAGTACAGGCTGAAGGGGCAGACTTGCAGCTTGAGATTGATAGGCATATGGTCAAGGAACACCTAACTACTTTGAATGAGTTCAGATCTCCAGGGCCAGATGAACTGCACCCTAGAGTAATAAAGGAACTGGCAGAAGAACTCTCAGAACCACTGTCTATTCTCTTTGAGAAATCATGGAGGACGGGGGAAGTGCCAGATGACTGGAGGAGGGCTAATGTTGTCCCTATCTTCAAAAATGATAAAAAGAAGGAACCTGGGAACTACAAACCAGTTAGTCTGACATCAATCCCTGGGAAAATTCGGTAGCAGATTATAAAGCAATCCATCTGTAAGCACCTTGAAAACAATGCCGTGATTACTCGAAACCAACATGGATTTGTCAAAAACAAGTCCTGCCAGATGAATCTGATCACATTTTTTGATCAAGTAACCTCCCTTGTAGACCATGGGAATGCTGTAGACATCATATACCTCGACTTCAGCAAAGCTTTCGACAAAGTGCCCCATGATAGCCTGATGAGCAAACTAGCTCAAAGTGGGCTCGATGAAACAATGATCCGGTGGATCCACAGTTGTCTACAGAATCGGACTCAAAGAGTGCTTATCAATGGGACCTTCTCAAACTGGGGGAGAGGTAACGAGTGGGGTACCGCAGGGCTCAGTCCTGGCCCCCGTGCTCTTCAACATTTTTATTAATGACTTGGAGGAGGAGGTGCAGGGAATGCTGATCAGATTTGCAGATGACACAAAATTGAGCGGGATAGCTAATACTTTGGAAGACAGAAACAAAATTCAAAGTGATCTGGATAGACTGGAGCGCTGGGATAGTGCACTTCAAGTACTTGAAAGGTTGTCACAGAGAGGAAGGCCAGGATCTCTTCTTGATCATCCCAGAGTACAGGACACGGAATAATGGGCTCAAGTTACTGTTAGAGCAATACGACAATGGAACCAATTACCTGGGGAGGTGGTGGGCTCTCCCACACTGGAGGCCTTCAAAGTGAGCCTGGACAGCCATTTGTCAGGGATGCTGTGACTTGGATTCCTGCACTGAGCAGGGGGTTGGACTCGATGGCCTTGTAGGCCCCTTCCAACCCTACTAGTCTATGATTCTATGATCCTCTAATTTCTAGGGATGTCGGAGAATTCCATGATGGATCTCAGTGAGGCCGAATGCCAGTGCATTAGGCCCCCCAAAATCCATCGTGGAATGAAGCCCCCACCCCCCAACCCACGAAAGGCATGCGAAACGGAGCATTTACCTGCTCCCGTCCGCACTGCTTTGCGAATGGCGGCTGTCCTGTGGCTGCCATTCGCTTCTTCCTCTTCATAGCCGTGATAGGCTACGTAAATACTTACATAGCCTATCACGGCTAATGCAGGGACGCCATTTGCGTCTCTGCACAGGCCGTGATAGACTACGTAAGTATTTACGTAGCCTATCAAGGCGGGGGGGGGGGAAGCCCAGCGTACGCAAATGGTGGTGGCTACAGTCATTTGCATACGTTGGGTTTTTTTCCCCCCTGCCGTGTTAGGCTACGTAAATATTTACGTAGCCTATCACAGCTAAGTACAGGGATGCAAATGGCGGCGCCTACGACAGCAGCCATTTGTGTCCCTGCAAGGCTGCCCAGCAGCCGGATGTCTGGCTGTGGGCGGCTGGAGCTGGCCGGCGGCTCCATGGCTTGGCCACGGAGTGGAGCCGGCCGAGCAGGATTCCAGGGTGGAGGACCAGATTGCCTCCCCCCGTTGAGGATTCCGGGGGGAGGGATGGAGCGCCTCCCCCTTACCGTGGAAACAGAATGGAACGGAAGGTAATTGTTCCATTCATCCCTACTACATTCTACCTGAGGTGTGCACAAACTCCCAGATTTGAATTGGACAGTGATTCAGGGATGTTAGAGAATTCCGCCACAGACACCAGTGAAGCTGGATTCTTTAGAATCCAGCCCCCTGAAGTCTGTGGCAGAATGGAGCAATCCCCCCAGCCACCCCGCGAAATTTCCCCGGGACAGACCCTACCTTTTGTCTGCCATCCGCTGCCCTCGTCTGCGGCGCGAATGGCTGCCCCGGTCTGCACCCGCCATTTCCCTCCCTACTTTAGCCGTGACAGGCTGCATAAGTATTTACATAGCCTATCACGGCAAAGAGCAGGGACGCAAATCACAACCACTATGCCATTTGTGTCCCTGCTTTAGCCATGATAGGCTACGTATATATTTATGTAGCCTATCACGGCAAAAGGCAGGGATTCAAATGGCGTAGCGGCCACCATTTGCGTCCCTGCTCTTTTCCTTGATAGGCTACATATATATATACGTAGCCTATCATGGCTAACGCAGGGATGCAAATGGCGGCTGCTATGTGGCCGCCATTTGCAGCTACAGCCCGGAAACAGACGGAGGTTCGGGTGCGGGCGGCCACAGCCAGCAGCTCCGTGGACCCACCGCAGAGCGAAGCTGGCCGGGGAGGATTCCAAGGGGAGGGACGGATCACCTCCCCCCCACCACGAAAGCCCCGGACCGGGATGGGGCGAGTAATCTGTACACCCCTACAATGATTTGAGCCTTCAGAAAATGTTCCAATTTGCCTTGTACATATTTGGAGGCCAACCGCTTTGACTTGGGCACTGGACAAGACTGAAAGCTGAGAAATCTCAGGCTTCATCCCTCCCTTTGAGTACCATGGATTTTTTTTTTTTAATGGTTATAATTGCTGTTCTCCTTGTCAGATTTGGATGTTATTTTCAAATGTAGTATCCACTCTGGATGGAATAAGCCTGCCAAATTTCAGGAAAAAAAATGGTTGAGGGAATCTTGTGCTACTCACCAATATGACTTTTGATTTCTTTGCAGATTTGAATTAGAGATACTGGACTTTCTCATGGGATTGAGCCACCAAATTCCGAATGACAGCTGCAGGGGAGTTTGTGCAAGAGCAGCCTTGACATTTTGATAGTCTCCAAAAGAGGGTGGACTTATCTCCCAATGTACTTTGTAGACCATTGTTCTGAAAGTTGCAGCCAGCCTAGAAGTGTGGCTAATTAATAGCCCTGCAAAGTTTCAGAAGGATATGTACAGCAGTTCATGTGGAATAAAATAGGGCCGTGCAATGCCTCATCACGAAGCATGAATAATGAGGCAAAGCAGACTGATTTGGAGGAGGCACCTCGTGATACGAAGCAGATCAGCACAGAACTGAGGTACCAGAAGGCGAAGCAGCTCCCCCACCTCTTATATTAGAAGCTCTTCTGAATGCCTGAGCAGTCCAGACAGGCTGTCTCCAAAATGTATCAACTTCTGAAAGCTCCTGCAGAGAAGCAGGAGGAGGAGGAGGAGGAGGAGGAGGGAGGGGGAAGGTGAGTAGATGCAAGAGGTGGGGGGAGGCAGAAAGGCGAGTGGAGGAGGAGGGAGTGTGCTTTGGCGAATGGGAACTCTCAGCTAGAACCTACCCCAGCAGTCTCCAATCAGAGGGAGATCTAATAGTTTGGTGAATGGCTGTGTTCATTTATTGCACAAGCTATGTCTTTGGGAGAGGGCTGGCGTATGGTTAGATGATCTGGTGTGTGTGTGTGTGTGTGTGTGTCTGTGTGTGTGTGTGTGTGTGCATGCAGTCCTTGCAGTTCCTCTTTCTATTCCTTTGTTCTCAATTGCTATCAAAATTTTCTAGATTTTTAAAAGCAAACAAACAGCTAGGTTGTCGTGGGATTTCTCCTTCGCTCCTTGCATGAGCTGCCCCTTTGGGACTGTTTGTTTTCTGGGCACCCATTGCAGCTGCCTTCTATTTCTGTCATCCTCCCACTGTTTCATTGTGTGTATTCATCTCTTCAATTTCTTTTTCAAAGAAACATAGATTTTGCTTTGCTCATTGCTATGCTACCTCCCCCACACACACCTTACCATCATTGCATGAGGTGTTCGTCTGGGGACTCTGCGAAGTTTCCATTTTGTGTGTTTAATTTAGACCCTCACAGCTTCTTGTTCCATTCCATTCTGTGTCCTTTTTGTCTTCCAACTCTGTCTTTTCTAGCTTTTTAAAAATCCAGTCTTATTTTGATTTTTAAAAATAGACATTGACTTCTGGGCATGTTCCTACACCCACCCCCATCCCGAAATAATATTCAACCATTTAGTTTTTTTTTTCTTCCTTTCTAAATTCTGAAATCAAGGCACACTAGAGCAGCCTGCATGTTTAGTGTTTGGAATCCCCACCTACCCACCCACAGTTCTGAAGTGATCCATCTGTTTCTTTTCTCTCTTGATCCTCCCAACACAGAACTTAAAGAAGGGTTTTCTATTATTTGCTTGCTCTTGGCTCTTATCTTATTGCCTCTACCATCCTCCTGTATCTCTTGAACTTTACCTGCCTTCCCTAAACAATAATTAAATATAAAAAAATAAATAATAAAAAACCTTTTATTTGCTTAGGTAGTTCTGCTTTTGTTTTGCTCTTGTGTTCCTGTGTCCATATGTGTGTGTGTGTGTGTGTGTGTGTGTGTGCTTGTGTGGTGGTCCACCAAATCAATATGTCCACATTGCAAGACAGTGCTGAAAAAGCATGAGACACATAGTATTTCTATTAATTACCTTCTTATTCCAACATAGGGATGTCAGAGAATTTC
This sequence comes from Heloderma suspectum, assembly GCF_057233095.1. NCBI lineage: Eukaryota > Metazoa > Chordata > Lepidosauria > Squamata > Helodermatidae > Heloderma > Heloderma suspectum. The sequence continues at coordinate 83,159,344 of NC_139463.1, read as the reverse complement.
TCCTCGAATCTCAGAGAGGCCGAATGCCAGTGCATTCAGCCCCCCGAAATTGGTGGAGAAACGGTCTGCGCCCCCCCGTCCCCCCCCCCTGGGATGGGACTTACCTTGGTCAAATGTCTCTGGTGGCGGCAGTTTGGCGGCGGTTTGGCGGCGGTTTGGCAGCGGTTTGGCGGCGGTTTGGCGGCAGTTTGGCGGCAGTTTGGTGGCGGTTTGGCGGCGTCGGCACCCGGTCTTCCAACCGGCTGCCACCATCAAGTAAAAAAAACCCCAAAAACAAGCAAATGTGATAGGCTACGTAAACATTTACGTAGCCTATCACGGCTAGATTATTAAAAAACACCGTGATAGGCTACGTAAATGTTTACGTAGCCTATCACAGCTGACTTTGGGGGGAAAAAAAGTGTGTACGTTCCTTATTTTGACACATGAAAAGCGTTCCTTATTTTGGCATGTGTAGTCTACGTAAACATTTACGTAGACTGAGGGATGTATGAAAGTCACTTACCTGGTCTCGCAGCTTGCTTCACGGTGGGGGGGAGGTGCTTCGCTTCTCCCCCCGAAGTTCAGGCTGGGGGGGAGGCTTTCCGCCTCGCCTGGCCGAAATTCAGGCTGGGGGGGAGGCTTCCCGCCTCGCCCGGCCGAAATTCAGGCCAGGGAGAAGCACCCCATCTCCCCAGCCACGAACTTCAAAAAAAAAAAAAAAAAAGCCCCGTGATAGGCTACGTAACGATTTACGTAGCCTATCATGGCTAGATCTGCAAAGTCAGCTGTGATAGGCTACGTTAATCATCACGTAGCCTATCACGGGTGACTTAAAAAAAAAAAAGCGAACGCAAATGGCGGCCCCCATAGAGAGCCACCATTCGCGTTCCTTATTTGGTCCCTGTAGTCTACATAAAGATTTACGTAGACTATGGCGAAAATAAGGGCAACGCTATTCTAATTTCAAATTCTGAAAATTTCAGAAGAATATGTGCAAAGGCTACGGAGTTATGATGCTTGGAAATGTGTAAGGCTTTTTTGAATAGAGAAGACAAATGGTGGTGGCAATTAGGGAAGTACAAAAGTCACTTACCTTTTCACAGGGGTGCTTCGCGGTGGGGGGGAGGTGCTTCGCTTCTCCCCCCGAAGTCCAGGCGAAGGGGGTGAGCCATCCCGCCTCGCCCAGCCGAAATTCAGGCTGGGGGGGGAGGCTTCCCACCTCGCCTGGCCAAAGTTCAGGCCGGGGAGAAGCGCCCCGTCTCCCCGGCCGCGAAACAAAGTGTAAAAAAAACCCCAAAACCCCGTGATAGGCTACGTAACGATTAACGTAGCCTATGACGGCTAGATTCCCAAAGTCAGCCATGATAGGCTACGTTAATCGTTCCGTAGCCTATCACGGGTGACTTTGAAAATAAAAAAAAAGCACGTATGCAAATGGCGGTGGCCTATGGGCGCCGCCATTTGCGTTCCTTATTTGGTCCCAGTAGTCTACGTAAAAATTTATGTAGACTATATAGTAGACTAGATTATAGACTACAGCGTAGTCTACATAAATCTTTACGTAGACTACCGGGACAAATAAGGAACGCAAATGGCAGCGCCCTATGGGTACCACCATTTCCATATGAGCTTTTTTTTTCTTCAAAGTCACCCGTGATAGGCTACGTAACGATTTACGTAGCCTATCACGGCTGACTTTGGAAATCTAGCGGTGATAGGCTATGTAAATCGTTACGTAGCCTATCACGGGGTTGTTGTTGTTTTTTTACACTTTCTAATGGCGGCGGCGGCAGCCACCCCCGCCCCCGACTAAAGGCCGATGAACCGCCGCCAGGACCCGCCGCCGGGAGGGACATTCGCCAAAGGTAAGTCCCATCCCGGGGGGGGCGGGGGGGCAGAGAAGTTCTCCCTGAACAACCTTTGGAGGACTGAATGCGTTGGCGCTAGGGATGGCGGAGAATTTCTCCCCGAAACTTCGGGGGGCCGAGCGCCAATGTGCTCGGCCCCCCAAACAAGTTTCGGGGAGAAATCCTCCGCACCCCCCCGCACCCCGCACCCCCCCCGGGACGGGACTTACCTTCCCTGAATGTCCCTCCCGGTGGCGGGTCCGGCTGGCGGTTCGTCGCGTGTTCGAGCGGGGCGGGAGCTATTTGCGTTGCCCTTATTTTCGCCGTAGTCTACGTAAACATTTACATAGACTACAGCAACTAAATAAGGAACGCGAATGGCGGCTCCCTATGGGGGCCGCCATTCGCGTACGCGCTTTTTTTTTTTTTTTTAAGTCACCCGTGATAGGCTACGTGACAATTCACGTAGCCTATCATGGCTGACTTTGCAGATCTAGCCGTGATAGGCTACGTGAATCGTCACATAGCCTATCAGGGGGCGTTTTTTTTTTTTTACTTCCGCGTTCGCGGCCGGGCGAGGCGAGGCGCCTCCTCCCCGGCCTGAATTTTGGCCGGGCGAGGCGGGAAGCCTCCCCCCCCGGCCTGAACTTCGCGGGGGAGCAGTGAAGCGCTCCCCCCCACCGCGAACAAGCTGCGAGAAAAGGTAAGTGACTTTCGTCCACCCCTAGTTGGCGCTCGGCCCCCCAAAGTTTCGGGGAGAAATTCTCCCCCATCCCTAAGGCTACGTAATGATTTACGTAGCCTATCATGGCTAGATTTCCAAAGTCAGCCATGATAGGCTACATAAATTGTTACGTAGCCTATCATGGGTGACTTTGAAAAAAAAAAAGCGCGTATGCAAATGGCTGTGCCCATGGGCGCTGCTGTTTGCGTACACACTTTTTTTTTTTTCAAAGTCACCCGTGATAGGCTACGTAACGATTTACGTAGCCTATCATGGCTGACTTTGGAAACTGCCATAGCTGCTGCCATTTGCGTACGCATTTTTTTTTACTTTGCCATGATAGGCTACGTAAATATGTACATAGCCTATCACGGTTAAGTACAGGGATGGAAACAGCAGCGGCCGCCGCCATTTGCGTCCCTGCTGCCCAGTGGCTGGATGTCTGGCTGCAGGCGGAGCCGGCCGGCAGCTCCGCGGAATCCCCGCGGAGTGGAGCCAGCCGGGCAGGATTCTGGGGGGAGGGACAGAGCGCCTCCCCCCCACCGTGATGCAGATCCGCGAAACAGTAAGTGACTTTCATACATCCCTACCAGAAGCACCAGGGACAGTTCACAGGGGACAGGTCATCTTGGGCCTCAGCCAAATCTGATGTACATCCCCACTTTCTACCATGCTGAACATTCTCTAAGTGATGGTTTTGGGGTATGGGAGAATTCATATCTAATATTTTATGGCATGCAGAGTGCAAACATGAAGTCCAAAATATTGTAAGGGGTGTATATTAACAGTTATATTGCACACACTTCAGGATTTTTGTGTTTGTGATAGGAGTGTCTTATTGAAGGGTGTGAAAAATAGCAATAAATAAGTAAGATAACAACAGTGAGACTTTTCTTCTCATGAGTTATCATATTTTCTATTTCATCGTAACTCAGGTATTTATTAATTTATTATTTTTGTTTCAGCAGTACATGCAAAGGAAAATTTAGGTCTCAAGAGATCACTTTTCTCTCTTCTACTTGGTTTCATTGTACTCTTGAGAATAAGGTTCTCCAAGCCCCATAGAGATATTAATATATGTCTTCCACTTGTATTTTAAATGCTTATTACCAATATTTTTGTATCAGCTCTATACAGTTTGGCTGGCTCAAAGGAAAGTATGAAATTGCTGTTACACTTCTCACAAAATTATCTTGAGATAATAATAGAGAATTTCATGTGAAGTGGACAGAAAAATTATGAATGAAAATTGAAAAGTAAGTCATTGAATGAGAATATCTATTTTTGTATGCTTCATCCTTCAGTCATTCATTTTATTTCTACACATCACCCCTATCTTTTGTTTTGCTTTTTTGATTTGTGTGTGTGTGTGTGTGTGCGTGTGCGTGTGCGTGTGCATGCGCGTGCATTTGCTTTGTTTGTTTTTAGGATAGGGTTCAGGTGGTATAGTGCTTAAGACTACAACCTGTGAGCCCAGAAGGGACCTGACCTGAGCTTTTCTCCCCATCTCCTAGACAGGGATATGAATGTTGATAAAATAACATTACATAGTTGTTATACTGCAATAGTACATGATAAATTCTCATATACTAAAGACGTTTTGTTGTTGTTGTTATGATGATGGTGATGAAACCAAGGGGATGTAAGGAGGGCTGTGCACTGCTTTGGTCCGAAGCCTGAATAACGAGATGAAGCGGGCTGATTCAGAGGTGCCTTGGCATGATACAAGGCAGATCAGAACAACACAGAGGAACCCCACAGCCAAGTGGCTCATTGACAAGGTGCCTCATCTGCCTTGGAGATTCATAGCTCTTTTGATGCCTTCTGAGCATCCCAGACAGGCTGGCTCCAAATGTATCAACCTGAGAGAGATCAGGGAGGGGGAGAAGGGGAGGAGGGAGCAGGGATGGGGAGAGGAGGAGGAGGAGGAGTGAGTGAGCTTTGGCGAATGGCAGCTCTAATTGCCAAATTAGGGATGAACGTAACCCAGCAGTCTCCAATCGGTGACAGTGGTCATGGAGGATGGGTGGGTGGAATACTGAATAAATTTGGAGAAAAATGTCTGCATATGCTCATTCTGGTGGTTTAGCTGGATAATGTATTCTATCTGAATTTATTTGGCTAGAGGTGTGTGTGTGTGTGTGTGTGTGTGTGTGTGTTTGTACTGCTCTTTCCCCTTCCCAGCTGAACTATTATCTTTCTTTTGTAGATTATTTCTTTAAACACCAAAACATTTAGTACTTCATTTGAGTTTCCTCTATGTTCTTTGTCTCCCCCCCCACCCTTCCCTAATAGGTTGCACCTCTCATTCTTGTTTGTTCATTTAAAAACAACACAAAATTTTACTTTACTTGCCTTGCCACATTCTGTATCCCCCCTCCCATGCACACACCATTCTCAATTCTCTCTCAACCATCAGTTTGCCCTTACTTTATTCTGTCTAGATTTTTTTTATTTAAAAAATAAAATGAAATATATAGTACTTCCCTGTACTTTTTCTTGGCTGCCTCCCCCACCCCCAATTCTTGATTCCTCTATTCCTTCCCTTCCCATTTTTGATCTCTGCCTTTTCCTTTAAAAAACAAAACAAAATACCTTTCTCTTCTGTTTGGATTATAGCCCACACCCTCCCATTGATTTTAGGTAGTTTAGTGTTTAGGCAGGCAGTCTCCGTCTCCACAGAAATATAAGGGCAACATCGGGTAGGACCAATTTGAGGTAGGAGTTGATCCCAGCACTGCTGTCTGTCGCCACTTCGAGGCATGCCTGAGCAAGGGGGAAATGCCAGGTAGGGGTGAACGAAAGTCACTTACCTTTTCTCGCAGCTTGTTCGCGGTGGGGGGGAGCACTTCGCTGCTCCCCCCGCGAAGTTCAGGCCGGGGGGGGGAGGCTTCCCGCCTCGCCCGGCCAAAATTCAGGCCGGGGGGGGAGGCTTCCCGCCTCGCCCGGCCGAAATTCAGGCCGGGGAGGAGGCTTCCCGCCTCGCCCGGCCGCGAACACGAAAGTAAAAAAAAAAAACAAACAACGTCCCCTGATAGGCTACGTGACGATTCACGTAGCCTATCACGGCTAGATCTGGAAAGTCAGCCGTGATAGGCTATGTGAATCGTCACGTAGCCTATCACGGGTAACTTAAAAAAAAAAAAAAAGCGCGTACGCGAATGGCGGCCCCCATAGGGAGCCGCCATTCGCGTTCCTTATTTAGTTGCTGTAGTCTACGTAAATGTTTACGTAGACTACGGCGAAAATAAGGGCAACGCTATTTGCGTTGCCCTTATTTTCGCCGTAGTCTACGTAAACATTGACATAGACTACAGCGACCAAATAAGGAAGGGGAATGGCGGCTCCCTATGGGGGCCGCCATTCGCGTACGCGCTTTTTTTTTTTTAAGTCACCCGTGATAGGCTACGTGACGATTCACGTAGCCTATCATGGCTGACTTTGCAAATCTTGCCGTGATAGGCTACGTGAATCGTCACGTAGCCTATCAGGGGACGTGTTTTTTTTTTTCTTTCATTGCAATGGCGAGGGCGGCAGCCGGTCGAAAGACCGGCTGCCGCTCCCGCCCCGCTCGAACACCGGACGAACCGCCAGCCGGACCCGCCGCCGGGAGGGACATTCAGGGAAGGTAAGTCCCGTCCCGGGGGGGGTGCGGGGTGCGGGGGGGTGCGGAGGATTTCTCCCCGAAACTTGTTCGGGGGGCCGAACACGTTGGCGCTCAGCCCCCCGAAGTTTCGGGGAGAAATTCTCCGCCATCCCTAATGCCAGGGCACCATACCACCAGCAGCCTGCTCCTGCACTGAAGGAGGCAGCCCCCATCGGTCTTGCCCACAGAGGACACCCCAGAGGGGCCAGCAGAAGATTGGTAGTGCCAGAACTCCTGCAGGCTCTCCATCTGTCAGCCCCAAGAGGCTTAGGCAGGAGGAGGAGATGGGGTGGGGGAAGTATGGGTCCACCAGATGGAGGTTTCTGGTGCCTAACCAGATTGCCAGCTGCATATATAAACATAAACTGGATAATGATGTGCACTTTGGTATACTCACAGTTCCTTCAGTTCACTTGCATCATTTCTTTAATCAAAAACTGTCTGAAATTTGGCAGGTGTGGTGTGGGTAATTTTTTTTTAAGTTTAAAATATAAAATAAATAAAAAAATACTCATTTTGTGTGTGCTTAAAAAAGGACGTTACTGAAAAACCCACTCTGCCAGCCTGTCTGCCAGTGTTTTCCCAGGTGATGCGTATTCCAAATTCTGCCAAAGAGAGCCTGAGGTCAATTTAGGGATGTACGAAAGTCACTTACCTGTTCGCGGATTATGTTGATGGTGGGGGGGAGGCGTTCCGTCCCTCCCCCCGGAATCCTCGATGGGGGGGGAGGCGCTCCATTCCTCCCGCCTGGAATCCTCCACGGCTGGCTGTGCTCCACGGCAGCTCCGCGGACCAGCCAGCCAGGCCCAACCAGGCCAGAGCTGTCTGCAGCCGGATTTCTGGCTGCGGAGGGCTCTGGGTAAAAAAAAAAAACAGCGTACGCAAATGGCGGCAGCTATGGCCGCCACCATTTGCGTTCCTTATTTTTGCCCTCTTAATCTATGTAAATATTTACGTAGACTATGACGGCAAAAATCAAGGGGAACACAAATAGCGTAGCGGGCGCTATTTCCATCCCTTTTTGATTCCCTGTTTTAGCCTATACATAGGCTAAAATGGGGAATCAAAAAGGGACGCAAATAGCACCCACTACACTATTTGTGTTCCCCTTGATTTTTGCCATCATAGTCTACGTAAATATTTACGTAGATTAAAAGGGCAAAAATAAGGAACGCAAATGGCGGTGGCCATTTTGTTTTTTAACCCACCCAGCCATGATAGGCTACATAAAAATTTACGTAGCCTATCATGTTGTATGTGGGTTTTTTAAACCTAGTCATGATAGACTACGTAAATCTTTACGTAGCCTATCACGTCTTTCTTTTTCTTTCTTTCTTTTTTTTACAGGAGTAGAAATGGTGGCGGCGGCAGCTGGTCGGAAGACCGGCCTCCACCACCGCAGCTGCTGTTGGAGCCGCCGCCCAGAAGAACCGCCCCAGGTGAGTCTCGTCCCGGGGGGGGGATCCATGGGGTGGCGGAGGGGTGGCAGTCCCGTCCGCCACGGAGTTCGGGGGGCCGAATACACTGGCATTCGGCCTCACCGTGATCCATGGCGGAATTCTCTGCCATCCCTAGATGACATCCACTCTGAGTCTGAAGCTGAATAGGAAAGTAGGGGACAAGGGTTATTTGCACTCCAAAGAAGCCTATGGCAGAGATTAGGGATAGTGACCTCCTCCGCTTCAACACCTAACTTCTCTGATTATTATCCCTTCTGAATCTGGTTTGAGTTTCTGAGAACAGCACGTTTCACCTGCACTTTATAAACCTTTTGTGGCTGGGAGACCTTTTCATTTTTTTTTTAATTGATTGCATAAGAATTCCTCTGCTGGTGATTTTTCCCCCAAATATGTAAATTGTAAGATTTTTTTAAAGGGATTATATTTCCTGAAAGCTGAGTAATTGTCGAAAATGTCATCTGCATATTGTAGCAATTAGAATAATTACTATTATATTTTATTTTTAATGGCACTTTCAACAAGTGCAGCTTTCCTTCCTGTAATGTTGACATGTCATTTTAGGAGATGTCCTTTTGTTTTGTTCCACAGTTGACATGCCTCTTAGTAAGGAGCAAGCTATGAGTAATCAATCCTCCGTGTCAGAGTTCCTGCTCCTGGACTTCTCAGAGTCTCAGGAACAGCGGATTCTCCACTTCCTTGTGTTCCTGGTTTTGTACTTGGCAACTCTAACAGGGAACCTTCTCATCATCTCTGTGGTAGCCTTTGACCATCACCTGCACACCCCCATGTACTTCTTTCTCATGAACCTCGCCTTCCTTGACCTTAGTTCAGTTTCAGTGATTATCCCCAAGTCCATGGCCAATTCCCTCATGAATAGTAGACACATTTCTTATTCAGGATGCGTTGCTCAGGTCCTCTTGTTCATCTTCTTTGTAGGATCTGACTTCTTCCTCCTCACAGTCATGGCATATGATCGGTATGTTGCCATTTGTAATCCACTACAATATCAGATGGTGATGGACAGGAGAGCCTGCAGTGAAATGGTTGCTATGGTGTGGATCGGTGGCCTTCTGTATGGAGTTTTACATGCCAGTGGCACCTTTGCAACTCCATTTTGCTCCAGTGTTGTCAATCAGTTTTTCTGTGAAATTCCACATTTGCTTAAGCTCTCCTGTTCTGAGTTAAATCTAGTTGAAATGGGAATGGTTGTATTAAGTGTTGTCGTTTCATTGGGATGCTTTGGTTTTGTTATTGTCACCTATGTGCACATCTTCAGGGCAGTGTTAAGGATGCCCTCCGTGCAGGGAAGGAAAAAAGCCTTCTCAACTTGCCTTCCCCACCTCATGGTCTTCACCACATTAGTGCTCACTGCATCCTTTGCCTACCTCAGACCCAGCTCCAATGTTCCATCACATTTGGATTTGGCAGTTACCATGATATATTCCATGTTTCCACCCTTTCTGAATCCAGTAATCTACAGCATGAGAAACAAGGAGATCAAAATTGCCTTGTCAAAATTATTGGAGAGAAGGAGCTCATCTAGAAATGCATTTTTTGGTAGATGTGGATTTTAAACATGCTTAGTTAAACATGTAAGAACTTGGGAAAGTAATTCAAAATCAGTCATGTGAATATCTTGGTGTATTTCCTAAAACTCTATATGCCAGCAAAATATGGGATGTTCTTGAAAAAGCTGAAATTACTTTCAACAAGTAAAACTGCTGGCATTTTCCTTTGGTTTTGACAGGGCGTTGGGTTGAGTTGACGTGTGCTATGCCAGTCGCCACATGTGAGTTGGCACTGAGTTATGCTTTATGACTAAAGGAGACCTTGACATTATAAACCTATTGAATTCCACTGAGTTCTATCGGCAGTATTGAGTGGTGGTGAAATGCTACTGCTAAGGACATTGCGCTAGGGATGGGGGAGAATTTCTCCCCGAAACTTTGGGGGGCCGAGTGCCAACGTGTTCGGCCCCCCAAAGTAGTTTCGGGGAGAAATTCTCCGCACCCCCCGCACCCCGCACCCCCCCAGGATGGGACTTACCTTTCCCGAATGTCCCTCCCAGCAGCGGGTCCCGGCGGCGGTTCGTCAAGTCTTCGACAGGGGCAGAGGCAGCAGCCGGTCTTTCGACCGGCTGCCACCACCGCCATTCCAATAAAAGTAAAAAAAAAAACTGCCCCCATGATAGGCTACATGACGATTAACGTAGACTATCACGGCTAGATTTGCAAAGTCAGCCATGATAGGCTACGTAAATCGTCACGTAGCCTATCATGGGTGACTTTTTTTAAAAAAAAGCACATATGGCTAATGGCGGCCCCATAGGGAGCTGCCATTCAAGTTCCTTATTTGGTCGCTGTAGTCTACGTAAAGATTACGTAGACTACGGGGAAAATAAGGGCAACGTGTTGCCCAACGAAAATAAGGGCAACACCTCCTTTCTGAAAGAAGAATTGCAGTGCCAGGCCCCTGATCCATGCTCCCACTTTCTGTGTGGAAGGAGAAGGACTTGCAAGCATCGTGTCTCACACTAGGGGCATATTCACACATTACAGAGAACATGCATTCGAACTCGATGTATGCTAATTAAGATGGCTGTGAGAATCGAGTCCTGTTCAGCCATTCTTGTCATAATCTCTACACATGAGGGAGGGAAGCAGGGATGAGTTTGCTATCTCCACCCTCTCCATCACTATTATCATTGCTTTGTGCATGTGGAAGGTGACAGAGAGGGTGATTCTGTTAACATGTCTTCAGAGAACTGACTTTGCTATCCATGAAGATCTCCCTGAGGTTTTAGGATTGTGATATTGAAATGAAATCAAGCATCCTGTAAATTAAGCATTTATAATCCCGTATAGATAATCTTGCAAGAAAGCAGATTAAAATACATTGGGGACAGGTTGGGATTGCCAACATTGTGATAATACATTTTCTTTAAAAAAAACACACACATGGAAATTTGGTGATCAAATAATCTGCCAACTCAAGACCTCCATTCAGGTATGTCATGTTGGCTCAACCTCCACAAAGCCAGGAAATTGGAAGCTAAGGCTGATGCTTTAACTGATGTGCATCAGTGATGATGTTGTGCAATCTCACAGATTGTGCTTGCTTACAATGCCCTTTCTATTGACCCATACCTTTGGTCAGCAAAGGTGTTCCATGTTGCCCTGGTCCTGCAATGTCTTATGATGCATCTTCCCTCACTGTTTATCCCACCATCATGTTAAGTACCAACTGCCTTGTGTCAACTCACAGGCAGATTCCTCTAACAATACAGTAAGGTTCGGGTGCTTCATAAAGCAATACAGGACCAAGAGAACATGGGTCTGGTCCCAGACATGCGATTCTCCCCATCTGGATTTGGGTATGCAACTGTGGGCACATACATACTCTAACTGCAGATCTGGCTTGGGCCCTGTAACGTATACCTATCATATGAATGTTTGAGTTTTCCTCGCTAAACCTGACTTAGGCAAGATAGGGTTAATGATGTGTCAGAGAATGAATGAAAGGTGGGAGAGGCTGGTAGGTGTGTGAGGATTCTGAAGTTATAAAAGGAATGAACTGGCAGGAGTCAGATGGGGGTTAGGGAATGAAGAAGCAACATCTAGGTAGTGGGTTTTTTGTCTGGGATATTAGGAGGGTAGAGTAGGTAGGGAAGTTAGCAACAAGCATTGATTAAGAATAATAACTTATCATTGTTCATGTTTAAAATAAATCTTAATTAGTTTACAAATCCAAATTCCCACATGTTCTTTGATTTTGTGCTACCTTTATTATATTTATATCCTGGTTATTTCTCCTGCAAGTGGGTTGAGAGAACCAATTGAGCACATTGAGTTTCTCTGGAACCCAGAGGGAGTAACAGGACTGAAGCTTGTGGTACAGTGGGTACAGCTGTCCCAAAATCAATGCAGCCATTTCCTGAGGGGTTTGTTTCTCAGTTTCTGAGGGAGAGGCTGGAGAAGGAAGGAAAGGGGAAAAGCCTTCTCAACTTGTCTTCCCCACCTTATGGTCTTCTTCACATTAGTACTCACTGGATGCACTGTCTACTTCAGACCCAACTCTAATGCTCCATCACATCTGAATTTGGCAGTTACCATGATGTATTCCATGCTTCCACCCTCGCTGAACCCAGTGATCTACAGCATGACAACAAGATCAAAATTACCTTCTCAAACCTATTGGGGAGAAGGAATGCTTCTTCATCTAGGAATTCATCTTCTCTTTTTGGTGGTGTGGATTCTAAACATGCTTAGTTACAAAAGTAAGAACTTGAATGATTAATTGAAATCAGTGATGTGAATATATTGGTGTACCTCCTTAAACTGCTATGGCCTTGTTCAGACGCACATTAGGGAAGGATGGTTAGGCTTACCATGGTGTATGGTGCTTACCGCTTACCATTTACCACTTAAATGGAGATGAGGAGGACCATGTAAGCCAGCTTGGATTCCTTACAGGAGGAAAAATGATGGGTACAAATGTAATAAAATGATGCTGATGCTGATAATGATGCTGATGAAACATTTGTCACACTTAACTCACTTTGAAATAAATTTGACTTCAGTTATTCATAACTCACTTTCCCCATTTATTTCAAAGGCATCTATCCGTATCAGCTACGGATATATGAGAAATTTACTAAGTTCCATTTTGACCAGAGTTCAACCATTTTGCACCTTCCAACTGATATGGACTCAAATGCAGTCTACATTTCTGAGCTTGCAATGTGATTCACATATCCCCCCCCCCAAAAAAAAAGTGTCTGCCAGCATGCAGTCATTGACAGAATATGAAAATTTTGGAAAAGAAAATTACACAAACCTGCCAGTTCAAGACCACTGTTAGGTTATGTCATTTTGGCTCAATCTCTACAATGGCAGGAAATTGGGAGCTAATGCCTTAACTAATGTGCATCAGTGATGATGTTGTACAACGTCACAGATTGTGCATGCTGACCATTTGCCCTCCATGCAGCCATATCTTTGGTAAGCAAAGATATTCCATCTTGTCCTAGCCGTGCATTGTCTCATGATGCATCTTCCCTCACTGTTAATCCCCCCCCACTCGTCATGTTAGGTACAGACTGCCTTGTGTCAAGTCAACGGCAGATTCCTCTAGCAATTCATTATGGCTCAAGTGCTTCACAAAGCAATACAGGACCAAGACAACATGGGGCGTCATTGCTGGTCCCGGACATTGTAGACTCCCCATCTGGATTTGGGCCTGGAATTGTGGGCACAGTACAAATCCCTATTGTAAATTTGGTTTGGGTTTAATACTTTGCTTAATATTTGGTGGATAAACCTAACTACAGCCCTACCTTGTTGTGTTTCTTTAACATTGTCAAAAACTGTATCCATTCCCTGTAGACTTTCAAATTTGGGGGTTAAAATGCCATCTTTTTGAGTTTATGAAACTATAGAATAATAGAATATCAGACTCTGAAAGGATCTTTGAGGTGTTTTAGTGCAACCTGTGTTCAGTGCAGGATATATGTGTCATCCGAAAATTTGTAATGGGTGTTCCATGAAGTTCCAGATCCATGACATTGCAGAAAGGCTTAAACCAGGCAAAGTGCTTTCACATGGAAAGTGTTTTGTGAGAAGGGTAAAGAATTAAAATCAACTAAATGTCCTAGTCTTTTCATACATTCGTCTAGTGGGCATTTGCTTTCAGTCTTGCTGATGGCTTCACACATGCTGCAGATTATATTATTCCTTTCCTTTTCCATTGTGTTTCTTATTTTCAGTTTCAAGTTTGCCTGTTGTTGGCATGCCCTTCACAAAATGTAATGAAATTCAATAAACAGAAAATCTTTTGTTTTCACATATTCTGTTAACTCTTCTGTGTTCACTCAAGCTCCCCAATCCTTGAGGGATCACAGCTTTCATGTATGTGTTCAGGCAATATCCATACGGTGAGATCCCTTCTGCTGTGCTTAGTTCCAGCTTCACCACTACCTTGGAGCTGGATTGCTGTCAGTGGCAGAGTTCTAAACATAAGGTTAGTCTTATGTCTGAATAGTGGAACAGATAAGTGGCATCTATGGAACTGAAGCTACAATTTGAGATTACAGTTACTAAATTGGAAGGCAATACCATTTATTTGAGCTTGGTAAGTGCTTAAAAATTCCAATTGCATGTTAGAGTAGTCATAATGAAACTAATTAAAATATGTTAATGCCAATTTCAAACACTGAAGCTTCAGTAACATAATATAGACAAGCCATTGTATGGGATGTCTTTCTGTTTTTGTCCACAGGTAGAATGCTTCTTAGAAAGGAGCAGACTATGAATAATCAATCCTCTGTGTCAGAGTTTCTGCTTCTGGAATTTTCACAGCTTCGGGAACTGCAGATTCTGTGCTTCCTTGTCTTCCTGGTATTATACTTGGCAACTGTACTGGGGAAACTTCTCATCATATCTGTGGTAGCCTTTGACCATCACCTGCACACCCCCATGAACGTCTTTCTCATGAACCTTGCCATTATTGACCTTAGTTCAGGTTCAGTCATTATCCCCAAATCCATGGCATCCATGGCAATAGCATCTACGCTATTTGCGTTCCCCTTATTTTCGCCGTAGTCTACCTAAATGTTTACATAGACTAGACGTGCCAAAATAAGGAACACAAATGGCAGTGCCCATGGGTGCTGCCATTTGCGTACGTGCATTTCTTTTTTTTTTTTTTTACTCAGCTGTGATAGGCTACGTAAACATTTATGTAGCCTATCACGGCTGACTGCAGGGACGCAAATGGCAGTGGCTACATTAACGTAGCCTATCACGGCTGACTTTGCAGATCTAGCCATGATAGGCTACATAAATCGTCACGTAGCCTATCACGGGGGCGTTTTTTTTTTTAACTTTTTATTTCGCGGCCAGGCGAGGCGAGGCGCCTCCTCCCCCGCCTGAATTTCGGCCGGGCGAGGCGGGAAGCCTCCCCCCCCGGCCTGAACTTCGGGGGGAGCAGCGAAGCGCCTCCCCCCCACCGCGAAGCAAGCTGCGGGACCAGGTAAGTGGCTTTCGTGCACCCCTACCTTTTCCAGTTTGTCTGCATCCTTCTTAAAGTGTGGTGCCCAGAACTGGACACAGTACTCCAGATGAAGTCTAAGCAGTGCTGAGTAGAAGGGAACTAGTACTTCCCGGGATTTGAAAGCTATGCTTCTATTAATGCAGCCCAAAATAGCATTGGCCTTTTTTGCAACCACTTCACATTGTGGGCTCATATTCAGCTTGTGATCAACAACAATTCCAAGAACCAAGATCCTTTTCGCTTGTAGTGTTGTTGAGCCACATATCCCCCATCTTGTCACTGTGTATTTGGTGTCTTTTTCCTAGGGATAGAACTTGGCATTTATCCCTATTAAATTGCATTGTGTTGTTTTTTGTCCAGCGCTCCAGTCTTTCAAGATCACTTTGAATTTTGTTTCTGTCTTCCAAGGTATTAGCTATCCCGGCTGGTGGCTCCGCAGAGTTGCCGTGGAGCGGAGCTGGCCAGGGAGGATTCCGGGGGAGGGACAGAACGCCTCCCCCCCACCGCGGATTGACCAGCACAGAGCCAGGTAGGGTTTTCGTACATCCCTAGTTGTGTTACCTTGATCACTGTAACTTATGTAAAGGTTTTTGTAACAGTGTTAAGAATTCCCTCTGTTCAGGGAAAGCAAAAGGCTTTCTCTACTTGTTTGCCCCACCTTATTGTCTTCTCCACATTAATACTCACTGGAACCTTTGCTCACCGATCAAAGTATCCCTGTCAAAACTGTTTGGTTTGAGGCACTCTAAGAATGCATTCTTTAATTTTCTTCGGTTAAATGTGGATTATATGCCCCCCTGTGTGTGCCTGTGTGTGCCTGAATAATGCAGCCACATAGGTAGGGCTGATTTCATCGATCATTCCAATCAGCTGAGGAGGTTATATATTCTGGGTATGTGTTTGTCATGTCATGTCATAAATATATATTTGCAGAGCAACATATGCCCTAAAGATAAGTCCCTACCTTGAAGAGCTCAGATTACACAAGATGTTCCAGAAGTGTTAGTACTGGTCTAAATTCCAACATATCTAACTTGTGAACTGCATGTCCTAATATTTATTTATTTAGTGTAGTTTTAAACTGCCCAATAATGGAAGTTCCCTGAGAAATGTACAATACGTTAAAAACAAGCTAATGCAGAGTGTGTGTGTGTGTGTGATTCCATAGGCCCTAGACAGTGTCTGATTGGCCATGGGATCTTTCAGATTCCTGGATCTGAGGTCAGAGACAGGGAGTCTGAGCTCCCCTCCCACTCCCATCTGGAGCAGAGAGAAGCAATGCAGAGTGGGAGGAGCATGGAGGTGAAGATTGCCTTTGCACTCCTCCACTTGGTATAGGAAACCTGTCAGCCTCCTTGTTCAGAGTCCAATGGGACTGCACGCCTAACAGCAAAATTCTTGTACATCCTGACGCTATATAGACCTGTTGTGTCTAGGAGACTTTGATTATTAGTCCCTTTGCTGATCATTTCCTTGAAATGTTTGAAACCCATGTTTTCCCCTGTGGGTTATGTTTTCTGAAAACATGATAAATGCTTCAAAATTACACCTGCATAACACAGTAACAGTAATGATACTAATTGTTATGTTTTAAATGGCAGGTTAAAGCCCTGCAGCTTTGCTCACCGCAACACTGACATGCCAATTTAAGAGATGTCTTTCTGTTTTGTTCCACAGGTGGCATGCCTCGTAGTAAGGAACAAACTATGAGTCATCAATCCTCCATATCAGAGTTCTTGCTCCTGGACTTCTCAGAGACTCAGGAACAGCAGATGCTCCACTTCCTTTTGTTCCTGGTATTGTACCCGGCAATTGTGTCAGGGAACCTTCTCATCATCTCTGCAGCAGCCTTTGACCATCACCTGCACACCCCCATGTACTTTTTTCTCATGAACCTCGCCTTCCTTGACCTTAGTTGCGTTTCAGTCATTATCCCCAAGTCCATGGCCAATTCCCTCATGAATACTAGGCACATTACTTATTCTGGATGTGTTGCTCAGGTCCTCTTGTTTCTCTTCTTTTTTGCATCTGATTTCTTCCTCCTCACAGTTATGGCGTATGATCGGTATGTTGCCATTTGTAATCCACTGATGACCATATGGTGATGACCAGGACAGCCTGCATTGAAACGGTTGTTATGGTATGGCTCACTAGCTTTCTGTATGGAGGTTTACTCACCAGCAGCACTTTTGCAACTAGTTTTTGCTCCAATGTTGTGAATCAGTTTTTCTGTGAAATTCCAGATTTACTTAAGCTCACCTGTTCTGACTTAAATCTAGTTGAAACCGGGGTGCTTGTATTGAGTTCTTTCTTTGGATCAGGCTGGGTATTTTTTGTTATTGTCACCTATGTGCACATCTTCATGGCAGTGTTAAGAATGCCCTCTGTGCAGGGAAGGAAAAAAAAACCTTCTCAACTTGTCTTCCCCACCTCATTGTCTTCTCCACATTAGCACTCACTGTATCCTTTGCCTACCTGAGATCAACCTCTAATTCTTCATCACACCTTGCTTTGATATTTACCATGATATATTCCATGATTCCCCCCTTGCTGAATCCAGTGATCTACAGCATGAGAAACAAGGAGATCAAAATGTCCTTGTCAAAACTGTTGGGGATAAGGAGCTCATCCAAGAATTCTTTTTTTTTCTTTTTGTAGGTGTGTGATGTCGAGTTACAAATGTAAGAACCTGAGAAAGTAATTGAATTCAGTTATGTCCATATCTTGGTGGACCTCCTTAAAACTCTGTACGACATCAGATTATGGGACATTATTCATACATGTCAGCTGAATAGTTTAAATTACTTTGGACAGGATAATCTGCTTGCATTTTGCTTTGGTTTTGACAGGATCTGGCTTGACTTCATTTGTCCTAATCCGATTATCAGATGTGAATTGGCAAGACTTATGTGACAAGATGAGAGATTGACTTTACACACCTATTGGTGGCACTGAATTTCACTGAGTGCTATTTCTCCGCTATCTTATTTTATCCTTGTCTAATCAGTTAATGGTCCTGGATAACTCATTTTACAAGTGGTCACCATTGAAGGAGCTGAGAAATTGGCACTTTTTCCAGAGTGCCAATTGCTGACCCCCACGTTTCTGATCACAATGCTCCTTGCTCATGTTTCCCTTTGACTTATACTAGGATAAGCCACAGATAGGGATGTTAGGATTGTATTAAATTAAGTCTGCATGAGGTCTGCAGGTTGGGTTAAATTTTCTGGTCCACCATTCACAAACCTGCAGACTGTCTTTTTCTGTCCCAGAACACTCTGCAAGTAAATTTGAAGAAAAACCTACTTAAAACATTAATAAATTTAGGTGTGTGGGTGGGGGCAGTAATGTGTTTACTGATAGCATACCGAGTCTTGTGTGTGTGTTTAGAATACACTCTCTGGTGTTGATGAACTTCCTAGAATATACATAAAAGGACTTCAGGTCCTTTCATGGGCATTCTCCTAATTTTGCTTTGCTGAGCATCTTTCATAGATAGAGGTAAAGGGCTCTTTCCTTGAAAGATGCAGGCAGTCTCCAAGTCAGCAAACATGGGGGGATGCTCTTGAAAGGACCCCAAGTCCTGTTATGGATATAGGAAGTGCACCAACATGGGAGACTTCATTCTAAACACACAACACACACATAATGCTCACTGTGGTAAGCTGGTAAGCAGAATACTGCCTCCCCCCATTAAATTTCAGAAATGGGAAATTGCTCGGGAGGAAAATTCTTTTGTCTGCACAATCCGATTGACCCAAAGATGCCAGTCTGGGCTATAATTTACACACCAAACTGCAAGAAATCTGGATTCATTTGAGTCCATTGTGGATTTCTCCAGCATCCCTAGTAACAGATTGTGGCCATGTACTTTCTTGGGAGGAACTTGGCCTTGCTGGACCATGGACAAGTTTGAGTCAGTATCCCCAGATCTATGGCCAATTTATTTATTTATTTATTTATTGCATTTATACCCCGCCTTTCTCCCTCTCGCAAGGAACTCAAGGCGGCTTACATTATCCTCCTCCTCACCGTTGTATCCTCACAACAACAACCCTGTGAGGTAGGTTGGGCTGAGAGTCTGTGACTGGCCCAAAGTCACCCAGTGAGCTTCCATGGCCAAGTGGGGACTAGAACCCAGATCTCCCGGCTCCCAGTCCGTCACTCTCACCACTACACTACACTGGCTCTCAATTCCTTCCTAAACCCCAGACATCCACACCAAGTCTGGAATTTTTTTTCTGCTCCAATGTAGTCAACTCCCCCCCCCCACTTTGTCAAAGCCTACTGTTCCACCTTGAGTCCCAGTATTGGGAAAAAGGCGGGATATAAATAAATATAATAATAATAATAATAATAATAATGCTCTCCTGCTCCAACGTGTGTTCAATAGAACGTGGATGTCAGGTTTTCTGATCCCCCCAGTGTACACACTCAGGCAATCTGACACTGGACACCCAAATTAGTGGGATTTCTTTATTGCAGGGAATCCCACTTCAAAAGCTTAATGGTTACACTCTTCAGAAATCATATAGCTGATGGTCAGTAGCTATAGGCTCTATGTAATTCTAGACCAGTCCAAAGCTAAATACTACTACCGTGACTGAGATCCTCAACGTAGTTTCTCCGTTGCCTTCTCCACGGTTCTGAACACAACAGAAGGGACTCTGGATTCCTGGGTACCTAACCCAGACAATCCTTTCATAGGGCTCCAACCCCAGACATGGAAAGGGAATGATTCCTGGAATGAACCCATCAGGCAATCAGGGGATAACTTCTTGAAAGACCTAACAACCCACACCCCTAGAGAGTCCAACTCTGAATCTTTTGTTAATAACTCTAAGCTTCGTGGCCCACCAAGATCAAGGGAAGGGCTTACCCACACACACAAAGGGTTCTAGGCCACCACTTTTGCATTGGCAACTCCACACTGCTTGAGTTCTGGCAGAGAGAAGTCCAAAAGTCATAGATCAAACCCACTGAGCTGACTACAAACACAAACACACAATCCACAGCAACAAGAGTTCAAGTCTATGAAAGGCCACACAGTACTTTTCATTGCAAGTCCTTAACAATCCGAAGTTCCAGTCCATGTGCGGAGTGCCTCCAAAAGCCCAGATGATGGTGGATCCAAACAGAGAAGGCTTTGAGCAATGAAGATGAGATGTTCCTAGCAAAGGTTCTTTGCTTTTGCATCTGCTTAAAAGGGAGGGTGTGACTGTAGGACACCCCCTTCAGATCCCTTGACAGACAAGGGCCTTTGGCCTTTCAGCAAGGCCCCTGTCTGGAGAGGGCGGCACTGCTCAGGCCTCCAGCAGTGAGTGACGCTTTAATCTGGGCAACCCATCTGCAAACCCACCCCACCTCTGTCAGGTTCTCACGGACAGCTTCCAGCCTCCCTGCCTGCCAAGGCCAGCCCAGCAGGTGGACAGGGAGTTGGGTGACTCCCCTGGCTCTGCTCTGAGAACACTGACAGAGATAAGCTCACACAGACTCTGACATTCCAGAAACTGAATAGGGCCAAGCCTTTTCAGGCTACTTCTAATTAAATCCCGGCTATAACCTAAAAGGCCCACTGCAGTACTGAAGCTGGGCCCAGACATAGGAGTTATTTTGTTGACTGCTCTTATGGGATTAGGTCATTTTACTTTCTTCATAGTACATGCACAGGGAATGCAAAAGGCTTGCCTTCCCCACCTCTTTGTCTTCTCCACTTTAATACTCACTGTATGTTTTGCCTACCTTAGGCCTGCCTCAAATGCCTCATCACAGATGGATTTGGCATTACCATGATATATCCCATGGCTCCATCCATGTTGAATCCAGTGAACTACAGCATGTGAAACAAAGAGATGAAAGTTTCCCTGTCAAAAACTGTTTGGTTTGAGAGACTCTAAGAACGCATTCTTTAGTTTTCTTCAGTTAATGTGGTTTCTCCCCCCACCCTCCACACACACATTGAATCATGATGTAATCCCTTCCTCTTGATGCTAGCCAATCTGGCTGTAGTGTGTGTGTGTGTGTGTGTGTGTGTGTGTGTGTGATGCATCCACATAGGCAGGGCTGGTCTAATGGATATTTTCAATCAAAAATGAGACATTCTTGGCCTGTGTTTGTTGTTTCATGACAGAAATATATATGGCAGTTTTCAGAGAAACATGTGACCAAAAGACAAGACTCACTCTTGAAGAGTGTCCAATTCCAGGCTGAATAAGCATGAGCACAGTGGAGAAGAGCAGAATGAGTCATTGAGCTTGAGAGTGGGACTACACAGTAGAAATGACTACACTCATTGATAGGGATGGCGGAGAATTCTGCCATGGACTCCAATGAGGCCGGATTCTTAGAATCTCCTGGAGTCCGCAGCGGAACGAAAGACTCGCCTCCACCACCCGGGGGAATCTGCGCCGGCCGGATCCTACCTGCTGCTGGCTGTCTGCTGCTGTCCACTGCCTGCCACTGCCTGTCTTTGGATGCAAATAACGTCAGGTGTAGCGGATGCCATTTGCATTCCTGCCTTTTGCCATGATAGGCTACGTAAAGATTTACGTAGCAGCGGGCAGCAGTGGGCAGCAGACAGACCTGGATGGAGGCTCCACGGATTTGCTGCGGAGAAAGCCAGCCAGGGAGGATTCCAGGGGGAGGGACAGATCACCTCCCCCTGCCTGCAGAACCCCCACTGACCCCAGGTAAGGGGATCCGTACATCCCTACTCATTGATTGTACTTCATAAAATCATGCCTTGGGGGAAAAAAAAAGATTCAAATTGACATGAATTATATCTGAGCAAGGAAACCTTTAAAATGCATGTTTATAGTTCAGAAGTAAATGATTCATTGTAAAAGGAGACATAGTAAAAAATAAACTTTAAATGAGAGTCTATATTCTTTTAAATACAGGTTTGGAAGAAAAATATAAAAATATCTTCATTCCCTCCCCTAACAAATACCAGTGCAAATGCTGATGGTAACACAAAGTCAGAAGAACTTACTGACGGTGATGTCAGAACAGAACTTACAGAAGGCATCTTTTACATTGGGAAACCTTCTCCAAAATCCAACCATAGATACAGCTGGAAACTGAAAGGGGCTGTGCTATCAGAGTGCCCTCTAAGCTGAAGTTCCCTGGCATCCACCACTTTCTTGGGTACAGGGAAAGACCATTCAGCTTCTCAAGGTGTTCTAGTAGTACCACTGAGCTGTTACATTTCATGGGCAATTTAGTGAAGTGGCTCCTTCCATTTATATGGCTCCAAAGAGTACAACCAAATATCTCTCATCTAGGAACGTATGAGAATTTTTTGTTTCAGTTTGCAAATGAATAGAAAATGCCCCTTTTGCAATCCTTAATGTGAAAATGAACGGGAGTGCATGTTCTCTGAAAATTTTTGCTAATTCTCCAACTTGCATTTGAAAAATGCACAACTTTCTCAGTCAAAACGCACAACGTTTCCCATTCCAATGAACTGAAAAGCAAGTTGCAAATGAGAATGGGAGTAAAGCTGAAAAGAGCTCTGATGTTATGTCCAGAGAATTCCAGCTAGGCCTGATTCTCCCTTCCCTACTTGTATCCCCCATTCCATCATGTCCCCTTCTGCAGTTGTCTCTCACTGTACATGTTTTGATGTTATGCCCCTTGTGCATATACTAAAATGGAATATTTGCACCCCAGATTGTGTGCATGCAAGAGGGGGGAAAGCAGGATATAGGTCCTACTATACTTATTAAAACAGTATGTGCTTGAACAACTGCTGTCTCAGGCAGCTGCAACCCCTTGTGCAGGGACTGAGGGTTTCTTATATGTTCTTCCCTCGTACTGCATGAACAATCATAGGATGGGGAGCTTGGCTTGCAAAAGCTGAGCTAGGGGAGACCTGCCAACTCTAGTTGTTGCATATTTTATTAAAAGTAGTGCTTTTAGTAGTGAGTTAGGAAGGCGTTGGTATGCAGGTAGGAGGAAATGCCTTAATCATATTCTGGCTTACCTGGAAGTATGTGCCACTGAGATCAGTAAGACTTACCCACTAGGAAGTGTTCTAAGGACTGCAGCCTAAATGTACTTAGTTGCAAACTGTGGTGTACAACCTTACAAGTCTGTGTTATCAAAAGACGATTCTTCAAATATCTCATCTCTTATTCTTTATTTTATATTAACATAGTCTGTTGGCCTGCTTTGGCTTTATCTGGATTTGTCTTGACTTATAGTCACCACTTCCAGTAAGTTCCAACTCACATACAAATAATAATAACAACAAAAGCAAGTATGTATATATATACATATATATATATATATACACACACACATATATCTATATCTATATCTATATCTATATCTATATCTATATCTATAAAATCTAAAATTTGGAATGACAAAAAAATGCCTAAATAGCTTAGGGAGCAATCCTACTGGGGTAGGCTGCTGCCTCCAAACTCGGAGGGGACCACCTGTCCAATGCAGGGCAGGAGAAGAGCAGAGGGGATCATCACCTCTGTGCATCAGCTCAGCTGCCCTGCATTTGTGGCTAGACAGCCAATTTCAGCTCTCTAGCTGCAGGGAGTCAGAGTGGGGAAGCGGTGGCCAGACAACACATTAGATATATTGTACCAGCATTTCTGAGTTGCCCGCCCCATCACACCCCCAGGAACACCCTGTTTTCACCATTCCGCACTCCTCTTCCATGCACGGAGCATGGGGCTTGCCACTACAAGGCAGCATGGGAGGGGTTGAAGGTTGGTTCTCAGGGAACCGACCTATCCTATGACCATCTAGTTGCTGACTAATGGCCATAGGACTGCGCTCTTAATATTGTAAATGTTTATTTAAATCACATATTCATTTAAATCATATGGGTTGGATCCAACTTTAGTCATACTTATATTACACCTATTGAAATAAGTAAGATTTAAGTTAGTCATATATTAACCTAGTCATAATGAACTTATGTCCCATTGATGTCAACGGATCCACTCTAAGTATGAGTAAAGTTGGATCCAATCCTAAAATGATAAAGAATGTTGAAATCAATGCAAAAGTAACCAGTCGTCCTAAAGCATTCCAAAGGCCATTTTTCCCCTCATCATTTTTTTAGACGTTTCCATGTTGCAGTCCTAGGGATGTACGAAAGTCACTTACCTGTTTGTGGATTATGTTGATGGGGGGGGTGGCGCTCCATTCCTCCCCGCCGGAATCCTCCACGGTCGGCTGTGCTCTGCAGCAGCTCCGCGGAGCAGCCGGCCAGACCCAGCCAGGCCAGACCCATCCGCAGCTGGATTTCCAGCCCCGGAGGGCTCTGGGTAAAAAAACAAACAAACTGCATACGCAAATGGTGGCAGCTACAGCCGCCGCCATTTGCATTCCTTATTTTTGCCCTCTTAATCTATGTAAATATTTACGTAGACTACGACAGCAAAAATAAAGGGGAACGCAAATAGCATAGTGGGCGCTATTTGCATTCTTTTTTGATTCCCCGTTTCAGCCTACATAAATATTTATGTAAGCTAAAACGGGGAATCAACAAGGACGCAAATAGCGCTTGCTACTCTATTTGCATTCCCCTTTATTTTCGCCGTCATAGTCTACGTAAATATTTATGTAGATTAAGAGGGCAAAAATAAGGAACGCAAATGGTGGCGGCCATAGCCACCACCATTTGCGTACGCATTTTTTTTTTTAAACCCACCCAGCCTTGATAGGCTACGTAAAGATTTACGTAGCCTATCATGTCGTGTTTTTTGTTTGTTTTTTTTACAAGAGTGGAAATGGCAGTGGCGGCTGGTCGGAAGACCAGCCGCCACTGCCGCCGCCGCTGAAGCCGCCACCAGAGCTGCCGCCGCCCAGAAGATCCACCCCAGGTGAGTCTTGTCCCGGGGGGATCCGCGGGGGGGGTGGGGGGCGGGCCGTTCCGCCACGGAGTTCGGGGGGCCGAATGCACTGGCATTAGGCCTCACCGTGATCCATGGTGGAATCCTCTGCCATCCCTATGCAGTCCTATGCACACTTAGTAGAAGAGTACAACCATTAATCTTAAAGGAACTTCAAAGTAGGGATGTACGGATTGTGTAAAATTGGTTCCATCTGTGTTGTGTGGAGTCTCAGCCGCCTTTTGTTCCATCATCTGTCCACTGATGGAATTGGATTTTTTTCTGTTCCTGCATGTGTGCAAATTTGCATTTACGCAAATACTCACATGCACAAAATTTGCATGTGCAAAAATGCTCAAATTCCCCACAAAATGCTCATTTTCACGATTTAGTCCATTGCGGAAATGCACATTTTGGGCATTTTGCCCAAAATGAGCATTTTTCAACTGCAAAATTTGCACAAAATTCAGAAGTTAGAAAACCAGTCTACAAGTCCACAGAATCTACCATATGGGGGGAAAGATGACCCACTGTGGAATCCTTGAGTCGGATTCATGAAATTCTGAACTCATTTGGTTCTATTGTGGATTTTGCCAACATCCCCATTTCTAAGTATGCATGTTTACAATTGAAATGAATATGATATAGGCTAAAGTGACTGGCAGACAAATTGCAGGGCTAGGCCAAGACATTTTGCTGCCTGAGGTGGAACAGCAAATCCCACCCCCTGCCGAAATCGAGGTGCATAATACCCAAAGCCAGTCAAGTTATTTTGGCACCTGAGGCCAATTGACTCTAGTTCACAAAAGCTTACTATGGCATAATACATTTGTGAGTCTTTAAGATGCCACAAGGCTCTTCTGTGGTGGCCCCCACTCTGTGGAACTCCCTCCCTAGGGAACTCCACCATGCCCCCTCTTTAATGAGCTTCCACTGTGCATTAAAAATGTGGTTGTTCAGGCAGGCATTTGGGGTGGGTTAGGGTATTTTAGAAAATGTTTTTATTGTAGAATTGTATTGTTTTAAACTGTTTTATTATATGCTGTACATTGCCCAGAGTGGCTGGATGACCAGCCAGATGGGTGATTAATAAATTTAATAAAATTAATTAATTAATTAATTAATTTGTGGCTTTTGAAAGAAAAAGTGTGAGAGGCTCCTATCCTCCTTAAGGGCTGTTCACCTTTCTCTAGCTAGTGCAGAGCAGACCCCTTCTGCCTGGCCTCATGGATTAATTATGCAACCCGCAGATACTCTCTCAGAGCCGAGGAGATCCAGACAAACTCAAACAAGCCAAGCCACAATACACCTTCACGTATTACCTTCCCCCTACTGCAAACATTGCTGCTCCCATTCTGTTTTGCCAGCACCCCCCTCCCCGCTGCCAGGGAAAGGGCCTGAGTCCACTGCAAACTCGTGCTTTGCTGCTGCGTTTTCTTTTACTCCTGCCTGCACCACTCACATGCTCATATGTCTGCCTGCTCACTGCCTTTGCTGCCTGCCTCATAGGCAGCTATCCAAACTGCCCCCAGCACAGCACAGCGGCACCTGTCCAAGTGAGATGGGAGAGAGATGTTGCCAGATGGCATGTGTCTCCTTGCTTCATGCAGAAGATGCTGTCAAGCCAGCTTTCCATTTTCCCCTAACTATCCAGACTCCAGTACACTGTGGGAGAGAAAGAGAGAGGCTGAAGTAAACTTCTCCTCTCCCACAATACTATTGGAGGCTGAAAGGGGAGAGGAAAAAGCAATTGTGATGAGCAAGTCTGCTATTCATGACTAAGGAGGACTGAGCAGTGCCTTTCTGCATCCATCTTCAGGTTTGGACGATCACAGGATCAATGGAACAATTCCTTTCTGCCTCTCCGTATTTGAAGGTGCCTCCCCTTCAGTCATGCAAACATGATGCAGCAGCCAGTAAGCTGTTCCTTTGGCAAAGGCAGTGGCATGAGGTGGTGGGGTGGGGGGGACTTTGGTGACTTTAAAGCCATAATTGCAGCACAATTCTAGGTATGAGATGTGTGTGGCCAATTGGTACACTTTGCCATTGTAATCAGTGATGTTACTGGCAAGAGAAATAACAGGTTCATTTGCTGCTGACACATTAAATGGAGTGCCAGAGGACTTCCTCACCTGCTGCTTCTTCCATTTCAACTTTTATAGGCCTAAAATAATTTCCTTATGCTTTGGTCAAAACTACTACATTTGCCCTCCACTGCTTTTAGTCTTTCTTATAATTTGTGGCTGCTTCTTTTAATTTGTGTAAACACCCAGGTCTGGGCAATACTGTGGTTTTTTACTGTCCTCCCTCATGCCATGGCTCACCAGAACGCCGGCAGCAATGGACCAGGTGGGCACACAAAAGCACTCACTTGGCTACCAGAAGACCCCCTCACCCAGGGTTTTGTCAGGAGAAAGGGTCTACACAGGAGGAAGGGTCTACTCATGAGGAGGAAGTCCCAGCTGTAGCCACTGAGGAAGCAGACCCAGCTGCAATTGCTGAATTAGTAACTCCCTGTATATGAGGCCTTAGTCTTCTCCCAGACCTTGTTTTAGCTGCATGATCAGAACAGGGCAGTGTGCTTAGGACAACTGGAAATCAATAAATGGCTGTGTGAGAGAGAGTGTGAGTGAGTGAGTGAGTGAGTGAGTACATAACATCTGCAGGTGTGGCAGCTCCTTAGGAAGGGATCAAGCCTGCCATGTTTCTGAAGAACATGTCCAGTGGTTTTTGTGCTACTAACCTTGACATTTGTTTAAAGGGATCTGTCCATGACTCTTGTATTTCTTGGCAGAATAGGATGATATGTGCAGGGATAATTGTCCTTTTTGAAGTGGACCAAGTCTGCCAGGTTTCAGAAGAATAGGTGCAGGGAGCTTTGTACAATTGCAGCCTTTACAGTTTGAAGGTTGTTATTGTTCTTGTTGTTGTTTAAAGAAGGATGTTCTGATCCCCCTATTGTTATTTTGTGAGCAATTGTTATGGAAATGGCATATAGTATAGAGATGGCACTAGTTAAGAAACTTGCAAAATTTCAGAAGGAGAGGTAAACCATTTTTGTGTGTGGAAAGGGAGCATACAAATTTAGGGGGTGATGTGTTTCCCTCTCCTCCCTCCCATGTTGGTGCTTTTTTTTTTTTTTTAGAGCAAATTGGAGTAGGCAAAATTTAAGCAATTAAAGAACAGGAGGTAGGAAGGTATGATGAATGAAAAACAAAACAAACAGGGTTGGGTTTTTTCTTCTCTTTTTCCAGAAGAGCTCTGCTTCAGTTCAGTCATCTCCTGAATCATCTGCCCAAATCAGATCGCCATCATTATAAATTACTAGGAGACACCTCATCCCATCACACCTATCTCCAGTTATCGTCAATGAAACATATTGTGTCTTGGGGGGTGGGGGGGGATCTCTAAAGTCAAATCACGTTGTGAAACCCAATCCATTTCTTTCCCATGATCCACAGTGCTGCCTGGATCTCTTTGTTTCTTAGGCTATAGATGATGGGATTCATTAGTGGCGGTAAAACTGTATACAAAACAGCAGCCAACAAGTCCACAGACGGTGAGGACAAGGCTTTTGGTCTCATATAAGAAAACATAATAGTAAACACAAACAGACAAAACACTGCCAGGTGTGGAATGCAGGTGGAGAAAACTTTATGCCTGCCTTGAACTGACTGAATCTTGAACACAGCAGAGATGATGTAACCATAAGAAATGAATACGAATAAAAAGCAAAATGAACCCACTGTCAGTGCAAAGGCAAAAGTGATGTTCTCATTGTCCTCTGCAGCAGTGCACAATATCTTTAATAACTGAGGGATGTCGCAGAAATACTGCTCAATGATGGATGAGCAGAAATGTAACCTGAATGTGTTCACAGTGTGCACAGCTGCATTGACTACACTGCATACCAAAGAAGCTGCTGTAATTTGGAGACAGGCATTCCAGTTCATGATCAGTCTGTATTGCAAAGGATGACAGATGGCTATGTAGCGATCATAAGCCATGACAGTGAGCAAGGCAATCTCTGCTGTAGCACATGTGACCACCAAGAACACCTGGGTGACACATCCAGGGAAAGAAATCAAATTGTCATTGGTCAAAGAGCTGATCATGGATTTTGGAACAGTGATTGAAATGAAGCAGGAGTCTATGCAGGATAGGATAGCCAGGAAAAAATACATGGGGGCGTGAAGATTATTGTTCTTTGACACAGTTATGATGATGAGGAAGTTTCCCATCATGGCTGCTAAATAAAGGGAGAGAAACACCGCGAAGTGTAAAATCTGCAGCTCTCGGACATTAGAAAATCCGTGGAGGATGAATTTTGTCACAGTGGTGTTCTGATTTACCATTTGTTGGTTTGGAAAAACTCTGTGGAGAGAATGTGGAAAAATATGTCAGGAAACAGAGCACTTCACAAAAGTGTGTGCCATCCTAGGTCTTGTTTCAGGAACAGACGTACTGAGAGTAAATGATGTAGATACTTTGGGTTGGATCCAGACCTAGTCATCTGTAGAGTAATCTCATGATTTCAGTGGGTCTGCTCTAAGCATGGCTAAGTCTGGATCCAACCCAATATCAAGTGTTGTCTCATTCCATTGTCTCCTAATTGTTATATAGTATTTGTTCCTTGGATGCCAGATTTTATCCCCTCCTGATCCCAACTAAAATGTTTTACTAAGATTTTGATGCATTATCTAGAAATAAAACATGTATTTAACCATTCACTCTTCTGAAAACCACATGGCAAAATTACTCACACTTCCCCTTCTCCTCACGGGTGCTGTCTTCAATAATGAGATGATGGAGCTGAGATTGTGCAGAGGACATTGACCAGTATCTTCATGTCTTTGTGTGCCAAGAAGCTGTTCTCTAGTATTCCACATGTGTAGGCACAGAGCCCCAGAGGGATAATTTAAAACATCCCCTGAATAACAGGACCATACGCATGGCTTGGTGCCTCCTGAGATGCATCAGGACTTTTCTCTGAAGATTCACTGTTCATTTGAAAAATGGAATTGCTTTTGTGTATGCCATTTAAAAAGAAAAGAACCAAGTTGCTACTGCTCTTCTAAAAGAACTAGTGGTACGGATGTTCTCACCAGCCCCCTACTCAGAATTTTCAGCTGTTGGCCCAGAATGTATCAAGATAGGTGTTCCTTGGAGCCTGGGGGAATTAGGGAAGGGGTTAGGGATGTCACAGGAATCTGTTTCGCGGGGCGTGGGGGTAGTGCTTGGCAAGGTTTCGCCAGTTTGGCCCCTAGACACTGGCTCACTCATCCCTGAGCTTATCTGACTTGTTGTGTGACAGCCAGATCACAGTTTTCCGCTTTTTTTTATATGCATAAATCATGTTTTGTGCAAAATCGCAGCCATAAATAGCACAATTTTGCACAAATTGCACTATCTATGGTTGCAATTTTGCACAAATCACAATTTCCATAAATAGTTATACCCACGATTTTGCACATATCAGGACTCATGCCTTAAAAAATAAAAAAAATCAGCTAAATTCCTGAGTTCAGGGAACTGACCCGCCACTCTGATTGCAAATGTGCACCAAGCTGGGGGTGCCGTGGGGATCTGTTGAGTCAGAAGTACACAGGATTTCCCTGTGATGGCCATCCCTACAAGGGGAGATCTAGCCTTGCTCTCAGCCATCAGCTAGGGGAAGTGCAGCTTCAGGGAGATTGCTTCTCTGCTCCTTGCCAGAAATAACATTTTCTCATTTCTTTGAGCAGAGTGCCCATCTGCCTAAAGAATAAGGGATGCTATGTAGTGTGTGTGTGTACATGTGATTTTTAAAATAGTTTCTTTTTGTTATATGATTCAACTTGTTAAAGCTACATTGTGAATCATTCAATTAAATCATGGGATATAATCTTCAAAACAAAAATTAAAAATAATAACCAGGTCATCACATGTACAAAGTCTGAATGGTGCGCCTGAGCTAGGGAATGGAAAAGATGGTCCATGTGACGCAGGGGAAATGTTGTATCTCCATATCTATTCATATCTGTAAGTTGTAAATGGCTTCAATGTGTTTCATCAACATTCCTACAGTTATTACAAGCAGAGGGAATTCATCTGTGCAGAACAAGATTGGAGAAGATATTCATAGATAGGCGTCTCAGACCTAACAGCTTTGAAAGAGCATTTTTTGTCTCTTTGTTTCTCATGCTGTAGATTATTGGGTTTATGATAGGGGTGGACGAAAGTCCCTTACCTGTCGTCGAAGGACGTTCGCGGTGGGGGGGAGGCGCTTCGCTGCTCCCCCCGCGAAGTTCAGGCCGGGGGGGGAGGCTTCCCGCCTCACCCAGGCCGAAATTCAGGCTGGGGGGGGAGGCTTCCCGCCTCACCCCGGCCGAAATTCAGGCCGGGGAGGAGGCTTCCCGCCTCGCCCGGCCGCGAACGCGAAAGTTTTTTTTTTTTAAAAAAAACGCCCCCTGATAGGCTACGTGACGATTCACGTAGCCTATCATGGCTAGATCTGCAAAGTCAGCCGTGATAGGCTATGTCAATCGTCACATAGCCTATCACAGGTGACTTTAAAAAAAAAAAAAGCTTGTACGCTAATGGCGGCCCCCATAGGGAGCCGCCATTCGCGTTCCTTATTTAGTCGCTGTAGTCTACGTAAATGTTTACGTAGACTACGGCGAAAATAAGGGCAATGCAAATAGCGTTGCCCTTATTTTCGCCGTAGTCTACGTAAACATTTACGTAGACTACAGCGACCAAATAAGGAACGGGAATGGCGGCTCCCTATGGGGGCCGCCATTATCCGTACGCGCTTTTTTTTTTTTTTAAAGTCACCCGTGATAGGCTACATGAATCGTCACGTAGCCTATCAGGGGGCGTTTTTTTTTTTTTTTTTTTGATTGCAATGGCGGCGGCGGCAGCCAGTCGAAAGACCGGCTGCCGCTCCCGTCCCGCTCGAACACCCGCCGAACCGCTGGCCGGACCCGCCACCGGGAGGGACATTCGGTGAAGGTAAGTCCCGTCCCGGGGGGGGTGCGGGGGGCAGGGGGGGGTTCGGAGGATTTCTCCCCGAAACTTGTTCAGGGCGCCGAACACGTTGGCCTTCGGCCCCCCGAAGTTTCGGGGAGAAATTCTCCGCCATCCCTAGTTTATGAATGGTGGAACCATGGAACAGATTATTGTAAATGCCAAATCCAGATGTGATCGTCTGTTAGAGATGGGCCTGAGATAAGCGAAGGATACAGTAAATAAAAATATGCAGAGGACGATGAGGTGGGGTACACAAGTTGAGAAAGCTTTTTTTCTACCTTGAACTGTAGGGATTTTCCTAACAGCACTGAAAATGTGTGCATAGCTTATCATGATAAAGATAAAGCAGCCTAACACAACAATAATACTCAGTGCAACAACTCCAATTTCAATCAGGTGTAAATCAGAGCAGGCAAGCTTAAGTAACTGTGGGATTTCACAGAAGAACTGATCAACAACATTGAAGCAGAAAGGGCTTGCAAAAGTTCCACCAGTGTCCAGCACTGCATAGAGAAGGCTGCTGATCCATGCACTGGCAATCATTTGGGTGCAGGCTGTCCTGTTCATCACCATCTCATAGTGTAATGGATTGCAAATGGCAACATCCCGATCATAGGCCATGACTGTAAGGAGGGAAACATCAGATCCTACGAAGAATATAAACAAAAGGACCTGAGCAACACATCCAGAATAAGAAATGTGTCTGATATTCATGAGGGAATTGAAGATGGATTTGGGAATAATGACTGACACAGAACCTATGTCCTGCATGGCCAAGTTCATCAGAAAAAAGTACATGGGGGGTGTGTGTGTGAAGATGATGGCCCAAAGCTACAGCACAGATGATGAGAAGATTCCCTGACACAATTGCCAGGTACAATACAAGGAACAAAAGGAAGTGTAGAATCTGCAGTTCCCGGATTACTGAGAATTCAGAAGCAGAAATTCAGTGATGGAGGATTGATTATCCATTTTTTCCCACTGATACATGCCACCTCTGGAACAAAACGGAAAGATAAATGTTACAATTACAATATCTAGTATCCAGTAAGGATGGACGAAAGTCCCTTACCTGGTCCCGCAGCTGTTTTCAGTGGGGTGGTGGTGCTCCGTTTCTCCCCCCAAAATTCTTGGTGAGGGGGGAGGCGCCCCTCCCCACCCCACTGAAATTCTGGTCAGGGGGGAGAGCCCTGTCTCCCCGGCCACGAAATAAAAAAGTTATGAAAAAAAAAGTGATAGGCTACGTAACGATTTACGTAGCCTATAACGGCTGACTTTGAAAAAAAAAAAGCGTGTAGGCAAATTTGCGTTCCTTATTTAGGCACAGGTAGTCTACGTAAAGATTGACGTAGACTACAGCGAAAATAAGGGCAACACAAATAGCATTGCCCTTATTTTCGCCATAGTCTACGTAAGTCTTTGCGTAGACTACCCATGCCCAAATAAGGAACGCAAATGGCGGCGCCCATGGGCACCGCCATTTGCATACGCACTTTTTTTTTTCAAAGTCAACCATGATAGGCTACGTAAAGATTTACGTAGCCTATCACGGCTGACTTTGAAAATCTAGCCGTGATAGGCTACGTAAATCATTACATAGCCTACCACTTTTTTTAAAAAAAAAACTTTACTGGGAAATGGCGGCGGCGGCAGCTGGTCGGAAGACCGGCCGCCGCTGCTGCAACACCGCCGGGACCCGCCGCTGAGAGGGACGTTCAGTATTGTTATATTGTGGTTTTAATGTTCTATATATTTTAAATTGTTTTATTGTGTGTTGTTTGGTTTTAGTTTTTGTGAACCGCCCAGAGAGCTTCGGCTATTGGGCGGTATAGAAATGAAATAAATAAATAAATAAATTCGACAGAGATAAGTCCCATCCCGGGGGGGCGGGGGGGGCGGAGAATTTCCCCACCAATTTCAGGGGGCCGAATGCCAACGCATTCGGCCTCCCTGAGATTCGTGGAGAAATTCTCTGACATCCCAGGCATGCCTGCATCTGGCATATCAGCCAAAGCTGAAAGAACATATTTGTTGCCATAGAGATGACTTGAACCTCCAGTGACAATACTTGATCAATAAGCACCCCCAAACTGCAAACCTGGTCCTTTGGAGGCAGCACAACCCCTTCCAGAACAGATTGATACCCCTCCCCCCCATGGGTGGATGTACCACCCACCAAGAGTATCTCTGTGTTGTATGAATCACCTTTTATTCACCTTCATCCAACCAATTACCATGCCCAAATCCTGTTCCAGTACATTCACCACTTTAACCTGCATCTCATGTGAAAGAAACATAATGTTTGGTGTTAGTGGCAACCTGGTGTCACCTCAACCTCAAACTGTGGACAACCTATCAAAATGCTTTCATGTAGATGTTAAAAAACATGGAGGAAAGAATGGAATCTTGTGGGACCTGGAAGCACAACTGCCCCTGGTTGAGTAATGCCCCCCTAGCTGAGCAATGTTCCCCTAGCAGAGATAGAACCACCACTATATAGTGCCTGCTACTCCCAACTCCAGAAGGATACCATGGTCCATGGTATGCAAAGAGTCCAGGAGTCTTAACAGCATCACACTCCCCTAGTCAAACTACATGTGACATTCTTCATGCTTTCAAAATGCATGTTTAAGCTAGCTTTTATTTTGGAGGAAAACTGCCTTCAGGCCCTGATCTGGAATGCTCTCTTGATCCACATCTAGTCCCCTAAGTTGTTTCCTCCCCCCCAAAATGCCCTCACCCGGCGCCAGCTTGTCTGGCTAAAAGGGTGGGGGGGCATTGCGGGTGGGTGGGGTGACATGACGCAGGGGCCTTTGATTGGTGCACCCCAGTGGCACCACCATGCAAGGAGGGGCAGGCTGAGTTGCCTTAAACTCAGCCCCCTTCTCAAACTCAGCTCTCTGGCTCAACGCAGCTAGAGAGAACTACAGCTCCGCCAGAAACGACGAAGGGCACCGGCCTGCTGGAGACCGGTGTCGTCACGCACGCTGAGGGCCCCGGCTCTTGAGGCTGCAGTGCGCCCGCCCCCTCCTTTGTCCTCGGTCATGAGGAGGGACTTTGGCCTGCTGGAGAACGGCTTCGTCCTCGTTCCAGCCACCTGGACCCAAAATCTTCGCTTGGTGATATTGTTCGCCTCCCTTCCTCCTTCGCTGGCTCCTTTCCTCTCACCTGCCCGTCCGCTCGGTCTCCTCGTGTACTCGCTCTCCTGCCCGCTTGCCCGCCCGCCCGCGCGCTCGCTCAACCCGCCCACCTGCTGGCTCGATCGATCGCGAGCCCACCCGCTCGCTCACCCTGCCCACCCGCCCGCTTGCCTGATGGGCCTGCCAGCCGCCGGGCCTGCTCACGGCCCGCCTGCTGGCCTGTCTACCCGGCCGCCGGCCTTGCCAGCCTCTTCCTCCTCGCCTTGCCTGCCTCCCTGAGGTGTTTGCCAGTGGCAGCGCTCCAAGCGACGGTCTGACTGCCCCCCCCCACTGGTCAGCCGAGCCTGGCTGTTGGAGGGGTGCCTGGCTGCTGAGCCGAGTTGGGGCGTGTATATCACAGCCCGATTGGTCGCCTCCCATGGACTTGGGACGTCTCCCCCTCCCTCCCACCCACCCACCCACCCAATCAATCAATAATAATAATAATAATAATAATAAAAAATAGGAAGAGCTGCGGCTCAGTGGTAGAGCACATGCTTGGCATGCGGAAGGCCCCAGGTTTAATCCCCAGCATCTCCAGGTAGGGCTACGAAAGAATCCTGCCTGAAACTTTGGAGATCTGCTGCTGCCAGTCTGTGTCAACAATTCTGTGCTAGATGGACCCAGGGTCTGACTCAGTATAAGGCAGCTTCCTATGTTTGTATGAAAAGAAAGCTTTAATTAAATAAATAATAATATTAATAATAATAATAATAATAATAATAATAAAAATAAAATTCATTAAATTACGATTATTAAATATTGAATTAATAAAATTGCGTAACAGCGGCAACTGCCTGTTTGGCGCCTTCCGTGACAGGGTGCTCTTGGCTGTGGGCGCCCACGCTCAAATGCAGCTCCATCACCTTTGGCCCCTGGTTGTGCCTCTTGAAAATCTGATTTTCCATCTGAACGGTAGTGCAGCGCTCCCATCTTCATCCCCAGGCCTCTCTGTCTCGGTCTGGAACTCACACCCACAGATCTTAAGACTGTGGGGTGGCTGCCTATTGTCTGGGGTGCTCAGCGGCTTTATTAACTCTTTGATGGTGTCGAGAGCTCCTTAGAGGGCTCTCTCAGTCTAATCCAGTAGCCAAGTCCAGACATAGACAAAGGGATTCTTTTCAAAGATTTATTCTTCCTTTGCAACTTAACAACTCTACAGGTACCAGCTAGATCTGAGCAGCAGCATCCCTATGCCCTAAGTTGGAACAGTTGGTCCCCGTTTGAAAAGCAATTACTGGCAGACCCCCGAATATAAGGACTAGGGAGAATCCCTCCCCTTTCCCCTTGGATCCTCGGGGCGCAGCCGTTGAGTGCGCGCCTTCACTAAGTCTGCTATTTGTGCTCGGTCACTCCCTTGACTGCTAACTAAAACTAGGAATGTGGGGGGGAGGAAACTCCGTCAGCTGTTGGTCCTGGGAAAGAGGAGCGCACTCCTCTCCCAGGAGCGACTGCTCTTCCTCAGCATTAGAACTACTCTGGGATTCTATGGGCTCAGTGTCCACCCTGACAGATAGCTTGCTTAATTCACCTCCTGCATCATGCCTCCTAAGAAGGGCCAGGGTGGTAAGAAAGGGAATGGGAGGTCCCCTCCCCCCCCTCCCCCCCCTCCCAAAAGTCCGCTGCCAAGGCCCGATTCTGACTCTGATGTGGATGCAGACCCGGTACTGGCATCATTTTTTTTTTCTCGTTTGGAAGCTGCTGAGCGTTCCTCGGGGATCCCTCCTCCTCCCCTGGCCAGGCACAAAAAATCCTCACTGGTCCAGCACAAGATAACATGACAGCAGACCCAACGCTCGTTGCTCCTTTCTATTTCAGATCGCCTGGACGCTATTGAGGCATCCACCTCCTCTTCATCGGCTCTTCCAGAAGGCTCACCGCCTTCAGCGGAGCTCCTCCCTTCTGCTGCCTCATCTTTCCTGGGCGCACAAGCAACAACCTCGGTTTTTTCCAGCTGGGGATCAGAGTGTGCCCACGATTGGTACAGCTCATCTCTGGGTTCAGGGCACCCGGACGCCATTGAGGCCTCCATCTCGCCTTCACAGGTTCACCTAGGGTTGGCGGAGAATTTCTCCCCGAAACTTCGGGGGGCCGAGCGCCAACGTGTTCGGCCCCCCGAACAAGTTTCGGGGAGAAATCCTCCGAACCCCCCCGCACCCCGCACCCCCCCCGGGACGGGACTTACCTTCGCCGAATGTCCCTCCCGGCGGCGGGTCCGGCTGGCGGTTCGGCGGGTGTTCGAGCGGGGCGGGAGTGGCAGCCGATCTTTCGACCGGCTGCCGCCGCCGCCATTGCAATAAAAGAAAAAAAAAACACCCCCTGATAGGCTACGTAACGATTAACATAGCCTATCATGGCTAGATTTGCAAAGTCAGCCGTGATAGGCTACGTCAATCGTCACGTAGCCTATCACGGGTGACTTTAAAAAAAAAAAAAAAAAGTGTACGGATAATGGCGGCCTGCATGGGGAGCCGCCATTCCCGTTCCTTATTTGGTCGCTGTAGTCTATGTAAAGATTTACGTAGACTACGGCGAAAATAAGGGCAACGCTATTTGCGTTGCCCTTATTTTCACCGTAGTCTACGTAAACATTTACATAGACTACAGCAACTAAATAGGGAACGCGAATGGCAGCTCCCTATGGGGGCCGCCATTAGCGTACGTGCTTTTTTTTTTTAAGTCACCCGTGATAGGCTACGTGACGATTGACGTAGCCTATCACGGCTGACTTTGCAGATCTACCCGTGATAGGCTACGTGAATCGTCACGTAGCCTATCAGGGGGCGTTTTTTTTTTTAAAAAAAACTTTCGCATTCGCGGCCAGGCGAGGCGGGAAGCCTCCTCCCCGGCCTGAATTTCGGCCGGGCCGAGGCGGGAAGCCTCCCCCCCCGGCCGGAACTTCGCGGGGGGAGCAGCGAAGCGCCTCCCCCCCACCACGAACGTCCTTTGAGGACAGGTAAGGGACTTTCGTTCACCCCTAGGTTCACCATGGCAGCACCCCACCACTGTAGGCAGTCCACCTTCCTGCGGCATCTCCGTCAGCAGTGATCCAAGCAACATCCTCCTCCTTGGGGTTTCGCCCAGGCGACACAGCACACCTGAAGGCGGTCCGCCCTCATGGGGCATCTCCATCAGGAGCAATGCAAGTGGTATCACCTCCCTTGCTCCCGGGGACCCAGACACAGCTGCCCTGAATATGGGTGAGATGACTGCACCTCACCCCAGTTGTTCAGACGGGTGACCCTTAGGGCTGTGGGGTTGCTGCCTTAGCTTACCTACCTGGGGGCGGCTGTCCCTCCCAATCTCATCTCCCTATATGACGCTCGGGCCGCCTGCAGCTCCGTCAGTCACACCGCAGTAACCCCAGCTGCTTAATGCATCATCTTACAGGGTTTTTTCCTGGATTAATTAGGATCCCTCGCCTGCCCCCGCCCGTCTTGGACATCCATGTAAGGGGCATATCAGATCCTTACGCTAATCTGGCGAGTTGTATTGTCACCAGGGCTACTCCTTCTCGTAATGTCTTTCGCCCGAGGAGGTGTGCGAATGGCTTGTTGAGGCCTCTCGCGGGAGGGCCGCCATTGCCCTTCTGTGCGTAAGGACCTGTTTGACCAGGACCTTTCACTCCAATTTAGACTCCTTCCCAGCTGGGGTCAGCAACAGATCTGGCAGTGGCCACATTCACCAGGTGGTCTCCCGCACTGGCCCTCGGCCTATGGCAGGTCCGCTGCTTCAGCACTGCTATCTGTGCTGGGAGTAAAGCCCCAATGGGCACATGCTCCCAGGACACGTGCAGTTTTCATCGTGAATGCTCCCTTGTAGCAGTCAGCACTCTTGCACCTCTTGTCCAATGCTCGAGGAGGGTAGGGTCCCCTTGGAAAAGCCGAGGCAGTAGGAAGCTCTGCATGGCCAATGCCTAGTAAGGTTGTCGCTGATACTCCAGCTTTAAGACACTACCCAACTGGGGGAATGCGTCTTAACTTGGAACACGGTTTATGCTAGGTTCTAGGCCCCCTAGCATTTTTTCTTTAGGTCAACATAGACCATCCCTACCTCGTAAGCAACATTTCTCCTCGCTAGGCGTCGACAGGTTCAGGAGAGGTTAACAATGCAGTACTGGCAGAAGGGTTTTAGCCCCCCCCCCTTTTTTTCCACACCCCGTTAGCTATTCTAGGGATCTCCCTTCTCGAAATGGTGCCCAGGAAATCCTCTAGGGAGTTTATCCTGATTCGTGACCTCTCTTTCCTGAGAGCCAGTCAATTATCATGAGTTCCCTGATCATCTCTGCTCAGTGTGTCACACCTCTTCTATGAGGCAGCTGTCTTTGTCTGGGATCCCGGCCACGGGTCCCTGATGGACATGTGCTACATGGAGTCCAAAGATGGTGGTCATTGTTCTGACCTAACGCAAGTATTGCTTCCCCTTTTCTGTTACTTCAGTGCCCCTTAGCTCACAAAGGCTGAGGGCCTGTCTCCCACAGCAACATTTGGTGAAGCGGAAGCCAATCCGATACCCTTAGGTGTTATTCTCACCTCCCTCAGGACAATTTTCAGGTCCGTTAGGCACAGCTCCAATTAGTTATACATCAGGCATGGCTTCAACTTAGTAGGGCTTTAATGGCACCTCCTTTCGGAAGTGTGAGCCTCTCCTCAAAGCCGGACTGCGGACTCACATGGTTCCGCCCCTACCCCAAGGGGTTTCTGATTCTTAGGGCAGGTCCAATCGTGCAGTGGATAAAGGCCTGTAGAGTGGAGGCTGCCGCCCCCGCCAAGCACATTGAGGGATAACCTTATAGCCAAGTCAGTAACCCCCCCCTTCGCTATGATAACATGACCACATTATTCATTCTCTGTCCTCCCGAAATTGGAGGGTCATGTCATGTGTCAGTGTGTTCGCGCTCCAGAGTCAGTATTACAACATCTGGTTCTGGGTCCACCATGTGCTGGGTTAGGCAAACCCAATTGTCGATGCCTTGTCATGAAATTAGGTCAACATCTTCTGGGCCTTAGCCCCGTGGGTGCTCCATTCCCAGATCCCATCCTTGCGGTACTATGGGAGATCGGGATACTGAAGCCAGGCATGCCAGCCTGCACTCCATGGCTCTCCGTACAGGAGCCGCCTGCGACAGAGCAGGGTGTGTGTGCCGCTCATTAGGCAAAACCTCAGCGATAGGATTCATGGCCCTTATCTATAGATCATTGGCCACAATTTCACGCCTCCATAAGGAACAACAGACTATTTGGGACCGTAAGTCGCAAGCTGGCCATTTAGCCTTCCAGCCCACAAAGGTGGGTTTCACTGACTCCATGTCAGAATTTAGGTTTCGGCGTGCAAGATAGTGTTGGGCACAGATGTTTGCCTGCATTAGTAAATTAACCACCCTCTCTCTCCGGATACCCCTTTCGGGCTCCGGGGGTAATGGCCCTCCATTGGAGCTTTCCAATAAGACTTTTCCCTGTTCCAAGTAGCAGCCCTAACGGAATGCAGGGTTGGTCTGGGCTCACAAGGCCGACTTGTCCCAGAGGGCCTTGATTTGCTGCAAGGTACAGGTCTGGCCCAAAGTAATCCATTTACATATTTGGTGATCAAATTGATCGGCATGGCAAGGGCACGGCAGTGGCCCACAGCCAAACAAAAGTCAACGGATTATGCTCTGGCGGCACCTTATGGGTTTTATGGCATGCCACGGGTCTGAGGAGGGGCCTCCGTTTTTATCACTTCAACGGTTTGCTGTTGACTTAAGGGCAATTGTGTAGTTTCCCTTAATGTGCTTCTTCCTGAGACCAGCAGACTCATTGTACGCCGGTACGGGTGCTCTTACATGGGCACGTTTTGATGTCTGGAGCTTCATGAAGAGCTTGTATGTCTTCTTCAGAATTCAGCTTCTGTCACCCTGTCACATTAAGATCTAGTGGCTCCATAGACGTGGCATACCTTGGGAGTCCCCTCCTCACTCTGTCCCACCAAGTTTGTCAGTCGTCCTCCGCAGGTCCAGGTGCTGCACATTGGAGGGAATGACTTTGGCTGTAAGCCAGGAGAGGACCTGATGGAACAGGCCTTGGTTGAGATACAGGTGGTCCGGCATACCTGGCCGGAAGTAGCCTATTGCAGCCCTCACTGCTCCCATGGATCAATGGGAAGGAGTGGAATGACGTTGCCAGTGGCAGGGCACGTTGGAAAGTGCACA
The DNA here is from genome assembly GCF_057233095.1 of Heloderma suspectum. NCBI lineage: Eukaryota > Metazoa > Chordata > Lepidosauria > Squamata > Helodermatidae > Heloderma > Heloderma suspectum. The sequence goes on along the minus strand of NC_139463.1, from coordinate 83,118,398 downwards.
GAGAAATGGCTTATTGCCAGGTGAATGAGGTGACGGATGCACCACCCGCCAGGGAATTCTGTGGACATGGAGGGAGTGTTACAGGTAGGACGGTGTCCTCCTCTCTCATGTAGTGAATAACATATGTCTGTCTGATCTGCAAAGGGGCCTGCGGGAAGTTCTTCTGCGCAGGTGGGGGGAGTTTCATAAGCTCTAGGCTTGTGACTCCTGTGGTGGCTAGGACGGGCAAAACAGGAAAGTAGGGATGGTGTGCATGCAGAGGCACCTTATGGTGACAGGTGACGCCTGAGGGCCCCCCGAATGAGTTGTGCGGCTCGGCGGGGGGATAAGGGTTGCCTGGGAGACCAACCCTACTCACTCACCCAGGTGTTTCGCGGCACCGGGTTGGGGGTGACACCGGAAGGTCTACCTCCCCCAGAAGGGGCAGTCCGGAGGGATGGCGAGATCACCATCACCCCTCAGGCTGGGTATGTTTTCGCCCAAGAAGTGCCAGCTAGCCGCTGACACAGTTAGATGCCCGTCCTAGTTACCCCTTTGCAGCTATTTCAATAAATGTGGCCCAATTTTCAACCCATGCTTGTTGTCTGCATCTTCTTTAACCCATCTCTGCTCGCAAATGCCCTCACCCGGCACCAGCTTGTCTGGCTAAAAGGGAGGGGCATTGCGGGCGGGTGGTGTGACATGACACAGGGGCCTTTGATTGGTGCACCCCAGTGGCTCCACCATGCAAGGAGGGGCAGGCTGAGTTGCCTTAAACTCAGCCCCCTTCTCAAACTCAGCTCTCTGGCTCAACGCAGCTCCCTCCCATCCTCCCCTAAGCAGTGTGGGTTTATTACCGGTTGCCCTTTGGGAATCATGTAGGAATTTTTTGGCTCACAATTCGATTGGCCTATTACTGTGCATCTTTTTGCCTACATCACACTGTTTTGCAGGTCGAGTGTGTCCTGTAAGGGAATATGGTCTTTATCATCGGTCACATTCCAGTTGGCGGCTAGGACAGGCAAAACAGGAAAGTAGGGATGGTGTGCATGCAGAGGCACCTTATGGTGACAGGTGACACCTGAGGGCCCCCCGAATGGGTTGTGCGGCTCGGCGCGGGGATAAGGGTTGCCTGGGAGACCAACCCTACTCACTCACCCAGGTGTTTCGCGGCACCGGGTTGGGGGTGACACCGGAAGGTCTACCTCCCCCAGAAGGGGCAGTCCGGACGGATGGCGAGATCACCGCCACCCCTCAGGCTGGGTATGTTTTCGCCCAAGAAGTGCCAGCTAGCTGCTGACACAGTTAGATGCCCGTCCTAGTTACCCCTTTGCAGCTATTTCAATAAATGTGGCCTAATTTTCAACCGAAGCTTGTTGTCTGCGTCTTCTTTAACCCATCTCCGCTCGCAATGACCCCTTTACTGTTCACTAAATACTCCTATGGGTGCTGTTCCTATTTCCCCACAGAACCTTTGTGGAGAAAATAGCAGCTGGAAGGGGGTGATTTTCAGCATGGAACTGGCACAGAACCATGACTGAGTTCAAGAGCAGATTCTAGTAGCTTTTTCTCCAAAATAAAATCCCCCAAGTCAAGTACAGTTTTTGTGTGTTTGTTTGTTTTAATGTGAATAATGTGATCCGCAGTCTGGCCCCGATTCACCTGTAGTATAAAATGAAAGAGTGAAAAGGTTTGTTTCCTGCTCATCTACTTTCACAAGAAATTTTATTTTAAAATAGTTTAAAAATAAATACTTCCAAAATAAAAGAATAACATACACAATAATAATATAACAAGATCACTAAAGAAATAAAGAAGCTTCCTAGAAGAAACTGATTCTTAGTCCTGCAAGCATTTGAGACTCTCGTGGGACAGGTAGAGTAAAACAGCCAAGGGGGCTTGATGGATAATAGTAACAAAACAATTAGTTCTCAGACTCCCAACTTCTGGCATCCCAGCATTGTCTTGAAAATGACAGCACACTCTCTTTTATTTGATTGAACACATGATTAATAGAGACAATTCTTTAAGAACAGAAGAAGAGCCAAGTTGGATCAGACCAAGGGTCCATCTAGTCCAGCATTCTGTTCACACTGTGGCCAACCAACCGTCCATTGAGAACCCACAAGTAGGACACAAGTGCAACAGCACCCTCCCACCTATGTTCCCCAGCAACTGGTGCACATAGGCTTACTGCCTCTGATACTGGAGGTAGCATAGAACTATCCAGACTAGTAGCCATTCACAGCCGTCTCCTCCAGGAATTTGTGTAAACCCCTTTTAAAGCCATCCAAATTTATTTCCACAGAAATATTATGCAACAAACCACTGATTCAACCAATGTTATGCGCTTTTAAGACCAGTTGATTTGAGAGGGAGAGTTAAGCACGAGCTTAAGCTAATTTCAGTCAAATCAATGGGACTTAAATGTGTTGAACTTCAAACTGAATTTTGCTTTTAAAACACATCCCTTATTATATTTAGTTATTTTTTTCCAATAGCAAAAGTTATCTGGGCAGATCATGAGAACACAATACCAAAATGCATACAAAACAAACAACAATAAACAACACAGTAAAATAAAGAGTAAAATATGGGAAAGTAGCCATTAAATCTAAAATGTAAAATACATTTATTTATTATACTCACTATAATAACTGTTCAGAGTCTAAACTTAAGAAGTAGAACATTTTTTTAGGTATGTTCTAGATATGTTTATATATTGTGGTGTCTTTGCTGCCAGTGCCCACATTTTCCCAACATAGAATTTTCCTTTTGCACACCACCTACACGTAGGATCAATGTGTTTCATCAAACTATGTTGGAGAGACGCACAGCACAAAAACCTTGCGGATCTCTTCTTGATCATCCCAGAGTGCAGGACATGGAATAATGGGCTCAAGTTACAGGAAGCCAGATTCCAGATGAACATCAGGAAAAATGTCCTGACTGTTAGAGCAATACAACAGTGGAACCAATGACCTAGGGAGGTGGTGGGCTCTCCCACACTGGAGGCATTCAGGTCGAGGCTGGACAGCCATCTGTCAGGGATGCTCTGACTTGGATTCCTGTGTTGAGCAGGGGGTTGGACTCGATGCCTTGTAGGCTCCTTCCAACCCTACTATGATTCTATGAAACTGTATGCTTTAATAATTGTTACTTGAGTAGGGATGTCAGAGAATTCCGCGACGGATCTTGGTGAGGCCGAATGCCAGTGCATTCAGCCCCCCAAAATCCATCGTGGAACGAAGCCCCTGCCCCCACACCTCATGAAAGGTGTGTGGGATGAAGTCCCCGCCGCCCCCACCCCACGAAAGGCAGTCGAAACAGAGCACTTACCTGCTCCCGTCCGCACTGCTTTGTGAACGGCGGCCGTCCTGGCTGCCATTCACTTCCTCCTCATCAAGCTGTGATAGGCTATGTAAATACTTAAATAGCCTATCACAGCTAACGCAGGGATGCCATTTGCGTCCCTGCGGAGGCCGTGATAGGCTAAGTAATTATTTATGTAGCCTATCATGGCAGGGGAAAATTTCCCCCCCCCCCTGCTGTGATCAGCTACGTAAATACTTACGTAGCCGATCATGGCAGGGGGGGGGGGAAACCCAGCGTACACAAATGGCAGTAGCCACCGCCATTTGTGTACGCTGGGGTTTTTCCCCCTGCTGTGATAGGCTGCGTAAGTATTTACGTAGCCTATCACAGCTTAATACAGGGACGCAAATGGCGGTGGCTACGACAGCTGCCATTTGCGTCCTTGCAGGGCTGCCCAGCAGCCGGATGTCCAGCTGCGGGTGGCTGGAGCCGGCCAGCAGCTCCATGGCTTGGCCACAGAGCGGAGCCAGCAGGGCAGGATTCCGAGGGGAGGGACAGAGCACCTCCCCTCCCATTGAGGATTCCGGGGGGAGGGATGGAGCGCCTCCCCCCCACCGCAGATGCCCCTCAGCAGAGCAAGGTAAGGGATTCGTACATCCCTACTTTTGCTGTGATAGGCTATGTATATATATACGTAGCTTATCATAGCTAAAGACACGGATGCAAATGGCGGCCGCTACAGTGGCTGCCATTTGTGTCCCTGTGCAGCGTAGCGGACGGATGTCCAGCTGCGGGCGGCCCTGGCCAGCAGCTTCACGGAGTCACTGAGGAGCGGAGCCGGCCAAGGAGGATTCCGGGGGGAGGGACGGAGCACTTCCCCCCCACTGCAGATTGCCTGGCGTGGAGGTAGGTAAGAGTTTCGTACATCCCTACAACTCAGGACACATTTCTGAGTAAACATGCAGAATATCAAGGTACAAACCTCCCTGCAAAAGTAACTTGTGCTGGAATCCTATGCACACTTTCCTGAGGGTAAGCCTCATTAAACATAATGAGATTTCTGAGTAGGAATACATAGGATTGCATAAATTAGCAATATTTATCTCCCCTCTACTTAAAAAACAAACCAAAAACTCCTATTTCTATGAAAGCTTTCTGTTCAGAGGAACATAGGAAGCTGGCTTATACTGAGACAGACCCTGGGTCCATCTAGTTTAGTATTGTCGACACTGATGGGCAGCAAAGGGTTTCAGGCAAGATTCTTTCTTAGCCCTGGGGATGCTGGGGATTGAACCTGGGAACTTCTGTATACCAAACATGTGCTTTAGCCTCTACCACTGAGCTACAGCCCTTCCTGTTGCTGGATAATGGCAACTGACAAACAAAACAGCCCCAGATTTGTTTCTCTGCAGCCATGTGAACCCACTTTTCTCAAAGGCTTGAATGAGGACAAGGAGAAAAACCAACCCTCTTGTCTGTTGGTATAAAGTCAAATACAGTTCAGAATTTATCTTACTTTACCACCGAAAAGAATTCTCCTCAAGAATTCCCCAAGATTATACCTGGCAAATATTTCCAAAAACTCAATGCTTTGTTTCATAAATTCTTCTGGGGTTCCTCTCTACAAAGAATATCTGTGAAAAGGATGCAACTTTTACATTAATGAAGACGGGCTCGGTTTTCTGGCTTTAACTATGTACCATTGCGTCTATTTGCTGATCTCTACTACATTTTGGTCTTTTCCACTCAGATTAATTTTTTGGTCAGTGCTGGAATCTTCTTGTCCGGAGCCTCTATTTAAATGGATGGCATTAGGTTCTCAGCATATCAAGGTAGACAGAGCTCCTGCCATAATTTTGGCAGTTAGAAAATTTTGGCATATAATGTCACATCAATTACAGTTTGATCCATTTTCCCATACTAACCTGACTTTATGGGGAAATCCAGATTTAAGAATTGGTAATATATATATATATATATATATATATATATATATATATGGCGGACCTGGACAGATAAAATGATCTTTACCATGGATAAATTAGTGGAGGTTAACTATGAGTTTCTGTTATTTTCATCTTTGCTAGATCAGCTTGATTTGCCTGCTACCACAGAATGGCAGTATGTGCAATTGAAACATTCGTTGGTATCTAGATTCGGTCCAGCTGCTTTTACTACTTTGGAGTTTCCTTTGCTATTGGAAATACTTATTGAGGCTGATCAGATATATTGACCTACAATTCATGTTTACAAACATTTATTATCAATGAATAAATATGATACAAGTGGTCTACAACAGGAATGGTATGGAACAGGGAATGGGAATGTCCTATTTTGTTTAATCAATGGACTGCCGTCTTGGCATCAGTATCAGACATTTCAATGGATCTTCAGTTACGCCTTATTCAGCAAAAAACTTTTGTTTCAGGCCTGTTGGATGCCACAATGTTGTTGTTTAAATAAAGCCTTGTCAAATTCTGTTAATTGTTGGAGGTGTAGTACAGTCAATGCTTCTCTTATTCATATGTTTTGGAAATGCCCAATGGTTGCCTCCTTTTGGGAGGAAGTTATTATACCGATAAATTTTGTATTGGAAAGCTCTTTAATATTTACTGATGTAAATGTTCTTTTAAATTACTTACCTGCTTCTTGGAATGTAACACATGGTCAGCGTGAATTAGGGATGGATTTCAATAGAATCCAGCCTCCAGAGTCCATGACGGAAAGGATCCCTTACCTCTGCCTCCTGCCAGAATCCTCTTTGGCCAGATCCTCCCTGTGGCTGGCTCCACGGAATCACCATGGAGTGGAGCCGGCCAAAGAGGATTCCGGGGGGAGGGACGGATCGCCTCACCCCCTTGGCAGATTCCCCCCCGAAATAGCAGGTAGGGAATCCACCCATCCCTAGCGTAAATGAATTCTTCATGCCCTTTTGGTTGCTAAAAGACTGATATTACGATATTGAAAGGAGAAAAGCCTACCACCTTTAACACAATAGACTAAAGACCTAATAACCTAATAAAGACCTAACTAAAGAACTAACTAACTAAAGACCTAATAACACTAGCAGAGTGGTATATAGGCGTAACTTGCAGATGGACTTATATGTGGATACTTGGTCTGCTCTTACTGAAGTGTATGTCAGAGATGTCACACTTTAGGGATGTCAGAGAATTCCACAACGGATCTTGGTGAGGCTGAATGCCAGTGCATTCGGCCCCCCGAAATCCATTGCGGAATGGCCTGCCACCCCCCCGACCCCATGAATCCCCCCTGGGACAAGACTTACCTGGGGTGGATGTTCCGGACGGTGGTGGCAGTGGAGGCAGCTGGTCTTCCGACCAGCTGCCACCACCACCATTTGCAGTCTGTGTCTTCCCCCCCCCCCCCCATAGACGTGATAGGCTATGTAAAGACTTATGTAGCCTATCACATCTGGCTTAAAAAAAAAAAAAGCATACGCAAATGGCGGCAGCTACAGCCGCTGCCATTTGTGTTCCTTATTTTTCGCTGTCTTAGTCTACGTCAATATTTACATAGACTAAGAGGAAGAAAAGAAAGGGGAATGCAAATAGCGCCCACTACGGTATTTGCATTCCCCTTTCTTTTCTTTGTCTTAGTCAACGTAAATATTGACGTAGACTAAGATGGTGAAAAATAAGGAACGCGAATGGCGGCGGCCGTAGCCTCCATCATTTGTGTACGCTTTTTTGTTGTTGTTACCCAGAGCCCTCTGCGGCTGGAAATCCGGCTGTGGATGGCCCTGGCCTGGGCCTGGCCGGCTGCTCTGCGGAGCCACCGTGGAGCACAGCCAGCCATCGAGGATTCTGGGGGGGAGGACCGGATCGCCTCCCCCCTGTCAAGGATTCTGGGGGGAGGGATGGAATGCCTCCCCCCCACCATAAAAAGGATCCACGAAAAGGTAAGTCACTTTCATACATTCCTAAACCTATTCCCCCCTTTTTGTCTTTCTTTTTCAAATATTGTAATATTTGTAATTGAGGATTTTAGAATATGTTGTATTATTTTTCATTTTGTTCTCTTTTTTTGGTTTTGTTGTGTTTTTGTTTTGTTTTGTTAAAAGTCACAATAAAAAAAATGGGAAAAGAAAAGAATTCCCTAAGATATGCTCTGGGTGGAATAAAGAAGAGAAAGAAAGAACAGGATAAGGGAGGGAAGAAGAAAAGAAGAATGGTGATCGGAAATTCCCTAAGCCAAGTGGCTCCTTTCAGAGAGGTACTACTTCAGAGGAATTTAGGAGGCTGTCAAGGGTTTGCAAGGATTGCAATTAATTTAGATTAATTAATTTTATGAGGTGAGGTGGCTGAGGGCTTTTCCTAGCTTTTAAAAACTGTAGAACCTATTTAAAAGCCTCAGCATTTCTTTGATCATGACACCACATAGTCCGAATGCTCCTTTTGGAATAATTTGAGTCCTACAGCTATTTAGGAGAAATTATAGTGGAGGAGGAGAAAGAAGTATGTGGAGGCTGATTGTATCTTTTGCAGTACTGAAGCTACTAAACATCTGCAGAAGCCAAAGTTTCCTGTTTGGGGCAGTAAAATCAGATGCTGTGTGAAATAGCAGTATTTTACTTTAAGCTCTTTCTTCCCTTCCTTCTCCCTCTTCAGAATGTCATTACAAGCAAGCTCCCAGCAGTGGGCATGTAAAAGCAGAAAAGTAGGGGGAGAGAGGTTTTTTGCACCTCAAAAAAACCCCTACACCAGAGATTAGGGATAATAACCTTGTAATGGTCACCTTATACACCTTCTGATCCCTAATCCCCTGTGTGGTTTGACATATTTTACATTTTGTTTTAGTCTTTGAGAAAAGAAAATTTTACACATGGCTAGCACAAAAGGCACTGGACCTGTCTGAAATTTAGCAGGTTCACTCAGGCAGGTCCCCAAATTCCACGCACTTATGTGGAAGAACAAAAATATTATAGCTCTTTGCTTTGACAGATTTTCTTGAAAGTAGAAAATTTTACACAAAAGCCACTGAACCGAACTGCCTGAAATTGAGCATATTCAAGCAGTTCCATGGGGGCTACCAGGTCTTCGAATTTCATGCATTTATCACACAAACTAAAAAGGTTATGGCCGTTTCTGTTCTCCAATGCAAGTCAATGGGAAAATGTAAAAAAAAAAAAAGGGGGGGGGAGGGAAATCTGGGGCACAGCTCAAAAAGATCCGGGGCCTGTGCCCAAGTAGCCCCTATCCCTAACGATGCCCCTGGAGACAGGTTGTCCCTTAGATAGCCGGGTCCTAAGATGCTTAGGCTTTAAAGGTTAAGACCAACACCTTGAATTGAGCATGATCCTTATGTGCTCAAGCTCTTTATGCGATCTCTGATTGGCTGGGATCACCTGGGGGTGTGAGGCCAATTGGACAAAAAGCATGCTAAATCAGCAGCAGAGAGGTGACAAATAAGCCACAATGCAAACACAGCCACCCAAGCAGTAAGAAAGCAGAAGAGTGGCTTCTGTTGTTTCCTCTCCAGACCAACCCCAATATATCAAGGAATAATGTCAGTCTTGATATTTTAGGTTGGAACAATGAAGGTCAAAGGGTTTTCTCGGGAAAGGTTCCATGCTTTTAACAAGCATATGAGCATGGAAACAGTTGGAAGGGATATAAATGGGTTTTCACATGGGAAATCAGGACACCGATGAGAGAGGTTGGGACAAGAGAAATAGGAATAGTAGAGTGTTGTTGTGTACTGAGAAGGGATGTACGGATTGTGTAAAATCCACTTCATCTGTGTTCTGCATGTTGTCAGTTGTTGTTGTTAATGTTCAGTCATTCAGTCATGTCCGATGCCTTGTGACCCCATGGACCATAGCACGCCAGGCCTTCCTGTCCTGCGCTCTCTCCCGGAGTGTGCTCAAGTCCATGTTCATTGCATTGGTGATGCTATCTAGTAGGGGTGGACGAAAGTCCCTTACCTGTCCTCGAAGGTTGTTCACGGTGAGGGGAGGCGCTTCGCTGCTCCCCCCGCGAAGTTCAGACCAGGGGGATGAGGCTTCCTGCCTCGCCCCGGCCGAAATTCAGGCCGGGGAGGAGGCTTCCCGCCTCACCCCGGCCGAAATTCAGGCCGGGGAGGAGGCTTCCCACCTTGCCCGGCTGCGAACTCCAAAGTTTAAAAAAAAAACAAAAACGCCCCCTGATAGGCTACGTGACGATTAACGTAAAGATTTACGTAGACTACAGCGACCAAATAAGGAACGCGAATGGCAGCTCCCTATGGGGGCCGCCATTATCCGTACGCACTTTTTTTTTTTTTTTTAAAGTCACCCGTGATAGGCTACGTGATAGCCTATCAGGGGGCGTTTTTTTTTTTCTTTTATTGGAATGGCGGCGGTGGCAGCCAGTCGAAAAACCGGCTGCCGCTCCCGCCCCGCACGAACACCTGATGAACCGCCGGCCGGACCTGCCGCCAGGAGGGACATTCGGCGAAGGTAAGTCCCGTCCCAGGGGGGGTGCGGGGGGCAGAGGGAGGTGCGGAGGATTTCTCCCCGAAACTTGTTCGGGGGGCCGAACACATTGGCGCTCGGCCACCCGAAGTTTCGGGGAGAAATTCTCCGCCATCCCTACATCTAGCCATCTCATCCTTTGCCATCCCCTTCTCCTTTTGCCTTCAATCTTTCCCAGCATCAGGGTCTTTTCCAGGGAGTTTTCTCTTCACATTAGGTAAGGATGGCCGTGAATTTCTCCCCGAATCTCGGAATTGGCAGTGAAATTCTCCACCCCCTGCCCCCCCCGGGATGGGACTTACCTCCTGCGAATGTCCCTCCCGGCGGCGGGTCCCGGTGGCGTTTTGGCAGCGTTTGGGCGGGGGCGGGGGTGGCGGCCGGTCTTCCGACCGGCTGCCGCAGCCGCCATTACAAAATAAAGTAAAAAAAACAACAACCCCATGATAGACTACGTAATGATTAACGTAGCCTATCATGGCTAGATTTCCGAAGTCAGTCGTGATAGGCTACGTTAATCGTTATGTAGCCTATCATGGTTTTTTTTGTTTTTTTCACTTTTTCTTTCGCGGCCGGGCTGACGGGGTGCTTCTCCCCGGCCTGAATTTCAACCGGGCAAGGCGAGGCTCCTCCCCCCCCCGGCCTGAATTTCGGCCAGGCGAGGCGGGGCGCCTCCCCCCCCGGCCTGAACTTCGGGGGGAGAACCGACGCGCCTCCCTCCCACTGCGAAGCAAGCTGCGGGACCAGGTAAGTCCCTTTCGTACATCACTAACATTAGGGGCCAAAATATTTGAGCTTCAGCTTCAGTATCTGTCCTTACAATGAGCACTCAGGGTTGATTTCCTTTAGGATGGACTGATCTGACCTCCTTGCAGTCCAGGGGACTCGTAAGAGTCTTCTCCAGCACCACAGTTCGAAAGCATCAATTCTTCGGCGCTCAGCCTTCCTTATAGTCCAGCTCTCACAGCCATACGTTGCTACTGGGAAAACCACAGCTTTGATTATACGAACTTTTGTCGGCAAGGTGATGTCTCTGCTTTTTACTATGCTGTCTAGGTTTGCCATAGCTTTCCTCTCAAGGAGCAAGTGTCTTTTAATTTCATGGCTACAGTCACCGTCTGAGGTGATCTTGGAGCCCAGGAAAATAAAATCTGTCACTGCTTCCATTTCTTCCCCTTCTATAGGCCAGGAAGTGATGGGGCCAGATGCCATGATCTTAGTTTTTTTAATGTCACGTTTCAGACCAGCTTTTGCACTCTTCACTTTCAACCTCAACAAAAGGCTTTTAAATCCTCTTTGCTTTCTGCCATTAGGGTGGTATCGTCTGCGTATCTGAAGTTGTTGATAATTCTCCCGGCAATCTTAATTCCGACCTGTGATTCATCCAACCCGGCGTTTCTCATGATAAACTCTTCATATAAGTTAAATAAGCAGGGTGACAATATACAGCCTTGTCGTACTCCTTTCCCAATTTTGAACCAATCGGTTGTTCCATGTCTGGTTCTTACTCTTGCTATGTTGTCAGACACCTTTCATTATGTTGTCCGCCCATCGACAAAACTGTTTTTTTTCCGTTTCCAAATGTGCACAAACTTGCACATGCAAAAAGGTGCAAATCCTCCAAAATGTGCAACCCCCCTCCTACAATTTGGGGAAGGGTTTGTTTGTTTTTAAGGGTATTTTTCGATGGCAAAATTGGTGCAAAATTCCCAAAGGTTAGAAAAATAGTCTGCAAGCCTGCAGAATCCACCCAACAAGGGAACAGTTATTCTGCGGCAGATTCTGCAGGTCAGATTCATAAAAATCCAATCTCTTTTGGTTCTCAAACATGCCTAATACTCAGGTGCTCCAAGCACGACTTAGTATTTGGATGAAAAAGCAGCAGCTCATTTGGAGCTACAAGAAACAGTGAAGTTTGAGGTTATTTTGAAGTTAACAGTTTCCTGAAAGTTTCCTTCCATCATGAAAGCAGCTTCCATTTTTCTGCTTTATCCTAAGGGTGAATCATAGAATCATAGAATAGTAGGGTTGGAAGGGACCTATAAGACCATCGAGTCCAACCCCCTGCTCAATGCAGGAATCCAGGTCAAAGCATCCCTGACAGATGGCTGCCCAGTCTCATCTTGAATGTCTCCAGTGTGGGAGAGCCCACCACCTCCCTAGGTCATTGGTTCCATTGTTGTATTGCTCTAACAGTCAGGACGTTTTTCCTGATGTTCAGCCGGAATCTGGATTCCTGTAACTTGAGCCCATTATTCTGTGTCCTGCATTCTGGGATGATCGAGAAGAGATTCTGGCCTTCCTCTCTGTGACAACCTTTCAAGGACTTGAAGAGCACTATCATATCTCACCTCAGTCTTCTCTTCTCAAGGATAAACATGCCCAGTTCTTTCAGTCTCTCTTCAAAGGGCTTTGTTTCCTGCCCCCTGATCATCTTTGCTGCCCTCCTCTGAACTCTCTCCAGCTTGTTTGCATCATTCTTATAGTGTGGTGCCCAGAACTGGACACAGTACTCCAGATGAGGCCTAACCAGTGCTGAGTAGAGGGGAACCAGTACTTCCCGGGATTTGGAAGCTATGCTTCTATTAAGACAGCCCAAAAGAGCATTTGCCTTCTTTGCAGCCACATCACATAGTTGGCTCATATTCAGCTTGTGATCGACAACAATGCCAAGATCCTTCTCGCTTGTAGTGTGGTTGAGCCACGTATCCCCCATCTTGTAACTGTGCATTTGGTTTCTTTTTCCTAGGTGCAGAACTTGGCATTTATCCCTATTAAATGTCATTCTGTTGTTTTCTGCCCAGTGCTCCAGTCTATCAAGCTCACTTTGAATTTTGTTTCTGTCTTCCAAAGTATTAGCTATCCCACCCAATTTTGTGTCATCTGCAAATTTGATCAGCATCCCCTGTACCTCCTCCTCCAAGTCATTCATACAAATGTTGAAGAGCACTGTTTCTTTTGAATTTCTTTTGATGGTGTGTTGGGGTTTACCAAATCGCTGTGAGTTGGCAGAGGGTTTTGTGTATGTGCTTTGTTCCTTTGTATTACATATGTGTTCATTGCTCTGCAGCCTCCCAGGCTACCTGCATTTCCTTCTCTGAAAAAACCCTCTGGGAGGAATTACATCACAATGTCTTTCCGTGGCCTTTAACGGAACTGTGGGAATCTGAGGAAGTTACAGGCTTGATGACTGTACAATGTAACACAGGACAATGGCACACAATCCTCAGCCACCTCATAAGTAAGGCAAGCACAAGAACATGGAACACAGCCCATGAGAATTCCTCCCAATCTTTCTTCTCCTTTGAATTGGCAGGAAAAGAGCAGTGTGCATGAGGATCTCCGGGGAGGGAAAAATTGGCAGGAGGGAATTTGGTGAGGGGAATGGTGCCCATGGAGAGCACCATTAAAGCCTTGGGGTGCATGCAAGCAGGGCCAATGTTAAAGGTCAGCATAGTTGGGCACTTGTCAAGGGCCCACAACCCAGCAGGGGGCCTGTGGAGAAGAGTCCCCTTGAGCTATTCCTCTTGTTCTCCATTGCAACCTGCTTATTTGTCCTCCTCTCACCTTGGTTCACACAACTGTTGCAGTGTGAAGGAAGAGCAGTAGATGCCATTGTTTATATGGTCATTGGCTGTCTGCCTGTCAGTCCAAATCTGGCACTGGCATTGCATGCAGCTCCAGATCTTTGGGTTGTCCCCCACTGCACTAGAACAATTTCCCAAGTCATGAGATTTGGGGTAAGTTTATATTTACTTATTTATTACATTTATACCCCACATTTATTCCATTGTGGAACTCAAGGTGGCTACATGTGGTTCTCCAAGCACTAACTGGACCCAGACCAGCTTAGCTTCAGCAAGGTGGCTGCCTTACGTGCCTTTATACCATATTATATGTAATATTTTATGGTACACAGGGAGCAGGAGTAATGTCCAAAATATTGTAAGGGTGCAATTCTATACATCCTTACTTTAGGGTAAGCTCCATTGAACTCAATGGAGTTTAGTTCTGAGTAGATTGCATAGAATGACACTGTAAAGACTGCATAAGTAGTAATGTTGTGCTGAATTATCCTACTTGACCGTGTTTTAAAAATTCATGAATAATAATAAAAAAGAAATATGAAGTTAAGATAATGTCCCTCATGAGTGATCATACTTGTATCAGAGCTCAGCTCATTTGTCACACATTATAAGTTTAAGCTCCTCAGGAAATATGAAGCAAAACAATTAGACCTTAGAAGATCACCTCTGTTTCTTCAATTTACCTATGCTGGACTCTTGAGAATATGACTCCCCAAGCCCCCAAAGACATCAATAAATCTTCTTCATTTGCAAGTATTTTCAAGAATCAGTTCCACACTTCATTGCTGGCTCATAAGAAAGAGTGAAATTATTATAATAGTGTTTGTCAATGTGGTCTTCTTGAGTAGATAGAGAATTTTGTGCAAACTGGCAAGAACTCTTCGAATGAAACAAGTAAGTTATTCATGTCACTGTTCCATGACAGCTCTGCTTTTATCTGTATGGTTGATTAATTTATTCTTTCTCCACTCCTCACCCTGTTCAGTAATGTAGAACAGAGAATGGGTGGTGTACAGATAGGAGTCTGAGCTGGGAAGACCCTGGATCAAACTGTTAGCTTTAAACTGACCTAACTTACTGGGTTGTTGTTGGGATTACTGAAATAATGTATGGGAAATGATCTCAACATAAATTCATTTGGGAGATTTTTATTTTTTTTTAAATGGTGATGATGGTAAAAACACTTGTAATCAGCAAGTTTTATATATTCATATGTGGTGGCCTTGTCCTGCTGTGTTATAGTTTTGGAACATGGCATTTTCAGAAATGCCAACCGTTGCACATCAGTTTAGGTATGTCATAGCAGAATGAAATCCCTATCTTAACAATATGGGAAGCACAAAATGCAAAAGTAGCACCTAAGAGACTAGTTGAGTTTATGCTGATAACAGTTCACAGAGCAATAGCTACAAGCTGGAAAACTACAGAGCTTTTAACACTGAGGTCTTGATACGTTGAGCTGTGGCAAATAAAAATTATGTATCAACTCAGATTAGCTAAAGGCAAAGATAAAATATCCATTTTTTATACAATATGCATTATTTTATTTCATATATATCAGGGATATGCAACAGTATTGTCAAAGCTTTTCCTCAGATTCAGGAAAAGAGATGGAGAGAACAATGCTATGGATGCTAGTCAGTGGCTAGATGGCCATAGGATATGTGGTTTTCCATGAACCGACCTCGGAGCCGGTGCTCCAAGGTTGATTCCCAGAGAACCGACCTTCCCCCCTTCCGCGCTACCTCGCATGCAGCTTGGAACAGCCCCGCACTCCATGCTCAGAGGAGGAGTGTGGAGCAGCCAAAACGGGGCATATTGGGGGGCATTCTGGGGCGGGGAAGGCGGAAATGCTGGTGCAACACATCCTCCTCCGTTACTCTGCCTTCCCGTGGCTAGACAGCTGAAATTGGCTGTCTAGCCGCAAATGCTGGGCAGGAGAAGTGCCAAGGAATGATCCCCTCTGCGCTTCTCCTGCCCTGCATTGAATAGGCGGTCACCTCCAAGTTAGGAGGCGGCCACCTATCCCCATAGGATTGCGCCCTAAATATAATCTCCTGTTACAAAGTATCATAGTGAAAATCTTCAAGCAGTCAATGGATTTTACCCATATTTTCCCTGAAAGGGGGGCGGGCAAATAGGTACTACCCTTTGTTAACAAGTAGATTTTATTCATATGTTTCTTTGTATTTGGAAAATCAGTAAAGTCTTTACAAAAAGACACAAAATACCACCAGCATTACCATATATATATATATATATATATATATATATATATATATATATATATATATATAAATCCTCTTCTACATTATTTTGTTCACCATACTCTCAGTCACATATATCAGTTGAACTACACTGGCATAAAACCAAGTACAAAAAATGGGAGGGGTACCTTCAGAATGATGCTCAAAGTGAAAATGTTTATTAAACACACACACACACACGCACACACACTATGTTCTTACCGTATCTGTCTTAAGGCACAATCTTATGCATGTTTAGACAGAAAAAAATCCTACAGCTCCTAGCATTCCCTAGCCAGCATGGCTTTCTGGGGAATTCTGGGAGTTGTAGGATTTTTTTCTGTCTAAACATGCATAGGATTGCACCCTTAAGGATGGGAAAATGTAGATATATTGAGCAATGGAGTATTAAAGTGAAAGAATCAGAGTATTGTTTGGGGAAAATAGATATGGAAGATGGGAAGCTTTTTTTCTGTGTGTCTTAACTTGGAGAAAGGCTTAGTTCAAAGTTATATGTCCAGGAGGTGCTTAACACCATGGAGGATTTAAACAAAAAGACAGCTGCAGGTACACATGTCTATTGGAAAGGCTGTAGGAAGGAAGGCAGTATATCTATGTCTGGTAGGGATGACCAGTGATGAGGAAATATTGGCAAGATATTATTAATATAGTTTGTATCATAATGGGGCACATTATACCAGATGCCCCTAAAGTGTTACTATTGGGCTATATTGCAAGATATATAATTTCCAAACTGCATGACCTAATACAGCTAACACGAGCTGTGACAAAATCTGTTTGTCTACAATGTGGAAAGGGGATAATGTTCTAGCATAAACTGGTTGTTAAGGAAGTGAATGAAAAAAATATCACATCTTATATTAGGGCCAGAACTGATGTTAATCAAATGAAAGTTGTTTAAAATGGAGAGGATTTATTTTATTTTGGAAATATTGGGGTTATTTCTTTGGTTTAGATAATGCTCTAGTAAATGTGGAGAATAAGTCAATAAGTAAAAACTTGCCATGGAAATTCTTATATGGATTCCCCCCCCTTCTTTCTTTGTGGACACAGGTGTGTGTGTGTGTGTGTGTGTAATGCCATTCACAGCACAATCCTATACATGTCATCTTAGAAGTAAATCTTGATCAGTTTGATGGGGTTTTCTCCCAGGAAAGTAGAATTGCAGTCTGGATCTTTTAACTGTAGCAAAGATTGTACTAGCAAGACACTGGAGGTCAAAATGGGCTACTATTGCAGTACATCCAGTCTGCTGTAGTTTTCACTGTCCCCTTACAGGAGGGACACCAGCACAGATCCATGCTTGTAGAACGCAGTGCAAAAAAGAATCTTAATATGGTTGCAAATTGCGTCAGGCTTCCTATTTGCACTAGGATGATGGTGGTGGTCAAGAAGATGATCACTGTGATTTTATTAAACCGCAGTGCAAAAAGAGAGTGTGAACATGATTGTGTGGTCAGTTAAGATTCCTTTTTGTGCTATAATTTAATTAATGACTCAATGTGCTGGTGTACATCATAATACATAAGAAAAAGAAAGACGAAGATTGAGGACTGAAACATGTATGGCAGTCTAAGAAAAAGACTAGAAACCAGAAACGTAAGATTCCCTACAGTGGCTTCCCTTCTGCTCCTGAATCCTGCACAAGCTCTTTGTTCTTACTTTCAAAACCTTCCATGGCCTTGCTATCTATCCACTGTTGTATCCTGAGACATCCTTGCTGGCAATTTTTGCTCCTACATCTCTCTCTGTCACCCTCCACCATCTGAAGATTTCCTTCTCCCTCCAGGGCCCTGTACTTTGTCCCGTGCTGTCCTGTATGCTTGGAAGTGCCCTACCCTGCATCTGGCTTGCCTGGCCGTGTGTGTGTGTGGGGGGGGGGGGTTGTGGGCAGCAGGGGAGGGAAGAGACGTGGGTAATCGCCATTGCCAGTTTCAGGTGGTGCCACTGTGGGATGGGAGGGGCTCATGAGGCATTTTTAGCTCTCCGGGCCCCTCCTTACCACCTCTTCGAAGTGTGGCTCCCTCCCAGTATGCAGTGTGGGTTCTGTTGGTCACCCTTGGGGGGGGGAGTAGGAATTTTGGGCTCACAGTCTGATTGGCCAGGGCTGTGTGTCTTTGTTGCCTACTTCACACTAGGCAAAAAGTGGAGAAGGTGTGTCCACTAGGTGAATTTGGCTTTATCTGATGGTCACGTTCATTTGATCACATTTTTCTCCAGGTAAGCTGCTAGGGATGGGCAATGCTGGGTTGGTGAGCAGGGATGGTGAGCATTCAGAGGCACTGTTTTGGTGACAGGTGATGCCTGAGGACTCCCGCTTTGAGTTTTGCAGCCCCAGCAGGGGGATAAGGCTTACCTGTGAGGCCAACTCATCTCACCTACCCAGTGTTTTGTGGCCCAGGAGAGGGCGAGAGGGGAAGGCCTCCCTTCCCCAAAAGGGGTAGCCCTGGAGGGTGGCCATCTGCAACACCACTCAGCAGGCTTTGAATGTTTTGCCCATTACAGTGTAGGGATGTATGAAACACTTACCTGGTTTCGTCCAGGGACATCTGCGGGGGGGGGGGAGGTGCTCCGTCCCTCCCCCTGAAATTCTCCCCAGCTGGCTCTGCTCTGCAGCAACTCCGCAGAGCCGCAGGCTGGGGCCACCCGCAGCTGGACATCCGGCCGCTGGGCTGAGCAGCCACCATTTGCGTCCCTGTCTTTTGCTGTGATAGGCTACATATATATTTATGTAGCCTATCATGGCAAAAAAAAAAGGAACACAAATGGCAGCGGCTACGGCGGCCACCATTTGCATTCCTGTTTTTTTGCTGTGATAGGCTGCGTAAATATTTACGTAGCCTATCATGGCGAAAGACAGGGGCGCAAATGGCATAGCGGCTGCCATTTTCACCCCTGCCTTTTGCTGTGATAGGCTATGTAAATATTTACAGGCTGGGCAGCCATCTGTCAGGAATCTTCTGACTTGGATTCCTGCATTGAGCAGGGGGTTGGACTCAGTGGCCTTGTAGGCCCCTTCCAACCCTACTATTCTATGATTCTAAGAATGATGGATTGCTAAGACATTGGTGCTTCCCTGGAAACAATTCAGGACCCCAGTCTTGAGGAGAAAATTGGGTGGTGATTAAAGAAATATGTATTCTAACATGACCAAGGTGACCCAGAGTACTTGCATTGCTAATTTAATTTGAAGGCACAGTAGAACAATTGGTGTTGTGAATCATAGATGTTGAAAAAGACCCTAATTTTTATGAGATAAATAGAAAGAGAGATAAAAAGTTGTCATGAAATCTTTGCTTATCAAACTGATCCATGATCAGAGAAGCTGTGCCTAGTATAATTTCCCTCTTTCTGCAAGTTTTTAAGATCCAAACATGTTAATGTTTGGTCATTATGCCTTTGGACTATACTTGTGTAGCATAGGAGTTAAATAAAAAGTGAATGTACTGTTGTTCCCCTCCATAGCATGCTCTGCCATTGTGCTTCTCTTTCATATTGAATGTGCAGGATCTTCTGTCTTGTTTGAACTATTAAGGGTTGGAAAAGGAAGTCTAGCCTTTATGAATCCCAATTCAAGCATACTTAAGAATAGCTGGTTCTTTTTCGCCTCATTGCATTAGTAAGTTAAATGAGTTTATATCAATAGCACTCCAGGTTAGGGATGCTGGAATATTTCTTTTGCTCCAGGTTTTTAAGCCAACTGATCTAATTCACATTTTTCAGACTAATATGCAGATCTGAATACAGCTGTCCCTTGGATTGTGTCTTCTGACTGTTGTGATATGGTTCTCAGCTCAAAAAAAAAATACAAAATATGCATTATAGGGCAAAACGAGTACAATTTAAATGTGAATTTATGTGTGAGTGGGTGTTTAAATCACGGGCTTATGAGGAAATGGGACAGGTCACATGAGAAACTGACATAGACTACAAATAGACCAGTCCATCCATATTCTAGGTTAACTGTTCTTTATCCATCCAATCATTTTAACAGCTTTGTTCCATCTTCCTTCCAGAGAATCTCCTGAAAATTAAAATGGAGAGAGGGAAAATGTCCAACCAAACTTCCATGACAGAGTTTCTGCTCTTGGAATTCTCTGATGTCCGAGAACTACAGATTGCACAGTTCATTGTGTTCCTCTTTTTTTATTTGGCTGCAGTTGCAGGAAACCTTCTCATCATCTCTGCAGTAGCTCTTGATCATCACCTTCACACCCCCATGTACTTCTTTCTGATGAACTTAGCCATGACAGATCTTGGCTCTGTTTCCGTCACCATACCCAAGTCCATGGCAAATTCCCTCATGAATACCAGGGTGATTTCTTATTTTGGATGTGTTACTCAGGTCTATCTCTTTCTGCTCTTTGCAGCATCCGATTACACCCTTCTCACCATCATGGCACATGATCAGTATGTTGCCATCTGCAATCCACTCCGATATGAGGCGATTATGAACAAAGGAGCCTGCATTCAGATGGCAGCCTGTGCTTGGCTGAGTGGTCTTCTCTATGCTGTATTGCACACTGGCAGCACCTTTGCCATGACATTATGCTCCAATATTGTTGATCAATTTTTCTGTGAGCTCCCCCAGCTTTTAAAGATCTCTTGCTCTAAGTTATACCTACTTGAAAATGCCTTTCTTGTTTTAAGTGTTACTGTAGCGTTTGGCTGCTTTATCTTTATAGTAGCAACTTATGTGAAGATTTTCACTACGGTGCTGAGAATGCCCTCATCACAAGGAAGGCAAAAGGCTTTCTCTACTTGCCTTCCCCACCTCATTGTTTTCTCCATGCTCCTTTTCACTGGAACACTTGTCTACTTGAGACCTATACCTCATGTCTCCTCATGTACAAATATGGTGTTTGCTGTCATATATTCTGTGGTTCCACCCATGATGAATCCAGTGATCTATAGCATGAGGAATAAGGATATTAAGATTGCCATGTCCAAGCTTTTAGGCTTGAAGTAGCTTTTGAATAATGCATTATATGGTTTTCTTCTCTAAACAAGGGTGTATATGTATTTAGCCATGACAGTAATATTCTTGTATGTGCATATTTTGGCATGCGGTTAGAGGCTCAAGAGCTACAAAAGGGCGTAGGAGTGAGTAACATCGGCTACTGCAAATGGCAGGCAAGTAGGGCAAGCCAAAAGTTAATGTTCTGTGTACTTTTGGTTCTTTTCTGTCCCTCTGAAACTGTTCAGATATCACACTAAGCCATGATGTTTACCATGGTGGCTTAGCATGACATCTGATTCGGGGGTCTGACCCAACCATGATGGTTTATTAACCATGCACAAACTATGCTCACTAACCACCTGCTGCAAGATGTTTAGGGGTGCTAACCGTGGCATAGCATGACATCTGAACAGGCCCCATGATTAATGGAGCACTTCCATCGAGCTCCACAACAAGAGCTGCTGAAAATGGCCATTACAGGGGTGGGGCTGCTGTTGGTGGCCATTTTTTTTCTTCATTCTGATTCCGTTACAAAAATAAGTAAAAAAGAAATAGAAATGATGAAAAATTGCTCAAAAATTGCCATATTGCAGAAATGAGCATTTGTGCGAATGTGCATGTGTGCAAAACCACTGTATATTGCTAAAATACGCATTATTCCCGTATATCACTAAAATGTGCCATTGCGCATGTGCTCAAAGCGCTATAGAGATATAGCGGTTTTGTGCAAATGCATATTTCAGTGACAGCAATTTTTGAGCAATTTTTCAATGTTTTAATTTTTTTACCAATTTTTGTAATGGGATCAGAAGGAAGGAAGAAAATGGCTGCCAACAGCCATCGGCAGCACCATTTCTGTAGTGGCTGTGTGAGCCACTGAGGCTGCTAGGATGCATGGGGGAGAGGTGGGAGGACTGCTGGAGGGAAGGTAGTTAGAAAGTGGTTAGGCTAACCATGCTGCAGGCCATGGTTAGCTGCCTGTGTGGCAGGGGCTCTCACAGTGGTTAGTGCTAACCACCCTGCACTGTGGTTAGCCTAGCCACCTTGCCCCAGTGTGAGACTAAACACAGTCTCTCTTTTGGCTGACGGTTCTTTGCGGAGAAGGCAAAACTAGGGATGGGCAGATCTATCAATCTTGATCTCACCAAGACTGTCAGCTTTTTTAGGCCAAACTTATTATGTCCTCTTTCCACATGAGTTTGCTGCTTTCTTTCTTTTTTTAAGCAATTGGTGGGGGAAGTCATATGTATCACCCCCCCAATGTACACATCAATCTATACATTACGTAATTTGTGTGCATTTTTAAACATATCCATTGTTGTTGTGTTTTTAAATATATTTTTATTTATTTTATCTTTATAAATGAAATAAACAATAACAAAAATACCAACAACCTGATCAATACTACAATTTCCCAGCAATACAATATTCTGAAGAGGACAACACAGTAGCAAAAAGAAAAGGGAAAAGAAAAAAAAAAGGAAAAGAGAGGAGGAAAGGAAGTAAAGAAAAAGAAGATTCTTCCCCCTCCCTCCCCCTCCCCCTCTCCCTCTCCCTCCCCTTTAAAGAATTAAGTTTAAACTCCAATACCACCTGGCCTCTGATGCCATTCTATTTTAAAAACTTTATCTATAACCTTAACAGTCTTACAGTTTAATAAACAACCTTACATTTCAATATCATATAATCAATCTTATATCAAAGAAACAGGTCTGAAGTTCATTCCCAGTAGCCTATATTATTATTATTATTATTATTATTATTATTATTATTAATAATAATAGAAATATAGTGTTATATAATAATAAAACTTAAAATAAACCTTCAACATTCAGTAATATATTTTATATATAAATGCTTGTGCACAATTACCCTCAAACAATAAATTTAAATACAGCATACCATATCTATTTTGAAACAAAAAATATAAAGAAAAGTGAGAAAAAAAGAAAGATGAAAGAGAATAAACTCATATATATATATAATCTTTTATCTTCTGACCTAGCCTGGATCATGTAGACTAAACACGAGCAGTTCACAAAGCTTGTTTAAAGATTCCAGTTCATGGGGTTGTGACAGAAATCTCACACATTTTTACATTCAGCCATGCCTAGGGATGGCGGAGAATTTCTCCCCGAAACTTCGGGGGGCCGAGCGCCAACGTGTTCGGCCCCCTGAACAAGTTTCAGGGAGAAATCCTCCAAACTCCCCCCGCCCCCCGGGACGGGACTTACCTTCACCGAATGTCCCTCCCGGTGGCGGGTCCGGCCACCGGTTCAGCGGGTGTTTGAGCGGGGCGGGAGCGGCAGCTGGTCTTTCGACCAGCTGCCGCCCCCGCCATTGCAATAAAAGAAAAAAAAAAAGTCCCCTGATAGGCTACGTGATGATTCACGTAGCCTATCACGGCTAGATTTGCAAAGTCAGCCATGATAGGCTACGTGAATCGTCACGTACCCTATCACGGGTGACTTAAAAAAAAAAAAGTGTGTATGGATAATGGCGGCCCCCATAGGGAGCCGCCATTCGCGTTCCTTATTTGGTGGCTGTAGTCTACGTAAATGTTTACGTAGACTACGGCGAAAATAAGGGCAACGCTATTTGCGTTGCCCTTATTTTCGCCGTAGTCTACATAAACATTTACGTAGACTACAGCAACTAAATAAGGAACGCGAATGGCGGCTCCCTATGGGGGCCGCCATTCGCGTACGCGCTTTTTTTTTCTTTTTTTTTAAGTCACCTGTGATAGGCTACGTGACGATTCACGTAGCCTATCAGGGCTGACTTTGCAGATCTAGCCATGATAGGCTACGTGAATCATCACGTAGCCTATCAGGGGGTGTTTTTTTTTTTTTTTTTAACTTTCGCGTTCGTGGCCGGGCGAGGCGGCAAGCCTCCTCCCCGGCCTGAATTTCGGCCGGGCGAGGCGGGAAGCCTCCCCCCCGGCCTGAATTTCGGCCGGGCGAGGCGGGAAGCCTCCCCCCCGGCCTGAACTTCGCGGGGGGAGCAGCGAAGCGCTCCCCCCCCACCGCGAACAAGCTGCGAGAAAAGGTAAGTCACTTTCGTCCACCCCTAGCCATGCCTCCGCCATTTCATGATCTGGAAACTTCTTCATCTGACCTTCAGACACAATAAAAAAGTATAGCAGGATATTTTAAGTAATATTGTAAGTTCATTTGTTTTGCCATATTTTTCGCTTTGATAAATTGCCTTCTTTTATTCACCACCTCTTTGATATAATCTGGAAATAACATAACTTTATCTTGTTTCCAGGAAAGGCTTCCACTAGGGATGTACAAAAGTCACTTACCGATTGTGTTCGTGGTGGTGGGAAGGCACTCCGTCCCTCCCCCAGGAATCCTCGACAGGGGGGGAGGCGATCTGGTCCTCCCCCCCCGGAATCCTTGACGGCCAGCTCTGCTCCGCGGCGGCTTCGTGGAGCAGCTGGCCAGGCCAGGGCTGCCCGCAGGCGGATTTCCAGCCACAGATTGGCTGGTGCGGACGCAAATGGCAGCCGCCATTTGCATCCAGCCAGGGAGCCGTGATAAGCTACCTAAGTCTTTACATAGCCTATCACTAAGTCTTTCTGTAGCCTATCACATCTGGGTAAATGACAACAACAACAAAAATGGCATATGCAAATGGCGGCAGCTACAGCGGCCGCCATTTGCGTTCCTTATTTTTCGCCATTTTAGTCTATGTAAATATTTATGTAGGCTAAAACGGCAAATAAAAAAGGAACGCAAATAGCGCCCAATACGCTATTTGCGTTCCCCTTTTTTCCGCTGTAATAGTCTACGTAAATATTTACGTAGACTAAAACGGCGAAAAATAAGGAACGCAAATGGCAGCCACCATAGCTGCCACCATTTGCGTACACCATTTTTTTTTATTATTGGCTTTCTGTGATAGGCTATGTAAATTCTTATGTAGCCTATCATGGCAAAGACCAGAATGCCAATGGCAGCCGTGGCAGCCGGTCAAAAGACCAGCTGCCGCTGCCACCGAAGCCGCCGCTGGAGCCGCTGCCATCCGGAACATCTGCCCCAGGTAAGTCTTGTCCCGAGGGGAATCCGCGGGTGGGCGGGGGGGCAGGCCGTTCTGCCACGGATTTTGGGGGGCTGAATGCCAGTGCATTTGGCCTCACTGAAATCCATGGTGGAATTCTCCACCAACCCTAGCTTCCACCCTCCCTTGCCAAACGCAGGATATAATTCTTTGTGGAGACTTTTGCAAATTGGACTATGATCATATAGTCAGTCCTTTTAGCATTTGGCACATGAAATGCCTGCTCAATATCAAGTAAATAATCAGATGGGATAGGGAGTATCTCATGCAAAAGTTTATCCACAAAAATAGGCAATTTTACATCATTAGACAGATTTTTAATCCCAATAATACGTACACTGAAGGCCTCCAGTTGAGAAATTCTGTCATAGATATTTTTAAAACATACTTGCATAGTAGTTTCATTCCCAGCCATTCGGTCTTTTAGCTCATTAATTTTCATCTCCATTTTTTGTCATGATCATTAATTAGATCCACAGCTCCTTGCAAGGTGGTGATGGACATATCCATTTCTGGATGCATCCATTGACTAAATTATGTTTGTGCACATTTTGGAAATACACACATTTTTCTTTGTGCATTTTTCAAATATGCACATGTTGTCAAATGTATTTTGTTTTGTTGTGCGGAATGCATTGTAAACTTGGAAATGTATGGGTTTCCAACCACAAATTTGTGACCTGCCCAGAGAGCTTCAGCTATGGGGCGGTACAGAAATATAACAATAAATAAAGAAATAAAGAAATAATTAGCTTTCAAGGCTGCCAGAGCAAACTGGGTAAATCCATTAAAACAAACTTGATGGACCAGATTTCTCTTACATTCTTAGGCAAAACTCAATGTTCATTTTTGCTGGATCTTTTTTTGCTGCTGCCAGTTTTGCAGTGGTGTGGGTGGGTGGCAATGGCATCCCGTGGCACAGGCGCACACCTTTTGGAAGCAACCATTTTTGTTCCCTGGAAGGCCATCTGAGAACTACACTACACAATCATATTGCATTGGTCCCTGCCCTGGCAGCGTTCAAGGAAGAAAATCAAAGTGGAAAGCTGAAGGGAACACCACTGCCACCAATGACTAAGCCACATGCCATGTTCCACCCCTCTTTCATTGGCTTGTGCACAGTCCTTTCCAAGAATGCCAGCATGTCCCCCTATTTTCACTGCCTATGTATGGAGCAGAAAAATTGGAGTTTCTCTACCTACAAAAGAGGCAGTGAAAAGGAGAAGGGATTGTCTTCCAACCAGCTCTAAGCTTCTCATTTGGTCCAGTTTATTCTAAATAGGGTTGGAGGAGAATTTCTCCCCGAAACTTCGGGTGGCCGAGCGCCAACGTGTTCGGCCCCCCGAACAAGTTTCGGGGAGAAATTCTCCTCACCCCCCCTCACCCTGCACCCCCCCCGGGACGGGACTTACCTTTCCCGAATGTCCCTCCCGGCGGCAGGTCCCGGCGGCAGTTCGGCGGGTCTTCGTCAGAGGCGGGGGCAGCAGCCGATCTTTCGACCGGCTGCCACCGCCGCCATTCCAATAAAACTAAAAAAAAAAAAACCACCCCCGTGATAGGCTACATGACGATTAACGTAGCCTATCATGGCTGACTTTGCAGATCTAGCCGTGATAGGCTACGTTAATCGTCACGTAGCCTATCACGGGGGCATTTTTTGTTCTTTTTTAACTTTTTATTTTGCAGCCGGGCGAGGCGAGGCGCCTCCCCCCCGGCCTGAATTTCGGCCGGGTGAGGCGGGAAGCCTCCTCCCCCACCTGAACTTGGGGGGGAGAGCAGCGAAGCGCCTCCCCCCCACCGCGAAAAGCTGCGAGACCAGGTAAGTGACTTTCGTGCACCCCTAATTCTAAATACTAGGAATTGATTTTATCTCCTTCACATTTTTATGTACTGGAAGCTTTGATTAACTCACAACCACTTCTAATACCTCATCACATCAGGGTTTAATAAAATGCAATAGCAGCACCATTATTTTTTTGTAATCTATACAAAAATCCCCAAAGCAGAAATGAACTTCTGGACAAGTAATTCTTGTAAAATCATGAAGATCCCTACTTCCACCACTTGAGTATCTGCTTACTGTTACTATGTACCAATTATGCCTGTTCTAGGGATGTCAGAGAATTCCGCGATGGATCTTGGTGAGGCCAAATGCCAGTGCATTCACTCCCCCGAAATCCATCACGGAATGAAGCCCCCACCCCCCCAACCCACAAAAGGCACGCGGGACGAAGTCCCCGCTGCCCCTAACCCACAAAAGGCATGCGAAACGGAGCACTTACCTGCTCCCGTCTGCACTGCTTTGTGAATTGGGGCGGTCCTGGAGCCGCCATTCGCTTCCTCCTCTTCATAGCTGTGATAGGCTACGTAAATACTTACGTAGCCTATCATGGCTAACACAGGGATGCCATTTGCATCCCTGCAGAGGCTGTGATAGGCTACATAAGTATTTACGTAGCTTATCACAGTGGGAGGGGGAACCCAGCGTACGCAAATGGCGGCAGCTACCACCATTTGCATATGCTGGGTTTTTTCCCCCCGTGCCGTGATAGGTTACGTAAGTATTTATGTAGCCTATCATGGCAGGGTGGGAACAAACCCAGCGTATGCAAATGGCGGCAGCTACCGCCATTTGCATACGCTGGGGTTTTTCCCCCTGCCGTGATAGGCTACGTAAATATTTACGTAGCCTATCATGGCTCAATATAGGGACGCAAATGGCAGCGGCTATGACAGCTGCCATTTGCATCCCTGCAGGGCTTCCCAGAGGCCAGATGTCCAGCTGCGGGTGGCCGGAGCTGGCCGGCGGCTCCGTGGCTTGGCCGCGGAGAGGAGCCAGCCAGGCAGGATTCCAGGGGGGAGGACCGGATCGCCTCCCCCCCCATCGAGGATTCCGGGGGGAGGGACGGAGCGCCTCCCCCACACCACGGATAGCCCAGCACGGAGCCAGGTAGGTGTTTCGTACATCCCTAGCCTGTTCCCAGAGAAGCCAGATCAGATCACAGTGACAGATGTGTTAGTTACATCTCTTTGGACTACTGTAACATGCTCTGTGTGGGACTGCCTTTGAAAACTGTTTGGAAACTTCAGCTGATCCAGAATGTTGTTGCTAGGCTGTTAACTGACATCACTTACAGGGATTGTGTGACTCCCATGTTAGAACAGCTTTACTGGCTACTTTGGGAATCTAGGCACAATGCAAAGTGGTGGTTATGACCTATAGAGCCCTATATCAGGGATCCAGAACCTCAGAGCCAGGTCCCAATCCAGCTCCCCTGGGGTCCTAATCTGGCCCTCTGGGGTTCCTCAGAGGTTCATACCCCCTTCCCCGGGGCCCAACCTTTTTCTCTGACCATGTATCATTTGACGGTTTCCCTCTTTTGTGCAGGGCTTTTTTTTCTCTCTCTCTCATTCTAAAGTAAGGTTTGATTACAGGCAGTAAGAGTTTGAAGCTAAAATATGCAGGCATTTTTTAATCTTTTAGGCACCACCCCTTTGGCTCTGCCCACCACTGGAACATCCCCTCCTCCCTCAAACCTTCTCCAAAATGGAATTTAGCCCTCAGACTGAAAGAGGTTCAATACTCCTGCCCTTTACTGAAAGACCACATTTTCCCATATGTGCCTGTGTGAGTTTGGTGGTGGATTTGGTGGGGATGCGAGAGAGGTAGGTATGTACGAAATTGGCCTTACCTGGCTCCGCCGGGTTCCGCTGGGGGGGGCGCTCCGTCCCTCCCCCTGGAATCCTGGCTGGCTGGCTCCGCCAACAGCCGGACATCCGGCCACTGGCTAGCAGGGACGCAAATGGCGGCAGCCGTAGCCGCCGCCATTTGCGTCCCTGTAGTCAGCCGTGATAGGCTATGTAAATCTTTACGTAGCCTATCACGTCTGACTTTAAAAAAAAATACAAACACGCACGTACGCAAATGGCAGCGGCTACGGCCGCCACCATTTGTGTTACTTATTTTGGCCCATCTTAGTCTACGTAAATATTTGCGTTCCCTCCTATTTTTGCCATCTTAGTCTACGTAAATATTTACGTAGACTAAGATGGGCCAAAATAAGGAATGCAAATGGTGGCGGCCGTAGCCGCCGCCATTTGTGTATACGCGTTTTGTTGTTGTTTTTAAAGTCAGACGTGATTGGCTACATAAAGATTTACGTAGCCTATCACGTCGTGTTTTTTTAAAAAAAACCTAGCCATGATAGGCTACATAAATCTTTACGTAGCCTATCACGTCTTTTTTTTTTTTCCCCCAAGACTGGAAATGGCGGCAGCGGCAGCCAGTCGGAAGACCAGCTGCTGCAGCCGCTGCAGCCACTGCAGCCGCCACCGGAGCTGCCGCTGCCTGGAAGATCCGCCCCAGGTAAGTCTTGTCCCGGGGGGACCCGCGGGGGGGGGCGGGGGGCAGGCCGTTCTGCCACGGAGTTCGGGGGGCAGAATGCACTGACATTCGGCCTCACCGAGATCCATGGGTGAATTCTCTGCCATCCCTAGAAAGAGGGCTTTCCCAGAGGCTGTCCCCAGGCTCTGGAACTCTCTGCTGTGGGCAGTTAGGTTGGCTCCATCTTTATTGTTGTTCTGCCAGCAGGCAAATATATTTGTATTCAGGTAGGCTTTGGGCATGTAAGCTGCTCTGCTGTTGGAAGGGCTTAAGCTGCTTGCATTCTGGGTGTTTCTTTTATTGTTGTATTTTTAAATGTGGCTTTAAGTGATTTGTTACATTTTAACCAAGATTTTCTTTTAATTTGTACTTTAATCAAAACATTTTCTTTTCATACCAATCTGAGCAGTTTTTCTCACCTCTTCAAAACTGACCTTCAAAGTAGACCACTGGGCAATACAAAGGACAAATGTTTCCTTCAATTTGATTAGGGTGTTATTTGAAGGGCCACCACGCAGAGAACTAAACTACCTTGGCATTCCCTCTTCAATAGTACTTTTAAAGGTTCAAGAGTCCTATCCTTTTTAGCATGTGGCCACCCTATTTAAAGGTTATAATGAAATGGAAAAATCACCTGGGGGTGAGTGTGTGCTGTTTAACCCTTCCCCAAAGCACCATGTGATATGCATAATTAGCAAATAATTGACATAATATCCAAATTAGGTACCCAGATGTGTGGAAATGGCATATGGCAACCCTACCCTACTATCAAACAAACTCTAAATTGGAGTGTGGTGCATGCCACAGGATCCCACTCATTTCAAAGATGACCGATGGGGGTGTATGTTTGCCACCACCCCAGTTTTTCCAGCAGCAGCATTTCATTGTGGGTGAAAGGCTAGGGTGGGGGGATAAAGAGACAAGACACAAGTATTTGGTATAAAATTTGGGCACATTTATTGAGGTTGATCAGAACCACAAAGGGAAACCTAAGCAGGCAGCTTCTCTAAGCCAGCTACTAACCTGACATTTTATCGGACAAGACATCTGATGCCTGTAGAGTGGCATCTTTGATTGCCACCCCTCAAGACTGCACAATTTTGGGATGGGAGGCCTTCCCCTGTCACACCCACCTCCAGCCCGTGAAACCTTGAATGGGTGAGGTGAGCTGGCCTCAAAGATAATCTCTATCTTCCAACTGGGGCCACAAAACCCTGAGCTGGAAGCCTCAGGCATTACCAGTCACCAGAAGCAGTGCATCTGAATGCTCACCACCAACCGTATTCCCCACTAAAGGTGCCCGCACATACCTGCCTGTTTAGCAAATATGACGAGGGATGTCAGAGAATTCCGCCATGGATCTCGGGGAGGCCAAATGCCAGCGCATTCGGCCCCCCAAAATCTGTGGCGGAACGGCCTGCCACCCCCCTGCCACCACCGCGGATCCCCCCGGGACGAGACTTACCTGGGGCGGATCTTCCGGGTGGCGGCAGCTCCGGTGGAGGCTCTGGCGGTGGTTCAGCGGTTCGGTGGCGGCGGCGGTGGCCAGTCTTCTGACTGGCCGCCGCCGCCGCCATTTCCCATGTAAAAAAAAAAAAGACATGATAGGCTACATAAATCTTTACGTAGCCTATCACGGCTAGGTTAAAAAAGAAAAGAAAAGTGATAGGCTACGTAAATCTTTACGTAGCCTATCACGTCTGACTCAAAAAAAAAAAACACGCGCGTACGCAAGTGTAAATATTTACATTTACATAAACATTTACATAAATATTACATAAATATTTACGTAGACTAAGATGGGACAAAATAAGGAATGCAAATAGCAGCGGCCATAGCTGCCGCCATTTGCGTATGTGCGTATTTGTTTGTTTTTTAAAGTCAGACGTGATAGCCTACGTAAAGATTTACGTAGCCTATCATGGCTGACTACAGGGATGCAAACGGCCCTGCTAGCCGTTTCCATTTGCGTCCCTGCTAGCCAGCAGACGGACGTCCAGCTGTGGAGCACAGCCGGCCAGCGAGGATTCCAGGGGGGGGGGACGGAGCACCTCCCCCCCACCATCAACATAATCTGCGAAAGGTAAGTCACTTTCGTACATCCCTAAATGTGACTAGGGATGTCAGAGAATTCCGCGACGGATCTCGGTGAGGCCGAATGCCAGTGCATTCGGCCCCCTGAAACCCATCGCGAAATGAAGCCCCCGCCCCCCAACTCACGAAAGGCACATGGGACGAAGTGCCCACCACCCACACCCCATGAAAGGCGCATGAAACGGAGCACCTACCTGCTCCCGTCCGCTCTGCTGTGCGAATGGCGGCCTTCCTGTGGCTGCCATTCACTTCCTCCTTCTTCAGCCGTGATAGGCTACGTAAATACTTACATAGCCTATCACGGCTTACGCAGGGACTCCATTTGCATCCCTGTGGAGGCTGTGATAGGCTACATAAGTATTTACGTAGCCTATCACGGTGTGTGGGGGGAAACCTGAGCGTACGCCAATGGCGGCGGCTACGACAGCTGCCATTTGCGTCCCTGCAGGGCTGCCCAGCAGCCGGATGTCCAGGTGTGGGAGGCCAGAGCTGGCCGGCGGCTCCGTGGCTTGGCCAAGGAGTGGAGCTGGGTGGCCAGGATTACGGGGGGAGGGAGGGAGCACTTCCCCCCCCCAGCAGAACCCGGTGGAGCCAGGTAAGCGGGGTTTTGTACACCCCTAAATGTGACCAAATCAACCTAAGTATTTAAATGAGACTAAATCCACCTACAATCAACTCCCAACCCCACTTACAGTGTGAAGTTGGCAAAAGGCACATAGCCCAGGCCAATCTGACTATGAGCCAACAATCGCTATCTCCCTGCCCTCCCCAAAAGACGACCAGCATAACCCACACTGTCTACAGGGAGGAAGGGAGCCTCACTTCAAAGAGGGCAAAAGGAGGGGCTCGCTCCACACCCTAAAATAACTGGTAAGCTCCTCCCCTCTCTGGTGGTACCACCTCTGAATACCAATGGCATTCCCCTTGTCTCTGCCCCTCCCCCAATCCTTCCTGCAGCCAGGAATAGCAAAATATTTTTGAAATGTTTTTCCTTTGCTTTCCTATGGCTCTGTTGCGTTGTTAGGGCTGAGGATTTGCTAGGACCCTGAAGAGCTGATACAGGGAAAACTAAAGCTGTATAGGAAAAGTCCATCCACTTATGGGTCAACTTTTGGGGTTGGATTTTTGCCCCTAAGGCCCTTTTTTTATGATGTCAGCTCTTCAAAGCTGACGTGAGCCAGGAAATCTTCTCCAGCTTTGATTTTAATCCAATTGGGAGTAGAATTCATGATTTTCTCCTAAAAGTTGTTTCTTGTTTGAGGTCAATATAACCAAATGTCTGAACCTTGTTTCTGGGTCTGATACATGCAAACTTGATCAGTATGACATGTTCCCTTCCAATTCTGTGATCTGCCTTTTGCAGTCCTAAGTATTTCCTCTGTTGTATTCTGGAATAAAACGTCCATAACTTGACCTCACCATATTCCAAGGAATCAACCCTACTGTAGAAAAATTCAAATATATGGCAGGTAATGCCTAGGCTGAACACATTTTTTTCTTGATTAATCATTTGTCTTTTAACTAATGAGTTGATTAATTAATCCATTACATTTGAATAAATGTGTATTCAAATTTATATAGCTGAGAGGCGCAGAGTGGTAGGTGGCAGTATTGCAACTGACACCCTCCCCGCAACCTGAGTTCGATCCCAGTGGAAGCTGGGTCCCAGGTAGCCTGCTCAGGTCGACTCAGCCTTCCATCCTTCCAAGGTCGGTAAAATAACTATCCAGCTTGCTTGGGGAAAGGTAGTCACGACTGGGGAAGGCAATGGCAAACCACCCCGCTACGGTCTGCCGTGAAAATGCTAGTGAAAGCGGCGCCCCTCTAGGAGTCAGCAATGACTCGGTGCTTGCACAGGAGGAACCTTTCCTTTCCTTTTGTAGATACTGAATGAAGTGTGACATCACTTATGATGTAATATTAAAAGCTGACAGTCATTGTTAGGTCATCATATAGGGATGTACGAAAGTCATTTACCTTGAACGAAATTTGATTTGTGGGGGGGGAGGTGCTCCACCCCTCCCCCAAAAATCTGGCAGGCGGGAGGCGTCCCGTCCCTCCCCCCCAAAATTCTGGCCAGGGGGGAGATGCCCCATCCCTCCCCCCCGAAATTCTGGCCAGGGGGGAGGTGCCCCGTCCCTCCTGCCGCAAATCCTGGCTGGCCGGGTCTGCAAATGGCGGCGGCCATAGCCGCCGCCATTTCTGTCCCTGCAGTAGGGATGGTGGAGAATTTCTCCCCGAAACTTCGGGGGGCCGAGCGCCAACATGTTCGGCCCCCCGAACAAGTTTCGGGGAGAAATTCTCCGCACCCCCCCACACCCCGCACCCCCCCCGGGATGGGACTTACCTTTGCCGAATGTCCCTCCCGGCGGCGCGTCCGGCCGGCGGTTCGGCGGGTGTTCGTGCGGGGCGGGAGCGGCAGCCGGCCTTTCGACCGGCTGCCGCCACCGCCGCCATTCCAATAAAAGAAAAAAAAAAAAACGCCCCCATGATAGGCTACATGACGATTAACGTAGCCTATCATGGCTAGATCTGCAAAGTCAGCCATGATAGGCTACGTAAATCGTCACGTAGCCTATCACAGGTGACTTAAAAAAAAAAAAAAAGCGCGTACGGATAATGGCGGCCCCCATAGGGAGCCGCCATTCCCATTCCTTATTTGGTCGCTGTAGTCTACGTAAATCTTTACATAGACTACGGCAAAAATAAGGGCAATGCTATTTGCGTTGCCCTTATTTTCGCCGTAGTCTACGTAAAGATTTACGAAGACTACAGCGACCAAATAAGTAACGAGAATGGTGGCTCCCTATGGGGGCCGCCATTAGTGTACGTGCTTTTTTTTTAAAGTCACCCGTGATAGGCTACATGATGATTAACGTAGCCTATCACGGCTGACTTTGCAGATCTAGCCGTGATAGGCTACGTTAATCGTCACGTAGCCTATCACGGGGGCGTTTTTTTTAAAAAAAAAAACTTTGGAGTTTGCGGCCGGGCGAGGCGGGAAGCCTCCTCCCCGGCCTGAATTTTGGCCGGGCGAGGCGGGAAGCCTCCTCCCCGGCCTGAATTTTGGCCGGGCGAGGCGGGAAGCCTCCCCCCCAGCCTGAACTTCGCGGGGGGAGCAGCAAAGCGCCTCCCCCCCACCGCGAACAATCTTCGATGACAGGTAAGTGACTTTCGTCCACCCCTACCCTGCAGTCAGCCGTGATAGGCTACGTAAATGTTTACGTAGCCTATCACGGCTGAGTTAAAAAAACCCAAAAAACCACGCGTACGCAAATGGCGGCATCCATGGGCGCCGCCATTTGCATTCCTTATTTTGGCATGTCTAGTGTACTTAAACATTTATGTAGACTACGGCAAAAATAAGGGGAACGCAAATAGCGTAGTGTCTACGCTATTTGCGTTCCCCTTATTTTTGCCGTAGTCCACGTAAATGTTTACGTAGACTAGACGTGCCAAAATAAGGAATGCAAATGGTGGCGCCCATGGGCACCGCCATTTGCGTACGCGCGGTTTTTTTTTTTTAACTCAGCTGTGATAGGCTATGTAAACATTTACGTAGCCTATCACGGTATTTTTAAAAAATCTAGCCGTGATAGGCTACGTAAATCTTTATGTAGCCTATCACGTTTTTTTTAAAAAAAACTTGGAAATGTCGGTGGCGGCAGCCGGTTGGAAGACCGGCCGCCGAAGCTGCCACCGCCGAACCGCCGCTGTCGCCGCCAGGGAGATTCGCCCAAGGTAGGTCCCGTCCCGGTGGGGGCGAGGGGGGCAGACCGTTTTTCCACCGATTTTGGGGGGCTGAATGCACTGGCATTCGGCCTCCCTGAGATTCTTGGCGAAATTCTCTGACATACCTAATCATTAAGCATTTTATTTTGCATTCTGTTATCTTGGTTTGGAGTAGTTGATTGGATGGGTGATGTAAGAGGGGAGCAAGTATGTGCTTTGGTTTGGTGGGTAAACATAGCCTTTGTCTACAGGCTGTTTCTTTTTGATGTGTGATACATGCCAATTCTAAGCATATAGGATCCCTGACTGCTCACAGATGGGCTCTGATTAGGAGAACCCCCTAAACTGCAAACCTCTGTATAATTCAGATGTTATTTAGGAAACTATTGGCAGGGATGGAGATTTGTTGCTGCCCTGCCCTGTCCATTACATGCATGCAAGCTTCTCTTCAATTACAGGAGGTGGACATTTCAAAAATCAATAAAGGGGTGGATCCAGGATCTGCCTTCCACAAGAGCAAGGGATGTTTTATGACAGCAAAGGATATTCCATGAGAGGAAGGTCCTCACTCATGGAAGGTCCCTCTGCCCAATTTTGAGGGATTCCTCTCCACCCACACACCACAGCTCATCCCATTCAGCAGGGTCTCTCCATTCAGTTGGGTTGCCCTGCATGTTTACACCTCAACATTTTTCTATGCGAGAAATGAGTTTTAGAAGTCTGTTAAAAATCTAAAGCAATAAAAATCTGATATAATGACAGAAACAAACTTTGCTCTCTGGAGTACCTGCATTTTTCCCCTTTATCAGCTTATTTGGTGCCTATGACCTATTTAAGTTCTAAAATTAACTTGACACACAAATTTAAATCTCAGAAGTTCAGTTTTGTCTCTTATATATAGTAGCATTGGACTCTTGAGAACAAGACTCTCCAAGCCCCATAGAGACATTAATAAATCTCTTTCACTTGCAAGTAATTTCTTATCAGCATTTTCAGATATCAGCTGCACCCTTTCCAGCTGTCTCAAAAGGAAGAATGAAATTACATGACATTAATGCTGCATGATCTCAGGCTGATGGATGAGACTTTTCTGCCAACTGGATGAAAAAGTAAGTAATTTATTATGATGTTTCCTTCTTCTTCTGTATGCTTTACCATTCATTAATTTGTTCTCTTTCCACTGGTCATTCCCCTGATGTTTTGTTTTGATATTAGGATAGAGTTCAGGTGGTATAGTAGTGAAGATTATGAACTGTGAGCTGGGAAGACCCAGACCAAACCCACAACCATTCTCTCCATCTTCTATATGGATATATCAACACTGGCCTACGTTACAATGCTGTTAATCCATGATAGGATATGAGAAATATTCACAATAGTAAAGAAGTTCTCTTTGTTGTGATGACAGTGATAGTCTTTATCACACTGACATTAGAAGACTGCTTGGCTAAAGTCCAGGCCTTGTTGCGACCCCCTCTCCTCATCATGGGCAGCCATGGGCATGGGGCTTGTAGTAGTAGAAATGTAGTTAAGGCCTTTGACAAGGCCAGACATAAGTAGAAGAGGATCAGCCCTTGGTCAAGTGCAGGAGGCTAAGGCTTGACAACTGGAGCTGCATGAAATTCAGAGAGCCTTGAGTTAGGCAGGATGCAAGATTAATAATATATGTAGATACCCGGTTCTGAAGTGATTTCTCCCTTACAATAGCTAGGAGACACCCTCAAATTGTATGTAAGGAATTGAATGGGCTAAAAGGGTTTTTTTGCAAGTGTCACAATCATGAACCTCATTTGGTGTATGGAATATCCATTCATAGTAAATATTCCCCTTTTAAATGGATGGCTCTAGTAAACTATGGTGTTTAACTCTATGTCTACCGACAAGAGCTGCAATTCTCAACACTTAAGCATTTTTGTGCACCTATTGTGGTTTGGTCATGCAGGCATGGTATCAAAGCTTTTTTTTACAGTGTATAAAAACTCAGTTTTTTGTGAAGCAGGGAGTGCCAATTTCTTGCATCAGTGCCTGTTGTGGCTTGTAAGGCATACTCCACCAGCTCTCATCGCAGGCCACTTGGACTTCCGATTCCTTTGGGTTCCACTGCCAGAGTTCCGCCCAATCCCTCCAGAGGAAGGCAAAACCCAGCATCTTCCTCTCCCCCTCAGACAATCCCAGACAGAGAAAGGCTCTCATGGTGGGTATAGAATACAGAGGTTCTGTCTGTCTCCCACAGCCTAGTTTACCCAGGTTAGCTTTAGTCTGGCTGTTTCAGATCATGTAAATCACGGACGATCTCAAGCTTCATTTCAGAAGAACACAGTTTCCCTGTTGCTGCTCAGATGAGGCGTTTCTACACCCTCTACTTCATAGGGCTACAGGAATGAGCCTTCCAACCAGGAAAAGATACTGTTCAACCCGAACCTATCATTGGAGGTCTCCATACTCTCTGTCCTGTGATTGTGTGTGTTAATTGGCACTGTTTATGAACTGATTTGGTCAGGGCCCCAGCCTTTTCCAGGCATCCGTCCTGACTAAACTATTGGAAAGCATCCTGCCTGGAACTCCTTTTGCACCCACTGCTTGTATCCTCGAGACCAGGTTTGCTTGGCTCTACTAGAAGCTGCAGTCAACCATAGGAGTTCACAATGATTCATTTTGAATTGGCCCAAAGCAGAAGGCAAGTGTGCAAAGTGCTGAAACAGTGATTGAGTATGTGTGCAGATTTGGATGGACTCTTGTTCCTTGCTACAGTGAATGTGTATTGGGAACCAGACTGAGCATAACTCCCTGTAGCAGTACAAATCCTCATGTCACCCCCTTCCTCCTCCCTGTTCTCAATGCTCACCCCTCCCTTTTCCTTCCCACATGTGTTAGGGACTCTGCTCTCCATAGCTCGTCCATGTAACCTCTCACCCCAGTGAACCCTTCCTACTGCCAATCAGTGCATGTCCACAGCCTAGTTTAACCTCCAGAGTCAAGTTCTGTGAGAACTCAGATAATTTTCTCACACTGCCAGTTCTCATGGCAGGCTCAAAGGTTAATTATTCCTGTACTTGAATTCCAGTTGATCTACCAAGTTATTTCCCCTGTTATGAAGTAGCTCTCTTTTGAGTGAACAGTGCTGACTCCATTTTGAGACACTGCCAAAAAGCCAGGTGTCTTCCTCCCCAGCCTCAGCAAAGGAGGGAGAAAGGCACAAGAATGGGGCTGAAAGCAACATGCAAGACTAGATCAAGCAGTTCAGTTTCTAATGGACTTCTTAAAATGCATTCCCCAAAGGCAAAGGTGGGGGTAAAAAAATCAGCAAAACATGAATGTGCTGGATAGCAAGAGCAATACCTGGTAAATGACCTAGTCAACCACCTGCAATATGCTGTTGTTGAACTCCAGCCTTGACACCTGTCTTTAAGACAATAATTGAGATGCAAGGCCATCTTTTGTTAAGCAAATAAGAGATATTAAGTAGGACTTTTGTTTCAGGCAAGTAGAGCCATCGACCCCAATCACCCTCTTTTGTTATACAGGATGGAAGGCTGACACAGTCTTTCTCCCATAGCAAGTAGCACATTTCCAGTGTCTGGCTCATCAGAGTTGCAATGTCACTGCCTTTCTCTGAACTGTATAAGAAGCCTCAGGTTGGGGCAGTCCCCAGTCCCCCTCTTTCCAGAGGTCGGGGGGCAT
Source organism: Heloderma suspectum (assembly GCF_057233095.1). Classification (NCBI taxonomy): domain Eukaryota; kingdom Metazoa; phylum Chordata; class Lepidosauria; order Squamata; family Helodermatidae; genus Heloderma; species Heloderma suspectum. The sequence continues at coordinate 83,079,862 of NC_139463.1, read as the reverse complement.
GCTGCTGAAACCACTAGGTGTGTCATCCCTGCAGGGGTAAGATGCCACACTGCTGCTGAGGTCACTCAGAGTCTCTCCTCTCAGAAGAAAGTCCCCATGTAGGGATAGCAGAGAAATATGCCACGGACTCCAATGAGTCCATGGCGGAACGGACTACCCCCCCGCCACCCCCCAAAATCCCCCTGGGACAGACCCTTCCTGGTGGTGGCTGGTCCGGGGCGTTGTCTTCGTTCTGCAGCCATTCGCTGCTGGGCTGCAGAACAATTTGCGCCCCTGCCCTTTCCTGTGATTGGCTACATAAATATTTGCGTAGCCAGTCACGGCCAAGGGCAGGGATGAAAATGGTGTCCCCTACGCCAGACGCCATTAGCGGCCGCAGCCCGGCAGCGGATGGAAGTCTAGCTGCAGGTGGCCCCAGCTGGCTGCTCTGTGGACTCGCCATGGAGAGGAGCCAGCCGGGCAGGATTCTGGGGAGAGGGACAGATCACCTCCCCCACCCTGCAGACGCCCAGACCAGAATGGGGTGAATATTCTGTACACCCCTAGCTCCATGCTGAAATCACTGAAATGGCTAAGCTCCTTGCTTGCCAGAGCAAGGTACCAACAGTGGGTGATTTGCCTCCCCAGTCAAGGCTCTCTGCTTTCCTTCCTCTTCACCTGAGACCAGGAATTGCAACGCACACCAGTTCCTGTGTGTGTACTAGGGATGGCAGAGAATTCCACCGCAGACTCCAATGAGGCCGGATTCTAAAAAATCTACCCCTCCCCCGGAGTCCATGGAGGAATGGAGCACTCATCTCCACCTCCCTGCAGAATCCATCTGGGTTGGATCCCTCTTGACATCGGTCCTCAGGAGCCAGCCACCTGCTCCACATCACTGGCAAAAGTCGATACGGCCAGCAGCCATTGCTGTGCCGTATCTCTTTATAAGTAAGTCTCCAGACACAAATGGCATAGTAGGCACCATTTGCGGCTGTAAAGCTGGTAGATTAGCCTAAATGCAGCAATAAATGGCTGCATTTAGGCTAATCTACCACCTTTACAGCCGCAAATGGTGCCCACTACACAATTTGCGTCCGGAGACTTACTTATACAGAGATACGGCATGGCAATGGCTGCTGCCTGCCTGTATCGATGAAATTCACCAGCGATGTGGAGCTGGCGGCCGGCTCCGCAGGAATGAAGTGGAGTGGAGCCAGTCTTGACAGATTCAGGGGGGAGGGACAGATCGCCTCCCCTCACGGGCGGATTCCCCTGTGGAACAACAGGTAGGGAATCCGCCCATCCCTAGTGTGTACTCAATCCAAAATCATCCAACACAACATTAATGCATACACACACACACACCTGATTCTGCTTGTGATTATGTTATGCCCCTGGATCACATGATCTATAGCCTTTTTTATGACTGGAAAGCATTTGAGGCATCTGCATTATGATTGTCTCTGCAATTCATTTTCTTCAAATATTTGCAATCTTTTTTTTTTCCTTCAAAAATCAGGGATTAAGCTCACAGAAGACTTGGTAAATGTTTCCAAATGTCATCTGAATCCCATATTGAGATCATAATAATAACAATAATAATAATAATAATAATAATAATGCAACTAATATGTGTGTGTGTGTGTATCTCTATCTCTATCTCTATCTCCAAACAATGCAGCTACATGTCAGGCTATTGACTTGTCACTCTCCTTTTGTTTCCTTCCAGAGGTGCATCTTGGCAAGGAATAAGTTATGGCCAATCAATCCTCTGTGTCAGAGTTTCTCCTCCTCAATTTCTCAGAGACTCGGGAACTGCAGATTCTTCACTTCCTTGTGTTCCTGGTTTTGTACTTGGCAACGCTAACAGGGAACCTTCTCATCATCTCTGCAGTAGCCTTTGACCATCACCTGCACACCCCCATGTACTTCTTTCTCATGAACCTCGCCTTCCTTGACCTTAGTTCAGTTTCAGTCATTATCCCCAAGTCCATGGCCAATTCCCTCATGAATACTAGGCACATTACTTATTCTGGATGTGTTGCTCAAGTGCTCTTTTTTCTCATCTTTTTAGGATCTGACTTCTTCCTCCTCACAGTCATGGCGTTTGATCGTTATGTTGCCATTTGTAATCCACTACAATATCAGGTGGTGATGAACAGGAGAGCTTGCATTGAAATGGTTGCCATGGTGTGGATCAGTAGCCTTCTGTATGGAGGGTTACACACCAGTAGCACCTTCGCAACTCCTTTTTGCTCCAATGTTGTCCTTCAGTTTTTCTGTGAAGTTCCGCATTTACTGAAGCTTGCCTGCTCTGACTTAAATCTAGTTGAAGCTGGGGTGGTTGCATTAAGTGCTGTCTTTGGTTTAGCTGGCTTTGTTTTTGTTATTGTCACCTATGTGCACATCTTCATGGCAGTGTTAAGAATGCCCTCTGTGCAGGGAAGGAAAAAGTTCTTTTCAACTTGTCTTCCCCATCTCATGGTCTTCTCCACCTTAATAGTTACTGGATGCCTTGCCTACCTTAGACCTGCCTCTGATGCTCCATCAGCTGTGGATTTGGTGGTTACCATGATATATTCCTTGGTTCCACCCTTGCTGAATCCAATGATCTACAGCATGAGAAACAAAGAGATCAAACTTTCCCTGTCAAAATTGTTAGGCTCAAGAAACACTTCTCAGAATATGTTCTTTAGTTTTCTCCTTTGAACGTCTGATGAGAAAGTTGGTTATTAATATTATTGGCATCATGGCTTGGCATGGGTAGGAAGCTGCCAAGGGCCCAGAGGCTCCAGAAGGCCCATCCCTGCTTCAGCTCCTCCTCCTTCTCCTTCTCCTCACCCTTCCCCACCCAGCTGGCCCCACTGGCAAAAAGGAGCACCATGGCTGAGCCTGCAGGTCCTATGGCACCCCATTTTCAATTAATTGTTTTAGCATACCTTTTGAGTAGCAGCTACTTGAATCCATCAGATCTTGCCTTGTGGACAGGGATATAGCGCAGGAGGGCACAGGGAAGTATTTCTGTTGCTCCTGTGCCCTCATTGGCCAAGTCCCCCCACCCCAAGGCAGTGTCTGATTGGTACAGGTCACTGCTACTCCAAAAAAACCAAAAACAACCCCATCCTTTCAAAACCCACATGGGGCCTGCAGGCTAAGCCAGCTGGGTGCTGTGGTGCATTGCGAGCAAGGCTGGCCAGAGCAAGAGGAGAAGCCATCACTGCTCCCCCACCAGGTTAAAGAACCTGGGTATGTGGGTAGGGGTTTTATAAAGAGCAATGCTTGTGACAGTGGAGCTGAGTGGGTGGGTGGAAGTCTGGGGCTGCGCGTGGGCTAGGGTCAGTGCTAGGCAGTTTTGAATGGGGGTGGGTGGGTGTGTTTCAGGGGCAGCAGCAGTGACAGGTAGGCAAGTGAGGGCTTTGGTGGCAGGTGGTGAGGGGTTTTGGATGAGGCTGGTGGCCAGATGAGGGACTCCAGCAGGTTGGGGAAATGGTTGTGGTGGCAGCAGATGCTGGTAGGTGGGTGGGGTCTTAGACAACAGCTGGGCAGAGCCTTCTGTGGTGGTAGACAGGGGGCAAGGAGCTGTGGTAATAGGTGAACCGTGGGGAGGTTGAGGTGGTAGTAGCAGCAGGCAGGTGGGGGATCGTGAGCATCAAGAGGATTCAGCTGTGGAGGGTGAGTGGGTGACAGATGAAGGGCTGTGGAGGTAGGCAGGTGTTTGGGGGCAGGTGGGGGCTTAGGTGGCGGGCAGAAAGAGGCTTTGACAGTGAGAGGTGGGCAGATAAGGGGCAGTGGCAGGTGAGAGCAGTGGTGGCAGAAGTGGGTGGATGGGGCTTTGTGGGCAGATAGGTGAGGGGATGTGGGCAGGTGAAGCGCAACAGTGGCTAGTTGAGAAAGGGGCTCCAGTATGCAGATGGGCAGGTGGGGGTCTTTGGTGGTGGCAGATGGGGTCTTTACCATAAGGGCAGTGAAGGCAGCACTCAAGTCTGGCACCGGCCCTAATTGGCACGTGTGTGTGTGTGTGTGTGTGTGTGTGTTTAATGCTTTGAATGTATATAACAGTTTTCAGTGCAACATACCCCCCCTCCAACACACACACACACACACACTTCAGTCTCTACTTCACAGAACTTACAATTTCAGGTGACATGAAATGTAGAGAAAAGCTGACTGACTCATGGAAATTGGGAGTTGGATAGAGATACGATTTCCTGTCAGAATTGTGCAAAAAATCATTTCAGAATACTCCCTTCCACCATTATTTAACCAAACCCCTTCACTGACAGAGTTCAAGGGGCTGTGCTTTCCCCCTCCCATTACTTTAGCTTTGAAAGTGGAGAAGAAATTAGTGGCAGGAGAGGGTGTCGCCGAAAGAGAGCTCCATTTCACATTGGATCAAGACTCAAATCAGTCTAGACTGGACTCAAGGGATTGGATACAGATCAAATGAGCTGGTGGGGGTAGAATTCTCTGCCTTCTCCTTCCCACAGCAGCCCCCACCACCACCCTGAAAATGCTGCACAGAAAGTCAGGAGACCCTCCTGAATGGGGCGAGCTGTGGTGTGTGTGAAGAGGGGGATCTCTCAAAATTGGGTGGAGGGATCTTCCATGACTATGGACACCTTCCTCTCATTGAAGGTGCCTTCCTCACATGAAAGGCAGATCCTGGGTCGCAAATATTCAAGCCCCCAGACCACACCTTTTTAAATACTCAGTCCATCCCTAAACCAAAGTAGTGGTTTTGACCTATCAATTTAAAAATGACCTGGGTCTAGAGGACTTGAATAACCACTTGCTGACATAAGAATGTGCCCAACTACTAAAATCTTCAGAGGCCTTTTCAAAATGCTTCTTACCTTGTGAGGTAGTATGTGGCAATGAGGCGTAGGGCCTTTTAAGTTGCAGCACTTTATCTACGGAATTCCTTCTACCTAAGCTAAGTGCTGCACCTGATGTTTTCTAGGTAGCAGGAAAATACATTTTATTGTCATAGATTTTTTGTGGTTATTTGATTTTAATGCCATTACCGATGAGCTGCTTTTTCTGTTTGTTTGTACTGTGGATTTTTATTGTTTTCACATCATGAATCTTTGATTGAAAAGAGGCTAACAATGCCTTGATAAATGAAATAAATAAAATTCACCCATCTTGCTTTGAGTTTCTTCAAGCAGGTGTGGCTGCAATGATTGTCAACCACCCTGAACTCAGATGTTATAGGGTGGTATAAAGTATGTAAAGGTGCAATCTTATGTATGTTTAGACAGAAAAAAGTCCTACAACTCCCAGCATGCTCCAGCCAGCCATTGTAGGACTTTTTCTGTCTAAACATGCATAGGAGTGCACCCTAAATAAATCAGTTTGGGCTCCAATTTAGTGCAAATTTGGAGGTTCCTTCTTCTGTAAAACATCCTAGGGTTGTGAAAAGAGGTTTTGCACCTTGCCCTGCCAGTATACGTGCCTGATCTCATCTGATCTCGGAAGCTAAGCAGGGTCAGCCCTGGTTAGTACTTGGATGGGAGACCACCTGGGAGTCAGGCTTCCTGCAATGAGTAGGGGGGTGGACTCAATGGTTGTGTAGATGGTCCCTTCCAACCCTATGATTCTGTGATATGATTCTATACTTCCTAATTTTTCCATCAAGTGGAATTTGAAGTGAAGCCTGAGCTTCCTTTATGTGCAAAAACTCCCTGAGAAATGTCTACAGAAGGTGAAACAGTTTCACTAGGACTACCAAAAAGAATCTCAGTTGGGTCTGGTATTTCAGTTTTATCACTAATTATTACATTGCTGAGGGAAGTTTCCCTTTTGCACAAGGTGGACGAAATGTGCAGGTCAATCAGGTGGGACCATTACACAAGTAACAATGATATTCTAATACCCTGAAACTATACCACACCTCCTCATTTTATTCAGAGTCCCTCCTCATCTCCATCATTTATGTGATATGCATCACTATCAAAACTGGAAATTATATGCTTCCAAATAAACACTTTTAAAAGATGACAGGGATATATTGTTCTCATTAGTGTTTCTTCACTGTCATTCACCCAAACATAGCCAGTCCTTCTTGATTATATTAGCAAAAAGACAGCCTCAAACAAGACCTAAACATGGAGGGGAAAGTGAGGATAAATTGTTGATCATGGTTAAGGAAGTTCATGCAAATTTATTTCTTGGTAGTATCTATATACATTTCTGTTTGGGTTGTCCAGTTCTTGAAAGATCTTGTGAGATTTGCAAGGGGTAATTAGAAGTGGTTTTAGGAACAGAACAAGCAAAATTCTGAATAGTGAGCTACCAGCCTAGGCCCTCATTTAAGAGCGAGGGAGAGAGACCCCATCTACACGAGCCTTTTTACTCCGGGGTGGCTGAGAGTTGAGGTCCGTTGGGACAGATGAGTCGCCACTTCACAGCCATCCGTGGTTTTCTCCCGGAAAATTCAGATTTCCAAAGAGGCATTTTACTGTGACTTTTTTGTTTGCTGTGGGTTTCAGTTGAGAGCCATCTGTCCCTTCCCCAAACCAACTTCACATTTTGCAGTGGGCATGTTGTAGGCATGCATAGTGCTTGCATCATTCTATGATGCCCCTTTACTCCCCCCATCCCTTTGCAGCTGTGCAATTACAGAGGCATTTTCATTTATTTAATCACACTTTCACACATTTTTGCAGTTTTGTATCTTTGTATATTTTGTTGCTTTGGGACTCGGTGCCCAAGGGCTGGGGGAGTCTTGGGGGAGGACCAACTTCACTCTGGCCACCATTTTGGAGCACTGGGTAGGCACATAGCACTCAAGCTTGTGAAAGCAAACCATTGCGAGAGTCTCAGGCTGGGGAACTGGCAAGCAGATGGCATGGAAATGAAGGAGCACAGAACCCCCACTTTTTACTTAACAAGGGATGGAACAGCACAACAGAACTCCTAAAATACAAAACAGCCACTGAAGTGTCACCCACCCCCCATGCTCACGGGACTACACAGCTGCACATTAAAGTATAATGACAAAAAAAGGGCATGGTGGAGTCTGTTAGGGAAGCCTGCAGTAAATCGTGAGTGCATTCCAGCAGAAGCTAATTCAGAGATGAAGTGCTGCTCAGCTGTGATGGAGTGAAGGGTGAAAGCAGTGCCATGTAGACAGGGGCAGAGGGGGAGGAGGACAACAATGACTACAGTAGTTCAGGAAACTCTATTGTGCTTGTAGTTTCAGAGACCAAACAAGAAGTACCATCCTAACTGAACGGCTCTCTCAAAAGCTACATGTACCAGAGTTCCTGCAGGCATTTCCTGCAGGAGAAATCAACAGTTCTAACTGAAGGAGGGAAGGACACCATCATATTAATCAGGGACATTGCTATGCCAGAGTCAGGGGGAGCCAGTGCTACTGATATGAATTACAGGTGACATGACACAATCAAGTAAATAAATTAGATCTCTGGCTTCCAGAAATCTCTTTTACTCAGTCCCTTCCATTCAATGCAATAATGTGTGAAATGGCTGGGGAGAACAGGACTGTGCCTGCTAGCCCGTTTTGCATGCAACAGGCCATCAACTCAATGCACCAATGTCAGGGGTGTTACAGGAAGGGCATACTGGCCTCAGTGTGATCCTGCTCCCTTTTCCACATGTTCAGAGAGCACACTGGGGGAAATGAATGAAATTGGCCACACAGTGCATAGAAGAACTTATATGTGCGTCCTTTACATGATGATGTTGTCATCCTTCAGGGCCTCTCCTGCTCTTTGTAGCGATTATTTTCATTATTGCAGGATTTTTCATGATGAGGAAAGTCTAGTATTTTCTCTCTATCCCACCATAGAAGCCACTTGAAAATGTGCAATTCCACTATAACATAGCACCATCTAGTGGTTGTATAATGAAACATATAGAACTTTCCAAGAAAAAAAATCCCTAAAAAACACCCCATGTAAAGGAACCAATCTTAATCCTGCAAAGAATCTGGAAGCAGAAACCCCAATAAGGATGTGGGATTTTACTCTTGTGTAGATAAGCCCTAAATATCAGGGAAAGGGAATAGTGTCTAAACCAGCCCTCCCCAACCTGGTGCCCCTAAATGTTTTGGACTTCAATTCCCATCGCCTTCTGCCAGTGTGAAGGAAAAGATGCATCTTTCTTTGTCTTTTTCTTTTTTGTGTATAGCTTTTTGGAATTGATGAGGTTTATTTCCTTTCCATGCATGGTAAAACCAAAAGGTCAAGAGTTCAGAAAGCCAAAGGATGGCAAGTGTCAGTAGGTCTACAGAGCTAGGGACGAGAGGAAGAAGTTCAGCTAAAGTTCAGAAGCCTTGCTCAACCTTTTGGTATCAAAAGGTTTGGTCTGGTCTGAAGGGGGGGGGGATGTTTTCAGTTTGGTGAAGAGGTCAGCAGAAAGAATTTAGGCTAATGGTGAGCCATCCTGATTGATCACTGTTACAGGAACATAGAGATGCTTTAACATATAAAAACTGGAGGCCAAAAAATATATTTTAGAGAAGTTGGAAGAAAGGTTGATATAAGAAGTTGATAGGCTCAGAAGAGGAAAGGAATAAAATCAAGAAAGAAAGCTGCTTCAGAAAGCTGAGAACTCTGACATTAATACATTGCTGGGAAGAACTTGGATAAAATGCAGACAGAATTCGCTGGATGCATTTAATCCTGGTTATTATTATTTTTAACCTGTTAGTTTTATGGATTTGGTGTGTGTGTGTATGTGTGTGTGTGTGTGTAACCACCAGATGTCAAAACCTTTTTTGTAATAATACTACTTTCTTCAGTAAACTTAGAAAATATTGTTTAATCTTTCTAGTCTCTTTTATTGTTGGGTTACCCACACCACACCTATAGTAGAAGTAGTGATAGGCAAGCTCACCAGAGCCCACCTCATATGCCACCCACTGTACCCCCGCTAGCTGGCCAGCCCTGTTTGGCAAACTGTGAGCCAAACATTTTGCATAAAAATGGCAGATCCACTATTTACATAAATCGCCATTTGTATAAGATGGCAGCCATAAACAGCCCCATGTATGCAAAATTACAGGAATAAATGGCCTGTAATTTTGTGCAAATGGGGCTATGTACAGATGCCATTTTATACCTATGGCAACTTACCATAGTAGAGCTGCCATGTTTTTGCAAAATGGCAGCTCATGTACAAGTAGGGGTCCACTATCTAAAGGTATTTACAAGAAACCCAGAAGGTTTTAAGGCTGTTTAAGGCAGCTGGGGAAAATAAAGATTTCCACCTGGTGACAGGGGAAAGGTCACATGAAGGGAAGGGAAACAGGATTGGGGCACTTTACTTGTCTTGGTTTCCCTTCCACACATGGATAAGGATGTTGCTAGTCCTAGGACATCCAGCATGGTCAATAGTCAGGAATGCTAGGACACATGGTCCAAAGCATCTGGTGGACATCAAGTTGTGGAAGGCTGGTCTAAACAATCACTCATATATAATATGCATATGTATCATTGTCTGGCTAGAAATACAAATGTGGCAGCCAGAAATATTAGCAGCTTAAAAACAAGGAAAGTAACACATGCTAAAAGGCATGATCAATCAGTCCTCCTTCCCCCCACCCCAGAATGCCCAAGGGATTGTGGCAGTGAGGGGGGTGGGCAACATGTCACCCCACCTTGTCTTTGGCTCAGAAAAATGATGCTTAGGCCCTGGGTCATAAAGTTAATTGGTAATTAACAATTAATTAAAATTAATTACCTTTGGCCCAGAGAAATGATGCTAGGGCCCTGGGTCAGAAAGTTAATTGTTGTTGATTTTATTGTTGGCTTTTACTGTTGTTTTTAACACTATTTGTGTTTATTTTTTAATCACTTTTGTTTGTATGTATTTTATTGCTGTGAGCAACCTTGGGAGGGCTCCTGCCCTGAAAGGTGGCCAAGATTTATTTATATATATATATATATATATATATATATATATATATACACATACACACACACACACGCATACACACACACACACACACACACATATACATACTTTTTTCTGCATGTCTCTGTTGCTGAGCTGTGTTGAACTCTAGAGACCAAATCTCTAGAAACAAAACAGACATTAATAAATCTCCTCCACATCCTCTAAATGCCATATTACCATCACAGACTGGAGAGTGGGAGAACATTTACATAGTTTCATGGATGCCTGGCCAGAGGCAAAAGACCATTTGAAGTTAAGAGAAATCAATTAATAGAGGAATTAATGGTAAGCTATTTAAAATAACTGTACTTATAATCATAGTAATTTTTCTCTTCCTTTTTACTTTATTATACAAACTAAGAAACAAATTATAACCAGAACTGAAGTACAACATTGCACAGTCAGGATGCAAAAAAAGAGATCTTTCCTAAAATACTATATAGATCTAATCCATAATACTGAAAATAAAAACACCATCTTTTAATCATCCATGTCAAGTTATCTTACTGAACACCACCACAGGGAAACATGGGTAAGTAGAGGAGAAAAAAGAGATAAGGACTGATTCATTAATATATGTGATAAAAGGGAACCATACCCCATCAAACTTGTCTGTACTACATAAACCAGCCACAACTTTGCTGTGTTGCATTAATTTCTCTGACAAGCCAATTTCACCATCCACTTTTGCATGGAAAGATTTTTAGCATATTTCCATGAGCTGCAATTTCCATTTGTGCTGCAGCTAATAACAGAGTGACCTTGTGGATTATAGGAACATCTAAGTGGTCAGTAAGGAACAACTGGGCATGGGCTGGAGTAGGAGACAGCAGTTGCCCTGTAATGTCAGACATTTTTCCAAAGACAGCTTCCCTATATATAGGGAATATATATATATATATATATATATATATATATATGTATGTATGTATATGTATGTATGTATATGTATGTGTATATATATATATATATATATATATATATATATATATATATATGGAGTGTGTGTGTGTATCTGGCTTACATGCTCACCACATATGCATAAAGGAACCTATTGTATTGCAGCCTCTCCAGCAAAGTGGTGAAATGGAGCATAGTAATTCTTCAGTGAATCTTGGACGTATACTCTCTATTTCTCTCTCCTCTCTTATTTTTCTGTTCTACTCTTGCTATTAACACTCTCTATGTCCATGAACTGGGCATAAGTAGAAATATTTCAAATCATGTAAATAGTTTATCCAGGGCCTAGGAATATTTTGAGGGGGTTGGTACCAAACGTAGGTACATAAAACTGGACTGGTGGAAGCTGACGTCCCTGGATCTCTGTTGTAGATTATATCATTATACAATAGATTCTTAGAGTATATTTAAAGATTCACATGTTTGTAGGGTAATAACTTTAGATTGGACTTCCCTACCTCCTCCTCGCAATGGCAGCCCTTCCACACACACACACACACCATGCTATACAGAGTGTTTGGGGGGATGCTGAATGGAGTAAGCTGTGATGTTGCTGGAAGGGGGGTTTCCTAAGTTGGGGTGAGACACCTTCTCTGAATGGAGAGCTACTCACAGAAGGTGCCTCTGACCAAATTTGAGGGGAAACCATTCCCCTCAGTCCACCATTTAACATCCCCCCATTTACCCCATTTAGCAGGGGCACAGATCTCTGTGTAGTATTTTTGGTGGTCTTCAAATAAGAGCCGCCACTGAAAATTTAAATGGGATTCAGATTTGCAATGAATTCCCCCAGAGGCTAAACTTGGGGGGGAAACTGGAAGCAGGCAGGGTAGGTGAAAATAATGTCTATAAAACTTACAAGATGTCTTAGTAAAAACTTTAGGTTGTCCCTGTGTTTCACCAAAAATACATTTCAAATGACTTTATGGATTCCTCCTCAGGTGAAACATCTGAGTGTTTTTAATGGAAATCAAAACTTTTACTAGAGACATTTCTGAGGGGTGAAGAGTTTGCACACCTTTAGTAAATATTATCTGAAATGATAAATATAATAGGACTGTGTATGACAATCACTTCTCTGATGCTTGGAGATCAAGTTGCTGAGCTTTCTTTGGGTTGGATCCAGACTGAGGGCTAAGCTACACAATATGTAGCATGCAGCTTAGCCGGTCTGTTGGTCTGTCTGTCTGTCTGTCTGTCTGTCTTACATATAAGTGTGTGGGGCACTGATCCAGACTGACAGCTAAAGGAAACGTTCCCCCTCCAGGCACTTGTTTTGCCCTCCACCTTCTGTGTGAAAGCTAAATAATGCAAAAACAAACAAACAAAGAAACAAACAAACCACTGTTGACACTAATAGAGACTTTTTCTGTCTCTTTTCCTCCTCTCATGTGTGGAAGATTTTAGAGGACTGGGGTTAAACCTGATTTCTCTTCCTTTTGACCCTTATTCCGATCTGTCCAGCTCCTTTTCAGGTGGTGGTGGTTGATGGTGTTGTCGTCGTCGGTCACGCCGTCATCAGTATAATAGAATACTGGGTGTATACGAGATGGATTTTCTGTTAGATGTATGTGGTTAGATCCAGACTAAGTTAGTTGTTCTTAGATCCTGTTGAAATCAACACAACAAGTTAGTCATGAATGACATATGTCTCATTCATCACAGTGGGGCCCAAGTGTGACTAACGTAACCTGGATCCAACCTACAGATTATATGCTACATTATATTATAAGTACTGTATATGATATAAGGCCCAATATATCTAATGTTTAATATTCATGGCTCTTGGTATGACTGCATGCTCTATTTTACCAGTTTTTCAGTTCTTAAGTAGATATTATTCCTTTCAGATTTAGTACAGATTTTAGTCTTTCACCTTATATGTTTATAACATTGCGGTAAATTTCCCTTACATCAGCATCAAGAGCTCAGAAAGGGAGTCTTTGCTGGGACAGGGACCTGTACCATGGTGTCTATAGGATCTGGCCACATGTGAGAGGCTGAGATGTTCTGGTCTTTGGATCAAGAAACCACCATCACCATCATTCTGGTTTCTGGAATGAGGAGGGTACAGTACAGCAGGCTGACCTATCACTGTAGCCACACTCTGGTCATGATCATAACATTCCTCCCCTGTTGTGGTTTCATACTGTTAACTGTCATGATTTTCATACTGTTAACAACCCCCACCACACACCACACACACACACACACACACACACACACACACAGAGTACCTTCACAGTATGGCTGCCTCAACCTTATGTGTAGTGTACTTTAGTTCCCAACAGATTTTTAAAAATGGCTTGCTATGGGGATGTGTGATTGTGATACCCAAGGAAGGGGTTCAAAGTCCTCCTTTGGTATGCTGAGCTAATTGTGTTGTACTCTTGATTCAAACCACTTTCAATTATGGATAATGGATTGGATCCAGATTCACTCCTACTTACAGCAGACCCATTGAAAACCCATTGACTTCACACAAAATGTGATCAAGTGTTTGGAGCTTGATGAGTGCCATAGAATGACATCTTTACATAATTACTGAGATTGCAAATATAGTAACAATACTAACTGAAGAAGGGGATAAGGAAGAATAAGAGGAAGATTTTTTTTTAAGTATTACCTTGTGTCATTGCATTACTGTGCTGTCATTATAACAGTTGTCCTTCTGTTTCTTTCCATAGAAAACATGGATCTTAATAAGGAGTGAAATATAGAATCATAGAATAGTAGGGTTCAAAGGGACCTATAAGACCATTGAGTCCAACACCCTGCTCAGTGCAGGAGTCCAAGTCAAAGCATACCTGATAGATGGCTGTCCAGCTTCATCTTGAATGCCTCCAGTGTGGGAGATCCCACTACCTCTCTAGGTAATTGGCTCCATTGTCATATTGCTCTAATAGTCAGGAAGTTTTCCCTGATGTTCAGCCAGAATCTGGCTTCCTGTAACTTGAGCCCATTATTCCATGTCCTGCACTCTGAGATGTTTGAGACTGGATGACGGAGAAGAGTTCCTGGCCTTCCTCTCTGTGACTACTTGAAGAGTGCTTTCATATCTCCCCTCAGTCTTCTCAAGGCTAAACATGCCCAGTTCTTTCAGTCCCTCCTCATAGGGCTTTGTTTCCAGTCCCCTGATCATCTTTGTTGCACTCCTCTGAACCCTCTCCAGTTTGTCTGCATCCTTCTTAAAGTGTGGTGCTCAGAACCGGACACAGTACTCCAGATGAGGCCTAACCAGTGCTGAGTAGAGGGGAACTAGTAGTTCGGGGGATTTGGAAGCTATGCTTCTATTAATGCAGCCCAAAACAGCATTTGCCTTCTTTGCAGCCACATCACATAGTTGGCTCATATTCAGCTTGTGATCTACAACAATTCCAAGATCCTTCCCCCTTGTAGTATTGTTGAGCCATGTATCCCCCATCTTGTAACTGTGTATTTGGTTTCTTTTTCCTAGGAGCAGAACTTGGCATTTACCTGTATTAAATTTCATTCTGTTGTTTTTAGCAGAATGAAAACAACAGAATGACTAACCAGTCTTCAGTTTCAGAGTTTCTGCTCATGGAATTCTCAGACATTCGAGAGCTACAGATTCTACACTTTATTATGTTCCTAGTATTGTACCTGGCAACTGTAACAGGGAACCTACTCACAGTTTCTGCAGTAGCTTTTAACCACCAACTGCATACCCCCATGTACTTCTTTCTGGTTAACTTGGCTATACAGGACCTTGGCCAAGTTTCAGTCACTATCCCAAAGTCTATGATCAATTCTCTCTTAAATACCAGACACATTTCTTATACAGGATGTTTTACTCAAGTTCTCTTGTTTGTCTTATTTATGTCATCTGATTTCTTCCTCCTCACAGTCATGGCGTATGATCGGTATGTTGCCATTTGTAATCCACTGCAATATCAGATGGTGATGAACAGGAGAGCTTGCACTGAAATGGTTGCTAGTGTATGGGTCAGCAGCTTTCTCTATGGGGTGTTACACGCCAGTAGCACCTTTGCAACTCCTTTTTGTTCCAATGTAGTGAATCAGTTTTTCTGTGAAATCCCACAATTACTAAAGCTCTCCTGTTCTGAGATAAATCAGATTGAAGCTGTAGTTCTCCTGTTGTTTACTATCATTGGATTAGGTTGTGTTGTATTCATTGTCGTAACTTATGTGCAAATTTTCACAACAGTGTTAACAATGCCCTCTGTACAGGGAAGGCAAAAGGCCTTATCGACTTGCCTTCCACATCTAATTGTTTTCTTCACTTTTGTATCCACTGGCTTGTTTTCTTACCTGAGTCCCATCTATGGCACTACATCACTACATCTGGATTTGATTCTTTCTGTAATATATTCTATGGTTCCACCCATGCTGAATCCAGTGATCTACAGCATGAGGAATAAGGAGATCAAAGCTGCCTTGTCAAATCTATTACGTTTGAGAACATCTTCTAAGAATACATTATTTAGCTTTCTTCTGTAATTATGGATTAAACCAGTATTATGCTGGTTTAATTGTTGATCTGGAAATATGTCCTACTGTGTTCAGTGAGACTTACTCCATAGTAAGTGTGTTTATGATTGAAGCCTCAGTGTGTTTAATTACAAACTTAACAACATAGACAGTTCATTACAATTTTTTACAGATGCCACACTTAGTGCAGGACTTGTACAGGTTATTGGGGCACCATCTGGTCAGAGATTCTGGGATCAGATTCTGTTGTGTGGCCTGAGTAAGTGGACAGAACTCTTGCAGGGGTCAGGACAACCAGCTCTCCACTAGACTTTCATTTATTCATTTATTCATTAATTCATTAATTCATTTTTATACTGCTCAATAGCCAAAGCTATCTGAGTGGTTCACTTTTGTGTGTCTTGACAGGGAGAGTGGGTGGGTCCAGAGAGTGGTTATTGCCTCTGGAAGGAATCATGCCCACATCTTTGAAAGAGATGGTGATGTGACCCTTCCTTAGGAGGCCCTGCCTGCCTGAGGGTATTCAACAGCTACCATTCAGTTGCAAGTATCCTTTTGGGGGCAAGGTGATAGAGAGTTTGGGGCCATCCACCTGCACCAGGACCAGCATCAAGGATAGGCATGGTTGGGCACTGGTCAAGGTTCCACGCCCCATCAAGGTCCCACTGACAAGACCTCCTGGGAGTTGCTCCTCCTCTTCATCTTTGCAATCTTCTTGTTCACCTGCCTCTTGCTCTGATCAAGACAACAATGGTGGTGAGAAGAAGCAGCAGCAGATGCCATGGCCTACTTCCTCCTTGACTCAATACCACTCAAGTAAGCAAGTGGTAGCAATGATGGAAAAGAAAATGAGGAGCAATAGCAGCTGGTGACAATGGTAGTGAAAAGGTAGACTCATTGAGGTGGGGGGGATCATTGGGGATTTCATGCCCAAGGGCACTCAAAAAACTGGGAGCAAGCAGATTATCTCGATCCATTTCCAATCTGGCACCCAAACAGCCTTGGTTGATTACCTTTATTTGGAGAAAGAAAGGAGGACTGCTAAGATTTTGATTCTCCTGGATCTCTCAGTAGCATTGACACCATTGACCACAATTTCTGTGGGTTGGGAGTTAGAAGTACTGTGTTTCAGTGGTTCCACTCCTACTTTCAGGATCATTACCAGGGAGCAGCACTGGGGGATTTGTGATTGATTCCATGGCACTGTGCTATGGGGTCGTGCGGGGTTTCATTCTATCCCCCACGCTGTTGGAAATTGTCATCCAGGGATCTGGGGCATGTTGTCATCAGTGTGGTGATGACACTCAGCTCTGTCACTCCATTCTGTCTTCAGCAGGACAGGCTGAGCAAGTACTGCATAGGTGTCTGGAGGCAATGATGGGCCAGATCAGGGTGAACAAACTCAAACTGAATCCTGACAACACAGAGATGCTGAGAGAAGGAGGTTCTTGGGTCCAGGTATCAGGGAGATGGCTTGTTCGGGATAGATTTGCATTCTCCATAAAGCTGGGGGGGGGGGAATCATTTTCAGCCCAAGGGCGGAAATGCCCCTGGGCAAGCACATCGAAGGTTGCATGCCAGCAGTGGGCAAGGCCATTTCCCAAAGTGGGTGCAGCCACTCCACTGCTAGCATGTAGCCACAGACATGATTGCCCAACCCCCATTCAAACATTCTTGCTCTCTCTCACACACACACTCACACACACACATATAACAGACACTCACACAAAACACACTCTCCCTCCTGAAAATGCCCCCACTGGCTTTTTTAAAAAAAAGACTGATTGCAGTGGTGGGAGATTTTTCAAGGGGAGGGGGTTGCAGCTAGGGATGTATGAAACACCCACCTGCTGTTCCGGGGGGGTTCCATGGGGGGGAGGCTATCCATCCCTCGCCCCAGAATCCTCGCCAGCTGGCTCCATTCCACAGCGATTCTGTGGAGCCGCCAGCCAGCTCCATAGCACCAGAGATATGGCCACCATTGCCATGCTGCTGGCTGAGGCTGAGTGACTCCAAATGCAATGACGGCCGTATCACTGGCACTACGGAGCTGGCGGCAAGGAGGATCTGGCCAGGGAGGATTCCTCAGGGAGGCAGAGGTAAGTGTTAATTAATTAATTTATTTATTGCATTTATACCTCGGCTTTCTCCCTCTCGCAAGGAACTCAAGGCAGCTTACATTATCCTCCTCCTCACCGTTGTATCCTCACAACAACAACCCTGTGAGGTAGGTTGGGCTGAGAGTCTGTGACTGGCCCAAAGTCACCCAGTGAGCTTCCATGGCCAAGTGGGGACTAGAACCCGGATCTCCTGGCTCCCAGTCCGTCACTCTCACCACTACACTACATGTAGTCCTCCATGGACTCCGGTGAATCCGGAGTCTTGAATCCGGCCTCACTGGGGTCTGTGGAAGAATTCTCCGCCAACCCTAGTTGCGGCACTGGGGAGCGTAGAGTTAGCCCTCCCCTCCCCTTCTCTGAAAATGCTCCCTGCACTATAATGTGCTCTGTTGGCACCAATGAAGGCTTTTAAAATCTAACTGCAGTACAGTTGGGGAAAGTAGGGGACATCTTTTATATGTGGTCACTGCAGAGACAGGGGATAAGACATTTTCAGTTGGGAAAATTTCTTATCTCCAATAATCTCTTTATTGGAGCTGATGGGAGATAAGATATTTTTGTCCCAAGGGGCATGGGGAGAGTGGGGAATCTGGTGGCTTGAATAGGGACACATTGCATGATGTATTCAGGTTATGGTTGGGAAGTTCCCCATCCCTGCCCTAAAGGAATAGGTCTGTAGTGTCAGGGGGTCCTCAACTCAGGGCTATCATTAGAGGAACAGATCACCTTCACGGCAAGGAATGTTTATGCCGAGCTTGTGCTCCTTTTAATTTGAATATACATTTGTGAATGGTGCAGCAAGTGCTCAACCCATTCCTTGAATAGAAATGTACGCATTCATATACTTTCACAGATAAAACATGTGAAAAGGAACAGATTCAACAGTTGGAGATCAGAGTAGTTGGTAAGGGTGTACGGATTCCCCACCGTCTATTCTGGTGGGGAATCCATGGCGGGGGAGGCAATCCGTTCCTCCCCTCCCCTGGAATCCTCCAGAGCAGTTCCACTCCGCTCGGATTCTGGGGGGGGGGGACTGGCTTGGGGGTGCTTACCTTCCCTCCTGCCAGCCAGAGCTATTTGCCTAGACCCTGTCCCTGCTGAATGCCATGTCTTAAAAAAAAAAAAAGTGATCGGGTGGATGTGCCCATAGACTTATACACAAATAGAGTCATGAATCTTGTGAATAAGTCTATGTGTCCATAGGCTTATACACAAGATTCACGGCTCTGTTTTGTGTATAAGTCTATGGGCACATCCTGCTGATCGCATGTGATTCCAAAGAATCCAGCCTCATTTGAATCCGCAGCAGATTTCTCTGACATCCTGTTAGAAAAAAAGGAGACTCCATAACCGTTGGCGTCTCAAGTTACGTAAGAGCCCGAGTGGCGGGAAAATGTAGGTGGAGCAAAAAGGGAATCATACTGACGTGCTCATGACTAACAGCTTGGTAAGCTGATAGTGACTGTTTATTGGCTATTGACTTAGTGAACCGATGTACTAACTGTTTCATTGATTACTGGTATGAACAATAGAAGCGATATGATATAAAGGGCTTTTACACACGTGTCTCGGGGTCCAGACTGCTCTGCACCCGTTTTGCAAAACGTTCAATAAAATAGTGTTGGATCCACTGCTGCCTGCCTGGCATCCTTTTCTTCTAAACTGAAAGCAAGGACTTTTTATCTAACAATTTGGTGCCGTGACTCGGATCCTGCTTCGGGGCGCGTCCCCTTTGCACTGAGCCGAGGGGCCACGGAGGAGAAGTGGCCACAGGCGGTTGTTTTACACTGCCTTCTCCTCACGACGGCGGCGGCAGAGGCGCTTGGGGACCAACGCCAGAGGAAGAGGGAGACGTGATCACTCCTTTTAGGCACTGGCAGTGGATCAATAAGCAGCTGGACGCAGCTGCGGGTGGGACAAAAGAGGCTTTTGGGGTAAGTGAAACAGCTTACATTAGGGGATAAACGCAGGACGGTGGTGTGTTTGTGATTGTGTGAGACGCCTACGGGCGAAGCGAGTGGGGAGCCCCAATCTGCATTTCCTCACCCCGGAGATGGGCTAGGTCAGAGGAGGGCAAAGTGCAAGAATTGCTGATTGAAATTCCCACCGTCATGGGCGGGTCCCAATCTAAGTCTGTGAAGAAGTCCCATATGCCCTTGGAGTGTTGTTTGTGCAATTGGTCACGTTTTAAGCAGGATTATGGAACTAAGATGACAAAGGATCGTCTTGTCTTTTTTTTGCACCCGGGAATGGCCAATATTAGAACCCAAATGGCCACCCGAGGGGTCTTTTGACCCAACCTTGGTATCTGATGTGATAACAATAGTAGCACAGAGGGAAGTTGGGACCAGTTCCCTTATATTGATTCGTGGGCAACTTGTGTGCCCCTTGGCGGCAGGCCCGCTCCGTGGGTTGTTGAATGCATGTCCCTTGCCCTTCCCATGGTGGTCAAAAGGAAACCACCAAAAGAAGGACCACCCAGGGTCGTGGCCACAGCACTGGAGGACCTACTGCTTCCTCCTCCCTACGGGACAGCCGTCGCAGGGCAACCACGCCCGTTGCAACCACCACCCTCTCCTGAGGGGCCCGCCCAGCAGTTAGATGCCCTCGAGAAGGACCCCTCTCACGAAATAGTACCAGAGGACCCCACCCCTCTAGTTGAACACCGGGACACTCTCCAAGATCGTCTATATTCCCTAGAAGAAAGATTGGAGGTCCTACAGAGAGAAGCAAAAGGGGGACCTAACTACAACCTGCGAAAGGACCCCCAACCACCAGTGAAGTTCACCTTCCCCATCAGAGAAGTCCCCGACCCTACCGCCCAACATCCACAAGGGATGATGTTTGTCTATGTCCCATTCACAACATCTGATTATTATAATTGGAAACAATTTAACCCCTCCTTTGAAGAGGATCCCAGGCCACTCCTGTCTCTGATGGAGAATGTGAGGCTTACTCACAACCCCACATGGGACGATACACAAATGCTATTAAACACCTGTTTTCTCAGCCAAAAGCCAACCATCCTTGCGGGGGCATGAGCCAAGTATAGGGAGGAAAATCCCCAGGCAACTGAGGAGGAGACGGCAGAGGTTCTGCCCACAGGGCGAGCCAATTGGGGGGTGGCCACAGCGGCACATAGACGCTTACATGCTGACTATTTTCGGCTCCTTTTAGCAGGCATGAAGCAAGCCACGAGAAGGGCCCCCAATTTGCAAAAAGTCCTGACTCTAAAGCAAGACAAAAATGAACCTCCTGCCGTGTTCCTCCAAAGGCTGAGGGAAGCCTTCGCTAAATATAGTGACATTGACTTGAATGATCCAAATAATTTAAGGATCCTCACGACTCAGTTCGTGGGAAATAGCTGCCAGGACATCAGAAAGAAGTTGCAAAAAGTTGAAGGAGGGTTGGCAGCTGACCTAGGAGTTTTAGTTGAAGTAGCTCAAAAGGTTTATGAGAGGCGAGAAGAAGAAGGAGGAAAAGAAAAAGACAAGAGGCAGGCCAAGCTCCTTGCTGCGGTTCTTAAACCTGACAAAGAGGGAGCTAGAAAGGGGAGGAAAGGGGGAAGGAAAGGATCTCCCCTGGGGAAAGATCAATGTGCCTTTTGTAAGAAAATGGGGCACTGGAAGCATGACTGTGAGGCTTTGAAGCAGAAAGAGAGAGGGGAAAATAAGGGAGGAGCAGAGAGAGTTCTGTATGAACAAGAAAGAGATTAGGACAGACTGGGGCCCGGCCCCCTCTTAGCCATTTCTGAGGCAAGACGGTACCCCATGGTCAAAATAAAGGTTGGGGGCCGCTCCTACAAAGCCCTTGTGGACACAGGGGCTGCCCTGTCTGTCCTCCCCCTCAGTGAGACCCCAACGGGAGGTGGGGGGTTCACCACCATAATGGGGGTCAAGGGAAGGGCAACCCAAGTGCCCCTCTCTCATCCCCTGTTCACCAAGGTTGGGAAAATACACCTAGAACATGCATTTGTCTGTACCCCCTCCTGTCCGGTGGCATTGCTAGGAAGGGACCTATTGACTAAACTCCAAATTGAGATTGCTTTTACTCCTGACGGAAAGATGGAGGTACGGCTCCCTAAACAGCAGAGTAGTAACTACCAAATGGCCCTTTTGAAGGTTGCAGAAGAACCCACCTCAGAAGCCAACGAAGACTGGAGCCTAATAGAAGATAGAGTCAACCCTCTAGCTTGGGCTGGGATTGGAGGGGCCTCTCATGCCAAGTCGGCAGCACCATACAAAATTCCCTTCAAGGAGGGAGCAAGGCCTGTTCATGTGAAACAGTATCCCCGTTCCCGCCAAGGAAAGGAGGGCATACAACCAGTAATAACAAAGCTCCGAGAAGAAGGCCGGCTCATTGAGATAATGTCCCCCTATAACACGCCCATCATCGCTGTGTCAAAAAGGGGGGGCAAGGGCTACTGCTTAGTGCAAGACCTCTGACTCATTAATCAGCAGATTGAGGCCCCCCATCCTGTGGTCCCCAACCCACACACCCTCCTTGTAGGAATTCCGGAAGAGCACGCCTGGTTCACTATCATAGACCTAAAAGACGCCTTTTTCAGCATCCCCCTCCACCGTGAGTCAAGGCCTTTGTTCGCCTTTGAATGGGAGAGCCCGGGGGGGGGTGTCAAAAGTTCAATTAGCATGGACAGTCATCCCTCAGGGGCTCAATCTCTCACCGGTCGTCTTTGGCCAGCAGCTCCAAAAGGATCTCGAACCCTGGGTCCAGCAGCACTCAGAGGTGCATCTCCTCCAGTACTGTGACGACCTCCTGATTTCAGCCAAGGCCAAGAATGCGTGCCTGAGTGGGACGGTTTCCCTCCTCAACTATCTAGCGGGGGGGGGGGTATAAAGTGTCAAAAGAAAAAGTACAGTTGGCCCAACCAACTGTAAAATTCCTAGGCTACCACTTAACTAAAGGGACTCAGAGCCTAGGGCAAGAAAGAGTCGAAGTCATCTGTGACACTCCTGTCCCTAAGTCCCCCCGCGAATTGAGGGCCTACCTGGGGTTGACCGGATTCTGCCGACTATGGATAGCAAACTATGGGGAGACAGCGCGGCCACTGTATGAGGCGCTGCAGAAAGATAGACTGGATAAATGGAAATGGACTAAAGAAATGAATAAGTCTTTTCTCAGTCTTAAAGCTGCTCTTGTGTCACCACCTGCTCTAGCCATACCAAATCCCAGCCAGCCATTTAGACTTTATGTGCATGAAAATAAGGGCATAGCTTCAGGAGTGCTTTGCCAGTGAAAAGGGCCCTCTTGGAGACCAGTGGGATATTATTCCAAGGTCCTAGATGTCGTAGCACGAGGATGGCCAAGTTGGCTGAGGGCAGTGGTGGCAACAGCTCTGATCTGTACCGAGGCCGAGAAAATGACGATGGGAGGACCCATTGAAGTTTGGGTGCCGCATGGGGTGCCACAAATTTTGGGATCAGGAGGAGGAAGCAAATTTCTCAACCGGGCCCGGCATTCCCGATATGAAATAGGTTTACTAACAAACGAAAACCTCACTTTTAAGGCTTGCTCTAGCTTTAATATCGCCACACTACTGCCAACATTACTGGGCACAAACGGATCGGGACTCCCAGATCATGACTGCCTTGAAGTATTAGACCTAGACACCAAAGGCCGACCGGACCTTGAGGATGAACCACTAGAGGGAGCCAGAGATCTGTTTGTAGATGGATCTAGCTATTAGGGGTGAACGAAAGTCACTTACCTTTTCTCGCAGCTTTTTCACGGTGGGGGGGAGCGCTTCGCTGCTCCCCCCGTGAAGTTCAGGCCGGGGGGGGGAGGCTTCCTGCCTCGCCCGGCCGCGAACACGAAAGTAAAAAAAAAAAAAAAAAAAAGTCCCCTGATAGGCTACGTGACGATTCACGTAGCCTATCACGGCTAGATCTGGAAAGTCAGCCGTGATAGGCTACGTGAATCGTCACGTAGCCTATCACGGGTGACTTTAAAAAAAAAAAAAAAGCGCGTACGCGAATGGCGGCCCCCATAGGGAGCCGCCATTCGCGTTCCTTATTTAGTTGCTGTAGTCTACGTCAATGTTTACGTAGACTACGGCGAAAATAAGGGCAACGCAAATAGCGTTGCCCTTATTTTCGCCGTAGTCTATGTAAACATTGACGTAGACTACAGCGACCAAATAAGGAACGGGAATGGCGGCTCCCTATGGGGGCCGCCATTATCCGTACACACTTTTTTTTTTTTTAAAGTCACCCGTGATAGGCTACGTGACGATTCACGTAGCCTATCACGGCTGACTTTGCAAATCTTGCCGTGATAGGCTACGTGAATCGTCACGTAGCCTATCAGGGGACGTGGTTTTTTTTTTTTTTTTCATTGCAATGGCGGGGGCGGCAGCCGGTCGAAAGACCGGCTGCCGCTCCCGCCCCGCTCGAACACCGGACGAACCGCCAGCCGGACCCGCCGCCGGGAGGGACATTCAGGGAAGGTAAGTCCCGTCCCGGGGGGGTGCGGGGGGCGGGGGTGTGTGGAGGATTTCTCCCCGAAACATGTTCGGGGGGCTGAACACGTTGGCGCTCGGCCCCCCGAAGTTTCGGAGAGAAATTCTCCGCCATCCCTACTAGCTATATGCTGGATGGAAGGCGCTACACAGGAGCGGCCGTCGTTACTCTAGACGACAGTGTGCACGAGGAAAGGCTGCCTCCTCATTTCTCCACCCAATCCGCTGAACTGGTAGCCCTGACAAGAGCCTTGCAAGCCAGCAAGGGAAAGTGAGTAAATATTTATACCGATAGCAAAAATGCCTTCGCAGTTGTGCATGCTCATGGGCAACTGTGGAAAGAGAGGGGATTCCTTACAGCAAACGGATCTCCAGTGGCTAATGGCAGCCTAATAGTGGATCTTCTGGATGCCCTCCAGCTACCCTCACAAGTAGCTGTTGTCCATGTCCGAGCCCATGGGAAAGAAAAAGAGGAAAAATGGAGACAGGGAAACCAGAAGGCAGATGAGGCCGCAAAAAGAGCAGCCAGAGAGGGAATCCAAGGAACATTCCTCATTCTACCCAAAAGAAAAAAGCGCCCCACATACTCCCCTGCTGAGTTACAGATGGCACAAGAACACGGAATAAGTCCCTGCGATGACGGATGGATCCAGATGACAGATGGAAGACTGCTTCTTCCACAGACCCTGCAGAGGGTTGTTCTAGAGCAAGTTCACCATTCTCTTGGACACCCTGGAGCATCAGCCATGATCGACTATTGCAAGAGGCTGTTTGTCTCCCCTGGCTTAACTGTATGCACCCACCGACTAGCCACAACCTGTGAAGTCTGCCAGACAACCAACCCTCCCAGGGCACCCCCTCCTCCAAAAGGAGGGCGACCATGGGCCTACTATCCTTTCCAGAGGGTGCAGATTGATTTTGCTGAGATGCCACCATGTAGGGGTTACAGGTATTTGCTTGTAATAGTATGTCAAATGACGGGGTGGGTAGAGGCGTTTCCATATAGGAACTGCCAAGCTAAAACTGTTGTTGCTAAATTGTTACAGGAGGTGGTGCCCCGGTTCTCCCTGCCCGAAGTTACA
The DNA here is from genome assembly GCF_057233095.1 of Heloderma suspectum. NCBI lineage: Eukaryota > Metazoa > Chordata > Lepidosauria > Squamata > Helodermatidae > Heloderma > Heloderma suspectum. Next base: position 83,054,843 of record NC_139463.1, on the reverse strand, counting down.
GAGTCCGATCAGGGCTCACACTTCACCTCAGTTATTACACAGGGGCTGGCACAAGCTCTGGGAGTAGAGTGGCATTTACATTGCCCCTGGAGGCCCCAGGCAAGTGGACAAGTTGAAAGAATCAATCAGAGCCTCAAGGAGACTTTAACCAAACTCCAACGAGGGGTGAAGCTCACTTGGGTTGAGGCTCTGCCAATAGCTTTAACGAAGCTTCGAAGGATGCCAAGAAAGGACATAAAATTGTCCCCCTTCAAACTGATGTTTGGGTTCCCACCTCAGGTACACTGTGGAAGGAGGGAGGAAGTCAAGTGGGAGATGGGTGATCAGATGCTAAGGGAACAGTTGACTTCTTTACAGTCTGTTCTTTCACAGCTACGAGCTTATTCCGTTCTGTTTCAGAGACTGCCGTTAGATGCACCTACCCATCTCTTCCAGACGGGAGATGAGGTGTTGCTGAAAAAGTGGAATAAAGAAGCTTTAAAGGAAGGGTGGGAGGGGCCTTATTTGGTGGGACCAACCAGCCACTCGTGTGTAAAGCTTGTGGGTTCTAGTAAATGGACACATTGCAGCCGGATAAAGCCATTTAAGCAACACTTGCTTCCTTCTGTCACCTGGAAAGAACAGGAGGACATGGGCAACGGTCCTTTGCTCCCTGGCACCCCTCCAAAAGCTGCCAGGGACACAGGCGAAGAAGCCATCCAGGAGCCACAATCGCCTGTAATATACAAGTCACAACATCTGGGAAAAGCTCGGGTTCGAATTACAAAAAACTGGTAATATGAAGCAAGTATTGTGGGTGGTGTTGGTAATGTTAGTTAAAGGAATATTAACATGGATGGTGATACCTCAACGACTTGGGCTTGACAGCTTTAAGATAAAATCCCAAAATGTCACACCAACACCCCTGAAACCACTTCTGGTACGGATCTCCGAGAAAGAGAGGCGTCCCTGGAGAACCAGGTTGTTGTTGTTGTTGTTCAGTCATTCAGTCGTGTCCGAATCTTCGTGACCCCATGGACCATAGCACGCCAGGCCTTCCTGTCCTGCGCTCTCTCCCGGAGCGTGCTCAAGTTCATATTCATTGCATCCGTGATGCTATCTAGCCATCTCATCCTCTGCCGTCCCCTTCTCCTTTTGCCTTCAGTCTTTCCCAGCATCAGGGTCTTTTCCAGGGAGTTTTCTCTTCGCATTAGGTGGCCAAAATATTGGAGCTTCAGCTTCATTATCTGTCCTTCCACTGAGCACTCAGGGTTGATTTCCTTTAGGATGGACTGATTTGACCTCCTTGCAGTCCAGGGGACTCGTAAGAGTCTTCTCCAGCACCACAGTTCGAAAGCATCAATTCTTCGGCACTCAGCCTTCCTTATAGTCCAGCTCTCACAGCCATACATTACTACTGGGAAAACCATAGCTTTGATTAGACGGACCTTTGTTGGCAAGGTGATGTCTCTGCTTCTTACTATGCTGTCTAGGTTGGCCATAGCTTTCCTCCCAAGGAGCAAGCGTCTTTTAATTTCATGGCTACAGTCACCGTCTGCGGTGATCTTGGAGCCCAAGAAAGTAAAATCTGTCACTGCTTCCATTTCTTCCCCTTCTATATGCCAGGAAGTGATGGGGCCAGATGCCACGATCTTCGTTTTTTTAATGTTGAGTTTCAAACCAGCTTTTGCACTCTCCTCTTTCACCCTCAACAAGAGGCTCTTGAGATCCTCTTCGCTTTCTGCCATTAGGGTGGTATCGTCTGCATATCGGAGGTTGTTGATAATTCTCCCAGCAATCTTAATTCCGACCTCTGATTCATCCAACCCGGCATTTCTCATGATGTACTCTGCATATAAGTTAAATAAGCAGGGTGACAATATGCAGCCTTGTCGTACTCCTTTCCCAATTTGGAACCAATCGGTTGTTCCATGTCTGGTTCTTACTGTTGCTTCTTGACCCTCGTAAAGGTTTCTCAGGAGACAGGTAAGGTGGTCTGGTACTCCCATCACTTTAAGAATTTGCCACAGTTTGTTGTGATCCACACAATCAAAGGCTTTAGCGTAGTCAATGAAGCAGAAATAGACGTTTTTCTGGAATTCTCTTGCTTTCTCCATGATGCAGCGAATGTTGACGATTTGATCTCTAGTTCCTCTGCCTCTTCTAAACCCAGCTTGTACTTCCGGTAGTTCTCGGTTCGCATACTGCTGAAGCCTAGCTTGTAGGATTTTGAGCATCACCTTGCTGGCATGTGAAATGAGCGCAATTGTGCGGTAGTTTGAACACTCTTTGGCATTGCCCTTCTTTGGAATTGGAATGTAAACTGACCTTTTCCAGTCTTGTGGCCACTGCTGAGTGTTCCAGATTTGTTGGCATATTGAATGCAGCACTTTAACAGCATCATCTTTTAGGATTTTAAATAGCTCAGCTGGAATACTGTCATCTCCGCTAGCTTTGTTGTTACTAATGCTTCCTAAAGCCCACTTGACTTCACTCTCTAGGATGTCCGGCTCAAGTTCAGTGACCGCACTATCATGGCTATCAGGGACATTCAGATCTTTCCTGTATAGTTCTTCTGTGAATTCTTGCCACCTCTTCTTAATCTCATCTGCTTCTGTTAGGTCCCTGCCTTCTTTGTCCTTTATCATGCCCGTCTTTGCACAAAACGTTCCCTTGAGATCTCCAGTTTTCTTGAAGAGATCTCAAGTCTTTCCCATTCTGTTGTTTTCCTCGATTTCTTTGCATTGTTCATTTAAGAAGGCCTTCTTGTCTCTCCTTGCTATTCTCTGGAACTCTGCATTCAGTTGGGTATATCTTCCCCTTTCTCCCTTGCTTTTCGCTTCCCTTCTTTCGTGAGCTACTTGTAAAGCCTCATCAGACAGCCACTTGGCTTTCTTGCATTTCTTTTTCTTTGGGATGGATTTCGTTGCTGCCTCCTGAACAATGTTACGGACCTCCGTCCATAGTTCCTCAGGCACTCTGTCTATCAGGTCTAATCCCTGAAATCTATTCCTCACCTCCACTGTATATTCATCAGGGATATGATCTAGGTCATACCTGAATGGTTTAGTGGTTTTCCCTACGTTCTTCAATTTAAGCCGAAATTTTGCAAGAAGCAGCTCATGATCTGAGCCACAGTCAGCTCCAGGTCTTGTTTTGACTGACTGTATGGAGCTTCTCCATCTTTGGCTGCAAAGGACATAATCAATCTGATTTCGATATTGACCATCTGGTGATGTCCATGATGTTGATTTCTTGTGCTGTTGGAAAAGAGTGTTTGCTATGATCAGCATGTTCTCTTGGCAAAACTCTATTAGCTTTTGTCCTGCTTCATTTTGTACACCAAGGCCATGCCTGCCTGTTATCCTGGTGATTTCTTGACTTCCTACTTTAGCATTCCAATCCCCTATGATGAAGAGGACATCTTTTTTTGGTGTTAGTTCTAGAAGGTGTTGTAGGTCTTCATAGAACCGATCAACCTCAGCTTCTTCGGCCTCAGTGGTTGGGGCATAGACTTGAATTACTGTGATGTTGAATGGTTTGCCTTGGATTCGTACTGAGATCATTCTATCATTTTTAAGATTGTACCCCAGTACTGCTTTTCCCACCCTTTTGTTGACTATGAGTGCTACTCCATTTCTTCTAAGGGATTCTTGCCCACAATAGTAGATATGATGGTCACCTGAATTAAATTCGCCCATGCCTGTCCATTTGAGTTCGCTGATTCCCATGATGTCGATGTTCAATCTTGCCATCTCATGTTTGACCACCTCCAGCTTACCTTGATTCATTGATCTGACATTCCAGGTTCCTAAACAATATTGTTCTTTACAGCATCGGATTTTGTTTTCACCACCAGACACATCCACAGCTGAGTGTCCTTTCGGCTTTGGCCCAGCCGCTTCACTCTTTCTGGCGCTACTTGGAAATACCCTCTGCTCTTCCCCAGTAGCATATTGGACACCTTCCGACCTGAGGGGCTCATCTTCCGGCGTCATCTCTTTTAGCCTTGTGATACGTTCCATGGGGTTTTCTTGGCAAGAATCCTGGAGTGGGTTGCCATTTCCTTCTCCAGTGGACCACATTTTGTCAGAACTCTCTGCCATGACCTGTCCGTCTTGGGTGGCCCTGCATGGCATAGCTTATGGCTTCACTGAGTTACTCAAGCCCCTTTGCCACAACAGGGCAGTGATCCATGAAGGGGAGAACCAGGTAAGGAATCCCAATAACAGAGGAAACTGATAATGTGTGGTTAGAGTGGATAAAGTATACAGCCAAGTCCTTAAATAAGTCTGACTGTTTTGTTTGTGCCACAGGAAGATCAGTAGCAAAGGTGCTGCCCTTTCCACTGGGGTGGGACACTCCTTCCCTCCTCACCTGCGTGATCCATTTGTTCCAACACCCTGATTTATGGGAAGAGGAGGAATGCCAAACCCTCAATAAATTATACCCCCCGCTCAAATTAAAGGATCGCGTCAGACCTTCCACAGTCTTCTTGCAAAGAAGAAACCATACCAGATGCATACACAGAAACCTTGCAGACACAGAGGGGCGTATAGGGAACCTGACAAGTAAAATAAGATGTGTTAATTCCACCCGCTTTAGGAATAATTCCCTTTCAATCCCACGAGCTGATCTCTGGTGGTATTGTGGTGGTCTAGAGTTGTATGAGGTATTGCCCTCCAATTGGTCCAGAGCTTGTGGGTTAGTTCAGTTGGCAGTCCCCTTTTCAATTGCATACCATCCAGCAGAGAAGACTGGCCAACCCCGGCAGAAACGATCAGTAACCCCTTTTGATGATCAAATATATATTGACTCCATAGGAGTACCAAGGGGAGTGCCAGATGAGTTCAAAGGAAGAAATCAAATTGCTGCAGGATTTGAATCTACCCTGTTTTGGTGGGTGACCATTAACAAAAATGTAGATTGGATCAATTATGTTTATTATAATCAACAGAGGTTTATAAACTATACTCGAGATGCTGTAAAAGGATTGGCTGAGCAGCTAGATGCCACCAGCCAAATGGCTTGGGAAAATCGGTGTGTTCTTGATATGATGTTAGCAGAAAAAGGAGGGGTTTGTGTCATGCTAGGTGGACAGTGTTGCACCTTCATCCCTAACAACACTGCCCCAGATGGCACAGTAACAAGGGCTTTGCAGGGCCTCACTGCCTTGTCTGAAGAATTAGCCGAGAATTCAGGGATTAACAACCCCGTGACTGCCTGGTTAGAGAGATGGTTTGGGAAATGGAAACACCTAGCAGCCTCAATCCTTATTTCGCTTGTAGTGATGATAGGAGTTTTAGTGTTTTTTGGTTGTTGCATTATCCCCTGCGCTAGAGGCTTATCCCAGCGGTTAATTGAAACCGCTCTGTCAAAACAGATGCTCTTGCTTTATTGTGCTGATAAAGAAACTCTGTTTTAAATGCTTTAAGACGTGAATAAAGACTTAAAGGAGGGAATTGTTAGGAAAAAAGGAGACTCCATAACCGTTGGCGTCTCAAGTTACGTAAGAGCCCGAGTGGCAGGAAAATGTAGGCGGAGCAAAAAGGGAATCATACTGACGCGCTCATGACTAACAGCTTGGTAAGCTGATAGTGACTGTTTATTGGCTATTGACTTAGTGAGCCGATGTACTAACTGTTTCGTTGGTTACTGGTAAGAACAATAGAAGCGATATGATATAAAGGGCTTTTGCACACGTGTCTCGGGGTCCAGACTGCTCTGCACCCGTTTTGCAAAACGTTCAATAAAATAGTGTTGGATCCACTGCTGCCTGCCTGGCATCCTTTTCTTCTAAACCAAAAGCAAGGACTTTTTATCTAACAATCCCTAGTAGAAGGTGGAACACAGAAGAGTAGCAAAAAGATGAAATTCCTGTTTCAAACCAATTTATGTCCTCTATTTTCAGTGCAAATCATGCATTTATTTATTAGGAAGACATTCCTAAAGGACAAGATCCATTCCCTTTATAAATTCTTTGTTATTATCCCCTCCACTGCCCACCATATAATGCAGGGCTTGTTATTATTTCACTCCTGCCATAGTGTAATTAAGGATGGGCTAACAAGCAATGTTAGAGCTTGGCAAGACTCTCCAAAACCATCTCATTGCTCGTCTCTCCTCGATCCGTGTTTGTGTTTATGATTGCTGTTCATTTTGTCTGAACAGGAAAATTGTGCAAAATGGACAGCTATCGAATGTGAACGTTGCACAAGTAATTCCCAGATTTGCACACATTTCCCCCGTAGACTAAAGCATGGGTGATTTAAAATGTGTGGATTTTGAAAAAGTTGTGCATTTTGAGCAAGCTGTACATTTATCAAGTACACATTTTTCAGACATGAAGGCAGGTTTGGGATTTGTGAACATTTCCAAAGGAAATGCACTCCTTTTCACATTTGGGATTGTGAACATGGCATTTTCCAGTGATTTGTGAACTGAAACAAAGTTCTCATACTCTACATCTGTAGATGTAACAGTGCGGCCTCGTTCTTTCCCCCTACTCTGGGAGGCCACTTTCTCTTTACTAGTTCATATCAACTAATGGCAGCAGCAATAGCCTTTCAAGCAGGTAGGCCGCAATGGAGGAGAGTTTCCTCTCCCTGGGGTACTGGTTAGAGAACTCAGAGAGCTTCAGCTATTGGGCAGTAGAGAAATGTAATGAATGAATGAATGAATGAATGAATAAATAAATAAATAAATAAGAAAAGCAATCCTTTATTAATATAAAAGTATCAATCCAAATACAGACAAAAATCAGAAGATCAAAATTACAAACAAAACAACCCTATCTCTGCTCTATATATGCTGCTTACAGTGGTAACTTAACATGTGTTAACATTCAAAGCCCTTAACGGCTTGGGGCCAGGTTACCTGAAGGATCGCCTCCTCCCATATGTGCCTGCCTGGACCTTAAGATCATCATCAGCGGCCCTCCTCCGTGAGCCCCTGCCAAAGGAAGTGAGGTGGGTGGCTACTAGGAGGAGGGCTTTTTCTGCTGTGGCACCCCGGCTCTGGAATAAGCTCCCTAGTGAGGTTCGCCTGGCACCTACATTGTATTCCTTTCGGTGCCAGGTGAAGACTTTCTTATTTTCCCAGGCATTTTAGCATTTTAGCTTTCTAAATTTTTATCTTTGCTGTTTTAAATCTGTATTTTAAACTCCTGCACTGCTGCTAGGTTTTATTGTGGTTGTATTGTTATATTGTGGTTTTAATGTTCTATATATTTTAAATTATAATGTTCTATATATTTTAAATTATAATGTTCTATATATTTTAAAAGACCAGAGATCTCTTCAAGAAAATTGGAGATCTCAAGGGAACGTTTTGTGCAAAGACGGGCATGATAAAGGACAAAGAAGGCAGGGACCTAACAGAAGCAGATGAGATTAAGAAGAGGTGGCAAGAATACACAGAAGAACTATACAGGAAAGATCTGAATGTCCCTGATAGCCATGATAGTGCGGTCACTGAACTTGAGCCGGACATCCTAGAGAGTGAAGTCAAGTGGGCCTTAGGAAGCATTAGTAACAAAAAAGCTAGCGGAGATGACAGTATTCCAGCCGAGCTATTTAAAATCCTAAAAGATGATGCTGTTAAAGTGCTGCATTCAATATGTCAACAAATTTGGAACACTCAACAGTGGCCACAAGACTGGAAAAGGTCAGTTTACATTCCAATTCCAAAGAAGGGCAACGCCAAAGAGTGTTCAAGCTACCGCACAATTGCGCTCATTTCACATGCCAGCAAGGTGATGCTCAAAATCCTACAATATAGGCTTCAGCAGTATGCGAACCGAGAACTACGGGAAGTACAAGCTGGGTTTAGAAGAGGCAGAGGAACTAGAGATCAAATCGCCAACATTCTCTGCATCATGGAGAAAGCAAGAGAATTCCAGAAAAACGTCTATTTCTGCTTCATTGACTACGCTAAAGCCTTTGATTGTGTGGATCACAATAAACTGTGGCAAATTCTTAAAGTGATGGGAGTACCAGACCACCTTACCTGTCTCCTGAGAAACCTGTACGAGGGTCAAGAAGCAACAGTAAGAACCAGAGATGGAACAACCGATTGGTTCCAAATTGGGAAAGGAGTACGACAAGGCTGCATATTGTCACCCTGCTTATTTAACTTATATGCAGAGTACATCATGAGAAATGCCGGGTTGGATGAATCAGAGGTCGGAATTAAGATTGCTGGGAGAATTATCAACAACCTCCGATATGCAGACGATACCACCCTAATGGCAGAAAGCGAAGAGGATCTCAAGAGCCTCTTGTTGAGGGTGAAAGAGGAGAGTGCAAAAGCTGGTTTGAAACTCAACATTAAAAAAACGAAGATCATGGCATCTGGCCCCATCTCTTCCTGGCATATAGAAGGGGAAGAAATGGAAGCAGTGACAGATTTTACTTTCTTGGGCTCCAAGATCACCGCAGACGGTGACTGTAGCCATGAAATTAAAAGACGCTTGCTCCTTGGGAGGAAAGCTATGGCCAACCTAGACAGCATAGTAAGAAGCAGAGACATCACCTTGCCGACAAAGGTCCGTCTAATCAAAGCTATGGTTTTCCCAGTAGTAATGTATGGCTGTGAGAGCTGGACTATAAGGAAGGCTGAGCGCCGAAGAATTGATGCTTTCGAACTGTGGTGCTGGAGAAGACTCTTACGAGTCCCCTGGACTGCAAGGAGATCAAATCAGTCCATCCTAAAGGAAATCAACCCTGAGTGCTCATTGGAAGGACAGATAATGAAGCTGAAGCTCCAATATTTTGGCCACCTAATGCGAAGAGAAAACTCCCTGGAAAAGACCCTGATGCTGGGAAAAACTGAAGGCAAAAGGAGAAGGGGACGGCAGAGGATGAGATGGCTAGATAGCATCACGGATGCAATGAATATGAACTTGAGCACGCTCCGGGAGAGAGCGCAGGACAGGAAGGCCTGGCGTGCTATGGTCGATGGGGTCACGAAGATTCGGACACGACTGAACGACTGAACAACAACAAAATATTTTAAATTGTTTTTTTGTGTGTTGTTTGGTTTTAATTTTTGTGAACCGCCCAGAGAGCTTCGGCTATTGGGCAGTATAGAAATAAATAAATAAATAAATAAATAAATAAACAAACTTACTTCTCTAGCCATTCTTCAAGAGAGATCGCTTATGACTCCACCACCTTAACTGGGAGTAGGGATGTTGGAGAAATTTGAGATGGACCAAAATGAGCTCAGATTTCTAAGAAACTGACCTGTGGAATTGGCTGCAGAGTGACCCCCTCAGGCCACATGGAGTCTGTGGACTTCCAGATGATTTTTTTACTTTCCCAACATTTATGCATATAAATTCATGGGAAAATACGTAAGTTTCTGCTGAGGAAATGTTGAATGAACATTACGTACTATGGTAAATTATGTAAATACTTATGTAAATACTTACATAAATACTATGGAGAAAAATTGCAGCTGTCTGTGGGTGGACAACAGAACAAAAGGCACTTGACAATCCATGAAACACAGACTTTAGATTTTACACAGTCCTTATATCCCAAACTGAGAGATGAACCAGGGTCCTGAATCAAGGTCCATGCCACTAACAACTCATTTCACTCCATTCCACTCTGCCAGAAGCAAGAATAATGGAGCTCTTTATGCTAATCTCCTGAGGGATGAGGACAAGTGAGGGGCACCTGTTCCCAGTTAGGCTACAACAAGGAGAAGGGTCTTAAAGTGGTCCTTAAAAAGGAAAATAATAATAAAGTATTGGGAGGTTGCCCATGACACAAGCTCCAACTAGGCATGTATGGACTGTATAAAATCTGATCCATCTGCATTTCTTGGCTTGTCAGGTGCCTTTTGTTCCATCATCCACTCACAGTTGGATGTGGATTTTTTTTCACCATGCAGAAAAATATGCAAGCAATTATGCATAAGTATTTAAATAATTTACCACCATTTGTAACACTTAGTTTATTGTCCTCCATTCCATTCAACTTTTCCTCTGCAGAAACATGCATATTTTCCTATGAAAAAAATATGTGTACATTTTGGGAAAGCTAAATTTTTTTTTCTGAAAGTCCATACACTCAGCATGGCCTGGGGGAGGGGTCATTCCGCAGTGGATTCTGCAGGTTGGGTTCTTAGAAATCTGAGCTCATTTTAGTCTGTCTCGAATTTCTCCAGCATCCCTAGATAGAGATGTATGAAAGTCACTTACCTTTTCGAAGGGTGACATTCGCGGTGGGGGGGAGGCACTCCGTCCCTCCCCCTGAAATTCTCTCTGGCCAGCTCCACTCCACCGTGATTCTGCGGAGCCGCCAACCAGGGCTGCCCACAGCTGGACATCTGGCCACTGGGCAGCCTGCACAGGGACGCAAATGGTGGCTGCCGTAGCCGCCGCCATTTGCGTCCCTGTATTTTGCTGTGATAGGCTACGTAAATATTTACATAGCCTATCATGGCAAAAAAATAACAGCGAACACAAATTGTCATTTCTCCTTCCAGAAATGACAATTTCCTTTCATTTTGGGTTGCCTCGGAAGCGCTCTATTGCTGTTGCTTAAGTGGTGGTGACAGCTTGTGCAATGCAATTGGAGGGGCATAAGAGAATCAGTGGAGGTGTAAGTGCCCTGTTGGACTCTGCCCTCTGAAAAAAATCAAGTCATGATGTGAAATCAAAACCATTTCTTTCTCGTGCTCCACAGAGCCATTTGGATCTCCTTGCTTCTCAGGCTGTAAATGATGGGATTCAGTAGTGGTGGTAAAACTGTATACAACACAGCAGCCAGCATGTCCACAGATGGTGAAGAAAAGGCTTTTGGTCTCATATAAGAAAACATGCCAGTAAAAACAAGCAGACAGAACACTGTCAAGTGTGGGATGCACATGGAGAAAACTTTATACCTGCCTTGAACTGACTGAATCTTGTCTGTAGAGACGATGTAACCATAGGAAATGAATATGAAAAAAAACACCAAAATGAACACAAACACAAGACAAAGGCAAAAGTGATGTTCTCATTGGCCTTTGTAGCAGTGCAGGATCTTCTTAATAACTGAGGAATGTTACAAAAGTATTGTTTGATAACGATGGAAGAGCAGAAATGTAACCTAAATGTGTTCACAGTGTGCAGAATTGCATTGATTACAGGAAGCTGCTGTAATTTGGAGACAGGCCTTCCAGTTCATGATCAGTCTGTATTGCAAAGGATGACAGATGGCTATGTAGTGATCATAAGCCATGACAGTGAGCAAGACAATCTCTGTTGTCACTCATGTGACCACCAAGAAAACATGGGTGACACAACCAGAGAATGAAATCAAATTGTCATTGGTCAAAGAACTGACCATGGATTTGGGAACAGTGGCTGAAATGAAGCAGGCATCTATGGATGATAGGATAGCCAGGAAAAAAATACATAGGGGCATGAAGACTATTGTTCTGGGCTACAGTTATGATGATGAGGAAGTTTCCCATCAAGGTTGCTAAATAAAGGCAGAAAAACACCACGAAGTGTAAAATATGTAGCTCTCGAACATTAGAAAATCCTCAAAGGATGAATTCTGTCACAGTGGTTTGGTTTACCATTCATTGGCTTGGAAAAACTCTGTGGAGAGAATGTGGGGAAATATGTCAGCAAACAGAGCACTTCACAAAAGTGTGTGCCACCCTTGGGCTTTTTCTAGCAACAGATGTACTGAGAGTAAATGATGCAGACATTTTTGGTTGGATCCAGACTTAGTCATACATACACAAATCCCATTGATTTCAGCCTGCTCTAAGCATGGCTAAATCTGGATCCAACCCAGGATGAAGTATGGTCTCATTCCACTGTCTCCTAATTATGGTAAAGTAATTGTTCTTTGGATGCCAGATTTTATCCCCTGCTGATCCCATCTAAAATGTTTTACAAAGTTTTTGGTGCAGTCGCTAGAACTAAAGCCATTGATTTAGCCATTCATTTTTTAGGGATGTACAGAAGTCACTTACCTTTCCGTGGATTATGTTGATGGTGGGGGGGGAGGCATTCTGTTCCTCCCCCTGGAATCCTCAATGGGGGGGAGGCGATCCGTCCTCCGCCCCAGAATCCTCGACGGCCGGCTGTGCTCCGCGGCAGCTCCGCGGAGCAGCCAGCCAGGCCAGGCCAGAGCCATCCACAGCTGGATTTCCGGCCGCAGAGGGCTCTGGGGGGGGGGGGAAACGTGTATGCAAATGGCGGCTATGGCCACCGCCATTTGTGTTCCTTATTTTTGGCCATCTTAATCTACGTAAATATTTACGTAGACTATGACAGCGAAAATAGAGGAACGCAAATAGCATAGCGGGCGCTATTTGCATCCCTTTTTGATTCCCCATTTTAGCCTATATAAATATTTATATAGGCTAAAACGGGGAATCAAAAAGGGACACTAATAGCACCAGCTATGCTATTTGCGTTCCCCTTTATTTTCGCCGTCATAGTCTACGTAAATATTTACGTAGACTAATACGACCAAAAATAAGGAACGCAAATGGCAGCAGCCATAGCCGCCGCCATTTGCATACGTGGGTTTTGTGTTTGTTTTTAACCCAGCCATGATAGGCTACGTAAAGATTTACGTAGCCTATCATGTCTTTTTTTTTTACAAGACAAATGGCAGCGGCGGCAGCTGGTCAGAAGATCAGCTGCTGCAGCCGCTGCAGCCGCCGCTGCCCGGAAGATCCGCCCCAGGTAAGTCTCGTCCCGGGGGGGATCCGTGGGGGGGGCAGGGGGGGCAGGCCATTCCGCCACAGATTTCGGGGGGCCGAATGCACTGGTATTTGGCCCCATTGAGATCCATGGTGGAATTCTCTGACATCCCTATCATTTTTTCAGGAAACCATATGGCAAGATTACTCACATCTTCACTCAGAGTTGCTGTCCTTGGCAGTGAGATGCTGGAGCTGTTAGTGTGTAGTGGAGATTGGCCTGCATCTTCATGTATTTGGGTTACAAGGAACTGTTCTCTAGAGCTTCACATGTTCAGCAGCAATGCCCCAAAATTATAAATTAAAGCATCTCCTGAATAACAGGACCATTAGGCAGTGGGAAGGAAGTGACCCTGGACCCTCCTGAGATATATCACTTTTTCTCTGAAGGTTCAGTTTTCATTTAGAAAACTGAATTGCTTTTTCCCAAGCATTTGGCAGCATGTGATGAGCTTTAATTGATTTTGCATTTGTTTTATGGTTTGGCTGATTGTTCAAAGTTGTTTTTAGATATATGTTTTCTTTGTGTATACTGTCTGTTTTTGTGGGCGGGGGGGTTATATTTTGCATTTTGCATATTGTACTTTTAATGTTTTAACCTTTGTAAACCACCCAGAGAGCTTCAGCTATGGGGTAGTATAGAAATGTTAATAATAATAATAATAATAATAATAATAATAATAATAATAATAATATAATTTCCTTATGACACTAGAAATAAATACAAGAACTTCTACTGTTCTTCTCAAAGAACTAGTGGTATGGATGTTCCCACCAACCTTAAACTCAAAATGTCCAGCTGTTGGCCCAGAACGTGTATCAAGACAGGTGTTCCTCAGGGCCTGGGGGAATATCAGTGCACATCTTCATCTAAATTTGCATCTGAATTCACATTGTCTATGGAAGACAGCTTCTATGTGTGGATCTCCCTTGCTGAATAAGAACAAATGTGTCTACCTTTTTGCTTAGGATATATTACAATGAATATGCAGGATATATTCTACCCAGTTGCTCAGTAACATGTAAATCCATTCCTAATGTTCTGGCCAACAAAGGAGAAGGGGCAGACTTTTTGTACCTCCCTCCCCTTTTCAAGTATGGGAATATTATTTTTATTTGATTTGATTTGATTGATGAACAGTTGCATTCTTTCCTGGACATGTTTGTTTCTTTTTATTAACTGTTTTTCAAAGTGGTATACCAAAAAAAAAAAGGGGGGGTAATGGTACATTCCTAATACCACGCTATCATAAAAGGGTGATTCAGATGATGCTACTCAATCCAGGTCCAGCCCAGTGCATGGGAGGGAGGGAATGCATGACCACCTGGTACACCATATCTGACTCTGCCCTCCCCACCTGTAAACATGGGGTTTGATCATCCGATTGCTGCCTACATGTGTGCAAATCACACCATTGATTTCCTAGTCAGCTCTGCAATGTATATACACCATAGGAAGGAATCGAACAGCCTGTCCCTATGTGTACAGGCATGAATGGTGGAGGCAGGAATGGCTTGGAGTTTGGGCATGGAGAAGATACATGCACTCCCTCTGCTCCATTTGTTGTGACAGGGGGAAGAAGTATTTCAGCCCCCCAATAGCCCCAAACAATCCCCCCCAGGGGCAATAGAAGAAGTGTTAAAACCAAAACCAGATTGTAGAAAGATGTGCAGATTTATTTATTTTAAAGAAGTTTTAACTGCTCTTTTTATTAAAAGTGTTAAGTGTACACATTTTGGTGGGTCACCTTGGAAAGGCTCCATGTGATTGGAGAACAAATGAGAAGTTATTATTCCTATCAGATTACATTCTTGCCCTTCTTTTTAGTGGGACCCATAATAATGGAGCCAAATTAGTAGATTTTAATAAGTTGTAGAAGATAGTCCCTCAGATATCTGAAGGATCCAGGCCATTTAAGGGCTTAAAAGTCAAACTTAGCAGTTTGATTCTGTCCTTGACACAAAGTGAAATCTAATGGACATCTCTCCAAATTGGTGAAATATGCTCATTGTTAGCAAATCAAGGCAAAAAATGGGCTGCAGCATTGTGGACTAGCTAAAGTTTCAAAATCATCTTCGAGAGGAACACCCTGTCAGTACATGAAAACCTGGCAGAGCTGCATACACCATCTGCCTCACTGCACTGAGAAGCATGTAACACACAAGGGCCTTCTCATGTTAGTCTCTGAGTAGGCTTCATCCTTATGAAGTTCAAGATTAACTTCCAGGCTTATATGATACAGCAGGCAGGTCATGTTCCCTAACCATTATGTAGATAATGTCTTCCTTTCTCTAACTGAGAATGTGATTTTGCATAATCATTGTGTCTGTTCCTTTGTTTTTGCTAGTAAGGACCTTGCACTCTTCTCTGAGAATATGTCAACCTTCCACTTTGTAACAGAAACAACTCTACACTAGGAATGTACGAAAGTGCCTTTACCTGGCTCCGCCGGGTTCCGCTGTGGGGGAGAGGTGCTCTGTCCCTCCCCCCAGAATCCTGGCCGGCTGGCTCCGCTCTGCAGGGATTCCGCAGAGCTGCTGGCCGGCTCCGCCAGCAGCCGGACATCCAGCCTCTGGCTAGCAGGGATGCAAATGGCGGTGGCTGTAGCCGCTGCCATTTGCATCCCTGTAGTCAGCCATGATAGACTACATAAATCCTTACATAGCCTATAACGTCTGACTTAAAACAAAAACAAAAACGCGCGTATGCAAATGGCAGTGGCTACGGCCGCCACCATTTGCGTTCCTTATTTTGTGCCATCTTAGTCTACGTAAATATTTATGTAGACTAAGATGGCGAAAATAAGGGGAACGCAAATAGCGGAGCAGACGCTATTTGCGTTCCCCCTTATTTTCGCCGTCTTAGTCTATGTAAATATTTACGTAGACTAAGACGGCCCAAAATAAGGAACGCAAATGGCGGCGGCCGTAGCTGCTGCCATTTGCGTACGGGCGTTTGTTTTTTTTTAAATTCAGACATGATAGGCTACGTAAAGATTTACGTAGCCTATCACATTGTTGTTGTTGTTGTTTTAAACCTAGCCATGATAGGCTATCACGTCTTTTTTTTTTTTTTCAACACTGGAAATGGTGGTGGTGGCGGCGGCAGCCAGTCGGAAGACCAGCCGCCACCGCCACCACAGCCACCTGGAAGATCCACCCCAGGTAAGTCTCGTCCTGGGAGGGATCCGCGGGGTGGCGGGGGGGTGGCAGGCCATTCCACCATGGAGTTTGGGGGGCTGAATGTACTGGCATTCAGCCTCACCGAGATCCATGGTGGAAATCTCTGCCATCCCTACTCTACACACAAGCAATTTACTACATAATACTTTAGATGGATAATTATCTTTCTGTACCACAGCTAGACATCGAATGAGGGTGTTTCTAAAGCGATGGCCAGATAGTGAAGCAGAGACATTTTGTGGTTTGGTCTAGATCAGACCAGACACAGGGTACATATTTATTTATTTATTTATTTATTTAAAACCCATTTGTATACCATTCCCCATCCAAAGCAGACTCTGGAGTGGTGAACACAAGAAGTACAACAGTAACAAAGATAAAAGGCCATATTAAAATGATTCAAAACAGAATGCCAATAAAAACTGTGGCCGGTCATTTAAGGACTGTGTCCTGCAACAGAACTATTTTCAGGAGGCATCAGAGACAACACAGTGTTGGTGCCTGCCTGACCCCCAGGGGCAGGGATTTCCAAAGAAAGGAGGCCAGTACACCAAAGGCTCTTCTCCTGGTGGACTCCAATTGGGCTATAGGTCCATGTGGAACCACTATGAGCATGCCCTCTGATGACCTCAGTGACTGGGCAGGTTGGTAAGGGAGAAGGCACTCTCTTAGGTATCCTGGTCCCAAGTTGTTTAGGGCTATGTACACTAGTCCACAGCCAGTGTATTTCCCTCAACAAAGGAGTTGCATGCTGAAAAGGGACAGCTCCTGACAACAGCGAAGCTGCTGCATTCTCCACTAGTTCTAGCTTCTGGAGCAGCCATAAGGGCAGCCTCACATAGAGCACATTACAGTAATCCAGTCTTGATGTTACTAATGCTTGTACCACTGTGGCCAAGCTATCCCTGTCCAGGAGAAGCTGTAGCTGGTGAACCAGCCAAAGCACTCTGAGCTGCTATGGCCACTTGGGCCTCCAGTGACAATTATGGATCTAGGAGTATCCCCCCCCCCAAAAAAAAGACCTGATCTTTCAGAGGGAGTGCAACCCCATCCAGAACAGGCAATGAGCCTATCTGCCAGACTCGGGAACCACTCACCCACAGGGCTTCTGCCTTGCCAGGATTCAGCTTCATTTTATTGGCCCTCATCCAGCCTATTACTGCATCTAGGCACTGATCCAGGACTTTCACAGGCTCTCCTGATTCAGCTGTCACAGGGAGATAGAGCTGTGTGTCATCAGCATACTGATGGCACCTGGCTCCAAATTCCCTAATGGACACTCCCAGTGGCTTCATACCAATGTTAAACAACATTGGGGACAATATGGTACCTTGCAGAACCCCACAGCTAAATTTCCAGGGGCCTGAAGAATGGGTCACCCAATGTTACTTGTTGAAATCATCCCTGCAGGTAGGACTGGAATCACTGTAACACAGTGCCTCCTATACTCGTCCCATATAGTTGATCCAGGAGGGCTCAAAATATTAATAAAAGAAGGGCTTAAAAATGTGATCCCACCCATACTTGAATAAAATTGCCCTGATTTGGGTTGGAAACAGATTCCTTGAACAGGCTTCCCTTGAATTGGGGCTGTCATTGGGCAAACTATCTGTCTCTGCTGTTCTCTTTCAGTTTCCCCTTCCTGAAGTTGGGGGAGGGGGAATGGATGAAGTGGAAGGGCTAGCAGGCTGTGGAGGGCTCCCACCATCTAGTGTTAACTGATGCAAAGAGCTTGAAGCCTTATGAACCTTGTTAAGAAGCAACCTGTACCACCAATCTATGCCTAAGGAAGCCCTCTGCTATGTACAACATATCAAATAGAAAACATTAACATAAAAGCATAAAAACCAAAATAAAACCATCTTAAAACATTAAAAAGCAGGGTTTTTTATTTGTTTATTTTTTTTTGTAAAAGACCAGATTGAAAATACAGTGCTGCAGAACAATTATTCATCATAGAACAGAAAATTAATTGTCAAATTCACACTTAGTCATGTTTAGATTAGACTGACTGAAATCAACAGGACTTAAGTTAATCATCTCTAAATAAAGTTGCAATGATTTCAGTGAATCTACTAAAAAAATATGGCAAAGTATGGATCACATCTTCTATCTTCTTTCCACTGAATGTGAGATATATTGGTTGTGTTGGGTTGGGGCATTTGAATAAATTGGATTGGACTGACATAGATGTTAGCCTAACTAGGGTCCTTCTTAGAATAGGTCCATTGTCCCCATTACTTGCACACCATAGGAGAAATATATATTAAAAGTTTCTTCATTTCTTCAATTCATTCTCCTAATTAGCTGCTCTCTTTTATTCAGCTCAGGTTTTACCAACATAATATAGCATTTTGGACAAAAGATACAAACCAGTAACCCAGCACTGGAGGCTAAAATGGAGAAGATCTCCACAGCTACCATGTATTTGCCTTTAGTACCAACATAAGTTGGAACAAAGGACACCCAGACACTGCAAAACATTAGCATGCTGAAGGTGATAAACTTGGCTTCATTGAAACTATCCGGCAACTTCCTGGCTAAGAAAGCCACAGTGAAGCTTATCATGGACAGGAGTCCCATGTAGCCCATGACAATATAAAACATGTTGACAGACCCTTCATTACATTTTAAGATGATATTTCCTATTAATGACTCCTTATCAACATCTGCAAATGGGGGAGAGGTTCCTAGCCACACCATACAAATAAGTCCTTGAACAAGGGAGCAAGAAAGAACAATGGAGCTGGCCAGTCTTTTACTCACCCATTTTCTCATGCTGGATCCTGGTTTGGTGGCCATGAAAGCTAAAACTACCATGATGGTTTTGGCCAAAACAGAAGAAACAGCCACTGAGAAGATGATGCCAAAAGTAGTTTGGCGTAGAAGGCAAGTCACCTTCTTAGGCCTTCCAAGAAACAACAAAGAACAAATGAAGCAAAGCAGGAGAGAGATCAAAAGAATGTAGGTGATATCCCGATTGTTGGCTTTGACTATGGGGGTATCTTTGTGCTTAATAAATATTCCTAGCACTAAGACTGTGATCAGGGAAAAAGAGACAGCAACAGAGGCTAAACCGATCCCTAATGGTTCTTCATAAGACAGAAAGGTTATACTTTTGGGAATACATTGATCTTGATCCTTGCTTGGATAAAGATCTTCTTGGCATTTGAAACAGTCATCCATGTCTGGGGGGGAAAGAAAAAAATATCATTGCCAACTGCTAACAAACTTCTTGGTTTGAGAATAGGTCCTGCAAACCCCATGCTGACATGAGGACTTTAACAAAAGCTTGGCCTGAGCTCTGACAGTGGTAAGGGAGGTAACATAGCAGCTCAAGTCATAGTAGCTTGGGTATGCAAGGCGAGGCCTGACATCATGCCAATCAAAGTTCCATAAAATCCAAGGCCTCAAATCAAGCATGATTGATTGATTGATTGATTGATTACATTTTTAATCTGCGCAATGATTATTGTTCTCCAGGCAGAAATTAATATAACATTAATCTGATGCAGGTGACTGGTTGTAACATGCTTTCCTCATCCTAATAGACAGGAAACACCCTCAGGGTACAGAGAAAAGGAACTGAATAGCCTAAAAGGAATTTCACCAGATGCATTGGTAAGGAACCACTCTTCTTGATGGAGCACCCATTCCCATAGAATGGGATGGCTCCGGCAAGTAAAGTAATCCAATCTTTTCTTCACAGACAAGAACTGAAATTCTCCAATACTTAAGAGTTTCATGCAATTAGTGGGTAATAGTCATGCTGGTCATGACATAATTCCTTTTGTCTAAACAGTATAACAACTCAGATTTTGAGCAGAAAATGTGCTGGGTTTTAGATCGATTCCTTCCATAGACCCTTAACACCAGGAATCATCATCACAGGATACTTGGATTCTTGGTACCCTGCAACGTCTCTTTGCAAGAGCACCAGCTGATCTCTCCCCAGAGAAAGGAAAACTCAGTTTCCCAATCACCCCTGGAAAGGGCCCCAAAGAAGGGTATACAATACTGAGTTCTGCCACTTTCCCAGCATCCTTTCACTGAGGAATATAATTTCTTTGGTCACTGCTTAGACCAAGGAGTTTCATTGCTCCACAGCAATCAGCTGCAGGGTTGGGCTCTCTTGCCCATGGATAAGTATCTTTAAGCTCCCCACCTCACTTTGGTGGCCTTTCTGCAATCATGGTCTCCAATCCACCCTTCCTATGTTGCTCATGGCTCAATTCGATCTATTCTTACACTGGTTTGGCTGGAGTAGGGATGTACGAATCCCTTACCTGGCTCTGCACTGGGGCATCCACGGTGAGGGAGAGGTGCTCCGTCCCTCCCCCCAGAATTCTCCCTGGCCAGCTCTGCTCCACAGCAGCTCCATGGATCTGCTGGCTGCGGCCAGCCGCAGCTGGAGTTCCAGCCGTGGCCGGGCTGCTGCGGCCACAAATGGCAGCCATTGTAGCGGCCGCCATTTGCGTCCTTGCAAGCAGCCGTGATAGGCTACATAAGTATTTACGTAGCCTATCACGGCAAAGAGCAGGGATGCAAATGGCGGCCGCTACGCCATTTGCGCCCTTGCTCTTTGCCATGATAGGCTACGTAAATACTTACGTAGCCTATCATGGCAGCCTATCACGGCTACAAGAACGCAAATGGCGGCCGCAGCAGCCCAGCTGCGGCCAGCTGGGAGACCAGCCGGAGCCGCCACCGGAGCCGCCGCCGCATCCACCCCAGGAAAGTTCCATCCTGGGGGGATTCCGCAGGGGGGCGGGGGGTGGGAGGCTGTTCTGCCATGGATTCCAGGGGGCTGGATTCTAAAGAATCCAGATTCTTTAGAATCTGGCCTCACTGGAATCTGTGGCAGAATTCTGACATCCCTAGGCTGGAGCACCTACGTTTAGTGCATTCTTTCTATGCTAGGTTGGCCCGGCTGGTGGCTCCATGGCCTGGTTGCGGAGCGGAGCCAGCCCGGCAGGATTCCGGGGGGGAGGAACGGATCGCCTCCCCCCTTGTCGAGGATTCCGGGTGGAGGAACGGATCGCCTCCCCCCACCTGCGGAACGCAGTGGAGCCAGGTAAGAGGGGTTTTGTACACCCCTCCTTAACAAGCCCCTGGAATTCTCCTCTTTTTTTTCCACTCCCAAAATTACGAAGATAAATCCTTACTGACAACTGTAATTCTGGTGCCCAGCTATCTCCGTGAGTCTGAATAACTTCTGTAAGGATGGCTATTTTTCGTAGATATTTATGTATTTTTTCCCCTGCCCTGAGATGTCCAGTAATTACTTTCAGCCAAAACACTTCCTCTTCCTAGGGGCTTCCCAAAAGAAGTCTGTCCTAGGTGTGCCTGAGCGATGCACTCTTTGTTTAAAGCAACGCTGTTTGAAAGAAAGAAAGAAAGAAAGAAAGAAAGAAAGAAAGAACCTTTTAAAATGGCCATGCTGGTCTGGAGCCCTGCACAAGGTATTATTCTCCCTGCTAAACTTTATATTTCCACATCCAGCGTTGTTGTTGATGTTGTGAGGCTAAAATGGAGAGGCGACCCAACTCTGTGCATGTCTACTCAGAAGTAAGTCTTACTGAGTTCAATGCAACTTACTCCTACACATGTCAGCACCCCACTTGCCCCCAGCTCAGCTTTCTATTTCCACATCCAGCTGATTATCAAACCTCCTGTTAGTTATCTCAGTATTTACGTAGCCTATCATGGCAGGGGGGGGGGGGAATCCCAGCATACACAAATGGTGGCGGCTACCGCCATTTGTGTATACTGGGTTTTTTTCCCCCCTGCCATGATAGGCTATGTAAGTATTTACATAGCCTATCACGGCAGGGGGAAAAAAAAACCCAGCATACGCAAATGGTGGCGGCTACGACAGCTGCCATTTGCGTCCCTGCAGGGCTGCCCAGCATCTGGATGTCCGGCTGTGGGTGGCCAGAGCTGGCCGGCAGCTCCGCGGCTTGGCCGCAGAGCGGAGCCGGCCAGGCAGGATTCCGGGGGGAGGGACAGAGCACCTCCCCCCCTGTCGAGGATTCCGGGGGAAGGGACGGAGTGCCTCCCCCCCACTGTGGATGCCCCTGCATGGAGCCAGGTAAGGGATTCGTACATCCTTACGTACATATTTACATAGCCTATCACAGCTAAAAAAGGGAACGTAAATGGCGGCTGCCGTAGCGGCCGCCATTTGCTTTCCCTTTTTTTTTGCCGTGATAGGCTATGTAAATATTTACGTAGACTATCACGGCTAAAGTGGGAATGCAAATGGCGTAGGAGATGCCATTTGTGTCCCTGCTGTAGCCGTGATTTTATGTAGCCTATCACAGGATATTTACGTAGCCTATCACAGGCCGGTGTAGGGATGCAAATGGCATCCCTTACAGAGGATGCCATTTGCATCCGCACCAGCCTGGCAGTGGCTGGAGGACCCGCTGCGGGGTGGCCCAGCCGGTGGCTCCGTGGCCTGGCTGCGGAGCGGAGCCAGCAGGGCAGGATTCCGGGGGGCGGGAGGAATGGATCACCTCCCCCCCGTTGAGGATTCCTGGGGGAGGAACGGATCGCCTCCCCCCACCTGTGGACCCCGGCGGAACCAAGTAAGCGGGGTTTCATATACCCCTACAACTGGGGCAGCCTTATTTTGGGAAGCCCCTAGGAGGAGGAAGTGTTTTGGCTGAAAGTAAACAGAGACGGAGGATTTCAATTGAAAAAGAACACCAAAAAACAAGACGGTGAGCACAATTCATTTTTTTAAAAAAACTTACGTATTTATTATTGGAACATACTACACTTAGGGATGTACGAAAGTCACTTACCTTTCACGGATTATGTTGATGGTGGGGTGGAGGCATTCCCTCCCTCCCCCCAGAATCCTCGAGGGGGGGGAAGCAATCCATTCCTCCCCCCCAGAATCCTTCGCAGTTGGCTGTTCTCCATGGCAGCTCCGCGGAGCAACCGGCCAGGCCCAGCCAGGTCAGAGCCGTCCGCAGCCAGATTTCCGGCCACAGAGGGCTCTGGGGAAAACAAAAACAAAAAAAAACAGCATACACAAATGGTGGCGGCTACGGCCGCCACCATTTGCGTTCCTTAGTTTGGACTGTCTTAGTCTACGTAAATATTTACGTAGACTAAGACGGCAAAAATATGGGGAACGCAAATAGCGTCACGGACGCTATTTGCGTTCCCCTTATTTTCGCCGTCTTAGTCTATGTAAATATTTACGTATTTACGTACGGCCAAAAATAAGGAATGCAAATGGCGGCGGCCGTAGCCGCCACCATTTGCGTACGCCTTTTTTTTTTTTTTTTACCCAGACGTTTTAGGCTTCGTAAAAACTTACGTAGCCTATCATGTCTCTGTAAAAACAAACAAACTGCAAATGGCAGCGGTGGCAGCCGGTCGGAAGACCAGCTGCCAAAGCCGCCGCCAGAGCCGCCGCCGCCCGGAAGATCTGCCCCAGGTAAGTCTCGTCCCAGGGGGGATCCGTGGGGGGGGTGGCGGGGTAACAGGCCATTCCGCCACAGATTTTGGGGGGCCGAATGCACTGGCATTCAGCCTCACCATGATCCGTGGCGGAATTCTCTGCCATCCCTAACTACACTGTGTTTTTATTTACGAAAATTCCACGACTGTTTGCAGATGACGAAAAAAAAGCCGCATAACTGCTGGCTCCACAGGACCTTGTGGTGCCATTCCTCAGAGGATTCTGTGGCACGGACTGAAGGCAATTCGATCCCATTTCAGTCCATGATGGAATTCTCTGACATCCCGAGTTCAAATATACACACATACATACATATATAATCATAGGATCATAGAATAGTAGGGTTGGAAGGGGCCTACAAGGCCATCGAGTCCAACCCCCTGCTCAATGCAGGAATCCAGGTCAGAGCATCCCTGACAGATGGCTGTCCAGCCTTGTCTTGAATGACTCCAGTGTGGGAGAGCCCACCACCTCCCTAGGTAATTGGTTCCATTGTATATTCTTTATATCATTATATATTCTTTGAAGTAGGCCAACAGATTTTGTCCCTATATTTAGGCCTTCTTCAACAGCTAAACTAAAAGCAGAAAGGGACAATTAAACACATAAGTAAACATTTTGAAATAAAGTATTCAAGTTTTGTGTGTGTGTCTGTTTTTTTTCTTTAATGCTTGATAGCCTGAGTAGGGCTTTTCAGGTATTTGTAGCACCATGGGAGTATCAATATAGGGAAGCTATAAACACATAATATCAGCATGTGGAAGTCAGTGCAATATATGGCTGTCAAACTGGAATATTTACAAGAATTAGCCTTGATTTGAAGATGGCTGACCGGCTCCCATATCTACAGATATTAGTAATCTGGTGTACAATGAGGCAAAACATGGTTCTTGACTTATTGACCAATCCAGACAACCGTAGCTCCTGTTGGAATTCTAGATTTCCCAAATATATTCCATTAAAGGCTCATTCACACATGCATACATCACCTGATTTATCTTATCACTTGTTGGCCTCCAGCTGAATGTGTGAAAAGTTTCCATTGACTAGCATTGCATTTGAGAGGAGCTGCTTCTTCAGAGTTCTGATCCCATGTGGAAGTGGGGTAAAATTATTCTAAGCTCTTTGAAGGATGACAGAGGTGACCCTGTAAAGGTGTTTGCCTGCAACCCAGTTACAATTAATGTGGGGTAAGGATAGCTAAAATAAAGGAGCACCAGCCCCACACACCCAGTTACATCTCAGATATTCACTTGTTGAGAATGAAGATCTGAATGTGTGCTTGTAAGTGCATTTAGCTGAACACACTTACAGAGCGCCCATGGTCAGGAACCCTGCCTTATCAGGTTTCTGATAATGGGGAACGTGTTAAGACAAATGCACTTTCAAGCCCCTGCAATGTAGCCCATTCATAGGGCATGCTCGGAGTCCTATGAAACAGTGCTATATGTGACAAATATTGCTTAGACCTACCCTTTTGGTTTGAAATCTTCCCTTTTTGGCATTGAACACAATCATAGCAGCAAAATTTCTCCCCCTCTTTCTTTTTCTTCTGAGAACCGGGATGGCAGGAATCACTACACAAAGAAATAGGCAGCTCCTATTAGCAAATAGAAGAAAGATTTTACATGGGAAAAATGGGGCCATTAGTTGGCAATTAATCAATTTTAAAAGATCAGGAGCTGTTGGTATGGGTTAAAAAATTACACTGAATTATAGGCATGCAAAAAGAAGAGAAGATTCTACTACAAGATTTTTTGTGATCTATTGCTTGTGTGAAGAAAATTTTGAGACCGGAGAAGAGATCAACTCAGTCCAGACACAGGCATGATGACTTGTGGCCAAAAGGACAAATGGCCTATGAATAATTTTTAATGCACTCCTCTACATACCTACAGAAGGTATGGTAAATATTTATTTTAGAAAAATCAAGAAATTTAATTTAGAGAGCAATCCTATGGCTGCTAGACAGTGTCTAGACAGCCATAGGCTGTTTCCGTTTCTGGGAACCGAGATCGGAGCCAGGGCTCTGAGCTCAGTTCCCAGAAACTGCATTCCCCTCCCTCTCCCCCACCACTTCATAGGCAGCATCTTTCTTTCCCATCTCTGCACTTGTAATTACAGTGCAGAATGGCTGAAAAGGGGGTATTCCCAGGGTTGGGGAGGGGAAGAGACCACAGAAGAATTGTTACGCTTTCTATGTTCTGTCCAGCCTCCCCACCACCACCACCACCACCCCGACATCCCCAGCTATACAGCCAAATTGGCTGTCTAGACACAAATGCAGAGTGGCTGGAGTGTGGAGAAGCTGCATTGGATAGTCTGCCCAACTTTCATTGGATAGTCAGCCATCTCCAAGTTTGGAGGCAGCCGACTATCCCAATAGGATTGCACCATTAGTGTTATTAATCCTTTGTTAGGATTAATAAATTCATATCTCAAATGCTACATCTCTATTTTGTTTGTAAATGTAGTATCAATGTTTACTAGACATAACAGCTGTCTCCAGTATCAGAGGCAGTATGCCTTTCCATACCAGTTGCTGGAGAACATGAGCAGGATGGTGCTATAATTGCACAGATATCCTACTTTCAGTTTTCCCACAGTTAGATGTTTGGTCATTGTGTGAACAGAATGCTGGACTAAACAGACCCTTGGCCTGATCCAGTGTGGCCTTTCTTATGTTCTTGTGATATGAAGTACTGGATGTCTTATGGAACCTTGTCATCCATGACAGGATCAGTTATGCAGCAAAAGAAAGCCTCAGCTCCTGATGCAGCCATCTGAAGAATGGAGTAGATCTCAAGAGCATGCTAAAAATCCTCACCTGGTTAAAGCTTTTGTGCCATGTAATTAAATCTTGATTAATGCTGAATTCTTCTCCTGTAAGAGCTTTGTATTGGACCCTTCCAATGCTCACTCTAAGAAATGAGTTATTTGGGAATATTACCAAATTTGTTATGTCAAATCCTGTTTCTATTTCCCTATTAGCATTAAAGGACACTGTTTCTCCAGCTGAGTTGTTAAACACAATGCCTTGAAGAAATGGATGGAGCTAGTGGAAAGGGAAAGTGGGGGTGGGGGGAAGAAATGAGATAATGACATATGTTACTGGTTTGTTTATTACAAGTATTTCTACCGTGCTGTGCGAGTCAACATATTTATAGAGCAGCTTACACGTTCAGAATATTCTAAGACAATAAAGATTTAAAAATGAGATTTTTTTAAAAAACAAGAAACCTAATCCTATCCAAGCCTTTATGCTAACCTTAATTAAAAGCAACAGCAACAAGAACACAATGCCACAACAGAAACATATACAACTCCAACAGAAACAACTCCCAATTAAACTTGATCGAAAGCCATACTCAGGGGTTACATTTATTGGTAAACTCACACTAACATGGAGAAGGGACATGCCATATAGGTTTGCCCCAACATTTCACACATCCTGTAGCCCCCCTCCGGCATCTGCACATACCATGCAAATGTCTGCAGAGCAGGGGTCTTCACACATGGAGCAAGTGGGCCACAGCAACAGAAGAAAAGTCATTTGGGGCCTTACTGGAATCTTTATGTCATGTTATACAACCCTTTCCTTGCAGATAGTTTTATGGAGTTGTTATGAAGACCCAGTGGTACAAGTTGGAAAATAGACAATCACCACAATTTTAGGCTCCTAATATTGGAGAAAATGGGAAGCTTGACAAAGTGTTATAATCAGTGAATAACATGTACACCATCATTTCACAAGTTATTCACTGAATAATTGGATGTTTCATGTTGTCTTACCTTGTCTTAAGCTGTTTATGGGAGCAAACTATTTCACTGTGAATATATTACCTGCCAAGGCCAGAGATCCTGAGGTTGAAGTATTTTGTCCTTCACCATCATTATGTGATTGGATCTAGATGAGTACATTGCATGGAAAGCATGGACCACAGCATAGACAGCATTATAGATGCTATAGCTGTGGCCAGTCACTGCCATTTCAAACAGTGGTCCAGGAAGGTTCTCCAGCCTCTCTTCCCCAGTACATATTTCGCCATCCTCCACTGGGTCCTGGGGATTTGGAAATGAGCAGTCAAATAATTGCTCACAGAAGTCCTTTAGAAAATGATTTCCTTGTCCCTGGCATGGTTTCATGCTCTGAAGAAATTTCTTGAAGTTTAAAAGTTGATGTGTGTGCACTGTGAAGGAAATGGCACCTTGGAACACTTGCAAACTTGCTTTTCTGTGGAGGCTTGTTAATGCAAAATCAACCTGGGCTGTCATAATCCACACCTTTCTCAGTGATGTATTAGTTCCCTTATATAAAGTGTTTATTATAAGAATCAACCATGTAATGATCATAGTTTCTCCATAGACAATAAATGTACTGGCAGTGCTCTTTGTAACATGTAAATGAACATTTAAGGCCATAGTGTTCATTTCTTCGCCTGTAAGCCAAGAAGCTTGGTTTGGCATTCTTTCCATGAAAGCTGAACAGATGCCATTCCGGGAAAGCAATAGATCCAGCATCTGCAAGAAATGTTCTCCGCTGTTATCATTCACAGCAAACAGGCCAATCCACACCCATCCAAAATGCTGAAGTAATCGGATAATCCCCAGATACTGGTGGGATTCGTTTGAAACCATGCGGTAAAAGGAATATTGTGGCTGCCGTGTATCACTCTCCTCTGAGGAAAAAGAGCCATATGCAAACTAAAACAAAACACACATTTATTTTAGAGATGAGTTAGGCGGGATATGCATGGGAGTGTTGTTGTTTTTTTTATCAGTGCACAATGAGACAAAATTGAGATGTGAGTATATAAATTCGGTGAGTGTTAAATTCAATTGCTTTTCTGGCTGAATTTTCTCAGTGTGTAAGAAGTTAGATTTAGATCTCGGGTTGGATCCAGGATGTTTTTTCTATGGACAAAAGGCCACTTGCTCATGGAAGATGCTTCCAGGATCACCCCCTTTGCTTCCACACCACAGCTCACCCCATTCATCATGGTCCCCATACCCTCAGTGTAGCATTAAGTGTCCTGTAGAGGCTGCTGTGGGGAGGAAATGATGGGGAGTCTGAGCCTGCTTCCACCAGCCCTGTTGCTCACAGCTAAATATGGATCTAGCCCATTACTATTTTTATCCCACTTTTCTTTCCCAAAGACACAACTGTGATTTACAACACTGAAATAACAGCAGAAGAATTAAAGTGTAGACAATGGCACAATGAGCATAATGCAGTGCAATAGCAGCAGATAAAACCAAATCTCAAACAGCTGCGAGGGTTAAAAGTAAAGCACAGAATAACAATGGACTATGGCACAATTTCTTGGCATTAGTTATAAGAAGAAATATCATAAAACAATCAGATTCTATTCTTTGCCACTGTTTCCCCTGTCAGTCTGAAGACACTCACTATTCGGATTTGTCCATTCATAACTGGGAAGACTTCATCTTTCTGTCAATCATGCATGCCACTCCCACTGCTGGTTTTTTAAAGTCCCTGCAGTCCTGTGCACAGAATTCTACCTGTGGAGTCTTGTAGAGACCTAATATCGCTGATATGTGGAAGGAGATATCTGAGCCAAAGCCCCCAATGACAGCCAATAGGTTTTTCTGAGTGTCACATCTGTAGTTTGGAATAAATCTATACACTTTGAAGAGCAGGTCCAGAGTAGTACGATAGGTCATTCTTGCATCATAATAGCTGTCATAGATGTGGAAACCAAGTGTAACGTTGGGCAAGATCTTTGGGTTTTCGTTGATCTCTTTCACAGCAAATGCCAAGGCCAGGATGTGCTGGTACAACTTTGTCACTACACTGCAAATGGAGTGATATATTGTTCAACAGGGGAATTTTACAATGCATGCACTACACCCACACTGGCTTTAAAAGAGGCACACTAATATTGAATCCAGTCTGTACAAACGTTATTTATTTCCTTTGTACCTGAAGTGAAGGACAAAGAGAGCAAGAGCGAGGGAGGGAGCGAGAGAGAGAGCTATAAAGAGAAATTAGGAAGGTGATCTGAGGCAAACAAGGATGAACAATGCACAGAAGAAGTTAGGAGAGTGTATGTGGGGTGGGGGGATGAGATGACAACATATTTGGAAATTGAACAGCCCATGGATTTTCAGTGGCTTGTCAACCATCCCATCCACCTGCCTTTGCTGGGTTTGCACAGAATGAAAAGCTGCAGTGGAGGGGGCCTGGATCGCCAACCTAGGCTCCGCACAACCCACCATGGCTAATAAGCCATGGTGGGCCACTGTGATTGAGTGAACCAGGTCACTATGTTGTGTTCTACTTCCAAAGAATTCATGGGCAAAAAAAAAAAAAAAAAGTATTGAAGAAAGAATTGCAAAAGTATACCATAGTATCTCTTTATTACTGGTTATGGTCACTTTAAAAAAATATATATATTTTCATCCCTTTCCATTGAAGTCAGTCTCCTGAGCTGTTGCACCCATTGTTATCAATATGCTTGAAAATATGTTTCATTTCTTTTTAAATCAAATTGCAAGTGTTTCCCAGTTCATCAGTTTCTACAGAGATCACTTCTTCAGCTTTGTTATCGTCACCTCTGATTGTCTCCTGTCGTATTTTCCATATGCTTAGAACATCGCAATGGGTCAGTGTGGAGTGGGCAAATGTGCAATGGGTTCTTTTCTATTTGAGTCTAGCAACCAAGATCCTTCACTCCCTATCTGTGTATTCCTGTAAACATGATTTTCAGAGTGAGGGTTGTTTTTGCTGTTTGCCATTAACAGCTCAGATACCCCCACCCCACCCCCATGGCAATTCTTTGGCTTTATAGAAAGTAGAATTGACTTTATGGACATCTGGTGCAATTAGAGAAACACAACCTTCCACTTCTTTGAAAAACTGGTACAGAATGAACAAGGCAGGGGACGGGGGGGGAGGGAACAGAAGATTTGCACAGTGCCAATGATTCAGAATGACGTGGCCTCCCGCATCTAAATTGTTTCAGAATTCTTGCATAACTTACATTTGAATGTCAAAGGCATCCTGAGAAGGGTGTTTGTTGAAGGAAACACCATCTGGGGAAATGTGAATGATCTGAGAACCAATCCCACCAATGAGAAGGCTACCTGGTTGATACCACTCATGTGGAATACGGATGGCATCATTCCTAAGGCAATTTGTGGTATCTACACTGAATGCCATGTGAGGCAACAGAAGCAGTAGCAACACCACAGGTGCCATCACCTTGAGAGCAAAGCTACTCTCTAGACACCAGGTCTCCTGTGCTTTTCTACAGCAGCAGTCACCTGCTAAATAAAACAAGCAAGCTACTATGGCTGGTGACTGATTCTTCTGATAAACATCTTAAACAGAAATGTATCTGTCTTATTTTTGACAGTGTTATGGTTAGAGATGCATGCTGCAAATACCAGCTATGATTTCTCTTATGCCAATTTCAAGGCTGGTATGTAACATGAAAAAGGGAAAGCTGAGAGATCAAACTGACAGAGCCCAGCTCAGCTTTCCTAGTCCCATCTCCCA
Organism: Heloderma suspectum; assembly: GCF_057233095.1. Taxonomy (NCBI): domain Eukaryota; kingdom Metazoa; phylum Chordata; class Lepidosauria; order Squamata; family Helodermatidae; genus Heloderma; species Heloderma suspectum. Next base: position 83,023,962 of record NC_139463.1, on the reverse strand, counting down.
AATGTATAGAGGTGGTATATAACCACATGGAGGCTTGCTTGTTGATTTTGTTCATGGGAAATCACTGGTGATTTGGCAAGGAAAGCCAATGATAGTGTTTAGGGTAATTACAGGGGAGAAAATTATATCTGCAAATGTTGAGGACTGACTGACCCCACTGGTAGCCTTTTTTATTCCCCTTTGGATCTGAACATAGCCCTTTTCATCTAGAACTCGCATTTTTCAGCTAGAACTGGCAAAGACACATTTCACCTCTGATTGACACCACTGGTCACATCCCCCCCCCACCCATATACACACACCTTTGGATCTGATTATTGCCCTTTCCACAGCAATGGTCAAGCCATTCACCTGGGAGTCAACCCAACTGAACTCAATGGGCCATATTACTGAGCAGATGCTATAGTATTGTGATGTCCACTGGGGGTTCAAGACCACCACAGTGAGCAATTCATCCATGAAGTGAGTGATGTGGGGTGGGCTAGGCATTCAGATGAATCGAAACAGCCCCTGCCCCAATGGAACTAGAATTGGAAATGATGCATTTCACCACATCCTCTTGCATCATGATAGCAATAGCATACGTCCTCTTTCTCCAACCTGGTGCCCTCCAGATATTTTGGACATCAATGAGATCCCATCAGCCCTTGCCAGCATTCCCAATGGTCAGCAATAGTTGGAGTTGTGGTTCAAAACATCTGGGGGTTATCAAGTTGCAGAAGGTTGATATAAGTAATTGAAAAGCAATTTCCCAGATTTATGTCGACACCAGTTTTGGATTCACTTGTGGTTGGTGTGGACATTACTTGTTATTTGAATGTATTATCTTCTTATTCATGAAGCTTGTCTAAAACATGATCATGGATCTTTCACTCTGGATAAAGATTACTCAGATATTCCTATGTACAAATACTTTCAAGAGCTGCTTTTCAACTGCTATGTTTATAATACACATGGCAGGGGGAATGGAATGAAGTGACTGGAGAAGGATGGAAGAAGAGAGAGAGAGATTTTAAAAGTAGACAAAACCATATCAGTGTGTGGATAGGTCACAGGGGTTGTTTTGTTTTGTTGGGTTTGGCTGAAGAGCACTTAGCATAGAGAATCATTGGCCCTCTCAGTGTGAATTCCAAAGCTTTCAATTTCTGGCTCAGCTCTGTCTTTTTACCTACTAGTGGTTTATCAATTGTTTTGAAGCTCTGGACCCAGCTGCCAATGGAGGCCAGACAGGTTCTTGGCTTTTAAACTGAGTTGTTTGCTGAAGTAGGTTTTATTTTAATCTGGTGAGAGCTGCTATTTTTCCCTCTTATTTTTTTTAAATGGATGTTTTTAATTGTGTTGCAATTGATGTGTTCATGACCATATGCTCTGAGAAAATAAGAGTATTTGCCAGCATTCAAAGATAAGGGAAGCCTAACCTGGCAGAATGGTAATGAATACAGAATCATAGAATTGCAGAGTTGGAAGGGCCACTTAGGCCATCAAGTCCAATCCCTTGCTCAGTTTAGGAATCCAGATTAAAGGAATCCAGGGACGTAGATGTTCTTGTGGGTAAAGACTGGGGCAAAATAGGACTTGAGCAGTTCTGCCTTTTCTTTGTCACTTGTCCACATTTTGCCATCTTTGCTGTGCAGCTGGTGTACCATTACTTTTGTGCTTTCACTTTTAAGATATCTGAAGAAGCCCTTTTTGTTATTCTTCGCATCCCTTGACAACCTCAGCTCATTTTGAGCATTAGCCTTCCTGAAACCATCTCTGCAATTCTGGGGTATGTGCCTGTACATTTTTTTTAGTGATCTGCCCCTCCTTCCACCTTCTATAAGTGTCCTTTTTGGATTGCTGATTGATTTGTAGATGCCTGGGCAATATTGTGATACCAGCTCAGCTGGGACTGGAGTCCAGTACATCAGGGCCAGAGTTCATGGACATGCTCTATCTAAGCCAATCTAGACTTCAGTTCAAAACATAGGTAGAGCCCAAGTAGGTAAATGAAGAAAGTGAAGCGAGTCAATCATCAGGTCAAATCATACATATGAAGTCTCCCCACACACACACACACACACACACATGCATTTCCACATGCAGTGCATAAATGTCCTTTGGTTTTGCCTTTCTCATTAACTTTTGCTTTGTGTCTGGAATAGCATAGCTGTTAGCTTATAAGACTCACTAGCCTCATCAGCCAGTAGCTTTTGTCACTTCTCTCTTTGTTTCCTTCTCCCTCCCTCCCTCCCTCCCTCCCTTCATTCACTTCCTTGTTTTCCTTTCTCATTCATTTTGCAAGGACCCTTTTGATAAAAACACAAAATGAATGTTAATAATGCACCCTTGTAAAGAAGCTAAAGACAGCATGATCGATCCAAATTTAACCTTGAAAGAACTTAGTCAAAAGTGTGTGCTGTTCCATCTGATTGGAAACAATCCCAACAACCCCACAGAATTTTGGGAGTGGTGCCAAATTATACAGCGGTACTACTCACAAGTCTCTGGTCACAAACGAGTGCTATTTGGGCTTACAGGGTACGTAAACATCTGTGCTTGGTGTAGGGCTGAGCCATGTAGTCATGCACCTGTGCACATCACATAGGGCCTGTTTCCACTAGCAATTTACTCCAATTTGGCTGCGTGTTGAGGTCATTAGGGATACATGATGTTGTAGCCATCCAGCAGCCACCCCGGAACTTATCAGGCAAAAACTGGATTTCCTGAGACTGCTTTAAGTCCAATTCTTTTCCTCAAGTTGGGTTCTCCCTGGTATAGTTGCTGTGTGCCCCAATGCCTGCATTTGCCTCAGGTATGCTAGCCCTGCCCAGGGGTGTGCCTTTCACCATGACCCCGGTCAAGGGGTGTTTCCCATCCTTGTGTTTCCCAGCACAAACCAATTAGTGTCTACTCAGAAGTAACACCCATTGTGCTCAATGAGGCTTGTCTGCCAGATGTGCTCATAGGAAGTAAGTACTTCCCCCTCCCATCCAAAGGAGACATCTTTGCATACATGTTTTTGAAGTGTTTCTATTTGCATACCAAAGAAAGGTAATGGATCCAGATAACACAAATTTTCAAAAATATCTCAAAAGTGAAGAATGACAATTTAGCATTTTTAAACACTGGTCACTGTTGGACATCATTTTTACCTCCCATGTTATTTTTATTTTAAAAACTTACTGTAGGGCATTCTAAGCTATTTCCTAAAATGCACCCAGTTCTCAATGTGAAGGAATGTATGGTGAGGGAAAAGGTTGACAGCCAGCTTCCAGAAGGCCATTTTGAGTTCCCTGTTCCTCATGCTATAGATCAGTGGGTTCATTAGTGGGGGTGCAATGCAGTAGAAGACAGAAAGCAAAAGTTGTAAAGTTGATGGGGTGCTGGAGGCTGGCCCTAAGTAGGCAAAAGTGCCACTTACCATAAACAGGGAGACAACAATAAGATGTGGAAAGCAAGTTGAGAATGCTTTCTGTTTCCCATGCGTGGATGGGATTTTTAAAACTGCTTTGAAGATCTGAACATAAGAATATATTATTAAAACAAAATAAACAAAGGCAAAGGAACAGCCACCAGAGACCACCCAAATTTTGATGAGATATGAGTCAGAGCAGGAGATCCTGATTAATTGTGGGATTTCACAGAAGAAATGATTGATCTCATTGGAACAAAACTCCGGTGTGAATGCATTTCCAGTATATATTATAGAATAGATTAAACCAATGATCCATGCACTGGTTGCCATCTGGATGCAGGCTTTCCTGTTCATGACAGTCTCATAATGCAATGCGTCACAGATGGCAATGTAGCGGTCATATGCCATGACACCAAGGAGGAAGTAGTGGGATCCCATGAAGAAAATAAGGAAGAAAACTTGGGAAACACATCCAGAATAGGAAATGGTTCTGATGTCCAGGAAGGAATTTGCCATGGATTTAGGGATAGAGACAGATAGGGATCCAAGGTCTTGGGATGCCAGGTTGGCCAAAAAAAAGTACATGGGTTTGTGAAGGTGATGACTATAAATAATTATGATGATGATGATGAGAAGGTTTTCTGTGAGGGCCACCAAATAAATTATCAGGAATGCACAAGAGTAGAATGTCTGCAGCTCCTGAATTTCAGAGAATCCATGTAGAAGGAATTCAGTCACTCTTGATTGGTTGGACATTGGGCTATTTTTTTTGTGTGTCTGAAAAATACAAAGACGACAAAACCATTTGAAGAAAGGAGAAGGAAAGTGAGCTTTGGTGGAAGTGCTCCAGTATGATCAAGTAGTTGGAGTCGGGACTAGGGCTGATTCAAATGTACAACCCCCATATACACAATTGCTCCACAATCTTCTGAAGGTTGGAGAACATTTTGAGGGGGGGGAATGTTAATCTGTGGAGGGGGGCACTGTACTTACTGGCTGAGTGTTAAACCCCCCACACACATACATTTTGAAAAGTGAGGCACACGCTAATTCAAGTGGCCCTGTAACCTTACTGTCTCTGAGACATACTTTCAAAATGTGTCCCAGAAATGCCCCTGAGGATAGGGGTGTATGAAACCCCACTTACCTGGCTCTGCTGGGGTCTGTGGGTGGGGGGAGGTGATCCGTTCCTCCCCCAGGAATTCTCAATGGGGGGCAGGCGATCTGGTCCTCCCTCCCGGAATCCTATCTGGTCAGCTCTGTTCCACGGACAGTCCGCAGAGCCACCGGCAGGGCTTCCACCCACTGCCAGGCTGCTGCAGACGCAAATGGTGTCCTGCGTAGGGGACACCATTTGCGCCACTACGCTAGCCCGTAGTGGGTAATGGCTAAAGCAGGGACGCAAATGGCATAGGGGACACCATTTGCATCCCTGCTTTAGCTGTGATAGGCTACGTAAATATATACCTAGCCTATCATGGGCTAGCGTAAGGACGCAAATGGCGGCCACTATGATGGCTGCCATTTGTGGCCACAGCAGCCCAGCAGTGACCGGAGCTGCTGTCGGAGCCGCCGCAGCATCTGCCGCCGCATCCGTTGTCAGGTAGGTCCATCCTGGGGGAATTCTGGGGGGTGGCGGGGGGGAGGCTGTTCTGCCACAGGCTCCAGGGGGCTGGATTCTAAAGAATCTGGCTTCACTGGAGTCCATGGCGGAATTCTCTGACATCCCTACCTGAGGGAGCAGCAGCATGTGCCTCAGCTTTTAGAAAGGGAAGGAAGCAATACAGTCACCTTGTAAGCTGCAAGTACAGTACCCCACCCACACAGACAGCTGAAAGGCAAACCATGTTGCCCCCCTTTAAAAAATCCCCATAATATGGATGGATGGATGGATGGATGGATTGATTGATTTGAACCTCACCTTTCTACCAAAAAAAAATGGAAGGAAGTTTACAATCATAAATAAAGGAAGCTTACAATCATTAATACAACTTGATTAAAACAATAATAAAACAAATGCACTGAAACACAACAATAGCAGAATAAAAGCAACATCCAGCCCAACAGACCCACTTGCCAAAGGTCTGTTGGAATAAAAAGGTATTTGCTTGCCAGCAGAAGGACAGCAGAGAGGGAGCAAATCTAGCCTCCCATGGCAGGGAGATCCACAGCCTGGGAGCGGCCACAGAGAAGGCTTCAAAAGAAGGGCCTCTCCCAAAGACCTTAAGACCCAGGCATGCTGATGTGGGAGAAGGTGGTCTTTCAGGTAGCCTGGTACAAGCTGTATAATTCTCTCTCTCTCTTTCTCTCTCTCTCTCTCTCTCTCTTTCTCTTTCTCTCCCATGCATGCACACACTTCACAGTAAAGAATAAAGCACCAAAGATGGGGCGGGGGGAGAAACCACTCAGACCTAGCCAGAATATTGGATTGTTGAGAAACATTTTAGGTGCTTTTAAAGAGAAAGAAAAAATAGATAAATAAAAAAGAGTGAATAAAGAGGTCCTCCAAGTGTTAAAGTGGGCAATCTAACAGCACAATCCTATACATACCTAAAAATAAATCCCATCAGGTTCGATAGATCTTCTTCCCTTGAAACTGGGTATAGGATTGTGGTCCTTCTCTCTTGGTGATTTTGCACATGCCAATATCTCAGAGGCTTAGTGTTTCCATCTGCAGAACAGTAATAGTACAGAAAGACTGGATTCTTTTTGTTTTGTTTTGTTACCTCCAGTTCAGGTGCCATATTATCAATTACGTGAAATCACCTGTGCTGGGCCCAATGGGATTTGTTTGTTTTTCTCCAAATATCACCAGCTCTCATCTACCTGAATAATCCACAAAACCCCTCCCCATAATTCTCTCATCAATTTTCTATGAGGATGTGAAGTAACTTAGCTCTGAATTACTGTTACTTTTTTTACTGCATTTCCAGTGATAGTTACATGTTAGTTACAGTACTTGTACTGCAATGGTTACTTATGAGTAGGGGTGCTGGAGAAAATTGAGATGGACTAAAATGAGCTTGGATTTCTAAGAATCCAGTCTGTGGAATCCACTGCAGAGTGATCTCTTCAGGCTGCGCAGAGTCCATGGACTTCCAGATCTTCTTTCTTTCTTTCTTTCTTTCTTTCTTTCTTTCTTTCTTTCTTTCTTTCTTTCTTTTTTACTTTCCTGAAACGTATGCATAGGTATTCATAGGAAAATATGCACATTTCTGCCAAGACCAGTAAATATGCATGGGGAAAGGTTGAATGGAATGGAGGACGCAAAATGTTACGTACTAAGGTAAATTATGTATATTGTTAGGAACCCTCTCACAGAATTATTTGCATATTTTTCTGCACAACAACAACAAAAGATTGATTTGATTTTTCACTATATCACTCCTAACAGCATACGCAGCTGGTGTGTGCCAAGAGGATTGTAACCCAAATGAAACAATGTTGAGGTATCAGTATGGTGGAATAAAGAGGGCATGGCTTGGCTGGCTGTCACCATCCACTATGGAATGCATGATTCAGTTCCTAATTCTAAACAAGTATATTGAGTGCTCCTTATCAATCTGCTTTCTGTCTATGTCAGTGTTTTACTGAACAAATGGAAATTCGTGCAAACAGTGTTTCTTCCTCATTTTCTCCAAGCCCTCTATAAACCAAGAATGTGCAGCATTGTACTTCTTAATCTTGCAGAGCTCCCTGTGCACTTCTTAATCTTGCAGAACTTTGGTCAATATCTTTATAAATATTATGCAGTTTGAATAAACCATGGTTTTGATAAAATAAATAGAATGAATAAAAATGGAAAATTAGTCCTTGAGAACTGACTTACTGCGCTGATCTTTGAAGACAGATCTCTGTTTGTTTTTAATCTATTCCCTTTTTTATCTCTGCTTGCTTGCCATTTTTCTCCTGACTTTCTCACTTGTATAATTTCCCTTGTAATCATACTCTTCCCCCCAACTTCTGATTGCAAGATGTTCTTTGTTGTTGCTCTTTGGACTGGATCAGAAGTGGAGACAAGTCAATGAGCTTTATTTACAATTGGTTCTACCATCCTCAAGGGCTTCAGTCCCACGGAGTCTAATGAAGCTCAGAAGCAGAGACTCAGGTGTGTGTGAGAGAGAGGCGGGGAGGGGTATTTTAATATTTATGTGTTAGGACATTCAGTAGAATACAGGTGAGGATCTGCCATTTTCCAGCTGGATCCAGCCACAATGAGAACCCAGCCAGCCAGCCCACAGCACCTCCTTCCTCAAATCAGCTGAGCAGCAGGGAATAGTGGGCATGACTCCATAATTCTGGTGCTCAGTTGAGTAGGGATGGGCAAACATGCAATGTGAAAGCTCATTGAGTTAATCCTCAAAGCTTGTTTCTCCATCTTTGCATTCCCAAACATGAGTGTCTCTGTTTTTCCCAATTGAGAAAAATGTGCATTTTTGAAAGTGCACATTTTTTCCCAACTGGGGGGGGGGGAAATAATGTGCATTTCCCCTGATTGAAAATGTGAATCCCTCCCCCCATGGGCTAAAGTGTGAAAATGTGGATTTGGAGGGGGGGATTTGCATATGTGTATCTTGAAAATGCATGCTTATGCAAGTGTGCACTTCAGAACACAAATGCAAGTTTGGGAAATTGTGAAAAATTTCCTGAGAATTGCTTTTCTGCTTAAGTTTGTGTTCAGGATTGTGAATGGGACAGGATTGCATGATTTGCAAACGGGAACAAAATTCTTATATATCCCTAGAGGAGGAGGAGAGCTCCACAGCCCCATCTTCCACATTTTTCAGCTCTTTTCCTTTGATGAGCTGAACAGCAGGAAGGCAATTTCATGGGATTGGCCTTGCTCAGTCCATTAGCAGGAAATCATGCCCTCCACTCTTCAGCGAATCAATAGATAACCAATTAGGGATGGGTGAACGTGCAATGTTCAAGCTTGTTGCAGTTCTCTGAATTCCTCATCAAAGCTTGGTACACCTTATTCATGTTCCTGAACATGGGCATCTTTCTTTCCCCCTTAAAGGGGGGGGGGTAAATGTTCAAATTTTCTTGATTGAAAATGTGTATTTCCCCCACAGGCTGAAGTGTGAAAAGGCAGATGGAGGGGGGATTGCACATTTGCACACTTCGGGAAGGCTACATTTTTGGAAGTGCACACTTCCACAAGTTTGCACTTGCAAACGTGAATGCAAATACAGGAAACTGTGAAAATTTCCAGAGAACTTATGTTCCTCAATGCATTTGCCTTTGGGGTTGTGAACAGGATGTTGCACAAAATGCTAGTTTCGCCCCCTGGAGGCTAGTCCAATTTGCCCCAAAGAGGAGAGTCAACTTCAGGCTGGGTCCAACTGGATTTTATTATTTGCAAACAGTTCGACAGAGGAGCTCACGCTCAAAAGCAGAGTCGACCCTGGGCAACCTCCGCGCTACAGTTTTATCACTTAGCTTGCATTCCTCAGCCAGCGTGTTACTTTTGATTGGTTGCCAGCGGTTTGCTTAGCAACCTTATCTTAGGGTTACTGTCTGCTCATTCTAGGCATGCGCAGCTCTTACAGTACTATGTGCTGCTTAAGACACATACAATGGCTTTTAGGTTACATTTTTACTACAAGGATACGCATGCATGATTTGTGAATAGGAACAAAATTCTCATACAGCCCTAGAATCAAGCAGCTGAGCAGTTTCTGTTGGGGTACAATTTTCAGGGGAATCACAGCACCTGGGGAGAGAAGGGTTAAACATCCCTGCATGCTGCGATTCTGCTGAAAATCTTGCCCATCACTGCTCACCTAATAGGCAGGGAGCAGGACAGCTGAGCATCAGGGGTGTGATTTCCAATGAGAAGGTGCATGGCAAGGGGTGTTTAACACATTCTTCCTCTGCAATGGTCCCAATGAAAGTCACCCTCCCAGTACAAGCTGCTATTAGACTGAGGGGGAAGTTCCAATTTGCTACAGTGGAAGCTTTTCTTTATGGAAGCAGTGGGGAACATCTGGCCATCCAGATGTTGTTGGACTTCAACCCCCATCAACCATTGATTATGATGGTTGGGGCTGGTGGGAGTTGAAGTCCAACAACATCTGGAAGACCACAGGTTTCCCACCAATGCTTTAGGAGATATGTTTAGCTTGGCAGGGGTACGAGACCGTAGAGAGGGATCGAGGATTTCCCCAATGAAAAAAAGGGGTGGCAGCTATTTAAATGTTTAAAATAGGCATGTTGATTTCACATCAACAATGTTATGTCTAGTTTGTCCCTTAGAGTCTGAAAGATAAGGATATTTAAGCCCCATTGAATTGAATTTATGAACTAAGATTTAGATTTGGACTTGAAGTGGGCAGCCTGCCTCTGAATTGGTCAGAGCTAAATTTCTCTGTTTTGATCTCTGTTAAATTTCTAAATGTTTTGGGAGTTACTGAACTGGGTCAGGGGAGAAGATATGGGACAGTTTTTTTCCATGAACTTCTTTAGCTTACATTTGAGTCCAAGCCAATATTATAGACTTTAATTATACATCAGAAAAACTATCATTAGTGGCAATGTAGCACAATACATAAGGGCAAATCGACATTATCTCTTTCTGTACCTTCAGATTTGGCATGTGTGATGGAAATTAACTGCATCTACATTTGGTCAACTAAACTCCATGTTGAGGTTTAATGCTTCCTTCTAAATTGCAGTTTTGTGAAAACAGATTAAGTCACCTAGTAAATTATCTATACCAGGAACTGGACAGTGAGTATGTTACTGTTCTTCTGCTGGACCTGTCAGAAACATGTCCACGGTATCCATCTGAACCAACTGATGATTCCAATTTGGAAAGGAAGTTCAAGGAGGTGATGAATCTTTGATGCTGTGGATTCCTCTTTGATGCCAAGGCTGTGAGTCTGTGGTATCCCACAGGGTTCCCTCCTATCCTGCACAAAGTTTAACATCCACCTGAAACTGTTTGGATAAGTCATCTAGGTATTTCAGTTTGATGTCATCAATACAGTGATGACACCCAACTCTATTTCTCTCTTCCAGCTTTTTCTAGCAAGTTCATAGAGGTCCTAAACTTGTGCCTGGAGGCAGTAATGGGCTGGATGTGGGCAAATAAACTGAAGTTTAATCCAGACAATATATTGGTGCTCTTGGCCTGTACTGTTAGCCCAGGGATAGGGGTTTAACCTGTGTTAGACTGGGGAGTGTATCCCTTGAAAATGTAGGTTTGTTGTTTGGGGGTTCTTTGGGGCCTGGCCTGGGCACATAGGCATTCAGGCTATCATCAGCTTTACGATAGTTTCCTAGCCAGAAAATTGTCGGATACTTTCAGTGAAGCCAAATTGATCAGCTTCACCATTCTGGTGTTTTGCATTGTTTGGGTCTCCTTTGTTCCCTGTGCCCTGAGCACCAAGGGAAAATATATAGGAGCAGTGGAAATTTTAGCCCTCCTGGCCTTCAATACTTGTTTGTTGGCTTACATCTTTCTCCCCAAATGCTATGTTATAGCTCTAAGACAAGATCTCAACAACCAGAAAGCTGTTAACAGACGAAAAGAAGAATATTTGATTCTTAAGTTTTTGTTGTTTTGTGTGTTTTTCTGTACATTTACTTATTTTCCTATGATGCCTAAGTGTAGTGACACCAGTGAAATATATGTGTAAATTAAACTTGGCTAAGTGCTTTGGGTTTTGGAATGTGGGTTGAATAAATGATGTCACAGTTGACTTTTCTGTCTCCAGTGGTCAATTGAGGTGCAGAGACTAGAAATAAGCAAGATGAGAAGAGTTCTCTGTTATGATAGACTCCAACTCACCACGGGTTGGTGAGTTGGAGTCCAGGGGAATGACCTGTGGAACACTTGGCAGATGCACCCCATTTGGCAGATTCCTCTGACAACCCTACTTGCATTAAGTAAGAACACTGATCCACCCAGCCCAATACTTCCTATGGAGCCTACATAAATATTTACGTAGCCTATCACGGCTAAAAACATGAATGCAAATGGCAGCCGCCGCAGCCGCAGCCATTTGCATCTACAGGCTCCACACGCCTGCAAATGCACCCAGCCAGCAGCTCCGCGGAGTTGCTGTGGAGCGGAGCTGGCTGGGTTAGGATTTTGGGAGGAGGTGCGGAGTGCCTCTCCCCCACCGCGAATCACCCCTATGAAAAGGTAAGTGACTTTTGCACATCCCTACAGCAAGAATAAGGCATTTGTGAGATTGTAACCAAATCCATCCACTTAGAATATTTTTTTTCTTTAAACCTCTGCTTTACTCTTATCAGAAGGAAAAGAAGGAAAGGACTCAGTAGTGCTCTTGAAAGGATTTGTTTGGAAGGCGAGAATCGCTCATATGTGTCAGCTTGAGCCAATACAAAGCGAGAACAGCGTTAACCAACCAGCTATCCAGGATCCTTCCAGTAAACTGCCCAACTGCTAGGCTGAGAGATGTAAAAGAGCTTGAAAGTTTTTAATGACAGACAAAATAGAACCAATCCCTCCCATAAAGCACATTGATTAGAGCTGCTGGTAAAACATGCTGTAGGAGTAGAAGGTGGACATGTCAGTCACCCAACAACACTCCCTTCTCCCCCTTCCCCTATAGATCTGAAACTGCTTTACATTTATTTTGGGATACATGAAATCTGTGCAAGCACATTTCTTGTCTCTGAAACACAAGTTGATGGTGAAGCCCTGTTCTGCCCTGGGGTTCATCTCTGTTGTCTTAACTGGGAACCCTGCTTCAACTTAGGACTCCACAGAAATGGGCCGAGGCTATCCATTTCTGTTGAGGGTTCATCTGAATCCATTGCCCATCTCTAATTTCTTTGCATAAAATTTATGAGAATGTGGATGTTCACAATCACGCTATGAGATTTTTAATTTTAGGGGGCATTTTCCACATAGCCTCATTGATGTCCTTGCTCCTGAAGCTATAAATGACAGGATTCAGAACTGGGGGCGAAACTGTGTACAAAATGGCAGAAACCAAATCCACAGTGGGAGAGGAAAGTGATTGAGGCCGTATGTAGAAATAAAGTGGTTGCCCCTGACTGAGAGACAGAAAGAAATGAAATTTGGGCCATTACTGAGACCAACATGAGGAGTGCGTTTTTCAATTTCATCTATGCTATATATCAGCTATTGTACTAGAACTCTGCCACAGCAGCAATTGTGGCTTGCAATTGAACAATGCATTATTGGAGAATCCTCTGTCAATATTTTGTGAAAACAAAAACAAAAAACCCCATGTAGCAACATAAATATTAACATATATGAGATGTCCAATTTCAAAGTAGAAAAGGATATATCTGTAAGTTATTAAGCTCTATTTTACTAAGCTCTGTCTCAGCTGTACACTACATCATGTTTTGACATGTTGAAATCAATAGGACAAGTTAGTCACAAATAATTTAAGTCCCATTGATTAAGATGGGTCTATTCTAAACACAACTATGTCAGGATCTGACCTTAGTATTTCTATGCATAATCTTTATGAGAATGTGGATGTTCGCAATCATGCTACAAGATTTTTAATTTTGTGGGGTATTTTCCTCACAGCCTTTTGTATGTCCTTGTTCCTTAAACTATAAATAATGGGATTCAGATCAGAACTGGGGGTGAAACTGTATACAAAACAGCAGAAAGCAAGTCCACAGTGGGGGAGGAAAGTGCTTTAGGCCTCATGTATGAAAACCCAGCTGTGACGATAAACATACAAAAGACAGTCAGGTGGGACGTGCAGGTAGAGACAGCTTTATATCAGCCTAGAATGGATGGAATTCTCAGCACAGCAGAGATGATGTAGCCATAAGAAGCAAAAAGTGCAAAACAAAATGACTCTACGGTGAACCCGAGGACCAAAATCAGAATCTGGTTGACTTTTGTATCAGTGCAAGAAATCTTTAGAAACTGAGGCATATCACAAAAATACTGGCCAACTTTATTGTGCCCACAGAAATTTAAAGTGAAAGTTAGACTAGTTTCTAACACTGCATGGAGTAGACTGCTTATCCAGGAAGCAGATGCCATTTGGACGCATTCCTGCTCATGAGTAGCCTATATTGCAGGGGATGGCAGATTGTGACGTAATGGTCTTAAGCCATGAATGTGAGCAAGGCAAACTCACTTCCTACAAATGTGACAACTAAGAACACCTGTGTGACACAGCCAGCAAAAGAAATTGCTCTGTTGTTCATCAACAAAGTGCTTAGGGATTTGGGAACTGTAGTAGTGATGTAGCAGACATCTACAAGTGAAAGGTTGACCAAAAAGAAGTACATGGGGCTGTGAGGGTGCTGGTCTAGCACCACAGCTGTGATGATGAGAAAATTTCCCACTAAGGCTATTAAGTAAATGAAGAGAAACATCACAAAACGCAAAATTTGCACACCACGGTCATCAGAAAATCCCACCAGAAGGAACCGGGTCACATTCGTTTGCGTGGCCATTCCATATATTTGGGTCCTTCTGCAGAAAAGAGTCGAAGGATAGTCAGTTATTGGAGGACACAACTCAGTTTAAATATGATTGTGCTGCAATTTCATAGCCCTCCACAAACGTTGGTAGTTCTGGATGTCCCTGAATATGGGGTCAATCGAGAGAAGTACTTTGGCATGTGGATGTGCGAGAGCAAGCCACTCTTTTTGGCTCTTCTCTCTTCTGCATACTGATCTTAATTCATAAAGGTTCATTATCTAATGTTATCTTAACTCTGGTTTATTTTAAACTGAAGTTGCCAGTCAGTGATATGCAAAATGTACCTGGGAGCAGAACACCTGTTATACAAACTGCTTCTTTAAGTACTTTAGTTCTTCCATAGCAATGCCCATGTACAATGCCACAGTTCTATTAAAAGCATTAGAGATATTGTGATAGTTCAGAGACTGTTTGCATCTCAAGTCCTATGTGTACATTAGCACTGTTGTTGACATGTGTCCCCACCCCAAGAAGATGTATAACAAGGATAGCAGACATGTATTCACATACATTCCACTGACATGATTCTTGCCCCCCACAAAAGATCAGTAGAAAGATCACATAGATCAGGCACATAGATGTATAGAGAGATGTAGGAATTAATATATCTTTCAGTTTCTTTTAATTTCTCATCACCCCCCAAAGTTAAGTTCAACCTATCATGTTTCTCCATCTGTTTGCAACTGAACAGAATTACGTACATTTTTGTGGAAGTATTTCAAAATATATTCATTTTTTACAAGCAGTTTTCCTTAGTATAATCTTATGTTGTACATTTGTTCTCTCCCTCTCCGTCTCTCTCTCACACATACACAGAGGGGGGAGGAGAGGGAGAGCAAGGTTTTCCCTAACATACACATTTTGCATGCATTTTTATTCAGAAATCTGCATCACTAAATTCTGAAAAGTAAGAATACCACATGAGAATTGCATTTTATTTGCATTTTGATTCAAGAAGTGCAAATGCAAGCTGAACAAAATTCTCCTCCATTCCTAGATGGATTTGCACACTTCTTACATCATATTCTTCAGCACCTTACATGAAGTGGAATTTGTACAGGTCTCCCCCAATATACCCCCACGTGTACAGATTTCCGAGGTACAACATCATCATCATAGAATCATAGAATCATAGAATAGTAGGATTGGAAGGGGCCTACAAGGCCATCGAGTCCAACCCCCTGATCAATGCAGGAATCCAAGTCAGAGCATCCCTGGCAAATGGCTGTCCAGCCTCGTCTTGAAGGCCTCCAGTGTGGGAGAGCCCACCACCTCCCCAGGTAATTGGTTCCATTGTCGTATTGCTCTGACACTCAGGAAGTTTTTCCTGATGTTCAGCCGGAATCTGGCTTCCTGTCACTTGAGCCCATTATTCCGTGTCCTGCACTCTGGGATGATCAAGAAGAGATCCTGGCCTTCTTCTCTGTGACAACCTTTCAAGTACTTGAAGAGTGCAATCATATCTCCCCTCAGTCTTCTCTTCTTAAGGCTAAACATGCCCAGTTCTTTCAGTCTCTCTTCATAGGGCTTTGTTTCCAGTCCCCTGATCATCTTTGTTGCCCTCCTCTGAACCTTTTCCAGTTTGTCTGCATCCTTCTTAAAGTGTGGTGCCCAGAACTGGACACAGTACTCCAGATGAGGCCTAACCAGTGCTGAGTAGGGGAACTAGTACTTCCCGGGATTTGGAAGCGATGCTTCTATTAATGCAGCCCAAAATAGCATTTGCCTTTTTTGCAGCCACATCACATTGTTGGCTCATATTCAGCTTGTGATCGACAACAATTCCAAGATCCTTCTCGCTCGTAGTGTGGTTGAGCCACGTATCCCCCATCTTGTAACTGTGCATTTGGTTTCTTTTTCCTAGGTGCAGAACTTGGCACTTGTCCCTATTAAATGCCACTCTGTTGTTTTCTGCCCAGCACTCCAGTCTATCCAGATCACTTTGAATTTTGTTTCTGTCTTCCAAAGTATTAGCTATCCCTCCCAATTTTGTGTCATCTGCAAATTTGATCAGCATTCCCTGCACCTCCTCCTCCAAGTCATTAATAAAAATGTTGAAGAGCACTGGGCCCAGGACTGAGCCCTGCGGTACCCCACTCGTGACCTCTCCCCAGCTTGAGAAGGTCCCATTGATAAGCACTCTTTGAGTCCGATTCTGTAGCCAACTGTGGACCCACCGGATCGTTGTTTCATCTAGCCCACTTTGAGCTAGTTTGCTCATCAGGATATCATGGGGCACTTTGTCGAAAGCTTTGCTGAAGTCGAGGTATATGATGTCTACAGCATTCCCACGGTCTACAAGGGAGGTTACTTGATCAACAAATGAGATCAGATTTGTCTGGCAGGACTTGTTTTTGACAAATCCATGTTGGCTTCGAGTAATCACGGCATTGTTGTCAAGGTGCTTCCAGATGGATTGCTTTATCATCTGCTCCAGAATTTTCCCAGGGATTGATGTCAGACTGACTGGTCTGTAGTTCCCAGGTTCCTCCTTTTTACCCTTTTTGAAGATAGGGACAATGTTAGCCCTCCTCCAGTCATCTGGCACTTCCCCCGTCCTCCATGATTTCTCAAAGAGAATAGGCAGCGGTTCTGAGAGTTCTTCTGCCAGTTCCTTTATGACTCTAGGATGCAGTTCATCTGGCCGTGGAGATTTGAACTCATTCAAAGTAATGAGGTGTTCCTTGACCATATGCCTGTCGATCTCAAGCTGCAATCCTGCCCCTTCAGCCTGTACTTCGCCTTTGCCAGGGGGGTCATAGACCCTCTTTTGGGAGAAGACTGAGCCAAAGTAGGAATTGAGCACCTCTGCCTTTTCTTTGTCATCTGTTATCATTTTGCCATCCTTATTTAATAGCTGAACCACCATTTCTTTCCTCTGCCTTTTACTATGCACGTAGCTGAAGAAAGCCTTTTTGTTGTTTTTAACATCCCTTGCTAACCTCAGCTCATTCTCAGCTTTAGCCTTCCTGACGCCATCCCTGCAATTCTGTGCTATCTGCCTGTACTCTTCCTTTGTTACTTGGCCTTCTTTCCACTTCCTATATGTGTCCTTTTTTGTTTTCAGGTCATCCCTAAGCTTTTTGTGAAGCCACATTGGCTTCTTCTGTTGTCTTCCACCTTTTCTTCTTGTTGGAATTGTTTGTGATTGTGCCTTGAGAATTTCCTTTTTTAAAAGCTCCCACCCATCTTGGACTCCTTTTCTCGCTAGCATCGCTTGCCATGGGACCTTACAGATCATTGTTCTGAGTTTATGAAAATCAGCTTTCCTAAAATCCAGGGTACGTGTTTGACTACACTCGGCTTTTGCTTCCCTTAGAACCAAGAACTCAAGTACAACATGGTCGCTTTCCCCCAGAGTTCCTGTAACTGCTACTTTATCCACTAAGTCATCTCTGTTGGTTAGGATCAAGTCAAGGATAGCCGATCCTCTAGTTCCTTCCTCTACTTTCTGTAGGAGCAAGTTATCCGCCACACAAGTCAGGAATTTCCTGGAGGGGCCATGTTTTGCAGAATTTGTCTCCCAACAAATATCGGGGAAATTGAAGTCCCCCATTACTACTACATCATGCTTCCTTAAAACATTGGCTATTTGCTTTTCAAAAGTTTCATCCTTGTCTTCTCCTTGATTGGGTGGCCGGTAGTGGACTCCGACCACCAGGTTCCTTTTATTCTTTGCTCCATTTATTTCAACCCTGATGCTCTCGATGGGGCTACCAAGCTCCTCCTCCTGTATTTCTGTGCAGAGATATGTATTTTTCACATACAGTGCAACCTCACCTCCCTTTCTGTTCCTCCTGTTCTTTTTGAACAAGTTATATCATTCAATTGCTGTATTCCAGTCATGAGAGTCATCCCACCAAGTCTCAGTTATACCTATCAGGTCATAATTTCCCTCTTGTATTAAGAGTTCAAGTTCGTTCTGTTTGTTTCCCATACTCTGGGCATTAGTATATAGACATCGAAGACCATGTGCTTCATAGTCTGGCTTTCTTCCTACATGTGTCTGAAGACTATGATTGGGCGCTATCAGAGCTGTTCTCTCCATTGCAGTGCATGCGCCTATGTCCATTGTTACCCCCAACATTACATCTCCCTTCCCCATAGGATTCAGTTTAAAGCCCTCCTGATGAAGTTCTTCATGCTGTGGCCAAACACATTCTTCCCAGCCTTTGTGAGGTGCAACCCATCCCTAGCCAACAGCCCATCTTCCAGGAAGTATAGCCCGTTGTCCCAGAATCCAAATCTCTCTCGTCAGCACCACCTTCGTAGCCAGTCATTCACCCGGAGTATTTTTCGTTCCCTTTCTATCCCTCTTCTAACTACTGGAAGGATGGATGAGAAAACTACCTGGGCCCCAAAGTTCTTGAGTTTCCTTCCCAAAGCTTCAAAGTCTGACGTGATCTCTTCGTAGCTCCGCTTGGCGGTATCATTTGTTCCCACATAGATGAGAAGAAAGGGATACCTGTCAGTGGGCTTTATGAGTGCAGGCAACCTTTCAGTCACGTCTCTAATCTGTCCTCCCGGGAGACAACATGCCTGGCGAGTCCATGGGTCTTCGCGACATACTTGGGTCTTGATCCCACGCAGCAAGGAGTCTCCCACTACTACCACTCTTCTCTTCTTCTTCTTGTAGGCCTGGGTTTCATCGCCTCCGTTTGACTGACCTTTAGCCTCTTGCTCACTCTCATGCAGGTTCCCCTGTGATTCTTCCTCTGCAGGCTGTCCTCCAGTCTCATCTGCAAGTGCCTGGAATCGGTTCCACAGCTCCACTGCTTCCACTGGTGCAGAGTGGCGTCTAGTTCTTCTTCTCCTAACTGTCACCGTTTTCCAAGGAGTATCCTCTATTCCATTTTTCTTCACCTCAGCATTTCCCACTGCCTCATCTTGCTGTTGCTCTTCAAGCTTCTGGTCTGCCCCTTGCTGCTGTAGTTCCCCCATTCTGTCCAAGAACTCTTCATGTTCTCTTATTCCCCGGAGGGTCGACAGTCGCCGCTCCAGTCCACTTACTTTTTCCCCCAGCAGCGTGATCAACTTGCACTTGTTGCAGGTGTAGGCCATGTTGTTCTCAGGCAAGAAAACAAACATTGCACACACCTTGCAGGTCATCACCACTGGAGAGTCTTGTCCTTCCATAGCCTCTTTTCCCTTTTTGTGTCTAGCTTTGTGATTGTTCTAGACTAGCCTGTGCCTGCTCCTCTACTCAGTAGAGGTTAAAAGCAGAGTCCCACTGGTGTGGAAGTGTGTGTTACAAGACAAATAAATGAAAAAAAGTTAGTAAAAAAATAAAAAAAAATGTTAGGTGCCTCCCCATTGACCTCCCCTGCCGAACTCCCCTGGCCAACTCCTGTTTGCTCCCCTGTGTGCTTGTTCTGTTCGCTCGCTCTCTGGGAGCTTGCCTGCTTCTGTAGTCCCTGGACCAGCTGGAGCAGCTTGCTCTGCTCTGCTCTGCTCTGCTCAGCTGGGAGGCGGGAAACAGACTGAAGCTTCCCGCCCAGTCAGCTGGTGGGAGTACTCAGGCCACCCCCCTGGGCTTCCTGCAGCCCACTTACCTCTTAGCCTCTATCTCCTTTGTCTCCTTTGTCTCTTCAACCACTGCAACTCCCCTGGCCAACTCCTGTTTGCTCCCCCTGTTCGCTCGCTCTGTTCGCTCACTCTCTGGGAGCTTGCCTGCTTCTGTAGTCCCTGGACCAGCTGGAGCAGCTTGCTCTGCTCTGCTCTGCTCTGCTCTGCTCTGCTCAGCTAGGAGGTGGGAAACAGACTGAAGCTTCCCGCCCAGTCAGCTGCTGGGAGTACTCAGGCCACACCCCTCCAATTCAGTTGGAGCTCTCAGAAGCACCTGGTGAGCTCACAGCCAATCAGAAGGATAAAGGGCAGCGCCCTGGGCTTCCTGCATCATCATCATCATCATCATAATCGAGAATTAATCACCATATAGAACCAGAGCTAGAAAGAGATAACATTATTCACCCAGAAACAGTTTCTCCCCTAAGTATGAGTACAATTTGGATTCAGTTCATATGGGTCCCCCCACCCCCTTAATTCCATATTGCCAAAAATTGAAAACAATTTAATATGAAATTAATATGAAAGGATCTTGGATCATGTTCTAGGGTTTAAGACCAAATAACAGTATTCTAAAACATCACAGGATTCAACCATCTACAGAAAATGTAAAAATTCAACCTTGGATCCAGGTTTAGTTATATTTTGAGGAGACCCATTAAAATCAATGGGGTATAAGTGAGTCATGAGTGTGGGCTGTTCATATTGCAAGCAGAGATGGGTTAAAGAAGACGCAGACAACAAGCTTGGGTTGAAAATTGGGCCACATTTATTGAAATAGCTGCAAAGGGGTAACTAGGACGGGCATCTAACTGTGTCAGCGGCTAGCTGGCACTTCTTGGGCGAAAACATACCCAGCCTGAGGGGTGGTGGTGATCTCGCCATCCCTCCGGACTGCCCCTTCTGGGGAGGTAGACCTTCCGGTGTCACCCCCAACCCGGTGCCGTGAAACACCTGGGTGAGTGAGTAGGGTTGGTCTCCCAGGAAACCCTTATCCCCCCGCCGAGCCGCACAACCCGTTCGGGGGGCCCTCAGGCGTCACCTGTCACCATAAGGTGCCTCTGCATGCACACCATCCCTACTTTCCTGTTTTGCCCGTCCTAGCTGCCAACTGGAATGTGACCGATGATAAAGACCATATTCCCTTACAGGACACACTCGACCCGCAAAACAGTGTGACGTAGGCAAAAAAGATGCACAGTAATAGGCCAATCGAACTGTGAGCCAAAAAATTCCTACATGATTCCCAAAGGGCAACCGGTAATAAACCCACACCGCTTAGGGGAGGGTGGGAGGGAGCTGCGTTGAGCCAGAGAGCTGAGTTTGAGAAGGGGGCTGAGTTTAAGGCAACTCAGCCTGCCCCTCCTTGCATGGTGGTGCCACTGGGGTGCACCAATCAAAGGCCCCTGCGTCATGTCACCCCACCCGCCCGCAATGGCCCCCTCCCTTTTAGCCGGGTGAGGGCATTTCTTGCATGGGAGTTGCAAATCATCCAGGTTTGTATTGCCTTCTCCAATCTAAAAGTAAAAAAGTTTTTGTTTGGTTTTAGCCTCCTCTTTCATGATAGGTTTCTATTTTCCACCTTAAACCCACTCCTCTATGAGACATTTTTCAGTCCGTCCCCCCCAAAAGTGGTATCCAAAGCATCCTAGAGGCCCTGGTCTTTACTGAGAAACTTACCTCCGTTTCTCTCGGAAGTTGAAAATATGAATGTGCTGGAGTATGATCTGTATTGGAATATGCATATACTGTGGTGGTGAGGAGGAGGAGGAGGAAGAGGAGGAATTTGAGTCTTCCCCCCACCCGGGCTTTCAGAGAGTCACTTCTGTCATGCACTCCATTGCCTTGGTGATGGATGGAATCCTTTGTGTCACTAGAGAGAAAGTCCAGGAAGCAGACAACACTTTTGATGAAGGAAAGGCAGTGGAAAACGAGGAGGAGTCAGCTAGATCAGCTCTAGGTATGTGGAAAGGAGGGGAGGGCAACAGGAAAGAGGGAGTCCCACCACAGGCCCACAGAAAATTGAAGCTATCCACAATCCTGTGGTGTGTGAAAATGCTACTGAATATTTTGTTTTCTCAAAAGCTAAGGTAGTCTCTTTAATGACCTCTTTCTACAACCAAAGATACACAGTGAGAAAAAGAAATGTTAGCATAAATTGGCAATAATAATTCCAAACATTCTTACCAAGAAGATCTCAGCATTATGTTGAAAAAGTACACCTTCAAGGATTCTATTATTCTCCAGAATGACAACAAACAGTCCCTTGCAAAATCTCCTGAGAACCTTTGCTATGGGGGAAATTACTGTTGTCATTACTTTCTGTGGGTTTTAGGCTGAAGTCATAATGGAGTTGTGACACTTGACTTTAATTCATGCTTGGTACAGTTCAGAATGCCTGTTGAGACGCAATGACTTACACACCAAGAATTTATTTGGCCCTTTTGTTACTCCATCTATTGTAAACTAGCAAATGAAGCAATAGAGGCTGAAAGAAGAAGAACCGTTATGGGACTTAACTACATTTAATTCTGTTTCTAGTTTTCAGGTTCTGTTGGTTTTTAGTACGCATCAACATTTCAATAGGGATGGGCAGACTCACCCCCGTCCCTGTCATGCTCCGCTAGCCAGATCCCTGCTGGCTGCTCTACCTCACACACAGCGAGCCACTGGGCGGTCAGCAGGTGTGCAGCGCATGGCACATGTCATTCCACTCCTCTGAGCTGCTATTCCGCACAAAATGGAGGCTTGTTTTTTTTTCCGTAAAGACCAGTTCTTTGTAAATGGCAGCTATAAAGAGGCACATTTATGCCACATTACAGGGGTAAATGGTTACACCTGTAATGTTGGGTAAGTGGGTCTCTTTACAGCTGCCATTTATGTAAAATCAGTGTTTATGGAAAAAGCTGAGCTGCCATTTTGCACAGAATGGTGGCTTGGCAGAGCTGTGGGGCCTACCACACTTCCCCTACTCAGCGTGCACTGACTCGGGCAAGTGCGGCAGTCTGCAGACTCCAGTCCAGGGGGGTGAGTTGGCAGTAATCCACTGAGGTCAAGCCCCCAACCAGACCCCACTGCCTGCCCTGCATTTCATATCCTACCTCCCCCCCTCATGTTTACCCCAACCATCTGAAAAGCATCAGAGGCAATCTCCCTCTGATTATGTATTTCTGTTTTGAGCTACCATAAAGTAGGGACTGTGGATGCACAGAAGGATGTCAGAAGAAGATATTAAACTATGATCACTTTCAAAGGGGAAAAGCAGTTCTTTCATATATTCAGGTTCTAAACCTTTTGGACTTCATAGGTACGCACTAGCCCTTTGGACAGTGTGCCCAGAAGCATACTGCCAGCCAGTGTTGTTGACACAAGACCAGTGTACTGTGGTCAACAGAGTTCAGGCCAGAAAGTACTCTGGCTTAGGGATGGCAGAGAATTCCACCACGGATCTCGGTGAGATCCCCCGAAATCTGTGACGGAATGGCCTGCCACCCCCACACGGATCCCCCCTAGGACGAGACTTACCTGGGGCGGAACTTCCGGGCGGTGGTGGCTCCGGCGGTGGCTTCGGCAGCAGCGGCTGCAGCAGCTGGTCTTCCGACCAGCTACCGCCGCCGCCATTTGCAGTCTTGTCACTTTGTTGTTGTTTTTTTACAATATGTGATAGGCTACGTCTGTCTGTAAAGACTTACGTAGCCTATCACGTCTGGCTTAAAAAAAAAACACATGTACACAAATGGCGGTGGCTATGGCCGCCACCATTTGTGTTCCTTATTTTTGGCCGTCTTAGCCTACGTAAATATTTACATAGACTAAGACGGCAAAAATAAGGGGAACGTAAATAGCGTAGCAGACACTATTTGCGTTCCCCTTATTTTCGCCGTCTTAGTCTACGTAAATATTTACGTAGACTAAGACGGCCAAAAATAAGGAATGCAAATGGAGGCGGCCATAGCCACCGCCATTTGCGTATGCGCGTTTATTTTTTTTTTAAGCCAGACGTGATAGGCTACGTAAGTCTTTACGTAGCCTATCACGGCTGACTACAGGGATGCAAACGGCGGTGGCTACGGCCGCCGCCATTTGCGTCCCTGCTAGCCAGCGGCCAGATGTCCGGCTGGTGGCGGAGCTGGCCGGCGGCTCTGCAGAATCCCCATGGAGCGGAGCCGGCCAGACAAGATTCCGGGGGGGGGGACGGAGCGCCTCCCCCCCCCAGTGGAACCCGGCGAAGCCAGGTAAGGGGACTTTCGTACATCCCTACTCTGGCTGCTGCATTTGAACTAGCGGCAATTTCTGAACACTTTTCAATCACAGCATAACGTAGAGCACATTGCAATAATCTAAACAGGAGGTGATCACTGTCTCCAGATCAGTCTTCTCCAGAAACATGTGCAACTGATGCACCAGTCAAAGCTGGGCAAAGGTGTTCCTGGCCACAGCAGCTACCTGAACCTCCAGGAGCAATGCCAGGAACAGAATAAATCCCACGCAGTGAACCTGATCTTCTAGAAGGGGTGTCACCCCATCCAGTACAGGCTGTACTCACAATCCTAGCTTGGCTTTGATACTGGCCCAAAGTACCTCTCTCTTGTGCAAACTGAGCCTCAACTTGTTAACCACATCCAATCCATGACTTCATCCAGGCAATAGTTTAGGAGTTCCGTATCCTCCTTGGCATTTGTTGGTAGAGAGGGAGAGCTGGGTATCAACAGCATAATGGTGAGATCAAACCACCCAGTTCTGGATGACCTCTTGCAGAGGCTTCATATAAATGTTAAACAGCATAGGAGATAAAATAGAACCCTTGGGAACCACACAGACCAGAGGCCAAGGGCCTGAGTAGTAGTCCCCAAGCATCACCTTCTGGGAGTGCTCAATCAGGTCAGATCAGAACTACAGTAACCCCCAAGTCCTATACTGGCCAAATGCCCCAGAAGGATAGCATGGTCAATGGTACTGGATGTCACTGAGAGGTCCAGCAGAAACAATAGTGAACTACTACTCCCCCTGTCTTCTTCCTGGTGCAGGTCATCCACCAAAGTGAACAAGCCTGTTTCAGTCCCTAAGTCAGGCCAGATGAGGATGGAAACAATCATCCTCATCTAAGAAGGCCTGGAGTTGAGCCTCCACCACTTGCTCTAGGATCGTGCCCAGGAAAGGAATGTTGGAGACTGGCTCTAATCAGAACTTCCAGTCTTTATGTTGCATATCACCAATAATTCCCATCCATGCAATATTCATAGTTATGATGAACACCCAGACCAGAGCTCATAGTAGCTTGAACATGGCTGTGTATCCATTCATTCATCCATCCATCCATCCATCCATCTTATAGGTGCATAGTAAACTGTCCTATACTGCTTCAGACTGTGGCTTTAGCACTGGCTGCTAACAGGTGTGTGGTATCAGGACTACATTACACCTGTCCTGAAAGATCTGCACTGGTTGCCAATTGCTTTCCAGGCTCAGTTCAAGAGCTATATGGCTTAGAGCCTGGATATTTCAGGGACCACCTGTCTTGCTATGAACCTGCCTGAATACTACATGGGAGAATGGGAGAGATCCATTTGTCAGGCACATGTGAAATGGGGTTCCCCTGTGTTGCATCCAAACTATGGGATGAACTCTAGGGATGGCGAAGAATTCTTCCATGGACCCCAATGAGGCCGGATTCTAAAGAATCCGGCCCCCTGGAGTCCATGGTGGAATGGAACACTTACCTCTGCCTCCCTGCGGAATCCTCTTCAGACGGATCCTCTGGCCATGCAGCACCAGCAATATGGCTGCCATGCCATATCGCTGGCTGAGGGGTATTGACTGCAGATGCAAATGGCATCCAGGACGCCATTTGAGGCCATAAAGGTCTCAGTTTAAGGTAAATGCAGCTATAAATGGCTGCATTTAGCTTAAACTAAGACCTTTACAGACACAAATGGCCCTGCTTTTTTTCCACGCGATAGGCTATGCATTTTTTTTACTGTTCTTACTGTTCTTGTTTTCATTGTTGCAAAGTTTTATGTTGTTTTTTTTTAAAAATGCAGTACACTGCCTTGATGACTTTTCAGCAGAAAAGGCGGTATATAAATGTTAATACATACATACATAACTTCTATATACCCATTCCTACATGGAGCTAAGGACAAGGTAACAAGATCCAAATAACTGTCTTTTTGATAATCTGCCTGTTTGCATGGATACAATCTAGATAATCTAGGGGAAAAAATGGACAATTAACATTTCAATCAGAAAGTCTCTTTCAAACATGAAAGGCCTTGAACTTGACTGAGATTTGAGCATTGAATGAATCTTAGTCAATTGACAATCAAGACCTCTAGCAAGTGTCCCTAATGCAGTCAACTCCCTTTGAGAATGTCAGGGAAAGCCATAAGCTTTACAGACCATTTGTGAAGGTGGTGAAGTTAACATCCTGTTACTAAGGAGAGACACTCAGTCTCCTTCATTAAAGCCCATCCACTAAATAAGAAATGAACTATAATGTTAAACAGTGATGTGTGTGTGTCCCTAGAAGAGTTTCTAGTAAACCTAGAAGAGTTTCACCAATCACTTGTAAATGTTGGGTTTACATACTGTAGGGTGGAAGAGAATAAATGTTGTGTGGCTGAAATGAGTAGCAGCAGCAGGAGGTGAGTCTGTGTGGAAGATGAAACCATGATCCATGGGGTGGGAGGGAAAGCAGCCTCCCCACCCACCCCAACACACTCCCAGGCAGCCCAGTTTGCCACTTCAGATCATGGCAGCACTGGAACAGCAATCCACTCCAGGGGGGTGTCTCCACGAGTGATTTACTCCAGGTTTGCTGCATTTGGAGGTCGTTTGGGGCATATGACATCATGGCCATCCCGCAGCCACCCCAGAGTCTTGCACTGAAAAAACAGTTTTTCTGAGACTACTTTTAGTAAGATTGTTTTCCTTAATTTGTCTTCTCTGCGCTTCTGTTGTGGTGTGCACCAACTCTCCTAATTTACTCCAGCGTGATAGCCCTGCCCAGGGGTGTGTTTTTCACCTGGCCATGACCTCACTGACCCTGGTCAAGGGGTGTTTGCCCAATGTTTGCCCTGCCTGTGTTTCCCCAAAGTGTCCACCTTTTCAGCGAGATTGTGGTTCACCAGGTAGTTACTGGAGAACCCGCAATTGTGCATTTAAAAGATATCCCCATTACACTATAGCAAAATAGTGAATTTATGTAGCAATACCTATATACCCTATAGCACCAGAGCACTATAGTGAATTAGTGCATTTGAACAGGAGTAGCTATATCCCCTATAGAACTATAGTACTATCGCGAAATAGCACATTTGTACAGGGGTGCCCATACTTGCTACTGTGGTTTCAGAGGGACAGTAATTAAAAAAAAATGGGAGGGGGAATTGGGCATAGGTTGGGGAGGCAGGTGCTAACACACACTGGAAAGGGCGGAACAAGGTGAGAGTGTGGGGGTGAGTAGGAGGGAGGGAACAGGCTCTCTAAGTGCTGATGTGGATGAGACTCCACCCAGTAGCCACTAGGGATGTACAAAAGTCACTTACCTTTCTGCAGATTATGTTCATGGGGGGGAGGCATTCCATCTCTCCCCCCGGAATCCTCGACGGGGGTGAGGCGATCCGTTCCTCCCCCCCAGAATCCTCGACGGCCAGCTGTGCTCCAGAGCAGCCGGCCAGGCCCAGGCCAGAGCCGTCCACAGCTGGATTTCCGGCCACGGAGGGCTCTGGGTAAAAAAACAAACAAACCGCGTATGCAAATGGCGGCAGCTACGGCCGCCACCATTTGCATTCCTTATTTTTGGCCATCTTAGTCTACGTAAATATTTACATAGATTATGACGGCGAAAATAAAGGGGAACGCAAATAGCATAGCGGGCGCTATTTACGTCCCTTTTTGATTCGCCGTTTTAGCCTACGTAAATATTTACGTAGGCTAAAATGGCCAAACATAAGGAACGTAAATGGCGGCGGCCATAGCCGCAGCCATTTGCGTACACATTTTTTTTTTTTAACCCAGACGTGATAGGCTACGTACATCTTTACATAGCCTATCACATCTTTTTTTAAAAAACCAAACACACAAGACTGCAAATGGCGGCGGAGGCAGCAGCCGGTCGGAAGACCAGCCACTGCAGCTGCCGCCGCCGCCACCGGAGCCTCCACCGCCCAGAACATCTGCCCCAGGTAAGTCTCATCCCGGGGGTGATCCGCGTGGGGGCGGGGGGGGCAGGCCGTTCCACCACAGATTTAGGGGGGGCCAAATGCACTGGCATTCGGCCTCACCGAGATCCGTGGTGGAATTCTCTGACATCCCTAGTAGCCACCCAAACAATTCACAGTAAAGTCTGCCGAGAGCCCCAAGCTAGCTTTGGGATACACCAGGCTTTCAAGCTCTGTGTGTCCCCAGGTGGAACTGATTTTACTTCAGTAAAAACCACAGCCAAGTAGAAAGCGAACTAAACCCATCGCTGTGGAGATCCCCACCCCACCTCAGGATACCTTGCAGCCTCCTCCTTTCTCTGGCCTCCTCCCCGAGACAGCCCACATCACTGGATATATCCCTTGCCACTGCAACAGCCCAGTTTCCTCCCCACTCGTCCTGAACAGCCCAGATTCCTCATCACCCGTCAGACAGCCTGGACTGCTACTTCAGTGCCACTACAGTGCTATAGCAGTTATCCAGTCTGACTGACTGGAAAAAGAAGAAGGCCTGGTTGCCCCCTTGCTTCTCCAGCCATCCCCGCTCTGCCCCTTCCCTCAACAGCCTGTTTGGAGAGGCTGGCTAGAAAAGGGAGAAGGCCTTGTCACCTTCTCCAGTATTTCCCCCTCCCAGACAGCCTGCATCACTGCTTCAGTGCCCACCTTTTAAGGTGTGTGTACTGTATCCCAACCCCACAGTATGTCTCTCTCCCCTCAGTATGTGTCTGTGTGTGTATCTCTGTGCGTGTGTGTGTCCCCTCGACCCCAGTATGACTCTGTCTCTGCCTCTAACCCTCACCCCAGTGTATGTCTGGGTATCCCTACACCCCCCCCCAATTTATGTATGTGTCTCTCCCCACCCCACTATATGTGTGTGCATGTCTATGTGTTTATCTCTCAACCCTACACTGTGTTGGTGTGTCTGTATGTCTGTCTTCCTTGTACTCCATTGTTTACGTGTTTGTGTATGTCTCTACATCCTCTGTGTGTGTGTGTGTGTGTGTGTCCATGTCACCCCATTCAACAGTGTATGTGTGCCCCCCCACCTCCAGTATGTCTGTGAGAGTGTGTCAGTGACTCCCAGGAAGTGGGGGAGGAAGGCATGCCCCAAATTAACTCTTAGATTCCTGAGAAGGCAAAGGGAAAGAGGAGCCAGTGGGAGCAAGACCAACACTAGGATGGCTCAGGAAACCTGGAAAAGATTTAAAAAAGACAAAAAACCTCCACCATGGGCTTATTCTACTTCCCTTCTTCTTTAGTTTCTTCTTTCTATTTCTTTCTTCAGGCCGGCTTGAGATAGCAGACCTCACATGCAACCTATGACCATTCATTGAGGAGGCATGAGAAAACCTGGCAATAGAAAGGAAGTGAGATGTGTCCCCTAGTCCAGACCACACCCCACATTTTTCATAATTTTACAAGCTTACGCCTCTCCATGGGTGGCACAGAGAACATCCAAGGCCTGGACCACAGGATGGCCCCATAGAAAGCAGAAAAGCTGGATCAGTCTATAAAATGTTCTTCAGTTTGTGTGTCATAGAGTAAGGCTGTAGTGTACTGACATTTGGATCTATAACCTTGTGCAACTCAATTATTGTTCTTTGAATACATTTAATGGAATCAAAATATTTTTTAAAAAGTATACAAATATCAAACAGCAACAAATCACGCCACCACCCCTAAGAATACCATAAGAGAATTCAGTTTTGATCACCAGACCAATAAATGACTAAGATTAAATTGGAGTTTCCACATCACTCACACACACACACACACACACACACACACGGTTTTATTACCACTAAAATCCATTATTCTGTGTTACATGTGTAATTCACTTGTTCATGTCTACTCCAAAGTGAACCCAATTGAGTTCAACGGGGCTTACTCCTAAGTAAGTGGTGGGAATAGGATTGCAGCCTTAAGGAGATAGTAGATTAGCATCTCTCTGTTCCAAAAACAAGAAGGGGCCTGGAATTTCAAAAGGCACAGGGTTCTGTAGGAATTGTGGAACTAGAAATGAAGTGGTTGCCCCTGACTGAGAGACAGAAAGGAAAGAGATTTGTGATTAGCTCTGTTATTGGGCCATTACTAAGACCAACATGAGGAGTGCATTTTTCAATTTCATCTATGCTATATATCAGCTATTGTACTAGAACTCTGCCAAAGCAGCAATTGTGGCTTGCAATTGAACGAATGCAATATTGGAGAATCCTCTGTCAATACGTTGTGAAAACAAAAACAAAAACAAAAAACCCCATATAGAAACTTAAATATTAACATATATGAGATGTCCAATTTCAAAGTAGAAAAAGATGTATCAATAACTTACGAAGCTCTCTTTTACTAAGTTCTGTCTCAGCTGTACACTATGTCATGTTTTGACACGTTGAAATCAATAGGACAAGTTAGTCACAAATAATTTAAGTCCCGTTGATTAAGATGGGTCTATTCTAAACATAACTATGTCAGGATCTGACCTTAGCATTTCTATGCATAATCTTTATGAGAATGTGGATGTTCGCAATCATGCTACAAGATTTTTAATTTTGTGGGGTATTTTCCTCACAGCCTTTTGTATGTCCTTGTTCCTTAAACTATAAATAATGGGATTCAGAACTGGGGGTAAAACTGTATACAAAACAGCAGAAAGCAAGTCCACAGTGGGGGAGGAAAGTGCTTTAGGCCTCATGTATGAAAACCCAACTGTGATGATAAACATACAAAAGACAGTCAGGTGGGGAGTGCAGGTAGAGAAAGCTTTATATCTGCCTTGAACTGATGGAATTCTCAGCACAGCAGAGAAGATGTAGCCATAAGAAATAAAGATAAGTGCAACACAAAACGACAACACAGTGATCCCAATCACAAAAATCAAAACTTCGTTCATTTTTGTATCGGTGCAAGAAATCTTTTGTAACTGAGGTATATCACAGAAATACTGCCCAACTGTATTTCTCCCACAAAAGATTAACCTGAAAGTGAAACTGGTCTCTAAGGCGGCATTCATCAGGAAGCTAATCCCAGCAGCGGTGGTCATTTGGATGCAGGCATTCCTGCTCATGATTAGCCTATATTGCAGAGGATGGCAGATTGCGACGTAACGGTCATAAGCCATGATAGTGAGCATGGCAAGCTCACCACCAACAAGTGTGACCACTAAGAACACCTGCGTGACACAGCCAGCAAAAGAAATCGCTCTGTTGTTTGTCAATGACATGCTTATGGATTTGGGGACTGTAGTGGAGATGTAACAGACATCCACAACTGATAAGGTGACCAAAAAGAAGTACATGGGGCTGTGAAGGTGGTGGTCTAGGGCCACTGCTGTGATGATGAGAACATTTCCCACTAAGGCTATTAAGTAAATGAAGAGAAACATCACAGAATGCACAATTTGCACGCCATGATCACCAGAAAACCCCATCAAAAGGAACTCTGTCACAGTGGATTGGTTGGCCATTTCACTAATTGGAATTATTCTGTAGAAAAGAATTATAGAATAGTCAGTTAGTGGAAGATACTAATTTAGGGACAATACTATTGCCTTGTAACAGATGTCCTTAATTAAAGAAATATAGAAAATCATATTTACCATAATTCAGTTAGAACACAATAATTAAGATGTACACTTATGTCTACATCAGCAATGGGCATCTTTTGGCCCTCCAGATGTTTGGGCCTACAACTCCCTTCAGCCCTAGGCAGCATAGCTAACAGTGATGGAAACTGTAGGCCAAAACCTCTGGAGGGCCACAAGTTGCCCACCCCAGTGTACAACTTCTGGTATAGGCTTTTTAATTATTATTAATTTATGAATGGTGACATCTTAATGCTGAAGTGTTGTTCATTGATAGGATGACCATGTTACATTACAACTTCATCCACGATAACCTCTTAAGATGATTGCCTTTCATTTAATTATTCATCCTAGAATTCATAGCTTCACCAACCAATTATTTACTTGGAAAACTACATATTTACCTTGCACAGAACGCCTAGTAGTCCTATCTTTTATCATACATTTGCAAATGTCCAATCCATCTTTGGGCTTTCCATTTGTAGTTTGGTTTTGTTTTTCTGGGTTCACCTGGCTTCTCAACAATGGGCAGCTTCAGTGAGGATTGCAGGTCCAGGCTGAAGCAAGGTCCATTTAAGGCACCATCATAGACTCAGGAACAGCCCCCTGCCCAAATCCAAGCAATACAAAGGGTTAGACTTAGCAGACATGTTGATGCTAAGTGTGGAGTCAGATTCAGTGAACATGTGGGGGGAGCTGTGAAAACGGCAACAGAGTTGGTTTGTCAACTCTGTATTGTGTTGACATCCAAGTTTTCCTAGGTTTGGTTACATGTGGATATTTATTATAGCTGTGCACAAACGGTCTCACACAATTACACACCCTA
Organism: Heloderma suspectum; assembly: GCF_057233095.1. NCBI lineage: Eukaryota > Metazoa > Chordata > Lepidosauria > Squamata > Helodermatidae > Heloderma > Heloderma suspectum. Next base: position 82,991,934 of record NC_139463.1, on the reverse strand, counting down.
TTTGTGGGCAAAGAAATGAGAGGCTGCAGTGTAGCTTCTTACTCAACCCCACCCCCCAGGATTTTCATCTTTTTTTCATTGCCACTGCAAGTAGCAACAGCAACAGCTCTGTAGGCCATCTGGCCTCCATTTTTCATCCTCCACAGTGCCCCACACCTAGAATCGTTGTGGGCCATGGAGGTGGGGAGGCGAACACAACAACTATTGTGGAGAAATATAAGAGAAAATTGTGCAAAGTGGCTTTCTGTTTCTTGGAGGTGGGAGGAAGGAATAGAAAACTGTCAGAACTTTTCACAATCTTCTGGCAAATTTCTTCTCAACCACAGTTGTTGCTCTCCGGGGTTCAGCTCCTTCTTCAGAATCTCCCAAAAATTACTTTTCGGAGGAGTGATTGTAGATCTATCTTATCTCTAATGCAGATGTTTATAATACCACTCCTTCCCCTCAAGCCCTGTGAGGTTTGATGTTAGGTAGTATTGAGTGCAGTGGTGATGCTATGGATGGACCATGCACTGTAGTTCTGAGGCCCTATAGTCTGGAAGTCCTGCAGTGACTCTCCAGAGAGGCAACGATGGCAGTGGGTCAAGGTATGGTTCACAAAGCAAGAAAGTGCTAAGCTGGCCTGTCAAGCCTGCAACCGCACACCATTTCAAATGGTGTATTTTTCCCAAGAGTTAGATTAGCAGTGACCTAAAACCCTCAGCTTCCTGCCTTTCTGCCTTTGGGGATAGCTGGCCATTTGGGGTACTGGAGAAATGAGAGGCCTGCCCCCTCACTGCTCCATCCCTTATTGTACCTACCCCACTCCCAAGCCAAGTCTCATTGCTTCACCTTGTTCCCATTCTCAAACTTGGGGAAATATTTTGACTTAAAGTGGTACACCACTGCAGCCTCAAATTGCCAGCACAGCACTTCACTTTACTGCATGCTATGGCTCACCCTGCCAGCTTTACTTCACGTCTGGGGATTATTGGGGTGTAGGGCACTATCACAGCTACTGCCACCTGCCCCTGCTGCTGATAGAGGGAGGGGAAGGGAAGATATTGGGGATAAAGAGATTGGCAAGGGAGGATATAAATGGGACCCTTTCCCCTATACTTCCCCCCCCTCAAAAAAAAACTTGTTACAGTGGTTGCTTGGTAGGCCAGAGATTTGCTGCCCAGAATGTCCAGGAGCCTCTGTAAAATGTTGTTTGTGTGTGTTTTAATTAAGGAAAAGGGACCCATTTGTTCTCTTCCTGCTGCTACCTGTTAAGCAAGTGATATGGAGGGCGGGGGGGGGGACCAAAGAAGTTGCCAGGATAAGGAGAAGACAGCTGGACAGCAAAGAGCCAGGCCGGGGGGGGGGGGGAGAAGGCATCTTACCCAGGGTCCCCTCCAGCCTTGCAGAGCCACCAGTTGTGCCCAGCTCTAGGGAACAGGTGGAGCTAATGCTGTGTCAAAACTTCTCCATTTGTCTGAAATTTTTCTTCTACCATGAAGGAGACTTCCATTTTGCTGCCATGTTCTCAGGGTGCTATAGAATTCCTTCTGTATTTCTTTCAGTGGTGTTTTTGAGCTTACTTTATGGTAGTGAGATGGTGAAATGGGCAACGGGTGCTCCTTTCTTTCTTTCTTTCTTTCTTTCTTTCATCTATTACACATCTTTCCATCACTTTGCAGCTTCCCTGATTGCCTGCACACATCCTGATCAGAAAAAAGCCCTGTGAGGGAGGAGTTGCCTCATGACATCTTCAGTCAGGGTATACTTGAAATGGGGGAAGCTGAGGGGGCTGCAGACTGCAGACTGCAGGAGAAATGATGGTACAATGAAAGACAGGACACTTATATACATTCCTTGGCCATTTCAGGAGTAAGATGAGTACAAGAAGCCCACACACCACCCATGATAAAAATTCAGCAAAATGTTCTTCTCATTTGAACATTTTTTTTTTCAAAAGCAGTTTCTTTTCTAAAAAGTTGAAAGAAAATAACAGAGTAAAATGTGGAAGAAATTTTCAGCTCAGAACTATACCTTTGCAATATGGACTAAACTATCAAAAGAAGCCATCAAAAGAAGAATTACTGGGTTGGATCCAGAGAACCTTTTTCAACGGATGAAGTTCTTCTGACAGAATAAGCTTCTCTGCATCGGACCCATTATTATTTTATGTCCTACATATATATTTTGCCCTTCCTCCACTACATTGGATAGGTTGAAACTATGTTTCGTATAGCCAAGCCTGAAATTCTACCATGACGGTCCATTGGACCTTAAAGATTCAACCACCACTAATTTACTTTTACTGGATAGCATAACACAAAGCCAGTCTTTTGAAGCTGAATATATGAGGATCGATTCTTAACTCCAGCCATGTTCAAGAGAAAAAGAAATGTCATAATGGGATTAGCCCAATGTATCACCTACAATTCAACAAATGGTTTCAGTATTCATTCAATTGTACATATTACTCCATAATAGTTGTGGTGAGTCTAGAACTGCAAAACTATTTGTGGTGGGGGGGTATACACCTGGCTAATAGAAAGTGCTCAGCTTTGTGAGTCACAAGTAATTTATCCATATCTTAAATAAGAGTCATATTCTTCAAAGAATCTCAGTAAAGAAAGAAAAAAGACATTTGGGGCACAATCCTCTGCATGATCAGACAGAAAAAGTTCTACAAATCCAAGCACTCAGGCCAGCCATGCTGTAGGTCTCTCAGGCTGAAATACTTTGCACACTTTCATGGGAGTAAGTCCTATTGAACTCAGTGGGACTTATGGCTGATTAGACATGTTGACGATTGCTCTGTTAGTAAACAATAGCACCCTTCAGGAACTAGCAAAGGAAGGGCAACTCACTTGACCAATCCAACTGATGTTAGATTGTATGTATCCCCTACAGATGTTGATGGACTACAACTCCCTCACCTTTGACTGTGCTGGCTTTGACTAAGGGGAATTGGAAAGCAACAACATCTGGAGATCCACAGACTCCCCATCCCTACTGTAAACAATGGAACAATATAGTTATAAACAACTTAATTCCCACTGCTTCCAGGAAGATTTAGGTATAACTAACTTTAGCCCTCGGGTTATTTATGCCACATCTTTCCTCCTCACTTATTAATAGGGTGCAGCTCTGATACTTCATTCGTTATAGTAACATACTTAACAGCTAGCAAATTGCTCATCCTCAATAGAACCTCATTCCCTTGGCACTTTGCTCATCAGACCTTCTTCCCTCCCACCTCTACAATCTTATCCAGTACTGGAAAGAGTTTACTTCTACTACAGAATATTTTACATCAAAATCAAATAATATCCACCTCGTTCACAAAGCCAACATGGTTCCTCTACCTGTTTTTCAGTACTGTTACGAAAGACAGTTGTTGAGACATTTTAAACGGAATAGATTCTAAGAAACATAAATATATTTTTGTTTGGTATATAATTGGTTTGCCAGAAAAAGAAACCCATCATCATCATCCAGGTACAGTTTAAGTTTAGGAAAAAGACTGACAGTGTAATCCTAGGTATGACTACTGACAAATACCTCACTCAGTTCAATAGGGTTTGCTCCCAGTAAAATGTGCATAGAATTGCAACCTTAGACTGCAATACTTTCTCACTTACCTGAAACTAAATTCCATTGAAATCAATAGGTTTTATTTCTCAGTAGACATATATGGGAGAGCACTGTATAAGGAGAAGAAAGAGCAAGATGACAGACAGTAAATTTGGGGCAAGGGAGCATAAGTGTATGTCTATCTACAGTGAAATAATAATAATAAAAAATATTATTTCAAAATGGATAATTGATGCTGCTGCACATCTCCATTTTCAGTCCATTCTGACCTGTTGAACATTGGTGGAAGTGGAATTTGAACCTGAAAAATACAACCTGTATTTTCCCTATGCCTTTCTGGAAATGATTTCAGACTCAGAGGTTCTGGAGAAAAATTATCAGTGGACTGGATCCTGAGAAACATCTTATTCCACTGGAGGAAGCTTCTCTGGATCCAAACCTTAATTTACATATGTCTAAATATCCCTTAATGCCAAGCTATATTATTTTCCCACTTATTCTTTCCATTAATAATTCATTGCTTATTTACTACAGTGACAATCCTATAGAACTAAATGAGTGTAAGCCAAGTTGTATGCAGAGGGTCATACTTAACATGGGATTGCCCTGTAAAAAGCATGTACACTTACCACCCTCAGGGAAAAGTCCTATGTTCTGAAGGTAAAACAGAAGCTTTCTTAGCAATGTCAGTACTTCTTAGTCTATACTGAATGTGATTTATGAAAATGCTCACCTCTGCCTGCATCCGATCCTCTTAGAAAATGTGGGTGCCTGTATGTCACAGTCTGCTATTTATTGGCAGAAGTTTGTGTAGTGAAGAGCAGAGTGAGTCATCTCTGTTCCCAACAGTGTTTCATGAAATTGCACCGAATAGTTGCCCCTTGGTGATAACCGATGTCTAAGTCACAAACTTTTCTCTAACTCAGGGCTTGGCAACCTGGAGCTTAAAGGGATGTATGAGGAGGATCAGCTCAGATTTGCTACTGAAACTGGCCTTTTTATTGCTCTTTACATGCTCTGGTCACAAAAGTTTAGGTCAGGAACTTCCAACCTGAATCCAATATGGAATGTGACTCCAACACTATACAATCTTCACTGGAAGTGAAATTTGCATGGGATTTCATGAGGTGTGATAAACTGTTTTGCTAGGGGAATTATCATGTGAATTTACCTATTCCAGTTTGTTCTTTCCATCAGTAGTTGGCAGGATGGGTTAAATAGGGATGACATGGGAGTCTAAGGAGGGGGTGGAGTCTGGCCTCCCAAACACGGCTCACTAAGTCATGGGGCACTGACGAACCCGGCTGCAGAGCGCCCCATTGCTCAGCGAGCAGCTAGGAGTGCTGCACAGGACTCGTCCTGTATCCGCTGACTGTCAAGGAAGCACTTGACAACCGGTGCAGGCTTGAGGTGTATCAGCAGCAACCTAGCCCAGTAGCCCTGTCCTCCTTTTATTTTATTTTTATTATTGCATTTATATCCCGCCTTTTTTCCTCTTGCAAGGAACTCAAGGCAGCTTACATTATCCTCCTCCTCCTCTCCATTTTATCCTCACAACAACAACCCTGTGAGGTAGGTTGGGCTGAGAGTGTGTGACTGGCCCAAAGTCACCCAGTGAGCTTCCATGGCCGAGTGGGGACTAGAACCCGGATCTCCCAGGTCCCAGTCCAACACTCTTGCCACTACACCACACTGTCTCTCTCTCCTTCTCTGTCCATGGGAGAAGAACAATACTAGAGTGCTAGGGGGTGGCCGCGCTGGGACATGTCCTGCCTCCACCAGCTGTCAAGGAAGCCCTTGGCAACTGGCGTGGGCAGGAGGGGCCTCGGGACTGGCCCAGCATTCTAGCCCTGTCCTCCTTGGGAGAAGGACAGGGCTATAGTGCTGGGGGGTGGCCACTGTGGGAACTGCCCTGCCTCCACTAGCTGTTAAGGAAGCCCTTGACAACTGGCACAGGCTTGCTCGAGGGGCCTTGGCAGCACCCCAATGGTCTAGCCTGTTCTCCTCAGGAGGACATGGCTGAACTTCTTGGGGACTATGCTGTGCCAAGGACTCTGACAGTCAAGCCCTTGTGTGCATAAAGCACAAGGGATTGACTGCTGGAGTCCTTGGTGCGGAGGGGCGCCTTATATGGTTTGGTGGCTGGGGTGAGCGGGGGGGCAACACATCAAGCTCCCATGGCTGGGATGGAGATGAGTTTGTCCATTCCTAGGATTAAACAGTGAGAGGGAAGCCCTCTTCTATCAATAAGGCTAGATGCTTTATAAGGGAATATAGGACCAGGACAATGTTGGACATCTTTGCTGACCAAAGAAAATTGTGGTTGCCCTTCCCCTGTGCTTGCCAGTGCCACACCACCGTCACCTCGTCTGAGCAATCTGCAAGCGCCCATCATTCATGTGGTCACCATTTTCCAAAAAAACCCCAATGACTTGGGAACTTCCATAAATGTAATACTATCTATGCAATATTACAGGCATAAGTGGGCAATTGATGCCTGTAATATTGCATAGATGGGGTCTTTACTGCCACTATGCACACAAAATTAAATTTGCAGAAGTTCCCAAGTCACCATTTTTTCCACAAACTTTTGACCATGAGAAAGATGGGCACTCGTGGATGGCTCAGGGTAGGTGTGGGTGGCTCAACAAATGAGGGGGTGGCACATGAGCAGGTCCAGGGCTTGCAAGGGGGACAGTGGCTCAGTGGGCGCTTGGAGGACCTGGATAGTGGGGTGTCCATCCATCCCTAATTGAGGGTATGTAGCAAGCAAGCACAATTTGTACAACATCAGCACTGATCACGGGGCATTAAGGTATCAGCATTAGCTTCCAATTTCCAGGCTTTGTGGAGCTTGAACCAACAAAAATCTGGTCTCAATCTCAGTGGTTTCTTATGAATCTCTTTCTGGAAAGTTTAACTACTTGATGAATGGGAATATAAATTGCTAACTAATGGTAAAAGAATACATAATCATGACTTCATTTCAAGGAGCAGGATTCTAAACTTTCATGGAGAACTTCCCTGGATTGAGGAGGCTGTCCACATGTAGAAAGCAATGAGAATGGTGAGGGAGAGGCTTTATCCAGTGAACTCATCCCTGCTTCCCTTCCTCATGTGTAGAGCTTAACCATGATGACAATGACTGAATAGGGCAAGATTATCAAAACCATCATAACGAGCATACATAGAGTGTGAATGCACATTCAGTGTAATGTGTGAATATACACCTAGTGTGAGAGACAGTCTTTGAATTTCCTTTTCCCTCCACAGAAGGGAAGAGGAAGAATCAGGGCCCTTGTGTTACATACATTTTTGCTTTTAGAAAGGCAGTCTGAGGTTCTGATGTTTCTGCTCCCCCCACCTGTTCATTCAGTCCTCACCTCTTTGAAATTCTCTGAGGGTCAAATTGCATCTTAAAGGTGTAACAATAGTATTCCCCTGCCCTTTTATTCAAACGTAACAGTAAGTGGAAGGGTGTTTTGTTTCTTTTAAGGAATCATACCGATGGGGACCCTAGAGTGCTGGGTCAGGGGATTTAACACTTTCTTCTATGCTTGCAGTGTACATTACAAATGGATGCCTTTTTGACAACATAAATTGGAGGCATGGGGTGTCTTATCAAGATTGGGACCATAGTGGGGGGAGGGGAAAAATAAGAACATAAGAAGACCAGCAACACCAGACAGGCCACTTAACAAGATCAGCCTCGGATGGCCTTCCCTCTGTCCCTCAGCCAGGACAGCTAGGCTGGTGAGGACGAGGGAGAGGGCCTTCTCTGTGGTGGCCTCCACTATGTGGAACTCCCTCCCTCCTTATGGAACTCCAGCATGCCCCCTCTTTAATGAGCTTCTGCCATGCATTAAAAACATGGTTGTCCAGGCAGGCATTTGGGGTGGGTTAGGGAAATTTTAGATATATGACGTTTTAAAGTAGAATTGTATTGTTTTAAAATTGTATTGCTGTTAGGGATGTCAGAGAATTCCGCCACGGATCTCGGATCTTCCCCCCCAAATCTGTGGCAGAACGAAGCCCCCCCACCCCATGAAAGGCGTGCAAAATGGGACAGCTACCTGCTGCTGTTCATGCTGCTTTGCGAATGTTGGCCGCAGCTGCAGCCGCCATTCGCTTCCTCATTATAGCCGTGATAGGCTACGTAAATACTTACATAGCCTATCACGGCTAATGCAGGGACGCCATTTGCGTCCCTGCAGAAACTGTGATAGGCTGCGTAAGTATTTACGTAGCCTATCACGGCAAAAAAAAGGGAACGTAAATATTTATGTAGCCTATTACAGCAAAAGAGAGGGGCGCAAATGGCATAGTGGCCACCATTTATGCCCATCTCTTTTGCCGTAATAGGCTACGTAAATATTTACGTAGCCTATCACGGCCAAAAAAAAAAAGGGAATGAAAATGGCGGCCGCCGTAGCCACCCCCATTTGCGTTCGCTGTTTTCTCTTTTTTTTGCCGTGATAGGCTACGTAAATATTTACATAGCCTATCATGGCAAAATACAGGGACACAAATGGCGGTGACTACGGCTGCTGCCATTTGCCTCCCTGTGCAGGCTGCCCAGCGGCCAGATGTCCGGCTGCAGGCGGCCCCGGCCGGCCCCGGCCGGCAGCTCCTTGGAATCGCCACGGAGTGGAGCCAGCCAGAGAGAATTTCGGGGGGAGGGACAGAGCGCCTCCCCCCGCACGAATGTCACCCTTCAAAAAGGTAAGTGACTTTCGTACATCCCTAATTGCTGTACATTGCCCAGAGTGGCCGGGTGACCGGCCAGATGGGCGATTAAGAAATTATTAATTAAACAAACAAACAAACAAATGCTAGATCAGACAAAGGGTCCATCGAGTCCAGCATTCTGTTCACACAGTGACCATCCAACTGTCCATCGGGAACCCACAAGCAGGGCATGAGTGCAACAGCACCCTCCCACCCATGTTCCCCAGCAACTGGTGTACATAGGCATACTGCCTCTGATACTGGAGGTAGCAAATAGCTATCAGGACTAGTAGCCATGGACAGCCTTCTCCTCCAGGAATTTATCTAACCTGCTTTTAAAGCCATCCAAATTAGTGGCCATCGTTACATGTTGTGGTAGTGAATTCCATAGTTAAACTATGTGCTGTGTGAAGAAGTACTTCCTTTTATCTGTCCTGAATCTCCCACCAATCAGCTGCATGGGATGACCCCAGGTTCTAGCATTATGAGAAAGGGAGAATAATGTCTCCATATCTACATTCTCCACACCATGCACAAATTTGTACACCTCTATAATGTATTCCCTTGTCTTTTTTTCCAAGTTAAGCAATCCCAGTTGTTGTAACCTTCTCTCATAGGGGAAATGCTCCAGCCCCTTGATCATTTTAGTTGCCCTTTTCTGCCATTTTTCCAGCTCTGCAATATCTTTTTTTAGGTGTAGTGGCCAGAACTGTACACAATATTCCAAGTGTGGTCACACTGTAGATTGGTATAGGGGCAGTATGATATTGGCAGTTTTGTTCTCACTTCCCTTTCTAATTATGCCTACCATGGAGTTTGCCTTTTTTACAGTGGCTGCATACTGGGTTGGCATTTCCATTGAGTTGTCCACCACAACCCCATGATCTCTTTCTTGATTGGTCACTTCCTCATCTGCAGGGCCTCCCTGAGCATTCTGGTCTGGGGGACAATAGCATGTTCCTAACACTAAATTAGTTTTGGAACCTGGTATTGTCACCCACAACTCTGCTGTGGAAGAGCCTACCCCTTTTAGCTGTTCTAGTCTGGTCGACACTATGCCCTCTTTGACATACAGAGCAACACCACCCAGAGTATGCCCTTCCCTGTCCTTCCTGTATGGTTTATATTCAGCGATGACCATATCCAACTGGGTTCTCTCTGTTCTACCAGGTTTCTATAATGCCCACCTTATCCAGGCTCTCCTCTAGAACCAAGCACTCCATTTTGACTTGGAGGCTTCTAGCATTTATATGAAAACACTTATAAACAGTGTTATACATGGGGAAAAGATGAAAGCCTCCATACCCCCATAATGAGATCTAAATCCATGTAGTAGCATGGAGTCTCATTCTCTATGGTCACATTCCATAACTAAAGGAATAGACATTGCACAGAGATGCCCTCTGTAATACAGTTCTTCTAAAAACACTGGAGTATCGGCAGCATTCTTGCTTCAGAATAAAACTGAGCTTGCACAACAGAACCTTGCCAGCAGTTGCTGCCATAAGTTTCATGGGGCAGAAAATGTTAATAACATTTGAACTGGTGCTCAGAACTTCCCCAAACCAATGAAAGGCAAACCTCTGCATGAAGCCTGAATACTGTACATAAATATTTTAGAACAAGAATTGAAATAAATGTATGATATCCTGAGCCACAGCTTGAAGTAAAACAGATGATGTGTGAGCTTTCAGTATATTTACCTTGCTGTAACTGTGACCACTTGTATTGGATTGGTTTGGAATTCTGCGTAGTTCTAGAAGTCATCTGGTTTCAAGTTATTAGAAGTCATCAAGTTTCAAGTTATTAGCGAAGCAGGAGTGATTTTTTTATTCTATTTTTTATTTATTTATTTCTATTTTTTTTTTTAATAAGCCACGTACATGGCATACATACATACATACATACATACATACATATATAAATGCGAATGTTGACATTATCAGATTACTGGATATGTTTTACCTAAAAGAAAACATTCCATGGGGAAAAAAAGTGGAATATGTTCTTGAAATAGGCAAGTATGTGTGTTACAATGTAAGTTTGGGAAGAAGCCATATTAGTTTTAAAATTGGGATCTATGACCTTGCATAACTCAATTATCTTTCTTTAAAAATATTGGCTGTTACCAACATATTTTCCAGGACAAATATACAATAGCAACAAATCACATATTTGTCATATAATATATTTCTGTTTTGATCAACAAGCCCATAAAACAGCTTAAATGGGATTTTCCACATCAAAAATGAAGAAAGAAGGTTCTTGTGATCGTTAAAATGACTTCTCTGTTACATATAGAATGCATTTGCACTGCAAAATTATCTACCCCAAAGTAAACCTGATTGAGTTCAATGGGGCTTAATCCCAGAAAAGTGGATATGGCGTTGCAACCTTAAGGGGATGACAGATCAACAGTTCTACTTTAAACCAAGGAGGGAGCTGGGGATTTTGAGGGAGAAAGAGTCTTTTGAAGCGATAAGAAAAATGGGGGGAAATAAGTTGGTCCTGACTGAGACAGGAAGGAAAGAGATTTGTGATTAACTCTGTCGTTGGATTGTTACTGAAAACAGCCTGATAAGTACATTTCTCAGTTTCATCTGATACTTCTCAGCTATCCCTCTAGAACCTTTCACTGCAGCATTGTGGGATGTGTATTTGAATGCATGCATAGCTGAAAAATTCTCTTTCACTATTGTTGTGAAAAGAAAGATTGCTGTAGCACCTTAAATATTAACAACGTTAAATATCCCAGTAATTCCATAGGCCCTATTTCACCTGTACACTTAGCACTTCTATGATGAATGTGGATGTTTGCCATCATGCTAGGGATGTCAGAGAATTCCGCAACGGATCTCGGTGAGGCCGAATGCCAGTGCATTCGGCCCCCCAAATTCCGTGGCGGAACAAAGCCCCCCCGCCCCACAAAAGGTGCGCAAAACGGGACACCTACCTGCTGCCATTCCCACTGCTTTGCGAATGGTGGCCGCGGCCACCATTCGCTTCTTCACTATAGCCGTAATAGGCTATGTAAATACTTACGGAGCCTATCACAGCAAAAGAAAGGGAACACAAATGGCGGCAGCTACAGTGGCCGCCATTTGCGTTCCCTTTTTTTTGGCCGTGATAGCCTACGTAAATATTTATGTAGGCTATTACAGCAAAAGAGAGGGGCGCAAATGGCATAGTGGCCACCATTTGCGCCCATCGCTTTTGCCGTAATAGGCTATGTAAATATTTATGTAGCCTATCACGGCCAAAAAAAAAAAGGGAATGCAAATGGTGGCTGCCATAGCTGCTGCCATTTGTGTTCACTGTTTTGTTTTGTTTTTTGCCGTGATAGGCTACGTAAATATTTACATAGCCTATCACGGCAAAATACAGGGACGCAAATGGTGGTGGCTACGGCCGCTGCCATTTGCGTCCCTGCAGGCTGCTCAGCAGCCAGATGTCCAGCTGCGGGCAGCCCTGGCCGGTGGCTCTGTGGAATCGCCGCAGAGTGGAGCCAGCTGGAGAGAATTTCAGGGGGATGGATGGAGCGCCTCCCCCCCACTGCGAATTTCACCCTTCAAAAAGGTAAGTGACTTTTGTACATCCCTACATCATGTTATGAGATACTTTATTTTGTGGGGAATTTTCAAAACAGCATTTTGGATGTCCTTGTTCCTGAAGCTATAAATGACAGGATTCAGAACTGGGGGCAAAACTGTATACAAAACAGCAGAAACCAGGTCCATAGTGGTGGAGGAAAGCGATTTAGGCCTCATGTATGAAAACCCAGCTGTGACGATACATATAGAGAAGACAGTCAGGTGAGGAGTGCAGGTAGAGAAAGCTTTATATCTGCCTTGAACTGATGGAATCCTCAGCACAGCAGAGAAGATATAGCCATAGGAAACAAAGATGAACACAAAAAAAGACAAATCGAAAATGAGCCCAAGGATCAAAATCAGAAGCTGGTTGACTTTTATATCAGTGCAAGAAATCTTTTGTAACTGAGGTATATCACAGAAATACTACTCAATTGTATTGGGCCCACAGAAGTTTAATGTGAAAGTTAAACTGGTTTCTAACACTGCATGGAGTAGGTTGCTTATCCAGGAAGCAGCTGCCAATTGGATGCAGGCATTTCTGCTCATGATTAGCCTATATTGCAGAGGATGGCAGATTGCGACATAATGGTCATAAGTCATGATGGCGAGTATGACAGTCTCTCCACCAACAAATGTGACCACTAAACAGTTCTGTGTGACACAGCCCAGCCAAAGAAATAACTGAGTTGTTTGTCAGTGACATGCTTATGGATTTGGGAACTGTAGTGGTTATGTTGCCAAAATCTAAAATAGATAAGTGGACCAAAAAGAAGTACATAGGGCTATGCAGGTTGTGATCTAGGGCCACTGCTGTGATGATGAGAAAATTTCCTGCCAAGGCTATTAACTAAACGAAGGGAAACATCACAATATGCAAAATTTGCATATTACGGTCATCAGAAAATCCCATCAGAAGGAACTCTGTCACTGTAGACTGGTTGGCCATTTCAGTTATTGGAATCCTTCCTGTAGAAAGGAGTTAAAGAACAGGCAGTTAGAGGAGCATTTATATTTAGGGACAATATTATTTTCTTACAGACCTATAAATATCCATATGCAACCACACTTTGGAATGTCCAGATGGCAAGAAATGTGGTGGCCTGCTTAGAATCAACTCTTCTTAGCTTCTTCAGACATTTCTCCAACACAGACAGTGAACCCTGGCCCCAAGCCTAACATCAACATGCTGCTTCTAGTGTTTTGAATTTGGCAGTAGGGTATCATTGGGACTACCGTGGTGGTCAAATGCTTAGTCCACCATGGACCGCCATGCTTAGTCCTTTATTTGCAGTCCTGTAGCTGCCCATTGCTGAGATCCCAGCTGTTGCCAATAAAAGCCTACAAATGGAAAGCTCAACAGGTGGATTGGAAATGCCCACTTTTATGAGAAAGGTTAGGCCCATTAGGCAATATGATAACGGTACCTAATAGGAGAGAGGTATTTTGGCAAGTAAAGAATTAATTGGTGGAAGTTTGAATTGTAGAATGCATAATTTGGAAAAAGCAATGTATGTTAAGGAGGTATTATAGGTCAGAATTAGAATGCATAATTATGGAAAGGCAATGTATATTACAGGGATATTTTTGGCCAATTTATTATGTAATAGGAACACTATACCACTGTCTGTTTGTTTGGCTGGAGCATGCTCCAATCTGCAATATAGGCCTGCTTACTGCAAAGTGTTCCATGGTTAATCCCTAAAATAGAGATGTTCATAATGGTGACTGGCTTGTACACCCCCCACCCCCCTGCTACCGACATTCCCTATTGGAATCTTCCCACCAACATTTCCTTAGATGGATTAATTAGTGTTCAAGAACCAGTGGCTAGTGGTTATTACAAACTCTTGGTTTGGGGAGTTGGGGTGCTTGTGAGAAGGTGAAACAAGAGTACTTAAAAAAGAAAAGGTGCCCATCACATTCTGGCATGGCAACCACCAACCTCAAGTCTGTGTTTGAGGTTCCAGACCTCTCCATAGCTACAGAAACTTAAGGGACTGATGAGATGCATGTATGCATGTATATATGTATGTATGTATGTATGTATGTATGTATTACATTTCTATACTGCCCAATAGCCAAAGCTGTCTGGGAGGTTGACAACAATTAAAACCATAACAAGCAATATAATATACATTATAAAAGTTTAAAAGTATAAAACTACAGTATGCAATAAAAGTAAAACCGAGATAAAACCAAGTAGCAATGCAAAGATTTAAATTACAGTAACAGATTTAAAACAACAGAAGTAGATTAAAAATTCTTGGGAAAATTGAAAACAAACAAACAAAAAGTTCTTCACCTGGCACTGGAAAAAGCAGAATGTAGGTGCCAGGCAAGTCTCTCTAGGAAGCTCATTCTATGACGGGCATACCACCACAGAAAAGGGCCTCTTCTTGGAAGCCACCCACCTCACTTCCTTTGGCAGGAGCTGCTGGAGAAGGACCACTGAGGATGACCTTAGGGTCTGGGCATATACACATGGGAGGGGGCATGTGTAACCTGGCCCCAAGCCATTTAGGGCTTTGAATGTTAATAACAGACATTTGAATCAGCCCTGGACTGGCAACCAGTGCAGATGGAAAAATACTGGCATAATATGATCATGTTGGCCAGTCCCCATTAACAATCTCACTGCCCCATTTTGAACCAGGTGAAGTTTCCAGACCATTTTCAAAGGCAACCCCATGTATGATGATGCATGGCAGTTATCCAGAAGGGAGATTATTAGGGCATGGATAATTGTAGCTACGCTATCTCAGATAAGGATATTGTTGGTATATCAGCCTAAGATGATCAAAGGTTCTCCATGCCATCCAGTCCACTAGTGCCTCAAGTGACAGTTCTGGATACAAGAGGACACCCAAGCTATGAACCTGATTCATAGAATCATAGAATCATAGAATAGTAGGGTTGGAGGGGGCCTACAAGGCCATCGAGTCCAACCCCCTGCTCAATGCAGGAATCCAAGTCAGAGCATCCCTGACAAATGGCTGTCCAGCCTCGTCTTGAAGCCCTCCAGTGTGGGAGAGCCCACCACCTCCCCAGGTAATTGGTTCCATTGTTGATTCTTTAGGGGGACTGCAACCTCCTCTAGAACAAATTGAACCACCCGCTAACGGTACCTCCATCTTGCCTGGATTGAGTCTCAGTTTATTGGCCCTCATCTAGTCCATTACCATGTCCAGGCATGGATTCAGAACAGCCGCTGCCTCACCTGTATTTTGATGCAAAGGAGAGATAGATCTCATCTACATATTGATGACACTTCAGCCCACACCACTGCATAATTCCCCCATCAGTTTCATGTAGATGTTTAACAGCATTGGGGATGGAATTGAGCCTGGTGGAACACATAGTATAGCTGCCAAGACACAGGACAATAATCCCACAGCACCACCTTCCAGAATCAGCCATCCAAGTAGGATCAGAACCACTGCAGCACAGTGCCTTGAACTCCTAGCCCAGATCACCTATCCAGAAGGATACCATGGTGAATGGAATTGAAAGCTGCTGAGAGGTACAAGAGAATCAACAGGGTCACTGTCCTCCTATCCTGCTGTTGGCAGAGTTCATCCCACAGGATGACCAAGGCAGTTTCCATTCCAAAAGCAGTCCTGAAGCTTGACTGAAATGGATCTACAGTAGGTAATCAGTTTCATTCAAGAGTGCCTGGAGTTGTACAGCAACTACCCGCTCAAGCACCTTGCCCAGGAAAGGAATGCTGGCTACTGGTCTATCATTGTTAATATCATCTGGGTACAGGTTAAGCTTTTTCAGGAGTGGCCTAATTACCACCTCTTTTAAAGAGGCCAGCATCACTCCCTCACTCAAAGATGAATTTATAACCTCCTGGACTCAGCCAGGTATTGCATCCTTATTAGATGTAATGAACCATGAAGGGCAAGGGTAAAGCACAGGTGGTCAACTGGATTTGGCCAAGCATCTTGTCCTCATCCTCAGGCCTCAGCAACTGACACTCATCCAATAAAACTGGACCAGATGGCGCTCTGGGCATCTTTGCTACTTGAGAGAATTTGTGTTTGTAGGTTTGGTAAAAAATATAGGGATGTCAGAGATTTCCGCGACGGATCTCGGTGAGGCCGAATGCCAGTGCATTCAGCCCCCCCGAAATCTGTCACGGAATGAAGCCCCAGCCCCCGCATCCCACGAAAGGCATGCAGGATGAAGTCCCCACCACTGCCCCCACCCCACAAAAGGTGCACAAAATGGAGCACTTACCTGCTCCTGTCCACGCTACTTTGCAAATGGCGGCCGTCCTGTGGCCGCCATTCGCTTCCTCCTCTTCAAGCCATGATAGGCTACGTAAATACTTATGTAGCCTATCATGGCTAATGCAGGGATGCCATTTTCATCCCTACAGAGGCCATAATAGGCTACGTAAATATTTACGTAGCCTATCACGGCAGGGGGGAAAAAAAACCCAGCATACGCAAATGGCGGTAGCTGCCGCCATTTGCGTACACTGGGGTTTTCCCCCCTGCCGTGATAGGCTACGTAAATATTTATGTAGCCTATCATGGCTCAATAAAGGGACACAAATGGCGGCAGCTACGACAGCCACCATTTGCATCTCTGGAGGGCTGCCCAGTGGCTGGATGTCTGGCTGCGGGTGGTCAGAGCCGGCCGGAGGCTCCGCTGGGGATGTACAAAAGGGACTTACCTTGTCCCGCAGCTTTTTTCATGGTGGGGGGAAGGCGCTTCGCTTCTCCCCTGAAGTTCATGCGAGCGGGGGGTGTCTTCCCGCCTCGCCCGGCTGAAATTCAGGCCGGGGGGGAGGCTTCCCACCTCGCCCCCGGCCGAAATTCAGGCCTGGGAGAAGCGCCCCGTCTCCCCGGCCGCGAACTTCAACAGAAAAGTAAAAAAAAAAAAAAAAAGCCCCGTGATAGGCTACGTAACGATTTACGTAGCCTATCACGGCTAGATCTGCAAAGTCAGCCGTGATAGGCTACATTAATCATCATGTAGCCTGTCACGGGTGACTTTAAAAAAAAAACAAAAGTGCGTACGGCTAATGGCGGCCCCCATAGGGAGCCGCCATTCGCATTCCTTATTTGGTCCCTGTAGTCTACGTAAATCTTTACGTAGACTACGGCAAAAATAAGGGCAACGCAAATAGCTTTGCATTTAATTATTGATTAATTATTTTAAAACCAAAAACATTTAGTGCTTAAGTAGTTTAGTTCCCTCCTTCTGTTGGCTTGTTCTCCCCCACAACCCACCTCTCTTTTGAATTATTCAACCATCTTATTAGTTCTATCTGTCTATCCAACCATCCATCCATCCATCCATCCATCCATCCAAAAACAAGAAATATTTTAAAAGTTGTTTTTTTCCTTTCCTTGTTCTTGCCCCCCTCCCCCTTCTCAATTCCTGTATTCCTTTTCTTCCCATTTTTGAACTCTATATCTTTTACACACACACACACATACACACACTTTTCTTTGCTTGTAGGTAATTCCATATTTGCTTTTATTTTGCTCTTATGTGTCTTAGTGTGTGTGCTTGTGTTATGGTCAAGCAAAGTGCCACACACACCCACATTTAAAAATATAGTGGGCAAAGCACTACAAACATAACACTTATTATTTAAATAATACTACACTGTGTGGTAAAGCAAGCCCAATATAAGGCATCTTCGGGGTGTTGACATGGGGGGCTGCCTGTTGCCCAGACCTTATGCATCTCTGTGCAACCAGAGAAAAGTTACAGCTCTTTGCTTTGAGATTTGTGTTGAAAAAAGCACATAGTAATGAAACAACTCTGCCAGCCTGCCTACCAGCCAGTGCTCCCCTGCCCCCAGCAATGTGTATTCCATTAAGCCAAAGAGAGTCTGAGGTTGTTGACTGTGAATAGGAAAGTAAAAAGGTAAAGGTGTCCCCAACCAGTCGTGTCCAACTCTAGGGTGTGGTGCTCATCTCAGTTTCTAAGCTGACGAGCCAGTGCTGTCCAAAGATGCTTCCGTGGTCATGTGGCTGGCATGACTGAACACCGAGGTGCATGGAATGCTGTTACCTTTCCTGCCGAAGCGGTACCTATTTATCTACTTGCAATTTCTTGCTTTCGAACTGCTAGGCTGGCAGGAGCTGGGACTAAAGAAGGGAGCTCACTCCATCATGCGGCACTCGAGTCTCGAACTGCTGTCCTGCCGACCTTCCGGTCCGCAGTTCAGGGTCTTAACCACTAAGTCACCGTGGCCCCCGAATAGGAAAGTAGTACTAGGGAAAAGGGGTTATTTGCACTTCAAAGAAACCTACAGCAGAGATTAGGGATAGTGACCTCCTCCTAATCACCCCTTCAACACCTAACTTCTCTGATTATCCCTTCTGACCTTTGGTTTGAGTTTCTGAGAACAGCACATTTTACTTGCACCTAGCACAAAACTTACTTGGCCAAACTGTCTGAAGTTTGGCAGGTGGAATCCCCTCCATAGGGGCTGAGAGGTCCCCTAATTTCATGCACTTCTGTGCAACCAGAGAAAAGTTATAGCTCTTTGCTTTGAGAGTTTTTATTGGAAAAGAACAAATTTTATCTGTGCCTAGCACAAAAACTACTGGGCCAAACTCTCTAAAATTTGGCAGGTAGCATCACCTCCATGGATGCTGACAGGTCCCTAAATGTTATGTATTTATCATGAAAACTGAAAAACGTTATGGCAAGTTCTGTTTTCCAATGCAAGTCAATGGGAAAACATCATATCACAATGATTTGGATATCCGAATCTTGCCTCGAATCCTAATCCAAAGAGAAGTGGATTGGGTCTAAATCAGTCTGAAGTGAAATGGGGCTGCTTTCAAAGGTCTGAATTGGCATCTGAAGTGAAGCGGGGGGTCTGTGCACAGCCTTACTTGAAATCTGTAATGTTTCAGAATTCTGTTCATTGTTTTTAATCTTGGGACATGATCTGAACAAGGTGATTTTTTGCTTTCATGTTAACTGGTTTCTGCTGGTTTGTATTTGGGAGTATAACAAAAACAAATCTCAAAGCATTATCATTTACAAAAATATATATCCTTGGTGAGTTCCCCTTTAATGAAGGCTTGCACATGTGTGTCTTACTTTCTGGCTATGTGGAATTGGGGATGGAAGTGGGGGATGGAGAGGTATGGCTTGGATCCAGATTTAGTCATATTAAGAGTAGGCAGTGTCTAGGGGTGGGTGATATACTCCCTTTTTTAGCTTTGGCTGATTGAATATGATATCCTTTAAGATAACAATATGGAACAGTAAGTTGATATTTTTAGGGATGTACGAATCCCTTACCTTGCTCCACTGAGGGGCATCCGCAGTGGGGGGGAGGTGCTCCGTCCCTCCCCCCAGAATCTTGCCCATCCGGCTCCACTCTGCGGCCAAGCTGCAGAGCCTAGGGGTGTCAGAGAATTTCTCGCCAAAACTTCGGGGGGCCAAGTGCCAACGTATTCGGCCCCCCAAAGTAGTTTCGGGGAGAAATTCTCCGCCCCCCCGCCCCCTACCCCCCCCCCCCGGGATGGGACTTACCTTTCCCAAATGTCGCTCCCGGCGGCGGGTCGCAGCGGCGGTTCAGCAGGGCTTCGACAGGGGCGGGGGCGGCAGCTGGTCTTTCGACCGGCTGCCGCCGCCACCATTCCAAGAAAAGTAAAAAAAAACCCACACCCCCGTGATAGGCTACGTGACGATTAACGTAGCCTATCATGGCTAGATTTGCAAAGTCTTTCTTAAATAAATAAGAAAGCAAGGGAAGAGCTGAACTGAGAAGGGCTGGGTGGGAAACAATAAGAAGAAGCTGCAGTACAACGCACACACACACACACACACACACCTAGGCAACTAACTTAACAGCTTTCTCCAGTAACCACCACCTCTAACAGTTCTCTCTCTCTCTCTCTCTCTCTCTCAGTGAACAAACACAAGCTTTTTTCTCCAATACAGTATCTCCCCCACCCCCCAATTTAGGTTTGTATTGCCTCTAAAATGTGAATAGGTAGGGTATATTAAGTGTTCTCTTTTATGCTAGATTTATAATGGTCACATTAAACCCAATCCTCTATGAGGCATTTCACAGTTGTTGTTTTTTCAGAACTGAAATAAGATGAAATCTCCTCATCTTAGGAGACCTGGTCTTTACTGAGAATGAATTATGGGGATTCTAATCTCCTCTGTTTCTCTCAGAAGTTGAGAGTGCGAATGTGTTGGAGTGTGATCTTTATTAGAACATGCATATGCTGCAATGAGGAGGAGGAAGTTTTTCCCTCTGTTGTATGAGTCTCTTTGGGGAATACTGGGGTTAGGTCATGCACAGCATTGCCTTGGTGATGCATTCACATCACTACAAAGCAAGTCCAGAGAGGAAGTCAAGGAAGGAGAGAGCACTTAGAAAGGAGGAGGAGGAGAGAGACAGGTCAGCTCTAGGTATGAAAAACAAGGGCCCATCAGGAAAAAGGGAGTCCCACTACAGCTATGATATTAAAGGCAAAAAATTGAAGTACTTTGGCCACATAATGAGAAGATAGGATACCCTGGAGAAGATGCTGATGCTAGGGAAAGTGGAAGGCAAAAGGAAGAGCGACCAAGGGCAAGATGGATGGATGATATTGTGGAGGTGACAGACTCGACCTTGGGGGAGCTGGGGGTGGCAACGGCCAGCCGACAGGAAGCTCTGGCGTGGGCTGGTCCATGAAGTCATGAAGAGTTGGAAGCGACTGACTGAATAAACAACAACAACTACAGCCCCACAGAAAATCAAGTTTGTGGCCTGGGAAAATGCTACTGAGTATGTTGTTTCTTGATCATCTAAGGTAGTCTCTTTAACGACTACCTCCTACAACCAAAAATAACCATGTCAGCATAAATTGACAATAATAAATCAAAACACTCACACAAAGAAAATCTCAGCATTATATATAAGAAGTACACCTTTAAGGTTTTGATTAATCTCAGAAATGAAAACAGTCCATTGCAAAATCTCCTGAGAACCTGTGTTCCGGGGAAATTACTGCTGTTATTACCTTCTATGGGCTTTACGCAGAAGTCATAAAACAGGTGTGCCATTTAAATGCAATTCATGCTTGGTACAGGTTAGGATGCACACAACAACTTACAGCAGGAATTTTTTGTCCCGTTCATTTTTCCATGTATTGTAAACTGTATCAAATAAAGCAACTGGGACTGAAAGAAGAACTGATATAGGATCCAAAATTAAATTAATTTATTGTTAAGTATGCATCACATTTATTTGAATTTTATTGTTTTTATAATTTCCCCAACCATCTAAGAAGCATTAGAGGCAAATTCTCTCTGATTATGGATTTCTGTCTTCAGCTACTATAAACTAGGAATTAGAGATGCACAGAACCATGTCAGAAGATTAAACTAAGGTCAGGTTCAAAGGGGAGAAGGTGTTCTTTCATATATTCCAGTTCAAAACCTTTTGGACTTTATAGGCAAGCACCAACACCTTGGATTGTGCCCAGACACAGATTGGCAGCCAGTGCTATTGATATAACAACACCAGAAAGCAATCTGGAGGCTGCATTTTGAATTAGAGGCAATTTCTAAACACTTTTCAATGACATTCCCAATAATCTCAGCAGGAGGTGATTAAGGTGTGGCCAGGAACACAGTGTCTTCCCCAGGAATATGTGCAACTGATGCACCACTCAAAGCCAGGCAAAGGTACTCCTGGCCACAGCAGTTATTTGTCCCTCCAAGAGCAATGCCAAGTCCAGAATCACTCACATGCAATCACCCTGATCCTCCAGGTGTGTCACCTCATCCAGAACAGGCTGTATTCCCAATCCTTATTTAGCTTGGGTACCAGCAAAAAGCTCTCTTTTGTCTGGATTGAGCCTCAACTTGTTAACCTACACCCCATCCAGGTTATGGTTCAGGACTTCCATAGCCTCCTTGGCATCAGCTGACAAAGAGAGCTAGAGCTGGGTATCATCAGTATAATAGTGAGACTGAACCACATAATCTTCAATGACTTCTCCCAGTTGCTTCATAAGAACATAAGAAGAGCCATGCTGGATCAGATCAAGGGACCATCTAATTCAGCATTCTGTTCATGCAATGGCCAATGATGTCAGAGAATTCTGCCACGGATCTCGAATGCCAGTGCATTCGGCCCCCCGAACTCCGTGGTGGAACGGCCTGCCCCCCCACCCCCCCGCCGATCCCCCCCAGGACATAGCCTATCATGGCTGGGTTAAAAAAACCCCAACAATGACGTGATAGGCTACGTAAAGATTTACGTAGCCTATCATGGCTGGGTTTAAAAAAAAACAGCAACGACGTGATAGGCTACGTAAAGATTTACATAGCCTATCATGGCTGGGTTAAAAAAAACCAAAAACCCGCGTACGCAAATGGTGGCAGCTACGGTGAATATTTACGTATATTTACATATGTAATTTACGTAAATACGTAATTTACGTATTTACGGGAAATATTTACGTAGGCTAAAATGGTGAATCAAAAAGGGACGCAAATAGCACCCGCTACGCTATTTGCGTTCCCCTTTATTTTCGCCGTCATAGTCTAAGTAAATATTTATGTAGATTAAGATGGCCAAAAATAAGGAACTCAAATGGCAGCGGCCATAGCCACCGCCATTTGTGTATGCGGGTTTTTTTTTGTTTTTTTTCCCCAGAGCCCTCCATGGCTGGAAATCTGGCTGCGGACGGCTCTGGCCTGGCTGGGCCTGGCCAGCTGCTCCACGGAGCTGCTGCGAAGCACAGCTGGCTGTGGAGGATTCCGGGGGGGAGGAGTGGATCGCCTCCCCCCCGTCAAGGTTTCCAGGGGTGGGACGGAATGCCCCCCCCGTCGAGGATTCCAGGGGAGGGACGGAACGCCTCCGCCCCCCACCATCAACATAATCCACAGAAAGGTAAGTGACTTTTGTATATCCCTACCAATGAGCTGCCGAAAGGGAACCACAAGCAGAACATGAGTGTGCCCATGTTCCCCAGTAACTGGTGTACATAGGCATATTGCCTCTGATACTGCAGGTAGCATATACCTATCTGGACTGGTAGTCATTGATAGCCTTACCCTCTACGAATTTTTCTAATCCCCTTTTAAAACCATCGAAATTGGTGGCCATGACTACATCTTGTGCTGGCAAATTCCATAGTTTAACTTTGCACTGTGTGAATAAATGCTTCCTTTTATCTGTCCTGATTCTCTTACTGATCAGCTTTATAGGATGACCCTGACTTCTAGTATTATGAGTGAGGGAGAAACATGTCTTCGTATCCATTTTCTCCCCACCATGTATAATTCTGTACATGTCTGCCATGTCTCAGGCCTGGAGATGGGCCTCCAACACTCATTCTAGGATCATGTCCAGAAAATGAATTTTGGAGACTACCTCACTACAATATCACAGTGGGCACGCATGAAAGGGGTTTCTCTTGTGTTACTCCCAAGCTATGGAATAAACTCCCTCACAATCTTGGTCTTTAGAAAAGGTATACAGATGCATCTTTTAAATTTAGCCTTTTAAAATGTATATTTTGTTTTAATGGTTTATTGTTTTTACTGTTTTTAATGCTATTGTTCCCAATGTTGGAAAGTTTTATTTTTAAAAAACTTGTTGTACACAGCCTTGATGTTTTTTTCTTGGCAGATAAGGTGGTTTACAAATTGCTCAAAACCTGTATTATTACCATCACAGCAGTGATGATAATCTTAAGGCCTATCAGTGAATTGAGCACTCTGACATGTTAAGTGATGAAGGGGGGGGGGTCATTCTAACCTTTATGAAATTGAATATGTTTTACCAATCTTTCTGAAATTTTCAGGTGCCGGAAAGCTGTGCTTCTTTGTTCTTCTTTTACATCTGGAAATGTTGAAGGCAATTTGTGAACTTTTGAGGGAGAAAGTAGTTTCAAGACAAAAAGAAAGGAATGTCCCTCTCTTGAAAGTGTCTTTGGGGTGGGAGGACAGTGGTGACCAATTTGTAGTGACAATTCCTGAAGTGAACAGAGGGTTTTCCCTTGAAACAATGACAACTTTCTATTTTTCTTCTATGAGAGTTGGTGGGAAACTATTTTTTTTCAAAGTTTTGTTTCATTTCATTTTTAAAATAAGCTTTTTTACATAGTGAAAGGGACTAACCATAAGCCCAGGGCATGCTCAGTAGCATTCTCCCTCTCTCTCTCCCTGTCCCATCACAACTGATTTAGAATACTGAGAGAGGAAATAACCCTGTTGCTTTTACCACACATTATTAATGGCTGTGTGTTGGAGAAATTTAAGATGATGCTGCTTGATAGGTTGGTTGGGGGGCTGAATCTGCTGAGAGAGGAATGGGATGGGGAAGGGTCCCTAATGTGATAATAATACAGTGAGAAACAAATGCAAAATAAGAGAAATAATGGTCCCAGAGTCTCCGTTATTGGCAACAGAATGCCAAGGAGAATCCTGGGCACTCTGGTAATCAAGGGAAATGTTCCATTCAAAGAGAAGAAATTAAAAAATATCATAAGCCACAAAGCGGAGAGGGTCTCTGAGAAGTGTGCAGAGAGCTTGGCTAGAGTACAGGCTTTGCACTCCCTGGGAGTTGGCATAAGCCATGGGGCCTAAAGAAGTAGCAGTGTGGTTACTTCAGTAAGGCCAGACATAAGCAAATATTACTCCTCAGTCCTTGGTGAGGTATGGGAGGGCAAGGCTTGACATTATCTTAACAATCCAAACTGCATAAAAATCAGAGGCCTTGGGACAGGCATGATTTAAAATTAAGACGTGTGTAGCTATCCAAGTCCAAGGTGATTTCTCCCTGAAAATATCCAGGAACTACCTATTAACTATGAGCAAAGACTCTGAATGGGTTGAAAGGGGTTTCACAAGGTGGGACTGTGTAAAGTTGGAGACCACCCATGATTGGTGAACCCCACTGATTCCTTTCTGCATGTGGTGTCCACTGCTTGCAGAATGATAGTTTAGCGCTTCCTGGGCAAGCCCCGAAATGAGTGGAGACATTCATTTCTTGAATGGGCCAAAGTGGCAGATCTCCCTTATATCGGTCATTCATGGAATAGAAGCAGTGTTTGGTCCCATTCATGCACAGGCAGCATTGGATACTGTCGTAGGATAATTAAGAAACCCATCAACTAGATAGAGTATCCATTTGCAGTAAGCATTGTACTTAGACATCTAAATTGCATTGCTTTATGAAGTTTATTTATCCAAACTGACTTGTGCTTTTTAAAATTAATGGCTGTTATCAATACATGTGCCATGTGGCATTATCCCCAAACACTTGTGTTATCCCCAAACACTTTGAAGAAGGTGGGGTTGCCTTCTTAGCCATAGATGCTCTCTGACCAACATTAAGAAGTACCTGTGCATGTCCAAAGCTATTTAGGGATTCTCCACAGGGGCTTTTATCCTACTATTGAGATTGTCTACTCACAGAAGTTTGTGGGTCCTTTACATAATGTTGTCAACCTCCAGGATGTCTCCCACGCTAAATGACCTTATCTCATTGTTAAAAACATCAGAGATAATGAGCTATCAAATTAGAGTGTGTTGAGTTCCTTTGTGAAAAGAGGAAATCCCACAATATGAGGAACTAGACCACAGGGCCATCTAGTTTCTGTCTAATGAAACATATAGAACATACAGATAAGGGGGAAGGAAGAGGAAAGGGAAGTGTGTGTAAAGGGATCCCATCATGATCCTGCATTTAAAACAGTACCGGAAAGTCCCGGTAAATTTGCAGTGTGGGGGGGTGTAGCCTGGTGTAGAAATGCTCTTAGTGAATGAGTGTCCAGTAAAATGGGCAAAAGTTTGCATACATACATATCTAGGGAGCACACTGTATAACAGAAAAACTCCCAGCATGGGCACACAAAGCTAGAAACGTAGCACTTGTATGAAGGCGTGTCTACTACAGGAGCTTGCTTAATCATTCTCCACATGGTAGAGGAGAAATTCACTCCTCTTAAAGAGGAAAACTCTAGTCCCCTGCTGGGCCACAGAATGGAGGGGGCAGACACAGAGGCTTGGCTTGTTTGCACAACGTGACAGCAAATTTTGAATATCAAACCCCCATTTTGAATAAGGAAACATTGTATGGGGGTTGTCATGACATGTGAACCTGGCAAGCATGGGTTATGCAAGGGATAAACAACCCTCACATATCACATGGTCTGCTTTAGGGTTATGCGTGCGAGGGTCGTTTAACCCTCACATAATAACCTACAACCACGCGGATTTGCATGACATGACAACACTGAGAAGTGGTTGCCTAAGCAACCTGGCACCCATGGATGCTTGTCATGAGGTAAATAACCCATTACTGAGCTATGCCATGTCATTCAAACTTGAATTAGCTAGGGGGGAAATGTGCAGGGAAATGGTGGTGGGGGGAATCTTCAATAGAGAAGATGGTCACCAAGGTCCAAGGGAATGGAGCAAACACTCTCATGCTGGAGTGCACAGAGAAGAAGGCAAGCCCCAAATTAACCCTCAGGTGCTTTGGAAGGCAAAAAGGGGGGTCGGGGAGAGACCAACACTAGGAAGGCTCAGGAAACCTTGAGGAAAGAAACAGAGGAAGAGATAACTTTTACCCTGTGCACCTTCTACTTCCCTTCTTCTTCAGTTTCTTCTCTCTCTTTCTTTCTTCAGGCGTACTTTAGATAGCAGAGATCACATATAACCTGTGACTATTCACTGAGGAGATATTATTATTATTATTATTATTATTATTATTAGCTAGAAATAGGGATGTGAAAACTCCCCGCTGTTCACCTGTCCTGCTGTTCATTGAAGCGCTGAGAGATCGGCGGTCAGTGTTGATCACCCCCACGAACTGGTTGTGGTTTCGCCAATTTTTGTTTTGACTCAGTGATTAATATGCGCAAAAGGGGATGTGCACAATCAAAGCCTCAAAATTGCACACTTTTAAATCTCTGAAATGAGCACTAAAAGTGCACATCTGCGCGACATTTGTATATACTATTGAGGAGTGTTGAGTTGTTGCTGTGATACGCTAATTCCCCCCCCCCCCGATCGGACCAACGGACGGACCGGATAACTTTATTACTGGGGGTATTGATTCTAGAGCACTCTATCTCCATTATGCCTCCTAGTTTCCCAAGTGTGTTCCCTCTCTACTCTGCCTGCCTCCCAGCCTGGCTTCCTGCCAGTGGCTGCCTGGAGTTCCTGCCCTGCTGCTCACACAGACACCCCATCCCCCCAGAAAAAAGAAGAAGCTGATAATGTGTGTCAGGCAGGCCCCCATGCTTCCTAATTGAACAATGATCTTTCCGTGTAGTGAATGAATCTGACCATTTTTCATGTAAGCCATTAGTGTGATGAGTCCTCTCTATGACTCACTCATTGATTCAGCCTGCTGCACCTCTCCTCTTCTTTGTTTTGACACTAATGCATTGACAAGGAGCCTCCGGGTAGGGGTGTACGAAACACTTACCTGGTTCTGCAGGGGCTGTCTGTGGTGTGTGGGGGAGGCCCTCAGTCCCCCCCCCAAATCCTCCGTAGTGACTCCGTGAAGCCGCCAGCCAGGGCCGCCCACAGCCAGATCTCCATCTGCTGCTGGTGCTGGACTGCAGCTGCAAATGGTGGCGGCCGTTTGCGTCCCTGCCTGTGATAGGCTACTTATATATTTACGTAGCTTATCACAGCAAAAGGCAGAAACGCAAATGGCGGCCGCTACGCCATTTACACCCCCGCGTTAGCCATGATAGGCTGTGTATGTATTTACTTAGCCTATCACGGCAAAAGACAGGGACGCAAATGGCGTCCCTGCGTTAGCCATGATAGGCTACATAGATACTTACATAGCCTATCATGGCTTGGCAGGGACACAAATGGCGGCCGGCGTAGTGGCCGCCATTTGCGGCCGCAGCCTGGCAGTGGCCAGAAGACCACCCGGAGCGACCGATGCCACTGGGGCTGCCACCAGAGACGCTGCTAGGTAGGGTCCATCCTGGGGGGATTCCGTGGGGTGGGGGGGATTGCCTCATTCCGCCATGGACTCCAGGGGTTCTTTAGAATCCAGCCTCACTGGAGTCCATGGCGGAATTCTCCAGCATCCCTACCTCCGGGGCCCTGGGCAGTTGAGTCTTTTGTTGTCTGAGAATATGCACAATGATATGATGGGGGGAGCAGGGCTCAGTCCAGTTCAGTGCTATTGCAGATTAACAGACATAGGAATTTTTGGGATTTCACCAGGCAGCAGGAGTTGCAGTGTGCACTAGCTCCTGTCTGCAGAAGAGGGCTTCAGCCAAGAAAAAAATATATTGCTTTTGTTTGTTGGGAGGATGCTCTTACAAATTGTAGCTTCCTCTCCACCTCTACTTTTCCGTGTGTGTGTGTGTGTGTGTGTAGGCTTCAGGCTGCATTTGCTAATTCCCCCAGAAGGCAACTTATTAGAGTCTTTGTAAACCTCAGAAAATGTGCCATTGTGATGTGGCAACCTCCCTCCAACAGTGTTTGAGGAGGGGGATGGGGCTTCACTGGGACAGGCACAGGACTGGGCTATATGGGGCAAACCCATGGTAAATCAGGGGCACTTGGAGGGAGCTCAGAGAGGAAAAAGCAGCAGTAGCTCCATCTATCATCAGAACGAGTTTCCTGGAAAGAAGGCTGCTAGGACAAGGCTTGCTGAAATTAAAAGCTGATCTCTGGAAGAAATGATGTTGATGCAGAAAGAGAGATGACTGTGTTGGACTAGGGGTCAGGAGACCTGGGTTCTGGCACTTCTAGTCCCCACCCGGCCATGGGAGATCACTGGGTGACTTGGGGCCAGTCACAGACTCTCAGCCCAACCAACCTCACAGGGTTGTTGTTGTGAGGATAAAATGCAGAGGAGGAGGATTATGTACGCCACCTTGGGTTCTTTAAGGAGGAGAAAAGGCAGCATATAACTGTAATAAAGAAAAAAGGGAGAAGAATTTGAAAGAGCCGAAGTCCCCTTGCAAGACTGAGGCTTCTGTGGAAGCAGGTGGAGGCTCTGACCACTTCTCTCAATCAGCGCAGGTTTTTTGGTTCATTAGGTAGAACGTGGGAAGACCCACTCGCTCAGAAATCAGCAATACTGTTCATCTGCTAACTGAGGGCAATAAGCAAAATCACCTCTCCCTTGTTTTAAGAATGCATTTCCATGAAAAGGATAGGTGGGGGCAGGTGACTGAGTACCTCATTCGTTCTCTTTAGCTGACTGCCTGGGGATATAACTGAATGTCTATCGACTACGGTCAGTCAAAAACTCATTCACATGCCTGGCTGTGGAAAGGGCAGGGAGGGAAGGGGACTGATTAAGGTGCATGTTGCTGTGTCTGAATGGACTACAAAATAGGGATGTCAGAGAATTCCGCCACGGATCTCGGTGAGGCCGAATGCCAGTGCATTCGGCCCCCTGAAATCTGTGGCGGAATGTCCTGCCACCCCCCCCCGCCACCCCCCATGGATCCCCCCAGGGACAACACTTACTTGGGGCAGATCTTCCAGGCGGCAGCTGTCTGATGAGGCTTTACAAGTAGCTGAGGAAAGAAGGGAAGCAAAACGCAAGGGAGAAAGGGGAAGATATACCCAACTGAATGCAGAGTTCCAGAGAATAGCAAGGAGAGACAAGAAGGCCTTCTTAAATGAACAATGCAAAGAAATCGAGGAAAACAATAGAATGGGAAAGACTAGATATCTCTTCAAGAAAATCAGAGATATCAAGGAAACGTTTTGTGCAAAGAGGGGAATGATAAAGGACAAAGAAGGGAGGGACCTAACAGAAGCAGAGGAGATTAAGAAGAGGTGGCAAGAATACACAGAAGAACTATACAGGAAAGATCTTAACATCCCTGATAGCCATGACAGTGCGGTCACTGAACTTGAGCCCGACATCCTCGAGAGTGAAGTCAAGTGGGCCTTAGGAAGCATTAGTAACAACAAAGCTAGCGGAGATGACAGTCTTCCAGCTGAGCTATTTAAAATCCTAGAAGATGATGCTGTTACAGTGCTGCACTCAATATGCCAACAAATCTGGAACACTCAACAGTGGCCACAAGACTGGAAAAGGTCAGTTTACATTCCAATTCCAAAGAAGGGCAATGCCAAGGAGTGTTCAAACTACCGTACAATGGTGCTCATTTCACATGCCAGCAAGGTTATGCTCAAAATCCTACAAGCTAGGCTTCAGCAGCATGTCAACTGAGAACTACCAGAAGTACAAGCTGGGTTTCGAAGAGGCAGAGGAACTAGAGATCAAATCGCCAACATTCGCTGCATCATGGAGAAAGCAAGAGAATTCCAGAAAAATGTCTATTTCTGCTTCATTGACTATGCTAAAGCCTTTGATTGTGTGGATCACAACAAACTGTGGCAAATTCTTAAAGTGATGGGACTACCAGACCACCTTACCTGTCTCCTGAGAAACCTGTATGAGGGTCAAGAAGCAACAGTAAGAACCGGACATGGAACAACCGATTGGATCAAAATTGGGAAAGGAGTACGACAAGGCTGTATATTGTCACCCTGCTTATTTAACTTATATGCAGAGTACATCATGAGAAACGCCAGGATGGATGAATCACAAGTCGGAATTAAGATTGCCGGGAGAATTATCAACAACCTCCGATACGCAGATGATACCACCCTAAGGGCAGAAAGCAAAGAGGATCTAAAGAGCCTCTTGTTGAGGGTGAAAGTGGAGAGTGCAAAAGCTGGTTTGAAACTCAACATTAAAAAAACTAAGATCATGGCATCTGGCCCCATCCCTTCCTGGCATATAGAAGGGGAAGAAATGGAAGCAGTGACAGATTTTACTCATCACCGCAGACGGTGATTGTAGCCATGAAATTAAAAGACGCTTGCTCCTTCGGAGGAAAGCTATGGCAAACCTAGACAGCTTATAAGAAGCCGAGACATCACCTTGCCGACAAATGTCCGTCTAATCAAAGCTATGGTTTTCCCAGTAGTAACGTATGGCTGTGAGAGCTGGACTATAAGGAAGGCTGAGCGCTGAAGAATTCATGCTTTCGAACTGTGGTGCTGTAGAAGACTCTTGCGAGTCCTCTGGACTGCAAGGAGGTCAAATCAATCAATCCTAAAGGAAATCAACCCTGACTGCTCATTGGAAGGACAGATACTGAAACTGAAGCTCCAATATTTTGGCCACCTAATGAGTAGGGATGTCAGAGAATTCCTCCATGGATCTCGGTGAGGCCGAATGCCAGTGCATTTGGCCCCCCGAACTCTGTGGCGGAATGGCCTGCCACCCCCCCTCCCCCCGCAGATCGCCCCCGGGATGAGACTTACCTAGGGCGGATGTTCCGGATGGCGGCAGCTCTAGCGGCGGCTTTGGCGGTGGCGGCTGGTCTTCCGACTGGCTGCCACCACCATTTGCAGTCTGTTTTCCCCCCCCATTCGTGATAGGCTACGTAAAGACTTACATAGCCTATCACGTCTGGGTTTAAAAAAAAAATGCGTATGCAAATAGGGATGTACGAAAATCACTTACCTTTCGGGGATTATGTTTATGGTGGGGGGGGAGGCGCTCTGTCCCTCCCCCCAGAATCCTGGATGGGGGGGAGGCGCTCCGTTCCTCCCCCCCGGAATCCTGGCCGGCCGGCTGTGCTCCACAGTGATTCTGCGGAGCCACTGGCCAGCTCCGCCAGCAGCCGGACATCCGGCCGCTGGCTAGCAGGGACACAAATGGCAGCGGCCGTAGCCGCCGCTGTTTGCGTCCCTGCAGTCAGCCATGATAGGCTACGTAAATGTTTATGTAGCCTATCATGGCTGACTTAAAAAAAAAAAAGTGCGTATGCAAATGACGGCGGCCACGGCCGCCGCCATTTGAGTTCCTTATTTTTGGCCGTCTTAGTCTACGTAAATATTTATGTAGATGAAGACGGTGAAAATAAAGGGGAACGCAAATAGCTCCCGCTACGCTATTTGCGTTCCCCCTTATTTTCACCGTCTTAGTCTACGTAAATATTTACGTAGACTAAGACAGCCAAAAATAAGGACGGCAAATGGTGGTGGCCATAGCCGCCGCTATTTGTGTACGCTTTTTTTTTTTTAACCCAGACGTGATAGGCTATGTAAGTCTTTAGGTAGCCTATCATGGCTGAATACAGGGCTGCAAACGGCGGCGGCTGTGGCAGCTGCCATTTCTATCCCTGCTAGCCAGGGGCCGGATGTCCGGCTGCTGGCAGAGCCGGACGGCGGCTCCGCGGAATCCCTGTGAAGCGGAGCTGGCTGGTCAGGATTCTGGGGGAGAGACAGAGCGCCTCCCCCCCCAGCGGAACCTGGCGGAGCCAGGTAAGGTAGGGATGGCAGAGAATTCCGCCATGGATCTCGGTGAGGCTGAATGCCAGTGCATTCGGCCCCCTGAACTCCATGGCAGAATGGCCTGCCACCCCCCCCCCCGCAGATCCCCCTGGGACAAGACTTACCTGGGGCGGATCTTTCGGGCGGCGGCAGCTCCAGCAGCAGCTCCAGCAGCGGCGGCGCCCGGTCTTCCGACCAGCTGCCACCGCTGCCATTTCCAGTGTTAAAAAAAAGAAGATGTGATAGGCTACGTAAAGATTTACGTAACCTATCATGGCTAGGTTAAAAAAAAAAATGACGTGATAGGCTACATAAATCTTTACGTAGCCTATCACGTCTGACTTAAAACAAAAATGCACGTATGCAAATGGCGGCGGCTACGGCTGCCGCCATTTGTGCTCCTTATTTTGGCTCGTCTTAGTCAACGTAAAGATTTACGTAGACTAAGACGGCGAAAATAAGGGGGAATGCTAATAGCATCCGCTATGCTATTTGTGTTCCCCTTATTTTTGCCGTCTTAGTCTACGTAAATATTAACGTAGACTAAGACGGGCCAAAATAAGGAACGCAAATGGCGGTGGCTGTAGCCGCCGCAATTTGCGTACTCCCGTTTTTGGGGTTTTTTTTTAAAGTCTGACGTGATAGGCTACGTAAAGATTTATGTAGCCTATCACAGTTGACTACAGGGACGCAAACGGCGGTGGCTACGTCTGCCGCCATTTGCGTCCCTGCTAGCCAGCGGCCGGAAGTCTTGCTAGCTAGAATCCCCACGGAGTGTCTCCCCCCCAGCGCAGATTCTGGGGGGAGGGACGGCTTGCCTCCCCCCCCAGCGGAACCCGGGGGAGCCAGGTAAGGCCAATTTCGTACATCCCTAAGGTAAGGGGGTTTTCGTACACCCCTACTAATGAGAAGAGAAAATTCACTGGAAAAGACCCTGATGCTGGGAAAGATTGAAGGCAAAAGGAGAAGGGGACGGCAG
Source organism: Heloderma suspectum (assembly GCF_057233095.1). NCBI lineage: Eukaryota > Metazoa > Chordata > Lepidosauria > Squamata > Helodermatidae > Heloderma > Heloderma suspectum. The sequence goes on along the minus strand of NC_139463.1, from coordinate 82,958,778 downwards.
AGGATGAGATGGCTAGATAGCATCACCGATGCAATGAATATGAACTTGAGCACACTCTCGGAGGGAGCGTAGGACAGGAAGGCCTGGTGTGCTATGGTCCATGGGGTCACGAAGAGTTGGACACGACTTAATGACTGAACAACAACAATTTTATCCATTAAGAATTCATTGCATATTTACTGTAGTGTCAATCCTATATAGATGTACATGGAAGTAATCCCCATTGTGTGCATAGGGACATACTCAGTAGTAAACATGCATGGGATTGTCCTATAAATAGTACGTAACCTTACCATAAAAATTTTCATTAATGCCTTGTAGGTATCCCTGCTTTAGCAAAATCTGGAACATGTTTCTTTTGCAAAACAACCAGTCCCAACTCAGGGTTCTATGTTATGAATGTAAAATAGAAGCTTTCTTAGCAATGTGGGTACTTCCATTAACTCTGTGAATGAAATGAAATGTTGCCATTCTTACAGAATTCAAACCACACATATTGTGGATATGCCAGATGTGTGGTATTAATCTTTTCTATCAGAAGAAGCAAAGAGACAAAATCTTAAATGTTCATTAAAGGTAAAAGGTAAAGGTGTCCCCAACCAGTCGTGTCCGACTCTAGGGTGCGGTGCTCATCCCCGTTTCTAAGCCGAAGAGCCAGCACTGTCCAAAGACGTTTCCGTGGTCATGTGGCTGGCATGACTGAACACTGAGGTGCACGGAACGCTGTTACCTTTCCCGCCGAGGCGGTACCTATTTATCTACTTGCAATTTCTTGCTTTCGAACTGCTAGGCTGGCAGGAGCTGGGACTGAAGAAGGGAGCTCACTCCATCATGCGGCACTCGAGTCTCGAACTGCTGACCTGCCGACCTTCCAGTCTGCAGTTCAGCGTCTTAACCACTAAGCCACCGCAGCCCCAAATGTTCATTACCTACATGTTATTACAGTGTTCAAATATCCACATAATACTACTCCTTTGTCAGTTTTCACACACTTTTTAGAAGTCAAATCTAGAGAGCTTAATCTGTACTGAATGTGACTTATGAAAATGCTCACCTCTTGCCTGCACTCGATCCTCTTAGAAAATGTGGCTGCCTGTATGCCAGAGTCTGCTATTAATTGGCAGAAGCTTGTGTTGTGAAGAGCAGAGTGAGTCATCTCTGTTCCCAACAGTGTTTCATGAAATTGCATCACAGAGTTGCCCCTTGGTGATAACCAATGTCTAAGTCACAAACCTTTCTCTAACTCAGAGGTTGGCATCCTGGAACATAAGTGGCCTTTGGCCTAATTTCATGAGTCCCTAAGTATCATACAGGTCCCTTGACATGACAGGTCCATTCCTTCCACTTGTGCTTCATGTGTTTGGGGAGGATGACACAGGCAGACAAAGAGCTCTGAAATGCTGCAAACTCCTTTTCTAAACAATCAAAGCAGTGTTCATAAGAATTAATCTTTCCTGAAAGGTAAGATTGCACCTGCTGATGGTGCAAACCCAGCCATTAAATGCCTCTTATAGGAAAACTCAGTGTGAGTAGGGTGGAAGGTGTGTGAGAAAGTAAAGGAAAGGGAGGGCCATGTGTCTGTGCATATGTATGTCGGGCAGGGGGCAGAAGGGACACCAGCCCACCACCTACTCCAACTCCATCAACCATTTGTTCTGGATCTGCTCATGTTGTTCCCAGTATATTACCCTTAAAAAATAGCTTCCAGCTATTATCCTATATATTTCTAAATAAATGCAAATATTACAAATTTCCAATAAACCTCCAGTGAGTCAGTGACATCCTCTACCCATGGAACTTCTCATTGCTTAGAGAAGAGGGGTGAGTGTAGAAATACTATTGACTCAGCTGGGGACAAATATAGGTGAAAGCACAGATTAAACACTGCTCTGCACCTCTCCTATCCAATAGCCAGGGAGACAGACAGCACTCTAAACTACTGTTAACCTGCAGAGTCTGAAATCAACTCTCTGACCTGGTTTGCACAACATGACAACCCACTATGGCTGATCACCCATGGTGGGTTGTCGTGCTGTGTGAACTCAGTGCAATTTCTGCAGGGTGGCTTATTTTTCATGAACAAGCTACCCTGAGAACCCATGGCTTGTTTTAGGGTTGCTGATACCCATGGTGGCTTCTTGTGTTGTCTGAACCCAGCAGGGTGACTTCAAAATGGGTTGTCGGGAACAGCTACAGGGCCAACCAGCCAGAGCAGCAAAAACTAAGGTGGGTACCAAAAAATGAGGACTTCTGCCACAAAGGTGCCTGGGATATATGCCGGAGCTGGCGGTAGGACTGAAAGAGAATGAGAATGAAGCTACAGCAAGCCCAATCATTTATCAGTTTAGCAAGCAAACAACCAAACCACAGTGGCGTATTTACATGGTGGCTTAACGTGATGTGTGAACCCTCCCACAGTGTCTTTCTCAGACTCTGAGCTAGTTCGCATGTAACGCTAAGCCACCGGGGAGGATTACCACATGGGTTGGTTGGTTGATCTCCAACCCACATTACTCCTGACAGACAATCAGGCATGCAGCAGCTCAGTGAGGTTCGTTTGTTTCTCCCTCAGTTCCCTTCAGTCCTTCAGCCTGCTTGCCACATGTATCCCAGTGTCCTTTGAGGCACAACCCATCTCCTCTCCTCAACCCTTCCTTCACCAGATTTTTAAAATTGTTATTTCAGTCCCTCAAAATTGAAAAACTGGGGTCACAATTTTATCATCATCATCATTATCAGTTTTGTCGGTCTTTTTCAAGCATGTAAGAGCATAGATTCAGCAGTCTTATATATGTAGTCTTGCCTGGCCTATTTCCTTGTATGTTTCAGTATATTTATTAGTTACCAACATATTATCCAGGGAAAAAAATAGCAACAACTTACATTTTTGTTGTAAGACATTTCAGTTTTGGTCAATAGGCCAGTAAAAGAGCTTAAAGGGTAGGGGAGTTTCCACATCCAAATTAAAAGAGTCTTTATTATCATTAAATGAATCATCCCTAGCTACATATGTGTTTATTATCATTAATATGATGTTCTCTGTTACATATTTATTTCATTTACACCACAAAACTATAACTGTCTACTCAGAAGTAAACCCAGTTGAGTTCAATAGGGCTCAATCCATGGAAAAGTAGGTATGGCATTGCAACTTTAAGGGAATGGGACACTAGCACCTCTGCTAAATGAAGAAAAGGCCTGTAATTTGAAGGGATGTGGAGAATTCTATAGCAATTGGGAAAATAGAAAATAATATGTAGTTGGACCTGACTGAGTGACTGACAAGAAAGACATTTGTGATTCACTCTTTGTGGGATTAAAACAGACTGAGGAGTACATTTCTCAGTTTCATCTGATACATCTCAGCTATTACTCCAGAACCCTGTCACCCCAGCAATTGTGGAATGTATTTGAACACAAGCATATTTGAAGCATTCTCTTTCACTAACTTTATGAAAACAAATACTGCTGCAACGCTTTAAATATTAATAGGTTTAAGGAATATCTCTGCAATTTTCTAAGTACTATCTCATCTGCATAAATGTGGATGTTTGCCATCACGCTATGAGATTTTTTATTTTGGAGGGTATTTTCCACACAGCCTTTCGGATGTCCTTGTTCCTGAAGCTATAAATGATAGGATTCAGAATTGGAGGCAAAACTGTATACAAAACAGCTGAAACCAAGTCCACAGTGGGGGAGGAAAGTGCTTTAGGCCTCATGTATGAAAATACAGCCGTGACGATAAATATAGAGAAGACAGTCAAGTGGGGAGTGCACATAGAGAAAGCTTTATATCTGCCTTGAACTGATGGAATTTTCAGGACAGCAGATAAGATATAGCCATAAGAAACAAAGATGAAAATGAAAAAAAATGAATCTAAAAAGAACCCAAGGACCAAAATCAGAAGCTGGTTGACTTTTGTATCAGTGCAAGAAATCTTTTGTAACTGAGGTATATCACAGAAATATTGCTCAATCGTATTGGGCCCACAGAAGTTTAATGTGAAAGTGAAACTAGTTTCTAACACTGCATGGATGAGGTTGCTTATCCAGGAAGCAGTTGCTATTTGGACGCATGCATTTCTGCTCATGATTAGCCTGTATCGCAGAGGATGACAGATTGCGACATAACGGTCATAAGCCATGATGGTGAGCATGGCAAGCTCACCACCAACACATGTGACCACTAAAAAGATCTGTGTGACACACCCAGCCAAGGAAATCTCTCTGTTGTTTGCCAATGAATTGATTATGGATTTGGGAACTGTAGTGGAGATGTTGCAAATATCTAAAATAGATAAGTGGACCAAAAAGAAGTACATTGGACTGTGTAGGTGGTGATCTAGGACCACTGCTGTGATTATGAGAAAATTCCCAATTAAGGCTATTAAGTAAATGAAGAGAAATATCACAAAATGCAAAATTTGCCCATCACGGTCATCAGAAAATCCCATCAGAAGGAACTCCGTCACTGTGGATTTATTGGCTATTTCACTTATTGGAATCCTCCTGCAGAAAGTAGTCAAAGAATAGTCAAGTGAGTGATACACATTTAGGGAAAATATTATAGCCTTGCAGCATTATGAATATCCAACCAAACACTGGAATGTCCAGAGGTCAATAAATGCCCTGCTTTCAACCAACTCTTCTGTACTTTTCAGACTTTTCTCCAACAGTGTCACTGAACTCTGGTGACAACCCAAAATTCAACCTGTAGCTTGTAGCATTTTGAATGTGGACATCAGGGTATTATTGGGACTACAATGGTGGTCTAAGGTACTCTTGACCACTACACTTAGTTCTTAATTTGTAGCTGCCCATTGCCGAGATCCAGGCTAATGCTAGTAAAAGCCTGCCAAAAGAAAGCTCAATGGGTGGATTGGAAATGCCCAAATTCCAAGAAAAGATAGGGCCCATGATGCACTGTAAGAAGGGTACCAACCGGAGAGATCTTTTACTAATTAAGGAATTAATAGGTGGAAGTTTGAATTGCAGAATGCATACTTAGGGAAAGGCAATGTATGTTAAATGGATATGGATGGTAGGTTAATGTCTTATGTAACCATACGGTTGGCCGTAGAATCCCTGTCCAAATGTCTGGAGATGGTGAGTGGCTGGATGGGGAGGAATAAGCTGAAGCTGAACCCTGACAAGACTGAGGTACTTTTGGTGGGAGACAAGAGGAGGCTGGGGGATGTTGACCTGGTGCTGAATGGGGTACGGCTACCCTTGAAAGACAAGGTCCGCAGCCTGGGGGTCATTTTGGACTCTCTGCTGTCCATGGAGGCTCAGGTGTCAGCTGTGAGCCGGACAGCGCTGTATCAACTCCATCTGATACGGCGGCTGTGCCCCTTCCTTCCCGACCATCTGCTCCCATTGGTAGTACATGCCCTGGTCTCCTCTCGTTTAGACTACTGTAATGCGCTCTACGTGGGGTTACCCTCAAAGACAGTTTGGAAGCTGCAGCTGGTACAGAACGTGGCGGCTCGCCTGATTAAAGGCAGCCGCCGTCGAGATCACATCACTCCAGTGCTGAAGGATTTGCACTGGTTACCAGTTGTTTTCCGGGCCAAATTCAAGGTGTTGGTTTTGACCTTTAAAACCCTATATGGTTCCAGCCCAGCCTATCTTAAGGAGCACCTCCAGCAACACCAAACAGGCCGCTTAACAAGATCAGCCTCGGATGGCCTTCTCTCTGTCCCATCAGCCAGGACAGCTAGACTGGTGGGGACGAGGGAGAGGGCCTTTTCTGTGGTGGCCCCCACTCTGTGGAACTCCCTCCCTAGGGAACTCCACCATGCCCCCTCTTTAATGAGCTTCCACTGTGCATTAAAAACATGGTTGTTCAGGCAGGCATTTGGGGTGGGTTAGGGTATTTTAGAAAATGTTTTTATTGTAGAATTTTATTGTTTTAAACTGTTTTATTGTATTCTGTACATCACCCAGAGTGGCTGGGTGACCAGCCAGATGGGCAATTAATAAATTTAGTAATAAATAAATAAATGTAACAGAGGCAGTATATTCCTGTCAGTCTGTTTGGCTGAAGCATGGTCCAATTTGCAATATAGGCCTGTTAACCATAAAATCTTGCATGGTGCTATCCCCCAAATAGGGATGTTTACCAAAAGAATGGCTATATAGCAGCTTGTAGGGGGCTACCTGCACATCTCCTGCCAGAATCTTCCCACCAAAATGTCCTTGGATTGATCAGTCAGTGCCCCTGAACCAGTGGTTAGCTGGGTCCTAGGGAGAAAGTGAAACAAGACTAGTCCAAAAGAAGAAGAGGTATGGCAACCACCAATCTCAAGTCTGTGCTTGGAGTTCCAGCAATCTCCAAAGCTACAGAAGCCCATGTAGTTGATGGGATCTTTGGGGTTTACATATCTTGGGTATATAGATCAACTTATGGCCTTGCTGGTCATTCCAAAAGAAAGGAAATGTGGCCATGAAGAACCCCAGTGGTGGGCCTTCTCTGTAGCAATGCTCACTCTCTGGAAAACCTTTCCCAGTGCAGTTAGGGATTCAGAAAATGTGGCATCTTTCAAATGCCTCCTAAAAATGCACCTTTTCACTCCAGCTTTCCCTGGGCTGTAAGTGCTGTTGGGTTTATTTTGGTTTTATATGCTGCTTTTAAACTGTTACATTTTATATTATGTTTTATCATGCTGTATTTCATGGTTTTAATTGTTGTGACCTCCTCAGGGAGTCTCAGCTGTTGGGCAGTATAGAAATGTAATAAATAAATAAATAAATAAATTCCTACTCTTTGTTATCCTTTTGTTATATATTGCTAATAAACTGTTTGATAATTGCTCTCATTTTCCTGTGTATATGAAGTGTAGATTTTGATAAATGTATGTGATTTAAAGTAAATTCATCACATATCAAGCTTGTTGCTTAAGACTGGAATAAATTGTGCTTTATTGCTGATGAAAGATCTTGTAGGTGGGGAGTTCTAATCAGTGGAACTGAAAACTAGATAACAGAAGAGCTCCTAAGGAGATCCTAATTCACTGACCTTTGCACATTCAGCAAAAAAGGGGTGTCTCTTTGCAGTATGGGTTCTGAATGTTTGTAGATTCCTCCACATTACTGGGAACACAAATTGCACATGGTTCCCAGTTATGTGGGGATGCCTTTGTGCATAAAGGTGTATGCAAAGAAGATCCCTGTTCAGGCCTTTTACTGAATATGCAGAGGTTAAGGCAGCAGAGAAGCTGGAAGTGTTAATGAATGAGGCCAAGCCACCCATTGTGGTCCTTCTCTCTTCAACACAGATCCAGGGAACATTTGCAAGAGACTCCAAAGAAGGGCTTGTGTACCTCTGGTTTCCCAACCACTCTCCAAATTGGAGACAAAAGTCAACATACCAGATCCCATGCCCATCACTTGAAGAATGCATAGTTTAGGGATATATGCTTTATATTTATTTATTTATTTATTTATTTAATTAATTTCTATACCGCCCAATAGCCGAAGCTCTCTGGGCGGTTCACAAAAATTACCCCTGGTTAATCCTATGAAACCAAAACCAACCTAAAGATACTCAAAACCCTGAGTCCTGATTCCAATTCAGAAAGTGTTCCTTGTGTAACATTGTCTTAACTCTGGATCCTTTTAACTCTATGCTGTCACTTGATGATACAGAGAAAGTAGCTGGTGTGTGTGTGGGGGGAGAGAATGTTTCTAGATTCAAGCTGCTTCTTCAAGCATTTTATTTTTTCCAGCCCTATCCTTAGATATCTGTGAAATCTTTCTACAGCATACATCACACCATATAAATGTTGGAATTTGCTCTGATCTCACTTGATGCACGACCACATGTATGGAATTCCCAGTTTTGTTACATAGAACAAAATCTTAAAGAAAAAATAATAGTATTGAAAAGGAAGAGCTAAAAATAGAGAATATCCTCCACACCCAAAGCTGTCTATATGAAAATTGCATGACTACATCTGGATCCAAACCATTCCCCCCCCCCCATCCTTCCACACAGCCAGAATATAAAATATACATGAGCAAACCTTCCTTACAGGGATGCTCACCATGGACATATCTTTTTTGTAAATGATAATGCTTTGAACTTTGGATATCATATATTCCTATATACAAAACAGCAGAAACCAATTAAACTGAAACCATTAATTGTCTTCCTTAGAACATGTCCTTATAGTTAAGAAAAAATAAAAGAATTCTGAAACAGCACAGGTTTCAATGATCTACAGTAAGATTTTAAAATTAAACCTTGGATTGCATCCAGATTTAGCCACAGAGAAGGCCCATTTAAATCAATGGGACTTAAGGATATGCAAATCAGCAAAACCTGAGCTCGCGGCAGTTCTCCAGATTCCATCTCAAAGCTCATTCCAACTCTAACCTCTTTCACATTGAGAGCTTTGGTTTTGCCTGAAAATCTGGATTGTAGAGTGCATACTTAAGAAAAGGTGTGGTGTGTTCAGGGGATATTGTAGGTCAATGTATTATGTAACAGGGACACTATATCAATGTCTGTCTGCTTGGCTGAAGCATGCTCCAATCTGCAATATAGGCTTGTTAACCACAGAGTCCTTCATAGCGTAATCCTCAAAACCAAGATGTTTACCATAGTGATGACTACAGAGTAGCTTGTAGAAGGCCCCTGCATATCCCCTGCCAGAACCTTCCCACCGAAATGTTCTTGATTTGATCAATCAGTGCCCTAGAACCAGTGGCTAGTGGCTGTAAAAGCTCCTGGCTTGGGTCATTGAGAGAATGTGAAATGAAAAAGAAGAGGTGCCTACCACTTTCTAGCATGGCAACCTCCAGTGTGGCATCTGTGTTTGAAGTACCAGCCATCTCTCTAGGTACAGACAGTTAAGATGTTGATAAGATCTGTTTCTGTTTACAGATCTTTGGCATAGAAATCAACATATTGCTACCTATTCTTATCTTAAAGAACAAATAATCGTACTGTATAAGCCAGAGTTAAAAAAGAGAGAATATCCCTCAAGCCAAGCAACTGTCTCCTTTCAGTATGACTAAATCTGGATGTAAATCATATCCCCACCCAATACCATATAGCCAGAAGGTAAAACATGCTTTTGCAAGCCTTCCTTAAAGGGGCACTCAACAAGGATATACCTCTTTGTGAATAGTAATGCTTTGATTTTTGTCATCTCTCATATTATCTCATATACAAAACAGCAAAAACCAGTTAACACGAAAGCAGGGATCACCTTCCTTGGACCGTGTCTCAAGAGTTAAGAACAAATAACAGAATTCTGAAACATCACAGATTCCAACAATCTACAGTCAGATTTTAAAAACAAATCTTAGAGTGACAGCAGATTTAGCTATACTTAGAGGAGTCCAATTGATTTCAGTGGGATATATTCAAATCAGCAAACCCTGAACTCACTGAAAACTTCTCCAAATTCCATCTCAAAGCCCATTCCAACTTGAGCCTTTTTCCGATTGGGAGCTTTGGGTTTTGTTATGTTTTCCTTTTTGCATGAAAATCGATGCACATTTCTGTGTGCATTTTTGTACTCATCAATTGTGCACATCTTTGAAATGAAGGCATTCTTCTCCCATTCAGTAAAGTATATGTGTGTGCATTTTTAATGCACATTTTTCAAGTGTACGCATGCTGTCAAACACATTTTCTGGGTCTGCAAATCACAGTACAAGCTCAGAAATGCATGGACTTTGACCACAGATTGTGGCCAAGTCTGTGTTCAATCTGAAAGGTGCAAACTGGGTAAAATGTGATAAAAAAATGAATTGAAACAAATTTATCATAATCCTTAATGGGAATAAGGTAGTCATGAATGTGGCTTGGATAGATTCCTGCATAGCAATATCTATGCAATTCATCTACATTTATATTGCCTTCTATCTAAAAAGTGAATAGGTAGTTGTTTCTATTAAGTGTCCTTTTTTAATGCTACGTTCCTGATTTCCCAGTCTTCTATGACACATTTCACAGTTTTTCTTTTCTTTTTTCTCTTCTTTTCAGAACTGAAATGCTGAGCATCATAGGAGCCCTGCTTTTTATTACGCGTGAATTATGGAGATCTACTCACCTGTGTTTCTTTCAGAAGTTGAGTGTGTATGTCCTGGAGTGTGATCTTTATTTGAACATGCATATGCTGCAATGAGGAGATTGAGTCATTTTCCTGCCTGTGCCATGGTACTTCAGGGAGTCACTCCTTGGTGAACAACCAAGTTCAGTCATGCATTCCATTGCTTTGGTGATGGATGCATTCATTCATGGCACTACAGAGAAAGTCCAGGGAGAATGTACAGAGAACAGAGTGTACTTAGGAAGCTGGAAAGGCAGTGAGGAAGAGGAAGACGAGTGAGCCAGGTCAGCTCTAGGTATGTAGAAAGGGGGCCATTAAGAAAAAGGGAGTTCCAATACAGGCCCACAGAAAATCAAGTGTGTGGTCTCTGAAAACACTTCTGAGTATATTGTTTATGGATAAGCTAAGGTCGTCTATTTAAAAACCCCTTTCTACAGTGAAAAATACACACATAAAAAGTGCCAGCATAAATGGACGATAATAATCCAAAACAGTCGCACCAAGAAGATCTCAGAATTAAATATAAAAAGTACACCTTCAGGGATTTCATTATTCTCAGAAATGAAAACAAGGAGTCCATTAGAAAATCTCCTGAGCACCTTTGCTCTGGGGAAATTATTATTGTTGTTACTTCCTGTAGGTTTTGTGCTGATCTCATAATGTAGATGTGCCATTTAAAATGCTATTCACGCTTAGTATATGTTAGGATGCTCATTGACACACAATGCCTTATACCAAAAATTTATTTGGCCCTTTTGTTTTTCCTTGTATTGTAAATTGTAGCAAATAAAGCAACAAGGACTGAAAGAAGAAGAGCTGACATAGGATCTAAAACTAAATTAACTTCTGTTGTTAAATATGCATCCCATAGATTTTCCCTCTAATTTCCCCAGCCATCTGAGAAGCATGAGAGAGAGGCAAACTCTCTTTGATTATGGATTTCTATTTTGACCTACGATAAACTAGGGCCCATTGAGCATTTGGGCCCTATGTGGGCCCTGGTCCACATTTTTAAGCACACTGGCCTGATTCACCCTTCTTCGACTAATATGTGAATTGAAACACCATTCTGTTTCAGATTGTGCACTTCTCAGAATTTTTTGACACAGTTATCATCTCAAAAATGCAATCCAAAGTGCAGCTATTAGGGCTCGCTGTGTACAAAAATGTGTATATTAGGTAACGTTGCATAAATGGCAGAGAAACTGTGCACATTAGGGGAAAATGCATTCTAAAAGAAATGTGATTGTTGGTGCTTGAAGAAATGGAATGATTCCCCCATTGTTACCTTAAGCCTTGCTGAAATATGCCTTCCTAGTAAGAATAGCCTTGGGGCTGGGGGGCCAGGGGAGTTCGTGATGCCCCCCACCATGACATTCATGTGTTTATTGGAACATGTGCACAGACTGAATGTGCTTCGGATCTCCTTTGCGAGACTTGCACGCTTGGAGTACTCATGATGCATATGTAGTGTACTCCATTGGAGCATGAGAGGCAAACTCTCTCTGATTATGGATTTCTGTTTTGAGCAACCATAAGCTAGGGATCATGGAGTATTTGTTTGGTCCATATTTTTAAGTAAACTGGCCTAATTCACGCTTCCTGGACTAATACGTGGATTGGAACACCATTCTGCTTCAGCCTGTTCACTTCTTAAAATTTTGCCTCTGAGTTCTCAGCTCCAAAATGCAAGCCAAACTGCATACATTAGAGACAGTTGTGTTAAAAAGAAAGTGTAAATATGGTAAAGTTGCATACAAAAATGCACAGATTAGGGCAAATTGCAGACAAATTGTGTATGTCATGGGGACTTGCATTCAAAAATAAATGTGAATATTTGTGCCTGAAGAAATGCAGTGGTTCACCCATCCTTACCATAAGCCTTGCCTAGGGATTCTTTCCTAGTAAGAATAACTATTGGTGGGGAGGGAGATCAGGGGAGTTTCTGCTTCCCCCCACCATGATTTGTATGTGTTTATTGGAACTTGTGCACTGACTATAATGTGCACCCTTGAATGTGCTTAGGACAGCTTTTGTGAGACTTCCACACTTTACTGTACTCATCATCCATAGTGTAAACACAGCTGTTGCATTTCTCTTTGCTGTGGGGCACAAAGAATGGCATCTGAATAAGATCTTAAACTATGGGCAGTCTTGGAACAGGCTGCCTTTCAGATATCTTGGCCCCAATTCATTCTGGGATTCATACGTAAACACAAGCACCTTTCTGCCTGGAAACAGACTGAAAGCCAGAGCACTTGAAATCAGACTGGTAAAAGAAGGTCAACAAATAGTGTACCAGAAAACAATCTGGCCACACTGCATTCTGCACTATTAGCAGTTTCTGAACATTCTCAAGGGCAGCCCATTGCAGAGTATCTTCCAAGAATCTAAACAGCAGGTGATTCACATGCGACTCACTGCAACCAGATTTACTTCTCCAGGAAGCAGTGCAACTCACACACCAGTGGAAGCTTGGAAATAATTCTCATGGCTGTAGCAGCTACCTGGCCCTCTAGGAGCAATGCTGCATCCAGAAGCAACACCAAGCTGCAAACCTGATCCTACAAATGGAGTGCCCCGCCATCCAAAATGGACTGTACCCAAATCCCATATTAGCTTTTCTGCTGACCAACAGTACCTCTGTATCATTGGAATGAGCCTCAACTTCTACATAAATCCATGACTCCATGTAATGGTTCAAGATTTCTGTATCGTGTTTGGCATCAGTAAACAAAGAGAGATAGAGCTGGGTATCTATGAGAGCCAACGCCCAAATTATTGATGACCTCTTCTTACGTTGTCTTCATGTAGATGTTAAATGTGAAATGCCACTGAGAGTTCTTGCAGTACAATGGGGACATACTCCCCCTGTCTAGTTCCTGCTGCACATCATCCACCAAGACAGATAAGGGTGTTTCATTCCCCAAACCCAGAATGGATCCAGATGGGAAAGGACCCAACTTCATACAAGAAGACCTGGAGTTGAGTCACCACCATTCACTCTAATACTTTGCCCACAGAAGGAGCCTTAGAGTCTTGTTCTACAACCATGTTCCAATATCTCTGTGGCATATCCCCAATGCTAGAACACAAGTGGCACAATTCACAACGTGAGCCCAACCAAATACAGGTAAGAATACAACTGCCATGAATACAACTGTTGTTGGTCTCCAGTGAGTACTTTCAGTGGCCTCTAAAAGGCTACAATATAACTGCACAAGTCCAAGGCCTTGTTTTGTTCCTGACAAATGCATGTGTAGTAGATGCTTAGTTAAGGAGACCATCTGGGGAGAGAGAAGGAGGAAGTATCTGAGTTGTTGGGTGGGTAGGTGAATACAGTGGAGAAAGTGAATACCTAAGGCCTGAATATTAACCTATTCTTTCTCTGTGGGATAACCATAACTGGCAGATGAAGATCAGGAGTAGGGAGCAGGAGGCTGTGTTATGCCAAGAGGCTGCCATAGGATCTTGACAGATGAAGTCTACACAGACTTCATCTGTACTTTTACTACAGGCAGTAAAATCCCAGATAAACTAGGAAGTTTTTAAGTATTCTAGAATAATTGGGTGCAGCGGACAAGGGTCAGCTTCTGAAGTTCTAAGTTATACTGGCAAAGAGTGTTTTAGGCCTAGAGATTAGGGATGTACTTACCTGGTTTTGTCCAGGGACATCTGCGATGGGGGGGAGGTGCTCCGTCCCTCCCCCCCAAATTCTCCCCTGCCAGCTCCACTCCGTGGTGACTCTGCGGAGCCACCAGCTGGGGGCCTGCCTGCTGGGGGACATCTGGCTGCTGGGCTGCACAGGGATGCAATCATGCAAATGGTGGCTGCCGTAGCTGCTGCCATTTGCTCCCCGTCTTTTGCCATGATAGGCTACGTAAATATTTACGTAGCCTATCATGGCAAAAAAACAGGAACACAAATGGTGGGGCTACGGTGGCCGCCATGTGCGTTCCCTTTTTTGCCATAGCCTATCACGGCAATAATGAAGACACGAATGGCGCCCACAGACGCGACTGCCATTCGTAAAGCAGTGCGAATGGCACCAGGTAAGTGCTCTGTTTCACATGCCTTTTGAGGGGTGGTGGGGCATGGGGCTTCGTTCTGCCATGGATTTTGGGGGGGGGATGAATGCACTGGCACTGAATGCACTGGCATTCGGCCTCACTGAGATTCGTGGCGGAATTCTCCAACATCCCTACTGGAAATACAGGTATTTGCTGAAAACAAGAACCCCCATGGGTGGAAAAATGACGGATCTGCCCAGTGAAGGAGCACTTCCTCCACAGGCAGTGGCAGTGCTCTGGAGAGGAAATTCCCCATAAGAGGTAACAGCACTCTGTCATGCCTACCATGTGGAAGCAAGCGAGGAAAAATATCAAATGTCGCCTTCTCCATTGCATCTTCAATGTGCTATCCAGCAAAGTTGTTCACCGGGGGAATTGGAGTAGAACAGTTGGTTGCCTGCTCTGAAAAACTGGCCATTCACTTCAAGGAAGAACTCTTTCATACACACGCAGACCTTGATGCCTCAGAGGTGGAGTTGGCAGCATCTGCAAAGACAGTCAGGGGTCTGGGAGACCAGTTTCAGTTGTTGTGGCCTGAGGAAGTGAACACAATGCTTGAATGTGTCTGTACCACTTTATGCAGATTTGAACTCTGCCCATCCTGGCTGATCAGTTCCAGCAGCAGATGATTGTTTGGGTGGGGCCAGGGGGTGGTGAATGCCTCACTCTGTGAAGGGGCTCTATTCCATCCCCATCTCACCAGTGCATATGCATCTGCTTCCCTAAAAGTTTCACACCATGATGAGTGGGAGTATAAATACCTAATGAATGGTAGTCGTGGCTTCATTTCAAGGATCAATATCCTAAAATCTCATGGAGAACATCCATAGATTGGGGAGGTTGTTCTCCACATGTAGAAAGCACTGAAAATGACACAGGAGAGGCTGGAGCTAGCAAGGTCATCCTTGCTTCCCTTCCCCATGTGTAGCACTTAAACACAAGGAGAGTGACTGAGAGTCTCACAACTGTCATAATGAGCACACAGAGAGTGGGAATGCACATTGGGTGTTATATACCTGTAGTGTGAGAAATGGTCCTTGCATGTTTTTTCCCCACCACACAAAAAGTAAGGGCAAGGATTAATGCCCTTGTGCTTTTAGGAAGGCAAGGTGAAGCCTCCCCCCCACCTGTTCATTCCACCCCACCCCTCCCAAATTATATGAGGGCCAAAATGCATGTTACATTAAAGAGTTTGCTAGTTCTCCCCCTCATGTTTACTCAAAAGTAAGTTCATGAGAATTCATATTGATCGGGCTGCTAGGGTAGTGGATAGTGGGGGCGGGGGGTGGTGTTTGACCCTTTGTCCTATGCCTGCAACGTACATTACACATGGGTGCTTTGTGGACAATATAAATTGGAGGCATGGGGGCAGGGGGCTGATCCAGTTTGGGACCACAGTGGGGGGAGGGAGCAAAGGATTAAAGTTTCCCTATCCCCCATACTAAGATCCCAATCCATGTAGTAACATGTAGCCTCACTTTGTGAGGTTACATTCCACAACTAAAGGAATAGACCTTGCACGTAGAAGCCCTCAGAAATCATCTGAAAACTCTGGAGAACTGGCAGCATTCTAGCATCAAAGTGAAACTGAATGTCCCCGACAGAACTACACCAGTAATTGCTGCCACAAGCTTTTTTGGGAAAAAAACCTTAGTAACTTTTGAATTGGTGCTCAGAATTTCACCAAACCGATGAAAGGCACATCTCGCCCCAAAGCCTGAATAACGTTCATCACTAGTTTCCTCCCAAACGTGAAAGAAATGCATGATATGCCAAGCTTCATCTGGGAGTTTAATGGAGATTGTGTCAGTTTTCACACTTTTAACTTGCTATACCTGGCACAATTTTGCACAATTGTAGAAGTAGACCATACATGCCAAATGTCAGGTTATTAGCACAAGATATTTGCACTTTATAAGCAATGTAGATAACAAATGAATGAATGAAATTTAAATATCAACATTATCAGATTACTTAATACATTTTACATAAAAGTAAAAATTGCATACGAAAAAAAATGGGAAAATATTATTAAAATAGACCAGTGTGTATGTCACAATAGAAGGTTGGGGAGAAGCTATATTAGGATTGAAATTTGGATCTATGACCTTGTGGAACTCAATTATCTTCCTTTAAATATATTTATTCTTACCAATGTATTTTTCCAGGACAAATATACTGTGGAAACATATCACATGATTGCCATAAGATATTTCAGTTTTGATTAACAGGCCAGTAAAACAGCTTAAATTGGCATTTCCACATCCAAAAGAAACAAAGGATGTCTTTATTATCATTAAAAAGCATCATTCTCTGTTACCTATGTTTTCATTATCAGTAAAATGACGTCCTGTCTTACATATGCAAAACATCTGCAGTGCAAAACTCTAAATTCCTACTTAGAAGTAAATCCCGTTGA
This sequence comes from Heloderma suspectum, assembly GCF_057233095.1. NCBI lineage: Eukaryota > Metazoa > Chordata > Lepidosauria > Squamata > Helodermatidae > Heloderma > Heloderma suspectum. Next base: position 82,942,222 of record NC_139463.1, on the reverse strand, counting down.
GTTTAATAGGACTTAATCCCTGCAAAGTGGGTACGGCATTGCAGCCTTAATGAGATGGTGGACTATGATCTCTGCTCTAAACCAAGAAGGAACCCAGAAGTTCAAGGCAGACAGTGACTTCCAAGGCAATTGAGATTATTGAAAAGAATCAGTGCGACCTGAGTGAAAAAGAAAAGCACAACAGGAAGATTTGGGACTATATCTATTTTGGACCTTTGCTGAGACCAGCCTGAGGATGGCATCTCTTAATTTCATCTGATATATCTCAGGTATTGCTCTTGCGCCCTGTCACTGCAGCAGTTGTGGAATGTATTTGAAGACATGCATAATTGAAGAATTCCCTTTCACTAACTTTATTTAAAAAAAAGAGAAAAAGGCTGCTCTAGCTCCTTATATACTAACACATTTGAAATAACTTATTTCCAAAAGAAATGAATATTTCTGTGCTTCCATAAGCACTCTTTCATCTGTACGTGTAGAGTATGTTTGAATAAATGTAGATGTTTCCCGTCATGCTATGCGATTTTTTATTTTGTGGGGTATTTTCCACACAGCCTTTTGGATGTCCTTGTTCCTGAAGCTATAAATGACAGGATTCAGAACCGGGGGCAAAACTGTATACAAAACAGCAGAAAGCAAATCCACAGTGGGGGAGGAAAGTGCTTTAGGCCTCATGTATGAAAACACACCTGTAACAATAAATATGGAAAAGACAGTGAGATGGGGACTGCAGGTGGAAAAAGCCTTATATCTGCCTTGAGCTGATGGGATTTTCAGGACAGAAGAGAAGATATAGCCATAGGAAACAAAGATGAACGCAGAAAGAGAAGAGTCTAAAATGAGCCCAAGGACTAAAATCAGAAGCTGGTTGACCTTTGTATCAGTGCAAGAAATCTTTTGTAACTGAGGTATATCACAGAAATATTGATCAATCATATTGGGCCCACAGAAGTTTAATGTGAAAGTGAAACTGGTTTCTAACACTGCGTGGATGAGGTTGCTTATCCAGGAAGCAGCTGCCATTTGGACACATGCATTTCTGCTCATGATTAGCCTGTATCGCAGAGGATGGCAGATTGCGATATAACGGTCATAAGCCATGATGGTGAGCATGGCAAGCTCACCACCAACACATGTGACCACTAAAAAGATCTGTGTGACACACCCAGCCAAGGAAATCACTCTGTTGTTTGCCAATGAATTGATCATGGATTTAGGAACCGTCGTTGTGATGTTACAAATATCTATTACTGATAAGTTGACCAAAAAGAAGTACATGGGGCTGTGAAGGTGGTGGTCTAGGGCCACAGCTGTGATGATGAGAACATTTCCCGCTAAGGCTATTAAGAAAATGAAGAGGAACATGACAAAATGCAAAATCTGCATGTCACGGTCATCAGAAAATCCCATCAGAAAGAACTCTGTCACTGTTGATTGGTTGCCCATGTCACCTTCTCCTGAAGAAAGGAATTAAAGAACAGTCAGTTAGTGGAGGGGCATATACATTTAGGGAGAAAAATATTGTCCTGCAACATTATAAATACGTAGCCAAACTTTGGAGTGTCCAAAGGTCAATATATATGATGTCCTGCTTACAGCCAACTCCTCTGCCCTTGTCAGACATTTTCCCCACACTAGCTGAACTCTAGCTGCAATCCCAAATTCAGCATCTACCTTGTAGTGTTTTGAACTTGGACAGTAGTGTATTATTGGGACCACAATGATGGTCTTATGCACCTTTGACCACTATGCTTAGCCCTATGCTTACTTGCAATCCTCACTGTAGCCACCCATTTCCAAGATCCAGACTGATGCCAGTAAAAGCTTGCAGATGGAAAGCTCAATAGGTGGATTGGAAATGCCCAGATTTATGAGAAAAGGTAGGGCCTATTAGGCACTGTAAGCAAGGTCCCAAGAGGAAAGAGGTATTTTGCTAAGTAAAGAATTAATCGGTGGACATCTGGATTGTAGAGTGCAAACATCACAGATTTCAGTGATCTACAGTAAGATTTTAAAATTAAACCTTGGATTGCATCCAGATTTAGCCATACATAGACAAGGTCCATTTAAATCAACGGGACTTAAGGATATGTGAATCAGCAAAACCTGAGTTCACGGACGTTCTCCAGATTCCATCTCAAAGCTCATTCCAACTCTAACCTCTTTCAGATTGAGAGCTTTGGTGTTGTGTTTTGTTTTTGCCTGGAAATCTGGAGTGTAGAGTGCAAGCTTAAGAAAAGGTGTGGTGTGTTCAGGGGATATTGTAGGTCAATGTATTATGTAACAGGGACACTATATCAATGTCTGCTTGGCTGAAGCATGCTGCAATCTGCAATACAGGCTTGTTAACCACAGAGACCTGCATAGAGTAATCCCCAAAACAGAGATGTTTATCATAGTGATGACTATAGAGTAGCTTGTAGAGGGCCCCTGCATATCCCCTGCCAGAAACTTCCCACCAAAATGCCCATGGTTTGATCAATCAGTGTCCTAGAACTAGTGGCTAGTGGCTGTAAAAACTCCTGGCTTGGGTCCTTGGGAGAATGTGAAATGATGAGAGCATTCAAAAAAGAAGAGGTTCCTACCACTTTCTAGCATGGCAACCTCCAGTGTGGCATCTGTGTTTAAAGTACCAGCCATCTCTCTAGCTACAGAAAGTTAAGATGTTGATAAGATGTGTTTGCATTTACAGATCTTTGGCATAGAAATCAACTTATTGCTACCTATTCTTATCTTAAAGAACAAATAATCATATTGTATATGCCAGGGGTCAAATGAAAAAGAAAAGAAAAGAGTATATCCCTCAAGCCAAACAACTGTCTCCTTTAAGTATGATTAAATCTGGAAGTAAATCGTATCCCCACCCAATTCCATATAGCCAGAAGGTAGAACATGCTTTTGCAAGCCTTCTTTAAAGGGGCACTCAACAAGGATATAACTTTTTGTGAATAGTAATGCTTTGATTTTTGTCATCTATCATATTTCCTCATATACAAAACAGCAGAAGCCATTTAACACAAAAGCAAGGATCACCTTCCTTGGAATGTGTCTCAAGATTTAAGAACAATTAACAGAATTCTGAAACATCACAGATTTCAACAATCTACAGTCAGATTTTAAAAACAAACATTGGAGTGACAGCAGATTTAGCTATACTTAGAGGAGTCCAATTGATTTCAATGGGAGATATTCAAATCAGCAAACCCTGAGCTCACTGAAAACTTTTCTAAATTCCATCTCAAAGCCCATTCCAACTCGAGTCTTTTTCTGATTGGGAACTTTGGGTTTGGTATTGTTTTCTTTTTTGCATGAAAATCGATGCACATTTCTGTGTGCATTTTTGTACTCATCAATTGTGCACATCTTTGAAATGAAGGTATTCTTCTCCCATTCAGTAAAGTATATGTGTGTGCATTTTTAATGCACATTTTTCAAGTGTACACATGCTGTCAAACACATTTTCTGGGTCTGCAAATCACATTACAAGCTCAGAAATGTATGGACTTTGAATGCAGATTGTGTCCAAGTCTGTGTTTCATCTGAAAGGTGCAAACTGGGTAAACTGTGATAAAAAAAATGAACTGAAACAAATTCATCATAATTCTTAATGGGAATAAGGTAGTCATGAATGTGGCTTGCTTAGATTCCTGCATAGGAATATCTGCACAGATCATCTAGATATTGCCTTCTCCTGTCTAAAAAGTGAATAGGTAGTTGTTTCTATTAAGTGTCCTTTTTTAATGCTACATTTCTGATTTCCCAGTCTTCTATGACACATTTCACAGTTTTTCTTTTCTTTTTTCTCTTCTTTTCAGAACTGAAATACTGAGCATCATAGGAGCCCTGCTTTTTATTGCACATGAATTATGGAGATCTACTCACCTGTGTTTCTTTCAGAAGTTGAGTGTGTATGTCCTGGAGTGTGATCTTTATTTGAACATGCATATGCTGCAATGAGGAGATTGAGTCGTTTTCTTGCCTGTGCCGTGGTACTTCAGGGAGTCACTCCTTGGTGAACAACCAAGTTCAGTCATGCACTCCATTGCTTTGATGATGGATACATTCATTCATGGCACTACAGAGAAAGTCCTCAAAGAATGTACAGAAAACAGAGTGTACGTAGGAAGCTGGAAAGGCAGTGAGGAAGAGGAGTGAGCCAGGTCAGCTCTAGGTATGTAGAAAGGGGGCCTTTAAGAAAAAGGGAGTCCCAATACAGGCCCACAGAAAATCAAGTGTGTGGTCTCTGAAAACACTTCTGAGTATATTGTTTATGGATAAGCAAAGGTCGTCTGTTTAAAGACCCCCTTCTACAGCCAAAAATACACAATAAAAAAGTGTCAGCATAAATGGACGATAATAATCCAAAACAGTCGCACCAAGAAGATCTCAGAATTAAATATAAGAAGTAAGTCTTCAGGGATTTCATTATTCTCAGAAATGAAAACAAAGAGTCCATTAGAAAATCTCCTGAGCACCTTTGCTCCGGGGAAATTATTATTGTCGTTACTTCCTGTAGGTTTTGTGCTGAACTCATAATGTAGATGTGCCATTTAAAATGCTATTTATGCTTAGTATATGTTAGGATGCTCATTGACACACAATGCCTTATACCAGGAATTTATTTGGCCCTTTTGTTTTTCCTTGTATTGTAAACTGTAGCAAATAAAGCAACAAGGATTGAAAGAAGAAGAGCTGACATGGGACCTAAAACTAAATAAACTACTGTTGTTAAATATGCATCCCATAGATTTTCCCTCTGATTTCCCCAGCCATCTGAGAAGCATGAGAGGCAAACTCCCTTTGATTACGGATTTCTATTTTGACCTACGATAAGCTAGGGCCCATTGAGCATTTATCTGGTCCACATTTTTAAGCACACTGGCCTGATTCACCCTTCCTCGACTAATATGTTTTTATTATGCGATTTGCGTTGCCCTTATTTTCGCCGTAGTCTACGTAAACATTTACGTAGACTACAGCAACTAAATAAGGAACGCGAATGGCGGCTCCCTATGGGGGCCGCCATTCGCGTACGCGCTTTTTTTTTTTTAAAGTCACCCGTGATAGGCTACGTGTCGATTCACGTAGCCTATCACGGCTGACTTTCCAGATCTAGCCATGATATGCTACATGAATCGTCACGTAGCCTATCAGGGGACGTTTTTTTTTTTTTTAACTTTCGTGTTCGCGGCCGGGCGAGGCGGGAAGCCTCCTCCCCGGCCTGAATTTCGGCTGGGCGAGGCGGGAAGCCTCCCCCCCCGGCCTGAACTTCGCGGGGGGAGCAGCGAAGCGCTCCCCCCCACCGCGAACAAGCTGCGAGAAAAGGTAAGTGACTTTCGTCCACCCCTACTCATAAGAGTCTTCTCCAGCACCACAGTTCGAAAGCATCAATTCTTCAACGCTCAGCCTTCCTTATAGTCCAGCTCTCACAGCCATACATTACTACTGGGAAAACCATAGCTTTGATTAGATGGACCTTTGTTGGCAAGGTGATGTCTCTGCTTCTTACTATGCTCTCTAGTTTTGCCATAGCTTTCCTCCCAAGGAGCAAGCGTCTTTTAATTTCATGGCTACAGTCACCATCTGCGGTGATCTTGGAGCCCAAGAAAGTAAAATCTGTCACTGCTTCCATTTCTTCCCCTTCTATATGCCAGGAAGTGATAGGGCCAGATGCCATGATCTTAGTTTTCTTAATGTTGAGTTTCAAACCAGCTTTTGCACTCTCGTCTTTCACCCTCAACAAGAGGCTCTTGAGATCCTCTTCACTTTCTGCCATTAGGGTGGTATCGTCTGCATATCGGAGGTTGTTGATAATTCTCCCAGCAATCTTAATTCCGACCTCTGATTCATCCAACCCGGCATTTCTCATGATGTACTCTGCATATAAGTTAAATAAGCAGGGTGACAATATGCAGCCTTGTCGTACTCCTTTCCCAATTTTGAACCACTCGGTTGTTCCATCTCTGGTTCTTACTGTTGCTTCTTGACCCTCGTACAGGTTTTTCAGGAGACAGGTAAGGTGGTCTGGTAGTCCCATCACTTTAAGAATTTGCCATAGTTTGTTGTGATCCACACAATCAAAGGCTTTAGCGTAGTCAATGAAGCAGAATATAGGGGTGGACAAAAGTCACTTACCTGTCATCGAAGGCCGTTCGAGGTGGGGGGGAGGCGCTTCGCTGCTCCCCCCGTGAAGTTCAGGCCGGGGGGGGAGGCTTCCCGCCCAGCCGAAATTCAGGCCGGGGGGGAGGCTTCCCGCCTCGCCCGGCCGAAATTCAGGCCGGGGAGGAGGCGCCTCGCCTCGCCCGGCCGCGAACGCGAAAGTAAAAAAAAAAAACGCCCCCTGATAGGCTACGTGACGATTCACGTAGCCTATCACGGCTAGATCTGCAAAGTCAGCCGTGATAGGCTACGTGAATTGTCATGTAGCCTATCAGGGGGCGTTTTTTTTTTCTTTCATTGTAATGGCGGCAGCTGGTCGAAAGACCGGCTGCTGCTCCCGCCTCGCTCGAACACCCGCCGAACCGCCGGCCGGACCAGCCACCGGGAGGGACATTCGGTGAAGGTAAGTCCCGTCCCGGGGGGGGAGTGGGGGGCGGGGGGGTGCAGAGGATTTCTCCCCGAAACTTGTTTGGGGGGCCGAACACGTTGGCGCTCAGCCCCCCGAAGTTTCAGGGAGAAATTCTCCGCCATCCCTAAGCAGAAAGAGAGGTTTTTCTGGAATTCTCTTGCTTTCTCCATGATGCAGCGAATGTTGGCAATTTGATCTCTAGTTCCTCTGCCTCTTCTAAACCCAGCTTGTACTTCCGGTAGTTCTCGGTTCGCATACTGCTGAAGCCTAGCTTGTAGGATTTTGAGCATCACCTTGCTGGCATGTGAAATGAGCACAATTGTGCGGTAGTTTGAACACTCTTTGGCGTTGCCCTTCTTTGGAATTGGAATGTAAACTGACCTTTTCCAGTCTTGTGGCCACTGCTGAGTGTTCCAGATTTGTTGGCATATTGAATGCAGCACTTTAACAGTATCATCTCTGAGGATTTTAAATAGCTCAGCTGGAATGCTGTCATCTCCGCTAGCTTTGTTGTTACTAATGCTTCCTAAGGCCTAAGTTCAGTGACCGCACTATCATGGTTATCAGGGACATTCAGAGCTTTCCTGTATAGTTCTTCTGTGTATTCTTGCCACCTCTTCTTAATCTCATCTGCTTCTGTTAGGTCCCTGCCTTCTTTGTCCTTTACCATACCCGTCTTTGCACAAAACGTTCCCTTGAGATCTCCAATTTTCTTGAAGAGATCTCTAGTCTTTCCCATTCTGTAGTTTTCCTTGATTTCTTTGCATTGTTCATTTAAGAATGCCTTCTTGTCTCTCCTTGCTATTCTCTGGAACTCTGCATTCAGTTGGATATCTCTTCCCTTTTCTCCCTTGCTTTTCGCTTCCCTTCTTGCCTCAGCTACTTGTAAAGCCTCATCAGACAGCCACTTGGTTTTCTTGCATTTCTTTTTCTTTGGGATTGATTTTGTTGCTGCCTCCTGAACAATGTTATGGACCTCCGTCCATGGTTCCTCAGGCACTCTGTCTATCAGGTCTAATCCCAGAAATCTATTCCTCATCTCCACTGTATATTCATACGGGATATGGTTTAGGTCATACCTGAATGGTTTGGTGGTTTTCCCTACGTTCTTCAATTTAAGCCGAAATTTTGCAAGAAGCAGCTCATGATCTGAGCCACAGTCAGCTCCAGGTCTTGTTTTTACTGACTGTATGGAGCTTCTCCATCTTTGGCTGCAAAGGACATAATCAATCTGATTTCGATATTGACCATCTGGTGATGTCCATGTGTAGAGTTGTCTCTTGTGCTCTATACAGGAATACAGTGCATGCATCATGTTAAACACCACAACCATGCAGTGGAGGCCAGTGGTCACTCTGAATGGTGGGACTGAGGGCAAGTCAGCATAGGCATAGCCAAGGGTTCATGAGAGGCAGAGCCAAGAGCTCATGAGATGAAGAGACGAGGGGGGGTCAGTGGATGAGGAGCAGTCTTTGAATCCCTGACCCATACCACAGAAGGAGAAAACTGAGGCACAAAACATGCAAGGGGGGATCACATAACCACACAACAGTACTCTTTTGCATCCACATACTTCTGTTCTAGCAATAATTTCCAATTCACAGAGAGTCCGGTGACTTTAAGAAAATGAATGGGAACAGAGAGTCCACGCAGCCATAATAGCAATGCTAATAATTAAAATAAGATGTGTACTCTCAGGGCCACCTAGAAAAGCAGCCTTTGCAACACAGAACACGTTCTGAAAGTCTTCCAACATCCATGCTTTTGTTCTGAAAACATCCAAAAATCCATCACAAGGCATCCACCACAGCAGGCCTACTCAGAAGCAGCAGAGGACAATTTTGTTTGTTTGTTTGTTTGTTTGTACTGCCCAATAGCCAAATCTCTCCCGATTCTGCATATCTTACTTGTAAGAAGTAAGGACTGGACTGCTTAGGAGAAGGTATAAGCATCCCTTTGTATGTAATGATGAGAAATGCCCTAACCCCGGCGCCAGATTGTCTGGCAGAAGGGGGGCTGTTGTGGGCGGGTGGGGAGAGAAGGGGTGGCTCTGTGCCACTGGCTACGCTATTTGCGTTCCCCTTATTTTCGCTGACTTAGTCTACTTAAATGTTTACGTAGACTAAGACATGCCAAAATAAGGAATGCAAATGGCGGCGGCCATGGCCGCCGCCATTTGCGTATGCGCAGGTTTTTTTGTTTGTTTTTTAAGTCAGCCATGATAGACTACGTAAACATTTACGTAGCCTATCACTTTTTTAAAAAAAAAAACCTAGCCGTGATAGGCTACGTAAATCTTTAAAGATTTACGTAGCCTATCATGTTTGTTTGGTTTTTAAACTGGAAATGGTGGTAGCGGCGGCCGGTCAGAAGACCGGCCGCCACCGCCGCTGCCACACCACCGCCGGAGCCAACACATTGAGCCCCCCAAAATTGGTGGGGAAATTCTCCGCCGGCCCCCTGCCCCCCCCATGATGGGACTTACCATGGCCGAATGTCCCTCTCGGCGGTGGGTCCCGGTGGCGTTTCGGCAGCGTTTTGTCGGGGGTGGGGGCGGCGGCTGCTCTCCCAACTGGCTGCCGCCGCCGCCATTGCAAAAAAAAAAAGTAAAGTAAAAAAGAAACACACACCCGTGATAGGCTACGTAACGATTTACGTAGCCTATCACAGCTAGATTTCCAAAGTCAGCCGTGATAGGCTCCGTAAATCATCATGTAGCCTATCACGGGTGACTTTGAGGGGAAAAAAAAAGCGCTTACGCAAATGGCGGCGGCCCATGGGCGCCGCCATTTGCATTCCTTATTTTGGCACATCTAGTCTACGTAAACATTTACGTAGACTACGGCGAAAATAAGGGAACGCTATTTGCGTTGCCCTTATTTTCACCGTAGTCTACATAAATCTTTGCGTAGACTAGACGTGTCAAAATAAGGAACGCAAATGGCGGTCCCCATGGGCGCCGCCATTTGCGTTCCTTATGTTGGCACGTGTAGTCTACATAAACATTTACGTAGACTACTGCAAAAATAAGGGGAACGCAAATAGGATAGATTCTACGCTATTTGCGTTCCCCTTATTTTCGCCATAGTCTACGTAAATGTTTATGTAGACTACACGTGCCAACATAAGGAATCCAAATGGCGATGCCCATGGGCGCCGCCATTTGCGTACGCGCATTTTTTTTTTTTTACTGAGCCGTGATAGGCTACGTAAACATTTAAGTAGCCTATCACAGCTGACTGCAGGGATGCAAACGGCGGAGGCTACGGCCGCCGCCATTTGCGTTCCCGGCCAGCCAGGATTTGCGGTGGGAGGGACGGGGTGCCTCCCCCCCAACCAGAATTTCAGGGGGGAGGGACAGGGCTTCTCCCACCCAGCCAGAATTTTTGGGGGGAGGGATGGGGCACCTCCCCCCGGCCAGAATTTTTGGGGGAAGGATGGAGCCCCTCCCCCCACCGTGAATCAAATTTCGTTTCAGATAAGTGACTTTCGTACATCCCTACATTTGTGTCCCTGCGGAAGCCGTGATAGGCTGAGTAAGTATTTAGCTAGGCTATCAAGGCAAAAAAAAGGGAACGCAAACGGCGGTGGCTATGGTGGCCGCCATTTGCATTCCCTTTTTTGGGAGGCCATGATAGCCTACGTAAATATTTACGTAAATATTTACATTGGCTGTTATGGCAAAAGAGAGGGGTGCAAATGGTGTAGTGGCTGCCATTTGCATTCCCTTTTTTTTTTGGCCGTAGTAGGCTATGTAAATATTTATGTAACCTATCACGGCAAAAAAAAAAGGGAACACAAATGGCTGCCAACGTAGCCGCTGCCATTTGCGTTCGCTGTTTGTTTGTTTGCTTTGCCGTGATAGGCTACGTAAATATTTACATAGCCTATCACAGCAAAATACAGGGATGCAAATGGCGGCGGCTTTGGCCGCCGCCATTTGTGTCCCTCCGGGCTGCCCAGGGGCTGGATGTCCGGCTGCGGACAGCCCAGGCTGGTGGCTTCGCAGAGTCTCTGAGGAGTGGAGCTGGCCAGAGAGAATTTCGGGGGGAGGGACGGAGCGCCTCCTCCCCACCGTGAATGTCACCCTTCGAAAAGCTAAGTGACTTTCGGACATCCCTACCTGCTTAGTAGATTTTAGCCACTTTCTCTCCCTGGATACCATTTTTGGGCTCTGAGGATTATGACTCTCCTTTTGCGCTTCCAAGTTAGGGATGGGGGAGAATTTCTCCCCGAAACTTCGGGGGGCCGAGCGCCAACGCATTCGGTCCTCCGAAGGTTGTTCGGGGAGAAATTCTGCAATCCAATACACACTTATCTGGGAACAAGTCTCATTGAACTCAATGGAGCTAATGTCTGACAGTAGACATGCAAACCATTGCAATGACTTTTATATACTACATATACATTGCAGACGGAGGAGGAGAATTGGTTCTTCAAATGGACTTCAAAGGCTATGTTGTGTAGAAACTGTTTCAGACTGTTTTCTTCAATGGAAAAGCCAGTCAGCCCCTTTATTCTTAATATAGGCTAGACAAAAAATACGATGATGATGATGATAATGATGATGATAATTGAAATTTGGAACTAAGACCTTGTTTAGTGTAATTATTTCCCCACCATCCACTCCTACCTTATATGCAACAACTGGCATTCTAGGACAAATGTACAAGTGTAGCGCGCAAACACACACAGAGATCGATAGATCTATCTATCTACCTACCTACCTACCTACCTACCTATCATTATCATCATCATCATCTATCTACCAACTATCTGTCTCTCTGTATATCTATCTTCCCAGCAACTGTCTAGTAACAGTCTGCTCTTGGTCAAAAGTAAAGAGTGAACTTTCACATCAAACTCTAACAGAGAAAGCTGTATTTAAAAAAAAAAACATCTTTATTTTTATCTAATAAAAATCCATCAGCTATGACTACATACGTAACCCGTTAAAGATAAAAGTGAACTGGACAGAGACTTAACTTTCACGTGAGAATTGTGGGCAATTGGAGAGAGTGGCTTGGATCCGAGTGTTGTGCAAAGAGAAGGCCACTTTTGGAAAGAGCTTTCCTCCTGCAGCACCAACCTCCATCTCCTTGTAGCATGCAACACCCTCTCCTGATTGCCTGAGAGCCTCCTGGGCTCTGTGGGCTATAGTTGGGGCTTAAGCTGCAGGCAGAGGAGAGAAGGGTACAACAGAGTTCTGATATGTGTGACATGCAGCCTAAGCAATTATATTAGGATATTTTTTAGGTGTTTTGATATTTTCCGTAGACCCGCTTGAATGTCCTTGCTCCTGAAGCTGTAAATGATGGGATTCAGTAGTGGTGGCAAAACTGCATACAAAACAGCAGACAGCAAATCCATGGTTGTAGAGGAAAGTGCTTTCGGCCTCATGTATGCAAACACAGCTGTGGTGACGAATAAGGAGAAGACAGTCAAGTGGGGAGTGCAGGTAGAGAAAGCTTTATATCTGCCTTGAACTGATGGAATCCTCAGCACAGCAGAGAGGATAGAGCCATAAGAAACAAAGATGAACCCAGTACAAAATGAGTCTGCAGTGGCTGCAGTGAGAAAAACCAGAGCTTGGCTAACTTTTGTATCACTGCAAGAAATCTTTTGCAACTGAGGGATATCACAAAAATACTGTCCAATCATATTGGACCCACAGAAATGTAACTGGAAAGTGATACCAGTTTGTATTGATGCATGAATCAAGTTACTTAGCCAGGAAGCAGTTGCCATTTGGACACATGCATCTCTGTTCATGATTAGGACATATTGCAGAGGATGGCAGATTGCCACGTAACGGTCATAAGCCATGATGGTGAGCAAGGCAAGCTCAGAACCTGCAAAAGTTACAACTAAGAAAAGTTGGGCAACGCACGCATCAAAACTAATCCGTTTGTCATTTGTCAAGGAAGTGGCCATGGATTTTGGCATAGTCGTTGATATGTAGCAAATGTCTGACAGTGACAGGTTGACCAAAAAGAAATACATGGGGGTGTGAAGGTCATGGTTGACGGCCACAACAATGATTATGAGAAAATTCCCTACTAAGGCTATTAAGTAAATGACGAGGAATATCACAAAATGCAGCATTTGCCCATCATGGTCATCGGAAAATCCCATCAGAAGGAATTCTGTCACAGTGGATTGGTTGTTGGTCATTTCCCTTACTTGAATGATCCTGTAATGAAGAGTTGATGACAGGCAATTAGGAGAGCAAAATATACAGGGGAAATATTATAAATATCCACATACTGCCAAAGTACAAATAGACAGACTTTTGCAGCTGGTTTCAGTCAATGGTGTGTCTCTGGATTCTTCCCACACTTCCCCACTAACACGTCCAAGTCCACAAAATGCATAGCAGAGTAAATCATTTGAAAAATTCATAATTTGTGGATATAGTACTTATCCCTGGCTCATACAAGTACACAAAAAACACTGTTGCAGATACTCTGAGACTGATTTTTATTTAATGCCTCCTTGTTCAAATGTTACCGTAATTCTGGCTTTAATAGATATTGTCAGTTGCTGATGGTTCCTGTAGGCAGAAAGTTTGTTCATAGAATCATAGAATAGTAGGGTTGGAAGGGGCCTACAAGGCCATCGAGTCCAACCCCCTGCTCAATGCAGGAATCCAAGTCAGAGCATCCCTGACAAATGGCTGTCCAGCCTCGTCTTAAAGGCCTCCAGTGTGGGAGAGCCCACCACCTCCCCAGGTAATTGGTTCCATTGCCGTATTGCTCTGACACTCAGGAAGTTTTTCCTGATGTTCAGCCGGAATCTGGCTTCCTGTAACTTGAGCCCATTATTCCGTGTCCTGCACTCTGGGATGATCAAGAAGAGATCCTGGCCTTCTTCTCTGTGACAACCTTTCAAGTACTTGAAGAGTGCTATCATATCTCCCCTCAGTCTTCTCTTCTCAAGGCTAAACATGCCCAGTTCTTTCAGTCTCTCTTCATAGGGCTTTGTTTCCAGTCCCCTGATCATCTTTGTTGCCCTTCTCTGGACCCTCTCCAGTTTGTCTGCATCCTTCTGAAAGTGTGGTGCCCAGAACTGGACACAGTACTCCAGATGAGGCCTAACCAGTGCTGAGTAGAGGGGAACTAGTACTTCCCGGGATTTGGAAGCTATCCTTCTATTAATGCAGCCCAAAATAGCATTTGCCTGTTGATGAAGCTGCTTGATTAATTACCTCAACTTGTCTCATAGTAACCTTGCCTCTGGTCAACATGCTTTTACCAAGCACATCTCAATGTTTGGCCAATTCACACACTATAGGAATCAGGAATCCTGTAGGAAGATTAGAATACTTGCTGGATGGGAACACCTACTCGGCTATGATATAGTGGGTGTTGTAAACATGTATTTACATACATTTAAGTGACAGAAAGAACCCTTCTCAAACAATGATAAGACAGATCATGAAGATGGATGTTTGTACATCCTGCATTAGATTTAGGGCTGTGCACGAGCCCCCAGATTCACTTCAGATGCCCATCTGGACCTTCTGAATTGGCCCACTTTACTTTGGACCAATTTGGACCCAATCCACCTTGCTTCAGATTTCGATCTGAAGCGAGAGTTGGATATCCGAATTATTTGGATGTTACATTTTCCCATTGACTTGCATTGGGAAACAAAAACAGACATAACCTGTTTTTTGTTGTTCTAGGTTTTTTGATGGATACATGAAATTTAGAGATCTGTCAGCCTCCATGGAAGTGATTATACCTGCCAAATCTCAGACAGTTTGGCCCAGTATTTTTCTGTGCTAGGTGCAGGTGAAACGTGCTCTTTTCAACAAAAACTCTCAAAGCAAAGAGCTATAACTTTTCACTGTTGCCACAGAAGTGCATGAAATCTGGACACCGGGCAGCCCCAATGCAGATAACTGAACCTGCTAAACTTCTGAAAGTTTGGCACAGCAGTTTTTGTGCTAGGCACAGGTAAAATGTGCTGTTCTTAGAAACTCAAACCAAAGTCAGAAAGGGATAATCAGAGAAGTGAGGTGTTTAAGCGGTGATTAGAAGGAGGCCACTATCCCTAATCTCTGGTGTAGGTTTCTTTGAAGTGCAGTAAGCCCTCTCCCCTAGTACTCCTTTCCTATTCAGCATCACAGGGGATGACCTCAGGATCTCTTTCACTGAATGGACAGCACTCTGACCTTGGATCCATGAGTCCAAGCTCCCCTCCCCCTTGCAGCTGGCATGGAGAAAACTGTGCCATCTGCTTGTATGAGCTCACAAACCCAAGCTTGTAGAGAGGTGAAAGGGGGCATGCTGGTGGTTGCAGAAGGGAGAAGACCGGGGACATAGGGTTACAAGCTACCCCCAGCCATCCCTAGCCTCCTTCCCTGTCCCTCCTCAAAACCTCCACTAGAGTCAAAACACCCGTCACTCAGAAATGCATTGAATACCGATAAGCGTCTGAGTTCAAGGCTTATGAGTACCAAGATGGATCAAATAGGATTGCGCCCTACAAGTATATTAAATGGTAATGGCTCTCCCTCCCATTCACATACAGTCAGAAACTTCAAATATAGTCCACATTTCTAGGAAAGTCTGAAGGATAGACACTTCTATATTCCTTCCTTGTGGTTAAGCTACTCTTAAACTAGCTATAAAGCTTAGATTCTGTACGCACATTGCCCAAGTCACCATGGTTAGCAGAGAGGTGTTGTTGTTGTTTTATACCTGTGTGTGTGTGTGATTAGGGGGGTGATTCTTAACTCACAACCGAAGACATCACTGCAACACAGAACAAACAAGACCACACATGGGGTGGACGGCTGTGAACTGTGAGATCTTAATTTCCAACTCACAATTATTGAACCAGACTTGGAGGTATTTCTAGTATTAGTCAGTAATTTGTATTCATGCTTGCAGAATGCAAGATTCATCTACTAGTATACCATGATTTTTGGAAAGCTTCCTTAGGATGTCACAGATGCTGCCACGTTGGCCTTCTAGGGTCTCATTCTATTTGCTCCTGATTTCACTGACCTGTTTTTCTTCTTGTTTGGATTTCTAATAGCTATTCCATTCCATAGCTGTCATTGCAATTTTTCACCTTTACTAGACTTTGCTGTGCTGAGACAGAAACACAGATGTTTCGCTGTTCAGAGGATAACATTATATCTTGACTTCAGCAAGGCATTTGACAAAGTGCCCCCTGATGAATGAGCAACTAAGGTGTGGGCTGGATGGCACTATCACTAGGTGGTTCCACAGCTGGCTGGAGAACTCCACTCAAAGAGTGCTCACCAATGGGTCCTCATCAAACTGGAGGGGGGTGTTAAGTGGGGCAATGCAGGGTTCAATCCTGGGCCCTGTACTATTCAACATTTCTTATTAAGGACTTGGAGAAAGAGGTGAGGGGGATGCTTATCAAATTTGCAGGTAACACAAAAATTGGTAGTATAAATTAATAGCTTAGAAGACAGAAACAAAATTCAAAATGATCTTGATATGTTAAAAAAAACTGGGCCGAAAATAACAGAATGAAATGTAACAGAGACAAGTGCAGAGTTCTTCATTTAGGGAAGAGAAATCAAATATACAGGTATAAGATGGGTTATACCTGGCTTGACTGAAGTATGAATCAAAAGGATCTTGGAATTGTGATTGATCACAAGCTGAATATGAATCAGCAGTGGGATGTGGCTGCAAAAAAAAAAAGAAAAAAAGGGCAAATGCAATTTTGGGATTGCATCAATAGAAGTATAGTTTCTAAATCACGGGAAGTAATAGTTCCACTCTACCCTGTGCTGGTCAGACCTCACCTTGAATTCTGTGTTCAGTTCTGGACACCACACTTTAAAAAGGGTTCAGAGAAATTGGAATGAATTCAAAGAATAGCACCAAAGATGATCAGGGGACTAGGTATTAAGTCCTATGAGAAAAGATGGAAGGGACTGGGTATGTTTAGATGGAAGGAACTGGGTATATTTAGCCTTGAGAAAAGGAGACTGATGGGGGCTATGATAGCACTTTTCAAGTACCTAAAGAAGTGTCACTCAGAACAGGACCACAACCTGTTCTCAATCATCCAAGACTGTAAGACACAAAACAATGGGCTTCAGTGACAGGAAGGCATATTTTGGTTGAACATCAGGAAAAACAGTCAGAGCAGTCGAACAAAGCAACCAGCTGCCTAGTGAGGTGATGGACACTGGAAGTATTCAAAGCTAGGGATGGTGGCAGAGTCCAGTTGGGAGCTCAAGCGCAGAGGATTGCCACCAGCTCAGCCCCCCAGACTGGAGTCTGTGGACTGCTGTGCTTTCCTGACTCGGTGCATGCCAAGTTGGGCAAGTGCAGCAGGCCCCACCCCTCCTCCAAGCCATTGTTCTGCACAAAATGGCAGCTTGGCCTTTGCCGTAAAGGCCAGTTTTATGTAAAGAGGCCCATTTACCCAGTGTTACAGGTGTAAATGGTATTTTTAGAGCTGGGTTGAGTGGCAAGCTCGGTTGAACGGCTGGCAGGGGCTCATGGAGTGGACAGGGGTGGGTTTCCCCATCCTTAATTCAAGCAAAGACTGGACAGCCATCTGTCTGAGCAGCTTTAAACTGGATTCCTGACTGAACAAAGGGTTGGACTCAGTGGTCAAAATGATCCCTTTCAACTCTATGATTCTATGATTCAGTTGTTACTCACCTCCTTTCAGATGAGTTTCTCCTGGAGGTAAGACTATGAAGTATGTAAAGGAGAGTCATTCATTCCTCCTCTTGTATGAAATCTCAGGACTTGATCTCCAGAGTCTTGCATGTTTGCTCCCAAGGTACACCCAGAGGAATCAATTAAAACAGTTGCTTTTCCTTCTCTCTGAAGGTTCACCAAACTAAAATGCCATGTTGTTACCCTTGCTCAGAATGTGTGTCTCTGTGCACATCTGTCGACCAGTATTCATTGCCATTGACCACATTCTCCTTCTGGAGACTGTCTGAGTTGGGTATGGGTAGGACTATTTACGGTAGTTCTGCTCAGACTTCAATGGCGCTATCCAGAACAGAAGGTGTTGTTGGGGGATTGTTTCAGGGTTGTTCCTGTCTTTCCATTGATTTCAATGGAGACCAACCATATCTTCTGCTGCATGTAAATCCTGTTGTTTTCCATTTGAATGACATGATCTTTATTATTTAGCCATTTCTATATTTAATTAAACTATTTCCAAGCCACCTTTCAAGGGCAGGAGCCCTCCCAAGGTGGCTTACAACCATAAAATTCATTATAATAATTTTTAAAAACCTGATACAGTAATAAAACAACCAATATTCAGAAAAACAACAACACAACAAATATAAAAACAACAAGCACCAGCATAAAGCAGCTGGCCTAGACAGTACTAAAAGCCTACAACACGGTTGCAGCTGCAACCTAGACCAGTCCAGTAAATCAAAATCAGGGGAAGACAAGAGTAAACAATCAAGTAGAGATGGAGGAGAATTCCGCCACGAACTCCAGTGGCGGAACGGCCTCCCCCCTGCCACCCCATGGAATTCCCCCAGGACAGACCGACGTGGTGGAGGATGCAGCAGCGGCAGCAGCTCTGCCGGCAGATGAAGTGACGGCGGTGGTGGCTCCGGCTGCTGCCAGGCTGCGGCCTCAAATGGCAGCCGTCATAGCGCCCACCATTTGCATCCCTATGCTAACCCATGATAGGCTACATATATATTTACATAGCCTATCACGGCTAAAGCGGGGATGCAAATGGCGTAGGGGACGCTGGTCTCCCGGCCGGCTGCAGCTGGGCTGCTGCAGCCGCAAATGGCGGCCATCGTAGTGGCCATTTGCATCCTTGCAGTCAGCCATGATAGGCTATGTAAGTATTTACGTAACCAATCACGGCAAAGAGCAGGGATGCAAATGGCAGCCACTACAACACTTGCGACCCTGCTCTTTGCCGTGATACTTATGTAGCCTATCACGGTAAAGGCAGCCACGCAAATGGTGTAGCGGCCACCATTTGCGTGGCAGCCTTTACCATGATAGGCTACGCAAATACTTATGTAGCCTATCATGGCTGGCTGCAAGGTTGCAAATGGCGGCCGCTATGACAGCCACCATTTGAGGCCGCAGCAGCCTGGCTGCGGCCGGAACTCCAGCTGCGGCTGGCCCCAGCCGGCGGCTCTGAGGAGCCGGCCAGGGAGGAATCAGGGGGAGGGATCGAGCACCTCCCCCCGACCATGGATTGCCCGGCACGGAGCCAGGTAAGGCTTTCATACATCCCTAATATGAGGCATCTTCAGGTGTTGGCAGGGGCAGAGGTGGGGAGAAGTTACAGCTTTGGGGTTTGGGAGTTTTCCTGGAAAACCGCAGATTTTACCAGAAACCTTGCACACAAGCCAGTGGGCCAAAATGCCTGGACTGTGGTGGGTGGGATGCCCTTGAGGGCTGCTGGGAGGGCCCCGGTTTCACACTTGTCAGTGGAATCAGGGAGAAGTTACAGCTCTTTGCTTTGGGAGTTTTCCTGGAAAAAGTCAAATTTCACCAGTGCCTAGCACAGAAGCTGGTGGGCCAAAGTGCCTGGGCTTTGAAATGTGTGTTGCCCTGGAGGGGAGCTGGGCGGGGCTAAGGTGTCATGTGCATGCTTGGAAACAGTGAAAAGTTACAGCTCTTTGCTTTCAGATTTTCTGTGGAAAACATCAGATTTTAACTCCACCTAGCAGAAGAAGTGCTGGGCCAAACTGTCTATAATTTTACAGGAAGCCTCCTTTCCAGGTGGGTGGAGACCTCCCCAAATGTCATCCCTGTATCCTAAACACTGGAAATTTATAACCATTTGTTTTCACATGCAAGTCAATGGGAAAACGCCAAAAATGTGCTATCCAGATATCAGAATATCGCTTCTGATTCAGATCCGAGTTGGATCGGGGGGGTCCAAATCGGTCTGAGGCAGATCGGGGTCACTTCAGATGATCCAAAGCAGCACCCAAAGTGGATGGGGGGGGGGTCTTTCCACAGCTCTAGTGATCTATGCAACATGACAGGCATGAATGGCCCATTCACACCTGTAATGTGTAGATTGTCCTTTATGGCCACAATCTATACAACATTCCCTTCCTGGAAGTGCCCAAGCCACCACTGCTGTGCAAACTCATGGCTGATAGAAGGAATGTGCGGGCTGCTAGATGCTTGCGGACTGCATACTGCTCACGGATGGGCCCGGTGAGTGCCACACAGTCCACGAATGGAGGTCTGAAGGGCCGAGCGGGGTGGAGTGCATCAGACTCCACCCCCGTATTGGGAACCCACAACATCCGTAACTCAGAAGCAGTGCAGCCTGTGCAGTATGGGTGGTACATGATCACCCCAAATATTGCACATTACATTACTCCAGCCTAGATTTCACTAGTGCATGGATAATGGAGACAAGGTCCATCTTCTCCATGTTCTCCATTAGGGCCACAGCTGGTGTACTAACCTAAGCTACTAAAACACACTTTTTGGACACTGCAGCCACCCAGGCTTCCCCAACTAGCACAGGGTCTCTCAGGCCAAATTTCAAAAAGATGGGATAAAAAGGAGGTGAGAAATGAAATCATATAGGAAAAATGTAAATTCATTTTCTTTGTGGTGTTCCCTAGCTTTGTGGCTAGAGTGTTGAACTGGGAATCAGGCGATCCGGGTTCTAGTCCCCAGTTGGGCATGGAAGCTCAATGGGTGACTTTGGGCCAGTCATTGCCTCTCAGCCCAACCTTCCTCACAGGGTAGGGATGGCAGAGAATTACCGGAGTCCGTGGCAAAATGGAACACTTACCTCTGCCTCCCTGTGGAATCCTCTTTGGCTGGATACTCTGGCTCAAGATTGCCAGTGATATGGCCACCATGCCTTATCGCTGGCTGAAGGGGATTGACTGCGAATGCAAATGGCATCCAGGACGCCATTTGAAGCCATAAAGGTCTTAGTTTAAGGTAAATGTAGGGATGTACGAAAGTCACTTAGTTTTTTGAAGGGTGACATTCGTGGTGGGGGGGAGGCGTTCCGCCCCTCGCCCCGAAATTCTCCCTGGCTGGCTCTGCTCTGCAGCGACTCCATGGAGCCGCTGGCCAGGGCCGCCTGCAGCCGGACATCCAGCCACTGGGCAGCCTGCACAGGGATACAAATGGCGGCCCCCATAGCTGCCACCATTTGCGTCCCTGTATTTTGCCGTGATAGGCTACATATATATTTATGTAGCCTATCACAGGAAAAAAAAAAGGAACGCAAATGGCAGTGGCTATGGCGGCCGCCATTTGCGTTCCCTTTTTTTGCCGTGATAGGTTACATAAATATTTACATAGCCTATCACAGCCTCCGCAGGGACGCAAATGGCCTCCCTGCATTAGCTGTGATAGGCTACGTAAGTATTTACGTAGCCTATCATGGTAACAATGAAGAAGCGAATGGCGGCCGCAGACGCCATTCACAAACCAGCGCGAACGGCACCAAGTAAGTGTCCTGTTTCGTGCACCTTTTGTGGTGTGGGGGGCGGGGGGCTTCGTTCTGCCACGGATTTCGGGGGGCCAAATGCACTGGCATTCAGTCTCACTGAGATCCGTGGTGGAATTCTCTGACATCCCTAGGTAAATGCAGCCATTTACAGCTGCATTTACCTTAAACTAAGACCTTTACAGCCGCAAATGGTGTCCTGGATACCATTTGCATTTGGAGTCAATACACTTCAGCCAGTGATACGACATGGCAGCCATATCACTGGCACTTCGGAGCTGGCTGGTGGCTCTGCGGAATTGCCATGGAGCAGAGCCAGCCAAAGACGATTCCGGGGGGAGGAACCGATCACCTCCCCACCACGGGCGGATTCCTCATGGACTGGCAGGTAGGGAATCTGCCCATCCCTATCACAGGGTGTTTGTTGTGAAGATAAAATGGAGAGAAGGAGGATTATGTACACTGCCTCAGTTTCCTTAAAGAGGACAAAAGGTGGGATATAAGTGTAATAAGTAAGTAAGTAAGTAAGTAAAAAAATAAATTTCTATTTCTTAATTGTTTGTTGCATCTTTTTTAAAAAATTAAAACAATGAGTGGGGGTGAATTCATTTCATTTTTCAATCATTTTAAAAAGGAATGTAGGCCCTTAGGCTTAATGGCACCTTTCCCTCTCTTTCCTCCATTCTCACTCTAATCAATCTATTGGTAATATGTATGAAGAAGCTGGATAAGGAACTGCATCTGCAGACTGTTCCCCTTTCCACTTCAACATAGGGATGTACGAAACTCACCTTTTTGTGGATGTGAGTTGCGGTGGGGGGGGAGGCGCTCCATCCCTCACACCAGAATCCTCGATGGGGGGGAGGCGATCCGGTCCTCCCCCCTGGTATCCTGCCCGGCTGGCTCTGCTCCGCAGCAGCTCTGCAGAGCAGCCGGCCAGGGCAACCCGCAACTGGACTTCCGGCTGCGGACAGGCTGCTACAGACGCAAATGGCGGCCACCGTAGCGGCTGCCATTTGCGTCCAGCCAGGCTGCTGTGATAGGCTACATAAGTATTTACGTAGCCTATCATGGCAGGAAAAAAGAAAGAAACAGCGTATGCAAATGGCGGTGGCTACGGTGCATTTGGCCTCACTGTGCATTCGGCCTCACTGAAATCTGTGGTGGAATTCTCCACCATCCCTACTTCAACAGCCAACAGCCTGTCTTCATGGGTGATTTGCTGCAGATTGGGCCTGTTTGGAGGTCCTTTGCGGCACATGACATTATGGCCAGTCCGCAGACACCCTGGATTTTACCTGTGGGGAAGCAGCACTTTTGCAGGGTAGTCTTATTCCATTGTTTTTTCTTTAATTTGCTGCTGTGTGCGCGTCCTGCCTCTTTAAATTCAGTATGATTGGGTTTTCCTAAGGGTGTGTCTTTCTCCAAGCATTGACGTCGGTAACCTAGGGCACTAGAGTAACTAGCCTGCCTTTCCAACTCATCAAAACACTAGAGCACTCTTCCATGCCTTTGGAATCGTGCTGCACTTCCTTTTTGCCAGCGGGAGTAACCAGCCTCCATTTCCCAGCCCAGCCCCATTGAGAGCCATGATTATGTGCTTCTTTGATGCTTGTGTTACTTTGCTGTTTCTTTGCATGAAGGGAAAGAGATGGCTGGACTTGCCTCCCTGTGCTAGCACTGCTGCTGCCACGGCAGCTACCTCTGCTGGCCCCCTCCTGTCCTTCCTCTCCTGCATCCTTTAGTTTGCACTGTATCACAGTATCTATACAGCAAAATATTGGGGCTGCAGGCTCCTGCTCCTCTGGCCACCTCCTCTTGCTAGATAGCTAGTACTTGAAAAACTGCAGCTCCGATTTTCTCAATTGGAAAAAGATTCTACAGATTCTCAATGGGAGAAAAGCAGGCAGCAGGGGCTGCAGACTGAGAATGTGTGAAGCTGCTAGATCATTGTATTTATTCCCTGTAAGTGTGAAGGTGGGATTTTATGACTGGGTAACACAAGCTGCAGACTGTCAATGGGCGAAGCAGGTAGATCCCTGCATTTACTTCCTGGAAAAAGGAGAAAGGGGGTGGGACCTCTAACTCCCTGACTGTTGGCTGGAATGGGGTGAAATTGCACTGGTGGGGTGCTGTCATGGGGAGCCTACAGATGCTTTTGGGGATAATAACATGGTAGCCAGGGGGAGCCAGGACAGGGCTGGGAAAAAGCCTTTCTCATTGGCTGAGCAGAACCTGCTGGGTTGATGACGTTCAGTTAGGGATGGAGCGGGGGCCCGACTGGGTCTGCGAGTCTGTTGGGCTCTCCCCCGGCTAGCGCTCCCAGATGGCACCTGCTGAGCTTCTGGCTTTGCTTGCCCCTGGTTGCACTCTCCTGGATGTTTCCCACACTCACCTGGAACCTGTCCACATTATTTTGCCAATCTTGTTTTTATGAAAAAAGGAGGTGATTAAAAATTTACATATTTCTCTAGCAATACAGTGCATGCATAATGTTAAACACCACAACCATGCAGTGGAGGCCAGTGGTCACTCTGAATGGTGGGACTGAGGGCAAGTCAGCATAGGCAGAGCCAAGAGCTCATGAGATGCAGAGTCGAGGGGGGTCAGTGGATGAGGAGCAGTCTTTGAATCCCTGACCCATACCACAGAAGGAGAAAACTGAGGCACAAAACATGCAAGGGGGGATCACATAACCACACAACAGTACTCTTTTGCATCCACATACTTCTGTTCTAGCAATAATTTCCAATTCACAGAGAGTCCGGTGACTTTAAGAAAATGAATGGGAACAGAGAGTCCACGCAGCCATAATAGCAATGCTAATAATTAAAATAAGATGTGTACTCTCAGGGCCACCTAGAAAAGCAGCCTTTGCAACACAGAACACGTTCTGAAAGTCTTCCAACATCCATGCTTTTGTTCTGAAAACATCCAAAAATCCATCACAAGGCATCCACCACAGCAGGCCTACTCAGAAGCAGCAGAGGACAATTTTGTTTGTTTGTTTGTTTGTTTGTACTGCCCAATAGCCAAATCTCTCCAGATTCTGCATATCTTACTTGTAAGAAGTAAGGACTGGACTGCTTAGGAGAAGGTATAAGCATCCCTTTGTATGTAATGATGAGAAATGCCCTAACCCCGGCGCCAGATTGTCTGGCAGAAGGGGGGCTGTTGTGGGCAGGTGGGGAGAGAAGGGCTACGCTATTTGCGTATGCGTATGCCACTGGCTACGCTATTTGCGTATGCGCAGGTTTTTTTTTTTTTTAAGTCAGCCATGATAGACTACGTAAACATTTACGTAGCCTATCACGTTTTTTTTTTAAAAAACCTAGCCGTGATAGGCTACGTAAAGATTTACGTAGCCTATCATGTTTGTTTGGTTTTTAAACTGGAAATGGTGGTGGCGGCAGCCGGTCGGAAGACCGGCCGCCGCCGCCGCTGCCACACCACCGCCAGAGCTGCCGCTGGAGCTGCCGCCACCAGGAAGATCCGCCCAAGGTAAGTCTCGTCCCAGGGGCTGCAGGCCGTTACGCCACCGATTTTGGGTGGCCAAATGCGCTGGCATTCGGCCTCCCCGAGATCCGTGGCGGAATTTTCGTACATCCCTACTCCTAGCCCTGGCAGTGGCAGCAGCTGCGCTTTGCTGCCTTCCGAGGGGCTCGCCCTGCCCGCCCCAGCACCCTCTTCTCACCTGGACTGTTCTCCTCATGGCCTTGGGCCCAAAGGTTGGGAGTTTAAGGGGGAGGGCTATTGCCTACCCGAGCCTTCACTGGGCTTGCGGGCCTCTGAGGCCTCCACCTCTGGCCCGCCTTCCACCTGGGCTCCAGCTCAACCGAAGGAGCTGTGGCTCAGTGGTGGAGCACCTGCTTTGCGTGCAGAAGGCCCCAGGTTCAATCCCCAGCATCTCCAGGTAGGACTGGAAAAATTCCTGTCTGAACTGAAACCCTGGAAAGCTGCTGCCACTCAGTGTTCACAATACTGGGCTGGATGGGCTATGAGTCTAAGTCAGTATAAGGCAGCTTTTTCCAAGGGCTAGAGTGTCAGGGTGGAAACTGAGCCCAGAGTGCCTCAGAGCAGTTTGGATTCTGAGGAGGAACAGCTATCCATGGGAGAGGGGCCAGCTCATCCTCCCAGGCAGGAGATTCCTCCTGCCAGCATTCCAGAGATAGATAGCGACCCTGGTAGTGAGGGAGTGTGGGAGGGGAGCTTCTTAGATGCCAAGGTGTACTTTATTCATTCCCTGTCCTCCTGAAAGCAGAGGGTGATGTGCTTCTGAGCTCTCATGCTCCAGTGTCTGTGGGTTTGGCAAACCCAATTGCCGATGGTTTGTCACAAAATCAGATCAAAAGGTTCTGGGCCTTAGCCCCGTGGGCGCGTCTGTTTCCAGAGCCCATACTTGCAGTAATATGTGGACAGGCATAATGAAGCCGAGCATGCCATCCTGAATTCCAAAGCTCCCAATACAGGAGCCACCTACGACGGAGCAGGTAGGGAATTCCGCACCTTAGGAGCACACTTCAGTTACAGGATTCATGGCCCTTACCTATAGTTCAATTGCCGCAATTTTGCATGTCTTTAAGGAACAAGGGGCTATCTGACAGGACCATATGTTGCAAGCTGGCCATTTTAGGCTTCCGGGCAGCAACAATTGGAGTGACTGAGTCCACATCAGATTTCATAGATTGGCGTGCGATGTAGGGTTGGGCATGGCTGTTGCCTGCTTTTAGGGATATCAGAGAATTCCGCCATGGAAATCCATGGCAGAACAAAGCCCCCCCACCCCCCTCCCCGCAAAAGGCATGCGAAATGGGACACCTACCTGCTGCCCTTCGCTCTGACTTGCGAATGGTGGCCGCGGCAGTGGCTGCCATTCACTTCATAACTATAGCCGTGATAGGCTACGTAAATACTTATGTAGCCTATAGGGATGGTGGAGAATTTCTCCATGAATCTCCGGGAGGCTGAATGCCAACACATTCAGCCCCCCAAAATTGGTGGGGAAATTCTCCGCCGGCCCCCTGCCCCCCCCGTGATGGGACTTACCGTGGCCGAATGTCCGTCTCGGCGGTGGGTCCCGGCGGCGTTTCGGTGGTATTTTGTTGGGGGCGGGGGTGGCGGCCGCTCTCCCAACTGGCTGCCGCCGCCGCCATTGCAAAAAAAAAAAGTAAAGTAAAAAAAAAACACACACCCGTGATAGGCTACGTAACAATTTACGTAGCCTATCACAGCTAGATTTCCAAAGTCAGCCGTGATAGGCTCCGTAAATCATCATGTAGCCTATCACGGGTGACTTTGATGGGAAAAAAAAAGCGCGTACGCAAATGGCGGCGGCCCATGGGCGCCGCCATTTGCATTCCTTATTTTGGCACGTCTAGTCTATGTAAACATTTACGTAGACTACGGCGAAAATAAGGGAACGCTATTTGCGTTGCCCTTATTTTCACCATAGTCTACATAAATCTTTGCGTAGACTAGACGTGTCAAAATAAGGAACGCAAATGGCGGTCCCCATGGGAGCCGCCATTTGCGTATGCGCTTTTTTTTTTTCAAAGTCACCCGTGATAGGCTACGTGATTATTTACATAGCCTATCACGGCTGTCTTTGGAAATCTAGCCGTGATAGGCTACGTAAATCGTTACGTAGCCTATCAGGGTTTTGTGTGTGTGTGTGTTTTTTTACTTTTTCTTCACGGCTGGGTACACGGGGCACTCCTACCTGGCCTGAATTTCACCAGCGGGAGATGGGGCCCCTCCCCCCCTCGCCTGAACTTCGGGGGGAGAACCGAAGTGCCTCCCCCCCACCGCGAAGCAAGCTTCGAGAACAGGTAAGGGACTTTTGTCCATCCCTAGTAGCCTATCACGGCTAACGCAGGGACACCATTTGCGTAGGCATGTGAGAGAATTTCGCCACGAATCTCAGGGAGGCCAAATGCCAGTGCATTCGGCACCCCGAAATGGGTGGCGAAATGGTCTCCCCCCCGGGACAGGACTTACCTTGTGTGAATCTCCCTGGCGGCGGTGGCTCCGGCGGCGGTTTGGCAGCACTTTGGTGGCGGTGGCGGCTGGTCTTCCAACCGGCTGCCACCACCTCCAATTCTAGTGAAAAAGACACAACAACAAAACGTGAGATGCTACGTAAAGATTTACGTAGCCTATCACGGCTAGATTTTAAAAAATACCGTGATAGGCTACATAAATGTTTACATAGCCTATCACGGCTGAGTAAAAAAAACCCAACACCGCGGGTACGCAAATGGCGGCGCCCATGGGCGCCGCCATTTGCGTTCCTTATTTCGGCATGTGTAGTCTACATAAACATTTACGTAGACTACTGCAAAAATAAGGGGAACGCAAATAGCGTAGATGCTACGCTATTTGCGTTCCCCTTATTTTCGTCATAGTCTACGTAAATGTTTATGTAGACTAAACGTGCCAACATAAGGAATCCAAATGGCGATGCCCATGGGCGCCGCCATTTGCGTACACGCATTTTTTTTTTTTTACTGAGCCGTGATAGGCTACATAAACATTTAAGTAGCCTATCACGGCTGACTGCAGGGATGCAAACGGCAGAGGCTACAGCCGCCGCCATTTGCGTTCCCGGCCAGCCAGGATTTGCGGCGGAAGGGACGGGGCGCCTCCCCCCCAGCCAGAATTTCAGGGGGGAGGGACGGGGCTTCTCCCCTCCAGCCAGAATTTTGGGGGGGAGGGATGGGGCGCCTCCCCCCTGGCCAGAATTTTGGGGGGAAGGATGGAGCCCCTCCCCCCACCGTGAATCACATTTCGTTTCAGATAAGTGACTTTCGTACATCCCTACATTTGCGTCCCTGCGGAAGCCGTGATAGGCTGAGTAAGTATTTAGCTAGTCTATCAAGGCAAAAAAAAGGGAACGCAAACGGCGGTGGCTATGGCGGCCGCCATTTGCATTCCCTTTTTTGGGAGGCCATGATAGCCTACATAAATATTTACGTAAATATTTACATTGGCTATTATGGCAAAAGAGAGGGGTGCAAATGGTGTAGTGGCTGCCATTTGCATTCCTTTTTTTTTTGGTCGTAGTAGGCTATGTAAATATTTATGTAACCTATCACGGCAAAAAAAAAAGGGAACACAAATGGCTGCCAACGTAGCCGCTGCCATTTGCGTTCGCTGTTTGTTTGTTTTGCCGTGATAAGCTACGTAAATATTTACATAGCCTATCACAGCAAAATACAGGCTTTGGCTGCCGCCATTTGCGTCCCTCCAGGCTGCCCAGGGGCCGGATGTCTGGCTGCGGACAGCCCTGGCTGGTGGCTTTGCAGAGTCTCTGAGGAGTGGAGCTGGCCAGAGAGAATTTCGGGGGGAGGGACGGAGCGCCTCCTCCCCACCGCGAATGTCACCCTTCGAAAAGCTAAGTGACTTTTGGACATCCCTACCTGCTTAGTAGATTTTAGCCACTTTCTCTCCCTGGATACCATTTTTGGGCTCTGAGGATTATGACTCTCCTTTTGCGCTTCCAAGTTAGGGATGGGGGAGAATTTCTCCCCGAAACTTCGGGGGGCCGAGCGCCAACGCATTCGGTCCTCCGAAGGTTGTTCGGGGAGAAATTCTGCAATCCAATACACACTTATCTGAGAACAAGTCTCATTGAACTCAATAGAGCTAATGTCTGACAGTAGACATGCAAACCATTGCAATGACTTTTATATACTACATATACATTGCAGACGGAGGAGGAGAATTGGTTCTTCAAATGGACTTCAAAGGCTATGTTGTGTAGAAACTGTTTCAGACTGTTTTCTTCAATGGAAATGCCAGTCAGCCCCTTTATTCTTAATATAGGCTAGACAAAAAATAAGATGATGATGATGATAATAATAACAACATGAAATATGGAACTAAGACCTTGTGTAGTGTGATTCTTCCCCCACCCTCCACTCCTACCTTATATACAAGTAATGACATTCCAGGACAAATGTACAAGTTTAGCACACACATACACACATCTATCATCTATCTATCTATCTATCTATCTATCTATCTATCTATCTATCTATCTATCTATCTACCATATATCTATTTATCTATCTATTATCTATCTATCTATCTATCTATCTATCTACCTACCTACCATCTATCTGTCTCTCTGTATCATCTATCTTACAAGGAACTGTCTAGTAAGCATCAGCTCTTGGTCAAAAGTAAAGACCGAATTTTCACATCAAACTCTAACAGAGAACGCTATATTTTAAACAATTCTTTCTATTTATCTAATAAAATCCATCAGCTATGACTACATATGTAACCCATTAAAGATAAAAGTAAACTGGACAGAGACTTAACTTTCACGTGAGAATTGTGGGCAATTGGAGAGAGTGGCTTGGATCTGAGTGTTGTGCAAGGAGAAGGCCACTTTTGGAAAGAGCTTTCCTCCTGCAGCACCAACCTCCATCTCCTTGTAGCATGCAACACCCTCTCCTGATTGCCTGAGAGCCTCCTGGACTCTGCGGGCTATAGTTGGGGCTTAAGCTGCAGTCAGAGGAGAGAAGGGTACAACAGAGTTCTGATATGTGTGACATGCAGCCTAAGCAATTACATTAGGATTTTTTTTAGGTGTTTTGATATTTTCCGTAGACCCTCTTGAATGTCCTTGTTCCTGAAGCAGTAAATGATGGGATTCAGTAGTGGAGGCAAAACTGTGTACAAAACAGCAGACAGCAAATCCATAGTTCTAGAGGAAAGTGCTTTAGGCCTCATGTATGCAAACACAGCTGTGGTGATGAATAAGGAGAAGACAGTCAAGTGGGGAGTGCAGGTAGAGAAAGCTTTATATCTTCCTTGAACTGATGGAATCCTCAGCACAGCAGAGAAAATGTACCCATAAGAAACAAAGATGAACATAATGCAAAATGAGTCTGCCATGATGGCAGTGATAAAAACCAGAGCTTGGCTAACTTTTGTATCACTGCAAGAAATCTTTTGCAACTGAGGGATATCACAAAAATACTGTCCAATCACATTGGACCCACAGAAATTTAACCTGAAAGTGATACTGGTATGGAGCAATGCATCTATCAAGTTGATTATCCAAGAAGCAGCTGCCAGCTGGAAGCATGAATCTCTGTTCATGATTAGGACATATTGTAGAGGATGGCAGATTGCCATGTAACGATCATAAGCCATGATGGTGAGCAAGGAAAGCTCAGAACCTGCAAAAGTTAAAACTAAGAAAAGCTGGGCAACACACGCATCAAAACTAATCCATTTGTCGTTTGTCCAGGAAGTGGCCATGGATTTTGGCATAGTTGTTGATATATAGCAAATGTCTGACAGTGACAGGTTGACCAAAAAGAAATACATGGGGGTGTGAAGGTCATGGCTGAGGGCCACAACAATGATTATGAGAAAATTCCCTACTAGGGTTATTAAGTAAATGACGAGGAATATCACAAAATGCAGCATTTGCCCATCATGGTCATCGGAAAATCCCATCAGAAGGAACTCTGTCAAAGTGGACTGGTTGGTCATTTCCCTTATTTGAATCATCCTGTAATGAAGAGTTGATGACAGGCAATTAGGAGAGCAAAATATGTATCATAAATATCTACTTACTGTCAGTGTACAAATAGATGGAATTTTAAGAAGACTTTTGTGGCCAGTTTCAGTCAATGGTATGTCTCTGGATTCTTCTCACACTTCCCCACTAACAGATCCAAGTCCACAAAATGCATAGCAGAGTAAATTATTTGAAGAATTCATAATTTGTGGATATATTCTTTATCCCTGGCTCATCCAAGTAAACATAATACCCTGTTATAAAGATACTGAGAGCTGACTTTTATTTATTGGCTCCTTGTTCTGGCTTTAATATATATTGCTGGTTGCTGAAAATTGCTGTAGGCAGAAAGTTTGTTGATGAAGCTGCTTGATTAAGTACCTCAACTTGTCTCACAGTAACCCTGCCTCTGGCCAACATGCTTTTACCAAGCACATCTCAATACTTGGGCAATTCACGCACTATATGTATCAGGAATCCCGTAGGAGGATTAGAATGCTTGTGGGATGTGAACACCTACCCCATTGTGATGTAGCGGGTGTTAGTAATCATGTATTCACATACATTCAACTGACAGAATGAACTCTCCTCACACAGTGATGGGACAGAAGATGATGACTGGAAGTGTGGATGTTTGTATGTCCTGCATTATATGACAACATATACTAATGCTGAATCTGTGCAGAAATCCCCACTCTTGTCACACGGGATTCCAAGAAGAAGAAAAGGATGTATCTGAGAATCAGAGTACAGTACTGAATTAAACAGGGCTACAGAAACTACTTTTTGAGAGAGTTGAAGGTGGTTTGAAAAAGTCATTTCTACTTGAATTTGTGGCATGCTCATACTATATTCCCTGTAGTAAACACAGTTTGCATTAAAAAAAAAATGCAAAAACTGTTTGAGCAGAGGCACCGATGTTGGAAGAAGGTGAATGAAATACAGGAAGCAAGGCCTCTCTTCAACCATGTTCAATTTGCTTAAAAATTATTATTTACCTTCAACCCAGTACACAAAATGTGTACAGTCTTTTTTTTGGGGGGGGGATTATGGAATGTAAGGCATATCTTGATTTCATGTCAACTTAACAATTATTAGATATTTATGCAAACAGAAATCAGATCAATTTCAAACCCTGCTGTTAGATGTAAAAAAATAAAAAATCCTTTGAATACTTGGAATCAGACTGCATCAAGGGTCTTCTGCATTATCATGTGATTATGAGTCATGACATAGTTAATTGTTTTTTGATAATCAGTCCATAACAGTTTATAGGACCCTATATATGTTTGATGTTTCCATTCAGAATAAGGAAAGATAAACTCAGTCTTCTTGGAATCCCAAATGACACATTAGCTAACAGTGAGGTAGAATCCATGTACCCGGATCTTATCTCAGTGTTTAACAAACCACTGGAATTCTGAAACATGACAGTATTATATTATCGTATCTAAAATCATATCTTCTTTCATTACAGAATTATAATCCCTGCATTAATCTTATTTGTGCTTCCAGCATTTCACAGTCTTTTCAGAACTGAAATCCGGAGTGTCTAAAGTCCCTTTATTCTGATCGACTGAGCACAAACTTAGAAGATTCTACTTACCTCTCTTTTTTGCTTGGAAGAAGAAAAGGCCAATGTGCTTGAATATGATCATGAATAGAAGGCATCTGAGCTATGAGAAGATGCAGATGGAAGAAGATGAATCATCACTTTTTTTTTTTTTGTAGGAGTCACTCTTTGGAGTCGCATGATGATGTGCAAGACTTGCAAAACAAATGACACACCTGTCTGTCTTTCTTACCTGTTCTACCCCATCCTAACTTAGAAAACTTATCCTTAACTCCTGATATGCAACAGATGGTTACAGTGATTCCAAAGGCTACTTATTCCTTTCCTACTCCCCAACATGATATGCACCAGCTCATATATGCACTGAGAATTATTCCTTACTTTATGTCATTTATTGATTTTTCTAACTACAGGGTTGCAGGAGGAACAAATAAAAATCACATTCCTGTCAAGTTGGAAAAAGGCTGTTCAAGGTGAGGTGGTTGACAGCTCTGGAATTTCCTGGAACTGATCCTATGTTTCTGCACCATGAAAATGTTCCTGATGTTCTAATTTGGTGATGTTTAATGAACTACAGATCACATCTCTCATGACCCAAGTTTGCATCATCTCTCTTTTCTGTGGTGTTTCAGGGAGTTGCTCCTTGGAGAACATCACAGTCCCATGATGATGTGCAAAGCCCAACTTGCAAGGAAAGGTGCACAGTTTTTCTGTCTTTCTTACCTGTTATCTGAAGCCTTATCCTTAACCCAGATATTTAACAGAGGGTTACCATGATTTCAAAGACTACTAATGTGTTTCCTGCTGCCCAACATGATAGGCACCAGTTCCTATTAAGTACTGACACTGAATTCTTAATTTACATGAATTTATTCCGAGTACTGCAATTTGAAAGGAACAAACGATCTGAGACATTTCTGTGAACTTAAACAGGAGCCATTTATTCTGTTACACACATTTTCCAGAAGGATCCAGTGAATATTTTGCTCATGAAACAGCACCACCAAGAACATCTAGATTCACTAACAGCTTTAGGATTTGTCTTGTTCTCCTAGTAGGATGAGTATTTTCAGTGTTAGAATGGAGTACAAGAGGTTGGCAGCTCTGGAATTTTCTGGAACTGACATTGTACTTCCACTCTCTGACAATGTTAATCAAGTCATACTTTGTAGATCTTTAATAAGCTACAGATGGCATCCTTCAAGTGCCAAGTTTATGCAACTCAAGTTAAACATCAGCCTTCCCCAACCTTTTGCCCTCCAATTGATTTAGCCTACAACTCCTGACCATTGTACATGCTGCCTGGGAGTGATGGGAGTTGAAGTCCAAAACCTCTAGAGAGCACCAGGTTCAGGAAGGCTGGTATACTTTATGAAACATACCAGCATATGGAACATGGGACATATGATAAGTACTCAAGACAGGCACACTAATAAGATATTGGAATGATGTCATGAAGCTCAATGGGTGACATTGGGTGAATCATTATCTCTCAGCCTAAACCATTTCAAAGTTTTTTTGTGAGGATAAAGTGGGTGGGAAGAAAATCATGTATGCTGCCTTGATCTCCTTTGAGGATAGGCAGGGTATAAATGATCATCATCATCATCATCATATAAATGAATAAATATTGTGAGGCAATACAAGGCTAAGACAACATGGGGCATCTTTGTTTGCTAAGGAAGAATGTTGGTACATAGAGGGTAAAGTTGTAAGTTAACACAATTTCTGACATTGCATATCATCACTAATCATGGGACAAGCCAATTAAGGCATCAGCCTTAGCTTCCAATGTCCTGGCTTTGTAGAGTTTGAGCTAACTTGAGATAGCCTTAACTCTGGCCTTTATTTCTGGTAGCAGCTGTACTCCCAAGGGAGAGTTGTGTCCAGGGCAGAAGATTCTCTCTGTGTGTATCATCCTAATGACTGCAGATGTGAGTCCAGTCCCAGTGTTTGCCTGTCTGAAATGAACCATTCTCTGGCATATATATTCAGATTATGTTTTTAATAATTACATAGCCCAAGACAATTTCTTTTGGAAATCGAAACATAATATTAAAATGAAATCACAACTGATAATGGCACACCTGTGTTATTCATATCCATCAGTACAGTCCTCTCTTCACTTAATATTCTCTGAAAAGTCTGTAAGATGACCATGTTCAAGCCAAGCGGTTAACAGTTTGTTCAGGGTCACTTTGATCTCTTTGTTTCTCAGGCTTTAAAGGATGGGGTTCATAAGTGGTGGTAACACTGTGTATAAAACAGCAGACAACAGGTCAATAGAAAGGGAGAACAAAGCCTTTGGTCTCATATAAGAACATACGGCCATTTTAATAAACCAAGAATAGATGATCAAGTTTGGAGTGCAGGTGGAGAAGGCCTAATATTTGGCTTGCATGGATGGAACCTTGAACAGACTTTAAAAAATATAACCATAAGAAATGGATAGCAATAAAAAGTAAAATGAACCTCCAAAGATGACAACAGCAAGAAGGAGCCTATTATTGCAAGAGGAGATGGGTCAAAGAAGAGTCAAACAACAAGGCTTGGGTTGAAAATTGGGCCACATTTATTGAAAGTATCTGCAAAGGGATACCTAGGACAGGCAGCTGATTGTGCCAGCGATTAGCTGGCACTTCATGGGCGAAAACACACCCAGCCTGAGGGGTCTCGTCGATCTCGCCACCCCCCCAGACTACCCCTTGTAGGGGAGGTAGACCTTCCCCTGTCACCCCCTCCTGGTGCTGCCCAAACACCTGGGTGAGTGAGGAGGGTTGGTCTCCCAGGCAACCCTTATCCCCCCACCAAGCCGCGCAACCCATTCAGGGGGCCTCAGGCATCACCTGTCACCTTAAGGTGACTCTGCATGCACACCATCCAAAATCTCTCTGTGCTTTTGCCCGTCCTAGCTGCCACCAGGAGTAACAAGCCTATTGCTTGTAAAACTCCCCCCACCTGCATTGAAGGACTTCTCTCAGGCCCCTTTGCAGATCAGACAGAAATATGGCATTCCCTGCATTAGACAGGTGGACACCATCCTGCCTGTAGAGCTCCCTCCTTCTCCGAAGTATCTCCTGGTGGGTGATGAACCCATCACCATGTCCACATAGGCCCCAAGCCATTTCTCTGTTGACTTTCCAACATGCCCAGTCATTGGCAACGTTACCCTGAGCCTTCCATTTGATCTGCAGGGGCATCGAGGACCACAGTATGGTTACCTCCGGCCAGCTATGCCGGATAACCCACAAATCAACCAAAGCCTGCTCGATCAGGTCTTTTTCTGGCTTACAGCCCAAGTCGTTTCCCCCTGGTGCAGCGTCCAGACCTGTGGAGGAAGACTGACTAAACCTTGGTGGAATAGGGTGGGAAGGAGAGACTTCCACCTCATACCCCATCCACCAAGCCACTGGATCGAGACATGTCGGGGTAACTGACGTGTTCGGCCCCCCGCACAGGTTTCCGGGAGAAATCCTCCGCACCCCCCCGCACCCCACCCCCCCCCCAGGACGGGACTTACCTTTTGCGAATGTCCCTCCCGGTGGCTGGTCCGGCCGGCAGTTCGGCGGGTGTTCGAGCAAGGCGGGAGCGGCAGCTGGTCTTTTGACCGGCTGCCGCCGCCGCCATTGTAATGAAAGAAAAAAAAAAAAACGCCCCCTGATAGGCTACGTGACGATTCACGTAGCCTATCATGGCTAGATTTGCAAAGTCAGCCATGATAGGCTACGTGAATCGTCACGTAGCCTATCACGGGTGACTTTAAAAAAAAAAAGACTGTACGGATAATGGCGGCCCCCATAGGGAGCCGCCATTCCCGTTCCTTATTTGGTGGCTGTAGTCTACGTAAATGTTTACGTAGACTACGGCGAATATAAGGGCAACGCTATTTACGGCGAATATAAGGGCAACGCTGACTTTGCAGATCTAGCCGTGATAGGCTACGTGAATCATCACGTAGCCTATCAGGGGGCGTTTTTTTTTTGTTTTACTTTCGCGTTTGCGGCCGGGCGAGGCGAGGCGCCTCCTCCCCAGCCTGAATTTCAGCCGGGCGAGGCGGGAAGCCTCCCCCTCGGCCTGAATTTCAGCCGGGCGAGGCGGGAAGCCTCCCCCCCCAGCCTGAACTTCGCAGGGGGAGCAGCGAAGCGCCTCCCCCCCACCGCGAACGGCCTTCGACGACAGGTAAGTGACTTTCGTCCACCCCTAGTCTCCAGAAGGTAGGCATGTACAAAACTACTTACCTGTTTTGTAAGTGGCATCTGTGGTGGGGGAGGAGGCACTCCGTCCCTCCCCCCGGATTCCTCCATGGCTGGCTCCGCTCCACGGCGACTCCATGGAGCCGCCAGCCAGGTGCATATTCAGCTGGACATCCAGCTGCGGCAGGTGTGCAGCTGCAAATGGCAGCCGGCCTAACGGCTGCAATTTGCAGCCGCAGCCTGGCAGTGGCTGGACCTGCCACTGCTGCAGCTGCTGCTGGAGCCACCGCCAGAGCTGCTGCCGCCACTGGAGCCAGCGCCGCTGGAGCCACAGCCAGGTAGGCTCCATTTCGCGGGGCTTTCGTAGGGTGGTGGGGCGGGTTGCTCCATTCTGCCACGGATTCTGGGGAGCCGAATTCACTAGAATTCAGCCTCCCTGGGATCCGTGGCAGAATTCTTCACCTGACATCCCCACCAGAAGGAGACACCAATGAGATCCCACAGAAATTGAAGCCATACCCACAGATCCATGCACACAGTGGAAGTGACCGTGATTCGACAGCACAGCAGCCGTAGGCCCTGTGCTGCCCAACAGAGCCAGTGCAGGAAGGCATGGCCGGGGGCCACTACCCTGCATGAATATTGAAATGCCCCGCAACTCCTGCAGGGCACTGGTGGAGACCTTTGTTGTTGTTGTTGTTGTTCAGTCGTTCAGTCATGTCCGACTCTTCGTGACCCCATGGA
Source organism: Heloderma suspectum (assembly GCF_057233095.1). Classification (NCBI taxonomy): domain Eukaryota; kingdom Metazoa; phylum Chordata; class Lepidosauria; order Squamata; family Helodermatidae; genus Heloderma; species Heloderma suspectum. Next base: position 82,905,164 of record NC_139463.1, on the reverse strand, counting down.
CCATAGCACGCCAGGCCTTCCTGTCCTGCACTCTCTCCCGGAGTGTGCTCAAGTTCATATTCATTGCATCAGTGATGCTATCTAGCCAGCTCATCCTCTGCCGTCCCCTTCTCCTTTTGCCTTCAGTCTTTCCCAGCATCAGGGTCTTTTCCAGGGAGTTTTCTCTTTGCATTAGGTGGCCAAAATATTGGAGCTTCAGCTTCAGGATCTGTCCTTCCAATGAGCAGTCAGGGTTGATTTCCTTTAGGATGGACTGATTTGACCTCCTTGCAGTCCAGGGGACTCGTAAGAGTCTTCTCCAGCACCACAGTTCGAAAGCTTCAATTCTTCAGCGCTCAGCCTTCCTTATAGTCCAGCTCTCACAGCCATACATTACTACTGGGAAAACCATAGCTTTGATTAGACAGACCTTTGTCGGCAAGGTGATGTCTCTGCTTCTTACTATGCTGTCTAGGTTTGCCATAGCTTTCCTCCCAAGGAGCAAGCGTCTTTTAATTTCATGGCTACAGTCACCGTCTGCGGTGATCTTGGAGCCCAAGAAAGTAAAATCTGTCACTGCTTCCATTTCTTCCCCTTCTATATGCCAGGAAGTGATGGGGCCAGATGCCATGATCTTAGTTTTTTTAATGTTGAGTTTCAAACCAGCTTTTGCACTCTCCTCTTTCACCCTCAACAAGAGGCTCTTTAGATCCTCTTTGCTTTCTGCCATTAGGGTGGTATCGTCTGCATATCGGAGGTTGTTGATAATTCTCCCGGCAATCTTAATTCCGACCTCTGATTCATCCAACCCGGCGTTTCTCATGATGTACTCTGCATATAAGTTAAATCAGCAGGGTGACAATATGCAGCCTTGTCGTACTCCTTTCCCAATTTTGAACCAATCGGTCGTTCCATCTCTGGTTCTTACTGTTGCTTCTTGACCCTCATACGGGTTTCTCAGGAGACAGGTAAAGTGGTCTGGTACTCCCATCACTTTCAGAATTTGCCACAATTTGTTGTGATCCACACAATCAAAGGCTTTAGCGTAGTCAATGAAGCAGAAAGAGACGTTTTTCTGGAATTCTCTTGCTTTCTCCATGATGCAGCGAATGTTGGCAATTTGATCTCTAGTTCCTCTGCCTCTTCTAAACCCAGCTTGTACTTCCGGTAGTTCTCAGTTCGCATACTGCTGAAGCCTAGCTTGTAGGATTTTGAGCATCACCTTGCTGGCATGTGAAATGAGGGCAATTGTGCGATAGTTTGAACACTCTTTGGCGTTGCCCTTCTTTGGAATTGGAATGTAAACTGACCTTTTCCAGTCTTGTGGCCACTGTTGAGTGTTCCAGATTTGTTGGCATATTGAATGCAGCACTTTAACAGCATCATCTTTTAGGCTTTTAAATAGCTCAGCTGGAATACTGTCATCTCCGCTAGCTTTGTTGTTACTAATGCTTCCTAAGGCCCACTTGACTTCACTCTCTAGGATGTCCGGCTCAAGTTCAGTGACCGCACTATCATGGCTATCAGGGACATTCAGAGCTTTCCTGTATAGTTCTTCTGTGTATTCTTGCCACCTCTTCTTAATCTCATCTGCTTCTGTTAGGTCCCTGCCTTCTTTATCCTTTATCATGCCCGTCTTTGCACAAAACTTTCCCTTGAGATCTCCAATTTTCTTGAAGAGATCTCTAGTCTTTCCCATTCTGTTGTTTTCCTCGATTTCCTTGCATTGTTCATTTAAGAATGCCTTCTTGTCTCTCCTTGCTATTCTCTGGAACTCTGCATTCAGTTGGGTATATCTTCCCCTTTCTCCCTTGCTTTTTGCTGCCCTTCTTTCGTGAGCTACTTGTAAAGCCTCATCAGACCGCCACTTTGCTTTCTTGTGTAGCAGCCATATCGGGGATCAGACTAAGTAGCCTCATGCAGTCTCATGCTTCATGTTCTTGCTGAGCTCTTTCTCCCTTGAATATATTGTTGTAAGCTGACGAGACACAGGAATTCCTTATCTTGTCAAAGGTCATACAATTGTATATCTTGTTCTTTGCTGTTCTCTTCTGTTCTCTCCTTATCATGGCTACCCTATAACCCAGTTCTTGTATTATAAACAATGGTGCTAGGAGGAAAAATGTTGAGGATTGCAACCCCATGCGAAAGGGGGAGGAGGAGCCGTTTCATATGTGTCACAAAGTCTATAAAACCAATGTACTAATGTAAATCGGGGCTTCTGGCTCTTTGGAAACGATTCCAGCCTTAAGCCCGCGCGTTAAATAAAGAATCTCTTTTTCCTTCACTCCGTGGTCTCTCTGACTCTGGGTTCTGCAACATAAATGGTGCCGTGACTCGGATGTGGCAGGCTGTGAGCCAGACAGGTGGCAGTTGCCTGCTCTTGATCGCCGCACCGGGAAGACGAGCTCGGCGCATGCCTCCCTTTCTTGGCGCCACCGACCTTTTTGTCGAGTGAATGGGAGAAAGCCTGCACCGGGATCGCCCAAACGGTAGTGAGCAGCAAGAGAACCTTGGGAAGCGGAGGAAGGAACTTGAGCCCTGCCTATATCGCAGCTGCAATTGAGTTGAAACCCACATTGGAAGCCTTCAGGAGAAAGGCAAGTATATGGGAAAAAGAGGGCCCCGCCTTTAGGGAGAAAGGCCACTGGGCAGAAAAAAAGAGGGCCCCGCCTTATGAAGAAGGTCAGTGTTGGTGGTATACGTATACAAAAGAACCTACTCCTTGCGGGTAGAAGGGGGGCCTGATCACACCCCCGAGTGGGCGCCAGTACCTAGCACGCCAGTACTCAGTAGGAAGCTGAGGAAGCTGGGGAAGCCGTTTTCCGCTCTGGTAAAAAGTGGGAAAAGTGGGTGGCAGGGACATATGGATGTAGTGGAGAGATTGATGATTGTGTGAGTGGCTACTGCGGTTTCTGAAGCATACCGTTGACCGTCCGGGTGCCCAGGCCAGTAGCAAAGTGCGTGGTGTGAAAAATCCTCTTGTGTCGGCCAGTGAGACCCCTTACTCACTGACCAATTCCCATTCCCTAATTGTGTCTGTCTTCAATTTAGGAGGGAGGCTATGGGTGGTGGGGGAAGCAAACCTTGCACCCCCTTGAGATGTATGTCAAACAAAGAAGGAAAAAGGTTTTTTTAAAAAGATTCAGAATAGAGAGAGAAAACAGCAAAAAGCTCAAGGTCGAGCTGAGAGGAAAAAAAACAAGATCTGAGGCTGTTAATTAGAAAAATGTTGCAGGACAGTCTGGCTTTTAACAAAGCGTGGGAGCGTGAGAGTGTAAGGCCAAAGAAGTAGCTGTTAGCCTAGCGCGCCGAGAGAGGGGGGGCAGGAAAATTGCCCACAACGTTCTGAGTTGTGCAACATCATCACCTCGCCTAATTGAGATAAAATCCCTAAGAAATGGAAACTGAAAATGAAGACCCAGAAGATGAAGGCAAAATAGAAAATAAAGGTGAAGAATCAGCCCCCAGAGCACAGGCTAGACCCCTCTTCGAGTGAAAAGTGTGCCATAAGACTGTCCCAAAGCAGAATGAAGCGGAGAGACCATGTTGAAGATCTCTGTCAAGGTAACCGTGTTTAGCTTTGAACTGTGTTAAAATTGCATAGAGCCTGTAGCTACTGACCATCAGCTATATGATTTCTGAAGAGCGTAACCATTAAGCTTTTGCCGTGAGATTCCCTGCAATGAAGAAATCTCACTGATTCGAGTGTCCAGTGTTACACTGCCTAAGTGTGTGTGCTAAAGAGACCGAGAAACCAGACAGCATGTTCCTGGCCAAGCCAAAATCACGCTACTGCCATGCTCCTGAAAGCTGCAATAAACTGTGTAAGCTGAAAGACCCAACCTGATTGAGAAGAAAAGAGGATATTGGAGCAACTGTCTTAAAAAACAATGAGATCTGTGTAGCTGGCTGGCTGACGCTGTCAGTGATGTTACAACTTTAAATTAAGACTGTTTTCCTGTTTGAGACCCCAGCGAAGAAAGCTAACCCGAGTTATTTGTTGCCCGTGCCAAAGCAAGAATTTGGTGGCCCTGTACCTCATCGTGTCCTGTTTTGAGCTTGGGATTTACAAATACAAACAAACTGAGAAGCTTGCCTTTGAAGTCCTGCAAATCACCCCACCGCCTCCCCGAAGATTAATGGCTGCCTGAAAAATGCAAGTATAAGGCGATGCCCATCACCCCCCAGCGTCCTGAGTTTCGGCACTCAGTGTTTCAGTGCTTTCGTGTACCAGGTTAGAAAAGAAAAAAAAAAAAGAGTAAGTTTTTAAAATGTCTGTGAGAGAACCTGACAGAAGTAAAATAAAATTTACAGAGGAGTTGCCCAGGTTAAAGCATCATGGCTAGAGAGCTGAGCTGTGCCGCTCTGTTTAAACAGAAGCCTTGCTAAAAAGTTAAAGGCCCTTGTCTGTCAGAAGGGGTGTAGGGCCACACTTCCCCTTTTTAAACTGATGCAAAAGTAGAGAGCCTTTGCTGGAAACATCGCATCTTCATTGCCCAGAGCCTTCACTGTTTGCCTCCATCATCATCTGGGCTTTTTAGAGACACTCTGCACATGAACTAAAATTTTAAATTGTCAAAGACTTGCCATGAACAGTGCTATGAAGCTTTTGATAAACTTGAACTCTCATCGCTGTGGACCGTGTGTCTGTGTTTGTAGTCAGCTCAGTGTACAGCAGGCTGAGTTTGATCTATAACTTTTAGATTTCCTTCTGCCAGAACTCATGCAGCATAGAGTTGCCGATGCAAAAATGGTGACCTAGAACTCTGCGTGTGTGGGTATGCCCGTCCCTTGATTTTAATGAGCCCTGAGCTTTCAGCCAGAAGACCAGTATGATTGCTGGATCTGCTCCATCATGCCTTACCATGCAAGAAGTGTTTTCCATTCATTGTGTTAAATTGCAGAAAAAGTTTGTTGTATATATTTTATGATTTCTTAGATATCATAAAGTATATGTGATATTTGCAGATTAGTGTTAGTTGCAACTCCAAATGATACTAAGTGTGGTTCCCAATGGATGACGAAGAGAAAAGACAAAAGCAAGTAGAAAAGAAGGAATAGAGAAAGTAGAAGACAGATAGAGAAGAGAGAAAAAGAAAAGGCAAAAGGCAAAGAAAAAACATTTGTAAAAAAGAAGCGTGGCCATAGTTGCCCCCATGGTAAATTAAAAGCAGCTGATTGTGCCTGGAGCTTATTACCTGGGGTAAAGTAGCCACAATAATGTAATAGTTCTTTAAAATGAAGAAAATGTAACTAGAAGGAGAAGAAGAGCCTATCCCAAATGTGTGTCAGTGGGACTAGTGTAAGGCAGAAAAGTTTAAGTAAGTTTAACTTGAAAAAGACAAATAAAGAGACAAGGCTGGTGCATGGAGCAGAAAGTTTTATATAAAAAGTTTGAAACATGATCTGCAATACAGGCAGATCAGCAAAGAAAAAGAAAGCAAAAGAAAGAGAAAAAATTTGTCTTCCCATACTAATAAATAAAAAGTGTTATCAAGCACTTTGGGAAGCGAAGTTGTTTACAGGAAGCTGTGCCTGAGAACCAAACACTTCTAGCCTATGCTGAAAATGCTTGCTAGTGTTGTGCTGCCTCATGGGTAACATGTATGGTATAAAACCCATTTAGCCCAATAGCTCGTAGTTCAGAGAAGCTGTCTGATCCAACCATTAAGTACGCCTGTGTGCTGTAAGTTACCCAATAAAGCCTCCTTGTAAGTACCCCCCCCCCCGCTGGAATCCCAAAACACAAGTGGGGCTAGAGCGCCTCACCCAGTATCAAACCCTGCTGTTAGAAGCCATGAAAGCAGGTATGAAGAAGTCAGTTAATATGACCAAAGTGTCTAAAGTGCTGCAAGGTGCCACCGAGGCCCCAGAGCGTACTTGGAGCGTCTTTCAAATGCCTATCGCCAGTATACCTCCCTCAACCCAGAGGCCCAAGAAGACATGGATGAAAGAAGAAAAGAAGACCCAGCAGAGGCAGAAGATTCTTAAAAAAGAACCAGTGTGCCCAGTGTGGACAAGATGGACATTAGTGGCATGAATGCCCAAATAAAATAAATCAAATACACAAAGGAGAAAACCAAAGGGGCCAGAATGGGCAAAGAGGGAGACAGCTTGAGAGGGGCCGTGACATTGACTGTGAGGGGCCGTGACATTGACTTCATGATTGACACTAGAGTGGCATCAAGAGCAAGCAAACCTTAGCCTTAAACAAGAAGTCCAAACACTGAGCAAAGGTCTTCAAGCCCAGCGTCGCTTTGTCTTAAAAAAATAAGCCATTCCCATCACAGAAGTTCATCCTTTCCAACCAAGAGTTAAAGTATGAGTTAAAGAGGGAAAAATAACCCTTTGACTCCCAGATGGAAAGAACTCAGAACTGTCATACTTTCCACCCCCGCAGCTATGAAAGCAGCTAGAGTTAAACCCTAGATACATTGGACACGAGTCAAGAGAGCGAGAGGGGGAGAGTAGACTGTAAACAGAAATCCTGAAAATCCTTTAAAAATCATTCTGAAAAAGCAGTAAGAAGACTCAGGCTAGACCTTACTGTGGACACACCGGGAAACTGTCCCCCTGCGTACGGTCAGACCTGCAACTGGAGAATTGAAGAAGGGGACTAGACCCTACTGCAGCTTGCCAGGTGAATAGCTGCCCAGCGTACGGTCAGATCCCAAAGAAGATCAAACATGCGTATTGTAGTGTTGTAGTGTTAGTAGTGTTGCATTGTGTCTCCTTAATAAGGTGCAAAAAGGGGGGTCTGCCCCTGGAAAAAGAAGTTTGTCCCAGTGATTTGCTGATAATTACTGGCTTCACCTGGCTAACATCACGAGAGTAAAACATTTTTATTTGCCAAGAGGTATACCTGCAAACAGGCTTATTAGCTCTTGCCTAATACCTGTCTGTAGACATCCTGGGAACATTCAAAAAGATACCATGTTAAGAGTTTATGGTGTAAGTTTAACTTATTCCCAAAATGCTAATTGGGGCGTGGTTGCAAAGATCCTACCCCCTACAGAGTTCACTCTACGCACCCCCATCATTGCTGAAACAAATGCTACGTGTGCACAAATGCTTAATTGTCAAAAATTTTTCCAGAAAATACAAAGCTATCCCTGGCCCCCTTCCACTGTAATAAAATTCAAAACATATCTTTTAATGATGCCCACATACTTTTGCCTCATGGATGGTTTTAGACATGTAATTCCTGCACTTGGTCATTCATTCCTGCCAACTTGTCTAATAACCACCCATGTTGCCTCAGCCGCCAATTGAACTGGTGCCAATTCTTCCCCTGTAGCCTGAAAAAATCCGTCAACGGCAGCCTCGAGCACTCCAACTAACTAAAAATTGTAATAGTCATGTGCAGTTATATTCTGACTCAGAAAAATTGGCCTTAGCAATGTCACTGGTTAAGGTTCCAGGTTTAGCCTTGGCTGATGGTCTGGAAATCAACCGGTTAGCTTGCAGCTTAGCCAAAAGCATAAATGCCACCTCACGAGCATTGTCATTGTTAAATAAAGAGTTGCGTGATCTAAGAGGTGCAGTTCTAGAAAATAGAGCTGGTATAGATTACCTCTTCCTTCTTCATCATTTAAGTTGTGAGACACACCAAAAGCTCTGTTGTTTTAACTTAACTGATAATGGCAATGCTGTAGATGAACAGATCAACAAGCTGCACAATATAGTAGCTAACAAAACAATAAGACAAAACAATTAGCTCAATTAGTTAACCCCTTGGCTTCCAGATCTTAGCTGGCTTAAAAGCATTGTTCATCCTAATTCTACCAGTATTGTTCATAAAAGTTCTGTTATGTCTCTGCGTTCCTTGTCTTATGCGCTGTTTAACCAATCTGTTTTATGTCTCAGCTAGTAAAACTGCTGCCCTCTATGCTCTAATAGCCCAACAAGAGGCTAAGTAATATGTATGTCACAAAAAGCTTTGTATAGTTATCAGAAATGCTATAATTGTAATGAAATTATGCATTTAAGGGGGGAATGTAGCAGCCATATCGGGGATCAGACTAAGTAGCCTCATGCAGTCTCATGCTTCATGTTCTTGCTGAGCTCTTTCTCCCTTGAATATATTGTTGTAAGCTGACGAGACACAGGAATTCCTTATCTTGTCAAAGGTCATACAATTGTATATCTTGTTCTTTGCTGTTCTCTTCTGTTCTCTCCTTATCATGGCTACCCTATAACCCAGTTCTTGTATTATAAACAATGGTGCTAGGAGGAAAAATGTTGAGGATTGCAACCCCATGCGAAAGGGGGAGGAGGAGCCGTTTCATATGTGTCACAAAGTCTATAAAACCAATGTACTAATGTAAATCGGGGCTTCTGGCTCTTTGGAAACGATTCCAGCCTTAAGCCCGCGCGTTAAATAAAGAATCTCTTTTTCCTTCACTCCGTGGTCTCTCTGACTCTGGGTTCTGCAACACTTGCATTTCTTTTTCTTTGGGATGGATTTTGTTGCTGCCTCCTGAACAATGTTACGGACCTCCATCCATAGTTCCTCAGGCACTCTGTCTATCAGGTCTAATCCCTGAAATCTATTCCTCACCTCCACTGTATATTCACAAGGGATATGATTTAGGTCATACCTGAATGGTTTAGTGGTTTTCCCTACGTTCTTCAATTTAAGCCGAAATTTTGCAAGAAGCAGCTCATGATCTGAGCCACAGTCAGCTCCAGGTCTTGTTTTGACTGACTGTATGGAGCTTCTCCATCTTTGGCTGCAAAGGACATAATCAATCTGATTTTGATATTGACCATCTGGTGATGTCCATGTGTAGAGTCGCCTCTTGTGCTGTTGGAAAAGAGTGTTTGCTATGATCAGCGTGTTCTCTTGGCAAAACTCTATTAGCTTTTGTCCTGCTTCGTTTTTTACACCAAGGCCATGCCTGCCTGTTATCCCGGTGATTTCTTGACTTCCTACTTTAGCATTCCAATCCCCTATGATGAAGAGGACATCTTTTTTTGGTGTTAGTTCTAGAAGGTGTTGTAGGTCTTCATAAAACCGGTCAACCTCAGCTTCTTCGGCATCAGTGGTTGGGGCATAGACTTGAATTACTGTGATGTTGAATGGTTTGCCTTGGATTCGTACTGAGATCATTCTATCATTTTTAAGATTGTACCCCAGTACTGCTTTTCCCACCCTTTTGTTGACTATGAGTGCTACTCCATTTCTTCTAAGGGATTCTTGCCCACAATAGTAGATATGATGGTCACCTGAATTAAATTTGCCCATGCCTATCCATTTTAGTTCACTGATTGCCAAGATGTCGATGTTCAATCTTGCCATCTCTTGTTTGACCACCTCCAGCTTACCTTGATTCATTGATCTGACATTCCAGGTTCCTAAACAATATTGTTCTTTACAGCATCGGATTTTCTTTTCACCACCAGACACATCCACAGCTGAGTGTCCTTTCGGGTTTGGCCCAGCCGCTTCACTCTTTCTGGCGCTACTTGGAAATACCCTCTGCTCTTCCCAGTAGCATATTTGACACCTTCCGACCTGAGGGGCTCATCTTCTGGCATCATCTCTGTTAGCCTTGTGATATGTTCCATGGGGTTTTCTTGGCAAGAATCCTGGAGTGGGTTGCCATTTCCATCTCCAGTGGACCACATTTTGTCAGAACTCTCTGCCATGACCTGTCTGTCTTGGGTGGCCCTGCACGGCATAGCTTATGGCTTCACTGAGTTACGCAAGCCCCTTCGCCACAACAAGGCAGTGATCCATGAAGGGGCTCACAGTGGAGACCTTACAAAGGAGTAAATTGGTGGAGACCTTACAAAGGAGTAAATCACCTGAAGCTTTGCCCGAAGGACCAGAAGTTCAACCTGAGGGAGGCATGAACATTGCTCAAGGGTATCTAACTAGATCCCTAAGAACGTTAGAGTAGCGGGTGGGCCCTCTGTCTTCTCATGAGCCAAAGGGACATCGAGGTCAGAGGAAAGGGATACAAATGCTTCCATTATGTCAGAACATGGACCACCGTCTTTAGGCCCTGCAAACAGGAAATCGTCTAAGTAATGGACCATGTTCTGTAAGCCTGACCTATCCTTCATGGTGCAGTCCAGAAAGGTGCTGAACCTTTCAAACATGGCATAAGAGAGGGAGCATCCCATTGGGAGGGCACAGTCAACAAACCTATCCTGAAAACAAAAACCTAACAGATCGAAGTCGGCTGTGTTGACAGGCAAAATGCGAAAGGTGGACTTTATATGACACTTGCCCATCCACACTCCATGACCAAGATCCTGGATCATGACAACTGCCTCATCAAAAGTGGTATAGCGCACTGAGCACAGATGATTGGGAATCCCATCATTAATGGACTGGCCTTTGGGGAAAGAGAGGTTATGAATTAACCTGAACTCCCCGGAGGATTGGGCACCATCCCTAGGGGGAAAATCCTAAGGCTGGGAATTGGGGGTGAGGACAAGGGGGACTATAACCCATCCTGGGGGCCATTGTGGGAGATACCTTGGCAAGAATGTGGCTGCTGTCGGATCTGTTGCCGAAACCCGGCCTGGATGGGGTCATAAATTGGAGCTAAAGGTCCAGGTCCTTCAGGCCCCAGCACATAGAAGGGTCAATAGCGGCCTGTCTGTGGAAGGCCTCGTCATAGGCCAGCCATGCACCCCTTCATACTTTGTGTAGGCCCTATAGATTATGTACAGATATTTGGTGAGGGCCCACCCCCTTTCTGGGAATCACTGCTGGAGGGTTCCAGCATGAAACAAAAAACCAGGCGACCAATTCGCCCAGGTACGTGCTACCTTCTGCCCCTTGCTATGTTCGGGGTGTCTATCGTGAGGCTTTTCCTTGTCATTGGGATCAGGCTCACAAAATAACAGGGGGGGGGAATCTATAAATTCCCCTGCCAAATCGTCTCCTTGGTGGTCAAGGTCAGGTGGAAGCCAATAGGTGAAGAATTAGCCCCCAGTGGGCAATGCTCCCTGTCCCAGGTTAGCAGAAGGATCTGTTCCTACCACCTGTGGGGCTGACTGAGCAGGAGGGGGTAGGGGCAAAGGGTCCTGGGTTAACTGGCAGGTCCCTGTCAGACGCTAACTCAAGTGGAGTTAAGTGTCTGGGGCTGCTGTGGAGACGTGACTGATGAAGCAGGCGGCCTGGGTGCCATGTAGGAGGATGTGAGGGAGGTGTCTTCTACAGTAACTGGTGGGTGCCAAGCCCCACCAAGGAAGGGGAACTGCCCACAAGATGAAATGAACTGGGACCCCGACGGGAAGACCCTGGCTGAGCCAGACTAACCACAGTGGCTGAGGTGGTCAGGCACATCGTAGGTTGGAGGACGACCATCCCTGGGGGGTAAACCAAGGCATCCAACCCCACGGCCCTGTAGGTCCCCCGCCTGGCCATGGGAAGTGAGGTGCGGTAGTCGCCTCACCTGGATCCAGGGCTGCCACGCCTGGATCCCCTGCCAACAAGGCGGATGATGTTGCTTGGGTCACCACCAACGGAGATGCCGCAGGAGGGTGGACCGCCTCCAGCAGTGATGCACCACCATGGTGAGCCTGAGAAGATGAGGTGGAGGCCTCAATGGCATCCAGGCATGCTGCAATGGAAAGCAAGAGTGAATGTTGCATCTGTTGTTGTGTCTGTTTGGGGTGGACTGCCATTCGCTGGGGACAGCTGGAGAGAGTACGTTCAGCTGCTTCCAGACATGTGAGAATGGAATCCAAGACTGGGCCCACATCATCATCTGACTCAGAAGAATCATGCCTATGTTGAGGCCTTTTTGTGTGTGGGGAGGGTGTCACAGAGCTTTATCCTTTGCTTCCGCCCCCCTGTCTCTTCTTTGGGGACATGATGTTGTTAGAAAGGGGGGGGGGTCCAAAACAGGCACCTGGGAAGCCACCTGAACGGGAAGAAAAGGCTAGCATAGGATGCAGAAGCTCAGGTCTGGGGGCCAAATCCAGCCCTTTGGGGTTCCTCAGAAGGCCAAGCCCCCCTTCCCAGGCTCCACCTCCTTTCCCCCAGGTATTTATTTATTTCATTTATATCCTGCTTTTCTTCCACTGTGGAACTCAAGGTGGCCACACGTGGCTGCCAGGCGGTCTCCCCTCCAAGCGCCGACCAGACCCAGACCTCCTCAGCCCCAGCAGGGTAGCTGCCTCATGTGCCTTCAGACTATGCCTGGGACCTGGTTAGGACCCTGGGCCCCAAGGCGCGGGCCGCTGTCCTGGAGGCTCGCAGGCCGGGGTTAAAGGCCTGAAGGCCAAAAGGGGGGCGCCGGCCAGCAATTGCCCTCCCCCAACAAGACCAAACCTGTGGGCCGAGGGGCTCGATGAAACCTGGCCCAGACGGTGAAAGCCCCAAGTGAAGGCCCAACGTGGACGGATGAGGGCAGGCCTGGTGGTCACCGCACCACAGGAGGTGGCACACCTGGCAAGCAGCCCACTGACTGGCAGCAGCCACTCACTGCCAGCGACAAACCAGGGCCAGCTGGATATGGCCGCCTCGTCCACTGCGGCCCGAGGGCAGGCGGCAGACAGAAGGGGAAGGCACGGGGTTGCGCACGGGGCCCGGCGCAGCCACCACCATCTGACAGGACCAGCCAGAGCTGGCCATTGCCAGCAATGGGGACCGTTAGCTGCAGCCCAGTGCTGTGCCTGCCGCTGCGTGAGTGCAAGCTGTGGTGCAGAGGGGCGAGAAGGGGCACGAGATGGTGCGTCGCTTAGAGCGATCGCTCACACCCCTAAGAAAGCACTGCACACTGGCAGCCACAAGAACGGGGCCAGCCGGTGCTGGCCACCACCCCTGCTGCATCCACGGAGCAGGTGGCGGCACACAGAAAGCCTGATCGGGCAGGCCCTGAGAGGCTGTGCCCTGGGTGAGAGGCAAAAAGCAGGTGGGTGAGGTCATCCCCTCACCGAGGCTTCTGCCGTCGGCTCTCCCTCGCACTTGACAGAGCCGCGGGAGAGCTTCTGTTGGGAGGGGTGCGGACCATAAGAGTGCTCTGCCGGCCCCTCTCCTGCCTGGTGGTGCCACTGAGGGATACCCAATGGCACAGAACCACCCCTTCTCTCCCCACCCACTGCAACACCCCCCCCCCCTTTTGCCAGACAAGCTGGGGCCGGGATTAGGGCATTTGGCTGCTTTATCAGCGCAAGATAGCATTAATAACCGTAACATCACAGAAAAACTGTTCAACAATATTGGATGAATAAAAGTCTAACCTCCACACAGCTGCACTAGGAACTACTCCACTGAATACACTGCAGGCCCAAGCAGCAGCTGCCATTTGAAAACAAGCATTTTGGTTCATCATCCGGCTGGACTGTAGGGGGTCATGGATTGCTACGTAGCAGTCATAAGCCATGACAGTGAGAATGAACAGTTCAGTACTTGCAAATGTGATGACCCAGAAAGCCTGGGCGATGCATGCCAAGAATGAAATCCTTCGGCCACTTAACACAGAGCTGGCAATGGGTATGGGAACAATGGTGAAAATGTAACTGGTGTTTAGGAAGAATAGGATGGCCAGGAAAAAAAAAAAATACATAGGGCTATGAAGATTATGACTCTTGGCTATGGTCATAACAATGAGAGTGTTGCCTGTCACGGCTATGAGGTAAATGCAGAGCAACACCACAAAGTGTAAAATCTGTAACTCTCGGACATCAGGAAATCCAAAGGAAGAATTCTGTCATGGTTGTTCAATTTGCCATTGCTTTTCTTGAAAGGAAACTGTGTAGAAACATTTTTTTTCTCTTTAAGAACAACATTTTGGTGTGTGTGTGTGTGTGTGTGTGTGTGTGTGAGAGAGAGAGAGAGAGAGAGAGAGAGAGGGAGGGAGAGAGACCGAGTTTAAATAAAAAGGCTATGGACAAATTTTTCTCTTGTAAATTAGTCTTTTTAACTTTCCATTCAGTAGTAATATTTCAACTGATTAATAAGCTGAATAGTACGGACATGTTCCACATTGAATTAAGCATGTGGATCACATCCACAAAATGCTTCGAGGTAAGCATTTTGCATTCCCATTGAACTGTAGAAGAGACATTCACAGTGCAATCCTCTGCATATCTACTTAGATGTACAGTAAGTCCCACTAATTTGAATGGACTTACTCCTAGGTAAGTGTTTATAGGAAGGGAGCTTTAGGGAGCCTTACACTGCAGTCCTATATACATTTACCTGAGAGCAACCACCATTGTACCCAGTAAGAGCTCTAGGTAGTAGACATGCATAGAATTGTTTTGTTAAGCAGATCTTTAACTCTCCCTCTGAAGTCAAGGTGCTTTAAAAGCCCTTAATTTGGGTGGATGCACCTTAGTCCATAATAATGTGTTTTCATTTTCTTTCTTTTTTTCAACAAAAACACTTCTTTCATATTTCTTCTCTAGTTCCCTGAATTATTCATAAAATTATGTATATTACAATCTAATTAATGTCAACGTTTCGTACATCTGCTAAAAATGCTTCTGAACACCCCCACAATCTTCTTTATATACAAAGATTACCATTCCTATTCACTCATCAAAATTAGAAAAGTAGCAAGCGGAAATGCTGTTTTGCCACCCTTGCTCAAAATATGTGTCCCTAAACATGTCTGCAGATCTCTGTTCAGTGCCATCGGCCATGGTATCCTTCTGGATATACTCTCTGATCTGGGTATGGGTAGGATTGTTTTGTAGTGGTTCTGCTCATACTTCAGTGGTTGCATCCAGAAGGTGGCTCTGGGGGATTGTTTGATGATTGTTCCCATGATTTCACTGTTAACAACCCCAGTCTTATGCTGCTTAGGTTAGCTGGTGTGTTAACCTACGCTAGTAAAACACAATTCTGGAACACTGCTGCCACCTGGGCTTCCCCAATTAGCACGGAGTCTCTCAGGCCCTCATACCTGCCAAATTTCAAAAAGATGGGATCAGAAGGAGGTGAGAAATGAAACCATATATAAAAAATGTAAACACATGTACCCCCATTCCTTTGTCAAAACTTTCTTTAAAAATGTAAAACAAGTGTACAATGAGTGGGGGTGAATTCATTTCATTGTTCAGTCATATTAAAAAGGAATGTAGGCCCTTAGGCTTAATGACACCTTTCCCTCTACTTCTCACCCTAATCAATCTATTGGTAACATGTATGAAGAAGCTTCATAAGGAACTGCATGTGGAGTTGTGGTGGTTTTTGTTGTTGTTCTTGTTGTTATAGTGTTTTGTGCATGCTATGCTGACTGGAACCAGTGTCCATAAAAATGTCTTCTCATGTTCTTATATACCCACATTATGTTCTTTCTTTCTTTCTTTCTTTCTTTCTTTCTTTCTTTCTTTCTTTCTTTCTTTCTTAAATGAAAATAACAACCTTGACCATTTTTTTTCACATTGAAGGTGTCCTGCAACCACTGATAATTTTAAATCTATATATTATACATTGTATTCTATGGCAGCTCATCAATGTGGCCTACCATGGTGAACAATTCTGGGAGGGGGAATTATGTACTTTAGAGGAGTTCCGTTTCAAGCTCCCATAGCTCATGAAAGCAGATGCATGACACTGCATTGCCCTTTTTAAGACTTTTTCTTTTTTGATGGAATGGTTAGAATAGCATATGCTAAAAATGAGGATTTATAACACTGGCATGATTAGAATTTTCATTTTATTTTAACCGCTTTCAAAATCATTTTCCTAACAGTCATTAAAGCTGCAAGGATGGTTTTATCCATCTGACCTCTGTGTTACAAAAATTGTGTTCTTTTCCCTGGTAGACTTTCCAATTTGTTTACCAAGAATGAGAGGAGGCAGAGATCTGGTCCAACACGATTTTATTCTGCAGAATAAGGCAACCCTTGGGGCTAATGCTCCAACAAAGGTCACAATCAAGTGATGTGATCCAAAAGTTTATATAGGCAAGACCTTTGGGGGCTGTCTTACGCTTGCGCTGCACTAATCTCTTTGTCTAGCTGAGAGGGAAGCAGAAGACAGGCAGCACCTTTGACATATCTAGGCATGCACAGAGAGGTAGCCTTGTACTCTAGTAAACACATTCTTGGCATTCCTGAGTCTCTGATAAGGCGCTGTGTCTTTGTTTAGCATGGCAGTCTCACACTGAGGTAAAATAGACATAGCCTAGCTTATAAAATCATGGGATAACAGACATACTGCAACTGAAATTTCTATAACACTCCCCCCTCAAAAGGCTTTTCTTAAATCTTATACCTCTCTTTGGTCCAGCAGTGGACTACACACTTAAAGGCACAAACCATCATCAATAGTATCATAACAAACAAAACTGCATTGATTACAAGTTGTTTTAACCATGCAAAATCAGGGAGCCAGGAAGTCAACTATAACCAAGGATCACTTGCTCCTGAATAATTCTGTCCAATCATATCTTGTAGTTTGGCGATTTCATTTTCTATGGTTTTGTTTAAATCATGGAACTTTACTTTACACCCTTGCTTCACTAGGATGCAGAAGCCACCTTGGCGTGCTAAGAGATAATCTAAAACAAACTGATACTGGGCCACTAGCTGGCTGAGATCTTCAATTTCAGATTCCATGGCCCCTACCATTATGGCTGTGGCACTGATGGTTTCTTCTAAATGGCAAGTGAGGCCTAGGATGCTTTTTCTGCAATAATTTCTGGGTATAAACCCAGGGTAAGCAATCCTGTAACTAGTTCACCCCCTACCCTGTTTAGTTCTGAATCTGACAGTTGTTTTCCAATTATTACAGTGTCATCACAGTTTTTACTCATTTGTTTTATAAGTTGCCCTATTTTTCTAGTGGTTTGCTACTTTAACGGTGGTCTTCAGGTGGGTCAGCTTCCGGTGTGACCCTCTCTGGTGCAGGTGATGCTTTTATGCGGGTGTGATGGATCCACTTCTTTCTTCTAGCAACTTTTATAGCCGTGTGAGTGGTGAGTAGAACCTGGAATGGACCCTTTCATTTCTCAGTAAGTGGTTCATCTTTCCAGGATTGGATCAGCACCTAATCACCAGGACTGAAATTATGCACTGGAGCATCTAAAGGCAAGGATTGGTATGGTGCTGCGAACCTGTGAAGACAAGACAAAACAGACTGCAAGGCAGTAACATATTCATGGATCTTTAAAGCCCTTACTTTTAAGTTTATATTTAAGCTATCAGCCATAGGTAACATCTGAGGTGGGCGCCCATACAACATTTTAAATGGTGTCAATTTAATACTTCCCCTGGGGGTGCACTGTATTTGAGTTAAGGCGATTGGCAAGGCCTGTGGCCATTTTAATGTAGTCTCTGAGCAAATTTTAGTTTGCTTTGCCTTGTGTTTAAGAGCTCTCTCATTCTCAGCTGGAGAGTAGATTGGAACCAAGTCTGTACTCAAATATGGGATTAGGGGTCTTTCATAATGCACCTCCTCACTTCTCATTTGTGCGGCTTCTTTTGCAGCCTTATCTGCCAAAGCATTGCCTCTTCTTTCTTTGGGATTGGCACTCTTTCCATGCGCCTTTTCGAGAGTAACTACTGCACATCTTGTGTATCTACAAACACCTCAAGGTTTGGCTTTGGTAACAAGGAATCAGTGAGGTCAGGCCTGATCAGAGTTACCTGACTCAAAATTTTTAAACATTCATGACAATTTAGATCTGGCTCAGGGAGCAAGGTGGCAGGATGAGGCCTGGGCTTGAAAGCAGGGAGATCTCATAGTGTGACTGGTGTGACGGATAAAAGCGCAGTTGTTGCCACGGCCCTTAAGCAAGCAGGCCATCTCTTTGCAGTTGGATCCAGAGTCTTCAAGTAGTATCCTACAGGTCTCCAGGAAGGACCTGTCCTTTGGGTCAAAACCCCTGATGCCACTCCTTTATTTTCATGTACATAGAGCCGGTACAGTTTGTTGGGAACTGGTAAGGCCAGAGCGGGTGGCGACAACAAGGCTTGCTTCAGCTCAAGAAAAGCCTTTTCCATTTTATTTGTCCATTTCCAGTGGATGATATTTTCCTTTGTCAAAGCTTTATACAGGGGCTTCGCCTTCCCCCCACAGGAAGTAAATACTTATGTAGCCTATCATGGCTAAAGTGGGGATGCAAATGTTGTCCGCTACGCCAGACGCCATTTGCATCTGCAGACCGGGGCAGAGGATGGACCTGGACCGGCCGGAGGCAGGTAGGGCTCATCCGGGGGAATTTTGTGTGGGGTGGTAGTCCATTCCACCACAGACTTGGGGGGGCAGATTCTAAAGAATCTGGCCTCATTGGAGTCTGGGGCAGATTCCTCCGCCATCCCTAGCTGTTGCAGCTGTCTGTTGTTGGCTCTCCCCCTCCCCAAGGCCAGCATTTGTTATATTTCAGGGGCTCAGGAACTGTCTGCTATAACTCAGAGTTCCACAACCTGACCCCTGTCTGCTGCTACCAATTCTGTTAGAATTCTTTAAACCTCCTAGTACCTGGTATAAGAGGTTCAAGTGTGAGATGGGCATGAACAGTAGAGACACAATGGATGATTAAACCAGTTAATTCATAATAATTTATTGAATAAAGGGCTAGTTTCTACATAAGGGATTACTCACATTTACTTTGGAGTTTTCAGAAGACTGCTTATTGACCATTCTAAAGGACTAAAGAGATACTGTTGCTGCTACAAACCTTGTAATCTCTTCTTTTACCTGAGGCCAAATTCCTTAAACCTCCACCCCATCCAAAGACACTTACAACCAGGTCCAGCTCTTGGGTACAGTATTCCTTTGACTCCCAAAGATCCTCCTGTTGCATTTCTGCTTGAAGGGTTTATCAGTGTTTTTACTCTCTGCTTTGGAAACCTTCTTCTGGCAAGATCTTAGGGCAGCCTTCTGGCTAATATGGCCACCTGCTCCCTAGGGATGTACGAAAGTCACTTACCTTTCTGCAGCTTGGATTTGCGGTGAGGGGGAGGCACTCCGTCACTCCCCCCGGAATCCTCCCTGGGGTGGCCAGGGCTGTCCACAGCTGGAGTTCCGGCCACAGATGGGCTGCTGCACATGCAAATGGCAGCCGCCGTAGCAGCCGCTAATTATGTCCCGTGAAGCTGCCATGATAGGCTACGTATTTACATAGCCTATCACAGCAAGCCAAAAAAAAACAACAACAGTATATGCAAATGGTGGCAGCTAGGGATGGACGAAAGTCCCTTACCTTTTCTCGAAGCTTGCTTCGCGGTGGGGGGGAGGAGCTTCGGTTCTCCCCCTGAAGTTCAGGTGAGGGGGGAGAGGCGCCCCGCCCCGCCCAGCTGAAATTCAGGCTGGGGGGGAGGTGCCCCATCCCTCACCACCGAAATTCAGGCCAGGGAGGAGCGCCCCGTCTCCCTGGCCACGAAAAAAAAAGTAAAGTAAAAAAAAACCACATACACCCATAATAGGCTATGTGACGATTTACGTAGCCTATCATGGCTAGATTTCCAAAGTCAGCCGTGATAGGCTATGTAAATCGTTACGTAGCCTATCACGGGTGACTTTGGGGGGAAAAAAAGTGCGTATGCAAATGGTGGCGCCCATGGGCGCCGCCATTTGCGTTCCTTATTTTGGCACGTCTAGTCTACGTAAAGATTTACGTAGACTACGGTGAAAATAAGGGCAACACAAATAGCGTTCCCTTATTTTTGCTGTAGTCTACGTAAATCTTTACAGAGACTACCCCTGTCCAAATAAGGAACGCAAATGGCAGCGCCCATGGGCACCGCCATTTGCGTACGCTCTTCTTTTTTATTATTTCAAAGTCTCCCGTGATAGGCTACGTGACGATTTACGTAGCCTATCACGGCTGACTTTGGAAATCTAGCCGTGATAGGCTACGTAAATCATCACGTAGCCTATCACGGGTGTGTTGTTGTTGTTTTTTAACTTTACTTTTTTATTTTGTAATGGCGGCGGCAGCAGCTGGTCGGGAGACCAGCCGCCGCCCCCGCCCCTGCCGAAACGCCGCCGAAACGCCACCAAGACCTGCCGCCGAGAAGGACATTCGGCCACGGTAAGTCCCATCCCGGGGGGGCGGGGGGCCGGCGGAGAATTTCCCCACCAATTTCGGGGGGCCGAATGCGTTGGCATTCGGCCTCCTGGAGATTTGTGGAGAAATTCTCCGCCATCCCTAGCTGCAGCTATGGCGGCCACCATTTGCGTTCCATTTTTTTCACTGTTTTAGCATACATAAATATTTATGTAAGCTATTACGGCGGGAAAAAAAAGGGGAACGCAAATCGCTTAGTGGGTGCTATTTGCGTTCCTTTTTTTCCGCCATAATAGCTTACATAAATATTTACGTAGGCTAAAACAGAAAAAAAAAAAAGGGGGGGGAATGCAAATGGCAGCCGCCATAGCCGCCATAGCCGCTGCCATTTGCATACGCTGTTTTGGTCATGGCTATGATGAAGAAGTGAATGGTGGCTGCAGGGCGGCCGCCATTCACAAGTCAGCGTGGACGGCAGCAAGTAAGTGCTCCATTCTGCGTGCCTTTCGTGAGTTGGGGGCTTCGTTCCGCCACAGATTTTGGGGGGTTGAATGCACTGGCATTTGGCCTCACTGAGATCCGTGGCAGAATTCTCTGACATCCCTACTCCCTACTCCTGATCTTCACCAGCCATGTATGGTTATCAGACATAGAAAGAGTAGCTTAACATCCAGGTCTTAGCTATTCACTTTCTCCTCATCTTACTCCTAGTCTTTCTAAAACATCACCCACACACCAGCAGACCTCCTCCCTCACTGTCCACAGACTGACTCCAACTGTCAACTCCTTAACTGTCATTTCCCAAATCTTCTTTTCCCTCTAGCTAGTATCCCTAGAGAATTAGAATTAAATTTACTTGATCCAGCCCACATTTAACAATATTTAAAGTGGCTGTATCTCTCTCCCCCTTCAGATAGGGATGATGGAGAATTCCACAATGGATTTCAGTGAGGCCAAATGCACTGGCATTCAGCCCCCCAAAACCCGTGGCGGAACGGCCTCCCCCTCCCTGCGGAATCCCCCCAGGACGAAGCTTACCTGGGGTGGATGCGGAGGCGGTGGCGGCAGCTCTGGCGGCGGTGGCTGGTCTCTCAGCCGGCTGCTGCGGCCACAAATGGCAGCTGTCGTAGCGACCGCTATTAGCATCCTGCCAGGCTGCCATGATAGGCTACATAAGTATTTCTGGCAGCCACTACGCCATTTGCATGGCTGCCTTTACCGTAGGGATGTATGAAAGTTCCGCCACGGATCTCGGGGAGGCCGAATGCCAGCGCATTCGGCCCCCAAAGATCGGTGGTGGAATGGCCCGCCCCCCCGCCACCCGGGATGGGATTTACCTTGGTTGGATCTTCCTGGCGGCAGCGGGTCTGATGGCAGCTCCAGTGGAGGTTCGGTGGTGGCAGCTGCGGCAGCCGGTCTTCTGACGGGCTGCCGCCGCCGCCATTTCCAGGTTAAAAAAAAAAATCCTGATAGGCTATGTAAAGATTTACGTAGCCTATCACGGCTAGATTTTAAAAAAACACCATGATAGGCTACGTAAATGTTTACATAGCCTATCACGGCTGACTTAAAAACAACAACAACAACACGTGTAGGCAAATGGTGGCAGCCATGGCCGCCGCCATTTGCATTCCTTATTTTGGCACGCCTTAGTCTATGTAGACGCTACGCTATTTGTCTTAGTCTTAGTAGACGCTATGCTATTTGCGTTCCCCTTTTTTTCGCTGTCTTAGTCTACGTAAATGTTTACGTAGACTAAGACATGCCAAAATAACGAATGCAAATGGCGGCAGCCATGGCCACTGCCATTTGCTTACGCGCGTTTTTTTCTTTTTTAAAAAATCAGCCGTGATAGGCTACATAAACATTTACGTAGCCTATCATGGCTGACTGCAGGAAAGCAAACGGCGGCGGCTATGGCCGCCGCCATTTGCGTCCCTGCTAGCCAGCAGCTGGATGTCCGGCTGCTGGCAGAGCTGGCCGGTGACTCCGCAGAATTGCTGCAGAGCACAGCCAGCTGGCCAGGATTCCGGGGGGGGAGGAGGAACAGAGCACTTCCCCCCATCCAGGATTCCGGGGGGAGGGATGGAGCGCCTCCCCCCCCCATCAGCATAATCCCTGAAAGGTAAGTGATTTTCGTACATCCCTACTTTACCGTGATAGGCTACTTAAGTACGTACATAGCCTACCATGGAAAGAGCAGGGGCGCAAATGGCATAGCGGCTGCCGTTTGCATCCCTGCTCTTTGCCCTGATAGGCTACTTAAATACTTAGGTAGCCTATCACGGCTGCCTGCAAGGACGCAAATGGCGGCTGCTACGACGGCTGCTATTTGCTGCCGCAGCAGCCCAGCCACAGCCAGAACTCTGGCTGCAGACAGCCCTGGTCGGCGGCTCTGCAGAGCCAGGCCAGGGAGGATTCCGGGGGGAGGGATGGAGCGCCTCCTCCCCACTGTGGATGCCCCTGCGCGGAGCCAGGTAAGGGATGCATACATCCCTACCTTCAGAACATCACTAAGCAACTACTACACAGGCCCTTGACAGTAACAAAACAAGGCCTCAGGCCTACTAAGATACATGATAGCCTCACAGAGGCCACACAAAATAAACATTATATAACAACAGTTATATGCAGGACATTGCTTCACAGATGATTAAAGAGGGGGGTGGCATATAAATCATTATTGGTAATCACAAGTGAGATCATGCCAGGCCTATCAATTTGGAACAAAGCAAGGTAGTCCTATCTTCATATCCAGAGGCCCACTCGAGGTATGGAGAAAGGTATAACTTCATGGATTCAAAGAAAGGGTTAAAAACAACAGCAACCAACACCAACACCTAAAAATGAACGTGGAATTTTAAGTTGTAAGGTAAGGGGGATTGATTTGCTTTAGCTTCTGATAGCTTATAGTTAGTACCCTTGGGGGTGGGGGAGAGATGGAGTTGGGAGTTATATGGCTATAAAATGTTCACGGTCAGAGGCAGAGCTAGCAGCCAGACCTAACCATAAATGCTCTAGTGCTACAGGAACCTAATCAACCACATTATAGCAGGTCAGACCATTTGTTATCTACCACAGTATTACCATCTAGTCTGACAGGCAATGGAATATCAGGGACTTGGGCAGGGTTCTTACTCATCACCTGCTACCTGATCCTTTTATCACAGCAGGAGAAGGCCTCAGGGAGTTGAAAAAGAATCAAGACTCTACTTTTTCTGGCCTCCCAGCTGAGCAGAGCAGAGCAAGCTGCTCCAGCTGGTCCAGGGACTACAGAAGCAGGCAAGCTCCCAGAGAGTGAGCGAAGAGCGCACAGGGGGAGCAAACAGGAGTTGGCCAGGGGAGTTCGGCAGGGGAGGTCAAGGGGGCAGCCCCTAACTTTTCTTTTTTTAAACTTACTTTTTTCCATTTATTTGTCTTGTTACACACACTTTCACACCAGTGGGACTCTGCTTTTAACATCTACTAAGTAGAGGAGCAGGCACAGGCTAGTCTAGAACAATCACAAAGCTAGACACAAAAAGGGAAAAGAGGCTATGGAAGGACAAGACTCTCCAGTGGTGGTGACCTGCAAGGTGTGTGCAACGTTTGTTTTCTTGCCTAAGAACAACATGGCCTACACCTGCAACAAGTGCAAGTTGATCATGCTGCTGGAAGAAAAAGTAAGTGGACTGGAGCAGCGACTGTTGACCCTCCAGGGAATAAGAGAACACAAAGAGTTCTTGAACAGAATGGGGGAACTACAGCAGCAAAGGGAAGACCAGAAGCTTGAAGAGCAACAGCAAGATGAGGCAGTGGGAAATGCTGAGGTGAAGAAAAATAGAGTAGAGAATACTCCTTGGAAAAGGGTGACAGTTAGGAGAAGAAGAACTAGACACCGCTCTGCACCAGTGGAAGCAGTGGAGCTGTGGAACCGATTCCAGGTTCTTGCAGATGAGACTGGAGGACAGCCTGCAGAGGAGGAATCACAGGGGAACCTGCATGAGAGTGAGCAAGAGGCTGAAGGTCAGTCAAACAGAGGCGATGAAACCCAGGCCTACAAGAAGAAGAGAAGAGTGGTAGTAGTGGGAGACTCCTTGCTGCATGGGATCGAGACCCAAGTATGTCGCGAAGACCCATGGACTCGCCAGGTATGTTGTCTCCCGGGAGGACAGATTAGATACGTGACTGAAAGGTTGCCTGCACTCATAAAGCCCACTGACAGGTATCCCTTTCTTCTCATCCATGTGGGAACAAATGATACCGCCAAGCGGAGCTACGAAGAGATCACATCAGACTTTGAAGCTTTGGGAAGGAAACTCAAGAACTTTGGGGCCCAGGTAGTTTTCTCATCCATCCTTCCAGTAGTTAGAAGAGGGATAGAAAGGGAACAAAAAATACTCCGGGTGAATGAATGGCTACGAAGGTGGTGCCGATGAGAGAGATTTGGATTCTGGGACCACAGACTATACTTCCTGGAAGATGGGCTGTTAGCTAGGGATGGGTTGCACCTCACAAAGGATGGGAAGAATGTGTTTGGCCACAGCATGAAGAACTTCATCAGGAGGGCTTTAAACTGAATCCTACGGGGAAGGGAGATGTAATGATGGGGGCAACAATGGACATAGGTACATGCACTGCAATGGAGAGAACAGCTCTGATAGCACCCAATAATAGTCTTCAGACACATGTAGGAAGAAAGCCAGACTATGAAGCACATGGTCTTTGATGTCTATATACTAATGCCCAGAGTATGGAAAACAAACAGAACGAACTTGAACTCTTAATACAAGAGGGAAATTATGACCTGATAGGTATAACTGAGACTTGGTGGGATGACTCTCATGACTGGAATACAGCAATTGAAGGATATAACTTGTTCAAAAAGAACAGGAGGAACAGAAAGGGAGGTGGGGTTGCACTGTATGTGAAAAATACATATCTCTGCACAGAAAGACAGGAGGAGGAGCTTGGTAGCCCCATCGAGAGCATCTGGGTTGAAATAAATGGAGCAAAGAATAAAAGGAACCTGGTGGTTGGAGTCTACTACCGGCCACCCAATCAAGGAGAAGCCAAGGATGAAACTTTTGAAAAGCAAATAGCCAATGTTTTAAGGAAGCATGATGTAGTAGTAATGGGGGACTTCAATTTCCCCGATATTTGTTGGGAGACAAATTCTGCAAAACATGGCCCCTCCAGGAAATTCCTGACTTTTGTGGAGGATAACTTCCTCCTACAGAAAGTAGAGGAAGGAACTAGAAGATCGTCTATCCTTGACTTGATCCTAACCAACAGAGATGACTTAGTGGATAAAGTAGCAGTTACAGGAACTCTGGGGGAAAGTGACCATGTTGTACTTGAGTTCTTGGTTCTAAGGGAAGCAAAAGCTGAGTGTAGTCAAACGTGTACCCTGGATTTTAGGAAAGCTGATTTTCATAAACTCAGAACAATGACCAGTAAGGTCCCATGGCAAGCGACGCTAATGAGAAAAGGAGTCCAAGATGGGTGGGAGCTTTTAAAAAAGGAAATTCTCAAGGCACAATCACAAACCATTCCAACAAGAAGAAAAGGTGGAAGACAACAGAAGAAGCCAATGTGGCTTCACAAAAAGCTTTGGGATGACCTGAAAACAAAAAAGGACACATATAGGAAGTGGAAAGAAGGCCAAGTAACAAAGGAAGAGTACAGGCAGATAGCACAGAATTGCAGGGATGGTGTCAGGAAGGCTAAAGCTGAGAACAAGTTGAGGTTAGCGAGGGATGTTAAAAGCAACAAAAAGTCTTTCTTCAGCTACGTGCATAATAAATGACAGAGGAAGGAATTGGTTGTTCAGCTATTAAATAAGGGCGACAAAAGGATAACAGATGACAAAGAAAAGGCAGAGGTTCTCAGTTCCTACTTTGGCTCAGTCTTCTCCCAAAAGAGGGTCTATGACCCCCCCTGGCAAAGGCGATGTACAGGCTGAAGGGGCAGGATTGCAGCTTGAGATCGATAGGCATGTGGTCAAGGAACACCTAATTAATTTGCATTAGTTCAAATCTCCAGGGCCAGATGAACTGCATCCTAGAGTGATAAAGGAACTGGCAGAAGAACTCTCAGAACCGCTATCTATTCTCTTTGAGAAATCATGGAGGACGGGGGAAGTGCCAGATGACTGGAGGAGGGCTAACGTTGTTCCTATGTTCAAAAAGGGTAAAAAGGGACCTTCCCAAACTGGGGAGAGGTAACGAGTGGGGTACCGCAGGGCTCAGTCCTGGGCCCAGTGATCTTCAACCTTTTTATGAATGACTTGGAGGAGGAGGTGCAGGGAATGCTGATCAAATTTGCAGATGACACAAAATGGGGCAGTATAGCTAATATTTTGGAAGACAGAAACAAAATTCAAAGTGATCTGGACAGACTGGAGCACTGGGCAGAAAAAAACAGAATGACATTTGATAGGGATAAATGCCAAGTTCTGCACCTAGGAAAAAGAAACCAAATGCACAGTTACAAGATGGGGGATACGTGGCTCAACCACACTACATGTGAGAAGGATCTTGGCATTGTTGTCGATCACAAGCTGAATATGAGCCAACAATGTGATGTGGCTGCAAAAAAGGCAAATGCTCTTTTGGGCTGCGTTAATAGAAGCATAGCTTCCAAATCCCGGCAAGTACTAGTTCCCCTCTACTCAGCACTGCTTAGGCCTCATCTGGAGTACTGTGTCCGGTTCTGTGCACCACACTTTAAAAAGGATGCAGACAAACTGGAGAGGGTTCAGAGGAGGGCAACAAAGATGATCAAGGGACTGGAAACAAAGCCCTATGAAGAGAGACTGAAAGAACTGGGCATGTTTAGCCTTGAGAAGAGAAGACTGAGGGGAGATATGATAGCGCTCTTCAAGTACTTGAAAGGTTGTCAGAGAGAAGAAGGTAGGGGTGGACAAAAGTCACTTACCTGTCCTCGATGGACGTTCGCGGTGGGGGGGAGGTGCTTCGCTGCTCCCCCTGTGAAGTTCAGGCCGGGGGGGAGGCTTCCCTTCTCGCCCTGGCCGAAATTCAGGCCGGGGAGGAGGCTTCCCGCCTCGCCCGGCCGCGAACGCGAAAGTTAAAAAAAAAAAAAAAACGCCCCCTGATAGGCTACGTGACGATTCACGTAGCCTATCATGGCTAGATCTGTAAAGTCAGCCGTGATAGGCTACGTCAATCGTCACATAGCCTATCACGGGTGACTTAAAAAAAAAAGCGCGTACGCGAATGGCGGCCCCCATAGGGAGCCGCCATTCGCGTTCCTTATTTAGTCGCTGTAGTCTACGTAAATCTTTACGTAGACTACAGCGACCAAATAAGGAACGGGAATGGCGGCTCCCTATGGGGGCCGCCATTATCCATACACACTTTTTTTTTTTTTAAGTCACCCGTGATAGGCTACGTGATGATTGACGTAGCCTATCACGGCTGACTTTGCAAATCTAGCCGAGATAGGCTACGTGAATCGTCACGTAGCCTATCAGGGGGCGTTTTTTTTTCTTTTATTGCAATGGCGGCGGCGGCAGCCGGTCGAAAGACCGGCTGCCGCTCCCGCCCCGCTCGAACACCCGCTGAACCGCCGGCCGGACCCGCCGCCGGGAGGGACATTTGGCGAAGGTAAGTCCCGTCCCGGGGGGGGTGCGGGGTGCGGGGGGGTTCAGAGGATTTCTCCCCGAAACTTGTTCGGGCGGCCGAACACGTTGGTGCTCGGCCCCCCGAAGGTTTGGGGAGAAATTCTCCGCCAACCCTAGAAGAAGGCCAGGATCTCTTCTTGATTATCCCAGAGTGCAGGACACGGAATAATGGGCTCAAAGGTTTATGTAGCCTATCAAGGCTGATTTAAAAAAAAGGAAAAAACACTCGTACGCAAATGGCAGTGGCCATGGCCACCGCCATTTGCATTCCTTATTTTGGCACGTCTTAGTCTACGTAAACATTTACGTAGACTAAGACAGCAAAAATAAGGGGAACGCAAATAGCGTAGCGTCTACGCTATTTGCGTTCCCCTTATTTTTGCCGTCTTAGTCTACGTAAATGTTTACGTAGACTAAGACATGCCAAAATAAGGAACACAAATAACACAAAATTTTACAACACAAAATAAGGAACGTTTGCATACGCGCGTTTTGTTTTGTTTTTAAGTCAGCCATGATAGGCTACGTAAAGGTTTACGTAGCCTATCACGGTGTTTTTTTAAAATCTAGCCGTGATAGGCTATGTAAATCTTTACATAGCCTATCACGTTTTTTTATTTTTGTTTTCACCTGGAAATGGCGGCGGCGGCAGCCGGTCGGAAGACCAACCACCACAGCCGCCGCACTGCCACCGGAGCCACCAGCGGAGCCGCCGCCGCCAGGAAGATCCACCCAAGGTAAGTCTCGTCCCGGGGGGGTGGGGGGGCATTCCACCACCAATTTTGGGGGGCCGAATGCGCTGGCATTCGGCCTCCCCGAGATCCGTGGCGGAACTTTCGTACATCCCTATTAGATACTAATGTTTGAAACTGTTTTCTTCTAGGCAAAAGCCAGTGAGCCCCTTTATGGGCTAGGAAAAAAAGAAGGAACAACTCCAAGGAATGCATAGACACTTTCTCTCTCACACACAATCATCTACCCATACACCAGCCTTTTCCCAAAGACACAGCTACCACAATAACCAAATGCAGCCTTTTGCTGAAGGATGTATACCCCTTCCTCCACCACTCTCTCTGATTGGAGGCTGCTGGTGTTGGTTCTGGCTGAGAGTTGCTATTCACCAAGCCACAGTCCCTCCTCCTCCTGCACTCACCTCCCTCTGCTTTCCCTTGTCTTCTTGTCTTCCCGTCCCCCCTCCTCCTCCTCCGCCTCCTCATGCCCCTCCACGTGAGCTTTCAGAAGTTGATGCACTTTGGAGACAGCCTGTCTGGACTTCTCAGGCATTAAGGGGAGCTTTGAATATATGAGGCAGAGGAGGCGCTTAATGAAGGGGGGAGCGCTTTGTCTCAGGGAGCCTCACTACTGCTCTGACCCACTTCGTATCATGAGGATTTTGCTCCAGATCAGCCCGCTTCACCTTGTTATTTGGGCTTCGTGATGAGGTGGTGCACAGTCCTACTGTTTTGTAGTAGTTTTGCTCATACTTCAGTGGTTGTATCCAGAAGGTGGCTCTGGGGGATTGTTTGATGTTTGTTCCCATGATTTCACTGTTCTTATGCTGCTTAGATCAGCTGTTGTATTAACCTAAGCTAGTAAAACACACTTCTTGGACACTGCAGCCACCTGAGCTTCCCCACTTAGCACAATGTCTCTCAAGCCATCATACCCACCAAATTTCAAAAGAGATGGGATCAAAAGAAGGTGAGAAATGAAACCATATCTGAAAAAATGTAAACACATGTACATTCCTTTTTCACATCTTTCTAAAAAAATTAAAAGTGTACAATGAGTGGGGGTGAATTCATTTAATTTTTCAGTAATTTTAAAAAGGAATGTAGGCCTTTAGGCTTAATGACACATAATGAGGTGGGAAGCCTCCCCCCCCAGCCTGAACTTTGGGGGGAGCAGCGAAGCGCCTCCCCCCCACCGCGAAGCAAGCTGCAAGACCAGGTAAGTGACTTTTATGCACTCCTATACATCATGAGAAACATCGGGTTGGATGAATCACAGGTCGGAATTAAGATTGCCGGGAGAATTATCAACAACCTCTGATATGCAGACGATACTACCCTAATGGCAGAAAGTGAAGAGGATCTCAAGAGCCTCTTGTTGAGGGTGAAAGAGGAGAGAGCAAACGCTGGTTTGAAACTCAACATTAAAAAAACGAAGATCATGGCATCTGGCCCCATCACTTCCTGCCATATAGAAGGGGAAGAAATGGAAGCAGTGACAGATTTTACTTTTTTGGGCTCCAAGATCACCGCAGACGGTGACTGTAGCCATGAAATTAAAAGATGCTTTCTCCTTGGGAGGAAAGCTATGGCAAACCTAGACAGCATAGTAAGAAGCAGAGACATCACCTTGCCAACAAAGGTCCGTCTAATCAAAGCTATGGTTTTCCCAGTAGCAACGTATGGCTGTGAAAGCTGGACTATAAGGAAGGCTGAGCACCGAAGAATTGATGCTTTCAAACTGTGGTGCTGGAGAAGACTCTTATGAGTCCCCTGGACTGCAAGGAGGTCAAATCACTCCATCCTAAAGGAAATCAACCCTGAGTGCTCATTGGAAGGACAGATACTGAAACTGAAGCTCAAATATTTTGGCCACCTATTGCAAAGAGAAAATTCTCTGGAAAAGACCTTGATGCTGGGAAAGACTGAAGGCAAAAGGAGAAGGGGACGACAGAGGATGAGCTGGCTAGATAGCATCACTGATGCAATGAATATGAACTTGAGCACGCTCAGGGAGAGAGCGCAGGACAGGAAGGCCTGGCGTGCTATGGTCCATGGGGTCATGAAGAGTCGGACACGACTGAACAACTGAACAACAACAACATATATATATATATATATATATATATATATATATATATATATATTCATATTCCAAGTTTCAATCTAGTAAGGGTCAGCTCTGGTCAAAAGTCAAGAGGGTGTTTTCACATCAAAATCTAACTCAGAAAGGTGTTTCTTTAATTCTTTATTTTAACAAATAAAATGCATCACCCATGGCTACCGACGTAATCCATGTAAGGTTATGGCAGACTCTTAACACTCCTTGGGGTTCCAGGGAGGATGATTTGGAGCAGTTGGGAACAGAGGATTAGAGCCAAAGTTTATGCAAGCTGAAGGTCACTTGTGCAAAGATCTTTCCTATCTGCACACCAACCTGCAGCTGCTTTCAGCCCACAGAAGCCTCTCCAGAGGGTCAGAAAGGCTTTAGCTGGAGGCTGAGCTGCAGACAGAAAGAAGAAGGGAATCAACCAAAATTGAGCACAGAGACCTTGCACAAGCACAGTTCTGGTGTGTGTGAGTTGGAGCCTAAGCAATCATATTAGATCTTTATATGTTTTTGACATCTTCCACACAGCCTCTTGGATGTCCTTGTTCCGGAAGCTGTAAATGATGGGATTCAGTAGCGGTGGCAAAACTGTGTATAAAACAGCAGACAGCAAATCCATAGTTATAGAGGAAAGTGCTTTGGGCCTCATATATGAAAATGCAGCTGTGATGATAAATAAAGAGAAGACAGTCAAGTGGGGAATGCAGGTAGAGAAAGCTTTATGTCTGCCTTGAATGGATGGAATCCTCAGCACAGCAGCAAAGATGTACCCATAGGAAACAAAAATGAACCCACTACAAAATGAGTCCACAGTGGTACCAAGGACCAAAATCAGAAGTTGATTAACTTTTGTATCAGTGCATGAAATCTTTTGCAACTGAGGGACATCACAGAAATATTGTCCAATCACATTGGATCCACAGAAATTTAAAGTAAAAGTGATACAAGTTTGTAAAGATGCATGGAGCAAGTTGCTTAGCCATGAAGCAGCTGCCATTTGGAAGCATGCACCTCTGTTCATGATTAGGCTATATTGCAGTGGATGGCAGATGGCTACATAACGGTCATAAGCCATGATAGTGAGCAAGGCCAGCTCAGAACCTGCACAGGTGAAAACTAAGAAAACCTGGGCAACGCATCCAGCAAAAGAAATCAATTTGTTGTTTGTCAGAGAAGCGGCCATGGATTTGGGGATAGTGGTTGAGATGTAGAAAACCTCTGACACTGATAGATTGACCAAAAAGAAATACATGGGGGTGTGAAGGTGGTGGTTGAGGCCCACAGCAATGATTATGAGAAAATTTCCCATTAAGGCTATTAGATATATGAAAAGAAACATTACAAAATGCAAAATTTGCACATCACGATCATTGGAAAATCCCATCAGAAGGAACTCTGTCACAGTGGATTGGTTGACCATTCTATTTCTTTGAATCATCCTGTATGGAAGAGTTGATGATAGGCAATTAGTACAGCAAAGCAAACACATATGGGGGAGATATGAATATCCACTTACTGACAGAATAAAGATAAATGGGATTTTAATAAAATTTTGCGACTGGATTCAGTCCATTAGGTGTCCCTGGTTTCTTCTTCCACCTCCCCACCAAGAGGCACAAGTCCACCAACTAGACTCCAAGGTTAGTCATTGGAAGGATTTGTAATGTGTGGATAACATTTTAATCCCTGGCTCATCCAAGTGAAACAAAAGTCATGCTAAAGACACCCTTATATGAACCTTGAGAGCTTACAAAAAAAAAAAAAAATGAACAGCTCCTTAATCACAGAATCACAGAATCACAGAATAGTAGGGTTGGAAGAGGCCTACAAGGCCATCGAGTTCAATCCCCTGCTCAATGCAGGAATCCAAGTCAGAGCACCCCTGACAGATGGCTGTCCAGCCTTGTCTTGAATGCTTCCAGTGTGGGAGAGCCCACCACCTCCATAGGGAATTGGTTCCATTGTCATATTGCTGTAACAGTCAGGAAGTTTTTCCTGATGTTCAGCCGGAATCTGGCTTCCTGTAAATTGAGCCCATGATTCCGTATCCTGCACTCTGGGATGATCTAGACAAGATCTTGACCTTCCTCTCTGTGACAACCTTTCAACCTCGTTCAAGCTTACCTTAATACTGGCATTGACATATATTCTTAGTCAGTGGTGCAGCTAGGGGTGGATGTTGGGGCCAAAGTCTACTGTCTCCCAGCTGAGGAGAGGCCAAATGACCACCTAGTGTGTGGCAGGTGATGAGAGCATGGATAGCAGAAGTATATAGCTATGGTGGTGCTGTTATTTAAGTGAGCTTAAAATGCAAAACTGCACATGCTCAGAGTATTTTTTATCAGTTTTGGCAAACATTTTAACATATGAGGAATGGTCTGTGTGTGGTTGTGGGGAAAGAAATGTTAGTTTCTTGCTTCACAACAAATAATAGACAAAGCTATCTAAAGGGCCCCCTGTTAACAACATTAAGTCCAGCATAAAAAATTACATAGTTTTGCTATTGTTCCCTATTGTGAAAGGTACTGACTCACAAATGTCTGTTAGTGAAACATTTAATTAACTTGCCCAGATTGTCTCATGCTAGGCCTGCACCTGGCCAGCCTGCTTTTATTAACCACATCTGAATATTGGACCTGTTCACACACTATTGAAATCTTGGTTCCTACATGAGCATTAGAATCCTTGTTGGATGTGCACACCTACGCCACTACTATGTAATAGACAATGCTGTTTGTAGACAAGGATTCACATACGTTCAACTGATGCTATGAACACTCCTCAAAAAGTGATGAGATAATCATGAAGATTGGAAGCATGGATGTTCATGTACCTCCCCATCAGATATGGCAACGTATGCTAATGTTAAATTTTTGCAGAAATCCCCACTCTGTCATACGGGATTCCAAGAACAACAAGAATAAAGGGAAGTATCAGAGAAACAGACTTAAATAGTGAATTAGACAGGGCTAGAGAAAGCTGATAATATTTTTAGAGAGTTAAAGGTTGTTTGAGAGAATTAAAGCTGCTTGAAGATATGGCACACTCACACTATATTCCTTCTAGTAAACATATTTCAAAAATGTCCAAAAGCTGTTTGATGAGAGGCAACACTAGGGGGGAAATAAATCAATTTGTGAATACAATATAGGAAGCAAGGCCTCTCTTCAACTGTGTTCAACTTGCTTGAAACCTATTTCTGCCATATGCAAAAAAGGATTAAAGACCAAATGGTCTATTGGTTTTGTGTCAACTTAACATTTTTTATTGGATTATTAGATAACAGTATTAGATATCTGAGCAAACAGAAATCAGATCAATTTGAAATGTTATTTGATGGAAACAAATGCAACATACCTGGAATACTTGGAATGAGATTGCATCAAGGGTCTTCTCTAGTATTACGTGGTTGAGTCATTACATAGTGAACTGTTTTCTGATAAGCATTCCATAACAGTTTACTGGAACACATATTTTGGTGTTTCCATCAGAAATAAGGAAAGATGAACTCCGTTCTTTGCAATCCAAACTGTCACATTGCCTAGTAGTGATATAAAATTTGTTTCTGTGGATCCTATCTCACAGTTTAAGACCAACCCCCAGAATTGTGAAATATTGTGTATTATATTTTCCTCTCTAAAAAAATATGTCATGATATAATTATAATCTCTGCATTATTCTTATTCCTGCTCCCAACACTTCACTGTCTTTTCAGGATTAGATTTCTGAGTGCCTAGGGTCCCTTTACTCTACTCCCTCAATCTTTATTGAGGATGAACTGGAGGATCCCACTTACCTTTCTTTGCTTGGGAGAAGAGAGTGCCAATGTGCTTGAGTATGGTCTTTAATAGAAGACATCTGTGCTATGAGAAGATGCAGAAGGAAGAGGTTGCATCATCCCTCTTTTCTGTGGTGTTTCAGGGAGTCACTCCTTGGAGAACATCAAAGTCCCATGATGATGTGCAAGGTGTAACTTGCAAAACAAGGAGTGTTTCCTGTCTTTCTTATCTGTTCTACCTAGGGATGTACGAAAGTCACTTACCATTTTGCGGATTCATTCATGGCAGGGGAGGGAGGCACTCCATCCCTCCTCCCGGAATCCTCGAGGGGGGGAGGCGCTCCGTCCCTCCCCTTGGAATCCTCGACTGGCCGGCTCCGCTCTGCAGCCAAGCTGCGAAGCTGCCGGCCGGCTCTGGCTGCCTGCAGCCGGACATCCGGCCACTGGGCAGCCTGCAGGGACGCAAATGGCGGCTGCCATAGCTGCCGCTGTTTGCGTCCCTGAATTCAGCCATGATAGGCTACGTAAAGAGTTACGTAGCATATCACGTCTGGGTTTAAAAACAACAACAAACGCGTACACACAACTGAACAACATGACTGAACAACTGAAAAACAATAATTTAATATGAGCTGGTGCCTATCATGTTGGGCAATAGAAAACAAATTAGTAGTCTTTGTAACACATATCTGGGGTTAAGGATAAGACTTCAAAGTTAGAAGGGGATAGAACTAGGGATGTCAGAGAATTCCATGACGGATCTCGGTGAGGCCGAATGCCAGTGCATTCGGCCCCCCAAAATCCATCGCGGAATGGCCTGCCACCCCCCCCGCCCCCCACGGATCCCCCCCAGGAGGAGACTTACTTGGGGCGGAAGTTCTGGATGGCGGAGGCTCCAGCGACGGCTTTGGTGGTGGCGACGGCGGTAGCTGGTCTTCCGACTGGCTGCTGACGCCATCATTTGCAGTCTGTGTCTTTTTTTTTTCATAGATGTGATAGGCTATGTAAAGACTTACCTAGCCTATCATGTCTGGGTTTTAAAAAACAACAAAACGCGTACGCAATAAGACGAAGAAAACAAAAGGGAACGCAAATAGCACCCACTACGCCGTGGCCGCCACCAATTGTGTACGCGTTTTCTTTTTTTTTTAAACCCAGACGTGATAGGCTAAGTAAGTCTTTACATAGCCTATCACATCTATGAAAAAAAAAAAGACACAGACTGCAAATGGTGGTGGTGGCAGCCGGTCGGAAGACCAGCTGCCGCCGCTGCCACCACCAAAGCCGCCACTGGAGCCGCCACCATCTAGGGATGTACGAAAGTCCCTTACCTTTTACAAAAGTTGATTCGTGGTGGGGAGGAGGCATTCCGTCCCTCCCCCTGAAATTCTGGCTGGGGGGGAGGCGCCCCGTCCCTCCCCCCGGAAATTCTGGCTGATATCATCCATTGTGGATGATATCCCTACTCTCAGCTGCCTTAACTTTTGCAATTTTTGCCCCCATCAATATGCCTCTGATCAGTGGAACAGTCAAACGGTAACAAGGAATTTGATAGGTCTTATTTCCTTCATCAGAACATTTTAATTTTATTTCGCTTGGAGCAAAGGCGAACTCAGTAGATAAAGTCTAAGATGTATTTAAACTCTTTGTTACTTAGTTCTTATATTGTGAGAATCTCTGTGCAGGTGGAGGTTTAGTATCATAACATATTAAACTTCACAGTTACATCTCTGTGGGAACACAAGGTCCTGGTCACTGCTTGGAATGAGGAGATGATGCTTGCTATTGATATGATTGCTAGGGATGTACGAAAGTCACTTACCGTTTCGCTGATCTGCTTCGCGGATTGCAGTCTCAATGAAAAAGAGGTTAAAGTAAGCTCCACCTAAGGATGGACGAAAGTCCCTTACCTGGTCCCCCAGCTTGCTTCGCGGTGCGGGGGAGGCGCTTCGGTTCTCCCCCCAAAATTCTTGGAGGGGGGGAGGCGCCCCATCGCTTGCTGCCGAAATTCTGGCCGGGGGGGAGCGCCCCGTTTCCCCGGCCGCGAAATAAAAAAGTAATGGGGAAAAAAAACGTGATAGGCTACGTAATGATTTACGTAGCCTATCACGGCTAGATTTTCAAAGTCAGCCATGATAGGCTACATAAATCGTTACGTAGCCTATCACGGTTGACTTTGAAAAAAAAAAGTGCGTACGCAAATGGCGGCGGACATTTGTGTTCCTTATTTAGGCACGGGTAGTCTACGTAAAGATGTATGTAGACTACGGCGAAAATAAGGGCAACGCAAATAGCGTTACCCTTATTTTCACCGTAGTCTACGTAAATCTTTACGTAGACTACCCGTGCCCAAATAAGGAATGCAAATGGCGGCGCCCATGGTCGCCGCCATTTGCGTACGCACTTTTTTTTTTCAAAGTCAACCGTGATAGGCTACGTAACGATTTATGTAGCCTATCATGGCTGACTTTGAAAATCTAGCCATGATAGGCACGTAAATCGTTACGTAGCCTATCATGTGTTTTTTTTAAAAAAAACTTTATGGGGAAATGGCGGCGGCAGCCGGTCGGCTGAAACGCCGCTGAAATGCCACCAGGACCCGCTGCCGAGAGGGACATTTAACAGAAGTAAGTCCCATCCCGGGGATGGGCGGGGGGCGGAGAATTTCACCACCAATTTCAGAGGGCCAAATGTGTTGGCATTCGGCCTCCCGGAGATTCGTGGAGAAATTCTCCGCCATCCCTAGCCTGTTTTTAAATCAGTGATGCCTGAAGCACAGTTGCAGACTATCCCAACTTGGAGGTAAAATGGAATGATACATTGAAAATGGACAATTTTTAATATTTTATTAATTAAAATTTATATTTTCTTTTACTGTTGTACACTGCAGTATTAAATGCATTTTTAAAGTGCCAATGATTATAAAGGACTTTCCTGTCATTTACAGTACTATCATTCATGTTTCTGCTCAGAAGTATGTCCTGCTGAGTGCTGAGTAGAATGGAGCATACTCCCAAGTATAAGTAAGTACCAGATTTCAGCCTTGGTAGATTATTAGAGAGAGAATAAATTTGGGGGCCCATTTATTAATTTGAAAATTGGTTTGGACTCATAACATTCACTTTGATTTTGTATTAGATGTTGACATGGTGTAAGGTCCAGGATGTGAGTGGCTTGTTTGAAAATTGTGTATCATCTGCAGTAGAATTATGCCATTAACCAATCCCATGATATTCTATTTTAAAAGGCTTATGGTTTACTAGGAATGTACGAAACTCTTACCTGCTTCCACACCGGGCCTTCCACGGTAGGGGGAGGTGCTCCGTGGTGACTACATGGTGCCGCCGGCCAGGGCCGCCCACAGCCAGACATCTGGCCACTGGGCTGCACAGGGACGCAAATGGCGGCCGCCATAGCTGCTGCCATTTGCGTCTGTGTCTTTAGCCATGATAGGCTACATAAATATATACGTAGTCTATCACAGCTAAAAACACGCATGCAAATGGTTGTGGCTACGGCGGCTGCCATTTGCGTTCCTTCCTATTGATGTGATAGGCTACTAGGGGTGTATAAAACCCCACTTACTTGGCTCCACTTGGGTCCGCAGTTGGGGGGAGGTGATCCGTTCCTCCCCCTGGAATGCTGCCCAGCCGGCTCTGCTCCCCAGCGAGTCTGTGGAGCCGCCGGCCAGGCCAACCCGCAGTGAGGCCTCCAGCCACTGCTGGGCTGCTACAGATGCAAATGGCATCCTGCGTCGGGGATGCCATTTGCATCCCTACGCTAGCCCATGATAGGCTACATAAATATTTACGTAGCCTATCACAGCTAAAGCAGGGATGCAAATGGCATCCCCTAACGCCATTTGCGTCCCTGCTTTTGCGATGATAGACTACCTAAGAATTTATGTAGCCTATCATGGCAAAAGGCAGCTACCCAAATGGTGGCTATGGTGGCCGCCATTTGTGTGGCTGCCTTTTGATGTGATAGGCTATGTAAGTATTTATGTAGCCTATCAAGGCTAACGGAGGCAGTGATAGGCTACGTAAATACTTACGTAGCCTATTATGGCATTCCTGGGGAGGTGAATGGCAGCTGCCAACATGGCCACCATTCGAGGAGCACCCACTGGTGAACGTCACCAGGTAGGCTCTATTTTGCACGTGTTTCGAAAGGGTGGGGTGGGGTGGCTTTGGTCTGCCATGGATTCTGGGGGGCCAAATGTGCTGGCATTTGGCCTCACTGGGATCCGTGGTGGAATTCTCCATCATCCCTATAGGCTACGTTTATATTTATGTAGCTTATCACAGCAAAAGACAGGGGCGCAAATGGTGGCTGGCGTAGTGGCCGCCATTTGCGGCCGCAGCCCGGTGATGGCTGGAGCTGCTAGAGATGCCACTGCCGCCAGAGCCGCTGCCTCCACCACTGAAGCCACCGCTGCTGCTGCTGAAGCCGCCACCGACACTGGAGCCGCAGCCACCTAGGCTCCATTTCACGGGGCTTTTGCAGGATGGTGGGGCGGGTTGCCCTGTTCCGCCATGGATTCCGGGGGGGGGCGAATTCACTGGAATTCGGCCTCCCTGGGATCCTTGGGGGAATTCTCTAACATCCCTATGGTTTACACAAACAGATACACACACACACACACACACACACTAAGGGTATATAGTTTTCAACCAAAGGACCAAAACGTAGGGAAATTGTAGCGATGGTGGAGAATTCTGCCATGGATTTCAATGAGGCCAAATGCACTGGCATTCAGCCCCCCGAAATCCATGGCAGAACGGCCTGCCACCACCCGCTCCCCCATGGATCCCCCCCAGGACGAGACGTACCTGGGGAGGATGTTCCGGACAGCAGCGGCTCCAGCAGCGGCTCCAGCTGCCACAGCCGCCATTTGCAGTCTGGTCTTTGCCATGATAGGCTACATAAGTCTTTATGTAGCCTATCATGTCTGGGTAAAAAAAAAAAAACAGCATACGCAAATGGCGTCGGCTACGGCAGCCTCCATTTGCGTTCCTTATTTTTCACTGTTTTAGTCTACGTAAATATTTATGTAGGCTAAAACGGCAAATAAAAAAGGAACGCAAATAGCGCCCACCAAGCTATTTGCGTTCCCCTTTTTTGTCATAATAGTCTACATAAATACTTACGTAGACTAAAACGTCAAAAAATATGGAACGCAAATGGCGGTGGCCATAGCCGCTGCCATTTGCGTACGCCATATTTTTTTTTTTTACCCAGCCGTGATAGGCTACGTAAAGATTTACATAGCCTATCACGGCTCCCTGGCTGGACGCAAATGGTGGCTGCTATGGTGGAGAGACTGAAAGAACTGGGCATGTTTAGCCTTGAGAAGAGAAGACTGAAGGGAGCTATGATAGTGCCCTTCAAGTACTTGAGAGGCGGTCACAAAGAGGAAGGCCAGGCTCTCTTCTCGATCCCCCCAGAGTGCAGGACATGGAATAATGGGCTCAAGTTACAGGAGTATCAGGAAAAACTTCCTGACTGTTAGAGCAATACGACAATGGAACCAATTACGTAGGGAGGTAGTTGGCTTTTCCACACTGGAGTGATTTGAGATGAAAATGGACAGCCATCTGTCAGGGATAGGGATGTACGAAAGTGACTTACCTTTCCACGGATTATGTTGATGCTAGGGGGAGGTGTTCCGTCCCTCCTCCCGGAATCCTGGCCGGGGGGGAGGCGCTCTGTTTCTCCACCCCGGAATCCTGGCTGGCTGGCTCCGCTCCACAGGGATTCTGCGGAGCCGCCGGCCGGCTCCGCCAGCAGCCGGACATCCAGTCGCTGGCTAGCAGGGACGCAAATGGTGGTGGCCGTAGCTGCCGCCGTTTGCGTCCCTGCAGTCAGCCGTGATAGGCTATGTAAATGTTTACATAGACTAAGATGTGCCAAAATAAGGATACGCGTGTTTTTTTTTTTTTAAGTCAGCCGTGATAGGCTACGTAAACATTTACGTAGCCTATCACAGTGTTGATGTTTTTTAAATCTAGCCAAGATAGGCTACGTAAATCTTTACGTAGCCTATAACTTTTTTTGTTTTGTTTTTTTTTTTAACTGGAAATGGCGGCGGCGGCAGCCGGTCAGAAGACCGGCCACTGCAGCCGCCGCCGCCGCCGAACCAGCGCCGGAGCTGTCGCCGGAGCCGCTGCCGCCAGGAAGATCCGCCCAAGGTAAGTCCTGTCCCGGGGGGGTGGCGGGGGGGTGGCGGGCCATTCTGCCACCGATTTTGGGGGGCCGAATGCGCTGGCATTCTGTGGTGGAACTTTCGTACATCCCTAGTCAGGGATTCTTTGACTGAGATTCCTGCACTGAGCAGGGGGTTGGACTCGGTGATCTTATAGGCCTTTTCCAACCCTATTGTTCTATGATTCTAAGCAAGATGCAGGCAAAAAAACATTACTACTGACTTGCTAGCCATGTGATTTTTTTTTTTAATGTGACTGCTTATGATACCATAACATACTGTATAAAGAGTGTGTTTTTTATTTGATAGAGGAGGACTCATCTTTCAGATGAAGAACCGCTGTCTGGATGAACTCCTTCAGCAATGACTGAATAAAGGCTTTTCTACTTGCTACCAAACTCAGAGTGAAGACTTGTTTTCTTCCACAGCACCATCGCTATGATTACAGATGCAAGCCTAGTTCCCATCTTTGCATGTCTGAAATGGACCATTCACCAGCATATATTCATATTACATTTTTAGTAATAACATATCCTAAGAAAAAAAAATTCAAAACATAATATTAAAGTGAAAGCATCTCTGATAATGGAACATGCATGTCACTCATATCCATCACCATAGTTCTCTCTTCACTGGTACCTTAGCCTTCTCTGAAAAGTCTATAAAATGACCATGTTTAAGCCAAGCTGTCAACAGTTTGATCAGAGTCACTTTGATCTCTTTGTTTCTCAGCCTATGCATGATAGGGTTCATAAGTGGTTGTAAAACTGTATATAAACTGGCAGACAAATGAGACAATAGATTTGCAGATAGGGAGGACAAGACCTTTGGTCTCAATAAGAAAATACAGGTGTTGTAAGAAATAAAGAAAAGAACAAGTATGGAGGGCAGGTTGAAAAGGCTTTGAACGTTGAACCCAGTGGAGAAAATGTAACCGTAGGAAACCAATACCAATGAAAAGCACAATGATACTGCAAAAATGGCAATAGTGAGAAGGAACCATTTATTGGCTGCTGTATCAGTTCAAAATAACATTAATAACTGTGGAATATCACAGAAAAAAGAAAGTTCATCAAGGATCTTGGAATTCTTGTAGATCACAAGCTGAATACGAGCCAACAATGTGATGTGGCTGCAAAAAAGGCAAATGCTCTTTTGGGCTGCATTAATAGAAGCATAGCTTCCAAATCCTGTGAAGTACTAGTTCCCCTCTACTCAGCACTGGTTAGGCCTCATCTTGAGTACTGTGTCCAGTTCTGGGTACCAAACTTTAAGAAGGATTCAGACAAACTGAAGAGGGTTCAGAGGACGGCAACGAAGATGATCAGGGGGCTGGAAATAAAGCCCTATGAGGAGAGACTGAAAGAATTGGGCATGTTTAGCCTTGAGAAGAGAAGACTGAGGGGAGATAAGAAAGCACTTTTCAAGTACTTGAAAGGCTGTCACAGAGAAGAAAGCCAGGCTCTCTTCATGATCCTCCCAGGGTGCAGGACACGGAATAATGGGCTGAAGTTACAGGAAGCCAGATTCTGGCTGAACATCAGGAAGAACTTCCTGACTGTTAGATAGGGGTGTATGAAACCCCCTTACCTGGGGTCCGTGGGGTCTGCAGGGGGGGGAGGCAATCCATTCCTCTTGGATGCCATTTGTGACCGCAGTCGATCCGCCCAGGCAGTGATACGGCAATGGCGGCCATATCGCTGGCACTTTGGAGCCGGTTGGCGAGGATTCCTCGTGGAGGTAAGTCTTCCAATCCCTACTGTTAGAACAATATGACAATGGAACCAATTACCTAGGGTGGTGGTGGGCTCTCCCATGCTGGAGGCATTCAAGATGAGGCTGGACAGCCACCTGCCAGGGATGCTTTGGCTTGTATTCCTGCATTCAGCAGGAGGGTGGACTCCATGGTCTTGCAGGCCCCTTCCAACCCTACTATTGCATGTATGTATAAGCAGCATATCTGTTAAGGCAACAGCCTTTGCTTCCAATTCCCTGGCTTTGTGGAGCTTGAGCCAACATGTTACAGCCTCAACTCAACTGGTCTTAAATGGGCAGGTTCCCCCCCCTCACCCAACCACTGGGTTTCCCTGTTTTTTGAAAAAGGAAATGTATAATTACATTTTGGGCAGCTTTCTTGCAAGTTTACATATATGATAAATTGGGTTATAAAAACTTAACTAATGATATATGTGATTTCATTTCAAGAATCTGGGTTCTAAAATATCAGGGAGGGCTTTCAAAGATAGAGGAGGGTGTCCTCTGCAAACAGTCTCCCTTGAGATGTAGATAGCAATGAGAATGGCAAAGGAGGGGGTGGGGCTATCGAGCTCATCTCTGCTTCCCATCCTCATGTGTAGAGCATAATTGAATCAGACTACATCCTCACAACCATTGTGAATATACCCCTAGTGCGCATGTTCTTTTCGCATCACACAAAAAGTGAGAGCAAGGATTGGAGCCCTTGTGCTGCATTTCTGCTTTCAGAGGGATGGTGTGAGGGCCCAGTCCTTCTGCACCCCACACCTGTGCATTCCAACCCCAGTCCTCCCACATGCTGTGAGAGCCAAATGGCCTGTTACTTTAAATATGTTGCTGGGGAGGGGCTGTCTCTCTCTTACTCAAATGTAAGCTCATGGGACCTTGTATAGATCAGGACCTTAGAGTGGTGGGTAGTGGGCTTTATCCCTTTCCCCTATGCCTGTAATTTTCCTTATTACTGGATCCATTTTGGCAATGTACATTGGAAGTATGTGGGGCTTGATGCACGGAACCACAGTGTGTCTGTGTCTTAAATTCCCCCTAATCCCTCGAATGCTAGGGTCCAATCTGTGTAGTAATTTGGGATGTGCGAACCCACCCCTGTCCGGGTTGTCCAGGTGCTTGCCCAGCCCCTGCCCCAGCTTGCTGCTCCCCAGACCACGCTCAAGCCCCTCCTGTGCTCAGCGAGTGGCCTGCACTCATCCCTGGCAGCCTCGTTGAGGTCCACAGTTGCCATTTTTTGAAAAATAAAATGGTGATCGCACAATGCATATATTTGCATATGCCCCCAAATGCACATTTTGTGCATATGCAAATATGCTTATTTGGGGAAATGTGCCTTTTGCACATGGGAAATATACACATCCGCAAAAGTGCGAATATAAAAAAATTATAATATCAAGGAAGTGCATTTTTTTCTTGGGATACTAGATATTATAGTGTGTTATATACGAAATTAAGAAAAGTGGTCTATATTGTTCCTGAGGAAGACTATTTCTAGACAAAACGGCAATACACTAGGGTTCTGTCTGTCTCTCTGTTTTCAAAATTGGATTCTCCCCAAAAGTTAACTTAACATGAGAAAATGGCTCAAACTGTATCTGAAGAGACCTTGCATACCAAGTATCTCCTGCTGCCAAAATTGTTAGTGGATCCATTCCTCTTTTTTTAA
Organism: Heloderma suspectum; assembly: GCF_057233095.1. Taxonomy (NCBI): domain Eukaryota; kingdom Metazoa; phylum Chordata; class Lepidosauria; order Squamata; family Helodermatidae; genus Heloderma; species Heloderma suspectum. The sequence continues at coordinate 82,861,373 of NC_139463.1, read as the reverse complement.
TATACCTATATCCTTCCTAACAGCATCCAGACAGAAAGAGGTGCCAAATAATTTGACTCCAACACAAAGCATAGTGGAGTATTAAAAGACAAAATTGTTTTCCAATCATTGGTATGAGTTTAAAGTAAGATCTGGAAAATTAAATCCAATTTGATTGACAACTACATCCTCTTCAGTTAAAATCAGGGATGACCCCCCGCCCCCAACTTCCAAGTACTGCATAAAGTTTTTGAAGATATGTTTGGGGAATGGATGAAGGAATACTATGTAATGCAAAAATTTCTCATGGCAGGATGTTCATCTTAAATATGTTAAACTTACCTCAAGTACTTAAATTAAGTGATGCCCATCTTTTCAAGTCAAAAGCTATTTCCAACAATAATGATATTCATAACCATTTCTGAGATATCTCAAGGCACCAATACACCAAGATACTTTATGACTTCTGGGCACCAGCAAAATTGCCATTTAGTAACTACTTTGGGTGTCTTGATTCTACCTACAGGCATTAATTCCTCTTCTCCTGGCCTACCCCAATTCACCTGACCACTGAGTATTTGTGGGTTTCCTAGCTTTTGTGCACACTGTGTTTCACATTCTAAAAAGGTAGAAATGCTGCTCCCAAGGTTTAGTTGCTGGCAGTAAGAGATTTAATTAAACTATGTTAGTATTTTTGGTACTTTGGCCCTGTCCGTTTTTCCCTTGCCCCACCTCTTTTGCTTTTGACCCCAACCAGCAGAGGAATGCAGCCCCCAAGAGCTTCTCTGAAATATATATCAACCCTCAGGCTGAAAGAGGTTCAACACACCTGATACAGTGCCATTCTGAAGGGCATTCTTGAAAAAAAGATGGCTGCTCCCATTGGTTGACCATGAGGACAGCCATCTGTATTCTCCCCAGATGCCCGTGGGAGTAATAGCATTGTTCTTATGGGGCATTCTGATACAGGAAGATGCCAGGATGCTGTGGGCAGCTAAGCCACTGCTTCAAGGGCTTCTTCACATGGAGCTTTTATCCTGCTATTGAGATTGGTGACTCATGGAAGTTTGCAGGCCCTTTAGATGACATTGTCAATCTCCAGGGTGTCCTTCACACTAAACGACCTTTATTCCATTTTTTAAAAGATCGGAGATAATGAGCTATCAAATTACCACACATCAGTTCCACCTCAGTTCCCTCATGAAAAAGGAAAAACTGCAATAAGAGGAGCTAGTCCACAGTGCCATCTAGTGGCTGTATAATGAAACATATGGAAGACTCAAATAAGGGGGGAAAGGAGGGGGGAGGGGGGAAGAAGCATGTGTAAAGGAAGTCCATTGTGATCTTGTATTTAAAATGAAAGCAGAAAGCCCCATTTTAAATGTGGGATTTTAGGCTGATGTAGAGATGTTCCAAGTAGCAGAAAGGATTTTTGTTTCAGTTTAAAAAGATGAAATGCTCATCCATTAAGGCAAGAAAATAGGAAGACACCCCCCCCCCCGCAAAAATCTTAGATCCCTTCCCATAGAATGCTGAAAAAACTGGTCAAAAACTTTGACCTAGCACTACATAAAAGAACCAAGAAAAGCATCCAGCTACCATCCAGATCAAACACACACTGAAACAGTAGCATCTTAACCTGATATTTAAAGGCAAGCAGAGATGAAACCAGATGACCCTTCCAGCCGGGACAGAAAGTTCCAAAGTATAGACACCTTCTCTTGTCTTGTCAAAGTATAATGCCTTCTCTTGTGTGCTTGCCTACCTTTTCCAAAATAGCAATGGTGCACAGTGTAGGACCTCTGCTGAAGATATAAGAAGATGGGTACACTCACTTTCTATTGGTTGCTGCCCTATGTATCAAACAAATAATTCAGTTTCCATTAATCGAGGACATTCTATAAAAAGTTGTGAACAGTTGGCAGGATAATTTGTGTGGTTCTCTGTGGCTCCCACTGGCTCATGATTTTCTGTTTCCTGATTGCATGAGTTGCCACAGAGCTATGCATCCATGTTTTCCATTGTTATGCTTGTTCCAGGACCTGACACAGAGTTTCCACAGCACTGCTTTGATCTCCTTGTTCCTCATGCTATAAATTATTGGATTCATCACTGGAGGGAGAACACAATAAGCTATGGTCACAATACTGTCCAGACCTGCCAGGGAGCTGGAAGTTGGTTTTAGGTTGGCAGATATGCCCGTGAAAAGAAATAAGGAAACAACAGTGAGATGAGGGATGCAAGTAGAGAAGGCTTTCTCCCTTCCTTGTGCAGAGGGGATTCTGAATACTGCTTTGAAGATCTCTACATAAGATACAACTATGTAGCCAAAGCAGCCCAGTCCTAAGCATGCACTAATACCAAGAGCCACAACTTCAATAAGGTACATGTCAGAGCAGGAGAGCTTGAGTAGTTGGGGTATCTCACAGAAGAACTGATTGATGATGTTGGAGCAGAAAGGCACTGCAAACGTGGCTCCAGTGTGTATTGCTGCATAGAGAAGACCACCAATCCAAGTGGTAGCTGCCATTTGGATGCATGCTTCTTTATTCACTATCATCTCATAATGTAAGGGGTCACAAATGGCAATGTGTCGGTCATATGCCATGACAGTGAGAAGGAAAAAATCTGATGCCATGAAGAAAAACAGGAAGAAGACTTGGGTGATGCATTCCGAATAAGTTATCAGCCTTGTGTTCATGAAAGAGTTAGCCATGGCTTTAAGTATTGTGACTGAGATGTATCCAAGGTCCATAATGGACAAATTTCCCAAGAAGAAATACATAGGGCTGTGAAGATGGGAATCTGTGACCACAGCTGTGAGGATGAGAATGTTGCCTATGAATGCTGTCAGATAAATCAGTAGAAATATCACAAATTGTAGGAGTTGTATGTTCCGAACTTCAGAGAATCCCAACAGTATGAATTCATTAATGGTGCTTTCATTGGACATTTTGTCCTTAAAATCTTTTGTCCTACATAAAAATAGACTGGGATCAGTAATTCAGATTAGAAAGATGGGATGGTCTCTCACTCTTACTCACATATTCTCCACACTTAAAAACAAAACAACAACACTACATTTTCCATCCAGGAAAAAGGGAAGGGAAGGATAAGCACTTACTTTTTCTGTCTCCCACACTTATTCCTTCTCCCTTAATATTACATTTCAGGGCCACACACATTAAGATTGACTGTCAATAAGTTTGGAGCAGAAAAGAAGGAGCAGTATTGAACAATTTAAGTATTTAATTTATGAATTGTCATGAAATGTTGTGTTAGCAACTAGCCTAGATGCGTTTGTAAGGCTTAAACCAGGGGTTGGGAACCTGTAGCCCTCCCGATGTTATCAGGCTTCAATTTCCATAATCTCCAGTCAGCATGGCCAAAGATCAGGTATGATGGGAGTAGAAGTCCAGCAACATCTGGAGGACCACAGGTTCCCCACCCCTAGCTTAAACAAATCCAAGTCCAGAGGCTGTAGACCTCTGAATAGCAAGTGCTAAGGTCAAATAGGAGATGTCTATTGTCTTCATGCCCTATTCTGTCAGCTTCTCAGAGGCATCTGGCTCCTGCCATCAAGTTCTGTTGGATACAGAATACTGATGGACTCTTGACCTTGTCTCTTGGCATGTGTTTCTGTTGTTGCGCTTTCTTTAGCAGCACAAACATAAGAATGCTAATGGTTCGCAACCTATTTAACAGCCTAGTTGAGTGTCTTGAATCCATGCTTGTACAGTTGAAGCATTTCTACTTCAATGGATTGGCTTAGATATCTGTGTGCATGCCATCATATTTTCCAAAGAAGAGGTATTTAAGCTGTCTCTTCTCTTCCCTCTAGAGACCATTGTTTGCTCTGCATATTTAATTATTTTAGCATTATTATTTTCAGTATTATTATGCAGTATCATTGTTTGCTATGCATAATTAATATTTTCAGTATTATTCAGTATAAGGAGTTAATAGATCTCAGTAGGAGGGCCTTATAGAAAAGACAACCATTGCTTTTCAGAGCTGGAATTGTCTGTCACTGTCTTCTCCGGGGCTTGACATATTTTGATTATATAGAGGTGGACCAAATTGATCATTCTCAGGCAGTGAGTTGGTGTAATTTCGAGGGCCACAAGTTGACCCATGAAATGGTTTCAGGGAAATGGGGGCTCACCATGATGGCTGTGAAGTCAGCTTCAGCAGCACAGCAGCAGGAATGGAACACTGCCATGCTTCTCAGGAAAAACAGTAACTGTAGGCAGACTGGAAAGCAAAAATGGTGTTCTGTTTGACCAGAGCTCTGCTCCTATGCTGCTCCCGTTGCTGATGGCAAAACCAGTCTTTTAGGAGTTAAAAGCCTCCCCCTTATTGTCCTTCTCCCCACTCTGAGTTCTGCCCCCAATCCCCCCCCTTGGGTAAACCCCAGTATTGGGAGAAAAGAGACCAGCGCTAGTGGAAATATAGGATGGTTGCTTCCTATTTTTGGAACTATTACTATTGCTAACTATAGGACATAGTCATGTGAATCAATGGCAATCTGGAATAAAGCCAATGTTATGTAAGCATCCATTAATGCTTTGATTAGAACTAGACTACAACCCAAACTTTGTGGATCTCATGGTCCATATGGAGTGTGAAGCATCTCAGTGAATGGACTAACAAACAGGTAATCATACTGTCAGCCTGTGATTGCAGTGACTACCTGTTAAATAGGGAGATAGGAAAACAATTTTAGGTTAGAATGTCCCACCCACTCCTATCCAAACCATTATCAAATGCCCTCCCCATCTCCAAAGTTAGATTAAAGATTTTGATTGTGAGAGTTGGAGCAACTCGGTGGGTAGGTGCAGAGATGTATTGAAATAATGTACAGACAGATATTAGAGACCAAATAAGGGATCAGATAAATCAAGGGAAGGAAGGAATATTTACTGCTCCATTAAAAGTACAATACCTTTCACAGGAGTGAAATTCAGTTGTAGGAAAGAATAGGTCCAGAACACGTGGGGGCCTTCAGGTTAATACTAAAGATTTTTGTGCGTTCCATTTTGTCCTGATGAAATTCATAGAAATTATCCCACTGCTCATAATGACAGAGTCTTAACAACTGCATTGCTATCTACAGAAGGCACCATATATAGCAACTCTGTCCTCCCTAGCAATGAACGACAAGTTGGGTCCTGTGGGAGAGATGTAACTAAGCTTATTCTCAGGGGAACTGGAGACTCCTAATCTTTAAAGCTCATCAGCAGGAGAAACAGGTATTGTGTTCTCCCTTGTGTGTGTGTGTTTCCAAAGACTGACAAACCCTGAAGTGATAGTAAATGAAGAACAAGATTAATTTTAGCAAAAAGGCAATATCTGAATTGGGACTAGGGATGCTGGAGAAATTCAAGATGGACTGAAATGAATTCAGATTTCTAAGAATCCAACCTGCAGAATCCACTGCAGAGTCCATGGACTTTCATATATATATATATATATATATATATATATGTGTGTGTGTGTGTGTGTGTGTGTGTGTATACACACACACACACAAAATAACTTTATCCAAATGTATGCAAATTTATCTGTAAGATAATACACACGTTTCTGCTGAGAGTGGGGAAAAGTTGAATGGAATGGGGGACAATACACTAAATGTTACATACTAATGTAAATGCTGTAAATTGTTGTTAATCCTCTTGCATAATTATTTGCATATTTTTCTGCATAACTGAATCTGTCTGTGGATGCTGGAACAAACAACACTACACAATCCACAAAACATATACAGAACAGATTTCACAAAATCTGGACATCCCTTGTTGGGACACCAATTAACTTTTATGGCTAGATGAAAGGGTTGCCAAATCAAAAATTAAACATTTTGATACCATGGAAAAGCCTGGGAACAGAATCCTTTGCATCAAGGAATAGACCTGAGAGTTGCCCTGAGAACAGAACTTTTTTTTTTTTTTTTTACATTTTCTATCTTTTATGGTGAATTTTTTACAAAACAGAACAAACTGAAAATATAATGAAACCTAAAAAAAGAACAAGAAAAAAAAATACAACAACATGTTCAAAAATCCTCAGTTTCAAATATTACAATATTTGAGAAAGAAAAGAAAAGAAAGAAAGAAAATAGGTTACACAGAAACTTCAGGAAAAGCAGACCAATATCTGCATATAAGTCCATTTGCAAGTTATGCCTATATCCCACTCTTTCAAATGTTGCTAATGTTGTTAAGTCTTCATTGCATTATATGCGGTAAGCTTTTATCCTTCCAATATCATAGTATCAGTCTGGGAATAGAACCTGACGCTGAAGTCCAGTGGTTTGCAGCAGGTCTGGAGGTTGAAAACAGTGGTTTGAGTTGGATCTAGGTTTACAACATAGCATCAGTAAACATAAGTCCTATACAGGAATTTGTCTGCAACCTGGGTAGGGATGGATGAAAGTCACTTACCTGATCCTGAAGCTTGCTTCGCGGTGGGAGGGAGGCGCTCTGTCCCTCCCCCCGAAATTCTGGGTGGGGGGGAGGCACCCCATCCCTCCCTGCTGAAATTCTGGGTGGTGGGGGAGGCGCCACATCCTTCGCCGCCGAAATTCTGGCTGGGGGGGAGCGCCCTGCCTTTCCAGCCGCGAAAGTTCTTCTCAAGCTGGGACGCAAATGGCGGCGGCTGTAGCCACCGCCGTTTGCGTCCCTGGCCTGCAGTCAGCCGTGATAGGCTATGTAAATCTTTACGTAGCCTATCACAGCTGACTTTGGGGGGAAAAAAAAGCGCGTACACATTTGCGTTCCTTATTTTGGCACGGGTAGTCTACGTAAATATTTACATAGACTAGGGTGAAAATAAGGGCGCTGCCATTTGCGTACACGCTTTTTTTTTTTTTCCAAAGTCAGCCATGATAGGCTACGTAAAGATTTACGTAGCCTATCATGTTTGTTGTTGTTTCTGTTTTTTTTACTTGGAAATGGTGGCGGCAGCAGCTGGCCGCCGTAATAGCTTACGTAAATATTTACTTAAGCTAAAACAGCAAAAAAAAAAACAGAACGCAAATGGCGGTCACAGTAGCCGCCGCCATTTGCGTATGCGGTGTTTTTTGTTGTTGTTGCCATGATAGGCTACGTAAGTATTTAGAAGAAGACCGGCTGCCGCCGAACTGCCTCCGAACCGCCGCCGGGAGCCACTGCCGGGAGGGACATTCACCAAAGGTAAGTCCCATCCCGGGGGGGGCAGGGGGGTGGACCGTTTCTCCACCAATTTCGGGGGGCCGAATGCATTGGCATTCAGCCTCCCAGAGATTCGTGGAGAAATTCTCCGACATCCCTAAACCTGGGTACAGCTAAAGTGGGGATGGGAAGTGTGTGAGCATGCACATCATGCTCCAAATGTCCCTGTGCCCCTGGCTACATCACTGAAACTTTGCACATTGAGTGGAAAAATCTGAATAGGAGCTTGTCAGCATGTTTGGTCGAATGCACATACAGATCTCCTGTGGCTGGGTACCCTGATAAGGCTGGGTTCCCGATCACAGGAGCTCTGCATGCTGCCGGGGGATGTACAAGAATTTTATTTGTGTTAAAAGCTTTGGCTATTGGGCAGTATAGAAATAAATAAATATAAATAAATAAATAAATAAATAAATAAAAAACTAATCAAACATGACCCACTCGCAACACTGAATGTGAGCATGAACACAGTCCTTTTTTTTCCAAAAATACTTGCACCTTCTCAACCTTGCACTCCTACTCAAAAAATGTGTAGTTTTTGAAAAAAAAATGTGCACTTAAAAATGCATGTTGTTTTAAAGGATGCATTTTCATTCATTAATCAATGGGCAGAAAGTGTGCATTCGGATGTATACTTGGGAAAATCTGCATATACTTTTCCTATTTTTTAAAAAAATGGTGCTTGCATTTGGGAATGAGAACAAGGGGAATTGAGCACTGCGGTGGAAAATGGAGAACCTCGACGAGCTTGAACATCACTTGTTCCAACTCCCATTCTTATTTCTGCTGAATGCACTTACAACTCCCTATTCAGATGTCCATGCTCAGTATGCAAAGATCTGTAATGTATAAAGACATTTGGGGGCACGACATGCATGCTCCCACACATCTTGTCTCCACTTTATTTGAATCCAGATTGCACAGAAACATCTGTGTAGCCTTCTAGTCTCAAATTAAGTGGGAGTAGATCAAATCTCATCACAGAGGCCAGAATTAAAGAGAAGTATGGCGTACTTTAGTATGGATTGGCCCTTCCTAGTGGACCTTGTTAACTCTCTGTACAAGAGTTCATGGTAAAGAAAAAGTGAATTTGGATGCCAAAGTAGTATGCTTATTCCTAAAGATGTGTACAAGTGGGTTCTTGAAATTCTCCACCCCACTTGTGGGCAGAAAATTTGGGAGGATTATTTTCCAAATTTCTCCAGGACGAGGAGAAATCCTCCAGCAGTTTCTCAGGGGTGGGGCTCACCATTAGGAGAGGTAGTAGCACCACCACTGTAGGTTTGTTGTTGTTCTGTGGTTACTGCAACCTGACCACCATTTTGTGACTTTCACAATGCCCCAAACCTCGACAGTGGCAACCCTCCCCCTCTCCCCAAGATGGAGAATAATCTGAGAATATTCTGCAAAGCAGCCCTTTCCCAGCTCTACCTTTCACTGTAAGGGATTGTCCTGGAGTAAAAGGTCCATTAAGGTGATGATCTGAGCAGGTGGTTGATGGGCCCTTTCTGACAAGGTGAATGTCCTGTCAAACACAGTTCAGTATTGTGATATTGTGAGGCAAAGACAAGGCTGGTCCCTTTGCTCCACCTCCATTTTTCTGACTTCGTAGCAATGTCAGTGGAAGTTTGAATTATGGGCTTAGTATTTTTTCCTCCTCCCCACCCCATCAATTGACTATTCAACCCAAGAACATTTAGTAGCAAGGAAATGATAGTAATGGTGCTCATTTTCCTAGCCTAGTTGCCAACCATTGTTCTTCCTGTCTTCTGAGATATCTGCAGGATTGGCGTGAAGCAAGTGGGGAATGACTGGAACTTGTCAACTCTACCCCATACTGTACCATGCCATACCCATCAGATCTGATGGACCTTTAGCGGCTTCCTTTATAACACTGTCTGATGAAGACAGTAGCTATTGATGGTGAAATCTGCCCACACATTCATAACTGGGTTTGGCAAACTCAGCTATTTTCCACACCCAAATGAGAAAACAGTACAGTACATCTCAAATCCAGTTATGAATGACACTGAATCCTATCGTGCTCCCAAAGAAATCACTGAGAGTATAGAGGAGTTGAATTTCATCAGACCCCTCATTGCAACCACCATGAGCCATAAACCATCTTCTTTTGCCAACTCAGTAACTCACTCATAAGCTTTCAAATTTCTTCCCCCCAAATACCCAAATACCTGAGAGTCTCCAACGCACTTGTGGGATAACTCTCTCCATATCAACTGGAACAGTTCTATTGGCCCTGGGGAAATTATAACTCCTAAGGCTCCTGGCACCAAGCTAGATGTTATTACAGGATTCCAGGAGCTACAGGGGAGGGGACAGGGGAGTGGAAGAAAGAGAAACCTTGTGCATTCACTTTTTTTCTTCCACCTTCCTGTCAGAGCACCAGCTGCTATGTAATTGGGTAGGTGGAAGGTGGAGGGTTTAGGGCAGCCTTCCCCAACTTGGTGCCGTCCAGGTGTAGCAGCCATATCGGGGGTCAGACTAAGTAGCCTCATGCAGTCTCATGCTTCATGTTCTTGCTGAGCTCTTGCTCTCTGAAATATATGTTTGTAAGCTGATGAGACACAGGAATTTCTTATCTTGTCAACAAAGGCTAAGGCCATAGAATTGTATATCATGTTCTCTGTTGTTCTCTGCTGTCCTCTGCTTATCATGGCTACCCTATAACCCATTTCTTGTATTATAAACAATGGTGCTAGGAGAAGAAATGTTGAGGACTGCAACCCCACACGGGAGGGAGAGGAGGAGCCATTTCCTATGTGTCACAATGTCTATAAAAACCATCTGCTGATGTAAATTGGGGCTTTTGGCTCTTTGGAAGTGATTCCAGCCTTAAGCCCGCGCATTAAATAAAGGAACTCTTTTTCCTTTACTCCGTGGTCTCTCTGACTCTGAGTTCTGCAACACAGGTGTTTTGGATTTCAACTCCTATGTCCTATCAGCCTTGGCCGGCATGGCCAATGATCAGGAATCATTGTAGTTGTAGATGGTTTGGAGTTGTAGTCCAAACCATCTAGAGGTCACCAGGTTGGAGAAGGCTGATTTAGAGGCTAACAGGTGAGTGTGCAGGTGGGAATATTGGGCAGGGGATTTGAAGTCTCATGGCTAGGTGGGTCAGAAATAGGTAGGACTTGAGTTCTTCTCTGTTTCAGATTAAAAATCTGAGAAGAACCTAGAGGGTTGTTGTTTTCATTTAGTATTTAAGGTGATCTTTCCATTTCAGCTCTGCAAAACAGAAAAGACAAGATCCCCAATGACAACTCCACAAAAGCACACAAGGTACAAGGGACATTACAGAATTGTATTTGATCAATATATTATATAAAAGAAGCAAATGTATAGAAGTTTATAAACATGTGTATAAACAAATGAAATAAGGCACAATTGATAAGGTGTGCACTGAATTACAGAGGAAATAAATATTCCCAATTCATGTACATCATATCAAACATATCAGTATCATAACCAATATATCAGTCCAATGGAACAGTATTACCATTTTGACTAGGAATAGGCTTCCTCAGGAGCTGTATAGTCCACCCTTTTTAATATATAATGTACTATGAAAACTAATACCATAAGAAAAATGTCCACTTCCTAACTATTATAAATTTTCAGTGGTACTGGTCAATGGGGTAAGGCAAAATAGCCAAATGTATTATAAATGGTGAGTGAAATCGTTAACCTGGAGAAAACTTTAATATTGCATTGAATATAGAAATTCTGGTTTTCCCCACCTCACTCTTTCCCCAAAACGTATTTTTTCTCTGAAAACCAGTGACCACACAAGAGACAATGCTGCCACAGCAGACACTGACTGGTTTTAAGGGCACAAGTACGTTCGGGGGAAGAGTGAGTTACCAGCAGGGATGGGCAACTTGTGACTGTCCAGATATTTGGGCCCATACATCTTATCAGCCCTAGCCAGCATAGCCAATGAGGGATGATGGGAACTCTAGTCTAAAATAGCTGGAGGGCCACAGGTCCCCCCCCCCAAGACAATGGCAATAGAAATGAATTAATATGTGCCATTCTGTGGATTTTAAAAAAGTACATTGCAGGCGTGGTCCCCCAGTATGGATCAGGACCCTGGCATGGGGGGGTAACACTTTTACCCTTGCTTAGTCCCAAACCAGATGTTCCCCCACATGTCATTTGCACTGGAAAAAAGCTCTCATTGGAGTGAATGGGAATCCAAGCGTGCATGTGTGTGGGGGTGGAGTGGGATATCTTCAATTTATTTTATAAAAGCTTTAAAAAGGTATATATGAATTACTCTCCATTGCTTCCCTACCCTCCTTCCATTGTTTCCTTGCCAACCTGAAGCTAATTGAATGAATGACAAGTTATCTTATTTGGTCCTTAGAGAGATGACATCTCCAAATGTACTCTTGATACAATTAGGGATGGCGAAGAATTTCTCCACGAATCTCGGGGAGGCCAAATGCCAATGCATTCGGCCCCCCCAAATTGTTGGTGAAATTCTCCGCCCCCCCTCCCCCCCGGGATGGGACTTACCTCCCTCGAATGTCCCTCATGGTGGCGGGTCCCGGCGGGAGTTCGGCGGCGGTTCGTCAGGGGCGGGGCCCTTACTTAGCGTTGCCCTTATTTTCAATGTAGTCTACGTAAATCTTTACGCAGACTACCGGGACCAAATAAGGAACGCATTTGCATACGCGCTTTTTTTTTTTCAAAGTCACCCGTGATAGGCTACGTAACGATTTATGTAGCCTATCACGGCTGACTTTGGAAATCTAGCCGTGATAGGCTACGTAAATCCTTTTGTAGCCTATCACGGGTGTGTGTGTGTGTTTTTCACTTTTGTATTTCGTGGCTGGGGAGACGGGGCGCTTCTCCCCGGCCTGAATTTCGGCTGGGCGAGGCGGGGCGCCTCCCCCCCCAGCCTGAATTTCATCCGGGCGAGGCAGGATGCCTCCCCCCCGGCCTGAACTTCGGGGGGAGAACCGAAGCGCCTCCCCCCCACCGTGAAGCAAGCTGCGGGACCAGGTAAGTGCCTTTCGTACATCCCTATCAACAAATAAATAATCGATTTGTTGTTGTTCAGTCGTTCAGTCATGTCCGACTCTTCATGACCCCATGGACCATAGCACGCCAGGCCTTCCTGTCCTGCGCTCTCTCCCGGAGTGTGCTCAAGTTCATATTCATTGCATCGGTGATGCTATCTAGCCATCTCATCCTCTGCCATCCCCTTCGCCTTTTGCCTTCAGTCTTTCCCAGCATCAGGGTCTTTTCCAGAGAGTTTTCGCATTAGGTGGCCAAAATATTTGAGCTTCAGCTTCAGTAGCTGTCCTTCCAATGAGCAGTCAGGGTTGATTTCCTTTAGGATTGACTGATTGGACCTCCTTGCAGTCCAGGGGACTCGTAAGAGTCTTCTCCAGCACCACAGTTCGAAAGCATCAATTCTTCGGCGCTCAGCCTTCCTTATAGTCCAGCTCTCACAGCCATACATTACTAGTGGGAAAACCATAGCTAATCGATAGCTTTGAGTAATTCAAATTTGGCTATAGGGTGGTCAAAATAATGTTGTGGCTAATTTTGTTACTGTAGTTAATATAGTTACTCCTTTAAGGCCACAATCCTATGCATGTTTAGACAGGGGGAAAAAAAAACAAAAAAACACCTCTTCCAGCTTTCATCAGCCAGACAGTTCTAAGATTGTTTTCTGTCTAAGTGCATAAGATTGTTCTCTAAATCTTTAAAAAATGAGATCTGGTTCATAAATGGAAACAAACAGATTATGTGTACCTAAATCAAATAAAATACTCAATAAAACATTCACACGAACATTTCAGTTTCTATTGAGGGTTTATATATATTTATATACGTAGACATACATAGACATACACATACTCACACTTACCCCCCCCATTATCTTTAAATGGGAAAAGAGGGTCCTGCACTGTGTAGTGTTCAGTGACAATGAAAATAAATGAAGGTTATGTCTGTGCATGCATTTTACATTTGATTGGGTAAGTATGATTGAGTTGAAATCTTTAAAATGGAGGAGAAGGAGGAGGAGGAGGAGAAACTCTTTATGCTTCTCTAAGCTTCTTGGAGAAAGAGCTGCATAAAAATGTGGATAGTGTTTAGTATATTTTTTAAAAAAACACACACACAGTTGCAGCAGAAAAGTGCAGGCATATAAAGATAATCAAGGGATATATGATGGTATTGTGTCAGGGAAGATTATAACATATCATGTCAAGAGCCATGTATGCCATGTGGGCAAGACAGAGATGAAGAAATCAACGCAATAACACTTTCCTATGGCTCAGCTTAACTCTCCATCTTCTACCTTTATGCTCCTTTTCTATAACTTGCCAAGGCTGTACTTAATAGTCAAAGGAAAATAAAACACAACATACATGCTAACATAAGACTCCAGGAATGTGGTAACCACAGTGCTGAATTTATTACAGGGGGCAGATCTGACCCCCTTATCTTTTGTTCCCCTTAGCTAGTAGTTTTTAGCAGGGCAAGCATGATTTTGCTAATATCGGGAGTAGTCAGTGGTAGGGATGGTAAAAAAAAAAAAAGTGGTAGGGATGGTGCAGGTGCCCAATTCTGTCTGGGAATCCAGTAGAACCCCCCCGTGGAACCCCCCCACACACACCTGCACCACCCAGCCCTGCCCACCCAGCCCCTGCCCACGCTTGCCCCCTCCCCATACTCGGCAAGCAGCCCACACTCACCTGAATGGCCTCATCATGTTCCGCAGTTGCCATTTTTTGAAAAATAAAATGGCGATCTCCAAAATGTGCATATTTGCATAGTACAAAAATGTGCATTTTGCAAATGCGCATATTTGGGTATGCATGGAAACACACATTTTCACAAATGTGCATATTCATGCACATACAAATATGCATATTTTTGTGATCACCATTTTATTTTTCAAAAAATGGCAGCTGCAGAACTCGACGAGGCCCCCAGGGTGAGTACAGGCTGCTCACCGAGCATGGGAGGGGCTTGAGCGTGGTCCAGGGATTGGTGAACAGGGGCAGAGGCTGGGCGGGTGCCCCGAGAACCCAGATGGGGCTGGGTTTGCACATCAGGGGGCACAGTTTGAAGATTCCATTACAATCTTCTTACCCTCCCACCTTCCCAATAATTCTAATACTATCATCAAATTCTTTGCTCTGGGTCATACTGCTGTCTTGCCTTTGTATTTGTCATAGGGATGGCGGAGAATTCCACCATGGATTTCAGTGAGGCTGAATGCACTGGCATTCAGCCCCCCGATACCCGTGGCAGAACAGCCTCCCACCCCCCACCCCCCTGCAGAATCCCCCCCCCGGGATGAAGCTTACCTGGAGCAGATGTTCCGGCGGCGGCGGCTCTGGTAGCGGCTCCGGTGGCAGCTCCGGCGGTGGCTCCGGCGGTGGTTCTGGCGGCGGCAGCTGGCCTCTTGGCCGGCTGCTGCGGACTCAAAGCGGCTGCCATTTGTGTCCGGCCAGGCTGCTGTGATAGGCTACGTAAGTATTTATGTAGCCTATCACAGCAAAGGCAGCCACGCAAATGGCGACCACCATGCCATTTGCGTAGCTGCCTTTGCCATGATAGGCTACGTAAATACTTACGTAGCCTATCATGGCAACAACAACAAAAAACACCGCATACGCAAATGGCGGCGGCTACTGTGACCGCCATTTGCGTTCTGTTTTTTTTTTTGCTGTTTTAGCTTAAGTAAATATTTACGTAAGCTATTACGGCGGAAAAAAGGGAGCACAAATAGCGTAGTGGCTGCTATTTGCATTCCCCTTTTTTTGCTGTAACAGCTTACGTAAATATTTACGTAAGCTAAAACAGCGAAAAAAACGGAACGCAAATGGCGGCCGCCGTAGCCGCCGCCCTTTGCATATGCGGGTTTTTTTTCCCCCGGAAGGCTGCCCAGTGGCTGGATGTCCGGCTGCGGGCAGCCCCGGCCAGCGGCTCCACGGAATCTCCACGGAGCGGAGGCGGCCGGATCAGGATTTCAGGGGGTGGTGCAGAGCGCCTCCCCCCCACCGCGAATCACCCCATTGAAAAGGTAAGTCACTTTCGTACATCCATTTGTCAGTACTATGGATTTTATTTTTACATTCTAAGGAGCACCTTTCACATTGGAAGAACAGAGCTGACATGACAAGTAGAAACAGTCCAGGAGAGTTGCATTTCTGGATAATATTTTAAAAGGCTAACAATACAATCTTATACATGTCTACTCAGAAGTAAGCCTCACTGAGTTCAGTGGTACTTACTCTCAGGTACATGTGCATACGTTTGCAGCCTAAATGTAGTTACTAAAGTGTGGTTACATTGCGAAGGCCCCAATCTCCATTTTTATACTTGTATTAATAATTTCAATCAATGAGTTATTTAAACATGTATAATTGGGCAGGTTGGTGCCTATGTAATAATTTTGTAACCACTAATCATAGATCTATTTACTACTGAGTATATTTGTCAAAATGTAAGCATGTATTCCTAAGGGGCAAATTATTTGGCTCAGAATTATTCTATTCTTTTGCACCAGGCTCTTGGGATTTGAGTAAAATATAAACTAGATCCTGCAAGCCTAAGGTCTGCCCATTCCTATCCTATATTCTAGAGTTGCCTCCAAAAGTACACCTAAGTGAAGATGGGCTTAACTTTGGGGGCTTTTTCTCATACAAAACATCTGAGGAATTTTGGAAGAAGCCAAAACCATTACAACAAGATTATCACAACATATTGTGTGTGGGTTACAGAGGGGTGGGGTGGGGTTGTCCCATACAAGTTACCTCAGCAGTGATATAATACTGCAGTAATGCAGTTTAAGGGCTTTTCTACATGAGGCTGTTAATCCACTGCATCTGCTTTTGGTTTCATTGCAGAACTGATATCGGAGCACTACATGAGGAGCGTTTTCTTTCCTGTTTTTCCACTAATGGTGGTGGACCTCAATTATGGAATGATCTCCCTGACAAAGCCCACCTGTCAGGTTTCCCAGTCCCCCCAGTGCACACTCTCAGGCAATCTGACACTGGACACCCAAATCAGTGAGATTTCTTTATTGCAGGAAATCCCACAGCAAAAGCTTAATAACGGTTACACTCTTCAGAAATCATATACTTGATGGTCAGTAGCTATAGGTTCTATGTAATTCCAGAACAGTCCAAAGAAATAAAATGGTGATCACAAAAATGTGCAAATTTGTGCACATGAAGATGCACATTTTATGAATGCACATATCCACGTATGCAAAAATGCACATTTTTGCGAATGCACATATTTGTGTATGTGCGAAAATGCTAGGGATGTACGAAACTCACTTACCTTTTCATAGAATCTTTCGTGGTGGTGGGGAGGCACTCTGTCCCTCCCCCTGGAAGCCTCAATGGGGGGGAGGTGATCCAGTCCTCCCTCCCGGAATCTTCAATGGCCGGCGGTTCTGGCGGCGGCCCCGGCGGCGGTGGTGGCTGCTCTGGCGGCGACGGCAGCTCCTGGCTTCCAGCCGTGATAGGCTACGTAAGAATTCATGTAGCCTATCACGGCTGGGTTAAAAAAAACAACAACCCAGCATACGCAAATGGTGGCTACGGCGGCCGCCATTTGCGTGCCCTATTTTTGGCCAATTTATCTTACGTAAATATTTATGTAAGATAAATTGGCCAAAAATAGGGCACGCAAATGGCGGCCGCCATAGCTGCCGCCATTTGTATACGCCGGTTTTTGTTTTTTGTTTTTAACCCAGCCATGATAGGCTATGTAAATTCTTACATACCCTATGTCCCTATCACAGCTGCAAGCCAGGATGGCAATGGCAGCGGCAGCAGCCCAGCCGCGGCTGGCCAGGAGACCAGCCGCCAGAGCCGCCACCAGAACCACCGCCGCCGCCACCGCATCCGCCCCAGGTAAGTGCCGTCCCGGGGGATTCCGCGGGGGGGGTGGGAGGGCAGGAGGCCATTCCACCACGGATTCTGGGGGGCTTTAGAATCTGGATGCTTTAGAATCTGTCCTCACTGGAATCCATGGCGGAATTCTCTGCCATCCCTAGAAAATGCACAATTTCCAAAAAATGCACATTTTCGCACACACACTAATGTGTGTCTTGGGGAAAATGTGCATTTCACACATGAGAATATGCACGTTTACTAAATGCACATTTTCACGCATACAAAAACATGCACGTTTTTGTGGTCGCCATTTTGTTTTATTTTTAAATGGCGACCACAGAGCTCAATGAGGCCGCTGGGGTGAGTGCGGGCTGCTTGCCGAGCATGGGAGGGGCCTGAGTGCAGTCCGGGGACCAGTGAGCAGGGACAGGGGCTGGGAGGGCATCCAGAGAACTGGGATAGGGTGAGTTCGCACATTCCTAGTCAAGACTTTCTCTTTTCTCAGGCGTTTGGCAGCATAGGATGAGTTTCAATTGATCCTGGATTTGTCTTATGGTTGTGGTTGATTGCTCAAAGTTGTTTTTAGATTTACGTTTTCTCTGTGTATGCTATCTGCTTGCATTTTTATGTGAATGGTTTTAAAATTTTGTATACTGTATTTTTACTGTTTTAATACTTGTTAACAACAACAACAACAACAACACATAACATCTAGGCAGCACTTGGTATAGCAGAATAGCCCCAATATACAAAAGGAAATTGTGCTTTCTTTCACCATCAGAAATAATACCCAATTTTTCCTGGTCTAAAAATAATGATAATAATTAAATATTTTTTAAAAAAAAAACTTGCAAGAAGTGCTATTTACAAACAGAAGCAAAACTGGAGAGTCACTCACGAAATCATCTAAAGAACTGAAAAACAACCGTGAGCAGGGAATGATGCATGTAGAAAACCTCTAAGTGCACTTTCCCAGAAGTGCTGAGGATAGTGGAGAGGAGACATAACTCTACAGTAGAGCACTTATCTGTAATGTGTCTGTTCCAAACTTTTTGTAAATTCAAAAACTGAGTCAATATTACACATAATTTGATGGTAGAATGGGTTTATGTGGTCTGACAGCACAAGTTTTGTATGTTTGCTATTATTTATGTGCTGGTATTGGATCAAAATAAAATATTAATGAATTCATTCTGATGGTAGAATGGGTATTTCTGGACTGTATGACCTTAGGTCACATGTTAGAATGGGGTAGGGACATTCTTTTTAATGCTCTTCCATGGAAAAAAAAAAACACAAACTGGAAAATCCTATGGCCGCTAATCAGCGGCTAGACAGCCATAGGATTTCTGGGAACCATCCTTGGAGTGTGGGCTCCAATGTCGGTTCCCAGAGAACCATCCTTCCTCCCTTCCATGCTGCCTCGGAGGCAGTGAGGAACAGCCCTGTGCTCCACGCTCCAAAGAGGAGTGTGGAGTGGCCAAAATGGGGCATTCCGGGGTGGGGAAGGTGGAAATGTGTCATCTGGCAGCCTCGTCCCCTACTCCGCCTTCCTGAAGCTAGACAGCTGAAATTGGCTGCCTAGCCACGAATGCAGGGCAGGAGAAGAGTGGGAGGAACAATCCTCTCTGTGCTTCACCTGCATTAGATATGCAGTTGCCTCTGAGTTCGGAGGTGGCCACCTATCCCCATAGGATTGCACCCTTAGTAAAGTTAACACTGCAAAGAAAAAGAAGCAGGCCAACAGTGCAGTCCTACATTCATTTTCTCAACCATAACCCCCACTGAGTTTATTGGGATTTACTCCCTGGTATGTGAGTATAGGGAAGAAATGGAAGCAGTGACAGATTTTACTTTCTTGGGCTCCAAGATCACCGCAGACGGTGACTGTAGCCATGAAATTAAAAGACGCTTGCTCCTTGGGAGGAAAGATATGGCCAACCTAGACAGCATAGTAAGAAGCAGAGACATCACCTTGCCGACAAAGGTCCGTCTAATCAAAGCTATGGTTTTCCCAGTAGTAATGTATGGCTGTGAGAGCTGGACTATAAGGAAGGCTGAGCGCCGAAGAATTGATGCTTTCGAACTGTGGTGCTGGAGAAGACTCTTACGAGTCCCCTGGACTGCAAGGAGGTCAAATCAGTCCATCCTAAAGGAAATCAACCCTGAGTGCTCATTGGAAGGACAGATAATGAAGCTGAAGCTCCAATATTTTGGCCACCTAATGCGAAGAGAAAACTCCCTGGAAAAGATCCTGATGCTGGGAAAGACTGAAGGCAAAAGGAGAAGGGGATGGCAGAGGATGAGCTGGCTAGATAGCATCACCAATGCAATGAATATGAACTTGAGCACGCTCCAGGAGAGAGCGCAGGACAGGAAGGCCTGGCGTGCTATGGTCCATGGGGTCACGAAGAGTCGGACACGACTGAACGACTGAACAACAACAACAACAAATGTGAGTATAGGACTGCAGCCTGAAACTCCAGTGTTTACTACATAGAGCATTAAAAACACTGAGGACCATTCAAAAGTAGGACCCCATCTGCAGTCTGAAGCTGTACAGTCCAGAATTCTTCTACCTGGGCCTGCATTCTACATAATAAAATGCAGTCAAAATACTTTAAGATCCAGCTGTTCTGGTGAAAAATCCTCCTTATCAATAAAATCTGGGTTCATCACCTGCCCTCTGAAACCATCATTGTTTTGTTAACCAGCAGCAACTCTTCCTATCCATGTCACTCCTCTGGAGATCAAAATCTTAATTTGCTAATCGAGTGTGCAACATCACAGGGAAATGCACCTTTATGCCAAATATGTGTGTGTGGGACACTCACCTCTGCTTCTTTCTGTGTGTTTGAGTTTGGTTTTTAGTATAAGAAGCATTTTATATACTGTGATGGGTATATTGCTAGGGATGTCACAGAATTCCGCCACAGATCTTGGTGAGGCCGAATGCCAGTGCATTCGGCCCCCTGAAATCCCTGGCGGAATGAAGCCCCCACCCCCCGATCCACGAAAGGAGCGCGAAACAGAGCACTTACCTGCTTCCATTTGTGCTGACTTGCAAATGGCAGCCGCAGTGCGGCCGCCATTCGCTTCCTCATCATAGCTGTGATAGGCTACATAAATAATTATGTAGCCTATCACGGCTAATGCAGGGATGCCATTTGCGTCCCTGCAGAGGCTGTGATAGGCTACGTAAGCATTTACGTAGCCTATCACGGCAAGCTAAAAAAAAAACACAGTGTACACAAATGGCGGCTACAGCGGCTGCCATTTGCGTTCCCTTTTTTTTGCTGTAATAGCTTAGGTAAATATTTACGTAGGCTAAAACAGCGGATTGGAGCACCAGGAATGCTGAGATTCCTCAAGCTCCACTTCATAACTCACTTCGCTTTGCTGCTGTTTTCATTTGTTACCTGTTTCTTTTTCTTTTCATTCCAACAGGAAACGTGTGCATTTCAAATGGGAGAAGTACACATTTCCATGTACATTTTTTTAAAAAAGTGCATATGCCCCCCCACCATTGACTAAAGCAGGAAAGTGTGTGCGCGCATGTGTGTACACACACACACACACATAAAATGCACATTTTTCAAACACTCATTTTTTCTAGTGAGATTACAAGTTCAGGAACTTTCAAGCTTTTCCTTAAAAATAAACAATAAAAAAAATCCCGTTCATTTTTGGGATTGCAAGCAGCAAGTTCAAATGATTTGCAGTATGAAACAATATTCTTGTACATCCCCCAGAATCACTGTTGGCAGTTAGAAGGAAACTGCTATTGGCATTAATGGCAGCTTCCCTCTTAATGGGTGACTTTGGAAGGAATGTCAGAATGGGTTATGCTGAAGTCTCTCAATTTGACACTCCCACACACCTCAAAGCTGTTATTTAAAAGGGAGGGGGGAGACTAGGGATGTCAGAGAATTCCACCACAGATTCCAGTGAGGCTGGATTCTTTAGAATCCTGCCCCCTGGAATCCGTGGCAGAATGGCCTCCCGCCCCCCGCCACCCCACGGAATCCCCCTGGGATGGAACTTACCTGGGGTGGATGTGGCGGCGGCTCCAGCTCTGGCTTTGGCGGCGGCTCCGGCGGCAGCAGCTCTGGCAGGTCTCCTGGCCAGCTGCGGCCGGGCTGCTGCGGCCGCCATTTGCATTCTTGCAGCCGTGATAGGCTATGTAAGTGGCCGCTACACCATTTGCACCCCTGCTCTTTTCCGTGATAGGCTATGTAAGTATTTACTTAGCCTATCATGGTAAAGGCAGCCATGCAAATGGTGTAGCGGCCACCATTTGCGTCCCTTCTCTATGCCATGATAGGCTAGGTAAATACTTACATAGCCTATCACAGCTGCAAGAACGCAAATGGTGGCCACAGCAGCCCGGCCATGGCCAGCTGGGAGCCAGCCAGAGCTGCCGCTGCCACTGGTGCCGCCACATTCACCCCTGGTAAGTTCCGTCCCAGGTGGATTCCGCAGGGTGATGGGGGGCTGTAGGCTGTTCCAGCATGGATTCCGGGGGGGCAGATTCTAAAGAATCCGGCCTCACTGGAATCCGTGGTGGAATTCTCTGACATCATCTATCTATCTATCTATCTATCTATCTATCTATCTATCTATCTATCTATACATATATATATATATATATATATATACACACACACACACACACACACACATACACACACACACACACACACACACACACATATATATATATATATATATATATATATATGAATGAGAGACCCATTTTTAAGTTGTCCAACTAACCTCCTTTTTAAGATCTTACCAATGAATATGACCTAATCATCTACCAGGAGAAGTTATTTAGTTAGCGTTTTGTTTGTTTTTTGTTATGTTCATGTGGCTAAATTGCAGGTCAGTTTGCAAAAGTTAGAATTACAATAACCTGAAGAAAATTCGAACAGAAGCAGATAAAAGATACAGCAACAATGCTGTTTGGCCTGACACTTAATATACTGGAAACTAAAATCTGACGATGTTGGCACCAGGTGAGCCTCACTGGGATGGCCTTCCAAAATTGGGGTGCCACAGCCAAATACCCCCCTCAAGTTAGGGATAGGGGTAGAATTTATTTGGTTCTCATTTTAATGTGAACTCATTTCACATTAGTACCAATATGTGGTCTGAAATTCAATTATCCTTAGAAATTTGCACTTCCCTGAATATTGCAGTAGAATTCTCCAATCAAAATATGTCCAGAATTGTGTATATTAGGGGAAAGTGCACACAAAATGTATATATTAGTGTAAATACCATTGAAAAATGTGTTATATTAGGAAAATTAATTGCAAAAATTGTGTGTCTCAGGCAAAATTGCATGCAAAAATGCAAGAATTAGGAAAAATGTGCACATACATGCACACATGCACACACGCAAAACATATGGTTTTCCATGCACACTTAAAGAAAAAAGTTCAGGATGAACCATATTTAAAGTTTGAAGAATGAGAAGAAAACTAAGAGAAACCAAAATTGACAGGTTCACCCATCTCTATCTTTAGCTGACATGAGTCTTGTCTCAGAAGGAAGAGGAACTCTGAACATGTACAGTGCATACAGTCTTATCATGGCTGAAATGACAATATACTGTCAGTTACACCTTTTTAAAATAGAAACCAGTTTAATTCTTTATTAGTGACATTATATTGAACAATTTTGATTTTATGCATTTAAAAAAAAATCATTTCCCCTCTCCCTCTACCCCACTTGTTTAACTTTCCTTCTTCTTCCTTTACATATACACATATACGATAATGTATAAATAAACACACATTAAATTATATAAATTAAATTACTGAATGGAATGGAATGGAATGGAATATCCTGGAAGAGGGCATGGTTGACTGGCTGGCTGAAACTCTGAACAGCAGTATTCCACACTGAAAACATTTTGTTGCCCATCTGACGCCTCTCTGTAACTGGGCACCCTGATAGCAAAGAACTGGATTGCTCCTTAAGGGAGAAATCCTATGGCCCTTAGACATTGTCTGAGGAGCCATAGGATACTGGGACCTCCCCCCTCTGAGGTCAGAGACTGTGCTCTGTCCTTGGAAGGGGGAGTCAGAGACCTGCCTGGCTTCCCTGCCCTCTTGCAGCCAGCACAGAAGAAATCACTCTGGCTGCCCTCTGGAGTCAGAAAAGCAATCTTGGAGAGGGAGACAAAGGGGTGTTTCAGTGGGCAGGGAGGAGCGGAGGCTGGAGAGGCCAGGATATGAGTGATCCTGAGCCTCTTCCAGCCTCTTTCTGTTCCCATCCAAAGCACTGTCACTCGATGGGGGAAGGGAAAGTCCGTCTAGTGAAAAATGCAGGGAGGGAGAATAGGGAAGAAAAAATCATCTCCACCACTCCTTCCACCTGGCATTGGATGATCAGAAGCCTCTGAATTTGGAGGCTTCCAATCATTGAGGGGGTTATCAACAGGATTGCACCTTAATTCTTCAAATTTTACAGTTCAAATTAATCATAAATAACTTTAAGTAATTCATAGCATGATCCAAATGTTTTCTGGAAAATATTAAAGCTGGACTATCAGTTCATATATATATGAGAGGTGGGCGACTTGTGGCTCTCCCAATGTTTTGGCCCACAACTGCCATGATTCCTCACCATTGGCTGTGCTGACTAGGGCTGATGGGAGTTGTAGTCCAAAATGTCTGGAGGGCCATAAGCTACTGACCCCTGACATATATGATACAAATTTAAATCATAAATTAGATCCTATTCATAAATGCAAATACATAATTATCTAATATAACTAATAAATAGTAAGGCAAGTAGAACAGTTTCTAATTTTACTGAGGTTTTAAGTTCTGCATCTGAGACTCACACAATGGTTTTTTTCCAGTTTATTTTTAGATTTATTATTGGGCATTATTCCCCACCCCTCCACCCCCACATACACAGAGTTTCCTGAGGTTGTTTAGGCTGAAGGATGGTTACTAGCCCAGGATCACCCAGTGAGATATTTGTATGAGTATTTGAACCCATGGGTGTCACTACATTAAAGGAAATTCTGCAGCTTTACCAGGTCATTTTGCTTCCATTCCCTTGATGTGATGAGTCACTGTGTGCTCTTTCACAAGGCACAACTGAAAATGCCTTTTCCCGGCGGCTGTACTGGGCTTCCCATTTTTTGTAATGGGGCAGCTCCACCTAGTGGCTGCCAAAAACCTACTTTTTAAACTTCCAGCATATTTTTGGGTTGACGTATTATGGCACAATTACCCCGGGAAGGAGTGGGAGATGTCTTGGAGGTTGACAATAACATGTAATGTAATAACAGTAACACAAGCTTCCATGAGTACCCAATCATGAGTGCACAATAAATGTCTTGTGTAGAAATGGCCCATGTTTCTCCACTCAAAATCCACTACATCACACTGGTCAGAGTTTTAGGTTGTAATCCTAGGCATGTTTGGACAGAAAAAAGATACTACAATGCCCAGCATGCACTGTCTAAAGATGCAGAGGATTGTGCCCTTAAAAGAGTAATAAAGATTAGACACTCCAGAAACACTCCACCTACACCTCTAAAATCACCATAATTTTTCAAACACACGGTTGTGTGAATGCCCCATAATAACCTTCATTTACTTTCATTGTCATTTAATATTACACAGTGAAGGGTTCCTTTTTCTTGTTTCAGAATTCTGAAGTTAATCCAGGGGAAAATTTTCCTCCTAGTAAGACGTTCTAGGGCTTCCTTGACTTGCTTGTTTCTCAGGCTATAAATGAAAGGGTTCAATAATGGTGTTATCACTGTATTCAGAATGCTGGCCACCTTGTTGAGGTCCAATGAGTGTCTTTTTTGTGGCTGAACATAAATGAAAATAGAGCTTCCATAGAAGAGTATCACCACAATTAAGTGAGAGGCACAGGTAGATAATGCTTTCTGGCGTCCTTTGGCTGATGGGATCCTAACTACCGCTGCAATGATGAACATGTAGGACACCCCTGTCACCATTAATGAGCCCAGGTGGAGGAGGGCTGCATTGATAAAATTAATCGTCTCAATCTTCTTTGTTTCAAAGCAGGCCAATTTGAGCAAGGGGACAACATCACAAAAGAAATGGTTGATGGCATTGGGTCCACAGAATGGCAGCTGGCCTACCAAGATGGCAGATGGGATCACAGAAAAGAAGCCCCACATCCAGGAGGCAGCTGTTAGCTGGAGGCAAAAGTGTGTGCTCATGATGGATGCATACCTCAGTGGGTTGCATATGGCAATGTAGCGGTCAAATGACATAACAGCCAAAAGGAAGAACTCAGTCGAACCTGCTGAAAAGTACACATAGGCCTGCAAAATGCACGTGTTGAAGGAAATTGATCTTTGCTGACTCATGAGGTTGACTAACATTTTCGGGATAACTGCTGTGGTATAAAGAGCCTCTAAAAAAGACAGGTTAGCAATAAATATGTACATGGGACTATGAAGATTGTTATCACACCACACTAATGTAATAATGATAAGGTTCCCTACCAGAGAAATAGTGTAGCTGATGAAGAATGAACTCAAGACTGGGGCTTCAACTGTCTTAGTGCCAGAAAATCCTAGGAGCGTGAATTCTGTCACAGTTCTTGTCTGGTTCCTCATTGTGGTGAAACACTCACCTGGGAGGGAGAAATAGCTGTCAGATTGATCAACAACTCTTTTTTTTTTCTTTTTTAAATATCTAGATAGTATTAAACAAATTGAGAAACTGGGATCCATAGAACCACAGAAGATGTCACTTGACGTTTTGCATGGGATAATGCATGGGGATAGGCATGTGAAATATCAACTATATTTCTTTAAACAATCAAAAGAGGCAGAAAGAGAAGAAAAGCCAAAAAAAATATCAGGAGAAAGAATACCTGGAATGATATACTAGGGAGAGAGAGAGAGAGAGAGAGAGAGCGTGAGTTCTGGCTATTGGGTGGTATAGAAATGTAATCAAAAATAAATAAAAGAAAATATTTCATCAACAAAAACATTTTCCATTCACTGCACTAGACCAGAGAAACAGGGCTGTAAACATAGTTTTCTTTTTAAGAACCTTTAAAATTCATTAGGCAGAATTAAGCACATTTATCTCCCATTAAAATCAAATACGAAAGGTGTAAGCAAACCCATACTTACTTCCATTACAGCATGCAGAAGTGCTCAACTCTGATTTGATTCTAGATATTATGCTTTACAACACAGCCATGAAATGTATTTCATCCAAGATCATAGCATAATCCGAGATACTGTTTTATCTCTTGTGTTCACCACTCCGAAATCTGTCATAGATGTGGAAGGGTATACAAATATTGTAAATAAATAGATGATAGATAGATAGATAGATAGATAGATAGATAGATAGATAGATAGATAGAAGCAGCTTCTTCTATTGTAATATTGCAATACATGTATCTATACTGTTATGCAATCACTTTTTACCAGAAAACTTGTTTTTCTTCTAAAGACCTGCAAAATTTCAGTGTCAGTCTGGGTGAACTGTGGGGCCGGGGTGTTAATTCAGAACTATTTAGTACAGGTGGGACCTGCAACAAAATGTTGCAGCCTGGAGTACTCCTGTTTAGCATTCCAGCCATACCCTCTTCCAGGATACTCCATTCCATCCCCCCCCCCCCGGTTTCCCTCTCCCAACAGTCAATCAGCATACAGTGCCCACTGAAAATGTGCATTCCTCTTTGGGCTGTTTTTGTTGTTGTTGTTGCTGCTGAAACTCAGGCCGTCCGGATGTTGCTGGACTCCTATCATCCCTGACCATTTGCCATGTTGGCTGACGCTGATGGGAGTCAGAGTTCAACGGCATCTGGAAGACCACAGATTCCCCTCACCTATGATCAGTGCAGCAAGGTATAGAAGAGGATAAACGACATCCACTGATATTCCTTCTTCTACGCAACTACTAAAGGTGAAGGAGCCCTTGTTTGCATTTGACCACCCTATTTATGACAGTGGCTTTGAACACTAGCTGTGAGCCAGGAAGATTTTTAAGGTCTTATTTATCAAGTGCCTAATAACTTCGGATGGGGGTGAATTTTGTTTGGTTTGCAGCTTCATAAGAACTTACCAAATGCTCACCTCCTAAATTAATATGTAAACTGGAAGGTGGTTATCCTGCAGTATTCACACTTCTCTGGATGTAGTGATACAGTTCTCTAAACAACAACAACAACAACAAAATGTGCATATTAGGGGGAAATATGTGCATCTTAGTGTAAAATTTTCATATATATATATATATATATATATATATATACATACACACACACACACATACATACATATGAAAACCACTTGTAAAAATGTGTATCTAAGGCAAAATTGCATACACAAAATGCATATATCAGGAGAAATGTGCACAAAAATACATACACATTTCGTCACAAACTGATGCAGAAACAGGATGGAATGAACTTAAGATCGGAAAAATGAGAGAAACCAACCCTGATAAATCCCCCCTTCCTGCTTACAGACTAGCCAGAAACAAATGAGGAAAAGAGGTAGGAAAGGAAAAGCTAAAAGAATCAAGAGTCTTTGGAGCAAACTACATGCCATGTTAAATGCACAGTAGTGCTCAGGGCCCTGATCCAGTTTGGGAGTATTGCACACAGGTGGGATTAAACTGTCACCCTCCAGCTGCTTGCTTTTTGAAATTCACCTCCACCACCTACACATGTGGGGCATAAAAGAAGAAAAAAGGCTTCCACTGACACCAAATGAGTGACTAGAGGGGAAAGTTTAAGCCAGATCAGGGCCTCATATGCTTTCTTGTGAGTTAAAAAAGAGAGGGTCAACTGCATGCTACAAATTAAATACATCTTGAAGTTTTATCCCTAGAATGCCTTTTGAAAACCATGATGGAGAGAATGAGTACTGAAAAAGGAGAATCTAAGAAAAATGCATTCAACTGTGGAATTAATGCTCCTTGTTAAGTTGACATTTTATCAAATAGTCCAGGTTAAAATAATTCGTAATCTATGGAGACAGATTCTTACACACTTCAAGGAGGACCAGCTATCATTAAATAATACTTCTTCATGGTTAAATCCAGCTTGAACTCCCCTTCCCCCCAGAAATCACATGCTTTTATTGCTTGCTGGAATGCTCACCAAGATAGATATATCTATTTTTATGCCAGTTTATAGATGGTGTGGCATTTTTGTCAAAATGTTTCTTTCTTCTTATTTTAAATTTTAAAAAGTAAACATGTTACTTGCTTTTGTATCAGTGATATTAACATGGTTCCCCCTCCCAAATCGGAGTACTTTTTAATTCTTTTGTCAGTGGTGTCATTGCTGAAATAAATATTAAGACAAAACAAACAAAACACAAGTGTCCTCAAGAAGATGGATAGCATGTAAGTAGAGAGAGTAAGGAAGTAGGCAATATTAAAGAAGGGATGTTGACATGAAAAGAGAATCATGAACTCTCTGAGGTCTTCATCAATAGCTTTCCGTCTCCCCTCTGCCTGAGATGGACAGATCTGTCAGTTTCACATTCCCCTGCATTCAATCTTGAAACAAACAAACAACAACAACAACAACAACAAAACAACAACCCTCAAGTTCTTTCTGTACCAGATATGAAGGCATTTCAGCATTTTTGAAAATTCTTATGGAAATGAACTGAAATGAATTCTCAACTATCTTCAGCAGCCAAATTCAAAAAGTACTGTTATTCCAACATAGAGAAGACCATGTTGTACATACCTGCTTGCCATGTAGCTTTTAAAGAAGAGGAGTCTGTCAGAAAAAAGAAGTGGCAACCCTAATTCAGCACTACCACAAACACGGTTGAATGCACAGGGATTTAAACCCAGACGTTTAAGAGCTAATCATTCAAAATCCTGACCCTGGATGGATGAATGTGCCCGTTTGGGTTTTCCTACGTTCCGTTTTTCTTTTAAAGAAATCTCAAGTTCCTTCTATCCCCAAAGTGAAGTAAATTGGTATAAAAAATGAAATTCTCACCTATCCATACCCTCTGCAAATATAATCTGACCCCACAATGAATCATAGTTTATGAAATCCCCAATCTCCCCTCTTTATGCTGCTTTTTCTATATATCTCTTGACTTGTTAGTTCAACTAAAAATTAACTCACATTTTCAAAGAAAAATCCATGGATGATCTCACTGGGCTACATATTTTTCATCCTTGCTGTCTTCTTTCAGAGAGCTGCAGAAATGGAAAATCAAAAGCATTTGGAAACATCAAATAATTTGTTCATACTGAGTTGTATTGCTTCCCCCCCCCAAAAAAAAGTCTTTCATTTTCACATAATGTTGCATTGTTAATTGTCGTTTGTTTTTTCCCCAAGGAACAGTTTTAGCATTTGAAGAGCAGAGCTCATACAACAGGTAGAAATAGTCTGAGAGAGAGACAGAGAGAGGGGAGAACTTCTGAATACCATTTTAAAACTTTCAGTGTGACTATTACAATAATTAATAAGCCACCAACCTAAGTCTTTACATCCCTTTCTTCTTAATGATAGAGACTGAGCTAATATAATTACTACATAATATACTGGGAAAGTTCTTAATCAAATGATGTATGTTTCCCTAAAGGACAAATTATGCTAATCCTACAAATACATTCCTGAACCACTACCAAAGCACATATATGCAGAAATGTAAACATGATTAGAATGAATAATGAAATATATTGCACACCAACACACAAAGATTAGCAATAGAATCGCCTTCCCACCCCTGAGCTTCAGATTAGAGGCCTAGTATTGACTATGGGTTCTCTCTGATCTCAGATCCTATTATTTGTGTAATAATAGGATAATGTGTAATGCTCTTTCTATTGTTATAATGTCACAGCATGTATCTTTGAGATGCTGTTGAGTGCTGAATCTTTGGTGACTTCTCACACTGCAGTTGTTCTTGATGCTTCTGGGCTAGCAGATCCTCTTTCCCTCTTTGATACAGAGCTACCTCTGAAATATCACCTCAATTAAAGTGGGGGGCAGTGTCTCTTCTACAGATGAAACATCTCAAGGAATTTCATGGGAACCTAAGAGTTTCAGTACGACCAATGAGATTTCTTGGGGGAGGTTACACAATCCCCCCGTAACAGCTGGCTGGGGACTTCTAGGAGTTGAAGGACTTCTTTCTGTCTAAACATCCATAGGAGTGTGCCCTTACTGAGGATAATGTGGGGACATGGACCATTTTTTTCCACTGGAACCATAGAAGCCAACAAAACAAGCCTTCAGTTGTGACTGTCAATCATGGTGTAAAAGTACTGGTACCATATCAACTATACCTAGGGATGTCAGAGAATTTTGCCATGAATCTCGGGGAGGCCAAATGCCAGCGCATTCAGCCCCCCGAAATCAGTGGCAAAACGGTCTGCCCCCCCGCCCCCCCCCCCAGGACGGGACTTACCTTGGGCGACTCTTCCTGGCGGCGGCGCGGCAGCGGTTCGGCGGCGGCGGCTGCAGCGGCCAGTCTTCCGACTGGCTGCCGCCGCCGCGATTTCCAGTAAAAAGCAAAACAAAACAAAGAAACGTGATAGGCTCCGTAAACATTTACGTAGCATATCATGGCTGACTGCAGGGATACAAACGGTGGTGGCTATGGTCGCCGCCATTTGCGGAGCCGGCCGGCCAGGATTCGGGGGGGGGAGGGACGGAGCGCCTTCCCCCCCGGCCAGAATTTCAGGGGGGAGGGACGGAGCGCCTCCCCCCCACCACGAATTTCACCCTTCAAAAAGGTAAGTGACTTTCGTACATCCCTAACTATACCACTGTTTAGGATTTTGTATATGCCATTTCTGTCAGTAAACTGTAGTGTTGTATAAGCTACAATTTAATATGCAACTGGGTGGGATGTGGAACAAAATGTTGCAGTATATCCTCATCTCATTGCAGATGTATTCATTCAAGGCCCCTGCCAGCCAGCCATGCCTTCCTCCTCGATATTAAAGGTTTGTACCCAGTGGTGTCCCTCCATTGACAGAAGACTCTGTGATCCAGGAGAGTCTTCAGTCACAGCAGAATAGAGAGGGAAGCCATTTTCATTGATTATGATTCTCCACCTGCAGTCCCCCTGAGCCATCTCCCATGCTGTTCTGAATTCTCTTGATTCTCAGGGTAGGATCCAACAGATCCCTTGAGCCAGTGGCCCAGGCTTGCTGGCAGTGGAGCACAGGTGGCCGGCTCAAGCAAACAGTGACCTCAATGTACCGCTTCTGGGGGGAAGCACTGAAACAAGCAGAAATGCTTGTTTCTGAAAGGGCATGACCTGCTCCTTCCAGAAACCTCAATTTCCAGACATTTGTGGGCTTTCCCCCAAAAGCACGACATCGCTGCTGGTGGTAGGGGCCACATGCATGCCACCACTGATGGGACCAGCCATGCACGCATAGGGAACTGGTGGTGCTGGCTGACATAATTGGATCCTACCCTCAGTGTTCAAATCTCGTCTGTACTTACCAATGGAATTCACCATTAGTAGTGATCATTTTGATATACACAACATCAAACCAACACTTGTTGTAGTAGGCTTCTCTGCAGAAATCACTCACTCAGCAAAAATCCCATTGTCATCAACCACAAAAGATACAAATAATTATACTTCCTTCATGTGTTGCATGATACATTCCTCATGCCTCAGCTCTTAATGCATCTGTACTAGTGACGTTCATCTGAGCACAACAGTAGGGATGCGGGACAATTCCACCACAGACCCCAATGAGGCTGGATTCTTGGAATCCCATTCGGGCCCATGGCGGAATGGAGCATTCACCTCTGCCTGCCCCCAGAATCTGTGCGGGATGGCTCCATCGTTGTGTTGATCCTGCGGAGCTGGCCGCCAGCTCCGGTTTGTTGACGATATGGCTGGCCACCATTGCCATGCCGTATCACTGGGGTAGGGTAAGTGAGTCTCCGGATGCAAATGGCATAGTGGGCGCCATTTGCAGCTGTAAAGCTGGTAGATTAGCCTAAATGCATCCATTTACGGCTGCATGTAGGCTAATCTACCAGCTTTACGGCTGCAAATGGTGTCCACTACACCATTTGCGTCCCTGTTTTTTGACGCGTTGGGCTACACAAATATTTACAGGTATCACCAGCAAAGCAGAGCTGGCGGCCGGCTCCACAGGATTGCCACGGAGTGGAGCCAGCCCGGACGGATTCCAGGGGGAGAGATGGATCGCCTCCCCTGCTGTGGACCCCCCACCGGACCCGGTGGTAAGGGATCTGTACATCCCTACACAACATTAACATAATGTTACAACAGATGATGCCAAAATATTTTGTGTGACATGATCCTATGCACTTTTACACCCATCATGTCCTTCTAGGGATGGAAGAGAAATCTATTTTGTTCTCATTTTAATGTGAACGTTCCTAATGTGAACGTTTAATGTGAACATTTAATGTTTAACATTTAATTTTTATGTCTAATGTTTAACATTTAATGTTTAATGTGAATATGTTAATGTGAATGCATTAATGTTTAAATGTTTAATGTGACTGTTTAATGTGTGAACATTCCTAACGTTCCTAATTTCACACTTTTGAAACAATACTTGAAACAGTAATCACAGGAAATTTTCATTTCTCCAAATTTTCTCAATTGACTTTTCTATTCAAAAAGTGTGTACAAAAGTGTGTATATCATTGAAAAGTGGACAGAAAAATGCATATATTTGTGGAAATAATACACAAATTAGTTGTGCGCACCAAAATGCATATATTAGTGAAAATAATGGGTTGGATCCAGATATATGCTGCATCAACTGTGTGATGGAAATGGACTTCCCCACTACCTCCTTCCTATGGCAGTTTCCCCAGCTTCCTGAAAATGCTACACAGAGAGTCAGGTCAGGAGACCCTGTTGAATGGGGTGAGCTATAGTGAAGGGGTGAAGGGGGATCCCCAAAAATGGGACAGAGGGACCTTCCGTGAACCCTTCCTCTCATGGAAGGCAGATCCTGGATCTAACCCTATGTTCCAAAATGCATTATATTCAGAAAATCTCTTGCAAAAAATGTGCATATTACACAAAATTGCATACAAAAATGCATGCATCAGGAGAAATGCACACAAAAGTGAGTATCAATTTTAATGCGAACTCTAAAAAATACATCTCACTATTCAGGCAGAACTGAACTTAGCATTTGAAAAATTCTCAAAATTCAGGATGAACTGAATTTAAGATTGCAAAAATGAGAAAGTGAGAGAAACTGAAATTGACAGATTCATCTATATCACTATCTGCTTCTGAAGGCCAGCCTCATTTACAATTCTCACCAGCATCAGTGAGAATCAATTGCCAACGCTGGCAATATGACCTGGTTGGATAGTGATGTAGGTGTCTGAATGTGGGCCCTGCCTGCACAGAGCCTCCATCGGGCCTGGATTCGATAATGTGAGGAAACATTCAATGTTCTCCATTGGTGTTCTTCATTTCACAGGCAGAGAAGGATGAGATACAACTTAGTGGCTTTGCACACATCAAATCCCAGGCTCAGTCCTCAGTACCTCCTATTAAAGGCTCTGAGGGCTGAGAAAGAAACTTGCTGCTTGTGGCCTCGGAGATCTGCTGTTCTGTGCAGACTATACTGGACTTTATTTTATTTATTTATTTATTCATTCATTTCATTTCTATACCACCCAACAGCCGAAGCTCTCTGGGCAGTTCACAAAAATTAAAACCAAACAGCACACACTAAAACAATTTAAAATATATAGAACATTAAAACCACAATATAACAATACAACCACAATAAAACCTGGCAGCAGTGCAGGAGTTTAAAATACAGATTTAAAACAGCAAAGCTAAAAGTCTAGAAAGCTAAAATGCCTGGGAAAATAAAAAGGTCTTCACCTGGCGCCGAAACAGTGTAGGTGCCAGGCAAACCTCACTAGGGAACTCATTCCAGAGCCTGGGGTGCCACAGCAGAAAAAGCCCTCCTCCTAGTAGCCACCCGCCTCACTTCCTTTGGCAGGGGCTCATGGAGAAGGGCCGCTGACGATGATCTTAAGGTCCGGGCAGGCACATATGGGAGGAGGCGATCCTTCAGATAACCTGGCCCCAAGCCGTTAAGGGCTTTAAATGTTAATACCAGCACTTTGAATCGGGCCCAGAAATGGACTGGCAGCCAGTGCAGCTGGAAAAGTACTGGCATAATATGAGCTTGCAGGCCAGTCCCTGTTAACAATCTTGCTGCCCTATTTTGGACAAGCTGAAGTTTCCGGACCGTTTTCAAAGGCAGCCCCACATGTATAACACACTGTAGTAATCCAGGCTTAACTGACCATTGGCATAAATCCATGTAAGACGTCTTTATATACCCATATGTAAAAAAAAAAAAAAAAGTATTTGGTTGTGAGGGGAGAGAGTGCTGGACAATTACAGTGGTGTGTATGTGTGTGTGTGTTTGTGTATTATCTGTTAATTTACAAAAATCTTTGGGGCGTGCTGGAATATATCCCGACAGACAATATCAGTTTCTTGAGGCAACATCAAGTCATCAAAAGCCATCACACACCCCTATAGCTCCCCATAATCCTGCCTTTGGCTAATTATTAGGGACAGACAAATGTGTCAATTTCAGTTTCTCTCAATTTCTCATTTTCTGGCCTTAACTTTGGTTCATCTCCAGTCTTAAATTTGGTTCATCCCAAAATCTGAGAACATTTGTTTAAATTCGCGCAAATATCCATAAGCATCTGTGTGCACATTTCTTCCAACACATGCATTTTTGGATGCATTTTGCCCAATGCACACTTTGGCAAGCGCTTTTCCTAACATAATGCTATTTTGAACATTGGTTACACTAATATGTGATTTGTACACATTCTTTGATTGGAGAACTCCATTCCAAAATTCAGAGAAGTGTAGATTTTGAAGGATAGCTGAGCTTCAGTTCACGTAGTGGTTCAGAACTGCAAATGTTGGTACATTCTCAATAAAATGCACACTAAATGAATTTCTCCCCATCCCTAACTAGCATGAACCTAATGTGCATCTACTTTCCCCAAGAAAATAAAAGCATTTTCTAAGAGTGTCTTGAAACAGGCACACAAAATTGGTGGTGGGCGGGATCTGGCTGGCGTCACTTTTTCTGCATCATGGTTGATCAGAAATGTTTTTCTTTGAAGCACCAAAGCAATAGCAATTCCAGTGACATGCACTGAGATTCAAGAGGGGGGAAAAAAAGGAAAGGTTCCTCCTGTGCAAGCAGCACTGGGTCACTCATTCCTGACCCCTAGAGGGACGCTGCTTGTGCTGGCTTTTTCATGGCAGACTGTAGCGGGGTGGTTTGCCATTGCCTTCCCCAGTCGTGACTACCTTTCCCCCAGCAAGCTGGGTCCTCATTTTACTGACCTCAGAAGGGTGGAAGGCCGAGTCGACCTGAGCCGGCTACGTGAGACCCGGCTTCCGCTGGGATCAAACTCAGGTGGTGGGGAGAGTTTCGGTTGCAATACTGCCACCTACCACTCTGCGCCACACGAGGCTCTGAGATTCAATAGACCCAAGAGATATTTATGCTCTTTCTTAAAAAAGAAAGAAAGAAAGAAAGAAAGAAAGAAAGAAAGAAAGAAACTCAGGCTTAGAGCTTCAGAGACCACATAAGGTCACAGTTGGTAGGGTTTCCTCACAGAAGGAGGCTATTTATCTTGTGCATACTGCAGAACCAATGATTACAACAAACATGTAATTGCATTAGCTTTTTTAAGTTCTAAATGACATAGAATCTCAAATCTGGGACATTCCAGGTAAGTGGAATGCACTACTGAAAAACTTAATATGCCTGAACTGAATAGCCGTGGGGTTGCTTCACACACAATGGAGAGGATCCAACCAAAGTGCAGCATCTTAACTACCTATCGGTTTCAATGGCAGAGTTCAGCACAAACTTACATTTCTCCCACTGAAATCATGGGGCATTAATGTGCTTCCTTTGGGCTGGATTGTGCCCCTCTTTTTAGATGCTTGATGTATACTTAAACATGAGGGATGCAATCATGCTTAGGGCATACCCACTGAAATCATGACTATTTAAGTTAGTCATGACTAGCTTGTCCCATTGATTTTAATGAGTCTACTATAAATCTAACCTGAGAAGAGTGAGTGCCACTAAAACTGAACCAAGATCTGTCAATAATCTCTAGCTTCAATTCCTTTTAATTATTATTTTTAATTATTTTTAGGATTGGACAAATTAGGAGAGGTCATTAGGCGAATGACTCATTTATGCAAAGTGGCAGTTTACTGTTACATAATACAATCTGGGAGATGAAAAACACCTTCACATTTTCAGATGTGTTGAGTTTCTTCATAGAAAACTAGCCTTCACTGCTGCTGCATTAAAGGGCATTTGAAGAGGGTGCAAACTGTCTCTGAAAGGTTTACAACTGTTAATATTTATTTTATGGAGATCTTACAGTTGTCCCTACAGTGTTTTCTGCCTTGTTGATTTTTTTGTTATTAGGTTTTTAGTAGTCCTTTAGTGGACAGAAACCAGGCCAAGTTAAGCATGTGTACTAGGAATGGTGGAGAATTCTGCCATGGACTCCAATTCTAAAGAATCCAGCCCCCTGGAGTCTGTGGCAGAACGGACCACTCACCTTCACCAGCCTGCGAAGTTCGCGCCGGCCAGATCCTACCTGCCACCGGCCAGGTCCATCCGCTCACTCCACTGCTGTCCACTGTCGGTCTGCGGACGCAAATGGCGTCCAGCGTAGCGGACACCATTTTCGTTCCTGCTCTTTGCCATGATAGGCTACGTAAAGATTTACATAGCCTATCATGGCGAAGAGCAGGGATGCAAATGGCGTCTTCTACACTGGACACCATTTGTGTCCGCAGACCGGCAGTGGATGGAAGTCTGGCAGCGGACAGACCCAGCCAGCAGCTCCGCAGACTTGCCATGAGTGGAGCTGGCCAGGGAGGATTCCGGGAGGAGGAACGGATCACCTCCCCCTCCCACGGACCCCCCAATACACTCGGTGAGTAGGGTTCGTACACCCCTAATGTGTACACACCCTTTGATTGCAATGTCAACATGATCAAGATGTTGTTTTACCTGGCACTTATATTTTGCATTGGGGTCACATGAGTCCTATCCCCACAGCAAAGGTAAAGGCAAAAGTAGATGGCACAGTACCGCATCAGCTTTAATAAGTCTCAGGGCATGTGTGTGTGTTTTAAACATGAACATTTGCTCATTTTTAATATATGTTTATTTCTTATTTACACACCTACACATTTGCACAAAAACAAAATCAGAAATATTGAAAAGCTAGCTTGACATTGAACCAATGAAGTCTGCATTTAGTCAGAGTTTTGTGGTGGAGTGTAGGAGGAGAGAGCAGATCTCCTCATACACTCTTACAGTGCAATTCTTTTGCACATCTAGTCAGAAGTAAGTCCCATTGAGTTCAATCATTGAGGCATACTTCCACTTATGTGTAGAAAGGACTGCAGCTTTTATTGAATTAGGCACTCCTGGGTGCTATGTAGATTTCAGGATTGCTGGGGCAAGAAGCTAGTAACAGCTAATTTTCTTCTTTTGGGAGGGGGAGGGCATAAAACCTGAATCTGTCAGCAAAACATGCAGTTTCCTTGTGAGGTGAGAAGTAGAAAGAGGCATAGCAGCTTGTATAGTAAGGCGGGATACTAATTTTAGATAGTGCACTAGATTTTTTTTTAAGTCAATAGAAGACAAATTTGGTTAGATAAGATTATCTAGCTGTTGGAGGGAATGTAACCCTCACAAAATAAAGTTGTACCATTGCCTGATGTGGACTTTGGACCACCATCTCTCTCCCCCCCCCCAATATGGAACAGTACAGCTTCCTTTCCTTTTTGTGATTCTTGGAGAATATTGAATTTAGCTAAGCTGGAGCAGTATCCTAAAACTAGCAGAAGATTATTATCTACCACCTTAATATTGGATTTATTTTAGATTAAAAATACTTCTTGGGGAAGACATTTCCTCAGTTGCCTGCTTGTTTGTCTCAGCAGTTCTAAGTACAACCTGAAATCTACATAGCATCTTGGATGAGCTTCTACTGTCTCCTCCTACACTCCATCTTAAGAATCTGATTAATTGCAGACTTTGCTTCTTCAACATCAGACCAGCATTTCTCTCCCTACCCCTTCCCCCCTTTGCTTAACATCCAGCCTGATGAAGCTTTCTTCTGGAGGAAATTGAAAGCTTGCTCCCTATTTTTGTGACATTCTGTTGATGCCACAGTGGATTGTGGCATTTTTTCTTATGAACCAACACAACCTCATTTTATTTTTTCTATGAAGCAAGGCACGTCACTAGTCCACAAATGGAAGAGTGGCACTTTTCTTTTCAGTCAAAGACACCTGCATCAGTGCCGTGCATGATACACACCTGCTGACGTAGCTGAAGACAGGAGGTGACAAAGATTGATTTTTGATAGAGCAGGTACTGTTAAGCCCCAAGCTCGAATAAACGCTCTCTAATTTATTACTAGTGCTGTACCAAAACCCTACCCTGCAAAAGAGGCAGTTGTTATTCTGTCTCTTTCACTGGGATGTTGAGAATTTCAGAAATATTTCTCAGGGTGGAAGGTTGCAGTGTTTACCTTACTATAACGAGGTGGCTGTGAAGTGTGTGTGATACCATCCTCCCTTCCATTCTTGCAGCCTCTCTGGGAGCTGCATCCTGAGTGCCTGAAAGCTGAAACAGAGGCACTTTTGATTTTGCTTTGTTGTTATTAGAAGTCTGGAGGAGGAGGAGGAGGAGGAGGAGGAGGAGGAGGAGGAGGAAGAGGAGGAGAAGGAGAAGGAGACCACAACTCCTCACTCAGCTTTCATGCGTAGATGTTATAGAGTAGGAATGAAAATTCACCACTCATAGCTAGGGATGTGCGAACCCACCCCTGTCCGGGTTCTCCAGGTGCCCGCCCAGCCCCTGCCCTCACTCACCAGTCCTCAGACCACACTTGAGTCCCTTGAGAAAAACTGCACATTTTGTGAATGTACATATTTGTGCATTTGTGAAAATGTGCATTTTCGCATGTATGCAAATATGAGCATTTTGCTATCACCATTGTATTTCTCAAAAAATGACAACCACGAAGCTTGATGAGACCACTGGAGTGAGTGCAGGCCATTCACTGAGCATGGGCAGGGGGCGAGCAGGGGCAGGGGCTCAGAGAGCGGGGCTCGGGGGTGTGGGCAGGGGTGGTTCCCCTGGATTCCCAGATGGAATCGGGCGCCTGCGCCATCCCTATCCTTCAAGGAGGTATGGATATTGTAATACCTCTATACCAACTTTAAGTTCCTGGAAATGCTCCCTGAGAATATTATGATATATAAATAAACAAAAGTATACTCAGCAATGTGCTTTGGATATTGTAAAGAAATACTTTATTACTGAAACAGAAATCCAGAAAAATGATAGTAATGTTAATAAAAATATTGTTTTCCTTATCTAGATATTTATCTCAAGACTACTGAATGGAGATGAATAACATCACAGGTGGAGTTACAGAATTTGTATTTGTGGGCATCTCATTACATACAGAATTTGAACATTTCTTCTTTGCTCTCTTCCTAATGATTTATGTGACTACTTGGGTGGGAAATGTCACCATCATAGTAACTGTAATATCAGACCATCATCTTCATGTGCCCATGTATTTCTTGTTGGCCAACTTGGCATTTTTGGATGTTAGTGAATCCTCAGTAACTGCTCCTAAATTGCTGCAAGTGATCTTCTCCAAGCACAAGAGCATCTCCTTCCAGGGATGCTTGACACAGATGTTCTTCTTTCACTTCATTGGGGGCAGTGTCATTTTCTTCCTTATGGTAATGGCAGCTGATCGCTACCTGGCTATAACCAAGCCTTTGCAGTATATGGCCATCATGAACAGGAACACATGCTTAGGGGTGGTTGTGGGTGCTTGGTTAGGTGGTTTTGTTCATTCCATTGTCCAGACGGCACTGGTTCTACAGCTACCATTTTGCGGTCCCAACATATTGGACAATATCTACTGTGATGTTCCACAGGTGGTCAAACTGGCTTGCACAGATATCTACATTGTTGAGCTACTTATGGTCTCCAACAATGGGCTTATTACTACAGGAGCATTCATTGCCTTGCTCATTTCATATAGCATCATCTTGTTCAAGATACGAAATCATGTCTCAGAAGGGAAGCACAAAGCTCTTTCAACATGTGCAGCCCAGGTCACAGTAGTGAGCTTACATTTCATCCCGTGTATCTTCATTTATGACCGTCCCTTTAAGAAATTTGCAGCAGATAAGGCAGTAGCCTTCCTCTACACAGTTGTCACCCCAATGCTTAATCCCATCATCTACACACTCAGAAACAAGGAAATGAAAAATGCCATTAGGAGGTTAATAGGCAAAGTGCTGAATTTGTCTCAGAAGGGATCACAAGTGTAAACTAATTTAAAATTAGGGGTAGGGTGTTTTTTGCTTTTTTAGGTTATTTCAGAAAGTTAGAATTATTGATCCCTTAGTTCTAGTCAAATCCGAATCAGGTCTGTGCATGCTTATACAGAGGTAAGTACGCTGATCAGGCATAGTTCTGCTATGTGATCTGCTGCTATGTTCTGCTGCTATCCTAGCAGAACATTTAGTTTGACCCTCAGGCAATCCCTGTCTGGAGGCTTACAACTGAAAAGGCATGACACAAAAGGAAAGGGGATTGGGAGGGAAGAGGAAAAAAGCAAAACTTGGGCACTAGATTTTTAGTTGCAAAATTCTGCAGCATCATGGAGTTGGATCTAAACACAGGGGAGAGGCTGCTGTCTTTTCTTTTTCAGAAGTCCTCATCAGTGGCAGTTGGCAGCAGGAGGTAGGGGTGAATCTAAGCATGATGAAAGCCATCTGGCTGCTGCTTCCTCTCCCTCTGATGGCTTC
The DNA here is from genome assembly GCF_057233095.1 of Heloderma suspectum. Taxonomy (NCBI): domain Eukaryota; kingdom Metazoa; phylum Chordata; class Lepidosauria; order Squamata; family Helodermatidae; genus Heloderma; species Heloderma suspectum. Next base: position 82,820,367 of record NC_139463.1, on the reverse strand, counting down.
AGCAGGGGGGAAGAGGCCCTCAGCTGCAGCTGTATCCATCTAAAACTGCCCCCCACGTGGCTTATGACTAGTGAGGGTGGCGAAACCCAAAATGAGGTGGCTCAGCTGAACCTGCTATGTTTGTAATGCTCATCTGTGTTCCAAGCTTGGATGGCTATCCAAGGAACTTTGTTATTCCATTTGAAATTGGTTATGAGTTCCTGCACAGTCTGCATGATATTTGACTCAGTCCTTTTAGCCAGGCAGTCCATCCTAAAGGAAATCAACCATGAGTGCTCATTGGAAGGACAGATACTGAAGCTGAAGCTCAAATATTTTGGCCACCTAATGTGAAGAGAAAAGTCACTGGAAAAGACCCTGATGCTGGGGAAGATTGAAGGCGAAAGGAGAAGGGGACGGCAGAGGATGAGATGGCTAGATAGCATCACCAATGCAATGAATATAAACTTGAGCATGCTCCGGGAGAGAGTGGAGGACAGGAAGGCCTGGCGTGCTATGGTCCATGGGGTCATGAAGAGTCGGACATGACTTAACGATTGAACAACAACAACTTCATTGAACACCCATGTGATGCGCCCTTGCGTGATCACATGTGCATTCCAGGAAGGCTCTCTTCATAGACAGCATTTCAACTGGCAGGCGCATCCTGGAACCCTCATGTCCCCACCTGATGTGACTCACCCTGGCATGCTCACATGGCCGTCCTATGAAGTGCCTGCTGGGCTAAAATATGATCTCTTAAGACATCTACACCGCTGCAAGTATGAAAGGAGCTTCTCTAAAACTCTTACTACTTTAGAGAAGTTCCCTTTGTGCTTGTAGCTGCACAGCTGTCTTCACAAATAGCTTTTCAGCCCAGCAGGCACTTCCTGGGATGACCATGTGACCATGCCAAGGCACATCACATGTGGTGGTTACATGAGGATTCCAGGAAGTGTCTGCCAGCTGAAGCACTACTTGTAAAGAGAGCCACACTTGCTGTGAGTGCATGCACATGGTGTTTCAAGGAAGTGGAGATTGGGAGGAGAGCGATGTCACCTGGGGCAGCTGGCTGGCAGACAAGTGGGAGATTTATGCTTCAGAAGCAGTTTCAATATACAAAACAAGATCTCTGAATAATGGAGAACTTTGGTCTGAGATTGGACAGAGGAATTTGGAACCTGATGAGGAAGTTACCATTTCTGTTGGAATAGGTTTGCCCATCTTTACTTGTGATCCATCAAGCCAAACAGAGTTGATCAGCCATCTTTGGTGGGCCACCAGGGACTCAAAGTACCTTCTGCTTATGCTGCCTGCCCTAGACTGCAAAAAACATGGGGAGGGGGTATCAGCCAGGCCCCTGGACTGGGGAAGCTCCCTCTTCACTAGATGAGAAATGCGTGGCCAGTGGTCTGTGTTCAGTTTGGTGGGAGGACACATCATGCACTGACCTGTTCTAAGATTTTCTGAGTATTATTGTGCAGTCTGAGAAATCTAACACAGGATCAAAAAAATAATAATATTAGGGGCAATGTTTGCTAGCTGAGAAAATAGCTATAGGATTCCAGCATATGGTCCCTCAGACTGCAATCACTTGGGACATTTTCTAATGGCAGTGCATAATCTGGACATGGTAGAACAACCTCATGTCAAAAGAATGCCACAGCAGGAGGTTTTCATGATGGTGATGGGGAAGTAATTGCATCTTACTGCAGTAAATTACAGTGTCAGAAAGTCTTGCATCTTCAGATATGCACTCAGTAGCTGCATGGCACCCATTTCAACATCATATGTGTGGGGCAGTTACATGTGCAGGGCACATCTGCAGGGCAATTGCATGTTCCAGGGCAATTAAATCTGCAAGACAATTACATTGTTCCTTCCCATGCTTCCCCCTGGTAGAATGTCAATTGCTCCATTGTGGTTGTGTTATTCAGGGGGCAATCCTATGGCTGCTACACAGTGGCTAGACAGTCATAGGATATCTGGTTTTCTGGGAACCGACCTCAGAGCCCTCACTCTGAGGTCGGTTCCTGGAGAACCGACCTCCCCCCACTTCTGTGCTGCCTCGGAGGCAGCGCGGAACAGCCCCATCCTCCTCACTTTCAAGAGGAGTGCAGAATGGCTGAAAAGGGCCATGTCTGGGAGCATTCTGGGGCAGGGAGGGTGGAAATGTCTGTACGACACATCCAATATGTCATACAGCAGCCTCCTCCCCTGCTCCGTCCTCCCGTGGCTAGACAGCCGCAATCGGAAGTATAGCCGAAAATGCAGGGCAGGAGAAGCGTGGAGGGAACAATCCCCTCCATGCTTCTCCTACCTTGCATTGGATAGGCAGTCACCTCTGAGTTTGGAGGCGGCCGCCGCTGATCTGAATAGGATTGCGCCCTCGCACACAATACCCTGCAGTGTGGAATCAGATCAGGCTGCTGAGTCCCTCATACTCCCATCTCATTTTGAATGCAACCATTTTTAAAATCATTGATTCTGTTTCTATTATAGACCATTCCTATTCAGTTATTGTATACGATGGGGTAAATCAAATGTCCTGCTAGCAGAAGTCCACTTAGCAGAACAAGACTTTCTCCCTCTATCCTCCTCCTGCAGCCCTCCACACTGCCAAAATAGCTGCTTCAGAACATTTCCCAGGCCTCCAGAGCAGATTTTGAAGGTGTGAGGGGCAGGGGAAATCACCCCCTCTCCCAGTTCTGCTGATAGAAACAGTTCCATCAGCAGAACAACACCACTGGATTCAACATAATGTACTTAGGTTGATAACATTCAGCAAAGTCATTGATCCTTGTCAACAATCAAGCGTGAATTCACCATCACAACAATTAATTCATATCATTTCCAGTCTTCATCCTTCCCACCACAAAATAATTTCACTTCATTTGTAAGGCAAATGCCTCTGATATTTAATTAATAGTTTCATTGATTCACTGTGGTCTTTTGCAATATTAAGCATAAACTATTTCAGCTCCAAGAGGCAAAGAGGGAATGTAAATATAAGTATTCCCCCCGCTCTTAAAATAATTTATTTATTTAAAACATTTCTATACCACCCAATAGCCAAAGCTCTCTGGACAGTTTACAAAGTATTAAAACCTTAAAAATGCAATATAAAACATAATATAAAAACTATTTGCATATACAACAATTTAAAACCATCAACAATACAATTACCAGGACTGGTTAAAACATTAGCATATGTGGTCAAATGTGTGGGGATAGAGGTAAGTCTTAACTTGGTGCCAAAAGGGTGACAAAGTTGATGCCAGATGGATCCCACTGGGGAGGGCATTCCATATTCATGGAGCCACCACCATGAAGACAATCTCCATTGTTGCCATCCTCTGAACGTCCCTTGGTTGAGGTGCTTGGTGGAGAGCCACAGATGATGAGCATAGTATACAAGTAGATTCATATCAGGAGAGGTGCTTCATCAGATATTTTGGTCATGAGCCATGTAAGGCTTTATAGATCAAAGCCAGCACTTTGAATTGGGCTCAGAAATGTTTTGGTCTCTAGGCACCCACACATTGGCCTTTTCAGGCCCAAATCCAAATGGGGAGGATGGAGTGCCTGGGACCAGCAAAGGTGCCCCACATTGCCCTGCTCCTGTATTGCCTTATGAAGCATCTCAGCCCTACTGTATTGCTAGAGGAATCCTCCTGTGAGTCAGTTTGTTGCTTACAGCAGTAGCTGGCAGGATGGGTTGAACAGTGAGAGAGAGCCCTCTTCTAGCAGTGGGACTAGATGCTTCATAAGGCAGTACCGGACCAGGACCAAGGTTCTGTATTTGCTGATCAAGGAAAAGTGTGGGTGCATGGAGGGTAAGTTGTAAGCAAGCACAATATGTGTCATTTTCACAACAGCATCACTGATTGTGGGACATGTCAGTTAAGGCATCAGCTTTAGCTTCCAATTTCTTAGCTTGAGTCCACATGAGATAGTCTTAACTCTTCTCTTAAATGAGTAGGTTTTTTGATCACTGAATTTCCTTGGGTTTTGAAAAGGAAATGTGTAATTAAGAGTGTTGCCAATCCTACTGCTTTCTTACAAGTTTACCTATATGATAAATGGGATAATAAATAGTTCACTAATGGTAATCATGATTTCATTTGAAGAATCAGGATTCTAAAATCTTGGAGAGAACTTCCACACATACAGGAGGGTGTCCTCTGTCAGCAGTCACCCTCCACGTGTAGAAAGCAATGACAAGGGCGAGGGAGGGGATGGAGTTAGAAGTTCATCCCCACTTCATATGTAGAACTTACATACAATGAGAATGACTGAACAGGGCTAGATTCTCACAACCATCTTAATGGGCATACACAGAGTGTGAATGCACATTCAGTGCAAATGTGTGAATATGGCCCTAGTGTGAGACACAATCCTTTCCTTTCCCCACCACATAGAATGTAAGAGCAAGGGTTGGGGCCCTTATTGCGCTGCACTTCTGCTCTCAGAAAGGTGGTCTGAGGCCCCGATACTTCTGCCCCACCATCACCCTGTGCATTCCATCCTCAGTATATGTTACTTTAAAGATGTAGCTAGTTTTGTTTGTTTTACTCAAAGTAAGCTTCATGGGATCTCATATGGATCAGGACCCTAGAGTGGTAGGTAGGGGGTTTTAACACTTTGCCTTAAGCCTGCAATCTACATTACAATGGGATGCCTTTGGGGCAATGTAAACTGGGGCATGGGGGACCTGATCCAGATTGGGATCACAGTGGAGGGGGACAAAGGATTGAAGTCGCCCTACCCCCTCATGCTAGGATCCCAACCTGTATTACAATATGGATTCCCACCTTGTGAGGTCGCATTCCATAACTAAAGGAATAGGTCTTGAACATCAAAGCCTTCTGTAATAGAATTCCTCTGAAAACCCGGCAGCATTCTCGCTTCAGAGTGCAACTGAACATGCCTGAGATAGCTTTGCCAGCAGTTGCTGCCATAGGATTTCATGGGGCAGAAAAGCCTTAATAACTTTGAACCGCTGCTGAGAGATTCACCAAACAAACGAAAGCCACACCTTTGCAGCAAGCATGAATATCGTACACCAGTAGTTTTCAGCAAATTTGTAAGACACATATGTTATGCCGAGCCCAGGTTGGCATAGAAAGGACAAATGTGTTGATCTTCAGCACATTTTAACTTGCCATACCTGTGGGGATTTGAATCAGATTGGTTTGAGATTTTGTACAACTGTGGACTGCACGGATGTCAAGTTTCACATTATTAGCTCAACAAGTCAGTGCCATTTTTTATAAGAAATAGAATTTTGAGGTTTATAATGGTGGACTCCTTTTTTAATGACTAGCCTTAATTAAAGGGACATCCCTCTGCCCCTTTAATAACATTGCAACCGTAGTCTGGAGTCACCCCTATGCGTGTAGCCGGCCTCTTAAATGGGCTAGGGGAAACTGAAGGTAGTTATTATTCTTGTAATTGCGATCATTTAAAGAAAATGCTAAACATAAAAAAGTAACACATTTCTCAGGAAAAAAAAATGTTCCCTTTAACTATAGACATTTAGGATGCCAGCCCAAAACATTATATCCAATACACATCAACATTTGGGCTTCATGACAGCATTACAGCAGCTTATACTCATTGTGAAGAACTCTCTGATTTCCCAGTCATTTGGTTGGAACTCTTCCTGGAGATGTGGAAACCCCACCTACAAGGCTGGCTGCAGTTGTGGGGTAAGCTTCTGAGTGCACTACAGCAGGCACAGCCTAAAATATGCTCAAGCTGCAATTACAGTGAAAAAGCAAACATCTTGCTAACTTGCTCACAACAGAACTCTTTTTAAAGATCTCCAAATGGCATTCTTCATCTCAGTATTTCTCAGTGTGTAAATGAGAGGATTCAACATTGGTGTGATGACTGTGTATAGTGCAGAAAGAGCCTTGTCCACTGCAAATTCCTGGAAGGGTCGAGCATAGATGAAAATGCAGGGTACAAAATGGATGCAGACCACAGTGATCTGGGCCCCACAAGTGGAGAGAGCCTTCATCTTCCCTTCAGTCACATGCACTCTTATCTTCACCAAGATTATCGTGTATGATGCAATGAGGATGATGAAAATAATGGTGGTGAGAAGCCCACTGTTAGAGAACATTAGCATCTCTATAACAAATGTGTTTGTACAGGCCAGTTTGATAACTTGTGGAACATCACAGTAATAGTTGTTTAAGACGTTGGGTCCACAGAATGGTAATCTCATTATGAGAGCTATCTGAACAATGGAATGAACAAAACCACCCAACCATGCTCCTGCCACCAGCCCTACACATGTACCTTGGTTCATTATGGTGAGATAATGAAGTGGTTTATGGATAGCTACATACCGGTCCAATGCCATCACCATGAGAAGGAAGACTACAGCACCTCCAGTGAAGTGAAAGAAGAACATCTGTGCCATGCACCCACCAAAGGAAATAGCCTTGTGATGCGACACAAGGTCCCACAGCATCTTTGGCACAGTGACTGAAGACTCACTGAGGTCTATGAAGGCCAAATTTCCCAGCAGGAAGTATATCGGGGAGCGAAGCCTTTGGTCAAGGATCACTGTGGTGATTATGGTGAGGTTTCCAAGCCAAGTGGCAATGCAGACTACCAGGAATGCAACAAAGAGGACATATTGGAGGAGATGGTTTGCTGTGAGGCCAATGAGAAGAAATTCTGTCACTCTGCTGGTAAAATTTTCTGTCTCCATTTAACACTGAAATAAACATACAACAATGAATTCCAAATGAACCCAACCCATTGTATTCCCCTTCCCTTTCACTTAGGTGCCAGCTTATATACTTCGTTGACATACTGAATCTTCAGTGAGGACTCTGTGAAAGTATTTTTCTATTTCACAACTTCTAACTGATATTTATTCACTATCCAATATTCAAAACATATAAATGATTCACCATCAAGAAAATGCAGAGTTTAACTGAGAGCTTTGCTTAAATTTTAATTCATGAATGGTCTGATTCCTTGCTTGTTGTAATCTACTTTTTTTCTTCCTACAACCCCCATAATTTACCAACTGGAGCCAGTCACAAAGCAATGACATTGATGGGGGTTCATTAATTGGACCTTCTGCACAGGGTCTACATGTGTTTATCCTAGCTTCCGAATGAGTTGTCACTATCCTTAAAAGAATGGTCACCATGTTCATGAACAAACATTATCAATGAAACAGTAGGGTTGCACAGAGAGAAATGAATTATAATTTCTTACAACACTGAGAGCCAGTGAGATCTAGGTTTGAGTCCCCACTCAGACTTGAAGCTCACTTGGTGACTTTAGGCCAATCACTGCCTCTCACCCAAACCTTCCTGCACATCCCCAATTAGGAACTAGACCACAGTGTTCCAGAAGGGGGGTGGGTGAAACATCCTTCTACCCAATTTCCCCCTGAAATTCCACCTGTGGGAGGGGCTTACAAACAAGAAGAAGTCTCCATGGACTCCACAGCTCCTCTATGAAAGATTAGTCAAACGTTTAATTTGGCCCTGAATCTTTTTCTTTTCTTTTGTAAAAAAAAATTAATCATAGAATCATATAATAGTAGGGTTGGAAGGGGCCTACAAGGCCACTGAGTCCAAACCCCTGCTCAGTGCAGGAATCCAGGTCAGAGCATCCCTGACAGATGGCTGTCCAGCCTCATATTGAATTGCCTCCAGTGTGGGAGAGCCCACCACCTCCCTAGGTAATTGGTTCCATTGTCATATTGCTCTAACAGTCAGGAACTTTTTCCTGATGTTCACCTGGAATCTGGCTTCCTGTAACTTGAGCCCATTATTCCGTGTCCTGCACTCTGGGATGATCGAGAAGAGATGCTGGCCTTCCTCTCCGTGACAACCTTTCAAGTACTTGAAGAGCACTATCATATCCCCCCTCAGTCTTCTCTTCTCAAGGCTAAACATGCCCAGTTCTTTCAGGCTGCTCTGCGGAGCTGCCGTGGAGCACAGCCATCCGCAGAGGATTCCAGGGGATGGAGCGCCTCCCCCCCCATTGAGGATTCCAGGGGAAGGGACAGAATGCCTCCCCCCACCACCATCAACATAATCCGCAAAAGGTAAGTGACTTTCATACATCCCTAGTCCATGTACAGCCCAGGTAAATAAATTACAGCCCAAAATAGCATTTTCCTTTTTGCAGCCACATGACATTGTTAGCTCATATTCAGCTTGTGATCGACAACAATTTCAAGATCCTTCTCGCTTGTAGTGTTGTTGGTATAAATTACTGTGGACGTCTCTGCACAACTAAAAGATCATTGCTACCACACAATGACAGAAACATAGTGAGAGTCAAACCTTTTGTAACTTGGGAGATCTAGAGGGTGATAAGTAGGGGTGTCAGAGAATTCCACCATGGACTCAAATGAGGCCAGATTCCAGAGCATCTGACCTCCAGATTCCGTGGTGGAACGGCATCACTTACCTCCAACCCTGGAGGATTTCATGTAAAGTGGCTCTCTGGAAGACAATATGTTAATGGTGGCTGCTATTAGCTTATCGCTGGGACAAATACAGACAAATGCCTGCCGATTGTGTCTCCTGCCTCTGCATTTCTCTGCATATCCTCGAGAAGAGGATAAAATGCCTCCCTGCAATGAAGGGAGACACATCTGATCCCCCACCCCACCAAGCTCAGAACCAACATCCTCTGTTGTTTCAGAGCACCCTCTTAAGTTCAATGGGGCCTCCCCAAGGGTTGCAGACTTACAGGGTGATCTTATGTCTACTCAGAAGTAAGTCCAATTTAGTTTAATGTCGCTTACTCCCAAGTAAGTAAGTGCCCAGGATTGGGGCTATGAGAAAACTAGGGATGTTAGAGAATTCCGCCACGGATCCCAGGGGGGCCGAATTCCAGTGAATTTGGCCCCCCGGAATCCGTGGCGGAACGGAGCAACCTACCCCACCACCCCGCGAAAGCCCCACGAAATGGAGCCTACCTGGCATAGGGGACGAAATTTGCATTCCCACTTTAGCCGTTATAGGCTACATAAATATTTACGTAGCCTATCACGGGCTACCATAGGGACAGAATTGGCATCCCCTACTCAGGACGCCATTTGTGTCCGCAGCAGCCCAGCAGCAGCTGGAGGCCCTGCTGTGGGTTGGCCTGGCCAGCCACTCTGTGGCCAGGCCACAGAGCGGAGCTGGCCAGGCAGGATTCCAGGGGGGAGGAACATATCACCTCCCTCCCCGTCAAGGATTTCGGGGTGAGGGATGGAGCGTCTCCCCCCCACCGCGGATGTCCCTGGACGAAACCAGATAAGTATTTTGTACATCCCTAGGAAAACAGTTTTAGTTTTTGTGAACCGCCCAGAGAGCTTCGGCTATTGGGCGGTATAGAAATAAATAAATAAATAAATAAATAAATAAACAGTACAGCAGTAGTTAAGCTACCCAGAGAAGGGGGGGAGGGGAGGGGGGAGGGATTGTATGTAAAGGCAGTCAGTTGTGATCCTGCATTTAAAATTGAAGCAGAAACCACATTTTAAATGCAGGATTTTAGGCTGGTGGCAGATCCATACTTTTTTACTTCAGTCAGTGGAGGCAGATGTGCTCTGTGATTGGATACTGGTTTTGTGGGTCTCCCCTTTAAAAATCATATGGAATTATGAGGATCCTTTTTTGATTTTATGTACCCTTGTTTTATCCAGTACTTCCCAATGCATTGGCTCCCTGGGTGGATGGGGGAGTCTTCTTTTTCAGCCAAGCAGAAGAAAGCCTTCAAAGTTAGGATTTCACTGGCTATTTAGGGCACAACCCTGTGCATGTTTAGACAGAAAAAAAGTCCTACAACTCCCAGCATTCTCCAGCCAGGTGGGGAATGCTGGGAGTTGTAGGACTTTTTTTCTGTCTAAACATGCATAGGGTTGTGCCATTCATGCAATTCATCTGGCAGAGCTTGGCATCTTTTAAGATATTTTTTTGAAGCAGTTGCTTTAGGCATTACTGCTTGGGTGGGAAAGCAGTGTCTGTCACCTCCAAATCAGAAGACAATTTGCTTTCAATGGGATTTCCCTCCCTCCTTGAAAAGAGGCAGACACAGGTAAACCTCTGGAGTTTGCAGACGGCAGATTGGAAAATGCAGACCGGATTCAATACACTTTCTCAAATCACTGCGGATGACAGAACGAAAGATCTCTAACAAGCTACGAAAAAGAAACAGAACGGATTTCATAACATTCATACATCCCTAGTGATTAATGATAGGGGGAGTAGGGATGGTAGAGAATTCCGCCACGGATTCCAGTGAGTCCGGATTCTTTAGAATCCAGCCCCCCGGAATCCATGGTGGAACAGCCTCCTGCCCCCCCACCCCACCTGCAGAATCCCCCCAGGACGGAACTTACCTGGGGCAGATGTGGCAGATTCGGTGGCGGCGGTTCCTTCGGCGGCGGTGGCTGGTCTCCTGGCCGACCGCGGCTGGGCTGCTGCTGCCGCCATTGCTGTCCTTGCAGTCGTGATAGGCTATGTAAGAATTTACATAGCCTATCATGGCTAACCCCCCCAAAAATAACCCAGCGTATGTAAATGGCAGCGCCTATGGCGGCCGCCATTTGCGTTACCTATTTTTCGCTGATTTATCTTACGTAAATAAATCGGCAAAAAATTAGGGATTGACGAAAGTCCCTTACCTGGTCCCGCAGCTTGTTTCGCGATGGGGGGGAGGCGCTCCATCCCTCCCTCCAAAATTCTGGGCTGGGGGGAGGCACCCCACCCCTCCCCGCAGAAGTTCTGGGTGGGGGGGAGGCGCCCCATCCTTCCTCGCCGATGTTCTGGCCTGGGGGGACCGCCCTGCCTCTCCGGCTGTGAAAGTTCTTCTGCGGGGAAGAACGAGGAAGTAAAAAAAAAAAAAAAGTGACAGGCTACGTAAAGATTTACGTAGCCTATCAAGGCTAGATTTTCAAAAAAAACCCCACCGTGATAGGCTATGTAAAGGTTTACGTAGCCTATCACGGCTGACTTTGAAAAAAAAAAGCGCGTATGCAAATGGTGGCGCCCATGGGCGCTGCCATTTGCATTCCTTATTTTGGCATGGGTAGTCTACGTAAATATTTACGTAGACTACGTCGAAAATAAGGGCAATGCTATTTGTGTTGCCCTTATTTTCACCGTAGTCTACGTAAATATTTACGTAAACCAGCCATGCCAAAATAAGGAACGCAAAAGGCGGCACCATGGGCGCCGCCATTTGCGTACGCACTTTTTTTTTTTTCCCCAAAGGCAGCCGTGATAGGCTACGTAAACCTTTACGTAGCCTATCACGGTGTTTTTTTGAAAATCTAGCTGTGATAGGCTATGTAAATTTTCACGTAGCCTATCACATTTGTTGTTGTTTTTTCCCCACTTAGAAATGGCAGCAGCAGCAGCCGGTCGGAAGACCGGCTGCCACCGCTGCCGCACCACCGCCGGGACCCACCGCTGCGAGGGACATTCGCCAAAGGTAAGTCCCATCCCGGGGGTGGCGGGGGGGTGGCGGACCGTTTCTCCACCAATTTCGGGGGGCCGAATGCGTTGGCATTTGGCCCCCGGAGATTCATGGAGAAATTCTCCAACATCCCTACAAAAAATAGGGAATGCAAATGGCAGCCACCATAGCTCCATTTGTGTACGCTGGGGTTTTTTTGGGGGGGTGGCTGTGATAGGCTACGTAAATTCTTACATGGCCTATCATGCCTGCCTGGCTGGATGCAAATGGCAGCCGGTAAGGCGGCCGCCATTTGCATCCGCAGCAGCCTGTCCGCGGTCAGAAATTCGGCTGCGGACAGCTGTGGCCGGCTGCTCTGCGGCCTGACTGCAGAGCGGAGCTGGCCATTGAGCATTCCGGGGGGGAGGACTGGATGGCCTCCCCCGCCATCGAGGATTCCGGGGGGAGGGACAGAGCGCCTCCCCCCCATCCCCCATCCCCGCGAAAAGGTAAGTGAGTTTCATACATCCCTAAGGGGGAGTAGCAAATAGAAATGTTTACATCATCATCATCATCTTCATCAACATCATCACTACTACTACTACTACTTTTAAAACATGTTACTGTTTCCTACATCAAAATATTGATTATTCCAAAGTAAAGTGTGCATCACAACTGAAATAATACATGTGGTTGTCTCCCCCCACCCACCCCAAGACACTATTTCTTCTACACTTCCTAGAGCAACCTTCCCCAACCTGGTGCTTCCAGATGTTTGGATTTCAACTCCTACCAGCCGCAACCAGTATGGGCCATGGTCAGCAATCCTGGGAGATGTAATCCAAAAATTCTTGAGGGCACCAGGTTGGGAAAACTGCCCTAGAATCTGGAGACCTGGTGAACCCCTTCTCGTGGTGGGAAATGAATTCTGTATAGAACAATGTATTTTAAGCTGTTTAATTAATAATGTCTTCACAGGATCTTCAGAAAAAGATCCAGTACTGTGTCTCCTCTGTAAGAAAAGGTTCAACAGCCTTAAAATGAGATCTGCCAAATACTGCAGCCACTGGTGGTTCCCACTTCTGGCCGGGGAATTTTCTGACTTAGTGTAGATCAGCTGCCTGCAGTAGCATGAAGATGGGAAAGAGCTGGGATGTGTCAGCAGCACATCACAAGACTTCTGGATCAGGTTCAACATTATTTCACCTAAAATGGCATTTACTTAAATTGTAGCTTTAAAAAAAAAAACCCTGAGCACTTTGGCAAAGGGAAGGCTGAGGACTGAATCAAGACTTTTATGTACACGATAGAAAATTTACAGGAATTAGTATACATTGACTCTGACTGTACACTGCATGTCTCACGCTCAACTTAGATTACTGACCATGTGCAATATAATACATGCAATTAACTGCAAAATCTTATGCATGCTTACTCATAAGTAGGTCCCATTGTGTTCAGTGGTGCTTACTCCCAGGGATGTTTTCATAGGGTTGCAACCAACATCTTTTTCTCTCTTTCACTCTCTCTATGTGCAAAGCGTTTAGAGTTCCTACTGCAATCATAGGATGTATTTTTCTATCTCCCAAAAGAAAATGCACAAGAACTGACCTGTCCTCAGTGCCAAGTGGCCCCAACTGTTGAGAAAAACCTGTAAGTTACATAGTTGGAGCTTCAATTCGTTCCACTTTTCTTTTACATCCTGCAACAGTAACATGTTTTAAAGGAAGAAGTTGCTCCATAGGCATACATGTATATAATGTTTGACACATACATTCTAATTGGATACATATTCTTGTGTCATGGGATATGAGCACTATCATCTTTAGGGACATGAGGGTGGCAGCTTACTAAGTGGTAATCACTTCAATGTTCCTGAAGAATTTAAACTTTATTAACCAACACTGCAAAGAAGCTGGAATTTTAAGAAGGGCTTGTAGTGTGGCAAGGTATGGAACAAGAAATAATCATAATGGAGGAAAAGAATAAGAACCTCTTTTGGATGTGAACATCCTAAAAACTATTGGCCTGGGATGCAGCTCACAAATCTTCACAAAGTATAAATTGGTCACTGCGGGGTCTTATGTTTTCATATTCTTAATTTTAGTGGACTACCATTTATTGAATTTGGATAATGTTTATAATATATTACATCACATTATATTGGGCAGTATTCAACTGTGTCATTCTGCTAGTAGTGCAAATGATGTTTCATTAGTGGAAACTAGGTTCTGAACTATGCGCAAGGGGAGATTCCAACTAAAGTTACATTTGCACAAGAACAGCTGCATAAGCAGTTGTGTTTGAACAACCAATTGTAGAACCAGTTGCACATTATGGTTGTGCAACCCATTGTGCAATTTGTTGCGCCCTCCCTGGAAAAGACCCTGATGCTGGGAAAGACTGAAGGCAAAAGGAGAAGGGGACGGCAGAGGATGAGATGGCTAGATAGCATCACCGATGCAATGAATATGAACTTGAGCACGCTCCGGGAGAGAGCGCAGGACAGGAAGGCCTGGCGTGCTATGGTCCATGGGGTCACGAAGAGTCGGACACGACTGAACGACTGAACAACAACAACACTTGTGCAGCCCATTGTATAGCAAGTTGTGCATTAGTTTTGAACAACCCATTGCACAACTGCTTGCACAAGCAATTGTGCAAGGATAATGTGCAACTGCTTGTACAATGGAAAGATTTGGCAGAGAACTATTTGAGTTTGCAGAATGATACCACTAGATACTGCTATTCATATTATATTGCATTTATTATCAATAACATGGACAGCTTGTACACATTAATGCCTCATTTTCATTGGTCTGTGTTAGTTAGCATCCCACAGTCAACAAATGGCTCCGTAGATGTGTAACTTATAAGGGTGATTTGTTTTCTTTCCTAATTGCTGCAAGTGTATTGACAGCTTGGCCACCATTTTGCATTCTCCAGACCTACCACCATTCAGAGAAAATGTGTTAAAAAAATGGCAGCCACCTTACCCACCCTGACCTCCAAATGTTGTGAATATTCAGTGAAGCAGAAAATTTTCAGAAGAAAAACTATATTCAGCTCAGCTGAACTTACACATGATTACTCTTCTTTAAATTCTCCAACATCCCTACAAAATTCTCCAACATCCCTACAAAAAATAGGGAATGCAAATGGCAGCCACCATAGCTCCATTTGTGTATGCTGGGGTTTTTTTTGGGGGGTGGCTGTGATAGGCTACATAAATTCTTACATGGCCTATCATGCCTGCCTGGCTGGATGCAAATGGCGGCCGGCAAGGCGGCCGCCATTTGCATCCGCAGCAGCCCGTCCGTGGTCAGAAATTCGGCTGCGGACAGCTGTGGCCGGCTGCTCTGCGGCCTGACTGCAGAGCGGAGCTGGCCATTGAGCATTCCGGGGGGAGGACTGGATGGCCTCCCCCACCATCGAGGATTCCGGGGGGAGGGACAGAGCGCCTCCCCCCCATCCCCCATCCCCACGAAAGATTCCGCGAAAAGGTAAGTGAGTTTCATACATCCCTAAGGGGGAGTAGCAAATAGAACCAGAATTTGAGCCACCCTGGGCATACCAGGTCTGATGCTGCTCCCTGCAGCATCCTCTCCTCTCCTCTCCTTTCCTCTCCCTCTCCCTCTCCCTCTCCCTCTCTCTCTCCCTCTCCCCCTCTCTCTCTCTCTAATTTCATAGCCCGGAGGTTGTTGACCACGCATGAACATGGTTACGGATGTTTACATCATCATCATCATCTTCATCAACATCATCACTACCACTACTAATTTTAAAACATGTTACTGTTTCCTACATCAAAATATTGATTATTCCAAAGTAAAGTGTGCATCACAACTGAAATAATACATGTGGTTGTCTCCCCCCACCCACCCCAAGACACTATTTCTTCTACACTTCCTAGAGCAACCTTCCCCAACCTGGTGCTTCCAGATGTTTGGATTTCAACTCCTACCAGCCGCAACCAGTATGGGCCATGGTCAGCAATCCTGGGAGATGTAATCCAAAAATTCTTGAGGGCACCAGGTTGGGAAAACTGCCCTAGAATCTGGAGACCTGGCGAACCCCTTCTCGTGGTGGGAAATGAATTCTGTATAGAACAATGTATTTTAAGCTGTTTAATTAATAATGTCTTCACAGGATCTTCAGAAGAAGATCCAGTACTGTGTCTCCTCTGTAAGAAAAGGTTCAACAGCCTTAAAATGAGATCTGCCAAATACTGCAGCCACTGGTGGTTCCCACTTCTGGCCGGGGAATTTTCTGACTTAGTGTAGATCAGCTGCCTGCAGTAGCATGAAGATGGGAAAGAGCTGGGATGTGTCAGCAGCACATCACAAGACTTCTGGATCAGGTTCAACATTATTTCCCCTAAAATGGGCATTTACTTAAATTGTAACTTTAAAAAAAAAAACCCTGGCCACCATTTTGCATTCT
The DNA here is from genome assembly GCF_057233095.1 of Heloderma suspectum. NCBI lineage: Eukaryota > Metazoa > Chordata > Lepidosauria > Squamata > Helodermatidae > Heloderma > Heloderma suspectum. The sequence goes on along the minus strand of NC_139463.1, from coordinate 82,804,509 downwards.
CCAGACCTACCACCATTCAGAGAAAATGTGTTAAAAAAAATGGCAGCCACCTTACCCACCCTGACCTCCAAATGTTGTGAATATTCAGTGAAACAGAAAATTTTCAGAAGAAAAACTATATTCAGCTCAGCTGAACTTACACATGATTACTCTTCTTTCTTTTCTTTTTTCTAAAAATATGTTATTACTAGTGCTGTGCTGAAAATTTCTCCCACACTTTTTTTTCTCATTTCATTCAATTTGAAAGAAATGCCCCAACCCTGGCTCCAGCTCATCCAGCAGAAGGGGGGGCATTGCAGGCGGGTGGGGAGAGAAGGGGTGGCTCTGTGCCATTGGGTATCCCCCAGTGGCACCACCAGGCTGGGGAGGGGCCAGCAGAGCCCTCTGAAGCTCTGTGCCCCTCCTAACAGAAGCTCTCTCGCTCTCGTGGCTACCCTGGGCGAAAGAGAGTCAGTGGATTCATCTACGACCTCGCCTGCCTGCCTTTGCTTCGGCTCTCCCGCTCTCAGTGAGTCCTCACCTGTCTCTGCGCCGCCGCCTGCCTTTGGGACGCGGCAGATGCAGCTGTTGGCCCCGGCTGGCCTCGTTATTGCGGCTGCGTGCGCTGGCAGCATTTTTGGGGCGCCGGCGCTCGCCCTTGTGCAGTGCACCGACGCCTGAGCTTGGGGCGCGACAGACATGGCTGCTGGCCCCACCTGGCCTTGTTGTTGTGGCTGCTGGTGCTAGCAGTGTCCTTGGGGTGCCAGCGCTCGCCCTTGCGTAATGCACGAATCCTGCACCTCTCGGACTCTCTGTGCCGCCGCCTGCCTTTGGGGCATAGCGGATGCAGCTGCTGACCCCGGCAGGCCTTGTTGTTGCAGCCACGGGTGCTTGCAGTATTTTGGGGACACCGGCGCTCATCCTTGTGCAGTGCACACGTCCCACGCCCCCCTCTTTCTCCACACCACTGCCTGTGTTTGGGGCACGGTGGACACGTCTCCTGGCCCTGCCTGGTCTTGTGGCCACCGGTGCTGGCAGCGTCCCTGGGGTGCTGATGCTCGCCCTTGCGTGACGCACATGTCCCACAACCCTCTGCTTTTCTGCGCCGCCGCGGAGTGCCTCCCCCCACCGTGGATGCCCCGGCACAGAGCCAGGTGACTATTTCGTAAATCCCTAGACCCAGCAAAGCCACAGTTGTCTGGTCCGAACGGACATGGTAGCAGACACAATGTTCTTTGTTGCTTTCTATTTCAGCGCATCTGGTTGACATGGTGGCCTCCACCTCGTCCTCTCAGTCTCACCTTGGCGGCACACCACCGTTGTGCAGGCTCTGAACCTTTGACCCAAGCCTTACAAAAATGGGGACCTGAATATCAGAATGACATGTGATTTTAATGCTTTTATATTTTATATTGTTTTATCCTGCGCTTTCTGATTTTAATTTTTGTGAACCGCCCGTAGAGCTGCGGCTATTGGGTGGTATAGAACTGAAACAATCCAACAAACCAACACATGACCTTTTATATCAAGCACCCTCTCTACCGCCACTGCCACAGCTTCTTGGCTTGCAATGCTCAATTGTGTTCAGCAGTGTTCTGAGAAGAGGGAGGGGGAAGCCACAGTCCTAGAATGTTGCATTGCTGCTCCCAGCTGAACTGTTTCCTACTGCTCCCAGAAAGGAAGAAATTTGCAACACCACTTCCTGCTCCTCTTTCCACAGTCACCTGAGGAACATGGCAGAGGTGCTGGCAGCAGCATGAGTCCCATGATGGCAGAGCACAGTCTAGTCGGGAGCAGCAGCACAGCATGCTAAGGTAGACAGCTAGGGCATTTCCCCTTCCTACTGACCTGGAAACAATCATGTAAGGCTAGTGGGCAATTCTTATAGGGTCTCCCCTGTGGCCTGCAGGTACCCCATTCCCCTTCCCCCAATTCCCCTCCCCATATCTCTCCTGATGTATATGTTTTCTTTAAGCCTAAAGTTGGGGGGGGCCCTCAGGCATCTCCTGTCACCATAAGGTGCATCTGCATGCACACCATCCCTAATTTATTAATTTATTAATTTATTAATTTATTAAATTTATTGATCGCCCATCTGGCTGGTCACCCAGCCACTCTGGGTGATGCACAAGTGTACTATAAAACAGTTCAAAACAATAAAATTCTACAATAAAAACATCTTCTAAAATACCCTAACCCACCCCAAATGCCTGCCTGAACAATCACATTTTTAATGCACGGCGGAAGCTCATTAAAGAGGGGGCATGGCGGAGTTTCCTAGGGAGGGAGTTCCACAGAGTGGGGGCCACCACAGAAAAGACCCTCTCCCTCGTCCCACCAGTCTAACTGTCCTGGCTAATGGGACAGAGAGAAGGCCATTCGAGGGTGATCTTGTTAAGCTGCCTGTTTGGTGTTGCTGGAGGTGGTCCTTAAGATAGACTGGGCTGGAACCATATAGGGTTTTAAAGGTCAAAACCAACACCTTGAATTTGGCCCGGAAAACAACTGGTAACCAGTACCACTCCTTCAGCACTGGAGTGATGTGATCTCACTGGCGGGTGCCGGGGGGATAAGGGTTGCCTGGGAGACCAACCCTCCTCGCTCACCCAGGTGTTGTGCAGCACCAGGAGGGCATGAAAGGGGAAGGTCAACCACCCCCAGAAGGGGTAGTCTGGAGGGGTGGTGAGATCAACGCCACCCCTCAGGATGGGTGTGCTTTCGCCCAAGGAGTGCCAGCTAGTCGCTGGCACAGTCAGCTGCCTGTCCTAGGTAGCCCTTTGCAGATGTTTTCAATAAATGTGGCCCAATTTTCAACCCAAGCCTTGTTGTTTGACTCTTCTTCGACCTATCTCCACTCGCAAAAGAAATTGCTTTCAAAAGAAATTTGAAGGAGAAGAAATTTTGGGGAAATTCTCATGGGTTGCATTTGGGGTTCTTGTACTTTCCTTACTTATGAGGTGGCTGAGGAGTGTGTGTGAGTGTCCTGTCTGTCATTGTACAGAAATCTCTGTGGCAGCCTTTAGGCTCCTTCGCTTCCCGCACTTCAGTTTATGCCATCATGAGGAAGACATCATGAGGCAATTCCTCCCATGAGGCCTTTTCAGCTGAGGAAATTCAGGTGGCCTGGGAGGCTGCAGAGCAATGGAAAGATGTGTAATAGAGAAAGAAAACACACACAGCACCCTCAGCCACCTTGCAGTGATTTGTTGTTGTTGTTGTTCAATCGTTCAGTCATGTCCGACTCTTTGTGACCCCATGGACCATAGCACGCCAGGCCTTCCTGTCTTGAGCTCTCTCCCGGAGTGTGCTCAAGTTCATATTCATTGCATTGGTGATGCTATCTAGCCAGCTCATCCTCTGCCATCCCCTTCTCCTTTTGCCTTCACTCTTTTCCAACATCAGTGTCTTTTCCAGAGAGTTTTCTCTTTGCATTAGGTGGCCAAAATATTTGAGCTTCAGCTTCAGGATCTGTCCTTCCAATGAGCACTCAGGGTTGATTTCCTTTAGGATTGACTGATTTGACCTCCTTGCAGTCCAGGGGACTCGTAAGAGTCTTCTCCAGCACCACAGTTCGAAAGCATCAATTCTTCGGCGCTCAGCCTTCCTTATAGTCCAGCTCTCACAGCCATACATTACTACTGGGAAAACCATAGCTTTGATTATGCGGACCTTCGTCGGCAAGGTGATGTCTCTGCTTCTTACTATGCTGTCTAGGTTTGCCATAGCTTTCCTCCCAAGGAGCAAGCGTCTTTTAATTTCATGGCTACAGTCACCGTCTGCGGTGATCTTGGAGCCCAAGAAAGTAAAATCTGTCACTGCTTCCATTTCTTCCCCTTCTATATGCCAGGAAGTGATGGGGCCAGGTGCCATGATCTTAGTTTTTTTAATGTTGAGTTTCAAACCGGCCTTCGCACTCTCCAGTGATTAAGTAAGCTCAAAAATACCACCAAAACCAATTCTGATGTCTGCCTCAGAAAAGCAGAAGCCTCAACACAGTTGATGCTGTTGCCACTTACAGAAGCAGTGCAATAAACCAAAAACCCTTAAGAAAAAAGAAAGAAGCTGTGCTACAACTAGGGGTGTATGAAACCCCGCTTACCTGGCTCTGCCAGGTTCCGCAGGTGGGGGGAGGTGATCCGGTCCTCCCCCCAGAATCCTTGATGGAAGGGGAGGCGATCCATTCCTCCCCCCCCCCGGAATCCTGCCTGGCTGGCTCCACTCCGTGCCCAGGCTGTGGAGCCGCCAGCCAGGCCAACCTGCAGCAGGGCCTCCAGCCACTGCCAGGCTGGTGCGGACTCAAATGGCGTCCTGAGTAGGGGACACCATTTGTGTCCCTATGGTAGCCCATGATAGACTACATATATATTTACATAGCCTATCATGGCTAAAGCAGGGAGGCAAATGGCGTCCCCTACGCCATTTGCATTCCCGTTTTATCCATGATAGGCTATGTAAATATTTATGTAGCCTATGACAGCTAAAGCGGGAACACAAATGGCATGGGGGGCGCCATTTGCATCCCTGCTTTAGCCGTGAAAGGCTACGTAAATATTTACGTAGCCTATCACGGGCTAACATAGGGATGCAAATGGCATCCCCTACTCAGGACGCCATTTGCGTCCGCAGCAGCCCGGCAGTAGCCGGAGCTGCTGGAGCCACCGCCAGAGCCGGAGCCACTGCTGGAGCTACAGCCAGGTAGGCTTCTTTTTGCGGGGCTTTCATGGGGTGGTGGGGCGGGGGGCTCCATTCTACCACAGATTCTGGGGGGCCGAATTCACTGGAATTCCGCCCCCCTGGGATCCGTGGCGGAATTCTCTAACATCCCTAACGAAGAGTCGGACACGACTTAACGACTGAATATCAACAACAAGCATAACTGGATGTTGCTTATAGGGGCAAGAAGTAACTTTAGGGCTGTTATAAAATTAACATTTTAGGGCTGAACCTACCCGGACTGTACGATCAACATCAGAGGCCTTTCTCCAAGTGCTGCTTCTGAGGGAGGGTTGTAAGGTGGCAACAACAGAGAGGGTTTCTCAATGGCGGCCCCCCAATTTTGGAATGCTCTCCCCATTGAGGTCTGCCTGGCACCAACACCGTCATCTTTTTAGCACCAGTTTAAGACTGTTCCCTACTCCCAGGCATTTGATGCAATATGATGGGGCATTTATGTCAGTTCTTTCTATCAGGTCCTGTATCTTATTGTAAATGTCTTAGCTGTCTAACTCATTTAACATTTTGTATGCTAAATATTTTATATTATATTTTTTATTATCTTGTATTATGATGTGTATTTTTTTTGTGAGCTGCCCAGAAAGCTTTGGCTATTGGGCAGTATAGAAATGAAATAATACAAAAATAAATAAATCACATGCTCATTCTTTGAATCCAAAAGCTTCCGAGGTTATACACAAGCATTCAGTGTTTTCATTTATGACACCAACAACTCATGAACATTAAAATACATATGGAAACTTGAGCAAGGTGACAAGGTTATACACATTTATAAGGAACTCCCTTATCTTTCATTAGTCTTAGAGATTCTACCTGCAACAGCGGGCAGGCCCAGCTAGCAAGGTTCCCTGTAGTCCTGGAACAAGCATCTCACTGTGCTGCAGCCTGCAGGGAAGGGTATCATCAAGCAGAGATCACATTGAAAAAGCAAACATTTTTTTTCTCCCTCCCAGAAAATACAGTTCGTTGTAATAATCTCCTGATGGCATTCTTCATCTCAGCATTTCTTAGTGTATAAATGAGAGGATTTAATACTGGTGTGATGACTGTGTACAGTGCAGAAAGAGCCTTGTCTGCTCTAAATTCCTGGAAGGGCCGAGCATAGATGAAAATGCAGGGTACAAAATGTATGCAGACCACAGTGATCTGGGCCCCACAAGTGGAGAGAGCCTTCATCTTCCCTTCAGTCACATGCGCTCTTATCTTCACCAAGATTATCGTGTATGACACAACTAGGATGATGAAAAATATAATGGTGAGAAGTCCACTGTTAGAGAACATTAGCATCTCTATAACAAATGTGTTTGTACAGGCCAGTTTGATAACTTGTGGAACATCACAGTAATAGTTGTTTAAGATGTTGGGTCCACAGAATGGTAATCTCATTATGAGAGCTATCTGAACAATGGAATGAACAAAACCACCCAACCATGCTCCTGTCACCAGCCCCACACATGTACCTTGGTTCATTATGGTGAGATACTGAAGTGGTTTATGGATAGCTACATACCGGTCCAACGCCATCACCATGAGAAGAGAGACCACGGCACCCCCAGTGAAGTGAAAGAAGAACATCTGTGCCATGCACCCACCAAAGGAAATAACCTTCTGCTGTGATACAAGGTCCCACAGCATCTTTGGCACAGTGACTGAAGACTCACTGAGGTCTATGAAGGCCAAATTTCCCAGCAGGAAGTACATGGGGGAGCGAAGCCTTTGGTCAGTGATCACTGTGGTGATTATGGCGAGGTTGCCAAGCCAAGTGGCAATGCAGACTATCAAGAACATCACAAAGATAGCATATTTCAGGATAGAGTTTGCTGTGAGGCCAACAAGAAGAAACTCTGTCACTCTGCTGGTAAGGTTTTCTGGCTCCATTATAATCACTGGAATATATGTACAAAGAAGAATTATAGGTCAGACCATGTCAACATATTTACCTCCCCCGTAGTAAGTGACAGGTGATGTACTTTGTCAATATACTGAATTTGCAGTGAGAACACTGTGAAAAATATCAAATCTTCACTTTTAACCAAGCACTGGGTTTCACACGACATTAACTCCTATCTGAGCTGTGTTTTTAACTTTTTTTTTTTTCAGGGTTGGGAAGACTTCAGGCTGATGTACTCACCTTGATTTTAATAGTATTTCCTGGTTTACCAACTGGCTGCAAGAGTGCTGCACATTATGAGCCTTACCCTAGAACACTGTGCAGAAACTTAAGCTTGTTCCATATATATATGTGTGGATGGAGGAATCAGGATAGTAAACGTTTCTCATTATGTGCAGGCTCTGAACTTTGACCCAAGCCTTACAAAAATGGGGACCTGAATATCAGAATGACATGTGATTTTAATGCTTTTATATTTTATATTGTTTTATCCTGCGCTTTCTGGTTTTAATTTTTGTGAACCACCCATAGAGCTGCGGCTATTGGGTGGTATAGAAATGAAACAAACCAACAAACCAACACATGACCTTTTATATCAAGCACCCTCTCTACCGCCACTGCCACAGCTTCTTGGCTTGCAATGCTCAATTGTGTTCAGCAGTGTTCTGAGAAGAGGGAGGGGGAAGCCACAGTCCTAGAATGTTGCATTGCTGCTCCCAGCTGAACTGTTTCCTACTGCTCCCAGAAAGGAAGAAATTTGCAACACCACTTCCTGCTCCTCTTTCCACAGTCACCTGAGGAACATGGCAGAGGTGCTGGCAGCAGCATGAGTCCCATGATGGCAGAGCACAGTCTAGTCAGGAGCAGAGGCACAGCATGCTAAGGTAGACAGCTAGGGCATTTCCCCTTCCTACTGACCTGGAAACAATCATGTAAGGCTAGTGGGCAATTCTTATAGGGTCTCCCCTGTGGCCTGCAGGTACCCCATTCCCCTTCCCCCAATTCCCCTCCCCATATCTCTCCTGATGTATATGTTTTCTTTAAGCCTAAAGTTGACCTCTCTCTCTCTCTCTCTCCCTCTCTCTCTGGCCTCTCTAGCCCATCAAACCATGTGGTTTCTCTCTCAAGAAGAACATTGAGAGGGTGTCATAGGGCTAGTTATGGCATGATCCAAGTGTGTGGAAGGGAGACCAGACCAAACAGAGTGCCCCATTCCTGTTTGCCCTTCCCTTCCAATGACCTTTCTGCTACCACCAGGTGGAAATGTTTATTTCCCAACCTGCCTCCTTCAAACCTTCAGAGAACCTCTTGTAAATGCCTTTGGGTAGTGTGGGGTTTAGCGGGGCTGTGGTGGCTTAGTGGTTAAGACGCTGAACTGCAGACTGGAAGGTCAGCAGGACAGCAGTTCGAGACCCAAGTGCCGCGTGACGGAGTGAGCTCCCGTCTTCAGTCCCAGCTCCTGCCAGCCTAGCAGTCCGAAAGCAAGAAATTGCAAGTAGATAAATAGGTACCGCCTCGGCGGGAAAGGCAGCAGCGTTCTGTGCACCTCAGTGTTCAGTCATGCTGGCCACATGACCACGGAAGTGTCTTCGGACAGCGCTGGCTCTTCTGCTTAGAAACGGGGATGAGCACCACACCCTAGAGTCGGACACAACTGGTTGGGGACACCTTTACTTAGTGTGGGGTTTAGATTTTAGGTCTGGGGTGGGTAACCCAACAAGAGACTGCAATGTTTAAACAACACATTTTTAAAGGTTTACTGAGGGGGGGGGATATTATTAGCAAAAGGGTTTTAACATCTGACTGACTGCACGTACAGAAAAGAAAGCCATAAGAGCAAAGGGGTAAGACAGTAGTGAGGAGAGGAGGACCTGTATACTACAATCCCCCCCCCCTTTGTGTCTAATCATAAATTCAGAGAAGGGGTTAAATTTGGAAAATGGTGCAGGTGGGTCGAGTTAAGCAAAGTCTTTGCTAGCACTACTACTGCAATCAGATTCAGAGCTACTTATGCATGTTGGACATGTTTGCAACCATCAAATCATGTCCTATGAAAAATGCTTGCTTCTGGTAGATTCACTTTTCGTTCCACTTTATATTTTATTATGCCTGATTCCTAATAAGCATGAAAAAATGGAGTAAGGTGATTGGCCTCTTATTAGTCTTTTACAGGAACTATGTAGCATAACATACGGTAACACGGGAAGGTGCCTTATACTGTCTCAGACTATTGGTCCATCTAGCTCAGTATTGTCTACCCTAACTAGCAGCAGCTCCCGAGGTTTTAGAAAGGGGTCTTTCCCACCCCTACCTGGAGATGCCAAGGTCTGGATCTGGGAACATTTGCACACAAAGCCTGTATTCTACACTGAGCTACAGCCCTTCTCTGTGCCAGTGGGACCCCTCAGTTTATTCCCAGTTATCAAGATACGAACATTACCTTGAAGAATTGAATCACAGGGAGGGTACCATAGTTTGCACATACATCAGGACACATACCGACTGCCATTAATGAAGCAGTACAGACACATTCATATCACCACAAATCTTATCTGCAATACCATCACTCCTCTTATACTGATGTTAGGTCAGTATGAAAGCTTTTGGTAATAAAGTGCTCAACTGGGAGTCTAGGGTGTTTATGGGGTGTCCCCTGCCCAAGGCACCTGGCTTTTCCTGGTGGACACCCCATATACCTAAAATACCAAGCTGCAGAACACAAACAGGCCCTGCAAATGTCCCTGAAAGTGGCCTACTCTATGTGTGAAGGGCCATGAGGTAGGGCCGAGGTTGAAGAATACTGAGGTGGTAGAATTAAAACAACTTTTATAGGATTTAGGTTGGCAGTTCCAGATTTGACTGCCTCTCCATGTAAAACACCTCCACATTAAAACACACCCACCCAACATCTAACCCAATGGAGAAATGATTCTAGCCCATCCCTTTGACAGTTGTGGTCATTTTCTATTTTCTGGGCATTTGTAATATAGGGAATAATTTTTAGAATGCAGTTGAAAATTGGAAAAGATGAATATACCTGTTTAGCATGGACTGCATACTACCATCTCCCCTTAACTGAAATGACTTGCCACATGTAATATGTGAATGTTTATACATGTCCACACTCACCCACATATGCATACACACGTTTTGTACAACATCCGTTGAAGTTCTTACTGAAATCATACAGTATATTTAATTGATCAAACTGAATCTCTCTGTCCCTTTCCATGCAATAATAAACTGACCTGTTCTGCTTCTGGTCTCGGTGCCGATTTCCTCCAGTTGATGTGGAACACTTGGAAGTAACATAGTGTGAGCTTCATTCCCACAAATTCTATTTGGACACATCGTATAAAGTCATGTGTTTTTAACTCATTATGGGATGTGAACAAAACAACAACAGCATCTACATCCTTGGGGATCTGAGGAGGGCAGTTTACTAACTTTTGATTGTGTCATTTAAAAGTTCTTGAAGAAGTCAGTCCCTATTCATCAGCACTGGAATCTAAGACAAACAGAAAAGAGAAAACTAAAGTTTAAAGAAGAGACTGCAGTGTGGTAAATCATGGAACATCATGTGAGTGAGGCCTCTTTTAATGACAGGATAATGCTGTCTTTCAGAGCTGAATATCTCTAAAGACACTTTAAACGATAAGTGGCTTACAACCCGTTACCAGGACTAAATTGGTCATTATTAAATCATGAATTTTCCTGTACTCCATTTTAATCAGCTAGTATACTTCATATGGGTGTGTGTGTGTGTGTACACACATGCGCGTGCACACACACACACACACACACGAACACAGGAAGCTGCCTTATACTGAATCAAACCCCTGGTCTATCTAGCCCAATATTGTCGGCACTGACTGGCAGCAGCTGTCCAGTTACAGGCAGGAATTTTTCCAGCCAAACCTGGAGATGCTGGGGATCAACCCTGGGACCTTCTGTGTGCAAAGCATGTGATCTGTCACATTGAGCCACCACCCTTCCCCCACAAAAACTGATGGCATATTGTTATGCTGTGACCCAAACAGGAGTAAATGAATGTCTGTTTGTATCAGTCCATGCTGTTTAATAGCCTATGATTATCATATGGCTTTGTATAACACTAGTGTCTGCAGTGTCCCTAGCAACTGCATCACACAACAACCATCTCCAACACCAGACAATATCCACAGTAACTACTAAGAAAAAGTATTAGTCATGTCAAAAATTGTTTATTTATGAGAGCAGGGAATTTTTCTTCTGTTTAGTGGCTGTTTCCTATTCATTTTCCGTCCCTCTTTTGAGGAGAGTGTTTTTTTGGGGGGTACATTTGTGTATTTAAACACACACACACACACACACACTCATTGTGACATCCTTTACAGTGCTGTGTATATCAGATAATGATGTCTACAAATGGACAATCTACCTTTCAAGGCAAGAATGTGGTTCAGTGGGAAAAAAATGTAGACATGATGAGGCAGTATCCAATGATGGCAATCCACCACTTCTAAATGTGTTGTACTTGTGGGAATAACTGCTAGTACAACGGGAAACTAACAGTTGTTAGTGCAACTGAGGAAGCAAGCAAAAAAAGTCTACTTTTGGAATGGGCCAAGTCAATGGAGCTCCTTTCCAAGAACTCCATTGACTTGTCCCATTCTAGAAGCAGTAGTTCCAACTAGATTCTGGTTGTGTTTCTTATTTCTCATTTCTCACTGCCCCAGTGGTCAGTACAGCTATTGGATAATGTCCGTATTTTGATAATGTCCAATGACTTGAGATAAAGTATTGCTTTCAGCATAGACTCACCTACCAAGTCACATTCTCATATACATTTTGTAACATATCTGCAGAATGGGAATAGGTGTGGATGTTTGACACTTCCCCCTTTATTTCCATTGATCCTTCATATATACAAAGTAGAGTTGATTCATCATTGTGCATTGCACATGCATCCTTCTTTTCCACTGCATTCCTAAAAGAAAACCTCTAAGTAGGGATTGGTGGAACGTTTACCTCTGGGTCTGGGGGAGGGGTGTTCGCAGGGGAGGAGGTGATCCGTCCCTCCCCCCTGGAATCCTAGCCATCCAGCTCCACTCCACGGCAATTCCGCAGAGCCACCAGCCGGCTCTGGAGCACCAGTGATAGGGCTGCCATTGATTGCCGTATCGCTGGCTGGGCGGATTGACTGCGGATGCAAATGGCATCCACTATGCCATTTGCAGCTGTAAAGGTCTTAGTTTAAGGTAAATGCAGCCATTTATGTAGTCAATCCACCCTGCCAGCAATACAGCAATCAATGGCAACCGTATCACTGGCGCTTCGGAGCCGGCCAGCAGCAGGGATTCCTCCAGGAGGTGAAGGTAAGTCTTCCGATCCTCCACAGACTCCGGGGGGGGGGATTCTTTTGAATCTGGCTTCACTGGGGTCCATGGAGGATTTCTCCCCCATCCCTACCTCTAAGTGACAGAGGCACCACTATACATGAATGATAATTCTGAATGAAATCCACTCAAGATGTGTGTGAAATTGAATAAAACAATCTTGGCCCATTGTTCCATCCAATCTGTGCTTTGACCTGCTCAGTGCTGAATACTTTGAAGCAGAATGTGTATCCTGATTTAAGAGAGAGAGAGAGAGAGAGAGAGAGAGAGAGAGAAATGCCCCATGGTCTCTGACCTGACTAGTAATTTACCAATTTGTTTAGTTTGTGCATCACATTTCCACATTCTAGCTCTTGTAAGACAGTTAATAATTTTAATAGAACTGTCAAGGACTGAGTCAGTGAGGCTCAGGTCCCCTTACACAAGTGCACATGTATGCACACTGACATAACACATCTGCATGCACACGCACACACATACAAATAGAGTTGAGAGAACTTAGAATTCTGGAGAATGTGAAGAAAGAAAGAAAGAAAGAAAGAAAGAAAGAAAGAAAGAAAGGAAGGAAGGAAGAAAGAAAGAAAGAAAGAAAGAAAGAAAGAAAGAAAGAAAGAAAGAAAGAAGAAAACACTGGGTGGTGTACCCCCTGCCCCACACAAGCCTTCCAGAAAAGACATGAAATAAAGAAAACACATACTTTCCAAATGTATAGATTCATTCATTTTTAAATAGCCCACTGCATCCCAAAGACTAAGATCATTACAAAAAACATGAATGCAGGTGATCCTGGCTCTGCAACAAATCAGTTTTCCAATGGATAATGCATTGTAATTTTCATTCCTCACCACTAGTCACATTATTTTCTAGTCACATTATTAAGAATGGCATCCTTCAGGTTGTTCCGCTGAATGGCTCTTTACATATACAGTTTTAGAGCCCTGCTAATTAGCTCTTCCCCCCCCCCAAAAAAAATGTTAATTAAAAAGGGTGAGAACTAGAAGTGTTCACTATGGCTCTGTATGATGAAGACAATGGAGTGCTCCTGTCCTTTTAGAAAGCAAAAGTTTTCTCGCAAGTTTGCTAATTGTCTTTTTCATCTCTGTATTACGCAAAGTGAAAATCATCGAGTTCAGCATTGGTGTCAAAATGGTGTAGGAAATTGAAGCAATCTTATCTCCTGGAAATACCTTGAAAGGCCGGTCATAAACAAACATCCCTGGAACAAAATTTAAACTCATCACCAGGACCTGCACGGCACAGGTGGAAATAGCTTTGTGTTTCCCTTTGGTGACATGATGTGTTCTAATCTTCACCAAGATGACAGTGTATGACACAAGTAAAGAAAAGAAGATTAATGTTAGGAGTAGCCCACTGTTACAAACCATCAGCAGCTCCGGGATGTATGTGTTGATACATGCCAGTCTGATGAGCTGGGGGATGTCACAGTAGAAATTATCCAGAATGTTGGAGTCACAGAAGGGCAGCTGAATAAGAATTCCAATCTGGACAATGGAGTGAGCAAAACCACCCAACCATGCTCCTGCCACCAAACCTATGCAAACGCCTCGGTTCATAATGATTGAGTATTGCAGTGGCTTGTAAATAGCTATGAATCTGTCAACAGCCATCACAACAAGTAAGAAGACCACTGCACCTCCTGTTAAATGGATGAAGAAGATCTGTGTGATGCACCAGTTGTAGGAGATGGTGTGAGTATGGGAGAAGAGATCCCACAGCATTTTGAGTGATGTGACTGATGATTCACTGATGTCTATGACTGCCAAGTTAGCTAGCAGAAAGTACATGGGTGTGTGGAGATTTGGTGTGATTATCACAGTGATTATAATGGTAAGGTTTCCGACCCAGGTTGTGCTGTAGATGGTGAGGAAAAGGAAGAAGAGAAGGGTCTCTACTCTGGGATTCTGAGAGAGGCCCAGGAGGATAAGTTCTGTCACTGCCGTGCTGTTCTTCTCCATTGAAACATCTTGTTGAAGACTAAGAAGAAGGACTTTTCCAGGAATCACTAAGGAACATTAAAAGTTATGTTACCAAATCCCTCCCCCCCAAAAAACCACTCACCTATTCACGATTATGAATATTATGTTTTAAAAGATATGCCCTCACCCTGGGGCCAGCTTGTCTGGCTGAAAGGGGGGGCATTGCAGGCGGGTGGGGTGACAAGACATAAGGGCCTCTGATTGGTGCACCCCAGTGGCACCACCATGCAGGGAGGGGCAGGCTGAACTGCTTTAAACTCAGCTCCCCCTCCCAATCTCAGCTCTCTGGCTTGACGCAGCTCCCTCCCACCCTCCCCTAAGCAGTGTGGGTTTCTTACTGGTTGCCCTTTGGGAGCCATGTAGGAACTTTTTGGCTCACAGTTCGATTGGCCTATTACTGTGCATCTTTTTTGCCTACGTCACACTGTTTTGCGGGTCGAGTGTGTCCTGTAAAGGAATATGGTCTTTATCATCGGTCACATTCCAGTTGGCAGCTAGGACAGGCAAAAACAGGAAAGTAGGGATGGTGTGCATGCAGAGGCAACTTATGGTGACAGGTGATGCCTGAGGGCCCCCAAACGTGTTGTGCAGCTCAGCGGGGGGATAAGGGTTGCCTGGGAGACCAACCCTACTCACTCACCCAGGTGTTGTGCGGCACCGGGTTGGGGGTGACACCGGAAGGTCTACCTCCCCCAGAAGGGGCAGTCCGGAGGGATGGCGAGATCACCGCCACCCCTCAGGCTGGGTGTGTTTTCACCCAAGAAGTGCCAGCTAGCCACTGACACAGTTAGATGCCCATCCTAGTTACCCCTTTGCAGCTATTTCAATAAATGTGGCCCAATTTTCAACCCAAGCTTGTTGTCTGCGTCTTCTTTAACCCATCTCCGCTCGCAAATTCTGAAACCAATTGTAATATATGTTGTAGAAAATGCTGGGCACCATGCAGAGACAATTGGGAAAATTTAAGTCAAGTGAATTCTACTGGACTTCATAAAATATCACATTATATTGATAGCAAAGATGTTCACGAAAATGGTTCCACCTTTTTGCACAATTCAAAAATAGGTAATATGGGCTTCTGTTAAATCATATATTGGATAACTGAGAACATATTATTGTGGCTTGTAGAAGTCACAGGTACAGTGCATGTTCTTAGGTTCTTCCTGTAATATAAAATATTCTAAATTACTTCACTATTGAAAATGTTGCTGAATATCCTGAACATGTTGCCAAATCTTCAGCTGCTGCTACTGCTGCTGCTGCTACTCCTAGGTAGATTATTACTGTTTGTACTTCTCCTATAATATTATTTTTTTAATATTACAGGAGCAGTAATATATATATATATATATATATATATATATATATATATATATGTATATGAAAGATAGGTTCCAGGATTATTTATTGTAAAGGAGTGCTATCCTGTTGCACCAATTCTGTGTCTGAATGTATAAATACTGATTAGTTGACCCACACATACTCAATTCTAACTATTATACTTTGTGTACAGTATATATATAATACATATTGTTTATGATTTGCAAGGAGTCATTCTCTTTCATGGTTTCCTGATTCTTCATTCCAAACATTGCTAGTATGTTACTCTGCATGTAGTAGAAAAATGCACCCACAAACATGCATTAACCAGTATCTCTGCTACTCTATTACATTCAGTCTTATCTTTATAAAAATCATAAAAAGGATTGATGTTAAACACTTTGTGACTACAATATTTAGCATTGAACAGGTATAGCTAACTATGTGGGAAACTTTTGAACCAGCCTTAATTTCAATATACTTTTTTATCCAGTGATATTCACATGATTGAAGCAATTTCCAATTTGATTATGAAAGTCCAGTCCAACCCACACAGAATTCTTTTCATCCCAGAGAAGCACCAATGTTTCTGTTTGGTGAACATACATGTTCCGATAAATAGTGCATGCCACTGCAAATGGAATGTCAATCAAACCACCATTATGTATTACATTTTTATTTAATGCTACCTTTTAACATCATCAGGAACAGGTAGAGATGGAACATCAGTAATCTTGGTATCAGAGAATAGGAAAGAGATCAGGTCCCATTTATTTATGTTCTCCCTTCCTGAAGCAGATGAATTCCAGTTGCTGGACTTTGTAGTCTATTATTCTGAGATCTCTCAATCCCTTGCTTATTTTCTTTGTTCAGGCATATTAGCTTTCAGTAGTTCTTCTTTTCAGATCGCGAGCAGAAAGATAGCAGAGTAATTGCACAGCATAATTTAAAAACAGCAGCAATGAAAGTATGACTCTATCCCTGCAACACCAAAATTTGCATCTAAAACAGTTATCATTGTCTCCTAATAATTAAAAGGGAGGGGGACAACTTGTATAAAAAGGAAGCATGAAGAGTCAGCACTATTCATGTGTTTGCAAATAATGGGGATATTACGAATTAACTGGTGAGATTTCTCGTAAACTGAAGAAGGTTGGTGAAGAAGCTAGGGAACCAAAACACAGAGGAGATCATTAAAGTGCTTGGCAATTGCGCATAAAGACATTTAATAGAGGAGGGATAGCCAGTTCTGTGATACCAGCCAGGTCAGGGGGCAGAGCCCAAATAAAATGTTCTGTTAATTTAAGGTATATAGATATTATATGTGTTTGCAAGCCTGTTGCATTCACACATTATGTTAAACCAACACAGATCAAGCCCAAACCATGCTAGATCCACTTATAACAGCTTTATTTTTGGCATAAGCTTTCATGGTGTAGAGCCTGTTTTATCAGACACAAAAATAATTATGCCTAATAGGTACGTACATATAAATAAGGACATAGAAAGAAAATGTTTGTACAGAGTGGGTTGGGTTGGATCCAGGAACTGTGTTCCATTGATGGGTGGGCTCAGCTCATAGAACATCATGACTGATCACAGAGCACCAATTCCCTGGCTCCTCGGAGTTTGGACTAACATGGTGACAATACACCAACAGGGCGCTGTGGGTGAGAGCCTAAGAGTGGCAGTGTGAGGAGAGAGACTGACCAAAGCACCTGACCTGGTGACTCGAAGTAGGATCATGAGGCGGTCAAAAAGGCCTCAGGTCCTCACAGCCCCCCAACTCCGAGCTCAGTGGTATTTGAATAAGGAATGTTAAGAGACATCTTTTTTTGCAGGAGACCAAAATAATGCCCCCCCCCCCGGGTCCAAAACATGAGTTACTAACAGACCCTCATTCTAGAGAAGGTTCAGCTCTCTTGCCTTGGGAGGGAAATCCATTTTGGCTTTTGAAACAACAGAATCAGACAGAAGCGGCCCAATTCTGCTTGCACTTCAAGCTTCATCCAAACTGATGCAATCCCTGACATGGATAAACAATACAAAGAAGTGCCCTCACCCCGCGCCCGGCTTGCCTGGCTGCGGGGGGGGGGCTGTTGCGGGTGGCGGGGGGAAGATGGGACAAGGGCGAAGGCCATTGGCCTTCACCCCTGGGGTCTCCAAGGGGTGGGTCTAGCCAGCCACTATTTAGGCCGCGCTGCCCCGCAGCATCCTTATTCCGGCTGTTCCAGCTGGAATTTTTGAGCCCTTTTCAAGCAGCAGCACATTGGCAGTGTCCTCCCCCTTGATCTCTGTGGCAGCGGCAGCGGCAACCCCAGGGACGAGGCGGCAACTTGGCGGCGGCAACTCCGGGGACGAGGAGGTGGCGGCAAGGCGGCAACGCCAGGGACAAGGCAGCGGCGTGGCGGTGCCTTCGGGAGGAGGCGGCTGCTTAGCGGTGCGGCGGCGGCGCAGCAGCGGCATTCCCTATCGAGGCAGCTATCGAGCTGCATCGTTTGCTCCCCTTCCCTGGCACAAGTGAGAGGCTTTTCTCATTTCCCTTCCCCTTTCTTTGTGCTCCCCGCCCTGGCATTCCAGGGACAAGGCAGCTATCGAGCTACGTGGTTTGCACCCCTTCCCTTCCCCAGCACAAGCGAGAGGCTTTTCTCCCTTCCCTCCCCCTTTCTTTGGTGCTCCCCACCCTGGTTTCCGCGGCATTTCTCCCTCCCCCCCCCCGCAGCTGATTTCAGGAGGGGAGAGTCTCCTGATTTGCCCCTTTCTTGCTCCATAACACCTTACAGTTGCGTGTGTTTGTGGGCTTGGGGGGGTCTCCGTTGGCTTCCCAGCGCTTTTGGGGAAGCTGTTTTTTAGGTGAGGGAAGGGAAAGGGTTCTGGTGCCTGGGCTTACCTTCTCCTTTTCACCTCCGTGGCCGTTTATCTGCAGCTGCCTTGAGATTTTCTAGGGATGGGGGAGAATTTCTACCCGAAACTTCGGGGGGCCGAGTGCCAACGTATTCGGCCACCTGAAGTAGTTTCGGGGAGAAATTCTCCGCACCCCCTGCACCCCACCTCCCCCCAGGATGGGACTTACCTTTCCTGAATGTCCCTCCCGGCGGCGGGTCCCGGCGGCGGTTCGGCAGGTCTTCGTCAGGGGCGGGGGTGGCAGCCGATCTTTCGACCGGCTGCCGCCACCGCCATTCCAAGAAAAGTTAAAAAAAAAAACGCCCCCGTGATAGGCTACATGACGATTAACATAGCCTATCACGGCTAGATTTGCAAAGTCAGCCATGATAGGCTACGTAAATCGTCACGTAGCCTATCACGGGTGACTTAAAAAAAAAAAAAAAAGCACGTATGGCTAATGGCAGCCCCTATAGGGAGCTGCCATTCGTGTTCCTTATTTGGTCGCTGTAGTCTCCGTAAAGATTTACGTAGACTACAGCGACCAAATAAGGAACGCGAATGGCGGCTCCCTATGGGGGCCGCCATTTGCGTATGCGCCTTTTTTTTTTTTTAAGTCACCCGTGATAGGCTACGTGACGATTAACGTAGCCTATCACGGCTGACTTTGCAGATCTTGCCATGATAGGCTACGTAAATCGTCACGTAGCCTATCATGGGTGACTTTAAAAAAAAAAAAGCACGTACGGCTAATGGCGGCCCCCATAGGGAGCTGCCATTCGTGTTCCTTACTTGGTCGCTGTAGTCTACGTAAAGATTTACGTAGACTTCAGCGACCAAATAAGGAACGCGAATGGTGGCTCCCTATGGGGGCCGCCATTTGCGTATGCGCTTTTTTTTTTTTTAAAGTCACCCGTGATAGGCTACGTGATGATTAACGTAGCCTATCATGGCTGACTTTGCAGATCTTGCCGTGATAGGCTACGTAAATCGTCACGTAGCCTATCACAGGGGCGTTTTTTTTTTTTTTTAACTTTTTATTTCGCGGCCGGGCGAGGCGAGGTGCCTCCTCCCCAGCCTGAATTTCAGCCAGGCGAGGTGGGAAGCCTCCCCCCCGGCCTGAATTTCGGGGGGAGCAGTGAAGCGCCTCCCCCCCACCACGAAGCAAGCTGCGAGACCAGGTAAGTGGCTTTTGTGCACCCCTAAGATTTTCCCTGGCTTTCTTTTGCACTCTGCTGCCCCCTAGTGGCCTGTTGTGCCTTCAACCCCCCCCTTTGCTTCATAGAGGTGGAAAGGGGGAGGGAGGAGAAAATAAATAAATAAATAAATAAGAAAAAGGGGGGAGCAGTTGTTTAAGGGGGGCTCAGGTAAGGCTAAAGGCTTCACCTGGAAAGTATAGGGTGCGATTTAATATAAAGAATAACAGTAACGAAAGACAAAGCAAACAAATAAACAAATTAATTTACATGCAATTTATAGTACAGTATTATTACCAATAAATAAATATATAAGAATTATAGAAAGAGAAATTGGAAACATACCAAATATATCCATAGGTAAGCGCATTTCATTCAGGGTTCCATCCTAAAACCGGTTGGCAGATCTCCCAACACACAGTGATGCCACCCAAGAAGGGTTTGGGGGGGGGAAGGCAAGGGCAAAGCCGCTTGCCCCCCAGCTAAAGCCCCCTGCCCCCCAGCTAAGCGCCACTTCCATAGGGCCGACTCTTCCTCATCCGACGATGAGGATCAAGACTTGGCCCTCATTCTGGCCAGACTGGAGGCTGCTGAGCAGGACTTAGGGATCCCTGCATTCATCACCCCTGCCAGGCGGGCTCCCCAGACTTCAAGGGTTACTAGAGGGCAAGCTTGCAAGGATCTATTGATATCTATTTCAGAGAGGCTGGCAGCAATCGAGGCTTCCAAGGAGGTCGTCACCGTCACTGGGCAAACAGCATCTGCACCAGCCCCAGCGCTTGCATGCTCATCTTCGAAGCAGCCCCCTCCGGTGCAAGGGTCGCCGGCACCCGTCTCTCTGGCTCCTGCAGTTTTAGACCGCAGCCAGATCCCTGACATGGCAAACAACCTTTGTTCAGGTGAGGTTTCAGTCCCTGGGGGGTCCGTGCCAAAGACTGGCTGTAACCAGTTCCCGTGATACGGGTGGTTCCCCTTTTCAGCGGGGATGAATTGGCCTTTTCACTCCCCAGTAGGGGGCATCCCAGGGTTCCCTCACCATGGTGTACCACCCCACCACTTCAGCTCAGGTTACACACTCCCGGCACTAAGCCATGCCACACCGGGTGGGGCCGCCATTACAATGGGCATCCCTGCATCTGCCCAATCCCAGGGGCCCCCCGGCCCTGCTCCAAACCTCTCAGGTGGGGTTTACGGGGGGGGAGCACCCGCGGCCCCTCCGGCTGCTGAGCCTTCTTCGGCCATGGCTGCCTGCGCAGCTGTGTGGCAAGGCCCCGTAGGTGAGAGCTCCGAGGAGCTTGGGGTGGGCAGCAATGACCCTTATGCTCAGGTAGAGAATAGGGCAATCCCGACCGGGGGTACATCCACTCCCCTGGGATATCACCTATTGCCAGCAACAAAAGAGAAAATACTCCGGGGAGAATTTGTTGACATCTTCTCCCTGTTATTCCATGAGTCTGAAACAAAGGAAGGGGAGAAATCTGGCAATAGGGATCAGGAGAGGGTCAGGCGTAAGAAGGTGTCACGCACGTGGGCAAATTGGCTGCCTGGCTTTTTAATATATATGGGTGTCATTCAGCAAAAGCACCCAGAGCGTGGTTGGGTCCTCACTAAGTATTTGGATATTATATATAGGGCCTACACCGAATACGAGGGCGGAGCCTGGCTGGCCTATGACGAATCCTTCCGTATGCGGGCGGCATTTGACCCCCCGTTGCGCTGGGACACCAAAGATCAGGATCTTTGGCCGCAGTTTATGACCCCTGCCAGGCCGGGTTTTGGTGAGCGATCTGATAGTGGGCACATATTAGCTAAGCTGACGCCCGCCTCAGCCCCTAAGGCTGGGGTGGGACAGCTGGTTCAACACCGCGCTCTCTGTTGGGAGTTTAGTTCCAAGGGCGTCTGCTTTAAAAACCCATGCAGATTTCGCTACGCGTGCTCCATTTGCGGGGGACAACACGCCTTCATTGGCTGCCCAAAGGCCAAAGGTCAGCGGGGCCCAAATTGTGAATGGCAGTTCAGTTCCTTTTGGAATGGGCTCTGATTGATAAAACCGGGTCCCATAGCATCGTGCACTACCTCGACGATTTCCTATTTGCAGGTCCATCTAGCACCCCCCAGTGCGCACGGCTAATGCAGGAATTTTCCGCCCTCACAAATGAGCTGGGTGTACCTTTGGCAGAGGAAAAAACCGAGGACCCTTCCCCCACTATTAAATTTTTGGGCATACAACTGGACTCCGTGAATCAGTTGTGTAGGCTCCTGGCAGACAAATTACAGGCCCTGAAGGATAGGATACAGCACATGCTTCATTCTAAGAAAGTCACGCTGTTGGCATTGCAGGAAGTTGTTGGGCATCTTAATTTCGCCTGTCGGGTAGTTGCCCCCATCAGGGCCTTCCTTAGATGCCTTTGTACCACCATGCGGGGCCTGCGCTTGCCGCACCATCGCATTCGGGTATCATCAGCCATGAAAGATGATCTTTTTGTGTGGCTGTATTTCCTTAACGCATTCAATGGCATTTCCTTCTGGAGGAAGGAGTTGCTATTGGAAGCAGAACTTCAGATACATTCAGATTCATCTGGTGCCCTAGGCTTTGGGGTTGTGTTTCGCGATCGATGGTGCCACGCACGTTGGCCGGCTGAGTGGTTAGCCCTAGGCATCGGAAGGGACCTTACTTTCTTAGACCTCTTTCCGATATATGTTGCCGCGCACCTGTGGGCAGCCCAGCTTGCTAATTCTGTCGTGCATTTTTGGTGTGACAACCAAGCCACTGTCCAGGTCATTAATTCTTTGTCAGTAGGGTCATGTCCTTGCTTCGGGCTTTCACTCTGCAGTGCCTGCGTTTTAATATTTTATTCCGTGCACGACACATTCCTGGCATGGATAATGCCTTAGCCGATGCATTGTCATGAAACCAGGTGCAACGTTTCCGAGAACTGGCCCCCTGGGTGCGGGCTATTCCGGACACCATGCCAGCCGCTCTGTGGGAAGTTGGCTGGAAGAGGCAGAACAGGCCATCCTGCAGTCCTTAGCCCCCAGCACGAGAGCGGCTTACGCCAGGTCAGGTAGGGAATTCTTTTCATTCCGGGTGGCTGCGCATCTTCCACAGTGCTGGCCAATACTGGTCAATCACCTACTGCAGTTTTGCGTGCATGCCCACAGGCGGGGCCTAGCGGCCCGGACCATCGGGGGTAGGCTTGCTGCACTTGCCTTCTGGTCTAAGATGAAGGGTGTAGCAGATAACACCATGGACTTCCGGGTCCAGCGGATACTTCAAGGCTGGTCCAGGGGGTCCCCAGTGCCTCCTGACCCTAGACACCGTCTGTCACCAGACATATTGCTGGGCTTGTGGGATCTGTGGCCTTCCTTGTGCAAATCCCCTCAAGAAGCCTTGTTATTTCATGCTGCAGCTCTTACAGCATTCTTTGGGGCATTCCGGATATCGGAGTTGGTGGTGTCCGATAAAGGCGACCTCTCTGGACTAGGGGTGCACGAAAGTCACTTACCTGGTTTCGCAGCTTGCTTCGCGGTGGGGGGGAGGCGCTTCGCTGTTCCCCCTGAAGTTCAGGCCGGGGGGGGAGGCTTCCCTCCTCGCCTGGCCGAAATTCAGGCTGGGGAGGAGGTGCCTCGCCTCGCCTGGCCGCAAAATAAAAAGTTAAAAAAAACCACGCCCCCGTGATAGGCTACGTGATGATTTACGTAGCCTATCATGGCTAGATCTGCAAAGTCAGCCATGATAGGCTACGTAAATCGTCACGTAGCCTATCACGGGTGACTTAAAAAAAAAGAAAAAAGCACGTATGCAAATGGCAGCCCCCATAGGGAGTCGCCATTCACGTTCCTTATTTGGTCGCTGTAGTCTACATAAATCTTTACATAGACTACGGCGAAAATAAGGGCAACACAAATAGCGTTACCGTTATTTTCGCCTTAGTCTGCGTAATCTTTATGTAGACTACAGCGACCAAATAAGGAACGGGAATGGCGGCTCCCTATGGGGGCCGCCATTATCCGTACTTGCTTTTCTTTTCTTTTTTTTTAAGTCACCCGTGATAGGCTATGTGACGATTTACATAGCCTATCACGGCTGACTTTGCAAATCTAGCCATGATAGGCTACGTTAATCATCACATAGCCTATCACGGGAGCATTTTTTTTTCTTTTCTTGGAATGGCAGCGGCGGCAACCGGTCAAAAGACCGGCTGCCGCTCCCGCTACGGACGAAGACCCGACGAACCGCCGGCCGGACCCGCCTCCAGGAGGGACATTCGGCAAAGGTAAGTCCCATCCCGGGGGGGATGCAGGGGGCGGGGGGGTGCGGAGAATTTCTCCCTGAAACTTGTTCGGGGGGCCGAACACGTTGGCGCTCGGCCCCCCGAAGTTTCGGGGAGAAATTCTCCGCCATCCCTACGTTATTCCAGCAAGGGCTGGTGAAGGTTCCCCCACAGATTCTAGTGTTGCACTTAGGGGGGAACGATTTAGGCCTGCTGAAAGGCAAAGCCCTGATTCTTCAAGCTTGGGAGGACTTGTGGGAGATTCGGCATCGCTGCCCGGGAATCACCATTATCTGGTCCAATGTGTTGCCTAGAGTGGTCTGGAGGGATGGCTTGGATCCTCGTGCCATGGATAAGGCCCGTAAAAAGGTCAACAGAGAGATCGGGAACTTCCTGATCAAACAGGGTGACCGGATCATCATCCACCCTGACATTTCTCCTGCTCGGGGGATACTCTACAGGGTGGATGGTGTTCATCTCACTGAACTAGGCAATGATGTCTTTTTGGCTGATCTGCAAAGGGGCATTTGGGAATGTTTACTGCGCAGGTGGGGGGAGAGCGAATAAGCAGAGGCTTGTCGCCCTCCTGTGGTGGCTCCGGGCAGGCTCTCCACTGGGGGAATGGCCAGGTGAGCATTCGTAGGCACCGTTTCAAGTGACTGGTAAGGCCCGAGGCTTCCGGCTCAGGGTTTTGTGGCCCCGGTTGGGAGATACGGCTTACCTCTGAGGCCCACCCTCCTCACCCACTCGGGTTCTGTGGCTAGAGGGGGGGTGACAGGGGAAGGTCTCCCAGCCCAGAACTGGGTATGTCCGATTGGTGGGCGAGGGCAGATGCCTCACCACAGACAACGAATGCCTCACTCCACACCTGTCATGTTGGTCTTGTTGTGGTGTGCCCGCCAGTGCTTTCTTCGCAGATTGTAATCTATCAATAAATGTGGCCCTGTTTATCCCAAATTGATTGGTGTCGTCTCGTCATTTCTCCCCTGTCCACTCGCAAGTGCCCTCACCCCGTGCCCGGCTTGCCTGGCTGTGGGAGGGGGCTGTTGTGGGTGGCGGGGGGAGGATGGGACAAGGCCAATGGCCTTCGTCCCTGGGGTCTCCAAGGGGTGGGTCTAGCCGACCACAATTTAGGCCGCGCTGCCCCGCAGCCTCCTCATTCCGGCTATTCCAGCTCCCTCCCTCCCGCCCTTTCTGCAGTGTGGGTTGTTTACTGGTCGTCCTATTTTGGGGGCCAAGTAGGAATTTTGGCTCCTAGCCGCATTGGTCAGGCTTTGGGTTTTTTTTGCCTACTTCACACTGCAGTTCCGACTTTGAGCTGCATACGTTAAGCTAGCACTCAACAATATGAACTTCCGGTCACATAGCTGCACCGGCGGCTACGGGCGGGCTCTCCACTGGGGGAGTGGCCAGGTGAGCATTCGTAGGCACCGTTTCAGGTGACTGGTAAGGCCCGAGGCTTCCGGCTCAGGGTTTTGTGGCCCCAGTTGGGAGATACGGCTTACCTTTGAGGCCAACCCTCCTCACCCACTCAGGTTCTGTGGCTCGAGGGGGGGTGACAGGGGAAGGTCTCCCAGCCCAGAACTGGGTATGTCCAATTGGTGGGCGAGGGCGGACGCCTCGCCACAGACAACAAATGCCTCACTCCACACCTGTCATGTTGGTCTTGTTGTGGTGAGCCCTTCCGGTGCTTTCTTCGCAGATTGTAATCTATCAATAAATGTGGCCCTGTTTATCCCAAATTGATTGGTGTCGTCTCGTCATTTCTCCCCTGTCCACTCACAAAAGGGTTGATAGGTCAGAGAGCACTCTATGTCCTGGTTCACACATAACACTAACCCATGATTTCCTTAAACTATGCATTGCTGAATTCTGAGTTATTGGTGGCAGCAACTGAGAGAGCGGTGAAGCAACACAATACACAAACCAAGGGTTGTGGCAGGTGAGAAACTAAACGTGGCAGTGTGAGGAGAGATACTGACCAAAGCACCTGACCTGGAGACTCAAAGTAGGACCGTGAGGTGGTCAGAAAGGAGTTCTTTCTGGCAGGGAGGGAGGAAGCAAACTCCCAGCAGTTCCTCCTTCTCTGGCGGATGAATGGCCAAGCTACAGGCTTCCCCATTTGGGACTGCATGGGAGCCCGATTCAGTCCTGGAATCTGGCAGACATCCGTTCCCTTCCAATGACCCAATGACCTTACCACTACCACCAGTTGGATTCCCCATGCCCCCTGGGCTGCCTCCACCAAAAAGCCATAAAACATGCTGGATCTCTTGTGAATACTTTTAGGTAGTGTGTGGTTTAGATTTTAGGCATGGGGTGGGTAATCCAACAAGAAAAGGGACCACACTGTTTTAAACAACCATTTACAATTTAATGGAAAATATTTCTTATTTGGAAAAAGGATTTAACAACTGAATTGTTACAGCACAAACACAACACAAAACCAGAAGAGCAGACAAGTAAGAAAATAACCAGGGAAAATGCATCCAGCTAACCAGACTAGACTGGATCCCTATTTTCTCTCAGTTGTCAGTTCTTCCCAGCAATATTGTACTGTCAGAGTTCTCACCATACCGTGCATTCATCTTCTCCCCAGCATTCAGATTTCCCTCCAAACACAGCTCTCTGATTTCCTTTCTCTTTCTGATTCTTCTCTTCTTCCAGCCTTCCTCTGCATTTTAAAAACTCATTTTGTCCTCAACTTACTATAAGTTAAGGCTAGCTAGTGCTCGTGCAACTGACCCTTACTCCAAACTCCTATTTACAGGGCCTTTGCACACATAAAACTTATTGCAGATTTGTTGCAAAGCTTAAGCCTCTTTCAAAACTAGGACCTGCTCTTCCTTCAGACTTTTCAGCACCACAAAATGTAAGCAAACTCCCTGGTTGACCTTATCTGGAGGTTTGCTAAACCTATAGTTCTCTTGCATACTTTTAGAACTGTTGTCACCCAAACTTAGTGAAACATTAACTGAACATTTAACCCAAGCAGACTGGTCAAGCTATCCTGCTGTGTTCACCTCTCTGGCAGCCATAACACCAGCCTGAGCCACCTAATAAACCGGAAGTCCTATTTTTGGGGAATTTGAGCAGAAACGATAACAACAACAACAACAACAACAACAATGACTCTCCATTATGAACAATCTATTATTATGGATTTGGACTTTGCAGTGTGTTTTCAAATGATAGTACCAGTATTTAGGAAGCCTTTGGTTATCAGTTAACTCCCTATAGCTGATCAACACACTTCAAGCAAAGCATGCATCAAAAATTGTTCTGATGTGGATTCAAATTTGATTTTGTTCTTAGAAGAATTATTAAGGGGAGGAAATATCAATTTCCTGTTTTTATTAATAGTATTCTTATAACATCACATCAAAATAGAATTTGCATAAAATAAAACACCCTTTTATATATATAAAACAGCACATTGCTAAACATTCTTAGATATGAATACATTAACAGGAAATCATTTTCCCTAAAGATGTTTTAGACTTCTAGTCTTAAAAAGGGGACCAAGTTGCCCATTCATTTTTGAATAGGCTATTGATCATCCCATGCAGGGTGGGAGGAGCAGCGGAAGAGATTTTTGCCTCTTTGTCCTCCTGCCTTGCATTTTTTGCTACATGGGCTTTCAGGATAACTTGTAGCCTGGCCACTCCAGCCTCTTCCCATCTCTGCCCACCAAAACACCCCCTTTTCCCCCTCTCAATGGTTGAATTCCTGACCTCAGAGGCCTGCTTGCATGGCTCTTTTTATGCCAGCTTCAAGGGAGAGCAGAAGGGAGATTGGATCTTTGATTCCCCGCTCTAAGGTGGGAGTGCTGTCTCTGACCTCAGATCAGGGGATCTGAACTATCCTATGCCCCCTCACATGCTGTCTGTTGCCATGGGATTGCTCACTCCATCATGTATCATTAAACATTTGGCATTTTAATTTCATAGCAAGAAAGCATATATTGCTTAGAAGAAGGTGGGTAGTATTTCTCAATCATCTTCTCAGCAATTCCAATAAAGCCAAACCAGCTATTTCCTAAAAAAAATCAGGACACATCTCTAGTGAACCTTGGTCCATGCATTCCCTCTAAAGGTTCTCATTACTGATGCTTTGACTTCCTTATTTCTGAAACTATAAATAATAGGGTTCAGCACAGGATTGATGACTGAATAAAAAATAGAAATCAGTTTATCACTCTCAGGCGAGTAACTGGATTTGGGCCTCATGTACATGAACATGCCTGTCCCATAATAGATTGTTACCACTGTGAGATGAGAAGAGCATGTGGAAAAGGCTTTGCGCCTGCCTTCAGTGGTGCGTATTCTGATGACAGCACCAATGATATAGCCATAGGAAACCACAATTAAGATGAAGGGCAGCATTAATGTGGCTGCACCTCCTATTAACATCAGGAGTTCATTTAAGGATGTATCGGTACATATCATGTGCAGCAGGACAGGGGCCTCACAGAAAATATGGTTAATGACATATGGTTCACAAAGTGGGGGCAAGGTTAAGAAGAGTGGAACTACAGAAACTAGAAAGCTGACAGTCCAAGACACAGCTGCAATCTTCACACAGACATGATAGTTCATTATTATGGTGTATCGCAGTGGACGACACACTGCTACATAGCGGTCGAAAGCCATTACAGCCAGAAGGACACATTCTGCTGCTCCCAGGAAGAGGGATATATATGTTTGTGCCATGCACAAATGATAAGATATGGTTTTCTTGGTGGATATCAAGTTGGACAACATTTTGGGGACCACAGCAGTGGTGTAGCAGAGGTTCAGAAATGCCAGATGTCGAAGGAAAAAGTACATGGGGGTGTGCAGATGGGGATCTGCTGTAGCCAGGACAATGATGGCAATGTTAGTCAACAGGATTGAAATGTACATAAAGAAGAATATTGTGAAGAGTACGGGTTCCAGCCTGGGATGATCAGAAAAACCCAGAAGTAGGAATTGCCAAACTTCTGTTTCATTCTTTCGTATCATAACGTCAAATCCAACTATTAGGGAAAACATGGGAGAATAACAGAAGAAACCATATATTATTATCTGAATTAGAAACAAAGACGTACAGTATAGTGGTATCGTCACATACCCTAAAGCTAATTCCTAAACCCAAGGCATCCTTGAGTAAGCAAAATATAGCCTTTAGTGAGCATGGCCCTATCCTAGCTCCACTAGATATATCTCAACCAGCTGTAGCCGTCAGCTGAAGCTTGCACTGTTGTTCTCTACTTTGTCTGTTCTAACTTGGTTTTATAAGAGTGAGAGTTCTTTTTTTCTCTAATGCAACTTATTTTCTGTAGTAGGGATGGCAGAGAATTCCACCACAGATTCCAGTTCTTTAGAATCCGGCCCCCTGGAATCCATGGCGGAATGGCCCCCCGCCCCCCCGCGGAATCCCCCTTGGACGGAAGTTACCTGGAGCAGATGCAGTGGATTCCGCAGTGGCGGCAGTGGTTGCGGCGGCGGCGGCAGCAGCTCTGGAGGCTGGTTTCCTGGCCGGACACGGCCGGGCTGCTGCAGCCGCCATTGCCGTCCTTGCAGCTGTGATAGGCTACGTAAGTATTTACGTAGCCTATCACAGCTAACCCCCCCCCCAAAAAAAAACAGCATACGCAAATGGCAGCGGCTACAGCGGCCACCATTTGCATTCCCTATTTTTTGCCATTCTAGCCTACGTAAATATTTACATAGGCTATTACAGCAGAAAAAAGGGGAATGCAAATAGCGTAGAGGGCACTATGTGCATTCCTTTTTTTTTCACCATAATAGCCTATGTAAATATTTACGTAGGCTAGAACCGCAAAAAATAGGGAACGCAAATGGCAGCCACCGTAGCCGCCACCATTTGCGTATGCTGTTTTTTTTTGGGGGGGGGGTTAGCCATGATAGGCTACGTAAATACTTACGTAGATTATCACGGCAGCCTGGCTGAACGCAAATGGCGGCCACTACACCGCCTGCCATTTGCGTCCGCAGCAGCCTGTCTGCGGCTGGAAATCCAGCTACGGATGGCCCTGGCCGGCTGCTCTGCAGAGCCGCAGCGGAGCGGAGCTGGCCAGGCAGGATTCCGGGGGGGAGGACCGAATCGCCTCCCCCCCTGTCGAGGATTCTGGGGGGAGCGACGGACCGCCTCCCCTCCCACCGTGAATCAATCCCTGAAAAGGTAAGTGAGTTTCATACATCCCTAGTCTGTAGTAAACATGCACTATTCTAAAATATATATATCTGTGGTATAGAAGCAGCAAAGAGTTAGATGACAGATAAGGAGACAGATGTAGTGACAATTATTAAGACACATAAAAAGTAAGGGGTTGCTGAAGTAACAATGGAAGACCATATACATGGTGTTGGAGCTCTAGATTAAGTTAATTGCATTTAGTACCCATTTAAATCAACAGGATGTCAATTATGCCATGACCAAACTGTCCAATTTATTTCAATAGGACCTAAGTTCAGCTTCCTTAGTCTGGATCTGACTTATATGCTTCATCAATTTGGAAGAGATAAAAGCAGGGACTGAATGATCTTGCATTTATTTATTCACTTGCATGCAGCATAATCCTAAATCAGTGTACATAGTTCTCCCTATGTTCAATGGGGCTTTTTTCCAAGAAAGAGATATAGGTTTCTTTCCTTCCTAATTATATGAAAACTGCTTTTTCTATATATGGTCAAAGCAGATGGGGTGGGGTATATTGAAATCATAAAACATCAAAGAACAACTAAATGAAATGCAATAGAAGTACGGACACTAAAACTAGAATAATACTACAATACAGTGTGGGTAATAAAAGCAGCAGCAAGTTAACCAGTCTTTGCCCTCACATGCCATCTTACAGAATAACATTTTCTCCTGCATGTAGAAGCATACAATATTTAGAATCTTTCTTTTGACATTGTTTTGCTTAAAGCCACAAAGCTCTTCCTCCCCCTCTTCCCCCTCAACACACACATTTGAACAGATCATACCACAAGATTAACATTCACAAAGAGTGCTTATCAATGGGATCTTCTCAAAATGGGGAGAGGTAATGAGTGGGGTAATGCAGGCCTCAGTCGTGGGCCCAGAGCTCTTCAACATTTTTATTAATAACTTGAATGAGGAGTGCAGGGAATGCTTATAGAATTTGCAGATGACACAGAATTGGGTGGGATAGCTAATACCCTGGAAGACAGAAACAAAATTCAAAGTGATCTTGATAAGCTCAAGTGCTGGGCAGAAAACAACAGAATGAAATTTAATACAGATAAATGCCAAATTCTGCACCTAGGAAAAAGAAACCAAATGCACAGTTACAAGATGGGCGATACTTGGCTCAACAATACTACAAGCAAGAAGGATCTTGGAATTGTTGTCGATCACAAGCTGAATATGAACCAACAATGTGATGTGGCTGCAAAAAGACAAATGCTCTTTTGGGCTGCATTAATAGAAGCATAGCTTCCAAAACACATGAAGTACTAGTTCCCCTCTACTCTGCACTGGTTAGGCCTCATCTTGAGTACTGCACCACACTTTAAGACAAATGCAGACAAACTGAAAAAGGTTCAGAGGAGGGCAATGGAGATGATCGGGGACTGGAAACAAAGCCCTATAAGGAGAGAGTGAAATAACTGGGAATGTTTAGTCTTGAGAAGTCCTTGAAAGGTTGCCACAGAGAGGAAGGCCAGGATCACTTCTCAATCATCCCAGAGTGCAGGACATGGAATAATGGGCTCAAGTTACAGGGAGCCAGATTCCAGGTGACCATCAGCAAAAAGCTTCCTGACTGTTAGAGAAATACGACAATGGAACCGATGGTAGCGGGCTCTCCCACACTGGAGGCATTCAAGATGAACCTGGACAGCCATCTGTCAGGGATGCTTTTTGACTTGGATTCCTGCATTCAGCAGGGGGTTGGACTCGACGGTCTTATAGGCCCCTTGCAACCCTCCTATTCTATGATTCTATGATTCTATGACTCTATGATTCAATGACTTAACTTAATTCATTTTTGAAGTAGTTCAGCTGAATTCTATACAGATTTATTGAAAATAAAACTTATGGGTTCTAATAAGATTCCATGTAAGTGTATGAGGTTTTTGTTTAAATCTTTGTCCCGTTTACATATTATTTTAATGAAGAAATGGCAGCTCATAACAGCCTCATATAGCACCTTACACTGCCATAACATGTGTAGCCATTCTCCATATAATTCTTCTGCCTGGTGTAAAGAACTTTCATGCTGGAATAGTAGTGATGCTAGTGTGGAAATACCAAGACAAATGGAAAAAGTATGCAACCCTTAGTTGGAAGTTTGATTTTATCGATGGCACCTACTGCTTTGAAGGCTTTTGATTGAGGGGGTAGCTCAAGAATGGAGATAAACATAGGAGTTAGTTACAATGAGCTACAAGTGAGTTGCCAAAGAAGCAGAGTATTTTTCACAATCTCTCTCTCTCTCTCTCTCTCCCTCTCTCTTTCTCATTAATGGGATATGAACATTAACAAAACATCCCTTGTCAAGACAAGGGAATACAACACCAATCTGGGGGCACTTTCCTTCTTTTCTAGAAACTCAACATGCGTGAAGAATGGGATCCAGCTGGGAAGAAATGAGTCCCTCCATTACCATATACGCCTAAACCCACTACTTCTGTTACCTACATATGAGCTATTATATTACCTCTCTCCACACGTATTCACCATTGCTGGTTACAATTGTTACGTTCCTTTCACTTAAAAACAACAACAACAACTACTACTACTACTACTACTACAACAACAACATATCATAATGTTGGAGCCAAAGGAAGCCAGCCACACTTTAGTCCCATTGAAATCAATAGGACATAAGTTAGTCACAATGGACTTGTCCCACTGATTTCAATAGGACTCATATGTGCATAACTTCTTCTGGATCCAGCCCATAAAGTTTTATTTATTTATTATAAGTTGTTTTAGGCAAATAAAGTGAATTGGATTGAATTATACAGCCTACCTGTATATCACCATATTGTGTCACATGCATTCAGAAGAGGTCAATAAAAACCTTTGTATATGATGCTATATTATTTTAGTGAGGAAATCTCAAGTGTCCAATTAACTTTACACATCTTTATTTCAAACCTGAAAAGGACTCAGCAGAAATTGCTTCCCTAATTTACAGGCTTGTGGGAGACTAAAATGGAAGAAGATGGCTTCTAGGGCCATATCATAGCTTGAGTCTCTAAACTCCAGGTGATGGTATGAACAATAACAACAGCAACAAAAATACCTGAACAAAGAAATAAAACAACCCTGAATACATGGAAAAACAGGTTTCCAATACAGTGTAGGCATCTTTCCAGAATTTTGGCAGGCAAACAAGATTCTGAGGTTCAGGTAGGACTCTGGGATTCAGGTTGGATTGAGAACAAGTAGGAACCAAACTGTGTCCACCTGAGGAGCCAAACATATATCCAAATCCTAGTGGTTTTCAGAAACATATTCCAAAGACAGCAATCCTATGCTCTAAACTGGTCCTCCAACATCCATTCCTTCCTATGCTATGGAAGTTGGTGGGAAGGAGGGCTTTCAATATTTTGTATCTGTCCACAGCCAGAGCAAAAATAAGTCCTTCCCATTGCTGGCAATGGGTGGAAAATATTTAGACCAATTCTTGAGCTGGTTGACCTTGACCAATTCCTGGATCCTCAGCCACTCCCTTCCCACCCACTGGTATGCCCATTTTCCCTGTCTACACGGTTTGAGTTCTGATGTCATAAAGCAGGTGTGGACAACGTAATGCCTGCAGACAGCATGTGCCCCTATCCTGTTATGTGGCCCTTGCCACCATGCCAATAAACGTAGCATCACTGTGGTGACAAAAATACTGGTGGTGGCAAAAATATTGGTGGTTTACCACCAACGTTCAATGGCAAACCATTATGGAGCTGTTAAAAGGCCAAATTTAGCCTGTTTTCAAATCACCAATGTTATTTTGGTGCTGCTGCACCACCAAATTCTGTGGTATAGCAGTGGCAAAAGTCTTGCCTGGTGTGGGGGGAGTGTGTGTGGAAAATGGCCTCTGGAGCCCCCCTGCTCATCCTGTCATAGAGGAAGCTACCACAGACACCTCCACAGCAGTTGGGCAGAGCCAGGCCTACAATGCTGGGAAAACCCATTTGAGGCTGGAGCTCTGACTAAGATCTGAGAAGGGTTTTCCTGCACAATTCTGTGGCCCCTTGCTGTCTTAGAACAAGAGAATTGCTCTTTAAATTAATTTTCTACTACGATCCTTACCTTTTCACAATAGCAAAACTGGATCTTTGTCTGATAATCAAAAGGACGTTGCTGATAATCAATGGTTCAGCAAAGTGGTTCAGTCCTTAAGTATGATACACAAAGCCTAATATGGGAGAACAATGGCAGAAAAATATAATGCTTCCTCCGCTTCCCCCCCCCCATTTCCCTTTCTTTTAATGTCATCTTTATTTAGGTTGTAAGCCTGTAGGTACAGCCTTGTGACATTATTTTACGTTTCTGAATATTATTTTTTCATTTGATTTATGAACAGATTGTATACCAACTGCACTAATAAAGACATATTAGATAATGTATGATCACAGTTAACATCCAAATGAAAAACCTATCCAAAGTATTCCAATGCAAAAAACATTGTGAAGATGTAATAAGATAATAGTTTAATTTATCTCAAACAAAACAACACATATACAAAACAGGATCATTTCTTTTCCCAATGTATCAAAAATAAATTATTGAAATAGTTTGTATAGAAGGACCATCTTTCAATGAATGAATTTAATCAACAAAGGAATGCCCCATTAAAAAACAAACAAAGAAACAAACATTCCAGATTTGTTAACATACGTGAAGGTTCCAGTAGTCATCTATACAGTTTCATGCTGGTGCAAGTACAGTAATTATTAACTACAGATACTTTGAACAGATTTTACAGGCTACGCCTTCTGCTTTGTTGGAATGGCGGATCCTAATGGGTTTCTGTCTCCCAACAGATCTTTATTTGTAGTTTGAATCAAATGGAGAATATAATTCACTATTTTTTTTTCAAATGTATATTTATTATAAAATTGCAACAAAAGAAAAAAGAAAGAAAAATATGGCTACATAGATTTGAATATATCAATTTCAATGCACGCATATGTGTGTGTGTGTTTGTGTGTGTGTGTGTGTGTGAGAGAGAGAGAGAGAGAGAGAGAGAGAGAATACAGGTTTCTAAGACTGATACATAACCTTAAACAAAAGCAGATCAAATCCCCAAATAAGTATGCATTTGCATGTGCCGTCTATACACCCCCATTTCAAATGTTGTACATGGTGTAAGGTCTTCACATTGCATTATAAAAGGTGAGCATTTATCCTTCCAGTGTTTGTAATATCAGCCTTTTAGCTGTCAGAAGGCTGTGGAGAATCCATTTGTGCCAACCATGAGTTAATTTCCAGGAAGCAGGTAGATATCGTGAAAGAGCATGTACATCAGTAAATATAGAGGAGTGAGTGTTCCAATAAAACATTTATCCATATAATGACCTCC
The DNA here is from genome assembly GCF_057233095.1 of Heloderma suspectum. Taxonomy (NCBI): domain Eukaryota; kingdom Metazoa; phylum Chordata; class Lepidosauria; order Squamata; family Helodermatidae; genus Heloderma; species Heloderma suspectum. The sequence continues at coordinate 82,769,297 of NC_139463.1, read as the reverse complement.
TTCCAAAAGGGGGTATCTACTGGGCATTGCCAAAACATATCCTTAAAAGAAGCATTAGCTGTATGTTACACCTCCAAGAACTAGCCGACTCAGAAAAACCCTTATTAAAGAGGCATTGCAGTGTCCAATAGACATGAAACAAAAGTTTTTGCTGAATAAAATGCAACCTGAGATCCAGAGACACATTCAATATAAATCATTATGTACTGAAATGCCTCTTGTGATGGGGCAACGAGAAAAGATCTTAGAAAGCATTTTGTTTAAATTGACAACCTGCTCTGATCAAGAAATTGTGTAGGATCTAAGGCTGACATTCCACCAGCAGAACAGATGCCACTAACAGAACAGGGCTTCCCTGTTCTCCCTTTCCCCCTAGGGATGGGGGAGAATTTCTCCCCGAAACTTCGGGGGGCCGAGTGCCAATGTATTTAGCCCCCCGAAGTAGTTTCGGGGAGAAATTCTCCACCTCCCCACCCCCTGTCCCCCCTGGGATGGGACTTACCTTTCCCGAATGTCGCTCTCGGTGGCGGGTCGCAGCAGCAGTTCGGCAGGGCTTCAACAGGGGCAGGGGCGGCAGCCGCTCTTTCGACTGGCTGCTGCCATTCCAAGAAAAGTAAAAAAAAAAAATGCCCCCGTGATAGGCTACGTGACGATTAACGTAGCCTATCACAGCTAGATTTGCAAAGTCAGCCATGATAGGCTACGTAAACCGTCACGTAGCCTATCACGGGTGACTTAAAAAAAAAAAGCGCGTACGGCTAATGGCGGCCCCCATAGGGAGCCGCCATTCGCATTCCTTATTTGGTCGCTGTAGTCTACGTAGACTACGGCGAAAATAAGGGCAACATTATTTGCGTTGCCCTTATTTTCGCCGTAGTCTATGTAAAGATTTACGTAGACTTCAGCGACCAAATAAGGAACGCGAATGGCGGCTCCCTATGGGGGCCGCCATTTGCGTACGCGCTTTTTTTTTTTTTAAGTCACCCGTGATAGGCTACGTGATGATTAACGTAGCCTATCACGGTTGACTTTGCAGATCTAGCCATGATAGGCTACGTAAATCGTCACGTAGCCTATCACGGGGCCTTTTTTTTTTTTACTTTTTATTTCACGGCCGGGCGAGGCGAGGCGCCTCCTCCCCGGCCTGAATTTCGGCCAGGCGAGGAGGGAAGCCTCCCCCCCCCGGCCTGAACTTCGGGGGGAGCAGCGAAGCGCCTACCCCCCACCGCAAAGCAAGCTGCGAGACCAGGTAAGTGACTTTCGTGCACCCCTATTTCCCCCTGCAGCCCCACACACTATTCAAATCTGCTTTAGACTTTTAGAGGGTTGGGGACATTCTTGAGCAGATCTGGAGTGTGCATGGGGGCTCTGGGGGGGGGAGGATAGGGCAGTGGAGTCCCAATCCGCTAGTAGTGTCTGTTCCACTGGCAGAACATCAATTTTGGATCCAACCCAACATCTCTCTCTCTCTCTCTCTCTCTCCACACACACACACAGTCATACACAGATTCTCAAACCTTTGTGACTTACCAAACAGCCCCCTATGCATTAGTTTACCTGCAAGGAAACCCCAGGAGAAAGAACTCATAGTTAGTGTAGGGGACTCTTTAAGAGATGGCAGATGATTTATTTTAAGTCAGGGTTTTATTGTACTAGATACAAGAGTATTTATTTCAATTTTTATTTATTTCAGTCATCGCAATGTTTGTAATTGAAATTCTATATGAAATGTCTATCTGGAGATTGCCAAGGCCAATGGTTGCTTTAATAAAGAGGATGGTGGTGATTGTGATGACGATGATGATGATGACAATGATAATGATAATGTGAAGTTTTCCAGTGTTCAGCAAATACAGATTTGTGCAGCCCCAAGTAACTATATTAACTCAAGATCCTCTGTTTATATTATACCTTTTAAATATACCCAAATAATCTCTATTTGGATCAGAGGGTGTGATGCATACTGCCTCCCTATGATGTAGGTGACTTTCCAGTATGAATAAATAACTAATTATACCAACCCCTTCATGGATCACTGCCTTTTTGTGGCCAAGGGCCTTGCATAACTCAGTGAAGTCATAAGCTATGCCGTGCAGGGCCACCAAAGCCCAGCGGTGGATGTGTCTGGTGGTGAAAAGAAAGTCCAATGCTGTAAAGAACAATATTGTTTACGAACCTGGAATGTAAGATCAATGAATCAAGGTAAGCTGGAAGTGGTCAAACATGAGATGGCAAGATTGAACATCGATGTCTTGGGAATCAGTGAACTAAAATGGACAAGCATGGACAAATTTAATTCAGGTGACCATCATATCTACTACTGTGGGCAAGAATCCCTTAGAAGAAATGGAGTAGCCTAGGGATGTACGAAAGTCACTTTCCTTTTACGAAATTTCATTCATGGGGGGGGAGGCGCTCTGTCCCTCCCCCCAAAATTCTGGCCTGGGGGGAGGCGCCCCGTCCCTACCACCGCGAATCCTGGCTGGCTGGGTCTGCAATTGGCGGCAGCCGTAGCCGCCACCGTTTGCGTCCCTGCAGTCAGCCGTGATAGGCTATGTAAATGTTTATGTAGCCTATCACAGCTGAGTTAAAAAAAAAACCCGCACGTATGCAAATGGCAGCACCCATGGGCACCGCCATTTGCATTCCTTGCTTTGGCATGTCTAGTCTACATAAACATTTACGTAGACTACGGCGAAAATAAGGGGAACGCAAATAGTGTAGCGTCTTGTTTTGCTTTTTCAACCCAGCTTGTTTTGTGTTTTTAAACCAGCTGTGATAGGCCACGTAAGTCTTTACGTAGCCTATCACTGATGTAAAAAAAAAAAGACGAGACTGCAAATGGTGGCAGGGGCACCCGGTCGGAAGACCAGCAGCCGCCACCACCGCAGCTGCTGCTGGAGCTGCCACGGTCCGGAACATCCGCCCCAGGTAAGTCTCATCCCAGGGGAGATCCGTGGGGGGCAGGGGCGTGGCAGGCCGTTCCACCATGGATTTCGGGGGGCTGAATGCACTGGCATTCGGCCTCACTGACATCCGTGGCGGAATTCTCTGACATCCCTAGTCTGTTTACATTCTAATTCCGAAGAAGGGCAATGCCAAAGAGTGTTCAAACTACCATACAATTGCGCTCATTTCACATGCCAGCAAGGTTATGCTCAAAATCCTACAAGCTAGGCTTCAGCAGTATGTGAACCAAGAACTACCGGAAGTACAAGCTGGGTTCCGAAGAGGCAGAGGAACTAGAGATCAAATTGCCAACATCTGCTGGATCATGGAGAAAGCAAGAGAATTCAAGAAAAACGTCTACTTCTGCTTCTTTGACTATGCTAAAGCCTTTGATTGTGTGGATCACAACAAACTGCGGCAAATTCTTAAAGAGATGGGAGTACCAGACCACCTTACCTGTCTCCTGAGAAACCTGTACGAGGGTCAAGAAGCAACAGTAAGAACCAGACATGGAACAACCGATGGATTCAAAATTGGGAAAGGAGTACGACAAGGCTGCATATTGTCGCCCTGCTTATTTAACTTATATGCAGAGTACATCATGAGAAACGCCGGGTTGGATGAATCAGAGGTTGGAATTAAGATTGCCGGGAGAATTATCAACAAGCTCAGATATGCAGATGGTACCACCCTAATGATAGAAAGCGAAAAGGATCTCAAGAGCCTCTTGTTGAGGGTGAAAGAGGAGAGTGCAAAAGCTGGTTTGAAACTCAACATTAAAAGAACGAAGATCATGGCATCTGTCCCCATCTCTTCCTGGCATATAGAAGGGGAAGAAATGGAAGCAGTGACACATTTTATTTTATTATGGGCTCCAAGATCACCGCAGATGGTGACTGTAGCCATGATATTAAAAGACGCTTGCTCCTTGGGAGGAAAGCTATGGCAAACCTAGACAGCTTAGTAAGAAGCAGAGACATCACCTTGCCGACAAAGGTCCACATAATCAAAGCTATGGTTTTCCCATTAGTAACATATGGCTGTGAGAGCTGGACTGTAAGGAAGGCTGAGTGCTAGGGATGGCGGAGAATTTCTCCACGAATCTTCAGGAGGCCAAGTGCCGACGCATTCGGCCCCCCGAAAGTGTTGGGGAAATTCTCCGCCGGCCCCCGCCCCCCCCCCCGGGATGGGACTTACCTTCGGCGAATGTCCCTCTCGGTGGCAGGTCCCGGCAGTGGTTCGGCGGTGGTTCGGCGGGGGTGGGGGCGGCGGCCGGTCTCCCGACCGGCTGCCACCGCTGCCATTACAAAATAAAAAAGTAAAGTAAAACACAAACAAACAAACACCCATGATAGCCTACATGATGATTTAAGTAGCCTATCATGGCTAGATTTCCAAAGTCAGCCGTGATAGGCTACGTAAATCGTCATGTAGCCTATCACGGGTGACTTTGAAAAAAAAAAAAGCGCGTACGCAAATGGCAGCCCCCATGGGCACTGCCATTTGTGTTCCTTATTTGGACAGGGGTAGTCCATGTAAAGATTTACGTAGACTACGGCGAAAATAAGGGAACGCTATTTGCCTTGCCCTTATTTTCGCCGTAGTCTATGTAAATCTTTACATAGACTAGACGTGCCAAAATAAGGAACGCAAATGGTGGCCCCCATAGGGCGCCGCCATTTGTGTACGCGCTTTTTTTTTCCAAAGTCACCCTTGATAGGCTAAGTGACAATTTACATAGCCTATCATGGCTGACTTTCGAAATCTAGCCGTGATAGGCTACGCAAATCGTTACGTAGCCTATCACGGGTGTGTGTTTTTTGTTTTTTGTTTACTTTTTTTTCACATCCGGGGAGACGGGGCGCTCCTCCCCAGCCTGAATTTCGTTGGCAAGGGATGGGGCGCCTCCCCCCCTCACCTGAACTTCGGGGGGAGAACCGAAGCACCTCCCCCCCACCGCGAAGCAAGCTGCGGGACAAGGTAAGTCCCTTTCATCCATCCCTACTGAGTGCCGAAGAATTGATGCTTTCGAACTGTGGTGCTGGAGAAGACTCTTACGAGTCCCCTGGACTGCAAGGAGGTCAAATCAGTCGATCCTAAAGGAAATCAACCCTGACTGCTCATTGTAAGGACAGATACTGAAGCTGAAGCTCAAATATTTTGGCCACCAAATGTGAAGAGAAAACTCACTGGAAAAGTCACTGATGCTGGGAAAGATTGAAGGCAAAAGGAGCAGGGGACGGCAGAGGATGAGATGGCTAGATAGCATCACTGATGCAATGAATATGCACTTGAGCATACTCTGGGAGAGAGTGGAGTACAGGAAGGCCTGGCATGCTATTGTCCTTGGGGTCACAAAGTGTCGGACACGACTTAACTACTGAACAACAAATTATACCCCAAGTCCCTTAACATCACTGCCAACACTCCCTGTTTGCCATATCTCCCTGGCTGGTTTAGGAGCACCTTTGATATTAACAAATCCAAACATATTAAGCAGGAGCGAGGTTAAGGTATCATGAGGGAGATGACAAGGGCCAATGGTGTATATCTCTTCTGTGCCTGAAGAAATCTCTGATCTCAGCACAGTCCCAGATAACTCAATTATCTAGTTCCCAAGCTTTCAGCTATGAAATGTGTATGTGTGCACGTGGGTGTGTATATACACACATATCATACACACACACACATGCACATACACACACACTGCCCTTCAATAGTTCTCAGCCCTGGTCAGCTACTAAAAATAATATTGAACAACTAAAAACAATATAACCAGTAATGTAACTAGTGATGTCCGAACCCACCCCGTCCGAGTTCTCCGGGTGCCTGCCCAGCCCCTGCCCACACTCGCTGATCCCTTGACCACACTTGAGCCCCTCCCATGCTCGGTGAGAAGCCTGCACTCACCCCAGAGGCCTCATCAAGCTCTGTGGTCACCATTTTTGAAAAATAAAATGGTTGTTGCAAAATGTGCATATTTACGTATGTGTGAAAATGTGCATATTTGTATGTGCATGAAAATGTGCATTTATGTGAATGCACATGTTTGTCTATGCATGAAAAGGCACACTTTTTCAAAATGTGCATTTCACGCATACACGGATATGTGCATTTACAGAAATGTGCATTTTCACACATATGCAGATATGTACATTTTTGTGACTGCCATTATATTTTTCAAAAAGCGGCAACCTCGGAGCTTGATGAGGCCGCCAGGGTGAGTGCATACCACTCACTCAGTGTGGGCAGAGGAAAGCAGGGGAATGGGCTTGGTGAGCAGGGTGGGGTGTGCAAGCGGGGTGGGGTGGGGGTTCTGCCAGATTCCTATATGGAATCGGATGCCCACAACACCCCTAAATGTAACCAAGCATATGAAAATTTTAAAAGACAAATATGTAAAACATCTTAAAACAGCAGAACTGATATAAGCATAGCAGCAGCAGATATAAACCAATTCAAATGATATTTTAAAAGCATGAGAAAAATAGAAGGCATTGAAATATGTAAGTGGGTGGTTGGAAAGCTTCCACAGGGAGCACATTCCAAAAGCTGGATGCTACGACCAAAAATGCCCTCAAGCTGGTCACCATCAAAGCCATCTCACAAAGTGGGGAACCAGAAGAAGGACCTCATTGAGATGGTCTCAGTTCATAGACAAGTTTGTGTGGGAGAAAGTAGTTCCTCACATTTCCAATTTTCACCATATCAATGCGTGTTATACAATCTCTGTCCTTGAAGCTATTATCTGAATTTCAGGGTTGCACGGCATTCTGAAAGTTTACATAGCACATCAGTGATCCTTTATCATGGCGGCTATGCTCTTTAGGACATCTCTGAACACCTCTTTCATTTGTTCATTTCTTAGACTGAAGATGAAAGGGTTCAATAAGGGTGTCAAGATGCCAGAGAAAATGGCTAATGCTTTGTTCATGCTCATGATGTCACTCTGAGATGGCCTGACATAAACAAAAATGGAGATTCCATAGCCCATGGAGACAACGGTGAAGTGAGAGGTACAGGTAGCGAAAGCCTTTTTTCTACCCTCTGCAGAAGGGATCTTGAGAATAGTACTAATTATGTAGATATAAGAGGCAGCTGTAAATGAGAGGGAGCCAAGCAGTAGAATTAAAGAACCAATGAAGTCGACCAACTCAATCAGACGGATGTCCTTGCAGGCAAGATGCAGCAAAGGTGCACTGTCACAGAAGAAGTGATCAATGATATTGGGTCCACAATAAGGCAACCTCACTTTCAGCAGTGTTGACAAGAACACAGACAGGAACCCACCAATCCAAGATCCAATCACCATCTTGACACACACTGTCCCAGTCATGAGGGTAGGGTACCTAAGTGGGTAGCAGATGGCCATGTAGCGGTCAAAGGACATAGCAGCAAAAAGGATGAACTCTGTGGAACCCATGAAGAAATAGAAATATGACTGAGCAAAGCAGCCAGCAAATGAAATGGTTTTCCTTTCAGCCAGGAGATTGGCCAACATTTTTGGCACTACACAGGTCGTCATGAATATCTCAATGAAGGACAAGTTGCTGAGGAAGAAATACATAGGTGAGTGGAGGCGCTGATCAATGCCGATGAGTACAATGATGAGTACGTTCCCCAGCACTGTCACTAAGTAGACAAGGAAGAAAACTATAAAGAGGATGATCTCCAGGTCTTGTTCATACACAAACCCGAGCAAAAGGAATTCAGTGACGGTTGTCACATTTTCTGTTCCCATGTTGTAGCATCTGGAATGAAGGAAGAAGAAGAAGAAGAAGAAGAAGAAGAAGAAGAAGAAGAAGAAGAAGAAGAAGAAGAAGAAGAAGAAGAAGAAGAAAGAAAGTAGTTGAAACTGTATGCTAAATTCAGTTGAACTAAAAAAGCAGGGGGAACTTCTTCCATGATATGGCTTTAGGACTGAGATGAAGGGCTTCTTCACCTAGCCAGACAATTATGTGACATGCAGATTATCTAAACAAGCTCATAGATGGTGAGCAACTAGTAGATGTGTTTTCCACTTTAATTTATGCTGCTTTAAAAGGAAATGATAATTTTCCTGTTTCTGTTAATACATGTTTAAGACTAAGAGAGTGGAGACAAGAGGAAATGGATGAAGAACATAATTTTGCTCTTTTTTGTTACCTGAGAACCAGAGAGAAACTGTCGATATAGCACTGTGGCCATCACCTAATTTTGTATTTCATATATGTCAATGATTTTAACAGGCTAAAATACACTCAACGGAATTAAAATACACTCAACAGAAGTGGACTGGAAAGTGAATAAGACTGAAATCCAGGTCTCAGACTGCATTTCTATGCACATTTTCCTGCAGAGAAGCTCCACTGAACACAGTGGGATTTACCTCCAGGTAAAAATGCATAGGATTGGGCTGCTTATGAAAAAAGAAAAAAAAAGTGCAGTATATTTTAGTCTTGGGCAACATTTGCTAGATTATGCCCAATCTATTCATTTCCTGTCTTCAGAAATTGAGTTTTATGAGTTATTTATTTATTTATTAATGAGTTTTATAAGCAACTTCCAAAATGCAATATTTTCTCAAGGTGGCATATGAAGGAATAAACTAGTTGTTACTAAGAGTGTAATCCTAAACACATTTACTAGAACTATGAAGCTTGATGCTATCCCTGTTCACTCAGATGTAAGGTGGCTTACTCACAAGAAAGTGCACATGGGATTTCAAGCTTTCCCACTGCACTCAATGATACTTTCTTTTGAGTAAACATCTTGCTTGCTTGCTTGCTTTTTTATTAATCCACCCAATAACAAAAGTTCTCTGGGTGGATTATATAAAGTTAAAAGCATAAAATGCAGTACAAAAAATAAACAATACAAAACCACAAATAGTATGAGGAAAACAATGTAAAAATATATAAAAACAGCCATAAACTCTAAAGTCTAAAATGCCTGGGAGAAAAGTATTTGGCTGGCATCTAAATATAACAGGGTAAGCATCAGGTGAGCCTCCTTGGTCTGTAGTAAGATGTATGGATGTATCTGTCAATTTCGGGTGGCTCCCAGTTTCTAATTTTTAAGTCGCATTTAATCTAAAACCTGGTTCATCCTGAACTTAGAGAAGTTTTCCAACCTTATATTTTGTTCAACCTGAACTTCAAGAACTTTTTCAAGATGTTTCCATGAAAGTTTGTATGCATTTTTGTACACAATTGTGCCTTATATACACATTTTAACAAGCAAATTTCCTAATAAAATACATCTTTGAATGTGATTTTCACTAATATTTGTTTGCTCCTTTCTCATATATGTGGATGTTTGTGTGCATTGTTTGACTGGAGAACTCTATTGCAAAATCTAGAGAACTATGAATTTTCAAGGTTGGGTTTTGTATTGGATATCGGTTTGAAAGTGCAAAAATATTAAAGTTTTCATTAAAATACACACAAATCCTGCACCCATCCTTAGTCCACATATCCCATTGTATTCCACACATTCCATTGCATTACTTTATCTGGAATACACAGTGCAATCCTATCAGGAGTGAAAGTCTTTCAGATATTCACAAAGGTTGTTTTAACCAAGAAGAGAAAGAAAATAATTATCTTTTGCAGCCTGCTATATCTAAGAAGGTGCAGGAATTTCTACATCTTTCAAGCTCCTGAAGAAAGAGTTCTGGACTCTGAGATGTATTGAGCTTTATTAAACTAATTGCACAATTTAGCACCTGAGTTTGTTCTCTTTTATGGGGTCTCACTGAAGGAAATGTGACATCACACCATGGAAAGGCTGTGAAGTAAGGACTTGGGTGACATTCTTATCTTTGGATATGATATCTAGATTTGAGTAAGCCACTGTGCCTGTTGTCTGCCTGTAAAATGATAATTGTAACTGAGGATATGACAACATAAGACATGAAAGCACACTGGACCTTTAAAAAGAAGTAATCATTGCAGGAGTTTCAATCATCTTCCATAAAGTGTAACTCAAAAGCTATCACTAGAAAGAACATAGAATGAAATACAAGTAGACCCTTAATCATGTATGTCACTACTGCCATATAAAAGTTCTAGAATATCATAGTCCACAACATTTGATAAGCTGATGATCCATGCACATATTGTGACTGTTACCAATGTTAAGGGCTGAATCATTATCATTTTACGTGATTGATGCAGTTCTGTTCTTTGCGCAATAGCACCTCTTCTTCAAATCAATGGGTTCTGCATTGTGTAGATGCATCCAATCTACACCAGATGTGCTCCCCAAATTTACCTCCACTTCCATATCTATCAACTATCTACTTAGTAACACAAAAAGTTTTCCAGCTTTTTCATGAATGATAGCAAATATAGACTGAATAAAAACTCAGATTTGTTCTTACCCAGAGTAGAGAGAATAAATCCTCCTCTGCAGTTGGAACAATTTCTCTGTTGCAATCTAGCATATGTACTGGTGAATTCTGTTGTTTCATACATTAGAAAATTTTCACCTTTTCTCTAGGGAACCTTGGTTCCCCCCCCCCCGAAGGAAAAAAAAACACTACACTCCTGGGGGTGGGGGAGGATAAGGGGAGTTTTGAAGAACATGCCTTCATTGGATTTCATTGTGTTGTATTTCATGGTTTGAATTGTTGTGAATCAGTAGGGATGTACGAAAGTCACTTACCTTTCCATGGATTATGTTGATGGGGGGGAGGCGTTCCGTCCCTCCCCCAGGGATCCTCGATGGAGGGGCAGGCGATCCATTCCTCCCCCCTGGAATCCTCCATGGCCGGCTGTGCTCCGCGGCAGCTCTGCGGAGCAGCCGGCCAGACCCAGGCCAGAGCCGTCCACAGCCGGATTTCCAGCCATGAAGGGCTCTGGGTAACCCCCCCCCAAAAAACACCGCACACGCAAATGGCAGCGGCTGCAGCCACTGCCATTTGCATTCCTTATTTTTGCCTGTCTTAGTCTACATAAATATTTACGTAGACTATGACAGCAAAAATAAAGGGGAACGCAAATAGCGTAGCAGGCGCAATTTGCATCCCTTTTTGATTCACCATTTTAGCCTACGTAAATATTTATGTAGGCTAAAACAACAAATCACAAAGGGATGCAAATAGCGCCCGCTACACTATTTGTGTTCCTCTTTATTTTCGCTGTCATAGTCTACGTAAATATTTACGTAGACTAAGATGGCCAAAAATAAGGAACGCAAATGGCGGCGGCCGTAGCTGCCGCCATTTGCGTACACAGTTGTTGTTGTTGTTGTTGTTGTTGTTGTTTTTACCCAGCAGCCATGATAGGCTACGTAAATCTTTACGTAGCCTATCACGTCTTGTAAAAAAAACAAAAAAACGAGACTGCAAATGGCGGCAGCGGCAGCCGGTCAGAAGACCAGCCACCGCAGCCACCGCTGCCGCCGCCCGGAACATCCACCCCAGGTAAGTCTCATCCCGGGGGGGATCCGCGGGGGGGAGGGGGTGGCAGGCCGTTCTGCAATGGAGTTCGGGGGGCTGAATGCACTGGCATTCGTCCTCACCGAGATCTGTGGCGGAATTCTCTGACATCCCTAATACAGAGAGCTTTGGCTACTGGGCAATATAGAAGTAAGCAAGTAAGTAAGTAAATAAATAAATCCATATGCCAGCTTGAGCTAAATTGTTAACTTCATAAAAGCATTCAACATGTAGCACATTGTATTGAATTATATGTACTTTACAAGACTGAACACAGAACATCAGTAGTTTTCGCCTAAATTTGAAAGAAATAAATGATAAGTTTTCCTGAAGATTGGAGGAAAAAAAGGGTTAGTATGTCAGCAGTTCGAGACCCGAGTGCTGCATGACGGAGTGAGCTCCCATCTTCAGTCCCAGCTTCTGCCAACCTAGCAGTTCGAAAGCAAGAAATTGCAGGTAGATAAATAGGTACCGCCTAGGTGGGAAAGGTAACAGCGTTCCGTGCACCTTGGTGTTCAGTCATGCTGGCCACATGACCACGGAAGCATCTTCGGACAGTGCTGGCTCTTCGGTTTAGAAACGGGGATGAGCACCGCACCCTAGAGTCAGACACGACTGGTTGGGGACACCTTTACCTTTTTTACCTTTTTATGTCAGAACATCACCAAATCAATGACAGGCACTCCTGCTCAACAGGCCTGAAGAAAGTGCATCAGTAGTTATCAGGAAAATGTGAAAAAAATATATGATATGAGAGTGCCTTGGACTGCAAAAAGATCAAACTAGTCCATACTCCAGGAAATAAAGCCAGACGGCTCACTTGAGGGAATGATATTAAAGGCTAAACTGAAGTACTTTGGCCACATAATGAGAAGACAGGATACCCTGGAGAAGATGCTGATGCTAGGGAAAGTGGAAGGCAAAAGGAAGAGGGGCCGACCAAGGGCAAGATGGATGGATGATATTCTGCAGGTGACGGACTTGACCTTGGGGGAGCTGGGGGCGGCGACAGCTGACAGGAAGCTCTGACGTGGGCTGGTCCATGAAGTCACGAAGAGTCAGAAATGACTGAATGAATAAACAACAAATGATGTGTCAGGGATTGGAGTAAAAATGGTTAATGTGTCCATTTTCAGCCCTGGTTAACTTACTGTACCTGTGGCAATTTCTATTGTATCAGTTTGAACTTCTTTTTTTACAACTGTACACCCCCATCAAGTAGATCAGGAATGCAAAGATTCATGTTATTAGGTTAAGAGGTCACATTTTTGTAAGCAATATACTTTTGAGGATTTGTCAAGAACAAGTCCTGCCAGACAAACATGGATTTGTCAAGAACAAGTCCTGCCAGATGAATCTGATCTCATTTTTTGATCAAGTAACCTCCCTTGTGGACCGTGGGAATGCTGTAGACATAATATACCTTGACTTCAGCAAAGCTTTTGGCAAAGTGCCCCATGATATCCTGTTGAGCAAACTAGCTCAAAGTGGGCTAGATGAAACAACAATCTGGTGGATCCACAGTTGGCTACAGAATCGGACTCAAAGAGTGCTTATCAATGGGACCTTCTCAAAATGGGGAGAGCTAACAAGCTCAGTCCTGGGCCCAGTGCTGTTCAATGTTTTTATTAATGACTTGGAGGAGGAGGTACAGGGAATGCTGATCAAATGTGCAGATGACACAAAATTGGGTGGGATACCTAATACTTTGGAAGACAGAAACAAAATTCAAAGTGATCTTGATAGACTGGAGCGCTGGGCAGAAAACGACAGAATGACATTTAACAGGGATAAATGCCAAGTTCTGCACCTCAGAAAAAGAAACCAAATGCACAGTTACAAGATGGGGGATACGTGGCTCAGCAACACAGGCAAGAAGGATCTTGGAATTGTTGTAGATCACAAGCTGAATATGAGCCAACAATGAGATGTGGCTGCAAAAAAGGCAAATGCTCTTTTGGGCTGCATTAATAGAAGCATAGCTTCCAAATCCCGGGAAGTCTTAGTTCCCCTCTACTCAGCACTGGTTAGGCCTCATCTGGAGTACTGTGTCCAGTTCTGGGCACCACACTTTAGGAAGGATGCAGACAAACTGGAGAGGGTTTAGAGGAGGGCAACACAGATGATCAGGGGACTGGAAACAAAGCCCTATGAAGAGAGACTGAAAGAACTGGGCATGTTTAGCCCTGAGAAGAGAAGACTGGGGGGAGATATGATAGCGCTCTTCACGTACTTGAAAGGTTGTCATAGAGAGGAAGGCCAGGATCTCTTCTTGATCATCCCAGAGTGCAGGACACGGAATAATGGGCTCAAGTTACAGGAAGCCAGATTCCAGCTGAACATCAGGAGAAACTTCCTGACTGTTAGAGCAATATGACAATGGAACCAATTACTTAGGGAGGTAGTGGGCTCTCCCACACTGGAGGCATTCAAGATGAGGCTGGACAGCCATCTGTCAGGGATGCTCTGACTTGGATTCCTGCACTGAGCAGGGGGTTGGACTCGATGGCCTTGTAGGCCCCTTCCAACCCTACTATTCTATGATTCTATGATTCTATGAGGTTTCTGATGGCAGAATCTCCTTTTGTTGCTCTCCTTAACTAAAGGAACCCTCCTGCTACCCTTTGAATTCTAGCCACTAAGCATGTACCCTTTAATATGCATGAATCGGATATTACAGAATTCCACAGGAGATGCGTTCCATAAAAGAATTAGGAGCTCGATAGGACAATGGAAATGAGGGGACATACTCCTGCCCAGGTTTGGGTTATCAGCATTCCATTGCTTCTGAATGAGGATGTTACTTTCCCCAAGAGAGTCACCTCTTTTCTTAATAGTGAGTATCAAACTAGGAGTGAACATACTGTAGGTATTTTAGCTGAATGTAATGATCAAGAGAGTAATTAACATGATTCATGTTGTTAATGAGAACTGTGTTTCCTTTTGGGACCTAGTGAGTCAGGGAATGTGTTGTATATCTCTTTTCCTCTGCATGCTCCAACCTTTTGGATTTCTAAAGAAAAAGTTTGTTTTCAACAATGGAATCCATTACAAAAATATATTTCTTTGTCTTGCATTATCTGAAATTGAGTAGAAATTCATTTGGGTAATAAATGACCGTAGACTAAATCTCACCCCTAGTCTTGCCTGCCTCTCCTTACCAGGCACACATGCTTTACCTGACTCCAGTGGGCGTTCAAAGCTTTCAAGAATAAGCTCTTCCCCTTGATCTGGAGGCAAGGTCTACCAGTTTTACTTGCTCAGTGATGAGAGGAACCTCCATGCCCACCAGATTAGTCCTACCTAGTGTCAGAGACACAGGGTCACAGTATTACTCCCAAGAGCTTAGCTTAAGAAAAATAAAAGAGGAATAGCTGGTAAAAAGAAAAGAGGGAATAGCTTGTTTCTTTTAATGTCCCACTGTCAACAAGTACACGGGGATTATCAGTGCTTGTGAGGAATGAGCAGCCACACCCCCTAATGCTGAATAGAGGCTCAGACTCAAAATGTAGTGGGTGATGGAGATCATGAGATAATGGGCCAGTTTGCTCATAATGCTATACTATAGTTTAGCACTACATGAAAGAGCCTGAATGATCTCAAGTCAAGTGTTGGGCTTATTTATTTATTTTGTTTGTTTATTTATTTGTATATATTTATTACATTTCTATACTGCCTAATATACTGGTCATTATTTGCCAGCTAAAATTAAGACCCAACTCACCTTTGTGTGTTTAGGAACAAGTGAGATGACAAATAAATCTAATTGTTTTGCAGCTAATTAGTTCACAGAAGCTGTTGGAAAGATTTGTTGTTTATGAGATCAATCAAATGCAATGTAACCAATTTTGGGGATGGTTCTACAATTGAGGGCCTTTCCAGAAGCATTTTGTCCTAAAAGAGATAAACATGTAAAATTAGAAGGAGCACCTCTGACAATTATTTTGTACCACATTTTTGATCAGACAAAGGCAAAATTCCAATATCTTGCAATGCACGCATCCATCGAAAAGCAGTCCACTCGGAAGATCAGCTTTGATGCATTTTTCTGTATGGATCTCCAGTCCAGAGGAATCATTCTTAAAGAGTTTCCACATCAGGACAAGTACATTTCTAAATGTACATTGGTCAGGTTCATCATGCCTAAAAGTGATCCATTGTAACAGATTTGTCCTTGTCTTGAGATATCATGCTATAGGATCGGGGTATTTAATGATCACAGATCAGCAGGTAACCATCCTTTGCATACTCAAGGTACAAAAGTGTCACCTAGGTAGGGATGTCAGAGAATTCCACCATGGATCTTGGTGAGGCCGAATGCCAGTGCATTCAGCCCCCCCCCCAAATCCATGGCGGAATGAAGACCCCCGCCCCCCACCCCGCGAAAGGTGCGCGAAACAGGACACCTACCTGCTGCCGTTCGTGCTGCCTTGCGAATGGTGGCCGCCCATTTGCATGGCTGCCTTTACCGTGATAGGCTATGAAAATACTTATGTAGCCTATCAAAGAAAGAGCAGGGGCACAAATGGCGTAGAGGCCGCCATTTGCATCCCTGCTCTTTGCTGTGATAGGCTATGTAAATACTTACATAGCCTATCACAGCAGCCTGGCAGGACGCAAATGGTGGCCGCTATGGCGGCCGCCATTTGCAGCCACAGCAGCCGGCTGAAAGACCAGCTGCTGCCACTGCCACTGGAGCCGCCTCTGCTGGCGGAGCCGCCGCCCCAGGTAAGTTTTGATCTGGGGGGATTCCGTGGGGTGGCAGGGGGTGGTAGGCCATTCCGCTACGGGTTTAGGGGAGCCAAATGCCAGTGCATTCAGCCTCACTGAAATCCGTGGTGGAATTTTCCACCATCCCTACCCACACCCCTACTACGGCCCGGTCCCAACCCCACCCCCTGGTCTGTGGAAAAATTGTCTTTCACGGACTGGTACCTGGTCCCAAAAAGGTTGGGGACCACTGCCTTAGAGGACAGTTTAGAAATCTCATTTGGTGCATATAGGCATCACCTCATGTGATGCCTATACTGGAACAGCTGCACTGGCTGTCAATGCATTCCCAAGCCCAATTCATTCATTTATTTTCTTGATTTACAACATTTGTATGCCACTCCCAATCCAAACAAATTCCAGAGCAGTGAACACAAGAAGTATAATTACAGACACCTAAATCAATTAATAAATGCAGATCACTGTGTTTGATGATTAGAGCTATTCAAAAGCATAATTGTAAGGCAATCCTTTTATTAGGAATAACCCAAGTACACGAATTAAGAGAGCCAGCTTTTGAATTTGTTTGTCCTGTATTACAATAAAGAAGGGAGGGTCTAGAGCTGATTCTCGGAACACCCTTCATCCAGTTAATAAATTGATAAAGGGTATGGATTGCAAATGGAGGTGCGATTCCATTTGAGTAAGAAATATGGGGTGGGAGGTGGCTCCAGAGACCTCTCCAGCCCTATAGTTTCCTTCTGAGTAACCTGCGGCTACACTTTATAGTAGTTTCAATTCCAACTTCCTATCTTTTTGTCCAGTTATAGATTTTCCTTCTGAGTAAGGTTTGTTGTTGTTGCTCAGTCGTTAAGTCTTGTCTGACTCTTCGTGACCCCATGGACCATAGCATGCCAGGCCTTTCTGTCCTCCTCTCTCTCCTGGAGTGTGCTCAAGTTCATCTTCATTGCATCAGTGATGCTATCTAGCCACCTCATCCTCTGCCATCCCCTTCTCCTTTTGCCTTCAATCTATCCCAGCACTAGGGTCTTTTCCAGGGAGTTTTCTCTTTGCATTAGGTGGCCAAAATATTTAAGCTTCAGCTTCAGTATCTGTCCTTCCAATGAGCACTCAGGGTTGATTTCCTTTCAGATTGACTGATTTGACCTCCTTGCAGTCCAGGGAACTCGTATGAGTCTTATCCAGCACCATAGTTCGAAGGCATCAATTCTTCGGCGCTCAGCCTTCCTTATAGTCCAGCTCTCACAGCCATATGTTGCTACTGGGAAAACCATAGCTTTGATTGTACGAATCTTTGTCAGCAAGGTGATGTCTCTGCTTCTTACTATGCTGTCTAGGTTTTCCATAGCTTTCCTCCCAAGGAGCAAGCATCTTTTAATTTCATGGCTACAGTCACCGTTGGTGGTGATATTGGAGCCCAAGAAAATAAAATCTGTCACTGCTTCCATTTCTTCCCCTTCCATATGCCAGGAAGTGATGGGGCCAGATGCCATGATCTTAGTTTTTGTAATGTTGAATTTCAAACCAGCTTTTGCACTCTCCACTTTCACTCTCAACAAGAAGCTCTTTAGATCCTCTTCGCTTTCTGCCATTAGGGCGGTATCATCTGCGTATCTGAGGTTGTTGATAATTCTCCTGGCAATCTTAATTCCAACCTCTGATTCATCCAACCCGGTGTTTCTCATGATGTACTCTGCATATAAATTAAATCAGCAGGGTGACAATATACAGCTTTGCTGTACTTCTTTCCCAATTTTGAACCAATCGGTTGTTCCATGTCTGGTTCTTACTGTTGCTTCTTGACCCTCGTACAGGTTTCTCAGGAGACAGGTAAGCTGGTCTGGTACTCCCATCTCTTTCAGCATTTTCCACAGTTTGTTGTGATCCACACAATCAAAGGCTTAAGTGTAGTCAATGAAGCAGAAATAGACATTTTTCTGGAATTCTCTTGCTTTCTCCATGATCCAGAGAATGTTGGCGATTCGATCTCTGGTTCCTCTGCCTCTTCGAAACCCAGGTTGTACTTCTGGTAGTTCTCAGTTCACATGCTGCTGAAGCCTAGCTTGTAGGATTTTGAGCATCACCTTGCTGGCATGTGAAATGAGCACAATTGTGAGGTAGTTTGAACACTCTTTAGCGTTGCCCTTCTTTGGAATTGGAATGTAAACTGACCTTTTCCAGTCTTGTGGCCACTGTTGAGTGTTCCAAATTTGTTGGCATATTGAGTGCAGCACTTTAACAGCATCATCTTTTAGGATTTTAAATAGCTCAGCTGGAATACTGTCATCTCCACTAGCTGTTAGTAATGCTTCCTAAAGTCCACTTGATTTCATTCTCTAGGATTTCTGGCTCAAGTTCAGTGACCGCACTATCATGGCTATCCGGGACATTCAGATCTTTCCTGTATAGTTCTTCTGTGTATTCTTTCCACCTCTTCTTAATCTCATCTGCTTCTGTTAGGTCCCTGCCTTCTTTGTCCTTTATCATGCCCGTCTTTGCACAAAACGTTCCCTTGAGATCTCCGATTTTCTTGAAAAGATCTCTAGCCTTTCCCATTCTGTTGTTTTCCTCAATTTCTTTGCATTGTTCATTTAAGAAGGTCTTTTGTCTCTCCTTGCTATTCTCTGGAACTCTGCATTCATTTGGATATATCTTCCCCTTTCTCCCTTGCTTTTTGCTTCCCTTCTTTCCTCAGCTACTTGTAAAGCCTCATCAGACAGCCACTTGGCTTTCTTGCATTTCTTTTTCTTTGGGATGGATGTAGTTGCTGCCTCCTGAACAATGTTACAGACCTCCGTCCATTGTTCCTCAGGCACTCTGTCAATCAGGTCAAATCCCTTCAATCTATTCGTCACCTCCACTGTATATTCATAAGGGATATGATTTAGGTCATACCTGAATGGTTTAGTGGTTTTCCCTACATTCTTCAATTTAAGCTGAAATTTTGCAACAAAAAGCTTATGACCTGAGCCACAGTCAGCTCTTGTTTTTACTGACTGTATGGAGCTTTTCCATCTTTGGCTGCAAAATACATAATCAATCTTCTTTCGATATTGACCATCTGGTGATGTCCATGTGTAGAGTCACCTCTTGTGCTGTTGGAAAAGAGTGTTTGCTATGATCAGCGTGTTCTCTTGGCAAAACTCTATTGGCCTTTGTCCTGCTTCATTTTGTACCCCAAGGCCATGCTTGCCTGTTATCCCGGTGATTTCTTGACTTCCTACTTTAGCATTCCAATCCCCTATGATGAAAAGGACATCTTTTTTTTGGTGTTAGTTCTAGAAGGTGTTGTAGGTCTTCATAGAAACGATCAACCTCAGCTTCTTCGGCATCAGTGGTTGGGGCATAGACTTGAATTATTGTGATGTTGAATGGTTTGCCTTGGATTCATACTGAGATCATTCTGTTGTTTTTGAGGTTGTACCCCAGTACTGCTTCTCCCACCCTTTTGTTGACTATGAGTGCTACTCCATTTCTTCTAAGGGATTCTTGCCCACAGTAGTAGATATGATGGTCCCCTGAATTAAATTCGCCCATGCTTGTCCATTTTAGTTCGTTGATTCCCAAGACATCGATGTTCAATCTTGCCATCTCATGTTTGATCACCTCCAGCTTACCTTTATTCATTGATCTTACATTCCAGGTTCCTAAACAATATTGTTCTTTACAGCATAGGACTTTCTTTTCACCACCAGACACATCCACAGCTGAGTGTCCTTTTGGCTTTGTCCCAGCCACTTCACTCTTTCTGGTGCTACTTGGAAATTCCCTCTGCTCTTCCCCAGTAGTATATTGGACACCTTCCGACCGACGGGGTCATCTTCCGGCGTCATCTCTTTTAGCCTTGTGATACGTTCCATGGGGTTTTCTTGGCAAGAATACTGGAGTGGGTTGCCATTTCCTTCTCCAGTGGACCACATTTTGTCAGAACTCTCCGCCATGACCTGCCCGTCTTGGGTGGCCCTGCACGGCATAGCTTATGGCTTCACTGAGTTACGCAAGCCCCTTCACCACAACAAGGCAATGATCCATGAAGGGGGAGTAAGGTTTACCTCATGGCAATCGTTCCCTTTCCTTTTCCCTTCCCTCTCCTCTCTTTACCACCTCTCTTGCTAGGTAAACATCTTCTGATTTTCTGTATCACAAAATATCCTTTGTTTAAACCAATGCAATATTAATGTTATTCTGCAAAAAGATGTGTGGCATCGACAGGTTTATAACCAAGTAGAAGCTTGGCAGGAGTTCAAATCCTATTTGCAAAACAAACTAAATGTGGGGGCAGATACTAAAGATTCCTGCTGTTAGTGTGTATCTGCGGCAGTCAGATAGCAACCCATGAGCATATGTTAGTAGTAGGGATGTCGCGGGTGCCTGACTGGGTCCGGGAATTCATTGGGCTCCCCCTGCCCATGAAACCTGAACTGCACCCACCGAGTTGCTGTCCCTGCTTGTGCCCGTTCGTGCCCGCTTGCACTCTCTAGGACTCACCGCGATCCCATTCGGTGAGCCCCACCATTTTCGCACCTTTGATTGATATGTAAAACAGGAAGTTAAAGAATGTGCATATTTACATATGTGCAGTTTGGAGCTGGGAAAGCTAAATAAGCACAATAGTGGAGGGATTATACCTCTAATATTGCCCGTATTTAGTTTTCCCAGCTCCAGACTGCGCATATTTAAATATGCTCATTTTTTAACTTCCTGTTTTACGTAGCAATCAAAGGCACGAAAATGGTGGGTGCTCACCAAATGGGGTTGCGGTGAGCCTGGGGAACTCACCAAGCTCATGGGCAGCCTGAGCGTGGGTCCAGGTTGATGCGAGTGGGGGCGCCGCTTCAGCGAGGGCCTGGAGAAACCAAGCTAGGGTGAGTTTCCTATCAGGAAAGATAGCTCTCTAAGCCTGGTGGGGGCCTCTTCAGCTACTGTGCGTGCCCTGGCCAGTGATGGATCCCACATCTTGCTGATGCTGGTTTTGGATGGGCATTCTATTAAAGGGTGTTGAAGTCCACCCCTTTCCCCCTTTAGAAAGGAAGCTTAACGAAAATAGAGAATGCAAATCCATGCATCCAATTCTCTTCAATATACCTTTGAATGACACCAGGCAACATACCAAGTAGTAAATGCCAGGAAGTATTGGCTGACTCCTTGGCAGTGGGGGCTCCCAATATTCTTGGTTTCCATTCTTCATTTTCAACTAAGGGACTCAACTTTCTTCCAGAAATGTATCAAAATCAGAGGTTACAAAAAGAGAACATTCTGTTCCCAGTCTTGCACAATCTCATAGATACAGTCAAAATGCAGTCAACTATCAGTCCCTCCAGAAAGGAAGGCATGTTTTTGATGGATATGAGAGGGGATAGGTTGGGTCAGCTATTCCCCACACAAAAATCACTAAATCCTTCAGATAGTCTGTGGCACCTAAAATGAGCATGTAAAAACAAAACAAAAAACAAAAAAAACCTACAGCAGTCTGGGGGCTTCATCACATGGAGTTTTATCCTGCAATTGGGATTGCTCCTTCCCAGAACTTTGACGACTCTTTACATGACGTAGTGACCCTGCTGTGACCCTCCTGCATTAAATGCCCCTTGTGTCATGTTTCCCTTGGGCCCCCTCTTTCCATATGCACTCACACACACAAATAGTATAGAGAGGCTTAAGTCTCATGTCTTTAATTCATTATCAACAGGTTCAGTACAGATTAAAATCCTTGAAGACTCTCAGGCTACAAAGGAGTGCCTCCAGGGGATTCAAATGGGAACACTGGCCATTGCCTGCAGTTTGAAGGGAGGCTTGCTGCCTAGACTCACTTAGGGAGGGATGTCCCTCCCTTCCAGTGAATCTTCCCTAGGTCGCCCCTCACGCATCGCTAACTGGGTTGACCGTCTGAGCTCTGCCCCTGACGTTTCCCTCTTAGCTCTGCTCCACAGTCTAGCATCTCTTAGGTCACAGCCCCCACTCTCCTCCACCTCCTTGTTCTCCTCCCAGCTTCTTACAGAGGGGGGCAAGGGGGGGGCAAGGGGGGAGTTAGTAACTTAAGAAGCTTGCCTACCCATATCTGAACCGGCTTGGGAAAATGCATCCCTTGGTTCTGGCTGTTCCTCTCCTGAATCTGAGCTGCTAACTATCTCCCTGCTCTCAGAATC
Source organism: Heloderma suspectum (assembly GCF_057233095.1). Taxonomy (NCBI): domain Eukaryota; kingdom Metazoa; phylum Chordata; class Lepidosauria; order Squamata; family Helodermatidae; genus Heloderma; species Heloderma suspectum. Next base: position 82,747,049 of record NC_139463.1, on the reverse strand, counting down.
AATCCTGACACTTTGTCCTGTTTTTAAATACATTGCAGATAATGAGTGATCAAATTATCTAGTTGTGTTCCACTTCAGTTTCCTCCGTGAAACAGTGAAAGCAGCAAAATGAGGAACGAGATCAATGAAAGATAATGGAAGACTCAGATACGGGGAGAAGGAGTGGGGGGACGGGGGAGGAAGCACATGTAAGGGAGTCAGTGGTGATCCTGCATTTAAAACAGAAGCAGAAAGCCCCATTTTAAATGCAGGATTTAAGGCTGGTGTAGAAACGCCCTGAGACACTTCTTGAAAATGAGCACTTCTTATGAAATGAGCAACCTGCCTAAAACTACTTAATATAATTAGCAATGATATAACAAATAATTCCCATAAATGTGTGTGAACTTACTGCTAGCTAATTTCTAATTAAACAAATGTACAATGCAAGACTTCTGCAGAGATATTTTAGGTGTCATGGCAGAACTTTGTTCTCTCCTCCAGCTGCTGCACTCAAGCTTTGTCAGGCCATGTGGAATAATTTTGTCTCCATTGTGGATAGGGAATAAAATCACAAAGGGGATCATTAAAGTTTGCCTATGCTTTTAGAAGTTTACAGTTGGCTAAAGATTGGCACAGATGTTGCAATTCAGTGCTTCATTTGCTTTGTTTTATTTTATTTTAGTGTATTTATTCTTAGTTATTTATTACATTTCTATATTGTCCAATAGCTGAAGTTCTCTGGGCGGTTCACAACAATTAAACCCACAAAAAGCTTCATAAAATACAATATAAAATGTAAACGACAATAGAAAAGTACAAACCAGAATAAAACCTAGCAGCAAATGAGATTTAAAATACAACAAGAGAGCAATCCTATGGTCCCTAGACAACATCTGGGGGACATAGGCTATTTTGGATTCCTGGATCCGAGGCTGGAGACAGCGCTCTGACTTCGGACCCAGAAGTCCAAGCTCCCAGCCCCTACTCCCACCCAGCTGGCTGCTTCTTGCAATCACGAGCCCGTAGAGGGGTGAAAGGGTGTGTGTCAGTGGGTGGGAAGGGGAGGAGACTGGGGACATGGGGACCTGAGCTATCCCGAGCCATCCCCAGCTTCCTTCCCTCTCCACCCCGATGCCTCCACTAGATGGGTGAAAACGGCCATCTAGTTGAAATGCAGAGTGGGAGGCATGATGCACATCCTGCTCTGCATTGGATACCCATCAGGTTCCGTGTTCAGAGGCTTATGAGTACCCAGGGCAGAGCCAATAGGATCGCACCCTAACAGACTTAAAACAACAGAGCTAAAAGTCTAAAATGCCCGGGGAAATGAAAAGGTCTTCACCTGGCGCTGGACAGAACACAACAGACGAAATATCCCAGCAAAGCTAGTGTGGTATAGTGGTTAGAGCAGCCTTCCACAACCTGGTGCCCTCCAGAATCCAGATTTATTGGGCTGCAGCTCCTATTATTCCCCAGCCAGCATGGGCAATTGCTTTCTTCTCTTGAAATGCCTCCGATGGTTCTAGTGAGCAAACACCTTCATATTCACGATGAAAGTTTCCTTTGGATAACGTTTAGTGGCAAATCTAGGAGCATCTATTAGCACTGGATTTCCAGAATAGACTTTCCTGATCACAGATACAATTCCGTCAATGATCCTGCTCATACAAGTAGATCCCTCACCTCCTGTGAACTAAAAACAGAAGGGCAAATAAGCCATGGATTGCACTGCATGTGTCATGATCAGTTAGGTACCCAGTAAGGCTGGAGACATATATCCAGTAACCTGGGAGTAAGCAGTTTTAACCTCAGTGGGCCTTACTTTTGAGTAGACATGTACAGGATTGCACTGGTAGAACATCATGCATGCTTCCTCAGAGAAATCAATCACATTGTGTATAATAGTAAGTGTATTGCACCCTTATGCACAAAATCTTATGCATACTTATTCAGGAGTAACTTCCATTGAACTAAATGAGACATACGGCTCACTAAACTTGGATGATAGGGTCAATCTGCATGTGTGTGATCCTATGGCGTGTTGTGTGCATGGGAAGTGACATCACAATCATTCTAGAAAAATAATGGCCAATTTCCACTGCTCTCCAAATAAACGAAATATGCAGTGAGTGTGTATTTATTAAGTAGAGCACAGGACAGGAAGGCCTGGCGTGCTATGGTCCATGGGGTCACGAAGAGTCGGACACGACTGAACGACTGAACAACAACAAAAAATGTGACTAAACACATCTTAAAATAACCATGGAGTATCTCCTTATTGATTCAGTCATTCCTTCTATTTCTGATCCTTGGGTTGCAAGTGTCGTTTGTTATGTAATCAAAACAGAACCACCAACAGATAAAAGGAAGGTATCAGCAGGCTTGGGGGCGGGGGAAAAACAACAAAGCATCTTTAGGAGAGAGAAAAACCCAGTCCAGTGAGGACTGAGCATGCTCAATGTCCATGGAATTCTGATTGACTGGTGTGTGTGTATGTGTGTGTATGTGGGGACGGGGGTGAATGGACAACTGGGAAAGATAATATGAAACTGAGTGTTTGTAATCCTGAACAGCAGCACTCTACACTGCAACACTTTGGGGGATAGATCCAACTTGTTTAGGACTGGTTTTACACAACCCCTTAAAAAAGGTCTCGCTCATCCACTTTCAGTGGTTTTATACTTTAGATCCAGATGGCACCAGTACAAATTATGGTAGGGAAATTAATTATATGGTAGGAATTGTTGGAGCGGGTTTCAAGTCATAAGGAACATGCCATGGTGTTAACTTGCGAAGGCTAGTATCAATGGCCAAAGCTCTTTTGGTCCTGATGTGCTACTCCACAGTACATCATGTTGGAAGAGGGGGAAGGGAAGGCAGGAAAAAAAAAGAGCCCTTCCTTCTTCCCACAGCTATGCTGCTACTTCCACTATCTCCACTTGTAGGATAAGGGGAGGGGACAGTCATTTGGGGTTTGGAGTTCTCTGGATCTAGGGCCAAGGGCCTGCATTCATTTCCTGACTAGAGAAATTAATTGCTTTGTTTCCAATTTGGGAAAACATACATTGGTTCATTTATAGGTCAGTCTGAGGAGACCTGGAGGACATTTATCCCTATGTGAAATTTACAACACATGCAACCAAATCAGATTTCCAGGAAACTGTTAAGATTATCCCCATCATCTAGATACTACAGGCAAGACAACCATAATGTTGCAACTCATTACATGGTTTTCAGCATTCACTAGGGTCATTTACAGCCCCCCCTCCCTCACTTCCTCAGACCTTTCTTCCAAATGAAGGTGGGGGAAAGAAATGTGAGAATATTCATGGGGCTGGCAAAAAAATTGGGATGAACCAAATATAAGACTGGGAAATTCTCAAAGTTTGAGATGAACCAAACTTAATATCAGACAAATGGGAAACTGGGGAAAACTGCAATTGACCTATGTGTCCATACCTTTCACTAAAGTCCTTGGGAATTACACTATGTAAGGACATAAGAACACAAGAAGAGCCACGCTGGACCAGACCAAGGGTCTATCTAGTCCAGCATTCTGTTGACACAGTGGCCAACCAGCTGTCAAGCAGGAACCCACCAGCAGGACATGAGCACAACAGCATCCTGCCACCCATGTCCCCCAGCAACTGATGTACATAGGCTCACTGCCTCTGGTACTGGAGGTAGCACATGGCCATCAGGACTACCAGTAGTATGATGATGTAGCATCATTCCCAGGGGCATTAGTGGCCCCATTTGGAATGTGACTGCTGGGTGCTCAGTTGAGACATGGCTTCACTTTTAAAAAAGACAAAAAATTGTTTGAAAAGAAAAAAAAGCCCCCCCGGGCACTTCATCATGCAATTTGTATGTACTGCTATCCCTGCACCTGAATGCTTGCTCTCCTTCCAAATGTTTGCTGCTCTGTGCCCAGTCTATAGGGGATTTTTTGCCTTCCTGCTGAATGTTGTGAATTTCAGCTGGGCCAAATGTTCATCCCAGCCCTAGTATTCACCTCAAATACAGTGATGATGTAGATGATTGTTTCATTGTACTCCCTGCAGATCTGGAATTTTTGATCTCACATTCAATGTAGTTCCATGAACTATATCTCTATCTCTGCCTCTGCCTCTACCTCTGCCTCTATATCTATCTATGAATGAGACATTCTTTTTATTTGGCTATTCTGAATGACATAATTTTTCCAATCAGTTTTCTAATACTGTTTTTCATTTCTGTGTTTCTCAGAGTGAAGATGATTGGATTTAGCACTGGAGTGATTGCAGTGTACAAAACTGAAGTTATTTTGTCCACTGGAGATACTCGGAAAGGGCGGTCATAAATGAACATTGCTGGAACAAAATGTAAGCTCATGACTATGACCTGTGCAGAGCATGTCGAAAGGGCTTTGTGCTTCCCTTCTGTAACATGCATTCTAATCTTTACCAAAATGACAGTGTATGATACAAGTAAGACACAGAAAATCAGTGTGAGGAGCAGCCCACTGTTAGAAACCATCAGCATCTCTGTGATGTATGTGTCTGTACAAGCCAGTTTGATTACCTGTGGGACATCACAGTAGAAGTTGTCCAGTACATTGGGTCCACAGAAGGGTAGCTGAAAAATTAGTATTACCTGGATGATAGAGTGAGCAAAGCCACCCAACCAAGCTCCTGCTACCAAACTTATGCAAACTCCTTGGTTCATAATAAGCAAATATTGCAGTGGCTTGTATATAGCTATGTATCTGTCAATGACCATTACAAGTAGGAAGAAGACCACAGCACCTCCCGTGCAATGGAAGAAGAATATTTGGGCGATACACCAGTTGTAAGAGATGGAATTTGTATGTGAAATGAGGTCCCACAGCATTTTGATCGCAGTAACTGTGCAATCACCAATGTCTATTACAGCCAAGTTGGCCAAAAGAAAGTACATGGGTGTGTGCAGGATGGGTGTATAAATGACAGTAATGATAATGATGATGTTTCCAAGCCAGGTTATGATGTACATGGTGAAAAAGATGAAAAAGAGGATGGACTGAATATTTGGACTCTGAGAAAAGCCCAAGAGAACAAATTCTGTCACTGTTGTATTATACTTCTTCGGAGCCATTTGGAGTCTTTATAATATAGCTGCAATGGAAATAATAACAGCAGAGCATTTGCATTTTTTTTCCTCTGAAACACACTCATGATATTTGAAAAGTGAAGATTTGGTTTCATTGTGTCCATGCTTTATTCTATCGAATAAGCAAACTATATGGGGAGTTTTAATTTCAGTGTTCTACCTGGCAGACAACTGCATTTCTGCTAGCTCACTCCATGGAGTATATGTCATAGTAATCTCAAGAATATCTTATCACAAGCAGGCACCAATTTGTCTGAGGCCAGGCTTCCTACAACTCCGTTGAAATAAACTAAGTAATAAAGAAAAGTCATACAATTCAAGTGAGTAAGTAATAACGCAGGCTACCAACATTCATACCCAGTTAGGCTACTTAAATCCCATTGTGTGATATCAGTAGTGGTTTTGCACTGCACTTCCGGACGCAGAAGGCAATACATCTGATTTTCACCAATCCCTCCTACTTAAAAGCACTAATCACATAATGTTCTGGAGGAACAGCTTCTCATGGGACAAGAAGAGCAGTAGTGGTTGGGGGGGATTGGCCAAAATGAGGCGCTCAGCTGTGTGTGAGGGGAAATGCTGAATTCGGCCCATTGACTTCAGTTCAAACATTACAGGTACCCATGTTGCCTTATTAGAAAAAAAAATAAAATAAAAACCACCCTATGGAAATACCTTTATTCTGAACTACCGAAATGTCACAGCATCATGAGCAACCACTCAAATCTGATGAAGAGTTAGTTCAGCCTGATGAAAAGTTCTTGAGAACTGTAAATGATTGCTCACAACATGACATTTTTGTTGGTCCCATTTAATATCTTCCATAAGGATATTAATAGGATTTCAAGCATCTGAACTGCCAGATTGTGACCATAGTATCTCTTGGAAGGAGACAACACCTTGCAACTAACCTATGGCTAGAATTGTTACCTTTGGAGCCATGAAATGACTTCTTCCAGCACACATTCTCAGACCCTTCTTGTTATCCTGAAGTTTGAGGTGACAGTGTTGTTGCCTGCCTATCTCTTTAAATTTCTCTATCTGGATGTTCTTTGGATACTACAGCAGTTGTATGAAAGCTTCTTTTTTGTGGCTGCATTCCACAGCACTGTTATAAGGATTAAAGGCAGGGCCAATAATAGTGCGTGTCCTTACTTCACAATGGTTGCCTCTAATTCTAGCTAGGTAATGACTGTTGTAGGGAGTAAGGATTGGACAATGAGCAATGTTTGAGCTCATTGAGGACCTGCATTTTCCACCCCAATGCTCAGTTCACCTTCTTCTCATTCCCAAACATCAGCATCTCTCTCTCTCTCTCTCTCTCTCTCTCTCTCTCTCTCTTTCTTTCTTTCTTTACATGAAAAGTGTGCCTTTTTGAACAGGACAAATGCATATTTTCCCCTGATTGATTAAAGCATGAACTCCATACATTTACAATTGTAGCCATCAAACAGCTATGCTAATTATGGAAGCTGTGGAGAAGTATAATATGGAAACTTTTGGCCAGAATGCCCCCTCCAAATTTCCGCCACTCCTTTTGCTGGCTAGTTTAGGAGGGAGTCTGAGATACCCAGTTCTAGTTCTGTTCTAATGCCAACATTGGATAATTGCCCTAGTCCACAAATTCCTATACAATTTTCTGTACGAAGCTATGCATGAGGGGTCAGCATGCTTGCCTGCTGAAGAGATGGCCACCAGTGGGCTGAAAGCACAAGTTTAGAAAGGGGCCCAAGTTCAAAATCTTTGAGAAACATCCAAAATTATAAGGATGAATATCTTCAGAAATTCTTCACTTTTTGTGCATTTCTTAAGCAGGAACACTTTCATAGTTTTGGTGTTTGTTTGTTTTTTCATTTGTTTGTTTTATTAACCCCTTATATAGTTCCTCTTTCTTATTGTGGCCTAGTCCAGCCGGTATGTTTTGCACTATGGAATCCTCCTTTCCTTACCAAATTATTAGGTAGTGAAAGGTAAGCCCTGGTACCTAATCCAGACTCCTTTATTTTCTCTTTGATAGGTTTCAGTCCAGTCTGTGGAGCTGGACATATATGACACAATTTTGTTTTCCCATCTTAATGTAAAAATGTTGAGAGACATTTGGATTTGCTTTGAGATTAAAACTTGAGAAATGTGGAAGCATCCTTTACTGGTATCCCACATTCCCATAGCTATTCATTCATTCATTCATTCATTCATTTATTTATTACATTTATATTCCACCTTTATTCCTCTTTGAGGAACCCAAGGTGGCATACATAATCCTCCTCCTCTCCACTTTAGCCTCACAACAACAACCTTGTGAGGTAGGCTGGGCTGAGAGTCTGCGACTGGCCCAAAGTCACCCAGTGAGCTTCCATGGCCGAGTGAGGACTAGAATCCAGATCTCCTGGCTCCCAGTCCAACACTCTAGCCACTACACCACACTGGCTTCCCCCCACACACACACCTTACAAACTGAGGTTCAGATCCTTACACTCTAATTAGAGAAAAAGAAAGTGCTTTATTAATTAGTATTGTCTTACCTGTTTTAGTTACTTCATAGAAGGGTTAAGACAGTTCCAGACTTTACAGCAGCTGAGTTTAAAATCCAGCAATTGTGGTTCCAGCAAATTCTCTCACTTGTTATGAGCTCAAATTGTCTGCTACAGTACAACACAACTCTTCAGCAACCTTATAGTACATACAAATATGAAACCTTTCTTACTTCAGCCTTCACTCTAATATTTAACTATTATTGCCTGTTATTATCAATAATAATAATAATAATAATAATAATGATGATGATGATGATGATGATGTGACCACTTAACAAACATTGTATAAGTCATCATAGCATATAGTTGGAGTAAATCTCTACTGTGCAAGATAAAATATGTTATTTTGATTGTCAAAACACACTGGATAAAAGTAATGGCTGAGAGTAAAAGTCTGGAGCTACATTTTTACTATCTGTTTAGTACAACCACATTTCATAAACGAGGGGATGCTAAAGGTCCTCCAGAATACCAGTGCAGGAAAACAAAGTTGGGAAAAAATATTTGGGGAGAGTTAGGATTTTTCTTTAATGAGGTTTTAAAAGTGAACCAGGCACATACTTCCTAAATCATAACCCGGTCCCCATTTGCAAGATGCGTTACGTGCTCATTTCTTACCATCCATTTAGCAATGGTAGTCTTCACTGTACACAGAGGTGAGGAACATCTGTTTCCCAAAGGCATAGTAAAAATTACACTCCATGGCTAGACCTTGGTGTCCCTCTTCCTTTATCCTTTTTCAGATTATTATTACATAGCACGATTACATAGCACGACTTCCCAGTTAAATAAGGAAGTCATTGCTTTCAGGATTTGGGGACTGCAACACAAGGGATTTCATTAAAAAGTGAACATAGTTTTGAAGGTTCTTTTTTTTTTTTTTGCTTTGCCACATATTGAATGAGTATTCTCAGGTGTGCAGATACGGAGGAAGGAGCTGATGGGACAATTGGACAGAACCGCACAGTTCTACTCCATGGACATTCTTTAAAAAAACAGACATGGATTGAGAAAACCAGAATCGCTCCTACAATTTCCTCCACTGGGGGGGGCAGTGCTGGTTAAACAAAAAGCAAAAGCAAAACCAAAAAACCCACACCCTTCCCCTTCTTAGATTAGAGGCCTAAACCTTTTGACAGACGCTACATATCCTATGAGCAAAAGGTTCCATTCTAGTAGGGTGGGGGGACCGGGGGAGTGTATTTTTTAAAAAAGCCCTCTCTAGTTGTAGTTGAGATCTTCAAAATGTCGGGCAGAATTTAGCATAGCTCAGGGACTTGCACTAGTCCTGCCTCCTGCCCATCATACCTTTGGACCTAAACTTCTGAAGTATGGAGGGGGAGGCACAAATACATCTTCCTCCCAGCACCAGAGGGCTCCCTATATTTCTAGAGCAGGCCTAGAACTCCCTGGAAAGCACTGGTTCCTGGGCCTACTGCTATTCCTGTGGTTCCACCAGAAGCTAGATGATTCCTGCACAGATTTCAGTAGGTGTGGAACTCAGCCCCAAGTGCCAGTGACATAGTATTGTACATCAAGCAGTCAACATGCACGTGCAAGACCAAAGGGAAAGGAAGCTGAAGAATGCGTTCATTTCAATAAACATTTCATTGTTCTAGCAAATTACCAATGGCAGAAATGGCAGCATCGAGAGGTTTGTGTTTGATGTTCACTGATGTGATGTGGTAAATGCCAACATTTACCAGTAAATGATGGAGATAACGATGAATAGGAAAATCCTGTGAATCAGAAAATCCCTTCCAAATGAGGGATTGCCAACATTTGACTTCACACTTTCCACTATCCGTGATATGTATATTGCATAGTGGGGCTGTAATCCTAAGCAAACGTATTTAGGAATAAATCCTTTTGAAGGCAATGAAGTTTACTTCCGAGAAGATTCGTGCAGGGTTGTCCTGCAAGTGTCCAAAATGTGGAAACTGTCAGAAATCACAATGAAATGTATCTGATGGATATGTGAAAATACAAACATTGAGCATTGGTGTGCAGTTTCAGGCTTCTATGCCACAAAGCAGCACACTTTGTTCTGGAATCCTCCATAATCCTTGATATGTGGAGTCCCTCTATAGTTACCCAATGGCAACAAAAATACACTTTGCACTTGCTTAGGGACATGTTCTTACTCCTCATGTTATATGGTCAACCTGGCATTGAAAACAGACATTGCTGGGTCTGATCTCTCATGAACCTTGTAAAAAATGGAGCCATATAAAACAGTGGATTTGGGGAGTTGCCTAATCTAGTAATGACACATGGGTCCTGCAACAAAGTGTTGCAGTGCAGACCACACCTTTTCAGTATTCTAGCCAATCATCCATGTCTTTTTCCAGGATTCTCCATTCCATTCCCCTTCCCCAAGGTTTTTCTCCCCTTGCCCCCAACCATCAGCATTCTGTACCCACTGAAAATGCTCAATCATCATTGGACATATTGGGTGGGGGATTGCCCCCCTTTAATTACTTTTTTCTTCTTCTTTTACTTCTGCAAACCTTGGGGTTTTCCCGAGCCAACTGACACCTCCCTCTTGCCCGCTGGTGATGCCATTTTGGCTATGGGAGGAGTGGCACTTTGAGAACTGAGTTCACTATTACTATATAGAAGCAGGAAATGCAACAAAATGTTGTGTTGTGGAGTGTTCTTATACAATGTTCAAGCCATTCAGCCAGCCATGACCTCCTCCAGGATATTCCATTATATTTCCCCTCCCACCCAGGTTTCCATTCCCCCATCCCCAACAGACAGCATTTTATGACTACTCCAGTTTTAATTATTTGTTTGTTTGTTTGTTTGTTTATTTATTTATTTATTTTAAAAAACTCATCTTCCTTTCAGGGCAGAAGCCCTCCCAAGGCGGCTCACAACAATAACACATACTAACAGTTAAAATATTAAATGTGATAAAAACATAAACATAATAAAATAGCAATAAAAACAACAAGAAAAGCTGTCAATAAAACCAACAACAAAAGCAACAACAGCAATCATAGTATGAGAAGGCTATGGTAACATAGTACATTTTCAGGGCCTTCATATTTATTATTTATCCATTTATTTATTTGCTTCAATCAAATAACTGTCATGGCATCTTGGAAGCAATAGGTAATGTATAAGCTCCCAACCCCACCCAAGCACACATACATACAGACACTCACACACACACAGTCCAGCAGCCTTTCATCCTCTAAAGGTGGAGGGGGGGCAAATAATATCCCCCCCACCCTTCATTTATGCAGTCCTGGGAAGAAGGTCAATTAGGTACAGCTAGAGAAGTCTGAGATGAGATTGGGAGTAAGGATAGAGGAGAATTCCACCACGGACTCCAATGAGGCCAAATTCTAAGAATCCGGCCCCCCGGAGTCCGCGGTGGAACAAAAGACTCACCTCTGCCACCTGGGGGAATCCACGCCGGACAGATCCTACCTGCCATCGGTCATCCCCTGCCGTCTGCTGCTACCTGTCTGTGGCCGCAAATGGCATCTGGTGTAGCCACGCCATTTGCGTCCCTGCTTTTGGCCATGATAGGCTACGTAAAGATTTACATAGCCTATCACAGCAAAAGGCTGGGATGCAAATGGGATCCGCTACACCAGGCGCCATTTGCAGACCACAGAAGGCCAGTGGCCAGAAGTCCAACAGTGGCCAGAGCTGACCGGCAGCTCCACAGAGGATTTCGGGGGGGAGGACCGGATCGCCCCCCCACAGAGAAATGGGCGGACTTCCACCCCTAATTGGGAGATAAGAGTGAGAACCTCTAGTGAGATCATCTGTGAGACAGATAGGGTGTCCGATAGTGTGAGAGAGGGTGTGAGAGGTTTTAGAACATAGAGCTAAAAGCAAGAGTCATATTGTGTAGTGTTGACTTATTTTAATCATCATCCCTGATATCCTTGCCTCACCCCAACCCAGTTCCTATCTGTCCTGTTGTACCAAATAAACCTTATTTGTTGTCAATTTTAAGAGACAGTTTCCTTTTTATTTATTAAGAAGGGTTTTGTGGAATTAGGGATGTACGAAAGTCACTTACCTTTTCGCAGCTTGGATTCACGGTGGGGGGGAGGCGCTCCCCCCAGAATCCTCCCTGGACCGGCTTTGCTCTGCGGCGGCTTTGCAAAGCCACCGGCCAGGGCCGTCCGCAGCCGGAGTTCCGGCCACAGCTGGCTGCTGCGGACGCAAATGGCAGCCGCCATAGCAACCACCATTTGCATCCTCCCAGGCTGCCATGATAGGCTATGTAAGTATTTACGTAGCCTATCACAGCAAAGAGCAGGGGCGCAAACTGCGGCCGCTACGCTGTTTGCGCTGCTGCTCTTCCCGTGATAGGCTATGTAAGTATCTGCGGAGCCGCCATGGAGCGGAGCTGGCTGGGCAGGATTCCGGGGGGGAGGACCGGATCGCCTCCCCGCCCGTCGAGGATTCCGGGGTGAGGGACGGAGTGCCTCCCCCTCCACTGCAAATCAATCTGTGAAAAGGTAAGTGAGTTTCGTACATCCCTAGAGGAGAGACACTGACCAAAGCACCTGACCTGGTGACTCAGGTAGGATTGTGAGGTGGACAAAAAGGTGTTTTTTCTAGTGATGTCAGAGAATTCCGCCACGAATCTCGGTGAGGCTGAATGCCAGTGCATTCAGCCCCCCGAAATCTGTGGTGGGACGAAGCACCCCGCCCCCCACCCCATGAAAGGCGCGCAAAATGGAGCACTTACCTGCCGCCATTCGTGCTGCTTTGTGAATGGTGTCTGCATCTGTGGCTGCCATTCGCTTCTTCATTATAGCCATGATAGGCTGCGTAAATACTTACGTAGCCTATCACGGCTAATGCAGGGACGCCGTTTGCGTCCCTGTGGAGGCTGTGATAGGCTACATAAATATTTACGTAGCCTATCACGGCAACAAGAAAAAGGGAATGCAAATGGCGGCCGCCGTAGCCACTGCCATTTGCATACTTTTTTTCTTTTTTTGGCTGTGATAGGCTATGTAAATATTTATATAGCCTTTCACGGCAAAATACAGGGACACCAATGGTGGTGGCTATGGCGGCCGCCATTGGCATCCCTGTGCAGGCTGCCCAGCGGCTGGATGTCCGGCTGCAGGCAGCCCCAGCTGGCGGCTCTGCGGAACCTCTGCGGAGTGGAGCCGGCCAGAGAGAATTTTGGGGGGAGGGACAGAGAGCCTCCCCCCACCGCGAATGTCACCCTTTGAAAAGGTAAGTGACTTTCGTACATCCCTAGTTCTTTCTGGAAGGGAGGGAGGAAGCGAACTCCCTACAGCTCCTCCTTCTCTGGCTGATGAGCAGCCGAGCTAGCTGAGCTTCCCCATTAGGGATGGCATGGGAGCCGGATTCAGTCCAGGAATCCAGCGGACCTGCTCCTGCCAGCACAACTGAGACCATCTCAGTGAGCCCCTGCCCCTGCTCGCCCCCGCCCACGCTCGGCGAATGGCTTGCACTCACTCCAGCAGCCTTGTCAAGCTTTGCGGTCGCTGTTTTCCAAGAAATAAAATGGTGATCGCAAAAATGCTCAGATTTCCCTGTGCAAAAATGCTCATTTAGAGAAAAATGCACATTTTCCTGCACACACGAATGTGTGCCTTCGCAAAATGCGCATTTCATACATGAGAACATGCGCATTCGCAAATTGTGCATTTTTGCGCATACAGCAACAGGTGTGTTTTTGGGATCACCATTTTATTTTTTTTAGAAATGGTGACTGCGGAGCTCGATGAGGCTGCCGGGGTGAGTGCAGGCTGCTTGCCGAGAGTGGGAGGGGCTTGAGCGCAGTCCGTGGACCAGCGAGAGGGGGCGGGGGCTGAGCAGGAGTCCGAAGAACACGGGTGGGGGTGAGTTTGCACATGCCTACTTTCCCTTTTCATTATGTCCTTCTTGGAGGCAGGGGAGGCAGTTCCTTACATAGATTGATCCATATTTAAGCACTTGTCCAAATGCAGGCTTTGTTCTTGTTAGAGTAAGCCCACTGAAATCAATGGGGCTTCAGTTAGCCGTGACTTACTTGTTTTGTCGATTTCAGTTGGTTGACTCAAAGCATGATGAAGGCCAGATCTACACCTCATGTCCTATTGATACGATCCCATGTATCGCTCTTGTGCATTTATACCTCATAGCATACACAATGACATCTGTTGCAGTATTTTGGATAATACAGAACAAAAAGTGGGAAAGAAAGCTAGAAAAGTGGTGCATGGAATGTGTGATGTGTGCCCCAGCACAGTTACCAGTGCACAATAAAAAGCACAAGTGTACATCAAGCTTAAGTCTGGATCCAATCCTACATCTATTATTCCACTCTCAGACCTTTTCCAGGGAGCTTGAGGGTTGGCAGACACACATAGATGGTTAATTGACTTTAATATTCACAAAATTCTTGTGAGGATGTCAACAAAGCTAACAAAGAGTATGTGACCCAAAATCATGCAGTCAGTTTCATGGCTAGGTAGGGATTTGAACCTGAGTTTCCCTAGTCTAAAATCAATACATAAAACCACTACAATGCACTGGATCTCTTTCACTGAAGTCAATGGATCTTTAAAAACCAAAATTTGGATGGATTGTGCCATAATTGTTCGCTTTATTTTTTAAGAATATCTATGCTCTTCTTGAAGACACTTCTCAGGGAATCCTTTACCTTCTCATTCCTGAGGCTATATATGAAAGGGTTTAGCATGGGAGTCACCATTGTGTTCAGCACAGTGCCCATTTTATTGAAATCCAGAACATTCCCCTTGCTGGGGCGAACGTAAATGAAGATAGAGCTCCCATAATACAGTGTTACCACAGTGATGTGAGACACACACGTTGAGAAGGCCTTCCGACGACCTTGTGCTGACGGTATCCTCAGGACTGCAATAATAATATAAATGTAGGACACAACTGTTATAAGAAGTGATCCCAAGAGCAGTATGCAAGAGGTCCCAAAATCAACCTTTTCAGCCAATGATGTGTCGGCACACACAAGTTTGAGCAAGGGGGCACTGTCACAGAAGAAGTGGTTGACAATGTTTGGGCCACAGAATGGTAGCGCAGCTGTCACAATGCTGGGAACTAGAATAATCACAAAACCACCAACCCATGACCCCAAAAGGAGCTGGAAACAGGTCTTGTTGTTCATGATGGATGCATAGCGCAGTGGGTAGCATATGGCAAGATAGCGGTCAAAAGACATGACAGCCAGGATGAAGAATTCAGTTGATCCCATCAGGAAATAGAAAAATGACTGTGTAAGGCAGCCCACAAAGGAGATGGTCTTCTTCCCTGTGATAATATTGACTAGCATCTTAGGCATGACAGTTGAGGTGATCATGAGTTCCAAGAATGAAAGGTTACTCAAGAAGAAATACATGGGCAACTGAAGATGGTGGCTGGTCAGTACTAGAACAATTAGTGTGGCATTACCTGCAATGGTGAGGGCATATACAAAGAAGAAGGTGATGAAGATCAGAATTTCAACAGTGTGGATAGTGTGAAATCCCAGAAGGATGAACTCAGACACAATCGTTTTATTACCTTTCTCCATATTTTGGTGCATCCTATTTCCTAGTAAACAATGCATTGACAGAGGGGGATGGGGGGAGAGAGAGAGAATGTATTAGCCAAATCCAGTATCAGCACAAATATGACAGAATTAGGCAGAACACTGGGGGATAAGAGACTATCAAACAGTGTTAGCCATGACAGCTAAGTGAAGACCCATGTTCAGAATAACTATTTGACTAAATGCTGGAAATAAACACTAAACTAAAATGAAATTCACACTCATCCCTACTTTTAAACACAAGTTTGAGATAGTTCTATACTTCCCTAAGAGCAACAGATGTTGGATGTAGGAAGTATGATAGGGAAGAGGGCATCATGTCCAGGTTTTGCTTTTGAGTCAGAAAAGCTGAAAGAATGGTCCAGACATTTAACACAGTAGTAATTCCGTATGCTTAGTGGGGCTTCTGCTGTCCCAGAGTCTCACTGTGTGCATGAAGCTTTACTTGAATATATCTCATGACGTTCCCTCCCCAAAAAGAACACCAGGTTTGAGAAGAACTGTGGGGATTGGGCATATGGACATATATAATATAGTTGCACACCCTGCATTACATACTATGATATATACCTGGGGTTGGATCCAGTCCCTGCATTCCTTGAGAGGAAGAGCTCCACTTGTGGATGGTCTCTCCACCTGATTTTTGTGCCCCCCCGCAGTTCCTCCAGATCGCAGCAGGGTGCCCTTATTCTCTATCTAGCATTTCAGGGGGGTGGAGGGGCTGCTGTGGGAAGGAGGGGGTGGGCACTTCCAATTCCATCAGCATGGTTGTTCAAGTGGGAATCAGATGGCGAGTGAATGAAGAAGCCTGCAGACCAGCACTCTCCACATTGGGATATGAGTGAATTAATAATACTGCCTGGGGCATCTGAATCTAATATCACACCTACCACAACAACCAGTATTTATATACTAAATATATAGCATTTCTTACATGCACCAGACCGAAACATGTGTACAAAAGCATCTGACAATCTAGAAAGGAAACCTTCCAGTGACACTACTTTTTGATGCTTACCTTTAAGAATTGCATCAGAAAAAAATGGTGGCAGCAGCACTGAAAATTTTCTTCTTTGGGGGTATTTTGGTTACACACCTGTCGAATCTGACAGAGGAATGGTAGGAACTCAGTGTAATTAAATAAAATACTAAAGGTATTAAGTAAATGAAATATACATCAGGATTCATCAGGATTTCCTTAACTCTGAGGGGTTTTGTTTGTTTCTTTGTTTTAAAAACCCTCCTAAAAACTGATTACAAATTCAATTTATTAAACTTGTCAAAAGGATTACTACTACTGTTTAAGGATTCTTATTTGCCAGGTGCTCCAAACAAGTCTACAAACACCTCAATGATCCCCACTTGGTTTGGTTGTAATCCATGCCTAGGAAGGCCACATTGCCTTGCATGTAACAAGAGTCTGAGTCACTGAAGAGGTACTTCATTTAGAAGCTGCCATGCTTCTGTACAGCACTGTTGTGCGATCCGAAGTATTAATTAATTGTTACTTCTTATATGCGTCCATGGGTGTTTTCTGAAAACATCCAGCTACTCTCTGAGGATCACTTAAGACACTGCAGCCCAGAAAGTAAGAAATGTGTGTTTTTAAAGTGTATAAATTCAAAAATATGATAGGTTTAGTGGAATTAATAAACACCAAATATAGCTACCACTTAGTAGCTAAACCCTTAGACATTCATTACAATATGTGCAACACTGGCTGTCACAACTGGGCATGGCAAATCTGTCAGCTTTGCTTTCTCCTGCATTTGGTTTAAAACAAAAACAAAAACAAACAAAAACCTCAGGTGTTTTGCCTTGTCACAATGAACATTCAAAGCACTCCAGGAGCCTATGTATGAGTTAGGGGTGTGTGGATCAGGAGAAACAAAACAAAACAAAAAAAGAGCCAATTGAGGTTCTTCAGATTCCATCATGAAGCTTGTTCTGCACCTTGTCCATGTCAGATTGCAAGCTTTTCTCACAGCAAAATTTATATGTATTGCCATGTGCATTTTCCCCAAATGTACACGTCAATTGTGTGCATTTTTCAAATGTACACATTTCTCCCTTTGCTTAAAGTATGTTTGCACTTTTTCTTAAGTACGCATTATTTCATGCACATTTTTTTCAAAAGTACCCATTATTTCATGCACATTTTTTTCAAAAGTACACATTATTTCATGCACATTTTTTTTCAAATGTATACATTTTTGTTGTTGTTCTGGGAATCACTCTGCAAGCTCAGAAATGTATGGATATAGACCACAGATTGCATTCAGGTTTGGGTCCTGGGAGGCACAAACTGAATAAATTCTAGTCATAAATGAGCTAAAACAAAATTCTCATACATCCTTAGTGTGAATACTGGGTTGACTGATCTAGATAAGCTGGACACAATATCATTTTATTTACACATGACACTTAGGGACATGACAGAAAATATCTTGACAGCCACAGTGATGCAAAACACAGCTAGAAGATCTTATTTCCTGTTATACCATATTAATCTGGAACAGTCATATTTCTGAATAAAGAGCATCAGGCAAGTTCAGATAGTCAACAAATTATATCTATTCATCTTTCTCAATCACCACCTTGAACCCCAAATAATTACACAATATTAATTTACAAATACATTTCATTGTCTTCATTACACTTCATTATAATATGAATAATAATATGAAAATGGATAAATACACTAGTGCAATGTTTCAGAACTTTGGAAATTCAGCCCTGATTTTCTTGGCGGGGCAGGGGAGGGTGTCATCATGGGACCAGCTATGCCCTGATCCATGAGTGGGCTGCAGTGGGAGGGAGACCAGGCCAAATAAACTGCCCCCACTCCTGTTTGCCCTTCCCTTACCACTACCACCAGTTGGATCCTCCCCCTCAGGCTGCCTCCACCAAAAAGCTGTAAAACATGCTGGATCTCTTGTGAATACTTTTAGGTAGTGTGTGGTTTGGCTTTTAGGCATGGGGTGGGTAATCCAACAAGAAAAGAGACCACACTATTTTGAACAACCATTCACAATTTAATGGAAAATATTTATTATTTGGAAAAAAGGATTTAACATCTGAATTATTACAGCACAGACACAACACAAAACCAGAAGAGCAAAAAAGTAAGGACATAACCAGGGAAAATGCATCCAGCTAACCAGACTAGACTGGATCCCTATTTTCTCTCAGTTCTCAGTTCTTCCCAGCAATATTGTACTGTCAGAGTTCTCAGCATGCCATGCATTCATCTTCTCCCCAACATTCAGATTTCCCTCCAAACAGCTCTCCGATTTCCTTTCTCTTTCTGATTCTTCTTCTTCCAGCCTTCCTCTGCATTTTAAAAACTCCTTTTGTCCTCAACTTACTATATGTTAAGGCTAGCTAGTGCTCGTGCAACTGACCCTTACTCCAAACTCCTATTTACAGGGCCTTTGCACACATAAAACTTATTGCAGATTTGTTGCAGAGCTTAAGCCTCTTTCAAAACTGGAACCTGCTCTTCCTTCAGACTTTTCAGCACCACAAAATGTAAGCAAACTCCCTGGTTGACCTTATCTGGAGGTTTGCTAAACCTATAGTTCTCTTGCATGCTTTTAGCCCTGGTGTCACCCAAGCTTATTGAAACATTAACTGAATTTTTAACCTTTTTTGGATTTTACATTGATAATGAATTTAACCCATGAATACGCAAAGCAACCTGGTCTAGCTATCCAGCTGTGTTCACTTCTCTGGCAGCCATATCACAAGCCTGAGCAACCGAATAAACCGGAAGTCTTATGTTTGGGGAATTTGAGCAGAAAGGATGATGATGATGATGATGATGATGATGATGATGATGATAACAATAGTAATGCCTCTCCATTATGAACAGTCAATTATTATGGATTTGGACTTTGCAGAGTGTTTTCACACTATAATTCCAGTATTTAGGAAGCCTTTGGTTATCAGTCAACTCCCTATAGTGGATCAACACACTTCAAGCAAAGCATGCACCAAAAATTGTTCTGATGTGGATTCAATTTTGATTTTGTTCTTGGAAGAATTATTAAGGGGAGGAAATACCAATTTTCTGTTTTTATTAGAAGTATTCTTATAATATCACATCAAAATATAACTTGCATAAAATACATAACCCCCCCTTTTTATATATAAAACAGCACATTGCTAAACATTCTTAGATTTGAATACCTTAACAGGAAATCATATTCCCTAAAGATATTGTTAGTCTTCTACTCATAAAGAGGGGAACAGGTTTCCCATTCATTTCTGAATAGGCTATTGATCATCCCAGATGGGGTGGGAGGAGCAGCGGAGGAGATCTTTGCCTCTTTGTTCTCCTGCCTTGCATTTTTCGCTACAGGGGCTTTCAGGATAACTTGTAGCCTGGCCACTCCAGCCTCTTCCCATCTCTGCCCACCAAAACACCCCCTTTTCCCCCTCTCAACGGTTGAGTTCCTGACCTCAGAGGCCTGCTTGCATGGCTCTTTCTATGCCAGCTGCAAGGGGGAGCAGAAGCGAGACTGGATCTTCGATTCCCCGCTCCGAGGCTGGAGAGCTGTCTCTGACCTCGGATCAGGGAATCTGAACTATTCTATGGCCCCTCACATGCTGTCTATTGCAATGGGATTGCTCACTCCATCATGTATCATTAAACATTTGGCATTTTAATTTCATAGCAAGAAAGCATATATTGCTTAGAAGAAGGTGGGTAGTATTTCTCAATCATCTTCTCAGCAATTCCAATAAAGCCAAACCAGCTATTTCCTAAAAAAAATCAGGACACATCTCTAGTGAACCTTGGTCCATGCATTCCCTCTAAAGGTTCTCATTACTGATGCTTTGACTTCCTTATTTCTGAAACTATAAATAATAGGGTTCAGCACAGGATTGATGACTGAATAAAAAATAGAAATCAGTTTATCACTCTCAGGCGAGTAACTGGATTTGGGCCTCATGTACATGAACATGCCTGTCCCATAATAGATTGTTACCACTGTGAGATGAGAAGAGCATGTGGAAAAGGCTTTGCGCCTGCCTTCAGTGGTGCGTATTCTGATGACAGCACCAATGATATAGCCATAGGAAACCACAATTAAGATGAAGGGCAGCATTAATGTGGCTGCACCTCCCATTAACATTAGGAGTTTAGTTAAGGACGTATCAGTACATATCATGTGCAGCAGGACAGGGACCTCACAGAAAATATGGTTAATGACATATGGTTCACAAAGTGGGGGCAAGAATAAGAAGAGTGGAACAACAGAAACTAGAAAGCTGACAGTCCAAGACACAGCTGCAATCTTCACACAGACATGATAGTTCATTGTTATGGTGTATCGCAGGGGACGACACACTGCTACATAGCGGTCGAAAGCCATTACAGCCAGAAGGACACATTCTGCTGCTCCCAGGAAGAGGGATATATATGTTTGTGCCATGCACAAATGATAAGATATGGTTTTCTTGGTGGATATCAAGCTGGACAACATTTTGGGGACCACAGCAGTGGTGTAGCAGAGGTTCAGAAATGCCAGATGTTGAAGGAAAAAGTACATGGGGGTGTGCAGATGGGGATCTGCTGTAGCCAGGACAATGATGGCAATGTTAGTCAACAGGATTGAAATGTACATAAAGAAGAAGATTGTGAAGAGTACAGGTTCCAGCCTGGGATTATCAGAAAAACCCAGAAGTAGGAATTGCCAAACTTCTGTTTCATTCTTTCGTATCATAACGTCAAATCCAACTATTAGGGAAAACATGGGAGAATAACAGAAGAAACCATATATTATTATCTGAATTAGAAACAAAGATGTACACTATAGTGGTATCGTCACATACCGTAAAGCTAATTCCTAAACCCAAGGCATCCTTGAATAAGCAAAATATAACCATTAGTGAGCATGGCCCTATCCTAGCTCCACTAGATATATCTCAACCAGTTGTAGCTGTCAGTTGAAGTTCGCACTGTTGTTCTCTACTCTGTCTGTTCTAACTTGGTTTTATATGAGTATGATTTCTTTTTTCATAGAATCATAGAATAGTAGGGTTGGAAGGGGCCTACAAGACCATCGAGTCCAACCCCCTGCTCAATGCAGGAATCCAAGTCAGAGCATCCCTGACAGATGGCTGTCCAGACTTGTCTTGAATGCTTCCAGTATGGGAGAGCTCACTACCTCCCTAGGGAATTGGTTCCATTGTTGTATTGTTCTAACAGTCAGGAAGTTTCTCCTGATGTTCAGCTGGAATCTGGCTTCCTGTAACTTGAGCCCATTATTCTGTGTCCTGCACTCTGGGATGATCAAGAAGAGATCCTGGCCTTCCTCTCTGTGACAACCTTTCAAGTACTTCAAGAGCCCTATCCTATCTCCCCTCAGTCTTCTCTTCTCAAGGCTAAACATGCCCAGTTCTTTCAGTCTCTCTTCAAAGGGCTTTGTTTCCAGTCCCTTGATCATCCTTATTGCCCCCCTTTGAACCCTCTCCAGCTTGTCTGCATCCTTTTTGAAGTACGGTGCCCAGAACTGGACACAATACTCCAGATGAGGCCTAACCAGTGCTGAGTAGAGGGGAACTAGTACAGTACTTCCTGGGATTTGGAAGCTATGCTTTAATGCAGCCCAAAATAGCATTAGCCTTTTTTGCAGCCACATCACATTGTTGGCTCATACTCAGCTTGTGATCGACAACAATTCCAAGATCCTTAATGCTAGTATTGTTGTTGAGGCAGGTATCCCCCATCTTGTAACTGTGCATTTGGTTTCTTTTTCCTGTTGTTTTCTGCCCAGCGCTCCAGTCTATCAAGATCACTTTGAATTTTGTTTCTGTCTTCCAAAGTATTAGCTATCCTGCCCAATATTACAAGCGGGAAGGATCTTGGAATTGTTGTCGATCACAAGCTGAATATGAGCCAACAATGTGATGTGGCTGCAAAAAGGCAAATGCTCTTTTGGGCTGCATTAATAGAAGTATAGCTTCCAAATCCCAGGAAGTACTAGTTCCCAGCTACTCAGCACTGCTTAGGCCTCATCTGGAGTACTGCACCACAGTTTAAGATGGATGCAGACAAACTGGAAAAGCTTCAGAGGAGGGCAATGGAGATAATCAGGGGACTGGAAACAAAGCCCTATGAGAAGAGACTGAAAGAACTCAGCATGTTCAGTCTTTAGAAGAGAAGACTGAGGAGACATACGATAGTGCTCTTCCAAGTCCTTGAAAGGTTGCCACAGAAAGGAAGGCCAGGATCGCTTGTCAATCATCCTAGAGTGCAGGACATGGAATAATGGGCTCAAATTACAGGAAGCCAGATTCCAGCTGAGAATCAGGAAAAAGCTTCCTGACTGTTAGAGCAATATGACAATGGAACCAATTACCTAGCATGGTCATGAGCTCTCCCACACTGGAGGCATTCAAGATGAACCTGGACAGCCATCTGTCAGGGATGCTTTGACTTGGAAATTTTCATTGTATCAATGGTACCTACTGCTTTGAAGGCTTTTGACTGAGGGGGTTGCTCAGGAAAGGAGATAAACATGGGAGTTAGTTTTACAGAGTGAGCTACAAGTGAGTTACCAAAGAAGCAGAGTATGTTTTCAGAATCTCTTTCTCTGTCTCTCTGTTTCTCTCTGTCTCTCTCATTAATGGGATATGAAAGTTAACAAAACACCCATTGTCAAGACAAGGGAATAGAACACCAATTTGGGGGCATCTCTCTCTTCTGGAGACTCAACCTGTGAACAATGGGATCCATCCAGCTGGGGAAAAAATGAGTCTCTCCATCACCATATATGCCTAAACCCACTACTTCTGTTACCTACATATATATGAGCTATTATATTACCTCTCCCCACACGTATGCACCATTGCTGGTGGTTACTCAATCATTACGTTCCTTTCATTTAAAAACAACAACAACAACAACAACAACAACAAATCATAAGGTTGGATCCAAAGGAAGTCAGCCTTAGTCCCACTGAAATCAATAGGACATACTGTAAGTTAGTCACAACTGATTTGTCCCACCGATTTCAATAGGACTCAGATGTGCATAACTTCTTCTGGATCCAGCCCATGAAGTATTACTTATTTCTTTATTTTTTATGAGTGGTTTTAAGTGAATAAAGTGAATTAGATTGAATTATACAGCCTACCTGTATATTGCCATATCTGTGTCACATGCATTCAGAAGAGGTCGATAAAAACCTTTGTATATGATGCTATATTATTTTAGTGAGAAAATCTCAAGTGACCAATTAACTTTACACATCCTCATTTCAAACCTGAAAAGGACTCAGCAGAAATTGCTTCCCTACTTTACAGGCTTGTGGGAGACTAAAGTGGAGGAAGGTAGATTCTAGGGCCATATTTATAGCTTGAGTCTCTAAACTCCAGGCGATGGTATGAAAAATAACAACAGCAACAAAAACACCTAAACAAAGAAATAAAACAACCCTGAATACATAGAAAAACGGGTTTCCAATACAGTGTAGGCATCTTTCCAGAATTTTGGCAGGCAAACAAGATTCTGAGGTTCAGGTAGGACTCTGGGATTCAGGTTGGATTGAGAAACAAGAAGGAACCAAACTAAGTCCACCTGGGGATCAAAGCAAATATCTAAATCCTAGAGGCTTTCAGAAACATATTCCAAAAAGATCAATTCTATGCTCTAAACTAAGCCTCCAATATCAGAGGCCCCATTCCTTTTTATGCCCTGCTGGCAAGAGCCAACAGGGTGGAAGTTGGTGGGGAGCAGGGCTTTCAATATTTTGTATCTGTCCACAGCTGTAGAAAAAATAAGTCCTTCCCATTGCCGGCAATGGGTGGAAAAATATTTAGACCAATTCTTGAGCTGGTTGACCTTGACCAATTCCTGGATCCTCAGCCACTCCCTCCCCACCCACTGGTATGCCCATTTTCCCTGTCTACACGGTTTGAGTTCTGATGTCATAAAGCAGGTGTGGACAACTTAGTGCCTGCAGACAGCATGTGCCCCATCCTATTATGTGGCACTTGCCGCCATGCTGATGAACTTAGCATCACTGTGGTGGGAAAAATACTGGTGCTGGCAAAAATACTGGTGGTGGCAAAAATATTGGTGGTTTGCTATACAGTTTCATGCTGCTGCAAGTACAGTAATTATTACTATAGATCCTTTAAACAGATTTTTCAGGGCACACCTTCTTCTTTGCTGGATGGCAGATCCTAATGGGTTTCTGTCTCCCAGTCCCAACAGATCTTTATTTGTAATTTGAATCAAATGGAGAATATAATTCACTACGTTTTTTAAAAAGCTTATTCTTTATTATATTTTATATCAAATATCTAAATAAATACCCATTTGCAGGTGGCATCTATACACCACCCATTCAAATGTGTAAGTGCTGTAAGGTCTTCAATACATTGCATTATAAAAGGTAAGCATTTATCCTTCCAGTGTTGTAACATCAGCCTTTTAGCTGTCAGAAGGGCATGGAGAATCCATTTGTGCCAACCATGAGTTAATTTCCAGGAAGCAGGTAGATAATGTAAAAGAGCATGTACTTCAGTAAATGTAGAGGAGCGTTCCACTACAACATTTATCCATATAATGACCTCCTTCCTAGGGATGTATGGAATGTACTCACCTGTCTGTTCCAGGGCATCAGCGGTGGTGGGGAGGCGCTCTGTCCCTCCCCCCGGAATCCTCCCTGGGCCGGAGTTGCAGCAACTCCACGGAGCCACCGGCCAGGGCCAGATGCAGCCAGTAATAATAATAATAATAATAACAGCAAAGGAGATGAAATTACAATGTTATATAATAATGAAGCTTGAAACAACCTTACAACAGCCAGTAATATATTTTATACTATATATAAAAATGAATGTGCACAATACACCCTCAAACAATATATTTAAATACAGCATAACATAATGAGAATTTAAAGAAAAACAAAAAAGAAGAATGAAAGAGAGCAAACAAATGTATGTATAATCAGTTATCTCTGACCTAGCCTGAATCATGCAGATGAAACATAAACAATTAACAAAACGTGTTTAAAGATTCCAGTTCATGGGGCTGGAACAGAAGTCTCATGCATTTTTACGTTCAGCCATGCCTCCACCATTTCATGATTTAGGAACTTCTACATCTGACCTTCAGAAACAATGCAAAATGTAGCAGGATATTTTAAGTGATACTGTAAGTTCATTTGTTTTGCCATATTTTTCACCTTGATGAATTGCCTTCTTTTATCAGCCACCTCTTTGATGTAATCCAGAAATAACATAACTTTATCTTGTTTCCAAAAAAAGATTTCCACCCTCTCTTGTCAAACACAGGATATAATTCTTTGTGGAGATTCTTGCAAGTTGGACTATAATCGTATAGCCAGTCCCTTTAGCATTTGGCACACAAAATGCCTGCTCAATATCAAATAAATAATCAGATGGCACAGGGAGTATCTCATGCAAAAAATTGTCTACAAAGGTAGGCAAATTTACATCTCTAGGCAGATTTTTAATACCAAAAATACGTACATTGGATCTGTGTGCAAAGGCCTCCAGTTGTGAAATTCTGGCAGAGAAATATTTGAAAAATAATTGTGTGATAGTTTCGTTCTTTGTCAGCCTATCTTGCAGCTCATTAACCTTCGCCTCCATTTTTTGCCAAGAAGTGTTAATTAAATCCACAGCTCCTTGCAGGGCAGTGATGGAATTTTGGATTGAATCCAACCTCTTAGATTGCTCAGCAAATTGCAAAGATAAAGTTTTTATCAAAGTAAATAATTCCCCTATGTCTTCGGTTCTCGGAGCCTTTGCCAATGGAGGTATGGGGGGAGTGGGCAGTGATGCAGTTCCTTTTTTTCTCCTTGCTGTAGCCATGTTTCTCTTCAAACAGATCTTGCAGGTCCTCAGATATTCTCAAATATTGTTGATGTTTCTTAAACCATCCCTCAGATGTTGCTGGTATTTCTTAATCCATATATTACAATGGAACATGTCAGCCCTGTATTCTCCTATTAGATAGGAGTTTCAAAACAGCTTTTTGCAATGTTTATACTCTGGGAGGGTAGTCTCGGAATCCAGCCCCCCTGCTTCTTCATGGAGAGTACTTTTCTCCAAGATCTCATCCAGCTGCTGGCTTGCCCCCTCTTTTAATTCCAGGGGGAGATGAAAAGGTTTTTCATAGGGATGGAGGAGAATTTCTCCCCGAATCTCCAGGAGGCCGAATGCCAACGCATTCAGCCCCCTAAAATTGTTGGTGAAATTCTCTGCCCCCCGCCCCCCCCCGGGATGGGACTTACCTCCTGCGAATGTCCCTCCCAGCTGCGGGTCCTGGCGGCGTTTCGGCGGCGTTTCGGCGGGGGCAGGGGCAGCGGCCGGTCTTCCGACCGGCTGCCGCCGCCTCCATTACAAAATAAAGTAAAACCAAACAAAAAAAACACCGGTGATAGGCTACATAACGACTAACGTAGCCTATCACAGCTAGATTTCCAAAGTCAGACGTCATAGGCTACATTAATCGTTACGTATCCTATCACGGGTGACTTTGGGGAAAAAAAAAGTGCGTAAACAAATGGCGCCGCCCCATGGGCGCCGCCATTTGCATTCCTTATCTGGTCCCAGTAGTCTGCGTAAAGATTTATGTAGACTACGGCGAAAATAAGGGCAACGCAAATAGCGTTGCCCTTATTTTCGCCGTAGTCTACGTAAATCTTTACGTAGACTACCCGGGACCAGATAAGGAACACAAATGGCGGTGCCGATGGGGCGCCGGCATTTGCGTACGCACTTTTTTTTTTCAAAGTCACCCGTGATAGGCTATGTAACGATTTATGTAGCCTATCACGGCTGACTTTGGAAATCTAGCCGTGATAGGCTGCGTAAATCGTTACGTAGCCTATCACGGGTGTTGTTGTTTTTTTTCCACTTTGTATTTCGCGGCCGGGGAGACAGGGCGCTTCTCCCCGGCCTGAATTTCGGCCAGGCAAGGCAGGGGGCCTCCCCCCCCAGCCTGAACTTCGGGGGGAGAACCAAAGCGCCTCCCGCCCACCACGAAGCAAGCTGCAGGACCAGGTAAGTCGCTTTTGTACATCCCTAGTTTTTCAACCTTTTAAAAAGCTGTTTGAGATAGTGTCATGCAGAGGCTCCATGGGCTGCTGCAAGGGCAACACTGGCTCTGGCTGGAAGTTGGAGCACCTTTGATCTTGACAAATCCAAACATATTAAACAGGGTGGAGGATAAGGTATCATGAGGGAGATTACAAGGCCAATGGTGTATATCCCTTCTGTGCCTGAAGAAAGCTCTGAGATCTCAGAACATTTCCTGATAATTCAGTTATCTAGTTCCCAAGCTTTGAGCCATGAAATGAGTATGTTTGTTTGTGTGTGTGTGTGTGTGAGTACACACACACATACAATACAAACACACACACACACACACACACACACACACACACTTCCCTTCAATAGTTCTCAGCCCAGGTCAGCTACTAAAAATAATATTGAACAACTAAAAACAATATAACTAGGAATGTAACTAGCAATGTGCAAACCCATCCCATCTGAGTTCTCCGGGTGCCTGCCCAGCCCCTGCCCACACTCACTGATCCTTTGACCACACTTGAGCCCCTCCCATGCTCAGTGAGAAGCCTGCACTCACCCCAGAGGCCTCATCAAGCTCTGTGGTCACCATTTTTGAAAAATAAAATGGTGGTTGCAAAATGTGCATATTTACATATGTGTGAAAATGTGCATATTTGTATGTGCATGAAAATGCGCATTTATGTGAATGCACATGTTTGTCTATGCATGAAAATGCAGATTTTTTCAAAATGTGCATTTCACGCATACACGGATATGCGCATTCACAGAAATGCGCATTTTCACACATATGCTGATATGCACATTTTTGCGACTGCCATTACAATTTTTCAAAAAGTGGCAACCTTGGAGCTCGATGAGGCCGCCAGGGTGAGTGCATACCAATCACTCAGTGTGGGCAGAGGCAAGTAGGGAAAAGGGCTCAGCGAGCAGGGTGGGGTATGCAAGCAGGGTGGGGTGGGGGTTCTGCCAGATTCCTATATGGAATCAGATGCCCGTAACACCCCTAAATGTAACCAAGCATATGAAAATTGTAAAAGCCAAATATGTAAAACATCTTAAAACAGCAGAACTGATATAAGCATAGCAGCAGCGGATATAAACCAATTCAAATGATATTTTAAAAGCATGAGAAAAATAGAAGGCATTGAAATATGTAAGTGGGTGGTTGGAGAGCTTCCACAGGGAGCACATTCCAAAAGCTGGATGCTACGACCAATAACGTCCTCAAGCTGGTCACCATCAAAGCCATCTCACAAAGTGGGGAACCAGAAGAAGGACCTCATTGAAATGGTCTCAGTTCATAGATAAGTTTGTGTGGGAGAAAGCAGTTCCTCACATTTCCAATTTTCGCCATATCAATGCGTGTTATACAATCTCTGTCCTTGAAGCTATTATCTGAATTTCAGGGTTGCAAGGCATTCTAAAAGTTTACATAGCACATCAGTGATCCTTTATCATGGCGGCTATGCTCTTTAGGACATCTCTGAACACCTCTTTCATTTGTTCATTTCTTAGACTGAAGATGAAAGGGTTCAATAAGGGTGTCAAGATGCCAGAGAAAATGGCTAATGCTTTGTTCATGCTCATGATGTCACTCTGAGATGGCCTGACATAAACAAAAATGGAGATTCCATAGCCCATGGAGACAACTGTGAAGTGAGAGGTACAGGTAGCAAAAGCCATTTTTCTACTCTCTGCAGAAGGGATCTTGAGAATAGTACTAATTATGTAGATATAAGAGGCAGCTGTAAATGAGAGGGAGCCAAGCAGTAGAATTAAAGAACCAATGAAGTCGACCAACTCAATCAGACAGATGTCCTTGCAGGCAAGATGCAGCAAAGGTGCACTGTCACAGAAGAAGTGATCAATGATATTGGGTCCACAATAAGGCAACCTCACTTTCCGCTTGAGCAAAATTGTTAAACTTCATGTAAGCATTTAACATATACCACACTGTATTGAATTATGTGTCCTTTACAAGACTGAACACAGTAAATCGGTAATTTTCACCTAAATTTGAAAGAAATATATGATCAGCTTTCCTGCAGTTTGGAGAAAAAAAAAGGTTAGTATGTCAGAACTTTACCAAATCAATGACAGGCACTCCTGCTCAACAGGCCTGAATAAAGTGCATCAGTAGTAGGGATGTACAAATCCCTTACCTGGCTCTGTTCCGGGGCATCCACAGTGGGGGGAAGGCGCTCTGTCCCTCCCCCCGGAATTCTCCCCGGCTGGCTCCACTCCATGGCAACTCCACGGAGCCGCCGGCCAGGGCCGGCCGCAGCCGGAATTCTGGCTGCTGCTGGGCTGCTGTGGCCACAAATGACGGCTGCTACGCCGGCCGCCATTTGCATCCCTGCCAAGCCGTGATAGGCTATGTAAGTATTTACATAGCCTATTGTGGCAAAAGGCAGCTACGCAAATGGCAGCCACTACCACAGCCACCATTTGTGGCTGAAGCAGCCCGGCAGTGGCCTGAAGACGAGCCAGAGCCAGAGCCGCCACATCCGCCGCCAGGTAGGCTCCGTCGCAGGGGGATTCTGCGGGGTGGTGGGGGGGAGGCCATTCTGCCACGGACACCAGGGGGATGGATTCTAAAGAATCCAGCCTCACTGGAGTCCATGGCAGAATTCTCTGACATCCCTAATCAGTAGTTCCCATGAAAATGTGAAATAAATGATATGATGGGACAGTGATTGGGTTAAAAATGGTTAATGTGTCCATTTTCAGCCCTGGTTAACTTACTGTACCTGTGGCAATTTCTACTGTATCAGTTTGAACTTCTTCTTTTTTTACAACTTTACACCCCCATCAAGTAGATCATAAATGTAAAGATTCAAGTTATTAGGTTAAGAGGTCACATTTTTATCAGCAATATACTTTTGAGGTTTCTGATGGCAGAATCTTCTTTTGTTGCTCTCCTTAACTAAAGGAACCCTCCTGAATTCTAGCCACTAAGCATGTACCCTTTAATATGCATATATTGGATATTCTACAGGATGTGTGTTCTATAAAAGAATTAGCTAAGACCTCTATAGGACAATGGAAATGAGGGCACATACTGATGCCCAACTTTGGGTTATCAGCATTCCATTGCTTCTGAATGAGGATGTTTCCTTCCCCAAGAGAGTCACCTCTTCTCTTAATAGTGAGTATCAAACTAGGAATGAACATAGGTATTTTAGCAGAACATTACAAGAGAGTAATTAACATGATTCACGTTGTTAATGAGAACTGTGTTTCCTTTGGGGACCTAGTGAGTCAGGGTATGTGTTGTACATCTTTTTTCCTCTGCATGCTCTAACCTTTTGGATTTCTAAAGAAAAAGTTTGTTTTTAACAATGGAATCCATTACAGAAAAATATTTCTTTGTCTTGCATTATTTGAAATTGAGTAGAAATTCATTTGGGTAATAATGAGGTCATGGCCACTTGCATGTGAGATGACAAACAAAGAAATTTAATTATTTTGCAGCTAATTAATTCGCAGAAGTTGTTGGAAAGGTTTGTTGTTTATGGGATCAATCATATGCAATGTAACCAGTTTTTGAGATGGTTCTACAATTGAGGGCCTTTCCAGAAGCATTTTGTCCTAAGAGACATAAACATGTAAAATTAGGAGCACCTCTGACAATTCTTTTGGACCACATTTTTGATCAGCCAAAGGCAAAATTCCAATATCTTGCAGTTCACGCATCCATCTACAAGAAATCCACTTGAAAGATCAGATTTGATGCATTTTTCTTTATGGCTCTCCAGTCGAGAGGAATCATTCTAAAACAATTTCCACATCAGGACAAATACATTTCTAAATGTACTTTGGTCAGGTTCATCATGCCTATAAATGAACAATTGTGACAGATTTGTCCTTGTCTTGGGATTTATAGGGATTTTATTTATTTATTTATTATTTCATTTCTATCCTGCCTTATTAAGATCTCAGGGCGGCATAGAGATAAAATCAATGTAAACAGTATAAAACAATATATAATTTAAACACCTAAAAACATATTAAACTATTAAACAAGCTAAAACCAGTTAAAATCTAAAACAGTTAAAACAATGTGCTAGGAAATGCATTTTGCCTTCAAAGGCTTTGGTAAAAATCCACGTTTTTACTTGGCACTGAAACGGAACCAATGTCTGTGCCAATCGGGCCAGGCAGGGGGAGGGCATTCCACATCCGGGGTGCCACAGCAGAGAAGGCTCTGAAGGATAGGCCAAACCACCTGGACAGTCATCACACCTCTCAGCTCAATGAGTTCCCTACCTGCTTTTCAGTAGCTCAGTTTGTTACTTGGTGAATACAGGACGGCCCTCCCTGCCTCAATCCTCAACGTTCCCACAGCACATGTAGCACTGGATCCACCTGCAGCCTGGCCCAAGGGGCCAAATGACAGAATCACTCGATCTGGTTGTGTGACAAAGCACCGGCAATGCCATTATCTAGACCTGGCATATGGCATGCAAGAAGAAAGATACTGAATTGCAGGCATTGTATTGTGAAAGCCCATACCAGCTGCATCACCTTAGTGTTCTTTGAAGTGAAGGAACTGATAACTCCGATGGTGGGCTTGGTGGCACTATTATTGCACCATAAATTAATGGAGGAAATGCCCCAAATATCAGGCCATAACCAGATTGCCACAACAATGGGAAATAATCCCCAAAATGTAAGGTCCCTAGTTAGACCTTATTTAATCTATTCCTCTAGCCATTTCTGTGTACAATGTCCATCCCTAAAAATGACCCTGAATCCTCACTAACAGGAAACCAACACAATAGGCAGTTATTAGTCAGATGTAACCACCTCTGAACATGTTGTCATTAAAGTGCAAATAATTTAGCACCATTATTTGTGTTCGGATATTTCATGTGGTTGTACTGTTACTTCCTAGGTCTTCAGAACAGAGTTTCTATTAATGCATCCAGTTTGTATTATATGTCGGGTTCACAATGGTGGTATAAACGTCAAATAGATTAGCATTTATATTGAAATGTAAGTCGATTTAATGGTCAAATGTAGTTTTGTTAACTAGGTTGCAAGCTGGTTGTAATAGCTAGAACTCTGTGCTTGTACAAATCTCCCTAGTCTCAAGGAACACGCCACTTTTCAAAGTTTAACAGCAATTGTCTCAGTATGGTTATAAAATTATTTGAAATTCGTGGAACTGTTTGCCAGACATCTCTGCATGTGTTCTACACTGATGCATCATAAATGGAGTGCACCCCATTAAACAGAGAAAGCTTTTCAACCACTCCATGCAGCTGAGATAAATATATTGGTGATTCCTAGCTCTCCTTGGAATTCTGGATCCTCCTGTTTGACAACAGAAGTCCTTCAACAGAGTTGTAACTCCTAAAGTCACTTTATCAGATGTGTAGCTTCAATATGATGAGACCTTCCTCATGGTCATTGATTCCTTAGCCCCATGGGACTATTTCCTTCCCAGTACTCCCTAAGTTGAATCCTTTTGACAGTCTACTATAAAACAGGGACTTTAATTAGTATTGATGGACTTGTTGTGATCCCAATTTTATAACCTCAGAATATCTTGAAGAAAGAAAGCATGGTACTTATCCCAAGAGAAATATCTATACTTTCATACTAACTGGGCCTCAGAGGACTATATGACGTAGGGACGGGATTGTCAGCTAATAATACATATAGAAAGCCAGGAAGATTAGCCAGATGTTTTTTGAAAGATTGGAAATGCCATTTGGTGCTGTAGAAACCAATCCTAAAATTGAAATATGTTATTTTTTTCAAGTCTGTGACCATCTTGTTGTTGAAACCAATCTGTTTGCTTGCTATTCTGTTCTGGTGGTATATGGATGCCAGGGCAGATTTTACCATTCATCATATTCAGCACTTGACACCTGTGGTGTTATATTGATGGCTGATGCTAAAATTGATGGTAAATCTAAATACCTTTAGTATCTCTTCCCCCATGGTCTTCATGGATTTATATGACCAGCTGTCCATGTTACAACAAGCAAAGCTGAACTAGTAAATTCAAGGTGCATTTTATTAATTTTACTGTCTTCTTTTACCTGAGTTTAAGTTGTTCAAATACATATTATAACTGTGCCCCATAGCTTTTGTAATATATATTTGCAAAATATTTATGTATTGTCTGTTTTTGCTTACAAGAACTGGTCAATAATGGTCTAGCAGAAATTAATTTGATATTATCCCCCCCCCCAGGGGGATTGCTTCTTTCATATAAATTAGTAAGAGAACTCACAGGCTCTAACAGATGAGAATGGCATTTGATTAATTGTTCCTCTCATATCAGTAGGATAAAAACTACTCTGATGGAAGACTGTAAAGACAGAAAATGAATGAATCAGTCTTCAATAAAGTGAGTAATACTAAAATGATCCGTCCGTCCGTCTATCTATCTATCTATCTATCTATCTATCATCTATCATCTATCATCTATCTGTCTATCATGTTTGTCTGCTTATCTGTCTATCAATCTGTCAGTCTGTTTGATGTTCATATTAACTAGTGCCATGCTGAATTTTTCTCCCACATTATTTTCA
Organism: Heloderma suspectum; assembly: GCF_057233095.1. Lineage (NCBI taxonomy): Eukaryota > Metazoa > Chordata > Lepidosauria > Squamata > Helodermatidae > Heloderma > Heloderma suspectum. Next base: position 82,713,210 of record NC_139463.1, on the reverse strand, counting down.
ACCAGTCTCATTCAATTTGACAGAAAAAGAAATGTCTTCTGAAAAGAAAAATAAAGTAGAAGAGATTTTGGAGAAATTCTCATGGGTTGCATTCAATGTTCTTGTGGTTCCTTTACTTAGGAGGTGACTGAGGTGTGTGTACGAGTGTCCTGTCTTTCATCGTGCAGTCATCTCTCTGCACCTCTGTTAGAGATTATCTCCAATCACCACTCAGAAATTTCACATTTGGAAAGTCCTGGGGAAAGTGCTCAACCCTGAAGAATGGCAACTACAGCTGAGCCAAAATTTCTCAGGCAACATTTTTCTCAGAAAAATCCTGAGATGTTTCTTTTTCTTATCCCTCAGCCCACACCCCTGGTGGCCACACAAAACAAAAAACAAAACCCCTTAGGAAAAAGAGAGATGCTCTGCTATGACCCTTGCCAGTGTGAGCCCTACCAGTGAGAAATTGTTGGATAATTTCTTCTCCCATTGGAGAAATTTGGTGAAATTCTCCTCCTACTTTCTCTGCCCACAAATAGAGTGGAGAATTTTGAGAGGTCATTTGTACACACCTCTAATATTAACATATGAGGAGACACAGGGCATTTCTACACCAGCCTAAAATCCTGCTTTTAAAATGGGGCTTTCTGCTTCCGTTTTAAATGCAGGATCACAACTGACTCCCTTTACATGTGCTCCCCTTCCCCCCTCCTTCTCCCCTTACCTGAGTCTTCCATTATCTTTCATTGATCTCACTCCTCTTCTTCCCATTTTAACTCTTTTGACAGAGGAAACTGAAGCGGGACACAACAGGGTAATTTGATAGTTTATTATCTGCAATGTATTTAAAAATGGAACAAAGGGCATTTATTGCAGGAGGGTCATGGTGGCAGGGTCACTGCGTCATGTAAAAAGCCTGCAAACTTCTGTGAAGGAGCAATCTCAATCTCAGGATAAAAGCCCAGTGTGAAGGAGCCCACAGCAATGTGATAGTACTCATGGTTTTTATGCAACAGTCTAAGATCAAATCTCTGGAATCTCCAATTTTAGATGTCTCATCTAACTGTCAGATGATGTGTGAAAGAGTTCTGCCACTGGGCTTGGAGAATTCTTGTTAGTCTAAGTAGACTGTACTGGGCTAGATGACCTAATGATCATGATAATGATAATGATAACTCAGTAAAAGACTAATTTGTATGTTCATATTTGTTCACATTCAAGCACTGAGAAATCCTCCTTGGTATCCATACTTGGTACTTTGTAAGCGTATGCTAAACCTACAGTCCTATGGCATGTATTTGGACATCAATGTGTTTTTCCCTCCAAGTAAATGTAAGAGGTGACAATTGGTGCTCTGGAGTATGTGTGATGTCAATACATGTACATGTCTGTAGATCTCAGAGATGGAGAGATTAGGAGCATCTCTACACCACCCTAAAATCCTGCATTTAAAATGGGGCTTTTTGCTTCCGTTTTAAATGAAGCATCATGATGGACGTCCTTTACACGCACTTCCTCCCCTGAGTCTTCCATACATTTCATTGATCTAGCTCCTCTTATTGTGGGTTTTCTTCTTTTCATGTGGGAACTCAAGCACTGTAATTTTATAGCTCATTATCTCCAATATTTTAAAAAAGTGGGATAAGGGTCATTTACTGTGGGAGACGACCTGGAGGATGACAATATCATCTAAAGGACCCACAAACTTCCATGAGTAACCAATCTCAATAGCAGGATAAAAGTTCCATATGAAGAAGCCATAGGTTGGCAGAAACTGCAGCTGCCCCATCTTCCTGAAGTACCACAAGGTTGTTAAATAAAAACCCTACCTCCTAGAAATGAAAGTCAGGGATATATCTGAATCAAGAGATTTCGATCCCTGGAGCAAAAAGCAGGAATCCTGAGCATGTTAATAGTTTTCAAAGATTTCAAAATGTTGTGAACCCCTGCACTCTCTAAAAGCTGTGTCTTAAGCTGCAATCCTATATGGACTTACTTTGGAGTAACTCCCATTGAACTCAGTGAACATACTAGTTTTGAGTATACATGTATAGGATTGCATTGTTAATCTAATACTTACAGCAAAACCCTACTGTAAGCCTATGCAGAAGTCTACTCAGGAGTAGGTCCCATTGAGTGTTACAGGACTTATTTCCAGTTAAATATATATAAGACTGCAGGCATGGGGGGTGTTTTTTAAGTTGGTTAGATCCACATTATCCCATAATGTAAAAAGTTTATTATCAGTATTTCACCAATGTATGTAGTACTTAACAGCAGAAAAAAAAATGTATAGAGAGGCAGATCCCTGTCCTAACAACCTCACAGTCAAGATATGAAATGTATCCCCATGCTAAACTATTTATTATTATTATTATTTATTGTTAATTGTTATTATTATGTATTACATTTCTATACCTTCCAATAGCCAAAGCTCTCTGGGAGGTTTACAAAGACTAAAAATATTAAAAATACATTCTACAGAGATTTAAAGCCATTTACATAAAACGTACATGAACAGACAATATACAGAAGAGAACATATATCTAAAACAACTTCGAACAAGCAATCTCAAGCAAACAACCGTAACCACAAGACAATCCAGGATCGATTAAAACTTATATGTTGACAAATACAAGTGTAAAAGTAAACTACAGAATGTGCATACATTGGGACAAGGTCTAGATTAGAAGATCTATTGGTCCCTTCTAGTTCAGTCATTCTGTTTTACACTGTTTCATATACATCAGTTAAGAGTGAAGTAAAGTTGAGGCAACACAGAACTTTGGAACTATGTGTGTATGAACACTTGCTCTCTAGGAATTCCCCCAATGCTTTATGTTGGAACAAAGAAATGTCCATCATGTTCACTGCATTTTTAAACAGGAGGGCATGAATTATTTTCAAGACACCTGAAATAAGGGAGATAATATTATCCATATCACAAGAAATAGGAAAATAATAGTAAGCACCACAGGTAGAAATTGATGGCTGATTCACAGATGAACCTTGATTTTATGCACACCTGGTTTGGGGCTGTTTGAACTTGACACAGATATCGTCATCACTTAACATTCGCAGCACTCAAGTGTAACTTGCATGTGTGAATGTGTCAGCACAGTTATAATAGCACAGACTGAAATATCAAATGTTCTAGCTACCATCACCTCCAATGCAATCTTTTTCAATTGACAGATTCAGCTGCTAGTCATCACTAAATAGCAATCAAATGTAGGGTGATTAAGCAATGTACATACATGTGTATAACAGGTTTTGAAGACTGGCAGCTGGATGTATGAACTAACTATAACCAGTGTAGTGTAGTGATTTGCATTGGACTTAAAGGGTTCTGGGATCAAAGGGATTAAATCAATATGAACAGAAGAACTTTCTCACATACATAGATCAGGAACATGGGAGGTGCAATGGCTGTATCAATAATACTTTCTCTGAGATATAGCACTACAATTTCACTTTAATTTATAACAACATGCTTTCTCTTTATCTAGTTACTGGAGTAAACATGAAGAAACATGAGAAGAAAGAATGCAACACATGTGACTGAATTCATCTTAATTGGATTCCCCAACCCTTGGGAGATAGAGATCCTCCTCTTTCTGTTGTTCTTCATCATGTTGGTGGCAACAATGATTGGGAACACCATCATCATAACTCTAATATCTATTGATTACCGCCTACGATCGCCAATGTATTTCTTCCTCTGCAACTTGTCTATCATTGAAATCCTTATGACTCTGACAGTGGTGCCAAAAATGATGCAGAACTTCCTACTGGAAAGGAAGAACATCTCCTTCTATGGGTGTCTGACACAGTCATACTTCTATTTCTTGTTTGGCACCTCTGAATATGTTCTACTGGCTATGATGTCTTATGATCGGTATGTAGCCATATGTTGTCCACTTCGTTACAGTACCATCATGAGTGGGAAGGTTTGTATTAATCTGGTTGTAGGCTCTTGGTTGAGTGGGTTCTTTTCCATACTTGTTCCCACCGTGATGAAGCTGGGCTTGCCCTACTGTGGCCCAAATGTGATCAATCATTTTTTCTGTGACAGTGCCCCTTTACTCCATTTAGCTTGTGCAGACACCCGTCTAGTGGAATTTATTGACTTCATTGTCTCACTTCCCATTATTCTGGGTTCTCTTTTCCTGACGCTAATCTCTTACTTTTACATTATAAGCACCATTCTCCAGATCCCTTCTGCCACAGGAAGGCAAAAGGCTTTCTCCACGTGTGCCTCCCATTTCACAGTGATTACCGTTGGCTATGGCACCTCTGTCTTCATCTATGTGAGGCCTTCCCAAGCTCACTCTATGAATCTCAACAAAATTGCTTCTCTGGCCACCACTGCAGTGACACCCATGCTCAACCCCATAATATTCACCTTTAGAAACCAGGTAATCCAAGAGGTTTTCAGGGACTCTGTTAACAAGTACATAGGGATAACAAAACAAGCAGGTTGAAACTGGCTGAAGTGTATTTATTTTTATTCTTTCCCACCTACCTTTCCTCCAAGTGGCTAATCATGAAAAGCACACTCCCCTCTTTAATTCTAACAATAACCTTGTGCAACTGCTTGGCTGAGAATAATTGGTCCAAGCCCTGAAGTGAGCTTCTTATGCACTGAGAGTACTACAGAATAACTAAAGGCATTCCAGTTCTATATCACCTTTCTCTCTTTCTTATTTTAGCTTTAGCTTTGCTGTTTAAAATCTGTATTTTAAATTTCTGCATTGCTGCTAGGTTTCACTCTGGTTTTATTCTGGTTGTATTGTTATATTGTGGTTTTAATGTTTTTTTTATATATATTTTTATATTGTTTTACTGTGTGCTTTTTGGTTTTAATTTTTGTGAACTGCCCAGAGAGCTTCGGCTACTGGGTGGTATAGAAATGAAATAAATTAATTAAATAAATAAATATTATTTTAAAATTTCTGTAAAATTTGTATCTCTGGAGATACCCAATGAACTGAAGAGTTCTAATCAATTGTAACATGTGTATTCTATTTAATTTAAAATCAATCTTAAACATAGAAAATGTTAAAGAAACAATTTTAACCATAAAAAACCAAATCATTCCTTCCTTGTCTCACTTTCTTAACTATTTCAGTATTTTACATTTTATTGTATTTGTGATGGATAGAAAGGATATCTGGAATAGGGGTGTATGAACCCCACTCACCTGAGTCCTCAGGGGGTCTGTGGGGGGGGGATACAATCCGTTCCTCCCCCTGGAATCCTCCCCGGCCGGCTCCGCTCCACAGCAAGTCCGCAGAGCCACCGGCTGGGTCCATCCGCTGCCGGACTTCCGTCCGCTGCCATTCTGTGGATGGAAATGGCATTGGGTGTAGCGGACGCCATTTGCATCCCTGCTCTTTGCTGTGATAGGCTACGTAAAGATTTACATAGCCTATCACGGCAAAGAGAAGGGACGCAAATGGTGTCCGCTATGCTGGACGCCATTTGCGTCCGCAGTCCGGCAGCGGATGGCAGTGGACAGCAGCGGACGGACCCAGACCCGGCCGGCAGCAGGTAGGATCAGGCCGGCACGAACTTCGCGGGGTGGTGGAGGTGAGTGGTCCATTCTGCCACGGACTCGGGGGGGGGGATTCTTAGAATCCAGCCTCATTGGAGTCCTTTGTGGAATTCTACGCCATCCCTAATCTGGAAAAATAGTTCAACCATATGATTAAAAAAAAAAAAAGACAGGGAAAATTTGTATCAAGCAAAAATAGGAGGATTTTTGGAATACCAACTGAACCCCAAATTAAATGAATATCCCAGTTCTGATCATGTTTACTCATATATGCCAATGCCACTCATTTCAGTGACAGTTTCTTTTGTGTAAACATTCTCAACATCAGAGGAGGCTGGTGGCTCTGATTTCAGTGGGGTTGTGCATCTGATCTGGGTTTCAGTCAGTACCAGTCAGAACTTTAATGAAGCTATCCAAAGTGCTGAACTAATTTTGTGGATTGTGTCCAGCACTTTGGGTAGGTTCTGTAGAGTTCTAACTGGTTCTGACTGAAACCCAGAGCGGATTCACAGCCACACTGAAATTGGAGCCACCAGCCTCCACTGGGGTGCAAATGAATCTTTTACAACTCATTACCAAAAGCACAACTTAGCCAAAGTTGAGAAATGCTCTAACCCTGGTGCCAGCTTGTCAGGCAAAAGGGGGGGCGTCACGGGTGGGTGGAGTGAGAAGAGGTGGCTGCTGCCTATTGGGTGCCCCCCCCATGGCACCACCAGGCAGGGGAGGGGTCGGCAGAGCCCTCTCAAGCTCTGCACCCCCTCCCAAACAAACTTTCTCGCTCTCGCGGCTGTCCTGAGTGAGAGAGATCCGGATCACGACCTCGCCTCTTCTCTCCCTCCACAAGGATTCTCTCAGATTCTAGCCACATCGGATGAGGCGTTTGGCCTTGGCTTGACTGTCCTTGTGGCCTCCGATGGTCACTGAGCTGGCAGGGGAGCCTGCACTCACTCCAGCAGCTGCACCTTTGCTCCCTTACGCCGCCACAGCAGCAGCGACCAGCTCCAGCTGGTCCCTGTCGGTGGAGGTGGCGGCAGCCGGCACTTGCTGTGCCTTTAGTTCGGCTGCACCTTCTTTCCCTTGTGCTGTGGCAGTGGCCAGCTCCGGCTGGTCCCTGCTGGCGGTGGCGGGCACTTACCACACCTTTCGTGTGGCCATGCCTTCTCTACCCCATGGCAGTGGCCGGCTCCGGCTGGTCCCTGGGGGTGGCAGCGGCCGGTTCTCTCCATGCTTTTTGTGCGGCTGCACCTTCTCTGTGGCCACACCTTCTCTACCCCGTGGCAGCAGACGTCTCCAGAGGCGACCAGCTCCTCCTGCTCCCTGGCGGTGGTGGCAGCTGGTGCTCGCCGCACCTTTTGTGTGACCCGCACCTTCTCTGCGGCTGCACCTTCTATACCTCCCACTGCAGTGGCAGCCAGCTCCAGCAGTGAACAGCTCCGGCTGGTCCCTGGCGGCGGTGGCAGCCGATGCTTGCTGTGCCTTTCTTGCGGCGCTGGGCACGCTGGGTGACCTGAGAGGCCTGCACCTTCCCTGGCACCGGCTGCTTGCCCTCTGGCCATGGCGGGCGCGGCTGCTGGCGGTGGGGTGTGCACACCGCCACGGCATGGAAGCCATGTGCCTGGCCCCACAGGCTTTGGGCTCAAGCCCTTTCAACTCCCTCCTTTCCGAACCAGACACCTCTGGGCTGGTTTTTTTGGGCCTTTGGCCCTCAGGTTGAGGGTTCCAGGAGGAGGGCAACTGCCTGTGCCCCCCCTCCAGATGCGGCTGGCCTGTTTGCTAGTGGGGAGACACCCTTCAGTGGCTCCAGAGGGGGCAAATCCGAGCCTCTCCTTTGCCTATTTCTTTCCTAGGCCTGCGGGCCACTTAGGCTTTCACCTCCGCCCCATCTTCAGTGTTCTCCTCCCCCTCTGAGGGGCCCCATCCCTTTCCATCCATCATCCTTCATGCCCCCAAAGAAGAGAGAGGGGGGCTGTAAGGGGAAGGGGAGAGCCCCACGACTCCCCGCATAAGACCACAACATAGGCATGACGCTGAGCCCAAGGATGATGCGGGCTCAGTCCTGGCTTCAATCCTTTCATGGCTGGAAGTGGCTGAACGCACCTCTGGGATCCCCCCCCCAGCCGGGCTTGGCAGAACCACTGCGGTCCAGCCTAAGCGAATGCGACAGCACACGCAACGTTCACTGTTGCTTTCTATTGCAGCGCACCTGGACACCATTGTGGTTTCCACCTGTCCTCTCAGGCTCACCTTAGCAGCACACTATCGCCAGAGGCAGTCCATGCCGTAGCTGCCGCCATTTGTGTCCCTGTATTTTGCCGTGATAGGCTATGTAAATATTTATGTAGCTTATCACGGCAACCCCCCCACAAAAAAACAGCGGATGCAAATGGCGGTGGCTACGGCAGCCGCCACTTGCATTCCTTTTTTTTTTTTTTTTTTTTGCCATTTTAGCCCACGTAAATATTTACGTAGGCTATTACGGCAGAAAAAATAGGGGAACGCAAATGGCACCCACTACACTATTTGCATTCCCTTTTTTCGCCGTAATAGCTTACGTAAATATTTATGTAGGCTAAAACGCGAAAAAAAGGGAACGCAAATGGCAGCCGCCCTAGCTGCCGCCATTTGCATATGCTGGGTTTTTGTTTTTGTTTTGGCTGCAGGCTGCCCAGCGGCCAGATGTCCGGCTGCGGGCGGCCCTGGCCGGCGACTCCTCGGAATCTCCACAGAGCGGAGCCGTCTGGGTTAGGATTTCGGGGGGAGGTGCAGAGCGCCTCCCCCCCACCGTGAATCACCCCGTCAAAAAGGTAAATGACTTTCGTACATCCCTAGGACAGAACCCCTCACTATTGGCTATGCTGGCTGGCTAGAGCTGATGGAAGCTGTAGAGCAAAACATCTGGAGGGCCACAAGTCGCCCATGCATGATCTAGATGAACAATGCAATAACATATTTGGACAAACATGCATCCCCAGGATTGGTTGTAGCTCTGTGCTGAGTATATATTCCATGACAAACCATTTATTGCTGTATAGTGTGTAGAACAGACTGAGCTCAATCTCAGATATACATCATTTGCTTGTCTTCCTCCTAGATATTATTGTCTTCCAGCACAGACTGAAATGTTGATTATGGTATGAAACTATTCAAGTTAGTTGAGTTGGGTCCAGACTCAGATTTGTATCCAAATGCTTCATTCTAGAAGCAGTTCCATCAGTGGAATCAGGAGGGGGGAATTTCTCCCTTCCTCCAAAATCCCATACATACCCTGAAAATGTGATCCAAGGGTCTGGGAAATACTCTGGAGCAGATTCCTGGGTAGCTCAGAGGACTGCAGGGAGGGAGGGGAGGAGAGAGGGAGAAAATCCCATCATGCTAGTGTAGTATTGGATTTAATACTTACTCTTGCTTAGAGTAGGCCTGCTGAACTCAGTGGGACTTACGTTAGTAATGAATCTAAGGTTGATAAAGACAGGATGCAACCAATTATACTATGTGAGAGATGCACATATGAAATGCATCAAATAAAGTGATACTTCTGATCGTTGAACTGTTTTATTTTTTAGGTTGCCTTTACTTTGTTTTATTATGTGCTACATTGTTTTTATCTCTTGCTGCAGCTTGTATTTTGTGCTATTTTATTGTGATTTTGTATTTATGCACACTGCCCAGAGTACGTAACAGACCAGAATTACAAACATACAAAACAGATAAACTTAATTACAGAACAGATCCTATGTATTATGTAATAATGCCATTTACAATTATTCTAGTGGGGTACTTGGCAGTGGTGGTCATGATGGAAGGGGAGTATGATTCTTGCTGGCTTACTGGGTCACTTTTTTCATATCTCTGATGATCAAATTATAAACAAGAAAAGAATCAGTTATGATCTGAGAAATTACCTCTACCGCATTTGACCCATATCTAATTTATGTGGGGATATACTGCAAATAACAAGAATTAAAATCCTATGTTTTGTAACATGGAAAACTAATCCTGGCTGTTCTACACATTCTCCCTCCCCCACCCCCTCTCTCTGATATGTCTGTTTTAAAATGGTTAAAAACATTTGACACATTATAAAACTATTAATGATCCTGATTCATTTTGCTGCTCCTACATTGATGAGTGGGACCTCTTGGTTCTGCTTTAGATAGCCTTAGAAGAAACCAAGATTTCTTCCACATCAGCCAGTATCTAGAATGGATTGTTGGTATGCACAGAGGTGCCCCATTATGCTGTGCTAAGCCAGTCTGCACATGCACCAAGGTGGCCTCCAGCATGTTGCAGGTAGGGGAGTAAAATGAGGCCTAGCATTATCTAGAAACATTTAGGCGTGAAAGACACCAGCCCTTCTTTTGTGTGTTGTTAATTTTGGAACAGACTGGAACATTCTAGAATATAGTCAGTCCCAGGACAGGTACAGAATTTATCATTCTAACCAGCACTCTGACTTCAAGCCCAGATCACAGCTGTGGAATCCTTTGCTTCCATCCCTACTTTATATTACTCCTTTGCTACCTTACAAACAAAGATCTCGGCGGTTGAGATCTTCATTGGAGGCCTATCACTACTTGCCCCTGTGTGCAGAGTTTAGGAAGGCAGGTACCTGAGAGAGAAGGCTCCCCCCCCCTTTTCTGTAGTACTGTCCTTGGAATTGACAGCACAAACACAGCCATCCCATTTCTACACAAGCTTGTGATGTATGGGTTCTTGTTGTTTTCTCAAAATCTGTACAGAACCTTTTTGTGTACATTTTTCCTAATATATGCATTAATGTACACATTGTGTGCACATGTCTGAAAGTACACAGTTTTGTGCACACTTTCCCCAAATATATAAATTTTTCACCTATCCCTACTATGCCCCATCTGTGTAGCTCCCTCCAGAGGGAGATTCATCCATTGCCTTCCTTTGTATCTTTTATGCATCAGACAAAATCTGTCCTGTTTCAATGGGTTTTGGTTGTTTATTTTTGTGTTGTTTGTTTACCAGCTGGTTTAATGTGGTGGTGTGCTTTGGTGGGACAATGCTGAAATTGGCTCTGCTCTTTTATTCAACATTTCTTAGTTGGGCTGCTATTTCTATTTTGTACATTGATATTTATGATATGTCATTCATTGCTAGGTGCCTTGATTACTATTTGTCGAAAGGTGGACATAATTTATTTCTGAATGGGTAAAAAATAATAATAATGTGGAAGGTATAATACAAAATTGTGTATACTACAAACTATGGATGGTGTGGAGAATGTGGAAAGGGAGACATTTTTCTCCCTCTCTCAAAGTACTAGAACCCGGGATCATCCTATGAAGCTGATTGGTGGGAGATTCAGGACAGGTAAAATGCAGTTCATCTTCACACAGCACAGAGTTGAACAATAGAATTCGCTACCACAAGATGTAGTGATGGCCACCAATTTGGATGGCTTTAAAGGGGGGTTGGACAAATTCCTGGAGGAAAATGCTATCAATGGCTACTAGTCTTGATGGCTATGTGCTACCTCCGGTACCAGAGGCAGTGAGCCTATGTACATCAGTTGCTGGGGAACATGGATGGGAGGGTGCTGTTGTGCTCATGTCCTGCTTGTGTGTTCCTGGTTGACAGCTGGTTGGACACTGTGTGAACGGAATGCTGGACTAGATGGACCCTTGGTCTGATATAGCATGGCTCTTCTTATGTTCTTAGGTGTAGCAGAAACCAATATTAATACTATTGATATAATTAGCAGTAGTAATTTTAACCTGGGAGCCTAGCCCAGTGACACGCTTAAAATCCTTTTGATTTTAACAGAACAGTATTATATCATATTGTGCAGTGTTCTACAGTAGTTTATTTAGTCTCTGAAAAGTTTCTGAGTGTCTCATGAGAATAGTCTTATATGAACATGTTATTTAATCATCTGGAAGGAGGTATTTAGTTAAAGGGTTGTTTGGTGTGTTGTCAGGAGAGAAGGAATGAGAGAGGGAGAATGATTACCATCACATGAAACTACCTTTGGAAGGAATATGAAGATGACAGCTACGATGCAGGTCAATTTTCATATGTTCACCAAGGATAATATCTCAGTGAACTGTTCTGAATGCACTAAGCATGCTATAAAAGCTATTTCTGTTGGGGTCCTCTGAAGTACCTGAGATCACAAAATGATCGAATCCAAATCTGCGATATCAGTCTACATTTGGACAAATACAGATTCCTCAAATTTTTGCCCACCCTGTAGGCTTCTATGTTTCTTTAGGAGCTGGGGGCTGGAAATGCAGCTGAGACTTCGACTGAAGATTTCATGGTAAAAGGACCACAGCAACACACAATACATGATTCATGTGAGTCACATCTTGCTTCGTATATATTAAAACAAGTTCTGCTGTCTTCTCAGTTTGACAGTTCAAAATATTGGTGTCACATCAGCTGCAAAGAACAGTGCCAGCATTATTTTTTTAAAAAAAATTAGCAGTGCATGTTGGTTTGGATGTTGAATTTACTAAACAGAACAGAAACTTTTACAAGCTCCAAAATAGGGCCAGCCCTGCCACACAACATAGTGACATGTTCAGCTTCAGGTGGCACCATGAAGTTTGGATAAGAGTGGTCAGATGAAGGCAGAAATTGGTGTCTGAATGGTGCAGCAAGACGTTTGAAATTGTTGGCTTTAGTGGGAGGGGACCCTTCGCTTCAGTTAGCAACTGTCATGGGCCAGTAGTACCCTTGAAACGTGCGTATCCTTACAAAAAAGCATGTCTTCCTTCTCTTTCACCTCTCCAAACCATTGGCTCAGTAGGCTTAAGAGAGCCATATAGGAGTGAATGATGAAAGAAGTGTGTTGCAACCAACTTAATGTCCACTGTTCTCAGTGGAAGTGCAATTAATATTATCTGGATATTGAACCACAGTGTCTGCCTATCTGTATTTCTCTCTTTTTCTTAGGCATGGCAGAGAATTCCACCACGGATCTCAGTGAGGCCGAATGCCAGCGCATTCGCCCCCCCGAAATCCATGGCGGAACAAAGCCGCCCGCCCCCCCCCCCCCCAAATGGGCCCATAATGGAGCCTACCTTTGTTGGCCGTTCTGGTGCTCCTCGAATGGCGGTCGCATCTGCAGCCGCCATTCGCGTCTTTCGAATGGCCGTGATAGGCTATGTACTTACATAGCCTATCATGGCTAATGCAGGGATGCCATTTGCATCCCTGTGGAGGCTTTCTCACTATACAGCATTATTTCCATATGTATAATTTTCATGTTTGTCAGCTGTTTATCAGTTTCCCACCATTTCTTTATCCTCCCATTATATCAATTCATCTTTAATTTCTCATTTTTTAAAATGATTTTACACTTTGCTTCTGTTTGCTTTTTTATAGCTTTCTCCTCTGGAAAAAAGAGGAATCAATAAATGTATTAATATCTATTTTTAAATGATGGGGGAAATGAAGGCATTCTTTAAAAAAAATTCTTTAACAACAGCAACAACAAAATGAATGTATTGATGTTGAGTCAAAATTTGAGGAATCTGCTGGTTTATTGAGTGTGATCTGTCATCAGATGCACTTCTGTGTGTCTTTCTTTTTTACGCCCTGCTACATTATTAATTATTTTCACAATCTCTCTGCTTCTCCCAGGAATCTCTGAAACCATAATGGAGAATCAAACTATCATTACAGACTTCATCCTACTTGGTTTTCCAGAACTACATCAGCTGGAGGATCTCATGGGTTTCTTCCTCCTTGCAACCTATCTGCTCACCTTAGCTGGAAACATTATGATTATTTTCATCATCACTAACAACCATCATCTACACACACCCATGTACTTCTTCTTATGGAATCTTTCCTGCTTAGAGATCCTGATTACAACCTCTGTAGTGCCAAAGGTTCTGTCAAGCTTTTTACTAGGGTTCAAATCCATTTCATATCCAGCTTGCCTTTCACAGTGCTATTTCTTCTTCTTCTTGGGAAGCAGTGAGTTTGTCCTTTTAGCAGTCATGTCGTATGATCGTTACGTGGCCATTTGCAATCCACTGTGCTATGGATCAATTATGAGTACTCAGCTCTGTCTGTGGCTTGTTATGGCATCTTGTGCTACTGGCTTTTTGGCTACTATTCTCCCAACCATCCTGGTTGCAAGCCTTCCCTTCTGCCGTGACAATCGCATTGATCACTTTTTCTGTGACAGCTTGGCCTTGATGAAACTGGCTTGCTCTGATACTAGCTTTGTGGAAGTGGTGAGTTTCTTCTCATCCTCAGCCACTATTCTGAGCTCTTTAATTTTCACTGTGCTGTCCTATACTTACATAATCACAACCATTCTCAAAATGCAATCTGCCACTGGGAAACACAAGGCATTTTCTACCTGTTCCTCCCACTTGATCATTGTCATTCTTGGCTATGGCAGTTGCATCTTCATGTACGTACGGCCTTCAGGCAGCAACCCATCTGTTAATAAGATGGTTTCTTTGATCAATACAGTGTTGACACCTGTGCTGAGCCCATTTATCTTCAGTTTGAGAAATCAGCAGGTAAAAGATGCTGTGAAGGCAGCTTGCATTAGGTGTGCAGCCTACTCAAAGAGTAACCAAAAGCTGGGATATTGATTTTCAAAGAGAAAGCAAGAGAGTGGAATAAAGGACAGGAATAAATGTAAACCAAAATGTCTTTTTCCTGATTAGATACCTTATACTTAAATAATGACTCCAATAATGGAAGGATGTCTCTTTAATTGTTTCAGCTAATACTCCTGTTTACAAATTTACATTTGTTTTTATTAACATTCAGAATTCCCTTGGCAATAATATCACATCTCAGCATTAGCTATTCAGTGATTCATAATTCACACTAAAACACTGGGACTCGTTAACTTGTAATTAGTTAGCAATGTTGCCCCTAATAAATTGGAAGGAATTGTTGAAGCCATATGACTTGGATTCAACAACTTCATTCTGTGAATAGGAAGAACTTTCATTCACAGAAGAGGTATTTCATAAGCAGAAGGTGCCCTTCCATAAGAGGAACTCTCTTCCCATGAATCTTTGGAATCTTTCCCATGCACCTTTGGAATCTTTGGATTCAAGCCCATGTTTCTTAGAATATTAGCTGCCCTTTAAGGAGACCCTATGATGTGCACAATTTAATTGTTGAAGAAGAAAAGCTCATCAGAAGAGGATCTCAAGCAGGGATTCAAAACACTTTTGGCCACAAGGGCTGCATGTGATGCTGGCTTGGGGTTCAAGGACTGCTTGTGAACACATACATGCACACACACATATACACACAGACACACACATATACACACATGTATGCATCCACACAGTAGCAATCCTGATGCAGATCATTCTTCCCTTGCTGCTAGAAGTAGCAAGGAAAGAACAATCTGTGGATTCTGAACAAGGCAAATATATAGATGGATCAAGCAATAAAAAAACAAGAATAAGGATTTTAAATAAATATGTCTTATGAATTCACTGTTGTATTGGAACACTCCAGAATTGTGACACCATTTTCATGGATACCTAGCCTGTGTCTCTATTTTTTCAGAGTGTTACTCTAAGAACCCCTCCCAGCAACTGCATAAACCTCTGTGGCCCTTGCCTCACTGAGCTGTGAGTTCCAATGTCAGTAGAGGCAAAATGGGGCATTCTGTGCGTGGGCTGGAGCAAGCTTGGGGGAAGACTTAGATCTGCAGGCTCCAAAGCCTTCCAATTCCCTCAGCATGTGCTAAACTGGCAGTAAATCTATGGCAGCCCTTGAGGTGGTGCCGATTAATTCCCTCCCACCAGAACCAATGAGAGAGAACCCAGAAAAGTGCGGGGGGGGGGAGACACCAAGGGGGGGAACAGATGGAACACCACTCTTTCCTCCCTTGTCTCCTAGCCAATGTGAGCCAGGCAAGGCTTTGGATATGGTGAATCCTCGGCTTTCAGTTCCCACCCCACACACACACACACACAGATCACAGTAAGACTGCTCTGACACTCAGTTCAATGCAACATCTATATACAAAGACACAATATATGAGCATAAATAAAGCCTACCAAACCATTTTATTTTTCAAAAATGCCCATTCTTTATGGGGATATTTTGCAGGTCAAATGGTCTCAAATGATCCAAAGAAACTTGAAGCAATAATATGCAAGCCAAACAATTTCATATGTAATTGTAGAAGTCCACCTACTCCAATAAAAGCTGATGAACATGTTTCTACTTTTGTCTTTGTCAGCAGCTATTAGACTATCCACAAGATTCCAATTCCTCATCTATAGATGATCACTAGAGATCTGGATTGATCTAGGAGTCTGAGTCTGATTACCAAGATGAAACAGAGTCATTTGTGCAAAAAAGATGACAGTTTAATGGTATAAAAGCGATGCAGAATATATATGCAAAGAAAGCTCACGGTCCCCCTCAGCCAATGCACAGCTGAAATGTCTGTCTGGGCCCCCCACAGACAGGTGAGAAATCGTTCCTCATACTGGCAAAAGTTCTCCAAACTGACCACACTCATTGCCCCTCAGAGCGAGGCCAAAGTGCAGGGCCTGAGGACTTGCATTTGCTTTCTCTTTTAGGGATGGCGGAGAATTCTGACACAGATTTCAGTGAGGCCGAATGCACTGGCATTCAGCCCCCCGAAATCCATGGCAGGATGGCCTGCCCCCCCACCCCCCCATGGATTCCCGCCGGGATGAGGCTTACCTGGGGCGGATGTTCCGGATGGAGGTGGGTCCGGCGGCGGCAGCAGCGGCGGCTGGTCTTTTGAGCGGCTGCCACGGCTGCCATTTGCATCAGGGTCTTTGCCGTGATAGGCTACGTAAGTATTTACGTAGCCTATCATGGCAAGCTGTTAGAAAAAAAGGAGACTCCATAACCGTTGGCGTCTCAAGTTACGTAAGAGCCCGAGTGGCGGGAAAATATAGGCGGAGCAAAAAGGGAATCATACTGACGCGCTCATGACTAACAGCTTGGTAAGCTGATAGTGACTGTTTATTGGCTATTGACTTAGTGAGCCGATGTACTAACTGTTTCATTGGTTACTGGTAAGAACAATAGAAGCGATATGATATAAAGGGCTTTTGCACACGTGTCTCGGGGTCCAGACTGCTCTGCACCCGTTTTGCAAAACGTTCAATAAAATAGTGTTGGATCCACTGCTGCCTGCCTGGCATCCTTTTCTTCTAAACCGAAAGCAAGGACTTTTTATCTAACAATTTGGTGCCGTGACTCGGATCCTGCTTCAGGGCACGTCCCCTTCGTGCTGAGCCGAGGGGCCGCGGAGGAGAAGTGGCCACAGGCGGTTGTTTTACACTGCCTTCTCCTCACGACGGCGGCGGCAGAGGCTCTTGGGGACCAACGCCAGAGGAAGAGGGAGACGTGATCACTCCTTTTAGGCACCGGCAGTGGATCAATAAGCAGCTGGATGCAGCTGCGGGTGGGACAGAAGAGGCTTTTGGGGTAAGTGAAACAGCT
This sequence comes from Heloderma suspectum, assembly GCF_057233095.1. Taxonomy (NCBI): domain Eukaryota; kingdom Metazoa; phylum Chordata; class Lepidosauria; order Squamata; family Helodermatidae; genus Heloderma; species Heloderma suspectum. The sequence continues at coordinate 82,696,217 of NC_139463.1, read as the reverse complement.
TACATTAGGGGATAAACGCGGGACGGTGGTGTGTTTGTGACTGTGTGAGACGCCTACGGGCGAAGCGAGTGGGGAGCCCCAATCTGCATTTCCTTACCCTGGAGATGGGCTAGGTCAGAGGAGGGCGAAGCACAAGAATTGCTGATTGAAATTCCCACCTTCATGGGCGGGTCCCAATCTAAGTCTGCGAAGAAGTCCCATACGCCCTTGGAGTGTTGTTTGCGCAATTGGTCACGTTTTAAGCAGTATTATGGAACTAAGATGACAAAGGATCGTCTTGTCTTTTTTTGCACCCGGGAATGGCCAATACTAGAACCCAAATGGCCACCCAAGGGGTCTTTTGACCCAACCTTGGTATCTGATGTGCGAACAATAGTAGCACAGAGGGGAAGTTGGGACCAGTTCCCTTATATTGATTCGTGGGCAACTTGTGTGCCCCTTGGCGGTGGGCCCGCTCCGTGGGTTGTTAAATGCATGTCCCTTGCCCTTCCCATGGTGGTCAAAAGGAAACCACCAAAAGAAGGACCACCCAGGGACGTGGCCATGGCACCGGAGGACCTACTGCTTCCTCCTCCCTACGGGACAGCCGTCACAGGGCGACCACGCCCCTTGCAACCACCACCCTCTCCTGAGGGGCCCACCCAGCGGTTAGATGCCCCCGAGAAGGACCCCTCTCATGAAATAGTACCAGAGGACCCCACCCCTCTAGTTGAATGCTGGGACACTCTCCAAGATTGTCTATATTCCCTAGAGGAAAGATTGGAGGTCCTACAGAGAGAAGCAAAAGGGGGACCTAACTACAACCTGCGAAAGGACCCCCAACCACTGGTGAAGTTCACCTTCCCCATCAGAGAAGTCCCCGACCCTACCGCCCAACATCCTCAAGGGATGATGTTTGTCTATGTCCCATTCACAACATCTGATTTGTATAATTGGAAACAATTTAACCCCTCCTTTGAAGAGGATCCCGGGCCACTCCTGTCTCTGATGGAGAATGTGAGGCTTACTCACAACCCCACATGGGACGATACACAAATGCTATTGAACACCTGTTTTCTCAGCCAAAAGCCAACCATCCTTGCGGGGGCACGAGCCAAGTATAGGGAGGAAAATCCCCAGGCAACTGAGGAGGAGACGGCGGACGTTCTGCCCACAGGGCGACCCAATTGGGGGGTGGCCACAGTGGCACATAGACGCTTACATGCTGACTATTTTCGACTCATTTTAGCAGGCATGAAGCAAGCCGCGAGAAGGGCCCCCAAAAAGTCCTGACTCTAAAGCAAGACAAAAACGAACCTCCTGCCGTGTTCCTCCAAAGGCTGAGGGAAGCCTTCGCTAAATATACTGACATTGACTTGAATGATCCAAATAATTTAAGGATCCTCACGACTCAGTTCGTGGGAAATAGCTGCCAGGACATCCGAAAGAAGTTGCAAAAAGTTGAAGGAGGGTTGGCAGCTGACCTAGGAGTTTTAGTTGAAGTAGCTCAAAAGGTTTATGAGAGGCGAGAAGAAGAAGAAGGAAAAGAAAAAGACAAGAGGCAGGCCAAGCTCCTTGCTGCAGTTCTTAAACCTGACAAAGAGGGAGCTAGAAAGGGGAGGAAAGGGGAAAGGAAAGGATCTCCCCTGGGGAAAGATCAATGTGCCTTTTGTAAGAAAATGGGGCACTGGAAGCGTGACTGTGAGGCTTTGAAGCAGAAAGAGAGAGGGGAAAATACGGGAGGAGCAGAGAGAGTTCTGTATGAACAGGAAATAGATTAGGACAGACCGGGGCCCGGCCCCCTCTTAGCTGTCTCTGAGGCAAGACGGGACCCCATGGTCAAAATAAAGGTTGGGGGCCGCTCCTACAAAGCCCTTGTGGACACAGGGGCCGCCCTGTCCGTCCTCCCCCTCAGTGAGCCCTCAACGGGAGGTGGGGGGTTCACCACCATAATGGGGGTCGAGGGAAGGGCAACCCAAGTGCCCCTCTCTCGTCCCCTGTTCACCAAGGTTGGGAAAACACACCTAGAACATGCATTTGTCTGTACCCCCTCCTGTCCGGTGGCATTGCTAGGAAGGGACTTATTGACTAAACTCCAAATTGAGATTGCTTTTACTCCTGATGGAAGGATGGAGATACGGCTCCCTAAATAGCAGAGTAGTAACTACCAAATGGCCCTTTTGAAGGTTGCAGAAGAATCCACCCCAGAGGCCACCAAGGACTGGAGCCTAATAGAAAAAAGAGTCAACCCTCTAGCTTGGGCTGGGATTGGAGGGGCCTCTCGTTAGGGGTGAACGAAAGTCACTTACCTTTTCTCGCAGCTTTTTCGCGGTGGGGGGGAGCGCTTCGCTGCTCCCCCCGCGAAGTTCAGGCCGGGGGGGGAGGCTTCCCGCCTCGCCCGGCCGAAATTCAGGCCGGGGGGGGAGGCTTCCCGCCTCGCCCGGCCGAAATTCAGGCCGGGGAGGAGGCTTCCCGCCTCGCCCGGCCGCGAACACGAAAGTAAAAAAAAAAAAAAAAACGTCCCCTGATAGGCTACGTGACGATTCACGTAGCCTATCACGGCTAGATCTGGAAAGTCAGCCGTGATAGGCTACGTGAATCGTCACGTAGCCTATCACGGGTGACTTAAAAAAAAAAAGCGCGTACGCGAATGGCGGCCCCCATAGGGAGCCGCCATTCGCGTTCCTTATTTAGTTGCCGTAGTCTACGTCAATGTTTACGTAGACTACGGCGAAAATAAGGGCAAGGCAAATAGCGTTGCCCTTATTTTCGCCGTAGTCTTTGTAAACATTGACGTAGACTACAGCGACCAAATAAGGAACGGGAATGGCGGCTCCCTATGGGGGCCGCCATTATCCGTACACACTTTTTTTTTTTTTTTAAAGTCACCCGTGATAGGCTACGTGACGATTCACGTAGCCTATCACGGCTGACTTTGCAAATCTTGCCGTGATAGGCTACGTGAATCGTCACGTAGCCTATCAGGGGACGTTTTTTTTTTTTTTTCTTTCATTGCAATGGCGGGGGCGGCAGCCGGTCGAAAGACCGGCTGCCGCTCCCGCCCCGCTCGAACACCGGACGAACCGCCAGCCGGACCCGCCGCCGGGAGGGACATTCAGGGAAGGTAAGTCCCGTCCCGGGGGGGGGGGCGGGGGGCGGGGGGGCGGAGGATTTCTCCCCGAAACTTGTTCGGGGGGCCGAACACGTTGGCGCTCGGCCTCCCGAAGTTTCGGGGAGAAATTCTCCGCCATCCCTACCTCTCGTGCCAAGTCGGCAGCACCATACAAAATTCCCTCAAGGAGGGAGCAAGGCCTGTTCATGTGAAACAGTATCCCCTTTCCTGCCAAGGAAAAGAGGGCCTACAACCAGTAATAACAAAGCTCCGAGAAGAAGGCTGGCTCATTGAGATAATGTTCCCCTATAACACGCCCATCATCGCTGTGCCAAAAAGGGGAGGGGGGGCAAGGGCTACCGCTTAGTGCAAGACCTCCGGCTCATTAATCAGAAGATCGAGGCCCCCCATCCTGTGGTCCCCAACCCACACACCCTCCTTGTAGGAATTCCAGAAGAGCACGCCTGGTTCACTGTCATAGACCTAAAAGACGCCTTTTTCAGCATCCCCCTCCACCCTGATTCAAGGCCTTTGTTCGCCTTTGAATCGGAAAGCCCAGAGGGGGGGTCAAAAGTTCAATTAGCATGGACAGTCATCCCTCAGGGGCTCAATCTCTCACCGGTCGTCTTTGGCCAGCAGCTCCAAAAGGATCTCGAACCCTGGGTCCAGCAGCACTCAGAGGTGCATCTCCTCCAGTACTGTGACGACCTCCTGATTTCAGCCAAGGCCAAGAATGCGTGCCTGAGTGGGACGGTTTCCCTCCTCAACTATCTAGCGGGGGGGGGGGTATAAAGTGTCAAAAGAAAAAGTACAGTTGGCCCAACCAACTGTAAAATTCCTAGGCTACCACATAACTAAAGGGACTCGGAGCCTAGGGCAAGAAAGAGTCGAAGTCATCCGTGACACTCCTGTCCCTAAGTCCCCCCGCGAATTGAGGGCCTACCTGGGGTTGACCGGATTCTGCCGACTATGGATAGCAAACTATGGGGAGACAGCGCGGCCGCTGTATGAGGCGCTGAAGGAAGATAGACTGGATAAATGGAAATGGACTAAGGAAATGAATAAGTCTTTTCTCAGTCTTAAAGCTGCTCTTCTGTCACCACCTGCTCTAGCCATATCAAATCCCAGCCGGCCATTTAGACTTTATGTGCATGAAAATAAGGGCATAGCTTCGGGAGTGCTTTGCCAGTGAAAAGGGCCCTCTTGGAGACCAGTGGGATATTATTCCAAGGTCCTAGATGTCGTAGCACGAGGATGGCCAAGTTGGCTGAGGGCAGTGGTGGCAACAGCTCTGATCTGTACCGAGGCCAAGAAAATGACGATGGGAGGACCCATTGAAGTCTGGGTGCCACATGGAGTGCCACAAATTTTGGGATCAGGAGGAGGAAGCAAATTTCTCAACCCAGCTCGGCATTCCCGATATGAAATAGGTTTACTAACAAATGAAAACCTCACTTTTAAGGCTTGCTCTAGCTTTAATATCGCCACACTACTGCCAACATTACTGGGCACAAACGGATCGGGACTCCCAGATCATGACTGCCTTGAAGTACTAGACCTAGACACCAAAGGCCGACCGGACCTTGAGGATGAACCAATAGAGGGAGCCAGAGATCTGTTTGTAGATGGATCTAGCTATATGCTGGATGGAAGGCGCTACACAGGAGCGGCCGTCGTTACTCAAGATGAGAGTGGGCGCAAGGAAAGGCTGCCTCCTCATTTCTCCGCCCAATCCGCTGAACTAGTAGCCCTGACAAGAGCCTTGCAAGCCAGCAAGGGAAAGTGAGTAAATATTTATACCGATAGCAAAAATGCCTTCGCCGTTGTGCATGCTCATGGGCAACTGTGGAAAGAGAGGGGATTCCTTACAGCAAACGGATCTCCAGTGGCTAATGGTGGCCTAATAGTGGATCTTCTGGATGCCCTCCAGCTACCCTCACAAGTAGCTGTTGTCCACGTCCGAGCCCATGAGAAAGAAAAAGAGGAAAAATGGAGACAGGGAAACCAGAAGGCAGATGAGGCCGCAAAAAGAGCAGCCAGAGAGGGAATCCAAGGAACATTCCTCATTCTACCCAAAAGAAAAGAGCGCCCCATATACTCCCCTGCTGAGTTACAGATGGCACAAGAACACGGAATAAGTCCCTGCGATGACGGATGGATCAAGATGACAGATGGAAGACTGCTTCTTCCACAGGTCCTGCAGAGGGTTGTTCTAGAGCAAGTTCACCATTCTCTTGGACACCCTGGAGCATCAGCCATGATCGACTATTGCAAGAGGCTGTTTGTCTCCCCTGGCTTAACTGTATGCGCCCATCGACTAGCCGCAACCTGTGAAGTCTGCCAGAAAACCAACCCTCCCAGGGCACCCCCTCCTCCAAAAGGAGGGCGACCATGGGCCTACTATCCTTTCCAGAGGGCGCAGATTGATTTTGCTGAGATGCCACCATGTAGGGGTTACAGGTATTTGCTTGTAATAGTATGTCAAATGACGGGGTGGGTAGAGGCATTTCCATGTAGGAACTGCCAAGCTAAAACTGTTGTTGCTAATTTATTACAGGAGGTAGCGCTCCGGTTCTCCCTGCCCAAAGTTATAGAGTCTGATCAGGGCTCACATTTCACCTCAGTTATTACACGGGGGCTGGCACAAGCTCTGGGAGTAGAGTGGCATTTACATTGCCCCTGGAGGCCCCAGGCAAGTGGACAAGTTGAAAGAATCAATCGGAGCCTCAAGGAGACTATAACCAAACTCCAACGAGGGGTGAAGCTCACTTGGGTTGAGGCTCTGCCAATAGCTTTAACGAAGCTTCAAAGGATGCCAAGAAAGGACATAAAATTGTCCCCCTTCGAACTGATGTTTGGGTTCCCGCCTCGGGTACACTGCGGAAGGAGGGAGGAAGTCAAGTGGGAGGTGGGTGATCAGATGCTAAGGGATCAGTTGACTTCTCTACAGTCTGTTCTTTCACAGCTATGAGCTTATTCCGTTCCGTTTCAGAGACTGCCGTTAGATGCACCTATCCATCTCTTCCAGACGGGAGACGAGGTGTTGCTGAAAAAGTGGAATAAAGAAGCTTTAAAGGAAGGGTGGGAGGGGCCTTATTTGGTGGGACCAACCAGCCACTCGTGTGTAAAGCTTGTGGGTTCTAGTAAATGGACACATTGCAGCCAGATAAAGCCATCTAAGTGACCCTTGCTTCCTTCTGTCACCTGGAAAGAACAGGAGGACACGGGCAACGGTCCTTTGCTCCCTGGCACCCCTCCGGAAGCTGCCAGGGACACAGGTGAAGAAGCCATCCAGGAGCCACAATCGCCTGTAATATACAAGTCACAACATCTGGGAAAAGCTCGGGTTCGAATTACAAAAAACTGGTAATATGAAGCAAGTATTGTGGGTGGTGTTGGTAATGTTAGTTAAAGAAATATTAATGTGGATGGTGATACCTCAAGGACTTGGGCTTGACAGCTTTAAGATAAAACCCCGAAATGTCACACCAACACCCCTCAAACCACTTCTGGTACAGATCCCTGAGAAAGAGAGGAGTCCCTGGAGAACCAGATTAGGAATCCCAATAACAGAGGAAACTGATAATGTGTGGTTAGAGTGGATAAAGTATACAGCCAAGTCCTTAAATAAGTCTGACTGTTTTGTTTGTGCCACAGGAAGTTCAGTAGCAAAGGTGCTGCCCTTTCCACTGGGGTGGGACACTCCTTCCCTCCTCACCTGGGTGATCCGTTTGTTACAACACCCTGATGCATGGGGAGAGGAGGAATGCCAAACCCTCAATAAATTATACTCCCCACTCAAATTAAAGGATCGCGTCAGACCTTCCATAGTCTTCTTGCAAAGAAGAAACCATACCGGATGCATACACCAAAACCTTGCAGACACAGAGGGGCATATAGGGAACCTGACGAGTAAAGTAAATGTGTTAATTCCACCCATTTTAGGAATAATTCCCTTTCAATCCCATGAGCTGATCTCTGGTGTTATTATGGTGGTCTAGAGTTGTATGAGGTATTGCCCTCCAATTGGTCCGGAGCTTGTGGGTTAGTTCAGTTGGCAGTCCCCTTTTCAATTGCATACCATCCAGCAGAGAAGACTGGCCAACCCCGGCAGAAACGATCAGTAACCCCTTTTGATGATCAAATATATATTGACTCCATAGGAGTACCAAGGGGAGTGCCAGACGAGTTCAAAGGAAGAAATCAAATTGCTGCAGGATTTGAATCTACCCTGTTTTGGTGGGTGACCATTAACAAAAATGTAGATTGGATCAATTATGTTTATTATAATCAACAGAGGTTTATAAACTATACTCGAGATGCTGTAAAAGGATTGGCTGAGCAGCTAGATGCCACCAGCCAAATGGCTTGGGAAAATCGGCGTGTTCTTGATATGATGTTAGCAGAAAAAGGAGGGGTTTGTGTCATGCTAGGTGGATGGTCTTGCACCTTCATCCCTAACAACACTGCCCCAGATGGCACGGTAACAAGGGCTTTGCAGGGCCTCACTGCCTTGTCTGAAGAATTAGCCGATAATTCAGGGATTAACAACCCCGTGACTGCCTGGTTAGAGAGATGGTTTGGAAAATGGAAACACCTAGCAGCCTCAATCCTTATTTTGCTTGTAGTGATGATAGGAGTTTTAGTGTTATTTGGTTGTTGCATTATCCCCAGTGCTAGAGGCTTATCCCAGCGGTTAATTGAAACCGCTCTGTCAAAACAGATGCTCTTGCTTTATTGTGCTGATGAAGAAACTCCGTTTTAAATGCTTTAAGACGTGAATAAAGACTTAAAGGAGGGAATTGTTAGAAAAAAAGGAGACTCCATAACCGTTGGCGTCTCAAGTTACGTAAGAGCCCGAGTGGCAGGAAAATATAGGCGGAGCAAAAAGGGAATCATACTGATGCGCTCATGACTAACAGCTTGGTAAGCTGATAGTGACTGTTTATTGGCTATTGACTTAGTGAGCCGATGTACTAACTGTTTCATTGGTTACTGGTAAGAACAATAGAAGCGATATGATATAAAGGGCTTTTGCACACGTGTCTCAGGGTCCAGACTGCTCTGCACCCGTTTTGCAAAACGTTCAATAAAATAGTGTTGGATCCACTGCTGCCTGCCTGGCATCCTTTTCTTCTAAACCGAAAGCAAGGACTTTTTATCTAACAAAGCCAAGCCAAAAAAAAAAAAAACAGCATACGCAAATGGCAGCAGCTACAGCAGCCACCATTTGCGTTCCCTATGTTTCGCCATTTTAGTCCACTTAAATATTTATGTAGGCTATTACAGCGAAAAAAAGGGGGAACACAAATAGGGTAGTGGGCGCTATTTGCATTCCTTTTTTCCCACCATTTTAGCCTACGTAAATATTTATGTAAGCTAAAACGGCAAAAAATAGGGAACGCAAATGGCAGCTGCCGTAGCCGCCGCCATTTGTGTACGCTGGTGTGTGTTTTTTTGCCTAGCCGTGATAGGCTACGTAAATACTTACATAGCCTATCAAGGCTGCCTGGCTGGATGCAAATGGTGGCCACTACAGCGGCCGCCATTTGCATCTACAGCAGCCTGTCCACGGCCGGAACTCTGCCTGCGGAGCGGAGCTGGCCGGGCAGGATTCCAGAGTGGAGGACCGGATCACCTCCCCCCCGTCGAGGATTCCAGGGGAAGGGACGGAGCGCCGTGAACACAATCTGCAAAAAGGTAAGCTGACAGGATGGAACTCAGAAACAGAAACACACCCTCTTCCCAGAAGTGGTGGGTGGAGGTGATAGGCCTGCTTCTCACAGGAAATGAAATCTATCTCTGCTCAAGCAGAATGAGATCAAAACATTTTCAAGGTGAAAGCTGTATTGCAGGCCTATATGAAAAAAAAGCTTCTTAATTAACTATTAAGCTGCCAGTTAAGCCAAATTACACAGGTCTTCTACCAGCATGTAGGAACTCTATGAAGTCCACTTTTTTGCTCACTAACGAGCTCACTACAGGATCATTTGTAGCTTATTCACTCATGAGAGAAAAGTTTTCTGCTTGCATGAGGTTTCAAAATATGAAATATAAAAATGCAGGGGGTTCTTCTTAGCATCTTATCTTAGCCCTCTGTGTTGAATGTTTACCCCTAGGGTTGGGGTGGGGGATGTCTTCCAGTCCTCTGTTGTCCTTTGTCATTTACTTAGGGATGTACAAAAATTCTGCCACAGATGTTGGGGAGGCGGAATGCCAATGCATTCGGCCCCCTGAAATAGGTGGCGATACGGCCCCCCCGCCCCCCCCCAGGGACGAGACTTACCTTGGGCGGATCTTCCTGGCGGCGGAGGTTCCGGCGGCGGCTCCGGCAGCAGTGCGGCGGCGGCGGCAGCTGCAGTGGCTGGTCTTCCAACAGGCTGCCGCCACCGCCATTTCCAGTTTTAAAAACAAAACAAAACAAAAAAACGTGATAGGCTACGTAAAGATTTATGTAGCCTATCATGGCTAGGTTTTTCAAAAAAACCGTGATAGGCTACGTAAATGTTTACATAGCCTATCATGGCTGACTTAAAAAACAACAACAACAACACGCGTGTATGCAAATGGCGGTGGCCATGGCCGCCGCCATTTGCGTTCCTTATTTTGACACATCTTAGTCTACGTAAACATTTACGTAGATTAAGACAGCGAAAATAAGGGGAACGCAAATAGCGTAGAGTCTATTTGCGAGTGTTTTTTTTATGTCAGCTGTGATAGGCTACGTAAATCATCACGTAGCCTATCACGGGTGACTTAAAAAAAAAAAAAGTGCGTACGGATAATGGCGGCCCCCATAGGGAGCCGCCATTCCCGTTCCTTATTTGGTCGCTGTAGTCTACCTAAATCTTTACGTAGACTACAGCAACCAAATAAGGAACGCGAATGGTGGCTCCCTATGGGGGCCGCCATTTGCGTACGCGCTTTTTTTTTTTTAAAGTCACCCATGATAGGCTACGTGACGATTAACGTAGCCTATCACGGCTGACTTTGCAGATCTAGCCGTGATAGGCTACGTTAATCGTCACGTAGCCTATCACGGGGGCATTTTTTTTTAACTTTTGAGTTCGTGGCCAGGCGAGGCGAGGCGCCTCCTCCCCGGCCTGAATTTCGGCCGGGCGAGGCGGGAAGCCTCCCCCCTGGCCTGAATTTCGGCCGGGCGAGGCGGGAAGCCTCCCCCCCCCAGCCTGAACTTCGTGGGGGGAGCAGCGAAGTGCCTTCCCCCCACCGCGAACAAGCTTCAAGGACAGGTAAGTGACTTTCGTCCACCCCTACGGAAGACTGGCCCCGCCGCCACCGAAATGCCAGTGAACTGCCGCTGGGACCCACCGCCACGAGGGACATTCACCACAGTAAGTCCCATCCGGGGGGGGCAAGGGGGTGTCAGAGAATTTCTCCACCAATTTCGGGCCCACGAATGCGTTGGCATTCAGCCTTCCGGAGATTCGTGGAGAAATTCTCCAACATCCCTATTAAACATTGAGATAAAAACTGGGACTCTGTTTTTAACCTCCAGTGAGTAAGGGCCAGGCACAGGTTATTCTAAAACGATCTGATAGCTGGATACAAAAAGGAAAACAGACTATGGAAGGACAGGACTCTCCAGTGGCGGTGACCTGCTAGGTGTGTGCAATGTTTGTTTTCTTGCCTAAGAACAACATGGCCTACACATGCAACAAGTGCAAGCTGATCACACTGCTGGAAGAAAAAAGTAAGGGGACTGGAAAGGCAAGTGCTGACGCTTCAGGGAATAAGAGAACACGAAGAGTTTTTGGACAGAAAGGTGGAACTACAGCAGCAAAGTGAAGTACAGGAGCTAGAAGAGCAATAGTAAGCTAAAGCAGAAGAGGGAAATGCTTAGGCCAGGAAAAATGAAGTAGAGGATACTCCATGGAAAAGGATGACAGGAGCAGAACTACAAGCCACTTTGCACCAGTGGAGGCAGTGGAACTAGGGAACCATTTCCAGGTACTTGAGGATGAGACTGGAGGATAGCCTGCAAAGGAAAAATTACAGGGGAACCTGCATGAGAGCGAGCAAGAGGCTGAAGGTCAGTCAAGCAGAGGCGATGAAACCTAGGGAAGTCAGAGAATTCCGCCACGGATCTCAGGGAGGCCAAATGGCAGCACATTCACCCCCCCGAAATCGGTGGCAGAATGGCCCACCACCCCCCTGCCACCCCCCGGGATGGGACTTACCTTGGGCGGATCTTCCTGGCGGCGGCGGCTCCGGAGGCAGCTCTGGCAGCAGTTTGGCGGCGGCGGCTGCGGCGGCCGGTCTTCTGACTGGCTGCCGCCGCCGCCGCCATTTCCAGCTAAAAAAACCAAAAAAAAAAAAAAAACGTGATAGGCTACGTAAAGATTTACGTAGCCTATCATGGCTAGATTTTAAAAAAACACCGTGATAGGCTACGTAAATGTTTACGTAGCCTATCACGGCTGACTTTAAAAAAAAAACAAAAAAAACGCGCGTACGCAAATGGCAGCGGCCATGACCGCCGCCATTTGCGTTCCTTATTTTGGCACATCTTAGTCTACATAAACTTTTACGTAGACTAATACGGCGAAAATAAGGGGAACGCAAATAGTGTAGCGTCTATGCTATTTGCGTTCCCCTTATTTTCGCCGCCTTAGTCTACATAAATGTTTACGTAGACTAAGACGTGCCAAAATAAAGAACGAAATGGCGGCAGCCATGGCCGCTGCCATTTGCGTATGCGCGTGTTTTTGTTTGTTTTTTAAATCAGCCGTGATAGGCTACATAAACATTTATGTAGCCTATCACAGCTGACTGCAGGGACGCAAACAGCGGCGGCTATAGCCGCCGCCGTTTGCATCCCTGCTAGCCAGCGGCCGGATGTCCGGCTGCTGGTGGAGCCGGCCGGCGGCTCCACAGAATCGCTGCGGAGCACAGCCGGCCGGCCAGGATTCTGGGGGGGAGGAACAGAGCGCCTCCCCCCCCGGCCAGGATTCCGGGGGGAGGGACGGAACACCTCACCCCCAGCATCAATATAATCCGCGAAAGTCACTTTCATACATCCCTAAGAAACCCAGGCCTACAACAAGAAGAAGAGGAGAGGAGTAGTAGTGGGAGACTCCTTGCTGTGTGGGATAGAAACCCAAGTATGTTGCAAAGACCCGTGGACTCACCAAGTATGCTGTCTCCCGGGAGGACGGATTAGATATGTGACTGAAGGGTTGCCTGCACTCCTAAAACCCATTGAGAGGTATGCCTTTCTTCTTATCCATGTGGGAACAAATGATACCACCAAGCAGAGCTATGAAGAAATCACATCAGTAGGGATGTCAGAGAAATCCACTGTGGATTCAAATGAGGACGGATTCTTTGGAATCCGGCCTCAGGAATCTGCAGCGGATTGGGACCACTTACCTCTGCTCCAGGAGGACTGGAGGCGGAACGGCACTCAGCTGCTTCTTCCAGCCAGAGCTGTTCGCCTCCTCCCTGTCCCTGCAGATTGTCTTTAAAAAAAATGTCTTAAAAAAAAAGGCGATCGGGAGGATGTGCCCACAGACTTATACGCAAAATAGAGTGGTGAATCTTGCATATAAGCCTATGGACACATAGACTTATATGCAAGATTCATGACTTTATTTGCGTATAAGTATATGGGCACATCCTCCTGATCGCCATTTAAAACAAAATATATATATATATTTTTTAAAGGCAATCGGCAGGGACAGGGAGGAGGCAAATGGCTGTGGCTGGCAGGAGGGAAGGTCCCCTGGCCCCAAGCCAGTTCCCCCCCTGAAATCCAAGTGGAGCAGAACCACTCTGGAGGATTCCGGGAGGAAGGAATGGATCACCCCCCCACCCACAGATTCCCCACCGGAACAGACAGTGGGGAATCCATACACCCCCTACGCATCAGACTTTGAAGCTTTGGGAAGGAAACTCAAGAACTTTGGGGCCTGGATGGTTTTCTCATCCATCCTTCCAGTAGTCAGAAGAGAGATAGAAAGGGAAAGAAAAATACTCTTAGGTAGAATAGGCAGGTAGCACAGAATTGCAGGGATGGCATCAGGAAGGCTAAAGCTGAGAATGAGCTGAGGTTTGTAGAGGATGCTAAAAGCAACAAAAAAGCTTTCTTCAGCTACGTGCATAGCAAAAGACAGAGGAAAGAAATGGTGGTTCAGCTATTAAATAAGGATGGCAAAATGATAACAGATGACAAAAAAAAAGGCAGAAGTGCTCAATTCCTACTTTGGCTCAGTCTTCTCTCAAAAGAGGGTCTACGACCCCCCTGGCAAAGGCGAAGTACAGGCTGAAGGGGCAGGATTGCAGCTTGAGATTGATAGGCATATGGTCAGTGAACACCTAATTACTTTGCATGAGTTCAAATCTCCAGGGCCAGATGAACTGCATCCCAGAGTAATAAAGGAACTGGCAGAAGAACTCTCAGAACCACTGTCTATAATCTTTGAGAAATCATGGAGGACGAGTGAAGTGCCAGATGACTGGAGGAGGGCTAACGTTGTCCCTATCTTCAGAAAGGGTAAAAAGGAGGAACCTGGGAACTACAGACCAGTCGGTCTGACATCAATCAATCCATGGGAAAATTCTGGAGCAGATCATAAAGCAATCCATCTGTAAGCATGTAGAAAACAATGCAGTGATTACTCAAAGCCAACATGGATTTGTCAAGAACAAATACTGCCAGATGAATCTGATCTCATTTTTTGATCAAGTAACCTCCCTTGTGGACTGTGGGAATGCTGTGGACATAATATAGCTCAACTTCAGCTAAGCTTTTGACAAAGTGCCTCATGATATCCTGAAGAGCAAACTAGCTCGAAGTAGATGAAACAACCATCAGGTGGATCCACTGTTGGCTACAGAATCAGACCCAAATAGTGCTTATGAATGGGATCTGCTCAAACTGGGGAGAGGTAATGAGCAGGGTACCACAGGGCTCAGTCCTGGGCCCAGTGCTCTTCAACATTGTTATTAATGACTTGGAGGAGGTGGTGCAGGGAATGCTGATGAACCCAATGCTGATGGGTTGGACTCGATGGTCTTGTAGGCCCTTTCCAACTCTACTATTCTATAATTCTATGATTCCATGATTAAATATTTTAGAAAATAAGTATGTGAAGTTCAAAAATCCAGGCAGAAGGGGGGACCTCATTATACTGTTATTATCATGATTATGATTTAATAGCTTAGCTCTGGAACTCAGCTTGCTTCAAAGTTTGTAAGATTCCAAGGAAGAACTTCTGGAGAAGGCATTTAAGGCTAATCCAAAGTGTGAATGCAACATTGAATCTGAAGAGATACCATCTGTCTGTTAGACATGGTGCAACACTTCTGTGAAAAAGCTAACTCAAAGACCCTCCAAGTTCTGGCAAGGGATGGGTGAAAATTTTGTTTTAGTTTGGTTTCGGTAACAAGTTACCAAAATGTGCCAAGTTCTCCATATGCAGGGCTAAAAGAACGGGGTGTGTGTGTTAAATTAATGTGGGAGAAACTGAAACTAATAGATTCATCCATCCAGCCCCAGGGTTTTGGACGTTTTAATTTTAAAAGACTAGTTATGGATTATGGTTTCCCCAAATCTGCCCAGCCCTAGTTCTGGCCAACCCATGGATATGTAAAGGGGATCGCCGTTCTTAGACTGCAGTAGAATTGTGAATGCAAAAGAACAAAAGAAATCACACAATCCAACCACATATATCTGTAGGAGGTGTGGAGGAGGAGCAGCAGACATCGACTTTACAACTCTGCTGGTGGGTCCTTCGTCTGCACCAATCAGATCAGCACCAGACACCAGGAGTTCTATACAGTCTCTGGGATCTGTGGGCGTTACATGTATGGTTTGCCAATGAACGCATTCCACAGTAGGTCAGTTGCAAGGATCAACAGATACAATGGCATGGTGCAGGGTGGAAGACAAATGGCTTGAGAGTGGCAGTCCTGCCACATAGAGGGTAATATAGGGATGGAAGCCCCTGGGATATCATCCTCCACAAGTAATGCTAGGGCAGCACCTGTGCCCTTAGCTGACAGATGGTATCAGCTGGTAGATAAATTTAGAGATGCATGGACATCTGGATATTCAACTCAGAAATAGCTGAGCTTTTTGTCCAAGTACACACACAAATATTGTTGTTCAGTCGTTAAGTCGTGTCTGACTCTTCGTGACCCCATGGACCATAGCACGCGAGGCCTTCCTGTCCTCCGCTCTCTCCCGGAGTGTGATCAAGTTCATATTCATTGCATCGGTGATGCTATCTAGCCAGCTCATTCTCTGCCGTCCCCTTCTCCTTTTGCCTTCAATCTTTCCCAACATCAGGATCTTTTCCAGTGACTTTTTTCTTCGCATAAGGTGGCCAAAATATTTGAGCTTCAGCTTCAGTATCTGCCCTTCCAATGAACACTCAGGGTTGATTTGCTTTCAGATTGAATGATTTGACTAGTGGGACAACCATAGCTTTGATTATGCGGACCTTTGTCGGCAAGGTGATGTCTCTGCTTCTTACTATGCTGTCTAGGTTTGCCATAGCTTTCCTCCCAAGGAGCAAGCGTCTTTTAATTTCATGGCTACAGTCACTGTTTGTGATGATCTTGGAGCCCAAGAAAATAAAATCTGTCACTGCTTCCATTTCTTCCCCTTCTATATGCCAGGAAGGGATGGGGCCAGATGCCATGATCTTAGTTTTTGTAATGTTGAGTTTCAAACCAGCTTTTGCACTCTCCTCTTTCACCCTCAACAAGAGGCTCTTTAGATCCTCTTCGCTTTCTGCCATTAGGGTGGTATCGTCTGCGTATCTGAGGTTGTTGATAATTCTCCTGGCAATCTTAATTCCGACCTGTGATTCATCCAACCCGGTGTTTCTCATGATGTACTCTGCATATAAGTTAAATAAGCAAGGCAACAATATGCAGCCTTGTCGTACTCCTTTCCGATTTTTGAACCAATCGATTGTTCCATGTCTGTTTCTTACTGTTGCTTCTTGACCCTCGTACAGGTTTCTCAGGAGACAGGTAAGGTGGTCTGGTACTTCCATCTCTTTAAGAATTTGCCACAGTTTGTTGTGATTCACACAATCAAAGGGTTTAGCATAGTCAATGAAGCAGAAATAGATGTTTTTCTAGAATTCTCTTGCTTTCTCCATGATCCAGCGAATGTTGGCGATTTGATCTCTAGTTCCTCTGCCTCTTCGAAACCCAGCTTGTACTTCCGGTCGTTCTCAGTTCACATACTGCTGAAGCCTAGCTTGTAGGATTTCGAGCATCACCTTGCTGGCATGTGAAATGAGCGCAATTGTATGGTAGTTTGAAAACTCTTTGGCATTGCCCTTCTTTGGAATTGGAATGTAAACTGACCTTTTCCAGTCTTGTGGCCACTGTTGAGTGTCCCAAATTTGTTGGCATATTGGGTGCAGCACTTTATTAGCATCATATTTTAGGATTTTAAATAGCTCAGCTGGAATACTGTTATCTCCGCTAGCTTTATTGTTAGTAATGCTTCCTAAGGCCCACTTGACTTCACTCTCTAGGATGTCCGGCTCAAGCTCAGTGACCGCACTATCATAGGGATATCAGAGAATTTCGCCATGAATCTCGGGGAGGCTGAATGACAGTGCATTTGGGCCCCTGAAATCGGTGGTGAAACGGTCTGCCCCCCCGCCCCCCCCAGGATGGGACTTACCTTGGGCGAATCTTCCTGGTGATGGCGGCTCCGGTGGCGGTTCGGTGGCGGCGGCTGTGGCGGCCAGTCTTCCGACCGTCTGCCGCCGCCGCCATTTCCAGTAAAAAAAAAAAGTGATAGGCTACGTAAAGATTTACGTAGCCTATCACAGCTAGATTTTTAAAAAATACAGTGATAGGCTACGTAAATGTTTACGTAGCCTATCACAGCTGCTCTAAAAGAAGAAAAAGAACGCGCATATGCAAATGGCGGCGCCCATGGGCACTGACATTTGTGTTCCTTATTTTGGCACGTCTTAGTCTATGTAAACATTTACATAGACTAAGATGGCGAAAGTAAGGGGAACGCAAATAGCGTAGTGTCTACACTATTTGCCTTCCCCTTATTTTCGCCGTCTTAGTCTATGTTTACGTAGACTAAGACGGCAAAAATAAGGAACGCAAATGGCGGTGCCAATGGGCGCCGCCATTTGCGTACATGCGTTTTTTCTTTTCTTTTAAAGCAGCCGTGATAGGCTACGTAAACATTTACATAGCCTATCATGGCTCACTGCAGGGACGCAAACGGCAGCGGCTACGGCCTCCACCATTTGCGGAGCCAGCCGGCCAGGATTCGGGGGGGGGGAGGGAAGGAGTGCCCCCCCAGGCTAGAATTTTGGGGGGAGGGATAGAGCGCCTCCCCCCTACTGTGAATCAATTCGCGAAAAGGTAAGTGACTTTCGTACATCCCTACCTCAGACAGCCACTTTGCTTTCTTGCATTGCTTTTTCTTTGGGATGGATTGAGTTGCTGCCTCCTGAACAATGTTACAGACCTCCGTCCATAGTTCCTCAGGCACTCTGTCTATCAGGTCTAATCCCTGAAATCTATTCCTCACCTTCACTGTATATTCATAAGGGATATGATTTAGGTCATACCTGAATGGTTTAGTGGTTTTCCCTACGTTCTTCAATTTAAGCCAAAATTTTGCAACAAGAAGCTCATGATCTGAGCCACAGTCAGCTCCAGGTCTTGTTTTTACTAACTGTATAGAGCTTCTCCATCTTTGGCTGCAAAGTACATAATCAATCTGATTTCGATATAGGGATGTCAGAGAATTCTGCCACGGATCCCGGTGAGGCCAAATGCCAGTGCATTCGGCCCCCTGAACTCCGTGGCGGAACGGCCTGCCCCCCCGCCCCCCCGCAGATCCCCCCTGGGACGAGACTTACTTGGGGCGGATCTTCCGGCCAGCGGCGGCTCCAGTGGCAGCTGCAGCAGCTGTGGCTGTGGTGGCTGGTCTTCCGACCGGCTGCTGCCACTGACATTTCCAGGCTTGTAAAAAAAAAAAAAAAAGGACGTGATAGGCTACGTAAAGATTTACGTAGCCTATCATGGCTAGGTTTAAAAACAAAACATTACATGATAGGCTACGTAAATCTTTTCGTAGCCTATCATGGTTGGGTGGGTTTAAAAACAACAACAACCGTGTACGTAAATGGCAGTGGCTACGGCCGCCGCTATTTGCGTTCCTTATTTTTGCCGTCTTAATCTACATAAATATTTACGTAGACTATGACGGCGAAAATAAAGGGGAATGCAAATAGAGTTGTTGTTGTTGTTGTTCAGTCGTTCAGTCGTGTCCGACTCTTCGTGACCCCATGGACCATAGCACGCCAGGCCTTCCTGTCCTGCGCTCTCTCCCGGAGCGTGCTCAAGTTCATATTCATTGCATCCGTGATGCTATCTAGCCATCTCATCCTCTGCCGTCCCCTTCTCCTTTTGCCTTCAGTCTTTCCCAGCATCAGGGTCTTTTCCAGGGAGTTTTCTCTTTGCATTAGGTGGCCAAAATATTGGATCTTCAGCTTCATTATCTGTCCTTCCAATGAGCACTCAGGGTTGATTTCCTTTAGGATGGACTGATTTGACCTCCTTGCAGTCCAGGGGACTCGTAAGAGTCTTCTCCAGCACCACAGTTCGAAAGCATTGATTCTTCGGCGCTCAGCCTTCCTTATAGTCCAGCTCTCACAGCCATACATTACTACTGGGAAAACCATAGCTTTGATTAGACGGACCTTTGTCGGCAAGGTGATGTCTCTGCTTCTTACTATGCTGTCTAGGTTTGCCATAGCTTTCCTCCCAAGGAGCAAGCGTCTTTTAATTTCATGGCTACAGTCACCGTCTGCGGTGATCTTGGAGCCCAAGAAAGTAAAATCTGTCACTGCTTCCATTTCTTCCCCTTCTATATGCCAGGAAGTGATGGGGCCAGATGCCATGATCTTAGTTTTTTTAATGTTGAGTTTCAAACCAGCTTTTGCACTCTCCTCTTTCACCCTCAACAAGAGGGCCCTTTTTGATTCCCCGTTTTAGCTTACGTAAATATTTATGTTTTGTTTGTTTTTTTACCCAGAGCCCTCCACGGCCGCAAATCCGGCGGCGGATGGCTCTGGCCTGGCTGGGCCTGGCCGGCTTTGCTCCGCGGAGCTGCCGTGGAGCACAGATGGCCACGGAGGATTCCGGGGAGGAGGAATGGGGTTCCTCCCCCCCGGCGAGGATTCCGGGGTGATGGACGGAACACCTCCCCCACCACCATCAACATAATCCGCGAAAGGTAAGTGACTTTCATACATCCCTAAATATTGACCATCTGGTGATGTCCATGTGTAGAGTCGCCTCTTGTGCTGTTGGAAAAGAGTGTTTGCTTTGAGCAGCGTGTTCTCTTGACAGAACTTTATTAGCCCTTGTCCTGCTTCATGTTGTACACCAAGGCCATGCTTGCCTGTTATCCCAGTGATTTCTTGACTTCCTACTTTAGCATTCCAATCCTCCATGATGAAGAGGACATTTTTTTTGGTGTTACTTTTAGAAGGTGTTGTAGGTCTTCATAGAACTGATCTACCTCAGCTTCTTCAGCCTCAGTGGTTGGGGCATAGATTTGAATTACTGTGATGTTGAATGGTTTGCCTTGGATTCGTACTGATATCATTCTGTCATTTTTGAAATTGTACCCCAGTACTGCTTTTCCCACCCTTTTATTGACTATGAGTGCTCCATTTCTTCTAAGGGATTCTTGCCCACAGTAGTAGATATAATGGTCACCTAAATTAAATTTGCCTATGCCTGTCCATTTTAGTTCGCTGATTCCCAAGATGTCAATGTTCAATCTTGCCATCTCATGTTTGACCACCTCCAGCTTACCTTGATTCATTGATCTTACATTCCAGGTTATACACAAATATAACGCTCACAAAACCTCAGTGTTGGCCTCACCAACCATTTTAAAAGCTTCAGGGTCTTTAACTACACTGAATTCAAGTCCAGCAGAGACATATTTCCTGCCTTTCCATTGCTCTGCACAGGCAGGCAAATCTAAAAATACTGCAGCTCTGAAAATATCTGGAATGGGGCATAGCCTGTCTCCCTTTGCCTATATGTGGTCACTGAATGCACAGTCTGAATCCCCGAATAGAACTTTTTCTTTTCTTTTCTTTTTTACCACTGAGGAAGTTCATCGGCAAAACACACAGGGCATGCTTTGTGTTGCTGTTTCCCACCTCCCAGCTGAGCAGAGCAGAGCAGAGCAGAGCAAGCTGCTCCAGCTGGTCCAGGGACTACAGAAGCAGGCAAGCTCCCAGAGAGCGAGCGAACAGAGCGAGCGCACAGGGGGAGCAAACAGGAGTTGGCCAGGGGAGTTCGGCAGGGGAGGTCAAGGGGGAGGCCCCTAACATTTTTTTTTATTTTTTTACTAACTTTTTTTCATTTATTTGTCTTGTAACACACACTTCCACACCAGTGGGACTCTGCTTTTAACCTCTATTGAGTAGAGGAGCAGGCACAGGCTAGTCTAGAACAATCACAAAGCTAGACACAAAAAGGGAAAAGAGGCTATGGAAGGACAAGACTCTCCAGTGGTGGTGACCTGCAAGGTGTGTGCAATGTTTGTTTTCTTGCCTGAGAACAACATGGCCTACACCTGCAACAAGTGCAAGTTGATCATGCTGCTGGAGGAAAAAGTAAGTTGACTGGAGCGGCGACTGTCGACCCTCCGGGGAATAAGAGAACACGAAGAGTTCTTGGACAGAATGGGGGAACTACAGCAGCAAAGGGCAGACCAGAAGCTTGAAGAGCAACAGCAAGATGAGGCAGTGGGAAATGCTGAGATGAAGAAAAATGGAATAGAGGATACTCCTTGGAAAACGGTGACAGTTAGGAGAAGAAGAACTAGACGCCACTCTGCATCAGTGGAAGCAGTGGAGCTGTGGAACCGATTCCAGGTACTTGCAGATGAGACTGGAGGACAGCCTGCAGAGGAAGAATCACAGGGGAACCTGCATGAGAGTGAGCAAGAGGCTAAAGGTCAGTCAAACAGAGGCGATGAAACCCAGGCCTACAAGAAGAAGAAGAGAAGAGTGGTAGTAGTGGGAGACTCCTTGCTGCGTGGGATTGAGACCCAAGTATGTCGCGAAGACCCATGGACTCGCCAGGTATGTTGTCTCCCGGGAGGACAGATTAGAGACGTGACTGAAAGGTTGCCTGCACTCATAAAGCCCACTGACAGGTATCCCTTTCTTCTCATCCATGTGGGAACAAATGATACCGCCAAGCGGAGCTACGAAGAGATCACGTCAGACTTTGAAGCTTTGGGAAGGAAACTCAAGAACTTTGGGGCCCAGATAGTTTTCTCATCCATCCTTCCAGTAGTTAGAAGAGGGATAGAAAGGGAACGAAAAATACTCCGGGTGAATGACTGGCTACGAAGGTGGTGCCGACGAGAGAGATTTGGATTCTGGGACAACGGCCTATACTTCCTGGAAGAAGGGCTGTTGGCTAGGGATGGGTTGCTCCTCACAAAGGCTGGGAAGAATGTGTTTGGCCACAGCATGAAGAACTTCATCAGGAGGGCTTTAAACTGAATCCTACGGGGAAGGGAGATGTAATGTTGGGGGTAACGATGGACATAGGTGCATGCACTGCAATGGAGAGAACAGCTCTGATAGCACCCAATAATAGTCTTCAGACACATGTAGGAAGAAAGCCAGACTATGAAGCACATGGTCTTCGATGTCTATATACTAATGCCCAGAGTATGGGAAACAAACAGAACGAACTTGAACTCTTAATACAGGAGGGAAATTATGACTTGATAAGTATAACTGAGACTTGGTGGGATGACTCTCATGACTGGAATACAGCAGTTGAAGGATATAACTTGTTCAAAAAGAACAGGAGGAACAGAAAGGGAGGTGGGGTTGCACTGTATGTGAAAAATACATATCTCTGCACAGAAATACAGGAGGAGGAGCTTGGTAGCCCCATCGAGAGCATCTGGGTTGAAATAAATGGAGCAAAGAATAAAAGGAACCTGGTGGTCGGATTCTACAACCGGCCACCCAATCAAGGAGAAGACAAGGATGAAACTTTTGAAAAGCAAATAGCCAATGTTTTAAGGAAGCATGATGTAGTAGTAATGGGGGACTTCAATTTCCCCGATATTTGTTGGGAGACAAATTCTGCCAAACATGGCCCCTCCAGGAAATTCCTGACTTGTGTGGTGGATAACTTCCTCCTACAGAAAGTAGAGGAAGGAACTAGAGGATCGGCTATCCTTGACTTGATCCTAACCAACAGAGATGACTTAGTGGATAAAGTAGCAGTTACAGGAACTCTGGGGGAAAGCGACCATGTTGTACTTGAGTTCTTGGTTCTAAGGGAAGCAAAAGCCGAGTGTAGTCAAATGCGTACCCTGGATTTTAGGAAAGCTGATTTTCATAAACTCAGAACAATGATCAGTAAGGTCCCATGGCAAGCAACACTAATGAGAAAAGGAGTCCAAGATGGGTGGGAACTTTTAAAAAAGGAAATTCTCAAGGCACAATCACAAACAATTCCAACAAGAAGAAAAGGTGGAAGACAACAGAAGAAGCCAATGTGGCTTCACAAAAAGCTTAGGGATGACCTGAAAACAAAAAAGGACACATATAGGAAGTGGAAAGAAGGCCAAGTAACAAAGGAAGAGTACAGGCAGGTAGCACAGAATTGCAGGGATGGCGTCAGGAAGGCTAAAGCGGAGAACGAGCTGAGGTTAGCGAGGGATGCTAAAAACAACCAAAAGGCTTTCTTCAGCTACGTGCATAGTAAAAGGCAGAGGAAAGAAATGGTTGTTCAGCTATTAAATAAGGATGGCAAAATGATAACAGATGACAAAGAAAAGGCAGAGGTGCTCAATTCCTACTTTGGCTCAGTCTTCTCCCAAAAGAGGGTCTATGACCCACCCTGGCAAAGGCGAAGTACAGGCTGAAGGGGCAGGATTGCAGTTTGAGATCGACAGGCATATGGTCAAGGAACACCTCATTACTTTGAATGAGTTCAAATCTCCAGGGCCAGATGAACTGCATCCTAGAGTCATAAAGGAACTGGCAGAAGAACTCTCAGAACCGCTGTCTATTCTCTTTGAGAAATCATGGAGGACGGGGGAAGTGCCAGATGACTGGAGGAGGGCTAACGTTGTCCCTATCTTCAAAAAGGGTAAAAAGGAGGAACCTGGGAACTACAGACCAGTCAGTCTGACATCAATCCCTGTGAAAATTCTGGAGCAGATCATAAAGCAATCCATCTGGAAGCACCTTGACAACAATGCCGTGATTACTCGAAGCCAACATGGATTTGTCAAAAACAAGTCCTGCCAGACAAATCTGATCTCATTTTTTGATCAAGTCACCTCCCTTGTAGACCGTGGGAATGCTGTAGACATCATATACCTCGACTTCAGCAAAGCTTTCAACAAAGTGCCCCATGATATCCTGATGAGCAAACTAGCTCGAAGTGGGCTAGATGAAACAACGATCCGGTGGATCCACAGTTGGCTGCAGAATCGGACTCAAAGAGTGCTTATCAATGGGACCTTCTCAAGCTGGGGAGAGGTAACGAGTGGGGTACCACAGGGCTCAGTCCTGGGCCCAGTGCTCTTCAACATTTTTATTAATGACTTGGAGGAGGAGGTGCAGGGAATGCTGATCAAATTTGCAGATGACACAAAATTGGGCGGGATAGCTAATACTTTGGAAGACAGAAACAAAATTCAAAGTGATCTGGATAGACTGGAGTGCTGGGCAGAAAACAACAGAATGGCATTTAATAGGGACAAATGCCAAGTTCTGCACCTAGGAAAAAGAAACCAAATGCACAGTTACAAGATGGGGGATACGTGGTTCAACCACACTACGAGCAAGAAGGATCTTGGAATTGTTGTCGATCACAAGCTGAATATGAGCCAACAATGTGATGTGGCTGCAAAAAAGGCAAATGCTATTTTGGGCTGCATTCATAGAAGCATAGCTTCCAAATCCCGGGAAGTACTAGTTCCCCTCTACTCAGCACTGGTTAGGCCTCATCTGGAGTACTGTGTCCAGTTCTGGGCACCACACTTTAAGAAGGATGCAGACAAACTGGAGAGGGTTCAAAGGAGGGCAACAAAGATGATCAGGGGACTGGAAACAAAGCCCTATGAAGAGAGACTGAAAGAACTGGGCATGTTTAGCCTTGAGAAGAGAAGACTGAGGGGAGATATGATAGCACTCTTCAAGTACTTGAAAGGTTGTCACAGAGAAGAAGGCCAGGATCTCTTGATCATCCCAGAGTGCAGGACACGGAATAATGGGCTCAAGTTACAGGAAGCCAGATTCCGGCTGAACATCAGGAAAAACTTCCTGAGTGTCAGAGCAATATGACAATGGAACCAATTACCTGGGGAGGTGGTGGGCTCTCCCACACTGGAGGCCTTCAAGACGAGGCTGGACAGCCATTTGTCTGGGATGCTCTGACTTGGATTCCTGCATTGAGCAGGGGGTTGGACTCAGTGGTCTTGTAGGCCCCTTCCAACCCTACTATTCTATGATTCTATGATTCTATGATTCTATGATTCTCTATTTCTGAGCAACTCTGAAGATCTACTCTCTTTTTTATTATTTTTGAGGGGGAAAGCCATTGGGTTTGCATGGATCTGTTAAAAAAAATAGCATGTAGGTGGGGCAGATGACATCATCCAATCCTGCTGTACTTCCTGCTCAATTATTGCGCCAACATGGATGTATGTCACAAGAACCCAAACTAGGGATGTTGTGAATGCCCAATATGGGGGGTGCAGTCTGACTGACTCCCCCCTGCTCGGCCCCCTGGACTCCTGTTTGTGGACTGCATAGCACTTACCAAACCCATTCGTCAGCTGCCTGCTCCTTTCCTGAGCCACCATTGTTATGCAAAATGGTGTCTCGGATCTTTCTGGAAAACTAATGTTGCATAGACTGTGGCTGTAAAGGGGCCATCTAGGCAACATTACAGTCATAAAGGGGCCATTTACACCTGCAAGGTTGCGTAGATGGCCCCTTTCCGGCCCCAATCTATGAAACATTAGTTTTCTGGAAAGATCTGAGACAGCATTTTGCATAATATTGGAAGCTCAGGGAAGGAGCAGGTGGACCCACAGTGCTTGCTGATCACTTGCTGAGCTGTCTAGGGGCTCATGCAACATAACAATGGGGTGCGGGTAGCGGCAACAGCTCGACAAGCAACTGGCATCCCGGGACAGAGGTGAGCCTGTCCATCCTTAACCCAAACTGATGAGATAAGCAGTAAGTAAATGTCACAGCATCTGTAATAGAAGTTTCACAGCAGTGTTCATGTGGGTGTCCACATCTGAACTGGGTATAAGAATGTATACAGCTTTAAGATTACAATTCCAATCGCATAGTAAAATCCTGAGCATAAATGCACATAGACAAACATTCAGGGCCTAGAGCATGGATGAGAACCTCTGACCCATGGATTGAATTCAGCTCACAGGCTTCCCCATCCAGCTTACAAAGGTCTTCTGTAAGGCCCCTCCCCATCCCTCAAGCCCACCCCTCAGAGAAAGGGCTGAGGGTGGTTGAACATCTCCCAACTGAGCCACAGCCTTGAGTCTGGTTGGGAAAGGCAAGAATGGAGCAAATTTAGCTCCAGACTGAACCTCCAGTGGAGAACTCAACCTGGTAGCTTAGTCCTCCTTGCACCCCCAGAGCTGTCCAGACCCAGACCTAATAAAAAATGCTTCCCTACTCCTGGCGAGATTCAGTTATATTCTACAAACTGCTTTAACCTGAACCAAAAATGTGTCACTTGGAGTTGGAGAGGCCAAGATAATAGAACAAGTGACAGAATTATTCCTCTGGATATTTTCCCATGAATAAATGGTTAATCTCTAGATGATGAATCAGATTAATTATGGCATGTATTTATTCTGCAACCAGAAGTAGGTATTTTGTTGTGATGTGGGTCATGTGACCTCCAGAGAAATCAAAGATTCCCAAAGTAATGAAGTTTCTTCCTTCTAACAACAGTACCAAGCAAACAACAACAACAACAACAACAACAAAACATATTGAATATATTTTCCATGGGTGTCTCATAAATTGGATCCCAGGAGCTAAAGATGGATCTCTATGGAAATCTAAAATATTAAAACAAAATCTACTGAGAGAAAGCACATGATAGATTAGGTGGGAAAACATCATCGACAACGTATTTGACTCTATTGCATTAGGGTGCCAGTGTTAATAGTCACCTTGCAACATTTCTTTAGACTTGTTCAAGATGATCATGATCACACGATACTGATGGATCCTCTAACTATAGACAATCTTTACTTCTTCTGTCTTTCTTCAGTTTGGGAATAATTGTATTTCTTTTATACTTCAGAATTATATCATGTTAATTTTTTTTTTTTTTTACAGGGGTCAGATTTTATTTGTCTTGCACATGCTGCAGATATTTTATATCATTGTTGTTGTTGTTCAGTCGTTCAGTCATGTCCGACTCTTCGTGACCCCATGGACCATAGCACGCCAGGCCTTCCTGTCCTGCGCTCTCTCCCGGAGCGTGCTCAAGTTCATATTCATTGCATTGGTGATGCTATCCAGCCATCTCATCCTCTGCCGTCCCCTTCTCCTTTTGCCTTCAGTCTTTCCCAGCATCAGGGTCTTTTCCAGGGAGTTTTCTCTTCGCATTAGGTGGCCAAAATATTGGAGCTTCAGCTTCATTATCTGTCCTTCCAATGAGCACTCAGGGTTGATTTCCTTTAGGATGGACTGATTTGACCTCCTTGCAGTCCAGGGGACTCGTAAGAGTCTTCTCCAGCACCACAGTTCGAAAGCATCAATTCTTCGGCGCTCAGCCTTCCTTATAGTCCAGCTCTCACAGCCATACATTACTACTGGGAAAACCATAGCTTTGATTAGACGGACCTTTGTCGGCAAGGTGATGTCTCTGCTTCTTACTATGCTGTCTAGGTTTGCCATAGCTTTCCTCCCAAGGAGCAAGCGTCTTTTAATTTCATGGCTACAGTCACCGTCTGCGGTGATCTTGGAGCCCAAGAAAGTAAAACCTGTCACTGCTTCCATTTCTTCCCCTTCTATATGCCAGGAAGTGATAGGGCCAGATGCCATGATCTTCGTTTTTTTAATGTTGAGTTTCAAACCAGCTTTTGCACTCTCCTCTTTCACCCTCAACAAGAGGCTCTTTAGATCCTCTTCGCTTTCTGCCATTAGGGTGGTATCGTCTGCATATTGGAGGTTGTTGATAATTCTCCCGGCAATCTTAATTCCGACCTCTGATTCATCCAACCCGGCATTTCTCATGATGTACTCTGCATATAAGTTAAATAAGCAGGGTGACAATATGCAGCCTTGTCGTACTCCTTTCCCAATTTTGAACCAATCGGTTGTTCCATCTCTGGTTCTTACTGTTGCTTCTTGACCCTCGTACAGGTTTCTCAGGAGACAGGTTAGGTGGTCTGGTACTCCCATCACTTTAAGAATTTGCCACAGTTTGTTGTGATCCACACAATCAAAGGCTTTAGCGTAGTCAATGAAGCAGAAATAGACGTTTTTCTGGAATTCTCTTGCTTTCTCCATGATGCAGCGAATGTTGGCGATTTGATCTCCAGTTCCTCTGCCTCTTCGAAGCCCAGCTTGTACTTCCGGTAGTTCTCGGTTCGCATACTGCTGAAGCCTAGCTTGTAGGATTTTGAGCATCACCTTGCTGGCATGCGAAATGAGCGCAATTGTGCGGTAGTTTGAACACTCCTTGGCGTTGCCCTTCTTTGGAATTGGAATGTAAACTGACCTTTTCCAGTCTTGTGGCCACTGTTGAGTGTTCCAGATTTGTTGGCATATTGAATGCAGCACTTTAACAGCATCATCTTTGAGGATTTTAAATAGCTCGGCTGGAATACTGTCATCTCCGCTAGCCTTGTTGTTACTAATGCTTCCTAAGGCCCACTTGACTTCACTCTCTAAGATGTCCGGCTCAAGTTCAGTGACCGCACTATCATGGCTATCAGGGACATTCAGATCTTTCCTGTATAGTTCTTCTGTGTATTCTTGCCACCTCTTCTTAATCTCATCTGCTTCTGTTAGGTCCCTGCCTTCTTTGTCCTTTATCATGCCCGTCTTTGCACAAAACGTTCCCTTGAGATCTCCAATTTTCTTGAAGAGATCTCTAGTCTTTCCCATTCTGTTGTTTTCCTCGATTTCTTTGCATTGTTCATTTAAGAAGGCCTTCTTGTCTCTCCTTGCTATTCTCTGGAACTCTGCATTCAATTGGGTATATCTTCCCCTTTCTCCCTTGCTTTTCGCTTCCCTTCTTTCGTGAGCTACTTGTAAAGCCTCATCAGACAGCCACTTGGCTTTCTTGCATTTCTTTTTCTTTGGGACGGATTTCATTGCTGCCTCCTGAACAATGTGACGGACCTCCATCCATAGTTCCTCAGGCACTCTGTCTATCAGGTCTAATCCCTGAAATCTATTCCTCACCTCCACTGTATATTCATCAGGGATATGATTTAGGTCATACCTGAAAGGTTTAGTGGTTTACGTTCTTCAATTTAAGCCGAAATTTTGCAAGAAGCAGCTCATGATCTGAGCCACAGTCAGCTCCAGGTCTTGTTTTTACTGACTGTATAGAGCTTCTCCATCTTTGGCTGCAAAGGACATAATCAATCTGATTTCGATATTGACCATCTGGTGACGTCCATGTGTAGAGTCGCCTCTTGTGCTGTTGGAAAAGAGTGTTTGCTATGATCAGCATGTTCTCTTGGCAAAACTCTATTAGCTTTTGTCCTGCTTCATTTTGTACACCAAGGCCATGCCTGCCTGTTATCCCGGTGATTTCTTGACTTTCTACTTTAGCATTCCAATCCCCTATGATGAAGAGGACATCTTTTTTTGGTGTTAGTTCTAGAAGGTGTTGTAGGTCTTCATAGAACCGATCAACCTCAGCTTCTTCGGCCTCAGTGGTTGGGGCATAGACTTGAATTACTGTGATGTTGAATGGTTTGCCTTGGATTCGTACTGAGATCATTCTATCATTTTTAAGATTGTACCCCAGTACTGCTTTTCCCACCCTTTTGTTGACTATGAGTGCTACTCCATTTCTTCTAAGGGATTCTTGCCCACAATAGTAGATATGATGGTCACCTGAATTAAATTCGCCCATGCCTGTCCATTTGAGTTCGCTGATTCCCAAGATGTCGATGTTCAATCTTGCCATCTCATGTTTGACCACCTCCAGCTTACCTTGATTCATTGATCTGACATTCCAGGTTCCTAAACAATATTGTTCTTTACAGCATCGGATTTTCTTTTCACCGCCAGACACATCCACAGCTGAGTGTCCTTTCGGGTTTGGCCCAGCCACTTCACTCTTTCTGGCGCTACTTGGAAATACCCTCTGCTCTTCCCCAGTAGCATATTGGACACCTTCCGACCTGAGGGGCTCATCTTCCGGCGTCATCTCTTTTAGCCTTGTGATACGTTCCATGGGGTTTTCTTGGCAAGAATACTGGAGTGGGTTGCCATTTCCTTCTCCAGTGGACCACATTTTGTCAGAACTCTCTGCCATGACCTGTCCGTCTTGGGTGGCCCTGCACGGCATAGCTTATGGCTTCACTGAGTTACGCAAGCCCCTTCGCCACAACAAGGCAGTGATCCATGAAGGGGTTTTATATCATTGGCAGAAATTAAATGCACCTTCAGATATCTGCACTGGATAGGAGGTGTATGCATACACACAGATTATTCATCTGGCAGCTGAGGAATTCATGTAGATGACCGTCCTAAGGTCCTAATTATTATGATGTTCAAGTAGGTAGGACCTCTCTTGGTATTTTTATCTCTGAGAAATAAACAATGGCAAACTTTGGGGGAAAGTTCAGTTCGCCACACTGAGAAAAACGTAAGATCAGCAACATTGTGTCTCAATGGACCACTTCTCATAATTGCTCACTGCACCAAGGATCCCATGGAGATGTTGCAATATTCATCTATGGAACCTTAAAGCTCCACACTTGCATATCTTTCTGTTTCAGGATAGTGCAATAGGAAAGTGACATTCTCCAAGTCCTCAGCACCACAATTCCAAAAGCACATGATTTTGTTGCTATAGATAGCTGCTGTTGCAAGCACAGGGTCAATGGATGGTCATTTCAAGTCTCAGCTTGAAATACATTCCTGGCTTCATCAAAGAGTAGAACCAACATGGCAGGAGGGTGTGTGATACTGGATGAGTCCCTTTGCACCCTGCTTTCTGTGCATGAAGAGAGCAGGACTGTGGCCCTCACCAACAATTCACTAAGAATGAAAGATATTCATTCATTCATTCATTCATTCATTCATTCAATATTTGCCCTTACTCTGGAAGGATACCTCTTTAATTGTCCTTGGATCAGGGCAGAAAGGATTAAAGTGCATTACACTATGATCCCAATTTGGATTGGTTCCCCTGTGCTTACTTTAGAGTGAAAAAGAAAAGAAAAAAGAGAGAGGTAGCTAAAGACTATGTCTTTAAAGTAATATGTCATTTGGGTGCTTGTTGTCTCCAGTTGACTTCTGTTTTGAATAAGTTACTTCAAATAAATAAGCTTCTAGGAGATTTGCACAAATGAAAAATAAAGGAAGGCAGGGGCCATAGCACAGTGGAAGAGAATATGCTTTTCACCCAGAAGATCCCAGGTTCAGTATCTGTCATCTTCAGCTAAAAGCATCATGCAGCAAGTGAGTAATGTGCTGAGAGCCTAGAGAGCCGTCACCAGTGAGAGCAGACAATGGCCAAGATGGACCAAATTTGATGGTTTGACTGTGGATGTGTGTGATTTGAAACACCATACTTTCATGTGTGGGATGTGTCTTTTACTAGTGTCATCTATCCATAATTAGTGGAGGTTCTGAGTTGGTCAACTGTTCCAATATGGACCACAGAATACTATTCATGGTTGAAATACTACAAAATAGTATTCACTGTGTAATTGGCACATGGGGTCCGGGGTCCTGATAAAGCACTCAGACTGTGCACATCAGCACTTTGACCTTCAATCAATGGTCACAGTGCAGTCCCTTCCATCCTGGAAGCCCACCTAGGAATTGAGCATAACTGTCCCCTGCCTACCATGCTGCTTTCACACATTGCCAGTGAGCCTCCTGCTGTGCTGAGTATGCTACAATACAGCCAGGATGTTTTCATCCAGCTTGAAGCATCTGACATCCTGTTCTTTTCATCGCTACTCTGTGCTGTGGCAACACTTCAAAGTGTAGTCCAGCTTGTCCAGGTATGACAAAATTCAGGCTAGTGAATGTTCTAGTATGATGACAGGGTGGCTATTTGGCTGGCATGAGAGAAATGGGA
This sequence comes from Heloderma suspectum, assembly GCF_057233095.1. Lineage (NCBI taxonomy): Eukaryota > Metazoa > Chordata > Lepidosauria > Squamata > Helodermatidae > Heloderma > Heloderma suspectum. Next base: position 82,664,767 of record NC_139463.1, on the reverse strand, counting down.
AATGGGAAGGGGTAGCAGCAGCAGGTTAGTGTGCAAAAACAGCAGGTAAAGCTTTTCACAGCACATAAATAAGCATTAGCACGTGATTTTGTTGCCATGTGCTAGACTCCTAGCATGTGTGTGATGCTAGTCTGCTATGAGTCCCTTCAATATTTGCCCTTACTCTGGAAGAATACCTCTTTAATTGTCCTTGGATCAGGATAACAACGGGGTGGGGGTGGGGGTGGGGTGGGGATTAAAGCACATTACACTATGGTCCCAATTAGGATTGGTTACCCTGTGCTTACTTTAGAGTCAGAAAGAAAAAAAGAGAGAGAGAGGTAGCTGATGACTGTGTCTTTAAAGTAATATGTCATTTGGGTGTTAGAGTCATGGCAAAGGACTTAATACTTTCTTGGACTAATTGCTTGAATTATGAGAAAGTGCATATAAAATGTGTACATTAGTGAAAATAATGTTAAAAATCTATTATATTAGGAAATCTGCTTGTAAAAATGTGAATATTTGCAGGGGGGATTCATGCAAATGTACTAGTAGGAAATATACATAGAAAAAGTGCATGGATTTTCATGTAAAAAAATAATCAACTGTTGGGATGAACCCCATTTAAGATTGGGAAAAAATGAGAAAAAAACCCAAAATTGATGGATTCATCCATTGCTACCTGCAATAAGGTCCTTGAGTTGATCTATATGAAAGGAAGTAAAGAAGTGATGGTAAATAGGGAAAGTCTGTACTTATTTCCACACTGTATATGAGTGCAACATTTTACTTTATCCCACAGGGTGAATGGTAATAAATGATTTTAAATGGAAGGAAATGAAGATGTGAACAGATGGAAACTGCTGAGGTGGGAGTTAAATGAACTCTGTGCTTCTGGTGATGTTCAGTGATACCAGCCTTGGTTCTGTTGTTTGTTTGTTTTTTACTTTCTCCACAGCCTGACACAATAATGCTCGTTAGTAGTAAGGATGTATGGATTGTGTAAAATCTGTTCCATGTGGTTTTTTTTGCAAATTGTCACACACCTTTCGCTCTGCAGCCCACCCATTGACAGAATTTATGTTTGTTTTTTTTAGTTCCTGAATTTACGCAACTGCACATTTGTACAAATGTGCATTTGGGCAAATGATCTGCAAGTGGGCGGAATCCGCCTGACAGGGAACAAGCTGGTCTGCTGTGGAATCCACCGGTTGCTGGATCCATCAAAAACCGAACTCATTTGGTTCAGTTGTGGATTTCTCTGACATAACTAGTTAGTAGCAATACAGTAATGTTATCCTGCCTTGACAGACACATAGCCAATGATTAATTGACCAGATCTTTTCTACTCGCACAACTCATTTTCTCTCTTTTTACTGTATGTCTTAAAGGATAAAGGAATGACCTCAGACAACCAAACTTCTGTGAATGAGTTCATCCTCCTTGGCTTCTCTAACCCCCCAGGATTCCAGATTTTTCACCTTGCACTCTTCCTATTGGCCTACATCTTGACCATAAGTGGGAACATCACCATCATCACCATTGTCCAGCTCCACCAGCAGCTCCAAACTCCCATGTATTCATTCCTCAGCCACTTGTCCTTGTTGGAAATAGGACACATGACCAACACCATCCCCAAAATGTTGGCTGACTTCTTAAAGGAGAAAAAGGTTATCAGCACTGTGGGTTGCTTCACGCAACTTTACTTCAACCTCTTCCTGGGTCTCACGGAAAACTTCCTTTTGGTACTCATGGCTTATGACCGCTACCTAACCATCTGTAACCCGCTGAACTATGCCATTATAATGAACACTAGAGTTTTTAGATCCTTGATATTTGGGTGTTGGGTTGGAGGGTTGATTGCTCCCTTTCCCCCAACCATGGTTCTTTCTAGGCTGAATTTCTGTGGGCCCAATATCATCAACCATTTCTTCTGTGATCTAGCCCCAGTGCTGATTCTTCCATGTGGAGAAAAATCATTCATTGAATTTTTCTTCTTCATTTCAATTTCATCAATGGTTCTGGGTTGCTTTTTTATGATAACGGTGTCTTACGTCAATATCATTGTAACTATATTGAAGATGCCATCCACTGCAGGAAGGCATAAAGCAGTCTCCACTTGCAGTGCCCATCTTAGTGTAGTATTAATATATTATGGCTCAGTCATCTACATGTATGTGAGGCCTTCAGTGAGGGACATCCATGATTCAGACAAAGTAGTGTCTGTCTTCTACTGTGTGGTGACCCCATTTCTGAACCCTTTCATCTACAGCCTGAGGAATTCCAAGGTCCATGAAGCATTCAAAAGCATAATAGTAAAGAGGAGAGTTTTCTGTTAGTTTCCATGTAGCCTCCAAACTCAATGTATAATGGAATAAAAAGCAGAGTTTGTGATGTGTATGTCAGTCTGTCTTATTAAAACTGTGGGATTTCTTTAACCATAAATCCAGTGTTTTAGGGCTAAGCCATCCAAGTTCAACCCACCTGACTCCAAATTGATTGAGTTGCTTGAGTGCAAGTTTTTCTTTCACGAAAGCTTAACTAATGAGGGAACAGGAACTTGTGGAATGCTGAAAATCAGAAAGCCTGCTCTGTGAGAAATGGAAGTTTGGTTTTGCTGGGTTAGTATAACCATCAAATGGCTGGGTTACTATAACCACAGGCAGGATCTAGTTAGGAAAGAATTTATTTATCTATTTCATTTCTATAGCCAAAGCTCTCTGGGCAGTTCACAACAATTAAAACCAAAGAGCACACAGTAAAACAATATATAAAACATTAAATCACAATATAACTATACAACCAGAATAAAACCTAGCAGCAATGCAGAGATTTAAAATACAGATTTAAAACAGCAAAGCTAAAAGTCTAGAAAGCTAACATGCTAAAATGCCTGGGGAAATTAAAAAATAATTTTCACCTGGCCCAGGAGGGAATACAATGTAGGTACCCGGTAAACTTCACTAGGGAGTTCATTCCACAGCCAGGGTGCCACAGCAGAAAAGGCCCTCTTCCTGGTAGGCACCCGCCTCACTTCCTTTGACAGGGGCTCCTGGAGAAGGGCTGCTGAGGATGATCTTAGGTTCCAGGAAGTCACATATGGGAAGAGGCAATCCTTCTGATAACCTGGCCCCAAGCCATTAAGGGCTTTGAATGTTAATACCAGCACTTTGAATCGGGCCCGGAAATGGACTGGCAGCCAGTGCAGCTGGAAAACTACTGGCGTAATATGAGTTTGCAGGCCAGTCCCTGTTAACAATCTTGCTGCCCTATTTTGGATCAGCTGAAGTTTCTGGACTGTTGTCAAAGGCAGCCCCACGTATAACGCATTGCAGTAATCCAGATGAGAAGTTACCAGAGCATGGATAACTGTAGCTAGGCTACCTCTGTCCAGATAAGGGCACAGCTGATATAACAGCCTAAGGTGATAAAAAGTGCTCCATGCCACTGTGTTGACCTGTGCCTCAAGTGACAGTTCTGAATAATTAAGGGCTGGGAAGCAGAAGGGGCAAAGATGGCCTGGAAAATCAGAAAACATCACTTATAGAAGTTAGGGACATGATTGGATGGGATTTATTAATTCATCCCATTAAAATTCAAATCATCCATTCATGTGCAAAACAACAATTGAGTAATTAATGGTTGTAATATATAAAAACAAAAGATTAAACACTCTAATAAAGTATGATATCTAATTCCCATGGAATCTTTTCACAAGACTGTACCACTTTAAATTTCATGTAGAGTGTTCTTTGTTAAAAATTTAATCCAACAAGAGGATTATGTTCTAATTAAACTTACACATATTAACTTACACATACACGTAGTCTCAGTTAGTAGTTGCACTACATTCCAACTGAAATGTTGTTGAGACTGTGGTGAGAAGGAGGAAATATAGCCAGAGTGACAAAGGCCTTTAGCTCAGTCATAGTTCACAAATTATTCAAGGAAAAGTTCTGAGATTCAATCCCTTAAGGGAACTTGGGTAGCAAGGTGGGTGAAGTCCTTTGCCTGAGACCTTGTAGGGCCACTGCCAATCAGACTACTGGACCAGATGAACTAATGGTCTACCTTGGGTGGAGTGTGTGTGGTTCTCCAGATGTTGGTGGACTGCTACTTCCATCAGCTCTCACCAGCATTGCCCATGGTGAGGGCTGTTGGGAGTTGCATTCCACCAACATCTGGAGGGCCATGCATTCCCCATCCCAGGTCTAACTAAAAATAAGTCTGTTTCCATAGACAGAACTACCCAAGTTCCCTTAAGGGATTGAATCTCAGAACTTTTCCTTGAATAATTTGTGAACTATGACTGAGCTAAAGGCCTTTGTCACTCTGGCTATATTTCCTCCTTCTCACCACAGTCTCAACAACATTTCAGTTGGAATGTAGTAGTACAGCTACTAACTGAGACTACGTATACCTTTAATCCCACTTACTAGAGAGGAAGCCCCATTGAATAGAATGAGGCTTACTTCTTATTAAACCTCTATAGGATTGCATTGCTCATCTGAATCTAAGCTGTTGTATTGCAAATTTGGATCTAAGCTATTAGTTTTGTGATGCTTTGGCTATTGAGTGGTATAGAAATGCAATACATAAATGCAATGAATGAATGGATGAATGAATGAATGAATACATATGCTGAATAACAGAATCATAGAGTGGTATATAGAGACCTATAGAATCATAGGTCATTTAGTCCAACATTCTGGTCAAAGCAGGAGATAGATTGTTAGAGCATTCCCAACAAATGGCTGTCAAACTTCTGTCTGAAGTATTGCTCTTCCATTAATTTCAGCCCAAGGGGTTTTTTGTCCATTTGCAGGGACCATGAGAAGAGGGCCAAAGTACATCATTCCTGAATATTCGGGAAAGAGGAAAAAATGTGAAATGGGGGGGAGGCATGATGTAGTTTTGTTTTGTTTTTGTTTTAAGAAGTCATGACTCTTAGGCACTCTGCAGACAGCCTCACCAGCATCTCACTGTTGTGGAGTATCTTTGGAACCACACTGAGGCACAGATACCTGCAGAGTGCCTGATAGTGGCTGACTGTTTTTTGTTTGTTTTGTTTTTTTTAAGTTAAAATGACTGCAATTTCAAGTACCAAACCAAACAAGCAAACACAACCATTATGTGAATTACATATAGATTTTCATGGGTGTCTCATAAATTGGATCCCATGAGCCAATGGCAGATCTCTATGGAAATCTAAAACATTAACAAACAAATCTGCTAAAAGAAAACACATCATAGATTTAGATGAAAAAAAAACCCACCATCAACAGTGTTTCTGACTATATTACATTAGAATGTCAGTATAAATAGTCACCTCACAACATTGCTTTCGAATTGTTCCAGAAATTCATCAAGCAATACTGGTGGATTCTCTAAGTACAGACAAGTTTTACTTCTGCTGTCTTTCTTCAGATTGTGAATCCCTGTATTCATTTTATACTACACTACTCTATAAGGTTTAATATTTTTTTTAGACCAATTCCAATTTTGTTTTGCATGTGGCAAGCATTTTCTATTGGCAGAAATGAAATGCACCTTCAAATACCTTTAATAGTTTGGGATGGGAGTGCACGTCTGCACTTAGACTATTCAGCTTGAATCTGAGGAAGTTGTACAGATGACCCTTCTGTGATGCTAACTGATAGAACATCCAGTAGGTAAGATTATTCTTGGTGTTTTTTGAAATCTTAAATCAGGAAGGAAATGATGACCAACTTGGGAAAAACAAATCAGTTTGCCACACTGAGAAATAGAAGATCAACAAAACTGTGTCACAGTGTGCCATTTCTTGGGATTGCTCACAGCAAATGTTTGTGACAATAATCTATGGAACGTAAACAGTCCACACTTGCAGAAAGTACTTGCAGAACACTCTGTTTCAGAGGAGGGCAATAGAAAGGCCACACTTTCTGTGTCCTCAGCACCATTTAGACTGTGCGCATTCTTCCCAGCTTCTGTTATGAATTTGTTACTTTAAGTACCTGCACAAAAGCCTCTAGGAGTTTTGCTCAAATGAATACAAAACAGAGTTGACAGCACAGTCGTAGAACATATGGTTTGCATGAAACAGATCCCAGGTTCATTAGATGTAATCTTCAGTTAAAAGCAATTGAGACTCGTGTGGCGCAGAGTGGTAGGTGGCAGTATTGCAACCGAAACTCTCCCCACGACCTGAGTTTAGGGATGTCAGAGAATTTCACCACGAATCTCGGGAAGGCCGAATGCCAGCATATTCGGCCCCCCGAAATTGGTGGTGAAACGGTCTGCCCCCCTGCCTGCCCCCCGGGACGGGACTTACCTTGTGCGAATGTCCCTGGTGGCGGCAGCTCCGGCGGCAGTTCAGCGGCGGTTCGGTGGTGGCGGCGGCTCCGGCGGCCGGCCGGTCTTCCGACCGGCTGCTGCCGCCGCCATTTCCAGTAAAAGAAAAAAGTGATAGGCTATGTAAACATTTACGTAGCCTATCACAGCTAGATTTTAAAAAAAATACCATGATAGGCTACGTAAATGTTTACGTAGCCTATCACGGCTGAGTGAAGAAAAAAAAAACCCTGCACGTACGCAAATGGCGGCGCCCATGGGCGCTGCCATTTGCGTTCCTCATTTTGGCACGTGTAGTCTACATAAACATTTATGTAGACTACAGCGAAAATAAGGGGAATGCAAATAGAGTTCCCCTTATTTTCGCCGTAGTCTACGTAAATGTTTACGTAGACTACACGTGCCAAAATAAGGAACGCAAATTTGTGTACGCTCGGTGTTTTTTTTTTCACTCAGCCATGATAGGCTACGTAAACATTTACCTAGCCTATCACGGCTGACTGCAGGGATGCAAACAGCGGCGGCTATGGCCGCCGCCATTTGCAGTCCCGGCAGAACAGGATTTGCGGCGGGAGGGACGGGGCACCTCCTCCCCGGCCAGAATTTAAGGGGGGAGGGACAGCGCGCCTCCCCCCCAGCCAGAATTTCAGGGGGGAGGGACGGGACGCCTCTCCCCCAGCCAGAATTTTGGGGGGAGGGACGGAGCGCCTCCCCCCCCCGCGAATCAACTTTCGTCAAAGGTAAGGGACTTTCGTACATCCCTACCTGAGTTCGATCCCAGCGGAAGCCGGGTCTCGGGTAGCCGGCTCAGGTCAATTCAGCCCTCCATCCTTCCGAGGTCAGTAAAATGAGTACTCAGCTTGCTGGGGGAAAGGTAGTCACGACCGGGGGAGGCACTGGCAAACCACCCCGCTATAGTCTGCCATGAAAATGCCAGCGCAAGCGGCATCCTTCTAGGGGTCAGTAATGACCCGGTGCTTGCACAGGAGGAACCTTTCCTTTTCAGTTAAAAGCATCGTGTAGCAAGCAAGTAACATCCAAGCCACTCTAGAGAGCCTCTGCCAGTAAGTGTATAGAATATTGGACAAGGTGGACCTATGGGCTGACCTGGTATAAGGCAGCTTCTTATGTTACTATAGAAATGCCGCCATGATGTTCCTATTGAAACAGTGTTTAATTTCTTAACAGATAGGTGTTGGAGCTCAGAGATACCTAGATAGCAGTGGAGGCTGGTGGGTCCAATTTTGGTCGGCTTATAATTCCATTCTGGGTTTTAGTCAAAACCAGCCAGAACTCTAAAGGAGATATCCAAGACACTGAACCCTATCCCCAAAATCATTTTAGCATCTTGGTTAGCTTCTTTAGAGATCTGTCTGGTTCTGACAAAAACCCAGAATGGCACTATTGCCCCACCAATATTGGAGCCACCAGCCTCCACTATTAGATAGGTACTGGTTCTCAGGCCTCATCATCAGACTGAGAAATTTTGTCTCATACTTCCCAGATTGTGGGTAAAGCTGTGGGAGATCAGTGGTGGGAATAGTGCATGCCCAGAGGGTGCTTTCTTCCCCTTTGACATTAGTTCCAAGGGAAAGTATTGGTTTTTACTCAAGTCAAGGCAAGACCAAAGGGCAAGACAGGGGCAGGGGAGCCCCTTTTCCAGGAACCCCTGCCAAGGGGAGTAAGGTGGGTGGCTACTAGGAAGAGGGCCTATTCTGCTGTGGCATCCCAGCTGTGGAATGGGCTCCCTAGAGAAGTTCACCTGGCACCTACATTGATTGTACTCCTTTCGGCACCAGGTGAAAACCTTGTTATTTTCTAGAGCTGTGCACAAATGGCCTCTCAAAATTCTCCAGTCTATTTGTGGGCAGATAAATTGTGGGGACAATTTCACCGAATTTCTCCTAGGTGAGGAGAAATTCTCCAACAATTTCTCTCAGATAGGGTTTGGTATTGGCGGAGGTTGTAGCACAGGTTCTTTCTTTTTTTCCCTTCAGGGTTTTTGGTTTATTTCACTGCTTCTGTAAGCGGCAGCAGCATCAACTGTGTTGAGGCTTAAACTTTTCTGAGGCAGAATTTTGAATTTCTTTTGGTGGTATTTTTGTGCTTACCTAATCACTGCGAGGTGGTCAAGGGTGCTGTGTGTGTTTTCTATCTCTATTGCACATCTTTCCATTGCTCTGCAGCCTTCCAGGCCACCTGCACTTCTTGAACTGAAAAAGCCCCATGGGAGGAATTGCCTCATGAAGTCTTCCTCATGATGGCTTTAACAGAAGTGCGGGAAGCCAAGGAGTCTAAAGGCTGCCACAGAGATGACTGCACAATGACAGACAGGACACTCATGCACACCACTCAGCCACCTCACAAGGAAGGTAAGCACAAAACCCCCAAACCCAACCCATGAGAATTTCCCCCCAAATTTCTCCTCCTTTGAATTTCTTTTCAAAAGCAATTTCTTTTCCGTCAAATTGAATGAGAATGGTAAAAAAAAAAAAAAAAAGTGGGAGAAATTGTCCCAGCATTTTAGCAATCTAGTCTTTTAGCTCTGCTGTTTTAAATCTGTAGTTTAAATCTCTGCATTGCTGCTAGGTTTTATTCTGGTTGTACTTTTCTACTGTAGTTTTAAATTTTCATATTTTCTATTGTTTTATGCTGTATGTTGTGGTTTAATTTTTTGTGAACTGCCCAGAGAACTTCAGCTACTGGGTGGTATAGAAATGAAATAAATAAATATGACCATAATCCAAAGTGATTGATACTGCAGAATTAGTATTTCTATACCATAACAGGGTCCGGCTGAAGACTCAGATGTCAGACATGGCCAGGATGCCATTAAAGAACAGTCAACTGTCATTTCTTGAATTTATTATAATAGTTCCACACTTACTATATTATCTTTAATGTAAAAATATTATAATATGAAAGATTCAAAGTGCTGGTGTTAACATTCAAAGCCCTTAACGGCTTGGGGCCAGGTTACCTGAAGGATCACCTCCTCCCAGATGTGCCTGCCCGGACCTTAAGATCATCATCAGCGGCCCTTCTCCGTGAGCCCCTGCCAAAGGAAGTGAGACGGGTGGCTACTAGGAGGAGGGCTTTTTCTGCTGTGGCACCCCGGCTCTGGAATGAGCTCCCTAGTGAGGTTCGCCTGGCGCCTACATTGTACTCCTTTCGGCGCCAGGTGAAGACCTTTTTATTTTCCCAGGCATTTTAGCTTTCTAAATTTTTATCTTTGCTGTTTTAAATCTGTATTTTATTTTTTAAACTCCTGTACTGCTGCTAGGTTTTATTGTAGTTGTATTGTTATATTGTGGTTTTAATGTTCTATATATTTTAAATTGTTTTTTTGTGTGTTGTTTGGTTTTAGTTTTTGTGAACCGCCCAGAGAGCTTCGGCTATTGGGCGGTATAGAAATGAAATAAATGAAATGAAATGAAATAAATAAATAAATAAATAAATAAATTTACTATTTCAGTTTTTTGCTTCAGGCACCAAAATACATTAGGCTGGCTCTGTGGTAATTCTAATGGGACTGGCTAAAGATGTGTTCAGGATTAATCCTAACTCTAATCCTAAACCTAACCCTAGCCCTATCCCGTGAAAAACCACAGATGCAAATGGTGTAGCGCACGCCATTTGCGGCTGTAAAGCCCTTAGTTTAAGCTAAATGCAGCCATTTACGGCTGCATTTAGCTTAATCTAAGAGCTTTATGGTCGCAAATGGCATAGCAGACGCCATTTGCGTCTGGAGCGAGCCCTCAGCCAGCGACATGGCATGGCAATGGTGGCTGTATCTCTGGCAGTATGGAGCCAGCCGACAGCTCCTCAGAATCGCTGCAAGGAGGATCTGGCCCCGGACAGTTCTGGAGGGAGGCAGAGGTGAGTTGTGCCATTCCACCACGGACTCTGGAGGCTGGATTATTTAGAATCCGGCCTCATTGGGGTCCGAGGCGGAACTCTCCACCATCCCTAGGCATGAGCATCTGGTTGGGGCTCAAAGCCTGGCAAGAAGTTGCCAGTTTGCCACCCCAGACACCAGCTCGCAGACCTGAGCTCTTGCCTGACTTGCATTGTACTGAGTCAGGCAAGAGCTCAGGTGCCCACTCCCTCATCAAGGAGAAGGGAAGAAAGCAGCACCTCTCCTCCTTCCCCCATCCTTGCTACAGTGGCAGTGGTGTGGGAAAGGCTGGTCATTTTCTGTAAGTTTTCCTGGCCTTACGGAAAACGACCAGCTTGTCCCTTGCTGCAGCCACTGCAGCAGGTGGGGGTGGAGGGAAGAAGGAGACACTTATCCTCTTCTCCCCCATCCCCCACCTGCTGGAGGCCAGGACAAGAGGCTGGGGGCTGGCCACCCAGGCCCTTTTTCCCACACCATCTCTTGACAGCTGGTGCAAGGAAGAAAGGTGATGGCAGCACCCCAGTGCTCTCACTCAGACCTCCTCTAGAGAAGGCCAGGGAGAGCATGTGGGGGCTGGACATCATCAACCTTCTTCCCTGCGCTGGCTGTCAAGGACCGTTGTGGGGAAAGAGGGTGATGGCGGCACCCCAGCACTCTCTTCCTGGCCTCCTCTAGAGAAGGCCAGGGAGACAGGCTGGGGAGTGGCTGGGCCAAAGCCCTCCTTCCCTGCATCGGCCCTTAACAGCCAGCATGAGGAAGAGGGGCAGCTCGCACAGCTCGTGGACAGGCAGGGTGAGCAAGGAAGCTCACCGAGCAGACCCGGGCTGCACAAGGTGTGCAGGTGGGCGGCAGCTCATCAAGCTCCCCAATCCCAGGTAGAGATGGCCTCATCCATCCCTACCAGAACCTTGAATTCTGACTGGAAGCATATTGGCAGCCAGTGTGATTCCTTGTGTCATATGATTTTTATGTGATGTTCCGGTCAGCAGTCAAGCTGCTGCATTTTGCATTAGCTGCAACTAGCTGGCATAATTGGCATATGGGGCACATGATAAAACACTCAAAATGTCCATGCTACCATTTCGACTTTCCATCCTTGGTGCCTCAGTGTGGTTCCTTTAGTACCAACAGCTTGGAGGTGCTGAGCATAACTGTCCCCTGCTCGCCATGCTGCCTTCACACCACGACGACCAAGAACCACTGCTGTCTTGAACATGGTGCAATACAGCCAGACTGTTTATGTCAAGCTTGGATCATCCGGCAATCTGTTCTTCTCATGGCTACTGTGTGGCAATCCTACTCAGTTGTTTCAGCAGCTTGGTGTGCATAAAGCAGTAGGTGAAGCTTTTCGCAGCATGGAGATAGGTTTCTGGAGAAATTAAAACACGACTTTCTAATTCACACAAGGCCTGATTTATTCCTTGAAAGCACAGCTGTGGGCCAACACTCATTCAGGAATGAGGGCGGGGGCCTCAAACAAGCCTTCAGTTTTTTATTGGTAACAGAAAGCAGTAAAACAAGGATATATTTCTATATAAGGCAATCAACAGGTAGGTTTCCATTAAAGGTAATCAACACAGTCCTACTTTTGCAACAAGCTTGAGTGACCATGTCATTCTTTCTCTGTATGCGCATCAGCAACAGCTAGCTCAACAACAAAAGAAAGCAAGGTGTCGGTGTGCTCGTCCTTGTGTTATGTACACAGTTCAACACAGACTCCATTTTAGATTTCTCTCACAAGCTTTACCGCTCAGTTATGTCTGCAGATCCAACTGCTGTTAAAAACAAATGCCCAGGGGCTGGTAAAAAGAAGACGTTGGAAACATTACAAGAATTTCAGCTAGAATTAAATCAATGTCCATATTGCCGAGTGCAACAGATATGGTAGCAGAGGAAGAGATGCTGGATTCCCCCGCCCCCCACAACCTGATTTCTATGCATGAAGATTATGGTCCTATCCTATCATGCAAAATCACTGAGGATGAGATGTATCAATGAAAGCTTGGACACTCACTGTCAGGGGTGGAAGAAAGCAGATATTGATGCTTAGGGATTTTTATTATATTTAGTGGCATATAAATATCACAAATCCTCCTCTCTCATTGCTAAATGGTGTCCAACTGGAGCAGCTTATTTTCTCCCATAGAAGTGAATTGCAATGATTCATTTATATGGGAAAAAGTAAAGGGGGCAACATCATGGTGAGCGTTAAGCTCACATCCTGCCCCTGGTTGTCTCCTATGATAGCTATTATGAATCAAATTTGCCCCTGCATAGCCCCACAGGGGTTCTTTCCCCCCCCCTTTTTAAATCTCTCTAGAGGGTGACACAATATACATGCATAAATGAGACACAAATATACACACGTGTTTGTGTGGGTGCCATGTTCTATGTAACTGCTTTAAGGGCGCAATCATATACCTGTTTAGATAGAAAAAGTCCCACAACTCCCAGCATTCCCCAGCCAGCCTTGCATGTTTTTTTTTTCTGTCTAAACATTTAGGATTGTGCTCTAAATATGGCATGTTAAAATCCAAACTACCTTGCGAGTCTGAGCATCGTACTACAGATTATTGTCATTGCAGCAATAGTTGCTTATCAGATGATATGCATTTGCTGATTATTATTAACAATATGTACTTTTTTTTCCACTTTGAAGGAGAAATGATTAAACAAAGCAGATTAAAAGATAAAAGAATGACCTCAGACAACCAAACTTCTGTGAATGAGTTCATCCTCCTTGGCTTCTCTAACCCCCCAGGACTCCAGATTTTTCTCCTTGCACTCTTCCTGTTGGCCTACATCTTGACCATAAGTGGGAACATCACCATCATCACCATTGTCCAGCTCCACCAGCAGCTCCAAACTCCCATGTACTTATTCCTCAGCCACTTGTCCTTGTTGGAAATAGGACACATGACCAACACCATCCCCAAAATGTTGGTTGACTTCTTAAAGGAGAAAAAGGTTATCAGCACTGTGGGTTGCTTCACGCAACTTTACTTCAACCTCTTCCTGGGTCTCACAGAAAACTTCCTCTTGGTACTCATGGCTTATGACCGCTACCTAGCCATCTGTAACCCGCTGAACTATGCCATTATAATGAACACTAGAGTTTGTAGATCCTTGATATTTGGGTGTTGGGTTGGAGGGTTGATTGCTCCCTTTCCCCCAACCATGGTTCTTTCTAGGCTGAATTTCTGTGGGCCCAATATCATCAACCATTTCTTCTGTGATCTAGCCCCAGTGCTGATTCTCCCATGTGGAGAAAAATCATTCATTCAGTTCTCCTTCTTCATGTTCACTTCTTCCATGGTTCTGGGTAGCTTTCTCTTGATAACAGTGTCTTACATCAATATCATTGTAACTATATTGAAGATGCCATCCACTGCAGGAAGGCATAAAGCATTCTCCACTTGCAGTGCCCATCTTAGTGTAGTATTAATATATTATGGCTCAGTCATCTACATGTATGTGAGGCCTTCAGTGAGGGACATCCATGATTCAGACAAAGTAGTGTCTGTCTTCTACTGTGTGGTGACCCCATTTCTGAACCCTTGCATCTATAGCCTGAGGAATGCTAAGGTCCATGAAGCACTCAAAAACATAATAGAGAAGAGGAGAGCTTTCTATTAGCTTCCAAACACAAGGGATTGAATCCAAGATCATCCTTCGGTTGATGGAAGGACTCACTTCATGGTAGTTGCTTCCACCCAGTTTGGGGGGATCTGTCTTCTGCCCTGCACTACAGTTCACCCCATTCCACAATGTCTTCTGAACCTCTGTGTAGCATTTTCAGAAAGGTGGAGAGGTGGTTGGAAGGATGAGGGGTTGGGGAGTCTGCTTCTACTAGCACAGTAGCACAAGCCTAAATCTGAATCCAAACCATTGTATAATGCAATAAAAAGCCATGTTTATCACGTGTGTGTGTGTGTGTGTGTGTGTGTGTGACTAAAATTCCATGGTTTCTTCAGTCATAAATCTAGTAATTTTGTTTTATTTGGGACTAAAAACTGGAGGTTGCCATCCATCCAGCTGCTATCCATCCCACTCCTAACTGGCTGAGTTGCTGTAGTTCATATTTTCCTGACAAAAAGTGGTAATTAATGAGGGGGAAGCTAGTTCTGGGGTGCTGAAACTCGGATTAGTTGCTCTCTGCAAATTCAGTTTAGGATAACTAACTGCTGGGGACTGTATGTCCAAAGATGCCAAGGACAGCAGGAGTTCTTAGAACTCAGAGACGTGATGGGATGTAATTTGTGCATTCATTCAATTATTCATTCACTCAGTTCTGTTCCACATTTTCTTGTGCATAGCAACATTCAAATAATAACCATGAGAAATAAACTTATAAAGTTGGATCCATATTAGTTATGATTGTAGAACCACTGAAATAAATGGCACACATTAGTCATGACTGATTTAAGTCCCATTGATTTGAATGGGTCAACTCTTAAGTACAACTAAACCTGGATCCAAAGTATAACATTTAATAACTGAATGCAATGCAAATACATCTAATCCCTGCAGAATTGTTGTTGCTGTTGTTGTTTTCATATGATTACATTCCTTTAGATTTCATGTGGGTTGATGCTTATTTGTAAGTAACCCAAACCCAATCTGACAAGCTAATATGTAAGTGAGGAGATTATAATCTAATTAAGATGTAAGATATGAAAGTGCCTTATGCTGAGTCAGACCAAAACCAACAACAATCCAGTAGACTGCTCCAGACTAATTTAGTTGCACCTAGTTCCAGCTGTTCAGAGGACTTAACTCATCGATTTGAGTAGGACATAAGTGCCATTGACTTCGACTGTGATCCTAAGCATGTAGTAACCCTCACCGAACACAGTGAGACTTACATCTGAATAAATGTGTATAGGATATATAGTGCATATCTGGATCCAATTGATTAGGCTGAATATCCAGCCTTAGTTATGCTTAAATCAATGGGACAAATCTGTTAAGAACACCTTACATTCCATTAATTTCAATGGATCTACTTTAAGCATGGTTAAGTCTGGATCCAATCCACTGCATGCAGATTGAATGTTGAAGAAATGTTTTGTCTGCCACCCATACCCTCATGAAAGAATAGGGTTCCCCTTCATTGTTAAACTCATTAATTGTGGTTTTCTTACACATTAATATTATGTTAATATATCCATATGTCCTATGTATTAGCGATGCCACTTAATTTAATTTAAAAACAAACTTCAAACCAATATCGTGGCTTTCTCCTGTGACAAAAAC
This sequence comes from Heloderma suspectum, assembly GCF_057233095.1. Classification (NCBI taxonomy): domain Eukaryota; kingdom Metazoa; phylum Chordata; class Lepidosauria; order Squamata; family Helodermatidae; genus Heloderma; species Heloderma suspectum. Next base: position 82,649,298 of record NC_139463.1, on the reverse strand, counting down.
ATTTAAACATTTAAAGGATTTCAACGGAAACCAACCAAGTCGATATCTAAGAAAAGATTGGCAAAAAAAGATTATGCAGGAATTCACACAAAGCAAAATTCGGAGCAATGGCGGAGGTCCCTTTTTAGGTGAAACGTCTTAGACATTTGATAATAACCCATAATGTTTTCAATACATCTAGACATTTCTCAAGGATGGTACATACATCCGTCCTTTATATGCCAGGATTGCAGAACAAGCGCGGAGGGGGGGTATGTGTCTTCCTTGCGTTGCAAAATTCAGAAATTAATACTTGCATAAGTTAATGAGAAGAAGTGAGTAATGGGTGAAGTGACCCCATCATTATAAATTATTTGAGCTATGAATCCAACATTATAAAATCAGATGAAAGTTATCTATGAAAGTTGTCCGAGGTTTTTAATCCATTCTATTCTTTATTTTGTTTACTGTCCTTAAAGGTAAAAGAAACTCCAGGACGCTAGGAAGTGTGGCTCTTGTTACATACTTGGGTCCAGCAGGCAGCTGGAAACAAGGTTATATGATCATGTAGCACCATTTCCAGGAACAATACCAAATCTGTTTTGAAAATGTGTGGCAGGTAGGGATGGCGGAGAGTTCTGCCACAGATTCCAGTGAGGCTGAATGCACTGGCATTCGGCCCCCCAGAATCCGTGGTGGAATGGCCCCCTGCCCCCCTGCCCACCCCGCGGAACCCCCCAGGACGGCACTTACCTGGAGCGGATGGGGTGGATGCAGCGGCGGATGCGGCAGCGGTGGCGGCGGCGGTGGCACGGCAGTGGCAGTGGAAGGTGCGGCGGTGGCAGGGGCGACGGAAGGTGCGGGGGAGGCGTTGGAGGCAGCGGGGGTGGTGGCGGAAGGTGTGGTGGGGGCCAGCGGAGGAAGGGGCAGCAGCAGCAGAAGGGGCGGCGGATGGTGCGACGGCGGGGGCAGCAGTTGCGGTGGTGGCGGGGGTGGGGGCTGGTCTCCTGGCCGGCCGTGGCTGGGCACAATGTACGCAAATGGCGGCGGCTACAATGGCAGCCATTTCCGTTCACTATTTTTAGCCGTTCTAGCCTACATAAATATTTATGTAGGCTAGAACGGTGAAAAATAGCAAACGCAAATGGCAGCCGCCATAGCCACCGCCATTTGCATATGCATTTTTTTTTTACTTTACCATGATAGGCTACGTAAATATTTACGTAGCCTATCACGGTTAAGTACAGGGATGCAAATGGTGGCAGCTACAGCTGCCACCTTTTGTGTCCCTGCTGCCCAGCAGCCAGATGTCCGGCTGTGGGTGGAGCCAGCCGGCGGCTCTGCAGAATCCCTGCAGAGCGGAGCCAGCCGGGCAGGATTCCAGGGGGAGGGATGGAGTGCCTCCCCCCCTGTCGAGGATTCCGGGGGGAGGGACGGAGTGCCTCCCCCCCACTGTGAAGCAGATCCGCGAAATGGTAAGTGATTTTCGTACATCCCTAGTGGCAGGCAGGACCAGTGTTTCCTAGCCTCTCAAAAAGGGTTTTACCTTTAAAGAATGTTTTTAAAATAAATAAAATGGTTAAGGCATTATGCTCTAAAAAACGTTTGGACCTCTGCCCCTCCACCACATGAACTACATGGGGCAGGCCCAGGGAAAAAAAAAATCAGAATCAGGCTTGGCTTGAATCATGAACATATTGAACTTTGATGGATCGAAGCTAGGGCTCATTATTCATTCTAGAATTCATTCATACCAGATTTGACTTACAAACTGACTAATTCTGAGAGGCAGCGTGGTGTAGTGGCAAGAATGTTGGACTGGGAGCTGGTAGATCCAGATTCTAGTCCCCACTCAGCCATGGAAGCTCACTGGGTGACTTTGGGCCAGTCACAGGCTCTCAGCCCAACCTACCTCACAGGGTTGTTGTTGTGAGGATAAAATGGAGATGAGGAGGATTATGTACATTGCCTTGAGTTCCTTGGAGGAAAAAGGGTGGGGTAAAAATGCAATAAAATCAATCAATCAATCAATCAATCTAGGTTTTGGTGGTGTAACTACAGGAAATATATATGAACCATATGCTAGCAGTTACACTGTAAGCTGGTGGCATCTTTGTTTTACTATCCTTAGTAAATTGTAAGTAAATTGACTTAAGTACTAGATGAAAATGCAGTGCAAAAGCCAAGTAAATGAACTCAGTTAAAATCAATGGAAATTTCCTTTTGCTGCTTTATAAACTGTGCAAGGTACGGTTCCTGTTGACCAGTTTCTGCAAGGCCTCCTTGAAATCTTTGTTCCTCAAGCTGTATATGATGGGGTTGAGAAGTGGTGTTACCACAGTGTAGAAGATGGAGACTACCTTATTCAGCTCTGAGGAAAGGCTAGCACTGGGTCGGACATACATGGAGATCATGGTGCCATAATATATTACCACCACCGCCAAGTGTGAGCCACAGGTGGAGAAGGTCTTTTTCCTTCCAGAAGCAGAGGGGATTTTCAGGATAGTCAAGATGATGAATGCATAAGACACCAAGGTAAGCAGGAAGCAAGTGAAAAGGACCAATATAGAGAGCACAAAGATGCTCATTTCAGTGACCCAAGTGTTGGAACAGGAGAGCTTCAGCAAAGGTGGGATGTCACAAAAGAAGTGACTGACTTGATTGGATCTGCAGAAACTTAGTCTGGAGATCAGCAAAGATGGCAACAACCCTGTGAAGAGACCAGTCACCCAAGATCCTATCGACAAGCGAGTGCAGAACAGAGTGTTCATGGCTACTGTGTAATGCAGTGGGTCACAGATTGCCAGGTACCGATCATATGCCATCACAGACAGCAGGAAACACTCTGTTGCCCCAAAGAAGACAAAGAAGTAGAGCTGGGTCATGCACCCATTGAAGGAGATAGTCTTGCTCTCTATGAGGAGGCTGCTGAGCATCTTGGGCACAATGGTGGTGGTATACCAGATCTCTAGGAAGGAGAGATTTTGCAGGAAAGAGTACATCGGAGAATGAAGACATGGCTCCAGCTTGACCACTGCAATGATGACCACATTGCCTGTTATTGTGAGGATGTAGATAAGTAAGAACATAATGAAGAGTAGGGTCTGCCACCCTGGAAGGCTTTGGAACCCCAGAAGATGGAAATCAGATATGGTGCTGTGGTTAGCCATTTGCTGCATTGATTTTGAGATCTCCTGCAGGTATAACTGAGTCACAAAATCTACCATGAATGAAAATTCAGGCTACTTGAACTCTTTTCTAGAAAGAAAGACAGTAGCAGTAAATAGAAATATTCATTTGCATCCCATGCCAATACAGATACAATAAGAACACATTTTTAAACAAACAGGAATGGTAACATATGGAAATAAGAAGAACCCTGCTGCATCCAATCAAGGGTCCATCTAGTCCATCATTCCATTTCCAACTGTGACCAGTCAGACATCCCTCAGAAGCTCTCAGGCAGGGCATCAAGGCAATAGATCTTCCTTGTTACTTATCCCCAGCATATGCTATTCAAGTATATAATACCTCTTGGGTTGGATGTTCCATTTAGCTATAAGGATAATTGCATTTGGTAAACCTTTGTTCCATGACTTTGTCTAATCATGTCTTGAAGCCACCTAAACTAATGGCTATAACCACATCTGGAGGTGGTTAATTTCATGATTACAAGCACAACAAGGTTCTGTCCTAGGCTCTGTGCTATTCAACATATTTATCCATGACTTGGATGAGGCACCGAGGGGATGCTCATCAAATGTTCAGACAACACGAAGCTAGGGGTGTGGTAGCTAACACCACAGAAGACAGAACCAACATTCAAAATGATCTTGACAGGCTGGAGCCTCAAGCCAAAACTAACAAGATGAAATTCAACCAAAATGAATGTGAAGTCCTACATTTAGGTATAGAAAACATCTTCTAAGACACCAGTTTAGTATGGGGGAGACCTGGCTTGGCAGCAATATGTGTTAAAAGGATCTAGGTATCTTACTTGACCACAAGCTAAACATGTGCCAGCAATGTGCTGTAGCTGTTTAAAAAGCAAATGCTTTTTAATATGAGCATAATGTCTGGACCACAAACTGGGGTGTATCCAAAAGAAAGCAACCAGGATGGTGGGAAGTCTGGAAAACAAGTTCTATGAGGAATGGTTGAAAGAGCTGGACATATTTAACTGAGAGAAGATTAAGGGGAGACATAGTAGCCATATTCAAATACCAGTAGGGCTGTCATGCAGAAGATAGAGCAGACTTGTTCTCTGGCAGAACTAGAATCAATGGGTGTAAATTGCAGGAAGCAAATTTCAGCTAAACATTAAGAGAAATGCCCTAATAGTAAAAGCTGTTCAACAGTGGAAGAGACGAGGGATGGAAGAATAAAGTGAGGCTTTAGCTCATTGAGGTTCTCTGAGTTCCACCTTGAAGCGCCATCCTCCTCATTCACATTCCGGACTGCAAACTTTTTCATTTGTTTGCTTTAATAGAAAAAGTGTGTACTTGGGTGTAGGGATGGTTGAACTCACCTGCTGTCTGTCACCAGACCCGTTCTCCTCCCATTACCCATCCCTATTATGGGAAAAAAAAAGGGAATTCAAATAGCGTAGTGGCCGCCATTTGCGTTCCTTTTTTTTTTTTCCATAATAGCCTACGTAAATATTTACGTAGGCTAAAACGGCCAAAAAAAAAAAAAAGGGAACACAAATGGCGGCCACCATAGCCACCACCATTTGCATCCGCTGTTTGTTTGGGTTTTTTGCCATGATAGGCTACATAAATATTTACGTAGCCTATCACAGCAAAATACAGGGGGCAAATGGCGGCAGCTATGGCAGCCGCCATTTGCGTCCCTGCAGGCTGCCCAGCGGCCAGATGTCCGGCTACGGGTGGGAGGCTCTGCGGAATCTCCGCAGAGCGGAGCTGGCTGGAGAGAATTTCGGGGGGAGGGACGGAGCACCTCCTCCCCATCATGAATGTCACCCTTCAAAAAGGTAAGTGACTTTCGTACATCCCTTCCTCATGGTCCCCTCCCACCCCTGGTGGTGCCACCAGAGTCTGCCAATGGTGGTCACCCACTTCTCCCTGCAATGCCCCCCCGTCACAGCCAGGCAAGCCAGATGCGGGGTAGGGCATTTCTCTCAAAATTACTTAGACATTTCACCTGAGCAGAATCCCCCATGTTTCACTTTGCACATAATTTGAGGTGAAATCCTTGTGACAGTGTTAAGACAGATAAGATGAGATGTTTAGTTCAATCCATCTCAAAGCCTTAGAGTAGGGTACATATTAAAAATCCCCAGCTCATATTATGGTATAATACCCATATTCACACTAGAGCTGCTATGTGGAATGGGGAAAGACTCCTTCAAACATTCAGATTTATCAAAATATAAATCAAAATGTCAACATCTAAATTTTGTTTTTGTTTTTCTCTCAACAGAAAGATTTCACCAAGCCCTGTAGCTGTGTGTGGCATGTGGGGGTGGAGACAGGATTTCCATCCCGATTATGGCTTGGGAGGGAAGGGATAAACCAACCCTCCCCATGCATTGTGATCAGGATAACAATCCCCCCACCGCACCTCCAATTAATTAAGGAAAAATGGAAAGCACAGATACACACAACACATAGAGCATAATGTATAGTTTTGCCTATAGATCCAAGTATTTGTAGCAAATAACTCACCAATGAAACCATCATCAGTTTCTTCTAAAGAGGAGGGGGAAACAATGAGCTTAATGTCAGAATGGTTTCATCTCATTTCAAAGATTGATCTGAATCTTCACCTCATTTGAAACCATACCTTTGGATTAAGAGTCCAGAGCTACAGAGAAAACAAGGTGGAGTTTGGTTGGCCTACTGCTGCTTCTGAGGATCCTGTGTTTCTGGAGATAAAACAGAGTAGCAGTGACATTCAAGCCTTGGATAGCACCCCAGGGATATTGTCCCCACAGCATGTGAGAAATTCTCCAGGTGCCCACAGTAAAAATAAGACCCCAGCTGTTGACCATTAATGAAGAAGACATCCCCAAAGCACCTAACAAGATGAACAAAAAACCAAAACAAAGTATTAATGGTAAGGGCAGAAATCTAAATTGCAAAAAGTGCAAGGTAGAATTGCTATCACTATCTTGTGACCAGATAACGTATTAAAGGATGTAAGCCTCAAGACAAGTCACATCTCCAGTACCTTATGTTTTAGAAATGTTTTAGACCATCTGCTTCTCAGTTCCTGCATCAATAGCATGCGATCTCCTGAAGCATTCTCCAGCTTTCTGTGGCATTTGCCCTGATGTGTGGATTATATTTTTATTCCTGGGAGAAGGCTGATGTAGTGGCTTTCCATCTGAACATCTCCAAAGAGTGCCAGAACTACATAAACCCTATGTGGGTGATTATGGGTGATATGCAATTTCAATTCTGTGAGGGGGACCATGGTGACTGGCCCCACCTCCTCTGTTGTGTCCCCACTGGAGAGGGATTGCCTGAGACATGGAGCCTGCTCTGTATGTACAGTGTATAGGCCTTCCACAAGGTGCAGAACCTGTGCAATGGTGGGGTTAGATTTTGAGGGAAAACAATACATGTAGAACAGCTTCCATGCTTCACACCTTCTCCCACCAATACATGGAGGGTGGAAGGGAGAGGTGATGAGGATGTAACATTTTGATGAATTCTTATAAAAAAGAAGAACTGAAAAAGAATTCTCACACATCCCTAGTCAATATCCACCTAACTTCAGATGGTCAGGGGATCCAGCTGAGAGCCTCAGATGATGGACAAAGTGTTTAAGAACATAAAAACAAAAGAGCCATGCTGGATCAGATTGAGGTCCATCTAATCCAGCATTCTGTTCATGCAGTGGCCAACCAGCTGCCTGTAGAAAACCCACAAATAGGACATGAGCCCAACAGCATCTGCCCAAACTTGTTCCCCAACTACTGGTGTACATAGGCATACTGCCCCTGATACTGTAAGTAGCACATAGCCATCAAGACTAGTAGCCATTGATAGCCTCCTCCTCCATGAATTTGTCCAATCCCCTTTTAAAGCCATCCAAATTGGTGGCCATCATTACATCCTCTAGTTCGGAATTCCATAGTTTAACTATGCACCATGTGAAGAAGTACATCCTATTATCTGTCCTGAATCTCCCACCAGTAACTTCATGGGATGTCCCTGGGTTCTAGTATGAGAGAGGGAGAAACATGTCTCCCTATTCACCTGGTTTGTGTGTGTGTTTTGTTTGAGGGGTCTTGTATGATAGAAAGCATCCATTGACCCTTATGGTTCTATCAAGTTGGAGAACTTGCTCTTTTGTTTATTAAGCCAATTTTAAAACAGATTAATTGGCTCCTAGCTGGTTACCACGGCCAAGGGAAAGTGCAGCCATCTAAGCCACCTGTGCCCAGGATATTTTAAGAAGTGCTGCTCCCATCCCTTCTGAACTGCTGCTAATTGTACCTTGAGGTCTTCTGTGGATGTCTTGCTCTGGGGCCCATTGCCAGCTGCAATATGGTAGAGGGCTACCTGGGACAGGTCTCTTTTGCCAGACATCAAAATTGTGGAACTCGCACTCCAAGCTTTCTGTGTTGGCATCAGTGGAGGCTGGTGGCTCCAATTTCGGTGGAGCTGTGTCAATCCATTCTGGGTTCCAGTAGAACCAGCCAGAATGCTAAAGGAGCTATTACATGTTCTGAGCCCTATCCCCCAACATAGTAAGTAGTAAAGGAGGGGGGTTCACATCAAACTCTAAAACCATGCGCCATTTGCGAAGGTGACAGCTGTGCCGCCCCCCATTGAGACAGGAAGTCCCACCCTAGCCAGAAGCCCCACGTATGTGATCAGCTGACACAGCCATGTGACCTTCAAGGTCACCTGACAGGGGTCATGTGACCCCTCTACGAACTCGCCATGCCACCGTGGACCCATAGGAATTGGTTTTAGAGCCCTAGGGGGCACAGGCACAGAAATGGCTAGGGCGGGACTTCCCATCTCAATGGAGGGCAGCACAACTGTCAACTTCGCAAATGGGGCATGGTTTTAGAGTTTGATGCGAACCCGCCTCCTTTACTACTATAGTATCAGCACCTTGGATAGCTCCTTTACAGTTCTGGCTGGTTCTAACTGAAACCCAGAATGGAATCACACAGCCCCACCAAAATCAGACCCACCAGCCTCCAATGGTTGAAATTCAGATGAAAAAAAGAGTTGGCTGTGCTTTTCCAGATAAGCTCTGGGATCCTCTGAGCATGTAGGGATGCTCTGTTAGTACCTACTTCTGATTTTTTTTCTGTGATGTTATGCTTTAATCGTTGCTTCAATAGGCATTGGATTTTAAAATTTGAGCCAATTTGGATATGTTTTTTGTATATATATATTTAGTCCCAATATGCATAGGATATTCTAATAGCCAGAAGAGGGCAGTGAACAATACATTAAAATATTCTTCAGAAAACATGATAAAATCCAGCCTCTCTGCCTTTACAGTCCCACTGTGATCTCTGTGAAAAAACAGCACATCCAAAGGCTTGGTTTGGGGGGTGAAAGAGATACAGTGCTGACAGGGGAGAGGCAGCCTTGATAAGCCCATGTTTAGGGTTTTTTTTGTCCTACGTTTGCACTGTGTGGTGTTTCTTTGGAAAATAAACATCCCAAGCACTGGTGGGTCCCCACACATGCACCTCCCAAAAAATCAACATATCCTAATATCCGTATAGCAACAATTTATCCCCCAATGGTACCCATACATACATGTCTTTAGTACTATAGATCAATAACTACTACCAAGAAACAATAGCATTGCCCACCTGAGTTTTCCAAATAGGGGCAACAGGGTTTTAGATCTTGACATGCCCTGGAATTGGCATTACAGATGCTGAGAACAGTGCAGTCCCTTTGAAAATCAGGAATCCTACTAACTGCCAAACACAAGATATGGTTCAGACCCTGATTGTGCAATTAGAAAAAAAAAATAGTCCAATTTGGCTTGAATCGGTCCGGAGGCCATCCACATCAACTCGGGTCCAAATCCAAATCTTGATTCAGAAATCTAAATCTTCATGCCTCCCATTGAGTATAATCGGAAATCAACACACTTTTTTTCTGTTTTGTCAGTTTGGATAAAATTTACAGGCATAGGACAGTATCCTATGGAGACTGCCTGCAAGCAGCTAGCACCATCGATTCTGTTACGCAAGTGGCACCCACTGCTTGAACAATGGAAATACAGTGCTTCCAGGGGCGACCCAAAATGAGCGGAAACACTCATTTCTGCAACCGGGGAGGTTGGTGGATATTGCATAAAAGACCTGTGTTTCTGCTCATTTCAGGGCTTGGCCCAAAACTGCTAAGAACTTCTCCACATGAGATTAAAATCCTGCACCATTACTGGGGCTTCTGCTTCTGGATTCCTTGCAGGATTAAGATAGCCTCCTTTACACGTGGTTGTTTCTGTTCTATTTTCTTTCTTTCTTTCTTTCTTTCTTTCTTTCTTTCTTTCTTTCTTGGCAAGTTCTATATATTTCATTGTACAGCCACTAGATGGCGCTGTGATAAAGCAGGATTCTGGAAATTCATTGGAAATTTATCATGCTTCAAAGCATGATAAAATTTCTTATCATGTTATCCCAGGTGAGAATTACACTGCTATAATGGCAAGAAAGCACAGGAGGGCCCTGGAGGTTGACAGCGTCATATAAGGGACCTGCAATAACCTGTGAGTGACCAATCACAAGTGCACAATAAAAGCCTCATGTAGAAATGCCTGAAATCTCCATTGCACAAGTGGTAAATATCTCTTGTGCAACAGAATCAGCAGGGCTAGCTGCTAATACAACAGAAGTGGCAGTGAGCCCCACTCACAGATGGTTAGGGTTGGATACTGCCCACTCAAGCCGTTTATGTATGAGCAGATTAGATCTGCAAAATTTCAGACAAAAAGTAAGATGTGTATCCTGGAGACTTGCTTGAGAAGTAAGTTATAATTGTAAGCAGGAGGTATAGAGCAGAGATAGGGTTTGTTTGTTTGTAGTTTTGATTCTCTGGATTTCTTCTGTATGTGTACTGCTATTTTTCTATGAATAAAGGATTGTGTGTTTTTTCTAATTTCATGGAGCTGTGCATGAGTTCTCTCAGCAATAGCCCAGGAAGAAGAATTTCTCCCTCCCCCCCACCCCTATGGTGGCCCTCTCGAAGACTACTACTGCCATTAATTCTTAAGAACTGTAAACAGAAGGTGTCCTCCCAGAGCAGGGAAAGAATGAGGTCCTGCTGTTACCTTGTGGCGGTGGAGGAATAATAACAAGCCCTGCTGTCACAAGGTTGTAAATAGTGATTTGGCTCCAACTATAGTTACTGTGCTTAGTGCTTTATCAGGGTTTCCAGTTACAGTAGCTCAGCAAACACATCCAGAGCCCCTTTCAGATCTTGGTGTGATGGTCTAACTGATAGTTGGGTGCAGAGGACCACTGAGGGTGGGGCTTCCATGCACACCCATGTCCCCCTGCCCATGTTTTACCTACATATGAGGAAATGAATGTCTGCATAGGGCTATATTCTTCCACAGTCCCCAGTGCCTTCACAGAATTTTTGATCAGATTTGATTTCAATGGAAGTGACAAAGGCAGGGCATTCATTATATCTATGCTAGTGGGATTTGTTTCCTGGCTTTCTCTCCCTGGTAATATTTTTTTTCTAGCCACCCCCCCCCCACAAACATACACACACAGAGAAACACACAGATGTAGACACCTATACACTGGGGAGGCCCAGCCAACATACTTACAAATGTATAAAAGCACCATTGCTTGAAAAAAATATAAACCATCTCACCTTCTTTACTGCAAAGAAACACTTCAAACAGAAGGTTTTAGGTAAGAACTCTCTTCTCAACTTGGGTACTAAAGATATAGACTCAGTTCATAGAACTGTAATTTCTAGTCTTATAGTTGTCTAAGCTTTAGAGAAATTCCATGGAGTGCAAACAATATTTTTTAATGCCCAACTGATTCCAAAAAAGTTACAAATATGCTGTTCTTCCTAAGGAGAAATGGTTCAACACTTGAACTGAATTGACATGTAAACATTCTACTCAGAGTTATCATTTATACAATTGTTGCTGTCTCCAGGCTTTCTAAAGGGTTTGCGTCATAGTCTGACATAATTAAAACCAAGCAGAAAGGATGATACCTTATGGAGATATTTAGGTTATACTTTTGACAGGGACATTAAAATTAGGGATGGCAGAGAATTCCGCCACAGAATCCAGTGAGAATCTTTAGAATCCGCCCCCCCGGAGCCCATGGTGGAACGGAACAATCCTCCCCACCACCCCGCGAAATCTCACTGGGATAGAACCTACCTACTTGAGGCACAAGTGAACTCAGTGGCACGGAGCACTTTTTATCAGCTTAGGCTGGTATACCAACTACGCCCTTATCTGGACAGAGATAGCCCAGCTACAGTTATCCATGCTCTGATAACTTCTCATCTGGATTACTGCAATGCGTTCTACGTGGGGCTGCCTTTGAAAACAGTCCGGAAACTTCAGCTGGTCCAAAATAGCGCAGCAAGATTGTTAACAGGGACTGGCCTGCGAGCTCATATTACGCCAGTACTTTTCCAGCTGCACTGGCTGCCAGTCCATTTCCGGGCCCAATTCAAAGTGCTGGTGTTAACATTCAAAGCCCTTAACGGCTTGGGGCCAGGTTGCCTGAAGGATCGCCTCCTCCCATATGTGCCTGCCCGGACCTTAAGATCATCATCAGCAGCCCTTCTCCGTGAGCCCCTGCCAAAGGAAGTGAGGCGGGTGGCTACTAGGAAGAGGGCTTTTTCTGCTGTGGCACCCCGGCTCTGGAATGAGCTCCCTAGTGAGGTTCGCCTGGCGCCTACATTGTATTCCTTTCGGCGCCAGGTGAAGACCTTTTTATTTTCCCAGGCATTTTAGCATTTTAGCTTTCTAAATTTTTATCTTTGCTGTTTTAAATCTGTATTTTAAACTCCTGCACTGCTGCTAGGTTTTATTGTGGTTGTATTGTTATATTGTGGTTTTAATGTTCTGTATATTTTAAATTGTTTTATTGTGTGTTGCTTGGATTTAATTTTTGTGAACTGCCCAGAGAGCTTCGGCTATTGGGCGGTATAGAAATAAATAAATAAATAAATAAAGTTTGTCGGCTGTCCGCGGGTGCGAATGGCGGCCCCAGTCTGCAGCCGCCATTTCCCTCGCTCCGTTAGCCATGATAGGCTATGTAAGTATGTATGTAGCCTATCATGGCAAAGAGCAGGGACACAAATAGCGTCCGCTATGCCATTTGCGACCCTGCGTTGCCATGATAGATTACTTATATATTTACGTAGCCTATCACGGCAAAAAGCAGGGACGCAAATGGCATAGCAGCCGCCATTTGCGTCCCTGCTTTTTGCCATGATAGGCTATGTAAATATATATGTAACCTATCACGGCAACGCAGGGACGCAAATGGCAGCCACTATGGCAGCTGCCATTTGCGGACGCGGCCCAGCAGCGAATGGAGGTCCGGCTGCAGGCGGCCCTGGCCGGCGGCTCTGCGGACTTGCCGCAGAACGGAGCCAGCCAGGGAGGATTCCTGGGGGAGGGACAGATCGCCTCCCCCCACCATAGATCCCTGGAACGGAGCTAGGTAAGTGATCCGCCCACCCCTAATTAAAACCAGATAAATTGCCTGGTCACATAAAGAGGTACTGCTCGTCTTAAAAGCATGTTCCCTTAGGGTCAACCTACACATTGGGTGAAGCAATAATTTTTAGAAGTGTGTACTTACACTTTACATAGCCTTAGGCTGAAATCCCATGCCCACTTAAATGGGAGCAACTCTCATGGAATTTATTGGGATTTACTTCTGAGTAGGCAAGTATAGGATTGTGCTGTTAGTAAAGTTTTCTCTGTATTCATAATGAGAAAAGCTTCATAATGTGAAAAGATGTGAAATTTACGTAATGTGAAATTTACATAGCTCTAGCAAGAGCTTAGAGTTGTTCCCCCATACCAGTCTTCCCCCAACCTGGTGCTCCCCAGATGTTTGGACTACAACTCCCAGAATTCCTAACCATAGGCCATCCTGGCTGGGGCTGATAGGAGTTGAAGTCCAAAATATCTGGAAGGCACCAAGTTGAGGAAGGCTGCTTTACATAGTGTGTGGACTGAGTTACTGTTCACAGCGGGGGGGGGGGTAGAGATATTTGAGGAATTTGATCTTTGTGAATTCTGATATGAACTGACCTGATCCACACCTCTTGAACTAAAGCATATTCTGAGGGAAAATACATTTAGGAACATGTATTTGATAGAAAATATGCTTAAAACAATATTTAAATACATATTCAAATGCAGATTTCCATCCAGATTTTAATTCCACTATTTTAGATTGACGCAGAAATAGGATGGGATGGGCTTATGAGTGAATAGAAGACATGCAGAAATGACACAGGCCCAGAACAGAATCATTTCTCCATTTCAAGGTGAAAGGGCTGATGTTCCAGCTCCTTTCACTTGAGACTGTGCTGACTTTCAGTTGCACAGGATAACCATCATGTAAAGCACAGATTTACATTTTCTGAAGTAGGCAAGATCTTGAGCAATAATTGACTTCATTGTTTCCAGGCAGTGCCTTCAAGTATGCCATTTTTTGCTTCAGGATGCAAAATGGGGGAATATTTGTTACAACCCTACCACATTAATCTTTGTTCAGCTCATTATTAGTCCCACGGCAACAGGGATATGATGAAGATGTGATTTCGGTCAAGCCAGTTGATGAGAAGACCAGAACTGGCATTGTTTTTGTTTTCAGAGTTGCCTGATATTTTCACGTTTTTGTATTTCCCTTCCCTCCTCAATAAGATAAGTATTTTGCGCTACCGCATCATCCATCCAGTCCAACTGGCTATGTAATTTGGTAAAACGTGAAAAGAATGAAGGGACAATCTATGTTATTATATAGATGTTGAAACATGAAACAACAACTTGAAGCTACTTAGCAGGAGTATGCCTTTAATGCTTTTTCAATGCTCAGTGGTTTGTGCCACTGCTGCTCCTTTGTCCATTTATTTTTAACTAATTATGTATTTTAGTTTGCAGAGAAAAAATAAATCTGTGAAGCCAATAAAATGGATGTCAGTAATGAAACCGCTCCATCAGAATTCATCCTTCTGGCAATTTCAAACCTTAATGAATGGCGTTTCCTCCTCCTTGCATTTATGGGTGTCACCTATCTCTTTACGCTGATGGGGAATCTTCTGATCATCTTCCTGATCACCTTGGAACCAAGCCTTCAAATCCCCATGTATTTCTTCCTGTGCAACCTTTCCCTCTTGGACATCTGCCAGACTACAACCACCATTCCTCAGATAATAGCACACCTGATTTCAGGAAGAAATGACATCTCATATAAAAGATGCAAGATGCAACTCTTTTTCTTTCTTTCTTTCATTGGCACTGAGACACTCCTGTTGGCTGCCATGGCTTATGATCGCTATGTTGCTATCTGCAACCCTCTTCGCTATCATGTGGTCATGAATCAGAAAATATGCACCCGGCTTGTTTCAGCATCTTGGCTCACAAGTTCACTCAATGCTACTCTGCACACTCTTTTCACATTCAGACTGTCCCTTTGTGGTGTCAATGAGATCAACTACTTCTTCTGTGACATCCCTCCTCTTCTAGCTATCTCTTGTGGGGACATCTCCAGTAGTATTATTGCAATAATGGCCGTTAGCCCTATAATGGGCTTTGGACCAGCCATGTGCATCATCATTTCCTACATTCACATCATCTGGAGGATTCTGAAAATGAACTCCTCAGAAGGGATGAGGAAAACGTTTTCTACCTGTGCCTCTCATCTCACTGTCGTCTTGCTCTTCTTTGGCAGCTGCATTTTTATATACATCATCAGGCCCATCTCCAACCATTCACCCCACAATGATATAATGATTGCCCTTTTTAACAATATCCTCTCCCCTATGTTAAACCCACTGATCTACACCCTCAGGAACAAAGATGTAAAGGAGGTCCTGCAAAAGGTCATGATGAAGAAATTGTCATCTTGAAAAAGGAAATCAGGAAATCCTTGTTTTTACTCTCTAACAGTGCTAGAAAATGGGATCTGTGGTTCAAAATGTTGTAGTTATGGTCAAAAGTTTTACTCTGCTGATGTTGAAAAAGCTGAGGGGTATACCAAATATTTGTTATGCACTGTGGTACCCAAACTATATTCTCTGGCTTATGATATTTTAATATTGGACCTACCATTTCTGCTCACAGTACTTTCTAAAACTCCAAGCACAGGGACAGTGTACATATAGAAATACATTAAAAAAGTCCATTCTAGGGGTGACCTGTCAAAGCTAAGAAGGATACTTAGCCTTTGCTAAGTCTTCTATTACTACTTTAATTTATTCCTGTGTTATTAATTGCTACCAAGAGAATCGCTATCCTGATTATTATGAAATGAGATTTTATGAAACACTCGTTCTGCTTGTTCCCTTATAAAGTTGCTTGGGATATAAAACTTAATGGTCCCCAAATTTCTTAGTGTTATTTTCTCATTTCACTCTGGTATTGTACAGGAAGAAGCATAATGATTCCTTATAACTGTAAACCTGCTAGGTAAGCATTTTCACTGGTTTGTTTCCATGTGCAAAGTATTTCTGTTTGGTAAATGCAAGTGAAAATGCCCGGGCATGGTGTCTGACCCATATGTGAATAAAAGGGGCAACTCTCTGGAGTTCAAGCTCATTGGGGCAAATAGCAGCTTCAGGCTCAGTGCTAGCAGATGATTCTTTCTCTTCTGGGAAGTCAGAGTAGCCCTTCACCATGAATCTTGACAGCTGCAACTGTGTCTTTGCCAGTTTGCAACTGGACTGTTTTGAGCCTGGTGACTTGGGCTTCACATGCTTAGAAACTGGCTGCAGTTTTGCTCAAGTGAGTAGTACTTGAGTAGTACTTGATCCCCCAGGAAATGTGCTGCTGCTTGGGATTCTTCTCCTCAACTCCATCAGCTCTCATTGACACTTTTTTTTGTTTTCTCACTTTCCTCCTGCACAACTTTAAAAAGGATGTGTTACCTAATTTGCTTATCTTAGATATGTGTATAAACATGGTGTGCATGTTTTACAAGTCACACATTCAGTTCACTTTTGATTAGGATTTATCAATGTTGCACTTCCCAAATGCAGTCTGTGGTTGAAGTCCATATATTTCCAAGCTGGCAATGTGATTCATGGAGCCCCCAAAATGTGTTCAACGGCATGCATACATTTGAAAAATGTGCATGAAGAAATGCATACTTTTGAAAAATGCACACAAATGCACTTTGATCAATGGGGTAAAAATGTGTACATTTCAAAGATGTGCAGAATTGATGAGTACATGATTTGGACAGCCATCTGTCAGGGATGCTCTGACTTAGATTCCTGCAATGAACAAGGGGTTGGATTGATGGCCTTGTAAGCTCCTTCCAAACCTACTCTTCTATGACTCTCTTCTATGAAATTCACATGGAAATACATACAGGTTTTCAGGTGAAAAGAAAGAATGTGCATGAAAAAATGTGCATACAAATACATGCTTTTGAAAAATGCACGCAATAGGGATGTACGAAAGTCACTTACCTTTTACGAAATTTGATTTGCGGTGGGGGGAAGACGCTCCGTCCCTCCCCGGGAAATTCTGGCTGGGGGGGAGGCGCTCCATCCCTCCCCCCGAAATTCTGGCTGAGGGGGAGGTGCCCCGTCCCTCCCCCCGAAATTCTAGCTGGGGGGGGAGGCGCCCCATCCCTCCCACCGCAAATCCTGCCGGCTGGGTCTGCAAATGGCCATCCCTGCAGTCAGCCGTGATAGGCTACGTAAATGTTTACGTAGCCTATCACGGCTGAGTAAAAAAAACACAAAAAACCACAAATGGCGTTCCCCTTATTTTCGCCGTAGTCTACGTAAATGTTTATGTAGAGTACATGTGCCAAAATAAGGAAATGCAAATGGCAGTGCCCATGGGCACTGCCATTTGCGTATGCACGTGTTTTTTTTTTAACTCAGCACTGATAGGCTACGTAAACATTAACGTAGCCTATCACGGTATTTTTTAAAAATCTAGCCGTGATAGGCTACGTAAAGCCTATCACTTTTTTTGTTTGTTTCTTTTGAAATTGGAAATGGTGGTGGCGGCAGCCAGTCGGAAGACCGGACGCCGCAGCCGCCGCCGCCAAACCGCTGCCAAACCACCGCCGAACCGCCGCCGGAGCCGCCGCCACCAGGGAGATTTGCCCAAGGTAAGTCCCTTCCCGGGGGGGTGGAGGGGCAGACCGTTTCACCACTGATTTTGGGGGGCCGAATGCACTGGCATTCGGCCTCCCTGAGATTCGTGGCAAAATTCTCTGACATCCCGAACACAAATATGCTTTCACCAATGGGGTAAGAATATGTACATTTCAAAGATGTGTAGAATTGATGAGTACATTTGTACAAATACACATGGGAAAACATACAGGCTGTTAGGTGAAAAGAAATAAACAAAGCTCACAATCTGATATGGACTCGAGTTCGAACGTACTTCAAGATAGAATTTGCAGAACTTCAGCAAACTCAGGTTTTGCTGATTCACATAACTGAAGGTGGAGTCTACCATTGTAGAAAGTCCTCTGAAAACAGGCAGGGTGCTTAAAGATACCTTTCCTTGGGTGGAAGGCCTGTTCCTGTAGACTGTTGAACTGGGGCATGTTGAACCTCCTAGTCTGGGCAGCAACAGGAAAAAAAATGTGTCCTTTAAAAATGAAGCTTGAGATGGACAGATGCCTAAAGCAGGGCACAGACTGAAACAGCTAAGCTGAGACTAATGTGTGGGTAAACTTAGGCAGTGGGAGAGAGACAAAACCACAAACCCATAGTGAGAGCCCTTCTTTATCAGCGGTTGTCTGAGACTAAGCAAGACTTTGGAGTTTTTGTAGCCATGACAGATTAGCTACAATTCTGGCAGCTGAACAGAAAGAATATGAGAGTCCCAGTGCCACATGGCGAGAGCAGCTGGGAAATGCTCTCAAGCCATGGCTGGCACCAATCCAAGTAACTGGCTCACTTTGCACCACAAAAACCTGAGGTTTTATACAGTTTAAAAACAAAGCATTTTGACTCTATTTTTGCATGACAAAACCACAACAGATGCACAAAAACCCCTAAATGTTGAGAATGGCAGCTTTTGCATGTGAATGAAAGACTAGGGTTGTATGAAAGTCACTTACCTTTTCAAAGGGTGACATTCGCGGTGGGGGGAGGCGCTCCGTCCCTCCCCCTGAAATTCTGTTCAGCCAGCTCCGCTCCGTGGAGATTCAGTGGAGCCACCGGCAAGGGCCGCCTGCAGCTGGACATCCGGCCGCTGGGCAACCTGCAGGGATGCAAATGGTGGCTGCCGGAGCCGATGCCATTTGCATCCCTGTATTTTGCTGTGATGAGCTACATAAATATTTACGTAGCCTATCACGGCAAAAAAAACACACACAAAAACAGCGGACACAAATGGCGGCGGAAATGCGTCCCCTTTTTTTGCTATTTTAGCCTAAGAAAATATTTACGTAGGCTATTACGGCAAAAAGAAAAAAAGGAACGCAAATGGCGTAGTGGCTGCCATTTGCATTCCCCTTTCCCCCCACTGTTTTAGCCTACGTAAATATTTACGTAGGCTATTACGGTGAAAAAAAAGGGAACGGAAATGGCGGCCACTACGCCATTTGCGTTCCCTTCTCTTTTTTTGCTGTAATAGCCTATGTAAAAATTTACATAGGCTAAAACGGCAAAAAAAAAAAGGGAACGCAAATGGCGGGCGCCATAGCCACCACCATTTGCATCCGCTGTTTGTTTGTATTTTTTGCCATGATAGGCTACATTAATACTTACGTAGCCTATCACGGCCTCCTTAGGGACGCAAATGGCTTCCCTGCATTAGCCGTGATAGGCTACGTAATTATTTATGTAGCCTATCACGGCTATAATGAAGAAGTGAATGGCGGCTGCAGATGCGGCCACCATTTGCAAGTCAGTGCTGCATTTCGCGCGCCTTTCATGGGGTGGGGGAGCAGGGGGCTTCGTTCCGCCACAGATTTCAGTGGGCTGAATGCACTGGCATTCAGCCTCACCGAGATCTTTGGCGGAATTCTCTGACATCTAGAGGTGTACGAAACCCCGCTTACCTGGCTCTGCCGGGTTCCGCTGGGGGGCGGAGGCACTCTGTCCCTCCCCCTGGAATCCTGGCCGGCCGGCTCCACTCTGTGGGGATTCTGCAGAGCCGCGGGCTGGCTCTGCCAGCAGCCGGACATCCGGCCGCTGGCTAGCAGGGATGCAAATGGCGGCTGCCGTAGCTGACGCCATTTGCATCCCTGTATTCAGCCGTGATAGGCTGCGTAAAGACTTACGTAGCTTATCACGTCTGGGTAAAAAAACAACAACACATACACAAATGGCGGCAGCTACAGCTGCCGCCATTTGCGTTCCTTATTTTTGGCCGTCTTAGTCTACGTAAATATTTACGTAGACTATGACGGTGAAAATAAGGGGGAACGCAAATAGCGTAGCAGGCACTATTTGCGTTCCCCTTTATTTTCTCTGTCTTAGTCTACATAAATATTTATGTAGACTAAGACAGCCAAAAATAAGGAACTCAAATGGTGGCGGCCGTAGCCACCACCATTTGTGTACGTGTTTTGTTTTGTTTTTAAACCCAGACATGATAGGCTATGTAAGTCTTTACGTAGCCTATCACGAATGGGGAAGAAAAAACAAAACAGACTGCAAATGGTGGCGGCAGCAGCCATTCGGAAGACCACCTGCCGCCGCTGTCCAGAACATCCGCCCCAGGTAAGTCTCGTCCCGGGGGGATCTGCGGGGGGCGGGGGGTGGCAGGCCGGTCTGCCACGGAGTTCGGGGGGCTGAATGCACTGGCATTCAGCCTCACTGAGATCCATGTTGGAATTCTCTGACATCCCTACGAAAGACTGAATTATGGTTCATGTTGGAGCCATCCAAATTACAAAAGGGAAGCATGGAGTGTTAATGGGTACTCTGTCCAACGGATGGGGTTTCATGATGGCAATACTTGTAAAACCTTCTTTCAGCCCATTCGGGTTCTTCACTGACACCTGAAGGGTATCTCCTGGCTATTGTGAGGCAGAAAACACTTCAGAAGTCTTTATTCACATATGTTATTAATTTCACATCCTTCCTAGTAAGAGGTAGGGATGTACGAAAGATTCTTACCTTTCCGCAGATTATGCTGATGCTGGGGGGGAGGCGTTCCATCCCTCCCCCTAGAATCCTGGCCGGGGGGGGAGGTGCTCCATTCCTCCCCCTCCCCCGGAATCCTGGCCAGCCAGCTCCACTTCGCAGGGATTCTGCAGAGCCGCCGGCCGGCTACGCCAGCAGCCGGACATCCGGCCGTGGGCTAGCAGGGACGCAAATGGCGGCGGCCGTAGCTGCCGCTGTTTGCGTCCCTGCAGTCAGCTGTGATAGGCTACGTAAATCTTTACATAGCCTATCATGGCTGATTAAAAAAAATACACACGTACGTACGCAAATGGCGGTGCCCATAGTCGCCGCCACTTGCATTCCTTATTTTGGCACGTCTTAGTCTACGTAAACATTTACGTAGACTAAGATGGTGAAAATAAGGGGAACACAAATAGCATAGATGCTACGCTATTTGCATTGCCCTTGTTTTCGCTGTCTTAGTCTACGTAAATGTTTACGTAGACTAAGACGTGCCAAAATAAGGAAATACGCGCGTTTTTTTGTTGTTTTTTTAAAAATCTTGCCGTGATAGGCTACGTAAATCTTTATGTAGCGTATCACGTTTTTGTTTGTTTGTTTGTTTTTATCTGGAAATGGCGGCGGCGGCAGCGGGTCGGAAGACCCGCCGAACTGCTGCCGCCACCGCCGAACCGCCGCAGCCGCCGCCAGAGCCACCGCCGCCAGGAAGATCCACCTAAGGTAAGTCCCGTCCCGGGGGGGCGGGGGCCGTTCTGCCACCAATTTTGGGGGGCCGAATGCGCTGGCATTCGCCCTCCCCAAGATCCGTAGCGGAACTTTCGTACATCCCTAGTAAGAGGTCCCTGGATACTATGCTGTTTCAGTTGTTAAGGTAATAACTAGGGGTGTACAAAACCCCCTTACCTTTGGTCCGTGGGAGTCTGCAGGGGGGGGGAGGTGATCTGTTCCTCCCCCCCTCAGAATCCTCACCAGCCCTGGCTGGCTCCACTCCGTGGTGAGTCCACGGAGCTGCCAGCCAACTCTGACCGCTGGGACGCAAATGACATTACAGGTTTACATAGCCTATTACTGCAAATAACAGGGACGCACATGGCATAGCGGGTGCCATTTGTCTTCCTGTTCTTTGCAATAATAGGCTACATAAAGATTTACGTAGCCTATTACAGCAAAGAACAGGGACACAAATGGCGTAGTGGCTGTCATTTGCATCCCTGCTCTTTGCCATGATAGGCTACGTAAATATTTATGTAGCCAAACACGGGCATGTATGCAAATGGTGGCCGCTACAACAGCCACCATTTCATTCCCCAGCCCAGCTGCAGAAGGAAGACAATGACCGGACCTAGAGTAGCCACTGCCACCAGGTAAGGTCCATCCCAGGGGGATTTCGGGTGTGAGGGGGTAGTCCGTTCTATCACGGACTCCAGGGGGGCAGATTCTAAAGAATCCAGCCTCACTGGGGTCTGTGGCAGATTTCTCCGCCTTCCCTAGTAACAACTAGCCTTGCCCTTTGGAACCTGATCAGGGGTTAATGAGTAATCTTCTTTGCTCATGTCTGGCCTTACAAAACTAACAACACTGCTATGTCTACAGGTAATTGCCCACGGTTGCCAATGCTGGTTGGAGGGACTGGGGTACAAGGACTGCTCTCTAGCCAAGCCATCTACTAACAGATTGTGTCTTAGGTTGTTGGCTATCTGGTTTCTTTACTCTTGCTGGTACTCTTACACACACACACGTATTCCATCTCTCACTCACAGCCATTATTTTCAAGCAAGACCTCATGCTTCTCCAGACATGTATTCCATAAAGTCTGCACAGAAAAGGCATCCATTTTCCCATGGCTTAAACATGGTGGAGTAATTGTTGAACATTTATTCTGCTAAAGTGACAAGATTTCCCCCCTTTAAAACACCCTTATTGCCAAAGCCAAGGCAATCTCATTCTGAAACACCCAGCATTTCTTCAGCTTGGAGCTCTCCTTCTTCAAGAGTGAGCTCAGGAGCCTGTTGCATATGTATTATTTATTTTATTTGTGGCATTTACAGTATATACATCTGAATATCATAACATCTCTCAGTGGTTCAGAATAGTAAAATACAATATCAAAAACACAACATTAAAACACAGCATTAAAATGCAGCATTAAAACACTTCCAACTAAAGTAAAAATCAAGGAGCAGTAAAATGGAGCAGCATAATTGATTTACTTACAGCCCTGGGAAAGCCTGGGTTAACAAGTGTGTTTTCAGGAGGTGTCTGAAAGATATCATGTTTTCTGCCTCCCAAACTACATGAGGGAGGGTTTTCCAGATGGTGGGTGCCGCTACCTGCCATCTGGGTATTTCACGGTGACATTCCATTCATTTTGGAATGACCAGCAAGGCCTCCTCTGCTGACATTAAAGGTCACCTTGGTGGGTATAAGGGAAGGCAGTCTGCCAGGTATCCCAGTCCAAGTTGTTTAGGACTTTGAATAACAATAACATAACATGTCCTCTGTCATGTTTTCTAGTGCTTCTGGTGACTCAAAGTTCCCAAGAGTTTATAATTATAAACCTCCAGAATTCAATCTCTGAAACAGGAAGGGAGGAGAAATGTTTGACTTGAACTCCAGCCAATGATGACTGCTCACAACAATCCTGTGTGCTCATTCATGCAAATTCTGTTGGTGAGAACAATTATGGCCAAGACAGATTGGCTGCCCACATTCTCCACCAAGTTCATCTAAAATTCAGGACATCCTTGCTCAGGACATGTGTCTCTGAACATGTCAGCAGACTACTTCTCTGTGTTCAGGTAATAAGCCCTTTTTGAATGTGAATGACTGGGTGAGTTTAGCTAAAGGTGTGTTAAGGGAAATAATTCCCTCTGCCAATACTGGCTTTGTTGTGACAAAGGACAAGCTGTTGGGCTCCTTCACACAGAGTTTCTATCCTGCTATTGAGATTGCTCACTCATGGAAGTTTGAGGGTCCTTTTCATGATGTTGCCAACCTCCAGGGCACATCCAGAGGTGTTTCCTGGTTATTCCATCTCAAAAAGATCAGGAAATAATGAACTATTTATTTTAAGTTGGATTGTTATGCAATTAAAAAAGCCACTAGATGGTGCTGTTTCATTAAGTTCTATGGGAGCTTGAAAATTAAAAAAAGCTTCCCCCCTCAGCAATCACATGGATGCTGTCTGGGAGCCGACTGTAAACACAGAAAGGCTCCACAAAGGGAGGACTGCATGTTTTTACTTTAATGTAATGGCAGCTGTTGTCTGTTTGGCAGAGCTGGACCAGAAAATATTACTCTAACCAAAGCAAAAGGGAGCTGGGTGTGCTTACATGGGACCATTTTGTCAGAGGACTGGAGTGGCCATGCAAGATGCTCAAAGGAGAAACAGAGATGAGGGGCGAGATTTTAAGGGGAAAAAATGTTTTATTGAGAAAATATGACAAGAAAATCAAATGGCTGACTATTGAAGGAAACCCAGGAGGGGAGAGAGAAAGATAAGAAGGGTCTGAGGGTGTGGTTGTGGCAGGATTGCACAACATAACTTTGATGTTGGAGGAGAGGAAGCCAGAATTCATAGTAGAAAAAACAGAGAACAAGAGTTAAAGAACATTATTACCAATTCTTCCTTATTTTCTACCTAAATAACTTAGAGGGATCATGATCCAAGGGTGTAGGGAAAGACACCCAGTCAGGGACTCAGAAACTTCAAAGAGTGGGTCAGGGAAGGAGGGCCATTGGAAGGACAACAAAAGTCATAATAGATTTCTGTGAATAGGGAACCTTACTCAGGTCAGGCAGGGATTCAGGAGGAGAGAAGGAACGCTGGAGATTCCAGGGAAAATGAACTCTGGGGAATTCTGGCGTGTGATGAGAATTTCCAGGTGTCCACAAAAGAAATGGTGGATTAGCAAAAGAGATGCCTCCAGACATATAATGTAAGGAGGGACCTGAAATCTCTGTTTTTTTCACAATGCAGTGCAGTGCAGCAAGGCTCAATTAAGCTGGAAATGTAGCATAGTTAGCACTAAAGCTTAAAGAAATGAGGAATGCCCACTGGAAAGAATGGGGGTGGCATGCAGGCCTATGGTGTTCTCCCAGTTGACTAACCATGCTTTTGTAATTGGCAGTATTAACGTATACACTGGACCAGTCAGTACATACAAACACGCACGCACGCACACACGCACAAGCACGCACACACACAGATCTGCTACGTTTGCAATAGGGAAAACTAGGATTTTGAAAAGGTGTAAGTAAACCACTGAACTCTGACCCTGATTCCCTATCTCTGCAGTTTGATGGGGGTCAGGATACGGTTTAGGATCACAATTAATGTATCTCTGAGTATTAAAGGTAAAAAAGGTAAAGGTGTCCCCAACCAGTCGTGTCCGACTCTAAGGTGCGGTGCTCATCCCCGTTTCTAAGACGAAGAGCCAGCGCTGTCCGAAGATGCTTTCGTGGTCATGTGGCCGGCATGACTGAATACCGAAGTGCACGGAACGCTGTTACCTTTCCCGCCGAGGCGGTACCTATTTATCTACTTGCAATTTCTTGCTTTTGAACTTCTAGGTTGGCAGAAGCTGGAACTGAAGACGGGAGCTCACTCCATCACGCAGCACTCAGGTCTCGAACTGCTGACCTGCCGACCTTCCAGTCTGCAGTTCAGCGTCTTAACCACTAAGCCACCACGGCCCCATCTCTGGGTATTAGGGCAAAACAAAACAGGACAAGTGAAAACCTGCATGTAGAAGGCTTAGCCTGGAAATGAAGTTCTAAAAACATATTCCATAGATATATTCTTCCAGGCTTTTGAGTGCCTTCATGGTACATTTATCAGATTTCCTTTCAATGGCAAGTAATGAACACGTCATCCATTATATTTATGCTACCAGGATTTGTGACCTGGCTTTCTCTCATTTGCACTCTCTTTTTCTCCCTAGCTGCATGCATGTGCACCCACACAGAACACATGGACGTACACACCCGTACACTAGGGAATGCCCAGCTCTATAAGAGGAGAGGACTGTGAAGAATGTATGAGACTGAATGAAGATCAAGCACTTCTCATCCCTTTGGTTGACTGCAATGAAGTGTCTCCTACAAAAGATTTTAGGTAAGAACTCTTTCTCCGTACTTGGATTCCATAGATTTAAACTCAGTTTCTGAAGGATGTTAATTTCAATGCCTTACAGTTGTCTAAGCCCTAGAGAAATTCCACTAACTGCAAACATTATTTGCACTTGAATGGACATGAAAATAACACTTCACTCAGATCGAGTGTTCATGAAAATCCTGCTGTCTCTAAGTTTGGCTATGATGAAGCCCAGAAGTCTGAAACCATCAGAACCAAGTAGAGATGGTGGCACATTTCGGAAGTTTTTGTTTATAATTTAGTTTGTTTATCATTTTGATAGGCACCAGGACAGTGCAAGATACTTTGCTGTCCATGGTGAAAGACAAGATTTCCCTCCACCCGAAATTCCATGCACAACAGCCAGCAGACCAGGAGTTACTTCAATACTGGCAAATGGGGCAGTATCCTCCACTATTTCTGAGGGCAGCAAGCTAATGTAGGGGCCTACAGGGCAGGCTGCGTGGAACACCCAGCCATGTTTTACAATGCCTCATTGACACCTCTGCCCCCCTGGTATTTGCTGTCTGAAGTGTGTGCCCCACTATGCCTAAATGTAGTGCAAGCTCTGTTGTTGTTGTTGTTGTTGTTGTTGTTCAGTCGTTCAGTCGTGTCTGACTTTTCGTGACCCCATGGACCATAGCACGCCAGGCCTTCCTGTCCTGCGCTCTCTCCCGGAGCGTACTCAAGTTCATATTCATTGCATCGGTGATGCTATCTAGCCATCTCATCCTCTGCCGTCCCCTTCTCCTTTTGCCTTCAATCTTTCCCAGCATCAGGGTCTTTTCCAGGGAGTTTTCTCTTCGCATTAGGTGGCCAAAATATTGGAGCTTCAGCTTCAGTATCTGTCCTTCCAATGAGCACTCAGGGTTGATTTCCTTTAGGATGGACTGATTTGACCTCCTTGCAGTCCAGGGGACTCGTAAGAGTCTTCTCCAGCACCACAGTTCGAAAGCATCAATTCTTCGGTGCTCAGCCTTCCTTATAGTCCAGCTCTCACAGCCATACGTTACTACTGGGAAAACCATAGCTTTGATTAGACGGACCTTTGTCGGCAAGGTGATGTCTCTGCTTCTTATTATACTGTCTAGGTTTGCCATAGCTTTCCTCCGAAGGAGCAAGCATCTTTTAATTTCATGGCTACAGTCACTGTCTGCAGTGATCTTGGAGCCCAAGAAAGTAAAATCTGTCACAGCTTCCATTTCTTCCCCTTCTATATGCCAGGAAGTGATGGGGCCAGATGCCACGATCTTAGTTTTTTTAATGTTGAGTTTCAAACCAGCTTTTGTACTCTCCTCTTTCACCCTCAACAAGAGGCTCTTTAGATCCTCTTCGATTTCTGCCATTAGGGTGGTAAAATAAGCAGGGTGACAATATGCAGCCTTGTCATACTCCTTTCCCAATTTTGAACCAACCGGTTGTTCCATGTCTGGTTCTTACTGTTGCTTCTTGAACCTCGTACAGGTTTCTCAGGAGACAGGTAAGGTGGTCTGGTACTTCCATCACTTTAAGAATTTGCCACAGTTTTTTTGTGATCCACACAATCAAAGGCTTTAGCGTAGTCAATGAAGTAGAAATAGACATTTTTCTGGAATTCTCTTGCTTTCTCCATGATGCAGCGAATGTTGGCAATTTGATCTCTAGTTCCTCTGCCTCTTCTAAACCCAGCTTGTACTTCCGGTAGTTCTCGGTTCGCATACTGCTGAAGCCTAGCTTGTAGGATTTTGAGCATCACCTTGCTGGCATGTGAAATGAGCACAATTGTGCGGTAGTTTGAACACTCTTTGGCGTTGCCCTTCTTTGGAATTGGAATGTAAACTGACCTTTTCCAGTCTTGCGGCCACTGTTGAGTGTTCCAAATTTGTTGGCATATTGAGTGCAGCACTTTAACAGCATCATCTTTTAAGACTTTAAATAGCTCAGCTGGAATACTGTCATCTCCGCTAGCTTTGTTGTTAGTAATGCTTCCTAAAGCCCACTTGACTTCACTCTCGAGGATGTCCGGCTCAAGTTCAGTGACCGCACTGTCATGGCTATCAGGGACATTAAGATCTTTCCTGTATAGTTCTTCTGTGTATTCTGTTGGGGTCAATAAAATCAGAAGCTTAAAGGTTCACCTAAAGAGGCACTGGTATAATTTAAAAAAATATGCCTTCCTAGGGTGCACTCAATATTTTTGATTGAGTCCAGGGACAGCCAATGATATTTTTCTGGCTGTGGTGAAGGACAACATCCCACTGCCAAAAGAATAAAGAAACCATGGACTGTGGCCAGCCAGACCAGCACCTGAATCTTCCTTTAACACTGGCAAATGGGACAGTGTCCTCCACTATATCTGAGGGCACCGGGCTAACTTAGGGGCACAGGGCAGGCTGTGCTTCACACACAGGTCTGACCTCAAACAGCTTACTGTCGCTCCCCCCCTGCCCCCCCAGCATCTGCTTCCTGAGGTGACTGCCTCAGTCTGACTTATGGGGCCCTGATGGGGTCATTAAAACCACAGTGCATGCATGTTCACCTAAAAAGGCACTGCTCTTACTAAAACATCCTCTCCAGGGTCAAAATAAACATTACATGAAGTGTAACTTTTTAACAGCATGCTTAGCTCTGGGTGATTTTTGTTTGCCTATTTTTAAAAACATTTTTGTGTGTGGACCCAATCCAGCTCAAGTCCTCGCTGCACAGGACAGAGGGTTTCACCGATTTCTCCCTGCCTGAAAAAGTCCCCCTCCCTGTCCCCTGCTGCTTTTTTGTCCCCGGTCTATTTGCAGTAAACCAACATTAAAGGAAATTGTCACTGAGGTGAGGTGGGGTTTTTCAGCTAAAAAAGGCACAAAGACTAAAGGATTAAAAAACACTGCCCTCATTCCATGGTCCAGATCTTCCGTTAAGGCCCAGCATGGCTGCTTTTTCTAAATTTTTTAAATGTATTTTGGTCTACAGAGAAAAATACATCTGTGAAGGCAATAAGATGGATGTCAGTAATGAAACCGCTCCATCAGAATTCATCCTTCTGGCATTTTCAGACCTTAGTGAATGGCATTTCCTTCTCCTTGGATTCATGTTCCTCACCTATCTCTTTACACTGATGGGGAATCTTCTGATCATCTTCCTGATCTCCTTGGAACCAAGCCTTCAAACCCCCATGTACTTCTTCCTGGGCAACCTTTCCCTCCTGGACATCTGCCAGAGTACAACCACCATTCCTCAGATAATAGTGTACCTGATCTCTGGAAGAAATGCCATCTCTTATGAAAGATGCAAGATGCAGCTCTTTTTCTTCCTGCTATTCATTGGAACTGAGTTACTCCTGCTGGCTGCCATGGCTTATGATCACTACAGCGCCATCTGCAACCCACTCCGCTACTACGTGGTCATGAATCCAAAAATCTGTGTCCAGCTGGTGTCAGCTTCTTGGTTCACAAGTTCAGTCAATGCCACTGTTCACATGCTGTTCACATTCCACCTGTCTTTTTGTGGTGTCAATGAGATCAACTACTTCTTCTGTGACATTCCTCCTCTAGTAGCTATTTCCTGTGGGGACATCTCCAGTAGTATTATTGCAATCGTGGCTGCTAGTCCTGTAATGGGCTTTGGGCCAGCCATGTGCATCATCATTTCCTACACTCACATCATCTGGAGGATTCTGAAAATGAACTCCTCGGCTGGGATGAGGAAAGCCTTTTCTACCTGTGCTTCTCATTTCACTGTCGTCTTCCTCTTTTATGGCAGCTGCCTTTTTACATATGTTCGACCCATCTCCAGCCATTCACTCAATAATGACAGGATGATTGCCTTATTTAACAACATTATCTCGCCTCTGTTAAACCCAGTGATCTATACCCTCAGGAACAAAGATGTGAAAAAGGCACTGAGAAGGATCATGGTGAAGAAATTGTCATTATGAAATAGACAGTAAATAATATAGATGACAAGAAATCCTTGTTTTTACTCTCCAATTGTGCATGAAAATAGGTTCTGGGGTTCAAAACATTGTAGTTATGGGCCCAGAGATTCTGGTTTATTCTGCTGTTGCCCCAAACACTCAAGGGCATTCAAAATATTCATGTAGTTGTGGGTGTCTACAATTAAAAGCTTCCAGCTATATTCTCTGACCTATGATTGTGGTTTGGGGAGAAATTCGTTTGGTTTGCATTTTAATGCATACTTGCCTCTTTTTTTTTCATTTTTTAACCAATACTTTTCCCAAACTCAGCTGTCATTCAAAATTCACACTTCTCCAAATTTTGCAATGGAGTTCTACACTTCAAAAATGCATACAATAATACGTATATTAGGGGAACATGTATGCAAAAATATATATACAAATAAGCATACACTAATACAGACATTAGTGAAAATAATATTTTAAGGACTTCTGGTCGGAGCCATGTCGTCTTGCTCCGCAGATTGCTTATCTCAAACAGCCATGAAAAGGTTGAGAATCCTTTCTAAATTCCCCTGGAATTAGGAGTGCACGAAAGCCACTTACCTGGTCTCGCAGCTTGCTTCGCGGTGGGGGGGAGGCACTTTGCTGCTCCACCCGAAGTTCAGGCCGGGGGGGGAGGCTTCCCGCCTTGCCTGGCCGAAATTCAGGCCGGGGGGGAAGCTTCCCGCCTCGCCTGGCCGAAATTCAGGCTGGGGAGGAAGCGCCTCGCCTCGACCGGCCACGAAATAAAAAGTTTTTAAAAAGCCCCCGTGATAGGCTACGTGATGATTAACGTAGCCTATCATGGCTAGATCTGCAAAGTCAGCTGTGATAGGCTACGTTAATCGTCACGTAGCCTATCACGGGTGACTTAAAAAAAAAAAAAGTGTGTATGCAAATGGTGGCCCCCATAGGGAGCCGCCATTCATGTTTCTTATTTGGTTGCTGTAGTCTACATAAATCTTTACATAGACTATGGCGAAAATAAGGGCAACGCAAATAGCGTTGCCCTTATTTTCGCCGTAGTTTACGTAGGGATGGCGGAGAATTTCTCCCCGAAACTTCGGGGGGCCGAGCGCCAATGTGTTCGGCTCCCCGAACAAGTTTCGGGGAGAAATCCTCCGCACCCCCCCGCACCCCGCACCCCCCCCCCGGGACGGGACTTACCTTCCCTGAATGTCCCTCCCGGCGGCGGGTCCGGCTGGCGGTTCATCGGGTGTTCGAGCGGGGCGGGAGCGGCAGCCGGTCTTTCGACCGGCTGCCGCCCCCGCCATTGCAATAAAAGAAAAAAAAAAAACGTCCCCTGATAGGCTACGTGACGATTCACGTAGCCTATCACGGCTAGATTTGCAAAGTCAGCCGTGATAGGCTACGTGAATCGTCACGTAGCCTATCACGGGTGACTTAAAGAAAAAGAAAAAAAGTGTGTACGGATAATGGCAGCCCCCATAGGGAGCCGCCATTCCCATTCCTTATTTGGTGGCTGTAGTCTACGTAAATGTTTACGTAGACTACGGCGAAAATAAGGGCAACGCTATTTGCGTTGCCCTTATTTTCGCCATAGTCTACGTAAACATTTACGTAGACTACAGCAACTAAATAAGGAACGCGAATGGAGGCTCCCTATGGGGGCCGCCATTCGCGTACGCGCTTATTTTTTTTTTTTAAGTCACCTGTGATAGGCTACGTGACGATTCACGTAGCCTATCACGGCTGACTTTGCAGATCTAGCTGTGATAGGCTACGTGAATCGTCACGTAGCCTATCAGGGGGCGTTTTTTTTTTTACTTTCGTGTTCGCGGCCGGGCGAGGCGGGAAGCCTCCTCCCCGGCCTGAATTTCGGCCGGGCGAGGCGGGAAGCCTGCCCCCGGCCTGAATTTCAGCCGGGCGAGGCGGGAAGCCTCCCCCCCCAGCCTGAACTTCGTGGGGGAGCAGCGAAGCACTCCCCCCCACCGCGAACAAGCTGAGAGAAAAGGTAAGTGACTTTCGTCCACCCCTAAGTCTACGTAATCTTTACATAGACTACAGCGACCAAATAAGGAACGTGAATGGCGGCTCCCTATGGGGGCCGCCATTAGCCGTACGTGCTTTTTTTTTTTTTAAGTCACCCATGATAGGCTACGTGACGATTTACGTAGCCTATCACGGCTGACTTTGCAAATCTAGCCGTGATAGGCTACGTTAATCGTCACGTAGCCTATCACGGGGGTGGGTTTTTTTTTAACTTTTATTGGAACGGTGGTGGCGGCAGCCAGTCGAAAGACTGGCTGCCGCCCCCGCCCCTGACGAAGACCTGACGAACCGCCGCCGGGACCCGCCGCCAGGAGGGACATTTGGGAAAGGTAAGTCCCGTCCCGGGGGGGGGGTGCGGGGGGCAGGTGGGGTGCGGAGAATTTCTCCCCGAAACTACTTCGGGGGGCTGAACTCGTTGACACTCGGCCCCCTGAAGTTTTGGGGAGAAATTCTCCCCCATCCCTACCTGGAATTCAAAGGGGAATCTTACAGTACCATCCGGTTGAAATCTTGGAAGAACAGCAGCTTTTGCAGCACAGTAGAAGGGCTGCAATCTAAGGTCAGTGGCCGGAGTATCATCTACTGAATGCTGTCTGTAACTCCTAGCAATTAGGAGACTATTTATCTCCTTAGACTGATTTTCTACTTGATATTGAGCATGCATATTGTGTTCCTGGCTCAATACATGACACTAAAGAAACTTCTGGGACTGTTGTTGTGCAGTTTTCACGAGTATCTACAAAACATTATCTTCTGCCTCTGGCAAGAGACTGACAAGCTCCAAAAAATATTTGTGAACTTAAACTACCAGCAATATCTGGGGACTGCAACTTAAATCTAATAAAATGTTTGTCTTTTCTGTTTCTGCAACTATATTTGCTTGTTTTTCTTTTGGAAGTGGAGGATGGCAGTATCAAAGGGGAAAACAAAAGGTCTGGGAACGCCACCTACCCCGCCCCCAATTGCTCCCCCAGCAAAGGTTTCTAGAAAGGCCAGAGGGGAAGAGGAGTTGCTCACTTTGATAAAAATGATGTCTTCTCAGCTATCAGTGCAGTCAAAGAAGCTTGAAACAATCCAGGACTCAATGACTGCCCTACAAGGGGCTGTGGATTTAATTAATATCTCTCTTCAAAAGATGGAAACGAAGGTTAATGAGCTTGAAGATTGAGTTATTGCTCATGAATCTGCTATGCAAGCTTCGCACAATACTTTGTCTGCTCAAATCACCCAATTGGAGGCTTTTACACACAGAGCGAACCTTCGTATTCTGGGTATTAAAGACTTGGCTGCTGATGTATGTTTGGCTGAATTTGTGGGTAAACTTTTGCATGAGTTATTGGTTTTGCCATCTGATTTTCTACTTCTTATTGAGCATGCATATTGTGTTCCTGGCTCAATACATGACACTAAAGGGACTTCTGGAGCTGTTGTTGTGCAGTTTTCACGAGTTTCTACAAAAAATTATCTTCTGCGTCTGGCAAGAGACTGAGGTGAGCTACGGTGGGGACCAGCAAATGACAAGATTATGCTCTTTCCTTATTATACTAAAGAAATTGCTGACATAAGAAGGCAATTCACCAGAGCAAGAAGTTGGCAAAGCAAAATAACCTGCAATATCATATTAAATATCCTGCTACATTTGCATTTGTTCTGAAGGCCAAATGAAAAGATTTTTAAATCCTGACACGGCTGAATCATTTCTCATTGGTGTTAACATTAAAGTAAGGGAGCCAACTTTCCAAGCCTCCTGAGTTGGAATTTAGCCATTTTTACTGTTCTTCTGTAGTCTTGTTTGGGGTTTAGCTGATAGGTTGTCTGGAAAGTTTGCCAGATTAAATCTTTGCATATTTTTGTTTTCTTTCTCCTTTGTGTGTTATATTGTATGTGTGTATGTGAATGTACACATTTAAATACATTTTTAGATATGATATTACTTAAATAAATAAATGGTTGGTTTTTATTTTTTACTTTTTACTTTTTATCCTTCTCTTAAATTTCTTCTTTTTCTTTTTCTTTTTCTTCTTCTTCTTCTTCTTCTCCTTTTTTAATTATCATTAATATTAGTATTACTATCATCATTATGGGATTATGAATATGATTATTTCTTGTTGGTTAAACTTTTAATGTGTACTAATATGTGTTAATGGAAGGGTAATATATGGTTAATGGAAATGGACTTTGCTCCTGTTTATTTGCTATAAGACTGAGGTTATAACACTGAAAGACAAGGCTCACAGTTGACGGAGCAGCGGATTGAAGATTTGATAATATTTGCAGTGTTTGGAAGAGTGCTGGATAGGTATAATCTGCAATTGGACTTATATTTGGATATTTGGTTTGCTTTCACTGAAGCTTAGATATAATCTTTTTCTTTCTTTCTTTCTTTCTTTTTTTTCTCTTCTACTTTTGCTTTCCTCCTTTTTTCTCTTTCTTCCCCAGAATACTGTAATGTTGGAAACTGTAGATTTTGACTATGTTGTTGGTATTGTTTATTTCACTTATAATAAAATAAAATAAATATAGATTCAAAAAAAGAAAATAATATTTTAAAATGCATTATCATAGGAAAATTATGTGAAAAGTGTTTGTAATAGGCAAAATTTCATACTGTTTACACAATGAGAAATGTGCTGAGAAATGCATACAAATTTTCCTGTGAAATCTCCCCCCCCCCCACTTCTTGAAGTTCAGGATGCACCTAAGTAAGAATGAAAAATAAGAAAATGAGTGAAAATGAAATTGACAGATTTGTCCAACTCTATATTCCCTGTAAAGGGACAGTCTATGGACAGAAATACATAAATAAAGGAATTCCAGCAATAATCTACCAAAACCAAGTGGGAGACATATTCTTTGCCAATACTTCTATTATTGCATGAATGTCTTCCTGTATAATTAATGTAATTAATTTATTTCTGTGTAGCTTCTACTTCAAGAGAATATCTGTACTGGTTATTAATAACTGACATTTTATGAAGCATTTATTGTATTTGTCCCCTTGTAGAATTGCTTGAGATATATAACTTAGCACAATAGTCTTCAAATATGCCCTAACCCCGGCGCCAGCTTGTCTGGCAAAAGGAGGGGGGATGTTGCAGGCGGATGGGGTGAGAAGAGGTGGGTGCTGCCTATTGGGTGCCCCTCCATGGCACCACCAGGCAGGGGAGGGGTGGCCAGAGCCCTCTTACGCTCTGCACCCCCTCCCAAACCAGCTCACTTGCTGTCACGGCTACAACCAGGGCGAGGGAGAGTTGAAGGCAGAGGACTCGGTGAGTGGATGACCTTGCCCACCTGCACTTTGTGCGTGGCTTTCTTGGGGCCGCTTCAAGCGGCACCTGATCAGTCTTCCTTTGCACCGCTGTCTCGCCTCGGGGACGCGGCGGACATGGGGGCCACCACCAGCTGGCTGTCCTTGCTGCCGCCGGGGCACGGCACTTCCTCAGTGGAGTGAGTGATCATCTTGCACCCCTTCTCATGCCTCCGCACCCAGGGTTTCTCTCCCTGCTCGGGTGGGTTCCCCGGGTGGCTGTTTTAGACCACCCTCTCTGTCTGATGACATCATGTCCCCATGTAAGGGATGGGAGAGGGATTGGAAGGGTAAAGCTCTGCGACCCCCCCCCCCGAATGGCCTCAACATAGGTGCGATGCTGAGTCATAATATGATGTGGGATCAGTCTTCGCTTCTAGTCTTCCACATCTGGAAGCTGCAGAACATTCTTGTGGATCACTCCCCCTCTCCAGGCTGTGCCCAGCAAAGCTACAGCAGTCTAACCCAAACAGACACACCAGCAGACACAATGTTCACTATTGCTTTCCATTGCAGCTCATCTGGATGCCACTGCGGCCTCTACCTCATCTCCGTAGGCTCACCTTGGCGTAGGGATGTACGAAAGTCACTTACCTTTCCACGGATTATGTTCATGGGGGGGGGAGGCGTATGACATAGCCACTGTGTGTGCTATTGATTCCCTATCCCCCAGGAGTCCAGGATCATGTCATTGTCAGAGCGTTCCCGCTCCAGTGTCTGTGTCATAACATCCGGTTCTGGGCCTGCCATGTGCCGGGTTTGGCAAACCCATTTGCCTATGCTTTGTCATGGAATTAGGTCAACAGGTTCTGGGCCTAAGCCCCGTAGGCATCTGTTATCAGAACCCATCCTTTCAGTACTATGTGGGACCAGCGTACTGAAGCCGAGCATGTAGGGATGGCGGAGAATTTCTCCCCGAAACTTCGGGGGGCCGAGCGCCAACGTGTTCGGCCCCCCGAACAAGTTTTGGGGAGAAATCCTCCGCCCCCCCCGCCCCCCCCCCAGGGACGGGACTTACCTTCCCTGAATGTCCCTCCCGGCGGCGGGTCCGGCTGGCGGTTCATCCGGTGTTTGAGCGGGGCGGGAGCGGCAGCCGGTCTTTCGACCGGCCGCCGCCCCCGCCATTGCAATGAAAGAAAAAAAAAAACACACGTCCCCTGATAGGCTACGTGACGATTCACGTAGCCTATCATGGCTAGATTTGCAAAGTCAGCCGTGATAGGCTACGTGAATCGTCACATAGCCTATCACGGGTGACTTAAAAAAAAAAAAAGTGTGTACGGATAATGGCGGCCCCCATAGGGAGCCGCCATTCCCCTTCCTTATTTGGTCACTGTAGTTTACGTCAATGTTTACATAGACTACGGCGAAAATAAGGGCAACGCTATTTGCGTTGCCCTTATTTTCTCCGTAGTCTACGTAAACATTGACGTAGACTACAGCAACTAAATAAGGAACGCGAATGGCGGCTCCCTATGGGGGCCGCCATTAGCGTACGCGTTTTTTTTTTTTTTAAAGTCACCCGTGATAGGCTACATGACGATTCACGTAGCCTATCATGGCTGACTTTCCAGATCTAGCCATGATAGGCTACGTGAATCGTCACGTAGCCTATCAGGGGACTTTTTTTTTTTTTTTGTTACTTCCGTGTTCGCGGCCGGGCGAGGCGGGAAGCCTCCTCCCCGGCCTGAATTTCGGCCGGGTGAGGCGGGAAGCCTCCCCCCCCGGCCTGAATTTTGGCCGGGCGAGGCGGGAAGCCTCCCCCCCCGGCCTGAACTTCGCGGGGGGAGCAGCGAAGCGCTCCCCCCCCACCACGAACAAGCTGCGAGAAAAGGTAAGTGACTTTCGTCCACCCCTACGAGCATGTCATCCTGAATTCCATAGCTCCCAGGACTAGAGCCACCTATGACAGGGCGGGTAGGGAGTTCCGCACCTTAGGAGTGAACTTCAGTCACAGGACTCATAGCCCGTCCCTGTAGACCCTTTGCTGCAATTCAGCACCTCTTTAAGGAGCAAAAGGGGTATCTGCCAGAGCCATAAGGGGCAAGCTGGCCGTCTTTAGTCTTCTTGGCCACAGCAAAAGTGAGTTACTGACCCCAAGTTAGGTTTCGGGGCCAGGCGTGCGGTATAGGGTTGTGGCACGGATGCCACCTGCTTTTTGCAGATTCCAGGCACCCTCTCTCTCCAGATACCCTTCTGAGGTTCTGAGATGTTGGCCCCCCATTTGCACTTCTCAGAG
This sequence comes from Heloderma suspectum, assembly GCF_057233095.1. NCBI lineage: Eukaryota > Metazoa > Chordata > Lepidosauria > Squamata > Helodermatidae > Heloderma > Heloderma suspectum. The sequence continues at coordinate 82,612,410 of NC_139463.1, read as the reverse complement.
TGACGTTCCCTTGTTCCATGCTGCAGCCTTAACGGCCTTCTTTGGGGCCCTTGGGATTTCAGGGTTGTCTCAGGTTCCCCTATCTGACTTGTCCAGGAGAGACTTGAGATACTACGATGTACAGGTCTGCCCCGCTGTACTCCACCTACCCATTCAGAGGTTAATGCCCCGTCAGGGTCATCACGGGTTTTTACTGGAATACTGGGCCTGGGAGGGACCTCTTTCTTGTCACTCCAATGGTTCACCATTGACAAAATTTCAATTTCGGCAGTCACCACATCAGCTCTAGCATGCTAGGTCAGGTAATTTTTGATTCGGAACCCTCTTTTGCATTGAGTGGTCCCCAAGGCAGCCGCTTCAGGTTTCACAGGCATGTTACGGGGTGGGAAGATGGTGCTTCAAAGCATTCCAGCCTGGCCTTCACAATTTGACTGCTTCTTCCTGATGCAATTTTCCCTTTGCTTGCCCTAATGTTTTATTCCTCAGACTGTTGGAGGAACTTGACGTACGCCGGTATGGGTGCTCTTATGCAGGCACAGTATGGTGTTTTGGGCTGCACAAAGGGCTTCTATGTCGGCCTTCAGATCTCAACTTCCGTTGCCCTGACACGTTTTGATCCAGTGACTTGGCAGACGGGACATGCAGTGGGAGTCCTCCCTCCTCACCCTGTTCCACCAAGGTTTGGTCAGTATTCCTCTGGAGGTACAGGTGCTGCATGATGGAGGGAACAACTTGGGCTGTAAGTAGGGATGGCAGAGAATTCCGCCACGGATTCCAGGGAGGCCGGATTCTAAAGAAAGAATATTTATGTAGGCTAGAACAGCAAAAAATAAAGGAACGCAAATAGCGTCCACTACGCTATTTGTGTTCCCCTTTTTTTGCCATTTTATCTTACGTAAATATTTACGTAAGATAAATCGGAGAAAAATCGGGAAAGCAAATGGCAGCCGCCATAGCCGCCATTTGCGTACGCTGGGTTTGGGGGGGGGTTAGCTGTGATAAGCTATGGAAATTCTTACGTAGCCTATCACGGCTGCCTGGCTGGACGCAAATGGTGGCCGCTGCGGTGGCCGTCATTTGCGTCCGCAGCAGCCCGTCCGCAGCTGGAAATCTGGCTTCAGATGGCCCTGGCCGGCTGCTCTGCGGCCTGGCTGTGGAGCAGAGCCGGCCATCGGGGATTCCGGGGGGGAGGACTGGATCGCCTCCCCCCCCTTGAGGATTCTGAGGGGAGGGACAGAGCGCCTCCCCCCCACTGCGAAAGATTCTGGGAAAAGGTGAGTGAATTTTGTACATCCCTAGCTGTAAGCCAGGCAAGGACCTGATCAAACAGGCCTTGGTTAATGTGTAGGTGGTCCAGCATACCTGGTTGGAAGTAGCCATTGCGGTCCTCACTGCTCTCATGGATCAATTGGAAGGCTCGGATGACATTGCCATTGGCAGGGCACATCGGAAAGTGAACAGAGAAATAGCTCATGGCCTATGTGAATGGGGTGATGGATGCACCACCCACCAGGGAATTCTCTGGACAAGGCAGGAGCGTTACAGGCAGGACGGTGTCCGCCTGTCTCATGCAGGGAATAGCAAATTTCTGTCTGATCTGCAAAGGGAACTGCGGGAAGTTCTTTTGTGCAGGTAGGGGGAGTTTCACAAGCATTAGGCATGTGACTCCTGTGGCGGCTAGGACAGGCAAAATCAGAAAGAGATTAGGGATGGTGTGCATGCAGAGGCACCTTGTGGTGACAGGTGATGCCTGAGGCCCCCCAAACGGGTTGTGCGTAGGGATGTACGAAAGTCACTTACCTTTTAACGAAATGTGATTCGAGGTGGGGGGAGGTGCTCTGTCCCTCCCCCTGAAATTCTGGCCTGGGGGGAGGGACTCCATCCCTCCCCCCCGAATCCTGGCCGGCCGGGTCCGCAAATGGCGGCGGCTGTAGCCCTGCAGTCAGCCATAAACGCTACGCTATTTGCATTCCCCTTATTTTCGCTGTAGTCTACGTAAATGTTTACATAGACTAGACATGCCAAAATAAGGAACGCAAACACCATTTGCATACATGCGTTTTTGTTTTTTATTTTTTTACTCAGCCGTGATAGGCTACGTAAACATTTACGTAGCCTATCACGATATTTTTTAAAAATCTAGCCGTGATAGGCTACGTAAATCTTTATGTAGCCTATCACTTTTTTTGTTTGTTTTTTTTTTACTGGAAATGGCAGCGGCAGCAGCTGGTCGGAAGACCAGCCGCCGCAGCCCCCGCACCGCTGCCGCACTGCTGCCAGCACCGCCGCTGCCAGGAAGATTCGCCCAAGGTAAGTCCCATTCCGGGGGGGGGGGCAGACTGTTTCGCCACCGATTTCAGCGGGCTGAATGCGCTGGCATTCAGCCTCCCTGAGAATCATGGCGAAATTCTCTGACATCCCTAGCACTGTGTCTCAGCAGGGGGATGAGGGTTGCCTGGGAGACCAACCCTCCTCACTCCCCCAGGTGTTGTGCAGCACCGGGAGGGGGTGACAAGGGAAGGTCTACCTCCCCCACAAGGGGCAGTCCGGAGGGGTGGCGAGATCGATGCCACCCCTCAGGCTGGGTGTGTTTTTGCCTGAGAAGTGTCAGCTAGTCACTGGCACAGTCAGCTGCCTGTCCTAGGTACCCCTTTGCAGATATTTTCAATAAATGTGGCCCAATTTTCAACCCAAGCCTTGTTGTTTGACTCTTCTTTGACCGATCTGCGCTCGCATCAATCCTTAATGATGTCTTCTCATTCTACTCTGGAATTGCACAGGAGGGGCCACTATCTTTCATTTTAATTGTTTAACCTCCCAGGCAAGCATTTTCTCTGGTGTGTTTCCATGCTTAAAGTACATATCTGGTAAATACAAGGGAAAATACCCAGGCATGGTGTGTGTGATCCATGTGCGAAAGAGTGGGGTAACTGCCTGACATTTGGGATCATCAGAGCAAACAGGGGCTTTGGGCTCAGACCCACCAGGTGACTTCTCCTCTTCTGGGAAATCAGAGTCACACTGCATCCCTTCACTGTGAATCCTGACTGTAATGACTTTTTGTAATATGTAATGTGCTTTTGTAAGTCTACAACTGAGATTCGAGCTAGTGTTGAACTAATTAGAGATGACAAAGGAATCTGATTTGGGGTCCAAACTCAGCAAGTTGTTTCCAGCTCAACCCCTCAGAGGCCAACTTGCAGACCTCTGACCTTGCCTGACTTGGCATGCACCAAGTTGGGCAACCTTGCAGTTCCCCACTTATCCATGAGCTACCATTTTACACAAAATCGTGGGTTAGCCTTTTACAAAAATCACAATTTTGTGCAAAATAGTGCTCATAAATGGTGCACTTTATGGAATATTGAAGGTGTAAATTGTCTAATGAGACCATTTCTGCCTGCAACATTGCATAAATCACACTATTTATGGTCGCAATTTTGCACAAAATGGTGATTTTCATAAAAGGCTTACCTGTGATTTTGCATAAAATGGCAGCTTGCGGAAAGTGGGATGCCATCAGACTCATCGAGTTTCCGATGGTTCATACCATGCGCCCGCCGGGTCAGGCAAGCAGCAGATGTCTGGCCAGTGGCACATGAGGTGGGCATGGGGGAGTTCTCCTATCCCTAGAACTCATCTGTCTGTTCATTCTGTCTCTTCCAAGTTCATTCTGTCTCTTTTATGATGAAATATGTGTATTTTGCTAAGTTCTTATTTAAAAATACGAACTAAACAAAATTCTCCCCATCTCTCTACTTTGAGCTTAGTGCCTTGGGTGTCATACTCCTAGTGATGACTGTGGCTTTAGCTGAGAAATAATGATCTCCCAGGAAATGTATTATTTATGTATTTATTGCATTTATATCCTGCCTTTTTTCCTCTAAGGAACTCAAGGTGGCATACATAATCTTCTTCGTCCATTTTATCCTCACAACAACAACTCTGTGAGGTAGGTTGGGCTGATAGTCTGTGACTGGCCCAAAGTCACCAAGTGAGCTTCTGTGGCTGAGTGGGGACTAGAACTCAGATCTCCTGACTCCCAGTCCAACACTCTAGCCACTACACCATTCTGGCTCTCGTATTATAGTGGTATTATAGTGATTGCTCATGGCTATCATGTATGCTCAGAGTAGGGATGTGGGAGAAATCTATTTTATATTTTTTTAATGTGACCTTACCTAATCTTCAACTTTGAACCACTATGCCAGGAGTAGACAACTATTTGGGGCCTACGGGCACATTTGGCAGTTTGAGAAACTGTCCTGGGGACCACCACAAAATGGGCACACTCCAGATGAAAGCATCAGCATGCAGCCACCTGCCATCTTAATTCCCTAAGAATGTATTTGAGCCCCACGTGTGGCACAGAGGCATTTGTGGGAAAAGAAGATGGAAGCATCTAGAGGTCCTCATTTTGCTTTCAAGTGATCCCAGCTGCCAATAAGAAATGTTGTTTGTTTGTTTGTTTGTTTGTTTGTTTAAGCAGGAGAGTTGGGCATCTCAGTGGATGCCAAGAGAGTTGCCAAAGGGTGCATTAGTCCTATGGGTGCCATGGGTGGGGACAGGGGCTGCAAACGTGCTGCTGTCAGGTGTGAGACAACCTTGAGAAAGCCTGTGATAAGTTTTATTTTTGTCCAAGGTGGTGATTTTTCAGCAAATCTGCATATCCACTGTTTTCATTTGATATCTCAGTCATATCTCCAGGACAACAATAAACTGATACCCATCCATGCATAAATTGTGTCCATTGCTGTGAGACTGTGCACTAATACCTTTCACCAATAAATCATAGAATGTTCTATCTGAATTTTCAAGAAAGGGACATCAGTTTTATACATTGCAACGTACCTTGGAACTGTCTGCAACTACTGATGGTAAGAGGAGTGCAGTAGTATTGGAAATAAGAAATTCTCCATTACGTGAAAGTATAGAATGGTGACATTTACAGTAGGGATGTACGAAAGGTACTTACCTTTCGCAAATTATGTTTATGGTTGGGGGGGAGGTGTTCTGTCCCTCCCCCCGGAATCCTCGCCGGGGGGGGAGGCGCTCCGTTCCTCCCCCCCCCGGAATCCTGGCCGGCCGGCTGTGCTCCATAGCAATTCTGCAGAGCCGCCGGCCGGCTCCACCAGCAGCCGGACATCCGGCCGCTGGCTAGCAGGGACGCAAATGGCAGTGGCCATAGCCGCCGCCGCCGTTTGCGTCCCTGCAGTCAGCCGTGATAGGCTACGTAAATGTTTACGTAGCCTATCACGGCTGAGTAAAAAAACAAACAAACGCACGTATGCAAATGGCCTATAACGGCTAGATTATTTAAAAAAAACATGGTGATAGGCTGCGTAAATCTTTACGTAGCCTATCACAGCTGACTTTAAAAAAAAATGCGTGTATGCAAATGGCGGCGCCCATGGGCGCCGTCATTTGCGTTCCTTATTTTGGCATAACTTAGTCTACGTAAACATTTACGTAGACTAAGACGGCGAAAATAAGGGGAACACAAATAGCGTAGACACTGCGCTATTTGCGTTCCCCTTGTTTTCACCGTCTTAGTCTACGTAAATGTTTACGTAGACTGAGACGTGCCAAAATAAGGAACGCAAATGGCGGCGCCCATGAGCGCCGCCATTTGCATACACGCATTTTTTTTAAGTCAGCCGTGATAGGCTACGTAAAGATTTACGCAGCCTATCACCATGTTTTTTTAAAAAAATCTAGCCGTGATAGGCTACGTAAATCTTTACGTAGCCTATCACTTTTTTGCTTTTTTTTTTTTTAACTGGAAATGGCGGTGGCATCAGCCAGTCGGAAGACCGGCCACCACAGCCGCCACCGCTGAACCGCCGCCAGAGCCGCCGCCGCCAGGAAGATCCACCCCAGGTAAGTCTCGTCCCGGGGGGGGCGGGGGGCAGACTGTTCCGCCACCGATTTCAGGGGGCCGAATGCGCTGGCATTCGGCCTCCCCGAGATCCATGGCGGAATTCTCTGACATCTCTAATTTACAGTGATATGTAAGAGTCAGAATACCATACTCTATGGGGAGAATGAATGAGGCTCCAAGAATTAGAAAGAAGTGGTAAAAGATGATGATCACCTCTTCATCTTAAATGGGAAATGGAGATCTCTGGAAGGAGCACTAAAATGTTTGGGCCGAGGAATGGATGAGTACCCCCCTTGAGAAAACCTTACAAATATCTGTTGGCTTGCTTCAAAAGTCCTTTGATGTTTCACCCCAGGAGGAACCTCAAAGGAACACTCAGTTGTTGAGTTGCAGCTTAGGTGATGTTTTGGTAGCAGCACTAGGATGGGCTATCACTTCAACAACTAACCACACCACTAGGAAGTGGCTATCAGCAACTTCTACCAGTTCTGACCAAAATGCCACACCATAAAATAATATGAAAAACAATTCCCTAGTAATATTTGTCCCTGAGTATCAGTTTGAAGGAGAGAGCATACAGCAACACTTGATATTCACAGAGAATTTCATTGGATTCTTGGATACCTTGCGGTGAATGACTGAACTATATCTATCATTACAGAAACTGATTGCCATATTGCTCAAGTCCGCTGCTTGCTTCTCAATGTAGTTGCACACCATGAACAAAGCATGGTTAGCTCTGAAGCCTGCAGTAATGAGGAATGCCCATTGGTGAGAATGGGGATGGCAGTGGCATGCAGGCCTATGGCGTTCTCCCAGTTGCCTTACCATGCTTAGTAATTTGGCAGTATTAACATCTACACTTGGCCTGCCAATACAAACCCCCCACCCATCCCACATACACAGATCAGCTAGATTCACAAAAGGGAACAATAGGATTTCGGAAAGGCATAAGTAAACTATTGAACTCTGACCCTGACCCCCTGTCTCTGAGGTTTGATGGGGAGGGGGTCATGAATTAACATATCATGAAGTATTTCATATTAGGACAAAACAAAACAGGACAAGTGAAAACCTGCATGTAGAAGGCTTAGCCTGGAAATGAAGTTCTAAAAACATATTCCATAGATTTATTCTGCCATGCTTTTGAGTGGCTTTACAGTATTTTTTATCAGATTTCCTTTCAACGGCAAGTAATGAACACGTCATCCATTATGTTTATGCTACCAGGATTTGTGACCTGGCTTTCTCTTGTCTGCACACTCTTTTTCTCCCTAGGTGCATGCATGTGCACCCACACAGAACACATGGACCCGTACACTAGGGACACACCCAGTACACTAGGGAATGCCCAGCTGACACTCTCACAAATATATAAAACTCCCATGAAGAATGGATGAGCTTGAAAGAAGATCAAGCATTTCTTATCCTTTGGTTGGCTGCAATGAAGTGTCTCCAACAGAGGATTTTAGGTAAGAACTCTCTCTCCCTACTTGGGTTCCATAGATTTAAACTCAGTGTTTAAAGGATGTTAATTTCACTGCCTTACAGTTGTCTAAGTCCTAGGGAAATTCCACTGATTTCAAACATTATTTGCCCTTGAATGGACATGAAATCCACCTTCTACTCAGACTGAGTGTTCATAAAAATCCTGCTGTCTCTAAATTTGGTTAAGATGAAGCTTAAAGGATTCACTTCGAAGTCTGAAACAATCAGAACCAAGTAGAGAGGGTGACACATTTTGCAAGTTTGTGTTTATAATTTTGTTTGTTTATCATTTTGATAGGGACCAGGAGAGTGCAAGACATTTTTCTGTGTCTGGTGAAAGACAAGATTTCCTCCCCCCACCAGAAATTCCATGCTCAACAGCCAGCAAACCAGGAGTTGCTTCAACACTGGCAAATGGGACAGAATCCTCCACTATTTCTGAGGGCAGCAAGCTAATGTAGGAGGCACAGGGCAGGCTGCATGGCACACCCAGCTATGTTTTACAACACCTCACGGCCACCTCTGCCCCCCCCCTCAGTATTTGCTGTCTGAAATGTGTTCCCCATTGTGCCTAAATGTAGGGCAAGCTCTGTTGGGGTCAATAAAATCAGAAACTTAAAGGCTCACATGAAGAGGCACTTCTCTTATGAAAAATATGCCCTATTAGGGTGGAACTATATGCTATGTTCAGTGCAACTTTTAAACAGCATGCTTAGCACTGCCTACTGCTATTTATTTTTTTACAGCAACTGTGTGGGCCCTGGATTCGGATCAAGGCCATGGCTCACAGGGCAGGGAGTTTAACCCATTTATTCCTTATGAAAAAAAAAATAATCTCCCTCACTGTTCCCATTACCATATGTCCCCAAATGTTCTATTTGCAGTAAATTAGGGATGTTTGAGAATGTGGTTTGAGTTCACAAATCTCTTGAAAATGCCCCGTTCACAATCCTGAACGTGGGAGTGCATTTCCCCTTAGGGATGTACAGACGGTGTAAAATCCACTCCATCTGTGTTTCGCGGATTGACATTTACTACGGTACAAATGACCCATTATCTTAGGCATGGATTTTTAAAAGTGTGCATAGCACTGACTACTTTCTTTTTTCAGAAAACAAAAGCTCTTTTGTTCCGTCGTCCACCCACAGACAGATGTGAATATTTCTTTTGGCATGCAGAAAAATATTCAAATAATTATGTAAGTATTTACATAAGTATTTACATAATTTTCCTTAATATGTATCATTTAGCGTATTGTCCCCCATTCCATTCAAACATTTCCTCAGCAGAAATGTACCTATTTTCCTATGAATTTATTTGCATACATTTCGGGAAAGTAAGAAAAATCATCCTGAAGTCCATGGACTCCATGCAGCCTGAGGGGGTCACTCCGCCATAGATTACACAGGTTGGATTCTCAGAAATCTGAGCTCGTTTTAGTCCATCTCAAATTTCTCCAGCATTCCTACCCGCCCCCCAATATCTGCAAATTTCCAAACATACATTCACATTTGCAAAATGTGCACTTAAAAAATTCATGTTCCTAAAAATGCACAATGTTAAAATGCACTCTTTTTAAAAAGGCACAATTTAAAGTTTGCCTTTTTGTGTGTGTTCACAATTGTGCATTTTTAAAACACTTTCCCCATTTGAACGAACTGAAACACACACACACACACACATGCACACACATAGCCCACACAGTTTGCAGACAAGAATAGGAACGAGCCGAGCCAAGCTTTGAAATAATAAAGTTCAGAGAATTTCAGTGAGCTTGAGCATCCCTGGTTCTCCTATCCCTACAGAAAACAGCCAGGGCCTTAAGGGAAATAGCAGATGCAGGGATTTTCAGGCAAAACAAAAGGATTAATTTTATTTGCACGATCGTCCCTCCATGGTCTTGATCTTCTTTGTGTCCCTGCAAGACTGCTTTTGTTTTCTGAAAAAGGAAAGTAGTCAGTGCTATGCACACTTTTAAAAATCCATGCCTAAGATAATGGGTCATTTGAACCTTAGTAAATGACCTCATAATGTGAAGAGAGAGTGAAGATCAGAGTTGTTCCGCTACAGTCTAGGGTCCAGACCTATGAGTAAATGTGTGCAAACATTGCATGAACCTGAAGCAGACAGCTTTTTCAGTTCCTAGGGTAGAGGTCCAATGCTCCAATTCCTTTCCCTAACATTGTGCTGACATTATATTTCACAGGACCACAGTCAAATAAAACACAACATTACATTTGCTTAAGTGAACAAGATTTTCACAAGAACAAGATGTGAACAACTCACACATGCCCCACCACTGTCAAACCAGCAATTCTTGCTTCAGGGGAAAAAAAAAAGTATACAGTATGCTACCCTTTATGAAGCACACACTTTTACTAAAACTATGGATCACAACACAATTAGTCCCTTCCTATTTCTTTTTTCTATTTTCTGGAAGGGCTCAAGCAATGAGAAACAGACTACAGTGTTAACCTTCATTTGCCTCATTATACATCCAGGGCAATAGGAGTATGAAAAGATGCCATTTCCAGGGGATGAGAAGACCAGAACTGACATGAGTTTTGGATTTGCCTGACATTTCCACATTTTTGTATTTGATTTTTGTGCTGTTGCAGCATAATCTTAGCCCACTTCGGACAAGAGTGTTCACCTTTCATTGTGTATTTGGAAGCACCGCAAAATAGAAGACCTACTTTGCACTACTACATCACCTATCCTAACCACCTGCTTATGTAACTTGGTAACAGTTTATGTTATTTCACAGATGTTGAAAAATGAAGGTAGCTATTCAGAATATGACTTAAATGCTTTTTCAGTGTTCACTGTGTCATTTTTTTTCTTCTTTGTCATTGTTCAGTTTTGCATTTTGTTCTACAGTGAAAAATAAATCTGTGAAGCTAATAAGATGGATATCAGTAATGAAACTGCTCCATCAGAATTCATCCTTCTGGCATTTTCAAATATTAACGAATGGCGTTTCCTCGTCCTTGGATTTATGCTCATCACCTATTTTTTTATACTCATGGGGAATCTTCTGATCATCTTCCTGATCTCCTTGGAACCAAGCCTTCAAACCCCCATGTACTTCTTCCTGGGCAACCTTTCCCTCCTGGACATCTGCCAGACTACAACCACCATTCCTCAGATAATAGCACACCTAATCTCTGGAAGAAATACCACCTCTAATGAAAGATGCAAGATGCAACTCTTTTTCGTTGTTTTTTTCGTTGGCACTGAGACAATCCTGTTGGCTGCCATGGCTTATGATCGCTATGTTGCCATCTGCAACCCACTCCGCTACCATGTGGTCATGAATCAGAAAATCTGCACCCAGCTGGTGTCAACTACTTGGCTGACAAGTTCACTCAATGCTACTGTGCACATTATTTTCACATTCCGACTGTCTTTTTGTGGTGTCAATGAGATCAACTACTTCTATTGTGACATCCCTCCTCTAATAGCTATTTCCTGTGGGAATATCTCTGGCAGCATTATTGCAGTCCTGGCTGCTAGTCCTGTAATGGGCTTTGGGCCAGTCATGTGCATCATTATTTCCTACACTCACATCATCTGGAGGATCCTGAAAATGAACTCGTCCAGTGGGATGAAGAAAGCCTTTTCTACCTGTGCTTCTCATCTCACTGTTGTCTTCCTCTTTTATGGCAGCTCCATTTTTACTCATGTCCGGCCTGTCTCCAGCTACTCACTCAAAAATGACAGGATGATTGCCTTATTTAACAACATTCTCTCCCCTCTGTTAAACCCACTGATCTACACCCTTAGGAACAAGGATGTAAAGGAGGCACTGAAGAAGACAATGATGAAGAAATTGCTCTCCTGAAAGCGTCAGTAAACATCTAAAATTTCATGTGGTGCCCAAAAGATATCAGTAACAAGTTTCCAACAATGTTCTCTAACTTTGGGGATATTTTTTTTAATATTGATATATCAAGGCAGTCCACTGGGTTGATTTACATTTTGGGGCTTACCTTACTTATCTTTTCTGTTCACATTACCTTCTAAAGCTCCAGATATAGGGATAGACTAGTGTCATAGTAACACACCGATTAAAAGAATTCCTGGAGTTGAAACAGTGAATCTTATTCTTACATAACCGTTGCATTAGTATATTAATTTTGTATGTAACATCTGCCTCAAGAAAATCTCTATTATGTTCATTAACAAATGATGAGATCTTATGAAGCATTTAATTTGTTTGTTCCCTTGTAGAGAAATATGCATGAGGCATGTTGTTTAGAAGAGTAGTCTTCACATTCCTCAGTGATGTCTCCTCTTTCCACTCTCATCCCACCCTGGAATCGTATACAAGGAATAACTGCCTTTCTTTTGTTACTTGACTTAGGGTGCAATCCTATCAATTGTGACCTCAAGTGCTAGAAAGTCTCCAAACTCAGAGGCTTCCAGGCAACCAGTGCAGAGAGGGAGGAGCAGCAGAGGTCATCATTGCATCGGCTGCACCTCCTGCTTTGCATTTCATCAAGATAGTCTTTTCTGCCTGTCTAGCTGGGACACTGCAGAGGGGAAGGGAAGGAGACTGGAGGGGCTGGGGATACAGCATAACCCAGCCTCTCCAGTCCCCTCCCCACATACCAGAATGCCCCCTTTATCCCCTGTACAAGGTCACTTTTGCAGCCTTGAAGAGGCAGCTGGCATGGTTCTCTTCACTGGCTGTGAGGGGCAGAGGGCAGGGAGCATGGATTCCTGGGCCCATGTTTGGACTGCTATCTCTCACCTTGGATCCTGGAATCCGTAGTGGCAAGAGTGTTGGACTAGGAGCTGGGAGATCCGGGTTCTAGTCCCCACTCGGCCATGGAAGCTCACTGGGTGACTTTGGGCCAGTCACAGACTCTCAGCCCAACCTACCTCACAGGGTTGTTGTTGTGAGGATAAAACGGAGAGGAGGATGATAATGTAAGCCGCCTTGGGTTCCTTGCAAGAGGAAGAAAGGCGGAGTATAAATGCAATGAATGAATGAATGAATGAATGAATGAATAAATAAATAAATAAATTGATAAGCATTTTCCCTGGTTTATTACTTTGTTCAAATATCTCTATTTGAACAAAGTAATAAACCCCCTCCCCTAGAAATGAACCCCCCTCCCCTAGGAATAGACAAACAGCCCAATGAGGACTAAGCATGCTGAGTACCCATGGAATGCCAACTGCCTGTTGGGCAGTGAGGAGGCATGGAACTGATATCTAGAACAGGAGCACCCTGCACTGCAGCATTTTGCTGCAGGTCCTACTTGTATATACAAAATTTCATTCTCTGTTTAATCGGGGCATTTTGTCATTGTTATTCATAGAATCATAGGGTTGGAAGGGGCCTACAAGACCACTGAGTCCAACCCCCTGCTCAATGCAGGAAGCCTGATTCCCACGTTCTCCCATCCAAGTACTAACCAGGGCTGACCATATAATGGCTTAGTTATAGTCCAGTTGCCAGCATTCTCATCTTGGGCAAGGGCCTTGAGTGAATGGTTGCTGGTTAACTCCAGCCACTCTTGAATGAAATTGATTTTCTAGATTCACTTCTATCAAGCTGTAAGCTGGTGTTGAAACAGAAACTGCCTTAGTCATCCTATGGGCTGACCTTGTTGTTGTCATCTGTTTGCTGCTATTGTAACCAATAAAGCAGAGACAAATACCTACCTCCTCTCAACCCAGCTACAGATTCAGTTTATTGCTCAATAGCTAACCAGGATTTGCACATACATCAAATTCAAAACAAAACAAGAAAGAATACACAATGTCAACAGATGAGGAAATCAGACTAGGCATAATAATAAGAAAATAAGAGAAAGGTTGACAAACCATTGGCAGCTTATTAGTACACTACAATTATTAAATTAATTAAAATAGCTCAATGCTCTGTGCTATCGTCAGTCAAAATGAAAGACTTCCTCTTCCCTAGAGCTGGTGTAATGCATTTAACTGTACAATATGTCACAGAATAATCTATCCCAACCAACAGGATTTTGTTGCTGTTGTTGTTCAAAAGTGAGTTGTCTCTAATACCAGCAATAAGCAGGTCAAGATACTGAACCTCAAATCCAAGAACAATGGGGACTCCAAAATAAAGTGAACAAAATGTTATGGCATCTGACTGGACAATGTCTGTCCACCCTATGTTGGCCACTTAACCTCCATTATTGGCAGGGCATTTAATCTGCACTTAGTTAGTCATCCAAAACCATATGGGCAAATACAAGACAAATATGGGGGCAGTTTCCCAAGAAGGGCTATGAAATCTTTATACAACCTGTTGGAATGGCACTTGTCCACTAGAATGGTCATAGTCTGAAAATCAACATCAAAGATGCCTTCAGACTTCTAGACAGGTGGCATCATAGTCACTTGCAATCAAATAGCCCACAGAAAAGCCAGGTTTAGAGATTATTTCATGCATTTTGGTGGCCCATAATTCTTCCCCCATGTCTTCATAGGCCAGTAGGAGAATAAAAGAGTCTTGTTGGAAAATTATCTTAATTCAGAAGACTCTGGCATAGCCCTGGTTGGATTGGTTGGATTGGTGTTTGTGTGGGGTACATTTGTATCCATGGCCCCTCATCCAGCTGGGCAGATACCTGCTTCTGTATACATATGTCCCATATCTGGACTAGTGTGAGCATTGTTCTTTATTTATGAACAGACAGGTTCTTGTTAAACCCAGTAGTAGACAGTTCTCACAAAATGACCCCATATTTCTCACAAAATAATAAAGCATTAGGCACACTGGGTCTAAGTCAGCACTTCCACATCCTGGATGGGGCTAATGGAAGCTGTAGTCCAAAATTTCCACCAATCTGGAAAGTACCAGATTGGTGAAGGCTGGTCTAAGCAGTTCAAGCATTCTTTTATTCACAAGAACTTTCTGTAAGTTTGAGTTATGATGCAATTGATTATCTTCAAGTCTCTGATACACTTCTGGGAATGTTACCTGTCTAGGAAAGCTCTTGGGGTAGAATTCCCAAAGGGATATTGGGCATATATATGAAAAACAAATGTGAAGTCCTTGCACAACACACAAACAATACTAACAACATGAAATGCAACAGTTCTTCAGGTAAGGAAAGGTGTATTTTATGGGTGGGTAAACAATTTTTTGTGGATCAAAATGCTAGCTGAGATTGAACAAATGAACAAATACATTAATAAATCTCCCCCTGGCTGTGTTATAATTAAGTAAAGAATGACTTACAAACTAAGTGAGCTTCACTGTCCTTTAGCGTACCTGGACATATATATATAATCTATCTATCTATCTATCTATCTATCTATCTATCTATCATCTATGATAGATCCTCTGTCTGTCTGTCTGTCTGTCTGTCTGTCTGTCTGTCTAATATCAATGATTTGATTTATTTCAATGGGAAATGCTCCCAGGGAAGAGCATGGAGGATTGATTGCAGCCTAAGCTAGTGAAATGTAGATCCCATTGAAATCATTGGGACAAGTTATTAATTTCTTAAACCCCATTGATCCTCATGAGTTCCCATTCACTCTATCTATCTATCTATCTATCTATCTATCTATCTATCATAGATGATTTTTCATTAGCCAATGTCAGAAGGAGCTAAAAGCTTTTAAAGGGTGTCTCATAAGAAGGAACCATTTTACATTTTGTGTCTGTGTTCGGAGATTGTTTGAATTATTGTTGTAGTGGAATTAAGAAACCTGGGTTAACTTGTTGGTTCTATGGCCTGTGCCACCTTTATCCTCACAGCAGCCATGAGTGGTAGGTTAGGCTGAGAGTCTATGAGTCACTTTTGACAGAGGGAGGGTTGTCATTTGGGGGGGGGTCTTTTTTGCTTTTTGTTTTAAACTGTCCTTTCTCCCTCAAACTTCCACCAGCCATCTTGACTTTTTTCTGGATATGTACAGCCAACAGTTCTTTCTGGCACCTGTCAATTTCATGAAGATTGGACAAACCATTTCAATTCTATGAAAGTTAGAATGACTTGTACCCACATCAGCTCTTGTATAGATAGAACACTTGCTTTATTGATGACCTGAGGTACAGCCAACATGACAGTAATGGCTATACTCTAACCATTGTCCCTTAGTCCCTTCAGTAGAATTCAAGGAGCTTGTATCAAGTTCAGATGGGTGGGGTCTTTGGAGGGCTGGTGGGTGGCTGAATCTGTGGGGAAATCACAGTGGGAGGAGAACCCCCGTCATGCTCCAGTATCCCAGCAGAATCGGGGGTCCCTCCCTCACTTTCTAGGCAGATTCAACCACCACCACCAAGCCATCAAACAGCATCATGATATTGTCTCCTTCTTCTTCTCAGCCACTGATAATATGAGGAAAATGGTAGGGTTTCCCCTCTCTCAACATTCTAACGTGGCTGTGATGGGGAAGGGAGAGAGAGAAAGCATGCTATTGAGCATGTCTGTACTTTTTACATGTAAAAAAGCTGCATTTTAAGAATAAATGAAATGGAACCTAGAAAAAGTAGTTTTCTACCAACTCCAGTACAAGAAACTCTCTGGTCACTTCAGGAATTGTGACTACAGAATTTTCACCAACCTTTTTTTCAAAGTCATATTTCACAGAGGGAGGGTGTTCTTGTTTTTGCTTTTTGCTTTTGTTCTTTCTCCCTCAGTATTTGACCAATCATACTGAAATTGTTAGGGTATATATAATCAATAGTTCCTTCTGGCACCTGAAAATTTCAGAAGGATTGGTCAAACAAACCATTTCAATTGTATAAAGGTTAGGATGAGCTACCCCCATGATAATTTAACACAGCATGCTCAATTTACTGAAGGGCCTTAAGATTATGACCACTGCTGTGATGGTAATAATTTTACACTACCACATCACCCATCCAGACCACCTGACTAGGTAATTTGGTAAAATGTGTAAAAACGGGGGGAGGGGGGACAGTTTATATTCTTATGTAGATATTGAAAAACAAAACAACTTGAAGCTACATAGCAAGAGTATGACTTCAATGCTTTTCAGTGCTCACTGGTTTGTGCTACTGTTTTTCCTGTTATTGTTAATTCACTAATTATGTATTTTGGTTTAAAGAGAAAAATAAACCAAGGAAGCTAATGAAATGGATGTCAGTAATGAAACCACTCCATCAGAATTTATCCTTCTAGCATTTTCAAACCTTAATGAATGGTGTTTCCTCCTCCTTGCATTTATACTCATCACCTATCCCTTTACACTGATGGGGAATCTTCTGATCATCTTCCTGATCTCCTTGGAACCAAGCCTTCAAACCCTCATGTATTTCATCCTGGGTAACCTTTCACTCTTGGACATCTGTCAAACTATGACCACCATTCCTCAGATAATAGCGCACCTGATGTCAGGGAAAAACAACATCTCATATAAAAGATGCAAGATGCAACTCTTTTTCTTTGTTTTGTTCGTTGGTACTGAGACAATCCTTTTAGCTGCCATGGCTTATGATCGCTATGTCACCATCTGCAACCCTCTCCGCTACCATGTGGTCATGAATCCGAAGATCTGTGCCCAGCTGGTGTCAGCTTCTTGGTTCACAAGTTCAGTCAATGCCACTGTTCGCACGCTGTTCACATTTCACCTGTCTTTTTGTGGTGTCAATGAGATCAACTACTTCTTCTGTGACATTCCTCCTCTAGTAGCTATTTCCTGTGGGGACATCTCCAGTAGTATTATTGCAATCATGGCTGCTAGTCCTGTAATGGGCTTTGGGCCAGCCATGTGCATCATCATTTCCTACACTCACATCATCTGGAGGATCCTGAAAATGAACTCCTCGGCTGGGATGAGGAAAGCCTTTTCTACCTGTGCTTCTCATCTCACTGTTGTCTTGCTCTTCTTTGGCAGCTGCATTTTTATGTACATCAGACCCATCTTCAACCAGTCCCTCAACAACGATATAATGATTGCCCTACTTAACAACATCCTCTCCCCTATGTTAAACCCACTGATCTACACCCTCAGGAACAAAGATGTGAAAGAGGCTTTGCAAAAGTTCATAGTGAAGAAGTTGTCATTCTGAAAAAGACAGTAAACACAGACATCAAAAAATCCTTGTTCTCATTATCTAACAGTGCAATAAAATGACAACTGTGGTTCAAAACTGTAGTTCTAGCCCAGGGTTTCTTGTTTACTTTGCTGATGCTGAAAAAGCTGAGGGGTATATTCAGAATGTTATGTGGTAACAATGACAAGTGGACAGGTATATTCTCTGGCTTATGATTCTTTTAGTATTGGACCTATCAAAGCACTGTATTGGATTCATCTTTAGCAGCCTATTTATTTATTATTTATTTATTACATTTATATCCCGCCATTTTTCCTCTTTAAGAAAACCAAGGTGGCATATATAATCCTCCTTCTCTCCATTTTATCCTCACAACAACTACAATAGGAAAGAAAAAAAAGGCTACAATTGTAGAAAGTCCTCCAAAGACAGGCAGGGAGCTTACAGATAGGAATGGACAGGCGCCTCCCCTTTCTGGGTTCTCTGGGTGCCCACCTAGCCCCTGCCCCTATTTGCACTCTTCCAGGCCTGTGCTCAAGCTCCCCACTGCTCGCCGAACCGCCCGTATGCACCTGGGACCTATCCACGAACAACGCAGTTGCCATTTTGCCAAAAAAAAAAAAAAAATGGCAATAGCGAATATGCACACATCTGGGATGCAAAATGGTGCTGTGAATGGCCCATATACGCAAGATTACAGGCATAAATGGGCCATTTACACTTGGAATCTTGTGTATATGGGCCATTTGTGGTGCCATTTTGCATACAACGAGATGTGTCCATATTAACGATCACCAATTATTTATTTTTTTCATTTATTTTTGCAAAATGGTGCTCATGGTGCTTGCGGACGGGTCCTGGGTGAGTCCCGGTGGCTCGGTGAGTGCACATGGGGCAGGTGGGTGCAGGGGCAGGGGCTCAGCAGGTAGGGCTTGGCGGGTGTGGGGGGGTGTCCGCTGGTCTCCCAGACCCAATCGGGCAACTGCACCATGCCTACTTAATATAGATAGCTTTCCTTGCATGAAAGTCCTGTTCATATAGACTGATGAACTGGGGAAAGATGAAACTGTTGTTAGGGATGTCAGAGAATTTCTCCACGAATCTCCAGGAGGCCAAATGCCAATGCATTCGGCCCGCCAAAATTGGTGGAGAAACGGTCTGCCACTCCCCCGGGATGGGACTTACCTCGTGTGAATGTTCCTCGCAGCAGCGGGTCCCAGCGGCAGTTCGGCGGTGGTTCGGCGGCGGTTTGGCAGTGGCGGTGGCAGCAGCCGGTCCTCCGACCGGTTGCCGCCACCGCCATTTCCAAGTAAAGTAAAAAAAAAAAAAAAAGTGATAGGCTACGTAAAGATTTACGTAGCCTATCACGGCTAGATTTTCTAGGGGTGCACGAAAGTCACTTACCTGGTCTCGCAGCTTTTCGTGGTGGTGGGGAGGTGCTTCGCTGCTCTCTCCCTGAAGTTCAGGCCGGGGGGGAGGCTTCCCGCCTCGCCCGGCCAAAATTCAGGGCGGGGAGGAGGCACCTCACCTTGCCCGGCCGTGAAATAAAAAGTTAAAAAAAAAAATGCCCCCGTGATAGGCTACGTGATGATTAACGTAGCCTATCATGGCTAGATCTGCAAAGTCAGCCGTGATAGGCTACGTCAATCGTCACGTAGCCTATCACGGGTGACTTTAAAAAAAAAAAAGCGCGTACGCAAATGGCGGCCCCCATAGGGAGCCGCCATTCATGTTCCTTATTTGGTCACTGTAGTCTACGTAATCTTTACGTAGACTACAGCGACCAAATAAGGAACATGAATGGCGGCTCCCTATGGGGGCCGCCATTAGCCGTACACGCTTTTTTTTTTTTTAAGTCACCCGTGATAGGCTACGTGACAATTAATGTAGCCTATAAACGAAGCCTCCCCCCCCGGCCTGAACTTCGGGGGGAGAGCAGCGAAGCATCTCCCCCCCACCGTGAAAAGCTGTGAGACCAGGTAAGTGGCTTTTGTGCACCACTACTAGGGATGGCGGAGAATTTCTCCCCGAAACTTCGGGGGGCCGAGCGCCAACGTGTTTGGCCTCCCGAACAAGTTTCGGGGAGAAATCCTCCGAACCCCCCCCACCCCCCGCACCCCCCCCAGGACGGGACTTACCTTCGCCGAATGTCCCTCCTGGTGGCGGGTCCGGCCGGCGGTTCGGTGGGTGTTTGAGCGGGGCGGGAGCGGCAGCCGGTCTTTCGACTGGCTGCCGCCGCCGCCATTCCAATGAAAGAAAAAAAAAATGCCCCCTGATAGGCTACGTGACGATTCACGTAGCCTATCACAGCTAGATTCGCAAAGTCAGCCGTGATAGGCTACGTAAATTGTCACGTAGCCTATCATGGGTGACTTAAAAAAAGAAAAGAAAAGCAAGTACGGATAATGGCGGCCCCCATAGGGAGCTGCCATTCCCGTTCCTTATTTGGTCGCTGTAGTCTACATAAAGATTTACGTAGACTACAGCGAAAATAAGGGCAACGCTATTTGCGTTGCCCTTATTTTCGCCGTAGTCTACGTAAAGATTTACGTAGACTACAGCGACCAAATAAGGAATGCGAATGGTTGCTCCCTATGGGGGCCACCATTAGCGTACGCGCTTTTTTTTTTTTAAGTCACCCGTGATAGGCTACGTGACGATTGACATAGCCTATCACGGCTGACTTTGCAGATCTAGCCGTGATAGGCTACGTTAATCGTCACGTAGCCTATCAGGGGGCGCTTTTTTAAAAAAAAAAAAACTTTCGCGTTCGCAGCCGGGCGAGGCGGGAAGCCTCCTCCCCGGCCTGAATTTTGGCAGGGGCGAGGCGGGAAGCCTCCCCCCCCGGCCTGAACCTCACGGGGGGAGCAGCGAAGCGCCTTCCCCCCACCGCGAACGTCCTTCGACGACAGGTAAGGGACTTTCGTCCACCCCTAACCACTACTTTGGCTACAAAGGATGTAGTCAATCTGATTTCGGTGTCGACCGTCTGGTGAAGTCCATGTATAAAGTCATCTCTTAGGTTGTTGGAAGAGAGTGTTTTTTATGCACAGTGAGTTGTCTTGGCAAAATTCTATCAGCCTATGTCCTGCTTCATTTTGTTCTCCCAGACCATGCTTGCCTATCCCACCCACCCTTTTTCTCTCTTTTGGCAAGGAACCCAAGGTGGCTGACATAATCCTCCTTTCCATTTTATCCTCACAACAACCCTATGAGGTAGGTTAGGCTGAGAGTCAGTGACTGGCCTCAAGTTACCCAGTGAGCTTCATGGCCAAGTGGGGACTAGAACCTGGATCTTCCAAGGCCCGGTCCAGCAGTTGAACCACCATCCTTCACAGGCTCTCTTATGTTCTTTCCATTGTTAAGATAGTCTCTCCCTCCTGTACATGACCAAGGGGCTGATGAGTAATTTTCTTTGCTTATGTCTGCCCTTATTGAAGTAACTACATTGCTCCCTCTACAGGCTTCATGGCCATGGTCGCCTATGCTGGGGTAGGTAGACCTGCTCTCTAGCCAAACCATCTGCTAACAGATTGCTTCGTTTACCTTGCTGGCTATTGTGGAAAGAGATCCTTTAACCTCACCCCTAATGTGTTATATGTACCCCAGATTGGCTTGTGTTTAGTATGAACCAGAGTTACTCCATGTTGGTTCGCATCCTATCTTAGCTCCACAGTCTGTGAGAAAGCCTGTCAGCAAAATGTCCTGGGAATTACTAGGGAGTAGTTGCAGCTCTGATAAGTGTTGTACTCCGTGTTTCAACTGTTTATCAGCAACTGGCATGCATCCATCCTGTCCAACCAGCTAACAGGGTAGATGAATGGTTCCACTTAATGTGTCTAATAGAGCATGGCTAGAGTTCTTCCCTATATGTAACGTATCTCACTGTATAAAAGCCTGCCCCACTGAACACTCGGGGCTCTCTGCCCCTTTGCTGACAGAGTGCCTTGCTGGCCATGCAATAAAGCTCTTTCAGATCCAGAGTCTTACCGATGTCTAGTGTGATCCATTGTCCAGCTAGACAACGGACATGTGAGTGTGTTCCGCTCCTACAACACTATCAGGTTTCTTTGCTCTTGCTGGTACTCCCCCACCCACCCCACACAGAAGTATCCTATTTCTGACTCACAATCATTATTTTCAAGCAACATTGAGAGAGGGGAACAGGGAAAAACTTGCACATGGATTTGCCTTGTGCAGCCACGTCTCTTTGCGATCGTCCGGACAAAATTGAACCATTTCAACCAAGGCATTCATGGGGAATACATAAGACTTACCTGTTCTCGAAGATTGCTTCACGGTGGGGGGGAGGTGCTTCGGTTTTCCCCCCGAAAATCAGGCGAGGGGGGGAGGTGCCCCGCCTCGCCCGGCCGAAAATCAGGCCAGGGGGGAGGCACCCCATCCCTCGCTGGCAAAATTCAGGCCGGGTAGAAGCGCCCCGTCTACCCGGCCGCGAAAAAAAAAGTAAAACACACACACACACACACACCCATGACAGGCTACGTAATGATTTACGTTCATTAAATCATGGCTAGATTTCCAAAGTCAGCCGTGATAGGCTATGTAAATCGTCACGTAGCCTATCACGGGTGACTTTGGGAAAAAAAAAAGCACGTATGCAAATGGCGGCTCCCATGGGGACTGCCATTTGCGTTCCATATTTTGACACGTCTAGTCTACGTAAAGATTTATGTAGACTACGGCGAAAACAAGGGCAACGCAAATAGCTAAAACGGTGAATCAAAAAGGAATGCAAATAGCGCCCCTACGCTATTTGCATTCCCCTTTATTTTTGCCGTAATAGTCTATGTAAATATTTATGTAGACTAAGACGGCGAAAAATAAGGAATGAAAATGGTGGCCGCCATAGCCGCTGCCATTTGCATACATTTTTTTTTTAACCCAGATGTGATAGGCTACGTAAGTCTTTACGTAGCCTATCACGTCTATGTAAAAAACAAAACAAAAGACCAGACTGCAAATGGTGGCGGTGGCAGCTGGTCAGAAGACCGGCCACCGCCGCCGAACTGCCGCCGAACCGCCACCGGGACCCGCCACCGCGAGGGACATTCGCACGAGGTAAGTCCCATCCCAGGGGGGTGCGGGGGGGTGTTGGAGAATTTCCCCACCAATTTCGGGGGGCTGGATGCATTGGCATTTGTCCTTCTCGAGAGTCGTGGAGAAATTCTCCGACATCCCTTTAGGGATGTCGGAGAATTTCTCCACGAATCTCCGGGAGGCCGAATGCCAACAACTCCTCCCCGGCCAGAATTTCAGGGGGGAGGGACGGAGCGCTTCCCCCTGGCCAGAATTTGATGGGGAGTGACAGAGTGCCTCCCCCCCACCGCGAATGTCACCCTTCAAAATGGTAAGTGACTTCATACATCCCTATTCCTAAGGCCCACTTGACTTCACTCTTGAGGATGTCTGGCTCAAGTTCAGTGACTGCACTGTCATGGCTATCAGGGAGATTCAGATCTTTCCTGTATAGTTCTCCTGTGTATTCTTTCCACGTCTTCTTTATCTCATCTGCTTCTGTTAGGTCCCTGCCTTCTTTGTCCTTTTTATAGGGATGGAGGAGAATTTCTCCACGAATCTCAGGGAGGCCGAATCCCAACGCATACAGCCCCCCGAAATTGTTGGGGAAATTCTCCACCAGCCCCCGCCCCCCCCCCCGGGATGGGACTTACCTCGTGCGAATGTCCCACTCGGCAGCGGGTCCCGGCGGCGTTTCGGCAGCGTTTCGTTGGGGGCAGTGGCGGCGGCCGGTCACCATTGCAAAATAAAAAAGGAAAGTAACAAAAAACAAAAAACCACCCATGATAGGCTACATAACGATTTACGTAGCCTATCACGGCTAGATTTCCAAATTTCCCTTATTCCCTTATTTTCTTTGTAGTATGCGTAAATCTTTACATAGACTAGACGTAGTCTATGTAAAGACTATGGGCGCCGCCATTTGCGTATGCACTTTTTTTTTTCAAAGTCACCCGTGATAGGCTACGTGACGATTTACATAGCCTATCATGGCTGACTTTGGAAATCTAGCCGTGATAGGCTATGTAAATCGTTACGTAGCCTATCATGGGTGTTGTTTTTTTTTACTTTACTTTTTATTTCGCGGCCGGGTAGACGGGGCACTACTCCCCGGCCTGAATTTCAGCGGCGAGGGATGGGGCGCCTCCCCCCTGGCCTGAATTTCGGCCAGGCGAGGCGGGGCGCCTACCCCCCCTCGCTGAACTTTGGGGGGAGAAGCAAAGCGCCTCCCCCCCACCGCGAAGCAAGCTGCGGGACCAGGAAAGTCCCTTTCATCCATCCCTATTGTGTACACGCTTCCCCCCCCCCAAGCCAGCCATGATATGCTATGTAAGGATTTACGTAGCCTATCACGGTGTTTTTTGAAAATCTAGCCGTGATAGGCTATGTAAATCTTTACGCAGCCTATCACGTTTGTTGTTGTTGTTGTTGTTTTTACTGGGAAATGGTGGCAGTGGCGGCCGGTCAGAAGACCGGCCGCCGCCGCCGCTGCCAAACCGCCGCCAGGAGCCGCCAGCACCAGGGACATTAGCCAAAGGTAAGTCCCATTCCCTGGGGGGGGGCAGCGGGTGGCAGCGGGTGGCAGACCATTTCTTCACCAATTTCGGGGGGCCGAATGCGTTGGCATTTGGCCTCCCAGAGATTTGTGGAGAAATTCTCCAACATCCCTACTAGGGATGGCGGAGAATTTCTTCCTGAATCTTCGGGAGGCCAAATGCCAATGCATTCGGCCCCCCGAAATTGGTGGGGAAATTCTCCGCCGCCCCACCCCCGGGATGGGACTTACTGTGGCCAAATGTCCCACTTGGCGGTGGGTCCCGGCGGCGTTTCGGCGGCGTTTCGTCAGGGGTGGGGGCATCGGCCAGTCTCCCGACCGGCTGCCGCCGCCGCCATTGCAAAAAAAAAAAAGTAAAGTAAAAAAAACAAACACACCCGTGATAGGCTACGTAATGATTTACGTAGCCTATCATGGTTAGATTTCCAAAGTCAGCCGTGATAGGCTACGTAAATCGTCACGTAGCCTATCACGGGTGACTTTGAAAAAAAAAAAAAGTGCGTACGCAAATGGCGGCGCCCATGGGTGCCGCCATTTGCATTCCTTATTTTGGCACGTCTCGTCTACGTAAACATTTACGTAGACTACGGCGAAAATAAGGGAACGCTATTTGCGTTGTCCTTATTTTCGCTGTAGTCTATGTAAATCTTTACGTAGACTAGATGTGTCAAAATAAGTAATGCAAATGGTGGTCCCCATGGGAGCCACCATTTGCGTACGCGCTTTTTTTTTTCTCAAAGTCACCCGTGATAGGCTACGTGACGATTTACATAGCCTATCACGGCTGACTTTGGAAATCTAGCCGTGATAGGCTACGTAAATCGTTACATAGCCTATCACGGGGGTGTGTGTGTGTTTTGTTTTGTTTTACTTTTCTTTTCGCGGCTGGGTAGATGGGGCGCTTCTACCCAGCCTGAATTTCACCGGCGAGGGATGGGGCACCTCCCCCCTGGCCTGAATTTTGGCCGGGCGAGGCGGGGCACCTCCCCCCCCTCGCCTGAACTTCGGGGGGAGAACCGAAGCGCCTCCCCTCCACTGTGAAGGAAGCTTCGGGAACAGGTAAGGGACTTTCGTCTATCCCTATCTCTGCCATGACCTGTCGGTCTTGGCTGGCCCTGCATGGCATAGCTTATGGCTTCACTGAGTTACGCAAGCCCCTTCGCCACAACAAGGCAGTGATCCATGAAGGGGAGATATATATATATATATATATATATATATATATATATATATATATATGCCTTTAAGCAAGCTGATACAGAGTTGCATTATAGAATCAGCATGTGAGGTTTGTGATCTAGCACATTTTGCGGGGAAAATGTGCACAGAAATGCACATATTAGGAAAATGTCTGCACAATTTACATGCATTTGTGGAAAGGGTGCAGAAAACTGCATTACAGCAATGTAAAGTAATTGGGGAGTTGTGAAGAAAATGTGAAGAAAAATGTGCACATTAGGAAAAACCTGTACACAAATGTACGAATTTCCATGCAGACCTTATACAGAAATGGAATGGAATGAGCTTATCTTTAAGAATCCGAGAATCTCAGTGAGATCAAGATTGGCATATCCATCTATCCCTGTGTTCAACATTCTGCAATATTTGCTCCTCTGAGAAAAGGTTAAGAAATTTACTTTAGGAATGTCACTCAGACTCATACTATCCACCTATTAAGTAGAAACATAAGGAGAGCCATGCTCGATCAAAACTAGGGCATTCCATCCACATAATCATAAAACTATGCATAGTGTGGAGAATGTGGATAGGGAGACATTTTTCTCCCTCTCTCAAAATACTAGAACCTCGGGTCATCCCATGAAGCTGATTGGGGGGAGATTTAGAGGAAAGGTAGTCATTAGATGAAAGGAAGTACTTCTACACCCAGCACAAAGTTAAACTATGGGATTCACTACCACAAGACATAGTGATGGCCTCCCATTTGGAAGGTTTTAAAAGGGGGTTAGACAAATTCGTGCAGGAGAAGGCTATCAGTGGCTACTCATCCTGATTGCTGTATGCTACATGTGGTATCAGCAACTGTATGCCTATGGGTGGGAGGGTGCTGTTGCACTCATGTCCTGATTGTGGGTTTCCCGTGGGATGCTGGTTGGCCACTGTGTGAACAGAATGCTGGACTAGATGGTTCCTTGGTCTGATCCAGCATAGTTCTTATATTCTTAACCAGCTTCCTGTGGGAAGCCCACAAATAGGACATGAGTGCAATTGCACCCCCCTGGTTGTGTTATCCAGCAACTGATGTACATAGGAAGGATGCCTCCAATACTGGTTGGAACATATAGCCATCATAACTACTAACCATTGATAAACTTATACTCCATGAGTTTGTCTAACCCCTTTTTAAAGCCATCCAAATTGGTGGCCATCACTACATCTTGTGGTAGCAAACTCCATACAATGTACTGTGTGAAGAAGTACTTCCTTCTATCTGTAGTGTATCTCCCACCAATCATGGACTGACCCTGGCTTCTAGTATTATAAGAGAGGGAGAAAAATGTATGCCTCATTCGTCTCTCCCATTACTCACCTTTTTTCTAAGCTGAACAGTCTCCCGGATACTGTAATTTTCACTCATAGTGGAGTTTCTCCAGTCCCTTTGCTCCACCTTTTTATGTATGATGACCAGAACTGTACTCCAAGCGTGGAAGCACACACATTTGGTATCAGAAATAACAATCTAGTTTCTTGGTATACATCATATTGCTAATGGCTGCACTAGACAGATAGCATATGCTATTTTCATAAACTACTTGGAATTGATTATTAATGCTACCTATGCTATTCTGTTTTATATGTTATCTTTATATATTATCAATAATGTTTGTATCATATATACACTTTATTCTAATGACTTTTATATAAGGTGTAATAATGATGTATGTTATTATTTTGAGGAAATGTATTTGTACTAGGGATGTCAGAGAATCTCACCATGAATCTCGAGGAGGCGGAATACCAGCACATTCGGCCCCCTGAAATTGGTGGCAAAACGGTCTGCCCCACCCAGGATGGGACTTACCTTTGGTGAATCTCCCTGGCTGCGGCAGCTCCGGCGGTGGTTCAGCAGCGTTTCGACGGCGGTCGGGATGTCAGAGAATTTCACCACGAATCTTGGGGAGGCCGAATGCCAGCGCATTCGGCCCCCCAAAATCAGTAGTGAAACGGTCTGCCCCCCCGCCCCCCCGGGATGGGACGTACCTTGGGCAAATCTCCCTCGCGGTGGCAGCTCCGGCGGCGGTTCGGCGGCGGTTTGGCGGCGGCGGCTACAGCAGTGGGTCTTCCAACTGGCTGCCGCTGCTGCCATTTCCAAGTTAAAAAAAAGAAAAAGAAAAATGATAGGCTACGTAAAGATTTACGTAGTCTATCACGGCTAGATTTTTAAAAAATACCATGATAGGCTACATAAATCTTTACGTAGCCTATCACGACTGAGTTAAAAAAAAAACAACCGCGCGTCTGCAAATGGCAACGGCCGTAGCCGCCGCTGTTTGCGTCCCTGCAGTCAGCCATGATAGGCTACATAAATGTTTACGTAGCCTATCACGGCTGAGTTAAAAACAAAACAAAACCACGCGTACCCAAATGGTGGCACCCATGGGCACTGCCATTAGCGTTCCTTATTTTGGCACGTCTAGTCTATGTAAACATTTACATAGACTACAGCAAAAATAAGGGGAACACAAATACCGTAGACACTACGCTATTTGCGTTCCCCTTATTTTCGCCGTAGTCTACATAAATGTTTACGTAGACTAGACGTGCCAAAATAAGGAACACAAATGGCGGCGCCCATGGGCGCCACCATTTGGGAACGCGCGGTTTTGTTTTGTTTTTAACTCAGCTGTGATAGGCTATGTAAACATTTATGTAGCCTATCACGGCTGACTGCAGGGACGCAAACAGCGGCGGCTACGGCCGTTGCCATTTGCAGACCCGGCCGGCCAGGATTCGCGGGGGGGGACGGGGTGCCTCCCCTCCAGCCAGAATTTCGGGGGGAGGGATGGGCGCCTCCCCCCCAGGCCAGAATTTCAGGGGGGAAGGATGGGATGCCTCCCCCCCGGCCAGAATTTCGGGGTGAGGGACGGAGCGCCTCCCCCCCACCGCAAATCAAATTTTGTAAAAGTAAGTGAATTTCGTACATCCCTAGGCAGCAGCAGCGGCTGCGGCGGCCGGTCTTCCAACCAGCTGCCACCGCCACCATTTCCAGTAAAAAAAATGTTTACGTAGCCTATCACGGCTGACTGCAGAGACGCAAACAGCGGCAGCTACGGCCGTCGCCATTTGCAGACCTGGCTGGCCAGGATTCGTGGCGGGAGGGACGGGGTGCCTCCCCCCAGTCAGAATTTCGGGGAGAAGGGACGGGGTGCCTCCCCCCTGGCCAGAATTTCGGGGGGAGGGACGGAGAGCCTCCCCCCACGGCAAATCAATTTCATCATAAAGTAAGTGACTTTCGTACATCCCTAATTTGGACTAAGTACAGTACTTACGATAGCACATTGTTCTGGGCAATGTGATTATATGTTGTTGAATATGGATGTGAGCATGTGATGTTTCTTTACCATGTATGATCTGAATATTAAAAATAAAATAAAAAATGTTCTAGAAATTAAAGCCAATGCAACACTACTTGATTTTTTCCACATCCCTGTGTAGAAATACTATCATCTTTGTGGTTGAGACATGGATTTGCAAAACCAGACTGAATTGACTGAATTTATTCTTCTGGGCTTTTCAACTCTGGAGGACATCCATAACGTACTTCTTGGAGGGTTCTTGATCATCTATTTATTCACTTTGCTGTGGAATACTTTCATCATCATCATTGCTATACTGGACAAAAGGCTCAGAACCCCATTTATTTATTTATTTATTTATTTATTTATTTCTATACTGCCCAATAGCCGAAGCTCTCTGGGTGCTTCACAAAAATTAAAACCAAACAGCACACAATAAAACAATTTAAAATATATAGAACATTAAAACCACAATATAACAATGCAACCACAATAAAACCTTGCAGCAGTGCAGGAGTTTAAAATACAGATTTAAAACAGCAAAGCTAAAAGTTCAGAAAGCTAAGATGCTAAAATGCTAAAATGCCTGGGAGAATAAAATGGTCCTCACCTGGCGCCAAAAGGAATACAATGTAGGTGCCAGACGAACCTCGCTAGGAAGCTAATTCCAGAGCCGGGGTGCCACATCAGAAAAAGCCCTCCTCCTAGTAGCCACCCGCCTCACTTCCTTTGGCAGGGGCTCACGGAGGAGGGCTGCTGACGATGATCTTAAGGTCCAGGCAGGCACATATGGGAGGAGGCGATCCTTCAGATAACCTGGACCCAAGCTGTTAAGGGCTTTAAAATGTTAACACCAGCACTTTGAATCGGGCACGGAAATGGACTGGCAGCCAGTGCAGCTGGAAAGGTACTGGCGTAATATGAACTCGCAGGCCAGTCCCTGTTAACAATCTTGCTGCCCTATTTTGGACCAGCTGAAGTTTCCGGACCATTTTCAAAGGCAGTCCCACGTATAACGCATTGCAGTAATCCAGACTAGAAGTTATCAGAGCATGGATCACTGTAGCTAGGCTATCTCTGTCCAGATAAGGGCGTAGTTGGTATACCAGACTAAGCTGATACAAAGTGCTCCATGCCACTGAGTTCATCTGTGCCTCAAGTGACAGTTCTGGATCCAAGAGCACCCCCAAACTACGAACCTGATCCTTTAGGGGGAGTGCAACCCCCTCCAGAACAGGTTGAATATCACCTAGCCGGGCAGACGAACCACCCACTAACAGTACCTCCGTCTTGTCTGGATTGAGTTTCAGTTTATTGGCCCTCATCCAGTCCATTACCGTGCCCAGGCCCTGATTCAGAACAGCCACTGCCTCACCTGGTTTTGATGAGAAAGAGAGGTAGAACTGGGTGTCATCCGCATATTGATGGCACCTCAGCCCACACCTCTGGATAACCTCCCCCAGCGGTTTCATGTAGATGTTAAACAGCATAGGGGATAAAACAGAGCCCTGTGGAACCCCATGGCACAATTGCCATGGCACAGAGGAATAATCCCCCAGCATCACCTTCTGGAATCAGCCATCCAAGTAGGAGCGGAACCACTGTAATGCAGTGCCTCCAACTCCCAACCCAGACAACCTATCCAGAAGGATACCATGGTCGATGGTATCGAAAGCCACTGAGAGGTCCAGAAGAATCAACAGGGTCGCACTCCCCCTGTCCCTCTCCAGGCAGAGGTCATCCCACAAGGCGACCAAGGCAGTTTCTGTTCCAAAACCAGGCCTGAAGCCCGATTGAAATGGATCTAGATAATCCGTTTCATTCAACAGTGCCTGGAGCTGTCCTACAACCACTCAAGCACCTTGCCCAGGAAGGGGATGTTGGCCACTGGCCTATAATTGTTAACATCCTCTGGGTCCAGTTTAGGCTTTTTCAGGAGTGGTCTAACTACCACCTCTTTTAAAGCAGCAGGCACCACTCCCTCTCTCAAGGAGGAATTTACAACCTCCTGGACCCAGCCGGACATCCCCTCCTTGTTTGATTTAATAAGCCATGAAGGGCAAGGGTCAAGCACACAAGTGGTCAGTCAGACTTGGCCAAGCACCTTGTCCACATCCTCAGGCCTCAGTAACTGAAACTCATCCAATAAAACTGGACCAGATGGTGCTCTGAACGCCTCTACCAATGGAACTGCATTAATCATGGTGTCCTATTCATGATGAATCTGAGCGACTTTATCTTCAAAGTGCCTTGCAAACTTATCACAGCGTGCTGCCGAGGGTTCCACCATCTCTCTCCCTGGCCCAGACTGTAACAGGCCATGAACCACTCAGAAAATCTCCACTGGATTCCACTGAGAAGATGCAATGCTGGTGTAAAAGAACCCCCATGTATTTCTTCCTAGGAAACCTCTCTTTTCTTGATATCTGCTACACTACCACAATGATCCCCCAGATGCTGGATCATCTGGTCTCAGAGAGAAGCAACATTTCCTACATGGGCTGTGTGTTCCAGCTATATTTGTTCTTCTCCTTTTTGGGCACAGAATGCCTCCTTCTGGCAGTGATGGCATTTGACCGCTATGTTGCCATATGCAACCCTCTGCGCTACACACTCATTATCAACAGAAATATTTGCCCCCAACTAGCTACAGCATGCTGGGCTGGTGGTTTCCAACTCCGCTGTACACACAGTCTATGCATTCCGGCTGCCTTTCTGTGGGGACAACCGAATTGATGCTTTCCACTGTGACATTCCACCATTGCTGAAGCTGTCATGTGGGGACATCTCCCTAAACCAAATGCTCTTGCTTTATATTGGCATGCTCATGGCTTGGACACCACTTTTAAGCATCCTTCTTTCATACATTTACATCATTTCTACTGTCTTAAGAATATGTTCTTCAGAAGGGAGACAAAAGGCTTTTTCCACCTGCTCTTTCCATCTCACTGTGGTTCTTCTGTACTATGGTAGTGCCATCTTTACCTACTCAAGACCTGTTTCCACTCATTCATCAATTAATGCAAGGCTGGTCTCATTGATGTATAGTATCTTGACACTGCTTTTAAATCCTATTATATATACCTTACGCAACAAGGATGTGAAGAAAGCTTGGCCGAAGCTTGATAGGGAAAGCATAAACCTTCTAAATGATGTCCGGGTTCTTCTTATATAACACCTTGTATTCTAGGGCCTGGTTCATTTAATCATGTTCATCACATGAGGAGGAGTCCAAGATTAAAAATATTATCTAATTTTAAGAATGTAGTAATGATCATTTTAAGAGTTGTATATCCATGGATGCATATAGATCTATACCCTCATTAATCAAAGTGAAGTTTTATTTCTTTTATATACTGCCTTCTTTCTTTCCCTCTTCATATATTGCCTTCTTTCTTTCCCTCCTTACACACTCAGGGTAGAGAGTCTAATCCTATATATCATTTAAAGAAACAAAATATGAGGTTGCATCCAGTGCTAGTATAACTTAAGCAGAGCCCATGCCATGGCATGGTTGGGCACCTGCCAAGGGCCCACATCCCAGCAGGGGCCCACTAACAGGGCCCTCATACAAAAGGACATATTTTGCTATACTGAATATCGCCGAGGTGCACTTTGTAAGAGAAGTCTTACAGTTTCACCCAAGCAAAAAATTATACTCCAAACACACAATTGCATGAATAACACCCTTATCTGTACACACACCCCTTACCTTCCACACAGATAGGCCATCCCCATGTCTAGCATTTGTTATCATACAGCTGAGATATGTCAATGTTGCTGGGGCAGTACAAACAACTTTAGACTGATGTTACAATCATCAGAGATCTTTTGGGCTTCCCATACAAACGAATCCATTACAAATGGAATTTTCAGAACAGGCAATCCTCTGGCATATCTAGAGATGGCGGAGAATTCCACCACGGACTCCAATGAGGCCGGATTTAGAAGCTAAAGAAGCTAAAGAATCTGTCCCGCCGCGAGTCCGTGGCAGAACGGACCAGTCACCTCTGCGTCCCCGTGGAATCCATCCAGGTTGGATCCCTCTCAACGGCGATCCGGCGGAGTCGGCCACCTGCTCTGCATCACTTGCGAAAGTTGAAACAACCGGCAGCCATTGCCGTGCCATATCTCTGTATAAGTAAGTCTCCGGATGCAAATGGCATAGTGGGTGCCATTTGCGGCCATAAAGCTGGTAGATTAGCCTAAAAGCAGCCATAAATGCCTGCATTTAGGCAAATCTACCAGCTTTATGGCTGCAAATAGTGTGGAATCCACTAGGGATGTCAGAGAATTCCACCACGGATCTCCGTGAGATCCCTGAAATCTATGGCGGAATGGCCTGCCACCCCCCGCAGATCCCCCCCGGGATGAGACTTACCTGGGGCGGATGTTCCGGACGGCGGCGGCTCCAGCAGCGGTGGCGGCAGTGGCAACAGTGGCAGCTGGTCTTCTGAACAGCTGCCGCCGCCATTTCCAGTCTTCCCCCCCCCCTTTCGTGATAGGCTATGTAAAGTCTTACGTAGCCTATCATGTCTGGGTTTAAAAAAAACCCCAAACCCATACGCAAATGGTGGTGGCTACAGCTGCCACCATTTGCGTTCCTTATTTTTGGCCATCTTAGTCTACGTAAATATTTACGTAGACTAAGGCGGCGAAAATAAATGGGAATGGAAATAGGGCCCAATATGCTATTTGCGTTCCCCCTGATTTTCACCATCTTAGTCTACGTAAATATTGACGTAGACTAAGAAGGCCAAAAATAAGGAACGCAAATGGCGGTGGCCGTAGCCGTCACCATTTGCATACGCATTTTTTTTTTTTAACCCAGACGTGATAGGCTTCGTAAGTCTTTACGTAGCCTATCACGGCTGAATACAGGGACACAAACAGTGGCGGCTACGGCAGTCGCCATTTGCATCCCTGCTAGCCAGCAGCCAGATGTCCGGCTGCTGGCGGAGCCGGTTGGCGGCTCCACGGAATCCCCGCGGAGTGGAGCCAGCCGGCCAGGATTCCAGGGGGAGGGAGGGAGAACCTCCCCCCCAGGGGAACACGGCAGAGCCAGGTAAGCAGGGTTTCGTACACCCCTAGAATCTGCCCATCCCTAGGTATATCTCACACTCCTAACAGCTTGAACTGGTAACCTATCACAGCTCGAACTGGTAACCTATAACTCTGCCAGTTTTACTGCCTTTTGTTTTGATTCCTCAGCATAATTAATGATATGCACTCAACAGCTTTCTTAATCCTGTTCTTATTTGTTAGGGACATTGGCCATAGCAAAATTAACAAAGAAAAACAAGAAAAACAACAACAACACATGAAATAATAAAACCAGACAACAAAATTAATGCAACACTTTTGAGTCAGAATCATGTTAAGCATGGGATTCAGCCTGCCTCATCTCCAAGTATTCAAAACACAAAGTCTGAGGAGTTAATGTGTGTGTGTGTAGGGATGTACGAAAGTCACTTACCTTGAACAAAATTTGATTCGCGGTGGGGGGGAGGCACTCCGTCCCTCCACCCCCGAATCCTGGCCGGCCGGGCCGCAAATGGTGGCGGCCGTAGCTGCCGCCGTTTGTGTCCCTGCAGTCAGCCGTGATAGGCTACGTAAATGTTTACGTAGCCTATCACGGCTGAGTAAAAAACAAACAAACCATGTGTACGCAAATGGCGGCGCTCATGGGCGCCGCCATTTGCGTTCCATATTTTGGCACTACGCTATTTGCGTTCCCCTTATTTTTGCCGTAGTCTACATAAATGTTTATGTAGACTAGACGTGCCAAAATAAGGAATGCAAATGGCGGCGCCCATGGGCACCGCCATTTGCATACACACGGTGTTTTTTTTGTTTTGTTTTTTTACTCAGCCGTGATAGGTTACATAAACATTTACATAGCCTATCACAGTATTTTTAAAAAATCTAGCTGTGATAGGCTACGTAAATCTTTTTTTTGTTTTTGGGTTTTTTTGTTTTTGGGTTTTTTTTACTGGAAATGGTGGCGGCGGCAGCTGGTCGGAAGAGCGGCCACTGCAGCTGCCGCTGCCGAACCGCTGCTGAACCGCTGCCGGAGCCGCCGCCGCTGGGGGTGGGCGGGGAGCAGACCGTTTCACCACCAATTTCGGGGGGCTGAATGCGCTGGCATTCAGCCTCCCCAAGATTTGTGGTGAAATTCTCTGACATCCGTGTGTGTGTGTGTGTGTTTGTGTAGGGGGTGTCTTTCGAATCCTTGTTATGAATGTGTGGAAGTTGGGCACACAGGTCCCCGCTCCCTCCTCCTCCATGTGTTCACACAGTTTGAAAAAGGGCTATAATTTTCTTTCCTCCTAATACCAAATAAAATATCTGTATTATTCAAATAGGTATATTATTGGTAGCCTGAATCCCAAATGCATTGTATTATGCACCTTTTTTCAGTCAATCCATATATATATATATGCAATAGTGTGTCTTTGACAAGGGGGAAACCAATAATCCACACCCACAGAAGTTTCTTCCAACAAGCTTTAAATACTAGCAAGAATTTAAAATGGACACTCATTACTTTGGGGAAAGTAACTTTGTAGAACAATAGTAATTCAGATACAAGCACACAAATCAATACCTTCATACTCTCAGAGCCAGTGGAGAGAACTGGATCATGGGAAAATCAACTTAGGGAGCAATCTTATCGGGATAGGTGGCTGTAGGGATGTATGAAAGTCACTTACCGTTTCGCGGATCTGCTTTGCGGTGGGGGGGAGGCACTCCGTCCCTCCCCCCGGAGTCCTGCCCGGCTGGCTCCGCTCCACAGGAATTCCGCGGAGCCACCGGCTGGCTCCACCCACAGCCGGACATCTGGCCGCTGGGCAGCAGGGATGCAAATGGCGGTGGGCAAAGCCGCCGCCGTTTGCGTCCCTGCACTTAACCGTGATAGGCTACACAAATATTCAGGTAGCCTATCACGGAAAAGTTAAAAAAAAAAAAAGTGTATGCAAATGGTGGCAGCTACAGCGGCCACCAATTGCGTTAGCTATTTTTCGCCGTTCTAAACAGCGAAAATATTTACGTAGGCTAGAACGGCGAAAAATAGCGAACGCAAATGGCGGTCGCTGTAGCTGCGGTCATTTGCGTATGCTGTGCCTGGCCGTGGCCAGCCAGGGGACCAGCCGCCACCACCACACCTGGTGCCGCACCTGCCACAGCTGCATCTGCTGCTGCCGCACCCGCCGTCCCACCGCCACCCCGCCGGAGCCGCCGCTGCCGCAGCCGCTGCATCCACCCCAGGTAAGTGCCATCCCGGGGGATTACGTGGAGGGAGCAGGGGGCAGGAGGCCGTTCCGCCACAGATTCCGGGGGGGCAGATTCTACAGAATCCGGCCTCACTGGAATCCATGGAGGAATTCTCCGCCATCCTTAGGTGTCTGCCTCTGAACTTGGAGGTGACCACCTATGCAATGAAGGGCAAGAGCAGTGCAGAGGCGTTCTTCCCCTCAGTGCTTCGGCTGCCCTGCATTTGCAGCTGGACAGCCAATTCTGGAAGACAGAGTGGGGGAGGGGACGCCGGACAATGCATAGGAAGAATTGGAAAGGCACGTCCGCCCTCTCCGCCCCCAGGAATATCCCGTTTTTGCTGTTCTGCATTTCTCTTTTGAGCATGGAGTGCAGGGCCGATCCACACTGCCTATGAGGCAGCGCAGCAGGGGGTGACGGTCAGTTCTCAGGGACCCAACCTTGGAGCGTGGGCCCCAAGGCCAGTTCCCAGGAACCGACCTGTCCTATGGCCATCTAGCTGCTGACTAGCAGCCATAGGATTGCGCCCTTAGTTCTTTTGAAGCCTGAATCTGAGTAGGGATGGGGGAGAAATCCGCCACAGACCCCAATGAGGCTGGATTCCAAGAATCCAGCCTCACTGGGGCCCATGGAGGAATGGAGCACCCACTTCCACCTCCGCGTGGAATCTATCTGGGCCAGATCCATCACTGCCTTGATCCTGCGGAGCTGGCCACCTGCTCTGCGTCCCTGGTGAATATCAATATGGCAGGCAGCCATTGCCATGCCATATTGCTGTAAGTCAGGCTCCAGACGCAAATGGCATCGTGGATGCCATTTGCGGCCATAAAGCTGGTAGGTTAGCCTAAATGCAGCTGTAAATGGCTGCATTTAGGCTAAGCTACCAGCTTTACAGCCACAAATGGTGCCCACTATGCCATTTGCATCCAGAGCCTGACTTACAGTGATATGGCATGGCAATGGCTGCTGCCCCTTCATGGATCACTGCCTTGTTGTGGCGAAGGGGCTTGCATAACTCAGTGAAGCCATAAGCTATGCCGTGCAGGGCCACCCAAGACGGACAGGTCATGGCAGAGAGTTCTGACAAAATGTGGTCCACTGGAGAAGGAAATGGCAACCCACTCCAGTATCCTTGCCAAGAAAACCCCATGGAACATATCACAAGGCTAAAAGAGATGACGCCGGAAGATGAGCCCCTCAGGTCGGAAGGTGTCCAATATGCTACTGGGGAAGAGCAGAGGGTATTTCCAAGTAGCGCCAGAAAGAGTGAAGCGGCTGGGCCAAACACGAAAGGACACTCAGCAGTGGATGTGTCTGGTGGTGAAAAGAAAATCCGATGCTGTAAAGAACAATATTGTTTAGGAACCTGGAATGTCAGATCAATGAATCAAGGTAAGCTGGAGGTGGTCAAACATGAGATGGCAAGATTGAACATCGACATCTTGGGAATCAGCGAACTAAAATGGACAGGCATGGGCGAATTTAATTCAGGTGACCATCATATCTACTATTGTGGGCAAGAATCCCTTAGAAGAAATGGAGTAGCGCTCATAGTCAACAAAAGGGTGGGAAAAGCAGTACTGGGGTACAATCTTAAAAATGATAGAATGATCTCAGTACAAATCCAAGGCAAACCATTCAACATCACAGTAATTCAGGTCTATGCCCCAACCACTGAGGCCGAAGAAGCTGAGGTTGATCGGTTCTATGAAGACCTACAACACCTTCTAGAACTAACACCAAAAAAAGATGTCCTCTTCATCATAGGGGACTGGAATGCTAAAGTAGGAAGTGAAGAAATCACCGGGATAACAGGCAGGCATGGCCTTGGTGTACAAAAAGAAGCAGGACAAAAGCTAATAGAGTTTTGCCAAGAGAACATGCTGATCATAGCAAACACTCTTTTCCAACAGCACAAGAGGCAACTCTACACATGGACGTCACCAGATGGTCAATATCGAAATCAGATTGATTATGTCCTTTGCAGCCAAAGATGGAGAAGCTCCATACAGTCAGTAAATACAAGACCTGGAGGTGACTGTGGCTCAGATCATGAGCTGCTTCTTGCAAAATTTCGGCTTAAATTGAAGAACGTCGGGAAAACCACTAAACCGTTCAGGTATGACCTAAATCATATCCCTGATGAATATACAGTGGAGGTGAGGAATAGATTTCAGGGATTAGACCTGATAGACAGAGTGCCTGAGGAACTATGGACGGAGGTCCGTAACATTGTTCAGGAGGCAGCAACTCAATCCATCCCAAAGAAAAAGAAATGCAAGAAAGCAAAGTGGCTGTCTGATGAGGCTTTACAAGTAGCTCATGCAAGAAGGGAAGCGAAAAGCAAGGGAGAAAGGGGAAGATATACCCAATTGAATGCAGAGTTCCAGAGAATAGCAAGGAGAGACAAGAAGGCCTTCTTAAATGAACAATGCAAAGAAATCGAGGAAAACAACAGAATGGGAAAGACGAGAGATCTCTTCAAGAAAATTGGAGATCTCAAGGGAACGTTTTGTGCAAAGACGGGCATGATAAAGGACAAAGAAGGCAGGGACCTAACAGAAGCAGATGAGATGAAGAAGAGGTGGCAAGAATACACAGAAGAACTATACAGGAAAGATCTGAATGTCCCTGATAGCCATGATAGTGCGATCACTGAACATGAGCCGGACATCCTAGAGAGTGAAGTCAAGTGGGCCTTAGGAGGCATTAGTAACAACAAAGCTAGCGGAGATGACAGTATTCCAGCAGAGTTATTTAAAATCGTAAAAGATGATGCTGTTAAAGTGCTGCATTCAATATGCCAACATATCTGGAACACTCAACAGTGGCCACAAGGCTGGAAAAGGTCAGTTTACATTCCAATCCCAAAGAAGGGCAATGCCAAAGAGTGTTCAAACTACCGCACAATTGCGCTCATTTCACATGCCAGCAAGGTGATGCTCAAAATCCTACAAGCTAGGCTTCAGCAGTATGCGAACCGAGAACTACCGGAAGTACAAGCTGGGTTTAGAAGAGGCAGAGGAACTAGAGATCAAATCGCCAACATTCGCTGCATCATGGAGAAAGCAAGAGAATTCCAGAAAAACGTCTATTTCTGCTTCATTGACTACGCTAAAGCCTTTGATTGTGTGGATCACAACAAACTGTGGCAAATTCTTAAAGTGATGGGAGTACCAGACCACCTTACCTGTCTCCTGAGAAACCTGTACGAGGGTCAAGAAGCAACAGTCAGAACCAGACATGGAACAACCAATTGGTTCAAAATTGGGAAAGGAGTACGACAAGGCTGCATATTGTCACCCTGCTTATTTAACTTATATGCAGAGTACATCATGAGAAATGCCGGGTTGGATGAATCAGAGGTCGGAATTAAGATTGCTGGGAGAATTATCAACAACCTCCGATATGCAGACGATACCACCCTAATGGCAGAAAGCGAAGAGGATCTCAAGAGCCTCTTGTTGAGGGTGAAAGAGGAGAGTGCAAAAGCTGGTTTGAAACTCAACATTAAAAAATTAAGATCCTGGCATCTGGCCCCATCACTTCCTGGCATATAGAAGGGGAAGAAATGGAAGCAGTGACAGATTTTACTTTCTTGGGCTCCAAGATCACCACAGACAGTGACTGTAGCCATGAAATTAAAAGACGCTTGCTCCTTGGGAGGAAAGCTATGGCCAACCTAGACAGCATAGTAAGAAGCAGAGACATCACCTTGCCGACAAAGGTCCGTCTAATCAAAGCTATGGTTTTCCCAGTAGTAATGTATGGCTGTGAGAGCTGGACTATAAGGAAGGCTGAGCGCCGAAGAATTGATGCTTTTGAACTGTGGTGCTGGAGAAGACTCTTACGAGTCCCCTGGACTGCAAGGAGGTCAAATCAGTCCATCCTAAAGGAAATCAACCCTGACTGCTCATTGGAAGGACAGATAATGAAGCTGAAGCTCCAACATTTTGGCCACCTAATGCGAAGAGAAAACTCCCTGGAAAAGACCCTGATGCTGGGAAAGACTGAAGGCAAAAGGAGAAGGGGACGGCAGAGGATGAGATGGCTAGATAGCATCACGGATGCAATGAATATGAACTTGAGCATGCTCCGGGAAAGAGCGCAGGACAGGAAGGCCTGGCGTGCTATGGTCCATGGGGTCACGAAGAGTCGGACACGACTGAACGACTGAACGACTGAACAACAACAACAACAACAATGGCTGCTGGCTGTATCAACATTCGCCAGCGAAGCGGAGCTGGTGGCTGGCTCCGCAGGATCAAGGGGAAATGGAGTTGGCCTGGACAGATTCCGGGGGGAGGAATGGCTCGCCTCCCCCCCCTGCGGACCCCCCCACCCAGAAGGGGGTAAGTGATCTGCCCATCCTTAAATCTGAGAATTCTGAAACTTAAATCAGTTTGAGGACATGCACAAATAGTTCAGCATGTTATAGGATAAGCTTGTCAGTGTAAGAGGTACAAGAAATGGGGATTAAATAAATCAAAGTCCCCATAGCTCTTGGACAAGGGGAAGGAAGGTTTGGGGTGAGCTTGTGAGTGGAAGAAAAGGATTTTATGGAGGTTTGTGCTAACAAGAGACAGTGTGATTAGGCTAGTCCCAATACACAGCCACAATAACAAAAGGGGATCAGGAGAAGGTTGCCTAGAGCTTAAAATACATTCACTACAATTCATAGCACTTTGTGCACTTTATTATTGTTCTCTCTCCACAGAGGGGAAACAAGCTTGCAACCAGCCAAATCAGTTTGGGCCCTCTACCACCACTAGGTATGTCAGAGAATTTCACCACGAATCTCGGGAAGGCCGAATGCCAGTGCATTCGGCCCCCCGAAATTGGTGGTGAAACGGTCTGCCCCCCCGCCCACCCGGGATGGGACTTACCTTGGGCAGATCGTCCTGGCGGCGGCAGCTGCGGCGGCAGTTCGGCGGCAGTTTGGCAGCGGCGGCTGTGGCGGCCGGTCTTCCGACCGGCTGCCGCCGCCATTTCCAGTAAAAATAAAAAAAACGTGATAGGCTACATAAAGATTTACATAGACTATCACGGCTAGATTTTTAAAAAATACCATGATAGGCTATGTAAATGTTTAGACTACATAGACTATGGTGAAAATAAGGGGAACGCAAATAGCGTA
The DNA here is from genome assembly GCF_057233095.1 of Heloderma suspectum. Lineage (NCBI taxonomy): Eukaryota > Metazoa > Chordata > Lepidosauria > Squamata > Helodermatidae > Heloderma > Heloderma suspectum. The sequence continues at coordinate 82,571,490 of NC_139463.1, read as the reverse complement.
GACGCTATGCTATTTGCGTTCCCCTTATTTTCACCATAGTCTTCGTAAATGTTTACATAGACTAGACGTGCCAAAATAAGGAATGCAAATGGTGGCACCCATGGGTGCCGCCATTTGCGTACGTGTGGTTGTTTTTTTTTTACTCAGCCATGATAGGCTACGTAAACATTTACGTAGCCTATCACGGCTGACTGCAGGGACGCAAACGGCGGCGGCTATGGCCACCGCCATTTGCGGCCCGGCCGGCCAGGATTCAGGGGTGGAGGGATGGAGCGCCTCCCCCTGGCCAGAATTTGGGGGGGAGGGATGGAGCGCCTCCCTCCCAGCCACAATTTTGGGGGGGAAGGACAGAGTGCCTCCCCACCGCCAGAATTTCGGGGGGAGGGACGGAGCACCTCCCCGCACCGCGAATCAAATTTCATTCAAGGTAAGTGACTTTCGTACATCCCTTACCCTCAACTTGGGCAGTGTTTCCAGAAGATTTGGACAATGGAGGTTGGAATAAAGAGGAAACACAAGGTAAAAAACAAGAGGCAATCCTTTCCATTAGTTTGGCCAGGGAAAGATGTGCATAGGAGCTGGGGCTCCAATCCAGGTCCCAAAATAGACTAAATGAGAACATACACACACACACACACACACACACACAGAAAATGGGGTGCAGGGTAGGAGACTACAATGTGTAGAAGATCCTCCTTAAAATAGGATAGGACTTTAAAGATACCTCTCTCTGAATCAGGCCTTGAGCTGTTCCTGACACAGAAGATTGGGGCACGTCGAAACTCTCATGCCTCCATGGCAAAGGAAAAATGTGTCCATTTCAAAAGGGGCTTTTATGGACCTTTGCCAGTGGCAACGACTAAGTGACCAAACTAGACTTAGTCTGGACAAATTAACAAGTAACAAAGGAGTGACAGAACTGCAGTGTGCAGTGCTCTTTAGCCCATTCTCTCTGGGCTTGTCAAAGGATAGTTGGGACTCTGGAGTTAATCTCTCTCTGAAGGAGATTGGTTGACATTCCTGCTTGAATTTGATGAGGCCAAGAGTGTCCAGCAGGAAGGACCCAGATGGTACCAGGCCTTCAGCTACATTTGGAACCAAACACAAGATGGCACATAAAGGCCTTGTTCACACCTAATGAGAAGCCAGCATGGTTGAATTTCCCTGTGAGGCTTTTCTTTGTGGAAGCTGTCACCATTTTGAATACTTGGGATGTGGCAAGAGTGCATCATAGCTTCTCATTATGCGCAAACCTAGTGAGGGTGGGTTGCTGAGGTTGTTGATATGCCACCCGCAATCCTAAATCAGCCCATGGGTGGGTTAATGTTATGTGTGGACCAGGTCAGAGTGAGCAAAACTTGGGGGGGGGGAGGGCTGTTAATACATTTTATACAACAACTTTGATGTCCTGGCCATCATGACAAAAAGAAAGCCTTTTCTACTTGCACTTCTCATCTCACTCTCATCTTGCTCTTCATGGCAGCTGCAGATTTATTTATATAGGGATGATCTCCAGCTACTCACTCAATAAGAATAGGGACAGGGGTACAGAACATTGTACTTGTGGCCCAAGATTTCTTTTGGCTTCTCTCAAAATTCCTCCAATTCCTCCAGAGAAGGAGCCTCAAAAGAATTGCCAATCTTTTTTTGAATTTCAGTTTCAGGTGAACACTAGGCTGAGCCATCACTTAAACAACCAACAACATCATTAGGAAGCAATGATTAACAATTCCTACCAGTTCCGACCAAAATCCCATGTTTTTTAATAATAGAATAGAAAACTAAGTCACCAGGAATACTTGTCTCCATGCATCATTTTTAGGGAGAGAACATAACGCAACACTGAGAGCCAGTGTGATGTAATGGTTAGACAATTGGTATGTAACTTGGGAGATCTAGGTTCTAGTCCCCACTTGGCCATGAAACATTGGGCCAGTCATTGACCCTCAGTCTAACCTACCTCACAGGGTTGTTGTGAGGATAAAACGAAGAGGGGCAGGACCATGTAAGCTGCCTTGGCTTCCTTGCAAGGAGAAGGGGAAAAAAAGGTGGGATATAAATGTAATAAATTAATATATTTTTTAAAATAAACTAAATAAATATTCACAGAACATTTAATTGGATCCTTGGATACCCTTCAGTGAGTGACTGAACTATACCTGTCATTATAGATAATGATTGTCATATTGGCCCAGTGCTGAATTGCTAAGGTTTCAGAAAACATAAAGTTAAGCGTAGTTAGCTCTGAAACTTAAAGGAACAAGGAAAGCCCACTGGAGAGAGGAGGCTGCGCAGGTGTGTGTGGGGATATAGACTTATGGTTAGGGTTGGCGGAGAATTTCTCCCCGAAACTTCGGGGGACCGAGCGTCAACGTGTTCGGCCCCCCGAACAAGTTTCGGGGAGAAATTCTCCACCCCCCCGCCCCCCGCACCCACCCCGGGATGGGACTTACCTTTGCCAAATGTCCCTCCCGGCGGCGGGTCCCAGCGGCAGTTCGTCAGGTCTTCATCAGGGGCGGGGGCGGCAGCCGATCTTTCGACCGGCTGCCGCCGCCACCATTCCAATAAAACTAAAAAAAAAACAAAAAACGCCCCCGTGATAGGCTACGTGACGATTAACGTAGCCTATCACAGCTAGATTTGCAAAGTCAGCCGTGATAGGCTACGCAAATCGTCACGTAGCCTATCATGGGTGACTTTAAAAAAAAAAAAAAGCGCGTACGGCTAATGGCGGCCCCCATAGGGAGCCGCCATTCGCGTTCCTTATTTGGTCGCTGTAGTCTACGTAAAGATTACGTAGACTACAGCGACCAAATAAGGAACGCGAATGGCGGCTCCCTATGGGGGCCGCCATTTGCGTACGCGCTTTTTTTTTTTTAAAGTCACCCATGATAGGCTACGTGACGATTTATGTAGCCTATCATGGCTGACTTTGCAGATCTAGCCATGATAGGCTACGTTAATCGTCACGTAGCCTATCACGGGGGCGTTGTTTTTTTTTTTTACTTTTAATTTCGCCGCCGGGCGAGGCGAGGCGCCTCCTCCCCGGCCTGAATTTCGGCCGGGCGAGGCAGGAAGCCTCCCCCCCCCTGCCTGAACTTCGGGGGGAGAGCAGCGAAGCGCCTCCCCCCCACCGCGAAAAGCTGCGAGACCAGGTAAGTGGGTTTCGTGCACCCCTACTTATGGTGTTCTCAAAGTTGATAAACCATGTTAACATCTGCACTGGGCCAGACAGTAAAACCCAGGTAGATTCACAATTGTAAAAAAAACCTAGGATTTATAAAAGCTGTTGGTAAACAATTGAACCCTGAGTGCCATCTCTGTCTTTTGGGTTTGATGAGGGTGGGGTGGGGTTATGATACAATTTAGGATCCCGATTAATATATCACTAAGTATTTCATATCAGGACAAACCAAAACAGGACATCTGAATCCTTGCATAAAGAAGCTTTAACCTGGACTTGCATATTTCCTTTTCTAAACAGATATTTCATAGATATGTTCTTTCAGGTTTCTGAGTGCCTTCACAGTATTGTTTTATCAGATGTGCTTTCTTTGGAAAATAACAAAGACATGTCAGCCATTATGTTTATGTTAACAGGATTATGTTTCCTGGCTTGCTTGTTTTTGCACTCTCTTTTTTTACAGCCCCTCTCCCCCTCCCCACACACACACACAAACACACACGCATGCACACAGGAACAGAGACATACAGACCTATCCACTAGGGAGGTCCATGCTCACAAATATATAAAAGCACCAGGAAGAGTTTATTAATGAAAGAAGATAAAGTGCTTATCATTGTTTGGTTTTCTGCAATGAAGTGCCATAAAGAGGTTTTAGGTAAGAACTCTCTCTCTCTCCTCCCTCCCTACTTGGGTACTGAAGATTTAAACTCAGTTTAAACGATTATTTAAAAAAACAAAAACAAAACTAAGCTTTACAGTTTTTTAAGCCTTATAGAAAGTTCATTGAGTAGAAACTGTATTTTTAGTGCCACACCAATGCAAAATATAATTCTAAAGTATAGTTCTTCCTAAGTAGAGCATCTCCAAGGCTTGATGTGAACAGACATGACACTCTACTCAGACTTGGCATTCATAAAAATGCTGCTGTCTCTAAGCCTGGCTAAGAAGATGCTTAAACCATTTGCCTCTAAGCCTGAAATAACCAGGACCAAGTAGAAAGGGTAAAACGTTATAGAACTCTTTGTTTATATTTTTGATGGGGTCTAGGGGCAGCCCAAGATATTTTTCTACCTGAAGTGGAGGACATGTTTGTTTCCATCCCCACCGTGTCAAATAGTCCATGTACAATAACCAGCCAGACTAGCAGCTGACTCCTTCTTCAATACTGGGAATGGAACGCTGTCCTCCGCTCCATTTGAGAACAGCAGGTTAGCTTAGGGAGTGCAGGGCTGATTGTGTAGTACACATAGCTCCAACACCTCACTGCCACTTCCCACTCCACCACCAGCATCTGTTGCCTGAGGTGACTGCTTTACTCTGCCTAATGTTAGGGCCAGCCCTGATGGGGTCATTAAAACCAGAGAGCTTGAGTGTTCACATTTATTTATTTATTATTTATATTAAACTAGGGATGTGCAAACTCACCCCCGTTTGGGTTCTCCAGATGCCCACCCAGCCCTTGCCCCACCAAAAAATGGCAACTGCACTCGAGCCCCTCCCACGTTCGGCAAGCAGCCCGCACTCACCCCGGTGGCCTTGTCAAGCTCCGCAGTTGAAATGGCGATCGCAAAAATGTGCAAGTTTTTGTGTGCGCAAAATGTGAATTTTTGTGAACGTGCATATTCTCATGTGTGAAATGCGCATTTTGCGAAGGTGCACATTTGTGTGTGCGGAAATGCGCATTTTTGAAAAATGTGCATTTTCACGTGTGCGCAAATATGCACATTTTTGCAGTCACCATTTTATTTCTCAAAAAATGGTGACCGCGAAGCTCAATGAGGCCAGTGGGGTGAGTGCAGGCCATTTACTGAGCCTGGGCAGGGGGCAAGAAGGGGCAGGGGCTTGGTGAGTGGGGTGCAGGGGTGCGGGCAGGGGAAGTTCCACCGGATTCCTCTACTGAATCAGGCGCTCGCACCATCCTTATTTAAAACATTTCTTGGCTGCCTTTCAGGACAGAAGCCCTTCCAAGTCGGCTTACAGCAATAAAATACATAAAAACAGTTAAAAAGGGGACACTGCTCTTATTAAAAACTTGTTCTCTAAGGGTCGATGCACACATTATACTTAGTGCAATTTTTTAGCAGCGTGCTCAGCCTTGGTGCTTTCTTTCTTTCTTTCTTTCTTTATTTATTTATTTATTTATTTATTTTTCTTCATTAATTCATTCATTCATTCACTTTAAACAAGCAGTGCTGGGCCCCAATTCAGATCTCGACTATGGTGCACAGGCAGAGGATTTAACTCATTTCTCCCTGCTGAAAAAAATAACAATAATAAAAAATCTCCCTCTCTGTTGCAATTGCTATTTGTCCCCAAAGGTTCAATTTACTGGAAACAGCCAGCACTTTAAGGGAATTTTAGCTGGGGGGGATTTTTAACAGGAAAATGACAGAGGCAAAAGGATTTTCCTATGGATTTTTTTTTTTTTTTAAGTGGAGATTAATGCAGAAATGGGATGGAATGGATTTAGGAGTGAATGAAAAATTACATGGACCCAAAGTGTCCATTCCTAAAAGAGGGGGCCAATATTCTAGCTCCTTTCACTAACCACTGTGCTGACATGCTATTTTACTGGATCACAGAAAAATGAAACACAACTGTAGTTTGGCTTAAGGGCGATTTTGCATGCTGTTAAACGCATCCCACCAATTTCAAATCACATAATTATGTTATTTTATTTTCACTTAACAAGCAAAAATTCATCAAAATTTGTTGCAATACTTCCTGAAGCACAAGCTGCTTTTTGCAGAACTATGGGCCAGTTTGTGATCAGCCCCTTCCTACCTGCTTCCTGCAGATATTTCTGGGAGTGAGAAACCAATGAGAAACAGGCTACCACATTTATCTTGGTTTGGCCCATTAGAAGTCCCAGGACAACAGGGGTATGAGGAAGAGGTGATTTCTGTCAAGCTAGATAATGATAAAACCGGAACTGACATCACTTTTGGAGTTTTCTGATGTTTCCACATATTGGCATTGCATTTTATTTTATGTGCTGCTTCAGCATTCTGAATGTATGTTCAGAGGCTCTCTTCAGGCAAGAGTGTTCATTTGTTCATTAGTTATCTGAAATCATCCCACTTCCCATAAGATATTTTCACTATAACACCACTTGTCCTGACCACTTGCCTATTTAATTTGGTAAAATGTATGTTAAAAATGAGGGCACAATTTATGGGTTTATATAGACTTTGAAAAATGAAGCTAGTTATCAAGTATATGACTAAAATGCTTTTTTCAATGCTCCTAGAGTTTTGTGTCATGGTTTTTCTTTGATATCCTTCAATGATTTATGTTTTTTGGTCTACAGAGAAAAATAAATCTGTGATGCTAATAAGATGGATGTCAGTAATGCAACCGCTCCATCAGAATTCATCCTTCTGGCATTTTCAAATATTAATGAATGGCGTTTCCTCGTCCTTGGATTTATGCTCATCACCTATTTTTTTATACTCATGGGGAATCTTCTGATCATCTTCCTGATCTCCTTGGAACCAAGCCTTCAAACCCCCATGTACTTCTTCCTGGGCAACCTTTCCCTCCTGGACATCTGCCAGACTACAACCACCATTCCTCAGATAATAGCACACCTAATCTCTGGAAGAAATACCATCTCTAATGAAAGATGCAAGATGCAACTCTTTTTCGTTGTTTTTTTCGTTGGCACTGAGACAATCCTGTTGGCTGCCATGGCTTATGATCGCTATGTTGCCATCTGCAACCCACTCCGCTACCATGTGGTCATGAATCAGAAAATCTGCACCCAGCTAGTGTCAAGTACTTGGCTGACAAGTTCACTCAATGCTACTGTGCACATTATTTTCACATTCCGCCTGTCTTTTTGTGGTGTCAATGAGATCAACTATTTCTACTGTGATATCCCTCCACTTGTAGCTATCTCCTGTGGTGACATCTCTGGCAGCAATATTGCAATGCTGGCCACTAGCCCTGTAATGGGCTTTGGGCCAGCCATGTGCATCATGATTTCCTACATTCACATCATCTGGAGGATTCTGAAAATGAACTCCTCAGTTGGGATGAGGAAAGCCTTTTCTACTTGTGCTTCTCATCTCACTGTTGTCTTGCTCTTCTTTGGCAGCTGCCTTTTTTCATACGTCCGGCCCATCTCCAGCTACTCACTTAACAAGGACAAGATGATTGCCCTGACTAACAACATTCTCTCCCCTATATTAAACCCCTTGATCTATACCCTCAGGAATAAAGATGTGAAGGAGGCACTGCAGAAGATCATGGTGAAGAAGTTGCTTTCCTGAAAGTATCAGTAAGCCTAGACCCAGGGGTGTTAAAAAACAGTCAGAATGTCATGTCATAACCAAAAAATAATAGTGAGAAGTTTTCAAGAATATTCTCTGTCTATCTGCCTATATCAAGGCAGTCTGTTGGGATTCATCATTACAGGCCTGCCTGTCCTTTCTGTTCATTACATTCTAAAACTCCAAATTCCTGGAGTCAAAACTGTCAAAAGCAGGAGTCTTATTCCTTTGTGCAAACCCTTCTCTTAGTATATTAATTTCTTCTTGTGTAATTTATTCCTTCCAGTGTAACTTCTGCTTCAAGAAAATCCTTGTCCCGATCATTTACAAGTGAGATTTTATGAAGCATTTATTCTGCTTGTTCCCTTGTAGAAGAATATTTTTGAGGCACATAACTGAGAAGAATAGTCTTCAAATACCTTAATGCTCTCACCCTGGCGCCAGCTTGTCTGGCCAAAAGGGGGGGGCATTGTGGGCGGGTGGGATGACAAGACGTAAGGGCCTCTGATTGGTGCACCCCAGTGGCACCACCATGCTAGGAGGGGCAAGCTGAGTTGCCTTAAACTCAGCCCCCTTCCCAATCTCAGCTCTCTGGCTCTACGCAGCTAGAGAGAACTACAAGTTCGCCGAGAAACAACGAAGGACATCTGCCTGTTGGAGACCGGCTTCGTCGTCTTCCCAGCCACGTGAACTCGGCATGCAATCTGCTCACCCAAAGCCTCACTGACGTTGAGGCCTAACCAGTGCTGAGTAGAGGGGGACTAGTATTCCGTGGTGGGACGCGCGTGCTCTGGCGCGGTTCCATCATGACCGGCGCTTCCCTCCCACGCGCGCCCGGGTGCCGTGCCATCATTCGCCCGCCCCTCCCTCTCCCTGGCTGCGGCATGCCTGTGCCACCGCGGCCCCTAGGTTGCTGGCCCTTCCCGGCGAGGCGGTTGTGTGTAGGCGCCGCCCCCCCTCATCCGGTGCTTGCCGCCTGGGCGGGCGCATGGGCGATTGTGCAGGCGAGTGCCCAGTTGCCGCGCTGTCTTTCTCCCCTGTTGGGGCACCGGCATTTGCGGAGGCCAAGCACCCGCCCCTCCCTCTCTGGCTGCAATGTGCCTGCGCCACCAGGTTTGCTGGCCCTCATGGTGGGTCGCTCGTGTGTGGGCGATGGCCGCCCACTCAGCCGGCACTTGCCGCCCTGGCGGGAGTGCGAGCGGCGGTGCCGGCGCGCGCTCGGGTGCGACGCCGGTTGGCCCGTTCCCCGGTGTGGCGCCGGTGATTGCGGCTGCTCGGTGCCCCCCCTTACCACGGCCCCGAGACCCCGGTGCTCTCGGTGGGGCGTGCATCTCCGTGCGCCGCCCCTCCTGGTTGCATTTGCGGGGCCGGTGTGAGTGCTGCGCGGCACAAGTGTGCGCGCAGCACTGATGGCTGCCGGCACTTTCCGGCCTTGGGGCGGGTGCCAGTGCTTAGAGCGACGGCGTGCTCGCCCAGCGTCCTTTCTGCGAGCACTCGTCCGCCCCCCCACCACCAATTTTTTAATAAATAAATAAATAAATTAAAAAAAACTGCGGCCAGGCGCCCACCCCCCCACCGGGGGGGGGAGCGCCTGCTTGACAAACCAGGGGTCCCGGGTTTGATCCCCGGCACCTCCAGGCAGGGCTAGGAAAGAATCCTGCCAGAAAACCCTGGAGAGCCATTGTTGCTGAGCAATGTTGGCACTCTTTGGCTGGAGGGAGCAATGGTCTGGCCTAGTATAAGGCAGTTTCCAACGTTCAGCCAAAAAACCCCCCAAAACATGCTTTTGTTCTCGCTGGTGGTTGCACGGGCCTGGGCGCCAGCTCTTGCTGCCTCCCGTGAGCATGGGGAGCTTACGGCGGCAGCACATGCATCCCCCCAAAAAAAAATACACAAACAAACTCGAAAATACACAAAACAAACAAAACAAAATAACCACCTGGGGACACCCGCTCTTAGGAGTGGCTCCCGTGGCCGCAGGCCCTTGCTGCGCCTCTTTGGTGACAGGATTAAAGCAGATAGCAACTGCGCCCCCCCTTCAAAGCCACTGTGCTATAGTGGCTAGGGTGTTGGACTGGGACTTGAGAGTCCCAGGTTCTAGACTCCTTTCCGGGGGCATCGTTTAAGGCTGAGCCCCTGCTGGGCATGCAGGAGGTCCCAGGTCCAGTCCCGACATTTCCTGATAGGGCTAGAAAAACTCTATCTGAACCCCTGCAGAGCCATTGAGTGAGCCACAGATTCTCCACCCCTGCCCTATAAGCAAATAAAGTTAATGGCTAGACACACTGTGTCTTAACGGTGAACACATAGACACATACAGAGAGAGGGTCTATGTTTTTGAGCTCACCTCTCTAGCCGCTGCCAGACACTGAGGGTGTCCCCCCCCCATCTGGCGGTAATGGCGGCACAGTCGCCTGTTGCCTGGGGTGCCCTGTGACTAGCCCACTGGAACCTCCTGCTATGTGCTTTGACCCTTGCCGCATTTACTTCTTGGAGTGGTGGTTGATGTGTTGGACTGGTCCGGGCACACGGGCCCTTGTTTCTTCTTGCCAATGTCATACCAAGCTTACCTCACTTTCTACATCATGCCCCCCCCCTAGAAGGGCCAAGGTTGAAAGACTGAGAAAGGTTGGGCCCTGGAAGAGTAGGGCCCTGCCTCCCATCCCCAACAGTCCGCTACCAAGGCCCGATTCTGAGTTAGATGATGAAACGGACCCGGTTTGGGTGGCAATTCTTGCTCAGCATTCTGCAGGGATCCTGTTGGTCCAGCCTAAGTGAACGCGACAGCAGACCCAATGCTCACAACTTATTTCTATTTCAGCTCGTCTCTGGGTTCAATGCACCCGTACGCCATTGAGGTCTCCATCTCGCCTTTGCAGGTTCAACATGGCAGCATTCCACCACTGTAGGCAGTCCACCTTCCTGCGGCATCTCCATCAGCAACAATCCAAGCAACATCCTCCTTCTTGGGGTTTCGCCCAGGCCAGGCGACATACTACAGCTGGAGGCGGTCCGCCCTCATGGGGCATCTCCATCAGGAGCACTACAAGGAGCATCGCCTCCCTTGCTCTTGGGGACCCAGACACGGCTGCCCTGGATATGGGTGAGATGATTGCACCTCACCCCAGTTGTCCAGTCGGGTGACCTTCAGGGCCGTGGTGTTGCCGCCTTAGGTTACCTCCCTGAGGCGGCTGTCCCTCCCAATGTCATCTCCCTATAGGACGCCCGAGCCACTTGTAGCTCCGCCTGTCACACGCCAGTAACCCCAGCCGCTTAATGCAGCATCTTACTGGGTTTTGGCTGGATTAATTTAGGATCCCTCGCCTGCCCCCGCCTGTTGAGGCATCTACGTAAGGGCCATATCAGATCCCTATGCTAATCTGGTGAGTTGTTTTGTCACCAGGGCTACTCCTTCTCGTAATGTCTTTCACCTGAGGAGGTGTTTGAATGGCTTGTTGAGGCCTCTCGCAGGAGGGCCGCCATTGCCCTGCTCTGCATAAGGATCTGTTGGACCAGGACCTTTCGCTCCAAGTATTGACTCCTTCCCGGTCGGGATTGGCAACAGATCTGGCAGTGGCCACACTTACCAGGTGGTCTCCCTCACTGGTCCTCGGCCTATGGTGGGTCTGCTGCTTCAGCACTGCTATCTGTGCAGGGAATAAAGCCCCAAGGGCACATACTCCCAGGACACGTGCAGTTTCCCTCGTGAGTGCTCCCTTGTAGTAGTCAGCACTCATGCACCTCTTGTCCAATGCCCCGGGATGGGGAGGTCCCCCTTGGAAAAGCCAAGACAGTAGGAAGCTCTGGATGGCCCATGCCTAGTTAGGTTGGCGCCGTTACTCCGGCTTAAGACACTACCCCAACTGGGGGAACGCATCTTAATTTGGAACTCGGTTTATGATAGGTTCTAAGCGGTTAACAGGGCAGTACTGGCAGAAGGGTTTTAGCCCCCCCCTTTTTTTCTCCACACCCCGTTAGCTACTCTAGGGATCTCCCTTCTCGAAATGGTACCCAGGAAATCCTCTAGGGAGTTATCCTGATTCGTAACCTCTCTTTCCTGAGGGCCAGTCAGTTAATCACAAGATCCCTGATCATCTCTGCTCAATGTGACACACCTCTTCATGAGGCAGCTGTCTTGGTCTGGGATCCTGTCCACGGGTCCCTGAGGGGCATGTGCTACATGGAGTCCAAAGACAGTGGTCAATGTTCTGACCTATTGCAAGTATTGCTCCCCTTTACTGTTCTTCGGTGCCCATTAGCTCACAAAGGCTGATGGCCCGTCTTCCACGGCAACATTCGGTGAAGCCTATCTGATACCCTTAGGTGTTATTCTCACTTCCCTCAGGACAACTTTCAGGTCTTTTAGGCACAGCTCCAAGCAGTTATACATCAGGCATGGCTTCAACTTAGTAGGGCTTTAATGGCACCTCATTCCGGAAGCATGAGCCTCTCCTCAAAGCCGGACTGCGGACTCACATGGTTCCGCCGCTACCCCATGGGGTTTCAGATTCTTAGGGCAGGTCCGATCATGCTGTGGATAGTGGCCTGTAGAGTGGAGAATGCTGCCCCTGCCAAGCACATTGTGGGATGACCTTATAGCCAAGTCAGTAACACCCCCCCCTTCGGTATGACAACATGACCACGTTTTTCATTCTCCGTCCTCCTGGAATTGGAGGGTCATGTCATGTGCCAGTGTGTTCACGCTCCAGAGTCAGTGTTACAACGTCTGGTTCTGGCTCCACCATGTGCTGGGTTAGGCAAACCCAATTGTCAATGCCTTGTCATGCAATTAGGTCAACATCTCCCAGGCCTTAGCCCCGTGGGTGCTCCATTCCCAGATCCCATCCTTGCAGTACTATGGGAGACCGGGATACTGAAGCCAGGCATGCCAGCCAGCATTCCATGGCTCTCTGTACAGAAGCCGCCTGCGACAGAGCAGATGGGGCATGCCACACATTAGGCAAAGCCTCAGTGATAGGATTCATGGCCATTATCTATAGATCATTGGCCACAATTTCACGTCTCCTTAAGGAACAACAGAATATTTGGGACCATAAGTCGCAAGCTGGCCAATTAGCCTTCGGCCCACAAAGGCAGGTTTCACTGATTCCATGTCAGATTTTAGGTTTCGGCGTGCAAGATAGTGTTGGGCACAGATGTTGCCTACATTAGTAAATTAATCACCCTCTCCCTCCGGATACCCCTTTCGGGCTCTGGGGGTAATGGCCCTCCATTTGAGCTTTCCAATAAGACTTTCCCAGATAATAAGATAATAATCTTATATTATCAGATAATAATCTTATTTCCAATAAGACTTTCTCAGCTGGGAGGCTGTTTCCCGCCTCCCAGCTGAGCAGAGCAGAGCAGAGCAAGCTGCTCCAGCTGGTCCAGGGACTACAGAAGCAGGCAAGCTCCCAGAGAGCGAGCGAACAGAGCGAGCGAACAGGGGGAGCAAACAGGAGTTGGCCAGGGGAGTTGCAGTGGTTGAAGAGACAAAGGAGACAAAGGAGACAGAGGCTAAGAGGTAAGTGGGTTGCAGGAAGCCCAGGGCGCTGCCCTTTATCCTTCTGACTGGCTGTGAGCTCACCAGGAGCTTCTGAGAGCTCCAACTGAATTGGAGGGGTGTGGCCTGAGTACTCCCAGCAGCTGACTGGGCGGGAAGCTTCAGTCTGTTTCCCGCCTCCCAGCTGAGCAGAGCAGAGCAGAGCAAGCTGCTCCAGCTGGTCCAGGGACTACAGAAGCAGGCAAGCTCCCAGAGAGCGAGCGAACAGAGCGAGCGAACAGGGGGAGCAAACAGGAGTTGGCCAGGGGAGTTGCAGTGGTTGAAGAGACAAAGGAGACAAAGGAGACAGAGGCTAAGAGGTAAGTGGGTTGCAGGAAGCCCAGGGCGCTGCCCTTTATCCTTCTGACTGGCTGTGAGCTCACCAGGAGCTTCTGAGAGCTCCAACTGAATTGGAGGGGTGTGGCCTGAGTACTCCCAGCAGCTGACTGGGCGGGAAGCTTCAGTCTGTTTCCCGCCTCCCAGCTGAGCAGAGCAGAGCAGAGCAAGCTGCTCCAGCTGGTCCAGGGACTACAGAAGCAGGCAAGCTCCCAGAGAGCGAGCGAACAGAGCGAGCGAACAGGGGGAGCAAACAGGAGTTGGCCAGGGGAGTTGCAGTGGTTGAAGAGACAAAGGAGACAAAGGAGACAGAGGCTAAGAGGTAAGTGGGTTGCAGGAAGCCCAGGGCGCTGCCCTTTATCCTTCTGACTGGCTGTGAGCTCACCAGGAGCTTCTGAGAGCTCCAACTGAATTGGAGGGGTGTGGCCTGAGTACTCCCAGCAGCTGACTGGGCGGGAAGCTTCAGTCTGTTTCCCGCCTCCCAGCTGAGCAGAGCAGAGCAGAGCAAGCTGCTCCAGCTGGTCCAGGGACTACAGAAGCAGGCAAGCTCCCAGAGAGCGAGCGAACAGAGCGAGCGAACAGGGGGAGCAAACAGGAGTTGGCCAGGGGAGTTGCAGTGGTTGAAGAGACAAAGGAGACAAAGGAGACAGAGGCTAAGAGGTAAGTGGGTTGCAGGAAGCCCAGGGCGCTGCCCTTTATCCTTCTGACTGGCTGTGAGCTCACCAGGAGCTTCTGAGAGCTCCAACTGAATTGGAGGGGTGTGGCCTGAGTACTCCCAGCAGCTGACTGGGCGGGAAGCTTCAGTCTGTTTCCCGCCTCCCAGCTGAGCAGAGCAGAGCAGAGCAAGCTGCTCCAGCTGGTCCAGGGACTACAGAAGCAGGCAAGCTCCCAGAGAGCGAGCGAACAGAGCGAGCGAACAGGGGGAGCAAACAGGAGTTGGCCAGGGGAGTTGCAGTGGTTGAAGAGACAAAGGAGACAAAGGAGACAGAGGCTAAGAGGTAAGTGGGTTGCAGGAAGCCCAGGGCGCTGCCCTTTATCCTTCTGACTGGCTGTGAGCTCACCAGGAGCTTCTGAGAGCTCCAACTGAATTGGAGGGGTGTGGCCTGAGTACTCCCAGCAGCTGACTGGGCGGGAAGCTTCAGTCTGTTTCCCGCCTCCCAGCTGAGCAGAGCAGAGCAGAGCAAGCTGCTCCAGCTGGTCCAGGGACTACAGAAGCAGGCAAGCTCCCAGAGAGCGAGCGAACAGAGCGAGCGAACAGGGGGAGCAAACAGGAGTTGGCCAGGGGAGTTCGGCAGGGGAGGTCAAGGGGGAGGCCCCTAACATTTTTTTTTATTTTTTTTTTACTAACTTTTTTTCATTTATTTGTCTTGTAACACACACTTCCACACCAGTGGGACTCTGCTTTTAACCTCTACTGAGTAGAGGAGCAGGCACAGGCTAGTCTAGAACAATCACAAAGCTAGACACAAAAAGGGAAAAGAGGCTATGGAAGGACAAGACTCTCCAGTGGTGGTGACCTGCAAGGTGTGTGCAATGTTTGTTTTCTTGCCTGAGAACAACATGGCCTACACCTGCAACAAGTGCAAGTTGATCACGCTGCTGGAGGAAAAAGTAAGTGGACTGGAGCGGCGACTGTCAACCCTCCGGGGAATAAGAGAACACGAAGAGTTCTTGGACAGAATGGGGGAACTACAGCAGCAAAGGGCAGACCAGAAGCTTGAAGAGCAACAGCAAGATGAGGCAGTGGGAAATGCTGAGGTGAAGAAAAATGGAGTAGAGGATACTCCTTGGAAAACGGTGACAGTTAGGAGAAGAAGAACTAGACGCCACTCTGCACCAGTGGAAGCGGTGGAGCTGTGGAACCGATTCCAGGTACTTGCAGATGAGACTGGAGGACAGCCTGCAGAGGAAGAATCACAGGGGAACCTGCATGAGAGTGAGCAAGAGGCTAAAGGTCAGTCAAACAGAGGCGATGAAACCCAGGCCTACAAGAAGAAGAAGAGAAGAGTGGTAGTAGTGGGAGACTCCTTGCTGCGTGGGATCGAGACCCAAGTATGTCGCGAAGACCCGTGGACTCACCAGGTATGTTGTCTCCCGGGAGGACAGATTAGAGACGTGACTGAAAGGTTGCCTGCACTCATAAAGCCCACTGACAGGTATCCCTTTCTTCTCATCCATGTGGGAACAAATGATACCGCCAAGCGGAGCTACGAAGAGATCACGTCAGACTTTGAAGCTTTGGGAAGGAAACTCAAGAACTTTGGGGCCCAGATAGTTTTCTCATCCATCCTTCCAGTAGTTAGAAGAGGGATAGAAAGGGAACGAAAAATACTCCGGGTGAATGACTGGCTACGAAGGTGGTGCCGACGAGAGAGATTTGGATTCTGGGACCACGGGCTATACTTCCTGGAAGATGGGCTGTTGGCTAGGGATGGGTTGCACCTCACAAAGGCTGGGAAGAATGTGTTTGGCCACAGCATGAAGAACTTCATCAGGAGGGCTTTAAACTGAATCCTACGGGGAAGGGAGATGTAATGTTGGGGGTAACAATGGACGTAGGCGCATGCACTGCAATGGAGAGAACAGCGCTGATAGCGCCCAATAATAGTCTTCAGACACATGTAGGAAGAAAGCCAGACTATGAAGCACATGGTCTTCAATGTCTATATACTAATGCCCAGAGTATGGGAAACAAACAGAACGAACTTGAACTCTTAATACAGGAGGGAAATTATGACTTGATAGGTATAACTGAGACTTGGTGGGATGACTCTCATGACTGGAATACAGCAGTTGAAGGATATAACTTGTTCAAAAAGAACAGGAGGAACAGAAAGGGAGGCGGGGTTGCACTGTATGTGAAAAATACATATCTCTGCACAGAAATACAGGAGGAGGAGCTTGGTAGCCCCATCGAAAGCATCTGGGTTGAAATAAATGGAGCAAAGAATAAAAGGAACCTGGTGGTCGGAGTCTACTACCGGCCACCCAATCAAGGAGAAGCCAAGGATGAAACTTTTGAAAAGCAAATAGCCAATGTTTTAAGGAAGCATGATGTAGTAGTAATGGGGGACTTCAATTTCCCCGATATTTGTTGGGAGACAAATTCTGCAAAACATGGCCCCTCCAGGAAATTCCTGACTTGTGTGGCGGATAACTTCCTCCTACAGAAAGTAGAGGAAGGAACTAGAGGATCGGCTATCCTTGACTTGATCCTAACCAACAGAGATGACTTAGTGGATAAAGTAGCAGTTACAGGAACTCTGGGGGAAAGCGACCATGTTGTACTTGAGTTCTTGGTTCTAAGGGAAGCAAAAGCCGAGTGTACTCAAACGCGTACCCTGAATTTTAGGAAAGCTGATTTTAATAAACTCAGAACAATGATCAGTAAGGTCCCATGGCAAACAATGCTAGCGAGAAAAGGAGTCCAAGATGGGTGGGAACTTTTAAAAAAGGAAATTCTCAAGGCACAATCACAAACAATTCCAACAAGAAGAAAAGGTGGAAGACAACAGAAGAAGCCAATGTGGCTTCACAAAAAGCTTAGGGATGACCTGAAAACAAAAAAGGACACATATAGGAAGTGGAAAGAAGGCCAAGTAACAAAGGAAGAGTACAGGCAGGTAGCACAGAATTGCAGGGATGGCGTCAGGAAGGCTAAAGCGGAGAACGAGGTGAGGTTAGCGAGGGATGCTAAAAACAACAAAAAGGCTTTCTTCAGCTACGTGCATAGTAAAAGGCAGAGGAAAGAAATGGTTGTTCAGCTATTAAATAAGGATGGCAAAATGATAACAGATGACAAAGAAAAGGCAGAGGTGCTCAATTCCTACTTTGGCTCAGTCTTCTCCCAAAAGAGGGTCTATGACCCCCCTGGCAAAGGCGAAGTACAGGCTGAAGGGGCAGGATTGCAGCTTGAGATCGACAGGCATATGGTCAAGGAACACCTCATTACTTTGAATGAGTTCAAATCTCCAGGGCCAGATGAACTGCATCCTAGAGTCATAAAGGAACTGGCAGAAGAGCTCTCAGAACCGCTGTCTATTCTCTTTGAGAAATCATGGAGGACCGGGGAAGTGCCAGATGACTGGAGGAGGGCTAACGTTGTCCCTATCTTCAAAAAGGGTAAAAAGGAGGAACCTGGGAACTACAGACCAGTCAGTCTGACATCAATCCCTGGGAAAATTCTGGAGCAGATCATAAAGCAATCCATCTGGAAGCACCTTGACAACAATGCAGTGATTACTCGAAGCCAACATGGATTTGTCAAAAACAAGTCCTGCCAGACAAATCTGATCTCATTTTTTGATCAAGTCACCTCCCTTGTAGACCGTGGGAATGCTGTAGACATCATATACCTCGACTTCAGCAAAGCTTTCGACAAAGTGCCCCATGATATCCTGATGAGCAAACTAGCTCGAAGTGGGCTAGATGAAACAACGATCCAGTGGATCCACAGTTGGCTACAGAATCGGACTCAAAGAGTGCTTATCAATGGGACCTTCTCAAGCTGGGGAGAGGTAACGAGTGGGGTACCGCAGGGCTCAGTCCTGGGCCCAGTGCTCTTCAATATTTTTATTAATGACTTGGAGGAGGAGGTGCAGGGAATGCTGATCAAATTTGCAGATGACACAAAATTGGGCGGGATAGCTAATACCTTGGAAGACAGAAACAAAATTCAAAGTGATCTGGATAGACTGGAGTGCTGGGCAGAAAACAACAGAATGGCATTTAATAGGGACAAATGCCAAGTTCTGCACCTAGGAAAAAGAAACCAAATGCACAGTTACAAGATGGGGGATACGTGGCTCAACCACACTACGAGCGAGAAGGATCTTGGAATTGTCGTCGATCACAAGCTGAATATGAGCCAACAATGTGATGTGGCTGCAAAAAAGGCAAATGCTATTTTGGGCTGCATTCATAGAAGCATCGCTTCCAAATCCCGGGAAGTACTAGTTCCCCTCTACTCAGCACTGGTTAGGCCTCATCTGGAGTACTGTGTCCAGTTCTGGGCACCACACTTTAAGAAGGATGCAGACAAGCTGGAGAGGGTTCAAAGGAGGGCAACAAAGATGATCAGGGGACTGGAAACAAAGCCCTATGAAGAGAGACTGAAAGAACTGGGCATGTTTAGCCTTGAGAAGAGAAGACTGAGGGGAGATATGATAGCGCTCTTCAAGTACTTGAAAGGTTGTCACAGAGAAGAAGGCCAGGATCTCTTCTTGATCATCCCAGAGTGCAGGACACGGAATAATGGGCTCAAGTTACAGGAAGCCAGATTCCGACTGAACATCAGGAAAAACTTCCTGAGTGTCAGAGCAATACGGCAATGGAACCAATTACCTGGGGAGGTGGTGGGCTCTCCCACACTGGAGGCCTTCAAGACGAGGCTGGACAGCCATTTGTCAGGGATGCTCTGACTTGGATTCCTGCATTGAGCAGGGGGTTGGACTCGATGGCCTTGTAGGCCCCTTCCAACCCTACTATTCTATGATTCTATGATTCCCTGTTCCACGTAGCAGCCTTAACAGAATGCAGGGTTGGTCTGGGCTCACAAGGCCGACTCGTCCCGGAGGGCCTCGATTTGCTTCAAGGTACAGGTCTGGCCCAATGTAACCCATTTACATATTTGCAAGGAAACTGATCGGTATGGCAAGGGCACGGCAGCGGCCCATGGCCAAACGCAAGTCAACGGATTATGCTCTGGTGGCACCTTACGGGTTTTATGGAGTGCCATGGGTCTGAGGAGGGCCCCCCGTTTTTTTAAGCAATTCAACGGTTTACTGTTGACTGAAGGGCAATTGGGCAGTTCCTGCATTAGCTTTACCCCGCTAGGCCTAGGTAATTTGCAGTTCAGAACCCACTGTTGTTACATGGAAGCAGTCTCCATGGCAGCCTCTGGAGATTTCTCTCTCAGGCATGTTACGACATTTCAAATGGGGCTTCTCAGTGTTTTGGCCTGCATTCACGAGTTGTCCGCTTCTTCCTGATGCAATTTTTGCTTTGCTGGCTCTAATGTGCTTATTCCTTAGACCAGCAGTCTCATTGTACACCGCTACGGGTGCTCTTACATGGGCACGTTATGATGTCTGGAGCTGCATGAAGGGCATGTATGTCGTCTTCAAACTTCAGCTTCTGTCACCCCGTCACATTAAGATCCAGTGGCTCCATAGATATGGCATACGGTGGGAGTCCCCTCCTCACTCTGTCCCACCAAAGTTTGTCAGTCTTCCTCCAC
The DNA here is from genome assembly GCF_057233095.1 of Heloderma suspectum. Taxonomy (NCBI): domain Eukaryota; kingdom Metazoa; phylum Chordata; class Lepidosauria; order Squamata; family Helodermatidae; genus Heloderma; species Heloderma suspectum. The sequence continues at coordinate 82,551,913 of NC_139463.1, read as the reverse complement.
AGGTCCAGGTGCTGCACATTGGAGGGAATGACTTCGGCTGTAAGCCAGGCAAGGACCTGATGGAACAGGCCTTGGTTGAGATGCAGGTGGTCCGGCATACCTGGCCGGAAGTAGCCTATTGCAGCCCTCACTGCTCCCATGGATCAATGGGAAGGAATGGAATGATATCACCAGTAGCAGGGCATGTTTGAAAGTGCACAGAGAATTGGCTTATGGCCAAGTGAATGAGGTGTTGGATTCACCACCCAACAGGGAATTCTGTGGACATGAAGGGAGCGTTACAGGTGGGACGGTGTCTGCCTGTCTCATTTAGTGAATAACATATGTCTGTCTGATCAGCAAAGGGCCCTGCGGGAAGTTCTTCTGCGCAGGTGGGGGGAGTTTCATAAGCTCTAGGCTTGTGACTCCTGTGGCGGCTAGGATGGGCAAAAAACAGGAAAGTAGGGATGGTGTGCATGCAGAGGCACCTTATGGTGACAGGTGACGCCTGAGGGCCCCCCGAATGGGTTGTGCGGCTCGGCGGGGGGATAAGGGTTGCCTTGGAGACCAACCCTACTCACTCACCCAGGTGTTGTGCGGCACCAGGTCGGGGGTGACACCGGAAGGTCTACCTCCTCCAGAAGGGGCAGTCTGGAGGGATGGCAAGATCACCGCCACCCCTCAGGCTGGGTATGTTTTCGCCCAAGAAGTGCCAGCTAGCCGCTGACACAGTTAGATGCCCGTCCTAGTTACCCCTTTGCAAGTATTTAATAAATGTGGCCCAATTTTCAACCCAAGCTTGTTGTCTGCGTCTTCTTTAACCCATCTCCGCTCACAAATGCCCTCACCCAATGCCAGCTTGTCTGGCCAAAAGGGGGGGGCATTGTGGGCGGGTGGGGTGACAAGACATAGGGGCCTCTGATTGGTGCACCCCAGTGGCACCACCATGCTAGGAGGGGCAGGCTGAGTTGCCTTAAACTCAGTCCCCTTCCCAATCTCAGCTCTCTGGCTCTACGCAGCTCCCTCCCACCCTCCCCTAAGCAGTGTGGGTTTATTACCGGTTGCCCTTTGGGAACCATGTAGGAATTTTTTGGCTCACAGTTCGATTCGCCTATTACTGTGCGTCTTTTTTGCCTACGTCACACTGTTTTGCGGGTCGAGTGTGTCCTGTAAGGGAATATCGTCTTTATCATCGGTCACATTCCAGTTGGCGGCTAGGACAGGCAAAAACAGAAAAGTAGGGATGGTGTGCATGCAGAGGCACCTTTTGGTGACAGGTGATGCCTGAGGGCCCCCCGAACGGGTTGTGCGGCTCGGCGGGGGGATAAGGGTTGCCTGGGAGACCAACCCTACTCACTCACCCAGGTGTTGTGCGGCACCAGGTCGGGGGTGACACCGGAAGGTCTACCTCCCCCAGAAGGGGCAGTCCAGAGGGATGGCGAGATCACCGCCACCCCTCAGGCTGGGTATGTTTTTGCCCAAGAAGTGCCAGCTAGCTGCTGACACAGTTAGATGCCCGTCCTAGTTACCCCTTTGCAAGTATTTAATAAATGTGGCCCAATTTTCAACCCAAGCTTGTTGTCTGCGTCTTCTTTAACCCATCTCCGCTCGCAAGTGATGTCTTCTGTTTCCCCTCTCACCCCACCATAGGATCATATACAAGGAACCATTACTTTTCTTTTCTTTTTCTTTGCTTTTTAGTTATTTATTTAACTTTATTGGTAAGCATTTCCCCTGGGTTATTACCTTGTTCACAAGAATTCTGATTTGGAAGTGTGCAAGGGGGGAGGATTAGCAGTCTCAAGGTAATTCAGTGGTTTGCAGAAGTACAAAAACTTCAGGCGAGGGAGGAAGAGGGAGAATCACCCCTCAAACAGTCCTATGAGGACTGAGTGTGTGGAGTGACTGCCTGTTAGGAGGGGAGGAGGCATCCAGAACAGGAGCACCCTACACTGCAACATTTTGTTGCTTGTCCCACTTGTATATATCAAATTTCAGTCTCTGTTTAATCTGTGACATGTATTTGTAATAAACATTATTTTTATCTCTTTGCTGCTATGTAACCAATAAAACAAAAGCAAACATATACCTTCTCTTAACCTAATTACATAATTGCACCTTAAGATAGTATCAGAAGCGTGTAATAACATGCATCAGAGTTTTCTTGCGGCCCACTGACACCTCGCTTTGAAATATTGAATATATTGTCCAGTAGTATGGTCATAGTCTGAAAATCAACATCAATAAGATGTCTTCCAGAGAAGTGGCACCTGGAAATCAAATAGCTCATGGAAAACCCCATTTTGGGGCTGATTTCATGCATTTTGGTGGCCCATGATTCTTCCCCCATGTCTTTCTATGCCAATAGGACAAAAGAGAATCTTGTTGAAAAATTATCTCAAGCCAGAATTAGATAGCCATCGTCTGAGCTGAAGTTCCCACTGGACAACAGGCCTTGGGAAGGTGGATCTAGGAACACACAGGGCTCTAAACAGAAATGTATACTATTCTGATTCCAGGGCCAAGATATCTGAATGAACCCACAGAGCAGACCCATATAAAAGCTGGGGTAATAATTTGGATGTCATTAGCTTCCTAACTGGTTTGGCCAAGAAACAAACAAAAAAATAGCATTACAGAATTACATAATTGCACCATTAGACAGCATACATCAGAGCTTCTGTACAGCGTACCACCATCTAGTGTTGAAATAGTCTGGGCATAGACTGAAGGCACATGAGGTAACCACCTTGCTGAAGCTAAGCAGGTCTGGATCTGGTCAGTGCTTGGAGGGGAGACTACCTGGGAACCACATGTAGCCACCTTGAATTCCATGGTAGAAGAAAGGTGGGATATAAATAAATAAAATAAAATAAAAAAATAATATTGAGTCTGAAGAACCAATGCAGACCTTACTAGTATTACAGCCACTGCAAAAGAGAATTATCCCTTATTAATTTATCCTCAATACATTGCTTTGCTTTGGGTCATTCTCATCTCTTGATAGCATCATTTGGCTCTGCCTGTCCCATAATGAGCTGAGGTTTACCAGAATCCACAGATTCATTTTGCAGGTCCAGAAGGCTTGGGAGATACAGTGTGTCTCATCATACATATGCAAGGACATTCTGTGTTCTGCCATTTTACAGTCAGGGCCAGAAATATTGGAACAAGGATAACTGTTTTGGCAGTTGGCCTCTGTACACCACGACACTGAAGTTGAAAGGAAACACACCCAGATGGGAGTGAAGTCAGGACTTCCAGCTGTAATTCAAGGGGTTTGACAAAAGTGGGGCACTAACCATTCAGGAAGTACCATCCATGGCACAGACTGAAGGGAATTCGATCCCATTTCAGTCCGTGGCGGAATTCTCTGACATCCCTAGTTCCAGCATAAATCTGGATCCAACCCAATATATTAATTCTGTGGACCAAAGCAGACACTATATTAAAGATGCAGCAGGCAGCTACATATTTTGTTCTCTCCCCATGCATACACCTGTTTGTTTGTTTTTTTACTCTAGTGTAAGCACAGGGCCTCCATTTTAGATTCCCACACACCTGCTGTTTATGTTGTGAAAAAATGATCCATTGATTTTTGTATCCAGTTCACCTAGTGCATGCTCCCCCCGCTCCCAACATAGGCATATTATTTCCACAACATTTTTTTCTTAACATTAGGGATGGCGGAGAATTGTGCCACAGATTTCAGTGAGGCTGAATGCAGTGAGGCCCCCCGAAACCCATGGCAGAACAGCCTCCCACCCCACACCACCCCGCGGAATGAACCCCAGCGTGTGTTGGGGGGGGGAGCATGCACTGGTGCTTCTCTACTGGTGCTTCTGAAGTGTGACTGCTTCAGAAAGAACTTTCCATTATACTGTCTCTTTTTCTTCACAAGTTTCATATAACAGAAGTATGATGTAGTGGTTAGAGTCCAGCCCAAAGTCACCCAGTGAGATAACTAACAGGAGGTTTGCTAATGAGCTGGATGTGGAAATACAAAGCTGAGCTGGGGGCAAGTGGGGTGCTGACATGTGTAAGAGTAAGTTGCATTGAACTCAATAAGACTTACTTCTGAGTAGACATGCACAGAGTTGGTTCTCCTCTCCATTTTAGCCTCACAACGTCACCAACAAGGCTGGATGTGGAAATAGAAAGCCTAGCAGGGGGAATAATACCTCATGCAGGGCTGCAGATGGTCATGGCCATTTTAAAAGGTTCTTTCTTTCTTTCTTTCTTTCTTTCTTTCTTTCTTTCTTTCAAACAGTGTTGTTTTAAACAAAGAGTGCATCGCTCAGGCACACCTGGGGCAGCCTTGTTTTGGGAAGCCCCAAGGAGGAGGAGGAAGTGTTTTGGCTGAAAGTAATTACTGCACGTCTCAGGGCAGGGGAAAAAATATGAAAATATCTATGAAAAATAGCCTTTCTTATGGAAGTTATGATGCAGAATTATGGCTGCCGGTATGGATTTATCTTCGTAATTCATGGAGCAGAAAAAAAGAGGAGAATTCCGGGGGCTTGTGAAGGATGGTATGGAGCACTGGCCGCAAACTGCGGAAGTCAAGCGGCATGGAAGGTACACAATTCATACATCCCTAGCTGGAACAACTGCACTGAGGGAAGTAGCCTTCCTCATCCCTTCTTTCCAGTGACTCTACTCCAGCCCCCTGAAAATGCTACACAGAAAATCAGGAGACTCTGTTGAATGGGGGGAGTTGTCACTAGGGATGGCGGAGAATTCCACCACGGATTTCAGTGAGGCCGAATGCACTAGCATTCGGCCCCCCAAAATCTGTGGAGGAATGGCCTGCCCCCCTCGTGGATTCCTCCCAGGACAAGGCTTACCTGGGGTGGATGTTCCGGATGGTGGAGGCTCCGGCGGTGGCTCTGGCGGCGCCGGCTGGTCTTTCAACCGGCTGCCACGGCTGCCACTGTTGTCCTGGTCTTTGCCATGATAGACTACATAAGTATTTACATGGCCTATCACGGCAAGCCAATAAAATAATAAAAAACCCAGTGTGTGCCAATGGCAGCGCCTATGGCGGCCGCCATTTGCATTCCCTGTTTTTCGCCGATTTATCTTTTGTAAACATTTACGTAAGGTAAAAAGGTGAAAAAAAGGGGAATGCAAATAGCGTAGTGGGTGCTATTTGTGTTCCTTTATTTTTTGCCGTTCTAGCCTACGTAAATATTTATATAGGCTAGAATGGTGAAAAATAAAGGAACACAAATAGCGCCCACTACGCTATTTGCATTCCCCTTTTTTTCACCTTTTTACCTTACGTAAATGTTTATGTAAGATAAATCAGCAAAAAATAGGGAACGCAAAAGGCGGCCGCCATAGGCGCTGCCATTTGCATACTCCGTTTTTTGTTTTTTTCTTCCAGAAGGAAGTTGCCCAGCAGCTGGATTTCCTCGGAATCTCCACGGAGCGGAGCCAGCCGGAGAAAGATTTCAGGGGGAGGTGTGGAGCGCCTCCCCCCCACCGCAAATCACCTCGTCAAAAAGGTAAGTGACTTTCGTACATCCCTCGCTGTCACATGAAGGGTAGAGGGGATCTCCAAAGGTCAGGCAGAGGGACCTTCTCTGAGTGGAGCCCTTCCTCTTGCAGAAGGTCCCTGTCTCCCACAGAAGGCAGATCTTGGATCCAATCCATTGTTTCTGGGATCTTTGGAGGCATTTGGCTGGCTACTAGGGATGTACGAAAGTCACTTACCTGGTCTCGCAGCTTGCTTCGCAGTGGGGGAGGAGGCGCTTTGCTGCTCCCCCCAAAGTTCAGAACGGGGGGGGAGGCTTCCGGCCTCGCCCGGCCGAAATTCAGGCCGGGGGGGAGGCTTCCCGCCTCGCCCAGCCGAAATTCAGGCCGGGTAGAAGCGCCCCGTCTCCCCGGCCACGAACTTCAAAAGAAAAGTAAAAAAAAAAAAAAAAGCCCCGTGATAGGCTACGTAATGATTTACGTAGCCTATCATGGCTAGATCTGCAAAGTCAGCCGTGATAGGCTACGTTAATCGTTACGTAGCCTATCACAGGGGCGTTGGGTTTTTTTAACTTTTCTTGTAATGGCGGCGGTGGCAGCTGGTCGAAAGACCGGTTGCCGCCCCCGCCCCTGATGAAGACCTGCCGAACCGCCGCCGGGACCCGCCGCCGGGAGGGACATTTGTGAAAGGTAAGTCCCATCCCGGGGGGGGGGGCGGGGGGCAGAGAATTTCTCCCCGAACAACCTTCGGAGGACCGAATGCGTTGGCACTCGGCCCCCCGAAGTTTCGGGGAGAAATTCTCCCCCATCCCCACTGGCTACTGCTTGAAATAACATGACACTGTACTAGAGAGTTCTTCGATCCGATCCTGGAGTTATTTTGTGATGTCTGTGTCTTGCTCAGACTTAAAAAGTTATTCATCCAATCATTCATGATGAACAAAGCATATATTTCTAGAGATATGCCCTGATGGGTCACTTTAAAATCACAGTATTAGTGGGGTATTTTATGTAAGAATCAACCATATTAGTAGAAATGAAAGAAGCAGGGATGTTCAAGCTCACTGAAATTCTCTGAACCTTAAAGCCTGGTTCCATTTGTTCCCATTTTAATTTGCAATCTGCTTTTCAGTTCATTTGAATAGGAAAAGTGTGCATTTGGAATGAGAAAAATGTGCACAATTCTCCCATTGAGTAAAGTGTGAAAAAAAAGCACATTCTGAACTCATGGAACACTCCACGAGTTTAGGGATATGCAAATGTTTTCTGAAAAAGTGCTCTCCCATTCAGACTTGTGTTTGAATTCGTGTTGCAATTAAGGCATCTTCAGATAACAATATTCTCATACAATCCTATTTAGTTATCCTCTGAGGGCTCCTTCACATGGGGCTTTTATCCTACTGTGGAGATTGCTTACTCACAGAAGTTTGCGGGTCCTGTACTTAGGGATGTCAGAGAATTCCGCCACAGATCTCGGAGAGGCCGAATGCCAGTGCATTCAGCCCCCGAAATTGGTGGCGGAATGGCCTGCCACACCCCTGCCCCCCCTCGGGATGAGACTTACCTGGGGCGGATCTTCCAGGTGACGGCAGCGGCGGCTCCGGCGGTGGCTCCGGCGGCGGTTCGGCAGCGGCTGGTCTTCCGACCGGCTGCCACCGGCGCCATTTCCAGTTAAAAAAAAATCTTTACGTAGCCTATCACGTAAACATTTGCATTAAAAAAAAAATGTGATAGGCTACGTAAATGTTTATGTAGCCTCTCACGTCTGACTTAAAAAAAACCCACGCGTATGCAAATGGCGGTGGCTACGGCCGCCGCCATTTGCGTTCCTGATTTTGGCACGTCTTAGTCTATGTCAAGATTTACGTAGACTAAGACGGTGAAAATAAGGGGAACGCAAATAGCATAGTGTCTTGACGTAGACTAAGACATGCCAAAATCAGGAACGCAAATGGCGGTGGCCATGGTGCAAATGGCCATTTGCATACGTGCGTTGTTGTTTTTTTTTAAGTCAGACGTGATAGCCTACGTAAACATTTACGTAGCCTATCACGGCTGACTGCAGGGATGCAAACGCCGCCATTTGCATCCCTGCTAGCCAGCGGCTGGATGCCCAGCTGCTGGCGGAGCCGGCCAGCGGCTCCGCAGAATCCTTGCGGAGCGGAGCCGGCCGGCCAGGATTCCGGGGGGAGGGACAGATCACCTCCCCCCCACCATCAACATAATCCACGAACAGGTAAGTGACTTTCGTACATCCCTACCTGAATTTGATGCGGTTCTCTTCCAGGGCACTTCCCACTATTTGTGAGCTCTATTTAGGGATGTACGAAAAGGACTTACCTTGTCCCCAGCTTTTTTCGTGGTGGGGGGGAGGCGCTTCACTTCTCCCCCGAAGTTCAGGCGAGGGGGGGAGGCATCCCACCTCGCCTGGCCAAAATTCAGGCCAGGGGGGGAGGCACCCCGCCTTGCCCGGCCGAAATTCAGGCCAGGGAGAAGCGCCCCGTCTCCCCGGCCGCGAAACAAAAAGTGAGAAAAAAAAAAACCCATGATAGGCTATGTGACGATTAACGTAGCCTATCACGGCTGACTTTGGAAATCTCGCCGTGATAGGCTATGTTAATCGTTACGTAGCCTATCACGGTGTTTTGTGTTTTTTTTACTTTATTTTGTAATGGCGGCAGCAGCGGCCGGTCGGAAGACCGGCCGCTGCTCCCGCCCCCACCGAACCGCCGCCGATCGCCGCCAGGACCCACCGCCGAGAGGGACATTCGCAGGAGGTAAGTCCCATCCTGGGGGGGTGGCGGAGAATTTCACCGCCAATTTCGGGGGGCCGAATGCATTGCCATTCGGCCTCACCGAGATTCGTGGAGAAATTCTCAGAAATTATCCGCCATCCCTAGCTATTGCGTTCTTTTCCATGATGACAAAAGTCTGGCATTTTCCCTCCTCCCACCATGGAGTAAATGTAAATGAGAGGGTATACTGTTTAAAGTCTCTTTATTGCAAATTAAACAACACCGCCTCCTAGTGGATTTGTAATGAAATACATAGACCTTTTCCAGAAGTTTAGTGTGTGTGTGTTGTTGTTTTTAAAAAACCATGTGGAAAGGACTTGATCTAATCCCACAAAGATTTCGGAAGCAGAAGCCCCAGTAAATGGCAGGATGTTTAGCCTTGTGTGATGAAGCCCTGAGTCCATGATATGTGGAAACAGAGGATTACAAACAAGAACACAGGAAGGAAGATTACATTCTATACATGTTAGCTGCCTTGGGTTCCTTGCAAGAGGACAAACGGTGGGATAGAAATGCAATAAATACATACATGCATGCATGCATGCATGCATACATATATATCTGAATATTGAGGTGGTCTTTGACCGTAATAAAGTTTCATTCTATTCTATTCTATTCATATCTGAATAAGATTTTTGGCTCTGTGAGTGCAGGCACAAATCAGAAGCATTCACACTTAGCTGTTTCAGATAAGTTGCAATTTTACAAGTCAGCTGTTCAACAGAGATGAGATTAAATCCATCCCTATGCTCTTGTACAGCTGATCAGTACAAAGCCCTGGTTGGATTGATGGTGGTGGTAGTGTATGTGTGTGCATTGCTCCTCATCCGGCTGGGCAGATACCTGCTTCTGTACACATATGTCTCATATCTGGACTGGGATGAAGATTGTTCTTCATTTATGAAAATACAGCTTCTTGTTAAACCAAGTAGTAGACAGTTCTCACAAAATGATCCCATATTTCTCAGAAAACAATACAGCATTACGTTTTCCTGGTCTAAGCCAACACTTCCTCATTCTGGATGGGGCTGATAGGAGCTGAAGACCAAAACACCTGATGGGCACCAGGTTGGGGAAGGCTGGTCTAAAAGGATACTTCTACTTAGAACACACTGGACCTTTCCAAAAGACTAGGTTATGATGCTATTGACTAGCTTAAAGTCTCTGAAACACTTCTGGGAATGTTACCTGTCTGGGAAAGCTCTTGGGGTAGAATTCCCAAAGACATATTGTGTATACATATGAAAAACAAATTGGAAGGCCATGCACAACACACAGACAATACTAACAACATGCAAGAGGAAGATTTCTCTTACAGGTATGGAAAAGACTGTTTTATGGGTGAGTGAACAAATCTTCGAGGGCCAAAATGTTAGCTGATATTGAAGAAATGACTCAAAGAGTAAAATACACTAATAAATCTCCCCCTGATTGTGGTATAATTAAATAATGACTTATAAATGAAGTGAGCTTCACTGTCCTTCAGTGTACCTGCAGTTTTCATTCATAAATTGTAAATGGGAACTCAAGAGTATCAATGGGATAGAACTCATGACTAACCTGTCCCAATGATTTCAATGGGACCTATGTTTCACTAGCTGAGGCTGTAGTCCTTTATACTCTTCCCTGGGAGAATTTTTCATTCATCTCAATGAGACTTACTTCTCAGTAGACATGTATAGGATTGCACTGTTGGTCTGGATCCTATCCAAGGTGTTTTAGAGGACAATGAAATTGTCCCCTTATTTTATAAATTGTTCTTTATTTAATTGTCACCTAACATACTGGTTTTACAGCTCTCTGTTCTAACAATTACAGTGCTGTTTGCTTGTGAATGTCTTAATTAGTGTTAATCCATGAGATCCCAGAGAAGGTAGGAAAGGAACAGCAATCCGAAGTTTTGTCCGTATCTGATTTAATTCTTTATTGATGTCATGTGTGTGTGTGTGTGTGTGTGTGTTGCATTGCCACACATGAGGAAGGCATGTGATTTGAACAACTAATTCCAATTATTCTATGTGTTTGTAGTGTGTTTGTCCTTATATTATAGGCGTCCTTATGCAATTGTTTACTGATCAAATAGCCAAAGGCTTTAGGCAGGCAACTATATATTAAAAAGAAATATGAACTATCTAGTTAGGAACCCATTGAAGAGGTAAATATCATATTTGCTAATCCCATACAATATACTTGCTGATGCCTAATGTCCATCCCCCAACATCCAACACAGAGAAAATAGAGCTTCTAAGTGAGTCAGGGGGTGAGTCCACACTTTGGGCTGCTTCACACTGAACTTTTAGCCTGTGATTAACATTGCTCCTTCACAGAGGTTTGTGGGCTCTTTACATGATGGAGTGATCATTCAAGGCATCTCCTGCACTAAATGCCCTTTGTTCCATTTTGAAATCAATCACAGATAATGAGCTATCAAATTACCATGTTGTGTTCCACTTCAGTTTCCTCTGTGAAAAGAGTAAAAGCGGCAAGAAGAGGAGTGAGATCTATGAAAGATAATGGAAGACTCAGGTACGAGGAGAAGGAGGGGGAAGATGGAAAGGGAGTCGTTGTGATCCTGCATTTAAAACAGAAGCAGAAAGCCCTGTTTTAAATACAGGATTTTAGGCTGGTGTAGAGATGCCCTTTGTAAGACAGACACAATGGCTGCAAGAACACTGGTGTGTGTGTGTGTGTGTTCAGGGAGGAGGGGATTCATCAGTGGACATGTAAAAACACCAGTGTCTTTAAACACCAGTATACACGTGTACCCCTTCATGGAGTACTGCCTTGTTGTGGCGAAGGGGCTTGCGTAACTCAGTGAAGCCATAAGCTATGCCATGTAGGGCCACCCAAGATGGACAGGTCATGGCAGAGAGTTCAGACAAAATGTGGTCCACTGGAGAAGGAAATGGCAACCCACTCCAGTATTCTTGCCAAGAAAACCCCATGGAACGTATCACAAGGCTAACAACGTAAGGCTGTGAGAGCTGGACTATACGGAAGGCTGAGTGCTGAAGAATTGATGCCTTCAAACTGTGGTGCTGGAGAAGACTCTTACGAGTCCCCTGGACTGCAAGGAGGTCAAATCAGTCAATCCTAAAGAAAATCAACCCTGAGTGCTCATTGGAAGGACAGATACTGAAGCTGAAGCTCAAATATTTTGGCCACCTAATATGAAGAGAAAACTCACTGGGAAAGACCCTGATGCTGGGAAAGATTGAAGGCAAAAGGGGATGGCAGAGGATGAGATGGCTAGATAGCATCACCGATGCAATGAATATTGAATATGAACTTGAGCACACTCCGGGAGAGAGCGGAGGACAGGAAGGCCTGGTGTGCTATGGTCCATGAGGTCACCAAGAGTCGGACATGACTTAACGACTGAACAACAATACACATGTAAGAATCCCAAGCTCAATTAGGATTTTCAAGGTGTGTGGACACAGGTGTGTAAAGCCTCAGAATCTTACCTCATCTCATCTCTTTATTTGTATGTCTTTATTTCTACAACATTGTACCAACATACAACATAGCAAATCAACGGTAGTAAATTATAGTTTGCAACATATCAAACAACAATAAACAAACCAATATTCAAAAGATACAATATAAGGAGTTACAGATAACAACGTTGGCAGATAAATTAGTACATAACCAATAAACCAGTACAAATAAACTAAACGAATTCACCAACCAAATGCTAAACAGGAAAGAGAATAAAATACAACATAAATCTTTAATAAAACACATTTCCCTACAAGGATAAATAAATCCCCATTCCACACAAGGATTTTCCATAAATAGCCTACATACAGTGGTTGGTAGCCACACCTCTCACTTGCAGCAGCCTTCCTCCCAGCTCTCACCATGGTCTCCTTTCATAGTCCTTTCTCCATTTCTCACCTGGGGAGATAAAAACATATACTCATCTGTCCACCAAGCACCCCTTCCAGCACTTATCTTCAGACAGCAAGCTTTGTCAGGCTCCAAGATGATGGGTGGGGTGAAGCAGGTGGAAATCATCAGCCCCTTGGTGTTAGTCCCTCTAACATGAAATGTTAGTTCACATTTTGTCCACATTTGACACAGACTACACTCATGTGCCACCAGTATGCCCACATTATGGTGTCATAGCGTAAAGCAGCCTTCTCCAACGTGACCTTCCCCACACCCCAATGGTTTGAATTACAACTGACGATTAACCGTGCCAGCTGTGGCTGCTTGGAGTTATAGTCCAAAACATCTGGAGGGCACCACAAGGAGGAAGGCTGGTATAAGGTATTAGGGTTTTTTTATTTATATAGATATGCATAGACAATCAAAATCCATAACAATAAGTACTATCTACAAATATCTACACATGATATTAGTGATATAAATATTTCCAAATGTGCAGTCTTTGCAGGAGGGAAGCTTTTCTACTCTTTAATGCATGTCAAACCTTTCTCTGCTCTGTTTTTTGTTTGTTTTTGTTTGGTTGGTATTTTACTGCAAAATGCTTATATAAGAATTCTTTGGAAACACTGTGGTCAGAGGCAGGATACTTTTATATTTTAAATACTGGAAGCAAACAATGGTACAGGGTGATGGCTGTTGACTTTATCCCTTGTTTGTAACATTAATGGAGGTATGTGTATGGCCAAAGTTGGAAACAAGATACTGGAAGAAATGCACCATTGTTCTGATCTAGGATGGATCTTCTTATATTGTCATCAATTTATTGGTTTGTCCATAATCTGCTGATGCATAGCACAATTTTGATATATTTTCTTGGATGAGACTTTTGATTAACTTATTTTTTGGCCTACAGAAAATTTCATCGTGTTTGGAATCAGACATGAAGGCACAAAACCAAACTGAGATTTCAGAATTCATCATTCTTGGCTTTAAAAATCTGCAGGAGATACATTTCTTGCTCTTCAGTGGGTTCTTGACAATCTATTTATTCACAGTTCTATGGAATACCTTCATTATTATCATGGCAATGGTGGACCAGATGCTCAGAACACCCATGTATTTCTTTCTTGGGAACCTCTCCTTCCTTGACATCTGCTACACTACCACCACTATTCCCCAGATGCTGGATTTCCTTCTCAGAGAGAGAAGTAGCATCTCTTATGTAGGCTGTGTGCTCCAGCTATATTTTTTCTTCTCCTTTGTAGGCGCTGAATGCCTCCTTCTGGCAGTGATGGCTTTTGACCGCTATGTTGCCATTTGCAACCCTCTGCGCTATTCTCTAATCATCAGAAGAGATGTTTGTCTCCAGCTAGCTATTGCATCCTGGGCTGGTGGTTTCCTCAACTCTGCAGTACACACACATTTTGCCTTCCAGTTACCTTTCTGTGGAGATAACCACCTAGATGCTTTCTACTGTGATATCCCACCACTGCTGAAGCTCTCATGTGGAGACATTTCACTCAATCAAAGGCTCTTGCTATCCATTGGCTTGATCATAGCTTGGACACCCCTTTTCTGCATTCTTCTTTCATACACTTACATTATTTCAACTGTCTTGAAGATACATTCTGCAGAAGGGAGGCAAAAAGCTTTCTCCACCTGCTCTTCCCATCTTACTGTGGTTCTTCTCTATTATGGCAGTTGCATTTTCACATACCTGAGACCCATTCCCTCCCAGTCATCAGTGAACGGAAAGTTGATTCCACTGATGTACAGTATCTTGACTCCACTGCTGAATCCTGTTATATATACCTTGCGCAACAAGGATGTGAAGAAAGCTTGGAGAAACATGATGGGAAAAATTTGAATATTCTATGCAATATTCAGTTTTTGGCTGCATCCTAATGTAATCATAAACGAGTTTCATTCCATCCAAAGTTTGTTTTATTTATTTATTTATTTATTTATTTATTTATACACTAGTGTTCGGTCTCAAGGTCTTAATGTATTTTGCATTTAAAATAACATTGTAATGTGTTTCTTAAAACAAATACAAAATATTGAGTTGTCAAAGTCATGTTCATACAAAATGTACAGCTGTCAAAGTTCTCCAGGGCATTTGTTGTCCTGGTCTTATACTACATATTGTATAGTAGCTCATTATCCAGAAACAGTATGATATGAGTGTATACAATTCATTATTTATGTGCTGACTTCCAAAGAGAGCAGCTCAAACTGTGGGTGTCCCCCGACAAATACACTTGTCTTGAATAGGCTGGCCACATTTCAAGTTATGTCTAACCCACTTCAGTCTGTGCCTGACTCAAAATAAGATTTGCACCCCACCTCTGCCTCTTCCCTGTCCTTTCTGCCAGCCCCCACCTTCTTCCAGGCAGAAATAACTTTACCTTGGGGAAAGGTAACTCTTTGTAAACTGCCCAGAGTGCCCTGAGAAATATAATAAATGTATACATATACACACACAAAGGGCAATGGAGGGTTCAGTTAATTTTTACAAAACCTTAAGGGTTCAATAAATTTCCATACATCCTTAACAAAAGGTAATATAGCCAGTTGGGGACAACTATGGCCTCCAACAGGAAGTGGACAGGAAGATCCATGATCAGATCTTCTCCTCCACAGTTCTAGTTCTGTCTGCAGATGCCATCTGGGAGCCATAGGATTGCTGTCTAAACCTGTCATTTGAATACCATTAATTAAGGAGTCTGGCAAGCCTTTCTTAGAATCAAGCTACACAATTACAATTTACGTCCGTGCCACTAGTGAAAAGGCTTCTTCCTTCCTTCCTTCCTTCCTTCCTTCCTTCCTTCCTTCCTTCCTTCCTTTCTTTTTTGCATAGCCATCAATGAGCATCATTGGGAAGGATATGAAGCAGGGCCTCAAATCGTTTTCCGAGTGAGTAGATAGGTTCATATGGGGGAATCCAAATGGGTAGGGATGGCGGAGAATTTCTCCCCGAAACTTCGGGGGGCCAAGCGCCAACGTGTTCGGCCCCCCGAACAAGTTTCGGGGAGAAATTCTCCGCACCCCCCCACCCCCCGCACCCCCCCCCCCGGGATGGGACTTACCTGTGCCGAATGTCCCTCCTGGCGGCGGGTCCGGCCGGCGGCTCAGTGGGTGTTCGTCCGGGGCGGGAGCGGCAGCCGGTCTTTTGACCGGCTGCCACCCCCGCCATTCCAATAAAAGAAAAAAAAAACGCCCCCGTGATAGGCTACGTGATGATTAACGTAGCCTATCACGGCTAGATCTGCAAAGTCAGCCGTGATAGGCTACGTAAATTGTCACGTAGCCTATCACGGGTGACTTAAAAAAAAAAAAAAAGCACGTATGGATAATGGCGGCCCCCATAGGGAGCCGCCATTCCCATTCCTTATTTGATCGCTGTAGTCTACGTAAAGATTTACGTAGACTATGGCGAAAATAAGGGCAATGCAAATAGCGTTGCCCTTATTTTTGCCGTAGTCTACATAAATCTTTACGTAGACTACAGCGACCAAATAAGGAACGCGAATGGCGGCTCCCTATGGGGGCCGCCATTAGCCGTACGTGCTTTTGTTTTTTGTTTTTAAAGTCACCCGTGATAGGCTACGTGATGATTAATGTAGCCTATCACGGCTGACTTTGCAGATCTAGCCGTGATAGGCTACGTTAATCGTCACGTAGCCTATCACGGGGGTGGTTTTTTTTTTTAAAAAAAAAAACTTTGGAGTTCACGGCCGGGCGAGGCGAGGCGCCTCCTCCCCGGTCTGAATTTCGGCTGGGTGAGGCGGGAAGCCTCCCCCCCGGCCTGAATTTCAGCCGGGCAAGGCGGGAAGCCTCCCCCCCCGACCTGAACTTCACGGTGGGAGCAGCGAAGCGCCTCCCCCCCACCGCGAACAAGCTTCAAGGACAGGTAAGTGACTTTCGTCCACCCCTACAAATGGGATTACTGTAACTCACTTTTAGAGGGATGCCCATAAGTTTGGTTCTGAAGCTGCAGTTGGTGCAGACTGCCTGAGTCTGTTGATAATGAGATCGGTTGCATATTGCGCTACTGACGATGCCCAAGATTTGGGAGGTCTGGTCCATCGTGACTTAAAAGAGGGCCTTTGGTATCATAGCGCTCACTCTTTGGAGCTCTCTACCACTACAAATTCTGGGTTTTCGATGCCAACTGAAACCTTTTCCACCTTTTCCACCTTTTCCAACATGTATTCCCAGGAATGTAATCTTGTCCTATGTATGAATACTTGTTTTCTGCATCACTTAGATTTTTTTTAATGTAAATGATTCATAAAGGCAGTTAAATAAAATTAAAATTAAATAAATAAACTCCAAAGGCTGCTGCTGCTTAAGATGCTGAGAGAACATCATGGTGTGTCTCATTTAGGCTTTGTTGCTGGGGCAATGTTTCGCTTTAGATCAGATGTATTATTTCCGCTGCTATTTAGATTGCTTTTTGTGTTTCTCTTTTGTTAGCCCTTAATATGAATTATTATTGGATTGCTTAATCTCAGTGTACATTTATTGAGAGATGTTTAGCCTATTTGTATGACTATTTCAATTTTGTTATGACTTGAAATTGTTAATCAATTATCTGGAAATATAGCTGCTTTTTATTATATATTTTTTTCTGATGTTGCTGCAAGCTGTTTAGGGCATGTTTACTATGGAAAAGTAATATAAATAAACTTACGATGATTGATCTTTAGCATGGGTTGCTGGCACCTATTCAAGCAAGATCAGCATGCCAGTAAAGTGTTAGCCAGGGAAATGGATCTCTGATGCATGTGAAGTGACCCATGTGCAACACCTTCTCCACCACCCCCATGCCCAGCATCATGATTGAACTGGCCCTATGTTTCAGTTGATAGGCAGCTACAATGTATAATCTACAGACCTACCTTGGCAGCAATCCCATGGGTTGGTAGGTGTGCATGCACACATAAAGTTTAGAAGCTGGGCAGATTTTCTAAGAGCCAGCTGGGAAGGAATGAGAGAAGGAGACCCAAGTGCACAGTGAAAGCAAAGAGGTTATCCTTGCTGGTGTCTTCTGGTCTCTGCACCACCACCACCACTTTCATCCAGGTAGTGCTTAGCTGAGATGTGTCAGTGCTCAAAACTACCTGGAAGTCATACAATTGGAGCAGAGAGCCATTTCTACAGTGAATCACTTCTGGCTTCAGTAACAGAGGAGGCAAGGTCCCACACCCAGAAGCCCAGAGGAACAGAGGAGAAACCTGTATGCTGCACCCTTCAGCAAATCATGTTCCACATAGGGATGTTGGAGAAATCCTCCACGGACCCCAATAAGGCTGGATTCTACTGAATCTGCCCCCCCCCAAGTTTGTGGAGGATTGGCTCTCTTACCTCCGCCTCCCTGAAAAGTCCTTGCCAGCTGCATTCTGCCCACTTCCGGCTCTGAGACCCCAGCAATATGGCTGCCATCGCCGTATCGCTGGCTGGACTGACAGACTGCGGACGCAAATGGCGTCTGCTATGCCATTACCATCCCTGGTCTTTGACGTGATAGGCTACATAAAGATTTACGTAGCCTATCACGTCAAAGAGCAGGGACGCGAATGGCGTGTGCTATGCCAGATGCCATTTGCGTCCACTGTACGTCAGTCCAGCCAGTGATACGGCGATGGCAGCCATATCGCTGGGGCTTTGCAGCCTGCCGGCAGCTCCACAGAATCACCGTGGTGCGTAGCCTGCCGGCGAGGATTCCGGGGGGAGGGAAGGATCACCTGCCCCCCTGCAGACCCCCCCTGCCAGAACAGCAGGTAAGTAATTCATATATCCCTGGTTCCAGGAAATAGATAGATAGATAGATAGATAGATAGATAGATAGATAGATGAGAGAGAGAGAGAGAGATGGCAGTGACTACTGCCATCTAAGTTGTTCAAATTGTTTTTAGTTATATGTTGTTTGTGTATATTGTCTGTGTGCTTTTATATAAACAACTTTTAAACTTTTAATATTGTATTTTAATATTGTATTTTAATGTTTTAACTTCTGTAAACTGCCCAGAGAGCGTTGGCTATGGGGTGGTATAGAAATGTAATAAATAAATAAATAATGAGCATCTCATATTTTGCACCCCTGGTCAATCTGTAGGCCATTACTGTTCACCTGGAAATGAATCTAACAGGGAGAACTAATTGGTGACATCGGGATGTCGCTTCTCACCCATGTACTCTTTGTTTTTGAAATTGTGACATCCTCTGAGGAAGAAGTTCCCATAGGGGTGCTAGCAGCATACATAAGGATACAGAATGCCACCATTAGTAGTCACCATAAAATGAATGGTACCAGCATGAAGATTCAAATTTCTGTCTCCGGTAAGGAAGGGACTATTTTATGGACTGGTGAATATGGTCCAACTGGAGATTGGTGATAAATTCGTTCAACTGGGGTTTTGTTTTTGTTTTTTTAATAGATTTGCCTTTAAGGAAGCTGATACAGAGTTGCATTATAGAATCAGCATTTTTGTGAGCTTTGTGATGCAGCTCATCCTGGAAAAAAATATGCACAAATTGCACATATTAGGAAAATGTCTGCACAATTTACATGCATTTGAGGAAAGGGTGCAGAAAACTACATTACAGCAATGTAAAGTAATTGGGGGAGATGCAGACATTTAAAAAGGTGAAGAAAAATGTGCACATTAGGAAAAACCTGTACACAAATGTACGAATTTCCATGCAGACCTTATACAGAAATGGAATGGAATGAGCTTAACCTTAAGTATCCGAGAATCTCAGTGAGATCAAGATTGGCATTTCCATCTATTCCTATGTTCAATATTCTGCAATATTTGCTCCTGTGAGAAAAGGTTAAGAAATTTACTTTAGGAATATCACTCAGACTTATAGTATCTGCCTATTGGGTAGGAAGGAACATAAGAAGAGCCATGCTCGATCAAAACTAGTGCATTCCATCCACATAATCATAAAACTATGCATAGTGTGGAGAATGTGGATAGGGAGACATTTTTCTCCCTCTCTCAAAATACTAGAACCTCGGGTCATCCCATGAAGCTGACTGGGGGGGGGAGATTTAGATGAAAGGAAGTCATTGGATGAAAGGAAGTACTTCTACACCCAGCACAAAGTTAAACTATGGGATTCACTACCACAAGACATAGTGATGGCCACCCATTTGGAAGGCTTTAAAAGGGGGTTAGACAAATTCGTGCAGGAGAAGGCTATCAATGGCTATTCATCCTGATGGCTATACTGATACATGCAGTATCAGAGACTATATGCCTATGGGTGGGAGGGTGCTGTTGCATTCATGTCCTGATTGTGGGTTTCCCGTGGGCTACTGGTTGGCCACTGTGTGAACAGAATGCTGGACTACATGGATCCTTGGTCTGATCCAGCAGGGCTCTTCTTATATTATTAACCAGCTTCGTGTGGGAAGTCCACAACTAAAACATGAGTGCAATAGCATCCTCCTGGTTGTGTTATCCAGCAACTGGCATACATAGGAAGCTGGCATACATAGGAAGCCTCCAATACTGGTTGGAACATATAGCTATCATAACTACTAACCATTGATAAACTTATCCTCCATGAGTTTGTCTAAACCCTTTTTAAAGCCATCCAAATTGGTGGCCATCACTACATCTTGTGGTAGCAAAATCCATACAATGTACTGTGTGAAGAAGTACTTCCTTCTGTCTGTATTGTATCTCCCACCAATCAGTTTCATGGACTGACACTGGGTTCTAGTATTATAAGAAAGGTAAAAAAATGTATATCTCTATTGTGTCTCTCATTGTTGTTGTTGTTCAGTCGTTCAGTCGTGTCCGACTCTTCGTGACCCCATGGACCATAGCACGCCAGGCCTTCCTGTCCTGCGCTCTCTCCCGGAGTGTGCTCAAGTTCATATTCATTGCATCCGTGATGCTATCTAGCCATCTCATCCTCTGCCGTCCCCTTCTCCTTTTGCCTTCAGTCTTTCCCAGCATCAGGGTCTTTTCCAGGGAGTTTTCTCTTCGCATTAGGTGGCCAAAATATTGGAGCTTCAGCTTCATTATCTGTCCTTCCAATGAGCACTCAGGGTTGATTTCCTTTAGGATGGACTGATTTGACCTCCTTGCAGTCCAGGGGACTCGTAAGAGTCTTCTCCAGCACCACAGTTCGAAAGCATCAATTCTTCGGCGCTCAGCCTTCCTTATAGTCCAGCTCTCACAGCCATACATTACTACTGGGAAAACCATAGCTTTGATTAGACAGACCTTTGTCGGCAAGGTGATGTCTCTGCTTCTTACTATGCTGTCTAGGTTGGCCATAGCTTTCCTCCCAAGGAGCAAGCGTCTTTTAATTTCATGGCTACAGTCACCGTCTGCGGTGATCTTGGAGCCCAAGAAAGTAAAATCTGTCACTGCTTCCATTTCTTCCCCTTCTATATGCCAGGAAGTGATGGGGCCAGATGCCATGATCTTAGTTTTTGTAATGTTGAGTTTCAAACCAGCTTTTGCACTCTCCTCTTTCACCCTCAACAAGAGGCTCTTGAGATCCTCTTCGCTTTCTGCCATTAGGGTATCATCTGCATATCGGAGGTTGTTGATAATTCTCCCGGCAATCTTAATTCCGACCTCTGATTCATCCAACCCAGCATTTCTCATGATGTACTCTGCATATAAGTTAAATAAGCAGGGTGACAATATGCAGCCTTGTCGTACTCCTTTCCCAATTTGGAACCAATCGGTTGTTCCATGTCTGGTTCTTACTGTTGCTTCTTGACCCTCGTACAGGTTTCTCAGGAGACAGGTAAGGTGGTCTGGTACTCCCATCACTTTCAGAATTTGCCACAGTTTGTTGTGATCCACACAATCAAAGGCTTTAGCGTAGTCAATGAAGCAGAAATAGACGTTTTTCTGGAATTCTCTTGCTTTCTCCATGATGCAGCGAATGTTGGCGATTTGATCTCTAGTTCCTCTGCCTCTTCGAAACCCAGCTTGTACTTCCGGTAGTTCTCGGTTCGCATACTGCTGAAGCCTAGCTTGTAGGATTTTGAGCATCACCTTGCTGGCATGTGAAATGAGCGCAATGGTGCGGTAGTTTGAACACTCTTTGGCGTTGCCCTTCTTTGGAATTGGAATGTAAACTGACCTTTTCCAGTCTTGTGGCCATTGTTGAGTGTTCCAAATTTGTTGGCATATTGAATGCAGCACTTTAACAGCATCATCTTTTAGGATTTTAAATAGCTCGGCTGGAATACTGTCATCTCCGCTAGCTTTGTTGTTACTAATGCTTCCTAAGGCCCACTTGACTTCACTCTCTAGGATGTCCGGCTCAAGTTCAGTGACCGCACTATCATGGCTATCAGGGACATTCAGATCTTTCCTGTATAGTTCTTCTGTGTATTCTTGCCACCTCTTCTTAATCTCATCTGCTTCTGTTAGGTCCCTGCCTTCTTTGTCCTTTATCATGCCCGTCTTTGCACAAAACGTTCCCTTGAGATCTCCAATTTTCTTGAAGAGATCTCTAGTCTTTCCCATTCTGTTGTTTTCCTCGATTTCTTTGCATTGTTCATTTAAGAAGGCCTTCTTGTCTCTCCTTGCTATTCTCTGGAACTCTGCATTCAGTTGGGTATATCTTCCCCTTTCTCCCTTGCTTTTCGCTTCCCTTCTTTCCTCAGCTACTTGTAAAGCCTCCTCAGACAGCCACTTGGCTTTCTTGCATTTCTTTTTCTTTGGGATGGATTTCGTTGCTGCCTCCTGAACAATGTTACGGACCTCCGTCCATAGTTCCTCAGGCACTCTGTCTATCAGGTCTAATCCCTGAAATCTATTCCTCACCTCCACTGTATATTCATCAGGGATATGATTGAGGTCATACCTGAACGGTTTAGTGGTTTTCCCTACGTTCTTCAATTTCAGCCGAAATTTTGCAAGAAGCAGCTCATGATCTGAGCCACAGTCAGCTCCAGGTCTTGTTTTTACTGACTGTATGGAGCTTCTCCATCTTTGGCTGCAAAGGACATAATCAATCTGATTTCGATATTGACCATCTGGTGACGTCCATGTGTAGAGTCGCCTCTTGTGCTGTTGGAAAAGAGTGTTTGCCATGATCAGCATGTTCTCTTGGCAAAACTTGATTAGCTTTTGTCCTGCTTCATTTTGTACACCAAGGCCATGCCTGCCTGTTATCCCGGTGATTTCTTGACTTCCTACTTTAGCATTCCAATCCCCTATGATGAAGAGGACATCTTTTTTTGGTGTTAGTTCTAGAAGGTGTTGTAGGTCTTCATAGAACCGATCAACCTCAGCTTCTTCGGCCTCAGTGGTTGGGGCATAGACTTGAATTACTGTGATGTTGAATGGTTTGCCTTGGATTCGTACTGAGATCATTCTATCATTTTTAAGATTGTACCCCAGTACTGCTTTTCCCACCCTTTTGTTGACTATGAGTGCTACTCCATTTCTTCTAAGGGATTCTTGCCCACAATAGTAGATATGATGGTCACCTGAATTAAATTCACCCATGCCTGTCCATTTTAGTTCGCTGATTCCCAAGATGTCGATGTTCAATCTTGCCATCTCATGTTTGACCACCTCCAGCTTACCTTGATTCATTGATATGACATTCCAGGTTCCTAACCAATATTGTTCTTTACAGCATCGGATTTTCTTTTCACCGCCAGACACATCCACAGCTGAGTGTCCTTTCGGGTTTGGCCCAGCCGCTTCACTCTTTCTGGCGCTACTTGGAAATACCCTCTGTCTCTCATTACTCATGTTTTTTTCTGAGCTAAAGAGTCTCCCAGAACTGTAGCTTTTCCTCATAGGGGAGTTTCTCCAGTCCCTTTGCTCCACCTTTTCCAACAACTCTACAATATACTTTTTAGGTATGGTGACCAGAACTGTACTCCAAGTGTGGAAGCACACACACTTGGTATCAGAGATAACAATCTAGTTTCTTGGTATTCATCGTATTGTTAATGGTTGTACTAGACAGATAGCATATGCTATTTTCATAAACTACTTGGAATTGATTATTAATGCTACCTATGCTATTCTGTTTTATATGTTATCTTTATATATTATCAATAATGTTTGTATCATATATACGCTTTATTCTAATGATCTCTATATAAGGTGTAATAATGATGTATGTTGTTATTTTGAGGAAATGTATTTGGACTAAGTATAGTACTTACGATAGCACATTTGTTTGGGCAATGAGATTGTTTTTCAGTCGTTAAGTCATGTCTGACTCCTCGTGACCCCATGGACCATAGCACACCAGACGTTCCTGTCCTCTGCTTTCTCCCAGAGCGTGCTCAAGTTCATATTCATTGCCTTGGTTATGCTATCTAGCCATCTCATCCTCTGCCGTCCCCTTCTCCTTTTGCCTTCAATCTTTCCCAGCATCAGGGTCTTTTCCAGAGAGTTTTCTCTTCGCATTAAGTGGCCAAAATATTTGAGCTTCAGCTTCAGTATCTGTCCTTCCAATGAGCACTCAGGGTTGATTTCCTTTAGGATGGACTGATCTGAACTTCTTGCAGTCACGGGGACATGTAAGAGTCTTCTCCAGCACCACAGTTCAAAAGCATCAATTCTTCGGCGCTCAGTATGGTCCAGCTCTCACAGCCATACATTACTACTGGGAAAACCATAGCTTTGATTATACTAACTTTGTCGGCAAGGTGATGTCTAGGTTTGCCATAGCTTTCCTCCCAAGGAGCAAGCATCTTTTAATTTCATGGCTAAAGTCACCATCTGCGGTGATCTTGAAGCCCAAGAAAATAAAATCTGTCACTGCTTCCATTTCTTCCCCTTCTATATGCCAGGAAGTGATGGGGCCAGATGCCATGATCTTAGTTTTTTTTAATGTTGAGTTTCAAACCAGCTTTTGCATCCTTCTCTTTCACCCTCAAAAAGAGGATATTTAGATCCTCTTCACTTTCTGCCATTGGGGTGGTATCATCTGCGTATCTGAGGTTGTGATAATTTGCCCAGCAATCTTAATTCTGACCTGTGATTCATCCAACCCGGCATTGTACTCTGCATATCAGTTAAATAAGCAGGGTGACAATATGCAGCCTTGTCATACTCCTTTCCCAATTTTGAACCACTCGGTTGTTCCATGTCTGGTTCTTACTGTTGCTTCTTGACCCTCATACTGGTTTCTCAGGAGACAGGTAAGGTGGTCTGGTACCCCCATCTCTTTCAGAATTTTCCACAGTTTGTTGTGATCCACACAATCAAAGGTTTTGGAGTAGTCAATGAAATAGCAGAAATAGACATTTTTCTGGAATTCTCTTGCTTTCTCCATGATCCAGCAAAAGTTGGCGATTTGATCTCTAGTTCCTCTGCCTCTTTGAAAGCCAGCTTGTACTTCCGGTAGTTCATGGTTCACATATTGCTGAAGTCTAGCTTGTAGGATTTTGAGCATCACCTTGCTGGCATGTGAAATGAGCGCAATTGTATGGTAGTTTAAACACTCTTTGGCATTGCCCTTCTTTGGGATTGGAATGCATACTGACCTTTTCCAGTCTTGTGGCCACTGTTGAGTGTTCCAGATTTGTTGGCATATTGGTGCAGCACTTTAACAGCATCATCTTCTAGGATTTTAAATAGCTCAGCTGGAAGACTGTCATCTCCGCTAGCTTTGTTGTTACTAATGCTTCCTAAGGCCCACTTGACTTCACTCTCTAGGATGTCCGGCTCAAGTTCAGTGACCGCACTATCATGGCTATCTGGGACATTCAGATCTTTCCTGTATAGTTCTTCTGTGTATTCTTTCCACCTCTTCTTAATCTCATCTGCTTCTGTGAGGTCCCTGCCTTCTTTGTCCTTTATCATGCCCGTCTTTGCACAAAACGTTCCCTTGAGATCTCCAATTTTCTTGAAGAGATCTCTAGTCTTTCCCATTCTATTGTTTTCCTCGATTTCTTTGCATTGTTAATTTAAAAAGGCCTTCTTGTCTCTCCTTGCTATTCTCTGGAACTCTGCATTCAGTTGGATATATCTTCCCCTTTCTCCCTTGCTTTTCGCTCCCCTTCTTTCCTCAGCTACTTGTAAAGCCTCATCAGACAGCCACTCTGCTTTCTTGCATTTCTTTTTCTTTGGGATGGATTGAGTTGCTGCCTCCTGAACAATGTTACGGACCTCCCTCCATAGTTCCTCAGGCACTCTATCAGGTCTAATCTCTTAAATCTGTTCCTCATCTCCACTGTATATTCATCAGGGATATGATTTAGGTCATACCAGAATGGTTTAGTGGTTTTCCCTACGTTCTTCAATTTAAGCTGAAATTTTGCAACAAGATGCTCATGATCTGAGCCACAGTCAGCTCCAGGTCTTGTTTTTACTGACTGTACAGAGCTTCTCCATCTTTGGCTGCAAAGTACATAATCAATCTGATTTCGATATTGACCATCTGGTGATGTCCATGTGTAGAGTCGCTTCTTGTGCTGTTGGAAAAGAGTGTTTGCTGTGATCAGCATGTTCTCTTGGCAAAACTCTAGGGATGTCAGAGAATTTCGCCATAAATCTCGGGGAGGCCGAATGCCAGCACATTCTCCCCCCTGAAATCGGTGGCGAAATGGTCTGCTCCCCCCAGCACATTCAGCCCCCCAAATTTGATGGCAAAATGATCTGCCCGCCCCGCCCCCCTGGGATGGGACTTACCTTGTGCGAATGTCCCTGGTGGTGGTGGCTCCGGCAGCGGTTCGGCCGATGCCATTTCCAGTAAAAAAAAAAAAAGTGATAGGCTACATAAAGATTTATGAAGCCTATCACGGCTAGATTTTTAAAAAATACCGTGATAGGCTACACAAATATTTATGTAGCCTATCACGGCTGAGTAAAACACACACACACACAAAAACACGTGTACGCAAATGGCGGCGCCCATGGGCACCGCCATTTGCGTTCCTTATTTTGGCTAAGGATGGATGAAATTCCCTTACCTGGTCCCGCAGCTGTTTTCGGTGGGGGGGGGAGGCACTCCATTTCTCACCCTGAAATTCTTGGCGGGCGAGGAGGCACCCTGCCCCTCCCGGCTGAAATTCTGGTCAGGGGGGAGCGCCCCGTCTCCCCAACCGTGAAATAAAAAAGTAAATTGTAAAAAAAAAAAAAAAAGTAATATGCTAT
Organism: Heloderma suspectum; assembly: GCF_057233095.1. Lineage (NCBI taxonomy): Eukaryota > Metazoa > Chordata > Lepidosauria > Squamata > Helodermatidae > Heloderma > Heloderma suspectum. Next base: position 82,525,650 of record NC_139463.1, on the reverse strand, counting down.
GTAACGATTTACGTAGCCTATCACGGCTAGATTTTAAAAGTCAGCCATGATAGGCTATGTAAATCTTTACATAGCCTATCATGGCTGACTTTGAAAAAAAAAATAAGCGCGTACGCAAATGGCGGCACCCATGGGTGCCACCATTTGCGTTCCTTATTTTGGGCACGGGTAGTCTACATAAAAATTTATGTAGACTACCCCTGCCCAAATAAGGAATGCAAATGGCAGCACCCATGGGTGCCACCATTTGCGTACGCGCTTTTTTTTTCTCAAAGTCAGCCGTGATAGACTATGTAAAGATTTACGTAGCCTATCATGGCTGACTTTGAAAATCTAGCCGTGATAGGCTACATAAATAGTTACGTAGCCTATCACTTTTTTTTTTTTTTAACTTTACTGGGAAATGGCAGCAGCGGCAGCCGGTCGGAAGACCGGCCACCGAAACGCCGCCGAAACGCCCCCGGGACCTGCCGCCGAGAGGGACATTCGACAGAGGTAAGTCCCATCCCGGGGGGGGTGGGGGGGGTTTCAGAGAATTTCCCCACCAATTTCTGGGGGCCGCCGCCATTTGCATTCCTGGCCAGCCAGGATTCACGGCAGGAGGGACGGGACGCCTCCACCCCGGCCAGAATTTCGTGGGGAGGGACTGAGCACCTCCCCCCACCATGAATCAAATTTCGGGCAAGGTAAGTGACTTTCTTACATCCTTACAAAACTCTATTAGCTTTTGTCCTACTTCCTTTTGTACACCAAGGCCATGCTTGCCTGTTATTCTGGTTATTTCTTGACTTCCTACTTTGGCGTTCCAATCCTCTATGTTGAAAAGGACATCTTTTTTTGGTGTTAGTTCTAGAAGGTGTTGTAGGTCTTCATAGAACCCATCAACCTCAGCTTCTTCAGCCTCAGTGGTTGGGGCATAGACTTGAATTACTGTGACGTTGAATGGTTTGCCTGGATTCATACTGAGATCATTCTATCGTTTTTGAGGTTGTACCCCAGTACTGCTTCTCCCACCCTTTTGTTGACTATGAGTTCTACTCCATTTCTTCTAAGGGATTCTTGCCCACAGTAGTAGATATAATGGTCACCTGAATTAAATTCACTCATGCTTGTCCATTTTCATTCGCTGATTCCCAAGATGTTGATGTTCAATCTTGCCATCTCATGTTTGACCACCTCCTCCAGCTTACCTTGATTCATTGATCTGACATTCCAGGTTCCTAAACAATATTGTTCTTTACAGCATCGGATTTTCTTTTCACCACCAGACACATCCACAGCTGAGTGTCCTTTCGGCTTTTGCCCAGCCGCTTCACTCTTTCTGGTGCTACTTGGATATTCCCTCTGCTCTTCCCCGGTATATTGGACACCTTCCGACCTGAGGGGCTCATCTTCCTGCTTCATATCTTTTAGCCTTGTGATACATTCCATGGGGTTTTCTTGGCAAGAATACTGGAGTGGGTTGCCATTTCCTTCTCCAGTGGACTACATTTGGCCATGACCTGTCTGTCTTGGGTGGCCCTGCACGGCATAGCTTATGGCTTCACTGAGTTACGCAAGCCCCTTCTCCACAACAAGGCAGTGATCCATGAAGGGGTCAATGAGATTATATGTTGTTTAATATGCATGTGAGTATGTGATGTTTCTTTACCATTTATGATCTGAATATTAAAAATAAAATAAAAAATGTTCTAGAAATTAAAGCCAATGCAACACTACTTGATTTTTTCCCCCTGTACAGAAATACTATCATCTTTATGGTTGAGACATGGATTTGCAAAACCAGACTGAATTGACTGAGTTTATTCTTCTGGGCTTCTCAACTCTGGAGGACATCCATAATATACTCCTTGGAGGGTTCTTGATTATCTATTTATTCACTTTGCTGTGGAATACTTTCATCATCATCATTGCTACACTGGACAAAAGGCTCAGAACCCCCATGTATTTCTTCCTTGGCAACCTCTCTTTTCTTGATATCTGCTACACTACCACAACGATCCCCCAGATGCTGGATCATCTGGTCTCAGAGAGAAGCAACATTTCCTACATGGGCTGTGTGTTCCAGCTATATTTGTTCTTCTCCTTTTTGGGCACAGAATGCCTCCTTCTGGCAGTGATGGCATTTGACCGCTATGTTGCCATATGCAACCCTCTGCGCTACACACTCATTGTCAGCAGAAATATTTGCCTCCAACTAGCCACAGCATGCTGGGCTGGTGGTTTCCTCAACTCCGCTGTACACACAGTCTATGCATTCCGGCTGCCTTTCTGTGGTGACAACCGAATTGATGCGTTCTACTGTGACATTCCACCATTGCTGAAGCTGTCATGTGGGGACATCTCCCTAAATCAAATGCTCTTGCTTTATATTGGCTTGCTCATGGCTTGGACACCACTTTTAAGCATCCTTCTTTCATACATTTACATCATTTCTACTATTTTAAGAACATGTTCTTCAGAAGGGAGACAGAAGGCTTTCTCCACCTGCTCTTCCCATCTCACTGTGGTTCTTCTGTACTATGGTAGTGCCATCTTTACCTACTCAAGACCTGTTTCCACTCATTCATCAATTAATGCAAGGCTGGTCCCATTGATGTATAGTATCTTGACACCACTTTTAAATCCTATTATATATACTTTACGCAACAAGGATGTGAAGAAAGCTTGGCAAAGCTTGATAGGGAAAGCATAAATCTTGTAATTAATGTCCGAGTTCTTCTTATATAACACCTTGTATTCTAGGGCCTGGTTCATATAATCATGTTCATCACATGAAGAGGAGTCCAAGATTAAGTGATATTTCTTAATGTGTTAGTGAGCTAGCACTAATATAACATTACAGATATAACTTCTAAGTCACCTCGTGTCACCTCAGATACAATAGTTTGCAATGCAGTCAGTTCCTTTATTTGGCTATCTATTATCTAGTTTTAAGTAATGTAGTAATTATAATTTTCTCTGGGAGAGAGCAGAGGACAGGAAGGCCTGGTGTGCTATGGTCCATGGGGTCAGGAAGAGTTGGACACAACTTAACGACTGAACAACAACAACAAGTGATAGTTTTAAGAGTTGTATATCCATGGATGCATATACATATATACCCTCATTAATCAAAGTGAAGTTTTATTTCTTTTTTATATTGCCTTCTTTCTTTCCCTCCACTCAGGGTAGAGAGTCTAATCATATATATCACTTAAAGGTTGCATCCAGTGCTAGTCTAACTTAAGCAGAGCCCATGCCAAGGCTTGGTTGGGCACCTGCCAAGGGCCCATATCCCAGCAGAGGCCCACTAACAGAAGCCCCACAAACTTGCTCTCCCTTTTCACCATTGCAACCTGTTTGTTCACCTGCCTCTCACTCTGGCTCAGACAACAGTGGTGGTGAGAAGAAGGAGCAGTAGATGCCATTACCTTCTTGCTCCCCTGACTTTCTGCTTCTCAAAGAAACAAGTGGTAGCAATGATGAGAAAGAGGGTGAGGAGCAAGACCAGCTGGTGACAATGGTAGTGAGAAAGTAGACTCACTAAGGGAGGAAGCCCATTGAGGGTGCCTTGCCCAAGGGCCCTGAAAAAGCGGGAGCTGGTACTGAACTGAAGTCCCATTTATTGCCATGGGTATACTCTAAGTAGTACTAACGTAGGATACAAGCATTAAATCAATTTCATAATGTAAATAGTGTTACAAAAAGCTAGTCTCATTTCACTTCCTTAACAGGAAAGGCTTTTGCAGGTATGGGCTATTTGCAGGGCTTGTTTCTTAGTAATGAGAGCATAACGGAGACTTAGGTTTATTGCAATGGGCTTACTGGTCAATTCAGTGTATTTGTTTGAATAAACTGATATTTAGGCAATGCAATGCACATGACACAGAACTGCAAAACAAAAGAAATGACCAAAAATATTGCATCCCGTGTGCGTGCGTGCGTGCGTGTGTGTGTATATATATATATATATATATATATATGATTTTAAAATGCAAGATGTTTTGGCATAAAACACCTGCTTTGGTCACAAGTAAGAGTATGCTACAATACCACTTATAAACTTATCTAGAACCAGTGAGGAACAGGCCAAACCCCAGAGAGGGAAACAAAGATTAAAAATCAGCATCTGTATTCAACAGCCAATCAAGTCACATTAATAAAAATCATGGCTTGTTTAATTTCATCCTTTACATTGGTATCAGGTTTCAGCTAATCAATAAACATTGCCTCCTTAATCTTTCTCCTTTGGAGTCTCTGTTCAATTGCTAGCACAGAGATCCTCACTAAAGTTGCTCTGCCAACATGTTTCTCCCTCATACGAAAGGACCAAGGTCTTGGACATATTTCATTATATTGAATATCACCCAGGTGCTCTTTTTAAGATAGGTCTTACAGTTTCACCCAAATAAAAGGAATAACACTCCAAACACACAATTGCATAAATAACATCTTTACCTGTACACACACCCCTTACCTTCCACACAGATACGGCATCCCCATGTCTAGCATTTGTTATCATTAGGGATGTACGAATCACTTACCTGTTCCAGTCAGAGCATCCGCTGGCGGGGGGGAGGTGCTCCGTCCCTCCCCCCAGAATCCTCGATGGGGGGGTAGGCACTCCATCCCTCCCCCCAGGAATCCTTGACGGCCGGCTCTGCTACGCGGGGATTCCGTGGAGCCACCGGCTGGCTCCGCCAGCAGCCGGACATCCGGCCGCTGGCTAGCAGGGATGCAAATGTACCCTGTATTCAGCCATGATAGGCTAGGTAAAGACTTACGTAGCCTATCACGTCTGGGTTTAAAAAAAACAAACGCGTACGCAAATGGCGGCCGCTACGGCCACCGCCATTTGTGTTCCTTATTTTTGGCCATCTTAGTCTATGTAAATATTTACGTAGACTAAGACGGCGGAAATAAGGAATGCAAATGGCGGCGGCCATAGCCGCCGCCATTTGCATATGCATTTTTTTTTTAAAACCCAGATGTGATAGGCTACATAAATCTTTACGTAGCCTATCACATCTATGTAAAAAAACCAACAACAACAGAAGCAACCAGACTGCAAATGGCGGCGGTGGCAGCCGGTTGAAAGACCAGCTGCCACTGCCACCGCCGCTGCCGCCGAAGCCGCTGCTGGAGCCGCCGCCGTCTGGAACATCTGCCCCAGGTAAGTCTCAGCCCAGGGGGATCTGTGGGGGGCGGGGGGGGTGGCAGGCCATTCCGCCATGGATTTCGGGGGGGCAATGCACTGGCATTTGGCCTCACCGAGATCCGTGGGAGAATTCTCTCACATCCCTAGTTATTACTTATCATACACCTGAGATATGTCAATGTTACTGGGGCAGTACAAACAACATTAGACTGATGTTACAATGATCAGGGATCTTTTGGGCTTCCCATACAGACTAATCCATCACAAATGGAATTTTCAGATCCTTTGGTATATCTCACACTAATAGCTTGAACTGGTAACCTATAACTCTTGACCTCTGCCAGTTTAGCTGCCTTTTGTTTTGATTCCTCAGCATAAGTAATGATATGCACCCCAACAGCTTTCTGAATCCTGTTCTTATTTGTTTGGGCCATTGACCATAGCAAAAATAACAAAGAAAAACAAGAAAAACAATGGCAACACATGAAATAATAAAACCAGACAACAAAATCAATGCAACTCATTTGAGACAGAAGCATGTTAAGCATAGGATTCAGCCTGCCTCATCTCCAAGTATTCAAAACACAAAGTCTGAAGAGTTAGTGTGTGTGTGTGGGGAGTGTCTTTCAAATCCTTGTTATGAATGTGTGGAAGTTGGGCACACAGCCCCCCCCCATCCTCCTCCATGTGTTCATATAGTTTGAAATGGGCTATAATTTTCATTCCTCTAATACCAAATAAAATACCTGTATTATTCAAATAGGTATATTATTGGTAGCCTGAATCCCAAAATGCATTGTATTATGCACCTTTTTTTTCAGTCTCTCTCTCTCTCTCTCTCTCTAATGATTCATGTAAACTGCAAATGTTCACTTGTAATTTTTGAACAATATTATACCCTTAACCATAAACTCTGAAAATTGGTTTTTGATGGCCAAACCTCTATGTTAGCTATAGAAAGACCCCCCTTGCAGAAAGTCCCTCTGCCTGTTTTTTTTTTTTTTGGGGGGGGGTGTCCCTCCTTCCCCATACACACCATAGCACAACCTATTCAGCAGGGTCTCTGTAGTATTTCCAGGGGTCTGGAGGGGCTGCCATGGAAATGAGGGAGTGGGGAATTCCACTTCCGCCAGTGCAGTTGATCCAGTTGAACCCTAAGCTTTCTCATGCAACCCAAATATCCATGTATATTGTACTTGTTCAGTTTGTGTTCATTTCTTCCAATAGCTCACTACCTTATACTTCATTCCTATAATGATGCTATTTACATTTGTGTTTTATAACTTACACTTGTTTGCTTGCATAACAATTAAATAGGCAGAAGATGTGGTGGTAAAGGAGATAAATTGTGCTTGTATATTACCAAATAATAATAATGATGATAATAATGATAATGATAATAAAATGCTCCTAGCTTTAGCTTAGAGATGTTGATGTGGGATTTATTTCAGACAAGAACACCACACACACACACACACACACACGGGGGCGGGGGGGGAGAGAATGACTGAGAGAGAGAGATCATGCACTGTGGTAGTGCGGCCACACTGATTACTGCACAAAATGCCTCAAATTTGCACCTGGGTGGGAATCCCATTTGTCTTTGGGTGATTCCTCAAAATGGTTTTGGGAAATGCCCACACCTGTCCCTCCCCCATGCTTTGAGTCTGACCAGCTAAAGTTGTTGTTGTTGTTGTAGCATGAGTAAATGGGAACTAGAGGGTACCTAAGGTTTTAATATGTAATATACTGAATGGTGATTGCCACAATTTGTTGTTCATCTTGACATCCAAACACTTACTAGCCTTTTGTGATGCAGGTGAGATGTCATGGAATGTTCACCAAGATTCAGATTGCTTTTGGAGAAAGTTTAGGGCTAGGTTTGTTTGTTTGTTTTCCAAATGACTCACCTTCCAGGAAATATATGACAAGGTCTCGTAAGAGTTTGATCTGAAAAGCATTATGTGGACTTTAGAACCAAACAAATAAACAGATAAATAAATGGCTTACTAGTCACTGAGAAATAAAAGTACTTGTTAGATTTCTGGAAGATGTAATTCAGTGTTGGAAGCTTAGACTTGGTGCATAGTTTCCAAGACTGGAGGGTGTAGTCTGAACACACTGGAGGGCTAAGTTTTCTCTCAACCCCCCTGTACCAACAATGTTTAAAGTGATTGAGGAGTTCTGTGTGAATGCCATACAGTATGGAGGAGACCCACTTCAATTTATTCTTCCCCTTCGAAACAAAGGGGGCAATATATCATATGATACAAAATGGTCTTGCAAGCACCTGTCGAGTTGCTTTCTCTGTACAGTCCAGTAAGAAAAAGAAGAGGCAAAGCCACAAAACAGTGCTAAAAATACTGGTAATGTTTAATCACAGATATGAAATGCCCAATTCATTTCAATTCATTTCCTTAGGGGCACTGAAAGAAAAATGATTCCCATGGAGCATCTGGTCCACATTAAGCACCATCATTGTGTTGGAGTGGAGGGGTGTGAATGCGTTCTTCCACCATGTAAGGAGAGCATCTCTCACATACCACCCTCCTACCTTTATTCCTACCATTTACCTGAGTCCATTAGATAGAGAAACCATGCTGTGAGTTTAATGTGATGCCAGGCTGTGAAGAAATGCCCTGCATATAACAGTTATTGTTATGTAATGTTTACTTTGTGTGGCCTCTGTCAGACTACAGTGTATCTGCTTTGTTATCGTCAAAGGCCTGTGTAGTAGTTGCTTAGTGACAAGGGGGAAAGAGAGACAATTTCTTTGAATATTGTTAGATGGAGCCTGGATCAGGTAAATTCAGTTCTGATTGGCTGAGGATTCTAGCTAGGTGGAATTAAAGAGCAGTTGGGAAATGACAGTTAAGATGTGACAGTTGACAGTTGAGTTAGTCAGAGTCAGTATCGGGAGGGAGTCTGTGGTATTCAGAAAGGCAGAAGGTCTGCTGTTTGATGTGTGGTGTTTTGGAGGGACTGGGAGAAAGTGAATAGTATTAGCATGCCAATGAAGAATTGATCAGGACCACAGATCCACGGCGTGCTTCTCAATGCTGCCAATGTAGACATCATTTAATTTAAATGTGATGCCAGCTATATAAAAACAGATGAGAGTGGGGCATGTTTTTCTATCCTGAGATAATGTTTAAACAAGGACTTTTTTTTTCAATAGATATGTATACTTTTATATTGAGCTCATGATATATAATTTAGGCCAAGCTCTGGATCAACTCCATGGGTGATTTTTTTTCTTTTTGAAAACTTTAGAAGCCAGCAGATTTCTAGGGTTCAACTGAGTAGAAGGTAGAGACAGAGAACTGGGAAGAGAAAGCCTGTCCTTACTGGTAGGTTCATATATCTGGCCCCACCTCATCTCTACTTCCTTCTAGGCCAAGTGTGGGAAACCTATTTTGATCCATAGGCTGATTGCTCCCCAGAGCAAGCTAATGGGCCTAATGATATCAAGGGGGTGGCGACCCACCCGAAATTCTGCCCCAACCCATGACATCATCCAATCCACTCCACCTCCTTGTTGCTTTTATTTTGCTCTGCGCAGAGAGAGGCACAGAGCTCTGTGCCTCTCTCTGCACAGAGAAAGCAACTTGACAGGGGCTTGCAAGACCAGGTCCTGCAAGCTCTGGCCAAGTTGGGCACCTCCTTTCCTTGACATTCATGTCGTAGTTGGGCTGAGAGCACCATGGGAAGGGACTCAGCAGCGTGCAGGGGAATCCTGGGAGGGGAAGCGACACACAGTGAAAATCCTTTTGTTATCTCCAGAGATTGGAGGTAACATGGGTTCCTAACCCCAGGATAGGGGGCAGGGCTTAGGGAGCAGAGGGACTTCAAGCAGGCCAGATTGGGGTGGCCCACAGGCTTGATAAGGCCCACAGGCTGGAGGTTGCTCTCCCCTGTCCTAGGCAGTGATTACTTGAGAAATGCAAAAACTGTCTAAAAGACTACAGATTTGAGATTAAGGAAAAGAAGGAGGTGATCAGATATCACACACTATAGCACACACGGAAAGGAAACCTTCAGGTTTTAAGGCATCAGGACCAATGTCCTGTGAAAATACCAATATTTTGTGAAAATACCAATCCAAAATTCAATTTCAGTGAAAATACCCAGGCATTGAATAAACCAATCCCTTATCTTCTCCCATTCAAAAATCCCTCTATCATTGTCCCCATCCCTTACCAGATAATAAATAAATGAAATGCATCCTCTTCAAAATTGTCTTTACCCTCTTCCTGGGCCCAGGTTCAAGAATAGAACCAATGCTTACATCTGCATTAGTATATCCATTTTTTCTTATTAACAATACTTCATACATTTCTTTAGGACTTATTGGGGTGTGAGAAATCCACTGAGTTTACATTGGTTTGGGGGGTGTTGCTGAAAGGGGATTCTCAACTTTTCCTCCGGATTTGCTTTAGCTAGAGGTATCTGTGAATGTCCCACACACCTTGTTCCATTTGTATGATATAAACACCACAAAATTAAAATGCCACCCACCATTCCTGCCCCTTCTTGACCCATGAACATAATGGCAGCCAGCCAGCTGCCATTAACCATCTGTCCAACTTCCTTACTTTTCAGGTTTGACTCAGCATGCTTAGAAGATCACTGGCGAAACAACTGCAACCACCTCCAGCCCTGGATTTCCTCATGACATGGAATGGAATCAATTATCTCCTTTTATTTCTATGGGTGAAGATTACAGGACTAGTATCATTAACCAGGAGCATTTATACTGATACTGCTATTTGGGGACCTTGTCCTTTTTGTTTTGTTTTGTTGAAGATTATGGAACTGCAAAAAGAAGACTGGCGAGGGTGGGGCAAAAGTACCTCTCCTCTGTAGGATCGACTGTGTCTGGGGGAGGCAACATGCTCACACCCACTCCCTTGCATCCCTAGTTACAGCCCTTTTTGCTTTTGCATAGGGAATGAACACCATGGGGGGGGGGGAGGCAGGATAAAGATTTAATAAATAAAAATAAAATGTGAACCAAACAAATTTCCCTGCTGCATCCCTATTTAAAACAGTGTACAATTTAAAAAGAAATCAATAAAATTTCATTTTAAAAAATGGCAAAATACGGACAGCAAGTCATCATATTAAGACAAAAAACAATCCCAATTCTCAGAAAACCTAAAGGAATAAAAATATAGGTTTCATACAGATACATTCATGGAGGAGAATAGGTCTGTGTTTATAAAATAGTGAAATTCTGTTGGGGACAAATTCCCAAAGGCATGTTAGCATAAATAAAGATATCAATGCTGTAATACACAGCACAGTGTCTTACTACCAAGATGAAGTCTGATTTCCATCACAGTTACAGAAAAGGATTCTTCATTTTATGGGTTGGTGAATGTCGCTGAACATTCTACATTTGCTCATGAAAGAAAGTGTTGTAAAATTCACTCACTTTACGAATATGGATCAGAATAATGCTACATGATTATTCGGTTTAATATATAACAAACAGAACAGCAATAACATGCATGTGTATTCAGAAGTCAGCCACACTGAATTTAATTAGACCAGGTAAGTGTATATGGTATTGCAGCATAAATGTATTCATTTCATATTTAAAAGTTATACTAGAGTTTAGAATTCTCACTATGTTTACAATCCAGTTTTAAACATGGTTGTACTGGCCCTATATATAATAATCCTGTCTTTTTCTTTTTCTTTTCTATACAGCAATGTCATCTATTTATTTGAGACATGACAATAAAAAACCAGACTAACTTGACAGAGTTTATTCTTCTGGGCTTTTTACAGTTTGGGGACATCCATCATCTACTCTTTGGTGGGTTCTCTATAATCTATCTATTCACTGTGCTATGGAATACCTTAATCATCATCATGGCATTAACAGACCAGAGGCTCAGAACACCCATGTATTTCTTTCTTGGTAACCTCTCTTTTCTTGATATCTGCTACACTACCACCACCATCCCCCAGATGTTGGCACATCTACTCACAGAGAGAAGCAGCATTTCCTACATGGGCTGTGTGTTTCAGTTATATTTTTTCTTCTCTTTTGTATGCACTGAATGCCTCCTATTAGGAGTGATGGCTTTTGACCAGTATGTTGCCATATGCAACCCTTTGTGCTACACATTAATTGTCAGCAAACGTATTTGCCTGCAGCTGGCCACAGCAACCTGGGCTCTTGGTTTCCTTATCTCCATAGTGCATACAGTCTATGCATTCCAGCTACCTTTTTGTGGAAACAACCGCATTGATGCTTTTTACTGTGACATTCCCCCTCTGCTGAAGTTGTCATGTGGTGACATCTCCTTCAACCAAATGCTCCTGGTGTATATTGGCTTGCTCATAGCTTGGACACCATTTTTCTGCATTGTCTTATCATATGCTTACATCTTTTTAACAGTGCTGAAGATACGTTCCTCAGAAGGGAGACAAAAGGCTTTCTCCACCTGCTTCTCTCATCTCACTGTTGTCCTTCTGTATTACGGTAGCTCCATCTTCACCTACTTGAGACCTGTTTCCACTCATTCATCGGCCAATGCAAGGCTGATCCCGTTGTTGTACCGTGTCATAACCCCACTGTTAAATCCTGTTGTATATACCTTGCGCAACAAGGATGTGAAGAAAGCCTGGGAACGCATGATTGGAAAATCAGAATGCAATTAAGACTGTTCTTCATCTGCATAGAAAAGGTTGATACATAGGACGTGGTTCATACATTCCTGTTTATCATTTGAGGAGGAGGCCAAGATCAAGTGATGATTTGCATTTGTTAATTAGCCAGCAATGATGTAGCACCACAGATCTTTTTGTTGTTTTTTTAATTGCCGAGTGTCACCTCAGGCACAATATTCTTCGGTGCTGTTGGTTCCACATTCTTATTGCCATAATCAAGTGTGGAGCTGTTGTTGTTTTTTAATGAGAATGTACAACTAATGTACATGAATGTGTGAAGCCCTTTTTTGTTACACTCTAATTTGTTTCATACATCTTGATAGTTGGCTTCCTTGTGTTTCCTTCCTAGCATCTTCAAGCCAGGGAGAATAAAGCCTACCTGTCATCTAAAGAAACAAGATATCAAGTAAGAGCACAATCCTATCGAGATAGATGTCAGCCTCTGAACTCAGATGCTGATGCCTCTATCCAATGCAGGTCAGGTGGTGCATAAAGGGGATCCTCTCCTCTGTGCTCTGCCCACACTACATTCTTGGCTAGTTGCGCAATTTCATGTGTCTAGCCAGGGCTGCAGAGAGGAGAAGGGACCAGAGACCCCATAGGAAGCAAGGCAAAGGGGCTTCCACAGTCTCCTCTCCTCCCAATCCCTGGGGACACCCCCTTTTTGCCCTCTCTGTGCTCTGTTTTATGAGCACGAAGGGGTACTCACCGCGGTTCTCCCAGAGCAGGCTAAAATGGGGAGGGGAGTGCAGTTTCCTGGCTCCAAGCTTGGAGCACTGCCTACAAGCTTGGAATGAGTAAACCAAACATCCTATGGTCCTCTAGACAGTGTCTAGTGTCCATAGGCGTGTTCTCTAAGTTGATAGTTCAAATAGATGGCTTCAACCCAAAATCTGAAGTTGCAGGATATTTCAGGAGAAGCCTTTTTACTGGGTCTGTTTCATTCTAATGAGTGAGCACTCTATATGTTTATAATGTCTTATATAGGGATGTTGGAGAATTCCACCATGGACTCCAGTGAGGATGGATTCTTTAGAATCCGGCCCCCCTGGAGTCCATGGAGGAACAGGACAATCCCCCGTGCCACCCCACAGAATCCACCCAGGATGGAGATTACCTGGTGGTGGATGTGGCTCCGGTGGTGGCTCTGGCGGCGGCAGATGCGGTGGTTGCGGCAGCTCCGGCTCGTCTCCTGGCCGCTGCTGGGCTGCTGCGGCCGCAAATGGTGGCTGTTCTAGCGGCTGCCATTTGCGTGGCTGCCTTTTGTCATGATAAGCTATGTAAATACTTATGTAGCCTATCATGGCAAAGAGCAGAGGAGCAAATGGCGACCACTATGCCATTTGTGCCCCTGCTCTTTTCTGTAATAGGCTACGTAAGTATTTATGTAGCCTAGCATGGCAAAAGGCAGCCATGCAAATGGCGTAGTGGCCGCCATTTGTGGCCGCAGCAGCCTGGCAGCAGCTGGAATTCCAGCTGTGGCCAGCCCTGGCTGGTGACTCCATGGAGTTGCCGTGGAGCGGAGCCAGCCAGGGAGGATTCTGGGGGGAGGGACAGAGTACCTCCCCCCCACCATGGATGCCCCAGAACAGAGCCAGGAAAGTGTTTTGTACATCCCTAGTCTTATAATGCCCTCTCAAAGCTCATTTTTTTCTGTCTAAACATGCACAGGATTGGGCCTAAACATCCTTTAGACAGGATTCTGTCTAAACATTGCCCTAGGAAATATCAGCCAACTATCTCAAGCAATTAGCAAGCCAATGGAGTAAATGCAAGACAGAAAATTGAGCAACTCTTTACAATATATTTTTCTAGGGATGTTGAGGAATTCCACCACGGACTCCAGTGAGGCTGAATTCTTTAGAATCTGGCCCCCTGGAGTCCGTGGCAGAATGGACAACCCCCTGCCACCCCCCAAAATCCCGCCCAGAACAGACTTACCTGGCAGCAGCGGCTCCGATGGTGGTGGCGGCTCTGGGTCGTCTTCTGGCTGTTGCCGGGCTGTGGCCACAAATGGTGGCTGCTACACCAGCCGCCATTTGCGTCCCTGCCAGGCCATGATAGGCTATGTAAGTATCTATGTAGCCTTATCATGGCAAAAGGCAGGGATGCAAATGGTAGCCACTACGCCATTTGCATCCCTGTCTTTTGCCATGATAGGCTACATAGATACTTACATAGCCTATTACAGCAAAGAGCAGGGGCGCAAATGGTGTAGCGGCCGCCATTTGCGTCCCTGCCTTTTGCCGTGATAGGCTACGGAGATACTTATAATGTACGTAGATACGTAGATACTTATAAAACCGGGGAGGATTCTGGGGGGGAGGGACGGATCCCCTGCCCCCCACTGCGGATTGCCGGATGGAATGGGGTAAGTGTTTCGCACACCCTTATAATTTTCAGTCTTCCTTCAAAATAGAAAGAACGTAGTGATCTTGAGGCCAAATGAATCCTAGCACATTATGTAATAAATTGCCTGTTTCAGAAAATGTAGAACTTTTTAAAGTGGTCCATTTAAATGGCAAACATTCACCTGTAAATTGTAACAATAATATCACATCCATCTGTTGCAAACAAACTTTGGAAATTTGTTTTTTGGGGGACTGTTGCAAACAAACTTTGGAAATTTGTTTTTTGGGGGAGGGGTGTATTGGGTGGCTATTCAGCCATGCTTATGTGTCATGTATTGAATATATACCTCTCACACTAAATTCACTTATTGAACCCATCTCTACGAGTTTCCAATGGCTCATTATCTTATACTGTATATTATTTTATAACTTATAATTTCTTTTGATTATTAACTTCAATTTAAATTCTTGATTGTGTGCAGGGGAAGATTGGAGGTGGTAAGGGATCTTATTATTGTTTATGTATTGAAAAGATTAAAAGAAGAAACATGTAATTTAGATGCATTTTTCTTAGTTTTAGCATGCAGGGAAATGTTGATGTGGTGTATTTAAGGCAAGAAAATCCCCCATGTATTCAGAGGTAATGCAGTCATACTCATTACTAATCAAAATGTCCATCAAAATGTTTTAATTGGCTTTTACCCAGAAGATAAGAGGGTTTGAGCTCTTTCCAAATCCCAAGCATTTGCACATATGCCTATGTATTTTCATGTAGTCATCCAGTGTTATAAATGGATCTCAGTAGCACTAGCATCATAGCTCTAACTGAATTCACACAGCAGCAGATAAGGTGATGTACCAGTTTCTGGAGCCTAGCACTTTAGATTACACTTCAGAGTTCAGATAAATGAATGCTCCTCCTTACCCCAACCCTCCCAACAAACATACTAGGGATGTTGGAGAGATACTCCACGGACCCCAATGTGAATAGAATCTGCCCCCCCGAAGTCCTCGGAGGATTGGATCTCTTACCTGCACCTCTGAGAGGAATCCTCACTGGCCGGATCCTCCCCACTGGTTGGCTCTGGAGTGGATTGACTGAGGACGCAAATGGCGTCCCGGATGCCATTTGCGGGTGCAGTTACTCCGGCCCACCAGCTATATGGCAATGGCGGCTGTATTGCTGGCACTTTGGAGCAGGCCGGTGGCTCTGTGGACTCGCTGCGGAGCGGAGCCAGCCGGTGAGGATTCCGGGGGGGAGGGACGGATTGCCTCCCGACCCACGGACCCCCACGGATGCAAGCTAAGGGGGTTTCGTACACCCCTAAAACATACACATAAACAAATAATGCATATAGAAAAGTAGATGTCAGGGAGGTGGGACTATTCAATCATGTGTGTTCCCAAATACAGTCTGACTTTACATAATCTACAAACAGATTTGTTTCCTCATCTGCGACTTGTGAGAAGTAGGCCACAGTTTTATAGTGCTTGAAGTCAGGGGTTTTGCTTGTTTGTTTGTTTGCTTGCTTTGGTTTAAGTTAGCAACAGAGCCATTTCTGGTGTTTGGCTTTCCAAACTCAAGCCAGTTAATCATCTTTCCCCTGTCCACACCTAATCTTCATAGCAACATATCCAAAGGGAATATAGAAATGAATAGCTATAAATGTTCCAGATGCGTGTGAGCATATTAATATGTCTCCTCACCTCTTCCACTTGAACCAATTTATTGGTGTAAGCAGTAGAGATAACAGGAGAGAAAGGTCACTGACTGTGTTGGGAGAAATGGAACCTTTCATGTGACCCAAATTGTCCCTCACAAGAGCATTAAGAGAAAGGCTCTTGGTGCAGAATTAAGAGTTGCTGTGACATCAGAAGCCGGTAGACCAATCACTTCTTTATAAACTCTTCTCTAATTTTGAGCGGGGGGGGGGGATTTGAAAATTCAGAGCTTCAACAGGCAGGCAAATATTCCTAACATTTGGTGGCCATCTTACCCGAATAATAAATGTTTGATCCCCTGCCTCAATTTCAGCGTTGCATTTGCTGCTTTGATTTGATCAGAAGAATGTCACACCATACATTGTAGAAGTGCTTTCAGTTGAGGTTTTAATGGCACCATCGCCCTGCCACGTTTACAGAAGTTTACCAGCAGAGAGGAGGGGTCTAGAGGACATAATCTACCCATGACCCTCCCATGTTTTCCTACCACTTCTTCTGCCTTTTTCCTGATTGCAGAAAACCCATTAAGGAGAAAAAAAGATGGCACAATGTCTTCTGATTGCTAGTGCAAACAACCCTCCATCTGGAAACACCCTTAACATCATGACCAGGCATACACGGTGTCCTCCCCACAGACCCCCAGCAGACTACAGTATGGAGATCACACTAGTGTTCTATAGGAATCATGATAAATTTATTTCAATTCATTTGTTTTCAGGATTTACCCAGTTCACAACTTCCAGACTGAACATGGACTTGGACGCCATCTGAGGTTGAGGTCCATACATTTCCGAGCTTCCAATGTGATTTGTGGACCAAATTAAATGTATTCAACAGCTTGCATAGATTTTTAAAATGCATGCAAAATGCTTGAAATCAATGGCAGAATAATGCATAAAATTCAAAGATGTGCACAATTGATGCTTACATTTGGAAGAAATATGCATGACAATGTGCATGGCTTTCATGCAAAAAGAAACACAACAACTAAAGCTTACAATGTCATACTAGGGATGTACAAAAATCACTTACCTGTTCATGGATTATGTTTATGGTGAGGGAGGAGGCGTTCTGTCCCTCCCCCTGGAATCCTGGATGGGGGGGAGGCACTCCATACCTCCCCCCCCCGAATCCTCTGCGGCTGGCTGTGCTACGCGGCAGCTCCACGGAGCAGCCGGCCAGGCCCAGCCAGGCCAGAGCCATCCGCAGCCGGATTTCTGGCTGCAGAGGGCTCTAGGGGGGAAAAAAGAAAGCACATATGCAAATGGCGGTGGCTACGGCCACCGCCATTTGCGTTCCTTATTTTTGATGTCTTAATCTATGTAAATATTTACGTAGACTAAGATGGTGAAAATAAGGGGAACGCAAATAGCGTTTGTAGCCGCCGCCATTTGCATACGCTTTTTTTT
Source organism: Heloderma suspectum (assembly GCF_057233095.1). Lineage (NCBI taxonomy): Eukaryota > Metazoa > Chordata > Lepidosauria > Squamata > Helodermatidae > Heloderma > Heloderma suspectum. Next base: position 82,508,344 of record NC_139463.1, on the reverse strand, counting down.
TTTTTTACCCAGATGTTTTAGGCTACATAAAAACTTACGTAGCCTATCATTTGTGTGTAAAAAAACAAAAAACAAACAAACTGCAAATGGCAGCGGTGGCAACCGGTCGGAAGACCAGCCACCACAGCCACCGCCGCCGAAGCTGCCGCCGGAGCCGCCACCGCCCGGAAGATCTGCTCCAGGTAAGTCTCGTCCCAGGGGGATCGGCGGGGGGGGGCGGGGGGCAGGCCGTTCTGCCCCAGATTTCGGGGGGCTGAATGCACTGGCATTCGGCCTCCCCAAGATCTGTGGCAGAATTCTCTGCCATCCCTATCTCATACAGACTCGAGCCTGAATGAGCTTCAAGATGGAATTCGAACTTTGGTGAGCTCACGTTTTGCTGATTTGCACATCCCTAGTGTTTGGTGTAATATACCAGCATTACTCATTAGCAAGCAACTGATATGCAGACAAGTCAAAAGTCCTGTCCATACCTTCTGCATGCATGAAATGAGTGTGTGGGAAAGGGGGAAGCAGGGCCTTTTGTGTACCCTGCTGGCCTCGCCTCTGGCTTTCATGTGTACAGCTGAAGTTCTGCAAAGGGGCACCTATGTAGGGGTGTATGAAACCCCACTTACCTGCGTCCATGGGGGGGGTCTTCTGGGGGGGAGGCAATCTGTTCCTCCCCCTGGAGTCCTCGACTGGGTGGGAGGCGATCCGTTCCTTCCCCTCGGAATCGCTCCCCGGCTTCTGGCCATGGCCAGGCTGTGGGTGCAAATGACGTCCAGCATAGGGGACGCCATTTGCGTCCCTACTTTGCTGTTATAGGCTACATAAAGATTTATGTAGCCTATCATGGCCAAAGGGAAGGACGCAAATGGCATCCTCTACACCATTTGCGTGCCTCCCTTTTTGACGTGATAGGCTATGTAAATCTTTATGTAGCCTATCATGGCCAAAGAGAGGCATGCCAATGGTGTCTGCTATGGAGGACGCCATTTGTGGCTGCAGCCCGGATGGCGGCCAGCAGCGGCCGGATCCGGACCCACTGGAGGCAGGTAGGATCCGGTCCACGCAGACTTCGCGGGGTGGCAGGGGGGATTGCTCCGTTCCACCACGGACTCCAGGGGGGCAGATTCCAAAGAATCCAGCCTCACTGGAGTCCGTGGCAGAATTCTCCGCCATCCCTACACCGATGTGCATATAGCCACAGTCCTGGCAAGGGTTCCAAGATTACATGAATGAGGGAACAAGAAGCACTGGACTAGGGGGGAAACCTACAAGCAAGCTCCCTTTGTGGAATCTCTTATTCTAGTAAAGGACTGTTGTTTCAGGATAATGAGATAATAGCAACATTATTACTGCCATGTTGGTAGCTTTCGCCCTAGATAAATCTGATTTATGCTTCCTGTCTTTTATATTCAGGCTAATATCCAAGATCACCCATAGTATTCACCAGATTCTCGCCCACCCTGTTTGTTTGTTATTTTAAAGCATGCCCATTTCTTTTCACCATTGATCAGTATATTTGCTACTCTTTGTTTGGAAAACAGGTTGAGATTCTCATGGGCAGAAAATCCCCAAAGATCCCTTTTGTATCTATGCCAATAAAAGCAATAATTACTGCACTGTAAAAATAACAAATAAAAAAGTAACCACACAGCTAACAAAAGGAGGCTCCCCCGCCCCCGCCATATGGCTTGGTGAAATAGTTTTAGTGGGCCAGATGCAGCTTATTCAGATTGATAATATGGATCAATAATGTTTGTTTTGCATTGCATATATATGCATTAAGAATGACACCATCTTAAATTAAGTGAAACTCATTTACTCTGGAAATTACAAAATAAAAGTCACAGATTATTTCATCTGTGACTATTTCAAGTGCTGCTGAAAGAGAAGTGGGGAATCAACAAGCACAGGCATCTCAGTGTAGTCATTATTATTCAGGAAGTGACCTGGGAACTGGATAAGAAGTCACAGCTTGCTAGTAGGATTAAAACTCTTTTCTTATGGGATTTTCTGCTTCAGATGCCATGATAATTTGGCTTGCCTTGGGTCCTAAGCATCTTGACTGGGAGAGAGGGATGTATTTGCTGCTTGGCCGCTGGGAGCAAAATGTCTTGCACTTGAAATAATGCCTTGAAATAATGTTGTGGGTGAATGTGGGGTCAGTGTCCTGCACTGGCTGGAGAGACACTTCATCAGATTCCTGATAGGACAGGATGAAAGGCAGATGGTACTCACAGCTGTACTAACAACCTGGTGCAAGGTTGTCAGTGGTCTGGCTAGAGTTGTGAGAAGAGAGCACTCAAGGGATGTCATGGCTGTTATGGAGACTTACTTTGTTTCCCCCAGGATTCTCCAGAGTATTCCATACTAGGAACTTTCAAATTCACTTCAAAAAGTGGTGGCAACTCTAGGAACCAGTTAACAGAGATGTGCTTGCAACTGTCTGTGCCCATGTCATTTTCTAAAGTTAGTGCTCAAATGAGGAAGATTTCACCAATAGTAGAACTGCAGGTCTACACTAAAAACAACTTTGGACCAGGGTAAGCAAGGTAAGTCTCTGTGCAGGTTAAATTAATGCCTTTTAAAAAGGATGTCTTTCTGTACTACAACTAGCATCAATTCAATACATAACATGGACCATGCACAGAGACATCCCATTTAAATATTGTTGCCTGGTGGCAACCCTTGTTTTATCCCTTCCTTGTCTGTTTGGGTGTTATCTTTGTCAGTTCCTCTGACATAATAGTTCATGTCTACATTGCATAAGGGCACATAACAAATTACTAGCAGTTCCATGTTTCTTTAAAATATATATATATATTTGCATGCAAGAAGACAAGTCTTCTACCTGAAGGGATTTCAGGGGACTGACCTCTAATTGAAACCATCCCCTTTTTGAAGAGCTGTTCCTGAAAGATAAACCAGAGTCATCCCCACCTCATTTCCAAGCAGAATCTGCTCCCACCAGCCAGCCAAAGAACTGTGACTGGTGGGAGCAGCTCATGATTGCTGGGAGGAGGGGCTGGTTAAAGACTCTTCCTCCTCCTAGTGATCATAATCCATGATTCTGGGATGTGGGGATGAGGTTAAGGTTCCACACCAATCCCATCAACCTGGGTCATGATTCTTAGGAGGAGAAAGAGGCTTCAACCCTCCCCCCCTCTTCCCAGTGATCATGGCTCAAGTCACTGAGATTGTGTGTGTGTGTGTGTGTGTGTGTGTAGGAGGAGGATGTTTTCTGTGGGTGGGTGCACACACACAGGTGCACATGTCACGTCGTGGTTTTCTAGGGGCTAGAAATTGCCCCCCTGAAACCCTGAAGTTGCTCACGCCTGGTCTATATCTTCATTCTAGTTTTGTTTCCTTCTCACTTCAGAACATAGGTGGGTCTTACAGCCTTCTAGATCCTCTGTATTAATTCTAGTGTTAGAGGAGTTGCTCATGGTATAGTTCTCTTCCTCAGTGGAACAACTCTGGTGGAGGGGAATATACATAGAAAGGATAAAGTGTTAAATGCACATTGATTCTGCAGGAAAGATTTTTAAGTTTGGTCATTACAGAACAATAATCTCCTCTGAAAGGGGAGTTATCATACCACTGTCAACTTGTGTGCTTTATCTTGTCTTTAACTCCAGTGTCATCCTATTTACTTTCATCACCATGCATTCATTACACTATTCCCTGCAGAAAACCACATTTTGTTTTGTCCAGACATGGAGGCACAAAATCAAACTGACTTGAGCGAGTTCATCATTCTTGGCTTTAAAAATCTGCAAGAGGTGCATCTTTTGCTCTTCAGTGGGTTCTTCATCACTTACCTGTTCACTGTGCTGTGGAATACCTTCATTGTCATGATGATATTAGTGGACCAGAGGCTCAGAACACCCATGTATTTCTTCCTTGGGAATCTCTCCTTCCTCGACGTCTGCTACACTACCACCACCATCCCACAGATGTTAGCTCACCTCCTCTCAGAGAGATGCAATATCTCCTATGTAGGCTGTGTACTTCAGGTGTATTTTTTCTTCTCCTTTGTGGGAACTGAATGCCTCCTTCTGGCAGTGATGGCTTTTGACCGCTATGTAGCCATATGCAACCCTCTGCGCTACACGCTGATAATTGGCAAAGACATTTGTCTCTGGCTGGCCACAGCCTGCTGGGCTGGTGGTTTCCTCAACTCAGTAGTGCATACCACATTTGCCTTCAACCTACCTTTCTGTGGGAACAACCACCTAGATGCTTTCTACTGTGATATCCCTCCCGTGCTGAAGCTGTCATGTGGAGACACTTCTCTCAACCAAATTCTCTTATTATCCATTGGTCTTTTGATAGCTTGGACCCCATTAGTTTGCATCCTTTTATCATATACTTACATAATTTCAACTGTCTTAAAGATACGGTCTTCGGAAGGGAGACAAAAGGCTTTTTCCACTTGCTCCTCTCACCTCACTGTGGTCCTTTTGTACTATGGTAGCTCCATCTTCACCTACCTGAGTTCAAATAACATTCATTCCTCAAATCATGCCAGGCTCATTCCAGTGATATATAGTGTCTTGACCCCACTTTTAAATCCTATCATATATTCCTTACGCAACAAGGATGTGAGGAATGCCTGGAGAAGTATGATCCAACAGATGTGAATTCAGTGAGAAACAGACATGTATTTCTCAGTCATAAGGTTTATTTCATATATTACTAAACTGGAATGTTTTCAAAATTGTTTTTGAACAATTTTGTTCTTTATATTGAGTAAAGAAATGCATTAAAGTAAATGAAACCACTGAAAAGTACCACATGGATTCCAATTTGTGTATATGATTCACTGTGCACCATTTATTGTTCATAGCGTTTACTGTCAGATTTTGAAATGCAATTTTTAATCATTTTCATTTATGAAGGCTAAGTCAGTGTCCAATGTGCTTGTACATTTGGATGGATAAAATGCCTACTGATGAATATATCAACTACCCAAATTTTGTTCAGCCCTCCTTTTCAAAATGTTTGTTCACCACATGTGAACAAAGCAAAATGTAGCACCATGGACAGAGCAATGTATGTAAGCAAGAGAGAATATGAGAAGAGCCCTCCTGGATCAGACCAAAGGCCTATGAAATCCAGCAACCTATTTCCCACAGAAACAGGTGTCGATTAGGACCAACAAATAGTTCATGAGGGCAATAGCCTTCTCCCACTTCTGTCCCACAGTGGCTGGTATTCAAACGCAAGCTGCTTCTGATCCCAGACTTTACATGTAGCCATTTCTAGCCTTATATTTGATGTGATACCACTAGTAGTCATTGATAGCCTTGTGGCTATCATGACTAGCAGCCTTATATTCCAAGTTATATCAGTTTCCCTCTATCTAATCCTACCAGTGACTGAGGTTAATTAAGTTGCAGCTCCCAATGTCAGGGCTGAACTTCTAGGGATGTTTCTACATTAAGCAAAAACCCCGCAAAAACCCACAGCCTTTCCAGAGCTTCCTGCTTTCGGTTTCTTTGTGGGATTAGGAAGGGCTCCTTTATACAGCAGCCATGGCAGCCATGTGGTTTGAACTGAGAGAGTGCCTTCCTCCCTCCCAGGCAGGTGTGCAAAGGAGGGAGGGGGAGTCTTGTTTCTGTAGCTTAATTTCTGCTGTACTGTTTCCTTGCAGCCCCCAGGAAACCTCTGACTTACTTCTGAGTAGACATAAAATGTAAGATTGTGCCAAAAGTCTGCAGACCTTGGCACACTTATGTAGGAGTAAGCCGCATATAACTCAGTGGGACTTACTTCTGAGTAGACATAAGATCACCCTGTAAGTCTGCAACCCTCGGCACACTTACTTGGGTTTAAGCCTCATTGAACTTAGTAGGGTGCTCTGAAACAACAGAGGACATTGCTTCTGAGATGGTGGGGTGGGGGATCAGTTGTGTCTCCCTTCCTTGCAGGGAGCCATCTTGCCCTCTTCTCCTTCCAACTGAGAAATGCAGAGGCAGGAGACGCAATCAGCAGGCAATTCTTGCCTTCGCTTCTGTCAAATCTCATCCTGACTGCACCCCCAACAACTGAAAACAAATGCCCACATCAGGCAAACAGAGCGATTTCTACCACTATTGGAGAATTTCACAGGGAGGTCATGGCGCCCCTGTTCCATGGGCTGGAAAAATACCACATTTGGGGGAAAACAAGAGATAGGATGCAGGAAACGGCGGGAGACACCCTGGAGCATACCGGCGTCATCTAAAGAGACCACAAACTTCCGAGAGAGAGCCATCTCAATAGCAGGATAAAAACACCATATGATGAACCCCTAGGTTTTTCGTTATTGTTTTTAAGTTGCCAGTAGTGAATGTGCCAAAGACGAGAAGGCCACCCAACCAATTTACAATCTCCTTAGGAGCTTAAGCATCTTCTGGTTAACCCCAAAATGAACTCTGGGTGACTAGAGAAACATTTTATATGGTGGGGTCAGTGATCAAGGGTTATAAGCCTTCTCATGAAAATATTAGGGATGGCGGAGAATTTCTCCCCGAATCTTTGGGGGGCTGAGCGCCAATGCATTTGGCCCCCGAAATCGGCGGTGAAATTCTCCGCTGCCCCCCCGCCACCCCCCGGGATGGGACTTACTGTAGCCGAATGTCCCTCCCAGCGGCGGGTCCCAGCGGCGCTTCGGTGGGCTTTCGGCAGGGGCAGGGGCAGCAGCCGGTCTTTCGACCGGCTGCCGCCGCCGCCATTACAGCTGAAGTAAAAAAAATCAACAACCCCGTGATAGGCTACGTAACGATTAACGTAGCCTATCACGGCTAGATCTCCAAAGTCAGCCATGATAGGCTACGTTAATCGTTACGTAGCCTATCACGGGTGACTTTGAAAAAAAAAAAGCGTGTACGCAAATGGCGGCCCCCATGGGGCGCCACCATTTGCGTTCCTTATTTGGTCCCGGTAGTCTATGTAAAGATTTACGTAGACTACAGCGTAGTCTACATAAAGATTTATGTAGACTACCAGGACCAAATAAGGAACGCTAATGGCGGCGCCCATAGGCCCCCGCCATTTGCGTACGTGCTTTTTTTTTATTCTTCAAAGTCACCCATGATAGGCTACATAACGATTTATGTAGCCTATCACACCTGACTTTGGAAATCTAGCCGTGATAGGCTACGTTAATTGTTACGTAGCCTATCACGGGGGGGAGTTGTTTTGTTTTTTTACAATTTCGCGGCTGGGGAGACGGGGCACTTCTCCCCAGCCTGAATTTTGGCCGGGCGAGGCGGGACGGCTCCCTCCCCTCGCCTGAACTTTAGGGGGAGAAGCGAAGTGCCTCCCCCCCACCGCGAAGAACCCCTACGAAAAGGTAAGTGACTTTCGTACATCCCTAGAAAATATATCAAAAGAAAACTGCAACAAATACACAAGCAGTGTGCTTATGAAGTATTAGGGATGGCGGTAGGGATGTATGAAAGTCACTTGCCTTTCGCGGATTATGTTGATGGTGGGGGGGGAGGTGCTCCGTTCCTCCCCTCCGGAATCATCCGTGGCCGGCTGTGCTCCCCGGCATCTCTGCGGAGCAGCCGGCCAGGCCCAGCCAGGCCAGAGCCATCCGCAGCCGGATTTCTGGCCGCAGAGGGCTCTGGGTAAAAAAAAAAACACAAAAAAACAAAACTGCGTACACAAATGGCAGCGGCTACAGCCGCTGCCATTTGCGTTCCTTAGTTTTGGCCGTCTTAGTCTACGTAAATATTTACGTAGACTAAGATGGCGAAAATAAGGGGAACGCAAATAGCGTAGCGGATGGTATTTGCGTTCTCCTTATTTTCGCCTTCTTAGTCTACGTAAATATTTACGTAGACTAAGACGGCCCAAACTAAGGAACGCAAATGGCAGCGGCCGTAGCCGCCGCCATTTGCGTATGCCTTTTTTTTTTTTTTTACCCAGACTTTTTAGGCTACGTAAAAACTTACATAGGCTATCACGTCTTTGTAAAAAAAACAACAACTGCAAATGGCGGCAGCGGCAGCCGGTTGGAAGACCAGCCGCCACTGCCGAATCCACCACCACCACTGGAGCTGCCCCCACCCGGAAGATCCGTCCCAGGTAAGTCTCATCCCGGGGGGATCCGTTGGGGGGGCGGGGGAGCAGGCCATTCCGCCACAGATTTCGGGGAGGTGAATGCACTGGCATTCAGCCTCACCGTGATCCGTGGTGGAATGCTCTGCCATCCCTAGATGTTCTTTAGAATCCGGCCCTCCGGAGTCCGTGGCACAATAGACTACTCCCCCCCCAAAAAAATCCTCCCCGGATTTTCCTACCTGCTGCTGTCCAGTCCGTCCGGGTCTGTCTGCTGCTGTCCATCCACTGCCCTGGACTGGGGATGCAAATGGCGTCCAGCATAGCCAACGCCATTTGCGTCCCTGCACTTTTTGGTGATAGGCTACGCAAATATTTGCGTAGCCTATCATGGCAAACAGCAGGGACGCAAATGGCGTTGGCTATGCCATTTGTGTCCCTGCTCTTTGCTGTGATAGGCTACATAAATATTTACGTAGCATATCACTGAAAAGTGCAGGGATGCAAATGGCATCCTGGAAAACAAAATCACCGAAAAGCACAGGGACTGAAAAGCACTGAAAAGCACAGGGACACAAATGATGTCGGCTCTGCTGGACACCATTTCTGTCTGCAGCCCTGAAGCAGATGCAAGTCCAGCTGCAGATGGGCCTGGCCGGCGGCTCCGCAGACTCACCATGGAGCGGAGCCAGCCGGGGAGGATTCCAGGGGGAGGGACAAATTGCCTCCCCCACAGCGGGTGCCCCCAGTGGACCGTTAAGTATGTTTCGTACACCCCTATGAAATATATGTTGTGGTCATGAAACTAGAACATATAAACACAAAATCCCCTTTAGATCAGACCAATGAGTTCATCAAGTCCAACATCCTGTGTGTCACAGTGCCTGGCCCCAGCCACATGGTTGTTGCTCTCCAGCAACTGGCACTTGGAGGGAATCTGCCTATGAACCTGGGCGTCCCATAGTTACATATCGGCATTCTGACCAGTAGCCACTGATGGACTTATCTTCCATGAATTTGTCACATCCCTTCTTCAGATCTTAGGACCAAGTTAGACACATTAATGCATCTTTGAATTTAAGAATAATATTTTTTTCCCTTTTATGCAAATAGCACCAGCTGGGTGGATGGGTTGATCAATATCAACAGAACAGAAACAGGTGTAGAGGGAGAATTTCACCCTTTTCTCCCCTGCTCCAGTTCTGAGGAAAACCCATCCTCTGAAACTCACCACCCCTTTGTTTGTTTTACTTTGGAAGGACATCAGCCATTGATGTCAATGGGGATTTCCTCCCAATGCTAAGTCTGATGATTTATTATTTATCTGAAATATCTATGCCCCAATAAATAATCAAAGTTGGCTTACAATATATTTTAAATACAATAAAAACAGATGATCAGCTTGTTAAAACCCTTCACGAGGTAAGTCTTCCTCATGCAGCCTGTCACTGGTGTCTCCTTCCATTACTAGGGTACTCCTACATGAGGCTTTTATTGTGCAATTACTCTGTCTCATTCACATAATTTTGTGGAGGTTCCAGAACCAGATGACATCATCTTTCATTTGTAAGCTAATGATGTATGAGAAACTGGTTTCAGTTCTTTTTTCTTTTCTTTTTACCAGAATTTACCCAGTTTGCACTTCCCGGAACCAAATGGAGACCTGAATGCAATCTGTGGTTGAAATCTATAACATTTCCAAGTTTACGTTGAGATTCACACAACAAAAATACGTTAAAAATGTGTAGATTTGAAAAATACACATGAAAGATGGCAAAAACGTATGCAGAAACCCACTCTATTCAGTGAGAGAAAATGTTAAATAAATCTTAAAATGTGCTCAATTGATGTATACATTTGGAAAAGTGTCCACAAAATATGCAGATTTTCATGTGAAAAGGAGACCCCTCCAAAAAAGCTCATAATCTGACATGAGTCAGAACAATGTTTGAGATGGACTTTAGCAAACCTTAATGAGCTCAGGTTGTACTGATTCACATATCCCTATTGCAATCCGTCTGTGTTTTCCCACCAACACTTTCATCTTTTTTTTCTTACCAAAACACAATCAGCTAAGGAAAGAAAGATGGGGGAACTGCACAATGCCTTTGACTGGAGTTGCTGGAGGGGAGGACAAGGGTTTCTACGTCCCCCCCGACTTTCTCACCAACAGCAGGTCTCAGAGGAATGGCCCTGGCCTGGAAATGGCTGCCAAAGCAGCCAAATATTAAAGCCCCTCACAGGGTGAGGCATCCTCAGGCTGCGACTGCTGCTGTCTCTGCCAGCACCAGGCTCCTGGCAGCAGATTCTATCCGGCACACCTTGAGCATACAATAAGTTCAAGTTAATTGCATTTTCATGTTGCCTATCCCCAAGAAATGCGCAAGTTAACAAGGATGAAAAGAGCTCAAGGGATCTAGCTTGTCTTGAATACTTCAGGAAATGTAAGGGTTTGTCCATACTAGATCAGATCGTAGGAACATATATTTTAACCAAACGTGCCACTACGCAGCAGAGTATTTTGAATTTGATACCAGATTCTGGTGAAGCTGCTGGAGTATGTACAACTGTTGCTGCCAAGTCTGCATAAAAGTATACCAGACCTATCCTGGATGAAACAAACAGCAGTAGGTACGTTATTAATTATGGGTTTGCCTGGTTAAAGTGCAGGTTATTCCTGCCATAACTACACGTGCATTTATGAAGGGGTAATTCCCCAAAGGCAAGAATTATGGCTCCTTTTCAATAGTGTTAGTATCATTACATGCATAAAGAAATAGAGCTAGAAATTACCTCTTTTCAGTGTGCCTATATGCCACTCCTTGATGTTAAAGGTTCTTTTCCTGTTTTATTGTAATGTATGTATTTTATCTGCTTTCTTTTTTTTTTCATTTTTTGAAATTATATTTTATTATTTTTTTATATTTTTATTGTAAATTGCCTTGAGCACTCACTAAGTGGAGGGGCAACTGAAAAATATAAAACATAAATAAATAAATAAATAAAGATAAATAAAGATAGGAACTCTAAAAAAAGTAGAAAATACCGTAGACTTTGCAAGCATGGGAAAATCCCCAAAGGGAAGATTTCCCTGCTGTGTCCACAGAAACAGATGTAATGAAACAAAAATAGATAACTCTAGAATTGTGTATGTGTGTGTTATTCCTCTTTGTTGTTTTTACCTAGTTAACAATGCATTTTCAGAGCTTAGATTGATGGATTTAAGAAAAAAAACATGGGACACAGTTCCTCAGAATTGCTGAATATATTCATTTATTTGGGGTAAATTTTTCAAAGACAAAAGTATCAGTTATAGTTATAGACCATGGGTCGGTGAACAATGGATTACCAAATCATCTCGAAGTGTAACAGAATGTTATATTGCAGGCAGCCTCTGTGGTGGTGCAGTAAGATACCATGTCAGTGTATAGATCAGGATGGTGTGTTGTTTCCTGATTATACAGCAGCGGGTTTTAAGAGTGGTAGCACTGGGCAGTATCCAACAGAGCCATTCTGCAAACTCAAACAATATTAGTGGAGCTCTGCTAAAGCTTTCCATCCTCTCCCCAATGCTATTTAGCATCTATGTGAAGCTGCTGGGGGCTATCATCAGGAGGTTTGGGGTGTGGTATCATCAATATGTAGATGACATGCAGCTCTACCTCTCGTTCAAATCTTCACCAAGGTTGGCCATAGAATCCCTGTCCAAATGTCTGGAGATGGTGAGTGGCTGGATGGGGAGGAATAAGCTGAAGCTCAACCCTGACAAGACCAAGGTACTTTTGGTGGGAGACAAGAGGAGGCTGGGAGATGCTGACCTGGTGTTGAATGGGGTACGGCTACCCTTGAAAGACCAGGTCCGCAGTCTGGGGGTCATTTTGGACTCCCAGCTGTCCATGGAGGCTCAGGTGTCAGCTGTGAGCCGGACAGTGCTGTATCAAATCCATCTGATACGGCAGCTGCGCCCCTTCCTTCCCGACCATCTGCTCCCATCAGCAGTACATGCCTTGGTCTCCTCTCGTTTAGACTACTGCAATGCACTCTACGTAGGGTTACCCTTGAAGATGGTTTGGAAGCTGCAGCTGGTACAGAACATGGCGGCTTGCCTGATTAAAGGCAGCCGCCAGTGAGATCACATCACTCCAGTGCTGAAGGAGTTGCACTGGTTACCAGTTGTTTTCTGGGCCAAATTCAAGGTGTTGGTTTTGACCTTTAAAACCCTATATGGTTCCGGCCCAGCCTATCTTAAGGAGTGCCTCCAGCAACACCAGACAGGCTGCTTAACAAGATCAGCCTCGGATGGCCTTCTTCTCTTTGTCCCATCAGCCAGGACAGCTAGACTGGTGGGGACGAGGGAGAGGGCCTTTTCTGTGATGGCCCCCACTCTCTGAAGTCCCTCCCTAGGGAACTCTGCCATGCCCCCTCTTTAATGAGCTTCCGCCATGCATTAAAAATGTGGTTGTTCAGGCAGGCATTTGGGGTGGGTTAGGGTATTCTAGAAAATGTTTTTATTGTAGAATTTTATTGTTTTAAACTGTTTTATTATATGCTTGTAGATCGCCCAGAGTGGCTGGGTGACCAGCCAGATGGGCGATTTATAAATTTAATAAATAAATAAATAAATAAATAAATAAATACAAAAGTATCAGTTATAGACCATGAATCAGTGAACAATGGATTACTGAATAATCTCAAAGTGTAACAGAATGTTAGAGTGCAGGCAGCCTCTGTGGTGGTGCAGTAAGATACCATGTCAGTGCATAGATCAGGATTGTGTGTTGTTTCCTGATTATACAGCAGTGGGTTTTAAGAGTGGTAGCATTGGGCAGTATCCAACAGTGCCATTCTGCAAACTCAAATAATATTAGTGGAGCTCTGCTAAATCTTTCCATTGTGCAAGCACATAGAAGCAATGGTTGACTCACACATCAAGGCCAGCTGTAACTCAGATCTGTCTCTACATAATTTGACTTCAGTCATTTTTTTTCACCGAAGTGTGCCCCCTAAAATCAATCTCCACCTTTGCTAATTAAAAATAGTCAACAGGTTTCTCTTTTGCTCTCTGCCTACCAACGTGCCTGTGTGTTTCACTCAAGGAAAGAGACATATCTGACTTTCTCTTTTCAGAAATGGGGATGAGCCATTGCATCTTTGTCCTAGGATCCTAGGTGTAATCTGACACATGCAACACCTAGCAGTGATTAATCCATTCAGTCTACAATCTCCTGATGAAGGGTTCCGGAGAACCCAAAAACTTTCACCTTCAAAATGTGTACTGGATACTAGCACCCTACATCTCTATGAAGAAATAGGTAAGTTGTGAGACCTCTGGCTACACAGCAGAACATAGCTATATCATCAACAGAATCAATTGATGCTGGACCATGCCACATCAGATTGAGTCTGGAGGACCTCTGCCTATTTCAGTTCTCGATTAAATGTGTGGCATTGCAAGTGGGGCTTCAGTTACAGTTACACATATCATCACAGGTGAAGTCTGGTGGGGAAGATGTGGATTCAGAATGGGACCTCAGTGAATGAGTTCATTCTCCTTGGCTTCACCAGCCATCCCACACTGAAGCATCTCCTCTTGGTTCTGTCCCTAGCCATGTCTCTCATCACCATGTTTGGAAACAGCCTCATCATCGTCTTGGTCCGGGTTGACTCCCGCCTCCACACGGCCATGTACTTCTTCATCGGGAACCTCTCTTTGCTGGATATATTCTTCACACTGATTACTATCCCTCAGATGCTGGTCCACATGGTCTCTTGGCCCAAGACCATCTCTTTCAACAGATGCATGGCCCAGCTCAACTTAACCCTATGCTGTGGGATGACCGAGTGCTTCATCCTAGCTCTCATGGCCTATGACCGCTATGTGGCCATATGCCAGCCCTTGCGATACCCCACCATCATGAGGATGCAGGTGTGTATGCAGATGGCAGGGGCCTGCTGGCTTGGAGGCTTTCTGAATGCTGCAGCACTGACGGTCATCACCATAAACTTCCCTTTCTGCGGGCCCAACCAGATCAATCATTTCTTTTGTGAAGAGCCAGCTGTGCTGCAATTAGCTTGCATGGACACCTATATGGTGAAAGTCACCATCTTTGCTCTGAGTGTGATTGTGCTCATGCTGCCTTTCACCTTCATTGTGGTCTCCTACATCCACATTGCCAGAGTGGTGCTCAGCATGCACTCAGCTGAGGGCAGGCAACGTGCATTCTCCACCTGTGCCACCCACCTCACTGTTGTCACATTGTTCTACAGCACCATCAGCTTCACTTACTTGCAGCCTCAGTCAGACCAGGCTGCAGACCAGGAGAAGAAAGCTTCAATCTTTTATGCTCTTGTCTCCCCCATGCTGAACCCCATCATCTATAGCTTGAGGAACAAGGATGTTAAAGGGGCATTGGCGAAAGTGATGGGGAAAGTCAGTTGAAATGCACATTCTGTGTATAAGCCCATTTAATTCACACACCTTTGGCTTATGCCATGCTGACCCCTGCCAGTAAATGTCCAAGCTGGTGGTTGGGGGAACTGTTGTGGCCATGTATGTTCTACACTGTTCTGCAACCACATTATGGGCCTGCAAAACCTTTAAACGTACATATTATTGGTTAATTCCTGAATCTCTGTTCCATAGTACAGGTGGTACACTGGGTGCACAAAACCACTTCCTAAATGTGCACTTGGAAGAAGGGTGTACTAGAATTGATACAGCTCCAAATGTTGGGCTTAGAGGGAATCAACCTCCATTGATCTTTGGGCCATTAAATCAAGAACTGGATTATGTGAAAGAATGAGCATATCGTACATGACAGTCTAGCAATAGATTTCTCTTCAGTATTGCTCTTGTGCAGCTCCAACAGGGTTTATGTAGGAGAATTGGGCGGGGGGGGGGAGCTTCTTTGATCATAGTATACAGGAGTTCTTCTCCATGGAGAGGTGTGTTTGGGGAATTTTCTGGCATTAGGGGAACTGCAAGGATTTGATGATTGTTTTGAGGAATTGGTTCTTCTTTAAAAATACTGCCTTCCTAGGTGCCCACCTCACTTCAGCTTGTACATTGGCAAATAACAAAAAGCACACCTGTTACTAAACACTATACATTTCCACTAGCCTGTCCCCACAAGGGAATTGATTTGTAGAAACTAGAAAGCAGTTCCTGGCACCTTTTACTGCTTTGGGGGAGTAGAGAATGTAAAACACCATTTTATCCTTATATCTACCCTGTGAGGTGGGTTAAGCTGAGAATGACATCCCAAGGCTACTCCACACTTTATGTGACAATCCTGTTTGCCATGGCAACACCAGTGTTTCCTGCAGTAGTGTGAAGCAAATATGCATCTAAACTCACACATTAAAAAGCCTTAATTGGCTGCAGCTCCCAGTTAAATGTCCTGGCATGTGTGTCTGCCTTGAACACTTCTGTACTGCAAGAAACAGCAACATAGTCATGGCTCACATAATTTTAGTGTGAAATGTAAAGGGTCTCTCAATGTTAATTTCAATCCAGGTCTCTCTCACCCACTTTTAGCACTTTCTCCCCTACATCACATTCATCCCTACTGGCTCTCACAGAAGGGTGTTGTTGCACTCCTCTCCTGTTTGTGAGCTTCCCATAGGCATCTAGCTGGCCACTGTGTGAACAGAATGCTGGACTAGATAGGCCTTAATCTGATACAGCACAGATATGTTCTGACATACCTGTTTATAACTGTTGTACATGCCAAAAGTAGGGATGTACGAAAGTCACTTACCTTTTTGAAGGGTGACATTCGCGGTGGGGGGGAGGGGCTCCATCCCTCCCCCCCCCGAAATTCTGGCCGGGGGGGAGGCGCTCCGTCTCTCCCCCCCGAATCCTAGCCGGCTGGCTCCGCAAATGGCGGCGGCCATAGCCGCCGCCATTTGCGTCCCTGCAGTCAGCTGTGATAGGCTACAGAAATGTTTACATAGCCTATCATGGCTGATTTAAAAGTAAAAAAACACGCGTACGCAAATGGTGGCGCCCATGGGCGCCGCCATTTGCGTTCCTTATTTTGGCATGTCTTAGTCTACGTAAACATTTACGTAGACTAAGACGGTGAAAATAAGGGGAACGCAAATAGCACAGTGTCTACGCTATTTGCGTTCCCCTTATTTTCGCCGTCTTAGTCTACGTAAATGTTTACATAGACTAAGACGGCGAAAATAAGGGGAACACGAATAGCGTAGCGTCTATGCTATTTGCATTCCCCTTATTTTCACCATCTTAGTCTACGTAAATGTTTACGTAGACTAAGACGTGCCAAAATAAGGAACGCAAATGGCGGCGCCCATGGGCACCGCCATTTGTGTACGCGCGGGGTTTTTTTCCCTTTTAAATCAGCCGTGATAGGCTACGTAAACATTTACATAGCCTATCATGGTGTTTTTTTAAAATCTAGCCATGATAGGCTACGTAAATCTTTATGTAGCCTATCACTTTTTTTGTTTTTTTGTTTTTTTAACTGGAAATGGTGGTGGCGGCAGCCGGTCGGAAGACCGGCCACCGCAGCTGCTGCCGCGCCTCACCACTGCTGAACCGCCGCCGGAGCCGCTGCTGGAACTGCCACTGCCAGGAAGATTCGCTGAAGGTAAGTCCCATCCCGGGGGGGCGGGGGGGCAGACCGTTCCGCCACCGATTTCAGGGGGCCGAATGCGCTGGCATTCGGCCTCCCTGAGATTCGTGGCGAAATTCTCTGACATCCCTAGCCAAAAGTTCAATCCAGCTAAACACAAGATATGATCTTCTAACAAAAACTTCCACTCGCACACTAATGTCTGCTCCTACCTTGCACACAACCTTAATGCCATGAAGCAGCTGGCAAACAATTCTGAAATTGGACACTGTAACATCACTAGTTGAAGAACCTTTCTGGGGTTGATACCTACATTTCAGCTGTCTGTGTCCTTCTCCCTATTTCATGTTTTAGAGCAATTTTATTTCATGGCTAAGGAGGCTTCCAATTTGTGCTCTGGAGTTTGTATCTGTTGTTTCAGTGTTACCAAGGCTTAATTTTTAAATGCATTTAATCAGCACACTACGTTTTTGTAAAAACATAATTAAAACTTGTTTGGGACAATAATTGTGTGGGACTAGACCATGAACCCATCACAACTTTAGAAATGTTCATGTTATGAAAGGGATTTCATTATGTAAACTTCATAGATAAGATGTATCAAAAACCAAACAATCCCCAAACAAAAAAACAAAAAAACCAATAAAAAAACAAAAACAACTACCCTTTGATTTTCCTATCTCTGCTTGTGCAAACCATATGGTACAATGCAAACATTCCAGGAATAAGGCACTCTAGAGGGTTCTATATATTTCTTAACAAAAAAAAATGTATTTGTGCTTGATAAGTTTAATATTTACCATTTCAGAGTAAGACATTTTGTTCGTACTGCCCAGCCAACCTACTACAAATTCCAACTCTTCATTGCTCTGCATTGGTCTCTTGGAGGGAGCAATCCCATGTGGATCAATGGTTGACTCTGACCCTGGGGGCAACCGCCTATCCATTGCAGGGCAGGGGGAGTGGTGAGGAGGGCATCTCCTCCTCGCCCCCCCTACTTTTGCAGCTAGACAGCTGATTTCAACTATCTAGCCATGGGACCTCGGACTGCAGGAAGCAGCAGCTGGGAAACAAACATGTTTAAAAGCTTTCTAAGAATTGTTGTAGAAGCATGCCCCTTTAAACATTTTACCCAATGACATTTTTGAGCTTGTAGCAAAGGAGTGAAGCCTGATGAAGACAGATGTTTTGTTCTCCTAAGGACAAGTGGTAAGTCCTAAAGTTTCTGTGCTTTGGCTTTATAATTATATGATTTCAAGCACTACATATGTAATACTTCTTAAGGAACAGAACTTCAGAGCAGCACACTATAACAATGGGTTTTTGTTGTTGTTTTCAAAATACCTAGCCAGGATTTGGAAGTAATATATTTGTGGTCATCTGAAAGCCAAATGAATCCTTTTACTTTATGTAATATATTGCCTGTGCCAGAAAATGTGGAATGTTTTTAAGTGATCCATTTAAATTGGAAACATTTACCTGTATATTTGAAACAATAACATCACATCCATCTGTTGCAAGCAAACTTCAGATTTTGGGGGGGGGGGTATGTTGGGTGGCTATTCAGCCATGCTTATATATCATGTATTGAATATACCTCACACACTAAATTCACTCATGGAAAACATGTTTACGAGTTTCCACCATCCAATGGTTCATTCTACTGTATAATACTGTATACTGTTTTATGACTTACACTTACTTTTGATTATTAACTTGAATTTAAATTCTTGATTGTGTGCAGAGGAGGATTGGAGGTTGTAAGGGATTTTATTATTGTTTCTATATTTAAAAGAGTAAAACAAGAAACATGTAATTTAGATGCATTTTTCTTAGTGTTTTCTTTTAACATGCTGGGAAATATTGATGTGGTGTATTTAAGGCAAGAAAACCCCACATGCATTCAAAGGTAATGCAGCCATGCTCAATACTAATCAAAGTGTCCATCAGAATGTTTGAATTGGCTTTCACTCAGATGCTAAGAGTCTTTGAGCTCTTTCTAGATCCCAAGCATTTGCACATATGCCTACTGTATGTATTTCCATGTATCCATCCAGTGTTATTGACAGATACCAGCATCATCATGGCTCTAACTTAGTTCACATTAAGAGCAGACAAATTGATATGCCAATTTCTGGAGTCTACCACTTCAGATTACAGGTGGGAGCCCACATAAATGAATCCTCCCAACACATACACAATCAAACAAAGAAAACATGTATAGATGCCAGAGAGAACACTAGTATAGGACAGAGGACATTTCTCTGTGTGTCCCCGAAATGCAGTCTGATTTTAATCTAGAAGCAGATTTGCCTCCTCATCTGCCACTTTGGAAACTAGGCCACAGTGAGATAGTGCTTAGGACTATAGTCAAGTTGCCTTCTTTTTTAGTTATCAATGAAGTAATTTCTGGTGTTGGGCTTTCCATCCCCAACCTGGTTCATCGCGTTCCCCATGTCCACACCAAATCCTCATAACTGCATGTCCAAACGAAATATGAAAACTGATAAGTAGCTATAAATGTTCCAGATGTGTGTGAACATAGGAATGTGTCTGCTCATCTCTTCCCTTTGAACCACTTTATTGGTGTGAGCAGTGGAGATAACAGGAGAGGAAGGTCACTGACTGTGTTGAGAGAAATGGAACCTTTCATGTGACCCAAATTGCGCTTCACAAAAGCAATAAGATAAAGGCCCTTGGTGCAGAATTAAGAGCTGCTGTGACATCAGCAGCCAGTAGACCAATCATTTATTTATGAACTCTCCCCTAGGGTTTTTTTTTTTTGGGGGGGGGGTCATTTGAAAATTCAGAACTTGAATAAACAGGCAAATATTCCCAGCATTTGGTGGCTCTCTCACAAGAGTAACAGATTTTTGATCCCCTACCCCAAATTCAGCTTTGAATTTGCTGCTTTGATTTTTCAGAAAAAAATGTCACGGAATACATTGTACAGGTGCTTCCAGTTGAGGTTTTAATGGCACCATTGCCCTCCCTCATTTAGGGAAGTGTACCAGTGGAGAGGGGGGGTCCAGATGACATCATCTACCCATGTCCCTCCCATGTTCTCTAGGATGTCTGAGAAATTCATTTCAGTTCATTTTCGATCAAGATTTATCCAGTTCACCCTTTCTGGACTGAACACAGACTCAGACGCAATTTGTGGTCGAAATCCGTACATTTCCCAGCTTGCAGTGTGATTTGCAGACCAACTGCATGCATTCAATGGATGTGTGGGAAAGGGGGAAGCAGGGCTGTGCCACTGCTCCCACATCAACATTTTGTGCCCTGCTGGCCTCACCTCTGACCTCCATGTGTAGAACTGAAGTTATGCAATGGGGCACTTATGTGCATGTAGCCAAAGTCCTGGCAAGGGTTCCAAGATTACATGAAAGAGGGAACAAGAAGCACTGGACAAGGGGGGAAACATTTAAGCAAGCCCCCTTTGTGGAATCTCTTATTCTAGTAAGGGGCATAGTTTCAGGACAATTAGATAATATCAGTGTTATTACTGCCATGTTGGTAACTTTTGCCCTAGCTAAATCTGGTTTATGCTTCCTGTCTTTTACCTTTGGACTAATATCTGAGATCCTCCATATTATTCACCAGATCCTTGCCCATCCTATTTCCTTGCTATTTTAAAAGGTGCACATTTCTTTTCACCATTGATCAGTATATTTGCTGCTCTTTTGTTTGGAAAACAGGTTGAAATTCTCATGGGCAGAAAATCCCCAAAGGTCCCTTGTATATCTATGCCTATAAAAGCATTAATTGCTGCACTGAAAAAAATAACAAAGCCTTTTGGACCAAAAGTAACCACACAGCCAACAAAAGCAGTTTTTTTTTGGGGGGGGGGTCTGTATGGCTTGGTGAAATAGTTTTAGTGGACCAGATGCAGCTTATCCAGATTTGATAATATCAAAGGGCCTTTTCTGTGGTGGCCCCCACTCTGTGGAACTCCCTCCCTAGGGAACTCTGCCATGCCACCTCTTTAATGAGCTTCCATCGTGCATTAAAAACGCGGTTGTTCAGGCAGGCACTTGGGGTGGGTTAGGGTATTTTAGAAAATGTTTTAATTGTAGAACTTTATTGTTTTAAACTGTTTTATTATATGCTGTACATCACCCATAGTGGCTGGGTGACCAGCCAGATGGGCGATTAATAAATTTAATAAATAATAACTAATAATAATATGGATCATTAATATGTATTTTGCATTGCATAAGTATACATCCAGAATGGCATCATCTTAAATTAGGTGAAACTCATTTACTCTGGAAATTACAAACTAAAATTCACAGGTTATTTCATCTGTGACTTTCAGAAGAAGTGCTCCTGAAACAGAAGAGGGGAATCAGCAGACACAGGCATCTCAGGGTAATCATTATTATTCAGGGAGTGATTTGGGAACTGGATAAGTGATAGCTTGCTAGGAGGATAAAAAACTCTTTTATTTCCCTGGGTTATTTTTCATTCCAAATATGCTTTGAAACAGTGCCAGCCTTACCATTAGACAGAGTGAGGCAGCCACCACAGGTAGTTCTTTTTGTGTGTGTCATGAATGCATAGGTATGTAATGTATGATTATTGTATTTTTTATGCCAAGAAGTGCTTATGGGATTTTCTGCTTCAGGAGACATAATATTTTGGCTTGACATGGGTCCAAAGCATCTTGACTGGGAGGGAGGGATGTATTTGCTGCTTGGCCACTGGGAGCAAAATTTCTTGTGCTAGTCCTGCTTTGAAACATTGTTTTGGGTGGATGTTTGGTGAGTGTCGTGCACTGGCTGGAGAGTCTCTTCATCAGATTCCTGATGCCTGATAGGACAGGATGAAAGGCAGATGGTACTCACAGCACAGCTGTACTAACAACCTGGTGTAATGCTGTCTGTGGCCTGGCTAGAGTTGTGAGGGGCGAGCACTCGAGGGATGTCATGGCTGTTATGGAGACTTACTTTGTTTCCCCCAGGATTCTCCAGAGTATTCCATACTAAGAACTTTCAAATTCATTCACCTCAAGAAGTGGTGGCACTGGCAACTGTAGGAAATGGTTAACAGAGATGTGCTTGCAACAGTTTATGCCCATGTCATTTTCTAAAGGTAGCGCTCAAATGAAGACGATTCGATTTCACCAATAGTAGAACTGCAGGTCTACATTCAAAACAACTTTGGAGCAGGCAAGGTAACCAAGGTAAGTCAGATCTGTGTAGGTTAAATTAATGCCTTTTAAATAGAATGTTTTTCTGTACTACAACTAACATCAATACAAAACACAGCACAGAGACATTCCATTTAAATATTGTTGCCTGGTGGCAACCCTTGTTTTCTCCCTTCCTTGACTGTTTGGGTGTTATATTTGTCAGTTCCTCTGACATAAAAGTTTATGTCTACATTGCATATAAGGGCACATAACAAATTGAAATTACTAGCAGTTCCATGTTTCTTTAAAAAAAATGCCCTACCCCATGTCTGTCTTGCCTGGCCGCGTGGGGAACATTGTTGGTGGTGGGGGAGAGGAGAGATATTGGTGACCTCAATTGGTGGTTTCTGGTGGTGCCACTGGGTGTGGGAGGGACCCAAGAGGCACTTTTAGTTCTCTGGACCCCTCCAAAATGCCTTTTTGAAGCACAGCTCCCTCCTACTCTCCCTGTATGCAGTGTGGGTTCTGCTGTTTGCTCTTTTGAGGACCAAGTAGGAATTTTTGGATCACAGTCTGATTGGCCGGTGTGGTGGGTCTTTTTGCCCACTTCAGACTGTAGGTGGGGTGGGTGTGTCCTTTATGTGAATTTGGCTCTATCTATCTGCCACTTAAGTCTCTTTGGTCACATTTCTCCAGGTAAGCTGCTAGGGGACAGGCAACGCTGATGAGAACAGGGATGGTGAGCATTCAGAGGCAGTGTTTTGGTGACAGGTGATGCCTGGGGCCTCCTGCCTTTGGTTTGGCAGCCCAATAGAGGAATAAGGGTTACCTGTGAGGCCAACTCACCTCACCCACATGGTGTTTTGCAGCCCAGGAGAGGGTGACAAGAGAAGGCCTACCTCACCCAAAAGGGGTAGCCCTGGAGGGTGGTGAGCTGCGATGCCCATGATAGTGCCTAGCTAGTGGCTGGCACAGATTAGTTGCCTGCCCATGTCGTCCCCTTTGCAGATTGATCAATAAATGTGGTGCAGTTTGATACCCATCACTTGTGTCCGTCTCTTTATTTCCACCTTTCCGCCCGCAAATACTTTTCTATGCCAGGCAACTAGGGTGACTATGTGTTCTCTTGTACAGAGGACAGTCTTCTATCTGAAGAGCTTCCAGAGGACTGACTTCTATTTGAAGCCATCCCCTTTTAAAAGAGCCATTTCTGTTAGAAGTTAAAGAGGAGTCATCCCACTGCACCTCATTTCCAAGCAGAATCTGCTCCCACCAGCCAGTCAAAAAGCTGTTTTGTGGCTGGTGGGAGCGGGTCATGATTGCTGGGAGGAGGGTCTGGTTAAAACCTCTTCCTCCTCCTAGTGATCACAATCCATGATGCTGGGATGGGTGAGGTTAAAGGCTTCTTCCCCACCAATCCCAGCAACCTGGATCATGATAGTTGGGAGGAGGAAGTGGCTTTAACATCCACCTCTGCCCAATGATCATGGCTCAAGTCACTGAGACTGGGCTTTTGTGGGAGGAGGAGGAGGAGGAAGAAGAGGAGGTGGCAGAGGCAGTTTTGCGCGCGTGTGTGTGTGTGTGTGTATGTCACAACATGGGTATGGCTTCTGGGGTGTTCGAGGGGCTAGAAATTGGCCCACTGAAACCTAAAGTTCCTGATGCCTGGTCTATATCTTCATTCTAGTTTTGTTTCCTTCTCACTTCAGAATATAGGTGAGTTTTACAGCCTTCTAGATAATCCTCTGTATTAATTCTAGTGTTATAGGACCTGCTTATGGTATAGTTCTCTTTCTGGGTGGAACAACTCTGGTGGAGGGGAATATACATAGAAAGGTTAAAGTGTTAAATGCACATGATTCTGCAGGAAAGATCCTTGAGTTTGGTCAATACAGAAGGATAAACTCCTCTGAAAGGGAAGTTATCACCCCACTGTCATCTTGTGTGCTTTATCTTTGCTTTAACTCCAGTGTCATCCTATTTACTTTCATCACCATTCATTACACTATTCCCTGCAGAAAACCACATTTTGTTTTGTCCAGACATGGAGGCACAAAATCAAACTGACTTGAGCGGGTTCATCATTCTTGGCTTTAAAAATCTGCAAGAGGTGCATCTTTTGCTCTTCAGTGGGTTCTTCATCACTTACCTGTTCACTGTGCTGTGGAATACCTTCATTGTCATGATGATATTAGTGGACCAGAGGCTCAGAACACCCATGTATTTCTTCCTTGGGAATCTCTCCTTCCTCGACGTCTGCTACACTACCACCACCATCCCACAGATGTTAGCTCACCTCCTCTCAGAGAGATGCAATATCTCCTACGTAGGCTGTGTACTTCAGGTATATTTTTTCTTCTCCTTTGTGGGAACTGAATGCCTCCTTCTGGCAGTGATGGCTTTTGACCACTATGTAGCCATATGCAACCCTCTGCGCTACACGCTGATAATTGGCAAAGACATTTGTCTCTGGCTGGCCACAGCCTGCTGGGCTGGTGGTTTCCTCAACTCAGTAGTGCATACCACATTTGCCTTCCACCTACCTTTCTGTGGGAACAACCACCTAGATGCTTTCTACTGTGATATCCCTCCCGTGCTGAAGCTGTCATGTGGAGACACTTCTCTCAACCAAATTCTCTTATTATCCATTGGTCTTTTGATAGTTTGGACCCCATTAGTTTGCATCCTTTTATCATATACTTACATGATTTCAACTGTCTTAAAGATATGGTCTTCAGAAGGGAGACAAAAGGCTTTTTCCACCTGCTCATCTCACCTCACTGTGGTCTTTTTGTACTATGGTAGCTCCATCTTCACCTACTGGAATTCAAATAATATTCATTCCTCAAATCATGCCAGGCTCATTCCAGTGATATATAGTGTCTTGACCCCACTTTTAAATCCTATCATATATTCCTTACGCAACAAGGATGTGAGGAATGCCTGGAGAAGTATGATTCAACAGATGTGAATTCAGTGAGAAACAGACATGTATTTCTCAGTCATAAAGTTTATTTCACATATTTCTAAACTGGAATGTTTTCAAAATTGTTTGAAACGGTGTCACACATTGAGTGAAAATAATGCATTAAAGTAAATGAAACCACTGAAAAGTACCACATGGATTCCAACTTGTGTATATGATTCACTGTGCACCATTTATTGTTCATAGAATTTACTGTCAGATTTCAAAATGCCGTTTTTTAAAAAATCATTTTCATTTATGAAGGCCATGCCAGTGTGCAACGTTCTTGTACATTTGGATGGATAAAATGCCTACTGATGAATATATCAACTACCCAAATTTTGTTCAGCCCTCCTTTTCAAAATGTTTGTTCACCACATGTATGCAAAGCAAATTATGTAACACCATGGACAGAGCAATGTATATAATCCAGTAAGAACATAAGAGCCCTACCAGATCAGGCCAAAGTTCTGATTTGTTCTGACTGAAACTCAGAGCAGACTCATAATCCATCTGACATTGCAGCCACCAGCCTCTGTCAGGGTTGCCC
Organism: Heloderma suspectum; assembly: GCF_057233095.1. NCBI lineage: Eukaryota > Metazoa > Chordata > Lepidosauria > Squamata > Helodermatidae > Heloderma > Heloderma suspectum. The sequence goes on along the minus strand of NC_139463.1, from coordinate 82,483,052 downwards.
CTGAGTGCAGTGATTGGCAGAGTAGCTCAGAGTCTGAAGAGTAGCGATGTACGAATCCGCGCTTACCTGGCTCCGCCGGGTTCTGCTGGGGGGGGAGGTGCTCCGTCCATCCCCCCAGAATCCTCGCCGGGGGGGAGGCGCTCCGCGCCTTCCTCTGGAATCCTGGCCAGCTGGCTCTGCTCCGCGGGGATTCCACACAGCCACTGGCTGGCTCCGCCAGCAGCCAGACATCCAGCCGTTGGCTAGCAGGGACGCAAATGGTGGCGGCTGTAGCCGCCGCTGTTTGCGTCCCTGAATTCAGCCATGATAGGCTACGTAAAGACTTACATAGCCTATCATGTCTGTTTTATTTTTTTAAAAAAAATGTGTACGCAAATGGCGGCAGCTACGGCCGAAGCCGCTGCTGGAGCTGCCGCCATCTGGAACATGTGCCCCAGGTAAGTCTCGTCCCGGGGGGGATCCGTGGGGGGGCAGGGGGACAGGCCATTCTGCCATGGAGTTTGGGGGGCCAAATGCACTGGCATTCGGCCTCACTGAGAACCGTGGCGGAATTCTCTGACATCCCTACTGAAGAGGAACCACAAAATGTGAGGGAGGAAATTTCCCAGGCATGGACAGAGATGTATAGGCCTACTCCTCGAGCTTCAAAGGCACAGCTGGATAGAGAAGGCCCCTCTTCACTAGGGTTGGCGGTGAATTTCTCCCCGAAACTTCAGGGGGCCGAGCGCCAACGTGTTCGGCCCCCCGAACAAGTTTCGGGGAGAAATTCTCCGCCCCCCCCAGGATGGGACTTACCTTTGCCGAATGTCCCTCCCGGCGGCGGGTCCGGCTGGCGGTTCGGCGGGTCTTCGTCCGGGGTGGGAGCAGCAGCCGGTCTTTCGACCGGCTGCCGCCATTCCTATAAAAGAAAAAAAAACGCTATTTGCGTTGCCCTTATTTTCGCCGTAGTCTACATAAAGATTTACGTAGACTACAGCGACCAAATAAGGAACGCGAATGGCGGCTCCCTATGGGGGCTGCCATTATCCGTACGCACTTTTTTTTTTTAAAGTCACCCGTGATAGGCTATGTGACGATTTATGTAGCCTATCACGGCTGACTTTGCAGATCTAGCCGTGATAGGCTACGTTAACCGTCACGTAGCCTATCACGGGGGTGTGTTTTTTTTTTTAACTTTTTAGTTCGCGGCCGGGCGAGGCGAGGCACCTCCTCCCCGGCCTGAATTTCGGCCGGGCGAGGCGGGAAGTCTCCCCCCCCGGCCTGAACTTCGCGGGGGGAGCAGCGAAGCGCCTCCCCCCCCACCGCGAAAAGCTTCTAGGACAGGTAAGTGGGTTTCGTGCACCCCTACTCTTCACCCATCCCTGTGAGAGATAGGGAACAGGGAGAAGGGGGGCTGGCAGAGCCTGAATTCTTAGATGCTAGACACAGAGACAAGAGAGAAATGGCAGGGGTGGAGCAATTTGCCCAATTGGTCCAGCGGGAACAGCTGCACTTAAATGTCCTCATGGGATAGAGGCAGATCCCCCCCCTTAGTTAGGACAGCAAGCTTGCCTGTTCCTCAGACGGTGCAACTTTCATAGTTTTCCTTTGATCTCCCTGTCCCTGAAGGTATTGCCTTTGTAGACTGTGGGTCACTGACAATTAGCATCTGAATGACCCATTGAATTAAGTGGATTAAAAAGCCTTGGCACTGAAGCCTCTTGTCTGTGTTTTCATTTGGCTTCTGAAGTTTTACAGCAGGGGCAAAGGGAAACATGACAGCCTCTGCTGCATGGGCATAGTGCTCACCATCAGCAGTGCTCACCATTAGCCATTAGCTCAATTTCTTTATTCCTACCTAAAGTTTTTGTTTTTGCTGCTGCAACAGCAGCAGCAACTGTGTTAGAAGCCAGGCCACCATTTTGCATCCTTCACAATGTCCTTGTCCTAGTATTGGTCCCAGTTGTTGGAGGGGCAGGGGGATGGTGGCTGCCCCACAACAATGGTGAAGAAAGTTTATAGAATATTTAGCAAAATGGCCTCCTTTTTCTAGGGTGTTTGTGGGACTGGGGGAGAAAAACAAACAAAAACAAAACAGAAATCATCTCATTAAAAAAAATATATCATTTGAAAAATTTTGGCTTGTTTCTAGGGATGGCGGAGAATTTCTCCCCGAAACTTCGGGGGGCCGAGCGCCAACGTGTTCGGCCCCCCAAACAAGTTTCGGGGAGAAATCCTCCGCCCCCCGCCCGCCCCCCGCCCCCCCGGGACGGGACTTACCTTCCCTGAATGTCCCTCCCGGCGGCGGGTCCGGCTGGCGGTTCGTCCGGTGTTCGAGTGGGGCGGGAGCGGCAGCCGGTCTTTCGACCGGCTGCCGCCCCCGCCATTGCAATGAAAGAAAAAAAAAAAACATCCCCTGATAGGCTACGTGACGATTAACGTAGCCTATCACGGCAAGATTTGCAAAGTCAGCCGTGATAGGCTACATGAATCGTCACGTAGCCTATCACGGGTGACTTAAAAAAAAAAAAAAGTGTGTACGGATAATGGCGGCCCCCATAGGCTGACTTTCCAGATCTAGCCGTGATAGGCTACGTGAATCGTCACATAGCCTATCAGGGGACTTTTTTTTTTTTTTTACTTTCGTGTTCGCGGCCGGGCGAGGCGGGAAGCCTCCTCCCCGGCCTGAATTTCGGCCGGGCGAGGCAGGAAGCCTCCCCCCCTGGCCTGAATTTCGGCCGGGCGAGGCGGGAAGCCTCCCCCCCCGGCCTGAACTTCGCAGGGGGAGCAGCGAAGCGCTCCCCCCCACCGCGAAAAAGCTGCGAGGAAAGGTAAGTGACTTTCGTTCACCCCTACTTGGTTCTTGTTGATATGCAGCTCCACACCCTGCACTATACAGGGATGTTTCAGAAGCGAAGAAGGGGAAAAGGTCACCCTTTCTCTTCAGACTCACACTTTATATCAGTCTGGCAGCTTGTCCCAAACCTAAGCCCTTTTGTATTAGGGTTTGTTTGTTTGTTTGTTTGTTATATTCAGGAGTGTAGTGGCAAATTCAGAAGTGCAGCGTCCCCTCATGACAGTTACTGTCATGCCCCCTTCTAATGTTGTACAACCTTGTAAGATACAACCTTGTTGTATAACCTTGTAATGTTGTAACAACCTTGCCTTCAACTGGAATCCAAAAACAGTGCAGCCAAGAGTAAGGCAGGGGAATTTTAATTGGACGTCTGGGAAAAAATGCAGGGGTGATAAAATCTTTTTCACTCACTCACTCACTCACTCACTCACACACAAACGTTTTAGGTTTCCAAAATATGATGGAAGCCTCACCCTCTCAACTTAGCCCTCATGGACAAAGATCCCTTCTCATTAAAACAGCCCCCTTACATGCTCCCTTAGCATCCCAACATTACCCATTTGCCTTTCCTAAGTTCCTTCATTATATCTCTCCCAACCCACAACAGAAATATCCACACACCCAGCTGGATTGAAACACACACACACACACACACACAGTGGTGTAGTGGTAAATTTGGAAACACAGGAGCTTATTATGGCAGCTGTGTCAATCCATATCTAGGGATGTACGAATCCCTTACCTTGTTGCATTGTGGGTAGGGATAGATGAAACACTTACCTTCCGTTCCGTTCTGTTTCTGTGGGTGGGGGAGGCACTCCGGAATCTTCAAGGGGGGGAGGCGATCCAGTCCTCCCCCCCAGAATCCTACCCAGCCGGCTCCGCTCTGCGGCCAAGCCGCAGAGCTGCCAGCCAGCTCCGGCTGCCTGCAGCCAGACATCCGGCCACTGGGCAGCCCTGCAGGGATGCAAATGGTGGCTGTCATAGCATTTGCATCCCTGTATTTAGCCGTGATGGGCTATGCAAGTATTTACATAGCCTATCACAGCAGGGGGAAAAAAACCCTGTGTACGCAAATGGCGTCCCCACATTAGCTGTGATAGGCTACGTAAGTATTTATGTAGCCTATCACGGCTATGAAGAGGAGGAAGCGAATGGCAGCCACAGGATGGCCACCTTTCGCAAAGCAGCATGGATGGGAGCAGGTAAGTGGTCCATTTTGCACACCTTTTGTGGGTTGGGGGGGTGGGGGCTTCGTTCCGTGATGGATCTTGGGGTGCCGAATGCACTGGCATTCGGCCTCATTGAGATCCGTTGCAGAATTCTCGGACATCCCTAGTTGTGGGGCTTCCGCGATGGGGGGGTGCTCCATCCCTCCCCCAGGAATCCTCCCTGGCTGACTGCACGGAGCTGCCGGCCAGGGCCAGCCACAGCCGGACTTCCAGCTGCTGCCGGGCTGCTGTGGCGGGCCACAAATGGTGGCTGCTATGCCAGCTGCCATTTGTGTCCCTTCCAGCCATGATAGGCTATGTAAGTATTTATGTAGCCTATCACGGCCTAATGCAGCCATGCAAATGGCGGCCACTATGACGGCTGCCATTTCTGGCCGCAGCAGCCTGGCAGTGGCCAGAAGATGAGCCAGAGCCACCGCTGCCGCATCCGCATCTGCCACCAGGTAGGCTCTGTCCCAGGGGGATTCTGTGGGCTGGCAGCGGGGATTGCTCCGTTCTGCCACAGACTCCGGGGGGCTGGATTCTAAAGAATCCAGCCTCACTGGAGTGTGTGGTGGAATTCTCCAACATCCCTATCCATATGAACAAACCATTTCTAGGAGTTTTCTTCTCCACCAGGAACATGTCTTTGCTAAAGTGAATAGGTCTTAATTGCCCACTCCAGACCAAGTCATCCCAAATACTTTGCATTCCAACATGGAACAATATATTGTTGCCTGGAAAATTCATTCCCCCCACAGCTATAGTGATGATCGCAGCTAAGCTCAGAAGGAACAGGGAATTCTGAGGGGGGTGGCAGATGACATCAGAGTTCCTGCTAATGCAAAAGTGCCGGGGCTGCATCCCTGCGAGCCCTGCCTCCACTATACCACTGGCTTTATAAAACAGAAGAAGAATGTTTCAGGATGTTCAGACAGAAAGAAAGAAAGAAAGAAAGAAAGAAAGAAAGAAAGAAAGAGGTATCCATGTTCATTCCCCCCACTTGCAACCTCCCTGCCCCAAGTGAGCCCCCAAAGTGCAACAAGTTACCTGTTCTAGGCTGGCTGGGGTCTAAATAGGAGCACTCCTACTAATTATGGAGATACCCTGTGGATCCTCCATTTTAAATCCTCATCTGCTATAATCTATACTGCTTTGCTCTAATAACAATACTGTGAAATAAATTAGGCTGGGAGATGGTGACAGCCAAGGGACTTCCAATCACTGCCAAGGCTAAGCAGGACTTTGAATCTGGATTCTGGTCCACATATGATTGCACATTCATATGTGCAATCTTGAGTGGAAAAGGAAGCATTAATCTGAATATATGATTCAGTCATTGCAGTTATAATACAACACAAATAATAATCGCCTCAAAACGCCCTGGATCCTAAGCTAAGTTAACTCAAGGACCTTCATGGAAGAAAAGTTTCCTGTCCCCTTCTCCCCCAGCCACCTACCCACACCCTATTCCACATTGTTCAGGAGCCCTCCCCACCTTTTGGCAAGGCTTTTTTAAAAAAATATTTTATTTTATTTTATTTTTATAAGTAAAATAATCACTACCAACAATATAATCAGAATCTTCAGTTTCCAACAATACAGTATTCTAAAAAGAAAAAAAGAAAAAAAGGATGATAGCAAAAGAAGGAAGAGAAAAAACAAACAAAACAGAATTATATTAAACCACAATAAGAACAAACCAAATATCCTTTTTGCCAAGGTTTTTTTAGGGTAACAGGTAGCTGGAGGGAGGAGTAGTAGTTGGGGAATGTTCTTTCTGTGAAACTCCCAAAGTTGATTTTTCTTAGGGTCCAATGCTTTTTAATGGAGTCAGTTCACACATTCAGGTACTAGCCAACAAGTGCTGCATAATTAATAGTGCAATCCTACTTACTCACAAGTAAGCCTCGCTGATTTCACTGGGATTTGCTCTTTAGCAAGTATGCATGGGATTGCAGCCTTAGTGATATAGTACATGCACCTATATAACAACCCTTATACTGCCAAAATTGAACTCCAAACCTCTATTCTCTGTACCACTGAGTTTTAAAAATACACAATTTATATATGGATTAATGTCTTTCTGAGGGGATACTATTCCCTACTGCTTTAGCCAGGGCTCCTTTTACTTCCTTGTTCCTTAAGCTGTATATGATAGGGTTGAGCATGGGAGTAACCACTGCATAGAAGATAGAAACCATCTTGTCTTGGTTGGGTGAAGTATTGGCTTTAGGGCTCATGTAAGCAAAGATTGCTGTGCCATAGCAGAGGGTCACCACAGTCAGGTGAGAGGTACATGTGGAGAAGGCTTTCTGTCGACCTTCCGAAGAGCGGATGCACAGGATGGCACGGATTATATACACGTAGGAGAGCATCACCACGATACAGGGCATCAGCAGGACAAAGACCCCCGCCACTACAATGACAATCTCATTGACAAAAGTGTCTGAACAAGCCACCTTGATAACAGCTAGGAGTTCACAGGCGAAGTGGTTGATGGTATTGAAGCTGCAGAAGCGAAGGTGCATGGTGAACACAGTCTGCACCATAGCATTGAGGAAGCCACCCATCCAAGAAGCCAACACCATCTGGATGCACACCCGCCTGCTCATGATTGCCATGTAATGCAAGGGATGGCAGACAGCCACATACCTATCATAAGCCATGGCTGCCAACAGGAGAAACTCAATGCCGCCCAAGGACAAAGAGATGTAGAGTTGAGCCATGCAACAATTAAAAGAGATGATCTTGTGACTTGTCAGGAAATGGACCAACAACTGAGGCACCACACTAGTTGTGTAGCAGATGTCCAGGAAGGACAAATTGCTCAGGAAAAAGTACATGGGTGTGCTGAGCCGTGGGTCAATGCGGATGGCTATGATGATGAGCACGTTGCCTGCCAAGGTAACAAGGTACATGGAGAGGAATGTTACAAAGAGGCATAGGTTGGTTCCTCGCTCTCTGGAGAATCCCACAAACACAAACTCTCTGACATTGGTCTGATTATGTTGTCCCATCATGTAGATATGGTTGGAGCTGAGAAAAAGAAATCAGAATTGATGTGTGAAATGTAATTAGGGATGTACGAAAATCACTTACCTTTCGCGTATTATGCTGATGGTGGGGGGGGGAGGTGCTCTGTCCCTCCCCCTGGAATCCTGGATGGGGGGGAGGCGCTCCGTTCCTCCCCCCCCCGGAATCCTGGCCAGCCGGCTGTGCTCCGCAGCAATTCTGCGGAGCCGCCAGCCAGCTCCGCCAGCAGCCGGACATCTGGCCGCTGGCTATCAGGGACGCAAATGGCGGCGACTGTAGCCACTGCTGTTTGCGTCCCTGCAGTCAGCCTTGATAGGCTATATAAATGTTTAAGTAGCCTATCACGGCTGACTTAAAAAAAAAAAACCACGCGTACGCAAATGGCGGCGTCCATGGCCGCCGCCGTTTGCGTTCCTTATTTTGGCACGTCTTAGTCTACGTAAACATTTACGTAGACTAAGACGGCGAAAATAAGTAGACGCTATGCTATTTGCGTTCCCCTTATTTTCGCTGTCTTAGTCTACGTAAATGTTTACGTAGACTAAGACATGCCAAAATAAGGAACGCAAATGGTGGCAGCCATGGCCGCCGCCATTTGCGTATGCGCGCTTTTTTGGTTTTTTTTTAAAGTCAGCCGTGATAGGCTACATAAAGATTTACGTAGCCTATCACAGTGTTTTTTTTTAATCTAGCCGTGATAGGCTACGTAAATCTTTACGTAGCCTATCACATGTTTTTTTTTTTTTTTAACTGGAAATGGTGGTGGCGCCAGCCGGTCGGAAGACCGGCTGCCGCTGCCGCTGCCGAACCACCACCGGAGCCGCTGCGAGAGCTGCTGCCGCCAGGAAGATCCACCCAAATTAAGTCCCATCCCGGGGGGTTGGCGGGGGGGTGGGCCATTCCGCCACCGATTTCGGAGGGCCAAATGCGCTGGCATTCGGCCTCCCCGAGATCCATGGCGGAACTTTCGTACATCTGTAGAAATGTTCAGACCCAGGCCAAGTTCTGGAAAGAAGAAAATGGCTTTGAATGTTTTCAATGGGATTGACTTTGTATTATGTAAGAGGCAGCTAGGAGGTTATTTATTGGCGAGCACCAATGATATTAACTACTTACCTCCCCATAGACCCTGGGGTTGTTTAACAACTTTTCTTTAACATTTGCATATTTTTTTTTATTGACTAGGTGAAGGTGAATAGATAATAGATGGGAGAGAGAGAGATGGATGAACATAAATATGCCACTTGAAAATAAGTCTGAAGTGGGAACCTTGATAGCTGAATCAGTGTTCCAGTTGCTAGCATGTGTTCAAATTGTTTTCATGTGTAACACCAGTTGCAAAACTGGGTTCACACTGCTGATGGAGAACCCATTGTGACCAGTGGTCTAATGTTTTCATCCTGTTTGTTGATCTATTATGGGGAGGGGGGCAACATGCAAATGAAAGCATGCACAGCAATCCCCCCACAACTGGACATCTGTGCTTGGGATTGTTTGGAACTTGCAGCTGGAATTAGTCAACACCATCAACTAGGAGCCATGCTAGTCCCCCGTAATAATTCCTGACTCCTTTGTATAATGCTCACATGCTTTATAAGATTCCAAAATAGTGCCATATATCCTTCATTCCTCACACCTATGTAAACAGAAAAGACTGATACCCATTAGCCCCCTGCTTGCTTGTTTCTAGGATCTACAGTGTGGCAAAAACTAGACTTTAGTTTCTGTTTAGTGTGAAAGAGAAGATGCCAACCAATGATAAAAAGAAGGCTGAACTCCTCTTAATTCCTCGTATATTTCCATTTTTACCACCAGCAAGAAGGGTAGCAAGACAGTAATACTGAGAAGAATGAGAACATGCGGACACAGACATCAGAGGACCAAGTTCACAAATATAAGATAATATAAATGAATTACAAGCAAACTTATTTAAATAGTGGAATAGCCCATTTTAACTGGAAAAGCCCCTTCAGCAGATTGGGACTGGGAATTTTTCAGTTAAAACTGGGCTGCTGGGATACTGCTAAATAGAATTGGCCCATAAAAGCATTCCTCAGCAGGCTAATCAATGTGGGTTACCTGAAAGTAGAACATTTGGCAACCACAGTACCAGAAGATTGGAGAAGAGAATTACAGATCAGTTACCCTCACACCATAATGAAAATAAGGACCATTTAAAATGATATCATAGAATAGTCATAGAATAGTAAGATGGGCAGGGGCCTATAAGAACATCGAGTCCAACCCTATATCAATGCCTCGGAAGGAAGTAATAAAATAGCCAGTATGCAATCACCTAGAGGAGTTGTAGGTGATCAGTAAAATGAAGTATGAATTTGCCCCAAATAACGCCAATAGCTCAACATTGGTCAGGTAGTTCTGTGAGAGACAGATTAAAACAACAAATACGTTACAAAAACTACCACTAAAAAGAAAGGTCAGTCAATAAACCTGCAAAGCAGAAGGTAAAAAAGAAGTAATAAACAAGCTGCAATTAAAAAGCAAGAACCCAAACAAACACATGCAAAACCCCACCAAATACATTGTTTGTTAATAATCTGGGCATATAAATGTTTTATTCTGGCAACTAAAAGTCATCAAAGAAGATGCCAAGAGGGTGGGAGTTATTCCTCACCTGAATATTGCTGGCTTCTTGATCTCCTCACTTCCCTTTGCATACTGCTTACAGTGAATTTTTTTTCACCACTCTGAAACAGCAGTAGTTTCAACAACAATTTCAGAGGTAAGGTCCTTTAGTTCTGTACCATCCACACTGCCAATTCACTTTACCCCTTACTGAGTTGGCAATACAGGTAGTATTGGAGCAAAGACAAAGTACTTTAATACTGATATTACTGCTGGAGTAAATGAATGCTGTTTGAGACTTAGGTGCATATGAACAATAAGAAACCTTTTAGTTGCCCTGTCAGGCTAGAGCTAGAAAGGGAACAGCAATTATTAATAAAAATAAATAAATCACAAGGATAGCATTTTCTTAGCAGGATCCCAAGTTTTCCCCACAGCTTCGCTTACCTCCACTGGTGTGTGGTCCCCTCAGAAGGAAAGGTAGTTTCATCATGGAAGACATTTCATTGATGGAAGAGTTTCCAGGAATATATAATATAAGAAGTTAATTGAGTTCATGTGAAGCATGTTGGGAAACTTCGAGTCCCAGATGGGCAATTAATCATGAACCAACTTGGGTTTTAAGTAGGGATGTCAGAGAATTTTGCCACAAATCTCAGGGAGGCCGAATGCCAGCGCATTCAGCCCCCAAAATTGGTGGCGAAATGGTCTGCCCCCCCGCCCCCCCCAGGGACGGGACTTACCTTGGGCAAATCTTCCTGGCGGCGGCGGCTGCGGTTCGGCAGCGGTTCAGCGGCTGCGGCTGCGGCGGCCGGTCTTCCGACTGGCTGCCACCACCACCATTTCCAGTAAAACAAACAAACAAACAAACAAACAAAAAAACGTGATAGGCTACGTAAAGATTTACATAGCCTATCACGGCTAGATTTTTTAAAAAATACCGTGATAGGCTACATAAATGTTTACATAGCCTATCATGGCTGAGTAAAAAACAAAACAAAAAACCGCGCATACACAAATGGTGGCACCCATGGGCGCTGCCATTTGCGTTCCTTATTTTGGCACGTCTAGTCTACGTAAACATTTACATAGACTACGGCAAAAATAAGGGGAACACAAATAGCGTAGCGTCTACGGTACTTGCGTTCCCCTTATTTTCGCCGTAGTCTACGTAAATGTTTACGTAGACTAGACGTGCCAAAACTAGGGGTGCATGAAAGCCACTTACCTGGTCTCGCAGCTTGCTTCGCAGTGGGGGAGAGGCGCTTCGCTGCTCCCCCCGAAGTTCAGGCCGGGGGGGGAGGCTTCCCGCCTCGCCCGGCCGAAATTCAGGCCGGGGGGGAGGCTTCCCGCCTCACCCGGCCGAAATTCAGGCCGGGGAGGAGGCGCCTCGCCTCGCCCGGCTGCGAAATAAAAAGTTAAAAACAAAAACATGCCCCCGTGATAGGCTACGTGACGATTTACGTAGCCTATCACGGCTAGATCTGCAAAGTCAACCGTGATAGGCTACGTTAATCATAACGTAGCCTATCACGGGTGACTTTAAAAAAAAAAAAAGCGGGTACGCAAATTGTGGCCCCCATAGGGAGCCGCCATTCACGTTCCTTATTTGGTCGCTGTAGTCTACGTAAATCTTTACGTAGACTACGGCGAAAATAAGGGCAACGCAAATAGCATTGCCCTTATTTTCGCCGTAGTCTACGTAATCTTTACGTAGACTACAGCGACCAAATAAGGAACACAAATGGCAGCTCCCTATGGGGGCCGCCATTAGCCGTACGTGTTTTTTTTTTAAGTCACCCGTGATAGGCTACGTGACGATTTACGTAGCCTATCACGGCTGACTTTGCAAATCTAGCCGTGATAGGCTACGTTAATCATCATGTAGCCTATCACAGGGGCGTTTTTTTTTTTTTTTTTACTTTTATTGGAATGGCGGCGGTGGCAGCCGGTCAAAAGACTGGCTGCCGCCCCCGCCCCCAACGAAGACCTGCCGTACCGCCGCTGGGACCTGCCGCCGGGAGGGACATTCGGGAAAGGTAAGTCCCATCCCGGGGGGGGGGTGCGGGGGGGTGCGGAGAATTTCTCCCGAAACTACTTTGGGGGCTCCGAATACGTTGGCACTCGGCCCCCCGATGTTTCGGGGAGAAATTCTCCCCCATCCCTAGCCAAAACAAGGAACGCAAATGGCGGCGCCCATGGGCACCGCCATTTGCATACACGCGGTTTGTTTGTTTTACTCAGCCATGATAGTCTACATAAACATTTACGTAGTCTATCATGGCTGACTGCAGGGATGCAAACAGCGGCAGCTATGGCCGCCGCCATTTGCGGACCTGGCCGGCCAGGATTTGGGGGGGGAGGGAAGGAGCGCCTCCCCCCCGGCCAGAATTTTTTGGGGGAGGGACAGAGAGCCTCCCCCCCACCTCGAATCACATTTCGTTAAAAGGCAAGTGACTTTCGTACATCCCTATTCTTAAGTTAGAAACTGCGGCATCAAAAGTCTTTGAGGACATCTTTGTATGTATGTATGTATTATACTCAATTGTATCTTGCCTTAAAGGATACAAATCCTTCAAAGTGCACCTACAAGCAAAAACAAAATTCAGTAATAATAAAAAGACAATGATCAAACATGAAAACTCATCAGGATCCTTCCCACAAGGGAGTTGGTGGTAGATGGCCCTCTGGGAGGAAGGAACAGTCCAGCAGTAGCATGAGAAAAGAGCAGGAGTTCTCTGGTACTGTCTTTGCCTTGCACCCTTTACAATTGGTGTTGTTTCATTTCATGATACCACTTCAGATAGCATCACTTCTCTGACCATCACTTTTTTCTTCTCAAAAAAAAGTTTGTTTGTTTTGCTGTGTATCTGACAGCAACTCTGTCCCATCACAAGAAGAACACTTTGTTCTTGAAGATTATGTTGACACCATAGATAGAACAATGTGAAAAATACCCAACACCAGTGTTTCAATAGGGTTGAGAAATCTAGTTCTTTAATTGGTTAGATTAAGAGTAAAACATTGCTTAAAATATCCTAAGATAGATAGATAGATAGATAGATAGATAGATAGATAGATAGACAGACAGACGATACACAGAGACACACACAGACACATGCACATACAACACACAATGAACATTATGTTGAAGTCAAAAACTGTCAAAAAACACAAGCATATTTTACCTCTTTTACGATGATCTCTGAGGCTGTGGCATATGACCGTATCAACTAAAAACAAAGATTTTTCTTTTTGGAACAATTGTTTTATTGACATACAGATAAAATAGATCAGTTAAGGCACAATACTATGCATGTTTAGACATACAAAAACCCTTACAGCATTCCTGCAGTTGTAAGACTTCTTTCTGTTTAAAAAACCATAGGATTGTGCCCTTAATTAACCAATCCTGTTCATGTCTACTTAGAAGTAAGTCCCAGTGAATTCCATGGGGCTTAATCTCATGTAATGTTAGGGTGTAGAGGGTTGCAGCCTAGGTTTTATATCAAGAGATAACCTATTCCGACTCATGTTTACTCTGAAGGAAGTCCCACTGAGTTCATTGGCCCTTAGTGCCAGTAAGTGTGCAGAGGAAGGCAGCTTTTAAAAACAAACAAACAAACAAACAAACAAACTTTTCAGGAACATATTACATGGACACTCTTGTCTTATTCCAAACCTGTCAAGCAGAATTTATTCACTCTTATTCTGTGTGTGTGTGTGTGTTTCTTTTTCTTTTCTTTTCTTTTCTTTTTTCTTTTCAGTACTGTTAGAATGTTGGAAGAACCATAATTCAAATTTGAAGCTTGCTTTATACTGCAGGGTTTCACAAAATAAATTTTCTTCATCAGTCTTTAAACACTGACCTTTATAATCTTAAAAGTATCCTACAGCACAATACTACGCATGTTTACTCAGAAATAAATACCATTGTGTTCAGCAAGGTACACAGGATTGTAGCCTAAAATCCTCTCTGACTGACCTCCTTCTTTGGGCAGGATAATACCTTAGTTCTTTGAGGCTGTTACAGGCCTTTTATTTCAATATGAGTAGCAGCAGAATCAAGTGGTAAAGCTTTTCTAGCTTGAAAAGCAGATTAAATAAATTCATGGAGGACAACAGGAATGTTCCTTCTATATTGGGAGTAAGGATTTCCTACGTGTACAAAAATGGCATGTCAAAAAGGTGTGTTCATCATGGTAAGGTGTTTTGTTTGTTTGTTTGGGGTTTTTTAATGCAAAAACAAGAAACTGCAAAGAAAAAAATGTTCAAAGCAAAAGTGCAGGGTTGTTGCGAGCGGAGATGGGTCAAAGAAGAGTCAGACAACAAGGCTTGGGTTGAAAATTGGGCCACATTTATTGAAATATCTGCAAAGGGGAACCTAGGACGGGCATCTGACTGTGCCAGCAACTAGCTGGCACTTCTCGGGCGAAAGCACACCCAGCCTGAGGGATGGCGTCGATCTTGCCGCCCCTCCGGACTGCCCCTTCTGGGGGAGGTAGACCTTCCGGTGTCACCGCCAACCCGGTGCCGCACAACACCTGGGTGAGTGAGGAGGGTTGGTCTCCCAGGCAACCCTTATCCCCCCGCCGAGCTGCACAACCCATTCGGGGAGCCTCAGGCAACACCTGTCACCATAAAGTGCCTCTGCATGCACACCATCCCTAATCCCTTTCTGCTTTTGCCCATCCTAGCCGCCACAGGAGTCACAAGCCTAGAGCTTGTGAACTCCCCCCACCTGCGCAGAAGAACTTCCGCAGGCCCCTTTGCAGATCTGACAGAAATATGCTATTCCTTACATTAGACAGGTGGACATCGTCCTGCCTGTAACGCTCCCTCCTTGTCCAAGAATTTCCTGTGGGTGGTGCATCCATCACCCATTCACATAGGGCATAAGCCATTTCTCCATTCACTTTCTGATGTGCCCTGACAACGGCAACGTCATTCCCGGTCTTCCAATTGATCCAGGGAGCAGTGAGAATCATAATGGCTACTTCCGGCAAGGTATGCCGGACCACCTGCACATTCATCAAGGCCCATTCGATCGGGTCCTTGCCTGGCTTACAGCCCAAGTCGTTCCCTCCATCGTGCAGCACCTGTACCTGCAGAGGAAGACTGACCAAACCTTGGTGGAACAGGGTGGAGACTCCCACTGCATGTTCCATCTGCTAAGCCACTGGATCGTAGCGTGTTGGGTAGCGGAAACTAAGATCTGAAGTCTGGCATATAACCATACGTGCAGCCCAAAGCACCATACCATGCCTGCATAAGAGCACCCGTACCGGCGTACGTCGAGTAGGGAAGGGGGAGAATTTCTCCCCGAAACTTCAGGGGGCCGAGTCCCCGTAAATCGTCACGTAGCCTATCACGGGTGACTTTAAAAAAAAAAAAGTGCGTACAGCTAATGGCGGCCCCCATAGGGAGCCGCCATTCACGTTCCTTATTTGGTCGCTGTAGTCTACATAAAGAGTACGTAGACTACGGCGAAAATAAGGGCAACGCTATTTGCGTTGACCTTATTTTCGCCGTAGTCTACGTAAAGATTTACGTAGACTACAGCGACCAAATAAGGAACGCGAATGGCGGCTCCCTATGGGGGCCGCCATTTGCATATGCGCTTTTTTTTTTTTTTTTTAAGTCACCCGTGATAGGCTATGTGATGATTAACGTAGCCTATCACGGCTGACTTTGCAGATCTAGCCGTGATAGGCTACGTTAATCGTCACGTAGCCTATCACGGGGGCGTTTTTGTTTTTTTTTACTTTTTATTTCACGCCTCCTCCCCGGCCTGAATTTCGGCCGGGCGAGGCAGGAAGCCTCCCCCCCGGCCTGAATTTCGGCCGGGCGAGGCGGGAAGCCTCCCCCCCCAGCCTGAACTTTGGGGGGAGCAGCGAAGCGCCTCCCCCCCACCGCAAAGCAAGCTGCGAGACCAGGTAAGTGGCTTTCGTGCACTCCTAACGTCGAGTCCGGCAGTCTGAGGAAGAAAAAAACATTAGGGCAAGCAAAGGGACATTGCAACAGAAAGAAGGCGGTCAAATTGTGAGGGCCCTGCTGGAATGCTTCGAACTGCCATCATTCCACCGCCATAACTTGCCTGTGAGAGACACCTAAAGTGGCTGCCTTGGGGACCGCTCAATACCAAAAGAGGTTTCCTATCGAAAATTACCTGGCCTAGCGAGCTAGAGCTGATGTGGTAGTGGCCCAACTGAAATTTTGTTAATAGTGAACTGTCATACTGACAAGACAAGGGTCCCTTCCAGACGCAGTATCCCAGTAAAACCTGTGATGACCCTACCGGGCCTTAACCTCTGAATGGGTAGGTGGAGTACAGTGGGAAAGACCTGTACATCGTAGTATCTGAAGGCCCTTCTGGACAAGCCAGATAAGGTACCCAAAACAACCCTGAAAATCCCAAGGGCCCCGAAGAGAGCCGTTAAGGCTGCAGCGTGTGACAGTGAAACGCCATACAAGGAGGGGCAAATGGAGGGCCATATCTCAGAACCCAAGAAGGGAATCTGGAGATAGGATGCCCATAATCTGCTAAAAGGTGGAGGCGGCTGTGCCACCACCTCACAGTGGACGCCTGGCACTGGAAGTTAATTTGGCATCAGTAACTCTCCTTGTTGTGGCCCAGACTAAAAACGGCCAGCTCGACCCTCCTGGCTCTAGCAGATATCCCCCTTATTCCTCAAAGAGATGCAGAATTGCAGCAAGGCTGTATAGGGAAGGGCCATGAGTCCTGACGGATGTTCACTCCTAAGGTGCAGGACCGCATACCCGCCATGGTGGCACCAGTACGTAGAGCTATGTAATTTAGGATAACATGTTCATCTTTGGTACACCGGTCCCATGTAGTCTTGCAAGCATGGTACCTAGTAACAGACAGATCCACGAGGGTAAGGCCCAGCGCCTGTCGATCTGATTCCATGACAAAGCATTGGCAACTGGGTGTGCCAAAACCCAGCACATGGTGGGCCTGTAACCAGATGTAGACACCCAGACACTGGGGTATGCATGCTCTGCCCAACGACCTGATCCCTGGTTTCTGTGGGATAGGGACTCAGTAACTCACACAGTGGCCATGTTGACATACAGAGAGGGTTAACTATGAGGCCAGCCCCAATGTGTATGGCAAGGTGAATGGGGAAGAACTCTAGAATGCTGGTCCTGACAAATTCTGGTGGTGGCCCAACTCTCAGGCTGCTGCCCGGGGCACCACCCAAACCAGCTGTGCGATTCTAAAACTCAGGGTACCAGTGGCACCCGGTAAGATCTGCGGGTTGGCATTGAGGAGCAGCTCGTGCCACCGGGAGGAGATGCCATTAAAATCCCGCAATGTTGAGGCCGCAACCACATATCTAGACGCACAGCGTGAGCGACCTTGGTCCGATGGTGCGGCCGCTACAGTCCCTGCATTGTTGAACAGAGCCGGCCCAGGAAGGCATGGCCAGGGTCCACTACCCTACCAGGGAGATTGAGAAAATTGCCCTACAACTTCATACAAGGGCCCCCGAGGGAGACCCCAGGGAGATGTAAAAACCACCTGGAGTCAGCCTGAAAGCCAGAGATTTGTCCGGGGGCGGGGGAGAGAACATTGCCCAAGGGTATCAAACTTGATTCCCCAGAATGTAATGCAGCATACAGGCCCACTGTCCTGTGGGCAAAAGTGACATCGAGGTCAAGAGGGAAGGGGACAAATGCTTTGATTAATTAAGAACACTGCCCCTGCTGCTGGACTCCATGCAGCAACATGCCCAGCAGGGACCAGGGGTCGGTCTACCAGACTGAAACAACCGTATCTTCAGAAGAAGTGTTTCATACAGGGCCCAGATACCCAGGGGGTCTCGTCATGAACGGGCTGGCCTACGGGAAAGAGAGGCTATGGCTAGCCTGGACTCCCAAAGGGATGTCATGGGGGATAGCATTTAAAAACAAACAAACAAACTGAAGAAGTGGCACCCTTCTGACCAGGCTGGGCCCATTGGGAGGGGCAGTAACCTGCTACAGGCTTCCCGCAGACTTGGCCACCCCTGGGGGGGACCCTGCCACCCCCGGGCTATTGGACAGGAGGTGGATGGGTGCTACCTGCTACCAAGGGAGCACACGTGACAGAAAATGGCAATGGTTTGGGAGCATATGACCATGGGGCTGTATTCACAGCTCAGCATGCAGTGCCAAAACACTGGGCCCGCAATAGGTGGAGGCCACTGTCAGACCTATTGCCGCAATCCAGCAGGGAAGGAGAGATAACTAATAGCCCAAAGGCCCTGGTCTCTCAGGTCCCAGCGCATAGAAGGTTAGGGGCAGCCCTTCCACAGATGGCCTTGACATAAGGCAGCTGTGCCACTCCCAATTTGAAGGCCAATTGCAGAAGAAGCAGCCTGGATGGGAATTGCTCCTCTCACGGGATTAGCGAAGGGACCTACCATTGCCACGTATGTGGGCGTCTGGGGGTAGGGACAAGAGATCCTAAGTTAACCCTGCAGGACTCAGCCGGACGCTAGTGAAAGGGAGTGAAGTGCTACTGGAAATATGTCTGATGGAGCCGCATGTGGCCCGGGAGTCGTATATAGGGTGTGTGGTTGTCTCACCCATACCCAGGGCAGCCGTGCCAGGGTCCCTTATAGGTAGGGGGGATGATACTGCTTACGGTGCTGCTAACAGGATGTCCCAGGATGGTGAACTGTCTCCAATGGTGGTGTGCCACCTGGGAGACCCTGCAAAGATGGGGCGTAGCCTCAATGGTATACAGATGTGATGGATCGGGAGCCGCAGCGCCTTGATCCCCAACGGACCAGGAGAATGATGCTACTTGCGTTGCTGCTGGCAGAGCTGCCTCAGGTGGGTGGGCTGCCTCCAGCGGTGGCGTGCTGCCAAGGTGAGCCTGCAAAGAAGAGGTGGATGCCACAGTGGCGCCCAGATGTGCTGCAGACAAGGTGGCTGGGCGATGCTTCTATGGCATCCAGATGCACTGAACCCACTGTGGCCATGTTCTGATCCCCAACAGGCAAAGTGGGTGGCGTCGCTTGGGTGACAGGGGATGGGGAAGTCACAGGAGGAAAGAGCCCCTCTGGGGGCAGTGGGCTCTCGAGCATAGCCGGTGAAGAGGAGGTGGAAGCTGCAACGGCATCCAGACATGCTGAAATAGAAAATAGCTGTGTTGGGTCTGCTGTTGCATCCTATCGAATTGGACCGCCGAGGTTTTCTTAGGCCTGGCCAGGGGAGGGATTCCTGAGGAACGCTCAGCAGCCTCCAGGCACGCAAGGATTAAGGCCAGAACTGGGCCCACCTCTGCCTCAGACCTGGAGTTGGGCCCAGGCTGAGGTCTCCTGGCGGGGTGGGCGGGGGGGCCTACCCTTCCCCCTCCTTCCACCATGGCCCTTCTTCTGGGGCATGATGTAAGAAGGTGGAGTTCCGGGTCAGTGCTTGGTATCAGGCTGCTAGAGGCCTAGTGGCAGGGAAGGTAACAAGGACCTAGGTCACAGTGCAATACTCCAACCGCTACGCAGCAATTCCTGAAAGCACAAACGCAGGCAGGGGCGTAAACCCACAGGAGAGGATATCCTAGAGAGGGCTACCAGCAGGACCCCAGATCAACCGAGGCAGCACCTATAGCCCCTTACTGTAGGGCAGAGGCAGGCCGGGGTATGAGTGGGCTGAATGCCTGGCAAGCGCAGGCAGGACACTGCCCGCCACTCCAGGTAGGGCAACGCCAAGGATGATCGGCCAATAGGACTGCCAGATATGAATGGGGGAGGGTAGAGAAGATAAGCGCTGAGCGCGTTGCTCTCTGGAAAAGGTATTGCATTATCTATATTTCTTATTTCTTATTATTTATTGCATTTATATTATCCTCCTGTACAATTTCACAACAACGACCCTGTGAGGTAGGTCGGGCTAAGAGTCCGTGACCGGCCAAAGTCACTCAGTGAGCTTCCATGGCTGAGTGGGGACTAGAACTGGGGTCACCCGGCCCCCAGACCAATGCACTCACAACTACATGACTTGGGTCTCCAATGCTGATGCCTCTACAGCAGCGAGAACATCTGCAGAAAGGAACAGGGGCCATGCACAGAGACAACCAGTGGGCAGGGAGGCGAGGGTCTCATGAGCTGCCGAAGAAGGGCCGGTGTACCCGGCAGCACAGCAAGAGGGCTGCGCCTCCCAGCGAACAGGAAGCGAGTGCACCACAGCAACGAGCGGAGTCGCAACCAGACCGAGACTGCGCCTCCCAGTGAGCCGGAGGGTGTGCGCGCCACAGCCGCTAGCGCCGGCGCCCCACGAGGCACAGCAAACTTTGTTGTTGTTGTTGTTGTTTGTTTGTTTTGTTTTTTGTTTTTGTTTTTGTTTGGGGGGGGCGTTGAGAGGCCGGCGAGCAAGAGGCGAGGGGCATGCAGGCCGCCGAGGGAGGGCCGGCGCATCCGACAGCGCAACAAGAGGGTCGTGCCTCCGGCGAGCCAGAGGCGAGTGGCGGGCGCCCGCAGGAGCAGGCGCCGACGCCCCCGGAGCCGCGGCCAAACCTAGCGCGGGGCTGCGCCCTCCGGCAAGCCAGAGGTGAGGGGCGCGCGCGCCGCAGCCGCGAGGGTGGGCGCCCCCCGAGGCGCGGCAAGCGCCGGGGAGAGGGTCGCCCTCCCAACAATGAGGAGGCGAGGGCCGGCCCACCCGGCAGCGTAGGGAGAGGACCGTGCCTCCCGGAGAGCCGGAGGCAAGGTGCGCCCCACGCGGCATGCGTGCCGCTCAAGCCAACGGCCGCTGGCAGGGGAATTGCATCCTGATGACCCGAGAGGCAAAGGCTTAGCTTCCGAGATCAGACGAGATCGGGCGCGTTCAGGGGGCACGTGCGCCGCCTAAGCGAGCGCCTGTGCCATCTTGGCGGGAGCGACAAGACGGCTCTAATGACAGTCAGGAGTCGGTCGTCGTTTCCCGGTCAGTCTCTCAAGCCGCGAGAGCGAGAGAGCTGGTTTGGAGGGGGCGCAGAGCTTAAGAGGGCTCTGCCAACTCCTCCCCTGCTTGGTGGTTCCATGGGGGGCACCCAATAGGCAGCAGCCACCTCTTCTCACCCCACCCGCCCACAATATCCCCCCCCCCTTTTGCCAGGCAAGCTGGCGCCGGGGTTAGGGCACTTCTGTTTTTTAGGAAGAGTGAGGCCTACCAGAATCTTTCCTATGTCCTTGACTATTTCTAGCATATAAGCGACTGAGCCAGAAGTAAAACCTGTCTGGGGTTCTTCCAGATTCTGGTGTGCTAGAACTACTAGAGAACATGGCATGTCTAAACACTACAATCCTACGTGCCGGGAGGATTTTTGTTTGTTTTGTGTAGTGTGTGTGTGTGTGTGTGTGTGTGAATGTATGGGTTTCTGGCCACCTTTCAACTTTGCCTTCCTCCACTTTGCAGTGGTGCAATCCAGAAAACAGTTTACTGCCCAATTCTGCAGATGGCATAAACTGGCCCTATCTTTTCTGGAGCTAGAAGCTGGCTTGGTACGTGAGGTCCTGTTGGAAATGCTGCCATTTTAACAAGCAGGACTGTCAACAGATTAGGGAACAAATGATCTGGCCTTCATCCTTTCCTTTTGTTGAGCCAGTAACCACACCAGACTAGCTCAAGACATGTTGCTGTTTGAGGTGGAGAAGCAAATGTCCTGGCCAAATCAAAGTGCACAGTACCCCGTGCTGGTGAAGTTACTTTGGCACCCCAGGCAGAAAACCCCACAAGTGCCTCTCACCCTCCCTGGAAGTAAAGTATAATACTAATAAATTAAATAACTGCAATTTTCTGCCCTTTAGTGACATCCTACATTAGCTGCCAGAGACAGCCACTTCTGTGCCTAAGTCTTGCCAGGAAAGCACAGGGCAAAGCCATTCTCCCCCTGCCCCCCACTGCAACCAGCAGCATTTTGTGTCCTTAACATGTACATGCCTCAGAACAGTGGTCAACATTTGTGTTAAGCTCTGTCTACCCACCAATGGGGTCTGCACATTTGAAACAGAGGATTTCCCACACACTGAGACCTATGCATTTTTTTTAAAAAAAATCATGATTTGGCAGCCCCTCAAGCAAACTATTTCAAGGAAACATCCTTAGAATATGAGCCCTCAGGAGGAATTCATATCTTGGGCACAGCTTCCAAGCTCATGCATCCTGAAGGCCTTTCCCCCAAACCCTTTGGTGTCATTAATATTACCCACAATAAGAAGCAGCCCATGAAGGACTGACTTATCTGTCACTGTGGAGCCTAGGAATAGAGGAGGCAGTTGGGGTGGTAAACTCAATTTGTTCCATGCCAGGAGGGTGGTGTCAGAACCAGCCTCAGTATCACAGTGTAGTCTCCTCAGGGCCAAAACAGACATTATTATCTCTGTGTCCAGCAACTATGTCTTTTTTTCTCCATTATTGTTCTAGAGTAGGCTCAGGGCCTCTGATCCAGATCAGGACTGGGGGTGGGGGTGGCTTTTAATATCTGGACTAGACTTGTTGCCTACTCTAAATTAAAAATGAAAAGAAGACATAGCTGCTAGACTTGAATCTCAAGTAATGTCTGGTTTGACCTGAAGGTCCAAGCCAGATGTGACGGAATTAGAACTGAGTGCTCGGATGTGACATATTTGCCCAGATGACTGCTTTCTGCCCCCCCCAACAACATCAGCAATTCCCAGAGGTCCCTGAACAGCCTGTGTATGCCCTGAATACTTAAATTACCCATACTGCCTGATATGCCTGTTTCAAACGTTATGGTATCCACCCACCCATGCACTTCCTCCAATTCTAATTTCTTTTCATTGTATCCACCCTCCCCTCCCTTCTCTTGCTCCCCCACTGGAAGTGCTGCTCCATCATCCAGATATCAGTCACTGTTAGGGATGTAAGGATTTCGTTAAATCTGTTCCATCTGTGTTTCGTGGATTCTCAAGTATCTTTCGTTCCATCATCTGCTCATTGACGGAATCAGATTTTATTTTATTTTTTACCAGAATTTCATTCTACTTGTGCTAATGCACATTAGTGCTAATCCACACTTGCACATTGGCACTACTTCACATTAACTAATCCACATAACTGTGAGTATGCATTAGCGCTAATGCGCACTTACACTAATGCAAATTAGCACAAATTCCCACCCACCCCAAGTGAAAAACGGTCTACAAGTCTGCAGAATCTGTGTGACTCAGAAAAAGCTGGTCCACTGCGGAATCCACAGGATGGATTCAAAATCCAAACTCATTTCAATCTGTAGAGGATTTCTCTGACATGCCTACTTATAGTCCATGAACTTTTCCTTTGTTGGTCCCTCAAGCTCATGGCCTCAGTGAAACCTAATACATATTATCCTATGCCTTATTACGTCTAAGCCAAAGTACACATAATTGAAATAATCATGAATTCTTCCCTGGCCTATCCATACCTCCATTTCTACCCCTCCTCTGTTGTTTCTCTGTGTCTGTTTTAAATTGCAAGCCCTTTGGTGAAGGGTCCTGTCATATCTGTTCTTTGTAACATGCCATGCACATAGAACTATATAAACAAACAAACAAATGAATAAAATGTTCCCATTCATCATAGAATCACAGAATGATAGTGACTTTGGAGGTCATCTAGTCCAACCTTCTGCTCAATGTAGGCATCTCAACTGTGGGGATGGAATGGGGGAGTCTTTAATTGATAGTAAAAGGAGTGTGGTTGAGACACATTGAACCCTCAACCTCTTCCCACTCCTTAACCTCTCACATTACACTGCTCCAGGCACTATTCTCCTTTCCTAGCTCCAGTACAATAAATGAGCCAAAACCAAAAAGTGGCTAATGGACTGAGAGAAAATGATGCACAGATAAGGGAAGGTTCAGTACCACTCTCCTGTGTACTTATTTTATTGTTACAGTAAGATTCCCACCCTACTTTACATGGATACCTTTACGCAGGTATCGTAATTAGTACCCTGACTCATATTTTTATTTGCTACTGATCAGTCTTGTGTTTTGTTGAGCTGCTGCTGATTTTATTGCCTTGCTCTTTAATAATTGCTCCTGTTTTTGCTATTTTATACTGGATCATAATGATGTTAGCAGCCTGGTGGATTTTTGAACAGAACGCTTAGGCAATGATGACACACACACCAATCTGGTTTAATAAACAAGGAGGAGAATGGAGCAGACAAGTGGAAACACATACACACAGAATGTGCCTAATTTTGGCCCTCAGCCATTATTCTACACTAGCTCAATTGCCTTCTTTTTCTGTTCCCTGAAATGCTAAATTTAATGGCCCTCAAGAGACAACAAACAGCTGCTGAGATATTTCAGTAACCTTCAAAAATGCACCAGATCAGACTGAAAGAAAATGTGGAGAATGATGCTGGGTTTATTTTATATTAATTCAGTAGGTCTATTTTTAATCTATTGATCTTTATTTTTTAGGTGAAATCTTTTTAAGTTATCTTTTAAACCCATAGAAACTCATTTCTTGTAGATTTCCCTAATGAGTTGCATCTTCAGCCCATGCAAAGCAGAGCTTCAGCAAGAAGATCAGTAGAACAGCCAAATGAGAAAACCGCTATTGCTGTTGTACTTGGTTTTAGGTTTGTTCAGCCAGCCCCAAAGCAGTATTATTTGTTTCTCAGCTCTTTAATATCACCTCTGTAAAAGAGGCTCTTGTTGCATAGAGCATCTTGACTCCTTTTAGGGCAGCTTACAGAGAAAATAAAGATCTGGGATGTGTTGGGGCCCAATAATGGCAGAGTCAACCAACATGGTTGCATTGTTTACTTAAGAGGCCAGAGGCAGCATGAGAGAATTCTTATCTTGCACAAGCCACCTTTTTCAGGTCAATGGGACTCACTGAGATACCATACCCAATGCAAAATCCTAGAGCCATCACTGCTTCCCTTGTTTTGTTTTGTTTTGTTTAAAATAATGTTCAAAGAGGACAAAAATAGCAGGATCTCTGTATTGTTACAGGCAGAAAGCTGAAGGATATTAAACAGGCATCTCTCTCTCTCAGATCTGATACTTAGATTGGAGAGCTAGACCAATTTAGAGACTTAACTTATCCCTTAAATTTCTTGGACTGCACTTCCCTTCTGCAGATTTAAGATCCAAGGTGAGAGTGTGTTTATTACTTATGCTGTTGCCTAATATAATTGTAAATATTCAGATACATTTAAAAGGATATCAGCTATGTGCCTCAGTACTTTTCTTTCTTTCTTTCTTTCTTTCTTTCTTTCTTTCTTTCATGGGAGCAATAAGAGTGAAGGACAATATTTTTCAGAAGACCTAGGTTGTTATGGGATCAGTCAATAAATGGAAATACACTTGACCATAACCTATGTTAAAATTAGTTGAATGGTGCCACAGAATATGTAATAACAATAGTGTGAATTAGAAATGTGCAGAATCTCCTTGAAAAATGTTGCTAATCTAATCAACATTCTTTTTGCTTTGCCTGGAATTCCTCGTATATGTTCTTCCTGTGATAGAATCTTCTCACCATTACACGATCACATCACAAAAAGAAGACTATGGGTGGTTTTGCATTCTAGGGACATTGTTCATTTGCATGTTATAAGGAGATACAGTGGAGGTGACGAATACATTTAAGGGATTAGACCTGATAGAGTGCCTGAGGAACTATGGACGGAGGTCCGTAACATTGTTCAGGAGGCAGCAACGAAATCCATCCCAAAGAAAAAGAAATGCAAGAAAGCCAAGTGGCTGTCTGATGAGGCTTTACAGGTAGCTGAGGAAAGAAGGGAAGTGAAAAGGAAGGGAGAAAGAGGAAGATATATCCAACTGAATGCAGATTTCCAGAGAATAGCAAGGAGATAAGAAGGTCTTCTTAAATGAACAATGCAAAGAAATCGAGGAAAACAATAGAATGGGAAAGACTAGAGAGATCTTCAAGAAAATCGGAGATCTCAATGGAATATTTTGTGCAAAGACGGGCATGATAAAGGACAAAGAAGGCAGGAACCTAACAGAAGCAGATGAGATTAAGAAGAGGTGGAAAAAATACACAGAAGAACTATACAGGAAAGATCTGAATGTCCCTGATATAGGAGTGCACGAAACTCACTTACCTGGTCTCGCAGCTTTTCGCGGTGGGGGGGAGGCGCTTCGCTGCTCTCCCCCCGAAGTTCAGGCCGAGGGGGGAGGCTTCCCGCCTCACCCGGCCGAAATTCAGGCAAGGGAGGAGGCTTCCCGCCTCGCCTGGCCGCAAAATAAAAAGTTTTTTTTAAAAAACAACGCCCCCGTGATAGGCTACGTGACGATTAACGTAGCCTATCACAGCTAGATCTGCAAAGTCAGCCGTGATAGGCTACGTAAATCGTCACGTAGCCTATCACGGGTGACTTAAAAAAAAAAAAAGCACATACGGATAATGGCGGCCCCCATAGGGAGCCACCATTCACGTTCCTTATTTGGTCGCTGTAGTCTACGTAAAGATTACGTAGACTACGGCGAAAATAAGGGCAACGCTATTTGCGTTGCCCTTATTTTCGCCGTAGTCTATGTAAAGATTTACGTAGACTACAGCGACCAAATAAGGAACGCGAATGGCGGCTCCCTATGGGGGCCGTCATTTGCGTACATGCTTTTTTTTTCAAAGTCAAAACTTTTTCAAAGTTTTTTTTCAAATAGCGTTGCCCTTATTTTCGCCGTAGTCTACGTAATCTTTACGTAGACTACAGTGACCAAATAAGGAACGTGAATGGCGGCTCCCTATGGGAGCCGCCATTATCCGTACGCGCTTTTTTTTTTTTAAGTCACCCGTGATAGGCTACGTGACAATTTACGTAGCCTATCACGGCTGACTTTGTAGATCTAGCTGTGATAGGCTACGTTAATCATCACGTAGCCTATCACGGGGGCGTTTTTTTATTATTTACTTTTATTGGAATGGCGGCGGCGGCAGCCGGTCGAAAGATCGGCTGCCGCCCCCGCCCCGGACGAAGACCCGACGAACTGCCGCCAGGACCTGCCGCCGGGAGGGACATTCGGGAAAGGTAAGTCCCGTTCCGGGGGGGGGGTGCGGGGGGGTGCGGAGAATTTCTCCCCAAAACTTTTTCGGGGGCCGAACACGTTGGCGCTCGGCCCCCCGAAGTTTCGGGGAGAAATTCTCTGCCAACCCTACCCTGATAGCCATGATAGTGTGGTCACTGAACTTGAGCCGGACATCCTTGAGAGTGAAGTCAAGTGGGCCTTAGGAAGCATTACTAACAACAAAGCTGGCGGAGATGACAGTATTCCAGCTGAGCTATTTAAAATCTGAAAAGATG
Source organism: Heloderma suspectum (assembly GCF_057233095.1). Classification (NCBI taxonomy): domain Eukaryota; kingdom Metazoa; phylum Chordata; class Lepidosauria; order Squamata; family Helodermatidae; genus Heloderma; species Heloderma suspectum. Next base: position 82,456,108 of record NC_139463.1, on the reverse strand, counting down.
ATGCTGTTAAAGTGCTGCACTCAATATGCCAACAAATTTGGAACACTCAACAGTGGCCACAAGACTGGAAAAGGTCAATTTACATTCCAATCCCAAAGAAGGGCAATGCCAAAGAGTGTTCAAACTACCGTACAATTGCGCTCATTTCACATGCCAGCAAGGTTATGCTCAAAATCCTACAAGCTAGGCTTCAGCAGTATGCGAACTGAGAACTATCGGAAGTACAAGCTGGGTTTTGAAGAGGCAGAGGAAGTAGAGATCAAATCACCAACATTCGCTGCATCATGGAGAAAGCAAGAGAATTCCAGAAAAACATCTATTTCTGCTTCATTGACTATGCTAAAGTCTTTGATTGTGTGGATCACAACAAACTGTGGCAAATTCATAAAGAGATGGGAGTACCAGACCACCTTACCTGTCTCTTGAGAAACCTGTACGAGGGTCAAAAAGCAACAGTAAGAACCAGACTGGTTCAAAATTGGGAAAGGAGTACGACAAGGCTGTATATTGTCGCCCTGCTTATTTAACTTATATGCAGAGTACATCATGAGAAACGCCGGGTTGGATGAATCACAGGTTGGAATTAAGATTGCCAGGAGAATTATCAACAACCTCAGATACGCAGATGATACCACCCTTATGGCAGAAAGCGAAGAGGATCTAAAGAGCCTCTTGTTGAGGGTGAAAGTGGAGAGTGCAAAAGCTGGTTTGGACCTCAGCATTACAAAAACGAAGATCATGGCATCTGGCCCCATCACTTCCTGGCATATAGAAGGGAAAGAAATGGAAGCAGTGACAGATTTTATTTTCTTGGGCTCCAAGGTCACCGCAGATGGTGACTGTAGCCATGTAATTAAAAGACACTTGCTCCTTGGGAGGAAAGCTATGGCAAACCTAGACAGCATAGTAAGAAGCAGAGACATCACCTTGCCAACAAAGGTTCATATAATCAAAGCGACGGTTTCCCCAGTAGCAATGTATGGCTGTGAGAGCTGGACAAAGAAATCAACCCTGACTGCTCATTGGAAGGACAGATACTGAAGCTGAAGCTCAAATATTTTGGCCATCTAATGCGAAGAAAAAAGTCACTGGAAAAGACCCTGATGCTGGGAAAGATTGAAGGCAAAAGGAGAAGGGGATGACAGAGAATGAGATGGCTAGATAGCATCACTGATGCAATGAATATGAACTTGAGCACACTCCGGGAGAGAGTGGAGGACAGGAAGGCCTTGCGTGCTATGGTCCATGGGCTCACGAAGAGTCCGACACAACCTAAGGACTGAACAACAACAACAAAGAGATACTTTGTTGTTTGTTTAAAAAAAACAACACACACGAACACTCACCTCACAGATGTTACAGAGTCCCTTTAACGTGTCTGCAACACCGAAAAATATTTATTTATGTATTTATAATTTTTTTTAGTTCACCTTTAAGGGTAAAACCACTAATACTAAGCCTTAAATTCCACACAGATTACAAAAACACCCCAAATAATATGATATCTAGAAATCATGAAAATAAAAATAGCTCACACTAGTTGTAGTTTTCACTAAATAGTTTCCAAGCTAAGTGGCTTGGCGAGTGAAGTATTAACCACTTTGAGAAAAAGAAGGTACAAAATAAAATCAAGCTGCTTTTCTCCCGATGGTAAAACTCAATTCCAGATGTTCAAAATACAATTCCAGGGACGTCATCTAGAGGTACTATACGAGATCATTGACAGCCTTCGTTATTGTTGTTGTGGTGGCATTTGAAATATTCCATATAAATCAGAAATCAGATATAGTTAATATTTATATTAGTGAAAAAAATATTACATTTTGATTTAATCTAAATAATTGTATGCAGGCAAGTTTGGAATTCTTCTGAGAAATGTGGCTAGTCTTATTGTCTTTGCTTCCCTCAAAATGATTCCCTTGTATGTTTCATTGAAGCCTCCGTTTCACTCTTGGTGATTCATTTTGCCTACTGTTTGAAAAGTTGTTGTTGATTTTTATCCAGTTTTGGACACCTTTTGGACAAAAGGATATCTTATGTTGATGAGAGGCACATGACAACCACATCACAGCTTCTCTAACAATGTTTGTTAGTATTTTCTATGCAGAATCCCTCTGGGGATTTTTTTTTTTAAATTAAAATTATGCTTTCCTCTGCTCAAAGTTTCTCAGATATTTCACCTAAAGAGGAACCTCCAAACTCATCTCATCATTTCACTTTATGTGCTATTGTAAAAAATGATAAAAGCCTGTACTGCATTATCACAGATTTTAATGATATGGCCAATATTATCCAATGTTACTCTACATAGGATTTGCTGTTGCCATTCCTGCCAATGGAGATACGGAACTTTTGTTATTCCCATTTGCTTTCCAGATGGATTACACTATTGTCCTGGAAAGATTAAATTACACAGAAGTGAGAACTTTTCTTATTGTTGGATTCCCAGGTAACAAGAACCTTCAGATTATATATTTCATCACATTCCTCCTGATCTATCTACTTACTATTTTGGGTAATATCATCCTGCTAGTCACATTAAAGATGGAGTCAAGTCTCCATACACCTATGTACTTCTTCCTGAGCAACCTTGCTGTCCTGGAGATTGGTTACACCTCAGTGACTCTCCCTAAACTTTTAGCAATAACTTTAGGGGGACCTAAGACAATCTCTCTTACAGCATGTTTAGTGCAGTCATATTTCTTCTTCTTTCTGGGTTCCACAGAGTGTTTCCTACTTGCTGTTATGGCTTATGACCGTTATTTGGCCATTTGCAACCCACTGAGATACCAGACACTGATGTGCAACAGAATATGTATCCGCTTAGCCTTAGGTTCCTGGGTGACTGGTTTCCTAAATCCTTGCCCATCTACTATCTTAGTTAGCAGGCTGCATTTCTGTGGCAACATTATCAACCATTTCTTTTGTGATGTCCCACCACTGCTCAGTCTGTCATGCACTAACACCTACATCAGCAGAATCATCATCTTCATCAGCTCAGCTGTCATAGTATTAAGCACCTTTCTGTGGACTATGCTTTCTTATGCCTGCATCCTGGCAACCCTCTTAAGGATGTCCTCAAGAAAAGGACAACAGAAGGCCTTTTCCACCTGTACAGCCCATCTGACTGTAGTTTCACTCTACTATGGGACGGTGATCTTCATATATGTCAACCCTGCAGGCCAGCAGTCAATGGAAAATAACAAGGTGGTCTCTTTTATCTACAGTGTGGTGACCCCTATGCTCAACCCAGTCATCTACAGCCTGAGAAATGAAGATGTCAAAAAGTCTTTGAAAAGAATGATGCTCAGGAAATTTGGTCCTGGAAAACAAACTTCTTAAGCTCAGTCTTAGTGGAATTTCAAAATTTATACTATAGAAGTTGTTTACAAGATAGATATCCCCAAATGTACCTTAGGGCATTTTCAGTCTGTTATGCAAAGATGCAGTACAGCAAGGCTCTTTCAATGAAGATAGTGTAGAACTCAGTACTGAGAAGATCTGTGAGAGCTTTAGCTGGATGGCTTTTTAAAAATAATGCAACCCTTAGGCAAGTTATTTTAATGTTGATGTTTAATATTGTTGGTAGAATACGGGGATTTATTGAAAAGAAAAATAAAGATGGTGGGTATGAGGGAAGAGTTTTTTTTCAGTAGTGCTCCCACATTTGTAGAATACCATTTCAATGGTGGTCCACCAGGCCCCATAATTACAAGCATTTAGAAAGGTCTTAAAGATCCATTTGTTTATTGTGACCTTCTTATGAGAGAGGGATTTTTAAATTGCTGCTGGTTGCTTTGGGCTGTATTTGTACTGATTTGTACTGATTTGTAGTATTTCTAGTTTAAAATATGTTCTAATGTTTAATATGTTTGCTTCAGCATTGGTTTTTGTTAATGTTTTATTATGTAGATGTAGAATGTTGGTATGTGAATATAAACTTGAACACATATATGCTCTTAAGAATATAAAGACGTGCAATTTATAGTGTATATTGCAACTGGATGAAAATACTTTATTTGCTATACTTACATCCCATTATTTTTTTTAATTGGAGACTTACATGGTACACCTAGGCAATCACCCATCAATGTACTAAACAGCTTGAGACCTGCTGAGCTTGAGCAATGAAACAATGCGTATTAAAAGGCTGGATGTGCCCAATCTCATGATTCTCATCTGATCTCCGAAGCTAAGCAGGGTCAGCCCTGGTTAGTCCTTGGATGGGAGACTGCCTGGGAATCAGGCTTCCTGCACTGAGCATGGGATTGGACTCGATGTTCTTGTAGGCCCCTTGCAACCCTATGTTTCTATGAAAATATAATTGATGGAGAGAGAGAAATGTAATAGGAATTAGTAATCATGTTAATGGCTTACCTACAACCCCCTGAACTTTTCTTCCACCCTGAGATAGACATTATAGAAGTAGCAAAAACCTGCAATGAAAAGGGCCAGTCTGATTTTCCATAACCAAATAATGTAGGAATAAAGGTGAATTAGATTTGCCATTTCAAATTGCATAGGTAATGGGTGAGGGAGTCATTCTGAACATAGTCAAAATAATCAGTTTGATCTTTGTATCGAACATGGTATTAGGGATGGATGGACTATCCTCCATCCACACCATTGCACATCTCCCAAAACCCCAGAAGCTGGGTGCCCCTGCTTGCTGTGCAAGCCACCACACAGTCTGCTGGCACCTGGTCGCTGCCTGTTCCCTCATTGAGCCACCATTTGTTTTTCACAAAATGGCAGCTCAGGTTTCTCTGAAAATGTAATGTTGTTACATAAACAACGGCCATAAAGGGGTCATTTACACAAATTAACAATTTATGCCTGCAGTGTTGCTTAAATGGCCCCTGTACGGCTGCCATTTAAGTAGCATTACATTTACGGAAAAACCCAAGCCTTCATTTTTTTGCAAAATCTGATGGCAATTTTATTTGCATCTCATTGGGTGATTCGTGTGTGAAGGTCTAACAGAAACAAATTGCCTTTGCTCAGCCTCATCAATATGAGGAACTCCTATTGCAGGTCCTCTGCTTCCAAACAGTAAAAGAAATTACCAGCTATCAAATGAATTGGGGACAAGGTGATTTGCTATTTAAAAATAAACTGATTAATAACACTCTTGTATCCAAGCATTGCCATTACACTAACAGCTCTATTCCAAAGAGCTGGACTAGATGTTTCACAGAAGATGCACATCTGAGAACCTAGTCTCTCCTGAAAATCTAAGAAGGGTTTTGTGGTTTGGATAGGAATGTACGGATTCCCCACCATCAGTTCCGGACCGGTGGGGAATCCATGGGGGGGAGGTGATCTGTTCCTCCCCCCCAGAATCCTCGCAGAGCAGCTCTGCTCCACAAGGATTCTGCAGAGCCGAGGGCCACCCTGTTCTGCTGTCCACCTGCCCCAGATTCCCCCCTTTTTTTCCAGCTCCCCGAACTTACATAAATAATTTCATAAGTACCACTAAAAAATCCTTTTTTGCATGCTCCTGGTCTCCATAAGAGTAAAGCCCTTCATGGGGATTCCTCATGTAACTTCTGGTCACCTGATCTCACCTGACCTCACCTCACCTGACCTCCCTGGAGCTGTCCTGCCCTCACCTCACTAGAGCTGTCCTGACCTCACCTCACCTGACCTAATCGGACCTGACCTCCACAGACAATAAACAGAAAAGATGGAGTATTTCCGTGGATGACTCAGCCCCAGTGAAGAAAGCCTCTGGAAAATGCCTCGTAAAAAGGGTAAAGCTGTTCGTGGTCTTCTTCCTCCATTTCTGATTTACGGAGTTATTTTCATAACTATTTTTGTAAAATCCGCCATTTAGCAGACACACAAAAAAAGGGTCCATGTGAGCTCCAGTCCGGGTCGACCTTCGCCCCATTCCAAGGAGGATTCCGCGGATCGGATTTGTCAGAATTTGATCTCATTTAAAATTCGGGCAGAATTCTATGACATCCCTAGGTTTGGAAGGAAAAAACTGTGAATGGGTCAGGAGTACTTGACCATTTCATACAATCCCCTTCCTTAGGGATTTGTTCTTGTTCTGCTTATTGCAGGCATAAAGGGTGGAAAATAAAGAGATGAGACACAAGTGAATGGTATCTAATTGGGCTACATTCATTGATCAATCTGCAAACGGGAAAATACTTGGACAGACAACTAATCTGTGCCAGCCACTAGCTAGGCACTGTAACGGGCGAAACATTCAAAGCCTGCTGAGTGGTTCTAAGAGATTGCCACCCCCAGGACTACCCATTTTGGGGGACGTAGGCCTTCCCCTGTCACCCCTTCCCAGGCTGCAAAACACCGGGTGGGTGAGATGAGTTGGCCTTACAGGTTACCCTTATCCCCCTGCTGGGGCTGCAAAACCCAGAGCGGGAGGCCTCAGGCATCACCTGTCACCAGAACACTGCCTCTGAATGCTCACCATCCCTGTTCTCATCAGATCAGCATTGCCTGTCCCAAGCAGCTTACCTGGAAAATGTGACTGAATAACCTGACCATCAAATAAAGCCAAATTCATGTAGTGGACACACCCTCCCCACTTACAGTGTGAAGTAGACAAAAAGGCCCACAGGCCCGGCCGACCAGACTGTAAGCCAAAAATTTCTACTCAGCCCCCCAAAGGGCAACGAAGAGAACCACACATCAAAAGGGGTGGGGTAGGAGGGAGCCGTGCTTCCAAGAGGTGGGCTCAGACAGATAAAACACCTCTTAGGCCCCTCCCACCCACAGTGGCACCATCAGAGACCGCCAATGGTGGTCTCCCACATCTCTTCCCTCCCTGGCATCCACAACGCCCCCCGCCCCCCACGAGCAGGAAAGCTGGACACGGGGTAGGACATTTTCTTTAAAATATTTTACTTTAAAATACAAATACTTTAAAATACAAAGATTTATTATGCATTCTATTTATATTGTATCTTTTAAAGCATCATAGAGACATCAAACCAGAAGCAGACATATTTTTAGTTAATAGTGGCAGATGGCATCTTCACAATAATGGATGACAATGTAATGTGTGAAATATGTAAAGAGCTAAAGATACAAAAACATAGTATCATATTTTAATACTATAGTATGGAACATTCCAGAATATTTCTGGTGGTAAATAGAGATAGAAACTCTAACTGAAAGCAATCAAACATAAAACCCATGTTTACATCACTCCAAAGGTTACAAAAAGCATTACTTATAGTGAGTAGGTCAGCACTGGATAAAACAAGATGGAGCTTTCTCATCAGTGTGATTCAATGAAAGGCACCCCGGGTCACTGCCAGCATGTTTCCAATAGGGATATCAGAGAATTCCGCAACGGAACTCAGTGAGGCCGAATGCCAGTTCATTGGCTCCCCTGAAATCCATGGCGGAATTAAGACCCCTGCCCCACCACCCCGTGAAAGGCGTGTGGAACAGAGCACTTACCTGGTGCCGTGTGCACTGCTTTGCAAATGGCGGCCGCATCTGCAGCCATCATTAGCTTCCCCATTTTTGCTGTGATAGACTATGTAAATACTTACATAGCCAGTTGGGGATGTACGAAACTCACTTACCTTTTCGCGGAATCTTTCGTGGTGGGGGGGGAGGTGCTCCGTCCCTCCCCCCGGAGTCCTCAATGGGGGGGGAGGCAATCCGGTCCTCAGCCCCGGAATCCTTGATGGCCAGTTCCGGGCCATCTGCAGCCAGATTTCCAGCCACAAATGGTCTCCTGCGGACGCAAATGGCGGCAGCCGTGGCGGCCACCATTTGCATCCAGCCAGGCAGCCGTGATAGGCTATGTAAGAATTTACGTAGCCTATCACAGCTAACCCCCCCAAAAAAACCCAGCATAAGCAAATGGCGGCGGCTACGACGGCTGCCATTTCCATTCCCTATTTTTCACCGATTTATCTTACGTAAATATTTACGTAAGATAAAACGGCAAAAAAAGTGGAACGCAATTAGCGTAGTGGGCGGTATTTGCGTTCCTTTATATTTTGCTGTTCTAGCCTACGTAAATATTTATGTAGGCTAGAACGGAGAAAAATAAAGAACACAAATAGTACCCAATAGGCTATTTGCATTCCCCTTTTTCCCCCTGTTTTATCTTATGTAAATATTTACGTAAGATAAATCGGTGAAAAATAGGGAACGAAAGTGGCGGCCGCCATAGCCGCCGCCATTTGCGTATGCTGGTTTTTTTTTTGGGGGGGGGTTAGCCGTGATAGGCTACGTAAATTCTTACGTAGCCTATCATGGCAGCAAGGATGGCAGCGGCAGCAGCCCGGCCGCAGCAGGCCAGGGGACCAGCCGCCGCCGCCGCAGGAACCGCCTTTTTTTTTTTCAGAAGGCTGCCCAGCAGCCGGATGTCCGGCTGCGGGCGGCCCCGGCCGGCGGCTCCGCGGAATCTCTGCAGAGCAGAGATGGATGGATTAGGATTTCAGGGGGAGGTGCGAAGCGCCTCTCCCCCAACCGCGAATCACCCCGTCGGAAAGGTAAGTGACCTTTTTGTACATCCCTAGTCGGAGGGCATCCAGGCCAGGCTGCGGTCTCCAGCTCAGACTGTCCTGGCATTCCGGTGTTCAGTAGCTTGGCAGATGCAGCATGTGGTGGGAGTGCCTCCTTCCTGTTCTATTCCATCAAGGTTTGGTGCATGTCGCCCTGCAGGTTTTGGTGCTGCATCTAGGAGGGAATGACCTGGGTTGTGTGAAAGGCAAGGATCTCATTTTGCAGCCCTCATCTGTCTGATTTTCAGGTTATCCAGCACTGTTGGCCAGGGATAATGATCATTTGGTCTTGTTTGCTTCCTAGAATTAATTGGAGGTATGTTCAGAACCAGAGGGCCATGGAAACAGCCTGCTGGAAAGTGAACAGGGAGATAGCCTAGGGGCTATATAGGTATGAGGATGGAATCATTGCTCATCTGGAAATTATTCAGACTTGGGGGGAGGTTCATAGACAGGATGGTGTGCACCTGTCCGATCTAGGAAACAACATATTTTTGTTGGATCTGCAAAGGTGTCTGAGGGAAGTTCTTCAGCACAGATGGCGGGAGTTTGACTAAGCAATAGGCTTGTCACTCCTGGTGGTTGCTAGAATGGGCAATGGGGATTAGAATAGGGATGGTGAGCATTCAGAGGCACTGTTCTGGTGACAGGTGACACCTGAGGCCTCCGCTCTGGGTTTTGCAGCCCATCGGGGGGATAAGGGTTACCTGTGAGGCCGACTCACCTCACCTACCCGGTGTTTTGCGGCCTGGGAGGGGGTGATTGGGGAAGGTCTACCTCCCTCAAAAGGGGTAGCCCTGAGGGGTGGTGATGCTGACACACCACTCCACGGGCTGTGAAGGTTTTCACCCATTAAAGTGTCAGCTAGTGGCTGGCACAGTTCAGTGCCCGACATTTGCAGATATTCGAAGAAATGTGGCCCAATTTGAATCCAAGCACTTGTGTCCATCTCTCTATATTACCCATCTCTGCTTGCAACTGGCAGGACACATACGTATATATTGAACTTCACTCTTCTATTAATCTCAGCCCTCTGTTCATATGATCAGTGTCTCTTGCTTATGTCAAATACATAATATAAGTCAGCCTTCCCCAACCTGGGTACCTCCAGATGTTCTGGACTACAGTGCCTGTCAGCCTCAGCCAGCATGGCCAATGGTCAGGGATGCTGAGAAAACATCTGGAGGAACTGAGGTTGTGGAAGGCTGATATAATTAGAGAAGGGTTTAAATCTAGTGCAGAAATTCTGCATCCCAAATTTGGGGTTGGATGTTTGCAGAATTTCTAGACCTACAGTCAGAATATGCATAGACAGGGAGGCTTACTGAGTTCTGGAATGTCTCCTGGAATCCACTGGGTACTGCTAGACTTGAACACAAAGGGTTGGATCCAGACATAATCATGCTCAGAACAGACCTATAGAAATCAGTAAGACTTAAGGTAGTCATGACTTACTCATCCCATTTATTTCAATGGATCAACTCTAAGCTTGACTAAGTCTGGATCCAGCCCAGTGTAATGTACTTGATATCTAGAGTCTGCAAACAGGAAGTGGCCTGAATATCAGAGGCCAAGCACTTCATGCCAGGTGCTGTTTGCAAAGCTGTTTTTCTTTATTTATTTAGCATATTGACACAAACTTCTGTTTAATGGGTTGGTTCCAGATGTAGTCATACTTAGAGCAGACTCCATTGAAATCAATGGGAATTAACTTGTCTAATTTGGCGAATTGCTGGTGGTGCAATGCAGCTAATGCTTCTTATAAATAAATGTTTAGGAAATGTCCAGTAGTTGCTTCTTTGGGGAGGAGGTTATTACACAGAAAAATTGTGTACTGGAACAGTCTTTAGTATTTGCTGATATACATCTTCTTTTAAATTATTTATGTGCTTCATGGAAATTAACGCATGGTCAGTGTAAATGGATTCTCCAGGCCCTCTTGAGAGCTAGACAACTGATATTGCAACAATGGAAGGATAAATGCTCACCTCCTGTAATACAATGGATCGGGGACCTTTCAACAGTTGAACAGGTGGCAAATAGAAGCTATCTTCAAATGGACACTTATTTTGATATCTGGTCCACTTTTATTGAAACCTGTGCATAATTGCTAGTAAGCTGTATTTTCCACATATATACATTTCATATGTGTCAATTGCTATGTATATATACAATTTCATGTCTGTATATTAAAAAAAACTCAAATAAAAAAATAAATAAGAAGTATGACTAAATCTGGATCCAACTGAATGAGTCAAAATTATAATCTAAATTCCAGTATGATATAAAACGATTCCATTTTTCCAGTATTGAAACTGAAGGAAGGGTTCATTTTTTCATATTTTATCATTTTATCCTGCTGTCATTTTATGTATTTCACAAATTGCAAGGGCTTAATCAGCCATTCTTTAATGGTTGGTAATGTAGGAGCTTTCTGATATTTGGCTAACATAATTCTAGAAGCAATCAGACATTGTATTGGAAGGTCAACCATCAGATGATAAAAGGTACCCTAAAAATGAATGTAGAATGGCTGATGTATTGGAAAGAAGGGCAGGAGGGCAGGTGTTTACAAGCCAAATTGATTTTGGTGCATAAGGAGATGAGGTAGTGTATTCTATGAATTGCAGTACCTGTGAACTCCTCTTGGACAATAAGTGTAGAGTAATCTTTAGCACTTCAGTTACAAGCATATTACAGATATGCCATAGACAAAGCCATGACTGGGATCAAGTTCATATAATTTCCTTATCTCTAAGAGTTTAAACCTGACACTGGTAGTGAAGAAATGTCTAAACCCTTATTCTTTTATCTATAATATTCAGATTAGAAATCATGAGCTCACTGTGCTCTGAGAATCAAACATCCATAACAGAATTCATGCTGCTGGGATCTAGGGGTGAACGAAAGTCACTTACCTTTTCTCGCAGCTTTTTCGCGGTGGGGGGGAGCGCTTCGCTGCTCCCCCCGTGAAGTTCAGGCCGGGGGGGGAGGCTTCCCGCATCGCCCGGCCGAAATTCAGGCCGGGGAGGGAGGCTTCCCGCCTCGCCCGGCCGAAATTCAGGCCGGGGAGGAGGCTTCCCGCCTCGCCCGGCCGCGAACACGAAAGTAAAAAAAAAAAAGAACGTCCCCTGATAGGCTACGTGACGATTAACGTAGCCTATCACGGCTAGATCTGGAAAGTCAGCCGTGATAGGCTACGTGAATCGTCACGTAGCCTATCACGGGTGACTTAAAAAAAAAAAAAAGCGCGTACACGAATGGCGGCCCCCATAGGGAGCCGCCATTCGCGTTCCTTATTTAGTTGCTGTAGTCTACGTCAATGTTTACGTAGACTACGGCGAAAATAAGGGCAACGCAAAAACGCAAATAGGGGTGTGCAGCACAGATGTATTTCCTTATCTCCTTGGAAGATGCTGAAGGATTCCTTCTGTCCTCTATGGCTCTGGACTGCTACTTGGCTATATGCCAGCCATTGGTCTATGGCAGACTCATGAGTAAACGGACCTGTCTCCAGCTGGCTGCCATATCTTGGTTTTGTGGCTTCCTTAATTCTTCTCTCCACACAGCACTTACATTCCAACTGTCTTTCTGCAGATCTAATGGGATCAGCCATTTTTTCTGTGACATCCCTCATTTGTTGAGTATCTCCTGCTCTGACACAGCAATGAATGAAGTTGCCCTTTTCACAATGGGTGTATTTGTAGGTTTTAGCCCTTTCTTCTTCATTTTGGTCTCCTACTCTTTGATCCTTCATGCCGTGTTGAGCAAGCAGCAAAAAGGACAGTGCCACAGCCATTTCCACTTGCATATCACATGTTACAGTTGTGATCATGTTTTATGGCTTAGGCATCTTCACATATTTCTGTCCTACTTCCAGCTACTCATTGGAAAATGACCAGCTTGTGGGGGTTCTATATAATGTCATAACACCAACACTCAATCCTGTCATCTACAGCTTACAGAACAAGGAAGTGAAAATGGTGATGAGGAAGTTTATACTGAAAGAACATTCTCTCTTGCAATGTGGGAGCTTCCACAACAACTAAGTTGAACTGAGACCCCCTCCACATAACACACACAAATACACACAAAAATGGTGAAGAGCTGAAGAACAGCCAACGACAATGAGTTGGATCCAGATTTAGGGATGCGCAACTGGGCTGGTGGGAGAGAGTTTATCTGCCCGTCCTCCCAAAGGAAGCCCCTCCAGACCCCTAAAATGTTACACAAATGGTTGGGGTGGCTGCCAAAAGGGTAGATTATGATTGAGAGGGTTTAGAGGAAAGGGGGATTCAGAAAATGGGGCAGCAGGACCTCACCTCATGGAAGGTGTCCCTGCCCAATTTTCAGGATTTTCAGGATTCCCACCCCCATTTCCCCTGCATCTTGTGCATCTTTTTTTTTCTTGGAGGGGTCTACATAGTTTGTGATGAAGTGGGATGAGGGTAGGGATATATGAAAGTCACTTACCTTTTTGCAGATTCTGTTCGTTGGGGGGGAGGTGCTCCATCCCTCCCCCTGGAATCCTTGACGGGGGGGAGGTGATCTGGTCCTCCCCCCTGGAATCCTCAACAGCTGGCTCTGCTCTGTGGCGGCTCCGTGGAGCAGCTGGCCAGGCCAGGGCCGTCCACAGCCAGATTTCCGGCCGCAGACTGGCTGGTGCGGAGCAAATGGCGGCCACCGTAGTGGCCACCATTTGCATCCTTCCAGGGAGCCATGATAGGCAACGTAAGTCTTTACATTGCTTATAACGTCTGGGGGGGGGGGGGAAGGAATATGCAAATGGCAGCAGCTACAGCAGCTGCCATTTGTGTTCCTTATTTTTTGCCATTTTAGTCTACATAAATAGACTAAAACTGCATACACCGTTGTTGTTGTTGCTGTTGTTTACCCAGATGTGATAGGCTACATAAATCTTTACGTAGCCTATCACGTCTGGGTATAAAAAAAAAGACCTGACTGCAAATGGCGGCCGCAGCAGCTGGTCGAAAGACCAGCCGCCTCCGCCGCTGAAGCCGCCACCAGAGCTGCCGCCGTCCGGAACATCTGCCCCAGGTAAGTCTCGTCCCGGGGGGGATCCACAGGAGGGCAGAGAGGTGGCAGGCCATTCCGCCATGGATTTCAGGGGGCCAAATGCCAGTACATTCGGCCTCACTGAAATCCATGGTGGAATTCTCCTCCATCCCTAGATGAGGGATGCTGAATAACTATTACTGAGCATTGCATATAAATAAATACCAACAAGAACTTCTCTGTATCAGCTATAGCTCTCCATTCCTGAACTTAAATATTGTTGTTCTTCCTTCTGTTTCTCAGAGCTGCTCTACATGAGGCATTTATTGTGCACTCATCATTTTCTACTCACAGTTCTTTATGGATTCTTTAGATGGTATTGGGTCCTTCCAGTTGCACTTTTGTTTGTAAACAGTACTTTCTGTGAGTTTTAGAGCAAAGAAAATAGGGCATTATTTCTGATGGCAAAAAGGAGTGTGGTTTCCTCTTGTGTATTTGCACTTTTCTGCTGTACCACAGTGCCTCCTAGAGGTTAAGTAGTGGAATAGCAGGCAAGGGAACACTGCTCATGCAGAATTCGTCAATTCTGTGACGAAACCAAAGATAGATGCAGTGGATTAACAGCTTTGTGTAGAAAAGCCCTCTTTGATATTGTTCTATTTTGCTATAGAGTGCTAAAGGTTCCCAAAAGAAAAAAAAAAGTAAAATGCAATGCAATTAATGTCTCCTGACCCCTAGTTTCAAAAATTGAATTTGGTGCCTGTAAGTGTCTGTAGTGAGCATTAAAGAAAAAGAAAAAATTAAAGGAACACATATTTATTAAGCTAGTAGGCTTGAATATAGGAATTTCAGTTTAGGGATATACAAAATCCAGAGGAGCATTATATTCTTTTAAATAATTTCATTGGAACTCTTGACTTCTCAGAAATTTCATCAGACCAGCCTTAGCTAACCTGGTATCATCTCGATGAGTTGAATTACAGCTTCTATCACCCCCATCCAGCACAGCAGTTTAGGGAAGGCTTTTTGATATTTCCTTCAGAATTCCACATTGGACAATGTTTGGTAGGAACTGTATCTGTATCAATTTGTGTGATTCTCATCATCATATGTGAGAACCTAACAACATCCCCCTTGTTGATCTCTATCAATATTATGTTTTGGGATCTGTTTTGTTATAAGCCTTTTTTCCTAAAAGTGAAAGACATTATCTGCTGATTAATGTATTGAGGAGGTGATGATTCTGCCTTTAAAATAACTAATAAAACATGGGTATCTGGACATCATCATAGCACAAAAATACATATTCCTAAGGCCAATCTAGACATTTAGTGGAAGATCTTGGTTTACAAATCTGCCCCCCCATTTCTCCTAAAAATATAGAAGGGGGGCATAATTTTGGAGGGAGAAGCAGTGGCCAGGGAACACCACCCCATTAGCTGCTCTTCCCAGCCCCAGCCAGAATTCTGAGATGCATTTTTTTCTAATGGTGTTTCTCCACTCCCTTTCATCTTCTATACGACAAGGTATGGATTAAATTCTGAATTGGCTCTGACTCACTTTGGCCAAATCCACAGCTGGGCCAACCTGCTTCAGCCTCTGGATCCAAAGCAAGATCTGGACATCCAAAGTGCCCACTCCTTGCCCAGCCACGTGAGGCCGAATCCACTCAGACCTGTAAGCCCCCTGCTTCTCCTTATCTGGACCCATGGGGAGTGTCCGTAGGTCTGCCAGCTTGGACCAAGTCATCATTTTCTATTAAAATGATGAGTCTTCTTCTTATGTTAATTAAATGTTGCATAGGTTGTGTCCAAAAAGGGGCCACCTACTGAATACTACAGGCGTAAATGGGCCATTTATGCCTGTAATGTTGCATAGATGGCCCCTTTACAGCCACAGTTATGGCCACCCACCCACAGTGGGTGTGTTTATAAGGCTTAGCCCTTTGTTCTTCACCCTGATCTCATATGTATTCATCCTTCATGCCCTTTGGCGCAACCATCAGAACGGACAAAATCACAAAGCCATTTCCACCTGTGCATCTGGAAAGGAACCAGCTTGTGGGAGTTTTATACAATATCTTAACACCGACGCTCAATCCAATCATCTACAGTCTATGGAACAAGGAAGTGAAATTGGCAATGAAGAAGTTGATAAGGGAGATGATGTTTCCTCATGGAATTTAGTTTCATCCGCAACAGCTGGATTGATTTCCATTTGACTCAAATGGTGGTGTGAAGAGTGGAAGACTAAGACAAGACCATGGAATCTATATATGGAATATGTCATCACACAGCTTGTGGTGTTATGAATTGACAGATGTTGTGACTCCTCTGCCTCAACCTGAGTTCTGCATTCCATGCCCAACCTCCAGTTGTTGGTTGGTTTGTCCATTTGTCATTAATTTGCATTATTTTGCTTTGATATGGGTTGCAGATGGTCCCCCCTCCCCCAAAAAAGGCAAAAAACAATTAGCATCTACCCTGTACATTTCCAATGGGAAATTTCTGTTTAGTGAATGTCAGTACAGAATATTGTACACAGATCATAGAGCAGAATAGGTTAGTTGGATTGAGCCTGACACTTTGTATTAAGGAATGTGGGAAACTCACAGTTTTAGAAAACTTCTATTGCCTCCCCCCAAACTTACTGTTTTAAGAGAAACCCAAGTGTACTTTAAGGTCTGACTTTGTCTCATCATATCTCATTGGGTGATTCTCATCTGAATTCTTAACAAAAATAACTTACTGTTGCTGAATTCAGTCTATATGAGCTTTAGTTACAGGACCTGTGTTTTCAAATTGTGGTAGACATGACCTGTTTCCTAATGCACTGGAGATATTTATTCTATTTTGTAAAATGTATAATAAATCACTCAATGGCTGATTATTGACATAACAAGATGGCAACTCTTCAAAGATATATGCATACTCCTACAAAGCCTTGTGGATCATTAAACTAACAAAACGAATTTTCTCCGCACAAGGGAGGGTAACCTAAAATCTTCTATAATCGCCACATGTGTGAGAGGTTAAAAGCTATTTTTATTGTTCATAACATTGGTAAATGTTTCAGTTGCTAAAATGCCATTCTTGATACCAAAGGCTCAGGAATGGGCAGGAGTCTACCCAGAGCTTGCAACACAAACACACTCACAACTTTGTATGCCTCTGTGGTGGCCTCTTGCCTACAAAAAGTTCCAGACCACTCTGTGCAGCAAGATCACTTCCCTGGAGAGTTTGACTCGAGGTCAAGTGGGTCAGGAAGGAGACACCAGAGATGCACTTAACCAATAGGGGCCTCAGCCCTGATCCTTGATACTGGAGCACCAGGCAGGTTGTACAACATGACCAGGGCGCAGGCCAAATAAAAGCTAAATATTAACACCAAATTATTAATACACACAGACTCACACAGAAAGAGGTAGGGATGTCAGAGGATTCTGCCGCGGATCTCAGTGAGGCCAAATGCCAATGCATTTGGCCCCCCAAAATCTGTGGCAGAACGAAGCCCCCCCCCGCCCCACCAGCCCGTGAAAAGGTTGCAAAACGGAGCACTTACCTGGTGCCGTAAATGCTGCTTTGCGAATAGCGGCCGCGTCTGCGGATGCCATTCGCTTCACCATTTTTGCTGTGATAGGCTACATAAATATTTACGTAGCCTATCATGGCAAAAGACAGGGTTGCAAATGGCAACTGCCACGCCATTTGCGCCCCTGTTTTTTTGCCATGATAGGCTACGTAAATATTTATGCAGCCTATCATGGAAAAAAAACAGGAACACAAATGGCGGCCGCTGTAGCCGCCACCATTTGCGTCCGTAGGCTCCGCAGGCCTGCAAATGCACCCGGCTGGCAGCTCCGCGGAGTTGCCGTGGAGTGGAGATGGCTGGGTTAGGATTTCGGGGGGAGGTGTGGAGTGCCTCCCCCCCCACTGTGAATCACCCCTTCGAAAAGTTAAGTGACTTTCACACATCCGTAGAAAGAGGGGTCAGGTGGGTTTCGGGATACATTTATAGAAGGATGTCTGAGAGATTGATGGCTTTCCTGGATCTGAATGACCCAGTCCTGTAGACAGGATATATTAAGGAACACTGGAACTCTGGGCTTCAGGTGGCAGAGGAAGAAAAAGTTCCCTTTTAAAAATGAGCATCCTCCTATGAGAGACACAGCCCCATTCAGACAACTTGGTGGGTAAAAAAAGATGCTAGAAAGAGATGGACAGAAAAGCAGTATGCAGTACCTTTGCATGGGCTCTCTATCTGGCCTCTTCTGAAAGTAGGTGGATCCTGGGTTTACCTTCCTCCCCTGAGAGATCAGCCTAAAATGTTTGCTGAAGAGGAAAGGAGGGAAGAGCCCGGTCCAGGAGATTGTTGTAGGGAGAATGCCAAGATGATACAGCAGGAGTGAAGGACCTCAGGCCTGGGGACCAAGTCTGGCCCTCCTTTGGCCCCAATCCTGCCCCCTGGTGTTCTCCAGATAGCCATATATCCTTCCTCTGGCCCCTGACTGATGGTGATGTGGAGGTTTCCCAGCTTTCTGCACTTTTTCTCTCATTCAAAAAGGTTGAAATGCCTCTCCTAAAGTTTAGCTACTAGGAGTAAGTGCTTTAAGCTAAAATATGCTTGCATTTTGCTTTTGGCATGCCCCTTTAGTTTTTGGCCCTGCCCACTTGGTCTTCAGCCCCTCCCACCACTGGGATGCAGCCCCTGATAGCTTCTCCAAAATAGAATTTGGTCCTCAGGCTGAGTCGTTCAACAGTCCTGTGGTACAGCGTATTCAATCCACCGTGTCTGGCACTGAATGGCAAAGAAAATGGCACACGTTACTACTAAAATAATTGACTTTCTATACTTTCTGAACAAAAGAACTGATGTCACAACAACCAGTGTGACACTCTAACTAAAGATGTGCTAAACTGTTCTAAGTATAGGAAGTGGCAGTGTTTGTGTTAAGAAAAGGACTCAATCACCCTTCCTGAAAAACTGATTCTTGACACAAAAGGAATACTTTATGAAGATGACTCTTCCAACAGTGCACATTGAGGAAACCTATTCATGACACCTGGCAATATTCCAGAGAGAAATCTCCCTATGGATGTGGCATGTATATCTTGCTCAATTTCACCCTAAGTTTTTCCTGTCTTGGGGCATATGCACATTTGCAGGTTTGATTAGAAATTCATGATGTCCCATATAGCCATGTGTAAAAGACAAAGCTGCTGATGCTTCCCCTTTGTCTGTTTGTCTGTGGGTGGCACTGGAGGTCCAACAAAAGGTCAAGGGGGCACATGGGTGTGTTGGCACCCCTTTTATAAAGGATACGACAAATTGCCTGGACTGATTTGAGAGGGCAGAGGGCAGAGGAATTATACTAAAGTTCCTTCTGCAGATATATCTCAAAAGAAGACAGACTGTTTCCAGTCTCACTTTTGTAACTGTTCACTCCTAAGCCCATTAAGTCCATTCAACCCCATTTCTACATCACTATAATATTAATAATACCATGAGCCTCTGATTGGATTGGGCATTTACAAAAAACAAAACAAAACAAAACATAGCAGAGTTGTAGATCTGCTCCCAGTGTAGACAATACTGAGCAAAATGGACCAGTGATCTGATGTAGTAGAAGGCAGCTTCCTATTTTCCTTAGAGCAAACAGATCTCTCTTCAGGCTGTGCAGTGACAACTGGGTACTCTCTGCCCCTCCAAAGAAATTGTGTGTGTGTGTGTGTGTGTGTAATTTGGTGATATCTGGCATGCAGGGCACAGCCTGTGCAGAGATCCCCAGTTGTCAGCACGATGATGAATTTGGACCTAGCAGACTCTACTAAGGGTCCATGAGTATTGAGCAGAACTCATAACTGGCCAGAATGCTCATGATGTCCAAGGACAACAGCAAAAACCATTTCCCCCATTACATACTAAATTGTTGCTATGGTTTGTTCTGTCCTGTATTCTACTCCTCCTGAATTCAAGTTTAGCAAAGAGCATTTCTAAAGTTGATTCTGAGATTTCAGTATGTGCAGTTTACCTCCACCTTCAGTCCCTTCTACTCATTTGCATTCCACTGATCCCTCTATGTTCCTGATGGACATGTGTGAATTAGGGAGCAAGATTATGGCTCCTAGGCAGAGTTGGATTCCCAGTGCAGGGTGCAGAGGATGATCATAACCTTTCAACTTCGGGGGCTTATGATCATCAAGGGCACAGCCCATAGGACTGTGCCCTTAAGAAAACACTACTTCCTAGAAATCACCCCAAAAACAAACTTGTTGGGATTGTATTGTTCATGGTATTGCTTCAAGGTATGTGTGCGTGTGCATGTGTGTGTGCGTGTGTGTGTGTACTAGTAGTAGCACTAGCTTGGAACTTTTCTGGTATCTCCTGTTAGAACGTTGGGAGGTTTGAGGGCATTGTGTCAGAAAGGCATGCTAGAACAAAGACATGGTATGGCTCCTTTTGAAAATATAAAAACAAGAGGGAAGCATTGCCCTGCACAGTTCTTTATCTGAGTACCCTGCTGAGCAACTCTGAACACTCAGAAATGGCAAAGTTCTAACCGTATTAATTTGTTAAGAACTTTCTCAATTTCACTAAATAAATTAGGAAAAGCAGGGCTGAATGGAAGCAGGGCCCAGAAACTTGTTTTCTTTTCTTTATGTTTTGCATATCCAGACTGGTGAAGAGTAATGATAAGTGAACTTATGACAACAGAAACCATAATTAGCTCACCAGGTTCCAAATTCCTCTGTCTAATCTTGGCTGAAAGTTCTCCATTCTTTTGAGTTCTCATTTTGTGTATACAAACTGCTACAGAAGCACAAATCTCCTCCTTGCCCATCAGCCAGTCACCTCAACCTTCCCTAGTCCCCTTCTCTTCCTTGCAATGGCATGGGTGCATGCTCCTAGCCAGGGCTGCTCTCTTCTGAGATAGGGTTTCAGCCCAACAGCACTTCCTGGAATGCCCATGTAACATTCCATGTGACGTGCCCTGACATGGTCATGTGACTATTCCAAGAAGTGCCTGCTGGGCTGAAATGCAATCTTTGAAGACAACTGCACTGCAGCAAGCACAGGAGGAGGTTTTCTAACATAGAAAACATATTAGAAAACCTCCTTTTGTGCTTGGAGAAGTGTAGATGCCTTCAGCAATAGCATTTCAGCCTGGCAGGCACTTCCTGGAATGGCTAAGTGACCACAGCAGGGTGCATCACATGATGGGCATTCCAGGACATGTAGGTGCTCACAATCAATTTCAATTTGAATAGCGAAGTTCATCAGATAGCCATCCAAACTTGGGAAACGTGCAAGCATTACAAACATAGCAGATCTGACTTATGAGCTGGGTAATTCTGAGTTTCACTGACATCATTAGCGAAGAATATTGTGTAAGTCACAAGCTTGTGTAATGCAGTGGAAGAAGTGGTTGGACAGGCAGATGGAGCATTTGAGGACTGGGAGAGGAGACCTCATCTTTGCTCCCCCCCCCCGTCCTTCTTGTGTCTGCCACCAGAGGGCAAAAACACCAGAGACAGCAGCAGTGGAGGTAGCAGCTGGGGAAAGGAAGCCCCATGAGAGACAGGGGGAGGGTCCATGGCTTAGTGGTAGAGCACCTGCTTTGCATTCAGATGGTCTGAGGTTCAAGCTCTGGTGTTTCCATGCAAGAACAGGTGCTGCCTGAAACCCTGGAGAGTCACTAACATGGATGAATCAACATGCAATGCTCAACCTCATTGATGTTCTCCAAGTTCTTCCTTGAAGCTCATTTTGCCTTTTTCACATTCAAATGTGAGCATCTTTTTTTTTATTTGATCACAAAAATTGTGCATTCTCGATCGGAAAAAAATGTGCATTTTCAAAAGCGCACATTTTTTCCAGTTGAAAAAAAAAATATGCCATTTTAAAAATATTTTTCCCCAAATTGGAAATGCACATTTCCCTATGTACACTATAGCATGAAAATGACGATGAGGGGAAGCACATTTGTTCATGTATTCATTTTTAGAAGTGTGAACTTGGACTGGAGTGCATATGTACAAGTGCGTACTTTCAAATGTGAATGCAAGTTCGGGAAATCTCGAAACTTTCCCAAGAATTGCATTCCTGTTCATGTTCGGGGCAGCAAATGATATATTTTTGCATGATTTGAGAACATGAATGAAATTCTGATGCATCCCTAACAGCCAGTCAGTGTTGACATTACCGGGTTAGATGGACCAATGACCTGACTCAGTATAAGGCAGCTTCCTATGTTCCTCTAACTAACTTCTGGATGTTCTGGCAGCTGCTTCCAGGCTGGGGTCATTCTACTCAGAGACTGTCGTAGTCCAAAGAATGAATCTGAAGCAAGGTCTCAAGAGGAACATCTGAAGATGGAGTGAGAGAGATGGGTCAATTCCTTTGCTACATTTCCAAGCTTACAGTATGATTCACGAATCACGCCCCGCCCCTGCATTTGATAGCATGCGTACCTTTGAAAAATGCCTGAAAATGTGCCAGATGGGTCTCAACTGGTTAAAAACGTGGATAGAAACCTGAAATTAGTCATCCCTGATGTCTCTAGAGTTAACGTTGTATCATTTCATCCAGAGATCCACTGCCTAATTATTTTGCCATAGTTCTCGACCCTATGGATTCTTTAGTGGGATAATCCCAAGAGCTCCATTCATGGATTCCTTAGTGTGATAATCCCAAATAGAAGAACATAAATGAAGATACCTTTGTTTGCTACATCACAGTGCACAGCTTTGAAGCCGAGAAGAATTCATACCTGCTGAAAAGTAAGCTTCTGTGTGGGTGGCATGGGCATTGTTTGAAAAGGCCCCAACTGGGCATGGGACCCAAATGTTCTGAGCTGTGCCCCAGATCTTTTGAGCTGTCCTAATTGCCTTTTTTTTTTTTTTACATGTTCCCATTGTCTTGCATTGGAAAACAGAAACAGCCATAACGTTCTGAGTTTGTAAGGTTGATACATGGAATCTGGAGAACTAGTATCCCTCCCAGAGGAGATTGACCCTTCCAAATTTCAGACAATTTGGTCCAGTGGCTTTTGTGCTAGCCAAATGTAAATTTTGCTTTTTTTCAAGAAAATCTGTCCCAGTAAAGAGCTATATTTTTTTTTTTGTGTTTCCACATAAATGCATGGAATTTGGGAACCTGGAAGCCCCTATGCAGCTGAATGAACTTGCCAAAGTTCACATAGGCTGTGGATAATTTTCAGAACAATGGTCCACAAGGAACAGGGAAATAAGTATGTCCTCTTTTAGTGATCTCAAAATGTCAAGGCTAACCTTGCACAAAAAAAAAACCTGTGGCTTTCATTCAGAAATTTGGCAGATATGTTCTAGGGATGTTGGAGAATTTCTCCACGAATTTCTCCCCGAAATTGGTGGAGAAACGGTCCGTCCCCCCACCCCCGGAATGGGACTTACCTTTGTCGAATGTCCCTTGCGCTGGTGGCTCCCGGCGGCAGTTCGGCAGCGGTTCGGCAGTGGTTTGGCAGCAGTTCGATGGCAGCGGTGGCGGCGGCCAGTCTTCTGACCAGCTGCCGCCGCCACCATTTCCATGGTGGAAAAAAAAAACATGATAGGCTATGTAAAGATTTACGTAGCCTATCACGGCTAGATTTTCAAAAAACACCGTGATAGGCTACGTAAATCCTTATGTAGCCTATCACGGCTGACTTTGGGGGAAAAAAAAAAAAAGCCCGTACGCAAATGGCGGTGCCCATGGGTGCCGCCATTTGCGTTCCTTATTTGGGCAAGTGTAGTCTACGTAAACATTTGCTATGTAAACAACGCTATTTGCGTTGCCCTTATTTTCGCCGTAGTCTACGTAAATGTTTACGTAGACTACACGTGCCCAAATAAGGAATGCAAATGGCGGCGCCCATGGGCGCTGCCATTTGCGTACGCTCTTTTTTTTTTTTTTCCAAAGTCAGCCATGATAGGCTACATAAGGATTTACATAGCCTATCAAGGCTGACTGCAGGGACGCAAACGGCGGCGGCTACGGCTGCCGCCATTTGCGTCCCGGCAGGAGATGAGATTCGCAGAAGGAGGGACAGGGCACCTTCCCCCCAGCCAGAATTTCGGCCGGAGGGACAGGGCGCCTCCCCCCCGGCCAGAATTTCAGCGGGGAGGGATGGGGCGCCTCCCACCCTGCCCAGAATTTCAGGGGGAGGGACGGAGCACCTCCCCCCCACCGTGAAGCAAGCTGTGGGATAAGGTAAGGGACTTTCGTCCATCCCTAAATTATGTTTGCCTCTGATGGGGCAATGAATCCTGAAATCTGTATCCAATTCTTCCAAGGAATAAAAAAAAAAATATTGGCAGTTCCCTTTAAAAGAAAATCAAAATATAAACCCTGTACCTATTTTTTTCTGACATTGGGCAGGTGTAATCCCCCTCTAGGGGGCTACTATGCCTAGAATTATCATCCAATTCTAACCAAGATAAAAAGTTACTTTTCCCCCCTAATTTTCCATGGTAGTCAGACTCAGCAGGAAGCCTAAAGATTCATTTTCCCAAAAATTAACTCAGGTTTGGTGCTGAGCTGCAGTGGACCAACTACAAATTGGCCTGAGCAGAAGTGGGATGTTTTCCAAAATGCTGAATTGGGGTCTGAGTTGAAGAGGGTGGGGGGTCATCAGTGCGCACTTCTTAAGTATGTATATATGTATGTATAGAAGCTATACAAAGACATACACACATGCATTCACACCACACACACCACACACACACACACCACACACACGGACATGCACACACATAGATATAGATATCAGAGGTGCACTTAGACTCAGATATATAGATAGAGATAGAATTAGATATAGATGTAGAGATAGATAGATAGATAGATAGATAGATAGATAGATACACACACAAGTGGAAATTTGTGTTATAGGCCTGTGCCCTGGATCTTTTAAGAGCCTAGCTATGCCCCTGGTGGGTGGGGTACATTTTTATTACTTCTAAATCAAATGGATTCAGATCAGTCTAAGTTTTGGATTGAGAAATAAAAGATCTGAACACTCTATTTTCCTTCGAATATAAAATAGCTCACAGAATTAACTTTTCCATATCTGTGAGAACCTTAGGCTACAATCCTTCATACCATTCCTTGAGAGTCAGCCTAGGCTAGCTAAACAGTTGCTTCTGATCCAACATATCTGGCGTGTGTGTGTGTGTGTGAGAGAGAGAGAGAGAGAGAATGACTATGCATATCAAAAAGAGAAACTTACCATGCTGTAGCAGCTGGAACAGCCAGCTGCGTGTTTTTATTCTACCTTTGTTTTATGGTGCAAAAATTCAAGGTGGCAAACAAAAATAAATAAATAAATAAATAAGCTAAAATTCAAATATTTCAAAGCAGACCAGTTGATGGGCCTTGCTGTTTCTCTTTGGTGTATTCTGCCTACAGAATAAAGTATCTAATGGGATGTATCCAATGCTGGTGTAAAGAAAGTCCTATTCATTTTAATGCATGTAGTCTAAGTAGGACTACGATTGGATAGCACAACCCACAGTCTAAATATTTGTAGTAGGGATGAAATCCCTACCTTTCATTCCGCGGGGGGGGGGGGTGTTCCATGTGGGGCAGGTGATCCATTCCTCCCCCCCGGAATCCACTGGAGTGGCTCCTCATCCACTGGATTCCACAGAGCTGCACTCCAGCTCCGTACTGCAGCTGATACAGCAATGGCGACCACCATTACCATCTCACTTCGAGAAACATAGATGCAAATGGCATATTGGATGCCACTTGGAACTGTAAACCCCTGAGTTTTACCTAAACACAGCCACTTACAGCTCTATTTACATAAAGCTCAGGGCTTTATGGCCACAAGTGGTGTCCACTACACCATTTGTGGCTGTCTTTCTCCAAGCAAAATGGTAATGGCAGCCACCATTGCTGTATCGCTGAGGATCCAAAGTAGGAGTGCTGGTCTGTGGGGGATCCTTGGGAGGCAGAGGTGAGTGGTGCCATGGATTCTGGAGGCTGGATTCCAAAGAATCTGGCCCCACTTGAGTCCGTGGCAGGAATTCTCCACCATCCCTATCTCCTGGTATGTTTTCCTCTCTGTGGCTAACAGCAGCTTCAGGGGGGAGGCACTTTAAGTTTGGGAAATGGTATGAGTGGAGTAGATTAACCCTCCTCCTCGAATGCAATGGTGTCAAAACACACCCCCTTCCTCTCCATGGTTGCTTTTAGCAAAAAACAAAGAAACAAACAAAAGATGTTGGGATGTCTATTCATGCATCTCCTGCATCACACCTAGTTTAGCCCTTAGTTAGCGCTCCAGGTTTTTTTGGGGGGGCGGAGGGGGTTGTGGGTGAGACAGTAGTCTCTAGCACACTCTGAAATGAATGGACAACAAACTGTCAGGCAATCTAGACATGTGGATAAGGTGGCAATTTGAGGGCTGCTTCGCCAAACCGATCAAATGAGCATGTCTTGAAATATGCTGTAAAGCAGGCCAGGGCAATGTCTGGGGTTGGTGGAAGGTGCATTGCCCCCCCCCCTTACCCCACTGGAAGCCATGCCTCTGCCCACACCACAGGATTTGGTACTGTAATTCATCAGTGCACTAGCAGTGGGGGCAAAAAAGAAAAGAAAAAGAATAATGATTTTGCTTGAAAACAAAGTGTGTGGGGAGGACACTCCAGGTTTGGAAGCAAAATTGCACTCCTGAGAGGCATCTAGGAGGCTTCCAGGATAATGATTCTGCTCCCAAACAAGGTTCCCCACACGTCCTGTTTTCAAACAAAATTACCACTTTTCAGCAGTTGTGGGTGGCACTGGAGGTCCAACGAAAGGTCAAGGGGGCAGGTGTTGAGCACCCCTTTTGTAAAGGCTATGACAAATTGCCTGGACTGATATAAAGGTGCAAAGAAAGAATATGAAGCAAAATCTGGCTGTTGATGGAAGGAAGATGAGTATCACGTCACGTTTCATTGACCCTTTCCATTTTCTAATGCATACAGAACTATGCATGTAGGTTTATTTGATGACGACTCACCAGCCAATCACAAAGAAAGGTTTGACAGTACAGAGGGATTATACTGAAGTTCCTTCTGCAGATATATCTAAAAATAAAACAGGCTGTTTCTAGTCTCACTGTTGTATCGGTTCACTCCTAAGTCCATTCAACTCCATTTCTACATCAATATAATATTAATAATACCATAAGACTCTGATTGGATTGGGCATTTACCAAAAAAAGCCATAGCGAAGTGTTAGATCTGCTCCCAGTGTAGACAATACTGAGCAAAATGGACCAGTGATCTGATGTAGTAGAAGGCAGCTTCCTATTTTCCTAAGAGCAAACAGATCTCTGTGCAGGCTGTGCAGTGACAACTGGGTACTCTCTGCCCCTCCAAAGAAATTGTGTGTGTGTGTGTGTGTGTGTGTGTAATTTGGTGATATCTGGCCAACAGCATGCAGGGCACAGCCTGTGCAGAGATCCCTAGTTGTCAGCATGATGATGAATTTGGACGTAGCAGACTCTACAAAGGGTTCATGAGCACTGAGCAGAACTCAGAACTGGCCAGAATGCTCATGATGTCCAAGGACAACAGCAAAAACCATTTCCCCCATTACATACTAAATTGTTGCTATGGTTTGTTCTGTCCTGTATTCTGCTCCTCCTGAATTCAAGCTTAGCGAAGAGCATTTGTAAAGTTCATTCTGAGATTTCAGTTTACCTCCACCTTCAGTCCCTTCTGTTCATTTGCATTCCCCTGATCCCTCTATGTTCCTGATGGACATGTGTGAATTAGGGAGCAAGCTTATGGCCCTTAGGCAGAGTTGGGGACATAGGATTTGTCGGATTCCCAGTGCTGAGGTCGTAGACAGCACTACAACCTCATAGCTGAGAATCAGAACTGCCTGCTCCCTCCTCCTCCCCCTTGCAGCCAGTGGAGAGAACTGCACTGGCTGCCTCTAGGAGCTCACAAACGTCAGCTTGTAGAGGAAGGGAAGCGGGCAGTTCTGTGGCCAGGGAGGGGAGGCGACCAGGGCAGCCAGCTTATGAAGAATCCTCTGGTTGCCCCAGGCTCCCTCCTTTCCCCTGTGTACAGCCCCAGCTAGACAGGCAAAATTGCTGTCTAGCAAAAATGCAGGGTGAGAGGATGATCATAACCTTCCAACTTCGGGGGCTTATGATCATCAAGGGCACAGCCCATGGGACTGTGCCCTTAAGAAAACACTACTTCCTAGAAATCACCCCAAAAACAAACTTGTTGGGATTGTATTGTTTATGGTATTGCTTCAAGGTATGTGTGTGTGTGTGTGTGTAGTAGTAGTAGTAGTAGTAGTAGTTGTAGTAGCAGCAGCAGGCCTGACTAGTAATGTGAAGTAGGAGTGGGGAGAGACAGAGAAATGCATAAACTTAAGGAATTGAAAGTGACAGTAAATTGCACATCCACAGTGACTAATATAAGATTCAGATTTTTTTTAAAAAAAATTAGAACTGTGAAGGAGTGGAAGTATGTGATTATAGTTTGGTTTGGATGTTAAAGGGTTAATACCCTTTTTGTGGTTGCTAAAACCAAATGATCAAAAGTTCAGGCTTTCAGCAAAAGGGAAAGAGCTTTGTCCAGCTTTTTGAAGCTGAAATGTCTCTTCTGAAGGGAAAAAAATGGTTTCAGTTTTGCAAAATGCAGAGGCTTTGAAGACACGTGTGCATAGAGCTCAGTAGAAGGAATTTAGGGTAAAGGTGAGCCCTGTAGATTGCTCAAAGTTACAAGAGAATAAGCTAGCTTTAAGATATAAAAACTAGAGGCCAAAAAAGTGTGATTTTTAGAGGAATCCTAAAACAGAGAAGAAGGTTGAAGGTCTGGAAGGAGAGAAGAAAAAGGATCAAGAAAGAAAGCTGCTTGGGAAAGTTAAGAATTATGACAGTAAGATATTGTTGGGAAGAACTTTGACAAAATAGGGACTGAGTCTTGATAGGAACTAGTTGGATGCATTTCCCCTGATAATTTTCTTACCTTTTTGCTCTTCAGGCTTTTGGTGTGTGTGTACATGTTCATGTGTGTGCATGTGTTGTAACCATTAAGTTGTTGAAACCTGTTTCCTAATAATACTTTTTTATGTAAACATCTAACATTTTCTTAACTGGGTGGTCTCTTTTCTTGTTGGGTTACTCATGCCATGCCTAAAAGCCAAATCCCGCATTATCCTGTAAAGACATCCAAAGGGTTTTAAGGCTGTTTGGTGGAGGAAGCCAAGAAAAATAAACAATCCCACTCATGGTAGTAGAAAGGTAGGGCAAACAGGAGTGTGCCACTCCATCTGGCCTAGGGATGTGTGAACACACCTCATCTCAGGTTCTCTGGGGCCTCGCTGAAGTGCCGCTTCTGCTCCCCCCCCCCGACCCATACTCAGCCTCTCAACAAGCTCAGAGAGTTGCCTGGACTCACTGCGATCCTGTCCAGTGAGCACCCTCCATTTTCCTGCCTTTGTTTTCTGCATCAAAAGGGAGTTTAAAATTTGCATGTTTAACTATGTGCAGTTTGAAGGCTGGGAAAGCTTAATATGTGGAATATTAGAGGCATTATGCCTCCAATATTGTCTGTATTCAGTTTTCCTGGCCCCATACTGTGCATATTTAAATATTAACATTTTTTAAACTCCCTTTTTTTTACAAAGAAAACAAAGGTGGGAGAATGGAGGGTGCTCACTGGAGGGGATTGAGATGAGTCTGGGAGGGCATGAGTGGGCACGAGTGGTGGGCAAGCGAGGACAGTGGCTCATTGGGTGCAGTCTGGCAGTCAAGGTCAGGGGGGCAATGGACACCTGGGCCCAGTTGGGTGTGTGTGACATCCCTAATTTGGCCTGGTCTCCCTTCTACACATGGTTTATGGCATAGCTGGTCCCATGTCAGGAACATTGGAAGCATTCTGATTGTATTGGTTCTGTTTCAGAAATGAATCCAAGTAATTTGGAACTCCTAGAATGAGAAGAAAATAAGATTAGGACAATTTTGCAAGCAAGCCAAGGAGGAATTTTAAAAATGAAAATGAAATGAAAATCTGTCCTAAATGCCAGTTTGAAACTAATTTGACACCAGGTTTCCAGTTTACAGAAAAGAAGAATATTGCCAAAGGAACTACACTCCTTACTGGATGATGATGATGATGATGATGATGATGATGATGATGATAAGATGATGATGATGATGGTGATGGTGATGATTTGGTGAGATATAGGGAATGGAGACAGTGAATTGGATCCAGTCACACTTAAGGCAGACCCACTGAAATAAAGGGGACTTATGTCAATCATGACTAACTTATGTCCCATTGTATTTACATCTGTATTGTACATTCCTGATTAAAGTGATTTTCAGAATCTGTCTTTTCCTCCTCCATATAGGCTATCCATTCTATGGAAGGACTAAGTGAGAATGAGACCAATCTTAATGAGTTCATTCTGGAAGGGTTTTCATATTTAGCTGAGCTGCAAATCTTGCTGTTTTTGGTATTTCTGGTGACATACATGATCACCTTAGTGGGGAACATCCTTATTATTGTGCTTGTAAAACTCAACCCTTCCCTTCAAACTCCCATGTACTTTTTCCTGGTGAACCTGTCACTCTTAGAAATCTGTTACACCACCAGTGTGGTGCCCCAGATGCTGATACATTTGTTAACACAGCATAAAAGCATTTCCAAAGCTGGCTGTGCAGCCCAAATGTACGTCTTCACCATTCTGGGACTGACAGAATGTTGCCTCCTGGCAGCCATGGCATATGACCGCTATGTTGCCATATGCCATCCACTGCATTACACAGCCATCATGAACCGTCAGGTATGCACACAACTGTCAGCTGCATCGTGGATTACTGGCATCTCAGTGGAAGTTGCTCAAACAACATGGATCTTCAGCTTACCCTTTTGTGGTTCTAAACGCATCCAACACTTCTTCTGTGATATCCCACCCTTGGTGAAAATGGCATGCACAGACACCTTCAAAAATGAGATTGTAGTCTTGGCTGTGTCAATACTTTTTATCATGAGTCCATTTTTGCTGATAATCATCTCCTACATCCATATAATTTCCTCCATCATTAAGCTTCCTTCAGCAGAGGGAAGGAGAAAAGCCTTCTCTACGTGCTCCTCACACCTCATAGTTGTGACCTTATTCTATGGGACAGCACTTTTCACTTACCTAAGGCCCAAGTCCAGCTCACCTCCAGGAAGTGACAAAATGATCTCTCTTATGTACACCATTGTGACTCCAGTTCTAAACCCTATAATATATACCCTAAGAAATAAAGAAGTCAAGGGGGCATTTAAGAAGACAGCTGCAAAAATCTTCTCCACACAGAACCCAACCAGTTGAACATGTGAGCAATGGAGTAGCTAAACATGAAGGAAATGCACAGATAAAATAATTGCTGATTAGGAGGCTGTAGCTATACAAATAAGCTCTAGGTCATCAATGTGTTGTTACATGAAGCCATTCTGATTCTCAGATGTTGAAAGGAAGAAAAAAGGATCTCAGTGACACTTGTAAGTTGGTTGAAAAAATACATGGAAGCTACTTATAGCTCATAGTTGTGTGAATCAGCAAAACTCAAGCTTGCCAAAGTTCTTTGAATTCCATCTCGAAGTTCGTTCCGACTCAAGACCGTCTCAGATTGCAAGCTTGGTTTTTTTGTCCTTTCTTGTGAAAATCTGGGAGTATGTTTGTGCATGCCCCCCCAAATGTACACATCAATTCTGTGCATCTTTGAAATGTACACATCAATTCTGTGCATCTTTGAAATGTACACATCAATTCTGTGCATCTTTGAAATGTACACATTCTTCTCCATTTGATTTAAGTGCATTTGTGCACACCTTTCAAAAGGATGCTTTTTTTTCATGCAGAGTTTTCAAATGTACACATGCTGGGAACACAGATGGGAGGGTGGGTGTCCCTGAATCACCTTGCAAGCACAGAACTGTACAGACTTCAACCACAGATTGTGTCTTGAGTCTGTGTTCAATCCAGAAGGTGCAAATTGGGTAAATCCTGATCAAAATGAACTGAAACAAATTTCTCATACATCCCTGTTAGTTCTCATAAAGAATAAATGAGTGGTTAACCTGTTTCTGGAAGGCAGCAATTCAGATTGCATGAAAGTTGAATTATCCCTACAATCATTATCCGCACACAGAACACAAAAACAAACAAACAAAAGATAATTGGGAGAATGTCTGGTACTTGAGATGCTCATTTGTTTTTTTCTCTGTGGAGATTTCTTTTTCTTTTTCCTGAAGCAAAATTCAGCCACATGAACGTGCCATCTAAAACATTGCCTGAAGGTTGAAGTGATTGGGGTGGTATGAACCAGCAAAACCTGAGTGTGTCAGAGTTAGGGATGTACGAAAGGGACTTACCTTGTCCCGCAGCTTTTTTCGCGGTGGGGGGGGAGGTGCTTCGCTTCTCCCCCTGAAGTTCATGCGAGGGGGGGAGGCTTCCCGCCTCGCCCGGCCGAAATTCAGGCCGGGCGGGAGGCGCCCCATCCCTTGCCGGCGAAAGTCAGGCCGGGCAGAAGCACCCCGTCTACCCGGCCGCGAAAAAAACAAAACAAAACACCACCCCCGTGATAGGCTACGTAACGATTAACGTAGCCTATCACGGCTAGATTTGCAAAGTCAGCCGTGATAGGCTACGTTAATCGTCACGTAGCCTATCATGGGTGACTTTGAAAAAAAATGAATGAAATTTAAAAATCAACACATACAGTATCTTTCACATACATAGATTTACACCTTTTTTTTCTTGTTCTCTTGTTCTCTCTCTCTCTCTCTCTCTCTCTCTCACACACACACACACACACACACACACACACAGTTTGTTTCCTAAATGTCTGTTCATGATACATAGAATATAGGCCATTTTTTAAATCAATTTCCACCTGTTACCCCCTACCCTGTGTTCCATAGTTACGTTATCTATTTTTTTCTAGGAAAATTACATTGTCTTGTCTTGGGATATAGCAAAGAAATGATTAAAGAATTCGTTCAACTTGCATTGCTCTTTTTCATTCATGATGTCTTAATTTATTTAAATGTATGCAAACTTAAACTGTCTGTTTACTAGCACTGAGAATAATTATAGCAGAAGGAAGAAAGAGCCTGGAAGGGGGAAATATGCTCTCTCTCTCTCTCTCTCTCTGTCTCTTTCTCTCTTTCTCTCTATCACGCACGCACGCACACACAGAAAAGGATGGTTAGGTCCTTTGGTTTACCTATTTCATGCCTACACAACTAGTAATCCATGAAGTCAAAGTAGGGATGTATGAATCCCTTATCTAGTTCCGGTCGGGGCATCCGCTGGGGGAGTGGAGGCGATCCGTTCCTCCCCCCAGAATCCTCAACAGGGGGGAGGCAATCTGGTACTCCCCCCTGGAATCCTGTCTGTCGGGTTCCACTCCACAGCCATGCTGCGGAGCCGCCGGCTGGCCTGATACACAGCAGGGCCTCCAGCCGCTGCCAGGCTGGTGCAGACACAAATGGCGTCCTGAGTAGGGGATGCCATTTGTGTCCCTACGCTTGCCCTGTGATAGGCTATGTAAATATTTATGTAGCCTATCATAGCTACATAAGCTTATCATAGTACATAGCCTATCATAGCTAAGGCAGGGGCTGCCGCCGCTTCATCCACCGCTGGAGCTGCCACCGGAGCCACCATTGCCGCCACATCCACCACCAGGTAAGTACATCCTGAGGGATTCAGCAGGGTGGCGGGTGTGCAGAAGGCCATTCCGCCATGGACTACTGGAGTCTGTGGCAGAATTCTCCGCCATCCCTAAGTCAAAGGCATCCCATCTAGGGATGTACGAAAGTCACTTACATTTTCGCCTGTGTGATTCACGGTGGGGGGGACGCGCTCCGTCCCTCCCCCCGGAATACTCCCTGGCCAGCTCTGCTCCATGGTGGCTCCGTGGAGCCGCAAGCCAGGGCCGTCCGCAGCTGGAGTTCCAGCCACGGCCGGGCTGCTGCGTACGCAAATGGCAGGCTGCCATGATAGGCTACATAAGTATTTATGTAGCCTATCACGGCAAAGAGCAGGGACGCAAAGGGCAGCCGCTACGCCATTTGCGCCACTGCTCTTTCCGTGATAGGCTACATAAATGTTTACGTAGCCTATCACGGTAAAAGCAGCCATGCAAATGGCGTAGTGGCCGCCATTTGCGTGGTTGTCTTTACCGTGATAGGCTACATAAATACTTATGCAGCTGATCACGGAAAGAGCTGCAGCACAAACGGCATGGTGGCCGCCATTTGCTCCCCTGCTCTTTGCCGTGATAGGCTATGTAAATACTTACATAGCCTATCACGGCAGACTGGCATGACGCAAATGGCGGCGCTACGGCAGCCACCATTGGTGTCCGCAGAAGCCGGCCGTGAGACCAGCTACCACCGCCACCAAAGCCGCTGCCGGAACCGTCGCTGGAACTGCTGCCACCGGAACATCCGCCCCAGGTAAGCTTCGTCTCGGGGGGGATTCCATGGGGTGGCGGGGGGTGGGAGGCCGTTCTGCCATGGGTTTTGCCCATGTAAATATTTATGTAGGCTAAAATGGCAAAAGAAAGGGAACGCAAATGGCGGCCGCCGTAGCCACCGCCATTTGCATCTGCTGTTTTTTTCTTTTTTTTGCTGTGATAGGCTACGTAAATACTTACGTAGCCTATCACGACCTCCGCAGGGACACAAATGGCATCCCTGCATTAGCCTTGATAGGCTAAGTAATTATTTATGTAGCCTATCACGGCTATAATGAGGAAGCGAATGGCAGCCGCAGACGCGGCCACCATTCGCAAAGCAGCGCGAACGGCAGCAGGTAAGTGCTCCTTTTCACGCACCTTTTGTTGGGTGGGGGTCGGGGGGCTTCGTTCTGCCATGGATTTCGGGGGGCCGAATGCACTGGCATTCGGCCTCACCGAGATCCATGGCAGAATTCTCTGACATCCCTACCTGTTTTACTATCTCATGGATAGAGATGGCAGAGAATTCCACCACGGATCTTGGTGAAGCCGAATGCCAGTGCATTCAGCCCCCTGAAATCTGTGGCAGAACGGCCTGCCCCCGCCCCCCCACTGATCCACCCCCGGGACGAGACTTACCTGGGGCGTATCTTCCAGGCGGCACTGGTTCCGGCGGTGGCGGCTGGTCTTCCGACCGGCCACCGCCACCGCCATTTGCAGTCTTGTCGCTTTGTTTATGTTTTGTTTTTACAAGACGTGATAGGCTACGTGAAGACTTACGTAGCCTATCACGTCTGGCTTAAAAAACCACACAAACAAATGCGTACGCAAATGGCGGCGGCTATGTCCGCCACCATTTGCGTTCCTTATTTTTGGCCGTCTTAGTCTACGTAAATATTTACGTAGACTAATACGGCGAAAATAACGGGAATGCAAATAGCGTAGTGGATGCTATTTGCGCTCCCCCTTATTTTTGCCGTCTTAGTCTATGTAAATATTTACATAGACTAAGATGGCCAAAAATAAGAAACGCAAATGGCGGCGGCCGTAGCCGCCTCCATTTGCGTATGCGCGTTTTGTTTTTGTTTTTTTAAGCCAGACTTGATAGGCTATGTAAGTCTTTACGTAGCCGATCACAGCTGACTACAGGGACGCAAACAGCGGTGGCTACGGCCGCCACCACTTGCATCCCTGCTTGCCAGCAGCCAGAAGTTGCTCCCTGCTAACCAGCGGCCGGAAGTCGCTTACCTGGCTCTGCCGGGTTCCACTGGGGGGGGAGAGGCGCCCCGTCACTCCCGCCGGAATCATTCTTTTAGATAAATAGCAGCCCCCCCACTGTTATTTGCTGCTATTGGTTAATCCCCCCTCTCCCCCCATATGCCATGGACCTGATCTTGATTCCCACCCACTGCTAATATTTAATAAACAAAACAGAATCCCTGACATGTGGGTGATGTAGACCTTCTCCTGTCACCCCCTCCCAGGCCACAAAACACCGGGTGGGTGAGGTGAGGTGAGGTGGCCTTACAGGTTGCCCTTATCCCCCTGCTGGGGCCACAAATCCCAGAGTAGGCCTCAGGCATCACCTGTCACCAAAACACTGCCTCTGAATGCTCACCATCCCTGTTCTCATCAGCATTGCCTGTCCCCAGCAGCTTACCTGGAAAATGTGACCAATAAACTGACCATCAAATAAAGCCAAATTCACCTACTTCACCCATTTACAGTTAGGGATGGGAGGAATCCCTA
This sequence comes from Heloderma suspectum, assembly GCF_057233095.1. Classification (NCBI taxonomy): domain Eukaryota; kingdom Metazoa; phylum Chordata; class Lepidosauria; order Squamata; family Helodermatidae; genus Heloderma; species Heloderma suspectum. The sequence goes on along the minus strand of NC_139463.1, from coordinate 82,420,360 downwards.
CTTTTTGTTTCAGGGGGGGGTCTGTGGGGGGGAGGCGATCCGTCCCTCCCCCTGGAATCCTCGCCGGCTGGCTCCAGTCCATGGCAATTCCGCGGAGCCGCTGGCCGGCTCTGGAGCGTCAGCAATATGGCCCGGCCAACCAGACTGTGAGCCAAAAATTTCTACTTGGCCCCCCAAAGGGCAACCAGCAGAAACACACTGCAATAGGGGTGGGGCAGGAGGGAGCTGTACTTCCAAGAGTGATTGAGGAGGGGCTCAGACAACTAAAAGCACCTCTCGGGCCCATTCCCCCCCAGTGGCACCACCTGAGACTGCCAATGGTGGTCTCCTACATATCTTCCCTCCCTTGCCACCTGAAACGCCCCCCGCAGTCAGGCAAGCCACATGTGAGGTAGGGCATTTTCTTTAAAATAATTTGCAAAGATTTATTATGTGTTCTATTTATGATGTGTGTTTTTAAAAACAAACAAACAAACAAAAACATAGAGACATCAAACCAGAAGCATACATATTTTTAGTTAATAGTTGCAGATGGCATCTTCACAATAATGGATGACAGTGTAATATTTGAAATATGTAACAATACAAAAACATAGTATCTTATTTTAATAAGACAGAGAGGGAAGCTTTGAGTTTTTATGGAACATTCTGGAATATTTCTGGTGGTAAACAGAGATAGAGACTCTAACTGAAAACAAACAAACATATAACCCATGTTTACATCACTCCAAAGGTTACAGAAAGCATCACTTATAGTGAGTAGGTCAGCACTGGATAAAACAAGATGGAGCTTTCACCTCTGGTCAATGCCAGCATGTTTCCAAGAGCAAATATGAAGCAGCTCCAAGGCCAATGGGGCAGAATCCCATCAATGGCAGCATCTAGAGGGCACTGCTGCCTTCCTATTTCTTCCCCACAACAACAGCTTCTCCTTTGGTCAATATTGCAGAATTTGCCAGCAGAACCATATGGACCAAAATTGGTTGGCCAACTTCAGTGAGTCATATCTCTCTAATACTTAAGGACATTGGGCTGGATCCAGAGTTTGTCATACTTAGAGTAGGCCCACTGAAAGCAATGGGATTTGAGTTAGTCATGACTAACGTTAGACCCATTGATTTCAGTGGGTCTATTCTAAGTATGACTAACTCTGGATCTAACCCATTGGTTTCATCCTCAGTCAAGGCACTGTCAACAAGTTTTACTTACCAGTGACTTTGTCAGCTACTGAAAAATAAGGTTCTGTAAAGATGGGGGCAATGACTAGAAGCCAAGTGGTGTGGGGCAGATCAGGCCTTTGGATAGAAGACCACCATTTCAAAGCATGATGCTAATTCCCAGGTTTAATTTTTTTCTCTTAAAAACAGAAAAGATGGGAGAGATGATCCACTAAACTCAATCTGAATCATCATGACCCAGATTCTTTCTTTCTTTCTTTCTTTCTTTCTTTCTTTCTTTCTTTCTTTCTTTCCTTTCTGCCTTTCTTTCTTTCCTCCCTCCCTCCCTCCCTTCCTTCCTTCCTTCCTTCCTTCCTTCCTTCCTTCCTTCCTTTTATTTACATTTATATACCACTTTCCACAAAGGGTACAAAGCAGTGAACAAAAAATTCAGTGTGATAAAAAAACAACAATAAATATATCAATGAAAACAACACACAATACAAATTAATCAGCCATAAAACCACACATTCTGCTGTGTGCTATAAGCCATAGCTGGTTGGCTCCACTTCAGAGAAAGCCTGTGTGAAGAGCTGAGTCCTAAGAAGACATCTGAATGTCATAACTGTGGGGGCCTGCCTAATGCCAATTGGTAGAGTGTTCCAGAAAGTGGGTGATGCAACACTAAATGTTCTCCTGCAAGTGATGCTGAAGTGAATCTCAGGAGCATGTGGCACCCAAGATTGTTGTTGCTCCTGATGCTCATAATCATATCATCATCATTGCTGTTGTCATTGTCGTCATTGTCGTCATCATCATTGCAGCCTGGATTATTCAGCAACAAGTTAGGGCAGACCTTTGTGACTGGTACTGTTACCTACCAAGCTGAATCCAGCTCCCCAGCTATGTATTTTGTCTTTGTAGGTACTGGACACTTACACCCCCATCCCACCCAATCTAAGGAAGGCAGAAAAAAATGAGATTTAATTAAAGCCCTGATAGGTAAGTACACATCACTTTTCATAAGTGGGCTCATAAGTTGTTCAGCCCTCATTTAGGGCCATATTTAACTTACTGGATACTATGTAGGGATGTTGCAGGAGTCTAAGAGGGGGACAAAATCTGGTGGAACACCTTCCCCCCCCCCCACACACACATACTGGCTGAGCCACCATGCTTACCAGATCCAGTCTATTTTTGAAGAGCAAATCACCTTTTCCCCAATTCATTTGATAGCTGGTAATTTCTTTTACTGTTTGGAAACAGAGGACCAGTAATAGGAGTTCCTTATATTGATGGGGCTGAGCAAAGGAAATTTGCTTCTGTTAGACCTTCACACATAAGTCACCCAATGAGATACAAATAGAATTGCCATCAGATTTTGCCTACCATAATATTCTGTCTTTCTGAGGAACATTTGAATGTTTCTAGTCAGGCAAAACTAGTGATGGCATGGGTGACCAATTCCTTCCTGGAATCTGGCAGAACTGCCCTTGCCCTCACCCCCGAGCACTGGTCACTGAGCCCCTGCCCCTGCTTGCCCCCTGTCACTCTCGGAAAACAGACTGCACTCACCCCGGTGGCCTCATCAAACTTCGTGGTCACCATTTTTTGATAAATAAAATGGCAACTGCAAAATGCACATATTTGTGAATGCGTATATTTGCAGTTGTGAAAACATGCGTTTTGCAAATGCATGTATTTGTGTATGCACAAAAATGCACTCTTTTGCAAAAATGTGCATTCCCACACATACGCAAATATTTGCATTTTGTGATCACTAGGGATGTACGAATCCCTTACCTCGCCATCCCCGGGGGGTCTGCAGTGGGGGGGAGGCAATCCATTCCTCCCCCCTGGAATCCTCACCAGCTGGCTCTGCTCTGTGGCAATTCTGTGGAGCCACCAGACGGCTCCGAAGCCCCAGCAATATGGCCGCCATTGCCATATCGCTGGCTGGACTAACTAACTGCAGATGCAAATGGCCTCCAGCATAACCAAATATGACATTTGCATCCCTGCTCTTTGAGGTGATAGGCTACATAAAGATTTACATAGCCTATCACATCAGGCTCTGCCAGCAATGACTTCACGACAGAGGAGGAGGTAGGAGAGCTGATCCTCCATGGACTTGGGGGGGGCAGATTCAATAGAATCCAGCCTCACTGGGGTCTGTGGAGGATTTCTCCAAGATCCCTAGCGATCATCATTTATTTTCAAAAAATTGTGATTGCAGAGCTTGAGGAGTCTACCAGGGTGAGTGTGAGCTGCTTGCTGAGTGCAGGAGGGGCTCGAGTGTCATCCAGGGACTGGTAAGTGGGGGCAGGGGGTGGGTGGGCACCCGGAGAACCCAGATGGTGGTGGGTTCACACATCCCTAGAAAACAAACCAGTGAGACATTTTCATAGAAGCCAAACTAATTGACATAAGCATTTAAGCCTGCTGAGGTCTTGTAGATCTCCAACAGTGCCCCTTAATCCTCTTAATTATTCTGCCTCAGGATTTGTCTGCAACACTACATCATGGTACTCGCAAAGCACTGAATCACCTTTTTGAAATAAAGTGGGTCTAAATAATTAATTGCATTTTGAGTATATTTTGGATGAGAAACAAAGAGACAAAGAATCCAGCAGGTTTGTGAATACAAAACTCAAAAAGAGGCACATTATTTATTACTATTTAAAAACATTTTGCAGGGGCTGTTGGAATTCAGTGCCCTATAAGACCAGAGTACCAGTTAGTCCAAAGAAAGTTTGTTTGTTTGTTTGTTTCTATACTGCCCAAGGCCCAAAGCTTTAAAGTAAGTCACCTAGGCAAGGCAGAGGAGACAGTTCCGGCACTTCTTCTTACTTGGTATTAAGTAAATGTAATTCAGTGTCCTTCAGTTCATATCACCAGAGAGGTAATGCAAAAGTTTGTTCCATGAAAATGCCCATGGTCTTCTATAGATCTTTGTCTCTTTACCCACATTTTGATGTCTTAGCTAAAGAATGTTCTGTCACCCATCAGCTTCCTCATTGCCAATTTCACTTCCTTGTTCCGTAGGCTGTAAATGACAGGGTTGAGAGTTGGTGTTAAGATGCTGTATAGCACCCCCACAAGCTGGTCCTTTTCCAGGGAGTAGCTGGAGGTAGGCCGGACATATGTAAAGATGCTGGAGCCGTAGAACAGAATCACAACGGTGAGATGTGATGTGCAGGTGGAAATGGCTTTGTGATGCTGTCCTTTCTGATGGTTGCTCCAAATGGCATGAAGGATGAATACATAGGAGATCAGAGTGAAGAAGAAAGGGCTAAGTCCAACAAATACACCCACAGTGAGAAGGGCAACTTCGTTCATTGTTGTGTCGGAGCATGAAATACTCAGCAATGGAGGGATGTCACAGAAAAAGTGATTAATTTCATTGGACTGGCAGAAAGACAGCCTGAATGTGAGTGTGGTGTGGAGAGAAGCATTGAGGAAGCCACAAGCCCAGGATATGGCAGCCAGCAGAAGACAAATCCATTTATTCATGAGTCTGCCATAGAGCAATGGGCGGCATATAGCAAAGTAGCGATCCAGGGCCATAGTGGCCAGAAGGAAACCCTCAGTGCCCACTAAGGCAACAAGGAAATACAACTGTGAAGCACAGCTCATTTTGGAAATGCCTGCAGATTCAGCCCAGAGATCTCTTAGCATCTTGGGGACAGTCACAGAGATGTAACAAACGTCAAGGAAAGAGAGGTTGCCAAGAAAGAAATACATGGGGGTGTGGAGAGAGTGACTCAACACAGCTGCGGTGATTAGGAACAAGTTTCCTAAGACGCAAATGGTATACACAGTAAGAAAGAGGATGGCGAGGAAGCTCTTTCCTTGTTTAATATTTTTAAAGCCCAGGAGTATGAATTCCATGACAACTGTTTGATTCTCAGTGTAGGTTGACCTCATGATGCTGAAACTGAACATTATATATTCAAGTATGATATTCAAGTCATTTCAATGCTATTTTTTGCCTGGAACAATTTTGCTATATGGTTGTAGCTGAATCATTACTACCATGACTACTGTGCATTGATTATTGTAATGCAGCTATTGTGCAAACTGCAGGTAGGAGTATACAGCGCCCCACCTTTTGATATTCCAAACACTTGACGCCATACGCCAGTTTGAACACAGAGCGAGCTTCTTCAGAATAAACATCCATAGGGTTGCATAGTAAGTCTGTAAGTTTTCCACTTTTCCCAATTACTTTCATTTTGTTTCAGGTCCAGATAGCTTACACCAGGCTTCTTTGTTTCTCCATGTTATGGATTGTGCCCGGGTCTTAGAAGATCTTTGGCTTTATCCGAATTAACAGAATATAGCCTACTGGCTAAGGACTAAACTACACATTACATTAAATGTGCGATTGCATTTAACATGTCAGGGATTCTGTTTTGTTTATTAAATATTAGCAGTGGGTGGGAATCAAGATCAGGACCACGGCATATGGGGGGAGAGAGGGGAGATTAACCAATAGCAGCAAAAAAACGTGGGAGGGGGCGTCATCAGGAATATGGCATGAAGGAAAGTATTAGTCCTATCCCACCATGTTACAGCCCTGAAAACTGTCTCCTGTGGCTGCTATTTATCAAAAAGAAAACCCAGACATATTAAGTGTGACCAAACATTTAATGTAACACACACTGTGTAATCCCACACTTTCTGTTGCTCTCAGAGCATTAAACCTCACCCCTTTGATGTCAGACAGGAGGCATTCAGGTTCCAAATTATCCCAGTTTAGTTAAGGAGCAGGAAGCCTGGCTCATCACTGAGATCGCAGAAAAATGCCATGTTTAAATATAGTACTGTCTTTACATCAGCGCTTTTAACTCACCCATGTTTTAAGATTGTAGTGCACTCTAAAGTCTTTAGGTATTCCTGCAGCAAGTCCTCCAATTGCTCTTTCATCCTGTCCTCTTGTCTTACTAGAATAGCTTCTCTTAGCAGGCAGAAATAGGTGATCTTCCAACTCACCATTGGGCTTACTCCATCCAGAAAAATAAAGATTTCTAGGTCCCTCTCATTTCATTTTTCTACAGTCTTACTCTGCACCACTCAATACCAACGCACATTTCATTTCAAGGATGTAGCAAGCAGCTACATCTTTTCTTTCTCTCTCTCTTTACTCTAGTGTAAGTGCAGGGTTCCCAATCTGACTAGCATGTGAGATGAAGGGGCTTTAACCGCTTCCTCCCTAGTGTGGTCCCAATCTGGAAACCCCACCCCCAACCTGTACTTGCAAAATATTTTGCCAAATAGGGATGGATCCATCATCTGAACTATCAGAGTTTGTCTTGGTAATATTTCTACCCATTGTCTGTTAGATTATAGTGATGGGTGAATCTGTCAGTTTTGTTTTGTTTTTAAATCACATGTTATTTCTCTCCCCAAAATGAAGAACTTTGCCTATTTCTGTAAATTCTTATCAAAACCACACTGAAACAACATTCTCACCAATTCCTTTTAGATTAGAAATATATATCACTGCAAAGCTCCTTTGTTTTGGAAGCATCTTCAAGACCTGGTGATGAGATCTGTATAGACTATAGAAACTGCCCAAAACAGACCTTTTGGGGCACTAGACATCTATCAAATAAGAAGCTTGGAGACTGATCTGTGTCTTATGTTTCAAGTATAAACAAGCGCTTACTTATGGAAGATAGCTGATTGTGATCAATATAACATCTTTTCCAATCATGGACTTTGTGGAGTTCTGAAATTGCTATGGCTGTCCAACTGCTGATATATTTTACTATGTGCTGGTGTGCATGTGTGGGATATAAAACTTTTCACATAGGATTTTGAAATGTACAAACCTGTTCCCTAAAGAGATCATTAGCTTAAGCATATCATTGTCCCCAGAGCAAGCTGAAATCATTGTTTTGGATGTAAAATGTTCATTTGTCATAGGAAACAAAATCATTAACTATAAAGGAACTTGGACGCCAATTATCTTAGATCATTCACATCCATGAGATAGTAAAACAGGATATGGTGTCGAAGTCCTTGTTTTGAACTGAGCTTGATCAAAATTGAACATCTGAAATAAAATGTAAAGTAAACATTGTTATGAAATGTGAATTATCCAGTGAAATGGCCTTCCATCCTGGGTGGAAGAGAGTAAGAAGGGTTAGGCAATGGTACTTCTAATTGCCATCATTCAGTAGCTCACCTGAGGTCCAGCTGCTCCAACAGGCTCCTCCATTTCTACCTTTGAACAGTGACAAGACCTGCCATCCTCGGTGGAAGGGAGTATGAAATGCACAGTTAGGCAAAGAGACATCTAACTGCCATCACTTGGGAGGAGTGCATTAGGAGGAAAGTCAATGGGAATAGTCACAATGACCTAATGAGAGAACTGGAGTGGTGGTGTGGAGGAGGATAAATTACCACAAGAAATGCCAGATGTGGGACAGCAGCACCTGGGTCATTATATTTGATTTATTTTTAATGTTTAAGCCATATTAGATCAAAAGCGAATAAATTTTATTTGCTGCCATACTACCAGGCCTTTATAGAGAAAATTTTTAAATTGTTTTCTTGCTATTAGGACTAGAACTACACAACTGGCAATAGCACAAGCCAAGCACAACCTACTAGCCATGTATTGTGACCCGCCATAGCTCTCGTTTTTAAGGTCCCCAGTAGACTGCAAAAACAGGGTATTATTGAGTGATAATGTGACATAATGATTGGCATGTCACACTAGGCCAAGAAGACCACAGATCAAACCTGTGAAGTTGTGAATATAAAATGTGTGTGTGGGCAAGGAGCTTTTTATGCTGCCCTGAGCCACTTGGCGCAAGGGTAAGTTAAATATAATAAACACAATAAATAAATATTGAGTACTTGATGGACTACAATACATGGCTGATGGGATGCCTTTGGCTTTATGGATTACAAGTTGTGTAGACATGAAATAGGTGAAAAAAAGGAACTAATCATCCCTTTTTTCTTGTGTGTGTGTGTGAGAATGAGAGAAAGAGAGAGAGAGAGAGAGGGAGGGAGGGAGGGAGGGAGGGAACAAGCGACCGAGAGAGAGATTTTCCCCCTTCCAGGCTCTTTTATTCCTTCTGCTGTGATTCTTTTCAGTGCCAGTAAACAGACAGTTTAAGTTTGCATACATTTAAATAAATTAAAACCTGAATGCAAAAAGTGCAACGGAAGTCGAATGAGTTCTTTAATAATTTCTTTGCTATATCCCAAGATAAAACAATGCAATGTTCCTTGGCCATAACATGACTATAGAACACAGGGTAGGGGGTAATGGGTGGAAATTGAGTAAAAAGAAGAAAAAAGAAGACCTATATACTATTTCTCATAGAGAGATGTTTAGGAAGCAAACTCTATGTGTGTGTGTGTGTGTGTGTGTGTGTGAGAGAGAGAGAGAGAGAGAGAGAACAAGAGAAAGATAGAAAGATGTACATCTACGGATGTGAAAAATGTGTTGATTTGTAAATTTCATTTGTTCATTCATTCATTGTATTTCTCTACTGCTCCATAGTCAAAGTTCTCTCAGAGGTTCACAATTATTATTATTATTTTTTTAAGGGTTGTACAATGCTTCATCCCAAGGCCTGAACCCTGATTCAAAGCAGGCTGCTTCAGGCCAGTTCGTTCCCCTTCCTAGGCAAGGCGGAGGGGTATGAAGCAGTCCGGAGCAGGTCAGGGGCTCACCGAAGTGCTCAGTGTGCTTCAGAGCTTCGGACCTCGGCACATCCCCCCCCGCCCAGCCCCCCCCACCCAGCCCCCCCAAAGCCCAGCCCTCCCCAAAGCCTAGCCCCCCCCCCGGTGCCACTAGGTCCTTATCTGAGCCACCTTCCCCACTGCTGCCACAACCTCCACCTTCTCCTTGCCACTGCTGCACCACTGCCTTCTTCCTCTTCTCTGTCGCTGCATCACCACCACTGTACTGTCTTCGCCATCACCATCATTGCCACTGCCCACTGCTGCCACCACCGCTGCTGTCTTCACTGCTGCCCACACGTCCCTGGGCGTCAAGGCCTCAGGAGCTGGCAGCGGGCGGTGGCAGGTGGCGGCAGGCGGCAGCAGTGCATCACTCCTGCTTTTGCCGTTGCCACGCCACTACCACCTCCTGAAGCTTGGCCACATGGGGACTCTTCTTGCAGGAGGCACCATTTTTAAAATGGCAACTTCCTGGAACTTCCAGAATGTTGCCATTTTAAAAATGGAGGCTCCCTGCAAGAAGACAACAAGTCACCTCACGTCCAGGCTTCAGGAAATGGCGGTGGCAGTGGCTGGCAGTGACGAAGACGGCAGCAGTGGTAGGGATGGCGGAGAATTCCATCACGGATTTCAGTGAGGCCGAATGCACGGGCATTTGGCCCCCCAAAACCCATGGCAGAACAGCTTCCCATCCCCTACCCCCACTGCAGAATCTTCCCCGGGATGGAGCTTACTTGGGGCGGATGTTCTGGCGGCAGTGGTGACTCCGGCGGCAGCTCTGGCAGTGGTGGCGGCAGCTGGTCTGTCGGCTGGCTGGCTGCTGTGAACTCAAATGGTGGCTGCCCAGGCTGCCTTGATAGGCTATGTAAGTATTTACATAGCCTATCACGGCAAAGGCAGCCATGCAAATGGCGGCCACCATACCATTTGCGTAGCTGCCCTTGCCATGATAGGCTACGTAAATCCTTACGTAGCCTATCACAGCAAACTAAAAAAGAAAAACCATGTATGCAAATGGCAGCAGCTACGGCAGCCACCATTTGTGTTCCTTTTTTTCTGCTGTTTTAGCATACGTAAATATTTATGTAAGCTATTACAGCGAAAAAAAGGAGAATGCAAATAGTGTAGTGGGCGCTATTTGCATTCCCCTTTCTTTTGCCGTAATAGCTTACATAAATATTTACATAGGCTAAAACGGAGGGGGAAAAAGGGAATGCAAATGGCGCCCACAACGCTTTTTGCATTCCCCCTTTTTTTTTGCTGTAATAGCTTACGTAAATATTTACGTAGTGTAAAACAGCGGAAAAAATGGAATGCAGATGACAGCCACCGTAGCCGCCACCATTTGCGTACGTGGTATGTTTTTTTTCCAGGAAGGCTGCCCAGCTGCCAGATGTCTGGCTGCGGGAGGCCCCGGCTGGTGGCTCTGCAGAATCTCCGTGGAGTGGAGCCAGCTGGATGAGGATTTCGGGGGCAGGTGCAGAGCACCTCCCCCCCACAGCGAATCACCCCATCAGAAAGGTAAGTGACTTTCGTACATCCCTAAGCAGTGGTGGCGGTGGCACAGAAGAAGGCATCACGGCACAATGGAGAATGTGGCAGTGGCAACAGCAGAGGGGGAGGAGACCAAGGTAAAGTGCTGGTGGGGTGCATGGGTGCGTGCGTGGGACCTGAAGTGGGGTTCACCATCCAAACACCTCTTCGGGTTCAGGGCCGAGGCAGGTTGGGGGCCCCTCGAATCTGCCCGAGCTGATTGGGCCTGCCTCAGAAGCCACAAAGTGGCTCCCGCGTTGGATCGGGGGGTCCCCGCACAGCCCTAACCCCCCATTAAAATGCATTATATGAAGTATAAAACCATGTAATGACATAGAACAAACAACACACACATTGACTCAACATATTTATATAATCTTACCCAATTTGCCCCACCAAAAACTGAATGCAGACATGAACAAAAATTGTGATCAAGAATCCACATCTTTGCGAGCTTGGGATCTGATTTCTGTACATTTACAAGCATGTGATCACATTTGCACAAACCCAAAACATGCATTTGAAAGATACATACATTTGAAAAAACTGCATGAAAAATAAGTACATTTTTAAAAAATGTACAACGCATATTCTAGTCAATGGAAGGAAAAAAATAATCCTTTTGAAAAATGCACACATTTAGAAAAAATCATACAGAAATATGTATGAATTTCAATGTGAGGCAGGGGGAAAACTTGTGATCTGATACATTCCCGAGTCAGAACTAGGGATGGACGAAAGGGACTTACTCGTCCCGCAGCTTGCTTCGCAGTGGGGGGGAGGCGCTTCGGTTCTTCCCCCGAAGTTCATGCGAGGGGGGGAGGCGCCCCGCCTCGCCTGGCCGAAATTCAGGATGGCGGGGAGGCGCCCCATCCCTCTCTGGCAAAATTCAGGCTAGGTAGGAGCGCCCCGTCTACCCGGCTGCGAAAAAAAAAGTAAAAAAAAACAAACCACACACACCCGTGATAGGCTACGTAACGATTTACGTAGCCTATCATGGCTAGATTTCCAAAGTCAGCCATGATAGGCTACGTAAATCATCACGTAGCCTATCACGGGTGTCTTTGGAAAAAAAAAAGTGCGTACGCAAATGGCGGCGCCCATGGGGCGCCACCATTTGCATTCCTTATTTTGGCATGTCTACGTAAAGATTTACGTAGACTACGGTGAAAATAAGGGCAACGCAAATAGCGTTCCCTTATTTTTGCCGTAGTCTACATAAATCTTTACGTAGACTAGACGTGCCAAACTAAGGAACGCAAATGGCGGTCCCCATGGGAGCCACGGGTGTGTGTGTGTGTTTTACTTTTTTTTTCGCAGCCGGGTAGACGGGGCGCTCCTACCCAGCCTGAATTTTGCTGGTGAGGGATGGGGCGCCCCCCCCCCACTGAAATGCCGCCGAAACACCGCCGGGACCCGCTGCCGAGAGGGACATTCGCCAAAGCTAAGTCCCATCCCGGGGGGGCGGGGGGCCGGCGGAGAATTTCTCCACCAATTTCGGGGGGCCGAATGCACTGGCACTCGGCCTCCCCAAGATTCATGGAGAAATTCTCTGACATCCCTAGTCAGAACAAGCTTTCAGGTGGAAATTGGAGAACTTTGACAAGCTCAGGTTTTGCTGGTTCATACAACCCTAATCAGTTCAACCTCCAGGCGATGTGTTAGTTCCCCGGCTGTGGAATGAGCTCCCTAGTGAGGTTCCCGTGGCACCTACATTGTATTCCTTTCAGCACCAGGTGAAGACCTTTTTATTTTCCCAGGCATTTTAGCATTTTAGCTTTCTAGACTTTGCTGTTTTAAATCTGTATTTTAAATTCCTGCATTGCTGCTAGGTTTTATTGTGGTTGTATAGTTATATTGTGGTTTTAATGTTCTATATGTTTATATTATTTTATTGTGTGCTATTTGGTTTTAATTTTTGTGAACAGCCCAGAGAGCTTCAGATATTGGGTGGCATAGAAATGAAATGAATGAATGAATGAATGAATGAATGAATGAATAGTTGGCAGGTGGCTGTTCATGGGGCTGAATCTTGCTTCAGGAAGAAACAAAACGAAACAAAACAAAAACACCTCCACAAAGAAAAAAAATGGCTATGTCGAGGAGCAGACATTCTCCCAATTATCTTTTTTCTCCTTCCTCCCACCCCCCTGTGTGCAGCTATCAATTGTACAGATAATTCACCTTCCATGGAATTTAAGCTGCGGCCTTCCAGAAGCAAGTGTACCACTCATCTACTCTTTATGAGAACTAAAACAGATGTATGAGAAATTTGTTTCAGTTCATTTTGATCAGGATTTACCCAATTTGCACCTTCCAGACTGAACACAAACTCAAGACACAATCTGTGGTTGAAGTCTGTACAGTTCTGTGCTTGCAAGGTGATTTGGGGACACCCACCCTCCCATCTGTGTTCACAGCATGTGTACATTTGAAAACTCTGAATGGGAAAAAAAAAGCATCCTTTTGAAAAGTGTGCACAAATGCACTTAAATCAAATGGAGAAGAATGTGTATATTTCAAAGATGTGCAGAACTGATGTGTACGTTGGGGGGGCAGCATGCACAAACATACGCCCAGCTCTTCAAAAGAAAAGACAAAAAACCAAGCTTGCAATCTGAGACGGACTTGAGTCCCAATGAACTTCGAGATGGAATTTGGAGAACGTTGGCAAGCTTGAGTTTTGCTGATTCATGCACCTATGACCTATAAGTGAATCTGGTCTCAATATTTATTAACTAAAGCATCCATAATTTGATTTCAACCAACTTACAAGTGTCACTGAGATCCTTTTTTCTTCCTTTCAATATCTTAGAATCAGAATGGCTTCATGTAACAACTCACTGATGACCTAGAGCTTATTTGTATGGTTACAGCCTCCTAAACAGCAATTATTTTATCTGTGCATTTCCTTCATGTTTAGCTACTCCATTGCTCACATGTTCAAACTGGTTGGGTTCTGTGTGGAGAAGATTTTTGCAGCTGTCTTCTTAAATGCCCCCTTGACTTCTTTATTTCTTAGGGTATATATTATAGGGTTTAGAACTGGAGTCACAATGGTGTACATAAGAGAGATCATTTTGTCACTTCCTGGAGTTGAGCTGGACTTGGGCCTTAGGTAAGTGAAAAGTGCTGTCCCATAGAATAAGGTCACAACCATGAGGTGTGAGGAGCACGTAGAGAAGGCTTTTCTCCTTCCGTCTGCTGAAGGAAGCTTAATGATGGAGGAAATTATACGGATGTAGGAGATGATTATCAGCAAAAATGGACTCATGATAAAAAGTATTGACAAGGCCAAGACTACAATCTCATATTTGAAGGTGTCTGTGCATGCCATTTTCACCAAGGGTGGGATATCACAGAAGAAGTGTTGGATGCGTTTAGAACCACAAAAGGGTAAGCTGAAGATCCATGTTGTTTCAGCAACTTCCACTGAGATGCCAGTAATCCACGATGCAGCTGACAGTTGTGTACATACTTGATGGTTCATGATGACTGTGTAGTGCAGTGGATGGCATATGGCAACGTAGCGGTCATATGCCATGGCTGCCAGGAGGCAACATTCTGTCAGTCCCAGAATGGTGAAGACGTACATTTGGGCTGCACAACCAGCTTTGGAAATGCTTTTATGCTGTGTTAACAAATGTATCAGCATCTGGGGCACCACACTGGTGGTGTAGCAAATTTCTAAGAGTGACAGGTTCACCAGGAAAAAGTACATGGGAGTTTGAAGGGAAGGGTTGAGTTTTACAAGCACAATAATAAGGATGTTCCCCACTAAGGTGATCATGTATGTCACCAGAAATACCAAAAACAGCAAGATTTGCAGCTCAGCTAAATATGAAAACCCTTCCAGAATGAACTCATTAAGATTGGTCTCGTTCTCACTTAGTCCTTCCATAGAATGGATAGCCTATATGGAGGAGGAAAAGACAGATTCTGAAAGTCACTTTAATCAGGAATGTACAGTACAGATGTAAATACAATGGGACATAAGTTAGTCATGATTGACATAAGTCCCCTTTATTTCAGTGGGTCTGCTTTAAGTGTGACTGGATCCAATTCACTGTCTCCATTCCCTATATCTCACCGAATCATCACCATCACCATCATCATCATCTAGGTATGTCAGAGAATTCTGCCACAGACTGAAATGGGATCGAATTCCCTTCAGTCCGTGCCACGGAATCCTCTGAGGAACGGCACCACGAGGTCCTGCGGAGCCAGCAGTCATGCGGCTTTTTTTTCGTCGCCTGCAAAGAGTCGCGGAATTTTCGTAAATAAAAACGCAGTGTAGTATGTTCAGATAATAAATATGTGCTCACCATCTTGTTTGTTGGTGTTCTTTTTCAGTTGAAATCCTCCGTCTCCATTTACTTTCAGCCAAAACACTTCCTCCTCCTAGGGGCTTCCCAAAACATGGCTGTCCTAGGTGTGGCTGAGCGATGCACTTTTTGTTGAAAGTGATGCTGTTTGAAAGAAAGAAAAAACCTTTTAAAACGACCATGCCAGTCCTGAAGCCCTGCACGAGGTATTACTCTCCCTGCTAAGCTTTGTATTTCCACATCCAGCACTGTTGATGTTGTGAGGCTAAAATGGAGAGGAGAACCAACTCTGTGCATGACTACTCAGAAGTAAGTCTTATTGAGTTCAATGTGACTTACTCCTACACATGTCAGCACCCCATTTATCCCCAGCTCAGCTTTGTATTTCCACATTAGGGGTGCACGAAAGTCACTTGCCTGGTCTCGCAGCTTTTCGCGGTGGGGGGGAGGCGCTTCGCTGCTCTCCCCGCGAAGTTCAGGCCGGGGGGGGGAGGCTTCCCACCTCACCCAGCCGAATTTCAGGCCGAGGAGGAGGTGCCTCGCCTCACCCGGCCGTGAAATTAAAAGTAAAAAAAAACACAAAAAAACGCCCCCGTGATAGGCTACATGATGATTAACATAGCCTATCACGGCTAGATCTGCAAAGTCAGCCGTGATAGGCTACGTTAATCATCACGTAGCCTATCACGGATGACTTTAAAAAAAAAAGCGCGTACGCAAATGGCGGCCCCCATAGGGAGCCGCCATTCGCGTTCCTTATTTGGTCGCTGTAGTCTACGTAAATCTTTACGTAGACTACGGCGAAAATAAGGGCAACGCAAATAAAGATTACGTAGACTACAGCGACCAAATAAGGAACGGGAATGGCGGCTCCCTATGGGGGCCACCATTATCCGTACGCGCTTTTTTTTTTTTTAAGTCACCCGTGATAGGCTACGTGACGATTTACGTAGCCTATCACGGCTGACTTTGCAAATCTAGCCGTGATAGGCTATGTTAATCATCACGTAGCCTATCACGGGGGTGGTTTTTTTTTCTTTTATTGGAATGGCGGTGGCGGCAGCCGGTCGAAAGACCAGCTGCCGCTCCTGCCCCTGACGAAGACCCGACGAACCGCTGGCCAGACCCGCCGCCGGGAGGGACATTCACCAAAGGTAAGTCCCATCCCGAGGGGGGGGCGGGGGGCGGGGGGGCGGAGAATTTCTCCCTGAAACTTCTTCGGGGGGCCAAACACGTTGGCGCTCGGCCCCCTGAAGTTTCGGGGAGAAATTCTCCGCCATCCCTATTCCACATCCAGCTTATGAACATACCTCCTGTTAGTTATTTCACTGGGTGACTTTGGGCTGGCCTCTATCCACTACACCACACTTCTGTTGTGAAACTCATGAAAAAGAGACAGTATAATGGAAAGTTCTTTCTGAAGCAGTCACACTTGTACAAATGCAGCATGAAGGGAAAGATCAGCAAGCTTCTCTTTGATTGAATAAAAAGCACACTCTGAACATGCTCAGGGAATGGACAAAATGAGGAATTAACATACCAGGGAATATGAAGAACTGTATTCTTCCATTATGTGTGTGTATGTGTGGGAGAGATTCTCTCTCAATCCAGCTGTTTCCCTGGAACCCTCCCCCCATTCACCCAAGGGTCTTCTGAGATAACTAACAGGAGGTTTGCTCATGAGCTGGATGTGGAAATACAAAGCTGAGCAGAGAGGAGAACCAACTCTGTGCATGTCTACTCAGAAGTAAGTCTTACTGAGTTCAATGCAACTTACTCCTACACATGTCAGCACCCCACTTGCCCCCAGCTCAGTTTTGTATTTCCACATCTAGCTCATGAGCAAACCTCCTGTTAGTTATCTCACTGGGTGAGACATACCACAGACTATGAAGAATTGTATTCTTCCATTATGTGTGTGTGTGTGTGTAGATTCTCTCTCAATCCAGACGTTTCCCTGGTATGTTTATCGTAAATATCTACAAAAAATAGCCATTCTTACGGAAATTATGCAGATTCAAGGAGATGGCTGGGCACTGGAATTATGGTTGTCGGTAGAGATTTATCTTCATAATTTTCAGAGTGGAAAAAAAAGAGGAGAATCCTGGGGGCTTGTTAAGGATGGAACGGAGCACTGACTGCAAACTGCAGAAGTCAAGCGGCACTGAAGGTACACAATTCGTACATCTCTATCATCATCATATCATCATTATCATCATCATCCAGTAAGGAGTGTAATTCCTTTGGCAATATTCTAGGGATGGTGGAGAATTCTGCCACGGATCTCAGTGAGGCTGAATACCAGCGCATTCAGCCCCTCGAAACCCGTGGTGGAGTGAAGCCCCCCACACCCTGCCCCATGAAAGGTGCGTGAAACGGAGTACTCACCAGCTGCCGTTCGCGCTGCTCTGCGAATGGTGGGCGCGTCTGCGGCCGCCATTCGCTTCACCATTTTAGCTGTGATAGTCTATGTAAATATTTACGTAGCCTATCACGGCAAAAAAAAAAAAAAAGAATGCAAGTGGCAGTGGCAGCGGCTGCTGCCAGTTGGAAGACCAGCCGCCGCCACTGTCGAAGCTGCCGTGGGAGCCACCGCCGTCCGGAACATCCGCCTAGGGATGGCGGAGAATTTCTCCCCGAACCTCCGGGAGGCTGAATGCCAACGCATTCGGCCCCCCAAAATTGGTGGTGAAATTCTCCGCCCCGCTGCCCCCCCCCGGGATGGGACTTACCTTTGGCGAAAGTCCCTTCTGGCGATGGGTCCCGGCGGCGTTTCGGCGGCATTTCGGCGGGGGCGGCAGCCGGTCTTCCAACTGGCTGCCGCCGCCGCCATTAAAATTCAAGTAAAAAAACCCAAAAAAACCTGTGATAGGCTATGTAACGATTAACATAGCCTATCACGGCTAGATTTCCAAAGTCAGCCGTGATAGGCTACGTTAATCGTTACGTAGCCTATCACGGGTGACTTCGAAAAAAAAAAGCGCGTACGCAAATGCCGGTGCCCTATGGGTGCTGCCATTTGCGTTCCTTATTTGGTCCCGGTAGTCTACGTAAAGATTTACGTAGACTACGGTGAAAATAAGGGCAACGCAAATAGCGTTGCCTTTATTTTCGCCATAGTCTACGTAAATCTTTACGTAGACTACTGGGACCAAATAAGGAACGCAAATGGCAGCGCCCATAGGGTGCCGCAATTTGCGTACGCGCTTTTTTTTCCCCAAAGTCATCCGTGATAGGCTACGTAATGATTTACGTAGCCTATCACGGCTGACTTTGGAAATCTAGCCGTGATAGGCTATGTTAATCGTTACATAGCCTATCACGGGGTTTTTTGTTTTTTTTTTCACTTTTTCTTTCGTGGCCAGGGAGACGGGGCGCTTCTCCCCGGCCTGAATTTCGGCCGGGCAAGGCGGGGCGCCTCCCCCCCAGGCCTGAATTTCAGGGGGAGAAGCGAAGTGCCTCCCACCCACCGCGAAGCAAGCTGTGGGACAAGGTAAGTCCCTTTCGTACATCCCTACATCCGCCCCAGGTAAGTCTCATCCTGGGGGGGATCCGCGGGATGGGGCAGGCTGTTCTGCCACGGATTTCAGGGGGCTGAATGCACTGGCATTCGGCCTCACCGAGATCTGTGGCAGAATTCTCTGACATCCCAAGAACCAATACATAACAATTCTCCCAATGTACCTGACATGGGACCAGCTATGTCATGAACCATGTGTGGAAGGGAGACCAGGCCAAATTAGGGATGTCACAGGCACCCAAGTGGGTCTGGGATTCCATTGCCCCCCTGACCTTGACCGCCAGACTGCACCCAATGAGCCACTGTCCTCACTTGCCCACCACTTGCGCCAGCTCGTGCCCTCCCAGACTCACCGCAATCCCATCTGGTGAGCCCCCTCCATTCTCCCACCTTTGTTTTCTTTGTAAAGAAGGGAGTTTAAAAATGTTCATATTTAAATATGCACAGTATGGGGCCAGGAACATTGAATACGCACAATATTGGAGGCATAATGCCTCTAATATTCCACATATTAAGCTTTCTCAGCCTTCAAACTGCACATAGTTGAACAGGCACATTTTTAAACTCCCTTTTGATGCAGAAAACAAAGGCAGGAAAATGGAGGGTGCTCACTGGATGGGATTGCAGTGAGTCCGGGCAACTCTCTGAGCTTGTGGGGGGCTGAGTATGGGTTGGGGGGGAAGCAGAAGCGGCACTTCAGTGAGGCCCCAGAGAACCTGAGATGAGGTGTGTTCACACATCCCTAGGCCAGATAGAGTGGCACACTCCTGTTTGCCCTACCTTTCTACTGCCATGAGTGGGATTGTTTATTTTTTCCTGGCTTCCTCCACCAAACAGCCTTAAAACCCTTTGGGTGTCTCGTAAATATCTTTACAGGGTAATGCGGGATTTGGCTTTTAGGCATGGCATGAGTAACCCAACAAGAAAAGAGACCACACAGTTAACAAAAGTTTAGATGTTTACATAAAATGTATCATTAGGAAACAGGTTTTAACAAATTAATGGTTACAACACATAGACATGCATGCATGCACGCACGCACGCACGTGCACACACACACACACACACACACACACACCAAAAGCCTGAACAGCAAAAAAGTAAGAAAATAATCAGGGGAAATGCATCCAACCAATTCCTATCAAGACTCAGTCCCTATTTTGTCAAAGTTCTTCTTCCCAACAATATCTTACTGTCATAATTCTTAACTGTCCCAAGCAGCTTTCTTTCTTGATCCTTTTTCTTCTCTCCTTGCAGACTTTCAACTTTCTTCTCTATTTCAGGATTCCTCTAAAAAATCACACTTTTTTGGCCTCTAGTTTTTATATCTTAAAGCTAGCATATTCTCTTGTAACTTTGAGCAATCTAGAGGGTTCACCTTTACCCTAAATTCCTTCTGCTGAGCTCTATGCACACATGTCTTCAAAGCCTCTGCATCTTGCAAAACTGAAACCATTTTTTCCCTTCAGAAGAGACATTTCAGTTTCAAAAAGGTGGACAAAGCTCTTTTCCTGTTGCTGAAAGCCTGAACTTTCGATCATTTGGTTTTAGTAACCATGAAAAGGGAATTAACCCTTAACATCCAAACCAAACTATAATCACATACTTCCACTCCTTCACAGTTCTACATTTTTTTAAAAAACTGAATCTTATATTAGTCACTGTGGATGTGCAATTTACTGTCACTTTCAGTTCCTTATGTTTATGCATTTCTCTGTCTTTCCCCACTCCTACTTCACATTCCAAGTATTCTGGGGGGGTGTACAAAACCCCATTTACCTGGCTTTGCCGGGTTCCGCAGGTGGAAGGAGGCAATCCGTTCCTTCCCCAGGAATCCTTGACGGGCGCAGGAGATGATTCGTTCCTCCCCCCCAGAATCCTGCCTGGCCGCAGAGCCACCAGCCTGGCCAACCCACAGCAGGGCCCCCAGCCACTGCCGGGCTGCTGCGGACGCAAATGGCATCCTGTGTAGGGGACACCATTTGCGTCCCAATGCAAGCCCATGATAAGCTATGTAAATATTTATGTAGCCTATCACAGCTAAAGCGGGAACGCAAATGGCGTATGGGATGCCATTTGTGTCCCTGCTTTAGCCGTGATAGGCTACATAAATATATACGTAGCCTATCACGGGCCGGTGTAGGGATGCAAATGGCGGCCGCTACGACGGCCGCCATTTGCGGCCACAGCAGCCCAGCAGTGGCCAGAGATGCTGCCGCCGTCGGAGCCAGAGCTGCAACCAGGTAGGCTCCATTTCATGGGGCTTTCTTGGGTCGGGGGGATCCGTTCTGCCACAAATTCCAGGGGGCCGAATTCACTGGAATTCACCCCCCCGGGATCCATTGCGGAATTCTCTATCATCCTTAGTATTCAGGCCTGCTACTACTAGTAGTACACACACACACACACACACACACACACATACCTTGAAGCAATACCATGAACAATACAATCCCAACAAGTTTGTTTTGGGGGTGATTTCTAGGAAGTAATGTTTTCTTAAGGGCACAGTCCCATGGGCTGTGCCCTTGCTGATCATAAGCGTCCGAAGTTGGAAGGTTATGATCATCCTCTCACCCTGCATTTTTGCTAGATGGCAATTTTGCCTGTCTAACTGGGGCTGTACACAGGGGGAAGGAGGGAGGCTGGGGCAACCAGAGGATTCTTCATAAGCTGGCTGCCCTGGTCGCCTCCCCTCCCTGGCCACAGAACTGCCCCCTTCCCTTCATCTACGAGCTGACATTTGTGAGCTCCTAGGGGCAGCCGGCACAGTTCTCTCCACACCGGCCGCAAGGGGGAGGGGGAGGGAGCAGGCAGTTCTGATTCTCAGCTATGAGGTTGTAGCACTGTCTACGACCTCAGCAGTGGGAATCCAACTCTGCCTAAGGGGCATAATCTTGCTCCTTAATTCACACATGTCCATCGGGAACATAGAGGGATCAGGGGAATGCAAATGAATAGAAGGGACTGAAGGTGGAGGTAAACTGCACATACTGAAATCTCAGAATGAACTTTAGAAATGCTCTTTGCTAAACTTGAATTCAGGAGGAGTAGAATACACGACAGAACAAACCAGAGCAACAATTTAGTATGCAATGGGGGAAATGGTTTTTGCTGTTGTCCTTGGAGATCATGAGCATTCTGGCCAGTTCTGAGTTCTGCTCAATGTTCATGGACCCTTTGTAGAGTCTGCTAGGTCCAAATTCATCATCGTGCTGACAACTGGGGATCTCTGCACAGGCTGTGCCCTGCATGCCAGATATCACCAAATTACACACACACACACACACACACACACACACACACACAATTTCTTTGGAGGGGCAGAGAGTACCCAGTTGTCACTGCACAGCCTGAAGAGAGATCTGTTTGCTCTAAGGAAAATAGGAAGCTGCCTTCTACTACATCAGATCACTGGTCCATTTTGCTCAGTATTGTCTACACTGGGAGCAGATCTACAACTCTGCTATGGCTTTTTTTTTTTTTGTAAATGCCCAATCCAATCAGAGGCTCATGATATTATTAATATTATAGTGATGTAGAAATGGGGTTGAATGGACTTAATGGGCTTAGGAGTGAACAGATACAAAAGTGAGACTGGAAACAGTCTGTCTTCTTTTGAGATATATCTGCAGAAGGAACTTTAGTATAATTCCTCTGCCCTCTCAAACCTTTCTTTGTGATTGGCTGGTGAGTCATCATCCAATAAACCTACATGTATGGATTAGAAAATGGAAAGTGTCAATGAAATGTGACGTGAGGCTCATGTTCCTTCCATCGTCAGCCAGATTTTGCTCCATATTCTTTCTTTGCACCTTTGCATCATTCTAGGTAATTTGTCATAGCCTTTACAAAAGGGGTGCCAACAGACCCATGTGCCCCCTTGACCTTTCGTTGGACCTCCAGTGCCACCCACCACTGCTGAAAAGTGGTAATTTTCTTTGAAAACAAGACGTGTGGGGAACCTTGTTTGGGAGCAGAATCATTATCCTGGAAGCCTCCTAGACGCCTCTCAGGAGTGCAAATTTGGTTCCAAACCTGGAGTGTCCTCCCCACACACTTTGTTTTCAAGCAAAATCATTATCCTTTTTCTTTTCTTTTTTGCCCCCACTGCTAGTGCACTGATGACTTACAGCATCAAATCCTGTGGTGGGGGCAGAGGCATGGCTTCCAGTGGGGTAAGAGGGGGCAATGCAGCTTCTGCCAACCCCAGACATTGCCCCGGCCTGCTTTCCAGCATATTTCAAGACATGCTCATTTGATCGGTTTGGTGAAGCCACCCTCAAATTGCCACCTTATCCACATGTCTAGATTGCTTGAGAGTTTGTTGTCCATTCATTTCAGAGTGTGCTAGAGACTACTACCTCACACACAACCCCCTCCCCCCCCAAAAAAAATGGAGTGCTAACTAAGGGCTAAACTAGGTGTGATGTAGGAGATGCATGAATAGACATCCCAATATCTTTTGTTTGTTTGTTTGTTTTTTGCTAAAAGCAGCCATGGAGAGGAAAGGGATGTCTTTTGATACCACTGCACTCGAGGAGAAGGGCTAATCCATTCCACTCACACCATTCCCCAAACTTAAAGTGCCTCCCCCTGAAGCTGCTGTTAGCCATGGAGAGGAAAATATACTGGCCCACTACAAGTATTTCAGCTGTGGGTTGTGCTATCCAGTGGTAATTCTACTTAGACTAGATACATTGAAATGAATGGGACTGACTTCATACCAATGTTGGCTACAACCCATTGGATACTTTATTCTGTGGGCAGAATAAAGTCAAAGAGAAACAGCGACAGCAAGGCCCTTCCACTGGTCTGCCTAGAACCGTTTAAATTTTAGATTTTTTACATTATTTTTTGCTTGCCACCTGGACTTTTTGCATCATAAAAGAAAGGTAGAATAAAGACACATAGCTGGCTGTTCCAGCTGGTACATCATGATAAGTTTCCCTTTTCAATATGCAGTCACACTCTCTCTTTCTCTCTCTCTCTCTCTCTCTCTCTCACACACACACACACACACACACATCAGACTTATAGTGCTATCACAGACACGTTGGCTCAGAAACAAGTCTCACTGTGTTCAGCTAGGCTCACTCTCAAGGAATGGTATGACGGACTGTAGCCTAAGGTTCTCATAGATATGGAAAAGTTAATTCTCTGAACTATGTTATATTGGAAGGAAAATGGAGTGTTCAGATCTTTTTCTTCTCAGTCCAAAACTTACATTGATCTGAATCCATTTGATTTTGAAATAACATATAAATGTGCCCCACCCACCAGGGGCATTGCTAGGTTCCTAAAAGATCCAGGCCACAGGACCATGACACAAATTTGCATGTGTGTGTGAGTGTGTGTGTGGTGTGCATGTGGTGTGCCTGTATGTGTGTGCATAGGTTACATACATACATGCATACATAAGAAGTGTGCACTGATGACCCCCCATCCCACCCCTTTCAACTCAGACCCCCATTCAGCATTTTGGAAAACATCCAACTTCTACTCAGGCCAATTTGTAGTTGGTCCACTGCAGCTCAATACCATACCCGAGTCAAGGTTTGGAAAAGGAGTCTTTAGGCTTCCTGCTGACTAGCATGGGAAATTAGGGGGGGGAGTAACTTTTTAAATCTTGGTTAGAACTGGATGATAATTCCAGGCATCATAGCCCCCTAGAAGGGGATTACACCTGCCCAATGTCGCAAAAATAGGTGCAGGGTTTATATTTTGATTTACTTTTAAAGGGAGCTGCCAATAATATTTTTATTCCTTGGAAGAATTGGATATAGATTTCAGGATTTATTGTCCCATCAGAGGAGATCATATCTGCCAAATTTCTGAATGAAAGCCACAGTTTTTTGGTGCAAGCCAAGGTTAGCCTTGACATTTGAGATCTCTAAAAGATAGGGATGTTCGAAACACTTAGCCCGTTCTGGCCAACTCCCTCCCACCTGGAATCCTCCCTGGCTGGCTTCACTCCATGGCAATGCTGCAGCGCCACCTGCCGGGGCCGGCTGCAGCCAGACTTCTGCTACGCTGGCCACCATTTGCATCCCTGCCAAACCATGATAGGCTACGTAAGTATCTACATAGCCTATCACGGCAAAAGGCAGGGACGCAAATGGCAGCCGCTATGCCATTTGCATCCTGCCTTTCGCCATGATAAGCTATGTAGATACTTATGTAGCCTATCAAGGCTTGTCAGGGACGCAAATGGCAGCTGGCATAGTGGCCTCCATTTGCAGCCGCAGCCCAGCAGTGGCCAGAAGATGACCCAGAGCCTCCGCCGCCACCAGAGCTGCTGCCGCCAAATAGGTCCATTCTGGGGGGGATTTGGGGGGATGGTGGGTGGGGTAGTCCATGGACTCTGGGGGGCCAGATTCTAAAGAATCCATCCTTATTGGAGTCCATGGCGGAATTCTCCAACATCCCTACTAAAAGAGGACATACTTATCTCCCTATGTTCCTCGTGGACCATTGTTCTGAAAATTACCCACAGCCTATGTGAGCTTTGGCAGGTTCATTCAGCCCCATAGGGGCTGCCAGGTCCCCAGATCCCATGCATTTATGTGGAAGCACACAAAAATTATAGCTCTTTTCTTGGACACATTTTCTTGAAAAAAGCAACATTTACATGTGGCTAGCACAAAAGCCACTGGATATAATTACCTGAAATTTGGAAGGGTCAATCACCTCTGTGGGGGATAGTCCATCTCCAGATTTCATGTATTTATCTTACAAACTGAAAATGTTATGGCCGCTTCTGTTTTCCAAGTAAGTCAATAGGAACATGTTAAAAACAAAAACGGCAATTAGGACAGCTCAAAAGATCTGGGGCACAGCTCAGAACATCCAAGGCCCATGCCCAGGTGGGGCCTTTGTTTAACAATGCCCATGCCACCCTCACAGAAGCTTACTTTACAGAAGGTATGAATGCTCTTCTGGGCTTCATAGCTGTGCACTGTGATGTAGCGAACAAAAGTAACTTCATTTATGTACTTCTATTTGGGATTATCCCACTAATGAATTCATGAATGGAGCTCTTGGGATTCTCCCACTAATGAATCCATAGGGTCAAGAACAATGGCAAAATAATTAGGCAGTGAATCTCTGGATGAAATGATACAATGTTACGTCTCGAGACATCAGGGATGACTAATTTCAGGTTTCTATCCACATTTTTAACCATTTGAGGCCCATCTGACACATTTTTCAGGCACATTTTTCAAATGTACTCATGCTGTCAAATGCAGGGGAGGTGAATCACACTGTAAGCTTGGAAACATAGCAAAGGAGTTGACACATCTCCCTCACTCAGTCTTCAGATGTTCATCTTGAGACCTTGCTTCAGATTCTTTGGACCACAACAGTCTCTGAGTAGAATGACCCCAGCCTGGAAACAGCTTCCAGAACACGGCAAAATGAGCTTCAAGGAAGAAGAATCTGGAGAACATCAATGAGGTGTTGATTCATCCCCGCTAGTGAATCTCCAGGGTTTCAGGCAGCAGTTGTTCTTTCTTGGAAATACCAGGGATTGAACCGCAGATCATCTGAATGCAAAGCAGGTGCTCTACCACTGAGCCATGGACCCTCCCCCTGTCTCTCATGGGGCTTCCTTACCCCTGCTGCTACCACCACTGTTGCTATCTGTGATGTTTGTGCCCTCTGGTGGCAGACACAAGAAGGACGGGGGGAGCAAAGATGAGGCCTCCTCTCCCAGTCCTCAAATGCTCCAGCTGTCTGTCCAACCACTTCTTCCACTGCATTACACAAGCTTGTGACTTACACAATATTCTTCACTAATGATGTCAGTGAAACTCAGAATTAGGCAGCTCATAAGTTGGATCTGCTATGTTCGTAATGCTTGCACGTTTCCCAAGTTTGGATGGCTGTCTGATGAACTTCGCTATTCAAATTGAAATTGATTGTGAGCACCTACATGTCCTGGAATGCCCATCATTTGATGCACCCTGCCAAGAAGTGCCTGCTAAGCTGAAATGCTATCGCTGAAGACAGCCACACTTCTCCAAATACAAACGTTTCTCTAAACCATTTTCTACTTTAGAAAACCTCCTTCTGTGCTTGCTGCAGTGCAGTTGTCTTCAAAGATTGCATTTCAGCTCAGCAGGCACTTCTTGGAATGGTCATATGACCATGGCAGGGCACGTCACATGGAATGTTACACGGGCATTCCAGGAAGTGCTGTTGGGCTGAAACCCTATCTCAGAAGAGAGCAGCCCTGGCTAGGAGCATGCACCCATGCCATTGCAAGGAAGAGGAGGGGACTAGTGAAGGTTGAGGTGACTGGCTGACGGGCAAGGAGGAAATTTGTGCTTCTGCAGTAGTTTGTATACACAAAATGAGAACTCAAAAGAATGGAGAACTTTCAGCCAAGATTAGACAGAGGAACTTGGAACCTGGTGAGCTAATTATGGTTTCTGTTGTCATACGTTCGCCTATCACTAGTCTTCACCAGTCTGGATATGCAAAACCCAAAAAAAACAAAACAAGTTTCTGGGCCCTGCTTCCATTCAACCCTGCTTTTCCTAATTTACTCAGTGAAATTGAGAAAGTTCTTAATGAATTAATATGGTTAGAACTTTGCCATTTCTGAGGGTTCAGAGTTGCTCAGCAGGGTACTCAGATAAAGAACTGTGCAGGACAATGCTTCCCTCTTGTTTGTATATTTTCAAAAGGAGCTGTATCATGTCTTCATTCTAGCATGCCTTTCTGACACAATGCCCTCAAGCCTCCCAACGTTCTAACAAGAGATGCCAGCAAAGTTTTCCAAGCTAGCACTAAGGTATGAATTTGGGAGCTTTTCAATAAGTGACATTATTGTATTGCTCGGTGCTAGAGAGAACGAAACAGACCAAATTGGCTAGAAAACAGTAAGCTTGGTATCTTTTACCTCCGACCTTGGCTGAGGCAGGAAAAGAGAGACAAAGGGTTAAGCAACAGCAGCTTTGTCATGTACACATGGCTATATTAGGAATCATGAATTTCTAATCAAACCTGCAAATGTGCATATGCCCCAAGACAGGAAAAATTGTCTTTTTTTTCTGCCACATGAAGCCCAGAGTTCTCTGCCACATGAAGCCCAGAGTTCCAGTGTTCCTCAATATATCCTGTCTATAGGACTGGGTCATTCAGATCCAGGAAACCAACAATCTCTCAAATGTCCTTCTATAAATGTGGCCCGAACCCCATCTATCCCCTCTTTCTGTGTGAGTCTGTGTGTGTTTAAACAATTTGCCTTTAATGTTTAGCTTTTGTTTGGCCTGAGCCCCAGACCCGGTCATGTTGTGCAACCTGCCCTGGTGTGCCAGTATCAAGGATCAGGGCCAAGGCCCCTATTGGTTAAGTGCATCTCTGGTGTCTCCTTCCTGACCTGCTTGACCTCGAGTCAAAGTCTCCAGAGAAATGATCTTGCTGCACAGAGTGGTCTGGCAGTAGGGATGTATGAAAGTCAGTTACTTAACCACGGATTATGTTGATGGTGGGGGGGGAGGCATTCCATCCCTCCCCCCGGAATCCTCGATGGGGGGGAGGCGATCCATTCCTCCCCCCCAGAATCCTGCACTGCCGGCTGCGCTCTGCAGCAGCTCTGCGGAGAAGCCGACCAGGCCCAGCCAGGCCAGAGCCATCCGTAGCCGGATTTCTGGCCGCGGAGGGCTCTGGGAAAAACAACAACAAAAAATGGCGTACGCAAATGTCAGCGGTGTAGGCTAAAATGGCAAATCAAAAAGGGATGCAAATAACGCCCGCTACGCTATTTGCATTCCTCTTTATTTTCGCCGTCATAGTCTACGTAAATATTTACATAGACTAAGACGGCCAAAAATAAGGAATGCAAATGGCAGCGGCCATAGCCATCGCCATTTGCGTACGCGGTTTTTTTTTTAAACCCATCCATGATAGGCTACATAAATCTTTACGTAGCCTATCACGTCATTTTGTGTGTGTGTGTGTGTGTTTTTTTACAAGACTGTAAATGGTGGCGGCGGCAGCCGGTCGGAAGACCAGCCACCACCACCGAAGCCGCCGCTGGAGCCGCCACCTCCTGGAAGATCTGCCCCAGGTAAGTCTCGTCCTGGGGGGGATCCACAGGGGGGGTGGCAGACTGTTCCACCACAGAGTTCGGGGGGCCGAATGCACTGGCATTCGGCCTCAACGAGATCCATGGCGGAATTCTCTGACATCCCTATCTGGCAGCTTTTGTGGGCAAGAGGCCACCACAGAGGCATACAAAGTTGTGAGTGTGTTTGTGTTGCAAGCTCTGGGTAGACTCCTGCCCATTCCAGAGCCTTTGGTATCAAGAATGGCATTTTAGCAACCGAAACGTTTACCAATGTTAAGAACAATAAAAACAGCTTTCAACTTCTCACATATGTGTTGATTATGGAAGGTTTTAGTTTATGCCCCCTCCCCTCCCCGCCCCACACACACACACATGCATTTGGTTGGGGAAAATTCATTTTGTTGCTTTAATGATCCACAAGGCTTTGCAGGAGTATGCATATATCTTTGAAGAGTTACCATCTTGTTTTGTCAATAATCAACCAGCAGTCCTTTATTATACTTTTTACAAAACATAATAAATGTCTCCACAATGCACTGGGAAACAGGCCATGTCTACCACAATTTTTAAACATAGGTCTCTCCACATGTAACTCACAGAATCACAGGGTTGGAAAGGGCCTACAAGACCATTGAGTCCAACCCCCTGCTCAATGCAGGAAGCCTGATTCCCAGTAGGTCTCCCATCCAAGTACTAACCAGAGCTGACCTTGCTTAGCTTCCGAGATCAGACGAGATCAGGAACATCCAGCCCTCTCCAGAACTAAAGCTCATATAGACTGAATACAGCAACAGGAAGTTCTTTCTGTTAAGAATTCAGATGAGAATCACCCAATGAGATATGATGAGACAAAGTCAGACCTTAAAGTACACTTGGGTTTCTCTTAAAACAGTAAGTTTGGGGGTAGGGGGGAGGGAATAGAAGTTTGCTAAAACTGTGAGTTTCCCACATTCCTTAATACAAAGTGCTCAAAGTCATGCTCAATCCATCTAACCTATTCTGCTCTATGATCTGTGTACAATATTCTGTACTGACATTCACTAAACAGAAATTTCCCATTGGAAATGTACAGGGTGGATGCTAATTGTCTTTTGTCTTTTTTTTGGGGGGGGACCACCTGCAGCCCATATAAAAACAGGATAAAGCAAATTAATGACAAATGGACAAACCAACCAACAACTGGGAGATTTGGCATGGAATGCAGAACTCAGGTTGAGGCAGAGGAGTCACAACATCTGTCAATTCATAACACCACAAGCTGTGTGATGACATATTCCATATAAAGATTCCATGGTCTCGTCTTAGTCTTCCACTCTTCACACCGTCATTTGGGTCAAATGGATATCAATCAATCCAGTTGTTGTGGATGAAACTAAATTCCAGGAGGAAACATCATCTCCCTTATCAACTTCTTCATTGCCAATTTCACTTCCTTGTTCCGTAGGCTGTAGATGATTGGATTGAGTGTTGGTGTTAAGATATTGTATAAAACTCCCACAAGCTGGTCCCTTTCCAGTGAGTAGCTTGAGGTTGGTCGGAAATATGTGAAGATGCCAGAACCATAGAACAGAATCACAACTGTGAGATGAGATGTGCAGGTGGAAATGGCTTTGTGATGCTGTCCTTTCTCTCGGTTGCTTAAAATGGCATGAAGGATGAAAGCATAGGAGACCAGAGTGAAGAAGAAAGGGCTAAGCCCTATAAACACACCCACTGTGAAAAGAGCAACTTCATTGATTGATGTATCAGAGCATGAAATACTCAGCAAGGGAGGGATGTCACAGAAAAAGTGGCTGATCCCATTTGATGGACAGAAAGACAAACGAAATGTTAGCGCTGTGTGGAGAGAAGCATTGAGGAAGCCACAAGCCCAGGATATGGCAGCCAGCAGGAGGCAGGTCCATTTATTCATGAGCCTGTCATAGACCAATGGGCAACATATAGCAAAGTAGTGGTCCAGAGCCATTGAAGCCAGAAGGAATCCTTCAGTGCCCACTAAGGCAACAAGGAAATACAACTGTGCAGCACAGCCCATTAAAGAAATGCCCGGACATTGAACCCAAAGGTCTGCCAACACTTTTGGTACTGTTACAGAGATATAACAGATATCAAGGAAAGATAGATTGCCAAGAAAGAAATACATGGGAGTGTGGAGAGACTGGTTTAACACAGACACAGTGATTATGAGTGAGTTTCCCAAGAAGCAGATGGTATACATAGTGAGAAAGAGGATGGCAAGGAAACTCTTTCCTTGTTTAATATGTTTAAATCCCAAGAGTATGAATTCCATGACAGATGTCTGATTCTCAGTACAAGGGAAGCTCATGATAATTAATCTGAATATTATAAGTAGAAGAGTGATGTTTATGGCATTTCCACATTAGACATCATAATTACTAAAGAATGCAGAATAGAATAGATACACGGAAAGCATATCACACCCCTGGTATGCCTTTAACTAATATTTCTACTATATGTCCGTAGTTGTAATGGGAACCATTATGATTTTCAGGCTATGCTACTCAAGTTTCTTGTATTACTTTGGCCTAAAATGCTGGGCTAAAAAATCCTTAACCCAGCCATCCCTTCCAAGCATAACTTATCCACACTCTACACTGTTCTTGCCATATGAAGTTCTTGCCATATGAAGAAGTTCTATACTTAAAATACAACAAAAGAGATGTTGTCCTAACTCCTAACTTACATTTGGGATGCTCCTAATAGAATAGCATCCTGTTGCCCTCCCCATAATCCAACTCCTCTCTTTTACAGAAAGAAACCACACATTTAATACAGTTGCACAAAAGCTGATTCTCTGAAGTGTGTAATTCATTTGTTTCATTGTTCTAATGTGAATTAAGCAAGACTCTTTATATTCTTCTCAATCAAAAAACCAGACTGAACTGACTCATTTATATGCAACAAACATACCCCACTGACCAAACCCTTACTTTGTAGAAGGAACAAAAATGTTTTTCTTGCTTCAGAGCAGTGTACCATGATGCAGCAAGCCAAAATATTCTCATATATGCCATCAAATTCTTGAGGGAAACTAATTCCTAAGGGATGCTGTTGGGCATATCTCAATAATAACATCCATTGGGCATAGAACTACAGTAAAGAGTAATGTAGTAAATTGCAGGTCATAAGAAATTTTCCCGTAGAGATACCAGGAAGTACTAATAATTCATGGGAGTCTCATCACCTGTTGTAGCCTTTGTAAACAGGACTGACAGTTCCATCACAAAATCACCTATCACTTCCATGGGAAGAAGGGCTCTCAACATCAGGAAGATATGTTTGGTGGTCTGTTACTTCGAATTAGGGATGATGTGCAAAGCAGCAAAACTCAAACTCGCCAACATTCTCCAAATTCCATCTCAAAGCTCATTCCAACTCAAGTGCGTATCAGAGGACAAGCTTTGTGTTTGTTTTTCACATTAAATTCTGAGTGTATTTTCATGTGTATTTTTCCAAATTTATGAATCCACTGTGCACCTCTTTGAAATGTATGCATTCTTCTCTCATTGATTAATGCATAGTTGAGCACATCTTTCCAAAGTACACATTTTTTATGGGCATTTTTCAAATCTATGAATATTGTTGAACACTTTTTTTGGGGGGGTCCACAAAACACATTGCAAGCTCAGAATGTACAGACTTTGACCGCTGATTGCATCTGAGTCCGTGTTCCATCTGAAAGGTGCGAATTAGGTAAATCCTGAACAAAAACGAACTGAAAAACATTTCTCATATATCCCTACTTAGAATACATTGAATGGACTTGGTAAAATAACACCTTGTATCAATATCTATCACTAGTCTAGCTAATTCAGTATCCATCCAGTGCAGGAGCTGCCACAGCACTTTTTCTGTCATTTGGGGCCTCTCATGCAAAGGCTTCTTCCCCGCTCTTTATAAACCCTCCTGTTCTTACACAGGCGCTTGAAGCTCTGTCAGGAATCCAGTCCTCTCTCATACTCGGCAGTGAACCATTTCACTTAGGGATGTCAGAGAATTCCGTGACGGATCTCAGTGAGGCCAAATGTAAGTGCATTCGGCCCCCCGAAATCCATCGCGGAACGAAGCACCCGCCTCCCCCAACCCATGAAAGTTGGGCGGGACAAAGCCCCCGCCTCCCCCAACCCATGAAAGTTGGGCGGGACAAAGCCCCTGCCTCCCCCAACCCATGAAAGTTGGGTGGGACAAAGCCCCCGCCCCCCTAACCCATGAAAGTCATGCAAAACGGAGCACTTACCTGTTCCCATTGGCGAATCTGACTTCGCTTCTTCTTCATGGCCGTGAAAGGCTATGTAAATACATACGTAGCCTATCACGGCTAATGCAGGGACGCCTTTTGTGTCCCTGCGGAGGCCGTGATAGGCTACGTAAGTATTTAAAAAAAGAAAAACGCGTACGCAAATGGTGGCAGCTACGGCAGCCGCCATTTGCGTTCTGTATTTTTTGCCATTTTAGCCTATGTAAATATTTACGTAGGTTATTACGGCCAAAAAAAGGGGAACACAAATGGCGCCCACTACGTCATTTACGTTCCACTTTATTTCACCATAATAGCCTATGTAAATATTTACGTAGGCTAAAATGGCAAAAAATACAGAACGCAAATGGTGGCTGCTGTAGCTGCCGCAATTTGTGTATGCGTTTTTTTTTTTTTAAGCCTGCCATGATAGGCTATGTAAATACTTATGTAGCCTATCATGGCTCACTACAGGGATGCAAGTGGTGGCGGCTACGGCCACCACCATTTGCATCCCTGCTGCCAAGCGGCCAGATGTACGGCCGCGGGCAGAGCCGGACGGTGTCTCTGCGGAATCGCCGCGGAGCGGAGCCAGCCAGGCAGGATTCCGGGGGGGGGGTGACCGGAGCACCTCCCCCTGTCGAGGATTCTGGGGGGAGGGACAGAGCGCCTCCCCCCCCAGCGGAACCCGGCGGAGCCAGGTAAGCAGGGTTTCGTACACCCCTAATTTCATTTGAGAATGCGGCATCATATAGCATATTCTCTCTCTCTCTCTCTCTCTCACACACACACACACACACACACAATCTTTCACCCTCCAAGTCCTTCCTCTGTCCCTCACAACCCTGTTGCTATTGTTTCTGCTCTTGTCATCATGATTACACAAATCCCAGTCAGTTGCTTAGTGAATTGGTGGTAGGGGATAGGATCTTCAGAAGGGAGTAGGGGTCTTCTTCACACAGCTCCCTGCTTGCATTCAGTGACTAGCAGCCCAAATTCACTATTAATGAGTAGGGCTCTTCCAACCAACCAGAAACTTTAAATGGCCACAGTACATACACACGGTATTTTTTCTCATTACTGCTGAATGTGTGGCAAACAGATGCAAGCACACTTCCTCACGAGTTCACAGCACTGGGTGTATGGAATGGGGGTGTCATGTAAACGTTCCTACTGGCAACCTCTATCACACTTGTATATTTTGTTTGTATGAAAGGTGTGTGGGTTTCTCTTCAGCCTTATTCAGTGGGGATGCATACATAAACCTCATCTCCAATGTTCCCACTCATGTGGGCTCGTCCTTTCTGTTTCTAAGTACATTTTGCTGAGCACGTTTAGATGCCTCCCTGAAATTGGGAGCCCCTTGTGTTATCAGGATTCCCAGTCATGGGGAAGTGTCTCAGTGCTTTCAGCCAAATGTTCTTAAAAAGACTCTTCAGACTAGGGATGCATGAGAATGTCATTTTTGCTCGCAAAACATGCAGGCATACCCAGTTCGAAACTCCAAACATCAACATGACTGTGGACAAGTGTCCTCCAAAAATATTTGTAAATTGTTGAACATGTGTTTATTTCGTTCCCGGTTCCCAGTTCAATTTGCGCAAATTTCCCCATTTGTGCAAATTTCCTCATTTGCGCAAATATCCTTTGTGGATTGAATCAGCCCTGCTTTAGTCTACAGAGGAAAGCTGCTCAAATTAGGAAATCTGTGCAGATTTGGGGAAATTTGCGTAAGTCTCCCATTCAATCGCTGCTCGATTTGTGCAAGTTTTCCATTCATGCAGAGTGAGCAGTAATCACAAACACAAATGGGCACTGGGCATGACATAGGCAGCGAGACAATTTTTGGAGAATCTGGATGATTTTGAACATCGCTCATTCACCCATTCTTACTTCAGACCTCTGAAGAGAAGCCAGCATGTGTGGGGACACATTTGTTTTGTTTTGTTTTTAATTCAGAAACTGTCAAAAAGATACATCTGATCCTGATAGGACCATGACTGTTCTAAAAAACAACAACAGGTCATGAAAATTTTGGACTGTCTGTGTCTTAAGGGAGAAGAAATGCAGTATCAAAATATTGGAAGCATTAATAAATTATGTGAGGGAACAAGCTGAGACACCTTATTTCCCCAGAACTACTTTTAAACATAGATTACCAATGTGACATTGTCATAACATGTTCTAAAGAGTGAAATAGTGGCACGTGACTCCATAATTACTCCTTAGGACTAGCATATACTAATGGGACCTGTGGCAAAGCATTGTACTGTGGAGTGATCCTGTTCAGTCATATATTTTTCCAGGATACTCTGTCCCCACCCCTCCCCAAACTGTCAATCAGCATTCCACGCACACTCAACATGCTTAGTCCTCATTGGGCTCCTTTGGGTTGTTGTTTATATTTTTCTATACCACCTTTTCCCTCAGGAACCCAAGGCAGCTTATATAATCCTCCTCTCCATTTTATCTTCACCACCCTGTGAGGTACACTACGCTGAGAGCCAGTGAATGGCCCAAAGTCACCCTTTGTCCAAGTGGGGGCTAGAACCTGGATCTCCTGAGTTTCAGTTCAACAATCTAACCAATACATCACACTGGCTTTAGGGTAGGGATGTACGAAAGTCACTTACCTTTCATGGATTATGTTGATGGTGGTGGGGGGAGGAGTTCCGTCCCTCCCCCCGGAATCCTCGATGGGGGGGGAGGCGCTCCGTTCCTCCCCCCCGGAATCCTCCACGGCCGGTTGTGCTCCGCGGCAGCTCCAAGGAGCAGCCTGCCAGGCCCAGCCAGGCCAGAGCTGTCTGCAGCCGGATTTCTGGCTGCGGAGGGCTCTGGGGAAAAAAACACAACAACCCGCATATGCAAATGGCGGCGGCTACAGCCGCCGCCATTTGCGTTCCTTATTTTTACCGTCTTAATCTACATAAATATTTGCGTAGACTAAGGCAACGAAAATAAGGGTAACACAAATAGCGTAGTGGACGCTATTTGCATTCCCCTTATTTTTGCCATCTTAGTCTACGTAAATATTTACGTAGACTAAGATGGTCCAAAATAAGGAACGCAAATGGTGGTGGCCATAGCCGCCGCCATTTGCGTATGCGGTTTTTGTTTTTTAAACCCACCCAGCCATGATAGGCTACGGAAAGATTTACGTAGCCTATCACGTCATGCTTGTTTTTTAAAAAAACCCAGCCATGATAGGCTATGTAAATCTTTATGTAGCCTATCATGTCTTTTTTTAAAAAAAAAATAACAAGACTGGAAATGGTGGCGGCGGCAGTTGGTCAGAAGTCCAGCCGCCTCCGGAGCCCGGAAGATTCGCCCCAGGTAAGTCTCATCCCGGCAATACACTGGCATTCGGCCTCACCGAGATCCGTGGCAGAATTCTCTGCCATCCCTACTTTAGGGTTGATTTGCCTCTTAGAGTTCCCCCTCTCAAATTGTTGTACTTCTGGGGTTTCCCAGGCCTAGGAATGGACAAGCCCATCTCTGTCTGGGGCAGGGGGAGTTTGACAAGCTGCCTCCCCTGCAGCTCAGACAGACCGGGCCTGCTCGGTGAGCCTCCCTGCTCACTCCCCCACCCGTGAGCTGTGCAAGCTGGACCTCCTCTCCACGCCAAGGACTCCAGTCAAGCCCTTGTGCTTTATGCACACAAGGGCTTGATTACTGAGTCCTAGGCATAGCCAGGCCCCAGCCTCTCACCCTGGCCTACTCTAAAGGAGGCCAGGGTGAGAGCACCGGGGTGCTGCGGTCACCCTCCTTCCTCACGCTGGCTGTCAAGGGCTGGGCACATGGAAGAAGGGCCTCAGTGACCAGCCCCCAGCACTCTTTAATTTAATCTTGAACACAGTGGCTGGCTGGAAATTGACGGCCATTGTGTGCAAGATTTAATTTAGGAAAAACAGGAAGACACCACTTGTGACTTGGTTGCGGATGTTCATGGGCGGGACTGTAAGTCCTGGCAGCTCGGTGGGTGGGGGTAGGGACTCAGCAAGCTGAGTCTGGGGGGCCGAGCAGGAGGGAGTCCATCAGACTCCACCCCCGGATGGATGCTTATGACATCCCTATCCAGGCCTGCTAATTCCTCCCTCTTGTGTGTGGGTGGTGCCCTTTTGGCTTCACAAGGAGCAACACTCCAATAATTTAGATCAGTATAGGTTTATATGAAGCAGAAGAATGGTAGATAGAATAGTCATGTTTAAGTCTCAAGATGGAATCTTTGCAGGAATGTTATAGGGCTGCACACCACTTCAGTCTGAATCCCGAACTGGAGGGGGTGATTTGGACTGAAGCGGTCCAGTTCTGGAGTGGGTCAGGCTGAAACATCAGATTGATCCAAAGTGCTTTGGGCTGCTTTGGGCCGATCTGAACAACTGCCCACCCAGCTCGCAAGGCCCCTGCTCCTTACCTGGACCCATGGAGGTCACCTACAGCCATTGCTGTCTTGGAGGGAGTTGCCATTTTCTTTTTAAATGGCGACTCTTCTTCTTCAGGTAATTAAAACTTACATAGATTGTGGCCATAAAGAGGCCATCTATGAATGTATATGCCAAGACTGAAATTCCTATACTCAAATCTACTAGCTTAATAAATATATTTCCTTTTTTTTCTTTTTCTTTAATGCTCACTACTGACTCGTACAGGGCATCAAATTCATGTTTTGAAACTAAGGGTCAGGAGACATTGATTGCATTGCATTTTACTTTTTATTTTGGGAACATTTAGCACCCTATAGCAAAATAGAAAAATATCAAAGAGGGCTTTTCTGCACAAAGCTGTTAATCCACTGCATCCACCTTTGGTTTCATCACAGAATTGACGAATTCTGCATGAGCTGTGTTCCCTTGCCTGCTGTTCCACTACTTAACTTCTATGAGGCACTGTGGTACAGCAGAAAAGTGCAAATACACAAGAGGAAACCACACTTCTTTTTGCCATCAAAAATAATGCCCTATTTTCCCTGCTCTAAAAAAACTCACAGAAAGTACTGTTTACAAACAAACGTGTAACTGGAAGGTCACTATACCATCTAAAGAATCCATAAAGAACTCTGAGTAGGAAATGAGTGTACAACAAATGCCTCATGTAGAAAAGCACTGAGAAACAGAAGAAAGAGCAACAACATTTAAGTTCAGGAATGGAGAGCTATAGCTGAAACAGAGAAGTTCCAACGCTCAGTAATAGTTATTCAGCATCCCTCATCCCAACTCATCACAAACTATGTGATCCCCTCCCCCAGACAAAGGAACCACAAGATGCAGGGGAAAGGGGGGTGGGATCCCTGAAAATTGGACCGGCACACCTTCCATGAGGTGATTTCCTGCTGCCCAATTTTCTGGATCCCCCTTTCTCTAAACCCTCTCAATCACAATCTACCCTTTCGGCAGCCACCCCAGCCATTTATGCAACATTTTAGGGGTCTGGAGGGGCTTCCTTTGGGAGGACGGGCAGAGAAACTCACTCCCACCAGCCAAGCTGCTGCACATCCCTAAATCTGGATCCAACTCATAGTCGTTGGCTGTTCTTCTGCTCTTCACTTTTTTTTGTCTGTTTGTGTGCACTGGGTGGAGGGGGTCTCAGTTCAACTTAGTTGTTATGGAAGCTTCTACACTGCAAGGGAGAATGTTCTTTCAGTATAAACTTCCTCATCGCCATTTTCACTTCCTTGTTCCGTAAGCTGTAGATGACAGGGTTGAGTGTTGGTGTTATGACATTATATAGAACCCCCACAAACTGGTCATTTTCCAATGAGTAGCTGGAAATAGGATGGAAATATGTGAAGATGCCTGAGCCATAAAACATGATCACAACTGTAACATGCGATACACAGGTGGAAATGGCTTTGTGGCGCTGTCCTTTTTGCTGCTTGCTCAACACGGCATGAAGGATCAAAGAGTAGGAGACCAAAATGAAGACGAAAGGGCTAAAACCTACAAATACACCCATTGTGAAAAGGGCAACTTCATTCATTGCTGTGTCAGAGCAGGAGATACTCAACAATGGAGGGATGTCACAGAAAAAATGGCTGATCCCATTAGATCTGCAGAAAGACAGTTGGAATGTAAGTGCTGTGTGGAGAGAAGAATTAAGGAAGCCACAAAACCAAGATGTGGCAGCCAGCTGGAGACAGGTCCGTTTATTCATGAGTCTGCCATAGACCAATGGCTGGCATATAGCAAAGAAGCGGTCCAGAGCCATAGAGGCCAGAAGGAATCCCTCAGCACCCTCCAAGGAGATAAGGAAATACATCTGTGCTGCACACCCCATGAAGGAAATGCCTGGAAATGGAACCCAAAGGTCTGCTACCATTTTGGGTACAGTCACAGAGATGTAACAGATACCTAAGAAAGAGAGGTTGCCAAGAAAGAAATACATGGGAGTATGGAGAGACGGATTTAGCACAATGACAATGAGTATGAGTGAATTCCCCAGGAAGCACATAGTATACATACTGAGAAAGAGAACGATGAGGAAGGCCTTTCCTTGTGTCGTATTTACAAATCCCAGCAGTATGAATTCTGTTATGGATGTTTGATTCTCAGAGCACAATGAGCTCATGATGTCTAATCTGAATATTATAGATAAAAGAATAAGGGTTTAGACATTTCTTCACTACCAGTGTCAGGTTTAAACTCTTAGAGATAAGGAAATTATATGAACATGTTCCCAGTCATGGCTTTGTCTATGGCATATCTGTAATAATATGCTTGTAACTGAAGTGCTAAAGATTACTCTACACTTATTGTCCAAGAGGAGTTCACAGGTATTGCAATTCATAGAATACACTACCTCATCTCCTTATGCACCAAAATCAATTTGGCTTGTAAACACCTGCCCTCCTGCCCTTCTTTCCATACATCAGCCATTCTACATTCATTTTTAGGGTACCCTTTTATCATCTGACAGTTGACCTTCCAATACAATGTCTGATTGCTTCTAGAATTATGTTAGCCAGACATCAGAAAGCTCCTATATTACCAACCATTAGAAAATGGCTTATTAAATCCTTCCAAGTTCTGAAATAAATAAACTGATAGTATGATAAAATGTGAAAAGGACCCTTCATTCAGTTTCAATTTTGGAAAAAAAAAATGGAATTATTTTATATCATTCTGGAATTTAGATTGTAATTTTGACTCATTCAGTTGGATCCAGATTTAGTCATACTTCTTATTATTTATTTATTTGAGTTTATATGTGTGTGTGTGTGTGTGTATACACACACACACGCACATACATATACATACATATACATACATATATGAATTTGTATATATCCATAACAATGAATACGTATGAAATGCATACATATGAAAATACAACTTACTAGCAATTATACATAGGTTTCAATAAAAGTGAACCAGATATCCAAATAAGTATCCATGAAGGTGCTGTCTATATGCCACCTGTTCAAATGCTGAAGGCATTATAAGGTCCTCTATCCATTGTATTCTAGGAGGTGAGCATTTATCCTTCCAGTGTAAAAATATATGCAATATGCAAAAAAAAATTAAAAGATCATGTATATTAAATATCAAAGCAAATACTAAAGGCTGTTCCAGTATCTGTGTAATAACCTCCTCCCAAAAAGAAGCAACTACTGAACATTGTCAAAACGTATCTTTAAAAGAAGCATTAGTTGCGCATTGCACCACCGGCAATTTGCCAAATTAGACAAGTTAAGTTAATTCCCATTTATTTCAGTGGAGTCTGCTCTAAGTATGACTGCATCTGGAACCAACCCATTAAACAGAAGTTTGTGTCAATATGCTAAATGAAGAAGAAAAACAGCTTTGCAAGAAGCCCCTGGCATGAAGTTCTTGGCCTGTGATATTCAGGACACACCCTGTTTGTAGACTCTGTTCTAGCATGATTATGTCTGGATCCAACCCTTTGTGTTCAAGCCTAGCAGTTCCCAATGAATTCCAGGAGACATCCCAGAACCCAGGAAGCCCCCTGTCTATGCATATTCTGATTGTAGGTCTGGAAATTCTGCAAATATCCAACCCCAAATTTGGGATGCAGAATTTCTGCACTAGATTTAAACCCTTCTCTAATTATGTCAGCCTTCCACAACCTCAGCTCCTCCAGATGTTTTCTCAACATCCCTGACCATTGTCCAAGCTGGCTGGAGCTGACAGGCATTGTAGTCCAGAACATCTGGAGGTACCCAGGTTGGGGAAGGCTGACTTATATTATGCATTTGATATAAGCAAGAGACATTGGTCATATGAACAGAGGATTAATAGAAGAGTGAAGTTTAATATATACAAAAAGGAGAAATTAAAAAGTAGTGCTGCACCATGGTGCCTGTCCAGTTCTCTTCAGGTAACCCAAGTAAGTGAGCCAAGCCAATCATCCGTCTTTTAGTCTGGTCTCTGGTGATCTTGCTAGCTCTTTTAACCTGTGCCTACTAACCTAACACTGTTTCTTCAGTATGAGGCCATTGAACACTAGCTCCAGTCCTGACTGCAGTTCTTTAAGACAGAGGTGCAAAATG
This sequence comes from Heloderma suspectum, assembly GCF_057233095.1. Classification (NCBI taxonomy): domain Eukaryota; kingdom Metazoa; phylum Chordata; class Lepidosauria; order Squamata; family Helodermatidae; genus Heloderma; species Heloderma suspectum. Next base: position 82,379,276 of record NC_139463.1, on the reverse strand, counting down.
GATTTACTTTTTGGTTCCCACTCCCCATGACCACATGGAGACCATGTATGGAGACCCCCACATAGAGGAAATGTCAAGGAGTTTCATATTAAAAGAGAGAGAGATTGAGAGAGAGAGATTGAGAGAGAGAGAGAGAGAGAGAGAGAGAGAGGAGTGCTACCATATGCAGACCAGTAGCCACCCCCCATCATCTCTCCCCATGCAATGCATTCCTTTCAGTCCATATTAACATGAGAGATAAGCACTTAGACTTGTTCTCAGTTAATCCAAAGAGCAAATTAGTTCCAGACGTACTCACTTATACAAAACTGCACTATGTCCACAGAAGAAGTGTTGTTTCTGGCTTCAAAGCAGTGCTCTGTGATGTTGCAAAGAAAGGTGTTTTCATTCACGTCCTTCTACACTTAATGCAATTTAACACTTAAGAGAAGCTCATGGGAGTATTCCACTAATGAAGCTGTGGGGTCTAGAACAATGGCAAACATATTTATGCAGTAAAACCATGGGTGAAAAGAAACAATGTTGCCTTCCAGAGATGTCAGGAAAAGCCAGTTACTCCCAGGCATTTGATTGCCTTTATTAGCCATATGAAATAGAAGAGGGTAGATGTCTTTAATTGAATGCTGAGTTGACACAGTCTACTGTAGTAATATACTCCAAAAACGTAGAATTAATGCATACTACCATAACCAAAGTAGTAACTTCCCATGGCATACATGTAACCACGTAATAAGCTGGTCATCAATGTGTCCTGCCAGTTGGCAGGAGACATTTGTTTGAGGGATATGTCAAAGCCCATCCACCAAGTCCAATTAACTTTCCACCTAAGGTGAAAGCAGCTGTCATTTTTCTCTGTCTTTGTGTGGGGTGTGAGAACTTCATAGCAACATTCTGGGGTGTAGGGCTTTTATCTCTGCTTTAATGCTGTTTCAGTGTCGCTGAGGGGTGTGTGTGTGTGTGTGTCCGTGTCTTCATGTCCTTCCTTTTACAATCCATGTTGTGCTACTCTCTACCACTCCACTGCCTAATGTGCTGCCCAGAAAGCCCATGTGAGGAGATCATGTCATGACCTCCTCCCACAGGCTTTCCTTAGGGATGAATGGAGCTGTCAGTTTTGGTTTGTCTTGGGGTGTTTTTTTTTTCTTTCAGGCTTAAGTTTGATTCATCCCAAACTTTGAGATTTTTTTTTTTAAGTTTGCTTGAAAATTCATATTATTTTGAGTGTATTTCTCTAGTACATGCATTCATGTATGGAATTTTGCATGATATGCACAGTTTTGGAAACAGTTTGCCTAACATTTCCTAATAAACAATTTTAATGTTATTTTTGCTAATATACACATTTTGTACCATTTTTGATTAGAGAACTTTATTGCAAAATTCAGAGAAGTGAAAATTTTAAAGGATAACTGAATTTCAGTTCACATATTGATTCAAAAACAGCAAAATTAGGTAAGTTCACATTTAAATAGGGATGCTGGATAAATTCGAGACAGATTAAAATGAGCTTGGATTTCTAAGAATCCAACCTGAGGAATCTACTGTGGAACGCCCCCCCTCAGGCCACATGGAGTCTGTGGACTTTGGGATGATTTTTTTTTTAACTTTCCCGATATTTACTCATATGAATCCACAGAAAAATATGTAAGTTTCTGCTGAGGAAATGTTGAATGGAATGGGGGACAATACGCTAAATGTTACGTACCGAGGTAAATTATGTAAATACTTCCGTAAATACTTCTGTAAATACTTCCGCATGACAAAAAATAAATGCATCTGTCTGTGGGCGGATGATGGAATGAAAGGCGCCTGACAATCTGCGACACACAGACAGAGCAAATTTTACACAGTCTGTACATCCCTACATTTAAATTCCAACCAAACAAATTTCTCTCCCATCCCCAGCACTCTTGGAAGCACAGGCTGTCAAAGAGGAGAGCTTTACTTGTGCTTTTGAAGTCATGGAACTTTTGAGAGTGCTTGTGGAGAACGGTGCAATATTTTAAAAAAAAAACACTAAAACACATACACAAAAAGCCCTTTAACTTCTTTAAAAACACACACAGAACAATGCTATTTTCAGGTGCTCTGCAGTCCACACTTACAGGAAATGAGAATATGTCATAATATGCAGTCTCCCCATAGGTGTTCCAGGCAGCTGGGGAAGCAGTGGAAGAGAGCAGCATATCTTGAATTGCTAAACACATAACGGTAGGATAGTAAGTGCAAATGCTTCACACACGACAGAATTTCTCCAAATTTCCCACCACTTTTCACCCCTTCCCCCCAGTGAATGGCTGGAGTGGGGAGTAAGCTTGAAAATTTCACAACAGCACTAATATATTTAGTGTACTTCTGCACATGTTCAGAAATGTTGAGACACGGGGAAGATAAAATTGGCAGGATGATGGAGGGTCGTTTACCAAATGGTTACATGCAAACTGTGGTAAAATACCACTTGGAGAAAATGATTGCCCATGTCCATCCTTTAGTTCTCAATGATAAACTTTTACAATGAACAATTTACATTTTTCTTTGACTTATTTCCCCACCCCCCCACCCCTTGCAGGAGATGAATTTGTCTTTCCTTATCTGAAATTATATTGGATTGTTATTTGTTAATGACAATGCAATTAATGTATATCATGAAGCCTGCAATCCTAAACTTTTTTCCCTTAGGAATACAGAGGGACCTATTTATGAGTAAATATGCATACAACCAAGCTTGTAGAGACTAAAATCCAAGATATACATGTGGACAGAAGCTCCATATCAATATCAGTTGGACTTACTTCTGAGTAAACATGCATAGGCATCACTTTAAACATACTCTATTTGGTGCGTTGTAAAGTGTTGATGATATTGGCCACTAAGGCTGCAATCCTAAATCCATTTACTCGGGAGTAAGCCCCGCTGAAATTAATGAGACTTGTATAGGATTGCACTGCACATATTATCATACAAAATGTAACTTGACATTATATGTGGTGCATTATAAAAACTGTACAGAGAGCATGACTTCTGTTCATCCATTCTATCTCATCTGAGCCTCCTCCAGAACACTCACCCATCACTTCAGTTCTTCCCTTTTTCTACATACAACTTTTTTAAGGGCTTCTTTCACCTCCTTGTTCCTGAGGCTGTATATGATGGGATTTAAGAGTGGAGTGACCAAGCAGTAGAACACAGACACCAACTGGTCCATGTTGAACGAGAGGTTGCGGGTAGGCCTAACATAGATGAACATCATTGTTCCATAGAAGATAACAACCACCAACAAGTGGGAGGCAAAGGTGGAGAAGGCCTTCTTGCGTCCATCTGAAGAACGAATGCTCAGAACAGTGATCAGGATGGCAGCATAAGAAACTGCAGTGAGCAGGAATGAGCCAACAAGGATAAAGGAACAGATGAAGAAACTCAGCATCTCATTGAGTTGGGTCCTATTACAAACCAGCCTCAGCAATGGCAAGATGTCACAGAAGAAGTGGTCCACCACATTGCTCCCACAGTAGTTGAGCCGAGATATGAGGATTACTGGTATTAATGGTAGAACCAAACCACTGACGCAAGACCATGTCACAAGCTGACCACAGACAGCACTAGTCATGATTGTGTTATATCTTAGAGGAGAACGTATAGCCACATATCTATCATATGCCATAGCAGCCAAAAGGAGGCACTCAATGCCACCAAGAGCATGGAAGAAATATATTTGGGCAAGGCAGTTCCTGAAGGATACAACATTCTTTTCTCTTATGAGGTCAGCCAATATCGTTGGGACTGTGACTGAGGTAAAACAGATCTCCAGCAAGGAAAACTGGCCCAGGAAGAAGTACATGGGGGTGTGGAGAGAGGGTTCATACCTGATGATGATGATTATGACCATGTTCCCCATCACTGTGAAAGTGTATATGATTAACACTAGCACAAATACTGCAACTCTGATCTTTTCCAGGTTGGGGAACCCTACAATAATAAATTCACTCGTTGTATGGTTTGAAAAATCCATTTTAGGATTGATTCTTCCTCTGTGGAAAGGAAAACACACACAAATATAAATAAATAAAAGAGTTTTGTTATTGCAAGGTGAATGTATTATATATTGACATATGTTGTATGAGATTTTAGTAGGAAGTCTGGCACAGAAAGGTTTATATCACAAGGCTCTATAGTAGTTAATAAGTAGTTTACCCCTGAAATGGTGTGTATGTGCATCTGATCCTCACAATTTTATTTACCTTAGTGTAAGTGTAAGTGAGGTCTGAATCGGGACCATGATGGGGAGGTTCCACATGTTTACACACAGGTAAACAACATATTTAACATAGTGTGTAGTTTAGCCCTCAGATGGAACATTTCAGGGACCGAATGAGAGTCAAAAGCAATGGAAATACAGGAAGCCTATGATGTAAGGAAATAATAATAAGGATCACATTTCAACATCTGCTATATTGTATTGTTTGTATTCATAGCAGACATCAAAGCAGGTTATTGTTATGCAATAAAAATTGCATATTTAAATGAGTGTTTAAATGAGTGAGCTTACATCTGAAGAGTATTGCATAGTATTGAACTCCACATCTTCTATGCTTTCCTTTTCTTCAGTACCATCAGTACGCCAGTCAGCAGTTTTGCCATATAAGACATCATCATATCTTCTCTATCTTTCTAATTTAGGGATGTGTGAAAATGTTGTGTGGTTTAGTTTTTGATGCCAACTTACCAAAATCTTCAAATTTCTTCATAAACAAGATGGGAAGAAATTCACTTTTTTAAAAAAATGTGACTGTGGTAAAAACCAAAATGGATAGATTTGTCCATTCAGGCTTAGAAGGCTTTGAGGGGCTAGCTCAAAAGGCTGTCTTGGAATGCACATGTATTCAACCATGTTTGTGGTGGTGCTAAATTAGGGTTACCACATCTTTTCCTAATGGGTCCTCATCTTTAACAGCTACATGGCAGGCAAGCACAACATAATCCTTTCCATGCTAGGAATAGCTATACCAGTCAATCGAACTTTGCTGGTGTGGGTGCATGAGAATTTTGGGTCATTTTTTAAGAACTTTAAAAAATGAAAATTTCTTAATAAATGATAGGGAAAAACTCTTGAGATTTAAAAATTCAGATGTGGGAGAAAGAGAAACTGATAGCTTCATTCATCCATATTCAAATTACCTTCTGGTGTACTAATATTTCCAGGTGTTATTTGGTGTGTGGCATACATAATAAATTAGAGTATGTCTTTTGGTATTACTTGTTTCACAGATAGGTCCTCAACACAAATTATTAGCATGTTGCTGAAATTAACTTATTATTAATTATTAGTATTATTGCATAAAACTATGGGTTGAACCAGTGTTAGTCCTACTTGGAGTAGACCTGTTGAAATGAATGGGACTTAAGTTAGCCCAACATTGAATGCAACCCATTAGATACCCCCCCAATTATTTTTTTTTTAGAATTTAGAATAAATGTGAAATAACTGTAATAAATCAGTGAAATGTCTATTATAATAGTATAACTAGTATTATAATCCACAAGGAGCTATATATGTATGACTGAATAGAAGAAAGAAAATGCCATTTGCCAGTGTAATCCCTAATAAATGCTCATATAGGCATATCTTTAAAACATATTTTTAAAAATATTCTTGCTATCTAATTGAAAAGGAAGAAATAATATGCATATTAAAAGATCTCATTCAAGGTAACTGTGTATATAATGCAGTACATATTTTAAAATGTTTTGCACATTTTTAGACAACTGGGGGAAAACAGCTAAAATCAAGGCAAGTTTAGTTTTAAAAAAGGAATACATTATGCAGTAATGCAATGGCATGATCATACTCACACTGATGCAAACCATATGTCTGAAACTAGTTGGTTTCTTCAAGTCTGCAACAAGGAGTAGGGGGGAAACAGTAAAATGAAACATGTAATAGATAGATGGGCATATGAAAGAGAAACTGGGTATGAATGTTTGACACATTCTCAAGTGTTGGTCAAAAGGTAAACACTGTTTTTATCTTTGCACATGGATATTTTGTCTTTCATACATGTACTTTATAAAATGAACCCATTTCATCACCATCTGCAAGCTCTGGGAAACCTGATCTCCAAAGGATCAAACTCTAGGGCTTAAAGCTAGGGAAACAAGAATCCTCTTTTTGGCAGCCTTATCAGCAGTGCCATCCAAGCCTGCACACTGTGCTCATGAAAGTGGAAAATATTCCACCATCTTTAATTGGTCTGAGAGGTCCCTTAGAAGCCACCAGTAAGACAGTTGAGGCATGATTAATGAGAAGATTTGCCACAGTTTGACTGAAGAAGAATTGAGTCCACCTAAACATTAGGAAATGCTTCCTAATTTTGGAAAGATCAAATGCCAGTTCACACACTTCCTGAATGATACACAAAGCTGCAGGAACTCCCACAATCGTGTATGAGGTAGGGAGCAATGAAGGTGGAAAAAGGGGAGCAGTGATTGTAAAAATGGAGAATGTGTGGATATAGGAATGTACGTGATACTATCCGTGCCTCACACTGTGGACACAATGCAAGTTCTGTTGGAAGCAGGAGGAAGTTGCTAAACTGACAAACTGCAACAACAACAACAACAACAACAACAACAACAATGTGAAAAATAAAGCAAAGCATATGATATGGAGCATTTCTACACCAGGCTAAAAACCCACAACTTTGCCAGGACTTCTGCTTCCAGATTCCTTGTGCGATTGGCTCCTTTCCATGTGGGTTCCCCCACTTTCTCGGCAAGTTCTGTACATTTCATTATAATGCCATTAGATGGCATTATAGCATGATTTGCAATAAAGTGCCATTTAATCAATACACCATAGATTTACTATGATTCGTAGCAGGAAACCCAACATGATAAAGATTGCAAAGAGCGAGAAGTTCCCTGGAGGATGACGATGTCATGCATAGGGCCTGCAAACTTCCATGAGTGACCAATAAATGCCTCATGTAGAAACAGCCATGGTCTTGCAAATAAGCTCACAACAATTACTAGCCTACCAAAAGAAAAGCAAAACAAAAACAGTGGCATTAAACAGTAGCATATTAGTATCTAATAATATGTGTATCATTAGTTACATATATGAAATTAAGGCTGCAATCCTGGGAGTAAGCCTCACTGAACTCAATGGGGTTTTCTTCTGAGTAGACATATATAGGATTGCATGGTAAAAACTGCTTATGGGGTGGGGAATCTTATACATGTCTAGTCAGGAATAAGCCCCATTGTGTTCAATTGGGCTTACTCCCAACTAAGTGGGTATAGGAAGGCACAGTGCTACTGGATGGAAGTCTCCTATCTCAGAGGCTTCTGAGTATCCTATGCACTGCCGGGCTTCTGCAGGGCAGGAGGACTGATGGAGGTAATTTTCACCTCTCCACCCTCTTTTGCAATTTTTTCCTCTAGATGGGCCTCTGACCCCATCTAAAGGAGTTGCGCTGCCAGGATGGGCAGGGCTTGAGAGGCCATAGGATCCAGCAGATCCCAGCATCTTCTCTCTCCTCCCTCCCCCACCCACTGGAATGCCCCTTTTCTCCCTCCCTGAAGTAATCCAAGGTTGCTTTCGCAACTTTGAGAACGAGCTGCTGCAGTACTTTCTACAATGTGGGAAGCAAGAGGGTGGATGTGGCAAAGGAATCAGAAGGCAGAGTCCTCCTCCCAAAATGCTGATAGCTGTTGTGTACACCATTTTTTTTTCTGGAAAGGTGAAGTACAAATAAAATAAACAAACACTACCTACAGAACAGCAAACTCCCAGTATGTCTAGGGAGATGTCATCATTCATCTGGGCACAAGGGACAGATGGAGAGTCTTACCAGTAGTTTATGGAATGTGGAACAATAGCAAGCTTTGTATCCCAGAGTTGTCCAGTATTAGGATATCATGGACCCTATATCTGAAGCAGCCCGAGCAAGGAAAGATCAGCCAGATTAGAAGGACCATGGCACAAGCATGGAAGTTGTTATCCGGCCGCTGGCTAGCAGGGACACACATGGCAGCTGCCATAGCTGCCGCCGTTTGCATCCCTGTATTCAACCGTGATAGGCTACGTAAAGACTTATGTAGCCTATCACGTCTGGGTTAAAAAAAACAACAACACGTATGCAAATGGTGGCTATGGCAGCCGCCATTTGCATTCCTTATTTTTTGCCGTCTTAGTCTACGTAAATATTTAGATAGAATATTATGGCGAAAATAAAGGGGAACTAGGGATGGCCGTGAATTTCTCCCCGAATCTCGGGGAGGCTGAATGCCAATGCATTCGGCCCCCCGAAATTGGCGGTGAAATTCTCCCCCCCGCCCACCCCGGGATGGGACTTACCTCCTGCGAATGTCCCTCCTGGTGGCGGGTCCCAGTGGCGTTTTGGCAGCGTTTCGTCGGGGGCGTGGGCGGCGGCTGGTCTTCCGACCAGCTGCCGCCGCCGCCATTACAAAATAAAGTAAAAAAAAAAAAGTGATAGGCTATGTAATGATTAATGTAGCCTATCACAGCTAGATTGCCGCCATTTGCGTACACACTTTTTTTTTCTTTCAAAGTCACCCGTGATAGGCTACGTAACGATTACCGTAGCCTATCACGGCTGACTTTGGAAATCTAGTCATGATAGGCTACGTTAATCGTTATGTAACGTATCATGTTTCCCCCCCCTTTTTCTTTCGCGGCCAGGGAGACGGGGCGCTTCTCCCCAGCCTGAATTTCGGCCGGGCGAGGCGGGGCGCCTCCCCCCCCGGCCTGAATTTTGGCCGGGCGAGGCAGGACGCCTCCCCCCCTCCATGAACTTCGGGGGGAGAACCGAAGCGCCTCCCCCCCACCGCGAAGCAAGCTGCGGGACCAGGTAAGTCCCTTTCATACATCACTAAGGGGAACACAAATAGCGTAGTGGGCACTATTTGCGTTCCTTTTTGATTCCCCGTTTTAGCCTACGTAAATATTTACGTAGACTAAGACGGCAAAAAATAAGGAATGCAAATGGCAGCTGCCGTAGCCGCCGCCATTTGCATATGCGTTGTTTGTTTTTTTAAAACCCAAACGTGATAGTCTTTACATAGCCTATCACGTCTATGTAAAAAAAAGAAAAGAAAAGACCAGACTGCAAATGGCAGCAGTGGCAGCCAGTCGAAAGACCAGCGCTGCCGCCGAAGCTGCTGCTGGAGCTGCCACCATCCGGAACATCTGCCCCAGGTAAGTCTCGTCCCTGGGGGGATCCGTGGGGGGGTGGCAGGCCGTTCCGCCACAGATTTCGGGGGGCCAAATGCCAGTGCATTCGGCCTCACTGAAATCCGTGGTGGAATTCTCTGCCATCCCTACCTGAAGCAGAGGAGTGGCAGCTAGGAAGCACAGGAGAGACATACCAGTGTAGTCAGCAGCAGTCAGAATGAAACTCATAAGAGCAAGTAGACAAGAAAAGACTTCCTTAATTCCACAGTAAGCTCAGTAACAGATCATCCTGACGATACAAGCACTTATCTTCCTCAAACAACATTATGTAAGCATTCACTCAGATCCTACAGCCACTTACCTTTGTTGCTCTGTGGTCATTTACTCTAACCCTGCAGCTCTTCACTTGCACTGTAGACCTTCAACTGGATCCTGCAGATATTTACCCATATCACCTAGTGAGCATCCATCCTGCAAATACCTACTTCATTCTGTGACCTTTTATCCAGGGCCCTGTGGCCACTTAGTATTATTGTTCCAGAGATTGTGTGCCTTATCCTGGAACTAGTTACTACAGTTCCTGAGAAAGGATCTTGATCCTGCAGTTCCTAATTTGAGTGAACCTGTGCTGTAACAAGGTTAATTAATAAAGTCTGTAACTGCTGCATTTATGTGGTTCCTGTGACCATCTGGGATCAAAACAGGACAAAGGGACATATTCTCTTGGCAGAGGGGACACATCTTGTGACATCTTTACACCAGGTGCCTAATGCACTTCCATACCTATACCATACTGCAGTAACTCACAGAGGGATTTACACTCCCAGTCGTAAACAATTGATTCTCTGTTGCTTAAAATACGAATACCTCTAAAAGAAGAAGTAAGAATGTGTTCACATCAGAAAAGAGACAAGGTACCACATGGCAAATTTTAGAGATGTACAGATTCCCCACCATCCATTCCGGTCGGGAATCCACGGGGGGGGGAGGCGATCCAATCCCCCCCCGAATCCTTGCGGAGTGCCTCCGCTCCGCAAGGATTCCGCAGAGCTGAGGGCTGCCCCATTCTGCAATCTGCATGCCCTAGATTCCCCCTTTTTTTTCGGCTCCCTGAACTTACGTAAATAATTCCATAAGTACCACTGAAAAATCCTTTTCACACACCCACCGTCGGTCTCCGTAAGACTAAAGCCCTTTGCAGTGATTCCCTGACCTGACCTGACCTAACTTGACCTCACCTCACCTTACCTCACCTCACCTCACCTCCCCAGACAATAAACAGAAAAAATGGAGGATCTCCGTGGACTTCAAGACTCAGCCCCAGTGAAAGAAAGCTTTGGGGAAATGCCTTGTAAAAAAGGGTAAAGCCGTTCGCGTTGTTCTTTCTCCATTTCCGATTTACAGATTTCTTTTTTGTGATTATTTTTGTAAAATCCATTTTTTTTTCATAAATCCAAAGTATTTTCATAAAAAAAAAGGGTCTGTGTGAGCTCTGGTCCAGGTCAACCAGGCTGCCCCGTTCTGAGGAGGATTCCGCGGACTGGATTTGTAGGGGTGTACTACAACACCAGCTCCACCAGGTTCCACAGGTGGGGGGAGGCGATCCATTCCTCCCCCCAGAATCCTCAACGGGCAGGGGGGTGATCCGTTCCTCCCTCCCCGAATCCTAACCAGCCAGCTCCACTCAGCTGCCAGGCTGTGGAGCCACTGGCCAGGCCAACCCGCAGCAGGGCCTCCAGCCGCTGCCGGGCTGCTGCGGACGCAAATAGCGTCCTACATAGGGGACACCATTGGCATCCCTATGCAAGCCTGTGATAGGCTACGTAAATATTTACGTAGCCTATCACGGCTAAAGCAGGGATCGCAAATGGTGTAGGGGACGCCATTTGAGTCCCTGGTTTAGCCATGATAGGCTACATAAATATATATGTAGGCTATCACGGGCTGGCGTAGGGATGCAAATGGTGGCCGCTACGACGACCGCCATTTGCAGCTGCAGCAGCCTGGCAGTGGCTGGAGGCGCTGGCGGCGGAGCTGGAGCCGCAGCCAGGTAGGATCCATTTTGTGTGCATTTCACGGGGTGGGGGGTGGGCTTAGCTCCGCCACGGATTCCAGGGGGCCAAATGCACTGGCATTCAGCCTCACTGGGGTCCGTGGAGGAATTCTCCACCATACCTATGGATTTGTCAGAATTCTATCCCCTGAAAAATTTGGGTGGAATTCTCTGACATCCTAATTTTGATCACTATTTTGTTCACACAGCATGATAACGGAGGGGATGTTCTCACCTCACTCTTTCAGTAATGTTTAGTGTTAATAAATTAAATAACTTGCTTGGAGTGTGTCCATGTGTGCCATTTCAGACTTCCTTCAAGCATTCAAATGCTCTTTGTAGGGATGTCAGAGAATTCCGCCACAGATCTTAGTGAGGCTGAATGCCAGTGCATTTGGCCCCCCAAAATCTGTGGCAGAATGGAGCCCCCACCCCCCAACCCATGAAAGGCGCATGAAACGGAGCACTTCCCTGCTGCCATCCGTGCTGAATTGCAAATGGCGGCTGCCATTCGCTTCTTCATCATAGCCGTGATAGGCTACGTAAGTATTTACGTAGCCTATTATGGCAAGCCAAAAAGAAAAAAACAGCATACGCAAATAGGGATGTATGAAAGGTCCTCCACCCCGGAATCCTGCCTGGCCAGCTCTGCTCCGCGGCGGCTCCGCGGAGCAGCCAGCTAGGGCTGTCTGCAGCCAGATTTCCGGCCGTGGACTGGCTGGTGTGGACGCAAATGGCGGCCGCTGTAGCGGCCACCATTTGTGTCCAGCCAGGCAGCCATGATAGGCTATGTAAATCTTTACGTAGCCTATCACAGCTGGGGGGAAAAAGAAACACAACAGCATACACAAATGGCGGTGGCTACGGCGGCCGCCATTTGTGTTCCTTATTTTTTACTGTTTTAGCCTACGTAAATATTTACATAGGCTAAAATGGCAGAAAAAAAGGAACGCAAATAGAGCCCACTACGCTATTTGCGTTCCCCTTTTTTTCGCTGTATTAGTCTACGTAAATATTCATGTAGACTAAAATAGTGAAAAATAAGGAACAGAAAGGGCGGCTGCCGTAGCTGCCACCATTTGCTTACGCTGGGTTTTTGATGGGTTGCCATGATAGGCTACGTAAAGAGTTACGTATTCTATCCCGGCAAAGACCAGGATGTAAATGGCAGCCACGGCAGCCGGTCGAAAGACGAGCCGCTGCCAGACCCACCACCAGACCTGCCGCCAGACGCACTGCCGGACCCGCAGCTGGACCCGCCGCCGGACCCGCCACCATCTGAAACATCTGCCCTAGGTGAGCCTTGTCCCGGGGGGAATCCGTGGAGGGGGGTCAGGGGGTGGCAGGCCGTTCTGCCATGGATTTTGGGGGGGGTGACTGCCAGTGCTTTCGGTCTCACTGAAATCCGTGGCGGAATTCTCCGCTATCCCTACTGCCATCCCTATACGCAAATGGCGGCTACGGCAGCTGCCATTTGCGTTCCCTATTTTTAGCCATTTTAGCCTACATAAATATTTACGTAGGATATTACGGTGAAGAAAAGGGGCACACAAATAACGTAGTGGGCACCATTTGCGTTCCTTTTTTTCCTGCCATTTTATCCTACATAAATATTTACGTAAGCTATTACCACGAAAAAAAAGGAACGCAAATAGTGCCCACTACACTATTTGTGTCCCCCTTTTTTTCGCCGTAGGCTAAAATGGCTAAAAATAGGGAACGCAAATGGCAGCTGCCGTAACCGCCACCATTTGCGTAAGCTGTTTTGTTTTGTTTTGTTTTTGGCTTGCCATGATAGGCTACGTAAGTATTTACTATGTAACTATGTAACTATGTACTATGTAACTTTGTAAGTGCTATGTAAGTATTTACGTAGCCTACCACGACAGCTTTGCTGGACGCAAATGGCGGCCAGTATGGCAGCTGCCATTTGCATCCGCAGCAACCCATCCACAGCCGGAACTCTGGCTTCGGATGGCCCTGGCCAGCGGCTCCGCGTAACCGCCGCGGAGCATAGCTGGCCGGGCAGGATTCCAGGGGGAAGAATGGATCGCCTCCCCCCCCCCGTCGAGGATTTCAGCGGGAGGGACAGAGCGCCTCCCCCTCACCGCAGATGTCCCTGGACGAAACCAGGTAAGTGTTTCATACATCCCTAGATCTTTGGGGGAGTAGAACAAATCTATCCTTGTACCACTCCAGATGTACTTACTGTATAGGTATAGTAACTATAATTCTTGCTAAAGAGGTTACTTGCTCTGGAGTGCAATGCCCTGTCTCTACCAGAGGAGTGTTTGGGATGGGACCATGCTTGCCCTCACCACCTGCCCCAACATTGTCTATGAGACAACCTCCCAGTCCCAGATGTCACCACTCTGGACTGCCAAATCAAACCCTCCCTGGTCACATCCAATTTCTTGTACGTACGGCTGGCAGGTATGCTATTTGGGACAATCCCATAATAGGAGCTCACATTTAAATGCCATGGATTTCAGTGAGAAAGTTAAGCATGTGCCTAACTCACTCTCATTGAAATCAATGACTCTTCAGGCTGAAAGCCTATACTCAGGAGTAAATCCCTTTGACCACAGATGAGTAAACATGCAAAGGATTGCAGTGTGAATGTGTTTGCCTATGCCTGCCATTCTGTGAATCCTAAAGAAAATTTGAAGGTTTCCAAATCATACACTTAATGAAGTTTTGTATGAAGTTCAGTGTGTATAATAATGTGAATTATTGTGTGAGTAACAAGCAATCAGTGGTACAGTAAGATTTTTTTTAAAAAATTATTCCAGCTAAAACACACTGAGGATCCCCAGACAAAACAGACTGTAATGAGTCTTATAAACAAAGTTCAAAGGCAGTACTACAGTCTCCTGTATAATTTCTCATAGTTCTCTATGGGATATGTTTTTTCAGTGACCTTGTAAAATGAAACTTCCTTTTTCTTGTGCTCATTAGAATCTTTATTTTCTACATGTTAATTACACACTTGGGACACTTTCTTTCATTTTAAGGCTGTACTGTATAAGTCATGTATGTTCAGTATAAGTTCATAGAAAACTTGTGAAATTGAGATTCCTTCAACAAATATAGTGTCCAAAAGAGTAACCATGGCCCCAAAATTCATTTTCCACTAGTCCCAGCCATATCTAGAAGATCAAGGGAGGATTAGGGGATTTTTGGTTAACTAAAAACCTGTGATACCTTCCTGATTAAAAAAAATAATAATAATCCAGTTGTGGTGTAATTTATCATGCTGGCTGCGTTGAAGCTGCTGCTTCCCTCTGGGAATACCTCAAGAAGTTATTATCTGCTAACATAACTTTTCAGGATAATATAATGAAATGCCAAAGGGTTTCAGATTTTCATGGTTTTACCATGCCCTCAATGGGCCTGGTCAATGTTTCGGAGGTCATAAATGAACATCAAAGACATGTTTCATGCTTTCATTATTTCTATTGAAATTATATTATGGAAAACTGCTTTATCTGGCTTACAAATCTTATAGTTGCAATTGAGCCAATAAGAAAATGTTTCAGAAAAAAAATGCAATCCAACTATCTGAATTATTGTGACCCATGAAGGACCATAGCTGAGAAGACGTGCACATGCTTTGCATCCAGAATGTCCCAGGTTCAATCAATGGCATCTCCAGATCGGACTGGGAAAGACTCCTGTCTGAAATTCTGGAGAATTCTGTTCTCCTTCCTTCAGCCAGGGCCATAGCTCAGTGGTCGATCACATGCTCCGAATTAAGAAGGTCCCAAGTTCAGTTCCTCCATCCCCATCTCTAATTATATTGTCAGGTGTCATGGTTGGAACGCCTCCACCAGACCAGATATCCTGCAGAGCTGCTGCCAGGCAGTGTAGACAATACTGAGCTAGATGGACCGATGGTATAAGGCAGCTCCCTATGTTCATAGGAATGCATGGCACTTATCCATTTTGATTTAAGAGCAATCCTGAGACATTCTTGTGATCAGTAGTGGATAACGTAATAACTTACAGGATTTTATGGAAGTACACAGAACAAGTCATGCTTGTGTGACCTAATCATCTAGATCAGACCTCCTTAACCTTGAGAAAATGGTGTAGCATATAACTCCTACCCTGCCTCTATCTGTCTATCCATCGTGTGTGTGTGTGTGGGGGGGGGGTAAAGTGCTGTAGAATAGTAAGCCAATACACTTCCAAGAGATTTGTTTCATCTAAAAAGTCTTAACATTGACAGATAGCCAGTGAACTACACCACAGGATGGCCATGCATGTTTTTGTTTTGTTTATTAAATGGTTTCTGAAGGGTCAGTTTCCCACTCCAATTTGTGACTGCTGGAAGTGTTAGAAGACTTTATTTATTTATTTATTTATTTATTTATTTATAACATTTGTTGGCCGCCTTTCAGGACAGAATCCTGCCCAAGGCAGCTTACAGAAATAAAATACATAAAACAGTTAAAATATTAAAAGTGATAAAAAGATAAACACAATAAAAAAGCAATAAAAACAAGAATAAAAGCTAACAATAAAACCAGCGACACCGATGGCAATAACAGCAACGAGAGCAGTCATATCAAGAGAAGGCCACAGTAAAATAATAGGTTTTTCAAGGCCTTCTTATAAGCCTGCAAAGACGGAGCATAGTGGACCTCCAATGCCAACTTGTTCCAAAGCTATGGGGCCACTACAGAGAAAGCCCTCTCACGTGTGGTCACCCACCTAACTGCTCTCACGGGGGGGGGGGGATGGAATGGCCTGTTTTTTCGTATCTTAATGTCTGGGCAGGCTGATATGGGTGAAGGCGGTCCTTCAAATAACTTGGTCCCAAACCATTGAAGACTTTAAAGGTCAAAAACAGCACTTTAAATTGGGCTTGGAAACACACTGGTAACCAGGGCAACCAGGGCATCTGATGCTTCTGAGTTAGAAGCATATTTTTGCCTAGGATTTAGGGATGTACGAAAGTCACTTACCTTTTCGAAGGGTGACATTCGTGGTGGGGGGGAGGCGCTCCATCCCTCCCCCTGAAATTCTGGCTGGGGGGGAGGCGCTCCATCCCTCCCCCCCGAAATTCTGGCCAGGGGGGGAGGTGCTCCATCCCTCCACCCCCGAATCCTGGCCGGCCGGGCCCACAAATGGCGGCGGCCGTAGCCGCCACCGTTTGCATCCCTGCAGTCAGCTGTGATGGGCTACGTAAATGTTTACGTAGCCTATCACGGCTGAGTAAAAAAAAAAAAGCGCGTCTATGCTATTTGCGTTCCCCTTATTTTCGCTGTAGTCTACGTAAATGTTTATGTAGACTAAGATGTGCCAAAATAAGGAACGCAAATGGTGGCGCCCATGGGCGCCGCCATTTGTGTATGCACTTTTTTTTTTTTTTTTACTCAGCCGTGATAGGCTACGTAAACTTTTACGTAGCCTATCACAGTGTTTTTTAAAATTTAGCCATGATAGGCTATGGAAATCTTTACGTAGCCTGTCACGTTGGGTTTTTTTTGTTTTTTGTTTAAACTTGGAAATGGCAGCGGCGGCAGCCAGTTGGAAGACCGGCCGCCGCCGCCGCACCACCACTGAACCGCCGCCGCACCGCCGCCGCCGCCGCCAGGAAGATTTGCCGAAGGTAAGTCCCATCCCGGGGGGCGGGGGGGCAGAGCGTTTCTCCCCCGATTGGACTAGGAGAAAATTGCTGCTCCAGGCCTGCATTTAGAGCTGTACTCTGCTTAATAAACCTTCTTACATTACCACAGGGATGGCACGGAAGCCCGATTTCAGTCCGGGAATCCGGCGGACCTGCTCCTGCCCGCACCCCCAAGCCCTGCTCGCCAAGCCCCTGCCCCTATTTGCCCCCTACCTGCACTCAGTGAATGGCCTGCACTCACCCCAGTGTCCTCGTCAAGCTTCATGGTCGCCATTTTTTGAGAAAGAAAATGGTGATCGCAAAAAAGCGCAAATTTGTGCACACGCGGAAATGCACTTTTTCGCGTTTACACATCCCGAATTTACAAAAAATGCACATTTTCATACACACACGGTGTGCCTTTGCAAAAATTTGCATTTCATGCATGAGAATATGCGCATTTGTAAAATGCACATTTTCGCTCATACAAAAACATGCACATTTGTGAGACCGCCATTTTTTTTTTTTTAGAAGTGGTGACCGTGGAGCTCAATGAGGTTTCTGGGGTGAGTGCAGGCTGCTCGCCGAGTGTGGGAGGGGATTGACCATGGTCTGGGGCCCAGCGAGCTGGGCGGGGGCTGGGCAGGAGTCCAGAGAACCTAGACAGGGGTGAGTTTGCACATCCCTACCAAACCTTTGTGGAATCTGCATGAGTGAACAAGGTTCAGCAAACAACAGTGCCAGATGTCTATACCTGGCAGTGATGGAGGCAGCTTCATCTTTTTACGGTGCCATCTCCTATCGGAGGTTAGTTATCATTACAGCTATTTTTGTTTTTGACGCCACTGCTCTGAATCATTGTATATAGACATACAGCTGAACCATTCTCTCAGATTATTTAACTCATTCATCTTTAATGTTCATCTTCTTCCTATTAATCTTTTTCCTTCCACTTTCCCTTGTATAATGAGTTGGCGTATGGCATATATTTTTTGCCTTGGATAATATGCCCAAGGTATTGTAACTTTCTTCTCTTGATAGTCTTTACCAATTCTGTTTGTTTGCTTACTCTGCATAGTGCATTCTCATTTGTTACTCAATCAGTCCACAGTATTTTCAGCATGCGTCGGTATATCCACATTTCGAAGGATTAAATTGTCCTTGTTCTTTTTAAGTGTCCAAACTTCTACTCTGTAAAATAATACTGAGAACACATAGTGCAAGATTAAGACCTGATTACATAATAATTGTTTCATTTTAACAAACACTGTTCTTGCCATCTCCACTCTTGCATTTATCTCCTGTGTTTGTTCATTTCTTTCACTAAGCCAAGTTACCAGGTATTTGTATTTTGTGACTCACTCAATTGGCATATTATTTATCGTAATATTAAATGCAGTAAAGGGGTTTTTTTTTGCTTATCACCATATATTTTGTTTTCTTTATATTTATTTTAAGACCATACTCATTGCTTACTTTATTAATCCAATCTAGTAATTTTTGTAAGTCAGATAGATTAATTGTCATTACTATGGTATCATCAGCATATCAAACTGTGTTAATTATTTTTCCATTGATGTTTATGCCAGCCATTTGTTCAGCAAGTGCTTCATTAAATATAGCTTCAGAAAATAAATTGAACAGCATAGGAGCAAGCTAGCCTTCATGAATTGAATTTGTGAACCTGTAGTGGGGCAGTATGATCACTGCCCCCAAAATAGTAGAGAGATTCAATGGTAAACCAAGAATTTGCAATCCCCTTATCTAGGGGGATGCCCCCACCCACATCCTGTAGATGCCAGTAAATGCACTGACCACACACTCTTGGACAAGTTGTGATTGGTGTCACTCTGAAGGGGACCTATGCACTTAGGACTGTATGATGGCTGGTGTGGTTCAGCATCCATGGGGCAGGGCTAGTCCATGTGTTCTGGATACCTTTTATGCATTCAGTAGTCAAGAATACCAAAACCTGAATAGGGCTTTAGTCATGGCTGCAAGAATAAATTGTGTTTGAAAAGTTTAGGGGCTTTTCTACACAACATCGTAAATCCACTGTATTTACTTTTAGTTTAATTGCAGAATTGAGATCTGAGTACTACACTGCTTTTCTGCTACATAAACCCTAGGTGGTGCTGTGGTATAGCAGAATAGCACAAATACTCAAGTGGAAAAGGCATTTTCTTTCACTTCCAGAAATAATACTGGATTTTCCCTAGTATTTTTTTTAAAAAAAACCTTTTTAAAGTGCTCTTTAAAAACAGAAGCAAAACTGGAGGATCGCAACATCATTCAAAGAACCCATAAACAACTGTGAGTAGGGAATTATGAGTGCACAATAAATGTCCTGGGTGGAAAAGCTCTAGATATGATAATGGAAAATAAGTGGCACCTATGGTCAATTGGCCATGTTAGGGAGGAACAGAATCCCAAGTCCAGAGGAAGCACACGTTTGAATATCAGACACTTGAAATATTGCTCAGAGGTGAACCTTTGGGTCAACCCTGGATAGGAATGCTTATAAGGCAACAATTACTCACTTCCAAAACAAGGCATTATTTGTGAAGAAATGTGCATTCAACCCAAGCCCTGTCCTACATTGTTGCTACTTATTAGAGCTGGGCACTGCTTCGGCCCAAGGCTCAAATCCCTGCTCAAAGCGGGCCGCTTTGGGCTGTTTCAGGCCCCTTCTGAGGTGAAGTAGAGTGGGCACCAGGAGACCCGGAATGGGTCAGAGGCTCACCCAAGTCCTCAGTGTGCTTTGGAGCTTTGGCACCTCGGCCCAGCTGCACCGGCACCTCCAGAAGTCACCACAGTTGCTGCTGCCGCCGCCACCACCACCACCATCACCACTGCCAGCTCCTGAGCCCTGGATGCACATCGCCTCTTTTTGGCAGGAGTTGCCATTTTAAATTCAGGAACTGGTGGCGGTGGGTGCTAATGATGGCGGTGGCAGCTATGATAGTGGCAGCAGCAATAGTGGTGGTGGAGGTCCCCTCCACCACTGCTGCCATCATCGCCATTGCCACCGCCGCCAGGTCCTGAGCCCTGGATGTGAACCAGCTCTTTTTGGCAGGAATCGCCATTTTGAAAATAATAGTTCCCTGCAAAAAGAGCTGGTGCGTGCCCAAAGCTGGCAATGGCATGCAGTGGCAATGACGGCAGTGGTGGCAATAATGGTGGCAGCGGTGGCGGAGAAGGTGGAGGCGGCAATAGTGGAGGAAGCGGTGGAGGAGGAGGCAGAGGAGGTAGCAGCCCAGGTAAGGAGCTGGGGGGGCAGTTGCAGAAGCAGATTCAGATGGCCAAATCCTGGTTGAGGACTATGTTGGGTCAGGGGCCACACGAATCAGCCAGAGCCAAATTGGACCTGCCTCCAAAGCCACAAAGTGGCTTCTGAGTTGGATTGGGGGGGTCCATGCACAGCTCTACTACTTATGTCATGAGCTGGCTCTTTTCTCTCAGCCTGAAGGAGCGATCTTATAGTGAGTTCATTTTACATGGTTTATCTGTAGAGAAAGATGTCAAGATGGAGCAAAGAATCTCTGTATATCTTCTGGACTTTCAGATATTTATAATGGTGCCTTCATATGATCAGACAGCAATGGGGAAAAAACAAAACTATTTTTCTTTTGAATACTTAACTCCAGGACATAGCACCTACCAGACCTTGTGTGGTGGAGGAATGGGGCACCATGAAGTTGATGTGACATATGAACCATATTGTGGAATATTTTCATGGAGGCCTCTTCCTGTGAATTCTCACCATCGCCTCTTTTTAGATATGGGAAAAACTGCACACATGGACCTTTTTTGCAATAAAGTAGGTGTGCATCTGACTACTTCCCTCTGGCAAAGGTTTTCCAAACTAATTAACTAGGCCTGGAGAAGATCTTGTTAGATGTGCAGTCCATTGTGGGTACTCAAACCCCCAAAGAGAACTGAGATGTGTAATGTAACCTGTTATATTTACCACATTTCTTTCACTTTGGTGGAGGTAAAGGGAGCCCATCAGTACTTCATGACATTCTCTGCAACATCATGTTTAATTATCTCTATTGATCAAGGAAGAACAACATCCAGATGAATTATTCTAAGGCTTTGGAGCTTTCCTACTGGCTTCCAAAAATATTCAGCGCATTCTCACTTCTCTAACAAAATTTTACAGACAAATTCTGAAAGGAAGAAACCACTACAGTGAGGCTTCTGCTCATTTGAAATCAAGCAACAGTAAGTAACATATTCAAGTATTTCCTAAGACAGTAGTAGAATATGGGAACCACTGGGTTGGATCTAGACTTAAGCTACAGTCCTATGGCCACTTACCTGGAGCCCCATTGATCTCAATTAGCTTACTTTAGAGTTGACATGTGTAGGTTTGCATTGTTAGACATGCTTACAGCAATCCTGTTGAAATCAATGGGACAAGGTACTCAATGGGTCTACTCTAAGTTGACTAACTCTGGATTCAACTCATTGTTCACAAGTTCCAAGTTGAATTTGTAAATTGCTCATAACTTCTCATAACAACATGAGCTGCAATTTATCAAGCAAGGATCAAATATTAACTTTTGTGAACCACCCAGAGAGCTTTGGCTGTTGCGTGGTATAGAAATGAAATAAATAAACAAACAAAAAAATAAATGTTCTGCTATTCCTTAGCACCTTCTGATGAGCAATCTGCAGCTATTTAGGTGCAGGAAATACCCTGAACTTAGGTGAATGGTGAATCAAATGGAAAGCATACAGTGTCACAGTGCGGTAACCAATGCTGTGAGACAGGAAACTTCCCATTCAAATCTTGCCTCAGTCTTGAGCAACGTGGCTGTAGGAAACCCATTATCTCTTAGCCTTGCTCCTCATCTGTAATCTGGGGGATACTGGTCTAGCTTGGGTTGTAAAAAAATAGTTTGAAAAACTAGGGGAAGAGCTGTACAGAGTGTGATGCATCATCATCATCATCATTTTCATTCTTAATTATAGACATCAGTATTCTTTTCTAATCCCCTCCCTTTCTGTTTCATTTGCTCTCATCTCTAGCATCACAGCAATGTGTTTTCAAGCACCTATGTTGTGTTTAAAACCTACAGCTATTTTATTTACCACTATGATTTTTATTCTGTGTCATATAAACTTCAGTATAATGTAGGGATGTATGAAAGTCACTTACCTTTAATGAAATTTTATTCATGGGGGGGGAGGCGCTCTGTACCTCCACCCGAATCCTGGCTGGCCGGCCCCGCAAATGGCGGCGGCCGTAGACGCCGCCGTTTGCGTCCCTGAAGTCAGCCGTGATAGGCTACGTAAATGTTTACGTAGCCTATCACGGCTGAGTAAAAAAAAAAAAAGCGCGTACGCATATGGCAGCGCCCATGGGCGCCGCCATTTGCGTTCCTTATTTTGGCACGTCTTAGTCTACGTAAACATTTACGTAGACTACGGCGAAAATAAGCGGAACGCAAATAGCATAGACGCTATGCTATTTGTGTTCCCGTTATTTTCGCCGTAGTCTATGTAAATGTTTACGTAGACTAAGACGTGCCAAAATAAGGAATGCAAATGGCGGCGCCCATGGGCGCTGCCATTTGCGTACGCGCTTTTTTTTTTTTACTCAGCCGTGATAGGCTACGTAAACATTTACGTAGCCTATCATGGTGTTTTTTAAAATTTAGCTGTGATAGGCTACGTAAATCTTTACGTAGCCTATCACGTGTTTTTTTTTAAAAAACTTGGAAATGGTGGCGGCGGCAGCTGGTCGGAAGACTGGCTGCTGCAGCCCCTGCCACCAAACCACCACTGGAGCCTCCTCCAGAGCCGCCGCCGCCAGGAAGATTCACCGAACGTAAGTCCCGTCCCGGGGGGGCGGGGGGGGCAGACTGTTTCGCCACTGATTTCGGGGGGCCGAATGCGCTGGCATTCGGCCTCCCCATGATTTGTGGTGAAATTCTCTGACATCCCTAGTGTAATGCTGCTTTTTTTCTCTTCATAGGACAGAAACTATGCCAGCATGGTCACTGGCAATAAAACTCCCGTGTCCCATTTCATCATCTTGGGTTTCCAAAGTCTGAAGAAGTTTCAGCTTCTCCTCTTCTTTGTGGGATTGGTTGTTTATATCTTGACCTTGCGTGGACACCTCATCATTATCGGCATAGTACACATTGACCAGCGTCTCCAAACCCCCATGTATTTCTTCCTCAGCAACTTCTCCTTCCTGGAGATATGGTACACATCCAATATTCTTCCCAAGATGCTAGAAGTCTTCCTAGGTAAAAACAGATCTATCACATATGCTGGCTGCATTACTCAACTCTACTACCAAGATTACACTTGGCACAGCAGAATGTTTCATTCTGGCAATCATGGCATTCGATCGCTACTCAGCCATATGCAATCCTCTGAGATACCCAACACTCATGAATAATAAAATTTGCCTTCAACTGGCTGTGTGCTCTTGGATTGGTGCTTTCATAGTTTACATTCCCCCATTGGTTGCACTATGTAGACTGTCATTTTGTGGACCAAATAAGATCAACCACTTCTTTTGTGATGCATCACCATTACTGAAACTCTCTTGCATAAATCCACATGAAGCTGAACTGTCCAATTTCATTGTGGCCACTAGTGTCATTGTCAGTTCCTCCTCCTCATTTTGGTGTCTTACATCCTCATCATAATCACTGTTCTGAAAATCCCCTCATCTACTGGCCACCTAAAAGCCTTCTCAACTTGTGGCTCCCATCTGGCTGTAGTGACCATTTTATATGGCACTCTGATGTTCATGTATGTCCGTCCAACCTCAAACTTTTCCATCAATTCAGTGAACTTCAACAAAATTGTGTCTATGTTCTATACTGTGGTCACTCCCATGCTAAACCCAATCATATACTGCCTGAGAAACAAGGAGGTCAAAGATGCCCTGAAGAAAGCAATTAAAGGGAAGCGTGTGTCCCTACAAAAACCAAGCAACATAAGTGGGGTAATGAATTAAAATGAGGATTTGATTGCAATAAAGAGTCTATGTACAAAAGTCAAGGGAAGTGGAAATGAGTTTATATAATTGGATCCTTATAAAACACTAGCTTAATTTTCTCCATATGTAAGTATATTCACCATATTAGTCTACGTATCCAGATAAACAAACTGGGTTGGATCTGGAGAAGCTTCCACTAACGACAAAAACTCCTTCCTCTGATAGAAGAAGCTCTTCTGGCTAAGGAAGCGTCTTTGGATTAAACCCTATATCTTATTTCCTCCTTCTGCCACTAACAGTAAGATATTTGGTTTGTGTTTTCTCCCCATAAAAACCATTATTTAGGTTTTCTAACAGTTTAATTAAAATAAAATATATGTATAATAATTCTGAATTCCCCCCCTTTCACTACAGATGTTTAATTAGGACACTAAGACTAGGAAGAAGATGTTATTAATTAGGATACTAAGACTATGAGGGTCATTACTGCTGAAATGGTCAGTGACACTTTTCTGGTTTGTATTTGAACTTTGCATTGAAATACCATTGACTTTTTATACCCCTTGCAGTCCATTGCCTTTTAGTCACAATATCTACACCCCCTCCCCTTTGTACCCATGTGTTGGTATGTGTGTTACTGCCAACTAAGAATAGCACTTTAATTAACTAATGAGGTTCCCCTCTTCCCAAGTACTTTTGGTAAACTGTTGTTCCCTGTTATCCACTTAAAATGAATTCTGTTACATTCATTTAACCTTCATCAAGCATCTATAGTTATTGGTGGAGTTATCTTTCCATCCTAATCATTGCACCAGATTCTCTTGCAAGGACCATCTGTCCCTCCCTTTGACAACTTATTCCTCTGGAAAGTCATTTTCCTTAACACCTCGCTCTATTGTTCCGTTCCACAAATGCAATAGCATATCAATAACTAAAATACATTCATGATCCACCTAAAGCTAATGTCTTTTCAGAATGAGAGAATTGGCTTCAATCAATATTGCCAGCATGTCCCACACATTATTAGTTCCCATTACATATCACGAGTAAGTGATCTGATGAAATTTGCCTAAGACATATTTCCTGGAAATAATATTCATATTAAAAATAATACAAGTTATGCTCAGTTTCATCAGAAGTTGAGATAACATGATATAACAGTATGGCAGAGAGTTCAGGGTATCCACTGAGCTTTGGTCGTGGTCTTGGGACTGTGTCCTCTGAGGCTCCCAAAGCTACAGGGTAGGGTCCAACCACATGGTGGAGTGGTGTGGTGGAGTGGATGGTGGCTTGAGCAAACAAGGGCTCTAGTAAATACTAAACTTAATCTAAGATAATCCTAGACAGGTCAATAAGACAAGTCTGATGATGCACAGAAAGTAGACACCATTGAATGTTCCCTGATTAATATCACTAGGTTTTCTTAATAATCAGGCAATGTCTCCAAGTTTTCCCCCAATAATATTGAAATGGTCCAAGCTATAGTCTACCTTAAGAAAAAAAAAGGGGGGGATGCATGGGAAATACCCCACATCTTTCTGTAATGAAAATGATTGCTTTCTACTGTATTAATACTGTATGTAGTAGAGGTTACTCTTTTTCAGAGATATGAGATGATTGTGAGAGGAGATGGGTCAAAGAAGACGCAGACAACAAGCTTGGGTTGAAAATTGGGCCACATTTATTGAAATATTTACAAAGGGGTAACTAGGACGGGCATCTAACTGTGTCAGTGGCTAGCTGACACTTCTTGGGCGAAAACACACCCAGCCTGAGGGGTGGCGGTGATCTCGCCATCCCTCCAGACTCCCCTTCTGGGGAGGTAGACCTTCTGGTGTCACCCCCAACCCAGTGCTGCACAACACCTGGGTGATTGAGTAGGGTTGGTCTCCCAGGCAACACTTATCCCCCCACCGAGCCGCACAACCCGTTTGGGGGGCCTCAGGTGTCACCTGTCACCATAAGGTGCCTCTGCATGCACACCATCCCTACTCCCTTTCCTGTTTTGCCCGTCCTAGCCACCACAGGAATCACAAGCCTATTGCTTGTGAAACTCCCCCCACCTGCGCAGAAGAACTTCCCGCAGGCACCTTTGCAGATCGGACAAAAATAAGTCGTTCCCTGTGTCTGACAGGTGGACACCGTCCTGCCTGTAAAGCTCCCTCCTAGTCCAATGGATTCCTTGGTGGTTGATGCAACCATCACCATGATCTGACAACCCACATGCCAGTTCTCTGTTCACCTTGCGCTGGGCCCGTTCCATGGCCGCATTGCTCTGCGCCCTCCACATGATTCTTGGGAGCATTGAGGACCATAATATGGTCACCCCCGGCCAGTGACGTCGGATCGTCCGCAGATCGGCCAACACCTGCTCGATCAAGCCCTTTCCAGGCTTGCAGCCCAGGTCGTTCCCTCCTAGGTGCAACACCAGGACCTGTGGAGGGAAACTGACCAAACCTCGATGAAAGAGTGTGGGGAGAAGAGCGTCCCATCGCATACCCCGTCGGCCGAGCCATTGTATCGCCACCTGTTGGGGAAACTGCAGCCGGGATCCGAAGGCTGAAGTAGAAGCTCTGCAGGCAGCCCAAAAAACCATACTGTGCCCACGAATGAGCACCCATACCAGCGTTGGTCGAATTCCATCTAAATAAAACATTGGGGAAGGCGAAGAGAATCATCATGAAGCATCAGGCAACTTGCGAATGTAAGAGCGGAAGGCCCTGGAGCGCCATCTCCCTACCGCCTTCACTTGCTTGGATGAAAAACCTATGGCAGCTGCTGTAGAGGCCGCCCCAATACGGAATGAGTGAGTTCCAAAACGATAATGCCCCAGACCCAGTGTGGTCAAGGTTAACTTAGTGACTGCCCAAAATTGGAACTTTGTTAGTGGTGAACCATCAACATGGCAAAATAGGGGACCCTCACTCGCCCTGTGGTGCCCAATGAAAGCCTGCAAGGCCCTGACAGGGCATAACTCATTGGCCTGGGCCCAGTTAAGGGCCATCAATGCTCCCTTGCCTGACTGGTCAGTTTTTGATCATTGAATATGGAGGTGAATCAGGCTGGGATGGATCTGGATATCGGAATACCTCAAGGCCCTCCCGGTGGTGTCGGATTTGGATGCCCAGACCAGTTCTGAAATCCTAAGGGCCCCAAAAAAGGCTGTTAAAGCTGCAGCGTGAAAGAGGGAGGCTTCGTATGGAGAAGAGCAAATGGAGGGCCACAATGCCCGAAGCCCTATAAGAATAACTGGCGACAAAGGCCTAGCATCTGGCGGGGCGGGAGACATCCGTGCCCAGCCTTGCACAGCCCTCCTAACTTGGAAATCTGAGGTGGAGTCTTCCACCCCTCGCACTTTGGCCCAGAAGGCCAAAGAGGCGAGTAGGGGTGCACGAAAGTCACTTACCTGATCTCGCAGCTTGCTTCGCAGTGGGGGGGGGAAGCGCTTCGCTGCTCCCCCCCGAAGTTCAGGCCGGGGGGGGAGGCTTCCCTCCTCGCCCGGCCGAAATTCAGGCCGGGGGGGAGGCTTCCCGCCTCGCCCAGCCGAAATTCAGGCCGGGGAGAAGCGCCCCCTCTCCCCGGCCGTGAACTTCAAAAGAAAAACAAAAACAAAAACGCCCCTGTGATAGGCTACATAACGATTAATGTAGCCTATCACGGCTAGATCTGCAAAGTCAGCCGTGATAGGCTACGTTAATCATCACGTAGCCTATCACGGGTGACTTTGAAAAAAAAAAAAAAGCGCGTAGACAAATGGCGGCCCCCATAGGGAGCCGCCATTCGCGTTCCTTATTTGGTCCCTGTAGTCTACGTAAAGATTTACGTAGACTATGGCAAAAATAAGGGCAACGCTATTTGCGCTGTCCTTATTTTCGCCGTAGTCTACGTAAATCTTAACGTAGACTACAGGGACCAAATAAGGAACGTGAATGGCGGCTCCCTATGGGGGCCGCCATTAGCCGTACGCGCTTTTTTTTTTTAAGTCACCCGTGATAGGCTACGTGACGATTAACTTAGCCTATCACGGCTGAATTTGCAAATCTAGCCATGATAGGCTACGTTAATCGTTACATAGCCTATCACAGGGGCGTTTTTTTTTTTTTACTTTGCTTGTAATGGCGGCGGCGGCAGCCAGTCGAAAGACCGGCTGCCGCCCCCGCCCCTGACGAAGACCCAACAAACCGCAGCTGGGACCCGCGGCCGGGAGGGACATTCGTGAAAGGTAAGTCCCATCCCGGGGGGGGCGGGGGGTGGGGGGGCGGAGAATTTCTCCCCGAACAACCTTCGGAGGACCGACTGCGTTGGCGCTCGGCCCCCCGAAGTTTCGGGGAGAAATTCTCCCCCATCCGTAGAGGCAAGCCTCCCTGAAATGGTCCTAGTGGACAGTCCCTTGTTATGTAAATGTACGCAGAATTGTAACAAGTGGTCCACAGGTAAGGGCCACACATCCTGCAACTGAAGTCCACACCTGAAGGTGCAAAACTCCCTACCTGCTCTCTCGTAGGCAGCTCTAGTGCTGGGGGCTATCGAATTCAGGATAGCGTGTTCGACTTGAGAGCGCCAATCTCCCACAATTCGGCTGGCATGGGGTCTGGTAGCGGACGTGCCCATGGAGCCAATGCACGGAACCTGTCGATCTGATTTCGTGACAAAGCATCGGCAACAGGGTTCCCCAGACCCGGCACATGGCGGGCGCGGAACCATATGTTGTGGCATAGGATTGGAGGGTAAATGCTTTAATTAACTCCATGACCCTTTGGTTTCTGGAGGATAATGTATTAATGACGTGCACTACAGCCAAGTTGTCGCACCAAAAAAGGGCAACAGAGTGGCCATCAAGTCTGCCCGAATATGTACAGCCATGCAAATGGGGAAGAATTCTAGGAAGGTGAGGTCCTGACGAATACTGCTGGCAGCCCAGCCCTCTGGCCACTGGCCCTGGCACCACCGGTCTCACCAATTTAGCCCAAAACCGAAGGTGCCTGCCACGTCCGAATGGATCTGCAGGTCGGCTCATAGAAGTAACTCGCACTTCCAAAAGGATATGCCATTAAAGTCCTTAAGGAATTTAAGCCATACCCACAGGTCTATGCGCATAGCGGAGGTGACTCTGGTGCGATGATGCGGGCGTTGAAGACCCCACATTGCCCAGCAGAGCCGTCGCAAGAAGGCGCGGCCGAGAGCCACCACCCTACAAGCGAAGTTCAAATGCCCAACAACTTCTTGGAGGGCTCTAAGGGAGACTTTACGAAGGTGCAAGATGGACTGGAGCTTATTCTTAAGTACCAGCAATTTATCGTGAGGGAGATGAGAACACTGTGCGAGGGTATCGAGCTCGATCCCTAAGAAAGTCAAAGTAACAGATGGGCCCTCTGTCTTCTCGTGTGCCAAAGGGACACCTGAATCTGAGGAAAGGGATATGAATCCCCTAATCAGGTCAGAGCATTGACTGCCGTCCCCGGGTCCAGCAAACAGGAAGTCATCCAAATAATGGACCACATCGCCCGTCTTATCCCGTATGGCCCATTCCAGAAAGGTACTGAACATTTCAAACATAGCGCAAGAGATGGAGCATCCCATGGGGAGGGTGCGGTCAATGTAAATTTTGTCCTGGAAGGAGAATCCCAGCAAATCAAAATCCAGAGGATTGATAGGCAAAATGCGAAAAGCGAATTTGATATCACACTTGCCCATCAATGCCCCACAGCCCAGGGCTCTTATCATGGCTACCGCAGTATCAAAGGATGTATAATGCATGGAACATAGGGAATCTGGGATTTCATCGTTAACCGACTGGCCCTTGGGGAAAGAGAGGTCATGAATTAACCTGAACTCACCAGGCGATTTCTTGGAGATAATTCCCAAGGGGGAAATCTGCAGGTTGGGTAGCGGGGGCGAGGAAAAGGGGCCTATGACCCTACCTGACTGAACTTCTTTGTTAATTTTTTTCCTGCACTAAGCGCCGCATACTAAGGACCTACCGATGGTTACCAGTCAAATACGGCTTGCGCAGACCCCTAAAGGGGATCCTGAAACCCAGTGTGAAGCGGTGTTCCAAGTAGATCTCTGCCCGACGATTTGGATAACACCCTAGAAGTTGAAGGAGCAGAAGAATCTTAACTGGGCTGGGGCCCTTTGGGAGGGGGAGGCTGCCCACCGCCCTGTTTTCTGCCACTACGGCCATCCTTTGGGGGACCTCTCCAACCTCTGGCTCTTGCGCAAGAGGAGCAGGAGTGTTGACCGCCGCAAAGGGAGCACTCATGCCGGAAGCGGCATGGGTTATGGGAGCAGGAACCTTTGGAGCTGAACTCCCAGCACAGCCAGCGGTGTTGAACCGCTGGACCCGCAATAGTCCTGGCGGCTATTGCGGGTGACAGCTTGGCCAGGATATGGCCACTGTCGGACCTGTCACCAAAGCCTGGCCTGGAAGGGGTCATAAATTGGAGCCAAAGGTCCTGGTCCTTCAGATCCCAGCTCATGGAGGAGTCAATGGCGGCCCTTCTTCGGAAGGCGTCATTGTAGGCCAGCCATGCGCTCCCTTCATATTCGGTGTAAGCCCTGTATATTATGTCGAGGTATTTGGTGAGAACCCAAGCTCTCTCAGGGAATCTCTGTTGGAGGATGCCAGCATAAATTAAAAAACCTGGCAACCAGTTCGCCCAGGTGCGAGGCACGTTGTGAACTTTGCTCCGCTCAGGACCCCGGTCACGGGTTCTATCTTTGTCACTGGGTTTGGGCTCGCGAAAGAGCAGGGCAAAGACATCGGTAAATTCACCCCACAAAATCTTTTCTCTGGTGGCAATGGTTAAGTGAAAACCAATAGGGGAGGAAGTAGCACCTGTGGGCATCGATCCTCGACCCAGGTTGGCGCATGGGTCAACCGAGGACAACTGTGGGGCTAGCAGGGGAGGAGGTAGGGAAGCCAGGGGGTCCTGAACCAAACCGGCGGGCCCTGCCAAACACTGGCGGAGGCGGCGTTAAACGGATGAGGCTGGAATAGTGGCGGGGCTGACGTAATGGCATCTCCTGCTGGTAACAGTAAGGGGAATGAGGCGCCAGGCCCCAATGAACTGGGTGGGCTGGCCACCGGAGCGGTTGAACTAGGAGTTGAGGCCAAGGCCACTGGCTGAGGAGTACTAACTGCGGGGGCTGGAGTAACTGAAGGAAGTGGGAGAGGGGGGACTGGGCCGCCCTGCAGGGTAAACCACGGCACCCAACCCCATGGGGTTGATTTGCCCCATGCCTGGCCAGGCGAATTGAGGTGCCAAAGCAGTCTCACCTGTAACAATCATGCGCATGCTCTGATCCCCAGCTGGAAAAATCAATGTTGCTGCTTGTGCACCCGGGGAAGATGAGGCCACAGAAGGGCGGAGCTCCACTGAAGGCGGTGAGCCTTCTGGAAGAGCCGAGGAAGAGGAGGTGGATGCCTCAATAGCGTCCAGGAGAGCTGAAATAGAAAGGAGCAGCGAGTGTTGGGTCTGCTGTTGCGTTTGCTTGGGCTGGACCACTGAGGGTTTTTTAGGCCTGGCCGGGCAAGGGATCCCTGAGGAATGCTCAGCAGCTTCCAAACAAGAAAGAATTGATGCCAGTACTGGGTCTGCGTGCTCATCAGACTCAGAATCGGGCCTTGGCAGAGGTCCTTTGGGGAGGGAGGCCCTCCACTTCCCTTTCCTACCACCTTGGCTCTTCTTGGGAGGCATGATGCAGAAAGTGAGTTAAGGATGGGAGCGCCGCTACTATTGTTTAAATAGGAGATCAGCACTCAAGAGGTGTGGCAGTTTTTTTTTATGGGGAGCGGCACTTGAGCGCGGGTGCCCTCAGCTGAGGGCGCCCTGGACCGGGAACAAAGGCAGGGGCCTAACAGGCAGCTGCAGCTACTTCACAATTCAAGTAATTAATTATTTTTTATTTTGGGGGGGTAGGACATCCCGAGCCCTGGGCAGCGACCAGCTGGCACGGACGCCTGCCGGAGGAAGGCGCAGGGGGGCAGGCACACCGCCGCAGAGAGCGCTGGTGCGCGGGCAGGTCAGTCGGCGCTGGCAAACACCGGCGCCGCGCTCACCGCACACTGCCGCCGCTCCTCCTGATACTTAGAGCTCCAAGGCCATGGCGGCACAAGCGCACGGCCGCGGCCAATGGAGGCCGGCGGGAAGGCGAGCCAGGAGGAGGCCGGTGGCCGGATGAACAGGCCGGCTGTCAGGCGGGCCAGCGAGCCAGCGAGCTGACTGGCAGGACAGCTGGCAAACGGGTGGGGGGGATGGCAAACGGTCGGAGGGGCTGGCGAGCGAGTGACTGAATGAATGGCGAGCAAGCCGGTGCGCGGGCACGCGCCACCCCCACCCGCCCCCCCTCCCACAGAGGAGAGCTATGGGTGGCGGCCGGTTGGACAGGCCTGCCGACAGGCGGGGCGGCGAGCCAACCGGCAGGCCGGCTGGCAAATGGACGGGCGGGTGAGCGAGCAAGGGGGCGAGCAGGTGGGCAGGCGGGCACACGCCACCCCCGCCCACACCCCTGCAGACGAACGATCACAAGCGCCCTACCTGGGCGCACACACCCGGAGTCGCCGCTGGCGCTCCCGCCGAGGCAGGAAAGGCCAGCCGCGGGAGAAAGGGACTCACACACGTGCGCCACGGCGGCAGGTGCACCGGGCGACCAAGGAAGGAAGACCCAGCGAGGGGGGAGGGAGGGGGGCGGGCATGATATCACCAAAAACTCTGGAGCCCCAGAGGCAGCTGCCATCAGAGACTGGCCCCACGACACTCCCTGTAACGCCAGCAACGTTGGCTCTCCCGACGGCTGGCAGGCGCCGTCCCAGAGGGAGCTGCGCCGGGGCGCGCGAGACACGCCGCCAGCGTTGGCAACCCAATAGCCTCGGCATGGGAAGAGAAGCTTTTGAGCGCACAGAAGCACGCTGAGTCCAGGTGGCTGGAACAACGACGAAGCCGGTCTCCAGCAGGCAGGAGTCCCTCGTCGATTCCAGGCGAGTCTTTAGCTCTCTCTTGCTGCATCGAGCCAGAGATCTGAGATAGGGAGGGGGTCAAGTTTAAGACAACTTGGCCTGCTCCTCCCCGACTGGTGGTGCAACTGGAGTGCACCAATCAGTGGCCCTTACGTCTTGTCACCCCACCTGCCCGCAATGCCCCCCCCTTCAGCCAGACAAGCTGGCGCCGGGTAGGGAATTTTTGTTAATTGCTGAGTGAATCAATGCATTGCTGGCCTTTGTTGACTAAACCAGATTCCGTCTCCAGGTAGCATGTTTTATTTGTTTGTGTGGCTGTTATAGGCATCTGACTGGATAGTGCCTATGACACCATTAAATATTAAATGGAATACTCATCCACACACAAACACTCACAGCAGATGCTCACCATTGTGGGCATTTTAAAAAGGGCATCTCTTGTTACTGATCACTTCTATGGATATGTCCTCAAGTAGCACTTTAAGGGCGAGTTTTCCAGAAGTTTTATTGCCATTTTGGAGCAGGTTGCTGAGGGAGCAACTTTTAAAACATCATTGAAAATAGTAGGGATGTACGAAAGTCACCTACCTATTCGCAGATTATGTTGTTGGTGGGGGGGAGGCGTTCCATCCCTCCCCACGGAATCTTCGCCGGGGGGGAGGCGCTCCGTTCCTCCCCCCCGGAAACCTCCGCGGCCGGCTGTTAGGGGTGGACGAAAGTCACTTACCTGTCGTCGAAGGCCGTTCGCGGTGGGGGGGAGGCGCTTCGCTGCTCCCCCCGCGAAGTTCAGGCCGGGGGGGGAGGCTTCCCGCCTCACCCGGCCGAAATTCAGGCCGGGGAGGAGGCGCCTCGCCTCGCCTGGCCGCGAACGTGAAAGTAAAAAAAACCCACAAAAACGCCCCCTGATAGGCTACGTGACGATTCATGTAGCCTATCACGGCTAGATCTGCAAAGTCAGCCGTGATAGGCTACGTCAATCGTCACGTAGCCTATCACGGGTGACTTAAAAAAAAAAAAAAGCGCGTACGCGAATGGCGGCCCCCATAGGGAGCCGCCATTCGCGTTCCTTATTTAGTCACTGTAGTCTACGTAAATGTTTACGTAGACTACGGCGAAAATAAGGGCAACGCAAATAGCGTTGCCCTTATTTTCGCCGTAGTCTACGTAAACATTTACGTAGACTACAGCGACCAAATAAGGAACGGGAATGGCGGCTCCCTATGGGGGCCGCCATTATCCGTACACTCTTTTTTTTTTTTTTTCAAAGTCACCTGTGATAGGCTACGTGACGATTGACGTAGCCTATCACGGCTGACTTTGCAAAGCTAGCCGTGATAGGCTACGTGAATCATCACGTAGCCTATCAGGGGGCGTTTTTTTTTTCCTTTCATTGCAATGGAAAAAGACCGAAAGACCGGCTGCCGCTCCCGCCTCGCTCGAACACCCGCCAAACCGCCGGCTGGACCAGCCACCGGGAGGGACATTCGGTGAAGGTAAGTCCCGTCCCGGGGGGGGGTGTGGGGGTGTGTGGAGGATTTCTCCCCGAAACTTGTTCGGGGGGCTGAACATGTTGGCGCTCGGCCCCCCGAAGTTTCGGGGAGAAATTCTCCGCCATCCCTACCGGCTGTGCTGTGTGGCAGCTCCGCGGAGCAGCCGGCCAGGCCCAGCCAGACCAGAGCTGCCCGCAGCTGGATTTCTGGCCGCGGAGGGCTCTGGGTAAAAAAACAACAACAACCGCATACGCAAATGGCGGCAGCTATGGCCGCCGCCATTTGTGTTCCTTATTTTTGCCCTCTTAATCTACGTAAATATTTACATAGACTATGATGACAAAAATAAAGGGGAATGGAAATAGCATAGCGGGCGCTATTTGCGTCCCTTTTTGATTCTCCGTTTTAGCCTATGTAAATTTTTATGTAGGCTAAAACCGGGAATCAAAAAGAGACGCAAATAGCGCCCGCTACACTATTTGTGTTCCCCTTACTTTCGCCATCATAGTCTTCGTAAATATTTACATAGATTAAGATGGCAAAAATAAGGAACGCAAATGGCGGCAGCTGTAGCCGCCGCCATTTGCGTACGTCGTTTTTTGGGTTTTTTTTAACCCACCCAGCCATGATAGGCTACATAAAGATTTACATAGCCTATCACGTTGTGTGTTTTTTTTTAAACCTAGTCATGATAGGCTACATAAATCTTTACATAGCCTATCACGTCTTTTTCTTTCTTTTCTTTTTTTTTACAAGAGTGGAAATGGCGGCGGTGGCAGCCGGTTGGAAGACCAGCCGCCACCACCGCTGCCGAAGCCGCCGCCGGAGCCGCTGCCACCTGGAAGATCTGCCCCAGGTGAGTCTCGTCCCAGGGGAGATCCGCGGGAGGGCAGGGGGGTGGCAGGCCATTCTGACATGGAGTTTGGGGGGCGAATGCACTGGCATTCATCCTCACTGTGATCCGTGGCAGAATTCTCTGCCATCCCTAGAAAATAGGGATGTACAAAAGTGACTTACCTTTTCGCGGATTCTGTTCATGATGGGCGGTGGAGGCATTCCGTCCCTCCCCCCGGAACCCTCGATGGGGGGGAGGCAATCCGGTCCTCCCCCCCGGAATCCTTGACGGCCAGCTGTGCTCCGCTGCAGCTCTGTGGAGCAGCCGGCCAGGCCCAAGCCAGGGCCATCTGCAGCCGGATTTCTGGCTGCTGAGGGCTCTGGGTAACAAAAAAAAAATGCGTACTCCCACTAAAAAACTATGGCTGTTGCTATTTGGGTTTCGCCATCTTAGTCTACGTCAATATTTACGTAGACTAAGACAAAGAAAAGAAAGGGGAATGCAAATAGTGTAGTGGGCGCTATTTGTGTTCCCCTTTCTTTTCTTCATCTTAGTCTACGTAAATATTGACATAGACTAAGATGGTGAAAAATAAGGAATGCAAATGGCGGCGGCTGTAGCTGCCGCCATTTGTGTATGTGTTTTTTGTTTTTTCTTAAACCCAGATGTGATAGGCTACGTAAGTCTTTACGTAGCCTATCACATCTATGGGGGGGGGAGCACATAGGCTGCAAATGGCGGCGGCCTCCCCCCCGGAATCCTGCCCAGCTGGCTCCGCTCCGCAGCGGCTCTGCGGAGCAGCTGGCCAGGGCCGTCCGCAGCCGGAACTCTGGCTGCGTACTGGCTGCTGCGGATGCAAATGGTGGCCACCGTTGTGGCCGCCATTTGCATCCAGCCAGGCTGCCATGATAGGCTACGTAAGCATTTACATAGCCTATCATGGCAGGAAAAAAAACAAACAAACAGCATACGCAAATGGTGGCAGCTATGTTGGCCGCCATTTGCGTTCCTTTTTTTTTTGCCATTTTAGCCTACGTAAATATTTATGTAAGCTATTACGGCAAAAAAAAAAGAACGCAAATAGCGCCCACTACACTATTTGAGTTCCCTTTTTTTCACAGTAAGAGACTATGTAAATATTTACATAGGCTACAACGGCAAAAAATAGGGAATGCAAATGGCGGCCACTGTAGCCGCCGCCATTTGCATATGCTGGTGTTTTGTTTTGTGTTTTGCTTGCCATGATAGGCTACGTAAATACTTATGTAGCCTATCACAGCAAACAGCAGACGCAAATGGCAGCCGCAGCAGCCAGTCGAAAGACCAGCTGCCGCTGCCGCTGGAGGCGCTGACGGAGCTGCCACCGCCGGAACATCCACCCCAGGTAAACTTCGTCCCGGGGAGGAATCCGCGTGGGGGCATGGGGTGGGATGCCGTTCCACCATGGATATCGGGGGGCCGAATTCCAGTGCATTTGGCCTCACTGAAATCCGTGGCAGAATTCTCCGCCATCCCTACAGAGGGGCCATCTTTGGTATCAATCTATTGCAGCCTTCTTCAACCTGGTTGTCTCAAGATGTTTCTAATCAAGGAGGATTCAACTTTCCCTCCCGGCATGGACCTAAAACAGCTTCTCTTCCTGCTGATCACCTAATGTGATTATATATAATACACTCTGGCATAGCATTCAAGCAGCTGCACTACCATCTGTGTAGAGTCCTTCATTTATATTCCCTCCTGTTGGTACTCAGAATTGAAGTGGGAAGGAAGTTGCATTAGGAATGGTTGAGGGATTGGCTAACAATGGTCGGAGGTGGTGATATCCCACTATAGATCTCAGGGCCTAGGAACTAGAAAGGAACAATGTGTAGAGGCTTTGAAACATGCCTGGAAACCTTCACAGAATGTAGTGTGACATCACTTCCCATAGGGACCTTCTGCTAGACTTGGCAGACCTGTGTATAAGTATATAGGATCTGGCAATGTACCTGTCTCCTCTACTCTTCAGTTAAAATAACAGTTTCAGTAACTTTTTTCAAAATTTAAAATGGATTGTAGATGTCAATGTGTATCAGTGTGTAATATGAGAAAGAGTGGCCTGGTGTAGTTTGAGACCAATGGTAATATTGGAGAAGTAAAACTAAACATAACTTGGGTAGAAACACAATCTATACATTTATTTATTTACTATATTTTTAATCTACCCAATAACAAATATTATTTGGACAGATTATAAAAGCCAAAAGAGTAGAATACAAAAGCTTAAAGAATAGAATACAATACAAAAGCTTTGTAATACAATACAACACAATACAAAATAACAAACAGTATGGGAATAAAATTTCTATAAATAACCATAAAATCTAAACTAACTAACTAACTAACGGCACATTCCTATGGGGATAGTCAGCTGCCTCTGAACTCAGAAGTGACTGACTGTCCACTGCAGGGAAGGTAGAGTGTGGAGGGGATCTTCTCTTCTACGCTCCAGCTGACCTGCATTTGTGGCTAGATAGCCGATTTCGGATATCTAGCCAGTGCACCTCATAGCAGGATCGGGGAGGCTGGATGGAGCATAGGAAACGTCGTAATGGCACTTCCACCACCCCCTCCCCGCCCCCAGGAACACCACCTTTTCAGTCACTCTGCACAGCCCTTATGAGCTCAGTTCCCAGAAAATGAAAAATCCCATAGCTGTCCAGACGCTGTCTAGCAGCCATAGGATTGCACCCTAACTAAATAGTGTTTATAAACAGCCTTAATCTCCAGTAGGGATGGTGGAGAATTCCGCCATGGACTCCAATGAGGCTGAATTCCAGGGAATTTGGCCTCCAGGAGTCCATGGCGGAACATTCCCCCTCACCTCCACCTCCACCTCCATTCCTCAAGCAATACAGCCACCATTGTTGTCTGTATCACTGTGGATGAGAAATAGGAAGTGATCCAGACACAAATGGCATCTGCCACACCATTTGCGTCCCTGTTTCTTCTTGAGATAGGCTACATGTCTGTATTTACATAGCTATTTAGGTAGCCTATTGCGTGAAAAAACAGGGACATTTTTTCACACAATGGTCTACGTAAATAGCTACGTAAATACAGATGCATAGCCTATCGCAAAAAGAAACAGTGATGCAAATGGCATGGCGGATGCCATTTGCATTCAGATCACTTCCTGTTTCTCATCTTCAGTGATATGGCATGGCAATGGCGGCCATATTGCTTACGGAACGGAGCCGGCCTGCGGCTCCGCGGAATCACCACGGAGCGGAGCCGGTCAGCAAGGATTCCAGGGGGCAGGGAGGAGCAGATCACCTCCCACCCTGTGGACCTCCCTGAGGAGCCCAGGTAAGGGGATTCGTACATCCCTAACTCCAGTTCTCAAGTATAATGAGGGTGATAACTCAGCTTTTACTGCAGTTTGACAGAAAAATCTCAAGGTTTAAGCCTATGCATTATTTTTCTCAGTGCTATTTTCATGTCCTTATTTTTCAGACTGTAAATGATGGGGTTTAACATAGGGGTTAAAATGCTATACTGAATGGAGATGACTTTGTCTAGGTCTGACGATGACCCTGAAGTAGGTTTCATGTACCGAAAAAAGCCTGTCACATAAAATAAGCCAACAATAATGAGGTGTGAAGTACAGGTGGAAAAGGCCTTGCTTCTGTCTTCTGTGGATGGTATTTTGAGGACGGTGGAGAT
Source organism: Heloderma suspectum (assembly GCF_057233095.1). Classification (NCBI taxonomy): domain Eukaryota; kingdom Metazoa; phylum Chordata; class Lepidosauria; order Squamata; family Helodermatidae; genus Heloderma; species Heloderma suspectum. The sequence goes on along the minus strand of NC_139463.1, from coordinate 82,340,460 downwards.
TATATGAACATAGGACACCAAGGTGAGAATTGAGGCACTCATGACAAACATCACAAGAGAAACCAGCAGCACAACTTCATTCACTAAGATGTCAGAACAGGATAAAATCAAAAGTGGAGGAAGCTCGCAACTGAAATTGCTCACTACATTAGGCCCACAGAAGTGTAATGTTAATATGGGAAGAGTATTGATGAGGGCATGAAGAAAGCCAATCACCCAGGCACCACCTATCATCTGGTTGCACATTTGTTTGTTCATGGTCTCCAGGTAATGCAGTGGGAGACATATAGCAACATATCGGTCATACGCCATTGCTGACAGGATTAAAATCTCTGTGCAAGCCAACATTATAATGAAAAACACTTGGGCAATGCATCCACCAGCTGAGATGGCCTTCTTCTTGGCTACAAAGTTTTCTAGCATCTTTGGGATGGTGACTGAGGAATAGCAGATATCCACAAATGATAAGTGAGAAAGGAAGAAGTACATTGGGGTGTGAAGGTGAGGATCTGCTCTAGTAAGCAGAATGGTAGTCATATTCGCAACAAGTGTAATGAAATAGATAAGCAAAAACATTACAAAGAGTAGAATCTGCAGTTGTGGGTCACTAGACAGTCCATCAAGAGTGAACTCAGTCACCACAGTTAGATTTTCCATCCAGGCTTGTTCGGCTTCACTCTTAGCTAATAAGGAGAATCATAGCTGTAAACAAAGGTTAGTTATAACTCAGAAGTTAGTTAACATAATCATCACTGTGTTTTTTTCCCCCTGCATTGACCTCACTGTTGACAATCAGCCCCCTCCCCCGCCCCCTCCAGAAATATATCCTGCTAACTTGAGGTTAACACATAATGCATCTGATGAACTGGACAGTGTCCATGAAAACATATGCCATAATACATTTGTTAGTCTTTAAGATGGCACAAGACTGTTGATTTTTCAGAACTTTCTTTAACATCACAGTCCTAGGCCTTTATATGCAGAAATAAGACAGTTTTAGTTCAATGGGACTTCCTCCCTAGCACATTTAAAGCTGCAAACGTATGCATACTTACTTGGGACCACATCCTATTGGACTCAGTGGGATTCACTTTAGGATGAACATAGATGGAATCTGTAGGTTAGATATCCATGAACATATTAGCATAATCGTTAATACCCAGACTACTCATGTACACAGAATACCCAGACTACTCATGTACACAGACTACACATGTAGTCTGTGTACATGAGTATACATCTGTACAGTTGTACAGTTATTCACATGTAATGGAATGAGCATGTGTTCACACAGGAGTTACTGGCATGTGAGATAATATTGTAACTCTTACATTGCTGTTGTATTCACATTTATTAACACACAACAGAAATAAGGAATTTTGGGGTCCTGAGAAAATGGATTACTTTTTAATTTAAGCAATTGCTCATAAAAGTACTCCTGCCTCTCTACACAGAAATAAGTCCTTGTGTCTTTAGTTGGGATTGCATAGGACTGTGCTCCCTGCAAAAGTAACTAGTTTTATCTACACTATTATAAACATAAGTAGTCCAGTTGTATGTTGTTTTTTTCAAACTACCCACCCGAAATACTACTATAAAATGTTAAGAATTGTATAAAAATGTTAATGAAAGTCAAAAATATTTGCTGACAAGAGTTTATTTAATAAGGAGGGGGAAAGCAGGAAGGAAGAAACAAGAACAAGTCAGATAGCTATAAAATTTAAGATATATCTCTAAACCAAGCAAAGCAAAACACAGAACAGGATGGAGACCAATACATCAGTTACCCAGCTTAGAGTCTGTCATTGCAGCCCTGTCTATTGTTACACAAGCCTGGGCTGGAATTAATAAGTAGGCCTCAAAGCTGCTCTTGGATTAATGTTGTGAGGGTATTAGGGATGTACGAATGTCACTTACCTTTCGCCGATTCTGTTTATGGTTGGGGGGGGCGTTCCATCCCTTCCCCGGAATCCTCGCCAGAGGGGGAGGTGCTCTGTTCCTCACCCCCCCCCCGGAATCCTGGCTGGCCGGCTGTGCTCCGCAGGGATTCTGCGGAGCCGCCGCCCGGCTCCGCCAGCAGCCAGACATCCGGCTGCTGGCTAGCAGGGTCGCAAATGGCGGCGGCCGTAGCCTCTGCCATTTGCGTCCCTGCAGTCAGCAGTGATAGGCTACATAAATGTTTATGTAGCCTATCATGGCTGATTTAAAAAACAACAACAACACACGTACGCAAATGGCAGCGGCCGCAACCGCCGCCATTTGTGTATGCGCGGGATTTTTTTTTTAAAAAGAAAACAGTGCGGGGTTGTTTTTTTTAAGTCAGACATGATAGGCTATGTAAAGGTTTACGTAGCCTATCACTTTTTTTTTTTTTACCTAGCCGTGATAGGCTACGTAAATCTTTACGTAGCCTATCACATCTTTTTTTTTTTCTTCCGCCGCCGCCAGGAAGATCCGCCCCAGGTAAGTCTCATCCCGGGGGGGGGCAGGGGGGGCAGGCCATTCCACCACCGATTTTGGGGGGCTGAATGCGTTGGCATTCGGCCTCCCCGAGATCCGTGGCGGAATTTTCATACATCCCTAGAGGGTATTTGCCTGCAGTTCTCTCCTCTGCTGTTTTCCCTAGTTGGTGCTTCTCATTTGCTCATTCCTAGGGATGTACAGATTTTGTTACCTCCATTCTGCTTGCGTTTCACTGTTTGTCAGGCATCTTTCATTCCATCATTTGCTCATTGATGGAATCAGATTTTTTGTTACCAGAATTTCATCCTACTTGCATTAATTCAGATTAGCACAAATGTGCAAGTGTGCATTAATGCTAATGCGCACTTGCACTGAGGCATTAATGCACATTAGTGCTAATGTGGATTAGAGCAAATCCCACTCCCCCAAACATGGAAAACTGGCCCACAAGTCAGTTGTGGAATCCTTGTGACTCGGAAAGAGACATTCTGCTGCAGAATCTGCAGGTTGGATTCATAGAAATCCAAACTCATTTGAATCCATTGTGGATTTCTGACTACTCGATCTCCCTGTGGTCTTCCCAGTCTCTTTCCCATCTCCAATTGTTCACTTTCCCTCAGAGTTGCCTCACAAAAATCTCTGCAAAATCTTCTATGGCAGCTCATCAGGGCCAAAGAGGGTTGCTCTCCAAGCATTCTGCAGGGAAGTACACTTTATATGGTTACATAACATGAAAAAATTCATCAGTTCACACAAGCATATGTGTCTTCTTGATTCAACCCAGTACAGTTATACATTTAATCTGTACCCTGTCTTAAATAGTCTTGTAGTGCTTGTGTACACATCAGGAATGAATAGGGATGGCCATTCCAGAGAAATCCTGTTCACTTTTGGCTCAACGGATCCCTGTGGTGCACCTGATTTGAGCATTTGTGAGCTGCGTGGTGGGTCAGTTCCCAAAACTTGGGAACTTTCCGACCCTTTTTAAAATCCACAATTTGCAATTTGAGCAAAACCTCAGGTATGAATGTTTATGGAAGTCACGATTTGCACATAATTGTGGCCATAAATTGCCCAATTTGTGCAAAATTGAAGGTGCAAATAACCATTTAAGCCTATTTTTTTTGCAAACTGAGCTCTTTATGGCTGTGATGTTGTGCAAACTGCAATTTCCATAAATATTCATATCCATGATTTTGCACACATTGCGATTTGAACAATTTTTTTAAAAGTGGAAAATCACGAGCTTGCCCGACTAGGTGCATGCTGAGTTCCTAATGACGCATTCATGTTTGAATAGCATAGACTCTGAAGACCTTCCCTACCAACACAGGGAGGCTGGGAGTGGAGGGGATGGGGTGGAGTGCATGTCTCCAGCTTCCTCTACATAGTTCTAAAACTGAATGCCTCAAAAGGGGTAGATTCTCACAGTCATCTGAAAGAGTATATATACAGTGGTAATGCATTTTCAATGTAATGTGTGAGTCTGAATAGGTCCCTGTAGCCCAGTCCTGTCTATCCTGGCTGCAAAGAACTGTTCAAGTTCACAGCTAAGGGTCTTAGCTAGGGATGGACAAATCTGTCAGTTTTGTTTTCTCTTGCATTCAAATTATTTCAGTCTAAAGGTCCTTTTCTCCCAAACATGAACATTGCACATTTTGCTAAATTCTTATTTAAAGTAGGGATGGTGGAGAATTCCACCACAGATTCCCGGAATCTGTGGCAGAACAGCCTCCTGCCCACCCACCTGCCCCGCAGAACCCCCCAGGATGGCACTTACTGGGGCAGATGCGGTGGCGGCGGCTTCGGCGGTGGGTGTGGTGGTGGCAGCGCAGTGGCGCGGCAGCGGCAGCGGAAGGTGTGGCGGGTGTGGGTGCGGCAGCATGGCAGCCGTGGCGGAAGGGGCGGCGGGGGTGGCAGGTGCGGTGGTGGCGGGGGCGGCAGTGGGGGCGGAAGGGGCAGCGGCGGCGGAAGGGGCGGCAGGTGTGGCAGCTGCGGGGGTGGGTGCGGGGGTGGTGGCGGCTGGGGCGGGGGAGGCAATAGCTGGTCTCCTGGCTGGGCGCAGCATACACAAATGGCGGCCGCTACGGTGGCCGCCATTTGCGTTTGCTATTTTTAGCTGTTCTAGCCTACGTAAATATTTACGTAGGCAAGATTGGCTAAAAATAGTGAACGCAAATGGCAGCCGCCGTGGCCGATGCTGTTTGTGTACACATTTTTTTTTACTTTGCCGTGATAGGCTACATAAATATTTACATAGCCTATCACGGTTAAGTACAGGGACGCAAACGGTGACGTCTATGGCCACCGCCATTTGCGTCCCTGCTGCCCAGTGGCTGGATGTCCAGCTGCAGCTGGAGCTGGCCGGCAGCTCTGTGGAATCCCCATGGAGCGGAGCCGGCCAGGCAGGATTCCGGGGGGAAGGACGGAGCGCCTCCCCCCCACGAACAGAATCCGCGAAAAGGTAAGTGACTTTCGTACATCCCTAATTGAAAGTGAACTGAAACAAAATTCTCAACTGTCTGCACAGGTCAGATTCAATAGGCACAGCCTTTCCCAGCATGGAGAGGACCATAAGAACATAAGAAGAGCCATGCTGGTTGAGACTAAGGGTCCATCTAGTCCAGGATTCTGTTCACACAGAGGCCAAGCAGCTGTTGACCAGGACCCATAAGCAGGGCATGAGTGCAACAGCACTATCCCACCCATGTTCCCCAGCAACTTGTGTACATAGGCTCATTGCCTCTGGTACTGCCGGTAGCACATAGCCATCAAGGCCAGGAGCCTTTAGCTCCAGGAATTTGTCCAACCCCCTTTTAAAGCCATCCAAATTGGTGGCCATCACTGCATTCTGTGGTAGCAAATTCCATAGTTTAAGTATGTGATGTGTGAAGTATTTCCTTTTATTTGTCCTGGATCTCCCACCAATCAGCTTCATAGGATGACCCTGGGGGTTCTAGTATTTTAAGAGGGAGGAAAATGTCTCCCTATCCACATTCTCCACCCCATGCATAATTTTGTAGACCTCTTTCATGTGTCTCCTTAACATCCTTTTTTCCAAGCTAAACAATCCCAGCTATTGTAACCTTCTCTCATAGGGGAGATGCTGCAGCCCCTTGATCATTTTAGTTGCTCTGATGTCCCTAACTGCTATATAGCTTAAAGATGAGGTGCTTGTGTGTGTGTGTGTGTGTGTGTGTGAGAGAGAGAGAGAGAGAGAGAGAGAGAGAGATGGCAACCCTAATTAAGCACTAACCTGATTAAATACACAGGGATTCAAACCCAGACTTTTAAAAGCAAAGCACTCAAATGAGGTTGTTAATTTCTCCCACATTCTTTTTGTCCCAGACATTGGCTCAGTTGCTCATAAATTGTGCATGCTTCCTATGGGCAAACAACATGTTACTTGCTAATGGAATCATTTGAAAAATGAAATGAAAACTCATGACTGCTTTAGAAAAGAGAAAGAAACTAGAGATGTGAAAATCTGTAAAATTCAAGCCTGTTGAGGTTCTCCGATTTCACCTTGAAACCCATTCCAACTCAAGACTGTTTCTGATTGCAGGCACTTTTTGTTTGTTTGCTTAGTAATTTATGCAGATTTTGGTTAACACTTTCCAAAAGTACGCAATTTTTGTACACATGTTTTAAAGATACACACTTTTACTCCCATGAGTTAAAGCATGTGTCTGCACATTTTTCAAAAGTACACACTTTTTCATGTGTATGCATTTTGAAGACACTTTTCTTTGGTCTCTGAATTACATCCCAAGCTTGGGAATGTGTGAATGTCTACCACAGATTAAGAATATAAGAACATAAAAAGAGCCATGCTGGATCAGACTTACCAGTGGCCAACCAGCTTCAATGGGAAACCCACAAGCAGGACACAAGTGCAACAGCACCTTCCTGCCCATGTTCCCCAGCAACTGGAGTACATAGGCTTACTGCCTCTAATACTGGAGGTAGCACATAGCCACCACACCTAGTAGCCATTGATAGCTTTCTCCTCCAGGAATTTGTCTAACCCCCTTTTAAAGCCATCCAAATTGGTGGCCATCACTATGTCCTGTGGTAGTGAATTCCATAGTATGACTATGCACTGTGTGAAGATTGCATTCAAGTCTGCATTAGCATTTGGGAGGTGGGTATATTGTGGTATAAAACAAACTGAAAAACATTTCTCATTCACCTCTAAAAGAAACTGCATTTAAACAAACATCCTGTGCAAGACTCCTCACCTGGGACAAGTGTTCTTTGTAGTCCTTAAGAACTATACTCCTTGGTTGTGATGGTCTCAAACAGAAGCAAGTAAACCCCAAGGCTTTATTTGCTAAATCAAGGAAGGAATCTTAAACTGAGGAGGAAACCCTGGTAATTTCTTAGCAGGCATCTCTGAAAGTGAGAAAATCGAATGGATTCCCTACTATTCAGTGGGTTGTTATTGCTTTCTTTTGTTTCAAGTGAAACTCTAGCTTTATTATATGGAACATACATGGCTGACTGATCCAACTGATCCCTTGGGAAATGGATTCCCCTGAAGTGTTCAACTGAAGTCAAATGAAGACTCAAGTGAAATATGTAGTCCACATATCATGTAACTAAGAGTCTCAATTAAATATAAATTCAATGTAAAAAAATAATGCAACTTCCCAAATTTGGGCACCTTCTGCAGTAATAAATGTGAAACAGTAGAATGGGGGGTTACTGAGACAATGACAGGCCTGAAAGAAATTCAAAGTCTTTTTTTTTTTTTAATGTATTGAATAAATAGTTAACCAGAAATATTTAATACTAGCCACACAGTCTTAGGCCACCGTTAGACAAGCTACAGAACAAGGCGATAGAACTCCATCTTCTTGCTAAGCAGCCATCTCATGTGAGCTGGAGTGTAACACATAGGGATGTTAGAGAATTCCACCATGGATCTCTTTTCCATGGGGGAAAGGAGCAACCCGCCCCACCACCCTGCAAAAGCCCCCCTGGAACGGAGCCTACCTGGTGGCGGCTACGGCTACGGCTTCGGCTAAGGCGGTGGCTCCAGCAGTGGCGGCGGCAGCTCCAACCGCTGCCGGGCTGCTGCGGACGCAAATGGCGTCCTGAGTAGGGGATGCCATTTGTGTCCCTATGGTAGCCCATGATAGGCTACGTAAATATTTACATAGCCTATCACGGCTAAAGCGGGGACGCAAATGGCGTCCCATACACCATTTGCGTACGCGCATTGTTGTTGTTGTTTTTTTAAGTCAGACATGATAGGCTATGTAAACATTTATGTAGCCTATCACATTTTTTTTTAAACCAAGCCGTGATAGGCTGCGTAAATCTTTACGTAGCCTATCATCGTTTTTTTGTTTTTTTTTACTGGAAATGGTGGCGGCGGCAGCCGGTCTGGAGACTGGCCGCCGCAGCCGCCACCACCAGGAAGATCCACCCAAGATAAGTCCCATCCCGGGGGGGGCGGGGGGGCAGGCCGTTCTGCCACCAATTTAGGGGGGCCGAATGCGCTGGCATTCGGCCTCCCCGAGATCCATGGCAGAATTTTCGTACATCCCTAGTCCGCGCTGACATGCGAATAGGGATGTACGAAAATCACTTACCTTTTGGGGATTATGCTGATGGGGGGGAGGCATTCCGTCCCTCCTCCCAGAATCCTTGCCGGGGGGGAGGCGCTCCATTCCTCCCCCCCTCCGGAATCCTGGCCGGCCAGCTGTGCTCTGCAGCAATTCTTCGGAGCCGCCGGCCGGCTCCACCAGCAGCCGGACATCATCCAGCTGCTGGCTAGCAGGGACGCAAATGGCGGCGGCCATAGCCGCCGCCGTTTGCGTCCCTGCAGTCAGCCGTGATAGGCTACATAAATGTTTACGTAGCCTATCACAGCTGATTTTTTTAAAAAACAACAACGCATGTACGCAAATGACGGCGGCCATGGCTGCCACCATTTGCGTTCCTCATTTTGGCACGTCTTAGTCTACGTAAACATTTACATAGACTAAGATGGCAAAAATAAGGGGAACGCAAATAGCGTAGCATCTACGCTATTTGCGTTCCCTTATTTTCGCCGTCTTAGTCTATGCAAATGTTTACGTAGACTAAGACGTGCCAAAATAAGGAACGCAAATGGCGGCGGCCATGGCTGCTGCCATTTGCGTATGCGCATTTGGTTGTTGTTGTTGTTTTAACTCAGCCATGATAGGCTACGTAAAAATTTATGTAGCCTATCATGGTATTTTTTAAAAATCTATCCGTGATAGGTTACATAAATCTTTATGTAGCCTATCACATTTTTGTTTTTGTTTTTTTTTAAACCTGGAAATGGTGGCGGTGGCAGCCATTGGAAGACCGGCCGCTGCCGCTGCCGCCGCCGCCACCAAACCGCTGCCGCAGCTGCCACCGGAGCCACCACCACCAGGAAGATCTGCCCAAGGTAAGTCCCATCCCGGGGGGGCTGGGGGGCTGGGTCGTTCTGCCACTGATTTCAGGGGGCTGAATGCGCTGGCATTCGGCCTCCCCGAGATCCGTGGCGGAACTTTCGTACATCCCTACTTGCGAATGGCGGCCGCACTGCGACCGCCATTCACTTCCTCATCATAGCTGTGATAAGCTACATAAATAATTTACGTCACAGCCTCTGCACAGCTTCCCTTCACAGCTACGTAAACAATTTACGCCACGTCCTCTGTGCTGCTTCCCTCTCACTTCCCAATCCCATCCTGCCATCGAGAGAAACTGTGCCCCTTTCTGCCAGTGGTGCTCAGCAGAGAGGGATGAAGCTGCTTGTGGCAACCAAAGCAACAGTGCTTGCTGGGCCTCTGCGAGTCACCAGCCAGCTTGCGTCCCAGTGCAAACTGGGTCTGGCAGTGGGCAGGGATCTGGCGAGAGGGTTTCAAGGGAGACTCAGGTTAGTTCGCACAACCCTATCAAGACAGCAGACATAGGGCAAGAAAATCTGTTGTCTGGTTTAGGGTTAAAACCATGCCCCAGCATATTTGCAAGCCACTTCAAATAATTGAATGACAGCAAAGTAGGATATCAAGCATTACATTAAATACAATAATCATATTGAAGATGTTCCAAGATCCATGTGATTGGAGAGTCATTGTCCCACTCTGACAAAATGTTGTTCAGTCATCATTTCACAGCTCCATTTCCTATGCAAGTGATAAGCAACCATTTATTCATAAACATCACTCAGAGACTGAAATCATGACTGTCTTTGAGTAGGGGTGGACGAAAGTCACTTACCTGTCCTCGAAGATTTCCCGCGGTGGGGGGGGCGTTTCACGGGGGCGTTTTTTTTTCTTTTATTGCAATGGCGGCGGCGGCAGCCAGTCGAAAGATCGGCTGCCGCCCCCGCCCCTGACGAAGACCCGACGAACTGCCGGCCGGACCCGCTGCCGGGAGGGACATTCGGTAAAGGTAAGTCCCATCCCGGGGGGGGGTGTGCGGTGGGCGAGGGGGTGCAGAGAATTTCTCCCCGAAACTTGTTCGGGGGGCCAAACACGTTGGCGCTCAGCCCCCCGAAGTTTCGGGGAGAAATTCTCCACCATCCCTATTTTGAGTGGTTGCTCCTTACATCAAGCAAAGCTGCAGTGGATTCCTCTGCATCTAGCAGTTGTATCTCCAGAACTGGGGATGGCTGAATACGAAGAAAAAGAATGTTAGATAATCCCTGCTGGTTCCTACCCAAGTTCCATATAATGTAGCATCCTGCTTCCTACAGTGGCCAGAAAGATGGCCTCATGGAAAGCCATTAGTAGGACATGAGGGTAATAGCCCATCATCCACTGTTTCTCTTCAGCAACTAGTATTCATTGGAGTACTATACCTCTAATCCTAGAGGGGAATGATCAGAGTGGCAGGGTGGAAAATGAGAGTCCCTCTTCGTCCCTTTCAGGTAGGGATGGCAGAGAATTCCATCATGGATTTCAGTGAGGCCGAATGCACTGGCATTCAGCCCCCCGAAATCCATGGTGTAATGGCCTTCCAAACCCCACCCCCCCACGGATTCCCCCCGCGCCGTGGCTTACCTGGGGTGGATGTTCCGGACTGTGGCGGCTCCGGCGGCGGCAGTTTTGGCGGCTGGTCTTTTGACTGACTGCCACGGCTGCCATTTGCATCCTGGTCTTTGCCGTGATAGGCTATATAAGTATTTATGTAGCCTATCACAGCTGGGCAAAAAAAAAAAACAGTATACGCAAATGGCAGCGGCTATGGTGGCCGCCATTTGCATTCCCTATTTTTCGCCGTTTTAGCCTACGTAAATATTTACTTAAGCTATTATGGCAAAAAAAAAAAAAAAAGGAACGCAAATAGCACCCACTGTGCTATTTGCGTTCCCCTTTTTTTTCACTGTAATAGCCTACGCCATTTGCGTATGCCGTTTTGCTTTTGTTTTGCCTGCCGTGATAGGCTACGGAAGTACTTACATAGCCTATCATGGCAGCCTGACTGGACGCAAATGGCGGACACTATGGCAGCCGCCATTTGCATCCACACCAGCCAGTCCACGGCCAGAACTCCAGCTGTAGACGGCCCTGGCCGGCTGCTCTGCAGAGCCACAGCGGATCGGAGCCGTCGGGGCAGAATTCCGGGGGGGAGGACCGGATCACCTCCCCCCCATCGAGGATTCCGGGGGAGGGACAGATCGCCTCCCCACCACCACGTATCAATCCGTGAAAAGGTAAGTGACTTTTGTACATCCTTAAATTTTGCACAAATTGCGCTATTTGCAGCCATGATTTTGCGCAAATCATGATTTCCATAAATGGTGAAACTTGCAATTTTGTGCAAAAAGACAGCTCACAAAAAAGCAGAAAACGGTGAGCTCTCACCAGGCACCCATGGACCATCTGGTGGCTTACCCTGTGTGCCCGCCGGGGTCGGACAAGCGGCAGGAGTCTGGCATGCAGCATCTGAACAGGGCATGGGGGAGTTCCCCCATCTCTATTCCCAGCATCCCCCAAAGTAAAATTCCTTTGGATTAATGAGAAAGTCTCTTCATGGGCTGTGCCCAGTCTCTGGAAATGAGGATTTTGAAATTAGGTCTCCCGGGTACAAGTCCAACACTGTAATCTCTAGAACATATTAGTTCTTATTTCAATGGGCACTGCGTTGGCTTCAAGAATTCAAAAGAAAGAAAAACATGAAGTATGGCTTGTGGTTTGCTTTCAAGGGGGTTGTTTATTGTGTTGTGCATCAGACTCCACCTTTGCCTTGTACATAGTCATTTTGGCAGGTTACTTGTCCTTTATAACTAACCATGCCTCTCATGGTAGCCATTTTGTGGTGATGTCCATGACGATTTCTCAAATTGCCAAATGTGCCCATGGGCCCAAAAAGGTTGCCTACCCCTGTTTTAGGACTTCAAAGGTTAGAAACCAAACTGGGCCCAGAAACAAATTAATAACAATGCAGCTGGCATAGTATTAGAGCTATATGGTCCATTCCCCATGAGAATAGCTGTGCCTGAAGGGGAGAGGGGACTCTTGCAGGAGAGAAGGTTCAGGTGAGAGGGAGGGGGCATTTATAGGGAGGAGAAATGTTGGGTAAGTAACAGTTGAGATTTGGAAGTTAAAGCAGTTAGTGGGGCTGGGCTAGGGTGGAGGACAGGTGTGGGCCTGGGAGTAGGGTGGAGGATTTGTTTTTTAGGTTAGGATTCTAACCGAAGCATTCTCTTCTTTTGAGCATTCCTGTGTGTATTTAAGCTCATACCTTAGATAACCCTGTGCTAAATAACAAACCTAATTCAATATTGTGTAATTTTCACCTTCTCTTCTGAATAATAATAAGAAACCTGTTAAATTGTTAATCCCTCCCCCTCATATTAGGTGTATTCTCACAGCTGTTGTAATTACTTTGCCAATATCTACAGGAAGCATTATAGCTACTGTCCTTTGTTATGAAAGTATGGTAGGAAGCAGAGGCAAAACTTTTTTTCTTGTTAAAGAAAATAAGTAAGACAGAAAGAGCAGCAAACTTATGTTTGTTTGTGAAAAACGTGGCCATTGCTGACAAACAACAACATGGGAAGCACCTTTAAAAAATAATGCTTAACTTAATTTATAGTTCGACCTAAGAGACAGAGGGAAACTGGGCAAAATGGGCAAGGAGCTGTTGAAGGAGAGAGTAGGAAGAAAGGGGAGGCTGAGAGAATATGTCGGACAACGTCTAGGGTTGGGACAGCTGCTGCTTTTGGCAAAGTATGGGAAAAAGAACTCAACGAGGTTATATGGAAGGAGGTGTGGCTGAAGGTAGAGCAATTGACTGGAAAACAGACCTAGGAGTATCAAGTGCTTAAGAAAGGAGGAAGTGGAAGGAAAAATCAGTGACATAGAAAGAAATTTGGAGGACAGAGGAATGGATGAGGCTGGGTTGAGGAAAAGCACAGATCATTAGAAAAATGTCAACAGAAAGAGAAAACAAAATGAAATCTGCTAGGGTTGAGGAAGTAGAGCGGCTGCATGCATGTTCTTGGCATGAAGTTAGAGCAGGCAAGTATTGTTTCGATCAGGGTGGTTATGATCCAGAGAGTCTATCAGATGAACTGGTGTGGAGGTGAGGCATGGAACAAAGCTGTATATCACATATTATTGAACTAAGTTCCTAATTCTGTGACTGCAGATCTTCTCTACCCCATTATGTAGCTGAAATGACAGAAAACAAACTCATTATAGTCTCCAAAGATCCAAATGGGTTGAAGTGATGCTTCGAGTAGACCTATCAAAATCAATGGGACTTAAAGTTAGTCATTGCTAACAGAAGTCCTACTGATTTCAATGAGTCAACTGGCATGACTTGAGTCTGGAACCAACTTAATGATAGTTTTGGCATAATAAAGCTAGCCCCACTACTACACTAATATACAGTACTAAACTAAATTATAACATTTACTTTTTCAAAAATAATCTCCCAAGAGCTCTCTTTACTTCCTTATTTTTCAGACTATAGATGATCGGATTCAACATGGGAGTCAAGATGCTATACTGAATAGAAAAAAGCTCATCCAATATCATGGAAGAGACACTGCTGGGCTTTATATACTGGGTCATTCCTGTCATATATAGTAAACCAACCACAATGAGGTGGGAGCTGCATGTAGAGAAGGCTTTGCTCCGGCCCTCTGCAGAGCGGATCTTCAGGATGGTGGAGATGATGTGAACATAGGAGACCAAGGTTGGTAGGAAGGAGCTAAGTCCAAAAAGCACAACAGAAGAAAGAAGAATCATATTATTGAGGGAAGTGTCAGAACAGGAGGCTTTCAGCAGTGGTGGGAGCTCACAGCTGAAGTGGTTAATTTCATGAAGGCCACAAAACTGTAAATTGAATATTGGCGCTATGTTTATTATTGCAAAAAACAACCCCATTAGCCATGCTCCCATCACCATGTAAGTATATATTGATTTGTTCATGATGACTACATAATGAAGTGGGTGACACACGGCAGTGTATCTGTCGTAAGCCATGGCTGAAAGAATAAAAACCTCTGTTACACTCAACAGAAGGCTGAAAAACAGTTGTGCAAGGCAGCCAACAAAGGAAATTGTCTTTTGCTTCATAAGCAAATTAATTAACATCTTAGGGACAATGTCAGTAGAATAACAGATGTCAACAAAGGACAAATGAGATAGAAAATAATACATAGGTGTGTAAAGAGAAGGATCCATTCTTATCACCAGAATTATTGTGATGTTTCCTGACAGTGTTATCAGATAAATGGTTGAAAACACCAAGAAGAAGAAGATCTGCAGTTGAGGATCATTGGAAAGTCCCAAGAAAATAAAGTTTGACCTATCAGTTTGGTTTTTCATTTCTGTATAGTGACCTGTAAAACAATAACAACAAATAAGCAGACAGCCAGACAGGACACAATTCATCCAAACCAAACTGATGTTAAGCCCCCTTGATTTCAACTCTTGCATTGCAATCAGTGGAACTTAAAATATATGTTACTTTGGCTATCTCATGCTGACAAATGGACCAACATAAACGTACCTTGGAATATTCTGAAATATCTAACGCGTATATAAATTAAATGGTCAACATGATATAATGGGTAAAATGTTCACTATGGGGAAAACTACAAAAATTACCAAATAGAAACTGATGAAACATATTGGTACATCTTTTAGAAAAATGTGTGTCTGTGTGGTATGGATTACTATTTATTTTGAATTTTGTTCCTTAGGAATTCCTGATTTTGTATTTTATTTTAGTTTTAAAAACCATTTAGCATTTTAGATATCTAGCTCCAACATGCCTCCTTTAAATCTGGAGAATTTAACTGGAGTTGTGGTGCACACTGACTAAAGGAGTTTTATACATACACAAAACTGTGCACCCAGAAGATGTTTTCCCCTTCTCCAGCTCAAGGACCATCTCCACATATTGTCCTGTGATTAAAAGAAAAGAAAGGCCCACGTGCAGATTTCTCTGTGTCACACAGAAACTTTGGCTCATAGACAAAGGTCTAGCATGCTAACAAAAACTGAGATGGCCTACAGAAGGGGTTAAATGTAAATGTTATGTTAAATGAGGAAATCAAAGAGAGGCACAATTTGTATCAAAGAAGAAATGCACAGCTTGTATCATACTACTGCAGCTGCTGTCAAACTGTGTTTTGAGAAAATCTGGGCTTAAAGGGGTTCCTAAATGAGAAGATCAATAATGGTGAACAAGTTTCCCTGAGAGATTACTTGGCCACCACACTGCAACTGATCTTCACTTTCAATGTGCCCAACCAGTTCTCTGTGTGAACTTCATGAGTCCCGAGCCATGTAGGTCAAAACCAGGGGTGATAGGCCAAAACCAGCACTTTGAATTGAGCTTGGGAGCATACAGGTAGCTTATAGGCAACATTAATCTTTGTTAAGCAGATACATGGTTTCCCGCAAACACAGATCATGGAGAAAAAATAAACTCTAACGAAAGCAGTTGGCTTTATGGACATAAACACCTGACTTCTCTGACTTTGAATTATAGTGAAAACCATTATTTATGGAATCTGTGTGTCAAGAACTTTCCAATGAAGTGTGTTCCATGGCAGTCGTCCAATAGTCAATGGGAAGTTAGTCAAAAAGGAATGACCAGCTAACTCCTGACTTTGAATTATATA
This sequence comes from Heloderma suspectum, assembly GCF_057233095.1. Taxonomy (NCBI): domain Eukaryota; kingdom Metazoa; phylum Chordata; class Lepidosauria; order Squamata; family Helodermatidae; genus Heloderma; species Heloderma suspectum. The sequence continues at coordinate 82,324,883 of NC_139463.1, read as the reverse complement.
TGTATGTATGTATGTATGTATGCGTGCATGCGTGTGTGTGTGTGTGTGTGTGTGTGTATATATATATATATATATATATATATGATTTTCTGATTTTCTGGAAAGTTAGCACTTTCTATTAGAGACAGTGCCTCTCACAAATGAAGAGGAAAACTCAGCTAGTTCAAGAACTAATCAGTAGGTTGGGGTGCATCAATATGAAAATTTCTGAAAAACAAATGAACTTACCTGGTGTGGTCACAAGCAGTGGAGCAGCAGGATAACACATGTGCTCTAAAATAAATGTTTGAGATTGAATAAGTAGAAAATCCAGACTGTAACCCCATGCATTTCCATGCCTTTTTAATTAACTAAGACAAATCCGGGGCTGTTTCATACAAGAATGTGTTGGAAGAATGTATTTGTGAGGCTATGATTATCTCTTATATAATGTTCACATTAATTCCCAAAATAAGTAAAGTGTTATTCTGGGGGGGGGGGATATTCCCACTTGAGAACTCATCACAAATAATTATCACCATCAGGCGGTGTGCTTATTTCTCTATCACATGGTTCTAATAATAGGAAGCAACTTAAATAATTCAAAAGCTGGCAAGAACCTCTCATGCGGTGCATTCACATGCCCCCACCCCCATGTGGAATCACATTCATTTTATTGATCAACAACTTATTGAGAAACCTGAAGCAGGATTTAATTTAGAGGTAGGCACATTTAAGTTATATTAAATTAACGGTTCATTCATTGTAAACATTCCCTTGATGCATGATTTCACTTCCATATAGTTTCATGGGTATCTGTTCAGTGGGAAGGACTTCCTAAGAAAGTGATGGGCTCCACCAGTCTAAATCACTCCTGTTGGTTCCTCGCCACCCCATGCCATCCCATGGGCTGTGTCCATTGAGAGCTTGTGACAGATAGGCAGTGACAGATAGGGGGTCCTTTTTCCATATGTGTGTGTGTGGGAGAGAGAGAGAGAGAGAGAGAGAGAGAGAGAGAGAGAGGTGTCCCTGCTGCAAAATTAAGCATGAGATGAGCCTGCAGCTGCATGCCATCTTTATTTCCCCAGTATGGCTCTGGGATCAGAGACATTTTGGACAAAAGAAAAGGGCAGGCAGCTGAAGCATCTATAGGCCCTTCATAGCATATCTGATGCACTAGTAAAATGTCAAGAGAGAGAGAGAGAGAGAGAAAGGGATGTGGGCAATGTCAGCCAGCATGAATCCTGGTGGGGCCTCCTGAGCCTTTGCATTTGCCTAACAATGCATGTGCTGAAGCTGGAAGTGTATGAGAGAGAAGGAAGAATGCATCTTCTATCATGCCACTTGGCAGCACCACACATGGGGGGGGAGGGCAGTATACGTAAAATAATTAACATTTTATATTAAAATGCTGGCTGATTAATCAGTGACACCCATTTTAATGTATCAACATCTTTTTTAAAATTGATTAATCTGGATTCATTAGATTACATAGATTACATCAATGAATCTACATAGATTAATTTAATTACAGTGGTGAGAAAAAGTTTGTGAACCCTAATGATAATTACAGAAATTCCATCGTTTTACCATGATAACCTTCATGAATCAAAACCAGTCCTTTTCTAAATATCCAGTAGGGTTTATATTAACCAACTCTGAGTCTTGTGAAATAAAATGATGTATAAATTAGGCAAACTATGAGTACGTAAGAGTCATGGTATGTGCAAAAGTAAGTGAACCCCTAGTTGCACCAGCTCAATTAAAGGGAATAATTAGAACCAGGTGTTTAAGTAATTAGGTAGAACTTCAGGGGTGCATTTGGGAGGCCCCATCCTACAAAAGGATCAGAGTTTGGTCTTCACTATATGGTTGTGTGGAAACATGTCACGCAACAATCAAAAGACACCTCTGAGGACCTCAGAAAAGCAGTTGTTGCTGCTCATCAGTTTATAAAGGTCACAAAACCATTTCTAAGGATTTGGGCCTCCACCAATCCACTGTCAGACAGATAGTCTATAAGGTTCTGGACCACAGGAGCACTTGTCCTACCAAAATCTCTCCAAGAACAAACCAGTCCATCATCCAGGATGGAAGTCAAAAAGAACTCCAGAGTAACATCCAAGGATCTGTAGAACACTCTTGCCTTGGCTATCATGAGTGGTCATGACTCAATGATCAGAAACAGACTGAACAAGAATGGTGTTCATGGGAGGATAGCCAGGAGGAAACCACTGCTCTCTAAAAAGAGCATTGGTGCCCATCTGAAGTTAGCTAAAGATCACATACAGGACTGTGTAGCCAGAGACAAGTCTCTTAATTGCTCACCTGTGGACACCTCAACTGTTGGACTTCATCCCCTCCTATTTTGTTGTTTAGAGACTTGCTTTAAATTGTGTAGCTCTCTCAGCTGTTCCTTTTGCTTCCTCCCCTCTTCCCCCCTCCCTCTTAAATAAATCCTATTTAATTTAATTATGTTGCATACTAGTTTTCCCCACTGTCCCTCCACATTTCACTCTTGCAGGCTGGGAAAATAAAAATACAAAAATAAACAAAACATGTTAATCCCCCCCACCCCACTTCCTGAAACACCTGCAGACTGAGCAAATAACACATACAGTGATTTCTTCATAGTGCTTTTCTACAGTTAATTGGCTGATAACTTTTCAGTTTCGTTGCAGAATTGAGATCCAAGCAGGACATCAAACATGTTTCCTTTCCTGGTTTTTGGCTACATAACCTCTAGGTGGCTCTGTGGTATAGCAGAATAGAACACATATACAGTCAGGACCAGAAATATTGGAACAAAGATAACTATTTTGGCAATTGGCCTCTGTACACCACCACATTGAAGATGAAAGGAAATACTTAGGGTTGGCGGAGAATTTCTCCCCGAAACTTTGGGGGGCCGAGCGCCAATGTGTTCGGCCCCCCGAACAAGTTTCGGGGAGAAATCCTCCGCCCCCACGCCCCCCGCACCCCCCTCCCGGGACGGGACTTACCTTCACCGAATGTCTCTTCCGGCGGCGGGTCCGGCCAGCGGTTCGGCGGGTGTCCGAGCGGGGCGGGAGCGGCAGCCGGTCTTTTGACCGGCTGCCGCTGCTGCCATTGCAATGAAAGAAAAAAAAAACCCTCCCCCTGACAGGCTACGTGACGATTCACGTAGCCTATCACGGCTAGATTTGCAAAGTCAGCTGTGATAGGCTACGTCAATCGTCACGTAGCCTATCACGGGTGACTTTAAAAAAAAAAAAGTGTGTACGGATAATGGCGGCCCCCATAGGGAGCCGCCATTCCCGTTCCTTATTTGGTCGCCGTAGTCTACGTAAACATTTACGTAGACTACAGCGACTAAATAAGGAACGCGAATGGCGGCTCCCTATGGGGGCCGCCATTAGCGTATGCGCTTTTTTTTTTTTTAAGTCACCCGTGATAGGCTACGTGACGATTGACGTAGCCTATCACGGCTGACTTTGCAGATCTAGCCGTGATAGGCTACGTGAATCGTCACGTAGCCTATCAGGGTGTTTTTTTTTTTTTTTTTAAACTTCCGCGTTCGCGGCCGGGCGAGGCAGGAAGCCTCCTCCCCGGCCTGAATTTTGGCCGGGCCGAGGCGGGAAGCCTCCCCCCCGGCCTGAATTTCGGCCGGGCCGAGGCGGGAAGCCTCCCCCCCCAGCCAGAACTTCGCGGGGGGACCAGCGAAGCGCCTCCCCCCCACCGTGAACGTCCTTCGAGGACAGGTAAGTGACTTTCATCCACCCCTAGAAATACTCCCAGATGGGAGCGAAGTCAGGACTTCCAGCTGTAATTGAAGGGGTTTGACAAAAGTGGGGCACTAACCATTCAAGAAGGACAGCCAGTGGTATACACCCCCCCCCATCATTGGTGGCTCATAAGTAATGGAACAAACCAACATCATTTCAAACTTAAGGGTCACCTTTAATACCTGGGTGAAAATCCTTTGCAGTCAATGACTGCCTAAAGTCTGGAACCCATGGACATGACCAAATGCTGAGTTTCCTACCTCGTCCTCAAGACGCTTTGTCAGGCCTTTACTGCAGCTGCCTTCAGCTGCTGCTTGTTTGTGGGTCTTTTGCCTTCAGTCTTGTCTTCAGTAAGTGAAAGGCATGCTCTATTGGTTTGAGATCAGGTGACTGACTTGGCCATTGAAGAACATCCCACTTCTTTGCCTGCAGAAACTCTTGGGTAGCTTTTGCTGTATGTTTTGGGTATGTTTATCCATCTGCAATATGAAGTGGCATCCTTTCAGTTCGGCAGCATTCAGCTGAATCTGAGCAGAAAGTATAGCCCTATACACTTCAGAATTCATCCTGCTGCTTTTATCAGCAGTCAGGTCATCAATAAACACCAGTGACCCGGTTCCATTAGCAGCCATACATGCCCAGGCCATAACACTGCCTCCACCATGTTTGACAGATGATGTGGTATGCTTTGGATCATGAACTGTTCCTTTCCTTCGCCATACTTTTCTCTTCCCATCATTCTCGTACAAATTAATCTTGGTTTAATTGGTCCAAAAAATCTTATTCTAGAACTGGGCAGGCTTTTTTAGGTGTTTGCTGGCAAAGGCTAATCTGGCCTTTCTGTTCTTGAGCATTACCAGTGGTTTGCACCTTGTTATGAAGCCTCTGTATTTACATTCATAAAGCCATCTCTTGACTGTAGATGTTGACAAAGACATTCCTACCTCCACAAGAGCATTCTTGACCTGGCTAGATGTTGTAAAAGGGTTCCTCTTCACCATGAGCAGAATTCTGTGGTCATACACTTTAGTTGTCTTCCGTGGTCTGCCAGGCCTTTTGCTGTTGCTGAGCTTGCCAGTTAATGCCTTCTTTTTCAGGACATTGCAAACCATTGTGTTGGCCACTCCCACTGTTTCTGCTATCTCACTGATGAGTTTATGTTGTTTCCTCAGCCTAATGATGGCCTCCTTCACTCGCATGGACACCTCTTTGGACCTCATGTTGGGAATTCCAGTGAACAGCCACCAAATGCAAATGTAACACTCAGAACCACCTCCAGGCCTTTTATCTGCTTGATTGGTCATGGGGTACCCAGGAAACAGGCCACACCTGGCCATGCAGCTGCTTGTCAGCCATTCGTTCCATTACTTATTAGCCACCAATGATGGGTGTGTGTGTATGCCACTGACTGTTAGGGATGTACAAAACTCACTTAACTTTCCACGGAATTTTTTGCGGTGGGGGGGAGGCACTCCCTCCCTCCCCCCAGAATCCTTGATGGGGGGGAGGCGATCCAGTCCTCCCCCCCAGAATCCTGCCTGGCTGGCTCTGCTCCGTGGTGGCTCCGTGGAGCAGCCGGCCAGGCCCGTCCACAGCCGGAGTTCTGGCCATGGACGGATACTGCAGACGCAAATGGCGGCCACCGTAGCGGCCTCCATTTGCGCCCAGACAGGCTGCCATGATAGGCTACATAAGTATTTATGTAGCCTATCACAGCTAACCCCCCACCCAAAAAACCCAGCGTACACAAATGGCAGCGGCTACGGCGGCCGCCATTTGCATTCCCTATTTTTCGCCATTCTAGCCTACGTAAATATTTATGTAGGCTATTACGGCGAAAAAAAGGGGAATGCAAATAGCATAGTGGGCGCTTTTTTGACTGTCAAAAAAGTCTCAGTTCATAGAGTATGAATTTGCATAGGAGAAGTTTGCTGGCACCAAGCTTAAAACAAATTAGACTGCAGTGTGATGAAAGTGTTGTTCTATGAAAACAGTTATGTGTTCAAATATATATGGTTGCTCGGTTTTGTTTTTGTGACCTGTCACAAGTTTAATGATACTTAAGCATTCCTTTATTTACTCTCTCATTCCTTTATTTACTCTTCATTTACTTTATTTACTTAATTTATGTTCCTTTATTTATTTACACTACTTTATTTACTCTCAAGTTAGCATGTGTGGCCCTGATTTGGATTAGGACCATGCTGCTCTAGGAGAGGGGATAAGATTCTCCCATGCATTTTTCCCCACAAAATTCCACCACCACCTGTTTTGGCAGGTGGTAAAAAAAAGAAGGAAAAGCCTCCATTGATTCGAATGGATATATTTTTCATTCTTTTTTTAACCCCTCCCCCCCGCAGATGCATGTGTTTGATTTCATGGGGGGGGGGATGTGTGTGTGTGTGGGGGAGCTTAAACCGCTCTCTTTGAGTGCCATGGTCCCAATCCAAATTAAATAAATAAATGTAGCATGTATATGTGTGCTTAAAAGAATGTTTAATTTAGCCCTGGATTGCATCCAGTGGTGTCTACCCAATAGCGGAATAGGCACTGTTAGTGGAAAAGATTTTCCCTCCATTTCTGCATCTATGGATATTGGAGAAATCTGCAGTGGATTCAAATGAATTCAGATTTCTATTAATCTGACCTGTGGATTTTTCAGCAGACTGGCTTTTTCTGAGTAGCATGGATTCCACAGGTTGCAGACCAGGATTTTACTTTTTGGGGGGATTTGCACAAGTGCGCACTTGTGCTAATGCACACTTGTGCTAATGTGCTTTAGCAAAAAGCACATTTACAAACAGGAACTAAGTTTGTAAATGTTTGTAAAAGCACATTTACAAACAGGAACTAAGTTTGTATGGAAGGACTCCATACATCCCTAAGGAACAATCTGATTCTGTTGATGAGTGGATGATGGAACAAAAAATGCCTAACAATCCGCTAAACACAGACAATATGGATTTAACAAAATCCATACATCCCGACCTGCAGCCCTGCTGTGTGCCCCCCAATGCTCTTCTAGGGGTTTTTGTGATCCTCTGGTACCAATTTGGAGCAGGGCACAGGGGTGCAGAAGGCAGGAGGAGAAGAGGGAAATTGCATTGCACAACTGGAAGTCTGCTTGCACAACACTAGATATACATGTCTTTAAAAAAAAAAAAAATCCATGTTTCTCAAAGCCAGTTTATACATTCAGCAGGATCAAATACTAAAGATCCCCCCACCCAAGCCTGGACTTTACCAATGCATGTTATAACAGATGTGGGTGTGTTGGAATTTTCCCCTTGAGTAAAAGTCCTTTCACTTAAAAAAGAGCAAGTCAAACTAAGTTGTACCATTTTAGTCAACATGCTAGGTTTCTACAAGCAGAGATCCCATTTTGTAGGAAAGTATGTGGACATGTAACCTCTACACAGAGTAACTTATGGCCTGGGGTCCTGGGAATTGGATGGGGATGTGGAAAGTGAACATGCTTCTCCTGCTAAAAGCAATGGTTAAAATACCTCTCTTTCCTCCCTTAAGTATCCAGTTGGCTATGGCACCACTCATCTGACCTGTTTATGCATGTAGTAGGATCAAAGCCTGAATGTTTAGGATATAAAATAAAGACATACAAATGGCCCTGTTGCATCAGACCAAGGCACATCTAGATTGACATCCTGTTTTCAACAGTGGATATCTAAATGCCTCCAGGAATCATATGAGCAGGGTGAAAAGACAATAACTTTTCCTTTGTGTTCATTCCATCTGAGACTCAACAATATAATATATTTGTACTTGAGGGCCTGCCATTTAGGTGTCCCACCCTTTTGTACCTGGGGAAGAAGGAGTGGCTGGTCAGCTGGTGTCAGGCTGTTGTCAGGCAGGTGGGGGAAGCCACAGGTAAGCAGGCTTCAACTGTAGAACTAAGTTCTCAACCGAACCACACTCCACAATGTACTACAATAAAACCACAAAACATCACAATAAAAACAATTCAAAAGCATAAAAACAGCAGAACAAGCTAAAGAAACCAGCTTACAACTTTACAGTGCCTGGGGGAGAAAAGTAAGTTTTAATCTGATGCTGATTAGCATGCAACGACAGCATGGACGAAGCATATCATTCTGGAATGGAGAGTTTAATTATGTGTAGTGAACAGCCTATCTATTCCTTGGGGAATTAAGCACACCTAACTCTGTGCAGCCATCAAATGCAAAATGCTCCTAAGAGCAGAACTCCAAGGAGATACACCATAAACCAATATTAACAACCCAGAGACAAGTACATTTCAGTTTCACATGTATCCATTTTGCACCATCATCCCATTTAATAAGAGGAACGATGAGTCTAGCCTATTTATTTCTGCCTCCATTTGCAAGTACTATGATATGTAAATGGATCTCTTCCATGGGTGGGATGTCGGGGCACATGACAAACATAAACGTCATTAATCCTTTGCAATAATCAATCTAAGGATACTATTGTAAAAAAGATAACAATTATTTATAAGCAGATTTCCTGAAATTTTAATTAAGGAGAGAAGGAATATATCACATATTTAATTTATTTAGAGTCAGGGTTAGGGTTTTTATAGCCACAATCCCATACCCACTTACCTGGAAGTAAGCCCTATTGAATGGAATGGTATTTGCATCTGAGTAGACATATATAGGATTGCATTGTTAGCATGTTTTCTGCATGTATATCAAGATATCTGGAGTGTCCCTCTAATTTTCCATGTTCTGATTACCACTTCGGGTAGATTTGAATTCTGTTTCCCACATCCAGCCACATTATCTCTGCTTGTTCTACATCCTGAGCTTGGGATAAATAGTTTTTCAGTATGATAAGAATGTACTCGTTTGACTTTCTCACTCTGAATATACTTTTTAGATTCTGGGTGTTTGTGGTCACGTGCTAAAATCCACTCAGTACATGTGCCTTTGCTCCTCACATGACCATGTCTGTCCACGCTGATAGCAACCATGCATCTGTTATTATGTTGTCAGTTGCAGAAGAGGATCTCTTTTCTTTACCCGTCATTGGTCTCTGAAGTCTACATACTAGTCACCCACCTCTGAAGCTGGCATATCCCAAATTCTAGATTTCCTCTCACACTACCTCTGTTTGCCTAATTGAATGATTTTTTATCCAATCATATTTGAGAGGTTTTCCTGTGTTTATGGGTTGTTGTTGTTTTCTTCTTGTTCCCACAAATGCTAGAACTATGAGGTCAAATTTCCTATCTACTGGTGAGGGAGGGGGATTTATCCAGCAGGGCAATGAGCAAGTTTTAGGACAAAATTACAGAAGAAACAGCAGCAATGTGGTCCAGCCGTGTACCTCAAGGCCAGAGACAAATAATAGGTGGTCAGAAGGGGGTTTGCATCAGCAAGTCCAGGGTTAACTGAAGTTCATTTACATTTTATTTTGATTTTGTTCATAGGCCATACGAGATTCTGTGTCGACTTCCTTGTGCTTTTCTGGACTCTTTGCTATGGGTGGATGGACTCACCTCCATCTGTGGTCACCAGGAGCTTGCCAAACTGCAGCTGCCACACTGCCTGCCCCCACTCACCAGATGAGCCCCTGCACAATAGCAGCTCATTCTTTTTATGTAAAGGGGCTTTTTATGCAAATGGTGGCCATAAAGGGTCCATTTATGTAAAATTGCAGGGCTGTAATTTTGCGTAAAAAGCCCCTTTACGGCCGCCATTTACCCAACATTACTTTTACAGAGAAACCGGAGCTGCCATTTTTATGCAAAATGATGGCTTGCTAAGGGGTGTTGCCTGCTGGGTCCTTGTGGACTGTGTGAGTGCCCATTGTCTGGATCCCGTAAGGGCCAAATGGGAGGGGGGAGAGCGTGCCTGACTCCTCCTCCCTCTTGGACTCCCACGACATCCCTACTCTATGTATCTACAATTCATCATATAAGCATTATAACATTTGCTTAGGTATTCCTGTCAAAGTCATCTGAAACAGAACAGATGTTAGTATTGTGATTTTTTTTAATAAAAACTGTATATCTCTAGAAGTCATATTTGAATCAAATATGACTAAGATAAGATGACATAAATGTTAGTTTTTTTCCTTGGTTCATACAGTATTCATTTTGTCATTGAAACTAAGTTTTAACGTTAATGGGGGCTCAGATAATGCCTAGTAAAATGCTCAAACTATTTGCTGAGTTGGCAGCATGACTTTTCTGATATGGATAATGAAATGAGGTCTATAGTGAGACACCTTTAAATTGCTACTTTACCTTACTGCTGGAGACACAGAAAGGACTAGCAGTGCCTGCTTTCCCTTGTATTGCTTTATGAAATAAACCTTATGCAGGAGTCTTTAGATAATGCATCCATAGCTTCATATGACTTCTGTATGTATTTCAAAGGCACATCTTTCATGGGGATGCCTTAGACACCCCTTTTTTGCACTAAACATTTGTGGTGCAAATAATTTAGAAAAGAGGGTACAACTAAAATATGTGTATGCATCTCCTTAGTAGTTGCATGATTAAACCTTACATAATCTGTCCCAGAGGAAACTATTAGTGATTTCAGAAAAAATCCCAGAATACAAATTTGTGTTTCAAATGTCTCTATGAGCTCTTTGCAGCCAAGGGCAAGAGTAACATTATAAAACCCCACAGAAACCCAGTTAGACTTTTACCTGATTATGCGGTGGGTTGTTCACTGAACATCTAGAAAGGAGAAAGATTCGAAACAGGGAGTGGTGGGAAAGAGAGAGGTATTCTGAGTGATGATTCCTTGTTTTACCTTGTTCTTGTGAGAACAATTTCAGGTACATTTTCTGAGTTATTCAAGCATTTCCTAATATTTACTCTTGGACACCCCACATAAAACGTAGCACAATTTGATGTGAAAGATATTGTGCAGTTAAGTTCATTTTCAATAATGGGGATGCACAATATAGACCCAGTTTTTGCTTTTTAACTGGATACATGATGAGGGACTAGAAGGGTTCTACATGGCAATGGAATCAAAAGTGTTTCCTGTTTTTATATCCAGATTTTCTTGAAGTTGCTTCAATCAGACTTGAAACGTCGGGGTTGGGTGGGCAGAGTCAGGGAGGAGAGCTGAATGTTGTCAAGCCCAGAGGTGCTGCTCAGCAAATGGGAGAGGCTTATTAGCAACTACTCCAGAGGCTAGAAAGAGTGCAGTGGCAATTTTAAGAATGAGACAGGCAGGCTAGTTACTTGCAGTGGCAAAAGCAACAACTGCCCAGGTTAGATACTAAGGGGGGGTATGTGGAGGGGGGGAAGGAGCGACCCCACCTTTTAACCACATCACTGCCAGGTCACTGCCACATCACAGAGGGATGCCCAGGATTTAATGTGCAGGGATGGGGCACACTGCAATGGAACTGCCAGGAAGCCACTTTAATTTTTGTTTTTAAAGTGTAAAAGGACTTTCCAAACATGTGGCTTTTCGAGAAGGAAGTTGCTGGTTGGCTGTGCATTGGTGACAACATCATGTTTCACAAAGGACCTCAGACTGTTCTCCCTCTGCACTAAATCACGTGTGCAGATTGGCTCCAGCCGATGCCGCCCGATCACAGTGAAGTGCAATAACTATTTGGTTTGTAGTTTGAATTGTGAACTCTCCTTAAACCAGATGAATACATGATAGCTAGTCAGTCTTTGTGTCGAATGGGGAATAGGATGATATGATGAATAATGTTTCAGCTGGATCCACATGCACAACAGCAAAACTGTATCAGTTTTCAATGGGAAACAGGAGAAGCATTAGAGAATTGTGTGCTATTAAGGGTGCAATCCTATACATGTTTAGCAAGAAAGAAGTCCTACAACCCCCAGCATTGGTGGGAAGGCTAGGAGTTGTAGGAGGGGTTTTTTTATGTTGAAACATGCAGAAGATGGTGCCCTAAAGCCTGTTTCTCTGAATTTCAATGACATTAGAGTGCAAGAATAAGAAACAGAGGAAGTGGCATGAGGGATTTGAATATCCTACCCTTGTAAAAACTACTTCTCTGCTTTTACAGATGTGATCTAAAGATGAGATACCACTTTTATCTATCTGTGGGATATTTGTGGAAATGACGGGGAATGTTTTGCACATTTCTGACTGCTGGTTTTGAATTACAAACCTTTACGACTGCTCCTTGCATAGGTTACTACCATGCAAAGATGTTATCCTACAGAAAAAAATAAAGCATCAAAGTGCTTTCTACTTTCATGGTACCCACCAACACTATCTGATCTTAGACTGGATTGGAAGTAGATCATTCTCTTGGTATAGGAAGGGTAGAAAATGAGGCAACCATAATAAGTTCTGATCCTAAATTTATATTGGTTTTCTTTTTCTTAGTTGCAACAGACTTGAGATGGGGACATTTGGGAAACTCTGATCTAGTGTGAACCCTTTTCCTGAGGTAAGAATCATGTACCATGACTTTCTTCACTCCTGTGCATGAGTAAAATACCACATACACATATATACAAATGCTCTTTGCAAAGTGTAATTAATGTGTGCGCATGTGCATCAGTAATACAAAGGTGGGAAGATACAATGGAACCAGAAGTTGAAGTAAATGGAACATGCCCAGCACTGTGCACAACATTCATAAACTGAAAAAAAGAAAAGAAAAGACAGATAGAGCAGTGGCTTAGTTAACAGAAGGAAGATCAGGATATGCCCAAACTGTGGACTGCAGCCAGGTGGCACAGGACAGCAAGAAGGACATCACTACAGTTTCTGGATTGAAAATGGTCATACCTTTATTGGCTATATGTTATACAGCATTTTGTTTTGCATAGGGCAAGGACCCAGCTTTCAAATAGCCTGACTGCTGTCAATGAAACCCATCCTGCATGCTGGGGGTGGTGGGGAGTTAAGAGGTTGAAGGCAGTCTCAGGCCAACTATGACATGGAATGATACCATGGCCATGCCTGCTAACCTTGGCTGATACTGGCTTGCAGGCCTCCATGCTAGGCTGGACCTTAAAGTGAAATCCCCTCAACCCTACAGGGGTGCCCCGATGGTAAGCAGGGAGCCAGTGCCTGTTTCCTGTCTGTTAAGGATCTTGCCCAATGCCTCCAATGCTAGACAGGACCATTGTGATGAAAACAGAGCACATTAAAATAGTAACTAAAACATGGCTGGGAAAAGACAAAAACAACCTGGAGGTGGTGGCAGTGACAGCGCTACCCAGCAGCGTCATTCTGGGTAGGGATGTAAGAACTCACCTTAGTTTGGTTCTCCGTGCACTCTCTGAAGCAGCATCCCTGCTCGCTCCCCCCCCCCGAACCTGAGCCGCCGGCTTGGCCGATCCACAGCGGATCGCTCCATCCGCTGCTGGGCTGCTGCGGACGCAAATGGCGTCCTGCGTAGGGGACGCCATTTGCATCCCTACGCTAGCCCGTGATAGGCTATGTAAATATATACGTAGCCTATCATGGGCTAGCATAGGGATGCAAATGGCGGCCACTACGACGGTCACTATTTGCGGCTGAAGCAGCCTGGCAGTGGCAGCTGCCACCGCTTCATCCACTGCTTCATCTGCAGCTTCATCCGCCGCCACCACATTTGCCACCAGGTAGGTCCATCCTGGGGGGATTCCGCAGGGTGGCGGGGGGGGGGAGGCCGTTCCACCACGGACTCCAGGGGGGGCGGATTCTAAAGAATCCAGCCTCACTGAAGTCTGTGGCAGAATTCTCTGACATCCCTAACTGCTTCCTTGCTGCGGCAATTTCCATTATAGCAGAAAAGCAGCCAGTAAAGCTCTTCAGAGAGCCCTCCAGGAGCAGCAGCCCAAATGCTTCACTGTGAGGGGCCTCGCCTTCCTCATAGTTAGGCATTAAAGGGCATTGGAGATTGCCTGTGTTGTGGCAACACAGACAGTTTTCAGGTCCACCCTGACCTTGAATGCCTCTCTAGCAAGGACCCTTCATGAAGACTGAGGCATCCGTGAGAACAGAGGATGATGGTGGTGAGGGGAGATGGGGAGAAGGGAAAGAAAGGAGGTGGAGGAGCTGGCCAAGGATGATATGTAGGGAAGGGGAAGTGAAGAGTAGATGAGGAGGATGGGAGGCAATAGTGGTAGTGGCAGTGGCAGGCAGCCAAGAGGGAGGTGAGTAGGAGGAAGGTGAGTAGTGGCAGCAGTGGTGACTGCTTGAGGAGAGAAGGCAATGAGGGCATGGGGGCACAAAAGTACCACCTTGCCTAGGGCTCCAAAATAGGTTGAGACGACCCTGGGCTTCCTGACACTGGATAATTATGGTTTGTAGCCAAGCACTGGAGGCTATGCTTGGCCTAAAGGATCACTTTTTTTCAATAGCACATTTAATATGTTTCATACTCTTCTGCTAACAACACTAATTGTTTCCATGTGGTATAATGATCAGTGAAAATAGCAATACTGGATGTAGGAATGTAACATTCCCAGCACTGAAATTATACAACCTCCCCATTCATATTAAATCAAAATAGACAAATCACTTTTGTCCCAATTCTATGCTTAATTACTCAAAGGACTCTCCCACTGGCAGTAGATTCATGCTCTAGGCCTTCCACACTGGTGGATATCCACTTTGCTGATGGGAAGCAATTCCATCCTAACCCCTTTTGGTCAGCTGCTGAATGTGGTTAGAATTGCTATGCCCAGGCAGAAATATACACTTCACATTATAAGATCATATGAGTGCTGCCAAGAGCATCTGCTCTTGTGTTCTCACATCATTACTGTACATTTTCAGACGGATTAGCAGATTCCCTCAGTCACATTCTGTAATAGTTCTGCAATTACAACATCCCTTTGCCTCTGATTCAGTTGATTCCTGGAAGGATTTCCGCAACTGGGAATGTCCGAACGGACTTTGTGCATGTACCCACAACTGAGGAAATAAAAATAAAAACTTACTCAGACTGATTGTTTTTAAAAAATCCCAAGTAACTGAATACACACACACATATGCACACACACACGTAAAATCTAATGCTGTGCAGAAACCGCACTTGCCCTTTCACAACCACTTTGTTTCCCTGCAAAAGAGGCAGTCATTTTTCTGCCTCTACCATTGGGATGTTGAGAATTTTGGATAAATTTCTCAGGGTGCTCGGCTTCACTTCTGTGCTCACAGTCACCTTATTGTAAGGAGGTGGCTGCGGGGTTTGTATGTGCCCTTTCTTTTGCCATCTTCCACGGTTCATGTCTTTGCAGCCTCTCCAGGGCTTGAGCTTCTTGGAAAACCTCCTAAGAGAGCTTAAGCAGGACTTCCTCCCTTAGGGCTTCCCAGTGCTACTGCCTGCTGAGTGCATGGAAGGAAGCTGAGCGAGGAGTTGCTGTTATTCTTATTTTTCTTGTTGTTCTCAAAATTACTTTTAGTAACAACAAAACCAAACCAAAAAATGCTTCTCTCAACTTTCAGGCACTCTACAGACAGCAGCACAGGAAGCCCCAGGGGGAGGGAGTCCTGGCCAAACCCCCTAGGGGGCTTTCCAAGAAGCTCAGGCAGTCAGAGAGGCTGAAAGGACAGGACAGGGAAAATGGTAAAAGAGCACCCCAACTCCCCTCAGCCACCTCCTTACACTAAAGTAAGCACTGAAGCCAAGCTCCTGAGAGATTTATCCAAAATTCTTAGTGCTTCCCACAATTCTGGGGTGCAATTTCATCCCCCCCCCCACAATGAGGGGTCAAAACTAAATAGATTTAAAAAAATGGCACAGTGCTAGTAAAAACAATACACATGCAAAGTAAATTAAATCTGTCATGGAATATATTTTGGGATGGGGGAGCTGTCATTTTAAAATTTACTTTGAATGTGTTTTTACTGCAAAGAGACAAATACAAAAGCAAGAATCCCCGCTTGAACAAATTGCAAAATTCTGGAAATAAACCTCTGGAATTATAATTGATTGAAAATGTTGAGCCCCACACCAGTAAACATGTCCAGAACACTGGAACCCAAAAATCTGGGCCAGAAATTATACCACTGGGAAAGGAATTTAGAGGAAGGGGAATTTGTACTATGGAGGTCTGCCATTCATTCTATTTCATTTTCCAAAAGTATTTATTTGTCTCTTCCTTTTATTTTCTAGTTCACCCTTTTGATGGAAATGGAAAATCAGACCACCACTGTAACTGATTTTGTCTTCTTGAAATTTGCATATGACCCACCAGTCCAAATTTTCCTCTTCTTGACATTCTTCCTCATATATGTAATAACACTAATGGGAAATATTACAATTATGATGGTAATAAGGGGCAACAGTAACTTCAACAGCCCAATGTACTTCTTTCTGAGTCATCTGTCTTTTATAGATATCTGCTTTTCTTCCGTCACAGTACCGAAGCTGCTAGACAACATTTATTCAAGCCAGGCCATTTCATACAATAGCTGCATCTCCCAGATGTTTTTTATCTTACTGACAGCAACCGCTGAATGTTTAATTCTGGCAGCGATGGCTTATGACCGATTTGCTGCCATCTGCAAGCCCCTGCATTATGTCCAAATCATGAACAAAGCCTTTTGTAGATGGCTGGTGGGTGGTACATGGGCAATCAGTTTCTTTCATGCCATAGAAATACATTACCTGTACTGAAGCTTGTGTTCTGTGGCCCAAACATTATCAAGCATTTCAGCTGTGAATTTCCATCTTTACTGGCTTTATCCTGCACTGAAACTTTCCTGAATACCGTTATGTTCTTCATTACTGGTGGCATACTCATTTTTTTTTCATTCTTCGTTATTCTATTATCATATGTCAATATTATATCTTCGATCCTGAAGATGCATTCAGCAGAAGCTAAAAGGAAAACCTTCTCCACTTGCAGTTCCCACCTCATTGTTGTGGTTCTACTGTATGGCACTGGCTGCCTTAGGTATATGAGGCCCAGCTCAGCTGCTTCAGTAATTATGGATGAATATTTTTCCATTCAGTACAGCATTTCAACTCCCATGTTGAATCCCATTATCTATAGTCTAAAGAACAAGGAAGTGAAGGAAGCCATCAAGAAACGAATAGGGTACAAAGCATTGATCTCTTGTGTAATGCAAAATTGGTAAAATTAAGCAAACTAGCCAATGTATAGGCACCGACCTGACAAACAGCCTTAGGCTGCCACACTCTGTCCTCTTCTGATTAGAGATATTCTGGCCATGGTTATCCATGCTCTGGGAATTTCTGGAGAAGTATACTGAAATATGTCATTCATGGTGCAGCCCTAATTAAGTACATATGCTAGACTACTAACTCTGGAATCTTTGCTGGGAACATATTGTCCATGAGCTTAATGAGCTCCACTGTTTACCAGTCCATTTCCCACTCATGTTCAAAGTGTTGGTGCTCCCCTTTAAAGCCCTACACAATTTAGCAGCAGGTTACCTGATAGAATATCTTGTCCCACATCTACCTCCCTCCCCTTGTGCTGAGATGATCAGAAGCACCTCACTGGGTGACCTGGTACATTAAGATGAGGCTGGTGGAAACTGGAAAGAATCATAGAATCACAGAATAGCAGGGTTGGAAGGGGCTTATAAGACCATCGAGTCCAACCCCCTACTCAACACAGGAATCTATGTCAGAGTATTCCTGACAGGTGGCTGTCCAGCTTCATCTTGAATGCCTCCATTGTGGGAGAGCCCACCACCTCCCTAGGTAATGGGTTCCATTGTTGTATTGCTCTAACAGTCAGGAAGTTTCTCCTGATGTTCAGCCGGAATCTGGCTTCCTGTAACTTGAGCCCAATATTCCGTGTCCTGCACTCTGGGATGATCAAGAAGAGATCCTGGCCTTCCTCTCTGTGACAACCTTCTCTCTCCAGGAAAGCTCACTTGACAACTTTTTTTCAGTGCCAGGACCAGGAGAGGATTGTTTTCTCAGGTTTCTATCATCTGATGAGCTTGTAACATCTGATCTTTTTATTGCTGCTGTTTTATCCTATTGTTCTATTAGTTACTGATTGCTCCAAGTTTGTGGGGTTTTGTTTTTCATCATGTGAACCAGCCTGGTATGCTCCCTTATTAATTGAATTAGCAAACATCTATCTCAATGAATTCAGCATGTAGTTGCTCATGTACAGGTAAACTCCAATGCATTGGTACATCAGATATTTTTGTTGCTGTTGTTTTGAAAAACCTACAGTTTAAGCCATTAAGGGAACTTCTTACCATGGTCTGATCCTGGTTTCTATCCCAAGCTCTTTTAATTGACAGTCATATATATATATTCTTTTAGCTGATGATGAATAATTGCCCTCTTTCCTTTCCCTCTTCACACAATATAGCTTGGATTGCACTGGAACATGGATGTGAACAGAAAGGTGCAAATCATGAGATAAAGTGAGAAAAGGCCTTGAAGTTAGTGGAGGGAAGAAGTTGCAGGGAGAATCAGGGCCAGATTCACATGGTGGCCAAACTGAACATTGTCACTTTATACAAAGTACCCAAGAGGGTCTGAAGCCATATATGAGATTTCTCTTCCAGGTTAAGGGGCCATTTGTTTGTTCTACAACAAAGGTGAAGGCAAAACATTCAGGACTATGGTGCATGACAAAGGAGTTAACCCTTTCCCCTTCTACTGTGGTTCCCTTGAAAATTGTTCCCCAGCTCAGCTCAAGTTACACTTGGTATCCAACAGCAGCTTTCCTTCTAGGGGGAAAGCCAGCCTTTAGGAGGGTGTTCATGAAGGCCATGGTGTGGAGGATATACTTAACCTTGTTTCCCCATGCACCATTGTCCTGGGCCTGATCTCCATCCCACCCAATTGGCCACTATTTAAAAATGGCAACCCCAACATAACAAAGGCAGGAACTTTGAAAATATTTGCACATTTAAAGCTTTGCATCTAAGTCTATTCCCTGCAGGGGACAATGGCATTTTATGTTTCATCTAACATACAAAATGCATTTAAAAAAGAAATATATAATGGAAGAGGAATGGGCAGTGGAATCCCTCTTTTGAGCCACAGTATATGGCTGCTGAGCTATGGTCAGCTTGTAAAACTGTACAAAATCCCTCCCTCCCTTCTCACTTAACATGACGATATTGCGCCAGGCGCATGGCTACAAAATCAAGCTGTGGAACACAACCTGGCCTTAGCAGATTTGCCACCATTTAAGCAGTATGGGATCACCTCCTACTTCCCCTGTTCCAGCATTCTGCATCCATCCAACCAATTCTTCTGATTCCCCTGGGCGGTGGGGTTAGGGGTTACCCAGGGTTCTTAAAGGCCAAGCACCTGGTTTTGCAGGAGTACTTGCACTTTGAGATGATCTGGCAGCACTAGTCAGAAATCATTATACTTCGGTCTAACGTTCTTCCCCGTAGGGTCTGGAGGGGTGACAGAGACTCATGGGGTCACAATGAAAAAGGCAAACAGGGAATTGTGGCTTGCACTGGTGGTTCTTGGGGAGGGGATGTATTCTGCACCCAGCTCTTCACTCTCAAGAAGAAATATACAGGGCAGAAGGGGTTCAACTTTCTGCTGATGGTAAAGACACATTCTTTTCTGTTCTGCACGGGGGGCTATAGGATGTATTGTACAGATGTGGGGGGAATGGCTAAGCAGGAAATTGTTAACTGTGGGAAAATTTCAGGTAGAGAGAAGGCAGTTGAGTACTCTTTTGGTCCTGTCCTGTATGGTGACTGGCAATTCCTGAGGCTTTCCATTCAGGGCTGTGGGACCCACCGGCAAGATACGGATTGCTTTGGACCTAGCTTGCCTAACTCACTTGGTGTCGTGGGGCCCTGAGAGATTATGACATGGGAAGACGTTCCTACTCACTTAGACGAGGTGTATCCAAGGAAGAGGGCTGGATGGATCTCTTTCATGGGTGGGCTGTCAGGAAGCATGACAAACATACACGTAACAAAATAGTTGTAATCATCAGCCCCAGAATATTAATCCAAATGAGAGAACAATTCTTTATCAGTGGATATCCTGAATTCTTAATTAAGGAGAGAAGGAATATGTAGCATGTATTTATGTAATTAATTTAGGCTGCAATCCTATACCCCCTTACCTGGGAGTAAGCCCTATTGAATGGAATGGGACTTATATATGAGTACACATATACAGGATTGCATTGATACATTTTTCTGCATTTATATCAATATCTGGGGAGTCTCCCTCTCATTTCTCATGTTCTGATTATCACTTCAAAATAGATTTGAATTCTATTTCCTGCATTGGACCACATTGTCTCTGCTTCTCCTACAACCTGAACTTGGGATAAATAGTTGTTCACCATGACAATAATGTATATGTTTGACTCTCTCACATGCTGAATATACTTTTTGTTTCTGGGTATTTGTAGTCACATGCTAAATCCACACAGTATATGTGCCTTTGCACCTCACATGACCACGTCTGTTCATAGATATAGCTAGCTACTATAATCTGCTATTATGTTGTCAGTTGCAAAAGAGGATCTCTTTTCTTTACCAATTTCCAGTCTCTGATGATTGTATATGAGCCACTGTCCCTGAAGCTGACATATCCCAAATTCCACATTTCCTCTTACGTTACCCCTGTTCGCTTAATTTAATGAATGCTTGTTCATCCATATATGAGAGGTTTTCCTTTGTTTGGGCTTTGTTCTTACTTTTTCCCTTGTTTCCACAACTACTGGAATAGTGAGGTCAAATTTCTTGTCTACTGGTGAGGCAGGGGATCTGTCCAGCAGGGCAAGGAGCAAGTTCCAGCAGCACAAAATTGCAGAAGAAGCAGGTGTAACATGGTCCAGCCACATGACATGAGACCAGAGACAAAGAGTTGGTCAGAGGGAGTTTTGTATTGGCAAGGTTCAGGCAGCTACTGAAGTTTGGTTCAATTTTTTTTTTTTTTTTTTGATTTTGTTCATAGACCTTAAGAGATTTTGAGTCATCTTCCCTGTGCTTTGCTGGACTCTGCATCTCCAATGCATCATATAAGTGTTATAACACTTGCTCAAGAGTGAGACTTTTACAGGCAATCTCCATTGGAGGTATTCTGTCAAAGTAATCTGAAATGGGGCAGCTTTGCTATAGGTATCATGAATTTTTGGTGGAATCTAATAATGATAATAACTGTCTATTTCTAGAAGTCATATTTGAATCTGATATGAGTAAGATGACGGAAACGTTACGGTTAGTCTCCATGGTTCGTACAATGTTCGTTTTGCCATTGAAACTATTTTTTAATGTTAATGGTAGCTCAGATATTGAGTAGTGCAATGTGAATTCCTGACGGCCATTTTGGATTACAATATGGCAGCTGCTCAAACTGGCTGTGAAGTTGGGCAGCACAACTTTTCTGTCAGGAATAATGCAATGACTCCTATAACCTTTAAACTGCTAGTTTTCCTCACTACTGCAGGCATGGAAAGGACTATTGGCATCTGCTTTGGCTTGTATTCATTAATGACATAAACCTTTTGCAGGAGGCTTTAGATAATTCTTTCATTGCTTCATATGACTGCTGTACATTTCAAAGGTATATCTTTCATGGGGACTCTTGAGACACCCCCTTTTTGCACAAAACCTTTATTGTCCAAAGAATTTAGCAAAAGAGGTATAACTGGAAAAAAAAAAGTTTCCTGCCTGCACAAACATTTTGTGTATCCCTTTAGTAGATGCATTATTAAACTTTATATAATCTGTCCCAAAGGAAACAATTAGTGCTTTCAGATAGAATCCCAGAATACAAAGTCATGTTTTAAATGTCTCTATGAGCTCCTTGTGGCCAAGGGCAAAAACAACATTAAAAAACCCCAAAGAAGTCCAGTTAGACCTGATTATGGTGTGGGTTGTTTTCACTGAACATCTAGAAGACGACAGCTTCAAAACAGAGAGTAGTGGGGAAGAGAGTGGGCAGCCCAGGAATATTTTGAGCAACGACTCCTTATTGTACCTTGTTCTTTTGAGAAGTATTTCAGGTATGTTTTCTGAGTAATGCAAGAGTTTCCTAACAGTTACTGTGTGTCCACCTCCCATAGCACATTCAGCTTTGCCTTTTTGATGATAAAGTTGTTGTGCAATTCAGCCCATTTTAGCAAATGGGTCTTCACAATATATGGTCAGTGTTTGTTTTTTAATTGGAAACACGAAGAGAGACCTAGTTACGGCAGATGTGAAACAGCTATTTGGTTTGTAGTTTGAATTGCGAACTCTCCTTAAACCAAATGGATACACAATAGCTAGTCATTCTTTGTGTTTAATGGGGAATATAATCATATGATGAATAATATTTAGGGTGGATTCATGCAGAATTGCAATATTAGTTTTCAGTGGGAAAGAGGATAAGCATTAGAGAATTATGTGCAATAAAGGATGCTATCCTATCCCCATTTAGACTGAAAAAAGTCCTACCATACCCAGCATTGCTGAGAATGCTGGGAGTTGTAAGACTTTTTTCTGTCTAAATCAGCATAAGATTGTGCCAAAAGGCATGTTTCTGTTCATTGAAATGCCATAAGAGCACAATAATAAGCAAAACAGCATGTCGTAGAAGAAAAGAGATAATGCCACCCTTGCAAAAGTTACTTATCTACTTTTGCAGACGTGACATTCATGAACATGTGATATCACTGTTCTCTATCTGTGGAATATCTGGAAATGACAAGCCAAATTGTGCACATCTCTAGGTCCTGGTTGTGAATCACAAATCTGTATGATCTCTCCTTTTGTAAGTCCTACCATGCAAAGATATTATCCTAGAGAAAAATAAAGAACCAGTGTTCTTTCCTCGAGTTGCATGGCACCCACTGACACCATCCAATCTTAGGCTGGATTGGAAGCAGATGACTCCCTTCATATTGGAATTAGAAAATGATGCAACCATGGTAAGTTCTGACCCTAAATTTATATTGCTTTTATTTTCCTTAGTTGCAACTGACTTGAGATGGTGAAATCTGGGAACTCTGATCTAGTGTGAACCCTTTTCCCAGGGTAAGAATCTTATATCTTGACTTCCTTCTTTTCACTCCTGCCCATGAGTAAAATCCCATGTGCGCACTCACGCACGCACACACGCACATGCACACGCACACACACACACACACACATAAAGGTGTCATGCAGAATGTATTTTTGCACAAGTGTATTAATGTGTGCACATATGCATCAGTACTATAAAGGTGGGAAGATACGATGGAACTGGAAGCTGAGGCAAATGTTAAATCCCCTGCAATCTGTACAGAATTGATAAATTGAAAAAAAGATAGAGTCAAAAGTTTTGGTCAAAAGAAGAAGATCAGGTTATGCCAAAAGTGTGGGCTGCAGGTGGTACAGGAGAGCAAGAAGGACACCAATAGAGTATATGGGCTGAAACTGGTCATAATGTAGTTGGCTACAGCTTATACAGAGTTTTGCTTGCCATAGGGCAAGGAACCAGGTTTCTAATAGCCTGACTGCTGTCATACAAATTACCAACCATGTATGCTTGGGGTGGTGGGGAGTTGAGGGGTAGAAGGCAGGCTCAGGCTAACTATGACAGATAATGATACCAGCATTCTTTAAGGGAGCAATTGTATGGCTGCCAGACAGCAGCTAGATGGCCATAGGATATGCTGTTTTCTGGGAAATGACCTCAGAGCCCTCGCTCCAAGGTTGTTTCCCAGAAAATGAACCTCCTCGCAAGTCCATGCTGCCTTAGAGCAGCACAGAGAAGCCCCACCCTCCACATTCGGAAGAGGGACATGGATCATCTGAAAAGGGGTGAGGCTGGAGGCATTCCGGGGCAGGGAAAGTGGATCTGCATGTACAACACATCCTAGGCCAGGGGTGATACATGGCAAAGAGAAAGTGAGGAGGAGGTGAGGAGGAGGAGGCAACAGCAGTGGCAGCAGCCAGGAGGGAGGTGGGTACGAAGGAGGTGAGTGGTGGTGGCGGTTTTGGTGGCTGGGGAAGAGAAGGCAAGAAGGAGAGTAGTGGTGGTGGCAGCTCACACAGGAGGTGGGGTCAAGAGAGAGGGGAGGGCATGGGGCAATGGGGACCCAGGGAATAGTCTGAAGGCACTTGAGACAGCCGCCTTGTTGAAGCTAAGCAGGTCTGGGTCTGGTCAGTGCTTGGAGGGGAGACCACTTGGGAACCACATGTAGCCACCTTGAGTTCCATGATGGAAGAAAGGTGGGATATAAATGTAATAATAAATAAATAAATAAATAAATAAAAATACCACCTTGCCTCAGGTCCCAAAATAGGTTGGGATGATAGTCGGCTGCCCAAGAGTGGAGAATTTAGGCTTGTAGTCAAGCTTTGTAGGCTATGCTTGGCCTACTCATTCACATTTTTATTCTATACATGGTTTAGTATGTTTCATACTGTTATGCTAATAGTAATTGCTTCCATGTGGTATAATGAAGTAATCTGTGAAATACAGTAAGACACTGGATGTAAGAATGTAACATTCCTAGCACTAAAATGTTAAAACTTCCTAATTGATAAAATGATAAAACATTCTAATTATCCCAATATACACCAACCACATTAATCCCATTTCTCCAGCACATCCCCCCCCCATCCTAACCCCTTTTGGATAGCTG
This sequence comes from Heloderma suspectum, assembly GCF_057233095.1. Lineage (NCBI taxonomy): Eukaryota > Metazoa > Chordata > Lepidosauria > Squamata > Helodermatidae > Heloderma > Heloderma suspectum. Next base: position 82,300,646 of record NC_139463.1, on the reverse strand, counting down.
CCCAATGTGGCTAGAATTGTTCTGTCCAGGCAGAAATACACATTTTCCATTATAAGGATCATATGAGTGCTGCCAAAAGCAACTTATCTTGTGTTCTCATACCATTATCCTTCATTTTTATAGGGATTAGCAAATTGCCCAGTCACATTTTGTATTGTTCTGCAAATACAACATCCCTTTGCCTCTGATTCAGGAGAATCCTGGAAGGATTTCCACAACTGGGAATGTCCAAGTGGACGTTGTGCATGTACCCACAACTGAGATAATAAAAATAAAAACTTAGACTTATTTTGACAATATATTTATATCCGAGGAAATATCAATATAGTCAGATGGATTAAAAAACAACAACAAACCAACCAAGTAATTGAACACACACACATACACACACACACACGTATGTGTTTGTGTTCATGTGTGTTTTATACAGTAAACATATACACACACGTGTTTGTGTCTGTGGGTGTTTATGCAGTAAAAACAACAAACATCCAAAGTAACTTAGACCACAAGCTCCCCTCACAAATGTACCTATAATGGGATACATTTTGGGATGGGGAAAATATCATTTTAAAGTTTACTCTGGATGTGTTTTTACTGCAAAGAGAGAAAAATGAAAGCAAGACTCCCCCTCATGAAAAGGGCAAAACTCTGAAAATAAACAACTGAAATAAGAATTGATTTCAAAATGTGGAGCCCCGCTCCAGTAAACATATCTGATAAAGTAAAACACAAAGATCTGGAAGAGAATCCATCAAAGGTAAATTTTCTAAGTAACCTTATTTTTTTACTCCTTGGCTGCCTCAGGTGTTGGTGAGGAGATAATAACACTGGGTAACAAATTTAAGGAAAGCGGGGAGTTGTACCATGATGATCTGCGATTCATTATACGTCACTTACTAAACATACTTATTTCTCTTTTTCCCCATAGGACAAACTTTTGATGGAAATGGAAAACCAGACCACCACTGTAACTGATTTTGTCTTCTTGGGATTTTCATATGACCCACCAGTCCAAATTTTCCTCTTCTTGACATTCTTCCTCATATATGTAGTAACACTAATGGGAAATATTACAATTATGATGGTAATAAGGGGCAAAAGTAACCTCGACAGCCCAATGTACTTCTTCCTGAGTCATCTGTCTTTTATAGATATCTGTTTTTCTTCCATCACAGTGCCTAAGCTGCTGGTCAGCATTTATGCAAACCAGGCAATTTCATACAATAGCTGTATCACCCAGATGTTTTTTATCTTAATGACAGTAAACACAGAAGTTTTCATTCTTGCAGCAATGGCTTATGACCGATACGCTGCCATCCGCAAGCCCCTGCATTATGTCCAAATCATGAACAAGGCCTTTTGTAGATGGCTGGTGGGGGGTGCATGCGCAACCACTTTCTTCTATGCCATGGCAAATACATTACCTGTACTGAAGCTTGTGTTCTGTGGTCCAAACATTATCAAGCATTTCAGCTGTGAACTTCCATCTTTACTTGTGCTATCTTGCACAGAAACTTTCCTGAATACCATTGTGTTCTTCATTACTGCTGGTATAGTTGGTTTTTTTTCATTCTTTGTTATTCTATTGTCCTATGTCAATATTGTCTCTTTGATACTAAAGATGCATTCAGCAGAAGCTAGAAGAAAAACCTTCTCCACTTGCAGTTCCCACCTCCTTGTTGTGCTTCTACTGTATGGCACTGGCTGCCTTAGGTATATGAGGCCCAGCTCAGCCTCCTCAGTAATTGTGGATGAATACTTTTCCATTCAATACAGCATTTCAACTCCCATGTTGAACCCCATTATCTACAGCCTCAAAAACAGGGAAGTGAAGGAAGCCATCAAGAAATTAATCAAGAAACTAGTCAAGAAGGGCACTGATTCCTTCTGTTATGTAAAATCGGTAAAATTAAGCAAACCAGAAAATATATTATCATTGAGCTAACAAATAGCTTGAGGCTGCCACACAAGCTCTGACCCCTTCTGGATAGAGAAATCCTGGCCATGGTTATCCACCCTCTGTGAACCTCTGGGTAAGAATGTTGTTGTTGTTGTTGTTCAGTTGTTCAGTCGTGTGGGGATGCCTGAATGAAGCATAGATGCTAGGCTACTAACTCTGGAAACTTTGTTAGGAAGGTATCTTCCATGTGCTTAAAGAGCTCCACTGCCTACCAGCCCAAATCCAAGTGTAGTTCAAAGCGCTGGTGCTTCCTTTGAAAGCTTAACACGGTTTAGCATCAGGTTACCTGATGGGATACTGCTCCCACATTTATCTGCCCTTGCACATCTCTAGAGGACTTGATACATAAAGATGAAGCAGGTGGCAACTGGAAAGGGCCCTTTGCAATAACTGTGTATGGAATTCTCTCTCCCAGAACACTCACTTGACACCTCCCTTCAGTGCTGCAGGAAGACCCATTTTCTCAGGCATCTAAACATCTGAAGCACCTGTAAGATCTGATCTTTTTTATCGTTGCTATTTTAACCTGTTCCTTTATTATTTATTGATAGCTCTGATTTTGTAGGGGTTTTCATGAAGTGAACTGGCCTGGTATGATCCCTTATTAGATGGATAAGCAAACATCCATATCAATGAATTCAAAATATTCTCACTTGTACAGGTAATGCAGAATGTATTGGTACTTACGGCCTTTTTGTTGCTATTGTGCATGTCACCAGAAGGCGCAAACCATGAGATTGCAAGAGAAACAGCCCTGAAGTGGGTGGAGAGAAGAAATCATTGGGCCAGAAGCACATGGTGGGAAAACTGAAACTTTCCACTCTGTACAAAGTACACAAGAAGGCCAGAAGCCACCTCTATGTGTTCTCTTCCAGGTTAAGGGAAACATGTTTGTTCTACAACAAAGGTGAATGCAAGGCATTCACGAGTGTGATGCATGATGAAGGACTTAACCCTTTTCCCTTGTGCCATGGTTCCCCTGTACATGGTTCCCCAATTCCACCCAGCCAGCCTACACTTGGTATGCAATAGCAGCTTTCCTTCCAGGGGGCATAGCAGCAATTAGGAGAGTGTTCATGAAGACCGTGGTGTGGAGGACAGACTTAACCCTGTTTCCCTGCACTTTGGTACTGGGTCTGAGTCTGATCCCCATCCCACCAACCTGGCCGTTATTTAAAAATGGCAACACCAAAATAACTACACTTTGATAGCTTTTACAAATAAAAAGTATGATCTGCTTGGGATCTAAATCTATTCCCTTCAGAGGGAAACAGACATCAATCTGTGTGTGCGTGTGTGTGTTTATGTTAAATTATACTATGAAAATAATCCTTAAAAAACATATACAGAAGAAGATTAACAGGCAATGGATCTTCTCTATGAAGCCACCACATATAGCTGCTGGGCTATGGTCAGCTTGCAAAACTGTGCAAAATCCCTCCCTCAAATTTCAGTTAGCTAGGTGAACCTGGGCCACTGCAGGGCTAAAAATGAAGCGATGGTACAGAACCCGGCCGTAGCCAGTTTCCCACCATTCAGCAGTTGGGCTGACATCACGTGATATGAGATTATGCCCTACTTCCCTGATCCAAGCATCTTGCATCCATCCAACCAGTTCTTCTGCCCCCTCCCCCCGATGTGTGTGTGTGTGTGTTGACCTAGGATTGTTAAAGGGCAAGTCCCTGGTTTTGCAGGTGCACTCGCAATTTGAGGTGATCTGGCACTGCTGGTCTGGAATCATTATACTTTGGTTTACGTTCTTCTCCATAGAGTCTGGAGGGGTGATAGAGACTCATGGGGTCTCAAAAGCACTAGAAAAAAAAGATGAACATGGATATATGGCTTGCACTGGTGGATCTTGGAGGGGGGATTGATTCTGCACCCAGATTTTCACTCTCAGGTTGAATTATAAATGGACGAAGAGATTCAACCTTCTGATGACAGTAATGACACATTCCTTTTGGATCTGTGTGGAGGCCTGCAGGATACATTGCACAAGTGGGGGTGAGTGAGTAAGGGGTTGCTATCCTGTGGGAAAAATCCAGGTAGAGATAAGGGAGTTGAGCATCCTTTCGATCCCATATGGTGACTGGTGATTCCCAAAGCATTCCATGAAGGAGTGTGGACCCATGGGAAAGGTCCAGATCACCTTTGAAACTATCTTGCCTCATCCACTTGGCTTTAGGGGGCCTGGAAGATGGTGACATGGGAAGTCCTTCCTACTCACATTGAGTAGGTGTGGCCAGGAGGAGGGCTGGTTACAAGCACAATAGTCCTGACAGCCAACGTAGACTCTCCCAAGGCACACAAGCTAGTTGCCTCGAAGTTAGATTTATTCTCACAGAGACTCTCTGGTAGATCCTATTATGTAATTAATACATGTGCCTCTATTATTTCAACTCATTTGTCCTTGTCTAGCCTCTGTATATCTGCCTCCACATGGAGGTACGATTATTACATATCTATAGCTATCCATGAGTGAGCTGTCAGGGAACATGACAAACATGCACCTAATGATTCCTCTGTAATAATTAGCCCCAGAACATGATTGTAAATGCAAGAACAGCTCTTTCTACCAGGCACTGGTCTCTGAAGCTAGCATATCCCACATTCCAGATTTCTTCTCATACTGCTTCTGTTTGCCTACTTTAATGAATGTTCATTCATCTGTATTTGAGAGATTTTCCTGTGTTTGGGTTTCTTCTTTTTTCTGTCTTCCCAGAAACACTGGAACATTTAGGCCAAACAAAAAAAGTTAGTGGGGGGGGGGGTTGCATCAGAAAGGTCCATGCTTGACTGAAGTTTAGTTAAGATTTATTTTTAAGTTATTCATAGGTCATAAGAAATTCTGACTGATCTTCCCTCTGCTTTGCTGGACTCCCTACAATGCATCATATAAGCATTACAACATTTGCTTAGGAATGAGTCCTTTATGGGCAATCAGTCTCCACTGGAGGAAATCCTTCCAATGTAACCTGAAACAGAACAGCATTGATATATGAGTTCTGCGGTGCAGTGTCTAATTGTGTCTATGTTGCAGATGAAAGGAACAAACCAGAGACACCAACTTAAATAGCATTGACCTTATTTTCGCCGTAGTCTACGTAAATCTTTACGTAGACTACAGGGACCAAATAAGGAACGCAAGTGGCAGCGCCCTATGGGGGCCGCCATTTGTGTACGCGCTTTTTTTTTTTTCAATGTCACCCATGATAGGCTACATGATGATTTACGTACCCTATCACGGCTGACGTTGGGAATCTAGCCATGATAGGCTACATAAATCGTTATGTAGCCTATCACGGGGGTGTTTTTTTTGTTTTTGTTTTTTTACTTTTTTTTTCGCGGCTGGGTAGACAGGGTGCTTCTACCTGGCCTGAATTTTGCTGGCGAGGGATGGGGCGCCTCCCCCCCGGCCTGAATATCGGCCGGGCAAGGCGGGGCACCTCCCCCCCTCACATGAACTTTGGGGCGAGAAGCAAAGCACCTCCCCCCCACCGTGAAGCAAGCTTCGAGGACAGGTAAGGGTCTTTCACATATCCCTAAAACCAGCATAAGATTGAGCAGGTTTCCCAATTCAAATATTTATGGGTAGTCTTCCAAGCAAATGGTTCCAGGAAGGCTCACAGTGAATATGTGGCATTAAACGCACAGAGAAGCTCATCAGGAATAGCACAATTTATGAGAATGAAAAGCAACCACTATATCCCTTTAGCCCTCCAATTATACCAAGCAAAAGTACTAGCACAATTATTGTACGGCTCTCAACTGGGGTCTTTCCCGAATACCCAAACATTAGAATGTGTACAATCAAAATTTTTGAGGGCAATATTGGGTGTTCCTAGGGATGTCTCCAATGCAAAGATAAGATTAGAGACTGGCCAGATCATAATAGAAGCTAGGGTCTGGGTGGCTATTCTTGTGTACCAGCTTAGAATGTCATATTTTCCTACTGGCCTTGCCCCACTAATTTTGCAAGACGATTTTAAATCCAATTGGATTCAGTCAGCTGAACAGAAAATGGCTTTCTTGGGGCTTCCCTTGTGGACTTTATTAAATATGGGTTTTGATCAGGCAATGGAGACTATCAAGCAGCGCATTGCAGATATTGAGACAAAGTGACCTCAATAGTGCCCCAGAATTCTATCTCAGGGAGGACTATAGATACATTGTAACAGCTGCACCCTATCTTGAACAACTGGAACTGCATAAACATAGAAGGGCATTTACCTTGGCCTGTCTAGATGGACTCCCCTCGGCAGTTTTGGAGGGATGGTACAAAAAGATCCCCTGGTCAGACCTCCTCTGCCCCTGTGGCATGGAACAGATAGAAACTACAGAGCATGTTTTGCTGTGGTGTATATTTTATAGAGATATTCGTGCCGCACTCATCTCCCCACTGATGAATCGCTTTCCGGGATGTACAGGACAACAATATGCCTACATATTGTTGTCTGACACTAATTTGACATTTACGTATAGTGTCGCCAAATTTTTTGCAGCCGCAATAGGTGTTTGAAGAAGGATGCTGAGGGAGCTCGGACTTACCTAGTTGGATGAAAGACAAAGTCTGGAGAGTAATGCCATTCACTCAATATGGCTGATATGCATTACATTAGTACTACACTGTGTTGAAGTGTCTATTAATTTGATTGGGGATATATGGCAGATAATTTTAATGTAGTTCCTTTTTTGAGCTGGTCCTTGACCATAATAAAGTTTTATTCTATTCTTTTACCAGGTGTGGTGGGTGGGGAAGCTGGCAACAGCGAAGGCGCCAGCAAACAGGAGTCCTCGCTCTTTTGTGAGCCTCAGATGGCCAAGAGAGGGAACTGCCTACCGCTGTTCCCACCAGTGGAGACAATCAGCCTTTTGATTGGCTCAGCGCTCCTGCTGAGGGGAGGTGCTGCTGCTGCTGCTGCTGCTGCTGCTGCCCAGGCTCTCTCCAGCTCCCTTCCTTTCCCGCCACAGGACCTGTGCATGCTCACAATGGAGGCTTCCCGGAAAGCAGGGAACTGGGTATGTGAAACTTTGGAGGTATCTAATAATGATAAGAACTGCATATTGTGATATTTGAATCCAGTATGACTAAGATGACAGAAATGTAAAAATTGGACTCTGTGGTTCATACAACATTTGTTTTGTCATTGAAACCACTTTTTTAATGTTAATGGGGACTCAAAAATTGGCTAGTGCAATGTGAATTCATGACAGCCATTTTGGATTCCTATATGGCAGCTGCTCACACTATTTGCCAAGTTGGCAGCACAACTTCTCTGTCAACAATGTCTCCTATAGTGTAAAACCTTCAACTGCTAGTTTTCCTTGTTACTGACTGGAGGCACTGAAAGGACTAACATCATCTGCTTTCTCTCGTATTGATTTATGACATACACGTTTTGCGAGGAGCTTTAGATAAGGCATTCACAGGTTCATATGACTGCTGTACATTTCAAAGATACATCTTTCATGAGGGTGCCTAAGACACCCCCATTTTGTACAAAAGGCTTATTGTGCAAAGAATTTAGCAAATGGAGTATAACTGAAATATGTTTCCTGCACAAACATTGTGGGCATCCCCTTAGTCGATTCATTATTAAACTCTAAATATACTGTCCCAAAGGAAACAATTAGTGATGTCAGATAAAATCCCAGAATACAAATCCATGTTTTAAATGACTCTATGAACTCTTTGCAACTAGGGGCAAAAATAACATTATAAAACCACAAGAAGTCTAGTTACATAGTTACCTGGTTATGGCATCAGTTGTTTTCACTGAACATCTAGAAGGAGAGAGATTCAAAATAGAGACTAGTGTAGAAGAGAGAGGGTGGCCGAGAAACAAATATTTTGAGCAATGATTCCTTATTTTGCCTTGTTCTTGTGAGAAGAATTTCAGGTATGTTTTCTGAGACTTGCAAGAGTGTCCTAAGAGTTACTCAGCGACCCCCACCCCACCCCACCCCCGCATAGAACATTCAGCTTTTTGCTGCTAACAGTATTGTGCAATTCAGTCCATTTTAGAGAATGAGGATGCACAATATACAGTATTGTTTGTTTTCTCATTGGATACATGATGAGAGACCTAGTTATGGTGGATGTGAAATAGCTACATGGTTTGTAATTTGAATTGTGATCTCTCCTTAAACTTGATGGATACACAATACCTAGTCAGCCTTTGTGTTTAATGGGGAATATGGTGATATGGTATATAATATTTAGGATGGATCCATGCAGAATTGTAATATCCAGTTTCAAAGGGAAAGAGGATAAGAATTATGTGCTATTAAGGGTGTAATCCTATCCATGTTTAGACTGAAACAGGTCCTATATTACCCAACATTTCTGAGAATGCTAGGAGTTGTAGGACTTTTTGTGCCTAAATGTGACAGGCTTGTGCCACAAGGCATGTTTCTGTACATTGAAATGGCACTAGTGCTCAATAAAGAGCACGTGCTGGGAGATATCTGAAAATCCTACCCTTGCAAACACAATTTCTCTGCTTTTGCAGATGTGACCTGAACATGTCATATCACGTTTGTCTATCTGTGGAATATCTGTGGGAATGATAGGGCAAGTTTTACACATCTCTCATTGCTGATTGTGAATCACAAATCTTGTGACCTCTCCTTTTGTCAGGCCCACCATGCAAACATATATCCTAGAGAAAAATAAGAGTACCAAAGTGCTTTCTACTTGCATGGTACCAACTAATACCATCTGATCTTTGGCTGGATTGGAAGGAGATGACTCTCTTTGTATAGGAAAAGTAGAAAATAATGTAATCATGGAAGTTCTGACCCTAAATTTATATTGCTTTTCTTCTCTTTAGTTGCAACTGACCTGAGATGGTGAAATTTGGGAACTCTGATCTAGTGTGAACCTTTTTGCTAAGGTAAAAATCTTATGTCTTGACTTCCTTCATTTCATTCCTGCCCATGAGTAATATCCTATGTACATGCACACGCACGCACGTGCACACCCACATGCACGCACACACACACACACACACCAACACTTATAATGGTGTCATGCAGAATGTGTTTTTACACAGTTTTTAATGTGTGAACATGTGCATCACTAATATAAATGTGGGAATATATGATGGAACTGGAGGCTGAGGCAAATGGAAAATGCCCTGCATTCTGTACAAAATTCATAAATTGAAAAACAGAAAAGAAAGAGAGAACAATGAGTTAGTTAACAGAAAGAAGATCAGGTTATGCTGACAGTGTGGGCTGCAGGTGGTAAGATCACCAGTATAGTATATGGATTGAAACTGTTGATAACGTAATTGACTATACAGAGTTTTGTTTGGCATAGGGCAAGGACCCAGCTTTCTTATCGCCTGACTTCTGTCAAGCAAATTACCCATCCTGCATGCTTGGGGTGGCAGGGAGTTGAGGGGTAGAAGGCAGTCTCAGGCCAACTACAACACAGAGTGATACCAGAATTCTTTGAAGAGAATTATACCAGAATAGTTTAAAGATATCAGAAGCAGGAAACCGGTGAGGGATGCAGCTGTACTGTTGGATGACAATGCAGTTAAAGGAGTAGTAGTAGGAGGTCAAGGAGACTGCAGAGAAGCTGAATGAATTTGTATCATTGGTCTTCACTGCAGAACATATAGGACAGATACCTGTGCCTGAACTGATGTTTTCAGGAAGCGAGTCTAAGGAACTGAAGCAAATACTGGTGACAAAAGATGACATTCTCAACCTTATTGACAAATTGAAAGTTAAATAGTTAATCACTGGGCCCAGATATCCACCCTAGAGTTCTTCAAGAAGACTCACATAGCCTAGCACAGCTGCCTGGCTGGATGCAAATGGCGGCTGCTACGCGGCTGCCATTTGCATCCGCACCAGCCAGTCCATGACCGGAAATCCGGAGCCACCGTGGAGCAGAGCTGGCCATCGAGGATTCTGGGGGGGAGGACTGGATCACCTCTCCCCCATCAAGGATTCCAGGGGGAGGGACAGAGTGCCTCCCCCCCACTATGAACACAATCCACGAAAAGGTAAGTGACTTCTGTATATCCCTAGATTCAGCTGAATCCTGGAAAGATTTCCACAATAGAGAATGTCAAACTGGACTTTGTGGATGTACTAGGGATGTCAGAGAATTCTGCCATGGATCTCAGTGAGGCCAAATGCCAGTGCATTCACCCCCCCCCCCCGGAAATCCATGGTGGAACTAAGCCCCCTGCCCCATCACCCTGTGAAAGGCACGCGAAATGAAGCACTTACCTGGTGCCATTCGCACTGCTTTGCAAATGGCGACCGCGTCTGCGGCAACCATTTGCTTCCCCATTTTTCCCGTGATCTTCAGGGAGAATGGATCTGCATGTACAGCACATCCTAGGCCAGGGGTGATACATGGCAAAGAGAAAGTGAGGAGGAGGTGAGGAGGAGGAGGAGGAGGCAACAGCGGTGGCAGCAGCCAGGACAGAGGTGGGTAGGAAGGAGGTGAGTGGTGGTGGCGGTTTTGGTGGCTGGGGGAGAGAAGGCAAGAAGAAGAGTAGTGGTGGTGGCAGCACCCACTGGAGGTGGGGTCAAGAGAGAGGGGAGGGCATGGGGGCAATGAAATACCACCTAGCCTCAGGTCCCAAAATAGGTTGGGATGATAGTGGGCTGCCCAAGAATGGAGAATTTCAATGTAGGCTTCTAGTCAAGCTTTGTAGGCTATGCTTGGCCTGCTCATTCACATTTTTATTCTATACCTGGTTTAGTATGTTTCATACTGTTATGCTAATAGTAATTGCTTCCATGTGGTATAATGAAGTAATCTGTGAAAAGTAGGGATGTCAGACAATTCCGCCATGGATCTCAGGGAGGCCGAATGCCAGTGCATTTGGACCCCCGAAATCGGTGGCGGAACAGCCTGCCACCCCCCCCAGGACGAGACTTACCTGGGGCGGATCTTCCAGGCGGTGGCAGCTCCAGCGGCAGTGTGGCAGCGGCGGCGGCCGGTCTTCTGACCGGCTGCCACTGCCGCCATTTCCATTTTTTTTTTTTTAAAGACGGATGAGCCTTAAATAAACATTTATGTAGCCTATCACGTCTGACTTTTTTAAAAAAAATACCCGCCCATACACAAATGGCGGTGGCTACGGCCACTGCCATTTGCGTTCCTTATTTTGGCACGTCTTAGTCTACGTCAACATTTACGTAGACTAAGACAGTGAAAATAAGGGGAACGCAAATAGCGTAGTGTCCGCTACGCTATTTGCGTTCCCTTTATTTTCGCCATCTTTGTGAAATGGCGACGGCTATGGCCGCTGCCATTTGCGTCCCTGCTAGGCAGTGGCCGGATGTCTGGCTGCTGGCGGAGCCGGCTGGCGGCTCTGCAGAATTCCTGCGGAGCGGATTCGGCTGGCCAGGATTCTGGTGGGAGGGACGGAACGCCTCCCCCCCCCCACCATCAACATAATCCGTGAACAGGTAAGTGACTTTCGTACTTTCCTAGTGAAAAGCAGTAAGACACTGGATGTAAGAATGAAACATTCCTAGCATTAAAATGTTAAAACCTCCTAACTGATAAAATGATAAAACATTCTAATTATCCCAATATACACCAACCACATTAATCCCATTTCTCCATTTAATTACTCAGAAGAATCTTCCATGACCATAGATTTATGTTCCACGGTGGGTATGCCTTCCCCACTGGTAGATCTACTCTTTGCTGGGAGAGGAGCACGCCCCCCCCCCATCCTAACCCCTTTTGGATAGCTGCCCAATGTGGCTAGAATTGTTCTGTCCAGGCAGAAATACACATTTTCCATTATAAGGATCATATGAGTGCTGCCAAAAGCAACTTATCTTGTGTTCTCATACCATTATCCTTCATTTTTATAGGGATTAGCAAATTGCCCAGTCACATTTTGTATTGTTCTGCAAATACAACATCCCTTTGCCTCTGATTCAGGAGAATCCTGGAAGGATTTCCACAACTGGGAATGTCCAAGTGGACTTTGTGCATGTACCCACAACTGAGAAAATAAAAATAAAAACTTAGAATCATTTTGATAATATATTTATATCTGAGGAAATATCAATATAGTCAGATGGATTAAAAAACTACAACAAACCAACCAAGTAATTGAACACACACACATACACACACACACACGTATGTGTTTGTGTTCATGTGTGTTTTATACAGTAAACATACACACACACATGTTTGTGTCTGTGGGTGTTTATGAAGTAAAAACAACAAACATCCAAAGTAACTTAGACCACAAATTCCCCTCACAAATGTACCTATAAAGGGATACATTTTGGGATGGGGAAAATATCATTTTAAAGTTTACTCTGGTTGTGTTTTTACTGCAAAGAGAGAAAAATGAAAGCAAGACTCCCCCTCATGAAAAGGGCAAAACTCTGAAAATAAACAACTGAAATAAGAATTGATTCCAAAATGTGGAGCCCCGCTCCAGTAAACATATCCGGTAAAGTGAAACACAAAGATCTGGAAGAGAATCCATTGAAGGTAAATCTTCTAAGTAACCCTATTTTTTTACTCATTGGCTGCCTCAGGTGTTGGTAAGGCGATAATAACACTGGGTAACAAATTTAAGGAAAGTGGAGAGTTGTACCATGATGATCTGCGATTCATTATACGTCACTTACTAAACATACTTATTTCTCTTTTTCCCTGTAGGACAAACTTTTGATGGAAACGGAAAACCAGACCACTGTAACTGATTTTGTCTTCTTGGGATTTTCATATGACCCACCAGTCCAAATTTTCCTCTTCTTGACATTCTTACTCATATATGTAGTAACACTAGTGGGAAATATTACAATTATGATGGTAATAAGGGGCAAAAGTAACCTCGACAGCCCAATGTACTTCTTCCTGAGTCATCTGTCTTTTATAGATATCTGTTTTTCTTCCATCACAGTGCCTAAGCTGCTGGTTAGCATTTATGCAAACCAGGCAATTTCATACAATAGCTGTATCACCCAGATGTTTTTTATCTTACAAATAGCAACCACTGAAATTTTAATACTTGCAGCAATGGCTTATGACCGATATGCTGCCATCTGCAAGCCCCTGCATTATGTCCAAATCATGAACAAGGCCTTTTGTAGATGGCTGGTGGGTGGTGCATGGGCAATCAGTTTCTTTCATGCCATGGCAAATACATTACCTGTACTGAACCTAGTGTTCTGTGGCCCAAACATTATCAAGCATTTCAGCTGTGAACTTCCATCTTTACTTGTGTTATCCTGCACAGAAACTTTCTCAAATAGCATTATGTTCTTACTTTCTGCTGGCGTACTCATTTGCTCTTCACTGTTTGTTATTTTATTGTCCTATATCAATATTGTCACTTTGATCCTGAAGATGCGTTCAGCAGAAGCTAGAAGAAAAATGTTCTCCACTTGCAGTTCCCACCTCCTTGTTGTGCTTCTACTGTATGGCACTGGCTGCCTTAGGTATATGAGGCCCAGCTCAGCCTCCTCAGTAATTGTGGATGAATACTTTTCCATTCAATACAGCATTTCAACTCCCATGTTGAACCCCATTATCTACAGCCTCAAAAACAGGGAAGTGAAGGAAGCCATCAAGAAATTAATCAAGAAACTAGTCAAGAAGGGCACTGATTCCTTCTGTTATGTAAAATCGGTAAAATTAAGCAAACCAGAAAATATATTGTCATTGAGCTAACAAATAGCTTGAGGCTGCCGCACAAGCTCTGACCCCTTCTGGATAGAGAAATCCTGGCCATGGTTTTCCACCCTCTGTGAACCTCTGGGTAAGAATACTGAAATACAGTGCAGATGGGGATATCTGAATGAAGCATAGATGCTAGGCTACTAACTCTGGAACCTTTGTTAGGAACATATCTTCCAGGTGCTTAAAGAGCTCCACTGTCTACCAGCCCAAATCCAAGTATAGTTCAAAGTGCTGGTGCTTCCTTTGAAAGCTTAACACAGTTTAGCATCAGGTTACCTGATGAGATACTGCTCCCACATTTATCTGCCCTTGCCCATGTCTGGAGGACTTGATACATAAAGATGAAGCAGGTGGCAACTGGAAAGGGCCCTTTGTGATAACTGTGTATGGAATTTTCTCTCCCGGGAGACTCACCTGACACCACCCTTCAGTGTCGCAGGAAGACCCATTTTCTCAGGCATCTAAACATCTGAAGCACCTGTAAGATCTGATCTTTTTTATCGTTGCTATTTTAACCTGTTCCTTTATTATTTATTGATAGCTCTGATTTTGTAGGGGTTTTCATGAAGTGAACTGGCCTGGTATGATCCCTTATTAGATGGATAAGCAAACATCCATATCAATGAATTCAAAATATTCTCACTTGTACAGGTAATGCAGAATGTATTGGTACTTACGGCCTTTTTGTTGCTATTGTGCATGTCACCAGAAGGCGCAAACCATGAGATTGCAAGAGAAACAGCCCTGAAGTGGGTGGAGAGAAGAAATCATTGGGCCAGAAGCACATGGTGGGAAAACTGAAACTTTCCACTCTATACAAAGTACACAAGAAGGCCAGAAGCCACCTCTATGTGCTCTCTTCCAGGTTAAGGGTCCCTATGTTTGTTCTACAACAAAGGTGAATGCAAAGCATTCACGAGTGTGATGCATGATGAAGGACTTAACCCTTTTCTGTTGTGCCATGGTTCCCTTGAACATGGTTCCCCAATTCCACCCAGCCAGCCTACACTTGGTATGCAATAGCGAGGAGCATAGCAGCAATTAGGAGAGTGTTCATGAAGACCGTGGTGTGGAGGACAGACTTAACCCTGTTTCCCTGCACTTTGGTACTGGGTCTGACTGATCCCCATCCCACCAACCTGGCCGTTATTTAAAAATGGCAACACCAAAATAACTACACTTTCATAGCTTTTACACATATAAAGTATGATCTGCTTGGGATCTAAATCTATTTCCTTCAGGGGGAAACAGGCATCAATCTGTTTGTGTGTGTGTGTGTGTGTATGTTAAATTATACTATGGAAATAATCCTTAAAAAACATATACAGAAGAAGATTAACAGGCAATGGATCTTCTCTATGAAGCCACCACATATAGCTGCTGGGCTATGGTCAGCTTGCAAAACTGTGCAAAATCCCTCCCTCAAATTTCAGTTAGCTAGGTGAACCTGGGCCACTGCAGGGCTAAAAATGAAGCGATGGTACAGAACCCGGCCGTAGCCAGTTTCCCACCATTCAGCAGTTGGGCTGACATCACGTGATATGAGGTAATGCCCTACTTCCCTGATCCAAGCATCTTGCATCCATCCAACCTGCCCCCTCCCCCCGATGTATGTGTGTGTGTTGACCTAGGATTGTTAAAGGGCAAGTCCCTGGTTTTGCAGGTGCACTCGCAATTTGAGGTGATCTGGCACTGCTGGTCTGGAATCATTATACTTTGGTTTACTTTCTTCTCCATAGAGTCTGGAGGGGTGATAGAGACTCATGGGGTCTCAAAAGCACTAGAAAAAAAAGATGAACATGGATATATGGCTTGCACTGGTGGATCTTGGAGGGGGGATTGATTCTGCACCCAGATCTTCACTCTCAGGTTGAACCATAAATGGAAGAAGAGATTCAACCTTCTGGTGACGGTAATGACACATTCCTTTTGGATCTGTGTGGAGGCCTGCAGGATACATTGCACAAGTGGGGGTGAGTGAGTAAGGGGTCACTATCTTGTAGGAAAAATCCAAGTAGAGATAAGGGAGGTGAGCATCCTTTTGATCCCATATGGTGACTGGTGATTCCCAAAGCATTCCATGAAGGAGTGTGGACCCATGGGAAAGGTCCAGATCACCTTTGGAACTATCTTGCCTCATCCACTTGGCTTTAGGGGGCCTGGAAGATGGTGACATGGGAAGTCCTTCCTACTCACATTGAGTAGGTGTAGCCAGGAGGAGGGCTGGTTACAAGCACAATAGTCCTGACAGCCACGATAGACTCTCCCAAGGCACACAGTTTAGTTGCTTGGCAGTTAGATTTATTCCCACAGAGACTCCCTGGCAGATCATAATATGTAATTAATACATGTGCCTCTATTATTTCAACTCATTTGTCCTTGTCTAGCCTCTGTATATCGGCCTCCACATGGAGGTTTGATGATTACATATCTATAGCTATCCATGAGTGAGCTGTCATGGAACATGAAAAACATGCACCTAATGATTCCTCTGTAATAATTAGCCCCAGAACATGATTGTAAATGCAAGAACAGCTCTTTCTAACTGGTCTCTGAAGCTAGCATATCCCACATTCCAGATTTCTTCTCATACTGCTTCTGTTTGCCTACTTTAATGAATGTTCATTCATCTGTATTTGAGAGGTTTTCCTGTGTTTGGGTTTCTTCTTTTTTCCATCTTCCCAGAAACACTGGAACATTTAGGCCAAACAAAAAAAGTTAGTGGGGGGGGGGGGTTGCATCAGGAAGGTCCATGCTTGACTGAGGTTTCGTTAAGATTTATTTTTAAGTTATTCATAGGCCATGAGAGATTCTGACTGATCCTACCTCTGCTTTGCTGGACTCCCTGTATCTACAATGCATCATATAAGCATTACAACATTTGCTTAGGAAGGAGTCCTTTATGAGCAATCAGTCTCCATTGGAGGAAATCCTTCCAATGTAACCTGAAACAGAACAGCATTGATATATGAATTGTGCGGTGCAGTGTCTAATTGTGTCTATGTTGCAAATGAAAGGAACAAACCACGGACACCATCTTAAATGGGTTATTAGATTGCCCACAACGCTGTTGATTTGAATAGGATTGGCAGAAGCATAGGGCATGTATCCCCCATCAGGCAGCCTGCCGGGTGCCTGATATTCCTCCCTGGCCCACCTGCCAGGAGCGTTGGTGATGGGTGGAAGGGTCAGAGTCCCACCACAGTGCAGACTGTGAATGTGAACCCTTTTCCTCCACCCTGGATATGACATGCCTGCACCCACCACGCTGGCTTGGTCTTGGTCCCACACCCACCCAGATCCCTTAAGGAGATCCCACCACAGGAAAGGGGGGAGCCCAATCCCGCTCTCCCTCCCAAATTGATCCAGCCAAATGCCTATCACGACCAACAAAGTTGTGACATAAACAATACGATTCTACCAAAAGACCACTCAAATAGCTCAACTTATTTAAACATGACTATTCTTGCAATGAGGAAGGCGAAACCCCCCTCCCTTTCTTGCCTATAGAAGACAGGTAAAATCCCGTCCCAGCCCCATTACTGGCGACTGACTTCTGTCCATTGTAAGATCTACTATTATCAGATGTGGTGGGTGGGGAAGCCGGCAACAGCGAAGGCGCCAGCAAACGCAGGAGTCCTCGCTCTTTTGTGAACCTCATATGGCCAAGAGAGGGAACTGCCTACCGCTGTTCCCGCCCGTGGAGACAATCAGTTTTTTTATTGGCTCGGCACTCATGCCAAGGGGAGGTGCTGCTGCTGCCCAGGATCTCCTCAGCTCTCTTCCTTTCCCGCTACAGGACCAGTGCATGCTCACAATGGAGGCTTCCCGGAAAGCAGGGAACTGCATATGTGAAACTTTGGGGGTATCTAATAATGATAAGAACTGCATATTTTTAGAAGTGATATTTGAATCTAGTATGACTAAGATGACAGAAATGTAAAAATTGGACTCTGTGGTTCATACAACATTTGTTTTGTCATTGAAACCATTTTTTAATGTTAATGGGGACTCAAAAATTGGCTAGTGCAATGTGAATTCATGACAGCCATTTTGGATTCCAATATGGCAGCTGCTCACACTATTTGCGAAGTTGGCAGCACAACATTTCTGTCATCAATGACTCCTATAGTGTAAAACTTTTAACTGCTAGTTTTCCTCGTTACTGGATGCACTGAAAGGACTAACTAGGGATGTAAGAAAGTCACTTACCTTTCGCAGATTATGTTGATGGTGGGGGGGAGGTGTTCCATCCCTCCCCCCGGAATCCTCGACGAGGGGGAGGCAATCCGTTCCTCCCCCCCGGAATCCTCTGCAGCCGGCTGTGCTCTGCGGTAGTTCCGTGGAGCAGCCGGCCAAGCCCAGCCAGGCCAGAGCCGTCCAAAGCTGGATTTCCAGCTGCGGAGGGCTCTGGGGAAAAAAAAACCCGCGTATGCAAATGGCGGTGGCTATGGCCGCCGCCATTTGCGTTCCTTATTTATGCTGTCTTAATCTACGTAAATATTTACGTAGACTATGACGGCGAAAATAAAGGGGAATGCAAATAGTGTAGCGGGCGCTATTTGCATCCTGTTTTGATTCACCGTTTTAGCCTACGTAAATATTTACGTAGGCTAAAACAGCAAATCAAAAAGGGACGCAAATAGCGCCCGCTACACTATTTGCATTCCCCTTTGTTTTCGCCCTCATAGTCTATGTAAATATTTACGTAGACTAAGCTGGGCAAAAATATGGAACGCAAATGGTGGTGGCCATAGCCGCCACCATTTGCATACATGGGTTTGTTTGTTTTTAAACCCACCCAGCCATGGTAGGCTACGTAAAGATTTACGTAGCCTATCACGTCGTTTTTTTTTTTTAAACCCAGCCATGATAGGCTACGTAAATCTTTACGTAGCCTATCACATCTTGTAAAAAAACAACAACAACCCCCCCCCCAAGATTGCAAATGGCGGTGGTGGCAGCCGGTCGGAAGACCAGCCGCCACAGCCACAGCCACCGCCGCCACCGCCGCAGCCACGCTCGGAAGATCCGCCCCAGGTAAGTCTCGTCCTGGGGGGGATCCGCGGGGGGGTAGCAGACCGTTCCACCACGGAGTTCGGGGGGCCGAATGCACTGGCATTCGGCCTCACCAAGATCCGTGGCAGAATTATCTGACATCCCTAGGACTAACATCATCTGTTTTGCCTTGTATTAATTTATGACATACACGTTTTGCGAGGAGCTTTAGATAAGGCATTCACAGGTTCATATGACTGCTGTACATTTCAAAGATACATCTTTCATGAAGATGCCTAAGACACCCCCATTTTGTACAAAAGGCTTATTGTGCAAAGAATTTAGCAAATGGAGTATAACTGAAATATGTTTCCTGCACAAACATTGTGGGCATCCCCTTAGTCGATTCATTATTAAACTCTAAATATACTGTCCCAAAGGAAACAATTAGTGATGTCAGATAAAATCCCAGAATACAAATCCATGTTTTAAATGACTCTATGAACTCTTTGCAACTAGGGGCAAAAATAACATTATAAAACCACAAGAAGTCCAGTTACATAGTTACCTGGTTATGGCATCAGTTGTTTTCACTGAACATCTAGAAGGAGAGAGATTCAAAATAGAGACTAGTGTAGAAGAGAGAGGGTGGCCGAGAAACAAATATTTTGAGCAATGATTCCTTATTTTGCCTTGTTCTTGTGAGAAGAATTTCAGGTATGTTTTCTGAGTCTTGCAAGACTTTCCTAAGAGTAACTCTGTGACCCCCACCCCACCCCACCCCCGCATAGAACATTCAGCTTTTTGCTGCTAACAATATTGTGCAATTCAGTCCATTTTAGAGAATGAGGATGCACAATATACAGTATTGTTTGTTTTTTCATTGGATACATGATAAGAGACCTAGTTATGGTGGATGTGAAATAGCTACATGGTTTGTGATTTGAACTGTGATCTCTCCTTAAACTTGATGGATGCACAATATCTAGTCAGCCTTTGTGTTTAATGGAGAATATGATGATATGGTGTATAATATTTAGGGTGGATCCATGCAGAATTGTAATATCCAGTTTCAAAGGGAAAGAGGATAAGAATTATGTAGGGGTGCACGAAACCCACTTACCTGTCCTCGAAGCTTTTCGCGGTGGGGGGGAGGCGCTTCGCTGCTCCCCCCGCGAAGTTCAGGCCGGGGGGGGGGGTTTCCTGCCTTGCCTGGCTGAAATTCAGGCTGGGGAGGAGGTGCCTCGCCTCGCCCGGCCACGAACTAAAAAGTAAAAAAAAAACACGCCCCCATGATAGGCTACGTGATGGTTAACGTAGCCTATCATGGCTATATCTGCAAAGTCAGCCGTGATAGGCTACGTAAATCGTCACGTAGCCTATCACGGGTGACTTTAAAAAAAAAAAGCGCGTACGCTAATGGCGGCCCCCATAGAGAGCCGCCATTCGCGTTCCTTATTTGGTCGCTGTAGTCTACGTAAATCTTTACATAAAGAATACGCTATTTGCATTGCCCTTATTTTCGCCGTAGTCTACGTAAAGATTTACGTAGACTACAGCGACCAAATAAGGAATGGGAATGGCGGCTCCCTATGGGGGCCGCCATTATCCGTACGCGCTTTTTTTTTTTAAAGTCACCTGTGATAGGCTACGTGACGATTTACGTGGCCTATCACGGCTGACTTTGCAAATCTAGCCGTGACGTTAATCGTCACATAGCCTATCACAGGGGTGTTTTTTTTTTCTTTTATTGGAATGGCGGTCGAAAGACCGGCTGCCGCTCCCGCCCCGGACGAAGACCCGCTGATTCGCCGGCCGGACCCACCGCTGGGAGGGACATTCGGCAAAGGTAAGTCCCGTCCCGGGGGGGAGTGCGGGGGCGGGGGGGGTGCGGAGAATTTCTCCCCGAAACTTGTTTGGGGGGCCGAACACGTTGGTGCTCGGCCCCCCGAAGTTTCGGGGAGAAATTCTCCGCCAACCCTAGAATTATGTGCTATTAAGGGAGTAATCCTATCCATGTTTAGACTGAAACAGGTCCTATATTACCCAACATTTCTGAGAATGCTGAGAGTTGTAGGACTTTTTCTGTCTAAATGTGACAGGCTTGTGCCACAAGACATGTTTCTGTACATTGAAATTGTCCTAGTGCTCAATAAAGAGCACGTGCTGGGAGATATCTGAAAATCCTACCCTTGCAAAACACAATTTCTCTACTTTTGCAGATGTGACGTGAACATATCATATCACGTTTGTCTATCTGTGGAATATCTGTGGGAATGATAGGGCATGTTTTACACATCTCTCATTGCTGGTTGTGAATCACAAATCTTGTGACCTCTCCTTTTGTCAGGCACACCATGCAAATATACATCCTAGAGAAAAATAGAAACCAAAGTGCTTTCTACTTGCATGGTACCAACTAATACCATCTGATCCTTGGCTGGATTGGAAGGAGATGACTCTCTTTGTATAGGAAAAGTAGTAAATAATGTAATCATGGAAGTTCTGACCCTAAATTTATATTGCTTTTCTTCTCTTTAGTTGCAACTGACCTGAGATGGTGAAATTTGGGAACTCTGATCTAGTGTGAACCTTTTTGCCAAGGTAAGAATCTTATATCTTGACTTTCTTCATTTCACTCCTGCCCATGAGTAATATCCCATGTGCATGCACACGCACGCACGTGCACACACACATGCACACACACGCACACACACACACACACACACACACTTATACTGGTGTCATGCAGAATGTGTTTTTGCACAGTTTTTAATGTGTGAACATGCGCATCACTAATATAAATGTGGGAAGACATGATGGAACTGGAGGCTGAGGCAAATGGAAAATGCCCTGCATTCTGTACAAAATTCATAAATTGAAAAACAGAAACGAAAGAGAGAACAATGAGTTAGGTAACAGAAGGAAGACCAGGTTATTCTGACAGTGTGGGCTGCAGGTGGTAAGATCACCAGTATAGTATATGGATTGAAACTAATGATAACATAATTGACTATACAGAGTTTTGTTTGGCATAAGGCAAGGACCCAGCTTTCTAATAGACTGACTTCTGTCAAGCAAATTACCCATCCTGCATGCTTGGGGTGGCAGGGAGTTGAGGGGTAGAATGCAGTCTCAGGCCAACTACAACACAACGTGATACCAGAATTCTTTGAAGAGAATTATACCAGAATACTTTAAAGATATCAGAAGCAGAAAACCGGTGGGGGATGCAGCTGTACTGTTGGATGACAATGCAGTTAAAGGAGTAGTAGGAGGAGGTCAAGGAGACTGCAGAGAAGCTGAATGAATTTGTATCATTGGTCTTCACTGCAGAACATATAGGACAGATACCTGTGCCTGAACTGATGTTTTCAGGAAGCGAGTCTAAGGAACTGAAGCAAATACTGGTGACAAAAGATGACATTCTCAACCTTATTGACAAATTGAAAGTTAAATAGTTAATCACTGGGCCCAGATATCCACCCTAGAGTTCTTCAAGAACTCAAACATGAGATTGCTGATATTCTAATGAAAATGTGCGACATATCCCTTAGATCAGCCTCTGTACCAGAGGACTAGAGAATAGCCAGTGTAAAACCAATTATTAAAAAAGGGATCCAGGGGGAATCCCAGCAATTACAGGCCAGTTAGCTTAATGTCTGCTCAGGGTAAATTGGCTGAAAGTATTATTAAAGATACAGTTAGAAAGCATATAGATGGACACACCCTGCTGAAAAAGAATCAACATGGCTTCCGCAAAGGTAAGTTCTGTCTCATTCACCTTTTAATGTTCTTTGAGATTGTCAATAAACATGCAGACAGCGGTGATCCAGTAGACATTGTCTACTTGGTCTTGCAAAAGGCTTTTGACAAAGCTCCTCACCAAAGACTCCTGAGCAAGCTTACCAGTCATGGAATAATGGGAGTGGTGTCTTTTGGATCAGTAAATGGTTAAACTTAAAGAAAAGAAAGTGGAGAATAGGAATAAGTGGTAAATTCTCCCAATGGATAGAAGTAAATAGTGGGATCCCACAGGGAACTGTATTGGGACTAATAGTTTTCAACTTATTCATAAATGATCTGTAATTAGGAGTGAGCAGTGGGCATGGCCAAGTTTGCCAATGACACCAAATTGTTTAGTGTGTTTAAAACTTAAAGGGATTGTTAGGAGCTTCAAAAGGATCTCTCCAAACTGGGAGAATGGGCATCCAAATGGCAAATGTGATTCATAGTAAGCAAATATAACCTGATTGGATCTGAGCTAGCAGTCATCAACCAAGAAAGAGATCTTAGGGTTTTGGTGGACAGCTCCATGAAAATGTCAACCCAGTGTAGCTGCTGTAAAAAAAGTAGGGATGGCGGAGAATTTCTCCCCGAAACTTCGGGGGGCCGAGCGCCAACGTGTTCGGCCCCCCGAACAAGTTTCGGGGAGAAATCTGCCGCCCCCCCCGCCCCCCGCCCCCCCCCCCCGGGACGGGACTTACCTTCCCTGAATGTCCTTCCCGGCGGCGGGTCCGGCTGGCGGTTCATCAGGTGTTCGAGCGGGGCGGCAGCGGCAGCCAGTCTTTCGACCGGCTGCCGCCGCCGCCATTGCAATAAAAGAAAGAAAAAAAAAGTCCCCTGATAGGCTACGTGACGATTCACGTAGCCTATCACGGCTAGATTTGCAAAGTCAGCCGTGATAGGCTACGTCAATCGTCACGTAGCCTATCACGGGTGACTTTAAAAAAAAAAAAAAAGTGTGTACGGATAATGGCGGCCCCCATAGGGAGCCGCCATTCCCATTCCTTATTTGGTCGCTGTAGTCTACGTAAATAGCGTTGCCCTTATTTTCTCCGTAGTCTACGTCTACATTTACGTAGACTACAGCAACTAAATAAGGAACGCGAATGGCGGCTCCCTATGGGGGCCGCCATTCGCGTACGCGCTTTTTTTTTTTTTTTTAAGTCACCCGTGTTAGGCTACGTGACGATTCACGTAGCCTATCACGGCTGACTTTGCAGATCTAGCCATGATAGGCTACGTGAATCATCACGTAGCCTATCAGGGGGCATGGGTTTTTTTTTACTTTCGCGTTCGTGACCGGGCGAGGCGGCAAGCCTCCTCCCCGGCCTGAATTTCGGCCGGGCGAGGCGGGAAGCCTCCCCCCCAGCCTGAATTTCGGCCGGGCGAGGCGGGAAGCCTCCCCCCCCAGCCTGAATTTCGGCCGGGCGAGGCGGGAAGCCTCCCCCCCCAGCCTGAACTTCGCGGGGGGAGCAGCGAAGCGCTCCCCCCCACCGCGAACAAGCTGCGAGAAAAGGTAAGTGACTTTCGTCCACCCCTAAAAAAAAGGAAACTTCGTGTTCTGCATAAGTAGGAAAAGAATTTGCGTCCCTGCCTTTTACCGGAATAGGTTACGTAAAGATTTGCATAGCCTATCACGGCAAAAGGCAGAGACGCAAATGGCATAGCGGACACGGTTTGTATCCCTGTTCTTTGCCGTGATAGGCTACGTAAATCTTCACGTAGCCTATCATGGCAAAAGGCAGGGACGCAAATGGTGTCCGCTATGCCGGATGCCATTTGCCTCCGAAGACAGGCAGTAGCGGCTGGCAGCGGACAGCAGCAGACAGACGGTGGCACATAGGATCTGGCCAGCATGGATTCCCCTGGGTTACAGAGGTGAGTCTTTTGTTCCACTGCAGACTCCGGGGGAATCCTCATTGGAGTCCATGGCGGAATTCTCCACCATCCCTAAGTAGAACACATTAAAACAGTAACTAAAACATTGCTGTGGGAAAGACACAGGAAAGCCTGAAGGTGGTGGCCAGTGGCAGCAACAGTACTCTGGGTCCTTTTAGCTGGGACCAGGAGCTGCAGCAGCATAGCCGTCTGCTGCCAGGAGGATCATGCATGGAGCAGCGGCCCAACACCTAGCTCATTGGAGTTCTCAGTGTGAGACATCAACCTACCAGTTCTTCAAAGAGCTGCACCAGTTCTGCTGAATGATGCATGGCACAGCACTCTGGAGCACCGTACATTATTGCCTAACTCTGCTGCAGGAAATCCATAGCAGGAAAGCAGCCAGTGAAGCTCTTCTGAGAGCCCACCCAAGTGCAGCAGCCCAAATGCTTCACTGTGAGGGGCCTTCCTCATAGTTAGGCATTAAGGGGGCCTTGGAGATTGCCTCTGCTCCTGCTGCAACACATCCAGTCTTCAGGCCCACTCTCACCCAGAATGTCTCACTAGCAAGAGACATTCATGATGAGAAATGCGTCCAGAAGAGTGGAGGATGATGGTGACCATCGGAGATGTGGAGAAGGCAAAGACAGGTGGTGGAGGAGGAGGAGGCCAGGGGTGAAACATGGGGAAGGGAAAGTGAAGAGTAGATGAGGAGGATGGGAGGCAATAGTGGCAGTGGCAGCCAAGAGGGAGGTGGGTAGGAGGGAGTTGAGTAATGGCAGCAGTGGGGACTGCTGGAGGACAGAAGACAATGAGGAAGAGGGCAGTGCTGGTTGCAGGAACAAGGCTTACCTGGGGCAGATGTTCCAGATGGCTGCGGCTCCGGCGGCGGCTCCGGCGGCAGCGGCGGATGATCTTTCGACCAGCTGCCGTGGTCGCCATTTCCATCATGGTCTTTGCCATGATAGGCTACATAAGTCTTTACGTAGCCTATCACGGCAAGCCATAAAAAAAAAACACAACGGCGTACGAAAATGGTGGCAGCTAGGGCGACCGCCATTTGCATTCTTTATTTTGCGCTGTTTTAGTCTACATAAATATTTATGTAAGCTATTCTAGGGATGTCACTTACCTTTTCGCGGATTATGTTGATGGTGGGGGGGAGGCGTTCCGTCCCTTCCCCCGGAATCCTCAACGGGGGGGGAGGCAATCCGTTCATCCCCCCTGGAATCCTCCACGGCCGGCTGTGCTCCACAGCAGTGCCGCAGAGCAGCCAGCCAGGCCCAGGCCAGAGCGATCCACAGCCAGATTTCCGGCCGCGGAGGGCTCTGGGTAAAAAAACAAAAACAAAACACATACGCAAATGGCATCGGCTATGGCCGCCGACATTTGTGTTCCTTATTTTTGGCCATCTTAGTCTACATAAATATTTATGTAGACTATGATGGTGAAAATAAAGGGGAACGCAAATAGTGTAGCGGGCGCTATTTGCGTCCCTTTTTGATTCGCCGTTTTAGCCTACGTAAAGATTTACGTAGGCTAAAACGGCAAATCAAAAAGGGATGCAAATCGCACCCACTACGCTATTTGTGTTCCCCTTATTTTCACTGACATAGTCTACGTAAATATTTATGTACACTAAGATGGCCAAAAATAAGGAACACAAATGGCGGCGGCCATAGCCACCGCCATTTGCGTACGCGTTTTGTTTTGTTATTTTACCCAGCCATGATAGGCTACGTAAATCTTTACGTAGCCTATCACGTCTTCTAAAAAAAACCCACAAAAAAATGACAAGACTGGAAATGGCAGCGGTGGCAGCCGGTCGGAAGACAACTCGCCGCCGCCATTGCCGCCGGAGCTGCTGCCGCCCGGAACATCCGCCCCAGGTAAGTCTTGTCCCACGGGGGATCTGCAGGGGGGGGGCAGGCCATTCGGCCACAGATTTTGGGGGGCCGAATGCACTGGCATTCGGCCTCACCAAGGTCCGTGGCGGAATTCTCTGACATCCCTAGTTATTACGGCAAAAAAAAGGGGAACGCAAATATTTCCATAGGCTAAAATGGTGAATAAAAAAGGAACGCAAATAGCGCCAACTACGCTATTTGCATTACCCTTTTTTTCACCGTAATAGTCTATGTAAATATTTACGTAGAGTAAAATGGCAAAAAATAAGGAACGCAAATGCCGGCGGCCATAGCCGCCGCCATTTGCGTACACCATTTTTTCTTTTTCCCCAGCTGTCATAGGCTATGTAAAGACTTATGTAGCCTATCACAGCTGCCTGGCTGGATGCAAATGGAGGCCACTATTGCAGCCACCATTTGCATCCGCACCAGCCAGTCCGTGGCCGGAAATCCGGCTGCGGACAGCCCGGGCCAGCTGCTCCGCGGAGCCGCCGCGGAGCCGAGCTGGCCATCGAGGATTCCAGGGGGGGAGGACCGGATTGCCTCCCCCCCATTGAGGATTCTGGGGGGAGGGATGGAGCACCTCCTCCACCACCACAAACACAATCTGCAACTAGGTAAGTGACTTTCGTACATCCCTAGATTCAGATGAATCCTGGAAAGGTTTCCACCATAGGGAATGTGCAACTGGACTTTGTGGATGTACTAGCGATGTCAGAGAATTCTGCCATGGATCTCAGTGAGGCTGAATGCCAGTGCATTCAGCACCCCAAAATCCATGGCGGAACAAAGCCGCACCACCCCGTGAAAGGCACGCGAAATGGAGCAGTTACCTGGTGCCGTTCGCACTGCTTTGTGAATGGTGGCCGCATCTGCGGCAACCATTTTCTTCCCCATTTTTGCCGTGATAGGAGACATAAATACTTAGGTAGCCTATCATGGCAACAAAGGGAATGCAAATGGCGGCCGCCATAGCTGCCGCCATTTGCGTCTGCAGGCTCCGCACGCCTGCTAATGCACCCGGCCAGCAGCTCCACGGAGCTGCCGCAGAGCAGAGCCAGCTGGGTTAGGATTTCAGGGGGAGGTGCAGAGCCACTCCCCCCCACTGCAAATCACCCCCTTTGAAAAGGTAAGTGACTTTCACACATCCCTAGGTTGTATCCACAACTGAGAAAATAAAAATGTAATCAGATGGATTTTTAAAAAAGAAATAATAATTAATTGAACACACACACACACGTATTGTGTGTGTGTGTGTGTGTATAGTAAAAACAACACACATCCAAAGTAAATCTGAAAGCAAACTCCCATCACAAACATACCTATAATGGGATATATTTGGGGACGGGGGAGATATAATTTTAAAATTTATTCTGAATGTGTTTTTACTGCAAAGAGAGAATAATCAAAGCAAGCCCCCCCCCCAGTGACAAAACATTAAAAATAAACAACTGAAATAATAATGGATTCCGAAATGTTCAGCCCTGCTTCAGTCAACATGTCCAGTACAGTGAAACCCAAACATCTGGAACAGAATCCATCAAAGTAAATGTTGTAAGTAACCCTATTTTTTTTACTCATTGCCTGCCTCAGGTGTTGGTTAGGAAATAACACTGGGAAACAAATTTAGGGAAACAGGGGATTTGTACTACGATGGTCTGCCACTTACTGAGAGTATATATTTCTCTCTTTTTTCCTATAGTTCAAACTTTTGATGGAAATGGAAAACCAGACCACCACTGTAACGTATTTTGTCTTCTTGGGATTTTCATATGATCCACCAGTCCAAATATTCCTCTTCTTAACGTTCTTCCTCATATATGTACTAACACTAATGGGCAACATTACAATTATCATGGTAATAAGGGCCAACGGTAACCTCAACAGCCCAATGTACTCCTTCCTGAGTCATCTGTCTTTCATAGATATCTCCTTTTCTTCCATCACAGTGCCTAAACTCCTAGTCAACATTTATGTAAGCCAGGAAATTTCATACAATAGCTGCATCACCCAGATGTTTTTTATCTTACTAATAGCAACCACTGAAATTCTAATACTTGCAGCAATGGCTTATGACCGATTTGCTGCCATCTGCAAGCCCCTGCATTATGTCCAAATCATGAACAAGGCCTTTTGTAGATGGCTGGTGGGGGGTGCATGGGCAACCAGTTTCTTCTATGCCATGGCAAATACATTACCTGTACTGAAGCTCATGTTCTGTGGCCCAAATATTATCAAGCATTTCAGCTGTGAACTTCCGTCTTTACTTGTGCTATCTTGCACAGAAACATTCCTGAATACCATTGTGTTCTTCATTACTGCTGGTATAGTTGGGTTTTTTTCATTCTTTGTTATTCTATTGTCCTATGTCAATATTGTCTCTTTGATACTAAAGATGCATTCAGCAGAAGCTAGAAGAAAAACCTTCTCCACTTGCAGTTCCCACCTCCTTGTTGTGGTTCTACTGTATGGCACTGGCTGCCTTAGGTATATGAGGCCCAGCTCAGCCTCCTCAGTAATCATGGATGAATACTTTTCCATTCAATACAGCATTTCAACTCCCATGTTGAACCCCATTATCTACAGCCTCAAAAACAGGGAAGTGAAGGAAGCCATCAAGAAATTAATCAAGAAACTAGTCAAGAAGGGCACTGATTCCTTCTGTTATGTAAAATCAGTAAAATTAAGCAAACCAGAACATATATCGTCATTGAGCTAACAGATAGCTTGAGGCTGCCGCACAAGCTTTGACCCCTTCTGGATAGAGAAATCCTGGTCATGGTTATCCACCCTCTGGATAAAAATATTGAAAAACAGTGTAGTTGGGGATGCCTGAATGAAGCATAGATGCTAGGCTACTAACCCTGGAACCTTTGTTAGGAAGATACCTTCCATGTGCTTAAAGAGCTCCACTGTCTACCAGCCCAAATCCAAGTATAGTTCAAAGTGCTGGTGCTTCCCTTTAGAGCTCCATACAATTAAGCTTCAGGTTACCTGATGGGCTATCTCTCCCAATATCTGTCTGCCCTTGCACATCTAAGGATAATGTGGTACAACGATGAGGCAGGTGGCAACTGGAATGTGGAAATATTCCTTTGTGATGATGTTTCATGGAATTCTCCCTCCTGAAGGACTCACTTGATTCCTCCCTTCAGTGCCACATGAAGACCCCTTTTCTCAGGCAGCTAAATGTCTGATGAGCCTGTAACATCTGATCTTTTCTACTGTTGCTATTTTCACCTGTTCTTCTATTATTTATTGATAGCTCTGATTTCATGGGGGTTCTTCATGAAGTGAACCAGCCTGATATGCTTGCTTATTAAATAAATAAGAAAACATCCTTCTCAATAAGTTCAAGATCTTGTTATTAGTGATGGGCAGATAACTTACCCCGTTCCAGCTGGGGCAGTCCCTGGACATGATCAATCCCTCCCTCCGGAGTCTGTCCAGGCCACGTTAATCCAGTTTAATCTACTAGCTTTACGGCTGTGAATGGTATCCATTACTCCATTTGTGTCCCTGTTTTTTCACATGATGGCTACGCAAATAATAATTTGCGTTCCCACTTGAGCCATCATAGGCTACGTAAATATTTATGTAGGGATGTACGAAAGTGAATTACCTTTCAGCAGATTATGCTGATGCTGGGGGGGAGGCGTTCCATCCCTCCCTCCAGAATCCTGGCCAGGCGGGGAGGCGCTCCATTCCTCCCCCCCCCGGAATCCTGGCTGGCCGGCTACGCTCTGCAGCGATTCTGCGGAGCCGCTGGCCGGCTCTGCCAGCAGCCAGACATCCGGCCGCTGTCTAGCAGGGACGCAAATGGCGGCAGCTACGTAAATGTTTACGTAGCCTATCACAGCTGATTTTAAAAACAACAACAACGCACGTACACAAATGGCGGCGGCCATGGCAGCCGCCATTTGCGTTCCTTATTTTGGCACGTCTTAGTCTACGTAAACATTTACGTAGACTAAGACGGTGAAAATAAGGGGAGGGCAAATAGCATAGACGCTACGCTATTTGCGTTCCCCTTATTTTTGCCGTCTTAGACTATGTAAATGTTTACGTAGACTAAGACATGCCAAAATAAGGAACGCAAATGGTGGCGGCCATGGCCGCCACCATTTGCGTATGCGCATTTGTTTGTTTGTTTGTTTTAAGTCAGCCGTGATAGGCTATGTAAAGATTTACGTAGCCTATCACGGTGTTTTTTTTTAAATCTAGCTGTGATAGGCTACGTAAATCTTTTCGTAGCCTATCACATTTTTTTTTTTAACTGGAGATGGCAGCGGTGGCAGCCAGTCGGAAGACCAGCCGCCGCTGCCGCTGCACCGCTGCCGCCACCACCCGGAAGATCTGCCCCAGGTAAGTCTCATCCCAAGCGGGGTGGGGGGGTCAGACCGTTCCGCCACCGATTTTGGGGGGGCGAATGCGCTGGCATTCGGCCTCCCTGAGATCTGTGGCGGAATTCTCTGACATCCCTATATTTACATAGCCTATCATGGGCTACCATAGGGATGCAAATGGTGTCCCCTATTCAGGATGCCATTTGCATCCACACCAGCCCAGCAGCAGCTGGAGCTGCTGCCGCTGCCACCACTGCCGGAGCTGAAGCCACTGCCGGAGCCGCAGCCAGGTAGGCTCTGCTTTTCGGGGCTTTCGCGGGGTGGTGGGGCGGGTTGCTCTTTCTACCACGGATTCCGGGGGAGTGAATTTACTGGAATTCGGCCCTCCTGGGATCCATGGAGGAATTCTCTAACATCCCAAAGAAGATGAAGAAGGACTGCAGATGACCACATAGATGTTTCAGATGGTGCAGAGGAGGAGATACAAGCATAAGAGGAAATAAGAAAGAGAAAAAGATAGCAAATGTTTCTAAAACAGAGTTAAGGGAATGGCCACAAAAGGAGAAAACAAGGAAAGGAATAAATATGGATTGAGTCATAAATAGGAAGAGATGAAATAATTATTGGCAGAAAGGGAAAAGAAAAACAAACAAATTGAGGGTGAGGGAATCTAAGGCAAGGATCCAACTTATGATGAAATTAGTTAGCTGACCACCCCAGGGAGGATAAGGAAGTTTAGTTTTCCTTTTATACTGTTCTAGTTTTGCTCATGTGTGTGTGTGTGTGTGTGTGTGTATTTCTGTCTCACAACTTTTTTCTCAAAATTTGTAAATTTGTCTAACTATCCTGTCTGTTCATATAAGACAACATTGTGACACTATAGTGATAAGCTTTGGAGATAAGAGCAGGGAGGAGGAAATCAAAAAGTACTGAAGGAGACACTGGCTCTTGGAAACATGAGCAAATAACCTTTCAGGTAGAGGGGATGTGGGGGGCAGGATTGGGAGAAATTGGAAAGAAGGAATAAGTAAAAGGGAAATAACAGGTAGTTTTTAGGAGAAAAGAGAAAAGTAGTAGAAGAAATGACAGGGAAAGGTGAAAAACAAGAAAGGGGAAGGAAAAAGAAAAAATAGGGGAGGAAATAAAATAAAAATTAAAATAAATATGGTACAGTGTACATCTCTGAATATAAGAGGAGAAGGGGATGGGGTAAAACAAACTTGAATGTATAAATTGATATCTGAAATGAAACCTGAGATATTAGTTTTTCAAGAACTTCATAAACCAAAGACGAACAGCTGGATATTGGACACCAGACAATGGGACATAAATTCTGACCTCCAGGATCTAGAAGAACTTGGGGGTAGGTATATTAATTAATGAGATAATTTTTCAATTAAAAAGAATGATGAAAGATAAAAAGTGGAGATATATAGTTGTAGAAGGGATATATAATAATAAAGGGCTAATAACATTGTCATCAGAAGATAGCCCTAACATGAATCAGTTATAATTTCTACAGAAGATCTTAGCTAAAGTTAACAGATTCTCAAAATCAGGAAAAAAAAAATCATTGCAGGAGATTTAAATTGGAGTCTGCATAGGGATGGCAGAGAATTTGTTTTGTTTTTTTACCCAGAGCCCTCCGTGGCTGGAAATCCGGCTGCAGATGGCTCTGGCCTGGGCCTGGCCAGCTGCTCCACGGAGCTGCCGTGGAGCACAGCCGGCCATGGAGGATTCTGGGGGGGAAGGAATGGATCGCCTCCCCCCCATCAAGGATTCCGGGGGGAGGGACGGAACGCCTCGCCCCCCACCATCAACATAATCCGCGGAAAGGTAAGTGACTTTCGTACATCCCTAATGTCTGCAGGGGGCAATGTCAATGGGCAATACAAAACAAAGAACAATGTCAAAGCAGGACAGAAGAGTGTCCTGATATATGGAAATTTTGAAAAAAAATGATATTTATGATGCTTGGATTGAAATAAACCCTAATGACTGTAGTCATACATATTTTTCAGAAATATATACAAGTTTTAGTAGGTTAGATACAATTTTAATGACAGAAACTTTTTTTACAAAGGCCTAAAAAAATTGGAAATTGGACAATAAAAGTAACAAACCATGCCCCAATCAAAATGTATGTTGAGATGGACCAAGAAATTAAAAGGGATTATATTTGGTGATTGAATCCCATATTATTAACTAAGGAAGATATTAAAGGTAAGATAAAAAGGAATAAAGAAAGATATTTTGAAGAAAATTAAACAGAAAACAATAGACACTATTAGATGGGAAGTGGGCAAGACAACAATAACAGGGGTTTGTATATAAAACAGCTAAGTTTAATAAAGAAAAAGGAGAAGGAGGAGAAGGAGAAGGAGACACTGGATCAAGAAATTATCAGACTAATGGAGCAGTAGAAGTATACCTGTCAGACTAGAATTAAAGAAGAAATGGAAAATTTGAGGAAAGAAAGAGTGGCATTAGAAATAAATAAAACAATGATAGACATGTTATATGTCAAGCAAATGTATTATGAGTTTACGGGAAAAACGCTCAAAATTGTTAGCGAACAAAGTCCAGAAAAAGAGAACTAAGAACAGAATTTGAGGTTTGAATACAAAAGAAGGAATTAAAACATGATCAAAAGGAAATGGGGAAATTATTACAAAATTATTATAAAGATCTTTATGAAGGGAAACAAATAGAAATAAAGTAGATTCAGGAATATCAAGACAAAACAAAAATACCCCCACTAAAAGAAGAACTGAAACAGTTTTTAGAAGCTGAGATAGAAGAGGATAAAGAAGCTATAAAAGATTTTAAAAAATAATAAATCTCTAGGCCGAGATGGATTTACTGGTGAATTTTATAGAGCATTTGTGGATGTTGGTGCCACAACTGAAGAAATTATATTGGGAAATACAGGAGGATACAACCTATAATAACATTGATACCCAAATTAAACAAAGATAAATGCAACCTAGTCTCCTATAGACCAATATCTATACTGAATGTGGATTATAAAATATTTACTAGGATATGGGCAAAACACCTGAAAGAAGATATTAGTGATTGTAGAGGCTCAGATCAATATGTTTTTTTAAAGGTTTATTGCAGATCCAATTCAGAAATTATTTAGTATGATTAATATTTGTAAGACAACAAAGGTCCCGTGTATCATAATGACACCTGATCTTTACAAGGCATTCTATACAGTTAATCCAAAATTTAGATTACGTCTGCTAAGGACACAATCCTATGGCCACTAGTCAGCAGCTAGATAGCTATAGGATAGGTCGGTTCCCAGAGAACCGATACCCATCCTGTCTCACGCCACCTCATAGGCAGCACAGATCAGCCCCGCACTCTGCATTAGTAAAAGCAGTGCAGAGTGGCAAAAATGGGGCATTCCTGGGAGCAGACAAGGGCAGGGAGGTCAGAAATGCCAGTACAACACATCCTATGTGTCGTCCAGCCACCCCTTCCCATGCTCCAAGGTCTCGGAGCTAGACAGCTGAAATTGTCTATCTAGCTGTGAAAGCAGGGTGGTGGGAGTGAGGAGGAGATCCTCTCCTCACCACTCCTCCTGCCCTGCACTGGATAGGCGGTTGCCCCCAGGGTTGGAGGTGACCATCAATCCAAATAGGATTGCTCCCTAAATAAGTATCATTTGGGAAATAAGTTTAAACTACAGGCGATATATGTACAAACAAGAGCAAAAATAAGGTACAATATATTAGAGACAGAAAAAATGTAGGGATGGGGGAGAATTTCTCCCCGAAACTTTGGGGGGCTGAGTGCCAATGTATTCGGTCCTCCGAAGGTTGTTCGGGGAGAAATTCTCCGCCCCCCG
Source organism: Heloderma suspectum (assembly GCF_057233095.1). Taxonomy (NCBI): domain Eukaryota; kingdom Metazoa; phylum Chordata; class Lepidosauria; order Squamata; family Helodermatidae; genus Heloderma; species Heloderma suspectum. The sequence continues at coordinate 82,266,217 of NC_139463.1, read as the reverse complement.
CCCGCCCCCCCTGGGATGGGACTTACCTTTTACGAATGTCGCTCCCGGCGGCGGGTCCCCGCAGCGGTTCGGCAGGTCTTCGTCAGGCTGCCGCCGCTGCCATTACAAGAAAAGTAAAAAAAAAAAAATACGCCCCTGTGATAGGCTACGTAACGATTAACGTAGCTTATCACGGCTAGATTTGCAAAGTCAGCCGTGATAGGCTACGTTAATCGTCACGTAGCCTATCACGGGTGACTCTGAAAAAAAAAAAAGCACGTACGCAAATGGCGGCCCCCATAGGGAGCTGCCATTCGCGTTCCTTATTTGGTCCCTGTAGTCTACGTAAAGATTTATGTAGACTACGGCGAAAATAAGGGCAACGCTATTTGTATATTTGTATACAATAAGTGTATATTTTTAGAAGTGATATTTGAATCCAATATGACCAAGATGACAGAAATGTTACAGTTAGTGTGGTTCATACAATGTTCGTTTTGTCACTGAAACTAATTTTTATCATTATTGGGGACTCAAAAATTGACTAGTACAATGTGAATTCATGACAGCTGTTTTGCATTCCAATATGGCAGCTGCTCAAACTGGTTACCAAGTTGGCAGCATAACTTTTCTGACATGAAGAATGCAATGTCTCCTATAGTGTAAAACTTTTAACTGCTAGTTTTCCTTGCTACTGGAGGCACAGAAAGGACTAGCATCATCTGCTTTCCCTTGTATTGATTTATGACACAAACTTTTTGCGAGAAGCTTTAGATAATGCATTCACAGCTTCATATGACTGTTGTACATTTCAAAGGTACATCCTCCATGGGGATGCTTCAGACACCCCCATTTTGCACAAACGGATGATTGTGCAAAGAATTTAGCAAATGAGGTATAACTGCAATATGTTTCCTGCACAAACATAATGTGTACCTCCAAAGTCGATTCATTATTAAACTTTACATATTCTGTCCCAAAGGAAACTATTAGTGATTTCAGATGAAATCCCAGCATACAAATCCATGTTTTAATTGACTTTATGAACTCTTTGCAGCCAGTGGTAAAAATAACATTATAAAACCCCAAGAAGCTCAGTTACATTTTTACCTGATTATGGCGTCAGTCGTTTTCACTGAACATCTAGCAGGTGACAAATTCAAAATAGAGGGTAGTGGGGAAGAGAGAAGGCGGCCGATAAATATTTTGAGCAATGATTCTTTACTATATGTTGTTGCTGTGAGAAGAATTGCAGGTAGGTTTTCTGAGTAATGCAAGAGTTTCCTAATACTTACTGTGCGACCGCCCTTCATCAAACATTCAGCTTTTTGATGTGAAAGATTTTATGCAATTAAACCCATTTTGAAGAACAGGAGCACACAATATTTACTTAGTGGTTTTTAACTGGATACACGATGAGAGACCTAGTTATGGTGGATGTGAAATAGCTATTTGGTTTCTGGTTTGAACTGTGATCTTTCCTTATACCAGATGGTTACACAATAGCTAGTCAGCCTTTGTGTGTAATGGATAATATGATGATATGATAAATAATATTTAGGATGGATCCACGCAGAAATGCCCTCACCCCGGCGCCAGCTTGTCTGGCCGAAAGGGGGGGGCATTTGGGCAGGTGGGGTGACAAGACGCTTGTCGCGCCGGCAGGAGCGCCGGTGGCTGTGCCGGCAGCACTTACCCGGGGGAGGCGTCTGTTGCCCGCTCCTCGTGCGCAGCCCCCCCGGCCAAGACTCGCCTCCGAGTGCCCGCCCCCCTTCTTTTTGCCTCCTCAGGTGGCTGCTGTGCGCCTGCGCCGCCTCGGCCCCGGGGTTGCTGGCGCTCGCAGCGGGGGCGCGTGTGCGCATGCGCCACCCCCTTGGCCGGCGCTTGCTGCCCGATGGGGGCACCGGCGCACACCCAGGCTCAGCGCATCCTCGGGCGCTCTCCTGGTGTGGTGCCCGCGCTCCCGGCGGCCAAGCTTCCGCCACCCCCGCTCGCCTCCTCAGGCGGATTGCCACGCGCCTACACCACCACAGCCCCGGGGTTGCCGGCACTTGTGGCGGAGGTGCATGTGCATGAGCGCCGCCCCCTCAGCCGGTGCTTGCCGCCCATCGGGAGCACCGGTGGCTGTGCGGGCGCACGCCTGGGCGCGGCAGCGCCTAGTGCGCTCCCCTGCCGGGGCGCCCACACTCCCGGCGGCCGTGCGCCCACCCCCCTCACTTGCCTCCTCAGGCGGATTGCTGTGCGCCTACACCGCCGCGGCCCCAGGGTTGCCAGCGCTCACGGTGGGGGCGCATGTGCGCAAGTGCAGCCCCCTCGGCCAGCGCTTGCCACCTGTCGGGAGCGCCGGTGGCTGTGCCCTTATATAGCATTGCCCTTATTTTTGCTGTAGTCTGAGTAAATCTTTACATAGACTACCCGGGCCCAAATAAGGAACGCAAATGGCGGCGCCCATGGGCGCCGCCATTTGCGTACGCGCTTTTTTTCCCAAAGTCACCCGTGATAGGCTACATAATGATCTACGTAGCCTATCATGGCTGACTTTGGAAATCTAGCCGTGATAAGCTACGTAAATCGTCACGTAGCCTATCACGGGTGTGTGTTGTTGTCTTTTTACATTTACTTTGTAGTGGTGGCGGTGGCAGCCGGTCGGAAGACCGGCTGTCGCCCCCGCCCCCACGGAAATGCTGCCAAAACACCGCCGGGACCTGCCGCCGAGAGGGACATTCGAAGGAGGTGAGTCCCATCCTGGGGGTGGAGGTGGGGGGTGGAGAATTTCACCGCCAATTTTGGGGGGCCGAATGCGTTGGCATTCGGCCTCCCCAAGATTCGTGGAGAAATTCTCCGTCATCCCTAGTTTAAGGCTGGAGCCCCTGCTGGGCATGCAGAAGGTCCCAGGTCCAGTCCCTGGCATTTCCAGGTAGGGCTAGAAAACCCCTATCTGAACCCCTGCAGAGCCATAGGGGGAGCCACAGATTCTCCACCCCTGCCCTCTAAGCTAATAATGTTAATGGCTAGACACACGGTGTCTTAAATGTGAACACATAGAGACATACAGAGAGAGAATCTATGTTTCTGAGCTCACCTCTCTAGCTGCTGCCAGACACTGAGGGTGCCCCCCCCTGTCTAGCGGTAGCGGCGGTGCTGCCGCCTGTTGCCCAGGTTGCCCAGTGACTAGCCCACTGGAACCTCCTGCTATGTGCTCTGACCCCTGCGGCATTTACTTCTAGGGGTGGTGGTTGGTGTGTTGGACTGGGTCCAGGCATCTGGACCCTTGCTTCTTCTTGCCAATGTCGTGTCAAGCTTCTTTCTATATCAGCTTGTCTCTGGGTTCGGGGCACCCAGACACCATTGAGGCCTCCATCTCGCCTTTGCAGGTTCACCATGGCAGCACTCCACCACTGCAGGCAATCCACCTTCCTGTGGCATCTCCGTCAGCAGTGATCCAAGCAACATCCTCCTTGGGGTTTCGCCCAGGCGACACACCACAGCTGGAGGCGGTCCGCCCTCATGGGGCATCTCCATCAGGAGCACTGCAAGTGGCATCCCCTCCCTTGCTCCCAGGGACCTGGACACAGCTGCCCTGGATATGGGTGAGATGACTGAACCTCACCCCAGTTGTCCAGACTAGGGATGGACGAAAGTCCCTTACCTGTTCTCGAAGCTTGCTTCGCGGTGGGGGGGAGGCACTTCGGTTTTCTCCCCCCGAAGTTCAGGTGAGAGGGGGGAGGCGCCCCGCCTTGCCCGGCTGAAATTCAGGCCGGGGGGGAGGTGTTCCATCCCTCGCCAGCGAAATTCAGGCCGGGTAGAAGCGCCCCGTCTACCCAGCTGCAAAAAAAAAAGTAAAACAAAAAATGCCCCCGTGATAGGCTACGTAACAATTGACGTAGCCTATCACGGCTAGATTTCCAAAGTCAGCCGTGATAGGCTACGTAAATCGTCATGTAGCCTATCATGGGTGACTTTGAAAAAAAAAAGCTCGTACACAAATGGCAGTCCACATAGGGTGCCGCCATTTGCGTTCCTTATTTGGTCCCTGTAGTCTACGTAAAGATTTACGTAGACGACAGGGACCAAATAAGGAACGTAAATGGCGGTGCCCTATGGGGGCCACCATTTGCATACGTGCTTTTTTTTTTTTTCCAAAGTCACCTGTGATAGGCTACGTGACAATTAACGTAGCCTATCATGGCTGGCTTTGGAGATCTAGCCGTGATAGGCTACGTAAATCGTTACGTAGCCTATCACAGGGGCATTTTTTTTTTTACTTTCCTTGTAATGGCGGTGGCGGCAGCTTGTCGAAAGACTGGCTGCCGCCCCCGCCCCCGGCGAAGACCCGCCAAACCGCCGCCGGGACCCGCCGCCGGGAGGGTCATTCGTCAAAGGTAAATCACATCCCCGGGGGGGGCGGGGGGTCAGAGAATTTCACCGCCAATTTTGGGGGGCCGAATGCAGTTTCGGGGAGAAATTCTCCCCCATCCCTAGTCCAGACGGGTGACCTCCAGGGCCGTGGGGTTGTCTCCTTAGCTTTCCTCCCTCGGGCGGCTGTCCCTCCCAATGTCATCTCCCTATATGACGCCCGGGCCGCTTGCAGCTCTGTCAGTCACACCCCAGTAACCCCAGCCGCTTAACACAGCATCTTACAGGGTTTTGCTGGATTAATTTAGGATCCCTTGCCTGCCCCCGCCCGCTCGGGCATCCACATAAGGGGCACATCGGATCCCTACGCTAATCTGGCAAGTTGTATTGTCACCAGGGCTACTCCTTCTCGTAATGTCTTTCACCTGAGGAGGTGTTTGAATGGCTTGTTGAGGCCTCTCGCAGGAGGGCCACCATTGCCCTGCTCTGCATAAGGATCTGTTGGACCAGGACCTTTCGCTCCAAGTGTTGACTCCTTCCCGGTCGGGATTGGCAACAGATCTGGCAGTGGCCACACTTACCAGGTGGTCTCCCGCACTGGCCCTCGGCCTATGGCGGGTCCGCTGCTTCAGCACTGCTATCTGTGCAGGGAATAAAGCCCCAAGGTCACATACTCCCAGGACACGTGCAGTTTCCATCATGAGTGCTCCCTTGTAGCAGTCAGCACTCATGCACCTCTTATCCAAGGCCCAGGGATGGTAGGGTCCCCCTCGGAAAAGCTGAGGCAGTAGGAAGCTCTGGATGGCCCATGTCTAGTTAGGTTGGCGCCGATACTCTGGCTTTAAGACACTACCCCAAATGGAGGAACGCGTCTTAACTTGGAGCATGGTTTATGCTAGGTTCTGCCCCCCCTTTTTTCTCTAGGTCAACATAGGCCATCCTTACCTTGTAAGCAACATTTCTCCTCACCTGGACTTGACAGGTTCAGGAGAGGTTAACAAGGCAGTACTGGCAGAAGGGTTTTTAGCCCCCCCTTTTTTTCACACCCTGTTAGCTACTCTAGGGATCTCCTTTCTTGAAATGGTGCCCAGAAAATCCTCTAGGGAGTTTATCCTGATTCGTAACCTCTCTTCCCTGAGGGCCAGTCAATTAATCACGAGATCCCTGATCATCTCTGCTCAGTGCGACACACCTCTTCGATGAGGCAGCTGATAAGGCAGCGGCCACGGGTCCCTGATGGGCATGTGCTACATGGAGTCCAAAGATGGTGGTCAATGTTCTGACCTAACGCAAGTATTGCTCCCCTTTCCTGCTACTTCGGTGCCCCTTAGCTCACAAAGGCTGAGGGCCTGTCTCCCACAGCAACATTAGGTGAAACCAATCCAATACCCTTAGGTGTTATTCTCGCCTCCCTCAGGACAACTTTTAGGTACTTTAGGCACAGCTCCAAGCAGTTATACATCAGGCATGGCTTCAACTTAGTAGGGCTTTAATGGCACCTCCTTCCGGAAGTGTGAGCATCTCCTCAAAGCCGGACTGCGGACTCACATGGTTCCACCACTACCCCAAGGGGTTTCAGTTTCTTAGGGCAGGTCCGATTGTGCTGTGGGTAGTGGCCTGTAGAGTGGAGGCTGCTGCCCCCACCAAGCACATTGTGGGATAACCTTATAGCCAAGTCAGTACTCCCCCCTTCGGTATGACAACATGACCACGTTATTCATTCTCCATCCTCCTGAAATTGGAGGGTCATGTCATGTGTCAGTGTGTTCGCACTCCAGAGTCAGTGTTACAAAATCTGGTTCTGGGTCCACCGTGTACCGGGTTAGGCAAACCCAACTGTTGATGCCTTGTCATGAAATTAGGTCAACACCTTCCAGGCCTTAGCCTCGTGGGTGCTCCATTCCCAGATCCCATCCTTGCATTACTATGGGAGACCGGGATACTGAAGCCAGGCATGCCAGCCTGCATTCCATGGCTCTCCGTACAGGAACTGCCTGCGACAGAGCAGGTGGGGTGTGCTGCGCATTAGGCAAAGCCTCAGCGATAGGATTCATGGCCCTTATCTACAGATCATTGGCCACAACTTCACGCCTCCTTAAGGAACAACAGACTATCTGGGACCATAAGTCGCAAGCTGGCCATTTAGCCTTCCAGCCCACACAGGTGGGTTTCACTGACTCCATGTCAGATTTTAGGGTTCGGCATGCAAGATAGTGTTGGGCACAGATGTTACCTGCATTAATAATTTAACCACCCTCTCTCTCCGGATACCCCTTTCGGGGTCCGGGGGTAATGGCCCTCCATTTGAGCTTTCCAATAAGATGTTTCCCTGTTCCACGTAGCAGCCTTAACGGAATGCAGGATTGGTCTGGGCTCACAAGGCCGACTTGTCCCGGAGGGCCTTGATTTGCTTCAAGGTACAGGTCTGGCCCAATGTAACCCATTTACATCTTTGGTGATCAAACTGATCAGTATGGCAAGGGCACGGCAGTGGCCCATGGCCAAACACAAGTCAATGGGTTATGCCCCGTCGGCACCTTATGGGTTTTATGGAATGCTGCGGGTCTGAGGAGGGGCCTTTGTTTTATCACTTCAACGGCTTACTGTTGACATAAAGGCAATTCGGGCAGACTCTACATTAGCTCTACCCCGCTAGGCCTAGGTAATTTACAGTCAGAACCCACTGTTGTTAAATTTAAGCAGTCTCCATGGTAGCCGCTGGAGGTTTCTCTCAGGCATGTTATGGCATTTAAAAATGGGGCTTCACAGCGTTCCGGCCTGCGTTCACGAGTTGTCCACTTCTTCCTGACACAATTTTCGCTTTGCCTGCCCTAATGTGCTTCTTCCTTAGACCAGCAGACTCGCCGTACGCCGGAATGGGTGCTCTTACATGGGCACGTTATGATATATGGAGCTGCATGAAGGGCTTGTATGTCATCTTCAGACTTCAGTTTCTGTCACCCTGTCACATTAAGATCCAGTGGCTTCATAGACGTGGCATACGGTGGGAGTCCCCTCCTCACTCTGTTCCACCAAAGTCTGTCAATCTTCCTCCTCAGGTCCAGGTGCTGCACATTGAGAGGAATGACTTCGGCTGTAAGCCAGGCGAGGACCTGATCGAACAGGCCTTGGTTGAGATGCAGGTGGTCCAGCATAACTGGCTGGAAGTAGCCTATTGCAGCCCTCAATGCTCCCATGGATCAATGGGAAGAAATGGAATGATGTTGCCAGTGGCAGGGCACATCTGAAAGTGCACAGAGAAATGGCTTATGGCCTATGCGAATGAGGTGATGGATGCACCACCCACCAGGGAATTCTGTGGACATGGAGGGAGCGTTACAGGTAGGGCAGTGTCCGCCTGTCTCAGTTAGTGAATAACATATGTCTGTCTGATCTGCAAAGGGGCCTGCGGGAAGTTCTTCTGCACAGGTGGGGGGAGTTTCACAAGCTCTAGGCTTGTGACTCCTGTGGTGGCTAGGATGGGCAAAAACAGGAAATTAGGGATGGTGTGCATGCAGAGGCACCTTATGGTGACAGGAGATGCATGAGGCCCCCCAAACAAGTTGTGTGGCTCAGCGGGGGGATAAGGGTTGCCTGGGAGACCAACCCTACTCACTCATCCAGGTGTTGTGCGGCACCAGGTTGGGGGTGACACCGGAAGGTCTACCTCCCCCAGAAGGGGCAGTCCGGAGGGATGGCGAGATCACCGCCACCCCTCAGGCTGGGTATGTTTTCGCCCAAGAAGTGCCAGCTAGCCGCTGACACAGTTAGATGCCCGTCCTAGTTACCCCTTTGCAGCTATTTCAATAAATGTGGCCCAATTTTCAACCCAAGCTTGTTGTCTATGTCTTCTTTAACCCATCTCCGCTCGCAAATGCCCTCACCCCGGCACCAGCTTGTCTGGCTGAAAGGGGGGGCATTGTGGGTGGGTGGGGTGACAAGACATAGGGGCCTCTGATTGGTGCACCCCAGTGGCACCACCATCCAAGGAGGGGCAGGCTGAGTTGCCTTAAACTCAGCCCCCTTCCCAATCTCAGCTCTCTGGCTCAACGCAGCTCCCTCCCACCCTCCCCTAAGCAGTGTGGGTTTATTACCAGTTGCCCTTTGGGAACCATGTAGGATTTTTTTTGTCTCACAGTTCGATTGGCGTATTACTGTGCATCTTTTTTGCCTATGTCACACTGTTTTGCGGGTCGAGTGTGTCCTGTAAGGGAATATGGTCTTTATCATCGGTCACATTCCAGTTGGCAGCTAGGACGGGCAAAAACAGGAAAGTAGGGATGGTGTGCATGCAGAGGCACCTTATGGTGACAGGTGACACCTGAGGCCCCCCAAATGGGTTGTGCGGCTCGGCAGGGGGATACGGGTTGCCTGGGAGACCAACCCTACTCACTCACCCAGGTGTTGTGCGGCACCGGGTCGGGGGTGACACCGGAAGGTCTACCTCCCCCAGAAGGGGCAGTCCGGAGGGATGGCGAGATCACCGCCACCCCTCAGGCTGGGTATGTTTTCGCCCAAGAAGTGCCAGCTAGCCGCTGACACAGTTAGATGGCTGTCCTAGTTACCCCTTTTTGCAGCTATTTCAATAAATGTGGCCCAATTTTCAACCCAAGCTTGTTGTCTGCATCTTCTTTAACCCATCTCCGCTCGCAATTGTAATATCCAGTTTCAATGGGAAAAAGGATAAGAATAGTGTGCTATTAAGGGTGCAATCCTATACACGTTTAGACTGAAAAAAGTCCTACATTACCATTATTGCTGAGAATGCTGGGAGTTGTCAGACTTTTCCTGTCTGAACATGATAGGCTTGTGCCACAAGGCATGTTCCCATGCATTGAAATGGCACTAGTGCACAATAATAAGCAAAAGAGGATGTGGTAGAAGAAATCTGAAGATCCTACCCTTGCAAACACTATTTCTCTACTTTTGCAGATGTGACCTGAACATGACATATCACTTTTGTCTATCTCTGGAATATCCGTGGAAATGACCCGGCAAGTTTTGCACATCTTTCATTGCTGGATGTCCATCACAAAACTTATGACCTCTCCTTTTGTCAGTGCTACCATGCAAATATATTATCCTACAGAGAAATAGAGCACCAAAGTGCTTTCCACGTGCATGGTACCCATGACACCATCCAACCTTAGGCTAGATTGGAAGCAGATGACTCTCGATTCAGTATTTAACTTTACATATTCTGTCCCAAAGGAAGCAATTAGTGATGTCAGGTAAAATCCCAGAATATGAATCCATGTAAAAGTGACTCAATGTGCTTTTTGGAGCCAATGGAAAAAAATAACGTTATAAAACCCCAAGTAGCCAAGTTACATTGTTACCTGATTATGGTGCCGGTTGTTTTCTCTGAACAGCTAGAAGATGAGAGATTTCAAATAGAGGGTAGTGAGTGAGAGAGAGGGTGGTTGAGAAATATTTTGAGCAATGATTCCTTATTGTACCTCGTTCTTCTGAGAAGAATTTCTGGTATGTTTTCTGAGTCACGCAAGAGTTTCCAAGCAGTTACTGTGTGCAAGCAACCCCTAGAAAACATTCAGCTTTTTGATGGGAAAGATATTGTTCAATTAAGCCCATTTTAGAGGATCAGGATGCACAATATTTAGTCAGTGTTTTTTAATTGGATTAATTAGAAGAGACCTAGTTAGAGCAGTTGTGAAACAGCGATTTGATCTGTAGTTTGAATTGTGATCTCTCCTTAAACCAGATGGATACACAATAACTAGTCAGTCTGGAGAATATGATACGATAAATAATATTTAGGGTGTATCCATGCAGAATTGCAATATCAGGTTTCAATGGGAAAGAGTATAAGAGTTATGTGCTATTAAGGGTGGAATCCTATGCACATTTAGACTGAAACAATTTCTACATTGCCCAACATTGCTGAGAATGCTGGGAGTTGTTGGACGTTTTTTCTGTCTAAACATGATAGGCTTGTGCCCCAAGCATGTTTCCATGCATTGAAATGGCACTAGTGTGCAATAATAAGGAAAAAGAGCATGTGGCAGGAGAAATCTGACAATCCCATCCTTGCAAATACTATTTGTTTATTTTTGCAGATGTGACCTGAATGTGTGATATCCCTTTTGTCTATCTGTGGAATATCTTTGGGGATGAAGGGGCAAGTTTTGCAAATGTCTCATTGCTGGTTGTGAATCACAAATCTTGTGACCTCTCCTTTTGTAAGCTGCTACCATGCAAAGAAGTTATCCTAGAGAAAAATGAAGCACCAAAGAGCTTTCCTTTTGCATGGTACCATCTGACACCATCCGATCTTAGGCTGGATTGGAAGCAAATGACTCTGTCCATATAGGAAGGGTAGAAAATGATGCAACCATGGAAGTTCTGACCCTAAATTTAAATTGCATTTCTTTTCCTTAGTTGCAACTGACTTGAGATGGTGAAATTTGGGAAATGATGATGTAGTGTGAACTCTTTGCCTGAGGTTAGGATCATCTTCTACCTAAAGCAGCTTAGACAAAATCGATGACTTTCTGCACTTCCCTTCTGCCCAAGAGGAGGATACCAGAATTGCACACAGACACAGTACCCTGATGCTGTCATCAAGATGGCTGTTTTCCTGAGTTTTATTAATGTGTACACATGAGCATCTGTAATATAAAGATGGGAAGATAGGATGGAATTGGAAGCTGAGGCAAATGTAAAATGCACAGCACTCTATATAAAATTCATGTATTGGAGAAATAAAGAAAAAAAAGATAGAGCAATGCATTAGTTAACTGAAAGAAGATCAAGTTATGCCACAGTGTGGACTGTGGGTGGCATTGGAGGGCAAGAACAACACCAACACAGCGTATGGATTGAAACTGGTCATAACTTTATTTCCCACAGTTTATACAAAGTTTTGTTTGGAATAGGGCAAGGACCCAACTGTTCTAACAACCTGTTGTCAGACAAATTACCCCTCCTGCATGCTGAGGTGGGAGTGGGTGATATTTAGGCATGAAAGGCAGGTTCGGGTTGGGCTGTTCCTCCATGAAGCAGGGTGAGGCCGTGGCGCGGTAGGAGCAGCAAATTGTGCCACCCCTGCCCCCACTGGGTGTTCTGGAGAGCCCTGGCAGCCGCTTCCCCTCCCCAGCTATTATATTCACTAAAGCAAGAGAGTGGCCAGCGGGGCTCTCTCGAGGAGCTGCCCAAACTGTTTCCATCATTGTGCGCCCCCCTTCTCGTAGGTATGGCACCTTGTCTTCTCTCCAGAGAGCATTGTGGCTGGAAGAAGTGGCTGAGAGTTTCTCCTCTGTCCACCTCTTCAGAAAGCCGAGGTGCAAAAGTACAGAGAAGGAGGCACGTGGGAAGGGATGGAGAGGGCACAGTGTATTGGTGTTGTTGTGGCGCTGGCAATGCAGTGGTGTGTATTCTCTCTCACCTCAGGTGGTGAGAAAGCTTGAAGTGGGCTGTGCTCAGGCAAACTATGGAAGAGACTGAAACCATGGTGATCCCTGCCAACCTTGGCTGATCCAGGCTTGCCAGCCCCTAAGCTAGTGAAGTCCCATGATCCCTTAAAGGTGTGCCCCATTGGCAAGCAGAGAGCCAACCCCCTCTTACTTCTGTTAAGAATCTTTCCCAGTGCCTCCAATGCTAGATAGGACCATTGTGATGAATGTAGAGAACATTAAAACAGTAATGAAAACATGGCAGTGGAAAGGCAAAAGCCCCACTTCACAAGACCAATCGCATCTGTGAGGAAAATTCCATCCCAGCCCTCACCTCTGTCATTCAACATGAGTCTATAGTAGGGGTGGACGAAAGTCACTTACCTGTCGTCGAAGCTTGTTCACGGTGGGGGGGAGGCGCTTCGCTGCTCCCCCCGCGAAGTTCAGGCCGGGGGGGGAGGCTTCCCGCCTCACCCGGCCGAAATTCAGGCCGGGGAGGAGGCTTCCCGCCTCGCCCGGCCGCGAACTCCAAAGTTAAAAAAAAAACAAAACGCCCCCATGATAGGCTACGTGATGATTAACGTAGCCTATCACGGCTAGATCTGCAAAGTCAGCCGTGATAGGCTATGTTAATCGTCACGTAGCCTATCACGGGTGACTTAAAAAAAAAAAAAGCGCGTACGCTAATGGCGGCCCCCATAGGGAGCCGCCATTCCCGTTCCTTATTTGGTCACCGTAGTCTACGTAAAGATTTACGTAGACTACAGTGACCAAATAAGGAACACGAATGGCGGCTCCCTATGGGGGCTGCCATTACCCATACACGCTTTTTTTTTTTTTTTTTAAGTCACCCGTGATAGGCTACGTGTCGATTTACGTAGCCTATCATGGCTGACTTTGCAAATCTAGCCGTGATAGGCTACGTTAATCGTCACGTAGCCTATCATGGGGGCGTTTTTTTTTTTTTTTCTTTTATTGGAATGGCGGCAGCGGCAGCCGGTCGAAAGACCAGCTGCCGCTCCCGCCCCGCACGAACACCCACCGAACCGCCGGCCGGACCCGCCGCCGGGAGGGACATTTGCCAAAGGTAAGTCCCGTCCCGGGGGGGGTGCGGGGGGCGGGGTGTGTGGAGAATTTCTCCCCGAAACTTGTTTGGGGGGCCGAACACGTTGGTGCTCGGCCCCCCGAAGTTTCGGGGAGAAATTCTCCGCCATCCCTAGTCTATAGCAAGGTAACTAGTAAGCTCTGTAAACCCCCAATCCTGGGCCAGAATCCATTGAATTTAGATTTTGTAAGTATCCTTATCTTTTTATTTATTGGCTGCCTCAGGTGTGGGTGAAGAAATAATAACATTGAGAAAAAAGGGGAAATAGGGGAAAGTAGGATTTGTACCATGATGGTTCAACATTCAGTCTACTTCACTTACCAGAAATATTTATTTCTCTCTCTTTTTCCACCCAGTTCAAACTTTGATGGAAATGGAAAACCAGACCACCACTGTAACCCATTTTGTCTTCTTAGGATTGTCATACAACCCACCAGTCAAATGTTTCCTCTTCTTGACGTTCTTCCTCATATATGTAGTAACACTAATGGGAAATATTACAATTATGATGGTAATAAGGGGGGACAGTAACCTCAACAGCCCAATGTACTTCTTCCTGAGACATCTGTCTTTTATAGATATCTGTGTTTCTTCTGTCACAGTGCCTAAGCTGCTAGTCAGCATTTATGCGAGCCAGGCAATTTCATACAATAGCTGCATGACACAGATGTTTTTTATCTTTCTGACCGCATCCACAGAAGCTTTCATTCTGGCAGCAATGGCATATGACCGGTATGCTGCCATCTGTAAGCCTCTACAGTATGTACAAATCATGAACAGAGCATTTTGTCAGTGGTTGGTGGGTGGTGCATGGGCAATCAGTTTCTTTCAGGCTATGGTAAATACATTGCCTGTATTGAAACTTGTGTTCTGTGGTCCAAACATTATCAAGCATTTCAGCTGTGAACTTCCATCTTTACTTGTGTTATCCTGCACAGAAACTTTCCTGAATACCATTGTGTTCTGCATTACAGCTGGCATACTCATGCTTTTTTCATTCTTTGTTATTCTAATGTCCTATATAAATATTGTCTCTTCGATCCTGAAGATCCATTCAGTAGAAGCTAAAAGGAAAACCTTCTCCAGTTGCCGTTCCCACCTCATTGTTGTAATTCTACTCTATAGCACTGGGGGTCTTAGGTATATGAAGCCCAACTCAGCCTCCTCAGTAATTATGGATCAATATTTTCCCATTCAATATGGCATTTCTACTCCCATGTTGAACCCCATTATCTACAGCCTAAAAAACAGGGAAGTGAAAGAAGCCATCAAGAAACTAATCAAGAAACTAATCAAGAAAGGCACTGATTTGTTTTGTTTTGTAAAATAGTTAAAAGTTAGCAAACCAGCCAAAATATCGCCATTGAGCTGACAAATAGCCTGAGGCTGCTGCACAAGCTCTGACCCCTCCTGGGTAGATAAATCCTGACCATGGTTATCCATCCTATGGTAACCTCTGGATAAGAATACCAAAATACATTGTTCATAGAGAAGCCCCAATGAAGTGTGGATAATAGGCTTCCAACTCTGAAACCTTGTTGGGAAACTATCATGCATGTGCTTAAAGAACTCCACAGTGTACCAGTCCATTTCCCAGCCAAGTTCAAAGTGCTGGTGCTTCCCTTTAATGATCTATACAATTTAGCAGCAGATTATCTCATGGAATGTCTGCTCCCACATCTATCTGCCCTGGCACATCTCTGGATGACCTGGTACATAAAGATGAGGCAACTGGCAACTGGAAAGGGCCCTTTGTGATGGCCATTTCTGGAATTCTCTCTCCAGGAAGACTCATTTGATACATCCTTTCACTGCCAGATGAAGACCCATTTTCTCAGGCATCTAAATATATGATGAGACTATAATATCTGATCATTTGTATTGCTCCTATTTTAGCCTGTTCTTCTATTATTTATTGATACCTCTGATTTTGTTGGGGTTATCATGAAGTGAACTGGACTGGTATGCTCCATTATTAAATGAATAAGCAAAATTCCATCTCAATGAATTCAAAATTTTGTGACTTGTGTACAGGTATACCCAAATGCATTGGTAGTTCTGGTCTTTTTGTTGCGGTTGTGCATGTGAACAGAAGATCCAAACCATGAGCATGGATGTGAACAGAATGTGTAAACCATGAGATAAAGCCAGAAAAGGTATTGAGGTGTGTGGACCAAAGATGTTGTTGGGAAAATCAGGTCCAGATTCACATGGTGGGAAAATGTTTTCAGTACAAAGTACCCAAGAAGACCAGAGCCACATGCAATATTTCTCTTCCAGGTTAAGGGGCCCTTTTGTTGTTCTACAGCAAAGGTGAAGTCAAACATTCAGGACTAAGATGCATTGGCAAAGGAGTTAATATTTTCCTTGTGCTATGGTTCCCTTGACAATTGTTCCCCAAATTACTTTGCTGGACTCCATGGATCTACAGTGCATCACAGAAGTATTAAAACATTTGCTTAAGGGCGAGTCATTTATGGGCCATCTCCATTGGAGGTACTCCTGCCAAAGTCATCTGAAATGGAACACCATTGATGTAGGACTTGTGAAATTTTGGGGTAGCTAATACTGATAAGAAATGTATATTTCTAGAAGTGATATTTAAATCCAATATGACTTTTGTTGTTTAGTCATTAAGTCATGTCCAACTCTTTGTGACCCCTTGGACCATAGCATGCCAGGCCTTCCTGTCCTCGGCTCTCTCCCGGCTCTATTCATTGCATTGGTGATGCTATCTAGCCATCTCTAGTGAGGTTCGCCTGGCGCCTACATTGTATTCCTTTCGGCGCCAGGTGAAGACTTTTTTATTTTCCCAGGCATTTTAGCATTTTAGCTTTCTAAATTTTTATCTTTGCTGTTTTAAATCTGTATTTTAAACTCTTGCACTGCTGCTAGGTTTTATTGTGGTTGTATTGTTATATTGTGGTTTTAATGTTCTATATATTTTAAATTGTTTTATTGTCTGTTGTTTGGTTTTAATTTTTGTGAACTGCCCAGAGAGCTTCGGCTATTGGGCAGTATAGAAACGAAATAAATAAATAAATAAATAAATAAATCTCATCCCCTTCTCCTTTTGCCTTCAATCTTTCCCAGCATCAGGGTCTTTTCCAGGGAGTTTTCTCTTCGCATTAGGTGGACAAAATATTTGAGCTTCAGCTTCAGTATGTGTCCTTCCAATGAGCAGTCAGGGTTGATTTCCTTTAGGATTGGATAAGATAAATGTTATAGTTAGTCTTGGTCCATACAAAATTAATTTTGTCACTGAAACTGATTTTTAACATTAATGGGGACTCAAATATTGAGTAGTAAAATGACCATTCATGACAGCCATTTTGGATTCCAACCTGTCACCATAACTGTGCCTCTGAATGCTCATCATCCTTATTCTCATCCCCATTGCCCATCCTAGCAGCCACAGGGAGTGACAAGCCTAGTGCTTACTCAAACTCCCCCCACTTCCACTGAATTACTTTCTGCAGGCCCCTTTGCAGAACCAACAAAAATATATTGTTGCCTAGATCAGACAGGTACACCCCATTCTGCCTATAAAGCTCCCCCCACATCCATATAATCTGCAGATGAGAAATGATCCCATCTCCATACCTGCCAATCCCCAAAGCTATTTCCCTATTATCTTTCTGATGGGCCCTTTCCATTGCACACTGGTTCCAAACATTCCTCCAGAAAATTCTAGGAAACAAATATGACCAAACAATAGTTATCCCCGGCCAACAGCACCTGATAACCTGAAAATCTGCCAATGCTTGCAAAATGAGGCCCTTGCCTTTCAAACAACCCAGGTCATTCCCCCCAAGATGCAGCACCAAAACCTGCAGGGGACATGCACCAAACCTTGATGGAATAGCGTGAGCAGGAGGCGCTCCCACCGCATGCTGCATCTGCCAAGCCACTGAACACGGGCACGCCAGGACAGTCTGACCTGGGGTCCGCAGCCTGGCCTGGAAGCCTTCGACCAGCCCTGAACACCATGCTGTGTCCACATATGAGCACACACATGGGTTTGCGTCCATTCCATCGATCTAAGGAAATAAAGAAAACAGTAAGAAGAGGAAGAAAATGGCTAGCCATCATTATCAAGGTAAAGTCCTCACATACTCCCTAAGGACCTTGGAATGCCATCTGCCCGCTGCCTTCACTTGGTCAGATGAAAAACCCAATGAGGCAGCTGTGAAAGCGGCCTCAATTTGGAAGGTGTCCAAAAGTGAAATTTATCTAGACCAAGGGTGCCTGAAGCCAACATAGTAACAGTCCAAAACTGATATTTCATTAGAGGAGAACCATCAGAATGGCAAAACAGCAGACCTTCGTGGAGCCTCTTAGGTCCAGAAAAACAGCTAATGTCCTGACGGGTAGGGATGTACGAAAGGCACTTAACTTTCACGGATTATGTTGATGGTGAAGGGGGAGGTGCTCCGTCCCTCCCCCCCCCCCCAGAATCCTGGCTGGCCGGCTGTGCTCCGTAGGGATTCTGCGGAGCCGTCGGCTGGCTCCGCCAGCAGCCAGACATCCAGCCGCTGGCTAGCAGGGATGCAAATGATGGTGGCCTTAGCCGCCGCCGTTTGCATCCCTGCAGTCAGCCGTGATAGGCTACATATAAATGTTTACGTAGCCTATCATGGCTGACTTAAAAAAAACAACAACAACGCGTGTATGCAAATGGCTACGCTATTTGCGTTCCCCTTATTTCCGCTGTCTTAGTCTACGTAAATGTTTACGTAGACTAAGACATGCCAAAATAAGGAACACAAATGGTGGCGGCCGTGGCCACCGCCATTTGCATACAGGCGTTGTTGTTGTTGTTGTTTTAAGTCAACCGTGATAGGCTACGTAAACATTTACGTAGCCTATCACGTTTTTTTAAAAAAAAACCTAGCTGTGATAGGCTATGTAAATGTTTACGTAGCCTATCACATCTTTTTTTAAAAAAAACTGGGAATGGCGGCAGCCGGTCGGAAGACCAGCCGCCACAGCTGCCACCACCGAACCACTGCCGGAGCCGCCGCCAGAGCCACCACCACCAGGAAGATCCGCCCCAGGTAAGTCTCGTCCCGGGGGGGCGGGGGGGCAGACTGTTCCACCACTGATTTCGGGGGGCTGAATGCGCTGGCATTCGGCCTCCCTGAGATCCGTGGCGGAATTCTCTGACATCCCTACTGATGGGGCATAATTCCTCCATCTGTGCTGGAAGTAGGGACACCATGGCACCCCTACCTGTTTGATCAGTCTTGGACCTCCAGAGCAAAATCCTGACAACATCCGGATGGACCTGTATGTCTGAATATCACAGAGGTCTTTCAGAGACATCACCTTCAGATGCCATAAGCAGTTCACAAATCCTGAGGGTCCCCCTGAATTTAGACCAAAATGCTAGTGCTGCCAGCTTACCGCTGATAGTCTTTGCCGAAAGCCCCCTATTCCTGTAATACACACAAAACTGTAAAAGATGATCCACAGGGATGGGCCATGATTGCTGCAACTGCCGATTGCACTGGAGAGCATGAAACTCCCTACCTGCCTTGTCATAAGCAGCTCTGGTGCTGGGAGCTATGGAATTCATCAAGGCAAGCTCCTCCTCAGTTAGGGATGCTAGAGAAATCCGCCACAGATTCAAATGAGGCTGGATCCTTTGGAATCCAGCCTCAGGAATCTGCAACAGATTGGCCCCACTTCTCCTGAAGGATTCCACGCTGGATGGCATGGCTGCTTGTTGCACCCTTTGCCTCCATGCTGATTGCCTTTTTTTTTTTTTTAATGGTGATTGGCAGGATGTCCCCATAGGCAAGATTCATGGCTCTATTTTGCATATAAGTCTATGGGCTTATCCTGCTGATCACCATTAAAAAACAAAAAAGACCTTCGGCACAGAGGCAAAGGTCTCTGGTTGATTCAGTAAGCAGCCCTCGGCTCTGTGGAGTCCTCGCTGAGCGGAACCACTCCACAAGGATTCTGGGGGGGAGGAACGGCCATCTAGAGGCAGCCATCCATGGAAACCACCCCCATGGCCCCATCGGTCACCAGTCCAGGGGAAGGTGTTTGCAGAAGCAGACTGGGACAGTCGGAGCTGGGTCCCCCAAGGATGCAATAGATGACACTGCCCCCGATGCCGGTGCCTGTGTGGCAGCAGCCAGTGGTCCTTCCTCTGCCGGGGGAGCTGGACTGGGATTCTGTGCAGCAACAGAGCTGGGAGACCCCTCAATGGCATCCAAACGCGCAGCAAGGGAAAGCACCAATGTGTGCTGGGTCTGCCACCTAGTCTGTTTAGGCTGAGAGCCTGCAGACATACTTGGTCCAGGTATTGGTGGAGGTGTGATCCCTTGTCTTTCTCTGCTGCTTCCACATGTGCAAGAATCAGTGCCAAGTCAGGTTCCTCCTCTCTCTCTGAGGAAGAGTGGAGCTGGCCGGCAAGGATTCTGGGGGACACCATTTGCATCCGCAGACCAGCAGCGGATGGCAGTCGACGGACCCAGACCGGCCAGCACCAGGTAGGATCCGGCTGGCGCAGACTTCGCGGGATGGCGGAGGTGAGTGTTTTGTTCCGCCACGGACTCCAGGGGGCCAGATTCTAAGAATTCAGCCTCATTGGAGTCTGTGGCAGAATTCTCCTCCATCCCTACTCATGTATAGGAAAAGTTGAATGTATTGTTTTCTTTGGTGTTTTTGTTGCTGTTGTTTTGAAAAATCTACAACGTAACAGCTATTAAGAGAACTGCTTATCACAGTCTAATTCTGGTTTCTATTTCCAAGCTCTTTTAATTGACAGTCCTACATATTCTCTGTTATCTTATGATGGATGACCACAGTTTTTCTTTTCCCTCACTACACAATATAATCTGGATGGCACTGAAACATGGATGTGAACAGAAGGTACAAACCGTGCGATCAAACAAGAAAAGGCATTGAAGTGGGTGGAGGGAAGAAATTGCTTGGAGAATCAGGGCCAGATTCACATGGTGGCAAAACTGAACATTTTCACTCTCTACAAAGTATCCAAGAAGGCCAGAAGCCACTAAAGAGATTTCTCTTCCAAGTTAAGAGGCCCAATGATGGTGCCTTTCTACAACAAAGCTGAAGGCAATGCATTCAGGACTATGTTGCATGATGAAGGGTCTAACTTTCCCCTTGTGCTATGAGTCCCTTGAAAATTGCTCCCCAACACCACACAAGATAGAATTGGTATCCAATAGCAGCTTTTCTTTTGGGGGGAATCCCCCTTTTAGGAAGGGGTTCATGAAACCATTGTATGGAAGATAGAGTTAACCCTTGTCCCCCATGTGCTGTGATGCTGGGCCTGATCCCCATCCTACCCGTTTGGTTGCCACATTTAAAGCATTGTCTGCTGTGGATCTAAGTCAAAATCCTATTCCCTGTATGGGGAAAAGGATATTAGTGTTTTATGCTAGGCCCAATCTACATGGAAACAGAATGAGAAGCACTTTCTGGTTTTATCCAGATTTTCAAGAAGTCACTTTGGTATATCGGTGACACACAATACAAGAAAAGTGGAGTATACACTACCTAAAAACCCGCTTTTACAGACCAAACTGCACTTGAGACTGCCTTACTTTGAGGTTGGGTGGGCAGAGTCCCATCAGTGGAACTGAACATCATCCACTGAGTAGATGCTGCTTAGCAAATGGGAGAGGCTTGTTCCCCGCCCTGGTTCATGCTGCCCTGCTCAGGGAAGTTCAATGGAAGAGATGAATTATGTCCCTGTAGTTTACCCCACATGTCTCCCTTCACATCCATTTGTCTTCAGAAGTGCATTCTGTTTCTAGAATGGTTACATTGATAGGAAGCTGTGCACTGCATGGTGCAAACAGAGGAGAAGGGCCCTATATCAAAAGCACACCACTGCAAAATCGCGAGAGAGTGAAATGGCACTACTGGGAAATAGTGCTACTGCAAAGTAACACACAGTAAAAATAAACAGCTGAGGAGGAAAGTAGAAATAAAGAGAGGAGAAGGAAAGGAGAGTGCCAGTGCTGAAAGAGTGAAACAGCACCATAGTGAAATAGTGCTACTGTGATACAGTGCAAAGTGGAAATAAAGAGAGGAGAAGGAAAGGAGAGCGTCAGTGCTGAAAAAGTGAAACAGCGCCATAGTGAAATAGTGCTACTGTAATACAGTGCAAAGTGGAAATAAAGAGAGGAGAAGGAAAGGAGAGTGCCAGTGCTGAAGTGAAACAGTACTATAGTAAAAAAAAAGTGCTACTGTAAATTAATGTTAAGTGGTGAGGAAAGAACCCTCTGTGTCCAAAAATCACACTACTGCCAATGCAGAAAAAAGGGAATGGGGTGGGTGGAAGGACGGCCTCACCTCTTGACCTGGTCACAGTCAGGTCACAGACAAACCCCTAGGCATGCCCAGCATGCAGGATTTAATTTGGGGGAATGGGGCACATTGCAGCAGAACCCCGTGGGAGCCTCATTTAAGGAAAAAAACTCGGTAAAATGGGTTTCTGAAAATGGGCTGTATTCAGGGAAAGCTGTGGGGTTGGTGCAGAGCAGAGCGGTGACAACGTCATGTGTCATGAATGACCCTAATGTGCTTTCGCTCTGCACTAAATCAACCATGTAGATTGGGCCCTAGATGAATCTATGATGCCTTAATCTTATGCTGACCCATATTTCAATCTATGTTATACATATTTTCCTTTTGGAAAAAAAGCAACTCACAAACTTCATTGCTGTACTTACAAATTGATCCCCAATAGGATTTTAGATTGTCAGGAGAACTGTTATGGAATTAATTTCAGAATGGCATCATCCATTTTCTCCCCGCCCCCTTCAGCCTCCACTATATTGCAACATACATAGACACACACACACACACACACACACACACACACACGATTCTACTAGGGTAAATCACTGATACTCTTTCAATCTTACTTAGGCAGATTAAAGGTGGATGCACCCATGGATCTAATCTTAAGAAAGCAGCAATCTATTTTGGGCTTTTCAGGTGGCTTCAATAGTAAAGGTATATATTTCTTTCTATACCATGAAGGTAAAAAATCTAGCCTGTTGAGTGACAAGTATGAAAGCACAGCTGATGACCGAAAGTTCACATTCAAAGGGGAAAAATTGAAGTTTTAATTTTTGCTGTTACAGAGGGGCAGAGTTCTGCTCCCACCAGCATCAGAACTGGACCAGCATCTAGCAGGGCAGAAGGTTTCATGCCGTGGGACAGTCTCTGTTGCTTGGTAGGGTGTTCTAGATTTAAAATGCAAATAAAGGGAGACCTCTGGGGTATGCAGGGGATGGTGATCTTACTTCACCCATTCCTGCCCTGCGGGCCTATTGGGCATACAAGATGGGAGGTAGAGCCCTGATTCACATCCCGTAAGCTACCTGATCCCTCCTCCAAGGATTAGAGACCTCCAGATGGAAATGTGAGATCTAGCAGACCAGGGGCTGCTCCGCATTCTTTGCCCAAAGCCCTCCAATCTAGGGAGAGGAAGATAATAAAACAACCCCACCCTTGGGGAAACACAATCTTCAGATGCAAGGAGAATCTGATCCAGTGAGAAGAATATTTTAATTACCTTCAAGTATGGTATGAAGGAGAGCCCTCCAACCCAGCTAGGGGATAGAATAAATATACACTCCTTGCTAGCTTAGACACTTCATTCAACAGGGAGGCCATGGGATGCTCTGCATCGGATGCCCAGAGTCCTCTGATTCAACAATGGAAAGGTAATAAAATGCCACTCTTTTGACTGCATCCTTCAGATACAGGAGAATACACTAGACAGCTCCCACTCCCCTCACTGACTGGAGGGCTTCCTACCCTGCTACAGCAAGGTACATTTAATGAAAGCTCCTGAATGGAGGGAAGGGAGAGTTACAGTTGTGGGTGGGGGTTATATAACACAGCCAAGAAGCAGTACTAGAGACCACTTGCACCTGGACTGTTTGGTCCACAGAGGGGATCTGAGAGACAAGACTTTGTGCCTTGAATAGTGGATTGATTTATAATAATGGTAGTACCAGCAGAAAAATGCAAACTAACATACCAAATCATTTCAGAGAAATCCTACTCTGGTACTAATCTCATATACATAAAAAGTATACAGATACTACTTTTGCATATGCTTTTATGGACAAATGTTCTAATAATCTGATATCATTTTTGATGGGGCAGAAATAATCATGGAAAGAACAAGGGAAGATTGATAGACCCCAAATTTAAATGTGAACAATGGGTCTTTTTTAGTATTGCCAGTGCAGGTTTCTACCAAGAAAGGTTGGTGCCTTAGAGAAAAATGAAACATGGAAGTTTTACCTCTTTGCTTGGTATTCCTATCCATTTTTACACTGTACTGGCAATACATCATTCTGTAGAAATAGGTAGGATAAAAATGATGCTACCATTAAAAGTTCAGTTTCCCATTTCTTTTTCTTAACTGCTATAGCTGTAAGATGGCAGAAGCTGGGAAGTCTCTTCTGTTGCGGGTTGCTTTCCCTAAGGTAAGAAATCTTGAACGTGAACCTGAAGATAATAGTGTTCTTGTTTTATAAACAAATAAAAGAAAACAAACAAACCCCTGAAACTGAGGTTATCACAATTAGTATTCTTCTGCTTTTAGTTGCTTGGATCCTACAGTGTCTACCCTGAGAGGAATTTCCCTGTAATCATAATCTTTCATCTTGCTGCACCCCCTGGCTTCTTCCCACACCATTCTGGAGAGTCCCGTAAGCCTCAAGAACGGCTTTTCTCAGGATGCTTTGGGGCAGAAGGGGCAGCAAAGTCCCATTGCACAAGTGCAGTCCCAGTCTAGGGATGTACGAAAGTAAGGATGGCGGAGAATTTCTCCACGAATCTCCGGGAGGCCGAATGCCAACGCATTCAGCCCCCCGAAATTGGTGGTGAAATTCTCCGCCCCGCCCCCCCCAGGATGGGACTTACCTCCTTCAAATATCCCTCTCGGCAGCGGGTCCCGGCGGCATTTCGTTTCAGCGGGAGCAGGGATGGCGGCCGGTCTTCCGACCAGCTGCTGCCGCCGCCATTACAAAGTAAATTAAAAACACACACACACACGTGATAGGCTACGTAACGATTTACGTAGCCTATCACAGCTAGATTTCCAAAGTCAGCCGTGATAGGCATGTAAATCGTTACGTAGCCTATCACGGGTCACTTTGAAAAAAAAAAAGCGCGTACACAAATGGCGGCGCCCATTTATGCGCCCATGCCCATAAATCATTACGTAGCCTATCACGGCTGACTTTGGAAATTTAGCCGTGATAGGCTACGTAAATCGTTACGTAGCCTATCACATGTGTGTGTGTGTGTGTGTTTAATTTACTTTTTTATTTTGCTGCCGGGGAGACGGGGCGCTCCTCTCCGGCCTGAATTTCGGCGGCAAGGGATGGGGCGCCTCCCCCCGGCCGGAATTTTGGCTGGGTGGGGCAGGGCACCTCCCCCCTGGCCTGAACTTTGGGGGGAGAACTGAAGTGCCTCCCCCCCACCGCGAAGCAAGGTGGGAGACCAGGTAAGGGACTTCCGTCCATCCTTATATGAAAGTGACTTACCTTTAACAAAATTTGATTTGAGGTGGGGGGCCCCTCCGTCCCTCCCCCTGAAATTCTGGCCGGGGGGGAGGAGCTCCATCCCTCCCCCCCGAATCCTGGCCAGCCGGGTGCACAAATGGCGGCGGCCATAGCCGCCGCCATTTGCATCCCTGCAGTCAGCCGTGATAGGCCACGTAAATGTTTATGTAGCCTATCATGGCTGATTTAAAAGAAAAAAAACACGCATATGCAAATGGCGGCGCCCATGGGTGCCGCCATTTGCGTTCCGTATTTTGACACGTCTTAGTCTACGTAAACATTTATATAGTCTACATTTACGTAAACATTTATATAAAAAAAGGTAAAGGTGTCCCCAACCAGTCGTGTCGGACTCTAGGGTGCGGTGCTCATCCCCGTTTCTAAGCCGAAGAGCCAGCGCTGTCCAAAGACGCTTCCATGGTCATGTGGCCGGCATGACTCAACACTGAGGTGCACGGAACGCTGTTACCTTTCCCGCCGAGGCAGCACCTATTTATCTACTTGCAATTTCTTGCTTTTGAACTGCTAAGTTGGCAGGAGCTGGGACTGAAGACGGGAGCTCACTCCGTAACGCAGCACTCGGGTCTCGAACTGCTGACCTGCCGACCTTCCAGTCTGCAGTTCAGCGTCTTAACCACTAAGCCTACGTAAACATTTTAGTCTACATAAACATTTATATAGGGATGGCACAGGCACCTGATTCAGTACGGGAATTCAGCAAGCCTGCTCCTGCCCGCACCCCTGAGACCTGCGCACCAAGCCCCTGCCCCTGCTCGCCCCCTGCCTGTGCTTGGCAAATGACCTGCACTCACCCCAGCAGCCTTGTCGAGCTTCGCCATCTCCATTTTCTGAGAAGTAAAATGGTGATTGCAAAAGTGCATAAATTTGCGCACACGCAAACATACTCATTTTGTGAATGCACATATTCACGTATGCAAAAATGCACATTTTGTGAATGTGCATATCTGTGTATGTGCGGAAATCTGTATTTTATGAAAAATACACATTTTCGTATATGCACTAATGTGTGCCTTCACAAAAATGTGCATTTCACACATGAGAATATATGCATTCACAAAATGCACGTTTTCCCGCATACAAAAACATGCAGATATTTGAGATGGACTTTTTTTTTTTTAGACATGGAGACCGCAGAGCTCGATAAAGCCACTGGGGTAAGTGTGGGCTGCTTGCCGAGAATGGGAGGGGCTCGAGCACAGTCCAGGGACCGCTGAGCGGGGGCAGTGGCTGGGCAGAAGTCCAGAGAACCCAACAGGGGTGAGTTCACACATCCCTACTTTCAGTAGAAATTGAAGACATTCTTTTATTTCGATGCATTTTTCAGGTTTAACAACATCTCATTTTATTGCTTTCATTTCGAAGTGCATCATGTTTCACCCTTGCTTCTGTCAGGTCCTTGTGTCTTGTTTTCAAATGTTTGTTATATTATTCTGATCTTTCTGACTGCTGTGACAAATTATTTGTTACTTGAACTGGTACTTTTATTAATGACAATAAAAAAACAAATGTTTGTTTGTTTTGCAGTTTACACTTTTGCTGAAAAAGGAAATGGAAAATCTGACCACAGAGGATTATTTTGTCTTCGTGGGATTGTCCTATGACCCACCAGTCCAAATTTTCCTCTTTTTAGTATTTTTGATTGTATATGCAATAACTCTGGTGGGAAATGTGGTGATTATGGTGGTAATAAGGAGCAACACTCACCTGCAAAGCCCCATGTACTTTTTACTGAGTCACCTGTCTTTTCTCGATATCTGCCTTTCTTCAGTCATAGTGCCCAAGCTCCTAGTGAATGTCTATGCAAGCCAGACAATTTCATACAACAGCTGCATCGCCCAGATGTTTTTCATCTTTCTGACAACTTGCACTGAAATTTTCATTCTTGCCGCAATGGCTTATGACCGATACGCAGCCATATGCAAGCCCCTGCATTATGTACAAATCATGAACAAAACATTCTGTAGATGGCTGGTGGGAGGTGCATGGGCAATAGGTTTCTTCTATGCCATGGCAAATACACTACCAGTGTTGAAGCTGGTGTTCTGTGGTCCAAATATCATCAGGCATTTCAGCTGTGAATTCACATCTCTCCTTGCCTTATCCTGTACAGAAACTTTCCTGAATCACATTACATTCTTCATCACTGCTAGCACACTAGCAATCTCTACATTATTTATTATTCTGGTGTCCTATATCCACATTGTCGCTACCGTCCTGAGGATTCATTCACTAGAAGCTAAAAGAAAAACCTTCTCCACTTGCAGTTGCCATCTCATTGTTGTGATTTTGTACTACAGCACTGGCTGCTTTCGGTATATGAGACCCAACACAGCCTCTTCAATGGTTGTGGATGACCTCTTTTCTATCCAATATAGCATTTCCACCCCTATGTTGAACCCTGTTATCTACAGCCTGAAGACCAGAGAAGTGAAGGAAGCCCTGAAGAAACTAATGGGGTATAAAAAATTGCTTGATCCTGTGATGTAACCATGATAAACTTTAAAGCGAATCAGTCAATGCATTGGCATTGGACTGGCATTAGAATTCATCCATCTGTCTGAATTAAAAAACTTGTTGGTGACTAACTTGAATTTATTGTCCAGTTGTTATTGCTTATGGGAAATCTTCACTTATTTGATAGGTATTAAGGGGACTATGTACCTCTCTCTGATCCTTATTGCTGTCCGTATGCCCTTTTCTTGCCCTGTATGTGCTTCTTTGCTTTACACTTTATGGTTGTGCCCTTTAGTTTTCCTCTTCACACATCATAATGTGAATGACATTGGAGAAATAGATGGAAAGAGAAGGTGAGTATTATAGGAAAATGAGGAGGAAAGGCATTAAAATTGTTTTGGGAAGAATTTGTTTGGGAAATTAGGACTGGCTTCAGAGGCTAGGAATTATTATTTTCTAGGGACCCAAAGACTGCCACCATCATTGCCTTACACAGCACATGCAAGAAGGCTAAAAAGGGTGAAATTGCTATTTATGTCAGTATTGGTGGCCTGAAACAATCAACTTCAGAACCTCCGGCACTCAATTCCCCCACCCCCTACCCTTTAAAGAGAATCCCTTTGCCCTCCTGCTCAGGATCAGTTAACATCTGCACTCTGAATTCTTCTGTTCCTAACTTCTCTCTCCTGCCTCTCCAAATTCAGTCCTTTCCACCTGTGCCACTCATCATACCCCATGTCACTGCAGGTTTGCCCCATTTCAATTAAATCTTGTGGGTGTCCATCCACTTCCCTAGCACCATCCCATCTCCTTCTCTGGAATAAAGCCTGTACCCTCCTCACTTCCTATTTACTCCTATGCTATTGCATCTTGCATGGCTTCTGCCCTTCCATCATCCTGCCATCTCCAACTTGGATTACTCTGGATATTCTGGACTTCAACTGCCATCATCCCTGACTAGGGATGGGTGAATGAGCAATGTTTGAGATTGCTAGGATTCTCCAAACATTGTCCCACTGCTAATCTTTGCCTGATTCCTGTTCACGATAGCTGCTTGCTCTGTATGAATGGGAAACTTGTGCAAATCGAGCAGTGACTGAATAGTACATTTGAACAAAGCTCCCCAAATGTGTGCAAATTTCTTCCATAGACTAAAGCAGGTCTTTGGAAATTCACACAAATGATGAAATTTGCCCAAATCCAACTGGGAATTGAGAAAAAGATGAGCATGAGTACACGTTCAACAATTTGGAAACATTTTCAGTGGGCACATGCTCACAAATTCTCATTTATCCCTGTCCCTGATCACTGGCCATACTGGCTGGGGCTTGCAGTCCAAAACATCTGGAGAGACCTAGTTTGGAGAAAGCCACTCTATAGTTTCAAACAGATTGCTGCCAGGCCTGTTCAAGTACTCATTGTGCATTAAACCTATCAGAATATTGCTCAAGTCTACATTCCCCTTTCCTTTTGTAACTGTGGTAGAGTGCATGAAATCAGAGTGCAGTGAATGAAGAGTTGCAGGAGGAGTATCAGTCTCCCAGAAGCAGTTTGGGAAGAAGAACTCTGGTTGTTGTTAGATGTATGTTGCAAAATGGCTGACTGTAGTTTAAGGTCCAGCCTCAATTGTGTTTATAGGAGAGATGGAGGAGAATTCCGCCATCGATTTCAGTGAGGCCGGATGCACTGGCATTCGGCCCCCCGAAACCCGTGGCGGAACGGCCTCCCAAGCCTGCCCCCCTGCAGAATCCCCCCTGGGACGAAGCTGGGTTGGATATTCCGGCGGCGGTGGTGGCGGCGGTGGCTCCAGCGGCAGCTCCGGCGGCGGCTCCAACGGTGGCTCCGGCAGCGACAGCTGCCCACTTGGCCGGCTGCTGCAGACTTAAATGTAGGCCGCCGTAGCAGCCGCCATTTGCATCTGGCCAGGCTGCCGTGATAGGCTACATAAGTATTTATATAGCCTATCGCAGCAAAGGCAGCCACACAAATGGCGGCCACCACGCCATTTGCGTAGCTGCCTTTGCCGTGATAGGCTACATAAGTACTCATGTAGCCGATCATGGCAACAACAGACAAAAAAAAACAGCGTACGCAAATGGCGGCAGCTACGGCAGCCACCATTTGCGTTCCCTTTTTTCGCTGTTTTAGCCTACATATATATTTACGTAGGCTAAAACGGTGGGGAAAAAAAGGAATGCAAATAGTGCCCACTACGTTATTTGCGTTCCCCTTTTTTTTGCCGTAATAGCTTACATAAATATTTACGTAGGCTAAAACAGAGAAAAAAAGGGAACGCAAATGGCGGCCACCGTAGCCGCCACCATTTGCATATGCGGGGGGGGGGTTCTGGAAGCCTGCCCAGCGGCCGGATATCCGGCTACGGGCGGCCCTGGCCGGCGACTCTGCAGAATCTCCGTGGAGTGGAGCCGGCCGAATCAGGATCACCGCGAATCACCCCATCGAAAAGGTAAGTGACTTTCGTACATCCCTAGTTTATAGTCAAAACAAGCAGCTGGTTCCCTGTGAACACAGTTCACAGAGAAATAGCAAAACTAACATAAGTTTTAACTTAACTGATTTTATAGAAATGTTCGAAGTGTTACATCCTTTATCCTTACAACACTTCCTTAAATACAATGTGCTTCGTGTAAACTGTATTTTGACTGAGTTGCTGTTAACTGTAGCTATCTCTTAATCCCTTCATGATTTCTTTACAGGCCAAAAATTACTGGCATATCATTGTACTATGGCCTGCCCCTGTGTTTATAAGGTGTATAGAGACTTTGTTTGTGTTTGTATTTCATTTTGCTCCAATTTTAGGGATGTCAGAGAATTCCACCATGGATCTCAGTGAGGCCGAATGCCAGTGCATTCAGGCCCCCAATATCCATGGCGGAATGGCCTGCCACCCCCCCGCCCTCCGTGCATCCCCCCTGGGACGAGACTTACCTGGGGCGGATGTTCCGGACGGCGGTGGCTCCAGCGGCAGCTTCGGCGGTGGCAGCGGTGGCGGCTGGTCTTAGGGATGGAGGAGAATTTCTCCACGAATCTCGGGGAGGCCGAATGCCAACGCATTCGGCCCCCCGAAATTGGCGGTGAAATTCTCCGCCCCCCACCCCTCCCGGGATGGGACGTACCTCCCTCGAATGTCCCTCTCTGCGGCGGGTCCCGGCGGTGGTTCGGTGGCGGTTCGGCGGGGGCGGGGGCCGGTCTTACGACCGGCTGCCGCTGCCGCCATTACAAAGTGAATTTAAAAAGAAACACAAAACACCCGTGATAGGCTACGTAACGATTTACGTAGCCTTTCACGGCTAGATTTCCAAAGTCAGCCGTGATAGGTTACTTAAATCGTTGCGTAGCCTATCACGGGTGACTTTGGGGGGGGGAAAGCGTGTATGCAAATTTGCGCCCGGGTAGTCTACGTAAAGATTTACGTAGACTACGGCGAAAATAAGGGCAACACAAATAGTGTTGCCCTTATTTTTGCCGTAGTCTACGTAAATCTTTACGTAGACTACCCGGGCCCAAATAAGGAACACAAATGGCGGCGCACATGGGCGCCGCCATTTGCGTACGCGCTTTTTTTTTTCAAAGACACCTGTGATAGGCTACGTAATGATTTACGTAGCCTATCACGGCTGACTTTGGAAATCTAGCCATGATAGGCTACGTAAATCGTTAAGTAGCCTATCATGGGTGTGTGTGTGTGTGTGTGTGTGTGTGTTTTAATTCACTTTTTTATTTCGCTGCCGGGGAGACGGGCGCTTCTCCCTGGCCTGAACTTCGGGGGGAGAACAGAAGCACCTCCCCCCCACTGCGAAGCAAGCTGCAGGACCAGGTAAGTGACTTTCGTACATCCCTAGCTGGTCTTCCGAACGGCTGCCTCTGCTGCCATTTGCAGTCTGTTCCCCCCCCCCATTCGTGATAGGCTACGTAAAGACTTACATAGCCTATCACGTCTGGGTTTAAAAAAAAAAAATGCATATACAGGTTAAAACCACCAGTAGGGTTGTCAGAGCATTCTTCCATGGACTCCAATCAGGCTGGATTCTAGAGAACCCTGGAGTCCGTGGTGGAATGGACTATCCCCCCGCCACCAAACAGAATCCCCCCGGGACAGACCCTACCTGTTTGTCAGCAGGTCCGGTCTGTCCAGCTGCCCTCTGCTGTCTGCCACTGCTTCTCTTCGCACCTGCCTTTTGTCGTGATAGGCTACGTAAAGATTTTACGTAGCCTATCATGGTAAAAGGCAGGGGATGCAAATGGTGTCTGCTACGCTGGACGCCATTTGTATCAGAAGACGAGCCATGGCCAGAAGTCAGGCCGCGGCCAGCCCCAGCCAACAGCTGCATGGACTCGCCATGGAGGGGAGCTGGCCGGGGAAGATTCGGGGGGGACGGACGGATTGTCTCCCCCCTGCCGTGGACACCCCCACCCGGAAGAAGGTAAGGGATACGTACATCCCTAAAAACCAGCTCTTTGAATTGTGTCTGGAAACAAAACAGGAGCCAGGGAACATGATATTATTGTCACAATATGATGATGATGATAATGATGAATGAATGTTTTAATGCTAAATTTCAACAGAATAAAGCAAAACAAAACCATAAAAGAGAAGAAAAAAAATAAAAAGGTTGACATGATTGAATGTATCCATTTCAATTAATACAGGTGAAATGTATATGTGTGTGTGCGTGTGTGTGTGTGTGTGTATACGTGTGTGTGTGTGCACGCGCACGCGCGCGCACACACTTTTAACAGCACAGCTACTGTTGAGGGCGGAAGCTGAAACGTTTCGCTTAAATATATTTTTTGAATACTCTGTTGCTAGCCTTTCTATCTTTCTTATATATTTTACCTTAAGACTGACTGCATCCATTACCGATCCAGAGCCTCCTTGTTGCTTTGCCGTTGTGCCGCTTTACACCAGCTTCTACACACACATGCACGCGCACACACACACACACACATGTAAAGTGGTGTAGTGGGGGTGGGTCACGCCGGGGTGTTACTCTGCCCTTTCTTTGAAAACGGCCCCCAGTGGGGTCGCAGTCTGCTAGGGAAGGAGGAGGGAACAGAGGGAGTGTGGGCGGCTGCCTCTTGGCTGCTGGCCATACAAAGGGAGAGAGCGAGGGAGAGAGGGAGCCTGAGGGAGCTCTGCAGCCTCCTCTCACCCCCCTTCTCTGCCCCAGCTCTTGGCTTCTCCCCCCATCTCAGGTCTGTGCCTGCATGCCCGGTGCTGCCCTCGTCTCCTGCAATACCAGACACCTGTTCAGGGCTGCTGCTGCTGCTGGCCATGTCAGCAGCGGGGGGGCAGGGGGCGTTGCCACTATTATTTACTTATGGGGCAGGGCAGGTGGCTGGTTTGTGCCAGTTGTTAGGATTTATCACACAATCCTATGCATATTTACTCAGAAGTCAGTCCCACTATGTCCAAGTGCCCATTGGGCTTTCTCCCAGGTAAGTGTGTGTAGGACTGCAACCTTAGCTGCCTTCCCAAGTTCTCTGTAAATGTAATTTGAAATAAACACCCATTGGATTGCGCTGTTGATTCTTGTACATTAATTTCTGCAGTAAGCAGAATTGCCAAACGCAACCTGCTCTGTCAGCTACACTTTTTGGTACAGGCCTGGCATGTATCTGGGCAAACAAACCCTGGTGGAGGGAAGGGAAAGGGGAAAAAAAATCAGTTGGGGGGAGAGGAGAAAGAAGGTAGGGGTGTGTGTGTGTGTGTGTGTGTTTCAATTCAGCTGGGTGTGTGGATGTTTCTGTTGTGGGATGGGAGAGATATAATTAGTGAGCTTAGGAAAGGCAAATGGGTAATGCTGGGGGGCTACAGGGGTGTGCAAGGGGGGTGTTTAAATGAGAAGGGATCTGTCCATGAGGGCAGAGTTGAGAGGTTGAAGCTTCCATAGAGTATCATATTTTAAAAACCTAAAATGTTTGTGTTTGAGTGAGTGAGTGAGTGAAAAAGATTAATACCCCTGCATTTTTTTCTCAGACCTCCAGTTGAAATACGCCTGCCTTACTCTCAGTTGCAGTGGTTTTGGATCCCAGTTGAAGGCTGTATATCTTACAAGGTTGTACAATCTTAGAAGGGGCATGTGGCTGTGAGGGGGCATGGCTGTGACTGTCACAAAGGGACCCTGCTCTTCTGAATTTGCCACTACACTACTGCACATATACAAACATATACATACACCTATCTAAAAATTAAAAGAGATCATACATAAATTTCAACAAAGGCAGACAAAATATCCATGTATGTATCTATTTGCAAGTGGTGCCTCTATAACAGCCATTCAAATGTTGAAAACATTATTAAGTCCTCCTTCCATCGCATTATAGGAAGTAAGGATTTATTCCTCCGATGTTGTAATATCAGTCTTTCAGCTCTCAAAAGTGCGTGGAGAATCCATTTATGCTGACCATGTACTAACTTTGAGGAAGCAAGTAGATATTTTAAAAGAACATGTCCATCAGTAAATATTAAAAAGTGTTCCAATACACAATGTATCTATATAATAACCTCCTCCCCCAAAGAGGCAACTATTGGTCACTGCCAAAACATATGATTAAGAGAAAACATTCGTGGGATTACACCAACAATTAGCTGACTTCTTAGACAAACCCTCATGGAAGAGACATTGTGGGATCCAGTAGACATGGAACATGTGTTTTTGCTGGATAAAATGTAACCTGAGATCCATGGACTCTTCTGATACTGACACTAAAGCAGCAATCCATCGATTAGGCAAAATGGGACAATCCAGTTCCCTATTCCATTCCTGCTTAAGACCCTGGGTATCATATTTATTTACCAACAAGTATTTGTCAACATGGACTGTGGCTTGATATAGCTGATCATCCTCAATAGGTGTTTCCAATAGTAAAGGAGACTCTGAAGCTGTAAAAGCATCAGGGCCAAACCTAGATTCTAACAAATGTTGCAGTTACAAGTATTGCCATTGAGCCACAGCAGGCAAATCGTATTTGGAAATAGGATTATAATGCCCAGTTCCAATCAGTACTCTTGCTGCCATATTTAGAAACAGCTGAAGCTTCCAGAGAACCCTCACGGCTGTCCCACGTACAGTAATTCTAATCCCTTTGGGTTCCCCCACCTGAACACCCCAGTTACAGCCAAGGCACCCTGTGACTCTTGATTAAAGATTCCTGACCTGTGGTGCTCATAACTGTGCACGTTATTAGGCACATGTTTAAGACAAACACGTGTACACGTGTACACAAAGAACAATACAATTGCACCAAGATGGCTCTTTGCATGTTTTATTGGTACTCCTATGATGAGAGAAGGAATGCTGCAGCAAAATGCATGGTGTACTGTACAAAATGTAGAGATTACCCCCCCACCCCACGTAAACAGAACAATGAAGAATTGGAAATACATTGGTTCCACATCAGAAACAAGACCAGGTAATTCAGAACTTCAAAATCCAGGAAGACATTCCAATGGAAATAATTTCAGGAGCATCCCTAGGCTCCAGGCCTCTTCTGACTATGTGATTCAATTTTCCCCCATGAGGAGCAATTAATGATTTCAGGCAAGCTCTCAAATATTTCTGCAAATTGGCCTGATATTTTCCTAAGCACCTATAGATCAGAACCACAATGATTGAACCTTTGGAAATTCCTATATATGTATTATCTCGTATCCACCTATGAGACTTTGTTCTTGTTGGGATCTGTGATATGTTGTCCTCTCTTCATAGGAAAAGTCAGTAATGTGGACGTGTATGAAAATACAAGGCCAAGGAAAGAAAGAACAAGGTATACACCTCTCTCTTTCTCTGGCCGTGTTGAAAGATCTGAATTCTAAAAGAGAAAGACAATACTGCATTTCAAATTTTATGGTGTCAGGAAACACTTTGAGTTTCAGTTGCTGATTACACTGGCTGTCAAAAGCATAGGTAAATATGCCTTTTAAAAATACTTTAGCATAAATTTAATTTGTACGATATTTCAAAAACATGACAGAATAAAAAAAAAACAAATATTAAACAATAGTGTTTGTGTAATTGTAAAAGATATGAAATGCATCACTTGTGTTTGCTTAGAGATCATATCTTTTACAATTACACCAAACCAATAAACCTCACATCCTGACTTTGATGTAGCGGTATTATCATCTGGGGAATATGGGTGGGAGGGTGCTGTTGCACTCCTGTCCTGCTTGTGGGTTTCCCATGAGCAGCTGGTTGGCCACTGTGTGAACAGAATGCTGGACTAGATGGACCCTTGGTCTGATCCAGCATTGCTCTTATGTCCTTCAGTTCTGATGTAAGTACATTGCTTCAGAAGTTGCTATGATAACACCGTTTGTGGACTGAGAACAACATTCTAACATGTTCTTAAAAGGAAAGATGTGGATAGTTGCAATCTAATTATGATGACAATTAATCTTTGAACTACTATTGTTAGTATGATGCATTTTAGAGGAAAATGAACAATGGCCTGGAAGGACATTGATTCCAAATGTTTGTATTCTAGTCACATCCATACGATATGTGTGTGTACCATGTGTGTGGGTGTGGGTGTGGGTGTGGGTGTGTAAATATAGTTACAAAGTGGTAGAAAAGTACGCGCTGTACGTATGTCAAAATGTTTTAAGCAGCAAGTAGCGGGGAGAGGATGAGCTCAGTGGTGGAGCACCAGCTTGGCATACAGGAGGTCCCAGGTTCAATCTCTGGCATCTCCTGGTAAGGCAGAGAAACCTCCTGCCAGAAACACCGGAGAGCTGCTGCCAGTCAGTGTCAACAATCCTGGGCTGGATGGACAACGGTCTGACTCAGTATAAGACAGCTTCCTATGTATATCTAAGGAGGAAATCATAATACAGAAACTCAAGTGCTGAGCACAATTGAAGGGGGGGCATGGGTGTG
This sequence comes from Heloderma suspectum, assembly GCF_057233095.1. NCBI lineage: Eukaryota > Metazoa > Chordata > Lepidosauria > Squamata > Helodermatidae > Heloderma > Heloderma suspectum. The sequence goes on along the minus strand of NC_139463.1, from coordinate 82,230,411 downwards.
TGTGAAAGGGGGATGGTTTTTGCTCCCAAAGAGGACACTCCAAATGAAATTCCGCAATTCCACTGTAGATGAGATTTTGTGTCCATTTGCATTCCCAGTTCTCATTAATTCTTCCCACTCTACATTTTTTTTTAAACCAGGCATGGCCTTCCCATCGCATATCAAGTTTTGGTAAGAGGCCAATGAAACCCACAGGGGGCTTGACTGGTCTCTTTCTTGGTCCCAGGTAAGAGAGGGACCTCCTAATAAATGTTGATAGTCTTACAACAGTTATTTGTTTGTTTACACAGGAGTTGGCAACCTTTTTGGGCCCACCACAATTTGGGCCCATTCGGCATTTGAGAAACTGTCCTGGGCACCGGCCACCACCACCACAAAATGGGTGTGCTGCAGATGAAAGCATTGGCTGATCACCACCTGCCGTTAGGGATGTACAGATTTTGTTTACTCCATCCCATCGGATGGATTCATCTTGCATATTTCTTTTCTCCCTTAGCTCAGCATACAATCAATGAGCAGAGTGCACAGAAAAGAGAGTGCTAAACAGCAGAGGCTGAAGAGAGATCAGAGATGTATAAAATGGCATGCATGTGTGAGTGTTTACTGGTATATATATTAGCATGTTTTCCCGTACCTTTCATATTTCTCTATGACAAAATCTGTGTGCAATCCTGGAAAGTAAAAAAGTGGTCTGCAAGTCAGCAGAATCCATGTGACTCGGAAGGTGTCAGTCTGCTGCGGAACATGTGGGTCAGATTCATAGAAATCCAAAGTCATTGGAATCCATTTCTTGGACATCCTTGCCTGCCATCTTCATTTCCTAAGAATGCCTCTGAGCCCACATGTGGCCCAGAGGCATTAATGGGAATAGAAGATTGGAGCACCTAGAAGGCTTCAGTTCGCTTTGAAGCAATCCCACCTTCCAGTAAGAAATTTTGTCTTAAAAAAAGAAACAAAAGACAGGAGGGTTTCCCAGAAACCCTGGGAAACCTAGGTACCTTATTGGCATCTCAGTACCTATCCCTGCTCTAACATTTCGATTGGGTGATCACATTCAAGCATACCCCCTAAGCCAGATTCATCAGACTTGTGTCTTTCCTCCTCATATTTTAATACATGCTATTTGATGAGGTTACTTAGTAATGCTGCCTCCTGTTAGAAAGGCAATCAGCAGAGGGGGGGGGAGGCAAAACAGAATGAGCACTTACCAGTCCCACATGTACACAGGCTATCTTATAATAAAAAGGAGAAGACACCTGAAGAAAATAAAAACAGTTTTACTCACAAATATTCTTGCATATACAATGCAGGTACAGCGTGGAATTTCAAAAGAGTTTGTTCAGTCCATTTTTGTTGTTCTATTAAACAGGCAGAAGAGACAGTGCATGTGCTCCCAGCAATGATGGAAGTCAGAGAGGGTGGGGAAGGAAGGGGAGGAGCAAAAGGAAGAAATCACAGGAAACCACACTGCAGGCTATAGAGATCCTAAGGCTAGTTGTGGTCCACATTCCCATGAACTAACTAACTGCAACACTTCCCCCCTTCCAGTAACTTGCAGATAAGGTTGCAATATTCCCAACACTATTTTCTTTTCTTTTTTCACTTCCATAGACGTTGTGCATTATCAGAATAACCAGCAATGGGAAACCAAACTGCTGAATGCTACGTTTCTCTCCTCGGCCTCTCCAACAATCCACAGCTCCAGATTTTCTTCTTTTTGTCTTTCTTCTTGATTTATCTCCTAACCCTGGTGGGAAACGTCATGATCATGGTGGCAGTAAAAACCAGTCCTCATCTTCAGAGTCCCATGTACTTCTTCTTGAGTCACCTCTCTTTCCTTGACATGTGTTATTCTTCCACCACCATCCCAAAGATGTTGGAGACCATCATTGCAGAGCAGAAGAACATCTCCATCAGCGGGTGCTTCACTCAGGCATTCTTTCTCCTGCTTTTGGCTACTACTGAGGTTTTTATCCTTTCAGCAATGGCTTATGACAGATACTCTGCTATATGTAAACCACTGCACTATGTGGAAATAATGAGTATAGCGTTGTGCCAGAAGCTAGTGGCCAGCGCATGGGTTATTGGTTTCTTTTATGCACTTGCAAACACATTGCCACTGTTGAAGTTACAGTTCTGTGGGCCAAACATCATAAGACATTTTAGCTGTGAGCTTCCTTCTATCCTAGATCTTTCCTGCAATGAAACATTCATGAACAAAATGTTGTTCCTCATTTCTGGAAGTGCTGTTGGTCTTGTTTCCCTGTTTCTCACTATGCTGTCTTACATTCGCATCATCTCAACCATTCTGAAGATAAATTCCACCAAAGGGAGACATAAAGCTTTCTCTACCTGCAGCTCTCATCTCTCTGTAGTAATACTCTTCTATGGAACAGGTTACTTCCGCTATCTGAGGCCAAGCTCAGCTTCATCACTACTTTTGGATGAAATATTTTCTATACAATACAGCATCCTTACACCCTTGCTAAATCCCATCATCTACAGCTTACAGAACAAGGAGGTGAAAACAGCATTTAGGAAGATACTGAGACTAAAATCTTGATATTTTGTTCCAATTCAAAAACAGAATGCAGCATAATGAGAAAAGAGCATCCCATCTGGTTGCATCATCATAATCTCATCCTTTCCTATTAGCCTATGTATGTTCTGGGTAAATTAGTGGAAAGCCTTATTAAACATAAAAGTAGTAAGCATGTAGAAGGACAAGTCTTGCTGAAAAAGAATCAACATGGTTTCCACAAACATATGCCCTGTCTCACTACCCTTGTAGGGTTCTTTGAGAGTGTCAGAAAACAGGTAAAGTGGTATTTAGAGGCACACTGCCTTGGAACATGAGAGTTGCTTTCATTTAGTAAATATAACTAATAGCTGTTGACAGCTCCTCTGTTAATTTGTCAGATCCTCTTTCAAAGCCATCTTACGGCCAAGCTACATTTTACATTACATACACAGTGTACAGCTGTGAGTATTTTTATTTCTGTAAATTTGTAATAGTAAGCACACACCCCTTTCCTCCATTCACACTACAGATCACAGTGAAGGGAGGCGTATACCTTCCCTCCTCAACTGTGATGCTGAAAAGGATTGTCCCTGTGCTGCAATTAGCCTTAGAATTTAGGATTTTACTCTTAATCTAGAGGTTATCACCACATCTTCTTATAGCAAATTCCACCAGTTAATTATCTATTGTGTGAAGAATGCAATGTAGCTGACAGAAGGCTACTGCTAGTAAAGAAAAATGCCATTGCGTGACCCTGAGTTCCAGTATTAATAATGCATGCAGGTTTAGTAGTGCATGTATGTTTGGCTGCTAACAATAGACTTCATAAACCTACATGCTATAATGTGTCAAAATTGTGCTCTCCAAAAGACAGATTTGTGACTTAGGTGTCAGTTGTTGTTGTTGTTGTTGTTGCTGCTGCTGTTTATGAAGTGATTTTTAATTGCTGTGGTATAATTACACTCTTGTTATTACACTGATATGGGCAATCTCCACAGCAACAATACATGAACTGGAAAATTAAGCTTAACTAAGGTTGAACCAGTGCCAGGCTAAGACATTTTGCTGCCAGAAGTGGAGCCCTAATGACCCCAACTCCCTTCAGCAATGGCCAACACTCTCAAATGGGGATGGGAGAATCAGTAAGATTCAATGTCATCATGGTTCTCTGAGTTCCACCTTGAAGCTCAGTCTTCCTTCTTCCTGAATATGAACTTTTGTAGGGGTGTATGACCCCCACCTACCAGTCTGCGCTGGGGTCCACTGGGGGGGAGGCAATCTGGTCCTCCCTCCCGGAATCCTCCCTGGCCAGCTCTGCTCCACAGCAAGTCTGCAAAGCCACCGGCCAGGGCCGGCCGCTGCCAGACTTAGGGCTGTGGCCATCTCTGGACGCAGATGGCATCTGGCCTAGCGGATACCATTTGCATCCCTTCCCCTTCCATGCTAGGCTACATAAAGCTAACGTAGCCTATCACAATAAGGGGAAGGGACACAAATGGCATAGAGCACGCCATTTGCGTCGCTTCCCCTTATCATGATAGGCTATGTAAAGCTTTACGTAGCCTATCACCGAAGATAACCAAAATTGATCTTCATCAATTTTAATGAACTAAATGAACTAAGATGAGTTGATGTTCCTCTTTCCTCTGATTATTGATATTTTGTCACATGAGCTTTTGGGAGAAATTAAATCCTAAAGCATATGAAATAATTGCAATTATGCTTTGAAATATCCTTTCAGTCGACTCAAACTGGAGTAACCATGGGTGCATCTTAGGTAAGTGCTAATACATTTCTGGGCTGATATAATCACTGATTGGAGAGAATCTTCCTCCATATCTAACCGGCGCAGTATGCCTGAGCAGGTCATTTTTTAAAAAACAAACAATTTTCTGCTTCTGACTAATATTTTTCTCCCTGAGTGTAATGTCTTGCACATTAAAGCAAGGATGGGAAACAACGATCTGGGACTGATATAAGTATGTACAATTCCCACCCCAACCCAATGACTTTTCCCTTCCCATTTTAAGGACCACTTGAAAATAGAAATATAAGGATATATTGTTGCTGTTCAGTCATTAAGTCATGTCCAACTCTTTGTCACCCCATGGACCATAGCAGGCCAGGCCTTCCTGTCCCCCACTCTCTCCTGGAGTGTGCTCAAGTTCATATTCATTGCATCGGTGATGCTATCTAGCCATCCCATCCTCTGCCGTCCCCTTCTCATTTTGCCTTCAATCTTTCCCAGCATCAGGGTCTTTTCCAGGGAGTTTTCTCTTCACATTAGGTGGCCAAAATATTTGAGCTTCAGCTTCAGTATCTGTCCTTCCAATGAGCAGTCAGGGTTGATTTCCTTTAGTATTGACTGATTTGACCTCCTTGAAGTCCAGGGGACTTGTAAGAGTCTTCTCCAGCACCACAATTCGAAAGCATCAATTCTTCGGCACTCAGCCTTCCTTATAGTCCAGCTCTCACAGCCATACGTTGCTACTGGGAAAACCATAGCTTTGATTATACGAATCTTTGTCAGCAAGGTGATGTCTCTGCTTCTGACTATGCTGTCTAGGTTGGCCATAGCTTTCCTCCCAAGGAGCAAGCGTCTTTTAATTTCATGGCTACAGTCACCATCTGCGGTGATCTTGGAGCCCCAAAAAATAAAATCTGTCACTGCTTCCATTTCTTCCCCTTCTATATGCCAGGAAGTGATGGGGCCAGATGCCATGATCTTAGCTTTTTTAATGTTGAGTTTCAAACCAGCTTTTGCACTCTCCTCTTTCACCCTCAACAAAAGGCTGTTTAGATCCTCTTTGCTTTCTGCCATTAGGGTGGTATCATCTGCATATCTGAGGTTGTTGATAATTCTCCCAGCAATCTTAATTCCGACCTCTGATTCATCCAACCTGGTGTTTCCCATGATGTACTCTGCATATAAGTTAAATAAGCAGGGCGACAATATACAGCCTTGTCGTACTCCTTTCCCAATTTTGAACCAATCGGTTGTTCCATGTCCGGTTCTTACTGTTGCTTCTTGACCCTCATACAGGTTTCTCAGGAGACAGGTACGGTGGTCTGGTACTCCCATCTCTTTCAGAATTTGCCACATTTTGCTGTGATCCACACAATCAAAGGCTTTAGCATAGTCAATGAAGCAGAAATAGACGTTTTTCTGGAATTCTCTTGCTTTCTCCATGATCAAGCGAACGTTGGCGATTTGATCTCTAGTTCCTCTGCCTCTTCGAAACCCAGCTTGTACTTCCAGTAGTTCTCGGTTCGCATACTGCTGAAGCCGAGCTTGTAGGATTTTGAGCATCACCTTGCTGGCATGTGAAATGTAGGGGTGCATGAAAGTCCCTTACCTGTCCTCAAAGCTTTTCGCGGTGGGGGGGAGGTGCTTTGCTGCTCCCCCCGCGAAGTTCAGGCCGGGGGGGGAGGCTTCCCGCCTCGCCCGGCCGAAATTCAGGCCGGGGAGGAGGTGCCTCGCCTCACCCGGTCACGAACTAAAAAGTTAAAAAAAAAAAGGCCCCGTGAAAGGCTACGTGACGATTAACGTAGCCTATCACGGCTAGATCTGCAAAGTCAGCCGTGATAGGCTACGTACATCGTCACGTAGCCTATCATGGGTGACTTTAAAAAAAAAAAAGCGTGTACGCAAATGGCGGCCCCCATAGGGAGCCGCCATTCGCGTTCCTTATTTGGTCGCTGTAGTCTACGTAAATCTTTACGTAGACTACGGCGAAAATAAGGGCAACGCAAATAGCGTTGCCCTTATTTTCGCCGTAGTCTACGTAAAGATTTACGTAGACTACAGCGACCAAATAAGGAATGGGAATGGCGGCTCCATATGGGGGCCGCCATTATCCATACGCGCTTTTTTTTTTTAAAGTCACCTGTGATAGGCTACGTGACGATGTACGTAGTCTGTCACGGCTGACTTTGCAAATCTAGCCGTGATAGGCTACGTTAATTGTCACATAGCCTATCACGGGGGCATTTTTTTTCTTTTATTGGAATGGCGGCAGTGGCAGCTACGCTATTTGCGTTCCCCTTATTTTCACCGTAGTCTACGTAGACTAGACGTGCCAAAATAAGGAAAGCAAATGGCGGTGCCCATGGGCGCCGCCATTTGCGTACACGCATTGTTTTTTTTTTTACTCAGCTGTGATAGGCTACGTAAACATTTATGTAGCCTATCCCGGCTGACTGCAGGGACACAAACGGCGCCGGCTACAGCCACCAACATTTGCAGAGTCGGCCGGCCAGGATTCGCAGCGGGAGGGATGGGGCATCTCCCTCTCACCTTGAATCACATTTCGTCAAAAGGTAAGTGACTTTCGTACATCCCTATCAGCTGTGTATTCTTTCCACCTCTTCTTAATCTCATCTGCTTCTGTTACTCCCTGCCTTCTTTGTCCTTTATCATGCCTGTCTTTGCACAAAATGTTCCCTTGAGATTAGGGATGGTGGAGAATTTCTCCATGAATCTCCAGGAGGCCGAATGCCAACGCATTCGGCCCCCCAAAATTGGTGGGGAAATTCTCTGACACCCTCCTCCCCCCCTGGGGTGGGACTTAGCTCTGTCGAATATCCCTCTCGGCAGCGGGTCCCGGCAGCGTTTTGGTGGCGTTTTGGCGGGGGTGGTGGCCAGTCTTCCGACCAGCTGCCGCCGCCACCATTTCCCTGTAAAGTAAAAAAAAAAAAAAAAGTAATAGGCTACGTAACAATTTACATAGCCTATGACGGCTAGATTTTCAAAATCAGCCATGATAGGCTACGTAAATCATTACGTAGCCTATCGCGGCTGACTTTGAAAAAAAAAAGCCCATACACTTGCGTTCCTTATTTGGGCATGGGTAGTCTATGTAAAGATTTACGTAGACTATGGCGAAAATAAGGGCAACTAATTTGTGTTGCCCTTATTTTCTCCGTAGTCTACGTAAATCTTTACATAGACTACCCGTGCCTATATAAGGAATGCAAGTGGCAGCGCCCATGTGCGCCGCCATTTGCATATGAGCTTTTTTTTTCTCCCCAAAGTCAGCCGTGATAGGCTATGTAAAGATTTACGTAGCCTATCATGGCTGACTTTGAAAATCTAGCCGTGATAGGCTACGTAAATCGTTACGTAGCTTATCACATTTCTTTTTTTTTTTCAATTTACTATTCTATTTTGTGGCTGGGGAGACGGGGTGCTCCCCCCGGCCTGAATTTTGGCGGCGAGGGATGGGGCGCCTCCTCCCTGGCCTGAATTTTGGCCGGGAGGGGTGGGGCGCCTCCCCCCCGCCAAGAATTTCGGGGGGAGAAACGGAGTGCCTCCCCCCCCACCGAAAACAGCTGCGGGACCAGGTAAGGGACTTTCATCCATCCTTACTTGAGATCTCCGATTTTCTTGAAGAGATCTCTAGTCTTTCCCATTCTATTGTTTTCCTCGATTTCTTTGCATTGTTCATTTAAGAAGGCCTTCTTGTCTCTCCTTGCTATTCTCTGGAAATCTGCATTCAGTTGGGTATATTTTCCCCTTTCTCCCTTGCTTTTTGCTTCCCTTCTTTCCTCAGCTACTTGTAAAGCCTCCTCAGACAGCCTCTTTGCTTTCTTGCATTTCTTTTTCTTTCGGATGGATTGAGTTGCTGCCTCCTGAACAATGTTACGGACCTCCGTTCATAGTTCCTCAGGCACTCTGTCTATCAGGTCCAATCCCTTAAGTCTATTGCTCACCTCCACTGTATATTAGGGATGGCAGAGAATTCTGCCACGGATCTCGGTGAGGCCGAATGCCAGTGCATTCGGCCCCCCGAACTCCGTGTTGGAACGGCCTGCCCCCCCTGCCCCCCCATGGATCCCCCACGGGACGAGACTTACCTGGGGCGGATCGTCCGGGTGGTGGCAGCTCTGGCGCCGGCAGCGGCGGCTGGTCTACCGACTGGCTGCTGCCACCGTCATTTGCAGTCTTGTATAAAAAAACCACAACATTGACGTGATAGACTACGTAAAGTTTTACGTAGCCTATCATGGCTGGGTTTAAAAAAACAAACAAACCTGCGTACGCAAATGGTGGCGGCTATGGCTGTCACCATTTGAGTTCCTTATTTTTTGCCATCTTAGTCTACCTAAATATTTATGTAGACTATGACAGCGAAAATAAAGTGGAATGCAAATAGTGTAGCGGGCGCCATTTGCGTCCCTTTTTGATTCACTGTTTTAGCCTACGTAAATCTTTATGTAGGCTAAAGCGGCAAATCAAAAGGGGATGCAAACAGCACTCGCTACGCTATTTGCATTCCCCTTTATTTTCGCCATCATACTCTACGTAAATATTTACGTAGACTAAGATGGCAAAAAATAAGGAATGCAAATGGCGGTGGCCGTAGCTGCTGCCATTTGCGTACACGGGTTGTTGTTGTTTTTTAAACCCACCCAGCCATGTTAGGCTACATAAAGATTTACGTAGCCTATCACATCTTTTTTTAAAAAAAAAAACCTACCCAGCCATGATAGGCTATGTAAATCTTTACGTAGCCTATCACACCTTTCTTTTCTTTTTTTTTTACCAAGAGTGGAAATGGCAGCGGCGGCAGCTGGTCGGAAGACCATCCGCCGCAGCCGCCGCTGCTGGAGCCGCCGCCGGAGCCGCTGCCTCCTGGAAGATCCACCCCAAGTAACTCTCGTCCCAGGGGCATCTGTGGGGGGGCGTGGGGGCAGGCCATTCCAACACAGATTTTGGGGGGCCAAATGCACTGGCATTCGGCCTCACCGAGATCCGTGGCGGAATTCTCTGCCATCCCTACCTAAATGTGAATTGAATTGGACCTTCACCTGAATTGAACCCATTAGAGATAATAAGGCATACCAATTTAAACTATAACAAACCGTGCCTGTGGCTCTGATTTTGGTGGGGTGATGAACCCATTTTGGGTTTCAGTCAGAAGCAGCCAGAACTCTAAGGGAGCTATGCAAGGTGCTGAACCCTGTCCCTAAAATAGGTTCAGAACCTTGGATAACTCCTTTAAAGTTATTGTTAGTTCTGACTGAAACCCGGAGTGGATGCACAGCCCCACCAAAATTGGAGCCATCAGCCTCCACTGAAACTAAGGTTGGTTTATTCAATATCTATCATTTTAATTAATAGTAAGCCTATGGTTTAGTGGGATCCTTTTGATCCCTCTTCTTGACCCTAAATCTCTTCATAAGGTATTGCTTTTATAATATTTTATGGTTTGTGGTGGCATGCTTCTTTTGTCACCTTCGCTGGAAGCTATCAAAGAAGTAATTGGGATGGTTGTGAAACATATTAATAATTAAAAAAGACATTGTGGTTTCTTTAAAACATTTTTATGCTGTTCTTCATTGAATAAGATCTCAGAGTGGTGTACAACATGTACAAATCAAAATACAATAAAACAGTAACCTGAGCATTATATCAAAAACAACAGTGTGGCACTATCTTCAGTCTGAAATTCCTGGGTAAATAGCAATATCTTAACCTGGCATCAAAAAGCTTGAAAAAATAGATGCAACAACAAGATGAGATGTCAAAAGCAAACTCTTATAATTCAGGAGAAACCATGGACATCATTGTGGGGAATGCTGATCAATGACAGCTAATCCTTCTGCTTCTGTTTGTATTTATCACTGCTGTTTAATTTGATTTACTCATTGCAATGTGTGAGTGTGTATTTTTTTAATCAAATTGTATAATTAATACACACACACACCTTTATTAGCCACCTTGTATACTCTACTGTGGAAAGGTGGGAAATAAATATTTAAAATAGAATTGCAAATGGAGGGGAGGTGTTTTGTTCTGTTTTTTGGCAAAACAAAACAAAAATGCTTCATTATTACACTTAGATGATTTTTTTTAAAAGAAAGAAAGATAAACTGATGTTGAGTGATCCTGAGCTGCACTCTGCCTTGAAGGAAAGCAATGCACCAAAATTTATGGAGGCTGCTTTGAGGGAGAGAGCTATGTGCTCCATATTCTGTTGGGTTGGGTGGTCAGAAGAAATGGATGTAAAGTTTGCAGACGTCAGAGGATTTCAAAGAAGGGATTTAAGAGAAAGAGGAGAAGGAAAGATGGGAGCCTGAGGAAAGAAACGATGTAAACTGTCATGACATAAGAACATCAGAAGAGCCATGCTGGATCAAACCACGGGTCCATCCATCTAGTCTAGCATTCTGTCCACACAGTGGCCAACCAGCTGTCAACTGGGAACCCACAAGCTGGACACAAGTGCAATAGCACTCCCTCACCCATGTTCCCCAGCAACTGATGTACACAGTGATACTGCCTCTGATACCTCTGACATATTTCTCTTCTTAATTATATTTGTTCTTAAGGATGGATGGACTCACCCACCCCCCGGGCTGAGCTGAGATGCTGCTACAGGCTGCCCCTGCTCCTGGCACCCCGTGAGCTTTGCCATGGCCTAACAAGCACCCAATGATGCCACGGGGCCACCTGCACTCCCTAGCGAGCTGCCATTGAGCACAACAATGGCGGCCCAGGTGCTTCCAGGTAGGTAATGTTGCATACCTGATGGCCGTAGAGGCCCCGTTTATACAAGATTACAGGTGTGAATGCGCCATTCATGCCTGCAATGTTGTGTAAATGGGCCCCTAGTGGCAGCCAAGTACACAACATTACCTACCCAGAAGTGCTAGCACCAGCATTTTTGTGCACAATGGAAGCTCGCAAGGGAGGATGGGCAGCTGCCAGGCACACGCCGAGCTGTGGAGTGCTCTCCAAGTGGGTCTGTGAGCGCCCCATGGTTTGGATAGTGAGGTTGGGGAGGGTGGGTGAGGGAGAGTCCATCAGACTCTACCCCCCGCCCCATAGACTTTCACCACATCCCTATTTTTTGATATACACCAGGTTCAACATTACAACATGTTGCACTTATTTTTATTTATCGAATGAATTTATATGCCATGCTTGAATAAGTATTTTCAGAGAAGGACCCAGACTAAGTTACTTGTACTGATTTCCCATTGAAAGCAATGGGACTTCAGTTAGTCCCAGCCACATTGATTTCAATGGAACCAAAGTGCAACTGGTACCTCATTAAGTTAGAAGACCGGGGAAATGAAATGGTCTTCTCCTGGTCCTTAAGAGACACTAGAAATTGGCCACCAATGTAATAAAAGCAAATTAGACAAATGCATGGAAGATAAACCTATCAATGCCTACCTGTCATTATGGCTATATACTACCTCTTGATCAGAGGGAGTGTGCCTCTGAATAACAACCATTTGGAAAGAGTGGCAGGAGAGGGCTACAGGAGTGGTCCCAAATATCAAAACAAACTTTAAATAAAATATGTGTGTAATTATTTCTGTCGAATAAATGCAAAAGGCTGCCATTCTCTACTCTTGCGACACAACTGGGAAATACCTAAATAATTACTGCCAATGCAGAAAGAAAGAGGTGTTGGAAATATTGGATTCCCACTGGAATACTGGACCTGCTATTACTGCAATGAAGATGATGGTGATAATGGCAATAGTAATATACATACCTGAACAGTCAGACAGTGTCATGTACATTTTTCTAGGGATGTATGAAAATCACTTACCTTTTCGAAGGGTGACATTCACGGTGGGGGGGAGGCGCTCTGCCCTTCCCCCAAAAATTCTCTCCGGCCGGCTCCACTCTGCGGAGATTCTGCAGAGCCGCTGGCTGGGGCCACCCACAGCTGGACATTTGCTTCCAGGGACACAAATGGTGGCTGCCGTAGCCGCTACCATTTGTGTCCCTGTATTTTGCTGTGATAGGCTACATAAATATTTACGTAGCCTATCACGGCAAAAAACAACAACAACAGCGGATACAAATGGTGGCAGCTACAGCGGCCACCATTTGCATTCCCGTTTTTCCACCGTAATAGCCTAAGTAAATATTTACGTAGGCTAAAACAGCAAAAAAGGGGAACGCAAATGGCTGCTGTAGCTGCTGCCATTTGCGTTCCCTTAGTTAAGCCACGATAGGCTACGTAAATATTTATGTAGCCTATCATGGATATATGGAGGAAGTGAATGGAGGCTGCAGATGTGGCCGCCATTCGCAAGTCAGCGTGGACGGCAGCAAGTAAGTGCTCCATTCCAGGCACATTTCATGGGGTGGGGGGTAGAGGGCTTTGTTCCACCATGGATTTCGGCCTCACCGAGAGCCATGGCGGAATTATCTGACATCCCTACTTTTTTCAGAATTCCTGAGGGGGAGGAGAGAGGGGGGAGGAGAAAGAAGAAGGAGGAGAAAAACTTGGATTTATTTATTTATTACATTTATTAATCACCCATCTGGCTGGTCACCCAGCCACTCTGGGCAATGTACAACAATAAAACAGTTTAAAACTATAAAATTCTACATTAAAAACATCATATTTCTAAAAATACCCTAACCCATTCCAAATGCCTGCCTGAACAACCATGTTTTTAATGCGTGGTGGAAGCTCATTAAAGAGAGGGCATGTTTGAGTCCCCTAGGGAGGGAGTTCCACAGAGTGGGGGCCACCACAGAGAAGGCCTTCTCCCTCGTCCTCCTCAGTCTAGCTATCCTGGCTGATGGGACAGAGAGAAGGCCATCCAAGGTTGATCTTGTTAAGCGGCCTGTCTGGTCTTGCTGGATGCACTCCTTAAGATAGGCTGGGCTGGAACCATATAGGGTTTTAAAGGTCAAATCCAACACCTTGAATTTGGCCCGGAAAACAACTGGTAACCAGTGCAACTCCTTCAGCACTGGAGTGATATATGATCTCACCAGTGGCTGCCTTTAATCAGGCGAGCTGCTGCATTCTGTACCAGCTGCAACTTCCAAACCGCCTTTAAGGGTAACCCGACATACAGCACATTGCAGTAGTCTAAATGAGAGGGGACCAGGGCATATACTACTGATGGGACCAGATGGTCGGGAAGGTAGGGGCACAGGGATAAATAATATTCCTCTTATTTGAGAGATAATCATGCACTGGGTTTGTGAGTTCTTCTGTGTACCTTACTTTTTAGGGGACTGAGGAGTGTGTGTGCATGTCCTGTATTTCATTGTATAATAATTTCCCTGGAAACCTATAGTCTGTAGACCATCCATGCCTGTAATCTGGGTAAATGGCCACTTTATGGCCACCACTTATGTAAAAAGTCTTTTACTTAAAGCAATGAGACACCACGTTTACACAAAGTGTTGGCTCACTGAGGAGTGACCCCCCACAGGCTTGATCAGTGAGCTGAAGAGGGCTGGGTAAGTGGTGAGGGTCTGATGTGTGGCATGCAGGGTGAGTGTGGTGTAGTTTGCCATTCCCTACTGAGGCCCTTCTCCAGTTGCCCAGCAAAATGAAGTGAGTGAGGTAACTGGAAGAGTTAGGGTAGGGATGTACGAAACCCCCTTTACCTGGCTCTGCCGGATTCCGCTGGGGGGGGAGGCGCTCCGTCCCTCTCCCCGGAATCCTCGTAGCCGCTGCCATTTGCATATGCGTTTTTATTTTTTTAAGCCAGACGTGATAGGCTATGTGAGTCTTTATATAACCTATCACGAATGGGGGGGGGGAATAACCAGACTGCAAATGGCAGCAGCAGCAGAGGCAGGCGTTCGGAAGACCAGCCGCCGCCTCCGCCGAAGCCTCCGCCGGAACTGCCGCTGTCTGGAACATCCGCCCCAGGTAAGTCTTGTCCTGGGGGGGATCCACGGGGGGCAGGGGGGTGGCAGGCCGTTCCGCCACGGAGTTTGGAGGGCTGAATGCACTGGCATTCGGCCTCACCGAGATTCGTGGCAGAATTCTCTGACATCCCTAAGAAAGGGCCTATTCTAGGGATGGACAAAAGTCACTTAACTGATCCCGAAGCTTGCTTCGTGGTGGGGGGTAGGCACCCCGTCCCTCACTGCCAATATTCTGGCTGGGGGAGAGGCGCCCCATCCCTCCTCGCCGAAATTCTGGCCGGGGGGGAGCGCCCCACCTCTCCGGCCGCGAAAATTCTCCTCCTGCTGGGACGCAAATTGCGGTGGCTGTAGCCGCCGCTGTTTGCGTCCCTGGCCTGCAGTCAGCCGTGATAGGCTACGTAAATCTTTATGTAGCCTATCACAGCTGACTTTGGGGAAAAAAAAAGCACGTATGCAAATCGCGGCACCCATGGGCGCTGCCATTTGTGTTCCTTATTTTGGCACAGGTAGTCTACATAAATATTTACGTAGGCTACGTCGAAAATAAGGGCAATGCTATTTGCATATGCAAAGCGCATTTGCATATGCGCTTTTTTTTTCTTTTTTCAATGTCAGACGTGATTGAAAATCTAGCCGTGATAGGCTACGTAAATCTTTACGTAGCCTATCACATTTGTTGTTGGGTTTTTTTTTAACTTGGAAATGGCAGCAGCGGCAGCCGGTCAGAAGACCGGCCGCTGCCGCCGAACCGCCGCCGGGAGCCACCGCCACCAGGGACATTCGCCGAAGATAAGTCCTATCCCGGGGGGAGGTGGGGGGGCAGACCGTTTCTCCACCAATTTCGGGGGGCCGAATGCGTTGGCATGCCTCCCGGAGATTCATGGAGAAATTCTCCAACATCCCTAGATTCAGTGATAGCGCTCCAGATGTGGAATACATTCCCTAGAAAGGCTCATCTGGCTTCTACATTACATTTTGTTTGGTGTCTGGTGAAGGCCTTTTGATTCCCCGAGTTATTGTAGGAATTTTATTTAGTGCTTTTAGGTTTTCCTGTTGCTGCTGCTGCTGCTCAGTTTACCTTGTTTGTGCCTGCATTGTTTTACTATTGTCAGGTCAGGTCAAACTTGTATTGCTTATGGCCAAAGGCCTTTGCAAAAATTAAAAACACACTTGACAAAATGTGATACAAGAAATCACATTTCCAAATACAATTACTAAACATTCTGCATCTATAAAGCACACTATACACACACACACACACACATACACACAGACACACACACAATTAATAACATTATTATGAAAGCAGAGCATTACCATAGGAGTTTAAAGTTTAATAAAGAAAACTTGGTAAAATTAAATCTGGATCCAACCCAATAATAGCAAAGCCTATATACAGGGTTCCCCAAAATGTGGTAGCATTTTAACTGCTTTCAGCTGAATGTGAGTAGAAACCCTTTGAAGACCTTCATTATCTCAACACAGGAAACTCTTTCAAGTAGGGGTGCACGAAAGCCACTTACCTGGTCTCGCAGCTTGCTTCGCGGTGGGGGGGAGGCGCTTCGCTGCTCCCCCCGAAGTTCAGGCTGGGAGGGGAGGCTTCCCGCCTCGCCCGGCCGAAATTCAGGCTGGGGGGCAGGCTTCCCGCCTCGCCCAGTCGAAATTCAGGCCGGGGGGCAGGCTTCCCGCCTCGCCCGGCTGAAATTCAGGCCGGGGAGGAGGCGCCTCGCCTAGCCCGGCCGCAAAATAAAAAGTTAAAAAAAAAATGCCTCCGTGATAGGCTATGTGACGATTAACGTAGCCTATCAAGGCTAGATCTGCAAAGTCAGCTGTGATAGCCTACGTTAATCGTCACGTAGCCTATCACGGGTGACTTGTTTGTTTGTTTTTTAAGTCAGATGTGATAGGCTACATAAACATTTAAGTAGCCTATCACGTCTTTTTTTTTTTTAAACTGGAAATGGCGGCGGTGGCAGCGGCCGGTCTTCTGACCAGCCTCCGCAGCCGCCGCGACCACACTGGCACCGGAACCACCGCCGCAGCCGCCACTGCCTGGAAGATCCGCCCCAGCTAAGTCTCGTCCCGGGGGGGCGGGGGAGCAGGCCGGTCCGCCACCGATTTCGGGGGGCTGAATTCACTGGCATTCGGCCTCCCCGAGATCCATGGCAGAATTCTCTGACATCCCTAGTCCTGGAAAGACCACTGCTCAAGACCTTGCAGAATTACAGCAAGAGATAATAGACAATGGGCTAAGCAGACTCAGTATAAAATAGGGCTGCACAGGGACCGCCTGATCCATCTTGGAAGCTGCTTTCCAGCTTGTGAGGTGGGTAGGGATGTACAAAAATTCTACATTTCATACGATGTACGAAAATTCTGCCATGAATCTTGGGGAGGCTGAATGCCAGCGCATTCGGCCCCCCGAAATCGGTGGCAGAATGGCCCTCCCCCCTCCCCCCGCTGGGACAAGACTTACCTTGGGCGGATCTTCCTGATGGCGGTGGCTCCGGCGGCGGCTCCGGCAGCAGTTCAGCGGTGGCGGCGGCTGCAGTGGCCGGTGTTCCGACCGGCTGCCGCCGCCGCCGCCACCATTTCCGGTTTAAAAGAACAAAAAAAAAAAACACAAAAGAACACAAAAAAAGTGATAGGCTACATAAAGATTTACGTAGCCTATCACGGCTAGGTTTTTTTAAAAAACCGTGATAGGCTACGTAAATGTTTATGTAGGCTATCACGGCTGACTTAAAAAAAAAATCACGGCCGCCGCCATTTGCATACACGCGTTTTTGTGTTTTTGTTTTTTAAGTCAGCTGTGATAGCCTACGTAAACATTTATGTAGCTTATCACAGCTGACTGCAGGGACGCAAATGGCGGCCGCTACGGCCGCCATCATTTGCGTCCCTGCTAGCCAGCGGCCGGATGTCTGGCTGCTGGCGGATCCGGCCGGCGGCTCAACAGAATCCCTGCAGAGCACAGCCGGCCAGCCAGGATTCTGTGGGGGGAGGAATGGAGCTCCTCCCCCCTGGCGAGGATTCCGGGGGGAGGGACGGAACGCCTCCCCCAAAACATAAACATAATCCGTGAAAGGTAAGTGCCTTTTGTACATCCCTAGAGGTGGGTAGGGATGTCAGAGAATTCCGCGATGGATCCCGGTGAGGCTAAATGCCAGTGCATTTGGCCCCCCGAAATCCCTCATGGAACGAAGTTCCTGCCTCCCAACCCATGGAATGTGCACGGGATGAAGTCCCCGCTACCCCCACCCACGAAAGGCGCTCGAAACGGAGCACTTACCTGCTTTGCGAATGGCGGCCGTCCTGTGGCCGCCATTCGTTTCCTCCTCTTCAAGCCATGATAGGCTACATAAATACTTAGGTAGCATATCACGGCTAATGCAGGGAAGCCATTTTCATCCCTGCAGAGGCCGTGATAGGCTACATAAGTATTTACCTAGCCCATCTCGGCAGGGGGGGGGGAACCAGCATACGCAAATGATGGCTGCTACCGCCATTTGCGTACGCTGTGTTTTTTTCCCCCTGCCATGATAGGCTACGTAAATATTTACATAGCCTATCACGGCTCAATACAGGGACACAAATGTCGGTGGCTATGACAGCCACCATTTGCGTCCCTGTAGGGCTGCCCAGTGACTGGATGTCTGGCTGCAGGTGGCTGGAGCTGGCCGACGGCTCCACGGCATGGCTGTGCAGCGGAGCCAGCCGGGCAGGATTCTGGGAGGAAGGACAGAGTGCCTCCCCCCCATCGAGGATTTAGGTGTCGGGGGGGGGGCTGCACCAGTGTCCAAAGCACCGAAGCACAACGAGCACTTTGGTGATCTCCCGACCCGCTCCAGGCTGCTTCGTGCCCCCTCCACTTCACCTCGGCAGGGGCACAAAGTGGCACAAAATGGTCTGCTTCGACTCTGGGTTCGGGCCTCAGGCCAAAGTGTTGCACAGCCATATTATAAAACATCCCCATATGCAGATGAACCTGTGATACCTTGATCTTAAACTGACTCATAAATATCTATAATGTGTACATTATTTGGGGGAGGATGAACTCACAGTAGGCTTTGATTACAAGTGGTTCCCCAAAGGAAATTAGATAGGGAGAAGGAATTTCATATTATTATTTGCAGAAGAAAAGATGACCTCACTCCCTTTTGATACTACCTTGTTCAAGAGAAGGCTCTCCAGTACTTAGTAGGGAGACCAAGCTATCTAGAAGAAGATGCAAGGCTTGTTTGTCTTAACATAATTACTTACAGTAATTTTGTGGTTAGGGGAAAATAATACTCAGTCTTACGAACAATATGTTTTATGAGTCAAGCTTTTCTTTTTACATTGTTATAGAATTAATTCCTCAAATTACTGGGAATTGGGAAATTGAAAGAGACTGCTAGTCTTTCGGTCAAACCTAAGTGGAGTTGCAGTAGTTGCATGTATGGATTAAATCTCAGGTAAGTAGCCATCTGTGTTTTGTGTCTTCAGTGGTTGGGTTGTCTATTTCACCCTGTCTTAAATTGGCAGTAACCACTCCAGGGCATCCTTTTAAGGGGACCAACTGTGCTGCTTCTGCTCATTATTGATAATCGGTATTTTCATCTTGAGTTCAGTGTCATGCACATAGAACCAAGAAGTCAGAGTACACAGGCGGGCCTCATGGAAGAAGTACTTTGCTAGTCTTACCAGAACTCCTTAAACTTCCCTCAGCACTTCTGAGATGATCTGCCCTTGCAGGAATCTCAAAATCCATCTTGCATTTTCCTTAAGGTGTGTAGCTCAGTTGTTAAATTTGGGGTTGGGTCCAACTGTGGCATTTTTTTTCTGCAGGTATTTTAAAATGTAAATTGATTTATACCGTTTATGCATGTTTTTTTAATTAAACGTTGCTCACATTTACTAAACATGAAACAAATTCTGTGTTTTCCATTTCTACAGATCTTTAGTTTATTGAGTAAAGTGAGATGGAAAATCAAACTGAATTAACAGAGTTTATACTCTTGGGTGTCTCCAGTGATCCACACCTGCAGGTTCTTCTCTTCTTGATCTTTCTAATGATTTTTTTAGTGACATTATTTGGAAATGGGGCAATCATGCTGGTGACCAGGACTGACTCTAGCCTTCAGACGCCCATGTTCTTCTTTCTCAATCATTTAGCCTTTGTAGATATATGCTATTCATCTGTCACTGTCCCCCAGTTATTGGGAAACCTCATAAAAAAGAAGAAAACTATTTCCTGGGAAGGATGCATTGTACAGATCTTCTTCTTTTTCCAGGTTGCTTGTGCTGAAGTATTCATTCTCTCAGCAATGGCTTATGACCGCTATGTTGCTATATGTGACCCACTGCATTATACCACAATCATGAAAAAAGAAACTTGCAGACAGCTGGTGGGTGCAGCCTGGGTAACTGGATTTTTGTATGCTATGGTGAACGCACTGCCTTTGTTAAATCTGCATTTTTGCAAGAACAATGCAATCAGCCACTATAGCTGTGATCTTCCTTCACTCTTGGTATTATCTTGTAGTCAGACCTTCACCAATGACATTGTTCTTCTTATCTCTGCATTCATATTGGGTTTAAGCTCATTCCTCTTCACCCTCATCTCTTATATTTGCATCATTTCCACCATCCTGAAGATTCATTCAACAGAAGGCAGACGTAAAGCATTCTCCACCTGCAGCTCCCACCTCATTGTGGTGGGCTTATTTTACATTGCAGCTTTTTTCCGGTATATGAAGCCAAGTTCCGAATCACTCATAGATCTGGACAAAGTGGTTTCTATCCAGTATAGCATCTTAACTCCCATGTTAAACCCTATCATATACAGCTTGAAAAACAAAGACATCAAAACTGCTCTGGCAAAAATGTTTGGAAAGCATGGTCTGGGTAAATAAGTAGACTCAGCTATTTGGTAAGTGTATACCATGACAGCTTACAATGCTGAGATATTTCTGTACTGATGTTCAATTAAAAATATGTATGGAAATGTGCATTTTATTATGTGTCTGAGTACATATTTTCTCTTATAATATCAATTTGTAAGCATATTTTAACACAAAGTATGCATTTCTAAATGTATCTTATCTCAAAATGCACATCTTTAAGCAAACATTGGATAACTCTATTCAGATATTTACCTTTGGGAAGTTTGGATCTTGGAGGAGAAAGCTATCAGTGTCTACTAGTCCTGTTGGCATATGCTACCTCTAGTATGCCCATGTACTACCCAACTATGTACACCAATTGCTGGAGAACTTGGGTGGGAGGGTGCTGTTCCACTCATGTACTGCTTGTGGGTTTCCCGTGGGCAGCTGCTTGACCACTGTGTGAACAGAATGGTGGATTAGATGGACCCTTGGTCCAACCCAGCATGGCTCTCCTTATGTTCTTAGGTTGTGAGTTCATATTAGAATTTGCAGACACTGAATTCCCTCAAGCACCCCTATTAGGAGTGCCCATATATTCTTGAGCCATGGAAGCTATGACAATACATAGATACATAGAAAGATGCTAGACAGGAGGCTTACAAGTGGCCAGTGATTTTTGATAAGTGACCTATAAAACAAATCCATGTTCCTCGTCACGTGAATGTTGTTTAGCTTGAAAAAAAAAAAAGGAGGGTAAGGGGAGACATGACAAAGGTGTACAAATTATGTACAAATTATGTGCATGGTGTGAAGAAATTTGCATCCCTTCCCCTTACCATGATAGGCTACGTAAAGCTTTACGTAGCCTATCACCGAAGGGGAAGGGACGCAAATAGCGTCCGCTAGGCCGGATGCCATTCATCTCCGAAGACTGGCCTTGCAGTCCGAGCCCTGTTCAGGGGGAGAGGGCGTTTCAGAGCCACCTGATCTAATGCCCCAGTGATTGCAGCATTCCAGCCACCCACCAGGGTCTCAACTGAGTGGCCATTGGCGTGCCCCAGAGAATCCCCAAGCGCATTCAGGAATCCATCTGGATCCATAAGACGCCTGGGGCGGACCATTTTAATGGGTCCTCCACCCCTGCGGAGAGGTTGTGGAACTGAGAAGTCTAACGTCACCAGGTAGTGATCTGACCGTGACAAGGGGGTGGTGGATATACCCCCGACTTCCAGATCACTCCCCGCTTCTCTAGGGATGGACGAAAGTCCCTTACCTGTTCTCGAAACTTGCTTTGCGGTGGGGGGGAGGCGCTTCGCTTCTCCCCCCAAAGTTCAGGAGAGGGGGGGAAGCGCCCCGCCTTGCCCGGCCGAAATTCAGGCTGGGGGGGAGGTGCCCCATCCCTCGCTGGCGAAAGTCAGGCCGGGTAGAAGCGCCCCGTCTACCTGGCCACAAAAAAAAAAGTAAAAACACACACACACACACACACACACCCGTGATAGGCTACGTAATGATTTACGTAGCCTATCACAGCTAGATTTCCAAAGTCAGCCATGATAGGCTATGTAAATCATCACGTAGCCTATCATGGGTGACTCTGGGGAAAAAAAAGCACGTACGCAAATGGCGGCGGCCCATGGGCGCCGCCATTTGCATTCCTTATTTGGGCCCGGGTAGTCTACGTAAAGATTTACGTAGACTACGGTGAAAATAAGGGCAACACTATAGATGTGCCAAAATAAGGAACACAAATGGCGGTGCCCATGGGCTGCCGCCATTTGCATACACACTTTTTTTTTTCCCAAAGTCACCCGTGATAGGGTATGTGACGATTTACGTAGCCTATCATGGCTGACTTTGGAAATCTAGCCGTGATAGGCTATGTAATCGTTACGTAGCGTATCATGGGTGTGTGTGTGTGTGTGTGTGTGTTTACTTTACTTTTTTTTTTTTTGCAATGGCGGCGGCGGCAGCCAGTCAGGAGACCGGGCGCTGCCCCCGCCCCCGCCGAAACGCCACCGAACCGCTGCCGGGACCCGCCACTGGGAGGGACATTCGCAGGAGGAAAGACCCATCCCGGGGGGGACGGAGGGACGGTGGAGAATTTCCCCACCAACTTTGGGGGGCCGAATGCGTTGGCATTCGGTCTCCCGAAGATTCAGGGAGAAATTCTCCGCCATCCCTACACTTCTCCAGAAACAAACACAAGGTCTAGTGCATGACCGGCTACATGCACCAGCTACCATGGTTCAATCCGCAGTTACGAGCTCTGAAACAGGAGGTGAGACAGCTAGAGCGCCGGTGGCGGAAGTCTCACTCCAAAGACGATCAGACACAGGCTAGAGCTGTATCTTCAGCCTATCACGTGGGGGTGAAGGCAGCAAAAAACGAATATTATGCTGCCTCTATCGCATCTGCAGAGTGCTGTCCCAGGAGGCTGTTCCAAGTGCTTCGCAGCCTGGTTGGTCCTGTGGCTCCGGAACCACTGGAGCATTCTAAGGCCTCCTGTGAGGCCTTGGCAAGGCACTTTGCAGATAAAATTGATCAGATTAGGAGTGTTACTCCAGCTCCGCACGCTGTGGATATAGTTAGTGAGCAAGAGGCGGCCTGTGGCAAACCAGTTTTGTGGGATTGGTTCCAGCTTCTTCCTCCTGATGAAGTGGACAAGGTGCTTTCATCTGTAAGACTGACCACCTGCTTACTTGATCCTTGCCCATCTTGGCTCATTATGGGCTGCAGAGAGAGACTGGGTGAGGGAATCAGGGTGGTGGTGAACGCCTCCCTTGAGGAGGGAGTGATGCCATCAGCTCTCAAGGAGGCAGTGATAAGACCGCTCTTAAAGAAGCCCTCCTTGGATCCCCAAGTTCTGAACAACTTTCACCCAGTCTCAAATCTGCCATTTTGGGGCAAGGTGATTGAGCGGGTGGTGGCAATGCAGTTGAAGGCACACTTGGAAGAAACTGATTATCTAGACCCATTTCAGTCGGGCTTCAGGTTTGGGCATGGGACAGAAACGGCCTTGGTCACCATGGTGGATGATATGAGGAGAGCTCTGGATAGGGGTGAATGCTCCTTCCTTGTTCTCCTCGACCTCTCAGCGGCTTTTGATACAGTTCACCACGGATCCTCCTGGACCGCCTGGAGGGGTTGGGCATTGGAGACACCATATTACGGAGGTTCTGGTCCTTCCTTTCCGGCAGGTACCAGAGGGTAGCACTGGGAGAGGAGGTTTTGGACCCATGGCCACTCATTTGTGGGGTGCCACAGGGTTCCATCCTCTCCCCGATGCTATTTAATATCTATGTGAAGCTGCTGGGGGCTATCATCAGGAGGTTTGGGGTGCAGTGTCATCAATATGTGGATGACACACAGCTCTACCTCTCATTCAAATCTTCACCAAGGTTGGCCATAGAATCCCTGTGCAAATGTCTGGAGACGGTGAGTGGCTGGATGGGGAGGAATAAGCTGAAGCTGAACCCTGACAAGACCGAGGTACTTTTGGTGGGAGACAAGAGGAGGCTGGGGGATGTTGACCTGGTGTTGAATGGGGTATGGCTACCCTTGAAAGACCAGGTCCGCAGCCTGGGGGTCATTTTGGACTCCCAGCTGTCCATGGAGGCTTAGGTGTCAGCTGTGAGCTGGACAGCGCTGTATCAACTCCATCTGATATGGTGGCTGTGCCCCTTCCTTCCCAACCATCTGCTCCCATCGGTAGTACATGCCCTGGTCTCCTCTCGTTTAGACTACTGTAATGTGCTCTACGTGGGGTTACCCTTGAAGACAGTTCGGAAGCTGAAGCTGGTACAAAACGCGGCGGCTTATAGAATCATAGAATCATAGAATAGTAGGGTTGGAAGGGGCCTACAAGGCCATTGAGTCCAATCCCCTGCTCAATGCAGGAATCCAAGTCAGAGCATCCCTGACAAATGGCTGTCCAGCCTCGTCTTGAAGGCCTCCAGTGTGGGAGAGCCCACCATCTCCCCAGGTAATTGGTTCCATTGTCGTATTGCTCTGACACTCAGGAAGTTTTTCCTGAAGTTCAGCCGGAATCTGGCTTCCTGTAACTTGAGCCCATTATTCCGTGTCCTGCACTCTGGGATGATCAAGAAGAGATCCTGGCCTTCTTCTCTGTGACAACCTTTCAAATATTTGAAGAGTGCTATCATATCTCCCCTCAGTCTTCTCTTCTCAAGGCTAAACATGCCCAGTTCTTTCAGTCTCTCTTCATAGGGCTTTGTTTCCAGTCCCCTGATCATCTTTGTTGCCCTCCTCTGAACCCTCTCCAGTTTGTCTGCATCCTTCTTAAAGTGTGGTGCCCAGAACTGGACACAGTACTCCAGATGAGGCCTAACCAGTGCTGAGTAGAGGGGAACTAGTACTTCCTGGGATTTGGAAGCTATGCTTCTATTAATGCAGCCCAAAAGAGCATTGGCCTTTTTTGCAGCCACATCGCATTGTTGGCTCATATTCAGCTTGTGATCGACAACAATTCCAAGATCCTTCTCGCTTGTAGTGTGGTTGAGCCACGTATCCCCCATCTTGTAACTGTGCATTTGGTTTCTTTTTCCTAGGTGCAGAACTTGGCATTTATCCCTATTAAATGTCATTCTGTTGTTTTCTGCCCAGCGCTCCAGTCTATCCAGATCACTTTGAATTTTGTTTCTGTCTTCCAAAGTATTAGCTATCCCACCCAATTTTGTGTCATCTGCAAATTTGATCAGCATTCCCTGCACCTCCTCCTCCAAGTCATTAATAAAAATGTTGAAGAGCACTGGGCCCAGGACTGAGCCCTGCGGTACCCTACTCGTTACCTCTCCCCAGCTTGAGAAGGTCCCATTGATAAGCACTCTTTGAGTCCGATTCTGTAGCCAACTGTGGATCCATCGGATTGTTGTTTCATCTAGCCCACTTTGAGCTAGTTTGCTCATCAGGATATCATGGGGCACTTTGTTGAAAGCTTTGCTGAAGTCGAGGTATATGATGTCTACAGCATTCCCACGGTCTACAAGGGAGGTTACTTGATCAAAAAATGAGATCAGATTTGTCTGGCAGGACTTGTTTTTGACAAATCCATGTTGGCTTCGAGTAATCACGGCATTGTTGTCAAGGTGCTTCCAGATGGATTGCTTTATGATCTGCTCCAGAATTTTCCCAGGGATTGATGTCAGACTGACTGGTCTGTAGTTCCCAGGTTCCTCCTTTTTACCCTTTTTGAAGATAGGGACAACGTTAGCCCTCCTCCAGTCATCTGGCACTTCCCCCGTCCTCCATGATTTCTCAAAGAGAATAGACAGCGGTTCTGAGAGTTCTTCTGCCAGTTCCTTTATTACTCTAGGAGGCAGTTCATCTGGCCCTGGAGATTTGAACTCATTCAAAGTAATTAGGTGTTCCTTGACCATATGCCTATCAATCTCAAGCTGCAATCCTGCCCCTTCAGCCTGTACTTTGCCTTTGCCAGGGGGATCATAGACCCTCTTTTGGGAGAAGACTGAGCCTGATTAAAGGCAGCCGCCGGAGAGATCACATCACTCCAGTGCTAAAGGAGTTGCACTGGTTACCAGCTGTTTTCCAGGCCAAATTCAAGGTGTTGGTTTTGACCTTTAAAACCCTATATGGTTCCAGCCCAGCCTATCTTAGGAGCACCTCCAGCAACACCAGACAGGCCGCTTAACAAGATCAGCCTTGGATGGCCTTCTCTCTGTCCCATCAGCTGGCACTGCTAGATTGGTGGGGATGAGGGAGAGGGCCTTTTCTGTGGTGGCCCCCACTCCATGAAAGTCCCTCCCTAGGGAGCTCTGCCATGCCCCCTCTTTAATGACCTTCTGCCATGCATTAAAAACGTGGTTGTTCAGGCAGGCTTTTGGGGTGAGTTAGGGTTAGGGATGTCAGAGAATTCCACCATGGATCTCAGTGAGGCCGAATGTCAGTGCATTCAGCCCCCTGAAATTTGTGGCAGAACGGCCTGTCCCCCATGCCCCCATGGATCCCCCCCAGGATGAGACTTACCTGGGGTGGATGTTCCGGGCGGCGGCAGCTTCGGTAGTGGCTGCGGCGGCGGCAGCAGCGGCTGGTCTTCCGACCGACTGCCACCGCTGCCATTGGCAGTCTGGAGGTTGTTTGTTTGTTTGTTTAACAGAGACGTGATAGGCTATGTAAAGATTTATGTAGCCTATCATGTCTGGGTTAGAAAAAAACAATGCATATGCAAATGGTGGCGCCTACGGCTGCCACCATTTGCATTCCCTATTTTTGTCCGTCTTAGTCTACGTAAATATTTACATAGACTATTACGGCAAAAATAAAGGGGAACGCAAATAGTGTAGCGGGTGCTATTTGCGTCCCTTTTTGATTCACCGTTTTAGCCTACGTAAATATTTACATAGGCTAAAACGGCGAATCAAAAAGGGACACAAATAGCACCCGCTACGCTATTTGCATTCCCCTTTATTTTCGCCGTAATAATCTATGTAAATATTTACATAGATTAAGACGGCCAAAAAGAAGAAATGCAAATGGTGGCAACCGTAGCCACCGCCATTTGCATACATGGGTTTTTTGTTTCGTTTTTTACCCAGAGCCCTCCGTGGCTGGAAATCCAGCTGTGAACAGCTCTAGCCTGGACCTGGCTGGCTGTTCCACGGAGCTGCTGTGGAGCACAGCCGGCCATGGAGAATTCCGGGGGGGAGGAACGGATTGCCTCCCTCCCGTCGAGGATTCCAGGGGGAGGGACGGAACGCCTCCCCCCCATGAACATAATCCGCGGAAAGCTAAGTGACTTTCATACCTCCCTAGTAGGGGTATTTTAGAAAATGTTTTTATTGTAGAATTTTATTGTTTTAAACTGTTTTATTATATTCTGTACATCACCCAGAGTGGCTGGGTGACCAGCCAGATGGGCGATTAAGAAATTTAATAATAATAATAATAATAATAATAATAAGCAAGCTTCATGACTCTATTTGCATATTAGTCTATGGACACATCCTCCCGATCACCATTTTTATTTTTATTTTAAGACATGGCAATCAGCAGGGACAGGGAGGAGGCGAACGGCTCTGGTTGGAAGAAGCAGCCAAGTGCCATTCCGCCTCCAGTCCTCCTGGAGTGGAGGTAAGTGGTCCTGATCCACTGCAGATTCCTGAGGCTGGTTTCCAAAGAATCCAGCCTCATTTGAATCTGCAGCGGATTTCTCTGACATCCCGAGAAAATAACAGAATGAAACTTAATAGTGATAAATGCCAAGTTCTGCACATAGGAAAAAGAAACAAAATGCATAGTTACAAGATGGGGGATACTTGGCTCAACAATACTACAAGCGAGAAGGATCTCGGAATTGTTGTCGATCACAAGCTGAATATGAGCCAACAATGTGATGTGGCTGCAAAAAAGGCCAATGCTCTTTTGGGCTGCATTAATAGAAGCATAGCTTCCAAATCCTGGGAAGTACTAGTTCCCCTCTACTCAGCACTGGTTAGGCCTCATCTGGAGTACTGTGTCCAGTTCTGGGCACCACATTTTAAGAAGGATGCAGACAAACTGGAGAGGATGCAGAGGAAGGCAATGAAGATGATCAGGGGACTGGAAACAAAGCCCTATGAGGAAACATTGAAAGAACTAGGCATGTTTAGCCTTGAGAAGAGAAGACTTAGGGGAGATATGATAGTGCTCTTCAAGGTAGTCACAGAAAGGAAGGCCAGGATCACTTCTTGATCATGCCAGCGTGCAGGTCACAGAATAATGGGCTCAAGTTCCAGGAAGCCAGATTCCAGTTGAACATCAGGAAAAACTTCCTAACTGTTAGAGCAATACAACAATGGAATCAGTTACCTAGGGAAGTAGTGGGCTCTCCCACACTGGAGGCACTCAAGATGAAACTGTACAGCTATCTGTCAGGAATGCTTTGACTTGGATTCCTTAGGGTTTCACGAAAGTTCTGCCACTGATCTCGGGAAGGCCGAATGCCAGCGCATTCGGCCCCCCAAAACTGGTGGCGGAATGCCCCCCCACCCCCCGGACAAGACTTACCTTGGGCGGATCTTCCTGGCGGCGGCAGCTCCGGCGGCGGCTCTGGCAGTAGTTCGGCAGCGGCTGGTCTTCCGACTGGATGCTGCCGCCGCCATTTCTAGTTTAAAAACAAAAACAAAACAAAAAAATGTGATAGGCTACGTAAAGATTTAAGTAGCCTATCACGGCTAGGTTTTTTTAAAAAAACCCATGATAGGCTACGTAAATGTTTACGTAGCCTATCACGGCTGACTTTAAAAACAACAACACCAACAACAATGCGTGTATGCAAATGGCGGCGGCCATGGCCGCCGCCATTTGCATTCCTTATTTTGGCACGTCTTAGTCTACGTAAACATTTACATAGACAAAGACAGCAAAAATAAGGAGAACGCAAATAGCATAGAGGCCAAGCTATTTGCGTTCCCCTTATTTTTGCCGTCTTAGACTACATAAATGTTTACATAGACTAAGACGGCGAAAATAAGGGGAAAGCAAATAGAGTAGACGCTACGCTATTTGCGTTCCCCTTATTTTCGCCGTCTTAGTCTACATAAATATTTACGTAGACTAAGACGGAGAAAATAAGGGGAATGCAAATAGCGTAGACGCTACGCTATTTGCGTTCCCCTTATTTTCGCCATCTTAGTCTACGTAAAAGTTTACGTAGACTAAGACGTGCCAAAATAAGGAACACAAATGGTGGCAGCCATGGCTGCCGCCATTTGCATACGCACTTTTTTTTTTTTTTTTAAAGACAGCCGTGATAGGCTACGTAAACATTTATGTAGCCTATCATGGCTGACTGCAGGGACGCAAATGGCGGCGGCTCCGCAGAATTGCTGCGGAGCACAGCCGGCCAGCCAGGATTCTGGGGGGGGAGGAACGGAGCACCTCCCCCCCTTCCAGGATTCCGGGGGAAGGGACGGAACGCCTCCCCCCCCCACCATCAGCATAATCCGCGAAAGGTAACTGATTTTCATACAACCCTAGGATTCCTGCACTGAACAGGAGGTTGGACTAGATCTCCTTATAGGCCTCTTCCAACACTAAAATTCTATGACTCCATGACTCTATGAAACCATGGAGAGAAGATCTGGATTGCCGTCTTAGAGCTTGGTGAAGGGTTTTACACACACACACACAGGGACACACACACCTGTAACCCCTGTCTGAGGGCTTTTCTACATGAAACATTTATTGTGCACTCATCATTCCCTACTCACAGTTGCTCACGGGTTCTCTAGACAATGTCGTGACCCTCCAGTTTCACCTCTTCATCTAACCAGCACTGTTAGCAAGTTTTTTAGAGCAGGGAAAATGTGGCATTAAATTTTGAAAGTAAAAGAAAGCATGATTTCCTCTTGTGTATTTGCACTATTCCACTAGACCACATGGCCATCTAGAGGTTATTCAGTGGAAATGAAAGATTCCTCATGTCATGCTCCAGTCTGAATGCTGTGACAAAACTGAAAGTTGATTAGGGATGTACAAAAGGGACTTACCTTGTCCCGCAGCTTTTTTGGCAGTGGGGAGGAGCCGCTTCGCTTCTCCCCCCCGAAGTTCATGCAAGCGGGGGGTGTCTTCCCGCCTCGCCCGGCTGAAATTCAGGCCGGGGGGGAGGCTTCCCACCTCGCCCCTGGCCGAAATTCAGGCTGGGGAGAAGCGCCCCGTCTCCCCGGCCGCGAACTTCAAAAGAAAAGTTAAAAAAAAAAAAGCCCCGTGATAGGCTACGTAACGATTTACGTAGCCTATCACGGCTAGATCTGCAAAGTCAGCCGTGATCGGCTATGTTAATCGTCACGTAGCCTATCATGGGTGACTTAAAAAAAAAAAAGAAAGCACGTACACAAATGGCGGCCCCCATAGGGAGCCGCCATTCGCGTTCCTTATTTGGTCGCTGTAGTCTACGTAAAGATTTACATAGACTACGGAGAAAATAAGGGCAACGCAAATAGCCCTTAAAAACGGCATTAGCCGTACGCGCTTTTTTTTTTAAAGTGACCCGTAATAGGCTACGTGACGATTTACGTACCCTATCACGGCTGACTTTGCAAATCTAGCCGTGATAGGCTACGTTAATCGTCACGTAGCCTATCACGGGGGCATTTTTTTTTTTTTACTTTTCTTGGAATGGCAGCGGCGGCAGCTGGTCGAAAGACTGGCTGCCGCCCCTGCCCCTGTTGAAGCCCTGCCGAACCGCCGCTGGGACCCGCCGCCGGGAGCGACATTCGGGAAAGGTAAGTCCCATCCCGGGGGGGGGGGCGGGGGGGTGGAGAATTTCTCCCCGAAACTACTTTGGGGGGCCGAATATGTTGGCACTCGGCCCCCCGAAGTTTCGGTGAGAAATTCTCTGACACCCCTAAAGTTGATGCAGTGGAGTTAGAGCCTCAACTAGTAAAGCTGAGACTGTTATTAGCCTAGCCAAAGGAACAATACTTCCCCATACTTGCTGCACCTACCATCAGTCAGGAGAATGAGCTTAAGCCTGAAAATCTGAGCATGCCGGTGAGAATCAAATTAATCCCTACCTCAGACCAGTGTTCAAGTAAGGACCCCCACACTGAGCGGCAGCCTGGATTTGGCCTCTGAGTTGGATGGTAAGGGTCAGGGATGCATTGGACCAGTGGCAATGGACACAGAGGTGCTGAAAACCAGCTTAGGCCCCAGCATCATGACTAGGGCAGATCCAGAGCCCGTCAGATTCATGGACCTCTGAACTGGGATATCCAGAGAGCAACACACACGCACACACACACAAACACACACACACTATCCTCTCCACCTCAGGAACCCACACCACCATATCAGCTTGTCAACTCAGGCGAAGTGATGAAGAATGCTAGGGGGCAAGTCAGACGCTTCCCCCTTTCAGGTCTTCCACTCCACAAGCAAAGGGCAGAGCCTGGGAGGGGACAGTAAACCCTGAGTCATAGAAACTTAAATCCTAAGACAACTTTGGAGCAAGTTGCTCACTTGGCCTCTGATTTGGAGGGTCAGGGATGCATTGGACCAGTGGCAGTGGGCACAGAGCTGCTGGAAACCAGCTTAGGCCCCAGCATCGTGACTAGGGCAGATCCAGAGCCAATCAGATTCATGGAACACTGAACAGGGAAATCCAGAGTCCCCTCCCCACCAATAAACTACCCTCTCAACCTCAGGAACCCACACCAACGTATCATCCTGCCGACATAGGCAAAGTGATGAAGAATGCTAGGGGGGCAAGTCAGAGGCCTCCCTCTTTAAGGTCTTCCACTCCACAATCAAAGGACAGAGCCTGGGAAGGGACAGTAGAGCCATAAAAGGCTTAAATCCTAGACAACTTTGGAGCAAGTTGCTCACTTGGTGTTTCCCATGCTGTGGCAGCTGCTGGCGGGCCTTGCTCCATTGTGGCTCATGGGCCTCTAGTCAAGGTCAGGACGGGGCAGTCTAGACACAGGTTTATTACCAGTGAAGATCCTGAGAAGGTTCCTTTGCAGGGGAAAAAAATCCCAGTTCTCTGCAAGGATAGAGGAGAGAAGACGTTGCTGCTTTGCCAGTAGAACCTCAAAGAAAAGAAGGGATTTGCTCATGCAGTGTGGAGTAATACTTGGCTCTCTCCTCTGTGTAGGACCATCTCTACCCTGAGATGGTCCTGCAGAAAACCAACCCCTGCAGATTAACAACAAGAATTGAAACAACATGTATAAGCTATCCAGCTATTGCAGTGAGATCATTAAAACACACACACAGGTTCAACAATACTAAATGTGCATTTCCCTTGCTAACTTTAATTGCGCTCTTGGGATGAGCATTTTCATGTGACATCCACCTTTCCATGGTCAAAAAGATTTCTCCAGGGTTGGTTCTGGCTAGTATGAAAGTACTGCTTTATTCTGTGCTTGGTCTGAGAGTACAGAGGGACCATCCTAGAATATATCAGGTACTTTCCCCACTATTTTCCCTTTATAGGAGTCCAATTTTAGAGTAACTGGATAAAAACAAAACAAAGCTGCTTGTATTATTTATAGTTGCATAGAAGTGGGAATTTTGACATATACAGTTTGTCTTCCATGTTGAGAAAAGCTGCCACTAACAAAATTCCTTCCTCTATACCTTGATTGTAGAGAGGGAATAGTTGCATTTATTTCCTTAGGACATTGTTCCAGAAGAAGAGTATCCCAGCTGCTATGTTCTACATGCAATGTTTATACACTGTCCTTGAAGATGAGCCAAACGTTCTCAGAAGAGAACTTACAACAAAAAAATTGGGGAGGTAGGGGAGGGGGTGAAATCTTACTGGAAACTGCCCACTGGCTCACTTCTTCTTTTTGCCACCACCTGTTTAGCTGTGATGGTGATGGTCATCTTGCTGGCTTGAACCCACCATAATTTCCCAGAAGTTCCCTCACAGTAGTACATACATCATCATGTAGCTTCCAGTTGTTAAGAGGAGTATTGACCCTTGCCAGTAAATTCAGCAGATTCCACTCACTTCCCCAAGATAACCAAAACTAGCCCTCATAAGAACATGAGAAAAGACATGCTGGATCAGAGCATGGGTCCATCTAGTCTAGCATTCTGTTTACACTGTGGTCAACCAGTTATTGACTGGGAACCCACAAGCAGGACACAAATGCAACAGCACCTTCTTGTCCATGTTCCCCAGCAACTGGTGTGCATAGGCAAACTAGCTCTGATACTGGAGGTAGCACATAGCCAACAGGACTAATAGCCATTGATAGATGTCTCCTCCAGAAATTTGTCTAACCCCCGTTTAAAGCCATCCAAATCGGTGGCCATCACTACATCTTCTGGTAGTGAATCCCACTGTTTATGCATTGTGTGAAGAAGTAGTTCCTTTGATCTGTCCTGAATCTCCCACCAAAAAGCTTCATGGGATGACCTCAGATTCTTCTTCTATTATGAGAAAGGGAGAAAAATATCTCCTTCTCCACCTTCTCCACATCATGCATGATTTTGTACACCTCTATCATGTCTCCCCTTACCCTCCTTATTTCCAAACTAAACAATCCTTGCTGTTGCAACTTTCCCTTATAGGAGGGATCCTCCAGCCCTTTGATCATTTTAGTTTTCCTCTTTTGCACTTCTTCCAGCTATACAATATCTTTTTTATGTGTGACCAGAACTGTACATAGTATTCTATGTGTGGTTGCACCATTGATTTATATGAAGACAGTATGATATTGGCAGTTTTATTCTCAATTCCTTTCCTAATTATGCCTAAAATGGAGTTCACCATTTTTACAATGGCTGCTTACTGGGTTGATATTTTCATTGAGCTTTCCAACACAACCCCAAGATCTCTTTTAACACTAGCTCGGATCCCATCAGGTTATCTTTGAAGTTGGGATTTTTTGCCCTAATGTGCATCACTTTATATATGCTTACACTGAGCCACATTTGCCATTTGGATTCCCATTGTCCCAGTTTTGAGAGATCCTTTGGAGCTCCTCACAATCCCTCTTTGTTTTAACGACGTTAAATACTTTGTGCCATCAGCACACGTGGCTACTTCTGTGCTCACTCCTCATTCCGTATCATTTATGAACAAGTTGGAAAGCATTGGTCCCAATACAGATCCCTGTGGGACCCCACTATGTATTTCCCTCCATTAGGAGAATGTATGATTTATTCCTACTCTCTGCTTTATGTTCTGTAACCAGTTACTGATCCATAAAAAGACCTCTCCTCTTATCCCATGACTGCTAAATTTGCTCACCAGTCTTTGGTGAGGGTCAAAAGCCTTTTGGAAATCCAAGTAAACAGTGGCTACTGAGTCACCCCTGTTTACATGTTTATTGACATTCTCAAAAACTATAAAAGGTTAGTGAGACAGGACTTAACTTTGCAAAAGCCATGTTGATTCTTTTTCAAGAGGGCTTGTCTTGCTATATGCTTACTCATTTTATCTGTAGCAAGGGGTGTACAGATTACTCACCCCATTCCGGTCCGGGGCTTTCTCAGTGGGGGGGTGGTGATCCCTCCCTCCCTCTGGAATCCTCCCTGGCTGGCTCCACTCCATGGTGAGTCGCAGAGCTGCTGGCTGGGGCCACCCGCAGCCAGACCTCTGTCTGCTGCCAGGCTGCGGCCGCAAATGGCAGCCACCATAGTGCCTGCCATTTGTGTCCCTGCATTAGCCATGATAGGCTATGTATATATTTACGTAGCCTATCACGGCAAAGAGCAGGGACGCAAATGGCGGCCACTATGCCTTTTATGTCCCTGCCTTTTGCCGTGATAGGCTACGTAAATATATATGTAGCCTATCACAGCTAATGCAGGGACGCAAATGGTGTAGCAGCCACCATTTGCATCCCTGTGTTAGCCATGATAGGCTACGTAAGTATTTACGTAGCCTATCACAGCAAAAGGCAGGGATGCAAATGGTATAGTGGCCGCCATTTGCGTCCCTGCTGTTTGCCATGATAGGCTACATAAATACTTAAATACTAAAGTAGGTAGGGAAATGGCGGCTGCAGACCAGGGCAGCCATTTGCAGCCGCAGACAAGGGCAGCGGACGGCCGAAAAAAGGTAGGGTCAGTCCCTGGGATAATTTGCGGGGTGGCAGGGGGGATTTCTCCATTCCACCACGGACTCCAGGGGGCCAGATTCTAAAGAATCCAGCCTCACTGGAGTCCGTGGCAGGATTCTCTAACATCCCTAACTGTAATCATGCTTTTAACCAATTTACCCAGAATGGACTTTAGGCGAAATTGCCTATAATTTCCTGGATCCCCCAGAGATTCAATTTTAAAAATTGGTGTTACATTAGCCATCTCCAGTCCTCTGGTACTGAGGCTCATCTTAGGGACAGGTTGCATATTTTGGTTGGAAGATCAGCAATTTCATATTTGACTACTTTGAGAATTCTAGGATGGATGCCATCTGAGCCCAGTGATTTATTTGCTTTCAATGTGTCAATAGAGTTGAGAACTTCATCTTTTGTCACCACTATTTGCCTCAATTATTCAGACGTCCTTCCTGAAAACATCAGTTCAGGCACAGGTATTATTCCTGTATGTTCTGCAGTGAAGACCAATTAAAAGAATTCATTCAGCTGCTCTGCAATCTCCTTGTCCTCCTTAATTATGCCTTAACTCCATTGTCGTCCAATAGCCCAATGTCCTCCTTAGCTGGTTTTCTGGTTCTGATATATTTAAAGAATCCTTTATTGTTGGCCTTGATATTGCTATTGATATGCTCTTTAAAATGCTTTTTTGCAGCTCTTATTGTCTCCTTGCATCACCTTTCTGCACTCTTGTGCTCCCTTTTGCTTTCCTCACTTGGGCAACACTTCCATTTTCTGAAGGAAGCTTTCTTTTCTCTAATAGCTGCCTTGATGCTGCTCATTAACCATGCTGATGACCTCTTGTACTTAGTGCTACTTTTCCTAATCTGTGTTATATATTTTAGGTGAGCTTCTATAACTATGGCTTTGAGTAACCTCCAAGTATTTTGAGAGGATTTAACCTTCTTGTCTCCCCCCTTTACCTGCCTTTTCACAAGTTCCCTCATTTTAGAGAAGTTTCCTCTTTTGAAGTCAGTTGTGACTGTGTTGGACTTCTTGGGCAATTTTCCACTTAAATACATATTAAATCTGATAGCACTGTGGTAGCTATTTCCAGTTGGTTCAACTACATTTACTTCTCAGACTAGGTCCTGGATGACACCACTTAGGATTAAATCCAAGGTTGCCTCCCCTCTGGTCAGTTCCAAAACCAACTGTTCTAGAGCACAATCGTTTAGGGCATCATCAAGAAATTTAACCTCTTTGTTCTGGCTGGAACATGCATTTATCCAGTCAAGGTGGGGGTAATTGTAGGGATATACGAAAGTCCCTTACCTTTCACAAAACTTGATTCGCGGTGGGGGGGAGGAGCTCCATCGCTCCCTCCGAAATTCTGGCCAGGGGGGAGGTGCCCCGTCACTCCCCCCCAAAATTCTGGCTGGGGGGGAGGTGCCCCATCCCTCCCGCTGTGAATCCTGGCTGGCTGGGACGCAAATGGCGGAGGCCGTAGCCGCCACCATTTGCATCCCTGCAGTCAGCCGTGATAGGCTACGTAAATGTTTACGTAGCCTATCACAGCTGAAAATAAAACAACCCGCGCGTTCCTTATTTCGGCACGCCTAGTCTACGTAAACATTTACATAGACTACGGCGAAAATAAGGGGAACGCAAATAGCGTAGATGCTACGCTATTTGCGTTCCCCTTATCTTCACTGTAGTCTACGTAAATGTTTACGTAGCCTATCACGGCTGACTTTAAAAACAACAACACCAACAACAATGCGTGTATGCAAATGGCGGCGGCCATGGCCGCCGCCATTTGCATTCCTTATTTTGGCACGTCTTAGTCTACGTAAACATTTACATAGACAAAGACAGCAAAAATAAGGAGAACGCAAATAGCATAGAGGCCAAGCTATTTGCGTTCCCCTTATTTTTGCCGTCTTAGACTACATAAATGTTTACATAGACTAAGACGGCGAAAATAAGGGGAAAGCAAATAGAGTAGACGCTACGCTATTTGCGTTCCCCTTATTTTCGCCGTCTTAGTCTACATAAATATTTACGTAGACTAAGACGGAGAAAATAAGGGGAATGCAAATAGCGTAGACGCTACGCTATTTGCGTTCCCCTTATTTTCGCCATCTTAGTCTACGTAAAAGTTTACGTAGACTAAGACGTGCCAAAATAAGGAACACAAATGGTGGCAGCCATGGCTGCCGCCATTTGCATACGCACTTTTTTTTTTTTTTTAAAGACAGCCGTGATAGGCTACGTAAACATTTATGTAGCCTATCATGGCTGACTGCAGGGACGCAAATGGCGGCGGCTCCGCAGAATTGCTGCGGAGCACAGCCGGCCAGCCAGGATTCTGGGGGGGGAGGAACGGAGCACCTCCCCCCCTTCCAGGATTCCGGGGGAAGGGACGGAACGCCTCCCCCCCCCACCATCAGCATAATCCGCGAAAGGTAACTGATTTTCATACAACCCTAGGATTCCTGCACTGAACAGGAGGTTGGACTAGATCTCCTTATAGGCCTCTTCCAACACTAAAATTCTATGACTCCATGACTCTATGAAACCATGGAGAGAAGATCTGGATTGCCCTCTTAGAGCTTGGTGAAGGGTTTTACACACACACACACAGGGACACACACACCTGTAACCCCTGTCTGAGGGCTTTTCTACATGAAACATTTATTGTGCACTCATCATTCCCTACTCACAGTTGCTCACGGGTTCTCTAGACAATGTCGTGACCCTCCAGTTTCACCTCTTCATCTAACCAGCACTGTTAGCAAGTTTTTTAGAGCAGGGAAAATGTGGCATTAAATTTTGAAAGTAAAAGAAAGCATGATTTCCTCTTGTGTATTTGCACTATTCCACTAGACCACATGGCCATCTAGAGGTTATTCAGTGGAAATGAAAGATTCCTCATGTCATGCTCCAGTCTGAATGCTGTGACAAAACTGAAAGTTGATTAGGGATGTACAAAAGGGACTTACCTTGTCCCGCAGCTTTTTTGGCAGTGGGGAGGAGCCGCTTCGCTTCTCCCCCCCGAAGTTCATGCAAGCGGGGGGTGTCTTCCCGCCTCGCCCGGCTGAAATTCAGGCCGGGGGGGAGGCTTCCCACCTCGCCCCTGGCCGAAATTCAGGCTGGGGAGAAGCGCCCCGTCTCCCCGGCCGCGAACTTCAAAAGAAAAGTTAAAAAAAAAAAAGCCCCGTGATAGGCTACGTAACGATTTACGTAGCCTATCACGGCTAGATCTGCAAAGTCAGCCGTGATCGGCTATGTTAATCGTCACGTAGCCTATCATGGGTGACTTAAAAAAAAAAGAAAGCACGTACACAAATGGCGGCCCCCATAGGGAGCCGCCATTCGCGTTCCTTATTTGGTCGCTGTAGTCTACGTAAAGATTTACATAGACTACGGAGAAAATAAGGGCAACGCAAATAGCCCTTAAAAACGGCATTAGCCGTACGCGCTTTTTTTTTTAAAGTGACCCGTAATAGGCTACGTGACGATTTACGTACCCTATCACGGCTGACTTTGCAAATCTAGCCGTGATAGGCTACGTTAATCGTCACGTAGCCTATCACGGGGGCATTTTTTTTTTTTTTACTTTTCTTGGAATGGCAGCGGCGGCAGCTGGTCGAAAGACTGGCTGCCGCCCCTGCCCCTGTTGAAGCCCTGCCGAACCGCCGCTGGGACCCGCCGCCGGGAGCGACATTCGGGAAAGGTAAGTCCCATCCCGGGGGGGGGGGCGGGGGGGTGGAGAATTTCTCCCCGAAACTACTTTGGGGGGCCGAATATGTTGGCACTCGGCCCCCCGAAGTTTCGGTGAGAAATTCTCTGACACCCCTAAAGTTGATGCAGTGGAGTTAGAGCCTCAACTAGTAAAGCTGAGACTGTTATTAGCCTAGCCAAAGGAACAATACTTCCCCATACTTGCTGCACCTACCATCAGTCAGGAGAATGAGCTTAAGCCTGAAAATCTGAGCATGCCGGTGAGAATCAAATTAATCCCTACCTCAGACCAGTGTTCAAGTAAGGACCCCCACACTGAGCGGCAGCCTGGATTTGGCCTCTGAGTTGGATGGTAAGGGTCAGGGATGCATTGGACCAGTGGCAATGGACACAGAGGTGCTGAAAACCAGCTTAGGCCCCAGCATCATGACTAGGGCAGATCCAGAGCCCGTCAGATTCATGGACCTCTGAACTGGGATATCCAGAGAGCAACACACACGCACACACACACAAACACACACACACTATCCTCTCCACCTCAGGAACCCACACCACCATATCAGCTTGTCAACTCAGGCGAAGTGATGAAGAATGCTAGGGGGCAAGTCAGACGCTTCCCCCTTTCAGGTCTTCCACTCCACAAGCAAAGGGCAGAGCCTGGGAGGGGACAGTAAACCCTGAGTCATAGAAACTTAAATCCTAAGACAACTTTGGAGCAAGTTGCTCACTTGGCCTCTGATTTGGAGGGTCAGGGATGCATTGGACCAGTGGCAGTGGGCACAGAGCTGCTGGAAACCAGCTTAGGCCCCAGCATCGTGACTAGGGCAGATCCAGAGCCAATCAGATTCATGGAACACTGAACAGGGAAATCCAGAGTCCCCTCCCCACCAATAAACTACCCTCTCAACCTCAGGAACCCACACCAACGTATCATCCTGCCGACATAGGCAAAGTGATGAAGAATGCTAGGGGGGCAAGTCAGAGGCCTCCCTCTTTAAGGTCTTCCACTCCACAATCAAAGGACAGAGCCTGGGAAGGGACAGTAGAGCCATAAAAGGCTTAAATCCTAGACAACTTTGGAGCAAGTTGCTCACTTGGTGTTTCCCATGCTGTGGCAGCTGCTGGCGGGCCTTGCTCCATTGTGGCTCATGGGCCTCTAGTCAAGGTCAGGACGGGGCAGTCTAGACACAGGTTTATTACCAGTGAAGATCCTGAGAAGGTTCCTTTGCAGGGGAAAAAAATCCCAGTTCTCTGCAAGGATAGAGGAGAGAAGACGTTGCTGCTTTGCCAGTAGAACCTCAAAGAAAAGAAGGGATTTGCTCATGCAGTGTGGAGTAATACTTGGCTCTCTCCTCTGTGTAGGACCATCTCTACCCTGAGATGGTCCTGCAGAAAACCAACCCCTGCAGATTAACAACAAGAATTGAAACAACATGTATAAGCTATCCAGCTATTGCAGTGAGATCATTAAAACACACACACAGGTTCAACAATACTAAATGTGCATTTCCCTTGCTAACTTTAATTGCGCTCTTGGGATGAGCATTTTCATGTGACATCCACCTTTCCATGGTCAAAAAGATTTCTCCAGGGTTGGTTCTGGCTAGTATGAAAGTACTGCTTTATTCTGTGCTTGGTCTGAGAGTACAGAGGGACCATCCTAGAATATATCAGGTACTTTCCCCACTATTTTCCCTTTATAGGAGTCCAATTTTAGAGTAACTGGATAAAAACAAAACAAAGCTGCTTGTATTATTTATAGTTGCATAGAAGTGGGAATTTTGACATATACAGTTTGTCTTCCATGTTGAGAAAAGCTGCCACTAACAAAATTCCTTCCTCTATACCTTGATTGTAGAGAGGGAATAGTTGCATTTATTTCCTTAGGACATTGTTCCAGAAGAAGAGTATCCCAGCTGCTATGTTCTACATGCAATGTTTATACACTGTCCTTGAAGATGAGCCAAACGTTCTCAGAAGAGAACTTACAACAAAAAAATTGGGGAGGTAGGGGAGGGGGTGAAATCTTACTGGAAACTGCCCACTGGCTCACTTCTTCTTTTTGCCACCACCTGTTTAGCTGTGATGGTGATGGTCATCTTGCTGGCTTGAACCCACCATAATTTCCCAGAAGTTCCCTCACAGTAGTACATACATCATCATGTAGCTTCCAGTTGTTAAGAGGAGTATTGACCCTTGCCAGTAAATTCAGCAGATTCCACTCACTTCCCCAAGATAACCAAAACTAGCCCTCATAAGAACATGAGAAAAGACATGCTGGATCAGAGCATGGGTCCATCTAGTCTAGCATTCTGTTTACACTGTGGTCAACCAGTTATTGACTGGGAACCCACAAGCAGGACACAAATGCAACAGCACCTTCTTGTCCATGTTCCCCAGCAACTGGTGTGCATAGGCAAACTAGCTCTGATACTGGAGGTAGCACATAGCCAACAGGACTAATAGCCATTGATAGATGTCTCCTCCAGAAATTTGTCTAACCCCCGTTTAAAGCCATCCAAATCGGTGGCCATCACTACATCTTCTGGTAGTGAATCCCACTGTTTATGCATTGTGTGAAGAAGTAGTTCCTTTGATCTGTCCTGAATCTCCCACCAAAAAGCTTCATGGGATGACCTCAGATTCTTCTTCTATTATGAGAAAGGGAGAAAAATATCTCCTTCTCCACCTTCTCCACATCATGCATGATTTTGTACACCTCTATCATGTCTCCCCTTACCCTCCTTATTTCCAAACTAAACAATCCTTGCTGTTGCAACTTTCCCTTATAGGAGGGATCCTCCAGCCCTTTGATCATTTTAGTTTTCCTCTTTTGCACTTCTTCCAGCTATACAATATCTTTTTTATGTGTGACCAGAACTGTACATAGTATTCTATGTGTGGTTGCACCATTGATTTATATGAAGACAGTATGATATTGGCAGTTTTATTCTCAATTCCTTTCCTAATTATGCCTAAAATGGAGTTCACCATTTTTACAATGGCTGCTTACTGGGTTGATATTTTCATTGAGCTTTCCAACACAACCCCAAGATCTCTTTTAACACTAGCTCGGATCCCATCAGGTTATCTTTGAACTTGGGATTTTTTGCCCTAATGTGCATCACTTTATATATGCTTACACTGAGCCACATTTGCCATTTGGATTCCCATTGTCCCAGTTTTGAGAGATCCTTTGGAGCTCCTCACAATCCCTCTTTGTTTTAACGACGTTAAATACTTTGTGCCATCAGCACACGTGGCTACTTCTGTGCTCACTCCTCATTCCGTATCATTTATGAACAAGTTGGAAAGCATTGGTCCCAATACAGATCCCTGTGGGACCCCACTATGTATTTCCCTCCATTAGGAGAATGTATGATTTATTCCTACTCTCTGCTTTATGTTCTGTAACCAGTTACTGATCCATAAAAAGACCTCTCCTCTTATCCCATGACTGCTAAATTTGCTCACCAGTCTTTGGTGAGGGTCAAAAGCCTTTTGGAAATCCAAGTAAACAGTGGCTACTGAGTCACCCCTGTTTACATGTTTATTGACATTCTCAAAAACTATAAAAGGTTAGTGAGACAGGACTTAACTTTGCAAAAGCCATGTTGATTCTTTTTCAAGAGGGCTTGTCTTGCTATATGCTTACTCATTTTATCTGTAGCAAGGGGTGTACAGATTACTCACCCCATTCCGGTCCGGGGCTTTCTCAGTGGGGGGGTGGTGATCCCTCCCTCCCTCTGGAATCCTCCCTGGCTGGCTCCACTCCATGGTGAGTCGCAGAGCTGCTGGCTGGGGCCACCCGCAGCCAGACCTCTGTCTGCTGCCAGGCTGCGGCCGCAAATGGCAGCCACCATAGTGCCTGCCATTTGTGTCCCTGCATTAGCCATGATAGGCTATGTATATATTTACGTAGCCTATCACGGCAAAGAGCAGGGACGCAAATGGCGGCCACTATGCCTTTTATGTCCCTGCCTTTTGCCGTGATAGGCTACGTAAATATATATGTAGCCTATCACAGCTAATGCAGGGACGCAAATGGTGTAGCAGCCACCATTTGCATCCCTGTGTTAGCCATGATAGGCTACGTAAGTATTTACGTAGCCTATCACAGCAAAAGGCAGGGATGCAAATGGTATAGTGGCCGCCATTTGCGTCCCTGCTGTTTGCCATGATAGGCTACATAAATACTTAAATACTAAAGTAGGTAGGGAAATGGCGGCTGCAGACCAGGGCAGCCATTTGCAGCCGCAGACAAGGGCAGCGGACGGCCGAAAAAAGGTAGGGTCAGTCCCTGGGATAATTTGCGGGGTGGCAGGGGGGATTTCTCCATTCCACCACGGACTCCAGGGGGCCAGATTCTAAAGAATCCAGCCTCACTGGAGTCCGTGGCAGGATTCTCTAACATCCCTAACTGTAATCATGCTTTTAACCAATTTACCCAGAATGGACTTTAGGCGAAATTGCCTATAATTTCCTGGATCCCCCAGAGATTCAATTTTAAAAATTGGTGTTACATTAGCCATCTCCAGTCCTCTGGTACTGAGGCTCATCTTAGGGACAGGTTGCATATTTTGGTTGGAAGATCAGCAATTTCATATTTGACTACTTTGAGAATTCTAGGATGGATGCCATCTGAGCCCAGTGATTTATTTGCTTTCAATGTGTCAATAGAGTTGAGAACTTCATCTTTTGTCACCACTATTTGCCTCAATTATTCAGACGTCCTTCCTGAAAACATCAGTTCAGGCACAGGTATTATTCCTGTATGTTCTGCAGTGAAGACCAATTAAAAGAATTCATTCAGCTGCTCTGCAATCTCCTTGTCCTCCTTAATTATGCCTTAACTCCATTGTCGTCCAATAGCCCAATGTCCTCCTTAGCTGGTTTTCTGGTTCTGATATATTTAAAGAATCCTTTATTGTTGGCCTTGATATTGCTATTGATATGCTCTTTAAAATGCTTTTTTGCAGCTCTTATTGTCTCCTTGCATCACCTTTCTGCACTCTTGTGCTCCCTTTTGCTTTCCTCACTTGGGCAACACTTCCATTTTCTGAAGGAAGCTTTCTTTTCTCTAATAGCTGCCTTGATGCTGCTCATTAACCATGCTGATGACCTCTTGTACTTAGTGCTACTTTTCCTAATCTGTGTTATATATTTTAGGTGAGCTTCTATAACTATGGCTTTGAGTAACCTCCAAGTATTTTGAGAGGATTTAACCTTCTTGTCTCCCCCCTTTACCTGCCTTTTCACAAGTTCCCTCATTTTAGAGAAGTTTCCTCTTTTGAAGTCAGTTGTGACTGTGTTGGACTTCTTGGGCAATTTTCCACTTAAATACATATTAAATCTGATAGCACTGTGGTAGCTATTTCCAGTTGGTTCAACTACATTTACTTCTCAGACTAGGTCCTGGATGACACCACTTAGGATTAAATCCAAGGTTGCCTCCCCTCTGGTCAGTTCCAAAACCAACTGTTCTAGAGCACAATCGTTTAGGGCATCATCAAGAAATTTAACCTCTTTGTTCTGGCTGGAACATGCATTTATCCAGTCAAGGTGGGGGTAATTGTAGGGATATACGAAAGTCCCTCACCTTTCACAAAACTTGATTCGCGGTGGGGGGGAGGAGCTCCATCGCTCCCTCCGAAATTCTGGCCAGGGGGGAGGTGCCCCG
Organism: Heloderma suspectum; assembly: GCF_057233095.1. Lineage (NCBI taxonomy): Eukaryota > Metazoa > Chordata > Lepidosauria > Squamata > Helodermatidae > Heloderma > Heloderma suspectum. The sequence continues at coordinate 82,186,433 of NC_139463.1, read as the reverse complement.
TCACTCCCCCCCAAAATTCTGGCTGGGGGGGAGGTGCCCCATCCCTCCCGCTGTGAATCCTGGCTGGCTGGGACGCAAATGGCGGAGGCCGTAGCCGCCACCATTTGCATCCCTGCAGTCAGCCGTGATAGGCTACGTAAATGTTTACGTAGCCTATCACAGCTGAAAATAAAACAACCCGCGCGTTCCTTATTTCGGCACGCCTAGTCTACGTAAACATTTACATAGACTACGGCGAAAATAAGGGGAACGCAAATAGCGTAGATGCTACGCTATTTGCGTTCCCCTTATCTTCACTGTAGTCTACGTAAATGTTTACGTAGACTAGACATGCCAAAATAAGGAACGCAAATGGTGGCCCCAATGGGCTCCGCCATTTGCGTACGTGCGGTTTTTTGTTTTACTCAGCCGTGATAGGCTACGTAAACATTTATGTAGCCCATCACGGTATTTTTTAAAAATCTAGCCTTGATAGGCTACGTAAATCTTTATGTAGCCTATCACTTTTTTTGTTTTGTTTTGTTTTTTTACTGGAAATGGTGGCAGCGGCAGCCGGTCGGAAGACTGGCTGCCGCCGCTGCTGCCACCACCCCGCCACCACACTGCCTCCGGAGCCGCTGCTGCCAGGAGGATTCACCCAAGGTAAGTCCCGTCCGGGGGGGGTGGGGGGCAGACCATTTTGCCACCAATTTCGAGGGGCTGAATGCGCTGGCATTAGGCCTCCCCGAGATTTGCGGCATAATTCTCTGACATCCCTAGGTAATTGAAGTCTCCCATTATTACAACACTTTCTCATTTGGAGGCCTCCCTCACTGTGTTTTCAATCTCAAGGTCATCCTGAACATTCTGGTCTGGGGGATGATAGCATGTTCTTAACACTAAATTAGTTTTGGAGCCTGGCATTGTCACCCACAGCTCTTCTGTGGAAGGGTGCACCCCTTTTAGGTGTTCTAGTCTGCTTGAATATGCCCTCTTTGATGTGCTGAGTAACACCTCCCCCAGTAAGCCCTTCCCTGTCCTTCCTGTAGAGTTTATATCCAGAGATGACCACATCCCACTGGTTCACTCCATTCCACCAAGTTTCTATAATGCCCCTTCAGTTTCACCATCTCTGAATGGTATGGTGAAATTGGGGAAGGGTCTTTTTGATTGAGCACTAGTTCCCACATCAAAACTCTTTTGGGGTAGGAAACCTCTGATATGCACACAGCCACTGTCTCTGATAAAATAGTGATTTCTGCAGATCCTGAGTTTACCAGCTCTGCTTGGCAGTATTAGAACCTTCTAAAGTAGAAATGAGATACAGTGAAAGAAAGCTCCATCTGTTGATATTGGTGCTGTACTGAAAACCCACCTGCTCTTTTGCAACCTCTTGGTTTCCCTGTGAAAGAAGCAGTAATTTTTCTCCCTCTTTCCTTGGGATATTGAGAATTTTGGAGACATTTCTCAGGGTGCAGGACTTACTGTAAGGAGGTGGCTGAGGGGTGTGTTTGTGTGTAGTCTTTCTTTACCCCACCCCCAGTTCTGCCCTTGCAGCCTCTCCAGCTCCTTGAGCTTCTTGGAAAGCCACCTTGAGAACTTAGCTAGGACTTTCTGTCATGGGGATTCCCTGTGAGTAGCGGTGTATGAAACCCCACTTACCTGGCTCCGCTGGGGTCCGCGGGGGGGGAGGCAATCCGGTCCTCCCCCCCAGAATCCTGCCCAGCCGGCTTCGTTCTGCAGCCAGTCCGTGCAGCCACCAGCTGGGCTGATCTGCACTGGGGCCTCCATCTGCTGCCAGGCTGCTGCAGACACAATTGGTGTCCTGCATAGGGGACACCATTTGCGTCCCTGTCTTTTGCCATGATAGGCTACATATACATATTTACATAGCCTATCACATGGCTAAAGCAGGGATGCAAATGGCAGCCACTACACCATTTGCGTCCCTGTCTTTTGCCGTGATAGGCTATGTAGATACATTTGTAGCCTATCACGGCAAAAGACAGGGGTGCAAATGGCATAGTGGCCATCGTTTGTGTCCCTGCTTTAGCCATGACAGGCTATGTAAATATTTACATAGCCAATCATGGCTAAAGCAGGGACCCAAATGGCGGTCACTATGACAGCCTCTATTTGCGGCTGCAACAGTGTGGAAGAGGACCCGGAGCTGCTGCTGGAGCCGCCGCCACCAGGTAGGTCCATTCTGGGGATTTCAGGGGGTGGCAGGGGGTAGTCCGTTCTGCCACGGAGTCTGGGGGGCTGGATTCTAAAGAATCCAGCCTCACTGGAGTCCATGAAGGAATTCTCCAACATCCCTACCTGTCCAGCTGTCTGCTGAGTGCCTGAAAGTTGAGCAAGGTGTTGTTGTTAGTCTTGGTCTTAGTCTTTAGATAACAACAATGCAAAACTAAAAATTGTTGATATGATCACATGAGGCCTATTATTTTGGCAGTGTTTTATCAATACACAAAGTTGTACATGCCCAATGATAGCCCATCATGCAACACATCACATGATTAGGGGTGCACGAAAGCCACTTACCTGGTCTCGCAGCTTGCTTCGCGGTGGGGGGGAGGCGCTTTGATGCTCCCCCCGAAGTTCAGGCCATGGGGGGGAGGCTTCCCTCCTCGTCCGGCCAAAATTCAGGCTGGGGAGGAGGCTTCCCGCCTCGCCTGGCCGCGAAATAAAAAGTAAAAAACAAAACAAAATGCCCCTGTGATAGGCTACATGACGATTAACGTAGCCTATCACGGCTAGATCTGCAAAGTCAGCCGTGATAGGCTACGTTAATCGTCACGTAGCCTATCACGAGTGACTTAAAAAAAAAAAAAGCGTGTACGCAAATGGCGGCCCCCATAGGGAGCTGCCATTCGCGTTCCTTATTTGGTCGCTGTAGCCTACGTAAATCTTTACGTAAACTACGGCGAAAATAAAAGCAACGCAAATAGCGTTGCCCTTATTTTCGCCGTAGTCTACGTAATCTTTACGTGACGATTTACGTAGCCTATCACGGCTGACTTTGCAAATCTAGCCGTGATAGGCTACGTTAATTGTCACGTAGCCTATCACAGGGGCGTTTTTGTTTTTGTTTTACTTTGCTTGTAATGGCGGCAGCGGCAGCCGGTTGAAAGACCGGCTGCCGCTCCCGCCCCTGACGAAGACCTGCCGAACCGCTGCCGGGACCCGCTGCCGGGAGGGACATTCGGGAAAGGTAAGTCCCATCCCGGGGGGGCGGGGGGTGGGGGGCGGAGAATTTCTCCCCGAAACTACTTCGGGGGCCGAATAGGTTGGCACTCGGCCCCCCGAAGTTTCGGGGAGAAATTCTCCCCCTTCCCTACACATGATGCAATCACATCTACAGACACATCAGTTTCTTTTTGAAGTATTTTAACAATGTACACACATGGATTGTTATTAAAGAGGATGGCAAAAAATGACACAGAACCAAAGAAGCTGAAAAGTGTGCAAATGGGGCATCTTTCCAAACTCCAGAAATAAAATAAAATAAAATAAAAGAGAACAATGGAGAATTCCTAATCAGTACAATTTTGGCAACAGAAACAGGCAATTTAGAAGTCCAGACTCCAGAGACATTTCAAGTTGTCGAGTTGTTCCACGGGTTCATGGGGAATTTAGTAAGGCTACTTTGGAGGCAAAGCACCATACCTCTGAGTATCTTGGTACTCTGGACACAAAGGGTTGGATCTAGTTGTTCAGTTGTTCAGTCGTGTCCGACTCTTCGTGACCCCATGGACCATAGCACGCCAGGCCTTCCTGTCCTGCGCTCTCTCCCGGAGCGTGCTCAAGTTCATATTCATTGCATCCGTGATGCTATCTAGCCATCTCATCCTCTGCCGTCCCCTTCTCCTTTTGCCTTCAGTCTTTCCCAGCATCAGGGTCTTTTCCAGGGAGTTTTCTCTTCGCATTAGGTGGCCAAAATATTTGAGCTTCAGCTTCAGTATCTGTCCTTCCAATGAGCACTCAGGGTTGATTTCCTTTAGGATGGACTGATTTGACCTCCTTGCAGTCCAGGGGACTCGTAAGAGTCTTCTCCAGCACCACAGTTCGAAAGCATCCATTCTTCGGCGCTCAGCCTTCCTTATAGTCCAGCTCTCACAGCCATACATTACTACTGGGAAAACCATAGCTTTGATTAGACGGACCTTTGTCGGCAAGGTGATGTCTCTGCTTCTTACTATGCTGTCTAGTTTGGCCATAGCTTTCCTCCCAAGGAGCAAGCATCTTTTAATTTCATGGCTACAATCACCTTCTGCGGTGATCTTGGAGCCCAAGAAAGTAAAATCTGTCACTGCTTCCATTTCTTCCCCTTCGATATGCCAGGAAGTGATGGGGCCAGATGCCATGATCTTAGTTTTTTTAATGTTGAGTTTCAAACCAGCTTTTGCACTCTCCTCTTTCACCCTCAACAAGAGGCTCTTGAGATCCTCTTCGCTTTCTGCCATTAGGGTGGTATCGTCTGCATATCGGAGGTTGTTGATAATTCTCCCAGCAATCTTAATTCCGACCTCTGATTCATCCAACCCGGCATTTCTCATGATGTACTCTGCATATAAGTTAAATAAGCAGGGTGACAATATGCAGCCTTGTCGTACTCCTTTCCCAATTTTGAACCAATCGGTTGTTCCATGTCTGGTAAAGTACACCCATTGTAATTGATGTGATAATTAGTCATGACTAATGTGCATCTATTTATTTCAAACTGTTTACTCAAAGCCTGAGAAACTATGGATCTGAAGATATCCAACATAAAGAGAGGAGAAGAAGAGACAGTGTTCAGGTGGAGACAAAAAGCCAGAAAAGGGTGAGGTGAGTGAAGAAAAGGGTACAGATATACGAATCCCTTACCTGGTTACAGACAGGGCATCCGCTGGGGGGGGGGGCAGGGGATCTGTTCCTCATCCCAGAATCCTTGATGGGGGGGGAGGTGATCTGGTCCTCCCCCCAGAATCCTCCCTGACCAGCACCGCTCTGCGGCGGCTCCACAGAGCCACTGGCCAGGGCCATCTACAGCCAGAGTTCCAGCCACGGACGGGCTGCTGCGGACGCAAATGGTGGCTGCCATAGCAGCCGCCATTTGTGTCCTGCGAAGCTGCTGCGATAGGCTACGTAAGTATTTATGTAGCTTATCATGGCCAGCTGAAAAAACAAAACAAAAAACAGCGTATGCAAATGGCGGCGGCTACAGCAGCCACCATTTGTGTTCCCTATTTTTCACTGTTTTAGCCTACGTAAATATTTACATAGGCTATTACGGCGAAAAAAAGGGGAATGCAAATAGTGTAGTGGGCACTATTTGCATTCCTTTTTTTTTTCCTCTTTAATAGCCTACGTAAATATTTACTTAGGGTAAAACGGTGGGGAAAAAATAGGAATGCAAATGGCGCCCACTACGCTATTTGCGTTCCCCTTTTTTCACTTTTTTTCATTCCCTCTGCAGGGACGCAAAAGGTTTCCCTGGGTTAGCTGTGATAGGCTACATAAGTATTTACATAGCCTATCACGGCTATGAAGAAGAAGCGAATTGCGGCCACAGGGCGGCTGCCATTCGCAAGTCAGCGCCAATGGCAGCAGGTAAGTGCTCCGTTTCGCATGCCTTTCATGGGTTGGGGGGGCGGGGGCTTTGTTCCGCCATGGATTTCGGGTGCCAGTGCATTCAGCCTCACCAAGTTCTGGGCCGGAATTCTCCGCCATCCCTAGAAAAGAGTGATGTGGTGTACTGGCGAAGGAGACTGAGGTTGGAATCAGTACACTCTGGTTCAAATGTCACATCTGCCATGATGAGGCATGAGCTCATTAGGCAAACAAGTTACACTCCCTCAGCCTCAGTGTCCACATCTGCTAAATGGGAGATCACTTACCTTACAGCATTCTTGTAAGGCAGGGAACTAGATCTTCCATGAAGTGGTGTGAACACTTGAAAGTGCTAAAAATATGTCAGTTCATTATCATTTGTGGGTATACACAAGATTGTATTACTTATTCAATCTTCAACCTGCAATAACGAACTACTCCATGTTTTTTACACTACTGATCAAAACTACAAACATGCATTCATGCTTAGGTGATGGTGTGGAATGGCTTACCAACATTAACCATCCAATGAAAGTTAAGCATTATTTTTTTGAACACTGCAATCCTTTGCTCACATCATTGAAAGTAGGGATTGTTTTCAAGAATACATACAGAGGACTGAACTATGCATTTCAAAGTGAAATTGAAGCATTGATTGCAATACAGATTAAGAATGCTTAAATTTAGCTGAAGATTGCATCGTTATTGCTATGAAATCCCACCTCCCCTTCATCAATGAAAAAATGATTGCAATATCAATTAACAATGCTTACTTAATCTGGATGAAAATTACGTTTTTATTGTTATGGGGTTCAATTTAGATTTTGTCATTCTTAAAAGCAGGCCTTTGAAATCCATGGATTTTTTTCCCCTTCATCAATGAAACATTTAGCCTATACTGAGCAGTTCACCTGTGGCATTTTTGAAATACATTCACCCCACTTTTCTTCAACACATTCACAATATTTTCTCCTCTGGATGACATCTTTATTGCTATGGAGTCTTCTTGCCACACCTTTCATCAATGGAAAATTGAACGATGCAACACCTTGCTTTATTCTAATGAATCCATTCCACTTTTCTTACATTTATTTCTGATGTTTTCTCCCCTACAGGTTTTAGTACTGCTGAAACAAAAATGGAAAATTGGAATACCACAGTGACTTATTTCATTCTCTTTGGATTTTCATACAATTTCCCAGTCCAAATTATCCTTTTTCTTTTGTTTTTATTTATTTATGCAATTACTCTGATGGGGAATGTCGTCATCATGGTGGTAGTAAAGAAAAATAGTCATCTCCAAAGCCCCATGTACTTCTTCCTGAGTCAACTGTCTTTCCTAGATGTCTGCTATTCTTCAGTCACAGTCCCTAAGGTGCTGGTGAATTTCTTTGACAGCCAGGCAATTTCATATAATAACTGCATTATCCAGATCTTTTTTATTCTTCTGATAGGGGCTACTGAAGCTTTCATTCTGACAGCAATGGCGTTTGACAGATATGCTGCCATATGTAACCCACTGCATTATGTAGAAACCATGAACATCCCTTTTTGTAAACAGCTGGTGGGAGGTGCATGGGCAATAGGTTTCTTCTATGCCATTGCAAACACACTGCCTGTACTGAAGCTAGTGTTCTGTGGTCCAAATATGATCAGACACTTCTGCTGTGAACTTCCATCTCTACTTGGCTTATCCTGCACAGACACTATAATCAGTAAAATTACATTTTTCATTACTGGTGGTGCAGTAGGGGGGTTCTCATTATCCCTTACTCTAATCTCCTATGTCAACATCATTGCTACAATCCTGAAGATTCATTCAGTAGAAGCTAGAAAGAAAACCTTCTCCACCTGCAGTTCACACATCATTGTTGTGGCTTTAACCTATGGGACTGGCTACTTCCGATATCTAAGGCCCAATTCAGCCTCTTCAATAGTTCTGGATGAACTTTTCTCTATCCAATATTGCATTTCAACACCCATGTTAAACCCTATTATCTACAGTTTGAAGACCAAAGAAGTGAAGGAAGCCATTAAGAAACTAATCAGACAAATGGTTCCTTATGTTAAATCAAATGGTTAAATGTTAAACAAATCAATAAAGCTTTTGTCATTGAGGCAGAGTTGAACTAAGAGGGCTTAAAACAATTGTTGAATTTTAAGCAAAGACATCAATTAATGTTCATGTTTTTCAAATTCTTGTTCCTTCATCCTAGGTCTGTTTGTATGTATTTGAGGAACAAGTAACTGGGTTCCTTGCAAGAAAGGTGGAATATAAATTAAATAAATAAATAAATAATCCATTCAATTTAGGCTTCATTCAACTGACATTTGTTTCCTTTGAATAGATGCATGGCCTCTTCATTTTATTCTAAGCTCATTACTTAGTTAGGTCCTATTTGGCTTAGATTCAGAGATTTTCCTGCAGTAGGGGATGGGCAGCACAGCAGCTGACTTTCCCATCTGGTCCTCTCTCTGCCATCCCTCAGAGAGCCGCCTGAAAAATGCTCTCAGGGAAGCCTTTGGAGTGGGGTGGGCTGTGGCACGGGTAGGGTGGACACTTCTGAGTTTCCAAAAAAGAGGACATGCATCACCAAAAAAGTGGACAAAAGAGGATAGTTATTTGCAGAAAATTTACATATGCTGATATGATGTATAGATGGAAATTTAGAAGTAATCATTCTAGGGATGTACGAAACTCACATTTTTGCGGATGTGATTCGTGGTGGGGGGGGAGGCGCTCCGTCCCTCCCCCCGGAATCCTCAACAGGGGGAGAGGTGATCTGGTCCTCCCCCCCCGCAATTCTGCCCAGCCGGCTCCGCTCCGTGGCGGCTCTGCGGAGCAGCCAGCCAGGGCTCTCCGCAGCCAGACTTCCGGCCGCAGATGGGCTGCTGTGGACGCAAATGGTGGCCGCCATAGCGGCCGCCATTTGCATCTAGCCAGGCTGCTGTGATAGGTTACATAAGTATTTACGTAGCCTATCACGGCAGGGAAAAAAAACAGTGTACGCAAATGGCGGCAGCTATGGTGGCCGCCATTTGTGTTCCCTATTTTTCGCCATTTTATCCTACGTAAATATTTACGTAGGCTATTAAGGCAAACAAAAAGGGAACTCAAATAGCATAGTGGGTGCCATTGGCATTCCTTTATTCCCCCACCGTTTTAGCCTACGTAAATATTTACGTAAGCCATTACGGCGAAAAAAAAGTACGTAAATAGCGCCCACTACACTATTTATGTTACCTTTTTTTTTCGCCGTAATAGCTTACATAAATATTTACATAGGCTAAAACAGCAAAAAAAGGGAACACAAATGGCGGCCGCCATAGCCGCTGCCATTTGCATACGCTGTTTTTGTTTTGTTTTGTTTTTCTTGCCGTGATAGGCTATGTAAGTACTTACGTAGCCTATCACGGCAAACAACAGATGCAAATGGCGGCCGCAGCAGCTGGTCGAAAGACCAGCCGCCACCACCGCCAGAGCCACTGCCGGAGCCACCACCGGAACATCCGCAACAGGTAAGCTTCATCCCGGGGGGGAATCCGTGGGGGTGGGGGGTGGGAGGCCATTCCACCACGGGTTTCTGGTTTCATTTTACTGCAGTATGGAAGACTGTGAGCAGATGAGCTGAGTGCTTTGCTCAGTCTGCTGTCCAGGTGCTTCTGATGGGCAACTTCAAGGCCCAGCTCTTCCTTCCAATGTTTCTTCATATTTAAACTGGATCCAGACAATTTCCTGGGGAATGGGGTAGGCAGCAGCTGACTTTCCCACCTGGTCCCCTTGCCACCATGCCTCAGAGGCCCCTTCAAATGCTCCCCTGAATTCAGAGAACCCTGTGGAGTAGGGCGGACTCTGGCAGGGCGGCTCAGTGGGAATGAGATTGTGGAAAATCAGGCAAAGCCACTTTCTGGTCTCCTCACAGAAGGTGCTTAAGTCCCTTTTTTAGTTTTCCTTTTTGCAATCTTTCCCCTCATCCATGTGTAACAAAGCTCACCTCACTTTGCAGAGTCCCCTCAACCTCAGGGGACGATTTTAATAGGAGGGACCTCTGGGGCTCCTGGGGACAGGACAGGGCGAGAAATTCAGCTTCCACCTGCCCCCTTCCACAGGTAAATCTCTGGATCTAACCCAGAGCTAAGTTTCTCCTCTGTGTAAATCCACTGAGGTGGTCTTTGCAGAATAAACAGCTGAAGATAAATGTACCTAGCAGCTATCCACTGTTTGCACAGTGATATAAAATTGTTCTCTACTACTATAACACATACACATGCAGCAATACAAAATTCCCCTCACTAACTTTAATTGCTCTCTTGGGATGAGCATTTTCTGCATCACTTCCATGATGAAAATCATCTCTCCAGAGTTGGATCCAGCTGGTATTAAAATGAGAGTTTGCTATATCTTTGGCCTGAGGGAGCAGAGGAATCATACTGAAGGATATCAGGTAATTTTCTTCCATTCTCCCATTAAAGGAGTCCAGTCTTAGAATATCAGGATGGCAAAACAGACAAAACTGTGTGCATTTTTAATAGTTTCATAAAAGTAGGGGTTTGGACAGATGCAGTTTGTCTATCGGGGTGAGAAAACCTGCTCCTAACCAAATTCCCTCCTCTACACCCATTCTTGATGACAGAAAACAGAGCATTGCTGGATTTGTTTCCTTATGGTAGTGTTTAGGAGGAAGAATAGATTATCTGCTGTGATCTACATGCATTTTATACATGTTGTTCTTTAAGCTGCACCCAAACTTCCAGCTCAAAACTGGGGAGTTTGGGAGGGAAATATTCCAATAAATGTCTCCTGGTTCACTTCCTCCCCCTTTCCCCCTTTGTTGGGGTGGTGGGGGTGGGCATCAATTGTTCAGCTATGGTGGTGATGTTCCTCTTGCTTGTTGGCAGCCGTCATCCCCCCCCCGAAGTTCCAGAAGCTTCTGGGGGGGAAGGGGTGGCTTCCAGCTGTTGAGAGGAGGGCTGCTGACCATTGGTAAGTTTATTTATTTATTTCTCTACAGCCCAATAGCCGAAGCTCTCATTTAATGGCTTCTTCTCAGGGAGCTTTTATCCTGCTACTGAGATTGCTTACTCATGGAAGTTTGTGGGCCCTTTAGATGACTTTGTTAACCTCCAGGCCATCTCCTGCTGTTGTTGTTTATTCATTCACTCACTTCCGACTCTTCGTGACTACATGGACCAGTCCACGCCAGAGCTTCCTGTTGGCCATCACCACCCCCAGTTCCCTCAAGGTTGAGTCCATCACCTCCAGAATATCATCCATCCATCTTGCCCTTGGTCGGCCCCTCTTCCTTTTGCCTTCCACAGTAAATGTGGAAGGCAAATCTCCTGCAGTAAATGACCTTTATTCCATTGTTAAAAAGATCAGAGATAATGACCTATCAAATTACCCCACTTCTGTTCCACCTGTGTTCTCTCTGTGAAAAAGGAAAATCTTCAAGAAGAGGAGGCAGAACAATGAAACACATGGAAGACTCAGATAAGTGGGAGAAGGAGGGGGAAATGGAAGGGTGGGGAGGAACCACATGAAAAAGGAACCCCTTGTGGGCCTGTATTTAAAACGGAAGCAGAAAGACCCATTTTAAATGTGGGATTTTAGGCTGGTGAGGATACCCTAAGAATTCTCACACTGATTGCCAAATTTGCACCTTCAACTTTGCCATCTGCAGATGGTCTGATAAGAATTGGGGGTAGGGCATTTTATGTATTTGCTACATTTACTACATTTCTTTCTTTTATTCAGTTATCTATTTATTACATTTCTATAATGTCCAAAAGCCACAGCTCTCTGAGTGGTACACCAAGTTAATTTGGGATCGCTATCAGTTCCTCAGTCAAAAGTCTTTGTGAGTCTGAAAATTCCATCATTTGAAATAGCCCTTCTAAAGGTTGATTCACATTGTTGCTACCTCTTGTAAAGTGGTGATTTCTGTAGATTCTGAGACTACCAGTTCTCTCCTGCATTATCAGAATTGTCCAAGGTAGAAATGAGATACAGTGATGTAAAGCTTCATCTGCTGATATTGATTGCATGAAGATTTGTTTTTCTTTTCTTTTTGTGCACTGTTTTCCTGATGCACACTTATGCTCCTGCTCTTTAGTAAAATGCCACACAAAGAGAATGTTGATACAATCACACCAAGTCTGCTTTTTTGCAGTGTTTTATCAATGCACACAGGTGCACATGCACATTGATGATACACTGCATACATTGGATAATACATTGGATCCAAATATATCCACCCCAGAAAGAGCAGAAGAAGAGTCCAGAAGAGGGTGAGGTGACTGAAAAACAGTGTTGTGAGGTGCAGTGCCTAAGGAGACTCAGCTTTGGATCAGGAAACGTTGGTTCAAATTTCACTTGGTTGGTTTTATTGTGATTTTACTTGTATTTTTACCTTGAATATTGTAAAACAAGTAGAGAAATTTATTTTATGAGTTCAATGTATTTAATAAATAAGTAAATAAATAAATAATTTGACTTACCTTTTGGGATTCTTGTAGGGAAGGGAACTAGATCTTTTGTGAAGTGGGATGAATGCTTCAAATTTCACTTCTCCCATGAACTCACTAGGTGGCCTTAGACAAGTTACTCTCAGCCTCAGTGCCCATGTCTGCAATATGGGTGATAATGGATGAAGCCCTTCTTCACATCCCCCCCCATTCTGGGGTGCAGAGAGCGGCAACAAGAGAGAGGGCTTCTTAGTAGTGGCCCCCCAGCTCTGGAATGCTCTTCCAAGGGAAGTTTGCCTGACACCTAGACTGCTATCTTTCTGGTGGCAGGTTAAGACTTGTTCCCCCAGGTTTTTATTAAAAGTAACAACACACATTTAAGCATTTTGGCTTTTTCTTAACTTAGTATCTGCAATATTGTTTATTATCCTAATCCCTGCAATGTGATATTGTTTTTCATACTTCATTGGCACTTTGATTAGTTTTATATTGTTGATTTTATTGTGATTTTACCAGTATTTTTATCATGAATATTGTAAAACTTTTAGAGAAATTTATTTCAGGGGTAATTCAATATGTTTAATACACAAGTAAAGATGAATAAATAAATAAATTGACTTAACTTTTAGGATTCTAGTAGTGAAGGGAACCATATCTCCTGTGAAGTGGGCTGAACACTGCAAAGTGCTACACACTTGTTATCTTTAGTGGGTATGCAGATGATCATACACACTTATAGGGATGTACGAAATTGGCCTTACCTGGCTCCGTCGGGTTCTGCTGGGGGGGGGAGGCGCTCTGTCCCTCCCCCCAGAATCCTCGCCAGCTGGGTGTGCTCTGCAGAGATTCTGCAGAGCCGCCGGCTGGCTCCACCAGCAGCTGGACATCCGGCCGCTGGCTAGCAGGGATGCAAATGGCGGCGGCCATAGCCGCCACTGTTTGCATCCCTGTAGTCAGCCGTGATAGGCTACGTAAATCTTTACGTAGCCTATCACGTCTGAAGTAAAAAAAAACAAAACATGTGTGTACGCAAATGGCGGTGGCTATGGCTGCTGCCATTTGTGTTCCTTATTTTGGCCCGTCTTAGTTTATGTAAATATTTACGTAGACTAAGACGGCGAAAATAAGGGGAACGCAAATAGCATAGCGGATTTTTTTTTAAAGTCAGACGTGATAGGCTACGTAAAGATTTACGTAGCCTATCACGTTTTTTTTTTTTAACCTAGCCGTGATAGGCTATGTAAATCTTACATAGCCTATCACGTCTTTTTTTTTTTTTTTACACGGAAAATGGCAGCAGCGGCAGCCGGTCGGAAAACTGGCCGCCGCCGCCACCGAACCGCCACCGGAGCCACCACTGGAGCCACCGCCACCCAGAAGATCCGCCCCAGGTAAGTCTCGTCCCGAGGGGATCCACGGTAGGATCCGTGGGGGGCAGGCCATTCCACCACAGATTTCGGGGCCCCGAATGCGCTGGCATTCGGCCTCCCCGAGATCCATGGTGGAATTCTCTGTCATCCCTACACACTTATTCTATTTTCAACCAGCTCACTAACCCTCTATGTTTTCTGTATTACCAATGAAAACTACAAAAATGCATTTGTGCTTAGTTAACCATTTTGAATGGTTTACCAACATTAACCATGCAATCAAAGTTAAGCATTTTTAACACTACAATCCTCTGCACACTTTATTGGAAGTAGGGATTGTTTTCAAAGAAACATGCATAGGATGGAAGTTGGTGAAATTTAAGCATGAGCATTGATTGCAGTACAGGTTAAGAATGCTTAACTTAAGCTGAATTAAATCTTTAATGGTATGGGTTCTCTCTCTCTCCCCCTCACCCTCCTTCACCAATTAAAAAAACCTGAAACATTATTTAGCCTGTTGCATGTCTAAAAGATATCCACTCCACTTCCCCTAAATATGTGTATTGTTTTTCTCCTGTAGGTTCTAGTTTCCTTAAAGCAAAAATGGAAAACCAGAACACCACAGTGACTTATTTCATTCTCTTTGGATTTTCATACCAGCTCCCAGTTCAGATATTCCTTTTCCTTCTATTTTTGCTCATTTTTGCAATAACACTGCTGGGGAATATGATCATCATGGTAGTAGTCAAGAACAGTAGTCATCTCCAGAGCCCCATGTACTTCTTCCTGAGTCAACTGTCTTTCTTGGATATCTGCTATTCTTCAGTCACAGTCCCTAAGGTGCTGGTGAATTTCTTTGACAGCCAGGCAATTTCATATAATAACTGCATTATCCAAATGTTTTTCATTCTTCTGACAGGATGCTCTGAAGTTTTCATTCTGACAGCAATGGCATTTGACAGATATGCTGCCATATGTAACCCACTGCATTATGTAGAAACCATGAACATCCCTTTTTGTAAACAGCTGGTGGGAGGTGCATGGGCAATAGGTTTCTTCTATGCCATTGCAAACACACTGCCTGTACTGAAGCTAGTGTTCTGTGGTCCAAATATGATCAGACACTTCTGCTGTGAACTTCCATCTCTACTTGGCTTATCCTGCACAGACACAATAATCAGTAAAATTACATTTTTCATTACTGGTGGTGCAGTAGGGGGATTCTCATTATCCCTTACTCTAATTTCCTATGTCAACATCATTGCTACAATCCTGAAGATTCATTCAGTAGAAGCTAGAAAGAAAACCTTCTCCACCTGCAGTTCACACCTCATTGTTGTGGCTTTGTTCTATGGGACTGGCTACTTTCGGTATCTGAGGCCCAACTCAGCCTCTTCAGTAGTTCTGGATGAACTCTTCTCTGTCCAATATAGCATTTCGACACCCATGTTAAACCCTATTATCTACAGTTTGAAGACCAGAGAAATGAAGGAAGCCATTAAGAAACTAATAAGGCACAAAACAATGGTTGAATATTAAGCAAAGCAAATAAATCAATGAATTGCTTTGCCCTTCAAACTCTTGTTCTTCCACCTGTTTTTTTCCCCATGTATTCAGGTTAATTAATTTCAGCTTAGGCTACAACTGACTGAGGTTTATATCTCTGGAATAGATACAAGGCCTTTTCATTTATTTTGTTTAAGCTTATTTGTTTAATAGGTCATACTGGATCCAGAGCTTTGTCGCAGAAGGGGAAGATCCCCATTCTATCCCTGCAGCTCCCCCCCCCCCATTATTCCTGATAGTCAAGGGACCATTCTTGGTGTGGTGGGCTGTGGCATGGGCATCTGAGGGGGAAGTGAGAGATATCAGTAAATCAGGCACAGGTATTCTGTTCCTGAATTGAGCAGAATGGATTCTGCTCCATTCACAGAAGGTGCTTCTGCTGAACTTCCTACAATTTCCCCCTTCACCATAATCCCTACACTACACAGCTCACCCCGTCTTTCAGGGGCACCTGACCTTCGGAGGAATATGTGTGTGTGTGGGGGGGTGGATGGTAAGGAGAGTACAAGGTGGGAAAGTCATCTTCTGCCCACCCGCTTCTCTGAGGGAATCACTGGATCCAAAGTATTCATTATATGGTTACCAAAGACAAATTCATAAGTCATGTGACTGCTCCTGCTGAGAGTACAATGCATGTGAGTGCCTTTCTTCATGGAAAGACATTTCTGTAAGTCAGCTTCTGCAGGCTTCACCTTAACAATGCCAAGTGTGTGTGTGTGTGTGTGTGTGTGTGTGTATGTTGGTGTGGTGAAATAGGTATGCATCTTATTTAAGCCAATTCCCACAACCAACTAACCATGCTAAACACACACTTTTTTGAGGTCTTGAGAGAACTACACCTCCAGTATGATGTGAGAGCTTAAGGGCCAAAGAGGGCATGGGGGATCTTATTGGTTTGGTTAAAAGCAATCATGGAGGGGAGAGTTGGTTTGGGGCCATAGAGCTTCGTGAAGGGTTTAACACTTCCCCCCACAACTATAACGTATGCTGGAGGACTTTTCTACACAAAACATGTATTGTGCACTCATCATTCCCTCCTTGTGGGTGTTTATGGGTTCTCTAGACAATGTTGTGTCCCTCCAGTTTCACTTCTGCATCTAAACAGACTTTTCGCATGTTATTTAGAGCAGTGAAAATGTGGCATTTAATTGTGAAAGTGAAAGAAAGCATGACTTCCTCTTGTGTATTGGCACTATTCCAACACACTATTTGGACCACAGTGCCATCTAGAGGTTATGTAGTAGAAAAGCAGGAAAGGAAACATTCCTCGTGTGGTGCTCCAATCTCAATGCTGTGACAAAATTGAAAGTAGATGCAGTGGAGTAACAGCTGCATGTAGAAAAGCTGAGACTGTTATTTGCCTAGCCAAAAGGAACAATACTTCCCCATACTTGCTGCACCTACCATCAGTCAGGAGAATGAGCTTAAGCCTGAAAATCTGAGCATGTCAGCAAGAATCAAATTAATCCTTACTTCAGACCAGCATTCAAGTAAGAACCCCCACACTGAGCAGCAGCCTGGACTTGGCCTCTGATTTGGAGGGTCAGGGATGCATTGGACCAGTTGCAGTGGACACAGAGGTGCTGGAAACCAGCTTAGGTCCCAGCATCATAACTGGGCAGATCCAGAGCCAATCAGATTCATGGAACTCTGAACAGTCCCCTCCCCAACAATAAAGTACCCTCTCAAACTCAGGAACCCATACCAACATATCATCCTGCTGACATAGGCAAAGTGATGAAGAATGCTAGGGGAGCAAGTCAGAGGCCTCCCTCTTTAAGGTCTTCCACTCCACAATCAAAGAACAGAACCTGGGAAGGGACAGTAAACTCTGAGCCATAAAAGGCTTAAATCCTAGACAACTTTGGAGCGAGTTGCTCACTTGGTGTTTTCCATGCTGTGGCAGCTGCTGGCGGGCCTTGCTTTATTGTGGCTCATGGGCCTCTAGTCAAGGTCAGGACAGGGCAATCTAGACACAGGTTTATCACCTTTTTGAAGGACATGGAGGTCATCCCAAAACTTCACAGTGATGATCTCCCGGTCTTATTGACTTGGAAAGCCCTGCACCCCTATCTTCGAAGTGCCAATCGCTATATGCCTATGATAATCCCTGAGGGGGAAGCTTACTGTCGTGTCAAATGGACCCCAAGGATGAACATGGAATTACGGGCCATTCTTGCATCAGACAACATGCAAAACATTAGGACATCTCTAATACTTAACACCCAAATAATGAGCCCGGTGGAATTATATCAGGAGTTAGCCTGAGAATTGAAACAAGCCTTCACTCGGAGAGTAAGGGTGCCTCAACAACGGCACCATCCACCCTCGAAGCCCTGGTTTGATAGGGAATGTGTTCAAGCCAAAAAAGCCTTACAGAAGGCCTATCAAAAGTATAAATTCAGTTCTGATCTGAAGGCGGCTCAAGATCTTCTTGAACAGAAAAAATCCTACAGACAGCTACTGATACAAAAGAAAAAAAAGGCTTGGAAGGAGAACTCTGAGAAACTGATTCAAGCAGCCAAATCTAAGGATCCAACCATATTCTGGCGGTTGGTGAAGATCTCACCAATTTGTGGACCAACATTGCCAGACTGCTATATTCATCCAAAGGCTTGGGAGAAGCATTTCCATCAATTATACAAGGATTCTGATGCTGCCCATGTGGCCTGGAATATTGCACTTGAAGATGCTCCGCCTTGGCCCCTGGTCCTGGCTTCAGAAATTTATGATCTAGTTGCCCAGATGAAAACGGGCAAAGCACTGGGCAAAGATGTGATCCCTCCAGAGGTGGTCAAAAATAACTTAGAATGGTGGGGTCCGGCTCTAGCATCGCTATTCTCCTACATTGGCATGACTGGGCAGACACCAGAAGATTGGGGCTCTGCCATTATTGTTCCTATATTCAAGAAGGGAAAGAGAGACGACTCCGCAAATTACAGACCCATCAGTTTATTAAGTACTATCGGTAAATTATACGCCAGGCACTTATATAGGAAGCTTAAAGACTGGCTGGAACAGGATATGATATTGGTGGAGGAGCAGGCAGGCTTCAGGGAGGGTCGCTCTACCATAGATCAGTGCTTGGTACTACAGCATCTCATCGAGAAATACATCTCAAACAAGGTCACCTCACTTTATGTAGCCTTTATAGACCTTAAGGCAGCTTTTGACTCTATCTCGAGTGTCAAACTATGGAAGAAATTAGAGGCCTCCAACATTGATAGGTGCCTGCTCCTACTCATTCAGACTCTATATAGGGACACCTCCCTTAAGGTCAGATGTAGTGCTCATGTTGTTGTTGTTCAGTCTTTCAGTCATATCCGACTCTTCATGACCCCATGGAGCATAGCACGCCAGGCCTTCCTGTCCTGCTCTCTGTCTCGGAGTGTGCTCAAGTTCATATTCATTGCATCGGTGATGCTATCTAGCCATCTCATCCTCTGCCATCCCCTTCTCCTTTTCCCTTCAATCTTTCCCAGCATCAGGGTCTTTTCCAGGGAGTTTTCTCTTCGCATTAGGTGGCCAAAATATTTGAGCTTCAGCTTCAGTATCTGTCCTTCCAATGAGCACTCAGGGTTGATTTCCTTTAGGATGGACTGATTTGACCTCCTTGCAGTCCAGGGGACTCGTAAGAGTCTTCTCCAGCACCACAGTTCGAAAGCATCAATTCTTCAGTGCTCAGCCTTCCTTATAGTCCAGCTCTCACAGCCATACATTACTACTGGGAAAACCATAGCTTTGATTAGACGGACCTTTGTCGGCAAGGTGATGTCTCTGCTTCTTACTATGCTGTCTAGGTTGGCCATAGCTTTCCTCCCAAGGAGCAAGCGTCTTTTAATTTCATGGCTACAGTCACCATCTGTGGTGATCTTGGAGCCCAAGAAAGTAAAATCTGTCACTGCTGTAGTGCTCATGGCCACCTTACAAAGGCTGTTCCAACAAAAAAAGGGGTCAAGCAAGGCTGCATTCTCGCCCCACTTTTGTTCAACTTCTACATCAATTCAATGGTAGACCAGCTAAACCATACCAATTTTCATCGCCCCAAAATTGTGGGGAGGCATATAACCATTTTACTATATGCAGATGCTGCTGCTATTATCTCAAGGACTCCAATTGGGCTTACAAGAGCATTGCGGAAGTTGACTGAATACTGCGAGGAAGGAGATCTGATGATCAATTATCAAAAAACAAAAATCATGACTTTTGCAAAAAGACCAAAAATAAGATCATGGATGAAAAACCAACATAAGATTGAGCAGGTTTCTCAATTCAAATATTTAGGGGTAGTCTTCCAAGCAAAGGGTCCAGGAAGGCTCACGGCGAATATGTGGCATTAAATGCAGAAGCTCATCCGCAATAGCACAATTTATGAGAATGAAAGGCAACTACTATATCCCTTTAGCCCTCCAATTATACCAAGCAAAAGTACTAGTGCAATTATTGTACGGCTCTCAATTGGGGCCTTTCCCGAATATCCAAACATTAGAACTTGTACAATCAAAATTTTTGAGGGCAATATTGGGTGTTCCTAGGGATGTCTCCAATGCAAAGATAAGATTAGAGACTGACCAGATCAAAATTGAAGCTAGGGTCTGGGAGGCTATTCTTGTGTACCGACTTAGACTGTCATATTTTCCTACTGGCCTTGCCCCACTAATTTTGCAAGACGATTTTAAATCCAGTTGGATTCAGTCAACTGAACAGAAAATAGCTTTCTTGGGGCTTCCCTTGCGGACTTTATTAAATATGGGTTTTGATCAGACATTGGAGACTATCAAGCAGCGCATTGCAGATATTGAGAGACAAAGTGACCTCAATAGTGCCCCAGAATTCTATCTCAGGGAGGACTATAGATACATTGTAACAGCTGCACCCTATCTTGAACTACTGGAACTGCATAAACATAGAAGGGCATTTACCTTGGCCCGTCTAAATGGACTCCCCTCGGCAGTTTTGGAGGGATGGTTAGGGTTGGCGGAGAATTTCTCCCCGAAACTTCGGGGGGCCGAGCGCCAACGTGTTCGGCCCCCGAACAAGTTTCGGGGAGAAATTCTCCGCATCCCCCCATCCCCTGCACCCCCCCCCGGGACGGGACTTACCTTTGGCGAATGTCCCTCCTGGCGGCGGGTCCGGCCGGCGGTTCGGCGGGTCTTCGACCGGCTGCCGCCGCCGCCATTCCAATAAAATAAAAAAAAAACGCCCCCGTGATAGGCTACGTGATGATTAACGTAGCCTATCACGGCTAGATTTTCAAAGTCAGCTGTGATAGGCTACGTAAATCGTCACGTAGCCTATCACGGGTGACTTTAAAAAAAAAAAAAGCGCGTACGGATAATGGCGGCCCCCATAGGGAGCCGCCATTCCCGTTCCTTATTTGGTCGCAAATAGCGTTGCCCTTATTTTCGCCGTAGTCTACGTAAAGATTTACGTAGACTACAGCGACCAAATAAGGAACGCGAATGGCATTTTACGTAGCCTATCACGGCTGACTTTGCAGATCTAGCCATGATAGGCTACGTTAATCATCACGTAGCCTATCACGGGAGCGTTTTTTTTTTTTTTTTTACTTTTTAGTTCTCAGCCGGGCGCCTCCTCCCCGGCCTGAATTTCGGCCGGGCGAGGCAGGAAGCCTCCCCCCCCGGCCTGAACTTCGTGGGGTGAGCTGCGAAGCACCTTCCCCCCACTGCGAAAAGCTTCGAGGACAGGTAAGGGACTTTCGTGCACCCCTAGGGATGGTACAAAAAGATCCCCTGGTCAGACCGCCTCTGCCCCTGTGGCTTGGAACAGATAGAAACAACAGAGCACGTTTTGCTGTGGTGTATATTTTATAGAGATATTCATGCCGTACTCATCTCCCCACTGATAAATCGCTTTCCGGGATGTACAGGACAACAATATGTCTACATATTGTTGTCTGACACTAATTCGACATTTACGTATAGTGTCGCCAAATTTTTTGCAGCCACGATAGGTGTTCGAAGAAGGATGCTGAGGGAGCTTGGACTTACCTAGTTGGATCAAAGACAAAGTCAGGAGAGTAATGCTATTCATCCAATATGGCTGATATGCATTACATTAGTACTACACTGTGTTGAAGTGTCTATTAATCTATTAATTTGATTGGGGATATATGGCAGATAATTTTAATGTAGTTCCTTTTTTGAGCTGGTCTTTGACGGTAATAAAGTTTTATTCTATTCTACTACTTACCAGTGAAGATCCTGAGAAGGTTCCTTTGCAGGGGAAAAAAATCCCAGTTCTCTGCAAGGATAGAGGAGAGAAGACATTGCTGCTTTGCCAGTAGAACCTCAAAGAAAAGAAGGGATTTGCTCATGCAGTGTGGAGTAGTAATTGGCTCTCTCCTCTGTGTAACTACCCTGAGATGGTCCTGCAGAAAACCAACCCCTGCAGAATAACAACAAGAATTAAAACAACATGTATAAGCTATCCAGGTATTGCTGTGAGATCTTTAAAACACACACACTCACAGGTTCAACAATACTAAATGTGCATTTCCCTTGCTAACTTTAATTGCCCTCTCAGGATGAACATTTTTATGTGACATGACATCCACCTTTCCATGGACAAAAAGATTTATCCAGGGTTGGTTCTGGCTGGTATGAAAGTGCTGCTTTCTTCTATGATTGGTCTGAGAGTACAGAGGAACCATCCTGGAATATATCAAGTACTTTCTCACTATTTTCCCTTTATAAGAATCCGATTTTAGACTAAATACATAAAAAGCAAACAAAACTGCATTTATTTTAGTAGCTATATAGAAGTGGGAATTTTGACAGATACAGTTTGTCTTCCATGTTGAGGAAAGCTGCCACTAACAAATTTCTCTCCTTCATACCTTGACTGTAGAGAGACCACTGTTGCATTTATTTCCTTAGGAGATTGTTCCAGAAGAAGAGTAGCCCAGCTGCTATGTTCTACATGCAGTTTGTATGCACTGCCCTTGAAGTTGAGCCAAGGGTTCCCAGAAGATAACTTCCAGCAAAATAATTGGGGAGGTAGGGAGGGGGTGAAATCGTCTTGAAACCACCTACTGGCTCACTTCTTCTTTTTCCCACAGCTGGTTTAGTTATGATGGTGATCTCCTCTTGCTGGCTTGCAGCCAACATATTTTCCGCAGAAGTTCTCTCACAGTAGTATGTACATCTTCACATAGTATCCAGTTGTTAAGAGGAATGCTGACCCCTGCCAATAGGTTTGGCTAATTCTCCCCACCCACCCAAGATAACCAAATCTACCCCTCATAAGAACTTAAGAAGAGACATGCTGGATCAGACCAAGGGTCCATCTAGTCCAGCATTCTCTTCACATTGAGGCCAACAAGTTGTCAACCGGGAACCTACAAGCAGGACATTTGTGCAACAGCACCCTCTCGCCCATGTACCCCAGAAACTGGTGTACATAAGTGTATTACTTCTAATACTGGTGGTAGCACATAGCCAACTGGACTAGTAGACACTGATAGACTTCCCCTCCTGGAATTTGTCTATCCCCCTTTTAAAGCTAGGGATGTTAGAGAATTCCGCCACGGATCCCAGGTAGGGATGTCAGAGAATTCTGCGACGGATCTTGGTGAGGCCGAATGCCAGTGCATTCAACCCCCTGAAATGCATGGTGGAACAAAGCCCCTGCCCCCCCAACCCACAAAAGGCGCATGGAGGTGAGCCCCCAACCCATGAAAGGCGTGAGAAATGGAGCACTTACCTGCTGCCGCCATTTGCTTCTCCATCATCATTAGGGATGTACGGAAGTCACTTACTGTTTCATGGATCTGCTTCGCAATGGGGGGGGGAGGCGCTCTGTCCCTCCCCCCGGAATCCTGCTGGAGCCACCAGGGATTCTGCGGATCCACCAGCTGGCTCCACCCGCAGCCGGACATCCGGCCCCTGGGTAGCAGGGACGCAAATGTAGCCGCCACCATTTGTGTCCCTGTATTTAACCGTGATAGACTATGTAAATATTTATGTAGCCTATCACGGCAAAGTAAAAAAACAAACAAACGCATATGCAAATGGTGGCGGCTATGGCAGCCGCCATTTGCATTCCTTCTTTTTCGCCGATTTAGCCTATGTAAATATTTACGTAAGCTATGATGGCGAAAAAAAGGGGAACGCAAATAGCGTAGTGGGCGCTATTTGCGTTCCTTTATTTTTTGCCTTACTAGCCTACGTAAATATTTATGTAGGCTATTACAGCGAAAAATAAAAAATAAAGAAACGCAAATAGTGCCCACTAAGCTATTTGCATTCCGTTTTTTTTTTTCGCTGTCATAGCTTACGTAAATATTTACATAAGCTAAAAATGTGAAAAAAGGGAATGCAAATGGTGGCTGCCATAGGTGCCACCATTTGCATACGTGGTTTGTTTGTTTGTTTCCCTTGCCATGATAGGCTATGTAAATACTTATGTAGCCTATCATGGCCTCCGCAGGTACGCAAAACGCATCCCTGCTTTAGCTGTGATAGGCTACGTAAGTCATGGCTGGATGAAGAAGCGAATGTAGGCCGCATAGCATGCCAAAAACCCCCCAAAAAACTCACGTACGCAAATGGCGGCGGCTACGGTGGCCGCCATTTGTGTTCCCTATTTTTCACCGTTTTATCCTACATAAATATTTACGTAGGCAATTATGGAGAAAAAAGGGAACCACAAATAGCGTAGTGGGCGCTATTTGCGTTCCTTTTTTTTCGCTGTAGAAGCCTATGTAAATATTTACATAGGATAAAATGGCGGGAAAAAAAGAACGCAAATAGTGCCCACTATGCTATTTGTGGTTCCCTTTTTTTTGTCGTAATTGCCTACGTAAATATTTATGTAGGATAAAATGGCAAAAAATAGGGAACACAAATGGCGGCCGCTGTAGCCACCACTATTTGTGTATGCATTTGGGGGGGGGGGCTTGCTGTGATAGGCTACGTAAATACTTTTTATTACCCCTCAATTGAAATGCCACAGTTTCAAGCACATTCCCTTAATGCTCTAAAGCATGATCCTGAGACTCTGATTCTCTGTTGTTTGGTTTATTGCCTTAGGAAGTAACTACTTCACAGCTTGCATCCATTTGCATCCGCAGCAGCCCATCCACAGCCGGAAGTCCGGCTGTGGATGGCCCTGGCTGGCTGCTCTGTGGAGCCACCACGGAGCGGAGCCAGCCAGGCAGGATTCCAGGGGGGAGGACCGGATCGCGTTCCCCCCCATCGAGGATTCTGGGGGAAGGGGCGGAGCATTCCCCCCACCACAAATCAATTCTGCAAAAAGGTAATTGACTTCTGTTCATCCCTAATCCCAGGGGGGGTGAATTCCAGTGAATTCGGCCCCCCGGAATCCATGGCAGAACAGAGCCCCCCATCCCTCCACCCCATGAAAGCCCCGTGAAACAGAGCCTTCCTGGTTGTGGCTCCGGCTGCGGCTTCAGAGCCGGTGGTGGTGGCGGAGGCGACGGCTCCGGCTGCTGCCGGGCTGGTGTGGACACAAATGGCGTCCTGAGTAGGGGACACTATTTGTGTCCCTATGGTAGCTCGTGATAGGCTACATAAATATTTACATAGCCTATCATGGCTAAAACGGGAACACAAATGGCATTGGGGACACGGAGCGGAGCCGGCCAGGCAGGATTCTGGGGGGGGAGGACCGGATCGCCTCCCCCCCTGTCGAGAATTCCAGGGGGAGGGACGGAGTGCCTCCGCCCCAGCAGAAACAGAATGGAACGGAAGGTAAGTGTTCTGTCCATCCCTAGCTACAATTTTGTCCATGCAGGGCTCCACGAGGGAGTGCCTTGCACCAGTAAAAAATAGTTTCACAGAACATACTTCCTGGTGGGGGTTGGAATGAATGTTGTCTGACTGGCAGGGCTGCTCAACCAATAAGAGAGGCTTTCCCCCCTGCCCCCCCTTTCCTTTTCCCTGAAGGTCCACTTGCACCTGCATTTCAGGAGCAAGCTCCACTGAGCACAAGGGGAGTTACTTCCGAGTAGACACACATATGCTTGTGCTGGGAAAGATGTGTGTGTCAGGGGAGATGACACAGGCAATAGGAAACCAGCCCCCTTTTTAACCCCTTTTTAACCTTCTATAAGGAAGGTTTGAAGTAATTACTTCCTAAGGCAATAAACCAAGCCAGGGAGAATTGCAGGTTCAGTGAAGCACTTTACAGACTTTGAACTTTTGGGATCTCTGTAAATTCTGGTGCAGGCATGCAGAGGGAAAGCCTCAATGAGCACAATGGGAGTTACTTCCACATAGACACACATCTGCTTGTGCTGGGAAAGTGTGGCGGGGGGGATAACACAGGGATGGGAAACCAACCCCCTTTCTAACCAAACCAGTACTTCACAGGTTCTCTACAATGAAGCTGTGAAGCAGTTACTTCCTAAGGCAATAAACCAAACAACAGAGAATCAGAGTCTCAGGATCATGCTTTAGAGCATTAAGGGAATGTGCTTGAAACTGTGGCATTTCAATTGAGGGGCATCTGTAAGTTCTGATGTGGGCATTCAGGAGACAAGCCTCAGTGAGCACAATGGGAGTTACTTCTGAGTAGACAAAAACTGTTTAGTACAGAGATGGGAAACACATAGGAAACACCCCTTGACCCGGGTCATGGTGAAAGTCACACCCCTGGACAGAGCTAGCATACTGAGGTAAATGTGGGGGTTGGGGCACATAGCAACTACACCACTGAGAACCTGACTTAAGGAAAATAATCATACTTCAAGCAGTTTCAGGAAATCTGGTTTTTCCCTGATAAGCTCTGGGGTGGCTGCTGGATGGCCACAACATCATATATCCCTAACGACCTCAACATGCAGCCAGCTCGGAGGAAATTGCTGGTGGAAACACCCCCCCCCCCAAGATGCTGTTGATGGGCAACTTCAAGGCCTTCAAGGCCTCTTCCTTCTGATGTTTCTGCATATTTAAAGCAGACTTGGACTGGACAGTCGTTCAAAAACAGGACATCTTCTAAATAAAGGACAGTACTCTGGTAGCCCTTCAAATGGAGGAGTGCGCTCTGTAAAAGAGGACACATGGCCACAGTAGCCATGGGAGCTCAGAGGAAGATTGCAGAAAATCAGGTGGACTCAAGTTCTGCTCCACCCACAGAAGGTACTCAGGCCCAATTTTCTGCTGTCTTCCCCTCATCCCTGCAGGACATAGTCTACCTCACTTTACAGAGTCCCTTGAGCCTCAGGGGAACTTTTTGATGGGAGGATCCTCTGGGGCTCTTGGGGACAGGATGGGGAGGGAAAGTCATGTGGGTGTTTTTCTTCTTTGAAAATCATTTGTGAAAAGCAATTTCAGCATGGTTTAGGCTCATCTTAACAAAGCCAACAACCTCCACATATCCACATATGTGTATGGTGATTGACTGGGGTGGTTAAATCTTATGGGATTTACATAATTTAACCACATCTTATGATGTGGTTAAATCCTACTGGTGTGGCATCTTATGGGAGCCAATTCCCACAATCAATTTACTCTGCAAAAAACACTTTTGTTTTGAGGTCTTGAGAAAACTACATTGCCAGCATGATGTGGGCTTTAGGGATGTACGAAACACTTACCTTGTTCCATGTCGGGCAATCCACAGTGGGGGGGAGGTGCTCCGACCCTCCCACAGAATCCTTCCTGGCTGGCTCTGCTCCACGGCGGTTCCAGGGAGCCGCCGGCCGGAGTTCTGGCCATGGCCGGGCTGCTGCAGCCGCATTTGCGTCCTTGCAGTCAGCTGTGATAGGCTATGTAAGTATTTCCGTAGCCTATCACGGCAAAGAGCAGGGATGCAAATGGCGGCTGCTACACCATTTGCACTCCCACGCTTTGCCGTGATAAGCTACGTAAGTATTTACATAGCCTATCACGGGAAAGGCAGCCACACAAATGGCATAGCAGCTGCCATTTGTGTTGCTGCCTTTACCGTGATAGGCTATATAAATACTTACATAGCCTATCACAGCTGACTGCAAGGTCACAAATGGCGGCTGCTATGACGGCTGCCATTTGTGGCCGCAACAGCATGGCAGCGGCAGGCCGGGAGACCAGCCAGAGCCACTGCCACCACATCCGCCGCCAGGTAAGCTCCATCCAAGGGGGATCGTGGGGGGTGGTGGGGGAGGGGAGGCCGTTCCACCACGGATTCCAGGGGGCTGGATTCTTTAGAATCCACTCTTCAGGACTGAACAAGAGTTCGAAAAACATGAACATTCATTGATGTGTTTGCTTAATATTCAACAATGGTTTTAAGCCCTCTTTAGAATCCGGCCTCACTGGAGTCCATGACAGAATTCTCTGACATCCCTAGTGGGCTTAAGGGCCAAACTGTTCATGGGAGAACATTTGCTTTGTTTAAAAGTCCTCATGGACTGAATATTTGGATTGGGAAGATCACATTGGGTGAAGGATCTTACACTGTTTCCCCAACTTAAATCCTTGCCTGAATCTGCTTTTAGTCAAGCTAGGAGAAGATGATACCCACATATCTATCTTTTTGTCCTCTGGAGCTAATATCAGAACTACCCAAGAGGGTCAATTTATGGAAATTATGGAGGTGAGGCTTCGCCTCCCTCCCTAGCACAATAGAAATCACAATACAAAATTGCCCACACCTGCTTTTAACTGAGGAAAAAGATGCTGTGTGAGATGAAATCCAGTCATGGTTTGACCATGTCACCTCTAAATTTGGTCCTCAGGCAAGGCAGTAATGGTTTTCAGTCATCCCATTCCAGGATCCAGTTACATGGACCTGTGGTGAGATATATTTTTCTTGGTGTTGCCACCAAACCTGAATTTTGAACTATCTTTTAGCACCCCCCCCCAAAAAAAAAAAGCGGTGGTGGTAGACAGGGATGTGCAGGAATGTTGTCTATAGTCATGTATCATGTGAAGATGTCCTGTTTGCAAGCCTAAATGAAAACATGAGCAAGAGAACATGTTCTCCTAAATGCTTCGAAATGCCTGAACTTGCGTTTTCTCATCAGTTTGTGCTCAGAAAAACGTGTGTGTGTGTGTGTTTAAAGTGCAGTGTTTGAAGTTCATTTTTTTAAATGAACATTTTCATGGTCTACTCTATGGAGGAAAGGTGTGCATTTTCAGTAAACTTTTTTTTTAATGCATATTTTCCTTGTTCAAAATGCACACTTTTCATGTTTGAACAAAATGAGGCAAGCCAAGGTTCATGGTGTGGTTCAGAGAATCTCGGTGGCTGCAAAAATCGCTTGTTTGCCTATCTCTGGTAGTGGAGCATCTCCAGAGGAGGAGTGCCAAAAAATAATCCTGTCTGAGTTCATGGAATTTCCACTGGTCCAGGGGCCAGCTGTTTAAGTGCTTGAATGGATTCAGATAGTGCTGGCAGGCAGCCCCTGAAGAAGGAGAGTAATTCTTTGAAATCCCAGGAAGGCATAGCACACTATAAACAGGGACTGTTGTAACTTAGTCACTTGTTTTTCTTTTTGCCTGAAACAAAGGACAAGATGGCGGCCCCTCCCCATTACACATACTGGACTGGATCTTGGTGAGGGCATAATGTTCTCTACCACATGTGAGGTAGCAGACTAGTTTAGGGGGCTCAGGACAAGCCATGTGGCCCACACAGCAATGTCCTCCAACAAATGGGAATGACAGGGGGGCAGAGGGCTCTGAAGCAGCTGCCACTGCTGCCTCCCAGCATCTACTGCCAGAGGCAGATCCTTCACTTTGCTCAATGGTAGGGCCAGCTCTATAGTTACTCAACTACTTCTGGTTCAGAGGCAGGATGGAACTGAGCCACATGTCACAATCCCTTCCATATGGCAGTACCCACATTGTGAGCTAAGGGTACATAGGAATTACTGTGGATCTGGAGCAAATAATTAATAAAAAAATGTCACCCTGGTCATTGCAAAGCTTGGGTCAGAGCTCTGTATTTACCACGGTGTTTGGAATATGTCTTGCAATGAGCAGTATTAAAGGTGGTACAGTTTCCCACATAATGTGTCCCACATTATGTTTCCCACATAAATGGCTGTGCCTCTGTGGGAATATTGTGAACCTGTGCATAATATATCTCCAAGGAAATGAAGAGGCTTCTCAGCTTCAGTCTCAGCTACAAATCAAGTCTTTAAATAAGATCCAACAGGATCTTCACAGAAAAGTGGAGTAAGAGTGCAGGTGGCCATATTTTTGTATCTTCTTATATATAGAAGCAAGGGAAATACAAGGAATATACAAAGAAAAGAACAGAGAAGTGAGTGGTATGTGGCAGCTTATGTTATATGAGGCACATCTTGGCCTGTTCTATAATCCTGAATGAATTCTTTCCAACACAACATAGCATTTTCAGCTGGCCTGTTAAATTGCATTGTCTATGGCATAAAAACAATGAAATCTTATATGAATATGGAACAAACCATTGATTTCCTCTTCTAGGTGAAACTGGTACATTTTAAGCAAAGTAAATTAATTTATTAGCATTAAGTTGGCAAATAAATGTACTGGCATAGCACAGTTATTAAAGATCTCATTGGCTGGGTAGTTTAACTTTACTGGAGTTAATAATGCATTTACTATATTGAGCATTGGCTGATTTACTTCAAATAGATTTATTTCATTTCAGTGTATATATGTTTACTGGCTAATGGGATCTTGCTCTTGAGAACATTTCAGTCATTTCATTGCTATTAAGGAAACTTTTGTAAGAAGACATCCCCTCTGCTTGACTCCCAAATTCTATTTTCCTGATTCTCGTTATCTTTGTTATTCTTCTACCCTTGATGGTTGCAGACTCTTTATTAATCATAAAGTGGAAGGCACTGATGATGTAGATGGGAAGGGGAGGTGCAACCCATAAAATAGGCATTTTAACATACATTTGTATTCATTTTTAAAGGAAGAATTGCATTAAATTTCAAATAGCTGGAAATTGTGAAAACCTGGTAGATGGCCATGTTCCAATCCACACATTCATCCATGAGGTGCAGAATAAATCAGTCCACATAAAACATCACAAAGATTAAATTCCTCAAGCATTCCTAGCGATGATTTGCTATCAATAGCCATGTTTCATCACTGATGAATAACCACTCTTGCCACCACTTAGCTAGACTTCTGCCAAGATTGCTCCAGCATCTCCCTAAAACACCTCATTTTCCTATGACCCCTCCAAACTCATGGTTTGCCCTACCATGCCCCATCTACTTCTTGAAAACTATTCACAGTAGGATCAGTGAAGAAGAAGAAACCTTGCAACCATAAATGGCAGGGAAAGGGAAATACTGTAAAAAGTTTATTTAATAAACTGTACAAAGTTTCTTTAATTGGCCAAATAGGTGTGTGTGTGTGTGTGTGTGGGGGAGAGAGAGAGAGAGAGAGAGAGAGAGAATTAGTTCTTACATTACGAACCATAGAGAAGAACCCTCTTGTGATCAAATATCTATTACATGTAACATGGCAATGTGAATCACCCCTTAATCTCTCTCCCAAGATTTGCATGTTACTTTAGTTCAGAATCTATATTAATCCCTGGCACTTTGGAAATAGCCTGGGTGGTGGGCATAGGATCGGCTAGGAGGCACCATAGCATATGTGGATGGAGATCTCTGGCATTTGGGGGAATGGGGAGCTCAGTGCCATTATAGTCCTCTCAACCTAGTGGTAGTCTTGGACATGGAAACCCTGGTATAACTTGGAGCGTGGACTCTACAATTCAGTGTGGAGTAGAATGTTTTCACAGCTGGCTTTTCCTAAACTTTCAAGAGAACAAATGAGATTTTCCTCTCCTTACTAAATATTCATTGAGTGATTTAAAATAATTTATACCCACCTTTCCTCCTGAGAGTGCAAGGCAGCTAATCACTGAAACCATGTATTTAGCCATCAAAAAACATCCTTACGATGTAAAACAAAACCCACTAAACATTAAAACACAGACGCAGCAGATTATGGTAAAACTACAACAACACTCAAAGTATTTAAAATATTCACCACCACCCCATTAAAACTGCATGTTGAAAAAAATATATATTTAATGCCTTCCTAAAAAAGAAAGGTCTTCTCCAGCTTCTATTAGGTCATTGATGAGGATGTGAAATGGGCCTCCCTTGGAAAGGGGTCCCAGAGCTTAGGTGCAGCCACTGCAAATGCCTTGTCCCTAGTCCCAACTAAGCATATTTCTGGGGTTCTTGGGACATAGAAGATGGATTCTGAAGATAATCTTAATAGGCAGGGAGGCTTGTATGGGAGAAGGTGATCCTTCAGTAGGAGAAGGAGAGATTGAGGCTGCCTAGTAAATTGTCTTTCACAGGCAAACACATGGCATATTGCTTAAAAGAGGGCTAACTTTATCACTCTCCACCACCTCCCATGTTTTCTGATTCTTCTTACTGTCTGGGAATTGATCCCCTCCCGAGTGTTTCTGTGAATCTTCATTCTACTATCCCATTTCAGAACTCTGCCTAGAACTCTGATTTTGTAGTAGGCTACTCCATCACCTTCCCTCTTCCCCAGATGTCTGACTTCCTGCTCATGTTTTCTCATGAATTTGGTCTTGTGTGCTTCCTCAGATCTGCAGGTGCAATTATGGTTTGAGTAAGCAACCAGGCTGTATGTCCCAGTGATCCCATACGAAATCAGTGTCACCATCTCTGCTCAGCTAGATTGAATTCATTTTCTTTAAAAAAAACCCTCTTTCAATTCATTGATATATAATTTTCTACAAAGTACTATGACATTATTTTAAAGGTTATATTAATTTATTTCCTTGGCGAATATGTATCTGTGTGTTGTATTACCTTGCACATATGTAGTACATTTTGTACTGGGTTACCCCACAACCTTCCCTTTCCCTGAAATGACTAACTTCCTGCAGTGTGTGTGTGTGTGTGTTGTATTAAATCTTGCACATATTTGCTTCATGCTAAGTTGAATCTATCTGTTCTCCATTTATGCAGATTTTACGCTTGTTGAATAAAACCTGCATGGAAAACCAAACTATAATAACAGAGTTTATACTCTTGGGACTCTCCGGTGACCCACAGCAACAATTTTTTCTCTTCTTCTTGTTTCTAATAATGTATGTTGTTACATTATTAGGGAACTCAGTGATCATTCTGGTGATTAGGGTCGAGTTCACCCTTCACACACCTATGTTCTTCTTCCTCAGTCATTTAGCTTTTGTTGACATCTGCTATTCATCTGTCACTCTCCCAAAGATGCTGAGAAACCTCATAACAAAGCAGAAAACAATTTCCTGGGAAGGATGCATTGCACAGATCTTCTTCTTTTTCCAGGCTGCTTGTGCTGAAGTATTCATCCTCTCAGCGATGGCTTATGACCGTTACGTTGCTATATGTGACCCATTGCATTATACCACAATCATGAAAAAAGAAATCTGCAGGCAACTAGTGGGTGGAGCCTGGACTATGGGTTTCTTGTATGGTGTGGTGAATGCACTACCCTTGGTGAATTTGCATTTTTGCAGAAATAATAAAATCAACCACTATAGCTGTGAAATTCCTTCCCTTCTGCTCTTGTCTTGTGATGCGACTGTCACCAACTATGTTGTACTTCTTGCTTCTAGTTTTCTCTTTGGTTTAACATCATTTCTCCTCACCCTTGTCTCCTATATTTACATCATTGCCACAATCCTGAAGATTCGCTCGGCAGAAGGAAAAAGCAAAGCCTTCTCTACCTGCAGTTCCCACCTCATTGTTGTGGCTTTATTTTATGGAACTGGTTATTTTCGGTATCTGAGACCCAACTCATCCTCTTCAGTAGTTATTGACCAACTCTTTTCTATCCAATATAGCATTTCTACACCCATGTTAAACCCTATTATCTACAGCCTGAAGACTAAAGAGGTGAAGGAAGCCATTAAGAAACTAATGAAACAAAATCTTGGTTACTCATGTTAAGACAAATGATTAAATGTTAAGAAAATTACTAAGTGACCATTGAGGCTGACTTCAAAATCTTGTTTCTTCAGCTTAAACCTGTTTCAATATACTAGTGGTAATTCAGTTTAGGCTAAAAAGCAACTGATGTTTATTTTCCCCCACCATAGATGATTGTAAACACCATTTTTATATAGCTTATTAATGTTTTACATATATATTGTGTATGGGAAGATTTCATTGGGTTTGATCCAGATTTAGTTGTACTTGGAGTACATCTATTGAAACCAATTGGAATTTAGTTAAATCCATTTATATCAGTGGGTCTCCTCTAACTAAATCTGGAAGCAGTCCATTAATTCTATGACTACTAAAGGCTAATCCACATGCTTCCAACATCCAATGGGGACATGCAGCTGGGCCATAGTTGTGCCCAGTACTACTGGGGTGGGACACAACCATATGGCCCAATAGAAGGAAGTAGCTAGGCTTATTTCCGAGCCAAAACCTAATTTACCCACACTGACAATCCCCAAATGCCCTCACTCCCCAAATCTCTCTCCCTTTTAAATGCTACTTACCAGTCAGGTGAACAGCAACAGTAGCAATGGAGCTCCATCCATGTGGAGAGATGGAAAAAGGAAGGCCTCTCCTGACCACCCCATCATGGGCCTAACATGATGTATAATGGTGAATCAAGACAAAAGGCCCTGGTGACCATTGGGGAAAGTATTTTCCCAAAGAACTACTACTGCAATTTCCCAAGGGATCTTGGATCCTTTCATCCTGGTGTGCCAGGTGACAGGGAAGGAAGGGGCCTGGGATCCTTTCCTCACCCCAGAGCTTAAACACTGTGCTGCCAGATTTGTATAAGCTAAGGGGAAAGAGAGCATTTGGGACTCATAAAGATGGGGGGGGTCTGAATTCATATTGGTCCAGAAATAAATCATATTATTCCCAAATTTGGGGGTGGGCAGTCACTCAGCTTATTTCTGAGCTAATCTGACTCAAGCCTGAGAAACTTCCCACAATCACATCCCTCCAGACAATCTACCCTTTGGGTTTTCCTACCATGATGCTGATAAAAGAGAACATGTTCAAGTACACATGCAGAGCCTTATCTAGCTAAAATTAACTGTTTTAAGCTCCATGGTATTCTATATGAAGTTAAATGTGTACTTAGATATATTCCATTCCCCACCATCCAAAGAGAGAGAGAGAGAGAGAGAGGCTTGAAAGGGCTTAACTTTGCCTAAACGATATCCATAGTTTTTGATGCCACTGATATTTCATTATTACATGTAAAGTTCATGTGTTGTTGTTGTTGTTGTTGTTGTTGTTTTACATATGAGGAACCAAGCATGACTTGCAGTGACTAGTGTATTAAATCCCCCCCCCCAAAAAAAAAATGATCTAAAACTTAATTTCAAGAAAAAGTGAATGGTTCTGCTTTGGATGAACTATCTGAGTATTTGTGGGAATTTAAAGAAAGTCCTGATAAAGCTACAGAAATTTCTCACACAGGATTTACCCATTCCAGGTTGTCACGGATTTTGACTAAACTGAAATGTAGAGCCAATTTGGAATTCACTCTTCAAACATCTGAAGCATTTCAAGGAAAGTCCAAAGTATATCCATTGGGTTGGATCCAGACTGAGAGGTTTAACTCATTGACTGAGTGGCCATATATAGGATTGCACTATAACTTAGTTGCCTTTACTTCCCATTGAAATAAATGGAACTAGAGTCATAACAATCTTTTTCTATGGCCCTAGGTAGTTTCAATAGGACCTAAGTGCAGCTACCTTTTTGTAGATCCAACTCATAAAAAAGTACAATGTCAGGTGTGAAGGAGGTCCAAGGTGTAATGTGCCAGTGTTTGATCAAGAAAGGGTCTCTTTGGGCAGAAGATTCTTTCTTTCTTTCTTCATATATGTAACTGTTTGATTAATTGTTCATATTCCACATCTTTAGCCTTCCTAAAAATGGTCTTTACAACATCAAATCCCATTAAAATGGTAAAAATAAATAAATAAGGGAAACAACTAAACTTAATCAGCAGAAGCATATCAGGTAATAACATAAAGTAGTACAATTAAACAAAGAAAAAAAGCAAACCATTAGAGAGAAAATGTGTACCTAAACAAGGCCATTCTCACTTGCTGCCCATCTTGGTGATGAATTCCATAGTGAAATTGTTGCTACAAACAAGATACAGCCCTGTTTCC
This sequence comes from Heloderma suspectum, assembly GCF_057233095.1. Classification (NCBI taxonomy): domain Eukaryota; kingdom Metazoa; phylum Chordata; class Lepidosauria; order Squamata; family Helodermatidae; genus Heloderma; species Heloderma suspectum. The sequence goes on along the minus strand of NC_139463.1, from coordinate 82,151,352 downwards.
CCATCCTCTGTAACTCTGAAGGAAATGGGGCATACAATTGAGCCTCCCCTGATTATTGCAAAGCATAGGGAGATTTATATGGCAGCAAATAGTCTTTAAGGGACCGCGGCGGCTTAGTGGTTAAGATGCTGAACTGCAGACTGGAAGGTAGGGTTGGCGGAGAATTTCTCCCTGAAACTTCGGGGGGCCAAGCGCCAACGTGTTTAGCCCCCCGAACAAGTTTCGGGGAGAAATCCTCCAAACCCCCCCACCCCCGCACCCCCCCGGGACAGGACTTACCTTCGCCGAATGTCCCTCCCGGCGGCGGGTCCGGCTGGCGGTTCGGTGGGTGTTCGAACGGGGCGGGAGTGGCAGCCGGTCTTTCGACCGGCTGCCGCCACCGCCATTGCAATAAAAGAAAAAAAAAACGCCCCCTGATAGGCTACGTAATGATTAACGTAGCCTATCACGGCTAGATCTGCAAAGTCAGCCATGATAGGCTACGTCAATCGTCACGTAGCCTATCACGGGTGACTTTTAAAAAAAAAAAGTGTGTACGGATAATGGTGGCCCCCATAGGGAGCCGCCATTCCCATTCCTTATTTGGTCGCTGTAGTCTATGTAAAGATTTACGTAGACTACGGCGAAAATAAGGGCAACGCTATTTGCGTTGCCCTTATTTTCGCCGTAGTCTACGTAAACATTTATGTAGACTACAGCGACTAAATAAGGAACGCGAATGGCGGCTCCCTATGGGGGCCGCCATTAGCGTATGCACTTTTTTTTTTTTTTTAAAGTCACCCGTGATAGGCTACGTGACGATTGACGTAGCCTATCACGGCTGACTTTGCAGATCTAGCCGTGATAGGCTATGTTAATCATCACGTAGCCTATCAGGGGGCGTGTTTTTTTTTTTAAAAAACTTTTGCGTTTGCGGCCGGGTGAGGCGGGAAGCCTCCCCCCCCGGCCTGAACTTCGCGGGGGGAGCAGCGAAGCGCCTCCCCCCCACCGTGAATGTCCTTCGAGGACAGGTAAGGGACTTTCGTCCACCCCTACTGGAAGGTCGGCAGGTCAGCAGTTTGAGACCCAAGTGCTGCGTGACAGAGTGAGCTCCCGTCTTCAGTCCCAGCTTCTGCCAACCTAGCAGTTAGAAAGCAAGAAATTGCAAGTAGATAAATAGGTAACGCTTTGGCAGGAAAGGTAACAGCGTTCCGTGCACCTCGGTGTTCAGTCATGCTGGCCACATGACCACGGAAGCATCTTCGGACAGCACTGGCTCTTCGTCTTAGAAACAGGGATGAGCACCGCACCCTAGAGTCGGACACAACTGGTTGGGGACACTTTCACCTTCAAATAGTCTTTAAGATTATCATGTATCTTCTGTGCCTTTTCTTTGGACACTGATATGTTGTGAAATGTGTTTGATTTCCTTGCCATCGATGCATGGAACAGGCATGCCACTGCTTTGATGAGTCTTCAGGGTATAGTGTTACAGCTCACAGAACAATACTAAGCAGGTGTCAAAACATTTATTTACAGGAGAATCCATTTGGCCCCAAACTGCAAGTATTAGACAAAGTGCCAGTTAAAAAGTATAAGAATACCATGATATCTCCCATATGAATCTCCCATTCAGCCCATGGGAGCATGTTATGATTATGCCCTGAATATATCCCAAAGGAAAAGTGGAGGTATTTCAGGTACAGCCTCAGGTACAACCATATTTTAAATGCGATCCAACAAGCTTTTCACAATCACGGGCTACAAGAGCTTCATCATCCAATCAAGATTAGCAGAAATATCTGATCCACTTTCCTGAACATGCTGTGGATTATTTTCTTCTGCAGTACTACATTGAAAGGTAAATCAGTGGGATGTGTGAATAGGCCAACTCTGTGACCTTAGTATATATGAATTATCTTAAAGAAGGCAGGATCTATAACCGCACTGTGTTGTGAGGTTCACCTTCCTTTTCACACCAATACAGGGAGCCAGTTCTTTGTAAAATCCAGGCACACATGCTAGCCAGGAGGATACCACATTGCCTAGAAACTATGGTGGATCAACCAGTGTAATTTATGGGACTGGTCCAAGTATTTGAAGACATTACTGGCCAAGCCCATACCTGATTGTGAGAAAAATAAGACACCGTACATCACATTTTAAAGGTTTGCTGGGATATGACTGTCTCTGCTAGTCCTACTGAGGATGGTAATAATAACAGGGCTACCATCTGTGGATTGCACCCTTACTTGTTTACTTATTTCTTGGTTATTATTAGTTATTACTATTTTACTGGCTTGGGTAAGTCTCTCTCTCTCCCCACACTCCCATCTATATCTGAAAGCAACACACAATGACATTGTATTTTCTTATCTGACAGGGAAAGCAGAATATAAAGACTGACCATAATTGTAATAATCTTATATTTCCTTCCTGCCATAGCAAAAGGCCACTGACATGTGAGATTAATTGTTTTTTTTTTGTTTGTTTTTGTTTTAAGGATGCTTGGATTAAGCATACATTGTTTCCCCATAACTTTGTGTCATCTTTTAAAAACAAAAGGGTGAACTTTAATTGAGTTCAATAGCCTCTCCTTTACCATTGTTATTTTCTCCCGCTCCCTCAAGAAACTAGACACAATTTTGAAAGGCCCCAAGTATATTTTAGAGATAGCACAATGAGCAAAATGGCAAGACAGAGGGATTGTATACAATTTCAAATGTTAAAGTTGTGTATGCACAGTGGGTGTAGGTCTATGCATAGCTAAACAGACACATACGGTTGGATTCAGAGGAAGTTACTCATGATTTAATCCCATTAAAATCAATAGGACAAATTAGTCATGACAAACTTAAGTGTCACTGACATCAATGTGACCAAGACATGAATAACTTCTTCTGGACTGCTTCTGGGAAGCCAACCAAAAGGACCCCAAAGCCCTTCCTTGTGGGTTGCCTCCAAGCAACTGATTTTCAGGGGCACACGGCCTGTGAACATGCAAGTTCCATGTATCTACTGTGGGTTATAACCACTGATTGGTCTTAATACCCATACATTTTCCATGTGACAAAATGGAATGTGTACATGTCCAAAGACCCAGATTCCTGTAATCCTACCCTTTTAGCAGAAGTATTGCAGAGATCAGGACTATGCAAGTATGAATGTGCTTGTATAGTATGTCAGTGTTACATGTTAGCTACATGCATGGGTGATGATGAACCAGTGCCATATCTCGTATACAATATCTCCAGACTGGAGCTTGTAGTAACTGCTTCAAAGTGTAACACTGCAAACTGTTGTACTTTCCTTGAGTGTAACAGAGTTTAGAAGATTTAAGTGAGTGTGTGTGAGAGAGAGGGAGGGAGGGAGGGAGGGAGGGAGGGAGGGAGAAGTCTCCATGTATGTTGACCTGGGTGGCTCATACTTGGTCTATGTTGCATAATACTGATAGTCTAGATCAGTGCATCACCAAGACATAGCTGGATAATGCCAAGTCCTCGTTTGGTACAACTGATACCACTAAGATGATACACCTTCCTAATGACAATTATAGGTTTGGGATGGAAGAGAAGGGACTGGCTTTGATGCATTAACTCCTCCTATACATATACAAAATAGTTTCCATTAGTACCCACATCTATTGGGCGATAGTTGCAGTCTGTACCATTGGGCTTCTCCTATATAGAAAAATGAAGGAATTTTAGAGGAATCTGTCAGATTGAAAAAAACAAAACAAAAACTTGCATAGAATTGCACTATACCGGAACTATGTCTCAGTCACTGTGAGATTCATATGTAGCTCAATCTTATGAAAGTCTACTTAGAAGTAAGTCTATTGAGTTCAAAAGTACTGACTCCCATTTAAGTGTGTATAGGATTGCGGTTTTGTTGCTGTGGTTTATTCAGTCAGTCGCTTCCGACTCTTCGTGACTTCATGGAGCAGCCCACGCCAGAGCTTCCTGTCGGCCGTCACCACCCCCAGCTCCCCCAAGGTCGAGCCCGTCACCTCCAGAATATCATCCATCCACCTTGCCCTTGGTCAGCCCCTGTTCCTTTTGCCTTCCACTTTCCCTAGCATCAGCATCTTCTCCAGGGTATCCTGTCTTCTCATGACGTGGCCAAAGTACTTCAGTTTTGCCTTTCATATCATTCCCTCAAGTGAGCAGTCTGCCTTTATTTCCTGGAGTATGAACTGGTTTGATCTTCTTGCAGTCCAAGGCACTCTCAGAATTTTCCTCCAGCACCACAGTTCAAAAGCATCTATCTTCCTTCGCTCAGCCTTCCTTATGGTCCAGCTCTCGCAGCCATAGGTTACTATGGGGAATACCATTGCTTTCACTATGCGGACCTTTGTTGTCAGTGTGATGTCTCTGCTCTTCACTATTTTATCAAGATTTGTCATTGCTGTCCTCCCAAGAATTAAATGTCTTCCGATTTCCTGGCTGCAGTCAGCATCTGCAGTAATCTTTGCACCTAGAAAGACAAAGTCTGTCACTGCCTCCATGTTTTCTCCCTCTATTTCCAGTTATCAATCAAGCTGGTTGCCATAATCTTGGTTTTTTGCAGTTTTAGATCTCTTTAAAATTTTGATTTTCCTGTCAAATTTGATTTGGCATTTTAAATAGCACTAGTAGTAATGGTAGCAAATATCCCACTCCGACTACTATTATTATTACTACCAACTAATACTAGTAATAGTACTGGTAGTAGTAGCAGTGATAGTAATACTAGCAGCAGTAGTATGATTGCTTTTTTTACCACTTTCAAAATACTGCCTTCTAATTTCTCCCCCCCCCCCCGCTATTTTGAAATGACTCCATTTTGGAATTTTGAAAATCATCACAAACCAGATGATCTCTCTCTCTCTCTCTCTCTCTCTCACACACACACACACACTCACACACACACACACACACTTCAGTTTAAGTTTTAATTAATTTTCCAAATAAATTTGTATAGTTTGATATACATGATTTTTATCCTCAGCACTATTTCATGCCTTGTGCTACTTTCTGTCCTTATTTCCAACTATTTTCCTCTTAGAGCAGACATTGGCTTGAATCCAGGCCTAGCCTTCCATGAATGGAAGGGCTCCTTCCTTCCATCCTTTGAAGGCTTTTGATCCAGCAGAGCGGTTCTGTGAGCTGGAGACCATTTTTGCCAATTTCCTCTCCCTTATGTCCTTTGAAAACTCCTCTTGATGTTCAGTGACCCTAAAGAACAGCATAGGAGGTGGCACTGGAGTTGCGGGGGTCAGGGGATTTTTTTGGGGGGAACCCAACCTCCTCACCCTTCCCACCAGCCAGAGCTTCCTGAATGACAATTTGCTCAGTGAATTTGGTCCCACTTTCAGGAGTGAACTATGATCCAACTCACTGTCTTCTGGTTTGGACTTACAGTGTAATCCTATACATGTTTACTCTGAGTTCAATGGGGGCTTAGTCATGGGTAAGTGTTTATGAGATTGCAGCCTTGAACTTAATGTTTTTAAGCTGGTAATGAAGTTATAGAGCTTTGGCTATTGGCAGTATAAAAATGTTTTTAAATGAATAAATACATAGATATTTGCAAGGTGAGCATGTCATAAATGAATGCTAAAATGAATGGCAAAACATGCAAGTCCCCCTTTCACACAATGGAAAGAGGTACAAAAGACAAATGTTGAATATGAGCTATGATATTACCAATGATAAATTACTATGGTGTGCATGCCACTTATTCATAAGCTGTCTTGCAAAGTAGAGAGGAAAAGCCTAAGACAGTTCTGTCCCTGATCACATCAAGGAGATACACAAAATCCTCTCTTTGCATTCAATAAATGTGCAGAGGCAATGCAGGGTCGTGGGCTGCCATGGATCATTGGAGCTTGGAGGTGGAGCCAGAGGAACAGCCCCTTTCTATTTGGGTCCTCTCTTCATGTGAGTAACACGTGAGGGAGTCTTTAAATAGGGGAAGAAAGCAAATTCTCCCAGTAAAAACGGATCCCCAAACAGTTTCCTTTTGTTTGCATCTTTTATTTTTATTTTTGCTGAATGTACACTCAGAAAGTGAATGGTTTTGTTTACAATGGAAAACCCTTGAGAATTTCAGATTGTCAGGGGAAATTTTGTGGGAAGATTTACAGAAGGTAATTAATTATTTTAAATATAATTTGCTCAAGAAGAGACACTTCAGTCCCGAGCTAGGCTAGGAAGGGATCACTTTGCAACAGATCTCAAGGCAACTGATGCAGGCAAATGTTCTTCAAAGCAGCATGAAGCATACAGGTGAGTCTAGTTGTTTCCACATTGCATCATGAAGGGCTATTTTACAGAGTTAATTCCAAAACCCAATGGGAAATTCATGGGAACTTTATTTAGTACTGCTACAAAAATAAAATTATTTAAATTATTGTGTTTGTGAATGACTAGTTATTCTAGCTTGTATTTATTCTCTTGAAATTTTCAAGGAAGCATTTGACATGGCTGGGACAACTGTCCAATGTTTGCACACCTCTGTATATAACACAACATTCTGGCAACTGGCTATGTCTAAGAAGTGGAATTCCAGCTCCTTTTAATAAGTTGGGTCTGTCCAGTTCTGGCTGCTGCCCATGCATTCATGTGCTCATGTGATCAGCATCTACGTGTCCAAAACACATGGCTACATACAGATGCTTAGAATCATATACTTACCTATTGAATTCAATGGGGATTATCTCTGGATAGACATGCCTGGGATTGCAGGGTTAAGAAAACATACAGAGGAAATGGAAATTAATAAAAACATCTCTTGTTTCAGGGTTACTACCTGTTGCTAATTTAATTCCCCTTGACATACATCACAGATAACACCTATTGTTATCACATACACTTGCTAGGCAGACAGTACAATTAAAAGTTAAAAGGAGCCACAGTTGTGGCCCCTTTGTTAAGGTCTTTCTGTAAATCAAACATTCTGCCATGTTAAAAAGTAACCATGGAGGTGGGTGGTTTAAACCCTTAAAAAAAACTGAAATGCTTTGACTAATATTTCTGGCAGTTCTGCAGAATCCAAACTTAGTTCTTAGTTCTAATCCCATCATTGTCAGCCAAAAAGGCCATTGCCCATGCTGACTGTGGATGATGGGACTTGCAGTCCCACACATCTGGAGGGCACCAGATTGGGAAAGGCTGTTCTAGTGCATCCTCTTTTCTAGAATTAGGATAGAAAATCTTTATTTAACTTTATTTATTTATTTATTCAATATCTCTACTACCCAATAGCCAAATCTCTGTGTATGGTTCAAAATATGCTCATGTGTTCTCCTCATTCATTTGAAATGTCCCCTTGTTTGGTTTACAATAGGCTATTCAAAGTGATGCACCTGTCTGGGAGTTCCTTGGTGGAGCACCTATGATCTCAAACCGTGTTTACTTTTAAAAAAACACAGCAAGAAGAAAGACATCCAGACCAATCAGTGAGAAAAATAATGTGCCAGATGTTGTACATCCAGTTTCAGAATGGAGAATGCAGACTGAATGAATTAGACACAGGTAGGTGCTGTGGCCCCTTCATGGATCACTGCCTTGTTGTGGTGAAGGGGCTTGCGTAACTCAGTGAAGCCATAAGCTATGCCATGCAGGGCCACCCAAGATGGACAGGTCATGGCAGAAAGTTCTGACAAAATGTGGTCCACTGGAGAAGGAAATGGCAACCCACTCCAGTATTCTTGCCAAGAAAACCCCATGGAACGTATCACAAGGCTAAAAGATATGACGCCGGAAGATCAGCCCCTCGGGTTGGAAGGTGTCCAATATACTACTGGGATGGAAGATGGAATTTCCAAGTAGCGCCAGAAAGAGTGAAGTTTCAAATTGTGGTGCTGGAGAAGACTCTGACGAGTCCCCTGGACTGCATGGAAGTCAAATCAGTCAATCCTCAAGGAAATCAACCCTGACTGCTCATTGGAAGGACAGATACTGAAGCTGAAGCTCAAATATTTTGGCCACCTAATGTGAAGAGAAAACTCTCTGGAAAAGACCCTGATGCTGGGAAAGATTGAAGGCAAAATGAGAAGGGAACGGCAGAGGATCAGATGGCTAGATAGCATCACCAATGCAATGAACATGGACTTGAGCACACTCTGGGAGAGAGCGCAGGACAGGAAGGCCTGGCATGCTATGGTCCATGGGGTCCCGAAGAGTCGGACATGACTGAATGACTAAACAACAACAACAAGGTGCTGTGGGCATCAGATTGCACCTTGCATTCTAGGGCAAAAAGCAATTTCTGAAAACATAAGGGCCAGCTGTTACTCAGATCTGTCTCTTGCCTTCGGTGAAACACACAGATCCCTGGGTAGGCAGAGTGCAGAAATAAAGACAAGTCTTGCAGTATTGAAAGTAGTAAAGCTTGATATGAATTTTAGCTGGTGCATTAATTTAAAAAAGTCAATTGAAGCCAAATTGTGTAGTATCTTGTAGTGGCTGGAGGGAACTGAACCTTCAAAACAGAAAGCCCTCTTCCAATGATATTTACACTTTCAGGGTAGAACCACAGGGAGATGCGCTGTCAGGGTTGGATCCAGATTTACATTGGATTAACTATTCAGGAAGAAGTGGATTTCCTCCTCACCTCCTTTCCACAGGAGCTCCTCCAATCCCTGAAAACACTACGGAGAAACTCGAGAAACCTGTCTGAACCAGGTGAGCTGTGGTGTGGGGGAGATGGGAAATCCCAGGTCTTGTGCAGAGTGATAGGTGTGTAGAGCCCTTCCTCTGAAGAAGGCAGTTCCTGGAGCCAAACCTTAGCCTTCAATCTCTATCTTGAAACAGGTCTAAAACCTGCAGACAGCATAGCCACAGCACCTGGCAGAAGTCTTGGACTTCTCCCTTTCTCCCCACCCCCTGCTTTTTGTACCACTTAGTGGGATGAAACATTCTGTAGAACTCAGAAGCTTGCACACACAGCATTCTGATTGGTTCTAATCAAGTTATTGCCAAATTGGGTATTTTACACTTTTACCCTTAGTTCCAAAAGAGGTTTCTAATGAAGAACGGGGTACACTGATCAAGTCTGATCCCACTCTGGCTCACAGTTGTTTGAATCCTGGCCAATGTAATCTGTATAGCATATAAAATGCTGATATAGATAATGTGAACTTATAATTAGCATGTATCACATCATAAGTAAGAACTATTACTGTGCTGAGCATCCTCTATCCCAGTGTGACATGACATGAAGATACTGTAATGCAGAAATCCGATTACACTGATTAACACATCACACTGATTTCTTTGAAAGCATATACCTTGTCAGGCAGAACAACAGCAACAACAACAACAACAACAACAATAACAACAACATTTTAAAATATTAATTATGTTTACATTTGTTCCCCACTCTTATAGGTCTTACAAATATTCACTATCTCTCTATGGAAAAGCAAACTGTGATAACAGAGTTTATACTCTTGGGACTCTCCAGTGATCCACAAGTACAGATGGTTCTCTTCTTTGTGTTTCTCATCATATATGCCACCACATTATTAGGAAACTCTGTCATCATATTGGTAATCAGGGCTGAGCCTGCCCTTCACACACCCATGTTCTCCTTTCTCAGCCACCTAGCTTTTGTTGACATTTGCTTCTCATCAGTCACTGTCCCAAAGATGCTGGAAAACTTTATAAGACAAGAGAAAACCATTTCTCTGCTGGGATGCTTCACACAGATCTTTTTCTTTTTCCAATTTGGTTGTGTTGAAAGTATTCTGCTTTCAGCAATGGCATATGACAGATACGTTGCGATATGTGACCCATTACATTATCCAATGATTATAAATAAACAGAAGTGCAGACAGCTGGTGGTGGGAGCATGGGTTATGGGTTGGTTGGATGCGTTGGTCAACACATTGCCTTTAATGGATTTGACTTTCTGCAGGTACAGCACAATCAATCACTATACTTGTGAACTTCCATCCCTTCTGAGCTTACCTTGCAGTGAACCTTTCACCAATTATATCGTGATACTTGCCTCTAGTTCTGTCTTTGGGTTTACACCCATGCTCCTAACACTCGTATCTTACATTTATATAATTTCAACTGTCTTGAAGATTCACTCAGCAAAAGGGAGGAGCAAAGCCTTCTCCACCTGTAGCTCACACCTCATTGTGGTTTGTATATTTTATATTTCAGGGTTTTTTGAATACATGAAGCCAAATTCCAAATCTGTCACGGGTCTGGACAGAGTAATCTCTATCCAGTATCTTATTTTAACACCCATGTTAAACCCTCTCATATACAGCCTAAAAAACAAAGAAATTAGAACTATTATTTGGAGAAGGTTTAGAAAGTTTGGGTAAGATACACAGGTACTTTTATGTATAGAAAAGAAAGATGCAAAATATATGGGTAGCCAATGGCAAGGGTGGAGGAGAGAATTGCTTGGTAATGTATTGTACTACCTTTTCTTAGGAAGTACATCAGTTAAAATCTATTGGGTATTGTAAAAGGGACACAACTCATTCACAGTGTCAGAACACTATTCATGTGATAAAGGAGTATGGCAAAACAGAATCATTAGTCTTTGTTGGATGCTGAGAAAGCCTTTCATGCAGTCAAGAAAATTTAATATGGGCTCGTCATTGAAATATATTGATAGAGATCAATTAGATATTTCAAAGCGGAAATAATTCAGACCATGGACAGATAGCCATTAGCAAGATTCTCTATTAATGGATAACTGAAACATATGCATGTTATATTGATGCATGTGCTTGCATTGTTAGATGTGACCTAGGTAAGATGGGGTTAATAGAGTGTTAGGGAGGGAATGAAAGGGGCTTGTGTGGATGTGTGAGGATTCTGAGGTTATAAAAGGAATGAACTGACAGTTAGAAGTTAGATAGTGCCTTAGGCATTGAGGAAGCTACATCTAGCGAGTGGGGTTTTGTGAACAGGATTTAGAGGGGATAGAGTAAGTAGGTAGGTTAGGACCAAGCATAGATTGATTAATAATAATATATAATTCTTTTTCTATTAAATAAATTCTTATTTGTTTGTTTTTAACTACAAAATCCAATGTATTGGTTTGTCTTATTGCACTACTATTAGAAACATATTTTGTGGTTACTTCTCCTGTATTGGGTAGAGGGAACAAATTAGACATATCGGGTGTCTCTTTTACCCAGAGAGTAAAAGGTGCTGAAGCTGTGTGTGTCAGTGAGGACAACTGACCCAGTGGAGGCAGACATCCTGAGGAGGTTTTATTCTCAGTTTCATCAGGTGGGAAGGTGGAGAAGGTAGAACCAAAAGCCGGACAGCAGGAGCTTCACAAGAGTGTTCTCCAACATTCAGTCTTTTGAGGGGAACAAGACAAGATTATCAGATGTCTATCTTGGTGTTTGTTTTCTATTTTGAGCTTTTGGAAGTTTCACTCTGCTTAAGGACATACAGTTAAAGTGAAAAGTATCGTCAGTTCTTCTCTGTGCAGACAATATATTGCTTATCTTGAGAATTATCAAGGAGAATTATCTGCTTTAATATTGGAATTACATATTATATATGTTCATATTGATGATACTGTATCATTTATATAAGTCCTATTTTTCTTTTAAAAATCACGATTAATCAGCATTGGAATTGTAAGTTAATAAGACATTACTTTTTGTTTTAATTGATTTGATATTTCTTGTATATCAAGGTACACTTTCTTGGTCATTCACTGTATTATTTCCCTCTTTATATGTAAAATCTTGTCTGTATTTTCTTGCTGTTTGTATTCATGTCATTTCTAAATACAAATAATTATTACAACAATTTATTCTTTAAAAGATATTTTCTGTTAGAGACATGCATGGTGTAGAAACAAAGTAATCTGTAGTAATCAAATAAAAATTCCCACAGGTACGCCAAGTTAAAAAGTGCTGAAAATTTCATATCTACTATATTTATTCCAATTTCCAGCATATACCTGATATTTGTTTGAATTTTGGTGAAAATTACTCATGTTTGTTATTTAGGCTTGTTTAGGAGTGGTTCCTTTCATAGGGTTGGTGACGTATTGAGCAGCCATTCAAAAATTATTAAGATGTTTCTTCCTCAATAAGTCCTATGGCAGCAACTGCTGGCAAAGTTATGTTGTGCATGCTCAGTTTCACTGTGATGCTAAATGCTGCTAGTACTCCAGTGTTTTCAGAGGGCTTCTGCATTGTAATCTATATTCTATGTACAATTCCTATTCATTTACCTCATAGAATGTTACCTCATAAGGTCAGACTACATGTTACTACACATCCACCCTAGCACATACTACTGCAACTTAGTATGAGTGTGTGGGTAGGGGGACTCCAGTCTTTGCTCTTACTGGGAAAAGCGTATAGAAGGATTGTATCTCACACTAGGAGTATATTCACACAATACACTGAACACACATTCACAGTCTGTGTACACTCATTAAGATGGTTGTGAATATCTATTCAGTCATTCTCATCATGTGCAAGCTCTATATCTGAAGAGGGGGAGTGGGGATGAGCTTGCTAGCTCTGTGCTTCCCTCACCATTTTCATCATTTTATTCCCTTCGAGACACTGACCGGGTTCACAAAACATGTTAATCTACACACTCAATGGTTGAGTATGGGTTGTTGTTGGACTGTGGGTAATTGTGTTGTCTGAACGCACCACGATTTCTGCAGGGTGGCTTGTTAACCATGCAGTGTGGCTTATTTTTCCTGAACAAGCCACTTTGAGAACCCATGGTTTGGTGTTGGGTTGTTCAGGGTGGTTAACAAGCCACACTGCAGAAAACATGCTGAGTGTGGGTTTGCATGTTGTGTGAACCCAGCTTCTGTGGAAGTTCTCCCTAGGATTTTTTAACCCTATCTTCCCTGCATGCTTAAAATTTTTGAATGCCCATATAAGGCTACTGTCCTTGTGCAGTCATACCTGATATGAACACAGGTAATAGAATCCTACTTATTCCAGGGTAAAGATAATGGATATAGTTGAACTTGGTTTGAATGAACACAGATACACTTGTGTGAATTGATTAATGCATGTTCACTTTATGGGTGCTCACATACTACATTTAATGCACCAGACTATGGTTATAGAAAGTTAGCATATATTCATCAATTCACACAAGTATGTCTGTGTTCATTCAACCCATCTACAGTGTATGAATAATCTGTACCCTGGATTTCGTAGGATTCTTACAACTCTGTACAAATTTGGCATGAATACAGGAAGATGTATTCTCACAACCATTTCAAAGTGTGTACAGATGGTATGAATGCACGTTCAGTGTAACATGAGAAGACAACTTTTTATGTAACAATATAAAGTATATCTCCCTGCAGGATGCCTGGGGCACAACCCTTTTTGGTCATTTGAAATCCCCTTTGTGAGCGGAGATGGGTCAAAGAAGATGCAGACAACAAGCTTGGGTTGAAAATTGGGCCACATTTATTGAAATACCTGCAAGGGGTAACTAGGACAGGCATCTAACTGTGTCAGCGGCTAGCTGGCACTTCTTGGGCAAAAACACACCCAACCTGAGGGGTGGCGGTGATCTCGCCATCCCTCCGGACTGCCCCTTCTGGAGGAGGTAGACCTTCCCCTGTCACCCCTTCCTGGTGCCGCCAAACACCTGGGTGAGTGAGTAGGGTTGGTCTCCCAAGCAACCCTCATCCCCCCGCTGAGCCGCACAACCCATTCGGGGGGCCTCAGGTGACACCTGTCACCATAAGGTGCCTCTGCATGCACACCATCCCTACTTTCCTGTTTTGCCCATCCTAGCCGCCAACTGGAATGTGACCAATGATACAGACCGTATTCCCTTACAGGACACACTCAACCCGAATAACAGTGTGATGTAGGCAAAAAGACTCACAGTAATAGGCAAATCGAACTGTGAGCCAAAAATTCCTACATGGCTCCCATAGGGCAACCGGTAAGAAACCCACACTGCTTAGGGGAGGGTGGGAGGGAGCTGTGTTGAGCCAGAGAGCTGAGATTGGTAGGGGGAGTGAGTTTTAGGCAACTCAGCTTGCCCCTCCTTGCATGGTGGTGCCACCGGGGTGCACCAATGAGAGGCCCCTACGTCGTCTCACCCCACCCTCCCGCAATGGCCCTCCCTTTCAGCCAGACAAGCTGGCACCGGGGTTAGGGCACTTGTGAGCAGAGATGGGTTAAAGAAGACGCAGACAACAAGCTTGGGTTGAAAATTGGGCCACATTTATTGAAATTCCTGCAAAGGGGTAACTAGGATGGGCATCTAACTGTGTCAGCGGCTAGCTGGCACTTCTTAGGTAAAAACACACCCAGCCTGAGGGGTGGCGGTGATCTTGCCATCCCTCCGGACTGCCCCTTCTGGGGGAGGTAGACCTTCCCCTGTCACCCCCAACCCGGTGCCGCACAACAGCTGGGTGAGTGAGGAGGGTTGGTCTCCCAGAGTCCCAGGCAACCCTTATCCCCCCGCCGAGCCGCACAACCCATTCAGGGGGCCTCAGGCGTCACCTGTCACCATAAGGTGCCTCTGCATGCTCACTATCCCTAATCCCTTTCTTCTTTTGCCCATCCTAGCCGCCACAGGAGTCACAAGCCTAGTGCTTGTGAAACTCCCCCGACCTGCGCAGAAGAACTTCCCACAGGCCCCTTTGCAGATCAGACAAAAATACATCATTCCCTACGTCCAACACGTGGACACCATCCTGCCTGTAAAGCTCCCTCCTTGTCCACAGAATTCCCTGGTAGGTGATGCACCCATCGCCATGTTCTGACAGCCCACATGCCAGTTCTCTGTTCTCCTTCCACCAGGCCCGTTCCATGGCAGCATTACTCTGCACCCTCCATGTGATTCTCAGGAGCATTGAGGACCATAATATGGTCACCCCTAGCCAACGATGATGGATTGTCTGCAAATGGACCAATGCCTGCTCAACCAAGCCTCGTCCAGGTTTGCAACCCAGGTCGTTCCCTCCCAGGCAGCACCAGGACCTGTGGAGGGAAACTGACCAAACCTTGATGAAACAGGGTGGGAAGGAGTGAATCCCATCGCATACCCCCCCACCCAAGCCACTGTATTGCCACCTGATGGGGAAACTGCAGTTGGGATCCAAAGGCTGACATAGAAGCTCTGTGAGCAGCCCGAAACACCATATTGTGCCAACAAATGAGCACCCGTACCGGCGTAGGTCAAATCCCATCTAAAGACTAAACCATTGGGGGAAGGTGAAGAAAAGCATCATGAAGTATCGGGCAACTCGCGACTGTAGGACCGGAAGGCCCTGGAGCACCATCTCCCTACAGCCCTCACGTGCTTAGATGAAAAACCTACGGCAGCTGCCATAGAGGCTGCCCCAATGCGGAAAGAGTGGGTCCCAAAATGATAATGACCCAAACCCAGTATGGATAAGGCCGACTTAGTGACTGCCCAAAATTGGAACTTTGTCAGTGGCACACCATCATTATGGTAGAATAGGGGACCCTCACTCACCCCGCGGTGTCCGCGAAAAACCTGCAAGGCCTTGACAGGGCATAACTCCTCGGCCTGGGCCCGGTTGAGGGCCACCAATGCTCCCTTGTCAGACCGACGAATACAGAGGTGAATCAGGTTGGAATGAATCTGCACATTGGAGTACATTAAGGCCCTCCCAGTTGAGTCAGATTTGGAAGCCCAGACCAGTTCCAAAATCATAAGGACCCCAAAGAAGGCTGTTAAAGCTGCAGCATGAAAGAGGGAGGCTTCGTATGGAGAAGAGCAAATGGAGGGCCACAATCCCCGGAGCCCTAGAAGGATAACTGGAGACAAAGAATGCCTAGAATCTGGCGGGGCAGGTGACATCCGAGCCCAACCTTGAACTGCCCGCCTAACTTGGAAATCCGAGGTGGAGTCCTCAACCCCTCGCACTTTGGCCCAGAAGGCCAAAGTGGCAAGCCTCCCCGTAATGGTCCGAGCGGATAGCCCCTTGTTATGCAGATGTACGCAGAATTGTAACAAGTGGTCCACAGGTAAGGGCCATGAGTCATGTAACTAGGGATGTACGAAAGTGACTTATCTTTTCAAGGATTCTGTTCATGGGGGGGGGAGGCATTCAGTCCCTCCCCCCGGAATCCTCGATGGGGGGGAGGCAATCCGGTCCTCCCCCCTGGAATCCTTGATGGCCGGCTGTGCTCCATGGCAGCTCTGCGGAGCAGCCGGCCAGGCCCAGGCCAGGGCCATCCACAGCTGGATTTCCAGCCGCGGAGGGCTCTGGGTAAAAACAACAACAACAACACATACACAAATTGCAGCGGCTACGGCCACCACCATTTGCATTCCTTATTTTTTGCCATCTTAGTCTATGTCAATATTTATGTAGACTAAGACGAAGAAAAGAAAGTGGAACGCAAATAGCATAGTAGGCTCCGCGGAGCAGCCGGCCAGGCCAGGGCCGTCCGCAGGAGATTCTACATAGCCTCCATAAGTGTCCTGAGTCTTACCTGTTTTAGTTAGTAGAAACAGGTGACAAAGTGTATTTTCAGTAAACAAAGAAGACATCTCGATCTTTTCTGCATGTACTTAAATACGTAATGGCACATAGAGAACTGATACTATACAAACACAGCCAAGCACAGTGAGTAGGGCTTTGTCCTTCCTTCCTTCCTTCCTTCCTTCCTTCCTTCCTTCCTTCCTTCCTTCCTTCCTTCCTCCCTCCCTCCCTCCCTCCCTCCCTCCTTCCTTCCTTCCTTCCTTCCTTCCTTCCTTCCTTTCCTCTGTATGAGAATATTAACAGAAGGAAAAATCTTATCTGGATTGATGATCGCTTCCGACCCTGGGGGTGACTGCCTATCCAGTGCAGGGTGGGAGGAGTGGTGAGGAGCGGATCTGCTCCTTGCTTCCCCCACCCTACTTTTATGGCTAGACAGACAATTTCGGCTGTCTAGCCATTGGACTTTGGACCTCAGGGAGAGGTGGCTGGATGACACATTGTTGTTGTTGTTGTTCAGTCGTTCAGTCGTGTCCGACTCTTCGTGACCCCATGGACCATAGCACGCCAGGCCTTCCTGTCCTGCACTCTCTCCCGGAGCGTGCTCAAGTTCATATTCATTGCATCCGTGATGCTATCTAGCCATCTCATCCTCTGCCGTCCCCTTCTCCTTTTGCCTTCAGTCTTTCCCAGCATCAGGGTCTTTTCCAGGGAGTTTTCTCTTCGCATTAGGTGGCCAAAATATTGGAGCTTCAGCTTCATTATCTGTCCTTCCAATGAGCAGTCAGGGTTGATTTCCTTTAGGATGGACTGATTTGACCTCCTTGCAGTCCAGGGGACTCGTAAGAGTCTTCTCCAGCACCACAGTTTGAAAGCATCAATTCTTCGGCGCTCAGCCTTCCTTATAGTCCAGCTCTCACAGCCATACATTACTACTGGGAAAACCATAGCTTTGATTAGACGGACCTTTGTCGGCAAGGTGATGTCTCTGCTTCTTACTATGCTGTCTAGTTTGGCCATAGCTTTCCTCCCAAGGAGCAAGCGTCTTTTAATTTCATGGCTACAGTCACCATCTGCGCTGATCTTGGAGCCCAAGAAAGTAAAATCTGTCACTGCTTCCATTTCTTCCCCTTCTATATGCCAGGAAGTGATAGGGCCAGATGCCATGATCTTAGTTTTTTTAATGTTGAGTTTCAAACCAGCTTTTGCACTCTCCTCTTTCACCCTCAACAAGAGGCTCTTGAGATCCTCTTCGCTTTCTGCCATTAGGGTGGTATCGTCTGCATATCGGAGGTTGTTGATAATTCTCCCAGCAATCTTAATTCCGACCTCTGATTCATCCAACCCGGCATTTCTCATGATGTACTCTGCATATAAGTTAAATAAGCAGGGTGACAATATGCAGCCTTGTCGTACTCCTTTCCCAATTTTGAACCAATCGGTTGTTCCATGTCTGGTTCTTACTGTTGCTTCTTGACCCTCGTACAGGTTTCTCAGGAGACAGGTAAGGTGGTCTGGTACTCCCATCACTTTAAGAATTTGCCACAGTTTGTTGTGATCCACACAATCAAAGGCTTTAGCGTAGTCAATGAAGCAGAAATAGACGTTTTTCTGGAATTCTCTTGCTTTCTCCATGATGCAGCGAATGTTGGCGATTTGATCTCTAGTTCCTCTGCCTCTTCTAAACCCAGCTTGTACTTCCGGTAGTTCTCGGTTCGCATACTGCTGAAGCCTAGCTTGTAGGATTTTGAGCATCACCTTGGTGGCATGTGAAATGAGCGCAATTGTGCGGTAGTTTGAACACTCTTTGGCGTTGCCCTTCTTTGGAATTGGAATGTAAACTGACCTTTTCCAGTCTTGTGGCCACTGTTGAGTGTTCCAGATTTGTTGGCATATTGAATGCAGCACTTTAACAGCATCATCTTTGAGGATTTTAAATAGCTCGGCTGGAATACTGTCATCTCCGCTAGCTTTGTTGTTACTAATGCTTCCTAAGGCCCACTTGACTTCACTCTCGAGGATGTCCGGCTCAAGTTCAGTGACCGCACTATCATGGCTATCAGGGACATTCAGATCTTTCCTGTATACTTCTTCTGTGTATTCTTGCCACCTCTTCTTAATCTCATCTGCTTCTGTGAGGTCCCTGCCTTCTTTGTCCTTTATCATGCCCGTCTTTGCACAAAACGTTCCCTTGAGATCTCCAATTTTCTTGAAGAGATCTCTAGTCTTTCCTATTCTGTTGTTTTCCTCGATTTCTTTGCATTGTTCATTGAAGAAGGCCTTCTTGTCTCTCCTTGCTATTCTCTGGAACTCTGCATTCAGTTGGGTATATCTTCCCCTTTCTCCTTTGCTTTTCGCTTCCCTTCTTTCGTGAGCTACTTTTAAAGCCTCAAGGATGACACATAGGATGCATCATACCACCATTTCCAACCTCCCCGCCCCAGCCTGTCCCTGGGAATGCCCCATTTTCACCTCTCTGCCCTGCTCTTATGAGCACCAAGTGAGGGGCCAATCCTCGCTGCCTACGAGGTGGCATGGGAGGAGGTGGGGGTCAGTTCCTGGAAACCAACCTATCCTATGGCCATTAGCTGCTGACTAGTGGCCATAAGATTGCACCCTTAGAATATGAGCAGCTTTGCTTGCAGACAAGTTCTTTTGGGAATTGAGATTGTCAGAAAAAATAGCTGTAGAGCTGATTGTCTTAGTTGTCATGTTGGATTTACCCCCAGTGCCCCAGAACTTGAGCAATTCTGAAGTATAATAAGGGGGGGGGCAGGGAAAGAACTACCACTATGTTGGACTGGGAATAAAATATGGCCCTGCCACCATTAAAACATGGTTTTGGCCTCAGCATCTGCTCAGTTATGCCTCATTATTGCAGCAGCACTTTTTACAAGTGTAGGCAATGAAACTGCCACAATGCAGTATGAGATAAGATACAGAATTACAGATTCTGATGTCCTAGGCAACTGTGGAAGGGTGTTTCCTGATAGGATGGAGCATCACACACTTGCCTAGGGGTCCTTGTCATGAACACACACACACACCTTCATCTGTGACTCCTGGCTCCTCTCTTGCATCACAGAAAGATGTCTGTGGGGTGGGAGGATATTTCACAATCTGCAAACAGGGCTCAAAAATCAAAGGCCTGATTCACCTTAGCCCAAATTCAAATGAATTTATTCCCAGAAATCTTTAGTTCATATTGCATCAGTCAAGAATCTGTCCATTGGTCTTCCATTAAACCTATAAAAAGATTTGTTTGGGATTGTAACAGAATCCAATTTTTCTCCCCCCCCCCGCAAAAAACCCTCTTCAGCCATAATCCATAAAGCACATCATCATGTAGACACTAAACCCCCACCCCCTCAGAATTCAAAATAGTGTCTGATGGGGGGGGGGGAAGAAAGCCATCTCTCCCACAGTTGTTCACCCTCAAGAAGTAAGTGTTAGTTTTGGTTTCCCATTTCTCAGCATCCTCTACCTACTGCAATTTACCTCATTCGTCAGTGGCTTTTTCATGGTCAATCATCCTGTTGTGTGCATAGAATCATAGAATAGTACAGTTGGAAGGGGCCTACAAGACCATTGAGTCCAACCCCCTGCTCAATGCAGGAATCTAAGTCAGAGCAATATGGATATATATGTGTGTGTTTTTTTACTTTCCCCAGAAATATATGAGTTTGAATCCAATGGCTTGTATCCAATGTTAGTCTAACTGAAGTCCCATTGATTTCAATGGGGCTACTGTACATATGACCAAAACTGGATACAACTCAACGATTTTGAGCCTAATTTCCTTTTTGCCTAGTAAAACACTGCACATACATACACACCCCTTGTGGACAGACATATACTTTGGCAATCAGAAGGGGCTGTCGCCTTGTGTGCAAGTTATGAGAACTAAGCTAGGATGTCTAAGTGCAAAGGTCCAGTGAGACAATATTGTTCCATTTCTTCTAAATACAACTCCCCTTTCTCGATTTCCATTGATCTGAATCATTAATAAAAGATATTTGGATTGGTACTATGACTGTGACAGCCTAATGCTATGTTGACTCAGAATCCATCTTGCTCATGTGTCTGAACCTACTGTTGTGCTCCAACCTTTCAAGGAGGCCTGGGGTAAGCCCTCATCTGGCACAGGCCTAGAGGCTTGGTGAAAGTGTCCCTCCTTGCACATTACAAATACAATCCTGCAGGTCCAGTTTCAAAGACTGGGAGAAAGTGAAGTTGGTGGCTGTGATTAAATGGTATCTTGTCTTGTTATTTAGTTGTATATTTTAATGTTTATTTGCTTGATCAATGTATTCTAACATATCATTTCTCCTAAAGACTATCAGTAAGTAGGGGGGAATGGGGAGTTAGGATGTTCAGATTTAAATGGTGTCTCCTGATTGGCTTTTGCTTTTTAAGTTGGGAGAGAGAGAGGGAATAACAGGCACTTGGGTTTTCTTTAGAGGTTTAGATAGAGATTGGCTTTGTGAGGGGTAGGATTAGGGCACTGGGTTCTAGCTCTGGGGGTGATTAGATTCCCCTGGGAAGTTGAGGGAGGTATATTTATTACTTTGATACATTATTATTAGAAAGGGTAGAGTAGGTAAGGAATTAATAAAAACTTGAAAAAGAATTTTACCACATAAAACTCAAACTGCATCGAAACATCTGATAACGTGTAAATAAAGTTTCATTTTTAATTTCTTCTTTCAGACCATACCATCCTTGGTCTCATTTGTTACCAGTACAAGGGTTAGTCAAATCTAGGAAACAAGAAAGCCATGATCTATGCATCTACACCCACACACACAGAGAGAAATTGAAGGTTCTCTCCTCATGAGTAGGAGGGTGGTGGCAGGCATCCCAATAAAGTGGTTGCTTAGGTTATAGTTGATGTATTCCTTCCACACACACTTTCTCTAAGATATTACCTCAAGGAAGATGTTGAGAGATTACAAACTGAAATTCTGGAGCTAGAATCAGTACTTGGTGTTGTCAAAATATTTATGAGGAGTGGCAATGTTATAATAATCACAGGTGGGGGAAGGGTGATACATCACAGTAGCCAAGTTCCATAGGTAAGATAATGCTAGAGTTTCCAATCTGTTCTCCACTAAGGAGAGGAAGTTGTGCATCTGATTGTTACAGGGATCTATCAAGACCCTTTCAAATTATATTCTATATAATTCTATAGGTTCTGTTAGCAATTTATTCAGACGTTAGGAGTATAGTTCTGGGTGTGCAACAGTATTGTCCTATATTCTGTTCTGTAATAAGTAAACTCCTCCCAACACCTTGCAATTCATGTTCACATTAGAAACATTCTGCATACCACGAATGCCATCATGCTGTGCTCAGGAAGAACTGATCATATTTGGTTAAGCTGACTGCTCGCCAATGTCTTTTTTTTAAAAAAAAAAATCCTCTAAAGCTTGAGGATGTTTCCTCCTGAATTGGTAATTCAATTCAAGGGGCTAGCTCAAAGACCAATTAGAATCTGGAAAGAGAGAGATATGAGAATTTAACTGAAGCTACCCTGAATTCTTTAAAAAATCTCTTTCCAATTCATTTTGAAATTTGATGGAGGATCAGCAGCTCTAGTACCAGCTTTAGGTATCTTCTTCCTTCCGATATCCACATGTATTTGTTCATGTACATATATATCCATATTATACTTGTAATGAAGGCACCATTTGTTAGAAATTCACAATGAATATACAATTTTACCCCATTTCTGAAGAAATAGCCTTTCTTACGGAAGTTATGCAGACCCACGGAGATGGCTGGGCACCGGAATTACAGCTGTCAGTATGGATTTATCTTCGTAATTTTCAAAGCAGAAAAAAAGAGGAGAATTCTGGGGGCTTGTGAATGTCTGAACGATGGTACGGCGCACTGGCCGCAAACTGCGGAAGTCAAGCGGCATGGAAGGTACCCAATTCATACATCCCTAGGCTACGTAAATACTTACGTAGCCTATTAAGGCAAAGAGCAGGGGCGCAAATGGCTTAGTGGCTGCCATTTGTGCCCCTACCTTTTTCCATGATAGGCTACATAAATACTTACGTAGCCTATCACGGCTTACTGCAAGGATGCAAATGGCGTCTGCTACAATGGCCACCATTTTCTGCTGCAGCAGCCCGGCAGCTGCCGGGAGGGAGGCCAGCCAGAGCTGCTGCCGCCTCCGCATCCACCACTGCCACAGCTGCCGCATCCATGGCCAAGTACGCTCTGTCCCGAGGGGATTCCGTGGGGTGGCAGGGGGGTGTTCCACCATGGATTCCGGGGGGCCAGACTATCCAGCCTCACTGGATTCCATGGCAGAATTCTCTGACATCCCTAATTACCAGTCCTAGAATCCCTGGTTGCAAATACCACAATTTGTATGATTTCTCCCAGGTATTCTGGAAATGGTAGTCCCAGTGCTATCCCCACTGGGAAAAGAAGCCCACATTTGTTGGGTATCAGATTACTTGCAGATTATAGTATGAAGTGGGGTGAGGGCTCCCCCCCTCCCCCCACACACATACATGCACAACCTTGGACAGCTGTCTCCCCCCCCATACCCTCTCCTGGCAAGCTGCCATATCATCATGTAGACTAGAGTCTTCTCAAAGGCATTACTGGTGTAGTCCCATGTTCAAAAAGCACAGTAGCTTTGCTTCCAGTGGAGCTCACCCCAGCTGAATTATACCAGTGGCTTTGAACTGCTTTAAAAAAGTTGCAGGAGGAGGGAATTAGTAGCACTCAGATCAAACCACCTTGGACTAAAAAATGTAAGTATTAATATCCCTGATGAAAGTTTGGAGAATTACACATGTGCGCATACACACACACACACAGACTCACACACTGAGCTTTCTCCACCCTCATGCCATTTAATCTTCAAAATAGGTCTAAAAGGGAGGAAGGCAGCAAGAAATCTCCCTCCCTAACAATTGAGGTTGTGTTGGTGGTGAAGAACACATTCAGCCCATTTTAAAGTCTAAGTTTAAATTCTGTGGCAACCAAATGAAAAGGTTCCAGAGTTGCATGCAGTGTATATAGGAGATGACCATGTACTTCAGACAATATTCTCCACATGGCCACAGAGGTGTTGGTACATTTCAAGCTGCATGAAGATAATGACCTCATCCATGTGATCAACTAATGCATGCAAGATCATATGACTTATCCTCTGATGACAGCCCCAGTGTGGAGCAATGCAGTAAGGAGATTCTATGTGGCCTCCATAAATGCCCCATCGCTTTTAGTTAGTAGAGACAGGCAGCAAAGTTTTTTCAGTAAACAAAGAAGACACCTGCATCTTTTCTCCATATGGTTAAATGTGTAAGGACACAGAGACAGCAGATAAACTCAAACAAACAAAGTGAGTAGGACTGTGCTCCTTCTTTGTTTTGTCTGTCTGTCTGTCTGTCTGTCTGTCTGTCTTTCTTTCTTTCTTTCTTTCTTTCTTTCTTTCTTTCTTTCTTTCTTTCCTGTATGTGACAATATTAACTTAGAATGTGAGCAGCTTTGCTTTCAAACAAGGCCCTTTGGGAATTCAGATTGTCAGCAGAAATGCCATGCAGAGTTGTTGTTTTCCCCCAGAAGGCAATTAAGTATTTAATTATTTTAAATATAATTTCTTCAAGAAGAGATTTCTCAGTGCTCTAGCCAGGCTGGTAAGACAACCACTTGCAGGGAATCTCTGACATGAAGGCAAGTTTGTGGGAAAAGGAGAGAATAAAATTTCTTTTCAATGAGTCTGTCAACGACAACAAGAACAGTTTAGGTCAGTATACTTCTTTTTGAATTGTATTGGTAAGAATTATTTTGCGGAATTAATTCCTAACTCCATTGGAAAAATCATTAACAGTACAAACATATACATGTATATTCAGATGTAAGTCCCCTTGAGTTTAATGGGCCTTACTCCCAGGTAAGTGTGTATATGATTGTAGCTTAAATGAACTAAAATGATCAGCTTTATCATTATTCTGAAAATCTAATTTAAATTATATGTATATTAATAACAAGTAAATACAGCTTGCATTCCGCAAACTCAGATGCATTTTGTTGGTATCTGTAAGACATTTCTTCACTCCTACTACAAATCTAATGGGAGGTTTGGCCCCTACCAACCATTGAATGAACACACAGAGGATGTTGCGTGGCCACATTGGCTGGCCCCACTCACAGCTCCTGCTGCACACTGCCATCACACTCACTGCTCACTTAAGGAATGCCCGTTCGATGTTCACTGGAGTTCTCTGAGCATGCAAATGGATGCGTGCAGGGACTCTGGCCAATCAGGGCCTCTCTTTGTAGAAATTCTTTCCATACATTTGCACATGCAGGGGATATTTGTTGGGGGAGCATACTGGTTTGCATGTGTGGTGATGGATGGGGCTTGCCTGAACAGCCCCATCACCTTCCCTTCACACTCATTCAAAGCATGGAGGGGTTTGTGTATCCCACCCTGAATTGAAGTGCCAAGAAATGACAGACCACTAACAGCCCAGAGTTCTATCCTGAAGTGTGACTTGGCTTGCTCTGTGCTTTGCAGCTGTCTTCAGTTATTAGGTACTGTAAATGTTGTGTCTTGAATTTTGAATCCTATGTGTCAACATGTTCAGTTCTCAAAGTTTACTCCTACTCTATGTATGTGGGACATACAACAAAACATTGCAGCATATCCTCATTGCCAAGCGATGTTTTAGCCAGCCATGCCATCCTCCAGGATGGTCTAAGGAGAAAGGGGCTCAAACAAGTCATTCCACTGCCCCTTCCTATATAATGATTTCCAGGTTTTCTCCCAATTGCACAGTCAAACTTCTGTGGCTCCTACAGCCTAATTACCATACTCATTGTTCTTTGGGATGTTTTTGTTAGGGGGTGTGTGTGTGTGTGTGTGTGTGCTTTAAGTTTAGGAGGAGTAATGCATGTGTCCCGTACTACATATATAACAATTCCCAGCTTTCTTGCAAATGTGGTATCATGGTAAGTATCTGCAGGTATGCTTCATGTCTCCTATTTTGGGCTACAGCAGCAAGTGTTTCTGACACCCAGTCATTTAACAATAGCAACAACAAAGGTCCCCCCGGTCCCTCAAATAGGTTGTGAGAATCCCTGATTTTTGTAGTATCACAGATGCAGGTTTGTACTTGTATGTGCAGGTCATCCCACCCTGTGCCCCATAGTGGGCAGTAGTTAATTGGCTTCTGTCTAAATACTTGTAGCCAGATTGGTGAATAATAGTGTGCATAAATCACATGACATGATTCGGCAGGCTGACCGCACTCGTGCTGTGCATATGAGAACCAGTTTAGAAAACAAGAAAGATCCCAAAATATATTCTTGGTTTTTATTAGTGATTAGGATGGAAAGTATCTGTGATTTGAGTTCTTCTGCTTAATCTTCCTTGCCAGACAGCTATATGGTAGAATTCTGGCTTATTTTACTAGGTTATGTGTGCTCTCCACATGTTCATTTGGATATAAAAATAATTCATGAGGATCCATCCCACAGGACAGTTGATAGTAGAAAGCCCTTTGAGGGAAAGGAGAAAATGTCCAGGGGGCTGTCTTCACAAGCGATTTGGTGTGAAGTTACAGCAGTCTGAGGTCCTTCATGACAAATGATGTCATCACCTATCTGCTGCCAACCAGCTGCTTCCCTCTTGGAAAGCCTCATTGTCTGAAATTCCTTTTACTCTAACTTTTTTTTGGTACTTAAAGTGGCTCCCTGGCAGTTTTGCCACAGTGTGTGTCATGTCCCCACCCCCGGCATTAAATCCTGGGTGTGCCTCTGTGACCTGGCAGTGATGTGGTCAATGGGGTGGGATGCCCCATTCCCTCTTGTTTCACCAGTTTTAGTAGGTTTTCACATATCCCCCTTCTGTACATATTTACTCATCAGTAAGAAATAATTCTTGCTCTCCCACAGTGAATCAATAACATATTCCAATGCTGGATGAGGCTCTCTGTAAAGCAAACCCCTTCTGTGCATGTTTACTCAGAAGTAAGAAATAAATCTTGCTCCCCTGCAGTGAATCTTTAATAGATTTCAGTGCATATGGAGCCACGGTAAATCACTAAAGCGTTAAAGCATTTAAAAGGTTAAAGGCTAACTTTATTAACTCACCCTAAAGTGCTCTTTGTCTTCTCCATGAAATCGATATGTCGATGCTGTGCTTTTTTGATGTTCTGTAGTTTCTCTGTAGTTATGTAGTCTCAGTAGTAGGGATGTCAGAGAATTCTGCCATGGATCTCGGGGAGGCCGAATGCCAGGGCATTTGGCCCCCCGAAATCGGTGGCGGAACAGTCTGCCCCCCCGCCCACCCCGGGACGAGACTTACCTGGGGTGGATCTTCCTGGCGGTGGTGGTTCTGGCGGTGGCTCCTGCGGCGGTTCGGTGGCGGCGGCCAGTCTTCCGAACGGCTGCCGCCACTGCCGCCATTTCCAGTTTAAAAAAAAAGTGATAGGCTATGTAAAGATTTACATAGCCTATCACGGCTAAGTTAAAAAAAAAAAGTGATAGGCTACGTAAATGTTTATGTAGCCTATCATGGCTGACTTAAAACAACAACAACAATGCGCATACACAAATGGCGGTGGCCACGGCCACCGCCATTTGCGTTCCTTATTTTGGCACGTCTTAGTCTACATCAAGTTTTATGTAGACTAAGACAGAGAAAATAAGGGGAACGCAAATAGCGTAGCATCCATAGCACATTGTTGTTGTTTTAAGTCAGCTGTGATAGGCTAAGTAAACATTTACGTAGCCTATCACGGCTGACTGCAGGGACGCATGCAGCGGCAGCTACAGCCGCCGCCATTTGCGTCCCTGCTAGCCAGCGCCCGGATGTCTGGCTGCTGGCAGAGCCGGCCGGCGGCTCCGCAGAATCCCTGCAGAGCACAGCTGGCCAGCCAGGATTCCGGGGGGGGGGGAGGGACGGAGTGCCTCCCCCCCCCACCATCAACATAATCCGTGAAAGGTAAGTGCCTTTTGTACATCCCTACTCAGTAGTGATCGTTCAAGGTTATGGGAGCTTCTCAACTGAGCAGGGAGAAGTAGACAGTGGGGTAGGAAGAAATAATTCCTCAGCATAGTGCTGGAATGGGGCAAAATTGGGAGGTTGGGCTGCTTTCATGGGAAGCTTTCAGAGGCTACACTCCAGAATTGAAGATTTTGGCTTCTCAAGGCAAAAGTGTGCACATTGGGGAAAAAGTGTGTGTGCATGGGGAGATAATGTAGTAGCAGAAGGGAGCCTTGAGAATTGTGAATTCGTTGCTCTCCATTCATAGCAATATTGTAGCTGGGGGAAGCCCCAATGGGGGGAACGGGGTGGGGGGGGACAAGCCTCTCTCATTGGTTGACCAGTCCCTGTCAGTATGATGACATTCAGTTCTTCTCCCCTCACCCCATCCAGAAGGTGACCCCTGAAAACCAGATTTTAAAGGTACTGTACACTCGGCTTTTCTTGCTTCATGTGTCTGTTGGTGACATACCAAAGCCCATTCCATGAAAATCTGGGTAATCCTTCAATGCACTTCTCATTCCATTGTCATGAATATCCTCCCTAAGTGAATCAAGGGCACAAGGTGGTATTCATCTGCTTGTCACCCTGTCCCCTTCTCTTCTCTTCTCTTCTCTTCTCTTCTCTTCTCTTCTCTTCTCTTCTCTTCTCTATGTCTTCTGAAAGACTTTGCTGGCATTACTGGTCACAAAATTAACTTCTCATAATCATAATGGATGGGAATTAAGAATAAGTGAAAAAAAAAGTCATCCCTGAACCATCCCTATATGGGGGACGAGATGGAACCTTGCAGGTTCCCATGAACACAAATGCTACAGGTTTAAGCAGGTCTCCCCGTATCACCTTCTGAATGGGCTCTCCCACTAGGAACAGAACCACTGAACCACTGTGTTTCCAATCTACAACCAAGACAGTCTATTCAGAGAGATATCTGATGCTAAGAGCATTACACTATAAGAAAGGAATATTCCTCCACTGAGCATATTCTAGACTACTTTGACATGACAAAGCATTAGAGTGAAGACACTCTAATGCTGACATCCAATTGAAAACAATGCACTGATTCCTGAGAAAACAGGCATCGTGTCAGGTAGCTAATCATAATTATATTCCTTATACTAATACATTAAAGTATTACTTATTCATGCCTATATTTGTTTCCCCACTCCTATAGAACTCACAGATGTTCATTACTTCACTATGGAAAATCAAACTGTGATAACAGATTTTATACTCCTGGGACTTTCCAGTGATCCACAAGTACAGATCTTTCTCTTCTTTGTCTTTCTAATCATATATGCCATCACATTATTAGGAAACTCTACCATCATATTGGTAATCAGGGCTGAGCCTGTCCTTCACACCCCCATGTTCTTCTTTCTCAGTCACCTTGCCTTTGTTGACATGTTCTACTCAACTGTCACTGCACCAAAGATGCTGGAAAACTTCATAAGAAAGCAGACAACCATTTCTCACTTGGGATGCATTGTACAAATCTCTTTCTTTATCCATTTTGCTTGTGCTGAAATTTTTCTTCTTTCTGCAATGGCATATGGCCGATATGTTGCTATATGTGATCCTCTACATTATTCAACAATAATGAAAAAACTAATGTGCAGACAACTGGTGGGGGGAACCTGGGTAACTGGTTTCTTTGATGCTCTGATCAATACAATGCCTTTGAAGGATTTGACCTTCCTCAAATACAATACAATCAGCCACTACACCTGTGAACTCCCAGCAGTTTTGAGCTTGTCTTGCAGTGAAACTTTCACCTCTCATATGTTGATACTTGCCTCTGGTTTTATTTTTGGTTTAACCCCTTTCCTCCTCACCCTTGTCTCTTACATTTATATCATTTCAACCATCCTGAAGATTTGCTCAGGAAAAGGCAGGAGTAAAACCTTCTCCACCTGCAGCTCACACCTCATTGTGGTTTGTTTGTTTTATCTTTCAACATTTTTTCGATACATGAAGCCAAGTTCTAAGTCTCTCACTGATCTGGACAGAGTGATCTCTATCCAGTACAATATTTTAACTCCTGTGTTAAACCCTATCATATACAGCCTAAAAAATAAATAAATCAAAACTCTTATTTGGAAAAGGTTTCAAAGATATAGCTAAAGCTACACAGCTATATATATGTGTGTGTAGAAAGGCAAGATTCAAAATATGCAGGCAGGCATTCTACCATGCATAGTAAAGAAAATTGAGAATTGTTATGTAAATGTGCTGTGTTATATTGTGATAGGTAATATAAATTTGGTATTGTAAAAGGGAGACAACTTTTTCAAATGTTAGAACACTATTAAGGTAATAGGTAATATCAAGAAATATGGCAAAACAAGAGCATTAGTCTATTTTTTGGATGCTGAAAAAGACTTTCATATGGTCAAGTGCTCAGGGAATTTAATATGGCCCCATAATTTAGATATATTGGTAGATATTAATGGGGTATTTCAAAGCAGAGATAGCTCAGACCATGGATAGATGTTATGCACACTAAGCAATTAGCAATATTTTCTGTTAACTGATATCTTTCTCTAACAATCAATCTTTTGAGGGGAACAAGACAAAGTTGTCAGAAATCTGTCTTGTTTTTTGTTGTCTTCATTGACCTTTTGGCCGTTGCAGTCTGTTTATGGGCATACAATTAAGTTCAAAGGTAGCTACATTTCTTGTCTCTGTGGATAATATGGTGCTTATCTTAATAACCTACTGAATTCTATCCTATCCTATGCATGGGTATTATATTAAAATTGCATATTATATATGGGAGAACCATTTCTATGAGTCCTCATTTGTAAATAAAGAAAATTTTATCAAGATTTATCAGTGTGTTGGAATGATATGTTAATAAGACCTTATTTTCATTGATTTCATGTTTCCTGTATATAGAAATACATTTCTTGCCCTTTCCCTGCATGCTTCCCTTCTGTATATGTAAAACTATTTCGTCTTATTTTCTTGAAGTTTGTACGTGTGTCATTTTAATTAAAAATATTTTTTTAAAATGATTCTTGAAGAGAGCTTAGCTGTTTGAGACATGTACGTATGTGTAGAAACACTAAGAAGAAATATTTGAGTGGGGTATTTTCAAGAAATAAATATATGAAGTGCATTCTCTCTATTCAGTTGGGGAGGGATCTGGTAAAATCCCCCTCCCAACTCAAGAATGCATTAATGTTTTATCTATTTATGACTGTTTCCAGCCACTATGTTACTCCTTTCTGTTTCCATCTTGTTTGCTCTTTCATTCTGTGATCATAGCCAATCAAGGATCACAACACCATGCAACTCATGATACCTAGCCATTCACATGTACTACCCAGCATTGTAAAGAAATTAGTGTTCCCTGTTGCTTAGGTAATCATGCCATGATATTTGTTGGAGACAATTGGAAAACCCCACTCTCTTGCAGCACTGTATTACAAGAAAGACCGGTTCCAGGGCTGAGGGGGCACATAGTGAAGTGTGATCCTGTGGGTCACTTAGGCAAGCCTACCTTCCAGCATAGGTACCTGCCCTGGGCTGAACAGCTTTTAGCTGTCAAGTTGGATTTGCTCCCAATGCCCCAGAATTTTATGTCAAGCAACTCCTCTAGGGATGTCAGAGAATTCTGCCACGGACTCCAGTGAGGCCCAGAATCCGTGGCAGAACAGCCTCCCCCCCCCTGCCACACTGCAGAATCCCCCCGGGACAGAGCTTACCTGGTGGCAGATGCGGTGGATGCGGCGGTGGCGGCTCCAGCTGGTCTCCCGGCCACTGACGGGCTGCTGTGGCCACAAATGGTGGCCATCGTAGCGGCCACCATTTGCGTGGCTGGCTTTGTTCATGATAGACTACGTAAATACTTACGTAGCCTATCACAGCAAAGAGCAGGGGCACAAATGGTGGCCACTACGCCATTTGTGCCCCTGCTCTTTGCTGTGATAGGCTACGTAAGTATTTACGTAGTCTATCATGAACAAAGCCAGCCACGCAAATGGTGGCCGCTACGATGGCCACAAATGGCGGCCATCGTAGCGGCCACCATTTGCGTGGCTGGCTTTGTTCATGATAGACTACGTAAATACTTACGTAGCCTATCACAGCAAAGAGCAGGGGCACAAATGGTGGCCACTACGCCATTTGTGCCCCTGCTCTTTGCCGTAATAGGCTACGTAAGTATTTAAGTAGCCTATCAGGGCAAAAGGCAGCCACGCAAATGGCGTAGCGGCCACCATTTGCGTCCTTGCCTTTTGCCGTGATAGGCTACGTAAATACTTACATAGCCTATCATGGCTTACTGCAAGGACACAAATGGTGGCCGCTACGACGACCACCATTTGCAGCCGCAGCAGCCTGGCTGTTGCCAGAACTCTGGCTGCAGCTGGCCCTAGCCAACAACTCCATGAAACTGCTTCGGAGCGGAGCCGGCCAGGGAGGATTCTGGGGGGAGAGATGGAGCACCTCCCCCCCCCACAGATTGCCCACCTGGCATGGAGCCAGGTAAGGCTTTCATACATCCTTTCTCCTCAACTGTGTTTCTTGGTGGTACCTACCCTATTTACACAAATGGGCAACGAAAAAGCCACAGTGCAGTATTCAATGAGAAAGAGGACTACAGAGATGCTTCTGATGTCCTGGGAAATTGTGGAAGTGTGTTTTCTTATGGCAGGGAACATCACATGATTGCCTAGTGGTAATGTCCATATGCATACAGACACAAAAGGTCTTCATCCCTGTTCCTGGGTGCTCTCATGCATTGCAAAAAAATGGGCAAAGGCACTTCACAGCCTGCAAATAGAGTTGAAAAGGTCTGACTCACCTCAGTCCTAATTCAAATAGGGGTGGACAAAAGTCACTTACCTTTCGTCAAAGCTTGTTCGCGGTGGGGGGGAGGCGCTTCGCTGCTCCCCCCGCGAAGTTCAGGCCGGGGGGGAGGCTTCCTGCCTCGCCCTGGCCGAAATTCAGGCCGGGGGGGAGGCTTCCCGCCTTGCCCCGGCCGAAATTCAGGCCGGGGAGGAGGCTTCCCACCTCACCTGGCCGCGAACTCGCAAGTTTTTTTTTTTTAAAAAAAACCGCCCCCATGATAGGCTACGTGACGATTAACGTAGCCTATCACGGCTAGATTTGCAAAGTCTAATAATTTGCAAATAGCGTTGCCCTTATTTTCGCGGCAGTCTGCGTAAAGATTTACGTAGACTACAGCGACCAAATAAGGAACGGGAATGGCGGCTCCCTATGGGGGCCGCCGTTATCCGTACGCGCTTTTTTTTTTTTTTTTAAAGTCACCCGTGATAGGCTACGTGACGATTTACGTAGCCTATCACGGCTGACTTTGCAAATCTAGCTGTGATAGGCTACGTTAATCGTCACATAGCCTATCATGGGGGCATTTTTTTTCTTCTTTTATTGGGATGGCGGCGGCGGCAGCCAGTCGAAAGACTGGCTGCCGCTCCCGCCCCGCACGAACAGCCGCCGAACCGCCAGCCGGACCCGCTGCCGGGAGGGACATTCGGCGAAGGTAAGTCCCGTCCCGGGGGGGTGCGGGGTGTGGGGGGGTGAGGAGGATTTCTCCTCGAAACTTGTTTGGGGGGCCAAACACGTTGGCGCTCGGCCCCCCGAAGTTTCGGGGAGAAATTCTCCGCCATCCCTAAATTCATATCAGTTTAGTTCCTGAAATAATAAATGCATAATATATAAGCCAAGAACCTGCCCATTGGCCTCCCACTAAACTGAGGGTGGGTGGCAACATCTGGCCCTCCAGATGTTTTGGTCTGAAACTCCCATGATCCCTCATGATTTGGTGTGCTGGCTTTGGCTGATGGGAGTTTTAAACCTACAAAAACTTAAAAAACAAAAAAACCTACAAAAACAAGCCACTGGGATTGCAATGGAATCCTCCCTTTTTCTATCCCCAAAGGCCGTCTTCATCCACAATCACGTACTTCCTGCATCACTCCCCAGCCCCAGCCCGTCAAATCCATAAAGAGTATTTGACAGGAAATATCTTCCAAATGGCGTAACTACAACTTACCTTACTAGTCAGTGTCTTTTTTCACTCTCATTCATCCTGGCTCCTTTCTGAAACTCTCCTCATTAAAACAAGTAAATATATCCCATGTTAGTCTAACTTAAGTCCTATAATTTACAATATTTGTTAAAAATCTCAAATATTTTCCCATTTCTGGTGAGGTGTATATCTGGCAGTTCCCACTGATTAGTTAACTTATATGAGCACAGCTCTCCCCACCATTTTTAATACTAAGTTAAAACAAGAAATGTTCTCTTCTTCCTTTTTTCCAGACCTAGAATTCTATTACAGGTGAAAGGAAAGGAAAATCACTGCACAAAAGTTAGTGAGAAATCCTTGAGCCACAGTAGGTCATTTTTCCCTATTGGGAATGAATCTGTGATAGGGATATCCATCACTGAAAATCTGGCCCCTTTTGAGCCTGATGGATCCCCACATTTGCCTGCTGAGCCAGGGGAAATTTTGTGGGATTTTTTTTATTCTGAACTGTCAATTTACGCAAACTGCGGGTGCTATTTGTCTAATTTGTGCATATTTCAGCTGCAATATGCTTAATTTGTGCAAATTGCAGGTGCAATGTGCGCAAATTAAGTATATTATGGCCGACAAATGCACAAATTAAGCAAATTTCCACCATAATATGCACCAATTAGGCAAATTGCACCTGCAGTTTGTGTAAATGACCAGTTAAGAAAAAAACCCAGAAGTCTGCAAGCTGGTCCTGTGCAGATCGAGTTGGGCCAGCTCGCAGGTAGGTGAGCCAGAGTCCAGAGCCCAGCAAATTTCCAACATCCTTAATCTGTGACCACTGGTTGGAAAATGCCACTATTTGCATCATTTCTCCAAGGGATCCTGGAAATGGTACTCCCTGTCTCATCTCCAGGTTGGTGTGGTATTGGTGCTAGTATGAAGTGGTGTGAATGCTGGTTTCTTTTCCCTCACCATACACAATTCTTGTATATTTTGAGATGAAAGTTGTGTGGAAGCCATCCTTTTCCCATACAGGATCCCTGGGAAGATGCCCCATCTTCGTGTAGATGGGTGTGGCACCACTTTGAGGGAATCTGGTAGTTGTACCGCCAGAAGGTGCTCAGCCCAGCTGAGCTGCAGCACTTGGTTTTGAACTGCTTAACAAAGGTGTGGAAGAGGGGAAGACGTTGTGTGCAGATCAGACCACCTTGTACTAAAAATCATACCGATGCCCCCTATTAAAGTCAAAGGCATGCGCGCGCGCGCACACACACACACACACTTTTGTATCTATATTAATCTTTTTAATATACATACATAGATTTGTATATATCTGTATCAATGAATTCATATGAAATGTATATATGAAATAACATTTTCTAGCAATTATACATAAGCTTCAACAAAAGCAGACCCAGTATCCATTCTACACACACCCATGAAGTTTTTTGTACCCCCCACTTCATTTGAAAGAAAGGTCCAATGGGGAATCCCACTCCCTGGCAACTGAGCTTCTGTTGGTACCGGGTAAGGCATTTGCCCCATTCCAAAGTATACAATTACATTTTACAGACACCAAAATAAATGGTTCAAGATGTCCGTGTGGTGTTTATAACTATGACAAGAACCTGTTTGCATATAGCAGATTATGATGTAGTTCAGGCACATGGCCGAGGTGTTGTGGTACATATCAGGTTGCCTGCAGACAATGATCTCATACATGTGATACAAAATGATACATTGTTTGACAACAGCCCCAATGCTGTGTAATGCAATTAGAAGATTCCACATGGCCTTCAAAGTATCCTGAATCTTATCTCTTTTTGTTAGTCTTCCCAGTAAACACAGAGGATACCCAGGTCTTTTCTGCCTACGCTTAAACATGTGAAGACACAGAGACAAGTGATACTATAAACTCAGCCAAAGACAGTGATCAGGGCTTTTCTTTCTTTCTTTCTTTCTTTCTTTCTTTCTTTCTTTCTTTCTTTCTTATGAGAAGATTAATTTAGAACATGAATAGCTTAAGTAGTAAACACATCCCTTTGGGTATTAAGATTGGCAGGAGACATTGCATGGGAAGCCCCCCCCCCCGCCCCAGAAGGCTATTAATTCTTTAATTATTTTAAATATAATTAGTTCAAGAAGAGACTCTTAGTCCACTCTAGGCAGACATCAGTAAGACATCAGTTTGGAATACACTGCAGGCCATATGTGACATTGTAAAGGCAATTTTTATATATGGCAGTTCGTGGAAAAAGAAGACAATAACAATTTCTTTTCAAGAAGCCCATGAAAGACAACAAGAGGAGTATAGGTCAGTATAGTTCTTTTTAGATGGTACTGGAAGGAGTATTTTGAGGTTGGTTTGGACAAATCTGCCAATCCCTCATTTTTCCTATCGTGCATTCAGTTTGTTCCGAACTTTGCAATTCTTTGTTAACTTATGTTTTGTTCATCCCGAATGTTGAGATCTGTCTTTAAAAAAATGCATGGCATGATTTTTTAATGCATTTTTGTGGCCTTTTCTCTTAATATAGCCAGTTCTGTGAGCAGTTTCCACTAATATACACATGTTTTGCAAGCAAATTGTCTAATATAATGCATTTTTGAACATTTTCACAAATAAATGCATTTATGTGTGCACTTTTCCTTTTGTATACTTTTTTGATTGGATAGTTCCATTGAAAAATTCAGAGAAATGTGGATTTTGAAGAACAACTGAATTTCATTCTGTGTATCTTCACCTCCTAGCAAGAATGAGCCCATTCATATTTTCAGCCAGCCAGCCATGCTTGCCTTCAGGATGGTATAAGTAGGGATGTATGAGAAATTATTTGGGTTTTTTTAATCAGGATTTACCCAGTTCACAACTTCTAGAAAGAACATGAACTCAGACATAATCTGCAGTCGACAACCGTACATTTTTTAGTTTGCAATGTGATTCGCGGACCCCCCAAAATGCATTTGACAGCATATGTATATTTGAAAAATGTGAATGAAAAATACATATTTTTTTGAAAAATGTGCACAAATATGCTGCAATCAATGGAAGAAGAATACATACATTTCCAAGATGCAAACAACTGATGCTTACATGTGGAAAAACAGCATGAAAATACACATGGAATTTCATGCAAAAATAAAACTTAAAGCTGGCAGTAGAGACTTGAGTTGGAATGAGCTTTCAGATGAAATTCAGAGAACTTCAGCAAGCTTGGGTTTTGTGATTCTCACATACGTATAAGGGGCACAGGCAGGTCATTCAACTCCACCTTCCTCCACTGCTGTTTTTCCCCTAACTGACACACAAACTTCTGTGGTTCCTGCAGGCCAATGACCATACTCAAGTCCTCCTTGGACTAGTTTTGTTGTGGGGGCAGTGCCAGTGTACCCTTTGATGCATGTGTTTTGTTTGTTTTTGTTTTTTGTTACAATTAAGAGGGATAATATAGATGTCCTGGGCTGGAAAACATAAGGAACAATTTCGAACTTCCCTACAAGGGTGGCAGCACTGTAATAATTTTGAGGTATACTTCATGTCTCCCATCTTGTGCTTCAGATGCATCATCCCAGCCTGTGACTCATGAGGACAGTGGTTAATTAGCTTTCACATGCATACTTGTAGCCAGATGGTGAATACTGTGCTTAAATCACATGACATGACTCAGCAGCCTGACCAGCACTAGTGCTGTACATGCGGAATCCAGTTTAGAAAACAGGAAACCCATAAATATCTTCCTAGTTTTTATCAGTGATTAAGATGGAAACTATGTCGGATTTCAGTTCTTCTACTCACTCTTCCTTGTCAAAAAACCACGTGTTAGAATTCTGGATTATTTTACTAGGGTATGTGTACTCTCCACATGTCCATTTGGATGTGCATCTCTGTGTCCAAGAGACATGGCCAAACATAGTCAATTAATGATAGAGCTGCCTAGATTGTTTTAAGAGCACATACAGGGGAAATTAACATCAGAACATCAGAAGAGCCATCTGGATCAGAACAAGGGTCCATCTAGCCCAGAATTCTGTTCATAGTGGCCAATCAGGAACCCACAAGCAGGGCAAGAGTGCAACAGAACCTTCCCACCCATGTACTCCAGCAACTGGTGTACATAGGCTCACTGCCTCTGGTTCTGGAGGTAGCACATAGCCATCAAGACTAGTAGCCATTGATAGCCTTTTCCTGCAGGAATTTGGCCAACCCCCTTTTAAAGCCATCCAAATTGGTGGCCATCACTACATCCCATGGTAGTGAATTCCATAGTTTAACTATGCGCTGTGTGAAGAAGCACTTCCTTTTATCTGTCCTGAATCTCCCACCAATCAGCTTCAAAGGATGGCCTTGGGTCCTAGTATTTTGAGAGAGGGAGGAAAAATGTCTCCCTATCCACATTCTCCACACCATGAATAATTTAGTAGACCTCTATCATGTCTCCCCTTACCATCTTTTTTCCAAGCAAAACAATCTCAGCTGTTGTAACCTTCTCTGAATTTTGAAATGCTTTCAAAATTAAAAAATCCTTTTTTGTGCTACATGGTACTACTAATTGCTTATCTGATTAATCCTCACCCATGTAAAACAGAAACAAAACACACACACACACACACATACACACATGCACACACACACACACACACACTAACAATACTGGCTTCTTCTCTTTTGTCAATGACCCAGACTTTAAAGGACTGTGCTATCAGAAGCTTCTTTTGCATCCAACCCCTACATTCCCACTTATTTCCCTCCATGGCAATTTTTAATTCATTTAATGACTAATGCTGTGTAACAGCTATATGAAATTGCTCAGAAAGAATATCTAGTGATTTCAGGGGTAAAGCCATCAATATGCAAATGACACCAAACTCTATCATTCCTTTTCAGCATGTCCCAAGGAGGCTATTCAAGTTCCAAAACTGTGCCTGAGTTTGGTAAAAGACTGAATGTGGGTGAACAAACTGAAGTGTAATCCAGACAGGACAGAGGTGTTCCTAGTCAGTAGACCAGCAGTTCCATCTCTTTTGAATGAGGGGTGACTCTCCTTGAAAACTCAGAAAGCAGTCTGAAGTCTCTCCTGAACCTGGATTTGAGCCAAGGTGTCTAAGTGACAACCATGGCTACTAGTGCCATTGATCAATGTGGATTGGTTAACCAGCCACATCTGTTCCTGGAAGTGCAGATATGGACATGGCTTAGTTATATCACATCTGGGCTATTGGAATGTGCTCTGTGAAGAGTTGCCTCTGAAGACAATCCAGAAACTTCAAAAAATGTGGTTCAAAAAATGTGGCTGGTAAATTATTGTTGTTGTTGTTCAGTCGTTCAGTCGTGTCCGACTCTTCGTGACCCCATGGACCATAGCACGCCAGGCCTTCCTGTCCTGCACTCTCTCCCGGAGCGTGCCCAAGTTCATATTCATTGCATCCATGATGCTATCTAGCCATCTCATCCTCTGCCGTCCCCTTCTCCTTTTGCCTTCAGTCTTTCCCAGCATCAGGGTCTTTTCCAGGGAGTTTTCTCTTTGCATTAGGTGGCCAAAATATTGGAGCTTCAGCTTCATTATCTGTCCTTCCAATGAGCACTCAGGGTTAATTTCCTTTAGGATGGACTGATTTGACCTCCTTGCAGTCCAGGGGACTCGTAAGAGTCTTCTCCAGCACTACAGTTCGAAAGCATCAATTCTTCGGCGCTCAGCCTTCCTTATAGTCCAGCTCTCACAGCCATACATTACTACTGGGAAAACCATAGCTTTGATTAGACGGACCTTTGTCGGCAAGGTGATGTCTCTGCTTCTTACTATGCTGTCTAGGTTGGCCATAGCTTTCCTCCCCAGGAGCAAGCATCTTTTAATTTCATGGCTACAGTCACCGTCTGCGGTGATCTTGGAGCCCAAGAAAGTAAAATCTGTCACTGCTTCCATTTCTTCCCCTTCTATATGCCAGGAAGTGATGGGGCCAGATGCCATGATCTTAGTTTTTTTAATGTTGAGTTTCAAACCAGCTTTTGCACTCTCCTCTTTCACCCTCAACAACAGGCTCTTGAGATCCTCTTCGCTTTCTGCCATTAGGGTGGTATCGTCTGCATATCGGAGGTTGTTGATAATTCTCCCAGCAATCTTAATTCCGACCTCTGATTCATCCAACCCGGCATTTCTCATGATGTACTCTGCATATAAGTTAAATAAGCAGGGTGACAATATGCAGCCTTGTCATACTCCTTTCCCAATTTTGAACCAATGGGTTGTTCCATGTCTGGTTCTTACTGTTGCTTTTTGACCCTCGTACAGGTTTCTCAGGAGACAGGTAAGGTGGTCTGGTACTCCCATCACTTTAAGAATTTGCCACAGTTTGTTGTGATCCACACAATCAAAGGCTTTAGCATAGTCAATGAAGAAGAAATAGAGGTTTTTCTGGAATTCTCTTGCTTTCTCCATGATGCAGCGAATGTTGGCGATTTGATCTCTAGTTCCTCTGCCTCTTCTAAACCCAGCTTGTACTTCCGGTAGTTCTCGGTTCGCATACTGCTGAAGCCTAGCTTGTAGGATTTTGAGCATCACCTTGCTGGCATGTGAAATGAGCGCAATTGTGCAGTAGTTTGAACACTCTTTGGCGTTGCCCTTCTTTGGAATTGGAATGTAAACTGACCTTTTCCAGTCTTGAACACTCACTGTTGAGTGTTCCAGATTTGTTGACATATTGAATGCAGCACTTTAACAGCATCATCTTTTAGGATTTTAAATAGTTCGGCTGGAATACTGTCATCTCCGCTAGCTTTGTTGTTACTAATGCTTCCTAAGGCCCACTTGACTTCAGTCTCTAGGATGTCCGGCTCAAGTTCAGTGACCGCACTATCATGGCTATCAGGGACATTCAGATCTTTCCTGTATAGTTCTTCTGTGTATTCTTGCCACCTCTTCTTAATCTCATCTGCTTCTGTTAGGTCCCTGCCTTCTTTGTCCTTTATCATGCCCGTCTTTGCACAAAACGTTCCCTTGAGATCTCCAATTTTCTTGAAGAGATCTCTAGTCTTTCCCATTCTGTTGTTGATTGGAGCCAAATATTTTACCCCCGAGTTGCAAATGAAAACTGCATTGGCTTTGGATTTGTTTGCAGGCCCAGTTCAAAGTTCTCCCTTCCTAAAGATGCCCACCTCTTTCCCACTCTAATGGTCTTCTATCTCAATGTGAAGAACCCCGCCCCCCGCCCCGCCGCCGCCACTTTCTTTTAGTCTCTTGTTGGATCCAAAGATATTTTAATCTTGCTTGTTCTTAACCCACCTCATACTTGTTTACTCTGATTTTTTTAAAGATGTATTTTACATGTTTCATTTATATATAGTTAAAGCTTCCTGTTACATTATTTGATCTGTTGATGTTTTAATTCAAACATTTAAAAAAACCTGCTGGTTTAAAAGATCAGAAGATAAGGCTGCCTGTCTCACATTGGTCCAAATGCCACAAAACCAGGAAATTGGAAGCTAAGGCTGATGACTTATATATGTGCCCCTTGATCAGTCATGAAGTTGTGCAATGTCATGAATTGTCCTTGCTTACAACTTACCCTCCATGCACCCACACTTTTCCTGGGTCATTCAGACCCAAATCCATATTGGGAGGATGGAGTGTCTGAGACCAGCAAAGATTCTTTACGTTGTCCTGGTCCTGTATCACCTTATGCTTCAGTTTATTGGCCCTCATCCATGCTGCCACTGCATTCAAGTAGTGATCTAGGGTGTGAATGGCCTCTCCTGATTCAGATATAATGGAGAAATTGAGTCAGGTATCATCAGGATGCTGATGGCACCTCATCCCAGTTCCCCTAATGCACCCAATGGCTTCATATAGATATTAAATAGTATTGGAGAAAAGATGGTACCTTGAGGCACCCCACAGCAAGACTGCC
Organism: Heloderma suspectum; assembly: GCF_057233095.1. Lineage (NCBI taxonomy): Eukaryota > Metazoa > Chordata > Lepidosauria > Squamata > Helodermatidae > Heloderma > Heloderma suspectum. The sequence goes on along the minus strand of NC_139463.1, from coordinate 82,110,034 downwards.
AGGGGTTGACATGCAGTCCTCCAACACGGTTCTCTGGAAATTCCCAAATCCAGAAAGGCAATCCAGGAGGATACCATGATCAATATGAGACTGAATAAGAGTAACAGAAGCACACTCCTGCTTTCTCCACTAGTTCCAATAAAGATAATTCATTGGGGAAATCAATGGTGATTATGTTCAATAACCAGGCTAGAGCCCAGATTGGACTGGGTCTAGAGAGTCAGTATTCTCCTAGAATACCTGTAGCTGAGGTGCCACCATCCTATTGAGCAACTTGCCCAATAATAACAATAATAATAACAACAATAATTTATGCCTTTTCCCCCCAATACTGGGACTCAACGCAGCATTACAACATTAAAACATATACAATTAAAACCTATAAATAGGTTTTAGGGAGCATCACCTCTTGGAAGTAGTTAACCTCTGGATCCAGGGAGGGTTTTTTTTTTAAGGAATAGTTGTACCACCACCTCCTTGTGGGCAGCAAGGACCACCCCTTCTAACAGTAATGCATTCAGTACTCCCTCAACCCACCAGGTCAACCCCCCTTGCTAAGATAGAATAACTAAGCCATGATGGGTAAGAGTAAAAAAAGAAAAGAAAAAAGACATGTAGTGGGTCAAACTGCTACAACCATGTGGTCCATGTTCTCAGGCTGCAGAAACTGAAATTGATTCTGCAAAAGTGGATGAGATGGTGCACTGGACACCTCATTTGTTACTGAAAACTAATACATGTTCATATTTTTTCCCCACTCCTATAGACCTTACAGACTCCATGAAAAATCAAACTCTGATAAGAGAGTTTATACTCTGGGGACTTTCAACTGATCCACAAGTGCAGATCTTTCTCTTCTTTGTGTTTCTAATCATATACGCCACCACATTATTAGGAAATATTGCCATCATATTGGTAATCAGGGGTGAGTCTACCCTTCACATCCCCATGTTCTTCTTTCTCAGTCATCTAGCCTTCGTTGACATTTGCTATTCATCTGTCACTGTCCCAAAGATGCTGGAAAACTGTATAGGAAAGCAGAAAACCATTTCTCTCCTGGGGTGCATTTCACAGATCTTCTTCTTTACCCATTTTGCTTGTGCTGAGGTTTATTTGCTTACAGCAATGGCATATGACCGATATGTTGCTATATGTGACCCACTACATTATTCAACAATTATGAAAAAACAAATGTGCAGACAACTGTGCGGGGAGCCTGGGTAATGGGCTTGCTGGATGCTCTGGCCAACACACTGCCTTTAATTGATTTGAATTTCTATGGACTAAATACGATCAGCCACTACACCTGTGAACTTCCAGCAGCGTTGAGCTGATCTTGCAGTGAAAATTTCACCAATTACATGTTGCTACTTGCTGCTAGTTCTGTCTTTGGTTTTACCCCTTTCCTCCTCACCCTTCTCTCTTACATTTATATCATTGCAGCCATCCTTAAGATTCAGTCAGCAAAAGGCTGGAGAAAAGCCTTCTCCACCTGTAGCTCACACCTCACCGTGGTCTATTTATTTTATCTTTCGGCATTTTTCCGATACACAAAGGCAAGTTCTAAATCTCTTACAGACCTGGACAGAGTAGTCTCTCTCCAGTACCTTATTTTAACTCCCATGTTAAACCCCCTCATATACAGCCTAAAAAACAAAGAAATCAAAACTATTTTATGGAAGAGGTTTGGAAAATGTAGGTAAAGCTAAATAGCTACTTACATGTATAGAAAGCAAAGATGCAAAGCATGTGGGCAGTCAAAGATGGTTGGAAAATAAAATTGAGAACTGTTAGGTAAATGGATTATGTCATACTGTGATAGGCAATATATTGATAAAGATCTGTTTAGTATTGTAAAAGGAAGACAACTTACTCAAAGCATTAGAACACTATTAATGTGATATATAATTCAATAAATAAAAGACCTACGGTTTACAAAAAAAAGAGGTAAGGCTATATAGTTTTCAACACAATACCAAAATGCGGGGAAATTGTGAGCTAAGGCTCATAAGCCATATCATCACATCATCCCAAAGGAGACAGAAAGTGCAAGTGCAATCCCCCCCCCCAAAGCAGATATGTGGACAGAATGGAAAATTGGATATGCAGAGATGACTTCAGGGTTTTGGAAAACTTATGACAAACACCTTAGGGTCACCTACTTTTTTAGAGCAGACTTCCCCAAGCTAGTGCCCTCCAGATAGGTGGGAATGCAACTATTCCATAGGTGGGCCTCCCTTCCAGCAGAAGTACCTGCCCTGAGCTGAGCAACTATTAGCTGGAACCATGGATTTGCCCATAATGCTCCAGAATTTAAGGTATTCTTGAGTATGGTGTGTCTGTGTCTGTGTGTCTGTGTGTGTGAAAGAGAGGGGGTGGTGGAGGGAGTGGAATGGCCACCACCAAGAAACATGGCTTTGGCTCAAGCAGATCCTCAAATATGTCCCATGGTGGCACCACCCCTATTCACATGAGTTGGCAATGAAAAAGCCACAGTGGAGTATTCAACAAGAAACAGGATTGCAGAGATGCTTCTGATATCCCAGACAACTGGGAGAGGGTGTTTCCAAGAGAGAAGGCATCACATGGTTGCCTAGGGATAATGTATACAGTGAAACACACACATGCACACACACCTTCACCCTCTTGCTGGCTCCTCTTATGCATCACCCAAAAATGGGCAAGGACATTTCACAGGGCTACAAATTCAGCAGGGTCAATCACCTTAGCCCTATTTCAAATAATTTAATTTCCTGAAAATTGAAATTCGTAATTCATAAGTCAAGAACCTGTTCATCAGCCTTCCATTAAACTGGGGGTGGGTGGGCAACTTGTGGACCTCCAGGTGCTTTGACCTAAATCTCCCATGTTCCCTGCCTAGGGCAGATGGGAGTTGTAGGCCAAGACATCTGGAGGGCCACAAGCTGCCCACCATGCATTAAACCTACAAAAAAATGAGTGTTTGGGATCACAACAGAATCTTCCCTTTGTCTATCCCCAAAGGCCTTCTTCATCCATAATCCTGAAAGCACAGAATCATGTAGACCCTGCATCCCACCCACCCCAAATCCATAAGTGTCTGACAGGAAAATAATCATCTTTCAGAAGTCATTCCTAGCTTTGGTTGACCTTTTCACAACATCCCTACCTACTCCAATTTCCCTCATTAGTCAGTGGCTTTTTCACTATCAATAATCTTTTTGATTAAACTCTCCCCATAAAAATAAAGGCCACATCCATTGGTAGTTTAACTTAAGTCCTATGGTTTTCAATATTTGATAAACAGATACAAAGAATCTCCAGTATTTCCTCATTCATAAAGAGGTGTATACCTGGTGGTTCCCACACTGCTCAGTTTACTAGCATGAGCACAACTCTCACCATCATTTTTAATTCTAAATTAAGACAAGAACTCTTCTTATTTTTTCCCAGACCTAGAATCCTATTCTAGGTGAAGGGAATGTGGCTGCACAATAGTGAGCAACCCCTGAGCCCTCGCACATAATTTTTCCCTGTTGTGGATGAGTCTGTGACTACCAGTTCCAGATTCCTGGTTGGAAAATGACACTGTTTGCATCATTTCTCCAAGGGATTTTGAAAATGGTACTCTCATCCATGGTGGGAAAAGCCCAGGTTGGTGTGGCATCAGCATCAGTACTTACAGATTATAGCATGAAGCAGTGTGAATACTTGTTCCTGTTCCCCTCACCATACACACTTTTAAAATAATTTGAAACCAAAGCTGAGTGACAACCATCTCAGCTGAGCTGTAGTGCTGGGTTTTGAACTGCTTAAAAGGATGGGGAAGAAATTGTGCTCAGATCAGACCACTGTGTATGAAAAAATGTAAGAATGGATATTTATTTATTTACTTACTTACTTACTTACAACATGTCTATACCAATCCTCATCTAAACAGATTATGGAGTGGTGAACAAGAAAAGATAAAAAAGAATTAAGCACCATACAGGTTTTAATTTTGTTTTTAAACAAAATACCAATACAAATCTGTGGCTGGCCCATCAAGGAGAGCTTCTTGAAATAAAGATATTTTGAGCAGGTATCAAAACCAACACAATTGTGGTGCTGTCTCCAAAAATCTCCAAAAGTAGGGAATTCCACAGGAAGGGGGCCACCATACCAAAGGCTCGTGTTCTTTGAGTGGACTCCAATGGGGCCATAGGTCCACGTGTAACAACCAGGAGCATGCCGTCTGATGACCTCAGTGACTGAGCAGTTTGAGAAGGGAGAAGGCATTATCTCAAGTATTTTGGTCCAAGGTTATTTAAGGATGTATACACTAATAACAAAACCTTAAACTTGGCTTGGTAGCAAATGGGCAGCCAGTGCAGTTCTTTCAGCAAAGGAGTTGCATGCTGAAAAAGGATAGCCCCTGACAACTGCTGAGTGGCTGCATTCTGTAGTAGTTCCCGCTTCCAGACCAGCCTTAAGGACAGCCCCAGATAAAGCACATTGCAGTAATCCAGTCTTGAAGTTATTAGTACCTGTACCACTGTGGGCAAGCTATCTCTGTCCAGGAGAACCAGTCTAAATAGGTAAAAGGCACTCCAAGCAGCCATGGCCACTTCGGACTCCAGTGACAATGACGGATCTAGGGATCTAGGTGTACACCTAGACTATGAACCTGATCTTTCAGAGGGAAGTACAAGCCCATCCAGGAAGGCAAAATGCCTATTTCCCAGACTCAGGAACCACTCATCCTCAGGGATTCTGTCTGGCCACCTGATTCAGATATTGCAGGGCATGGGCATTATGGATGTTAGAGGAGGCCATTAAGGCATGGGTCTTGGATATTTTTGAGCAATGTCCCAGATCTTTAAAGCTGCCTCAGTTGCCATCATCTGCCTTAATACAAGGCTGCTTCTTCCCCCTGAATTCAATAGCCTTGCAGTTACTAGAAACCTTTGGATTCACTCCCTTAGCAGACTAATAGGCAGTGTAGCATGAAGGCATCAGCCTTTTAAAGTGGAGGTGAGACTTTCATGAGTTGGGAAACGGTAGGCAGGAAATTATGTGAGGTAGGGGAAATATTTTCAGGATTACATCACGTTTATTGTGTAGTCTTAAACTTATTTATTCAGGACTAAGTCATACTGCATTCAATGGGTTTTACTCCTGGGTAAGTGGGAGTAAATATCACTGAATCCCAGCTCAGAGATACTTGCCTTAACCACACAGAAGATCATTCAAATATATGGATCTAGAGAGAGACCTGGGGATTGATAACTTTGGTAATTAAAGACAACAACAACAACAACAATAACAACAACAACCAAAAGCAAAAGCAAAGGGATCTATGCTAGTCCACGAGAAATAAAAACCCAAAGTCCACAGTTGGCTTTATTAGGAATTTTGGTTAATCCTAATAAACATAGCCAACTATGCATTTTGGTACTTCAAGGGCACAATGCTATCAAGATAGTTGGCAGCCTTTGAACTTGGAGGCTAATAACTAACATTCAAAGCCCTTAACGGCTTGGGGTCAGGTTATCTGAAGGATCACCTCCTCCCATATGTGCCTGCCAGGACCTTAAGATCATCCTCAGCAGCCCTCCTCAGTGAGCCCCTGCCAAAGGGAGTGAAGTGGGTGGCTACTAGGAGGAGGGCTTTTTCTGCTGTGGCACCCCGGCTGTGGAATGAGCTTCCTAGTGAGGTTCGCCTGGTACCTACATTATATTCTTTCCAGCACCAGGTGAAGACCTTTTTATTTTCCCAGGCATTTTAGCATTTTAGCCCTTTAGACTTTTAGCTTTGCTGTTTTAAATCTGTATTTTAAATCCCTGCACTGCTGCTAGGTTTTATTCTGGTTTTATTCTGGTTGTATTGTTTACTGTAGTTTTAATGTTTTACATATTTTGTATTGTTTTATTGTGCGCTCTTTGGTTTTAATTGTTGTGAACCGCCCAGAGAGCTTTGGCTATTGGGTGGTATAGAAATCAAACAAACAAGCAAATCCTATGCAGGCCAGATGGAACACGGAGGGGATTCTCTCCTCTGTGCTCCAGCCACCCTGCACTTGTGGCTAGACATACATTTTTGCATGTCTAGCCACAGGTTAAGAGAGTGGAGGGAAGGGGCCCAGAGACCTGATAGGAAGCTGTCTAAAGTGACTTCTGCAGTCTTCTCCCTTCCCCACCCCCAGGACTGCCCCATTTTTGCCCTTTCCACACTCTGTGTATGAGTGCAGAGAGATGGCAGTGGTGTGAAAAGAACTCCACCAGCTATGATGGGGCAGGGGAGGGGGAGGGGAATGCAGTTTCTAGAAACCAAGTTTGGACAACTGTGGTTTCCAGAAACTGAAAAATCCTATGACTGTCTAGACAGTGTTTAGTGGACAAATGATTGCTTTTACATAGGAGTTGTATGATGATGAGGTTGCTAGAAACTTTTTGGTGTGGATTTTAGGATTTCCAGAAATTAGAACCCAAAAACCATTTTAAAAGTGTTCTATAACTGCAGAAACTACCACAATAAAGGATCTGAAATAAAATTAAAAAATGAAACTTTGACGGCAGCTCTCTCTGCCTCCCCTTCCCCCATTCTGGAGACCAGGATTAGCAAAGCACAGTCTTCCAGTCCTGAGCTCTCTGTCGTAGGCTGTTGTGCTCATTGGTGATGGGGAAGGAGTGTGAAGAGTGAGTGATGATTTATTCAGAAGAAATCCCACTATATTTAATTGAGGGTTACTCTGTAGCAGTTATGTAAATTTGCAGCCTAGGGACTATAATGGGTTATTATAGACTACAATACGTTCCTGCAATCTCCCTTGCCAGTGTGCCATTTTCAGTTTGCCATGAATTGGTAAATGTTTAAGGTGTCATACAGCTCTTTGCTTGTCCCAGGCACTCTATCCGCCCCTCTGGTTTTGGGCCTAAAAGTAGGGATGTCAGAGAATTTCACCACGAATCTCGGGGAGGCCGAATGCCAGTGCATTTGGCCCCCTGAAATCGGTGGTGAAACGGTCTGCCCCCCCACCCCGCAGGACGGGACTTACCTTGGGCAAATCCTCCTGGCGGCAGCAGCTCCGACAGCTGTTCAGCAGCGGTTCGGCGGCGGTTCAGCGGCGGTGGTTCAGCGGCGGCGGCAGCTGGTCTTCCGACTGGCTGCCACCACCGCCATTTCCAAGTTTTTTTTTTTTAAAAAAAACATGATAGGCTATGTAAAGATTTACGTAGCCTATCATGGCTAAATTTTAAAAAAACACCGTGATAGGCTACGTAAATGTTTACGTAGCCTATCACGGCTGAGTAAAAAAACCAAAAAAAACTGCGCATACGCAATGGCGGTGCTAGGGATGTACGAAAGGGACTTACCTTGTCCCGCAGCTTTTTTCGCGGTGGGGGGAGGCTTCCCGCCTCGCCTGGCCGAAAATCAGGCCGGGCGGGAGGAGCCCCATCCCTCGCCGGCAAAAGTCAGGCTGGGTAGAAGCACCCCGTCTACCCAGCTGCGAAAAACAAAAAAAACCACCCCCGTGATAGGCTACGTAATGATTAACGTAGCCTATCACGGCTAGATCTGCAAAGTCAGCCGTGATAGGCTACGTTAATCGTCACGTAGCCTATCACGGGTGACTTTAAAAAAAAAAAGCGCGTACGCTAATGGCGGCCCCCATAGGGAGCTGCCATTCACATTCCTTATTTGGTCCCTGTAGTCTACGTAAAGATTTACGTAGACTACGGCGAAAATAAGGGCAACGCAAATAGAGTTGCCCTTATTTTTGCTGTAGTCTACGTAAATCCTTACGTAGACTACAGGGACCAAATAAGGAACGCAAATGGTGGCACCCTATGGGGGCCGCCATTTGCGTACGCACTTTTTTTTTTTTTTCAAAGTCACCCGTGATAGGCTACGTGACGATTAACGTAGCCTATCACGGCTGACTTTGCAAATCTAGCCGTGATAGGCTATGTTAATCGTTACGTAGCCTATCACGGGGGCATTGTGTGTTTTTTTTTTACTTTTCTTGTAATGGCGGCGGCGGCAGCCTGACGAAGACCTGCTGAACTGCTGCCGGGACCCGCCGCCGGGAGCGACATTCGGCAAAGGTAAGTCCCGTCCCGGGGGGGTGCGGGGGGTGGGGGGGCAGAGAATTTCTCCCCAAAACTTGTTTAGGGGGCCGAACACGTTGGCACTCGGCCCCCCGAAGTTTCGGGGAGAAATTCTCTGCCAACCCTACCCCTTCTATAATCTTCAGCACAGGTAGAACTTGGCCCAGTGTGGCATAGTCTGCACTCAGTAGCGTTGTGCATTCATTGAATATGTTTAAAATGTCCACCAGGTCTTGCATCCAGAGCCACTGATGTGGTGTGACAAAACATTTGGAGTGGTGCTGTTTCTCAGTAATGTAGTCATTTATAGCTGATCTCTGCTCACAGAGTCTCTGAAGCATATGCAATGTGCTGTTCCAGCGTGTGCACACATCCAAAATTAATTTGTGTTCTGGAAGGCCACAGCTATGTTGGATGGCGCCTATTGCCTCCATTGCTGAGCAGGACTGCCTGAAGTGGATGCAAATGGATTGGGCCACCTTAAGTAGCTTGCCTATTTTAGGAAATGTGTTGCTCAATCTGGAATGCACCACAAGGTTCAAACAGTGCGCAACACACTGAATGTGGTTTAGCTGTGCGATGCGGGCTGCTTTTAGGTAGTTGGAGGCATTGTCTGTTGCTACACAGCCCACTGTTAGATTTAAGGGGGCCAACCAGGACTGAACAACACCACTGATGCTGCTGCTGATGTTTTCCGCTGTGTGTTTCCCTGAGAGTATTGTGAGGGACAATGTCGCTGTTCTACGAGTCAGTCGGCTGCTCACACTGACGGATACCCATTGCGTGGTGACACACAGATAAGACTTTGTTGGGTTACTTGTCCATATGGCACTCATTAAATGTACACTTCCTCCAACTGCACATTTCAAATCCTGTTGGAGTACCCTTCTGATTTCAGAAGCCAGGGCTGGAATGGCTATGCCACTAATGTAGTGACAAGAGGGGACATCCCACCGAGGGCACAATCTCTTCATGAAGCACACAAAGTCTTCATCTTCCACCAGGGAGAAGGGAAGCATATGTGTTGCAATGACCACTGTCAGGTCCTGGATCAACCTTCGTGCCTGGATGCTGTTGGAGGGGAATTTCTGTGTCAGCATGAGGCATTTCTCCATTGACGCCTGCCTCTTAGCGAAGCCGCCTTTTGTGCCCTTCTCACCCGGACCACTTTGCATGAGGTCTTTGGAAGATGAGGCAAAGAAGGCAGTACTGTTCTTTTTGGATGGTTGTGGCTTCCCGTTGCTATCTTTGGGCACAAGAAGTGCATGATGCACCTCCATGTGTCGCCTCATAGCAGACATGCCCACTCGTGCACAGCCCCTTCTTTTCCTAGCCGCACACGGCTTCTACAAATATCGCACATCACGACATAGTGGTCATTCTCTGCATATCTGAAGAAGCACCACACATAGGAGCTCACCCTGCCACCACCATTTCTTCTTTGGGGAATGGGGGTATCGGTTCCAGATGAGGTGGCATCAGGAGCTGCACGTTTCCGCTCATCTGTGGATGGTGTTGTTGCTGGTGTTGTTGATAGCGCTGACCAGTGCTTAGCAGGGGATGTTTGTTCCTGAGGTTTGGGATTGCTCCCAAAGAACCCGGAAGGCTGGAAGTGGAGAACAGAGTCAGACCCAGTCTCAGCAGGGACATCATTGATAAAGAAGGGCTCATCATCATCTTCGCTGTCCAGATCACTGATGACACTAAGTCCTCGGGGCTTTTTTTCAAAATCACATGAGCCGCCGCCCACGAGGTGATTATCAGCAGGCAGCTGTGGACCTGGTTCACCTGTCCCACTTCCGCTGTCTGATGCAGGGAGGACGGTTGTGGGCGTCTCTGTAAAGATTCAAAATAGATAGAAGCAGAGTTTCATAAGAAATGCAACTTTTACACATGAGTAATAGCCAAGAGAATAAAACTGTGTAGTTGTAGAAATCTATGAAACATAGCTTGGAATTGCAATCAATCAACATTACACAAGGTGCAGATGTAAGCTACTACTGCACTAGCTAGCACTGCGAAAACACATGACACAAGGTGCAAAAAAAATGTACTGTACAGACTTTGAAACTCCACAAGAGTTATCTAAATGTGTCCTCACTGGTGAAAGTCTGAAAAGCATGGGGGAGGAGATATCTGACTCCCTTGCAAGGTCCACTCCTTTGCATCAGCTCTATTATACCACTGTGTGGGACTCAGCACCTACAGGGCTGGCCCAAAGCGTTTTGCTTCCTGACCTGAGGCAAAGGATAAAATGGCACCCCTCCATCCTAGATAGAGCGATAGCTGAATCTTACTTGAACAGTGACAATGGGAGAGCCTCTTCCACCACACCAGAGGACAACAAGCTGACTGAGGAGGTACAAGGCAGTCTGAGGAGCACCCACAGTTCTGTACTCCAACACCTCGCTGCTACCTAATGATAGGGCTGGTCCTGAGCACATACTTGGCAAATCCCACCACCTTTTTCCAGGGTGCATTTGTGGTCCCCCGGGAGCGGTGCCTGATTAGTCAGGCCCTCTTTTAAAAACCATCCTCAGAAATGTAATTGCTTAATCAATTCACATTGCAGCTCTAGTTAAAAGAGACCAAGCCCAAACAAGACAGCAAGCTATGATGAATGGCTTTGGAAACAAAGCAAGCACAAAACACTGAAGTGTTTTCCCACCGAAAAGGTGTATCGTTTGAGAAAGTATTGCAGTTCTTGTAAAGAGTTGGGGTTTTCTTTAGTACTAGAGTATCAAGTAACTTTTAAATGATATGAAATATGTTCACAGCAATGAATATGAATGAATGTAAAACAGTCGTGTATGTTTTGTCGTGTTGAAGAAGAAGATCTCTTCCCCAAATGGTCCCCTCCAAAGGTTTTGGACTTCAACTCCCATCAGGCCCAGCTGGCATGACCAATGGTCAATAATGCTTGGAGTTGTAGCCCAAAACATCTGGAAGGCTGCAGGTTGCAGAAGGCTAATGTAGGGACTATTCAAATATTCGAAGATATTTATTTGTATCCAGATATTTACAAGCACCTGTGATGACAGAGTCTTACCAGATTCATCCTTTGGAATGACGTAGATATCTTGACTTTCATTCCGCCACTGTAGAGTCTACTTGGGAACATTTTCATCCACTTTGGATTCACTGCCCTTCCACTCACCATCCATGAACTTTCTTCCTCTTCCTCTGGAGTTGTGGCCGGCTGTCCCTGTGCCACTTTCTGTAGTGGAAATTGGCGGTGTGCGCTGCTTACGGGTGCGGGGTGGACTGTTGCTGGGGCTGCTGTCACTGCTGGGCACACCTTGGGCTTCCTCCTCTTCCATCTCATTCTTAAAATACCGCTGAAATGCAACCTCAGCGGTGTATGTTCTCGCCGGGCGTCCATGCCTCTTTTGAGTTCTGGATTGACCACGGGTTCCTCTTTTCTCCATGTTCATGTCTCTGGGCAGAAGGAGACATAAATGCATGTGGCAACGCTGAAATCATGTGAAGAGCCTACAATCGCAGATATAGTGCAGTGTAGAAGTAGTTACCCACCAATCCAGCCATTCAATGCTAACTAAATAGGGGCATATTGTACAGCAGATTAGGCTGAAAAGCACAGGATGGAGGATGTAGTGATGTACGAAAGGGACTTACCTGGTCCCGCAGCTTGCTTCGCGGTGGGGGGGAGGCGCTTCGGTTCTCCCCCCAAAGTTCAGGCCAGGGGGAAGGTGCCCCGCCTTGCCCAGCCGAAATTCAGGCCGGGGAGAAGCACCCCGTCTCCCCGGCCACAAAATACAAAGTGAAAAAACAACAACAACACCCGTGATAGGCTACGTAACGATTTATGCAGCCTATCACGGCTAGATTTGCAAAGTTACTTTGAGAAAAAAAAGCGCGTACGCAAATGGCGGCACCCATGGGTGCCATTTGCATTCCTTATTTGGTCCCGGGTAGTCTACAAAAAGATTTACATAGACTATGGCGAAAATAAGGGCGCTGCCATTTGCGTACGTGCTTTTTATTTTTTTTCAAAGTCACCCATGATAGGCCAAGTAACGATTAACGTAGCCTATCACGGCTGACTTTGGAACTCTAGCCATGATAAAAAAGGTAAAAAAAAGGTAAAGGTGTCCCCAACCAGTCGTGTCCGACTCTAGGGTGCAGTGCTCATCCCCGTTTCTAAGCCGAAGAGCCAGCGCTGTCCGAAGACGCTTCCGTGGTCATGTGGCCGGCATGACTGAACACTGAGGTGCACGGAACGCTGTTACCTTTCCCGCCGAGGCAGTACCTATTTATCTACTTGCAATTTCTTGCTTTCGAACTGCTAGGTTGGCAGGAGCTGGGACTGAAGACGGGAGCTCACTCCGTCACGCAGCACTCGGGTCTCGAACTGCTGACCTGCCGACCTTCCAGTCTGCAGTTCAGTGTCTTAACCACTAAGCGTTAATCATTACGTAGCCTATCATGGGTGTTGTTTTTTTTTACTTATTTTGTAGTGGCGGCGGCGGCAGCTGGTCAGAAGACCGGCCGCTGCCCCCGCCCCCACTGAACCGCCGCTGAACCACCGCCGGGACCCGCTGCTGGGATGGACATTCGCAGGAGGTAAGTCCCATCCCGGGGGTGGCAGGGGGGTGGCGGAGAATTTCACCAACAATTTCGGGGGGCCAAATGCATTGGCATTTGGCCTCCTGGAGATTCGGGGAGAAATTCTCCGCCATCCCTAGGAGGATGTAGTCCATCCATGTGGCCTGAAAAACACAAGCCTACAGTATACACAGGATGCTGGAGGATGGAGTCCTTCCCAGCAGCCCTAACAAAGGCTGCTGGAAGATGCCTTCCCAGTTCCCCCCGCCCCAACCCACTCAGAAACACTAAGTACATAGGGACACATGGAGTTGAAAAGCACATGGATTAATCCTGGAAAGCCCAGGAGGATGGAGGATGGAGTCCTTCCCAGCAGTCCTAACAAAGGCTGCTGGAGGATGCCTTCCCAGTTCCCCCTGCTCCTCCAACTCACCCCAAAATCACTAAGCATAGGGGCACATTCAGGTAAAGTAAACATATGAAAGAACATACCTTCACTGTAATAAAGGTTGAACTGCAGTGCCGTAGAATGGGGGGACACAGAACCACACTCCTTGCAGCTGCTGGAGACAGACACTCTGTCTGCAGCAGTGGTGCCTCTGGTCTCTAGTCTGGACTGGAGACTAGACACACCGCCGACCTATGTGAAGGTGGGATAAATGGTCAATGAGTTCCCTCCCCTCAATGACGCTATCTTCCTGGTGGGGTGGGGGGGTGGCCTGGAAGGATCTCGCTCACCTGGCCTCACCTGACCTGAACCTGACCTCACCTTCACACACAGACAATAAAAAAAAAGATGAGGCTACGTGCAGTTTGTCACTCAGCCTCAGGCAGGTTACGTGCACTTTGTGACCATGTCCCTCCCAGCAAAAGAAAGCCACATCGTAGCAGGAAACTGCATATTTATTAAATAGTTTTGTAAAATCCCTTTCGCCATCTTTCATCCCGATTTGCGAAGTTTCCTTTGTAAATACCTTCATAAAATTTTCGGCTGAGAAAAAAAAAAAGAACTGTGTGAGCTCCAGTTCAAGTAGACCAGGGCGCCCCATCCCAGGGGAGGGTCCACGGACCGGATGTGTCTGAATTCGGTCCCATTTGACTTTTGAACGGATTTCTCTGACATCCCTAGAACTGACACATTTCCACTACCACCTTTTTCTCTTGGAATAATTTAAACCCTCCTAGTAACTTAGTATAATAGGCTCAGGTGTAAGATGGGCACCAACACTGGGGACTGAGTTTGATCACCCATGTTGACCATATAAAGAAAAGTCATCCATGGTATTCTTCCAACACAATATATTTGACATTCAACATATACAAAACCAAAAAAATGCCATATACTAAGAACTAGTTTTGGAGGCTGCAGAACTATCTTGATCAGTTATTCAAGATTCATTCATTGTCTCTGCATTTGGTTTAAGATAGTCTGTTTGAAGTGATGCACCTCTCTGTTTTGGAGTTTCTTGGCAAACATGCTTTCTATCATAATTTTGGAAGACAGCATGCTCTAGAACAGCCTTCTCCAAACTGGCACCCCCCGGATGTGTTGGACTACAACTCCCATCATCCCCAGCCAGCATGGGCAGGTTGAGAAGGCTGGGACACCCCTCCTACACTGACTGGCTCTGAGGAAGGACCCCCTCAGAGCCAGGCACTTTGGCCTGGTCAGCTCCCTGGAGAGCCATGCCAGCTGCTTTCTGTGGCCAACACTGCTCCTCAGTGAGCTTGCTCATTGGATCTCTGAAAATTCTCAGAGCAAGCCAGAAGATGGGCAGTGGATGCAGCATCAAGGGGCAGGGGCAGAGACACAGCAGCTGTGGCAGCAGCAGCAATGGTGGGGGGAGAGAAGTGTCAGCTGTGGCAGTGGGAAGAAGGATGCTTCAGGTGCTTCAGTGGAAGAAGTGGGTATTGCAGCAGTAGCCACAGCAACAGATGGGGAGTTGGCAGGAGAGCTCACACAGGCAACTGTTGCCAGCAGATAATGACCTCGTCTATATAATGAACCAAGGCATACAAAGTGACTTATCATGATGACAGCCCCAATGTGAAGTGATGCAATTAAAAGTAGGGATGGCAGTGAATTCCACTACAGATCTCGGGGAGGCCGAATGCCAGTGCATTCGGCCCCCCAAAATCTGTGGCAGAATGGCCTGCCCCTCCTGCCCCCCCAGGAGACTTACCTGGGGCAGATCTTCCGGGCTGCGGCGGCTCCGGTGGTGGCTCCGGCGGCGGCTGCTGGTCTTCTGACCAGCTGCCGCCACCACCATTTGCAGTTTTTTTTTTTTGTTTTTTTACACCAACATGCTAGGCTACGTATGTCTTTACGTAACCTAAAATGTCTGGGTAAAAAAAAAAAATTAAAAAGGCGCACGCAAATGGTGGCTATGGCCGCCACCAATTGCGTTCCTTATTTTGGGCTGTCTTTACGTAAATAATTACGCAGTCTAAGACGGTGAAAATAAGGGGAACACAAATAGCGTTCACTACGCTATTTGCATTCCCCTTATTTTCACCGTCTTTGTCTAAGTAAATATTTATGTAGACTAAGATGGCCCAAGATAAGAAATGCAAATGGCAGCGGCCGTAGGCGCCGCCATGTGCGTACGCGGTTGTTGTTGTTTTTCCCCAGAGCCCTTTTTTTCGCCATCTTAGTCTACGTAAATATTTACACAGATTAAGACATCAAAAATAAGGAACGCAAATGGCGGCGGCCATAGCCGCCTCCATTTGCGTACGTGGTTCCCCCCCCCCCAGAGCCCTCCACGGCCGGAAATCCGGGTGCGGACGGCTCTGGCCTGGCTGGGCCTGGCCAGCTGCTCTGCAGATCCACCGCAGAGCACAGCTGGCCAAGGAGGATTCTGGGGGGGGAGGAACAGAGCTTCTCCCCCCCCACCATCAGCATAATCCGCGAACAGGTAAGTGATTTCCGTACATCCCTAATTAAAAGTTTCTATGTGGCCTCCATAAGTGCCCTGAGTCTTATCTATTTCAGTCAGTAGATGCAAGGCAACAAAGTATTCCCAGTAAATATAGATAATACCTGAATCTCCCACATAGGCATAAATATGTGAGGACACAGAAACAGTTGATACTATGTGAACTCAGTCAAGGACGGCGAGCACAGCTTTTCTTTCTTTCTTTCTTTCTTTCTTTCTTTCTTTGATCTTTTGTGTCTGAGATTATTAACTTAGAATGTGAAGAGATTTGGTTGTAAACAAATCCCTTTGGGAATTGGGATTGTCAGGAGAAATTGCACACGATTATCCTCCACCCCCCAGGAAAGCTATTAATTATTTAATTGTTTTAAATATAATTTGTCAGGATGAGATTCCTGAGGCCTCTAACCAGGCTGATAAGGAATGCACTGCCTGGTGTCTCTGACTTTGCAAAGGGAAGTTGCTATATATAGCAAAAAGGAAGACAACATTTCTTTTCAACACATCCACCAAAGACAGCAAGAAGAGTATAGGTCAGTATAGTCCTTTTCGGATTGTAGTGAGAAGGAGTGGGATGGATGAATCTGCCAATTTTGGTTTCTCTCAGTTTCTCATTTTTCAAATCTTAGTTTGGTTCATTCCAAGCTTCCATCATTTTTTCCCCTAAGTTTGTGTTTGGTTCATCCAGAACTTCAAGATCTTTTTCTCCTTCTTTAGAGGTTGGCATGAACATTCAAAGACATTTTTATGTGCATTTATCCTAATACAGGCAATTTAGTATACATATTTGCCTGATATATATATTTTGGCAAGACATTTTCTAATATAGTAAATTTTAATGTTATTTTCATCAACATATGCATTTTGAGTGTAATTTCCAGTAATGTACACATCCTTGCATGGAGTCAATTTTCCCCCAACTTATACTTAAATTTGCATGGTTCCTGAAGCTCAATTAGTATATGGAGTCTTCCTTGGGCTGTTTTTGTCTGTGTGTGTGTGTGTGTGTGTGTGTGTGTGTGTGATGTTTAAGAGAAGTAATAAATATATCCTGGACTACACGTATAACCATTTCAAACTTTCCTGCAAGTGTGACAGCATTGTAAGAATTAGGAGGTATGATTTGTGTTTCCCATATTAGGTTTATAATGTACATAATGGCATGAGATGAAACATTTGTAGGGGACATGGGATGAAAATGGGAGGGGGAGCTTAATTTCCCACCTCTCAGAGTGCCATGGTCACAAAGCAAATCAGGGTCTCATACACTTACACTAAAGTGAATTGTCCAATCACACATAGCTCTGCTTGCATATTTGGGTGAAAGTTTAATTTGGCCCTGAAGACTTGTCTAAAAATAGGCAAATCATGATACTGCTGTTTATAATATTTTAATGTCAAACAGGAAATCCCAATAGCTTTTTTTCAGTCTTGCTCAGACTTTCAAAGACTATGCTGTCAGCAGCTTCCTTTCCATTCCACCCCTACATTCCCACTTATTTCTGTCCATGTCTAAATCTAATTCATTTAATTTGACTAATGCTATTTAACATCTAGATCAAAGTGCTTGAGAAGTTGCCCAGGGATTTGAAATGGAAATGGAATGCTTGTTGTTGTTGTTGTTCAGTCGTTCAGTCGTGTCCGACTCTTCGTGACCCCATGGACCATAGCACGCCAGGCCTTCCTGTCCTGCGCTCTCTCCCGGAGCGTGCTCAAGTTCATATTCATTGCATCCGTGATGCTATCTAGCCATCTCATCCTCTGCCGTCCCCTTCTCCTTTTGCCTTCAGTCTTTCCCAGCATCAGGGTCTTTTCCAGGGAGTTTTCTCTTCGCATTAGGTGGCCAAAATATTGGAGCTTCAGCTTCATTATCTGTCCTTCCAATGAGCACTCAGGGTTGATTTCAGTGCTACTCCATTTCTTCTAAGGGATTCTTGCCCACAATAGTAGATATGATAGTCACCTGAATTAAATTCGCCCATGCCTGTCCATTTGAGTTCGCTGATTCCCAAGATGTCGATGTTCAATCTTGCCATCTCATGTTTGACCACCTCCAGCTTACCTTGATTCATTGATCTGACATTCCAGGTTCCTAAACAATATTGTTCTTTACAGCATCGGATTTTCTTTTCACCACCAGACACATCCACAGCTGAGTGTCCTTTCGGGTTTGGCCCAGCCGCTTCACTCTTTCTGGAGCTACTTGGAAATACCCTCTGCTCTTCCCCAGTAGCATATTGGACACCTTCCGACCTGAGGGGCTCATCTTCCGGCGTCATCTCGTTTAGCCTTGTGATACATTCCATGGGGTTTTCTTGGCAGGAATACTGGAGTGGGTTGCCATTTCCTTCTCCAGTGGACCACATTTTGTCAGAACTCTCTGCCATGACCTGTCCGTCTTGGGTGGCCCTTCACGGCATAGCTTATGGCTTCATTGAGTTACGCAAGCCCCTTCGCCACAACAAGGCAGTGATCCATGAAGGGGAATGGAATGCTATCAGTATGCAAATGACATCCAAATCTATCTCTCCTTTCTGTCATGCCCCCAGGAAGCTATGGAATTTCTGAACCTGTGCCTGGGGTTGATAATGGAATTAGGGATGTTAGAGAATTCCGCCACGGATCCCAGGGGGGGCAAATTCCAGTGAATTCAGCACCCTGGAATCCGTGGCGGAACGGAGCCCC
The DNA here is from genome assembly GCF_057233095.1 of Heloderma suspectum. NCBI lineage: Eukaryota > Metazoa > Chordata > Lepidosauria > Squamata > Helodermatidae > Heloderma > Heloderma suspectum. The sequence goes on along the minus strand of NC_139463.1, from coordinate 82,091,775 downwards.
CCGCCCCTCCACCCTGCAAAAGCCCCGTGGAACGGAGCCTACCTGGCTGCTGTTCCAGCTGAGGCTGCGGCTGCGGCGGCGGTGGCTCCGGCTGCTGCTGGGCTGGTGCGGACGCAAATGGTGTCCTGAGTAGGGGGCACCATTTGCATCCCTATGGTAGCCCGTGATAGGCTACGTGAATATTTAGGAGTGCCATTGCTCAATATGGGTTGGTGAATTTCCTGGAAATTCAGGTATGCCCATGGCTTCATTAGATCAGATCTGGACTATTGCAATATGAAAAGTTGCCTCTTTAGTAAGTGACATCGGTCCCAAAAATGTGGTGGATAAGTTATTGGCTGGAACAAACAATTTGAAGCATTTTAATTCTCAGTTAAAAACTGCCTTCATAAAAAATGGAATGAAATGAAATGCATTGGCTTCTGATTTCTTTGTAAGCCAAAGAGGAACGCTTCCTCTTCTGAACAGCTGACCCTCCCTCTCCACACTGATCTACAATCACAAACAAGACTGTTTGGATTCACAGGTTTGTGCATGTGTTCTTTTTTTTTAATATTGGGCAATATAATCTGCACATTACTGGTATGGGAAATATGACCTTATAATTGTAATGGATCACACGTTATACCAATAGCAAGAACTGTTTCTACTTCACTGAGCATCCTGTATCACACTTTGCCATAACACGTGAAGACAAGGAAATGGGGCAACAACAAGGTGTCCAATATACTACTGGGGAAGAGCTAGTGAGGGTGGAGAATTCTGCCATGGATTTCAGTGAGGCTGAATGCACTGGCATTCAGCCCCCTGAAATCCGTGGCGGAATGACCTGCCCCCCCCACAGATTCCCCCCGGGACAAGACTTACCTGGAGTGGATGTTCCGGATGGTGGTGGATCCGGTGGTGTATCCGGCAGCAGTGGCTGGTCTTTCAACTGGCTGCCACAGCCGCCATTGTCATCCTGGTCATTGTCGTGATAGGCTACATAAGTATTTACGTAGCCTATCATGGCAAGCCAAGCAAAAAAAAAAAGTTTACGCAAATGGCGGCTGCTATAGCGGCCGCCATTTGCATTCCCTATTTTTCACCGTTTTAGTCTACGTAAATATTTACGTAGCCTATTACGTCAAAAAAAGGGGAACGCGAATAGCATAGTGGGCGCTATTTGCATTCCTTTTTTTTTTGCCCAGCCGTGATAGGCTACATAAATACTTATGTAGCCTATCATGGCTGCCTGGCTGGACGCAAACGGCGGCCGCTACGGCGGCCACCATTTGAGTCCACGGCAGGCCATCCGCAGCTGGAACTCCAGCTGCGGACGGGCCTGGCCAGCTGTGGAGCAGAGCCAGCCAGGCAGGATTCCAGGGGGGAGGACCAGATCGCCTCCCCCCTGGTCGAGGATTCTGGGGGGAGGGGCAGAGTGCCTCCCCCCCACCGTGAACACAATCCGTGAAAAGGTAAGGACTTTTATACATCCCTAGGAAGAGCAGAGGGAATTTCCAAGTAGTGCCAGAAAGAGTGAAGCGGCTGGGCCAAAGCCGAAATGACACTCAGCTGTGGATGTGTCTGGTGGTGAAAAGAAAGTCCGATGCTGTAAAGAACAATATTGTTTAGGAACCTGGAATGTCAGATCAATGAATCAAGGTAAGCTGGAGGTGGTCAAACATGAGATGGCAAGACTGAACATCGACATCTTGGGAATCAGTGAACTCAAATGGACAAGCATGGGCAAATTTAATTCAGGTGACCATCATATCTACTACTGTGGGCAAGAATCCTTTAGAAGAAATGGAGTAGCACTCATAGTGAATAAAAGGGTGGGAAAAGCAGTACTGTGGTACAATCTCAAAAATGATAGAATGATCTCAGTACGAATCCAAGGCAAACCATTCAACATCACAGTAATTCAAGTCTATACCCCAACCACTGATGCCGAAGAAGCTGAGGTTGATGGGTTCTATGAAGACCTACAACACCTTCTAGAACTAACACCAAAAAAGATGTCCTTTTCATCATAGGGGATTGGAATGCTAAAGTAGGAAGTCAAGAAATCACTGGGATAACAGGAAAGCATGGCCTTGGTGTACAAAATGAAGCAGGACAAAGGCTAAGAAGGGAAGCAAAAAGCAAGGGAGAAAGGGGAAGATAAACCCAACTGAATGCAGAGTTCCAGAGAACAGCAAGGAGAGACAAGAAGGCCTTCTTAAATAAGCAATGCAAAGAAATTGAAGAAAACAACAGAATGGGAAAGACTAGAGATCTTTTCAAGAAAATCGGAGATCTCAAGGGAACATTTTGTGTAAAGACGGGCATGATAAAGGACAAAGAAGGCAGGGACCTAACAGAAGCAGATGAGATTAAGAAAAGGTGGCAAGAATACACAGAAGAACTACGCAGGAAAGATCTGAATGTCCCTGATAGCCATGATAGTGTGGTCACTGAGCTGGACTTGAGCTGGACTTGAGCTGGACATCCTAGAGAGAGAATACATCTCCTGAGGATGGCTTTAGGAAGCACGACTAACAACAAAGCTAGCGGAGATGACAGTATTCCAGCTGAGCTATTTAAAATCCTAAATGACGATGCTGTTAAAGTGCTGCACTCAATATGCCAACAAATCTGGAACACTCAGCAGTGGCCACAAGACTGGAAAAGGTCAGTTTACATTCCAATTCCAAAGAAGGGCAATGACAAAGAGTGTTCAAACTACCATACAATTGCACTTATTTCCCATGCCAGCAAGGTGATGCTCACAATCCTACAAGCTACACTTCAGCAGTATGTGAACTGAGAACTACCAGAAGTACAAGTTGGTTTTGAAGAGGCAGAGGAACTAGATATCAAATCGCCAACATTCGCTGGATCATGGAGAAAGCAAGAGAATTCCTGAAAAACGTCTTTTTCTGCTTCATTGACTATGCTAAAGCCTTTGATTGTGTGGATCACAACTAACTGTGGCAAATTCTGAAAGAGGTGGGAGTACCAGACCACCTTACCTGTCTCCTGAGAAACCTGTATGAGGGTCAAGAAGCAACAGTAAGAACCGGACATGGAACAACCAATTGGTTCAAAATTGGGAATGGAGCACGACAAGGCTGTATATTGTCGCCCTGCTAATTTAACTTATATGCAGAGTACATCATGAGAAATGCTGGGTTGGATGAATCACAGGTCGGAATTAAGATTGCCCGGAGAATTATCAACAACCTCCGATACGCAGACGATACCACCCTAATGGCAGAAAGTGAAGAGGATCTCAAGAGCCTGTTGTTGAGGGTGAAAGTGGAGAGTGCAAAAGCTGGTTTGAAACTCAACATTAAAAAAACGAAGATCATGGCATCTGGCCCCATCCCTTCCTGGCATATAGAAGGGGAAAAAATGGAAGCAGTGAAAGATTTTATTTTCTTGGGCTCCAAGATCACCGCAGAAGGTGACTGTAGCCTTGAAATTAAAAGACGCTTGCTCCTTGGGAGGAAAGCTATGGCCAACCTAGACAGCATAGTAAGAAGCAGAGACATCACCTTGCCAACAAAGGTTTGTATAATCAAAGCTATGGTTTTCCCAGTAGCAACGTATGGACATGAGAGCTGGACTATAAGGATGGCTCAGCGCCAAAGAATCGATGCTTTTGAACTGTGGTGCTGGAGAAGACTCTTACGAGTCCCCTGGACTGCAAGGAGGTCAAATCAATCTATCCTCAAGGAAATCAACCCTGACTGGTCATTGGAAGGACAGATACTGAAGCTGAAGCTGAAATATTTTGGCCACCTAATGCGAAGAGAAAACTCCCTGGAAAAGACCCTGATGCTGGGAAAGATTGTAGGCAAAAGGAGAAGGGGATGGCAGAGGATGAGATGGCTAGACAGCATCACCGATGCAATGATTATAGGGATGTACGAAAGTCACTTACCTTTTCAGCATGGTGATTCACGGTGGGGGGGAGGCGCTCCTCACTTCCCCCTGAAATCCTAATCCGGCCGGCTCTGCTCTGTGGAGATTCTGCGGAGGTGCCAGCCTGGGCCGCCCACAGCTGGACATCCGGCCGGTGGGCAGCCTAGAAGCAAAACAAAAAACAAAAAACAGCGTACGCAAATGGCGGCAGCTATGGTGGCCGCCATTTGTGTTCCCTTTTTTTCGCTGTTTTAGCGTACGTAAATATTTCTGTAAGCTATTACGGCAAAAAAATGGGAACACAAATAGCATAGTGGGTGCCATTTGCGTCCTTTTCCCCCCTGCTGTTTTAGCCTACATAAATATTTATGTAAGCTATTACAGCGGGGAAAAAAAGGAATGCAAATATCGCCACTATGCTATTTGTGTTCCCCTTTTTTTCACCCTAATAGCTTACGTAAATATTTATGTAGGCTAAAACGGCGAAAAAAAGGTAACGCAAATGGCGGCCACTGTAGCCGCCGCCATTTGGGTACGCTTTTTTTTGGTTTTTGTTTTGTTTGTTTCCCCCCCCCACCGGCATTTTAGCCTACGTAAATATTTATGTAAGCTATTACAGCGGGGGGGAAAAAGGAACGCAAATAGTGCCACTATGTTATTTGCGTTCCCCTTTTTTTTGCCCTAATAGCTTACGTAAATATTTACGTAGGCTAAAACGGCGAAAAAAAGGGAATGCGAATGGCGGCCGCCGTAGCTGCCACCATTTGCGTATGCTTTTTTTTGTTTTTGTTTTGTTTGTTTTTTGGCCTGCCATGATAGGCTACGTAAATACTTATTTTGCCTATCATGGCTATGATGAAGAAGCGAATGGCGGCCGCAGAGCAGCCTCCATTTGCAAGTCAGCACAGACGGTAGCAGGTAAGTGCTCCGTTTCGCGTGCCTTTCATGTGTTGGGGAGCGGGGGCTTCAATTTGCCACGGATTTTGGGGGGCCGAATGCACTGGCATTCTATCTCACCAAGATCCGTGGAATTCTCTGACATCCCTAAATTAATATGAACTTGAGCACACTCTGGGAGAGAGCAGAGGACAGGAAGGCCTGGGGTGCTATGGTCCATGGGCTCACGCAGAGTTGGACATGACTTAACGACTAAACAACAACAACAACTGAGCAAGCAAAGAACAGAAAAGTGGACTGGGACAGTTAAAAGTAATTAAATAAAATATTTTAAAGAAATGCTAGTATAGATCTTTTATTGTGTATCTGTTTCTTCTTGCCTGTATAATTCTTTGCATTTTGAGTGATTTCTGGGACCCATCTATATGGCACCACTTTGACCCCCCACCCCGTTGCAACTGCGCAGCAATGCCGCTTCAAATCACCATGCCCTGCAATACACTCATGATTAGGGATGTCAGAGAATTCCATCACGGATCTTGGGGAGGCCGAATGCCAGTGCATTCGGCCCCCCAAATTCAGTGGCAGAATGGTCTGCAACCCCCCTGCCCCCCCGAGATGAGACTTACCTGGGGTGGATCTTCCTGGTGGCGGTGGCTCCGGCGGCGGTGCGGCGGCGGCGGCGGGAAGCAGATGGTCTTCCGACCGGCTGCCACCGCCGCCATTTCCAGTTAAAAAAAAAACGTGATAGGCTATGTAAAGATTTACGTAGCCTATCACGGATAGCTTTTAAAAAAACACCATGATAGGCTACGTAATTTTTTTTTTTTTCACGGCCGGGTAGACGGGGTGCTTCTACGTAGTAGACGCTACGCTATTTGCGTTCCCCTTATTTTTGCCATCTTAGTCTATGTAAATGTTTACATAGACTAAGACGTGCCAAAATAAAGAACGCAAATGGCGGAGGCCATGGCCGCTGCCATTTGCATACGCTGGGTATGCAAATATGCTGTTGTTGTTTTTTTAAAATCAGCCATGATAGGCTACGTAAACATTTACATAGCCTATCACGGCTGACTGCAGGGACGCAAATGGCCTTTGCGTCCTTGCTAGCCAGCAGCTGGATGTCCGGCTGCTGGCGGAGCCGGCCAGTGGTTTCGCAGAATCCCTGTGGAGCAGCACCGGCCAGCCAGGATTCTGGGGGGGAGGAACGGAGTGCCTCCCCCCCAGCCAGGATTCTGGGGGGAGGGACAGAATGCCTCCCTCCCAGCATCAGCATAATCCGCAGAAAGGTAGGTCACTTTCGTACATCCCTACTTATGATGTACCACTAGCTTCCCTAAGACACTTGCCATGTCCCTTTTTTTGCCATTATTCTGACATGTGCAGCTGTGCAGTCCCATGAGTGTGGGGGTGCAACCCTTCAGTGGCTGTTTTATATTTGAGGGGCTTTGCTGTGTCTTTCTGACCTTGTTTTAGGTAAAAATTGGGTATTTTGTGCGCCTTGATTTCTGCAGAATCAGTTCTGTCATTTCCCCAGCCAGAGATTCTTGTGATAGTATGCACTCACAAGTGTTAGCGCTATGTGCCTAGACATCATTCCAAAATGGTGGTCGGGGTGATGTTGTTCCTCCCCCAAGACCCCCCCCCCCAGCACTTGGGTACTGAGTCCACAATCGCTGTGAAGATACAAAGCTGCAAAAATGTGCGAAAGTGTGATTAAATAGTTGAAAACTCCCCTTTGTGCCTTTTGTAACTGCGCAGCTGCAAAGGGATGGGGAAGCAAAGGGACAGAGTGATGCAGGCACTGAGCACGCCTACAATATGCCCACTATAACATGGGAAGTCAGTTCAGGGAAGAAACAGATGACCCACAACTGCAAGGAAACCCACACCAAACCCCCCAAATAACAGTAAAATGACTCCTTGAAGCTCCGCTTTTTCCAGGCAAAAACCACAGATGGCTGCGAAGTCACGACTGTATCATCTATCACGAGGGACCTTGACTCACACCTGCCCCAGAGAAAAAAGTAAAATATTTATGTAGGCTAGTGCGGCGAAAAATAAAGGGACGCAAATAGCACGCACTATGCTATTTGTGTTCCCCTTTTTTCGCTGTTTTATCTTACATAAATATTTACATAAGATAAATCAGCGAAAAACAGGGAACACAAATGGTGGCTGTGATAGGCTACGTAAATTCTTATGTAGCCTATCACGGCTGCAAGGATGGCAATGGCAGCGGGATTACCTTGTCCAGCAGCAGCCTTGCCGTGGCTGGCCAGGAATCCTGCCACCGCCGCCGGAACCGCCGCCGCTGCCGAATCTGCCACAGCTGCCCCAGGTAAGTGCCATCCCGGGGGGATTCCGCAGGGGGCAGGGGAGCAGGAGTCCATTCTGCCACAGATTCCAGATTCTTTAGAATCTGGTCTCACTGGAATCCAAGGCAGAATTCTCTGCCATCCCTACGCAAATGTAGGGATGTACGAAGTCACTTACCTTTATGTGGATTATGTTGATGGTGGGGCGGGAGGCGTTCCGTCCCTCCCTCTGGAATCCTCGACGGGGGGGAGGTGATCCGTTCCTCCTCCCCGGAATCCTCCATGGCTGGCTGTGCTCCACGGCAGCTCTGCGGAGCAGCCGGCCAGGCCCAACCAGGCCAGAGCCTTCCACAGCCGGATTTCCGGCCGCGGAGTGCTCTGGGGAAAAAAACCCCCGTGTACGCAAATGGCGGCATCTACGGCCACTGCCATTTGCGTTCCTTATTTTTGGCTGTCTTAATCAATGTAAATATTTACGTAGACTATGATGGCGAAAATAAAGGGGAATGCAAATAGCATAGCGGGCGCTATTTGTGTCCCTTTTTGATTCACCATTTTAGCCTACGTAAATATTTACGTAGACTAAGACAGCCAAAAATAAGGAACGCAAATGGCAGCGGCCGTAGACGCCGCCATTTGCGTACACAGTGTTTGTTTGTTTTTTAAACCCAGCCATGATAGCCTATCATGTCGTGTGTGTTTTTTTTTAACCCAGCCATGATAGGCTACACAAATCTTTATGTAGCCTATGACGTCATTTTTTTTTTTTAACAAGACTGCAAATGGCAGCGGCGGCAGCCAGTTGGAAGACCAGCCACCGCAGCCACTGCCGCCGCCGCCACCAGAGCCGCCGCCACCCGAAGATCTGCCCCAGGTAAGTCTCATCCCAGGGGGGATCTGCGGGGGGGGAGGGGGGCAGGCTGTTCCACCACGGAGTTCGGGGGGGCAAATGCACTGGCATTCGGCCTCACCGAGATCCGTAGCGGAATTCTCTGACATCCCTACGCAAATGGTGGCAGCTACACCATTTACATCCCTGCCTTTTGCCGTGATAGGCTACGTAAATACTTACGTAGCCTATCATGGCTTGGCAGGGACGCAAATGCTGACCGGCATAGTGGTCAGCATTTGCAGCTGCAGCAGCCCGGCAGCGGCCAGAATCCGGCTGCGGGCAGCCCCGGGTGGCAGCTCTGAGGAGTTGCCATTGAGCGGAGCTGGCCGGGGAGGATTCTGGGGGGAGGGACAGAGCGCCTCCCCCCCACTGCGGATGCCCTGGATCGGGACGGTACGTAGATTTTGTACATCCCTATTGTTAGATGGGAGCTGGATCAAGCAAAATTGATTCTGAATGGCTGGGGAAAAGCTAGGTGGAAACAAGCAGTTGGGAAAGAACAGTTAAGGTATGGCAGTTGACAGTTGAAAAGAGTAGTCTGTGGTAGTCAGAGAGGAAGGAGGTCTGCTGCTAAATCCAAATTCTTTTTTGGTTCTTGAACATTAAGCTTTGGATCTTTAGCTATTCCTTCTCTAAGGGATAACCTTACATGGCAGATGAAGATCAAGAGTAGGGACTAGGTACCTGTGTTATGCCAGGAGGCTGCCCTAAACCTTGCCAGAAGGAGGGTGTACAAACAGGAAGTAAAAAACAAACAAACAGATAAATTGTCCAAGCTGCCAGAGGAAGAGTCTACTCAGAAGCTGGACCTGATTGGAAGTGTATTTAGCTAGAGTGAAGGTTTAGGGGATTTGGCCTGAGGTAAAAGGAGTTCTTAGAGTCTTGCAGCAGCAGCAGTGCATCTTGAGTTCTTAAGAATTGTCACTAAGCAGTCTTTCGAAAACCTCAAAGTAAATATTAGTAATCCTTTATGTACTAAAATATCCCTTTAATAAGTTACATGTTTAATAGCTCATCTTGTCTCTAGAGATGGTGCCCATCTCACACTTAAGACTCTTAGACTAGCTACAAGGAGGTTTAAAGCATTCTAATATAATTGGTGGCAGCGGAAAATGCTCAGCTTGTGGAACTCTGTGGCAGCAAGTTCCTTAGGCCCCTGAAATATAAGCATTTGCTATAAATAACTATCCTTATAGGTGGGATTGCCCAATGGAGGAGCAGTTTCTCCGTAGGTGGTGGCAGTGCTGGGGAGAGGACATCCCCAAAGGGGGTGTCAGAAATTACTTTTTCTTTCATCACTCCCCCTCTAAAAATGGAGAGAAGCACTGTACCTAGACATGCGAAACTTCGGGGGGGCCGAGTGCCAACGTATTCGGTCCTCCGAAGGTTGTTCGGGGAGAAATTCTCAGCCCCCCGCCCCCCCCCGGATGGGACTTACCTTTTACGAATGTCGCTCCCGGCGGCGGGTCCCGGCAGCGGTTCGGCAGGGCTTCGTCAGGGGAGGGGCCGGCAGCCGGTCTTTCAACCGGCTGCCGCTGCCGCCATTACAAGAAAAGTAAAAAAAAAAAAAACGCCCCTGTGATAGGCTACGTAATGATTAACGTAGCCTATCATGGCTAGATTTGCAAAGTCAGCCGTGATAGGCTACGTTAATCGTCACGTAGCCTATCACGGGTGACTTTGAAAAAAAAAATCGCGTACGCAAATGACGGCCCCCATAGGGAGCCGCCATTCGCGTTCCTTATTTGGTCCCTGTAGTCTATGTAAAGATTTACGTAGACTACAGGGACCAAATAAGGAATGCGAATGGCGGCTCCCTATGGGGGCCGCCATTAGCGTACGCGCTTTTTTTTTTTTTAAAGTCACCCGTGATAAGCTACGTGACAATTAACGTAGCCTATCATGGCTGACTTTGCAGATCTAGCCGTGATAGGCTACCTAAATCATTACGTAGCCTATCACGAGGGTGTGTTGTTGTTGTTGTTTTTTCGCGGCCGGGTAGACGGGGTGCTTCTACCCGGCCTGACTTTCGCCAGCGAGGGATGGGGCGCCTCCCACCTGGCCTGAATTTCGGCCAGGCAAGACAGGAAGACACCCCCCCCTCACATGAACTTTGGGGGGAGAAGCGAAGCGCCTCCCCCCCACCGCAAAAAAAGCTGCGGGACAAGTTAAGTCCCTTTCGTACATCCCTATAAAGATTAATATACTTGTCAGAAGGGGGATACTTAATGCAAAAATGTCTTATTTATTCCGGGGTTGAGGAGAAGATGAGAGATAAATATCTACCTTTAGGGTGGGTGGACTGGATATTTAAGACCTCTTCATTTAAAAAAAAAATGTTTTTGTTTTTTTTAATGGGAAACGAGGAGAGGAAGAGTTAGACAAGGGTTAGAAAGGGTTAGACAAATTCCTGGATGAAAAGGCTATCAGTGGCTGCTAGTCCTGATGGCTATGTGCTACCTCCAGAACCACAGGCAGTGAGCCTATGCACACCAGTTGCTGGGGAACATGGGTGGGAGTGTGCTGTTTCACTCATGTCCTGCTTGTGGATTCATGGTCAACAGCTGGTTGGCCACTATATGAACAGAATGCGGGACTAGATGGACCCTTGCTCTGATCCAGCATTGCTTTTCGTGTGTGTGTGTGTGTGTGTGTGTGTGAGAGAGAGAGAGAGAGAGAGAGGTATATGGGAGGGAAACAACATTCAATTCCGGAAATAGTCCAAGGCATAGAACCTCCATGTTCAGAAGCAGTGTACCTCTGATTGCAAAGGAGAGAAAAGGACAGGGGATAATGTGTGTGTGTGTGTGTGTGTGTGTGTCTGTCTATGAAAAATAGAGCATTTTAAAAAAAACAAACTTGGAAGGACCTGAATGTTTGTTACTGAAAAGCAGTCTGTGGTGTTTATATTTTGCAAAGCACCTTTAGAACTTATCACTCCCTTCTTCTCGGAGGGGCAGAGAGAAGTAACTCTGTGTTGCTAGAGGAATCCTTCTGTGAGTTGCTTCACAGCAGTTCATTGCTTATATCAGTAGGTGGCAGGATGCGTTGAACAGTGAGAAGGAGCCCTCTACTTGAAATTCTCTACATGCTGTTGTGTTTTTTTGCCCTACTCTGAAACATGGAATTACACAAAAGTCCATGTTTCTTATTCTGGGTTTGGAACTGCACCATAATGAATGAGAAAGACCAAACCATTCACCACCACATTGAGATTTCCACCAGCAGACATGCTGTAAGATATTTGGGGTTGCTTTGGAGTATGAACTGCTTGGTTGGGTTGGATCAGTTAGGGGTATGGGTATGAAAGGAAAATATCCATTCTCTAGCACACTGAGATTTCCATCAACATGCATGAAGCAGGATCTAAGTGAGGTTGTTTTGGAACTCGAGATTGCCTGGTGGGGATAAAACAGTTTTGGTGTTATGGTGCTGCAGTTCAAAATAAATGATAAATGGTTAAGCACCCACTTCCAGCACACTACTTGTTTACTTCAAACTGCATCCCCCAACATCTCTTCAGAAAAGATACATGGGCTCTGGTTTGTGAGCTCAGTTGTCTTAACTTCATTCTCTATGTTAGCTAAAACCTCTTTGGCTTACACATGCAGTTTAATATGAATGATTAAGCAACTCATTCCTGCGCAAATCAATATGTTCCCCACCCCCACACTGCCAAGATGTGTTTTTCTTAGTGCCTCTTAAAATCCATGAAACTTAGGGACAGCGGAGAATTCCGCCACGGATTCTAGTGAGGCCAAATGCACTGGCATTTGGCCCCCCAGAATCTGTGGCGGAACAGCCTCCTCCCCCCTGCCCGCCCTGTAGAACCCCCCGGGATGAAGCTTACCTGGGACGGATGCGGTGGTGCGGTGGTGGCGGCGGAAGGTGCGGTGGCAGCGGGGACGGCGGAAGGTGTGGCGGAAGGTGTGGCGGTGGCAGGTGCGGCCGTGGGGGTGGCAGCGGCGGCGGAAGGTGCGGCGATGGAAGGGGCAGTGGCAGGGGCGGAGGCGGGGGTGGCGGGGGCGGCAGTTGCAGCAGCTGTTTTAGCCTACATAAATATTTACGTAGGCTAGAACAGTGAAAAATAGCGAACACAAATGGCGGTGGCCATTTTTTGATGGCCTTTATATCCCATTTTTCTTTCATGGCGGTCCGGTCAGCATACATGATTTCCCCTCTTTTAATATCACAAAAAAAACCCTGTGAGGTAAGTAGGTTAGGCTGAGAATTGGTTTCTGGTCCAAGATCAGCCAGTTAGCTTCATGATCAAGTGCGTTTTTGAACCCTGTTCTCCCCAGTCCAAGTCCAATGACTGCATTGCAATGCACGTAGATAATTCCAAGCCTTTTTTTATTTTACATTTTACTTTGGCTGCCAGTTATGAATTTCTGTGGCTTAATGATTAGATCAAGAGAACTAATTTGGAATATGGAGGGAAAGATTACCCACACCCAGCCCTCTGTGGGCCAAATGATATCAGGTGGTAGGGTCATGCCCGTTTCGTTCCTGGCTGACATGCACGAGGTCATTCACCTGGTGCATCCTCCAGGACCCAGCTTCATTGCCACTGTCCTCCCCCAATAGGGTTCAGATGAGCAGGGTCCAGATGAGCAAATGGGGGGTGGAGTACTCCAGCTGGTGGCTCAGCTGGGACCCTGTTTCACTGCATGCCAACTTTCTCCATTGTGGGATGCCACCATGCAGAAAAGCCTAGGGATGTACGAAACTCACTTACCTTTTCGTGGATTGATTCACAGTGGGGGGGAGGCACTCCGTCCCTCCCTCCGGAATCCTCGACGGGGGGGAGGCAATCCAGTCCTCCCCCCCAGAATCCTGCCCGGCCAGCTCCACTCCGCAGCTGGCCAGGACTGCCCGAAGCAGAATTTCCAGCCACGGATGGGCTGGTGCGGATGCAAATGGCGGCCGCCGCAGCTGCCGCCATTTGCGTCCCTGCGTTAGCCATGATAGGCTACGTAATTATTTATGTAGCCTATCATGGCTAACCCCCCCAAAAAAAAACCAGCGTATGCAAATGGCAATGGCTATGGTGGCCGCCATTTGCGTTCCCTATTTTTCGCCGTTCTAGCCTATTTAAATATTTACGTAGGCTAGAATGGCAAAAAATAAAGGAACACAAATAGTGCCTACTACGCTATTTGCATTCCTCTATTTTTCGCCGTAATAGCCTACGTAAATATTTACGTGGGCTACAATAGCGAAAAAAAGGGAATGCAAATGGCGGCCGCCGCAGCCGCCGCCATTTGCGTAAGCCATTTTAAAATTATTATTATTGGCTTGCCGTGATAGGCTACGTAAATACTTATATAGCCTATCACGGCAAACACCAGAACGACAATGGCGGCCACGGCAGCTGGTCGAAAGACCAGCCGCCGCCACCGCTGCCAGACCTGCCGCCAGATCCTCCACCATCCAGAACATCCACCCCAGGTAAGCCTCGTCCCAGGGGGAATCCGCGGGGTGGGCGGGGGGTGGGCCATCTGCCATGGATTTCGGGGGGCTGAGTGCCAGTGCATTCGGCCTCACTGAAATCTGTGGCGGAATTCTCCGTCATTCCTAGAAAAGCCTCCCTGACTGAGTTGGTGGCTGGAGGATCCCTCCTGCACTGGTTCAGCTACAGATGCTTTGCCCATATGGCATCTTAACCCAATGGGGAAGGCACTGTGTTTGGTGAAACTGCCTTGACCATAATTCTGTGTCTCTGTCTATGTCTGTGTCAGCAGCAGGAGCATTGCTCCAGCTGCTGGCTCAGCCACGTTTCTTCAGCTGCACAGCAACCTCCGCAGGTCAGTCCCTGGACCATTGTACTCTATCTGTGATCCCTGTGGAATCAGTGTGCAGTGTACAAACATACTCTTCAAGCACTGGGAAAAACACCCTCCCAGTGTCAGCCAAATCTCCAGTACCAACAGGCCACACTGTTATTTCAAAATTTAGATTTGAAATAACTAGGGATGTCAGAGAATTCCGCAACGGATCTCAGTGAAGCTGAATGCCAGTGTGTTCGGCCCCCCGAAAACCATCGCGGAACGAAGCCCCTGCCCCCCCAACCCATGAAAGGCATGCGGGACAAAGTGCCCGTCGCCCCCACCCCATGAAAGGTGCGCAAAACAGAGCACATACCTGCTCCCATTCGCGCTGCTGTGCGAATGGCGGCCATCCTGCCCGTTTGCCATTTGCGTCCCTGCGGAGGCCATGATAGGCTATGTAAGCATTTGTGTAGCCTGTCATGGCGGGGGAGGGACCCCAGCATATGCAAATGGTGGCGGATACCGCCATTTGAGTACAATGGGTTTTTTTCCCCCCTGCCGTGATTGGCTACGTAAATATTTACATAGCCTATCAGGGCAGGGGGGAAAATACCCCAGCGTACGCAAATGGTTGCAACTACAAACATTACCGTACGCTGGGGTTTTTTTCCCCCTGCTGTGATAGGCTATGCAAATATTTATGTAGCCTATCGTGGCTCACTGCAGGGATGCAAATGACAGCGGCTATGACAGACACCATTTGCGTCCCTGCAGGGCTGCCCAGCAGCCGGATGTCTGGCTGTGGGCGGGTGGAGCAGGCCAGCGGCTCTGTGGCTTGGCCGCGGAGTGAAGCCGGCTGGCCAGAATTCTGGGGGGGAGGCACGGAGCACCTCCCCCCCAGGGTGGATTCCGGCAGGAGGGACGGAGCACCACCCCCCACCTGCGGAGCCCGGCAGAGCCAGGTAAGCAGGGTTTTGTTATAGGGATGTACAAAAGTCACTTACCTTTTGCAGATTATGTTTATGGTGGAGGGGGAGGCGTTCCGTCCCTCCCACCTAGGGATGGGGGAGAATTTCTCTCCAAAACTTCGGGGGGCCGAGTGCCAACGTATTCGGCCCCCTGAAGTAGTTTCGGGGAGAAATTCTCCCCCCCGCCCCCCCCCCCCAGGATGGGACTTACCTTTCCCAAATGTCGCTCCCGGTGGCGGGTCGCAGCGGCGGTTCAGCAGGGCTTCGACAGGGGCGGGCCATTCCAAGAAAAGTAAAAAAAAAAAAACCCGTGATAGGCTACGTGATGATTAACGTAGCCTATCACGGCTAGATTTGCAAAGTCAGCCTTTGGGCTGACTTTGCAATGTCAGGCTTTAGGCTACGTAAATCACGGGTGACTTAAAAAAAAAAAAAGCGCGTACGGCTAATAGCAAATAATAGCTATTTGTGTTGCCCTTATTTTCGCAGTAGTCTACGTAAAGATTTACGTAGACTACAGCGACCAAATAAGGAACGCGAATGGCGGCTCCCTATGGGGGCCTCCATTTGCGTACGCACTTTTTTTTTTTTAAGTCACCCGTGATAGGCTACGTGATGATTAACATAGCCTATCACGGCTGACTTTGCAGATCTAGCCGTGATAGGCTACGTAAATCGTCGTGTAGCCTATCACGGAGGCATTTTTTTTTTTACTTTTTATTTCGCGGCCGGGCGAGGCGACGCGCCTCCTCCCCGGCCTGAATTTCGGCCGGGCGAGGTGGGAAGCCTCCCTCCTGGCCTGAATTTTGGCTGGGCGAGGCAGGAAGCCTCCCCCCCAGCCTGAACTTCGGGGGGAGCAGCGAAGCGCCTCCCTCCCACTGCGAAGCAAGCTGCGAGACCAGGTAAGTGACTTTCGTTCACTCCTACTCCCACTAGAATCCTCAACGGGAGGGGAGGCGCACCGTTCCTCCCCCCTGGAATCTTCCGTGGCTGGCTGTGCTCTGCAGCAGCTCTGCGGAGCAGCCGGCCAGGCCCAGCCAGGCCACAGCCGTCCACAGCCGGATTTCCGGCCGCGGAGGGCTCTGGGGGAAGAAAAAAAAACCGTGTACACAAATGGCGGCGGCTATGGCTGCCGCCATTTGTGTTCCTTAGTTTGGGCCATCTTAGTCTACATAAATACTTACATAGACTAAGACTGCGAAAATAAGGGGAAAGCAAATAGCGTAGCTGACACTATTTGCATTCCCCTTTTTTGCGCCGTCTTAGTCTACGTAAATATTTACATAGACTAAGACGGCCTAAACTAAGGAATGAAAATGGCGGCGGCCGTAGGCGCCGCCATTTGCGTACGCCTTTTTTTTTTTTTTACCTGGATGTTTTAGGCTACGTAAAAACTTACATAGCCTATCACGTCTCTGTAAAAATAAAAATGCAAATGGCGGCAGTGGCAGAAGATCTGGTCAGGCCGTTCCGCCACAGATTTCGGGGGGCCGAATGCACTGGCATTCGTCCTCACTGTGATCTGTGGCGGAATTCTCTGCCATTCCTAGTTTTGAACACCCCTAGAAATAACCCCATGTTTATCTCTATAGAGACTGGGAGACAGACTGAACTCTAAAGATAGCAAATGTTAATGCAATTCTCTTCTTTTTGTATAGTAATTATTCAGTAATCAATTGATTATTATTTATCTATTTACCAGCCCATGGAGCTGGCTTTTCATGGGCTGGGACAGCTCTTAGTTTGATACAGTGAAGCCTTCAAACAAACTTACACAGCTGCCAGAGTTGGACACATTATGCCCACTCTGGCCCCTAGGCACAGCCCCTGTCATGGTGACCCCCATAGACCCTTGAGGGAGGGGTCTGTCTACTTCATTCCCTGGGGGTGGTGCTGCCCAGCAAATGAGGGGAGGGGGCAGCCATATAACTCTTTTCCTCAGACTCCTTCCTCCTAGCTCAAAACTCTATGAACAGCAAAACTATCTCATCATGAAGAAGGTCTGCCATGTAGCGACTGAATATGGTACAGGAGGATTCAACCACACTGACATATTTAAATTAATTGTAATTAATGTTTTCTGTTTGCTTTTTTTAAAGAATAACTGTGAGGTGTATGCCCATATGGTCCACTTAGTCTGCATGCAATGTTTCAGGTGTCTGGGTTTCACGGTCTTGGAGTTTTAGGTGTCTATGTTTCATGATCTTGGAGGACATACAAACAAACACTTCCATTGAAGCAGTAAATCATCAACACACTGATTGGGCACCATTTTATTTCAAGGTGGTGTACGAAATTTTCACTATCCCTAAAACGATCCCAGATAGAGGTACAACAAATCCTAAAAGTTTCATAACAATCTGATGTAGCGTTTTTTAGTCCATTGAGGACATACTAGCATATGCTGCCTTTTATTTATTTAGATTTATTTATTTAATTTCTATACCTCACGATAGCCAAAGCTCTCTGGGCAGTTCACAAAATCACAAACCACAGATACAAGATAATAAAATTCAGCATACAATTTAAATATACAAAATTTAAAACAATTTCAACAACTGAAAACAATTTCAGTAAAATACTAGACCTTTTACAGATAGCTGACATAAATGCCCCATCATATGCCATTAAATGGATTGGGAGTAGAGGACAGTCTTAATCTGGTGCCAAAAGGGTGACAATGTTGGTGCCTGAACAACTGAGAAGGTCCTCTCCCTTGTTGCTACGTTCCCTGTCTCCCTTGGAGGTGGCACTTGGAGGAAAGGCTCAGATGTTCATTTTAGCGTCTGGGTAGGTTCAGGTCAGGAGATGTGCTCGGTCAGGTACTGTGGTCCTGAGCCATATAAGGCTAGGGATGGCGGAGAAATCCACCACGGACTCCAGTGAAGCCGGATTCTTTGGAATCTGGCCCCCTTGAGTCTGGGACAAAACGGACTAACCCCCCCACCCCCCGAAATTCTCCCCGGATGGACCCTACCTGCTGCTGGCCAGCCCGGGTCCATCCCCTGCTTCCGTCCATCCGCTGCCCTGACTAC
The DNA here is from genome assembly GCF_057233095.1 of Heloderma suspectum. Lineage (NCBI taxonomy): Eukaryota > Metazoa > Chordata > Lepidosauria > Squamata > Helodermatidae > Heloderma > Heloderma suspectum. The sequence continues at coordinate 82,074,000 of NC_139463.1, read as the reverse complement.
AGATGCAAATGGCAGAGGGCATAGTGGCTGCCATTTGCGTCCCTGCTCTTTTTGGTGATAGGCTGCATAAATATTTACGTAGCCTATCATTGAAAAGAGCAGGGACGCAAATGACGTAGCGGCCGCCATTTGTGTTGCTACTCTTTTCGGTGAAAGGCTACATAAATATATACATATCCTAACACAAAAAGAGCAGGGATGCAAATGGTGGCTGCTACGCCATTTGCGTCCCTGAGTGGTTACTTGTGATAGGTTATGTATAATAATAAATCTTCAGCTGATTTCCCGCTGCAGAGGGCTCTGGGTAAAGAAAAAAAAAACATGTACGCAAATGGCGGTGGTTACGGCCGCCGCCATTTGCGTTCCTTATATTTCTTTGTCTTAGTCTACATAAATATTTACATAGACTAAGACGAAGAAAAATAAGGAACGCAAATGGCAGCGGCCGTAGCTGCCGCCATTTGCGTACGCGTTTTGTTTTTGTTTTTACCCAGACGTTTCAGGCTAAGTAAAAACTTAGGTAGCCTATCCTGTCTGGGTAAAAAAAAAAAGCGTACGCAAATGGCGGTGGCTACGGCTGCCACCATTTGCGTTCCTTATTTTTCTTCATTTTTTTTTTTTTTTACAGAGACATGATAGGCTGCATAAAAACTTACGTAGCCTATCATGTCTCTGTAAAAAAAAGAAAGAAAAAATGACAAGACTGCAAATGGCAGCAGTGGCAGCCGGTCAGATGACCAGCTGCCGCCGCCGCCACTGCCAAAGCCGCCACCGCCCAGAACATCAGCCCCAGGTAAGTCTCGTCCCGGGAGGGATCCGTGGGGGGGCGGCGGGGAGGCAGGCCATTCCGCCACAGATTTCGGGGGGCCGAATGCACTGGCATTCGGCCTCACCGAGATCTGTGGCGGAATTCTCTGACATCCCTAATGTCGTAGCCTATCACGAAAAGAGCAGGGATGCAAATGGCGTAGCGGCTGCCATTTGCATCCCTGCTCTTTGCCGTGATTGGCTATGTAAATATATATATAGCCTATCATGGCTAACTGCAGGGATGCAAATGGCGGCTGCTATGCCAGCTGCCATTTGGGGCCGTACGCAGCCCAGCAGTGGACAGAAGTCCGGCTGTGGATGGGCCTGGCTGGTGGCTCCGCGGCCTTGCCGCAGAGCAGAGCCAGCCACAAAGGATTCCAGGGGGAGGGATGGATCCCCCCCAGTGGAAGACCCCACCCAGAACGGGGTGAGTATTTCATACACCCCTATATAAGGCTTTATTTATAGATTAAATAGGGATGGATGAACCACCCTGCTCCATGTGCCAGACTGCCACCACTTACCCACCCCTGTTTGGCACCCTGGATGAGCCACCAGGCAGTCCAGGGGTGAGTGGCACACAGCCACTCAATCTCTCAGTGAGCCACCATTTTGTGTAAAAATGGTGGCTCTTCGTTTTACATGAAAGGCCTTTTATGCAAATAGCAGCCATAAAGCAACCATTTACACAAGTTCATATGCGTCAGTGGACCATTCACACCTGTAATCTTGTGTAAATGGCTGCTTTATGGCCACCATTTGTGTAAAAGGCCTTTTATGTAAAACAATGAGCCACCATTGCTATGCAAAATGGCAGCTTGCTGAGAGGTCGGGAAGCTGCACATTGCTTGCTTGGTGCCCACAGACTGCCTGGTGACTCATCCACTTACCTTGCCGAACAGGGCACAGACTGGAATCTGGGAGCCTGAAACGGGGGGAGTCTGCCAGACTCCACCCGTCTTGGACGCCTCAACGTCCCAAAATTAAAATCTGCACCTTGAATCAGGCTCAGAAACATACAAGCAGCCAATTCAAGTGGGCCAGAACAGTCGTTACATGCTCAGATCTTCTTGTCCCAGTTATTAATTTGGCTGCTGTATTTTGCATAAGATGCTGCTTCCAAACGTTCTTCGAGGGCAGCCTGACATAGAGAGCATTGCAGTAATCTTATTTGGAAATTATCAGAGCATAGATTACATTACTGAAACCACAGGTTATCCATATCCAGATAGGATGTAGCTGGGCCACCAGCTGAAGCTGGTAGAAAGTACTCTGTGCCGCTGTTCTCAGTAACAAAGAATCCCAATGCTATGAACCTGTTCCAAGGGATGTCAGAGAATTCTGCCACAGATCTCAGTGAGGCCGAATGCCAGTGCATTTGGCCCCCCGAAATCCATGGTGGAAGGAAGCCCCCCGCCCCCCCCATCCTGCGAAAGGTGTGCGAAACGGGACACTTACCCGGTGCTGTTCGCACTGCTTTGCGAATGGCGGCCGCGTCTGTGGCCACCATTCGCTTCTTCATTATGGCCGTGATAGGCTATGTCCGTACTTACGTAGCCTATCACGGGTAATGCAGGGATGCCATTTGCGTCCCTGCAGAGGCCGTGATAGGCTCCGTAAATATTTATGTAGCCTGTCACGGCAAAAAAAAAAAAGGGAACGCAAATGGCAGCTGCCATAGCTTCTGCCATTTGGGTTCCCTTTTTTTGCCATCATAGGCTATGTAAATATTTATGTCACCTTTCATGGCAAAAGACGGGCGCAAATGGTGTTGTGGCCGCCATTTGCACCCCTGCCTTTTGCCTAGGGTTGGCGGAGAATTTCTCCCCGAAACTTCGGGGGCCCAAGTGCCAATGTGTTCGGCCCCCCGAACAAGTTTCGGGGAGAAATCCTCCTCACCCCCCCTTCCCCCGCACCCCCCCTGGGACAGGACTTACCTTCGCCAAATGTCCCTCCCGGCGGCGGGTCCGGCCGGCGGTTTGGCGGGTGTTTGAGCGGGGTGGGAGTGGCAGCCGGTCTTTCGACCGGCTGCCGCCGCCACCATTGCAATGAAAGGAGAAAAAAAAAACCCGCCCCCTGATAGGCTACGTGACGATTCACGTAGCCTATCACGGCTAGATTTGCAAAGTCAGCCGTGATAGGCTACGTCAATCATCACGTAGCCTATCACGGGTGACTTAAAAAAAAAAAAAGTGTGTACGGATAATGGTGGCCCCCATAGGGAGCCGCCATTCCCGTTCCTTATTTGGTCGCTGTAGCAAATTTGCTATTTGCATTGCCCTTATTTTCGCCGTAGTCTACGTAAACATTTACGTAGACTACAGCGACTAAATAAGGAACGTGAATGGCGGCTCCCTATGGGGGCCGCCATTTGCGTACGCACTTTTTTTTTTTTTTAAGTCACCCGTGATAGGCTACGTGACGATTCACGTAGCCTATCACGGCTAGATTTGCAAAGTCAGCCGTGATAGGCTACGTGAATTGTCACGTAGCCTATCACGGGTGACCTTGAAAAAAAAAAAAAAAAGCTATTTGCATTGCCCTTATTTTCGCCGTAGTCTACGTAAACATTTACGTAGACTACAGCGACTAAATAAGGAACGTGAATGGCGGCTCTCTATGGGGGCCGCCATTTGCGTACGCACTTTTTTTTTTTTTTTAAGTCACCCGTGATAGGCTACGTGATGATTGACATAGCCTATCACGGCTGACTTTGCAGATCTAGCCATGATAGGCTACATGAATCGTCACGTAGCCTATCAGGGGGCGTTTTTTTTTTTTTTTAACTTTCGCGTTCGCGGCCGGGTGAGGCGGGAAGCCTCCTCCCCGGCCTGAATTTTGGCCGGGCCGAGGCGGGAAGCCTCCCCCCCGGCCTGAACTTCGCGGGGGGACCAGCAAAGCGCCTCCCCCCAACCGCGAACGTCCTTCGAGGACAGGTAAGTGACTTTCGTCCACCCCTACTTTTTCCATAATAGGCTACGTAAATATTTATGTAGCCTATCAAGGGAAAAAACAGGAACGCAAATGGCGGCCACCATAGCCGCCATTTGCATTCCTTTTTTTTTTTTTTTTGCCATGATAGACTATGTAAATATATACGTAGCCTATCACAGCAAAATACAGGGACGCAAATGGCGGTGGCTACGGCAGCTGCCAATTGCGTCCCTGTGCAGCCCAGTGTCTGGATGTCTGGCTGCGGCGAGCCCTGACCGGCAGCTCCATGGAGTTTCTGCGGAGCGGAGCTGGCCAGGGAGAATTTTGGGGGGAGGGACAGAGTGCCTCCCCCCCACCGCAAATGTCACCCTTCAAAAAGGTGACTTTTGTACATCCCTACCTGTTCCTTCAATGGGATTACAAGCCCACCCAGAACAGTTTGAACACTCTCCATCTGGTCAGAAGAACCACAAACTAACAGCATTTCAGTCTTGTCTGCTGCATTGAGCTTCCGTTTATTAGCTGTCATCCGCTCCCTTGTCATAGCTAGGCATCGATTTAGCATTTCATGTATTAAGACATACATTAAAAAGACTGTGGTAAATTGTATGGATAGTTTTAGAGAGGAATACCTTTGTAACAATGAAATATGAACTGGAATGACAAGGAAGGATTTGATAGTACTACTGGGGGTGACATAGGAAATGGTAGTGGCAGCCAGGAGGTTGACAGAATTGACTGACCCAATTACTGCAAATAAATTCTTTCACATGGTAACGCTTTCACATTGTTTGAAAGTGACTCTTAAATTAATGAAGGGATTTGTTCATAAACCTCCTCTAATAAAGGCCTGTCTATATGAATGTTGTAACTAAGACAAGCTGCTCAAGAGAGAACCTATATGTTCTTGGTGGCAGAATAAGAAGTGCAGACTTAGATGAGTAATGGGTGTACAAGACTCATTCACTCCCATTCATAACCACCACTCTCAATAATAGCCTGGGGGTGGCTTCCTCCTTCCTCCCTCTGAACTTCTTCACAGTGTTCTAAAGTATGTTTTCAGATCCCCATTGTTAAAACCCCTGTTAACTTGTGGTCGACTTTGGTCAGGATCCCAAAAGTCATGGTTCCTGTGATTCTTAAGTGGAATCTGTAATGACTAGGGCCCGGTGTGACAACTGCCTTTCTCAAGGGCTTCTAAGTATGCTGCCACCTCCCCACAGGTTATTCCTTTATACTAATTTGTTTGATTTTGGTCTATAGAAGCACCAATAAGTAAAGACATTTAATCATTTCATCTTCTTCATTGAAACTACTACTGGGAATGGAGAAAGCTTAAACAATATGCTCAGAATTGCAGAAGACTGATTCACACATGCATCAGAGGACTCAGAAGGAGGAAGGATGGAAGTTCATCCTTTGATGATTGCAGATCATCAAATCCTCCAGATAGAATGTTCATATTTCATATCACATCAAAGACAGTGCTTGTGAGTGGAGTTCATGCAATCCTTCAGTTACAAGTCATCAAGTGTTGAGAAATCAACTGATAAATGTATATATGAACTCACACACATTCTCATATGAAAGAATTTTGTTCCATCCTGGGGAAAACAGCAACGAAGACAAAGAGCTAGAGCACAGAACACAATCCTGCATTTCATTTTTAAGGAAAATGGAGAAATCTGTTTATCTAATTCATGTGATGAGGAAGACTTTTCTGAGAGCAGCCTTGACATCCTTATTTCTCAGACTGTAGACTATAGGATTCAGAGTTGGTGTAACCAGTGTGTATAGGGCAGCAACTACTTTGTCTCGCTCAAAGGAGTAGCTGGAAGCTGGACGTATGTAAGTATAGATAACTGTGGAGTAATATAAGGACACAACAATAAGGTGTGATGAGCAGGTAGAGAAGGCCTTTTTCTTTCCTTCAGAGGTCTTGATTTTAAGGATTGCCCTAACAATGAAGCAGTAAGATAAGCATGTTAGCAAGAAGTTTCCCATAGCTAAGAAGATGTCTGCTACAAAGACCCAGATCTCATTGATTCTTACCGGGCTGCAGGAAAGAGCCAGAAGTGGAGGGATCTCACAGAAGAAGTGATTGATACCATTTGGCCCACAAAAGATGAGTCCCATAATCAGGCCAGTGTGAACCCATGAGTTAGTAATGGCTATAAGGACCACTACTGTGGAGAGAGCCACACATACCTTCTTGCTCATCATGATGGCGTAATGCAAAGGCTGGCATATAGCTACATAGCGATCATAAGCCATGATGGTGAAGAGCACCATCTCTGCTCCCAAGCACCATGTGAAGGAATAGAGCTGAAATATGCAGCCAGAGTAGGAAATGCCTTTGCTGAATGTTGCTATGTTCCCCAGCATCTTAGGAATGATGGTGGAGGTGCACACAATGTCCACTACAGCCAAATGGAAGAGGAAGAAGTACATGGGTGTGTGAAGTTTCGGATATGAAAGGATGGCAGCAATGATTGCTAGGTTTCCAATCAAGGCAATGGTATAAATGCTAAGGAAAATGATGAAGAGCATTGTCTGCAGCTTCGGATTCTCAGAGAGGCCCATCATCATGAATGTGGTCACACAGCTCTTGTTCCTTATTGCAACTTTGCCACATGATCTGTGGATTCAAGGATTCAAAATAATATCCATGACAACTTATCTAAAACCTTAACATTAACACATAGCTATGATGAAAAACAACACATTATTGTCACCACAGAGCCAGTGTGGTGTAATGGTGAGAGTGTTGGACTGGGAGCCAGGAGATCCAGGTTCTAGTCCCCACTCGGCCATGGCAGCTCACTGGGTGACTTTGGGCCAGTCACAGACCCTTAGCCCAACCTACCTCACAGGGTTGTTGTTGTGAGGATAAAATGGAGAGGAGGAGGAGGATAATGTAAGCTGCCTTGGGTTCCTTGAAAGAGGAAAAAAGGCAGGATATAAATGCAATAAATAAATAAATTATACTGATGCTAATGTGTTATTTTCATAAAAATCAACTTTAATCCTTCCTTCCTACCTACCTTTATAAATGTTATATTGGAGCAACTGTATTAAAATACAAGCATTTTAGGTTTCATTTACATCAACTATGACCATCATTGTCACATTTAGCCATTAAAAAGTTAATATTTTCATAAACCACAATATATTTCAGTGATTCATTCTAAAGACTAAGACAAAATGCTGGGATGTGTTCCATTTTCAAATATGCACATAGATTTTTCAGGTGCTAATAACGAGAACAAATGTGTGACACAGTGGCACTACATTGGGGTCATACGAGGCATGAAATCATTTTTAAGAAGGAGACAAAGAAGAAGGAAAAGTCAACTTGGATACTAGCATTCTCTCTAATGTGTATATTTTTCACATTAAAAACAACAACACCTCAGTTCAGTTCCTTCTGAAGATTTTTTTCAGCTGAAGATTTATTATTACTTTTTTGGAGTTGGTTTGTGATGGAGTCAGGAGGTATTAATTAGGGTTATTTTCTTACTGGAACTGGATCACTTCTGCATTGCACATGTAACCCATGGGCATTTCTTTTTTCTTGGCCAGGGGACCTTAACACAGCCCACTTCTGTTCTCTGCAACCATCACCTGAAACTCCCCCCCCCCATCAGTTATTGCCAACCCCTCTGATAGTTAAATAACATAGGCTGACAGTGGAAAGATTTTCTGTCAAAAATAACCACAACTAAGAAAGGGTCTGGAAGAGGGATAACCTAGATTGCGAGGTGTGTGTGTGTGTGTGTGTGTGTGTGTGTGAGAGAGAGAGAGAGGATCCCAAACAGGAAACTAGGCAGACACGCATATTAGGTAACTTATACATATGAATTTACTCAATGAACACTGTTGCTGTACTATCCCCTTGCTTTAGTCCTGTGAAGACGAAAACCCGTGTGACTGGGAAATCATGAGAGGATTCACAGTCTCTGTGAAATCCCTTATCTAATTTGTGTCCAAACTCACAGCTCCCTCAGATGGGGAAGCTGGCTGGCTGAGTCAAACCCAGCTGAAACTTCAGTAGTCAGACTTTCTCCTCAGGACACAAATCCTTCCTTTAGACCCTTCAGCGGGGCTCTCTTTTGTGTATCCTGGTTGCCAAACAGACTGCCTGGGCCAGCAGCAGAACTCAGCTGGGATTCAAAACAGTAAAGAGGCTGCAGTGACAAGCCAAGGCCACAAAAAAGAAAACCTCCACCAGACCCAGACGCCTTTTCCTTTCCTCACACCCAGAAGGCAGGCTTTTCTTCTCTTCTTCCTTCTCAGTCATACACTCCCAGTTACCCATTGTCGGGGAAACCTGGCCAATCAGTGCTGGTTGTTCACTGTTTTTACCCAGAGCTCTCAACTTTCAACCCAGTGCAATACAATAAATTCACACTCCTTGCTTAGCCCTTTAGTCATGGAAGGGAAAATGCTGTCTACATCAGCCGAGATACATTTTGCACACTTAAAACTGCAATCCTGAAAGGGGTGGGTTACACATACATAATTCAGTCCTTAACGGGACTTACTCCCAGGAAACTGTGTATATGACTGCAGTCTTAGTTGTCCAAGATACATGATCTGAGAACATATAGAACAGCGCTTGCCCTTCAGACAAAACACTTGAGGAATCCTGAGTGAAGCAACACAAATTTAAGTGAGACTCACAGATTTTTCATTGGGCGGGCAGGAGTTATAAGCAGATTGTCACTGGATTTTGCCTCATGTGAAATTTAAAACACATTTGGAAGTTCCTTCTCTTGAAAAATAGCGGAGGAATTTCAAGGGCAACAAAACAAAACAAACAAAAACATTTTGATAAAGAAAAGCAACATGTTCATGAAAGTTTCACACATTCCCAATTTGGAGAGCAGGGGAAGAATCTGAGACAGAACATGTTAATTATGCTAATCAAGGTCTGTAGCACATTTTCTTTCCATCAGGCCTGACTAATATTTTGAAATACATTTGACATTAATGGAGAGACCATTTGGTCAAAATGCGAAAAGAATGAAAGTCCTAGAAGAATCTCTTCCGTAACTGAAAGTAAATGTAGTTGATTGGCACACGATGCTGTTCTTCCAGATGGATGGCTATCAGCACTGCTAAAAGACAACTATTGCATCCCCCCCCCCCTTTAACAGGTTTTCATTTGTGGTGGTGGGATGGGATTGAAGAATGTGTAGGGAAATGTGGGCAAATTACAGGTGGATATTATCTTGATGCGCTAATAGTCATTGTGGGAGGGATGGTGTTTGGACAACAGAGTGTAAATTTAAGCATCTAGTCAGGTTGAAAAGTCATTTAGCTAAACAGAAGAAATATACTGAAGTAAGCAAGACCTGGACACCCTCATCACATTTCTAGGTTATTCATCTTCATGTTTTAAGATGAAAAATGATAAAGATGAAATGATGTCACATAAACCAGCTGCATTTTCTTCTCTTTCCCCACATAAGAACTTGCAGTGAATGGATGAAAAGAGAACATATTAACTCACATGTCATCAAAGTACTGCTTTTCCATTGCTGTGGTCGTTTCTGTGAAGATGGAAAACTAACAGGAACTACAACACTGAAAAGATAAATCTGTCACTAAATAGGCAAATTCAGTTACTGTATGATAATACAGCTGATGTTATAGCACCATGTACAGATGGATGATGAATTGTGGGTGCATATTTGTATTTTAGAATTTACTTCAACATCTGTAGGGTGCTTTTCAATGCAAGCCCACCCATGGTGGCTCACACAACATACCAAAACCATTAAATCAAACCCACAATCTCTACTGTGTAATATAGAGTGTAATATGGCTGAGAGAATATCAAGATGGATTTATACAGCAATATATTGGTGGCTGTTGGGAGAACAATTCCCACAGCATATTATAGCAATGACTTCACTGTTGACCCTGAAAGAACAATTAAAGTTCTGGTTGGTCTAGGAATGGTATCAAGGGCATTCTTCTTACCTCACTTTTTCCTTTAATTAATCATAAAGTTTGCTTTGCTTTGTTGGGTTCTTTTTTTGTTTTTGTAAGGATGGCAGTGCTATACCCAACACCTCCCAAGATAAACCTTTTTTTTTTTTTTTACATGTCTGGAAATATGGAATCCATTGTTTTCTCCAATCAGAGCAGATCAGAATAATGCATCTCCATCTTTGGTCTACCCCTTTCCTGTGACATCCCTAAATAAGCTCTGATGCAACCAACTACCTTCAGAAGTCACATAATTAGTGGAATGGAATCCAATTCAAGTGTCACATGATCTTAGATTAAATACACCTATTTCTGGAAGGTCCCAGATTTTGTTGGAGAGGATATCTAAACAAACAGCATCATGAAGACCAAAGAGCTATCAAAACAAGTCCAGGATAAAGTTCTGGAGAAGCATCCATCAAGATTGGGTTATAAAAAAAAAGTATCCCAAACTATGAACATCCCGTGGAGCACCATTAAATCCATTATTACAAAATGGAAAGAATGTGGAATAACCACGACTCTGCCTAGAGAAAGCTGCCCACCAAAACTCAGTGACCAGGTAAGGAAGGCATTAGTCAGAAAAGCAATCAAGAGACCAATGGTAACTCTGAAGGAACTGGAGAGATCCACAGCTGAGATGGGAGAAACTGTCCATGGGACAACTTTCACTCAGATGCTACACAAAGCTGGACTTTATGGAAGACTGGCAAGAAGGAAGCTATTGCTGAGAAAAACACACACACAGATATCAAATCTCATTTGGATTTTGCCAAATGGCATGTGGGAGACTCAGCAAACATGTGAGAAAAGGTTATCTGGTCCAATGAGACTAAAACTGAACTTTTTGGCCTTATCACAAAACCCTACATGTGGCAGAAAGTCAACAGTTCTCGTCACTCTGAGAACACCATCTCCACAGTGACGCATAGTGGTGGCAGCATCAAGTTGTGGGGATGCTTTTCATTGGCAGGGACTGGGGAACTGGCCAGGATTGAGGGCAAGATGGATGGAGCCAAATACAGGGCAATTCTAGAGGAAAACCTGTTGCAGTCTGCAAGGGACCTGGGACTGGGGCAGAGGTTCACCTTCCAGCAGGACAATGACCTTAAACACACAGCCAAAGTTACACTGGAGTGATTAAAACAATAAGAACCCGAATGTCTTAGAATAGCTCAGTCAAAGCCCAGACCTCAGTCTGATTGAGAATCTGTGGCAAGACTTAAACATTGCTGTTTGTCAACGATCCCCATCCAACCTGGCAGAGCTTGAGCAATTTTGCCAAGAAGAATGGGCAGAAATTGCAGGATCCAGATGTGTAAAGCTGATAGAGACTTACTCCAAAAGACTCAGAGCTCTAATTGCTGTCAAAGGTGCTTCTACCAAGTATTGACTTGTGTGTGTGTGTGTGGATACTTATGCAACTTACAAATGCCAGTTTGTTTTTGCTTTACTTTTGTGGCGTGTGTGTGTGTGTGTGTGTGTATATATATATATATATATATATTGCACCAAGTATGTGTGTAAATCAAATTGTAAAAATGCCAATTAAATCCAGCAATCTTTACGACAAGCCTCTATTGTATGCAAGTGTGCAGGTGGACGGTTGAGGGAACAGAAGTCTAAAGCCACTTAGTGTGCAATCCTATTGATGTTTGGACAGAAAAAAGTCCTACAAATGACAGTTGTAGGACTCCTTTCCGTTTAAACATCCATAGGATTGTGCCCTTAGTTGGTTTCTGCATAATGATGACAAGAAGAAGAAGACATACAATTTACTTATTGTTTTTATTTTAGGAGTGTACGAAAGTCACTTACCTGGTCTCACAGCTTGCTTCGCGGTGGGGGGGAGGCACTTCACTGCTCCCCCCGAAGTTCAGGCCGGGGGGGAGGCTTCCCGACTCGCCCAGCCGCGAAATAAAAAGTTAAAAAAAAATGCCCCCGTGATAGGCTACGTGACGATTTACGTAGCCTATCACGGCTAGATCTGCAAAGTCAGCCGTGATAGGCTACGTTAATCGTCACGTAGCCTATCACGGGTGACTTAAAAAAAAAAAAAAAAAGCGCATACGCAAATGGCAGCCCCCATAGGGAGCCGCCATTCGCGTTCCTTATTTGGTCGCTGTAGTCTACGTAATCTTTACGTAGACTACAGCGACCAAATAAGGAACGCGAATGGCGGCTCCCTATGGGGGCCGCCATTAGCCGTACACGCTTTTTTTTTTTTTTAAGTCACCTGTGATAGGCTACGTGACGGTTTACGTAGCCTATCACGGCTGACTTTGCAAATCTAGCCGTGATAGGCTACGTTAATCGTCACGTAGCCTATCACGGGGGCTTTGGTTTTTTTTTACTTTTCTTGGAATGGCGGTGGCGGCAGCCGGTCAAAAGATATTTCTTGGCCGCCTTTCAGGGCAGAAGCCCTCCCAAGGTGGCTCAAAGCAATAAAACTACATTAAAACAGTTGAAATTTAAAAGTGATAAAAACATAAAAATAATAAAAAACAACAACAAAAGCCAACAATAAAACCAACAACAATGTTAACAGCAGTTAACAGCAGCAATAGCAATCATATGAATAAAAGGCCAAGGTAAAATAATACGTTTTCAAGGCCTTCTTAAAAGTCTGTAATGACGGAGCATGGTGGACCTCTGATGGCAGCTTTTTCCAATGGTGTGTGGCCACTGCAGAGAAGGCCCTATCACGTGTGGTTATTCATCTGACTGCTCTCATGAGTGGGCAAATGAGAAGGGCCTCTCTTTCTTATCTTAAAGTGTGGGCAGGCTGATATGGGTGAAGGAGATCCTTCAAGTAATGTGGTCCCAAACCATTTAAGGCTTTAAAGGTCAAAACCAGCATTTTGAATTGGGCTCAGAAATGCACCAGTAACCAGTGCAGCTGGCACAGTATGGCTGTTATATGATTGAATCGCCTTACCTCCACCAATATTTGGGGGGCCGCATTCTGCACGAACTGGAGTTTCTGAACCATCTTCAAAGGCAGCCCCACATAGAGTGCATTATAGTAGTCCCGCCTGGACATGACTACTGCATGGATAACTGAGGCAAGGTCCATCCTGTCCAGATAGGGCCGCAGTTGGTGTACCAGCCTAAGCCTGTAAAAAGCACTCCTGGACACAGCAGACACCTGGGCTTCCCTGGTTAGTTCAGAGTCCAGGAGGACTCCCAGACTGTGCACTTGGTCTTTTGGGGGGAGTGAAACCCTATCTAAGACCAGTTGTAAACCTCCATCCAAAGTAGCTGGTTTCCCAAAGCACAGTACATCCATCTTGTCTGGATTAAGTTTCAGCTTGTTCACCCCCATCCATCCCAAAACAGCCTCCAGACACTGGCTGAAGAGTTCCACAGCCTCCCTGGGATGTGCAGATGGAAACCGGAGGTAGAGCTGAGTATCAGCTGCACACTGATGACATTTCAGCCCAGACCTCCTGATTACTTCCCCCAGTGGTTTCATGTAGATGTTAAAAAGCATGGGGGACAAGATAGAACCTTGCAGCACCCAACAGGCTAATGGCCATGGGGTGAAACCAAAGTCCCTCAGCACCACCTTCAGAGACCTCACCACCAGAAAGGACCAGAACCACTTTAAAGCTGTGCCTCCCAAGCCCAATCCAGACAAATGATCCAGAAAGATACCATGGTCGATGGTATCAAAAGCCACTGAGAGGTCCAGAAGAACTAACAGGGTTGTACTCCCCCCATCACAGTGTAAGTCATCAACCAGGTCAACCAAGGCTGTTTCCGTTCCACAACCGGGCCTGAAACCTGACTGGAACAGATATAAATAATCAGTTTCTTCCAAAATGGCTTGGAGTTGTGAGGCCACCACATGCTCCAGCCCCTTGCCCAAGAATGGTAAATTTGACACAGGGCAGTAATTACCTGGAACCATAGGATCTAAATTTGGTCTCTTCAGCAAGGGCCTCACCACACCTTCTTTCAAAGCTGTGGGGACCTCACCATCCCTCAAGGAAGCATTTATCACCTCAGAGGTCCAGATATCCAAGCCAGCTCTAGCAGATTTCACAAGCCAGGATGGGCAAGGCTCTAAAGGGTGAGTAGTAGGCCTCAGTCCTCTAAGCAGTTTGTCCACATCCTCAGGTTGCACAAGCCAAAAGGTATCCATAAGATGACTAGATGGTGCACCAGCCCCGTCCATATCAGACTCAGTCATAACAATGGCATCCAAGTCAGTACGAATACGAGTGATTTTATCTGCAAAGTGTCTAGCAAATTGTTCACAGCGGGCCTTTGAAGGTTCAAGTTCTTGTGTTCCAAGGCCCACACCCAAGAGTCATTTAACACATGAAAGAGCTCTGCTGGACAACACTGAGCAGATGCAGTGGTGGTGGAGAAGTAGGATGTCTTCGCCGCCATCACCACCAAAGAATAAGATTGCAAGTAGGGATGTAAGAGAATTCCGCCATGGATCTCAGTGAGGCCGAATGCCAGTGCATTCAGCCCCCTGAACTCCGTGGCGGAATGGCCTGCCCCCCCGCCGCCTCCCCACAGATCCTCCCTGGAACGAGACTCACCTGGGGCGGATCTTCCCGGTGGCGGCAGCTCCGGTGGCGGTGGCGGCCAGTCTTCTGACCGGCTGCCGCCGCCGCCATTTCCAGGCAGGTTTGTGTAAAAAAAAAAAAAGACGTGATAGGCTATGTAAAGATTTACATAGCCTTTCATGGCTAGGTTTAAAACAAAAGAAAAAAAAAGACATGATAGGCTACATAAATCTTTACATAGCCTATCATGGTTGGGTAGGTAAAAAAAAAATCCGCATATGCAAATGGCGGCGGCTACGGCCGCCGCCATTTGCGTTCCTTCTTTTTGGCCATCTTAATCAATGTAAATATTTATGTAGACTATGACGGTGAAAATAAAGGGGAACGCAAATAGCGTAGCAGGCGCTATTTGCATCCCCTTTTGATTCGCCATTTTAGCCTACGTAAAGATTTACGTAGCTGCCGTGGATCACAGCCGGCCGTTCGAGGATTCTGGGGGGAGGAACAGAGCGCCTCCCTCCCCAGCCAGGATTCCGGGGGGAGGGACGGAACGCCTCCCCCCCCATCATCAACATAATCCGCGAAAGGTAAGTCACTTTCGTACATCCCTAATAGCAAGTGGATTCTTTCCTGTGTTCAATCGTATTCATTCTGAGTCTTCTGCCATTTGCACTCTAATTGTTGACACTTCATTGCCCTCAGCTCCTCAGAATACCAAGGAACTGACACAATTCTATGACTAGGTCAAGGATGTTTTGGAGCAATCATATCAATAGCCTAGGTCATCTCCTCATTCTAAGCGGTGACCAGGACACTGGCAGGACCGCCAACTAAGCCTGCAGGAAAATTGCCAAGAGACCTTAAAAATTCATCCGGATTCATCAGTCTCCAGGGGCGAAGGATCAAATTTGCCCCCCCACCCCTGCAGAGGTTACAGGTGGCCTGAAGGTCAAAACTGATCAGATAATGATCTGTCCATGCTAAAGGAGTCACTACTGGCTCCCCCACTTGCAGATAGGGATGGCAGAGAATTCCGCCACGGATCTTGAGGATGAATGCCAGTGTATTCGGCCCACCGAAATCTGTGGTGGAACGGCCTGCCACCCCCCCCCGCCACCCCCCGTGGATCTACCTGGAGGAGACTTACCTGGGGCGGATCTTCCTGGCGGCGGCGGCTCCAGTGGTGGCGGCAGCAGCGGCGGCTGGTCTTCCAACAAGCTGTCACCACCGCCATTTGCAGGGTTTTTTTTTTTTTTTACACCCACGTGATAGGTTACGTAAGTTTTTACATAGCCTAAAACGTCTGGGTAAAAAAAAAAAAAAGCGTACGCAAATGGCGGTGGCTACGGCCACCATTTGTGTTCCCTATTTTTCACCTATGTATCTTACGTAAGTATTTACATTAAGATAAATCGGCAAAAAAAAAGGGGAACGCAAATAGCGTAGTGGACGCTATTTGTGTTCCTTTATATTTATGTAGGCTAGAACGGCAAAAAATAAAGGAAAGCAAATAGCATCCACTATGCTATTTGCGTTCCCCTTTTTTTCACCGTTTTATCTTACATAAATATTTACGTAAGATAAATTGGCGAAAAATAGGGAACGCAAATGGCGGCCGCCGTAGCTGCTGCCATTTGCATATGTTGGGGTTTTGTGTGTTTTTTTGCCCAGCCATGATAGGCTACGTAAATTCTTACGTAGCCTATCACGGCTGCAAGGATGGCAATGGCGGTGGCAGCACCCTGGCCGTGGCCGGCCAGGATACCAGCTGCTGGCGCCACCACCACAACCTCCGCCACCGCCGGAACCGCCGCCGCTGCATCCGCACCAGATAAGTGTCATCCCAGGGAGATTCCACGGGGAGGAGGGGGGCAGGAGGCCATTCTGCCACGGATTCCGGGGGGCAGGATTCTAAAGAATCCAGCCTCACTGGAATTCGTGACGGAAGTCTCTGCCATCCCTCCTTGCAGGGAGATCCTGCAGAGCTAGGAACTGGAGTGAGGCAGGGAGAGTCAGGAACAAAGCAGGATCTTGATTTTGACCTGGCTTACTCCAGGTTTCAGGAGACCCATAGCAAAATGTCTGCTGGTGGGACCCATCCTATGCCAGTGATTGCCACTGGTTTTATCTGGCTATGGTTGCAGCAGCAGTGCTGCAAACAGTGCTGGGCACTGAGCCATTATTTAAATTTCCTACAATGCCTCTGCTGTAGTGTTGCTCTGGGCATTGTGGGAAATTTGTGGGAAAATGACAGTTTCCTGATCCTCAATGGGAATAGCCACTAACTTCCCCATAGTGTCCCAAAGCAGTGCTACATCAGAGGCATTGTGAAAAATTTAAATGGCAACTCCCAGACCATCACTGGGAGCAGCTATTTAAATGTCCCACAATGTCCACAGCAGAAGAGGCATTGTGGGACATTTAAATGGCAGTACATTGCTTGGCATTGATCAGAGGGTCCAGGGTAGGCATTAGTAGTGGGTCCTGTTGAAATATCGGGGCCCCATCAGCTGGCCCAAGAATGGCATGTGCTGCCATTGGGCCTGGATTTTTGAGCTAGATGCAGGATGTTGTCTCCTGCTTAGCAATGTTTATTGTTGAATTGACAATATGGGCTGTATGTCATAATGAGAGCACACTTGCTTTATGTGGAGATTGCCACACATTTAATTCTCAGCATTCCTAGTCAAAATGATCCCACTTATCAGGATTGGGAAAGAGCTCTTGAGGCCTTGGAGAGATGATGCCATGCATACTAGACAATACTGGACTAGATGGACCAATGGTTTGACAGTTGACACAGGATCAGGTGGATTCATGCTTTGTTGAACAAAGCTTGCTGGTAGTGAAAGTTTATTTAGGATCTGGGAATGGCCCAGTAATGGAAGGACCCAGACAACTTTGTTTGGTTATCATAGCTCAGGAAAAAAAGTTCCAGTTCAGCTCCCCAAAAGTCCCTCAGTCAAGATCTGCAGAATCCGCCAGCCCTCACAGTAGACTTGGCCAATTATCTTCCACTGTCCAGGCTTTTCTCAATGTGCAAGAGGAATGTTCATAGCTAGGGATGTCAGTGAATTCTGCCACGGATCTCGGTGAGGCCGAATGCCAGTGCATTCGGCCCCCCGAATTCCATGGCAGAACGAACCCTCGTGCCCCCCACCCTGCGAAAGGTGCGTGAAACGGAGCACTTACCTGCTGCCGTTCGCGCTGCTTTGCAAATGGCATCTGCGGCCGCCATTTGCTTCATTATTATAGCCATGATAGGCTACGTATATACTTATGTAGCCTATCACAGCTAACACAGGGATGCCATTTATGTCCCTGTGGAGGCTGTGATAGGCTATGTAAATATTTACGTAGCCTATCACGGCAAAAGACAGGGGTGCAAATGGCATAGTGGCTGCCATTTGCGCACTTGTCTTTTGCCGTAATAGGCTACGTTTATGGCAAAAAAAAGGGTATGCAAATGGTGGCCACCATAGCTGCCACCATTTGCATTCCGTTTTGTTTTTTTTTCCGTAATAGGCTACGTAAATATATATGTAGCCTATCACGGCAAAATACAGGGACACAAATGGCAGCGGCTATGGCGGCCGCCATTTGCGTCCCTGTGTATCCCAGTGGCTGGATGTCCAGCTGCGGGCGGCCCCGGCTGGAGGCTCCACAGAGTAGCTGCAGAGCGGAGCCAGCTGGGGAGAATTTGGCGGGAGGGACAGAGCTCCTCCCCCCCACCGCGAATGTCACCCTTCGAAAAGGTAAATGACTTTCGTACATCCCTATCCATAGCAGAACAAGGAAATAGGGTGGGATCTGGGATGGACAGGAAAACCCTGTATGGGGATTAACATCATGGCCTACATATTGCAGAGTTTGCATGTGTTCATGGAAGAGATAGGGAGCATGAAAGTTCTGGCATTATGTCCAATCAAATGTTTTTTGGGGGTGTTAAATACAGAGTGTTTGAAAAATAACCAGTGAACAAGAAACACAAGCAATTAGCACCAACACTTTATTTATTTCAACCTGCACTTCATAATAATAATATCAACAGTGGTGTTGATTTGTTTGTCTGTGTCTGATTACAGTAAATGGGTCTATCACTGCAGTTTGCTCAAAGTGACCTGGGATGGGAGTCAGGAGCCTGAAAGCACTTTGGGGTACATGGCCATGGCTACTCTCTAGCATTCTGATATGAGGTAGTAGATCTGCTTCCTTGTGGGGATACCACATTATCTCTTTGTATGTTCTGGTTGTATACTGGCAAATAAATGAAAAACCATAACAGACACCAGTATTATCTAGTGCAGCTTTCCCCAACCTGATGCCCCCCAGACAAACTACAACTCCCTTCATCCCCAGTCAGCATGGCCAATCTGGAGGGCACCAGGTTGGTGGAGATGCTATCACAGGAAACTAAACTGAGTAGCACTGCCCCTGGAATTTCTCACTGTTCAGGAAAATGGAGAAGATGTAACAATGCTAAGTAATGAATGCATACAACCAAAAATACAAGAATACAAGAGGCAACCACTAAAATAAATAAAGTATCATAATTCCAAAGTCTAACATCTACCAGAAAAAAGGAAGGGGGATCACAAGTCTGTATTATGAGAATAATTATCTTCCTGAGGATGCCCCAAAGGTCTTTCTCCCAGAGGCATCATCAGTTTATATAAGAAGGATTTCAAAGCTGTTCAGAAAGTGACTCTACATTGGGATTGCACTAGTTGTCACCAGCCATCCTAGTGATGGAAAGCAATGAGCTCTGGTGCTTTCATGATGTCAAATGCAAGATCAGAAAAGAATTTTAAACCACAAGAAGGGGGGTTGTGTGCAGCAAGGAGACTCGCAAGATCAACAATGAAGGCAAGAATATCATTTCATCATTCCCCCTCCATTCCAATCCCTTTCTTCCTTACATCTACAAGATATGGCAAATAGCTTCTTCAGGCTCTATTGGTTTTAAAGATGATTGCTACTAAACTAAAACTGAAGTTAACTATTTCATTTGAATCATAGGGAATGATCTAGACTTATTCATGATTAGGGTAGGCCCACTTAAATCAGTGGGATGAGTTAGTCCCATACCAATCTAAGTATGACTACATCTGGATCCAACACATGAGAAAAGATTGACTTAAAGTTTGATTTAGGGAGCAGTTCTATTCAGATAGGTGAACTTGGAGGTGACCACCCATCCAATGCAGGGCAAGAGAAGCATGGAGGGGATCGTCCCCTCCACACTTCTCCTGCCCTGCATTTTCGGCTAGACAGACGATTGCAGCTGTCTAGCTGCAGGAGGGCTGAGCGGGGGAGGAGGCTGTGTCATACATTGGATGTGTCATACAGGCCTTAACACCCTTCCTGCCCAGGAATGCCCTCTGGAATGCCCCTTTTTGGCATCTCTGCACTCCTCTTGCAAATGCGGGGCACAGGGCTGTTCGGTGCTGCCTCCGAGGCATTGCGGAAGTGGGGGGTGGTCGGTTCCCAGAAAACCAGATTTCCTATATGGGCTGGTCTTTGCCCATAATAAAGTTTTTCTATCTATCAGACATCCTATGGCTGTCTAGCCGTGGTCTAGCGGCCATAGGATTGCTCCTGCCAGAACTGAAAAAATGGGGAAATGTTCTATAAAAAAATATGGATATCTGTGACCGAGGGGCATCCCCACTGAAAGGAACTTCCTTCCGAGGAGGAGACTCCTTAGTTTCAGAAAGATCATCTGGATCTAACCACCTCTCTTTTTGTGACTTTTAAAGACATGTTTATTTTCCTTATGAGTGAAACATTCAGCAGAGTTCCTACCCCTTGTAGATTAAGAAGTCTTAACATCTTGGCAGGTAGGGAAGGGAAGATAAAATTACTTCCAGGTTGATATTTATTCAAAGCATGTGGTTGTTCTTGGTAAGCAATGGTATCAGACAGGCTATTTTCTTTTCTTTTTTTTAGCTTTCAGCCATGATATAGTATATGCCTAATGCTAAAATAGAAAATGTCTACTACAATTTGTTGTTGTTGTTCAGTCGTTCAGTCGTGTCCGACTCTTCATGACCCCATGGACCATAGCATGCCAGGCCTTCCTGTCCTGTGCTCTCTCCCAGAGCATGCTCAAGTCCATATTCATTGCATCAGTGATGCTATCTAGCCATCTCATCCTCTGCCATCCCCTTCTCCTTTTGCCTTCAATCTTTCCCAGCATCAGAGACTTTTCCAGAGAGTTTTCTCTTCGCATTAGGTGGCCAAAATATTTGAGCTTCAGCTTCAGTATCTGTCCTTCCAATGAGCACTCAGGGTTGATTTCCTTTAGGATGGACTGATTTGACCTCCTTGCAGTCCAGGGGACTCGTAAGAGTCTTCTCCAGCACCACAGTTCGAAAGCATCAATGCTTCGGCGCTCAGCCATCCTTATAGTCCAGCTCTCACGTCACAGCCATACGATACTACTGGGAAAACCATAGCTTTGATTAGATGGACCTTTGTCAGCAAGTTGATGTCTCTGCTTGTTACTATGCTCTCTAAGTTTGCCATAGCTTTCCTCCCAAGGAGCAAGCGTCTTTTAATTTCATGGCTACAGTCACCATCTGAGGTGATCTTGGATCCCAAGAAAATAAAACCTGTCACTGCTTCCATTTCTTCCCCTTCCATATGCCAGGAAGTGATGGGGCCAGATGCCATGATCTTCATTTTTTTAATGTTGAGTTTCAAACCAGCTTTTGCACTCTCTTTCATCCTCAAGAAGAGGCTCTTGAGATCTTCTTCACTTTCTGCCATTAGGGTGGTATCATCTGCTTATCTGAGGTTGTTGATAATTCTCCTGGCAATGACCTGTGATTCATCCAACCCGGCGTTTCTCATGATGTACTCTGCATATAAGTTAAATAAGCAGGACGACAATATGCAGCCTTGTCATACTCCTTTCCCAATTTTGAACCACTCGATTGTTCCATGTCTGGTTCTTACTGTTGCTTCTTGACCCTCGTACAGGTTTCTCAGGAGACAGGTAAGGTGGTCTGGTGCCCCCATTTTTTTCAGAATTTGCCACAGTTTTTGTGATCCACACAATCAAAGGCTTTAGCGTAGTAAATGAAGCAGAAATAGGTGTTTTTCTGGAATTCTCTTGCTTTCTCCATGATCCAGCAAAAGTTGACGATTTGATCTCTAGTTCCTCTGCCTCTTCTAAACCCAGCTTGTACTTCTGGTAGTTCTTGTTTCGCATACTGCTGAAGCCTAGCTTGTAGGATTTTGGGCATAACCTTGCTGGCATGTGAAATGAGCGCAATTGTACAGTAGTTTGAACACTCTTTGGCATTGCCCTTCTTTGGAACTGGAATGTAAACTGACCTTTTCCAGTCTTGTGGCCACTGTTGAGTGTTCCAAACTTGTTGGCATATTGAGTGCAGCACTTTAACAGCATCATCGTTTAGGATTTTAAATAGCTCAGCTGGATTACTGTCATCTCCGCTAGCTTTGTTGTTAGTAATACTTCCTAAGGTCCACTTGACTTTACTCTCGAGGATGTCCGGCTCAAGTTCAGTGACTGCACTATCATGGCTATCAGGGACATTAAGATCTTTCCTGTATAGTTCTTCTGTGTATTCTTTCCACCTCTTCTTAATCTCATCTGCTTCTGTTAGGTCCCTGCCTTCTTTGTCCTTTATCATGCCCATCTTTGCACAAAACGTTCCCTTGAGATCTCCGATTTTCTTGAAGAGATATCTAGTCTTTCCCATTCTATTGTTTTCTTCGATTTCTTTGCATTGTTCATTTAAAAAGGCCTTCTTGTCTCTCCTTGCTATTCTCTGGAACTCTGCATTCAGTTGGGTATTTGCAAGCGGAGATGGGTTAAAGAAGATGCAGACAACAAGCTTGGGTTGAAAATTGGGCCACATTTATTGAAATAGCTGCAAAGGGGTAACTAGGACAGGCATCTAACTGTGTCAGCGGCTAGCTGGCACTTCTTGGGCGAAAACATACCAAGCCTGAGGGGTGGCGGTGATCTCGCCATCCCTCCAGACTGCCCCTTCTGGGGGAGGTAGACCTTCCAGTGTCACCCCCAACCCAGTGCCGCGAAACACCTGGTGAGTGAGTAGGGTTGGTCTCCCAGGCAACCCTTATCCCCCCGCCGAGCCACACAACCCGTTCGGGGGGCCCTCAGGCGTCACCTGTCACCATAAGGTGCCTCTGCATGCACACCAGCCCTACTTTCCTGTTTTGCCCGTCCTAGCAACCAACTGGAATGTGACCGATAAAGACCATATTCCCTTACAGGACACATTCGACCCGCAAAACAGTGTGACGTAGGCAAAAAAGATGCACAGTAATAGGCCAATCGAACTGTGAGACAAAAAATTCCTACATGATTCCCAAAGGGCAACTGGTAATAAACCCACACTGCTTAGGGGAGGGTGGGAGGGAGCTGCATTGAGCCAGAGAGCTGAGTTTGAGAAGGGGGCTGAGTTTAAGGCAACTCAGGCTGCCCCTCCTTGCATGGTGGTGCCACTGGGGTGCACCAATCAAAGGCCCCTGCGTCATGTCACCGCACCTGCCTGCAATGGCCCCCCCTTTTAGCCAGACAAACTGGCGCCGGGTGGGGGCATATCTTCCCCTTTCTCCCTTGCTTTTCGCTAGGGATGTACGAATGTGACTTACCTTTCTGCGGATTATGTTGATGCTGGGGGGGAGGTGTTCCATCCCTCCCCCCGGAATCCTTGCCAGAGGGGGAGGCGCTCTGTTCCTCCCCCCTGGAATCCTGGCTGGCCAGCTGTGCTCTGCAGCGATTCTGCGGAGCCGCCGGCTGGCTCCGCCAGCAGCCGGACATCCAGCCACTGGCTAGCAGGGACGCAAATGGTGGTGGCTATAGCTGCCGCTGTTTGCGTCCCTGCAGTCAGCCATGATAGGCTACGTAATTATTTACGTAGCCTATCATGGCTGATTTAAAAGAAAAAAATGTGTGTTTCCAAATGGCGGCGCCCATGGGGAGCCGCCATTTGCGTTCCTCATTTTGGCACGTCTTAGTCTAAGTAAACATTTACGTAGACTATGACGTGCCAAAATAAGGAACGCAAATGGTGGTGCCCCATGGGCGCCGCCATTTGCGTATGTGGTTTTTTTTTCCTTCTTTTAAATCAGCCGTGATAGGCTACGTAAACATTTACGTAGCCTATCATGGTGTTTTTTTAAAAATCTAGCCATGATAGGCTATGTAAATCTTTATGTAGCCTATCACTTTTTTTGTTTTTTGTTTTTTTTAACTGGAAATGGTGGTGGTGGCAGTCAGTCGGAAGACCGGCCGCTGCAGCCGCCACCGCCGCCGAACCGCCGCCGGAGCCGCCGCCGCCATGAAGATCTGCCCAAGGTAAGTCCCGTCCCAGGGGGGATGGGGGGTGGGCCGTTCCGCCACCAATTTCAGGGGACTGAATGCGCTGGCATTCGCCCTCCCTGAGATCTGTGGCAGAACTTTCGTACATCCCTACTTTTCGCTTCCCTTCTTTCCTCAGATACTTGTGAAGCCTCATCAGACAGCCACTTGGCTTTCTTGCATTTCTGTTTCTTTGGGATGGATTTCATTACTGCCTCCTGAACAGTGTGATGGACCTCCGTCCATAGTTCCTTGGGCACTCTGTCTATCAGGTCTAATCCCTGAAATCTATTTGTCACCTGCACTGTATATTCATAAGGGATATGATTTAGGTCATACCTGACGGTTTAGTGGTTTTCCCTACATTCTTCAATTTAAGCCGAAATTTTGCAAAAAGCAGCTCATGATCTGAGCCACAGTCAGCTCCAGGTCTTGTTTTTGCTGACTGTGTAGAGCTTCTCCATCTTTGCCTGCAAAGTACATAATCAATCTGATTTTGATATTGACCATCTGGTGATCTCCATGCCTCTTGTGCTGTTGGAAAAGAGTGTTTTCTATGATCAGCTTGTTCTCTTTGCAAAACTCTATTAGCCTTTGTCCTGCTTCCTTTTGTACACCAAGGCCATGCTTGCCTGTTATCCTGGTGATTTCTTGACTTCCTACTTTAGCATTGTAATCCCCTATGATGAAAAGGACATCTTTTTTTGGAGTTAGTTCTAGACGGTGTTGTAGGTCTTCATAGAACCGATCAACCTCAGTGTCTTTGGCCTCAGTGGTTGGGGCATAGACTTGAATTACTGTGATGTTGAATGGTTTGCCTTTGATTCATACTGAGATCATTCTATCATTTTTAAGATTGTACCCCAGCACTGCTTTTCCCACCCTTTTGTTGACTATGAGTGCTACTCCATTTCTTCTAAGGGATTCTTGCCCACAGTAGTAGATATAATGGTCACCTGAATTAAATTCGCCCATGCTTGTCCATTTTAGTTCGCTGATTCCCAAGATGTCGATGTTCAATCTTGCCATCTCATGTTTGACCACCTCCAGCTTACCTTGATTCATTGATCTGACATTCCAGGTTCCTAATCAATATTGTTCTTTACAGCATCAGATTTTCTTTTCACCACCAAACACATCCACAGCTGAGTGTCCTTTCGGCTTTGGCCCAGCTGCTTCACTCTTTCTAGCGCTACTTGGAAATTTCCTCTGCTCTTACCCAGTAGTATATTGGACACCTTCCGACCTGAGGGGCTCATCTTCCGGCGTCATCACTTTTAGCCTTGTGATACTTTCCATGGGGTTTTCTTGGCAAGAATACTGGAGTGGGTTGCCATTGCCATTTCCTTCTCCAGTGGACCACATTTTGTCAGAACTCTCTGCCATGACCTGTCCGTCTTGGGTTGCCCTGCATGGCATAGCTTATGGCTTCTCTGAGTTATGCAAGCCCCTTCACCACAACAAGGCAGTGATCCATGAAGGGGCTACTACATTTTACTAAAACAGTAAATGCCTACTGCATTTCCACTTTGTGTATATGGCAGAAATGCAGCTGAACGCAGAAATTATCAAAGCTACTTTTTCATCCTGATAGATGTCAGAATGTTCTGTGGTTTCCATTCGCTTCTATTAATCTTTAAAAAAAAATGACTGGTGAATTTAACACATGGGAAACAGGAAAAGGAAGAGAGAGAGAGAGAGAGAGAGAGAGAGAGAGAGAGAGAGAGAGAGAGATGAATGGATGAAAGATATATCCTGAATTGATTTTAAAAAATACAATTTGTCTCTCTAGGTCACCATCATCAGACACATTGAAATGAAGAACCAGTCAGCCATAAGGGAATTTATGTTGATAGGTTTAGCAAGTTCCCCTGAATTACAGATACTTCTCTTCTGGCTATTCACATTCATCTATGCTACAGCACTAGCAGGTAATGTCCTCCTCATTTTTACCATATCCACTTGCAGGAAACTCCACACTCCCATGTACTTCCTGCTCATCAATTTGTCCTTAGTGAATGTCTTCTCCATCTCAGTTACAACTCCCAAACTGCTCCAGACTCTTTTGACTCACAGAAAGACCATTTCATTTTATGGGTGCATTGCACAGGTGTATCTCTTTATATGGCTATTGGTGACAAAACTTCTGCTCCTTACATGTATGGCTTTTGACCGTTATGCTGCTATCTGTCATCCTTTGCGTTACGTATTCATCATGAAGAAGAAAGTGTGTGTTGGCATAGCAACTGGAGTGTGGGCTGTAGGAATGATCAATTCGACTGTTCACACTGGACTTGTGCTGCAGCTCTCCTTCTGCAACTCCATCATCATCAATCATTTCTTCTGTGATCTGCCCCCACTTTTAAAGCTCTCATCCTCAGACACCAACCTGAACGAGACTATGGCTTTTGTGGCAGATGTGGTATTTGGGATTTGTAGTAGTGGGTTGACTCTAACATCGTATTTGTTCATCCTGAGAGCCATCTTCAGAATCCGTTCCACTGAAGGGAAGAAGAAAGCTTTTTCCACGTGTTCCTCACATCTCATTGTAATCAGTTTTTACTTTTCCACAGTCATCTACACGTATATCAGGCCCACCTCAGTCTACTCTCTAGACAAAGACAAACTTGTTTCTCTCATTTATTCTGTGGTAACTCCAGTTCTTAACCCAGTCATATATTCTCTGAGAAACAAAGAGGTGAAAGAAGCTATCAAGACACTTACTGGAAGAGGCAGGCTGGTCCCAACACTTCAAGGGTGATATACAGAAATGTTTCAAAGAGATCTTAGTTTACACACATACACACAGAGAAAACAGTTAATTGAAAAAATGTTCTGCAGAAGCCAGCTGATGGAGGTGTTCAAAGGTTTAGGAAGAAATGACATATATGATGAGGGGATCCATTTTGGAGCATAAAATATATGCATATGAAATAGCGGGTGTTGTGAAGTGTTCCTATATCCATGTATAAATCATTTTTTAATTCAATATACATACAAATGGTAAACTATTCTTCCTCTTCCTCATTGAATGTATTTTGAAGGGGGGAACCTATATGATTAAACACATGCAGGACATCTATGCTATATATTTACTGATTGATTGTGTAGTAGACTGAAAACCTCTTAGTTGAAGGAACAGTATGTGTAATGCATATAGTTATGGTTGCCAGGTCATGTCCCAGAGACATCATATATATATATATATATATATATATATATATATATATATGTATGTTTCCCTAGTCCTCCAAACTTTCCCTCACCCTCCTTGCTCCCTTGCCGGCTACTGGACAACATTTTAGTCTTGCTCATTATATCACACAGTGGAGGATTTAATCAGTGGAATAGCATGGTATATTACTGTGAAATTCCATTGACTGGGTACCACAACCCTCAGTGAAGAGGTTGTTTTATTTAGTGTTATCTGTGAGCATGGCGTATTGAAAAAAGATGAGATCACAGATTCCTTCCTTAAGAGGTCTAGGGAGCAATCCTATGGCTGCTAGAAACTGTCTAGAAGGCCATAGGATATGCTCATTTCTGGGAACCGACCTTGGAGCCCGCACTCTGAGGTCGGTTCCTGGAAAACTGACCTCCCCCCTGGTCCGTGCTGCCTCGGAGGCAGCGCAAAGAAGCCCTGTTCTCAGCACTCAGAAGACAAACATGGAGCGACTGAAAAAGGGTGTTCCACGGGGGCATTCTGGGGTGGGGAGAGTGGAGCTGCACATACGACACATTCAATGTGTCATATGGCAGCTTTGTCTCCCGGTCGCCCCCAGCCCCACCACTAGACAGCCAAAAATGCTCCCATGCCTCTCCTGCCTTGCTTTGGATACGCGGCCACCTTCAAGTTTGGAGGAGGCCACCTATCTAGTTTGGATTGCACCCTTACACTCTAAAAATAATCTCAAGGTAGACTTTGGAGGAAATGGATGGAAATAGAGGGAGGTGTAAACAGAGGAAGAATATACCTTTATTTCATTGATAGGTACTTAAGCTTAGTTGCAATAGGGCACTAGACTGAAGGGTTGCCTCACAGCTATCATGGGAAAAAAGTGGGCTTTGATGAGGGAGTCAAAGGTAGTCTTGGAGACAGAGAGGGGTAATTGGAGGAAGCCGAAGATATTTCAATGGCAGAAGGTGATGTAGTAAAACAAGAAATAATTACAGATGTGTGAGAAAATAGAAGCAGGTGTGTGTGTGTGTGTGTGTGTGTGTGTGCGTGTGTGTTGGAGGGACAAGGGCATGGTTTTGAAAGTAAGGGTGGAAAGTTTGTGCAGGATTCAGGAGTGGACAAGAAGCCAGCATAGAGATTTAAGGAAGGACATCATGTGATCACAGCAGAGTAGGTGACAATTTTTGGCAGCAGAGTAATGGCTGAGGGGAGCAGAATTATGGACGAGGGGACCACAGTGAGATAGAGATACATTTCCAAGTGTTAAATGTTTTCACATTGCATAACAGCTGCCCTGTGGAGAAATCCTGGCAGCTCCTGCAGCCTCTTCTCCTGCAGACATAGATTTAGACAACATTCCATCCTTGGTTTCGAGAGCTCAGGCCATGTTAATGCGAACAGCAGTTATTAATAGGAGAGATTGTGTGTTAATTTCTCAAGATTTAGTCCACATGGAGTGATGAATCTAATTATGGTTCTACTGAAAAGAAAATGCCTCTCATATAGGGATGTCAGAGAATTCCATGACAGATCTCGATGAGGCCGAATGCCAGTGCATTCGGCCCCCCGAAATCCGTCGTGGAATGAAACCCCCACCCCCCCATGAAAGGCACGCAGAACGAAGTCCCCGCTGCCCTCAACCCAAGAAAGGCGCGCGAAACGGAGCACTTACCTGCTCCCGTTCGCACTGCTTCGTGAATGGCGGCTGTCCTGCGGCCGCCATTCGCTTCCACCTCTTCAACCCATGATAGGCTATGTAAATACTTATGTAGCCAATCATGGTTAACGCAGGGACGCCATTTGCATCCCTGCAGAGGCCATGATAGGCTACGTAAGTATTTATGTAGCCTATCACAGCGGGGGGGTAACCCCAGCGTACACAAATGGCGGCGGCTACCGCCATTTGCGTACGCTAGGGTTTTTTTCCCCCTGTTACGGCAGGGGGAAAAAAAACCCAGCATACGCAAATGGCGGTAGCTGCCGCCATTTGTGTATGCTGGGGGTTTTCCCCCTGCCGTGATAGGCTACATAAATATTTACGTAGCCTATCACGGCTCAATACAGGGACGCAAATGGTGGCGGGTACGACAGCCGCCATTTGCGTCCCTGCAGGGTTGCCCAGCAGCCAGATGTTCGGCTGTGGGCGGCCGGAGCCGGCCGGCGGCTCTGCGGCTTGGCCGCAGAGTGGAGCCAGCCGGGCAGGATTCCGGGGGGAGGGATGGAGCGCCTCCCCCCCCATTGAGGATTCTGAGGGGAGGGACGGAGCGCCTCCCCCACCACCGCAGATGCCCCTCAGTGGAGCAAGGTAAGGGATTCGTACATCCCTAACCTCATATAGTCCATGTTTTATTAAATGTTTCTGAAGTTAAATTGCCTGATTTTAAATGTATGTTCACCCTCCTCTTATTTATTATAGAATAGAAGTGTGTAATTTTGAATTGCTTTGTTCCCACAAGACATTGTCATTGTTACATGTATCATTTGGTTAAGATAGAACAGGGGAAGGCAAGATGGGCACTAACGTACCACTAGATACTCGAGGTGCCCACTAAGTAACTTACCCCTCCAACTTTTCTTTTCTTTTTAACACAATTTTTTATCGGCAGCTGGGATTGCTGTTGGTTTCTGTTGGTGCTGAAACCTGTGGGTTCAAAGAAGTTGTTTAGTGTGTTGGGGCTCAGACCCCATCTCTGCCTTGTACTCAGTTTTAGGGTGGGTTACTTGTCCTTTGCCGTGCCTCCCATGGCAGCCATTTTGCCTTGGGGCCGAGGACAGCTTCTTAAATTGCCAAATGTGCACATGGCCACCAAAAGGTAGCCTCCCTGTGGGCTAGAGGTGTTAGATCTTGAAATGAAATTTGAAAAATAAAAATGCCTGTCTAGTGTATAAATATCATATTGAAAAAATTATGGGCCATGTTATAGGCCAGGATTGAAGGGACTTGACCTGCCTAATGGTATTTTTAAAACCCTTAATACTACTACTAGTATTACTACTACCACTAATAATAACATAAGGACATAAGAATAGCTTTAATGGATCATACCAAAGATCCAAACCCAGCCGTGCGAAAAGTCTGGGCGGGGGGGGGATCTAGATGGCAACAGTTTCTGAATCATTTTGCGGTTATATCCGGATTTTCATGTAACTGCTTTGGCCCATCAGCAACGCACAAAGCAAGAAAAATGGAGTATACGCTACCTAAAAACACACCTTCATGGCATGTCAAATGAGAACACCATACATCAGGGTTGAGTGGGTGGTGTCCAGCAAGTAGAACTGAACATCATCAGCTGAGGAGGTGCTGCTCAGCCAGTGATAGAAGCTTGTTCCCCACCTGTGTCCATGCTCTCCTGCTCAGGGAAGGTTAATGGAAGTGCTGAATTAAGCCCCTGTAGCTTACCCCACACTTTTTGCCTCTCATCCACCATTGGGATATTGAGAAAGTTTAAAAGAGTGCTATTGTGATATTATGAATGGTTAAAATAGGCTACAGATTGTGAATGGGTAAAGCAGGCTACTGTGATATCGTGAATACAGCGCTAATGTGATACTGTGAATAAGAAAGCAGTGCGACTGCGATATTATGAATGGTTAAAAGAGACTGCAGATTGTGAATGGTTAAAACAGCACAACTGCAATACTGTGAATGGGAAAACAGCACATTTTTAAAGCAAAATTACTCTCCTGAGAGGATTCTGGGAGCACACCAACTTTAAAGAGAAGTCACCACTTCTTTGCCACCAGAGCACCACCAAATTTCAGCAGCAAATTCGGTGGCATGGCAGGAGAGAGATGGGGGCAGCAGAGACTGGTGGCTTCAATTTCAGTGGGGCTGGGAATCCATTCCAGGTTTCAGTCAGAACCAGCCAGAACTCTAAAGGAGCTGTCCAGGGTGCTCAACCCTATCCCCCAAATCACCCTGGCTGAGTCTGCACAAAGGCCAGGGGGACCACATGCAGCCGATGGACCATATGTTTTCCACCTTGATCTAATCCATCATTGTCCCCATTGTGGCCAACCAGATGCTTCGAGGTTGTTTTGCCAAAGGCAGAGAGGTTCTTTCTTGGATTCAGAGCAATGATTACAACAAGGGAGTAAGTAAGAGTCAACAAGCTTTATTAACTAAAGCAAAACTAAGCAAAATATTTTACTCTTGTATTCTGCTGTCGGAAGCCCCAGATAACAACAGTGTAGAGACTCCAGTTGGCCAATGTGCAGCACCTCCATGGTCCTGGTCTGCGCCGAAGCTCCAACTGAGTGATACTGTGGAGGGACTTATATACCCAAATTTTCCCATGGCTATGTGTTGTCTTTCACAGCTTCCTACTCAGTCACACCTGTTGTGATGGTCTCATGATGTTTAGGCATTTTTTCATCTTACCCCAAAGATAAGCTATAGTAGCAGTTGGACCACAGCCAAAGAGATCCTTCCTGCCTTCCACGGCCATACCATCCTAACTTGTTTGAAGAACGAGGAGTCAGGCCAAGAAGCCAGAAGCCTCAAAGAGGCCCGAGAAACCTGGTTTATAAGGTCTCATAGGCATTTCAGGCATGAAAGAAGCAATTCCAGAAGGTTATACAATTTCCTCAATATACAAAAGACTTCCAGAGCATTTCCTCTACAGGGATACTGCATAAGCAGGGCATGAAGTCAGTAGTGAATTTCCAACCCCAATATTCCTCCCTGAACTCAGTGGTATAGTGCCTTTGAATGTTGAGGTTCTCTGTAGCCATCATGGACAATAGACAGTGATAGATCTTTGGAAGTTACCTCAGTTTACAAACTGGTCTGTTACGTGATGTGGATGAAGTGATATATATTTGAAAAATGCAGGTCCAAACGATTGTTGGGTGTGAAGAACTTGTTACAAGGTTTGTTGTATGGGCCATACGGACTTTTACAAAGATATATTAAAACACAACAAAAGCATGTCATTAGGTTATTTACCAGGTAAGCCGTAACATATCAACATTACTTTTTCAGTTTGCAGAAATAGGGCTGGAAGTAGGGATGGCAGAGAATTCTGCCACGGATCTCGGTGAGGCCGAATGCCAATGCATTCAGCCCCCCTAACTCTGTGGCGGAACGGCCTACCACCCCCCCAGCCCCGCGCGGATCCCCCCCAGGATGAGACTTACCTGGGGCAGATCTTCCGGGCGGTGGCAGCAGCGGCGGTGGCCAGTCTTCTGACTGGCCACCGCTGCCGCCATTTCCAGTGTTAAAAAAAAAAGACATGATAGGCTACGTAAAGATTCATGTAGCCTATCATGGCTAGGTTAAAAAAAACAAAACAACAACAATGTGATAGGCTACGTAAATTTAGGGATGTCAGAGAATTCCGCCACGGATCTCAGGGAGGCTGAATGCCAGCGCATTTGGCCCCCCGAAATCGGTGGTGGAATGGTCTTCCACCCTCCCGCCACCCCCAGGACGGGACTTACCTTGGGCGGATCTTCCTGGTGGCAGCGGCTCCGGCAGCGGTTCGGCGGTGGTTCGGCGGCGGCAGCTGCGGCGAACAGTCTTCCAACCAGCTGCCGTGCCACCATTTCCAGTTTAAAAAAAAAAGTGATAGGCTACGTAAAGATTTACGTAGCCTATCATGGCTAGATTTTTTAAAAACACCATGATAGGCTACGTAAATGTTTACGTAGCCTATCACGGCTGATTTAAAAGAAAAAAAAACCCGCACGTATCCAAATGGCAGCACCCATGGGCACCGCCATTTGCGTTCCTTATTTTGGCATGTCTTAGTCTATTTAAACATTTATGTAGACTAAGATGGCAAAAGTAAGGGGAACACAAATAGCGTAGACGCTACGCTACTTACGTTCCCCTTATTTTCACCATCTTAGTCTACGTAAATGTTTATGTAGACTAAGACGTGCCAAAATAAGGAACGCAAATGGTGGCGCCCATGGGTGCCGCCATTTGTGTACGCGCATTTTTTTTCTTTTAAATCAGCCATGATAGGCTACGTAAACATTTACGTAGCCTATCACGGCTGACTGCAGGGATGCAAACGGCAGCGGCTACGGCCGCCGCCATTTGCATCCCTGCTAGCCAGCGGCCAGATGTCCGGCCGCTGGCGGAGCCGGCTGGCAGCTCTGCAGAATCCTTGCGGGGCGGAGTGGAGCTGGCCGGCCAGAATTTTGGGGGGGAGGGACAGAGCGCCTCCCCCCGACCATGAATGTCACCCTTCAAAAAGGTAAGTGACTTTCGTACATCCCTACGTAAATCTTTACATAGTCTATCACATCTGACTTTAAAAAACCCAAACAAACGCGCGTATGTAAATGGCGGTGGCTACGGCCGCCGCCATTTGCATTCCTTATTTTGGGCCATCTTAGTCTATGTAAATATTTACATAGACTGAGACGGTGAAAATAAGGGGAAATGCAAATAGCGTCCGCCACGCTATTTGCGTTCCTCTTATTTTCACCGTCTTAGTCTACGTAAATATTTATGTAGACTAAGACAGCCCAAAATAAGGAATGCAAATGGCGGCGGCCGTAGCCGCCGCCATTTGCTTACGCAAGTTTTTGTTTTGTTTTTTAAAGTCAGACGTGATAGGCTACGTAAAGATTTACGTAGCCTATCACAGCTGACTACAGGGATGCAAACAGCGGCCGCTACAACCGCCGCCATTTGCGTCCCTGCTAGCCAGCGGCCGGATGTCCAGCTGCTGGCGGAGCTGGCCAGCAGCTCTGCAGAATCCCCGCAGAGCGGAGCTGGCCAGCCAGGATTCCAGAGGGGAGGGACGGAGTGCCTACCCCCCCCCCCCAGCAGAACCTGGCGGAGCCAGGTAAGGCCAATTTCATACATCCCTAACTGGAAGCAGATCTTCTGTAAATATTTGATAATGCCTACTGTGTTTAAGTGATTACATTAGCATACCACTATCATCTCATTTAGATAGCGTATCTGTTTCACCTCAATGGGTGGAGGTGGAGAGGGGTTTGAGTGTACCAGCCCTGCCCTCTCACACCTCTACACATCTCTAAAATTGTTCGCACAGTCAGGGACTCTGGCCTTTTGAGAGTTCTTGATTGCACCCAGAGATTCAATGCATATACAGTGTGTATGTGTGTAGGCTGCATTCAGAACTTCAGCTGGAAGCATGGAGGTCAGGAGCAGCGTCAGCTCTTATGGTCCATTCCCATGGTCCATGTGTTCAGCTAAAATGTGAAGAAATCTAATACAAAGGCTAATGCCCAACATATTTCTTATCTGTATGTTCTCAAACAGTGCATTGTGCTTACATGATGTTCACTGCATATGTTGTTGCTGGACTCAGTTTAGAAGAGGGGGGGGAGATCTTCCTTCAAATTTCCACATTCTAGGACTCAATGCTGCAATTAGAAAATAACTAAGTAACCAATTCACCAAAATACATTATTTCTCTTGCTCATGATATGCATTTTAAATATGATTGATTTAATGATTCACTAATCTGTTATGTTTCACATCAATTAAAGGTTTAGATATTGGAAAGGGGGGATGATATTTAAAAGCTCAATTATATTATGGTACTATTGTTTCACAATTACAATACTTCTCCCCACCCCTCTTCAGAACATAGTGTCTTGTGTTCAGGGATGCTTGTCAATGCTCTAACCTTACATTAGTTGCTGGTTGGTTTGCCTTAAAAAAACTTTTAATGAGACTTTAGAGTTCACATAAATAGTACTGTCATGATCCAGCCAATGTTAAACATTTTGAGGCTGCACTCCTATACAAATGTACCCAGGAATAACCTCCATTGAACTCAAGGGGTCTTACTTTCAAATAGCCATTTACAGAAGTGTATTCTTGTCAGATTATTTTGATTTGAGTGGGAGAATTGGGTACATGCCTAGCTCTCTCCTATAGAAATCAGTGGAGTGTAAAGCCATTCACAAAGGGATAGATAACACCTTAGGTCTCTGAAACTTGAACATCAAGTTGTGAATTTGAAAATTTGCCAAATGCTGAAAACATTTGCTTCAGCAATATAATAAACAATGATAATCTTCCAGGTAATTCCTCAAAGGCATTTTTCCCAGTGGCACCATCGCTTTATTTACAGAAGGATTTCACAGCTGATTACTGCCTTTGTTCAGCAAATGTGACTGCAAAAGGACTGAAGTAGCCATCAGACTGATGAAAGACAAGTTTTTCTGGTAAAAGTCCATCAAAAACAAGCAACAGGTGGGAATGAAGGTAATTATTTCATGTCATGTCATCTCCCTTCCATCTTAGAAAATATTGTCGCTAGCTTTAGCATTTCTACTTAATGTAAAGAGGCCAACTATTAAACTTGAAGATATATCTTCCATTTGGATCATAATATCAAGGAGAACAGACAGAAGACAGAAACAGTGAAAACAATAATGGGAACAGATTTCTATAGAAGTACAGAATATTGTCTTTTCTGTATAAGGGAAACTGTAGGAAAGATTTCTACCACAACTTCATTAAAAAGTGGATGGTTCCCCAGGGTTGGAGAGGGACTCATACAATCTCTTTGTGGGGCTGATCTGATTCTCTCCCCACCCCAGTTGAACATCCTTACGGTAGATATTAGACATGAGCTAGTATTTTTGTTTTGTTTCAAATTAACTTTTACTCACTTCCACCATTATTATCCAACACTCTGTGTGTGTTACTAGTTGAAAGAGTTACTGTACTCATGCAAACATTTGCTATCAGTACTGTCTGTCCAGCACCACTAAGGCTGTGCATGTAAGATAATCTCAGTAGGAGAGCAGGAGGGATTTCTTTTTTTAGTACTATGATGGAAATATTTTTCCAGCATAAGTAGTTTGATAAATGTTCAGACTTAATAATGGAGGGGGGGGGGCATTGTGTTGAAAACCTTTATGTTCTTTTTCCTAATATAGTGCCTATCAATAAAAAAATAGAAGTAAAACAAACACATTTCTGCCAGTAGCTTGCAACATAGTGAATGTAACTGCAGCTGCTTCCCTTATGAACCGATAAAGCAGCTGATTCAACAGGGCTTGGTTTCATGCAATATCTGGAAATCTTAACCATATACTATGGTATAGCTTGAAGGGGTGCTAGAAAAACACACACAGATAACATGGTAAAATGATTGTTTTTCCATATTTGTCTTTCACAAACAATAAATGGCCTACTTCTTAAATCTCTGAATATAACGGCTACAAATTGTTGCACAAAATGAGTCACTCCATTTTTGTTTTATGTATTTTTTTAATGTGCAGTCCACACATATCCATATTTTAAGGATGCTTCCAACCAGTCCAGTTAGTGATGGAATGAAACTCAAACAGTGATTTTCCTGCAAGGACTGAGATGATTGCTTGGACATAGGTCATTGCTTTTGAAAAGAGAGAGAGACGCATTTGAAGACAATTATAATTAGCCAGCTGCTAAAAAAGCACTCAAATTATGGAGGCCTTACAAAACTTAGAGGGAATATTTAATCCACCTATCCTAACAAATGCTGACATTTACCAACAAATGATAAAAATTAAAGTTAAATGGGATTCTTTATTAAGAACGTTTGGTGGTTCTTGAGAAGCAATGATACACGTCAGGACTGATTGCTTCATGAGTTGTATTTTGACATGGTTCATACTGCTCTTTACATGAAGGATGGCTGAATTTGATGATGAATATAAGTACTTGATTAACAATGAGATGAAAGGGAACATCACATAGTTTTCTGTGTTCTCATGCCAGACTCCAACACCCTTTAAAATGACTGCTGGGTAAATCAATAGTTGCCAAATTTCAGAGTTATATGAGTGAGAAAAGAACAAACTATAGATCTATCTCTCTATTTCAGCTAATCCCACCTATCTGTCTAGGTCACAAGCAGAAGAAATATTGAAATGCAGAACCACTCTACCATTATGGAGTTTATCCTTGTTGGTCTAACCAATTCTACTGAACTACAATCAATTCTTTTTTGTGTATTCATGTTCATCTATGCTACAGCTCTAGCTGGTAACATCCTCCTCGTCTTTACCATATGCACTTGCAGGAAACTCCACACTCCCATGTACTTCCTGCTCATCAATTTGTCCTTAGTGAATGTCTTCTCCATCTCAGTTACAACTCCCAAACTGCTACAGATGCTTTTCACCCACAGAAAAGATATATCATTTTATGGCTGCATCACACAAGTGTTTCTCTTTCTATGGGGTTTGGGGACAGAACTTTTCCTTCTCTCATTTATGGCTTTTGACCGTTATGCTGCTATCTGCCATCCTTTGCAGTATACACTTATCATGAAGAAAGAAGTGTGTTTTGGTGTAGTCATTGGAGTGTGGATTTCTGCAATGGTCATTTCTGCTGTTCATGCTGGACTTATGCTGCAGATATCCTTCTGCAACTCCAACATCATCAATCATTTCTTCTGTGATGTACCCCCACTTTTAAAGCTCTCATGCTCGGACACCAGTCTCAATGAGACTATGGCTTTTGTATCTGATGTGATATTTGGGATCTGTAGTTGTGGATTGACTTTGACATCATACTTGTTCATTCTGAGAGCCATCTTCAGAATCCACTCCACTGAAGGGAAGAAGAAAGCTTTTTCGACGTGTTCTTCACATCTCATTGTAGTCAGTTTTTACTTCTCCTCAGTTATCTACACATATATCAGGCCCAACTCAGTCTACTCCCTAGGCAAAGACAAGTTTGTTTCTCTCCTCTATTCTGTGGTAACGCCAGTTCTTAATCCAGTCATATATTCACTGAGAAATAAAGAGGTCAAAGAAGCTATCAAGACACTTATTGGAAAAGGCAGGCTATTCCCTAGACCTCAAACTTGAGCTGTGAAATATTCTAGAGCAGGGGTGGGCAACACAATCACCTCCAGATGTTTGAGATGTCAATTTCCATGATCCCTGACCATTGGCCATGCTGGCTGGAGCTGATGGGAGTTGTAGGCCAAAACATCTGTAGGAGACCAGGTTGCCTACCCTTGTTCTAGACCTTTATCCTTAACTAATAATAATGGTTGGCAGTAGCAAGGTGATGATTTTTAGTTTCTGTGGAGTGAGGGACGTTTCATGCGATAAATATGCTTAGGAATTCATTAATTGTATATCGATTGGCTGGGTCCAGGGGTGCTAAATGCTTTGCTCTGTCAGGGGGTGGTTTCTGCCACCTGAAAGGGGTTGTAGTGCTCCCCCTCCTGAATAAGACCTCCCTGGACATGGTGATGTGTGAGAACTATCATCACATCACTAATATCCACTTTTTGGCCAAGGTGCTAGAGTGTGTGGTGGCTGGGCAGCATCAGACATTTTTGGAGGACTTATCTGGACCCATTTCAGTCTGTGTTCAAGCCAGGGTACAGCTAGGGATGTACGAAAGTCACTTCCCTTTTTGAAGGGTGACACTGATGGTGGTGGGGAGGCGCTCCCTCCCTTCCCACCGAAATTCTCCTCGCCCGGCTCTGCTCCACAGCAACTCCGCAGAGCCGCCGGCCGGGGCCGCCCGCAGCCAGACATCTGGCCACTGGGCAGCCTGCACAGGGACGCAAATGGCGGTCACCATAGCTGCCGCCATGTTCGTCCCTGTATTTTGCCATGATAGGCTACATAAATGTTTACATAGCCTATCATGGCAAAAAAAAAAGGGGGAACGCAAATGGTGGCAGCTATGGTGGCCGCCATTTACATTCCTTTTTTTTTTTTGCCGTGATAGGCTACGTAAAAATTTACGTAGCCTATTACAGCAAAAGTCAGGGGCACAAATGGTGTAGTGGCCACCATTTGCGCCCCTGTCTTTTGCTGTAATAGGCTATGTAAATATTTACGTAGCCTATCATGGCAAAAAAAAAAAAAAGGAACGCAAATGGCGGCGGCCGTAGCCACCACCATTTGCGTTCCCTTTTTCTTTTTTTGCCGTGATAGGCTACGTAAATACTTATGTAGCCTATCACAGCCTCTGCAGGGATGCAAATGTAGCCTATCACGGCTATAATGAGGAAGCGAATGGCGGCTGCAGACGCGGCCGCCATTCACCAAGCATCGCAAACGGCATCAGGTAAGTGCTCCGTTTTGAGTGCCTTTTGCAGGTTGGGGAGACGGGGGTGCTTCATTCCGCCATGGAATTCGGGGGGCCGAATGCACTGGCATTCGGCCTCATCAAGATCCGTGGCAGAATTCTCTGACATCCCTAGGTACAGCACTGAAACAGACTTGCTTGCTCTGACTGACCACCTACTCTGGGTGAAAGACAGGGGGAGTACTACCCTGTTGATCATTCTGATCTCTCAGCAGCTTTAGATACCATTGATCATGGTAACTTACTCGATCGGCTCTGTGCGAGGGGGGATTGGGAGCACTGTACTACATTGGTTCCATTCCTTCCTGCAGGGCCAATTCCAGAGAGTGGTATTGGGGATTCCTGTTCTACCCCATGGGTATGAAGCTTTGGCATGCCACAGGGTTTTATTCTATCCCCCATACTTTTCAACATCTATATGAAGCCCCTGGTTTAGCTCATTAGGAGTACTGGGGTGGGGTGTCACCAGTACGCTGATGAGCTCAGCTCTATTTCCCCTGGTTGACGGAGTCAGCTGGGGTGGTGAAGGTGCTGGACCAGTCTAAAAGTAAATTCAAGGGAAACATTGGAGGAAATGGGGGGAAATGGAGGGGGGTGTAAACAGAAGAAGAATATAACTTTATTTTGTTGATGAGTACTTACGTTTAGGTCCAATAAGACACTACAGAGGGGTTGCCTCAGAGCCACCATGGAAAAAAAGTGGTCTTTGATGAGGGATTCAAAAGTATTCTTGGAGACAGAGAGGGGGAATTGGAGGAAGCCAAAGGTGAAGGTGATGGCTGAAGGTGATGAAGTAAAACAATAATTAATTACAGATGTATAAGAAATTTATTTATCTATCTATCTATCTATCTATCTATCTATCTATCTATACACACATATATATACATATATATATATATATATACACACACACACACACACACATATACACACATACACATATATATATATATATATATATACATATACATATACATATACATATATATATATATATATATATATACACACACACACACACTCTCACACACATATACATATATATATTGTTGTTGTTCAGTCGTTAAGTTGTGTCCGACTCTTTGTGACCCCATGGACCATAGCACGCCAGGCCTTCCTGTCCTCCACTCTCTCCCAGAGTGTGCTGCTCAAGTTCATATTAATTGCATCAGTGATGCTATCTAGCCATCTCATCCTCTGCTGTCCCCTTCTCCTTTTGCCTTCAATCTTTCCCAGCATCAGGGTCTTTTCCAGTGACTTTTCTCTTCGGATCAGGTGGCCAAAATATTTGAGCTTCAGTTTCAGTATCTGTCCTTCCAATGAGCAGTCAGGGTTGAGTTCCTTTAGGATGGACTGATTTGACCTCCTTGCAGTGCAGGGGACTCGTAAGAGTCTTCTCCAGCACCACAGTTTGAAAGCATCAATTCTTCGGCGCTCAGCCTTCCTTATAGTCCAGCTCTCGCAGCCATACGTTACTACTGGGAAAACCATAGCTTTGATTATACGGACCTTTGTTGGCAAGGTGATGTCTCTGCTTCTTACTATGCTGTCTAGGTTTGCCATAGCTTTCCTCCCAAGGAGCAAGTGTCTTTTAATTTCATGACTACAGTCACCGTCTGGTCTGCGGTGATCTTGGAGCCCAAGAAAACAAAACCTGTCACTGCTTCCATTTCTTCCCCTTCCATATGCCAGGAAGTGATGGGCCAGATGCCATGATCTGAGTTTTTTTAATGTTGAGTTTCAAAGCAGCTTTGCACTCTCCACTTTCACCCTCAACAA
Source organism: Heloderma suspectum (assembly GCF_057233095.1). NCBI lineage: Eukaryota > Metazoa > Chordata > Lepidosauria > Squamata > Helodermatidae > Heloderma > Heloderma suspectum. Next base: position 82,033,369 of record NC_139463.1, on the reverse strand, counting down.
GAGGCTCTTTAGATCCTCTTCGCTTTCTGCCATTATATATGACAAGGCCATTGTTTTGAAAGGATGGAAAGTTTGTTCAGGATTCAGGAGTGGACAAGAAGCCAGCATAGAGATTTAGGGAAGGACATCATGTGATCAGAGCAGAGTAGGGGTAATTTTTGGCATCACAGTAATGGCTGAGGGGACCAGAATTATGGACAAGGGGAACAAATTGAGATAGAGATATGATTCCAAGTGTTAAATGTTTTCACATTGCATAAGGGTTAGAAGAGGCTTCAGACTGTGAATGGTCAAAACAGCACAACTGCAATATTGTGAAGGGGGGGGGGAGCACAATTTTTAAAGCAAAATTACTGTCCTGGGAGGATTCTGGGAACATGCCAACATTAAAGAGAAATCACCATTTCTTTATGACCCCAGCACCACCAAATTTCAGCAGCAAATTCGGTGGCATGACAGGTGAGAGAGCTTGGCCAAGCGGAGACTGGTGGCTTCAATTTCGTTGGGGCTTTGAATCCATTCCAGGTTTCAGTCAGAACCAGCCAAGACTCTAAAGGAGCTTTCCAAAGTGCTGAACCCTATCCCCAAAATCACCAAGGTTGGGTCAGAGAAAAAGGCCAGGGGAACAACATGCAGCCAATGGACCATATGTTGTCCACCCCTGACCTAATCCAACATCATTGTCCCCGTTGTGGCCAACCAGATGCTTCGGGGTTGTTTCGCCAAATTCAGAGAGGTTCTTTCTTGGATTCAGAGCAATGATGGTGTTACAGAAATATCCAAGGCAGGTTGGGTTGAACACTCAGAAATGTATTAAAGCACATCACGGCCATGGGAGAGACAGATGAAACTGTGTCTGTCCCCCCAAAAGAAAACAGGATGCATTTATACAGAGTGAAAGTTGGAGAACAAAGAAAAACACACTACACATGCTCAGAAACCAATTAGTACTCAGCACAGTCTTATCAGCACAGCGGCCTTCTTATCTTTCAGGATGAGTTACTTTGGTGGATAGGAATTTCTTGCTTATGACCAAGTCACAATTTCCTTTGCATGGTCACACACACACACACACACACACACCCATCAGGCACCTTGCCTGAACCAAACTACTTACAAGGCCTTGTCAGGCCTACCTTCACAATCCCCCGTTTGAGCCTGTCAGGCTCACCATCTATGCTTGTACTGATATCCGTTGTTCATTCTCTTTCTTTCTCTTCACATACATTTATCTTTGCATTCTACTGACCATCTGGTGCAGTTCAGCTTTATATATAGTTTCAGTAAGGAATTTGATACAACGCTTAATAAAAGCAGTGATCACATGGAACAAAACAAACAACAATTATGCTTATTATATTGCACATCTTGCTAGGTGGCTGTTTCTGGTAGATCTAGGTAATGGGGCGTAATCCTTTTAGTCTGCTTTAGTGGGATTTGTCTCATTGGTGTGCCTCTATGGGCTTGGACTGGCACATGGCTGCAGATCTAGCAGCTGGATACATTCAATTCTACTTGAATCTGGTTCCCTACTTTCAGGAAAGTGTGCTTTACTTTCATGCAAAAAAGGTGGCAAGTAGGAGCAGGATGCAGGTGGGCCACATCATGAGAATGTGCCCCTGGGGGATGCTGACACAACTCTTTCTGCACTAACCGGTGCTAGGCTCCCTGCTAGGCTTATGCTCACCTCGCCAGCAAGTGTGTGGCTCACTACTGATCCTTTAGAAGTAGCTATTTTGTAATCCAGAGGTGGCTGTTTTGTAATCCAGAGGAGGCCAAAGTGCCAAAAGTCTAAGAAGACCTCACACAATAGCAGGAAAATGGGCAACAAGCCAGTACCACGATGGCAACCAGAGATGTTCTTCTCTTTCCAGGTCCAAAGTGACTCAAAGGGCTGATGAACTCTGTGTTAGGGCACATCTAGCATTGTCTGGTTCTGGGGCACGTCATCGCCAGGGGGCAACACTTTCTTGCAGTGGGATGCGGGGATCCAGGTAGGCTGACTTTGCAGCTTCACGGCGCTGTGGGTAGTCAACAGCACCTGATGGGGTCTTTTCCAGCGAGGCTCAAGGGGAGACTTCTTTGGATGGACTTTGATGTAGACTCAGTCTCTAGGCTACAGGTTGTGACACTGTATTGTGGGAATGTCTGGATGCACTTTTTTAACCTGTGAATGGAAAGCCTTCATACACTTCATTAATACTTGGCAATAGTTCAACACAGTCTCATCTCTTAAATGCAAGTTGGTAAGGTGTTCTTTAATAGGTGCTGAAGACAGGAGTCTCATGGGCTTCTTTATAGGGAACTCATGGGCACTGAGCACCGTTTGTCAGTGTGAAGTGGCACGTATGTTTCTCAGGGCCAAAGTTAGAGCATCTGGCCATTTAAGTCCTGTTTTAGCATAGATTTTGACAACTTTGTTCTTTAAGACGCCATTCTTACTTTTCTTCCAGCCTTGCTGGCTGGGGATGGTAGGGGCACTGGAAATGCCATTGAATTCACATAGCTTTGTATACACAACTACTAGGATATATTTAAAAGAGCAACATTTCTTCATCTCAATGAAATCTATTAATATCGAGCATACACATCCCTTAACTCTTGGTTCAGTCACTCTGGTTTCCAGGGGAGTGATGGGGCAGTGCACTTTGGGGCTGGCTACTAGGGAAGTCAGAGAATTTTGCCACGAATCTCAGGGAGGCCGAATGTCAGCGCATTTGGCCCCCCGAAATTGGTGGCAGAACGGTCTGCCCCCCCGCCCCCCTGGGACAGGACTTACCTTGGGCGGATCTTCCTGGCGGCGGCGGCTGCGGTGGTGGTTCGGCGGTGGCGGCTGTGGCGGCTGCGGCGGCCGGCCTTCCGACCGGCTGCCACCACCGCCATTTCCAGTTAAAAAAACCAAAAAACAAAAAAAGTGATAGGCTACATAAAGATTTACGTAGCCTATCACAGCTAGATTTTTAAAAAACACCATGATAGGCTACGTAAATGTTTACGTAGCCTATCATGGCTGATTTAAAAGAAGAAGAAAAAACGCGCATACGTAAATGGCGGCGCCCATGGGGCGCCGCCATTTGCGTTCCTTATTTTGGCATGTCTTAGTCTACGTAAATGTTTACTTAGACTAAGATGTGCCAAAATAAGGAACGCAAATGGCGGCAACCATGGGCGCCGCCATTTGCGTACGCGCGTTTTTTTTCTTTGAAATCAGCCATGATAGGCTATGTAAACATTTACGTAGCCTATCACGGCTGACTGCAGGGACGCAAACAGCGGCGGCTATGGCCGCCGCCATTTGCTTCCCTGCTAGCCGGCGGCTGGATGTCCGGCCGCTGGCGGAGCCGGCCGGCAGCTCCGCAGAATTGCTGCGGAGCGGAGCCGGCTGGCCAGAATTTTGGGGGGGAGAGATAGAGCGCCTCCCCCCCCGGCCAGAATTTCGGGGGGAGGGACGGAGCGCCTACCCCCCACCACTAATGTCACCCTTCGAAAAGGTAAGTGACTTTCGTACATCCCTATTGGCTACCTGAGCAGATGGTGCACCTTCTTTCAGATGAAAACAGATGACAGGGCAGGCTAATTCACTCAGGATTTTATATACGAAGTCTCACTAACTTAGAAAACTGTCAAAAAGTACACACACTCATCCCCCCCCCCACCAAGGCCTTTCTCTTTGATAGCAAAATAAGTTTTCTCAAAGTACAGAAAAAAGCATTCCTTATCAGTTAGAAGGTACACAGTGTGAAGAGCAATCATGGTGCATTGTTTTAGCTTCTGTTTGTAGCAAAAAGCATGGCTTTCAATGTGTGTGAATGCTGCTATAAGAACAAACTCTAAAATCATGAAAATCGCCAACTATCTAGCAAATTAGCGTACTTGTGCTATTGATCATTGCATTATTACTGCATATGATTCTGGGCAAATTCACACCTGATTGCTTGCCATTCTTCTGAAACTAAATCGAATACACTCCCCCCTTGAATTCTCACAGATTCTAATGCAGTTGTTTATTAAATAATTAAAACAAATCATATATCATTAAGCTTGCTAGGCTACATACAAAGCAAAAAGACAAAGCGAGAAAATAACTATAACTAATATAACAAGGGGATAAGGCACAACACACAGGATTTCCAATCTCCTGTACAAATATAGTGTACAAAAATAGTGTACAAATATATCTCACCAGTGACTTTCAATAAAAGCTTACACTTGCTTAGACGACTTTAAAATCTCATTCTGATCTTGACAGCATCGTTCTAGCACATCCAGTATTCTCAACAAACATTCAGTTTAGCTTGCCATTTCTTCTTTGTGAAGTAACACTGATACACACAGAAGGTTGAGCTTGAGAGCTACAATACCTGTTCAAACACATTAGCTAATACATGACAATACAGATGATCCTCAGCCAACACTCACCCTCTATTGCAAGTAGGGATGGTGGATAATTCTGCCACGGACTCCAGTGAGCCCAGATTCTAAAGAATCCAGCCCCCTGGAGTCTGTGGCAGAACACAGCACTCACCTCCGCCTCCCTACGGAATCTGTCCAGGTCGGATTCCTCTCGACTTTGATCCTGCGGAGCTGGCCGCATGCTCCGCATCACTGGTGAAAGTCAGTACGGCCTGCAGCCATTGCCATGCCATATCTCTGTATAAGTAAGTCTCCAGATGCAAATGCATAGTTGGTGCCATTTGTGGCCGTAAAACTGGTAGATTAGCCTAAATGCAGCCATTTAAGTCCCTGTTCATGTGATAGGCTACCACGTCAAAAAACAGGGATGCAAATGGCATAGTGGGCGCCATTTGAGGCCATAAAGCTGGTAGATTAACCTAAATGCAGCTGTAAATGGCTGCATTTAGGCTAATCTATCAGCTTTATGGCCACAAATGGCGCCCACTATGCCATTTGCATCTGGAGATTTACATATAGAGAGATATGGCACGGCAAAGGCTGCCGGCCACCCGTGTCAACGAAATTCACCAGCGGAACATTGCTGGTGGCCGGCTCCACAGGATAGACATGGAGTGGAGCTGGCCTGGATGGATTCCAGGGGGAGGGATGGATCGCTTGCCCCCACAGGCAGATTCCCCTGCAGAACGACAGGGAGGGAATCCTCCCATCCCTAACTGCAAGTCACACACAGTAGGGTTGGCGGAGAATTTCTCCCTGAAACTTCGGGGGGCCAAGCGCCAACGTGTTCGGCCCCCCGAAAAAGTTTCGGGGAGAAATTCTCTGCCCCCCCGCCCCCGCACCCCCCCCCCGGGACAGGACTTACCTTTCCCGAATGTCCCTCCCGGCGGCAGGTCCCAGCGGCTGTTCATCGGGTCTTCGTCAGGGGCGGGGGCGGCAGCCGATCTTTCGACCGGCTGCCGCCGCCACCATTCCAATAAAAGTAAATAAAAAAAAAAACGCCCCCGTGATAGGCTACGTGACGATTAATGTAGCCTATCACGGCTAGATTTGCAAAGTCAGCCGTGATAGGCTATGTTAATCGTCACGTAGATTATCACGGGTGACTTTAAAAAAAAAAAAGCACGTACGGCTAATGGCGGCCCCCATAGGGAGCCACCATTCACGTTCCTTATTTGGTCACTGTAGTCTACGTAAAGATTTACATAGACTACAGCGACCAAATAAGGAACGCGAATAGCGGCTCCCTATGGGGGCCGCCATTTGCGTACGCGCTTTTTTTTTTTAAAGTCACCCGTGATATGCTACGTGACGATTTACGTAGCCTATCATGGCTGACTTTGCAGATCTAGCCATGATAGGCTACGTTAATCGTCACGTAGCCTATCATGGGGTCGTGTTTTTTTTTTAACTTTTAATTTTGCGGCCGGGCGAGGCGAGGCACCTCCTCCCCAGCCTAAATTTCGGCTGGGCAAGGTGGGAAGCCTCCCCCCCGGCCTGAATTTCAGCCGGGCGAGGCGGGAAGCCTCCCCCCCCGGCCTGAACTTTGGGGGGAGAGCAGCGAAGCACCTCCCCCCCACCGCAAAAAGCTGCGAGACCAGGTAAGTGACTTTTGTGCACCCCTAACACACAGTCAGCGCATCTTGATTTTTACATGGGAGAAGCTGATGCTATTGTAGGTTTTAGGTGGCATATAGGACAATCTGTCTAGCAGACTCAAACAGGCATTTGATGACTAAGAGGAATAAAAAGCTCACACTCTCACATGGCAAGAACAATAGCCACAAATACAGATATAAAGACATTTTCTCTAAAAGCAAAAACAAAGTTCCTGAGTACATTAAACACATTATTCACATTTATGCAACATGCTTTATCTAATCATTGTGGCACCTTCACCTCTCAGGATTAACTCAATCGATTCTACCCTTCTTATCTGTTACTACAAGGTGGGAAAGAAGGACCATGGGTGCTACCAGGTGGCCGTCCGGGGAGCACCACAAATGGTCAGTGTACTGTGGACAACCAGCCAGTCCCCGCTTTTCTTTTCCAACATTTGGGGCTGAATTTGGAGTTGTGCAACATCTTCAAAAGTTGCCATGGGAGGCTGGCTTATTGCTGAAAGGAATAAGGCAGTAGCCCCAGTGAGACAAAAAGTTCTGCTACTTGAGCAGAAGCACAGTTAGGTGAAAGATTTTGTTCTGTTACAGTATGGGAAGTACAGACATCATATGCCTTCAGCATTTCTTTGACAATCCTATCTACAAAATACACACAATCTACATTAGTCAGTTGCTCATCTAACAAGTTTGGATGTGGCTTTGCTAGGTGCTCAACTACTTCTAAACAATCCTAAAGGATACCTTCAGAAGGATCTGGCAGCAAAGAAGCAGGATTTAGAGTGGAATGATGTTGCACTGTAATATAAATGCTAGAGAGAAGCAAAATGTCATAAGTGAAGAGGCATGATTGAGAGAGGTGCCGTCTTTGTTTTAGGGATGGGGGAGAATTTCTCCTCGAAACTTCAGGGGGCCGAGTGCCAACGCATTCGGTCCTCCAAAGGTTGTTCGGGGAGAAATTCTCCCCCCGCCCCCCCCGGGTTGGGACTTACCTTTCACGAATGTCCCTCCCGGCGGCGGGTCCTGGCGGCGGTTTGGCAGGTCTTTGTCAGGGGCGGGGGTGACAAAGGCCTGCCGCCATTACAAGAATGAGAGCCAGTGTAGTGTAGTGGTGAAAGTGACGGACTGGGAGCCGGGAGATCCGGGTTCTAGTCCCCACTTGGCCATGGAAGCTCACTGGGTGACTTTGGGCCAGTCACAGACTCTCAGCCCAACCTACCTCACAGGGTTGTTGTTGTGAGGATACAACGGTGAGGAAGAGGATAATGTAAGCCGCCTTGAGTTCCTTGCGAGAGGGAGAAAGGCGGGGTATAAATGCAATAAATAAATAAAGAAAATAAATAAAGAAAAGTAAAAAAAAAAGAACCACCCCTGAGATAGGCTACGTAACGATTAACGTAGCCTATCACGGCTAGATTTGCAAAGTCAGCCGTGATAGGCTATGTTAATCATCACGTAGCCTATCACGGGTGACTTGGAAAAAAAAAAGCGCGTACAGCTAATGGCGGCCCCCATAGGGAGCCACCATTCGCATTCCATATTTGGTCGCTGTAGTCTACGTAAAGATTTACATAGACTACGGCGAAAATAAGGGCAACGCAAATAGTGTTGCCCTTATTTTCGCCGTAGTCTACGTAAATCTTTACATAGACTACAGGGAACAAATAAGGAACGCGAATGGTGGCTCCCTATGGGGGCTGCCATTTGCGTACGAGCTTTTTTTTTTTTTCAAAGTCACCTGTGATAGGCTACGTGACGATTAACGTAGCCTATCACGGCTGACTTTGCAGATCTAGCCGTGATAGGCTACGTTAATCGTTACGTAGCCTATCACAGGGGCGTTTTTTTTTTTTCTTTCGAAGTTCGCAGCCGGCGCTTCTCCCCGGCCTGAAATTTGGCCGTGCGAGGCGGGAAGCCTCCCCCCCGGCCTGAATTTCGGCCGGGTGAGGCGGGAAGCCTCCCCCCCGGCCTGAACTTCAGGGGGAGCAGCGAAGCGCCTCCCCCCCACCGCGAAGCAAGCTGCGAGACCAGGTAAGTTACTGTTGTACACTCCTACTTTGTTTTAAGTAGAAGAGCTGCCACTGAGTGAGGAACACAAAGAGTTCAAGGAGAATTTAACACAATATTTTCAGGGGCTTGAACAAGGAGGGCAGCGGCTGCAGAATCAAGGAAAGTAGTGTAAGATGTCACTCATCGCTTCTTATTTCTATGTGTTCAGGTAAACACACTAAGAGCACAAGAGGGTTTTTTCTTTTGTTTTCCCTCATAACAGAAGAGACTGGCCGCCACCATTTGTGTTCCTTCTTTTTGGCCGTCTTAATCTACGTAAAGATTTACATAGACTATGACGGCAAAAATAAAGGGGAACGCAAATAGTGTGGTGGGCGCTATTTCCGTCCCTTTTTGATTCGCTGTTTTAGCCTACGTAAATCTTTACGTAGGCTAAAACGGCGAATCAAAAAGGGATGCAAATAGTGCCCACTACGCTATTTTCATTCCCCTTTATTTTCACCGTCATAGTCTAGATAAATATTTATATAGATTAAGATGGCCAAAAATAAGGAACGCAAATGGCAGCGGCCATAGCCGCCGCCTTTTGGGTACGCGGTTTTTTAATTTTTTTTAAACCCAGCTATGATAGGCTACGTAAATCTTTACGTAGCCTATCACGTCATTTTTTTTAACCCAGCCATGATAGTCTATGTAAATCTTTACGTAGCCTATCACATCGTTTGTTTTGCTTTTTTTTTTTACAAGACTGCAAATGGCGGCGGCAGCAGCCAGTCGGAAGACCAGCCGCCGCAGCCGCCGCCGGAGCTGCTGCCACCCAGAAGATCCGCCCCAGGTAAGTCTTGTCCCGGGGGGGATCCGCGGGGGGCGGGGGGTGGCAGGCCGTTCCACCACAGAGTTCGGGGGCCTGAATGCACTGGCATTCAGCCTCACCGAGATCTGTGGCGGAATTCTCTGTCATCCCTAATCTAAATATACTCTGTCAGGGAGCAAAGATAGCGCAACTAAGTTTACATAAAAGGTCTCTGGTCAATAGAAAGAAACGGGCATTGATGAAGTTACAAACCTCTCGGCTCTCTTAGAAGTTCTAGGGAGGAGCATGAAGTGGCTCAGACGTGTGAAGTGTTTCCATCAGCTGGCCAGGCCAGTGGGGACACTTATATTTCTAATGCTCAACTTGGCTACAAAAAAGTGTCAGCAACGCTAGAACATTTTTCTAATGTGCACTTGGTCATTCAGTTTGTCTTGGGAGTCCTTAAGACTCCACTCCCCGGGACTTACTTGACCTTTTTGGCGTCTCAACATACCAATCAAAAAATGCATTCTCTCATTGATCCTGTGCCACCTTGGATGCAGAGATTCAAATGTACAATTCAAATGTACAATTCGGTCCAAATCAAAGGTTGCAACCAAGGGGGATTGTTTGGAAGGGTCATGTTCCATTTGTCCAAAACTTGCAAGTCTTAGGTCCATAATTCCTGTACATGTACATTGAAGGCATCCCTTTGGGGGATGTGGAATTTCTTTCGAAGAATCTGACCCCATCCTCAGTTCAAACAGGAGCACACAGGAAAACAATCAGGAGGTCTCCACAGGTTGCAAGAAATGAAAGCACTGGCAATATAGTCAGAGACTGTCTCTCACTGAATTGGAGGCACCATCAGTCACTCGCGGTCAAGGGAGCTCATACATGGCAGGGAGTGAAGGAAAGGTCGGGTCACTCACTGCAATCTCTGTTCATTCAGGAATGGTTTGTCTTGTCATGTCATGGTATGACATGCCTTGTCAGCTGGGTCATACCATGGAGAGAAGAAGGAAAACTCACTCACACATAGCTCCAATGACTATAATTTTCCTTGGTCCTATTTACCTCAATGCATACCGGGGAACTCTAATTGTATTATTTTCCTCAGTTCACACAAGGCAACTCCCATTCATCTGGGTGGGGGGGATGATGACACCCATACTAAATGCTTAAATTACTGACTGTCTCTTTAAAGGCTGCATCCTGTCAGCCAAGGCAGAATCATCCCAGGGGCAGCCTCACATTGAATCCTAGACTGAGAGATTTCAAAAAATCTCTTACCTTGGTGGGCGCTTCTGGGATATTCAGTGAATGTTGGTCCAAATGATTCAATTCTCCTCAGCATTTGGGATCCGAGTCACAGCACCAAATTGTTAAAGAAATATCCAAGGCGGCAGGTTAGGTAGAACAGTCAGAAATTTATTAAAGCACATCATGGCTGTGGGAGAGATAGATGAGACTGTGTCTGTCCCCCCAAAAGAAAACAGGATGCATTTATACAGAGTGAAAGCTGGAGAACAACAAAAAACACACTACGCACGCTCAGAAACAAATTGGTACTCAGCACAGTCTTATCGGCACAGCGGCCTTCTTCTCTTTAGGGATGATTTATTTTGGTGGATTTCTTGCTTATGAGCAAATCACAATTAGCTTCTCATGCTCTCTCTCTCTCTCTCTCTCTCTCACACACACACACACACACACACACACACACAGTCCCATCAGGCACCTTGCCTAAACCAAACTACTTAAAAGGCCTAGTCAGTCCTACCTCAGACTACACAAGGGAGTAGAAGTCAAACAGCTTTATTAGCTACAGCAGGCAGAGTACTACAGTTAAGCATGTGATGATATAAAGCAAAACTAAGCAAAATATTTAGGTCTTCCATTCTGCTGTCGGGAGGCCCAGATAAGGACAGCGGAGAGACTCCAATCAGCCAATGTGCATCACCTCCATGGTCCCGGTCTGCACCGAAGCTCCCATCAAGTGACGCTGTGCAGGGACTTATATACCCACATTCTCCAATGGCTATGTCCTGTCTTTCACATCTCCCTACCCAATCACGCTGGTTGTGATGGTCTCATGATATTTAGACATTTTTTCATCTTACCGTACCATCCTAATGTGTTTGAAGAAAAAGGAGTGAAGCTAAGAAGCTAGAAGCTTCAAAGAGGCCTGAGAAACCTGGTTTTTCAGGTCTCAAAGGAGTTTCAGGCATAAATGAAGCAGTTGTAGCATGCCACACTATTTCCTCCATATACAAAAGACTCCCAGAGCATTTCCACTACAGGGGTATTGCATAAGCAGGACATGAATTCAGGAGCCATTCACAAAGCCCAATATTCCCCCCTGAACTCAGTAGTATAGTTAGGGATGTTGGAGAAATCCGCCACGGACTCCAGTGAGGCCAGATTCTTTGGAATCCAGCCCCCTGGAGTCTGTGGCGGAATGGACTACCCCCCCACCGCCACCCCCCGAAATCCCCCCAGGACGGACCCTACCTGGTGGCAGCTGCTCTGGGTCAGGTCGTCTTCCTTCTGCAGCTAGCCTGCGGAATGAAATGGTGGCCATCGTAGTGGCTGCCATTTGCATCCCTGTCCCTGGCCGTGATTGGCTAAGTAAATATTTATGTAGCCTATCACGAAAAGAGCAGGGACGCTAATGGCATAATGGGCGCCATTGGTGTCCCTGCTCTTTGCCGTGATGGGCTACGTAAATACTTACGTAGCCTATCACGGCCTAAGGCAGGGACGTAAATGGCGGCCGGTATAGCGGCCACCATTTGAGTCTGCAGTGCGGCAGCAACGGCCGGAAGTCCGGCCGTGGCCAGACGCAGCTGGCGGCTCTGCGGCTTTGCTGCAGAGCGGAGACGGCCGGGGAGGATTCCAGGGGGGAGGGATGGATCGCCTCCGCCCCCCCAGTGGATGCCCCGACCGGAACCAGATAAGGGATTCGTACATCCCTAGGTATTGTGCCTTTGAATGTAGAGGTTCTCTGTAGTCATCATGGACAATAGACAGCGATAGATCTTTGGGAAGTTACCTCAGTTTCCAAACTGGTCTGTTATGTGATTTGGAAGAACTGATCTGATGCTGAAAAATGTACAGGTCCACAACATCTTTGGGTGTGAAGAACTAGTTACATGGTTCTTTGTATGTGCCATAATGACTTTTATAAAGATATATTAAAACACAAGAAAAGCATGTTGTTTGTGTATTTACCAAGTAAGCCATTACATATCAATATTACTTTTTCAGTTTGCAGAAATAGGACTGGAAGTAGATCTTCTGTAAATATTTGATAATGCCTACTGTGTTTAAGTGATTACATTAGCATACCACTATCATCTCATTTAGATAGCGCATCTGTTTCACCTCAATGTGTGGAGGTGGAGAGGGGTTTGAATGTACCAGCCCTGCCCTCTCATATCTGTACACATTCAGCTGAAGGTCTGAGCAGAGCCTACATCTCTAAAATTGTTCGCACAGTCAGGGACTCTGCCCTTTTGAGAGTTCTTGATTGCACCCAGAGATTCAATGCATATACAGTGTGTATGTGTGTAGGCTGCATTCAGAACTTCAGCTGGAAGCATGGAGGTCAGAAGCAGGGTCAGCACTCATGGTCCACTCCCATGGTCCATGTGTTCAGCTAAAATGTGAAGAAAGAAATCTAATACAAAGGCTAATGTCCAACATATTTCTTATCTATATGTTCTCAAACAGTGCATTACGATTACATGCTGTTCACTGCATATGTTGTTGCTGGACTCAGTTTAGGACCAAAAAACAATTTTCCTTCAAATGTCCACATTCTAGGACTTTATACATTCAATGCTGCAATTAGAAAATAACTAACTGATTCACCAAAATACATTATCTCTCTCTCTTGCTCATGGCGTGCATTTTAAATATGATTGATTTAACAATTCACAAATCTGTTATGTTTCACATCAGTTAAAGGCTGAAATATTGGAAAGGGGGAAGATAGTTAAAAGCTCAACTATATTATGGTACTATTGTTTCACAATTACAATACTTCTCCCCACCCCTCTTTAGAACATAGTGTGTTGTGTTAAGGGGAGCTTGACAATGCTCTAACCTTACATTAGTTGCAGGTTGGTTTGCCTTAAGAAAAACAAAAATAATAAAAAAAAACTTTTAATGAGACTTTAGAGTTCACATAAATAGTACTGGCATCATCCAGCCAATGTTAAGCATTTTGAGGCTGCAAACCTATGCAAATGTACCTGGGAAGAAGCTCCATTGAACTCAAGGGGACTAACTTTCAAATAGCCATTTATAGGAGTGTCCTCTTGGCAGGTTGTTTTGATTGGAGTAGGAGAGTTGTGTGCGTGCCTAGCTCTCTCCTGTCGAAATCAGTGGAATTTAAAAGTGTTCACATAGGGATGGATTACACCTTAGGTCTCTGAGAACTGAACATCAAGTTGTGAATTTGAACATTTGCCAACTGTTGAAATTTTGCAAAAACATTTGCTTCAGCAAGATAATGAAGTATCAACATCTTCCAGGTAATTCCTCAAAGGTATTTTTCCCCAGTGGCACTATTGCTTTATTTACAGAAAGATTTCAAAGCTGATTGCTGGCTTTGTTCAGCAAGCATGACTACAACAGGACTGAAGTAGCCATCAGACTGATGAAAGACAATTGTTTCTGGTCTTTCATAAATGCCAGTATGGAACAATTCTTGAATTAATCAGAAGGAGTGGGGGAAGGTCCATGAAAAACAAGCAACATGTAGGAATGAAGGTAACTATTTCATGTCATATCATATCATCTCCCTGCCCTCTTAGCTTTAGAAGATATAGTCTACTTAATGTAAAGAGGTTCACTCTTAAACAAAACTTGAAGATAAATCTTCCATTTGGATCATCTTTATAGAGGGGAACAGAAGATAAAAGCAGTGAAAACAATAATGGGAACAGATTTCTATAAAAAGTACAGAATATCATCTTTTCTGTGTAAGGGAAACTGTAGGAAAGATTTCTACCACAACTTCATTAAAAAGTGGATGGTCCCCCAGGGTTGGAGAGGGACTCATACAATCTCTTTGTGGGGCTGATCTGATTCTCTCCAAAGTTGAACATCCCTAGGGTAGATATTAGACATGAGTTAGTATTTTTGTTTTTTTCTTCAAATGAACTTTTACTCACTTCCACCATTATTATCCAACACTCTCTGTGTGTTACTAGTTGAAAGAGTTACTGAACTCATTCAGTCACCTTCTATCAGTACTGTCTATCACCACTAAGGCTGTGCATGTAAGATGATCTCAGACTCAGTAGGGGAACAAGAGGGATTTATTTTTTTAGTACTATGGTGGAAATATTGATCCAGTATAAGTAGTTTGATAAATGTACAGACTTAATAGTGGCGGGGGGGGGGGGGCATTGTGTGGAAAGACTTCATGTTCTTTTTCCTAATATAGTGCCTATCAATAAAACATAGAAATAAAGCAAACACATTTCTGCCAATTGTTTGCAACCTAGTGAATGTAACTGCAGCTGCTTTCCTTATGAACCAATAAAACACCTGATTCAACAGGGCTTGCTTTCATGCAATATCTGGAAATCTTTACAGTATACTATGGTATAGCTTGAAGTGGTGCTAGAAAAACACAACAACTGGTTTTACAAGACAACATGGTAAAATGATAATGTCTTTCACAAACAATAAATGGCCTACTCCTTAAATCTCTGAATAGAATGGTGCAAATAGTTGCACAAAATGAGTCACTCCATTTTTTATTTTTTTAATGTGCAGTCCACACATGTCCATATTTAAGGATGCTTCCAACCAGTCCAGTTAGGGATGGAATGATACTCAAACAGTAGATCTTCCTGCATGGATTGACATTCGGGATGTACGAAAGTCACTTACCTTTTCGAAGGGTGATATTCACGGTGGGGGGGAGGCACTCCGTCCCTCCCCCCGAAATTCTCTCCAGACAGCTCCACTCTGCGGCAATTCTGCGGAGCCACCGGGCGGGGCCGCCTGCAGCAAGTCATCCGGCTGCTGGGCAGCCTGCAGGGACGCAAATGGCAGGCGCCGTAGCCGCCGCCATTTGCGTCCTTGTATTTTGCCGTGATAGGCTACGTAAATATTTATGTAGCCTATCATGGCAAAAAACCCAACAACAACAGTGAACGCAAATGGCTGCGGCTACGGTGGCCGCCATTTGCGTTCCCTTTTTTTTGGCTGTGATAGGCTACGTAAATATTTACGTAGCCTATTATGGCAAAAGAGATGGGCGCAAATGGCGGCCACTATGCCATTTGCGCCCCTCACTTTTGCAGTAATAGCCTACGTAAATATTTATGTAGGCTATCACGGCAAGAAAGAAAAAAGGGAATGCAAATGGTGGCCACCGTAGCCACCGCCATTTGCGTTCGCTGTTTGTTTTTTTGCCATGATAGGCTACGTAAATACTTATGCAGCCTATCACAACTTACGCAGCCTATCACGGCTTCCGCAGGGATGCAAATGGGGTCCCTGCGTTAGCCGTGATAGGCTACCTAAGTATTTACGTAGCCTATCATGGCTATAGTGAAGAAGCGAATGGCGGCCGCAGATGCGGCCACGATTTGCAACGCAGCAAAAATGTTGTTTGCAGGTAGCTGTCCTGTTTCACGTGCCTTTCATGGGGTGGGGGGGCAGGGGGCTTCATTCCACCAGGGATTTCGGGGGGGGGCGAATGCACTGGTATTCGGCCTCACCGAGATCCGTGGCAGAATTCTCTGACATCCCTAATTGACATGGTTGCTTGGGCATAGGTCATTGCTTTTGATAAGAGACAGAGATACATTTCAAGACAATTATAGTTAGCCATCTGCTAGAGAAGCACCCAGATTATGGAGGTCTTACAAAACGTGGAGGGAATATTTAATCCACCTATCCTAACAAATGCTGACATTTACTATCAAATGATGAAAAATAAAGTAAAATGGTATTCTTTGTTAAGAACATTTGGTGGTTCTTGAAAAGCAATGATACATGATACATATCAGGAATGATTGCATCAGGAGATGTATTTTGACATGGTACGTACAAACGTACTGCTCCTTACATGAAGGATGGCTGAATCTGATGATGACCAACAGTAACTTGATTAACAATGAGATGAAAGGGAACATCACATAGTTTTCTGTGTTCCCATGCCAGACTCCAATAACCTTTAAAATGACTGCTGGGTAAATCAATAGTTTCCAAATTTCAGAGTTATATGAGTGAGAAAAGAACAAACTGTAGACCTATCTTGCTATTTCAGTAATGCCATCTATCTGTCTAGGTCACAGGCATAAGAAATATCGAAATACAGAACCACTCTGCCATTACGGAGTTTATATTGGTTGGTCTAACCAATTCTACTGAACTTCAATCAATTCTCTTTTGGGTATTCACCTTCATCTATGCTACAGCTCTGGTTGGTAACATCCTCCTCATCTTTACCATATGCACATGCAGGAAACTCCACACTCCCATGTACTTCCTGCTCATCAATTTGTCCCTAGGGAATATGTTGTCCATCTCAGTTACAACTCCCAAACTGCTACAGATGCTTTTCACCCACAGAAAAGATATATCATTTTATGGCTGCATCACACAGGTGTTTCTCTTTCTATTGGGTATGGGGACAGAACTGCTACTTCTCTCATTTATGGCTTTTGACCGTTATGCTGCTATCTGCCATCCTTTGCAGTATACAATCATCATGAAGAAAGAAGTGTGTGTTGGCATAGCCACTGGAGTGTGGATTTCAGGAATGATCAATTCTGGTGTTCATGCTGGACTTATGCTGCAGATTTCCTTCTGCAACTCCAACATCATCAATCATTTCTTCTGTGATGTACCCCCACTTTTAAAGCTGTCATGCTCAGACACCAGTCTCAATGAGACTATGGCTTTTGTAGCAGATGTGATATTTGGGATCTGTAGTTGTGGGTTGACTCTAACATCATATTTGTTCATCCTGAGAGCCATCTTCAGAATCCACTCCACTGAAGGGAAGAAGAAAGCATTTTCCACATGTTCCTCACATCTCATTGTAGTCAGTTTTTACTTCTCCTCGATTATCTACACATATATCAGGCCCAACTCAGTCTACTCCCTAGGCAAAGACAAGTTTGTTTCTCTCCTGTATTGTATGGTAACACCAGTTCTCAATCCAGTCATATATTCTCTGAGAAATAAAGAGGTGAAAGAAGCTATCAAGACACTTATTGGAAAAGGCAGGTTATTCTCTAGACCTCAAACTTGAGCTGTTAAATATTCAAGAGCAGGGATGGGCAACATAGTGTCCTCTAGATGTTTGAGACTTCAACTTCCGTGATCCCTGACCATTGGCCATGCCGGCTGAAGCTGATGGGAGTTGTAGGCCAAAACATCTGTAGGAGACCAGGTTGCCTACCCTTGTTCTAGACCTTCATCCTTAACTAATAAAAATGGTTGGCAGTAGCAAGGTGATGATTTTTAGTTTCTGTGGATTGAGGGACGTTTCATGCAATAAATATGCTTAGGAATTCATTAATTATGTATTGATTGGCTGGGTTCTGGGGTGCTAAATGCTCTGTCCGGGGGTGGTTTCTGCTGCCTGAAAGGTGTTGTAGTGATCCCCCTCCTGAACAAGACTTCCCAGGACATGGAGATGTGTGAGAACTATCATCACATCACTAATATCTGCTTTTCGGCCAAGGTGCTAGAGTGTGTGGTGGCTGGGCAGCATCAGACATTTTTGGAGGACTTATCTGGACCCTTTCAGTCTGTGTTCAGGGCAGGCCAGTGTACAGCACTGAAACAGCTTGCTTGCTCTGACTGACCACCTACTCTGGGTGAAAGACAGGGGGATTGCTACTCTGTTGATCTTCCTGGATCTCTCAGCAGCTTTAGATACCATTGATCATGGTAGCTTGCTGGATCAGCTCTGCAGGATTGGGGTTGGGGGCACTGTGCTACACTGGTTCCACTCCTGCCTGCAGGTCCAATTCCATAGGTTGTTATTGGGGGGTTCCTGTTCTATTCCATGACTATCAAGCTGTGGGGTGCCACCATGCCACAAGGTTCTATTCTATCCTCCATGCTGCTAGACATCTATATGAAGCCCCTGGGATATTTCATTAGGAGTTCTGGGGTGGATTGTCTCCAGGACACTGATGATGCTCAGCTCTATTTCTCCTTGTCAATGGAATCAACTGGGGTGGTGAAGGTGCTGGACTGGTGCCTGGAGGCTGTAATGGGCTGGATGAGGGCCAATAAACTGAAGCTGAATCCTGACAAGACAGTCTAAAAATAAACTGAAGGGAGACCTTGGATGAAATGGGGGGAAATGGAGAGGAGTGTAAACAGAGTAAAATATATCTTTATTTTTATTTTTATTTTTTTGATGAGTACTTAAGCTTAGGTACAATAGGGCACTAGACTGAGAGTTTGCCTCAGAGCCATCATGGGAAAAAGTAGGCTTTGATGAGGGATTCAAAAGTTGTCTTGGAGACAGAGATGGGTAACTGGAGGAAGGTGAAGGTGATGGCTGAAGGTGATGTAGTAAAACAAGAAATTGTCACAGATGTGTTACAGATAGGGATGTACGAAAGTGACTTACCTGTTTGCGGATTCTGTTCATGGGGGGGCGCTCCATCCCTCCCCCTGGAATCCTCAACGGGGGGGAGGCAATCTGGGCCTCCCCCCTGGAATCCTGCCCAACCGGCTCTGCTCCACGACGGCTCTGCAGAGCAGCTGGCCAGGGCTGTCCGCAGCCAGATTTCCAGCCACAGAATGGCTGGTGCAGATGTAAATGGCAGCCACTGTAGCATCCGCCATTTGCATCCAGCCAGGCAGCCGTGATAGGCTACGTAAGTCTTTACGTATCCTATCATGGTTGGGGAAAAAAACAACAATGGCATACGCAAATGGCGGCGGCTACGGCAGCCGCCATTTGCGTTCCCTATTTTTCACTATTTTAGCTTACATAAATATTTATGTAGGCTATTATGGTGAAAAAAAAAAAGGAGAACGCAAATAATGTAGTGGGTTCTATTTGAGTCCCTTTTTGATTCGCTGTTTTAGCCTATGTAAATATTTACGAAGGCTAAAACGGGGCAGGGGGAAAGGAACGCAAATAGTGCCCACTACGCTATTTGTGTTCCCCTTTTTTTCGCCGTAATAGCCTACGTAAATATTTACGTAGGCTAAAACGGCGAAAAATAGGGAACGCAAATGGCAGTGGCCGTAGCCGCCGCCATTTGCGTACACAGTTTTTTTTTATTGGCTTGCCGTGATAGGCTACGTAAAGACTTACGTAGCCTGTCACGGCAATGACCAGGATGTAAATGGCGGCTGCGGCAGCCGGTCGAAAGACCAGCCGCCGCCGGAGCCGCCCCTGGAGCTGCTGCCATCTGGAACATCCGTCCCAGGTAAGCCTCGTTCCGTGGGGAATCCGTGGGGGGGGGCAGGGGGCAGGCCATTCCGCCATGGATTTTGGTGGGCTGAATGCCAGTGCATTCAGCCTCACTGAAATCCATGGCAAAATTCTCCGCCATCCCTAGTTACAGAGTAGAAGGATAGATGATAGATGATAGATGATAGATGATAGATGATAGATAGATAGATAGATAGATAGATAGATAGATAGATGCGGGGAAAGGCCACTGTTTTGAATGTAAGGATGGAAAGTTTGTTCAGGGTTCAGGAGTGGACAAGAAGCCAGCACTGAGATTTAGGGAAGGAAATCATGTGATCAGAGCAGAGTAGGGGATAATCTTTGGCAGCAGAGTAATGGCTGAGGGGAGCAGAGTTATGGCTGGGGGGCTCAGTGTGAGATAGAGATATGATTCCAAGTGTTAAATGTTTTCATATTGCATAACAGCTAACCAGTAGAGAAATCCTGGCAGCTCCTGCAGCCTCTTCTCCTGCAGACATAGATTTAGACAACATTCCATCCTTGCTTTCGAGAGCTCAGGCCACGTTAATGTGAACAGCAGTTAATAGGAGAGATTGTGTGTTAATTTCTCAAGACTTAGTCCACATTCTAAGGAGTGATGGATCTAATTATGGTTCTACTGAAAGAAAATGCCTCTCATATAGTCCATGTTTTATTAAATGTTTCTGAAGTTAAATTGCCTGAATTTAAATGTATGTTCACACCCTCCTCTTATTTATTGTACAAGTCTTTAATTTTGAATTGCTTTCTTCCCACAAGACATTAGGGGTAGGCAAAATGGGCACTAATGTACCACCGGATAAACCTGGTGCCCACTAAGGTACAGTATGTGTTGTGCCTTATCCCCTTGTTATATTAGTTATATTCTCATCTTGACAGCATCGTTCTAGCACATGCAACATCAACAAATATTCAGTTTAGCTTGCCATTTCTTCTTTGTGAAGTAACACTTACTGATATACAAAGAAGGTTGAGCTTGAGCTACTACAATACGTGTCCTGAGTACATTAAACACATTATTCACATTTATGCAACATGCTTTATCTAATCATTGTGGCACCTTCACCTCTCAGGGGATTAACTCAATTGATTCTACCCTTCTTATCTGTTACTACAAGGTGGGGAAGAAGGACCATGGGTGCTACCAGGTGGCCGCCCGGAGAGCACCACAAATGGTCAGTGTACTGAGGACAACCAGCCAGTCTCCGCTTTTCTTTCCCAACATTTGGGGCTGATTTGGGAGTTCTGCAACATCTTCAAAAGTTGCCATGGGAGACTGGCTTATTACTGAAAGGAATAAGGCAGTAGCCCTAGTGAGACAAAAAGTTCTGCTACTTGTTGAACAGGAGTACAGTTAGGCAAAAGATTTTGTTCCATTACAGTATGGGAAGTACAGACAGCATACGCCTTCAGCATTTCTTTCACAAAAGCAGGATTTAGAGTGGAACAATGTTGCACTGTGATATAAATGCTACAGAGAAGCAAAATGTCATACCTGAAGAGGCATGACTGAGAGAGGTGCAGTCCTTGTTTTAAGTAGAAGAGCTGCCAGTGAGTGAGGTAACCACCACTTCTTTACGACTCCAGCACCACCAAATATCAGCAGTAAATTCGGTGGCAGGGCAGGAGAGATAATTGGGGCCAGCAGAGACTGGTGGCTTCAATTTTGTTGGGGCTTTGAATCCGTTCCAGGTTTCAGTCAGAATCAGCCAGAACTCTAAAGGAGCTTTCCAAAGTGCTGAACCATATCCCCAAAATCACCTTGGTTGGGTCTGAACAAAAGGCCAGGGGGACCACATGCAGCCAATGGACAATATGTTGTCTAAACCTGACCTAATCCAACATACTTGTTGCCATTGTGGACAACCAGATGCTTCGTGGTTGTGTTGCCAAAAGCAGAGAGGTTCTTTCTTGGATTCAGAGCAATGACTGGTGTTAACAGAAATATCCCCTTCATGGATCACTGCCTTGTTGTGGAGAAGGGGCTGTGTAACTCAGTGAAGCTACAGCTATGCCGTGCAGGGCCACCCAAGACGGACAGGTCATGGCAGAGAGTTCTGAAAAAATGTGGTCCACTGGAGAAGGAAATGGCAACCCACTCCAGGATTCTTGCCAAGAAAACCCGTGGAACGTAACACAAGGCTAAAAGATATGACGCTGGAAGATGAGCCTCTCAGGTCGGAAGGTGTCCAATATGCTACTGGGGAAGAGCAGAGGGAATTTCCAAGTAGCGCCAGAAAGAGTGAAGTGGCTGGGCCACAGCCGAAGGGACACTCAGCTGTGGATGTGTCTGGTGGTGAAAAGAAAATCTGATGCTGTAAAGAACAATATTGATTAGGAACCTGGAATGTCAGATCAATGAATCAAGGTAAACTGGAGGTGATCAAACATGAGATGGCAAGATTGAACATCGACATCTTGGGAATCAGCGAACTCAAACGGACAAGCATGGGTGAATTTAATTCAGGTGACCATTATATCTACTACTGTGGTCAAGAATCCCTTAGAAGAAATGGAGTAGCACTCATAGTCAACAAAAGGGTGGGAAAAGCAGTACTGGGGTACAATCTCAAAAATGATAGAATGATCTCAGTATGAATCAAAGGCAAACCATTCAACATCACAGTAATTCAAGTCTATGCCCACCACTGAGGCCAAAGAAGCTGAGGTTGAACAGTTCTATGAAGACCTACAACACCTTCTAGAACTAACACCAAAAAAAGATGTCCTTTTCATCATAGGGGATTGGAATGCTAAAGTAGGAAGTCAAGAAATCACTGGGATAACAGGCAAGCATGGCCTTGGTGTACAAAATGAAGCAGGACAAAGGCTAATAGAGTTTTGCCAAGAGAACACGCTGATCATAGCAAACACTCTTTTCTGACAGCACAAGAGGCGACTCTACACATGGACATCACCAGATGGTCAATATCGAAATCAGAGTGATTATGTACTTTACAGCCAAAAATGGAGAAGCTCTGTACAGTCAGTAAAAACAAGACATGGAGCTGACTGTGGCTCAGATCATGAGCTTCTTGTTGAAAAATTTCGGCTTAAATTGAAGAACGTAGGGAAAACCACTAAACCATTCAGGTATGACCTAAATCATATCCCTTATGAATATACAGTGGAGGTAATGAATAGATTTAAGGGATTAGACCTGATAGACAGAGTCATGAGCTTCTTGTTGAAAAATTTCGGCTTAAATTGAAGAACGTAGGGAAAACCACTAAACCATTCAGGTATGACCTAAATCATATCCCTTATGAATATACAGTGGAGGTAATGAATAGATTTAAGGGATTAGACCTGATAGACAGAGTGCCTGAGGAACTATGGACAGAGGTCTATAACATTGTTCAGGAGGCAGCAACTCAATCCATCCCAAAGAAACAGAAATGCAAGAAAGCCAAGTGGTTGTCTGATGAGGCTTTACAAGTAGCTGAGGAAAGAAGAGAAGTAAAAAGCAAGTGAGAAAAGGGAAGATATATCCAACTGAATGCAGAGTTCCAGAGAATAGCAAGGAGAGACAAGAAGGCCTTTTTGAATGAACAATGCAAAGAAATTGAGGAAAACAACAGAATGGGAAAGACTAGAGATCTTTTCAAGAAAATCGGAGATATCAAGGGAACACTTTATGCAAAGATGGGCATGATAAAGGACAAAGAAGGCAGGGACCTAACAGAAGCAGATGAGATTAAGAAGAGGTGGAAAGAATACACAGAAGAACTATACAGGAAAGATCTGAATGTCCCTGGTAGCCACGATAGTGTGGTCACTGAACTTGAGCCGGACATCCTCGAGATGGAAGTCAAGTGGGCCTTAGGAAGCATTACTAACAACAAAGCTAGTGGAGATGACAGTATTCCAGCTGAGCTATTTAAAATCCTAAAAGATAGATGATGCTGTTAAAGTGCTGCACTCAATATGCCAACAAATTTGGAACACTCAACAGTGGCCACAAGACTGGAAAAGGTCAGTTTACATTCCAATTCCAAAGAAGGGCAATGCCAAAGAGTGTTCAAACTACAGTACAATTGTGCTAATTTCACATGCCAGCAACATTATGCTCAAAATCCTACAAGCTAGGCTTCAGCAGTATGTGAACCGAGAACTACCAGAAGTACAAGCTGGGTTCCGAAAAGGCAGAGGAACTAGAGATCAAATCGCCAACATTCACTGGATCATTGAGAAAGCAAGAGAATTCCAGAAAAACATTTATTTCTGCTTCATTGACTACGCTAAAGCCTTTGATTGTGTGGATCACAACAAACTGTGGCAAATTCTGAAAGAGATAGGAGTACCAGACCACCTTGCCTGTCTCCTGAGAAACCTGTACGAGGGTCAAGAAGCAACAGTAAGAACCGGACATGGAACAACCGATTGGTTCAAAATTGGGAGAGGAGTACAACAAGGCTGCATATTGTCGCCCAGCTTATTTAACTTATATGCAGAGTACATCATGAGAAACGCCAGGTTGGATGAATCACAGGTCGGAATTAAGATTGCCCGGAGAATTATCAACAACCTCAGATACGCAGACAATACCACCCTAATGGCAGAAAGTGAAGAGGATCTCAAGAGCCTCTTGTTGAGGGTGAAAGTGGAGAGTGCAAAAGCTGGTTTGAAACTAAATATTAAAAAAATTAAGATCATGGCATCTGGCCCCATCATTTCCTGGCATATAGAAGGGGAAGAAATGGAAGCAGTGACGGATTTTATTTTCTTGGGCTCCAAGATCACCGCAGATAGTGACTGTAGCCATGAAATTAAAAGGCGCTTGCTCCTTGGGAGGAAAGCTATGGCAGACCTAGACAGCATAGTAAGAAGCAGAGACATCACCTTGCTGACAAAGGTCTTCATAATCAAAGCTATGGTTTTCCCAGTAGTAGTGTATGGCTGTGAGAGCTGGACTATAAGGAAGGCTGAGTGCCAAAGAACTGATGCTTTCAAACTGTGGTGCTGGAGAAGACTCTTATGAATCCCCTGGACTACAAGGAGGTCAAATCAGTCAATCCCAAAGGAAATCAACACTGACTGCTCATTGGAAGGACAGATACTGAAGCTGAAGCTCAAATATTTTGGCCACGTAATGCAAAGAGAAAACTCTGTGGAAAAGACCCTGATGCTGGGAAAGATTGAAGGCAAAAGGAGAAGGGGATGGCAGAGGATGAGATGGCTAGATAGCATTACCGATGGAATGAATATGAACTTGAGCACACTCCCTGGAAAAGACCCTGATGCTGGGAAAGATTGAAGGCAAAAGGAGACGGGGATGGCAGAGGATGAGATGGCTAGATAGCATCACCGATGGGATGAATATGAACTTGAGCACAGTCCGGGAGAGAGTGGAGGACAGGAAGGTCTGGTGTGCTATGGTCAATGGGGTCATGAAGAGTCGGACATGACTTAACAACTGAACAACAACAATAGAAATATCCAAGGCAGGTTGGGGTGAAGAGTCAGAAATTTATTAAAACACACATCACGGCTGTGGGATAGACAGATGAAACTGTGTCTGTCCCCCGAAAAGAAAATAGGATGCATTTATACAGAGTGAATGTTGGAGAGCAAAGAAAAACACTATGCATGCTCAAAAACCGATTAGTACTCAGTACAATCTTCTCAGCACAATAGCCTTCTTATTTTTCGGGATGAGTTATGTTGGTGGATAGGAATTCCTTGCTTATGAGCAAGTCACTATTACCTTTGCATGGTCAAACACACACACACACACACACACACACTCACACACCAATCAGGCACCTTGCCTGAACCAAACTACTTACAAGGCCTACCTTCACAATCCCCCCTTTCAGCATATCAGGCTCACTATCTATGCTTGATGTGTTATCAGTTGTTCAATCTCTTTATCTTTACACATATTTCTCTTTGCATTCTACTGACCATCTTGTGTAGTTCAGCTTTATATATAGTTTTAGGAAGGAATTTGATACAACACTTAATCAAAACAATGGTCACATGGAACAAAAAACAACAGCAATTATGCTTACTATATTGCACATCTTGCTAGGTGGCTGTTTCTGGTAGATCTAGGTAATACTGTTTAATCATTTTAGTCTGATTTTGTGTTATTTGGGTCATTGGTGTCCCCCTATGGGCATGGACTGTCACTTGGCTGAAGATCTAGCAGTTGGATACATTCAAATCTACTTGAATCTGGTTCCCTACTTTCAGGAAAGTGCGCTTTGCTTTCATTCAACAAAAGATATCAAGTAGGAGCAGGATGCAGGTGGGCCACATCATGAGAGTGTGCCTCTGGAGGATGCTGAGACAACTCTTTCTTCACTAACAGGTGCTAGGCTCCCTGCTAGGCTTATGCTCACCTCGCCAGCAAGTGCATGGCTCACTACTGATCCTTTAGTAGTGGCTATTTTGTAATCCAGAGGTGGCTATTTTGTAATCCAGAGGAGGCCAATGTGCCAAAAGTCTAAGAAGATCTCACACAATAGCAGGAAAATGGGCAACAAGCCAGTACCATGATGGCAACCAGAGATGTATTTCTCTTTCTGGGTCCAAAGTGACTCAAAGGGCTGATGAACTCTGTGTTAGGGCACATCTAGCATTGTCTGGTTCTGGGGCACGTCATCGCCAGGGGGCAACACTTTCTTGCAGTGGGATGCAGGGATCCAGGTAGGCTGTCTTCGCAGCTTCACGGCGCTGTGGGTGGTCAACAGCACCTGATGGGGTCTTTTCCAGCGAGGGTCATGGGGAGACTTCTTCAGATGGACTTTGATGTAGACTCAATCTCTAGGCTACAGGTTGTGACACTGTATTGTGGGAACGTCTCAAAGCACTTTTTAACCTGTGAATGGAAAGCCTTCATACACTTCATTAATATTTGGAAATAGTTCAACACAGTCTCATCTCCTACATGCAAGTTAGTAAGATGTTCTTTAATAGGTGGTGAAGATGGGATTAGCTAAAACATGACCTTGAGGTTTTAGGTGGCATATAGGACAATCTGTCTAGCAGACTCAAAGGACAGGTATTTGATGACTAAGAGGAAAAGGAAGCTCACACTCTCACATGGCAAGAACGATAGCCACAAATACAGATATAAAGACATTTTCTCTAAAAGCAAAAACAAAGTTCCTGAGTACATTAAACACATTATTCACATTTATGCAACATGCTTTATCTAATCATTGTGACACCTTCACCTCTCAGGGGATTAACTCAATCGATTCTATCCTTCTTATCTGTTATACAAGGTGGGGAAGAAGGACCATGGGTGCTACCAGGTGGCCATCAGGGGAGCACCACAAATGGTCAGTGCACTGAGGACAACCAGCCAGTCCCGGCTTTTCTTTTCCAACATTTGGGGCTGAAGTTGGAGTTGTGCAACATCTTCAAAAGTTGCCATGGGAGATCAGCTTATTGCTGAAAGGAATAAGGCAGTAGCCACAGTGAGACAAAAAGTTCTGCTACTTGAGCAGAAGTACAGTTAGGCAAAAGATTTTGTTCTATTACAATATGGGAAGTACAGATATCATATCTCTTCAGCATTTCTTTGACAAAACCTATCTACAAAATACATACAATCTACTAGGGATGTACGAAAGTCACTTACCTTTTCGAAGGGTGACATTCGTGGTGGTGGGGAGGCGCTCTGTCCCTCCCCCCAAAATTCTGGCTGGGGAGGGAGGCGCTCCGTCCCTCCCCCCCGAAATTCTGGCCAGTCGGCTCCGCTCCGCAGCGATTCTGTGGAGCCGCCAGCTGGCTCCGCTAGCGGCCAGACATCCGGCTGCTGGCTAGCAGGGACGCAAATGGTGGCGGCCGTAGCCACCGCCGTTTGCATCCCTGCAGTCAGCCAGGGATTCCATTCACCTTAATGACTCTTACAGATGCAAATTGCCTGACCCTAAGAGGAAAACTTAAGGGAGCAGGTAGTCTAGCTAATAGAGACAATTGATCCCCGTTTGGGTGGCAAGGGTGGGAACCCTGCAGTCAGCCATGATAGGCTTCGGAAAAAAGGAAAAGGAGTGGGGTCAAGCTGTCAGGAGCGCCCTCACTCTTTTCATAAATCCTCCAGTAGCCAGAATCAACACACAGACTAAAGGGCTTTTTTCAAGGCTTTATTTCCATTCACCTTAATGACTCTTACAGATGCAAATTGCCTGAGCCTAAGAGGAAAACTTAAGGGAGCAGCCTACCATGGTAGTCTAGCTAATAGAGACAATTGATCCCCATTTGGGTGGCAAGGGTGGGAACCCCCAAACTTATGAGCTAGGGGCAGAGGGTCCACCTCTTTCCCGTGAAGCATCGGGGCGCAACGGTTGCTGGCGCGACAAGTGGGCCTAGTGCCGCCTTTCAGTGCCCGCAACCTGCCGCTTGTCCCGTCACCGATGCCTAGGGTCCAGAAACTCCAGTTGCTCTTCCCCTTCCCCATCAAGGTCACTGGCACTCTCTGGAAGGTGAGCTGGGATGGATTCTCCCTCTAGCTGCACCACTGGAATTCTGGCGGGCTCCTCTCCCATGGGCTCTATCTCCACAGAATAGCGATGTTAGAGAATTCCTCCACGGAACCCAGGGAGGTCGAATTCCAGTGAATTCGGCCCCCAGGAATCCGTGGCAGAATGGAGCAACCCGCCCCACCACACCGCGAAAGCCTCACGAAATGGAGCCTACCTGGCTGCAGCTCCGGAGGCGGTTGCGGCTCTGGTGGCAGCGGCTCCAGCGGCAGCAGTAGCTCCGGCAGCTCCAGGCACTGCCGGGCTGTGGACACAAATGGCAGCCGCTACGTCAGCCACCATTTGTGTCCCTGGCAAGCTGTGATAGGCTACATAAGTATCTATGTAGCCTATCACGGCTCAGAGCAGGGACGCAAATGGCATAGCAGCCACCATTTGTGTCCCCACTTTTGCCATGATAGGCTACATAGATATATACGTAGCCTATCACGGCTCAGCAAAGGGATGTGAATGGTGGCCACTACGCTGGCCTCCATTTGTGTCCACAGACCAGCCGTGCAGATGCACCCAGCCAGCAGGTCCACAGAGTCTCTGTGGAGTGGAGCCAGCTAAGGTAGGATTTCAGGGGGAGGTACGGAGTGCCTCCCCCCCACCGCAACTGTCACCCTTCAAAAAGGTAAGTGACTTTCGTACATCCCTACCTCAGAATCAGAACTGCTTTGGTACTCTATGGTAGGGATGTATGAAAGGGACTTACCTTGTCCCGCAGCTTTTTTCGCGGAGGGGGGGGCGCTTCGCTTCTCCCCCCGAAGTTCATGCGAGTGGGGGGTGTCTTCCCGCCTCGCCTGGCTGAAATTCAGGCCGGGGGGAAGACTTCCCGCCTCGCCCCCAGCCGAAATTCAGGCCGGGGAGAAGCACCCCATCTCCCCGGCCGTGAACTTCAACGGAAAAGTAAAAAACAACAACAACGCCCCGTGATAGGCTACGTAACGATTTACGTAGCCTATCACGGCTAGATCTGCAAAGTCAGCCATGATAGGCTACGTTAATCACCACGTAGCCTATCACGGGTGAGTTTAAAAAAAGAAAGAAAAAAGCACGTACGCAAATGGCGGCCCCCATAGGGAGCCGCCATTCGCGTTCCTTATTTGGTCGCTGTAGTCTACGTAAAGATTTACGTAGACTACGGCGAAAATAAGGGCTTTTTTTTTTTTACTTTTCTTGGAATGGCGGCGGCGGCAGCCGGTCTCCCCCCCGCCCCTTTCGAAGCCCTGCCGAACCGCTGCTGCGACCCACAACATTCGGGAAAGGTAAGTCCCATCCCGGGGGGGGGAGAATTTCTCCCCAAAACTACTTCGGGGGGCTGAACACGTCGGCACTCGGCCCCCCGAAGTTTCAGCGAGAAATTCTCTGACACCCCTACTCTATGGGCTCTGATCCAACCCTGACACTCTACTACTTCTAAACAATCTGAAGGGATACTTTCAGAAAGATCAGGCTGCAGAGAAGCAGGATTTAGAGTGGAACAATGTTGCGCTGTAGTATAAATGCTAGAGAGAAGCAAAATTGTCATACCTGAAGAGGCGTGATTAGGGATGTATGAAAGTCACTTATCTTTGCGGAGCTTGGATTCGCGATGGGGGGGAGGCGCTCTGTACCTCCCCATGAAATCCTACCTCAGTGCCCACTAAACTATTTGTTTCCCCTTATTTTTGCCGTCTTAGTCTGCGTAAATGTTTACATAGACTAAGACGTGCCAAAATAAGGAACGAAAATGGCGGCACCAATGGGTGCCGCCATTTGCATACGCGCTTTTTGTTTTTTCAAAGTCAGCTGTGATAGGCTACGCAAAGATTTACGTAGCCTCTCATGGCTGACTTTGAAAATCTAGCCATGACAGGCTACGTAAATCGTTACGTAGCCTATCAGGTGGTTTTTTTTTTACTTTACTTGGAAATGGTGGCGGCAGCAGCCGGTCAGAAGACCGGCCGCCACCGCTGCTGCCGCCGCACTGCCACCGAAACACCGCCGGGACCTGCTGCCGCAAGGGACATTCACATGAGGTAAGTCCCATCCCGGGGGGGGGGCGGGGGGGCGAAGAATTTCCCCACCAATTTTGGGGGGCCGAATGCATTGGCATTCGGCTTCCCGGAGATTCGTGGAGAAATTCTCCGACATTTCTACTCTATGGACTTGGACTGGCACATGGCTGGAGATCTAGCAGTTGGATACATTCAAGTCTACTTGAATTTGGTTCAATGACCTTTGTTTTCATTCAACACGCAAATAGCGTGCCCTTATTTTTGCCGTAGTCTACGTAAATCTTTATGTAGACTACAGGGACCAAATAAGGAACGCGAATGGTGGCTCCCTATGGGGGCTGCCATTAGCGTACACGCTTTTTTTTTTTTAAGTCACCCATGATAGGCTACGTGACGATTAACGTAGCCTATCACGGCTGACTTTGCAAATCTAGCCGTGATAGGCTACGTTAATCATTACGTAGCCTATCACAGTGGCGTTTTTTTTTTTTTACTTTTCTTGTAATGGCGGCGGCGGCAGCTGGTCAAAAGACCGGCTGCCGCCCCCACCCCTGACGAAGACCTGCCGAACCGCCGCCGGGACCCGTCGCCGGGAGCGACATTCATAAAAGGTAGGTCCCATCCCGGGGGGGGTGGCGAGGGTGGCGGGGGGGCGGAGAATTTCTCCCCGAACCTTTGGAGGACCGAATGCATTGGCACTCGGCCCCCCGAAGTTTCGGGGAGAAATTCTCCCCCATCCCTATTTGCGGGGAGAATTTATAGATGTCTTCTCCCTGCTCTTTCGGGAGCCCGAGGCCAATGACAAGGATAAGAAGCACGATAGGGAACCTGATCAGAGTAAGGGTCGTAAGGTGCAGTGCACCTGGGCAAACTGGCTACCAGGTTTTTTAATTTACACTGGCATCCTCTAACAGAGATTCCCCGAGAAGGGTTAGGTCCTCACCAAGTATCTGGACATAATATACAGGGCTTACACTGAGTATGAAGGGAGTGCATGGCTGGCCTATGATGAGGCCTTCCACCAGAGGGCCACCATTGACCCTTCCATGTCCTGGGATCTGAAGGACCAGGACCTTTGCCTCTAATTTATGACCCCTTCCAGGCCAGGCTTCGGTGACAAATCCAACAGTGGCCACATTCTCGCCAAGCTGTCTCCCACAATGGCCTCCAGGCCTATTGCGGGTCCAGGGGTTCAACACCACTGGCTGTGCTAGGAGTTCAACTCCAAGGCCTCCTGCTCTGGAAACCCATGCTGCTTCCGTCACGAATGCTGCCTTTGTGGCGGTCAGCACTCCTGCGCCTCCTGCCCAAGGGCCAGAGGATGGAGGGGTCCCCCAAAGGAAGGCCACGGTGGCAGAAAACAGGGTGGCAGGCATCAACCCGCTCCCAAAGAGCCCCAGCCCAGTTAAGATACTTCCACTCCTTCAGTTTTACCCAAACC
This sequence comes from Heloderma suspectum, assembly GCF_057233095.1. Classification (NCBI taxonomy): domain Eukaryota; kingdom Metazoa; phylum Chordata; class Lepidosauria; order Squamata; family Helodermatidae; genus Heloderma; species Heloderma suspectum. The sequence goes on along the minus strand of NC_139463.1, from coordinate 82,002,154 downwards.
GGAGGGATGCAATCTACTTGGAATGCAGTTTCACACTGGGTTTTAGGATCACCTTCAGGGGTCAGCATAGGCCGTGTTTCACTGGTAATCACCAGTCCATCCTTGTCATGCAGCACTTGGTTCAAGATAAAATCAACAAGGAAGTTCTTACGGGACAAGTCATTGGCCCCTTTTCCATGCCCCCAATACCCAACCTTCAGATTTCCCCTTTGGAAATAGTCCCCAAGAAATCTCCTGGAGAGTTCAGGTTAATTCATGACCTCTCCTTCCCCAAGGGCCAGTCTGTTAATGATGAGATCCCAGATTATTTATGTTCTGTGCATTGCACCTCCTTTGATAAGGCGGTGGCCATGATACGGGACCTCGGCCATGGGGCATTGATGGGCAAGTGTGGTATCAAATCCGCCTTTCGCATTTTGCCTATCAATCCTGTGGACTTCTATTTGCTGGGATTCTGCTTCCAGGACAAATTTTACATCAACCGTGCCCTCCTCATGGGTTGCTCCATCTCTTGTGCCACGTTCGAAACGTTCAGTACCTTTCTGGAATGGGCCGTGAGGGATAGGACGGGCTCCGGAAACATGATTCATTATTTAGATGACTTCCTGTTTGCTGGACCTGGGGATGGCAGTCAATGCTCTGGCTTAATCAGTGTATTCGTATCCCTTTCCTCGTACCTAGGTGTTCCTTTGGCACATGAGAAGACAGAGGGCCCATCTGTTCCTTTAACATTCTTAGGGATCAAATTGGACACCCTCACACAATGTTTTCTCCTCCCTCAGGACAAACTGCTGGTCCTTAGGGGTAAGCTCCAGACCATCCTGCAGCTTTGCAAAGTCTCTCTCAGAGTTCTGCAAGAAGTAGTGGGGCATTTGAACTTCGCTTGTAGGGTGGTGGCCCCCAGCCGCGCCTTCCTGCGATGGCTCTGCTGGGCAATGCAGGGTCTTCGACTCCCTCATCATTGCACCAGAGTCACCTCCGCCATGCGCATGGGCCTGCAGGTATGGTTTAACTTCCTGAGGAATTTTAATGATGTCTCCTTCTGGAGGCACGAGTTGCTTCTTCAAGCTGACCTGCAGATTCATTTGGATGCTGCCAGCACCTTTGGTTTTGGACTAATATGGCAGGAGTGGTGGTGCCTTGGCCAATGGCCAGAAAGCTGGGCTGCTGCCAGTATTTGTCAGGACCTTACCTTCCTGGAATTCTTCCCCGTTTACTTGGCAGTGCACATTTGGGCCAACCTGATGGCCAATTCTGTCGCCCTCTTCTGGTGCGACAACATGGCCACTGTGCAGTGTGCACATCATCAACACATTGTCCTCTAGAAACCAACAGGTCATGGTTTTGGTCAGAGTATTTACCTTCCAATGCCTATGCCACAACATCTGGTTCTGCGCCCGCCACGTACCAGGTTTGGGGAACCCAACTGCCAATGCGTTGTCACAAAACCAGATTGACAGGTTCCATGTATTATCCCCGTGGGTACGTCCACTACCAGACCCCATGCCAGCCAGATTATGATTGGCATTCTCACGTCAACCACGCTATCCTGAATTCTATAGCCCCCAGCACTAGAGCTGCCTATTACAGAGCAGGTAGGGAGTTTCGCGCCTTCAGGAGCAGACTTCAGTTACAGGACTCTTGGCCCTTACCTGTGGACCACTTGTTACAGTTCTGCATACATTTGCATAACAAGGGGCTATCCACTAGGACCATTACGGGGAGGCTTGCCACTTTGGCCTTCTGGGCCAAAGAGTGAGGGGTTGAGGACTCCACCTCAGATTTCCAAGTTAGGCGGGCGGTTCAAGGTTGGGCTTGGATATCCCCTTCCCCGCCATATTCCAGGCTCCCCTTGTCTCTGGATATCCTTCTAGGGCTCCAGAGATTGCGGCCCTCCTTTTGTTCTTCCCCATACAAGGCTTCCCTCTTCCATGCTGCAGCTTTAACAGCTTTCTTTGGGGCCCTTAGGATTTTGGAACTGGTCTGGGCTTCCAAATCTGACCCAGTCAGGAGGGCCTTAAGGTACTCCGACATGCAGATTCATCCCAACCTGATCCACCTCCGCATTCGACGGTCAAAGACCCATCAGTCTGGCAAGGGCACGTTGGTGGCCCTCAGCTGGGCCCAGGCCGAGGAGTTATGCCCTGTCAGGGCCTTGCAGGTTTTTCTGGGGCACCGCAGGGCGAGTGAGGATCCCCTATTCTGCCATAATGATGGTTCACCACTGACAAAGTTCCAATTCTGGACAGTCACTAAGTCGGCCTTACCCACACTGGGTTTGGGTAATTGTTGTTTTGGGACCCACTCTTTCCACACTGGGGCAGCCTCTATGGCAGCTGCTGTAGGTTTTTCATCCAAGCATGTAATGGCTGTAGGGAGATGGTGCTCCAGGGCTTTCTGGTCCTACGTTCACGCTTTGCCTGATACTTCATAATACTTTTCTTCACCTTCCCCGATAAGTTATTCCTTAGACTGGATTAGACCTACGCCGATATGGGTGCTTATTTGTGGGCACAGTATGATGTTTTGGACTGCTTGCAGGTCTTCTATGTCGGCCTTCAGATCCTGGCTGCAGTTTCGCCAACAGGTGGAGATACAGTGGCTTGGCGGGTGGGGTATGTGATGGGACTCACTCCTTCCCACCCTGTTTCATCAAGGTTTGGTCAGTTTCCCTCCACAGGTCCTGGTGCTGCACCTGGGAGGGAACGACCTGGGCTGCAAGCCCGGAAATGGCTTGGCCGAGCAGGCATTGGTCGATTTGCAGATGGCCTGACATCGTTGGCCGGAGGTGACCATATTGTGGTCCTTGATGCTCCCAAGAATCAACTGGAGGGCACAGAGTAATGCTGCCATGGAACGGGCTCAGTGGAAGGTGAACAGAGAACTGGCATGAGGGCTGTCAGAATTTGGCAATGGGTGCATTACCCACCAGGGAATTCTTTGGACAAGGAGGGAGCTTTACAGGCAGGACAGTGTCCACCTGTCCGATGCATGGAACAACATATTTTTGTATAATCTGCAAAGGGGCCTACGGGAAGTTCTTCTTCGCAGGTGGGGGGAGTTTCACAAGCAATGGGCTTGTGACTCCTGTGGTGGCTAGGATGGGCAAAACATGAAAGAGATTAGGGATGGTGTGTACGCAGAGGCACCTTATGGTGACAGGTGACACCTCAGGCCCCCCGAACAGGTTGTGTGGCTCAGCGGGGGGATAAGGGTTGCCTGGGAGACCAACTCTCCTCATTCACCCAGGTGTTTTGCGGCAGTGGGAGGGGGTGACGGGAACGTCTACCTCCCCCAGAAGAGGCAGTCCGGAGGGATGGCGAGATCACCACCACCCCTCAGGCTGGGTGTGTTTTCACCCAAGAAGTGCCAGCTAGCCGCTTACACAGTTAGATGTCCATCCTAGTTACCCCTTTGCAGGTATTTCAATAAACGTGGCCCAATTTTCAACCCAAGCTTGTTGTCTGCATCTTCTTTAACCCATCTCTGCTCGCAAGTGCCCTAACCCCGGTGCCAGCTTGTCTGGGTGAAAAGGGGGCCCATTGCGGGCAGGTGGGGTGAGACAACATAGGGGCCTCTCACTGGGGCACCCCAGTGTAGGGATGTACAAAAATCACCTACCTTTCAGCGATTATGCTGATGGTGGGGGGGGAGGCGTTCTGTCCCTCACCCTGGAATCCTCGCCAGGGGTGAGGCGCTCCGTTCCTCCCCCCCAGAATCCTGGCCAGCCAGCTGTGCTCTGCAGCGATTCTGCGGAGCCACCGGCTGGCTCCGCCAGCAGCCGGACATCCAGCCGCTGACTAGCAGGGATGCAAATGGCGGCGGCCATAGCAGCCGCCGTTGGCGTCCCTGCAGGCAGCCGTGATAGGCTACGTAAATGTTTACGTAGCCTATCATGGCTGATTTAAAAACAAACAAACACGCATACGTAAATGGCAGGGAGCACCGCCATTTGCGTTCCTTATTTTGGCATGTCTTAGTCTATGTAAACATTTACGTAGACTAAGACGACAAAAATAAGGGGAACGCAAATAGCGTAGACGCTACACTATTTGTGTTCCCCTTATTTTCGCCGTCTTAGTCTACGTAAATGTTTACGTAGACTAAGACATGCCAAAATAAGGAACGCAAATGGTGGTGGCCATGGCCGCCACATTTTGCATACGCACATTTTTTTTTTTTTAAGTCAGCTGTGATAGGCTCCGTAAACATTTACGTAGCCAATCACGGTATTTTTTTTTAAATCTAGCCATGATAGGCTACGTAAATCTTTACGTAGACTATCAATTTTTTCGGGTTTTTTTTTAACCTGGAAATGGGGGCGATGGCAGCCGGTCGGAAGACCGGCTGCCACAGCCGCCACTGCCGCCGAACCGCCGCCGTCGCCAGAGCCACTGCCGCCAGGAAGATCCGCCCAATGTAAGTCCCATCCCGGGGGGTGGCGGGGGGGGTGGCGGGCTGTTCCACCACTGATTTTGGGGGGCTGAATGCGCTGGCATTCGGCCTCCCCGAGATCTGTGGTGGAACTTTCTTACATCCCTACCCCAGTGGCACCACCATGCAAGGAGGGGCAGGCTGAGTTGCCTTAAACTCAGCCCCCCTCCCAATCTCAGCTCTCTGGCTCACGCAGCTCCTTCCCACCCTCCCCTAAGCAGTGTGGGTTTCTTGCCGTTTGCCCCTTTGGGAGCCATGTTGGAATTTTAGGTTCACAGTTCACAGATTGGCCTATTACTGTGCATCTTTTTGCCTACGTCACACTGTTATTGGGGTTGAGTGCATCCTGTAGGTGAATATGGTCTAATCTCATATGTCACATTCCAGTTGGCAGCTAGGACAGGCAAAACCTGAAAGAGATTAGGGATGGCATGCATGCAGAGGCACCTTATGCTGACAGGTGATGCCTGAGGCCCCCTGAATGGGTTGTGCGGCTCGGCGGGGGATAAGTGTTGCCTGGGAGACCAACCCTACTCACTCACCCAGGTGTTGTGTGGCACCGGGAGGGGTTGACAGGGAAAGGTCAACCTCCCCCACAAGGGGCAGTCCGGAGGCGTGGCAAGATCAACACCACCCCTCAGGCTGGGTGTGCTTTTGCCCAAGAAGTGCCAGCTAGTTGCTGGCACAGTCAGCTGCCCGTCCTAGTTACCCCTTTGCAGGTATTTCAATAAACATGGCCCAATTTTCAACCCAAGCTTGTTGCCTGCATCTTCTTTAACCCATCTCCGCTCACAAGTAGATTTTATGTAAATATTGAATAATGTGAACTGTGTTTAAGTAATTACATTAATATTCCAGTATCATCTTATTCAGATAGCATATCTGTTTCACCTCAATGTGTGGAGGTGGAGCGGATTTGAATGTGCCAGCCCTGCCCTCTCACACCTCTACACATTCAGCTGAAGGTCTGAACAGAGCCTACATCTCTAAAATTGTATGCACAGTCAGGGACCCTGCCCTTTTGAGTGTTCTTGATTGCGCACAGAGGTTCAATGCATATACAGTGTGTATGTGTGTAGGCTGCATTCAGAAATTCAGCTGGAAGCATGGAGGTCAGAAGCAGGGTCAGCATTCAGGGTCCACTCTCATGGTCCATGTGTTCAGCTAAAATGTGAAGAAATCTAATTCAAAGGCTAATGCCCAATATATTTCCAATCAATATGTTCTGAAACAGTGCATTGAACTTACATGATGCTCACTGCATATGTTGTTGCTTGTCTCAGTTTAGGAAAAATAAAAATCTTCCTCCAAATGTCCACATTCTAGGACATTATACATTCAGTGCTGCAATTAGAAAATAACTAAGTAACCTATTCACCAAAATACATTATTTCTCTTGCTCACAGCATTCATTTTAAATATGCTTCATTTAACAGTTCACAAATCTCTAACGTTCCGCATCCATTAAAGGCTTAAATATTGGAATGAGGGGGATGATAGTTAAAAGCTCAATTATATTATGATACTATTGTTTCACAATTACAAGACGTCTCCCCACCTCGCTTTAGAACATACTGCATTGTGTTAAGGGGTGCTTGACAATGCTCTTCCCTTACATTAGTTGCTGGTTGGTTTGCCTTAAAAAGAACTTTTAATGAGACTTTAGAGTTCTCATAAATAGCATCATCCAGACAATGTTAAGCATTTTGAGACTGCAATCCTATGCAAATGTACCTGGGAAGAAGCTCCATTGAACTCAAGGGGACTTACTTTCAAATAGCCATTTACAGGAGTGTCGTCTTGTTAAATTATTTTGATTTGAGTGGAAGAGTTGGTTGTGTGCCTAGCTCTCTCCTATAAAAATAAGTGGACTGTAAAAGCATTCACATAGGGAAAGATTACACTAGGTCTCTGAAACTTGAATATCAAGTTGTGAATTTGAACATTTGCCAAATGTTGAAATGCTGCATAAACATTTGCTTCAGCAAGATAATGAGCAATTGTCATACTCCAGGTAATTCCTCAAATGGTTTTTCCCAGTGGCACCATTGCTTTATTTACAGAAAGATTTCAAAACTGATTACTGGCTTTGTTCAGCAAGTGTGACTACAACAGGACTGAAGTAGCCATCAGACTGATGAAAGACAGTTGTTTCTGATATTTTCTAAATGCCAGTATGGAACAATTCTTGAATTAATCAGAAGGAGTGGGGGAAGGTCCATGAAAAACAAGCAATACGTAGGAATGAAGGTAACTATTTCATGTCAGGTCATGTCATCTCCCTTCCCTCTTAGCTTTAGAAGATATAGTCTTCTTAATGTAAAAAGGCTCACTATTAAACTAAACTTGAAGATAAATCTTCCATTTGGATCATCTTTATAGAGGGGAACAGAAGACAAAAGCAGTGAAAACAATAATGGGAACAGATTTCTATAAAAAGTACAGGATATCATCTTCTCTGTGTAAGGGAAACTTCACGAAAGATTACTACCACAACTTCATTACAAAATGGATGGTCCTGCAGGGTGGGAGAGGGACTGATAAAATCTCTTTGTGGGGCTGATATGATTCTCTCTCCAGTTGAAAATCCCTACAGTAGATATTAGATGTGAGCTAGTATTTTGGCTTTGTTTCAAATGAACTTTTACTCACTTCCGCCATTATTATCCAACTCTCTCTGCATGTTACTAGTTGAAAGGGGCACTGAACTCACACAAACACCTTCTATCAGTCCTGTTTGTCTATCACCAGTAAGGCTGTGCATGTAAGATGATCTCAGTAGGGGAACAGGAGGGATTTCTTTTTTTTAGTACTATGGTGGAAATATTGATCCAATATAAGTAGTTTGATACATGTACAGACTTAATAATGGGGGGGGGGGCATTGTGTAGAAAGCCTGTATGTTCTTTTTTCCTAATATAGTGTCTATCAATAAAACATACAAATAAAACAAACACATTTCTGCCAATAGCTTGCAACCTAGTGATTGTTATTGCAGCTGCTTTCCTTATAAACCAATAAAACAGCTGATTCAACAGGACTTTCCTTCATGCAATATTCGGAAATGTTTATCGTAAACTATTGTATAGCTTGAAGTGGTGCTAAAAAAAAACACACAACTCGTTTGACCAGATACCATGGTAAAAGGATAATTTCTTTCACAAATGATAAATGGCCATACTCCTTAAATATGTCATTGTAACAGCTGCAAATTGTTGCACAAATTGAGTCACTCCATTTGTTGTTGTTGTTGTTGTTGTTGTTATTATTATTATTGAAGTGCGGTCCACACATGTCCATATTTAAGGATGCTTCCAACCAGTCAAGTTGGGGATGGGATGAAAATCAAACAGTGGATCTTACTGCATGGATTGACATGATTGCTTGGACATAGGTCAGTGCTTTTGAAAAGAGACAGTCAGAGACACATTTGAAGACAATTACAATTAGCCAGCTGCTAGGGAAGCACTCAAATTATGGAGGCCTTACAAAATTTGGAGGGAATATTTAATCCACCTATCCTAACAAATGCTGACATTTACCAACAAATTTTGGAAATGAAAGCAAAACAGTATCCTTTATTAAGAAACATTTGGTGGTTCTTGAGAAGCAATGATACATACCAGGAATTATTGCTTCAGGAAATGTATTTTGACATGATACATACTGCTCCTTACATGAAGGATGGCTGAATTTGATGATGATCCAAATTACTTGATTAACAATTAGATGAAATAGAACATCACATAGTTTTCTGTGTTCTCATGCCAGACTCCAATACCATTTAAAATGACTGCTGGGTAAATTAACACTTGCCAAATTTAGGAGCTATATGAGTGAGAGAAGAACAAACTGTAGATCTATCTTGCTATTTCCGCTAATGCCATCTATCTGTCTAGGTCACAAGCAGAAGAAATATTGAAATGCAGAACCACTCTGCCATTATGGAGTTTATCCTGGTTGGTCTAACCAATTCTACTGAACTACAATCATTTCTCTTTTGCGTATTCACCTTCATCTATGCTACAGCTCTGGCTGGTAACATCCTCCTCATCTTTACCATATGCACTTGCAGGAAACTCCACACTCCCATGTATTTCCTGCTCATCAATTTGTCCTTAGTGAATGTGTTGTCCATCTCAGTTACAACTCCCAAACTGCTCCAGACTCTTTTCACCAACAGAAAGTTCATCTCATTTTATGGCTGCATCACACAGGTGTTTCTCTTTATATGGGCTTTGGGGACAGAACTGTTACTTCTGTCATTTATGGCTTTTGACCGTTATGCTGCTATCTGCCATCCTTTGCAGTATACAATCATCATGAAGAAAGAAGTGTGTGTTGGCATAGCCACTGGAGTGTGGATTTCTGGAATGATCAATTCTGGTGTTCATGCTGGACTTATGCTGCAGATTTCCTTCTGCAACTCCAACATCATCAATCATTTCTTCTGTGATGTACCCCCACTTTTAAAGCTGTCATGCTCAGACACCAGTCTCAATGAGACTATGGCTTTTGTAGCAGATGTGATATTTGGGATCTGTAGTTGTGGGTTGACTCTAACATCATATTTGTTCATCCTGAGAGCCATCTTCAGAATCCACTCCACTGAAGGGAAGAAGAAAGCATTTTCCACATGTTCCTCACATCTCATTGTAGTCAGTTTTTACTTCTCTTCAGTTATCTACACATATATCAGGCCCACCTCAGTCTACTCCTTAGACAAAGACAAGCTTGTTTCTCTTCTTTATTCTGTGGTAACACCAGTTCTTAATCCAGTCATATATTCTCTGAGAAACAAAGAGGTGAATGAAGCTGTCAAGACACTTATTAGAAGGGGCCGACTATTCTCCAGACCTCAGAATTGACCTGTTAAATATTGTAGAACAGGTTTGGGCAACACAGTGACCTCCAGATGTTTGAGACTTCAAGCTTCCAATGATCCCTAGCTATTGGCCATCCTGGCTGGAGCTGATGTGAGTTGTAGGCCAAAACATCTAGAACTCTTCTTCTAGAGTTTCACCCTTAAGCAATAAATGGTTGGCAGTAGCAAGTAGGAGTGCACGAAAGCCACTTACCTGGTCTCGCAGCTTGCTTCGCGGTGGAGGGGAGGGGCTTCGCTGCTCCCCCCCAAGTTCAGGCCGGGCGGGGAGGCTTCCCGCCTCGCCTGGCCGAAATTCAGGCCGGGGAGGAGGCGCCTCGCCTCGCCCGGCGGCGAAATAAAAAGTTAAAAAAAAAATGCCCCCGTGATAGGCTACGTGACGATTAACGTAGCCTATCACGGCTAGATCTGCAAAGTCAGCCGTGATAGGCTACGTTAATAGTCACGTAGCCTATCACGGGTGACTTAAAAAAAAAAGAAAAGCGCGTACGCAAATGGCGGCCCCCATAGGGAGCCGCCATTCGCGTTCCTTATTTGGTCACTGTAGTCTACGTAAATTTTTATGTAGACTACATCGACCAAATAAGGAATGGGAATGGCGGCTCCCTATGGGGGCCGCCATTATCCGTACGCGCTTTTTTTTTTTTTTAAAGTCACCCGTGATAGGCTACGTGATGATTGACGTAGCCTATCACGGCTGACTTTGCAAATCTAGCCGTGATAGGCTACATTAATTGTCACGTAGCCTATCATGGGGGCGTTTTTTTTTTTTTTACTTTTATTGGAATGGCGGCGGCGGCAGCCGGTCAAAAGACCGGCTGCCGCCTCTGCCCCTGTCGAAGACCTGACGAACCGCCTCCAGGACCCGCCGCCGGGAGGGACATTCGGGAAAGGTAAGTCCCGTCCTGGGGGGGGTGCGGGGTGCGGGGGGGTGCGGAGAATTTATCCCCAAAACTACTTCGGGGGGCCGAACACGTTGGCACTCAGCCCCCCGAAGTTTCGAGGAGAAATTCTCCCCCATCCCTAGTAGCAAGGTGATGATTTTTAGTTTCTGTAGAGTGAAAGATGTTTCATGTGAAAAATATGCTTGGGAATTCATTAATTATTGTTTGATTGGATGGGTCCAGGGGTGCTAAATACTTCCCTCTGTCAGGGGGTGGTTCCTGCTGCCTTGAAAGAGGCTGTAGTATGCCCTCTCCTGGAGAAAACCTCCTTGGACTCAGAGGTGTGTGAGAACTATCTCCCCATCACTAATATTCCACTTTGGGGCAAGATACTAGAATGTGTGGTGGCTGGGCAGCATCAAACATTTTTGGAGGACTTATCTGGACCCATTTCAGTCTGGTTTCAGGCCAGGGTACAGCACTGAAACAGCCTTGCTTGCTCTGACTGCCTACCTACTCTGTGTGAAAGACAGAGGGTCTGACACCATGTTGATCTTCCTGGATCTCTCAGCAGCATTTGATACCATTGACCATGGTATCTTACTGGACTGGCTTTGTGGGATGGGGGTTTGGGGCACTGTGCTACAGTTGTTCCACTCCTACCTTCAGGGCCGATTCCATAAAGTGATATTGGGAGATTCCTGTTCTACCCCATGGCTATTAATCTGTGAGATGCCACAGGGTTCTATTCTATTCCCCCATGCTGTTCAACATCTATATGAAGCCATTGGGTGAACTCATTAGGAGTAGTAGGGTGGGTTGTCACTAGTATGCTGATGATGGTCAGCTCTACTTCTCCTTGTCAACAGAGTCAGCAGGGGTGGTGAAGGTGCTGGACCAGTGCCTGGAGGCTGTAATGGGCTGGATGAGGGCCAATAAACTGAAGCTGAATCCTGACAAGAGGGGAGCTCAGTGGATTGGTGGTTCCTGAGTCTGGGAATTGGATAAGTGACCTGTCCTGGATGGGGTTGCACTCCCCACAAAGGAGCAGGTGCATAGCTTGGGAGTACTCCTAGATCAATTTCTGCCACTGGAGCCCCAGGTGGACTCTGTTGCCTGGAGTACTTGGGGCCAGCTTCAGCTGATCTGCCAGCTGTGGCCTTTCAGGGCTAACTTAGGCACAGTAGCGCACACGCTGGTAACTTCCCAATTAGACTATGATGATGCACTTTATGTGGGGCTGCCCTTGAAGACTATTCAGAAGTTGCAGCTAGTGCAAAATGCAGCAGCTAGACCATTGACTGGAACATCTTGCAAAGATCACATAACACCAACCTTAAAGGAATTGCATTGGCTGCGCATACACTTGCGAGCGGAGATGGGTTAAAGAAGATGCAGACAACAAGCTTGGATTGAAAATTGGGACACATTTTATTGAAATATTTGCAAAGGGGTAACTAGGACGGGCATCTAACTGTGTCAGCGGCTAGCTGACACTTCATGGGCGAAAACACACCCAGCCTGAGGGGTGGCGGTGATCTCGCCATCCCTCCGGACTGCCCCTTGTGGGGGACGTAGACCTTCCGGTGTCACCCCCAACCCAGTGCCGCACAACACCAGGGTGAGTGAGTAGGGTTGGTCTCCCAGGCAACCGTTATCCCCCCGCTGAGCTGCACAACCCATTTGGGGGTCCCTCAGGTGTCACCTGTCACCATAAGGTGCCTCTGCGTGCACACCATCCCTACTCCCTTTCCAGTTTTGCCCGTCCTAGCTGCCACAGGAGTCACAGGCCTATTGCTTGTGAAACTCCCCCCACCTGCGCAGAAGAACTTCCCGCAGGCCCCTTTGCAGATCGGACAAAAATAAATCATTGCCTATGTCTGACAGGTGGACGCTGTCCTGCCTGTAAAGCTCCCTCCTAGTCCAATGAATTCCTTGGTGGTTGATGCAACCGTCACCATGCTCTGACAACCCATATTCCAGTTCTCTATTCACCTTGCGCTAGGGTTGGCGGAGAATTTCTCCCCGAAACTTCGGGGGGCCAAGCGCCAACGTGTTCGGCCCCCCGAACAAGTTTCGGGGAGAAATCCTCCGAACCCCCCGCCCCCCGCACCCCCCCCAGGACAGGACTTACTTTCGCTGAATGTCCCTCCCGGCGGCGGGTCCGGCCGGCGGTTTGGCGGGTGTTCGAGCGGGGCGGGAGCGGCAGCCGGTCTTTTGACCGGCTGCCGCCGCCACCATTGCAATAAAAGAAAAAAAAAACGCCCCCTGATAGGCTACGTGACAATTAACGTAGCCTATCACGGCTAGATATGCAAAGTCAGCCGTGATAGGCTACGTCAATCGTCGCGTAGCCTATCACGGGTGACTTTAAAAAAAAAAAAGCACGTACGGATAATGGCGGCCCCCATAGGGAGCCACCATTCCCTTTCCTTATTTGGTCGCTGTAGTCTACGTAAAGATTTACGTAGACTACAGCGACCAAATAAGGAATGTGAATGGCGGCTCCCTATGGGGGCCGCCATTAACGTACGCGTTGTTTTGTTTGTTTGTTTTTAAGTCACCCGTGATAGGCTACGTGACGATTGACGTAGCCTATCACGGCTGACTTTGCAGATCTTTGCAGGGGGCGTTTTGTTTTGTTTTTTAAACTTTCGCATTTGCGGCCAGGCGAGGCGGGAAGCCTCCTCCCCAGCCTGAATTTTGGCTGGGGCGAGGCGGGAAGCCTCCCCCCCCGGCCTGAACTTCGCGGGGGGAGCAGCGAAGCACCTCCCCCCCCACTGCGAACGTCCTTCGAGGACAGGTAAGGGACTTTCATCCACCCCTACCTTGCGCCAGGCCCTTTCCATGGCCGCATTGCTCTGCGCCCTCCACATGATTCTCGGGAGCATTGAGGACCATAATATGGTCACCCCCGGCCAGCGATGTCGGATCGTCTGCAGATCGGCCAACGCCTGCTCAATCAAGTCCTTTCCAGGCTTGTAGCCCAGGTCATTCCCTCCAAGGTGTAACACCAGGACCTGTGGAGGGAAACTGACCAAACCTGGTTGAAAGAGTGTGGGGAGAAGACAGTCCCATCGCATACCCCATCGGCCGAGCCATTGTATCGCCACCTGTTGGGGAAACTGCAGCCGGGATCTGAAGGCCGACGTAGAAGCCATGCGGGCAGCCCGAAAAACTATACTGTGCCCACAAATGAGCACCCGTACCGGCGTCGGTCGAATCCCATCTAAATAAAACATTGGGGAAGGCGAAGAGAATCATCAAGAAGCATCAGGCAACTTGCGAATGTAAGAGCGGAAGGCCCTGGAGCGCCATCTCCCTACCGCTTTTACTTGCATGGATGAAAAACCTATGGCAGCTGGCATAGAGGCCACCACAATATGAAATGAGTGAGTCCCAAAACGGTAATGTCCCAGACCCAGTGTGGTCAAGGCTACCTTAGTGACTGCCCAAAATTGGAACTTTGTCAGTGGTGAACCATCCGCATGGCAAAATAGGGGACCCTCACTTGCCCCGCGGTGCTCAATGAAAGCCCGCAAGTCCCTGACAGGGCATAACTCGTCAGCCTTGGCCTGGTTAAGGGTAACCAATGCTCCCTTGCCTGCATGATTGGTTTTTGAACGTCGAATATGGAGGTGAATCAGGCTAAGCTGGATCTGAATATCTGAATACCTCAAGGCCCTCCCGGAGGTGTCGGATTTGGAGGCCCAGCCCAGTTCTGAAATCCTGAGGGCCCCGAAAAAGGCTGTTAAAGCTGCAGCGTGAAAGAGGGAGGCTTCGTATGGAGAAGAGCAAATGGAGGGCCACAATGCCTGAAGACCTGTAAGAATAACTGGCGACAAAGGGTGCCTGGAGTCTGGCGGGGCAGGAAACATCCATGCCCAGCCTTGCACAGCTCTCCTAATTCGGAAATCTGAGGTGGAGTCCTCTACCCCTCGCACTTTGGCCCAAAAGGCCAAAGAGGCGATCTTCCCCGAAATGGTCCTAGCAGATAGTCCCTTGTTATGCAGATGTACGCAAAATTGTAACAAGTGGTCCACAGGTAAGGGCCACACATCCTGCAACTGAAGCCCACACCTGAAGGCGCTAAAGTCCCTACCTGCTCTCTCATAGGCAGCTCTAGTGCTGGGGGCTATAGAATTCAGGATCGCGTCTTCGACTTGAGAGCGCCAATCTCCCACAATTCGGCTGGCATGGGGTCTGGTAGCGGACGTGCCCACGGAGCCAACGCACGGAACCTGTCGATCTCGTTTCGTGACAAAGCATTGGCTACAGGGTTCCCCAGACCCGGCACATGGCGGGTGCGGAACCATATGTTTTGGCGTAGGCATTGGAGGGTAAATGCTCTAACTAAATCCATGACCCTTTGGTTTCTAGAGGATAATGTATTAAAAACATGCACTACGGCCAAGTTGTCGCACCAAAAAAGGGCAACAGAGTTGGCCATCAAGTCTGCCCAAATATGTACAGCCACGTAAATGGGGAAGAATTCCAAAAAGGTGAGGTCCCGATTGATACCGCCGGCAGCCCAGGTCTCCAGCCACTGGCCCAGGCACCACCGGTCTCGCCAAATTAGCCCAAAACCAAAGGTGCCAGCCGCGTCCGAATGGATCTGCATGTCGGCTCGTAGAAGTAATTCGCGTCTCCAAAAGGAGATGCCATTAAAGTCCCTCAGGAATTTAAGCCATACCTGCAGGTCCACGCGCATAGCAGAGGTGACTCTGGTGCGATGATGCAGGAGTTGAATACCCCGCATTGCCCAGCAGAGCCGTCGCAGGAATGCGTGGCCGGGGGCAACCACTCTACAAGTGAAGTTCAGATGGCCAACGATTTCCTGTAGTTCTCTAAGGGAGACTTTACAAAGGTGCAAGATGGACTGGAGCTTATTTTTAAGTATCACCAATTTATCGTGGGGAAGACGAGAACACTGTGCGCGGGTATCAAGCTCGATCCCCAAGAATGTCAAAGTAACAGTTGGGCCCTCTGTCTTCTCGTGTGCCAAAGGGACACCCAAGTCTGAGGAAAGGGATATGAATGCCCTAATCAGGTCAGAGCATTGACTGCCATCCCCGGGCCCAGCGAACAGGAAGTCATCCAAATAATGGACCACATCGCTGCAGCCCGTCTTGTCCCGTATGGTCCATTCCAGAAAGGTACTAAATGTCTCAAACATGGCGCAAGAGATGGAGCATCCCATAAGGAGGGCGCGGTCGATGTAAAATTTGTTCTGGAAGGAAAATCCCAGCAAATCAAAATCCAGAGGATTGATAGGCAAAATGCGAAAAGCGGATTTGATATCACACTTGCCCATCAATGCCCCGCGGCCCAGAGCTCTTATCATGGCTACTTCAGCGTCAAAGGATGTATAACGCACGGAACATAGGTAATATGGAATTTCATCATTAACCGACTGGCCCTTGGGGAAAGAGAGGTCATGAATTAACCTGAATTCACCGGGCGATTTCTTGGGTATAATTCCCAAAGGGGAAATCTTCAGGTTGGGTAGCGGGGGCGAGGAAAAGGGGCCGATGACTCGACCTGACTGAACTTCTTTGTTAATCTTATCTTGCACCAGGCGCTGCATAATAAGAACAGACCGGTGGTTACCGGTCAAATACGGCCAGCGCAGGCCCATAAAGGGAATCCTGAAACCCAATGTAAAGCCACGTTCCAAGTAGATCACTGCCCTCCAATTTGGGTAATGACCTAGAAGTTGAAGGAGTGGAACAATCTTAATTGGGCTGGGGCCCTTTGGGAGGGGGAGGATACCCACCGCCCTGTTTTCTGCCACCCCGGCCATCCTTTGGGGGACCTCTCCAACATCTGGCTCTCGGGCAAGAGGAGCAGGAGTGTTGACCGCCACAAAGGGAGCACTCGTGCCGGAAGAGGCATGGGTTATGGGAGCAGGAACCTTTGGAGATGAACTCCCAGCACAGCCAGCGGTGTTGAACCCCTGGACCCGCAATAGTCTTGGTGGCTATTGTGGGCGACAGCTTGGCCAGGATATGGCCGCTGTCAGACCTGTCGCCGAAGCCTGGCCTAGAAGGGGTCATGAATTGGAGTCAAAGGTCCTGGTTCTTCAGATCCCAGCGCATGGAGGGGTCGATGGCGGCCCTCCTTCGGAAGGCCTTGTCGTAAGCCAGCCATGCGCTCCCCTCATATTTGGAGTAAGCCCTGAATATTATGTCGAGGTACTTGGTGAGAACCCAAGCCCTCTCAGGGAACCTCTGCTGGAGGATGCCAGTGTAAATTAAAAAGCCTGGCAACCAGTTCACCCAGGTGCGAAGCACCTTGCAAGCTTTGCTCCGCTCAAGATCCCGGTCACGGGTCCTATCTTTGTCGCTGGGTTCGGGCTCACGAAAGAGCAGGGCAAAGACATCGATAAATTCACCCCACAATATCTTTTCTCTAGTAGTTAAGTGAAAACCAATAGGGGAGGACGTTGCACCAGTGGGCATAGATCCACGACTTAGGTTGGCGCATGGGTCAATCGAGGACAAGTGTGGGGCTAGCAGGGAATGAGGTAGGGAAGCTAGGGGGTCACTAACCAAACCGGCGGGCCCCTGCCAAACACTGGCAACGTTAAGCGGATGAGGCTGGACTAATGGCGGGGCAGGTGCAGTGGTGTCTCCTGCCGGTAGTAGTAAGGGGAATGAAGTGCCAGTCCCTAAAGAACTGGGAGGGCTGGCTGATGAAGCAGCTGAACTAGGAGTTGAGGCCGAGACAACGGGATGAGGAGTACTAGCTGCGGGGCCTGAAATAACTGAAGGAAGTGTACGAGGGGGGACTGGGCTGCCTTGAAAGGTAACCCACGGCACCCAACCCAAGGGGTTGATTTGCCCCATACCCGGCCAGGCGAATTGAGGTGCCAAAGCGGTCTCACCTGTACCAGTCGTGGGCATGCTCTGATCCCCAGCTGGAAAAACCGAGGTTGTTGCTTGTGCGCCCAGGGAAGATGAGGCAGCAGAAGGGAGGAGCTCCGCTGAAGGCGGTGAGCCTTCTGGAAGAGCCAAGGAAGAGGAGGTGGATGCCTCAATAGCGCCCAGGCAATCTGCAATAGAAAGAAGCAACGAGCGTTGGGTCTGTTGTCGCGTTCACTTGTGCTGGACCACTGAGGATTTTTTGTGCCTGGCCCGGGGAGGAGGAGGGATCCCTGAGGAATGCTCAGCAGCTTCCAAACGAGAAAGAATTGATGCCAGTACTGGGTCTGCGTCCTCATCAGAGTCAGAATCAGGCCTTGGCAGCGATCTTTTGGGGAGGGGGGGAGGGGCCCTCCCCTTCCTTTCTTACCACCCTGGCCTTTCTTGGGAGGCATGCTGCAGGAAGTGAATTAACCTAGTTGCTATCAAAGAGTTAAGAAAGCCGCTGGGCACCCCAGACAATAGGCAGCCACCCCGCAGTCTTAAGATCTGCAGGTACAAGTTCCAGACCAAGACAGAGAGGCCTGGGGATGAAGATGGGAGCGCTGCACTACCGTTTAGATAGAAAATCAGATTTCAAGAGGTGCAGCCATGGGCCCAAGGTGATGGAGCTGCGTTTGAGCGCAGGCGCCCTCAGCCGAGGGCACCCTGTCTTGGGAGGCGCCAAACAGGCAGCTGCCGCTGTTACTCAATTTTATTAATTAAATATTTAATAATCATAATTTAAGTAATTATTTTTTTATTATTTATGTATGTATGTATGTATGTATGTATGTATTTTTTGGGTGGGGGGGGAGACGTCCCAAGCCCTTGGGAGGCGACCAATCGGGGCTGTGATAAACACACTCCGACTCGGCTCAGCAGCCAGGCGCCCCTCCCAACAGGCAGACTCGGCTGATGAGTGGGGGGGGCAGGCAGACCGCCGCTTGAAGCGCTGCCACCGGCAAACACTGGCGCCATGCACACCCGCCCCCTGGTGCTTCTCACCGGGACAACACCTCAGGCCGAGGCGGCACCGGCGGGAGGCTGGCAAGGCGAGGAGGAAGAGGCTGGCAAGGCCGGCGGCCAGGTAGACAGGCCGGCTGGCAGGCGGGCCATGAGCCGGCCCGGCGGCCAGTGGACCAGTCAGGCAAGTGGGCGGGAGGGCGGGCAAGTGAGTGAGCGAGCGGGCGGGCAGGCAATTGAGCAAATGGGCGGGTTGAGCGGGCGGGCGGGCAAGTGGGCAGGAGAGCGAGGAGAACGAACGGACAGGCGGGGGAAAGGAGACGGCGAGGGAGGGAGGGAGGGAGGGAGGTGGAACGATATCACCAATAACTGCCCCGGAGGCAGCAACGTTGGCTCTCCCAATGGCCAGCAGCAAGTCAATAGCTGTACAGCGAAGGCGTACAGAAGCACACTGGGTGCACAGAAGCACACTGGGCCCAGGCGGCTGGAACGAGGACGAAGCCGTTCTCCAGCAGGCCAAATTCCTTCGTCGTGTCTTTAGCTGCGTCGCGCCAAAGAGCTGAGATAAGGAGGGGGTCGAGTTTAAGACAACTCGGCCTGCTCCTCCCCGAATGGTGGTGCGACTGGGGTGCACCAATCAGAGGCCCATACATCTTATCACCCCACCCGCCCGCAATGCCCCCCCCCCTTTCAGCCAGACAAGCTGGCACCGGGTAGGGCATTTCTGGACAGAATTAAAGGTGCTAGTGATAACACGTAAAGCCCTAAGCATCTTGTGACCTCAACATTTGAGGGAGCACCTCCTGCTATGTATGTCTGCCTGAGGATTGAGATCTGTTGGAGGAGCCCTCCTCTGCATCCCACCAGTTTGAGGCATGCAGTATCGTGGGAAATGGGAGAGAGCTTTTTCTGCTGTGGCACCCTGGTTGTGGAATTAGGGGTGTACGAAACCCCGCTTATCTGGCTCCTCCGGGTTCTGCAGGTGGGGGGAGGCGCTCTGTCCCTCCCCCCGGAATCCTCAAAGGGGGGGAGGCTCTCTGTGCCTCCCCCCTGGAATCCTGCCCAGCCGGCTCCAGCCGCCCACAGCCGGACATCCAGCCGCTGGGCAGCCCTGCAGGGATGCAAATGGTGGCTATTGTAGCTGCCGCCATTTGCATCCCTGTAGCAAGCCATGATAGGGTACGTAAAAATTTACGTAGCCTATCACTGCAGGGGAAAAACCCCAGCATACGCAAATGGCGGTAGCCGCCGCCATTTGCATACGCTGGGGTTTCCCCCCCCCCCCCGCCATGATAGGCTACATAAATACTTACGTAGCCTATCATGGCCTCTGCAGGGATGCAAATGGTGTCCCTGTGATAGCCGTGATAGGCTACGTAAGTTTTTACGTAGCCTATCAAGGCTGAAGAGGAAGAAGCAAATGGCGGCCGCAGGATGGCCGCCATTTGCACAGCAGCGCGGATGGGAGCAGGTAAGTGCTCCGTTTCAGGCACTTTTCATGGGGTGGGGGTGGCGGGGACTTCGTCCCACGTGCCTTTCATGGGTTGGGGGGGCAGGGGCTTCATTCCATGACAGTTTTCGGGGGGGTGAATGCACTGGCATTCGGCCTCACCGAGATCCGTTGCGGAATTCTCTGACATCCCTATGTGGAATGCCCTCCCCTTGTAGGCACGATTGGCACAGGCATTGGTTTCCTTTCCTTTTGGTGCCAAGTTAAAACATGGCTTTTTATCAAAGCCTTTGAGGGCTAAATGCATTCCCCAAGATAGCACACTGTTTTAACAGCTTTATTGTTTTCAATTTTAAATTGGTATTAGCTTGCTTAATGGTTTAATATGTTTCAGCTGTTTAAATTAGTTATTGTTTTATACTGTCTAAGTTGATTTTATCTATATGCTGCCCTGAGATCCTAATGATATAGGTGGGATATAAATGTTTTTAAAATGAATGAATGAATGGGGCATTTTTCCTTCACCATGCATAACTAAAAGCTTTTCATTCAAAATTATATATGTGCAAGTGGATTCTGCCAGAGTTTATGCATATACAACTCTACACGCAGCAGGGGATTCTGCCTTCTGCACACAGAAAGCCTATGGAAATACAGTCTGCAAGAGCATACACCATATTCAGCTGAAAGCATGGGGGTCTGTGACAGGGTCAGTAGACACAGTTCCACTGCATTCCTGTGTTCACTGAGTATGTGAAGAATGCCAGTTCTTAGTATTTTTCCTCTCTTCATGTCAGTACACTGTATATATGTGACATTCAATATAATCAGAAGTTGTTGCCAGATTTCATAGCAGAAGGGCCATAGCTCAGGGGTAGAGCACATACTTTGTATGCTGAATGTCCTAGGTCCAATCCCTGACGTCTCCGAGTAGGGCTAGGAAGAACCCTGCCTGAAACCCTGGAGATCCAGTCAATGTCAACAGTCCTGGGCTTGATGCTAGGGATCTACAAAAGTGACTTACCTTTAACAAAATTTGATTCGAGGTGGGGGGGAGGCGCTCCGTCCCTCCCCCCTGAAATTCTGGTGGGGGGGAGGTGCTCCATCCCTCCCCCCCCCGAAATTCTGGCCAGGGGGGGAGGTGCTTCATCCCCCCCCCAATCCTGGCCGGCTGGATGCGCAAATGGCGGCGGCCGTAGCCGCTGCCATTTGCGTCCCTGCAGTCAGCTGTGATAGGCTACGTAAATGTTTACGTAGCCTATCACGGCTGATTTAAAAGAAAAAAAAACGTGTGTATGCAAATGGCGGCGCCCATGGGTGCCGCCATTTGCGTTCCTTATTTTGATATGTCTTAGTCTACGTAAACATTTACATAGACTACGGCGAAAATAAGGGGAACGCAAATGGCGTAGCATCTACGCTATTTGCATTCCCCTTATTTTCACCGTCTTAGTCTATGTAAATGTTTACGTAGACTAAGACGTGTCAAAATAAGGAACACAAATGGCAGCGCCCATGGGCGCTGCCATTTGCGTACACGCGTTTTTTTCCTTTAAATCAGCCGTGATAGGCTACGTAAACATTTACGTAGCCTATCACGGTATTTTTTTAAAATCTAGCCTTGTTGGCTACGTAAATCTTTACATAGCCTATCACATTTCTTTTTTTTTTTTTACTGGAAATGGCGGCGGTGGCAGCCGGTCAGAAGACCAGCCACCGCAGCTGCAAAACCGTCGCTGAACCGCTGCTGGAGCTGCCGCCGCCGCTGCCAGGAGGATTCAGCCAAGGTAAGTTCCGTCTTAATGCCACACACACCATGGTCTCTTAAGAAGGATCCCCTCCTGAAGAGGAAAATGGGGCACCCAATCTTGTTCCCCTTCCCAGTGGATCCAGCCCAATGCCTTCCGTGCCTACAGAGCTGTGACTTAGAATTAAACATTTCATAACCACCTTTACAGTTATACTTGTCAAGCCAAACACATCTAAATATCACGGAGTTAATATTCTTTCAATGGGGAAAGTGAAAACCCTGCACACTGGTGGCAATCTGTGTGACCGGAGACCAACCGTAATCCATGGCAAGAAATGAGTTACCCTGGAGTGAGTGGGTGGGGAAGTCAGTGATGGCAGTGCTGAAGCCACGTGGGAGGACCCGCTCGTAACAGCCTCTGGCAGATTAGAGGGAGGAAAGTTTTCCCTCCAGTCCACCAGCAAAGCCCTCTTCCTGTTGTGACTCAGCTGCCTCCTCCCTGCCCCCCCACTGGGACTGCATGCCACCAAAACATTGCTCCCCAGGTAAGCCAGGAGCTGTATTTATCTGATACTAAGCCCTATGGAAACCAATCAGGCTTGCTTTCGTCCATGTAATCATGTAAAGGATTGCATTGTAAATGTTCCCAAACAACTCAATGTCATTTAAAACAAGTTTACAAGTGAGTGGATTTTGCCAGATCTCTAAAAAACCCAAATGATAAATTGGGAATTGGAAAGTGTCCCCAGTGTTGAAATGGTGCAGAAATTTTGCTTCAGCAGTGAGATGAATCATCAACATCCCCAACGGTCCTTCTCCCAGATGCACCATTACTTTATTAAAAACAAGATTTCTGAGCTGAGGTTTACTCAAAAGGTAAGTGACAACAGGTTCAAATGAGTTACCATCATCAGCGATCAGACCCACAAATGGCACTTTGCCCTTACATTTCCCAGCTGCCAGCTGCCAAAGCAGAAAATAACATGAACGCACCAGAACAAGCAAACTAAGTCCAGTAAGAACACAGAAGAACAAATAAGAATGAAGGTAAATATTTCCATTTCATCCCCTCCCCCTCTTGCTATCTCCCTTACATCTACAAAAATATGGGGTTGGATCCAGACTAAGTTAGTTGAACTTAGTTCCTACTGAAAGAAATGTATTTCTAAAGTCATGACTAACTAATTACAGATTACCTTGATTTTAAATGGGATCTAAATTCAATTAACATCATCTGGATCCAACCCTTAACACTTAGCCATTGAAATTCCACTGATGGTTTTTAATCAGTTAGTAAACAAAAATGGACATTAATTCCTTCATTTTTATCATTAGTATGGAACTGAACACAAAAGCGTTAAAGTTAAGGAGTCAAAAACTTGAGAAAGTGAAGCTGAGAAAGTGAAATTGAGAAAGTGAAGTTTCATGAACTTCATGTAGAAAATATCTACCTCTCATCACTTTAAAATCAATTTTCCGTTCTGTATAAATAAAAGTCTGGGAGGAATGCAGGAGGACCTCCAGTGGTGGGACAGACAGATAAATGGCTTTGGGGGCAAAACCTACCCATGATCCACCAGTTGACAAGCCCGAATCTATAGTTTAGGCTTACAGTGCAATCCTGCGTATGTTTACTTGAAAATAAGTCCCAGTGTGTTAGATAGAGCTTACATCTTAGTAAGTATGTTCTCATAGTAAGCGTGTCAAAGCTGATTTTGTGGGGGGGCTGTTTTTTGTTTTGTTTTGCTTTTTATGACAGTTTAATATCAGTAGACTTTGCTGTCCCTCACCATCACCACTATCACCTCACTGACCACACTGACCATCACCACACTGACACATACATAAAGCATCATTAGTCTGATAAGGCACTGAGGGTAGGTAGAAAGACAGTATGCCTGTTCCTCCTTGTTGTGTCTGTCTTTTTACCTCCAGGCCCATGTAGCAAGAACAGTTTCAAATAGAGAGAGAATCCTTTTCTCTACTTATGGTGGCACTACTTCACATCCAGTATAATATGTAGTTTGATCAATGTGGGAACATACTGGGGCTGGGGGACACTCAGGGGGAAGCCTGTGGGTTGAAGCCAATGTTAGTCCTACTTAAATTAGTCAGACAAACTTAAGTTCTATTCATAAATGGGGACACTCCACCCTTGCCCTTTTTTTCTGATGATACATTCTGGATCTTTTGATGAGGACAAGTACTTGATTATGTACTCTGACCCATTCCCCCCACCCCCAGGATACATTGTTGTTAGTTGATCAGTGACCATCCCTTTGTTAGGCAGATTTAGAGTGCAATCCTTTTCATGTTTAGACAGCAAAAGGTCCTACAACTCCTAGAATGCTGGGAGCTGTAGGGCTTTTTTTCTCTCTAAAAGCACAAAGGATTTTGTCCTTAATAGCCCAGAATGGTGCACTGATGGAAGCTAATGGTTAAGAGCTTTCTGTCTTATAAAATACCTATTAAAAATGTCTGTTTCCTTGAACCCAGAGCAGCAGTCAATCACATACACAAACACAGATTCCCTCTCAAAATTGCAGGGGGCTTTTGGGTGTTGTTTGGCATGTGGGAAATAGAATTTGGAAATTTAGTGATACTAGGGTAGGGTTAGATCCATAATTAAAGCTGAGCCCTTGAAATCAATGGTAAACAGATTAGCATAAGTAGTGCAGTTAAAGAAAACCCTTTGGGGTTGTAGAACTTTTTTTTTTATATCCAGCCCTATGCACAGCATTGCACTGTTCATCTGGATCCAACACACACACACACACACACACACACTATGTATGTTATTTGTTTCACTATTGCAATTTTGTCTGTGTTATCATCCAACAAAGTTTGTGAATGGCAAATGCTAAGGTAATTATCAGTCAGTACTTTCTGCAGTTTAATTCCCTCTGACAACACCATTTACAGCTCTCTCCCGCTACCCACATATGTGTATATTAAACTGTCAATATGAGGTTTATTTGTTTGTTTGTTTATTTGTTTGTTTATTTATTTAAATACTTCCATACCACTTATGATGCAATCCTATGCACCCTTGATGATTGTAAGCTCGAATTCAGAGGCGTACCATCATTCTCTGCAGGGTGGGAAGAGCTGCAGAAGTGATCTTTGCCTCCCCATCCTCCCGCCTTGCAGTTTTGCTCGTGTTTTGAAGGGGGGGAGGGAAGGAGGCTTGAGAGGCCTCAGGAGAGCTCATATCCTGGCCTCCCCAATCTCCTCCCTTTTCTCCCCCACTGAAACAGCCCCTTTCTTCCTCCTTTATAATCAAGTTCCTGTACTCAGAGGACAGCCTGCATGGTTCTTTCCATGCCAGCTGAGAGAGGGTGGGTGGGTCAGACCTCCAATTCTCCCCTCTGAGGTCAGAGCATTGTCTGCCTTTGGAGCAGGGAATTTGACCTGTCCTATGGTCCCCTCTGACAATGTACCTTAATATATTGCATCCCTAAGTGGTTCACATTAAAATATAACTTAGTACTCTAACAGTGCAAATAAAAAAGAAACAATTAAAACATTAAAGAACATTCTCATGTTTTACAATACTTTAACAAGAACAACAAGGTAGTAACAGAGTCCCTCACAAAAAGAAAAAAGCCTGTGTGAACAAGTGTGCATCTGATGAAAGGGGCAGGGTCCCCAAAAGCTTATGAGAGAATATATATATATATATATATATATATATATATATATATATACACACACACACACACACACCCCACAAGATTCTTTGTTGTTCTTGTTTTATAACCACACTGTCTCTGTCTAGGTCAGCAGAATTGGAGATATTGAAATGAAGAACCAATCTGCCATAACAGAGTTTATACTGGTTGGTCTAACTAATTCCCCTGAACTGCAGATACTTCTGTTTTGGGTATTTGCATTCATCTATGCTACTGCTCTAGCTGGTAACGTCCTCCTCATCTTTACCATATGCACATGCAGGAAACTCCACACTCCCATGTACTTCCTGCTTATCAATTTGTCCTTAGTGAATTTGTTGTCTATCTCAGTTACAACTCCCAACCTGCTCCAGTCTCTTTGGACACGCAGAAAGACCATCTCATTTTATGGCTGCATCCTACAGGTGCATCTTATCATATGGGCATTGGGGACAGAACTTTTGCTTCTCTCATTTATGGCTTTTGACCGTTATGCGGCCATCTGCCATCCTTTGCAGTATACAGTTATCATGAGAAAGGAAGTGTGTGTTGGCATAGCAAGTGGAGTGTGGATTGCTGGGATGGCCAATTCTGCAGTTCATGCTGGACTTATGTTTCAACTTTCCTTCTGCAAAACTAACATCATCAATCATTTCTTCTGTGATATACCCCCACTATTAGAACTTGCGTGTTCAGACACTAGTCTCAATGAGTCTATGATGATGGTCTCAGATGTGGTATTAGGGATAGGTAGCTGTGGATTGACTCTAACATCATATTTGTTTATCCTGAGAGCTATCTTCAGAATCCGTTCAACCGAAGGGAAGAAGAAAGCTTTCTCCACGTGCTCCTCACATCTCATTGTAGTCAGCTTTTACTTTTCTGCAATTATCTACACATATATCAGGCCATCTTCAGTCTATTCTCTTGATAAAGACAAGCTCATTTCTCTCCTGTATTCAGTGGTAACCCCAGTTCTTAATCCAGTCATATATTCCCTGAGAAACAAAGATTTCAAAGAAGCAGTCAATACACTTGCTCGACTTGGAAGACTGTGCCCAAGACCTTAAGACTGATCTTCAAAAATCATCTGCAACAATTATTTTGTGAAAAAGAAGTGTGTCTGTGTGTGGGAGGGTGGGGTGGGGTGGCAGCAATAAATTGTTGAACTGGTTGATGTGAAGTAAAATATGCTTCATATCATATTGTTATGAGTTGGGAGTTGGTCTCCATAACTTTCAGGGATCCGTTCGAGCCCAATGCCTATGATTTGTAAGAGATTCAGGATCCCTTCCATATATGTAATCCTTGACTCTTAAGATTGTCTGAAGTAAAGCTATTAGCTTGGGTATCTGGAGGCAGTAGGCTGATGTGTCCAACATGACCGGGCCATCATGGGTTGAACAACCGTCGCAGAACCCAATTATTAATCAAGGTTTATGCAAAGTTTTTCAACCCTTGAATAAACAATGGTGGCCAGGTTTGCACAACATGGTGCAAACCCCAATTGTCCCATTGTGGGACTACATACTCCAATGTATGCACTCGGCACATGTCATGCGTCATTATGGTTTATTAAACCCACAGTAACCGCGGTGTCATGTAAATTGGGTCAGTATCTCTTAAAGGATAGTTGATCGCTGGCAACATTCTGATGGTATGTTTCAGTGGGAGCTAGGATGGCTCAAGAAACCATAGGTAATGGGCAGAGATTACTAATTTTTCTCCTCCTGCACAAGAAAAGGGGGAGGGGGAATGAGGTCTCTGTGTGTAGCAAGAAGTTCATCTGTGCTGGAACAGAGACATAAAGGAGGCAGAGATCTGACTGCTCTTTACACAGACTCATCTTGCACTGTGGGCTCCCCTAGAAATCTAAGTGTAAACAGGAATCCATTGACTGTTAGCGCTCTAAAACCTCATCTTATGTTCAGCCTGTATCTACTGTACCTGTAGTGATGTACGAACCCCCCACTTTCCAGTCTGGAGGGAGTTCGTAGAGGGCCCATCCGTGCCACTCAGAGCCCCTTGAAATCCTCCGGAGCTGCTCCATGTCTGGGCAGTTCGTGGAGCGGCTCTCCAGCTCCCTATACAAGGTGATACACTAATGGTGGCTGCCATTAGCCTATCACTGGGAAAAATACAGACACAAAAGGCATACTGTACGCCACTTGTGGCTGTAAAGCACTGATTTTGGCCTAATTGCAGTCATTTACAGAAGTATTTAGTTTAAAATCAGTGCTTTACAGTCGCAAGTGGCATACAATAAGCCATTTGCATTTGTATTTTCCCCAGAGATAGGCTAATGGCAGCTGTCATTTGCATATCACCTTGTGTAGGCAGCCAGAGAGCCACTCCACACAAAATCCTCCAGATCTGGAGGTAAGTGGTGCCGATCCGCCGCAGAATCCAGAGGTTGGATTCTTTGGAATCCAGCTTCATTTGAGTCTGAGGCAGAATTCTCTGCCATCCCTAT
The DNA here is from genome assembly GCF_057233095.1 of Heloderma suspectum. NCBI lineage: Eukaryota > Metazoa > Chordata > Lepidosauria > Squamata > Helodermatidae > Heloderma > Heloderma suspectum. Next base: position 81,974,742 of record NC_139463.1, on the reverse strand, counting down.
GTACATGTAAATAATCACAGAAACACCATAGATCTCCAGTGACCTTCTTCTAAGAAAACTGAATCCTGGCTGGAACCCCTGAAACGGATCACTACTTGGAAGTGGGGTTTACCTACCTAACAATATGATACATTTATACTTGGGAATAACTTACAGAACAGAACATGTATGTATCCATCACTGCTTGTAAATCATTGCTTTTCATTCAAAATATGTTGAAATTGATCTCCCATGCTTCCTTTTCATGACTGGCACATATTTTGAAGAGAAAGACATCAATTTAATATACACATGAGTCCTTCATAAATCACATATCTACTGTTGATATAGTTGTCTGAAAGAGCTGAATGTAAGGCCTCCAACTAGATTTGTCATGTTATCTCCCAAGCACACATGCATGCAGGGGGAGGGGGGGATACAGTTAAAAGCTTCAAGGGACCAAGCCTTGAACATTGCCTGCTACTACATTCCTGTTGCCTGCCCCTATCTGGCACCAACTTGGTGGAGAGTAAATCCTTCCTCATTGTAGCAGTTATTGAAGGAGACTATGCCACCAGATGACATCAAACCCAGCAGATTAAGTGGGGACAATTCCATTCACTAACTGTCATTGCCCTGGATTGTGAATGATGACAAGTGATGCTCCCAGATGCCAGACCCCTACAAATGCTCCTGTCATTTTATTCACACCAGTTGAAAATACTACATCCTCTTGCTTTTCCTGTGGGGCGAAAGGAACCCTCTGATATATGCTGTTCTATATATCAGTTTTGGTATTTCTACAGATCAAATTCTTATTATGTTTCTGCAACATCAAATCTCCAAGAGGAAGATGTATATGCATTGATTCCACATCCTATGGACTCTTCTACTAGATGTTTCTCCAGGATTTTCCTTGAGAAGTGTAACTCAACCTCACCTTCTTCTTTTTTCCCTACAAAAGCTCACCTAAGCTTCTGGTTCAGTTTGAAATGTAAACAAAATGTTTATGGATGGGTTCAAAATTACCTGACTTGTGGAATTGCTAGCTAGGTGTAAATGTAACCTAATTAAGGAGAGGTTGGTCTAGCATCCATCTAAAAAAGGTATCCCTTTAAATTAATGAATGACATAGAATTTCCAGATGAGCATTTATTTGGGTAGAGAGATGAAGCACTTGGTGCTGAGAGAGACTGAGGGCTCCTTCACACTGGGCTTTTATCCTGCTAGGACGACTGCTTACTCACAGAAGTCTGTGGGTCCTGTACATGACACAGACCTCCTCCAGGAAAGCTCCCCCTCTTTGTGAGCTCTATTTTGTTGTTTTCCATGACAAGGAAAGTCCAGCATTTTCCCTCATTCCACCATGGAGTTGACATAAATGAGGATGTATGGTTTAAAGTTGCTTTAATTTCAAATACAGCAACAGTGCCACCTAGTGGCTTTGTAACACATAGATCTCATTGAGAAGTTTAAGGGGTTTTTTTAAAGCCACGTGGAAAGGACCCAATCTAATCCCACAAAGCAGAAGCCCCAGTACATTGCAGGATTTTTAACCTTGTGTGATGAAGCCCTCAAAGGAGATTTGGTTCTTACTCAGTTGTTAGATCGTTGCTGAGAGACCAACTTGAGGAGTTCAGTTCTAAAATTCATCTGTGATACCTCCAAGATTTCTTAGATTTCTTGAACTTTTTCACAGCAGCAACTGACCTGTAATCAAACAACAATAAATTTGAAGATCTCCCTGCTACTAAAACTGTGAATAAAGAAACCTGTAAAGGGCACCATCATAAATTACACTCAGGATTAGGAGAGGGAGTACTGTGGGAGTGTATGTAGCTGTTATCAGTTTACCTGCTGATTATTGTTGTTTTTCAACCTTACTTGCATTTCTTTAAATAAATTCCAATGTATCAGTTATTACTGGTGATACCACCTAACTCACATATGGGCAACCTGAAGGATATGCAGGTATGTAGCCCACATGAGTAACCAAACATCTGCCAGCACCAAATCCCCTCCCCCCCGTTCAGCTAAATGATGGGATGTGTGGAGTGCAAACATCATTGGGAGGGGGCATTGTGTGGGAATAACTTTTCTCAGATACTTTTCCCCTGTTCATAATCCTGATGCACCAAACAGATGTTTGGTGGGCTGTATGGAATACAATTTTAAATGAGGAGAGTGGCACATAAAGATAGTCATCCCTGTGCACGTGCCAAAAAGGGTTTGTGCTCCTGTGATACTCCAAGGGTCTGCACTTTACGTAGTTAGATACATATACTTATCATGTGTTCATCAGTTCACAGAACTATAGGTATGTTCATTCAAGACATGCCCAGCTCTCTATTTTCATTAACGTATTACTTTTATTACACTTATGTCCCACCTTTCTTCCATCATGGAACTCAAGGTGGCTACATGTAGTTCAAGGTGGCTACATGTAGTTCTCCCCTCCAAGCACTGACCAGACCCAAACCTGCTTAGCTTCAGCAAGGTTGTTGCCTCATGTGCCTTCAGACCTTGCCCTGGGGCCACACTGCTCTACACATGACATATACCCTGGATCAAGTGGGATTCTACAATATGTGTACAGACCAGGTATGAACTCATGTACACTGAAGACATGTTCAGGCATTAGCCTGAAAGCATGAAGACTAAAGTAGGGAGGGGACATGGTGGTATGTATGCTACCCCAGCCTCTAATGTCCCTGTGTATGCTGTCCCTGTCTGCTCCACCCCAATACTGTTTAGCATGAAAGTCTGATTTGAGTGGAGTTGCTTGGAATCCTCCCTGTGATTGGGAATGCAGATCAAATGTGTTGGATTACAGATAAGCATCCCAGAATATGGGAAAAATAATTCAACTCTGATGAAACCAGAATAAAGAACCAGAATTCTATTTAAAACTAATTTAATGGAATTCACTTACGAGGAGTTCACTGTATTACTGTACTACTGTACTACTTGTAGAAAAAGTGTACATGTCTCTGTGAACTTGTTGTTGTTGTTCAGTCGTTCAGTCGTGTCCGACCCTTCGTGACCCCATGGACCATAGCACGCCAGGCCTTCCTGTCCTGCGCTCTCTCCCGGAGCATGCTCAAGTTCATATTCATTGCATCCGTGATGCTATCTAGCCATCTCATCCTCTGCCGTCCCCTTCTCCTTTTGCCTTCAGTCTTTCCCAGCATCAGGGTCTTTTCCAGGGAGTTTTCTCTTTGCATTAGGTGGCCAAAATATTGGAGTTTCAGCTTCATTATCTGTCCTTCCAATGAGCACTCAGGGTTGATTTCCTTTAGGATGGACTGATTTGACCTCCTTGCAGTCCAGGGCACTCGTAAGAGTCTTCTCCAGCACCACAGTTCGAAAGCATCAATTCTTCGGCGCTCAGCCTTCCTTATAGTCCAGCTCTCACAGCCATACATTACTACTGGGAAAACCATAGCTTTGATTAGACGGACCTTTGTCGGCAAGGTGATGTCTCTACTTCTTACTATGCTGTCTAGGTTTGAGGGGGAGATATTTTTTTTTTTTTCAGAAGTGTGTATATCTGTATGGTAAGCTGTTTTTGAGCTGTGACTTACCTATCAAGCTTTCATCTATTTGCAACTGAATCTAACAATATGGTGTCATGCTATTCTTTCTTTTTTAAAGACACAAACAATTTACACAGATCCCGTATTTCTCTGTATATGATTGTTATTGTTCTGACGGTGTCCCTAAAGTCTTCTTTCCCCTCAGGAGCATCAACTCCTTATTTAAGGAAGCATTTGAAATCTGTTAACAATTGGTTCAGATTTGTCAAGTAAGCATCCAGATGATCCAACGTTGGTTAAGCTGGGATCATCCATGGGATATCACTAATTACCACCAGCCAGCCATCAAATGTACTGTTTGTGAACATTGATGCTTTTCAGGAGAAGACTATAAACTAAAATCAATGATTTCATCACAAGACACTGGAACTGAGGTGAAGTTTTGGTTCTTCCTTCCTTGTGCCTTTAGCTAGCTGGCAATATTATGCCGGTATTGTTAGGGATGTACGAAAGTCACTTACCTGGTCTTGCAGCTTGCTTCGCGGGGGGGGAGGCGCTTCGCTTCTCCCCCCGAAGTTCAGGCCAGGGGGGGAGGCTTCCTGCCTTGCCCAGCCGAAATTAAGGCCGGGGGGGAGGCTTCCCACCTCGCCCGGCCGAAATTCAGGCCGGGGAGAAGCGTCCCATCTCCCCGGCCGCGAACTTCAACAGAAAAGTAAAAAAAAAAAAAAAGCCCCATGATAGGCTACGTGACGATTTACATAGCCTATCACGGCTAGATCTGCAAAGTCAGCCGTGATAGGCTATGTTAATCGTCACGTAGCCTATTACGGGTGACTTAAAAAAAAAAAAAGCGCGTATGCAAATGGCGGCCCCCATAGGGAGCCGCCATTCGCGTTCCTTATTTGGTCGCTGTAGTCTACGTAAACATTTGCGTAGACTACGGTGAAAATAAGGGCAACACGTAGGCCAGCCATGCACTCCCTTCATATCGGTGTAAGCCCTGTATATTATGTCAAGGTGAGAACCCAAGCCCTCTCAGGGAATCTCTGTTGGAGGATGCCAGCATAAATTAAAAAACCTGGCAACCAGTTTTCCCATGTGCAAGACACTTTGCGGGCTTTGCTCCGCTCAGGATCTCGGTCTCGGGACCTATCTTTATCACTGGGTTCGGGCTCAGGAAAGAGCAGGGCAAAGACATCAGTAAATTCACCCCGCAGAATTTTTTCTCTGGTGGCAATGGTTAAGTGAAAACCAATGAGGGAGGAAGTAGCACCAGTGGGCATAGATCCTCTACTCAGGTTGGCGCATGTGTCAATCGCGGACAACTGTGGGGCTAGGAGAGGAGGAGATAGGGAAGCCAGGCGGTTCTGAAAAGAACTGCCAAACACTGGCAGAGGCGATGTTAATTGGATGAAGCTGGAGCAGTGGCGGAGCCGATGTGGTGGCATCTCTTGCTAAGGGGAATGAAGCGCCAGGCCCCACTGAATTAGGTGGGCTAGCCACCGGAGCAGTTGAGCTGAGAGTTGAGGCCGAGGCAACGGGCTGGGGAGTACTAACTGGGGAGGCTGAAGTAACTGAAGGAAGTGAGAGGGGGAACTGGGCCACCCTGAAGAGTAAACCACGACAACCAACCCCAGAGGGAGCGGCGCTGGAGCGCACGAGACCTGCCGCGAGTGTCGGCAACTCAATAGCCGCGTGTGAAGAGAAGCTTTGGCACACAGAAGCCAAAGTCCAGGTGGCTGGAAAGATGATGACGAAGCCGGTCTCCAGCAGGCGAGAATCCCTTGTCGAATCCAGGCGAGTCTTTAGTTCTCAATAGCTGCGTCACGCCAAAGAGCTGAGATAGGGAGGGGGGTCGAGTTTAAGACAACTCGGCCCGCTCCTCACTGACTGGTGGTGCGACTGGGGTGCACCAATCAGAGGCCCATACGTCTTATCACCCCACCCGCCCGCAATGCCCCCCCCTTTCAGCCAGACAAGCTGGCGCCGGGTAGGGCATATACATACATACATACATAAAATGTGTATAAGGAAAAACTTTTAAACTAGAGGAAGATTTTTCCCTAAAACATTCAAGCCTTACAGCTCATCTGTATTGTTTAAAAATCCTTCCCCCTCTCTCCTGCCCCTTATTCTCCTCAGATTCTGAGCAGGTTGTAAAGCTATTACTTTGTTAGAATGCTGGTGAAAAGTTATTGAGAAGTTAATCACTTTACTATCTTTTTGGCTGCTTACTAGCAGACGCTGACTCTTCCTTCTATTTTTTAATGGATTGAGAGTGAAGATTGCAATCTGTCTGTAGCTGAGTTCCAGGCTTATGTTTGGGGTGTATTTGTTTCTGAGTCTTACAGTCTTTCTTGGTTGACTCCCACTCCCTGGCTGATGAGCAATTGCCATCTTCATCTTTGTCTTCTCTCTCTATTCTGGCTAGAGTTTCCTCTGGGCAATCAATCCCCAATGCTGCAAGAAGACTGACACCCTCTTTTAAGGTCTCTGCTGAATAGGTGCTGATCCTTTGTTTACAATCAAGCGAAACAGAAAAGCCCATCATTATCATATATCACCTTCTTGTAACGGAAGTGTGATGGGTTTCAATTCTTTATGTTTCTGCAAAGTTTCTGAAGTAGGGATGTACGAAAGTAACCTTTTCGAAGGTGACATTCACGGTGGGGGGGAGGTGCTCTGTCCCTCCCCCCGAAATTCTCTCCGGCTGCAGCCAGTCATCCAGCTGCTGGGCAGCCTGCAGGGATGCAAATGGCGGCTGCCGTAGCTGCCACTGTTTGCAGCCCTGAATTTTGCTGTGATAGGCTACGTAAATATTTAAGTAGCCTATCATGGCAAAAAAACAAACAAACAGTGGACAGAAATGGCGGCAGCTACAATGGCCGCCATTTGCGTTCCATTGTTTTTGCCGTAATAGCCTACGTAAATATGTACGCAGGCTAAAACGGCAAAAAAAAAAAAAAGGAATGCAAATGGCAGCTGTCATAGCCGCCGCCATTTGCGTTCCCTTAGTTAAGCCGTGATAGGCTATGTAAATACTTATGTAGCCTATCACGGCTTCCACAGGGATGCAAATGGCATCCCTGCGTTAGCCGTGATAGGCTACATAAGTATTTACGCAGCCTATCACGGCTACATGGAAGAAGTGAATGGTGGCCCCAGACGCGGCCGCCATTCGCAAGTCAGCGCGGACGGCAGCAGGTAGGTGCTCCGTTCCAGGCCCATTTCGCAGGGTGGGGAGGTGGGGGGGCTTCGTTCTGCCATGGATTTCAGGGGGCCGAATGCACTGGCATTCGGCCTCACCGAGATCCGTGGCAGAATTCTCTGACATCCCTATTCCTGTAACACCATCACCAGTTGATTTTCAAGAGATATCTTGCCAAGGTCTCTAAAAGAGCACCATACTTCCTCCTTTCTCTTAAATCTTGCAAAATACCTTATAATGTCTCTTGGAGGGGCATTCTCTTTAGGTTTAGCTGTGGGGGCTCTGTGAGCTCTCTCGAGATCATCCTCAAACAGCCCCAGTGTTGGGATTAAGGTCTTAAACCAGGTGACAATAAATTCACATAAGATGTCCCGTTCAGCACTTTCTTTCACCCCATGCAAATGGATATTAACCCTTCACATTCTATTTTCAGTTTCTGCCAGTGCTGCCCTCATTTCTGTGTTCTCCCTTTGAAGTTTTTTTCAGTCGTTTGTCATGTAAAAGACTCAGATCCATAGCTGCTGCTGCAGTTTCCACTGTACCTTCTAATTTAGTGCTCAGTGTTTCAGTGTTTGTCTCTAAGGGTGACATTAATTCCTTCCAAGTTTCTATCAGGGCTGTTTTAAGGGAGGCAAGTTGAGTTGCAAATTGTTGGTTTAGAGTTTAAGCCGTGATTTCTGAAACACCAGCATCTGTTGCCATGTTAATAACCTCCTCCTCCCCTCCCTCTGCCCCAGAGATACATGTCTAACCTTTGGTTTGAAATAAGCAGTAATGCTTGCAATCTTAGTCCTATGGAGTTGAGTACCCATACCCCAAGACTGGCCACTTTTACTAATGTAACAGTTAGGGATGGTGGAGAATTCCACCACGGATTTCAGTGAGGTCGAATGCACTGGCATTCAGCCCCCCGAAACCCATGGCAGAACAGCTTCCCACCCCCCGCCACCTCACGGAATAGCCCCGGAACGAAACTTACCTGGGGCTCCAGCAGTGGCGGCTGCTCCGGCGGCGGCAGCAGCGGCTCGTCTTTCGACCGGCTGCCATGGCCCCCATTTGCGTCCTGAGAGGCTGCCATGATAGGCTACGTAAGTATTTATGTAGCCTATCATGGCAAGCAAAAAAACCCACAAAAACAGCATACGCAAATGGCGGCGGCTACGGCGGCCGCCATTTGCATTCCCTATTTTTAGCCATTTTAGCTTACATAAATATTTACGTAGGCTATTACGGCGAAAAAAAGGGGAATGCAAAAAGCCTAGTGGGCACTATTTGTGTTCCTTTTTCTTCCTGCTGTAATAGCCTACATAAATATTTATGTAGTCTAAAACAGGGGGGGGGAAGGAACGCAAATGGCACCAACTACGCTATTTGTGTTCCCCTTTTTTCGCCGTAATAGCCTACGGAAATATTTACATAGGCTAAAAGGGCTAAAAATAGGGAACTCAAATGGCGGCCGCCATAGCCGCTGCCATTTGCGTACACTGTTTTTTTGGGGGGGCTTGCCATGATAAGCTACGTAAATACTTACGTAGCCTATCACGGCAGCTTCGCAAGACACAAATGGCAGCCGCTATGGCGGCCGCCATTTGCATCCTCAGCAGCCCGTCCATGGCCGGAACTCCGGCTGCGGACGGCCCTGGCTGGCGGCTCCACAGAGCTGGCCAGGGAGGATTCCGGGGGGAGGGACGGAGCGCCTCCCCCCCACCGGGAATAACATCTGCAAAAAGGTAAGTGACTTTTTTACATCCCTAGTAATAGTTTCTAGGGCAGGAGTTTTTTCCATAAATTATGTAGCCTCTTTCCAGAGCTCAAATTACCTTGCAGCCATCTTCTCCATTGTCCGGCCATGCCCCCCACTGACACCTTTTACATGTGCTTCCTTTCCCCCACCCCCCTTCTCCTGGTATCTGAGTCTTCCATTATCTTTCATTGATCTCCCTCCAATTCTTGTAACTTCAACTCTTCATGGAGGAAACTGAAGAGGAACACAAGTGGGGTAATTTGATAGCTCATCATCTGAGATCTATTTAAAAACAGAACAAAGGGCATTTAGTGCAGGAGGGTCATGGCAGGGTCACGGTGTCATGTAAAGACCTTGCAAACTTCTGTGAAGGAGCAATCACAATTGCAGGATAAAAGTTCCGTGTGATGAAGCTTTAGATGGCTATACATATTACAAGCATATTACTTAGCTTGCTCCAATCATGCTGCTGCATTTGGGGGACCCTCCTGTTTGCTCGGCTGAGTGGGGCTCTGCCTGGACTTCTACCCCAAAGACCAGTCCTGCCTGGACAGCACTATTGCTCTCCTGATCTATATTTTGGTTGGAGAGAGAGTACTGAACAACCACCACCACCCATATTGATGACTGATGTTATTATATTGGAGTAAACTTTGAAATATATCAGTGCAGGGTTTCCATTGTTATGCTGTGCACTTTATGGCACTTTTCTTCATGGCATTTTACGACAATGGAACCAATTCCCTAGGGAGGTGGTGGGCTCTCCCACACTGGAGGCATTGAAGATGAAGCTGGGCAGCCATCTGTCAGGGATGCTTTCACTTGGATTCCTGCATTGAGCAGGGGGTTGGTAGGGATGGCAGAGAATTCTGCCATGGATTCCAGTGAAAGAATCCGCCCCCCTGGAATCTGTGGTGGAACGGCCTCCTGCCCCCGCCCCCCCCCCACGTGGAATCCCCTGGGATGGAACTTACCTGGGGCAGTGGCAGCGGATTCGGCAGTGGTGGTGGTGGCTCCGGCGGCGGCAGCGGATGGTCTCCTGGCTGGCTGCGGCCAGGCTGCTGTGGCTGCCATTGCCGTCCTTCGAACTGTGATAGGCTACATAAGAATTTACGTAGCCTATCACGGCTAACCCCTAAAAACACCCCCAAAACAGCGTACGTAAATGGCAGTGGCTACGGCGGCCGCCATTTGCGTTCTCTGTTTTTCACCGTTCTAGCCTACGTAAATATTTACGTAGGCAATTATGGCAAAAAAAAGAGAACTGCAAATAGCGCCCCCTATGCTATTTGTGATTCCCTTTTTTTTGCCGTAATTGCCTACGTAAATATTTATGTAGGCAAGAACGGTGAAAAATAGAGAACGCAAATGGTGGCCGCCGTAGCCGCTGCCATTTGCGTACGCTGGTTTTGTTTTTGTTTTTAGGGGTGAGCCGTGATAGGCTACGTAAATTCTTATGTAGCCTATCATGGCTGCCTGGCTGGATGCAAATGGCGGGCGGTACTGCAGCCGCCATTTGCATCCACAGCTGCCCGTCCGCGTCTGGAAATCCGGCTGCGGACAGCCCTGGGCGGCTGCTCTGCGGTCTGGCCGCAGAGCGGAGCTGGCCATCAAGGATCCCGGGAGGAGGACTGGATCGCCTCCCCCCCATTGAGGATTCCAGGGGGAGGGACGGAGTACCTCCCACCCCACTGCGAAAGATTCCGCGAAAAGGTAAGTGAGTTTTGTACATCCCTAGGTTGGACTCAAGGGTCTTATGTGCCCATTCCAACCCTACTATCCTATGATTCTATGATTCTTTATTATATTTCTACAATGATTTTATTGACTTGCGCTCCTGCATTGAGCAGGGGGCTGGACTCGGTGGTCTTATAGGCCCCTTCCAACCCTACTATTCTATGATTCTGTAAGCCCAGAGACTCTATTTTTTTCTGCTTGGTCAACATTGTTGGATACTGTCCATAGTATCATTCTCAGGGACCACCAGGAAAAGAGTCATTTGATACATCTTGTGGCATCTTCAACACAAATAGATGCATGGTGAAATAAACTTTCATTGATTACAGCCTACTTATCCTCATGAACTGGACTCTACTCCATGAAATGTACACCACAATATCAGGAAAATCTTATAAATGTCTACTCAGAAGCACAACCCACTGAGTTGAACATACGAAAGTCACTAATGTTTTTGCGGATGTGATTCGTGGTGGGGGGAGAGGCATTCTGTCCCTCCCCCCGGAATCCTCAATGGGGGGGAGGCGATCCGGTCTTCCCCCCCAGAATCCTGCCCTGCTGGCTCTGCTCCGGGGCGGCTTCGCGGAGCAGCTGGCCAGGGCCATCTGCAGCCGGAGTTCTGGCCGTGGACTGGCTGCTGTGGTTGCAAATGGCATCTGCCGTAGCTGCCGCCATTTGCATCCAGCCATGCTGCCATGATAGGCTACAAAAGTATTTACATAGCCTATCACAGCAGGCAACAACAACAACAAAACAGCATATGCAATTCGCGTTCCCTATTTTTCATCGTTTTAGCCTACATAAATATTTACGTAGGCTATTACGGTGGAAAAAAAAGGGGAATGCAAATAGCATAGTGGGCACTATTTGTGTTCCTTTTTTTTCCCTGCCGTTTTAGTCTACGTAAATATTTACGTACGCTATTATGACGAGAAAAAAAGGAATGCAAATAGCGCCCACTACGCTATTTGCATTCCCCTTTTTTTAGTCGTAATAGCATATGTAAATATTTACGTAGGCTAAAACGGAGAAAAATAGGGAATGCAAATGGCGGCCGCCGTAGCTGCCGCCATTTGTGTACGCTGTTTTGTGGGGGTTTTTGCTTGCCATGATAGGCTACATAAATACTTACGTAGCCTATCATGGCAAACAGCAGATGAAAATGGCAGCCACGGCAGCCAGTCGAAAGACCAGCTGCTGCCACCAGAGCCACCGCAACCGCCGGAACATCTGCCCCAGGTAAGCTTCATCCTGGGGGAATCCACAGGGGAGGTGTTGGAGGCTGTGCCGCCAAAGATTTCGGGGGGCTGAATGCCAGTGCATTCAGCCTCACTGAAATCCGTGGCGGAATTCTCCGCCATCCTTAGTTGAATGGGACCTTTCCCCAAGTTAGTGTGTATAGGATTGCAAGATCCTTCTGTCTTTAAGGTGATACAGGATTCGTTGTTGTTGTTTTCTGGAATAGACTAGTATGGCTACTACCTCCTTACCTCTAAATTGATGAAAGCTTGAGAGGGTAAGAAAAATGAAATACCCAACATATTAATACTGCTATAATGACTCTGAGGTTTATTCTCCTGACCATGTTGACTACACTGCTTTCTCCCTCCTTGACTTATATTACAGTTCTGCTGCATCTTTGCCCATGGTGAAGCACTCATGAGCAAACTACACCACAGTTTCAGCTCACGCTTGGGTCAGGTGTGCATTTTGCTGTGGATTTTAAATAGTATAGTATCATGTAGGGTATAATGAATAGAGTATTGTGCTTGGTCTAGGCAGATATCATTGTACATCCCTGCTAGTTGGCCTCAGGCAAGTCATGATCTCTCAGCCTAACCTATCTCATAGGCTTCTCGTAAAATGAAAGAGTAAAAATCCTTACATATGGATTAAGATGTAAAAGTCCTTACATATGGATGGATTATACCTTACATCTCTGAAAACTGAATGTCAAGTTGTGAAATTGAAAATTTGCCAAATGTTGAAGTGGTACAGATATTTTGCTTCAGCAATAGAATAAACAATCATAATCTTCCAGGTGATTCCTCAAAGGTCACTTTCCCAGTAACACCATCACTTCATTTTAGGGGTGCACGAAAGTCACTTACCTGGTCTCGCAGCTTGCTTCGCGGTGGGGGGGAGGCACTTCGCTGCTCCCCCCGAAGTTCAGGCTGGGGGGGAGGCTTCCCGCCTCGCCCGGCCGAAATTCAGGCCGGGGAGAAGCGCCCCGTCTCCCCGGCCGCAAACTTCAAAAGAAAAAAAAAACCGCCCCTGTGATAGGCTACGTAATGATTAACATAGCCTATCACGGCTAGATCTGCAAATTCAGCCGTATTAGGCTACCTTAATCGTCACGTAGCCTATCACGGGTGACTTTGGAAAAAAAAAAAGAAGCACGTACGCAAATGGTGGCCCCCATAGGGAGCCGCCATTCACGTTCCGTATTTGGTCCCTGTAGTCTACATAAAGATTTACGTAGACTACGGCGAAAATAAGGGCAACGCTATTTGCGTTGCCCTTATTTTCGCCATAGTCTACGTAAATCTTTACGTAGACTACAGGGACCAAATAAGGAACGCGAATGGCGGCTCCCTATGGGGGCCGCCATTAGCCGCACATGCTTTTTTTTTTTTTTAAAGTCACCCGTGATAGGCTACGTGATGATTAACGTAGCCTATCATGGCTGACTTTGCAAATCTAGCCGTGATAGGCTACGTTAATCGTTACGTAGCCTATCACAGGGGCGTTTGGTTTTTTTTTACTTTTCTTGTAATGGTGGCAGCGGCAGCTGGTCCAAAGACCGGCTGCCACCCCCGCCCCTGACGAAGACCTGCCGAACCGCCGCCGGGACCCGCCGCCGGGAGGGACATTCGTGAAAGGTAAGTCCCATCCCGGGGGGGGGTGGGGGGCGGGGGGCGGGGGGGCGGAAAATTTCTCCCCGAACAACCTTCGGAGGACTGAATGCGTTGGCACTCGGCCCCCCGAAGTTTCGGGGAGAAATTCTCTCCCATCCCTACTACATTTACAGAAAAAAAATCAAAGTGGAGCAAGTATGACAACAGGACTGAAGTAGCCATCACCAGCTATCAGACTGATGGAAGACAAGTATTTTTGGTGTTTTCTAAGTGCCAGAATGAAAAAAGCCCTCTAAATAATGGGAAGAAGCAGGAAAAAGTGCATCAAAAACAAACAAATGGGAATGCAGGTAACTAAATATTTCATTTCACTTCATCTCCCTTGCTTCTTACATTTAGAAAATGTAGCAGCTAGCTTTAGGGTTTCTACTGGATGTAAAGAGCCTTGCTATTAAACTATATTTGAGGATAAATCTTCCATTTGGACCATCATTATAGAGGAGAACAGGAAACAGAAGGAGTGAAAACAATATTGGAAAACTGATTTCTATAGAAGTGCAGAATATCTCTGCATCATTTTTTCTTTATAAGTGAAACTCTAGGAAAGATTTCTACCACAGCTTCATTAAAATGTTGCTGGGCCTATTTCAACTGAACTTTTTTGTTCGTTTGTTTCTACTTACCTCCACCATTGTCATGCAACACATAAGGTGTATGGCTACTTTAACGAGGCATTGAGCTCATGCAAGCATCTTCTATCAGGACTGTGCATCTATCACCCCTAAGGCTGTGCACATAAGAGGATCTCAAGAATGGGAGTGATTTCTTTTTTTTCTTTTCTTTTTAGTACTACGGTGAAAATATTGGTCCAGAATAAGTAGTTCGATAAATGTATGAATTTAATAACAGACAGGGGGTCATTGTGAGGGAAGTTTGCATGGTCTTTTTCCTAATGTAGTGGAAATCATGTATGTATTTATTATTTTATTTATTTATTTATTTCTATACTGCCCAATAGCCGAAGCTCTCTGGGCGGTTCACAAAAACTAAAACCAAACAACACACAATAAAACAATTTAAAATATATAGAACATTAAAACCACAATATAACAATACAACCACAATAAAACCTAGCAGCAGTACAGGAGTTTAAAATACAGATTTAAAACAGCAAAGATAAAAATTTAGAAAGCTAAAATGCCTGGGAAAATAAAAAGGTCTTCACCTGGCGCCGAAAGGAGTACAATGTAGGCGCCAGGCGAACCTCACTAGGGAGCTCATTCCAGAGCCGGGGTGCCACAACAGAAAAAGCCCTCCTCCTAGTAGCCACCTGCCTCACTTCCTTTGGCAGGGGCTCACGGAGAAGGGCCGCTGATGATGATCTTAAGGTCCGGGCAGGCATATATGGGAGGAGGCGATCCTTCAGGTAACCTGGCCCCAAGCCGTTAAGGGCTTTGAATGTTAACACCAGCACTTTGAATCAGGTGCTGTATGTATGTATGTATCGGGTGTATACATATCGGGTGTATGTATGTATGTATGTATTACATTTTTATACTTATTTTATTTATTTTATTTATTTATTAAATTTATTAATCGCCCATCTGACTGGTCACCCAGCCACTCTGGGCGATGTACAACCCACCATAAACAATTTAAAACAATAAAATTTTACCATAATTTTTTTTAAAAAAAATACCCTAACCCACCCCAAATGCCTGCCTGAACAACCACGTTTTTATTGCACGACGGAAGCTCATTAAAGAGGGGGCATGACGGAGCCAAGCTCTTTGGATGTTTCACAACAATTAAAACCAACAAATACAAGACAATAAAATATAGGCAACAAAATACAATATAAACGTTTAAAAGTTTAAAAGTACAATATAAAAATAAAAATAATAACCAAACAGTAAGTGCAAACCAAACCAAACAGCAGTGCAAAAATGTAAAATACAATACCAGATACAAAACAAATGGGGGAAAAAAAAAAACTAAAATGCCTGGGAGAATAAAAATGTCTTCACCTGGCACTGAAATGAGCACATGTAGGTGCCAAGTGAACCTCTCTGGGAAGCTCATTCCACAACCAGGGTGCCACAGCACGAAAGGCCCTCTTCTTAGTAGCCACCCACCTTACTTAACTTGGAAGGGGCTTCCAGAGAAGGACTGCTGAAGCTGATCTTAAGGTCTGGGCAGGTGTATATAGGTGGAGGCAATCCTTCAGGTAGCCTGCCCCCAAGCTGTTCAGGGCTTTGAATGTTAGTACCAGTACGTGAAATCTGGCCTGGACATGGACTGGCAGCCATGTGACAGTGCAGATGAAAACCTACTGGCATAACATGATCACATTGGCCAGTCCCTGTTAACAGTTCTACTGCCCTATTTTGGACCAGCGAAGTTTCCAGACCATTTTCACAGGTGCCATACAAATAAAATAAACACGTTTCTGTCAATAGCTTACAGTCTAGTGACTATAATTGCTGCTGCTTCCCATATAAACCAATGTATCAGCTGGTTCAACTAGACTTGCTTTCAAGCAACTTACAGATGTACATATTTTGTTAAATCTGTTCTGTCTATTTTTCGAGGATTGTCAAGTATCTTTCATTCCAACACCGCTCATAGACGGAATTGGATTTTTTTTTTAAGGGATGTACAAGCTTTTTTTTCCTTCCCCAAAGTAAAACTCCACCCTGCATGTCCACAGAATCCATACAACTCAGAAAAAAGCAGCCGAATCCGCAGGCCAGATTCATAGAAATCCAAACTCATTTGAATCTGTTGTGGATTTCTCCAACATCCCTAATGCAACTTGAACCATTTTCTATGAAACAGCTTGTAGTGGTGCTAGGAAAACAAACACAACTGGTTTGACCAGATGCCATGGTAAAATGAGAATGTCTTTCACAATCAATATATGGTCTGCTTTGTCACCTAAAGGGTGCAATCCTGTGCATGTTTAGACAGAAAAAAAATCTTGCAACTCCCAGCACGCTGGGCATTGTAGGACTTTTTCTGTCCAAACATGCATAGGATTGTACCCTTAATCTCTGAAATCTAATGGCTGCAAATTGTTGAACAAAATAGGGATGTCAGATAGGGATGTACAAAAGTTCTGCCATGGATCTCAGGGAGGCCGAATGCCACCGCTTTCAGCCCCCTGAAATCGGTGGCGGAACGCCCCCCCCCGCCCCCCCCGGACGGGACTTACCTGGGGCAGAACTTCCTGGCTCCGGCGGCTCTAGTGGCGGCTCCGGCGGCGGCTCTGGTGGCAGTTCAGTGGCGGCGGCTGTGGCGGCCGGTCTTCCGACCGGCTACCGCCGCTGCCATTTCCAGGTTAAAAAAAAAAAAAGTGAAGGGCAACGTAAAGATTTATGTAGCCTATCACGGCTAAATTTTAAAAAACACCGTGATAGGCTACGTAAATCTTTACGTAGCCTATCACAGCTGATTAAAACAAACAAACAAACAAAACACGCGTACACAAATGGCGGCGTGTATGGGTGCCGCCATTTGCGTTCCTTATTTTGGCACATCTTAGTATACATGAACATTTACATAGACTACAGCAAAAATAAGGGGAACGCAAATAGCGTAACGTCTACGCTATTTGCGTTCCCCTTATTTTCGCCATAGTCTACGTAAATGTTTACGTAGACTAAGACGTGCCAAAATAAGGAACGCAAATGGTGGCGCCCATGGGCGCCGCCATTTGCATACGCGTGTTGTTGTTGTTTTTTAATCAGCTGTGATAGGCTACATAAAATTTACATAGCCTATCACGGCTCACTGCAGGGATGCAAAGGGCGGCGGCTATGGCCGCCGCCGTTTGCATCCCTGCTAGCCAGCGGCTGGATGTCCGGCTGCTGGCGGAGCCAGCCGGCGGCTCCGCAGTATCCCTACAGAGCAGAGCCGGCCGGCCAGACCTCCCCACCAGCATCAGCATAATCCGCAAACAGGTAAGTGACTTTCCTACATCCCTAATGTCAGAGAATTCCGTGATGGAATTCAAATGCCAGTGCATTCGGCCCCCCGAAATCCATCACGGAACGGCCTGCCACCCCCCGCAGATCCCCCCTGGGACAAGACTTAACTGGGGCAGATGTTCCAGACGGCGGCGGCTCCAGCGGCAGCTTTGGTGGTGGCGGCAGTGGCAGCTGGTCTTCCAACCAGTTGCTGCCACCATTTGCAATCTGTGTCTCCCCCCCCCCATAGATGTGATAGGCTACGTAAAGACTTACGTAGCCTATCACATCTGGGTTTAAAAAAACAACAACACGCGTACGCAAATGGTGGCGGCTATGGCCACCGCCACTTGCATTCCGTATTTTTCACCATCTTAGTCTACATCAATATTTACATAGACTAAGACGAAGAAAAGAAATGGGAACGCAAATAGCGTAGTGTGCGCTATTTGCGTTCCCCTTTCTTTTCTTCGTTTTAGTCTATGTAAATATTGACGTAGAGTAAGACGGCGAAAAATAAGGAACGCAAATGGTGGCGGCCGTAGCAGCCGCCATTTGCATATGCTTTTTTTTTTTTAACCAGAGCCCTCCGCAGCTGGAAATCTGGCTGCGGATGGCCCTGGCCTGCCTGGGCCTGGCTGGCTGCTCTACGGAGCCGCTGTGGAGCACAACCGGCTGTCGAGGATTCTGGGGGGGAGGACTGGATCGCCTCCCCCCCTCGAGGATTCCGGAGGGTGGGACGGAACGCCTCCCCCCCCATGAACAGAATCCTTGAAAAGGTAGGGGTGGACGAAAGTCACTTACCTTTCCTCACAGCTTGTTCGCGGTGGGGGGAGCGCTTCGCTACTCCCCCCGCGAAGTTCAGGCCGGGGGGAGAGGCTTCCCGCCTCGCCTGGCCGAAATTCAGGCCAGGGAGGAGGCTTCCTGCCTCGCCCGGCCGCGAACACGAAAGTTAAAAAAACCCACAAAAAATGTCCCCTGATAGGCTACGTGACGATTCACGTAGCCTATCATGGCTAGATCTGGAAAGTCAGCCGTGATAGGCTACGTGAATCGTCACGTAGCCTATCCCGGGTAACTTAAAAAAAAAAAAAAAAGCGCGTACGCGAATGGCGGCCCCCATAGGGAGCTGCCATTCGCGTTCCTTATTTAGTTGCTGTAGTCTACGTAAATATTTACATAGACTACGGCGAAAATAAGGGCAACGCAAATAGCGTTGCCCTTATTTTCGCCATAGTCTACGTAAACATTTACGTAGACTACAGCCACCAAATAAGGAACGGGAATGGCGGCTCCCTATGGGGGCCGCCATTATCCGTACACACTTTTTTTTTTTTTTAAAGTCACCCGTGATAGGCTACATGACGATTCACATAGCCTATCATGGCTGACTTTGCAAATCTAGCCATGATAGGCTATGTGAATCGTCACGTAGCCTATCAGGGGACTTTTTTTTTTTTTCTTTCATTGCAATGGCGGGGGCGGCAGCCAGTCGAAAGACCGGCTGCCGCTCCCGCCCCGCTCGAACACCGGACGAACCGCCAGCCGGACCCGCCGCCGGGAGGGACATTCAGGGAAGGTAAGTCCCGTCCCGGGGGGGGCGGGGGGGGCAGAGGATTTCTCCCCGAAACTTGTTCGGGGGGCCGAACACGTTGGCGCTCGGCCCCCCGAAGTTTCGGGGAGAAATTCTCCGCCATCCCTATGAAAAGGTAAGTCACTTTCGTACATCCCTAGCACAAAATGAGACACTCCATTTTTTATGTGCTCCCCTGTCAGTATTTAAGTATGTGTCCAACCAGTCCAGCTGAGAATGCGATGAGACTCAAAACATTGAACTCCTGTATGGATCAGGATGGTTGCCTGGACATAGATAATTTATTTTTAAAAGACAGTAGGACACATTGGAAGACAATGCTATATGCTGATTAGCCAGCTCCTAGAGAAACACTCAGATTATGGAGGCGAAATATTCAATTGGGTGAAATATTTAATCAGGCTATCCTAACAAATGATGACATTTAGTATCAGATAATGGACAAGAAAGTAAAATTGGGTGCTTACATAACAACATTAGAGGAGCCATGCTGGATAAGACCAAGGGTCCACCTAGTCCAGCATTTTGATCACACACTGGCCAACCAGCTGTCAAACAGGAACCCACAGGCAGGGCATGAACGCAACAGCACTCTCTTACCCATATTTCCCAGCAATGGTGTACATAGGCTCACTGTCTCTGGTACTGGAGGTTGCACATAGCCATCAAGACTAATAGCCATTGATAGCCTTTCTCTCCAGGAATTTGTCCACCCCCCCACTTTAAAGCCATCCAAATTGGTGACCATCGCTACATACTGTGGTGGCAAATTCCATAGTTAAACTATGCACTATGTGAAGAAGTACTTCCCCTAATCTGTCCTGAATCTTCCTCCAATCAGCTTCATAGAATGACCCTGAGTTCCAATATTTTGCAAGGAAGAAAAATGTCTTCTTCTCCACCTTCTCCACACCATGCATAATTTTGTAGATATCTATCATCTCTAGGGATGGACGGAACACTTACCTTCCGTTCCGTTCTGTTTCCGCTGGGGGGGGAGGCGCTCCGTCCCTCCCCCCAGAATCCTCAATGGGGGGAGAGGCGATCCGGTCCTCCCCCCTGGAATCCTGCCTGGCCGGCTTCGCTCCACGGCCAAGCTGCGGAGCCGCCAGCTGGGTCCAGCCACCCGCAGCCAGACATCCGGCCGCTCGGCAGCCTGCAGGGATGCAAATGATGGCTGCCATAGCCACCGCCATTTGCATCCCTGTATTTAGCCATGATAGGCTATGTAAGTATTTATGTAGCCTATCACAGAAGGGGAACAAACCCCCAGCATATGCAAATGGCGGCGGCTACAGCCACTGCCATTTTTGTTCCTTATTTTTTGCCATCTTTGTCTACGTCAATATTTACGTAGACTAAGACGGTGAAAATAAAGGGGAACGCAAATAGTGTAGTGGGCGCTATTTGCGTTCCTTTTTGATTTGCTGTTTTAGCCTACGTAAATATCAAAAAGTGAATCAAAAAGGAATGCAAATAGTGCCCACTATGCTATTTGCGTTCCCCTTTATTTTCGCCATCTTAGTCTACATAAATATTGATGTAGACTAAGACGGCAAAAAATAAGGAACGCAAATGGTGTAGGCCATAGCTGCCGCCATTTGCGTACACATTTTTTTTTAACCCAGACATGATAGGCTACGTAAAGACTTCTATGTAAAAAAAAACCCCACACACAGACTGCAAATGGCGGCGGCGGCGGCAGCCGGTCGGAAGACCAGCCGCTGCTGCTGAAGTAGGGATGGCAGAGGATTTCCCCCTGAAACTTCGGGGGGCCGAGCGCCAACGTGTTCGGCCCCCTGAACAAGTTTCGGGAGAAATCCTCCGCCCCCCCGCCCCCCGCCCCCCCCCCCCCCCGGGACGGGACTTACCTTCCCTGAATGTCCCTCCCGGCGGCGGGTCCGGCTGGCGGTTCGTCCGGTGTTCGAGCGGGGCGGGAGCAGCAGCCGGTCTTTCGACCGGCTGTCGCCCCCGCCATTGCAATGAAAGAAAAAAAAACAACACGTCCCCTGATAGGCTACGTGACGATTCATGTAGCCTATCACGGCAAGATTTGAAAAGTCAGCCGTGATAGGCTACGTGAATCGTCACGTAGCCTATCACGGGTGACTTTAAAAAAAAAAAAAAAGTGCGTACGCGAATGGCGGCCCCCATAGGGAGCCGCCATTCCCCTTCCTTATTTGGTCGCTGTAGTCTATGTCAATGTTTACGTAGACTACGGCGAAAATAAGGGCAACGCAAATAGCGTTGCCCTTGTTTTCGCCGTAGTCTACGTAAACATTTACGTAGACTACAGCAACTAAATAAGGAACGTGAATGGCGGCTCCCTTTGGGGGCCGCCATTCGCGTACGAGCTTTCTTTTTTTAAAAAAAAAGTTACCCGTGATAGGCTATGTGATGATTCACGTAGCCTATCACGGCTGACTTTCCAGATCTAGCCGTGATAGGCTACGTGAATCGTCACGTAGCCTATCAGGGGACGTTGTTTGTTTTTTTTTTTTTACTTTCGTGTTCGCGGCCGGGCGAGGCGGGAAGCCTCCTCCCCGGCCTGAATTTCGGCCGGGCGAGGCGGGAAGCCTCCCCCCCCGGCCTGAATTTCGGCTGGGCGAGGCGGGAAGCCTCCCCCCCCGGCCTGAACTTTGCGGGGGGAGCAGCGAAGCGCTCCCCCCCACCGCGAACAAGCTGCGAGAAAAGGTAAGTGACTTTCGTCCACCCCTATGCTGAAGCCGCTGCTGGAGCCACCGCCGTCCGGAACATCTGCCCAAGGTAAGTCTCATCCCAGGGGGGATCCGCAGGGGGTGGGGGGGTGGCAGGCCATTCTGCCACAGATTTCGGGGGGCCGAATGCACTGGCATTCGGCCTCACCGAGATCCGTGGCGGAATTCTCTGACATCCCTAATCATCTCTCCCCTCACCCTAGGGATGTTAGAGAAATCCACCACAGATTCAAATGAGGCTGGATTCTTTGGAATCTGGCCTCCAGAAGAGGGGTGTCAGAGAATTTCTCGCCGAAACTTCGGGGGGCCGAGTGCCAACGTATTCGGCCCCCCGAAGTAATTCGGGGGAGAAATTCTCCACAACCCCCCGCCCCCCCCGTGATGGGACTTACATTTCCCGAATGTCGCTCCTGGTGGCGAGTTGCAGTGGCGGTTCGGCAGGGCTTCGACAGGGGCGGGGGTGGCAGCTGGTCTTTTGACCGGCTGCCGCCGCCGCCATTCCAAGAAAAGTAAAAAAAAAAAACGCCCCCGTGATAGGCTACGTGATGATTAACGTAGCCTATCATGGCTAGATTTGCAAAGTCAGCCATGATAGGCTACGTAAATCGTCACGTAGCCTATCATGGGTGACTTAAAAAAAAAAAAGCGCGTACGGCTAATGGCGGCCCCCATAGGGAGCCGCCATTCGCGTTCCTTATTTGGTCGCTGTAATCTACGTAAAGATTACGTAGACTATGGCGAAAATAAGGGCAACGCTATTTGCGTTGCCCTTATTTTCGCCGTAGTCTATGTAAATCTTTACGTAGACTACAGCGACCAAATAAGGAACGTGAATGGCGGCTCCCTATGGGGGCCGCCATTAGCCGTACGCGCTTTTTTTTTTTAAAGTCACTTGTGATAGGCTACGTGACGATTAACGTAGCCTATCACAGCTGACTTTGCAGATCTAGCCGTGATAGGCTACGTAAATCGTTACGTAGCCTATCACGGGGCATTTTTTTTTTTTTTACTTTTCTGTTGAAGTTCGCGGCCGGGGAGATGGGGCGCTTCTCCCCGGCCTGAATTTCAGCTGGGTGAGGTGGGAAGACACCCCCCGCTCGCATGAACTTTGGGGGGAGAAGCGAAGCGCCTCCCCCCCACCTTGAAAAAAGCTGCGGGACAAGGTAAGTCCCTTTCGTACATCCCTACTCCAGAATCCATGGCAGATGGGTCCCACGTACCTCTGTTCCAGGAGGATTCCACGTGGAACAGCTCCAGCTGCTTGCTCCTGGACCCGTCCCATTCCCCTCCGTGGAACAGCCTTTTTTTTTAAATGCAATTGGCAGGATGTTCCCATAGACCTATATGCAATCTAGAGCCATAAATCTTGCATATAAGTCTATGTGTCCATAGATTTACATACAAGATTCATGGCTCTACTTTGCATACAAGTCTATGGGCATGTCCTGCCGATTGCCTTTTTTTTTTTTTAAAGGCAAATGGTGCGGAGGAGAACTGGATGGGTCCAGCCGGCAAGCAGCCCTCAGGCTGGGCAGCTCCGCAGAATCCTCGTAGAGCGGAGCCTCTCTGGAGGATTCCAGGGGGGGAGGGGAGGAATGGATCACCTCCCCCCAGCTGGATTCCCCACCGGAACGGATGGTGGGGATTCCGTACACCCTTACCTCACCCTCCTTTTTTCCCCAACATTTAGTGGTTCTTGATAAGCAATGGTATGTGTCAAGAATAATTGCATCAAGAGACATATTTTGACATGTGCAGCTAGGCTAAATACTTCTCTTTACATAAAGGATGGATGTATTTGATGATAACCAAAAGTACTTGATTAACAATGAGATGAAATAGAACAACTCCGAATTTTCTATGTTTTTGTAATAGACTCCAAAAACCTTTAAATGGCTGCCTGGTAAGTCAACAGTTGCAAAATCTCAGAGTTATATGAGGCAGAGAGGGGGGGAAAACTATAGATTATTATTGATAACTTGGCTAATACAATCTATCTGTCTAGATCCCCAGCATAAAAAAAAAATAAAATAAGAAACTCAGCTAACACATTCTATCTATCCAGGTCACCAACATAAGAAATATTGAAATACAGAACCAGT
The DNA here is from genome assembly GCF_057233095.1 of Heloderma suspectum. Classification (NCBI taxonomy): domain Eukaryota; kingdom Metazoa; phylum Chordata; class Lepidosauria; order Squamata; family Helodermatidae; genus Heloderma; species Heloderma suspectum. The sequence continues at coordinate 81,951,299 of NC_139463.1, read as the reverse complement.
CTGCCACTATGGAGTTTATTTTGGTTGGTCTAACCAATTCACATGAACTACAGACACTTCTCTTTTGGGTATTCACATTTATCTACGCTACAGCCCTGGCTGGTAATACCTTCCGCATTTTTACCGTATGCAATTGCAGGAAACTCCACACTACCATGTACTTCCTGCTCATCAATTTGTCCTTAGTGAATGTGTTGTCCATCTCAGTTACAACTCTCAACCTGCTCCATTCTCTTTTGACACACAGAAAGACCCTCTTGTTCTATGGCTGCATCGCACAGATTTATCTCTTTCTATGGGGCTTGGGGACAGAAGTTTTCCTTCTCTCATTTATGGCTTTTGATTGCTATGCTGCTATCTGCCGTCCTTTGCAGTATACAGTTTTCATGAGGAAGGAAGTGTGTGTTGGCATAGCAAGCGGGGTGTGGATTACTGGAATGGTCAATTCTGCTGTTCATACTGGACTTATGCTGCGGACTTCCTTCTGCAACTCTAACATCATCAATCATTTATTTTGTGATATACTCCCACTTTTAAAACTCTCATGCTCTGACACCAGTCTCAATGAGACTATGACTTTTGTGGCAGATATGATACTTGGGATCTGTAGCTGTGGGTTGACTCTAACATCATATTTGTTCATCCTGAGAGCCATCTTCAGAATCCATTCCACTTAGGGATGGCGGAGAATTTCTCCACGAATCTCGGGGAGGCCGAATGCCAACACATTCGGTCCCCCAAAATTGTTGGTGAAATTTTCTGCCCCCCCCCCGGGATGAGACTTACCTCCCTCGAATCTCCCTCTCGGCGGCGGGTCCCGGCGGGAGTTCGGCAGCGGTTCATCGGGGGCGGGGGCAGCGGCCTGTCTTCCGACCGGCTGCCACCACTGCCATTACAAAATAAAGTAAAAACAAAAAAAACACCCGTGATAGGCTACGTAACGATTTACGTAGCCTATCACGGCTAGATTTCCAAAGTCCGTTGCCCTTATAAAGGCGTTGCCCTTATTTTCGTCGTAGTCTACGTAAATCTTTACGTAGACTACCAGGACCAAATAAGGAACGCAAATGGCGGCGCCCATGGGCGACGCCATTTGCGTACGCGCTTTTTTTTTCTCAAAGTCACCCGTGATAGGCTACGTAATGATTTACGTAGCCTATCACGGCTGACTTTGGAAATCTAGCCATGATAGGCTACGTAAATCGTTACATAGCCTATCACGGGTGTTTTTTTTTTCACTTTTTTATTTCACGGCCGGGGAGATGGGGCACTTCTCCCCGGCCTGAATTTCAGCAGGGCGAGGCGGGGCGCCTCCCCCCTGGCCTGAATTTCGGCTGGGCACCTCCCCCCCCGGCCTGAACTTCGGGGGGAGAACGGAAGCACCTCCCCCCCACCGCGAAGCAAGCTGCGGGACCAGGTAAGTGCCTTTCGTACATCCCTAATTCCACTGAAGGGAAGGAGAAAGCTTTTTCCACATGTTCTTCACATCTCATTGTAGGAAGTTTTTACTTCTTCTCAGTTATCTACACATATATCAGGCCCACCTCTGACTACTCTGTAGACAATGACAAGTTTGTTTCTCTCCTATATTCAGTGGTAACCCCAGTTCTTAATCCAGTCATATATTCTCTGAGGAACAAAGAGGTGAAGGAAGCTATCAAGAAACTTGTTGGAAGAGGCAGGTTATTCCCTAGACCTTAAAACTGACCTGTTAAATATTCTAGAGCAGGGATGGGCAACTCAGTGGCCTCTAGATGCTTGAGACTTCAACTTCCATGATCCCTTACTATTGGCCATGCTGGTTGGAGCTGATGGGAGTTGTAGGCCAAAACATCTGTAGAAGACCAGGTTGTCTACCCTTGTGTGTAGAGCTTTATCCTTAACCAATGAAATGGTTGGCAATAGCAAGGTGATGATTTTTAGTTTCCGTGGAGTAAGAGGTGTTTCATGTGATAAATATGCCTGGGAATTAATTAATTATGAAGGGTGTTTTTTTCCCCATCACTGTGTATAATATAAAAGCTTTTCATTCAAAATTACATGCAAGTGTATTCCGCCAGAGCTTATGCATGTACAACTGCAGGGGATTCTGCCTTCTGCACACAGAAAGCCTATGGAAATACAGTCTGCAAGAGCATATAGCATATTACGCTGAAAGCATGGGGGTCTGTGACAGAGTCAGCAGACACAGTCCCACTCCGTTCCTGCATTGACTGAGTGTGTGAAGAATGCTAATTCCTAGTATTTTTTCCTGTCTTCATGTCCGTACATTGTACTTACATGAAATTCAATATATTCAGATGTTGTAGGGCTGGGAAGCACCCTGCCTGAAACCCTACAGAGCCAGTCAATGTACTGTGCTTGATGGAGCAATTTCCAGACCCAGTGTAAGGCAGCTTCCTATGTCCCTATGTTCTGAGATCCACCTGTTTTAGGGATGAACAAAAGTCACTTACCTTTCTGAAGGGTGACATTCATGGTGGAGAGGCGCTCCGTCCCTCCCCCCAAAATTCTCCACGGCCGGCTCCGCTCCGCAGCGACTCTGTGGAGCCACTGGCCAGGGCCGCCCGCAGCCGGACATCCGGCTGCTGGGCAGCCTGCACAGGGACGTAAATGTGTCCCTGCGGAAGCCATGATAGGCTACGTAAATATTTACGTAGCCTATCACAGCAACAAAAAAACAAAAAGGAAACGCAAATGGTGGTGGCTACGGTGGCCGCCATTTGTGCCCCTGACTTTTGCTGTAATAGGCTACGTAAATATTTACGTAGCCTATCATGGCAAAAAAAAGGGAACACAAATGACGGCCGCCGTAGCCACCATTTGCGTTCCCTTTTTTTTTGCCGTGATAGGCTACGTAAATATTTACATAGCCTATCACGGCCTCTGCAGAGATGCAAATTGCATCCCTGCATTAGCCGTGATAAGCTACGTAAGTATTTACGTAGCCTATCACGGCAACAAAAAAACGAAAAGGAAACGCAAATGGTGGTGGCTACGGTGGCCGCCATTTGTGCCCTTGACTTTTGCTGTAATAGGCTACGTAAATATTTACATAGCCTATCATGGCAAAAAAAAGGGAACACAAATGGCAGCCGCTGTAGCCGCCATTTGCGTTCCCTTTTTTTTTTTTTCCGTGATAGGCTACGTAAATATTTACATAGCCTATCACGGCCTCTGCAGAGATGCAAATGGCATCCCTGCATTAGCCGTGATAAGCTACGTAAGTATTTATGTAGCCTATCACAGCTATAATGAAGAAGCGAATGGCGGCCGCAGATGTGGCCGCCATTCACAAAGCAGCGCGAACGGCAGCAGGTAAGTGCTCCGTTTTGCACGCCTTTTGTGGGGTGGGGGGACGGGGGGCTTCGTTCCACCATGGATTTTGGGGGGCTGAATGCACTGCCATTCAGCCTCACTGAGATTTGTGGTGGAATTCTCTGACATCCCTAATGTGTTTAGAGAGAAATGTAAGTATTTCATTCAAGTTGTGAGCATTTAAATGAGATATGCAGTATAATGTTACAATTACAAAACATCTCCGGGTGCACTGCTATGGCCACTTGTCAGCAGCTAGACAGCCATAGAGTTGATCAGTCCTGGGAACTGACCCCAGAGCCTGCACTCCGAGGTTGGTTCCTGGAGAACTGACATCCACCCCCTCCAGTTCTGCCTCTTAGGCAGTACAGATCGGCCCTGTGCTCCATGCTCAGAAGAGCAGTGTGTAGCAGGGGAAATGGGGAGTTCCCAGGGGCAGGGCAGGGTGGGGAGGTCAGAAGTGCTGGTACGACACTTCCTATGCCCAGCCTCCCCACCCCACGCTCCAAGTCCTGTGGCTAGACAGCCGAAATCTGCTGTCTAGCTGCGAAAGCAGGGATGCGGGAGTGCAGAGTAGATTTGCTCCTCTCCACTCCTCCCACCCTGCAGTGGATAGGCAGTCGCTCCCGAGTTCGGAGGCGACCATCTATCCCCATAGGATTGCTCTCTAAAGCTGCAATCCTATATACACTTAGGCTGGGACTAAGGCAAATTGAACGCAGTGGGACTCACATTATAGTAAATGTGAATAGGATTGCACTGTAGTTAATGCAGCATTTGTGTGTGGATTTAGCAATAAAGAGACAAGACATATGGACCACAACTTTATTAATATTCCATTTACTCTCAAGGTCCCTTCCAGCTCTATCATTCTACGTCAATGGTATCGGTTTCCAGTTAGATGCTATGTTTTGTATTCCTAAATGGCATGTTTTCTCTTTCCAACAACAAAAACCAAAAACCACTTTTTGTTGATGTTGTTTTGTATGGGAGGCTCAGAACCTTGCAAGGGATATCCACTCTGATCTGAAAACATACTCCACAAATTGTTCTGTAGAAAGCAGAAACAGGCATTTGACATTTTTCAATCCATTCCTAGCCCACAATGTCTGGAGGGAATCTAGAAATGGTGTGACGTCATAGAACACCAGTCAGATGATGGGGGGGGGGGAGAGAGAGAGAGAGAGAGAGAGAGAGAGAGAGAGCAATACACTCCTGATTCACATTAGAAAATGTTTCTTTTCATTTCAAAGCTGCCAGATTGTTTCTAGTCCCCCTCCATATGTTTAATCTATTGTTTCAACTTTTCCATCTGTGAAGGAGTGAGCCTTATTCAGAAATATTATAACTTGCTTAGAGAATAGAAAGAGTGGTGAAACATACCTCAGACAGAAGAACACATAGGTTCAGCATAAACTTACTGTACGGAAATCTTTCCTGTCTCCTTGGTAACCACACTACTCCCATCCAGAATCCTAGTAAACAAATTCTATTAAGTTCATAAACACACTCCATTCTATTCCCCTTCTCATCCCATGAATGCCACCTTATGAAGTCCTTATCTTATATTGGTGAAAAATTACACTTAACCCCCCCCCAAAAAAACCTGACAAATAAGACCATAAGAAGAGCCACGCTGGATCAGACCAAGGGTCCATCTAGTCCAGCATTCTGTTCACACAGTGGACAACCAGCTGTCGACCAGGAGCCCACAAGCAGGACATGAGTGCAACAGCGCCCCCCTGTCCATATTCCCCAGCAACTGGGGTACATAGGCTCACTGCCTTTGATACTGGAGGTAGCATGCTGCACATAGCCATATGTGAGCAGGTATGAGCAAGGGCAGAGGTTCGGAGGGTGCCATCCAGGAGTTGTGGGTCGCGGTGGTGGGGGGACAGACTCTTGGACCCCATCGGGCATCCACGACATCCCTAAGCAGTTGTAACCTTCCCTCGTAGGGGAGATGCTCCAGCCCCTTGATCATTTTAATTGCTCTTTTCTGTACTTGCCTTATTCTGGGGCACAGCATGATGTACTACACCTTCTTCCTTACCTAAGATGGCATATTGTTATCAAAAGGACACTCTAGAAATGGACAAATTTGACAACAAACTAAATCACATGTAAGTCTTTTGGGGGAAAAATAAAGACAATATCTGTCAAATGGCTGGTGGGCATTCATCAAACTTTACATTCCTATAAATAAATGATATCTTACTCTTTCTTCCTCAAATTCAGCACAACCCATCCTCAAACCCATCCCTCCTACACTGTCAAGTTTCAGAACAGTCCGTTGAGCTATTTTTTTCAGTATAATCCGTAGAACCTACTCTCTCCCTCCCCACACATTTTCTGGTTATAATAGCAGAATGTTATCGGCCAATTCACTCATAACATAGGGAGACAACTGTAATCTTATAATTTAAAGATCAGCAATGAGTGGAAACTTCACCTTTATTGATAATTAAATCCCAAACTCAGGATGAATATCTAAGTGACTTGAGATGAGATGGGTGAAAATCTGTCCCCACCATCCCCATATCTTTATAATCTCACCTTGACACAGAGAGGTCATCAGTTCTATTCATTGATCACTCCACACATCAAGGATGTGCTGATAGAGGTCTGGTCGCATCCACCCCCACTCAAAGCCTCATACTCTTTGGTGTGATAGGCAGTCATCTCCAAAATTGAATTTGGACCTTAGGATGAAAGAGGTTCATCACCCCTGACATAATATTTAGGGCTGCTTGGGCAATGTTCTACCCTCAGATACGTTGTTAATTAATTTGCCTAGGGACAGGTGAATGAGCAATTTTTGAGATTGTCAGGATTCTCTGAATGTCATCTTGCTACTCATCTTGTGCCCAACTCACATTCACATTTGCAATCAGTGTTTGCATTGAGCAAACTGGAAAATTGTGCAAATCAAGCAGCAATCAAATCAGAGAGTTACACAAGTTTCTCCAAATCTGCACAGACTTCTTAATTTGCAGAACTGTCCTCCAGAGACTAAAGCAGGACTGATTCAGTCTACAGAGGTATTTGTGCAAATTAGAAAATGTGCACAAATCAAACTGGGGATCAGGAACAAGACAAATGAAAGCACATGTTCAGCAATTTACAAATATTTTCAGTGAACACATGCTGTCATTCACACTTGTATTCAGAGCTTCAAACGGGGCATGTTCACATGTTTTTTCAGCAAAAATACATTCTCACACCTCACTAAATTTGCCTTTTCTTTTTCTTTTTAATGAGACTTAGGAATTAGAACAGATATTAGTGACATGGTCCAGTCAACATTAAGAACTTTTAGACTGCAATCCTGTACACAGTTCTATGAGAGTAAACTCTATGTTATGTGGTGGGAATTTGAGTAAACATACATAGGTTTGTTCTGCATGGCTCCTTTAACTTCCATGGGAGAGTTAAGCCCATGTCTAAGGGTTCAGTCCAGCAGACATTTAGCTGGTACTAATCCCTATTGAACCAAACCAGGCTTACTTCTATGTAGTCATGCATAAGATTGCACTGTAAATGTCCCCAAAGAACTCCATGACCTACTTCTCAGTAAACATACATAGGCTTGTGCAGAAAAGTGTGCCAAGTTTTGAAAATTTGTTTCAGCAGTAGGATGAATCATCAACATCTTCCTGGTGATGCCTCAAAGGTCTTTCTCCCAATTGCACAATTACTTTACTAATAGCAACTTTTCTAAGGTTTTCTCAGATGGTAAGTATGCAGACAACTCACTATCACATGAGTTATCACCAAGTATCTGCCCAATGAAAGGCAATTTGTCCTGACATTTTCCAGCTGCCAGACGCCAAAGCAAAAAATAATAGTAGCACACCAGAACAAACAAAGTCCAGCAAGAACACAGATGAACAATTAGTAATGGAGGTAAATATTTCCACTTCAGCTTTCCCCCTGCCTCTTTTTTTTTTGCAGGTCCCTTACATCTACAAAATATGCGGTTGGATCCAGACTAAGTCAGTCAAACTTCGTTCCTACTGAAATAAATGAGTTTCTAAAGTCATGACTAACTAGGCTTGTTGATTTTAAATGGGATCGAAGCTCCACTAACATCATCTGGATACAAACCTCGGCACTTAGCCTATGAGATTGCACTGTTTGTTTCTTTAAATCAGTTACTATACAAAAATTGATGTTAATTCCTTCATTTTGATCATTAGTATGGAGCTGAACACAAAAGCTAAAGAGTGAACAACTTGGGAAAGTGAAGTTTCATGAATTTCATGCCGAAAATTGCTGCCTGTTATGACTTTTAAAATCAATGTTCCGTCTGTTTAAATGAAAATTTGGGAATGCTGGAGGACCTCCTGTGGTGGGACAGAGACAGATAAATGGCTTTGGGGGAAGAACCTACCCATGATCCAACAGTTGACAAGCCCGAATCTAAAGTTTAGGCTTACAGCGCAATCCTATGTATGTTTACTTGAAAGTGTAAGCTTACTTTTTTGTAAGTATGTTTTCATAGCAAATGTGTCTAAGCTGGTATTTTTCTTTCTTCCTTTTTTCTTTTTCTTTTTATGACATTTTGATATCAGTAGACTTTGCTGTCCTTCACCATCACCACTATCACCACACTGACACATACATAAAGCATCATTAGTCTGACAAGGCACTGAAGGTAGATAGACAGACAGTATGCCTGTTCCTCCTTGTTGTGTGTGTTTTTTTACTTCTAGGCCCACGTAGCGAGAACACTTTCAGTAGAGAGGACAGAATACTTTTCTCTGCTTATGGTGACACTACTTCACATCCAGTGTAATATGTAGTTTGAGCAATGTAGGAACATACTGGGGCCGGGGTACACTCAGGGGGAAGCCTGTGGGTTGGAGCCAATGTTAGTCCTACTTAAATTAGTCAGACTAACTTAAGTTCTATTCATTTCAGTGTCTCTACTCTAACTAGTGTTAACATTGGATTCAAACCTGCATGCTCTGTTTATCTAATGTAGAAATGCTCACAAATTTATCCTCTGTATGATGTCTCTCTGAAATCTGCTGTTACCACATACAGAATTGAAATAAATGGGGGCAGCCCTTCTTTGCCATTTTTCTGTTGATACGTTCTGTTGGTTTCTTTCTTTCTTTCTCTTTCTTTCTTTCTTTCTTTCTTTCTTTCTTTCAATATGAGGACAAGTATTTGATTAGATTTTGTACTCTGACCAATTCTCCCCCCGCCCAGGTTTCACTGTTGTTAGTTGATCAGTGACCATTCCTTTTATGCAGATTTAGGATGCCATCCTATGCATGCTTATTCAGAAAAAAGTCCCAGATTGCTGGGAGTTGTAGGACTTGTTCCATCTAAATGTGCATAGGATTGTTTCCTTAATAGCCCAGAATAGTGCACTGATGGGAGCTAATGGTTAAGAGCTTTCTGCCTTATGAATCATATCATAGGGTTGGAAAGGGCCTACAAGACCATCAAGTCCAACCCCCTGCTCAGTGCAGGAAGCCTGATTCCCAGGTGGTCTCCCATCCAAGTACTAACTAGGGCTGACCCTGCTGAGCTTCCGAGATCAGGTGCATCCAGCCCTGAGTCTTTGCTGAATACTCATTGAAAATATCTGCTTCCTTTGACCTTGAGCAGCAGTCGACCACATATGCACAAATACAGAGTGATTCCCTACCAAAGTTGCAGGGGGGTTTTGGGTGTGGGTGTGTGTGTTGTTTGGCATGTGGAAACAGTCTGTACTAGCTCTTCCATGGCATTGTTAGTGGTGCAATGGAGCATCTCTTTGCTCTAACAGTCTACATTATCCTTCCCCTGATGATTTTAGACTACGGCTCCCAGGATTCCTCACCATTGGCCATATTGGCTGGGGCTGCTTGGAATTAAAGTCTAAAACATCTGGAGAGCACCAGATTGGGGGAAGGCTGGTCAATGACTATTCATTAAATTCAAAACATGGTCCAGTAGGCAGCTCATATGTAATTTCTGAAGAGATTCAGATATTGAAATATAAATGCCAATGCTTAGTTTCAGAGGGGAGCTTTAAGGAGGCCTCATTTATATTATTTGCCCATTAAGGAAATGTATTGGAATGTGCACTGCAGGCAGTAGTATTTGCTGCTGATTTGATTGTGACAGTAAACAGACGTGTGCCAGTTTGCCCACTTTGCAGCTACACACACAGCTTTCCTCTGCAGTGGTAGTCTACCTTCTTATGTTATGTATGTTATCCCTTTTCCTACCTACTCACACTGGCAAGAAAGCAGTTTTGTGCTTTGGGATCTTGTGTGATAACCACTTCTTAGCAGAAGCAATATAAAACAGTACCAAAGATGGTGGTGGTGTCAGAAATTTGGGAGGCCACAAGTGCAGTTCTTGGGAAATTAATATTGTGGAGTTGGGGGAAGCAAAACATAACAATCCTGCTTTTTAATATTAAGTCATCATCATGCTAACTCTTTCTAAGTTGCTGGGAGATGCAGGTTCTTGTCCCCACTCAGCCATGGAAGCTCACTGGGTGACTTTGGGCCAGTCACAGACTCTAAGCTCAACTTACCTCACAGGGTTGTTGTTGTGAGGCTAAAATGGAGAGGCGGGGGATTATATATGCCACCTTGGCTTCCTTAAGGAGGAAAAAAGGTGGGGTATAAATGTAATAAATAAATAAATAAATTATAGAAAATAAATTAAAACTTCTGAGTAGACAACCAAATTTTTGAAACAGTATGATCAGGTTTGCAGGGAACATACGATACTCACTATTGTTGTGAAAACTGGATGCTGCACCAGCATATTATTACATATTTAAAAGAGAAGGCAGGGAAAAGTTAACAGCAGCTCAGAGACAGTTGTTGTCAAAATGAGAGAAGTAGAATTTGGAAATTTACAGATATTAGGAGTTAGATCCGTACTTAAAAGTTGAGACATTAAAATCAGCGGTAAACAGATTAACAAAAGTAGTGTGATTAAAGACAAACCCTTTGGGGGTTGTAGGACTTCTTTCTGTCCAACCCAATGCATAGCATTGTGCTCTAAATCTGGATCCAACCTGTGTGTGTGTGTGTGTGTATCTATCAATCATCTATCACTACATATGCATTTTTTTCACCATTACAACTTTGTCTGTGTTATCATCCAACAAAGTTTTGGCAACTGCAATGGTAATTATTACTGTCAGTACTTTCTGTAGTTTAATTCCCTCTGACAGCACAGTTTACATCTCTATTCCACTTCCCAAATATATGTATATAAAACTGCTAAAATGAAGTTTGTTTGTTTATTAAAATACTTCAACACCATTTAAGATGCAATCCTATGTACTCTCGATGATTGTAAGCTTGAAACCAGAGGATTATGGTCATTCTATGCAGGGCGGGAAGAGCGGCAGAAGCAATCTCCACCTCCTCCCACTGTTCATTTTTGCTAGGTGGGCTTTTTTGCCATATAATGAAGGTGTTGCAGACAGGGAGGTAAAGAGGTTTGAGAGGCCTCAGCATATCCTGTCCTCTCCCGTCTGCTCCTCTCTGCACCCACCAAAATGCCCCCTTTCTTCCTCCTTTATAATCAAATTCCTGTACTTGGAGGCCAACCTACATGGTTCTTTCCATGCCAGCTATGGTAGAGGGAGGTGGGGGATCTCCAATTCTCCCATCTGAGGTAGGAGTAGGGATGTCAGAGAATTCCGCCACGGATCTCGGTGAGGCCGAATGCCAGTGCATTCAGCCCCCCGAACTCCGTGGCAGAACGGCCTGCCACCCCCCTCGCCCCCCTGCACATCCCCCCGGGACGGACTTACCTGGGGCGGATGTTCCGGATGGTGGCGGCTCCAGTGGCGGCTTTGGTGGCGGCAGCGGCTGGTCTTCCGACCGGCTGCCGCCGCCACCGCCATTTGCAATCTGTTTCCCCCCCCCCATTTGTGATAGGCTACGTAAAGACTTATGTAGCCTATCACGTCTGGGTTAAAAAAAAAAGCATACGCAAATGGCGGCGGCTATGGCCTCCGCCATTTGCATTCCTTATTTTTGGACGTCTTAGTCTTAAGTAAATATTTACGTAGACTAAGACGGCAAAAATAAGGGGGAACGCAAATAGCGTAGTGGACGCTATTTGCATTCCCCCTTATTTTCCCCGTCTTAGTCTACATAAATATTTACGTAGAGTAAGACGGTGAAAATAAAGGGGAATGCAAATAGCATCCGCTATGCTATTTGTGTTCCCCTTTCTTGTCTTCATCTTAGTCTACGTAAATATTTACATAGACTAAGACGGCCAACAATAAGGAATGCAATAAGGAATACGTAAGTCTTTACGTAGCCTATCATGGCTGAATTCAGGGACGCAAATGGCGGCGGCTACGGATGTCCAGCTGCTGGCGGAGCCGGCCAGCGGCTCCACAGAATCCCAGTGGAGTGGAGCCAGCCGGCCAGGATTCCAGGGGGAGGGATGGAGTGCCTCCCCCCCCCAGTGGAACCTGGCAGAGCCAGGTAAGTGGGGTTTCGTACATCCCTAGGTAGGAGCATTATCTCTGACTTAGGAGCAGGGACTCTGACCTGTCCTATGACTCTTTCTAGGGGCCATAAGATTGCTAAATAGTAAAATCCCTAAGTGGTTCACATTAAAATACAATTTAAACAATATGACATTCCAAATAAAATAAGACACAATTAAAACATTTGAAAAAACATTTGAAAACATTACAATACTTTAACAAGATCAACAGGGTAGTAACACCTTGCAAACAGAGAAAGCCTGTGTGAACAAGTGTGTTAACACTTCATGCATCTGATGAAAGGGGCAGTGTCCACAACAGTTTATGCCAGAAAGTGTTTTGTTTTTAGTCTTTCAGGTGCCACAGGACTCTTTGTTGTTGTTGTTTTATTAACACGATATCTCTGCCTAGGTCATCAGAATTGGAGATACTGAAATGAAAAACCAATCTGCCATAACAGAGTTTATACTGGTTGTCCTAACTAATTCACCTGAACTACAGACACTTCTGTTTGGGGTATTTGCATTCATCTATGCTACTGCTCTGGCTGGTAATGTCCTCCTCATCTTTACCATATGCACATGCAGGAAACTCCACACTCCCATGTACTTCCTGCTTATCAATTTGTCCTTAGTGAATTTGTTGTCTATCTCTGTTACAACTCCCAAACTGCTCCAGTCTCTTTGGACACACAGAAAGACCATCTCATTTTATGGCTGCATCCTACAGGTGTATCTCATCATATGGGCTTTAGGGACAGAACTTTTGCTTCTCTCATTTATGGCTTTCGACCGTTATGCAGCCATCTGCTATCCTTTGCAGTATACAGTTATCATGAGAAAGGAAGTGTGTGTTGGCATAGCAAGTGGAGTGTGGATTGCTGGGATGGTCAATTCTGCAGTTCACGCTGGACTTATGTCACAACTTTCCTTCTGCAACACTAACGTTATCAATCATTTCTTCTGTGATATACCCCCACTATTAGACCTTGCATGCTCAGACACCAGCCTCAATGAGTATATGACATTTGTTTCAGATGTGATATTTGGAATTGGTAGCTGTGGATTGACTCTAACGTCATATTTGTTTATCCTGAGAGCTATCTTCAGAATCCATTCCACCGAAGGGAAGAAGAAAGCTTTCTCCACGTGTTCGTCACATCTCATTGTAGTCAGCTTTTACTTTTCTGCAATTATCTACACATATATCAGGCCATCTTCAGTCTACTCTCTTGATAAAGACAAGCTCATTTCTCTCTTGTATTCAGTGGTAACCCCAGTTGTTAATCCAATTATATATTCCCTGAGAAACAAAGATTTTAAAGAAGCACTCAGTAGGCTCTCTGGAAGTGGGAGACTGCTCCCAAGACCTTAAAGCTGATCTTCAAAATCTTCTGCAACAGTTCTATTGTGAAAAAGAAGTTGGGGGTTGGGGGAAACTGGTTGGCAGCAATAAACTGTTAAACTGGTTGATGTGAAGTAAAAGTTATATTTTATTTATATGAAGCATATAAATATATGTATATATGATGCAAATTACATATAACAAACACTCATAATAACAAACAAAAAACACAACAGAAACAGAAGGAAAAAAAGAAGAACAAAACAAGAACAAAACCACAAAAAAAGCTAACATATACACAGGATGCTTCTTACTATCTGTTACAACATTAAATAATGGGTTACATCAGGAATCATTGCCATTTAGGGAATATAATTAAAAAAATCAAATCTTAAAATTGGTTTATGTATTTACTACTTCCTTGATGACAAATCTGTCAATAGGTCTTTCCAATACTTCAATTGGTCCTCCTTATAATCATATACGTAGTTTCTGTATTTATAAATAAGATAAAAGGGAACCAAGTTTCTTCAAAATTGTCCATATATCTTTGTCCTTTTACATATTTTAATGTAGTTGTCAGTTTTCCTAATAAAGCTGTATTCAAGCTGTTTCAATTCAACCCAATATGGTGTGTAAGACCATTTATTTTTTCCCATCTCTGAGCAAGTTCAGATCTAGCCTCAGCAAGGTGGAATCTAAACAAATCTATGTCTTAATTGATCATTTTGTTCAGAAAATATGGTCAATAATAATAGCTCACTCTGGAAATGTATTGTCTGATTTGTCATTCGTGACAGGAATGAGATCACTTCTTCCCCAAAGGATTACACTATTGGGCACTCTAGCCACATATGTTTAAGTGCCCCTTTTTCACCACACCCCCTCCAGCAAATTGTGGATATATTTTACAGAAGCGTGAGAGTTGGACAGGGCATAAAAGCCATCTATGTATCACCTTCAGTACATTTTCCTTTGTTGGAGCTGATATGGATCTATATGGAACAGAGGTACAGATATTGTTCCATTTCTCCTCTGGAATGCCTATATATAAATTTGATTCCCATACAAGATTACAAATGCATGGTATCCCAATTATATATGCCTGGTGCTTGGCCTCTTGTAATATTAGTAGTGGTGACACAATAGTTTTCACAAATAGTCAAGGACCTTAGTGATTCATTAGTTTGGTAAAGGGTTTTTGTTTTTTGTTTGTTTTTTACCAAATAAAATAATTTGGGATTTTTGGTACTATGAGGCCTCTAAATTCTCTGGTTTATTATAGGGGTGTACAGATTACTTGGGGCTGTGGTGGCTTAGTGGTTAAGACGCTGAACTGCAGACTGGAAGGTCGGCAGGACAGCAGTTCGAGACCCGAGTGCTGCGTGACGGAGTGAGCTCCCGTCTTCAGTCCCAGCTTCTGCCAACCTAGCAGTTCGAAAGCAAGAAATTGCAAGTAGATAAATAGGTACCGCCTCGGCGGGAAAGGTAACAGCGTTCCATGCACCTTGGTGTTCAGTCATGCCGGCCACATGACCACGGAAGCGTCTTCGGACAGCACTGGCTCTTCGGTTTAGAAACGGGGATGAGCACCGCACCCTAGAGTCAGACACGACTGGTTGGGGACACCTTTACCTTTCACCTTTATTAGCCATGATAGGCTATGTATATATTTACATAGCCTATCATGGCAAAAGGCAGGTATGCAAATGGTGTCCCTGTGTTAGCTGTGATTTGTTGTTGTTCAGTCATTCAGACGTGTCCGACTCTTCGTGACCCCATGGACCATAGCACGCCAGGCCTTCCTGTCCTGCGCTCTCTCCCAGGGCGTGGTTAGCTGTGATAGGCTACTTAAATACTTATGTACCCTATCACGGCTAAAGTAGAGAGGAAATGGCGGCCGCAGACCGGGGCAGCCATTCGTGGGGCAGTGGACGGCCGACAAAGGTAGGCTCCGTCCCGGGTAAATTTTGCGGGGTGGCAGGGGAGATTGCTCCATTCCCTCCGGGGGGCCGGATTCTAAAGAATCTGGCCTCACTGGAGTCTGTGGCGGAATTCTCTAACATCCCTAGTTTATTATCAAGTTGGTCTATAGCTAAGGGCTTCCCATTAACAAACAGATCTGTTAACCTGTATATTCTACTGTCTTTCCATTGTGCAAATTGATTAAATTTATCTGGAAAAGAAAATCTGGATGTGAGAGAATTGGAATTAAATGTGATGATTTCGGGAGTAATATTTTTACCCATTAGTCCCAAGTTTTCAAGGGGCATAATAGAAATGTATTATTAATTTTCTTAATTTCTTTGTCTCTTCAAGGTAAAAAGGGTGACATATTATAATTTGGACCAATACCATTGTCTTCCATAGACATCCATTTTGCTGTATCATCCTCTCTAATAAATTGTATCATATTATTTAATGTGGTATGAAGCAAAATACATGTCCAACCTTGGCACATCTAATCCACCTTTTTTAGTATGTGAATACCAAATATTTTCTAGAAATTGTATTTTTTGTTTGTTTGTTTAGTAACAAAGTTTTCTAGAGTCTATTGCCAAATCTTCATTATTAATTGTCCTGGATATAATGGAATTATTTGAGAAAAAAAATCTGGGAATTGAATGTGCCTTGAATGCAGAAATATTGCCCAGTATGTTAAGGACCTTCCATTCACTCATCTTGTTTTGTTTTGTTTTTAATCCATTTAATTAATGGATCATAATTTATGTACAGTAACTGTTTCAAATCTTTTGTTAATATAATTCCCAAGTATTTCAGACTAGAAAAACCGAGAGTTAAATCAATTAAGTTCTGAATTTTATACTGTTCATTTATGGGTATATTTAAGCACATTAATATTAACTTTGCATAATTTATTTTAGGCCAGAATAAGATCTGAAAGAGTTGATAATCTTTGTTATCTGCAGTAATACCACCATTGGGTTTGTGAGAAATAAAATTATATCATCCGCATACATATTTATTATATGTTCAAAGCCATCACTATTTACTCCTGTAATATTGGGATTTGCCTTAATTAATGAAGCTAATGGCTCTAGAGCTTTAGAAAATAAGAGGGGTGATGGTGGAAATTCCTGTCTTCTTCTTCTTGTTGTTGTTCAGTTGTTAAGTCATGTCTGACTTTTCATGACCCCATGGACCATAGCACGCCAGGCCTTCCTGTCCTCCACTCTCTCCCAGAGTGTGCTCAAGTTCATATTCATCGCATTCGGTGATGCTATCTAGCCATCTCATCCTCTGCCATCCCCTTCTCCTTTTGCCTTCAATCTTTCCCAGCATCAGGGTCTTTTCCAGGGAGTTTTCTCTTCGCATTAGGTGGCCAAAATATTTCAGCTTCAGCTTCAGTATCTGTCCTTCCAATGAGAAGTCAGGGTTGATTTCCTTTAGAATTGACTGATTTGACCTCCTTGCAGTCCAGGGGACTCATAAGAGTCTTCTCCAGCACCACAGTTCGAAAGCAGCAATTCTTGGGTGCTCAGCCTTCCTTATAGTCCAGCTCTCACAGCCATACATTACTACTGGGAAAACCATAGCTTTGATTATACGAACCTTTGTCAGCAAGGTGATGTCTCTGCTTCTTACTGTGCTGTCTAGGTTTGCCATAGCTTTCCTCCCAAGGAGCAAGCGTCTTTTAATTTCATGGCTACACTCACCGTCTGCGGTGATCTTGGAGCCTAAGAAAGTAAAATCTGTCACTGCTTCCATTTCTTCCCCTTTTATATGCCAGGAAGTGATGGGCCAGATGCCATGATCTGAGTTTTTTTAATGTTGAGTTTCAAACCAGCTTTTGCACTGTCCAGTTTCACCCTCAACAAGAGGCTCTTGAGATCCTCTTCGCTTTCTGCCATTAGGGTGGTATCATCTACGTATCTGAGGTTGTTGATAATTCTCCCGGCAATCTTAATTCCGACCTGTGATTCATCCAACCTGATGTTTCTCATGATGTACTCTGCATATAAATTAAATATGCAGAGCGACAATATACAGCCTTGTTGTACTCCTTTCCCAATTTAGAGCCAATCGGTTGTTCCATGTCCGGTTCTTACTGTTGCTTCTTGACCCTCGTACAGGTTTCTCAGGAGACAGATAAGGTGGTCTGGTACTCCCATCTCATTAAGAATTTGCCATAGTTTGTTGTGATCCACACAATCAAAGGCTTTAGCGTAGTCAACGAAGCAGAAGTAGACGTATTTCTGGAATTCTCTTGCTTTCTCCATGATCCAGCAAACGTTGGCGATTTGATCTCTAGTTCCTCTGCCTCTTCGAAACCCTGCTTGTACTTCCGGTAGTTCTTGGTTCACATGCTGCTGAAGCCTAGCTTGTAGGATTTTGAGCATCACCTTGCTGGCATGTGAAATGAGTGTAATTGTGCAGTAGTTTGAACACTCTTTGGCATTGCCCTTCTTTGGAATTGGAATGTAAACTGACCTTTTCCAGTCTTGTGGCCACTGTTGAGTGTTCCAAATGTTTTGGCATATTGAGTGCAGCACTTTAACAGCATCCTCTTTTAGGATTTTAAATAGCTCAGCTGGAATACTGTCATCTCCGCTAGCTTTGTTGTTACTAATGCTTCCTAAGGCATCAAATGGGGCATAGTCCAACCCATTGGTTCTTACCTGTGCCTTAACATTTGCATATAATCTGTCTATTAATTAAACAAAATATTCACCATAATTAGCTTTTTTAAGCAATTCAATAAGGTAAGCTGTCTTGAACCTATTGAAAGCTTTTAAGGCATCTAACTTAACTATTGCTATTGGAGATTTAGCTTCATTACCATGATATCTTACATTAAGAGCCCTTCGAATACCATCATAAATCTGTCTTTTTTGGGATGAACCCAACTTGGTCAGTTGAGATATGTTTAGCAATGAAACTCTTTAGCCAACTTGCTAATATTGCTGTTAGAAGTTTAACATCTTGATTAAGAAGTGCTATCAGACAATATGATGTTAATTGTGAACTATCACTATTGGGCTTCAATATTGTGGTAATATTTGATAACTGCCATGATTCAGGCAAGTCTCCTTCTGAGACATTAATGAAGAGATGGTTAACATGGGGAGATAAATCTTAGTAAAACCCTTTGTAGAATTCTCAGGAAAACCATCCGATCCTGGAGCTTTCCCTTGTTTTAATATTTTTATTGCAGATAAAATCTCTGTCTCTAATATCGGAGCATTTAAAGATGCTTGATCTACTTCATCAATCTTTGCTATAGGAAGGGAATCTAATATTTGTTGTAGATTCATTGTGGGGTCAAAATCCGATGTGTATGATTTGGAGTTAAAATTTCGGAACTCCTCATTAATTTTATTGACAATAAACAGAGGTTTTCCTGAGTTGTCTTTTATCATTGGGATGGTATTTTTAAGACTCTTCTTTTTAAGTGCTAGCATTTTAGTATTTTTATTACCAAATTCATAAAATTGTCTGTTCAAGCATGTTAAAGAAGTGTGCATTTATTTAAATCTAATAAATTCAATTCAGCTCACTTTTGATCTAATTTTGAACTATCTGTTACTTTGTGTGGTTTAGTTCAATCTTCAGTTTCTTTTAGGAGCTTGTTTCTAGCTTTTTCCTTTAATTTCTTTTGGGTGGAACCTTCCTTTGTGAAAAGACCTCTAAGCACTGTTTTCAAGGTATCCCACAAACTTGCCAGTGCTATTTTTGGTGTAGAATTCTCTCTCTCTCCCCCCCTCTGTCTGTCATAGTGTGTTTCATCTATAAAGGGACATAGTGATAGTGGCTGCCATTTGTGATAGTGATAGTGGCTGCCATCATAGCAGCTGCCATTTGCGTCCCTATGCTTGCCCGTGATAGGCTACGTATATATTTACGTAGCCTATCACGGCTAAAGCAGGGACGCAAATGGCGTCCCCTATGCCATTTACGTCCCCACTTTAGTTGTGATAGGCTACGTAAATATTTATGTAGCCTATCACTGGCTAGCATAGGGACACAAAAGGCGTCCCCTACGCAGGAAGCCATATGCGGCTGCAGCAGCCCGGCAGTGGGTGGAGGCCCTGTTGCAGATCGGCCCGGCTGGCGGCTCAGCGGACTGGCCATGGAGTGGAGCCAGCTGGGCAGGATTCCAGTGGGGGAGAAATGGATCCCCTCCCCCCCCTGTCGACGATTCCGGGGGTAGGAACAGATTGCCTCCCCCCACCTGTGGACCCCAGTGGAGCCAGGTAAGTGGGGTTTTGTACACCCTTACATCAGAGTGACCTTTAGATAGAAAATAGGAGGTGAGATCTTTCATGGCTGGCTGGTCAGTGGCTCATCTCATAGCCAGTAGGAAAAGATATATTGCAGGTCATGAAAGATGTTTTACTCACTGCTGCAAGCTATTTTTAACAACTGAGAGAAGGAACGTCTCATTAATGCGGCCATTCTCATGCACATCTGGCCACCCCCCCACCCCCCGAGCAATAAACCTGGAAGCAATAAACTGTTAAACTGGTTGATGTGAAGTAAAAGGTTCTTCATATCATATTGTTATGAGTTGGGAGTAGGTCTGAATGACTTTCAGTGATCCTTTAGATCCCAATGCCTCTGATTTGAAAGGAATTCAGGTTTCCTTCCAAATATGTAATCCTTAAGATTGCCATAAGTAAAGCTATCACCTAGGTAGGGATGTCAGAGAATTCCACCACGGATCTCGGTGAGGCCGAATGCCAGTGCATTCAGCCCCCCGAAATCCGTGGCGGAACAAAGCCCCCCCACCTCACGAAATGGGCCTGGAATGGAGCACCTACCTGCTGCCGTCCGCGCTGACTTGCGAATGGCATCTGCGTCTGCGGCCGCCATTCGCTTCTTCCATATAGCCGTGATAGGCTATGTAAATACTTACATAGCCTATCACAGCTTAACTAAGGGAACGCAAATGGCAGCTACGGCGTTCCCTCTTTTTTTGCCGTTTTAGCCTATGTAAATATTTACATAGGCTATTACGGTGGGAAAAAAAGGGAACGCAAATGGCGGCCACTACACCATTTGCATTCCCTCTTTTTTTGCCGTAATAGTGGGGGGAAAAGGGAATGAGACGGCCGGAGAGAATTTGGGGGGGAGGGACGGAGCACCTCCCCCCCACCGCTAATGTCACCCTTCAAAAAGGTAAGTGACTTTCGTACATCCCTACACCTTGGGTGTCTGGAGGCAGTGGGCTGGTTCGCATGACATGTCCGGGCCATCATGGGTTAAGCAACCCTCACAGAACCCTACTATTAATCAAGGGTTATGCAAAGTTTGTTCAACTCTTGAATAAACAATGGTGACCAGGTTTGCACAATATGGTGCAAACCCCAATTGCCACATTGTAGGGCTGCATACTCCAAATGGCAGCCAGATGCACTCAGCATATGTAATGGCTCATCATGGTTTGTTTAGCCCACAATAACCCAGTGTCATGCAAACTGGGGCAGTATCTCTTAAAGGACAGTTGATAGCTGGTAACATTCTGGTGATGTGTTTCATTAGGAACTGGAATGGCCCAAGAAACTGTAGATGATGGGCCAGCATCATTCATTTTTCATCCCCTGCATACACACACAAAAAGGAAGAGAAGAGAAGAGAAGAGAAGAGAAGAGAAGAGAAGAGAAGAGAAGAGAAGAGAAGAGAAAAAGTAAGGGGCAAATGAGGTCTCTATGTGCAGCAAGAAGTTCATCTGTGCTGGAACAGAGACAGAAAGGAGGTAAAGATCTGACTGCTACTTATAAGAAACCATCTTACACTATAAGTTCCCCCAGAAATCTGAGGCAGGACAGGAGTCTATTGGAATGTTAATGCTCTAAACCCTCATCTTATGTTCAGCCTGTATATTTGAGTAAATAAACCTTATATCACAGAAACACTATAAGTCTCCAGTGACCGACTTATAAGAAAAATGAATCTTGGGTAAGTGCTGGAACCCCTGAAATGGCTCACTACTATGTTTGTGGGTGTGCAAACATAACAATATGATACATTTATACTTGGGAATAACGTATGGAGCATAACATGCATGTTCCCCAAACTGTTTGGAAATCATAGGTTTTCATTCAAAATACAGGGAAGTGGATCTTGAATGCTTCTTTTTTCATGACTGGTAGGTACTTGAAGAGAAAACCATCAATTTAATATGCACACAATTCCCTCATAAATCACATATATTGTGATGATGTAGCTGTCTGAAAGAGACCTCTTAACTAGGTTTGTCATGTTATCTCCCAAGGAGGAAGACTATAACTATAGGGCACTGGGCACCAAGCTTTGAAGTGTTGCCTCCTACTACATTCCTGTCACATACCCCTACCCACACCAAATTGGTGGAGAGTAAAAATATTACACATTGCAACCATTATTGGAGGAAACTGAGAAACTAGATGACATCAGACCAGCAGATTAAATGGGGCAAATTCCATTCACAAACTGTCTTTGCCTTGAATTGTGAGTGATTGTGCCTGGTACTCCCAGATGCCAGACCCCCACTGATCCCCCTGTTGTTTCATTCACACCAGTTGAAAACCCTATATCCTCTTGTCTTTCCTGTGGGGAGGAGTGGGGGAAATCCACTGATATAGGCTGTTCTGTATATCAGTTTTTGGTATATCTCCAGATCAAATTATTATTAGCTCTATCTGTTGCAAAATAAAAAAATAAAAAAATGCAACCATGTGTGTGTTAGTTACAATTTAGTAACTAAGTTAAACCACTGTTTAACCTAAGGGGTGTTTCCACCAGAAATTTACTCTGAGCCAGCTACATGTTGAGGTCATTAGGGATAGATGACATTGGGGCCATCCAGCGGCCACCCATAGCTTATCAAGGAAAACCCAGATTTCCTGAGACTGCTTAAAGTCTGGTTCTTTTCCTTAAGTTGGGCTCTCTCTGGTGTAATTGTTGTATGCCCCAACCCCCGCATTTAGCTCAGGTATGCTAGCTCTGCCCAGGGGTGTGCCTTGCACCATGACCCCAGTCAAAGGGTGCTGAATGAGGCTCGCTCTCTGAATAGGGATGTCAGAGAATTCCGCCACAGATCTGGGTGAGGCCGAATGGGAGTGCATTTGGCCCACCGAAATCCATGGCAGAATGAAGCCCCCTGCCCCCCCGCCCCTCAAAAGGCATGCAAAACGGAGCACTTACCTGCTGCCATTCACGCTGCTTTGCGAATGGCGGCTGGGTCTGTGGCCGCCATTCACTTCTTCATTATAGCCATGATAGGCTACGTAAATACTTATGTAGCCTATCACAGCTAATGCAGGGATGCCATTTGTGTCCCTGTGGAGGCCGTGATAGGCTACATAAATATTTACGTAGCCTATCACGGAAAAAAAAAAAAAAAGGAATGCCGTAGCTGCCACCATTTGCGTTCCCTTTTTTTTTTTTGCCATGATGGGCTACGTAAATATTTATGTAGCCTATCACAGCAAAATACAGGGACACAAATGGCAGTGGCTGTGCAGGCTGCCCAGTGCAGGCTGCCCAGCGGCCGGATGTCCAGCTGCAGGCTGCCCTGGCCGGCGGCTCCATGGAGTCGCTGTGGAGCGGAGCCAGCCAGAGAGAATTTCGGGGGGAGGGATGGAGCGCCTCCACCCACCACAAATGTCCCCCTTTGAAAAGGTAGGTGACTTTCGTACATCTCTACCTCTGAATGCCCACAGAAATAACAGAGAAGCTAGGGATGTACAAAATGATTTACCTGTTTTGTTTCGTGACATCTGCGGTGAGGCCGAGGTGCTCCATCGCTCCCACCGAAATCCTTGCCAGCCAGCTCCGCTCCATAGCAACTCCGTGGAGCCCCCGGCTGGGGCCGCCCTCACCGACATCCAGCTGCTGATGGGCTGCGCAAGGACGCAAATGGTGGCCGCTGTATCCGCCACCATTTGCATCCCTTTTTTTGCCGTAATAGGCTACATAAATACGCCTGTGGCCGCCATTCACTTCACGATCGCGATAGGCTACATAAATACTTACGTAGCCTATCACGGCTAATTCAGGGACACCATTTGTGTCCCTGCGGAGGCCGTGACAGGCTACGTAAATATTTACATAGCCTATCACGGTGAAAAAAAGGGAACGCAAATGTCAGCGGCTACGGCAAATGGCATCCCTGCATTAGCCATGATAGGCTATGTAAGTATTTACATAGCCTATTACGGAAAAAATCATGAAGTGAATGATGGCCGCAGAGGCCTCACTGAGATCCGTGGTGGAATTCTCTGACATCCCTACTTGCGAGTTATTATTTGGGCTGTCTTCTGTCTTTGTGTTCACTGCTGTCTTTCTCACAACAAACTCATTACTGTCTCCTCAGAAGTCCTGTGGGTTAAAATGTGGGCTGGTTTCTGTCTTTATGTCCCCGCCTTTCTCAGCACAAGCATATGTGTGTTTACTCGGAAGTAACTCCCATTGTGCTCAGTGAGGCTTGCTCGGTTGCTCCTGAAATTCAGGTGCATCTAGACTTTCAGGGGAAAGGAGAAAGTGGGGGGAGGCTCTCTTATCAGTTGAGCAGCGCCTGCCAGTTAGATGATGTTCATGAAACCCGCAACCCCACCAGGAAATATGTTCTATGAAGTGATTTTTACTGCTCCGGAGAATCTGCTCATGGAACCCTGGTCACAGCAAAGCTGATTTGTTTTTAAAAATCCAGTACTCCTCCTTGCAAACACAGCCCTGATCTTGAGATTTCACAACTTCATGCTAAATTTGTATTAAAACTGTTAGAGATAGACATATAATTTGCTGTAGTTTGCTTAATTTGTGCGTATTTTGGCTAGGGATGGCGGAGAATTTCTCCATGAATCTCCGGGAGGCCAAATGCCAACGCATTCGGCCCCCCGAAATT
This sequence comes from Heloderma suspectum, assembly GCF_057233095.1. NCBI lineage: Eukaryota > Metazoa > Chordata > Lepidosauria > Squamata > Helodermatidae > Heloderma > Heloderma suspectum. The sequence goes on along the minus strand of NC_139463.1, from coordinate 81,927,315 downwards.
GCTGGAGAAATTCTCCGCCACCCCCCTGCCACCCCCACCGGGAATGGGACTTACCTTTGGTGAATGTCCCTGGCGCTGGTGGCTCCTGGAAGCAGTTCGGTGGCGGTTCGGTGGCGGCGGCCGGTCTTCCGACCGGCTGCCACCGCCGCCATTTCCCAGTAAAAAACAACAACAACAAACGTGATAGGCTATGTAAAGATTTACGTAGCCTACCACGACTAAATTTTCCAAAAACACCGTGATAGGCTACGTAAATCCTTACGTAGCCTATCACGGCTGACTTTGGAAAAAGAAAAAAAACGTGTACGCAAATAGCGTTGCCCTTATTTTTGCGATAGTCTACGTAAATCTTTACATAGACTACACGTGCCCAAATAAGGTACACAAATGGCAGCGCCCATGGGCACCGCCATTTGCATACGCATTTTTTTCCCCCCAAAGTCAGCCATGATAGGCTACATAAGGATTTACGTAGCCTATCACGCGGCTGACTGCAGGGACACAAATGGCGGCGGCTACGGCCACCGCCATTTGCGTCCCAGCTGGCCAGGAGGATTCGCAGCCGGAGGGACGGGGCGCCTCCCCCCCAGCCAGAATTTCAACGGGGAGGAACGGAGCACCTCACCCCCACCACAAAGCAAGCTGCGGGACCAGGTAAGTGACTTTCATCCATCCCTAATTTTGGCCATAATATACTTATACTAGTATACTTGTTGCAGGAGCAATTTGTGCAGATTAAGCATATACAAGCCAAAATATGCACATTAGGGATGGTGGAGAATTTCTCCACGAATCTTCAGGAGGCCGAGCACCAACGCATTCGGCCCCCCAAAAGTGTTGGGGAAATTCTCCGCCGGCCCCCCATGCCCCCCGGGATGGGACTTACCGTGGCCGAATGTCCCTCTCGGCGGCGGGTCCTGGCAGCGGTTCATCGGCGGTTCGTCGGGGGTGGGGGAAGCGGCCGGTCTCCAGACTGGCTGCCGCCACCGCCATTACAAAATAAAAAACTAAAACACACACACACACCCATGATAGGCTACGTGACGATTTACGTAGCCTATCATGGCTAGATTTCCAAAGTCAGCCGTGATAGGCTACGTAAATCGTCATGTCGCCTATCACGGGAGACTTTGGAGAAAAAAAAAAGTGCGTATGCAAATGGCAGCGACCCATTTGCGTTCCTTATTTTGGCGCATCTAGTCTACGTAAAGATTTACGTAGACTACGGTGAAAATAAGGGCAATGCAAATAGCGTTCCCTTATTTTCGCCGTAGTCTATGTAAAGATTTACATAGACTAGACGTGCCAAAATAAGGAACGCAAATGGCGGTGCCCATGGGCCGCCACCATTTGCGTAAGCGCTTTTTTTTTCTTTCCCAAAGTCACCCGTGATAGGCTACGTGACGATTAACGTAGCCTATCACGGCTGACTTTGGAAATCTAGCCGTGATAGGCTACGTTAATCGTTATGTAGCCTATCATGGGTTTTTTTTTTCACTTTTTCTTTCGCGGCCGGGGAGACGGGGAACTTCTCCCCGGCCTGAATTTCGGCCGGGCGAGGCAGGGCACCTCCACCCCCTCGCCTGAACTTCGGGGGGAGAAGTGAAGCGCCTCCCCCCACCGCGAAGCAAGCTGCGGGACAAGGTAAGTCCCTTTCGTACATCCCTAGCACACATTAAGGATATTATGGCTGTAATATGCACAAATTAAGCAAATTTATCCTGCAATTTGTGTAAATGGTTAGTTAAAAGGAAAAAACAACAACAACAGATAAGTTCCCAGATTTTGGGAAGAAACCCTTGGCTCAGCTCACAAGTGCAAGCTGACGTGGGGGCGCCACAGGAATCTATTGGGCCCAGGAAGGGCCGATTTTCCTACGATGGATATCCCTGTTCTCAGATGTCTTTCTCCCCTTCCTTATCCAACTGTACTGTTAAAAAGGTGTTTGGTAGGCAGTGTGGGATGCAATAAAAATGAGGAGAGCGGCACACACAGAGAGTCATCCCCATGTACATATCAAAAAGGGTGGCATTCCAGGCATCCTGCAAGAGGTTACAGTTTACATGGTTACATAAAGTTATCACATGTAGGGGTGTATGAAACCCCACTTACCTGGCTCCACTGCAGTCCACAGGTGGGGGAGGCAATCCGTTCCTCCCCCTGGTATCCTTGACGGGGGGGGAGGAGATCCATTCCTCCCCCCTGGAATCCTGCCTGGCCGGCTCCGCGGACTGGCCAGTCTGCGGAGCCGCCGGCCAGGCCAACCCGCAGCGGGGCCTCCACCTGCTGCTGGGCTGCTGCGGACGCAAATGGAGTCTTGCATAGGGGACGCTATTTGCATCCCTGCTTTAGCCATGATAGGCTATGTAAATATATACGTAGCCTATCCTGGGCTAGTGTAGGGACACAAATGGCAGCCGCTACGACAGCCGCCATTTGCGGCTGCAGCAGCCCAGCAGTGGCCGGAGCCACCACCACCTCTTCATTCGCAGCCGGAGCTGCAGCCGGAGCTGCTGCCGGAGCCGCTGCAGCTGCCGCATCCACCACCAGGTAGGTCTGTCCTGGGTGATTCTGCAGGGTGGTGGGGGGAGTGAGGTCATTCCACCTCGTACTCCGGGGGGCTGGATTCTAAATTCTCCGCCGTCCCTATTCACATGATTATCAGTTCACAGAAGTATATGTATATACATTCAACTAGGGATTTACGAAATGACTTACCTGTTTCGTTTCGTACATCCATGGTGGGGGGGAGGCACTCTGTCCCTCCCACCGAAATCCTCGACGGCTGGCTCCACTCCATGGTGACTCCGTGGAGCCGCCGGCCAGGGCAGCCTGCAACAACATCCGGCCGCTACTGGGCTGTGCAGGGACACAAATGGCGGCCTCCATAGCCGCCGCCATTTGAGTCCCCTTTTTTTTTTGCCGTGATAGGCTATGTAAATATTTACGTAGCCTATCACAGCCTCTGCAGGGATGCAAATGGCATCCCTGCATTAGCTGTGATAGGCTACGTAAGTATTTACATAGCCTATCATGGCTAAAATGGTGAAGCGAATGGCGGCCGCAGATGTGGCCGCCATTCGCAGAGCAGCGCAAACGGCAGCAGGTGAGTGCTCTGTTTCACACGCCTTCCGCGGGGTGGGGGGTGGGGGGCTTCATTCCGCCATGGGTTTTGGGGAGCCGAATGCGCTGGCATTTGGCCTCACCAAGATCCGTGGTGGAATTCTCCGCCATCCTTACACTCAACACATGCATGACTGTACACATTAACTATAACCTGGAATAAGTAGGATTCTTGTATACTTGTACAAATCAGGTGTGAACACATGTATACTGAAGGCATGTTCAGGCATTAGCCTGAAAGCATGAAGGCTGAAGTAGGAAGGGGGCATAGTGGTATGTATGCTACCCCAGCCTCTGATGTCCCTGCATGTGCTGTCCCTGTCTGCTCCACCCCAATATTGTTTAGAAGTCTGATGATGGCTTCTATGTGCATTTGGGTGAAGTTACTTGGAATCGTCCCTGTGATTGGGAATGCTGATCAGGCATGTTGGAATTCGCATAAGCATCCCAGAATATAGGAAAAAATAATTCATCTCTGATGAAACCAGAATATACAACCGGACTTCTATTTAAAAGGAATCCAGTGGAATACACTTAGGGGGAGTTCATAGGACTGTACTACTTATAGAACGGATGAACTTGTCACTGTGATCTGAGCGGTGCGGGTCTTTTACGTTATTTTTAGGAGTGTTTATTTCTGTATGGTAAGCTATGTTTCAGATGTGACAAGCCTAGCAATCTTTTATCTACTTGCAACTGTATCTAATCATATGGTGACATGCTATTGTTTTTGTTTGTTTGTTTGTTTGTTTAAAGACACAAGCGTTTACACAGATCCCATCTTTGTCTGTGCATGATCATTATTGTTCTGATGGTGTCTCTAAAGTCTCCCCCCGCCACCCAGGAGCATCAAGAACGTATTTAAGGAAGCCTTTGAAATCTGATAATAATTGGTTCCGGTTTGTCAAATAAGCACCCAGAAGATCCACCGTTGGTTAGTCTGGGATTGCATCATCCATAGGATATCAATAATTACTTCCAGCCATCAAATTTACTGACCATGATCACTGATACTTTAAGAAACTGGAACTGAGGTGAGATTTTGGTCCTTCCTTCCTTTGTGCATTTGGATAGCTTGCAATATTATGTCAGTACCAGATTACAAAATTATTGTACATTGGATCCCAGAAGTCTGCAGACAGTAATTCTTAAATCAGAAATTTTAAGAGCAACTACTAATCAGAATAGACAGTGCTGGGCTAGATGGACCAATGGTCCAACAGTATAAGGCAGTGTAATGTCCATGCAGTATGTTGAAATATAATAATACAATTTTTAAATGACTAATTCCCATCTCTTTCCTGTAGACTTTATATTAAAATTGTATTAAATCCAGCTGTAGGAATTAAATATCTGGCCATTTACAGCAGAGCTAGGATTCCTCCCCGCCCCACCTCCATCACTGAAATGCACATCAGACTTTTACCATTACCTAGGAAATCATAGCTTATGTGCAAGTAATTAACTTCAGCCATATAATAATAATGGAAACAAACAAAACCTGTGTGCAAATCTCCCAGCATTTCTCTTGGCTTACGTAATTATGCAGACATCTTGACTCTGAGTTCATGGATATAGGGCAGTAACCAACTGCATAATTCTGTTAGTGCTAGTGATGTTCCTCCAGCAAAAACTACATTCTGAACTGTGGGAGAATCCAACTAAAGTTACATTTGCACAAGTGCACTTGCACAAGCATTGTGCATTACATGTGTGCAAACCACTTTGCAATCGCTTGCACATAACTTTTGTGCCACCCATTGTGCGACCAGTTGCCCTGCTGCTTGCACAACCAGTTGTGCAAGTATAATGGATAACCATTTGTGCAACTGAAAGATTTGCTGGAGCTCTGCTAGAACTATTTGAATCCGGAGATTTACACTGTTGGATACTGTCCATAATATCATTCTCAGCCACCAGTGTGACAAGAGTCATTTGATTTGATACATCTTGTGGCATCTTCAACACAAACAGATTTATGGTGAAATAAACTTAAATAGATTACAGCCTACTTATTGTTATGATGTGGGCTGTACTCCATGAACTGTATAACACGTTAACAGATAAATCTTATAAATGTCTAATCAGAAGCACAACCCACTGAACTGAATGGGCTTTTCCCAAGGTAAGTGTGTACAGGATTGCAGGTAAGTGTGTACAGGATTGCAGGATCCTTTAGTCTCTGAGGTGCTAAAGGATTGCTGTTGTTGTTTTCCTGCAATAGATTAATATAGAATCATAGGGTTGAAAGGGGCCTACAAGATCATCAAGTCCAAGCCCCTGCCCAATGCAGCAAGCCTGATTCCCAGGAGGTCTCCCATCCAAGTACTAATCATGGCTGACCCTGCTTAGCTTCCAAGATCAGATGAGAGCAGGCACATCCAGGTAGTGGGAATATGCTACTTCCTTCTTGGCTCTAATCTGTTGTAAGCTTGAGAATGATAGAGAAATGAAATATCCAACATATTAACACTGCTATAATGACTCAGGTTTATTATCCTGACTGCTTTGGCTACACTACTTCCCACCTCTTTGACTGATATTACAGTTCTGCTGCATCTTTGCCCTTGGTGAAGCACCCATGTGCAAACTACACCACGCTTTCAGCTCATGCTTAGGTGAGGTGTGTTTTTTGCTGTGGATTTCAAACAGTATAGTATCACGTAGTGTATAATGAAAGGAGTGTTGTGCTTGGCTTAGGCAGACGTCATTGTATATCCCCGCTAGTTGGCCTCAGGCAAGTCATGATCTCTCAACCTAACCTACCTTACTGGCTTGTTGTAAAATGCAAAATCATTTATGGAAGCCACCCTGAACTTCTTGGGGAAACTCCTTGGGGGACCAATGGGATATACAGCTTCAAACCTATAATTGTGAATCAATAACTGAGCTCATGGCAACCATTTTATACAACCATTTCACCACTTAAACAAAGTAGAAGAGCTGTAATATAGGCTGGAATGGAAAGGCAGTAGTCTGAAATCAATGGGACAATTTAGTCATAAAGTAATTTAAGTTCGATTAAGGTAAATGGAAACTAAGTGCAACTGATTTAGTCTGGATCCAAGCCAATGCATGTGAAGCTGCCAAACAAGTGAAATGGCTATTTATTGATTGTGCAGCATTAGGAATTTGGTAATGATCAGAAAATGGCAACAGATTTCTTATCTCAGCCTCCTTAATTCAGTTATGTCCTGTCACACTTTGTACGCAAATACTCTATAACTTCATCCCCTTCCCTATTACAGATTATTTTACCTATGATGTCCAGGTAGTGAATTATATTGTATTATTTTCAGTGTACATCAGATTTGTCTCTCATTTCACCTTGAATTAAACCTTCATGTTTCCAGCTACTCAAACATTGTTCTTACTGAAGTCTTGCTAGTGGCTGAAGTCCCAGTAGAATCTGTAATGTTTTAAGTTGAAACTAAGGTCAGGATCCAAAGAAACATGAAATGAGTGCCATGAGTCCCAAGGGGCTACACAACTTGCTTTTCTCGAATAGCAACACTTTGCTTCCATAGTGCACTCAATTGGGGGCTGGGAGGATTTTCAGATGTACTCTGATATGACATTGAGGCCAGCTATATAAAGAAAATAAAAGTTGAAAGTGGCACTGGTCTTGTGTAAGCCTTCGTAGCCTGTGGATCCCCTATGAGGCCTGCAGTCCTGAACATAGTTAAATTGAATTGGGCATGTTTAACCTTGAGAAGAGAAGACTGAGGGGAAATAGGATTGCGCTCTTCAAGTCCTTCAAAGGTTGTCACAGAGAGAAAGGCCAGGATCTCTTCTCAGTCATCCCAGAGTGCAGGATACGGACGAATGGGCTCAAGTTACAGGAAGCCAGAGTCCAGCTGAACATCAGGAAAAACTGCCTGACTGTTAGAGCAATACGACAATGGAACCAACTACCTGCAGAGGTAGTAGGTTCTCCCACACTGGAGGCATTCAAGACGAAGCTGGACAGCCATCTGTCAGGGATGCTTTGACTTAGATTCCTGCATTGAGCAGGGGGTTGGACTTGATGATCTTATAGGCCCCTTCCTACCCTACTATTCTATGATTCTATGACTAAAACCCACTGAATGTAAATGGCTTACCCACGAGCAGTATTTGCAGCCTTAGATTATGTTAACGCTTTGTAAATACCTAGTTATTTTTTGTCCTTTCCTTAGATGTTCAGCATAATTTGTCTTGACGTGCTCATATACAATTATTAATGAATCCAATGGGGGAAGGGAATGATTGTTTATTGAGTGAGTGACCTCTCCTATTACCAGACATGTTCTCTCTATAAAGTGATTTATTTATCTAGGTCACAATCTTGGAAATGAAGAACTATTCTGCCATTACAGAGTTTATCTTGGTGGGTCTTTCCAGTTCTGCAGAACATCAGATGTTCATCTTTTGGCCCTTCACTTTCATCTATGCAGCAGCGTTGTCAGGAAACGCCCTCATCATCCTTGCGGTCAGTACTGATAGCAAACTCCACATGCCAATGTACTTCCTGCTCATCAATTTGTCTGTAATAAATGTTTGTTCTATTTCTGTTACAATCCCCAAAATGCTGCAAACCATTTTGTTGGAGAGAAAGGCCATTACACTGACTGGCTGCATTGCACAGGTATATCTCTTCACCTTGGCTTTAGGAACTGAGCTCTTGCTCCTTGCATTCATGGCTTTTGACCGCTATGCTGCTATCTGCCATCCTTTCCAGTATGTAGTCATCATGAGGAAGGAGTTTTGCATTGGAGTAATGGCTGGACTGTGGCTCATAGGCATGGTGAATTCTGCAGTTCACACAGGACTTGTGCTACAGCTTTCCTTCTGCAACTCCAACATCATCAATCATTTCTTCTGTGAGCTGCCACCAATGTTCAAGATCTCCTGCTCAGACACGAGTCTGAATGAAACTATGGTTTTTGCAGCTTCTGTGATCATTGCAATAGGTAGCTGTGCATTGACATTAACATCTTATTGGTTTATCCTGAGAACTATCCTCAGAATCCGTTCTACAGAAGGGAAGAAGAAAGCCTTCTCTACATGTTCCTCCCATCTCTTGGTTGTCAGTTTTTACTATTCCACAATCATCTATACTTTCCTTCGCCCTGCCTCAGCCTACTCACTAGAGGAAGACAAAGTTATCGCTATCCTCTACTCAGTAGTAACCCCAGTCCTCAACCCTCTCATATACTCCCTGAGAAACACTGATGTTAAAGAGGCTCTCTCAAAGCTAATCGTTAGAAGGCTCTTCCAGAGAGATTAGGATCCCCCCATTATATGTCAAAATATTTATGCCATTGCACGAGGTATGATGATTGAATAATTTGTGCATATTAATGTCATCTTCATAGTAACAAGATAAATCCCCTATTCAGGGATTCTGAATCTGAATAGTGCAAATACTTGAGAAGAGGGAATTCTCCAGTCCTGCCCTGCTCCATCATCACATTTGTCACTCTTTACTCATGGAGGGTGACAGTCTGAAGAGGAGAGCCTCCTGTATTTGTGGATCCTCCCCATACAAGTAAGAATCCTAGTTTTCCAGCATTCCTGCTCATGTGGACAGTGTCCATGGATCTGGGAGATTCTTCTCTTTGAACTGTCAAATCTTCCATGAGTAGAGGGTAACAAATGTGATGACAGAAAGGGGATGCCTGGAGCACTTCATCTTCTCATGTATTTGCTCTGTTCAGTTCAGAAAGCCTGAATAGAGCTATTATTAGACAGGCTTGAAATGTTGTATGTTGGAATATGATAACAAAAGCCCTACTCTGGTGTTATGGTCTAGCAATGTAGTGTTCTGCGGTACAAAGACTCAGCTGAATTAACTCATATTGACTTGATTGTACAGGTGTCTCTACACACATGTGTCTTGAAGTTCTACACATGGAACTGTACCCTCAGCAATCCAGGTTCAGGATTGCATGATCTCTCCATCACATGCAGAATGCTCCTGGGTTCTTTTGTCTGCCGTAAACAATTCATGAACTCTTGCTGCTAGCATTTGAAGCTACTTTTCCGATCACAGACTTCATAGCGTAGAGTGGCTGTTCCTTGTGTTCTTTCCTGTCTCTTTTTGTTTTCAAGTTTCTTTCATTTTCTATAAGGACAGGAACAGCTAGAAAATCCTTTGTCTGTAAATTGAACTTTCTGTTGCCTGCTCTTGTTGCCACACTGGCAATGGAAATCTTTCGCCCAGCTGAGCTCACCCTGCAGGATCTGGCAGGAGATCCACTACCCTCATTTTGTGCTGAAGAAGGGCTTGTTCTACTCACCAACAGTAGGTAGAACAGCAGTTCTGTCACAAAAAGCAGCCAGCTGAATAGAAGCTCTTGTGCTGGGCTACAAGGGAAAATGTAAAAGGCAGTCAGCTATTGTGAGTGATGATTAGGGATGTACGAAAGTCACTTACCTTTTCAACGGGTGACATTCGCGGTGGGGGGGAGGTGCTTCGTCCCTCCCCCTGAAATTCTGGCCTGGGGGGAGGCGCGCCGTCCCTCCCCCCTGAAATTCTGGCCGGGGGGGAGGCGCTCCGTCCCTCCCCCCCCCAAATCCTGGCCAGCCGGTTCCGCAAATGGCGGCGGCTGTAGCCGTCGCCGTTTGCGTCCCTGCAGTCAGCCGTGATAAGCTACATAAATGTTTATGTAGCCTATCACAGCTGCTTTAAAAGAAAAAAAAATGCACGTACGCAAATGGCGGCGCCCATGGGCACCGCCATTTGTTTTCCTTATTTTTGCCGTCTTAGTCTATGTAAACATTTACGTAGACTAAGACGGCGAAAATAAGGGGAACGCAAATAGCGTAGACGCTATGCTATTTGCGTTCCCCTTGTTTTCGCCATCTTAGTCTACATAAATGTTTACGTAGACTAAGATGTGCCAAAATAAGGAATGCAAATGGCAGCGCCCATGGGTGCCGCCATTTGCGTACGTATGTTTTTTTTTCTTTTAAAGAAGCTGTGATAGGCTACGTAAACATTAACGTAGCCTATCATGGTGTTTTTTAAAAATCTAGCTGTGATAGGCTACGTAAATCTTTATGTAGCCTATCACTTTTTTTTTTTTTTTACTGGAAATGGCGGCGGCGGCAGCCGGTCAGAAGACCGGCCGCCGCAGCCACCGCCGCCGAACCGCCGCCGAATCGCTGCTGGAGCTGCTGTCGCCAGGAAGATTCGCCGAAGGTAAGTCCCTTCCTGTGGGGGGGCGGGGGGCAGACCGTTTCACCACCGATTTCGGGGGGCCGAATGCGCTGGCATTCGGCCTCCCCAAGATTCGTGGCGAAATTCTCTGACATCCCTAGTGATGATGTCTGGTACTCCCAGATGCCAGACCCCCATCAATTCCCTTGGCATTACATTCACACCAGTTGAAAACCCTATATCCTCATTTCTTTCCTGTGGGAAGGACTGGGGAAACCCACTGATATAGGCTGCTCTGTATATCAGTTTTGATATTTTGCTAGATCAAATTATTATTCCTAGCTCTACCTGCTGCAAAATAAATAAATAAATAAATAAATAAATAAATAAAATGTGGCTGTGTGTGACTTACAATTTACAGTAGTAACTTAGTTATTCAGCTGTTTCACCTAGGGGGTGTTTCTACCAGTGATTTACTCTGAGCCTGCTGCATATTGAGGTTGTTAGGGATACATGACATTATGGCCATCCAGCAGCCACCCCAGAGCTTATCAGGGAAAACCCAGATTTCCTGAGACTGCTTAAAGTCCGATTCTTTTCCTTAGGTTGGGTTCTCTCAGGTGTAATTCTTGTATGCCCCAACCCCCGCATTTAGCTCAGGTATGCTAGCCCTGCCTAGGCGTGTGCCTTGCACCATGACCCCAGTCAAAGGGTGATTTCTCCCATTGTGCTGAATGAGGCTTGCCCTCTGAATGCCCACAGAAACAACAGAGAAGCCCCTCAGTTGACAGGGCACATTTTAAAGCCCAATTCCTTAAGTTTGATTAAGCACAATCTCGATGCTTCGATTCATTGCCTTAGGAAGTAAGTACTTCACAGCTTTGTTTTAGATATCCTGTCGGTTACAATGGGGGCTGGTTTCTGTCTTTGTGTTTACTGCTGTCTTTCCCACAACAAACCCATTACTGTCTCCTCAGAAGTAATTCCCATTGTGGTCAATGAGGTCTTGCTGGTTAAAGTGGGGGCTGCTTTCTGTCTTTATGTTCTCCCCCCCTTTCCCAGCACAAGCATATGTGTGTTTACTCGGAAGTAACTCCCATTGTGCTCAATTGGGCTTGCTCCTGAAATGCAGGTGTATCTGGACTTTCGGGGGAAAGGAGAAAAGGGGGGGCTCTCTTATTAGTTGGGCAGCCCCTGCCAGTCAGATGATGTTCATGCCAATCCGCACCTCCACCTGGAAGTATGTTCTGTGAAGCGATTTTTACTGCTCCAGAGAATCTGCTCGTGGAACCCTGCTCACATAAAAGCCAATTCTTTTTTTAAAATTCTGGTACTCCTCCCATTAGCTTCTCCTTCCATTATCGTGGAAACACAGCCCTGTTGTTGAGATTTCACAACTTCGTGTTGAATTTGTATTAAAACTGTTAGAGATAGACTGGTACAGTAAGTGAGAAAGTTGCTCAGTTTTGAAAGCTCTTTCATTAACCCCTCCCCCAACCCCACCAAGAATTGCTATGACCCACAGTTTTGGAGTTATACATAATAGAAATGCACATATTTTTCCAATTATTTTGATGAAATTAGCCCCAAAAGTGATGTTCAGTATTTTTTTGCCTTAGCTGTTTGGTAAATGCTTTAATTAAAATAACTATAATATATAATTTGGCCAATAAGTGGAACTTGATGTATTGATTGCTAAAGAAATCACTTCAAGTTTTAATATGTAATACGCAATGAACACTCTCATAACAGAAATGCATGTAGACTTCAAAGTGCTAATTCAAGTACTAAATGTTGATTTTACCATTATTTATGCATTTCCATTCTGTATCTTCAAGTAGTAAATTACATGCTTGAGCTGCTTCTTTAAAGGTATCATATGCTACCACATTATATGTCCTGTTATATTCATAACTGGTGACACCCACAATCTAGATCCATTTCCATCGGGCTTCAGGCCTAGTTTTGGAATGGAAAGTACCTTGGTCACCCTGTGGGATGACCTATGCTGGGAGAGGGAAAGGGGGAGTGCAACTCTCCTGATTCTCCTGGACCTCTCAGAGTCTTTCGATACCATCAACCATGACATCCTTCTGGTTAGGCTGTCTGTGTTGGGAGTTGGAGAAGCACTGCACTGCAGTGGTTCCACTCCAACTTGGATGGCTGATTCCAGAAGGTGGTGCTGAGGGATAATTGCTCTGTGCCTTGGCAATTATGCCATGGGGTTCCACGGGGCTCTATTTTATCCTGTGTGCTGTTCAACATCTACAAGAAACCATTGAGGGAGGTTATCCGGAGGTGTGGGGTGAGGTGACATCAATATGCGGATGACACCCAGCTCTACCTCTCTTTTTCATCAAACCCAGGTTAGGCAGTGGATGTTCTGAATCAGTGCCTGGGCACAGTAATGGACTGGATGAGAACCAATAAACTGAAACTCCATCTAGACAAGACAGAGGTACTGTCGTTCATCTGCTGGGCTAGGTGATGTTCAACCTGTTCTGCAGGGGCTTGCACTCCCCCTAAAGGATCAGGTTCATAGTTTGGGGGTGCTCTTGGACCCAGAATTGTCAGTTGAGGTACAGATGAAAGCAGTGGCAGCACTCAGCAATTTTTATTAGCTTAGGCTGGTATACCAACTATATCCTCATCTGGATGGAGATATCCGAGCTAAAGTTATCCACGCTCTGATAACACCTCATCTGGATTACTGCAATGTGTTATACATAGGGCTGCCTTTGAAAATGGTCCAGAAACTCCAACTAGTCCAAAATAGGGCAGCAAGATTCTTAACAGAGACTAGCCAACAAGATCACATTACACCAGTACTTTTCCAGCTGCACCAGCTGCCAGGCCATATCCGGGCCTGATTCAAAGTGCTGGTATTCAAAGCCCTAAATGCCTTGGGGTCAGGTTATCTGAAGGATCACCTCCTCCCATATGTGCCTGCCCGGACCCTAAGATCATCCTCAGTGGTCCTTCTCTGTGAGCCCCTGCCAAAGGAAGTGAGATGGGTGGCAACAAGGAGGAGGGCTTTTTCTGCTGTGGCACCCCGGCTGTGGAATGAGCTCCCTAGAGATGTTCACCAGGCAGCTACATTGTACGCTTTGGTGAGAGGTGAATAGCTTTTCAATTTCCTAGCATTTTAGTCCTCTGGTCTTTTAGTTCTGCTGTTTTAAATCTGTATTTTAAATCTCTGCATTGCTGCTAGGTTTTATTCTGGTTGTACTGTTATGTTGTGGTCTTAAGCTTTTATGTTTTATAATGTTTTATGCTGTATCTTGTGATTTTAATTTTTGTGAACTGCCCAGAGAGTGTTGGCTATTGTGCAGTATAGAAATAAACAAACAAACATGGAGTAATAGTAATCTAAGAAAATACTTCTCTGTATCTGAAGGAGATACACCATACATTCTCCCTAGACAGGGACAGCCCAAGGCACTGGGGATTGTATATATCAGGGATGAAGTATCTGAGACCCGGGGGCCAAATCCAGCCTGCTTGGGGTCCCAGTTATGTCCTTCAGGGTTCCACAGATGGCCACATGCACTTTCCCCTGACCATTGATTGCTTGCTGGATTGCCAGCTTTTGTGGAGTCCCCCCTCCCCATTCTAAAAGGTCAAAATCTTCTCTTAAGGCTTAGTGCCTGGCAGTTCAGAGCTTTATGTTACAATTGTTTGGTATTTTTGGTCATTGGGGTCCTCCCCTTTACCTTTGGCTCTGCCTACCACTGGAATGCAGTCCCTGAGAGCTTCTCTGAGATGGCCCTTGGGCTTTAAGAGGTTCAACACCCCTGGCACACATCCTATATCATGCAATAGAGTTAGGGATGTGGAACCTGTGTTCCATGGGCCAAATGCAGACCTCTGCACCTCCGAATCCAGACCTCCAGGCTCTTCCAAGGCCATGGCTCCAATCCAAGTTACTGACATTATTTACTCTGACTACAATTATTGATTCCTTCCTTCCAACTACAAAAGGGGGCTCACACACATTGGGGAAGAAGAATGCCTGGATGCAAATGACTCCCCCCCCCCCTGCACACTGGACAAAACTAAGAGTCATTTCTATAGCTCCACCCATTTTGCTCTTCCTCACCCACTTTGGCTCTGGCTCCACCCACTTTTGGCCCTGGCTCCATCCACTGCTGGAAAAATCCTGGGCAGGTATTGACTGAGGTAATGCAGACATCAACAGGAAAAAGATCTCCCACCCACCCATATAGTAAGTACAGTGTCAGAGTTAAACTTGGGAGGTACCAGCTATGTTTTCAGTGGAGTACATAACCCCAGCTTTTCTTGGGAATATTCCTGTTCATACAGAGCACATGACCTGCAATAGCAATGGTGGGGTACATACGTAGATTGGCATTGCAAAGTAATTGCAATGCAATGCAGCGAGAAGTGGGAACATGTCTAGATTAAAACATTAACATTTAATTATCAATGTTTTAACTAATTTGTAAAAACGGAATGATTTTTTCTGCAATTTTAGACATCGATAGTGAATGCATGCGATCCTTTCTTGCACACCCATTCAGCTCCACGATACAAATTATTATAAACTTTAACAATTAATTGCAAAGCTGTCCATTTATTTTGGGGGGTGCAATTATTTCCCCTGCACATCTAGGCATTGGCAGCTTTAATTTGAGACTGTTCTGAACTTGATTGGATATTTAGGGATCAAAATAGAGTGAACAAAAATTTGTGCTCACTATTAATATATTGAAGATTTTTCTGCAATGTCAGACCTCCAAGAGGAAGATGCACATATGTGCAGTTTGTGAGAACTAGCTAGTTTTATACGACCTGCATTGAATGATTCCAAATCCTATGAACTCTGCTGCTACTAGGCAGATGTTTCTTTACAATTCTCCTTGCTAGGTGAAAAGCAACTCCCCAGTTACCTAGGGAGGTGGTGGGCTCTCCCATACTGGAGGCATTCAAGATGAGGCTGGACAGCCATCTATCAGGGATGCTTTGATTTGGATTCCTGCATTGAGCAGGGGGTTGGACTCGATGGTCTTATAGTCCCCTTCCAACCCTACTAGTCTATGATTCTATGAACTAGGAATGGGCAGATTTACCAGTGGCTGGCTTTGTTGGCCACTCATTGAGCCGCTGACCTCGTTGTGGTGTTGTGTGAGCTTCTTGGCAGTTTGGCAAGTGGCTGATGAGGTCATAGGGCTGTCTGTCCCCATTGTGAGCTGCCACCATCCTGCCCCTTCTGGCTCTGAAGCCCCCACAAGCCCCCCCCCCCGCTCCTGGCTCTGAAGCCCTCGCGGTGTCCTTTCTTTCAAGGAAGGAGACCACAAGGGCTTGACAGCAGGCCTTGGCAGGAGTCCCCATTGCTGCATGACAACTGCTCATCCCTCTCCTCCTTGCAAGGAGGAGAGGGGTGAGCAGTTGGCACATGGTGATGGGACTCCAGTGGCTACCATGGCTCACAATGAGAGCAAGCTGCTCCCAGCCACTTGCTGAGCCCCAGGGAACTCAGTGACTGGGTCTGTGAGCACCCTGCGATTTGACGAGTGGTGTCCAGGGGGTGGATGCGGGGCAGTCCACTGGACTCCAGGAGCCAGGTGGGTGCTCACAACATCCCTAATATCAACCTCACCTTCTTTCCTCTTTACAAAACCTCGCCTAATCTTTTGGTTCAGTTTGAAATGTAAGCATAATGTTTTGGGGTGGGTTCAACATTACCTGACTTCTGGAATTGCTAGCTATATGTAAATGTAACCTAATTAAAGAGAGGTTGGTCTGGAATCCTTCTTTAAAAGGAATCCCTATTAATTAGTGACTTGGTATTTCTATCTGAGGATTTATTTGGGGGAGAGATGAAGCAGCTGGAGCTGAGAGAGAGTGAAAGGAGATTTGGTTCTCCTCAGTAGTTGGATCATTGCTGAGACACCAACTTGAGGAGTTCAGTGTAAAATCCATCTGAGATACCTCTACGTTTTCTTGGGTTGCTTGAATTTTTTCACATCACCACCTGATCTGTAACAGAAAAACAATGAATTTGAAGATGCCTCCATTACTAAAACTGTGAATAAATACAATTGTAAAGGGCACCATCATAAGTTGCAGTCAGGATTAAGATAGAAAGTATTGTGGGAGTGTATCGCTTTACCTACCGATTATTATTGTTTTTCAACCCTGCCTTGTATCCCTCTAAAAAAGTCCCAGTGTATAAGTTATTACTGCTGCTTTCACCTACCTCACATATGGGCAGCTAAATGGTGGGCTGTGTGGTGTGCAATTATTATTGGGAGGACATCATGCAGGAATGACTTTTCTCAAATAGGGATGTTGGAGAATTCTGCCCAGGGGGTGAGATCCACTGAGCTTTCAGTGGCTTGGCTCTCTTGTCTCTTGCTTGCCCACCTGTGAGTTGGAGCTGGCTCGATTCAATCTGCACTGAGTCGGGCCAGCTCATGGATTTCCATTCCCCTCCACCATCACCACCAACTTTCCATTTATACCAATGGCAGGCAAAATGTGCCTATTTGCTCATATTCCGGCCATAGTTTGCTTAATTTGTGTGTATTTTGGCCACGATATACTTAATTTGCCCACATTGCACCCATAATTTGTGGATATTGCGGGAGCAATTTGTGCAGATGAAGCATACACAAGCCAAAATATGCACAAATTAAGGAAATTACAGCTGTATTATGCACAAATTAAGCAAATTTCACCTACAATTTGTGTAAATGTTAAGTTAAAAGTGTGTGGGGGGGGGGAACAGAAATGTTCCTAGATTTCGGGAAGAAAATGCAAGCTGACTTGGGGACACCATAGGAGCCTGTTGGGCCCAGGAAGGGCCAATTTTCCTGCGATTGACATCCCCATTCTCAGATGTCTTTTTCCCCTTCCTAATCCTACTGTACTGCCAAACAGGTGTTTGGTGGCAGTGTGGGATGCAATTTAAATGAAGAGAGTGGCACACAGAAAGAGTCATCCCCATGTACATACCAAAAAGGGTGGTGTTCCAGGCATCCTGCAAGGGGTTACACTTTACATGGTTGCATAAAGTTATCACATGATTATCAGTTCACAGAACTGTATGTATGTTCATTCAACACACAACTCCACACATAACCTGGATTAAGTAGGATTCTAATATATGTGTACAAATCAGAAGTGAATGACTGAAGGCATGTTCAAGCATTAACCTGAAAGCATGAAGGCTAAAGTAGGGAGGGGGCATGGTGGTATGTATGCTACCCCAGCCTCTGATGTCCCTGCATATGCTGTCCCTGTCTGCTCCACCCCAATATTGTTTAGAAGTCTGATGATGGCTTCTATGTGCATTTGAGTGGAGTTGCTTGGAATCCTCCCTGCGATTGAGATTAGGATCCTGTGAATGCTGATCAGGCATGTTGGATTTCAGATAAGCAACCCAGAATATAGAAAAAATAATTCATCTCTGATGGAACCAGGATAGTGGAATTCTATTTAAAACTAATCCAGTGGAATATGATTAGAAGGGGTTCATAGGACTGTACTACTTATAGAACAGGTGGACTTGTCACCATGACCTGAGGGGTGCGGGTCATTTACATTATTTTTAGGGGTGTTTATCTCTGTATGGTAAGCTGTTTTTGACCTGTGACTGGCCTATCACTCTTCAATCTATTTACAACTGAATCTAATCATATGGTGACATGCTATTGGTTTTTTTGTTCGTTCGTTTTTGTTTAAAGACACAACCATTTACACAGATCACATCTTCCCCCTTATATACTCATTATTGTTCTGAAGGTGTCTCTAAAGTCTCCCCCCTCCCCTCAAGAGCATCAACAACCTATTTAAGGAAGCCTTTGAAATCTGATAATAATTGGTTCCGGTTTGTCAAATAAGCATCCAGAAGATCCACCGTTGGTTAGGCTGGGATTGCATCATCCATAGGATATCAATAATTACCTCCAGCCATCAAATTTACTGACCATGATCACTGATGCTTTACAATTAATCATTTCACCACAAGCAACTGGAACTGAAGTGAGATTTTGGTCCTTCCTTCCTTTGTGCATTTAAATAGCTTGCAATATTATGACACTAGTGGATTACAGAATTCTTCAGACATTGGATGCCAGAAGTCTGCAGGTAATAATTCTTAAATCAGAAATTTTAAGAGCAACTACTAATCAGAATAGACAGTGCTGGGCTAGATGGACCAATGGTCCAACAGTATAAGGCAGTGTAATGTCCATGGCATGCACCATGCAGTATGCTGAAATATAATACTATTTTTTAAAAAATGACTAATTCTCATCTCTTGCCTGTAGACTTTATATTAACATTGTATTAATTCTAGCTGAAGGAATTAAATATCTGGCCATTTACAGCAGAGCTAGGATTCCCCCCCCCGCCCCACCTCCATCACTGAAATGCACATCAGAATTTTACCACTACCTAGGAAATCATAGCTTATATGCAAGTAATTAGCTTCAGCCATATAATACTAATGAAAACAAACAAAACCTGTGTGCAAATCTCCCAGCATTTCTCTTGGCTTACGTAATTATGCAGACATCTTGACTCTGAGTTCATGGATATAGGGCAGTAGTCAACTGTGTCATTCTGTTAGTGCAAATGATGTTCCTCTAGCAAAAACTGCATTCTGAACTATGTGGAAAGGGAGAATCCAACTAAAGTTACATTTACACAGATGCACTTGCAAAAGAATTGTGCATTACACGTGCACAAACCACTTGCACATAACTTTTGTGCAACCCATTGTGCAACTAGTTGCCCATTCTGCTTGGACAACCCATTGTGTAACTGGTTGCCCAGCAGTTTGCACAACCAGTTGTGCAAGCATAATGGTCAACCATTTGTGCAACTGAAAGATTCAGTGGAGCTCTGCTGAAACTATTTGAATTTGCAGAATTACACTATTGGTTACTGGGCATAGTATCATTCTCAGCCACCACTGTGACAAGAGTCATTTGACACATCTTGTGGCGCCTTTAGCACGAACAGATGTGTGGTGAAATAAACTTTAATATATTACAGACTACTTATTGTTATGAAATGGGCTCTACTCCATGAACAGTATACCATGATAACAGACAAATCTTATAAATGTCTACGCAGAAGCACAACCCACTGAAGTGAATGGGCTTTTCCCAAGGTAAGTGTGTACAGGATTGCAGGATCCTTCAGTCTCTAAGGCGCTAAAGGATTTTTGTTGTTGTTGTTATTTTTTTGCAGTAGATTAATATAGAATCATAGGGTTGGAAGGGGCCTACAAGAACATCGGGTCCTACCCCCTGCTCAGCAGGCCTGATTCCCAGGAGGTCTCCCATCCAAGTACTAACCACAGCTGACCCTGCTTAGCTTGCAAGATCATATGAGATCACGCACATCCAGGCAGTGAGAATCCTTCTTGGCTCTAATCTGTTGTAAGCTTGAGAATGATAGAGAAATGAAATATCCAACATATTAACACTGCTATAATGACTCAGGTTTATTATCCTGACTGCTTTGGCTACACTGCTTCCCACCTCTTTGACTGATATTACAGTTCTGCTGCATCTTTGCCCTTGGTGAAGCACCCATGTGCAAACTACACCACACTTTCAGCTCATGCTTGAGTCAGGTGTGCCTTTTGCTGTGGATTTCAAATAGTATAGTATCATGTAGTGTATAATGAAAAGAGTGTTGTGCTTGGCTTAGGCAGACCAGACGTCATTGTATATCCCCGCTAGTTGGCCTCAGGCAAGTCATGAAGCCACCCTGAACTTCTTGGGGAAACTCCTTGGGGGACCAGTGGGACATACAGCTTCGAACCTATAATTGTGAATCAATAACTGAGCTCATGGCAACCATTTTATACAACCATTCCACCACTTAAACAAAGTAGAAGAGCTGTAATATAGGCTGGAATGGAAAGGCAGTAGTCTGAAATCAATGGGACAATTTAGTCATAAAGTAATTTAAGTTCGATTAAGGTAAATGGAAACTAAGTGCAACTGATTTAGTCTGGATCCAAGCCAATGCATGTGAAGCTGCCAAACAAGTTAAATTGCTATTTATTGTTTGTGCACCATTAGGAATTTGGTAACGAATAGAAAATGGCAACAGATTTCTTATCTCAGCCTCCTTAATTCAGTTATGTCCTTTCTCACTTTGTTTGTACACAAATACTATACAACTTCATCCCCTTCCCTATTACAGATTATTTTACCTACAATGTCCAGGTGGCAGGTTATATTCTGTTATTTCAGTGTACATCAGATTTGCCTCTCATTTCACCTTGAATTAAACCTTCAGGTTTCCAGCTACTCAAATGCTGTTCTTACTCAAGTAACTGCTAGTGGCTGAAGTCCAGGTAGAAGCTGTAATGTTTTAAGCTGAAACTAAGGTCAGGATCCAAATTAACATGCAATGAGTGCCATGAGTCCCAAGGGGCTACAGAACTTGCTGTTCTCAAATAGCTACACTTTTCCTCCTCCATAATGCACTCATTTCATTTGGGGGCTGGGAGGATTTTCAGATGTGCTCAGTACTGACATTGAGGTCAGCGGCCATATAAAGAAAATACAAGCTGAAAATGACACTGGTCTTGTGTAAGCCTCAATCACCTGTGGATCCCCTTTGAAGCCTGCAATCCTGAACATAGTTAAACTAACTAAACCCCACTGAATGGAAATGGCTTACCCATGAGCAGTATTTGCAGCCTCAGATTATTTTAACACTTTGTAAATACCTAGTTATTTATTGTCCTTTCCTTAGATGTTCAGCATAATTTGTCTTGACATGCTCATATGTTGCTATTAATGAATCCAATGGGGGAAGGGAATGATTGTTTATTGAGGGAGTGACCTCTCCTATCACCAAGTTTGATCTCTGCATAAAGTGATTTATTTACCTTTACCTAGGTCACAATCTTGGAAATGAAGAACTATTCTGCCATTACAGAGTTTATCTTGGTGGGTCTTTCCAGTTCCGCTGAACATCAGATGTTCATCTTTTGGCCCTTCACTTTCACCTATGTAGCAGCACTGTTAGGCAATGCCCTCATCATCTTTGCCATCAGTGCTAGTAGAAAACTCCATACACCAATGTACTTCCTGCTCATCAATTTGTCTGTAATAAATGTTTGTTCTATTTCTGTTACAATCCCCAAAATGCTGCAAACCATTTTGTCAGAGAGAAAGGCCATTACACTGACTGGCTGCATTGCACAGGTATATCTCTTCATCTTGGCTTTAGGAACTGAGCTCTTGCTCCTTGCATTCATGGCTTTTGACCGCTATGCTGCTATCTGCCATCCTTTCCAGTATACAGTCATCATGAGCAAGGAGTTTTGCTTTGGGGCAATGACTGGACTGTGGCTGATAGGCATGGTCAATTCAGCAGTTCACACAGGACTTGTGCTACAGCTTTCCTTCTGCAACTCCAACATCATCAATCATTTCTTCTGTGAGCTGCCACCAATGTTCATGATCTCCTGCTCAGACACTAGTCTGAATGAAACTATGGTTTTTGCAGCTTCTGTGATCATTGCAATAGGTAGCTGTGCATTGACATTTACATCTTATTGGTTTATCCTGAGAACTATCCTCAGAATCTGTTCTACAGAAGGGAAGAAGAAAGCCTTCTCTACATGTTCCTCCCATCTCTTGGTTGTCAGTTTTTACTATTCCACAATCATCTATACTTACCTTCGGCCTGCTTCAACCTACTCACTTGAGGAAGACAAAGTTATCGCTATCCTCTACTCAGTAGTAACCCCAGTCCTCAATCCACTCATATATTCTCTGAGAAACACTGATGTTAAAGAGGCTCTCACAAAGCTAATAGTTAGGAGGCTCTTCCAGGGAGATTAGGGTTCCTCCCCCCACGGTTCCTTCCCCCACCCCCAATTATATGTCTAAATTATTATGTCATTGCACAAAGCATGATGATTGAATCATTTCTGTATATTTATGTTATCTTCATATTAATAAGATAATGTAAGCCATTTGGGGTTCCTTGCAGGAAGAAAGAAAGGCAGACTATAAGCACAATTAATTAAATAAATCAGGAAATCAAGAAATCAATAAAACAAGAAATAAAACAAGAAATACAGCTCCTTTTCAAGCATTCTGAATCTGAGTAGTGCAAATGCTTCAGGAGATGGAGCTGTCCAACTGCAGCCCCTTCACCATCACATTTGTCAGTCTTTACCCATGGAGAGTGACCATCCGAAGGGGAAAGTCTCCTGTATCAGTGTAGGCTCTCCATGAGAGCAAGAACCCTGGTTTTCCAGGTTCCTGCATGTGTGGAGATCCTCCACAGATATAGGTGACTCTCCTCTTCAAACTGTCACCCTCAATGAGTAGAGGGTGATAAATGTGATGAGAGAGAGGGTGTGGCTGGAACACTTCCTCTCCTCATGTGTCTGCTCTATTCAGGTTCAGAATGCCTGAACAGGGCTATTATTATAGAGACTTGAAATGTTATGTGTTGGAATAGGATGACGGAAGCCCTACTCAGGTGTTATGGTCTAATCATGCACACTTCTGCTATACACAGTTTCAACTGAATTAACTCATGTTGAATTGATTGTACAGGTATCTCTACACACATTTGTCTCTAGGGGTGTATGAAACCCACTTACCAGTCTGCTGAAGGGGTCCATGGGGGGGGGGAGGTGATCTGTCCCTCCCCCCAGAATCCTCCCCAGCCGGCTTCGCTCCGTGGCGAGTCTGCGGAGCCGCTGGCCGGGCCCGTCTGCAGCTGGACTTCTGTACATTGCCATGCAAATGGCGTCTGGCATAGCGGATGTCATTTGCATCCCTGCCCTTGGCCGTGATAGGCTACATAATTTACATAGCCAATCATGGCCAAGGGCAGGGACACAAATGGCATCCGCTATGCAGGATGCCATTTGCATCTGCAGCCCAGCAGCAGATAGCTGTGGACCGAAGACGATGGACCCGGACTGGCCGGCGCCAAGTAGGGTCCGTCCCAACCAGACTTTGCAAAGTGGCGGGGGGGAGCAGTCCGTTCCGCCACAGACTCTGGGGGGCTGGATTCTTTAGAATCCAGCCTCACTGGAGTCCGTGGTGGATTTCTCCACCATCCCTATTTATCTCAAAGTTCTACACATGGAACTGTACCCTCAGCAATCCAAGTTCTGAATAACGTGATCTCTCCTTCACATAGAGAATGCTCACAGGTTCTTTTGTCTGCAGTGCACCATGCGTAACCTCTTGCTCCTGACATTTGAAGCTCCTCTTCCAATCACAGACTTCATAGTGTAGAGTGGCTGTTCCTTGGGTTCCTTCCTGTCTTTCTGTTTTCCATGTTTCCTTCATTTTCTGTAGAGACCACAACAGCAAAAAGAAATCCTTTGTCTGTTAATTGAACTTTCTGTTGCCTGCTGTTTTTGCCACACTGGGAATGGAACTCTTTCACCCAGCTGAGCTCACCCTGCAAAAGCTGGCAGGGGATCCACTATCCATGTTTTGTGCTTTTGTTTGTCCCACCAGCAGGGGGCAGGGGGTCTTTCTGTTGCAAAAAGCAGCCAGCTCAATGGAAACTCTTGTGCTCGGCTACAGGGCAAATTGTAAAAAGCAGCCAGCCTAACATACGCATGCTTTCTCAGAAGTAAGTCCTATTGAGTTCAATGGATTTACTCCTAAAGACATGTTTACAGGATTGCAGACTTGATATTGATTGGATTTGAGGTAATGATATGATTGAGTCTAGCAATATTTTCAAATGAGCACAGAGATAGAAGGCTCTGTCATCTGAAGAAATGAGTGGAAGGCAAATTACCATCACCACCACCACCACCACCACCACCACAATAATAATAATAATAATAATAATAACAACAACAACAACGTTTAAGCCCTCTCAATTTCAATAAAATGTCTCCAAGACACTGGATCACAAACCTGAGGCTCTCTTCATTGGATGCCTGATACCTGTCTCAGGCTCATCCAGTTATCTCTGTCTTGGGAGGGACAGTTTTACTAGTTAAAAACAAACAAACCTCCATTGGCTTCACACTTTCCTCCTGCATGCCAAAGAAATTAATCAAAGATTGAACCCTGTTTGTGCTATGGGGCAAACAAAAAACCTGCATGCAATGGCAAAATGTAGTACAAATTTAAAGGTTTTTAAGTTAACTGGCTAGTCCTTTACTAGCCTCATTATTTAGGAGCTTTTCTTTTCTCTTCACTTCCATTCCATTCCTCCTTCCCCAATGCTGCCTCCTTGTCAGAAACATTCCAAAAGAGATTAAGGGATTAGCAACAGCAGGTTTATCAGACATCCGATCAAAAACAAGGCAGAGCTCAGGCTCAGCCGGCTTAAATTCCATTTGACTTTTTGCTGCAACTGCCACTCTTATAGAAAGTAAACCTTAGAAAACACTTCCTGAAAGTGCCATAAAAAGCTGGATGCATTCCAGAAACATCACAGAAGCCATAACTGCCACTGGCAATAGGGCATGACTTATTAGGATAGCATCCAGGATCTAGAACAGTTTCTCTTACTTCAGCAGCTTTGGAGAATGTGCAGTATGACACACATGCTGCTGACTGTATGTATGATTCTGCACAAACACAGGATATATGAAATGTGTGTATACTGACTGAATACATCTGCATACTAACTAATCACATTTGCATGAAGAGAAGACTGAATAAGACTAGAGCAATGCTTACATGTACATTGACAGTAATTTGGTTCAGGAGGCTTTATGGCTCATATAGAAATTAAGAAGATAGATTCCAAAATATAGAATCAGAGAAAGAGAAGAATGCCATTCACAAAAATGGGATACAATGAAATATCCCTTTATATAAATACAATAGTTCTGGGAATAGCCACTGTGAATATGAGAAAATGAAAAGGGGGGAATCTTTTAAAAAATAACTATTATTCATTTCACCTATATACCACTTTCCAAATTTTGCTTAGTTCAGGGTAAGACAAGTCCCAATGGTTTGGTCATAGGGTTTAAATATTACATTTTAAGGGTTGTTGAATTTCTGGAAGTAACCAGTGGCTGTATTTTAATTAAATATGTTTTAGCTGTATGGCCTGGTTCATTGTTTTGCTAATGACTGGTTGTCAACACAATACAATACAATTGAATTAATTGATTGATTGATATACCACTTTTTACTCCTGATGGAATTCACCAAAGCATACAAAGGATTCCCCAAGCAGTCTCCAGTCCAGACACTGGCCAAACCCAGACATGTTGAACTTATATAAAAGTCTCCCCAATAAGATTGGAAGGCAAAATTTGGCAGCAATGATTCCTCTATAGATTGTGATGGAAAAGCAAATGAACATCCTAATTTTATTTTGTACCATCCATTGTACATCTTCAATGGATTTTGACTACCTTTCACATCCCCCATATCAATACCTTTGAATATAAAACTTTTAGATTTATTCTCAAATATGGTTTTAGAATAGGTTTTAAATTTAGGCTTTAGATTTCACCATCTCAAACATGGGCAAGTGTTAACTATTTGATAGACGTGTGTGTGTGTGTGTGTGTGTGTGTGTGTGAAAGAGAGAGAGAGAGAGAGAGAGAGAAATATACAGACAGACAGACAGACAGACATAATTACAGAAAATATAAGTCTGGGGAACATTCAGTTTCCTGAAAATAGGGATATATAACAAAACAAAATCTGCAAGCATAACTTCAAATGATGATAGATGTTTGCTTATCTGCCAAGGATGAGGAATATTTGGGGCTTGCTATTTTGAATTTCTGCAGATGAGGTAAAGAACATACCAAATCCAGCTTGTCCTGATGGCATTTATGGTTCCATCATCAAGGAACTGTGCAACATTCCTACATATCAGGTGTGAAAATAACTAACTCCTAATGTTGCCAGTACCATCACTCTATGAAAGCTATGATGCAATGCATCAGTAAAAACAAATTAAATACACAGACATATCAATGGGTCTAGAAGTATGGCAACATTGCCAATATAGACTCCTATGGACTATAGAAAGGCTACAGTGCCTGGTTCGCATGACACAACAGCTAGGGATGTTGCAGGTGTCTGAGAGGGGGGTGGAGTCTGGCAGACTGTGTCTCCCTGGCCGTGGGTGTTAAACTCTTAGGTTAGAAGTGCCAAGATAGTGATAAATCAGACTCAAAGGTTTGATTACAAGGAGACTTTATTGAGTAACTTACAGCTAGGGGTGGACGAAAGTCACTTACCTTTTCTCGCAGCTTGTTCGCGGTGGGGGGGAGCGCTTCGCTGCTCCCCCCGCGAAGTTCAGGCCGGGGGGGGAGGCTTCCCACCTCGCCTCTCCGAAATTCAGGCCGGGGGGGAGGCTTCCCACCTCGCCCGGCCGAAATTCAGGCCGGGGAGGAGGCTTGCCGCCTCGCCCGGCCTCGAACACGAAAGTTAAAAAACAAAACAAAACGCCCCCTGATAGGCTACGTGACGATTCACGTAGCCTATCACGGCTAGATCTGCAAAGTCAGCCGTGATAGGCTACGTCAATCGTCACGTAGCCTATCACGGGTGACTTAAAAGAAAAAAAAGCGCGTACATGAATGGTGGCCCCCATAGGGAGCCGCCATTCGCGTTCCTTATTTAGTTGCTGTAGTCTACGTAAATGTTTACGTAGACTACAGCGAAAATAAGGGCAACACAAATAGCGTTGCCCTTATTTTCGCCGTAGTCTACGTAAACATTTACGTAGACTACAGCGACCAAATAAGGAACGGGAATGGCGGCTCCCTATGGGGGCCGCCATTATCCGTACACACTTTTTTTTTTTTAAGTCACCCGTGATAGGCTACGTGACGATTCACGTAGCCTATCACGGCTGACTTTGCAAATCTAGCCATGATAGGCTACGTGAATCATCACGTAGCCTATCAGGGGACGTTTTTTTTTTCTTTTATTGCAATGGCGGCGGCAGCAGCCGGTCGAAAGACCGGCTGCCGCTCCCGCCCCGCTCGAACACCCGACGAACCACCAGCCGGACCCGCCGCCGGGAGGGACATTCAGGGAAGGTAAGTCCCGTCCCGGGGGGGGGTGCGGGGGGCGGGGGGGTGCAGAGGATTTCTCCCCGAAACTTGTTCGGGGGGCCGAACACATTGGCGCTCGGCCCCCCGAAGTTTCGGGGAGAAATTCTCCGCCATCCCTACTTACAGCACACAGGCGTACCCAATGGTTGGATCAGACAGTTTCTCTGAACCCCGAGCCATTGGGTACAATGGGTCTTATACTCTACACGTTAGCAATAAGCAGCCTAACAGCAACACATGCCCCTAGCATTCATTCTCAGCATAGGTAGGGATGGCGGAGAAATCCGCCATGGACTCCAATGAGGCCGGATTCTAAAGAAGTCTGTGGCGGAGTCTGTGGCGGAACGGACTGCTCCCCCCCCCCGCGAAGGTTGAGCCACAAAAAACTCAACTCCTTCCAGTGCCCTCTGCTCCTCCTCCTCCAGTTTGGCACTTCCTTTGAGAGCAGACGGCTTTATCCCCTTGTGAGCCAAGTTAGCACAGCTGTGCATATATGTGTGATCAACTTACTTCTGAGGAAGTGCAGGTGCCCCCAAATCCAGTGTGATGTAGTGGCGAGACAGTTGGACTGGGAGCTGGGAGATCTGGATTCTAGTCCCCACTCAGCCATGGAAGCTCACTGGACTTTGGGCCCATCACAGACTCTTAGCCCAACCTACCTCACAGAGTTGTTGTGAGGATAAAATGGAGAGGAGGAGGAGGATAATGTAAGCTGCCTTGGGTTCCTTGCAAGAAAAAAAAAGGCGGGATATAAATGAATGAAAGAAAGAAAGAAAGAAAGAAAGAAAGAAAGAAAGAAAGAAAGAAATATGGGGTCGTGGTGGATTGGGAAGGGGGGATTTAAGCTCCTCCCTCTTGTTTTCATCATGAAATCCACCCCTGATGGGGGAGTTAAAAAGAAAAAAAATCTATTCTTTCTTTTTTAAACCATTTCCTGTGGGCGGGGAGGGGACTCATCACAGTAGGAGTATAGACAAGTTGTGCCACAGCCTCTGTGATATGTGCTGGGAATGGATGGGAGGACAAAGGGGGAAACAAACCTTGGCAAGCTAGTGAGCACCTGATTGTCTGTCAGCAGCAGCATGGCTTAGCAAGTAATTAACCAACCCACCATGGCTTGTTTTCAGCATGGCTTATTGTAAAGTGCTAAGTGGCCCAATACCTGTTTTCATAGCAACCAGATTGAACTTGTGGGCTAAGTCTCAGGTTATGCCAATATCACTTCTGGGAACATTACAAGTGTAGATCCACCCATGTCCATCAGCATTGATGCCTTCCACAGAACTTTTACTTTCTAATCTAAGAGCACCTTCTACAGGCCCAGGGGCAGAACAACAGGGGTGAGCTGGATCATGCAGTTCTGGCTGTGGGTTATGGTGCTCTTCAAGGAGAGTTAAACTGGCTCATGGACAACCCCTGTTCCATATACTGTAGTAATGATCTGGAGGCCCATGAAAGATAACAAGTGTGGAATAGCTTCTGATGCCATGTTCCCAATTATGACATGACTGAACTGAACCTGGCAAACTCCTTCAAGCAATCTCAGATGATCCACTCCAGTTGTTTGTAGGGATGTCTACGGAATCTGCCGCAGATGCCAATGAGGCCGAATTCCAGTGAATTTGGGCCCCCGAAGTCCGTGGCAGAACGAACGCACTTACCTGTGCCTCCCCGGACCAAATATCGCCCCCTGGCCAGTTCTGTTCCGCCGTCTGTGTGGAACCCGGAAGTAAGTGATCGGGCACAAATGGCATCTGCTACGCCATTTACGTCCCCGTTTTCCCTTGCAATAGGTTACGTGTCTCTATTTACATAGATACTTACATAGCCTATAGCGTGAAAAAACAGGGATGCAAATGGCGTAGTGGACTCCATTTGCATCCCTGGTTTTTCATGTGATAGGCTACATAAGTATCTACATAAATAGAGACGCGTAGCCTATTGCAAGAAGAAACGGGGACACAAATGGCGTAGCTGACGCCATTTGCATCCAGAGAGCACTGTTCCCCACATATAGGAGCCGGGATGGAGCTGGCTGGCGGCTCTGCAAAGCGGAACCAGCCAGCTTGGATTCCGGTGGGGGGAGGAATGGATCGCGTCCCCCCCATTGAGGATTCTGGGGTGTGTAATGGGTCACCTCCCTCTCCAGCAGACCCCCCCCCCAGACACAAGGTAAGGGGATTCATACATCCTTAGTTGTTTGCTCTGAATCAAGATCTCTCATTTCCTAAATGTTTCAAACCTATGCCTTCATGTTCTAGTATCTTAGTCGTAGAACTGTGTGTGTGTGTTCTTATTTAATGTTCATTGTTTCTTTAACCTATTTATACTAGCTTTTCTATATGGTGAGCCATTGTGTGAAAGCTTTCTGCCTCAATCAACAAATAAATCATTAAATAAAATCAATCAATCAATCAATCAATCAATCAATCAAGTCCATTACTGGTTATGGAGGTTTACATTTACAATGACAGTTTTTAAAGATATGGTTCAACTAAGGATGCTTAAGGAATATGTTTGTTGTGAATTCTGATATGGACTTACTTGATATACACCTCCCATACTAATATGCAGATCAAAACACAGTTATTTCTTCAGATTCCGCACTTCTCCAAATTTTGCAATGTAAATATATATATATATATATATATATATATATATATGATTTTCAGTGGCTGCCCAGGCTTCCAATTTGTTGAACTTTTAGTAATCTCTAAATGATAATAATTGACTGAAGATATAGCTCCAAAATTAATACCTTATGAATATTAAGGATGGACTAGAAAGATGGGAGGTATGAATCTACAACCAGGTTTAAGGTTCTAGTACTAGTGTACAAAGCCCTAAACAACTTGGGACCAGGATACCTGAGAGAGCACCTTCTCCTTTACCAACCTGCCTGGTAACTGAGGTCATCAGAGGGCATGATCCTGGTGGTTTCACATGGACCTATTGCGCAATTGAAGTCCACCAAGAGAAGAGCCTTCAATGTTGTGGCCCCCTTTCTTTGGAATTCCCTGACCCTGGAGATCAGGCAGGCACCAACATTGAGTTACTTCTGGCACCTCCTGAAAACAGCACCATTCCAGGAGGCATTCCATAATTGACCAGCCATGGTTCTTACCAGCATTGTTTTTTAAAAAGCATAATTTTAATTTGGTGGTTTTAACCTTGTATCCTTTTACTATTTTACCCTTTATGTTCACCATTCTGAAATCTGTTTTAGATATGGAGTGGTATACAAATATTGTAAATACATAAATAAAACATTTAGGTACAGTGAGGATGTCCACCACCCATTCTGCAACTTCAGTTACAGACATAACCAGATGCACCAAGATGCCACCTAAGTTCCTTAACTCGACAGTAGTATCCCATGAGAAATCTAAGTAGATCTAAGGTCCAAGTGAGCACTTCTGCTAGTGAAAATCTTTATTCTGCTGCAGGGGGTTGATCAGTCAAGGAGGCTTAGTAGACAAAGATATGCATTGTATCACACCCTTTGGCCTCCCCCATTATTCTCCAAACCTCAATCAATCAGGCCTGAAAGAAGCAAAGGTTTTCTGAAGGTATAAACCTAGAAAGTCCTTTTCTCCTGCCCAGTTCCTTTCTGCTTCCTTTGAAACATTAAACAATAGCCTATTTCCTAATTTCAAATGAATAAATAAATGCACATATGCATTCATATCCAGAGAGGAACAGAGAATCTTGAACAGCACAAGATACATGCTGGGTCCCTCTGCCAGCTGACTCCATGGAAGAACCCAACTGCCACTTGAACAATGGTCTTGGAATCCCTGAGTTAATAAGACAGCAACCAGTGGGTATTTCTGATTGCCAGTTCCATGGAAATTGTGAGCAGGAAGATCTGTGGTTCTCCTTCTGCAAAGTCCCTCAATCCAAGAACCAGGAGATCATGTGGTTCATATGGAGGAAGGGTGAATCCTGCGACCACCACTATTACTACCATAAAGTGTGGTGTGTGGAGGGAAGGCAAGGAGGATGTAAAAAAAAAATCTTATTACACCTCTATTATCTCATCCTTGAAATGGTGCCCAACAGAACTGTTCTGAGTGTTAAAGAGCCTGTTGGGATCTGGCTTGGGCTCAGAGAAATTGGGACTGGAACCCTCGGTCATTTGCTTTAGGGATGGCAGAGAATTCCGCCACAGATGCCAATGAGGGCGGATTCTAAAGAATCCACCTCTCCAGAGTCCGTGGCAGAATGGAGCACTCACCTCTGCCTCCCCGTGGAATCTGCCCAGGTCAGATCCCTCTTGATGACAATCCTGTGGCGCCGGCCGCCTGCTCCACTTCACTGGCAAAAGTTGATACAGCCAGCAGCCATTGCGGTGCTGTATCTCTGTATAAGTAAGTCTCTGGACACAAATGGCATAGTGGATGCCATTTGTGGCCATAAAGCTGGTAGATTAGCCTAAATGCAGCCATTTACAGCTGCATTTAGGTTAATCTACCAGCTTTCCAGCCGCAAATGGCGTCCACTACGTCCACTATATTTGCATCCCTGTTTTTTGATATGATAGGCTACACAAATATTTGCGTAGCCAATCGCGTGAACAGGGGTTTCACAATCTAGCAGGGGTGGATTGATAGGGTGGGTCCAGGGGATGGTAAATGCTTTGGTCTGTCAGGGGGTGATTTCTGCCACCTTAAAATAAGTTGTAGTGCACCCTCTCCTGAAGAGGATCTCCCTGGACTCAGAGGTATGTGACAGCTTTCGCCCCATTCTAACATCTGCTTTGGGGGAAAGGTGCTTCTTTGTGTGGTGGCTGGGCAGCTTCAGACATTCTTGGAGGAAACTGATTATCTGGACTCATTTCAGTCTGGTTTCCTGCCAGGGTATTGCACTGAAACAGCCTTTGTCACTCTGACTGACAACCTACTCCGGGTGAAAGACAGGGGGAGTGCTACCCTGTTGATCTTCCTGGATCTCTCAGTGGCTTTTGACACCATTGATCATGGTATCTTACTGGATTGACTCTGCAGGATGGGGGTTGGTTGGGGACACTGTGTTACTGTGGTTCTGCTCCTACCTGCAGGGCCGATTCCAGAGTGGAATTGGAGACTCCTGTTCTACCCCATGGCTATTAAGCTGTGGGGTGCCACAAGGGTCTATTCTATCCTCCATGCTGTTCAACATCCATATGAAACCATTGGGAGTGGTAATTAGGAATTTTGGGGTGGGGTGTTACCAGTACGCTGATGATACTCAGCTCTACTTCTCCTCATCATCAGAGTAAGCTGAGGTGGTGAAGGTGCTGGAGCAGTGCCTCGAGGCTATACTGGGCTGGATGAGGGCTAATAAAATGAAGCTAAATCCTGAAAAGATGGAAGCTCTGTGAATTGGTGGTTCCTGAGTCTAGGAATTGGGTGAGCAACCTGTCCTGAATGGGGTTGCACTCCCCTGAAGGAGCAGGTGAGTAGCTTGGGAGTATTCCTAGATCCATTCCTGTCACTGGAGCCCCAGGTGGCCCGAAGTATTTGGGGCCAGCTTCAGCTGATCCACCAGTTATGGCCTTTCCTGGACAGGGATAACCTAGCCACAGTAGTAAATGTGCTGGTAACTTCCTGATTAGACTACTGCAGTGCACTTTATGTGGGGCTGCCCTTGAAGATGACTCAGAAGTTCCAGCTAGTGCAAAATGCAGCAGCTAGGCTGCTGACTGGAACATCTCATAAGGATCATATGACACCAATTTTAAAGGAATTGCACTGGCTGTCAATATGCTTCAGGTCAGAATTCAAGGTTCTGGTGAAGATGTTTAAAGCCCTAAGTGACTTGGGACTAGGGATGTACGAAAGTCACTTCCCTTTTCACAGAATTGATTCGCGGTGGGAGGGGAGGCACTCCATCCCTACCCCTGGAATCCTCGACAGGGGGGAGGCAATGCGGTCCTCCTCCCCCCCGGAATCCTGCCCGGCCGGCTCCACTCCGTGGCAGCTCCGTGGAGCAGCCGGCCAGGGCCGTCTGCAGCAGGACTTCTGCAGCCGGACGGGCTGCTGCGGATGCAAATGGCAGCTGCCGTAGCGGCCGCCATTTGCGTCCTGCCAGGCTGCCATGATAGGCTATGTAAGTATTTACATAGCCTATCACAGCTGGGCAAAGAAAAAAAACCCCAAACAAACAGCGTAGGCTAAAATGGCAAAAAAAGAAAAGAAAAAAGGAAGGCAAATAGCTCCCACTACGCTATTTGTGTTCCCCCCTTTTTTTCCCGCCGTAATAGCCTATGTAAATATTCACGTAGGCTAAAATGTTGAAAAATAGGGAACGTAAATAGTGGCCGCTGTAGCCGCCACCATGTGTATGCCGTTGTTTTGGGGGGGGGGTTGCTTGGCTTGCCGTGATAGGCTACGTAAATAATACGTAGCCTATGATGGCAAAGACCAGGATGCAAATGGTGGCCATGGCAGCCAGTCAAAAGACCAGCCGCTGCCGCCACCGCCAGAGCCGCCGCCAGAGCCGCCACCATCCGAAACATCCGCCCCAGGTAAGCTTCATCCCTGGTGGAATCTGCAGGGGGGCGGGGGGTTGGCAGGCCGTTCCGCCACAGATTTCGGGGGGCCGAATGCCAGTGCCAGTGCATTCGGCCCCACTGAAATCTGTGGCGGAATTCTCCGCCATCCCTACTTGGGACCTCAATATTTGAGGGAGCGCCTCCCCTTATATATGCTTGTTGGAGGACTCAGATCTGTTGGAGGAGCCCTCCTCTGCATCCCACCAGTGTGAGACATACATTATGGTGGGACATGGAAGAGGGCTGTGGTACCCCAATTGAATGCCCTCCCCTTGGAGGCCAGACTGCCACAGACACTGGTTTCATTTCAGCACAAAGTTAAAATATAGCTTTTCACCAAAGCCTTTGAGGGCTTAATGTATGCCCTGAAGCAGCACGCTGTTTTAACGGTTTTATTGTTTTAGATTTTAATTGGTATTAGATTGTTTAATGGTGTAATATGCTTTTAACTGTTTAAATTATTTATTTGTTTATACTGCTTAAGTGGATTTTATTTGTACACCACTCTGAGATCATAAGGATATAGGGTGGGATGCAAATGTTTTAAATGGATGAATGAATGAATGAATGAATGAATGATGTGTGTAAAGGGAGGAGCAGGTTTGCCCTCTCTGACTTTTCTCCCACACTTACACACATTCATTATAATTTGTGGAAGAATCTAAATGTATACAAATTCTACGTGCATAGGTTCTGTATGTGTGATTAGTGAACTGGAAAATGTAGAGCCCCTGGACTGGTCATATGTGCAGAGTACAAGTACATAAAGTTTGTACAAATGAAGGCTCTTTCACAAGTTATGATGAATGCATATTCAATGCCACCCCAAGACATTTCTGTGACTTCCACAGAGCCCTAATCATGTCCCCCCCTTACTAAGGCCAATACTTTAAAAAGTCTCGTTGCTCAGTTTTGGAATATGAGCCGTTTGGCTCCAGATGAACTGGAAATCGACATCTATAACACCATTACATACCTTCTTCTAGAGTTATCCTATGTGTACCTCTCCAAAGACCAAAGCAATTAGCCTGGGGAATGACTGGCACTAAGAGATGGTTATGTTAATTTCAAGGTCATCACAGAGTCTCTCCCAATGGTTAAAAAACAAAACAACAACAAAAAACCCATTAAAAACATATTTAATTCATTCTTTGGGGATAGATCTCTTACGCTTTGCTTAAGGTGCTTCAAGATAACCCTGCCTTTGGTTACTTCTAGTCAACACACTTATAAAAGATGTGGTTTTGCTAAATAGCCTAAGATCAGATTTTGGTTTTTTATTCAAAAGGAGGTTTCTGCATATTAAAGTTAACCCTATATTTTAGAGTTAACTTTAACCAATATTATCAGGCATTTAGGAAAAGGAACAGAGGTGAGAATTTATTTTATTTTCCTCCCTCCCTCCCTCCCTCCCTTCCTCCCTCCCTCCCTTCCTGTTCCTCATAATTACCTCTTTTAACTGTGAAAACAATGAGTCCAAAACTTATGTTTTTTGTTACTCTTTAAGATTACACACGTTTCTTTGTTTGTTTTTGCTGCAACAGACTAACACAGTAACCTCTTCAGAAAGTGTTTACCTGTTGAATTCTGGAAATATATTCATGCACTAGATCCTACATCAGAAACAATATTAAAGAATGAAAAACAATTGAGTTCTTGTAGACTCCAGTTTATAGTGGAAAAAGAAAAAAGGAAAAAGGGGGAAAAAACCCTCCATTGGCTCCAATCAAGAGTTTTTATTAAGTTTATTTATTTGGGGAAAAGATAGGTGAGGCCGCTCTTGCTTACACGAGAGTAAAAAAAGAGAGGGAGAGAGAAGTCTCAGCTATATGCAATGCAATTTGTGTAACATGTACTTCGGTACAAGTTTGGTTCATCCTGAACTTTGCATGAAAATTCCTACACATTTTTGTCTGCCTTTTTGCAAATACCGCATACACCTACTCGAGAGTAAGTGTGTGCATTTTAAAATTTGTCTTCCCTCTCTTTTACTATAAGCTAATTGTTCATGTGCTACTAGAACTAAAACTGGATCTGGACAGGGAGATGTAATGATTGTTCTCTTTTGCAATATGATACATCTTGGCTACATGTCCGGCTCTGGGATTTATTTATTTATTTATTTTATTGCATTTATATCCTGCCTTTTTCTTCTTGCAAGGAACCCAAGGCGGCTTACATTTTCCTCCTCCTCTCCATTTTATCCTCACAACAACAACCCTGTGAGGTAGGTTGGGCTGAGAGTTTGTGACTGGCCCAGAGTCACCCAGTGAGCTTCCATGGCTGAGTGGGGACTAGAACCCGGATCTCCTGGATCCCAGTCCAACACTCTAGCCACTACATGATGGCCACAAGTCCATCTGACTGACTCCATCATATGGATCGGTTTGCATAAACATTTTTGGAAATGACATGATTTTTCTGTCTAGGTGAGCAGCATCAGAAACATGGAAATGAATAACCGCAATGCTACTGCTGATGCTGAATTCTCATTGGTGGGTTTATCCAGGACACCTGGATATCAGGTTTTCATCTTCTGGGCATTCACCTTCATCTATACAGCAGCTTTGGCAGGCAACTTTCTCCTGATCCTGTCCATTTGCACTTGTAGCAAACTCCACACGCCAATGTATTTCCTTTTGGTCAACCTATCTGTAGTGAACATGTGCTCAATCTCAGTTACAGTTCCCAAAATGCTTCAGAACATTTTGGACCAAAAAAGGACCATCTCGTTTTCTGGCTGTATCACTCAAGTATTTCTTTTCGTGTGGGCTTTGGGGACAGAGATTCTGTTACTATCGTTTATGGCTTTCGACCGGTATGCTGCCATCTGCCAGCCTTTGCGTTACATGGACATCATGAAGAAGGAGGTATGTATTGGGGTAGCTGGTGGAGTGTGGCTTGTGGGAATGGCCAATTCTGCAGTTCACGCTGGTCTTTTGCTGACATTGTCCTTCTGTGACTCTCAAGTCATCAACCATTTTTTCTGTGACCTGCCTCCCTTGTGGAAGCTCTCTTGCTCGGACATCAGCCTTAATGAAACCATGGCTTTTGCAGCTGATGTGACCTTCACAATGAGTAGCTGTGCTCTCACTCTAATATCATATTTGCTCATTTTGAGAACTATACTTAAAATCCAATCTGTCAAAGGGAAGAAGAAAGCCTTCTCTACATGTTCCTCCCATCTCCTGGTAGTTAGCTTTTACTTTTCCACCATCATCTACACATATGCCAAGCCTTCTTCCACCAATGATGAAGAGCAATACAAGACTATTGCTATCATTTACTCAGTGCTTACACCAGTGCTCAATCCAATCATATATTCTCTTAGAAACAAAGAGGTTAAAAAGGCTCTAACAAAACTCATATGCAGAGATGGGTCTTTCCAGTAAGGATGGCTTACATTTATCCACTTCTTTAGCATGCACACAAGCTAACTGACAAAATATCAAAAATTGGAATGGACTATAAAGTAAGTAAGCAAGTATGCTGTATCCGCCCAGAGACAGGATATGTAGCGTTGTGTATGCGTGTGTGTGTGTGTGTCCATCTTTGTGAATGTGTGTGTGTGTGTGAATAATGTGTGCATGTGTGTGTGTGTGTCCATATTTGTGAATGTGTGTGTGTGTATGAATGGTCTCTGTGTAAGAGATAACGTGTGTGTGTGTGTGTGTGAGAGAGAGAGAGAGAGAGAGAGAGAGAATGTTGGAGGGATCACATGTCATATTTACATTGCTGGCATCCAGACCCCAGTGTTCTGGATCCTCATCCTGGATCCAATTTGGCCATGGAGCCAAAAATGGTGCCCAACCCCTGAAGTACCCCTGTTCAGGCTGTATTCCCTATTTTATTCCCAAGTGTGGAGTGCGCTCCCCACTGAGGTCTGCCTGGCACCAGCATAGTTATCTTTTAGGCAGCAGATTAATACTTTCTGCCATTCCCAGATAAGTTATGGCCTTTGATGGCCTTCTTAATTTATTTGATTTATCAGGTCTTTGTATTTGATTGTTAATTGTTTTTAGCTGTTTTAAATTGGTTTACATGTTTGCATGTTTTTAATCCTTGTTGTAAGATGCCTTGAGTTGTTGTTGTTGTTGTTTATCTTCTGAGGAAGATGTCTAGGAAATGTAAATCATGATCATCCTGCTTAGGTAAACATGTGAGGTGGGATCAGTGCTGGACTTGGTACCTCTGCCCCCTAACACTTCAGTTAGCATTTAGCCTTGTCCCCTGATCTCCCAGCATGCAGTGTGAATGTCTGCAGATAGCAGGGCTCCACACAACCAGCTGTACACACAGAG
Source organism: Heloderma suspectum (assembly GCF_057233095.1). Taxonomy (NCBI): domain Eukaryota; kingdom Metazoa; phylum Chordata; class Lepidosauria; order Squamata; family Helodermatidae; genus Heloderma; species Heloderma suspectum. The sequence continues at coordinate 81,889,186 of NC_139463.1, read as the reverse complement.
ATCTCCAAGTGAGTCAGAAGCCTGATAGCACAGGGTTCCGGGTCTAATGGCTCCAACCCACAGTGATGAACTTAATCTCTGTAGGGTCTACACCATTTCTAGGAGGCGTGCCTCTTGCTAAAAGGTAAAGGTGTCCCCAGCCAGTCGTGACTCGTGTCTGACTCTAGGGTGTGGTGCTCATCTCCATTTCTAAGCCAAAGAGCCAGCGCTGTCTGAAGACGCTTCCGTGGTCATGTGGCCGGCATGACTGAACACCGAGGTGCACAGAACACTGTTACCTTTCCCGCTGAGGCAGTACCTATTTATCTACTTGCAATTTCTTGCTTTCGAACTGCTAGGCTGGCAGGAGCTGGGACTGAAGTTGGGAGCTCACTCCGTCACACGGCACTTGGGTCTCGAACTGCTGTCCTGCCGACCTTCCGGTCTGCAGTTCAGCGTCTTAACCACTAATCCACCGTGGCCCTCTTGCTAGATGAGCATAATTAATACTGTATGCTCATACTGAGTATGGTGCAGTCAAGGTCCAGCCACTTGCAAGATATGTTGAATTCAATGGGGAACCTAAGTACATACTCAAACCTGTCCCGTTTAAATGATCAGGCTGGCACAGCAATTCTAAATGAACTCATTTGGAAGTAAATCCCATTTGGGGCAGAAGGATTTAGTTCTGAGTAAACATAATTGGAATGGGCCATTAAGGGTACGATCCTATGCAATTTTAGACAGAAAAAATGTCCTGCAACTCCCAGTATTCATCAGGCAGCTATGCCAACTTAAGGGCATAGGCTTATGATCTTGCTTTGTAGTTGCTCATTGCAATTCTTATATTGCAGTGGTTTGTTTTATTCCTCTGCTTTGTTAATAAGCTTCTGCTTAATAAAATCTTCCCTTCACCCATTAGTGTGTTTATTGTATTCTGAATCTTAAAAATAACCATTGTTTCTTGGCAACAAACATAGCAATTTGCCACAGCACCATGTACCAAGATTTCAAGTTTAGAATTTTGGCAATTTCCCAACTTTTAGCTGGCTGGCATCAGCATGAACACAATTAATTCATTAGATGTCACTTTTCCATGTTGTTCTTCCGGTTTTGCTAATAGAGCCAAGGCTGATGTAACATATACAGTTTGATGTGCAATGTTAGTCATTTCTGGGAATATTGTGTTCCAAAAGTGTAACACAACAGGGCATGAGCACCAGATATGACTATGTGAAGCTTGTTGATGACAATTTCTCCAACTATTTGTATGTTTGATAGTCACTATCCTTGTCAGACACACTGGAGTAATATCCAACCTTTTGGAACGTGTGTGTGTGTGTGTGGGGGGGACCTCGCAAAAGCCAGAAAACAACCAATCAGCAGTCAGAGGAAAGAAGGTGGAGCCAATGGAAGGGTGTGTGGTCATCTGGGGAATCCCAGACATCCCAGACACCAGGCAGGCTGTATTTGTTCTGTGGGCTGGAGGTTCAACACACCTAATCTAATGCATGTCTTTGTTGACTATATTATGAGCATTCCAGTCCCGTCTTCTTCACCCATTCCCTCTGTATGTAGACTAAATGTGCTTACAGGGGAGCAGGACCATACATGGTGCCCTTCCCCAACATCATCATGTCCAGCTGGTCCTGATCCTTGATGACTGCATCAGCAGGATGTCTGAGAGGGGGCACCTACATCCATACAGCTTTACACATGTAGGCGATCAGGAAGCCATTGTGTGGGGTCCCCAATTGCATGAAGCACCTATGTGCATACAGCTAAATGTGTGTAGCTGTTCCCTTCCAGATGTGTATAGCTCTATGCAGGGTTAGCACCAAAGGTGGCAAAGTTGGGCATTTCCCAGGGCCCCAAGACCAGCAGAGGGTCCACCATCCATTCCCACATTTCACATGATATCTAAGAAGTTTACCAGGCCTGCTCTTTTCCTTTAAAGAAAAAGTCAGAGATGCTCCCCTCCACCCCCACATCAAGCATCCCTTTTAATGTCTGCAGGTTCAGCTGTTGTTAAAGGCGCAGGAGGTGGCAAAAAACTACAGCCCAGTCCTATGTATTTATTGCTCAGCAGTAAGTTTCACTGTCTGATGGGGCTTACTCTCAAGTAAGTGCGCACAAGCTTGCAGCCTTAAGCTGCAATCAGAAACACACTTATGTGCCATTGGAAACACTGGGAGTGATTTCTAAGTTAACATTAATAGGATTTCACTGTCAGCTGGAAAACCTATTGTGAGCTGGATTAATGGGATTTCCTGCAGCTTATTTTACACGATATGATTTAAGGTAATAAGGGGGAAAGTACTCAGTAAAGTGATTAGTGATACATTTACCTATGTTCTGGAGAAAAATAAACAGTAACTATTGACCCCAATCAAAATACCATCGTAATAAATCTATATTGAAACAACATGACACTTGAAATTCAGTTGTTGGATTTGCCTCACTGCTTGCATTTCTTATTCTTTGCTGCCACCAAGAGTCCAAAATGGTTAAATGCAGGGTTTTTGTTTTTTGTGTGGGTTTTTTTGGAGGGGGGAGGGATGGTCCCAACATCTTCTGCCAAAATTAATGGAACAGGACTCTCCTGGTTAGGAGAATGTCTGATGTGAAAATATGGAGCCAACCTGGTTTGCATGGGTTATCATTCCCCTTTAAATATCAGGCTTACAGTCTGGAGGTACCCCTGAAACAAGCTTTGTTCCTTGGTGCGAGGTGGTGGCTGGGGGTGGGGTTGTCCAGCTTAGGCTAGTGTGCCAGCTGTGTCCATTCATGGGTAGATCAGACCTAGCCATAGTGATGCAAGTGTCACTAACATCTGGAGTGGATTACTGAAAAGCTCAGTCCATGAGCCTGGCCTTGAGGAACCTCCAGAAACCTCAAGTGGTCCAGAATAACGCACATGTAATGGGCATTGCTAGCCCCTGGAGCATATGAGTCTCATTTTAATATAGCTGCACCAGCTTCCACTTTGGTTCTGGGTAGAATTCAAAGTGCTGCTGGTTATTACATTTTTAAGATAGCTTGGATCCAGGTTACCTAAGGGATTGCCTTATATCCCATCTGAAAGTATCCATTCTTTAGGATTTTCTGGAGAGGTTCTCCTTCACATCTCAGCAGTAACTGAGGTGTGGATGGCTGAGACAATGGCACACATATGTATTAAAGAAAGTAATGTTCAGATATGCATTACATTAGGAAAACTGCTTGCAAAGAAGTATAGTATTAGCCAAAGAGTCATACAAAATGCATGAATCAGGAGAAATGCCCACAAAAATGTTTAAGAATTTTCATGCTAACTTTAAAACAGTAACTAAAAAATCTCAAAGTTCAGGATGAACCAAACTTAAGGCTGGAGAAAATCTCAGTTTGAGGCAAACTGAACTTAAGATTGGAGAAACGAGTAACTGAGAGATATCAACACTGATATATGCATCCCTCCTTATACATCACTGACCAGCTAGTCCTGGACTGTCAGAGCTGCTTTGAAGTGGACTGAGGGAGTGGTGTTGCTGCTCTATATAGCTGAAATCATGCCATCCTGAGAATGGCCAGGCTACACAAGATTTAGTTAGCTGGCCCAGCTTCTTCTTGTCTCATATTCCATCTCTTCCAAGGAATGGAGGGGATGCCATACTATTTAGTGCTGAGTCTGCATACCCAAAGCTGTAACTGTCGGTAGTTGATATGACTTTCTTAAACCAAGGAGAAACTTTAGAGGCTAAAATAGTCATCTTATGCTCTATCTAAAAGTATTTGCTTAATAAAGATAGCATCAAACTTAGTTTCATTCATAAACATTGGATTAAAACAAACAAACAAAAAAAGGTTGTGTTAGCCATGTGAATGGCTAAATCATGAATCAGCCAGGCAACTACTGCCCCCTGGCATCACACCTGCTAGCCTGGCTCTGCCTCTTAGGATGTATGAGAAATTTGTTTCAGTTCAATTTTGATCAGGATTAGGGATAGCAGAGAATTCCGCCATGGATCTCGGTGAGGCCGAATGCCAGTGCATTCGGCCCCCCGAAATCTGTGGCGGAATGGCCTGCCACCCCCCCACGCCCCCGCGGATCCCCCCCACAGATCCCCCCCGGGACGAGACTTACCTGGGGTGGATCTTCCGGGTGCTGGCGGCTCCGACGGCTGGGCTTCCGACCAGCTGCCACCACAACCATTTGCAGACTTGTGGTGTTTTTTTTTCCCCAAGACATGATAGGCTACATAAAGATTTACGTAGCCTATCATGGCTGGGTAAAAAAACAAAACAAAAATGCGTACGCAAATGGCAGTGGCTATGGCCACCGCCATTTGCATTCCTTATTTTTCTTCGTCTTAGTCTACGTAAATATTTACGTAGACTAAGACAGCGAAAATAAGGGGAACACAAACACCATAGCAGGTGCTATTTGTGCCTTTTTGATTCGCCATTTTAGCCTACGTAAATATTTACGTAGGCTAAAATGGCGAATCAAAAAGGGATGCAAATAGCGCCTGCTACACTATTTGCATTCCCCTTTATTTTCACCATCATAGTCTCCGTAAATATTTACATAGACTAAGACGGCCAAAAATAAGGAACGCAAATGGCGGTGGCCATAGCCACCGCCATTTGTGTAAGCGTTTTTGTTTTTTTTTTACCCAGAGCCCTCCACGGCCAGAAATCTGGCTGCTGATGGCTCTGGCCTGGCTGGGCCTGGCCGGCTGCTCTGCGGAGCTGCCGCAGAGCACAGCCAGCCATCGAGGATTCCAGGGGGGAGGAACGGAGTGCCTCCCCCCCCATAAACATAATCCACAGAAAGGTAAGTACATTTCATACATCCCTAATCAGGATATATCCAGTTTGTACCTTCTGGACCGACCACAGACTCAGGTGCAATCTGTAGTTGAAGTCATTTCTGAGCTTGCAATGTGATTCCTGAGCCTTTTCTGTGCTGGCCTCCATTCTGTTGAACTCCCTCCCTAGGGAACTCCGCCATGCCCCCTCTTTAATGAGCTTTCACCACACATTAAAAATGTGGTTGTTCAGGCAAGCATTTGGGGTGGGTTAGGGTATTTTTAGAAATATGATGTTTTGATGTAGAATTTTATTGTTTTAAAACTGTTGTATTGCTGTACATTGCCCAGAGTGGCCAGGTGACTGGCCAGGTGGGTGATTAAGAAATTCAATAGATAGATAGATAGATAGATAGATAGATAGATAGATAGATAGATAGATAGATAGATGGATGATAGAGTGTTTGATAGCATGCATACAAAAATATGTATTAAAAAATGTGCACGTTTGCAAAATGTGCACAGATATGCCTTAATCAATGGGACAAGAATACATACATGTCAAAGATGTGCACAATTGATGCAGACATTTGGAAAAACTATGCATAAAAACTATGCACATATTCTCATGCAACCCCCCCCCCAAAAAAAAACAAAGTTCGCAATCTGATACAGACTCAGGTCAGAATGAAGTTAGAGGTGGAATTTTTAGAACTTTGGCAAGCTTGGGTTTTGCTGATTAGGGATGGGTGAACAAGCCATCCCTAATGGCTTGTTCACACAGCCTATGTGCTGCTCACTGGACTGCCACCACTTACCCGACCTGGTTCAGCTCCCTGGTTGAGCTGGTGGGTGGTCCACAGGCACACAGTGACCAGTACACAGTTGCCCAACTGCTCAGCGAGCTGCCATTTTGCTTTAAAATGGCAGCTCGTTGTTTTACATAAAATACTTTTTAGTACATGGCGGCCACAAAACTGACATTTACACAAGATTACAGGCATGAATAATCTATTCATGCCTGTAATCATGAGTAAATGGCCACTTTATGGCCGCAATTTACATAAAATGTCTTTTACATAAAACAATGAGCTGACATTTTAATGCAAAATGGTTGGCTGAGAAGTCAGGTGGCCGCTTGCCATTTGCCAGCTGCCCACGGACTGCCCGACAGCTTGACCAGGGAGCCAAACATAGCAGGTAAGTGGCAGCGGCCAGGAGGCCGAATGGAGAGCCAGAGCCTGCAGGAGAAGCTGCCACCACTGGGGAAGAGGCGTGCCTGTTGCTGCTGCTGCTGCACCACCACCACCACCACCACCGCTGCCACCAACACCAGGCCTTCCCTGCAGACTTCTGCCTGGCAGACCGCCAGTCCCTGCAGGACCAGGCCGCCAGGTACTGAGCCAGCTGTGCTGCTTCCACCTGCCCCTTCCTGGAGGGGCTACATAAGCTGGCTGGCTGAGATGGCCTGGGAGAGCCAGGGCCTGCAGGAGAAGCTGCCACCACTGGGGAAGAGGTGTGCCTGCTGCTGCTGCTGCTGCTGCTGCTGCTGCTGCACCACCACCACCACCACCACCACCACTACTGTGGACTCCTGCCTGTCATTATTTTTAAGGGGATTTTTAATTGTTTGTTGTTGTTGTTTTTAACTTCTGGGGGATTTTGTTGTGTTTTTAGGGGTGGGTAGCCTGCCTGATAGGCGGGAGCGAGGGGGCATGTGTCCACCTGATGGAGGCAGTGGGGGGAGTGTTGGGGGCCAGAACATACTGAGGCTGGGCGGCAGGCGCTGGCGGAGCGCTAGGGGCAGGCCATGCCAGCTAAGGGGAACAAGGGAGAGATGTGTAGTATCTGTCCCCTGCTCCGGGCCTGTCCAGAGCCAAAGGATGGCTGGAGGAGGTGTGAGCCCATCTTCTGGCCTTCGTTTGCGGCTCTGCAATGCCAGGTCTGTTACCCAGAAAACCTCCCTCATCCATGACATGATCCTGGATAAGGGTGCAGACCTGGCATGTATTACGGAGACCTGGCTGGCCGAGGCTGCTGCTCCAACCCTTGCAGCCATGTGTCCAGCCGGATTTTCGTATGCACAGCAGCCGAGGGCTGGGGATCGGGGAGGGGGAGTGGCTGTTATCTACCAAGAGTCCTTGGTCTTCACCAGACCCCCTCTCCGGGAGACCAAGGTTGCTGAGTGCATGTACTGGAGGTTGGGCCCAAAGGGCAGTCTGGGGATTCTGCTCGTGTACCGTCCACCCCGCTGCATGACTGACTCCCTGGATGAGGTGCTTGAGGTGGTCTCTGATGTGCGTGTACAGTCCCCTAACTTATTGGTGTTGGGGGACTTCAATGTACATTCAGAGGCCATCCTCACAGGAGCACCTCAGGACTTCATGGAGACCATGGCTTCCTGAGAGCTGCACCATATTCTAACTGGGCCCACCCATGTAGCCGGTCATGAACTAGACCTTGTGTTTGTTTCTGGAGAAGCGGGGAGTGATCTGGAAGTCAGGGGTATATCCACCACCCCCTTGTCATGGTCAGCTCACTATCTGGTGACGTTAGACTTCATGGTTCCACAACCCCTCCGCAGGGGTGGAGGACCCATTAAAATGGTCCATCCCGGGCGTCTTATGGATCCAAATGGATTCCTGAACGCGCTTGGGGATTCTCTGGGGCACGCCAACGGCCACTTGGTCGAGACCCTGGTGGGTGGCTGGAATGCTGCAATCACTGGGGCATTAGATCCGGTGGCTCAAAAATGCCCTCTCCCTCTGAACAGGGCTCGGACTGCACCATGGTTCAATCCACGGTTACGAGCTCTGAAACAGGAGGTGAGACGGCTAGAGTGCCGGTGGCGGAAGTCTCGCTCCAAAGATGATCAGACATGGGCTAGAGCTGTATCTTCAGCCTATCACGTGGCAGTGAAGGCAGCAAAAAAGGAATATTATGCTGCCTCCATCGCATCTGCAGAGTGGTGTCCCAGGAGGCTGTTCCAAGTGGTCTGGAGCCTGGTCAGTCCTGTGGCTCTGGAACCACTGGAGCATTCTAAGGCCTCCTGTGAGGCCTTGGCAAGGCACTTTGCAGATAAAATTGATCAGATTAGGTGTGTTACTCTGCATGCTGTGGATACAGTTAGTGAGCAAGAGGCGGCCTGTGACAAACTGGTTTTGTGGGATCGGTTCCAGCTTCTTCCTCCTGATGAAGTGGACAAGGTGCTTTCATCTGTAAGGCCGACCACCTGCTTACTTGATCCTTGCCCATCTTGGCTCATTATGGGCTGCAGAGAGAGACTGGGTGAGGGGATCAGGGCAGTGGTGAACGTCTCCCTTGAGGAGGGAGTGATGCCATCAGTCCTCAAGGAGGCAGTGATAAGACTGCTCTTAAAGAAGCCCCCCTTGGATCCTCAAGTTCTGAACAACTTTCGCCCAGTCTCAAATCTGCCATTTTTGGGCAAGGTGATTGAGTGGGTGGTGGCAATGCAGTTGAAGACACACTTGGAAGAAACTGATTATCTAGACCCATTTCAGTCTGGCTTCAGGCTTGGGCATGGGACAGAAATGGCCTTGGTCGCCTTGGTGGATGATATGAGGAGGGCTCTGGATAGGGGTGAATGCTCCTTCCTTGTTCTCCTTGACCTCTCAGCAGCTTTTGATACCGTTGATCATGGTATCCTCCTGGACCGCCTGGAGGGGTTGGGCATTGGAGACACTGTATTGCAGTGGTTCTGGTCCTTCCTCTCTGGCAGGTACCAGAGGGTAGCACTGGGAGAGGAGGTTTCGGACCCGTGGCCACAGGGTTCCCGATGTTATTTAACATCTATGTGAAGCCACTAGGGGCTATCATCAGGAGGTTTGGGGTGCGGTGTCATCAATACGCAGATGACACGCAGCTCTACCTCTCATTCAAATCTTCACCAAGGTTGGCCGTAGAATCCCTGTCCAAATGTCTGGAGATGGTGAGTGGCTGGATGGGGAGGAATAAGCTGAAGCTGAACCCTGACAAGATCGAGGTACTTTTGGTGGGAGACAAGAGGAGGCTGGGGGATGTTGACCTGGTGTTGAATGGGGTACGGCTACCCTTGAAAGACCAGGTCCGCAGCCTGGGGGTCATTTTGGACTCCCAGCTGTCCATGGAGGCTCAGGTGTCAGCTGTCAGCCGGACAGAGCTGTATCAACTCCATCTGATACGGCGGCTGTGCCCCTTCCTTCCCGACCATCTGCTCCCATCGGTAGTACATGCTCTGGTCTCCTCTCGTTTAGACTACTGTAATGCATTCTATGTGGGGTTACCCTTGAAGACGGTTCGGAAGCTGCAGCTGGTGCAGAATGTGGCGGCTCGCCTGATTAAAGGCAGCCACCGGCAAGATCACATCACTCCAGTGCTGAAAGAGCTGCACTGGCTACCAGGTGTTTTCCAGGCCAAATTCAAGGTGTTGGTTTTGACCTTTAAAACCCTATATGGTTCCGGCCCAGCCTATCTCAAGGAGCGCCTCCAGCAACACCAGACAGGCCACTCAATAAGATCAGCCTCGGATGGCCTTCTCTCTGTCCCATCAGCCAGGACAGCTAGACTGGTGGGGATGAGGGAGAGGGCCGTTTCTGAGGTGGTCCCCACTCTGTGGAACTCCCTCCCTAGGGAGCTCCACCACGCCCCCTCTTTAATGAGCTTCTGTCATGCATTAAAACATGGTGGTTCAGGCAGGCTTTTGGGGTGGGTTAGGGTATTTTAGAAAACATTTTTATTGTAGAATTTTATTGTTTTAAATTGTTTTATTATATGCTGTACATCGCCCAGAGTGGCTGGGAGACCAGCCAGATGGGCGATTAATTAATTAATAATAATAATAATAATAATAGGGGAGGGGGAGTCTGATGGACTCCACTGCCCTCTCAGATTCCCTATTCACACATCCCTATCCACCTCCCAACCTCTACACATTGGGCTGAGGTCTGAAGAGGGATGTTGCTTCTGTAGGATCCTCCACACGTTCAGGAGTCACGTAACAACACTCATCCGTGTGTTCTGGAACAACAGTTGATTTGTAATTGGCCTTTGATTTTTTTCCCCTTAAAAACCAAATAAAACCAAACCAAAAAAAAAAAAAAAAAAAAAACTTATCTTGCATATGCCGCATTCCTTAGAATTATTCCATCCTGAGTATTCTTAAATTGTCTTCTTGGCTTACAGCATTCATTTGAAATCTCAACTGTTAGGAGGGCAGAAGGTGGAACACTTAATTAGCAATGGGGGAGAAATTTGTTTGGTTCACATCTTAATATCAATATGCCTATTGTATTGTATTTTTCCTTTTTTCCTTTCTGATCCAATATGTGAACCAAAAGCCAGTTATCCTGTGAAATACACACTTCTACACATCTTTGCAGTTGAATTCTCCCATCCAAAAATGCATCTGAAAATGTTAGGGGAAAGCACACACAAAAATGTGCATATGTTAGGGAAAATAACATCTCAAAATGCATTATATTAGGGGAATTGCTTACAAAAATGTGTATATTAGTCCAAACTGCATTTCACATATGCTTATGAATTTTCATGCAAATGTTTATTTTTTAAAAGTCTCAAAGTTCAGGACAAGTCAAACTAAAGGTTGGAAAAAAATCTCGAACTTCAGGATGAAACAAATTTCAGATTAGAAAAATGAGAAACTCAGAAAAACCGAAAAGGACATTCATCCCCATGAATACACCTCAGCAGTATATAATCTACCTCTCTTTGATCACTCACTTATTTTTATATATTATGACTTAGTATTTGACAGCATCCTTCTGGGATTCAGGGCCTACATGTTTCCAGAACTGCTTATTTTATATGTTGGAGCCAGATGAAGATAGTCATGTTTTAATCTTTTTGAAATCAAATAGAGCTTAAATTAGTCACAACTTGCTTGTCGCATTGTTTCCAGTGTGACTAAAGTATGACTAACTTCATCTGGATCTTACCCTATAAATATAATGCTTATTACATGGTTGCAATTATTGCTGTGTGGAAGGAAACAAGCAGGCTAACTTGTGAATTTCAGTTTGCAGATCATAATGATCAGCGTGGTGCCCGCCTCGAATACAGGAACAATATGGGAACGAACCAGCGTGCTTTGTGACAAACACTGGTTGATCTTGGCTCTTTTGCAACAGCCTAGAGAGCAGCAAATGTCTACTGCTAACAGCACAAATGCTTTCTCTGGAGAGATGCTCTCAGCTTTGTTCAGGTCTCAGTTTCAATGCAATAGTTATGCAGGAATTCCTTCACTGTATGGGCACCTAATGGAATTTTTTCAGTGGTAACATTGCTGTACATGGTAGGGAAGGTTAAGTGACCTGCATTCCAAAGCTCTAAATACACATCTGTGCCAACATATATTTTTGTTGATTTCCTCATCTAAGATCAATTAATGAAACTGATTTTCTTTCTAATCACCCTCGCTGGGAACATTATCTGAAGCTCTGTTTTCCCCTGTATGGTGTCCTGCTAATGGCTCCCAATAGATTCTACTACATTACATGTAACTTTGTTTCTAAACTTGCCTTGAAATTCTTGAGAGGAAAAGGAACATTCTGGGCTTCCAGCCAGCTTATAATTCTCAGAAGAAATATTACCTGTTGCTTTCAATTAATTCACACAGTATGACTGTAGAATCTCGTCTATCAGCTAATTGTTGTAATAAGACAGCATTTTACAAATAATGTCTTTATATTTGCCTTACCTGTGCCCCCAGCTGGCCACAGTTCTCACTACCTTTATATATGATCAGTCACTTATTAACCAGTGGCTACTTAATTACCTTTTTTTTTTAAAAAAGTTCTCTGCTTGTTCCAGCTGCCCACTGAAGTGTATTGCATAAGCATCTTGGCTTACCTGTAAAAATCTAATGCGTACTTTCTCAGTCATAAAATATTCTCTCTTTACGAAATAAAATGATAATGTGCATTCACATATTTTTAAGTGGACGCTTGCTGGCTTTTCGGTGCTACCTGCACCTTCTGACCAAAGTTATTTCATCCTCAGGAAAATGCTGCTGAATAGCAACAACAACAACAACAGGAATACGGTGTTGCTTATATCTTAGGCCAATCTGAAAGGGTAGGATGATGAAGGTTGTTAGTTCTATCATACTTAATTTACATGCAACATTAACTGACCCGGGTCTGTCCCAATCAATTTTTGAGGGAAAAGAAAACAAGCAAACAAACAAAAAATGACTAGATACATTTCTCCATCCCTACAATTTTAAGTTTGTTTGTTTCTTTTCTATACTGCGCTATAGCCACTTCTCTCTGGGCAGTTCACAAAAATTAAAAACACGAAGCATGGCATAAAACAATATAAAATACAAATATCTATTGATGTCAGCCTGAGCATCAAACCACAGACAACAGTGACATAACTTTGTGTATAAACCGGAATCACTCCCAATCACACTTTAAGAAGGGGAGGGGGGAGGCTGATGTTTAGAATCCTCCTTGTGCCTCCTCGTCCCGGCAGCCTCTCGTTTCTCTCAGTCGAGCTCTCTCTTGTTGTTGCCTGGGGTATGTATGTACGTATGTATTTATTTATTTCATATCCAGATCAAACTTCGTGCTGCCAAAATGTAGGGATGTATGAAAGTCACTGACCTTTTCACAGCTTGGCTTTGCGGTGGGGGGGAGGCGCTTCGCTTCTCCCCCCGAAGTTCAGGCAAGGGGGGGAGGCATCCCGCCTCGCCCGGCCGAAATTCAGGCCGGGGGGGAGGCGCCCTGCCTCACCCGGCCGAAATTCAGGCCGGGGAGAAGCACCCCATCTCCCCGGCCGCGAAACAAGCAAACAAACAAACAAAAAGACCCCGTGAAAGGCTACGTGATGATTTACGTAGCCTATCACGGCTAGATTTCCAAAGTCAGCTGTGATAGGCTACGTAAATCGTCACGTAGCCTATCATGGGTGACTTTGAAAAAAAAAATAAAAAGTGCATACGCAAATGGCGGCCCCCATGGAGCGCCGCCATTTGCGTTCCTTATTTGGTCCCTGTAGTCTACGTAAATCTTTACGAAAAAAAGGGGAACGCAAATAGCATAGTGGGCGCTATTTGCGTCCCCTTTTTTTGCCGTAATAGCCTACGTAAATATTTACGTAAGATAAAACGGCGAAAAATAGGGAACGCAAATGGCGGCTGCAGTAGCCGCCGCCATTTGCATATGCTGTTTGTTTGTTTTTTTGCTGGATTCTAAAGAATCTGGCCTCACTGGAATCCATGGCGGAATTCTCTGGCATCCCTACCCTTATGCTGCTGAATATGTGGAGGTCAGGGGGATGGAGCTGGCAGGGAACTTTGAATTGGGGTGAAACCAGCACATGCAGCTGTGCTCCCTCCCTCCGCACATTCTGTGAAGACATGGAGAGCACTTCTGAAGAAGCCCTTTTTTTTTCATGTCATCACTTGCAGTTTAAGTCCCATACTATGAGCAAGAGTTGTCAGTAGATATGAGTGATGCCTCTGCTGTTCTTACCCAAACATTTTTCTCACCTTCAAAAATCCTGCAGATATATTTTGGCTCAGTAGGAAACCCCAAATTTCCTTGACATTTCACTTTAGGCAAAATATTTGATGCCAGCTGAACCTGTTAGGAAACCATAGCATAACAGAAAAAGAAATTTTTTATTTTTTTATTTTTAAAATAGTTTGAAAACTGCCTTTCATATGCAACATATCCTGGCAGTTTCCAATAGTAAAACTGCAGTACAAATATAAAATATGCAAGAAAAAATATCACTCTGCAATAAAGCCAAAGGCCAGGAATTAAAAACCAGGAAACGGGGATGTATTTTTTAATAATACTTAAGGATTATAGCAAAACAACAACAACAATAACAGCTGAACAGGACAAGGCTCAATCAACTCCTTGTTACATCATTAAGTCTTTGGATATGTGACATGACACTTAGGTCATCTTCCCATTTATTTATTTATTTATTTATTTAATCTGTACCTCACCTTTTTACCAAAAAAAATGGCACTCAAAGCAGCTGAGAGATTGACAGGGTTAGGATGTGAGGATACCAAAAACCCTTGGATATTTTTGTCTGAAATCCCCCCCCCCCCCACACACACACACACTTTAAGGTCAGATATAAGCTGCCTGCAAAAATCCTGAGCAAACTACCATAGATTTTACAACTGGAATGGGCACAGCACAAGTATACTTCTGCACATGCCTACATCTGGGCTTTTCTACAGGGTTAATTTTAGCCAGGCAGGTTGATTTTGGCCATGCAGCAAGGACAGGGGATATATAATCACTGTAACATATAATTTTCCATTCCTTTAACTGCTGAGATTCCTGATGGGATTTCTAAATGAAACTACCTTTGCACAACAGCAGATGTTTTATGGACACACATACGTAAGCATGCACAATGAAATTTCTTAGACATAAAAAGATGGATTTTAATCAGTGCCGCTGAATATTTTTCAAGGCCTCCTGAAATGAAATTTCTGCTTAGAGCTGCATTTTTGCCTTTGGAAAAAAAAGAAGTTTCCCAGCTCCCAATGGGCCCCATTAGAGTTACAGAAACTTCATTTCATATGTTGCTCTAATACCTCAAGAGATTAATCAAAATCTCCAGGTTTCTGGTCCATGGGGATAAAGCTGAATTGGTCGCTTTGAGCCTCATTATTGCAACCCAGAGAACAAATTTGCAGAAGGATTATTAGCAAACAAGGAATTTACAAGAAAAATCACCCGGGAAGATGCATCTTGTTAACTCCTAGGCAGATGACGCAGTGCGACCAATTGCAAAAGTTTCATTTTTAGAAAGGAGTTGCAATTAAAGACACACTACTAATGAAACTGGGTGCAATGAAGTTTTTTTTTTTTAATTTGAAGATAATTGCATGCCACTGGAATTATTATCCTGTCCAAAATATGATTAGAGACAGAGTGAAGATTAAATTTAGTGGGGGAGGAGGTTCACACTTATCTCACTTCAAGAGGACAAATGTTTGTATTGAGGATAATGCGCTTCAGGTCAGCCATTCTGGCCAGTATGATAAAACACTGGATCAGTGGGAAGTAACACAGAAGTCTCATTCACTATTTCTGTTTTTCATTATATGTCCTATTACACCTAGGTCCTCTTTTCAGAGCAGAGGTGCCAACCTCTGCACTACGTACCTGGTCAACTTTACAGAGATTGGACCCTCTTCCAGGGGTCTTCCTAGGGTACATTTAGCTTCATGCAGAGGGGAGTGATCTTTACATGCATGCATAGCACATGCTGCTACAACACACTTGTGTGTTTTTCTTGTACATGTGCACATTTCATTGCTTAGAGTCTCATTACATGACATTTGGAATCTTACATGGACTAGAAGGAAATGCACAAAACTGGGATTTTGACAGTACTAATGAAGAACCTTGTTTCCTTTTGCAGAGGTGTCTGAGATTTTGTGTTCCATCCAGTGGGGAAGTAGCAGGCAGTATAGCTTGTGGCTTGGGAGCAAAACTTTCTTGGGAAGGACTGGAGGAGGCAGTGAGCAGCTGTGAGCTAGGGCAGCATACTGGGGGTGTGACAGTGGTGGGACCTTCTGGCCTTTCAAGCCTGGGCCACATATAGAGATGGCAGTGGAGTCTGGCTGGGAGCTCGAGTTCATCAGATTGCCACCAGCTCGGCTCCCTGGATGCCATCTTGTGGACCCCTGAGCCTGCCTGACTCAGTGCATGCAAAGTTGGGCAAGTTCATGGTTATCTGCCACATGCCAACCACTCCTGTTCTCCTTTCTTGGAAGAAGACAATGAGGGGTTGACAGGCAGTGGGGGCAGGAGTCCCCTGCCACCCACCACTTTGCTCTCCTTGCAAAGGTAGGGGTTGTCCTACCGCCACCGCTGGACAACCCCTCATGTTCTCCTTCCTTGCAAGGACACCGTGAGGGATTGATAGGCAAAAGGGGCAGTAGTCCCTGCCACCCACCAACCCCATATTCTCTTTGCAAGGAGGACAGACGAGAGCTTGGTGAGCAGCGATGGAACCTCCGACAGCCACCATTTTGCACAAAATGGCAGCTGGCTGGGCTTTTTCTGCCAATCCCCCATTTTGCATGAGTGGTGGTCATAAATAGAGCCACTGATGTTAAATTACAGGCGTAAATGGTCTATTTAGATATTTCCACCTGTAACTTTCAATAAATGGCCCTACTTACAGCCATTTGCACAAAATGGGGGGTTTGTGGAAAAAGCCTATCCACCATTTTGCACAAAATGGTGGCCACCAGAGCAGCAGAATGCCTTGTGCCACTCACCAGGTGCCTGTGGACTGTCCGGTGGTTTACTGCTGCAGCGAACAGGGTTAGGTGACAGCACATAGCACACAGGGCAAGAGGTGGTGAGTTCTCCCATCCCTAGCCATGTGTACCACCTGTCCTGCTTCCATGTCTCAGCAGCCCTACTCTTCTTAAATTAGCCAGATGTTACAAGAGTAATCATCTTCATAGATGAACTTTATTTATGTATTTGTTTTTAATATTACCTTTTGGTCTCACAAACAAACTCCAAAGGCACCTCGCAAGGATCAAAACTCATCCCACCCACATTTAAAGCCAATATAGAGTAGCTATGTATTTACTTATTACATTTCTATCCCACTTTTCTTCCATCATGGAACTCAAGGCAGCAAATGTGGCATTCTTATGGGTCTTCTATCCATTCACAGATGAAGCTGAGCCCTACTTAGCTTCAGCAAGCTGGATGCAGGATGTGCCATCAGACTACACAAAATCAGTAAAGTCATCCTAGCTCAGCTGATCAGCAAAACACCCCTTGCCCCCAACTGAACGTCTAATACAGGGGTGGACAACACATGGTCCATGGGCTGCATGCATGCCATAGCCTTTTTTGCCCTGCCCCCAACTGTCCCCAACACCACTGCTGTGCCAGCAAAATGTGATGGCATGGGAGGGGGGGTGTTCTTTTACAATCAGAAATGTTTGCCACCAGGAGTGCTGTGACAGCAAAAATGGGCTATTTTTGGCAGCATGCTCATCAGTGTGGTGCTTGCAGGATCAGGGGTGTGGCCTACCATGGGGTCAAAGGAGGGCTGTACAGCCCCCCCCCCCTCAACTCCTGGAAGTTGCCCAGCCCTGCTCTAATGAATGAGACAGTCAGGGCAAAGAGTCCTGTAAGTATGGTACACATGTATGTGTTTGTCATTTTTGTTGCACCATAACATCCAATTTTTCATGTTAATTTAGATAGTGAGATTTTGAGTAGAGCTGAATCTCGGAAAACCCAAGGCCCTCTTTTTAAAGGGAAATGTGCTGATGGTAATGCCCATTTGTGAATCTACAAAGAGGTACAGATAAATCTGTTCAGATGGGCACTCCATCCGTGTAGCATGATGAAGTGCAAGATAAGGCAGGGTGCCTGGACATTTTTGTCTTCACGGGTCAAAATATAGAAGGTATTGGAAAATTAGATGGGAAGTGGTTCTCCACCACTATGCCTTTTCAAAGTACTGATGAGCGTTTCAAGTTGTTGCTGATAAAAAACAACAACCTTGCCATTGTGTAATAAATTACATCCAAAGCAGCTTACAAAACATGCAAACAATATTGAAAACAATGTACAGTTCATTAAAAAAAAAAAATACAAAACTACACCATGAACACAATCAACAGCAGCAATAGATTAAGATGAACTGTTTAAAAGCAAATATTTATAGAAGGTGCTTTGGGAATATAGATATGTTCTTACCGATTAATACAAATCTCCCCTTACTTCTGTGCTTAAAACATGCATAGATAGAGATCAGGGAAAGAGAAGGGGGAGGGGGGACAGAGAGAGAGAGAGAGACAAGGGGGGCAACTGTCAGATCACCATTTTTCCTGTTTCCTCCCTTTGTCAAGTGCATTAAACTAAGCTCCATTTGTCATCCAATTTGGCGGACAGACATCCTGTCAATGAATATTCTTCTCCTAAGGGGCCGGGGGGCAGGGAAGCTCCTAATTCTGGATTGATTTGGAATCTGTGTTCAAACTGGTTGGTCTGGTTTGTGCTCTTTGAAAGCAAGGAATGCAGTGTATTGATTTCATTTCGTCAGTGTCGATTTGCTAACCTTTTGGAAGCAGTCCCAGACCTCATTACAGAGGTGCTGAATCCTTTCAGAGTCCATAGAGCTTAGGATGTGTCTTCACCAGCTATTATTCCTGGAATATTCACTCAAGACTAGAGATGGATGGGCACCACCCCCTCCGCCTGGTCTGGGTTCTCCAGGCACCTCCCCAGCCCCTGCCCCCTCTCGCGTGCCCCCAGACCCGCACTTTAGCTCCTTGCCGCTCACTGAGCCACCCGTACTCACCCAAAAATGGCACCGTGAATGGGCCATATATGTAAGATTACACCTGTAATCTTGCACATATGGGCCATCCATGGCACCATGTTGTGTACAACTAGATGTGCATATATTGTGATCGTCATTTTTTTGCAAAATGGCACCCGTGGCTCTGGGAAGGTCCCGGGTGAGTTCCAGGAGCGTGGTGAGTATGTGTGTGTGTGTGTGTGTGTGTGTGTGTAGGGGTGATGAACAGGGACAGGTGCTCAGTGGGCACAGCTCAGGGTGCGGGCAGAGGGGTGTCCGCTGGACTCCCAGATTGAATTGGTCGCCCACACCATCCCTACTCAAAACACTGGGTTGTATCCAGTGTGACTCCAACTTAAGTCCCTTTCATTTCAGTGGGTCTACTATAGGTAGGACTTACATTTGATACATTGAGAATAACTGGCAAAGACTGTACCCATTCCCAAGTGGGTTGTTCCTGCCAAAGAAGTCAGTATCTCATTATAGTACTAATGGGCTCTCCTGCAATGATAAGTCTCAGTTTGCGGCACAAATCAATCTGGTTTCCCCAACACTTGTTTCGGTGTGATTCCGAAAACTGGCACTTGCATTCGAAGTACACTATGCAGACATATATTGCACAGGCCATACTGTGCATCAGCTGATGTATTTATAATGGGCTGGTCCAAAATCTGTCTCTCACACAAGTATTCAATGATTCTTTCAAAAATCCTGCTGGTTTAAGATCGGAGTTAAGGTCTTAACTGACATGCTTCATGAGCAGTGATGATGTTGTCCAATGTTACAGATTGTGCTTGCTTACAACTTACTCACACCTTTCCTTGGTCTTTCAGGCCCAAATCCAGATGGGTATTGCCTTACGAAGCATCTCAGCCTTCCTGTATTGCTAGAGGAATCTTTCTGTGAGTGGAGCCATGGTTGAGGACTGCATCTTAAAAAAAACTGTTCTCTTCTTGTTTTACAAGTAATTGCTGTATCAAGTGGCTAGAAAGCTCAGGTATTACCACTACTGCAGCACCACTCCTCAGCAGTCCTTCTCCATGAGCCCCTGCCAAAGAAAGTGAGGTGGGTGGCTACTAGGAGGAGGGCCTTTTCTGCTGTGGCACCCCAGATGTGGAATGAGCTCCCTAGTGAGGTTCGCCTGGCACCTACATTGTATTCCTTCCAGCACCAGGTGAAGACCTTTTTATCCCGCTGGGCATTTTAGCCTTTTAGCTTTCTAGTCTTTTAGCATTCCTGTTTTAAATCTGTATTTTAAATCTCTGCATTGCTACTAGGTTTTATTCTGGTTGTATTGTTATGCTGTGGTTTTAATGTTTTATATATTTTATATTGTTTTACTGTGTGCTTTTTGGTTTAAATTTTTGTGAACCGCCCAGAGAGCTTCAGCTATTGGGCAGTATAGAAATGAAATGAATGAATGAATGAATGAATGAATAAAATAGGGGAATCAGCAAAACTCGAGCTCGTCAAAGTTCTATGAATTCCATCTTAAAGCTTGTTCTGACTTGAGTCTGTATCAGGTTACAGGCTATATTTATGTTTTTCTCTTTTTACTAGGGATGTCAGATAATTCCGCTTGGATTTTAAATGGGTTCAAATTCTGACAAATTGGGTCCGCAGAATCCTCCTCGGAACAGGGTGACCAGGTTGACCCGGACCAGAGCTCATGCAGACCCAATTTTTTTTTTCTCTGCCAAAGGACGGATTTTTCGAAAATAATTATGAAAATAAAAACGTAAATCGGAAATGGAGGAAGAAAGACCACGAGCGACTTTACCCTTTTTACGAGGCATTTTCCAGAGGCTTTGTTTCACTGGGGCTGAGTCATCAACGGAAATCCTCCATCTTTTCTGTTTATTGTCTGTGGAGGTCAGGTGAGGTTAGGTGAGGTCAGGACAGCTCCGGTGAGGTCAGGTGAGGTCAGGTGAGGTGAGGTCAGGTGACCAGAAGTTACGCAGGGAATCCCCGCGAAGGGTTTTACTCCTATGAAGACCGAGGGGGCATGGAAAGTATTTTTAATCAGGAATTATGAAGGTATTTATGTAAGTCCCATAGCTGGGGGAAAAAAATGGGGGGAGGGAATCCGAGGCAGGCGGATGGCAGAATGGGGTGGCCCTCGACTCTGCGGCATCCTCACGGAGCGGCTTCAATCCATGAGGATTTGGGGGGGGGAGGAATGGATCACCTCCTCCCCCATGGATTCCTCACCAGAACGGATGGTGGGGAATCCGTACACCCCTACTTTTCACATGAAAATCCATGAAGATTTTTCCAAACGTACACATCAGTTGTGCATAGGGATGTACGAAAGTCACTTACCTTTTCGCGGATTGATTTGTGGGGGGGGGAGGCGCTCCATCCCTCCTCCTGGAATCCTTGACAGGGGGGCGATCCGGTCCTCCCCCCCAGAATCCTGGCTGGCTGGCTCTGCTCTGCACCAGCTCCGTGGAGCAGCCGGCCAGGGCCGTCCGCAGCCGGAGTTCCAACCGTGGAGTGGCTGGTGCGGACGCAAATGGCAGCCACCATAGCGGCTGACATTTGCATCCAGCCAGGCTGCTGTGATAGGCTACATAAGTATTTACATAGCCTATCATGGCAGGCAAAAAAAAAGAGAAAAGAACGGCGTACGCAAATGGCGGCAGCTATGGCGGCCGCCATTTGTGTTTCCTATTTTTCGCCATTTTAGCCTACTAGTAAATATTTTACTATTATGGCAAAAAAGGGGAACGCAAATAGCGTAATGGGCACTATTTGCGTTCCTTTTTCTTTTGGCCGTAATACCTTACGTAAATATTTACGTAGGCTAAAATGGCAGGGAAAAAAGGAACGCAAATAGCGCCCACTATGCTATTTGAGTTCCCCTTTTTTTTCGCCGTAATACCCTACGTAAATATTTACGTAGGCTAAAATGGCAAAAATAGGGAATGCAAATGGTGGCTGCCGTAGCTGCTACCATTTGTGTACGCCTTTATTTGGGGGGGGGGGTCTTGGCTTGCCATGATAGGCTACATAAATACTTATGTAGCCTATCATGGCAAAGACCAGGATGCAAATGGCAGCCATGGCATCCGGTCGAAAGACCAGCCTCCGCCGCCAGAGCCACCACTGGAGCCGCTGCCGTCTGGAACATCCGCCCCACGTAAGCTTTGTCCGTGGGGGGGGCAGGGGGGCAGGCCATTCCGCCATGGATTTCAAAGGGCCGAATGCCAGTGCATTCGGCCTCACTGAAATCTGTGGCGGAATTCTCCGCCATCCCTAGTTGTGCACAACTTTGAAATATATGCATTCTTCTCCCATTGATTAAAGCGTATTTGTGCACATTTCTCAAAAGTATGCGATTTTCATGCCCATTTTTTTCAAATGTATGCATGTTGTCAAACACATCTTTTCAGGTCCATGAATGACATTGCAAGCTCAAAATGTACGGACTTCAACCACAGATTGCATCCGAGTCAGTGTTCGATCCAGAAGGAGCAAACTGGATAAATAAAAACTGGACCAGATCAAAACTGCACTGAAATGAATTTCTCATGCTTCCCTATTGCCACCCAAATTCACTACACTGATAGGGCTGCAAAAGCCCTTTGGGGCAATGGGACGTGATACAGGTTTGCATGATCATAGTGGGGGAAATAAGCCACGTGTCAGGAGCATCCTATCTGCCTCTTACAGTCCCCTCCAATAGCCAACTCAAGACACAGACGACGAGGATTTTTTCCAAGGCTTTATTCCTTTATTACTTAATGACTTTTACAGATACTAATCACTAGCGACTAAGCAAGGAACTGCATTGGGGTAGTTAGCAGAGCAGCCTAAGCTCCAGGCAATCAGTTGGTCCCCGTTTGAAGGAGAAGCGCGGGAAGACTCTGAACTTATGGGCTATGGAGAGATCCTCCCTCTTACCCTTGGGTCCTCGGAACGTGACCATTGTTTTAGCACCAAACGGGCAGAGCACCTCCTTTTGGCACCCTCCATCTCACGCCACTCCCTGCATCTGTGCTGAGCATCCAGCAAGCCCCCCTCCAGCACCCTCTCACTGCCAGGGTCGCTATCTATCCCAGGAACGCTGGCAGGAGGAATCTCTGCCAGCTGCTGTGCTTGTGAGAGATGACTGAGGTCCTCTCCCATGGATTGCTGTTCTTCCTCAGAATCAAAACTGCTCTGGGGCTCTATGGGCTCAGTTTCCACCCTGACCTCACAGTGGCTTACTTCCCCGCTGCATGTGTCAATCATATACCAGGTGGATTTGCATAATTACCCTCACTGGCATGGTTTGCTGTGTTATGTGAACCCAGCAAGGATGGCTTGTTGCTGCGGTTTGCCCAGAACTAGGGATGCAGGAGAAATCCTCTGCAGACCCAAATGAGGCAATATTCCTAGGAATTCAAGCTCTGGAGTCCTCAGCAAACCGGCCTCCCCTTACCTTACCTGTGTGCGTCCTCAGAGTTCGCAAGGGTGGCTGCAGTTTTGGTAGAAGTGAGTGCTTTATGGCCTCAAATGATGTACAATATCTCAATTACAGCCATAATTTTCCAGCTATCACCTAATGGCAGCTGGCATTTGCCTATCGTAGGGATGTACGAATTGTGTACCTTCCATGCCGCTTGACTTCCACAGTTTGCGGCCAGTGCTCCGTACCGTCGTTCACAAGCCCCCGGAATTCTCCTCCTTTTTTCCACTCCAAGAGTTACAAAGATAAATCTGTACCGACAGCCATAATTCTGCATAACTTCCATAAGAAAGGCTATTTTTCGTAGATATTTACGTATTTTATCCCCTGCCATGAGACGTGAAGTAATTACTTTCAGCCAAAACACTTCCTCCTCCTCCTTGGGGCTTCCCAAAACAAGGCTGCCCTAGGTGTGCCTGAGCAATGCACTCTTTGTTTCAAGCAACGCTGTTTGAAAGAAAGAAAGAAAGAAAGAAAGAAAGAAAGAAAGAAAGAAAGAAAGAAAGAAAACTTTTAAAATGACCATGCCGGTCTGGAGCCCTGCACGAGTATTATTCCCCCTGCTAGGCTTTCTATTTCCACATCCAGCCTTGTTGGTGAGGCTAAAATGGAGAGGAGAACCAACTCTGTGCATGTCTACTCAGAAGTAAGTCTTACTGAGTTCAACGCAACTTACTCCTACACATGTCAGCACCCCACTTGCCCCCAGCTCAGCTTTGTATTTCCACATCCAGCTCATTAGCAAACTTCCTGTTAGTTAACTCACTGGGTGACTTTGGGCTGGACTCTAACCACTACACCATACTTCTGTTATGAAACTCATGAAGAACAAGAGACAGTATAATGGAAAGTTCTGTCTGAAGCAGTCACGCTTCACTTGTACAAATGCAGCATGAAGGGAAAGATCAGCAACCTCCTCTTTGTTTGAATAAAAAGCACACTCTGCACATGCTCAGGGAATGGACAACATGAGGAATAAAAGTACCAGGGAATATGAAGAACTATATTCTTCCAGTGTGTGTGTGTGTGTGTGTGTGTGTGTGTAATCTCCCTCCATCCAGCTGTTCCCTGGAACCCCCCCCCCATTCACCCAAGGGTCTTCTGGGATAACTAACAGGAGGTCTGATAATGAGCTGGATGTGGAAATACAAAGCTGAGCTGGGGGCAAGTGGGGTGCTGACATGTGTAGGAGTAAGTTGCATTGAACTCAGTAAGACTTCCTTCTGAGTAGACATGCACACAGTTGGTTCTCCTCTCCTCTCTGCTCAGCTTTGTATTTCCACATCCAGTTCATTATCAGACCTCCTGTTAGTTATCTCAGAAGACCCTTGGGTGAATGTGTTTTTTTTTTTTCCCCCAAGGAATTGCTGGATTGAGGGAGATTCCCCCTCCCACACACACACACACACATAATGGAAGAATATAGTTCTTCATATTCCCTGATATGTTTATTCCTCATTTTGTCCATTCCCTGAGCATGTGCAGAGTGTGCTTTTTATTCAAACAAAGAGAAGGTTGCTGATCTTTCCCTTCATGCTGCATTTGTACAAGTGAAGTGTGACTGCTTCAGAAAGAACTTGCCGTTATACTGTCTCTTTTTCTTCATGAGTTTCATAACAGAAGTATGGTCTAGTGGTTAGAGTCTAGCCCAAAGTCACCCAGTGAGATAACTAACAGGAAGTTTGCTAATGAGCTGGATATGGATATGCAAAGCTCAGCTGGGGGTAAGTGGGGTGCTGACATGTGTAGAAGTACGTTGCATTGAACTCAGTAAGACTTACTTCTGAGTAGACATGCACAGAGTTGGTTCTCCTCTCCATTTTAGCCTCACCATGTCACCAACAAGGCTGGATGTGGACATAGAAAGCTTAGCAGGGGGAATAATACTCATGCAGGGCTCCAGACCGTCATGGTCATTTTAAAAGGTTTCTTTCTTTCTTTCTTTCTTTCTTTCTTTCTTTCTTTCTTTCAAACAGCATTGCTTTAAGCAAAGAGCGCATCGCTCAGGCACACCTAGGGCAGCCTTGTTTTGGGAAGCCCCAAGGAGGAGGAGGAAGTGTTTTGGCTGAAAGTAAATGGAGACGGAGGATTTCAATTGAAAAAAGAACACCCACAAACAAGGTGGTGAGCGCAATTCATTTTTTTTAAAAAAAACTTACGTATTTATTATCAAAATATACTACCTTGCATTTTTATTTATGAAAATTTCGTGACTCTGTGCGAATGACAAAAAAAAAAGCCGCATGACTGCTGGCTCCGCAGGACCTCGTGGTGCCATTCCGCAGAGGATTCCGTTGCACAGATTGAAGGGAATTTGATCCCATTTCAGTCCGTGGTGGAATTCTCTGACATCCCTAGCCTATTGTGGTTTTTAGAAAGTTGGAGAGCCACCCTGTGAACTCCAGCGGATGCACCAGGGCTCTGGGGAAACATGCAGGGCCCAAGTGGCCCGGATTTTCCCTACAGCAGACTCCCCACCCTCAGACCAGACATCGGGGGGTTCTCCCATCCCTACCCAGAACCCATGGGCTGTTGTAGGGTTGCTTCTTGTATAGCAAAAAAAGATGGCTGCCCCATGGGGATCGACATGGCAGTGGAGATGATTCCTGCCATTTGGTACCTGAAGCTCCTGTCAGTGCTGGACAGAAGAAAGAGAGAGAGAGAGAGAGAAAGAGAGAGAGAGAGAGAAGACCAGACATGGCATCAGCAGTGGTGGGCCCTGCTTGGACAGTGGCATTTGCCCAAGTATGCCATGTGCTGGCCCCTGGGCTGGATGGCTGAACTCTCTCAGTTTGTCTCAGAAATTGGTAGGGATGTACGAAAGGGACTTACCTTGTCCCGCAGTTTTTTTCGTGGTGGGGGGGAGGCGCTTTGCTTCTCCCCCCGAAGTTCAGGTGAGGGGGGGGAGGCGTCCCACCTCGCGTGGCCGAAATTCAGGCCGGGGAAAAGCACCCCGTCTCCCTGGCCGCGAAAGAAAAAGTAAAAAAAAAAAAAAGAACATGATAGGCTACGTAACGATTAACGTAGCCTATCATGGCTAGATTTCCAAAGTCAGCCGTGATAGGCTACGTTAATCGTCATGTAGCCTATCACAGGTGACTTTGGAAAAAAAAAAAGCGCGTAAGCAAATGGCGGCGGCCCATGGGCACCGCCATTTGCGTTCCTTACTTTCGCACGTCTAGTCTACGTAAAGATTTACATAGACTACGGCGAAAATAAGGGAACGCTATTTGCATTGCCCTTATTTTCGCCGTAGTCTACATAAATCTTTACATAAACTAGACGTGCCAAAATAAGGAACGCAAATGGCGGCGCCCATGGGCCGCCACCATTTGTGTATGCGCTTTTTTTTCCCCCCAAAGTCACCTGTGATAGGCTACGTGACGATTTACATAGCCTATCACGGCTGAGTTTGGAAATCTAGCCGTGATAGGCTACGTAAATCGTCACGTAGCCTATCACGGGTGTGGGTTGTTGTTGTTTTTACTTTTTTATTTTGTAATGACGGCGGCGGCAGCTGGTCGGGAGACCGGCCGCCGCCCCCGACGAAACGCCGCCAAACGGCCACCAGGACCCGCCGCCGAGAAGGACATTTGCTGAAGGTAAGTCCCATCCTGGGGGGGGGGGGCGGCAGAGAATTTCCCCAACACTTTCAGGGGGGCGAATGCCTCTGCGCTCGGCCTCCCGAAGATTCGTGGAGAAATTCTCCGCCATCCCTAGAAATTGGCCATCAATGTTGAGTATTTTTATAAAACTCTGAGGGAAGACATTGCTCCCCCCCCAAAAAAAAGGAATTCTAACTTGTCTCGTAATGTTGCTTGTACTGTTGTTAAACACTCTATTTTTAGTCCAAGTCCTAGCCAGCAATTTCTGATCACACACCCTAAAAAATCATCACCCTACCTGGATTTTTAAGGATCCAAGTAAAAGTGGGCAAGCCTAATGATGCTCATAACCTCCCAGGGATGTTTCTGAACAGGTGCAGGACATTATGCTTTCCAGAGGGTTTTGAACCTTTTTCCAGGAATAAAAGAAGAACCATAGGGAGAGGGTGTTTTTGCCTTCTCCTCCTTGCTGCCCTACAGTGTTCTCCCCGTCCCCCCATTTAATGATACTGTACACTGATGTCTGCTTCTTTCCAAGCCTCAAAGGCATGTGAGATGCTGTGGTCTACATATATATATATATATATATATATATATATATATCTCCCAGGAATGAAGTCCTGAGATCTAGACTAACAAATCAAGACAAGAATATATATATTTCTAAAAATCATCACCATTAGTACCTGGAAGAACAAAATTTAAAGTGGGGTGGGGGGAGGCAAAGGAAGGGACTAGTTCTGATCCACATTTTGCACAAAATGGTCCTGATCCTTTTTCTGAATTCAAATCAATTGTGATACCATTCTAGATGCTGCATAACCCAGTCCAGAGTTTTCATCAAGCGCAATAATTTTGTTCTCTGTCAAATGTCACAGAGCAGAATCATTAACTTTAGGTGAACCTGAAAGTGTACTCAACCATGTAAGAAGCATCTTGCAGTATCAGCCTGCGTTCCACTTCCTGGTCCAACGTTCTTTTCAATAATCCTACCATCTAGCAAGTATTAGGTGAGCCACTCATAACTGGTCAGTGTTCTATTGGTGGATTCCTGTTCAATTTCTGCCCAACCCTAATCTGGAAGGTATTGAAATGTCCTGTGAATGCTGAAAATCCATTAAAAAACTACTATGTTCCCTAATTTGGGTATATATCCAAGACATTTATTAAATCAAAACATGTCTAAGATTAATATTAATTAAAGATGAATAACTCTCCTTATATTGTGAAATTCTGTAAAAATGTTTGACATATAGCAAGTTTAAAATAAAATAAAGAGGTGTCGTTTATTTGAACAGTGGATAGATGGATAGACATGAGTCTTTTGTTGTTTTTGTTGCTTCTCTTACTTTTTAATTCACCATGTTGCATTATTTAATTCAATAATAAATAGTATTAATCAATGGATAATTAATTAATGATTCATTGATACACTTTCCAATGAAGACAAATCCTGATGTTCTTATCGTCATATTTTACAAGTTGTGTAGTTCTCATAAAAAGGGGAGGGGATAAAAATGTTTCTGCTTGGGAATAATTTTAATTGAATGTCTTTTCTTTAACATAAAAAAGCAATGGATCCACTACATGGCTAAAAAGTAATGTGGATTTGGCTCATGTACTTTCTCCTGTCAGGAATGAATATTCATCTTAAGATTTATAAGTGCATGTTGACAAGACAGGCACCAGGGGGAAGCAGAGGATAAGGCAAGAGAGGATCAAAGTAAGTTGCAGCGTGCAGGCAGCTGCTTCTTGGATCCCAGTAATAATTGATTAAAAAGCAGATGCCATGCATTTGGCACAACGTCAAAGTAATATTTCATATTTGGCCAAAGGCAGACCAAAAGTCTGAAACATGTCTGAAGTACTTGTTGTTGTTGTTGTGGTTGTTGTTGTTGGGTTGTTTTTCATCTACAAGTCCCAATTTATTTTCAAGAATTGTGTCTGGTTGTTTGGGTGGAGTGGGATGGGAGGTGGGGTTAGTTTTCTTATAGATATTAAATACACAAACCTATACACACTCACCAGGGAATAAATGCTACTGAACTCAAAGAGAACATGTACAGGATTGCAGTGTAAAACTATGTTGGCCATCATGTGTGTCCTTTGGGCGGGTGTGTGTGTGTGTGTGTGTGTTTCCTATCATTACTGCTAAACAAGAACTCCCAGTTTTGCCCTGTCATAGGAATAACTATGAACAACTACGCCCTGATCCACATTTGGAAGTGAGACGGTGCCAAGTAGAGTGTCCCACTCTCATTTGTCCTTCCATCCTGGTACCTTTCTGCTGCCACCAGGTGGGATTTTCCTCAGCTGCATAGGGATGTCAGAGAATTTTGCCACAAATCTCGGGGAGGCCGAATGCCAGTGCATTCGGCCCCCCAAAATCGGTGGCGAAACAGTCTGCCACCCCCCTGCCCCACTGGGACAGGACTTAAGTTCAGCAAATCTTCCTGGTGGCAGGGGCTCCGCCGGCGGCTTCGGCGGCAGTTTGGCAGCGGCGGCTGCGGCGCCCGGTCTTCTGACCAGCTGCTGCCGCCGCCATTTCCAAGTTTTAAAAAACAAACTAACAAAAAAACATGATAGGCGACGTAAAGATTTACGTAGCCTATCACAGCTAAATTTTAAGAAACACCGTGATAGGCTATGTAAATGTTTACGTAGCCTATCACGGCTGAGTAAAACAAAAAAGTCATGTACGCAAAAAGGCGGCGCCCATGGGCACCGCCATTTGCGTTCCTTATTTTGGCACGTCTTAGTCTACGTAAACATTTATGTAGACTACGGCGAAAATAAAGGGAACGCAAATAGCGTAGCGTCTACGCTATTTGTGTTCCCCTTATTTTCGCTGTCTTGGTCTACGTAAATGTTTCAGACATGTCAAAATAAGGAATGCAAATGGTGGCACCCATGGGCGCCGCCATTTGCGTACGCGCATTTTGTTTATTTTAAAATCAGCCGTGATAGGCTACGTAAACATTTACGTAGCCTATCACGGCTGACTGCAGGCATGCAAACGGCGGCAGCTACAGACCTGGCCGGCCAGGATTGGGGGGGGAGAGATGGAGCGCCTCCCCCCCTGGCCAGAATTTCAGGGGAGAAGGGACGGAGCGCCTCCCCCCCGGTCAGAATTTCGGGAGGAGGGACGGAGCGCCTCCACCCCACCGCGAATCAATTTCGTTAAAAGGTAAGTGACTTTCGTACATCCCTACCACCAAACAGCCTTAAAACCCTCTAGGTGTCTTGTAAACAACTTTAGGTAGTGTGGAGTTTGGCTTTTAGGCATGGGGTGGGTAATCTAGGGATGGCGGAGAATTCTGCCACAGATTTCAGTGAGGCCGAATGCACTGGCATTCTCCCCCCAAAAAATTCATGGCGGAACGGCGTCCTACCCCCCTCCCCCTGCGGAATCTCCCCCGGGATGAAGCTTACCTGGGGCGGATGTTCTAGCGGCGGCAGCTCCGGCGGCAGCAGCAGCAGCTGGTCTCTCAGCCAACTGCTGCGGACTCAAATGGAAGCCACCACACCATTTGCATAGCTGCCTTTGCCGTGATAGGCTATGTAAATACATACATAGCCTATCATGGCAAGCAAAAAACCCAACAAAAGTGTACGCAAATGGCGGTGGCTACGGCGGCCGCCATTTGCATTCTCTTTTTTTCGCTGTTTTAGCCTATGTAAATATTGACGTAAGCTATTATGGCGAAAAAAAGGGGAACACAAATAGCGTAGTGCGCGCTATTTGCGTTCCTTTTTCCCCCCGCCGTAATACCTTATGTAAATATTTACGTAGGCTAAAACGGTGGGGGGGAAAAAGAACACAAATGGTGCCCACGACACTATTTGCGTTCCCCTTTTTCTTGCCGTAATAGCTTACATCAATATTTACGTAGGATAGAACAGCGAAAAAAAGGGAACGCAAATGGCGGCCACTGTAGCCGCCGCCATTTGTGTACGTGTTTTTTTTTTTTCCAGAAGGCTGCCCAGTGGCCAGATGTCTGGCTGCAGGCGGCCCCAGCCGGCGGCTCCGTGGAATCTCTGAGGAGAGGAGCCAGCTGGGATTTCAGTGGGAGGTGCGGAGCACCTGCCCGCCACCGCGAATCACCCCATTGAAAAGGTAAGTGACTTTCATACATCCCTAGGGTAATCCAGTATGAAAGGAGACCTTTAGGTTGTATGAACCTCTCAGAGAGCTTCAGCTTTGGACAGTATAGAAACATAATAAATAAATAGATTTAACAACAAAATGTTAAAAGTTTTATGAAAAAGTGTTGTTATACATTTTCCCATCTGAACACTTACAACACACACACCAAAATTATAAGAGCAAAAGGGTAAGAAAATAACCATGGTAAACACATCCAATTCCGAACTAGACCATCTCCTTATTTCCTCGAAGTTCTTCCCAGCAATATATTACTGTCAGAGATCTCAGCTTTGCCAAGCATTCAACTCTACAGCATTCAGCTTCTTGCAAAAGCAGTTCTCTGATTACCTTTCACTTTCTGATCCTTCTTTTCTTCCCACCTTGCTATCTCTTTCAGCCTCCCTCTACATTCTCAAAACATTTTTAGCATCACCTTTCTACAGGTTAAAGGTAGCTTGTCCTTTTCTAACCCTTGACCCATCAGGAAGTCTTACCCTCGCCACATATTTCTTCTGATGAGCTCCTGACAAACATTTCTGTAAAGATCCTGCATTTTACAGAAGCAAAACCTATCTTGAAGAATTACAGATCTTTCAGAGCGATAGTGTAAACAACCCATGCCCCTAGCTCCTTATCTTGTTAAGCATCTGTTCAACCTTTTGCCTTCTCATTTGCTCTGTAGATTTTTGCAGATATGTTGGCATCAAAGTTTAGTAAAACGTTAACATAACTTTTGATCTTTGGGAAACAATGAAATTTAACCACATCATATCCAAACTAAATTATATACAAAATTAGAAGGCAGTTCTGTTCCTTCACCTTCCCCATGGTCTTTATTTTGGAATCTAAAACTCTGTGGAAGGGTATTAACTAATCAAGTATATGATGGACAAGCTGACAAAAGGTAATTTGCAGAAACCCACCATAAAGACAAAAATATCTTTATCACCACTTCACAAGTCATTAGGCCTTATTTGCCCATGGGATAAATAGTTGCCTGAACTAAAAGTTACTGTGTTATGCTGTTTCAGTTTGCCCATGGCTTTATCTTTGTGTTTGAAAAAATCCTGAGAAAGTGGCTGAGCTATGTAAGGCTCTCTGTAAGCTATCTCTCACTTCTCTGTTCCTAAGACTGTAAATGATTGGGTTGAGAAATGGAGCCACCACCACATAAAGGATGGCGATCAGCTTGTTGAGGTCAAAGGTTCCAATGGCCTTGGGTCGGGCATACATAAATATGGTGGTGGCGTAGAACATAGAGACCACTGATAGGTGGGAGACACAGGTGGAAAAAGCTTTACTCTTCCCTTTGGTGGAGGAGATCCTTGCAACTGTACAAATTATGAATCCGTAAGATGTTCCAGTCACCAGCAGTGAACTCATGAGGACTGCTAATGCCACCACAAAATCTAGC
This sequence comes from Heloderma suspectum, assembly GCF_057233095.1. Taxonomy (NCBI): domain Eukaryota; kingdom Metazoa; phylum Chordata; class Lepidosauria; order Squamata; family Helodermatidae; genus Heloderma; species Heloderma suspectum. Next base: position 81,857,460 of record NC_139463.1, on the reverse strand, counting down.
ATCTCAATAGATGAAGTGTCAGTACATGACAACCTCAACAGGGGTGAGATGTCACAGAAGAAGTGTACAATTGTATTTTTTCTGCAGAACTGCAACTTAGATATCATAACCACAGATGGGAAGGTAGCTAGGAAGCCACCTAGCCAGGACAACAGGCTCAAGACAATGCAGGCTCTGTGATTCATGAGTGATGTGTAATGGAGTGGGTGGCAAATGGCCAAATACCTGTCATAGGCCATTGTTGCCAGGAGAAAACATTCAGAGGAAGCCAAGGATAGAAAAAAATACAGCTGGGTGAGGCAACCACCCAACGCGATTTTCTTCTCACCAAACAATAGATTGGAAAACAACTTGGGCATTGTCACGGAGACATAGAACATTTCTAAAAGAGAAAGATTTCCCAAGAAGAAGTACATGGGAGTGCGAAGTTGCCGGTTCAACACAATTGTCACAATGAGGAGGACATTTTCCATCAGAGTTAGAATGTAGATAGTGCTGAATACTGCAAACAACAGTAACTGATGGTGTGGGAGTTCAGGAAAACCCATAATGATGAATTCTACATGGGAGGTTTGGTTCCACATTCTCCTATGTGTTCATTGTTTCATTGTTAATAAGAGAAAATATGAAGCATGGTTTCTAAAGAACAAACAAACATAAAAATGAGTTTCAATCACCCATAAACTGTCTGCCAGTCAGTCAAACAGATGTGTAAGCAGATGTCAATCGAAACAATGCATTCACTTGCATCAACCAACATGGTTGATTGAAAATATAGATGGATAAATTCATCATAGTATCAATTACAAACATAGTCTGAAAATGCTGCCTAAGGATTCAATGCCCCTTTCCTTGAAGTAAACCTCACTAATTTTTATGGGACTTACTTTTAAGTTGAAAATTATGCTAGCATTGTGCTGTAAAATAGTGATGGTAACAGATCAGATGAGATCTACATCAATCTAAGCAAGAGATTCACTGATAAAAAAAATAGTACAAAAACCTAACTATCAAACTTTTTTTAAAAAAAACCAGCAACACTCATCTTCTGCATTTTTTCCATTTATCTTTATTTAATTCAATGCATCCATCACTGACATTGCTCCTACCGTTAATTCAGTAGTTTGATACTGGAGATATTTTTACTGCTGATATATTCTAGTGAGTGTTGTTTGTCATGTAATTTTGATAAAGTGGAGAAGCTCCTTTTCATGTCATATTAGCAAAGCTGAAAATGTGGCTGATGCTCCTCATGCTGTGAATGGTTGAGAGACAGAAAGAGAATGAGAGAAAATAAGATTGATTTTTCTATGTAAGAACTCGACGTATCAAAGTGGACTGATGCCTAACAGCACTTTCAAATTCAACAATTTTGTGCAATCATGTAAACATCAAACACAAGAGATTGGGCTTCATTTCATGGAGTTGATTCAGAGGTTTAATATCAATGTATAGGGAAACTTCAAGATGTTGGATTCTGGTCTGATCCAGCAAGTTTCCCCTTATGTTTTCTGTTCTTAAGTGCAGTAAGGATTCTCTCTCTCTCTCTCTCTCTCTCCCCCCCCTTCTATCTGTCTATCTATCTATCTATCTATCTATCTATCTATCTATCTATCTATCTGCCTATCTATCTATCTACCTGCCTATCTACCTACCTACCTACCTAATCTTCATCTGAATAATAGAAAATGTTCAACTTTCTTCAAAATGCTAAATGGGATTTGGAAGCTGTTACTGAATGTGCTGTCCTTATGTATGTGTTCAAACTTCCACATGTTCTAGGAAACCCTCGTCCATCTCAAACAGACCCTTAAACATTGGGGATGGGGCTTCTGTGGCAAGGAAGGCACCCCAAAATGATACACACACACACAGGCTTGAGAAAATCACATGCTGTAAATATTGATTACAAGCACAGCTTCAAAGTGCAGAAATTTATTTGGGGAAATTAACTTGGTAGCGCAATTGCAATGGAAATACAAGAATAATGAAACTTTTAGTCTTCAGTGATGCCTGACATTTTTGGAAAATTAGGTGAGCTCTCTTGGAAAGTGACTCCAGAGGCTAAACAAAGGTGCTGCCATGCACTGACTGTTCAGTGAGAAGGGTTTGTTTTGGTAAGAGGATGCAATGAGAAGATAGGGATATTGGGATTCCCAGTGGCAGTCGTTTCCACTAGCAAAGCAGGGAAGAATGCACCTTAAGCTGATGTTCCATCAAAAATAGAGGCCATTAACACATGCACTGAATGGAAAAGAGAGGGTAGAGGTTATTGTTAAAGGAAGGATGAGTTGGGGCTGAAATATGCCTTTCCTTCGCCTGAAGCCTATTCCTGAAGATCAATGAGTTAGCCTATGTTAAAACTCCTGGACAAAGCTGCAGTGTAAGTGTAGCATTAAAAAAATGAGGTGTGAAAAGGACCATTGCTTATGACAGGGCACAGACCAAAAAAGCCAGGGTATGGCTAAACTGGCTGAATGCAGGCTGTGGGAGAAACAGAACCTCAGTATTCTGTACCCTCTGTGGGACCCTGTCCTCCCTGGAGCAGTGATCAGGATGCTGCAGGTTGCCTTCCTTGCAGAGATCAGCCAATATGTGGGCTATGTAACACAAAGGAACTAATTGTACAAGTATCCTGTGCCCAGAGCAAATGGAACCTGATCATCAAGCCATGGCAGGAACTTATTAGGAAAACTGGAACCCTTTGCTGCACAAACACCTGAGTTTTTATACATTTAAACAGAAGAGTTGACATATGCCTACATGACCAAATGACCAAATTGCAATAGGTGCACCAAATCTCTTAAGTGTTGACAATGGCAATTTCTGCCTGTAAACAAAATGCTTGAGTTGAGTTTGGTACTTGTTAGAGCCATCCTTAGTACAAAAGGGGACTATTAAATATCAACAGGAGCTTTGTCCATTGGGTTTCTTGATGGCAATACTTATGAAACCTCCCTTCAGCCCATTCAGTTCCTTCAATGAGACCGCAAGGGTATCTCCTGGCTATTGTAAAAGGAAATTGCTTTAGAACTGAATATCAGAATATGACATTAATTTTAGATCCTGCTCAGCTTGAGACAAATGAATTTTATGTAGCTCTGGTTGTTAAGATAATGTCAACACATCCCCTCCCATAGTAGTCATCTCTACAGCCCTCATGCCCACGGCTGCCAATATTGGGGGAGGGGATGCAAGGCCTGCAGTCTATCCAAGCTCTTTGCTAACTAAACAGTAACATATATGTTCAGTTCTATAGTGTCTATATGTAAAATAGCTCTGCAATCTAAAAATAGAGGGTCTGTTCAAGCCCAAGTCAAGCACTGATTTCAATAGAATTAAGAACATTCTTAATTTGGTTGGAGCAGGCCCTGTTTTATCATGCATTTGGAACACTTAGGCTACAATCTTATATAGTTTCACATGGAAGTGAAGCCTATTGAACTCAGAGGGTCTTATTTCTGAGTAGACATGCATACTGAGTAGACATGAATATGATTCAATTGTTTTAAATATGAATAAAATGGTTGAATGGAATCCAACCTTTAAGTTGAATGGAATCCTTCTGAAACATGAAGGCATTTCAATGGTCCGCTTCAAATGTTTTTAAGAGCAATTTGAGCATAATCCCTTCTGCCTTTATTTCTGAAGTTCCTATACTCACAGATCAGCCACTGTTCTCATTCAGAAAGGAGCAGGATTTACATGTGAATGGCCTTATTCAGATGAATCAGTCTTGAAGTCCTAATTATATTAAACTTAATGCAATCCTTGAGGATTTAAGCAACCTAAGAGATTTCCTTCCTAATCAATGGTTTTGCCTAGTGATTACAACTGCCTCTACCTTATTCCCATTATATTAATGAGTTCACGGGAAGTTAGATTTGTTGTTGTTGTTCAATCGTTCAGTCGTGTCTGACTCTTCGTGACCCCATGGACCATAACACGCCAGGCCTTCCTGTCCTGCGCTCTCTCCCAGAGTGTGCTCAAGTTCATATTCATTGCATCGGTGATGCTATCTAGCCATCTCATCCTCTGTCATCCCCTTCTCCTTTTGCCTTCAGTCTTTCCCAGCATCAGGGTCTTTTCCAGAGAGTTTTCTCTTCGCATTAGGTGGCCAAAATATTGGAGCTTCAGCTTCAGTATCTGTCCTTCCAATGAGCACTCAGGGTTGATTTCCTTTAGGATTGACTGATTTGACCTCCTTGCAGTCCAGGGGACTCATAAGAGTCTTCTCCAGCACCACAGTTCGAAAGCATCAATTCTTCAGCGCTCAGCCTTCCTTATAGTCCAGCTCTCACAGCCATACATTACTACTGGGAAAATCATAGCTTTGATTAGATGGACCTTTGTTGGCAAGGTGATGTCTCTGCTTCTTACTATGCTGTCTAGGTTTGCCATAGCTTTCCTCCCAAGGAGCAAGCATCTTTTAATTTCATGGCTACAGTCACCGTCTGCGGTGATCTTGGAGCCCAAGAAAGTAAAATCTGTCACTGCTTCCATTTCTTCCCCTTCTATATGCCAGGAAGTGATGGGCCCAGGTGCCATGATCTTAGTTTTTTTTTAATGTTGAGTTTCAAACCAGCTTTTGCACTCTCCTCTTTCATCCTCAACAAGAGGCTCTTTAGATCCTCTTTGCTTTCTGCCATTAGGGTGGTATCGTCTGCATATCGGAGGTTGTTGATAATTCTCCCGGCAATCTTAATTCCGACCTGTGATTCATCCAACCCAGCGTTTCTCATGATGTACTCATGATGTGCATATAAGTTAAATAAGCAGGGTGACAATATGCAGCCTTGTCGTACTCCTTTCCCAATAGGTTTACTTAAAATATAGCTAATTTTGGAAAGACTGTGTCTCTCCTCTTCTCTCTCCCCATTGTTTTGTAACCACCTTTGTCCCTTTAGAGATTTCATAAAAGAGATTCATATTTTACTCATAATATTTTCTCAATGAGCAGTGCACTGAAATCTGTAGGAGAGATTCCACAGGAAACACTGCTTCTTCATGCATATAAACACACAGCACAGTTCTCATATGCTGACTACTTCCACCATCAAGTGATGGTAACTTGAGGGGGGATCTAAAGAAAGAGTAGACACTGAGCAGGGCTTATTGATAGCATAGATGTTTTCAACAGTGCAGAAGAATTTCTCATCAGCCATGACTGAGCTGGCCTTTGAGAAAGTCCCCGACCAAAGACCCCTGAGCAAGCTTAGTGGTCATGGAATGAGTAGGGATGTCAGAGAATTCCACCATGGATCTCAGTGAGGCTGAATGCCAGTGCATTTGGCCCCTCGAAATCCATGGTGGAATGAAGCCCCCCACCCCACCACTCCACGAAAGGTGCATGAAACAGAGCACTTACCTGGTGCTGTTTGCGCTGCTTTGCGAATGGCGGCCATGTCTGCGGCCACCATTCGCTTCCCCATTTTTGCCATGATAGGCTACATAAATACTTACATAGCCTATCACGGCTAATGCAAGGGTGCCATTTGCGACCCTGAGGAGGCTGTGATAGGCTACATAAATATTTATATAGCCTATCATGGCAAAAAAAGGGAATGCAACTGGCGGCTGCTGTAGCTGCTGCCATTTGCGCCCCTGTTTTTTTGCTGTGATAAGCTATGTAAATATTTACGTAGCCTATCATGGCAGAAAAACAGGAACGCAAAGGGCGGCTGCCGTAGCCACCACTATTTGCGTCCACAGGCTCCATACGCCTGTGAGTGCATCAGGCCGGCAGCTCCACAGAGTTGACGTGGAGCAGAGCCGGCCGAGTTAGGATTTTGGGGGGAGGTGCAGAGCGCCTCCCCCTCACCGCGAATCACCCCCTTCGAAAAGGTAAGTGACTTTCGCCCATCCCTAGGAATGAGAGGAGAGGAACTGAGGCAAATAGTGGTGACAAAGGATGAAGTCCTCAACCTTGTTGACAAACTGAAAGTAAATAAATCACCAGACCCAGGTGGTATCCATCCTAGAGTTCCTAAAGAACTCAAGTATGAAACTGATGATCTTCTAACCAAAATATGCAACATGTCCCTACACTTAGCCTCTGTACCAGAGGACTGGAAGATGGCCAATGTAACACCAATTTTTAGTAGGGCTGTGTATGGGCCCACGATCTGACCTGGAAGCCGCTTTGTGGCTTCCAAAGCGTGCCCGATTTGGCACAGGCTGATTCGGGGGGGGGGCAACCTACCTCAGCCCCAAAGCCAAAGAGGGATTTGGATGGCCAAATCCTGCTTAACCCCCCCATGCCCCCATGCAAACCCCCAGCTCTTTACCTGGGGCATCACATTAAGAATTCTGGTCCAGGAACATCACAGGTCTGCTTTGGATTGCTGAGTCACCAAAAGATATGGCAGAAAAGCTTTATTTACCAGTTAAAAAAGAAAGAAAATAAAAACAAAAAGAGAAAAGTATTTTCACTCATTTACATCTTTCCAAAGTGGTATAACATTCACATGCCCCTGAAAATCTCTGATATTCTTCCTGTTCACAAAGGATGATTGGTTCAATGAAGGTGAGAGTGTCTGTGAAGGGGGGATTACACACAGCCCTACAATACTGTAAGGCTGTTTCTAAGGTGCTCCTATATTGCCAGTGTGAACTCTAGAAAATGTACTCTCTCTATACTACTCATAAAAATCCTGGAAGTGACTCTATTTTGGTTTGGCTGATTCTTCCAATGGAATTGAACTTACTTCACTGAATCAATATTCTGTTGGATCCAGACTCAGGTAGCAATCCTATACCCACCTACCTGGGAATAAGTCTCATTAAAATTAACTGTACTCCTGAGTTGACATGTATATGCAAATTATTTGAAATTAGTCTCCACTGAAATCAAGGAGACTTGAGTCATGTGTAACTTTTTTCATTTACTTTACTAAGTTGGCTGAGGTGCCATCAATATGCGGATGACACCCAGCTCTACCTCTCTTTCTCATCAAAACCAGGTGAGGCAGTGGCTGTTCTGAACCAGTGCCTGGGCACAGTAATGGACTGGATGAGGGCTAATAAACTGAAACTCAATCCAGACAAGACGGAGGTACTGTTAGTGGGTGGTTCGTCTGCAAGGCTAGGTGATATTCAACCTGTTCTGGAGGGGGTTGCACTCCCCCTAAAGGATCAGGTTCGTAGTTTGGGGGTGCTCTTGGATCCAGAACTGTCACTTGAGGCACAGGTGAACTCAGTGGCATAGAGCACTTTTTATCAGCTTAGGCTGGTATACCAACTACGCCCTTATCTGGACAGAGATAGCCTAGCTACAGTTATCCATGCTCTGATAACTTCTCGTCTGGATTACTGCAATGCGTTATACGTGGGGCTGCCTTTGAAAATGGTCCGGAAACTTCAGCTGGTCCAAAATAGGGCAGCAAGATTGTTAACAGGGACTGGCCTGCGAGCTCATATTACGCCAGTACTTTTCCAGCTGCACTGGCTGCCAGTCCATTTCCGGGCCCGATTCAAAGTGCTGGTGTTAACATTCAAAGCCCTTAACGGCTTGGGGCCAGGTTACCTGAAGGATCGCCTCCTCCCATATGTGCCTGCCCGGACCTTAAGATCATCATCAGCGGCCCTTCTCCATGAGCCCCTGCCAAAGGAAGTGAGGCGGGTGGCTACTAGGAGGAGGGCTTTTTCTGTTGTGGCACCCCGGCTCTGGAATGAGCTCCCTAGTGAGGTTCGCCTGGCGCCTACATTGTACTCCTTTCGGCGCCAGGTGAAGACCTTTTTATTTTCCCAGGCATTTTAGCTTTCTAAATTTTTATCTTTGATGTTTTAAATCTGTATTTTAAACTCCTGTACTGCTGCTAGGTTTTATTGTGGTTGTATTGTTATATTGTGGTTTTAATGTTCTATATATTTTAAATTGTTTTATTGTGTGTTGTTTGGTTTTAGTTTTTGTGAACCACCCAGAGAGCTTCGGCTATTGGGCGGTATAGAAATGAACTAAATAAATAAATACTAGGAACCAAGTATAACAAACTTAGTCTAGATCTAAGCAAAGGTATAATAATGTTTGGCACTGGAGATCTCAACTAATTGTAGCTTGGCAGAGCTACCCTATGCAGCTCTACAAAAGTAATACTCATTATGTTCAATGGATGGCCTTATCTTAGTAATTCAATACTAAGATATTCTTAGTATTGCAGCCATAATAAACCCCATTATATTGGCTGCCTGTACCACATTCTCCAGTCCCATCAGGGCATCTCAGGTGGCCACACCCTTATACATTGGAAAAGGCAGAAAAGCCAGGCTCAAGATTGATTGCAGGTTGGGCAGGGAGTTGAATGTTAGGGAGCAATCTGTGTCCTATCTTCCACAAAAAGTCTATGGGCTCCCCTTTCTTGTACCCCCCCCCCGCATGAAATTGTATGTTCCCTTTTGTTGTGTGATGTACCAGTAATACAGTCAAATGGATTTCAGGCTTATGACTCATGGCTTAAAAAATGTGGACCCATTGGATAGTGAGTAGTGAAGTCACTGTCCTTATTTCTATGAACTCCAGTCTAGATGCTCCTTCTGTGCAGAGATCCCAATTCATGCAAAGAATTATACATTTACTGGGATGTGGGAAGGGTATTTATATCCCAACTTTCCTTTAAGGCATTCAAGGTGGTACACCCACTTTCTCCTCATAAGAACCCTGTGAGGTAGGTTAGGCTGAGAGACAGTGGCTCACCCAAGCTCACCCAGAATGCTTCATAGCAGAATGGGGTTTGAACCTCGGTATCCCAAGTCCTAGTCAAACACGCCAGCTACAAGAATGCATGGGGCGGGCCTCTTTGCCATTAAATAATGTGTGAAACCAAGTTGAGGCATCTATCATTAATATTTCAATATGGCTTTTTGGGCTGTGATACTAAATACTGGAAGGACAATCCTGAATTCATTTCACAGGCATATGAGACATTAGTCCAACTAATGTAAGGAAGCTCTCTCATAGGGAAACTTCAAATAAGACCAGTTGATCTAGATCGCAGGCAGCCCACATTTCCTGGGAGCAACTTACATAGAAACCCCTGACTTCATAAGTTCATCAGTTTCAGTTAGAAGAACTGTTGCAAGTTCATTCCTTGCCTGACATTGCTTAGATCTTGATTTAATCAGGGGGGATAAGGAAAACCACAACAATTAGGTTCATGAATAATTTTTACAGAAGAGTAGCCATTTTAATCTGCTGCAGCAAAAATGACAAAGAGTCTTGTGGAGCTTCACTGCCTTGTTGTGGAGAAGGGGCTTGTGTAACTCAGTGAAGCAATAAGCTATGCTGTGCAGGGCCACCCAAGATGGACAGGTCATGGTGGAGAGTTCTGTCAAAATGTGGTCCACTGGAGAAGGAAATGGTAACCCATTCCAGTTAGGGATGTTGGAGAATTTCACCACGGATTTCATGAGGCCGAATGCACTGGCATTCGGCCCCCCAAAATCCGTGGCAGAACAGCCTGCCACCCCCTTGCCCCCTGTGGATTCTCCCCAGGACGAGACTTACCTGGGGCGGATGTTCTGGACAGCAGCGGCTCCAGCACCGGCTTTGGCGGCGGCGGTGGCAGTAGCTGGTCTTTCGACCGGCTGCTGTGGCCGCCATTTGCATTCTGGTCTTTGCTGTGATAGGCTAGGTAAGTCTTTACATAGCCTATCATGGCAAGCCAATCAAAAAAAAAGAAGGCGTATGCAAATGGCGGTGGCTACGGCGGCCGCCATTTGCGTTTCTTATTTTTCGCCATTCTAGTCTATGTAAATAATTACGTAGACTGTAACAGTGAAAAAAAGGGGAACACAAATAGCGTAGTGGGCGCTATTTGTGTTGCTTTTTTATTTGCTGTTTTAGCCTACATAAATATTTATGTAGGCTAAAATGGCAAATAAAAAAGGAATGTAAATAGCGCCCACTACACTATTTGCATTCTTTTTTTTTCACCGTAATAGTCTACATAAATATTTACGTAGACTAAAATGGCAAAAAATAAGGACCGCAAATGGCGGCCACCGTAGCCGCCACCATTTGCGTACGTGTTTTTTTTGTTTACTTTGCTGTGATAGGCTACGTAAATATTTACGTAGCCTATCATGGTTAAGTAAAGGGACGCAAACGGTGGCAGCTACGGCTGCCGCCATTTGCCTCCCTGCTGCCCAGCGGCCAGATGTCTGGCTGCAGGTGGAGCTGACCAGCAGCTCCGTGGAATCTCCATGGAGCGGAGCCGGCCGGGCAGGATTCTGGGGGAGGGACGGAGCGCCACCCCACACCGCAAAGCAGATCTGTGAAATGGTAAGTGACTTTTGTACATCTCTAATTCCAGTATTCTTGCCACGAAAACCCCATGGAACGTAAGTCTTTACGTAGCCTATCATGTTTTGTTTGTTTGTTTTACTGGAAATGGCAGAGGCGGCAGCCGGTCAGAAGACCGGCCTCCACAGCCACCGCTGCCGAACCGCCACCGAACCGCCGCCGCTGCCGCCAGGGAGATTCGCCAAAGGTAAGTCCCGTCCCGGGGGTGGCGGGGGGGGGCAGACCGTTTCGCCACCGATTTGCCACCGAGATTCGTGGCAAAATTCTCTGACATCCCTAGTCAGATCAATGTATCAAGGTAAGCTGGAGGTGGTCAAACATGAGATGGCAAGTTTGAACATCGACATCTTGGGAATCAGCAAACTAAAATGGACAAGCATGGGCGAATTTAATTCAGGTGACCATCATATCTACTACTTTGGGCAAGAATCCCTTAGAAGAAATGGAGTAGCACTCATAGTCAATAAAAGGGTGGGAAAAGCAGTACTGGGGTACAATCTCAAAAATGATAAAACGATCTCAGTATGAATCCAAGGCGAACCATTCAACATCACAGTAATTCATGTCTATGCCCCAACCACTGAGTCCGAAGAAGCTGAGATTGATCGGTTCTATGAAGACCTACAACACGTTCTAGAACTAACACACACAAAAGATGTCCTTTTCATCATAGGGGATTGGAATGCTAAAGTAGGAAGTCAAGAAATCACTGGGATAACAGGCAAGCATGGCCTTGGTGTACAAAATGAAGCAGGACACAGGTTAATAGAGTTTTGCCAAGAGAACACGCTGATCATACCAAACCGTCTTTTCCAACAGCACAAGAGGTAGGGATGTATGGAATTGCCCTTACCTGTCTCCGCCGGGTTCTGCTGGGGGGGAGGCGCTCCATCCCTCCCCCCGGAATCGTTGCCGGGGGGGAGGTGCTCCGGGCCTCCACCCCGGAATCCTGGGTGGCCGGCTCCACTCCGCGGGGATTCCGCGGAGCTGCCGGCCAGCTCCGCCAGCAGCCGGACATCCGGCCACTGGCTAGCAGGGACACAAATGGGGGTGGCCATAGCCACTGCCATTTGCGTCCCTGTAGTCAGCCGTGATCACCTATGTAACTCTTTACATAGCCTATCACGTCTGACCTAAAAAAAAAAAAAAGCCTGTACGTGAATGGCAGCAGCTATGCTGCTATTTGCGTTCCCCCTTATTTTCGCCATCTTAGTCTACGTAAATATCGATGTAGACTAAGATGGGCCAAAATGAGGAACGCAAATGGCGGCAGCCATAGCCGCCGCCATTTGCGTATGCGCGTTTATTTTTTTTTAAAGTCATACGTGATAGGCTACGTAAAGATTTACGTAGCCTATCACGTTGTTGTTGGTTTTTTATAACCTAGCCATGATAGGCTCCGTAAATCTTTACGTAGCCTATCACATCTTTTCTTTTTTAACACTGGAACTGGCGGCAGCGAAAGCCGGTCGGAAGACTGGCCGCTGGAGCTGCTGCCGCTCGAGCTGCTGCCGCCCAGAAGATCTACCCCAGGTAAGTCTCGTCCCGGGGGTGATCCGCTGGGGGGCAGGGGGGTGGCAGGCCGTTCCGACACGGAGTTCGGGGGGCCGAATGCACTGGCATTCGGCCTCACCGAGATCTGTGGCGGAATTCTCTGCCATCCCTAACAAGAGGCGACTCTACACATGGACATCATCAGATGGTCAATATCGAAATCAGATTGATTTGCAGCCAAAGATGGAGAACCTCTATACAGTCAGTAAAAACAAGACCTGGAGCTGACTGTGGCTCAGATCATGAGCTTCTTGTTGCAAAATTTCAGCTTAAATTGAAGAACGTAGGGAACACCACTAAACCATTCAGGTATGACCTAAATCATATCCCTCATGAATATACAGTGGAAGTGAGGAATAGATTTCAGGGATTAGACCTGATAGACAGAGTGCCTGAGGAACTGTGGACGGAGGTCCGTAACATTGTTCAGGAGGCAGCAACGAAATCCATCCCAAAGAAAAAGAAAGCCAAGAAAGCCAAGTGGCTGTCTGAGGAGGCATTAGGGTTGGCGGAGAATTTCTCCCCGAAACTTCGGGGGGCCGAGTGCCAACGTGTTCGGCCCCCGAACAAGTTTCGGGGAGAAATCCTCCAAACCCCCCCCGCCCCCCCCCGGGATGGGACTTACCTTCGCCGAATGTCCCTCCCGGCGGCGGGTCCGGCCGGCGGTTCGGCGGGTGTTTGAGCGGGGCGGGAGCGGCAGCCGGTCTTTCGACTGGCTGCCGCCGCCGCCATTGCAATAAAAGAAAAAAAAACAACGCCCCCTGATAGGCTACGTGACGATTCACGTAGCCTATCACGGCTAGATTTGCAAAGTCAGCCGTGATAGGCTACGTCAATCGTCACGTAGCCTATCACGGGTGACTTTAAAAAGAAAAAAAAGTGTGTACGGATAATGGCGGCCCCCATAGGGAGCCGCCATTCCCGTTTCTTATTTGGTCGCTGTAGTCTACGTAAAGATTTACGTAGACTACGGCGAAAATAAGGGCAACGCTATTTGCGTTGCCCTTATTTTCGCCGTAGTCTACATAAACATTTACGTAGACTACAGCGACTAAATAAGGAACGCGATTGGCGGCTCCCTATGGGGGCCGCCATTAGCGTAAGCGATTTTTTTTTTTTTTAAGTCACCCGTGATAGGCTACGTGACGATTGACGTAGCCTCTCATGGCTGACTTTGCAGATCTAGCCATGATAGGCTACGCGAATCATCACGTAGCCTATCAGGGGGCGTTTTTTTTTTTTTTTTAACTTTCGTGTTCGCGGCCGGGCGAGGCGGGAAGCCTCCTCTCCGGCCTGAATTTCGGCCGGGGCGAGGCGGGAAGCCTCCCCCCCGGCCTGAATTTCGGCCGGGCCGAGGCAGGAAGCCTCCCCTCCTGTCCTGAACTTCGCGGGGGGACCAGCGAAGCGCCTCCCCCCCACCGCAAACATCCTTCGAGGACAGGTAAGGGACTTTCGTCCACCCCTAGGAGGCATTAAAAGTAGCTGAGGAAAGAAGGGAAGCGAAAAGCAAGGGAGAAAGGGGAAGATATACCCAACTGTATGCAGATTTCCAGAGAATACCAAGGAGAGACAAGAAGGCCTTCTTAAATGAACAATGCAAAGAAATTGAGGAACACAATAGAATGGGAAAGTCTAGAGATCTCTTCAAGAAAGTCAGAGATCTCAAGGGAATACTTTGTGCAAAGATGGGCATGATAAAGGACAAAGAAGGCAGGGACCTAATAGAAGCAGATGAGATTAAGAAGAGGTGGAAAGAATACACAGAAGAACTATACAGGAAAGATCTTAATGTCCCTGATAGCCATGAAAGTGTGGTCACTGATCTTGAGCTGGACATCCTAGAGAGTGAAGTCAAATGAGCCTTTGGAAGCATTATTAACAATAAAGCTAGAGGAGATGACAGTATTCCAGCTGAGCTATTTAAGATCCTAAAAGATGATGCTGTTAAAGTGCTACACTCAATATGCCAACAAATTTGGAATACTCAACAGTGGTCACAAGACTGGAAAAGGTCAGTTTACATTCCAATTCCAAAGAAGGGCAGTGCCAAAAAGTATTCAACCTACCGTACAATTGCACTCATTTTACATGCCAACAAGGTTATGCTTAAAATCCTACAAGCTAGGCTTCAGCAGTATGTGAACTGAGAACTACCAGAAGTACAAGTTGGTTTTGAAGAGGCAGAGATCAAATCGCCAACATTTGCTGGATCATGGAGAAAGCAAGAGAATTCCAGAACAATGTCTATTTCTGCTTCATTGACTATGCTAAAACCTTTGATTGTGTGGATCACAACAAACTGTGGCAAATTTTTAAAGAGATGGGAGTACCAGACCACCTCACCTGTCTCCTGAGAAACCTGTACGAGGGTCAAGAAGTAACAGTAAGAACCGGACATGGAACAACCGATTGGTTCAAAATTGGGAAAGGAGTACGACAAGGCTGCATATTGTCGCCCTGCTTGTTTAACTTATATGAAGAGTACATCATGAGAAATGCCGGGTTGGATGAATCACAGGTCGGAAGTAAGATTGCCGGGAGAAATATCAACAACCTCAGATACGCAAATGATACCAACCTAATGGCAGAAAGTGAAGAGGATCTAAAGAGCCTCTTGTTGAGGGTGAAAGTGGAGAGTGCAAAAGCTGGTTTGAAACTCAACATTAAAAAAACTAAGATCATGGCATCTGGACCCATCACTTCCTTTCATATAGAAGGGGAAGAAATGGAAGCAGTGACAGATTTTATTTTCTTGGGCTCCACGATCACCACAGACAGTTACTGTAGCCATGAAATTAAAAGAAGCTTGCTCCTTGGGAGGAAAGCTATGGCAAACCTAGACAGCATAGTAAGAAGCAGAGACATCACCTTGCCGACAAAGGTTCGTATAATCAAAGCTATGGTTTACCCAGGAGCAATGTATGTAGGGATGTACGAATCCCTTACCTGGCTCCACACAGGGACATCCGTGGGGGGGGGGAGGCACTCCGTCCCTCCACCCGGAATCCTGACCGGCCGGCTCTGCTCCGCAGCCAAGCCTCGGAGCCACCAGCTGGCTCCAGCTGCCCGCAGCCAGCCATCCGTCTGCTGGGCAGCCCTGCAGGGAAGCAAATGGTGGCTGCCATAGCCACCACCATTTACAACCTTGTAGTGAGCCATGATAGGCTATGTAAATATTTACATAGCCTATCATGGCAGGGGGAAAAACCCCAGCATACGCAAATGGCAATAGCCACCGCCATTTGCATATGCTGGGTTTTTTTTCCCCCTGCCATAGTACGCTACATAAGTATTTATGTAGCCTATCACAGCAGGGGGAAAAAAAACCCAGTGTATGCAAATGGCGGTAGCTGCCGCCATTGGCGTACGCTGGGGTTCCCCCCCGCCGTGATAGGCTACGTAAATACTTATGTTGCCCATCACGGCCTCTGCAGGGACGAAAATGGCATCCCTGCATTAGCCGTGATGGGCTACATAAGTATTTACATAGCCTATCATGGCTATTGAGATGAGTAAGCGAATGGCGGCCAGGACGGCCGCCATTCGCAAAGCAGCGTGGACGGGAGCAGGTAAGTGCTCCATTTCACGAGCCTTTCATGGGGTGGGGGTGGCGGGGACTTTGTCCCACACGCCTTTCATGGGTTGGGGGGGCGGGGGCTTCGTTCCGTGATGGATTTTGGGGGCCCGAATGCACTGGCATTTGTCCTCACTGAGATCCATTGTGGAATTCTCTGACATCCCTAAATGTATGGCTGTGAGAGCTGGACTATAAGGAAGGCTGAGCGTCGAAGAATTGATGCTTTCCAATTGTGGTGCTGGAGAAGACTCTTGCAAGTCCCCTGGACTGCAAGGAGGTCAAATCAGTCCATCCTAAACTAAATCAACCCTGACTGCTCATTGGAAGGGCAGATACTGAAGCTGAAGCTCAAATATTTTGGCCACCTAATGCGAAGAGAAAAGTCACTGGAAAAGACCCTGATGCTGGGAAAGATTGAAGGCAAAAGGAGAAGGGGATAGCAGAGGATGAGCTGGCTAGATAGCATCACTGATCCAATCAATATGAACTTGAGTGCACTCCGGGAGAGAGTGGAGGACAGGAAGGCCTGGTGTGTCCATGGGGTCACAAAGAGTCGGACATGACTTAATGACTGAACAACAACTACACTTATTGTGGTATAAATTTTCAAGCATTGTTTTATGGACTAGAGTCCATCTCATTGTTCAATGCAATATATTTTTTCTCTCTCTGAGAAGTGTCTTCACATTCTGAGACACAAAAAAAGCCATTCAGTTTTCACAAGGGTAGGATGTTTTGAACTGGTAGTTATGTGTTTCTAAAACTGATACACTGGTTTACTGGACGAATACTTCACAGATTTATTCTTTGATGACAGAGCAACATATTGAAAACCACAGAGGCATCCAAATAAAACATAAAATGAACCACTGTAGTTAATATCCTTATAAAAAAGAGCTCTTAAATGGTTTGATAGTTCTTTATTTTAGAATAATATAATTAAGGGAAGACTATATAATAAAAATAGATTGGATTAGCTGGCCCAGACTGTGATGGCCAACCTGACAAAAAATGTAGCTTGCTGAAGCCCACCATGATGACAAAGAACAAAACGTATCTTCCTAAACTTATTTGAGTAGTTTTCAAGGTCTTTACCACAGCACAAGTCATCAGGCCATAGATGTCATCAGCCTCATAAAGAAAAAAACAAAATATTATTATGGAATAGGCTTTCATGGAGTTTTTTGTGGACTTAATTTCCATATCATCATCAGATGCATTAGTTTTGTCTCTCTGAAAAATGACTTTACATTTTAAGATACCAAAAAAAGCCATGCCAATTTCATGGAGGCAGGACTTTTTGAACAGTTGGCTATTCCTTTTTTAAAATGACAGCTTGTTTTAATGGCCCAGTAATCACAGACATTTTCTTTGATGATAGAGCAACATCGTGAAAACCAGGGATGGATCCATATAAAACAAAAATGACTCATTTCAATTGAAATTGAAGTCCTCATGACAATAAAGAGCTTAAACATCTTGGTAGGTCTTTATTTTGGAATTTAAAAAGTTGGGGAGAGGTATTAACAAATCAAGTATATGATCACCACCCTGTCCAATTTAGCTTGCTGGAACCCACCATAAAAACAAATATATCTTTATCAATTCACAAAACATTAGGCCTTATTTGGTCATGGGATAAATAGTTGCCTAATTATGACTGTGATATGCTGTTTCAGTTTGCCCATGGCTTTAGTCTTTGTGTTTGAAAACATTCTGAGGAAGTTGTTGAGCTACGTAAGGCTTTCTGTAAGGTCTCTCTCACTTCCCTGTTTCGAAGGCTGTAAATGATTGGGTTAAGAAACGGAGCCACCACTGCATATTGGATGGCAACCAGCTTGTTAAGGTCAAAGGTTCCAATGGCCTTGGGTCGATCATTCATAAATATGGTGGTGGCATAGAACATAGAGACCACTGCTAGGTGAGAGACAGAGGTGGAAAAAGCTTTCCACTTCCCTTTGGTGGAGGGGATCCTTGCAACTGTACAAATGATGAATCCGTAAGATGTTCCAGTCATCAACAGTGAACTCATGAGGACTGCTAAGGATGCCACAAAATCTAGCACCTCGATGGATGAAGTGTTAGTCCATGATAACTTCAGTAAGGGTGAGATGTCACAGAAGAAATGTCCAATGGTGTTTTTTCTGCAGAACTGCAAGTTGGAAATCATCACCACAGATGGAAAGGTAGCTAGGAAGCCACCTAGCAAAGAAGACAGGCTCAAGACAATGCAGGCTCTGTGATTCATGAGTGATGTGTAATGAAGTGGGTGGCAAATGGCCAAATACCTGTCATAGGCCACTGTTGCCAGGAGAAAACATTCAGAGGAAGCCAAGGATAGAAAAACATACATCTGAATGATACAACCACCCAGTGTGATTGTCTTCTCACCAAACAACAGATTGGAGAACAACTTGGGCATTGTCACAGAGACATGGAAGATTTCTAAAAGAGAAAGATTTCCCAAGAAGAAGTACATAAGAGTACGAAGGTGCCTGTTCAATCCAATTGTCACAATGAGGAGGACATTTTCCATCAGAGTTAGAATGTAGATAGTGCTGAATATTGCAAACAACAGTATCTGATGGTGTGGAAGTTCAGGAAAACCCATAATGACAAATGCTTCATGGGAGGTTTGGTTCCACATTCTTCTATATGTTCATTGTTTCATCTCTAATAAGAGAAAATATGAAGAATGGTTTCTAAAAACAAACGTACACACAGGATTAAACATGAGTTGCAATCACCCATAAACACTGACGGTGAAACAATCAGATTTGTGTAAGCAGATGTCAATCGAAACAATGCATTCACTTGCATCAACCAATATGGTTGATTGAAAATATAGATGGATAAATTCATCATAATATCAATTACATAGTCTGGAAATGCTGCCTATGGATTCACTGTCATACCACTTTTCTTGGAGTAAACCCCACTGAGTTTAATGGGTCTTATTTTTGAGTTGACATATGGGCTAGCATTGCACTGTAAAATATTAGTGATGAGGGGAAATCAGATGAGATGTACATCAGCTAAGCAAGAGTTTAGCTAATACAATAATACAAAACCTAACTATACATCATTTTAAAGACCTCATGTTCTGTATATTTTTTCTTTGGTTTATTTACCTGTAATTTTATTTAACTTCATGTATCCATCCTTGATGTTGCCCCTACCTTGGTACTGAAGACCTTTTACTGCTGATATATCCCATTGCATATTATTTTGTTGCCCAATTTTGACTAAGTGGGGAAGCTCCATTTCCCATCATATTAGGAAAGTTCAAAGTGTGGCTTATGTTGTGAATGGTTCAGAGAGAGACAGAGAAGAAAGAAAATTTGAATCAGACTGAACTTTCTGTGTAAGGGCTAGAGGTATCAATGCTGACTGATGCATAATTGCACCTCCAAATTCAACATTTTTGTGCAAAAATTGGACAGGTTGGATGGACTCACTTCCTCGTGAAGAGGGGATAGCTAGAGTGCTTGGGGTGCTGAAGCCTCGCCCTGCCCCCATGGCTGTTAAGGGCTTCCTTGGCAGCCAGTGGAGGCAAGTCCTTGGCTCCAAGCACATCCCAAGCTCTCTAGCCATCTCCTCCTTGCAAGGAGGAGATAGCAAGAGTGGTTGGGGCAAGCACAGTGAAGATAACTTTGGGCTGCTACCAGCCATTCATCAAGCTGAAGCTGTTGGGTGCTTGGTGGGCAGGTCCATCAGCATCCCATGGCTTGGCAAGAGGGGGCCAGGTACAGGAAGTCCACTGGTCTCCCAGACCAACCCAAGCATGCACAATATCCCTATCAACAATGTAAACATCAAACAGAGATGTGGGTTCAATTCATGAATCCATTCAGAGGTTTAATATAAATGTATAGGAAAACTTCAAGATATTGGACTTCGCTCTGATAAAAGAAGTCTCTTCTTATGTTTTCTGTTCTTAAGTGCAGTGTGGATTATAGCATACATTTTAATTTCATCCAAATAATAGAAAATGTTCAACTTCCTTCAAAGTGCTAAATGGAATTTGGAAGCTGTTACTGAATGTGCTGTCCTTATGTATGTGTTCAAACTTGCACATGTTCTAGGAAACCCAAACCCTCGTCCATCTCAAATAGACCCTTAAACATTGGGGCTGGGGCTTCTGTGGCAGGGAAGGCACTCCAAAATGATCCACACACACGCAGACTTGAGAAAATCACATGCTGTAAATATTGATTACAAGCACAGCTTCAAAGTGCAGAAATTGATTTGGGGAAATTAACTTGGTAGTGCAATTGCAATGGAAATACAAGAATAATGAAACTTTTAGTCTTCAGTGATGCCTGACGTTTTTGGAAAATTAGGTGAGCTCTCTTGGAAAGTAACTCCAGAGGCTAAACAAAGGTGCTGACAGTTCAGTGAGAAGGGTTTGTTTTGGTAAGAGGTTGCAGTGAGAAGATAGGGAGATTTGGATGCTTTAACACCCTTGGGAAGGAAGAAAGGGTCGGGGTGCGAGTGTTGAGAACACACATACATACACAGTACTTCGGATGAAGCCTAACCAGTGCTGAGTAGAGGAGAACTAGTACTTCTGAATATTTGGAAGTTATGCTTCTATTAATGCAGACCAAAATAGCATTTGCCTTTTTTGCAGTGACATCACATTGTTGGCTCATATTCAGCTTGTGATCTACAACAACTCCAAGATCCTTCTTGCTTGTAGTGTTGTTGAGCCACGTATCTCCCATTTTGTAACTGTGCATTTGGTTTCTTTTTCCTAGGTGCAGAACTTGGAAAAACAGAACCAAAGTATTCCGTACTCTCTGTGGGACCCCTGTCCTCCTTGGAGCAGTGTGAGGGTGATTAGGATGCTGTGGTTTGCCTTTCTGGGAGAGATCAGCCAAAATGTGGACTACGTAACTCAAAGGAGCCAATTGTCCAAGTGCCCCATGGCCAGAGCAAATTGAATCTGTTCATCATGCCATGGTAGGAACTGATTAAGGAAACTGGCACCCTTTGCTGCACAAAAAAATGGACAA
This sequence comes from Heloderma suspectum, assembly GCF_057233095.1. Lineage (NCBI taxonomy): Eukaryota > Metazoa > Chordata > Lepidosauria > Squamata > Helodermatidae > Heloderma > Heloderma suspectum. Next base: position 81,837,011 of record NC_139463.1, on the reverse strand, counting down.
AAACAAAAGATTTGACAACATGCCTGTGCGGCCAAACCACAATAGGTGCACCAAATCTGTTAGGTGTTGAGAATGGCAGTTCCTGCCCATAAACAAAAGACTTGGGTCTTGTACTTGTCAGACTCAGAGCCACCTTGATTACAAAAGGGGAATATTAATGATAAATGGGGACTCTGTCCATCGGATGGGTTTCATGATGGCAGTACTTGTGAAACTCTTCAGTCCATGCAGTTTCCTCACTGAAACCTCCAGCATATTTCTTCACTAATGTAAGGGGGAATCACTTTGGAACTTGGTATCTGAATATGCTTTTAAGTTGACATCCTGCCTACCTCGAGGCTTATGAATTTTATGCATTTTTGATGGTTAAGATAATGTCAAGACTTTTCTTCCCATACCTCTACAAGCATTGTGTCCATGGCTGCCAATGTTGGTGGAAGGGATGAAAGGCCTGCACTTCAACCATGTCCTCTGCTAACAAAACTATAACATACAAATATGTTCAGTTCTGCAGTGTCTATATGTAACATAGCTCTGCAGTCTCAAAAAAAAAAAAAAAAAAGCATGGGGGGAGGTCTTATCAAGACGCAGTCAAGCAGTTTTAATCCAATTAGTTTCAATAGAATTAAGAACATTCTTAATTTGTTTGGAACACGCTCTGTTCTAATTTAGTTAGAGCATGCCTTCAATGCATTGAAAACATTGAGGCTGCAATCCTACATATGCTCACCTGGAAGTAAGACCCACTGAACTCAGAGGGTCTGATTTCTGAGCAGGCATACGATTGTGTCGATTCATTTACAAGAGGGGGAAAGAAAATGAAAAGAAATCCTTTTGAAGAGGTTGAATGGAATCTAACCTTTCAGTTGAGTGGAGTTCTTCTGAAATAGATGGTCCTTCATTGATCCCCTCAAAAGGTTTGTAAGAGCAATTTGAGTTAAACCTGTTCCCGTTTTATTTCTGAAGTTGCTATACTCATACTCACAGGTCTGTCACTGTCCTCCTTCAACAAGCAGCAGGATTTACATTTGAATGGCCTTTTTCAAATTAGTCAGTCTTGAAGTTCTAATTATATAAAACATTTAAGACATTCTAATTATAGTTCTAATTATATAAGACATGCAAAAACCCCTTGGGGATGTAAACAGTTTAAGAGGTTTTGCCTAGAGATATCTACTCACTCCATCTCCTTCCCATTATATTAATGAGCTTTAGTCAAGTTGGATAGGTCCACTTAGATACAGCTAATTATGGAAACTTTGTCTCTCTCCTCATCTCTTTCCCCATCCTTTCCTAATGTCCCTTGCCCCTTTAGATAATTCATAGAACCAATTCATATTTTACAAATAATATTTTCTAAATGAGCAGACCATCAGTGGGAGAGATTTCTTCTTCTTATGCACCTGGAAATACTGCTTCTTCATGCATGACCACAGAAAGTTCAGTTCTCATCTGCTGACTGCTTCCACCATCAAGTGTGGGAGCCTAGTGGTACCTTGAGGGGGGATGCAAAGAACAAGTTAGAGGCTGTGCAGGACTCATTGACAAATGTCTTCAACAGTGCAGAAGATTTCTTCATCAGCCATGCCTGATCTGACAATGTGATAATGACCAGGTTCAGACGATCAGTGGGGGGAACAATGCAGCATCAGTTGTTTCCCCTGCCCCCTGCAGGTGCTGGTCACGTGACCAGGATTACCCAATATATCCATGCTATGTCGTGGGTTGCTGTGTCATCTTAACTTGGCATGTGGCATGGCCATGGTGACTTTTTACCCACCCTACAAGCCATGGTTTGCAGTAGGGGTTGTGGGGTGGGTGAAAAGTCATCACAACTTCATTGCGTACTGTGTTTGGATGACATGGAAACCCACAATGTGGGTTTGTGTGGACAATTAGGGTAATCCCGGTTGCTTGACCAGCATGTGTGGGTGTGGGGGAATCAATTGATGCTGTGTTGTTTCCCCCACTGATCATCTTAACACCCACTGTGGCATGCTGTTTGCATAGTCATTCTTGGGGTGGGGTGGAGGAGCAGTCTACCCTCTTTAGCTGTCAGTGAAAGCAGTTGTCTTTATTCCCAATAATGTCCCAGGAATGATGCTACATCATTACATCAGATTATTCCCATGAGGCTTCTGGTCCAGGAACGTAAGAGCTGCTTTGAAGAGTTCAGTCACTCCATGAAGTGGGAGGAAAGCTTTCTTTTCTAGGAAAGGAAGGGAAGGTAGGAAGGAAGGAAGGAAGGAAGGAAGGAAGGAAGGAAGGAAGGAGGGAAATATTTTCACCCACTTCATCAAAAAGTAAATACATCTTCCCAAAGTGGTGTGATATGGAGCTGCCCCTGAAAGTCAGTGATATTCCACTTATTCATATGGGAAGATAGTTCCATGAAGGCATGTTGGTGAGGGGATTCTACCCACCCCTCGAATACATTAAGGCTATTTCTAAGATGTTTCTATATTGCTTATGCGAATTCTAGGAAATGTGTTCTTGCTGTACTACTGGTGGAAATCCTGGAACTGACTCCATTTGGACTGATTCTTCAAACAAAATGGAACTTACTTCACTGGATCAATCTTGTGTTGGATCCAGACTCAGGCTGCAATCCTCTGTCCACTTACCTGGGAATAAGTCCCATTGAAATTAATGGTACTTCTGAGTAGACATGTATATGCAAATTAGTTGTGATTAGTCCTCATTGAAATCAAAGAGACTTAAGTCATGTGTGACAAACTTAGTCTGGATCCAAACCAAGGTATAATAATGTCTGGCACTGGAGATCTCAACTAACTGTAGCTTGACAGAGCTATCCTATGCAGGTCCACAAGTCTCACTAAGTTCAGTGGGACTTACTCTCAGGTAGATATTCTTAGTATTGTAGCCTTAGTAAACTCCACTATCTAGGCTGCCTGTACCACATTCTCCAGTCCCATCAGGGCATCTTAGGTGGCCACACCCTTGTATACACTGGACAAGGCAGAAAAGCCAGGCTCAAGATTGATTGCAGGTTGGGCAGGAAGTTGAATGTTAGGGAGCAATCTGTGTCCTATCTCCTACCAAAGGTCTGTGGGCAAAGTCCCCCTTCTTGTATTCCCCCCACCCAATGAAACAGTATGTTCCCTTCTGTTGTGTGATCTACCAGTAATACAGTGAAATGGATTTCAGTCTTAGGAATCCAGGGCTTAAAAAATGGTGGCACCCTTGGATAGTGAGTAGTGAAGTCACTATCCTTATTTAGATGAGCTCTGGTCTATTTATTTGTTGATGCATTTATTTAATTTAAAACATTTATATCCTGCCCTATATCATTAAGATCTCAGGGCAGTGTACAGATACAATTGCTTTAAACAATATGAAACAATAAATAATTTAAACAGCTAAAACACATTAAACTTTAAACAAGCTAATACCAATTAAAATCTAAAACTATTAAGACAGTGTGCTACTATAGGAAATGCATTTAACCTTCAAAGGCTTTTGTAAAAAGCCATGTTTTTACTTGGCACTGAAATGAAACCAATATCTGTGCCAATTGGGCCTCCAAGGGGAGGGCATTCCACAACTGTGGTGCCACAGCAGAGCAGGCCCTCTCCCACATCCCACCATAGTGTATGTCTTGCACTGGTGGGACACAAAGGAGGGCCTCTCCAACAGATCTCAGTCCTTGAGCAGGCAAATATAGGGAGAGTCACTCCCTCAGATATTGAGGGTTGCAATCTGCTTAGAACTTGAAATGTCATCATCAACACCTTGAATTCCAACTGGAAGAGTATTGGCAGCCAGTGCAATTCCTTCAAAACTGGTGTTATATGATTTTTATGAGATGTTCGAGTCAGCAGTCTAGCTGCTGCATTTTGCACTAGCTGCAACTTCCGAGTCATCTTCAAGGGCAGCCCCACATAAAGTGCATTGCAGTAGTCTAATTGGGAAGTTACCAGCTGATGTGCTACTGTGGCTTGGTTATCCCTGTCCAGGAAAGGCTGTAGCTATGGGATCAGCCAAAGCTGGCCCCAAGTACTCTGAGCCACAGAGTCCACCTGGGGCTCCAGTGACAGGGATGGATTTAGGAGTACATACCTGCTCCCTTCAGGGGGAGTGCAACCCATCCAGGACAGGTCACTTACCCAATTCCCAGACTCAGGAACCACCAGTCCACAGAGCTTCCAACTTGTCAGGATTCAGCTTCAGTTTATTGGATGTCATTCAGCCCATCATAGCCTCCAGGCACTGGTCCAGCACCTTCATCACCCCAGCTGACTCCGATGACAAGGTGAAGTAGAGCTGAGCTGAATCATCAGCATACTGGTGACACCTCACCCCCAAACTCCTAATGATGTCCCCCAACAGATTCATATAGATGTTGAACAGCATGGGGGATAGAATAGAACCCTGTGGCGCCCCACAGCTTAAGAGCCATGGGTTAGAACAGGAATCCCCCAATACCACTCCCTGAAATCAGCCCTGCAGGTAGGAGCGGAACCACTGTAATGCAGTGTCCCCAGTCTAGATGCTCTTTGTGCACAGAGCTCCCCATTCATGCAAATAATTCTGCATTTAGTGGGATGTGGGAACAGTACTTATTTCTTACATTTACATTTTGACTTTCCTTCAAAGCTGGCACTCCCACTTTCTCCTCACAACAACCCTGTGAGGTAGGTTAGGCTGAGAGAGAGTGACTGGCCCAAGCTCACCAAGACAGCTTTATAGCAAAATGGGGTTAGAACCTGCCTGTCCCCAGTTCTAGTCCAAGACTTTTAACTACAAGAACACACAGGCTGTCATGCACTCTCTGCCATAAAAAGAACTTGTGAAACAGTTCCAACTTGTGGCATGGATCATTAATACGCCATTAACCCCATTGTACTGCAATCCTAAATACTGGCAGCACAGGCCTGAATGTATTCCACAGACGTATGAAACATTCTTCCAAGTAATGTATTAAGAAAGCTTTCACATGGGGAGACTTCAAATGAGACCAGCTGACCTAGATTGCAGGCAGCCCACAGTTTCTGGGAGCAGTTAAATAGACTCCTCTGGCTTTATGACTTCACCTATTCCAGTTAGGGAGACTGATGCTTGTTCATTCCATGCCTGACATTACTGAGGTCTAGATTTAGTCAGTGGGGATCAAATCTAAACCTTCCCCATTACGTTCATGAATACTTTTTTTCCAGGAGAGTAGCCATTTTAGTCTGTTGCAGCACAAACAACAGAAAGTTGTTTGTTGCCTTAAAGACAAAACACATTTATTTTGGCATAAAGTTTCATGCATTGCTTTGTGGACTAGAGCCCATGTCTTCATTAGATGCAATATTTTTCTCTCTCTGAGAAGTGACTTCACATTTGGAGACACAAAAACAGCCATGCAATTTTGAAATGCAATGCAATGAAAACCACAGAGGCATCCGTATGAAACATACAATGATCTTCCGAAATTAATATCCTCATAAAAATACATCTTTTAAACAGATTGGTAGGTCTTTATTTTGGAATAAAGAATGGGGAGGTCCATATAATAAAAATAGATTGAATTAACTGATCTAGAATGTGATGGCCAACCTGCCAAAATATAGTTTTCTGAAGCCCACCATAATGACAAAGAAACTGCATAGCAAAATGTCTTAACCTAACCTCATTTGAGTAGTTTTCAAGGTTTTTACCACTACAAATCCAGTGAAGTTTGGTCATGAGAAAAATAGTTGTCTGCCTTATTTGTTTTTTAATTGTATGTTGTTTCAGTTTGGCCATAGCTTTAGTCTTTGTATTTGAAAACATTGTAAGAAAGAGGTTGAGCTATGTAAGGTTCTGTGTAAGGTCTCTCTCACTTCTCTGTTCCTAAGACTGTAAATTATTGGGTTGAGAAAAGGAGCCACAACTGCATAGAGGATGGCCAGGAGCTTGTTGAGGTCAAAGGTTCCGATGGCCTTGGATCGGGCATACATAAATATGGTGGTGGCGTAGAACATAGAGACAACTGCTAGGTGGGAGACACACGTGGAAAAAGCTTTACGCTTCCCTTTGGCAGAGGGGATCCTTGCAACAGTGTAAAGGTTGAATCCGTAAGATGTTCCAGTCACCAGCAGTGAACTCATGAGGACTGCTAATGCTGCCACAAAATCTAGCATCTCAATGGATGAAGTGTCAGAGCATGACAACCTCAACAAGGGTGAGATGTCACAGAAGAAATGTCCAATGGTGTTTTTTCTGCAGAACTGCAAGTTGGAGATCATCAGCACTGATGGGAAGGTAGCTAGGAAGCCACCTAGCCAAGAAGACAGGCTCAACACTGATGGGAAGGTAGCTAGGAAGCCACCTAGCCAAGAAGACAGGCTCAACACTGATGGGAAGGTAGCTAGGAAGCCACCTACCCAAGAAGACAGGCTCAAGACAATGCAGGCTCTGTGATTCATGAGCAATGTGTAACGTAGTGGGTGGCAAATGGCCAAATACCTGTCATAGGCCATGGTTGCCAGGAGAAAACATTCAGAGGAACCCAAGGATATAAAAAAATACAACTGAGTGAGGCAACCACCAAACGTAATTGCCTTCTCGCCCAACAATAGATTGGAGAACAGTTTGGGCATTGTCACTGAGACATAGAAGATTTCTAAAAGAGAAAGATTTCCCAAGAAGAAGTACATGGGAGTGTGAAGGTGCCTATTTAACCATAGTGTTGCAATGAGGAGGACATTTTCCATCAGAGTTAGAATGTAGATAGTGCTGAATACTGCAAACAACAGTAACTGATGGTGTGGAAGTTCAGGAAAACCCATAATTACGAATTCTGTGTGAGAGGTTTGATTCCACATTCTCGTATATGTTCATTGGTGCTTTTATAGTTAATAAGAGAAAATGTGAAACATTGTTTCTGAAAATAAAGAAATAAAGAAATAACTAAATAAAGCATGGCTTATACTCCCCCCTAAACTCAGTGACAGTCAATCAAACTGTTTTGTGTAAGCTGATGTCCCTCAAATCAATTCACTCACTCACATCAACAAATATGCTTAATTTAAAATGCAAATAGATAAATGCATCAGAATATCAATTACAAGTCTGAAAATAGTCTGCTGGCTAAAGCTGGATCCCATGCCCACTTTCCTGGGAGTAAACCTTACTGCATTTGATGGTATTTTCTTTTGAATAGGCATATAGGATTGCGCTCTAAAATATAAGCAATGTGGGAAAATGAGATGTACATCAAGCCAAGCAAGGGTTTAATAGGCAACAACAACAACAATCCATAATCATAGAACATTTTACAGATTCACATGCTCTGCATAATTTACCCTTGTTTCCTTTATTTTTATTTAATTGAATGCATCCTTCCTTAACATAGCACCTACCTTTAATTCAGTCTTTTTATACTGAAGATGTTTTACTGCTGATGTATTCCAATACCTGTTTTTTTTTGTCACAGAATTTTGATTAAGTGGGGAAGCTCCATTTCCATCGTATTTGCAAAGTTCAAAACGTGGCTGAGACTGCTCAAGCTGTGAATGGTTGAGAGAGAAGGAGCGAGATATTGTGTGTGTCTGTGTGTGTGTTTGTGTTTGTGTTTGTGTGCGACAGATTTTGAATGAGATTAGTTTTTCTATACAAGTACTAAAGGTATCAGTGTTGACAGATGCCAAATGACACTTCCATAGTCAACCATTTAAGGCTTAATTTTATGGAGTAGATTCAGAGGTTTAATATAAATGTACAGGAAACATCAGGATGCTGGACTTTATTATCCATGCTGCACTTAAATTCTCAAATGCAGTGTGGATAATAAAATAAATTTTAATTTCATCTGAACACTTTCTAAATAATAGAAAGTATTCAACTCCCCTCAAAATGAAAACAAAAGCAAAAACAAAAACAAAAAAGACATGGAAACAATAACATAGGAATACATTTGATTCTATATTTTCTATATATGTAAGATAGCTGTGTAACCGAAAATAAATACATAAAAATGGTCTGACCAAGCCAAAGTCAAGCAATTTTAAGTCCAATTGCTTTCAGAGGAATTAAGAATATTCTTAATTTGCTTGGAGCATGCCCTGTTTTAATAATGAATTTAGAACATTGAGACTACAATGCAATATGCACTTACCTGGGATTAAGGCCCTTTGAACTCAGTGGATCTTATTTCAGAGTAGACCTGCATAGGATTGTGCTACTTAAGTTGAATGAAATCCTTCTGAAACAAGTAGGTTTTTCTTTTTCAGTGTTCCACTTCACATTTTAAGGACAATTTGAGCAAGCTCCCCTCCATCTTTAGTTCTGATGTTCCTTTAGCCACAGGTCTGTCACTGTCATCAGTGAAAAAGAAGCAGAATTCACATTGGAATGGTTTCTTCAAATGAGACAGTCTTGAAGTCTTAATTATATTAAACCAAATGCAAAACCCCTTGGGGATTTAAGCAATTTATGAGATTTTCTTACTATACAATGGTTTTGCCAACTGATAACTACTGCCTCCGCCTCCTTCCCATTATATTAATGAGTTCCAGTCAAGTTGGATAGGTCCACTTAATATACAGCTAATTATGGAAACATTCTCTCTCTCCTCTTCTCTCTCTTCCTCCTATTCCAACCTCCTTTGCTCCTTTAGTGAATTCATAAAACAGATTCATATTTTACAAATAATATTTCCCTAGATGAGCAGAACATTGAAATCAGTGGGAGTGATTCCTTCTCCTTACATGCCAGGAAGTACTGCTCCTTCATACATAAATACACACAGCACAGTTCTTATATGCTGACTGCTTCCACCATCAAGTGTGGTCTGGTGCTATCTTGAGAAGAGATTGAAGGAATGAGTAGAAGGTTTGCAGGGATCATAGATAGCAGAGATGGCTTCAAGAGTGCTTAGGCTTTCCTCATTAGTCATGCCTGATGTGATGACATGATGATGTCATGCTGTTCCCATGGCCATTCTTGGTTCAGGTGGGGTGGGGGGAGGAACTGGTTGGCGTCTTGGATTGTCATGCAACCCTCTTGATTCCCAAGAACACTCTGGGAATGATGCTATTCATCACATTTCATAAATCTCTTGGGAATTCTGGTCCAGGAACATGACAGGGCTTCTTTGGACAGCCAAGTCATCAGCTGAAGTTGGGGCAAAGTTTCTTTTCCAGTTAAGAAAGACAGAAGGAAAAGAGAAAAATATTTTCTTCCATCTCATTAAACAGTGGGCAAGTTTGCAAGTCATGATAAGCCACCCTGAAAAGAAGCTGGTTGTTTGCTCACTAACCTATGTTACTCCTGACAAACAGGCTCCCCACTCCTCCCGGTCCTCCTGCCTGCTCCTAGCATGTATCCAATGGGTCTTTGTGGCACAACCCTAGTAGCCTACTCCACTACCCTGTTAATGAGTGCATTTGCACTTATTTGCAGAGTAGAAGTTTTTTTGTAGATTTTTTTCCTCCACCTTTGGGGAGATTTGCACATATTTAACATCCCCTCCACACACCTTCAGGGAGATTTGCACAAACATAACTTCTTAAAAAAAAAAAAAAAACCTTTCAGGGAGATTTATGCAAATCCACAAAATCACAGTAACTACTCTGCATTAGCACAGTACTTAGTGCACTACAGCAGAGTAGTTACTGTGCTTTAGCAGAATTGCACAAATCTCCCTGAAAGTTAAATAAACAACAACCACAAAGTTACGTTTGCACAAATCTCCCTGAAGGTGGGAAACAAAATGTGTAACACAGTTAACACTTCTTTTAACCATATGTTAGAAAGCTGTATTTTCATGTGTACACACACACACACACACACACACACACTTCATTTGCATGCATTGAAAGTGATAAATTCAAATTTATGTTGCTACAATATTTTATTTTCCTCCTTTTGTTTTGTTTTTTATTCTTGAAAGTTTATAGATTATTATTCTTATTTTTAATGACTAGTGCTATTTATAGATGTAATGGAGAGGAGATATTGTTAACAAGATCTTGAGGAGCAGTCAACAGGGATTTTCACTGCTCTTGTCAAGCAGCTCTTTCATTAAACAGCACTATGCTGAAATGACTGTGCCGAGTTCAGACATCACAATAAGCCACCCTGTGTACAAGCCACCCTAAACAACCCTACTACAAGCCATGAGTTCTCAAGGTGGCTCATTTGCGAAAAACAACCCATGGTGGAAAAGCGGCTCTTGATTCAGACATCACACTAAGCCACTCTGGAAGGACCCATGCTGGCAACCCACCATGGCTTAGCATGATGCACAAACTAGGTCAGTAACGACATCCCCCCAAAGTGGCATGACATTTACCTTCCCCTGAAAGTCACTAATATTCCACCTGTTCCACCTAGTTCCATTGAGGCATGTTGGTGGGGGGATTTCACCTATCCCTAGAAAATAATGGGGCTGTTTCTAAGCTACTCCTGCATTGCCAAAGTGAATTCTAGGAGGCACGTTCTTGCAGTGCTATTTGTGGAAATTCTGGAACTGATTGCATTTGGGCTGATTTTGAAAGTGAAATATCACTTTCTGCACTGGATCAATATCATGTTGACTGCAGACTGAGGCTGTAATCCTGTTCCCACTTATCTGGTGAGAAATCCCATTGAAATCAATTAGACTTAACTCATTACTAACTTTTCTCATCAGTTTGAAAGGGACCTAAGTATAACAAACATAATCTAGATCCAAAACAATATTTATTAAGGTTTGCTATGGGAGATCTCAACCAACTGTAGACTTAGTTAACATCATTATCTGTGTCCAATCTTACATGAATAGTGTGTGAGCAAAACTAAATGGAATGTTCTCTTCTCTTGTGTGATCTACCTGTACAAGCATCTGGATTTCAGGCTTGGGACTCCAGGTCCTAAAAAAATGTTTATGGGAATTTCCCATATGTTTCCATTATTTTACAACAAACTCCACACAACTGGTTTTGAATCCAAGGCCAGATTTGACTGGTGCAGGATTTATTCTCTTTCCATACACATAGCTGTCTCCTCTCTTTTCTCCTGGAACTACAGGCTGTGTGGAGATGTGAAGATTGTGTTCCATTCTCAGTGTGGTATGTTCAGTTTGGAGTGATATGGCTATATTAAATCTAAACCATCAAGTGCAAAGAAAGTGTATGTCCAGGCAAAAGGAAACACATGTCCTCCTTGTTTATATACAAAGCCTCATGTTCCATATGAAACCAGTTCCTGGGTTAGAACTCAGGCTGTTAAGGAAGAATGAATATTATTTCTACCTGACCTTTGTGGCTACAACCATATAAATATAAGTGGGGTGGATCCAGATTCAGTCGTACTTAAAGTAGGAACACTGAATTCAAAGAGACTTAGGGGAGCAATCCTATGGCCACTAGTCAGTCCTAGACGGTTATAGGATAGGTTGGTTCCCAGGAACCAACCTTGGAACCCATGCTCTGAGCTTGGTTCCCTGAGAACCGACCTCCGCCTCCTCCTGCACTGCCTCATAGGCAGTGCAGAATGGCCTCACACTTTGCGCTTGCAAGAGCAGTGTGGAGCAGCGAAAATGGGGCATTCCTGGGGGTGGGGCAGGTGGAAATGCTTTCCTGATGCTTCCTATGCATTGTCCAGCATCCCTCCCCACTCTGACTTCCCGTGGCTAGACAGCCAAAATTGGATCTCTAGCCATGAATGCAGGGTGGCTGAAGCCCTGCATTGGATAGGCGGTCACCTCCAAGTTTGGAGGCAGCTGCCTCTCCTGATAGGATTGTGCCCTAAGTTAAGCATGACTAACTTAACCAATTGATTGCAAGTGATCTACCATAAGTATGACTAGATCTGGATCCAGCACACACACACACACATTCACGCTCACACACACACTCACACACAGAGTTTGTGCATTAGGGAGGTCCATCAAATAAACATATTGATAATATGCATGCATAATTTTATCTTGTTCTTCTGAATTATTTATTCCACATTTTCTTAAGCCATGTACCCCAGTTCATTCAATAGTAGTATTAGTGGTAGTAGTAGATGAGGAGAAAATATTAGCATTAACAGAAGTTCAGTAGATAGCTACACAACATTTTCAAAAACCACAACGAATATAAATTAGTTTAACGCATTCAAAACTTCATTCAATTTTTGCTAACCTACACATGGAATTCATTATGCCCTGGACAAGCACTGTAAATTTTGGAGTGGTTTGGGTTTTTGGTTTTTTGTTTGCTTCCTCTAGATTTTCTTTATTGAGATCCATTTTTTCTCCACCTGTGAAGTCAGAGGAACAAAGTATGAGTTTGCAGTGTTTGCACTCTTCTGATATTCCCAAACATTGGGCATTTCATTCCCTATTGTAATGAGAGAGTGTAATGTTATTTAGAGATAAAAGAGCTAGTAATATGCAAATCAGCAAAACGCGAGCTCACCAGTTCTCCAAATTGCTTCTCAAATCTTGTTCCAACTCGAGTCTGTATCAGACTGTGAACTCTTTTTTCCCCCTTTTTGCTAGGGATGGGAGGATCACTTACCCCTTCCGGGTGGGGGGGCCTGTGGGGGGGGCGATCCGTTCCTCCCCCCCGGAATCCATCCAGGCCGGCTCCGGTCTGCCTTGATCCTGCAGAGCCAGACACCACCTCCGCTTCGCTTGCCAATGTTGATACGGCCAGCAGCCATTGCCATGCCGTATTGCTGTAAGTCAGGCTCTGGACGTGAAAGGCATAGTGGGCACCATTTGCAGCTGTAAAGCTGGTAGATTAGCCTAAATGCAGCCATAAATGGCGGCCGGCTCCGCAGGATCAAGGCAGCGATGGATCCAGCCTGGAAGGATTCCACGCGGAGGTGGAGGTGAGTGCTCTGTTCTGCCACGGGCCCCAATGGGGCTGGATTCTTGGAATCCGGCCTCATTAGGGTCCATGGCAGTTTTCTCCCCCATCCCTACTTTTCACATGAAAATGCATGCACATTTTTGTGCATATTTTCCCAAAAGTATGCATCCATTTTGCAAACCTTTGAAATGTACACATTCTTCTTCCATTCATTAAAGTGTATATCTGCACATTTTCCAGAAGTACAGATTGAAATATACACATGATATCCAACACATTTTGGGGGGTCTGCAAATCACATTGCAAGCTTGGAAATGTACAGATGATGTTGGCCGCACATTGGGTCTGAGACTGTGGTCAGTATGGAAGGTGCAAACTGGGTAAATCCTGATTAAAAAAATGAACTAAAATGAATTTCTCATACATCCCTAAAAAGAACAACCCTGCAGTTAGTATAGTTTCCAAAAACGATTGTTAGACATACAGCTGTGTTTCTCAAATATTTGCTGTTCAGAGGTTATTTAACCAGAAATACTCTTTAGGAGTCTGTAGCTCTTTGCATAAGCACCTTCATGTTAGCTACAGACAGCTGCTCTTCTCCATAGATGGGAGTGATTTTCTGGATATCAAAGAAATTATTGACATAAAAGCACTCTTATGCAGAAAAGGCCACTGGCATTCTGGGTCACAGTTTATGCAAGAATGTCATACAACTTGAAACAGAGAATCAATTTGTGGGTGTATGAAATGAAGCAGTATGTTATTTCTGAAAGAACTACTTAGGAATACATAGGGATGGCAGAGAATTTCTCCACGAATCTCCGGGAGGCCGAATGCCAACGCATTCGGCCCCCCCGAAATCGGTGGGGAAATTCTCTGCTCCCCCCCCCCAGGATGGGACTTACCTCTGTCGAATGTCCCTCTCGGCGGCGGGTCCCGGCGGCGTTTCGGCGGCATTTCAGCGGGGGCGGGGGCGGCGGCCGGTCTTCCGACCGGCTGCCGCTACCACCATTTCCCAGTAAAAAAAAAAAAAAAAACATAAATCTTTACGTGGACTACCCGTGCCTAAATAAGGAACGCAAATGGCGGCGACAAATGGGCGCCACCATTTGCGTACGTGCTTTTTTTTTTTTTTCAAAGTCAGCAGTGATAGGCTACATAATGATTTACGTAGCCTATCACGGCTGACTTTGAAAATCTAGCTGTGATAGGCTACGTAAATCGTTACGTAGCCTATCACATTTTTTTTTCCCATAACTTTTTTATTTCATTGCCGGGGAGACGGGGCGCTTCCTCCTGGCCAGAATTTCGGCGGTGAAGGATGGGGCGCCCCCCCAGCCTGAATTTCGGCTGGGAGGGACGGGGCGCCTCCCCCCCACCAAGAATTTTGGGGGGAGAACCGAAGCGCCTCCCCCCCACCGCGAAGCAAGCTGCAGGACCAGGTAAGGGACTTTCGTCCATCCTTAGGAATACACACAGAGAGAATGTGTGAATTTAGAAAAGGGAATTCCAAATGGAAGATATTAGTACCCTTGTAAATCCAGATACACGCTACATCTTTTGAGGGAATGGACATCTTCCATTTTCTTGCCTCCCAATTCATTTATCTAAACTTTCCCTGGGCATCACAAGTGTATAAACCCAAGTTAATTAATAGTGCATTCTTATGTATATTTACTCAGATGTACACCCCAATGAGTTCAAGGGGGTTTACTCCAAAGTAAGTGTGCATAGGATTGCAACCCAAATGCTCAATCCTCCTATGCATGTTCACTTATAAGCAAGCTCTGCTCTGGTCAGTGGGGCCTGTTCCCATGTAAGTGTGCAAACGACTGCACCCTAAGATTGCAATCTAATGCACATTTACCTAGAAGTAAGCAAGCCCAACTGAGCTTCCTCCTGAATACATATGCATGGGACTGTGCACTAAATATATTTTTGTGGACAATGCTCAGGATAGCAGCCAAAAAAGTACTTTAAAAATCACTTCTTAGATGATTTGGTTTAGGCTGTAAGAATTCGGAATTATCAGGAAACAGGAGACAGGCACTGAACTGGTATGGCTGCAACTGAAAAATATGGCCCTTTCTATACATTAATGAGGTGCTCACTTCACTGATATAAGTTGGAGAGATTTGAACATGCCCTTAAATCTCCCACTGATATCAATAGGGAAGTGAGAAGTGGTGATGAACAAGAAGGAGAAGGAGAAAAAGAAGGAGATTAGAGTGAGCCAAAAGATCCAGATGAGACACAGTGGCCATTCTCTGCCATTTCCCATGCACAATGAGGATGCCACATATACAAAGTATCACACCTTCATTTCTATAAAAGAGGATGCTGGGATTCATCTCTGGCAATGCTCCTCTCTAGTCTTGAAGCCCTTCTACCCAGTGACTGGTGGGCAAGGACTCCCTGAAGTTACTAAGGACTGAAGGAAATGCATCATGCACCTTCTCAGTGACCAAACACTTACTTTGTATATTGTAGGATTGTGCCCTAGCATTAAAAAGAGATGCTGAAGCTTGGACCTAATGAGCTCTGGCACAAACTGAACCATCCCATGACACTGTAAAGAAAGCGACAGCTTTTCATTACCCATAGATCAATATGAGTCTCAGAAGCTCATAGAGCTTTAAATCCTGATACATTTAATGTAACATGGATATTGTGTGCCTTACTTGTTTTCTCTCTTTTTCCTGCTGCTACTTAGCAGTACAACTGTGCCTCCAAATACGGCCCTGAAAGCTTCTTGCACTTCAGTATTTCTAAGAGTGTAAATGAAAGGATTTAACAAGGGGGTGACAATAGTATTTAAGATGGTGATGATTTTGGTCAATTCCAATGACTGTTGCTTGGATGGTGTGACATGTAGGAAAATGGTGGAACCATACCATATAATCACCACTGTGAGATGGGAGGAGCAGGTGGAAAAAGCTCGCTGACGGCCTTGGACTGATGCGATCCTTAATATTGTGGTGAGGATATAGATGTAGGAGATCAAGGTTATTGCACATGAGCCCATGATGACAACAGAGGCAATTATAAACCATACAATTTCAAGGGTGTAAGTGTCAGTACATGAAAGGACTATCCAAGGCACAATGTCACAAAAGAAATGGTTGATAACATTGGAGCCACAGAAAGACAACTGGGTAATAAGGAAAGCCGGCAAAGAAATAGCCAGGAAGCCACAGAGCCAAGAGCCAAATGCCATTTGGATAGACAAACTTTTCGACATGATAGTGTTATAGTGCAACGGGTGGCAAATGGCCAAATAGCGGTCGTAAGCCATGACAGCAAGCAGAAAATATTCCGTACATCCCAAGGAGAAGACAATATACATTTGTGTGATGCACCCTATGAAGGAGATTTTTTGGTTCCTCTTTGACACAAGGATTGCTAAAGTCTTGGGAATGCAAGCTGTTGTGTACCATATCTCCAGGAAGGAAAGATTGCAGAGGAAGAAGTACATGGGTGTATGGAGCCGACGTCTGGCCCTTACTAAAGCTATGATGGCTACATTTCCAGTGACTGTGAGAATGTACATAAAGCAGAAGAGCATGAAAAGGGAGATACGTAGTTCCCGAGACCCAGGAAATCCCACAAGGATAAATTCTTTCACGCTGGATCCATTTCTTCCTTGCTTGAGGTTCATGAGCTTTGCCTGCCAAAACATCAGTCATGAAAAGCCACTGAGTGATCAGCTTTTAAAATTACCTATTCTTTGAGAATGTGAAGAAATATGCAAAAGCTTCCAATAAACTAAATGATTATTAATACATCAAAATATAATCCTAGCATTTATTAGCTGATAAGAATAATTAGTATTTATGTAGCAATTTAGAGTGTCCCAAATTCATTATTTCAAATATGCAATTCTTATTACAACATCCTTGTATAGTGAGTAGTAAGTAGTAAGTTGCTTTCTTCCATATCCATTTTTTAACCTGAATTTTTTTCTCTCCAGAACATGAATAACTTTGCAAATTTTGATAAATTCTTATGAAAAATGAATTGAAATGAAATTATTAGGGTTGTGCACCGCTTTGGCCTGAGACCCGAACCCCGAGGTGAGGTGGGCTGCTTTGGATCACTTTGAGCCCCTTCCGAGGAAAAGCAGAGGGGGCAGGAAGTAACCCGGAGTGGGTCAGAGGCTCTCCAAAATGCTCGGTGCGCTTCAGAGCTTCAGCACCGCCAGCCCAGCCATGCTGGCACTTCCAGGTCCTTACCTGAGCCGCCCACCTCTTCTGCCACCACCTCCATTGCCCCCCTGTTGCTGCCACCTTCTCCACTGCCGCCTTCTCTGCCACTACCATCACCACTGCCTCCTCCTCATCCCACTGTCATCATCACCACTTCTGCCTTCTCCGCCGCTGCTTTCATCGCCACCGCTGCCATTGCCACCACTGCCAGGACCCAAGGCCTGGATGCACACTGACTCTTCTTGCAGGGAGTCACCATTTCAAAAATGGTAACTTACAGGTACTTCCAGGAGGTTGCCATTTTAAAAATGATGACTCCATGCAATAAGGGCTGGCGCATGTCTAAGCCTCAGGACCTGGCAATGGTGGCAACAGTGGCAGTGGGGAGATGGCAGTGGTGAGGAGAAGGAGGCAAAGGCAGAGAAGGCAGCGGTGGAGAAGGCAGCGATGAGAAGAAGGCAGCAGCAGAGGTGGCAGAAGTGGCAGAAGTGGCGGAGGAGAAGACGATGGTGGAGGCATTGGCATCAGAGAAGGAGAAGGCGGCGACAGAGGAGGAGAAGGCAGCAGCAGGTTAAGGAGCTGGGGCATTGCGCAGGGGCATCAGAGGGGCACCTGAAGTGGGGTTTGGCATCCAAACCGTGGATGCCAAACCGTGGATGCCAAACATTCGCCGCAATTTGGCATCCAAACCGTGCTTCAGGTTTGAGGTCAAGTCAGGTTAGGGGGGCCCCGAATCAGCCTGAGCCGAATCGGTCCCACCTCTGAAGCTGCGAAGCGGATTCCGAATCAGATCGGTAGGGATGTACGAAAGTCACTTACCTTTTTGAAGGGTGACATTCGTGGTGGGGGGGAGGTGCTCCATCCCTCCCCTTGAAATTCTCTCTGGCCAGCTGTGCTCTGCGGAGATTCCATGCAACCGCTGGCCGGGGCCACCCGCAGCCTGACATCCGGCCACTGGGCAGCCTGCAGGGATGCAAATGGCGGCTGCTGTAGCCGCCGCAATTTGCATCCCTGTATTTTGCCATGATAAGCTACGTAAATATTTATGTAGCCTATCACGGCAAAAAACAAACAAACAACAGCCAATGCAAATGGCGGTGCCTACAGCGGCCACCTTTTGAATTCCCTTTTTTTTGCCATTTTAGCCTACGTAAATATTTAAGTAGGCTAAAACAGCAAAAAAAGGGAACGCAAATGACAGCCACCGTAGCCACCGCCATTTGCATTCGCTGTTTGTTTGTTTTTTGCTGTGATAGTCTAGGTAAATACTTACGTAGCCTATCACGGCCTCCACAGGGACACAAATGGTGTCCCTGCATTAGCCGTGATAGGCTACATAATTATTTATGTAACCTATCACGGCTATAATGAAGAAGCGAATGGTGGCCGCAGATGCGGCCGCCATTAGCAAAGCAGCGCAAACGGCAGCAGGTAAGTGCTCCGTTTCGCACACCTTTCGTGGGGGGGGCTTCGTTCCGCCATGGATATCGGGGGGCTGAATGCACTGGTATTCGGCCTCACCGAGATCCGTGGTGGAATTCTGTGACATCCCTACAGATCGGGGGGTCCCTGCACAGCCCTAGAAATGATCACCCATCTGCACCAGCCAAATTCAATAGGTACAACTATTTCCAGCATGGAGAGGACCTTGTTGTTCTGCCTGCCATGTAGCTGTTAAAGATGAGGAGCCCCTCAGAAAAAAAGAGGTGGCAACCCTCATTCAGCACCACAAACATGGTTGAATACACAGGGATTTAAAAGCTAAATACTCAGAACTTTGGAAATGGATGGAATGGATGAATTGTCTGTTTTGGCATCTCCTACATTCATGTTTTTTTACCCCCCCCCTCAAGTTCTTTTTGTCCTGAACATGGAGAACATTTGACAAATTCTTATCAGAACTGAACTGAAAATAAATGTGCAGCTATCCCTAAAAGTAAGTCTTGTGTTGAAGATGGAGAGATAATGGCTTGCCTAAGGGTAACCAATGAATTCATAGCAAAGCAGGGTGAGATTAGAACCAGAGATATCTTAGTTCATGGCTCAGTTTCTTAGGCACACTGGTTATCCCCAGCTCTTAATGACTTGATGGTAAGAGGTATTAATGAATTATTTTTACATTATTGTGGTTATTTTTTTTATGTTGGTTTTAACCTGATTTTTTTAAAACAAAAATTCTGGTATCTAAAATGAGAGAGAAGAGCATTCCAAATTGACTTGCCAGGACATGTCACAAACAGAAAGCAAATCTACCACAGACATGGTGTGCAAGGCACATGGTTTTAGATAGTTTGGGCATGCAAAACAAGCTACATGTTGTATGGAAGAAAAGTCTTGGAGGAAGTTAGATTAGGTACAGTTAGAGAAGTCTGAGAGGAGACTGGGAGATAAGAGTGTAGGATAGAGAGTGTATCAGAGAGTGTGAGAGAGAATGTGAAAGGTTGTTTTGAAGAGAGAGATAAAAACAAGAGTTATATTAGGAAGTTTATAGTATTGACTTATTTTAATCATCCCTGATATCCTTTCCTTATCCCAACCCAGTTCCTATTTTCTAATCCTGTTGTATTAAATAAACCTTCTTTGTTTTCAATTTTAAAAAGACAATTAAATTTGTCTTTTTCTGGGCCCGATTCAAAGTGCTGGTGTTAACATTCAAAGCCCTTAACGGCTTGGGGCCAGGTTACCTGAAGGATCACCTCCTCCCATATGTGCCTGCCCAGACCTTAAGATCATCATCAGCGGCCCTCCTCCGTGAGCCCCTGCCAAAGGAAGTGAGGCGGGTGGCTACTAGGAGGGCCTTTCTGCTGTGGCACCTCGGCTCTGGAATGAGCTCCCTAGTGAGGTTCGCCTGGCGCCTACATTGTATTCCTTTCGGCGCCAGGTGAAGACCTTTTTATTTTCCCAGGCATTTTAGCATTTTAGCTTTCTAAATTTTTATCTTTGCTGTTTTAAATCTGTATTTTAAACTCCTGCACTGCTGCTAGGTTTTATTGTGGTTGTATTGTTATATTGTGTTTTAAAGTTCTATATATTTTAAATTGTTTTATTGTGTGTTGTTTGGTTTTAATTTTTGTGAACCACCCAGAGAGCTTCGGCTATTGGGCGGTATAGAAATGAAATAAATAAAATACAATAAATAAATTTCCTTTTCCTTTTTTCTTTTTTGTGATTAGGAAGGGTTTCGTGGAATAACCTCCACATACTGGCTGCTTGGACTGTGCTACTAAAAAGAAAGAAACCAGCTCTAAAAGGGTTACTGGTAGCAGCAGTTAAGAGAGTGGCGAAGCATTATAATAATACAGAAAGGGTTGTGGGTGAGAGCCTAAAAGTGGCAGTGTGAGGAGAGACACTGACCAAAGCATCTGACCTGGTGACCAGAAGAGGATCATGAGGTGTGTGTGTGTGTTTTTTAAAGGCCTCAGGTCCTTGCAAGTAAATCTCTAGTGAATTGACCTGGGGGAGTCTGAAGTGGGTCGGGATCAGGCCGAAGCAGTCTGGAGTGGGTCAGGGCCAATTCAGAAGCTCTAAATCAGCCTCAAGTGGATGGGGTGGGGGTGTCCATGCACAGCCCGACTCGCGACTCCACACTCAATGTGCGCATGTTGCGTCTGGTGGAAGACCTTTGCAGCTCACAGAGTGTTGCTTAAGAGGGCCTTCAGCTGGAGTGGTTTGGAAAGGATTGTGCCAGAAAGGGCACTGAAGAGATGCTTGCACACATGTAGAACATAGCACATGCCCTTTGGGTTCTGGCCAGTAGTTCTTGTAAAATAGTAAAGAACGGAAGGTGATCTAATATCATGTCATTGACACAGGGTTAACTTTGATTGCAAGCTTTGAACCAGGGACCTGTTTTTGTGTGTGTGATTTTTGTTGTTGTTGCTTTGTTAGTCTGTGAACAATGATGCACATTAATGGTGCTACTACTAGTACTGTAGATAACAAAAAAATTTTTTTCTCTCCATACACCTGGACTCTTATGCACATTCAATATTATTTTGGGGCTTAAGTGTTATATATATATATATATATATATATATATATATATATATTATCCCACTGTTCCAATTTAAATGAGCCTCGCGTGTGGCACAGAGTGGTAGGCGGCAATATTGAAACCGAAACTCTCCCCATGACCTGAGTTCCATCCCAGGTAGGGATGGGGGAGAATTTCTCCCCGAAACTTCGGGGGGCCAAGTGCCAACGTGTTTGGCCCCCCAAAGTAGTTTCGGGGAGAAATTCTCCGCACCCCCCCGGCCCCCGCACCCCCCACGGGACGGGACTTACCTTTCCCGAATGTCCCTCCCGGTGGTGGGTCCCGGCGGCGGTTCGTCAGGTCTTCGGCAGGGGCAGAGGCAGCAGCCGGTCTTTTGACCGGCTGCCGCCGCCGCCATTCCAATAAAAGTAAAAAAACAAAAACAAAACGCCCCCGTGATAGGCTACGTGACGATTAATGTAGCCTATCACGGCTAGATTTGCAAAGTCAGCCGTGATAGGCTACGTAAATCATCACGTAGCCTATCATGGGTGACTTAAAAAAAAAAAAACTCGTACGGCTAATGGTGGCCCCCATAGGGAGCTGCCATTCGCGTTCCTTATTTGGTCGCTGTAGTCTACATAAAGATTACGTAGACTACGGCGAAAATAAGGGCAACGCTATTTGCGTTGCCCTTATTTTTGCCGTAGTCTACGTAAAGATTTACATAGACTACAGCGACCAAATAAAGAACACGAATGGTGGCTCCCTATGGGGGCCGCCATTTGCATACGCGCTTTTTTTTTTTTAAGTCACCCGTGATAGGATACGTGACGATTAACGTAGCCTATCATGGCTGACTTTGCAGATCTAGCCATGATAGGCTACGTTAATCATCACGTAGCCTATCACGGGGGCATTTTTTTAAAACTTTTTATTTCGCGGCCGGGCGAGGAGAGGCGCCTCCCCCCCGGCCTGAATTTCGGCCAGGCAAGGTGGAAGCCTCCCCCCCGGCCTGAACTTCGGGGGGAGCAGCAAAGTGCCTCCCCCCCACCGCGAACAACCTGCGAGACCAGGTAAGTGGCTTTCGTGCACCCCTAATCCCAGGTAGCTGGCTCAGGTCGACTCAGCCCTCCATCCTTCCGAGGTCGGTAAAATGAGTACCCAGCTTGCTGGGGGAAAGGTAGTCATGACTGGAGAAGGCACTGGCAAACCACCCCACTATAGTCTGCCATGAAAATGCCAGTGAAAGTGGCGTCCCTCTAGGAGTCAGCAATGACTCGGTGCTTGCACAGGAGGAACCTTTCCTTTCCTTTCCTTTCCTTTCCTTTCCTTTCTTTCCAATTTAAAGTGGTCCATTTTTTTTAAAGTTCAATATGATCTTTAGGATGTATGTGATCCTATATATGCTTTACATTCCTTATCAATTCCTTGCATATTTTGGGAAAGATTTAGGCAATGTTATTAATTTTTAACATCCATCCATTTCAATGTGGGATATTTAAGAACTTGTTTCATCTTCCCACTTGAAATAATAGGATTTAAGAGTGGTTAGCTTTGTCTCCATAATGCCTTAAGCAGTTATCAAAAGAAGAGAAAAGGCAGTACTCTTACCATTCTGTTGTTGTACTGACATGGATGAAGCCCTCAGGTCACTGTGGTGAAACTTTAAAAAAATGAACATACATATTTCAGGTAGGAAAAAGAAAACAGTAGTTTGTAAAAGTGAAGGACAAGAATGAAGATTTCCAAAAACGAGCTGTTCCTATATGCACATATGTAGCATTGTCTTACAAGACTTTTTCAAATTGTACAGCCTACTGAACAGCATTGCATTTTTTTGCACAAGAAAATGAGTTGGGCTGATTAATCCATTTCCTCATTTCAGTTTCTGATACCACGTATTCCAAAGTGTAGGCAATTTTGTTAGCTCTCTCTTTGATTACAGTATCCCCAAAGGGATAGATCCATAGAAATTTATATTTCTTAATGAATACAATGGGCGCTACTTGAATTATTATTAAGTCACAAGGGATGTATTTGTTTTTTTATTATTTATTATAATGAAGAAGGTGCCCTGGCTCAGGGATAATTTTTTTTCAAAAAAATCCCTTGGGTAGATGAGAAAATTTACAAGCTCCAATGCATATATTGTAATCATGATGTTTTTTCTTATATGAAAGCATATTCCTATTTTGTGTACATCAGGAACAATGACTAGGGAGAACTATTATGCCTGATTTACATAAGATAACATAAGATAACATAAGATAATGGAAGATATAACATTAGATAAGAAAAAAAATAGATAACATAAAATATAACGTATCTTAAGATTATCTTATTTTATGTTATCTTATAAGATTAGATAACATAAAATAAGATTAAGGATATTCTAGATTAAGATTATTTTATTTTATGTTATTTTATAAGATAAGGTAACATAAGATAAAATAGCATAAGATACATACAATAAAAAAAGAGATTGCAAATGAGCACATAAGGAGTTGGATCCAACCTTGAAAGAGTGGAAGTCTGCTTTCACAACAAGGTTTCTGTTCATGCAGTGGGTCTTGCCTGTTCTCTCCCCCTTCCTCCTGGACTGCCCCACAAGTGCACCTTCCCACAAATGTGCTCTGGAGGATCTCACCAATGGTTGTTTCCCTTCTACTCTGCCATGGGCTCCAGCCCAATGTTATCGCATTACAGGCAGGGGGACATCTAAAGCACAGAGTGAAAAGGACATTTAGCAGTCAAATGTAAAATGGAAATGAACATTCATTGACCTGTCAGATATGGTAAGTTAGGGCTCATGAAATGTAATGGCTAAGAGACAGAGTGATGAATCCAGAAACCAATGATATAAATCACTCCCCTCACCTGCTATAAATCAGTTAGATGGCGAAGCTACTATTTTTCAGTCTCAGTTATCCATCTGCAATACAGACATAAGCCAGTGTGGTGCAGTGGTTAAAGCATTAGACTAAGACTGGCATTATGTTCTCCACCCTCAACCCCCTTCCTGGCTTCAAACAGGACTCAGAGGAAACTCCCTCTCTTAACCCAGCCCTTGCTGTGCAAGACCTTCCAGGCCAGAAGACATGACTCTACCTGACTGCTTGGATGCAGAGGACACTCGCTCATTACAGCCTTCATCACCCTCACACTCCTGCAGCTACAAAATCAGGCAATGACCCTTAAAGAAACAAACAACTTATCTGAGGGGGTGGCAGCACTAACTGTAAGACTAGAGCTGTTGGACTTTATAAGGCTTCCGAAAAATCTCCTTGACTTAAGTCTTAGCTAACTTGGAACTGTCCAAGGTACTGAAATGTCATGCCTGGACTAATCTTGCCTTGTTATGCACCAGATGAGATCTGGAATGACCTGATGTGACAGACTTTCTTTGACTTTGCCATCTTGCATGTAAATATGTCTGGGTGCCTTGAACCAAGTCAGACAGGACAACTGGGTAATTCCGGTTCAAATGCCCATTCAGCCATGAATCTTGCTGGGTGACTCTCGTTCAGTCACTATGTATCTATCTTACCTACCTCACAGGTTTGTTGTGAGGATAAAATGGGGAAAAGCAGCAGCATATATGCTATCTTGATTCTTGAGCTTCTTGGAGAAAAGACAAGACATAAAATGTAATAAATGAAGGAGCAGAAAAATAGTGCTTGTCCATAAGACAGGGCCATTTTATGAATTATTCCCAGGGTATGGTCTGAAAGCATACAGTGTCGGATTGTTGCTGAATCTAATCATGTTTAGGGGACTGCCTAAACTACCACTACTACTTCTCCTTCTCCTCCTCCTCCTCCTCCACATTATACAACCCAGGATCAGGCTACCAGAAGGAATGTCTCACCCTATATCAATCTCCCAGGCACCATGATCTTCATGGAAGGTGTTGTTGTGCATGCCTCAGTGTATACTGCCTTGAATTTCATTGAAGAAAGCCAGGCTATAGACCTTGTATTCTTTTACATAGTAACCCAGATCTCTTTGCTTATCCTTTTGTGGCTATGATTATAATCATGGAGGATATTTCAGGGTGCATATGTAAAAAATACTGTCGGATTTTTACAGTGCATCTGACAGCAGCTAATGAAGTTGCTATAAGTTTGTATATATACTGCATAGAATCTCCTAGTGCAAAGAGCTCCTGACTGAAGCAAGGGCTTTCCCATTCAGTGTGATGTGGGAATGCTTAGTCCCATCATGACAAGATATTTCACTATCCCTTTTGGGCTGTGTTGCTAAAAAAATAAAATAAATGGCAGCATAATCTGACATATGAGATATTCTTCCAAGTTATGCCTTTAGAATCAGGATGCTTTCACATGAGAGACTTCAAACGAGATAAGCTGAACCTAGTCTGCAGCCCAAATTCCCTGGGAACAGTTCAGTCAACTCCTTTCAATTAGGCAAATAATGCACAGCTGCATAACCATGCTCTATATGTCATCACCAGAGATATGTGTAACTTCCCCAATTATGGACATAGAAACTTTATAGTTGAGAGAAGTGCTGTCACATGCTCAAGAAACATCCACAAAAACAGACATATTTTTTATGACAACAGAATCTTCTCAATTTTGGTTTGCATACACACATACACACATGAACACTCCTTGCCTTCCTTGTCCAGTGATCTCACAGCTCACAGGGTTTGTCTCCCCTTCCCCTACAAGCAAATTGTAGAAGCCCATCAAATAAACTGAAAACATCTCTATATTCATGAGGTAATTTATGTTTTAGTTCTTTCAAGTTCTTTGCAATTATATATTCAACAATTTATTTGGCCATTTCAGGGTTGGTGGTAGTGACAGGGGTGGAAGGGAAGCAGAAGGAAATAGTAGTGTAGTTTCAGAAAAAGGGGAAGAACTCATAGTGATATCAGTAATTTGGTAGAACACTCTACAAAGTTTGCAAAATCCATGAAACATCAATTGTAGGGCCAAATCTATTTAATACAAATGCCAAACTGTGATAACCTACACATTAAATGCATTCTGCACTGTAGAAGCAATGATATGTTTGAAGTTATATTTTGGTTCCTTCTAGTTTTTCTTTATCAATCCATTTTTGTTTTTATTTCTCTCAGAGGAATGTCGTATGAACTTGTAATGTTTGCATACCTTGGATTCTTCCATCTCTAGTGTAATCATAGAATGTCATGTTATTCAGGGGAGGAGTGAATCCACAATGTCTCAGACCAGAGGTTTATATAAAGCTATGTCCTTGAGATGTTTGTTTTTGTTCAGGTGTTATCTAACTAGAGAGACTCTTTAGGCGTCTGAGCACACTCAATTTAATTATGCACACCAATACATACAGACTGTTCTCCATAGTTGGGATTGGTTTTCTGGGGAGCAAGAACATTACTGGCACAAGGAGGGCACAAGTTGTATACCCTGCATGGACCTTTCGATCACAATCTCTATATGAGTATGCTATACAAATGGGCATTACACCATACCACTGCTGCACCTCTCCTCGTTTTGGTGCACCAGCAGAATGGACTAATAGTACAACAGAAACTAGCAGTTCCTGAAACAACCCTGAAAATGAGAGGGAACATTCATTTCTGGAATGGGACAGGTCAGCTGATCTCCCTTCTGTGAGCTCCATTGACATGCCCCATTCTGGAAATAAGTGGTTCCACTCATCTCTAGTAGTTTCAGGTAGTGCTGTGCTAAATCCTGCCCCACTATTTTCAGGAACATTTTCTCTCCCTGAGAAAGAGGCATTGTTTGTTTGTTTTCTGCCTGTTTCACAGGGAGAGGGACAATTTTGGAAAATTTTCTCCTTGGGGAGGGGGACAGGGTTTCCACATACCTTTTTAAGTGTAGGTAATTATTGGGTGGTCTTATTTCTATTTTTTTAATTAAAAAGCAAAAACAAAAAAAACCCAAACACCTCCTGCATTTTCAGGTGCCCAGGACTCTTCTCCAGCCTGACAGTTCTTTCTGAACTCTCAGGAGACTATTTGACCTCACCCCCTCCAATTGGCATTCAGGAAGAACTCCCAGCTGGAGAAGAGTCCTGGGCTCCTGTAAGTGCAGGGTGTTTTGTTTGTTTGTTTTTTAATTGAAAAAGAAAAAAAAGACCCCTCAACAAATGCCTACACTTTAAAAGGTATGTGAAAATCTTGTCTGCTTCCCCAAGGAGAAGATTGTCTGAAATTCTCACCTCTCCCAGCCTCTTTCACCAGAGTTTTCATTTTGTCCTCCCACCCCACAAAATGCCAAAAAATGAAAGAATTGATTGTTTTGGCCCAGCACTAGTTTCAGGGATTGTTAGTTCCTGTTGTGCTAGCAGTCTATTCTGCTAGCATGGAAGCAGTATAGGATACTGCCCTTTGAAACAGAGAAACAGTTTGTTCTTATATCAGGAAACAGCATATTATTTAAAGAAAAATACTTAGGAATATGCATATATAGTTAGATTTAGAGAAGGGTCCCATTTTCAAATGGATGATAAATCCCCCCATAAACAAAAGTACAGACTAAGATTCTCAAATGAGCAAACATCTTCAGTTTTCCTGGTTCCAGTCATTCAGTCATGTTAAACAGTTTTGATCTGGTATCAGGCATCCCCCTTCCTAACTATCTGACAGTGCAATTAGATACTTGTCTACTCAGAGGTCAGTCCAATTTACTTCAGTGGGATTTCCTTCCATGTGAGTGTGTATAGCACTGCAGCCTAGGGTTCCCTGCCCATGAAAACAGCAAACATTCGGTTGGATTCAGACTTAACAGTGTTTACAGTAGAGCCATTGCAATCCATGGGGCACAAGTTAGTCATAATTTACTCATCCCATTGATTTCATTGGGTCTGCTCAGAGGATGGTGAGTCTGGATCCAAACCATTATAAATACATATAATTATTATATTTAGTTCAGACAAGGGCAACAAAGATGATTAGGGGGCTGGAAACAAAGCCCTATGAAGAGAAACTGAAAGAACTGGGCATGTTTAGCCTTGAGAAGAGAAGACTGAGGGGAGATATGATAGCGCTCTTCAAGTACTTGAAAGGTTGTCACAGAGAGGAAGGCCAGGATCTCTTCTTGATCATCCCAGAGTGTGGGACACAGACTAATGGGCTCAAGTTACAGGAAGCCAGATTCCGGCTGAACATCAGGAAAAACTTCCTGACTGTTAGAGCAATATGACAATGGAATCTATTACCTAGGGAGGTAGTGGGCTCTCCCACACTGGAGGCATTCAAGACGAGGCTGGACAGCCATCTGTCAGGGATGCTCTGACTTGGATTCCTGCACTGAGCAGAGGGTTGGACTCAATGGCCTTGTAGGCCCCTTCCAACCCTACTATTCTATGATTCTATGAAATATAAACAAGTAAATACATTTCTGTGGAATCTCTTCTGCATAGGAATTTAAATGACTGTAAAAAATCTTTCTTGGGGAATTTGATTCAGGCTATTGGGAGTTATGTAGACACAGACATCAAACTGATATTACTGCTATTGATAGCATACACTCTTTTATACAGTGGGTGGCATTCACATCTCTTGATCTCAATTAGAAAGATGTATGCATGTGCTGAACTGTCCCACTGATATCAGTAGGAAAATAGGAAACCAAATACTTACATTCAAATGGATGATGATGATGTTGACAGAGAAAAACATTGTAGTGATCCAGCAGCTCCAGATCAGACAAAGCTATTGCATAAACATGTCAGATGAATGCTAGGCAATGACAGTCAATGGTCCATGTAGGGATTCTACGCTACGTATACAGAATAAAATGGGTTCCTTTCAAGAAATGGTGATAGCAGGGCTCAAGTGAGCTTGGAAACACCACCACTATCTGACCTTGAAGACCTTCCACCTAACTTCTGGTGTGTATCCAATTTCTGTGCTTAACTGGCTAAGGCAGTGGCTAAGGAAATGCATTGTGCATCTACTCTGGGGCACCATCACCTACTCTACTCTGGATTGAGCCCTGATATGGAAAAGGAAATGTTGGAGCTTGGTCTTGATGAGCCCTTGTATGAACTGAGCCTGGCAGAACATCCCCGGACATCGTAAAGAATGGGGTAATTCTTAGTTGCCCAGTGATCAATTTCTCTATCAGAGCTCAATGGAACTTTACATCTTATGGAGACTGTGTGCTTTGTTTGTTTTCTCTGCCTTTTCTGTCATTTTCCATTACAGTTGTGCCTCTAAATATGGTCCTCAAAGCTTCTTGAACCTCAGTATTTCTAAGTGTGTAAATGAAAGGATTTAACAAGGGAGTGACAATAGTATTTAGGATGGTGATGATTTTGGTCAGTTCCAGTGACTGCTGCTTTGAGGGTTTGACATGTAGGAGAATGGTGGCACCATACCATATAATCACCACTGTGAGATGGGAGGAACAGGTGGAAAAAGCTCGCTGACGGCCTTGAGCCGATGCGATCCTTAATATCGTAGTGATGATATAGATGTAGGAGATCAAGGTAATCGCACATGAGCCCATGATGACAATAGAGGCGATTATAAAGCATGTGGTTTCAACTGTGTAAGTGTCACTGCAGGAAAGAACTATCTAAGGCTCAATATCACAAAAGAAATGGTTGATAATATTCGAGTCACAGAAAGACAACTGGGTAATAAGGAAAGCTGGCAAAGAAATAGACAGGAAACCACATATCCAAGAACCAAATGCCATTTGGATAGACAATGTTTTGGACATGATACTGTTATAGTGCAATGGGTGGCATATGGCCAAATAGCGGTCATAAGCCATGACAGCAAGGAGAAAATACTCTGTACATCCCAAGGAGAAAACAACATACATCTGTGTGATACACCCTATGAAGGATATGGTTTGGTTCTGGGACACGAAGGTTGCTAATGTTTTTGGAATACAGGCTGTTGTGTACCATATCTCCAGGAAGGAAAGATTGCAGAGGAAAAAGTACATGGGTGTATGGAGCCGTTGTCTGCTCTTCACTAAAGCTATGATGGCCACATTTCCAGTGATTGTAAGGATATACATGAAGAAGAAGAGCATGAAAAGGGAAATATGCAGTTCACGAGATCCAGGGAAACCCAGAAGAATAAATTCCTTCACTCTGGATCCATTTCTGTCTCTCATCAGAATCAGGAGTTCTGCCTGTCAAAAACATCTTTCATGAAAACCTGGTGATTGGAAATGAGAGCTGTAAAAATGATCTCTTTGAATATTTGAAGACATGTACACCAAAAAAAAATCTATAAACCAAACAACTATTAGTAAATGAACATATATGTTTTACATTTGTGTTTTTTAGTAGGTTAGTATTCCTTAGAATCAAAATAACACTTTCATTCAATCTTCATCTTTTTCATCTTTTATATCATATTTATTACACCAATGGGTTAAGGTAGGTCAATGTTATTATCCCTATATTGTAGATGGAAAGCAAAGTGAGGAAGAAATGCCTTGTCATGGAGGGTTTGAATAAAAACATATTAAGTTATAGCAGGCACATACAATCTCCAGTTAGTCTATACCTGCATGGACCACGAGATATTTGAGGGGAAAGGGGTGGGTGTGTGTGGGGGGGACATCAAGATTTCTATATAACTGCCCTTTATTTCAACCAAGACAATAAATGTCCTATATAAGAACTGTGCTTAAATCATTCTAACCCTCATGTCATTTTTACAGCCACATTGTAGGGGTCTTCTGTCTGGACTGAGCAGAAGCTATATTTCCTGGAATCCATATGGCATCTTCTGCCAGAGCACAGAGAGAGATTTGGATTTCTGATCTACTTGCCTTTTGTTATAGATCTTCTGTAGCCATGGAAGATATAGCTGATTTGCCTATTGGCTCACCTAGAGAAGCAAGAATAAACACTGTACTTTTAAACATTGATTTGATTGCCATGGCCTTTGGTTTGTAAGAACTCCTTTGTTGAGGTGACCCATGTGTTCTGATTTGGCAGGAGGGAGGATTTTATGTAATCTCACAGCATGTTGATTGCTTTGCCTTTTCTGTTAAATTACTGAACATGTATCCATTATGGGGAGTTGGGTGGCAGAGTTTCACTTTGTCCCCCAGTCAGGTTTCTCCTCCTTAACACATAAATGCCTTACTGCCAGGAGGTGGTGACTGCGATTCATTAAGGGTGCAATCCTATCAAGATTGACATCACCCCCCAAACTCGGATGCTGATGCCTTTCCAATGCAGAGTGGACAGAGCATGGAGGGGACTCTCTCCTCCTTGCTCTGTCCACCCTGCATGTTTTCATGCATCTAGCCATGGCTTCTTTGGGGTGGAGATAAAGAGAGATAAAAATCATCTCCATCACTCCTTCAGCTCTGCACAGCATCTTCCAACAGAGCAGAGGATATTCAGAGCACTCCAATGTTAGGGCAGTGCTTCAAAGGGCATAGAATTGTATATTTAGATCATCTAAATAATCCTGTGGACATAATTCTGTGGACATAATCATACAGGAAGGGTCATTAAAATGAAGCTTTGGTGGACCTTCAGTGAGGTTTGGTGGAGCTCATTAAAATGGAGCTTGGTGGAGCTTCAGGGAGGCTCATTTCAATTACTTCTTGCTGGATTGTGTCCATTATTTTCATACTAATTATCTCAACTGCCCAGCTAACAAAGGAGTGAAGAACCCATCAACTTGGCTATTAACTGTTAAATCAATCAATGTATGTGTAATTTACTCCACACACCAAATCAACTGTAACATATCAATTCTAAACCCGGATTATGTTCCTGGCCTCCAAATTCGAATTTGACAATTTCTCTGCAGCATTTGTTTCAGTTAGAGAGAGATGGATGAATCTGTCATTTTCATTTCCTCCTTAGTTCAATTTATTTTAAATTCTCAAGGGGATTTGATTCCCCTCACCTCATCCCAAATATGAAGAAATTCATAAATTTTGATAAATTCTTATTAAAAAAATGAACTGAAATGAAATTCTCAGCCATCTTCACTAGCCACATCCAATAGATGCTACTCCCCACAAGGAGAGGGGGAACTTCTTGTACCAGCTCACCATATATCTGTTAAAGAAAGATGAGGTGACAACTCTGCTTCACCACTAATATGGCTGAAAATACACAGGGATTCAGTCCCAGGCTTTTAACATGTAAGCACTGAAACCCTCAGCAAATTGAGTATTTACTGGACTTTGTACAAAATTTGTAAAATGAAATGAAATAAAATAGTAGAATGATTGAGAATTTCTAATGCATCCATTCCACATCAGAAACAAGGTCAATTACTTTTAAAATCCAGGATAAAATTTTAAATGAAGATAATTTCTGGAGGAATCCCTCCAGAATGACTACCGGTAGTAGTACTACTTATACTTGTACTCATAACAATAACTACAACTACAATAGCAACTTTTCTCCTTATCCCTCGAGTCTTATCCAGCAGCATTCATGATTCATTTTAGCTTTGTAGAATTAAATTTGGCTTGTGCTTTGTTTTTGTTTTTGTTTTATTTATGTCTGGGTTTGTTTGTTTTCGGCCCATGGCTCTCATTTAAATTTATCAGATTGTGTTAATCGTGCTCAGTATGATTTGAATGATTCTGCAACTCGATGACACCGCTTACCATGTCCTTGCAAATTTTGGACAGGATCCAGTCATACATAAGCACATTTGTTTCATTGTAGGGGCTTTAAGAACATGCTTAATTTTCCCCTGGAAATATTGGGACTTTAATTGCTTAGTCTGGACTGGATTATGCCCTAAGTGGTTAATAATAATTAAAGAAGACAATAAACTTACCTTTTTACTGTTCCAATTAAGTTGATGAAGATTTCAGGATGCTGTGGCAAAACTTTAAAATGCAACATTCCAGAAAGATAAGCAAGAGAGTTATAATTATTAAATTATGCACATAATAAAAATTCTCCTATGATGATTTGTTTTTAATCCAAAGCCTACAAACAATCTCTTTTTTTCACTAGAACATATCCTCTTATTAAAGTATTTTCCTAATCCATTATATTGTCCTTTTACTTTTTCATGCCATGTGTTCCAAACTTTATGTAACTTGGTCACGACTCCGATCTTCGACTAGTCTCCCAGAAGAAATGTACACATTCTAAGTAACTGCAACGAGTGCTGCTTCATTTATTATGCAGCCACCAGGGAAATGTTCGTTTGCTTGCTTGCATAAGGGAGATGTTTTGGCTCAGGGAGAATGGCTTTTCATCCTTAGGGTAAAACAGAATACTCATGCACAAACTCCCATCTTTTTTGTAAGTGTGGTCATCTGCTTGTACATCAAGAAAAAATGCTGAAGGGAATTGGTCTCTGCTTGAAGTACATAGGATAAGAAAGAAAATTAAATAATTACTATCGTGGTGCACTTAAGGCACAAATAGTGATGGGGGGAACACTGGGGAAATGTAAAGTGTAAGGATTTAGCATGCCAGAACTTAGATAACTAAGAGAATCAAGAGGTCCCTGATATGAATCTTGTTTGCGCTATTAATTCACAAGGTGGATTTAGGCAAGCTGCCCTCTTTCAGCCATAGGCTGATTCTCTGTGCACACACTAACCAGAGAGCAAGTCCCAATGAACATGGTGGAATTCCTTCCCAGTAACTATTCATAGGATTGGACTGTCAGAGCACTATCTGCAAAATGAGGATAGTAATACTGAAATACTTTAGATTCAAAATATGATTCTGTAGCGATATATGAGTTATTTCAGAATACAGGCATATTTTCCTTTGAGGATGCAGTCCTTTGATTGCACTCTTTTGAACAATTACACATTAGTAAAGTCCACTGATTTCAAATGAGACTTTGTTCTTCTTTCTATGAAGCAATGTGTCCACATGGGAGTTCTTCATGTAACTGCTATGAGTATTTGAGTATGAGTAATATTTACATAGCCTGTCATGGCTAAAGCAGGGACGCAAATGGCGTCTGCTACATCGGATGCCATTTGCCTCCGCAGACCGGGGCAGCGGACGGCAGTGGATGGACCCAGACCAGCCATTGGCAGGTAGGGTCCGTCTGGGGAGAATTTTGCAGGGTGGTGGGGGGGAGTAGTCCATTCCGCCATGGACTCCAGGGGGCCGGATTCTAAAGAATCTGGCCTCATTAGAGTCCATGACAAATTTCTCTGCCATCCCTACCAGGATCTGCATCCCACAAGTGGAAGGGGCCTTCCATGAGAGGAAGGGCACCACTTACAGAAAGTTCCCCCACCTGATTTTGTGGGATACCCTCCCATGCATACACTATAGCTCACAACTATAGCTGTCAGTTGGGTGGTCTGAAGATGGGGGGGGCAAGTAACCCCATTGTCATCGTCAGGCCACTTCCTGGTGAGATTTGAACTGACTGTGTTACTGATGGTGTTACTTCCCTCCTGCAGGGGTGGGGGACACATTTGGATGGTCTGCCCCAGGATAGGGATGTTGGAGAATTCTGCCATGGACTCCAGTGAGGCCAGATTCTTTAGAATCCGCCCCCCAGAATCCGTGGCGGAATGGAGCAATCCCCCCCCCCGCAAACCCGTGGAATCCCCCCGGGATGGAGCCTACCTGATGATGGAGGTGGAGGCGGCAGTGGATGCGGCTGCAGCGGTGGATGCGGCGGCAGCGGATGCGGCGGCAGCGGTGGATGCAGCGGCAGCGGATGCGGCGGTGGTGGAAGCAGGTCGTCTTCCAGCTGCTGCCAGGCTGCTGAGACTGCAAATGGTGGCTGGCGTTGCGGCTGCTATTTGTGCCCCTGCTCTTTGCCGTGATAGGCTATGTAAATACACATAGCCTATCATGGCCTAAGGCATGGATGCAAGTGGTGGCCGGTGTAGCGGCCGCCATTTGTGGCTGCAGTGCGGCAGCGGCGACCAGAAGTCTGGCTGCGGCCAGGGATGATTCTGGGGGGGAGAGACGGATTGCCTTCCCCCCAGCGGATGTCCCGTACTGGAACTGGGTGAGTAATCTGCCCATTCCTACCCCAGGAGACTGATGGAATCAAATGGATTTCTGAATGCTCCTGGGTTTTTTCCAGTGGAGAGAGCTGATGATCCAGCTGAGACACTAGCCTCACTGTGGAACATCAACTTGATTGCACCTGAGTGCTCTCTCCAACGCTGTAGAGCCCATGCCACTCCTTGGTATACTGGGGAGCTGTGGTCAGTGAAATAGGCTGGAAGTTGGCTAGAGCACAAATGACATAAGACTTGAAGCAAAGATGACTGAGCATGCTCTAGAGCACATAATCTTGCCTACTGCATGGCAGTGTGGGCAGCAAAGAAGGCTTATTTTTCTGCCTCCATTGCATCCTTGAGTATAGGGATGTACGAAAGTCATTTACCTTTTCGAAGGGTGACATTCGTGGTGGGGGGGGAGGCGCTCCATCCCTTCCCCCCAAATTCTCTCCAGCTGGCTCCACTCCACGGCGATTCCGCGGAGCCGCTGGCCGGGGCTGCCTGCAGCTGGACATCCAGCCTCTGGGCAGCCTGCAGGGATGCAAATGGTGGTAGCCATGTTGTTGTTGTTCAGTCGTTCAGTCGTGTCCGACTCTTCGTGACCCCATGGACCATAGCACACCAGGCCTTCCTGTCCTGCGCTCTCTCCCGGAGAGTGCTCAAGTTCATATTCATTGCATCCGTGATGCTATCTAGCCATCTCATCCTCTGCCGTCCCCTTCTCCTTTTGCCTTCAGTCTTTCCCAGCATCAGGGTCTTTTCCAGAGAGTTTTCTCTTCGCATTAGGTGGCCAAAATATTGGAGCTTCAGCTTCATTATCTGTCCTTCCAATGAGCATTCAGGGTTGATTTCCTTTAGGATGGACTGATTTGACCTCCTTGCAGTCCAGGGCACTCGTAAGAGTCTTCTCCAGCACCACAGTTCGAAAGCATCAATTCTTCGGCGCTCAGCCTTCCTTATAGTCCAGCTCTCACAGCCATACATTACTACTGGGAAAACCATAGCTTTGATTAGACGGACCTTTGTCGGCAAGGTGATGTCTCTGCTTCTTACTATGCTGTCTAGGTTGGCCATAGCTTTCCTCCCAAGGAGCAAGCTTCTTTTAATTTCATGGCTACAGTCACTGTCTGCGGTGATCTTGGAGCCCAAGAAAGTAAAATCTGTCACTGCTTCCATTTCTTCCCCTTCTATATGCCAGGAAGTGATGGGGCCAGATGCCATGATCTTCGTTTTTTTAATGTTGAGTTTCAAACCAGCTTTTGCACTCTCCTCTTTCACCCTCAACAAGAGGCTCTTTAGATCCTATTCGCTTTCTGCCATTAGGGTGGTATCGTCTGCATATCGGAGGTTGTTGATAATCAATCCATAGCCGCCACCATTTGCGTCCCTGTATTTTGCCGTGATAGGCTATGTAAATATTTACGTAGCCTATCACGGGGGGAAAAAAAGCGAATGCAAATGGCAGCGTAGCCTATTATGTAGCTAATATTTATGTAGCCTATTATGGCAAATTACAGGGACGCAAATGGCGGCCACTATGCCATTTGCGCCCCTCTCTTTTGCAACAATAGCCTATGTAAATATTTACGTAGGCTATCGCGGCCAAAGAAAAAAGGGAACGCAAATGGCGGCTGCTGTAGCTGCTGCCATTTGCATTCCCTTTTTTTTGCAATTATAGGCTATGTAAATACTTACACAGCCTATCACGGCTTCCGCAGGGATGAAAATGGTGTCCCTATGTTAGCCGTGATAGGCTACCTAAGTATTTATGTAGCCTATCACGGCTATAGTGTCGAAGCGAATGGCGGCCGTGGACGCGGCCACCATTCGCAAAGCAGCGCAAATAGCAGCAGGTAGGTGTCCCATTTTGCACGCCTTTCATGGGGTGGGGGTTGGGGGGGCTTCGTTCCACCATGGATTTCAGGGGGCCAAATGCACTGGCATTCAGCCTCACCGAGATCCATGGTGGAATTCTCTGACATCCCTACTTGAGTAGCCGTCCACCAGAACTCTCCTGGGTGGTCCAGGGGTTGTTAACACCCTCCTCATCAAATAGGGCCCTGGCCCCATGAAGGACCCACTGTGACCTTTCTGCACACTTTGATGACAAAATTGCTTCTCTCCACAGTGAACTTGATGCTGTTGTTATTACAGTTCCAGTTGAGGTGTTTGATGCCAGCATCTGACAGATTTTGTGGGATCAGCTCCAGTTCCTGTGGCCTGATGATGTGGACAAGGTGCTTGCAGCAATGTGACCAGACACATGCCCTCTCGATCCCTGCCCCTCTTGATTAATAAAAGCTAGCCTAGGAGGTATTACTGGGTGAGTTCTGGGAGTGATAAATGCTTCCCTGCAGGAAGGGGTGGTCCCTGCTATCCTTAGGGAGGCAGTCGTGTGACCACTCCTGAAGAAACCCACTCTGGACCAAATGGTATTAGACAACTACTGCCCAGTCACAAATACCCCTTTCTTAGGTTCGGTACTTGAGAGGGTTGTGGCGGAGAAACTGCAGGCATTCTTGGGGGATACTAATTATCTAGACCCATTCCAATCTGAGTTTTGATCTGGCTATGGGACTGAATCAGCCTTGGTCACCCTAATGGATGACTTTTATAGAGAGAGGGACAGGGGGAGTGCAACCCCATTAATTCTGCTCGACTTCTCATGAGTTTTTGATACCATCGATCATGGTATCCTCCTGGATCGACTCCATGGGATGGGTATCAGAGGCACTGTGTTTCAGTGGTTCCAGTCTTACCTACAGGACCGATTTCAGAAAGTATCATTGGGTGACTATTCCTCAGCCCCTTGGCAATTGAGCTATGGGGTGCCGCAAGGTACCATCTTGTCCTCAACGTTGTTTAACATCTACATGAAGCTGCTGGGAGTGGTCATTAGGGTATTTGGAGCTAAATACCATCAGTATGCTGATGACATGCAGCTCTGTCTCCCTGTGACATCTGAATCAGGAGAGGCTGTTCAAGTCCTGGTTCACTGGATCGAGGACTTGAACAGCCTCTCCTGATTCAGTTGTCACAGGGAGATAGAGCTGCATGTCATCAGCATACTGATGGTATTTAGCTCCAAATACCCTAATGACCACTCCCAGCAGCTTCATCAGTGTCTAAACTCAGTAATGGGCTGGATGAGGGCCAATAAACTGGAACTGAATCCTGACAAGATGGAAGCCCTGTGGGTGAGTGGTTCCTGGGTCTGGGAGATAGGCTCATTGCCTTTCTGGATGGGGTTGCACTCCCTCTGAAAGATCAGGTTCATAGTCTGGGAGGACTCCTAGATCCATCGTTGCTGGAGGCCCAAGTGGCCACAGCAGTTCGGAGAAACTTATAGAATCATAGAATCATAGGGTTGGAAGGTGCCTACAAGACCATTGAGTCCAACCCCTGCTCAATGCAGGAAGTCTGATTCCCAGGCAGTCTCCCATCCAAATACTAACCAGGGCTGACCCTGCTTAGCTTCTGAGATCAGATGAGAGCGGGCGCATCCAGCCAATCCAGCTGGTTCACCAGATACGGCCTCTTCTGGACAGGAATAGCTGGACCTCAGTGGTACAAGCATTAGTAACCTCAAGACTGAATTACTGTAACTTACTTTATATGGGGCTGCCCTTGAGGCTGGTTCAGAAGCTGGAGCTAGTGCAAAATGCAGCAGCTTGGCTGTTGTCAGGAGCTGCTGCCCCTTTTCAGCATGTAACTCCTTTGCTGAGGGAACTGCACTGGCTGCCTATTCACTACCAGGCCAGGTTTAACTTAAGGTTTTAGTACTAGTGTGCAAAGCCCTAAACAACTTGGGACCAAGATACCTGAGAGAGTGCCCTCTTCTTTACCATCTTGCCAGGTTACTGAGGTCATTGGAGGGCTTGCTCCAGGTGGTTCCACATGGACGTATGGCCCAGTTGGAGCCCACCAGGAAAAGAGCCTTCAGCATGGTGGCCCCCTTCCTGTGGAACTCCCTGCTTTTCGAGGTCAGGCGGGTGCCAACGTTGTGTTGCTTTCAGTGCCTCCTGAAGACACTATTATTTTGAGAGGTCTTCTCTAAGTGACCACCCATGGTTTATTAAGTTCAGAATCTGTTCTTTCAAAATGTTTTAATTGTTTTAATTATGGGCTTTTATTATTTTATCTTGTTGTTCACCACTCCAGAATCTTTGATGTGAAGTGGTATGTAAATGTTGTAAATAAAATAATTAAATAAAAATAAATAGCTCACCCCAATTAGCAGGGTCTCCTCTGACTCTGTGTAGCATTTTCAGGGGGTTGGAGGAACTGTCATGGGAAGGAAGGGGTGGGAGATACCACTTCCACCTGTGCAGTTGCTTCAGCATAAATCTGGATCCAACCCCAGCATTATAAAATATCCCCATCAGTATTCACTTCCACTACTTCTTCTGCTCTGCCGGGTGTCTGCTTGCAAAGCATAGGATATTGAGAGCGCTCCAACATCAGAGCACTCTTTCAAAGGCCGTTGAATTGTACCACGTTTGCTCTGTTTAGATAAACGAACCAAGCTCTTGTCATTTTTTTTCTGTTTAGAGCCCCTAGCCTTTTCAGTGAAGAATAACCCTGAAATTAAAGGGCTTGCTATTAAATGAATGGGTACTATCCAGTGTTAGTCCTACATAGGGTGTTTCTACATTAAGAACCCCCCCCCCCATAAAACCCACATCATTTCTGGAGCTTCCTGATTTTGGTTTCTTTGTGAGATTAGGAAGGGCTCCTTTACATGATAGACATGTGGTTTGAACTGAGGGAGTGCCTCCCTCCCTCCCCAGCATGTGTACAAAGGAGGGAGGGGTGGGGGTGGGTTCTTGTTTCTGTAGCTTAACTTCTGCTGTACTCTTTTCTTACAGCCCCCAGGAAACTTCTGACTTACTTCCGAGTAGACATAAAATGTAAGATTGTGCCGTAAGTCTGCACCCTTTGGCACACTTGTGTGAGAGTAAGCCTCATTAAATTTAATGGGGCGCTCTAAATCAACAGAGGATGTTGCTTCTGAGCTTGGTGGGTCAGGGATCATATGTGTCTCCCTTCATTGCAGGGAGGCATTTTACCCTCTTCTCCCTGCAACTGAGAAATGTGCTGAAGCATTTACATAGCAGACACCTGGGAATTGAGGAAAGTCCTTCCTCAGCAAGACCTGAGCGGAGGCAGGAGTTGCAGTCAACAGGCGTGCCTGTCAAATCTGCTCCTGCATGCCACGTTCCCATCCTCAATGCTTTTGTCAATGTGTTTTGAGCACACGCACCCCCAGCAACTGAAAACAAATGCACACAGCAGGCAGATAGAGCAGTTTCTCCTGCTATTGGAGAATTTCACAGGGAGGTCATGCTGCTCCTGTTCCGTGGGCTGGAAAAAATACCACATTTATTGTGTTTTGGGAAAACACAGGACAGGCTGGGGGAAATTGCGGGAGACACACTGGAGGGTAATGGTGTTGTCTAAAGAGCCCGCAAACTTCCGTGACAGAGCCATCTCAATAGCAGGATAAAAGCTCTGCTTGATATACCCCTTAGTGTCTGAAATGAATGGGATTTAAGTCAGTTTTGTTGGATGAGTTGTGATATATTTAACTGGAGAAACCAAACTAACAGTACAGTGCAATGTATGTTTACTGAAGAGAAAGTCTGACTGTGTTCAATAGAGCTTCTTTCCTATTAAATATGTTTCAGACTCCAGCCCAAATTCTGATAATGGGAGAGTATGGGTTAAAGAATGGTGCATTGATAAATTATATGCAGTCCACAGCTGTGATTTAAAGGTTATTAAAGAAAAATGCATAAAGCCCCACCAGTAGTTAGGATTTACATCCTTGCTCATAGATTGCTAATAATTAGCCCCAGAGAACACATCAGTTAACCAAATCTCCTTGCATTCTCTTTGTCCTCTATAACTCAGTGTAGAAAGAAGTGAGCTAGCCTAGTAAGACAACTCCATAAAGAAAACAAATTGTACAAGCCATCAATGTCCTTTGGTTTCTCCACCCCCCACACCCATGAAAGCATGACAAGTATTAGATAGGTATTTGTTTGTTTTTCAGAAGATGTGGAATTCTTTAGAGATGAATCTCTAGGGGACTTTGGGTTATGATGACATAAAAGTTCTTCACTCAGTCATCTGCATCTCACTCAGAAAGAACTGCATGAACAGAAATGACAAGAAATCAAATTAATATACAAAGAGTTGAAGAGCTGATAGTGGGAAAAGGTATGTGTAAAGTGTAGAATGGATGGATGGATGGATGGATGGATGGAAACTGTGCAAAGTCAACCACAGTGGTATTTCTGGCATATAGATGCAAAGGAATGAAGGAACAAATACCTGGTGAATAGCTCTGTTTTGTGATTTATGTTATGACTTTGGTGGACCACACATTCTGTAGAACTGCTTTATGCTTCTCAAACATATACTTGGGGGGGGGGGAAATGGGTTGGATTCTGATTTAGTCAGGCTTGGTGTAGATCCATTGAAATCAATGGAACGTAACTTAATGATGACTGACTTATGTCATCCAAAGATATAATCCAGCCCAAAGATATAAGTTTTACATCAGCCTTGAATTAGGTTAAAATACATATTTGGTCTTTAAAAAAGAAAAGAAAAAAAGTTTGCCTTCATCAGCTTAATCAGAAGTTCTGTTTTTGATTTTCTTCTTTTCTATGTCAAATATTCCATATATGCTATATAAATATTAAATAATGATGATAATTGCAAGACAACAAAGATAAAATGTTTAGCCTTGAGAAGAGAAGACTGAGGGGAGATATGATAGCACTCTTCAAGTACTTGAAAGGTTGTCACAGAGAAGAAGGCCAGGATCTCTTCTTGATCATCCCAGAGTGCAGGACACGGAATAATGGGCTCAAGTTACAGGAAGCCAGATTCCAGCTGAACACATCAGGAAAAACATCCTGACTGTAAGAGCAATACGACAATGGAACCAATTACCTGAGGAGGTGGTGGGCTCTCCCACACTGGAGGCCTTCAAGACGAGGCTGGACAGCCATTTGTCAGGGATGCTCTGACTTGGATTCCTGCATTGAGCAGGGGGTTGGACTCGATGGCCTTGCAGGCCCCTTCCAACCCTACTATTCTATGATTCTATGAAAACGTCTCAATTCTGTTTAATAAAAAATAAGAAAATGGACAAAAAATGTATATCCTAAAATAAAATGTTCCTACAGAGTTGAAAGTATGACAGAATTCTCAAAGTAAGCCAATCCCACTTTGGTGGGAGCAGAATAATTCAATTATGGGCTAGTTTCAACTGATACATTGTGACTATGTGCTAGCTTCATCAGATAAAGTGATTGCTTTCTCAGATTACAGCTTTTGATGGAGAAATTAAGCATGTGTGAGACAGTTTTAGAATCATAGAACCATAGGGTTGGAAGGGGCCTACAAGACCATCGAGTCCAACCCCCTGCTCAATGCAGGAAGCCTGATCCCAGGCAGTCTCCCATCCAAGTACTAACCAGGGCTGACCCTGCTTAGCTTCCAAGAACAGATGAGATTGGGTGCATCCAGCTCTACTGACAGCAAGATGAGAACAGAGGGTAGTATCAAAGTCTGCCCATGTCCTAGCAGGACCCACCACTAGTGCAGCAGGAATGGGAAGCTAGCAGTTAAAAAAAAATGCTACCAGAAAAGAGCAGAAATGCTTGTTTCTGGAATGAAGCTGGTCAGCAGAACTTGCCAAAAGAAGCTCTGTTGGCATGTCCTGATCTGGAAACAAGCATTCCCACTTGTTTACGAGATTGTTTTTAGACCCGCTAGCTTTTTGTTGTGTGAGTGGTGGGTCCTGCTTGCACAGCAAAACAAGCAGGAACACAGCAGCAGCCTTAGATACCGCTAATAATTCTGGGCCTTCCATTTCAATTCACTTTATGCCCTTGTGCCACCTTCCTTGCTCAACTGAAAATAGTCGGCTATCAGCACATTTGTTTCTTTCTTTGTTTTAGCCTTCCCTCTCCCTAGGCCCTGGAACAGCTTCTCCGGGCATTTCTACCCCAGCCTAAAATCCTGCATTTAAAATTAGGCTTTCTTCTTCCGTTTTAAATGCAGAATCACCACTGACTCCCTTTACATGCTCTTCCTCCCCCCTCCCTTTCCCCCTTCCTTCTCCCCATGTCTGAGTCTTCCATTATCTTTAATTGCTCTCGCTCCTCTTTTTGCTGCTTTAACTCTTTTCACGAGTTAAACAGAAACTGAAGCAGAAAACAATGAGGTAATTTGATAGCTCATTATCTGTGATCTATTTAAAAGTGGAACAAAGGGCACTGAGTGCAGGAGGGTCACTCCATCTTTCTTCATCAGACAACTTTGCTCTTGCCATTCAGAAGGTATCTCCATACCCTCACTTCTGCAAACCATTTTTTTTTTTTCCTGGAACCACCATTTCGTGCTGTCTGCTGCTTTCAGTCACCCTTGGTCTATGATAGATGCCATCTTCAGTTGTGTTATCAAGTGCCAATTAAGCTATCCATCTCATTTAGACTGAACCATCTGGAAGGAAATCATAACCATATCAGCCCTGTATTATAGAATAAAATAAAACATGAGCAAACAAAAAAACCTCTTAACAGACCCCCCTCAAGCTTTATGGTGTTATATATGGGGGACGGGGATGGGTTGGCATAAAGCGGCATAATAGCAAAGCAACAAGGAGGTTCTGGATCCTCTGTGGATGTAGTCAGTCTTAAGGTAAAATGCATAAGAAACATAGAACGACTAACAACAGAGTATTAAAATATATATTTTAAACTAAATGTTTTGGCTTCCATCCTCATCAGAAGCTGTGCTGTTAACTGGGTATCAGGAGTAGCAGTCTGAAATGCCTGAAGATGAAAGTTCCTTAGGAGAAAAAACAGAGGTAGGATTGGTGTAATGCTTATGAATTGTCCTCCAGATTAAGGCTATTTGGACTAAGAGTTCTGAATACATAGATCCAGAAATTTTCCTTTTTGTCAAGCATATCAGGGTTTGATGTGTTCTATTGGAACCAACTGTAAATCTGAGAGACTATGTGCAGGAGAAACGAGATGTCTTGCAATAGGTTGCTCCAAGTTTTTGGTTTTTTGGTGGGGGAGGGGGTTAAGAACCACAGATTTTTGGTTACAGAATCTTGTTCTTAGATCTGTTCTCTCTCTCTCTCTCTCTCTCTATATATATATATATATATATATATGTATATGTATGTGTATATATATATATATATGTATATATATATTCATCAAGTTTTGCAGGTGTACCCCCACCAAAATAGGAAAAAAAAATAAAGGGGTTAAAAACCCTCCATAATTCCCAATGAGGACTAAGAATGAAAAATGATCAGTGGCCAAAGAATTCTGGGTCTCATCAGGGAGTGGAGCATGGAAAATAGGAGGAAAGAATGGAATGGAATACCCTGAAAGAAGGCAAGATTAACTGGCTACCACACCACCCTGAACAGGAGCAGTCCACACTGCAACATTTTGTTGCAGATCCCATCTCTACTATTAATGCTACTATTAGCAGTAGTATTTCCAAAATTATGCAATGGAGCTTTCCTGTATCCTCCTGTCCACTGTAGCCCCCTGCACCCCCATCTAAAAAGCCCCTTTCAATTCACTTTATCATGGTGTGTGGTAGAGGGGCTGCAATGGGAGAGGAAATCTTCAGAAATAGGGCTTGGGCACCTTGAATGAATGAAGCAGGGAAATTGTCACCAATGCCACATCCCACAACCTTCCAAAGTAGCACCTCCTGAAGTAGCTGTCTATTGTCTAACAGGGGCAGCAGTGAAAAAGAGGGGATGGAAAAGTCTTGTTACACCAGTAGAATTCTGCTCAACGAATTCAAAATCTAAGCCATAA
Organism: Heloderma suspectum; assembly: GCF_057233095.1. Lineage (NCBI taxonomy): Eukaryota > Metazoa > Chordata > Lepidosauria > Squamata > Helodermatidae > Heloderma > Heloderma suspectum. The sequence goes on along the minus strand of NC_139463.1, from coordinate 81,792,257 downwards.
TGATAATTAATTAGTAGAGATAGTTGTGGTCATAGCAGAATTTCTGTAGTGCACAGTTTGAACACTGGAAGATATGATATCAGGTTGTCTTTGATGATGCAGAGGATGTTAAAAATGTCAAGGAAGTCACTTTGTGTAACCCCCCCCCCCCACACACACACACAAAAACTGCTTCACTCTGAATTCATAACAAGAAAAAGGTGTGGAAGTTATTCTCAGAATGGGAATCATTTCTTGATTCAAATTACAATTAAAACATTTAAATGTCATGGTGAAACCTCGGTCTTTATTCAGGATTTTGTTTCAGCAGGTGACAGAGTATAATCATGGAGGGCAAAACGGAACAGAAGTGATGGAATTCATCCTCCTTGGTTTCCCTGCGTCTCAGTGTTTACAGATGTTCATCTTTATGCTCTTTCTCATCATGTATGTCCTCACACTTTTGGGGAATGTGGCCATCATCATTCTAGTAGTAACAAACCACCGCCTTCACACCCCCATGTATTTCCTTCTTTGCAATCTTTCTTTCCTGGAGATATGGTACACAACAGCATCTATCCCTAAGATCCTTGCTATATTTTTTGGGAGGAGCAGAATCATCACTTTTGTTGGCTGCTTTATGCAGTTGTACTTTGTTTTTTCCTTTGGAACTACTGAACAATTTCTGCTATCTATCATGGCTTATGACCGATATTTGGCCATATGTTACCCTTTGCACTATAATATAATAATGGATATCAGTTTCTCTAGCAAATTGGCATTTGGCTGTTGGGTGGGTGGATTCCTCGTTGTTTCTGTTCCAGCCTATCTGATCACAACATTGTCCTTTTGTGGGCCCAATGTGATTAATAACTTCTACTGTAGCATTGACTCCTGGATAGTCCTCTCCTGCACTGATACCCATATCATTGAAATGACATCTTTTGTCATAGCCACCATTGTAATTGTGGGTTCCTGTGTGATAACCCTCCTTTCCTATATGTACATTATATCCACCATTTTGCACATCCCTTCTGCCAAAGGACAACGAAAGGCTTTTTCCACATGCTCCTCCCATCTTGCCCTTCTGATTATTTGGTATGGATCCACCATTTTCCTATTTGTCAAGCCTTCTAAACAAATCTCTTTAGAAATGAACAAAATAGTGAACACTCTTAGCCTCATTGTGGTTCCATTGCTGAATCCTTTCATCTACACACTAAGAAACAAAGAGGTGAAGGAGGCATTGAGACATTCATTGCTCTGGTGTCGATGCAAACCATGTCATTTGAACAGTGAGTAAACCCATGCTATAAAAATCTCTTTTGAATACAGAGAGTCAGTGCAAAACTTGAACTGATTTTTGTCACATAGTTCGCCCTCGTGTAATCGATTAAAAAAAATAGCTGGCTCACATCAAATATAAAGTGTGTGTGTAAGTGATTCTGATCAGGACAGAATGTTAAGGTTCCCCTCACTCCCATGTCAGGATCCTGATCCATCTTCCCCATCCTGCACTGGCTATTAAAAAAAAAACATCAGCTACACAAGAGCAAATTATGTGACAAGTATGACATCTAATTTGGCCCTTAGGCTGAAAACACTCCAGTGTTTAAGAGAGGTGAAAGCAGTTTGACAGGGGCTTCATGTCTCATGAACATTTTTCCCTGACGTCACCACTGGTTAAATGCACTTTCAGGTTTTGAAATGATAAAACCGCACTCCACCCCACTAAAGTTCTTTACCAGGGTGAAAGTGAACGGAGTTTTGCACACTGTGCGAGCTTGACAAATGCACCCATCCCTAACATGCACACCAGGTGATTTAACACTGCACATGGGCATTGTTATAAATAGGCCTATCTGGGCAAGGGCTGTGGATCTTCTGAGCTGTGCTCTGGATATTTTGAGCTGTTCTAATTCCTTCTTCTTCTTCTTTTACAGTTTCCCATTGACTTGCATTGGAAAACAGAAATGGCCATAACTTTTTTTAGTTTTAATGCTAAATACATATCCCTCATGGAGCTGATTGAACCTGTCAAATATCAGGCACTTGGGTCTGGTGACTTGTGCACTAGCCACAGATAAAATTTGCTTTTTTCAAGAAAATCTGTCAAAGCTGTGTGTGTGTGTGTGTGTGTGTGTGTGTGTTCTGTTCTGCCATGTAAGTGCATGAAATCTGGGGACCTGGCAGGCCCTATGAAGTTGACTGAACCTGCCAAAGTACAGACAGGTCCAGTGGCTTTTGTGCTAGCCATTCATAAAGTTTATTTTTCTCAAAGACTAAAACAAAAAGTAAAAACTATCAAGCCACACAGGGGATTAAAGATGCTAATCAGAGCGTGTTTAAGGTGACCATTAGGAGGTCACTATCCCTAATCCCTGGTGTAGGGGTTTTGTTTTTGTTTTTTTGGAAGTGCAAACAGTAGTTTCCTTCTGTCTGTCCTGAAGCTGCCACTATTCAGCTTCACTGGATGACCTGAGGCTCCTTATTACAGGAAGAAAAAAGTTAAATATCTCTTTGGCTGTACATTACCTGGGAAAAAGTCACACTGAGCCCAGCTTATGTACTGCACTGCTCCACTTTCATTACTCCATATAATTTTATAAACCTCCCGCTTTATTTGCCTTTCTTCTAAATTAAATAGCCCCAATATTGAACCCTTTCCTTATAGAGTAATGATTTCACCCCACTCTCAGTCACCCCACTGTGATTGGAGACTGCTGGGGTAAAAGTTCAGCCCTATTGGCAGCTAGATGTCACTTGCCAAGGCTCAGTTCCCCCCTCCCAACTCCTCCTCTCCCCCTCCCTAATCTTAACAAATTGTTACATTTCCAGACAGACTGTCTGGGCTTAGAACTGTTCAAAGCAATCTGAAGCAATTCGGACCAATCTGACCAGCTTTGGACTGATCCAGACCCACTTAGGATCTGGACCAATTTGGTCCAAATCACCCTGTTTTGGTTCAGAAATCAGATCTGAATCCAAAGCAGTGTACAGCCCTACTTAATACAAGCCTGCTTCTTCCCTCTGAGCTCAGTAGCCTTGCTGTTACTAGGAGGACTTAGGACTCACTCTCTTGGCAGACCAATAGGGACTTTGATGTGAATGCACCAGCCTTTTAAACTAGAGGGGAGACCACCACCTTTCCTTCCACAGTCCTCTCATTGTTTTTTGTTTTTGTTTTTCTCCCCCCACCCCTTCAAGAACACACACTTTTCTGTTCTTACATGCCCACTTTTGGGAGCTTGCTTGCAATGAAATTCTGAAGAGGGAGAAGGAAGGAAAGAAAGAGTTCCATGTGAAATACTGGTATTTCACACAGCATCTGATTTTACTGTCCCAAAATGGAAACTTTGGATTCTGCAGAAGTTTAGCAGCTTCAGTACAGCAAAGGATCCAATCAGCCTCCACAAACTGCTTTCTCCCCCTCCACTTTAATTTCTCCTAAACAGCTGTAGGACTCAAATTATTCCAAAAGGAGGGTTAGGACTATGTGGCATCATGATCAATGAACTGCTGGGGCTTTAAAATAGGTTCTACAGTTGTTGTTTTAAAAAAGCTAGAAAACCCCCTCAGCCACCTCACCTCATAAAGTTAATTTAAGTATGTACAATCCTTACAAACCCTCCACAGCCTCCTAAAGTCCTCTGAAATACTACTTCTCTGAAAGGAGCTACTTGGCTTAGGGAATTCTCTCTACTCCCCCCACCCTGCATTTCCAGTCACCAGTCTTCTTTTCTCCCCCCCCCCTCCGATCCTGGGGTGTGTTTCCACACTATTGGCTTCACTTTGTTTGCAACTTTGTTGAGATGATTCCCCAATCACATCTTCTCCTTTTCCAGTTTCCACAGTACTTAAAGTCCCAGCTTACCATCACTAGGGATGTTGGAGAATTCTGCAACGGACTCCAGTGAAAGAATCTGGCCCCCCGGAGTCCATGGTGGAATGGACTACCCCCCCCACCCCTCGAAATCCCCCCAGAACAGACCTACCTGGCAGCGGTGGCGGCTTCGGTGGCTGCAGCGGCGGTGGTGGCTCCAGTGGCTCCGGGTTGTCTTCTGGCCACTGCCGGGCTGCTGCGGCCACAAATGGTGGCCTTCGTAGCGGCGGCCATTTGCATCCGTGCCGTAGGCCGTGATAGGCTACGTAAATACTTATGTAGCCTATCATGGCCTAAGGTACGGACACAAATGGCAGCCAGCATAGCAGCCGCCATTTGCGTGTGCAGCGCGGCAGCAGCGGCCAGAAGTCCAGCTGCAGCCGCCTCCAGCCAGCGGCTCCACGGCTTTGCCACGGAGCAGAGCTGGCCAGGCCAGATTCTGGGAGGGCGAACCGGATCACCTCCCCCCCATCAAGGATTCCGGGGGGAGGACCGGATTGCCCCCCCCCCATGGACCCCAGCATAACCAAGGTAAGTGGAGTTTTGTACACCCCTAATCATCACTGTAACCTGGGGCTCTCTGCTGTTTCCACTGAGCTCTAATTGAAATATTTTTTTGAAGGCTGGGTGGAGTCTGAGTGGAGTCTGGGTTGGGTCTGATTACCTCATCAGTGTTCCCACCTCCTCAGCCATGTTTCCAGGACGATGGAAAGAGAAGCTAATGGAGGAGCATGGGATTTTATTTTAAAGGAATCAGCTTTGCTGTGAAGAGAGGCTTCCCCCCTCTCCCCCCTTTCTCCTTTCCCCTGAAAGTCCAGATGCACCTGCATTTCAGGAGCAAGCCTCACTAGCACAATAGGAGTTCCTTCTGAACAGACACACCTATACTTGTGCTGTGAAAGTGTGGGGGACACAAAGAGGGAAACTAGTCCCCATTTTAACCCAGAGGACCTCATTGACCACAATGGGAGTTACTTCTGAGGACACACTAATGGGTTTCTTTGTGGGAAAGAGACCGAAACCAGCCCCCATTTTAACACACAGGATGTCTATAAGGAAGCTGTGAAGGAGTTAGGTCCTAAGGCAATGGACTTGAGCCTCGAGATTGCACTTAATCACATTTAAGGAATTGAGGGATTTGATATGTGCTGTGTCAAATGAGGGGCTTTTCTGTGATTTCTGTTATTGAGAGGGCAAGCCTCATTCAGCACAGTGGGAGAAAACACCCCTTGACTGGGTTTATGGGCTGTGTTCTAGTGTTTATTTTCAATGATGTTTTAAAAGTTCCTCCCTCAGCAACCTGCTCCAAAATGGCAATGAAACTTCCAGAAAACAGGGAGGGAAAGGGTTTGGTCACTGAGGTTAGAGCAACACACCCACAAAGGCCGGGCTACACGCCCCATGGGCAGGACTATGATACCAAACCCAATGCAGCTGTGGAAACAGGTCAGTAATGGAGCTGAATTGAGATGGAAAATCATAGAATCATAGAATAGTAGGGTTGGAAGGGGCCTACAAGACCATTGAGTCCAACCCCTTCTCAATGCAGGGATCCAAGTCAGAGCATCCCTGACAGATGGCTGTCCAGCCTCATCTTGAATGCCTCCAGTGTGGGAGAGCCCACCACCTGCCTAGATCATTGGTTCCATTGTCATATTGCTCTAACAGTCAGGAAGTTTTTCCTAATGTTCAGCCGGAATATGGCTTCCTGTAACTTGAGCCCATTAGTCCATGTCCTGCATTCTGGGATGATGGATAAGAGATCCTGGCCTTCTTCTCTGTGACAACCTTTCAAGTACTTGAAAAGCACTATCCTATCTCCCCTCAGTCTTCTCTTCTCAAGGCTAAACATGCCCAGTTCTTTCAGTATCTCTCCATAGGTTTTGTTAAAGTCGGATAGGGATGGGTGAATTCCCTTCCTTTTGTCCCAGCTGGGAATCCACCTATGGGGGGAGGTGATCCCTCCCTCCCCCAGAAGAGGCTAGCCTATCGCAGAAAAACACACAGATGCAAATGGCATAGTGGACGCCATTTGCGGCCATAAAGCCCTTACTTTAACTTAATTGCGGCCATTTATGGCTGCCTTTATGTTAATGTAAGAGCTTTATGGCCGCCAATGGTGTCCACTATGCCATTTGTGTCTGGAGTCATCCCTCAGCCAGTGATACGGCATGGCAATGGCGATTGTATCGCCAATGATATGGAGCCACCAGCTGGCTCTGCAGAATCACCACAGGGAGAATCCGGATGAAGAGGATTCCGGCGGGAGGCGGAGGTGAGGGATCCTTTCCGCCATGGACACCAGAGGCTGGATTCTTTTGAATCCAGCCTCATTGGGGTCCATGGTGGAATTCTCCACCATCCCTAAAGTCAGACTATAAGCAGTCTGAGAAGAAGCGGTTTTTCTGAGCTAAAATGCAGCACTGGACTGGTGCTGAATGGCCATGATGTCATGGACACACAGAGACCTCACCGTGCAGCCAGGTTGGAGTAAATCACTGGTGGAAACACAGCCTATGTTTCTATCCTCTGCCAATTTGCCCTTGGCTTTTCTGCTGACCCAGTTACAACCTTATTGTATAATCTGACTTGTCTCCTGATTGGGGGAAATAAATGTAAGTCTTTCATGGGATAATACAACGATAGATGGGGACCTGCAGTTCCTTGATGCAGGAGAATGTCTAGCTTTGTTAGTGCTCTCGTTTTGTTGGGAGATCTCCCCTTTAAAAGTGCTACTTGAGGATATATGCATAGAAGTGATCAGTAACAAGAGATGCCCTTTTTAAAATGCCCACAATGGTGTGCATCTGCTGTGAGTGTTTGTGTGTGGATGAGGATTCCATTTAACATTTAATGGTGTCATAGGCACTATCCAGTCAGATGCCTATAACTGCCACACAAACAAATAAAACATGCTACCTGGAGAAGGAATCTGGTTTAATCAACAAAAGCCAACAAACCATTGATTCACCCAGCAATTAACAAAATCATCTCATATCTCTGAAAAAGAGTAACCTCTATTACATGCAGTATTAATACATTAGAAAGCAATCATTTTCATTACAGAGAGATGTGGGGTATTTCCTATGCATCCCCCCTTTTTTTTCTTAAGGTAGACTATAGCTTGGACCATTTAAATATTATTAGGGAAAAATTTGGAGATATTGCCTGACTATTAAGAAAAACTAGTGACATTTCTCAGGGAACATTCAATGGTGTCTACTTTCTGTGCATCATCAGACTCGGCTTACTTAATGAGCTGTCTAGGATTATCTTAGATTAAGTTCAGTATTTACTAGAGACCTTGTTTGTTCAAGCCACCATCCACTCCACCACACCACTCCACCATGTGGTGGGACCCTACCCTGTAGCTTTGGGAGCCTCAGAGGACACAGTCCCAAGACCATGACCAAAGCTCAACTGATACCCTGAACTCTCTGCCATACTGTTATATCATGTTATCTCAACTTCTGATGAAACTGAGCATAACTTGTATTATTTTTAGTATAAATATTATTTCCAGGAAATATGTCTTAGGCAAATTTCATCAGATCACTTACTCGTGTCGTGATATGTAAAGGGAACTAAAAATGTGTGGGACATGCTGGCAATATTGATTGAAGCCAATTCTCTCATTCTGAAAAGACATTAGCTTTAGGTGGGTCGTGGATGTATTTTAGTTACTGATATGCTATTGCATTTGTGGAAATGAAGAACAGAGCGAGGTGTTAAGGAAAATGACTTTCCAGAGGAATAAGTTGTCAAAGGGAGGGAAAGATGGTCCTTGCTAGAGAATCTGGTGCAATGATTAGGATGGAAAGATAACTCCACCAATAACTATAGATGCTTGATGAAGGTTAAATGAATGTAACAAAATTCATTTTAAGGGGAGAATAGGGAATGACAGTCTACCAAAAGTACTCAGGAGGAGGGGAAACTCAGTAGTTAATTAAAGTGCTATTCTTAGTTGGCAGTAACACACATACCAACACATGGGTACAAAGGGGAGGGGGTGTAGATATTGTGACTAAAAGGCAATGGACTGCAAGGGGTATAAAAAGTCAATGATATTTCAATGCAAAGTTCAAAATCAAACCAGAAAAGTGTCACTGACCATTTCAGCAGTAATGACCCTCATAGTCTTAGTACCCTAATTAATAACATCTTCTTCCTAATCTTAGTGTCCTGATTAAACATCTGTAGTGAAAGGGGGGGAATTCAGAATTAGTATACATATATTTTATTTTAATTAAACTGTTAGAAAACCTAAATAATGGTTTGTATAGGGAGAAAACACAAACCAAATATCTTACTGGTAGAGGCAGAAGGAGGAAATAAGATATAGGGTTTAATCCAAAGATGCTTCCTTAGCCAGAAGAGCTTCTTCTATCAGAGGAAGGAGTTTTTGTCGTTAGTGGAAGCTTCCCCAGATCCAACCCAGTTTGTTTATCTGGATACGTAGACTAATATGGTGAATATACTTACATATGGAGAAAATTAAGCTAGTGTTTTATAAGGATCCAATTATATAAACTCATTTCCACTTCCCTTGACTTTTGTACATAGACTCTTTATTGCAATCAAATCCTCATTTTAATTAATTACCCCACTTATGTTGCTTGATGTTTGTAGGGACACACGCTTCCCTTTAATTGCTTTCTTCAGGGCATCTTTGACCTCCTTGTTTCTCAGGCAGTATATGATTGGGTTTAGCATGGGAGTGACCACAGTATAGAACATGGACACAATTTTGTTGACGCTCACTGAATTGATGGAAAAATTTGAGGTTGGACGGACATACATGAACATCAGAGTGCCATAGAAAATGGTCACTACAGCCAGATGGGAGCCACAAGTTAAGAAGGCTTTTTGGCGGCCAGTAGATGAAGGGATTTTCAGAACAGTGATTATGATGAGGCTGTAAGACACCAAAATGAGGAGGAAGGAACTGACAATGACACTAGTGGCCACAATGAAATTGGACAGTTCAGCTTCATGTGGGTTTATGCAAGAGAGTTTCAGTAATGGTGATGCATCACAAAAGTAGTGGTTGATCTTATTCGGTCCACAAAATGGCAGCTTGCATAGTGCAACCAGTGGGGGAATGTTAACTATGAAAGCACCAATCCAAGAGCACACAGCCAGTTGAAGGCAAATTTTGTTATTCATGAGTGTTGGGTATCTCAGAGGATTGCATATGGCTGAGTAGCGATCGAATGCCATGATTGCCAGAATGAAACATTCTGCCGTGCCAAGTGTAATCAAAAAGTAGAGTTGAGTAATGCAGCCAGCATATGTGATAGATATGTTTTTAGCTAGGAAGACTTCTAGCATCTTGGGAACGATATTGGATGTGTACCATATCTCCAGGAAGGAGAAGTTGCTGAGGAAGAAATACATGGGGGTTTGGAGACGCTGGTCAATGTGTACTATGCCGATAATGATGAGGTGTCCACACAAGGTCAAGATATAAACAACCAATCCCACAAAGAAGAGGAGAAGCTGAAACTTCTTCAAACTTGGGAAACCCAAGATGATGAAGTGGGTCACGGTAGTTTTATTGCCAGTGACCATGCTGGCATAGTTTCTGGCCTATGAAGAGAAAAAAAGCAGCATTATACTGAAGTTTATATGACACAGAATAAAAATCATAGTGGTAAATAAAATAGCTGTAGGTTCTAAACACAACATATGTACTTGAAAACACATTGCTGTGATGCTAGAGAAGAGAGAAAATGAAACAGAAAGGGAGTGGAATAGAAAAGAATACTGATGTGTATAATTAAGAATGAAAATGATGATGATGATGATGATGATGCATCACACTCTGTACAGCTCTTCCCCTACTTTTTCAAACTATTTTTTACAACCCAAGCTAGACCAGTATCCCCCAGATTACAGATGAGGAGCAATGCTAAGAGATAATGGGTTGCCTACAACCACGTTGTTCAAGACTGAGGCAAGATCATTTGAATGAGAAGCTTTCTGTCTCACAGAGTTTGTTACCACACTATGGCACTGTATGCTTTCCATTTGATTCACCAGTCACCCAAGTTCAGGGTATTTCCTGCATCTAAATAGCTGCAGATTGCTCATCAGAAGGTGCTAAGGAATAGCAGAATATTTATTTATTTGTTTATGTATTCATTTCATTTCTATACCGCCCAATAGCCAAAGCTCTGTGGGTGGTTCACAAAAGTTAATATTTGACCCTTGCTTGATAAATTGCAGTTCATATTGTTGTTGTTGTTTTACTGAGGTCCAATGTTCAGCTTCCACTCAGAAGTTATGAGCAATTTACAAATTCAACTTGGAACTTGTGAACAATGTTGAATCCAGAGTTAGTCAACTTAGAGTAGACCCATTGAGTAACTTGTCCCATTGATCTCAACGGGATTGCTGTAAGCATGCCTAACAATGCAAGCCTACACATGTCAACTGAAAAGTAAGCCTCATTGAGTTTATTGGGGCTCAGGTAAGTGGCCATAGGACTGTAGCTTAAGTCTAGATCCAACCCAGTGGTTCCCATATTCTACTACTGTCTTAGGAAATACTTGAACATGTTACTTACTGTTGCTTAATTTCAAATGAGCAGAAACCTCACTGCAGTGGTTTCTTCCTTTCAGAATTTGTCTGTAAAATATTGTTAGTGAAGTGAGAATGCACTGAATATTTTTGGAAGCCAGTAGGAAAGCTCCAAAGCCTTAGAATAATTCATCTGGATGTTGTTCTTCCTTGATAGAGAGAGATAATTAAACACGATGTTGCAGAGAATGTCATGAAGTACTGATGGGCTCCCTTTACCTCCATCAAAGTGAAAGAAATGTGGTAAATATAACAGGTTACATTACACATCTCAGTTCTCTTTGGGGGTTTGAGTACCCACAATGGACTGCACATCTAACAAGATCTTCTCCAGGCCTAGTTAATTAGTTTGGAAAACCTTTGCCAGAGGGAAGTAGTCAGATGCACACCTACCTTATTGCAAAAAAGGTCCATGTGTGCAATTTTTCCCCTATCTAAAAAGAGGCAATGGTGAGAATTCACAGGAAGAGGCCTCCATGAAAATATTCCACAATATGGTTCATATGTCACATCATCTTCATGGTTCCCCATTCCTCCACCACACAAGGTCTGGGAGGTGCTATGTCCTAGAGTTAAGTATTCAAAGAAAAATGTTTTTTTCTCCCCGCCCCCTCCATTCCTGTCTGATCATATGAAGGCACCATTATAAATATCTGAAAGTCCAGAAGATATACAGGGATTCTTTGCTCCATCTTGACATCCTTCACTAAAGATAAATCATGTAAAATGAAACCACTATACAATCGCTCCATCAGGGTCAGAAGAAAAAAGCCAGCTCATTACATAAGTAGTACAGCTGTGCAGGGACCCCCCGATCCAACTCGGAAGCCACTTTGTAGCTTTGGAGGTGGGCCTGATTTGGCTCAGGCTGATTCTCAGGCCCCCAACCCAACTCAGCCCTGAACTAGGATTTGGCCATCCGAATCCCACTGATGCCCCCCACACACAAACCCCCAGCTCCTTACCTGGGCTGTTGCCTCCTTCTCCTCCTCCTCCCCCACCACCTCCCCTGCTATTGCCGCCTCCACCTTCTCCGCCACCGCCGCCACCATTATTGCCACTGCCACCATCATCGCCGCTACATGCCGTTGCCAGCCCTCGGCATGCTCCAGCTTTTTTTGCAGGGAGTGGAAACATCATTTAAAAAATGGAGACTCCTGCCAAAAAATGGCAACTCCTGCCATAAAGCGCAGGTGTGCATCCAGGGCTCAGAAGCTGGCGGCGGCGGTGATAGTGGTGATGACAGCAGTGGTGGAGGTAGCCTCCGCCACCACCATTGCTGCTGTCACTATCATAGCTGCTGCCACCATCATCGCCACCCACCACCACCACCAGCTCCTGAATTTAAAATGGCAACTCCCGCCAAAAAGAGGCGATGCGTGTTCAGGGCTCAGGAGCTGGCAGTGGTGGTGGTGATGGGGGTGGAGGCGACGGTGGTGACTCCTGTGAGTCACCTCAGGTAAGGTGCTGGAGGCACTGGTGCAGCTGGGATGGGATGCTGAAGTACCAAAGCACACTGAGCACTTCGGAGAGCCTCCGACCCAATCCAGGTCTCCTCGTGCCCCCTCCACTTCACCTCGGAAGGGGCCAGAAACAGCCCAAAGCAGCCCGCTTTGAGCAGGGATTTGGGCCTTGGGCCGAAGTAGTGTCCAGCTCTAATAAATAGCAACAGTGTAGGACAGGGCTTGGGTTGAATGCACAATTCTTCACAAATAATGTCTTGTTTTGGAAGTGAGTAACTGTTGCCTTATCAGCATTCCTATTTATGTAGCCTATCATGGCCAAAAAAAAAAAGGGAACACAAATGGCAGCCGCCGTAGCTGCCACCATTTGCATCCGCTGTTTTGTTGTTGTTGTTGCCGTGATAGGCTACGTAAATATTTATGTAGCCTATCACGGCAAAATACAGGGAGGCAAATGGCGGCGGCTATGGCAGTTGCCATTTGCGTCCCTGTGCAGGCTGCCCAGCAGCTGGCTGGAGAGAATTTCAAGGGGAGGGACAGAGCGCCTCCCCCCCCACGAATGTCAAATGGCGGCAGCGGTAGCCAGTCGGAAGACCAGCAGCCGCTGCTGCCGCCGCCGAACCGCCACCAAACCGCCGCCGAACCGCCGCCGCAGCCACCACCGCCAGGAAGATCCGCCCAAGGTAAGTCCTGTCCCGGGGGGGCAGGGGGGCAGACCGTTCCACCACCGATTTCGGGGGGCTGAATGCTCTGGCATTCGGCTTCCCCGAGATTCATGGCAAAATTCTCTGACATCCCTAAATTTCACCCTTCAAAAAGGTAAGTGACTTTCGTACATCCCTAGCAGTATGGTAAGATCGATGTGTTCTCAGTATGATTTTACAGAGTAGAGGTTTGGACACTTAAAAGAACAATCTGAGGAAAATTAAATCCTTCAAAATGTGGATATACCGACACATGTAGGGATGGCGGAGAATTTCTCCCCGAAACTTCGGGGGGCCGAGCGCCAACGTGTTCGGTCCCCCGAACAAGTTTCGGGGAGAAATCCTCCGCACCCCCCCGCACCCCGCCCCCCCCGGGACGGGACTTACCTTCCCTGAATGTCCCTCCCGGCGGCGGGTCCGGCTGGCAGTTCGTCCGGTGTTCGAGCGGGGCGGGAGCGGCAGCCGGTCTTTCGACCGGCTGCCGCCCCCGCCATTGCAATGAAAGAAAAAAAAAACACGTCCCCTGATAGGCTACGTGACGATTCACGTAGCCTATCACGGCAAGATTTGCAAAGTCAGCCGTGATAGGCTACGTGAATCGTCACGTAGCCTATCACGGCTGACTTTCCAGATCTAGCCGTGATAGGCTACGTGAATCGTCACGTAGCCTATCAGGGGACGTTGTTTTTTTTTTTTTTTACTTTCGTGTTCACGGCCGGGCGAGGCGGGAAGCCTCCTCCCCGGCCTGAATTTCGGCCGGGCGAGGCGGGAAGCCTCCCCCCCCCGGCCTGAACTTCGCGGGGGGAGCAGCGAAGCGCTCCCCCCCACCGCGAACAAGCTGCGAGAAAAGGTAAGTGACTTTCGTCCACCCCTAGACACATGCTGAAAATACTTTGGACAGATCAAGTAACAAATGAGAGTGCACTATGCAGAGTAAGCCAACAAACAGAATTGGTAAAGACCATCAAAAGAAGAAAGTTATAATACCTTGGTCATATTATCTGAGGCAAAAAATATATATGCTTTTCTCCAACTCATTGTACAAGGGAAAGTGGAAGGAAAAAGATCAATAGGAAGAAGACGAATGTAAAGATGAATGAGTTAAATAATCTGAGAGAATGGTTCAGCTGTATGTCTATACAATAATTCAGAGCTGTGGCATCAAAAACAAAAATAGCTGTAATGATAGCTAACCTCCAATAGGAGATGGCACTTTAAGAAGAAGAAGCTGCCTCCAACACTGCCAGGTATAGACATCTGGCACTGTTGTTTGCTGAATCTTGATCACTCATGCATATCCCACAAAGATCTGGTAATGTAAGGATATGCAAACTCACCTCTGTCTGGGTTCTCTGGACTCCTGCCCAGCCCCTGCCCAGCTTGCTGGTCCCCAGACCATGCTCGATCCCCTCCCACACTCAGCGAACAGCCTGCACTCACCCCAGTGGCCTCATCGAGCTCTCACATATAAAAAAAAATAAAATGGCGATCACACAAATGTGAATGTTTTTGTATGAGCGAAAATGTGCATTTTGCAAACGTGCATATTCTCATGCGTGAAATGTGCATTTTTGCAAAGGCACACCGTGTGTGCATGAAAATGTGCATTTTTTGTAAATTCGGGATGTGTAAATGTGAAAGTGTGAATTTCCGCGTGTACAAAAATTTGCGCTTTTTTTTGTGATCACCATTTTCTTTCTCAAAAAATGGTGACCACAAATCTCGATGAGGATGCTGGGTGAGTGGGGCAAATAGGGGCAGGGGCTTGGCAGGGCTTGGGGGTGCAGGTAGGAGCAGAATCGGGCTCCCGTGCCATCCATGTGATAATGTAACAAGGTTTATTAAGCAGAGTACAGCTCAAACACAGGCCTGGAGCAGCATTTTCTCCTAGTTAGGGATGGCGGAGAATTCTGCCACGGATTCCAGTGAGGCCGGATTGTTTAGAATCCGGCCCCCCAGAATCGGTGGCGGAATGGCCTCCTACCCCCCACCCCCCCGCTCCCCCGCGGAATCCCCCCAGGACAGCACTTACCTGGGGCGGAGGCGGCGGAGGCGGGTGCGGCCATTGCTGACCTTGGACCGTGACGGGCTACGTAAGAATTTACATAGCCTATCATGGCTAACCTCAAAAAACAAATAAACCGCAGCGTGTGCAAATGGCGGCGGCTACGGCAGCCGCCATATGCGTGCCATCTTTTTCGCCGATTTATCTTACATAAATATTTACGTAAATTTTTTTTTGAGGTTAGCCGTGATAGGCTATGTAAATTCTTACTTAGCTTATAATGGCTGTCTAGCTGGACACAAAGGGCGGCCGCTATGGTGGCCGCCATTTGCATCTGCACCAGGCCGTCTGCAGCCGGAAATCCAGCCACGGACGGCCCTGGCTGGCTACTCCGCAGCCTGGCTGTGGAGTGGAGCCAGCCATCGAGGATTCCAGGGGGGAGGACCGGATCGCCTCCCCCCCCGTCGAGGATTCCAGGGGGAGGGACGGAGCAAAGGTAAGTGAGTTTTGTACATCCCTACTCCTAGTCCAAGGAAAGGGGGAGAGGGAGTCTGGATGCTGGGATGTACTTCAGGGGACAGTGCACAGTTAATTCATGCTTATTATGGATGTTAGAGAATTCCGCCAGAGACTCCAATGAGGCCAGATTCTTTAGAATCCAGCCTGCTGGAGTCCATGGCGGAACTGAGCACTCCTCCCTGCCCGCAAAATTTTCCTGGGATGGACCCTAACTGGCATCGGCCAGTCTGGTCCTTCCGCTGCCCCCGTCTGTGGCCTCAAATGGCTGTCCCGGTCTGCAGCTGCCATTTGCCTCCCTACTTTAGCATGGCTGCCTTAACCGTGATAGGCTACGTAAATACTTACGTATCCTATCACTGAATAATCAATATTCTGAATATAATAATTTGGGGGTTGGACTCGTTGGCCTTGTAGGTCCCTTCCAACCCTACTATTCTATGATTCTATGAAAGAGCAGTGGCGCAAATGGCATAGTGGCCGCCGTTTGCATCCCTGCTCTTTGCCGTGATAGGCTATGTAAATACTTACATAGCCTATCACGGCAGCCTGGCAGGACACAAATGGCAGCTGCTACGACAGCCACCATTTGCGAGTGCAGCAGCCCGGCCGCGGCCAGGACTCTGGCTGTGGACAGCCCTGGCCGGCGGCTCTGCGGAGCTGGTGAGGGAGGATTCCGGGGGAGGGACGGAGCACCTCCCCCCACCGCAGATCCCCCACTGTGGAGCCAGGTAAGGGATTCATAAATCCCTAGCTGAGGGCTCAGTCTGGACACAAATGGCAACCGCTACACCATTTGCAGCGGTAAAGCTCTTAGATTAATAAATGGCTGCATTTAGCTTAAACTAAGGGCATTGCAGCCGCAAATGGCATGCACTATGCCATTTGTGTCTGTGATTTTTCCTGTGATAGACTAGCCTATTGTGTGAAAAACCACAGATGCAAATGGTGTAGCACATGTAGGGGTGCGAAACCCCACTTACCTCCATCTGCTGGGATCCACAGTGGGGGGGAGGCGATCCAGTCCTCCCCCTCGGAATTCCCCCGACCTGGCTCCACTCTGCGGCGAATCCGTGGAGCTGCTGGCCGGGCCCATCCACTGGCAGACTTCCAGCCGCTGCCGCTCTGTGGACACAACTGGCGTCTGGCGTGGCCGATGCCATTTGCGTCCGGCCTGTTAAACATGATAGGCTATGTATATATTTACGTAGCCTATCACAGCTACAGCAGGGATGTAAATGCAATAGCGGATGTCATTTGCGTCCCTGCTCTTTGCCATGATAGGCTATGTAAATATTTATGTAGCCTATCACGTTTAACAGCCCAGACGCAAATGACGTCAGCCACGCTGGACGCTCTTTGTGTCCTCAGAACGGCAGCAGATTAGGGATCGCGGAGAGTTCCACCATGGATTTCAGTGAGGCTGAATGCACCGGCATTCACCCTCCGAAACCCATGGCGAAACGGCCTCCCACCCCCCGCCACCCTATGGAATCTCCCCCAGGACGAAGCTTACCTGGGGTGGATATTCCAGTGGGGGTGGCTCCAGCAGCAGCTCTGGCGATGGTGGCAGCAGCTGGTCTCTCAGCCAGCTGCTGAAGCCACCATTTGGGTCCTGCCAGGCTGCCACGATTGGCTACGTAAGTATTTCTGTAGCCTATCATGGCAAAGAACAGAGGCGCAAATGGCTGCCGCTATGCTGTTTGCTCGGCTGCTCTTTCCGTGATAGGCTACATAAGTTACCATACCACGGTAAAGGCATCCATGCAAATGGCGGCCACTACGCCTTTACCATGATAGGCTACGTAAGTTTTTTTTTCCCGCCATTTTAGCCTACGTAAATATTTATGTAAGCTATTTCGGCGAAAAAAAGGGGAACGCAAATAGCGCCCACTACGCTATTTCCGTTCCCCTTTTTTTCACCGTAATTACTTATGTAAATATCTACGTAGGCTAAAACAGCAAAAAAAAAAAAAGGGAATGAAAATGGCAGCCACCATAGCCACCGCCATTTGCATTTGCTGGTTTTTTTTTTTAGCTTGCTGTGATAGGCTACATATTTGCCTATATGTAAGTATTTGTAAGTATTCTACATAAGCATGGTGGCCGCCATTTGCGTGGCTGCCTTTGCCATGATAGGCTATGTAAATAGTTACATGGCCTATCATGGCAGCCTGCCCGGACACAAATGGCAGCCGCTACGGCGGCCTCCATTTGAATCTGCAGCAGCCAACCAAGAGACCAGCTGCCGCCACCAAAGCCACTGCCGGAGCTGCCGCCGCCGGAACATCCGCCCCAGGTAAGCTTCATCCTGGGGGGGGATTCCAAGGGGGGCAGAGGCGGGAGGCCATTCCGCCATGGGTTTCGGGGGGCCGAATTCCAGTGCATTGGGCCTCACTGGAATCCGTGGCGGAATTCTCTGCCATCCCTAATTCTGAATAGACACTAATGGGTTTGTTGTGGAAAAGAGATGGAAACCAGCCCCCATTTTAATGCACAGAATCTCTATATAGAAGCTGTTAAGGAGTTACGTCCTAAGGCAATTGATCGAAGCCTCAAGATCTACGCTTAATCGCATTTAAGGAATTGAGGGCTTTGATATGTGCTGTGTCATTGAGGGGCTTCTCTGTTATTTCTGTGGTCATTGAGAGGGCAAGCCTCATTCAGCACAATGGAAGAAAAAAACCCTGGACTGGGATTATGGGCTGTGCTCTAGTGCTTATTTTCATTAATATTTTATAAGTTGCTCCCTTGGCATCTTGCTCCAAAACGGCAATGTAACTTCGGGAAAACAGGGAGGGAAAGGTTTGGGTCACTGAGGTCAGAGCAACACACCCACAAAGGCTGGGCTACATGCCCCATGGGCAGGACTATGATACCAGACCCAGTGTGATTGTGGAAACAGGTCAGTAAAGGAACTGTGGTAAGCTGGAAAAGTCAGACTATAAGCAGTCTCAGAAGAAGCGGTTGTTCAGCAATAAAATGCGGGGCTGTTGCTGAAAGACCATAAACTTTGCAGGTTTCTTGCCTGGGGGACACCTCTAACACCCTGTGCAATTTCATACCATTTTTTCAGGACAATGTTCCACAACGAACATAGGGAGATAAGTATGTCCTCTTTTGGAGACCTCAAAATGTCAAGGCTACCCTTGCACAAAACCCCCATTCTGAAATTTGGCAGACATGATCTTCTCTGATGGGGCACTGAAATTCTTATCCAATTCTTTCAAGGAATGAAAATGTTATTTGCAGTTCCCTTTAAAAGGAAATCAAAATATAAACCCTGCACCTATTTTTCTGACAGTGGTAGGGAAGTACGAAAGTCACTTAACTTTTTGAAGGGTGACATTCGTGGTGGGGGGGAGGTGCTCAGTCCCTCCCCCCAAAATTCTGGCTGGGGGGGAGGCGCTCCATCCCTCCCCCCCAAAATCCTGGCCGGCCGGCTCCGCTTGGCAGGGATTCTGCGGAGCCGCCGGCCGGCTCCGCCAGTGGCCGGACATCCGGCCGCTGGCTAGCAGGGACGCAAATAGTGACGGCTGTAGCCGCCACCATTTGCGTCCCTGCAGTCAGCCGTGATAGGCTATGTAAATGTTTACGTAGCCTATCACGGCTGATTTAAAAGAAAAAAAATGCACGTACGCAAATGGCAGCGCCCATGGGCGCCACAATTTGCGTTCTTTATTTTGGCACATCTTAGTCTACGTAAACATTTACATTTATTTATTTATTTATTTATTTATTTATTTATTAAATTTATTAATCACCCATCTGATTGGTCACCCAGCCACTCTGGGCGATGTACAACCCACCATAAAACAATTTAAAACAATAAAATTTTACCATAATTTTTTTTTTACGCTATTTTCTACGCTATTTGCGTTCCCCTTATTTTTGCTGTCTTAGTCTACGTAAATGTTTACATAAACTAAGACATGCCAAAATAAGGAATGCAAATGGCGGTGCTCATGGGCGCTGCCATTTGCGTACGCACGTGTTTTTTTTCTTTTAAATCAGCCGTGATAGGCTACGTAAACATTTATGTAGCCTATCACAGTGTTTTTTAAAAATCTAGCTGTGATAGGCTACGTAAATCTTTATGTATCCTATCACGTTTTTGTTGTTTTTTTTAACTGGAAATGGTGGCAGTGGCAGCTGGTCGAAAGACCGGCCGCTGTAGCCACCGCCGCTGAACCGCCGCCGAACCACCGCTGGAGCCGCCGTCACCAGGAAGATTCGCCCAAGGTAAGTCCCGTCAGGGGGGCGGGGGGCAGACCGTTTTGCCACCGATTTCGGGGGGCCAAATGTGCTGGCATTCGGCCTCCCCGAGATTCGTGGCGAAATTCTCTAACATCCCTACTAGGATTCCAGGGGGAGGGAAGGAGCACCTCCCCCACACTGCAGATGCCCCACCATGGAGCCAGGTAAGGGATTCTCACATCCCTAACTATGCCTGAAATTATCGTCCAATTCTGACCTAGAGAAAAAAGTTACAGGTTAATTTAATTTCCCATGGTAGTCAAGGAAGCATAAAGTCTAGGGATGTATGAAAATCACTTATCATTTCATGGATCTGCTTCACGGTGGGGGGGAGGCACTCTGGACCTCCCCCCCTGAATCCTTGATGGGGGGGAGGTGCTCCGTCCCTCCCCCTGGAGTCCTACCTGGCCAGCTCCGCTCCATGGGGATTCTGCGGAGCAGTGAGCACTGTTAACTCAAAAGAGAGCTACTTCATAAGACCTGAACACTTGAGGGCTGAAAGTGGGTAGAGGGTAGGGGCCGTGCATGCTTCCCCTGCCCCTTATATCTCCAGGTTTGCTGTCCCAACCCAACACAGTGAACATGAGTAGAACTAGGGATGGCGGAGAATTTCTCCCCGAAACTTTGGGGGGCCGAGCGCCAACGTGTTCGGCCCCCCGAACAAGTTTCAGGGAGAAATCCTCCACACACACCCGCCCTCCGCACCCCCCGCTATTTGCGTTGCCCTTATTTTCGCCGTAGTCTACGTAAAGATTTACATAGACTACAGCGACCAAATAAGGAACGCGAATGGCGGCTCCCTATGGGGGCCGCCATTAGCGTACGTGCTTTTTTTTTTTTTAAAGTCACCCGTGATAGGCTATGTGGCGATTAACGTAGCCTATCACGGCTGACTTTGCAGATCTAGCCATGAAAGGCTACGTTAATAGTCACGTAGCCTATCACGGGGGCGGTTTTTTTTTTAAAAGAAAAACAATGGAGTTCGCGGCCGGGCGAAGCGGGAAGCTTCCTCCCCAGCCTGAATTTCGGCCGGGGCGAGGCGGGAAGCCTCCCCTCCCGGCCTGAACTTCGCGGGGGGAGCCGCGAAGCGCCTCCCCCCACCGCGAAGAAGCTTCGACGAAAGGTAAGTGCCTTTCGCCCACCCCTAAGTAGAACTTTCCATGTGATCGTGGACCCTGCCTTATCAGGATACCCAATTGCGTGGAAGATTCTACTTGCATTCAAGTGGATTTGAGTAGAAATCCCTTTAAGTAAATATTTACGTAGGCTAGAACGGCTAAAAATAGTGAACTCAAATGGCGGCCGCCGTAGCTGCTGCCATTTGCGTATGCGTTTCTTTTTTTACTTTGCCATGATAGGCTATGTAAATATTTACATAGCCTATCACGGTGCAGCAAACACCGTACACCTATCACCGGTGAAACACCTATCACCAGTGCGGTACAGGGACGGAAACGGCAGCGGCTACAGCCACCGCCATTTGCATCCCTGCTGCCCAGCGGCTAGATGTCCCCGCAGAACGGAGCCGGCCAAGCAGGATTCTGGGGGGAGGGACAGAGAGCCTCCCCCCCACCACAAGCAGATCCGCAAAATGTAAGTGACTTTCCTACATCTGTCCCTGAAACGCAGGAGACTACAGGCCTGTTCAGTAAAATGCCTAAAATGCTGGACTCGCTCTCTACAATCCAGGTGTTCCGGCTCCGCCCACCTCAGTTTAGACCTTGCCATGTTGAATTGGCAAGGTCTTAAAGGGATTTCTACTCAAATCCACTTGAATGCAAGTAGAATCTTCCACGCAATAAGGTATCCTGATAAGGCAGGGTCCACGATCACATGGAAAGTTCTACTCATGTTCACTGTGTTGGGTTGGGACAGCAAACCTGGAGATATAAGGGGCAGGGGAAGTATGCACGGCCCCTACCCTCTACCCACTTTCAGCCCTCAAGTGTTCAAGTCTTATGAAGTAGCTCTCTTTTGAGTTAACAGTGCTGACTCCATTTTGAGACACATCCAAAAAGCCAGGCACCTGCATCCCCAGCCTCAGCAAAGGTGGGAGAAAGGCACAGGAATGGGGCTGAGAGCAATGTGCAAGACTAGATCAAGCAATGCAGTTCTAATGGACTTCTTAAATTGCATTCCCCAAAGTCAAAGGTGAGGGGTCAAAATTCAGCAAAACATGAATGTGCTGGATAGCAAGAGTGATATCTGGTAGGGTAACGAGTCAACTGCAATATGTTCCCATTGTTGACACCTGTCAACAGCCCTGACAGCTGTCTTTAAGATAGTCATTAACATGCCGGTCATCTTTTGTTAAAAGATTAATTTTATGTATTTATTTATTTCATTTCTATACTGCCCAATAGCAAGTAGGACTTTTGTTTCCGGGAAGTACAGCCATCATCCCCAAGCACCCGCTTATATGGGATGGGAGGCCAACTCAGTCTTTATCCCATAGCAAGTAGCACCATTTCCAGTGCATATAAGCAGTGTCTGGATCATCAGAGTTGTGATATCACTGTCGTTCTCTGAACTGTGTAAGAAGCCTCAGGTTGGGACAGTCCCTGGTCCCCCTGTTCCCAGAAGTGGGGAGGGGCATGCTGCTGAAATCACTAGGTGCTTCACCCCTGCAGGGGTATGGCGTCACACTGCTGCTGAAATAATTCAGAATCTCTCCTCCCAGAGGAAAGGGTCCATGCTGAAATCACTGAAATCACTAAGCTCCTTGCTTGCCAGAGCAAGGTACCAACAGTGGGTGCTTTGCCTCCCCAGTCAAGGCTCTCTGCTTTCCTTCCTCTTCATCTGAGAGGTGAGAGCAGGAATTTTAACACAGACTAGTTCCTGTCTGCAGTAAAGGGCTTCAGCCCAAGGAAAGGTATATGGCTTGTAAAGGTTCTTTGTAGTAATTGTAGCCTCCACCCCCTCTTTCCTCTCTCTCTCTCTCTCTCTCTCTCTCTCTCTGCATGCGTGCATGCATGCTTCATGCCTCAGGAAGACTCCTTCCCACAGTCTTGAAAACTACTTTTAGGTCTGGACCTTCACCAAGAATGCATCTAATTTCCCCTCCAAAGCATAACTTAGTGAAGGCTGGAGCATCCCCAGTTGATCTGAAGTGTTAAATCCATTCACTCAACTGTTTCCTCCAAGACCAGCTAGTGTATATGAATCTTTGTATACCTGCAATAAATGTGTCATTGTGGCATTATCCTCTCCACTGGTGTCTGAGTGTGAATCTCTTTGGGTGGGAATCATCTTCTTAGCCACAGATGCTCTATTGCCAATGTGTACTGCCTTGTTGTGGCGAAGGGGCTTGCGTAACTCAGTGAAGCCATAAGCTATGCTGTGCAGGGCCACCCAAGACGGACAGGTCATGGCAGAGAGTTCTGACAAAATGTGGTCCACTGGAGAAGGAAATGGCAACCCACTCCAGTATTCTTGCCAAGAAAACCCCATGGAACGTATCACAAGGCTAAAAGAGATGACGCCGGAAGATGAGCCCCTCAGGTCGGAAGGTGTCCAATATGCTACTGGGGAAGAGCAGAGGGTATTTCCAAGTAGCGCCAGAAAGAGTGAAGCGGCTGGGCCAAACCCGAAAGGACACTCAGCTGTGGATGTGTCTGGCGGTGAAAAGAAAATCCGATGCTGTAAAGAACAATATTGTTTAGGAACCTGGAATGTCAGATCAATGAATCAAGGTAAGCTGGAGGTGGTCAAACATGAGATGGCAAGATTGAACATCGACATCTTGGGAGTCAGCGAACTCAAATGGACAGGCATGGGCGAATTTAATTCAGGTGACCATCATATCTACTATTGTGGGCAAGAATCCCTTAGAAGAAATGGAGTAGCACTCATAGTCAACAAAAGGGTGGGAAAAGCAGTACTGGGGTACAATCTTAAAAATGATAGAATGATCTCAGTACGAATCCAAGGCAAACCATTCAACATCACAGTAATTCAAGTCTATGCCCCAACCACTGAGGCCGAAGAAGCTGAGGTTGATCGGTTCTATGAAGACCTACAACACCTTCTAGAACTAACACCAAAAAAAGATGTCCTCTTCATCATAGGGGATTGGAATGCTAAAGTAGGAAGTCAAGAAATCACTGGGATAACAGGCAGGCATGGCCTTGGTGTACAAAATGAAGCAGGACAAAAGCTAATAGAGTTTTGTCAAGAGAACATGCTGATCATAGCAAACACTCTTTTCCAACAGCACAAGAGGCGACTCTACACATGGACGTCACCAGATGGTCAATATCGAAATCAGATTGATTATGTCCTTTGCAGCCAAAGATGGAGAAGCTCCATACAGTCAGTAAAAACAAGACCTGGAGCTGACTGTGGCTCAGATCATGAGCTGCTTCTCGCAAAATTTCGGCTTAAATTGAAGAACGTAGGGAAAGCCACTAAACCGTTCAGGTATGACCTCAGTCATATCCCTGATGAATATACAGTGGAGGTGAGGAATAGATTTCAGGGATTAGACCTGATAGACAGAGTGCCTGAGGAACTATGGACAGAGGTCCGTAACATTGTTCAGGAGGCAGCAACGAAATCCGTCCCAAAGAAAAAGAAATGCAAGAAAGCCAAGTGGCTGTCTGATGAGGCTTTACAAGTAGCTCACGAAAGAAGGGAAGCGAAAAGCAAGGGAGAAAGGGGAAGATATACCCAACTGAATGCAGAGTTCCAGAGAATAGCAAGGAGAGACAAGAAGGCCTTCTTAAATGAACAATGCAAAGAAATCGAGGAAAACAACAGAATGGGAAAGACTAGAGATCTCTTCAAGAAAATTGGAGATCTCAAGGGAACGTTTTGTGCAAAGACGGGCATGATAAAGGACAAAGATGGCAGGGACCTAACAGAAGCAGATGAGATTAAGAAGAGGTGGCAAGAATACACAGAAGAACTATACAGGAAAGATTTGAATGTCCCTGATAGCCATGATAGTGCGGTCACTGAACTTGAGCCGGACATCCTCGAGAGTGAAGTCAAGTGGGCCTTAGGAAGCATTAGTAACAACAAAGCTAGCGGAGATGACAGTATTCCAGCTGAGCTATTTAAAATCCTAAAAGATGATGCTGTTAAAGTGCTGCATTCAATATGCCAACAAATCTGGAACACTCAACAGTGGCCACAAGACTGGAAAAGGTCAGTTTACATTCCAATTCCAAAGAAGGGCAACGCCAAAGAGTGTTCAAACTTCCGCACAATTGCACTCATTTCACATGCCAGCAAGGTGATGCTCAAAATCCTACAAGCTAGGCTTCAGCAGTATGCGAACCGAGAACTACCGGAAGTACAAGCTGGGTTTCGAAGAGGCAGAGGAACTAGAGATCAAATCGCCAACATTCGCTGCATCATGGAGAAAGCAAGAGAATTCCAGAAAAACGTCTATTTCTGCTTCATTGACTACGCTAAAGCCTTTGATTGTGCGGATCACAACAAACTGTGGCAAATTCTGAAAGTGATGGGAGTACCAGACCACCTTACCTGTCTCCTGAGAAACCTGTACGAGGGTCAAGAAGCAACAGTAAGAACCAGAGATGGAACAACCGATTGGTTCAAAATTGGGAAAGGAGTACGACAAGGCTGCATATTGTCACCCTGCTTATTTAACTTATATGCAGAGTACATCATGAGAAATGCCGGGTTGGATGAATCAGAGATCGGAATTAAGCTTGCCGGGAGAATTATCAACAACCTCCGATATGCAGACGATACCACCCTAATGGCAGAAAGCGAAGAGGATCTCAAGAGCCTCTTGTTGAGGGTGAAAGAGGAGAGTGCAAAAGCTGGTTTGAAACTCAACATTAAAAAAACTAAGATCATGGCATCTGGCCCTATCACTTCCTGGCATATAGAAGGGGAAGAAATGGAAGCAGTGACAGATTTTACTTTCTTGGGCTCCAAGATCACCGCAGACGGTGACTGTAGCCATGAAATTAAAAGACGCTTGCTCCTTGGGAGGAAAGCTATGGCAAACCTAGACAGCATAGTAAGAAGCAGAGACATCACCTTGCCAACAAAGGTCCGTCTAATCAAAGCTATGGTTTTCCCAGTAGTAATGTATGGCTGTGAGAGCTGGACTATAAGGAAGGCTGAGCGCCGAAGAATTGATGCTTTCGAACTGTGGTGCTGGAGAAGACTCTTACGAGTCCCCTGGACTGCAAGGAGGTCAAATCAGTCCATCCTAAAGGAAATCAACCCTGACTGCTCTTTGGAAGGACAGATAATGAAGCTGAAGCTCCAATATTTTGGCCACCTAATGCGAAGAGAAAACTCCCTGGAAAAGACCCTGATGCTGGGAAAGACTGAAGGCAAAAGAAGGGGACGGCAGAGGATGAGATGGCTAGATAGCATCACGGATGCAATGAATATGAACTTGAGCACACTCCGGGAGAGAGCGCAGGACAGGAAGGCCTGGCGTGCTATGGTCCATGGGGTCACGAAGAGTCGGACACGACTGAACGACTGAACAACAACAACAACAAAGATTCCTTATAAGCAGGTGTGTGTGTCTCGTTAGGATGTGTGCAAGTTTGTATATGGGTCTAGTCTCCTGCATTTCAGGAGAGCAAGGATTTGCTACTTGTGCTTGTAGATTTAGAGCTTATAACATACAGTGTTATATCAAGTGGTGTGCATGTTAGGGATGGGTGAATTTGTCAAGCTTGATTCTGTGCAGCATGCCTGGGGATGTAGGGGGCATGGCCAACATGCATGGCCCCTACCCTCTACCTACTTTAAGCCCTCAAGTATTCAGGCAAATGCCCAAACAGGGCTTACATCATGCCAAGAAATACAGTTATCTTTCTTAACCTGTGCAATTTTTTTAAAAAACTGATATTCTTAAAAAAAATTAGTCCGCACCAAAGTAACTTTTAATAATACCATACTCAGTTCCAACTTGATTCATGTAATTGCTTCTGGTCCACACTTAGACAAACTATATTAGCTGAATCAGATGGTCCTCTATCAATTTTGGGAACATAGAGAACCACACAATCATATTAGGTAAAATTTACCTTCTCCTGCACTGACATCCATTTCATTGAGATGGCATCTTTTGTCATAGTCACCATTTTAAGACTCCTGTGTGATAACCCTCCTTTCATGCCTTTGGAGGTAGAAAGCATTTATTCAGCTCTTTTACGTTGTTTCAATATCTGGACAGTACGAGTCTATTTCATGGAATGGAAGAATGGAATTATCCACTGTATGCAAACACACAATCCATTTCCTGCAATTTCTGAGAGTCGCATTAAGCAGAGAGACAAAGATTCCTTTTCATGGAATGGACAGGAACTTCTGCCCACATATTGCAGTTTCTGAGAGCTGCATTAAGTGGAGAGATGTGGTCTCCTTTTCATGAAATAGGTTGAAATTTTCTCCAGTTATGGAGCAAATAGTGTCATGACATTATGTAGTTTTATTAATTGTACAGCTTTGACGTGAACAATTACACTTAAAAGTTACAACATATATACATTTATGTTGAATCAATACAGCAAAGGGCTGGATGCACCTGATCTCGTCTGATCTCGGAAGCTAAGCAGGGTCAGCTCTGGTTAGTGCTTGGATGGGAGACCGCCTGGGAATCAGGCTTCCTGCATTGAGCAGGGGATTGGACTAGATGGTCTTGTAGGCCCCTTCCAAACCTATGATTCTATGAGATTATGAAATTGGCCATTGTGTTGCCTCTTATTGGATGGAGCATAAACCATGCTTCTGAGTGAATGGTACATTTTTGAACCAACACCACCCCATCAACCAACCAGTGCTCCCATCAATTTACATTGTGTACATAGAATCATAGAATCATAGAATCATAGAATAGTTGGGTTGGAAAGGGCCTACAAGGCCATCGAGTCCAACCCCCTGCTCAATGCAGGAATCCAAGTCAGAGCATCCCTGACAAGTGGCTGTCCAGCCTCGTCTTGAAGGCCTCCAGTGTGGGAGAGCCCACCACCTCCCCAGGTAATTGGTTCCATTGTCGTATTGCTCTTACAGTCAGGAAGTTTTTCCTGATGTTCAGCTGGAATCTGGCTTCCTGTAACTTGAGCCCATTATTCCGTGTCCTGCACTCTGGGATGATCAAGAAGAGATCCTGGCCTTCTACTCTGTGACAACCTTTCAAGTACTTGAAGAGTGCTATCATATCTCCCCTCAGTCTTCTCTTCTCAAGGTTAAACATGCCCAGTTCTTTCAGTCTCTCTTCATAGGGCTTTGTTTCCAGTCCCCTGATCATCTTTGTTGCCCTCCTCTGAACCCTCTCCAGTTTGTCTGCATCCTTCTGAAAGTGTGGTGCCCAGAACTGGACACAGTACTCCAGATGAGGCCTAACCAGTGCTGAGTAGAGGGGAACTAGTACTTCCCGGGATTTGGAAGCGATGCTTCTATGAATGCAGCCCAAAATAGCATTTGCATTGCCTTACAGTCTCTTTCCAGCGTTGCAAGGTCTGTTTCCAAACACAATTCAGAGCACTGGTTCTTAATCTTTAGGCTGCAGTCCTATACCAACTTATCTGGGAGTAAGTCCCATTGATCTCAGTGACACCTCCTTCTGAGCAGACACACATGATTGTTTTGTTAAAACTTGGGATGTGCATACAAGCAAACCTTGCATTCACCAAATTCCAGATTGTGATTGTAGGGTTTTTTTTTTCCACAAGAGAATTCATGCATATTTGTGTGTGTATTTTTCCAAATGCACTCATCAGCTTGAAATGTGCTGATTATTCTCCCATTGATTAAAGTGTGCTTGTGCACAATTTTGACAAGTACACATTTTTCATATGCATTTTTTCTATGTTTTGTTTGCGCACTGTAGAGCACTTCCCCCCGCCCCAAGGTTTTGGTCAGTGGATCATATTGCAAGCTTGGAAATGTACAGACTTCAATCGTAGATTGCATTTGAGTCCATGTTCGGTCTGTAAGGAGCAACCTGGTAAATCCTGATCAAAAATGACCTGGAACAAATTTCTCGTACATCTCCAATTAAAGGACTACATATTAGGATCAATATGCCCCATCAGTATACCCCAATTCATTCCCATATGACAAAACCTGCCTAGATGTTGTTGAGATCTTACTCAGAGGGTATTTGTTTTGTGGGGGGGGGTCCCCCTACCTTTGTGGTGAGATGACCCTGCTGTCTTTTCAGCACCCAGTGACTAACATTTATGTGCCAATGCCTTGTTTTAATAATGGTTAAACAAAAATTTAATGGTTTTATTTGGTTTTAATGTCCTTGTTACTGTTCTGCTGCTCTATTGTTTCTTGTTTTATTGTTAATTACTGCATTGTTTTTAGTTGGTTATTTTTCATGCTTATGCTTGTTAGCCAAGTTGAAGATGGGAGCACTGGCACGTTTCAGGGGTGCCAGGGCAAAGATACCTCTGGGGCCACCCTACATCCGAGCTGATCTTCCCCTTCATACTGCCACTTCCCCTGCCCCCCCCCTAATTTTCATGCTCTGCTGCTGATTGCTTCACTGCGGGCTCCGCCACCTTTTTCACCCTCCCTGCCTCTGTCATGCTAACTCTGCTCCCTTGCGCCTCAGGCTTATCAGGTCATGGTGTTATGGGTTTCTTTTTAAACATCTACAGAAGCCAGGCACGCTGTATAGCAAAGTGCCAGCTGAGGCTTCAGGTATGCCCACCATCATCATTTCCCCAGAGTAGTTTGGAATTAGGTAATAATTTGCAAACAGAGAGCATAAAAACAGAGTGTAACAGTTACTGGTTTGGATCCATATGGAGGGTGAGATCCTATCAGGATAGGCGACCACCTCCAAACTCAGAGGCGACCGCCTATCCAATGCAGGGCAGGAGCAGCGCAGAGGGGATCTTTCCCTCCACACTTCAGCCACCCTGTATTTGCAGCCAGACAGCTGATTTTGTCTGTGTAGCCATGGGAAGTTGGAGTGGGGGGGGGGTACGGATGCTGGACAACGCATAGGGAGCATTGGAAGGGCACGTCCGCCCTCCCCATTTTCTCTGCTCTGTTCTCCTCTTACGAGCATGCAGCACAGTGCTGAACTGCACTGCCTATGAGATGTGGATCAGTTAGGAGGTGGCCACCTATCCCTATGGGATTGCCTCTGCGCCCTTAAATGTTTTTGCCAATAGCACTTCATCCAATTGGGGGGGATGGGGATGGGACAACAACACTTATAACTCGCCTCTAGGTTTCCTTGACCAGACATATTTAATGTAAAAGAAAGACATTGGTAGGGATTAAAATATAAGGATAGTTAGTGAACACACGGACGCACGCACGCGCGCGTGCGCGTGCACACACACACACACACATATATATATATATATATATGAGAGAGAGAGAGTTTCCAATGGTTTTTTTTGTTTGCCTATAGCACACACACCCTACAATACTAGGTTCAAATACACACACACATACACACATATATAGAAGTTTTAATCAGGCTTCTACATCTAGTATATCACAGCTGCCATATAAACACTACATTATGATCATAAAAATACAATAAAGAAGGTAAACTTTAATTCTGGTTAATGTTCCCCAGCAACTGGTGTACATAGGCTCACTGCCTCTAGTACTGGAGGTAGGTAAAAAGGTAAAAGGTGTCCCCAACCAGTCGTGTCCGACTCTAGGGTGCGGTGCTCATCCCCGTTTCTAAGCCGAAGAGCCAGCGCTGTCCGAAGACACTTCCGTGGTCATGTGGCCGGCATGACTGAACACCGAGGTGCACGGAACGCTGTTACCTTTCCCGCCGAGGCAGTACCTATTTATCTACTTGCAATTTCTTGCTTTCGAACTACTAGGTTGGCAGAATCTGGGACTGAAGACGGGAGCTCACTCCGTCACGCAGCACTCGGGTCTCGAACTGCTGACCTGCCGACCTTCCAGTCTGCAGTTCAGCGTCTTAACCACTAAGCCACCGTGGCCCATTGGAGGTAGGTAGCACATAGCTATCAAGACTAGTAGCCATTGATAGCCTTCTTATCCAGGATCTAACTCCCTTTTAAAGCCATCCAAATTGGTGGCCATCACACCGAGACTTTTCTTATTCATCTCCGCAAATCAGGCACACACTCTTTTGTCATGCAAAACTTCTCCAAATCCTTCTGTAAAACATTTCATTGTCCAAATGTTGTTGGATCTCAATTGTTGTGTTATTACCGTGCCATGTCTTGATGTTATTTCTGAATCAGTAAGGCACCTTGATAAAAAAATAATAATAATAATAATGGTGAGTTATAACAGACTAAAACAGACAAATAAAATGATCCAATTACAATTTTGTAGAATAAGGCTGCAGTCCTATATATGCTTACCTGGAAGTAAGTAGCATTGAAATACATGGGACTTGCTTCAGAGTAGACATGTATATGACTGTAGTGGAATTTCTGCTCTCTATACTCAGCTATCCTTGATCTTCAATTCATTTTTCAAACACTCTTTTCCCAATTATTCTACCCAGCTCATCTAGAATGAAGCCATCTAAAGGAAGATAAAATTAATGTCTTGTTATACTGAAGTCCTCACACACCCCTGGAGGGGTTTTTGTTTTTTGTCTAGTTTTTTTGTTGTTCAGTCGTTAAGTCGTGTCTGAGTCCGACAAAATATTTCAGTAATGCTTATGGCTATTATTTTTCAGAATACAGATCACACAATCATAGGCTCATAGGATTGGAAGGGACCTACAAGACCATCGAGTCCAACCCCCTGCTCCATGCAGGAAGCCTGATTCCCAGGCGGTCTCTCATCCAAGTACTAACCAGGGCTGACCCTGCTTAGCTTCTGAGATGGGATTCATTAAGGCATAAAAGTCAGTTTATGCAGACATCTTTACCTGAGATTCATAATAGGAAAAGAGTGGTTTCTTTATTGGAAATACAATGTTCACTCAGAAGTAATTGTTTTCAGTGGGGCTTGCTCCCATGTAAGTATGTGCACGATTTCCACCTTCATAATGTTAGTGAAACCTTCTATGTGTTAATTCAGCATTTTGTTTCAGCAGGAAAAGAGGACAGATGGGAGAGCACAACCAAGGACAACAAAACAGAACAAGTGCGACAGAATTCATCCTTCTTGGCTTCGCTGGGTCTCCACATTTGCAGCTGTTCATCTTCATCATCTTTTTTATCATGTACCTGCTGACCATTTTGGGAAATTTGTCCATTATCCTTCTAATAATAACACATCGTCGCTTCCATACTCCCATGTACTTCTTCCTTTGCAATCTCTCTTTTCTGGAGATATGGTACACAACAGCCTCTGTCCCAAAGATCCTTGCTCTCTTTCTAGGGAGGAGCAGAAATATCTCTTTCACAGGCTGCATGCTGCAGATGTACTTCATTTTTTCTTTTGGATGCGCAGAACATTTCCTGATAGCTGTCATGGCTTATGACCGTTATTTGGCCATATGTTATCCCCTGCATTACAACACTATCATGGATTTCAGCCTCTCTAGCAAGTTGGCATTTGGCTGTTGGCTGGGTGGATTCCTTGCCATTTGCATACCAGCATATCTGATCACAACATTGTCCTTCTGTGGGCTCAATGTGATCAATAATTTCTATTGCAACCTTGATTCTTGGATAGTTCTCTCCTGCTCTGACACCCATTTCCTTGAGATAACAGCTTTTTTGATAGCGATCATTGTAATTGTGGGCTCCTGTGTGATAACCCTCCTTTCCTACACGTACATTGTTTCCACAATCCTGCGTATCCCCTCAACCAAAGGCCGACAAAAGGCCTTTTCCACATGTTCCTCCCATTTTGCTGTTGTGATTATTTGGTATGGGTCCACCATCTTCCTTTTCGTTAAGCCTTCCAGACAGACATCTTTAGAAAGGACCAAAGTCGTAAGCATCTTCAACCTAATTGTGGTTCCACTGCTGAATCCTTTCATCTATACACTAAGAAACAAAGATGTTAGGGAGGTATTGAGAAATGCATTACACAGGTGATGGACAAAACATAGATAAGGTGCTGTGAAGGGCTATAAAAATAATTAAAGACATTTTGGATTGATGGGCATAGATTTTGTCTGCAGGCATTCCAATAGTTAAGAGAGGTATGTAAAACTGACAATGCAGGAACTTAAAAAAATAAATAAATCCCAGTATCACCTCTAAATAGGCTGCAGGTTTTAAAAACATGCAAACACCTGCTAAATCTGGTTAGCAGGAGTAAGGTGGATGAGTACACAATTCATTCATTTATTTTTAAAATAGTCTGCAACACTTGTACAAAACTACAACTGCTACCACTCACTCTAATGGTTAGAGCTTAACCACTCTTAAGAATGGAAGGCAAGATTTTTAGCCAACACCAGTAGATATACTAAGAAATCCCCCATCAGTTAGCATGGCTTGTAATCCCATTCTAGAGTTGTTATAGAAAGTAAAACAATAAATAAATAACCATGCATTGTGTTTTTCTACTTGAAATAATAATAGCAATAAAAATGATTATCTGACTCATGTAGGCTGAATGAAAGTGAGTTCCCCTCATTCATTCATTCATTTATATCTTGCCTTTTTCCTCTTGCAAGGAACCCCAGGCGGCTTACATCCTCCTCCTCTCCATTTTATCCTCACAACAACAACCCTGTGAGGTAGGTTGGGCTGAGAGTCTGTGACTGGCCCAAAGTCACCCAGTGAGCTTCCATGGCTGAGTGGGGACTAGAACCCAGATCTCCCGGCTCCCAGTCTGACACTCTCACCACTACACCACCCTGGCTCTCTGTTAACTTTGATTTTTTTTTGTTCTTTAAAAAAATCTCCTACTTGGATAGGACACCCCTACTTGGGGGTGGGGGAGTAATAACTCAGGGAACCAACCATGGGTGATGTATTGAAGCTTTTGCCATTGCTCATAACACAAATTAAATTGTCTGACAATAGTTTTAGGACAGACAAGAGAAAGGAGTTCATCACACAATACAGAATTAACTTATGGAATTCACTACTGCAACTTGTGGTGAGAGACACTGGTTTTCTTTTCTTTTTTTCTTTTAAGGAATAGACAAATTGTTGCCTGACCTGTAGGGGTGCACGAAAGTCACTTACCTGGTCTCTCAGCTTTTCGCGGTGGGGGGGAGGCGCTTCGCTGTTCTCCCCGCGAAGTTCAGGCTGGGGGGGGAGGCTTCCTGCCTCACCCGGCTGAAATGCAGGCCGGGGAGGAGGCGCCTCGCCTCGCCCGGCCGCGAAATTAAAAGTTTTTTTAAAAAAACGCCCCCGTGATAGGCTACGTGACAATTAATGTAGCCTATCACGGCTAGATCTGCAAAGTCAGCCGTGATAGGCTACGTAAATCGTCACGTAGCCTATCATGGGTGACTTAAAAAAAAAAAAAAAGCGCGTACGCAAATGGCGGCCCCCATAGGGAGCCGCCATTCGCGTTCCTTCTTTGGTCGCTGTAGTCTACGTAAATCTTTACGTAGACTACAGCAACCAAATAAGGAACGTGAATGGTAGCTCCCTATGGGGGCCGCCATTATCCGTATGCGCTTTTTTTTTTAAAGTCACCCGTGATAGGCTACGTGACGATTTACGTAGCCTATCATGGCTGACTTTTCAAATCTAGCTGTGATAGGCTACGTTAATCGTCACATAGCCTATCACGGGGGGGGGGTCTTTTATTGGAATGGCAGCGGCGGCGGCAGCCGGTCGAAAGACCGGCTGCCGCTCCCGCCCTGGACGAAGACCCGACGAACCGCCGGCCGGACCCGCCGCTGGGAGGGACATTTGGGAAAGGTAAGTCCTGTCCCAGGGGGGTGAGGGGGGCAGGGGGGGTGCGGAGAAATTCTCCCCGAAACTTGTTTGGGGGGCCGAACACGTTGGCGCTCGGCCCCCCGAAGTTTCGGGGAGAAATTCTCCGCCATCCCTGCTGACCTGCCACCCCTGCCCCAGTGTCACTACCACCGCCACCACTGCCATTCTCCACCCCCTCTCCCAAGCATTTCTGGTGGCACTCACTGCCACTTGGGATGCCAGGGGCACTGCAGCTGTCCATCAATCAGCCCATCCTCCCAGATTGACTTACCAGTTATCAGAGCTGCGCTGAGTGGCTATCATGTTAAATTTTCCAAATTTCAGTGTCCAAGGTCAGACGTCCATGATTGCATTTTAGAAAATATGCAGTAGCTATCTAATGCCAGTTCCAAGATCTTGTCGGTACCAGGTTGGCCCTGCCAGCTATGTCTATGAATGAATGGCTGCTACAGTGTCACTGAGGCCAGCACCAACCTCAGCAAGGAGGAGGGATGGGAGCATGCCAGTGGGTGGGGCATGGAGAGGTCATGAACTTGACAGGTGATCCAATGGACTCTCAGCCCACCCCAACCAGTGTGACACAGGAGGCCAATGAGCTCAGAGTCCAGTTTAGCATAAAATACTGCTAAGGAAGATGGAGAGAATAAAAAAAGCCTCCATTGCTTTTCTTGCCTTGCCAGTGAGAGTCTGTCAGGGCATAGGATAGTTAGAAGCCTCCAATATTTATTTATGTATTTATTCATTCATTCATTCATTCATTTAGAACATTTCTTGGCCGCCTTTCAGGACAGAAGCCCTTCCACGGCAGCTTACAGCAGTAAAATACATAAAAACAGTTACAATATTAAAAATGATAAAAACATAAATGAAAACAATAAAAGCCAACAATAAAACCAGCAACAATGATAACGGCCATAATAGCAACAATAGCAGGGGCTTCTTTCATTCACGTATCAATACAGTACGATTGCACCCGGCATTCAAATTCTGACAAACCAATATAGTTATAGATCAGGGGTGGGCAACATCAGGGCCACTTTCCCCATCCCCCTGAGATAACCCCTCATGGGCCACACTCCTGTCACAAGCAATAGTTGTTTGCCACAAAAATAATGATAGAGATGGATGGATGGATGGATGGATGGGTGCGTGGATGATAGATAGGTAGATGATGATGATGATGATGATGATGATAGATAGATAGATAGATAGATAGATTCCTGATGTGGGTACTTCTTATGATATATTTCATGCTTGGATATAGATTTCTACACCTTGCAGTAGTTGTGCACATGTGTTGAATCCCATTTCCTGATTTGGGGCCATCCCCCCTTCCTTTCCACACCACAGTTCATCCTATTCAGCAGGGTCCCTTGACCACTGTGTCATATTTTCAGGGGGCTGGAGGGGCTGCAGTGGGAAGGAGAGGGCAGAGAAGTCCACTTCCACCAGCACAGTTGAGGCAGCATATATCTGGATTCAACCCCTGATGTTTAGAATGCCACATATTTCTATGGAAATCAGGAAAGGGTTGCGTTTATTGGTGAGAAATAGGGATGTTGCGAGTGGCCCACTTAGTCAGGGAGGCCAATGCCCGGCCCCTCAGCCCCCAGTCGTCGAATTCCAGGGTACTGATGGACCTGGCCAACGAGTGCTCTGGAGCTCAGCAAGTGGCCGGGAACAGCTCGGACTTGTCACTGTGTGCTCCCCAATGGCAGGAGAAGCTGGGGCATGCATGGTGCCTCCTCCTCTTCCTGCCCGGTCAGCTGTCAAGGAAGCTTGGGCAGGATGGGACCTTGGATGGCACCCCAGCTGCTATCCATCTCTTGCTCATGAGCAGGCGACGGTTAGCGGCTGGGGCATGTGTCATGCCCCCCCTCCTGCCTGGTCAGCTGTCCTTGACAGCTGACCAGGCAGGATGGGGCCTCGGCCAGCTCTAGGGATATCATGGGCACCCTCTCAGACACTCCCCACACTCACTCGAGCCCCATCTGGTGAGCACCCACCATGTTGCTCACTTTTTTTGCTTCTGAAAAAGGAAGCTTAACAAACTGCATATGCACAATTTTGAGCCGGGAAAGCTTAATCTATGCAATATTGGAGGCATTATGCTGGCCCCACTTGAGAACCTCATGTAGAACCAGGAACATGATACGCATGCTCAATATCAAGTGGAAAATCAGAAGGAAAAGCCAATAAGCCATGCAGAAATTTATCCATAAACTCAGCAATACAGAGATCTGTAGCCATCTCTCTTAAGGCCGAGAATATGCAGATTCGCTGTCTGCATGAGGGCTTGTCACTGAGGAATTTGAGCAGATAGTACACTATGAGAGGCATCCATTGCAGTTTAGTGCACAGTAACTCAGTCTTCAAATGCTGCATTAACTTTTGACTCCATCTTTTGAAGACAAACATTCATAGAATCTACAGACTCTTGAAGAGGAGTGATGAAATCCTGGATCAATCTGTTTTGACTGAAAAGCTGTTTGAGCTGCTTTGGCTGAAAAGACTGCAGTTTGACTGATAACTGCGAAGACATACTTTTTTATCAAAGCAAGCAGCTCCTCTCCCTCTGTCACTTCTTTAGAAACGTTTGCCAGGGGGGTCCCACCGGGGGCGTAGATGGCATTCCCAAGCCTTTCCTTTCAGTGTTGTCATACCCCTCTCACCTCAAAAAGCACAACAAGCAGATATAAATGTGGAAAATGAAAAACAAAAGCTCAAACAATGTTAATAACAAATAAAAAGATAACACAAGAGTCTGAAAGAGGTATTTTTAATAAGGGTGTACGAAATCTCACTTACCTCGTCCGCGTAGGGTCCACCGTGGGGGGGAAGCGATCTGTTCCTCCCCCCTGGAATCCTCCCTGGCCAGCTCTGCTCCATGGCAAGGCCATGGAGCCATGGGCCAGGCACGTCCACAGCCAGACTTGTGTCTGCTTCTGGGCTGAGGACGCAAATGGCGGCCGGCATAGCGGCCGCCATTTGCATCCCTGCGGGTAGCTGTGATAGGCTACGTATATATTGACATAGCCTATCACAGCAAAGAGCAGGGATGAAAATGGCATCTGTTACACCATTTGCATCCCTGCTCTTTGCCGTGATAGGCTATGTCAATATATACGTAGCCTATCACGGCTAAAGCGGGGATGCAAATGGCATCTGCTATGCAGGACACCATTTGCGGCCTCAGACTGCACAGCGAACAGCAGCGGTTGGATCCGGACCTGCCAGAGGCAGGTAGGATCTGGTCCACGCAGGCCTCGCGGGGTGGTGGTGGAGATTGCTTCATTCCGCCACAGACTCCAGGCTCCATGGCGGAATTCTCCGCCATCCCTAATTTTTAAAGCTGACACTCAAGAGAGATGCAGCAAAAAGCTGATCCTGACACCATCTCTGATTCCAACAAGAAAACCCTCTGTCATATTTTCAGGATTGGAGGGGCTGCAGTGGGATTGAGAGGGTGGAGATGGTGGAGAATTCCACTTCCACCAGCACAGTTGAGGCAGCATATATCTGGATTCAACCCCTGTCCCTGATGTAAATGCCATATATTTCTGTGGAAATCAGGAAAGGATCAGGTGTATTGGTGAGAAATAGGGATGTCGCAGCTGCCCGACTTAGCTGGGAGGCTGGCAAAATCCCCCATGCCCAGGCCAGCCCCCACTTGCGAAATCCCCCATGCCGGGTAGGGATGTACGAAAGTCACTTACCTTGAATGAAATTTGATTCGCGGTGGGGGGAAGGCGCTCCGTCCCTCCCCCCTGAAATTCTGGCTGGGGGGGAGGCACTCCATCCCTCCACCCCCGAATCCTGGCCGGCCGGGCCGCAAATGGCGGCGGCCATTGCCGCTGCCGTTTGCGTCCCTGCAGTCAGCCGTGATAGGCTACGTAAATGTTTACGTAGCCTATCACGGCTGAGTAAAAAAAACCAAAAAAACCCTGCGCGTACGCAAAAAAACCCCGTGCGTACGCAAATGGGCGCCGCCATTTGCGTTCCTTATTTTGGCATGTTTAGTCTACGTAAACATTTACATAGACTACGGTGAAAATAAGGGCAATGCAATTAGTGTACTGTCTACGTTATTTGCGTTCCCCTTATTTTCGCCGTAGTCTACATAAATGTTTATGTAGACTAGACGTGCCAAAATAAGGAACGCAAATGGCAGCGCCCATGGGCGCCGCCATTTGCGTACGCACGGGTTTTTTTTACTCAGCTGTGATAGGCTACGTAAACATTTACGTAGCCTGTCACGGTATTTTTTAAAAATCTAGCCATGATAGGCTACGTAAATCTTTACGTAGCCTATCACTTTTTTTTTTTTTTTTACTGGAAATGGCAGCGGTGGCAGCCGGTTGGAAGACCAGCCGCCACTGCCGCCAAACCACCGCCGAACCGCCGCCAGAGCCGCCGCCGCCAGGAGGATTTGCCCAAGGTAAGTCCCGTCCCGGGGGGGGCGGGGGGGCAGACCGTTTTGCCACCAATTTCGGGAGGCCGAATGTGCTGGCATTCGGCCTCCCCGAGATTTGTGGTGAAATTCTCTGACATCCCCAATGCCTGGCCCCCACTTGCCGAACTCCAGGGCACTGACAGACACAGCTGACAACTGCCCTGGAGCTCTGGGAGCAGCCGGGAAAAGCTGATGAAATCCTGGATCGATCTGTTTTGACTGAAAAGCTGTCCGAGCTGCTTCGACTGAAATGATAACTGCAGAGACATTTTTTTTTTAATTGAAACAAGCAGCTCCTCTCCCTCTGTCGCTTCTGTAGAAACCTTTGCTGGGGGTCCCACTGGGGGCAGTGGCGGCATTCCCAAGCTTCCCTTTCCTTCCAGTTTTGCCATCCCCCTCTCACCTCCAAAATCACAACGAGAGATATAAATGTGGAAAATGAAAAAAAACAAAAGCTTGAGCAAAGTTCGTAGCAAATACCCAGGCAATGCAACAGTCTCCAGGAGGTATTTTCACAGCTGAAACTCAGGAGAGACGCAGCAAAGAGCTGATCATGACACCATCTCCAACTGGAAAACCCTTCCTCTGTGTCATATTTTCAGGGGGCTGGAGGGGCTGCAGTGGGAAGGAGAGGGCTGAGAAGTCCACTTCTGCCAGCACAGTTGATGCAGCATATATCTGGATTCAACCTGATGTTTAAAATGCCACATATTTCTGTGGAAATCATAGGGATGTACGAAACCACTTGCCTGTTTTGTAAGTGGCATCCATGGTGGTGGGGGAGGCACTCCGTCCCTCCCCCCAGAATCCTTCCTGTCCAGCTCCGCTCCACGGCGACTCTGCAGAGCTGCCAGCCGGGTGCACCCGCAGCCACACATCCAGCTGCGGCAGGTCTGTGGATGCAAATGGAGGCCGGTGTAGCCCCCGCCATTTGCGTCCCTTCGCTGAGCCGTGATAGCCTACATAAATATTTATGTAGCCTATCACAGCTCAG
Source organism: Heloderma suspectum (assembly GCF_057233095.1). NCBI lineage: Eukaryota > Metazoa > Chordata > Lepidosauria > Squamata > Helodermatidae > Heloderma > Heloderma suspectum. The sequence goes on along the minus strand of NC_139463.1, from coordinate 81,752,653 downwards.
TGAAGGGACGCAAATGGTGGCCGGTGTAGCAGCTGCCATTTGCAGCCACACGCTGGCAGTGGCCAGAGTCGCTGCCGCCGGAGCCATTGACGCCACCAGAGCCGTCGCCCCCGCTGTTGACACTGCTGCCACTGCCGGCAGAGCTGCCGCCAGATAGGCTGCATTTTGCGGGGCTTTCGCGGGGTGGGGGGACGGGTTGATCCGTTCTGCCATGGATTCCAGGGAGCTGAATTCACTGGAATTCAGCCTCCCTGGGATCCGTCGCAGAATTCTCTGACATCCTTAGTGAAACATAGGTATGTTGCAAGCACCCAACTTAGTCCAGGGGGCTGGCAAAATCCCCTGCATCAAGCCCCCACTTGCTGAACTCCAGGGCACTTGATGTACCAAGCTGACAACTCCCCTGGAGGGAGCTCTGCAAGCTGCCAGGAACAGCTCGGACTTGTTGCTATGTGCATCCCAATGGCAAGAGCAGCTGGGGCATGCATGGTGCCTCCTCCTCTTCCTGCCTGGTCGGCTGTCCTTGACCAGTGCTGGGAATGTCGTGGGTACCCACTCCAGACACTCCCCACACCCTCCCTGGCCCCATCCAGCAAGAACCCACCATTTTGCCGACTTGTTTTTGTTTTGTTTTTACAAAGAAAGGAGCTGAAGAATTGTGCATATTTAAATATGTGCATAGTTGAACCAGGAAGCTTAATCTATGAAATATTAGAGGCATTATGCTCTTTTTTCGTAAAACAAACAAGTCGGCAAAATGGCGGGGGCTCACCAGATGAGGCCTGGGGTGACTGCGGATGGTTTGCTGAGCTCATGGGGACTCAAGCGCAGGTCTGAGGGGGCTCGAGGGGGGGCAACGCTTCAGCGGAAGCCCACCGATCCCGGACAGGGGTGGGTTTGCACATCCCTAGTGGGAAAAGCAGTGATTCATGTGTGCACCATGAAACATGTACTTTGAACTCCAGAGAATCATGTATCAAAGAACAAAATCATCTGGCTGCATTGAGAGAGACACTAAGAAAGAATGTGGACTAGTTTTTTCATATAGCTGGGAGAGAGAGAAGGAGGTAAGAAGTAGGGATGGCAAAGAATTCTGTCATGGATTTCAGTGAGGCTGAATTCACTGGCATTCGGCCCCCCAAAATCCGTGGCGGAATGGCCTGCCACCCCCCCGCCCACCCGCGGATCCCTCCCGGGACGAGACTTACCTGGGGTGGATGTTCCGGATGGTGGCGGCTCCAGTGGTGGCTTCGGCGGCGGCGGTGGCAGCTGGTCTTTCAACTGGCTGCCACAGCCACAATTTGCAGTCTGGTCTTTGCCAGTCTTATGTAGCCTATCACGTCTGGGTAAAAAAAAAAAAAACGGCATATGCAAATGGTGGCAGCTATGGTGGCCACCATTTCCGTTCCTTATTTTTTGCCATTTTAGTCTACGTAAATATTTGCTATTACGGCAAAAAAAAGGGGAACTCAAATAGCGTAAAATTTACGTAAGTTTTAGCTTATGTAAATATTTACATAAGCTAAAACAGTGAATACAAAAGGAACGCAAATAGCGCCCACTATGCTATTTGCATTTCCCTTTTATTCACCGTAATAGTCTACGTAAATGTTGACATAGACTAAAACAGCGAAAAATAAGGAACGCAAATGGCACCCGCCATAGCTACCAGCATTTGCGTTCCTTATTTTTTGCTGTCTTATATCAATATTTACATAGACTAAGATGAAGAAAAGAAAGGGGAACGCAAATAGCGTAGTGGGCTATGCAGTGGGAACGGCAGGCCGTTCCGCGATAGATTTCAGGGGGGGGTGAATGCACTGGCATTCGGCCTCACTGAGATCCGTCGCGGAATTCTCTGACATCCCTAGAAGTGACTTTCGTACATCCCTAGTAAGAAGAGGGAAGGAGAGGTGTTCTTGTGTTCTTGTATTCCAGATCAACTATATTTTATGTTTCGTTCTACTTGAATTAAAGTTTCATTATTATCATTACTATTATCAATTAATGTTATTCTTTGGATTTATACATTCCTCAGTGCATATAACTATTTATGTTCATTTTCAAACATCATAAGGTGGCTCATGATAGAGCAAGATAATATAGTTAGATCTAGAACACCAATAAAGTTACGTTAAAATACAGTACAAAGCCCTCACACAAATGCAACAACCACAGGAATAGCAACCATATGGGAGAATATAGGTACATCCATTCTCAGTGGGATCAGGTAAGCACTAAGGAGGAGATCAGCAGAGGAATCAGGCATGGCTCTTATCCCCATTGTCTAGGTAGTGTCTTGGTGGTGAACATGTACTTCTGTGTTCCAGTCATTACTTTTGATAGAGACCCATGGACATCTCCAATATATTAGTCCAGCTATGCCTCTCCACCACATGTGCACAGTCTGTAGGTTAGTCCCCCATCAGGCCTCCATCTACAGGTAAACCAATGGCATTAGGTTTACAGTGCATCACTCTGTGGACATTTTTGATATAATCTGAAAACTGAAATGTGTTTTCTTTTTTTGCTTAAGGTGGTGTTATTACATTCCAAGGGAGTTCCTGTGACACACTGAGCAATCCAGGCAACAGCTGAAGGGGACTAAAACTGGTCCTCACCTTAGACACCAGGAGGACACTTAATATCCACAGGGTTGTCCTCAAGTTCATGTCTTTTTTTCTCCCATAGCAATAGAGGTGTCATTCATCCATATGTGGAAAAATACCACACATACTTGACTGCTTTCATAGGATGTTCTTATTCAGCTCCTGAGGTGGGGGGCGGGCTGTGGTGGGGGGTTCTATGGCTCTGTGCAGCAACATCCCAAAAATGATTATGTGAGGCATCTTCATTGGGGATCTTTAGGGGCCAGGCTCGTTTATTGCTGCCTGCTGCTCTCTTATTTCTATTGTCTCAGGGTTTTATTTTTAACACCGTTCATCTCCTGTGCTTCTTTTTGTTTTATTGTAGGTTTCATAATTATAATAATAATTCTTTAATTTTCTAGTTTTATGGCCACTACGTTGGATTGCTTAATAAACAGTGTAATAAAATAAATAGGAAGCAAATGCAGCATTTTATTTGGAAGTATTGGTAGCAGTAGCAGGAAGTTCAAATTCACCCACTACCCTTGATCACGGGTAGCCCAGCCTCCAACAACAGATAAAACAATGGCACTAGGTTACAGTGCCTCATTTTGTGCACATGTTGGATGCAATCTGAAAATTGAAATAGGTTTATATATAGCTTAAGACGGTCTTACTATATTCCAAGGGAGTTCCTGTGATACCCTGAACAATGACTTATGCTGAAGAATTTCTATACTGATTTCATGTTCTTTTTGCCTTCTCCCTCTCCTCCTCCCCTGCATATGTGTGTGGTGGGTTGTTTGAGGTGCCAATGGAGTCTGAAGCCAAAGTCAAACTGCAATCATACAATTCATGCTCCTGATAGGAGATAACCTTTGTGGCTTAAGGATCACCAGCTCCATGCTTTTCCCTGAAGTGTGCAAAGCAGGAGTGGGGAACCCGTGTCCCTCGAAATGTGATTGAACTCTAATTTACATGAGCCTCAGCCAACATGGCCAATGGTCATGGATGAAGGGAGTTGGAGTCCAACAACATCTGGAGGACCACAAGTAAACCCCCCTGCTATAGAGGATCATCAATTGGGAACACTGTGATGCTGACGGTACTGTTGGCTTGTTGAATCTTCATAAACCTGTGTCTTTTGTCTGGATAAAAATAACTTGGAGAATGCAGATGGGCTTGGGGATAAGACAAGGTGACACAATATTTTGGGTTAAAGAGGGGCTATAGTATTCTTAACTATGAAATGATCTACTGTGACATGTGTCTAATTTCACCCTTTACTTCTAGCCCCTGCTTTGGTACAAACATGCCTGAGATGAAGAGCTGGGAATGGGAACCATCTCCTTCTGTCTCACTCCCATGACCCCACCCTGGCTTAGGAGGCACTGTAAGCATTTGTCATGATTTCTTAAAAAAAAAAAAAAAAGTAAGGAAATCCACCGAATAACAGATTATGGGTATGTGGGTTGAAAAATGGTGCAGCAATGGTGTGCAATTCACATCCAACTGACGTTCAAAGACTATAAAACAAGGAAAAGCCAACTGTAGTAGTGATGATTGATCACCCTTGGTGATATATTATTTATAATTAATCTTAAATATCCCATTTATTCTTCAAATCCCCTGACATTCCTCTTTTTCTTAGTGTTGCGAGAACAAAGTTAGCTTAGCAATTCAGGGCACAATCCCATCGAGATAGTGGGTCACCTCTGACTTCCTCTGAAGTCAGAGGCAACCGACTGTCAAATGCAAGGCAGCTGAAGCCTGGAGGAGAGGATTCCCTGCATGCTCTGGCTGCCCTGCAGTTTTCCTTAGATGTCTGATTTCGGGCACCTAAGTGCAGCTTCAGAGAGGGGACGGGAGCATGTTTCCCTGGCTCTGAGCACATAATGCTGTATATAGGCTCAGAGCCAGGCCACCAAAAGATCCTATCTCCCCCAGATGCTGTCTAGAATCATAGAATCATAGAATAGTAGGGTTGGAAGGGGCCCATAAGACCATCGAGTCCAACCCCCTGCTCACTGAAGAGTCCAAGTCAGAGCATCCCTGACAAGTGGCTATCCAGCTTCATCTTGAATGCCTCCAGTGTAGGAGAGCCCACTAGGTAATGGGTTCCACTGTCGTATTGCTCTACCAGTCAGGGTGTTTTTTTTTCCTGATGTTCAGCCGGAATCTGGTTTCCTGTAACTTGAGCCTATTATTCCATGTCCTGTACTCTGGGATGATCAAGAAGAGTTCCTAGCCTTCCTCTCTGTGACAGCCTTTCAAGTACTTGAACAGCACTATCCTATCTCCCCTCAGTCTTCTCTTCTCAAGGCTAAACATGCCCAGTTCTTTCAGACTTTCCTCATAGGGCTTTGTTTCCAGCCCCCTGATCATCTTCGTTGCCCTCTTCTGAATGCTCTCCAATTTGTCTGCATCCTTCTTAAAGTGTGGTGCCCAGAACTGGACACCATACATAAAGATGAGGGTTATTTTATTTTTTATTTTATTTATTTATTTTATTTCTATACTGCCCAATAGCTGAAGCTCTCTTAACCAGTGCTGAGTAGAGGGGAACAAGTACTTCACATGATTGGGAAGCTCTGCTTCTATTAATGCAGCCCCAAATAGCATTGGCCCTTTTTGCAGCCACCTCACATTATTGGCTCATATTCAGCTAGTGACGATGTGTAGGGGACATAGGATTGCTTTCCCCAAGTCATTCAGAGAATGGACCACATAAATCTAAGCAGCCTTTTACAACTCTACCCCCCATCCCCCATAACTGCATGCGACATGCCAGAAATCTCCAAATAATGGGTAATCCCTTGAAGATGAATTCTCATGGGTGTTCTAGTTCCTTACGACATAAAGTTTCTGTTAGGGTGGACACTGAGCCCATAGAATCCCAGAGTAGTTCTGATTCTGAGGAAGGGCAGTCGCTCCTGGGAAAGGAGCGTGCTCCTCTTTCCCAGGGCCCACAGCTGATGGAAATTCCTCCCACCAGCATTCCTAGCTTAGATAGCAGTCCAGGGAGTGACAGAGCATGGGAAGCAGACTTGGTGGACGCGTGATGCCGACGCAGAGAGCGGCGCCAAATGGAGGGCACAGAAAGGAGGCGTAGTGCCCGGTTGGTGCGCAAACAACAGCTGCGCCCAGAGGATCCAAGGGAAAAGGGGAGGGACTCTCCCTAGTCCTTCAGTTCAGGGGTCTGCCAGTAATTCCCTTTCAAACAGGGACCAACTGTTCCAACTTAGGGCATAGGTACTGTGCTGCTCAGATCTAGATGCAAACGGTAGAGTTGTTAAGTTGTAAAAGAAGAATAAAGCTTTGAAAGGAATCCCTTTGTCTGTGTCTGGACTTGGCTACTGGATTAGACTGAGAGAGGCCTCCAAGGAGCCCTTGACAGTTTCCTTGCTGACTGATCTGCATGTCATATTCAAAGAACAAGAAGTGCCTGTTAATTAGGCTAAGACTGTGTTTGCTTCCAGGCAAATGCTTTCTAGCACTACCGATCAACATACTTCGTACAGTCATTCTGCCTTTCCTTCCGCAACAGATTTTCTTTGGTAAGAAAAAAAATGCAGAAACAGTGGGAAAACATGGAAGGGTTACAAAAGAAAGATGATGGCATCTGGATTCCCATAAAGTGTCAGGAATGAGGCAGGGTGATTTCACAATAGAGGTCTTGTCTAGAAGCACCCTGGGTGAGTAAAAGTTCAGATCAAAAAAGTTGAAAATGGAGAGTATGCAAGTGGATATTTGTGAAATACAAGTTGGATCTATCAATGATAGGGATGGGTAAATCTATTGAGTTTGGTTCCATTCAGTTTGTTTTTCAAGCCTTATGTTCGGTTTGGCCCAATTTCACATCAGTTTGTGATTCTTCTTGAAGCTGGAGGGAAGTCTATATGGAAATCCATACAATTTTTTGTCTTCACTTTTCCCCCATGTACGCCTTCTTGCGCACATAGTTTGCTTATTATGCCTTTTTTGAAGCTATTTTCCCTATAATCATGAATTTCTGTGCTTTTTTCACCACTGTGTACATTTTTCTGCACACTTCCCCAGAACATTGGGACTTTGGTGTGCACTTTCCCCTATTGTGCACATTTTTTGTGCTCCTCCTGCGGGAGTTGAAAATTGTCTTGCTAAATTCAGAAAAGTACTATGGTGTACAACCCTGTTCTCGTTTGCTCATTAGTTGGGGAAAATTTGACTAGAAATTCAGATGGTAATATATTTCTCACTCATCCCTAACTGATGGGTGGCTAGTTATTCAAATTTAACCAAACATTTACTGTTGACATATTAATCCAATGGAATGAAGGAACACGGAGTTGTTAAATGACAATACTATCTCATTTCTGTCTGTTTGCACACTCCAGGAGGAATCAAACATTTTTTATCAACTTTGATTCATTCATTTCATTAATTCATGACATTTCTATACGGCTCAGCAGCTAAAGTTCTCTGGGTGGTTTTCCCAGCCACAAAAGTGTATTCAATGGGAGATACTACTTTGTAGTTTCTCTCTACTCCCCTAGCAAAAACAACAAAAACACCATGAAAAAGAGGGAAATAATATGAGATAAGAGCTAAATTATCAATTTTTAGATGACCACTGATTTGAATTGAGCCATTTTACTTAAAAAAAAAAAAAAGAATATCATTGACATATAAAATTTTGCTTCAACTTTAGGGCTAATGACCCATATTTAGATAACTACACATTTGAATAGAGCCATTTTGCTTAAAACAACAACAACTATTTTAGACAGATATTGACATATTAAATTTTGCTGCAACTATATGTCTTCCGCAGGTTGTCTTTGTTAATTTTTATATGGATTTCAAAGATCTCATTTAGATAATTCAGTTAGATTAGTGAGAAAAATCCATCATCCAACAGTACATGTATTTACTAGTATGCTACATTTCCTGGTATTGTGTTTTATCATATATGGCTGCGCAAAGAATTGTGATGGAGATTAGTGAAGGCTGGCTTGTGGAGCTATTTGTGGAGCCATCTTTCCTCCCTGTACCCAATTTTAAGGTCTCATCTTTGTCCCAAAGACAATTCCCCCCCCCCATTTAAGCTTGTGCATAATTTCTCCCTCATGGACAGGCACTAATGTGACTCTAGTCAAACATTGTAGTATGAGATACACCTAATTTGATGCTCCCATCTATGCCATTTGAAAGTGTAGCGAAGAAGCTCTAATGGGCAAGTGTGATATTATACTGGCTGTGCTCCATTTCTTCTCAGTCCACCCTACCGATTTTGATCTACTGGGTTTTCCTTTTCAAATGTTGTTTTATGTTGGCAATGTATTATCACGGGGGGGGGGGTCCAATTTGTGTAGACAACTTGTTTACTCCAGATTCATAATGACCCCTTATGGTTCATAACAAGTAATTTCTTTGTTGAATTTATAATCATGCCTTCTTAATTACGAAGGAAACATTATTTATGTTAATTCACTGTCTTCCTTCAGCAGCAAAAAGAGGACAGATGCAACAGCAAAACCAAAGAGAAAAAAATGAAACAAAAGTGATGGAATTTATCCTACTTGGCTTCCCTGGATCTTGGTATCTGCAGACCTTCATCTGCATCCTCTTTCTTGTGATGTACATCCTGACAGTTTTGGGAAATGTGGCCATCATCATTGTAGTTATAACAAATCGTCACCTCCATACTCCCATGTACTTCTTCCTTTGTAATCTGTCTTTCCTGGAGATATGGTACACAACTGCCATTATCCCTAAGACCCTTGCTGTCATTCTGGGAAGCAGCAGAAACATCTCTTTCATAGGCTGTATTCTGCAGATGTACTTTGTTTTCACCTTTGGGTGCACCAAATACTTCCTGTTATCTGTCATGGCTTATGACGGATATTTGGCCATATGTTATCCTCTGCACTACAACACCATCATGGACATCAGTTTGTCTTATAAATTGGCAGCTGGCTGTTGGCTGTCTGGATTTGTTTTTATTTCTCTACCAGTCCTTTTAGTCTCAAGATTGTCCTTCTGTGGACCGAATGTGATTAACCACTTCTACTGCAACATTGATTCCTGGATAGTTCTCTCATGCAGTGACACCCATGCCACTGAGATGGCAGCTTTTGGGCTATCTGTCATTGTCATCTTGTGTTCATTTGTGATCATCCTTTTTTCCTACATGTACATCATCTCCACCATCCTGCCTGCATATCCCATCTGCCAAAGGACAGTGAAAAGCCTTTTCCACATGTTCTTCCCATTTTGCTGTAGTTATTATTTGGTATGGGTCCACTATCTTTCTGTATGTCAAACCTTCTAAACGGACATCTTTAGAAATGACAAAAATAGTGAATATCCTGAACACAATTGTGATGCCATTGTTAAATCCGTTCATCTACACACTAAGAAACAAAGAGGTAAAGGAGGCATTGAAAAGTTTTTTTCACTAGGAATGAAATAATAGATTCCTTTTATTAAGTGACTGAAAGAGTCAGAAAACCCATCCTATGAAAATTTTCTTGATTACATAGATATAGATATAGGAGATATCTATGATACTAGGTAGGTTTGTGTTTCTATGTGTATCTGCTAATGAGAGTTGAAAATGGTTTGACAGATTTTGTTCCCATTGTTTGCATTGTTATTGAAACAATTTTAATCGTCAATCGTTGATAGCATATTTAGAATATAGTTGTCTGTACAGTTATAGAGATATGCTGTAAAAGAACAATCAAACTAATTTTAATAGTGATACATTTTAAATAAAGATGAATAGTTGTAGATAAAGGAAATCAACTTATTTGTCTCACATATTAGTTAATCATGTATGTTTATTAGAAAAATGTATCACTGAAGAAGTTTAAAACATGAGAATATAAATAAGAACATTGATGTTCTAATAACTGATTCTTGATGTTCTAATAATTGATTCTTGATGTTCTACGAATTGATGTTCTAATAATTGATAAGGGAGAATAGAAACCTCTGAAACTAAACTTTCTTCTTTATATGTTTATATAAAAAAATGTAAATGCCAAGTTAGGTGAAATTTTTTTGATCAAGTTGAGAGATTTATGTTGCAATTTTAAACACATTTAGGGATGTGTGAATGAACAGAACTCAAGCTGACCAAAGTCTTCCCAATTCCATCTCAAAGCTTGTTTTGACTCAAGTCAAGTAGGTATTAGATTGTGAACTTTTTTCTTTCTTTTCACATGAAAATCCATGTATATTTCCATGCATTTTTCCCAAATGTATGCATCTATCAGGTACCTCTTTGAAATGTACGCATTCCTTTCCCATTGATTAAAGTGTGCATTGTTCAAAACTACACATGTTTTTGATGCACATTTTCCAAATGTACTTATGAAGTCGAATCACATTGCAAGCTCAGAAACATATGCAATTTGGCCACAGATTGTGCACATGTTTGATCCGGATGGTGCAATCTTGATAAATCTGGATCAAAAATGAACTGAAACACATTGCTCATACATCTCTAAACACATCCACAAGTGAGTCAATGCCTTTGCACAGTTGCCCTGGAACTGGAGAACAAAAAGGAAGCATACTCTGGCTTCTGCCATCAGTCAGGGCACATAGAAGTTAGAACCACAGGATTGTTGCACCCTCTGCCTCCCAGGAAGACACAGGACTAGCCCCAACTATTGGCCAAAGAAGGAACAGCTGTAATAATTTGCTTCCACCTTCATGCCAAAGCAAACACTCAAATGCCAGTTGCTGTAGAATTGTAGAACAGAAGGAAGCATGCTATTAGCATGCTATGGAAGCATGCTAATTCATCAGGAGGTTTGGGCTGAAGTTTCATCAGTATGTGGAAATTCAGCTCTACTGCTCAGTTCCATCTGCATATCCCAGGGAGACTGTGGAACTCCTGAACCAGTGCCTGGAGGCTCTTTTCGGAAAGATGATGGTGAACAACTGGAGACATAATCCCAATGCGACACAAGTACTGTGGGTTTGGAAACCAACTACTCTGGACTAGGGGTGGACGAAAGTCCCTTACCTGTCGTCGAAGGACGTTCGCGGTGGGGGGGAGGCGCTTCGCTGCTCCCCCCGCGAAGTTCAGGCCGGGGGGGGAGGCTTCCCGCCTCACCCCGGCTGAAATTCAGGCCGGGGGGGAGGCTTCCCACCTCGCCCCGGATGAAATTCAGGCCGGGGAGGAGGCTTCCCGCCTCGCCCGACTGCGAACGCGAATTTTTTTTTTTTTTAAAAAAACGCCCCCTGATAGGCTACGTGACGATTCACGTAGCCTATCACAGCTAGATCTGCAAAGTCAGCTGTGATAGGCTACGTCAATCGTCACGTAGCCTATCACGGGTGACTTTAAAAAAAAAAAAAAGCGCGTACGCTAATGGCGGCCCCCATAGGGAGCTGCCATTCGCGTTCCTTATTTAGTCGCTGTAGTCTACATAAATGTTTATGTAGACCACGGCGAAAATAAGGGCAACGCAAATAGCATATCAGGCCCCGTCACTGCCAGCTGATCTCGGAAGCTAAGCAGGGTCAGCCCTGGTTAGTACTTGGATGGGAGACTGCCTGGGAATTAGGCTGCCTACATTGAGCAGGGGCTTGGCTAGATGGTCTTATAGGCCCCTTCCAACCCTATGATTCTATGAAGACTTATCCATTACTTTGGCCTTCCCCTGATTATGACTATGTTTTATTGGACTGTTCTGCCCTGCAGCTGCAATTATGTTCTAGGTTTTTTAGTAATGTTTTATTGCTGGTTTTTCTTGTTTTATGAATTTTTGCTGCTATATTATTGTATCATCATCATCATCATCATCATCATCATATCAAAGTTCTAAGTCACCTTCGGAGGGCTTCTGTCCTGAAAGGCAGCCTAGAAATATTTTTAAATAAATAATTTCCTTGACTCATTTATTTCAATGGCTCTACTGACGAAGTCTATTCTAAGCATGGCTGTTTATTTATGTATTATTATTTTATTTAAAACATTTGTATCCCACCCTATATCATTAAGATCTGAGGGCAGCATACAGATAAAATCAATTTAAATGGTGTAAAACAACTAATAATTTAAAGAGCTAAAGTCATATTAAATCATTAAGCTAGCTAATACCAATTTAAAATCTAAAAAAATAAAACAGTTAAAACAATGTGCTAGGGAATGCATTTAGCCCTCAAGGACTTTGGAAAAAAGCCATGTTTTTACTTGGCGCTGAAATGAAATCAATGTCAGCTCCAATCGTGCCGCCAAGGGGAGGGCATTCCACAACCGGGGTGCCACAGCAGAGAAGGCCCTCCCCTATGTCCCACAATAGTGTATGTCTTGTATTGGTGGGACGCAGAGGAGGGTCCCTCCAAGAGATCTCAGTTCTTGGGCAGGCATATATAGGGAGAGGAGATCTCCCAAATATTAAGGTTCTAAGTAGGGATGGGGGAGAATTTCTCCCCGAAACTTCGGGGGGCCGAGTGCCAACACATTCGGTCCTCCGAAGGTTGTTCGGGGAGAAATTCTCCGCCCCCCGCCCCCCCGCCCCACCCCAGGATGGGACTTACCTTTCACGAATGTCCCTCCCGGCGGCGGGTCCCGGCGGCGGTTCGGCAGGTCTTCGTCAGGGGCGGGGGCGGCAGCCGGTCTTTCGACTGGCTGCCGCCACCGCCATTACAAGAAAAGTAAAAAAAAAAAAACAACGCCCCTTTGATAGACTACGTAATGATTAACGTAGCCTATCACGGCTAGATTTGGAAATAGCGTTGCCCTTATTTTCGCTGTAGTCTATGTAAATCTTTACATAGACTACAGGGACCAAATAAGGAACGCGAATGGCAGCTCCCTATGGGGGCCGCCATTTGCGTACACGCTTTTTTTTTTTTCAAAGTCACCCGTGATAGGCTACGTGACTTTGCAGATCTAGCTGTGATAGGCTACGTTAATCATTACATAGCCTATCACAGGGGCGTTTTGTTTTTTTTGTTTTCTTTTGAAGTTCGCGGCCGGGGAGATGGGGCGCTTCTCCCCGGCCTGAATTTCGGCCGGGCGAGGCAGGAAGTCTCCCCCCCGGCCTGAATTTCGGCCAGGCGAGGTGGGAAGCCTCCCCCCCTGGCCTGAACTTCGGGGGGAGCAGCAAAGCGCCTCCCCCCCCCACCGCGAAGCAAGCTGCGAGACCAGGTAAGTGACTTTCGTGCATCCCTAGTTCTAAGCTGCCTACGGCTTTAAATGTCATCACCAAAAACTTGAATTCTGACTGGAAGCATATTGGTAGCTAGAGCAATTCCTTTAAAACTGGTGTTATATGATTTTGATGAGGTGCAGTCTAGCTGCTGCATTTTGCACTAGCTGCAACTTCCAAGTCATCTTCAATGGAATCCCCACGTAAAGTACATTGCAGTAGTCTAATCGGGAAGTTACCAGAGTATGCACTACTGTGGCTAGGTTATCACTGTCCCTGAAAAGCTGTAGCTGGCCGATCAGCCAAACCTGGAGCAAGTACTCTGGGCCATGGAGCCTACCTGGGGCTCCAGTGACAGAGATGGATCTAGGAGTACTCCCAAGGTATGCACCTGCTCCTTCAGGGAGAGTTAGGGATGGCGGAGAATTCCACCACAGATTTCAGCCCTGGCATTCGGCCCCCTGAAATCCATGGCAGAACGGCCTGCCCCCCCGCCCGCCCCCACAGATTCCCCCCGGGACAAAGCTTACCTGGGGTGGATGCTCTGGACGGCGGCAGCTCTGGTGGCGGCCGCTCCAGCAGTGGCGGCTTGTCTTTCGACTGGCTGCTGTGGCCGCCATTTGTATCCTGGTCTTTGCCGTGATAGGCTACCTAAGTATTTATGTAGCCTATCATGGCAAGCCAAGCAACAACAACAACAAAAAACCATGTATGCAAATGTAGGGATGTACGAAAGTTCCGCCATGGATCTCGGGGAGGCCGAATGCCAGCGCATTTGCCCCCTCGAAATCGGTGGCAGAACGGCCTGCCACCCCCCCTCCACCCCCCTAGGACGGGACTTAACTGGGGCGGATCTTCCTGGTGGCGGCGGCTCTGGCGGTTGTGTGGCGGCGGCTGCAGCGGCCGGTCTTCTGACCAGCTGCCACCTCCGCCATATCCAGGTTTAAAAAACCAAAAAAAAAACAAAAAAAGTGATAGGCTATGTAAAGATTTACGTAACCTATCATGACTAGATTTTAAAAAAACACCGTGATAGGCTACGTAAATCTTTACGTAGCCTATCACAGCTGACTTAAAAACAAAAAACAAAAAACACACTTACGCAAATGGCAGCGGCCATGGCCGCCACCATTTGCGCTCCTTATTTTGGCACATCTTAGTCTACGTAAACATTTATGTAGACTAAGACAGCAAAAATAAGGGGAACGCAAATAGCGTAAATAGCGCCGCCATTTGCGTACGCGCGTTTTTGTTTTTGTTTTTAATCAGCCATGATAGGCTATGTAAAGATTTACATAGCCTATCATGGCTGACTGTAGGGACGCAAATGGCGGTGGCTATGGCCACTGCCATTTGCGTCCCTGCTAGCCTGTGGCCGGATGTCCGGCTGCTGGCGGAGCCAGCCGGCAGCTCCGCAGAATTGCTGCGGAGCACAGCCGGACGGCCAGGATTCCGGGGGGGGGGAGGAACGGAGCACCTCTCCCACCGGCGAGGATTCCGGGGGGAGGGATGGAACGCCTGCCCCCGCACCATCAGCATAATCCCTGAAAGGTAAGTGATTTTCGTACATCCCTACACAAATGGCGGCGGCTACGGCCGCCGCCATTTGCGTTCCCTATTTTTCTCTGTTTTATCCTACATAATATTTATGTAGGCTATTACGGCAAAAAAAAAGGGGGAACGCAAATACTGTAGTGGGCGCCATTTGCGTTCCTTTTTTTCCCGCCATTCTAGCCTACGTAAATATTTACGTAAGCTATTACGGCGGAAAGTAAAGGACTGCAAATAGCGCCCACTACGCTATTCGCGTTCCCCTATTTTTAGCCGTAATAGCCTACATAAATATTTACGTAGGCTAGAACGGCGAAAAATAGGGAACGCACATGGCGGCCGCCATAGCCATTTTTTTTTTTTTGCTTGCCCAGCCATGTTAGGCTACGTAAATACTTACATAGCCTATCACAGCAGCCTGGCTGTATGCAAATGGTGGCCACTACGGCGGCCGCCATTTGCGTCCGTAGCAGCCCGTCCACAGCTGGAACTCCAGCTGCAGACGGCCCTGGCCGGATGCTCCGCAGAGCTGCCGTGGAGCGGAGCTGGCTGGGCAGGATTCCGGGGGGGAGGACCAGATCGCTTCCCCCCCATCGAAGATTCTGGGGGGAGGGACAGAGCGCTTCCCCCCCACTGTGAAAAATTCCACAAAAAGCTAAGTGAGTTTTGTACATCCCTAGGGGTAGTGCAACCCCATCCAGGAGAGGCTGCTTACCCTCTTCCTGGATTTGGGCATCATCAATTCACAGAGTTTCTGCCTTGTCAGTAGGCATGACAGAGAATTCTGCCACGGATATCAGTGAAGCCGAATGCACTGGCATTCGGCCCCCTGAAACCCATGGAGGAATGACCTCCCACCCCCCGCCACCCCACGGAATCCCCCCCGCGACTAAGCTTACCTGGGGCAGATGTTCCGGCAGCGGCTCCGGCAGCGGCGGCGGCTGGTCTCTCGGCTGGCTGCTGCGGACGCAAATGGCGGCTGCCATAGCAGCCACCATTTGCATCTGGCCAGGCTGCTGTGATAGGCTACGTAAGTATTTACGTAGCCTATCACGACAAAGAGCAGGGGCGCAGACGGCAGCCACTACGCCATTTGCGCCACTGCTCTTTCCATGATAGGCTACGTAAGTATTTGTGTAGCCTATCACAGCAAGGGCAGCCATGCAAAGCTTAGTTTGACTTGCTCTGTTCACTCTGAAATTAGTTTTATTCAAGGAAAACAGTCAAACACACCCACATCTGTGAAAACCTGCAGTGGTAAAGCTCGGGGGGGGGGGAGTTTTACTATTTGATCCTGCTGAATGTATAAACTGCCTTTGACACAATTCTTTCTTTCTTTCTTTCTTTCTTTCTTTCTTTCTTTCTTTTTAAGAGGGGTATATCCAGTGTCGTACAAGCAGACTTCCACTCCTGCATAGAGATTTCCCTGTCTTCTCCCCTTCTGCACCCCTGTCCCCCACCCCAATTTGTCCCAGAGGATTGCTAAAACATTGGGAACAGAGTTTGGGGGCATACAGGAGCACTGCATGTAGGGATGTATGGACTTTGTTAAATCCATTTTGTGTGTGTTTTGTGGATTGTTAGGCAGCTCTTGTTCCGTCATCCGTTCATTGATGGAATCAGGTATTTTCTTAGGGAGGTACGAGAATGTAGTTCCTGTTTGCAAAGGTGCATTTGTGCTGATGCATATTAGTGGCAGTGAGCATTAGGACAAGTGCACAATTGCAGAAGTGTGGACTTGCAACAAACTCCTGTAAAAAGTAAAAACAAACAAAAAACAAACAAGCCTCACCAGCAACTCCACAGAATCTACCCTCCTTGGAAAAAGCCAGTCCTCTGAAGAATCTACAGGAACTCATTTGAATCCACTGCAGATTCCTCCAACATCCCTAGGTGTAGGGATATACGAAATCCCTTACCTCCAGTCCGCTGGGGGTCTGTGGGGGGGTGGGGGCGAGGTGATCTGTTCCACCCCCCCAGAATCCGTCCAGGACAGCTCCGCTTCGAAGCCCTGCAGAGCTGGATGCCAGTTTCGCAGGGCTGGAGAAAGTTGATATGGCCGGAAGCCATTGCTGTCCCATATCTCTGTGTAAGTCAGTCCCCTGGATGCAAATGGGGTAGTGGGCACCATTTGTGGCTGTAAAGCTGGTCGATTAGCCTAAATGCAGCCATTTACGGCTTCATTTAGGCTAATCGACCAGCTTTACGGCCACAAATGGCGTCTGCTACGACATTTACGTCCCTGTTTTTGGCCGTGATAGGCTATGCAAATATTTGCATAGCCTATCGCATGAACAGGGACGCAAATGGTGGCCGGCTCCACAGGTCTGACATGGACGGGGATCTGACCCGGACAGATCCCGCGTGGAGGCGGAGGTGAGTGATCTGTTCCACCATGGACTACGGGGGGCCGGATTCTTTAGAATCCAGCCTCATTGGAGTCCATGGCAGAATTCTCCGCCATCCCTACCTAGCTGAAGGAGTGGAGGGGAAATCTGTTCTACCTAGGCATGTCAGAGAAATCTGTCTGGGGAATGGAGTTTGCTGATCTTTCAGTAGCTTGCCTCCCAAGACCTCAGCTCACCTCCCCACAATCCGACTTGATCTCATCAAGTTGGGCTAGCTCATAGATTTTCAGTGCTGTTTTTATATTCGGGAGGGGGTGGGACTGAGAAAAGTTTCCAGATTTCGGGAAAAAGCCCATGGCTCAACTCAGAAAGGCGAGCCAAGCCGGGGGTGCTGAGGAAATCTGACAAGCCCCCAAAGGGCTGGATTTCCCCAGGAATGGACATCCATAGTTCCACCAGCAGTGCCCATTCCGCAGGTGGGTGGATACCATCGGATGCATCCCAGGACTAAACTAAATGTTCTACATTTATTTATTTAATTTGGTTTGGGACCATGTCACTCAAGGAGGGGGTTTAAGCTCCCCCACCCATTTTTAATAAAATCGCACACACACACCATGGGGTCTGTAAAAAGAAAGGGAAACATCTCCTTTTGAGTCAATGGAGGATTTTCTTTTCTTCCACTACCAGGGGGTGGTAGAATTTTGTGAAAAATGGGTGGAGAACACTTAACCCCATTCCTAGAGCACCATGATGAGTCCAATCCAAATCAGGGCCACACATGCTTACATGGGAGGAAATAAAGTAGCATGCATAGCTCCACTATGCATGCTTAAAGGAATGTTTTGTTTGGCCCCCAGCATCATTAAGCTTGTGACAGGTCACCAAACCAAACCAAACAAAACCAGGCAACCTTAAATGTATCTGATCACATACATTTTTTGAAGGACAACACTTTCAGTAGTCCAACTTGTTTAAGGCTTGGTGCCAGCAAGCTATTCTTATGGAAACTCAAACTCTATGAACTGACTTTTCTGTGAACTGACTCTACGAACCACTTTTCTCACTTTTGACACTCTCCGCGGAATAAGTAAAGTATTTTCTTCCTTGTAAGTTTTTCTTTTCTTTCCAAAAGGTTTACTTAAATGACACCATGCCAATTAGAAACATGCTTCCACTGGGAATAGACAGTGTAATACATGACATTAACATTTCTACTTTAATATTTGGGGCCAGTGCACTAGAATAAACTTCGACAATGTGGACTAGACTTTAAACATATATCCATAATTGGTACTCATGGATGCTTCTGTTTTCCACTTGGTGATGAACTGGTCAGTTCTCAAGACAGAGCTTTCAAAATAGTGGAGGAGAAATATGCAAATCAATTCATGTTTCTTTTCTTTTGGGGGGCAAAACTAAACATCATCCTATAGCCTAAAATTTTGTGTACCCCATTGTCTATAGCTTAACTCAGAAAATCACAAAATGATGACATTAGGAAGTATTGCTGCTGATGACAGCTGTTGCTAGCGTCCAACTACACATACACAGGATATTTTCGATGAAGGTAAAATACTTCTTTCCGTTTCTTCTTCTTCTTCTTCTTCTTCTTCTTCTTCTTCTTCTTCTTCTTCATGAGTTAAATTCAACAAAATACTATCACAGCTTTTTTGTTCTGTTCAGCCTGGGTTTCTTTTAATGTTGTATTTTTATATCTATCAGTTTTCATAGCTATCTATATTTTATTTGTGCTACACTTAACTCTTGAATTAGTAAACAGAAGGCTAACATGGTTATGCTATATGATATTTTATTTAATAGAGAGTTTCCACTTAATTTCTTCTAAAGCACATACAAATATTTAAAACTCAAAAATGATTAGGTGGGTGGAAGACATACCTCAAGCTACTTAGATCCGAAACAAATCTGATTCCTGTCTTTGATAGTTTGGTTAATTACCTCCTCGCCACTCTCACCCCAGTAGTCAATGCTCTAATGTCTTATGGCTTCAGAACCTCCTGTGATCAGCCATTTTTAGAACATCTTTGATGATGGAACTTGCTGCAGTTGAAAGGTAGGTTCTTTTAAAGTTAAGAGTAAAAGAATCTACAAATTGCCTTGTATTCAGGTCTGTCTACCTAGTGTTGTGTTTCCAGCAGCAGCTGGCCAAATACTTCAGGGAACTCAAAAAGTGATGGCCATTCCTCTTGATTGTGCTCAACCTCTGGTATTCAGAGATGTACTGCTGCTTCATTCAGCTATCATGGTCCATCAGATTATCTTCCATGAATTAATCTACTTCTTCTAAAAGTCATTTATAGGCTGATTCATACATACATATTCATCAGTTGCTGTGTGAATGGACCATGGAATTGAATGATGCGTGTGTGGGTCATGCTTCAATGGAATCAATGCACATTTTCAAGTGGCATCAAGTGCAGAAATATCAAGTGATATACATGTATGTGGGGAACAGCCCTGAGAGAGTGGCCATCATCACATCCTGTGATAGTGAATTCCCGAGATTAATGATGAATTGTGTGGAGAAATAATTACCATATGTGATTTCTCATAAGCGCTGAAGAAGCAAGCACTCAGCAGCAAAATCCCAAACATATTTACTCAGAAGGAAATCACACTTCTTTTAAAAGAAATGAAACTGTGAATTTAGATATTTAAACAGTAGTTTTGTGTAATATTTATTTATTTGATTTATACTCCACCTTTCTACCAAAAATGACACTCAGTATAATGTTGCATTATAACACGTTATATAAATGTTGTAACAGACAAATTAGAACACATTGGAACACATGTTTAAAATATAAAATAACTCTTTCTTCAATAATACAATCAATAAGTTTATTCCTACCAACGATCTTAATTTAATCCATTGAATACACCACACATACACATGTGTGTGTGTGTGCATATATATATATATATATATATATATACACACACACACACACACATATATATATATATATATATATATATATATGCACTTTTAAGGATGGGAATATTTAATTTATGACTATATATGTATCACAAAGTAAATGTCCCCATCATTAAAATCTATTACTTTTTTACTCTACTGAATCAGCAGTTTTCACTTTTCGATTATGTAATAGCTAGGGATGGACAGATCCACCTCCATCCAGGGAGCAGGGGAGCTGGACAAGCTGACCCCCCACTCACATGGCCTGGACCCACTTGGCAAGCCTCCCTGCTCTCCCCACCCGCCTGCAGAGCCACAGAAGCTCCCCCTCCTCTCCATGCCAAGGTGTCTGGCAGCCAAGCCCTTGTGCTTTATGCATACAAGGGCTTGACTGCTGGAGTCCTTGGTGCAGCTCACTCCCCAAGCACTCTAGCCCTGCCCTCTTCCTGAGGAGGCCAGGGCAAAAGCGCCGGTGTGCCGCCAAGGCCCTTCCTGCCCATGCCAGCTGTCATGGGCTTCCTTGACACCTAGCGGAGGCAGGACGGGTCCCAGTTCAGCCAGCCCCCAGTGCTCAGGGTGAGAGCACTGGGGTGCTGCGTCACTCCCAGCCACTGACCAAGCTCCAGGGCTCTCGGCAGCCAAGCCCATCAGTGCCCCAGGGCTTGGTGAGCAGGGTCTGGGAGGCTGGACGGGGGATAGTCCATCGGATTCCACCCCCTCTTCAGACTTCTGTGCCATCCCTAGTAATCGTAAGCCCCACTGTTTCAGTGGGGCTTACTTCCAGGTGAGTGCACAGCACATAGGATTGCAGCTCTAATAACATAAGGTTTGATTTACTATTTACAAAGTGGCCAAGGGCTGATTCTTTTTTCTTCCCTTTTTTCTTAAAAATGCCAAGACATGTTCTGCTTGAAGGGGCTGGAAGCCCTGCTGCCACTTAATTGTGCTTTGAAAATGGGGCATGGCGCTGGGAGTGACACAGTGTAGCATCATTCTCAGGAGCGTTTCTGGCTTCCATTTTCAAAGCAGGGCTGCCACCATTTTGAAGGAAAGGGGGGATGATGAAAAACAACAATTCTTGGCCACCTCTTAAACATTAATATGTTTAAACATCCCACACACACATGTACACCCCCACACACAATATTTGTTCCCTCCTGATGTTTGTGAGGGTCCCAGACCCCTGAACATGATAAACTTTGGCTGGGCCCGACATTAGGCCCGGCCCTAGTAAAAGGTATGGTCTTAAAATCTGTTGCAGTCATTGAAGATTTTAAGTAGAAGAGCTGTTTTATGGCAGAACATGGACCTGAAGCAGTTTTACAGTACTGTTATTCAACAATATACACACTGCTTTCAGGAGTTAGCCAGTGCTGCTTTTGATCATCTGAAAGAGAGTAAGTGAGGGCCCCAAATAAGCTGGAAGAAAATAAATGTTGTGTTATATATTTGCACTAATCTAGTTTGCCCCAGATATTCCAGACAGCTGTGACAATTCCAAGTCCCTAGTTAATGTCTTGAATGCCTCAGATATTGTGCTCTTCGGGGGGCTGCTTGAGGAATTCAAGCTTTGTGAATTCCTTTATGAAGTAATTTGATTTCCACATTTCAGACTAGGCTGTGGTTTGAAACATAACTAATTTTGGGCTGATCTGAACATATCCGAAAATAATTTTCTGATAATTTTTCGAAATGTTTTTTCAGCTCCTCTTGAAATTTTTGAGAATTTCCATCCTCCTCTGGAGAATATTTGGCAATTTCACCATCCAGGAGTTGGGTGGAGAATTTGGAGTGAAACTGTGGATCCAGTTTTACTATTGCTGAATATCATTTTATTCTAATTCATGAAAGCAAAGGGTTTGGCCTTTCTTCAACCCAGTCCCATTCTCCTAGTCCATTGCTTCCTTCACCCACCAATATGAATTAAGAGTTTAATTTTCTTTTCTTTTTTGCCCCAACCCAAACCATCTTTCCCCCAAATATTTATTGAAATCCCACCCACCCCTATTTTGCCACTCGCAAATAGCATAGGGGATTTGGACAGGACATTTCTGTTCAACTATTCACTGGATTTTGCAATTCTCCAAATAAGGCAATGGCATTTTCATTGTTTTAATGCATACTATGAAAGAGAATTTAACTATGTATTCAAATTTGTATTTAAATAGTAATTTGAGAGGATTTTTAAGTAAAATAAACAAATTACTGGAGAAATAGAAAACACGAGTTAAGGGTAAAAATAGGAAATTCGGGCATGTACGGGATGTCAACAGATTTGCTCATCCCTAGCTGTTCACATAGCACAAGAGCAAGCAATGAAGGAGAAACACCTTTAGCATAAATATTTGAAGCCTATAAGCTGCACCCTCACATACTGAATGAATAAAATCTAGAGTATATGCAGATGCAGGATTCAAGTAGAAAGTAGTATGTGCAAGAGCACCAAACGTTTTCAAGGATGTGCAAATCAGCAAAACCCGAACTCATTGAAGTTCTCCAAATTCCAACTCAGAGCTCGTTCTGACTCAAGTCTATATCAGATTAACAGCTTCATTTTTTCTTTTCGCATGAAAATCCATGCATATTTTTGTGTGTACTTTTGCAAATGTATAATCAGTTGTGCACATCTTTGAAATGTATTCATTGCTCTTGCATTGATTAAAGTGTATTTGTGTGCATTTTTCAAAAGTATGCATTTCTTTTTCATACACATTTTTCAAATGTACTCTTGCTGTTGAACACATCTATTTTGGTCCACAAATCACATTGCCAGCTTGGAAATATACAACCTTCGAGCGCAGATTGCAACCATGTCCATTTTCAGTCTGGAAGGTGTGAACTGGGTAAATTCTGTTCAAAAACGAAATGAAATGAATTTCTCATAAATCCCTAAACCATATGTATGTATGTATGTATGTATGTATTTATTTAACCACACACACACACACACACACACACACACTTTTCCTCTAGCCAAACACAACTTGCCAGGATGGACAGGGGTCATCTTCCATTCTTTAGAACAGCACTTTTTCTTAAATCCTATCTTACTCTCAGAAATCCACAAGGTAAGCTTTCCAAACATGTGAAATCCAAACCTATGAAACAAGAAAATGTGAGCCTTATGGTCTGATCCTATGGAGCACAGTTTAACTTTGTAGAACATTGGCTCTGGAGATCATGGGACACAGCAGAACGTAGAACAGTAGTTGCCTTTGGTTTTGCTGGGCTGATGCCTCTTTCCCAGGCTTCCACAGCACAGCAGCTCCATGCATAATCAATTATCACCTCTAGTGGGACGGCAATGGAAAGGCTCCAAAGGGTAGTGGGCACTCCCCCAAAATATTCTTTGCTTCACCATTCACTGATCTTTCGGTCAGAGTATATTACGGTCCTATAATGCATATATTAAATCCATTCTTCCCTAGTAATGGTCTTTGCCAACGCTTTGCTCCCAATAGCTTTTTTTCCCCTGGACTTGCCACTGTAAAAGAGAGGTGGCAGGTTCTCCACCCATACTACAAAGGTGTATGTGAAGGGCTTTTGGGGGAGGGGAGAATTAGAGTTATAAAAACTAAACCAAACCTGCATCATCAGGTTTCTAGTCCAGTGGTGTTCAGTGCTAGGGATGGCATGGGTGCCCGATTCTGTTGGGGAAACTGGTGGAACCACCACTGCCCACACCTCCAAGCCCTGCTCGCTGAGTCCCCACCGCCGCTCGCCCCCTGCCCACACTCAGCAAGTTCCCCATGCTCATCAAGCTCTGCAGTCACCAAGTTTTGAAAAATAAAATGGTGATTGCCAAAATGATCATATTTGTATATCAGAGTTTTTGTGAATGCACATATTTGTGCTTGCGCAAATGTGCATTTTGCAAATGTGCATATGTGTGCATGCATGAGAATGTGCATTCATGAAAATGCACATTTTTGTGCATACGCAAATATGCACATTTTGGGGATCAGCATTTTTTTGTTTTTTTTAAAAAATGGCAACTGTGGAGTTCGATGAGGCCACTGGGGTGAGTGCGGGCTGCTTGCCAAGTGCAGGAGGGGCTCGAGTGCAGTCTGCAGACTGGAAGGTGGGGGCAGGGGCTGGGTGGGTGCCCAGAGAACCCGGACGGGGGTGGGTTCGCACATCCCTATGTTCAGCTTGTTTCAGCTTGAAGGCCAAATTTTGGAGAAGCACTCAGGGGCTGCATTCCAGCAGTGGGCAGGGCCAAAGGCAAAGGGGCAAGGACACAGGCAAAAGGGATGAGGCCCAAATCCCAAAATAAATCACCATATTTTAGCTTAAAGCTCTTACTGCCACTAACTGGGTCTTAGAGGAGGCATTTCAACATTCTAGAATGGAGAAAAAGTGGAGGAAAACAACAAATGATTGGTGGGAAAAAGGGGGTGGGAACCCAGTCTGAGGTTCTGCACCCCT
Source organism: Heloderma suspectum (assembly GCF_057233095.1). Lineage (NCBI taxonomy): Eukaryota > Metazoa > Chordata > Lepidosauria > Squamata > Helodermatidae > Heloderma > Heloderma suspectum. The sequence goes on along the minus strand of NC_139463.1, from coordinate 81,728,640 downwards.
TTTCTTACATAACTTAAAACCCTGAGATGCTGCTGCATTTGATCTCTGGAGATGATGTTTATTGAGTAAGGAGACCTACAGAATACATCGATAGGTGGCAGCCCTGCCAATCATATCACAGTTTAGGTGTAGATTTCAGTGTCAGGAAAAAAGAAGAAAAAGAATGAGGCTATGGCTAGAATGTACAGTATTTTGGATAGGGATGGCAGAGAATTCCACCACGGATCACGGTGAGGCCGAATGCCAGTGCATTCGGCCCCCAAAATCTGTGGCGGAATGGCCTGCCACCCCCCGCCACCCCTCGGATCGCCCCCGGGACGAGACTTACCTGGGGCGGATCTTCCGGGTGGTGGCGGCTCTGGCGGCAGCTCCAGCGGCGGCTTCGGTGGCAGTGGCTGGTCTTCCAACTGGCTGCCGCCGCCGCCATTTGCAGTTGTTTTTTTTTACAGAGACATGATAGGCTACGTAAGTTTTTACATAGCGTAAAATGTCTGGGTAAGAAAAAAAAAAAGGCGTACGCAAATGGCGGCGGCTACGGCCGCCGCCATTTGCATTCCTTAATTTGGGCCGTCTTAGTCTACGTAAATATTTACGTAGACTAAGACAGCGAAAAAAGGGGAACACAAATAGCGTCCGCTATGCTATTTGCGTTCCCCTTATTTTCGCCATATTAGTCTACATAAATATTTATGTAGACTAAGACGGCCCAAACTAAGGAACGCAAATGGCGGCAGCCGTAGCCGCTGCCATTTGCGTATGCGGGTTGTTGTTGTTTTTTCCCAGAGCCCTCTGCGACCGGAAATCCGGCTGCGGACGGCTCTGGCCTGGCTGGGCCTGGCCGGCTGCTGCGGAGCACAGCCGGCCATGGAGGATTCCAGGGGGGAGGATCGCCTCCCCCCCCAGCAAGGATTCCGGGGGGAGGGATGGAACGCCTCCCCCCCCATCAACATAATCCGCGAAAGGTAAGTGACTTTCGTACATCCCTAATTTGGAAGTAAGACCCCCTAGAAATCAGTTGGACTTACTCCTGAGTAAATATGTAAATATGTATCGGATCAGGCTGTAAGGACACAATCCTTTGTACATCTATCTATGAATCAGTCCAATTCAACTCAATTGGATTTTTCTGAGCAATCATGTATGGGATTGGGGTGAGAGTAGGGATGTACAACCCCACCCCCACTGTCAGGTCTCAGGGTGGGGGTCTGTGGAGGGGCAATTCAGGCCAATCAGGTCCCTGCAGAATCCTCGGAGCCCAGCTGCATCTGCCAGAGTTGGTGGAGTGGCTCTCTGGCTCCCTATAAGGAGCGACATGCTAATAGCGTCTCCCATTAGCCTATCACAGGAAAAATACAGCCGCAAATGGCATATTGTACACCATTTGTGGCTGTAAAGCACCAACTTTGACCTAAATTGCAGCTGTTTATGGCTGCATGTAGGTGAAAGTAGGTGCTTTATGGCTGCAAATGGCGTACAATACACCACTTACAGCTGTAACTTTCCAGCTGCCATTTGCATATCATGTCTTATAGGGAGCCAGAGCAGGGACTTATCCAGAGCCAAAGGCCAGTGCAGCCACTCCACCACAGGTTCTTTGGAATCTGGCCTCATTTGAGTCTGCGGTAGAATTCTCCAATATCCATAGGTGTAAGACAGGGCCACCAGTAATATGACTTTCTAGGCCTGGTACATTCTGTAACCAGCCCAGCCTCAAATATTTTCAGGAGAGTTGGGGATTATGAAGTGCCCCCCCCCTTGGAGTTACCTGTCTACAGCTGACATATATGTGTAGTTACCTGTCTGCAGATTTTCTGAAATAAATGCTATATATGTTGATTATTCCTTATAGTCCGTCTTGATTTAACAATGTTGTTGTTGTTGTTGTTGTTATACTGACTCCAGATGTTCATCACACTAAAGAACAATCAAACCGTCATCACAGAGTTCATTCTCTTGGGATTTGGGAATCTTTATGGTCTACATATCCTCCTCTTTCTGATACTCTTGGCTATCTACATGCTAACTCTATCTGGCAACATCCTCATTCTAATTGCTGTATCAGCCAACCGGGCCCTTCATACACCCATGTATTTCTTCCTGGGAAATTTCTCCTTCCTGGAGATCTGGTACACAACTTCCATTGCACCTAAGATGCTGAGGACACTTCTTACATTGCATGAAGCTATTTCCTTCTCTGGATGTATTGCCCAATTTTATTTCTTTGGCTCCATGGCAGTCATTGAATGCTACCTCTTGGCAGTGATGTCTTATGACCGATATTTAGCCATCTGTAATCCTCTTCGCTACACAGCTATCATGAATGTCAAAATTTGCCTTCAGATGGCAGCTGGCTCCTGGATAAGTGGATTCCTGATTTCCATACCACCCATTGTGTTGACTTTCAGGTTACCATTTTGTGACTCTAATGAAATCGACCATTTCTTCTGCGATTTAGCCCCTATTGTGAAACTTTCTTGTGCTGACCCCCATGTGGCAGAGATGACCACATTCACTTTAGCATCAATGGTGACGATGGTCCCCTTTCTTCTCACAGTAGCTTCATATGCCAAAATTATTTCCACAATTCTTAGAATTCCATCTGCTAAGGGGAAGCAGAAAGCTTTCTCCACATGTTCCTCTCACCTCATTGTGGTGACACTTTTCTATGGAACTCTAGGTACTGTTTATGGAGCCCCCTCAGCCAAACAGTCTCCAGTTCTCAATAAACTCTTCTCCTTGCTGTATACTGTGATCACCCCCATGATCAACCCCATGATCTATAGTCTGAGAAACAAAGAGGTCAAAGACATTCTAAGGAAAATCATCTGTAAAAACCCTTGTTGGCCCTGCTTTGCCACTGCTGTTGACCCAGAGACAATGTACATTGAACCTCCAGTTGAAGTTGCAATAGAACAGTGATCATAAGGCATGGTTTTATTCTGAATTAAAGTTGAAGGCACAGTTTACATTTCTCAGATGGCTTTTAATTTATGTAGATTAAGAATTAATCCACAGCACAACAAAGAGCCCACCCGACTCTTTCTGCCTGAGGTATTGACCTGGACATGTAAGCTCAAAGTGTCCTTTATTCCCCATCACCTGCTTTTAATGCCAGGACTCATTCTGCTCTATGTAATACTCTTTCTCAATTCCAGTTGAACAAGAACATCTAAAATGAATGGGAACATGTGCAGTTTGCCACAACATTCAGTACTTTCAGCTGAATTTACTTTTGGGGAGGATGCACTCTGGATGGATAGATCTGTCAATGTTGCTTTCTCTAACATTTTAAAATTTTATACCTCAAGTTATTTCCATCCTTCATATGAAGACATTTGTGAATTTTAGTAAATTCTTACCAAAAATGAACCAAAAATGAAATGCTCACCCATCTAGATCATCCAAATGTAATACATACAGTTAGACTTATTCCCAGCATGGGTATTATCGCATTGTACCCGTAAGCCACGTAGCTACTAAAGATGAGGAGCCTGTCTAAAAAAAGGTAGAAATGCAAATTCAGCTCCACAAACATGGTTGAATACACAGGGATTCAAACCCGGACACTTGGGGTTGCCTAGATGAATCTGTCTGTTTTCGTTTCCCCCCCATTCATTTTCTTAAAATAAAACCTTAAGTTCCATCTATCCTGTTTATGAAGAAATGTGCAAATTTTGATAGGTTCTTCTCAAATCAAAACTGACTGACATTCTTACCCATCCCTAGTTTCTGCACATGTTCATCTAAACAGACACAGAAGGTTCCATGCATTTAGGAACCCTGTTTTTTCCAGGGTTCCCAATCGCATTGAGGCTTCTACTAGTGTTCCAGCAAATGCACCTAAAATCTTCCTTCAGAACTTTCCATTCAGTGTGGGAAGGTCAGAAATAGAGAAGGCAGGGCTGACATGAGTGGGAACATTGGGGCCAGGACCAGTCTGTGTCCCCTTGACATGTTGCAATTCCCTGTTTGAGCATAACGCCTGAACAGGGGACGGCAAATATCTATGTTTGCATCTAGATTCTTTTTGTGCAGTTTTTCATCAATATGTAAATAGTGGTAAAACACCACACAATATGAATCTTGATCATATCAAGCATGCCTTTTACAGTGTTTTATCAATGCACTTGTACACATCAGTAGTGTGTGTGTGTGGGGGGAGGATATCAAAGCACTAGCTAACTGTCCATGTATAAAACCCTGTACAAAATAGGGATGGCAGAGAATTCCACCACGGATTCCAGTGAGGAATCCAGCCCCCCAGATTACGTGGCGGAATGGCCTCCTGCCCCCCTGGCCCCCCTGCGGAATCCCCCTGGGACGGCACTTACCTGGGGCAGATGCAGCAGATTCGGCAACAACGGTTCCGGCAGCAGCAGCTCTGGCAGCTGGTCTCCTGGCCGGCCGCGGCTGGGCTGCTGCGGCTGCCATTGCCATCCTTGCAGCTGTGATAGGCTATGTAAGTATTTATGTAGCCTATCACGGCTAATCCCCCCAAAAAAACCACCAGTCCAGCGTACACAAATGGCGGCGGCTATGGCGGCCGCCATTTGCGTTCCCTATTTTTCGCCGTTCTAGCCTACGTAAATATTTACATAAGCTATTAATGGTGAAAAAAAGGGGAATGCAAATAATGTAGTGGGCGCTATTTGCATTCCTTTATTTTTTGCCGTTCTAGCCTACGTAAATATTTACAGCTGGAAATCCTGCTGTAGATGGCCCTTGCCGGCTGCTCCGCAGAGCCAAATCAGAGCGGAGCAGGCTGGGCAAGATTCCAGCGGGGAGGACCGGATCGCTTCCCCCCCATCGAGGATTCCGGCGGGAGGGACGGAGTGCCCCACCGCAAATCAATCCGTGAAAAGTTAAGTGAGTTTCGTACATCCCTAGTACAAAATGCAGAAGTCATCACTCATCATCACCATCATCATTCTAAAGAACTCCATTCTTTGGCTTGTACTCTGATTGTGAGATCATGTCAAAAATTCCATCATATTGCTGTACTAACTGGGGACTCCTTCCATTGGGCCAAGACATAATAGCACGTAGCGATGTAAGCACCTGTGAATTTGCTGTCTTGAGACAGCCTAGGCAGCTCCAGCTCTCAAGGCCAGAGGAAGGCCTCATTAATTGGGCCAAATGATCTCTCTCATTTCTGTGAGAAAGTGCCCCGTCCCTTCTATGGTTTGGGGACAGTCCTGGAGTTAGCCTTCGATGGGTTGCCGGATATCTTCCCTGAGTTGTCAGGGACTCGGAGATTTAAAAAAGGTGGGGGGAGCCTGAGAACTGCCCAGTTGTCTCCACCTGCCTGTGTAAACTTGCCTCAGGATTGTGAGTTCTTGGATCTTGTATTGGGTCTTGTCCTGTTGGGAGACCCTTACTTCAGTAATGTACAGGACAGACTTAGGCATCGCTTTATTATTTTACTTGGGGTATTGTTTCAAAGGTTCTCTGTGACCTTTTGTATAACTTTTCATCCTTTTCCCTTTTCCCTACACCAATAAACTTCATATCTACCTCTAGAGCCAGATGTGCCTCCTTCCAGGTAAACTTCAGCACTAAATTCAGTACCTTCATTGCTACCATGTAACATTTCTGGCCTGGGGGCTTAAAATAGAGAGTGACAGCTAGGGATATTAGAGGAATCTGGTTGGGTGGAAGAGCTCGGCGGGTTTTTGTCAGCTCCCCCCCCCCCGACTCTGGCTTGTGGTTCCCTGAGCAGGACCGATTCATTGTGCAATGAGTCAGGCCAGCTTGTTGTTATCTGCTTTTTTAAAAAAAATGCACAAATTGCAGTCTCTTTTTTTTTAAAGGTGGCAAAGTTCATGTATTTGGGGAACTAACACACTGCTCAGCTCACAAATGCATGCCAAGTCGGGAGTGCCACGGGGATCCGTCAAACCAAAAGCGAGCAGGATTTCCCCATGACAGCCATCCATAGTATTAGTAGGCATTACTAACCTCAAGACTGGACTGCTGCAATGTGCTCTATGTGGGGCTGCCTTGAGGCTGGTCTTGAAGCTGGAGCTCATGCAGAATCAGCAGTTTGGTGGATGCACCAGGGCTCCAGGGAAATCTGATGAGCCCCAAGAGGGACTGATTTCCCCACAACAGACCCCCCTTGCACAAGACATTGGGGGGTTCACAGATCTCTAGTTATAGCTTTTAAAAGAACGTATGCTTCGTGACATTCAAGATATTGATTATGTGGCATATTTCAAAGCAACTCACTTTTATAGTTTTCCACAATACACTTATGTTATATTTCTTACAGAATTTTTTATTTGCAATCCTCCTATTGTTAAACATAGGAGCTTGGATCCAAACTAAATTAGTAGCATTGGTTCCCGCTGAAATCATGTGAAGTCATGACTAAGTCATCCAGTTGATTGCAATTAGGGATGTCAGAGAATTCCGCCATGGATCTCGGTGAGGCCGAATGCCAGTACATTTGGCCCCCTGAACTCCGTGGCAGAACGGCCTGCCACCCCCCCCCCCGCGGATCCCCCCTGGGATGAGACTCACCTGGGGCAGATCTTCCGACCGGCTGCTGCCGCCGCCATTTCCAGGCTTGCCTTGTGTAAAAAAAAAAAGACATGATAGGCTACATGATATCATGGCTAGGTTTTTTTTAAAAAAAAGACGTGATAGGCTACGTAAATCTTTACGTAGCCTATCACAGCTGGGTGGGTAAAAACAAAACAAAAAAAACCCTCCACCATTTGCATTCCTTCTTTTTACCGTCTTAATCTACTAAAGATTTATGTAGACTATGATGGCGAAAATAAAGGGGAACGCAAATAGAATAGCGGGCGCTATTTGTGTCCCCTTTTGATTCAGCATTTTAGCCTACGTAAAGATTTACGTAGAAACGGGGAATCAAAAAGGTACGCGAATAGCGCCCACTACGCTATTTGCGTTCCCCTTTATTTTCGCCGTCATAGTCTACGTAAATATTTACGTAGATTAAGACGGCCAAAAAGAAGGAACGCAAATTAAGACGGCCACCGCCATTTGCGTACGTGGTTTTTGTTTTTTGTTTTTACTCAGAGCCCTCCGCGGCCGGAAATCTGGCTGCGGATGGCTCTGGCCTGGCCGGGCTAGGCCTGGCTGGCTGCTCCACGGAGCTGCCATGGAGCACAGCCGGCCATTCAAGGATTCCGGGGGGAGGAACAGAGTGCCTCCCCCCCCACCATCAACATAATCCGCGAAAGGTAAGTCACTTTCGTACATCCCTAATTGCAATGGGATTGAAGTAGTGATGGCAGAGAATTCCGCCATGGATGCCAATGAGGCCAGATTAAAAAGAATCCGGCCTCCGGAGTCCGCAGCAGAAAGGATCCCTTACCTCCACCTCCTGCTGGAATCCTGTGGATCTGGATCCTCCCTGAGGTGATTCTGCAGATGCTCCATATCGCTGAGGGATGACACCAGATGCAAATGGCGTAGTGGATGCGATTTGCACCCATAAAGCTCTTAGATTAAGCTAAATGGCTACATTTAGGTTAATCTAAGAGCTTTACGGCTGCAAATGGCTGTATTTAGGTTAATCTAAGAGCTTTACATAGGGAACGCAAATAGTGGCCGCCATAGCCACTGCAATTTGCATACGCTGTGTTTTTTTTGGGGGGGGGGTTAGCCATGATAGGCTATGTAAATTCTTACATAGCCTATCACGGCTGCCTGGCTGGACAGAAATGGCAGCCGCTACGGCGGCTGCCATTTGCGTCTGCACCAGCCCATCTGCGGCCGGAAATCCGGCTGCAGACAGCCCTGGCCGGCTGCTCCGCAGCCTGGCCACAGAGTGGAGCCAGCCATCGAGGATTCTGGGGGGGAGGAGCAGATCGCTTCCCCCCCATCGAGGATTCCAGGGGGAGGGATGGAGCACCTCCCTCCCACCACGAAGGATTCCACGAAAATGTAAGTGAGTTTTGTACATCCCTAGTCCAGAGTCATCCCTCAGCAATACGGCACAGCAATGGCGGCCATATCGCCAATGATACGGAGCCAGCAGCTGGCTCTGCAGAATTGCCATGGAGTGGATCCAGCTCAAAAGGATTCCGAGGGGAGGGACGGATTGCCTCCCCCCGTGGGTGGATTCCCGGAGGGACAAAAGGTAGGGAATCCGCCCATCCCTAGATGTAAGCTTAACTAGCCATGAGGATCAAACACAGTTTATGTGTAAATGTCCTCACCTTTCACAACCTCCAACTCCATCTGATATGGCAGCTGCCTCCCTACCTCCCTAACCATCTGCTCCCTTCGCCTAGACCACTGTAATGCACTCTATGTGGGGTTGCCCTTGAAGATTTTTCAGAAGTTGCAGCTGGTGCAGAACAGCCTGCCTGATGAAAGGGAGCCATCAGCAAGACCACATCACTCCAGTGCTGAAGGAGTTGCACTAGTTACCAGTTGTTTTCCAGGCCCAATTCAACAAGTTGGCATTGACCTTATAACCCTATATGATTCTGGCCCAATTTATCTTAAGGAACACCTACAACTAGGGAAGTACGGAACCCCTTACCTGGGGTCCGCGGGGAGGCAACGAGGGGGGGGGAGGTGATCTGTCCGTTCCCCCCAGAATCCTCACTGGCTGGCTCTGCTCCGCAGCGACTCTGCTGCCAGACTGCTGGACTGCCGGATTGCGGATGCAAATGGCGTGCAGCATAGCAGACTCCATTTGCCTCCCTGCTCTTTGCCGTGATACGGTACGTAAATTTTTACGTAGCCTATCATGGCAAAGAGCAGGGATGAAAATGGCATAGCAGACAGCTCGAAAGTGTGTTAAAAATGCATGTATTCAGATAAATGTGAATGGAAATAGGTACAAATGTTCATTCGTGTGTGTGTGTGTGTGTGTGTGTATGTGTGTGTGTATGGAAACTGATGCGGAAATGGGATGGAATGAATTTATTGTTGGAAAAATTAGAACCTCAGCAGCATCTACCCTGACAACAAGAAAAACTAATGTTTTCAAGAAGGGAGTCTGAGGAACTGAGGCAAATATAGGGATGGACGAAAGGGACTTACCTTGTCCCGCAGTTTGCTTCACGGTGGGGGGGAGGCGCTTCGGTTCTCCCCTCAAAGTTCAGGTGAGGGGGGGAGGCGCCCCGCCTCACCCGGCCGATATTCAGGCAGGGGAGGGAGGCGCCCCATCCTTCGCCGGCAAAATTCAGGCCGGGGAGGAGTGCCCCATCTCCCCGGCCGCGAAAAAAAGTAAAAAAACCCACACACCAGTGATAGGCTACATAACGATTTGCGTAGCCTATCATGGCTAGATTTCCAAAGTCAGCCATGATAGGCTACGTAAATCGTCACGTAGCCTATCACGGCTGACTTTGGGGGAAAAAAAAGTGCATACGCAAATAGTGGCGCCCCATGGGAACCGCCATTTGCGTTCCTTATTTTGGCATGTCTAGTCTACGTAAAGATTTACGTAGACTACGGCGAAAATAAGGGCAACGCAAATAGAGTTCCCTTATTTTTGCCGTAGTCTATGTAAATCTTTACATAGACTACCCCTGTCCAAATAAGGAACATAAATGGCGGCACCCATGGGGCGCCGCCATTTGTGTATGCACTTTTTTTTTTCCCCCAAAGTCACCCATGATAGGCTATGTGACGATTTACGTAGCCTATCACAGCTGACTTTGGAAATCTAGCCATGATAGGCTACATAAATCGTCACGTAGCCTGTCATGGTTGTGGTTTTTCTTTTCTGTACTTTTTTATTTTGTAATGGCGGCGGCGGCAACCGGTCGGGAGACCGGCTGCCACCCCCGCCCCCAAGGAAACGCCGCCGAACCGCCGCCGGGACCCACCGCCAAGAGGGACATTCGCCGAAGGTAAGTCCCATCCCGGGGGGGGCGGGGGGCCAGCGGAGAATTTCCCCAACACTTTCGGGGGGCCAAATGCATCAGCACTCGGCCTCCCGAAGATTCGTGGAGAAATTCTCCGCCATCCCTGAGCAAATATTGGTGACAAAAGATAAAGTTCTCAACCTTATTGATAAATTGAAAGCAAATAAATGACTGGGCCCAGATGGTATCCATCCTATAGTTCTCAAAGGAATCAAATATGAAATTGCTGATCTTCTAACCAAAAATGCAACATGTCCCTAGGGAGGTAGTGGGCTCTCCCACACTGGAGGCATTCAAGATGAAGCCGGACAACCATCTGTCAGGCATACTTTGTCTTTGATTCCTGCACTGAGCAGGGAGTTGGAATCCATAGTCTTCTAGGCCCCTTCCAACCCTACTATCCTATGATTCTATGATTCTATGACTCTATGATCACCCTCTATACCAGAGGACTGGAAGATGGCCAATGTAACACCAATTTTAAAAAACGGACCCAAGGGGGATAGGGGAAATTACAAGCCAGTTAGCTTAACATCTGCTCTGGGTAAATTGCTTGAAGGCATTATTAAAGATAAAATCAGAAAGCATGAAAAAGACAAGCCCTGCTGAAAAAGAATTGATACGGCTTCCAGAAAGGTAAGTCCTGTCTCAAAAACCTTTTAGAGTTCTTTGAGAGTGTCAATAAATATGTAGACAGGGGTGATCTGGTAGACATTGCTTACTTGGATTTGGAAAAGGCTTTTGACGAAGTCCCTCACCAAAGACTCCTGAGCAAACTTAGCAGTCATGGAATAGGAGGACTAGGGTTGGCGGAGAATTTCTCCCCGAAACTTCGGGGGGCCGAGTGCCAATGTGTTCGGCCCCCCGAACAAGTTTCGGGGAGAAATCCTCCGAACCTCCCCCGCCCCCCGCACCCCCCCCCCAGGACGGGACTTGCCTTCACCGAATGTCCCTCCCGGTGGCTGGTCCGGCCGGCGGTTCGGCGGGTGTTCGAGCGAGGCGGGAGTGGCAGCCAGTCTTTCGACCGGCTGCCGCCGCCGCCATTGCAATAAAAGAAAAAAAAAAGCGCCCCCTGATAGGCTACGTGATGATTCACATAGCCTATCACGGCTAGATTTGCAAAGTCAGCCGTGATAGGCTACGTCAATCGTCACGTAGCCTATCACGGGTGACTTAAAAAAAAAAAAAGTGTGTACGGATAATGGCGGCCCCCATAGGGAGCCGCCATTCCCCTTCCTTATTTGGTCGCTGTAGTCTACGTAAAGATTTACGTAGACTACAGCGAAAATAAGGGCAACGCTATTTGCGTTGCCCTTATTTTCGCCGTAGTCTACGTAAACATTTACGTAGACTACAGCGACTAAATAAGGAACGCGAATGGTGGCTCCCTATGGGGGCCGCCATTCGCGTACGCACTTTTTTTTTTTTTTAAGTCACCCGTGATAGGCTACGTGACGATTCACGTAGCCTATCACGGCTGACTTTGCAGATCTAGCCGTGATAGGCTACGTGAATCGTCACGTAGCCTATCAGGGGGCGTCTTTTGTTTTTTTTTTAACTTGCGCGTTCGCGGCCGGGTGAGGCGGGAAGCCTCCCCCCCGGCCTGAATTTCGGCCGGGGCGAGGCGGGAAGCCTCCCCCCCCCAGCCTGAACTTCACGGGGGGACCAGTGAAGCGCCTCCCCCCCACCGCGAACGTCCTTCGAGGACAGGTAAGTGACTTTCGTCCACCCCTAAGGAGGACAGGTCCTCTTATGGATCAGTAACTGGTTAATGAACAGAAAGAAAAGAGTATGAATAAATTAGGGATGTATGAATCCCTTACCTGCCAATCTAGGGGGGGTCTGCAAGGGGGCAGGTGTTCCATTCCTCCCCCCGGAATCCTCGCCGGCTATCTCCACTCCACGGCAATTCCATGGAGCTGCTGGCCAGCTCCGGATTTCCAGCGATACAGCCGTCATGCCATATCCCTGGCTGAAGGGACTGAATGCAGATGCAAATGGCATCCAGGGCGCCATTTGCAGCCATAAAGGCCTTAGTTTGAGGTAAAAGTCCATCCCTGCTTTTACGTGATAGGCTACACAGATATTTGCATAGTCTATCGCATTAATTAAAAGCACGGATGTAAATGGTGTCCAGGAAGCCATTTGCAGCCGCAGTCAATCTGCCCAGCCAGCGATATGGCAATGGCAGCCGTATCACTGGCACTTTGGAGCTGGCTGGCGGCTCCGCGGACTCGATATGGAGCGTAGCTGGCCGGCAAGGATTCTGGGGGGGAGGGAGGGATCACTTCCCTACCCACGGACCCCCACGGACTCCAGGTAAGGGTTTTTGTACACCCCTAACTGCCCCTATACAAATCTATGGTGTGACCACTCTTGGAATAATCTGTACAATTCTGGTCACCACACCATATATATATATACACACACACACACACACACACACACACACACACACACACATATATATATATATATATATATATATATATATATATATTGTGCAGCTGGAAAAAGTACAGAAAAGGGCAACTAAGATGATCAAGGGGTTGGAGCATCTCCCCTATGAGAGAAAGTTACAACAGCTGGGATTATTTAGCTTGGAAAAAAGGAGGGTAAGGGGAGACATGCTAAAGGTCTACACAATTATGCATGGTGTGGAGAATGTGGATAGGGGGACATATTTCTCCCTCTCTCAAGATACTAGAACTTGGGGTCATCCAATGAAGATGATGGGTGGGAGATTCAGGACTGATAAGAGGAAGTACTTCTTCACACAGCCCATAGTTAAACTATAGAATTTGCTACCATAGGATGTAGTGATGGCCACCAATTTGAATAGCTTTGAAAGGGGGTTGGACAAATTCCTGGAGGAAAAGGCTATCAATGACTACTAGTCTTGAGGGCTATGTGCTACCTCCAGTACCAGAGGCAGTGAGCCTATGTAAGCCATTTGCTGGGGAACATGGGTGGGGGGGTGCTGTTGTGCTCATGGGTTGTGGGTTCCCAGTTGACAGCTGGTTGGCCACTGTGTGAACAGAATGCTGGACTAGATGTACCCTTGGTCTGATCCAGCATGGCTCTTATGTTCTTAACCGATGAGCATGTCAATTATCGAACATTTAAATTACATCCTCCCTGATTTTTCTGCCACCAGAACTTTCACTAGACTTCTAAGTAAATACTCCCAAATCAAAATAGAATGATGATGTAAATGGATCCCTACTGGTGCAAACAAGTGAATACCCCCCTGTGAAATATAATAATTTGCTACTAATTAATGAGATAGACGCATTATTTATTTGGCTGGCAGGGACTCATATAACCTCCAGCATTTCCTCAGAATGAAGCAGTGAGTGAACCATTTCCCCTATTGAATCAAATATTTTTGCTCATATTCTAAGGTCTTTTAAAGAGAAAAAAAAAATATGTATCAGAAAAAAATATGTAATATCTTGTGAAAAGTAACACCAGATGGATCCCATGATACATTTGGGAGAAGATGTACTGAAAGGTAAAATAAAATTATTTTTTCCTCTTTCTTTCCTTCAACCCTTTAAAAAAACAAAACCAAATATTGTTCTTTTTTAAAAAAAAAAACATCAACAGCATCATGCTATAAATGTCAATTGAGAACGAACTTCCATTGGGTCGGAACCAGATTTAATCATACATAGACTATACCCATTGAAATATCGTCATGATTAACTACTACTCAAAGTATGACAAATCTGGATGCACCCTGTAGAGGTCTGTGGGGCTTACTCCCAGGTAAGTAGGAATACGATTGATGCCTTGATTCCTTAAAGTCTTGCATCCAGTAGACATTACTCTCTAGTACTCAATCCATGTGCATAACTATCTCTGTGTGTAGCAGATGAGGATGCCAATGAGCTCCTGTTAAACTTGCATATTCTTATATGGATGTGCTTCCCCAATTGGTGCCACTAGTTGTCATGAACAATTAGCTGTCCATTACTAGAGCAGGGTCAGGGCATATGTGTCATTTTTACTTCAGTTCACTGATGTTAGGGATACTGTCTCGTTTGTGTGTGTGTGTGTGTGTGTGTGTATGTATTCCAGGGCATAGTCTGAAGGCACATGAAGCATCCATTTTGCTGCCGCTAAGGAGGTCTGGGTCTGGTCAGTGTTTGGAGGGGAGACCACCTGGGAACCAGATGTAGCCATCTTGAGTTCCACAGTGAAAGAAAGGTGGGATATAAATGTAATGAATGAATGAATGTGTGTGTGTGTGGGTGCGTGTGTGTGTGTGTTAGAATATATCATGTATGTTCTTTATACAAAAGCCTTTGATACCATTTTGCAAAGTGATGGAACTTCCTTCCCCATACTTGTAAACACAATGGCATAGATAACCATAACTGAATTCTGTTGTGCATTTTTTTAAATGTATCTGGTTATTTCCCTTCCCTTCAGTAGATTACAATAGATATCTGGATTACTATGTGTTCTTTGTTTTTTATTTTTATTTTTTCAGCTCCAAGGCAGGGCCAAGAGTGTGGTATTCCAAGGTGGAGTCCAGCCCAAATCTTGGTTAGCAAACAAACTGGGAAGAATTGGTCAGAAATGGAGGCTGATGCAGGTAGGACCTTGCTCCCCTTCATCATCCCCATGGGATCATTTATTTCCCACTTCATGATTCGAATGCTTCTGACCCTTTAAAGTCACCATCCCCCACAAAGCATTGCAGGTGCTCCTTCCTATTTAAACAAAATGACCTCTGCCAGGCAGAACAGTTGTGCCTACATTTAAGAACATAACGCTAAAGCCACTTGTTGTACATGTCCGATTCCTCCATGAGATTGTTGTAAGGAAGGTGGAAACATTTGTGACTAACTGTGTGAGCTAATTGAGAGTCCTGGCAAAAATCCTTCCAAGCCCCATGCCCTCATCAACCACTGACCAGTCAAAATCCTAGGGATGTCAGAGAATTCCGCGACGGATCTCGGTGAGGCGGAATGCCAGTGCATTCGGCCCCCCGAAATCCATCGCGGAATGAAGCCCCCACCCCCCCAACCCACGAAAGGTGCACAGGATGAAGTCCCCGCCGCCCCCAACCCACAAAAGGCACATGAAATGGAGCACTTACCTGCTCCCATCCATGCTGCTTTGCGAATGGCAGCCGTCCTGTGGCTGCCATTCACTTCCTCTTCATAGCCATGATAGGCTAACACAAGGATGCCATTTGTGTCCTTGCGGAGGCCATGATAGACTACATAAGTATTTATGTATCCTATCATGACAGGAGGAAAAAAACGCAGTGTACGCAAATGGCAGCGGCTACCACCATTTGCGTAGGCTGGGTTTTTTTCCCCCTGCCATGATAGGCTACGTAAGTATTTATGTAGCCTATCAAGGCAAAATACAGGGATGCAAATGGTGGCGGCTATGATAGCTGCCATTTGTGTCCCTGCAAGGCTGCCCAGCGGCCGGATGTCTGGCTGTGGGTGGCTGGAGCCGGCCAGTGGTTCTGCGGCTTGGTCGCGGAGCGGAGCCAGCCGGGCAGAATTCCAGGGGGGAGGATCGGATCATCTCCCCCCCATTGAGGATTCTGGGGGGAGGGACTGAGTGCCTCCCCCCCAGCAGAAACAGAATGAAATGGAAGGTAAGTGTTCCATCCATCCCTACAAAATCCACAGTGATCCCCATTTCTGGGGAAGTTGCCTTATACCAGTGGTGGAGAACTATTCCCTGGTGGTGTGTGTGTGTGGGTGGGTGAGGAGTTGACCCCCACCAGGCCCTCCACAGTCTGGATAATGTCAGTGGGTATGACATGGAGAAATGGACTCAGGTGCTGCTGGGGGAAGCAGTTCTGGCTTTGCATGCTGCTTGTTGTCCCAATGGGAATTGGCCAGTGCCGGGAGGAGCAACTCGTCCCAGCACCAGTTGAGTCAGGTGCCTCCTCCCCACACATCTCACCATCTCCCACCAGGGATGACTGGAAATAAGTTTTCTTCTTGCTGAATTTGATATTACTTTCCAAGGGATTTCCAGTGACACAACATGGTTCATATTGAGAATCACATTAAGCATTGCTGTACTGATTTCCTTCTCTATTTGTCTTCTTCTCCCATGTTTCTTGTTCAGGTGGAAACACATTTGGAAGCCCAAATCAAACAGTGATCAGAGAATTCATTCTCCTGGGATTTGGGAACCTTCACGGGCTAAGGATACCCACCTTTGTGATATTTCTTTCAGTCTATCTGGTAACATTAACAGGCAATATTATGATCACGGTGGTTGTGCTGGCTGATCATAACCTTCATAACCCTATGTACTTCTTCCTAGGAAACCTCTCATTCCTGGAAATATGGTACACCACCAGTGTGGTTCCAAAGATGCTGAAAACATTTCTGACTGTTCATGAGGCCATTTCTTTTCAAGCCTGCCTCCTTCAGTTTTACATTTTTGGCTCATTGGCAGTAACTGAGTGTTTCCTCCTAGCGGCTATGTCCTATGATCGTTACATGGCCATATGCCACCCACTCCATTACACAACTATCATGAGCATCAGGGTGTGCATTCAGCTAGCAGTAGTGTCATGGGTTGGTGGGTTTCTTTCCATGGTGGTCACCATAGTTATGGTTTCTGTGTTGCCTTTCTGTGCTTCTAATAAGGTTGATCATTTCTTCTGTGATTTGGCACCCATCATTAAACTTGCTTGCGGAGACACAGGGAGGGTGAGGATCCCTGCTTTCATTATCGCCTCCCTTGTATCCTTCTCTCCATTCCTACTAACCATTCTGTCCTACTACAAAATCATCTCCACCATCCTCAAGATCCCCTCTGCCAAAAGCAAACAGAGAGCTTTCTCCACCTGCTCCTCACATCTCATTGTGGTTACACTGTTCTACGGTACATTGATGGTGGTATATGGTATACCTACAACAACTTGGTGTCCAAACCTAAGCAAAGTTTTTTCTGTGCTCTATACAGTAGGGACGCCTATGGTTAATCCTATTATATACAGCCTGAGGAACAAGGATGTCCAAAATGCCATGAGAAAGCTGTTGAATAGAAATCCTGCATTGACACAGGCATGAAGACAACTTTGACAATACCATATGAAGTTGGAGAAGTTCGATGTACCATGAGGATCAATTAATTTGCATTTTAAAACAATAGCTACCACATCTGATGGAGATTGAACTAATACAAAAAATGATATAGGCTCTGCTCAAGAAATGTATGTGCAGGGGTCCTCCTCATGCAGTGGGACCATCCCCCATTGTTGTTATTGTTGTTGTTATATAATATTTAAAGGCTGTGCTTCATCCTCACAGATACCAGGACAGTGTACAAATAGTAAGACTAGCACTAGTCACAAAATATTTCCAAAAGTTACAAAAGAAAATGGCTGGTGTTCAGGAATAGAAGTACCTCTAGCATACAAGTAAAGAATCCCCCTGTGTTGAAGACATCCCTGAATCTTCTTTCCTGTACTAACTAATAGTTTATCAGTGCAGAATCCATATATACTTGATAAGGGAGATGTTTCCCTTAGCTGAATTAACAGGGCTAGTGAAGACGAAGATGCATGCAAATACACCCTGTTGTTGTTGTTGTTGTTGTTAAGCTAGGCAGCCATACCCATCAGTGTAAATTCCCTCCAAGTACATTCCATAAAACATCATTAGATGCATTATTTCATTGGGTTATCCAATGCAGTGCAAGTGGAAGGGTGCTCACCAAGAAGAATTACCCACCTTCTCCCAACTGCAGTTTGTTGCATCCACACAAAGCCTCATCTGATAGTGGGGGTGAATTGGGGGGAAATAGCTTGATTTTCAGCAATTCTCCCCTCCCACTGCAGCCCCCACCACACAGTCCAGGCCTTTCCTGGAGGTTTTCTGCCCCTTAGAGGAGGCTTTTCTGTAGGCTACAGTGGGAGTAGGGGGTAAGGCATATCCTTTGCATGAGCTCTCTTGTGCTTGTGCTGCTTTGGACACAATCCATTGCATCAACAGATTTCTTCAGGTGGCAACGTGCAGAAAGATACAACTATTGTTGTTTCAATAGGATGTCTAGATACTTTCAAAACTCTTGTTTAATGCAGCATTATTTATTTATTAAAATAAATAAATAAAACTCCTACTGGTTGTTGAGAGCTTTATATTAATATCCTATTCCACTTCTTTAACCATGTCTGGCAATGCTCATCAGTGATCCCTACAGGCTGAGCGTAGGGATGCATGATCATTTCATTTTTGCTTGCAAAGCCTGTGGGCATGCCCTGTTTCAAGTCCTGAATGCGATCGCAAGCATGAACTAGAGATGTCAGACAATTCCACCATGGATCTCGGTGAGGCCGAATGCCAGTGCATTCAGCCCCCTGAAATCTGTGGTGGAACAAAGCCCCCCTGCCCCCCACCCTGAGAAATAGGCCTGGAACGGAGCACCTACCTGCTGCCGTCTGTGCAGAGTTGCAAATGGCGGCCGCGTCTGCAGCTGCCATTCACTTCTTCCATATAGCCGTGATAGGCTATGTAAGTATTTATGTAGCCTATCACGGCTTAACTAAGGGAACACAATTGGCGGCAGCTACGGTGGCTGCCATTTGTGGTCATTTTTCCTTTTTTGCCATAATAGCCTACGTAAATATTTATGTAAGCTAAAACGGCAAAAAGAGGGAATGCAAATGGTGGCTGCTGTAGCCGCTGCCATTTGCGTCTGCTGTTTTTTTTTTTTTTTTTTTGCCATGATAGGCTACGTAAATATTTACATAGCCTATCATGGCAAAATACAGGGACACAAATGGCGGCAGCTACGGCAGCTGCCATTTGCTTTCCTGCAGGGTGCCCAGCAGCCGGCTGTTCGGCTGCGGGCGGCCCTGGCCAGCAGCTCTGTGGAATCTCTGTGGAGTGGAGCTGGCTGGAGAGAATTTTGGGGGGAGGATGGAGCGCCTCCCCCCCCCACGAATGTCACCCTTCGAAAAGGTAAGTACTTTCGTACATCCCTAGCATGAACATGTGTCCGCCAAAAATTTTATACATTGCTGAACATGTGCGTGCATTCAATTTGTGTGATGTTCCCAGTTCGATTTGTGCAAATGTCCTAATTTGTGCAAATTTCCTGTGTAGACTGAATCAGCCCTATTTGAATCGATGGAGGAAAGTTGTGCATGTTAGGAAAGTTGAGCAAATTTGGGGACAGTTGCTCAGATTTAACTTTCAATTGCTGCTCGATTTGCACAATCCTCCCATATGTGCAGAGTGTGCAGCGATCGCAAATGCAAATGGGATTTGGGCGCGAGATGAGCTGTGAAACAATGTTTGAAGAATCCTAGTGATCTCGATGAATGGACTCACTGGACTCCATGCTTGGTGGACGTTTGAGCAGCTGCCACTGCCACTTGCCCACACGAGCCAGGCTCTGCAAGTCTCTGGAGGGCTCAGTGAGCTGTTCAGGAATGAGCCACAGCTGCCCACTCCTCCATGAGATCACCCATTTTTTTGCACAAGATGGGGCTCTGTATTTTCGTATATATACTGTTGCGCACAATGGTGGCTGGAAAGGACTATTTCCACAATGCTAGGGATGTACGAAAGGTCCTTACCTTTTGTGGATTATATTTATGGTTGGAAGGGAGTCGTTCCGTCCCTCCCCCCGGAATCCTCACCGGGGGGGGGGAGGTGCTCCGTTCAAAACATCCACCCGCTGGCTAGCAAGGACGCAAATGGTGGCGGCCGTAGCCGCCGCCGTTTTCATCCCTGCAGTCAGCCATGATAGGTGACGTAAATGTTTATGTAGCCTATCACGGCTGACTAAAAAACCCCCCAAAAACGCATGTACGCAAATGGCAGCGGCCATGGCTGCCGCCATTTGCGTTCCTTATTTTGGCACATCTTAGTCTACGTAAACATTTACGTAGACTAAGACGGTGAAAATAAGGGGAACGCAAATAGTGTAGATGCTACGCTATTTGCGTTCCCCTTATTTTCGCCGTCTTAGTCTACGTAAATGTTTACATAGACTAAGACGTGCCAAAATAAGGAATGCAAATGGCGGCAGCCATGGCCGCCACCATTTGCGTACATGTGTTGTTGTTGTTGTTGTTTTTTAAAAGTCAGCCGTGATAGGCTATGTAAACAATTATGTAGCCTATCACGGGTTTTTTTAAAAAACCTAGCCGTGATAGGCTACGTAAATCTTTACATAGCCTAACACATTTTTTTTTTTTAACCTGGAAATGTCGGCGGTGGCAGTTGGTCGGAAGACTGGCCACCGCTGCCGCTACTGCTGAACTGCCGCCGCCGCCGCCAGGAAGATCCGCCCAAGGTAAGTCTCGTCCCAGGGGGGCGGGGGGGCAGGCCGTTCCGCCACTGATTTTGGGGGGCCGAAGGCGCTGGCATTTGGCCTCCCCAAGATCTGTGGCGGAATTTTCGTACATCCCTACACAATGTTAGAGTCCTCTAATGTGGAAATGGCCCTTCCTGGCCACTGTTGTGTGCAACAGTATATATATGAAAATATTAACCCCCATCTTGCTTAAAAGGGGCTCTATAGTTTACCAGTAGCTAGGATGGGAGAGGGAGAAAGCATAGATCCTTTCTCCCCCTCCCCTCCCAGGCCAGCTATGCTGGGGCAGTGGCTTCATGGAAGGAGGACGCAGAAAGGGGCTTCCCTCTCATCCACCTCCTCCCATCAAGGCACTGCCTTTGCAGTAGCTGGGATCGGAGGGGGTGGAGGATTGTCCTCCCTGCCAAGCTGTGCACACAAAGCCACTATAGAAATGGTGACTCGCAATTTTTTGTAAATCAAATCTTGCACACAGTGGCTGGCCAGAAAGTGCCAGCCATTGTGTGCAAGTTTTAATTTACAGAAAATAGCAAGTTGTCATTTTGACATATAAGGGCTACTTGAGGACAAACAGCTGTGGGTGCTCAAAGGCAAGATGACCAAGTCCCCGACAGCTCACCCAGCTCAGCAGATGGGAGTGGGGGCGTGGTGAGTCGGGGGGGCAAATGGGGTGGGAGTCCATCGGACTCCACCCCGTACACAGATGCTCACAACATCCCTATTGCTCATTCACCCATCGCTACTCCAAGGACATGGGAATCATAGAATCATAGAATAGTAGGGTTGGAAGAGGCCTATAAATCCATCAAGTCCAGCCCCGACCATCGAGTCCAGCCCCGACCATCGAGTCCAACCCCAATGATGGAACCTGATGAGCTGTTTGAACTGCCTTGTGGGTCTTTTATTTCATTCCCTTTTTTGTTGTGAGGTTGATGATACGGGTGAAGTATCTTATTGTTAGGTCTCTTAACATGAACTGCTTAGTTAATAGTTTAGTGTGATATTATTCATACTGGATATTGTTAGCTGACCTATTTGTATGCTGATTTAATTGTTTAATATCTTTAAAATGAAATGAATTTGAGTTAGTACCATGTCATAATTATGGCTACTGTAGTTGTTTTTTATGCACCACTTTGAGCATAAGGTATTGTGGGAAATGTGGGATACAAATTGACTAAGACTATGGCGATGGACTGTCGTTCTGACACATCAAAACCTCTGAAGATTAGAATAGGCTGAAGTGCGCTTCAGGTGTGGACTGCTGATGGGTGAGAAACACTGTCTGGAACAGTCTTTGCATACTTTGAAGGCTGCACTGTGAATAAATATGGAACTGCCTTTATACCTGAGTGAGACGACTGGTTCATCTAGCCCAGTATTATTTACTCTGATGGGCAATGGCTCTCCAAATTCTGAAGCTGAGGTCATTTCTAATCTGTTTACCTGAGATTAGGGATGGGCAGGCATCCGCCCAGCCCCTACCCTTGCTTGCACACACCCAGACCCACGCACAAGCTCCCCACTGCTCGCTGAGATACCTGCACTCACCCGGGCAGCATTGTCAAGCTCCACAATCACCATTCTTTGAAAAATAAAATATGGCAAATATGACCATCGCTTGTTCTGAAAAATGCCAATTGCGGAGCTCGACAACACTGCCCAGGGGAGTATGGGCGGCTCGGCAAGCGAGGGCAGGGGGTGAGCGGGGGCAGGGACAGAATCGGGTGCCTGCACCATCCCTGCCTGAGATGCTTTTAACTAGTGGTGCTGGGGATGAAAGCTGGGATTGCATTTGCGTCCGTGCCTTAGGCCATGATAGGCTACGTAAATACTTACGTAACCTATCATGGCAAAGAGCAGGGGTGCAAATGGCGCCCATTACACCATTTGTGCCCCGCTCTTTGCCATGATAGGCTACGTAAATGCTTATGTAGCCTATCACAGCCTAAGACATGGACGCAAAAGGCTCCTCAACTTTGCCACAGAGTGGAGCTGGCCAGGGAGGATTCCGGGGGGGAGGGATGGATCGCTTCCCCCCCAGTGGATGCCCCAGACAGAAACTGGGTAAGTGATCTGCACACCCCTAAATATAGCCACTAAAATGATCTTTACTATCTAGAGCTGCTTGCAAATAGCTTCTCAAAATTGTCCACTTTATTTGTGGGCAAAGAATGTGTGTGTGTGTGGGGGGGCACTTCAGTTAATTTCTCCATGGGAGGAGAAATGGTCAACCATTTCTCAAGCATGGGGCTCGGCATTTGCAAAGCAGCGCGAACGGTAGCAGGTATGTGTCCCGTTTCGCATGCCTTTTGCGGGGTGGGGCGGGGCTTCATTCCACCCCAGATTTGGGGGGGCCAAATGCACTGGCATTTGGCCTCACTGATATCTGTGGAGGAATCCTCTGACATCCCTACTTTCAATACAGACCTATGGACTAGGGATGGACAAAAGTCCCTTACCTGGTCCCGCAGCTTGCTTCGTGGTGGGGGGGAGGTGCTCCATCCCTCCCCCTGAAATTCTGGGCGGGGGGGCGCCCCATCCCTCCCTGCCGAAATTCTGGCTGGGGGGGAGGCGCCCCGTCCCTCCGGCCGAAATTCTGGCCAGGGGGGAGGTGCCCTGTCCCTCAGGCCGCGAAACCTCTTCTCCTGCCGGGACGCAAATGGCGGTGGCCGTAGCCACCGCCGTTTGCGTCCCTGCAGTCAGCCGTGATAGGCTATGTAAATGTTTTTGTAGCCTATCACGGCTGACTTTGGAAAAAAAAAAGCACGTACTCAAATGGCGGCGCCCATGGGCGCCGCCATTTGCGTTCCTTATTTGGGCACGTGTAGTGTACGTAGACATTTACGTAGACTACGGCGAAAATAAGGGCAACGCAAATAGTGTTGCCCTTATTTTCGCCGTAGTCTACGTAAATTTTTACGTAGACTACACATGCCCAAATAAGGAATGCAAATGGCAGCACCCATGGGCACCGCCATTTGCGTACGCGCTTCCCCCCCCCCCCAAAGTCAGCCATGATAGGCTACATAAACATTTACGTAGCCTATCACGGTGTTTTTTTGAAAATATAGCCATGATAGGCTACGTAAATCTTTACGTAGCCTATCACGTTTGTTGTTTTGTTTGTTTTTTTACTTGGAAATAGCGGTTTTGGCAGCCGGTCGGAAGACCAGCCGCCCCCGCCGCAACGCCGCCACACCCCCACTGCACCGCCGCCACCAGGGACATTCGACCAAGGTAAGTCCCATCCCGGGGTGTGGGGGGCGGCGGATCGTTTCTCCACCAATTTTGAGGGGGCCGAATGCGTTGGCATTCGGCCTCCCAGAGATTCGTGGAGAAATTCTCCGACATCCCTACTATGGACATCCCCATTATAATAGTCCAGCAATGCCTCTCCACCACATGTTCACAGCCTGTATGTTACTTCCCCATCCCCACCTTCAGCAATCCAGGCAATAGCTTGGGGGCATGGGCAGATCCAGTCCTCATCTTAGATACCAGGAGCACATTCAACAACCACAGTGTTGTCCTCAAGTGCACCTCTTTACCTTCTCCCATAGAAATAAAGGGGTGCCATTTTCATATGTGAAAAAATACCAGAGGTACTTGACTGCTTTCTCAGATCTTCTCAGGGTGCCCCTTCCTGGTTAGTTGAGGCAGTTATTGTCTCCAGTGGTGGTGGTGGTGGCTTTCTCTATGGCTTTGTGCAACACAGCATCCCAAAACAATTCTGTGAGGTGCCTTCATTGGGGATCTTTTGGGGCCAGGCCCATTTATTGTTGCTTGCTGTTCTCATAGTTATATACTGTCTCCAGGTTTTAGGTTTAACACTGTTGTTCTCCTGTGCGTCTTCTTTTTTTGTTTGCTTCGTTGTAGGTTTTATGTCATTGTAATTATTTAATTTTCCAGTTTTCTGTTCCTCACTTTGGATTATCTAATGAACACTGTAACAAAATACATAAAAATAAATAAATACAGGATGATATTTTGAAGTGGTGGTAGCAAAGAGTTAACATTTACCCACTATCCTTGATCGTGGTTAGCTCAGCCTCCATCACTAGGTAAAACAATGGCAGTAGGTTTACAGTGCATCATTTTGTGCACATGTTGGATGCAATCTGAAAGCTGAAATAGGTTTTCAGTTTTCATTTTCTTTTGCTTAATGTGGTCTTACTACATTCCGAGGGAGTCCCTGTGACATGGTGAATGATGACATATTCTTAAGAATTACTATATTGATTTCTTGACCTGTTTGCCTTCCCCCTCTTCTTCCCTGCATATGTGTGTGGTGGGTTTTTTGAGGTGCAAATGTAGCCTGAAGCCAAAATTAAACTGTGATCGTACAATTTGTTCTGCTGATATAGGGTAACCTTTGTGGCTTCAGAACTGCAACCATTGTGGCTTCCCATGAAGTGTATAAAGCAGGAGTGGGGGACCTGTGGCCTTTCCTAACTCCCATGAGCCTCAGCCAGCATGACCAATGGACATGGATGGTGGGAGGTGGAGGACAACAACATCTGGAGGGCCACAAGTAACACCACCCCTGGTATAGAGTAACACTAATGGAAAATACTGTGATGCTGATAGTACTGTTTCCTAGTCTAATCTTCATATATTTTAATTGAATAAAAATAACAAAAGCATGCAGATGGGCTTGGGGACAAGACAATGAGATACAATTGGGTTAAATATGGGCTACAATATTCTTAATTATGGAATGACCTACTATGAGATGTTTTTAATTAAAGCCTTTACATCTAGCCCCTGCTTGGGTACAAACATGCTAAGGATGTGGTACTGGAAATGGAAGCCATCTCCTTCTGTCTCACTCCCATGACCCCCATCCTGTCTTACAAGGCACTGTAGGCATGGTGCTTTAATTTGTCATGATTTAAAAAAAAAAAAAAGTAAGGAAATAAACTGAAAAATAAAGATACGGGTGTGTGGGTTAAAAATGATGCATCAATGAATTCTGTGTAATTCACAGCCAACTGAATTTCAAAGGCTATAAAACAGCCAAAAGCCAGCTGTAGTAGTGATGATTTATCACCCTTGGTGATAGATTATTTATAATTAACCTCAAATGTCCCATTTATCATTTAAATCCCCTGACATTCTCTTTTGTTGTCGATGTTGTGAGAACTAAAATGGCTTAGCCATTCAAAGTCATTCAGAGAACCAGCCACACAAACCTAAGCAGCCTTTTGACCCCCCCGCCCCCCTTGATTGCATGAGACTTGCCAGTAATCTCCGAATGATGGGTAATCTTTTGAATTCTGAAGGGTGTTCCTATTTCTTATGACATAAAGTTTCCTTGCTGAATGATCTGCACACCAAATACAAAGAACAAGAAGGCCCTAATTAGGCTGAGACTGTGGTTGCTTCTAGACAGATGCACTACCAACACTACTAATCAAAATACGTTGGGCCGCCATTCTGTCTTTCTTTCCTCAACAGATTTTGCTTGGTAAGAAAAAGACAGAAGAGAGGTGTCTTTTTGAAAGTTGATGACATTTGGATTTCCATAAAATTTCATGAATGAAGCAGTGCGATTTCACAATAAAAATCTTGTCTAGAAGCGCCTTGGGTAAGTAAAAGTGATACGAGATCAGATCAAAAGGGATTAACTCCAAATGTAGAGACTGCAAGTGTACATTTGTGACATAGAGAATGGATCTATCAATGATAGGGATGTGTAAATCTATTGATATTGATTCCATCCACTTTCATGTTTTTCCAAACATGTGTGGCTCAATTTCACATCAGTCTATAGGGTTTTTGTGGTTTGTTTTTGTTTTTGTTTTTGAGTGTTGAAGATAAGTCTCCATGTAAATCAATACAATTTTTTGTGTCCGCTTTTCTCCATTTTATGCCTTTTTGTGCACACAATTCACTAACTATGCCTTTGTGTAAGGCATTTTCCCTATAATACTGAATCGCTGTGCTTTTTTTCATTGTTGTGTGCATTTTTCTGCACACTTCTCCATAGGGTATGGCTTTTACTCTGTACATTCCTCAAATGTGCCCCCCCCCTTTTTAGTGGAAAAGTGTTTTGCTAAATTTGGAAAAGTGCGCAGTGTAGTGTGCAACTCTGTTCTGGTTTGCTCATTGTTTGAGAGGTGCAAATTTGGTAAATGTGCCTAAAAATTCAGATGGAATGGAACATATTTATCACTCAGTCATCTCTAAGTGCTAGGTGGCTAGTTATTCCTATTCAGTCCAACAGTTATTATTGGCATATTATTAATCCAGGGGATTCAAGGAACAAATAGTTGTTAAGTGACAATACTACCTCATTCTGTCTGTCTACAAACTCTGGGAAGATTCAACCTCCCCCCCCCATCAGCATTCATTCATTCATTTCATTTATTTATTATGTTTCTATACTGCCCAAAGGCCAAAGCTCTCGGGGGGGGGGGGGTTGCCATCAAGAAAAATCTTTGCAATCAAATATACTAATTCATAGTTTGTCTCTAAGTTTCCCTAGCCAAAACAACAACACACCCTGAAAAAGGGGGAAATTGACAAGATAAGGGCTAAATTATGCATGTTTAGATAATTAGTGATTTAAATAGAGCGTTTTTCTTAAAACAGAAAGAAAGAAAGAAAGAAAGAAAGAAAGAAAGAAAAGAATAAAAGATAGATATCGATGACATATTAAATTAGGCTGCAACTATACATCTTCTGCAGGTTGTTTTTGTTTATATTTATATGGATTTCAAATCTCTGGTTTAGATTCAGTTAGATACGTGACAAAGAAGCCATAATTCAGTAGTAGGTTTATTTACTATTATTATATATTTTATTTATTATTTATTACATTTCTATACCGCCCCATAGCCAAAGCTCTCTGGGCAATTTACAGAAGTTATGCTACAGAATTATGTTACTTTTCCTGGCATTGTGTTTTGTTTAATGTGGCTGGACAACGAATTGTGATGGAGATTACTGAAGGTTGGGTTGTGGAGCCATTAGTGTCATTTTAGGGTCTCATCTTTGTCCCAAAGACAATGACCCCCCAATTTAAGCTTGTGCATAATTTCTCTCCCATGGGCATTGAGTTAATGATGTGATTCTAGTAAAACATTGTCATATAAGATACACTTAATGAGATAGATGCTCCCATCTATTGTATTTGGAAGTGTAGCAAAGGAGCTCTAATGGGCAAGTGTGAGATTAAACTGGCTGTGCTCCATTTCTTCTCAGCCCACCCTACTGATTTTGATCTGCTGGGTATTCCTTTTCAAATGTAGTTTTACGCTGACAATGTATTACCACGGGGTAGGGGGGGAGGTCCAATTTGTGTAGACAGCTTGTTTACTCCAGGTTCATAATGAGTCCTTATGATTCATAACAAGTAATGTTTTCATTGCTATTATAATCATGCCCTCCTAATTACTAAGGAAACATTATTTTTGATTATTTATTTATTTATTTATTTGTGTAAGAAGCATCACAATTAAAAAACATACTATAACACATAACATTTAAAATATAAAATGTAGAAGTTAAAATATATAGAACGTAGACAAATCTTGCCCCCAAACTAGCAACATGAATTGCATTCTGTCACGCTGTCATAAGGTCCTCATGTGTACATAGGTCAGGGCACAAAGGACAAGTATACACATGTGTTGTTGTCTGCAAGGATAACTCCATTTATTCAAAGTGTCTCTAGCTCTTGTTCTACCCGTGCGCAGTCTATTCAATGATTCCCAGACTTCCCAGCTTCCATCGAAGCCGGGAGCCAGCTCCTCTGCTGGTTCCCTCCAGTGTTGATTCTTTGCAGGTTTCCATAGCTCCAGTCTACTTCTGAATTCATCAAAGTCTTCTGTCAATCTGAGGAAGCTTTTCCTGGAATTTAATCTCTGAGGAGCTGGTTGTAGGCCGTAAAGAAGGTGTTGTTTGGATATTGAGGATTTAAACCTCTCTTTGTATGCTGCTGCTTCTCTACGAACAGCAGATGGGGCAATGCCAGCTGTATGGTAGATCTTATCTAGAGAAGTAGGTTTTAGATGTCTGGTAATGATTCTACTTGTTTCATTCAAAACAACATCAACTTGCCCAGCATGTGCTGATTTATACCAAACTGGGCAGGCATATTCGCCAGCCAAGTGGCAAAGGGCTAATGCTGTAATCTTAAGAACCCTTGGTTTAGCACTCCAAGTAGTGCTCGTTAATTTCCTAATGATGTTATATATTTCTTCTTCTGACCTTCAGTTTAGTGTTGATGCAATGCTGTTTATATGTTAAGGCCCTATCCAAAGTAACCCCTAAATATTTAGGGTTAGTGCAAGGCTCCAATAACACTCTTTTCTATGTAATTTGCAGCTTCCTAGCAGCCTGCTTATTGTGTAGATGGAAGGCACATGCCTGAGTTTTTGCTGGATTTGGCCTTAGCTGGTTTTTGCAGTAATATCAATCCACCTCTTCCAGAGCATCAGTTAATCACTGTTCTATCTCCTCAAATGTTTTTTCCTTATGTGGCCATTGCCTGATCATCAGCATATATATAATTATTAGTGCTTGCAGGAAGTGGTTGATGGTTAGTATAGATACTGAAGAGGGTTGGAGCTTCCCCGTGGTAGACCATTCCTCTGATTTCTCCACCTACTTCATCTTCCCTGGAATTCCACAAAAAAACCTGCGGTTCTGAAGCAGATTCCTAATAATGTTTGTAAGTTTAAAGTCTTTAGTTATATCATATACTTTCTGCTTCAGTCTCCTAAGGTTGATAGTATCATATGCAGCCCTTAGATCTATCCGTACAGTTACACTACCCTTTTGGAATCCATCTTCAATGTATTGAGTGAGTTAGATTAAGAATTTGTGCGGTACAGCTTCTTTCGGGGCGAAATCCAGCCTGCTGCGGTATAAGCAGGGGTTCTACAGCTACAGGAAGGCGATTTTGTATCAGTCTTTCAAAGATTTTATAAGTATGGCACAAACGAAAGATTGGTCGGTAGCTCTTAGGGTTATTATTAGTCACTTTACCTGGTTTTAGAACTGCTATACTATAACCTTAGCCTTTCGCTAAACACCAGGGATCTTGCATTGTTCCAAACAGGCATTAAACATTTCTAATATCTACTGCCTTGCTTTCAGCCCGAAATGTTTTAACTGTTCGGTAAGAATATCATCCAAGCCAGAAGCTTTCCATGGTCTACATTTCCTTATAGCATTTCTCAACTCTTCCATAGTGAAAGGGGATGATAGGTTAGTTGTTTCATCCTCCTTTTTTCTATTAATTTTAGTCTTATGATTTAAAGGCATTTGTTCTAAATTACCATTCTTAAGGAGCTGGCTAGCTATTTGGTCTGCTGTTACATTGGCATATTCTCTAGAGCTAGTTGGATCATTGTTCAGGTGCCTCAGCAGTCTCCATGCTTTGTGGCTACTTATGCTCATATCTAGTTCCTCTACTAATCTAATCCACCTTTCTCTCTTGGCCTCAGATATAGAGTCAATTAGCTGTTGGCCTGCATTCACTGTATCCTCTGCTATTGGGCCATCATCAAAGAGAGCTAAGTACTTCTGCAATTTCTCCTTTGTCTCATCTGTCAGGC
Organism: Heloderma suspectum; assembly: GCF_057233095.1. NCBI lineage: Eukaryota > Metazoa > Chordata > Lepidosauria > Squamata > Helodermatidae > Heloderma > Heloderma suspectum. Next base: position 81,698,894 of record NC_139463.1, on the reverse strand, counting down.
CTTGGATATAATTGGTTCTACATCCCCATGGGATTGATAGCTGGAAGCATTTTTTAACAACCTCCACAAATTCATCGTAGGAGCTTAGTATAGGTATTAACTGGATAACAGCTCTATCCAGCAGTCTCTGGAATTTAGTCCAATTGGCTTTTTTAAAGTTATATCTACGCCTAAAAGGGATATTATGAGGTCAAACAACAGTGGTAACCTGGCACATAATTGGCTGGTGCTGGGTGTTTGGGATAGGGGAACAGACTGCTTTGACACATTGCTGGACGATATGGTCACTCACGAATATCAAGTGTGGATTATATCCCCTACACCACCTTCCACTATTAAATGAGGCTGGTAATTTATTATCATATAGAAGAGCCAGGATGTTCAAATCCACCCACTGTATCATGGCCTCCCCATTCTTAGCATCATCGGAGTACCCCCAGAGGCTGCTATGGCTATTAAAACCACCAGTGACAAAATGTGTTTTGTCTTTATCAAATGTATTAAATTCACCACCTTTAATCTCAATTAATGGTTGTTTGTATATTGAGGTTACCATACAGTTACTCAGCTCTACAGTTATTACTTCTTTATTATTTATCTCTGATATTATTGTAGCCCGAACCTGAATGTCAGGATTCACAAAGACTGTACTACCACATTGTCAATGGGGCCTCTCTGCTATCAGAAAGGAGCCTCAACGAGGGGGACACAAAAGGAGCCTCTATGAAGAGTGTTAATACACTCAGACATCCCCTGGGCAACAGCTTACAGCTGACTAATCCTTTCAACCCAGAAGCATCTAAAAGTGTAGCATTTTACTAAGTGTAGTGTTTTACTAAAGTGTAGTGTAGTGTTTTATTAAGTGCAACAAAATGCGGACCCCACAAAGGAACTTTTCAGGACTGAAGATGACCATTATCTCAATAAATATTGAGGGTCTGTCCGCAAGTAAGGAAGAACTGATGTGGGACTTATGCCAAAAACACAATTGTGATGTCCTATGCCTACAGGAAACCCACAGAGACGGGCACCAGAAAAGACCTAAAATTCAAGGTATGCGGCTGAAAGCAGAGAGGCCCCATCGACAATGTGGTAGTACAGTCTTTGTGAATCCTGACATTCAGGTTCGGGCTACAATAATATCAGAGATAAATAATATAGAAGTAATAACTGTAGAGCTGAGTAACTGTATGGTAACCTCAATATACAAACCACCATTATTTTTGTTAATTCATTGTTTTGTTTCAGCAGCTAAATAAGAGGACAGATGCAACAGCAAAACCAAAGAGAAAAAAAATGAAACAAAAGTGATGGAATTTATCCTACTTGGCTTCCCTGGATCTCAGTATCTGCAGACCTTCATCTTCATCCTCTTTCTTATGATGTACAACCTGACAGTTTGGGGAAATGTGGCCATCATCATTCTAGTTATAACAAATCATCACCTCCATACTCCCATGTACTTCTTCCTTTGTAATCTCTCTTTCCTGGAGATATGGTACACAACTGCCATTATCCCTAAGACCCTTGCTGTCATCCTAGGGAGCAGCAGAAACATCTCTTTCATAGGTTGTATTCTGCAGATGTACTTTGTTTTCTCATTTGGGAGCTCAGAAAACTTCCTGTTATCTGTCATGGCTTATGACCGATATTTGGCCATATGTTACCCACTGCACTACAACACCATCATGGACATCAGCTTGTCTTGTAAATTGGCAGCTGGCTGTTGGTTGTGTGGTTTTGTTTTTATTTCTCTACTAGTTTTCTTGGTCTCAAGATTGTCCTTCTGTGGGCCAAATGTGATTAACCACTTCTACTGTAATGTTGACTCCTGGATAGTTCTCTCATGCAGTGACACCCATGCCATTGAGATGGCAGCTTTTGTGCTATCTGTCATTGTCATCTTGTGTTCATTTGTGATCATCCTTTTTTCTTACATGTACATCGTCTCCACCATCCTGCATATCCCATCTGCCAAGGGACAACAAAAGGCCTTTTCCACATGTTCTTCTCATCTTGCTGTAGTGATTATTTGGTATGGCTCCACTATCTTTTTGTATGTCAAACCTTCTAAACGGGCATCCTTGGAAATGACAAAAATAGTGAATATCCTGAGCACAATTGTGACTCCTTTGCTAAATCCTTTCATCTACACACTAAGAAACAAAGAGATAAAGGAGGCAGTGAAAAGGGTTTTTGCATTGGGAATGAAATAAATTGTGCCCCAAGATATTTTCTGAAAATCTTATAGACTACACAGATATAGGAGACATAGTAGGTACGGTTTTTGTGCTTGTGTTTATGTTTTGTTTTGTTTTTGAATGAGAAAATGGGTGGAAATGGTTTGACAGATTTTTTTTTTACCTTCCATAATTTGCATTAATTGACAAACAATTGCAATGGTCAATCCTTGATAGAGTATCTAGAATAGAAGGTTTCTGTACAGTTATAAAGATACGCTGTAAAAGAAGAATGGAAGGAATTGTGGTAGTGGGAAATTTTAAATGAAGAGAAATAGTGGTAGATACAGGAAATCAACTGAATTTGATTAAAATCAACATATTAGTTAATCATGTATATTTATCAGAAAAACAATTGCATAAGAAATTTGAAAAATGAGAAGATAAATTCGAACTTTGATGGATAGGAATAGAGAATATCAACCTCTGTAAATAAATTATTTTTACTGTTTTAAAATGAAAAGAATGTAAGTTACTACATTTATATAGCAATGTAAATGTCAAATTAGATGAAATAATGGTGATCAAGCTGCAATATTTATGATGCAATTCTAAACACATTTACAAGGGAGTCTCCGTGAGCCCCTGCCAAAGGAAGTGAGGCGGGTGGCTACTAGAAGGAGGGCTTTTTCTGCTGTGGCACCCTGGCTGTGGAATGAGCTCCCTAGTGAGGTTCACCTGGCACCTACATTGTATTCCTTCTGGCACCAGGTGAAGACCTTTTTATTTTCCCAGTCATTTTAGCATTTCAGTTTTCTAGTTTTTAGCTTTGCTGTTTTAAATCTGTATTTTAAATCTCTGCATTGCTGCTAGGTTTTATCCTGGTTTTATTCTGGTTGTATTGCTATATTGTTTTACTGTGTGCTTTTTGGTTTTAATTTTCTGAACCGCCCAGAGAACTTCAGCTATTGGGTGGAATAGAAATGAAATACATACATACATACATACATACATCCTTTGCACAGTTGCCCTGGGACTGGAGAATAGAAAGGAAGAATACCTTGTAGGCCCCTTCCAGCCGTACTATTCTATGATTCTACTATTGTATGATTCTATACCCTGGCTTCTGCCACCTGTCAGGACACAAAGAGCCACTGGATTATTGCCTTCTCTGCCTCCCAGGAAGAAAATTATTAAAAAAGGAAGACACAGGCCTAGCCCTAACCACTGGCCAGAGAAGGGGTAGCTGTAAGCCATTTGTGTCCCCCTTCCCTGCCAGAACAAACACTCAGCTCCAAATGTCAATTTCCACAGAACTGTAGAACAGAAGAGGCATGCTATGGCCCCATCCAGAGTAGAAGTGGCTTCTCAATGTTTATTCTGGTGGGGGAGTAGACCTGGCTTCTCAGTGTGTATTGGGGTGGTGAGGAGACCTGGCCTCCAAGAGATGGCTGGGCCAGGTGAGGGGACCTGGCCTCCCAGAGATTGAGGCTGTACCACATTCCTGCTGGTAGACCTGACATCTGTCCACTGTAGGTTGACCGGCTGCCCTCTAGAATTATTGTTACCTGGGGCTAGGGATGTACGAAAGTGACTTACCTTTTGCGGATTATGTTGATGGTGGGGGGGAGGCGTTCCGTCCTTCCCCCGGAATTCTGGCCGGGGGGGAGGCGCTCCGTTCCTCCCCCCGGAATCCTCGAATGGCCGGCTGTGCTCCGCAGCAGCTCCGCAGAGCAGCCGGCCAGGCCCAGCCCAACCAGGCCAGAGATGTCTGCAGCCTGATTTCCGGCCGCAGAGGGCTCTGGGCAAAAACAAACAAACAAACAACAATGTACGCAAATGGCGGCGGCTACAGCCGCCGCCATTTGCGTTGCTTCTTTTTGGCCGTCTTAATCTACGTAAATATTTACGTAGACTATGACGGCGAAAATAAAGGGGAATGCAAATAGCATAGTGGGCGCCATTTGTGTCCCTTTTTCATTCACCATTGTAGCCTATGTAAATATGTACGTAGGCTAAAACGGCAAATCAAAAGGGGACGCAAATAGCATCCGCTATGCAATTTGCATTGCCCTTTATTTTCGCCGTCATAGTCTACGTAAATATTTACGTAGATTAAGCCGGCAAAAAGAAGCAACGCAAATGGCAGCGGCCGTAGCCGCCGCCATTTGCGTACGCGGGTTTTTTTTTTTAAAAAAAACCTACCCAACCATGATAGGCCACATAAAGATGTACGTAGCCTATCACGTCTTTTTTTTTTTTTAACACACAAGCCTGGAAATGGTGGCGGTGGCAGCCGGTTGGAAGACCGGCTGCTGCCGCCGGAGCCGCCGCCGCCCGGAAGATCCACCCCAGGTGAGTCTCATCCCGGGGGGGATCTGCGGGGGGGGTGGGGGGGCAGGCCGTTCTGCCATGGAGTTTGGGGGCCGAATGCACTGGCATTCAGCTTCACCGATATCCGTGGTGGAATTCTCTGACATCCCTCCCTACCTGGGGCTGAAACTCTGATTTGCCCTTGCCCTGCCCTGGCCTCACCCCTACCACCCTGCACATGCCCTCCCATCCTTAATTATCTCCCCTTCATTTCAGCCCCCTCAAACAACCCTTTCAAGATGAACCCCTGCCCCAAATCACCCAGTGCTCACCCTCAGCTTTTCATCCAAAGTTTAACTCAAATCTGCTGCACTGACAGAGGAGAAGCTTCAGTCTGCAAGGCTGCATGCACACAACTGTCAGTCTGCAAGGATCTCTGACTGCATGGAGACAGAAGATTGAGGCTGGGAATAGACCATTTCAAGTGCATTCCCATCCTGGGCCTAGAGTGCCACAAGAAGACAGCAGGAGGAGGAGAGGGAGGAAGCAAGCACCATGCTCAAACTTTCCCAAAGCTAAGGATGTCAGAGAAGTCCACCATGGATCTCAGTGAGGCCGAATGCCAGTGCATTCGGCCCCCCGAAATCCATGGCGGAACAAAGCCCCTGCCCCCCCAACCCACGAAAGGCGCGCAAAATGGAGCAGTTACCTGCTGCTGTCTGCACTGACTTGTGAATGGCGGCCGCCCTGCAGCCACCATTCGTTTCCTCATCATAGCCATTATAGGCTACGAAAATACTTACATAGCCTATCACAGCTAATGCAGGGACTTAATCTAAGTATTTATGTAGCCTATCATGGCAAGCCAAAAAAAACCCACCAGCATATGCAAATGGCGGCTACTACGGCGGCCGCCATTTGCGTTCCCAATTTTAGCCATTTTAGCCTATGCAAATATTTACATAGGCTAAAACAGGGGGGGAGGAACACAAATGGTGCCCGCTACGCTATTTGCATTCCCCCCCCTTTTTTTTTTTTTTGCTGTAATAGCCTACATAAATATTTACATAGGCTAAAACAGCCAAAAATAGGGAACGCAAAGGGTGGCCACCATAGCCGCCACCATTTGCATATGCTGTTGTTGTTGTTTTTTGGCTTGCCATGATAGGCTACGTAAATACTTACGTAGCCTATCATGGCAGCTTCGCAGGACGCAAATGACGGCCACTATGGTGGTCGCCATTTGCGTCTGCAGCAGCCCATCTGTGGCCGGAACTCCAGCTGCGGATGGCCCTGGCTGGCGGCTCTGCAGAGCCTCCGCGGAACAGAGCCAGCCCAGGGAGGATTCTGGGGGGAGGGACGGAGCACCTCCCCACCACCGCGATTCCAAGCTGCAAAAAGGTAAGTGACTTTCGTACATCCCTACCCAAAGCCTGCCTGCCTCTCTCTTGCCACAGTCACTCAAAGTTTTAAACGTTTTCATGGGGAAGGGAAGCTTAAGTCTGCAACTGTGCTGAATGCAGAGAAGTGATGGTTAAGCCTGCAATTGTACTGGGCATGCAGTAATGATGTACAAAAGTGACTTACCTGTTCGCGGATTATGTTTATGGTGGGGGGGAGGCATTCCGTCCCTCCCCCTGGAATCCTCACTGGGGGGGGCACTCCATTCCTCCCCCCCCGGAATCCTCGAATGGCAGGCTGTGCTCCGCAGCTACTCCGCGGAGCAGCCGGCCAAGCCCAGCCAGGCCAGAGCCATCTACAGCAGGATTTCCGGCCGCGGAGGGCTCTGGGTTAAAAAAAAAAAACACGAGTAGACAAATGGCAGTGGCTACGGCCGCCACCATTTGCGTTCCTTCTTTTTGGCCGTCTTAATCTATGTAAATATTTACATAGAGTATGACGGCGAAAATAAAGGGGAACACAAATAGCGTAGCGGGTGCTCTTTGCGTCCCTTTTTCATTCACTGTTTTAGCCTACGTGAATATGTATGTTGGATAAAACGGCGAATCAAAAGGGGACGCAAATAGCACCCGCTACGCTATTTGCATTCCCCTTTATTTTTGCCGTCATAGTCTACGTAAATATTTACATAGATTAAGATGGTAAAAAGAAGGAATGCAAATGGCGGCTGCCATAGGTGCCGCTATTTGTGTATGCGTTTTTTTTTTTTAACCCACCCAACCATGATAGGCTGCGTAAAGAATTACATAGCCTATCACGTCTTTTGTTGTTGTTTTTTTAAACCTAGGCATGATAGGCTACGTAAATCTTTACGTAGCCTATCATGTCTTTTTTTTTTTTTTTTTTTTACACAAGCCTGGAAATGGCGGCGGCGGCAGCCGGTCGGAAGACCAGCCGGCGCCGGCGCCGCCGCTGCCGCTGCCACCGCCAATGCCCGGAAGATCCACCACAGGTAAGTCTCTTCCTGGGGGGGATCCGCGGGGGGGGTGGCAGGCCGTTCCTGATGGAGTCGGGGGGCCAAATGCACTGGCGTTCTGCCCCACCAAGATCCATGGTGGAATTCTCTGACATCCCTAGCATGCAGAAGGGAAGCTTAAGTTAACAAGTTAAACTGCATTCTGAAAAAGCACCCTTTGGCCTTGTCATTATGCTCTTAACCATCCAGACTTCCAAAAGAAGAGCCAAGCTCAGTCATGGCAAAGGAGTTACACACTGGTTGGCCAACCAACTGCCTGTGTGGGGGGAAGCCTACAAGTGCTTCCATGACTGCAAGAGCACCCCCCCAACTCCTCTTCTCCTGCGACTGGCATACAGAGGCATACTGCCTACCAGACTGGAGGAGGGAAGAGATATGCATCAGGACTCAGACCCAGCCATAGCGTTATCCTCCAGTGGTGGGCTGGATCATGGGTTGCTTACCCCTCATTTAGAATCATAGCTTTCTCCAACTTCTGCATCCTTTCTTCTTCTCTCTTTCTCTCCATTCTTTCCTCCATTTTGATGAGAGGTTTTGAACGGTGCCACCCAAGTACCTTTTTCCACATTTCCCTCTCTCTCCTGAGAGTTTTGTGCAGTTGGTGGGACAAACAAGCGATTGCATCATGATCCATTGTTAGAGAGGCAAAACATATGGTAGGACAACTCATAATATTTTACATTCAATGCCTCTTCATAGCAAGCAAAGAGACTATGAGATATATTGTAGCTAAACCTTCAGTCTGTTTAACCAGAATCAGGAACAAGAGAATCAGATCATGAAGCTTATGCTACAAGAAGGGTGCAATCTTATGCATGCTCAGATAGAAAAAAGTCATAGCACTCCCAGTATTCCCAAGCCAGCGTGCTTGGCTGTGGCATGCTGGGAGTTGTAGGACTTTTTCTCTCTAAACAGGCATAGAATTTTGCCTTAAATCTATTGGTCTGGATTTAGGTATATTAGTCTTCAAGGTCTCACATAACTCTTATGGTTGCTTGATGCAACAGAATAATTGTACCTCTCTGAAAGTTATTTCCATACAGGGTGTGATGATGTAAGACCCTCCCACTCCACCCCAGATATCTCCTAAAAACATCGGCATACTCAACACACACCCCTCCGAGCATCCAGCATGAATACTTGCAAAACCCCATATGTTTTTCACAAATCTGCTCTTCCCTTCCACGTTCCCTTCCCAAGCAACAAACACCCCGTCAACCCCACATTTTTGAAAAAAAGGAGGAGGGTAGCCAGTGCTAGGGAGGGCTCACTAAACAGGTGTGTCCACCTCTCTCCATGGCTTCGAATCAGGTTCCTGCTTATGTCCTGGCTTGTAGTGTGTTCCACGCACTGCTGGTCACCATTTCTTCCTTTGCCACTCTAAGGTGCTGAGGGTTTGTTTGGTTGTGAAAAGGAGGCACCGGCAGAGAGCGAACAAGTGTCAAGCCAGAAACCAGCTTGAATGGCTCTGGCCCAAACCAAAATGGTATGCCCATTGGGACACTTTTTTTCAGAGTTGACACAAAAATCACAGGAAGGTTGAGATGTGATTGTACTGTAAATCCCCCTTATTGGGGGTTGCAGGGGTCTGTCTATGGATTTAAAATCACATTTCTATCCTTCATAAAAACACACAGACAGGCAGAGCAGCTCAAAAGAACTTAGGGGAATGTGTGAAATAGACTGTCACAGACAGTTGGAAAGTGATTGGTTACATTACAGACAATGCCTAAAATATGTGTGCATTTGACCCTTTTCTTACACCCTGGGTTCCTTAGACCACTTAGGCAAGCTACGGTAGAGTCCTAATGTTCTAAACTGAGAAGGTGGTGGCAGCTAGCAATTCATCAGCATATTTTCTTGTTGGTTTGATTCTGGTGACATGGAGCATTTAGATGACCATCTAAGGGTGCAATCCTATCCAGATAGGCGGCCGCCTCTGAACTCGGAGGCAACTGCCTAGCCAATGCAGGGCAGAAGGAGCACGGAGGGGATCTTTCCCTAGGCACTCCTCCTGCCCTGCATTTTCGGCTAGACAACAAAGGTCCGCATAGTTCAAGCAATGGTATCCCCCATAGTAACCTATGGCTGCGAGAGCTGGACCATAAGGAAGGCTGAGCAAAGGGAGATAGATGCTTTTGAACTGTGGTGCTGGAGGAAAATTCTGAGAGTGGCCTGGACTGCAGGAACATCAAACCAGTCCATACTCCAGGATATAAAGCCAGACTGCTCACTTGAGGGAAGGATATTCAAGGCAAAACTGAAGTACTTTGGCCACATAATGAGAAGACAGGATACCCTGGAGATAGGAGTGTAAGAAAGATACTCACCAGTCTGCTGGGGGAGTCCACAGGGGGGGGAGGCAATCTGTCCCTCCCCCCAGAATCCTCCCCGGCCGGCTCCACTCCATGGCAAGGCTGCAGAGCCACCGGCCAGGGCCAGCTGCAACCAGACTTCCAGTCACTGCTGGGCTGCCGCCGCAAATGGCAGCTGTCATAACGGCTGCCATTTGCGTCCCTGCCTTAGGCCATGATAGGCTATGTAAGTATTTATGTAGCCTATCACAGCAAAGAGCAGGGCAAAATCACAGCAAAGAGCAGGGCAAAATTTTTATCACAGCAAAATCCGCTATGCCATTTGCGTCCCTGCTCTTTTCGTGATAGGCTATGTAAATACTTACATAGGCTATCACGGCAAAGGAAGGAGGCAAATGGCAGCCGCAGACGGTGGCTGCCATTTGTGGCTGCCATTCATGGCCAATGGCCGCAGACCAGGGCAGCAGACGGACTGGACCAGCCAGCAGCAGGTAGTTCCATCCCGGAGGGATTTCGGGGAGTGACAGGGGGAGTTAGTCTGTTCTGCCAAGGACTCTGGGGGGCTGGATTCTTTAGAATCCAGACTCATTGGAGTCCATGGCGGAATTCTCTAACATCCCTACCTGGGGAAGATGCTGATGCTAGGGAAAGTGGAAAGGCAAAAGGAAGAGGGGCTGACCAAGGGCAAGATGGATGGATGATATTCTGGAGGTTACAGACTCGACCTTGGGGGAGCTGGGGGTGGCGACAGCCGACAGGAAGCTTTGGCGTGGGCTGGTCCATGAAGTCACGAAGAGTTGAAATTCAGCCTGGGGAGAAATTCAGCCCGGGGAGGAGGCTTCCCGGCTCGCCCGGCCGCGAACTCCAAAGTTTTTTTTAAAAAAAAATGCCCCCGTGATAGGCTATGTGACGAGTAAGGTAGCCTATCACGGCTAGATCTGCAAAGTCAGCCATGATAGGCTATGTTAATCATCACGTAGCCTATCACGGGTGACTTAAAAAAAAAGAAAAAAGCGCGTACGCTAATGGCGGCCCCCATAGGGAGCCGCCATTCGCGTTCCTTATTTGGTCGCTGTAGTCTACGTAAAGATTTACGTAGACTACAGCGACCAAATAAGGAACAGGAATGGCGGCTCCCTATGGGGGCCGCTATTACCCGTACGCTTTTTTTTTTTTTAAGTCACCCGTGATAGGCTACGTGTCGATTTACGTAGCCTATCACAGCTGACTTTGCAAATCTAGCCATGATAGGCTACGTTAATCGTCACATAGCCTATCACGGGGGCATTTTTTTTCTTTTATTGGAATGGCGGTGGTGGCAGCTGGTCGAAAGACTGGCTGCCGCTCCCGCCCCGCACGAACACCGGCCGAACCGCCGGCTGGACCCGCCGCCGGGAGGGACATTCGGCAAAGGTAAGTCCCGTCCCGGGGGGGTGCGGAGAATTTCTCCCCGAAACTTGTTCGGGGGGCCGAACACGTTGACGCTCGGCCCCCCGAAGTTTTGGGGAGAAATTCTCCGCCATCCCTAGTTGGAAGTGACTGAACGAATAAACAACAACAAGCTGCGGGGAGGGGGAGGAGGCTGCTGTATGATGCATTGGATGTGTTGTACAGACACTTCCACCCTCCCCGCCCCTCCCCGCCCCCAGACATGCCCTTTTCCAGCCAGTCTGCACTCCTCTTGCGAGCACGGAGGACAGTGCTGTTCCCCGCTGCCTCCGAGGCAGCATGGAGGTGGGGGGAGGTCAGTTTTCCCGGAACTGGCCTCAGAGCACAGGCTCCGAGGTTGGTTCCCAGAAAACAATATATCCTATGGCCATCTGGCTGGCTGCTGTCTAGCAGCCATAGGATTGATCCCCCTGTGGGCTTCACTAGATGGTACCAAGGTATACAGAATGGTAGGGACTTTCTGAGAGTCCATGGTGCATCACAGTGTCCTTCAAGAGTAGTCTGTCCAAGTCTTTAGAAATATTAAAAATAGTTATTTTATTTATTTTATTCATTTAAAATATTTCTAGGCTGTCTTTCAGGGCAGGAGCCCTCCCAAGCAAGCATACAACAATAAAATGCATTTTTTTAAAAAAAATGCGGTAATAAAAACAGCAGATGTTCAAAACAATAACAAACACCAGAGTAAGACAGAACCTATTATTATTATTATTATTAAATTTATTAATCACCCATCTGGCTGGTCACCCAGCCACTCTGGGTGATGTGCAGCGTACAATAAAAAACAATTTAAAACAATAAAATTCTACAATAAAAACATTTTCTAAAATACCCTCACCCACCCCAAATGCCTGCCTGAACAACCACGTTTTTAATGCATGACAGAAGCTCATTAAAGAGGGGGCATGGTGGAGTTCCCTAGGGAGGGAGTTCCACAGAGTGGGGGCCACCACAGAAAAGGCCACCTGCAACACAATTTCAGCTATAATCCAGTCTGATAAAATGTATGCAGAGGAAAGCCAGACTAAAATGCGCAAGTCTTCAGGGCCTTCCTAAAATCTGGCAATGATGGGGCCTGGTGGACATCTGATGGCAGCTGATTCCAGAGGGTGCAGCCATTGCAGAGAAAAAGCCTTCTTTCATCCAACCTTAGGTGGGCAGGTAAGAAGAGCCTCTGTTGCTGGTCTTAAAGTGTGGGCAGGCTGATATGGGTGAAGGCGGTCCTTCAAGCAATTTGGTCGAAAACCATTTAAGGCTTTAAATGCTAGAACCAGTACTTTAATTTGGGCTCTGTCCATAGCTTCAAATGACATATTCAAAAACATATGGTCTTCTTCAGACCCAGTGCAATGAATTTCTAAATGCTTCCTTCACCTCTTTATTTCTTAGTGTGTAAATGAAAGGATTCAGCAATGGAGTCACAATTGTGTTCAAGATGTTCACTATTTTGGTCATTTCTAGAGATGTCCATTTAGAAGGCTTGACAAATAGAAAGATAGTGGAGCCATACCAAATAACCACAACAGCAAGATGGGACGAGCATGTGGAAAAGGCCTTCTGTTGTCCTTTGGCTGAAGGGATGTGCAGGATGGTGGAGATGATGCACATGTAGGAAAGAAGTGTTATCACACAGGAGCCCAATATGACAATGATGGATATGATGAAAGCTGCCATCTCAACATCATAGGTGTTGGAGCAGGAAAGAACAATCCAGGAGTCAATGTTGCAGTAGAAGTGATTAATCACACTAGGGCCACAGAAAGACAATCTTGTGATCAGAAAGGCTGGTATACAAATAATGAGGAAACCACACAGCCAAGAGCCAGCTGCCAACTTGCTAGAGAGGTGGATGTCCATAATAGTGTTGTAGTACAGTGGATAACATATGGCCAAGTATCGGTCATAAGCCATGACAGATAACAGGAAGTATTCTGTGCACCCAAAGGAAAAAACAAAGTACATCTGCAGAATGCAGCCTGTGAAAGAGATGCTTCTATTCTTTCCAAGAAAGATAGCAAGGGTCTTAGGGACAGATGCTGTTGTGTACCATAACTCCAGGAAAGAGAGATTACAAAGGAAGAAATACATGGGAGTATGGAGGCGACGGTTTGTTATTACTAGAAGGACAATGGCCACATTTCCCAAAACTATCAGGATGTACATGATAAGAAAAAGCATGAAAATGAACAGCTGTAAATACCAAGAGCCAGGGAAACCAAGGAGGATGAATTCCATTGCTCTTGTTTCATTTTGGACTCGATCATTGTTCTCTCCCATCTGTCATCTTTTACCTGCCGAAAACAAATTGTTAAATCGACACATTGGGTTGGTTCCAGATTTAAACATAGTTAGAGTACACTCCCCATTCATGGATCACTGCCTTGTTGTGGCAAAGGGGCTTGCGTAACTCAGTGAAGCCATAAGCTATGCTGTGCAGGGACACCCAAGACGGCAACACACTCCAGTATTCTTGCCAACAAAACCCCATGGAATGTATAGGGATGTCAGAGAATTTTGCCACGAATCTCGGGTAGGCCGAATGCCAGCGCATTCGGCCCCCCGAAATTGGTGGCGACACGGTCTGCCCCCCCGCCCCTGGGATGGGACTTAGCTTGGGTAAATCTTCCTGGCGGTGGCAGCTCAGTGGCAGTGTCAGTGCGATGGCAGCGGCTGCAGTGGCCAGTCTTCTGACCGGCTGCCACCACCGCCATTTCCAGTAAAAAAAAAAAAAAAAAGTGATAGGCTATGTAAAGATTTACGTAGCCTATCACGGCTAGATTTTTTAAAAATACCGTGATAGGCTATGTAAATGTTTACATAGCCTATCACGGCTGATTTAAAAGAAAAAAAAACCCACGCATATGCAAATGGCAGTGCCCATGGGGGCCACCATTTGCGTTCCTTATTTTGACACATCTTAGTCTACGTAAACATTTACATAGACTAAGATGGCAAAAATAAGGGGACCGCAAATAGCGTAGCGTCTACACTATTTGCGTTCCCCTTATTTTCGCCGTCTTAGTCTATGTAAATGTTTACGTAGACTAAGACGTGTCAAAATAAGGAACGCAAATGGCGGTGCCCATGGGCGCCGCCATTTGCATACGCGCATTTTTTTTCTCTTTTAAATCAGCCATGATAGGCTATGTAAACATTTAGGTAGCCTATCACGGCTGACTGCAGGGACGCAAATGGTGGCGGCTATGGCCACCACCATTTGCGGACCTGGCCAGCCAGGATTCGGGGGGGGAGGGACAGAACGCCTCCCCCCCAGCCAGAATTTGGGGGGGAGGAACGGAGCACCCCTCCCCCCAGCCAGAATTTTGGGGGGAGGGATGGAGCACGTCCCCCCCACCACAAATCAATTTTGTTAAAAGGTAAGTCACTTTCGTACATCCCTAGGAATGTATCACAATGCTAAAAGATATGACGCTGGAAGATGAGACCTTCAGGTCAGAAGGTGTCCAATATCCTACTGGGGAAGAGTAGAGGGTATTTCCAAGTAGCGCCAGAAAGAGTGAAGAGGCTGGGCCAAAGTCGAAAGGACACTCAGCTAGGGATGTGAGAGAATTCTGCCACGGATCTCAGTGAGGCCGAATGCCAGTACATTTGGCCCCCTGAAATCTGTGGCGGAATGAAGCCCCCAGCCCCCCCCATGAAAGGCGCGTGAAACGGAGCACTTACCTGCTGCCGTCTGCGCTGACTTGCGAATGGTGGCTGCGCTGTGGCCTCCATTCACTTCCTCATCATAGCTATGATAGGCTACGTAAATAATTACATAGCCCATCATGGCTAAAGCAGGGATGCCATTTGTATCCCTGTGGAGGCCACAATAGGCTCCGTAAGTATTTACGTAGCCTATCACGGCAAGCTTAAAAAAAAAAAATGTACGCAAATGGCGGCGGCTACGGCGGCAGCTATTTGCGTTCCCTTTTATTTTGCTGTTTTATCCTACGTAAATATTTACGTAAGGTATTACGGCCAAAAAAAGGGAAACGCAAATAGCATAGTGGGCACTGTCTGCATTCCTTTCCCCCCCAGCCGTAATAGCTTACGTAAATATTTACGTAGGCTAAAACAGAGAAAAAAAGGGAATGCAAATGGCTGCTGCGGTAGGCCCTGCCATTTGTGTACACTGTTTTGTTTTTTTCCTGCAGGCAGCCCAGCGGCCAGATGTCCGGCTGTGGGCAGCCCCAGCCGGCGGCTCCATGGAATCTCTATGCAGTGGAGATGGATGGATTAGGATTTTGGGGGGAGGTGTGGAGTACCTCCCACGCACCGCGAATCACCCCATCGAAAAAGTAAGTGACTTTCCTACATCCCTAGCTGGAGTTCCGGCTGCAGGCGGCCCTGGCCGGCGGCTCTGCGGAATCTCTGCAGAACAGAGTTGGCCAGAGAAAATTTTGGGAGGAGGGATGGAGTGCCTCCCTTCCACCACGAATGTCACCCTTCAAAAAGGTAAGTGACTTTCGTACGTCCTTGAACTCAGCTGTGGATGTGTCTGGTGGTGAAAAGAAAATCTGATGCTATAAAGAACAATATTGTTTAGGAACCTGGAAGGTAAGGTCAATGAATCAAGGTAAGCTGGAGCTGGTCAAACATGAGATGGCAGGATTGACCATCGACATCTTGGGAATCAACTAGGGTTGGCAGTGAATTTCTCAACGAATCTTGGGGAGGCCGAATGCCAATGCATTCGGGCCCCCCGATATTGTTGGTGAAATTCTCCGCCCCCCCCCCGCCACCCCCGGGATGGGACTTACCTCCCTTGAATGTCCCTCTCGGCGGCAGGTCCTGGCGGCGTTTCGGCAGCGTTTCGGCGGGGGCGGGGCCGGGGCCAGGGCCAGTCTTCTGACCGGCTGCCGCCGCTGCCATTACAAGGTGAATGAAAAAAAACACACACACCCGTGATAGGCTACGTAACAATTAAGGTAGCCTATCACAGCTAGATTTCCAAAGTCAGCCGTGATAGGCTACGTAAATTGTTACGTAGCCTATCATGGGTGACTGTGGGGAAAAAAAAAAAAAGCGCATACGCAAATGGCGGCGCCCATGGGCGCCGCCATTTGCGTTCCTTATTTGGGCCCGGGTAGTCTACGTAAAGATTTACATAGACTACGGCAAAAATAAAGGCGACACAAATAGCGTTGCCCTTATTTTCGCCGTAGTCTACGTAAATCTTTACGTAGACTACCCGGGCCCAAATAAGGAACGCAAATGGCGGCTCCCATGGGCGACGCCATTTGCGTACGCGCTTTCTTTTTCTCCCAAAGTCACCCATGATAGGCTACGTAACGATTAACGTAGCCTATCACGGCTGACTTTGGAAATATAGCCGTGATAGGCTACGTTAATCGTTACGTAGCCTATCATGGGTGTGTGTGTGTTTTTTTTCATTCACTTTTTATTTTGCGGCCGGGGAGACGGGGCACTTCTCCCCGGCCTGAATTTCGGCTGGGCGAGGCGGGGCGCCTCCCCCCCTGGCCTGAACTTCGGGGGGAGAACCGAAGTGCGTCCCCCCCACCTCGAAGCAAGCTGCGGGACCAGGAAAGTGACTTTCGTTCATCACTAGAGTCAATGAACTAAAATGGACAGGCAAGGGTGAATTTAATTCAGGTGATCATTATATGTACTACTGTGGGCAAGAATCCCTTAGAAGAAATGGAGTAGCACTCATAGTCAACAAAACAGTGGGAAAAGCAGTACTGGGGTACAATCTCAAAAACGATAGAATGATCTCAGTATGAATCCAAGGCAAACCATTCAACATCATAGTAATTCAAGTCTATGCCCCAACCACTGAGGCCGAAGCAGCTGAGGTTGGTTGGTTCTGTGAAGACCTACAACACCTTCTAGAACTAACACCAAAAAAAGATGTCCTCTTCATCATAGGGGATTGGAATGCTAAAGTAGGAAGTCAAGAAATAACTGAGATAACAGGCAAGCATGTCCTTGGTGTACAAAATGAAGCAGGACAAAGGCTAATAGAGTTTTGCCAAGAGAACACGCTGATTATAGCAAACACTCTTTTCCAACAGCACAAGAGGCGACTCTACAGATTGACATCACCAGACGGTCAATATCGAAATCAGATTGATTATGTACTTTGCAGCCAAAGATGGAGAAGCTGTATACAGTCAGTAAAAGCAAGATCTGGAGCTGACTGTGGCTCAGATCATGAGCTTCTTATTACAAAATTTCGGCGTAAATTGAAGAACGTAGGGAAAACCACTAAACCATTGAGTTATGACCTAAATCATATCCCTGATGAAAATGCAGTGGAGGTGAGGAATAGATTTAAGGGATTAGACCTGAAAGACAGAGTGCCTGAGGAACTATGGACAGAGGTCCGTAACATTGTTCAGGAGGCAGCAACGAAATCCATCCCAAAGAAAAAGAAATGCAAGAAAGCCAAGTGTCTGTCTGATGAGGCTTTACAAGTAGCTGAGGAAAGAAGGGAAGCAAAAAGCAAGGGAGAAAAGGGAAGATATATCCAACTGAAGGCAGAGTTCCGGAGAATAGCAAGGAGAGACAAGAAGGCCTTCTTAAATGAACAATGCAAAGACATCGAGGAAAACAACAGAATGGGAAAGACTAGAGATCTCTTCAGGAAAATCGAGATATCAAGGGAATGTTTTTTGCGAAGACAGGCATGATAAAGGACAAAAAAGGCAGGGACCTAACAGAAGCAGATGAGATTAAGAAGAGGTGGAAAGAATACTAGGAGTGTACGAAAGTCACTTACCTGGTCTTGCAGCTTGCTTCGCGGTGGGGGGGAGGCGTTTCGCTGCTCCCCCCAAAGTTCAGGCCGGGGGGGGAGGCTTCCCGCCTCGCCCAGCCGAAATTCAGGCTGGGGAGGAGGCGCCTCGCCTCGCCCGGCCGCGAAATATAAAGTTAAAAAAAAAATGCCCCCGTGATAGGCTACGTGACGATTTACGTAGCCTATCACGGCTAGATCTGCAAAGTCACCCATGATAGGCTACATTAATCGTCACGTAGCCTATCACGGGTGACTTAAAAAAAAAGCGCGTACGCAAATGGTGGCCCCAATAGGGAGCCGCCATTCGCGTTCCTTATTTGGTCGCTGTAGCCTACGTAATCTTTATGTAGACTACAGTGACCAAATAAGGAACGCGAATGGCGGCTCCCTATGGAGGCCGCCATTAGCCGTACATGCTTTTTTTTTTTTTAAGTCACCCGTGATAGGCTACGTGATGATTTGCGTAGCCTATCATGGCTGACTTTGCAAATCTAGCCGTGATAGGCTACGTTAATCATCACATAGCTAGGGATGGGGGAGAATTTCTCGCCGAAATTTCGGGGGGCCGAGTGCCAACGTATTTGGCCCCCCGAAGTAGTTTCGGGGAGAAATTCTCCTCCCCCCCCGCCCCCCCCCCCAGGTTGGGATTTACCTTTCCCGAATGTCGCTCCCGTTTTGCATGCCTTTCGTGGGCTGGGGGAGTGGGGGCTTTGTTCCACCATGGATTTTGGGGGGCCGAATGCACTGGCATTCTGCCTCACCAAGATCCATGGAGGAATTCTCTGAGATCCCTACCTGAAGGACCACCTACTCCCACAAGAGCGTGCGTGCCCTATTATTATTATTATTATTATTATTATTATTATTTATTAATCGCCCATCTGGCTGGTCACCCAGCCACTCTGGGTGATGTACAACATACAATAAAACAGTTTAAAACAATAAAATTCTACTGTAAAAACATTTTCTAAAATACCCTAACCCACCCGAAATGCCTGCCTGAACAACCACGTTTTTAATGCACGACAGAGCTCATTAAAGAGGGGGCATGGCGGAGTTCCCTAGGGAGGGAGTTCCACAGAGTGGGGACCACCACAGAAAAGGCCCTCTCTCTCGTCCCCACCAGTCTAGCTGTCCTGGCTGATGGGACAGAGAAAAGGCGCTACTTTTCAGTCATCCAGAGATGCCTTTCTCTATTTCCCCAGCTATCTAAAGTAAGGTGGATGGCTGGTGGGGAGAAGGACTTGTTGAATCTGGAGCACTATTTATGGGCTGCTCTCCCTAGTTAGGTTCCCCTAGCACCTAACTTCTGTCCTTTCAGCACAAAGCAAAGCAAAGACCAATTTTTATATTTCCATTCCTTTTGATCTGCAGCAGATTTTTAAAAACTTGTGCTGTTTTATTGTATTGTTTCATAGTTCATGTTTTATTATTATCTTTTTTATGTTGGAAGCCCACAGGAAATATTTTATGTGTTGAATGATCAGATACAAGCTGATAAAACAAACAAATAAACTACTATGATGACGACAACAACAACAACAACAAATACACACACACACACACACACACACATTATACCTATGCTTCTAAAATTAATAAAATGTTGACATTCAACAATAGCAATTACCTTACTCATAATTTACTATTAAATTTTGTGTTTTCCAGTAACACGTTTTCTCCCTTTTTTCATTATGAAGCCGGTGTCTATACATACAGACCCTTTTCACATGTCACAGCAGCAATTCCTGGGTTGTTTAACTTAGGGGTGTACGAACCCCACTCACCGTTCCGGGTGGAGGCGTCTGCTGGTGGGGGGAGGCGATCCATCCCTCCTGGAATCCTGCCTGGCCGGCTCCTCTCTGCTGCGAGTCTGCAGAGCTGCTGGCCAGGCCCATCTGCAGCCAGACTGCCAGCTGCAGCTGGGCTGCTGCAGCCGCAAATGGCAGCCGGTGTAGTGGCCGCCATTTGCGTCCCTATGTTAGGCTGTGATAGGCTATGTATATATTTATGTAGCCTATCACAGCAAAGAGCAGGGATGCAAATGGTGGCCGCTAAGCCATTTGCATCCCTGCTCTTTCTGTGATAGGCTACGTAAATATATACGTAGCTTATCACGGCTAACGCAGGGTCGCAAATGGCGGCCGCTGTGCCATTTGCATCCCTGCGTTAGCTGTGGTAGGCTACATATATATTTACACCTATCACAGAAAGACCAGGGACGCAAATGATGTAGCAGCCGCCATTTGCATCCCTGCGTTAGCCATGATAGGCCATGTAAATATTTATGTAGCCAATCACGGCCATGGGCAGGGATGCAAACGGTGGCCACTACACCAGCCACCATTTCATTCTTCAGCCCGGCAGCAGATGGCTGCGGAATGAAGACAACGACCTGGAGGAGCTGCCGCCAGGTAGGGTCCATCCCGGGGGGATTTGGGGGCTGGTGGGGGGTAGTCTGTTCCACCATGGACTCCAGGGGATTCTTTAGATTCTTTAGAATCCAGCCTCATTGGAGTCTGTGATGGAATTCTCCGCCATCTCTAACTAGTTTAACTAGGGATGTCCGCGGAATCTGCCACAGACTCAAATGAGGCCGAATTCCATTGAATTCACACACACCCCTGGAGTCCATGGTGGAACGGATCTACTCACCTCCACCTCCTGGACCAACACGGACCGAATCCTCCCTCCCAGTGGCTCTGTTTGGGAAGTGATCCAGATGCAAATGGCGTCTATGATGCCATTTGCATCCCTGTATATTCTCGTGATAGGCTATGCATTTGAACTTGTGTAGATAGTTGCATAGCCTATTGTGTGAAAAAAAAGACGCAAATGATTAACCCCTAAACAATCCAGAGTTTCTGGGTTTGGATATCACAAAACAACCCAGGGTTGTTGATTCAGATTGGAAATGGCTGGCATGCTGCACTCATCCCCTGGAGTTCTTGGGTTGTGATTTTGTGACAATGTGCATTTTGTGCATATGCAAATATGTGCATTTGCAAAAATGTGCAGTTTGTGCATACACCAATATGCACACTTGCAAAAATGAGCATTTTTGTGCATGCACAAATATGCACATTTTTGCGATTACCATTTTATTTTTCAAAAATGGTGACTGAGGAGCTCCATGAGGCTGCCAGGGTGAGTGCGGGCTACTCCTTGAGCATGGGAGGGCCTTGAGCACAGTCTGGGGACTTGCGAGCGGGGGCAGGGGCTGGGTGGGTGCCCAGAGAACCCGGAAGTGGGTGGGTTCGCACATCCCTAGCCTGTTCATTATAACAGACTAAAATATATCTCCCAGTTCCAATCAAGTTGTTCCAGTCCACTGTAAGAGGACTAGGGAACCTGTGACCCTCCAGATGTTGTTGATTCTAACCCCCATCAGCCCCAGACAGCATAGACAGGAAACATGGCAGTTACAGTACAGCAATATCTGAAGGATCGCAGGTTCCCAAACCCTGCATTATAATATGTACTTTAATGGATATTACAATGCAGTATATGTAATTCAATTAACAGCCGCAACAACAACAAACCTTTCAATTTAATGTCTTTTGTTAAGGGCTTTTCATGTTCACTCACACTCCAAAGTTCTGGGAAATTATATCCATTAAGCCCTTAACAGACCATAACAGAGAGCTTTGTCTATTGGGCAGTATATAAATGTAATAAGAAAGTAAATAAGTAAGTATGCAAGTAAATGTTTAGGCAATATGCACATGGTATGGTAATCTGTGCCATGGTTAGATCCATCCTCAGTGCTACCTTGGAGATGGGTAGCTGTCAGCGGCAGAGTCATGGACCAAAGTCCCAGATTTGTCTGTTTGCTGGAATAGATCCATAGTACCTATGCATCTGAAACTACCAAGTAATGGAAGCTACTGTTCCTCATTACAAGTACTCAACAGGCAGCCAATACCATCCACAAAGAATGCTAGAGTGGGAAGGGACCTTAAAGGTCATCCAGTCCAACCTGCTGTCAAAGGTAAGGCATTTGAAAGTATCTTTCCTTTTAGCCACCTGACACTGCAATACTATACCCACTTATTTATTTATATTTCATTTCTATACCACCCAATAGCCAAAGCTCTCTTACTTACTGAGGAGTAAGCCACATTCAATTAAATGGGTCGTACTTCTGAATAGCAGGACAAAGAGTAATGTTGGGCTGCTGCCAGCACATCATCATGCATGGAGGTAGCATCTAAGGGTCCATGCATCTGAAGCTATCATGCAACTGATGCTACTATTCTATATTACAAACATCTAGGGGTGGACGAAAGTCACTTACCTGTCGTCGAAGCTTGTTCGCGGTGGGGGGAGGCACTTCACTGCTCCCCCTGTGAAGTTCAGGCCAGGGGGGGAGGCTTCCCACCTCGCCCGGCCGAAATTCAGGCCGGGGAGGAGGCTTCCCGCCTCTCCCGGCCGCGAACTCCAAAGTTTAAAAAAAAAAAAAAAAACGCCCCCGTGATAGGCTACGTGACGATTACCATAGCCTTTCACAGCTAGATCTGCAAAGTCAGCCGTGATAGGCTACATTAATCATCACGTAGCCTATCACGGGTGACTTAAAAAAAAAAAAAGTGCGTACGCTAATGGTGGCCCCCATAGAGAGCCGCCATTCGCATTCCTTATTTGGTCTCTGTAGTCTACGTAAAGATTTACGTAGACTACGGCGACCAAATAAGGAATGGGAATGGCGGCTCCCTATGGGGGCCGCCATCACCCGTACGCATTTTTTTTTTGTTAAAGTCACCCGTGATATGCTACGTGTCGATTTACGTAGCGTATCACGGCTGACTTTGCAAATTTAGCCGTGATAGGCTACGCTAATCATCACGTAGCCTATCACGGGGGCGTTTTTGTTTTTCTTTCTTTTATTGGAATGGCGACGGCGGCAGCCGGTCGAAAGACTGGCTGCCGCTCCCGCCCCGCACAAACACCCGCCGAACCGCCGGCCGGACCCGCCGCCGGGAGGGACATTCGGCAAAGGTAAGTCCCGTCCCGGGGGGGGTGCGGGGGGCGGGGGGGCGAGGAGAATTTTTCCCTGAAACTTGTTCAGGGGGACGAACACGTTGGCACTCGGCCCCCTGAAGTTTCGGGGAGAAATTCTCCCCCAGCCCTACAAACATCCAACAGGAAACCAATGCTATCCATGTAGAATGATAGTTGGAAGGTGCCTTCAAGGTCATCTAACCCACCCCTTCCAACGGTAAAGCACTTTAAATCATCTCTTTTTTTAGCTAATAGAGTCCGCAATATTAGACCCACTTACCCAAGAGTAAGTCACATTCCATTAAATGGGTCACACTTCTGAATAGACATGTACAGGATTCCACTATATGTGAGAGAATGAACAGGACAAAGACTAAGGGCATCTCTACACCAGCTTAAAATCCTCCATGTAAAATGGGGCTTTCTGCTTCCATTTTAAATGCAGGATCACAAGGACTTCCTTTTTCACATGCTTCCTTTTCCCCCACCCCCTTCCCGTTCCTTCTCCCCGAATCCGAGTCTTCCATTATCTTTCATTGATCTCATTCCTCTTCTTGCCACTTTTCCTCTTTTCACAGAGGGAACTCAAGCAGCACACAACAAGGTAATTTGATGGCTCATTATCTGTGATCGATTTAAAAATGGAACAAAGGGCATTTAGTGCAGGAGATGCCTTGGAGGTTCACTGCATCATGTAAAGAGCCTGCAAACTTCTGTGAAGGAGCAATCTCAATTGCAGGATAAAAGCTCAGTGTGAAGGAGCCCTAAGGTTGCACTAATGCCAGCACATCATGATGCATGGAGGCACAGTAGTACATAAAAGCCTATGCATCTGAAGCTCTCATGCAACTGAAGCTACTATTCTATATTACAAATACCCAACTAGCAGGCAGTGCCATCCTCAAAGAATGAAAGATTTGATATATCTCAACTATATGTAGGATTGCTGTCTCTGGCTTTACCTGAAAGGCCATAATAGATATCTATATTTTACATTACGTTTTGTTGCTTTGTTCTGTTACTAAAAGAAAGAAAATGTTCTATGGAAATAACTATATATCTAAAGATGAATATTTTCTTACAGTTGTTGTTGTTGTTCAGTCGTTCAGTCGTGTCCGACTCTTCGTGACCCCATGGAACATAGCACGCCAGGCCTTCCTGTCCTGCACTCTCTCCCGGAGCGTGAAACAATATTGTTCTTTACAGCATCGGATTTTCTTTTCACCACCAGACACATCCACAGCTGAGTGTCCTTTCGTCTTTGGCCCAGCCACTTCACTCTTTCTGGCGCCACTTGGAAATTCTCTCTGCTCTTCCCCAGTTGTATATTGGACACCTTCTGACCTAAGGGGCTCATCTTCCGGAGTCATATCTTTTAGCCTTGTGATACATTCCATGGGGTTTTCTTGGCAAGAATACTGGAGTGGGTTGCCATTTCCTTCTCCAGTAGACCACATTTTGTCAGAACTCTCTGCCATGACCTGTCCGTCTTGGGTGGCCCTGCACGGCATAGCTTATGGCTTCACTGAGTTACGCAAGCCCCTTCGCCACAACAAGGCAGTGATCCATGAAGGGTTTTTTTTTTACAGTACATTCTTATTTTATCAGGATACCTTTTGGGGGGAGGGCAGCAGATAGCAATTTATAAAAAAGTTTATCAACCATTGGATATACTGTTTTGCAAGAAAACATTTAAAGTTGAAATCATTTAGAGTTTGTATTCAGAGAGAAAACAGATAATAGAATAACTTACCAGCTAATTGTAGTTTCATTTTTTGGGATCAATATGGCAACTGTACCACTTTGCATATTTATCCACCGATCTATCCATCTCAATCATCCACCCTATATTTCATACATATGTGCTTCCATTCTCCCAGTTTTAAATTATAATATATAGATACCTTCTCATCTTGTCTAAAACTGTGCCCCCTTGCACAGTTTTTTGTAAAGCTGATGACTGAATAAAGCACATTTATCTCATCACAACCAAAGGCTCCTTTGAGATTTTATCTTCAAACCATTCCTCAAGGAATGCTTTGAAGGCATTTCTAACAGTTCTCATGCAATTGTTTGTGGGGGGAATGTCCCCCCAAAGATCATTTAAGCATTTATGTAGTCCACTCTCTCTATAGATTTATACTGCCAGGCTCCTCCAGATGTCTCAGCACAGAACGTTTAATAGAGGAAAAAGAAAGCATCCTGGGATTTCAGGGTATCTGAGACCAATTATAAGCAATTTATCATCAAGGGGATCGATCACAACCATTGAAGTGGACTTTTATCATATATACTAATAACAACCCCAGTTCTCCATGTGCCACTTCTTATGTAGCCAAAATAGCATAATCCACACACAAGAGACAGGTATCACCAGGCTTGAGGGAACCTCAATGTTTGCACAAGTACAAAAATATTGGGGTGGGGGAGACTTGGGAGGTAAAGTTCAAATTAGCATTGCACATATTCTGTGGACATGCTGACTGATCATTTGTGGGGGGATAACTAGCAGGGAGGGGGAATGGATTGAAGTGTCTGGAATCCTGACCAGATGTACTCCGCACTGCAACATTTTGTTGCAGTTCCACTTGGGTTTTTTTCCCTTGGTTTTTTCTATAGCCTTTGAATATCTGATCAGTGTGAATTGCATATAATTTACTGGTGCACTGTTTTTGAGCCCTTAGTTTCACAATTCACAATTCAGTTTGTTCCCTCTATTTAATCAAAAAGACACCAGAAATTACTGCAGCACTTTGTAAGCACACCTTCACTGCATGTTACACCTTCGATTGTGATGTAAACCAATCAGTCAGATTGGGCTCTTAGCATGTTTTACACATAGGGTTGGATCCAGATTCATGCTGGATCAACTGCACTGGTGAAGGTGGACTTCCCAGTCCCCTCCTTCCCACAACAAACATTCTAGCCCACCAAAAATACTGCATAGAGAGCTTTTCTACACAGGCTGATAATCTGCTGTACCTACTTTTAGTTTCATCACAGAATTGAGAACCAAGCTCTACACAAAGAGCTTTTCCTTTCCTGCTTTTCTGCTATATAACCTCTAGGAGCCACTGTGCTACAGTGGAATAATGCAATTACACAAGTAGGAAAATGACATTTCTTTTGCTTTCAGAAATAAAATTCTATTTTCCCCATTCTTAGAATATCTGAGAATGTCCTCAGAAGAGAGACCAGAGGGTCACATCATTTTCTGAAGAACCTGTAAACAACTGTGCGTAAGGAATCATGAGCATACAATAAATGCCTCATGTAGAAAAGCTCAGTGAGTCAGAAGACACTGCTGAATAGAAGGAGCTGTGCTATGGGGGGTGGGGGTGTACCCCCCAAATCAGGCTACATAAATTAATAGACACTCTCCCGGCTTCTTGCTGTTACAAGTTACTAACTTTTAATTGTACATAATCTCCTTTCAATGATGCTATGTCACAATATAGCATCATTCCAGGGAGCAATTTAGGAAAGGAATAATATTATATCGTGACTAAGAGTCTTTCTGGAGATGTTAGTGCTATCTGTCTGACTGTGGTCTAAATGACTTTTTCTGGGGACCCTTACATCCCAATGCCTCTGACTGAAAGATTTTTAGGATTCCTTCCAATTCTGTTATTCTTGACTCCATCATTTCTAAGGAATGCTGTGAGGTATGCCTTGTAAGACCTGGCAAAGGATAGATGGTAGCCAGGAATATTCTGGTGATGTGTTTCGAAGGGAGCTAGAATGCACCAAGAAGGCATAATCTATAAGTGGAGATGGCTCAGCATTAGGGATGTCAGAGAATTCTGCCATGGATCTCAGTGAGGCCAAATGCCAGTGCATTCGGCCCCCTGAAATCTGTGGCGGAACGGCCTGCCCCCCCGCCCCCCCCCACAGATCCCCCCGGGACGAGACTTACCTGGGGCGGATCTTCCAGGCGGCAGCGGCTCCAGGCTTGAGAAAAAAAAAAAGATGTGATAGGCTACGTAAATATTTACATAGCCTATCATGGCTAGGTTTTTTAAAAAAGAAAAAAAGACGTGATAGGCTACATAAATATTTACATAGCCTATCATGGTTGGGGTGGGTTTTTTTAAAAAAAAACGTGTACGCAATGACGGTGAAAATAAAGGGGAACACAAATAGCGTAGCAAATAGCATCCCCTTTTGATTCACCTTTTTAGCCTACGTAAAGATTTATGTAGGCTAAAACAGTGAATGAAAAAGGGACGCAAATAGCGCCCGCTATGCTATTTACGTTCCCCTTTATTTTCTTCATCATAGTCTATGTAAATATTTACGTAGATTAAGATGGTAAAAAGAAGGAACGCAAATGGCGGCAGCCGTAGCCGCTGCCATTTGCGTACGCAGTTGTTTTTGTTTTGTTTTGTTTTGGTTTTTTACCCAGAGCCCTCCGCGGCTGGAAATCTGGCTGCAGATGGCTCTGGCCTGGCTGGGCTGGGCCTGGCCGGCTGCTCGGCAGAGCTGCCGTGGAGCACAGCCGGCTGTTTGAGGATTCCGGGGGGAGGAATGGAGCGCCTCCCCCCTGGCCAGGATTCCGGGGGAGGGACGGAACGCCTCCCCCCCACCATCAACATAATCCGCAAAAGGTAAGTCACTTTCGTACATCCCTACTCAACGTTCTTTCCCTGCATTAGAGAAGGGGAGGGGTGAAAGACGTGTCTGTGACTGGGGGAAGTTAGGTTCTTCTAGAAGTTGAACTGGATGAGAAAAGGAGGCAGGGAGCCAACTTTTCTCTCCACAGAAAATCCGAGGGAACTAGGGGTTCTCCTAGAAGTCTGATGGGGAAGAGGTATCTATTGGAGTACATTACTAATGTTGAAAACCCTCCTCTTATGCTCAGCCTGTGTGCATGTATGTGTGTATGTGCACCCGCATGCACACAAATAAACCTTGTATCACAGAAACACTATAAGTTTCCATGACATCCTTATAAGAAATCTGAACCAAGTGTCAGCCCTAGAACCCCTGAAATGTTTCACTGCTTAGACGTGGGGTACACAGATAACAACAACAACAACAACCTAAGTTGGGGTGCAGAACCTGGGGGCTGGACTCGATGGCCTGGGGGTTGGACTCAATGGCCCTGTAGGCCCCTTCCAACCCTACTATTCTATGATCTCAGGTCTGGGGGACAAATCTGCCCCCTCTAAAATTGCCCAGATGGCCACACTCCCTTCCCCTGGCTCCACCCCTTTTCCCCAACCATCAAGTGATTGGTGGTTGCCCAGCTTTTGTGCAGTTTTTGTTCCCCATTCTAAAAAAGTTGAAATTAGAGCTGTGCAAAAGTGGCCTCTTGAAATTCTCCACCTTATTTGTGGGCAGAGAAATTGGTAGGGATGGTGGAGAATTCTGCCACAGATTTCAGTGAGGCCGAATGCACTTGCACTCGGCCCCCCAAAACCCGTGGCAGAACGGCCTCCCACCCCCTGCAGATTTCCCCCTGGGATGAAGCTTACCTGGTGTGGATGTTCCGGCGGTGGCAGCTCCCGCGGCGGTAGTGGCGGCTGGTCTTTCAATCGGCTGCCGCAGCCGCATTTCCATCGGCCCTTTGCCATGATAGGCTACGTAAATACTTATGTAGCCTATTACGGCAAGCAAACAAAAAACAAAAAAAACACCCGCATATGCAAATGGCGGCAGCTATGGTGGCCACCATTTGCATTCCCTTTTTTTCGCAGTTTTAGCCTACATAAATATTTACGTAACCTATTATGGTGGGGGAAAAAAGGGGAACGCAAATAGCGTAGTGGGTGCTATTTGCGTTCCCCTTTTTTTTTGCCGTAATAGCTTACTTAAATATTTACGTAGGCTAAAACTGTGAAAAAAGGGGAACGCAAATGGCAGCCACCATAGCCCCCACCATTTGCGTACACGGGTTTTTGTTTTTTTTTCTGGAAGGAAGGCTGCCCAGCGGCCGGATTTCCACCCGTCCGGCGGCTCTGCGGAATCTCTGAGGAGCGGAGCTGGCCAGAGAAGGATTTTGGGGGGAGGTGCGTAGCGCCTCCTCCGCATCGTGAATCTCCTCGTCGAAAAGGTAAGTGACTTTCGTACATCCCTAGAAATTTGGGAGACAATTTCACTGAATTTCTTCAGAAGGAGGAGACACTCTCAACCATTTCTCCCAGGTAGGGCTCCCCATTGGCAGGGTTGTAGCACAATTTCTTTCTTTTGGGGTAAGGGGTTTGAGGTTTTAATGCTACAACAGCATCAACTGTCTTGGCAGGCTGGCCCCCAGTTTGCATCCAATGCAATGCAGATGGGGGCAGTGTTGTGTCCAGCTCCAGGGATGTTGTGGAGTTAGTGCTTTGCCAAAATCTGTCCTCCAGTTTCCTGAAAGCTTTCTCCCCACACAAAAGAGGCTTCCATTGTTCTGCCTCATTCAGGATGTTTTATAATTTATTTCTGTGGTGTTTTTGAGCTTACCTAAAGGACAGCTAGACTCCCTGGCTGCCTGCACATCCTGACCTGAAAAAGCCCTATGGGAGAAATTACCTCATAAATGCCCTCCACTAGGCTTTAATAGAAGTATAGGAAGCGGAGGAGGCTATAGGTGGTCAGAGAGATGATTGTACAATGAGTGCTTGTGAACACTCCTCGGCCACTTCATAAACAAGATAAACACAAAAACCCCAAACCCAACCCAGGAGGATTTTTCTGAAATTTCTTCACCAATGAATTTCTTTTTGAAAGCAATTTCTCTTCTCTCAAATTGAATGAGAATGGTCGAAAAAATGTGGGAAATATTTTCAGCACAGCACTAGTTGAAATGCTTCTCCTAAGGGTGAGTTAGGCAGTAAGAGCTTTAAGCTAAAATATGGTGGCATTTTTGGCATTTTGCCCTTTACCATTTTGTGTTTGGCCCCATCCCTTGCCTTTGGCCCTACCCACCACTGGAAAGCATCCCCCAAGAGCTCCAAAATTGAATTTGTCCCTCAGGCTGAAAGGGCTTCTACATCTCTGATATGCATGATGCCAATTCAGATGTATTTTTGGAATGTTTTTGGAAATCCCATTGTGATGCTTAAATTGATACTCAAAGCTCTGTGTCCAATCATCAGAAACTATATATAAAAATGAATAACCTGAAGACTGGGGGGCAGGATTAGGCGGCGGTGGTGCGGCAGCAGTGGGGGGTGGGGGCTGCGCGATGGCAGCGGTGCGGCGGCGGGGACAGAAGGTGCGGCAGCGGCAGGGGCAGTGCGGGGGCAGCAGCGGCGGCCCCACGGCAGCAGCAGGTGCAGGGGCGGCGGCTAGTCTCCTGGCCAGCCGCGGCTGGGCGCAGCGTAGGCAAATGGTGGCAGCTACGGCGGCAGCCATTTTCATTCGCTATTTTTAGCTGTTCTAGCCTATGTAAATATTTACGTAGGCTAGAACGGTGAAAAATAGCAAACGCAAATGGCGGCTGCTGTAGCTGCCGCCATTTGCGTATGCGTTTTTTTTTACTTTGTCATGATAGGCTACGTAAATATTTACGTAGCCTATCATGGTTAAGTACAGGGATGCAAATGGTGGCGGCTACAGCAGCCGCCATTTGCATCCCTGCAGGCTGCCCAGAGGCCGGCTGACCGGCTGCCCAGCTGCAGGCGGCCGGAGCCGGCTGGCGGCTCCACAGCTTGGCCGCGGAGCAGAGCCAGCCAGGCAGGACTCCGGGGGGGGGGAGGGACAGAGCGCCTCCCGCCTATTGAGGATTCCGGTGGGAGGGACAGAGCGCCTCCCCCCCAGCAGAAACAGAATGGAATGGAAGGTAAGTGTTCAATCCATCCATCCCTAACACAAACACACACACACACACCTGCACATAATTTCATATATAATTTTATGTATTTTTAAACATGTACATATGCACATTTTTCAAGTATACCCATTTTTTTATGCACACAAATCATTTGACTAAAGTACATTTGTGTGCATTTTAGAAATGCATCCAGTTTTCTTTGTTCATTTTTCAAATAAGTGGATGGTCTCAACAACATTTATTTTGTTTCACAGAACACATCATACACTTGAATAGTGTGGATTTCCAGCCACAATTTGCATTTCAGTCTGCGCACAGTTTTGGGAGGTATGAATCAGGAAAATCTGGGGGAAACAAACACATCGTGACTGGGCAGTTCTCACCCATCACTATTCCCAGCTGATAAGCATCACGGTGGGGCTCCACAGTTGGGAACAGATATTTCAGATGTTAATGAATGCACAAAATAAAATCAGATTTTTGATTACTACCAGAATTTCTTAGGGATCTTCCAGACATGCCTAGGATTCATTGCAATGTTATACTTAAAGGGAAATTTAATACAAATCAAGAGATTCCATTCTAAGGAACATTTTAGAAGAAAGGATGGAGAGTTCTGGTACAACTTGCAAAATGTCCCACCTGTGTAGTGTGACAATTTTATCGTTCTGATATACAGCCCTCCATTTCTGATCCTATCTCTGTCTGTTGCTGCAGTGCTTTCTCAAAACAAAGGTGATCTCTACATTTCTTTGACAGATAGATGATAAATATTCTTGAGTAGCATTTGACCAGTTTATCAAAACTGAAACTTTACTCAACATTTTGCTTAGGGTTTCTTTCACCTCCTTATTCCTCAGACTGTATACAATAGGATTAAACATAGGTGTCAGGACAGTATAGAGTAAGGAAAGTATTTTGTTTAATTCTATTGACTGTGTTCCTGCAGAAATACCATATGTAATGCCCAATGTTCCATAGAATGTACTTACTACAATAAGATGAGAGCTGCAAGTAGAAAAAGCTTTCTTCTTCCCAGAGGATGATGGGATTCTGAGAATAGCCAATAAAATATAGACATATGATGTGATGGTCAAGAGGAAAGGAACCAATGACACTGCAAAACTGGCTACAAACATGGCCACTTCTGCTTGGTGGGTATCAGAACATGACAATTTCAGCAAAGGTGTTAAGTCACAAAAGAAATGATGAATGTGATTAGGACCACAGAGGGTTACAGATGTGGATACAATGAAATTCAGCCCAGCAGCTAACAGGAAACCCCAAAACCATGTCCCAGCAGTTAATTTAAGGCAACAATTCCAATTCATCAATTTAGCATAGTGCAGAGGGTTACAGATGGCAAGATAACGGTCATACGACATGAGTAATAACAGAAAGCATTCAACAGTTCCCAGGGCACAGAAAATGTACAGCTGTATAATACAACTTGTCAAAGAAATAGTTTTCTCCTTTCTCAGTAAATCCACCAGCATCTTGGGGGTGATGTTGGAAGTATACCATATCTCCAGGAATGATAAATTGCCAAGGAAAAAATACATGGGAGTGTGGAGTCTCTTGTCAACTGAAACAGCTATTAAAATGAGAAAATTCCCCACCATCGTTATTCCATATATTCCTAAGAACAGAGGGAAAAGTAAGATCTGTAGTTCCTGGAGATTCCCAAAGCCAAAGAGTATTAATAGATTCATTGTTGTTCTATTTCTATGTATATCATTTTCCATTAGGTAGTCCTAATTTGGAAAGGGGAAAAACAGATAAAAAATGCAAAAAAAGTATGTGTGTAAGTGTGTGTGTGTGTGTGTGTGTGTGTATATATATATATATATATATATATATATATAATTACAGAGATATAACCACAGCAATGATGCATTATAATCAGTACAGTGCCCATTCAGCAATATATCTATCTATCTTTGTCTCTGTCTCTGTCTCTGTCTCTTTCTCTATCTATCTATCTATCTATCTATCTATCTCTCTCTCTATCTATCATCTATCTATCTATCTATCTATCTATCTATCTATATGACAGATGAGTTTCCAAACTGATACGTGTTAAGATGTGAACTTGGTTTTCTTTCTTTCTTGTATTTATTATTCAGTTTCTCTTGCTACCTTGAGTTATTTAACTATATAACATTTTCTGAGAACTTGCTAAAGCTTAGGGTTAAAACAGATTAAACTGAACTAAACAGCTAAAAAAATAAAGAGCATGAGGAAGGGGGAAATGGGATATGAGACAGATTACCTTTTATTTCTACTGTTCACAACCTACCTACTTCCGCCGATTTTGATTTTTTCCTTGGATTGGTCTCAATTATTTTGTTACTGTCGCATGCTTCCCATTTCTTAGATTCTTAAATCACATTGTTTCCATATCTGCCTATCTCACTCACATCTGACCCAGATGAACAGCAGGATATTTATTTTCTTCCCATTACAGTAATGGCTTTGAAATATATCCCTTCATGCTATTCCAACATATTTTATCATTGTTCCTGCTGCTTGCTTGGATTCTGTAAGTGTTTTAGTAGCTTTTTGTTGTGACACCCCATTTGTGCTTCTATTCTATCATTGCAGGATTACATCAGAGATTAACAAGGCATTAGAGAATGTAAGCGTGAGACTTGGGACATTTTTAATGGTGATGCATGAGGGCCAATGTGCTCTAAAGAACAGAGTGTTGGGATTAGATTATGGAAAGTCAGGTGTAAATCACTCCCCAGTGATGTGTCTCATTATGTGACCTTTGGCCAATCACAATCTTGCATTTAAGTAAGTTCCCTTTGAAATTATTGTGACTTAAGGTAGCCATGACTACCTTTTTAAAACTGTTTAGCCATGACTTAATTTTCACATTGATTTCAATGGGACCTAAGTGCAATTAGATCATTTATTTGTTTATTTAATGTATTTTTAATCCACCCTGTCAGAAATATTAATCTTAATTAAACATTTGTTCTCCATATCTCTCATTAAAATATGAACTATTAGATACACTTTTATGTTAAGCTTGGATCCTTTTGATTATAGCAAAATCATTAACTTTCTGGAATGCTTGCCTCACTGTATTTTTTCCCCCAAAATACCATAGGAAGCTGATTCATACCAAATCAGACCATTGCTTCATTTATCACAGTATTAGCTACAGTAGCGGTGGGAAAACATGTGAAGTTCGAGCTCACTGAGATTCTCCAAATCCCTCTTCAAAGATCAGTTTGCCTCTTTTTAAAAAATTAAATCGGGGAAAAAAATGTGCATTTTTGATGAAGGGAAAGGCATAATTTCTTAAGGTCCACATTTCCCCCTATTAAAAAAAATCCACTTTTTTATTAAATGCATTTTTTTCCTAGTCAAAAATGTGCATTTTCCCTCATAAGCTAATGTGTCAAAATAAGAAGGGGGGATGTGCATTTACTCACTTGTGCAAATGTGCATTTTTGGAGGTACATACTTCACAAGTGTGCACTTTTGGACATGAATGCAAAGTTCGATAAATTGCTAACATTTCCCAAGAATTGCCTCCCTGCTCACATTCATGGCTGCAAATAGGAAATGGTCACATGATTTGTGAACAGGAGTGGCACTGGCTGGCAGCAGCTCTCTAGTTTCAAACAGGAATCTTCCCCACCCTACCTGGAAATGCTGGGGATGGAACCTGGGATCTCCTGCATTGTTGTTGTTGTTGTTCAGTCGTTCAGTCGTGTCCGACTCTTCGTGACCCCATGGACCATAGCACGCCAGGCCTTCCTGTCCTGCGCTCTCTCCCGGAGTGTGCTCAAGTTCATATTCATTGCATCCGTGATGCTATCTAGCCATCTCATCCTCTGCCGTCCCCTTCTCCTTTTGCCTTCAGTCTTTCCCAGCATCAGGGTCTTTTCCAGGGAGTTTTCTCTTCGCATTAGGTGGCCAAAATATTGGAGCTTCAGCTTCATTATCTGTCCTTCCAATGAGCACTCAGGGTTGATTTCCTTTAGGATGGACTGATTTGACCTCCTTGCAGTCCAGGGGACTCGTAAGAGTCTTCTCCAGCACCACAGTTCGAAAGCATCAATTCTTCGGCGCTCAGCCTTCCTTATAGTCCAGCTCTCACAGCCATACATTACTACTGGGAAAACCATAGCTTTGATTAGACAGACCTTTGTCGGCAAGGTGATGTCTCTGCTTCTTACTATGCTGTCTAGGTTGGCCATAGCTTTCCTCCCAAGGAGCAAGCGTCTTTTAATTTCATGGCTACAGTCACCGTCTGCGGTGATCTTGGAGCACAAGAAAGTAAAATCTGTCACTGCTTCCATTTCTTCCCCTTCTATATGCCAGGAAGTGATGGGGCCAGATGCCATGATCTTAGTTTTTTTAATGTTGAGTTTCAAACCAGCTTTTGCACTCTCCTCTTTCACCCTCAACAAGAGGCTCTTGAGATCCTCTTCGCTTTCTGCCATTAGGGTGGTATCGTCTGCATATCGGAGGTTGTTGATAATTCTCCCAGCAATCTTAATTCCGACCTTTGATTCATCCAACCCGGCATTTCTCATGATGTACTCTGCATATAAGTTAAATAAGCAGGGTGACAATATGCAGCCTTGTCGTACTCCTTTCCCAATTTTGAACCAATCGGTTGTTCCATGTCTGGTTCTTACTGTTGCTTCTTGACCTTCGTACAGGTTTCTCAGGAGACAGGTCAGGTGGTCTGGTACTCCCATCACTTTAAGAATTTGCCACAGTTTGTTGTGATCCACACAATCAAAGGCTTTAGCGTAGTCAATGAAGCAGAAATAGACGTTTTTCTGGAATTCTCTTGCTTTCTCCATGATGCAGCGAATGTTGGCGATTTGATCTCTAGTTCCTCTGCCTCTTCGAAACCCAGCTTGTACTTCCGGTAGTTCTCAGTTCGCATACTGCTGAAGCCTAGCTTGTAGGATTTTGAGCATCACCTTGCTGGCATGTGAAATGAGCGCAATTGTGCGGTAGTTTGAACACTCTTTGGCGTTGCCCTTCTTTGGAATTGGAATGTAAACTGACCTTTTCCAGTCTTGTGGCCACTGTTGAGTGTTCCAGATTTGTTGGCATATTGAATGCAGCACTTTAACAGCATCATCTTTTAGGATTTTAAATAGCTCGGCTGGAATACTGTCATCTCCGCTAGCTTTGTTGTTACTAATGCTTCCTAAGGCCCACTTGACTTCACTCTCTAGGATGTCCGGCTCAAGTTCAGTGACCGCACTATCATGGCTATCAGGGACATTCAGATCTTTCCTGTATAGTTCTTCTGTGTATTCTTGCCACCTCTTCTTAATCTCATCTGCTTCTGTTAGGTCCCTGCCTTCTTTGTCCTTTATCATGCCCGTCTTTGCACAAAACGTTCCCTTGAGATCTCCAATTTTCTTGAAGAGATCTCTAGTCTTCCCCATTCTGTTGTTTTCCTCGATTTCTTTGCATTGTTCATTTAAGAAGGCCTTCTTGTCTCTCCTAGCTATTCTCTGGAACTCTGCATTCAGTTGGGTATATCTTCCCCTTTCTCCCTTGCTTTTCGCTTCCCTTCTTTCGTGAGCTACTTGTAAAGCCTCATCAGACAGCCACTTGGCTTTCTTGCATTTCTTTTTCTTTGGGACGGATTTCGTTGCTGCCTCCTGAACAATGTTACGGACCTCCGTCCATAGTTCCTCAGGCACTCTGTCTATCAGGTCTAATCCCTGAAATCTATTCCTCACCTCCACTGTATATTCATCAGGGATATGATTTAGGTCATACCTGAACGGTTTAGTGGTTTTCCCGACGTTCTTCAATTTAAGACGAAATTTTGCAAGAAGCAGCTCATGATCTGAGCCACAGTCAGCTCCAGGTCTTGTTTTTACTGACTGTATGGAGCTTCTCCACCTTTGGCTGCAAAGGACATAATCAATCTGATTTCGATATTGACCATCTGGTGACGTCCATGTGTAGAGTCGCCTCTTGTGCTGTTGGAAAAGAGTGTTTGTTATGATCAGCGTGTTCTCTTGGCAAAACTCTATTAGCTTTTGTCCTGCTTCATTTTGTACACCAAGGCCATGCCTGCCTGTTATCCTGGTGATTTCTTGACTTCCTACTTTAGCATTCCAATCCCCTATGATGAAGAGGACATCTTTTTTTGGTGTTAGTTCTAGAAGGTGTTGTAGGTCTTCATAGAACCGATCAACCTCCGCTTCTTCGGCCTCAGTGGTTGGGGCATAGACTTGAATTACTGTGATGTTGAATGGTTTGCCTTGGATTCGTACTGAGATCATTCTATCATTTTTAAGATTGTACCCCAGTACTGCTTTTCCCACCCTTTTGTTGACTATGAGTGCTACTCCATTTCTTCTAAGGGATTCTTGCCCACAATAGTAGATACAATGGTCACCTGAATTAAATTTGCCCATGCCTGTCCATTTTAGTTCGCTGATTCCCAAGATGTCGATGTTCAATCTTGCCATCTCATGTTTGACCACCTCCAGCTTACCTTGATTCATTGATCTGACATTCCAGGTTCCTAAACAATATTGTTCTTTACAGCATCGGATTTTCTTTTCACCACCAGACACATCCACAGCTGAGTGTCCTTTCGGGTTTGGCCCAGCCGCTTCACTCTTTCTGGCGCTACTTGGAAATACCCTCTGCTCTTCCCCAGTAGGATATTGGACACCTTCCGACCTGAGGGGCTCATCTTCCGGCGTCATCTCTTTTAGCCTTGTGATACGTTCCATGGGGTTTTCTTGGCAAGAATACTGGAGTGGGTTGCCATTTCCTTCTCCAGTGGACCACATTTTGTCAGAACTCTCTGCCATGACCTGTCTGTCTTGGGTGGCCCTGCACGGCATAGCTTATGGCTTCACTGAGTTACGCAAGCCCCTTCACCACAACAAGGCAGTGATCCATGAAGGGGGATCTCCTGCATACAAAACATTTACTCTGTCACTGAGCTATGAACAAGAAAAATCAAAACAACAATGGGACTCTGCCTGATAACCTTGCTACACCTATACAGACAAATGGAGATCTGACTTAGAACCAGGGAACACAATGGTGACTGATTGGAGGCAATTATGATATTGGATTGGATCAAGGCTCTGCCTCCATGAACCAAGTAAGTTCATTTGCTTAAGGTGCCCCTTCCTGATCTTTGGGACCCCCTTTCCTCCCTTCACCATAGCTCACCCCATTCAGCAGGATCCCTTGGCCCTCTATGTAGCATTTTCTTGGAGTTGAAGGGGCTGCTGTGAGGAGGATGAGGCAGGGAAGTCCACTTTCACCAGTCCATTTGTTCATGTCTAAACCTGGATCTAACCCATTATCTCTTTCTCATGGTTGCTTTTGCAAATGTTCTCCCTCATGACTGGCTCCAGGGTATATTGTCCCTATACCTTTGTGATGTATGAATAGGGCAGAGTGTGTGACACTGACCATACTCAAGTCAGTAGCCCCAGTGAGCAGGAGATTCTAGAGTGGAAAATACCCACATGATCAAGACTACCAGCATATAATTCAAACATCCACATGTAGTGGTGATTTATAGGGACAAGTTATCAAAGTAGGCATTTATGGCGGAAGCACATGCCAAAGGTAATTGTGAATCATCCCAATTCATTCAATATACACCACACAGAGTTATGTTGAAGGGAGGGGTGTGTTACTGGGCTCACACACACATATGGATTTCTGAAATTTTGCTATGTGATTTTCTCCCTGCCAAATACTGAACATCCAGCCTTCAGTTCTCTAAGGCTGCAAAAAGAAATGGTGACCTGGTTCGGACAACACAGCATATCTCATCATGGGTTATTTAGACCATGAGGAGCTGCAGTTCCCACGGGCACCAGTTTGCATATCTAGCCCCCACTCAGGGATTATCATGCCATGCAAACACAATGTGCATGGTTTATCAGAGGGATAAACAACCCTCACATAACCCACAGTCTGTTCTAGGGTTAAGCGAGGGCTGTTTAACCCTTGCAAAACCCACGCTCACTGGGTTCACACTACACGACAACCCCCAAGCGGGGGTTGGATATGCAAAATGGCAACTGCACATGCCCTGCAGTGGGCTGCCATGTCATGTGAATTGGCCCTCTGTGTCGCTCAGGGAGTATGGCATGATGCTTACTTGAATCATACTATTCTTTGTTACAAGCTTACCCACAAACCCAGCCATCAGGGGTTGACTGGTGCTCATCAGTTGGGAACAGATTTGCCAGATGCTAATAGACACATCCCTGATAGCAGACTTTGGCTTTATAGCTCAGAGTATACACAATACACCCTGGTGACTGAACAATTTGAACTTTTTAATAGGTTTATTTTGTGGTGAGTTTGTTTTTACATGTTCTCTTTATCCATGGTAATTGCAAGAGAGCATTTTGGGAGGGGAGGAACCTAGTCAAGCCAATGCAGAGGGCCTCACTGCCTCACCTTTCTCTCTCTCTAATGCAACCAGATAGAATGGAGAGGAGGAAACAAATTATTATTACTGAGCGTTCATGACACCTGTCCTACATATGATCTGAGCCAAGAAGCAATGTTCTGATCTTCTCCAAGCAGTGAAGACTCATGTGCTCCAGAACAGAAGAGTTTTGTGAACTTCTGCCTTTAGAAACCCTCCAGCAGTGCTGCCAATCACAATCCAGTCCCCACCCCCCATCACCCACATCATCTCAGGTGTGCTGCCCTAGCATATGCTGTTACTTGGTGTGCTTTCATTAAACATGTGTACGAACTCATGCACATTCTGACAAGACCCACACTTACCCCAAAATAGTCTTTAGACATTGCTAACAGGGAACCTATGGCTAAGAAGGCACTTCCCTGCCCTTTTCCAAATGTCCACACACTTAGACACAGTTAAAGGGATAATGGCACACTGGCACATTTATTGAGTTGTGTTACAGTTCCTAAATGCATGCGCTGCATTTGTGGGAAATTGTTGAGCAAAACATTGGCAATGAGAACACATTAGAGCAATTATATGCATGCTTCAGCCTTCACACCGAGAACAATACCATGAATGGGAAATTAACTGTCTTCTTGGCAAAGTTGAGTTTCAGTTCTAAAAGGGAAGCTGCAGAGATGCTTGAACTTAGGGGGAGGAGTGTGTTGTGGTGACTGGTGATAGAGCAAAGAGAACTGGGAAAACAGGAGTTCCTCACATTCATGGGAGTACAAAGAGAGGAGTTGGGGTAAGCATTTGGAACAGGTTTAAAAGAGCCAGTTGGTTGGGAGACTGTTCTAAGAACAGAGGGACTGCACTCTGACTATTATGGCATTCACCCATGGTAGCTTACAAGTCTGAAGGCAGGAATCTACCCAGGGCTTGAAATGCATAACCATTTCAATGTACATGCCTTTCTGATGTCTCTTCCTTATAAAAACCTCCAAGCCAGATGGGAACTCCTGCTGAAATATCACCTTGTGTACTTCAAGCTCTTTAAAAAGAGTTTGCTTTGAGCACAAGGGAGAAAGGTTATACGCAGGACTCAGAGTCAGCACAAATTGCATCTATCTAACACAAGCCCTGGCTGCAATTCTTGTTGAAACACGCAGGGTTGCAATACGTGGCTGGGGCTCTGACCACAAACAGTTTAAAGAGAAGAGCCAAGTAACACACTCATTCACATTCAGAGGGGACAGAGTGGGTGGAGGATACATTTGTAGGACCTCAAAGGAAGATATACCATTCCTCCACACTGGAACTACTGAGAGCTGCAACTCAGCTCTCCGTCCCACCCCCAGAAATCCTCGACGGGGGGGGTGAGGCGATCTGTTCCTCCCCCCGGAATCCTGCCCGGCCGACTCTGCTCCACGGCAGCTCCGCAGAGCCACCGGCTAGGGCAGTCCGCAGCCAGAGTTCCGGCTGCGGATGGGCTGCTGTGGACGCAAATGGACACGAAGCTGCCATGATAGGCTACATAAGTATTTACGTAGCCTATCACAGCAAGCCCCCCCCCAAAAAAAACAGCATACGCCGCTGCCATTTGCATTCCCTATTTTTCGCCCTTTTAGCCTATGTAAATATTTAGGGGAAAAAAAGGGGAACTCAAATAGCGTAAAAGGTAAAGTTGTCCCCAACCAGTCCTGTCCGACTCTAGGGTGTGGTGCTCATCCCCGTTTCTAAGCCGAAGAGCCAGCGCTGTCCGAAGACGCTTCTGTGGTCAAGGGGCTGGCATGACTGAACACCGAGGTGCACGGAATGCTGTTACTTTTCCCACCAAGGTGGTACCTATTTATCTACTTGCAGTTTCTTGCTTTCAAACTGCTAGGTTGGCAGAAGCTGGAACTGAAGACGGGAACTCACTCCGTCATGCAGCACTCGGGTCTCGAACTGCTGACCTGCCAACCTTCCAGTCTGCAGTTCAGCATCTTAACAACTAAGCCACCACGGTCCAGTGGGCGCTAATATTTATGTAGGCTAAAACAGCAAAAAAAAAAAAAAAAAAGGAATGCAAATGGCATCCACTACTCTATTTGTGTTCCCCTTTTTTTCGCTGTAATACCCTACGTAAATATTTATGTAGGCTAAAATGGCAAAAAATAGGGAATGCAAATGGCAGCCGCCGTGGCTGCCGCCATCATTTGCGTACACTGGGGTTTTTTGGGTTTTTTTGTCTTGCTGTGATAGGCTACGTAAATACTTACGTAGCCTATCACGGCAAACAGCAGGATGCAAATGGCGGCTGCATCAGCCAGTCAAAAGGCCAGCCGCCGCCACAACCACCGGAGCCCCAGGTAAGTTTCGTTCTGGGTCTATTCTGTGAGGAAGCGGGGGGTGGGAGGCCGTTCCGCCATGGGTTTCGGGGGCTGAATGCCAGTGCATATGGCCTCCCTGAAATCTGTGGTGGAATTCTCCTCCATCCCTATAGGCTACGTAAATACTTAGGTAGCCTATCACCTAGGGATGTATGAAAGTCACTTACCTTTCTGCGGATTATGTTGATGGTGGGGGGGAGGCGTTCCATCCCTCCCCCCAGAATCCTCGATGAGAGGGAGGCGATCCATTCCTCCCCCCCAGAATCCTCCGTGGATTTCCGGCCATGGAGGGCTCTGGGTAAAAAAAACCCCGCGTACGCAAATGGCGGCGGCTTCGGCTGCCACCATTTGTGTTCCTTATTTTTGGCCATCTTAGTATACATAAATATTTACGTAGACTATGATGGCGAAAATAAAGGGGAATGCAAATAGTGTAGTGGCCGCTATTTGCGACCCTTTTTGATTTGCTGTTTTAGCCTACATAAATATTTACGTAGGCTAAAATGGCAAATCAAAAAGGGATGAAAAAAATCGCGCCCGCTGCGCTATTTGCATTCCCCTAGGGATGGCGGAGAATTTCTCCACGAATCTTTGGGAGGCTGAATGCCAACGCATTTGGCCCCCCGAAATTGGTGGGGAAATTCTCCGCCGGCCCCCCGCCCCCCCCCGGTATGGAACTTACCGTGGCCGAATGTCCCTCTCGGCGTCGGGTCCCGGCGGAGGTTTGGTGGCGTTTCGTCGGGGGCGGGGGTGGCGGCCGGTCTCCCAACCGGCTGAAGCCACCGCCATTGCAAAATAAATAAATTAATTTTAAAAAAACACACACCCGTGATAGGCTACATAACGATTTACGTAACCTATCACGGCTAGATTTCCAAAGTCAGCCATGATAGGCTACGTAAATAGTCATGTAGCCTATCACGGCTGAC
Source organism: Heloderma suspectum (assembly GCF_057233095.1). NCBI lineage: Eukaryota > Metazoa > Chordata > Lepidosauria > Squamata > Helodermatidae > Heloderma > Heloderma suspectum. The sequence goes on along the minus strand of NC_139463.1, from coordinate 81,656,978 downwards.
TTTGGGGGAAAAAAAAGCGCGTATGCAAATTGCAGCGGCCCATGGGTGCCGCCATTTGCATTCCTTATTTTGGCACGTCTAGTCTACGTAAACATTTACGTAGACTACGCCGAAAATGAGGGAACGCTATTTGCGTTGCCCTTATTTTTGCCGTAGTCTACTTAAATCTTTATGTAGACTAGACGTTTGAAAATAAGGAACGCAAATGGCGGTCCCCATGGGAGCTGCCATTTGCGTACGCGCTTTTTTTTTTTCAAAGTCACCCGTGATAGGCTACATGATGATTTACATAGCCTATCACGGCTGACTTTGGAAATCTAGCCGTGATAGGCTACGTAAATCGTTACGTAGCCTATCACGGGTGTGTGTGTGCTTTGTTTTTTGTAGGGGTGTCAGAGAATTTCTCGCCGAAACTTCGGGGGGGGGGAGTGCCAACGTATTCGGCCCCCCGAAGTAGTTTCGGGGACAAATTCTCTGCCCCCCCATGCCCCCCGCCCCCCGCCGGGATGGGACTTACCTTTCCCGAATGTCACTCCCGGTGGCGGGTCGCAGCGGCGGTTCGGCAGGGCTTTGACAGGGGTGGGGGCGGCAGCCGGTCTTGGCCGGTCTTTCGACCAGCTGCCGCCACCGCCATTCCAAGAAAAGTAAAAAAAAAACCAACGCCCCCGTGATAGGCTACGTGACGATTAACGTAGACTCTCACGGCTAGATTTGCAAAGCCAGCCATGATAGGCTACGTTAATCGTCACATAGCCTATCACGCGTGACTTAAAAAAAGCACGTACGCAAATGTCGGCCCCCATAGGGAGCCGCCATTCGCGTTCCTTATTTGGTCGCTGTAGTCTACGTAAAGATTACGTAGAGTACGGCGAAAATAAGGGCAACGTTATTATAGCTATTTGCGTTGCCCTTATTTTCGCCGTAGTCTACGTAAAGATTTACGTAGACTACAGCGACCAAATGAGGAACGCGAATGGTGGCTCCCTATGGGGGCCACCATTTGCGTACGTGCTTTTTTTTTTTAAGTCACCCGTGATAGGCTACGTGACGATTAACATAGCCTATCATGGCTGACTTTGCAGATCTAGCCGTGATAGGCTACGTAAATCGTCATGTAGCCTATCACGGGGGCGTTTTTTTTTTAACTTTTTATTTCGGGGCCGGGCGAGGCGAGGCGCCTCCTCCCCTGCCTGAACTTCGGCCGGGCGAGGCGAGGCGCCTCCCCCCCCAGCCTGAATTTTGGGGGGAGAAGCGAAGCGCCTCCCCCCCACTGCGAAGCAGACTGCGAGACGAGGTAAGTGACTTTCGAGCACTCCTGTTTTTTTGTTTTACTTTTTTTTTCGTGGCCGGGGAGACGGGGCACTCCTCCCCGGCCTGAATTTCGCCGGCGAGGGATGGGGCGCCTCCCCTCCGGCCTGAATTTTGGCCGGGAGAGGTGGGGCGCCTCCCCCCCCTCGCCTGAACTTTGGGGGGAGAACCGAAGTGCCTCCCCCCCACCGCGAAGCAAGCTTCGAGAACAGGTAAGGGACTTTCATCCATCCCTACATTCCCCTTATTTTCGCCGTCTTAGTCTACGTAAATATTTACGTAGACTAAGACGGCCAAAAATAAGGCACACAAATGGCAGCAGATGTAGCCACTGCCACTTGCGTACGCATTTTTTTTTTTTTACCCAGCCATGATAGGCTATGTAAATCTTTATGTAGTCTATCACGTCTTGTAAAAAAAACAAAACAAAATGACAAGACCGAAAATGGCGGCGACGGCAGCCGTTCAGAAGACCAGCCGCTGCCGCCGCTGGAGCCGCCGCTGGAGCCGCTGCCGCCTGGAACATCCGCCCCAGGTAAGTCTTGTCCCAGGGGGGGTGGGGGGGCAGGTCATTCTGCCACAGATTTCGGGGGGCCGAATGCACTGGCATTCGGCCTCACTGAGATCCGTGGTGGAATTCTCTGACATCCCTAATCTCAGCTAAAGCAGGGACACAAATGGTGTCTGCTATGCTGGATGCCATTTGCATCCGCAGACAGGGCAGCGGACGGCTGCGGACAGACCGGACCAGCAGATGGCAGGTAGGGTTAGTCCAGGGGGAATTCCTTTGGGTGGGGGGGGTAGTCCGTTCCGCCATGGACTCCGGGTCCTGGATTCTAAAGAATCCGGCCTCATTGGAGTCCGTGGTGGATTTCTCTAACATCCCTAGTTGGAATACACGCAGAAAAGAACCTTCAGTGTAGTGGCTACCTCTTTGTGGAAATCCCTGCCTTTGGATGTCAGGCAGGCTGCAGGCACCAACATTATTTTGTTTGAAGTGCTTTCTAAAAGCATTTTTTAAAATTTCAACAAGAAGTCCTCGATTGACCGGCTATGTTTTTTATAGGTACTCTTTTTTTTTTAATTGTTATTTAAATAAACAAACCTGTAAATAGTGTGTTTGATTCCTTTTATCTTTTTATTATTCACCACTCCAGAATCCATTTAGATGTGTATGTAAATGTTGTAAATAAATAAATAAACAAACAAACAGTGTGGCATCTCTTACACAGTGCCCCATGCCTGATCCTATGTCTGCCTGCTGCTACAGAGCTTTCTTGAAACACATCCCTCCTCTACAATCTTCGGACAGAGAGATGATAAATATTGTTGAGCAGTGTTTGACCAGTTTATCAAAGTTGAAAGTTTACTCAACAATTTGCTTAAAGTTTCTTTCACCTCCTTATTCCTCAGACTGTATACAATGGGATTAAACACAGGAGTTAGGACAGTATACAGTAAGGAAAGGATTTTGTTTAGTTCTACTGATTCTGTCCCTATGGAGACTGCATAAGTAATGCCCAAGGTTCCATAGAAAGTACTTACTATGATTAGATGAGAGCTACAAGTGGAAAAGGCCTTCTTCTTCCCAGAGGATGATGGGATTTTGAGAATGGTGAATATAATACAGACATATGATGCTATGTTCAGGAGCAAAGGAACCAATGACACTGCAAAGCATGCCACAAAAATGGCTACTTCTGCTTGCTGGGTATCAGAACAAGACAATTTCAGCAAGGGTGTCAAGTCACAAAAGAAATGATCTACATGATTAGGACCACAAAGTGTTAAAGACGTGGATACAATGAAGTTCAGCCCAGCAGCTAACAAGAAACCCCATAACCATGTTCCAGCAGTTAATTTAAAGCAACAATTCCAGTTCATCAATTTGGCATAGTGCAGAGGGTTACAGATGGCAAGATAACGGTCATACGACATGAGTAATAAGAGAAAACATTCAACAGTTCCCAGTGCACAAAAAATATACAGCTGTGTGATACAACCTGCCAGGGAAATGGTTTTTTCCTTACTTAGTAAATCCACCAGCATCTTGGGGGTGATGTTTGAAGTATACCATACCTCCAGGAATGATAAATTGCCGAGGAAAAAATACATGGGAGTGTGGAGTCTCTTATCACCTGAAACAGCTATTAAAATGAGAAAATTCCCCACCATCGTTATTCCATATATTCCTAAGAACAGAGGGAAAAGTAAGATCTGTAGTTCCTGGAGATTTCCAAAGCCAAGGAGTATTAATAGTTTCATTGTTGTCCTGTTTGTACGTGTAACATTTTCCATTAGGTAGTCCTAATTTGGGGAGGGAAAAAATACTTTTAAAATGGATACACATATACACACACTTAAATTTAATTGTATTACAGTGATCTGAAAACAGCAATGATCAATTAAAATGAACAGATTGCTTATTCTACACCATATGTGTGTACACACACACACACACACATGTAGTAAAAGACAAAGTGTGTCTCCAAACTGATAATTAAATGGGGAGAATTAATATTTTGCCTTGTATTTTTTATTGAATTCTTCTTGTTGCCTTGAAATATTTAATGACATCATATTTTAGGAGAACCTCTTGTAGTTTATGGCTGAAACAAATACTGAATGAATTGAACTGAATAAGAGAGACAGAATGAGAAAGGGAAAACATGGAAAACAACATCTTTTTACATTACCTTTTGTATCTATTATTGTCAACTTACTTTTGCAGATTTAGATATATCTCTGTTGGATGACGTTTAATGTATTACCACCACATGTCTTCTATTTCGTCTTGGATTCTTAAGTCATAGCATTGACATATTTCCCTGCCTCACTCATATCTGAGCCAAAAAATTTCCCAATGCAGTAATGGCTTTTAAAGATGTTCCTTTGTACTCTTCCAATATCCCTGCTGATAATTCCTCCTGTTGTTTGGATTATATAAAGGTTTTAAATACCTTTTCTTCTTGTGACTTCCAATTTGTACTGTCATTGTATTTTAAAGGATTACACCAGAGGTTATGACTATAAATAAAGACATATTAATAAAATGGGACACTAGAGAATATCGCCTTCAAAGCATGTGTCTGGAATGTTTTTTAATGGTGATATTTGAAAATCAGTGTAGTATAAAAGACAGAGCGTTGGATTTAGATGAGCCTGGGAAATCTCTTCTCAGTGATGTGTCTTATTCTGTGACCTTAGGTCAATCACAACCTTGCACGCAGTTCCCATTGAAATTAATGTGACTTAAGGTAGCCATGACTTTTTATGCTGAAAATAACCACATGACCAAGACTACCAGTACATAATTCAAGCATCTACATTGCAATGATGATGTATGGCTAGTCATGTGAAGCACATGTCAAAAGTAATATATGAATCAGCCCCATTCTTCCAAAATGCACATCAGAGAGTATGTCAAAGGGTGAGTTATTAGTTTCACGTAGACACATACCACCACCATCACCACCAAACTCATTAAGTTCTGGAATTTCACTATATAATATTCTTCTTGCTAAATCCTAAGCATCCTGACTTCTGTTATCTGAGACTGTACAGAGGAAACTCTGAGTCCCATAGGAGGCATGCCATGATGCTTGCTCTAACTACACTGTTCTTTCTTCCAAGCTCATACTACATTTCCTCAAAGGTGAGTGCTGTACGTCAATGGCCTGGCCCTCAACAATATAGGGCTTTAATGGTCAACCCAATAAATTCATATTGTGAAAGGAAATGCACCAGAGTGGCTTTCTAAGAAGGATTTGAAAGACCTGCAGAAGAAGGAAAGAAGCAAAGAAGCTGCGGCATGACGTTGTCTTGGGAAGATGTTCCAAGCATGAGAACATATGAATGTAAGAAGAGCCATGCTGGATGGATCAGACGAAGGGTCCATTTAGTCCAGCATTCTGTTCACACAGTGGCTAACCAGCTGTCAACCAGGAACCCACAAGCAGAGATGAGTGCAAGAGCACTCTCCTGCCCATGTGTCCCAGCAACTGGCATACATAAGCGTGTTGACTCTGGTACTTGAGGTAGCACATAGCCATCAGGTCTTCTAGCCATTGATAGACTTCTCCTCCAGGTATTTATCCAAATTGCTGGCCATCACTACATCTTTAGGTAGGGGATTCCATAATTTAACTATGCTCTGTGTGAAAAAGTACTTCATTTTATCTGTTCTGAATCTCCCACCAGTCAGCTTCATGAGATGACCCCAGGTTCTGTATTTTGAAAGAGGGAGAAAAATGTCTCCCTATCTGCTTTCTCTACGCCATGTATAATTTTGTACACCTCCTCTATTATGTCCAAGTGTGGTCGCGCCATAGATTTGTATAAAGGCAGTATGATATTGGCAATTTTATTCTCTGTTCCTTTTCTAATTATGCCTAACACGGAGTTTGCCTTTTTTAAAAAAATTCTTTTACAGCAATGTGAATCTCAATTCCTTTTCTAATTATGCCTAACATGGAGTCTGCCTTTTTTACAGCAGCCACAAACTGGGTTGACATCTTCATTGAGCTTCATTGTCCACCACAACCCCAAGATCTCTTTCTTGGTTGGTCACTGTTAGCTCATATCCCATCAGGCTATACTTCAAGTTAGGATTTTTTTACCCCAGTGTGCATCACTTTACACTTGCTTACATTGAACCACATTTGCCATTTAGATGCCCATTCTCCCAGGTTGGAGAGATCCTTTTGGAGCTCTTCACAACCCCTTTTTGTTTTAACCACCCCAAATAATTTGGTTTCATTGGCAAACTTGGACACTTCACTGCTCACTCCTAATTCCAGATCATTTATGAACAAGTTGAAAAGCATCAGTCGCAATACAGCTCCCTGTGGGACCCCACTATTGACTTCCCTCCATCGGGTGAATGTACCATTTATTCTTACTCTCTGCTTTCTTTTCTTTAACCAGTTCTGATCCATAAGGGGACCTCACCTCTTATTTCATAATTGCTTAGTTTGCTCAGGAGTCTTTGGTTAGGGACTTCATCAAAAGCCTTTTGCAAGTCCAAGTAAACAATGTCTACCAGATCACCCCTGTCTACATGTTTATTGACACTCTCAAAGAACTCTAAAAGGTTAGTGAGACAGGACTTAACCTTGCAAAAACCATGTTGATATGAGATGTATCAGGGAAGAGTTTTTGAAAGAGCAGGAGTCTTTGGGATGGCCAAGGGTGAGTTTCAATGGAACCACCTTGAGGGCTCTTTAGAAAATTAATAACAAAAACAATAATAAACATTTGTTTAGCACTTTCAGGAGTGTAAAGCACCTTGATACAGAGTGATTTTCTTCTGCCTTATTCTGTGATTCATCCCAATCTTTCTTACTCCCTTTTCTGATGTTTTCTTTAATTCAAATCATGCATAATTCCCTTAAGGATAAATGTGTTAGTATTTTATCAATTCCTGTTCTTTCTCTAGTCAATCTTTGTTTGATTCCTGTCAATAAAGGTTGCTTTTCTCTATAACCCCCTTCCTCTCTTCCTAGAAAATATTCTTGTAGACATCTGATGCCACAGTGAACTTATGATCCTTATTCATCGGTACTGAAATATCACAAATGTAACAGAATGCAAAGATTTGACCCTTCGACGTAACTCAAAGCATAAATATCCTAGATGTGCCATGTCTTTCAAAACAATTAAATATCCAGCTGTACATATCCTGAAAGGGAGATGGCTGTATCAGCAATTCTGTAAATTATCCATATGAAATGTCCTTGCTAAGTTCAGAGGAAGGTGTGAATGGTGGATGAATGGTTTTATTCACAGTAAGGCCATATGGGGTACTGAGGTGTGTGGGATTGCTGAAGTATTGGTTTCAGGAAAGATGGAAGAGGACCAATAAAGGGGGCATCAGCAGATGTTATAATAACAAATGGGCAAATTTTATGGTCATTTAAACAATCTTGAGAGATGTTGGGAGTCATCAGGATGTTATCAATCTCCTAAATAGAAACAATCAAGCCAAGAAATGGACATGATGTATTATCAGAAAAGGTAACATAAAAACCACTTAGGTGTTGTGAGTCCCAACTCTTGTGAGGAAAAGTATAAAAGCCCCAGATCTAGAGGTAATGGAGGGGAGCAGTGGACTGGATTGTACATGTGCATACCTACAAGTAGGAATGGGGTGGGCACCCGATTGGGACTTGAAGCCTGGGTGAGTCATTGCCCATTCAATCCCCCAAACACCAGTCCGCAGACCCCAGCGCCTGCCCAGCTCAGCGCATGCTGAGCTGGGCAAGCGTACAGGCATCTACTCCCTATATGAGCACCATTTGCCACTCAGATGGCTGTTTGATCTTTTCCATAAGTATCCCAGCTATGCAAATGGGGGCCTTAAAAGGGCCCACAACATTACAGGCATAAATCTTATGCATATCTTATGCATACTAACCCAATTCATTCCAAAGTTCTACTAGCAAACAGGATGATGTGAGAAAGGTAATATTATGGAATTGGTGAGGGGCACCAGGCCCAACCTCAATAACCCTACAGATCTTGGATGGGGGAATGCTTCACTAATACAGGTGGATGCTTGTATTAGTGAATACTGGGGTATGGTAAACCACCATGGAAGGACTGGCACTTCTAAAAATAGGAGGTGTGGCCTCTTGATAGTTAATGGGCATGTCTATATCAAAATACTTCCACCCTGTCTTCTGCCTTTCATTACTCCAGTACAGTGTATGATCATACCCTGCTACTTAATTGACAGTGGGCAGGTTTAATTGACCAAAATGACATGCATCATACCGATAATGTATTTAAGTATGAATCGGTGCTTTCTGTTGGAGGCATCATGTGGAATGCTTTGCTGCCTAAAGATTTTAAGAGCACTGTTGTTCAACTTGGGTTTGATGTAGGGATATTGGAGGAATCTGATTGGGGGATGGAGTTCGATAATCTTTCATCGACCTAGCCCCCTGGACTCAATTCCGACTTCTGCTAGATGTCCTGACTTGATCTGCAGCAAGCCAGGCCACCTGGCAGATTCGCCATCTTTTTTTTTAATTAAAAAACTGCATAAATAGACATTATTGCAGCTGCAATTTCCATAATTTGTACGAATTATGCAAATTTTGGCTGAAATTTGCACAAATTATGCAAATTGCTCAGATGGCTATTTACACACAATTAAAAAAAAAAAAAGTTCCCAGATTTCCAGAAAAACCTGCAGCTTGGCTTACAAATATGAGCACGGTCGGGGTGCCACAGAAATCCAGTGAGCCCCCAAAGAGCCAGATTTCCAACCATGGACATCCCTAGTTTGATGGAACACAAAAGTCAACCTCAGATTATTGAGTTGTTGTTTTACTTGGAATATATCCCATTGAATTCAACAGGACTTTCTACTGAGTAAAATATGGATAGAATTGGGATTCAAGCTAATGACAGTTACAACATCTTCCATAGATTAGTAACGTAAGTTTAATGTATGTTCTGTGAAGAAATATTTTCTTTTGCTCATCCTGAACATTATGTCCTTCAGTTTTATTCAAGTGACAAGGAATAAATTTATTAATTCACTGCTTCTACACCTCAAAAAGTTGTATATAAATGTATTATCATGCCCCCTTTCTTTTTATTCAAACCAAAAAAAAAATGTCTTTTCTTTCATTGTAATGACATGAATTTGTTCCTGTTGGAAATGTAAATATTTGTTAGTCATTTCCTGAGGGGAATATTCACTTCTTTCTTTCAGAAGCTATAGAGAAGAGGATTAACCAGCAGTGTCATGGTAGTGCAGAAGAGACTGTTCTAATTATCTGTTATTGAATGTGATAATGGCACAATGTAGACCAGGGCATAAACAATATGATGATGGTGTTTACTGTGAAGCTACCTAGCCAAGAACCAGAAGAAAAAGTAAAAGACACCTTGATATTCATGAAGATTGTATAACTCAGTGAATTGCATATGGCTGAATACCAGTCATAAGACATCACCAGTCAGTACCAGCTAAGCAACCAGAGAAATAAAACTGTGCTATGCAGCCATTAACAGAAATAGTTCTAGCTCACCAGTATCCTGGGCAGGAGGGTTGAGCTGTAACCTTTCTATAAATGGGAGAGTTTTCCTATAAAAAAGTACATGGGTGTGTGAAAGAGCTGATTAGCTGTGACCAGAACAATTAGGAAGAGATCCTAATAGGGATGTCAGAGAATTTCGCCACGAATCTCGGGGAGGCCGAATGCCAGCGCATTCAGCCCCCCAAAATCGGTGGCGGAATGGTCTGCCCCCCTTGCCCCCCCGGGACGGGACTTACCTTGGGTGAATCCTCCTGGCGGTGGCGGCTCCAGCGGCGGTTCGGCAGTGGTGGCTGTGGCGGCCGGTCTTCCGACTGGCTGCCGCTGCCGCCATTTCCAAGTTTAAAAAACAAACAAACAAAAAAACATGATAGGCTACATAAAGATTTACATAGCCTATCATGGCTAAATTTTAAAAAACACTGTGATAGGCTACGTAAATGTTTACGTAGCCTACCACAGCTGAGTAAAAAAAAAACCCGCATGTACGCAAATGGCGGCGCCCATGGGCGCCGTGATTTGCGTTCTTTATTTTGGCACGTCTAGTCTACGTAAGCATTTACGTAGACTACGGCAAAAATAAGGGGAACTCAAATAGCGTAGCGTCTATGCTATTTGCGTTCCCCTTATTTTCGCCGTAGTCTACGTAAATGTTTATGTAGACTACACGTGCCAAAATAAGGAACGCAAATGGCGGCGCCCATGGGTGCCGCCATTTGCATATGCGTGGTTTGTTTGTTTGTTTACTCAGCCGTGATAGACTACGTAAACATTTACGTAGCCTATCACGGCTGACTGCAGGGACGCAAACGGCGGCGGCTATAGCCGCGGCCATTTGTGCACCCAGCCAGCCAGGATTCGGGGTGGGGGGAGGTACAGAGCCCCTCCCCCCGGCCAGAATTTTGGGTGGGAGGGACGGAGCGCCTCCCCCCCAGCCAGAATTTCAGGGGGAGGGACGGAGCGCCTCCCCCCCACCGCAAATCAATTTCGTGAGAAGGTAAGTCACTTTCATACATCCCTAGATCCTAAGCAACTGGCATAATGTAAATAGCTAGGAACAGCACAAAAAGATGTATCTGCAGATACTAAAGAGGGAACCGCAGGAAGAAGAATTCAATGATGCCTGTTCAATTTTCCAGTTGGTGGGACAGGTTTTTGTTTGTTTGTTTGTCTGTTTTGTTTTTTCATTGTTGTGCATTATTACAATGCAAGAGATGATTTTGTAATTCTCTCTCTGGAAAATAAACAATGTAATGTGTTGTAAATAGCATACTGCTAGTAATGCTTCTAGTAATGTACATCAGTAGTAGTAGTGATAGTAGTGATAAAAAGGGCACCCAGTTCTACCATGAAGGAACAATTTCAGGCAGTTTTAAATCCCAAGTTAACAGATCTCAAGTAATTTACTCCCCACCACCTGTCCTGTTCTGTATTGAGAAAATATTACTACTCCCACTATCACCACCAGAAGCCCAAAGCAACTTAGGAAATTTCACTTAAATGTTAATTTAAACTCCTCTATGGAACTATGGAGTCTCCAACACTACTAGTGTGATCAACCTGATTTGGATCCAAACCAATTACATTAATTATGGCTATATGGATTGCCTACATTCTTGAGTTGTTCATAAGATGATTTGAAAAGGCTTATAAAACATTTACTTTCATGAACCATGTACAATCACCATCAACACATCTTCCTTATATGGAATCATGGAGAATAGTTTCCTGAACCTTTCTTATTCCAGGTCTATTTAAACACAAGGATTCCTTTCTTCAACACACGTTAACACTTCACACACACACACACACACACACACACAGGATTAGGTCTCCATAGTTCAACTAAACCAGTGGTATTGTATTTCACCTAATGGAATTGGAGGATGGGTCTGTGTGATCCAGTCAACTGCACAGAAGTTCTGCGTATCATCACTTTGTCCTCTTGATACATGAATAGTTTGGTCCCCCTATGAAATTTTGACTCAAATGCACTATTAATTCCCAAAGGATGGGACGTTCAATGTAGATTAATATTTAAAGCAATAAACTAAGTAGCAGGAGAAATGCTAATCACAGTATAATCCTTTTGAAATAAGAACATAAGAAGAGTTCTTCTGGATTAGACCAAAGGCTTATCTAGTCGAGAATTCTGTCTCTACAGTGGCCAGATTTCTCTTGGAAGCCCCCCATAGGATGTGAGTGCAATAGCACCTTCATCGTAGAGATGTACGAAAGTCACTTACCTTTTCACAGATTCTGCTCATGATGGGAGGGAGGCGTTCCATCCCTCCCCTTTGAATCCTCGATGGGGGGGAGACAATCTGGTCCTCCCCCCCGGAATCCTCAACGGCCGGGTGTTCCGCGGCGGCTCCGCAGAACAGCTGGCCAGGCCCAGGCCAGGGCCATCCACAGCCAGATTTCTGGCCACGGAGGGCTCTGGGTAAAAAAAAAAAAAAAGCGTATGCAAATGGCGGCGGCTACGGCCACCGACATTTGCATTCCTCATTTTTCGCTGTCTCAGTCTATGTAAATATTTACGTAGACTAAGACGAAGACAAGAAAGCAGAATGCAAATAGCGTACTGGGCGCTATTTGCATTCCCCTTTCTTGTCTTCATCTTAGTCTACGTAAATATTTACATAGACTAAGACGGCAAAAAATAAGGAACTCAAATGTCGGCGGCTGTAGCCGCCGCCATTTGCGTACGCATTTTTTTTTTTTTTTACCCAGACATGATAGACTACGTAAGTCTTTACATAGCCTATCACGTGTATGGGGGGGGGAGAAACACAGACTGGAATTGGCGGTGGCGGCAGCTGGTTGGAAGAACAGCCACCGCCGCCTAGGGATGTATGAAAGTGACTTACCTTTCTGCGGATTATGTTGATGGTGGGGGGAGGCAGTCCATCCCTCCCCCGGAATCCTGGCCGGGGGGGAGGTGCTCCATTCCTCCCCCCCGGAATCCTGGCTGGCCGGCTGTGCTCTGCAGCAATTCTGCGGAGCCGCCGGCCGGCTCCGACAGCAGCTGTACATCCAGCCGCTGGCTAGCAGGGACGCAAATGGCGGTGGCCGTAGCCATCGCCATTTGGGACCTTGCAGTCAGCCATGATAGGCTATATAAATGTTTACGTAGCACATCATGGCTGATATAAAAACAAACAAATAAATGTGCATACGCAAATGGCGGCGGCCATGGCCACCGCCATTTGTGTTCTTTATTTTGGATGTTTTAGTCTATGTAAACATTTACGTAGACTAAGAGGGCGAAAATAAGGGGAACGCAAATATTTGCGTTCCACTTATTTTCGCCATCTTAGTCTACATAAATTTTACGTAGACTAAGACGTGCCAAAATAAGGAACGTAAATGGCGGCGGCCATGGCCGCCGCCATTTGCGTACACACATTTGTTTGTTTTTTAATATCAGCCATGATAGGCTACATAAACATTTGCATAGCCTATCATGGTGTTTTTTTAAAATCTAGCCGTGATAGGCTACGTAAATCTTTATGTAGCCTATCATGTTTTTTTGTTTTTTGTTTTTTTTTAACTGGAAATGGTGGTGGCGGCAGCTGGCCAGAAGACCGGCTGCCGCAGCCGCCACAGCCGAACCGCCGCCGGAGCTGCCGCCGGAGCCGCCGCCGCCACCACCAGGAAGATCCGCCCAAGGTGAGTCCCGTCCCGGGGGGTGGCAGGGGGGTGGTGGGCCATTCCGCCACCGATTTCAGGGGGCCGAATGCGCTGCCATTCGGCCTCCCCGAGATCCGTGGTGGAACTTTCGTACATCCCTACCGCCGCCGCTGCTGCCACCACCGAAGCCGCCGCTGGAGCCGCCACCATCTGAAACATCCGCCCCAAGTAAGTCTTGTCCCGGGAGGGATCCGTGGGGGACAGGGGGGTGGCAGGCCATTCCACGATGGATTTCGGGGGGCCGAATGCACTGGCATTCGGTCTCACTGAGATCCATCGTGGTGTTGCAGAACTCAGAGTCAGAGAGACCACAGAGTGAAGGAAAAAGAGTTTCTTTATTTAACGTGCGGGCTTAAGGCTGGAATCATTTCCAAATATACACAACAAACTTTTTCTGCAATTGAACACAATGAATGGAAAACACTTTTTGCATGGTAAGGCATGATGGAGCAGATCTAGCAATTAGGGGGGGAAAGCTCTCGGGGCTATCTATCACTAGACAAGCTAGCCAGGGATTTACAATATCACACACACACTCACACCCCTCTTTTCTTCTCTTCCCCTTCAACTTGGTACACAAAAGCAAAGTGCCGAAACTCAGGACGCTGGGGGGTGATGGGCATCGCCTTATACTTGCATTTTTCAGGCAGCCATTAATCTTCTTCGGGGAGGCAGTGGGGTGATTTGCAGGACTTCAAAGGCAAGCTTCTCAGTTTGCTTGTATTTGTAAATCCCAAGCTCAAAACAGGACACAATGAGGTACAGGGCAGCTAAATCTTTGCTTTGGCACGGGCAACAAATAACTCAGGTCAGCTTTCTTCGCTGGGGTCTCAAACAGGAAAACAGTCTTAATTTAAAGTTGTTACATCACTGACAGCATCAGCTAGCCAGCTACACAGATTTCACTGTTTTTTTAAAACTGTTACTCTAATATCTTCTTTTCTTCTCAATCAGGTTGGGTCTCTCAGCTTACACAGTTTATTGCAGCTTCCAGGAGCATGGTAGTAGCATGATTTTGGCTTGGCCAGGAACATGCTGTCTGGTTTCTCAGTCTCTTCAGCACACAGACTCAGGCAGTCTAACACTGGACACTCAAATTAGTGAGATTTCTTCATTGCAGGGAATCCCACGGCAAAAGCTTAATGGTTACGCTCTTCAGAAATCATATAGCTGATGGTCTACAGGCTCTATGAAATTCTAGGACAGTTCAAAGCTAAACACGGCTACCTTGACAGAGATCTTCATCGTGGTCTTTCCACTTCATTCTGCCTTGGGACAGTCTTATGGCACACTTTCTACTCGAAGAGGGGTCTAGCCTGTGCCCTGGGGGCTGATTCTTCACTTTTATTCCATTTTGCGCCTTCATCTTCTGGGTCTTCATTTTCAGTTTCTATTTCTTTGGGATTTCATCCCAATTAGGTGAGGTGATGATGTTGCACAACTCAGAATGTTGTGGGCAATTTTCCTGCCCCCCCTCTCGGCGGTCTAGGCTAACAGCTACTTCTTCAGCCTCACACTCCCACGCTCCCACACTTGGTTAAAAGCCAGGCTGTCTTGCAACATTTCTCTAATTAACAGCCTTAGATCTTGTTCTTTTTTTTTTCTCTCAGCTCGACCTTGAGCTTTTTGCTGTTTCCTCTCTGTATTCTGAATCCTTTAAAAAAAAAAATATCTTTTTCCTTCTTTTTTTTAACATACATCTCAAGGGGGTGCAAGTCTTGCTTCCCCCACCTCCCATAGCCTCCCTCTTAAGATGAAGACGGACACAAAGAGGGAAGGGGATTGGTCAGCGAGTAAGGGGTCTCACTGACTGACACAAAAGGAATTTCACACCACGCACTTCGCTACTGGCCTGGGCACCCGGACAGTCAACGGTATGCGTCAGAAACCGCAGTAGCCACTCACACAATCATCAATCTCTCCACTGCATTCATATGTCCCTGCCACCCACTTTTCCCACTTTTCACTAGAGCGGAAAGCAGCTTCCCCAGCTTCCTCAGCTTCCTGCTGAGTACTAGTGCCTGCTCGGGGGTGTGATCAGGCCCCCCTTCTACCCGCAAGGAGTAGGTTCTTTTTGTATACGTATACCAAAACTGACCTTCTTTATAAGGTGGGGCCCTCTTTTTTTCTGCCCAGTGGCCTTTCTTCCTAAAGGCGGGGCCCTCTTTTTACTCCGTATACTTGCCTTTCTCCCGAAGGCTTTCAATGTGGGTTTCAACTCAATTGCAGCTGCGATACAGGCAGGGCTCAAGTTCCTTCCTCCGCTTCCCAAGGTTCTCTTGCTGCTCGCTGCCGTTTGGGCGATCCCGGTGCAGGCTTTCTCCCGTTCACCCAACAAAAAGGTCGGTGGCGCCAAGAAAAGGAGGCATGCGCCGAGCTCTCCCTCCCGGTGCGGCGATTAAGAGCAGGCAACTGCCACCTCTCTGTCTCAAAGCCTGCCACATCCGAGTCACGGCACCATTTATGTTGCAGAACTCAGAGTCAGAGAGACCACGGAGTGAAGGAAAAAGAGTTTCTTTATTTAACGCGCGGGCTTAAGGCTGGAATCATTTCCAAAGAGCCAAAAGCCCCGATTTACATCAGCACATTGTTTTTATAGATATTGTGACACATAGGAAATGGCTCCTCCTCTCCCTCCCAAGTGGGGTTGCAGTCCTCAACATTTCTTCTCCTAGCACCATTGTTTATAATACAAGAAATGGGTTATAGGGTAGCTATGATAAGCAGAGAACAGAAGAGAACAAGATATACAATTGTATGACCTTAGCCTTTGTTGACAAGATAAGAAATTCCTGTGTCTCGTCAGCTTACAAACATATATTTAAGAGAGCAAGAGCTCAGCAAGAACATGAAGCATGAGACTGCATGAGGCTACTTAGTCTGACCCCCGATATGGCTGCTACAGTGGAATTCTCTGACATCCCTACTTCATGGTCATGTTCCCTAGCAAATGGCCTCTGATATTGGAGGGAATATGCAGCCATCATGACCAGTGTTGATTGATAGGCTTATTTAGGGATGTATGAGAATTTCATTTCAGTTCACAAATCACTGAAAAATGGCCTTTTCACAATCCTGGATGCAAATGAGAGCACATTTTCTCAGAAAACATTTACAAAATTCCAAACTTGCCTTCATGTCCACAAAATGTATACTTTAAAACTGTGCAACATTCTGAAAATACACAACTTTCTCAAAATGCACAACTTCCTTAAAATGCACAATTTCTTTAAAATGCTCTAGTTTCGCTAAATGTGCACATTTAAATCACCCCTGCTTTAGTCTAAGGGGAATTTTTTTGCAATTTTGAAATTTACACAAATTTGGGAATTGCTTGAGCAACTTTCATGTTTGTTAGCTGTTCATTTTGCACAATTTCCCAATTCGCACAAGATGAACAGATATCTCAAATACAAGCACAGGAGAGATGAGCAGCAAACCAGATGTACAGAGAATCTTGCCAAGCTCGAACATTACTCATTTCCCCATCACTAGCCTTAGTCTCCATGAAATGATACATCTAGCTTCAAAAATTAACCACAAAGAATTAGCTAACATTAACTTATATTTCACTGGATCCATATAAGTAAATGAATAAACTGTCAGAATCAGCTGGAAGCGTTTCTTTTCTCTTTGAGTTGTTTCCTGCAGTTGAGATCAGGCCTTAAAACAATAATGTAACATTTGGGGAGAAAGATGCAAAGCAGGAGGCCGGTGTTGGAGGCCATGATGGCAAAAACCTCCACAGCCACTATATATTTCCCAGTGGTGCTCAGATAGCCTGGAATAAAGGAGACCCAAACACTGCAGAACACCAGCATGCTGAAGGTGATGAACTTGGCTTCATTGAACGTGTCAGGCAATTTCCTGGCTTGAAAAGCCACTGTGAAGCTGATAACGGCCAGAATGCCCATGAAGCCCAGGACGCAGTAGAACATGGTGAGGGACCCGTCATTACATGCTAGTATGATCTGCCCAGTCTGGGAGTGCATGTCAACATCTGGGAACGGAGGGGAGCTAGACAGCCATGCAATACAGAGACACACTTGAATGAGGGAGCAGGAAAGAACAGTGGCATTTGCCACTTTTTGCCCAAGCCATTTCCTCATCTTATTTCCTGGCTTTGTGGCCAGGAAGGCCAGGACAACAAGCAGGGTTTTTGCCAACACACAAGAAACTGCAACAGAGAAAATGATGGCAAATGTTGGTTGTTGAAGAAGGCAGGTCACCTTCATAGGCTTTCCAATGAATAACAGAGGAGAAAGATAGCAAAGCAGGATGGCACTGAGAAGAATACTAGTGAGGTTCTGGTTATTGGCTTTCACTATGGGAGTATTCCAATTCTTTAGAAAAGTTTGCATCACAAAACATGTGATTATGGAAAAGGAAATAGTAAGAGAAACCAAAACATTCCCCAAAGGTTCTTGATAAGAAAGGAACGAGATAATCTTAGGGATACACTGGTCATGGTTCTTGTTTGGATATTGATCTTCTGGGCAATGGATACAATAAGCAGCATCTGAAAGGGATAAACGGGGTCAGTGGCTTTGATAATATATATAGTCACTTTATGTAAAAATAATGAAATATTATGGTACATAACTAATGCTAAGCAAGAATGGCTACAGCTGCATTTATTTGCCCCTAGGATAGAATCCTCTACAAAAACTCCTGGGAGTAACATGGGGAATTCACCACATCCTGATATAAAAACAGTGTTACCAACCCATCACAAAGTGGGTCATCAGACAGGGTTACAGAACTTGTCTCATCCTGAGGACTTTTGGAAAAGCTTTTGGGAGCTGATTTTCAGCAGTGGGTGGGGATAAAGGCATATCATTTGCATGGCCAAATGCAAAGTGGGCAAAGTCATCATTTTGTCTTATTTATCTTGAAGCATATTTTGTCTTAAAGATGTTACTGCCACATAAGGTAGCCAACTTGCTAATGCCAAGCAGGTCTGGGACTGGTCAGTGCTTGGAGGGGAGACCACCTGGGAATTGCATGACGTAGCCACCTTGAGTTCCACAGTGGAAGAAAGGTGGGATATAAATGTAATAAATAATAATAAAAAAGCCTTAGGGGAGGCATCTCAACCTTTTGGAATGGGGGAAAAACTGTACAATCGCTAGGATTCCACCAATCAAATGGTGGTTGGAAAAAGGGGTGGAGCTTAGAGAAAGGGGCATGGATATCAGGGTGATTCCAAACAGCCAGATTTCACCCTTGGTTCTGAAATTCTGCTCCGCTGTTGTAAGAGCACCTTAGGGCATAATCCTAGGCATGGTTAGACAAAAAATGTCTTCAATGGTAAGCATGGCTGACTGGAGAATACTCAAAGTTGTAGGACTTTTTTCTGTGTAAACATGCATAGGATTGTGCCCTTAAGAGTACAATCCCATGCATTTTTAGACTTTAAAAAGTCCTACAACTCATGGCATGGCTGGCTGGGGAATGCTGGGAGTTGTAGGACTTTTTAACATCTAAAATTGCATAGAATGGCACCTTTATTCAGTTATTTATTGTAAAGTCTCAAACTACATATCTTACATCAGCATGTTTTTGTTTGTTTTGTTTTCTTAAAAAAAATATAAGGAGAAGAAAATGCAAAAATGGCATCTAAGGAATGAATTATGTTCAGGCTCATGACAGCTTGCAGGGTAATTTCTAACACCTGGAAAACTGCAGAACTTCTAACACAGATGTCTTGGTACATGGAGCTTGGCAAATGGCCATAGCAGAAAAATCAGCTTAGCAAGTGAAATTAGCTAAAGGAAAAGTCATGAAAATATCAGAATTTTTTTTTATTTTTTGTTTAAATATGGCACAATGTTATTGGATATACAAAGCAGGACATACACAGCAATATTGTCAAAACTTTCATCAGATTATGGAAAATAGATTAAATATAATTTGTTGTTAAGAAGAATCATAAATTCTTCCAAGCAGCAATAAGTTCTAACTATATTTTTATTTGTAAAGGAATGGGTGGGAGGAAACATTAAATGCACCTCACACTCTCAACAACTAGATTTAAAAGTGATGTGTTTCCTTGTTGGTTGCCTTGTCATTGTAAATAAAATCATAAGAAATAGAATCCATCATATATATATATATATATATATATATATATATAGAGAGAGAGAGAGAGAGAGAGGACAACAAAGTCCAACAAAACCATGTATTTTATGATATATTCCAGCAAAGTGATAGGTTGATCTAAAGAGTGATTGCCATCCTTTTTGGTATGCATACCACATGCCAAGTCCAAAACATGGATATTTATACTTCCACCATTTTAAATCCCTATCTCTAGCCTATAGGCAAGTTCAACATGGCCCTCTCCATGCTGGGAATAGATGTGCCTATTGCGAGTGGACAGGGGGGAAAATGAGATGACACCAATCGATTTGGGATAAAACAGGGCCACATTTATTGATAGATTACAATCTGTGAAGAAAGCACCAGCAGGCACACCACCAACAAGACCAACATGACAGGTGTAGACTGAGGCATTCGTTGTCTGTGGCGAGGCGTCCGCCCTCACCCACCAATCGGAAATACCCAGTTCTGGGCTGGGAGACCTTCCCCTGTCACCCCCCCCCCTCGAGCCACAGAACCTGAGTGGGTGAGGAGGGTTGGCCTCAATGGTAAGCCGTATCTCCCAGCTGGGGCCACAAAACCGAGAGCCAGAAGCCTTGGGCCTTACCAGTCACCTGAAATGGTGCCTACGAATGCTCACTTGTCCACTCCCCCAGCGGAGAGCCCGCCTGGAGCCGCCAATGCAGCTATGTGACCAAAAGTTAGTACAACTGGGTGATAAATTAACGAATGCAGCTCTATATCGGAACTGCAGTGTGAAGTAGGCAAAAAAAAAAACACCAAAGCCTGACCAATGCGGCTAAGAGCCAAAATTCCTACTCAGCCCCCAATAGGGCTACCAATATAACCCACACTGAAGTAAGGGCGGGAGGGAGGGAGCTGGAATGGCCAGAATGAGGAGGCAGCGGGGCAGTGCGGCCTAAATAGTGGCCGGCTTGACCCACCCCTTGGTGATGCCAGGGGCGAAGGCCAATGGCCTTCGACCTTGTCCCATCCTTCCGCCGCCACCTGCAACAGCCCCCCCCCCCAGTCAGGCAAGCCGGGCGCGGGGTGAGGGCACTTATATTGGGTCAGTGCAGACAAGTGAGAATTGTATTTCAGTTTCTTTTTAATAACACTTCACCAAAATTCACCATCTCCTTCATGTTCAGAATGGAAAGAACTTGAGACTAAAAAAACCAAAAACAAAACAAGCTGAATTTGGGAGAAAGTGAAACTGATTGATCCATCCTTAGCTCAGTTTACATATGATGCTAAATGCTTAGCTTGGTGAGAATCTTTTAAGAATTGTAATTTTTCCCTGATCAGCATTGGGAACACAATGCACAAAGAGGGGATTTAATCCTTTCCTGCTTTCTTACACTTCCAGTAAGAGTCACTGACTGAAACTAATGATAGGCTTGTGGGGTAAAAATACACAAGTAATTGGAAAGTTATTTCCCATGGAAATCTGTATACTGTATATTGTCACATACCAGTCTGGTCAGAAAACATGTCTTGTGAGCATTGAGCACAATCATAGCAACACACTGGCTTTCCCTCTCGAACTATCTTCCTGTATCCAAGATGGCAGCTTTCAACACATGTGGAATGGGGTGGAACCTAATCATAAACAAGGGAAGGAGGATAGAAACAATGGCTTAGATCTAGATTCAGTCAGAGCAGACCTACTGAAATGAATGGGAAATAAGTTAATCATTACTAAATTAAGTTTCATTGATTTCAATGGGTCTAAACCTAACTTTAAATAAATCAGGCTCCAACTCATTCTTTATGTACTTGACCAACATTATTTAACTTAGGAACCCACTGATCTGAAATGGGCCTGCCCACCAATTAGGGGTGGATGAAAGTCACTTACCTTTTCTCGCAGCTTGTTCGCGGTGGGGGGGAGCGCTTCGCTGCTCCCCCCGCGAGTTTCAGGCTGGGGGGGAGGCTTCCCGCCTCGCCCGGCCGAAATTCAGGCCAGGGAGGAGGCTTCCCGCCTCGCCCGGCCGCGAACACGAAAGTAAAAAAAAAACAAAAAAAAACACGTCCCCTGATAGGCTACGTGACGATTCACGTAGCCTATCATGGCTAGATCTGGAAATTCAGCTGTGATAGGCTACGTGAATCGTCACGTAGCCTATCACGGGTGACTTAAAAAAAAAAAAAAAGCGCGTACGCGAATGGCGGCCCCCATAGGGACCATAATAGTTTACGTAACTATTATGTTAGTTTACGTAACTAGTTTACGTTAGTTGCTGTAGTCTACGTAAACATTTACGTAGACTACAGCAACCAAATAAGGAACGGGAATGGCGGCTCCCTATGGGGGCCGCCATTATCCGTACACACTTTTTTTTTTTTAAAGTCACCCGTGATAGGCTACGTGACGATTCACATAGCCTGTCATGGCTGACTTTGCAAATCTAGCCGTGATAGGCTACGTGAATCGTCACGTAGCCTATCAGGGGACTTTTTTTTTCTTTGATTGCAATCGCGGGGGCGGCAGCCAGTCGAAAGACCGGCTGCCGCTCCCGCCCCGCTCGAACACTGGACGAACCGCCAGCCGGACCCGCCGCCGGGAGGGACATTCAGGGAAGGTAAGTCCCGTCCCGGGGGGGGCGGGGGCGGGGGGGCGGAGGATTTCTCCCCTAAACATGTTCGGGTGGCCGAACACGTTGGCGCTCGGCCCCCCGAAGTTTCGGGGAGAAATTCTCCGCCATCCCTACCACCAATTGCAATCAGATACAGAGGCTCCACTCTCTATCCTGTCCTTGTGTGGGATCAGATGGGCAGGTTTTTGAAGAGATTTCAGTGGTGTTGCCAAGATGATGGAATAACCTTTCTAAAGAGATCATAGAATCATAGAATAAGTGGGCCGGAAGGGGCACACAAGGCCACCAAGTCCAACCCCCTGCTCAATGCAGGAATCCAAGTCAGAGCATTCCTGACAGATGGATCTCCATCCTTGTCTTGAACACCTCCAGTGTGGGAGAGCCCACTGGCCCCCTGGAACCTGTGGTGGAACGGCCTCCTGCTCCCCCCACCGGAATACCCCTGGGACAGAACTTACCTGGGGCAGATGCGGCAGATTTGGCGGCGGCGGCAGTTCAGGAGGCAGCGGCGGTGGCTCCGGCGGCGGCTCCGATGGCTGGTCTACTATGGCGGCCTTGCAGCTGTGATAGGCTACATAAGTATTTATGTAGCCTATCACAGCTAACCCCCACCAAAAAACCCCCAGCGTACGCAAATGGTGGTGGCTACGGCGGCCGCCGTTTGCCTTCCCTATTTTTCGCCG
Organism: Heloderma suspectum; assembly: GCF_057233095.1. Classification (NCBI taxonomy): domain Eukaryota; kingdom Metazoa; phylum Chordata; class Lepidosauria; order Squamata; family Helodermatidae; genus Heloderma; species Heloderma suspectum. Next base: position 81,634,544 of record NC_139463.1, on the reverse strand, counting down.
TTCTGGCCTACGTAAATATTTACGTAAACTATTATGGTGAAAAAAAGGGGAATTCAAATAGCGTAGTGGGCGCTATTTGCATTGCCCTTTTTTTTTTTGCCGTAATAGCCTATGTAAATATTTATGTAGGCTAGAACGGCGAAAAATAGGGAACGCAAATGATGGCCACCATAGCCGCCGCCATTTGCGTACGCTGGAGGTTTTTTTTTGGGGGGGGTTAGCCATGATAGGCTATGAAAATACTTACATAGCCTATCATGGCAGCTTGGATGGACAAAAATGGCAGCCGCTACGGTGGTCGCCATTTGTGTCCACAGCAGTCCGTCCACAGCCGGAACTCCATGGCGGACGGCCCTGGCCGGCTGCTCCGCGGAGCTGCTGCGGAGCAAAGCCGGCTGGGCAGGATTCCAGGGGGGAGGACTGGATTGCCTCCCTCCCCGTTGCGGATTCCTGGGGGAGGGACAGAGCACCTCCCCCCCACCGCGAATCACATCCGCGAACAGGTATATCACTTTCGTACATCCCTACATTTATCCCTATTAAATGTCATTTTGTTGTTTTCTGCCCAGTGCTCCAGTGTATCCAGATCACTTTGAATTTTGTTTCTGTCTTCCAAAGTATTAGCTATATCCCACCCAATTTTGTGTCATCTGCAAATTTGATCAGCATTCCCTGCACCTCCTCCTCCAAGTCATTAATACAAATGTTGAAGAGCACTGGGCCCAGGACTAAGCCCTGCGGTACCCCACTCGTTACTTCTCCCCAGTTTGAGAAGGTCCCATTGGTAAGCACTCTTTGAGTCCAATTCTGTAGCCAACTGTGGATCCACCGGATCATTGTTTCATCTAGCCCACTTTGAGCTAGTTTGCTCATCAGAATATCATGGGTACTTTTTTGAAAGCTTTGCTGAAGTTAGGGATGTTATAGAATTCCGCCATGGATCCCAGGGGGACTGAATTCCAGTGAATTCAGCCCCCTGGAATCCGTGGCAGAAAGGAGAAACCTGCCCCACCACCCCGCGAAAGCCCACCGGAATGAAGTCTACCTGGTGGCGGCTCTGGCTGTGGCTCTGGCAAATAGCGTTGCCCTTATTTTCACCGTAGTCTACGTAAATCTTTACGTAGACTACAGCGACCAAATAAGGAACGGGAATGGCGGCTCCCTATGGGGTCCGCCATTATCCGTACGTGCTTTTTTTTTTTTTTTTTTAAGTCACCCATGATAGGCTATATGACGATTTACGTAGCCTATCACGGCTGACTTTGCAAATCTAGCCATGATAGACTACATTAATCATCACGTAGCCTATCACGGGGGCATTTTTTTTTCTTTTATTGGAATGGCGGCGGCGGCAGCAGCTGGTCGAAAGATCAGCTGCCGCCCCCGCCCCTGACAAAGACCCGCCGAACCGCCGGCCGGACCCGCCGCCGGGAGGGACATTTGCCAAAGGTAAGTCCTGTCCCGGGGGGGCGGGGGGCGGAGAATTTCTCCCCGAAACTTGTTCGGGGGGCCGAACATGTTGGCGCTCGCCCCCCCGAAGTTTCGGGGAGAAATTCTCCGCCAACCCTAACTTGTTTTTGACAAATCCATATTGGCTTCGAGTAATCACAGAATTGTTTTCAAGGTGCTTCCAGGTGGATTGCTTTATCATCCACTCCAGAATTTTCCCAGGGATTGATGTCAGACTGACTGGTCTGTAGTTCCCAGGTTCCTCCTTTTTACCCTTTTTGAGGAGAGGGACAACATTAGCCCTCCTACAGTCATCTGGCACTTCCCCTGTCCTCCATGATTTCTCAAAGAGAATAGACAGCAGTTCTGAGAGTTCTTCTGCCAGTTCCTTTATTACTCTAGGATGCAGTTCATCTGGCCCTGGAAATTTGAACTCATTCAGAGTAATGAGGTGTTCCTTGACCATATGCCCATTGATCTCTAGCTGCAATCCTGCCCCTTCAGCCTATACTTCGCCTTTGCCAGGGTGGTCATAGACCCTCTTTTGGGAGAAGACTGAGCCAAAGTAGGAATTGAGCACCTCTGCCTTTTCTTTGTCATCTGTTATTGTTTTCCCATCCTTATTTAATAGCTGAACAACCATCTCTTTTGTCTGCCTTTTACTATGCACGTAGCTGAAGAAAGCCTTTTTGTTGTTTTTAGCATCCCTCGCTAACCTTAGCTCATTCTCAGCTTTAGTCTTCCTGACACCATCCCTGCAATTCTGTGAAATCCCTGCCTGTACTCTTCCTTTGTTACTTGGCCTTCTTTCCACTTCCTATGCGTGTCATTTTTGTTTTCAGGTCATCCCTAAGCTTTTTGTGAAGCCACATTGGCTTGTTCTGTTGTCTTCCACCCTTTCTTCTTGTCGGAATTGTTTGTTTGTAATTGTGCCTTGAGAATTTCCTTTTTTAAAAGCTCCCACCCATCTTGGACTCCTTTTCTCATTAGCGTTGCTTGCCATGGGACCTTACTGATCATTGTTCTGAGTTTATTAAAATCAGCTTTCCTAAAATCCAGGGTATGTGTTTGACTACACTCGGCTTTTGCTTCCCTTAGAACCAAGAACTCAAGTGCAACATGGTCGCTTTCCCCCAGAGTTCCTGTAACTGCTACTTTTCTCTGAGAAAAGATCCATCTTTTCTCCATGTTTAAGGTATTTGCTTCTAGTGGGAGAGGTCTGCTATTTGATCTAGTTTCTTCAACTTCATCATATGTTTGATATTGCTGCTTTTAGTAATGTTTCTTGTATGACATATATTTGTTGTTTTATTAAAGGCTCTTCAGACATTTTGTCCAATGCATGGGCAAACAGGGGATCTAACACAATGGCAGGGGTAAGGTCAGTTGTCTTATCCAACCATGCCTGCCATGTGGCCATACATTCTGCCTTACCAGAGAGGCCAATACACTTTCCAGTACGCCAGAGATCAGGATGTGTCCAGATAGCAGTGGAGCTGTCCCACAAGGAAGCACGGAAAGCTCAAGTCCGCTTCAGCACTTGTTATACCTCGCTCTGTTGCCTTATCATTCCTGGCCTATCATCAAGACCAAGTGGGGAGTCCAATTTCTTCCTTATAAGATGGGCTCAGGGATGGTCAACCTTGTGCATCAGGATAGTCACTGTACCTTCAGTTTTGGGCTTCTGCTTGGACTCACCATCACCTCTGTTCCTTGGGAGATCATATTAGGTCTGAAGTGTATACGTGGGGTGGAGGAGGGGGAGGCTACTCAGAGTGCATTGGTTCCTATGAGCTTGCAACCTCCTTAAGTGGATTATATTTTGGGATGGTAGTCTTGGGAGGGTTATTTGTACTTGCTGGCTCCCCATGAACTCTTGGGCCAGAAATAGGATACTCTGCCTCTTCCAGGGTACCTCCAGTTCTGGGCTGGTACTGCCAGGAAAATGGCAGATCATGACACCAGTAGATGCAGCCCCACTGTCATCTTCCATATGCTTACTAACTTGTGAAGGAGAACTACTAAAACTATAGAGATTCTCCCTCTATTTCATTAATGAATAATTGTGGCAGTATATGTATAACTCTTGACATTATTACTTAAATATAGTAAAATTTGTTTCTTGTGCAACAGAGGCCTAGGTTTATCCAACCTGTCTTATTTTATGGAGCTTAGAAATTACTCAAGATACATGGACTAAGGTTCTGCAACACGAGTGCAATAAGGCCTGGATAAGCAGCTCCGTTCCATTCAGCTATGACTTTAAAGTGTACAGTGTATTCCTACCTGCTTAACAGTACAATATTATTAATGTCTACTCAGAATTACACCAATTGTAGATGTCCTACACCAAACATGTATTCCTACCTGCCTGTATATGTTTTGCCACACAGTGGCTGAAGGACAGTAAGACATTACTGTCTGCAACAGTAATGGAAAAATATGCAGGCAACAGCTCTATTCTAGTCAGCTGTGATTTTAAGTTACACAATGTACATATTCCTACCTGTTTAAAGGTTTTATGCCACACAATGGCATCTTCAGTGATGGTGAATACTTGGCTTCGTGAAATCTGTCCAACGTGGACTTTAAGGAAGGATTGATTGGGGAAAGTGACCCAGTTGATGATATCATAGCCAGTAGAAAATTCCCCATTCTCAAACAAGACTTCGTGCCCAGCTCCATTGTTAAAGCGGATGTTTTTCAGGAAAGAGTGGAACTATATTGGGAGAGAATACAAGTAGGGATGTTGCGGGCACCTGACTAGGTCCGGGAATTCATCAGGCTCCCTCTGCCCATGACTCCCAGACTGCGCCTTCCGAGACACTGTCCTTGCTTGCCCCTGCTGTCGCCCCGCTGTGCCTGCTCATGCTCTCCAGGACTCACCCACTATCCTGTTCGGTGAGCACCCACTATTTCAGCGCCTTTGATTGCTATGTAAAACAGGAAGTTAAAAAACTGTGCATAGTTTAATAAGAGCAGTTTGGAGATGGGAAAGCTAAATAACCCCAATATTAGAGGGATTATACCTCTAATATTGGGCTTATTTAGTTTTCCCAGCTCCAAACTGTGCATATTTAAATACGTGCATTTTTTTAACTTCCTGTTTTACATAGCAATCAAAGTCATGAAAATGGCAGGCACTTACCGAACGAGATCGCAGTGAGACCAGGGGACTCGCCGAGCTCATGGGCAGCCTGAGCGCGGGTCCAGGGGGGTGCAAGCGGGGGTGCCGCTTCTGCGATCACCCAGAGAAACTGAGCTAGGGTGAGTTCTTACATCCCTAAATACAAGTTTACAAAATGGAATCCACACTCTTTGCATGCTTAATCTACCATCATGTTATCTATAAACATTGTAAAATTGGAGCCTGGGAGCTTCCTCCCAGCTTAACTACACACAATGGGGCACCATCAGTTTGAATTAATCATTATTTGTGGTGAGAAATGACTCATAGAGACTGTTGGAAGTGTGGGTGCAACTCAGCTATGTGTTGCTGATGTGTCTGCATAGAGAGGGAATAGGTAGAGGGCCTCCACACATCCTAGACTGTCCTTTGATCTATGATCACTTTTCTTCTAATGCTAGACTGATTCTCTTAGGGTTGCTGACCTAGGGATGGCGGAGAATTTCTCCACGAATCTCTGGGAGGCCGAATGCCAACGCATTTGGCCCCCCGAAATTCATGGTGAAATTCTCCGCTGGCCCCCCACCCCCCCCCCGGGATGGGACTTACCTCGTGTGAATGTCCCTCTCGGCGACGGGTCCCGGTGGCATTTCGGCGGCGTTTCGGCGAGGGCGGCGGCCAGTCTTCTGACCGGCCGCCGCTGCCGCCATTTCAAAATAAAAAAGTAAAGTAAAAAACAAACAAACACACACCCGTGATAGGCTACGTAACGATTTACGTAGCATATCAGGGCTAGATTTCCAAAGTCAGCCGTGATAGGCTACGTAAATCGTCACGCAGCCTATCACGGGTGACTTTGAAAAAAAAGAAGAAGTGCGTACGCAAATGGTGGCGCCCATGGGGCGCCACCATTTGCGTACCTTAGTTTGGCACGTCTAGTCTACGTAAAGATTTACGTAGACTATGGCGAAAATAAGGGCAACGCAAATAGCATTCCCTTATTTTCGCCGTAGTCTACATAAATCTTTACGTAGACTAGATGTGTGCGCTTTTTTTTTTCCAAAGTCACCCGTGATAGGCTACGTGATGATTTACATAGCCTATCACAACTGACTTTGGAAATCTAGCTGTGATAGGCTACGTAAATCGTTACATAGCTAGGGTTGGTGGAGAATTTCTCCCCGAAAGTTCGGGGGGCCGAGCGCCAACGTGTTTGGCCCCCCGAACATGTTTTGGGGAGAAATTCTCCGCACCCCCCCACCCCCCGCACCCCCCGGGATGGGACTTACCTTTGGCGAATGTCCCTCCCGGCAGCGGGTCTGGCCGGCGGTTCGGCGGGTCTTCGTCTGGGGCGGGAGCGGCAGCTGGTCTTTCGACCGGCTTCCGCCACCGCCATTCCAATAAAAGAAAAAAAAAACCAAACGCCCCCGTGATAGGCTACGTGACGATTAACGTAGCCTATCACGGCTAGATTTGCAAAGTCAGCCATGATAGGCTACGTAAATCGTCACGTAGCCTATCACGGGTGACTTTAAAAAAAAAAAAAAGCGCGTATGGATAATGGCGGCCGCCATAGGGAGCCGCCATTCCCGTTCCTTATTTGGTCGCTGTAGTCTACGTAAAGATTTACATAGACTACAGACTCCCTATGGGGGCCGCCATTTGCGTACGCGCTTTTTTTTTTTTTTAAGTCACCCGTGATAGGCTACGTGACGATTAATGTAGCCTATCACGGCTGACTTTGCAGATCTAGCCATGATAGGCTACGTTAATCATCACGTAGCCTATCACGGGGGCGTTTTTTTTTTAACTTTTTAATTTGCGGCCGGGCGTGGCGAGGCGCCTCCTCCCTGGCCTGAATTTCAGCCGGCCGAGGCGGGAAGCCTCCCCCCCGGCCTGAACTTCACGGGGGGAGCAGCGAAACGCCTCCCCCCCACCGCGAAAAGCTTCGAGGACAGGTAAGTGACTTTCGTCCATCCCTATACATAGCCTATCACGGGTGTGTGTTGTTGTTGTTTTACTCTTCTTTTCTTTTCGCGGCTGGGTAGACGGGGCGCTCCTCCCTGGCCTGTATTTCGGTGGCGAGGGATGGGGCGCCTCCCCCCCGGCCTGAATTTCGGCTGGGCGAGGCAGGGCGTCTCCCCCCCTCACCTGAACTTCGGGGGGAGAACCAAAGCTCCTCCCCCCCACCGCGAAGCAAGCTGCGGGACAAGGTAAGTCCCTTTCGTCCATCCCTATGCTGACCTAACTTCCTACTTCCTTCTTTTTCATGCTCTTGCTTCTCAGAGAAAAGACATATTTTTGGGTCTTCATCCATCTTGAGTTGGGGACCCTCCTATACAACATGCATTTCCTGTAATAAATGCAAGCTTTCTTATTCCTTTGACACAGAGTCTCCAGTGTGATTTATGCAGGGTAAAGCATTCTCCTTCAGCTAGGATTCCACACAGTTCAGCCCTTGTCAAGTTCTTGCTGTTCAGCCAACAGTTATGGGCCCAGTATCCAGACAGACCTGATGAAAAGTGAATCCAAAGAAGTTTGAGCACCTTCCCACAGTATCACACACCACCAGAGATTAGGCTAAGGATAAGGAAAAGTTAAGCAAGGATGTCTGAAGCAAAGTTGGCAATAGCCAGGCAGACAGAGGAAAACTACTCCCTCTGGGCATTCAGAATGGAGTCCCAGCTAATACAAGAGAAAGTTTTGAAGCTGATCAAGGAAGATCCACTGGAAGAAGGAAGAACTGGGAAGAAAAGGATGAAAAGGCAAGAGGTCTTAACATCTCAGTGGTGAGTGACAGTTAAATCCCCTTATTCACCACTGTAAAACAGAGAAACTAATGTGGGAGGGCGTAAAGCATGCCCATGAGACAAGTGGATGGGCCCACCTCATTAATTTGTACAAGTGCATCTTCAACTTAAGAATGAAAAAAAGAGGATTATTTTCAAAGTCACTTAAACATGTATGTAGAATTAATACGGAGCCTTAGCGAGGTAGGAGAGGAATGAAAGGAATCCCAAAAGGTGGCTACATTTCTAAGGTCTCTGCCAAAATCATTAGACACTTTCATCTCTGCATTAGAGCAACAACAGACAAGTTTAAATGAAACAATTTCTGCAGTAAAAGCTCAGATTCTAAAGCAAAGGCAAGGAGAATTAGTTTTTCCAGTTGGTAAAAATGATAATGACAGCCAGGCCAATGTAAAGGCTTGTAAATCAACCCCCAAAAGAAGCTGACAAATGGAGGAAAGCAGCTAAAGAGGAGCTGGATCTCTCTGCAAGAACAAAACTTGGACGCTGATCAAGTTACCACCTGGATTAAAACAGTTGGATTCAAGTGGATCTTCAAGAAAAAGCTTGATGCTGAAGGGACTATCCAAAGATACAAAGCAAGATTACTTGCTAAAGGCTACTCTCAAAAGTATGGAAAAGAATATAATAAGACATTTGCTCCAGTAGTCAAACATATTACAGTCACAACACTTTTAAGTGTTGCAGCCAACAGAAAGATGAATGTGGATCATCTAGATATAAAAACAGCTTTTTTGCTAGGGGTGTACGGATTCCCCACCATCTGTTCTGGTGGGGAATCCATGGGGGGGGGGGAAGCGATCCGTTCCTTCCACCGGAATCCTCCAGAGCAGTTCTGCTCTGCTCGGATTCTGAGGGGGCGGAGAAATAGCTTGGGGGTGCTTACCTTCCCTCCTGCCAGCCAGAGCTGTTTGCCTCCTCCCTGTCCCTGCCGAATGCCATGTCTTAAAAAAAAAAAAAAGGCTATCGGAACGATGTGCCCATAGACATATATGCAAAATAGAGCCGTGAATCTTGCTTATAAGTGTATAGACACATACACTTATACACAAAATTCATGATTCTATTTGAGTATAAGTCTATGGGCACATCCTCCCTATCGCCATGTTTTGTTTTGTTTTTTTAAGACATGGTAATCGGCAGGGACAGAAAAGGAGGTGAACAGCTCTGGCTGGAAGAAGCAGCCGAGTGCCGTTCCGCCTTTAGTCCTCCTGGAGCGGAGGTAGGGGTGTCAGAGAATTTCTCGCCGAAACTTCGGGGGGCCGAGTGCCAACGTATTCGGCCCCCCGAAGTAGTTTTGGGGAGAAATTCTCCCCCCCTGCCCCCCCCCCGGGATGGGACTTACCTTTCCCAAATGTCGCTCCCGGTGACGGGTCACAGCGGCGGTTCGGCAGGGCTTCGACAGGGGCGGGGGCGGCAGCCGGTCTTTCGACCGGCTGCTGCCGCCGCCATTCCAAGAAAAGTAAAAAAAAACAAAACGCCCCCGTGATAGGCTATGTGACGATTAACGTAGCCTATCATGGCTAGATTTGCAAAGTCAGCCGTGATAGGCTACGTAAATCGTCATGTAGCCTATCACGGGTGACTTTAAAAAAAAAAGCACGTACAGCTAATGGCGGCCCCCATAGGGAGCCGCTATTCGCGTTCCTTATTTGGTCGCTGTAGTCTACGTAAAGATTACGTAGACTACGGCGAAAATAAGGGCAACGCTAACAAAAATCTGAACCAGATGCTCTTGAAGGAAGGGTTTGAACAAGGCAAAGCAGACCCAGGCCTGTACAGTAGATTCAAGAACAACAGATGGACTGACATTTTAACCTATGTGGATGACCTGCTGCTAGCTTATGAGAGTCCAAATGATAAGAAGATGCTAGTGAGCCATTTGAACAAGGAAGTAGAAATTAAATGTCTAGGAGACATCTCATACTACCTCAGTGTTCAAGTTGAAAAGGGGGGAAATGGATCCTTCCTGTTGTTGTTTATTTGTTCATTCGCTTCTGACTCTTCGTGACTTCATGGACCAGCCCATGCCAGAGCTTCCTGTCGGCTGTTGCCACCCCCAGCTCCCCCAAGGTCGAGTCTGTCACCTCCAGAATATCATCCATCCGTCTTGCCCTTGGTCGGCCCCTCCTCCTTTTGCCTTCCACTTTCCCTAGCATCAGCATCTTCTCCAAGGTATCCTGTCTTCTCATGATGTGGCCAAAGTACTTCAGTTTTGCCTTTCATATCATTCCCTCAAGTGAGCAGTCTGGCTTTATTTCCTGGATTATGGACTGGTGTGATCTTCTTGCAGTCCAAGGCACTCTCAGAATTTTCCTCCAACACCACAGTTCGAAAGCATCTATCTTCCTTCACTCAGCCTTCCTTATGGTCCAGCTCTCGCAGCCATAGGTTACAATGGGGAATACCATTGCTTTAACTATGCTGACCTTTGTTGTCAGTGTGATGTCTCTGCTCTTCACTATTTTATCGAGATTTGTCATTGCTCTCCTCCCAAGAAGTAAACGTCTTCTGTTTTCCTGGCTGCAGTCAGCGTCTGCAGTAATCTTTGCGCCTAGAAATACAAGGTCTGTCACTGCCTCCTACTGATCCTTCCTACTGAATCAGAAATAAAAGATGCAAGAACTACTTGAAAACCTAGGGCTGACAGATGCCCACATAGCAACTACACCAATGGAAGTAGGATACTTGAAGCCAGACCAAAAAAATCAACTGTGGCAAGATGATGGAAGTTACAGAAAAACCATAGGGAAACTTCTGTACCTAAGGACTGTAACAAGACCAGATGTGGCAAGAGCAGTGGGATACCTCTGCAGATAAAACCAGTTCACCAACCAAGACAGCCTGGGAAGCTGTTAAAAGAGTGGCAAAATACCTGAAAGACACTGCAGAACTAAAGCTAAAATTATCAGCCACCAAAGGTCCCAAACTACTGGGTTACACAGATGCTGATTAGGCCAGAAACCCCAGAGATCACAGGTCAACCAGCGGAGACCTGTTCTACTATGGAAAGATGGTTATCTGCTAGACAAGCCGAAAGCAAGAAACAGTGTCACTGTCTTCAACAGAGGCAGAAAACATATTAGCTGCTGAAGCCTGCAAGCACCATGCTATGGCTATGCAGATTGCTATTGGACTTGGGCGTATCTGGACCAGAGCCTATCTGAATGCTTGAAGTCAAATCACGCCTGTATATGACTCTCAGAGACAGAAGGGATGAATTCACACATGAAGCATGCCAATGTGAAGTTCAGGTTCCACTTTCTAAGAGACATGCGACATCTAAAGTTGGAATATTGTCTGACTGAAGAGATGACTGCTGATGCACTGATCAAAGCACTGGGCAAGAAAAATCCAACACCTGAAGTTGCGAAAAAAGTTGAATCTTGTGAACTGAAGCAAGCTTCATTGAGAAGGGGGTTGGAAGTGTGGGTGCAACTCAGCTAGCTTCAAAAAGAAAAGAGAAAGGCTGATGTGCCTGCATGGAAAGGGAATAGAGAGAGGATCTCCAAGCTTCCTAGACTGTCCTCTGATCTGTGCTGACCATGCTTCTAATGTTAGACTGATATTCTTATGTTTGCTGATCTCACTTCCTACTTCCTTCTTTGTCATGCTCTTGCTTCTCAGAGAGGAGATATCTCTTTGGGTCTCCCTCTGTCTTGAGTTGGGGACCCCCTCTATACAACATGCGTTTCCTGCAATGAATGCAAGCTTTCTTATTCCTTTGACCCAGAGTCTCCAGTGAGATTTATCCAGGATAAAACATGTTCCAGCTAGGATTCCACACAGCTCAGCCTTTGTCAGGTTCTCACTGTTCTGCCAACAGAGACTACAGCTAAGATTACAGAATGGGATAAGAGCTGTATCTGTCAATGTGTTCTGTTCCATTGCCACATTTGCAATCAGATACATATGGGAAGCCCACAAGCAGGACATGAGTGCAAGAGCACCCTCCCGCTCATGTTCCCATTAAGTGATTTTTGAAGACATACTTCCTCTGATACTGAAGGCATTATATAGCCATCATAACTAGTAGCCATTGATAGTGTTATCTTCCATGAATTTGTCCAATTCCCTTTTAAAGCCATCCAAATTGGAAGCCATCACCTCTTCTTGTAGTGAATATCATAGTTTAACTATGAGCTGTGTGAATAAGCCTTTCTGTTTATATCTCCAGGATCTCCCACCATTCAGCTTCATTGGATGAACCTCTTTTCTACTAATACAAGAGAAAAAGAACAATGTCTCCCTCTTTCTCCATACCACGGATAAATTTAAACACCTCTATCATGTCCCCCATCCCTTTTCTTGATTTTTTTCTAAGCTATGAAGCCCCAAACATTGTAACCTTTTCTTTCCACCTTTCAAAGCTGCCTGAGTGAGCCAGCAGCTGAAGGAATGCTGAGCAGTGGTGGCTTTGCCTGCCACCCCCCCCCCCCACACACACACACACCATGAGAGAAGGCACAGGGCTGGTGAAACCACTGTGTGAGGGAACTGGCTTCGGTGCATTGGCTGCCCCACCTGCAATTATGATTGCCCTCCCCTGATATTCAATATGACTTCATTGGTGTGAATTACTTCTAGTTGATCCCCCCACCCCAGGGATTCTAGAGAGATTCCTCACAACAATTTTGCCAATCTGTTTCAGCCACCAGACAAGATTTCCCCCTCACAAATAAGTTAATTCGAGTGATGGTTTTACCTGCCATGGCTGAACATCTGAATGCTCCAATTTGCCTTTATCCCACATGGTTCTGTGTCTGGACAAGTATATGGCATGTAAGGCATGTGCCACAGCATAGACAGCATTGAAGATGCTGTAGCTCTGACCAGACATATCCATCTCAAACAAAGATGGAGGAAGATTCTCCAGTTTCTCCTCTCCTCTACAGGTTTTACAGTATTTTAATACAGTTTGCCAGAAAAAACAGAGGAAATGCATTAGAGTATCATACGATTTTAAGTTAATGAGGAAATCATGAAATGCTGGCACGGCATTTGTGTGGATGGAGAAAGATAAGGAACCATGCAACATGTTTCTTCCAATCAGTATCCCCAAGGGTGTAGTGCTGAAATACCACAAAGGTGGCACAATCCAAACTTTTGTGATTTGGGTCTTCATGTGTAGTTCCATTTCTTCAAACATCATTGCTAACATTGTGATTAAATCAGAGCCCATGCTGAGAACAATCACATTAACATCAGTTAAATAAAATGTGTGAATTAGTTCTGAGATGCTTTCATTAGAATTAATCAAAAGATCCATGATATTTGTAGTAAGTCTTTCCATGAAGGCAACACATATGCTGTTCTGGGCAAGCACAGGCATCAATTTCTGCACAAAGTTCTCTCCATAATTATCATCAGACAGAAGACCAATCCATGTCCATTTGAAATACAGGAGAAGCTGGACAATCCCCATATGATGAGTAGTTTCCCTTGGGGCCATCAAGTACAGAAAAGGGAAAACAGTTTTACCACTTAGTGTAGCTTCAAATGAACTATAAGTGAGCTAATGGGGAGAAAATGTGGTTTATTAGATCTTGAAGAAATAACAAGTATCCAAAGTAAATCAATGGCTTCAAATATTTTCCAATACCAATCCCATTTTGCAGTTCAAAAATATTTTTACACGTAATTGTTAGGTATTAAAATATTGAAAATCTACATTCATAAGTATCATAATAAAATAATTTAGGGTACAATCCTATGGACATTTAAAAAGAAAAAAAGGCAAACAACTCCCAAAAGTCCCCAGCCGGCATGGCTGGCTGGGGAATGCTGGGAGCTATAGGACTTTTTTTGTCTAAACATGCATAGGATTGCACCCTTAAACAATTATAGAAGGCATCCAACAATTAAACAGCAATGACACAGCCCAAAATAGTGTTTAAATCAGATTGGTAAAACATTATATTAGTTACTTCACTTCAGCAATGTTCTTACCACTCGCTCGAAAATGAGCAGTCAAATGGGCAGTTGTTTTCTCCAGGAATATCATTCTACAGTTTAGGTGCCATGGGAGTGATGTCTCAGTCATTTCACAATACTTAAGATGGAAGCACAAACAGCAAGGCTTTGGATACTGAAGGCAATAAATAGCTTCCTATGGCAGGAGATGGTATTTAAGAAAGCTTGGTTCCAGATCATGAAGGGTCTTTAAGATTCAGAGCAGCATTTTGAATTTGGTTGAGAAATACTGGAAACGAGTTAAGTTGATATATCACTGGTGTTATTGTTTCAGTTTGGACACTTTTAAAAGGCAGACAGATTTAGGGAGCATTTCAGGGGGGAAATGTTTTAAATATACTGAGCATAACATCTTTTTCCCAGTACAGGATTCTAAATATTTATTTTCCAACAGAAAAAGCTTTTGGCCACATAATGCAAAGAGAAAACTCACTGGAAAAGACCCTGATGCTGGGAAAGATTGGAGGCAAAAGGAGAAGGGGATGGCAGAGGATGAGATGGTTAGATAGCATCACCGATGCAATAAATATGAACTTGACTTGAGCACACTCCGGGAGAGAGCGGAGGACAGGAAGGCCTGGCGTGCTATGGTCCATGGGGTCACGAAGAGTCGGACACGACTTAACGACTGAACAAACAAAAAATGTATTAGCATTGTGTTTGGGGGTTCAGCCCTGGCAGATTTTGTTCCATTTCCCCCTCCTGGCGTTGACTCGATCTGTAGCGACTTGATCCAATACACCGATTTTGGATATTTCTTTTTTTAATAGTGATGGCAATGCAGAAATGGGATCATGGGGTTGTGAGGGGGGGGGTCCTGTGATTTGCACAAATTGGATAATGTGTTGTTGTTGTTTGTTTAAAGGTCTTTAAACTTGCACATGTAGATAGATAGATAGATAGATAGATAGATAGATAGATAGATGTGTGTGTGTGTGTGTGTGTGTGTGTGTATATATATATATATATATATATATATATATATATATTTGCACGAATGGGGTTGTAACTCTTCTTTTTAAAATAGCCAGTAGTATCCAAGATTCCACAGAGAATTTTCAGTGCAAATTATTTTGCGGGGAGGGGAGAGGTAAAAATGGGAGCAAAAGTTATTGCTTTTCTAATTCATTCTTGGAGATTGAGTTGGCAAGCTCAACATCGCCAGTGGGGTGGCTGAAGGGCAGTGGCACAATTTCTGTATTTAATATTTATTTAAGTTGGTAACTTTTAATTAATCACTGTCATTATGGGTGTTGTGTCATTATGCTATATTCCACAACAAATTTTGTATAGCTGAGATGTGTTTGTTAAGGGAGGTCACACACAAAAAGGCAATGCCATAATAAGCTTCAATATTCTACTGCTTAGAAAACTGGCACCTGTTAAGCTAATAACATGATCTACCTGGTGAGGTCAATAATTGTTCAAAATTTCAAACTGAATCATCACAGCTACAGCAAACTGAAAAGTGCTGAAAATTGACACATTTGTAGTTTTTACTCCAAGCTTCAGCTCAGCATATCACATATTCCTTTAAAATTTTTGGTGAAAACTACTGATGTATGTTATTTTGGCTTGCCAAGGAGGTGTGCCTTTAATTGGTTTGGTGAATTTCTGAGAAGCAGTTCAAAGGTTATTAAGGGATTTCTGCCCCATGAATGCCCATGGCAGCAACTGCTGGCAAAGTTATATTGGGCATGCTCCGTTTAAGTCCGAAGTTAGAAAAGTCCTATTCCACATGGCTTCTATGCACAATACCCATTCCTTTAATTGTGAGCAGAGATGGGTAATAAAGAGACACAAGTGCTTGGATTGAAATTGGGCCACATTTATTGAAATATATGCAAAGGGGAAACCTAGGATGGGCACTGAACTGTGCCAGCTGCTAGCTGGCACTACAATGGGTGAAATCATACACAGCCTGAGGGGTGGCATGTCTATATGACAGCATTGCCACCCCTCAGGACTGCCCCTTATGGGGGAGATAAACCTTCCTCTGTCACCCCCTCCTGGGCCACAAAGCTCCTGGGTGAGTGAGGTGAGTCGATCTCCCAGGCAAACCTTATCCCCCACCAAGTCGCAATACCCGTTCGGGAGACTTCAGGCATCACCTGTCACTATAATGGTGCCTCTGAATGCTCACCATCCCTAAGCTCATTCCCCTTTGCCCGTCCTAGCCACCACCAAAATGTGACCTATACTTAAACAAAAATGAAAACAAATTTACCTAAAGGACCCACCCAACCCCATTAGCACTGTGAAGTAGGTGAAAAGACTCACAGCCCCGGCCAATTGGACTGTGAGCCAAAAATTCCTACATGGCTCCCAAAAGGGCAACTGATTGGAACCCACACTGCTTAAGGGAGGGTGGGAGGGAGCCGTGAGAGCAAGAGGCTGTTGGGAGGGGCTCGGAGAGTAAAAAGCCTCTCCAGCCCCTCCCCTTCCCAATGGCATCACTGAAATTCCACCAATGGAGACCCACTCTGTGTCTTCAGCCCACCCACCCGCAACCCCCCCCTCAAGGCCAGGCAAGCCAGATGTGGGGGAAGGGCATTTGCTTTAATTATGGAATGTGACATCATAAGGTGAAACTACATGTTACCACATGGTTTGGGACCTAACATGGGGGAGGGGAAGGAGAATTAACATTCCCCCGCCACTGTAGCCCCAATTTGGATAAGCCCCCACCTTCATGCCTCAAATGTACAGTTGCCCAAAAGCCATTGAGTTGTAAATTGCAGGCATAGGGCAAAGTGTTAACCCTCCGTCCACTACTTAAATAGTACTGATACTCAAATACTACTCAAATAGTACTGATCTATTTGAGTTCCCATGAGCTTACTTCTAAGTTAACAACAACAACAAGCCAAATCTTTAAAGTAACGTGAAGTTTGACAGGCAGAACATTTGGGAAGAGTGGGGATGGAATGCAAAGTGGGTTAGGAGCAGAAGGATCAGGGCCTCACACCACCTTTCTGAAAGCAGAAATGCACCGTAAGTGTCCCAAACCAATCCTTCCTCTTACTTTCTGTGCAATGGGAACAGGACAGGCAATGAACATGTCTCACACTAAGTGTATATTTACATGCTGCACTATATGTATGTACCCTCATTAAGATGGTTGTGAGCATCTAGCCGCTATTCAGTCATCCTCATCATGTGTAAGGTTTACACGTGAGGAAAGGAAGCAGGGATGGGCTCACAAGCTCCACCCCTCCCTCACCATGCTCATCACTTCCTACATATGGAGGGCAACTGTCTGCAGAGGAGTTCTCCCTGAGATTTCAAAATCCTGACTCTTGAAATGACATCTTGTACACCATTACTTAAGTGTTTATACTCCCATTTGTCATATAGGTAAACGTGCAAGAAGGCAGATTCAAATACACCGGTAAGAGGGTACGATTTCCAACAGTGTAATCATAATTTCCTTTTCAAAAAGAGGGAAATTCAATGATAGAAAAAACCTGGCTTGATAAAAAGTGGTCACAGCTTAACAATATCACTCCCATAGCTCTCAGATAAATGGTCAATTAACAGAGCAGAAGAGAACAGGGCATCATCCATGCAAAAGTAGATATTCACATACCTGTGGAATCTTGTACTTATTTAAGATGGTGGCCATCTGAATGGAGTTTTCTACAGTGAGTCCCCCAATAACAGACAATGCATCTTTCCTATCACACTTGTAACTGGGTATATTCTTTTTCTTTGCAAACAGTAGATCCAAGATGGTCTCATATGTCATCTTTGCGTCAAATAGGTTGTCATAGAGATGGTACCCCAAAGTCTTATTGGGCAAGAGCCTTGGATTGTTATTGATCTCATGAACAGCAAAGACAAAGGACAGGGCATGCTGGTAATGTTTAAGCTCTATCCTGCAAGAAGGTTGACACTGAGATTTAGAAACTCCTATTAGTGATAATACACATTGCTAGCACCACAGGTAAAAGAAATGTGTTGCTGAATACCTGATTCCGACCAGCCTGAGAAAGGCAGGTTAAGAACAGAAAGGAAATGTGAATCAGACAAACTATATTGTTTCCACATGTGAGAGTAGGACAAAGAGGAGGGTAGGGAGAAGATTGCATTACAAATCTGGTCTGGGAGGGTTAGATCAATCCAGGATTAAGCACTCTGTCCTGTTAATTTACTCTCTCATTTTGGAATCAGTTGGATTTTAAAAGTGCATAACATTGGATCGGATTTGTCCTTGCTTCATTGTTTTCATTTTAAAATTATAAAACTGATGAAGGACATGTGTGAGCAGCATTAAAATGGGGTAGAATATGCAATGGAAAAGAAGGGATAAAACATTTCGCCTCCTATGGATGACTGCAGTCATATGGATTCATTCATACATACATAAAATGAAAAGACAATATATGTCTTAATGTACATCAATTCAATGAATATGAACCTGAGCACACTCCGGGAGAGTGCGCAGGACAGGAAGGCCTGGTCCATGGGGTCACGAAGAGTTGGACATGACTGAACGACTGAACAACAACAACAACATCAATTCAAAGACAGAAGCATAAGCATAACTTTGTTTGCTCCATGTAAGAATGGAATTACATGTTATCTCCCCAAATTAAGTGTGCATGATGCAACCTAGCATGTACTGTTTTTTCTGCTGATTTTACATGCATGCAACTTGCAACATTTGTTTATGCAACAAAGACATAAACTAAGTTCAAGGGCAACAAACGGAGAAATATAGAACAGAATGAAATGCAATGCATTGCAATAGAAAAGCTGACCCTGACTTCAGTGAACCGATTGTCTTAGAAGACTTTTAAAAAGGTGGTATTCTCAGTCCTTTCTCAGAATCCTCAGTAGTTATGGATGAGCTTTCCCATGCTCACCTGGGATTAACTCAGAAAGAATCAAAGCTGTTTGCCAAAACAAGGAAAGGACTCAGATAATTTTCTTAGCAATATTTTTTAAAAGGGCACCTTTTCAAAGCAGACTTCAAGACAAAGAAACAGAGAAACATTTCTGATGTTTTGCCTAAAAAGCTGATTTGAAGATCTGCCCCAGGGGAAATTAGGGCTGAGGTCAAAATCCCACCCTTTTGTGGAGGACATTGAGGACAGGAAGGACCCCCCCCCAGATTTATCAGGAGCAGCCCCCAGCAGCCCCCTAGCAAAGTGATAGAGAAATATTCCTATTACTTTACTAGTGAGCTGATTCCGAGATCTGTCGGGGGGGGGGACTGGGAATGGGGCAAGCCCCTATGATAAGAGTTCTCCCTGCAAGTGGGAGGGATTGATCTCAATGCCCATTTCTTCAGGGTCTGCCCTTCAAAGTTACAGGAAGCCTGTACAGCTTCCTGTACAGGAAGCGTGTCAAAATAAGGAACGCAAATGGTGGCGCCCATGGGCGCCGCCATTTGCGTACACGCATTTTTTTTCTTTTAAATCAGCTGTCATAGGCTATGTAAACATTTACGTAGCCTATCACGGCTGACTGCAGGGACGCAAATGGCGGCGCCTATGGCCGCCGCCATTTGCGGACCCAGCTGGCCAGGATTCGGGGGGGGAGGGACGGAGCACCTCTCCCCCGGCCAGAATTTCGGGGGGAGGGACGGAGCGCCTCCTCCCCATCGCGAATCAATTTTGTTAAAATGTAAGTGACTTTCGTACATCCCTAAGGTCCCTTAGCAACCTGCCATTTTGCATAAAAATGGTGGCTCGTTGTTCTGGGAAAAAGATCTTTTACGGCAATGGTGGTTGTAAAGCTGACCTTTACACAAGATTAGAGGCATGAAAGGACCATTTACGCCTCTAGTCTTGCATTAAAGGCAGCTTTACGGCCACCATTTCTGTAAAGGGCTTCTTTTAGGGATGGGGGAGAATTTCTCCCCGAAACTTCGGGGGGCTGAGTGCCAACACATTCGGTCCTCCGAAGGTTGTTCGGGGAGAAATTCTCCATGCCCCCCCCCCCCGGGATGGGACTTACCTTTCACGAATGTCGCTCCCGGCGGCGGGTCCCGGCGGCGGTTCGGCAGGTCTTCATCAGGGGCGCAAATAGCATTGCCCTTATTTTCGCCGTAGTCTACGTAAATCTTTACGTAGACTACAGGGACCAAATAAGGAACGCGAATGGCGGCTCCCTATGGGGGCCACCATTTGCGTACGCGCTTTTTTTTTTTAAAGTCACCCGTGATAGGCTACGTGACGATTAATGTAGCCTATCACAGCTGACTTTGCAGATCTAGCCGTGATAGGCTACGTAAATCGTTACGTAGCCTATCACGGGGCTTTTTTTTTTTTTTACTTTTCTTTTGAAGTTCGTGGCCAGGGAGACGGGGCACTTCTCCCCGGCCTGAATTTCAGCCAGGCGAGGCGGGAAGCCTCCCCCCCGGCCTGAATTTCGGCCAGGCGAGGCGGGAAGCCTCCCCCCCCCGGCCTGAACTTCGGGGGGAGAAGCGAAGCGCCTCCCCCCCACCGCGAAGCAAGCTGCGAGACCAGGTAAGTGACTTTCGTACATCCCTACTTTCTTTGCAGAATAATGAGACAGCATTTTTATGCGAAGTGACCAGGCAGGCATGTAATGGTTGCCAGGTGGTCATCGGGCTGTCTAGTAGGTCACATGGCACAGTGGGGGGGGGCTGGCCGGCTTCGGGTGAGGGTTCGGCAAGCACCCGGCAAGTGCGGACGCAGGTAAGTCCAACCATCCCTATCCTACACTGTCTTAAATATCAGTTACATTATATGGAAAGCTGTAACATCTAGATATTCCATCTCAACCCCCTGCAGTTCTTGAAAAGTCTAGCATCACCTGGAAAATAGCATTACTTACATAGCAGCATAGTGGCTCTTTTCAGGGACTTGTGTAAAATTGAGTAAAAGCTCAAAGGGATGTATTAGAGATAGTATCCCACCAATTATTACTTTGCCAGGCTTATACAAATTGTCTTCGATTTTTCTATAAGGACTGCATTTGCCTTTCATTTCCTCACACCCAGTCAGGGGGATGTGTATCTGCAGCAACAGCAAAAAGAGCAATGACTTGTATTCCACCATATGCCTCTCCATTTCTCAACTGCACAAGAACATTCCTCACCACAAACACAGCAGGCACAGTGGATGATCAGTTTAGCCCCATTCCAAGTAACATCCCACAGAGCTCTTGAGTGGCAAATGGCAACCAGCACTCAGATGGGTTCAGAATGTAACCACCTATGTTTTCAATCTGTATTGTTTTTCATAACAGAAGAACCAAATCAAATAACGGTAATTTTTTTATAATTGCAGAGTAGATAAATACCTTTCCGGTGGCACAAATTCTCTGTTAAAATGAGAAAACTATCTATCTATCTATCTATCTATCTATCTATCTATCTATCCATCCATCTATAATTTGCAGTCTAACCCAAACTGCCCTCTATGACTGAAGCACCTGGGGGATAGTTCATTCTTTTTTACAATATTTGGACTGACCAGGGGTGCAGCAATTCAGGCCTGGGGTCTGCATCTCCATTTTTTGAAATGCCTCTGCTAAGACTTGGTTATTGGCAGTTATTGGAACTAGGAGTTTTAAGCTAAAACCAGTTGATTCCCTGCAAACACAGTTAGCGGAGAAAAATCAAATCTAACAAAAGGGTTAACTTAACTAACGGTGTTTACTGAAACATTCAAAGAGGAGGTGTCTCTTCATCCCTTCATGATTTGTTTACAGGCCATATTTTAGTGGCATATCATTGTACTTTGGCCTGCACCTGTGTTTATAAAGGTGTACAAAGACTTTAAATATTATTGTGTTAAATTTAACAGCCAAAGACTTCCTTTCTGAGCAATAAGTAAACTTTGACTTGGTTACTTTTAAATGTATGTGTCCCTTTAGTCTCTTCATGATTTGTTTACAGGCCGTATATTACCAGCATATCATTGTGCTTTGCCCTGCACTAGGGATGTCAGAAAATTCCGCCACGGATCTCGGGGAGGCCGAATGCCAGCACATTCGGCCCCCCGAAATCAGTGGCGGAACGGTCTGTCCCCTCCGCCCCCCCCGGACGAGACTTACCTGGGGCAGATCTTCCTGGCGGCGGCGGCTCCTGTGGCGGTTTGGCGGCGGCGGCGGCCGGTCTTCTGACCGGCTGCCACTGCCGCCATTTCTAGTTAAAAAAACCAAAAAAACACACAAAAAACACACAAAAAAGTGATAGGCTACGTGCGTTTTGTTTTTGTTTTGCGTACGTGCATTTTGTTTTGTTTTTAAATCAGCCGTGATAGGCTACGTAAACATTTACGTAGCCTATCACGGCTGACTGCAGGGACACAAACGGCGGTGGCTATGGCCGCCGCCATTTGCGTCCCTGCTAGCTAGGGATGGGGGAGAATTTCTCCCCGAAACTTCGGGGGGCCGAGCGCCAACGCATTCGGTCCTCCAAAGGTTGTTCGGGGAGAAATTCTCCGCCCCCCCGCCCCCTGCCCTCCCCCCCGGGATGGGACTTACCTTTCACGAATGTCCCTCCCGGCGGCAGGTCCCAGCGGCGGTTCGGCAGGTCTTCAGCAAATAGCGTTGCCCTTATTTTCGCCGTAGTCTACGTAAATCTTTACGTAGACTACAGGGACCAAATAAGGAACGCGAATGGCAGCTCCCTATGCGGGCTGCCATTTGCATACGCGCTTTTTTTTTTTTTCAAAGTCACCCGTGATAGGCTACGTGACGATTAACATAGCCTATCACAGCTGACTTTGCAGATCTAGCCGTGATAGACTACGTAAATCGTTATGTAGCCTATCACAGGGGCGTTTTTTTTTTCTTTTCTTTTGAAGTTCGCGGCCGGGGAGATGGAGCGCTTCTCCCCGGCCTGAATTCCAGCCGGGTGAGGCGGGAAGCCTCCCCCCCAGCCTGAACTTCGGGGGGAGCAGCGAACCACCTCCCCCCCACCGCGAAGCAAGCTGCGAGACCAGGTAAGTGACTCTCGTACATTCCTACTGCTAGCCAGTGGCCGGATGTCTGGCTTCTGGCGGGGCCAGCCAGCAGCTCTGCAGAATCACTGTGGAGCAGAGCTGGCCGGCCAGGATTCCGGAGGGGAGGAATGGAGTGCCTCCCCCGCTGGCCAGGATTTTGGGGGGGAAAGATGGAACGCCTCCCCCCCAGCATAAGCGTAATCCGCGAAAAGGTAAGTGACTGCAACCAGTCTATAATTATTAAGGTTTTTCAGGTCTAAGGATGATTTCTTCAGGAATGGTCTCACCACCACCTCTTTCAGGAGGCCAAGGACCACTCCCTTTCACAGGGAGGCATTAATCACCCCCCTGGCCCAGCTGGCTGCTCCCTCGCTGTTGATTTTTAGAAGCCAAGAGGGGCAAGGATCCAATATGGAAGTGGTTGCATGAACCTGTCCAAACACCATGCTGATGTCCTCGAGCTGTACCAACTGAAACTCATCCCAGAAAACTGGACCAGCTTGAATTTCCAAGAATCTGACCTGTGGAATCTACTGTAGAGCATCCTCCTCAGGCTGTGTGGAGTCCATGGACTTTTGGATGATTTTTTTTTTTTTACTTTCCCAAAATCTATACATATAAATCCGTAGAAAAATACATATGTTTCTGCTGCGGAAAAGTTGAATGGAATGGGTAACAATACACTAAATGTTACATACTGAGGTAAATTATGTAATCAGTTACATAAATACCTACATAAATATTTACATAATTATTTCCATATTTTTCTATATGATGAAAAAAATATTCACATCCATCTGTGGGCAGATGATGGAATGAAAGGTGCCTGACAATCTGTGAAACAGATGGAGTAGATTTTACACAGTCAGTACATCCCTAGTTAAAAGCAACCCAGTCAAAGTTTAGTTATTGCTCAGAAAGGAAGTCTCTGGCTGGTAAATTTAACAAAATAACATTTAAAGTCTCTGTATGCCTTTATAAACATAGGTGCAGGCTAGGGATGCACGAAAGTCCCTTACCTGATCCCGAAGCTTGATTCGTGGTGGGGGGGAGGCGCCCTGTCCCTCCCCCTGAAATTCTGGCCCGGGGGGAGGCGCCCCGTCCCTCCCCCCTGAAATTCTGGCTGGGGGAAAGCACCCCGTCCCTCCCCCCTGAAATTCTGGCCGGGGGGGAGGCGCCCCATCCCTCCGGCCGCGAATCCTCCTGTCCTGCCGGGACACAAATGGTGGCGGCCATAGCCACCGCCGTTTGCGTCCCTGCAGTCAGCCGTGATAGGCTATGTAAATCTTCACGTAGCCTATCACGTTTTTTTTTTAATTATTTAACTTGGAAATGGTGGCAGCAGCAGCCGGTCAGAAGACCAGCCGCTGCCGCCGCCGACCCACCACTGAACTGCCGCCGGAGCCGCCGCCACCGCCAGGGACATTCGCACAAGTTAAGTCCCATCCCGGGGGGGCAGACCATTTCTCCACCAATTTCAGGGGGCCGAATGCACTGGCATTCGGCCTCCCTGAGATTCGTGGAGAAATTTGCTGACATCCCTAGTGCAGGCCAAAGCACAATGATATGCTGGTAATATATGGCCTGTAAACAAACCATGAAGAGAGACTAAAGGGACACATACAGTTAAAAGTAACAAAGTCAAAGTTTAGTTATTGCTCAGAAAGGAAGTCTGTGGCTGTTAAATTTAACACAATAACATTTAAAGTCTTCGTACACCTTTATAAACACAGGTGCAGGCCAAAGTATAATGATATGCAAGTAAAATATGGGCTGTAAAAAGGGATGTACGAAAGTCACTTACCTGGTCCCGCAGCTTGCTTTGCGGTGGGGGGGGAGGCGCTTCGGTTCTCCCCCCAAAGTTCAGGCTGGGGGGGAGGTGCACCGCCTCGCCCGGCTGAAATTCAGGCTGGGGGGGAGGCGCCCCGCCTCGCCCGGCCGAAATTCAGGCCGGGGAGAAGCGCCCTGTCACCCCGGCTGCAAAATAAAAAAGTGAATGTAAAAAACACATACGTGATAGGCTACGTAACGATTTACGTAGCCTATCATGGCTAGATTTCCAAAGTCAGCCGTGATAGGCTACGTAAATTGTTACGTCGCCTATCACGGGTGACTTTGGATAAAAAAAAGCACGTAGGCAAATGGCGGCACCCATGGGCACTGCCATTTGCGTTCCTTGTTTGGGCCCGGGTAGTCTACGTAAAGATTTACGTAGACTACAGAGACTACAGCAAAAAACTGGGCAACGCAAATAGCATTGCCCTTATTTTGGTCGTAGTCTACGTAAATCTTTACGTAGACTACCCAGGCCCAAATAAGGAACACAAATGGCGGCACCCATGGGCGCCGCCATTTGCGTACACACTTTTTTTTCCCCCAAAGTCACCTGTGATAGGCTAAGTAACGATTTACGTAGCCTATCACGGCTGACTTTGGAAATCTAGCCGTGATAGGCTACGTAAATCTTTACATAGCCTATCACGTGTGTGTGTTGTTGTTTTTTTACATTCACTTTGTAATGGCAGTGGCGGCAGCTGGTCGGAAGACCGGCCGCCTCCCCCACCCCCGCCGAAATGCCGCTGGGACCCGCCGCCGAGAGGGACATTTGAGGGAGGTAAGTCCCATCCTGGGGGGGTGGCAGAGAATTTCACCGCCAAGTTCGGGGGGCTGAATGCGTTGGCATTCGGTCTCCCCGAGATTCGTGGAGAAATTCTCCGCCATCCCTAGCTGTAAACAAATCATGAAGGGATGAAGAGAATTTACGTAGCTTATCACGGCTAGGCAAAAAACAAAAACAAAAGACCCAGCATATGCAAAGGGTGGTGGCTACGGTGGCCGCCATTTGCATTCCCTATTTTTCACCGATGTATCTTATGTAAATATTTATGTAAGATAAAATGGCAGAAAAAAGGGGAACGCAAATAGCGTAGTGGGCGCCATTTGCGTTCCTTTATTTTTCTCCGTTCTAGCCTACATGAATATTTACGTAGGCTAAAACAACAAATAAAAAAGGATCGCAAATAGTGCCCACTACGCTATTTGCGTTCCCCCTTTTTTCACTGTAATGGTCTACGTTAATATTTACGTAGACTAAAAAGGCGAAAAATAAGGAATGCAAATGGCAGCCGCATAGCCGCCACCATTTGCGTATGCTTTTTTGGGGGGGGGTTGCCCAGCCATGATAGGCTACGTAAAGACTTACGTAGCCTATCATGGCTGCCTGGCTGCACGCCAATGGCGGCCTCTATGGCGGCTGCCATTTGCGTCCGCACCAGCGAGTCCGTGGCTGGAAATCCAGGTGCGGACGGCCCTGGCCGGCTGCTCCGCACACCTGCCGCGGAGCAGAGCCAGCCGTCGAGGATTCTGGGGGGGAGGCCCAGATCTCCTCCCCCCCCATTGAGGATTCCGGGGGGAGGGAAGGAGCGCCTCCCCCCCATGAACAGAATCCGTGAAAAGGTAAGTGACTTTCGTACATCCCTAGTTGTCTATGTTCCGGTAAGCTCTAAATTAGATTACCGCAATACACTCTACGTGGGGCTGCCTTTGAAGATGTTTCAAAAGCTGCAACTCATGCAAAATGGAGCAGCCAGATTGATAACTGGAACTGCAACTCTGGCCCACTTGCACTGGCTGCCAAATGCTACTGTGCTCAATTCAAGGTGCTGGTTTTAACCTTGAAAGCCCTACACAGCTTGGGACCACAATACCTGATGGCATGCCAGTCCCAAAATGAATCTACCCGTACTCTGCATCCAACAACTAAGGTCCTCCTTCGTGTGCCTCCTCCAAGGGAAGCTTGGAAGGTGACAATGAGGGAGAGGGCCTTCTCAGTGGTACCCCCCCATCTGTGGAACAAGCTCCCCGATAAGGTCTGCCTGGAACCAACATAGTTATCTTTCTGGTGCCAGGTTAAGACCTACCTCTTTTCCCAGGCATTTGGCAGTACATAATGAGTTTTAATTGGTCCAGGATGTGTCTTTAGCTATTACTGACTGTTCATCTTTGTTTGTACTTATATGTTGTTTGTGTATATTGTCTGTGTGCTTTTATGTAAAGAGCTTTTAAACTTTGTATATTGTATTTTAAAGTTTTATCTTTTGTAAACTGCCCAGAAAGCTTTGGCTATGGGGCAGTATAGAAATGTTAACAACAGCAGCAGCGGCAGCAGCAAATTTCAGTATTCAGATGTTCATGGCAAGTAATACCATCATTCTAATTAACCTAGTTGTGTGGGCAAAATCTTGTCTAGTGGCTGACACAGTTTGGCAACATTGTTGTGAGGAAACTGTCTGGGGTGCGGGGTGTGGGGAATCAACTAGAAGTAATGGACACTGATAAAGTTATATTGAACAGAAGGAGAAAGCAAGCATAATTGGATGGGGGGCTGGCCCATGCACTGAACCAGTTCTCTCACACAGCAAAGCTGTTTGACCTATCCTGTTCCTTTTCTCGTTGGGGATGGAAGGGATGTACAAAAGTCACTTACCTGAACTGAAATTTGCTTCGTGGTGGGGGGGAGGCGCCCCATCCTTCCCCCCGAAATTCTGTCCAGGGGGAGGTGCCCTGTCCCTCCCGCCGCAAATCCCGGCCAGCCGGGAACGCAAATGGCAGAGGCCATAGCCACCGCCATTTGCGTCCCTGCAGTCAGCCGTGATAGGCTATGTAAATGTTTACATAGCCTATCACGGCTGAGTGAAAAAAAACAACAATCCGTGCGTACTCAAATGGCAGCGCCCATGGGTGCCGCCATTTGCGTTCCTTATTTTGGCAAGTGTAGTCTACGTAAACATTTACGTAGACTACAGCGAAAATAAGGGGAATGCAAATAGCGTAGATCTGGGAATATTAGTTTTTAAACTTTGACATAAATAGAAATGTGTGCAAATTGCAGGATGCGATCTGCATGATGTATGCACATTTTGGCTGCAATTTGGGCAAATTATGCACATGATGGATGAAATTTGTGTAAATAATGCAAATTGCACCATGCAATTTGTAGTTTTGCACACATTTCTATTTGCGTAAGAAAAAGAAAAAAAATAGAACAAACACAAACACACACAGACAGAAAAATAAATGAGCTGGGAAATCTGGGGGGCTGAGCTGATGAATGTTCGGTGAGCTCCACCACCCCACACAGATTGCTCTGACATCTCTATTTTATAGTTCTTTGCCACAGCCAGATTGCTCTCAGTGACATGTATCAAAATAATTGAAAAAAACAATAAGGGTGCAGTCCAGTGGGGATAGGCAGCTGCCTCTGAACTCAGAGGCAACTGCCTATGAGATGCAGGGCGGGCAGAGTGCAGAGGGGATCTTATCCTCCGTACTCTGACAGCCCTGCATTACCAGCTAGATGGGCAATTTTGGCTGTCCAGCCAGAGCAGTTCGGAGTGGTGGGTGGGGGGAGATGATGTATAGGAAGCATCGTAATGATGATTCTGCCATCCTTGCCCCTTCCCCACCTTTGGGAACCCCCCACCCTTTCCTCCTGCTCCATGCTGCTCTTTCGAGCCTGGAGCCCGGGATGATCCATGCCACCTATGAGACAGCATGGGAAGGGGTGGGGAGGGAGTTTTCTGGGAACCAACCTCAGAGCATGGGCTCTGAGGCTGGTTCCCCAAAACCAAAAAATCCAATGGCCGTCTAGCCACTGTCTAGTCGCCATAGGATTGCACCCTAAAAAGATTAATATATCACAATACCAGAACATCAGAAATCCTTAAATGTCATTATGAAAGATCATTTAAAAGACCACAAAAAGCCAGGTAGAATATATCTGAAAAGAAGGCAATGGATGTTCCAGGCAAGCCTCTCTTGGAAAGTGCTACCCCTGAGAGGTCCTTTCCTTACTGCCACCTGCCAGATTTCACTAGGTGCGGATGCCTGGAC
The DNA here is from genome assembly GCF_057233095.1 of Heloderma suspectum. NCBI lineage: Eukaryota > Metazoa > Chordata > Lepidosauria > Squamata > Helodermatidae > Heloderma > Heloderma suspectum. The sequence goes on along the minus strand of NC_139463.1, from coordinate 81,606,369 downwards.
AAAGGGCCTGGCATGATAAAATCAAAATACAGATAGAATTATCTGGGGGGGGGGAGATTCTAAGCATCCTTTTCTTAAGCCATTTAAGGCTTTAAACATTAGACTCTTTAGGCATAGGAACTGATGGGCAGCCAGTGTAGATGACAAAGCAGGGGCTTGATGTACTCAAAACATCTGGTCCCATCTGGTCCCATTTAACAATGTCCCATCCAGATTTTGGACCATGTGAAGTTTCTGGACCCATTTCAAAGACAGCTCCACATACCAGACATTACAGTAATCTAAATGAGAATTGATTACAGTGTGGATTACTCTGTCTAGGCTATCTTTGCACTTTGCCTCTACTGACAATTTTTGGAACATGGAGACTCCTAAACCAAAAATCTCATACTTTAAAGGAGTGTAACCCCTTCCAGAGGAGAATGGAAACCATGAAACTAAGGTGAAAAATAACCCAGCAGGAATACCTGTCTTATCTGGGCTGAGCTTCAGTTTATTGTAGGGATGGTGGAGAATTCTGCCATGGACTCCAATGAGGCTGAATTCCAGGGAATTTGGCCTCCAGAGTCCATGGCAGAATGCCCGCTCACCTCCACCTCCCTCCGGATCACCGCGGAGCTGAATCCTTCTCACTGGCAGCTCCACTCTGCAAACGATATGGCTGCCATTGCCATCTGTATTGCTGCTGATGAGAAACCAGAAGTGATCCGGACGCAAATGGCGTCCGCTATGCCGTTTGTGTCCCTGTTTTTTTCACGCGATAGGCTACGCAAATAGCTACGTAAATACAGATGAGTAGCCTATCAAAAGAAGAAACAGGAACACAAATGGCATAGTGGATGCCATTTGCGCCCAGATCACTTCCGTTTTCTCATCAGCAGCGATATGGCACGGCAATAGCGGCCATATCGCTTGCAGAACGGAGCCGGCAGGTGGCTCCGCAGTCTCACCATGAAGTGGAGCTGGCCAACGAGGATTCTGGGGGGAGGAATGGATTGCCTCCTCCTGTGCGGACCCCCCTGTGGACCCCAGATAAGGGGATTCATACATCCCTAGTTTATTACCCCACATTCAATAGACAAAATGGTGCTTCCATTTCAAAATGGTGCTCAACCCTCCGCAGGCTGGATTAGACCTCAATGAAGGCCAGATTATGCCCATGAGCTGGAGACTGCCCTCTGGTGGTCTAGGGTCATGTGAGAGTTAGATGGAGTGTCACAAACTGTCTTTTAAACTATATACTTCAGTAGCTGCACCAATAATTAATTACATTTCCTGTCCTTTCCTCTTGGGGGTGTGGGAGGATCAATATTCTGAGATCTCTCAAGAGGCTCTTATGTTTAAGAAATATGACATCATGACATAGTGCCATGATTCCCATGGGGCATTCTGTTCAGGAAGTACAAGTGCCAACAGGCTGGTCTGGGCTACCTCAAGTGGAGGGAAGAGTTTTCTTTCTTGAATTAAACAAGAAACAAAAATAAACAAGTACCCTCAGCCACCTTCTTTGTTTGTGAAAGGTGAGCCACCCCTATCACCCAACCTCAAAAGCAGTTAGAATTTAGTCTGTTGGATTCAGATTTGGTCACATGCAACTTGGCTGCTAGAAGAAGACTTCCTCACTTCCTCCTCACCATAGCAGCCTCTCCAGCCCCTAGAAAGTTCTACATGGAGGGCTGGGGTACTTTGCTAAATGGGAAAGTTATGCTGTGAGGAAAGAGGGGGATAGGTAGAATTACCTTCCATGAGCAGAGCCATTCATCAGTGGAAGGCAGAACCTGGAAATAATCCTGAACCCCATGAAATATGCAGAAAACCACACCACTTTTGAAGGGGTCCTATGAAAATATCTGGGAGAGGGCAGTGTTGCACAATTTTAAAAGCTTGTTTTTGTCTTAAATATACCCTATCTCTTTGTATGAAATAAACTCAAAGCAACTTACAAAAACATCATAAATACTAAAAACCACAGTAAAAGGAGGTTCAGATGGCTAAAGTCAATTTTATATAATAAAACCATTATATTTCTTCATTTCATGTGTACACCTTTCTTTGAAATAAACAAACAAACAAACAAACAAATAAATAGGTGGCTTACAAAGACAATTAAGTTGATCAAGGGAGCATTCCTATGGCTGCTAGATAGCGGCTAGATGGCCATAGGATATGTTGTTTTTTGGGGAACTGACCTCCCCCCAGTTCTGCACTGTCTTGGAGGCAGTGCGGAACAGCCCTGTCTTGTACACTCACAAGAGGAGCACAGAACGGCCAAAACGGGGCATTCTGGTGGGCGTTCCAGAATGGGGAGGGTGGAAATGCCTGCATGACACATCTAATGTGTCATACAACAGCCTCCTTCCCCACTCTCCCCCCCCCATGGCTAGACAGCCAAAACTGGCTGTCTAGCAGGAAATGCAGGGTGTCTGAAGCATGGATGGAATGATCCCCTCCATGCTTCTCCTACTCTGCATTGGATAAGTGATTGCCTCTGAGTTTGGAGGCAGCTGCCTATCTGAATAGGATAGCACCCTAAAACAATAAAACAATACATTAGAGTAAAATAAGCCATTAAAATATATAAACCAAAATTTTACATCAGATTATTCCTACACAACAGTGACTGGTCAGTCAGGGAAGGCTTGTTTAAATAAAAAATGTCCTCAGCAGATACGGGACACCTGATGCCTGACATCAACAGGCAGGGAGTTCCACAGAGAGGGAGCCAATAAACTAAAGGCTTTACACTGAGTGGACTCCAAGTACACCAGAGGTCTATACAGAACCACCAAGAGTGATCTCAGTGACTGAGCAGGCTGGTAAGGGTACTCTCCCAAATGTCCTAGTCCCAATTTTCTCAGGGGTCTATAAGGTAATTCTAACAGACTTATAAAACAAACACTTAACTTCTTGAAGCATGGACGATTACCATCAATTATCTTTCTTATATGGTGATCTCAGAAAATGTACTTTTCTGCACTTTTCCCTCTCTCCAGGTCTGTTTAGCTAAGATGTGACATCTCTAAATGCAAAGCAGGGTATAAATCGCAACAGAATCAATGGTATTGTATTCCACCAAATGGAACTAGAGAATGAGTCTGTGTGATCTAGTTAACTGCATAGGACTCACAGTTATCATTTTCTACTTAAAAAGATTGCCTCTACTATCAGATCTTGACTCAGGTGTACTGTTAATTCCCAAATGTTTCAAATTAGTTCCAGATTGAAGCAATACAGAAAACAGGAAGAGAAAACTTAATCACCGAAGAAAACTTTTGAAATATCAACATGAGCGGAGCTGTGCAGGATCAAACCAAAGGCTCATCTGGTCCAAAATTCTGTCCCACAAGTGGCCAAAGAGATTAATATGAGTAGAGCACAATGGGACATGAGGGCAGTAACATCCTCGTGTTCTGTCACAACTGGCTTCTGGTTCCCTTGGGAATATACCGCCATTGTAACTAGAGGTCATTGGTAGACTTTTCCTCCATGAAATGACACATCAAACTTAAAAATTAAATACAGATCACTTAATCTAAATTAACAAACAGTTCACTGGTCGTATGTCAGTAAATGAATAAGCAGACTGTGAGAATCAGCTGGAATCAGCTGAGAATAAGCAAATTTTCCAATTCACACAATGAGCAGCAATCTTAAACACAAGCACAAATCGAGGCGAGACGAGCAGCAAGCCAGATGTTCAGCAAATCTTGCCAAGCTTGAACATCACTCATTTGCCCATCACTAGCCTTATTCGCCATGAAATGATACATCTAGCTTCAAAAATTAACCACAGAGAATTAGCCAACATTAACTTATATTTCACTGGATCCATATAAGTAAATGAATAAATTGTCAGAATCAGCTGGAAGTGTTTCTTTTCTCTGTGAGTTGTTTCCTGCAGTTGAGATCAGGCCTTAAAACAATAATGTAACATTTGGGGAGAAAGATGCAAAACAGGAGGCCAGTGTTGGAGGCCATGATGGCAAAAACCTCCACAGCCACTATATATTTCCCAGTGGTGCTCAGATAGCCTGGAATAAAGGAGACCCAAACACTGCAGAACACCAGCATGCTGAAGGTGATGAACTTGGCTTCATTGAACGTGTCAGGCAATTTCCTGGCTTGAAAAGCCACTGTGAAGCTGATAACGGCCAGAATGCCCATGAAGCCCAGGACACAGTAGAACATGGTGAGGGACCCGTCATTACATGCTAGTATGATCTGCCCAGTCTGGGAGTGCATGTCAACATCTGGGAACGGAGGGGAGCTAGACAGCCATGCAATACAGAGACACACTTGAATGAGGGAGCAGGAAAGAACAATGGCATTTGCCACTTTTTGCCCAAGCCATTTCCTCATCTTATTTCCTGGCTTTGTGGCCAGGAAGGCCAGGACAACAAGCAGGGTTTTTGCCAACACACAAGAAACTGCAACAGAGAAAATGATGGCAAATGTTGGTTGTTGAAGAAGGCAGGTCACCTTCATAGGCTTTCCAATGAATAACAGAGGAGAAAGATAGCAAAGCAGGATGGCACTGAGAAGAATACTAGTGAGGTTCTGGTTATTGGCTTTCACTATGGGAGTATTCCAATTCTTTAGAAAAGTTTGCATCACAAAACATGTGATTATGGAAAAGGAAATAGTAAGAGAAACCAAAACATTCCCCAAAGGTTCTTGATAGGAAAGGAACGAGATAATCTTAGGGATACACTGGTCATGGTTCTTGTTTGGATATTGATCTTCTGGGCAATGGATACAATAAGCAGCATCTGAAAGGGATAAACGGGATCAGTGGCTTTGATAATATATATAGTGGTTCTTGCTTTATGTAAAAGAAAATGATGAAATACAATGGTGCATAATTCATGATGAGAAGAGATTGTTCACCTTTGGATTTATTTCCTCTCAGGCTACATTTCTAAGGCACTATTCCTCATAGTCAGTCCCATTTAATTCAGCAGATTTGCTGTATTGAAAATAGTCAGCTCTCATGTTTGTTCATTGCAGAATATTTAATTAAGTTACTAAGAAAGTTGTGACCCTTTCACCTAGCTTCTCATCTTGTGTCTTTGTTCATGGGGTGGGGGGGTGCTGGGGACGACAGATTATTTTTGGGGGACAGGACTGATCTCTTGGGCTAAGCATGTGTTCAGAGAGGCACCCTGTTATGTAATTCTAAGAGTATGTCCCTGCCCCACACTATTGTTTTGTCCCTAGGGATGTTAGACAAATCCATCTGGGGGTGGATGAAGTCTGCCGAGATTTCATCAGCTTGCCAAGATTTCATCAACTTGTCCCAGGTAAGCGAGCGATTTCAGCTCGCTTACCCAGGAGCTGGCCTGACTCAATGTAGATCAAGTCGGGCCAGCTCATAGATTTTCAGTTTTGCTTCCCCCCCCACCCTTAAATCAACATTTATGCTAATTGCAGCTGCAATTTGTGTAATTTGCCCAAATTGCAGCTGTAATATGCTTAATTTGTGCCATTGCACCTGCAGTTTGCATAAAGAACAGCTGCAATTTGAACTAATTAAACATATTACGGCCACAGTTCACACAAATTAAGCAAATTACAGCCCCAATTTGTGGAAGTTACTCAAATTGCAGTGTAATTTGCATAGTTGTCAATTTAAGGGAAGAAAGAAAGAAAGAAAGAAAGAAAGAAAGAAAGAAAGAAAGAAAGAAACCCCAATGAAAGTCCCTGGATTTCAGAGGGAAAGCCTGTGGCTTGACTTGCAAATGAAAATTGAACTGAGGTCTTGAGGGAAATCTGTCGAGATTTTAAAATTCAGGATCTCCTGCATTGGCCATACATATTTGTTCCTGACTACAGTTTGTGGATCTTGGGATTCTAATAAAAAAACAAACAGCATAAACCTTGTAAGACTTAAGTCTGCCTGTATCTGCTTTACATCCTTTCCACAAGAAAGATTATTAAGGGAGGGGTTGCAGCTCAGCGGTAGAACACCTGCTCTGCTTGAAGAAGGTCCTCAATTCAATCCTCAGCATATCCAGGTAGGACTAGAAAAACTCCTGTCTGAAACCCTGAAGAGCTGCTGCCACTCAGTGTTGGCACAGTACTTGGCTATGGATAAATATAAGGCAGCTGCTTTCTAAGTTCAATGTGACCCTTTGGGAAGAGATGTGCCCTAGCCCTGGTGCCAGCCTGTCTGGCTGAAAGGGGGGGGCATTATGGGTGGGTGGGGTGAGTGGATGTAGGGGCCTCTCATTGGTGCACCCCAGTGGCACCACCATGCAAGGAGGGGCAGGCTGAGTTGCCTTAAACACAGCCCCCCTCCCAATCTCAGATCTCTGGCTCAACACAACTCCCTCCCCCCCTCCCCTAAGCAGTGTGGATTTCTTGCTGGTTGCCCCTTTGGGAGCCATGTAGGAATTTTTGGCTCACAGTTGGATTGGCTTATATACTGTGAGTCTTTTTGCCTACATCACACTGTTACTGGGGTTGAGTGTGTCCTGTAGGGGAATACAGTCTATATCTAGGGTTGGCGGAGAATTTCTCCCCGAAACTTCGGGGGGCCGAGCGCCAATGTGTTCAGGCCCCCGAACAAGTTTCGGGGAGAAATTCTCTGCACCTCCCCACCCCCCGCACCCCCCCGGGACGGGACTTACCTTTGGCGAATGTCCCTCCCGGCGGCAGGTCCGGCCGGCGGTTTGGCGGGTGTTCGTCCGGGGCGGGAGCGGCAGCCGGTCTTTCGACCGGCTGCCGCCGCCGCCATTCCAATAAAAGAAAAGAAAATGCCCCCGTGATAGGCTACGTGACGATTAATGTAGCCTATCATGGCTAGATTTGCAAAGTCAGCCGTGATAGGCTACGTAAATCGTCACGTAGCCTATCACGGGTGACTTAAAAAAAAAAAAAAGCGCGTACGGATAATGGTGGCCCCCATAGGGAGCCGCCATTCCCGTTCCTTATTTGGTTGCTGTAGTCTACGTAAAGATTTACGTAGACTACGGCGAAAATAAGGGCAACGCTATTTGCATTGCCCTTATTTTCGCCGTAGTCTACGTAAAGATTTACGTAGACTACAGCGACCAAATAAGAAACGCGAATGGCGGCTCCCTATGGGGGCCGCCATTTGCTTACGCACTTTTTTTTTTTAAGTCACCCGTGATAGGCTACGTGATGATTAACGTAGCCTATCATGGCTGACTTTGCAGATCTAGCCGTGATAGGCTACGTTAATCGTCACGTAGCCTATCACGGGGGCGTGTTTGTTTGTTTTTTTACTTTTTAGTTCGCAGCTGGGCGGGGCGAGGCGAGGCGCCTCCTCCCTGGCCTGAATTTCGGCCGGGCGAGGCAGGAAGCCTCCCCCCCCGGCCTGAATTTTGGCCGGGCGAAGCGGGAAGCCTCCCCCCCCGGCCTGAACTTTGCAGGGGGAGCAGCGAAGCGCCTCCCCCCCCACCGCGAAAAGCTTCAAGGACAGGTAAGTGACTTTCATCCATCCCTATCTATATCATAGGTCACATTCCAGTTGGGGGCTAGGATGGGCAAAACCTGAAATAGATTAGGGATGGTGTGCATGCAGAGGCACCTTATGGTGACAGGTGATGCCTGAGGCTCCCCAAACAGGTTGTGCAGCTTGGTGGGGGGATAAGGGTTGCCTTGGAGACCAACCCTCCTCATTCACCAGGTGTTGTGTGGCACCAGGTTGGGGGTGACAGGGGAAGGTCTACATCCGGAGGGGTGGCGAGATCACCGCCACCCCTCAGGCTGGGTGTGTTTTCACCCAAGAAGTGCCAGCTAGCCGCTGACACAGTTAGATGCCTGTCCTAGTTACCCCTTTGCAAGTATTTCAATAAATGTAGCCCAATTTTCAACCCAAGCTTGTTGTCTGCATCCTCTTTAACCCATCTCTCCTGCAATCACGTGTTTGAATTTTAAAAGGCTGGGTTTGAATCCTTGTGTATTCTACAGTGTTAGTGCTGAATTAGAGTTGCCACCTCTTTCTTGTAGGGATGGCACAGGAGCCAGATTCAGTCCTGGAATCCGGAGGACCCGCTCCTGGCTGCACCCCCGAGCCCTGCTCACCGAGCCTCTGCCCGCCCCCTGCCCATGCTTGGTGATTGGCCTGCACTCACCCCGGCAGCCTCATCAAGTTTCACAGTTGCTATTTTTTTGGAAATAAAATGGCAATCACAAAAATGCACATATTTGCGCACACACAGAAATGCATATTTTTTGTGAATGAGCATATTCACATAAGCATGAAAATGTGCATCCCCCCCCTCGAGAATGCACATTTTCCCAGATCTTTTGCAAAAATGTGCATTTTCACGTATACAAAAACATGCATTTTTGTGATCGCTTTTTTTTTAAAAAAATGTTGACTGCGGAGCTTGGGAAGGCCACTGCAGTGGGTGTGGGCTGCTCGCCGAGTGTGAGAGGGGCTCAAGCATGTTCCGGGGACCGGAAAGCAGGGGCAGGGGCTGGGCAGGCATTTGGAGAATCTGGATGGGGGTGAGTTCGCAGATCCCTACTTTGTTGTGACAGGCTCCTCATCTTTAACAGTTGAATGGCAGTCAGGTTCAACATGGCCTTCTTCATGCTGGGAATAACTGTACCTATTGAATTTGTCTTGTTCAGGAATTTACCAGCATTCACAAATTCCTTCATAACCAGGATCAGGAGAACTTGGGATGTTAAAAAATCTAAATGTGCAAGACAGTGAAACTGTCTGATTCATTATTCCCTAGGCTAATTAACATGAAATGATATATGCCACACAACTGGAGTTGTGTGAATATTTAAAAAGAAATGTAATTTTCCCTGAGCATGGTTGGGAATTCAGTGCACAGAGATGGGTTTTAAACCCTTTCTTGCTTTGTTGCATTTGCAATGAGAATTACCTCCTGAAACTAAAGGACAGCCTGCACAGTAAAAATCTGGAAGCATGGAACTACTTGTAGCATGTAGATCCTACCTGAAAATTAAAAACTCCCTGCACTTAGAAAATGAACATGACAGGGAGAAGCCCGGGTTGGCTTGGCTAGAAACCTCCTTTCTGACATCTAGGTTTCTTCTTGGAGCAATTGTTTTTGTATGGAGAAGCATTTGGTCACATGCAACCACAGACCTGAAGTCTGAAGTGGTATAGCCCAAACCCAGCTTTACCACTTCAGTGAGAACCAGGCCAGAATTATTATGGATTTGGAAAGGACTTTTAGCATGTAGATCCTACCTGAAAGGAAGACACATTTCAAAATATATCAGGGTCAATCTGTATACTGTCACATACCCATCTGGTCAGAAATCATGTCTTCTGAACATGAAGTACAATCATAGCAGCAAATGGGCTTCCCCTCTCCAACTATCTTGCTGTACCCAAGTTGGCAGCTTTCAACGCATGTGGACTGAGGTGGAACCTAATCATGAAAAATGAAGGTAGATAGAAACCATTTTTTTAAAAAAAAAATCACTAGAAACCAAGTTCTTTTCTTTTCTTTTTCAGTTCACTTGTGCATTCACTTGCAGCCCTGGTCTCCCACATGAGATTGCTCAGAATTTTGATCAGAACCAGAGTGCTCACTCAATATTCTCTCCTTCCATGTGAAGAGATGGAGAGCTATGTCAGTCATGGCCTATTCAGTAGTTGGTGCCAAGAGGATGGAATACTGTTTCTGAAGAGATCCATCCACCAGGATCATTCTCTCCTTGTTTTAGGCATCAGCTAGTTACCAGTGTGTAAAGGTTTAGTCTCCTTTTTATTCTACTTGCTTGTGATACACTGTCTGTTTTGTATTGCTGCTTTTAGTGATGTTTGTTGTTTGACATTTGTTGTTGTTTTAACTTGAATAGGGGAGGCTCTTTAGTCTTTTCAACCAATGCATAGACAATGGGGAGGGAGGGAAGGGGTGGCTGATGGAGCACAAGGTCAGTTCTCCTGTTCCAGCCATGCCTACCATGTGGCCCAACCTTCTACCTTACCAGAAAGGCCAATCCACTTTCCAGTGGGCCAGAGATCAGGATGTTCAGGATAGTATGGGAGCTGTCCAACAAGGAAGCACAGAAGGATACAGTTTTGCTTCAGCACTGGGTAGGCCCCAAATGAGCAGCTGTATTCCTAGTTCTATTTTCCTGCTTCTTCCAGGCCTGTCATCAGGATCCTGATTCAGACCACATGAGGAATCTGACTTCTGCCTTAAAAGGTGGGAACAGGGATGGTCAACCTTGTGCTGCAGGACAGGTACTGTACCTTCAGTTCTGGGCTTCTGCTTGGACATCCTGCCACCTCTGCTCCTGGGATGATTTTGGTGGGTCTGGAGTGGGGGAGGGGGAGACTACTCAGAGTGCCTTGGTTCCTATAAACCTGCAGCCTCTTTGTGTATGATGGAGGCCTATACTTATCCAGACAGTCTACTTGTGTGGGGCTTAGCGATTACTCATTTAAGAATAATGGTGGCAGCATATGCATAAACTTTGAATATTATTACTTAACACAGGTTGAAATGTGTTTGTTGTGGAACAGAGGCCTAGGCTTACCAAGCCTGTCTAATTATATGGGTCTCAGAGATTACTCAGGACAAATGGACTAGAGGTTCCTCAGTAACAGTGCCATAAAGTCCGGACAGCAGATCCATTCCATTCAACTGTGTCTTTAAAGTGTACAATCTAAGCACGTGTTCCTACCTGCTTAAATCTGCTGTGCCACACAATATCGTCTTCAAAGATGGTGAACATGTGGCTTGGTGAAATCTGCCCAACCTGGGCTTTTAGGAAGGATTGATTGGGGAAAGTGACCCAGTTGATGATATCATACCCAATAGACAACTCCCCATTCTGAAACAAGACTTCTTGCCCAGCTCCGTTATTAAAGTGGGTGTTTTTCAAGAAAGGGTGGAGCTATATTGTAAAAGAGTACAACAATGTCCAGTCTATCATTCAGTCATGTATAAGCATCTACAGCTGGAGCTTGGGAGCTTCCTGTCAGCTAAACTTCACACAACAAGGCAGCATCAATTTGAATTATTATTATGTTTATTTGTGGTGAGGATTGACTTGTAGAGGAAACAGCAAAGATTATAAAATGAGATAAGTCCATAAGAGGAGCCATGCTAGATCCAAGAATGAATTCTGTTCCTGAATTTTCCACTACATGCTTATGGACGCCCACAAGCAGGACATCAGTGAAACAGCACCCTCCCACTCATGTTCCCTGTTGTTATGGAGTAGCTCACTCATAGTGAACAGTACAGGCTCCATTGTGGGGCAAGGCCAATAAAGTAAAAGTCTTTACCCCCAACGAAGCAGGTAGTCACAGCCAAAGGAGCTAAGTTCACTCACATACAGATGACTAAATCAAGCATTTCAGTTTCTAATAGACCTCCCAAAAATGCATGCCCCAGGCCAAAGACAGAGGATACAATTGAGAAAAATATGAACACACCGAATATGAAAAGTGGTACCTGTACCTGCACATGCACCTGATCAGGATACTCAGCTGCTCCAATTAATTTCCTTATGTGTGTAGCTAGTACAGACATCTTCCCCAAGCACCCTCCTTTGTCACGAGGGAGGAAGAGACAATAAAGGCTTTGCTGAATGGTGAGCAATGCTACTCCTAATAAGAGGGGCCTGTTGCAAGCATGTGCAAGCAAATTTTAAGCAGAATTGTCACACACCGTGTGTAAATAATATGAGAAAGGAGGGTTCCAATTCAGGCAGCCACAATTTTATTTAGGAGAATAGTGTTCCACCATGGCTGATTGGAACCCATTCAGTGCCCTCACCACAGGACCTTGTCTGGACTCAGAGGAGACCCCTGCTGAAAAGAGCTCTACAGATGATCTCTCTGGGAGAAAGGAAAAGTCAGGATTCCACCACTATCAGATAAGATCAGCTCATGAGCCCTAAATCATGTAGTGAATGGGGCAGTTCTGAATGCTCTGCCCCCATTCAGCTTTGCCCATCTTGCTAATTAGTAGCTTGGCAGGAGTGGAGAATGTTTTGCTCCCATGAAAACACAAATCTCATTTTAAAAGGGGAAATACCCCACCCCCACTCCACCTGAAATGTTCACAATGTCTGCAGGAAAAGGCTTTAGCCCAAAGTGACATATCTTGCTCTTGGAGGTTCTTGTCCAAATGGTACTGCCACCCAAAATTCCCATCTTTCTATATATGTGTTTCAAGCCTTGGGTGGACTCCTGAATGCTAGAATAGCCAGAACACTGTTCCCTTCCCTTTTAGACTAGCTTACTTTCCAACCCACTCCATATGCCCCACTCCAAACACATTGCCCCAGTCCTACATTCTCCTCCTCTTTGCTCCCATGAGTGTTAGGTACTCCTATTTTCCCAAATCACTCCTCTTTGCTCTATCACCCCAACCTACCACCAACTAATAACACAAGCAGTTCATGCATGTCCACAGCCTCTCTTTAGGCCTGGAGCACAGCCAAGAATGCAGTTCAATCCCTCATCAAAGCACAATTCATGGTGATGGCTGAAGTGTCTCCAATTAGTGTAATGTTTAACAAATGCTTTGTTCAAGCATTTCACCCCAAATCTGCTTGTTTATTTACATACATGCAAACCCTCAATTAATATGCTGAAGTGGTATTATCATCTTCAGTCTTGTCTGTGTGTGGATCTTTTGGGGTGTGAATTGCCTTCTTGCCATAGATGCTAGATTAGCCAAAATTAAAATGTTCCTTAAGGGAATGCAAGTTCTGTGAGAATGTGTGCAAGGCTATCACTATACAATATGAATTCATCAGTTTCAGTTACTTCTATTTGATTTTCTAAACTCAGGACTCCAGAGAGACTCCTCACAACAATTTTAACAAGCACCTTCAGCCAGCAGAGATATTTCAAAAACACAAATATGATTATTAGAATTACAATTTTACCTGCCATGGCTGAACATCCAAATGCTCCAAGTTGCCTTTATCCCACATGGTTCTTTGTCTGGACAAGTATATGGCATGTAAGACATGTGCCACAGCATAGACAGCATTGTAGATACTGTAGCTCTGACCAGACATATCCATCTCAAACAAAGATGGAGGAAGATTCTCCAGTTTCTCCTCTCCTCTACAGGTTTTACAGTGTTTGAATGCACCTTCCCAGAACAAACAGATGAAATGCATTAGTGTATCATCAGAAATCAAGTTACTAAGAAAGTCCTGGAATCCTGGCACTGCATTTGTGTGGACTGAGAAAGACAAAGCACCATGGAACATTTTTTGGCCTATCAATTTTCCCCAGCGTGAAGTGCTGAAATACCACGAAGATGGCATAATCCAAACTTTCCTGATGTGGGCCCTTAGGTTTACTACTTGCACTTCTAAGAACTCTGTTAAAATGTTGAGTAAATTAGACTCCATACTGAGAACAATCACATTAGCAGCACTTAAATAAATTGTTAGGGTTAACTCCGAAATACTTCCAGTTCCAACCGACACATTATCAAGATAGTAGTTATGTTCGGTATCCCTTTCCAGGAAGGCAATACATATGCTGTTCTGGGCAAGCAGAGGAGTGAGTTTCTGCACAAAGTTGTCTCCATCATCATCATGAGAAACAACAAGACCAATCCATGTCCATTTGAAATGCAGGAGTAGCTGGACAATCCCAACATGGTGGGTAGTTTCCCTTGGCGCCATCCGGTACAAAAAAGGGAAAACAGTTTTAACACTTAATGTAGGTTGAAATGAAGCATAAGTGAGCTAATGGGTAGAAAAGATGATTTATCAGATCTTGAAAAAATAATACACTTCCAAAGTAAAATGATTGCTTCTAGTCTGTTGCAGTTCCAACACATCTTGCAATGTTATTATATTATCAGATTGAATTATTATATTTTAAAATATTTGTATCCCATCTATATTGATAGTAGTGGTACTGTATCTATAGCTGTTTGTTTTTTAAGCATTCTGTAGAAGCAGTAGTCAATTTACTACTTATATATATATCAGAATATTTAACAATCTTGTAAAATGGTACAGAACATACATAATTTACCAATATATATCTTTATTTTATAATATGCAATGATTTCTTGAGGAAATCTGGAGACAGCTCACAAAAGAAAAAAAAGAAACAAAACTATTGGAAAAATCACATCTGTAAAACAGCAGCTTCATTTTTCCAGCCTAGCCATACTATTGACACTCTCTGGAAAATGTGTAGTAAAGTGGACAGTTGGCTTCACTAAGGAGTATTTGCCAAATTTAGGTGTAAGAGGAAAGGAAGAAATCTGCCTCATGGTCCTTTCACCGTACATTAGAATGGCAGCAAAAGCAACCAGGGCTGTGTTTCTGCCAGCAATTTACTCCAACCTGGCACTGAGGTGAGGCTGTTGTGTTTCCGTGATGTTGTGGCCATTCAGCACCAGCCTCACATTTTATAGCGGAATAACTGCTTCTTCTGAGACGGGTTATAGTCTGACTTTTCCTGCTTTCTTCAGCTCCATTACTGACCTGTTTTCACAACTGCACTGGGTTCGGTCCTGCCCATGGGGTGTGCAGCCCAGCCTTTGTGGGTGTGTCTCTCACCTGCCCACGACCTCATGGGATGCAGCATGTGAAGGAGAGAGGGAGATGATACTGGAGGGAGTAGTAGGGCAGAGATGAAGAGATGCACACAGAAGCACCCCGACATACAAGTACAGTGTCCACCCACCCTGGGTATGCCTATGAAGTTCCCAGTCAAGGTGGTGGCAGGGAAATCAGGAGAGTCACAAAGACAGCTTCATGGAGAGTCCTTAGGTGGTTAAGGCATTAAGTTGTTAAGGCGCATCCCTGGTTTAGGGGAAGGAAGAGTTTGAAAGGGGAGGGGGATGCTGCACACACAACTTTGCACTCCTTTGTCAAAGTGAAAGTGCACTTTAAAACTCACTTTAAAGGGAAAACAAAAACAAAAGGGCTGGAGTGGAGCAGAAGGGGTAAGGGAGGCAGAGATGAAGAGATGCACAACTAGCATATCATCCATTGGCTCTTTGCCATTTCCTCCCTGTGTATTTCCCCTTTAGCACTTTGTCCCACTTTGTGAGGGTGTGTGCGAGGGAGTGTTACTTCTGAGTAAACTCATTGGCTGTAAGGCTTTCCTTTCCTGGGAGTAAGTGCCATGGAAATCTGTGTGGCTTGCTTCTCAGTAGGCATGCATAGGAGGGTATCCCCTTTAATGCATTTACTTGGAACTTCCCCCTGCCATTGAGTTCACTGACTGCTTCTTCTCCCTTTTGCTCACCAGTTTGATGGGCTTTTTTTTCCTCCCAGGGTGGATAGGGGAGTCTCCCTTCTCAGCCACACAGGAGAAAAGCTTGACAGTTAGGGTTTCAATGGGTATGAATAGGGATGTACGAAACCCCCCTTACCTGGCTCCGCCGGGTTCCGCTGGTGGGGGGGCGCTCTGTCCCTCCCCCGGGAATCCTCACCGGGGGGCAAGGCATGGAGCACCTCCCCCCAGAATCCTGGCCGGCCAGCTCCACTCCGTAGGGATTCTGCAGAGCCACCGGCCAGCTCCGCCAGCAGCCGGACATCTGGCCGCTGGCTAGCAGGGACGCAAATGGCGGCGGCCGTAGCCGCCACCATTTGTGTCCCTGAATTCAGCTGTGATAGGCTATGTAAAGACTTACGTAGCCTATCACATCTGGGTTAAAAAAAAAAAAAAGCGTACGCAAATGGCAGCGGCTACGGCCACCGCCATTTGCGTTCCTTATTTTTGGCTATCTTAGTCTATGTATTTATGTAGACTAAGACGAAGACAAGAAAGGGGAACGCAAATAGCGTAGCGGATGCTATTTGCGTTCCCCTTTATTTTCACCATCTTAGTCTACGTAAATATTTACGTAGACTAAGACGGCGAAAATAAGGGGAACGCAAATATCGTCCGCTACGCTATTTGCGTTCCCACTTACTTTCTTAGTCTAAGATTACTCTAAGATTAAATATTTATGTAGACTAAGATGGCCAAAAATAAGGAACGCAAATGGTGGCAGCCGTAGCCGCCACAATTTGCATACGAGTTTTTGTTTTGTTTTTTAACCGAGACATGATAGGCTACGTAAGTCTTTACGTAGCCTATCATGAATGGGGGGGAGGGGAACAGACTGCAAATTGCAGCGAAGCCACCGCTGGAGCCACCGCCATCCAGAACATTCACCCCAGGTAAGTCATTCGGCCTCACTGAGATCCGTGGCAGAATTGTCTGTCATCCCTAGGTATGAAGAGTGCCTTTGATTGGGAATCCAGGAAGCCACTACTTCTTCTAGCTAGGGATGTACGAAACTCACTTACCTGTTCGCAGATGTGATTCGTGGGGGGGGGCACTCCGTCCCTCCCCCCGGAATCCTGCCCGGCCAGCTCCGCTCCGCAGCAGCACCATGGAGCAGCCGGCCAGGGCCATCTGCAGCCGGATTTCTGTAGCAGCCGCCATTTGCATCCAGCCAGGCTGCTGTGATAGGCTACATAAGAATTTACATAGCCTATCACGGCTACCCCTCCCCCCAAAAAACCAGCGTACGCAAATGGCGGCAGCTATGGAGGCCACCATTTGCGTTCCCTATTTTTTGCCGTTCTAGTTTATGTAAATATTTACGTAGTGGGTGCTATTTGTGTTCCCCTTTTTTTCGCCGTAATAGCCGTAGCCGCCTCCATTTGTGTACGCTATTTTTTTAGGGGGGGGTGTTAGCCGTGATAGGCTACGTATATTCTTACGTAGCCTATCACAGCTGCAAAGACGCCAATGGCGGCTGCAGCAGCTCGGCTGCGGCTGGCCAGGAGACCAGCCGCTGCCGGAGCCGCCGCCACCTCCAAATCCACTGCATCCTCCCCAGGTAAGTTCCGTCCTGGGAGATTTCGCAGGGGGGTGAGGGGGCAGGAGACCGTTCTGCCACAAATTCTGGGGGAATCCGTGGCAAAATTCTCTGCCATCCCTACTTCTAGCCCACCTTGCAGGGTCGTTGGGAATCCAGAATAAGGGGGAAGAGCAACAACAGCGGGAGAGGGGGGAGTCAGCCACTACTACTTCTTCTAGCCCACCTTGCAGGGTCATTGGGAAGCCAGATTAGGGGGGAAGAACAGCAACAGTGTGTGGGGGGAGGCAGCCATTAACTGGAGCAGAGCAGGAGGGGGAGAGGGACTCAACAAGAGAAGGAGGCGGGATCACTGAATCAGACCCAACCCAGACTCCACTCAGACTCCACCCAGCCACCAAGAAAATAATTTGATTAGAGCTTAGTGGAAGTAGCACAGAGCCCCAGCCTACAGTGATGATAAACTGGGTCTTTAAGGACTGTGGAAACAGGAAAAGGAGAAGATGCAATTGGGGAAACATTGCAACAAAGTTGCAAACAAAGTGAAACTGATAGCGTGGAAACACACCCCAGGTTTCAGATACAAAATGGAGTGCAGAGACATGAAAGGAGGTGGTATTTAAACTATCTTAGCTGCAGATTGTGGGGGGCCTTAAAGGATAAGAGCAGTATTTTGAATTGGATCCATAAATAAACTGGAAACCACTGAAGTTGCTACATCACTGGAGTAATATGGTCTGATAGTTTTACTTCAGACAACCATCTGGGCTGGTTATTCTGGACTAAGTATAGTTTTTGATTTCTTTAAAGTGGTGTTACAAGAAAAAAAAATGTACTGAGGATCACATATTTTTCCCACTCCAAGATTGTCAATATATAATTTCTGTTTCTAACAGTGAAAGCATTTCAAAATACAAGGGCCAAAAATCAATTATTAACATAAAGTTGCTGAAATAGCCAAACACCTGCATGAAATTGAATCATATTTTTTTTAGTGCTGAGCTGAATGATCTCTAAAGGGAAATTTCACCTCATTTGAGGGGTGGGGAAGGGAGTGAAAACAACGACAACAACAAAACTGAGGAAATTTTAAAGGGACCCTGAACTTTCTAACTGGTTCATTGAACTTGGGTTAGCAAGTTAAACATTCCCAGTGGGGAGGCAGAATAGCAGTGGAATTTTTGCCCCCTGTTAGTTCAATTTTCTATTTGAAAATTTAATTTAAACTTCCTCATCTTCACTATTTATTTTATTCCAAGGAGCCCAGGGTGCCCAATAACCTATATAAAATCAATATAACATATAAATATTAAAATCATAACTGTCAAATTTCAAACACATTATAAATTTCAGTAAAAACATTACAATACCAGAAATATGGATGTTATATTGTTATGCTATTATCTGTTAAAAATTTATATGGGTGAGATATAAGGTATCATACTTAATGATATGAAGGCTAAGAAGTGGTCACACCTTAACTATACAGCCTCTCTCATAGATCTGTGATGAAGAGGCAATTAGTACAACATAACTAAACAGGACATCATCCATACATAAATAGATATATACATACATGTGGAATCTTGTAATTACTTAAGATGGTGGCCATTTGGATGGATTTTTCTACAGTGTGTCCTCCAATAACACACACTACATGTTTCCTATCACACTTATAATGGGATATATCCTTTTTCTGTGTGAACAATAGATTCAAGATGATCTGATATGTTGTCTTTGAGTCAAATAGGTTGTCATAAATATGGAACCCCAGAGTCTTATTGGGAACAAGCCTTGGATTGTTATTGATTTCATGGACAGCAAAAGCCATCGACAGGGCATGCTGATAATATTTAAGCTTTATCCTGCAAAAAAGTTGACACTGAAACTTAGTAAATTTGGTTGGTGGTAATACACATTATGACTGCATCACAGGTGAAAAAAGCGTTTCTGAACACATGCTCCCAATCAGCTTGAGGATGAAAGGTTAAGTTTGGGAAAGAAGTGTGAATCAGAGTTGTTTCTATATGTGAGAGCAGAAGTGCTCAATAACAGAGGAGAAAAAGAAGAGTAGGGAGAATATTTCCTTGTATACTTGGGGTAGATCAACCCAGAACTAAGCACTTTCTTCAACTGATTAAGTCTGCCAATGGGATCAGTTGGACTTAAACTGTATGATTTTTGTCATTTTTTCCAATCTTTGATTTTTAATAAAAAATTTTTTTTTTTTCAAATTTCGTGGTTGTTCAGGCAGGCATTTGGGGTGGGTTAGGGTATTTTAAAAAAATTATGTTAAAATTTTATTGTTTTAAATTGTTTTATGGTGGGTTGTACATAGCCCAGAGTGGCTGGGTGACCAGTCAGATGGGCGATTAATAAATTTAATAAATAAATAAATAAATAAATAAATAAAATCTGAGAAATGATGTGTGCAGGCAGCATTAAAATGTGGTGCGATATACATTTGAAAAGAAATGTTACAACATTGGAAGTTTCATTTACCCACATATGAATAAATGTAGTCATATGAATGAATTCATAGATATATCAAATGACACAACAAAACCTGAACACATATTCTAATGTGCACTAATTAAAAAACAGAAACATGACGATAGCTATATTGCCATTGAGAAGTCTAGATCATCTCCCAAAGATAATCCAAGTATGACTTGTTTGCTCCTTCTAAGAATGAAATTAAATGTCATGTCCCCAAATTTAAAGTGTATCCAACCTAGGACTGCACTTCTGTCTAATCTTGAATGGAAGTAAATACATCATGAAAAATGACTAAAATAGTCCCTAGAGTTTCCTCCCCCAAGCCCATTCTTAGTATATGTACATAGATATTGTAATGCAACTCATGCCAACCAACATGCTGCCCATCTTTCAAAACAAAACCTTTCTTCATTCTTACATTCTTTTCCGCTGATTTTGCATGTGGACATGCAAAGAATGCACACAGTGAGTTCAAAGGCAACAAACAGTGAACAGCAAAATAAAATGAAAAATAGTGGATTGCAATAGAAATTCTGATGACTAGTGCAATATTTTCCCTTTTTAAATTACTTTTTAAAAAGTTTTCTTCTGAATCCTCCTCATGATCATCCACAGATATGGGTGAGCTATCCCCCACACACCTGAGATAAACGCAGAAAGAATCAAAGTTGTTTGGAAAAATAGGGAAGAACTCAGATCATTTTCTGATCCAGTCTAAACAGTTTGTCCAAGGGACATCTTCAAAGCAGCCTTCAAGACAAAGCAGCAAAGAAAAAATTATATTGTTTTCCCTGTTTAGTGTAAGTGTCAAAGGTCCTCTTACCCCACATGTTCCCAGAAGAGGGTAGGATTTTGGCCTCACCCCCAATTTCCCCAGGGTCAACCCAAGCTGTTGTGAAGGGTTGACCCTGGGGAAATTGGGGGTGAGGCCAAAATCCCACCCTCTTCTGGGGACATGTGGGGCAAGAGGACTTTTGACACTTACCCCAAGATGCCCAGAAAGTGATAAAAAAATAACCTCATTGATTTGCTAGTGAGATGATTTGAGGTCTGCCTTGGAAACACTGGGAGTGGGCATAAAACCTTACCCCCAAAGGGAGCCCTGGTGGTAAGAGGTCCCACTGCATGGGGTGAAATTTTGATCCCAACAGCAGTTCTCCCAGGATCAGCCCGTCAAAGCTGGGGAAGCTTCTCCAGACTACATTTTATGCATTAGAGGGATTCTAATGCTCACTTTGGCAAGCATTAGCAAGACCCTGAAGGTAGTTTCTGGCTCTGAGATGGATAAACCTAACTGTCATCTCTAGTCATCAATTGAGTTGGCAACTCCTTCTTGTACCTTTAATAAACCCATTGCAAGCAGACAATGAAATGATCCAACATTGGTATGAACTCCAGTTTCATGATGTGAAAAGTTGTACCTGGCAAATAGCATAACTTACAGAGAAGCCAAGTGACTCCTTTGGGGAACTTCTGTGAAATGGAGCAAATGCACTGAAGGATGTATTAGAGAAAGAACTCCACAAATTATGACTTCTCCAGGCTTACATAGATTGTCTTCGATGGTTCTATAAGGGCTGCATTCTGTCTTCATTACCTCACACCCAATCAGGGGGAGCTGGAGCTGCAACAACAGCACCAATAAGATACACTTATTGCTACCCATTTCCCAACTTCTCAACAGCATCCCTCACCACAACAGGCCGCACAAGAACGATTTAGCCTTATTCCTCTTTTAAGTAACACCTCCTCTCCCCCGAAACCTTTGTGAGGCACACTGCAACCAGCACTTAAATGAGTTCAAATTTTAACCACCTATGTTTTGAATTTGTATTGTTTTTCAGTACAGAAGAAGCAAGTTAAATAACAGTAATCTTGATAATTACGAAGTAGATAAATACTTCTTTGAAAAAAGGAAAGAGAGAGAGAGAGAGAAAGAAAGAAAGAAGAAAAAACACCTCTCACCCAGACTACTCTTTGTTAGTGGGGTACTCTAGGGACTGTGCATTCCATTTGCAATATTTAGACAATACACACATGGATGATGTGCAGTGATGGCCTTAATATCCTGAATTTATGTCACTGCCATGTAGGTATGATACCAGAATTTGCCTCAGCCATATTCCTCCTCAGACTTTGCAACTCCATGCTTCCAGAATGGTTATGGGATGAGAACATTCACACAAAATCTGTCTGGCTTCAAGAGTAGTGTATCAGAATTGTATATCCCCACCAAGGGAACAGGAAGTGTTTGGATCCACTGCATCTCAACTTACCCCTGGTATGGCCAGTTTTGATCTTACTACCATCAGAGGATCATTGAGTGGCAAGGGCATCCACATTTTCTGCTCCCATAACACATGGTGGCCACTGAGGATTGACACTAGGGATGCCAGAGAATTCCATAACAGATCTTGATGAGGCCAAATGCCAGTGCATTCGGCCCCCCGAAATCCATCACGGAACGAAGCCCCCACCCACGAAAGGCATGCGGGACAAAGTCCCCGCCACCCCCAACCCACAAAAAGCATGCAAAATGGAGCACTTACCTGCTCCCGTCCGTGCTGCTTTGCGAATGGCAGCTGTCCTGCGGCCGCCATTCGCTTTCTCTTCATAGCCGTGATAGGCTACATAAATACTTACATAGCCTATCATGGCTAAATACAGGGATGCAAATGGTGGCAGCTACGACAGCCACCATTTGCATCCCTGCAGGGCTGCCCAGAGGCTGGATGTCCGGCTGCAGGCGGCCAGAGCCAGCTGGTGGCTCTGCAGCTTGGTCACGGAGCGGAGCTAGCCAGGCAGGATTTGGGGGGGAGGACTGGATCACCTCCCCCCCCCATTGAGGATTCTGGGGAGAGGGATGGAGCGCCTCCCCCCAGTGGAAACAGAATGGAATGGAAGGTAAGTGTTCCGTCCATCCCTAACTGACATCCATGGGCAGAGAGGGAGAACTGCCCTGTCCTATGTTTGCAGGGAAATGTTTGAAAGGTGCTCTAAAACTGTGTCTGAAATCAGAAAGGAGAATTTTACCAAGGGTTACCTCCTTGGTATCATTAATAATACATTTTATTAGGAACCACATGTGATGGAACTTACTCTTAACTTGAACTCCGCGTACAAGAGGTGTCTCAGTCACAGATCACAAGAGGTAGAAATTAAGAGCCAAATACAGTCAGGGCCAGAAATATTGGAACAAGGATAACTGTTCTGGCAGTTGGCCTCTGCACACCACCACATTGAAGTTGAAAGGAAACACACCCAGATGCAAGTGAAGTCAGGACTTTCAGCTGTAATACAAGGGGTTCAACAAAAGTGGGGCACTGACCATTCAGGAAGGACAGCCAGAGGCATACACACACACACATCTTTGGTGGCTCATCAGTAATAGAACGAATGGCTGGCAAGCAGCTGCATGGCCAGGTATGGCCTATTTCCTGGGTACCCCATGACCAATCAAGCAGAGAAAAGGCCTGGAGGTGGTTCTGAGTGTTACATTTGCATTTGTTAGCTGTTCACTGGAACTTTGGACCCAACATGAGGTCCAAAGAGGTGTCCATGCGAGTGAAGGAGGCCATCATTAGGCTGAGGAAACAACATAAACCCATCAGTGAGATAGCAGAAACAGTGGGAGTGGCCAATACAACAGTTTGGAACATCCTGAAAAAAAAAGAAACTAACTGGCAAGCTCAGCAACAGCAAAAGGCCTGGCAGACCATGGAAGACAACTACAGTGGATGACTGCAGAATTCTGCTCATGCTGAAGAGGAACCCTTTCACAACATCTAGCCAGGTGAAGAACTAGGGGTGTATGAACCCCAATAACCTGGCTCCGCTGGGGTCCGCAGGTGGGGGGAGGCAATAGGTTCTTCCCCCTGGAATCCTCAATAGGGGGGAGTAGATCCGTTCCTCCCCCCTGGAATCCTACCTGGCAGCTCCGCTCTGCAACCAGTCCATGGAGCTGCCGGCCGGGCCAACCTGCAGTGGGGCCTCCACCTGCAGGTTGCTGCGGCCGCAAATGGCATCCTGCATAGGGGACGCCATTTGCATCCCTGCTTTAGCCATGATAGGCTACGTAAATATTTACGTAGCCTATCATGGCTAAAGTGGGAATGCAAATGGTGTCAGGGACACCATTTGCATCCCTGCTTTAGCCATGATAGGCTACGTAAATATATATGTAACCTATCATGGGCTAGCGTAGGGACACAAATAGTGGCCGCTATGACGGCTGCCATTTGAGCCGCAGCAGCCCGGCAGCAGCTGGAGCCGCCACCGCCACATCCGCCACGAGGTAGGTCCATCCTGGGGGGATTCCACAGGGTGGTGGGGGAGGCCATTCTGCCATGGAATCCAGGAAGTCCTGGAGTCCTACCTCCAGGGACTCACTGGAGTCCATGGCGGAATGCTTCGCCATCCCTATAAAGAATGCTCTTGAGGAGGTAGGCATGTCATTGTCAACATCTACAGTCAAGAGACGGCTTTATAAATGTAAATACAGAGGCTTCACAACAAGGTGCAAACCACTGGTAATGCTCAAGGACAGAAAGGCCAGATTAGCCTTTGCCAGCAAACACCTAAAAAAGCCTGCCCAGTTCTGGAATAAGGTTCTTTGGACTGATGAAACCAAGATTAACTTGTACCAGAATGATGGGAAGAGAAAAGTATGGAGAAGGAAAGGAACAGTTGATGATCCAAAGCATACCACAGCATCTGTCAAACATGGTGGAGGCAGTGTTATGGCCTGGGCATGAATGGCTGCCAATGGAACCAGGTCACTGGTGTTTATTGATGACCTGACTGCTGATAAAAGCAGCGGGATGAATTCTGAAATGTATAGGCTATACTTTCTGCTCAGGTTCGGCTGAATGCTGCCAAACTGATAGGACGCCGCTTCATATTGCAGATGGGTAATGACCCAAGACATACAGCAAAAGCTACCAAAGAGTTTCTCCAGGCAAAGAAGTGGGATGTTCTTCAATGGCCAAGTCAGTCACCTGATCTTAACCCAATAGAGCATGCTTTTCACTTACTGAAGACAAGACTGAAGGCAGAAAGACCCACAAACAAGCAGCAGCTGAAGGCAGCTGCAGTAAAGGCCTGACAAGGCATCTCGAGGTAGGAAACACAGCATTTGGTCATGTCCATGGGTTCCAGACTTCAGGCAGTCATTGACTGCAAAGGATTTTCATCCAGGTATTAAAGGCGACCCTTAAGTCTGAAATGATGTTGGTTTGTTCCATTACTTATGAGCCACCAATGATGGGTGTGTGTGTATGCCACTGGCTGTCCTTCCTGAATGGTTAGTGCCCCACTCTTGTCAAACCCCTTGAATTACATCTGAAAGTCCTGACTTAGCTCCCATCTGGATGTGTTTCCTTTCAACTTCAATGTGGTGGTGTACAGAGGCCAACTGCCAAAACAGTTATCCTTGTTCCAATATTTCTGGCCCTGACTGTAGCTCCTTTAATATCTCCTTCCTTCCTTCCTTCCTTCCTTCCTTCCTTCCTTCCTTCCTTCCTTCCTTCCTTCACCATTAATTTTCATAAACAGATGATGACGATGATGATGATGATGATGATGATGATAGATAGATCTCCCTTGACTAACCAAAACACAAACAACATTGCAGCTTACAGTGAAAGTGACCAAAATAACAATATTTTATTTATCCTCCATGATTTCATTCTGTGTGGCTGAGGGCTGAACTACACATTACTTTAGTCATCATTGTCTTAAAAGTCTGCTTAAGTTGGCTACTTATATTTTGAAGTAAAATGTTTGTCCCCACCTTGAAGGAAAATGGCAGCATCAGGGCGAGTTCTTGTAGGAAAGTGACATACAACTACAACCCCAGTCTTGATCAGTAAAATGTTCTAGAGTGGGATCCAGTATGGTTGTTTTTCTTTGA
Organism: Heloderma suspectum; assembly: GCF_057233095.1. NCBI lineage: Eukaryota > Metazoa > Chordata > Lepidosauria > Squamata > Helodermatidae > Heloderma > Heloderma suspectum. The sequence goes on along the minus strand of NC_139463.1, from coordinate 81,581,184 downwards.
AATAAATATAGCCAGGTTAGAGGCAATTTTTAAAACATATGAATAAGGTTTGCCCTTGAGAACTGGATACATGAGTTGTGCCTTCTCATAGGGATGGATTAATCTGTCAGGTTTGCTTTCTCCCTCATTATTATTATTATTATTATTATTATTATTTAATCTTTCCATCTCAAATATGAAGAGATTTGCAAATTTTGGTAAGTTCTTAGTAGGGTTGTACAGAAGTCACTTACCTGAACCGAAATTTGATTCGTGGTGGGGGGGAGGCGCTCCGTCCCTCCCCCCGAAATTCTGGCCAGGGGGGAGGCACCCCGTCCCTCCCACCTTGAAATTCTGGCCAGGGGGGAGGCACCCCGTTCCTCCCACCGCGAATCCTGCCGGCCAGGAACGCAAATGGTTGTGGCTGTAGCTGCTGCCGTTTGTGCAGGGATGGCAGAGAATTTCTCCCCGAAACTTCGGGGGGCCGAGCGCCAACGTGTTCGGCCCCCCGAAGAAGTTTCGGGGAGAAATTCTCCGCATCCCCCCACCCCCGCCCCCCCCCGGGACGGGACTTACCTTTCCCGAATGTCCATCCCGGCGGCGGATCCCGGCGGTGGTTCATCGGGTCTTCGTCAGGGGTGGAGTGGCAGCCGGTCTTTCGACCGGCTGCCGCCGCCGCCATTCCAATAAAAGTAAAAAAAAAACGCCCCCGTGATAGGCTATGTGACGATTAACGTAGCCTATCATGGCTAGATTTGCAAAGTCAGCCGTGATAGGCTACGTAAATCGTCACGTAGCCTATCATGGGTGACTTTAAAAAAAAAAAAAAGCGCGTACGGCTAATGGCGGCCCCCATAGGGAGCCGCCATTCACGTTCCTTATTTGGTCGCAGTAGTCTACGTAAAGATTACGTAGACTATGGCGACCAAATAAGGAACGCGAATGGCAGCTCCCTATGGGGGCCGCCATTTGCGTACACGCTTTTTTTTTTTAAGTCACCCGTGATAGGCTACGTGACGATTTGCATAGACTATCATGGCTGACTTTGCAGATCTAGCCATGATAGGCTACGTTAATCGTCACGTAGCCTATCACGGGGGCGTTTTTTTTTTTTTACTTTTTATTTCGTGGCCGGGCGAGGTGAGGTGTCTCCTCCCCGGCCTGAATTTCGGCCAGGCGAGGCGGGAAGCCTCCCCCCCGGCCTGAATTTCGGCCAGGCGAGGTGGGAAGCCTCCCCCCCCGGCCTGAACTTCGCGGGTAGAGCAGCGAAGCGCCTCCACCCCACCGCGAAAAGCTGCGAGACCAGGTAAGTGGCTTTCGTGCACTCCTACATTTGTGTCCCTGCAGTCAGCCGTGATAGGCCACGTAAATGTTTACGTAGCCTATCACGGCTGAGTTAAAAAAAAACAAAAATACCCCGCGTGTATGCAAATGGCGGCGCCCATGGGCGCCGCCATTTGCGTTCCTTACTTTGGCATATCTAGTGTACGTAAACATTTACGTAGACTATGGCGAAAATAAGGGGAACGCAAATAGCATAGATGCTACGCTATTTGCGTTCCCCTTATTTTCGCCGTAGTCTACATAAATGTTTACGTAGGCTAGACGTGCCAAAATAGGGAACACAAATGGCGGCGCCCATGGGCGCCGCCATTTGCATACACGCGGGGGTTTTTTGTTTTTTTTTTAACTCAGCCGTGATAGCCTACGTAAATCTTTACGTAGCCTATCATTTTTATTTATTTTTTTAACTTGGAAATAGCAGCGGTGGCAGCCGGTCGGAAGACTGGCCTCCACAGCCGCTGCCACAGCCTCCGCAGCTGCCGCCGAACCGCCGCTGCAGCCGCCGCCGAACCGCAACCGCCGCCGCCAGGGAGATTCGCACAAGGTAAGTCCCATCCCCGGAGGGGCGGGGGGGCAGACCATTTCACCACCGATTTCGGGGGGCCGAATGCGCTGGCATTCGGCCTCCCCGAGATTCGTGGCAAAATTCTCTGACATCCCTAGTTCTTAGTGACAATGAACCAAAATGAACCAAAATGAAACTCTCACCCATCTGTACAGGCCAAGTTCAATAGGTGCAGCTCTTCCCAGCATGGAGAGGGCCATGATGTACCTGCCTGCCATATATAGCTGTTAAATGTGAGCAGCCTGTCAGAAAAAAAGAGGTGGCAAGCCTAATTCAGCATTGACATGGTTGAATATACAGGGGTTCATGCCCAGGCTTTTAAGAGCTATGCACTAAAACTCCTGGGTCTAGCAGGATGAATCTGTCACTTTCAATTTCTCAAACATTCATTTTTTATGTATTTTTTTTAGGGATGTACGAAAGTCACCGTTTTGTGGATCTGCTTCGCAGTGTGGGGGGGAAGTGCTCCATCCCTCTCCCCGGAATCCTTGATGGGGGGGAGGTGCTCCGTCCCTCCCCCCGGAGTCCTGCCCAGCTGGCTCCGCTCCGCGGGGATTCTGCGGAACCGCTGGCTGGCTCTGCCCACAGCCGGACATCCGGCCACTGGGCAGCAGGGATGCAAATGACAGTGGCCATAGCTGCCGCCGTTTACATCCCTGTACTTAACCATGATAGGCTACATAAATATTTACGTAGCCTGTCACAGCAAAGTAAAAAAAAAAAAATGCGTACGCAAATGGCAGTGGCTATGGCAGCCGCCATTTGTGTTCACTATTTTTCGCCGTTCTAGCCTATGTAAATATTTACATAGGCTAGAACGGCGAAAAATAGTGAACGCAAATGGCGGCCGCCATAGCCGCCACCATTTGTGTACACTGCGCCCGGCCATGGCCAGACAGGAGACCAGCCGCCGCCCCCGCTGCCCCCACCGCTGCTGCCCCCGCTGCCACCGCCCTGCCGCCACCACCACACCTGCTGCCACTGCACCCACCACCACCGCCACGCTGCCGCACCTGCTGCTGCACCCACCACACCCACCACTGCTGCACCCGCCACCGCTGCTTCCCCTTATATTAGGGATTAGGCCTGCCAAATGTTAGATGCAGGGTTTCTGTTTGTTTGTTTGTGCTACACATCTTTATATTTTTATGTATTGCTTGTTTAAAGAATTAGAACCTTTCTAATTCTTGGCAGAATTGTATGGAAATTACACAGATAGTTGCCCCTTTTGAGAACACCAAGTCTGCCAAATTTCATGATATCTTCTGGGTGTTTTGTGCAAGTGCAGCCTTCACGTTATGAGGGGGATGCATTTATTTCCCTATGTTCTTTGTGAACCATTGTAGGCAGCCCAGAGGTGTTCCTAATTAAAAAAAAAAGCAGCATCTCAGAAGGATAGGTGCAGTGGCTCATCTGACTTGGAAGCTCTCTGTTTTGAGGGGTGGGGATGGATGGATGGATTAGCTTCACTTTTCCTCTCCCATTTGGTTTTTTTGGAGGCAATTGTGTGATGAGCAATTACATGATAGAGGCATAGTGAGATGGCAGAAATCACCCATCCTGAAAGGAAGGAGTTAAACAAATCACACTTACAAAAGGGTTTTGAATGTCACTGGCTCACTATCATGCATTTGTCCAGCAACACCTGTACCCCCATCTCACTATGCACTATTGCATATTAGCGCTATTGTGAGATAGCACTAATGTGTTATAGTGGCATACGGAGATAGCGAGATAGGGGGTAAAGGTGTTGCTGGACAAATGTGCGATAGTGACAAAGTGAGACAGGGGTGTAAGAAGGAAAGAATTTTTTTAAAAAATGGGGCATAGCCTGGGGAAGCAGGTGTCTCCTCAGAAATAGCACCCATGTAGTCAATGAGGCCTCTTCCCTCACTCTCCATGCTGCATGTATTTACTGTTTGCTTTGCTGAAAGAAAGAAAGAAATTAATGGGGGGGGGGAGATAATGACTTCTGGCAAGACCATAGCACAGGAGGAAACCTCCCAGGATTTTATTGATTAACAAGGAATCTGCAGCTGTGTTTCTTTGCTGCTTGCTTTTTTGGTTTAAGGAAGTAATTAATGCTAAGCTTCAATCCATCACATTATAGGAATATCAGGGGAAGAAGAAAGGAGAGTCTGGGCGGGTGGAGATGGAATCTCTTTCATTGGTTGAGTGGCCCCTGTCGGTCTGATGATGTTTATTCCAATACCCCCATCCCACCTGGAACAGCTCCGGTTGTTTAGCTTGGAAAAAGGAGGGTAAGGGGAGACATGATAGAGAAGTCTATGCATGTTGTGGAGAATGTGGATAGGGAGACATTTTTCTCCCTCTCTCAAAATATCAGAGCCTGGGGTCATCCGATGAAGCTGATTGGTGTAGGGATGTACGAATCCCTTACTTGGCTCCATTCAGGGGCATCCACGGTGAGGGGGGAGGTGATCCGTACCTCCCCCCGGAATCCTCCCCAGCTGGCTCCACTCTGCGGCTAGTCTGCGGAGCCATCAGCCGGGGCTGCCCGTAGCCAGACCTCCGTCTGCTGCCAGGCTGTGGCTGCAAATGGCGGCTACCTTAGAGGCCACTATCTGCATCCCTGCATTGCCTTGATAGGCTATGTAAATATATACTTAACCTATCACGGCTAACGCAGGGACGCAAATGGCGTATTGGCCGCCATTTGCATCCCTGCATTAGTTGTGATAGGCATATATATATTTACATAGCCTATCTCAAAAAGATCAGGGACGCAAATGGCATAGCCGATGCTATTTCCGCCGCTGCTCTTTGGCGTGATAGGCTACATAAATACTTATGTAGCCTATCATGCCTAATGTAGTGAGGGAAATGGCGGCCGCATACCAGGGCTGCCATTCGAACCCGCAGATGAGGTCAGCCAACGGCCGACAAAAGGTAGGGTCTGTTCCGGGGAGGTTTTGCAAGATGGGGGGGGTTGCTCCATTCTGCCACGGACTCCAGGGGGGCGGATTCTAAAGAATCCAGCCTCACTGGAGTCTGTGGCAGAATTCTCTAACATCCCTAGATTGGTGGGAGATTCAGGACAGATAAAAGGAAATACTTCTTCACACAGCGCATAGTTAAAGTATGGAATTTGCTACCACAGGGTGTAGTAGTGATGGCAACCAATTTGGATGGCTTTAAAAAGGGGTTGGACAAATTCCTGGAGGAAAAAGCTATTATTGGCTACTAGTCTTTTTGGCCATGTGCTACCTCCAGTACCAGAGGCAGTGAGCCTATGTACACCAGTTGCTGGGGAACATTGGTGCGAGGGTGCTGTTGCACTTATATCCTACTTGTGGGTTTCCTGTGGGCAGCTGGTTGGCCATTTTGTGAACAGAATCCTGGACTAGATGGACTCTTGCTCTGATTCAGCAGGGCTCTTCTTATGTTCTTATATATGTTATGTGAAGTGGCTTATACCGGTGTGTGCATTCGCTCATGGAGCTCTGTGCAGACCAAAGTGCACCAAAGCTGATTCCTTGGAAAAAAAAACAGGTAATCCTCCATTCACTTCTGCTTCCATTGAAATGAAATGAAAACTGAACATCTTCCAGGGAGAGAGAATGTTATCACCAACACTCTTTTCCGGCAGTAAAAACTTTAGTTGCCTTCTGTTAAGTTTGATGTTTCACAATTATACTTGGTTAAGAAAAAAAAAATGTTCCACTTTAACAGGGGGTGGGGGGGAGATGTGAAGATTTGAGGCCTACTGAGGCAAAGGGGGGCAGAGTCAGGCTTAGAGGCCTGGAGTTTTCTGTTGGGAGGGAGTAATCCTGAGAGGAGTAGTTTCATTTCTCCAGATTAGTGTCAGTTCCATTCTTCCACCTAAGTTTCATTTCTTCAGGTCTGAAGCAGTACATTCAGTTTTGAGGGAGGAGGGTATATAAAGACAGAGAGCCAGTAATTCAAAGAAAGACCAGGCTGCAGCCAGAGCACAGCAAGAGAGACAACCAGAGCCTGAAGTGAGAGCAGAGTCTGAAGAGTGAGCAGGAAGAAGGAACCTAGAAAAGTCTAAGGACAACGAGGTGAAAGGAACTTGCATTTTGCAACTTTTTTTTAAGACCTTTTTTCATCCCTCAGCTCTATTGTGTAAGTACCTTGAGTTGTAGCTTGTTTGCTTTAAATCTTCTAGTAAACTACTGTAGTTAAACCCTGTGTCTAAAGTGCCAGTCATGCCACATCTACAGCCCAAACCCCATGTTACTGAAAACAGGAAGTTGAAAAGAAGGAAGGTGAGACTCTGAAGGAGGCAAGAGATCTTTAAGGAGTTGCTGAGGGGGTCCATGTTATAAGTGGAACCTTGACAGGTGAACAATAAAAAGACTCAAAATACAGAATTAAACCCATTAAAATCAAATTATTCCAATAAAGCAGTGACTGGTCAGTCAGGGAAAGCTTGTTTCAATCATCATTATCCTCCTCCTCCTCCTCCGTAGTTATCAAAAAGGAAACTCATTGGTGTCTCCCTGACAACAACGAGCAGGGAGTTCCACAGAGAGGGTGCCAGCATTGAAGGCTCTACTCAAACTGGATTCTAAATGGACCTCAGGTCCATGGGGAACCACCAGGAGTGACTTCAGTGTTGGGCAATGTGGTAAGGGCACTCTCTCAAATATCCTTGTCCTAATTTGTTTAGGACTTTAAACACCAGTAGCTTATAAGAGGATTCTTACATAGCGTATGAAACCAAAAACATACTGTCATGAACCATGAACAGTCACCATGTATCTTTTCTTCTCTCCAGGTCTATTTAGCTAACATGTGACAACTCTAAACACATACCAAGTTTTAAATCTCAATGAACAATGGATAGTATTGTGTTCCATCCAATAGAACCGGAGAATTGGTCTGTCAGATCCAGTTAACTGCACAGGATTTACAACATACAATCATCATCATTTTCTTCACTTTACAAATACAAAGATTTGTTCTTCTGTGAGATTTTGACTCAAGTGCACTGTTGATTCCCAAATGGTGGACATTTCAAAGCAGATTTATATTTAAAGCGAGAAAGTAAATAAGAAGAGAAATGAAAGTTACAGAAGAACACTTTTGAAATAACCAGATAAGTGGAGCTGTGCTGGATCAGACCAAAGACATATCTGGTCCAAAACTTGGTCCCCAAGATGGTTAGCCAGATTCATGTGAGTAGCACACAACAGGACATGAATGCGATAACATCGTCGTGTTCTCTTTCAATTGGCTTTTGATACTGGTGGTAATATATTGCCATCATGACTAGAAAGCATTGATAGATTTATCCTCCATGCAATGATACATCCAAACTAAAAAAAAATAAACTGATTGTGTAGCAAGATGTAGTGTACAGTTCACAGGATAAATGGAAGCAAATACATAAACTGTTAGGATCAGCTGGAATAATTTCTTTTCTCTGCGAGTTGTTTCCTGCAGTTCAGATTGGGTCTTAAGACAATAATGTAACATTTGGGGAGAAAGATGCAAAGCAGGAGGCCAGTGTTGGAGGCCAAGATGGCAAAAACCTCCACAGCCACTATATATTTCCCAGTGGTGCTCAGGTAACCTGGAATAAAGGAGACCCAGACACTGCAAAACACCAACATGCTGAAGGTGATAAACGTGGCTTCGTTGAAAGTGTCAGGCAATTTTCTGGCTAGGAAAGCCACCATGAAGCTGATAATGGCCAGAATGCCCATGTAGCCTAAAACACAGTAGAACATGGTGACAGATGCTTCATTACATTTTACTATGATCTGCCCAATCTGGGAGTGCATGTCAACATCTGGGAATGGAGGGGAGCTAGACAGCCATGCAATACAGAGACACACTTGAATGAGGGAGCACGAAACCACAATGCTATTTGCCATTTTTTGCCCAAGCCATTTCCTCATTTTGTTTCCTGGCTTTGTGGCCAGGAAGGCCAGGACAACAATTACTGTTTTTGCCAACACACAGGAAATGGCAGCAGAGAAAATGATGGCAAATGTTGGTTGTTGAAGGAGGCAAGTCATCCTCACAGGCTTTCCAATGAATAACAGAGAAGAAAGATAGCAAAGCAGGATGGCACCGAGGAGAATAAAAGTGAGGTTCTGGTTATTAGCTTTCACAATGGGAGTATTCCAGTTCTTTAGAAAAGTTTGTATAACAAAACATGTGATTATGGAAAAGAAAATAGTAAGAGAAACCAAAACCATCCCCAAGGGTTCTTGATAGGAAAGGAAGGATATAACCTTAGGGATACACTTGTCTTGATGCCTGTTGGGATATTGATCTTTTGGGCACTGGACACAATAAGCTGCATCTGAAAGGGATAAACAGGGTTGGTGGCTTTGATAATATGTATAGAATATTTTATTTAGAAGTGATGAAATATCATGGTGCATAATTAAGGCTGGAGAAGAATTGTTCATATTTGCATTAATTTCCCCTTAGAATGCAATCCTCGACAAATTTTCTGGAAGTAACATAGGGGATTCACCAAATTTCTATATAAAAATTAGTGTTGCCAGCCCATCACAGAGTGGGTCCTAAGACAGGGCTGCAGAACCTGTCTTACCTCAAGGGTCTAATTCAACTTGGGAAAGTTCTCGGGAGCCAATTTCCAGTGGTGGGCAAGGCTAAAGGCAAATCATTTGTATGGCCAAATGCAAAATGGGTAGGGCCAAAAATACCAGCACATTTTAACTTAAAGCTGTTACTGCCAGTAACACAGCCTTAGGAGAGGCATCTCAGTCTTTTGGAATGGGGGAAAAAAACTGCTAAACCCCCCAAAAATCCACCAATCAATTGGTGGTTGGGAAAAAGGGGATTGAGCTTTGTGATGGAAGCATGGACATTTGTATAATTCTGAGGAGGCAGGCTTGGATCTGAGCAGAGCGAAATTTGGCCCTTGGTTCTGATATTCTGCTCCCCTTAACAGCATCTGAGGACATAATCCTATGCATGTTTAAAGTCCTACAACTCTCTGCATGGCTGGCTGACATATGCTGGGAATTCTAGGACATTTTTCCATCTAAACATGCATAGGATTGCACCCTTATTCAGTGACTTATTGTGAACAAGGTCCTGAACTCTATATATCTTACATCCGCATTGGCTCTATTAATAATGTAGGGAGAAAACAAAATCCCAAACTGGCATCTAAGGAATTAAACATGTTCATGCTTATGGCAGCCTGCAGGGTAATGACTCAGTGTTGTAAAAGTGTAGAACTTTTAACACTGATGTTTTGGAAAATGCAGCTTGGTAAACAGCGATGGCAGAAAAATGGACTTCCCAAGTGACATTAGCTAAAGGAAAAGTCATGACAATATTTGATTTTATTTATATGTGTGTGTGTGTGTGTGTGTGTGTGTGTATATATATATATATATATATATATATATATATAGCATGTTTTATTGTATATACAAATCAGGACATACAAACCAATATATCTCAAAGCCTTTCATCAGACAATGGAAAACAGACTAAATAAAATATGGGGCAGTATAGACATGTAATCAATGAATAAATAAATAAATAAAGAAAGAAAGAAAGAAAGAAAGAAAGCAATGTCCAAAGAAACCATGTCTTCTATAATACATTCCAGCTAATGTTCAGGTTGGTCCAAACTGGGCTTGCCATGGTTCTTGGTATGTGCACCATATGTTAAGTCCAAAGCATGGACATTTATATGCCCACCATTTTACATCCCACTCGCTAGTCACTAGCCTATAGGCAGGTTCAACATGGCCCTCTCCACACTGAGAATAGATGTACCTAGTATATTTGGTCAGTGCAGATAGGTGAGAATTTTGTTTCAGTTTTTTCTTCATAACACTTTACCCAGATTCACAATTTTCTTCAAGTTCAGGATGCAAATAACTTGAGATTAAAAAAACAAACAACAACAACAACACGGAATGTGGAGAGAGGGAAACTGACAGATTTGTCCATCCCTAGGCTGATTTACATGTGATGCTAAATGCCTGGCTTGCATTTGTGTGAATCTTTTAAAAAGGGTATATTATAGGGATGTACGAAAGTCACTTACCATTTCGCAGATCTGCTTCACAGTGGGGGGGAGGCACTCCATCCCTCCCCCCAGAATCCTCGATGGGGGGGGAGGCACTCCATCCCTCCCCCTGGAGTCCTGCCTGGCCGGCTCCACTCTGCGGGGATTCCATGGAGCCGCCAGCCGGCTCTGCCAGCAGCCAGACATCTGGCCGCTGGGCAGCAGGGACACAAATGGCGGCTGCCATAGCCGCCGCCGTTTGCGTCCCTGTAGTTAACCGTGATAGCTATTACAGTGAAAAAAAAGGGGAACGCAAATAGTGTAGTGGATGCTATTTGCGTTCCCCTTTTTTTCCCGCCGTAATAGCTTATGTAAATATTTACGTAGGCTAAAACGGCGAAAAAAAGGAACACAAATGGCGGCCGCTGTAGCCGCTGCCATTTGCGTACGTGTTTTGTTTTTGTTTTTACCTTGCCGTGATAGGCTATGTAAATACTTTAGTTGCCTATCATGGCCTCTGCAGGGATGCAAAAGGCGTCCCTGCATTAGCTGTGATAGGCTATGTAAGTATTTACGTAGCCTATCACGTCTATGAAGAAGAAGTGAATGGTGGCCGCAGAGGTGGCTGGCATTCACTAGTCGGTGCAGACGGCAGCAGGTAAGTGCTCCATTTCGCGCCTGTGTAGTGGGTTGGGGGCTCCGTTCTGGGCCCATTTCGTGGGGTGGGGGCAGGGGAGCTTCGTACCGCCACGGATTTTGGGGGGACCGAGATCCATGGCGGAATTCTCCGCCATCCCTAGATTGCCCTGATCAGCATTGGGAACACAGTGAACTAAGAGGTTTTTTTTTATCCCTTTGCTGCTTTGTTAAAGTCCCAATGAAAATCGTCTACTGAAACTAAAGGAAGGCTTGTGGGGTAAAGATAAGCACGTATGGAACTATTTATAGCAAGTAATTCCTCCTTGAAAGAAAGACAAATTAGAAAGTATTTCCCATGCAAATCTCTATACTGTCACATACCCATCTGGTCCGAAAACATATCTTCTGAACATTGAGCACAATCATAGCAACACACTGGCTTTCCATCTCCAACTATCTTCCTGTATCCAAGATGGCAGCTTTCAACACATGTGGAACGGGGCGGAACCTAATCATAAACAAGGGAAGGAGGATAGAAACAATAGGTTAGATCTGGAATTAATCAGAGCAGACCGATTAAAATGAATGAGAATTAAGTTAGTCATTGTTAAATTAAGTCCCATTGATTCCAGTGGGTCTAATTTAACTTTAACAAAGCCTGGATCCAAACCATTTTTTATCATTAGACCAAACTTATTTAACATACAACCCCTCTGATCTGAAATGGGCCTGCCCACCACTTGCAATCAGATCCAGAGGCTCTGCTCTCTATCCTGCCATTGTGTGGGATCAGATGGGAAGGTTTATGAGAAGGTTTCAGTGGTGATGCCAAGATGATGGAATAACCTCTCTAAAGAAATCCATCTTCCTCTTTACAATGTGGGCTCAGGAATGGTTGATCTTGTGCTGCAGGACAGCACTACACCTTCAGTTCTGGGCTTCTGCTTGGACTCTCAGCCACCTCTTCTTCTGGGATGATCATGGTGTGTCTGGAGTGTATGGGTATGTGTGTGAGGGTCAGAGAGTGTGAGACTACTACCATCCCTCCCCCCCGAATCCTGGCTGGCTGGGTCCGCAAATGGCGGCAGCCATAGCCGCTGCCGTTTGCGTCCCTGCAGTCAGCTCTGATAGGCTACATAAATGTTTACGTAGCCTATCACGGCTGATTTAAAAGAAAAAAACCCCGCACGTACGCAAATGGAGGTGCCCATGGGCGCCGCCATTTGCGTTCCTTATTTTGACACGTCTTAGTCTACGTGAACATTTACGTAGACTACGGCGAAAATAAGGGGAATGCAAATAGCATAGCGTCTACACTATTTGCGTTCCTCTTATTTTTGCCGTCTTAGTCTACGTAAATGTTTACGTAGACTAAGAAGTGTCAAAATAAGGAACGCAAATGGAGGCACCCATGGGCGCCACCATTTGCGTACGCGTGGGTTTTTTTTTTCCTTTTAAATCAGCCGTGATAGGCTACGTAAACATTCATGTAGCCTATCACGGTGTTTTTTTTAAAATCTAGCCATGATAGGCTACGTAAATCTTTATGTAGCCTATCATGTTTTGTTTTTGTTTTGGTTTTTACTGGAAATGGCGGCGGCGGCAGCCGGTCGGAAGACCGGCTGCTGCAGCCACCACCGCCGAACCGCCGCTGGAGCCGCCACCACCAGGAAGATTCGCCCAAGGTAAGTCCCATCCCAGGGGGGGCAGGGGCAGACTGTTCCGCCACCGATTTCGGGGGGCCGAATGCACTGGCTTTCGGCCTCCCCAAGATTTGTGGTGAAATTCTCTGACATCCCTACAGAGAAGTAAGCCCCATGGTAGATATGCTGGGCGAGACATGTATTCCTACCTGCTGGAATGTGCTATGCCACACAATGGCATCTTCAGTGATGGTGAACTGTTGGCTGGGTGAAATCTGCCCGACATGGACCTTAAGGAAAGATTCATTGGGGAAAGTGACCCAGTTGATGATATCATAGCCAGAAGACAAGTCTCCATTTTCAAACAAGACTTCTTGCCCAGCTCCATTATTAAAATGGATGTTTTTCAGAAATGAATGGAGCTACATTGGGAGAGAATACATTCAGTCATCTATAAGCATTGGACAGCTGGAGGCTGAGAGCTTTCTGACAGCTTAACCACACACAGAGAGGCAGCAGCAATTTGCATGAATTGTTATTTGTGGTGGGCCTTGATTTGCAGAGACTACAGCAAAGATTATACAATGGGTTAAGAACATCAGAAGAGCCATGCATTCCATTCCCACACTGGCAACTGGATGCCTATGGAAACCCACAAGGAAGACATGAGTGTAATAGCACCCTCTCACTCATGTTCCCTGTCACCTGGTTTTCAAAGACATATTGCCTGTGATACTAAAGGTAATATATACCCATCATCACCAGCCATTGATAGCTTTATATTCCATGGATTTGCCAAATCTCCTTTGAAAGCCATCACCTTGGTGGCCATCACTCTACATCTTGTGCTAGTGAATTCCATAGTTTCAATATGAGCTCTGTGAAGGAGCACTGCACTGTGAGGAGGAACATCTCCCTCTCCATTTTTTTCTTCACAGTCCATAATGTTCCATACCTCTATCATGTCCCCCTCACTTAACTTCTTTTTCTTCTAAAGCTAAGAACCCCATACATTGTAACCTTTCCTTTCCAGCTTTTGAAGCTCCCACAGTAAGCCCCACATCCCCTCCCCAATGAGAGAAGGCCCAGGGTAGATGAACCAGCTTTGATGCATGAGGTAACCACCTTCAGGGTATGTGCCATCCTTCCTCCCAATTATATTTGCCCTCCCCTGCTATTCAATATGACATCATTGGTGTCAATTAATTCTAGTTGATCCCCCCACCCCCAAGGATTCCAGAGAGATTCCTCACAACAATTTTGCCAATCTGTTTCAGCCACCAGACACGATTTCCCCCTCACAAATAAGTTAATTCAAATGATGGTTTTACCTGCCATGGCTGAACATCTGAATGCTCCAATTTGCCTTTATCCCACATGGTTCTTTGGCTGGACAAGTATATGGCATGTAAGGCATGTGCCACAGCATAGACAGCATTGTAGATACTGTAGCTCTGACCAGACATATCCATCTCAAACAAAGATGGAGGAAGATTCTCCAGTTTCTCCTCTCCTCTACAGGTTTTACAGTGTTTGAATGCACCTTCCCAGAACAAACAGATGAAATGCATTAGGGTATCATCAGATTTTATGTTATCGAGGAAATCCTGGAATCCTGGCATGGCATTTGTGTGGACTAAGAAAGACAAGGAACCATGGAACATGTTTTTGCCAACCAATATCCCTGATGGTGAAGTGCTGAAATACCATAGAGGTGGCATAATCCAGACTTTCCTGATCTTTGTGTGTAGTCCTGTATATTCTAATGCCAGTGTTAATAAACGGAGTAAATGAGAGCCCATGCTGAGAACAATCACAGTAACATCCGTTAAAAAAAGTGTTAGAATTAGCTTTGACATATTTTCACTAGAGTCATTATTAAGGTCATAGTTATTTGCAGTCATCCTTTGCAAGAAGGCCACACATATGCTTTTCTGGGCAAGCAGAGGAGTCAATTTCTGCACAAAGCTTTCTCCATCATTATCATCAGACAGAAGACCAACCCATGTCCATTTGAAATGCAGGAGTAGCTGGACAATTCCTATATGGTGAGTGGTTTCCCTTGGGGCCATCCGATACAAAAAAGGGAAATCAGTTTTACCACTTAGTTTAGCTTCAAATGATCCATGAGTGAGCTAATGGGAAGAAAATATGGTTTATAGAGCTTGAAGAATCCTGTTCCTCACCATGCCAAGATGGCTCAGGCATGGGACATATTTGCAGCCAGGAAGGGAGAAGCATGCTAGCGTGTATGTGGATGCCCACACTGTAAAAGCTGGTTCCTCCCCTGAGTCAGCCTCTTTCCTTTCCAGCACCCACTCACCCTTTCTGTACTTAGTGCAGGCAGGATTAGCAGCTTTCTTCCTTTGGAGGGGCCAAGTAGGAATTTTTACCTGTGTGAACACTTTATTTATTTAGCCATTATGGTCATATCAACTTGACATATAAAATACATTTTATATATATACATAATTTTTTTAAGACATAAATTAAATCAGTGTATCTTAAAAATATGATCAATAATACAATTGGTAATCATTAATAAAATTAAACAACATCTTTACAATTCATTACATTAGATTCAGCAAAACTGCTCCTCAGATTTTTGGGCTGCCACTGCAAACCTCGCGACTCCATCTTATCTGAATCAGCCAAGAAATATACAATCTTAACTTGATCATCACCAGACATATTCTTCACCAAATTCAAAATAAAATTTTCCCTTGGTTCAGAATAAAGAGAACAATATAATACATAATGATAATGGTCTTCTCCTACCTGAGCCCCACATATACAAAGATGCTGTTCTATTTGTATGTTATGATAGGGTCCCTCTAGATATTTAGAGGGCATGGTCTGAAATCACAGCGCCAGGAATGCCTTTCTAAATGAACTAACAGACAATTCATGAAGGTAATTTTCAAAACAGTGAGAGAATTTAAAAGAAACACAATTGTGGAGGAAACCTTGATTTCTGGATTGCCTCTAAAGCTTGTTGGGCATATAAATCCCTCAATTTATTTTTTATAGATCCTCAAATCTGATCTAAGTTCCTGGTCTTCAGAATCTGAGGTGTCACATGCAAACATTTGCTCTTCACAGTTAGATACCCAAGAATGTTGCCTATCAGAATGCAATTGTTCTAAAAAACATTTCTTATGAATCCTAGAACCCTCCATATTACATAATTTAAAATAATACATGAACACAACTAAAAAAACATAACATTTTACCGGCATTACTCCAATTTCTGCCCTGATACTAAATTCTGGCATGGCAGATGGCAAGCAAAGTAGTGCTTTAAAAAAATTATTTTGAGCAGTTTCCAACTGATTCATTTTTGCAAAACCCCAAATTGCAGCCCCATAAGTCATTGGTGGGAGCAAAGATCATGTCTCATACTAGAGGTATATTTATTTACACAGTTCACGATCTGTATATGGTCATTAAAATGGTTGTGGAAATCTAGGCCTATTCAGTCATTCTCATCATGTGTAAGTTCTACATGTGAGGAAGGGAAGGATAAGGCAATACAAGATGAAAACAGTGTAGGGCATCTTTGCTGGTCCCCCAGGCACTCCATTCTCCTGATCTGGATTTGGGACTGAAAGACCAAGGAGACGTTTTGGTGCATGGAGGATCATTTGTAAGCAAGCACCATTTGTGACATTGCACAACATCATCACTGATCCTGTGGATGGGTGAAATCTGCCTGACATGGACTTTAAGGAAATATTCACTGGGGAAAGTGACCCAGTTGATGATATCATAGCCAGAAGACAACTCCCCATTTTCAAATAAGATGTCTTGCCCAGCTCCATTATTAAAATGGATGTTTTTTTTTTCAGAAATGAATGAGCTATATTGGGAGAGAATACATTCCGTCATCTATAAGCATTGGGCAGTTGGAGGCTGAGAGCTTTCTGACAGTTTAACCACACACAGAGTTGTTGTTTATTCGGTCAGTCACTTCTGACTCTTCGTGACTTCATGGACCAGCCCACGCTAGAGCTTCCTGTTGGCCGTCACCAACCCCAGCTCCCCCAAGGTCAAGTCTGTCACTTCCAGAATATCATCCATCCATCTTGCCCTTGGTCGGCCCCTCTTCCTTTTGCCTTCCACTTTCCCTAGCATCAGCATCTTCTCCAGGGTATCCTGTCTTCTCATGATGTGGCCAAAGTACTTCAGTTTTGCCTTTCATATCATTCCCTCAAGTATGCAGTCTGGCTTTCTTTCTTGGAGTATGGACTGGTTTGATCTTCTTGCAGTCCAAGACACTCTCAGAATATTCCTCCAGCACCACAATTCAAAAGCATCTATCTTCCTTCGCTCAGCCTTCCTTATGGTCCAGCTCTCGCAGCCATAGGTTACTATGGGGAATACCATTGCTTGAACTATGCGGACCTTTGTTATCAGTGTGATGTCTCTGCTCTTCACTATTTTATCAAGATTTGTCATTGCTCTCTTCCCAAGAAGTACACGTCTTCTGATTTCCTGGCTGCAGTCAGCATCTGCAGTAATCTTTGCGCCTAGAAAGACAAAGTCTGTCACTGCCTCCAGGATTTCTCCCTCTGTTTGCCAGTTATCATTCAAGCTGGTTGCCATAATCTTGGTTTTTTTGAGGTTGAACTGCAACCCAGCTTTTGCACTTTCTTCTTTCACCTTCATCATGATGAGGTTCCTCAGCTCCTCCTCGCTTTCAGCCATCAAAGTGGTATCATCTGCATATCTGAGACTGTTAATGTTTCTTCCAGCGATTTTAACTCCAGCCTTGGCTTCATCAAGCCCAGCACATCGCATGATGTGTTCTGCGTTCAGGTTGAATACGTAGGGTGAGAGTATACAGTCCTGCCGTACTCCTTTCCCAATCTTAAACCAGTCCGTTGTTCTGTGGTCTGTTCTTATTGTTGCTACTTGGTCATTATACAGATTCCTCAGGCAGACATGATGAGTTGGTATCCCCGTACCACTAAGAATTTGCCACAATTTGTTATGATCCACACAGTCAAAGGCTTTAGAATAGTCAATAAAACAGAAAGAGATGTTTTTCTGAAACTCCCTGGCTTTCTCCATTCTCCAGCGGATATTGGCAATTTGGTCTCCAGTTCCTCTGCCTTTTCTAAACCCAGCTTGTACATCTGGCAATTCTCGTTCCATGAATTGCTGGAGTCTACCTTGCAAGATCTTGAGCATTACCTTACTGGCATGTGAAATAAGTGCCACTGTTTGATAGTGTGAACATTATTTGGTGCTTCTCATTTTTGGTATGGGGATATAAGTTGATTTTTTCCAATCTGTTGGCCATTCTTGTGTTTTCCAAATTTGCTGGCATATGGCATGCATCACCTTGACAGCATCATCTTGCAAGATTTTAAACAGTTCAGCTGGGATACCATCATCTCCTGCTGCCTTGTTATTAGCAATGCTTCTTAAGGCCCATTCCACTTCACTCTTCAGGATGTCTGGCTCTAACTCACTGACCACACCATCAAATCTATCCCCGATATTATTATCCTTCCTATACAGATCTTCCATATATTCTTGCCACCTTTTCTTGATCTCTTCTGCTTCTGTTAGGTCCTTGCCATCTTGGTTTTTGATCATAAACATTTTTGCCTGGAATTTACCTCCGATGTTTCTAATTTTCTGGAAGAGGTCTCTTGTCCTTCCTATTCTATTATCTTCTTCTGCTTCCACGCATTGCTTGTTTAAAAATAATTCCTTATCTCTTCTGGCTAACCTCTAGAATTTTGCATTTAGTTGGGCATATCTCCCCTGATCACTGTTGCCTTTTGCTTTCCTTCTTTCTTGGGCTGCTTCCAGTGTCTCAGCAGACAGCCATCTTGCCTTCTTGGTTTTCTTTTTCTTTGGGATGTTTTTGTTGCCACCTCCTGAACAATGTTGCAAACTTCTGTCCATAGTTCTTCTGGGACCCTATCTACTAAATCTAGTCCCTTAAATCTATTCTTCACCTCCACTGCATATTCATGAGGAATATTCGTGAGCTCATATCTAACTGATCTGTGGGTCTTCCCTATTCTCTTTAGTCTGATTCTAAATTGTGCAATAAGACGTTCATGATCTGAACTACAATCAGCTCCACATCTTGTTTTTACTGACTGCATAGATGTCCGCCACAAAGGATGTAGTCAATCTGATTTCGGTGTCAACCATCTGGTGAAGTCCATGTATAAATGTATGTATGTATGTATATCCATGTATGTATATACTGTGTGGTGAAGTCCACACAGAGAGGCAACAGCAATTTGCATGAATTGTTATTTGTGGTGGGCCTTGATTTGCAGAGAGTACAGCAAAGATTATACAATGGGTTAAGAACATCAGAAGAGCTATGCAGGACCCAGCAATGCATTCCGTTCCCACATTGGCAACTGGATGCCTATGGAAACCCACAAGCAGAGCACCCTCTCACTCATGTTCCCTATCACCTGGTTTTCAAAGACATACTGCCTCTGATACTAAAGGTAATATGTAGCCATTATCACCAGCCTTTGACAGCTTTATACTCCATGGATTTTCCGAATCTCCTTTGAAAGCCATCACCTTGGCGGCCATCACTGTACGTCTCGTGGTACTGAATTCCGTAGTTTCACTATGAGCTCTGTGAAGGATCACTGCACTGTGAGGAGGCACATCTCCCTCTCCATTTTTCTCTTCACAGTCCATAATGTTCCATACCTCTATCATGTCCCCCTTACTTAACTTTTTTTTTTTAAGCTAAGAACCCGAAACATTGTAACCTTTCCTTTCCAGCTATTGAAGCTCCCAGAGTAAGCCCCACATCCCCTCCCCAACAAGAGAAGGCCCAGGGTAGATGAACCAGCTTTGATGCATGAAGTAACCACCTTCAGGGCATGTTCCATCCCTCCTCCCAATTATGTTTGCCCTCCCCTGCTATTCAATATGACTTCATTGGTTTCAATTACTTCTAGTTGATTCTCCTACCACAGCCCCCACAAGGACTCCAAAGAGTTTTCAATAATTTTGTCAATCTATTTCAGCCAGCAGGCAAGATTTTGCCCACACAAATAACTTAATTAGAATCATGGTTTTACCTCCCATTGCTGAATATATGAATGCTCCAATTTGCCTTTATCCCACATGGCTCTTTTTTCTGGACAAGAATATGGCATGTAAGGCATGTGTCACAGCACAGACAGCACTGTAGATACTGTAGCTCTGACCAGACATATCCAAGACCAAAATAGTGTAGGGCATCTTTGCTGGTCCCCCAGGCACACCATTCTCCTGATCTGGATTTGGGACCGAAAGATCAAGGAGCCATTTTGGTGCATGGAGGGTCATTTGCAAGTGAGCACAATTTGTGACATTGCACAACATCATCACTGATCCCGTGGCACATCAGTTAAGACATCAGCCTTAACTTTCACTTTCCTGGCTTTGTGGTGCTTGAGCCATAACTGAGCCTTAACTCAGGTCTTAAACCAGCATTTTTTTGTAAAAAAAATATTGAATTAAATAATGGTTTGTAATCATCAGAATGGTAAAAAGTCATCACACCTTAACTATACAGATCCCATAGCTCACTAATGAAAGGGAAAATAATAGAGCATAACTGAACAGGACACCATCCATACATAGATATTCACATACCTGGGGAATCTTGTACTTACTTAAGATGGTGGCCATCTGAAAGGAGCTTTCTACAGTAAGTCCCCCGATAATGGACAATATGATTTTCCTATCACAATTGTAACTGGGTATATTCTTTTTCTTTGTGAACAGCAGATCCAAGATGGTCTCATATGTCATCTTTGAATCAAATAGGTTGTCATAGATATGGAACCCCAGAGTCTTATTGAACAAATGTCTGGGGTTGTTATTAATCTCATGAACAGCAAAAACTAAGGACAAGAGGTGCTGGTAATGTTTAAGCTTTATTCTGTAAAAAGATTGACATTGAGAGTTAGAAACTCCTACGAGTCATAATAAGTATCTTTAGCATCACATGTAAAAAGGATGAGTTGCTGAACACCTGATCCCAGAAGCCTAAGAAAGGCAAGTTAAGATCAGAAAGGAAGTGTAAAGCAGAGAAACAATGTTGTTTCTACATGCAAGAGTAGGACCAAGCAGAGAGTAGGGAAAAGATTGCATTGCAAATCTGGTCTGGGGTAGATCCAGCAGAACTAAGTGTGTTGTTCTGTTAATTAACTCTCTGACTTTGGGATGAGTTGGATTTTAAAAAATGAATAACAGTGTGGGTTTTGCTCTTGCTTCATTGCTTTATTTATTTATTTTTTTAAAGAGATTATAAAATCTGATGAAGGACATGTACAACTGCATTAAAATTAGGGATGTACAAAACTCAGTTATCTTTTCACGGAATCTTTCGCGGTGGGGGGGAGGCGCTCCGTCCCTCCCCCCAGGATCCTCAACGGGGGGGAGGCGATCTGGTCATCCCCCCCTGAATCCTCAATGGCCGGCTCCGCTCCGCAGCCAGGCTGTGGAACTGCCAGCCACGGTCATCCGCAGCCAGATTTCTGGCCGCAGACAGGCCACTGCGGATGCAAATGGCGGCCTCCATAGCAGCCGACATTTACATCCAGCCAGGCAGCCGTGATAGGCTACGTAAGAATTTACGTAGCCTATCACAGCTAACCACCCCCAAAAATGCAGCGTACGCAAATGGCAGTGGCTACGGCAGCCGCCATTTGTGTTCCCCATTTTTCACCGATTTATCTTACATAAATATTTACGTAAGATAAAATGGCGAAAAAAAGGGGAATGCAAATACTGTAGTGGATGCTATCTGTGTTCCTTTATTTTTTGCTGTTCTAGTCTATGTAAGTATCCCTGCAAGGACGGCAATAGCGGTGGCAGCAGCCCGGCCATGGCCGGCCAGGAGACCAGCTGCCGGAGCTGCCACCGCCGCCGCCACCTTCGCCAAATCCACCGCCGAATCCGCTGCATCCGCCCCAGGTAAATGCCGTCCCAGGGGGATTCCATGGGGGCGGGGGGGGGCAGAAGGCCATTCCGCCACGGATTCCAGGGGGGGCAGATTTTAAAGAATCCGGCCTCACTGGAATCCGTGGCAGAATACTCTGCCATCCCTAATTAAAATGGGTGGAATAGTCAATGAAAAAGATGGCTTAAACATCATATACTTCATTTAGACTCTTACAGATGAATGAAATCCTGTGAATAAACTCATACATACCTGAGATGAAAACACAACCCATGTACACACATTCAAAGACAGAAACATAAGCATGACTTTATTGCCATGAGGAAGATCTAGATTTTTAGACTGGGAGATGATCTAATTTCCCAGATGGGGTCAATGTATGACTTGTTTGCTCCTTCTAAGAATGGAATTAAATGTCAAGTCCCCAAATTAAGTATGCATGCAACCTTGCACAACAACTTTTCTTGCATGCAAGTTAATGCATCATGAGAATGCACTAAAATGTCTCCAAATGTCCCTTCTCCCATTTCCAGTAATTGTACATAGGGAGTATAATGTCCCTGACCCCAATCACTGTGCCACCCATCTTCATCATTCTTTTTGGTTGATTTGGCATACATGAATACATACATACATACTTACATACATGCAACAAATACATGAACCACGTTCAAGGGCAATAGAGAAATACTGGGGGGGGGGATGAAACGTAATGGATTGCAGTAGAAAGTCTGACACTGACTTCAGTGTACCAACTGCCTCAAATGAATCTTTTAAAAAAGGTGTTATTCCCTATACATCTCAGAATCATAGTTTTGGATGAGCTCTCTGCAAACATCTGGGATTAACTCAGAAAGAATCAAAGTTTTTGGCAAAAAAAAAAAAAAAGTGTCGGGGGGAGTGGGCTCAGATAATTTTCTGTTCCAGTGCAATTTATTTGTCCAAACCAGCCTTCAAGACAAAACACAGAAATATTTCTGTTCTTTCCCCTAAAAAGCTGATTTGAAGGTCTGTGCCTAGCAAAATTGGGGGGTAGGGCCAAATTCCCTCTTCTAGGGGCAAGAAGACACCACATGGACTGCATGCCCCCCCCCCAGTCCTCCTGTTCTGGAGCCTTTCCACGTTTATCATGGGGTCCCAGACAGATACCACGTTATCTCTGAGAAGTGATGCTTTCAATTTTCAAGGTTCCATAGAACTCAATGAAACATCGTCCTCTACTGCCTGTTTTAATCATGTAACATTCTAAGGTGTGTGTGGGGTTTTTTATGGTTTATTAGTTCTGGATCTTTTTGAGATGAAACAACCAGGAATTACCTCTGGATGTGTCCTGGAGGTTGACAACATCATGAAAAGGACCCGCAAACTTTCATCGGTGAGCAATTTTCAATGGCAGGATAAAAGCTCCAAGTGATGGAGGCCAGGGAGTGGGCTTTTGACATATGTCCCAAGATTTCTCAGGAGCAGCCCCAAGCAACTGCCTAGCAAAGCAATACAGAAATGCTCCCATTGCATTACTAGTGAGCTGATTCTAGGGATGTACGAAAGTTCCGCCATGGATCTTGGGGAGGCAAATGCCAGTGCATTTTCGCCGTAGTCTATGTAAATCTTTACGTAGACTACAGCGACCAAATAAGGAACGTGAATGGCGGCTCTCTATGGGGGCCGCCATTAGCGTACGGGGTTTTTTTTTTTTTAAAGTCACCCGTGATAGGCTATGTGACGATTAACGTAGCCTATCACGGCTGACTTTGCAGATCTAGCCATGATAGGCTACGTTAATCGTCATGTAGCCTATCACGGGGGCATTTTTTTTTTTTTAACTTTCGAGTTCGCGGCCGGGTGAGGCGGGAAGCCTCCTCCCTGGCCTGAATTTCGGCTGGGGCGAGGCGGGAAGCCTCCCCCCCCAGCCTGAACTTCGCGGGGGGAGCAGCGAAGCGCCTCCCCCCCACCGCGAACAAGCTTCGACGAAAGGTAAGTGACTTTCGTCCACCCCTACCCACAGGTAAGATGATAAGGGAGGACCCTTACCAGGGGTGAAGTTTTGATATAAATGCCAGTTTCCCCAGTGTCAGATCTTCAAAGCTGGAGGATATTCTACTGATCTGTTTTTAAGAAATCTTTGGATTATTATGCTTACTTAGTTTTGGGGGCAAGTAAGGCCAAGACAAGACCCTGAGCTAGTTTCTGGGTCCAATATGCGTAAATGGCACTAGCATCTCTAGTCATCGATAAAGTTTCCAACTCCTTCCTTCTTGTCTCTTTAGTAAATCCATTACAAACAGAAAATACAGCACTGTCATGAACTTCAGTTACATAATGTGAACAGTCATTGAAATTCCACCTCAACCCCCACGCTGCTCTTGATAAGTCTTACATCGCTTGGCAAATAGCATTACTTACAGTTCGGCTTGGTGACCCTTTTCAGGAATTTGTGTAAAATGAAGATAATGTATCAAGGGATGTATTAGAGAGAGAATCCCACCAATTATTACTTCTCCAGGCTTATATAAATTGTCCTGGATGTTTCTATAAGGACTGCATTCTCCTTGCATTTCCTCACGTGCAAAAGGAGGGAGCTGTAGCTGCAACAACAGCAGGAATAGCAACGACTTGCATTCTAACATATGCCTATCCATGTCCCAACTGCACAAGAGTGTTCCACACCACAACCACAGCAGGCACAGTGGATGATCAGTTTAGCCCCATTGCTCCTCCAAGTAACATCCCACAGAGCTCTTGAGTGGCACACAGCAACCACCTCTCAGAGGTTCAGAATGTAACCACCTATGTTTTCAATCTGTATTGCTTTTCATTACAGAAGAACCAAAACTAATAATACTAATTTTTATAATTACAGAGTAGATAAATACCTTCCCAATGGCACAAATTCTGTTAAAAATGAGAAAAATATATTTATTTGCTTTGCAGTCTCACCCAAACTGCTCTCTGCTTCTCAGTGAAACACTCTGGGGACTGTTCATTCTTTTTACAATATTTAGACCGTCCAGGGATGAAGAACCTCAGGCCCTTTAGGCATCTCAGTGAGGCCCTCTTGGGTTCTGCGGAGTGCAACACCCTTTCCTTTAGCCTCCCCCTTTCGCCAACCACTGGTAGTTTGGCATTTTCCTGGCTTTTGTGCAGTATTTGTCCATTCTTTGAAATGCCTCTCCAAAGACTTGGTTATTGCCAGTTAGAGCTTTAAGATGAAATATGCTGCTGCATCTTCTTCTTCTTCTTCTTCTTCTTCTTCTTCTTCTTCTTCTTCTTCTTCTTCTTCTTCTTCTTCTTCTTCATTCCAAACCCCTTTTGGAATGAAGAAGAAATCCATCACTCGAATGTAGGGGTGTATGGATTCCCCACCATCTGTTCCAGTGGGGAATCCATGGGGAGGGGGAGGCAATCCATTCCCCCCCCCGGAATCCTCCAGAGTGGTTCTGCTCCACTCAGATTCTGGGGGGGGGGACAGACTGGCTTGGAGGGTGCTTCCCTTCCCTTCTGCCAGCCAGAGCTGTTCGCCTCCTCCCTGTCCCTGCCAATTGCCATGTCTTAAAAAAAAAAAAAAGCGATCGGGAGGATGTGTCCATAGACTTATATGCAAACAGAGTCATGAATCTTGCGTATAAGTCTATGTGTCCAGAGGCTTATACACAAGATTCACAGCTCTATTTTGCGTAAGACATGGCAATCGGCAGGGGCAGGGAGGAGGTGAATGGCTCTGGCTGGCAAGAAGCAGCCAAGTGCCATTCCACCTCCAGTCCTCCTGGAGTGGAGGTAAGTGGTTCTGATCCACTGCAAATTCCTTATTTGAATCTGCAGCGGATTTTTCTGACATCCCTACTCGAATGTGTCCCTTAAGAGTGTCTCGCAAATTGTGTTTGGCTCTTGGGCTCAAAGAGGTTTTGCAACCCTAATTGGGAGAATACATTCATCCATCATGGGGTGATGGCATACAAACATTCTTAATTTATGGCAGTGTCATGTAGCTATGCACCAGAATTTGCCTCAACCATATCCCTCAACATACTTTGCCATTTGATACTTCCACAATATTTTTGGTATCACGACAGAGTGGGATAGAATCAGATTGCATTACCCACAAGCCCACTTTGATGAAGAACTCCAGCGGTCTCAGTGATGGTGTATTGCCCCTGCAGTAGGCTTTGAACTCTGAATTTAGGGATGCCAAGATAGTGATAAATCAGATCCAGGTTTACTTACAAGGAGATACTTTATTGAGTAACTTACAGCACACAGGTGTACCCAATGATTGGATCAGACAGCTTCTCTGAAACCAGAGCCATGGGGTAAAATGGGTTTTATACCATACATGTCAGCAGTGAGGCAGCATGACAACAGCAAGTGTTAATTAGCATTCATTCCCAGCATAGACTAACAATGTTGTTTCCCAGCACAGCCACCTGTAGCTTGGCATAAACATAGCTTCACTTCCCAGGCACATCTTGATAAGACACCCTCTAGATCATTAGTATGGAATGTGCTTGAGGCCACACTATCAGCCTTTGACTCATCTCACATGCTCAGAGGCCCACTAGCATGGGAATTGCACTAATGAATCTAAGCAAAGCATTATGGATCTCTAGGCCTCTTTAAAACTACAGGTCACGTGGTTACAGGACTGGGGAAAATACAGATGGCCTTATGGATTTTTGATCAAATGAATTCATCTCCCACGTGTATCCTTCATATATAATCAGAGAGCAAATTTGAGATGTGAGCCATGAGATCATGGTCTACAATCACTTTGTGCTCTTGCAGCCTGGCAAGGTCCCCCAGCAAGCATAGAGTATTTATGTATTTTTGTATTTAATATAGGGAAGTTAGAGAATTCCACCACGGATCCCAGGGAGGCCAAATTCCAGTGGATTCGGCCCCCCGGAATCCATGGCGGAACGGAGCAACCCACCCCACCACCCCGCAAAAGCCCTGCGAAATGGAGCCTACCTGGCTGCGGCTCCAGTGGCAGATGACGTGGCGGTGGCAGCAGCGGCAGCGGCTTCAGCCGCTGCCAAGCTGCTGCGGCCGCAAATGGTGGCCATCGTAGCGGCTGCCATTTGCATCCATATGCCGGCCCGAGATAGGCTACGTAAATATTTACATAGCCTATCACAGCTAAAGCAGGAACGCAAATGGCATAGGGGATGCCATTTGCATCCCTGCTTTAGCCATGATAGGCTATATAAATATATATGTAGCCTATCATGGGCCAGTGTAGGGACGCAAATGGCGTCCCCTATGCAGGATGCCATTTGCGTCCACAGCAGCCCGGCAGCGGCTGGAGGCCCTGCTGCAGGTTGGCCCAGCTTGTGGCTCTGCAGAATGGCTGTGGAGCAGAGCTGGCCAGGCAGGATTCAGGGGGGAGGAACGGATCACCTCCCCATGTCAAGGATTCCAGGGGGAGGAATGGTTCACCTCCCCCCACTTGTGGACTCCAGTGGAGCCAGGTAAGTGGGGTTTCATACACCCATAATTTATTACATTTATATACCACTTTATCTACTAAAAATCAATCAAGGTGATATACAACAATTTCAACAATAAAACATTAAAAACAAACAAACAAAAAACAGGTGGGGATGGAAGAGCATTAAAATATTAAAAAAAAACATTAAGAGCAGAATCCAATGAGGTGCCCACACCATTGCTGAGTGTTTTACAGATTGTCCTGCCAATCCCATTGTCCGAATGGGACTGACTCACCACTTGTACTACAGAGATCTAGCCCTTCCCAGAGGAAGCCTGATATGAGTAGAAATGCTTGTTGATTGATTGGGACAGGTTGGCAGAGCTACACCGACCTGCCCTGCTCCAGAAATGAGAGTTTTTGCTCATTTCCAGTTGCCCCCTGGAAATGCTACATTTTTGTTCCGCAAGTAGTGGGCAGCACCTGCAGGTGGGAATTGGTGAGGTGCAAGTGAATTGGCAGGGGCATAAGTGCCCATTGGATTCTGCCCAATAACTACAAATTTTGAAAGGTCAAAGTGAAAAGATCCATCTTTCACCCTTTCTAAAGGTCAAGTGTGTGTGTGTGTGTGTGTGTGTGAGTGTGTGTGTGTGTGTGTGTGTGTGTTCAATTGTAGTTCTTGAGGGACCACATTCCATAGTTCAGAGGCAACACAGGAGAAATCCCTTTCATGTGTGCCTGACAAATACTGTAGGTGTCTGTGTTAGGGATGTACAAAAGTCCCCTTACCTGGCTCCGCCGGGTTCCGCTGGGGGGGGGAGGTGCTCCGTCCCTCCCCCCAGAATCCTTGCTGGGGGGGAGGCGCTCCATGCCTCCCCCCCGGAATCCTGGCCTGCCAGTTCCGCTCCGCGGGGATTCCACAGAGCCGCCAGCTGGCTCCACTAGGAGCCGGACATCTGGCTGCTGGCTAGCATGGACGCAAATGGCGGCGGCCGTAGCCGCTGCCATTTGCGTCCCTGGAGTCAGCCGTGATATGCTACATAAAGACTTACGTAGCCTATCATGTCTGGCTTAAAAAAAAAACCCAAAACACGCATACACAAATGGCGGCGGCTACGGCTGCCGCCATTTGCATTCCTTATTTTTGGCCGTCTTAGTCTACGTAAATATTTACGTAGACTAAGACAGTGAAAATAAGGGGGAACGCAAATAGCATCCACTACGCTATTTGCGTTCCCCTTATTTTCGCCGTCTTAGTCTATGTAAATATTTACATAGACTAAGATGGCCAAAAATAACGAACGCAAATGGCAGTGGCCGTAGCCACCAACATTTGCGTACGCTTTTTTTTTTTTAAGCCAGACGTGATAGGCTATGTAAGTCTTTATGTAGCCTATCACGTCTTGTAAAAAAAAAAAAAAACCCCGACAAGACTGCTAATGGCGGCAGCCAGTTGTTAAGACCAGCCGCCACTGCCGCCGAAGCCGCTGCCAGAGCTGCTGCCACCCGGAAGATCCACCCCAGGTAAGTCTCGTCCCGGGGGGGGGATCCGCAGGGGGGCAGGGGGTGGCAGGCCGTTCCACCCCAGATTTCGGGGGGCCGAATGCACTGACATTCGGCCTCACCGAGATCCATGGCAGAATTCTCTGCCATCCCTAGTCTGTGTATAATTGTGCCCTCAAAGAGCCTTTACTCTTACAGACCTTAGTACTAAGGCAGATTCATAGCT
This sequence comes from Heloderma suspectum, assembly GCF_057233095.1. Classification (NCBI taxonomy): domain Eukaryota; kingdom Metazoa; phylum Chordata; class Lepidosauria; order Squamata; family Helodermatidae; genus Heloderma; species Heloderma suspectum. Next base: position 81,552,920 of record NC_139463.1, on the reverse strand, counting down.
AGAAAGGCTGTCACTTAGACAGCAACATCCTACTAAGAAATTTCGATTTTTGAAGGTTGAAAACCAACACCTTGAATAGTGCCCGGAAAACAATTGATACCCACTGTTGGCCTTTCAGTACAGGTAGGGATGTCAGAGAATTCCTCCACGGATCTCAGTGAAGCCGAATGCCAGTGCATTCGGCCCCCTGAACTCCATGGCGGAATGGCCTGCCAGCCCCCTGCCCCCCACGGATCCCCCCCAGGATGAGACTTCCGGGCAGCTGTGGCGGCTTCGGCGGCAGAGGCGGCCGGTCTTCCGACTGGCTGCCGCCGCCGCCATTTGCAGTCTTGTTGCTTTTTTTTTTTTTACAAGATGTGATAGGCTAAGTAAAGACTTACGTAGCCTATCACATCTGGCTTAAAAAAAAAAGCATATGCAAATGGCAGTGGCTACGGCCACCGCCATTTGCATTCCTTATTTTTGGCCATCTTAGTCTACGTAAATATTTACGTAGACTAAGGTGGTGAAAATGAGGGGAACGCAAATAGCATAGCAGACGCTATTTGCGTTCCCCCTTATTTTCGCCGTCTTAGTTTACGTAAATATTCACGTAGACTAAGATGGCCAAAAATAAGGAATGCAAATGTTGGCAGCCATAGCCGCCACCATCTGCGTACGCGCATTTTTTGGGTTTTTTTAAAGCCAGATGTGATAGTCTTTACGTAGCTTATCACGGCTGACTATGGCCACCGCGATTTGCGTCCCTGCTAGCCAGCAGCCCAATGTCCGGCTGCTGGCGGAGCCGGTTGGCAGCTCCGCGGAATCCCAGTGGAGTGGACCCGGTCGGCCAGGATTCTGGGGGGAGGGATGGAGCTCCTCCCTCCCCCAGCGGATCCCGGCGGAGCCAGGTAAGGGGACTTTCGTACATCCCTAGGCAAGGCCAATAAAGTAGAAGTCAGTGTTAGTGAAGCGGGAAGTCACAGACAAAGTGGGTTCAATCACATACACATGCCTAAATCAAGCAATTTAGTTTCTAATAGACTTCCCAAAAATACATGCCCCAAACCAAAAGTGGGGTACAAATCAGGGAAAAAATATATATGAATGCACTGAATATGAAGAACAGCTCCTGTATATGTACTTGGTCAAGATACTGCAGCTGCTCCTATGAGTTCCTTAACAAGTGTAGTTAAACAGGCATCCTCCCCAACCCCCCCCCCCTTTTCATGAGGGAGGAAGGGACAGGCTTTCTTGAATGGTGAGCAATGGTATTCCCAGTAGAAGGTGTCAGTTTTGTACATTTTAAGCAGAATTCTTATGCAAGCTGTCTAAATAGTTAAACAAGGGAGGGATTCAGTTCCAAACATGACCATTTTAGATAGGAGAACAGTGTCCAACCATGGCTGATTTATTTATTTTTTATTTTATTATTGCATTTATATCCCGCCTTTTTCCCTCTTGCAAGGAACCCCAGGCGGCTTACATTATCTTCCTCCTCTCCATTTTATCCTCACAACAACAACCTTGTGAGGTAGGTTGGGCTGAGAGTGTGTGACTGGCCCAAAGTCACCCAGTGAGCTTTCATGGCTGAGTGGGAACTAGAACCCGGATCTCCCAGCTCCCAGTCCAACATTCTTGCCACTACACCTCACTGGCTCTCAGTGGAACCCATTCGATGTCCTTACCACAGGACTTTGTCCAGAAGGACTTTCCACTGCTGGAAATAGCTTGAGGGCTGATCTATCTGGGAGAAAGCCAAACTAAGGATTCCACCACTATCAGACAAGCCCAGCTCATGAGCCTTAAATCCCATAGTGAATGGGGCAGTTCTGCCCTGCTCTGTGCAACCTGCTTTGCCGGTCTTGCTAATTAGCATCTTGGCATGAGTGGTCTGTGTTTTGCAAAAACGAACCTTAATTTAAAAGGGAAAATAGTCCTCCCTCCTTTCACCTGAAACCAGGAATTGCAATGTTCACTAGTTCCAGGCTTCAGGAAAGGGCCTCGGCCCAAAGAAAGATATATTGGTCCTTGTCCAAATGATAGCCTCCACCCCCAATTCCCATCTTTCTCTGTGTGTATGTGTCAATCCTTAGGTAGACCCCTGAATGCCAGAATAGCCAGAACACTGTTCCCTTTCCATTTAGTCTAGCTTCTTTTCCAATTCACTTCTTCCACCCCAGTCCAAACACATTGCCCCAGCCCTACATTCTCTTCCTCTTTGCTCCCATAAGTGTTAAGTACTCCTGTTTTTCCAAATCCCTCCTCTTTGCTCTATCACCCCAACCTACTGGCCCCTAGAAACACAAGCAATTCATGCACATCCACAGCCTCTCTTTAGGCCTAGAGCCCAGCCGTTAATTTCCTCATCAAACCACAATTTATGCTGATGGCTGAAGTGTTCCCATTTGCAGTAATGTTTTAAGAAATGTTTTGCTAAACTAAGACCCCCCAAATCAGCTCATTCAGTTAAATGCATGCAAAACCTCAGTTAAAGTGGTGAACTGTTTTTATCCTCTTCAGTCTTGTCTGAATGTGGATCTTTTGGCATATGACTGGCCTTCTTAGCCATAGATATTGTATTTGACTATATTAAAAGGTTCCTTAAGGGAATGTATGTGAAGTGAGAATGTGCAGAAACTTATCACTATACAGTATGAATTCATGAGTGTTATTCCTATTTGATTTTCTAACCTCAAGACTCCAGAGAGTTTCTTCACAATGATTTTACCAAACCTTCCGACTTCCAGTCAGAGCCAATGTCGCCCTTGGCAGCATTCTGCGGAGCCTCTGCAGGATGCTATCTCAAACAGCTTTTAAAAGGTTGAAAAACCTTTTCATCCTCCCCTGGATTGAAAAGGGGAAGCAAGAGCAGCTTCTGGATGAAGTCTTGGAAGAATAGCTCTCTCCGCGTAGCAGCAGGGGGGCTGGACTCTGGGGCTGGTCTGCCAGAGCTTAATCATTGCTTAAAGTTGTTTTGAAACTCCTATTTAATTAGGAGAAATTAGGGCTGACATGCTCCAATGTAGTTTATGGATTAAGAAAAACCAACAATATTTGAAGACCCGCAAGATCTGTTTGAAGAGAAGGATGGCTACATCAAGGAGGAAAAAAGGAGCAGGATCTCCATCTCCCCCCCTCCCCATACCTCCTGTGGCAAAGGCTCCGAGAAGCGAAAATACAGAGGAGTTACTTGCTCTGATAAAAACTTTGTCCTCACAATTTGCTGAACAGGCTAAGAGGCTGGATACAATTCAAAATTCTATCACCACCCTGCAAGGGGCTGTGGACTTAATTAACACTTCTTCGCAAAAAAGGGAGGCGAAGGTTAATGGGCTGCAAGATCAGGTGGCAGTGAATGAGACTGCATCACAAGTTTTTAACAACAATTTTTCTGCCAGAATCTCCTAACTTGAGGTTTTCACATGCAGGGCAAATGTATGCATTATTGGTATTAAAGATCTACCTACTGATGTAAATTTATCTACTTTTGTAGATAAGCTTCTGCATGAGATACTCCATGTGTCACCTGATTATTTACTTGATATTGAACAGGCATTCTGTGTGCCAAATGCCAAAGGGGCTAGTTATACGATTATAGTTCAATTTGCAAGAATTGCCACAAAAAAATTATATCCTGCATCTGGCAAGAGGGGGCGGAAGTCTTGTTTGGGGATCAAAACAAGAAAAAATCATGTTATTTCCGGATTACACTGAAGAAATTGCTGATAAAAGAAGACAATTTACCAAGGCAAAAAACCTGGCAAAACAAATGAACTCACAATATCATTTATATCCTGCTACATTTTGCATTGTTTCTGAAGGTCAGATGAAGAAGTTTCTAAATCATGAAATGGCGAAGGCGTGGCTAATCGGAAAAACTCGTGAGACTTCTGTTCCAGCCCCATGGACTGGAATTTATAAACATGTTTTGTCACCTGGCTACATTTGGTCTGTAAGATGCAGGGTAGGCCAGAGTTAATTGCTCATACATATTCATCTATTCCCTCTCATTTTTTTTTCTTTTCTCTTTCTTTTTTTACTAGGAGGAGGGCTTTTTCTGCTGTGGCACCCCGGCTCTGGAATGAGCTCCCTAGTGAGGTTCGCCTGGCGCCTACATTGCATTCCTTTCGGCGCCAGGTGAAGACCTTTTTATTTTCCCAGGCATTTTAGCTTTCTAAATTTTTATCTTTGCTGTTTTAAATCTGTATTTTAAACTCCTGCACTGCTGCTAGATTTTATTGTGGTTGTATTGTTATATTGTGGTTTTAATGTTCTATATATTTTAACTTGTTTTATTGTGTGTTTGGTTTTAATTTTTGTGAACCACCCAGAGAGCTTCGGCTATTGGGCGATATAGAAATGAAATAAATAAATTAATTAAAAAAATCCTTTCTCTTTAAATAGATATGATATATTGTACTTGAGGGTGTATAGAAATATATTGAGGGTGTATAGAAATGTGCACACTCATTTATATATTTAGCACAAAATACATTAGTGATTGTTGTAAGGTTGATTTTAAGCTTTATTATTATACAACAATATAAAATTTATTAGTGACTTATTATTATTTATCCTTTCTAATTTCTAGGGATGTCAGAGAATTCTGCCACGGATCTTGGTGAGGCCAAATGCCAGTGCATTCGGCCCCCGGAAATCCATGGCGGAATGGCCTGCCACCCCCCTGCCCCCCACAGATCCCCCCTGGGATGAGACTTACCTGGGGCAGATGTTCCGGATGGTGGCGGCTCCAGCGGTGGCTTCAGCAGCAGCAGCTAGTCTTCCAACTGGCTGCCACTGCCGCCATTTGCAGTCTGGTCACTTCTGTTTTGTTTTTGTTTTTTTACATAGATGTGATAGGCTACGTAAAGACTTACATAGCCTATCATGTCTGGGTTTTAAAAAAAAAATGATTACGCAAATTGCGGCGGGTACGGCCGCCACCATTTGTGTTCCTTATTTTTGGCCGTCTTAGTCTACGTACATATTTACGTAGACTAAGATGGTGAAAATAAAGGGAACACAAATACCGCCCGCTACACTATTTGCGTTCCCCCTTATTTTCACCATCTTAGTCTACGTAAATATTAACATAGACTAAGATGGCCAAAAATAAGGAACGCAAATGGCAGCGGCCGTAGCCGCCGCCATTTGTGTACACGTGTTTTTTTTTTTAACCCAGACATGATAGGCTACGTAAGTCTTTATGTAGGCTATCACAGCTGAATACAGGGACGCAAACAGCGGCGGCCACGACCACCGCCATTTGCATCCCTGCTAGCCAGCGGCCGGATGTCCGGCTGCTGGCAGAGCCGGCCGGCGGCTCCGCAGAATCCCCGCGGAGTGGAGCTGGCCATTGAGGATTCCTGGGGGGAGGGATGGAGTGCCTCCCCCCCATCCAGGATTCCGGGGGGAGGGACGGAGCACCTCTCCCCCCTTTGCGAAAGATTCCACAAAACGGTAAATGACTTTCGTACATCCCTACTTATTTCCTTCTTTTTTATTATTATTACTATCATTATTATGAGACTGGTTAGTAATATTGTAGGCTGGTTAAATTGTTAAGCTCTACTATTATATGTTAACTGGAGGGCAATATATGGTTATTGGAAATGAATTGGAGGCCTGCTTCCTTTCTTTAAGACTGATGATATGATATTGAAATGTAAGTTTAATTATCTATGCTGTACTGAATTGTAATATTGCCAATGTTATAGGTATAACTTTAAAGTAGAATGGTATTTGAAGTGTGTGTGTAATGGAGTTTGAATTTAATCCTTTAAAGTAACTTTTTATTGTTTTAATTTTCTTGCTTGCTTTCTTCTTCCTTCTCCTACTGTTTTCTTTTTTTCTTTTTTTCTTTATTTTTCATTATTGCTGTGTCCTCAAAAGAATACTGAATTGTTGGGAAACTGTAGATACTGATTAGGTTGTTGGTACTGTTTATTTCATTTTTAAAGATAAAAATAGAATAAAAATTATTTTTAAAAAGAAAAAATGATTTTACCAAACCTCCCAGCCAGCAGACCTGATTTCACCCCCACAAATATGTTATAAGAATTATTATTTTACTAAAGTTATGTTATTTCTGGATTACATCAAAAAGGTGGCTGATAAAAGAAGGCAATTCATCAAGGCAAAAAATATGGCAAAACAAATGAACTTACAATATCACTTAAAATATCCTGCTACATTTTGCATTGTTTCTGAAGGTCAGATGAAGAAGTTCCTAAATCATGAAATGGCGGAGGCATGGCTGAACGTAAAAATGCGTGAGACTTCTGTTCCAGCCCCATGAACTGGAGTCCTTAAACAAGTTTTGTTAACTGTTTATGTTTAATCTGCATGATTCAGGCTAGGTCAGAGATAACTGATTATACATACATTTGTTTGCTTTCTTTCATTCTTTTTTTGGGGGTGTATTGTGCACACTCATTTATATATCTAGTATTAAATATATTACTGACTGTTGTAAAGTTGCTTTCAAGCTTTATTATTATATAACATTATAATTTCATCCTTTTTGCTGTTATTATTATTATTATTATTACTATTATTATAATTACTATAAGACTAAGTAAGATTTGTAAGTATTATCATTGCTATAAGACTAAGTAAGACATCATCCATCCATCCATAGAGAGAGAGATACACACATGTGGAATCTTGTAGTTATTTAAGATGGTGGCCATCTGGACGGAGCTTTCTACAGTGTGTCCTCCAACAGCAGACACTACATTGTCACATTTATAATTGGGTATATCCTTTTTCTTTGCAAACAGTAGGTCCAAGATGTTCTGATATGTTATCTTTGAGTCAAAGAGGTTGTCATAGATATGGAAACCCAAAGTCTTATTGGGAAAGAGCCTTAGATTTTTATTGATTTCATGAATGGCAAAAACTATGGACAGGACATGTTGATAATGTTTAAGCTTTATTCTGCAATGAGGTTGATGCTGAAACTTAGTAACTTCTATTGGTGATAATACACATTATTATCATCTCTAGTTAAAAAAGAGACTTGTTGAACACATGATCCTTAGCAGCTTGAGAATGACAGGTTAAGATCGTGAAAGAAGTATGAATCCGACATGTTTCCAAATGGGAGAATATAGAGGTGTTCAATAAAGGAGGAGAAAAAGAAGAGTAGGGGGAATATTTCACTGTAAATGTGGGATAGTTCAAGCCAGAATTCAGCAATTCATCCTACTGATTAATTCTGCCATTGGGATCAGTTGGCCTTAAAAAGTGGATAGACCTTGATGTTGTTTCAGTGTTTTATTTTTTAACTCATATTTTAAAATCTGAGGAATGATGTGTGCAGACAGCATTAAAATGTATGTGATATACATTTGAAAAGAAATGTTAAAACATCGGAAGTTTCATTTACCCACATATGAATGAATGCAGTCATATGTATATAAAATTACACAACAAAACACGAACAGGTATGCTAGTGTGCACAAATTCAAACACAGAAACATGAGTATAAACTTATCACCATTCAGAAGTCTAGATGATCTCCCAAAGATAATCCAAGTATGGCTTGCTTGCTCCTTCTAAGAATGAAACTAAATGTAATGTCCTCAGAGTAAGTGTGACTGTGAGCTAGCACTGTACTTCTTTCTTTTCTTGGAAGTAAATACATCATGAAAAATGACTGAAACCCCTAAGGTCTCCTCCCCCAAGCCCATTTTTACTATGTGTACATAGGCATTGTAATGCAACTAATGCCAAGCAACGTGCCACCCATCTTTATTATCAGAACCTTTTTTTCATTCTTTCTTTCTTTTCTGCTGATTTTGCATGGGGACATGCAAGGAACACACACAGTGATTTCAAGGGCAACAAACTGTGAACAACAGAACAAAATGAAAAATGGACTGAAAGAGAAAAGCTCTGACTTCAGTGCACCATTTCCCCCTCTTAAATGACTTCTTAAATTGTTTTATGACTCTTGCTTATGATCATTCACATATATGGCTGAAATATCCCCCAGACATCTGAGATAAACTCAGAAAGAATCAAAGTTGTTTGGAAAAATAGCAAAGAACTCAGATCATTTACTGACCCAATCTAAGCACTTTTTCTGAGGAAACCTCTTCAAAGCACCCTTTAAGAAAAAACAACAATCATTTATGTTGATTTTTGCCTTTAAAAAAAAAACCCTGTTGTGAAGGACTGTCCCTGGAGAAATTGGGGCTGAGGCCAAAATGCCAACCCTTAACCCAGAATTTCCCAGGAGCAGATCTTCAAAGCACACAAACACACACACACACACACAGTGATAGAAAACTGACCTCATTGATTTCCTAGTGAGCTGATTTGAGGACTGTCCTGGGAACATTGGGAATGGGGATAAAATCTCAGCCCCCAAGGGAGCCTTGGTGGTAAGAGGTCCTGCTGCCAGGGGTGATATTTGAATTGCAACAGCAGTACTCTCAGGGTGAGACCTTCAAAGCTGTGGAAGCTTATCAAGACTATATTTTATGAATCAAGGGATTCTAATGCTCACTTCACCTTTGAGACAAATATAAGCAAGACAGTAAAGGTAGTTTTTTGGGTCTGAGCTGGATCAGCTTCACTAGCCATCAACAGAGTTGCCAACTCCTTCTTTCTTGTGCCTTTAATAAACCCATTACAAGCAGAAAATAAAATGATCCAACATAGTTATGAAGCTCAGTTCCATGATGTGAAAAGTTGTACCCCAAACTGCTTGAAGCTTTTGGTAAGTCTAACATCACCTGGCAAGTAGCATTACTTACAGAGAGGCAAAGTGACTCCTTTGGGGAACTTGTGTGAAATGGAGGAAATGCACCGAATGATGTATTAGCGAAAGAATCCCACCAATTATGACCTCTCCAGGCTTATACAGATTGTCTTGGATGGTTCTATGAGGGCTGCATTTTCTCTTCATTGCCTCACACCCAATCAGGGGGAGCTGGAGCTGCAACAACAGCAGCAGTAAGACACACTTACTGCTACTCGTCATTTCCCACTCCAGAACAGCATCCCTCACTGCAACCACAGCAGACACAGTGGATGATCAGTTTAGTCCTATTCTGCCTTCAAGTAACACCTCCCCCAAACTTTGGAGTGGCACATTGCAAGCAGTACTCAAATGTGCTCACATTTTAACCACCCATGTTTTCAATTTGTATTGTTTTTCAGTACAGAAGAAGCAAGTTAAATAACAGTAATCTTGATAATTATGGAATAGATGAATACGTCTTTGAAAAAGGAAAAACAAAACCCCCTCACTCAGATGACTCTTTGTTTGTCAGTGGGGACTCTGGGGACCATCCATTCCTTTTACGATATTTAGACAACTATTGCAGGGCTGAATGATATGAGGTGATGGCCTGCATATCCTGAATGTATCTCACTGTCATGTAGGTATGGTACCAGAATTTTTCTCAAGCATATTCTTCCTCAGATTTGCCATCCCATGCTTCCATGATAGTTTTTGGAATCAGAACAGTCGCACAGAATCTGATCGGCTTCTGGAGATGTGTGTCAATTGTTTTACAGGGGAAAACTGAACTCCTTTGTTTTATCCTCCTCACCACAGACCCACATTTTTTATTTAATTTACCTAATTGTCTGGTTCTGCAAAGGTGCAATGATGAAATGGTGCAATTCCACCTTTCCAACATTGCACAAATATGCACACAACTAAAATGGGAGCTTCAAGAAGGGGAGATTAAAGATTTCCAAATTCTCACGAAAAGGAAAGCCCAAGGGGGAAAAAAGCCTCCCCACTGCAAAGAGAGAAACAGAGAGAGAGAGAGAGAGAGAGAGAGAGAGAGAGAAGAAGAAAGAAATGGTTCCATTAAAACTAATGGAAACAGCTAAGATGATGGAGTGACAATTATTTTATACAATTTGAATTTCACCATTATATAAATCCTCCTTTCTCTCCTTTCATGCTGAATATGGGGTAATGATCTATTTCCAAGCATTGAATTTAGGGTTGGTTGGGAGCAGCTCTCCTCCATTAGGAGCATGAGGGAGGTCCGCTTTGATTAAGAACTTCATGGTTTCAGTGAAGCTCACATGAATTCATCCTCCACACATATTGTCCATATGCAATAAGAGATAAATTTCAAGACATGACCCACAACATCATGGCCTACAAACACTTTGTGCTCTTGAAGGCTGGAAAGATTTCCCTGCAATCATATTCTGCCAGTTTGTTTTGCTTGCTTGCTTATTTATTTATAGTGCTCCTAATTTATGCCAGAGCCTCAGTTTTCTGAGTAGCATAATCAAAAGAATTTTGTTTGTTTGTTTTTGTTCATTTGTTGTGCGTGTCTTTATTGTATTTGGCAAATTAATAAAATTATTTTTTTTAAGAAAATAATTTAAAATATCATGCAAAGGCTGAAAATACGAACTACAACATAAAACACACCACAGTAAATATAAAAACAACATAAATCAATCAAAAGCAAAAAAAAAGGTCATAGCACAGGCCCCGTGATATGACAATACCACATGACAATACCAGAATCACAGAAACCCAATGCTGTTCCTGCTCCAATACTCTGAACCCTGATAAATAGGACCATGACATAGCTAAAATTTGAAGAATATGAATACAATGTTTTTAACTATGTCTTTGGCCATTTACTAAATATCATGTAATCAGGGGTCCCCTATAAGGCCCAGGCCCCTATAGGTCACTCAAGAGGACTCTCCTCTTTATATACTTAGCACGTGGGGTGAGATATGCTAATCTTCAAATCCACCCAGACCAAAGCATAGGTATTTAAAACTATAAACGTTGCATTTGCTTGTCTGTTTGTTTAACAGGTCAATATTTAGAACAAACAATAACTGATACATAATAATAATGGTTCTAAATACTTCACACCACATCTCAGCTTTCAAGTAACATTTAGCTTTAGATTAAAAGTATGCATTTCCCTGCTACTTAGATTATTTTTTTGTACTTATCTTTTGTTAGGGCTTAGTATGAAGTAGTATTTGATTTTTTAAATCATAGTATATATTTATTGTAAGGTCTTTAACCATTGGAATTATTACATTTAGTTATGACTTGTCACTCTGAATAAATCATCCAAAGATGTTGCTGTATTTTATTATGTGCATGTCTTGATGATGCTGTAAACTGTTTTCAGCATGGTTTTACAACTGAATATTGGCATACAAATAAACCAATGATGATCTGAAATTTGTGATGAATTCTGTCTAGCCTGGTGGTGCTCCAGCAAATATTTAGCTGAAGTGGGATGCTTTTGGAAACATCTTATTCATTTTCTTGCTGAGGTTTGATGATCCTTCCTTGTTAAACAGTTGTTCAAGCTTGGTATAATTCCCCTTCCCCAGTACTGTTCCTCTGGAAATTTTTATTCCATTGATTCTACATTCCACATCTACTGCTGATGAGCCAAAGCTAAGAATATAAGAAAATCTCTGCTAGAGCAGACCGAAACCTATTTATTCACAAAGCGATTAGGCAAGGTTAAGACTTCACTGAAGAAATGTAGAGAAATAAAGAAAGGAAAGCAAATAATCTTCCATAACATTATTTAATTATTTCTTTTCTCTATGAGCAGCTTCCTGGTGTTGAGATCTGCCCTGAAAACAATAATGTAACATTTGGGGAGAAAGATGAAAGCCAAGAGGCCAGTACTGGAAGCCAAGATGGCAAAAACTTCCTCAGCCACTATGTATTTCCCAGTAGTACTGAAGTAGCCTTGGAATGAAGGAGGCCCAAACACTGCAAAACACCAGCATGCTGAAGGTGATAAACTTGGCTTCATTGAACATGTCAGGCAATTTTCTGCCTGGAAAAGCTACCGTGAAGCTGATGAGGGCCAGAATGCCCATGTAACCCAGAACACAGTAGAACATGGTGAGGGACCCTTCATTACTTTTTACGATGATCTGCCCAATCCGGGAGTGCATGTCAGCATCAGGGAATGGAGGGGAGGTAGCCAGCCATGCAGTGCAAATGCACACTTGAATGAGGGAGGAGGAAACAACAATGAGGCTTGCTACTTTTTGCCCTAGCTTGTTTCTTGGCTTTGTGGCCAGGAAGGCCAAGACTACAATGATGGTTTTTGCCAAGACACAAGAAACGGCAACAGAGAAAACAATGCCAAAAATTGGCTGTTGAAGGAGGCAGGTCATCTCCATAGGTTTCCCAATGAATAAGAGAGAAGAAAGATAGCAAAGCAGGATGGCACCAAGAAGAATACAAATGAGGTTCTGGTTGTTAGCTCTCACGATGGGAGTATTCCAATTCTTTAGAAAACATTGCATTATGGTACATGTGATCAGGGGAAAGCAAATAGCAAAACTAACCAAAACCATCCCCAAGGGTTCTTGATAAGATAGGAAGGATATAAACTTAGGGATACACTGGTCATGGTTGTTGTTTGGATATTGATCTTCTGGACACTTGACACAATGACTGGCATCTGTAAAGGATAAATAGGCTCATTTGCTTTTATTATATATATATATTGATTTATAATTTATGGAAAGATGCTAACATATCATGGTGCATAGTTAATGCTGGACAAGGAATGCTCACTTTTGAATGCATTTCCTTGTAGGACGCATTCACGGGCAAACTAGGGACATTACAAAAGAAGTCTACAATTCTATCATCTGTCTGTCTGTCTGTCTGTCTGTCTGTCTATCTATCTATCATCTATCATCTATCTATCTATCATCTATCTATCTATCTATCTATCTATCTATCTATCATCTATCTATCAATCATCTAATCTCCTTTCCAGAAGACAGTCAGACTTTAACTCCTAGCTGACCCTTTGGAAAGAGATTTCCATAGCTGAGGATGAGCCAACAAGGATATTCATATGTGTTTCCAATCCTTGAGCACATTTACTTAAGAAGGCATTACTGGTCAGTCATAGAGTTCATTATTGAAACATTGGGCTGGAGAGAGTTTCTGTCTTATGCTGCCCCCTGGCTAATTTAGGACTTTATATGCCATTGGCAGCTTCTTGGATTCAATCTGAAGGGCAATAGGAAGTCTGTGCAGTTGCCTAAGCAATGGGATAATGTGACCCCAATGGATCTCCTACTTGATTAGGACTAGGGCCACATCAAATTCAGCCCACCAAGAATTGCATAGAAGGGAAGGTTCTGTCGGGGCTTGTTTCTACTCTCACTACAGATCTATATTTCTTCATATTGAGAAATCTTCAGATATTTGCAAGTCTAAGGAGCAATGTACTATTTATTTATTTATTTATTTATTTATTTATTTATTTATTTCATGTCTATACCACCCAATAGCCGAAGCTCTCTGGGCAGTTCACAAAAATTACAACCAAAAAGCGCGCAGTAAAACGATATAAAATATTAAAACATTACAATATAAAAAACATTAAAACCACAATATAACAATACAACCAGAATAAAACTGGAATGAAACCTAGCTGCAATGCAGAGATTTAAAATACAGTTTTAAAACAGCAAAGCTAAAAGTCTAGAAAGCGAAAATGTTAAAATGCCTGGGAAAAATAAAGGTCTTCACCTGGCGTCGGAAGGAATAAAATGTAGGTGCCTGGCAAACCTCACTAGGGAGCTCATTCCACAGCTGGGGTGCCACAGCAGAAAAGGCCCTCCTCCTAGTAGCCACCCGCCTCACTTCCTTTGGCAGGAGCTCATGGAGAAGGCTGCTGAGGATGATCTTAAGGTCCAGGCAGGCAGGCACATATGGGAGGAGGGGATCCTTCAAATAACCTGGCCCCAAGCCATTAAGGACTTTGAATGTTAATACCAGCACTTTGAACCTGGCCTGGAAATGGACTAGCAGCTAGGTTATGTTAAATGCGTGGCTCGTGGTTGAGTGAATATTAAAAATTAAATTTTACAGTATGTGCAAGAGGAATTAGGATTTTGAAAACAGACAGGGGCATTAACCTTTTTCACCTTTGCCACTGTCTTGGAAAAGGACACACACACACATGCACACACACATAACGAAAGCCCATCCTGGAGGGGGAGTTAAAGAACCATGGAACTGCTTGTAATGTGGAGTCTTCCCTGAAAGCAAGACATACTTAAAAAATATGCCCATCTAATCTGTGTACTGTCACATACGGTCAGAAATCGTATCATCTGAGCAAGAAATACAATCATAGCAACAAATTGGCTTCCCCTCTCTCTTTATCTTGCTGTGTCCAAGATGGCAGCTTTTGACACATGTGGAATGGGGTGGAACCTAGTCATAAAAATAGAAATGTGGATAGAAACAAACTCTTTTTTTTTTTCAATGCACTAGTCCATCCTCATTAACCTCAGTAACCCTCTCCTCCCAGATGAGACTGCCTATAATTTGCAATCAGATCCAGAGCACCTGCTCTGTATCCTGGTCATTCTACTTTACATTATAATGTTGTCTCTATGTGTGGAAAACAAACATCTTAGCATCAAGGCAGTCACTTCTCTTAGCCCATGCCAATTTTAATAAACAGGGAGTGGCAACCTATCAATATTCTAAATGGAAGGCCTGTAAAGAAATGAAAAAACAAAAACAAAAAAACACTTTCATAAACTGAATTTCCCTGCAAGGGCACACTCTTGATTTGGTATTCTGTTTAGGTGGGGTTGGTGCTCCAAAGCTGGTGAAGGTGCATGTGACTTCATTGTCATGGTCGGATCACATTCTGGTTAGCTTTCAACTGGGTGCTGGCCGAAACCTCTTCGGGGGCCGGGGGTAGACCAGTTAAAATGGTCCTTCCCATGGATCTGAATGGTTTCTTGAATGTCTATGGGGAATTTCCTGCCTCTTCTGTTGGCGATACTGTCAAAACTCTGGCAGAGCTCAGGAATATGAAAATGGCCGAAGCAGTTCACAGTATTGCTCTAAGCGCCCCCTCCCTCCTCATACAGCCAAGTCAGCTCCCGGTTCAGGAGTGAGCTAAGGGCAATGAAACAGGAGGGATGATAGCTAGAGAGCTCATGGAGGAAAATTCAGGACAAATCTGATTGAACATAGACTGGAATCCAACTGAAGATCTGTTCTGTGGTGGTGAAGGCAGCTAAGAAAGCCTGTATTTTGAACAACATCACATCGACGTGGAGTAGACCAGCAAAGCTTTTCCATACTGTGAGAGGCTTTCTTCCCAGGATGCCAGAAGAGTCAGAGGGTCACTTTGAACAATTGTTTTCCCTCTTTGAAGATAGTTGCTCAGGTTTACCTTGATGTGGATTCCAACATTAGGGCAGGGCAGGCGGATTTCACCTGGGCAGGGGCCTGGCCTGGGATTCTTTTCAACTTGTAAATCAGCCAGGATGGGATTGGTCACATGGTTCAGGGAAGCAATAAATGCCTCCTTATGGAAGGGGCATGCTCCCTCTCACTTGAAGGAGGCAGTAAAAAAAGATCTCTATTAAATAAGACCTCTTGGTGGTGGATGAACTACAATGGGAACTGGAAGAGTGGAGAGTTTTCTTGGTGTCTTTTGATACCATCAAACATGGTATCCTTCTGGACTACTTGGCACGGGTGTGCCTTGAGTCCTTATATTGAATTGGTTTTGTTCCTTTTTGTCAGGTCATATCCAGAAGGTGGTGTTGGGGGATTACTCTTTGGCACCATGACCATGATATCCCACAGGGTTCTGTCCTGTCCCCTGTGCTATTTAACATCTACATGAAACCACGAGGAAGGTCACCCAGAGCTATGAAGTGAGATGCTATCAGTATGCTTGATGACACTCAGTTTCATTGCTCTTTGTTAACTGACTCCAGAGAAGCATTCCTCACCCTTGATTGTTGCCTGAGCTTGATAATGCGCTGGATGATGCTGAAAAAAATGAGATTAAATCCAGAAAACACAGAGGTGCTGTTGAACAGGAGACAGCCCAGCTTGGGGACTGGGACTCAACCTGTACTGGATGGGGTTGCACACTCTGCCTGAAAGATCCGGTCCAAGGCTTGGGAGTGCTCGTTGTTCCCATGGTAACCTTTGATTTTCAGGTGGCTATGGTGGCAAGAAGCACATTTCTACAACTATGTCTAGTCGTGTGCCAGCTGTGGCCATTCTTGAGTTGCTGTGATTTGGCAATAGTTATCCATGGCTTGGTTGCATCCTGGTTTGATGACAGGGATGTGGTCTATGTAGGGCTAACCTTGAAGACTGTCTGGAAGCTCGAATCGGTGCAAAATGTGGCAGTTTGGCTGCTAACTGGTGGATGGCACTGTGATCATATCAGCCCAGTATTGTGAGATCTGCACTGGTTGCCAGTTGTTTTCTATTGAAGGTGTTGGTTTTAACATGAAGCACTCCAAATGGCTTAAGGCCTATTATTTGAAGGAGTGCTTATCTAGCTATGGACTTGCTCTATTACTAAGATCAGTAGGAGAGCCCCATTTGAAGCCCTTCACTTCCAGATGTCCTCTTGTTGGGCATGTGTGAAAGGACTTGCCCTTGTGTTGCTCCCAGACTCAGGAACACACTCCTGCTGGAAGCACAACTGGTCCCCCTCTCTCTACATTGAGGAAGGGGGTCAAGTAAGGATGGACGAAAGGGACTTATCTTGTCCCGCAGCTTGCTTTGCGGTGGGGGGGAGGCACTTCGCTTCTCCCCCCGAAGTTCAGGCAAGGGGGGGGAGGCGCCCCGCCTCGCCCGGCTGAAATTCAGGCTGGGGGGGAGGCACCCCATCCCTCGCCGCCAAAATTCAGGCCGAGGAGGAGCGCCCCATCTACCCAGCCGTGAAAAAAAAAAAAGTAAAGTAAAAAAATCCCCACACACCTGTGATAGGCTGCGTAACGATTTACGTAGCCTATCATGGCTAGATTTCCAAAGTCAGCCGTGATAGGCTATGTAAATCGTCACGTAGCCTATCACGGGTGACTTTGGAAAAAAAAAAAGCACGTACGCAAATGGAAGCGCCCATGGGGCGCCGCCATTTGCGTTCCTTAGTTTGACACATCTAGTCTATGTAAAGATTTATGCAGACTACGGCGAAAATAAGGGAATGCTATTTGTGTTGCCCTTATTTAGACGACCCAAACTAAAGAACGCAAATGGTGGCGCCCCATGGGCGCCGCCATTTGCTTACACGCTTTTTTTCCCCCCAAAGTCACCCGTGATAGGCTACGTGATGATTTATGTAGCCTATCACGGCTGACTTTGGGAATCTAGGCGTGATAGGCTATGCCGCCGCCCCCGCCGAACTGCCGCCGAACCGCCGCTGGGACCCGCCGCCGAGAGGGACATTTGCACGAGGTAAGTCCCATCCCGGGGGGGGGGGCGGGGGGGCGGCGGAGAATTTCTCCAACAATTTCGGGGGGCCGAATGCGTTGGCATTTGGCCTCCCGGAGATTCGTGGAGAAATTCTCTGCCATCCCTAGGGTCAAGGCATCTTTTTCATTTGGCTTTTTCAATTGTTGTTATGGTTTTTAATGATTGCCTTAAAGGTTTTACTATCTTTTTGTTTATGATTTCTGTTTGCTTGATTTGTTTTTCTTCTGCAAATCACCTTGATTGTTCTGTGTGTGTTTCTTTTTCCATAAAGGTGGTATAGAGATGTTTTAAATAAATGAAGTGCATACTGCTCTGAGGAGGAAAAAAGGCTGCCAGAGATGGATACTAACATTGTGCCATTCCCTAGCTTAAGATGTCACCCAGGACAGCAGTAGCCTGGTGAGTCAGGTTTCCACCACACCATTAGCACCAGTCCTTTTCAAGCCTCAGTTTAAATGGACCCCCTGGAGTTTTGGTGCTCCATAGTTTCCAGTCTATGCAAGCAGGTCAGTCAGATCCATGGAGCTCGGGGTTGTTCTACTCATGTATCCTCCTATCCTCCACCTGAGACCTTATTTGGTTTAGTTCATCCCTGGTGTCCCCTTCCTGAGCTCCATTGTGAACAAGGGGGGGGGAGGCCCAAATTGTTTGTCTTGCCCAAAAGAAGGTTTGGAGGCTTTCATATGCAAGGGGCAACCGGAGGTGTGGATAAAGCTGCAAGTGGGTCCATTGCCATCTCTTGGAAAACTTCCACCCATAACTGTGCATGCTATGGTGAGTTAAGGCCGGGATAGCTGGATCACCACCTCCTCACCCTTAGAGTGCCTTTTCCTGAATCACGTTTCCTCTGCACCATTCCTAAATGCTTCTCCTTTGGCCCCCTGCACCCATGAATGTTAAGTACTCCAGTCAGTCCACTCCAGCCCTTCCTTCTTGTACTATCACCCAAGTCAACTCCTCCCCTTGCAGAATGGACAATCCAGCCATGTCTGCAGCCTTGTTTTGCGTTGCGGAATAAGCCTCACCAACAATGCAGCTAATTCTCTCACAGAGAGTACAGTTCTCATTGAAGGCCTCCGGGTTTGTTGTCATTATTATGTTTGTATTTATAATGATATTGCTCTACCAAGTTAATACCCCCCACAAAAAAAGCAAATTGACTTGTGCATCTTAAATCCATGTTTGTAATCAATACATGCACCAACTTGCTTTGTCTTAAGTTCTGCCTGTGTGGATCATGTTGGGGGTCACCTCTTAGCCATAGATGGGCTATGACCAATGTTTCAAGATACCGTGATCTAGCAAATGCATGTCTGTGACAACTTGCACAGGGCTGTACATGTGTCTGCAAAACAGAACACTTTGGGAACAGCTGAATACAGCAGGATTCATCTCCAGACCTTTAAGTGTAAGCACCCAAAGCCTTCCTATGTACGGATACTTTTGCAAACCACATGAGATTCTCTACCATGTCTAGACTTATCCATTGAGTTCAAAATTGTGGGTTCTGAGATTTCTCAAGACACAGGCACTGAAGCATCTGAAACAGTAATGTAACAAGTTGTGGACAACAGTTCCATTCCACTAAGCTGTGACTTTAAGTTGTCCTACCTCTTTATATTTGCTATGCCACACAATGGCATCTTCACAGATGGTGAACGTTTGGCTTGCTGAAATCTGTCCAACACAGACTTTGAGGAAGGAGTCATTGGGGAAAGTGACCCAATTGATGAGATCATAGCCAGTAGACCATTCCCAAAGAAAACATTGTGCCCAGCTCCACTGTTAAAGTGGATGTTTTTCAGGACAGAATGGAGCTATATTGGAAGAGAATTAAAAGAAGTATATAAAATGGAATACATAATTTTAGCATGTTCACTCTAACAATAAGTCATGTATTCTACAATTGGATCTGTACTGTACACAAATAGAGTTTAAAGCTTTTTGCCAGATTAATTTCACACAATGAAGTAGTGTGATGGCTTATCAGAAATTGAAGTAATATGTTTATTTCTACTATTTAGCAATATATTGCCCTTCTCGGGTATTTTTTTATTATTATTTCATTAACAGATATTCATTATTTGTTACATTACTTATATTGCACATTTATTTATTTATTTATTTATTTATTTATTTATTTATTTCTATACTGCCCAATAGCCAAAGCTCTCTGGGCGGTTCACAAAAAATGAAAAACAAAGAGCGCACAATAAAACAATATAAAATATATAAAACATTAAAACCACAGTATAACAACAAAACCAGAATGAAACCAGAATAAAATCTAGCAGCAATGCAGATATTTAAAATACAGATTTAAAACAGCAAAGCTAAAAGACTTGAAAGCTAAAATGATAAAATGCCTGGGAAAATAAAAAGGTCTTCACCTGGCGCCGGAAAGAATACAATGCCAGGTGTACCTCACTAGGGAGCTCATTCCACAGCTGGGGTGCCACAGCAGAAAAGACCCTCTTCCTAGTAGCCACCCGCCTCACTTCCTTTGCCAGAGGCTCATTGAGAAGGGCCACTGAAGATGACCTTAAGGTCCGGGCAGGGATATATGTAGGGATGTCGGAGAATTCCGCCACGGATCCTGGGGAGGCTAAATGCCAGCACATTTGGCCCCCCAAAATCGGTGGCAGAACAGTCTGCTCCCCTGCCCCCCCTCCAGGACGGGACTTACCTTGGGTGGATCTTCCTGGCAGCGGCGGCTCCGGCGGCGGTTTGGCGGCGGCCGGTAGGGATGTACGAAAGTCACTTATCTTGGCCGAAATTTGATTCGTCATGTGGGGGGAGGTGCTCCGTCCCTCCCCCCAAAATTCTGGTTCGGGGGGAGGTGCCCTGTCCCTCCCTCCACGAATCCTGGCTGGCCGGGAACGCAAATGGTGGCGGCCATAGCCACTGCCGTTTGCGTCCCTGCAGTCAGCCATGATAGGCTACATAAATGTTTACGTAGCCTATCACGGCTGAGTAAAAAAAAAAAAAAACGCACGTAAAACTACGCTATTTGCGTACCCCTTATTTTCATTGTAGTCTACGTAAATGTTTACATAGACTAGATGAAACAAAATAAGGAACGCAAATGGCGGCGCCCATGGGTGCCGCCATTTGCGTATGGGCGGGTTTTTTGTTTTGTTTTTTACTCAGCCGTGATAGGCTACGTAAACATGTATGAGGCCTATCACAGTAGTTTTTTAAAAAATCTAGCTGTGATAGGCTATGTAAATGTTTACGTAGCCTATAACTTTTTTTTTTTTTACTGGAAATGGCGGTGGTGGCAGCTGGTTGGAAGACCAGCCTCCGCCGCTGCAGCTGAACCGCTGCCGAACCACCGCAGAACCGCCACCGGAGCTGCTGCCGACTAGGGATGGCGGAGAATTTCTCCCCGAAACTTCGAGGGGCCGAGCGCCAACGTGTTCGGCCCCCCGAACAAGTTTCAGGGAGAAATCCTCCGCACCCCCCCGCACACCGCACACCCCCCCCCGGGACGGGACTTACCTTGGCCGAATGTCCCTCCCGGCGGCGGGTCCGGCCGGCGGTTCGGCGGGTGTTCGTGCGGGGCGGGAGCGGCAGCCGGTCTTTCGACCGGCTGCCGCCCCCACCATTCCAATAAAAGAAAAAAAAACGCCCCCGTGATAGGCTACGTGACAATTAACGTAGCCTATCACGGCTAACTTTGCAGATCTAGCCGTGATAGGCTACGTTAATCGTCACGTAGCCTATCACGGGGGCGTTTTTTTTTAAAAAAAAAACTTTTGAGTTCGTGGCCGGGCGAGGCAGGAAGCCTCCTCCCCGGCCTGAATTTCGGCCAGGGCGAGGCGGGAAGCCTCCCCCCCGGCCTGAATTTCGGCCGGGGTGAGGCGGGAAGCCTCCCCCTCCGGCCTGAACTTCGCGGGGGGAGCAGCGAAGCGCCTCCCCCCCACCGCGAACAAGCTTCGACGAAAGGTAAGTGACTTCCGTCCACCCCTACCACCGACAGGGAGATTCGCACAAGGTATTCCCATCCCGGAGGGGGCGGGGGGCAGATCGTTTCACCACCGATTTTGGGGGGCCGAATGCGGTGGCATTCAGCCTCCCCGAGATTCGTGGTGAAATTCTCTGACATCCCTAGCGGCCGGTCTTCTGACCGGCTGCCACCACTGCCATTTCCAGTTAAAAAACAAAACGTGATAGGCTATGTAAATGTTTATGTAGCCTATCACAGCTGATTTAAAAGAAAAAAAACCGCACGTATGCAAATGGCGGTGCCCATGGGCAGTGCCATTTGCGTTCCTTATTTTGGCACGTCTTAGTGTACGTAAACATTTATGTAGACTAAGACAGCAAAAATAATTCATAGACTAAGACGTGCCAAAATAAGGAACGCAAATGCCCTACCCGGCGCCAGCTTGTCTGGCTGAAAGGGGGGGCCATTGCGGGCGGGTGGGGTGATAAGACATATGGGCCTCTGATTGGTGCACCCTAGTCGCACCACCAGTCAGGGAGGAGCGGGCCAAGTTGTCTTAAACTCGACCCCCCTCCCTATCTCAGCTCTTGAGCGCGACGCAGCTATTGAGAACTAAAGACTTGCCTGGATTCGACGAGGGATTCTCGCCTGCTGGAGACCGGCTTCGTCGTCGTCTTTCCAGCCACCTGGACTCAGCGTGCTTCTGCGCGCCAAAGCTTCTCTTCACGCGCGGCTATCGAGTTGCCGACACTCGCGGCGGGTCTTGTGCGCTCCGGCGCCGCTCCCTCTGGGACGGCGCCTGCTGGCCGTCAGGAGAGCCAACGTTACTGGTGATATCGTTTCCACCCCCCCTTCCCTCCCTCCCTGCCGGCTCCTTTCCTCGAGCGCCCATCGCAGCCCCGGTTTGCCTGCCCGCCCGCTCGCCCACCCGCCCGCTTGCCCGCTTGCCCACCCTAAGGAGGGTCCCCTATTTTGCCATGCTGACGGTTCACCACTGACAAAGTTCCAATTTTGGGCAGTCACCAAGTTAGCCTTGACCACACTGGGTCTGGGGCATTATCGTTTTGGGACTCACTCATTCCGTATTGGGGCGGCCTCTACAGCAGCCGCCATAGGCTTTTCTTCAAAGCAAGTGAAGGCAGTAGGGAGATGGAGCTCCAGGGCCTTCCGCTCTTACATTCGCAAGTTGCCTGATGCTTCGTGATGATTCTCTTCGCCTTCCCCAATGTTTTATTTAGATGGGATTCGACCGACACCAGTACAGGTGCTCATTTGTGGGCACAGTATGGTTTTTTGGGCTGCCCGCAGAGCTTCTACGTCGGCCTTCGGATCCCAGCTGCAGTTTCCCCAACAGGTGGCAATACAATGGCTCGGCCGGCGGGGTATGCGTTGGGACAGTCTTTTCCCACACTCTTTCAACGAGGTTTGGTCAGTTTCCCTCCACAGGTCCTGGTGCTGCACTTAGGAGGGAACGACCTGGGCTACAAGCCTGGAAAGGTCTTGATTGAGCAGGCATTGGCTGATCTGTGGACGATCCGACATCGTTGGCCGGGGGTGACCATATTATGGTCCTCAATGCTCCCGAGAATCATGTGGAGGGCGCAGAGCAATGCGGCCATGGAATGGGCCCGGCGCAAGGTGAACAGAGAATTGGTATGTGCGTTGTCAGAGCATGGTGACGGTTATATCAACCACCAAGGAATCCATTGGACTAGGAGGGAGCTTTACAGGCAGGATGGAGTCCACCTGTCAGACATAGGCAAGGACTTATTTTTGTCCGATCTGCAAAGGGGCCTGCGGGAAGTTCTTCTGCGCAGGTGGGGGGAGTTTCACAAGCAATAGGCTTGTGACTCCTGTGGCGGCTAGGACGGGCAAAACAGGAAAGGGAGTAGGGATGGTGTGCACGCAGAGGCACCTTATGGTGACAGGTGACATCTGAGGCCCCCCGAACGGGTTGTGCGGCTCGGCGGGGGGATAAGGGTTGCCTGGGAGACCAACCCTACTCACTCACCCAGGTGTTTTGCGGCACCGGGTTGGGGGTGACACCGGAAGGTCTACCACCCCCAGAAGGGGCAGTCCGGAGGGATGGCGAGATCACCGCCACCCTCAGGCTGGGTGTGTTTTCGCCCTAGAAGTGTCAGCTAGACGCTGACACAGTTAGATGCCCATCCTAGTTACCCCTTTGCAAATATTTCAATAAATGTGGCCCAATTTTCAATCCAAGCTTGTTGTCTGCGTCTTCTTTGACCCATCTCCGCTCGCAAATGGCGGCGCCCATGGGCACCGCCATTTGCGTACGCGCATTTTTTTCTTTTAAATCAGCCATGATAGACTACGTAAACATTTACGTAGCCTATCATTGCTGACTGCAGGGACGCAAACGGCGGCGGCTACAGCTGCCGCCATTTGCATCCCTGCTAGCCAGTGGCCGGATGTCCGGCTGCTGGCGGAGCCGGCCGGCGGCTCCGCAGAATCCCTGCGGAGTGGAGCCGGCCGGCCAGGATTCAGGAGGGAGGGATGAAGCGCCTCCCCCCCCCCCGGCCAGAATTGTAGGGGGAGGGACGGAGTGCCTCCCCCCACACACAAATGTCACCCTTCGAAAAGGTAAGTGACTTTCGTACATCCCTAGATATATGGAAGGAGGTGATCCTTCAGATATCCTGGCCCCAAGCTGTTAAGGGCTTTGAATGTTAATTTGAATTGGGCCCAGAAATGGACTGACAGCCAGTGCAGCTGTAAAAGTACTGGCATAAGATTATCTCATTGGTCAGTTGCTGTTAACAATCTCACTGCCCTGTTTTGGATGAAGTGATAGTTCTGGACCATTTTCAAGGGCAGCCCCACGTATAATGCATTGCAATAATCAGACGAGAAGTTATCAGAGAATGGATAACTTTAGCTAGGCTATCTCTGTCCAGATAAGGGTGTAGTTGGTATACCAGCCTAAGCTGATAAAAAGTGCTCTGTGCCACTGAGTTCACCTGTGCCTCAGGTGACAGTTCTGGATCCAAGAGCACCCCCAAACTACGAACCTGATCCTTTAGGGGGAGTGCAACCCCCTCCAGAACAGGTTGAATATCACCTAGCCAGGCAGACGAACCACCCACTAACAGTACCTCTGTCTTGTCTGGATTGAGTTTCAGTTTATTGGCCCTCATCCAGTCCATTACTGTTCCCAGGCACTGATTCAGAACAGCCACTGCCTCACCTGGGTTTGATGAAAAAGAGAGGTAGAGCTGGGTGTCTAGCTGCTGTCTAGTGGTCATAGGATTGCTCCCTCCAGATCTTGAGTTAATGGCAGTGATAATTGCTTTAATATCTTAAATTAATGGCATTGTCATGAAGGTGTGGTACTGGAATTTGCTTCAACCAGATTACACCACAGATATTTCCAGAATGGTTTGAGAATCAGAACACAGTGAGATAGAAACCAATTGGAGTGAGGAATGTTTCAGATTTTGTTGTTTCCCAAGGTGAAAACTGAATGTTACGTTTAAAATAAATGAATAACACAATGTTTTATCCTCCCCACAAATTTTAATTGTGCAAATATAAAGTGGTGCAATTCCACTTTGAAATCTGCATATATTTGCAGATAATAAAACAATAAAGAAGGCTGAGCGCCGAAGAATTGATGCTTTCGAACTGTGGTGCTGGAGAAGACTCTTACGAGTGCCCTGGACTGCAAAGAGGTCAAATCAGTCCACTCTAAAGGAAATCAACCCTGACTACTCATTGGAAGGACAGATACTGAAGCTGAAGCTCAAATATTTTGGCCACCTAATGCGAAGAGATAAGTCACTGGAAAAGTGACTTATCACTAGAGAGCCAGTGTAGTGTAGTGGTGAGAGTGACGGACTGGGAGCCGGGAGATCCGTGTTCTTGTCCCCACTTGGCCATGGAAGCTCACTGGGTGACTTTGGGCCAGTCACAGACTCTCAGCCCAACCTACCTCACAGGGTTGTTGTTGTGAGGATACAACGGTGAGGAGGAGGATAATGTAAGCCGCCTTGAGTTCCTTGCGAGAGGGAGAAAGGCGGGGTATAAATGCAATAAATAAATAAATAAATAAATAAATAAAAGACCCTGGTTCTGGGAAAGATGGAAGGCAAAAGGAGAAGGGGATGGCAGAGAGGATGAGATGCCAAATAGCATCACCAATGCAATGAATATGTACTTGAGCACACTCTGGGAGAGACTGGAGGACAGGAAGGCCTGGCGTGCTATGGTCCATGTGGTCATGAAGAGTAGGACATGACTTAACAACTGAACAACAACAAGGGGAGAGAAATGAAAGAAGATGTTCTTTCAAAATTCTCCTGAAAAGCCAAGTCCAAGAAAAGAATCCTCCCCACAGCAAAAAAAAGAATGAAGATTAAAAACAAACCAACATAAACAATGGAAACAGATAAAGTGACAGACAATGATTTAAAGTGTTTCACCATTGTACAATTCTTCTCATCCTTCTTTTCATGTTGAATATGGAAGCTATTATCTATTCCCAAGCTTTGTGTTTGGAACTAAAGGCATGGGACTCTCTTCCACTAGGACCATTGATTAAAATCTTAAGTGGTCTCAGTGATGCTCTTACATATCTTTGTTCACATGAATTGATCCCCACCCCCACACATATCCTCCATATGTGATAATAAAGAAAACACATTTAAGACTTGACTCATGAGATCATGACCTACAATCACTTTGTGCTCTTGCAGGCTGGAAAGATTTTCCTGCGATCATACATTTTTGTCTGCTTGCTTGTTTGTCTATGGTCCTTCTGTGCAATAGCCAGAGTTATCTGGATGGTGTACATAAAAATAATATAGAAAATACAAATACTGAAAATACAAACTATGACACAAAACACACCACAGTAAACATTAAAACTGATATAAATAATTTGTAGGAAGAAGAAGAAGAAGAAGAAGAAGAAGAAGAAGAAGAAGAAGAAGAAGAAGAAGAAGAAGAGGAGGAGGAGGAGGAGGAGGAGGAGGAGGGGGAGGAGGAGGAGGAGGGGGAGGGGGAGGGGGAGGGGGAGGGGGAGGGGGAGGGGGAGGGGGAAGGGGAAGGGGAAGGGGAAGGGGAAGGGGAGGAAGAAGGCTGGAAATTTCATAATACCAGAACTTCAGAAATCCTTTAATGCCTCTACAAAGGGCCTTCAAAGGGGCCTCTAAAAACTTGGGGGGGGGGAAGCTCTTCAACCAGTGCTGGAAAAAAAATACAAAGAAGGTCCAATAGGATTCTCTCTGGAGAGGGTATTCTACAACTGGGGTGCTTCCACTGAGAAGGTCCCCTCACTGCTGGTCACATGCCAGATCTCACTAGGTGGGTGCACCTAGAGAAAGGGCCTTGAATGATGATATCTAAGTCCAGGTAAAAGGTGGGAGGAGGCAATTTGTCAGGTAACTTGGTCCTAAGCCATTTAAAGTTTTAAAATTAAGACAAACTCTTTGCAATAAGTACAGAAATTGATAGGAAGCTAGTGTACATGACCGAGCACTGTTTCGACTTGGTAGCAAACTTGAGTTGAGGATTGGAAATCTGAAGTTTATGCTTCCCATTGACTAAGGTAGGAATTTTTTTCTTTTAAGGTCCCCCTTACCCCTAACCCCAGCCCTTGGTCATATTAGATGAAAGTTTCAGGAAGTAGTCCCTTGCAAGTGGATTACAGCTGCCAAATTGCAGTAAAAAATAGGTGCACGTGTACTGTGTGTGTGTGTGTGTGTGTGTGTGTATGTATGTGTATCTATATCTATATAATCTTGGAACTGTCAATAATGGTTTTAGTTTTTTGGCAGAATTGGATACAATTTGCAGGGATACAAGGGTAGTTGCCACGTCTGCCACAATCAAACCTGTCCATTTTCAGGGGAATATGCACAGGGTTTTTTGTTTGTTTTGCAAGAGCAGGATTGATGTTTTGAGGGTATCCAAAAGGGAAAAGTTTATCCCCTATGTTCCTCATGGACCATTGTTCTAAAAAGTACATTCTGCCATGTCCAGCTTGCCTGGCAACAGGGAGGATTTTGCTGGGGTTGGGGTGAAGGAGAAGTACATATGAGGGGAACCCCATAGGATTTCAGAAGGGGCACCACCAGGGAGGGGAGGGGAGGGGCTTGCCAGTTGTTTTAGGCTATTGTCAGGAGTGCCCTAGCTGCTTCTTGCAGTCCCCTCCAATAGCCAACTCAGGAGACAGACGACGAGGATTCTTTCCAAGGATTCCTTTAGTACTTTATGACTCTTTCAGATACTAATCACTAGTGACTAAGCAAGGAACAGCACTGGGGAAAGATAGCAGAGTAGCCTAAGCTCCGGGTAAGACAGTTGGTCCCCATTTGAAGGGGAACCATGGGAAGACTCTGAACTTATGGGCTATGGAGAGATCCTCCCTCTTTCTCGTGGGTCCTCGGGACGCGACTGTTGTTTGAACGCCAAACGAGCAGAACGCCTCTTTTCGGCACCCTCCATCTGTCGTGGCTCCCTGCGTCTGCGCCGAGCATCCAGCAAGCCCCCCTCCAGCACTCTCTCACTTCCAGGGTCACTATCTATCCCAGGAATGCTGGCAGGAGGAATCTCTGCCAGCTGCTGTGCTTGTGAGAGAGGAGCGAGCTCCTCTTTCACAGATTGCTGTTCTTCCTCAGAATCAGAACTGCTCTGGGGCTCTATGGGCTCAGTTTCCACCCTGACATCATCCCCGCTCCCATGAGCCCCCCCCTCGTGATCCTCCCCTGGGGACCCGGATTTGTGGTGGTACAGCTGGTGGAAGTGCCTCAGCAGCAATGGAGCATGCACATTTTCTGCGGGTTCCCAGGATCGCTCATCTAGCCTGTAGCCTTTCCAGTCCACCAGATATTGCAGGTGGCTGCGAGAAAGGTGGGAGTCCAGAATCTCCACGATCTCAAACTCCTCCTCCCCCTCCACCAGTGCAGGTGGCGGGGGGGGAGCTGGCCGAGCTATGAGGGTCACCAGAAACCAGGGGACACAGCAAGGACCGATGAAAAACAGGATGGATCTTCATGGAGGGGGGGAAAGCCAGGAAAAAAACAACAGGGTTAATCTGGGTAGGGATGTACGAAAGTCACTTCCCTTTTTGAAGGGTGACATCCACGGTGGGGGGGAGGCACTCTGTCCCTCCCCCAGAAATTCTCTCTGGCCGGCTTCACCACATGGCGATTCTGCAGAGCCGCTGGCCAGGGCTGCCCACAGCCAGACATCCGGCCGCTAAGCAGCCTGCAGGGACACAAATGGCGGCGGCCGTAGCCACTGCCATTTGCATCCCTGTATTTTTCCATGATAGGCTATGTAAATATTTATGTAGCCTATCACAGCAAAAACAACAACAACACAGCAAACGCAGATGGCGGCTACGGCAGCCGCCATTTGCATTCCTCTTTTTTTTGGCCGTGATAGGCTACATAAATATTTACGTAGCCTATTATGGCAAAAGAGATGGGTGCAAATGGCAGCCATGATAGGCTACGTAAATATTTACGTAGCCTATCACAGATAAAATGGGAACACAAATGGCGCAGAGGACGCCATTTATGTCCCTGCTTTATCTGTGATAGGCTACTTAAATATTTATATAGCCTATCATGGGCTACCATAGGGACACAAATGGCGTCCGCTACTCAGGATGCTATTTGTGTCCACAGCAGCCTGGCAGCAGCCGGCGCCACCACCGGAGCCAAAGCTACAGCCGGAGCTGCAGTGAGGTAGGCTCCGTTTTGCGGGGCTTTCGTGGGGTGGTGGGGCGGGTTGCTCCACTTTACCACAGATTCTGGGGGGCCGAATTCACTGGAATTCACCCCCCCTGGGATCTGTGGGGGAATTCTCTAACATCCCTAGGGGCAGAGAGAAAAAAAAAGGAATGGGGACTATGCTGTCAGGAGCGCCCTAGCTGCCTCTTGCAGTCCCCTCCAATACCAACTCAGGAGACAGACAATGAGGATTCTTTCCAAAGCTTTACTCCTTTATTCCTTTATGACTCTTTCAGATACTAATCACTAGCAACTAAGCAAGGAACAGCACTGGGGAAAGATAGCAGAGTAGCCTAAGCTCCAGGTAAGGGAGTTGGTCCCCATTTGAAGGGGAACCATGGGAAGACTCTGAACTTATGGGCTATGGAGAGATCCTCCCTCTTTCTCTTGGGTCCTTGGGAACATTGTTTGAGTGCCAAATGAGCAGAACGCCTCCTTTCGGCTCCCTGCATCTGTGCCGAGCATCCAGCAAGCCCCCCTCCAGCACTCTCTCAGTGCCAGGGTCACTATCAATCCCAGGAATGCTGGCAGGAGGAATCTCTGCCAGCTGCTGTGCTTGTGAGAGATGAGCGAGCTCCTCTCCCATGGATTGCTGTTCTTCCTCAGAATCAGAACTGCTCTGGGGCTCTATGGGCTCAGTTTCCACCCTGACAGCTATGGAGCCCCTCCTTTTGTCCTCTTCGAAGCGTAGCTCCATCTCTCCCACTCCGTATGCAATGTGGGTTATGCTGGTCTTCCTTTTGTGTGCTGAGTAGGAATTTTTGGCTCATAGTCAGTTTGACCTTGGCTATGTGTCTTTTTGCCTACTTCACACTGTAAGTGTGGTTGGGAGTTGATTGCAGGTGGTTTGGGTTTTATTTAAGCACTTGGGTTGATTTGTTCACATTTGCTAAATAGGCATGTATGCGCAGGCACCTTTGGTGGGGAATAGGGCTGGTGAGCATTCGGAGGCACCATTTCTGGTGACAGGTAAGGCCTGAGGCTTCCATCTCAGGGTTTTGTGGGTCCAGCTCGAAGATAGGGATTACCTTTGAGGCCAACTCCCCTCACCCACTCAGATTTTGGCAGCCCGGGGGGGGGGGCAGTGACAGGGGAAGGCTTCCCATCCCAAAATTGGGTAGCCCTGAGGGGTGGCTATCAAAGACATCCCTCTACAGGCATGAAATGTCTTGCCTGGGAAAATGTCAGGTTAGTTGCTGGCTTGGAGAATTTGCCTGCTTAGGTTTCCCTTCACAGATCTGATTAATCTCAATAAATGTGGCCAAATTTTATATCAACTACTTGGGTCTCATCTCTTTATTTCACACCCTCCTTTCACCTGCAATGACAGAGAGATGAAAGGTGTCCCTCAGTAAGAAACTTGAAAAGTTTCAGAAGGATAGTTGCAGCAGTTCAGGTGGAAAGGAAATCCTCCTGGGATGCAGGGGGTATTTGCTTCCCTTTGCCTCCCTCCATAGTTCTTTGGGCAATTTGTATGAAATTGTCACAGGGAGTTATGATAACTGTTTTTTGTTTTTGTTTTTTTTTTCATAGCGAAACTTAGTAACATTGGAAGAAAGGCCATCTCACATTCCAGTCCTTGCCTCCCCTCACCTCCCAAAGCACAGTGATTGAAGCCCCTCATAAAATGTGCCCTGGGATTAGAACATGGGTGAGCAACTTGTGGCCTTCCATATGTTTTGGGCTATAACTCCCATCATCCCTCACCAATGACTATTTAATATTTAAATATTAATATTTACATAGGGTAAAACGGCAAATCAAAAAGGGACGCAAATAGCGCCCACTACACTATTTGCGTTCCCCTTTATTTTTGCCGTAATAGTCTACGTAACTATTTATGTAGACTGAGACGGCAAAAAATACGGAGCGCAAATGGTGGCGGCCATAGCCGCCACCATTTGCGTACGCGTTTTGTTTTGTTCTTTACGCAGAGCCCTCCGTGGCCGGAAATCCGGCTGCGGCAGCTCTGGCCTGGGCCTGGCCGGCTGCTCCGCGGAGCCACTGCGGAGCACAGCTGGCCATCGAGGATTCCAGGGGGAGGGACGGAATGCCTCCCCCCCACCATGAACATAATCCGTGGAAAGGTAAGTGACTTTCATACATCCCTAGGGGATTGTAAGATGTACCTGTGAGCCACTGAGACACAATCTCCCCCTCCCTTTCACTGCAGTGTTTAGAGAAACAAAAGCAAAAGACACCATTTGTAGGAGACATCAAGTCTGGTATACCTCCAAAACACAATTCACCGATGAAGCATCATTTTATTGAAGTTTGGGGCTGCTGCCGCCATTTGCAGTCTTGCCATTTTTGTTCTGTTTTTTTACAAGACGTGATAGCTACGGCCGCTGCCATTTGCGTTCCTTATTTTTGGCCATCTTAGTCTACGTAAATATTTACATAGACTATGACGGCAAAAATAAAGGGGAATGCAATTAGCGTAGTGGGTAAATATTTACGTAGGCTAAAACGGTGAATCAAAATGGGACGCAAATAGCGCCCGCTATGCTATTTGCGTTCCCCTTTATTTTCGCCATCATAGTCTACGTAAATATTTACGTAGACTAAGATGGCCAAAAATAAGGAACACAAATGGCGGCGGCCATAGCCACCACCATTTGCAAACACGGTTTTTTTTTTTACCCAGAGCTCTCCACGGCCAGAAATCCGGCTGCCGACGGCCCTGGCCTGGGCGTGGCTGGCTGCTCTGCAGACCTGACGCGGAGCACAGCCGGCCGCGGAGGATTCCGGGGGGGAGGAACGGATCGCCTCCCCCCCATCGAGGATTCTGGGGGGAGGGACGGAATGCCTCCCCCCCACCATCAACATAATCCGCGGAAAGGTAAGTGACTTTCGTACATCCCTAATTCGGAGTAGGGATGTATGAAAGTCACTTACCATAAACGAAATTTGATTCGCGGTGGGGGGAGGTGCTCTGTCCCTCCCCCTGAAATTCTCGCTGGGGGGGAAGGCGCTCTGTTCTTCCCCCCTGAAATTCTGGCCGGGGGGGGAGGTGCTCTTTCCCTCCACCCCCGAATCCTGGCCTGCCAGGCTGCAAATGGCGGCGGCTGTAGCCGCCGCCGTTTGCATCCCTGCAGTCAGCCGTGATAGGCTACATAAATGTTTACATAGCCTATCACAGCTGAGTAAAAAACAAAACAAAAAAACCGCGCGTACGCAAATGTCGGCGCCCATGGGCACCGCCATTTGCATTTCTTATTTTGGCACAGCTAGTCTACATAAACATTTACTTAGACTATGGCAAAAATAAGGGGAATGCAAATAGTGTAGCGTCTACACTATTTGCGTTCCCCTTATTTTCGCCGTAGTCTACGTAAATGCTTACGTAGACTAGAAGTGCCAAAATAAGAAATGCAAATGACGGTGCCCATGGGTGCTACCATTTGCGTATGCACAGTTTCTTGTTTGTTTTTTTTACTCAGCCGTGATAGGCTACGTAAAGATTTATGTAGCCTATCATGGTATTTTTTAAAAATCTAGCCGTGATAGGCTACGTAAATCTTTATGTAGCCTATCACATTTTGGGGGGGGGTGTTTTTTTACTGGAAATGGTGGTGGCGGCAGCCGGTCAGAAGACCGGCTGCCACCGCTGCTGCCACAAGGAGGATTTGCCCAAGGTACGTCCCGTCCCGGGGGGGGCGGGGGCCGACCATTTTGCCACCAATTTTGGGGGGCCGAATGCGCTGGCATTTGGCCTCCCTGAGATTCGTGGCAAAATTCTCTGACATCCCTAATTCGGAGGCACCATTTCTGTTGACTGGAAAAGCCTCAGGCTTCCATGTCAGGGTTTTGCTGCCCCATGTAGAAGATAAAGATTACCTTTGAGGCCAGCTCACATCACCCACTCAGAGTTTCACAGCCCAGGAGGAAGTGACAGGGGAAGTCCTCCCATCCCAAAATTGGGCAGTCCTGAGGGACAGTGATCAAAGACTTCATGTTACAGGCACCAAATCTCTGATGCGATAAAATGCCAGGTTAGTCGCTGGCTTAGAAAACATGCCTGCTTAGGTGTCCCTTCATAGATCTGAACAACTTCAATAAATGTGGCCCACAGTTTACAACAACTATGTGGGTTTCATGTCTTTATTTCCCCCCGCCTTTCACCCACAAAGGGCCAATCAGTAATAACTTCACTAAATATTTCAGTAGATCTGATTGAGTCAACGGCCCACTTTAGATTTTCAAAATTATAAGGAGGCAAAAAATAATTCAAACCTGGGTAGGGATGGCAGAGAATTTCTCCCCCAATCTTCGGGAGGCCGAATGCCAATGCATTCGGCCCCCCGAAATTGGTGGGGAAATTCTCCGCCAGCCCCCTGCCCCCCCCGGGATGGGACTTACCGTGGCCGAATGTCCCTCTCAGCAGCGGGTCCCGGTGGCGGTTCAGCAGCGGTTCGGCGGGGGCAGGGGCGGCGGCCGGTCTCCCGACCGGCTGCTACCACCACCATTGCAAAAAAAAAAGTAAAGTAAAAAAAAACAACACACATCCGTGATAGGCTACGTAACAATTTACATAGCCTATCACGGCTAGATTTCCAAAGTCAGCCATGATAGGCTATGTAAATCGTCACGTAGCCTATCACGGGTGACTTTGAAAAAAAAAAAAAAGTGCGTATGCAAATGTCGGCGGCCCATGGGTGCCGCCATTTGCGTTCCTTATTTTGGCACGTCTAGTCTACGTAAAGATTTACGTAGGCTACGGCGAAAATAAGGGAACACTATTTGTGTTGCCCTTATTTTTGCCGTAGTCCACGTAAATCTTTACGTAGACTCCCGGGACCAAATAAGGAACGCAAATGGCGGTCCCCATGGGAGCCGCCATTTGCGTACGCGCTTTTTTTTTTTTTCAAAGTCACCTGTGATAGGCTACATGACGATTTACATAGCCTATCATGGCTGACTTTGGAAATCTAGCCGTGATAGGCTATGTAAATCGTTACATAGCCTATCACGGGTGTGTGTGTGTGTGTTTTTTTTACTTTT
The DNA here is from genome assembly GCF_057233095.1 of Heloderma suspectum. NCBI lineage: Eukaryota > Metazoa > Chordata > Lepidosauria > Squamata > Helodermatidae > Heloderma > Heloderma suspectum. The sequence goes on along the minus strand of NC_139463.1, from coordinate 81,518,968 downwards.
TTTTTCGAGGCCGGGTAGACAGGGCACTTCTACCTGGCCTGAATTTCGCCGGCGAGGGATGGGGCGCCTCCCCCCCGGCCTGAATTTCGGCCGGGCGAGGCGGGGCGCCTCCCCCTCCTCGCCTGAACTTTGGCAAGAGAACCAAAGCGCCTCCCCCCCACCGCGAAGCAAGCTTCGAGAACAGGTAAGGGACTTTTGTCCATCCCTAAACCTGGGTTGAAACTGTTCCACGTTGCAGTGTGCCAACTGCTAAGAAAACATGGAGTGGACTTCTAAGTGTCTTACAGAGAGGAAAAAGCAAGCTTTTTCCACAATACATTTTGGTAACTCCCTAAAATGGTGGCCACTCCCTATCTCACTCCTTTACTGGGCACGTGCAGAAATATTCCCACTCAGAATTCTTAAAGAAAGAAAAAAGTGGGTTACATAAGCACTACTCATTGTGCCTCTTATTTAAAATTCATTGTGAATGCTGTTTAACATTTTGGAGTTCTGGCAAACATTTTGAAGATATTTAGCTGAAGTGAAGTGTGGTATTCTTGCAGACTTTTGGTTATCCTCCCTAGCTGAAATCTACTTCTAGTTTAATTCCATTCCCCACCACCAGCATTGCACCTCCAAACTGACACTGAAATACCACCCTTTAAACTTCTGCATCTATGGCTGATGGATTTTTTAGAAATAATTTGATATATAAATATTAAAGAATAGTAACAGTAATCAGCCACAGCAACGTTCAGCATCTACTGCTGCTCAGGCAATGTAAAGAACATAAAGAAAGCCCTGCTGGATCAGACCAAAATCCTATTCATAAAGCAATTATCCAAGATTAATTTACACTTCACTGCATAAGCACAGGAAAACAAACGCAGTAATACAACCAAACTTTTTTAAAATTCTGAATTAAGTATTTCTTTTCTCCACAAGCAGCTTCCTGGTGTTGAGATCAGCCCTGAAAACAATCATGTAGCATTTGGGGAGAAAGATGCATGCCAGGAGGCCAGTACTGGAGGCCAGGATGGCAAAAACTTCCACAGCAACTATGTATTTCCCCTTGGTGCTCAGGTAACCTGGAATAAAGGAGATCCAAACACTGGAAACCACCAGCATGCTGAAGGTGATCAACTTGGCCTCATTGAACGTGTCAGGCAATTTTCTGGCTAGAAAAGCTACAATGAAGCTGATGAGGGTCAGAAAGCCCATGTAGCCCAGGACACAGTAGAACATCATGAGGGACCCTTTATTACATTCAATGGTGACATGCCCAGTCTGTGAGTGCATGTCAACATCTGGGAATGGAGGGGAGGTAGCCAGCCATGCAATGCAAATGCACACTTGAATGAGGGAGCAGGAAACAACAATAGAGTTTGCCAATCTCTGCCCTAGCCATTTCCTCATCTTGTTTTCTGGCTTTGTGGCCAAGAAGGCCAGGACCACAATGATTGTTTTTGCCAGCACACAAGAAACTGCAATGGAGAAAATGATGCCAAAAAATGGTTGTTGCAGAAGGCAGGTCATCTTCGTAGGCTTCCCAATGAATAATAGAGAAGAAAGATAGCAAAGGAGAATGGCACCAAGAAGAATACAAGTGAGGTTCTGGTTGTTGGCTTTCACTATGGGAGTTTTCCAATTCTTTAGAAAAATTTGTATCACAAAACATGTGATCATGGAAAAGGAAATAGCAGAAGAAACCAAAACCATCCCCAAGGGTTCTTGATAGGAAAGATAGGATATAATCTTAGGGATACACTGGTCATGGTTCTTGTTCGGATACTGATCTTCAGGGCACTTGATACAATAAGCTGCATCTGAAAATGATAAACAGGGTCATATATACAGTGCTCTTTGCTTATATAAAGATGACGACATATCATGGTGCATACGTAACACTGGACAATAATTGCCTAGTACTGAGTTTATTTCTATTCTCACTTGTTTATATTGTGAAATATTTCTCTCCATTGATACATCCTCAGTTCTCTGCGAGACCTAGGACCAATTTGCATGTGATGCTAAATGCCTCCCTTGTAGTTGTGTCAATCTTTTAAAAATTGTAAATCACAGGTTTCAGGGGCCCCACTCAGATTTAGGAACACAGGGCACAAGTTTTTCATACTTCCCCCTTTTGCTACTGTCCTGGAAAAAAAAAATACTCCATAAAAATTTAAAGCAAGTCTATTGGGGTGCAGGGAGTGGGGGATAAACAAGCATAGGACTCCATGTTACATGTAGTTCTTCCCTGGAATGAAGCCATATTTGAAAATATTTTTCATGTAATTTGTGAACTGTCACATACCCATCAGGTCAGAAATCATGTCTTCTGAGCAAGGAGCACAATCATAGCAACATATTGGTTTTCCCTGCCGAACTATCTTGCTCTGTCCAAGATGACAGCTTTCAACACATATGGAACGGGGTGGAACCTGATTATAAAAAAGGAAGGTAGATTGAAGCACCTTTTTTGTGCACTGGTCCAACCTTATTTACCTCAGAAAGCCACTGTGTTATGACATGAGCCTGCCCATCACTTGCAGTTAGGTCCAAAGACCCCACTCTCTGTCCTGTCATTGCATGAGATCCATTGTTAATGCTGAGATGATAGAATGCTGTCTCTGATGAGATCCACCAGGATCCTTCTCTCCTTGTTTTAGGCATTTGATAAGACAATTTCAGCTTGCTTTCTGTATGTTAATTTTTAGTCTAATGTTTTATCCATGTTATGGTATATAACTTCCTGTTTTGTATCACTTCTTTTAGTATATGACAGATTTTGTGTTGTTTTTAACATACGTAAAGCACGCTTTCCTCTTCAGATCTTCCCCTCGATTAATGGACAGTGGAAGGATTAGGCTGGCAGAGGCAGTGGGCATCAATTTCTGTTCGGGGCACCACTCCCCCTACTTTTTCTCTGTGAAAAAGTTCGGGGCACCACCCCAGAGGAGGGGGAACCTCTTGCCTTTCTGCTGCATAGTGGCAGCCATCGCAAATCATACTGACAGCTGCTGCTGCTGCTGCTGCCCTGGACTTGGGGGTGTTGTAAAATTGATTCTTGAGCATGGGGAAAAATGGGGGTGTTGCAAAACTGATTGTACCAGTTAGGAGTCTGCGGGCTACTCTACATTGAAATAAAAATCCTGCACCCTTACCAGGGCTTCAACTTTTGGAGTCTGTGTGGGATTACAATCAGCACAATACACACTCCCCCACCCTGCTTTTTTGTCATTTCCATTATGGGCAAGTTCCATATGCTTCATTTATACAGCCAGTAGATGGTGTTGCAGTATCATGCAATTCCAGAGATACGTCACCTCTTTGACGGCAGTTTATATTTATTACTGCATTTTCAGCATTTTTAAAAAAGGATGGAGTAAAGCTTAAAAACGACGGGAGAGGCACTGGAGTTGATGACCTCGTGAAAAAGACCCACAAACGTCTGTGAATGACTGACCATGAGCGCACGATAAAACCTCTTGTGAAGAGGGCCTGCAAGTAAGTGGTGATATGATAGCACTAATTTGAGTGACGGGTACTGACTTGAGGGCTGCTTGCCAGGAAGGCAGAAAGGAAAGGCAAAATTGCATGATTCCATTCTGCAGCAGTAAAAACTGCTTCACTGAGCGAAGCTGGGGGGAGAGGAAGGTTCCTTCATTACATAGATAGTCATGTTTCTGAATTACATTTCCAAGAGATGCATCCTCCCTGTTCTCTCCCAGCTGCTGTTTTCTCATTGATCTTCCACAGCATATTTTCTAGGGATGTATGGAAGTCACTTACCTTTTTGCAGATTCTGTTTGTGGGGGGGGAGGTGCTCCGTCCCTCCCCTCGGAATCCTCAACCGGGCGGGAGGCGATCCGGTCCTCCCCCCCGGAATCCTCGACAGCCGGCTCCACTCCGCAGCAGCTCTGCAGAGCAGCCGGCCAGGCAGCCAGGGCTGTCTGTAGCAGGATTTCTGGCCGTGGACTGGCTGGTGCGGACGCAAATGGCGGCTGCTGTAGCGGTCGCCATTTGCATCCAGCCAGGGAGCTGTGATAGGCTACGTAAGAATTTACGTAGCCTATCACGACTAACTCCCCCCCCAAAATGCAGCGTACGCAAATGGGGGCGGCTACGGCAGCCGCCATTTGCGTTCGCTATTTTTCACCGATTTATCTTACGTAAATATTTACGTAAGATAAAACGGCGAAACCAAGGGGAACGCAAATAGCGTAGTGGATGCTATTTGCGTTCCTTTATTTTTCACCGTCCTAGCCTATGTAAATATTTACGTAGGCTAGAACAGCGAAAAATAGCGAACGCAAATGGCGGCCGCCATAGCCGCCGCTATTTGCACACGCTGTGCCCCGCCACAGCCGGCCAGGAGACCAGCCACCATCGCCGCACCCGCCGTCGCACCTGCCACCGCTGCTGCCGCACCCACCGCACCCGCCGCACCCACCACCACACCCGCCACTCCACCCGCTGATGCCGAATCCACCGCCGCCAGAGCCGCCAGAGCCGAATTTGCAGCATCCGCCCCAGGTAAGTGCCGTCCCAGGGGATTCCGTGGGGCGGGGTGCAGGGCGTTCCACCATGGATTCCAGGGAGCTGGATTCTACAGAATCCGGCCTCACTGGAATCCATGGAGGAATTCTCTGCGATCCCTAGTATTTTCATTCCATCCTACTAGGGATGTCAGAGAATTCCGCCACGGATCTCAGTGAGTCCACCCATGGACCCCTTCAGCGGACTGGTAAGTGTGTTTCATACACCCCTACAAGGAGCCCAAGGCCACTCCTCACATTATCCTCCTCTCCATTTTAGCCTTACAAGAACAACCTTGTGAGGTGGGTTGGGCTGAGAGTCTGTGAGTGGCCCAAAGTTACCCAGTGAGCTTCCATGGCCGAGTGGGGACTAGAACCCAGATCTCCCAGCTCCCAGCCCAGCATTCCCACTAGGGATGTCAGAGAATTCTGCCATGGCTCTCAGTGAGGCCGAATGCCAGTGCATTTGGCCCCCCGAAATCCATGGCGGAAAGAAGCCCCCACCCCCCCACCCCATGAAAGGCATGCGAAACGGAGCACTTACCTGCTGCCATCCTTGCTGACTTGCAAATGGCAGCTGCATCTGCAGCCACCATTCACTTCCTCATTATAGCTGTGATAGGCTATGTAAATAATTATGTAGTCTATCATGCCTAACACAGGGATGCCATTTGCATCCCTGTGGAGGCCGTGATAGTCTATGTAAATATTTATGTAGCCTATCGTGGCAAAAAAAAAAGGAATGCAAATGTCAGCAGTTACGGCAGCTGCCATTTGCGTTCCTGTTTTTTTGCCGTGATAGGCTATGTAAATATTTACATAGCCTATCATGGCAAAAGACAGGGGTGCAAATGGCGGCCGCTACACCAATTGCGCCCCTGTCTTTTTCCATGATAGGCTGCATAAATATTTACGCAGCCTATTACGGCAAAATAGCCGCTGTAGCCGCTGCCATTTGCATTCCTTTTTTTTTTTTTGCCATGATAGGCTATGTAAATATATACATAGCCTATCATGGAAAAAGACAGGGATGCAAATGGTGGCCGCTATGGCGGCTGCCATTTACAACCCTGTGCAGCCCTGTGGCCAGATGTCCGGCTGTGGGCAGCCCCGGCCAGCGTCTCTGCGGAGTCACCATGGAGCGGATCCAGCCAGGGAGAATTTCGGGGGGAGGGACGGAGTGCTTCCCCTCCACCGCGGATGTCCCTGGACGAAACCAGGCAAGTGTTTCATACATCCCTACATCCTACTGGGCAAATACATAAAAAAAAATGAGTAGTGAAATGAGACCTAAAATAAGTATGTGAAGTTAATGTAACCAAGAGGTTGTTAATACTGTTTATTCATGAGCAGGAAGCCAGCTTATGGATGTAAAATGCAAAGGTTAGTGAAAAAAGCCCCACAAAATTTTAAACTTCAGGAAAAATATTATTATTATTAATATTATTATTACTCCTCCTCCTACTACTACTAAAAAAGGTATCCCCAACCAGTCGTGTCTGACTCTAGGGTGCGGTGCTCATCCCCGTTTCTAAGCTGAAGAGCCAGCGCTGTCCGAAGATGCTTCCGTGGTCATGTGGCCGGCATGACTGAACACCGAGGTGCACAGAACGCTGTTACCTTTCCCGCTGAGGCGGTACCTATTTATCTACTTGCAATTTCTTGCTTTCGAACTGCTAGGTTGGCAGAAGCTGGGACTGAAGACAGGAGCTCACTCCGTCACGCAGCACTCGGGTCTCGAACTGCTGACCTGCCAACCTTCCAGTCTGCAGTTCATACTACTATTTTGCTCCAAAATATGGGGAGAATTTGAATGATTGAAACATAAATATTGCCTATAGTGTTAACTGTAAGAACAAACAAACAAACAACAACAACAAACACAATGCAATCATACACATATCTAATCAGAAGTAAGCCCCAGTTTATTCAATGGAACTTATTCCCATGTAAGTGTGCATAGGACTGCAACACCCTAAGGGCGCAATCCTATGCAGGTTTAGACAGAAAACAAGTCCTACAGCTCCCAACATTCCCTAACCAGTCATGCTTGCTGGAAAATGCTGGGAATTGTAGGACTTTTTTCTGTCTAAACCTGCATAGGATAGCTCCCTAAGAGTACTACTACTGAAATAGAGAGCTATTACATGACATTAAGTGAAGATACGTATATTTTGTTCATGTTTCAAAACAGGTAGTTCCTGAAAAGGATGGGTTTGGGCTAAGAAACACCATGTCTCCACCACTTGTACTCTGTTTCATTCTGTTGCTCTATCAGAATTCTTCTGCCTGAGCTTATTTTGGTAGCAGGCAGCAGGAATGTGTGCTGGAGTGGACCTGAATAACAGGCTTGCAGGCAAAAAACAAAAGAGGAAAAAAGAAAATAACTGCTTCATTTTCTCCCTCTGGTGCTCTCCCCTCCAAAAATTCCTTATAGTTCCCCTTTCCTTTTGGTAACTGAAAACCAAAAATGAAGTTACTATTAAGATGCGGGAGGAGGAGGAGTTACAGAATGTCTGGGGTCTCTGTGTGAACAGGCGGTCTCTCTGTATTAATGGGTGCACATGTATTAATTCTTTACTATATTTATATCCCACATTTTTTCCTCTTTCAAGGAACTAGGGATGGCAGAAAATTCCACCATGGACTCCAGTGAGGCTGGATTCTAAGGATCCGGCCCCCTGGAGTCTGCAGCGGAACAAAAGACTCACCTCTACCACCCGGGGGAATCCAGGCTGACCAGATCCTACCTGCCACCAGCCGTTGGCTGCCGTCCACTGCTGCCTGTCTTCGGACGCAAATGACATCAGGTGCCATTTGCGTCCCTGCCTTTTGCCATGATATAGGCTACATAGCCTAACCCTAACCCTAACCCAAATGTCACCCTTCGAAAAGGTAAGTGACTTTCGTACATCCCTAACTCTCACCACTATGCCACGCTGGCTCTCATGAGGCAGTGTGGTGTATGAGAGAGAGACTGTGAATGGAGGTACACTTGTTACTTTCACACAGTAGGACCAGAGCAGTGATATTGGTTATCAAAAATATGTTGTTAAAATTGCCTCAATTTTTTTATACAAAGGCAAGATGCAAGTACTAGACGTAAATACGTATGTGGTGAAATAAGATGGATATTTTGTGAGCTTTTTGTGCAAATGATATTTTGAGAGAATTCCAAGGTAAAATGTAAAAAGGCTTGATTGGGGGCGGGGGGAGTTGGCATTCCTTTTTAATTGTCCATGTTGACGTTTCCCATTGCATTTTGAATCTCACAAATTGTAGGAAAATGATATAGAGTTTCTCTAACATAGAATTCTATTTCTTCATAAGAATACTTTAGAACATTGAGGTAGTCTTTCTGCCTGGTCCCAAACATCCCTGTAGTTTAAAATAAGGATGTATGACATTATTATTATTATTATTATTATTATTATTATTATTAATCAGGATTTACACAGTTCAGACTGAACATGGACCCAGACACAATCTGTAGCTGAAGCCCCTGTGTTTCCGTGCCTGAAATGTATTTGTGGACCCACAAAATGTGGTTTGTTGCATACGTTTGAAAAATGTATGTGAAAAAATTCATGCTTTTGAAAAAAGCACACAAATATACTTTAGGCCGCAATCCTATGTGGACAGGTGGCCACCTCCAAACTTGGAGGCAACTGCCTATCCACTGCAGGGCAGGAGAAGATCATTTCCTCCATGCTTCTTCTGCCCTGCATTTATGGCTAGACAGCCAATTTCAGGAAGGCAGAGCAGGGGAGGAGGCTGCTGGATGACACATAGGATGTGTTGTATTGTTATTTCCGCCTTCCCCACCCTGGAACGCCCCCTGGAATGCTTCATTTTGGCTGCTCCATGCACCTTTTCTGAGCACAGAGCATGGTGCTGTTCTGCACTGCTTGTGAGGCAGCATGGAAGGGGGGAAGGTCAGTTCTCCAGCAACTGATCCCGGAGCACAGGATCCAAGGTCGGTTCCCAGATAACCACATATCCTATGGCCGCCTAGCCATAGGATTGCTCACTCCATCAATGGCAGAAGAATGTGTGCATTTCAAAGTTGTACACAATGGATGCATACGTTTGGACAAATATGCACAAAAATATGGATGTCTTTTCATGCAGAAAAAAAAGTAACAACAAAGCTCGCAATCTGATACAGACTCTAAGCAGAATGGGCTTCAAGATGGAATTTGGAGGACTTCAGTGAGCTCAAATTTTGCTGATTCACTTATAGGGATAGATGAGCTTACCCCCGTCCAGTTTCAGCACCCTCTGAAGTGCTCACCCCACTCAAGCCCTGGCCCCCCTGGACCTGCGCTCGAGCCCCCACGAGCTCACTGAGCTGCCCGCACTTGCCTTGGATCCCATCCGTGAGCGCCTGCCATTTTCCCGAGCTTGTTTTTATGAAAACAGGAGTTCATTAAAAATGTGTGTATTTCAATATGTGCACATTCGGGCTGGAGAAGATTGATATGTGCAATATGAGAGGCAAAAGTGAGCCATTTATGCCTCTAATATTGCATAGATCAGCCTTTCCCAGCCCAAATTTGCACACATTTAAATATGGACATTATATGACCTCCTTTTTTTGTAAAAACAAGCTTGGGAAAATGGTGGGCACTCGCAGATGGGTCTGGGTGAGTGTGGGGAACTTCTAGGAGGGCACGAGCAGGTGCAAGCAAGGCCAGAGGCTTGGTGGGAATGGTCCAGGGGCATGGGAGGGGGGGAGCCTGACTGACTCCTGGACCCAGTTGGACACCTGCACCATCCCTATTTGTACATCCCTAGTTTAAAATTATATGGCTTGACTATTGATGTTTTTGAGAAGCCCTAACAGATCTGTAAAGGTATCTAGTAATCCAAACAACAGTATTTGGTTTTCTTTTCTTAAAAAGGTTGTGAGTGCCTGTGTGAATGATGTGTGAGCCTTTCTGATCTTAAAGTCACTTGATTATCTGTGCAATGGGAGCTGTTGCTGGAACAGGAGAAGGTGGGTCCAAATGGATTCACCCACACACTTTGTATTTATGATCTTAACGTTCATGTGCTTCAGTTTCCCCTTTCTGTGGTATGGTCTGCTGGGGATTCCAAAGACTGCTCTTCCTCCAGTGATGTCTTGGCTCCACCTCTGCTGACCTGTCCTCTGCCTGCCCAGCTAGTCAGGTTGGCCACCAGGCACCACTGCAGGCCAGTTCCACACAGCAGTAGAAGAAACTGGCAACATCAGCTTTTCCTCTACCTATCACTCCTGCTGTGTTGCACCACTGAGACCAATGAGCTGTCCAATGCATTAGAGATCAGGATATCTGGGAGTTGTCTAGAAGGAATCCCAAGGAACACAGAGAGATTGGGTTTTGCTTCAGTACTGGCTAGGCTGCAGTTGAGCTGCTTTATAGCTACTTACATTGCCCCATCTCATTTTGGCCTGTCATCAGGGATGGATACAGACCAAGTGAGGAGTCTGGATTCTTCCTTAGAAAGGGTTTTCAGGGTTGACCAAACATGTGCTGGCTGACAAGCACTGCACCTCCACTCCTGGGCTTCTGCTCAGACAAGCTGCCACCTCTACTCCTGGGATGATGTTGTTGAATCTGGAGCAGGGGCGTGTGAGAACATTCAGAGTGCATTAGTTTCTCTGAACCTGTGGCCTCCCCATGTGATGTATTTTCCATGATGGTGGTCTTTGGAGGGTTACTGCTGTCTGCTGACTCTGCTTGGACTCTGTAAGTATAAGGCCAGAAACAGGGCCCTCTTCCTCATCCACAGTCCCATCTAGTTCTCTGGGTTGGTACTTCCAGAAAGGTGGTGAGACATGGCACCAGCAGGTGTGGTCTCACTTTGTTCCTCCAAGCAATTATGCTATGAAGGAGAACATGAACATAACCAAGTAATGGATAGATGAATACAGCAAGCTGTTAAAAGCATTCCAGAAAATGTTGTGTGAGTATCCAGTTATATCCTTGACATGTAGATTTTTTTTTCTCAAACAGCATTCCAAGTTCTGACTGACCACTGATTTAAGAAAAGATTAAAATATTGAATTGTTCCCTTTGCATTTCTTCAAAGTAAATGGCCCACTTACACCTGTAATATTGCATAAATGGCCCCTTTATAGCTGTCAGCTATGCAACGTTACTTTTATGGAGAACCCCAAACCACCAAATAGATAGATAGATAGATAGATAGATAGATAGATAGATAGATAGATAGGCAGGCAGGCAGGCAGGCAGGCAGGCAGGCAGGCAGGCAGGCAGGCAGGCAAAATGGCAGCTCAATGAGGGGACGGGAGGCTGCTGGGTACTTGCTGGGCCATGCAGCAGCTTACACAGTGTAGCAAGCAGGGGCAGGTGGCAGAAGTTTGGTGAGTACCTGGGAGGAACGAATGGAGGCAAGTCTGTCTGTCCATCCCTACATTTGAATAACTTTATACTTTTTTTTTATTCTCCACTGCTGAACAATCAATATAAAATTCTAAATCCAGTCTAGACAAGTCTATCAGTTTTGCTTTTTCTGAATGCTGAATTTCTAAAATCTCAAGTTCTTTCAGAAATTTGTGCATTTTGGTAGGTTCTCATTAAAAATGAAGCAAATGAAATTCTCACTGATTCCTAATCTGATAGAACCAGTTCAAATGTCTGGGGCTCAGATCTTTCTCATGAAACATGGGCTGAAGGTTCTACAACAGAAATGGAACTACATGAGGACAGAATCTGAAACAGCATTCTATTCAGCTGTGACTTTAAGTTGCACAATGTATGTTTTCCTACCTGTTCAAATCGGCTATGCCAGACAATGGCATCTTTCATGATGGTGAACATTTGGTTTGCTGAAATCTGCCCAACCCGGAGTTTTAGGAAGGATTGATTTGGAAAACTGACCCAATTGATGATATCATAGCCTGTAGAGAATTCCCCATTTTCAAACAAGACTTCATGCCCAGCTCCATTGTTAAAGTGGATATTTTTCAGGAAAGAGTGGAGCTATATTGGGAAAGAATACAATCCGTATATAAAATTGAATCTTTTTTTTTTTTTTTTGCAGGTTCACTCTATCATTCAGTAATATATATGCATTTTACAAGCCTGGGTCCCCTACTCACCAGAGGTCCCAGTTTTTGCTGCAACATAGGTAGGGATGGCAGAGAATTCTGCCACAGACCAAAATGAGGCTGGATTCTTTTGAATCTGGACTCCAAAATTCACAGTGGAATGGATCACTTACCTCCGCCTCCTGAGGATTCCCTCCAGAACGGCATGCTGGCTCCAGACCACTTGCGATACAGTAATGGCAGCTGCCATTACCATATCACCAGCAATATGGAGCTGGTGTGCAGCCCTGCAGAATCCTCCTGACATGGATCCACTCCAGAGAAGCTGTGGGGGAATCCCCAGGTGGATTCCCCCACAGACCAGAAGGTAGGGAATCTGCCCATCCCTAAACATAGGTTCTAAGCCAGGAAGGCTCCAACAGGGTGGTGGTCTGATGCTGCAGCCATCTGCTTATGGCCACACCTCCATAGCCAATCAGTGGTGCTTGCTGGGCTAGCAGGGGGTGGGGATGAAACAGTGACCTGGAAGGACTAGTTTTCCCTCCAGTTGACTCCTCAGTTACTTGAAGGGGCCGTGGGCAGGCTTTCTCCTCACTTCGCTGCCTTGGACTTGCCCAACCCACCCTGCCCTAAGTAAAGTTGCCTATTGCTATGGACCTCCGTCAGCCACCGGTTGATGGGGCTGGGAAGGAATTTTACCTGGGGACCAACTGACTCGTTTCTCATAGCAATGTAAATTGGTTGAAAGGTCAATTATTAAGCATCATTGTCACAACTTTAGTGCAGATGGCAGTGAGCTGAATCCAAGTCAAGGGAAAGGGGGTACACACCCCATTCCCCAGTGGAAGGGGGTCCTTGGGGGTGGGCTCCAGGACTCCAGCCCAGCTCGGGGGCTGGCATACAGTGCCACTCCCAGGGGAGCAGGGGGGACATGTGAACAGCCCACACAATGGCATAGTCAACACCATTCTCTGGCCAAAACCTCCCCTTTAGGGCCAACCAGCACTCGGGCTGGGATGTGTGAATGAGTCAGCAGGTGGGCTGGCCAATGATTGGATCTAGCCCCATACAACATCAAACTCTACACTCTAACCAGTAAAGTTGTGGCCAGTTTATAACCCAATATTGTCTCTGTGTGGGTATTGGTAGACCTTCCTGGGGTGGCCCAGGTGCAATGCTAAATGCACCGGAATCTAGTTTGGGACTTTCTGTCAGTTTAACGCCACACAACAACTTCACATCATTAAAATTGATCACTTTTGTGAAGCTTGATTGCAAGAGACTACAACAATGTCTACAAAATGGAACCCATTCATTCAGTATGTTCACTCTTCCATTAAAGCATCTCAAAACATTTTACTGAAAACACGGACTGTACATGAATAAGGCATAGCTGATTTCCCTCACATTCCCATCAGCTTATCACTCTGCAATATGACTTCATTAGTGTCAATTGTATTTCATTCCCTACCCTAAGAATGCTAGAGAGTTTCCTTACTTAAATTTCCTAAATAGTTTCAGCCAGTAGACATGATTTCAGCCAAATAAGTTCATTTGAATGATGGTTTTACCTGCCAAGGCTGAACATCTGAATGCTCCAATTTGCCTTTATCCCACATGGTTCTTTGTCTGGACAAGAATGTGGCATGTAAGGCATGTGCCACAGCGTAGACAGCATTATAGATACTGTAGCTCTGACCAGACATATCCATCTCAAACAAATATGCAGGAAGATTCCCCAGTTCCTCCACTCCTCTACAGTTTTCACATTGTTTGAAAACAAAATGCCAGAACAAACAGAGAAAATGCATTAGTGCATCGTCAGATTTTAAGTTATTAAGGAAGTCTTGGAATCCTGGCACATCACTTGTATGAACTGCAAAAGACAAGGCACCATGGAAAATGTTTCTGCCAATCAATTCTCCTCTTGGCGAAGTGCTGAAATACCATGGAGGTGGCATAATCCAAACTTTCTTAATGTGTGTCTTTGCATGCAGTTCATTTCCTTCTAAGTACAGTGTTAAAATACTGATTACATGAGAGTCCATACTGAGAATGATTACATTGGCATCAGTTAAAAAAAGTGATTGTATTAACTCTAAGATACTTTCAACATAATAATTATTCAGGTCATAGTTATTTGCTGTGTCCTTTCGCAAGAAGGCAATACATATATTGTTCTCAGCAAGCAGAGGAATCAATGTCTGTACAAAGCTTTCTCCATCATCATCAGATGCAACAATACCAAGCCATGTCCATTTGAAATGTAGGAGTAGCTGGACAATTCCCATATGATAAATAGTTTCTCTTGGTGCCATCCAGTACAAAGAAGGGAAATCAGTTTTACTGTTCACTGTAGTCTCATATGCACCATAAGTGAACTAATGGAGGAAAACATGGATTATTAGACCTTGAAGTGATAAGATTACTCCCACCATTAAGCAACACCAAGTCCTTTTTAAATGGTGGATTCTTTTTAAGAGGTATTTGTTTTATTTAGTAAAACAAATTTATATCCCATATTTTCTTCAAGTGATGCTCAGGACAGCTAACCAAATAAAAAGGAATCTAGTACAACAATTTAATGTAGCCTAAAATGGAAGGGAATCGCTCCCCAAACATTAAAAGAAAAAAGAATCAAATCAGTGTGGCTTCAAATAAATCCTAGGTGGCTAATTGAAAGAAGATATGGTTTATTACATCTTGAAGCAATAATAATAAGGTTCCTAAGTAATGTGATAGCTTCAAATATCTAACAATTACAACTCCACATCTTGCATTTTTAAGAATTTTTTATTATATTTAAGTATTATTTCTGAAAACATTTATATTCCACCTTCCAACTGAGCAATGAAAAGCAGCTAGTAGAAAAAAAAACCCATAAAAGAAACAAAAATAATAAAAGCATTAAATTTAAATTGTTAAAGGCATCTAATAATAAAAGACAACTGAGACAGCCAATATATATATATATATATATATATATATATATATATATAAAAATCAGTGAAATGGTGGATTTACTACTTCACTCCAGGCATGTTCTTGCTACTTGCTAGAAAATGAGCAGTGAAGCGGTCTGTTGGTTTCTCTGGGGGGGGGGGCATCCCAAAACTTAGGTGCCACAGAAACTGTCTCATGGTCCATTCACCATACTTAAGATGGCAGCACAAACAGCAGGGCTTCAGATCTTTGAATGGAGTGTATGGATGGTTCACATGGAAGAAGAAGATATTGAAGTTGTTTTGGTTCCAGGTTGTGAAGGGTCTTGAAGTTTAAGAACAGAATTTTGAATTTGGTCCAGAAATAAAATGAAAGCCAGTGAAGTTGGTTCAGCACTGGAGTAAAATGTTCTGATACAACATGAGAGATGTTGTCTCATCTCAGACAACAGACTGGGCTGGTGTATTCTGGACTAAGTATAGCTTTTAGACATGTTTCAAAGGTTGCCCAATGCAGAGAAGTTTAACCACCACAACAAACTCTTTTAAACAAACTAAGCATCACAGCAGTTCTTAAATATCAGAAGCATTTCAAATCAAAAGAGTCCAAAAACAGCTTTGACTTAAGCTTGCTATAATTTCTGTGAGTGAGTGTGTGTGAGAGAAAACAAACAGGACTCCAAATGGCAGCATTCCCCCCCCCCCAAGCTTTGCTTTTCTAAAAGGTTCATGGGCCTCGGGACTGGCAAGCTAACTGTTGACAGTGGGATGACAAAAGGGCAATGACAGATTTATTTTTCTTTTCTTTTTAAAGAAGAATGATGCTGATGCTGGTTGGTGGCTGCCATTTATTCACCAGAATGCCCCAGATGTAGCATCATTCCACAGCATTTGGGGAAACTGGTAGTTGTCAATAAAGGCAACAAATACCCTGGAGCAAAAGTATATAAGGGGCAGGGTGAGGGGGAAATGGTAGCCACCGAAAGGAAGTGACTTAAAGAAATTCCTCACCACCATTTTAGATGTTATATCATTATGCTGTTTCCTATATAAATGTATACAAGGGGCAGGGTGAGGGGGAAATGGTAGCCACCGAAAGGAAGTGACTTGAAGAAATTCCTCACCACCATTTTAGATGTTATATCATTATGCTATTTCCTATATAAATGTTCATATAAGATTGTATAAATAATAGAATGTTCATGCTTATAAGGGCAACAATGATTTTAAAAAGTAGTCATACCTTCACTATACATCTTCTCCCATAACTCTGTAATAAAGAGGCAATGAATGGGGCATAATAGAACATCACCCCTACATAAATAGATATTCACATACATACCTGTGAAATCTTGTAGCTTCTCAAGATTGTGGCCATCTGGATTGAGCTTTCTACAGTGAGGCCCCCAATAACAGACACTACATGTTTCCTGTCACACTTGTAATTGGGTATATCCTTTTTCTGTGTGAATACCAGATCCAAGATGGTTTCATATGTTGTCTTTGAGTCAAATAAGTTGTCATAGATATGGAACCCCAGACTCTTATTGGGCAAGAGCCTTGGATTGTTATTGATCTCATGAATGGCAAAAGCCAAGGACAGGACATGCTGATAATATTTAAGCTTTACTCTGCAAAAAAGGTAGACACTGATATTTAGACATTTCTGTTAGTGATAATATGCATTATTATCATCACAGGTTTAAAAAAAAGAAAAGAAAAGATGATGAACACCTGATCCCTATGTGTTTGGGAAAGGCAGGTTAAGATCAGAAAAGAATTATGAATCAGAGGAACCTCTGTTGCTTCCATATGTGACAATAGAGTTGTTCAATAAAGGGGGGAGAGAAAGAAAGAAAGAAAGAAAGAAAGAAAATTTCATTGTAAATCTGGTCTGTCTGGGGTAGACCCAGCCAGAATTAAGCACTTTGTCCTGTTGATTAACTCACTGAATTTGGGATCAGTTGGGCTTAAAAAGCACATAACATTGGATTGTTCCTGCCCTTGTTTCATTGTTTATTTTTTTAAAAAATAAACTTAAAAATGTGCAGACAGCAATACAACATGTTGGGATAAACAATTAAAAAGAAGTGTTAAATTATTGTAAATTACATTTAACCCCAGATGAATGAATGCTGTCATTCAACAAAACATGGACAGATATTATAATATACTCAAATTCAAACACAAAAACTTAAGAGATAATTTTATTGTCTTTTGCAAGCCTAAATCACCTTCCACAGGTGATCCAAGTATGATTTGTTTGCTCCTTCTACAAATTAAATTAAATGCACCAAATTAAATGTGTATCCAACCTAGCACTACACTTCTTATTTGTAATGCATCATAAATGAATACAATTTCCACTGATGTTTCCCCACCAACCATGCCAAACTATTCCCAGTGTTTTCATACAGATATTGAAGTGTTCCTCCTCTGAAACCTTGTCCCATCCAGCTTTATGCTCAAAGTATTTTTTTTTCTTTATGCATACATACAACAAACACAAAAATGAGTCCAAGAGATCAGTGGCCAAAAAATGACAGAGAAAAATCAAATGCAACAAGCTGGAATAGAAAACCTGATCTTGACATAATTCTTTTGTATACCGATCACAAATATATATATTCTCACATTTATTTATTTATTTTCCCCTGAAGCTAACCTCAGTTTTCTTAAATTACTTTTTTAAAGGGTTTTAAAAAAATTCTTCTCAGGCTGATCAATAGATGGGTAAGGGCACAGAAAAAAAGGGAAGAGATCAGTTTTTGACCAAATCAAAGCAGGGGTTTGTTTTCCCCAAGGGCACCTCTTCAATGCAGCCAGTAAAGGTAAAACAACAGAAAAAATATCTCTGCTGTTTTGTCTAGGGAGCTGTTTTGAAGGCTTGCCCCTGAGAACAAAGCAAACAAACAAAAAAGAGATTACATTTCTTCTGAAGCTGACACCAGTTTTCTTAAATGCCTTTTAAAAAAAGGTTTTATTCTTTATCTTTGTCACCCATCCTTTGGGGCAAACATTACTGAAACCCTGAAGCTTGTTTCTGGGTCTAAGCTAAGTATCCTTCACTAGCATCTCTAGATATACTTATCTATAAAGATGCCAACTTCTTTCTTGTCCCTTTGATAAATCAATTACCAGCAGAAACTGAAATGATTCAACATTGTCACAAATGCCTTTTATATGGTGTGAAAAGCTGTACCTCTTGAAATTCCACCTCAACACCCTCACAGCTCTTGGAAAGGCTATCATCACCTGGCAAATGGTATTACTGGTAAAAACAATAAAAATGCTTACAGAGAAGTATCATGGCTGCTATCAGGAACTTGTGTAAAATTGAGCAGATGTGCCAAGGGATGTGTTAGGGAGAGAATCCCACCAATTATTACTTCTCCAGGCTTATGCAAGTTGTTGTGAATGTTTCTAGAAAGACTACATTCTCCTTTCATTTCCTCACACAGAAGAGTGGGAAACTGAAGCTGCCAGAACAGCAGCAATAACAAGCACTTGCATTCTAATATATGCCTATCCATGCCACAACTGCCCAACAAAATTATTTCTGACAACTGCAGCAGGCACGGTAGATGATTAATTCAGCTCTACTCCTCTTTCGAGTAACACCACCTTAGCTCTGTGTGGCAGATTGCAACTAGCAGTCAAGTGAGTTCCATATCTAAACACCTATGCTTTTAAGCTGTGTTGTTTTGCATTACAGAAGAAGCAACTTCAATAATAGTATTGCTAATTACAGAGTTCATAATTGCCTCTGTGCAAAAGGAAAAAAAAAAGTGTTATATTCTCACCCAAACTATAAAGTGCTTGTTAATGAGGCAGTCTGGGGCATTTTTTTGTGATTACAATGTTTAGACTAAATTCAGCATACGTGGTGAAGTCCTTAATATTTTGCATTAATGGCACTGTCATATAGGTATGTTAATGGCATTTGCCTCAGACAGATTGCATCATGGAGTTTGCCATGCAATACTTCAAGAATGGTTCTGGGATCAGAATTTAGTTGGGTAGGATCTGATTGTATGCTGGGGGAGACTTTCGTTATTTTTCCAGGGGAAAACTGAAGTGCTAAAATGTTGAAACCACATGCCAGCCCCACACTTTATTTGTATTTTGATACTTAGCCAGCATGTAAAGGTACAATGATAAAATGATGCACTCCCACTTTTGCAACATTGAACACATGTGCAACCTAAACATAAAAAGAGGGATGGTTAAATAAGTCCTCCCCCTCTTCCCCCCCCAACTCTCTTTTTAAAGATTTTATGAAAAGCCAGGCCCACCAAAGGAACTCTCCCTGTCCAAACAGAAAAAAAAGAAGAAGCAAGGAAAGAAGGAAGGAAGGATCGAGAAGGACAGAATCACAGAACAATTATGGAATGGGACTTCTCTGTTCTGCTCCTGGCTAAGCCAATGTGGAATGTGGGAGAATTCACCATCCACAAGCATCATTTTTGGGGTTGGAACAGATGAAGTGGTGAAGTGACACTTATTTAAACTATTTCACTATTAAACAATTCTTCTCATCCCTCATTTCATATTGAATATAGAAGAATGATCTATTCCCAAGTGTTTGGGGTTGAAGGGGAGCAGCTCTTTTCCTCTAGGAGCATGAAGGAGGCCTACTTTGATTAAGAACTGTATGGTCTCCATGAAGCTCTTAGGGATCTGTGTTCTCATGAATTCTTCATCCACTCATCCTGCCATCTACTGATGTAAGCAACAGTCACCACACAGGAGGATTCCTCTAACAATACAGTAAGACTCAGGTGCTTCATAAGGCAGAACAGGACTAGGACAACATGGAACATATTTGTAGATCCCAGGCACTCCATCCTCCTCATCTGGACTTTTTTGGTCCTGAAAGACCGAGGAGAAGTGTGGGTGCACGGAGGGTAAGTTGTAAGCAAACACAATTTGTGACATTACACAACATCATCACTGATCACAGTGTACATCTGTTAAAGTATCTGCCTTAGCTTCTGATTTCCTGGCTTCGTGGCGTCTGAACCAACATGAGATAGACTTATCTCTGGCAACTAGCAGGGTTTTAAAATAATAATAATAAATCATTGAATATTACTTCAATATACCACTGGAATTAGAAAACCCTAGTAAACCCATTCACTATGTTTAGAAGGTAGACCTGCCAGTTACAAAACCACACCTCTCCTCCTCCCTCCACCCCCCACCCCACCCCACCCCACCCCACTATTTCCTAACCTGGCATTTTCCTTGTATGGAGAGCTTGGGAAAAAAGTATTAACAATTAAAGACACATTCCCTGTGTCTCTGTGTCCCTCCAAATCTCAAATCTTCAGGAGTGTATAGAATTGGATTTGTTTTGCTTTGAGGGAGTCCTAGGGATGTCAGAGAATTCCACCACGGATCTCGGTGAGGCTGAATGCCAGTGCATTCGGCCCCCCGAAATCCATGGCAGAATGAAGCCCCGCCCCCCCACGAAAGGCACACGAAACAGAGCACTTACCTGCTGTTGTCCGCGCTGACTTGCGAATGGCAGCCGTGTCTGCGGCCGCCATTCGCTTCTTCATCATAGCTGTAATAGGCTACGTAAATAATTATGCAGACTATCACGGCTAACGCAGGGACGCCATTTGCATCCCTGCGGAGGCCGTGATAGGCTACTTAAGTATTTACATAGCCGATGACGGCTTAACTAAGGGAATGCAAATGGCAGTGGCTATGGCGGCCGCCATTAGCGTTCCCTTTTTTTTGCCATTTTAGCCTACATAATTATTTACGTAGGCTATTACAGCAAAAAAAGAAGGGGGGGAACGCAAATGGCATAGTGGGTGCCATTTGCGTTCCTTCCCCCCCTCGTTTTAGTCTATGTAAATATTTAAATATTTAATACATTAACAATTAAAGACACATTCTTTAATTTAAATATTTAAATATTTAATAAATGTATACATTTAATACATTTAAATATTTAATACATTAACAATTGAAGACACATTCCCTGTGTCTCTGTGTCCCTCCAAATCTCAAATCTTCAGGGGTGTATAGAATTGGATTTGTTTTGCTTTGAGGGAGTCCTAGGCATCTCAGAGAATTCCGCCATGGATCTTGGTGAGGCCGAATGCCAGTGCATCCGGCCCCCCGAAATCCATGGCAGAATGAAGCCCCCCCCCCCACGAAAG
This sequence comes from Heloderma suspectum, assembly GCF_057233095.1. Classification (NCBI taxonomy): domain Eukaryota; kingdom Metazoa; phylum Chordata; class Lepidosauria; order Squamata; family Helodermatidae; genus Heloderma; species Heloderma suspectum. The sequence goes on along the minus strand of NC_139463.1, from coordinate 81,498,273 downwards.
GCACACAAAATGGAGCACTTACCTGCTGCTGTCCGCGCTGACTTGCAAATGACTTGCATCCATCCATCCATCCATCCATCCATCTATCAATCTATCAGCTATTGTCTACCTACCTATCTATATCTACCTACCTATCTATTGTCTGTCTGTCTATCTGTCTGTCTGTCTGTCTCTCTCTCTCTCTCTCTCTCTGTCTAATCTATCTATCTATCTATCTATCTATCTATATCTAAAATTATTTCTAGGCCTCCTTTAAGGGTGGAACCCTAATCATCATCATATATGTAACAACAACAACAACAACAGCAACAACTACACTGGAGAGGAGGCCACTCTTGTAGCTGGGTAAATCTCATCCAACATATATGATCTTTATTAGGTGGCACCTCTACATTCAGAATAGTTGAATTTATCAAAGTTGTTTTCAAGAAAAGATGTGTGGACACCACCCTCTCCTTGAGGAAATATTTGAGTCTAATTTAATCTCTTTTAGATACTAGTAAAACTCCTTAAATATTTTATTTGGTAACATTCCATAACAATTTCCTGCCTTCAGGTTAATATTAGCACCACTACTCACCATGATCTGAAATTTTAGATATGGAATAACTTCAGAAAGTAATGAGACATCTGGGAATGTGTCCAAGGGGAGCAAAAAAGACAACTGTACTTAAAAAGAAATCTACTCTAGTCTAGCCCATTGTTTCCTTTATAAAAGCTCTCTTGAAAATGAAGTACCTATTTTTCTGTTCATTCATCAAGGGATTCTATTGCAGCTGATTGCTTCCCTTTTTTAAATGAATCTCCAATGATAATTCTTCTAAAAGTGCATGATTCAGATCCTGAAAAGGTAATTAAAATGAATTTGTATTAAATAGTAGGATTATTCTTAAACTAGAACTTTTTAAAACTTTTGAACGCAATGAAATTGTGCCTATGTTCCTCAGTGCTTAAAACAAATTCACAGTTGTATCCATTGAATGCAGTTAGTTCATTTTTAAAGTAGTCTTACCAATATCACAAGGAATATAATACATTGGGAAATCTTCAGTCTGATTTCAAGGGGTTTCTTCTGATTTCAAGGGGTTTTAAGAGGGCAACTAATACATTTTCTCATTCATTATTTTCTTCTTTATAATAATTTCATGGAATTATATGTGATTTTACACACTACATTAATTTCTTCTTACACTGAACACTGTGGGACTTACTGCTGAGTAGACATATTTAAGATTGCACTGTTAATATTTTCATTGTCTATTTTTCGAACTATAACTCAGAACAAACTGAAAATGTGGATAAGAAATAAAGAATAATCTGTAACAGAGCCAAAAAGCGGTTTGAAAGAGACCTTCCCAGTAGTGTATTCCCCACCCCCACCCCATTGCCTATAATCAAAAAGAGGTTTTGAAACAATACAAAAAGCTGCAAAAGGTTGTTTAGTAGAGATGAAATTCAGATGGTGTTGTACACCACAAACACCAAACTAGGGATGTTGGAGAAATCCACAATGGAATCAAATGAGTTTTATTCCCTTACAACCCAAAACAGAGTCACCACCAGTGAGAGGCATACCTGGAAGAGAAGGCATGTTGTCTGGAACTGTTCTCTGGCCACCCACAGTTCTGAAATGGCTTTCTCATACTATTTTGTTTTTTAAAAATAATTAATTAATTAATTAATTAATTCCATTTCTATACTACCCAATAGCTGAAGCTCTCTGGGCAGTTCACAAAAATTGAAACCAAAGAGCGCCCAACAAAACAATATAAAATACATAAAACATTAACACCACAGTATAACAAAACAGCCAGAATACAAACAGAATAAAACCTAGCAGCAATGCATAGATTTAAAACACAGATTTAAAACAGCAAAGCTAAAAGTCTAAAAAGCTAAAATGCTAAATGCATTTTAGTTTTAAGAGGGGGAAAGCAGCTGTTCTCTTCCCTGCTTCCACCACTGTTAGTGCCTCCTTCCCCTAAAACATGATAATCAGTGACAAATTGAGGGGTTTGAGGGGGAGCTGGGGGGCATTTTGACTCAGCCCTATTTAGTAATCTTTCTCTTTTTTATTATGAAAATGTTATACAACTTCTTATAAACTCTTCACATACAAATATAAATACAATGCACTCTCACAGAAAGTAATCGGATTCCAGCTTTGGAGCTTACAAAAAGAATAGAAAAAAGAGCACATCCTCTAACTTCTAGCTTTCTATATGCAAATTGAGTTTTCTAAACAGGAGCATTCAATCATGTGGTCTAAAGTGTGCAGTCCAAGAAGAATTTTACCATTTCATCTGCTCTTTGTGTGAGCTGCACATGAACAAAGGAACATGAATTAAATTTGATCTCTTGTACTGCTATTTATGTTTAAATTCTTCACATTCATTTGTCTATATTTTGTTTTCTTCCAATTCAGATCATCCCTGATGCAGGAAGTAGGAGAAAATGAGACAGAAGTGACTGAATTTATCCTCATTGGCTGGTCAGGCAGACCCAAGTCAAGGATGAGTTTAATGGCCATCATGATGATTGCCTACTCAATAACAGTTGTTGGAAATGGTCTCATTGTATTTGTGATCATATCTGATCCACGGCTCCACAACCCAATGTATTTTTTCCTGTGTAATTTGTCCATTGTTGACCTCTTCCTCACGTCATCTGGAATCCCACAGTCTATCGCCAACTGCATGGTGGATAGACCTGTTGTATCTCTTCCTTTGTGCTTCACCCAACTGTATACTGGTCTCTTCTTTGGATCAACTGAGTGTTTCCTTCTGGCTGTCATGGCTTATGACCGTTACATTGCTATCTCCAACCCACTCCATTACACACTGATCATGAACAGGAGAGTTTGCATCCTGCTTGCCAGTGTTACATGGACTGTAGCCTTTATGATTACAGTAGCCCCCTGTCTTGCTAAACCAGCTAGATTCTGTGGAAACAATGAGGTGGACCATTTATCATGTGAGTTTAAAGCTGTCTTCAAACTGATTTGCAGTGATACTTCTTCAAGTCAAATTAGCATATATTTCACCAGCATGGTTACACTGATTCTCCCCCTTGGCTTTATCCTTTTTTCCTATATACGCATTCTTTCAGCAATCCTGAGGATGCACTCAGAAGGAGGCAGATGGAAGGCATTTTCTACATGTGGGTCTCACTTGGCTGTGGTGACTATGTTCTATGGCACCTGTATATTTACATACATCCTTCCCCAGAATAAAAACACCCGTGACATTGACAAAATAATTTCAGTATTTTATGGAGTGCTGACACCCATGTTTAATCCTTTAATCTATACTCTGAGAAATCAAGAAGTGTTGGCAGCATTGAGGAGAGTGATGGGTAAAAAAACCTGATAGATAACACAGATTGGGGGGGAGTAGGATATTTTCTTTGTAACATGCAGGAGCCATCCTCTGATTTCTACATATTGTCTAATTTCTTCTAACTCTGCCTAGTAATAAAAAATAAAAGAATTATTTAATAATTTTTCATACTGTTAAAAATGTGAAAAAATGTTAGAGGTACGTGAAATTAATCTGCACTATACTTACACCCATCTTTCAGATTTCCCCCCCCCCAATCAGATTTTTTTAAGAGAAAGCTATGATGTTATTCTCTCATCTCTCTGTCTTGTGAGCATACTGTTAATGCAATCCACAGTTCAGTGGATCAAAAGTATTTGCATTTTTAAGAGCTGGCATATCGTGCCTAAGCATAGATACCATTCTATTTGCCCAGGATTCCATGGCAAATCAGGCAATAATATTAATAACAGATGTTCCAAAATATTCCAAAAGCAGGGCAAGATGCTGATAGCCTCTCCCTGTTTCATGAATCAGGTAGTCAGAAGTACACTGTTTCGCTAAATGGGGGGGTGATGATAGGAAAGGATAAGAATAAACACCTACAATTAAACAAACAATACCTTAGGGCACAATCCAGTGGGCTGCACTTCTGATATATATAACACTCCAAGTTCAGCATCCTCTGCCTATCCTATGCCATTCCAGGAAGAGCGAGAGGAGGACAGAGGTGCTATCGCTTCAATTTCCTGATTAATAATATAAAAAGCAGCTAGATGGTACTTCCTTTTGGTGTGCCAGGAGAGGACTGGAGAGGCCATGGAATACTGTGCACCCCAGCCTCTCCTCTCTTCTCCTCTCCCCTCCCTGCCCACCAGTACACACCTTTTTCTCCCTCTCCAATTTGTCTTATGAGGTCTAAGTTGCAACATCGAAAGATAAGTTTTCTGCAATTGCTGGGAGGGCGGAACGGGGGGAATGCATATGCCCAGTTGGATCTCCTCCTCCGTGCTCATAGCTCTGTCCACGGGTGCAGGGGAGGAGATCCTCAGCATCTTATGGTGCCCCAGACATTGTCTAGGTGCCATAGGATTGCTCTCTTAGGGTGCAATCCTATGCATGTTTAGACAGAAAAAAAAGTCCTACAACTCCCAGCATTCCCCAGCCAGCCATGCTAGCATCTAAATATGCATAGGATTGCACCCATAATGTTGAAATGAAACTATAGTCTTCCATTGAAAGCTTGATGTAGTCATGTGACTCATCATAAGCATTTGCTGTATGAGAAGAAGACCTAAGAATGTCCTCTGGAATTAAATGGGGACACAGCATCTTAAGACTAAGTGGATCAATTTAATACAGATCTCTGGATCAAAAAGACAGGTAGTCTCCGTCTTTGAATTTTAGGGATGCGTCTCACACACATTTTCCATCTTCTTTGAATAATTGCGATGCGAGGTCAAATGCGATAATAAAGATGCTTATTAAAATGAGATTAATCTGAAAATCTGTTATTGATTGATTATTTATTTAATTATGTGTTAACATTTCTATACTGCCTTATTGATGAAAAAGCCATCAAGGTGGAGCACAGCAATTTAAAATTATAAAACCTTAGAACAATAAACAAAGTAAGAGAATTTAAAAGAGTAAACCATCAGGATATCAAAACAACTACATTATTTAATTTAATTTAATTAGTTTAATTGATGGAGGGAGCAATCCTGTGGCCGCTGGACAGCAGCTTGGCCATAGGATGTTGTTTTCCAGGAACCGACCTCCCCCCACTTCCACGCTGCAGCCCTGTACTCTATGCTCGCAAGAGTGGTTGGGGGCATTCCGGGGTGGGGTGGGCAGAACAGCCTGTACAACACATCCTATATGTCATCCGGCAGCCTCCTCCCCTGTTCCTCCTTCCTGCAGCTAGACAGCCACAATCAGCTGTCTAGCCAAAAAAGCACGGCAGGAGAAGCGCGGAGAGAATGATCCCCTCCATGTTTCTCCTGCCCTGCTTTGGATAGGTGGTCGCCTCCGAGTTTGGAGGCAGCTGCCTATCTGGATAGGATTGCTCCCTCATTCATTAATTTAATTAATTAGAAATTCTTTGATTAACTAAAACAAGGTTGGGGACAGAGAACTTGCCAGCATAGTCTGAAAGTAGAATACTTTCAAACAAAGAACTAATTTAGTGCAGCAAATTAACCACCAGGGAGAGTGCCCAATAAAATCTGTAAGTGCATTTTAAATATGTATGAATGAGAAAATGCATTTTAACCGATATACTCCTGAGTATAGCTTTCCTTCCAGCCAACTTTTTAGTACAAAAGCATTAACAGAAGATACAGTATCAGTGCAATGTAAGTCTATCGGGTGAGAATGTTTTGCCTAGCTTGTTGTTGTTCAGTCGTTCAGTCGTGTCCAACTCTTCGTGACCCCATGGACCATAGCACGCCAGGCCTTCCTGTCCTGCGCTCTCTCCCGGAGCGTGCTCAAGTTCATATTCATTGCATCCGTGATGCTATCTAGCCATCTCATCCTCTGCCGTCCCCTTCTCCTTTGGCCTTCAGTCTTTCCCAGCATCAGGGTCTTTTCCAGGGAGTTTTCTCTTCGCATTAGGTGGCCAAAATATTGGAGCTTCAGCTTCAGTATCTGTCCTTCCAATGAGCACTCAGGGTTGATTTCCTTTAGGATGGACTGATTTGACCTCCTTGCAGTCCAGGGGACTCGTAAGAGTCTTCTCCAGCACCACAGTTCGAAAGCATCAATTCTTCGGCGCTCAGCCTTCCTTATAGTCCAGCTCTCACAGCCATACATTACTACTGGGAAAACCATAGCTTTGATTAGACGGACCTTTGTCGGCAAGGTGATGTCTCTGCTTCTGACTATGCTGTCTAGGTTTGCCATAGCTTTCTTCCCAAGGAGCAAGCGTCTTTTAATTTCATGGCTACAGTCACCGTCTGCGGTGATCTTGGAGCCCAAGAAAGTAAAATCTGTCACTGCTTCCATTTCTTCCCCTTCTATATGCCAGGAAGTGATGGGGCCAGATGCCATGATCTTCGTTTTTTTAATGTTGAGTTTCAAACCAGCTTTTGCACTCTCCTCTTTCACCCTCAACAAGAGGCTCTTGAGATCCTCTTCGCTTTCTGCCATTAGGGTGGTATCGTCTGCATATCGGAGGTTGTTGATAATTCTCCCAGCAATCTTAATTCCGACCTCTGATTCATCCAACCCGGCATTTCTCATGATGTACTCTGCATATAAGTTAAATAAGCAGGGTGACAATATACAGCCTTGCCGTACTCCTTTCCCAATTTTGAACCAATCGGTTGTTCCATGTCTGGTTCTTACTGTTGCTTCTTGACCCTCGTACAGGTTTCTCAGGAGACAGGTAAGGTGGTCTGGTACTCCCATCACTTTAAGAATTTGCCACAGTTTGTTGTGATCCACACAATCAAAGGCTTTAGCGTAGTCAATGAAGCAGAAATAGACGTTTTTTCTGGAATTCTCTTGCTTTCTCCATGATGCAGCGAATGTTGGCGATTTGATCTCTAGTTCCTCTGCCTCTTCGAAACCCAGCTTGTACTTCCGGTAGTTCTCGGTTCGCATACTGCTGAAGCCTAGCTTGTAGGATTTTGAGCATCACCTTGCTGGCATGAGAAATGAGTGCAATTGTGCGGTAGTTTGAACACTCTTTGGCGTTGCCCTTCTTTGGAATTGGAATGTAAACTGACCTTTTCCAGTCTTGTGGCCACTGTTGAGTGTTCCAGATTTGTTGGCATATTGAATGCAGCACTTTAACAGCATCATCTTTTAGGATTTTAAATAACTCGGCTGGAATACTGTCATCTCCGCTAGCTTTGTTGTTACTAATGCTTCCTAAGGCCCACTTGACTTCACTCTCTTGGATGTCCGGCTCAAGTTCAGTGACCGCACTATCATGGCTATCAGGGACATTCAGATCTTTCCTGTATAGTTCTTCTGTGTATTCTTGCCACCTCTTCTTAATCTCATCTGCTTCTGTTAGGTCCCTGCCTTCTTCGTCCTTTATCATGCCCGTCTTTGCACAAAACGTTCCCTTGAGATCTCCAATTTTCTTGAAGAGATCTCTTGTCTTTCCCATTCTGTTGTTTTCCTCGATTTCTTTGCATTGTTCATTTAAGAAGGCCTTCTTGTCTCTCCTTGCTATTCTCTGGAACTCTGCATTCAGTTGGGTATATCTTCCCCTTTCTCCCTTGCTTTTCGCTTGCCTTCTTTCTTCAGCTACTTGTAAAGCCTCATCAGACAGCCACTTGGCTTTCTTGCATTTCTTTTTCTTTGGGATGGATTTCGTTGCTGCCTCCTGAACAATGTTACGGACCTCCGTCCATAGTTCCTCAGGCACTCTGTCTATCAGGTCTAATCCCTGAAATCTATTCCTCACCTCCACTGTATATTCATCAGGGATATGATTTAGGTCATACCTGAACGGTTTAGTGGTTTTCCCGACGTTCTTCAATTTCAGCCGAAATTTTGCAAGAAGCAGCTCATGATCTGAGCCACAGTCAGCTCCAGGTCTTGTTTTTACTGACTGTATGGAGCTTCTCCATCTTTGGCTGCAAAGGACATAATCAATCTGATTTCGATATTGACCATCTGGTGATGTCCATGTGTAGAGTCGCCTCTTGTGCTGTTGGAAAAGAGTGTTTGCTATGATCAGCATGTTCTCTTGGCAAAACTCTATTAGCTTTTGTCCTGCTTCATTTTGTACACCAAGGCCATGCTTGCCTGTTATCCCGGTGATTTCTTGACTTCCTACTTTAGCATTCCAATCCCCTATGATGAAGAGGACATATTTTGTTGGTGTTAGTTCTAGAAGGTGTTGTAGGTCTTCATAGAACCGATCAACCTCAGCTTCTTCGGCCTCAGTGGTTGGGGCATAGACTTGAATTACTGTGATGTTGAATGGTTTGCCTTGGATTCGTACTGAGATCATTCTATCATTTTTAAGATTGTACCCCAGTACTGCTTTTCCCACCCTTTTGTTGACTATGAGTGCTACTCCATTTCTTCTAAGGGATTCTTGCCCCCAATAGTAGATATGATGGTCACCTGAATTAAATTCGCCCATGCCTGTCCATTTTAGTTCGCTGATTCCCAAGATGTCGATGTTCAATCTTGCCATCTCATGTTTGACCACCTCCAGCTTACCTTGATTCATTGATCTGACATTCCAGGTTCCTAAACAATATTGTTCTTTACAGCATCGGATTTTCTTTTCACCACCAGACACATCCACAGCTGAGTGTCCTTTCGGGTTTGGCCCAGCCGCTTCACTCTTTCTGGCGCTACTTGGAAATACCCTCTGCTCTTCCCCAGTAGCATATTGGACACCTTCCGACCTGAGGGGCTCATCTTCCAGCGTCATATCTTTTAGCCTTGTGATACGTTCCATGGGGTTTTCTTGGCAAGAATCCTGGAGTGGGTTGCCATTTCCTTCTCCAGTGGACCACATTTTGTCAGAACTCTCTGCCATGACCTGTCCGTCTTGGGTGGCCCTGCACGGCATAGCTTATGGCTTCACTGAGTTACGCAAGCCCCTTCGCCACAACAAGGCAGTGATCCATGAAGGGGTTGCCTAGCTTACTTCCAAAATTTTTTTCTGTTCTTGCACTGTATTTAAATCAGTGATGTCTAGGGCATTTTTACTTGGTTAAAGTTATATAGCAAGCTCGTTCATCTAACATATAACATATTTGAACACATATAATTCAGTCTAGGACATGCTGAGATGACTAATAGCCTAATTCTTGTCATGTCTACTCAGACATAATCCCTGTTGAGTTCAGTGGGACTTATACCAGATCAATGTGTATAAATTTGCAGCCTAAATTATGTAATTATGTTTCCTTCATGTACAGCACACTTCTATGAATGTTTATGAAGAAATAAGTCCCACTGAGTTAAATTGGGCTTACTTCCAAGTATAAACAGGATCACAGCAACAGGGAAACAACTAACTGTATAGTCACATTCCAGCTTTCTCATTTTATGTATTTATTTAGGAAAATCGCATTTTAGAGATCATTGCTATCATCCTATTAAAAAAAACAAAAACGTTATATGCATCACATTTTGAAAAATGAAGCCCTGAATCACCTGGTGGCATATTTTTGAAGACTGCTAGCCTCTTGGGATAATGTTTATTTTATTACATTCTTATCCCTGCTTTCTCCCACCTGGAATGCAAGGCAGTGTACATTATGTTACCAGGTAGTCCCCTGGTAACATCCAAACAGTGACCAGACCCAGATTTTCTCAGCTCTAGCAGCTATGTTGTCATGCACCCTCAGACCACAGTGTGGGACTGAAGATGAATACTGATTTCTGTCCTTTAAACAAAAATAAGGTATGTTGTTTTGTTATTCACAAGAGGACTTCCATGCTTTTATGAAATGTCACTGATTTCCTGAAAGCACATTGAGGAGTTTCCTACCAAACAAATCCTGGAGCAAGCCCTCAAGCTTCTCTATGGAGAATAATTTCCCTGTCATTTCCTTTTAATCATTATGTGCTTACCCAGGGTTGACCCAAAATATTTTACTGCCTGGGATGAAGGACAAGATGGCAGCCTAATACAAAAGTGGACCATACTGGTAGTTTGGCCAATTCGTTTGGCCTTATTTCAACATTGGCAGTGGGATAACATCCTCCTGAGGGCAGCAGGTTAGCTTAGGGGGCGAAGGCTAGGTCTACCCATCTCTGTCCTCTAACACCTTGTTTCGGCCATGTGAGGTGCCTGCCTCACTCTGCTTAATGGTAGGGTTGGGCTGGGCTTACTTCTATCAGTAAAATGAGTGCAGAACACTGTGCAAATATTCAGAGGTGCATTTTCCTATATGTTTTAATAGGCAAGCAATGGTAACAATAGAAAAAAAGACACACACACACACACACATGCATACACACACACAAAGTCTGGAGCCTTGTGGTGTACTCTTTTGTGTTCCTCAAAATTTTGTGGCTTTTTCTTTTGAGCAGCAGGCAAAAATTAGTGGCATCTCTAACCTTAGAAACTTTCTAGTCTTCTCATGTTTCCCCACTGAATACCGAACTCCATTAAATGCTGGTGAGCAGAAGATACCCATAGCACAGTGCTAATAATAACAACCTGAATGCTTTATGTGTGCCCTTAATATGGAGTTATGGAACCTCTTTAAGAAGTTCCTCTATTCTTATCAATACTATTTAACAAAAAATTCCCTTGAAAATTCTGAAATAGTTTGCCTGGCAAAGAACCCACAGATTCATCTTGGCTTTTTGCACAGGTAAAATACAGGGATCTTTAATTTGGGGAATACAAATGCATGTTGTTGTGGAGTTTCCTTCTTCACTGATGTGAGATGCTCACATACATATGCAGCAGTGCTCATAATGGACCCTGTCTAGATTTCTCATTATGTATAGAACTTCCGTAATTTCACCTACATGGGATGGAATATTTTAATTTCTCAAACATAAATTGCCCATGTAAGAACAAACAAACTTCATGTTGAGAGTTTGCTGCCCCTTGCTGTAATTTGGGCTAAACTGAGTCTTGATGGAAGTCAGGGACATGATGTAAAATGACTTTAATATTCTTTAATACTTGTACTGTGTGCATGAAAAGGCAATTCACCAATAAGGGGTGTGGTCTGAGGTAAGGGCTTAATAGTCTGTAAGGAAAAGTAATGTTGCATTTAGAAACAAACAAACAAACAAACAAACAGAAAACAGAGAGAGCTATGAATTGGATGAAGGGGAAGTTCACTGGGGTGCAGGATACCTCTCTGTGGATCTAATGTGGCCTAGCAATGTCGTTTCTTGGAGGAATGCTTCCATTTCTGTTATAAATGTATCACTAAAGCAATTTCTATGAAGATACCATATATCTCCAGTGCTTTCTTCTCCAAAGGGAAACTGGATCCAGTAGCAACTGCTCCTGGAAGGTCTTCTAGTTTGAGCATTGTGCAGCCTATAACAATACAAAGTAATAATAGAAATAATTAAAATATACCCAATTACAATTCCTTAGGCTCAGTCCTAAACACACTTACCAAGGAATATGCTAAATTCAATATATGTCTAGGTAAATGTGCTGTAATAAGCCCGTTCACTCTAACAAGTCTCAACACTAATAAGATTGGCCATATAGCATTTTGAAAAAAATGAGAAAAAATAGTGTTGCACATTTGCAAGCAGAGATGGGTTAAAGAAGACGCAGACAACAAGCTTGGGTTGAAAATTGGGCCACATTTATTGAAATACCTGCAAAGGGGTAACTAGGACAGGCATCTAACTGTGTCAGTGGCTAGCTGGCACTTCTTGGGCGAAAACACACCCAGCCTGAGGGGTGGCAGTGATCTAGCCATCCCTCCGGACTGCCCCTTCTGGGGGAGGTAGACCATCCCCTGTCACCCCCGACCTGGTGCCACTAGGGATGCGGGAGAATTTCTCCACGAAACTTCAGGGGGCCGAGTGCCAACGTGTTCGGCCCCCCGAAGTAGTTTCGGGGAGAAATTCTCCACACACCCCGCACCCCGCACCCCCACCGGGACGGGACTTACCTTTCCTGAATGTCCCTCCCGGCGGCGGGTCCCGGCGGCGGTTCATCAGGTCTTCGACAGGGGCAGAGGTGGCAGCCGGTCTTTTGACCAGCTGCCGCCATTCCAATAAAAGTAAAAAAAAAACAAACCGCCCCCGTGATAGGCTATGTGATGATTAACGTAGCCTATCATGGCTAGATTTGCAAAGTCAGCTGTGATAGGCTACGTAAATCGTCACATAGCCTATCACGGGTGACTCTAAAAAAAAAAAAAAAAGCACGTATGGCTAATGGCGGCCCCCATAGGGAGCCGCCATTCACGTTCCTTATTTGGTCGCTGTAGTCTACGTAAAGATTACGTAGACTACAGCAAAAATAAGGGCAACGCTATTTGCGTTGCCCTTATTTTCGCCGTAGTCTATGTAAAGATTTACGTAGACTACAGTGACCAAATAAGGAACGCGAATGGCGGCTCCCTATGTGGGCCGCCATTTGCGTACGCGCTTTTTTTTTTTTAAGTCACCCGTGATAGGCTACGTGACGATTAACGTAGCCTATCACGGCTGACTTTGCAGATCTAGCCGTGATAGGCTACGTTAATCGTCACATAGCCTATCATGGGGGCGTTTTTGTTTTTTTTACTTTTTATTTCGCGGCCGGGTGAGGCGAGGCGCCTCCTCCCCGGCCTGAATTTTGGCCGGGCGAGGCGGGAAGCCTCCCCCCCGGCCTGAATTTCGGCCAGGCGAGGCAGGAAGCCTCCCCCCCGGCCTGAACTTCGGGGGGAGCAGCAAAGCGCCTCCTCCCCACTGCGAAGCAAGCTGCGAGACCAGGTAAGTGGCTTTCGTGCACTCCTAGGTGCCGCACAACACCTGGGTGAGTGAGGAGGGTTGGTCTCCCAGGCAACCCTTATCCCCCCGCCGAGCCACACAACCCGTTCGGGGAGCCTCAGGCGTCACCTGTCACCGTAAGTTGCCTCTGTATGCACACCATCCCTACTCCCTTTCATGTTTTGCCCGTCCTAGCTGCCACAGGAGTCACAAGCCTATTGCTTGTGAAACTCCCCCCACCTGCGCAGAAGAACTTCCCGCAGGCCCCTTTGCAGATTGGACAAAAATATGTCATTTCCTATGTCCGACAGGTGGACACCATCCTGCCTGTAAAGCTCCCTCCTTGTCCACAGAATTCCCAGGTGTGTGATGTACCCATCGCCATGTTCCAACAGCCCACGTTCCAGTTCTCTGTTCACCTTTCGCCGGGCCCTTTCCATGGCAGCATTACTCTGTGCCCTCCACATGATTCTTGGAAGCATTGAGGACCACAATATGGTCACTCCCGGCCAATAATGTCGGATCTTCTACAGATCAACCAACGCCTGCTCGACCAAGCCTTTTCCAGGCTTGCAGCCCAGGTCGTTCCCTCCCAGGTGCAATACCAGGACCGGTGGAGGGAAACTGACCAAACCTCAATGAAACAGGGTGGGAAGGAGTGAGTCCCATCGCATACCCTGCCAGCCAAGCCACTGTATTGCCACCTGTTGGGGAAACTGCAGCTGGGATCCGAAGGCCGACGTAGAAGCTCTGTGAGCAGCCCAAAACACCATACTGTGCCCACAAATGAGCACCTGTACCGACATAGGTCGAATCCCATCTAAAGAATAAAACATTGGAGAAGGCGAAGAGAAGCATCATGAAGGATCAGGCAACTTGCGAATGTAAGACCGGAAGGCCCTGGAGCACCATCTCCCTACAGCCCTCACTTGCTTGGATGAAAAACCTATGGCACCTGCCGTAGAGGCCGCCCCGATGCGGAAAGAGTGGGTCCCAAAACGATAATGCCCCAAACCCAGTGTGGACAAGGCTGACTTAGTGACTGCCACTGCCCAGAGAGCTTCGGCTATTGGGCGGTATAGAAATGAAATAAACAAATAAAATAAATAAATAAATAAATAAATTGGAACTTTGTCAGTGGTGAACCATCAGTATGGCAGAATAGGGGACCCTCACTCGCCCCGCGGCGTCCCAGGAAAACCTGCACGGCCCTGACAGGGCATAACTCCTCGGCCTGGGCCTGGCTAAGTGTCACCAATGCTCCTTTGCCAGACTGGTCGGTTTTTGACTGTCAAATACGGAGGTGGATCACATTGGGATAGACCTGGACATCGGAGTACCTTAAGGCCCTCCTGGTGGAGTCAGATTTGGAAGCCCAAACCAAAGGGCCTAAGGGCCCTAAAGAAGGCTGTTAAAGCTGCAGCGTGAAAGAGTGAGGCTTCATATGAAGAAGAGCAAATGGAGGTCCGCAATCCCCGGAGCCCTAGAAGGATAACTGGAGACAAAGAGTGCCTGGAACCTGGCAGGGCAGGAGACATCCGAGCCCAGCCTTGAACAGCCCTCCTAACTAGGAAATCCAAGGTGGAATCCTCCACCCCTCGCACCTTGGCCCAGAAGGCCAAAGAGGCGAGCTTCCCTGTAATTGTCCTAGAGGACAACCCCTTCTTATGCTGATGCATGCAGAATTGTAACACGTGGTCCACAGGTAAGGGCCATGAGTTCTGCAGCTGACGTCCGCTCCTGAAGGCGCGAAACTCCCTAGCTGCTCTCTCGTAGGCGGCTCTAGTGCTGGGGGCTATAGAATTCAGGATAGCGTGTTCGACTTGAGAATGCCAATCTCCCATAATTCGGCTGGCATGGGGTCTGGTAGCGGATGTGCCCACGGAGCCAATGCACGGAACCAGTCAATCTGGTTTCGTGACAAAGCATCAGAAACAGGGTTCCCCAGACCCGGCACATGGCGGGTACCGAACCAGATGTTGTAGCGTAGGCATTGGAGGGTAAATGCTCTAACCAAAACCATGACCCTCTGGTTTCTAGAGGATAATGTATTAATGATGCGCACAATGGCCATGTCGTTGCACCAAAAAAGGGTGATGGAATTGGCCATCAGGTCCAGCCCAAATGTGCACAGCCACATAAATGAGGAAGAATTCCAGGAAGGTGAGGTCCTGACAAATACCGACGGTGGCCTAGCTTTCTGGCCACTGGCCCAGGCACCACTGCTCTCGCCATATTAGACTGAAACCGAAGGTGCCGGCAGCATCCGAATGAATCTGCAGGTCAGCTCAGAGAAGAAACTTGCGCCTCCAGAAGGAGATGCCATTAAAATCACTCAGGAATTTAAGCCATACCAGCGGGTCCATGCGAATGGCGGAGGTGACCCTGGTGTGATGATGTGGGAGTTGAAGACCCCACATTGCCCAGCAGAGCTGTCGCAGGAAGGTGCGGCCGGGAGCCACCACCCTACAAGCGAAGTTCAAATGCCCCACAACTTCTTGGAGGACTCTAAGGGAGACTTTACGAAGGTTCAGGATGGTCTGGAGCTTCTCCCTAATGACCAGCAGGTTATCATGAGGGAGATGAGAACACTGTGCTAGGGTATCGAGCTCGATCCCTAAGAATGTCAAAGTAACAGCTGGGCCCTCCGTCTTCTCGTGTGCCAAAGGGACACCCAAGTCTGAGGAAAGGGATAAAAATGCCCTGATTAAGTCAGAGCATTGACTACTGTTCCCAGGTCCAGAAAACAAGAAGTCATCCAAATAATGGACCACATTGCCGGAGCCCGTCCTATCCCTTACGGCCCATTCCAGAAAGGTACTGAATGTTTCAAACAAGGCGCAAGAGATGGAGCATCCCATGGGGAGGGTGCGGTCGATGTAAAATTTGTCCTGGAAGCAGAATCCCAACAAATCGAAGTCCAGGGGATTAATAGGCAAAATGCGAAAAGCAGATTTGATGTCACACTTGCCCATCAATGCCCCACGACCAAGGGCTCTTATCATGGCTACCGCAGTATCAAAGGAGGTATAACGCAAAGAACATAGGGAATCTGGGATCTCATCGTTGACAGACCGGCCTTTGGGGAAGGAGAGGTCGTGAATTAATCTGAACTCACTGGGCGATTTCTTGGGGACAATTCCCAAAGGGGAAATCTGAAGGTTGGGTAGCAGGGGCGAGGAAAAGGGGCCGATTACTCAACCTGAAAGAACTTCCTTGTTGATTTTATCTTGAACCAAGCGCTGCATGCTAAGAACAGACCGGTGGTTACCAGTCATACACGACCTGCACGGACCCATGAAGGGGATCCTAAAACCCAGTGTGAAGCCGCGTTCTAAGTAGATCACGGCCCTCTGGTTTGGGTAACACCCTAAAAGTTGAAGGAATGGGAGGATCTTAACTGGGTTGGGGCCCTTTGGGAGGGGGAGGATGCCCACTGCCCTGTTTTCTGCTGCCACGGCCATCCCTTGGGGGGCCTGTCCAACCTCTGGCCCGTGGGCAAGAGGTGCAGGAGAGCTGACCGCCACAAAGGGAGCATTCGTGCCCGAAATGGCATGGGTTTCGGGAGCAGGAACCTTTGGACCTGAACTCCCAGCACAGCCAGCGGTGTTGAACCCCTGGACCCGCAATAGGCCTGGAGGCCATTGTGGGAGACAACTTGGCAAGAATGTGGCCATTGTTGGATTTGTCACCGAAGCCCAGCCTGGAAGGGGTCATAAATTGAAGGCAAAGGTCCTGGTCCTTCAGATCCCAGCGCATGGAAGGGTCAATGGTCATCATAGGCCAGCCATGTGCTCCCTTCATACTCAGTGTAAGCCGTGTATATTATGTCCAGATACTTGGTGAGGACCTAACCCTTCTCAGGGAATCTCTGTTGGAGGATGCCAGTGTAAATGGCACCTGGTAGCCAGTTTGCCCAGGTGCACTGCACCTTATGACCTTTACTCTCATCAGGTTCCCTCTCACGGTTCTTATCTTTGTCATTGGGCTCGGGCTCCCAAAAGAGCAGGGAGAAGACATCTGTAAATTCTCCCCGCAAAATCTTTTCCCTGGTGGCAATGGTCAAGTGGAAGCCAATAGGGGAGGAAGTAGCACCCGTGGGCATGGAACCTCATCCCAGGTAGCACACGGATCAGCCAAGGTCATCTGTGGTGCTGGTAGGGGTGGTGGTAGGGGAGACAGGGGGTCCCAAACGGGACCGGCGGGACCCTGCCAAACGCTGGCACAAGCGGCGTTAAGCGGCTGAGGCTGGAGTGATGGCGAGGCTGACAGGAAGGCGTCTCCTGCTGGTGTCAATAAGGGGGGTGAGGAGCCAGGCCCCGATGAAATGGGGGGGCTGGCAACCTGGGTGGTTGAACTGGGAGTTAAGACCAGGGCGATGGGCTGAGGAGTACTGACAGTGGGGGCTGGAGTGACTGTAGGAAGCGGGAGAGGAGGGACTGGGCAGCCCTGAGGGGTAAACAAAGGCATCCAACCCCAGGGGTAGACTTGCCCCATGCCCGGCCAGGGGAATTGAGGCGCCAAAGCAGACTCACCTGAACCCAGTGTGGCCGTGCTCTGATCCCCGACTGGAAAAACGGATGTTGTAGCTTGTGCATTCAGAGAAGAGGAGGCCACAGAAGTAAGGAGCTCTGCCGGGGGCGGTGAGCTATCCAGAAGAGCCAAGGAAGAGGAAGTGGAGGCTTCAACAGCGTCCAGATGAGCTGAAATAGAAAGTAGTAGCAAGTGTTGGGTCTGCTGTCGCGTTCATTTGGGCTGGACCGCCGAGGGTTTCTTAGGCCTGGCTGGGGGAGGGATCCCTGAGGAACGCTCAGCAGCTTCCAGATGAGCAAGAATTGATGCCAGTACCAGGTCGGCATCCTCATCAGACTTGGAATTGGGCCTTGGCAGCAGTCTCTTGGGGAGGGGAGGCACGGCCCTCCCCTTCCCTTTCTTTCCACCTTGGCCCTTCTTGGGGGGCATGATGTAGAGAAGTGAGTTAAGCTTGGCCGATATTGGCAAGAAAGAAGCAAGGGCCCAGGTCCCAGGACCCAGTCCAACACTCCAACTGCCAACCAAGAAGTAAATGCGGCAGGGGTGAGCCCACTGCAAGAGGTGCCAGTGAGAGCTATACAAATGGGCTCCCAGGGGAACAGGCAGCACCCCCCAGGCCTCGGGATCTGCAGATCCGAGTTTAAGGTCGGGCAGAGAGGTCTGGGAGTGCCGCTGCTACTGTTAGTGAGGAGGGACGCCCTCCTTTGCCGGAGAGGTGAGTGCAGAGGAAGGGGGGGTGCGATTGCTGACTGCTGCTAGCCCCGGCGCTCGAGAGGCGTGGCGAGGGCCCGTAGCTATGGGAGCCACATCTGAGGGTGGACGCCACCAGCTGGGAGCGCCCGTGACCCGGGAGCCGTGGCGGGTTCCCTTTTTTTGTTGTTTGGTCAGAACAGGGGGAGGAGGGGAGGCGGGGGGGCACATGCCCCCACGCAAGCGCACGCGCTCCCGGGGGTGGCAAGCGCCGGCGGCAATAGGCGCAGCTGCTGCTCTGGTGCAATCGCCGATGAGCAAGAAGGGGGGGCAGGCATGCCACTGCAGTAAGCGCCGGCGTTCTCTGAGGCAGGCAAATGCCGGCAGTAACAGGCGCCGCGCATGAGCAGGCGCCGAGACCAGGAACACCGGCGGTCCCGCCGGCACGGCAAGCCTCGGCGCGAGGGGCGGCGCACAAGGAAGTGCACCCGCCGCGAGTGCCGGCAACTCTGGGACCGCGGCAGCGCGCCGCAACCACTGGAGGAGAAGGCGAAGGGGGCAGGCGCTCCGCTGCTGCAAGGAACGAGCGCTGGGGGAAGCGAAGGAGGGCGGCCAAGGAGGGGGCGGCACTGGGCACGACTGCCCCCGCCGTGAGCTCCGGCAGCCCCCAAGCCGCAGCAGGCGCGCCAAGCCCTACGGCGCCGGGGAAGCGAGGGAGGAGGCGAAGGAGGGGGCGGGCGTGCTGCCCACAAACCCTCAGAGGGCAGGAAGTGCCGGCGGCCGCAGGCGCTGTGCCCAAGCACACGCTGCCACCAATGCCAGTGCTCCCGCTGGCAGGGCCGGCGCCAGCCGCGAAGGAGCCGCGCCCAAGCATGCACCCCGCCACGAGGGCCGGGGCAGAAGCGGTGGCACTCTGTCCCTCCCCCCCAAAATTCTGGCTGGGGGGGAGGCGCTCCGTCCTTCCCCCCCGAAATTCTGGCCGGGGGGAGGCGCTCCGTCCCTCCCCCCCCAGAATCCTAGCCGGCCGGCTCCGCAAATGGCAGCAGCCGTAGCCGCCGCCGTTTGCGTCCCTGCAGTCAGCCGTGATAGGTTACGTAAATGTTTACATACCTTATCACGTCTGACTTTAAAAAGAAAACAACAACGCGCGTACGCAAATGGCGGCGGCCACGGCTGCCGCCATTTGCGTTGCTTATGTTGGCACGTCTTAGTCTACATCAAGATTTACATAGACTAAGATGGAAAAAATAAGAGTAACACAAATAGCTTAGCATCTACGCTATTTGCGTTCCCCTTATTTTCCCCGTCTTAGTCTACGTAAATGTTTATGTAGACTAAGACGTGCCAAAATAAGGAACGCAAATGGCGGCGCCCATTGGCGCCGCCATTTGCATATGCGCGTTTTTTCTTTTTTCTTTTAAATCAGCCGTGATAGGCTACGTAAACATTTACGTAGCCTGTCACGGTGTTTTTTAAAAATCTAGCCATGATAGTCTACGTAAATCTTTACGTAGCCTATCACGTGTTTTTTTTGTTTGTTTTTTTCAACTGGAAATGGCGGTGGCGGCAGCCGGTCAGAAGACCGGCCTCCGCTGCCACTGCCACCGCCAAACTGCCGCCGAACTGCCGTCCCATCCCAGGGGGGGTGGCGGGGGGGTGGCAGACCGTTCCGCCACCGATTTTGGGGGGCCGAATGCACTGGCATTCGACCTCCCCGAGATTCGTGGCGAAATTCTCTGACATCCCTACTGGCGGCAAGGATTTAGGTGCATTGATTGAGACAAGGCGGCTGGCACGACGATGAAGTCTCAAGCAAGCAGGTGGACTCCATGCAGGCGGGTCTCCCTCGTCGTTTCTAGGCAGAGCTGTAGCTCTCTAGCTGCGTTGAGCCAGAGAGCTGAGATTGAGAGGAGGGCTGAGTTTAAGGCAACTCAGCCTGCCCCTCCTTGCATGGTGGTGCCACTGGGGTGCACCAATCAGAGGCCCCTACATCTTGTCACCCCACCCGCCCGCAATGCCCCCCCCTTTCAGCCAGACAAGCTGGCGCGGGTGTTAGGGCATATACTTGGGACAAAGATTCCTATTTACATTATTTATTTAACCATTATGGTCATATAAAATACATTATACATACACAGACACACATAAATTTTTAAGGCATAAATTAAATCAGTGTATCTTAAAAATATGACCAATAATACAATAGGTAAAAAATTAAACAACAGGGACACAGATTCATGTTTGTGAAAATGCATGTGCAAAACAGCACATGTAAAGCACAGCTATCTGCAACAAGATGTGCATAGCTAGGGAGAGGAAAGGATGAAGTGGAGAACTGGCCCATCCTCTCTGCTTCTACCACAGCATGCTCTACCCCGAGTCTGGCTTGCCTGGTTGTGGGAGGGCCGTTGCAGGAGAGTGGGGAGAGGAGACGTGGTCAGCCACTATTGGTGACCTACAGTGGCACCACTGAAGGTGGGAGGGGACAGAGAGGAGTCTTGAGCTCTCTGCGCCCCTCCCCAACTCCTCTCAGATGTAAGGACGCAGAGCAGACAGCATGCGCTCCTGCAGCCTAACAAGAGATGGCAGAGGCGGCAGCGTAATTGGCAAGGCTGGCCATAAATTTCTGGCCATAAATCGGCCAACATTCCATGCCACCGCCCGACAGGGAGACGGCAGCTTCTCTCCCCTCTTCAGCCCTGGGTGCCAGCATTGTTGGCACATCTTCTCGCTTTGGGGGCCTGGAAGCTTGGAAAGGTCGAGTGTTCTCGGCCAGCTTTTTCCCCCTCCACCCTGAAGGTGGTGGGGCTGCGTGACTGACGGTGCTCGGCTGGCCACAGTCTTTCAGGCATGGAGGCCTGATCTTCTAGGGCTGGCTGGCCTGAGGTTTAGAGGTGGGTTCCAGGGAGAGGGCAATCGAATGAGACAGGAAGACACTGAAGATAGGAATGAGACTGAAATCACTGAATTTGTCCTAATTAGATTTTCCAGCCGACCAAAATAGCTGATTCCTGGCCCCACAATCCAATGTACTTTTTCCTTTGCAATTTCCTTTGCAAATTGATATCTGTTTTTCATCATCTTCATTCCACAATCCATTGCCAACTCCTTGGTGGACAGACCTGTCATGTCTTTTGCTATGTGTTACATTCAGATGTACACCAGCATATACCTAGGATCAGCAGAATGCTGATGTACACCGGCATATACCTAGGATCAGCAGAATGCTGATGTACACCGGCATATACCTAGGATCAGCAGAATGTACACCGGCATATACCTAGGATCGGCATATACCTAGAATGTACACCGGCATATACCTAGGATACCGGCATATACCTAGAATGTACACCGGCATATACCTAGGATCAGCAGAATGCTTCTTGCTTGCAGTTATGGCTTATGATCAGTATGTTGCCATCTCCAATCCACTATGTTACATGACTATTTGGGGTTATTGTCTATAGTACCCTGCCTTGAAAACCCAGCCCAGTTCTGTGGACATGATGAGGTAGAACACTTCTCTTGTGAACTCACAGCCTTCATGAAGTTGATTTGCTCAGACAAAGGTGTGGGGCAGCTGACTATGTAGTATTTTACCAGCAGCTTCACAATCCTCTTCCCCTTCTGTTTCATCCTTTTTTCCTTGTTGTCGTTGTTCAGTCTTTCAGTCGTGTCTGACTCTTCGTGACCCCATGGACGATAGCACGCCAGGCCTTCCTGTCCTGCGCTCTCTCCCAGAGCGTGCTCAAGTCCATATTCATTGCATCGGTGATGCTATCTAGCCATCTCATCCTCTGCTGCCCCCTTCTCCTTTTGCCTTCAGTCTTTCCCAACATAATTCTGACCATTTTCAGAATCCATTCATCTGGTAGCAGATTGAAAGCTTTCTCTATGCAGGGATGTACGAAAGACTTACCTGGTTCCGTCCAGGGACATCTGCGGTGGGGGGGAGGCGCTCCGTCCCTCCCCCTGAAATCCTTGATGGGGGGGAGGCACTCCATCCCTCCCTCTGGAATCCTGGCTGGCTGGCTCCGCTCCGCGGTGACTCCATGGAGCAGCCGGCCAGGGCCGTCCGCACCTGGAGTTCCAGCTGTGGACGGGCTGCTGTGAATGCAAATGGCGGCCGCTGTAATGGCCGCCATTTGCATCCAGCCAGGCTGCCCTGATAGGCTACATAAGTATTTATGTAGCCTATCATGGCAGGCAAAAAAAAAAAGCGTACGCAAATGGCGGCCGCTACGGTGGCCACCATTTGCGTTCCCCTTTTTTGCTGTTTTAGCTGACATAGATATTTACGTAAGCTATTATGGCAAAAAAAAAAGAACGCAAATAGCACCCACTATGCTATTTGCGTTCCCTTTTTTCCCTGCCATAATAGCTTATGTAAATATTTACGTAGGCTAAAACAGCGAAAAAAAGGGAATGCAAATGGCATCCGCCGTAGCCACCACATGGTTACATAGTTTGTGTACATGGTTTTTCTTTTTTGCCTGCCGTGATAGGCTACGTAAAAACTTACGTAGCCTATCACGGCAAACAGCAGACGCAAATAGCAGCCACGGAAGCTGGTTGAAAGACCAGCTGCTGCCACTGCCACCAGAGCTGCCGCCGGAGCTGCTGCCGCTGGAACATCCGCCCCAGGTAAGCTTCGTCCGGGGGGGGGGAATCCATGGGAGGGCAGGAGGTGGGAGGCCGTTCTACCACCAGCCGGGAGCGCCCATGACCCGGGAGCCGCGGCAGGCTCCCTTTTTTTTTTTGGCAGAACAGGGGGAGGCGGCAGGTGGGGGGGCACATGCTGCCGCACAAGCGCACATGCTCCCGGGGGCAGCGAGTGCCGGCAGCAATAAGCACAGCCCCTGGGCTGGCGCAATTGCCGATGAGCAAGAAGGGGGGGCAGGCATGCCGCCGCAGTAAGCACCGGCGTTCTCCAAGGCCGGCAAACGCCAGCAGTAATAGGCGCTGCGCACGAGCAGGCACTGACACCAGGAACTGTGGGGGGGCGGGAGGTGGGAGGCTGTTCCGCCATGGGTTTTGGGGGGGCCGAATGCAAGTGCATTCGGCCTCACTGAAATCCGTGGCAGAATTCTCCGCCATCCCTATCTCTATGCGTGGATGAAATTTAATAGGGATAAATGCCAAGTTCTGCACCTAGGAAAAAGAAACCAAATGCACAGTTACAAGATGGGGGATACGTGGCTCAACAACACTACAAGCAAGAAGGATCTTGGAATTGTTGTCGATCACAAACTGAATATGAGCCAACAATGTGATGTGGCTGCAAAAAAGGCCAATGCTATTTTGGGCTGCAGTCATAGAAGCATAGCTTCCAAATCCCAGGAAGTACTAGTTCCCCTCTACTCAGCACTGGTTAGGCCTCATCTGGAGTACTGTGTCCAGTTCTGGGCACCACATTTTAAGAAAGATGCAGACAACCTGGAGAGGGTTCAGAGGAGGGCAACAAAGATCATCAGGGGACTGGAAACAAAGCCCTGTGAAGAGAGACTGAAAGAACTGGGCATGTTTAGCCTTGAGAAGAGAAGAGTGAGGGGAGATATGATAGCACTGTTCAAGTACTTGAAAGGTTGTCACAGAGAGGAAGGCCAGGATCTCTTCTCGATCATCCCAGAGTGCAGGACACGGAGTCATGGGCTCAACTTACAGGAAGCCAGATTCCAGCTGAACATCAGCAAAAACGTCCTGTCAGAGCAATACGACAATGGAACCAATTACCTGGGGAGGTGGTGGGCTCTCCCACACTAGAGGCCTTCAAGATGAGGCTGGACAGCCATCTATCAGGGATGCTCTGACTTGGATTCCTGCATTGAGCAGGGGGTTGGACTCAATGGCCTTGTAAGCCCCTTCCAACCTTACTATTATATGATTCTATGACTCTGTGATTCATCTGGCTGTGGTGCTGTTGTACTATGGAAACAATATAGTCACTTACATTAAACCTTAGTCTAAGAATAACCAGGATAGTGACAAAATACTTTCTGCAGTTAATGGAGTACTAATACCCATGGCAAATCCTTTAATATATACACTGAGAAACAAGGAAGTAAAAGGGGCACTTAAAGAGCTGACAGTGAAGAAACTGTGAGGCAAACCTCAGGGGAAGTCAAAACTTAACACAATAAATATAATGAACAAAAATTACCCACTTAATCGTTAGAAATGTCAGAAACAAATCAGAGATTTTTATCATTTATCATGGGAATGCTCTATGGCAAACAAAATTGGAGACTGATTAATTAAAAATATGGGGAAAATATTAGGCTACAAAATTCCATTCAATCACTTGCTTCATCTTAATTTTATGGATGGATTTGTTATTCAACTTCATGGTGAATTAACAATTTATATGTTGGCTGCTACAAGAATACTGCATGCAAAAAAGTGGAGAGGACAAATAACACCTTCTAGAGATGAGTGGTTGGAAAAATGTGGGACTTTGCTATGATTGCAAAATTATGAGAACTGCTAAACAAACAACTAAAGAAAAACAAAGAGGGGATACATTTGTAAAAAAAAAAAAATATGGACATGCTTTATTAATTTCTGTAGATGTAAAGCAATATATTCCAGTATTCAGTTTTGTTTTTTCAATAACTTGATTTAGTTATTTATAAAATGTACAGATAAATAAAGAAGGGAAAATTGTGTATTGGTAATTTTGGTTTTAAGAAACATATAATGTAATTGTAAATGAATGTGAAAATGAATGTATCTTACTTAAGTGATTCAGAGAAGGGATGCCCTATTGATTGAAGTATAGAATATGTATTGTATTACTCTCATTGTATGGTGGAAAAAGAAGTTTCAGGATGATTGTACTAGCAGAACAACAACTTCATAATAATATTTTTAAAAAATAATTAAAAAGTATTACTATTCCTCCAAGGAGATTGAGGTGGTATACATCTGAAGAAGTTAGATTTTCTGAATGGTTACCCAGAGAGCTTAATGGAAGCACAGTTACATGAGTACACATCTTCCCAGTCCAACAAGTGATCCCCTACACTGCAAGAAGCATAAATATAGAACTTTCCAATGCAAGCCTTTACCTGTCTCCAGGATTAAGTTCCACTGAACTCATTGGGGCTTGCTCCTAGGTAAATGAGGATAAGATTAAAGTAAAAGAGCATAGTCCTATGCATATTTAGACGGAGGAAGTCCTACAGTTCCTAGCATTCCCATACTGGCTGGGGCATGCTGGGAGCTCTAGGACTTTTTCTGTGCCAACATGCATAGGATTGCAGCCTTAATTAATTTATTAGCTCTATTCAGACATTAAACTGGGTAGAAAGGTATACAGTCAGGTGGATGAGAGTTTTGCTTATGAGTTCAACTGCCAGTCATATGTTTAATGTTTCATTTGTCCTACAGCTTAAGTGGCTACACTCAAGCAAATGTTGGGAAAAGACCCATCCATTGCTGGGGCTGTACTGTGCTATCCCACCCTGCTGCCACCTTTTCTGGAAGAGGTCTATTGGACATTTATGAGAAAGAGTTCTCAGTTAATGAAAATATATTCACAGAGACCTCCTACATTTGAGTATATCTAGACACATGGAAAATTCTTTCTTTGAAACATCCAAAACCATTCATCGAGTGAAAAGTGATTCTGGAAGTGGGTGGTAATATCCTATGAAGCCTGGAGAACCCTTCCACATGTTCAGTGAATGCACAGAAGGATTTATGTGAACCCACATAGAGTGAATGCACTGAGGTTGGGGGTTGAGCATTCAGGCACAATCCCAAACTCCTTGTCCATATGTCCATTTTTATTCAAATAAAAATAAAAGGTTTCTTAAACTTCTTCTGTCTTTCTGTCTTTCTGTCTTTCTGTCTGTCTTTCTATTTCAGATGACAGCATTATCTGTAAGTCAGGGTCAAACACTAAGTTTCTATATTCCTCATATTGTATTGCTTAAGATTCTTCTTGAAAGTGCTGATTCACTGATACTCCTGGGATCATACACCAATGAGAAGGGAGACTGTTAAAAATATTAGGCACTAAGCAATAAAGCTAAAAGAATAACTGTAGATCATTTCTTTAACTTAAACTGACTCATAAGACCAATAGGACAGCCTCTATTATCTGCTCTGTCCATCTTTACAGCTGGAATATTTTCTTAAATAAAAACACCCTTCTATGTAACAGAAAACAGGACTTTATTAATGCAAATATTGGTTGTATAGAAACCATCCTAAACTCTTCCAGTGGTCATGGTATATTCAGGCAAAGAGCGATGCAAAATACATCATATTATACTCTTGTTTTATTGTTTGTCTATCTGTATTTATTTATGTGTAGATGGATGGATGGATAGATAGATGGATGGATAATGAACTTGTTTCTTTATCTTTTCTTCTTTCCAAATAGATATATGATAGTGATGTATGATATGAAACCCCCACTGTCTGGTTCAGGGGGGTCTGTTGAGGGGCAATCCGAGCTGCTTGGGCCCCCATGCAATCCTTCAGAGCTCAGCCACATCCACTGGAGTTGGCAGAGTGGCTCTCTGGCTCCTTAGAAGATGCAGAACGCTAATGGTGGCTGCCATTAGCCTATCGCGGGGAAAAATACAGCAGTAAATGGCGTATTGTATGTCATTTGCAACCATAAAGCATGGACTTTGCCCTAAATTACAGCTGTTTACGGCTGTATTTAGATCAAAGTCTGTGCTTTTTTGGCCAGAAATGGCGTACAATATGCCATTTATGGTTGCATTTTTCCCACCATATGCGAGCCTATCGCAGGAAAAATCCCTCTGTAAATGGCATGTTGTATACCATTTGCAGCTGTGAAGCACTGATTTTAACCTAAATTCAGCTGTAAACAGCTGCAATTAAGTGCAAAGTAGTGCTTTACAGCTGCACTTGATGTACAATACACCATTTACGGCTGTATTTTTCCCAGCAATAGGCTAATGGCAGCCCCCATTAGCGTACTGCGTCTTCTAGGAAACCAGAGAGACACTCTGTGGGAAATCCTCCAGAGAAGGAAGGAAGTGAAGCCACTCTGCTGCAGACTCCAGAGGTCAGATTTTCTGGAATATGGCCTCATTTGAGTCCATGGCAGATTTATCTAGCATCATGTATTGTGTGTGTGTGTGTGTGTATATATATATATATATATATATATATATATATATATATATATATATATGTATACTAGGGATGATAGAGAATTCCTCCACAGATCCCAGGGGGCCTGAATTCCAGTGAATTTGGACCCCGGAATCCATGGCGGAATGGAACCCCCCACCCTACCACCCCGTGAAAGCCCCATGAAATGGAGTCTACCTGGCTGCGGCTCCAGCAGCTGCTCTGGCCGCTGCCAGGCTGCTGCGGCCGCAAATGGCAGCCATCGCAGCGGCCACCATTTGCTTCCCTATGCCGGCCCATGATAGGCTATGTATATATTTACGTAGCCTATCACACCTAAAGTGGGAAAGCAAATGGCATAAGGGACACTATTTGCATACCTGCTTTAGCCCTGATAGTTGTTGTTGTTGTTCAGTCGTTAAGTCGTGTCCATCTTTTCGTGACCCCATGGACCACAGCACGCCATGCCTTCCTGTCCTCCACTCTCTCCCGGAGTGTGCTCAATTTCATATTCACTGCATCAGTGATGCTATCTAGCCATCTCATCCTCTGCCATCCTCTTCTCCTTTTGCCTTCAATCTTTCCCAGAATCTGGGTCTTTTCCAGGGAGTTTTCTCTTCGCCTTAGGTGGCCAAAACATTTGAGCTTCAGCTTCAGTATCTGTCCTTCCAAAGAGCAGTCAGGGTTGATTTCCTTTAGGATTGACTGATTTGTAGGGATGTACAAAAGTCAATTACCATTTCACGGATCTGCTTCGCAGTGGGGGAGGAGGCACTCTGTACCTCCCCCCGGAATCCTTGACGGGGGGGAAGCGCTCCGGCCCTCCCCCTGGAGTCCTGCATGGCCAGCTCTGCTCCGCAGGGATTCCGCAGAGCCGCCGGCCGGCTCTGCCCACAGCTGGACATCTGGCCGCTGGGCAGCAGGGACGCAAACGGCAGCGGCCATAGCTGCCGCCGCTGGTGTCCCTGTACTTAACCATGACAGGCTACATAAATATTTACATAACCTATCATGGCAAAGTAAAAAAAAAAATGTGTACGCAAATGGCGGCGGCTACGGCTGCCGCCATTTGCGTTCGCTATTTTTCGCTGTTCTAGCCTACATAAATATTTACGTAGGCTAGAATGGCGAAAAATAGCGAACACAAATGGCGGCCACCGTTGCCATTTGCATACGCTCCGCCCAGCTGCGGCCAGCCAGGAGACCAGCTGCCGCCGCCCCAACGCCGCCGCTGCCCCTGTTGATGCCTCTGCCCCCGCCACCCCCGCCCGGCCGCTGCTGCACCGCCGCCCCCGCCGTCGCTGCCCCTGCTGCCCCCGCCGCCACCGCCGCCGCCCCTGGCTGCCACCCCTGCTGCCGCTGGACCTTCCGCCACCGCCGCCGCACTTTCCGCTCCCACTGCTGCACCTTCCGCGGCACTTTCCACCAGACCACCAGCACTGCTGCCCCTGCCACCGCCACTGCTGCACCTACCGCCACCGCCGCCACTGCACCTACCGTCCCCGCTGCCACCACACCTGCCACCCCTGCCGCCGCACCCGCCAGAAAGGTTGATTCCTTTAGGATGGACTGATTTGACCTCCTTGCAGTCCAGGGGACTCGTAGGAGTCTTCTCCAGCACCACAGTTCGAAAGCATCAATTCTTCGGCCCTCAGCCTTCCTTATAGTCCAGCTCTCACAGCCATACGTTGCTACTGGGAAAACCATAGCTTTGATTATACGAATCTTTGTCAGCAAGGTGATGTCTCTGCTTCTTACTATGCTGTCTAGGTTTGCCATAGCTTTCCTCCCAAGGAGCAAGAGTCTTTTAGTTTCATGGCTACAGTCACCGTCTGTGGTGATCTTGGAGCCCAAGAAAATAAAATCTGTCACTGCTTTCATTTCTTCTGCTTATATATGCCAGGAAGTGATGCGGCCAAATGCCATGACCTTCATTTTTTTAATCTTGAGTTTCAAACCAGCTTTTGCACTCTCCACTTTCACCCTCAACAAGAGGCTGTTTAGATCCTCTTCGCTTTCAGCCATCAGGGTGGTATCGTCTGTGTGTCTGAGGTTGTTGATAATTCTCCCAGCAATCTTAATTCTGACCTGTGATTAGGGATGTCAGAGAATTCCGCCATGGATCTCTGTGAGGCTGAATGCCAGTGCATTCAGACCCCCGAAATCCATGGTGGAATGAAGCCCCCGCCCCCCCAACCCACAAAAGGCATGAGAAACAGAGCACTTACCTGCTGCCGTCTGCACTGACTTGCGAATGGTGGCCGCCTTGCGGCCGCCATTTATTTCTTCATCATAGCCATGATAGGCTATGTAAGTATTTATGTAGCCTATCACGGCAAGCAAAAAAACAACAACAGCGTACGCAAATGGCAGTGGCTACAGCTGCCGCCATTTGCATTCCCTATTTTTCACCATTTTAGCCTATGTAAATACTTGCATAGGCTATTACAGCGAAAAAAAGGAGAATGCAAATAGCTTAGTGGGCGCCATTTGTGTTCCTTTTTTTCCCACCTTTTTAGCCTACGGCGAAAAAAAAAGGAGCACAAATAGCGCCCACTATGCTATTTGTGTACTCTTTGTTTGTTTGTTTGTTTGGCTTGCCGTGATAGGCTACATAATTACTTATGTAGCCTATCACGGCAGCTTTGCAGGATGCAAATGGCGGCCGCTACGGCGGCCACCATTTGCATCCTCAGCAGCCTGTCCACGGCTGGAACTCCGGCTGCGGACAGCCCTGGCCGGTGGCTCTGTGGAGCCGCAGCGGAGCGGATCCTACCCAGGGAGGATTCCGGGGGGAGGGATGGAGTGCCTCCCCCCCCACCGTGAATCCAAGCTGTGAAAAGGTAGGTGACTTTTGTACATCTCTACCTGTGATTCATCCAACCCGGCATTTCTCATGATGTAGCCCTGATAGGCTCCGTAAATATTTTCATAACCTATCATGGGCTTGCGTAGGGATGCAAATGACATCCCCTACGCAGGACGCCATTTGTGTTCATGAGACTTACCTGGGGCGGATGTTCTGGATGGCGGTGGCTTCACCGGTGGCGGCAGCTGGTCTTCCGACCACCGCCATTTGCAGTCTGTCTTTTTTTTTTTCATAGACGTGATAGGCTACGTAAAGCCTTATGTAGCCTATCACATCTGGATTTAAAAAAGCAAGAATGTGTACGCAAATGGCGGCGGCCAAGGCCGCCGCCATTTGCGTTCCTTATTTGCGTTCCTTATTACTACGCTATTTGTGTTTCCCTTTCTTTTCTTCATCTTAGTCTATGTAAATATTGACGTAGAATATGACGGTGAAAAATAAGGAACGCAAATGGGTTTTGTTTTTTTTTTAACCCAGAAGTGATACGCCATGTAAGACTTCACGTAGCTTATCACGGCTGAATACAGGGACGCAAACGGTGGCGGCTACGGCCACCACCATTTGCGTCCCTGCAGGCTGCCCAGCGGCCGGATGTCCGGCTGTGGGCAGCTGGACCGGCCGGCGGCTCCACGGCTTGGCTGTGGAGCGGAGCTGGCCAGTCGAGGATTCCGGGGGGAGGGATGGAGCGCCTCCCCCCCCATTGAGGATTCCAGGGGGGAGGGATGGAGCGCCTCCCCCCCCACCGCGAATGAATCTGCGAAACGGTAAGTGACTTTTGTACATCCCTAATACATACATATACACACACACGCTCACATACACACGGTGATGATGATGATGATAATGATGATGTGTGCTTTCAGGCCACCCTCCAGGGCTACAGGGTCAAGAGATTTGTGTCAGGTGTTACTAGGGATGTACGAAAGTCACTTACCTTTTACGAAATTTGATTCGCGGTGGGGGGGAGGCTCTCTGTCCCTCCCCCCAAAATTCTGGCCGGGGGGGAGGCACTCCATCCCTCCCACCGCAAATCCTGGACGGCCGGGTCTTCAAATGGCGGCGGCTGTAGCCACCGCCGTTTGCGTCCCTGCAGTCAGCCATGATAGGCTACGCAAATGTTTACGTAGCCTATCACGGCTGAGTAAAAAAAAAAAAAAAACCCGCACCTATGCTATTTGTGTTCCCCTTATTTTCACCGTAGTCTACGTTTACGTAGACTAGATGTGCCAAAATACGGAATGCAAGTGGCGGCGACCATGGGTTTTTCTTTTTTGTTTTACTCAGTATGCGCGTTTTTGTTTTTTGTTTTACTCAGCCGTGATAGGCTACGTAAACATTTACGTAGCCTATCATGGTGTTTTTTAAAAAATCTAGCCGTGATAGGCTACGTAAATCTTTACGTAGCCTATCACTTTTTTTTTTTTTTTACTGGGAATGGCGGCGGCGGCAGCCGGTCGGAAGACCGGCCACCGCTGCCGCCACTGCCAAACCACCACCGAACCACTGCCGGAGCCGCCACCAGGAAGATTCACCAAAGGTAAGTCTCATCCCGGGGTGGGGGCGGGGGGATGGCAGACTGTTTTGCCACCAATTTCGGGGGGCTGAACGCGCTGGCATTCTGCCTCCCCGAGATTTGTGGTGAAATTCTCTGACATCCCTACAGACAATACACAAAAATGATGGAGGATTTCTGTGGACTTCACGACTCAGCCCCAGCGAAAGAAAGCCTCATGTCACAGGGAAAATCCCAACATCGTAAAAAGGGTAAAGCTGTTCATGTTCTTCTTCCATTTCCGATTTACAGATTTCTTTTCGTGATTATTTTCGTAAAATCCACCATTTGGCATACAAAAAAAAGTGGGTCCGTGTGAGCTCCATTCCAAGGAGGATTCTGCAGGCCAGATTTATCAGAATTCATTCCCATTTAAAATTTGTGCAGAATTCTCTGACAACCCTACCGATATGCTTGTGAAATTTCGAGTACAAACATGACTAAGAGCGAGATGGAGGCATAATGGAGTTTACCCATTTTAAATGCTTAGGCTAGGGATGTCAGAGAATTCTGACACGGATCTCAGTGAAGCCAAATGCCAGTGCATTCGGCCCCCCAAAATCCATGGCGGAATGAAGCCCCCGCCCCCCCATGAAAGGCACGTGAAACAGAGCACTTACCTGATGCCATCCTCTCTGACTTGCAAATGGCGGCCGCACTGTGGATGCTATTCACTTCCTCATCATAGCTGTGATAGGCTACGTAAATAATTACGTAGCCTATCACGGCTAACACAGGGACACCATTTATGTCCCTGCGGAGGCCGTGATAGGCTACGTAAGTATTTATGTAGCCTATCACAGCAAGCTAAAAAAAAAAAAACAGCGTACGTAAATGGCGGCAGCTACAGCAGCCATTTATTTTGGGCGCAAGCAAAAAAACCCCCTGCATACGCAAATGGCAGCAGCTATGGTAGCCGCCATTTGCGTTCCCCTTATTTTCGCTGTCTTAGTCTATGTAAATGTTTACGTAGACTAAGACGTGTCAAAATAAGGAACGCAAATGGCGGCGCCGATGGGCACCGC
Organism: Heloderma suspectum; assembly: GCF_057233095.1. Taxonomy (NCBI): domain Eukaryota; kingdom Metazoa; phylum Chordata; class Lepidosauria; order Squamata; family Helodermatidae; genus Heloderma; species Heloderma suspectum. The sequence continues at coordinate 81,465,786 of NC_139463.1, read as the reverse complement.
CATTTGCGTACGCGCGTGTTATTTTCTTTTAAATCAGCCGTGATAGTCTACATAAATGTTTACGTAGCCTATCATGGCTGACTGCAGGGATGCAAATGGCGGTGACTACGGCCACCGCCATTTGCGGACCCGGCTGGCCAGGATTCGGGGGGGGAGGGACGGAGCGCCTCCCCCCCGGCCAGAATTTTGGGGGAAGGGATGGAGCGCCTCCCCCCACCATGAATCAATTTTGTTAAAAGGTAAGTGAGTTTCGTACATCCCTATGAACACAGTACTTCCATGATTTGTAATGCAAATAAAATGAATCTTTCACTTAAATAAGCACAATTATAAATCTAGTTGTAGAAATAAATGAGAAACTGACGTGGAGTTGATGTGTGTGTGTGCACACGTGTGCATGTTTTGGTCCTGGATTGTCTGTGTTCATTGTAGTCAATGAGAAATCCGTGGCATATTATCCACAGAAACAGGTTTTCATGGAAGAATCGGACTTATTTCCCAAACAAAAATGCATTAAGAGTTGTAAGCAATGTAAAACATGCACTCAAACACATATGCATAGGAGGCTAGAGAAGTATTTCACAAATTTCCTGTTTTTCCTATGCCCCACACCCAACATCAGTAGGGATGTACGAAAGTTCCGCCACAGATATCAGGGAGGCCGAATGCCAGTGCATTTGGCCCCCCGAAATCGGTGGCGGAACAACCCCCTGCCCCCCCGCCCCCCCAGGACGGGACTTACCTTAGGCAGATCTTCCTGGTGGTGGCGGCGGTGGCGGCTCCGCCATTTCTAGGTAAAACAAACAAACAAACAAAAAAACGTGATAGGCGACATAAAGATTTACATAGTCTGTCACGGCTAGATTTTTTTAAAAAACACCGTGATAGGCTATGTAAATGTTTACGTAGCCTATCACGGCTGATTTAAAACAAAAAACGCACATACGCAAATGGCGGCCCCCATGGGGGCCGCCATTTGCGTTCCTTATTTTGGCACGTCTTAGTCTATGTAAACATTTACATAGACTAAGACGGCGAAAATAAGGGGAACGCAAATAGCGTAGCGTCTACGGAACGCCTCCCCGCCCAGCATCAGCATAATCCGCGGAAAGGTAAGTCACTTTCGTACATCCATAATTACATCAGTGGTGGAAAAAAAAAAAAAAGACCAAGCATTTCTCATGTGCAGCTTCCTGTTAGTTGTGCACAATTGCCTGAAAATTAAGTAAATGTCAACGCAAACTGAAAAACAACACCAACAACAGCAACAACAACAACACACCCTAGAATGATTGATATAAGAAATCCCTGTTTCTTCTTCCATTGTTTCATTGCCCCCTTCCTCAAGACACCTTGCTGCAGGGATTATTATGCTCCATCTGCAAGATCATGCATTTTTTCAACATGCTTTCCCACTGGATTAACAGATTTATGATTATCTCTCTCTTCCCTTCTTACCAATGCAACACAGGTCTTTCTTCCTTTAGGCCCTGGGTGAAAATTAGAGTTGGCGGAGAATTTCTCCCCAAAACTTCGGGGGGCCGAGCGCCAACATGTTCGGCCCCCCGAACAAGTTTCAGGGAGAAATTCTCCGCACCCCCCTGCACCCCACATGCCCCCGGGATGGGACTTACCTTTGCTGAATGTCCCTCCCGGCGGCGGGTCCGGCCGGCGGTTCGGCAGGTGTTCGAGCGAGGCGGGAGTGGCAGCCGGTCTTTCGACCGGCTGCCGCCTCCGCCATTCCAATAAAAGAAAAAAAAAATGCCCCCGTGATAGGCTACGTGACGATTAACGTAGCCTATCATGGCTAGATTTGTAGGGGTGGACGAAAGTCACTTACCTGTCCTCGAAGGCTGTTCGCGGTGGGGGGGAGCGCTTCGCTGCTCCCCCCGCGAAGTTCAGGCCAGGGGGGGAGGCTTCCCGCCTCGCCCGGCCGAAATTCAGGCAGGGGGGGAGGCTTCCCGCCTCGCCCGGCCGAAATTCAGGCCGGGGAGGAGGCGCCTCGCCTCGCCTGGCCGCGAACGCGAAAGTAAAACAAAAACAAAAAAACGACCCCTGATGGGCTACGTGATGATTCACGTAGCCTATCACGGCTAGATCTGCAAAGTCAGCCGTGATAGGCTACGTGAATCGTCACGTAGCCTATCACGGGTGACTTAAAAAAAAAAAAAGCGCGTATGCGAATGGTGGCCCCCATAGGGAGCCGCCATTCGCGTTCCTTAGTTAGTGGCTGTAGTCTACGTAACTGTTTACGTAGACTACGGCGAAAATAAGGGCAACGCAAATAGCGTTGCCCTTATTTTCGCCGTACTCTACGTAAACATTTACGTAGACTACAGCCACCAAATAAGGAACGGGAATGGCGGCTCCCTATGGGGGCCGCCATTATCCGTACACTCTTTTTTTTTTTTTAAGTCACCCGTGATAGGCTACGTGACGATTCACGTAGCCTATCACGGCTGACTTTGCAAATCTAGCCGTGATAGGCTATGTGAATCGTCACGTAGCCTATCAGGGGGCGTTGTTGTTTTTTTTCTTTCATTACAATGGCGGCGGCGGCAGCCGGTCGAAAGACCTGCTGCCACTCCCGCCTCGCTCGAACACCTGCCGAACCGCCGGCCGGACCAGCCACCGGGAGGGACATTCGCAAAAGGTAAGTCCCGTCCCGGAGGGGTGCGGGGGGCGGGGGGGGTGCAGAGGATTTCTCTCCGAAACTTGTTCGGGGGCCGAACGCGTTGGCGCTCGGCCCCCCGAAGTTTCGGGAGAAATTCTCCGCCATCCCTATAGATTTGCAAAGTCAGCCGTGATAGGCTACGTAAATCGTCACGTAGCCTATCACGGGTGACTTTAAAAAAAAAAGCGCGTACAGATAATGGCGGCCCCCATAGGGAGCCGCCATTCCCATTCCTTATTTGTTCGCTGTAGTCTACGTAAATCTTTACGTTGACTATGGAGAAAATAAGGGCAACGCTATAAATAAGGGCTATTTGCGTTGCCCTTATTTTCGTCGTAGTCTACGTAAAGATTTACGTAGACTACAGCGACCAAATAAGGAACGCGAATGGCGGCTCCCTATGGGGGCCGCCATTTGCGTACGCGCTTTTTTTTTTTAAAAAAAAAGTCACCCGTGATAGGCTACGTGATGATTTACGTAGCCTATGACAGCTGACTTTGCAGATCAAGCCGTGATAGGCTACGTTAATCGTCACGTAGCCTATCACGGGGGCGTTTTTTTTTTTTTACATTTTAGTTCGCGGCCGGGCGAGGCGAGGCACCTCCTCCCCAGCTTGAATTTCGGCCGGGGGAGGCGGGAAGCCTCCCCCCCGGCCTGAATTTCGGCCGGGCGAGGCGGGAAGCCTCCCCCCCCGGCCTGAACTTTGTGGAGGGAGCAGCGAAGCGCCTCCCCCCCACCGCGAAAATCTTCGAGGACAGGTAAGTGACTTTCGTCCATCCCTAATGAAAATGTCCAGCATTTTCAGAAATTGAAATGTTTGCAGATGTTAGGTGACATCACAACAGTGGCTTGATGATCTTAAATGCAACACAAATATGACAGTAGACAATATCTAGTTTTACACACACACACACACACACACACAGACACAGACACATTATTTTGTCTTGCTACTTATGATAAACTGACATTTAGAGCTTTTTCACATTTGTAAAAATGGGAAGCAATTTCTCCATATCCTTATGTTGTCTGGAGAAGCTGTAAAGGAAGTGGTGTGTGTTTTTAAATCAGCAAGGAATTAGGGATGTACAAAAATTCCTCCACTGATCTCGGGAAGGCCGAATGCCAGCGCATTCGGCCACCCAAAATCGGTGGCGGAATGGCCTGCCCACCCCGGGACGAGACTTACCTTGGACGGATTTTCCTGGCGGCGGCGGCTCCGGCGGCGGCTCCGGTGGTGGTGCAGCGGTGGCAGCGGCTCCAGTGGCAGTGTGGCGGTGGCGGCGGCTGGTCTTCCGACCGGCTGCCACCACTGCCATTTCCAGTTTAAAAAAACAAAACAAAACAAAAAAAGTGATAGGCTACATAAAGATTTACGTAGCCTATCACGGCTAGGTTTAAAAAAAAAACCGTGATAGGCAATGTAAATGTTTACGTTGCCTATCACGGCTGACTTTAAACAAACAAACAAACGCGCGTACACAAATGGTGGCGGCCATGCTCGCCGCCATTTGCGTTCCTTATTTTGGCACGGCTTAGTCTACGTCAACATTTATGTAGACTAAGACGGCAAAAATAACGGGAACGCAAATAGCGTAGACGCTACGCTATTTGCGTTCCCCTTATTTTCACCGTCTTAGTCTACGTAAATGTTTACATAGACTAAGACGTGCCAAAACAAGGAATGCAAATGGCGGTGGCTGTGGCCGCCGCCATTTGAGTACGAACATTTTTTGTTTGTTTGTTTTTTAAGTCAGCCATGATAGGCTACGTAAACATTTACGTAGCCTATCACGGCTGACTGCAGGGACGCAAACAGCGGCGGCTACAGCCACCACCATTTGCGTCCCTGCTAGCCAGTGGCCGGATGTCTGGCTGCTGGCGGAGCCGGCTGACGGCTCCGCAGAATTGCTGCGGAGCACAGCCGGCCGGCCAGGATTCCAGGGGGGGGAGGAATGGAGGGTCTCCCCCCCAGCGAGGATTCTGGGGGGAGGGATGGAACGCCTCCCCCCCAACCATAAACATAATCCGCGAAAGGTAAGTGCCTTTCGTACATCCCTACAAGGAATCCAAAACTGCAGCAGATTCTAGCCAAAGATGGTCCTGGGGCTTCAAGGTTCTGAACTTTTATCTCGGAGACTGTGGGCTGGGTTGTCTAAGGCTGGGAAGGGAATGTAATCTGCATATATTCAGAAGCAACTTCCTCTGTTTCTTCCGGGTCATGCATTCCGTGTGTGTGTGTGTGCGCGCGCATGCACACACGTCTGCGGACACACACACTCCCCAGTGAGAACCCACTGTTCTCTCCCACTTCTGGATAAAACCTGGGGATTCCTCCTCCCTCTCCTGTCCGCTGAGTCTCCCAAACTTCCCTGTGCACATGCACACACATACACATGCAAGCACACACTGGAGAGAGGGCATATTATTCTCACACCATGGAAATACCCCTTTCCTAACTCTGGGGCTCCTGCTGTATTCTGGATATAAGTAGTTGCTTGCAGGTTGAGATATCTGATTAGACTGGAGGGAAAAGGTATGAGGAGATGGCTTCCAGTCCACCCCCAGAAAAGGAGAAAATAAATTTGATGTTCCAACCCCCATGGGAACAATGGCTCTCCCACCTCCTTAGAGTCAGGCTACATTTTATGAAAAATAATGTGAAGTAATGTTAAAAAGGAAGGTGTCCCTCTGAGTATGTACAGAGTGACTTTGTCACATCACTGCAGAGTCATCACAACCTTCACTGTCACTGAATCATTAAAACAAATGCAGGCTCTCCACCTTCCTTACCTCGTCCTGCATATTACTTTCTGAATAAATGGGATTAATATTCTAGATTAGGAGTGAATTATAGACAAGTTTGAACTGCAGGTTTTTTTCCCCCCATGTTTGAAATTAAGCTCACTGTGCCTTTAGTAACTGCTAGGGATAGACGAAAGTCCCTTACCTGGTCCTGCAGCTTGCTTCACAGTGGGGGTGAGGCGCTCCGTCCCTCCCCCCGAAATTCTGGCTGGGGGGGAGGCGCCCCATCCCTCCAGCCGCGAAACCTCTTCTTCTGCTGGGACGCAAATGGCGGCTACGTTTGCTACGTTTGCGTCCCTGCAGTCAGCTGTGATAGGCTACGTAAATGTTTACATAGCCTATCACAGCTGACTTTGGGAAAAAAAGGACATATGCAAATGGCGGCGCCCATGGGTGCTGCCATTTGCGTACGCGCTTCCCCCCCCCCCAAAGTCAGCCTTGATAGGCTACGTAAACATTTACGTAACCTATCACGGTGTTTTTTGAAAATCTAGCCGTGATAGGCTACGTAAATCTTTACGTTGCCTATCACGTTTGATGTTGTTGTTTTTTTACTTGGAAATGGCGACGGCGGCAGCTCCCCCTGCGAACATCCTTCGAGGACAGGTAAGGGACTTTCGTCCACCCCTAATTTTAGCCTGGTGTAGAAATGATCCAATTCATTAAGAAATTCAACTTGATTTCTTGTGGTTTGAACAGGGACAAATGTGTTTGTTTTGTAACAACATTACATATGTTAATTGGCTCACCGTTGCAATGATATCTGTGTCTTCCCCTGCTCTTCCCCTGCATGTGTATATAGATTGTCCAATTTGAGGTTGGCACTTCATGCATCTGATGAAATGGACAGTTTCCACAAAAGCTTATCCCATAGTAAATAGATTTGTTACTCTTTAAGATGCCACAAGACTCTTTGTCATTATTGCAACCTTAAAAGGGATCTGTGATTGAATCAGCTGCATGACAGACAGAGATTCAACAGGCAGAGTTGTCCTCATCACTGCACTTGCATATTGGTGAAATGCTGTACCTGTTGCTTTTGTGCAGCAGCTACTAGGGATGTCGGAGAATTTCTCCATGAATCTCCCGGAGGCCGAGTGCCAATGCATTCGGCCTCCTGAAATTGGTGGAGAAACGGTCCGCCCCGCTCGAACACCCGCCGAACCGCCGGCCGGACCCGCCGCCGGGAGGGACATTCAGCGAAGGTAAGTCCCGTCCCGGGGGGGGGTGCGGGGTGCAGGGGGGTTTGGAGGATTTGGAGGATTTCTCCCTGAAACTTGTTCGGGGGGCCGAACACGTTGGCGCTTGGCCCCCCGAAGTTTCGGGGAGAAATTCTCCGCCATCCCTAGCTAAAATCCCATAACTTTATTGGGGCTTTCTGCTTCTGTTTTAAATGCAGGATCACAACAGGCTTCCTTTACATGTGCTTCCCTTCCCCCCTCTCCCTTTATTTGCATGTTCTATATTTTTTCATTATGCAGCCACTAGATGGCACTATGGTCTAGCTCCTCTTATTGCACAACATCCTCTTTTCAGGAGGAAACTGAACGTACTGTAATTTGATAGCTTATTATCTCCAATCTTTTTAAAAATGGGTAAAGGCCCTTCAGCGCAGGAGATGCCCTGGAAGTTGACGATGGCATGTAAAGGACCCACAAACTTCCATGAGTAACCAATCTCAATCACAGGATAAAAGCCCCGTGTGGAGAAGCCCTTGTACTTCAGCAATTTCATGTTGGTATCTGTCTTTGAAATTCCCTTTTTTTCAAGAATTGCCACTTTAAGGACGTTCACAGAGTGTCCTTCGAGGTTGAAATGTCCACCCATTGGTTTCTGAATATTGCCATTCCTAATGTCAGATTTGTGTCCATTCATTCATTCACACAGAAACTGACCAGTTTGTCCTATGTAGAGTGCGGTGGGTCATTGCTAGCAAATGATGGTATATATCGTATTGGAGGATGAGCAGGTGTGTGAACCCCTGATATTGTACATGTCATGATTTGTTCTGGTAATAGTGTTGTAATAGTATTGCCAGGGTACACATGTAGATGGATTTGGCACCTGGGTCTGGTTCCTATGTCTGTATCTCCACTCTAAGTCTGTTATTGTGAGTATTATTTTTAGCTTGGGTGGGTGGCTGTCCGTAATTTAAGCAAGTACCAGCCTACGACCCAGAGGCTGTGAGAGGAAATGCCATTTTCCAAGACGGTTTATAGGTCGGAATGGCAAATATGCAATGTTCAAGCTCATTGAGGTTATCTACATTTCTCCTCAAAGTCTCTCTCTCTCTCTCTCTCTCTCTCTGTGTGTGTGTGTGTGTGTGTGTGTGTGTTTGGCGTGTTCACATCCCCAAATGCAAGCATATGAAAAAGTGCACATTTTAAATATATATTTTATTGGGTTTTCAAATTTAACTGTACATTAAATAACCGAACAATGTGAAATATCACTAAGAAGAACATCCACACATCTTTATCTTGATCTGTTTTACATACCATCACGTTGCTTGTCTGATCGCTTATCTTTATCAGTTTATATTATGTTAACCCAATACATCTTTCCATAAAAGACCATGTGACTGTGGTGGCTGGCTGATTTACCTCTTTGTGCTATATCATAAAGTCCATAAAACCCCACCAAGTCGTGTTGAAGTTATCCCCTTCTTCTTGCCCATGTACACTCCCCTCCCCACAACAGGCTAAAGCATGAAAATGCAGATGGGGAATGCACGCTTGTGCAAGTGCACAATTTTGAACACAAACGCAAGTTCAGGACATTGCAAAACTTCCTTGTGTTCGTGTTCAGAGTTGGGAACAGGACATGTTTTCATAATTTGTGAAGAGGAATAAAATTCTCCTATATTTCTAGTTGTAGATCACTGATGGTATGTTTGAGTGGTCTTAGGTGGAATCTATAGCTGCCAACAATTGGTGTTCTGGTATTTTCTCTTCTGGGTTTGTCCCATAATAGATTATTCCTGGGTATTTGTCTAGCCCTGTTGATCTGTTTATTCTGTTCACTGTGATTCCAGTTTGGAAGCAAGACAAAGTAATCCATGGATGAATTTAGATGTGAAGAATTCTGAAAGTTGTCATAATCTTGAGGTGGTTTGCCTTCTAGACTACTGACCTGGGGAACAGGCAGAAGTGTACTGTGGAGGAAGCCGGCAGAGGTGAAGGCCTGAAGCTATTCCACAGCTAAGCCCTTGGGACCTGAAGATCCTCTACAATCTCTCATTGTTTTATAACGTTGTAAGTTGCACTGATACCTTTTGCTACTTTCATCAATGTGTATTTATCTCCCAACAGATTTTTTATGTACTGATTATCAATTACTCTTCAGTTTAATTTATATTTATTCACTACTTTTGGAGAAAGGATGACATGTTGTATAATATTATTAAATTATAGTACATACTGTTGTTGTTTATTCGCTCAGTAGCTTCCGACTCTTCGTGACTTCATGGTAGGGATGTTGGAGAATTTCACCACGGATTCCAGGGAGGCTGAATGCCAGCGCATTCACCCCCCCCACCGGAATCCATGGCAGAATGAAGCTACCCACCCCACCACCCTGCAAAATGGGCCCGGAATGGAGCCTACCTTTGTAGGCTGTTCTGGTGCTCCTTGAATGGCGGCCGCATCTGCGGCCACCATTCGCCTCTTTCAAAATGCTGTGATAGGCTACGTGATTAGCTATCATGGCTAATGCAGGGATGCCATTTGCGTCCCTGTGGAGGCCATGATAGGCTATGTAAATATATTATTATTATTATTATTAATTTATTAATCGTCCATCTGGCTGGTCACCCAGCCACTCTGGGCGATGTACAACAAAACAGTTACAATAAAACAGTACAATAAAACAGTTTAAAACAATAAAATTCTACAATAAAAACGTTTTCTAAAATACCCTAGCCCAACCCAAATGCCTGCCAAATGCTGTGATAGGCTACGTGATTAGCTATCATGGCTAATGCAGGGATGCCATTTGCGTCCCTGTGGAGGCCATGATAGGCTATGTAAATATATTATTATTATTATTATTATTATTATTATTATTAATTTATTAATCGTCCATCTGGCTGGTCACCCAGCCACTCTGGGCGATGTACAACAAAACAGTTACAATAAAACAGTACAATAAAACAGTTTAAAACAATAAAATTCTACAATAAAAACGTTTTCTAAAATACCCTAGCCCAACCCAAATGCCTGCCTGAACAACCACGTTTTTAATGCACGGCGGAAGCTCATTAAAGAGGGGGCATGGCGGAGTTCCCTATGGAGGGAGTTCCACAGAGTGGGGGCCACCACAGAAAAGGCCCTCTCCCTCATCCCCACCAGTCTAGCTGTCCTGGCTGATGGGACAGAGAGAAGGCCATCCGAGGCTGATCTTGTTAAGCAGCCTGTCTGGTGTTGCTGGAAGCGCTCTTTAAGATAGGCTGGGCCAGAACTATATCGGGTTTTAAAGGTCAAAACCAACACCTTGAATTTGAACAGTGAACACCTTGAAAACAACTGGTAACCAGTGCAACTCCTTCAGCACTGGAGTGATGTGATCTCGCCGGCGGCTGCCTTTAATCAGGCGAGCCGCCGCGTTCTGTACCAGCTGCAGCTTCCGAACCGTCTTCAAGGGTAACCCCACGTAGAGCGCATTACAGTAGTCTAAATGAGAGGAGACCAGGGCATGTACTACCGATGGGAGCAGAAGGTTGGGAAGGAAGGGGCACAGCCACCATATCAGATGGAGTTGATACAGTGCTGTCCAGCTCACAGCTGACACCTGAGCCTCCATGGACAGCTGGGAGTCCAAAATGACCCCCAGGCTGTGGACCTAGTCTTTCAAGGGTAGCCGTACCCCATTCAACACCAGGTCAACACCCCCCAGCCTCCTCTTGTCGCCCACCAAAAGTTCCTCAGTCTTGTCAGGGTTCAGCTTCAGCTTATGCCTCCCCATCCAGCCACTCACCGTCTCCAGACAGTGGACAGGGATTCTACGGCCAACCTTGGTGAAGATTTGAATGATAGGTAGAGCTGCGTGTCATCTGCATATTGATGACACCACACCCCAAACCTCCTGATGATAGCCTCCAGCGGCTTCACATAGATGTTAAATAGCATCAGGGAGAGGATGGAACCCTGTGGCACCCCACAAGTGAGTGGCCACGGGTCCGAAACCTCCTCTCCCAGTGCTACCCTCTGGTACCTGCCAGAGATGAAGGACCAGAACCACCGCAATACGGTGTCTCCAATGCCCAACCCCTCCAGGTGGTCCAGGAGGATACCATGGTCAACGGTATCAAAAGCCTCTGAGAGGTCAAGGAGAACCTCGTATACATAACCTATCACAGCTAAAGACATGGACGGAAATGGCGGTGGCTACGGCGGCCACCATTTGCATCCCTGTGCAGCCCAGCAGCCAGATGTCTGGCTGCGGGTGGCCCCGACTGGCGACTTCACGGAGTTGCCGTGGAGCGAAGCCGGCCAGGGAGGATTCCAGGGGGAGGGACGGAGTGCCTCCCCTCCACGCGGATTGCCCGGTGCAGAGCCAAGTAAGAGTATCATACATCCCTACTTCATGGACCAGCCCACGCCAGAGCTTCTTGTCAGCCATCGCCACCCCCAGCTCCCCCAAGGTCACGTCCATCACCTCCAGAATATCATCCATCCATCTTGCCCTTGGTCTGCCCCTCTTCCTTTTGCCTTCCACTTTCCCTAGCATCAGCATCTTCTCCAGGGTGCCCTGTCTTCTCATTATGTGGCCAAAGTACTTCAGTTTTGCCTTTAATATCATTTCCGCAAGTGAGCAGTCTGGCTTTATTTCCTGGAGTGTGGACTGGTTTGATCGTAACTGATAGTAATTAATATATCAAGCAATTATACATTACATTCTCTACAATGGTTGGCCTTTGAAGCAGTATACAGCCAAAATAAACGGCATAAAATATCCATGAAGTTTAAATAACTGTTACAATGAGCTATCACCAAAAAAAGCCTCTGACCGCACTCCAGTTAAACTAGATGAACATGTGAAGCTGCCTTATATTCATTCAGACTATTGGTCCATCTAGCCCATTATCTCCACCTAATGACAGCAAACATCCAGCAGGAACTAGGGATGCATGCTGCAGGAGTCCAAGGGGGGGCTGGAGTCTTCCGTGCTTACCAGACCCTCTTTGCCGACCTGCTGCATGGTCTATGAGTGCCCGGTGGGCTGCCTGTTCCTTCAGCAAGCTGTCATTTTGTGAAAAAAAATGGCAGCTCAGGGTTGTTGTTGTTTTTGGTAAATGCGATGTTACATAAATGGCAATGGTAAAAGGGTCATTTGCACAACATTACAGGCGTAAATGGCCAATTTACACCTGTAATGTTACGTAAATGGACCCTTACAGCTGCTATTTATGCAACATATTTACGGAAAAACCTGAGCCACCATTTTTTTCACAAAATGGCAGCTCACTGAGGGGTCAGAGCCAAACAGGGCTGGCCAGCTGGCAGGGGTTTGGTGAACATCTAGCAGTGCAGACAGAAGTGCGTCCATCCACCCCTACCAGGAACCCACCTGAAGTACTTTCCCAGCTGTGTTTAGACATACCATGGACTCTACCTGGGCTCTTCTGCATACAATACTTGTGATCCGCAACTGTGCTCTAGCCTTTTCCCTGCACATGAATACAAATGCATAAGTCAGTTTGAAATGGATGGAATAGAAGTGGGCATTTGTGAGCGGAGATGGGTCAAAGAAGAGTCAAACAACAAGGCTTGGGTTGAAAATTGGGCCACATTTATTGAAATATCTGCAAAGGGGAACCTAGGACAGGCATCTGACTGTGCCAGTGACTAGCTGGCACTTCTCGGGCAAAAGCACACCCAGCCTGAGGGGTGGCATCGATCTCGCCGCCCCTCCGGACTGCCCCTTCTGGGGGAGATAGACCTTCTGGTGTCACCCCCGACCCGGTGCCACATAACACCTGGGTGAGTGAGAAGGGTTGGTCTCCCAGGCAACCCTTATCCCCCCACCAGGCCGCATAACCCGTTTGTGGAGCCTCAGGTGTCACCTGTCACCATAAAGTGCCTCCGCATGCACACCAACCCTAATCCCTTTCTCCTTTTGCCCGTCCTAGCTGCCATTAAATGTGACCTATGAGTAGGGATGGCGGAGAATTTCTCCCCGAAACTTCGGGGGGCCGAGCGCCAACGTGTTCGGCCCCCCGAACAAGTTTCGGGGAGAAATCCTCCGCACCCCCCTGCACCCCGCACCCCCCCGGGGCGGGACTTACCTTCCCTGAATGTCCCTCCCGGCGGCGGGTCCGGCTGGCGGTTCGTCCGGTGTTCGAGCGGGGCGGGAGCGGCAGCCGGTCTTTCGACCGGCTGCCGCCCCCGCCATTGCAATGACAGAAAAAAAAAAAACGTCCCCTGATAGGCTACGTGACGATTCACGTAGCCTATCACGGCTAGATTTGCAAAGTCAGCCGTGATAGGCTACGTGAATCGTCACGTAGCCTATCACGGGTGACTTTAAAAAAAAAAAAAAGAAGTGTGTACGGATAATGGCGGCCCCCATAGGGAGCTGCCATTCCCGTTCCTTATTTGGTCGCTGTAGTCTACGTAAATCTTTACGTAGACTGCGGCGAAAATAAGGGCAATGCTATTTGCATTGCCCTTATTTTCGCCGTAGTCTACGTAAACATTTACGTAGACTACAGCAACTAAATAAGGAACGCGAATGGCGGCTCCCTATGGGGGCCGCCATTCGCATACGTGCTTTTTTTTTTTTTTTAAGTCACCCGTGATAGGCTACG